>NC_086154.1:78322275-88322275 GCF_035149785.1 Candoia aspera
CAGCTCTGGTAGAACAGAGGGACCCTGTCCCCCCACCCAGACTTTCAGTGCTTTCCCATTGCAACGAAGTTTGCCCTGCAAGCCTGTGGCTCTATTACTCTCCATGCAAGAACCATTCACCGCACACCTAGCTCCAATAACAATAACAGCCACAACTGTCACCGCATAGCAAACACGGCAGCCAAGGGAAATGATGAACGCTGAGGGATAAAAATGATTAAAAACAATTTAAATTAAAAACTCAAGTTTAAAATTAGATTGTACAAGTTTTCTTAAAAATTAACATAAAGATATAATGATGAACATCTTATATATTCTACTTTACTTTCTAATATGGGAGTGAGAAATATCAACAGGCTTGTTAACTGATTTCTCTATAAAAGCGCAGACTAGGAAAGTTAATGAATAGAGAATATGCGATAAGAGAATAATTTCTGCAAGAAGAAAGAATCTATGCAAAGAATGGAGAACAGAATACAAAATGAAACAAAATGGGAACAGAACATGCTGCTGCAGTCTCAAGGCTTTGAGGAATAAGTTTCTTATCCAAAGATATATTTAGTAAAAATTAATATCAGACCATTAATAAAACCACATTTGGGAATGCTTTAATGAAGTTCCTATACTGTGGGTAAGAAGCCAAATCATTTTATTCTAAATCTGATTTTTTTTTTTTACTAAATATACACCTTCTAAAATTATACCTACCTCTCGCAGAATTCTTAAGACCATTCATTCGAAGTTGTATCAAAAAAGAATATAATTTTATTAGAAACTATTATATTTTTGTGAATAAATTGTGATTTAATTAAACTCAGTCTTTCTAACTATGGATTTATATCCCAATATAATCAAATTCATCTCACCAGAAGCCATTAGAATTAAATCAACCAAAATAAGAACATATAGAATAAGTATAGTATGAGCAAATTTAAATTCAATAGGACCTATAAGGAATTTTTTTTACTAGAAATAGATTTAAAATACAAAGAGGCATATCTAACTGAAATTGCTAAGCACGGGCACCACAAGAAAGTTTCTAGTTTTTCAAAACTGTGGCAAATCACAATTACAAGTACCCTAGGTGGAGGGATGGATACTGGTCACGCTGCACAAATTCAAGCATGAGATCCTAAGATGTGCTTATAACTAAATACAGCATCAAATTATGTAACAAGTCTAGAGGACATCTCCTTTGATGGAAGTGTAAAAGCTTAAACACTCCCATCATTCTATACATAATTCCCACAGAATTTTCAGGATCAAAACCCATTTCTCCACATAGAAAATGGCTAATAATGGCAGGGCACTGTGAACATAAATTCTTCCTATTACCTCAGAAGCAAATTGGAATTCTAGTCATGACTCTTTATACCACTTTAGTTTTCCAAACCAATATTCAACATCAGGAACTGGGGAAAACAGCAATAATAACATGACTTAAATTTTTCTCTGATGTGCAGAAGATCACAGATTGGGATTTCTGCAACATACAAATCCTAATTCCATTTCCTCTTCATTTTCTTGTAGGACATCAGGTCTTGTTTTCAGTTTTATGAAGTTACAGAAGTGTGATTCCTTTAAATAGTATTAGTGAAATCAGATTTTCAAACAGAAAATGAATGCTGCCACTCTTCTACTGGGTTGAAAAAGCAGAAGGGTAAGGCAAGAATAGGCAAGACTGAAACAGAGAATCATGGTCAATTATTAAGTCTCGCATAAGACAAACATGTTTCCTGTTTAGGCTTCTCCTGATTGTAAAAACAGGTGGAATCTATAAGAGCTAAGTTAAATTCCTTAATTCAGAATTACAGTGCATTCTTATATCAACTGGTCACCTAGTATCTTCTGTATGTATTTTGTTCTATTTCAAACTGCAATTTATTCAGAATGAGTGCCTTTATGCTACAGAAGCTGCACGTGATTTTGGTAAGCCACAAACCACATTCAGAATTCTGTGCAAGAGATTCAGATTACCCAGGATACCTTATGAGCTGAAAAATATCAAAGTTATAATTATAAAGAATTATTTCTAAAGTAGCTATTTTAATTGAGGATCTTTAAAACACTTTGGAGTACAAATTTCAAGATCCTCCAATGCTGTAAAATCATTATACCACACAAACTAAAATATCTGAGACCTATACAAGTTTAAAATTGTTTCAACTAAAGATTTATGATTTGCATTTTCATCAAGACCAAACGTATTGTTTAAAAATCACACGCCATACCTATATGTGAGTCTTGATTGATTTGCAAGATACCAAGAATCTAAAGGCCAAATGCTAGTCTTCCTAAATCACAATTTGTAACACTATAAACAGTACCATTGGCTTGTATTCTTCCTACATCTCCACTTGCTGCCCACTAGCTTCAGCACAAGACCCCGTTGCATTAAGCTAAAGATTTATCATGTCATTCCTGGCTAACTTTGTGTTACTATCAGTTTATAATTCAGGATACTCATATTGATTTAGAATTCCACAGTTCAGATGTAATAGGAAACTCTTGCATAATGTAAGCCATGATAATTAACTCCAAACTGGTGTAGTAAAGGGGGAAGGACAAAGTTGTATACTGTAGAACCACAATTTATGGAACCATGGATTATCATCTAGTTTCAACCTTTTAAAAAACAAAATTCTATCCATTTTCACAACTCCTGTAGGTACTAACATAACTTCTTGGTTCTCTTCCTAGACCTACAATCTTAAAAAAACAGATAATACAAATCGCTGTTAACATCCAACTACATAACTGCACAGTGAACCAGAGCTAAAGATTAGCTATTACCAGAGAAATACACAGGTATGGACACAAATGAAGCACAGTTTATACAGTTCCCCAACCAGTCTCAGATGACAGTTTGGGTTCTGAGGAGGAGGAATAATAAAAATAATAATAATAATTATTATTATTATTATTATTAAGCAACTACTCAGATGAGAGTTCTTTTGATTATACTAGTGTAATGAACATTTTAAACCAGGAGGTTCTGATTATTATTCACTGCATTCTTTACACCCACTGATCACAGAAAGAAAGCAGCATCCATTCCATATGTATGTCTCTTCACAACAGTGCTTTCTTTTTATAACTAGGGTATTTTCCCTGAAGAATGCTCAGCTGGGAAGCTGTCTCAAAAGGGTAATTGACCAATTAACTGTACAGAACAGAAACATTGGAGACTTTCGTGGCATTTTAAACCACTCATATTTTAAAAAGACATACACTTTCTCGCATAGTCAGTAGGTTATACGCCCCAAAACTTGGGCCGCAATGATTTGTTAACTTTGCAGGTACCGCCATATATTCTGCTACCCAGATTAACATACTTCTCCCTCTGGGAACTGCTTCCCGTGTCTTTGTATTGAATTCTGGGAATACTCTCAAGCGGCACGCATTTCATTTTTACGAGTATCACCAGTGGTTCATCTACCTTACAGAGAGCGTCAGTCACTACGGTGCCCCCAAGAATGGTAAGAAAGTCCTCCATAGGATCTACAAGTGCTGCTGCTGCTACTTCTTCTCCCAGGCCCTCCCTATTACTCAGCGCCTTCCACTCACGGGTGCAATCGGGAAGGGAAAGCAAGGCCTTAGGATGGAAGCGAGGGAACCCGCCTAGCAAAAAGCCCGTCGACTTCTTGAACAGCCGCTCAGGCCAGCGAGAGGCGACAACCGAGGGTCGGCATTCGCCGCCACGCACACAGATCCTCCGCGCTCCCGGCCGTGCTATCCCCCAGCGGCGTGGCGTCACTGCCACGCCTCGCCGAGAGCAGCCACTGACACACACAAGGTTCAAGTCCTTTACACAGCGCGGCGGGCCAGTGGCCCCTAACATCACCCGTGTGCGGCCGGCCTCACTCACCATTGCTATACGGCTGCTGCTGCGGCGGCGGCGGTGGTGGCTGCCCAGCTCTATTCGGGCTACTATACGCGGGCCTTCCCGGCTGGGCCATAGCGGCAGCGAGAGGATTTCTATGCAGGCGTCTGTGATTCTTGCCCCAGCGCCAAGCCCAGAAGGGGAGGCCCGGCTCTCCACACCGGAAGAAAGTAAGCGAGGCCGCGCAGGCGCACTCGGTACACGTGGCACTTCCGGAATGGAGACACCCGTATCCATAGGTGGGGCTTAGGGTTGAAAAACGGTGGCCTTGGAGGCGCGGTAGAGCTTTAAAGGGGTACTATCCTGGGGACGTCGTCATTGGCTGAGTTTATTTTAAAATCGTTGAACTGACAGAATTCAGTTCTATCTAGGCTCACCCGGATCAGAGCCTAATTTTAGAGAAAAACCGATCCATAGCTGCTCGGAAGTATTAATGTGTAAATAGTGTGTCTTCTAGCATATGGAGAGTGACTTTTCTTCAATCCTGAAGTCAGCTAACCCGGAGTTTGTGGCACCTTTGAGATTTAGTATGGTGTAAAGTTTGGTGACTGCAGTCAAATGCATAAAGTGTTACGATATATGTACGATATAGGCAGGCACACACAGTTCATCTGCTGCAAATGTGTAAAAGGAAAAGATTTCATTAAGGACAGTTATCTAAAGTAAAACCACACTCCTGACTCCTGGTGGTTTCATAGGCAGGTCGGTGTAGGGTTTTTTGGCAACAGTACAAAAGCAGTTTGCCCTTGCATCATCTAGGATGATTTTTCAGCTTTCCAGTGTAGTTTATGCTGCGACCATGGCATTTCTTAGACTTCTTCCACCTCAGCAGAGCTGATGTGGTTTAGTTTTTTGACATCAGCAGTGGCATCTGCAGAAGCTTGTACTGTGTTGCAGTACAAGTTCCACCTCTTACGTACATACAAAAGGGAAGGGCTTGTTTCGCAACACCACAACCCTGCTTTCAACTTTCTTCCCCTCCCTTGCCCCACAGAACCCTCTACATTTCAGTCAATGTCAGCTAGGTGACAACTTCTAAGGCATGTATTTGAAAAGATAAAAGAATGGTCCTTTTTTCTGGAAAGAAATTCAAAAATTCCAGAAAAGTTTGATACTTTTAATCCAAACAGCATGATTTTAAAAAAATGATGGCTTAATGGTTCTACTGGGGAAAAAAATTAATGGGGAAAATCAAAGCGACCTTTTTGGCACTGTGTACTTTGCAAAAATTCATCTCCTAGATCTTCTTCTTCTTCTTCTTCTTCTTCTTCTTCTTCTTCTTCTTCTTCTTCCTCTTCCTCTTCCTCTTCCTCTTCTTCTTCTTCCTAGCATTTTCCCATTGTCGCACGGTCTGCTTTTCAGATCCTGAAATGCCACTTCGCCCGATCGTCTGCATCCTCAGGGCGCAGACCCTCAATTTGCATGTCTTTATTGATGGTCTCTTGCCATCTCTGTTTTGGTTGCCCATGTGGCCGCCAGCCATCGATTTTAAGATGGTAAACTATGATTTACTGAAATGATTCTCCTTGAATACTGTGTTTCAGAGCCCAGTTGTTGCATTAAATTGCACCCAGATAATATGATGCTTTTACCGAAAAAAAACCACTTAATAATTATCTTCACATTCTGGCCACAATCCAGTTAGATTACCTTAAACCTACTGAAGTTGGTTAAGATTTAAAGGGATTGGTATGTCAAATGAGTATTCTAAACAAGACAGACAATTCCTTTTGTAATGACCAACAAAGAACTCTCTGGATTGCAGCGGGATAGAAATGTGGTTAATAAATAAATACACGGATGGAGCATCCTGTGGCCAAACAACAGTATGTATGAGGTTTGTGTTTTGGGAACAGGAGTGAGATATGTCTACTGCAGCACAATGTCCATCATATCTAAATTTGCTTATCCTGAGAACAGGGTGGGGAGCACAACTAGAAAATATGAGCCAGTTTGGTCTAGTGGTTAAGGCACCAGGCTAGAGACCAGAAGACTATGGACTTTCAAGCTGGCTTGGTGACTTTGGGCTAGTCCCTCTCTCTCAGCCTAACTCAACTCACAGGGCTGCTGTTGTGGGGAAAATAGGAGGAGGAAGGAGTATTAGGTATGTTCCCTGCCTTGAGTTATTTATAAAAATATTAAAGTTGGATAAAAAAAATCTAAAAAAAACCCCACATGACCACACCATCCCTAGAAACACCATTAGACTCCCATCAAATGTGCCAGTACATGAAAAGATTCACTGATAGTGCCACATCCTCACCATATGCTCATCGAAGACACCAATGGCTGCTGTTTTCAACAGAGCATCAAGAAGAAAGACACCAAATTTTTAACTTCAGCAGGAAGAAAGTGTAAATATAGCCCCATTAGCTTTTTAGGTACTGGGAGAAGAAGCCATTCTTGCTAGAGACAAGACCTCTACTACAATACCATCTCATGGGACCCAGGAGGTGAAGCATGCCTTCTCTTTCACACATCTGCCTTGTGGAACAACATACCTCTCACAATTCAGATGGTCCCAACCTGCTCACCTTCAGGAAATCCATAAAAAACTGGTTCTTCCCCCAGGCACTGGGTCATGATGTTACATGAGCCTGTGTGCTATGGGAGTTATTTGCCACCAGCACTGTGTCTTACTGACTTAAATTGTACTGTGATTTTTTTTAACCATCTGAAAACCATCCAGAGTTGCTTATTGAGTGGGCCCTCATAAAAATTGAAGAAATAAATACAAAATCAGGCCTATACTTCAAATAGTATAGAGAAGTTCCTTATTCATCCTACCATAGTCAACCAATTGTTCTGAAGCAATCTAAGTAACCAACGTGACAATCCTGACCATGCTGCTTGTCAGGCCAGACCTTCTGGGTAATACTGGCAAGTCAAATACTTAGACTTATCATCTTCTCTCTCCCAATTCTCTGCCTGCCTGCTTTACATGCTGGCAACAATGCCCATTCTACAATCCTCCTTTTACGGGCCAGATAAACTGAATGAACAGAGGGAGAATCATTGTTCCTGAGTTCATCAAATAGCTCTTTCATCTGCCCTCGCTTATCCTCACGTGTCCTATTCTGAAGCCAGGATTTACTATGGTGGAAGAAAGAATTCCATCCTATCTACCACTCCCTAGTAGCAAAAAGCTTGTAGGGGTTGGGATAGAGACACCCATCTGCAGTCGGTAGATATAACAACCTGACAGGAGTCTAGGAGCATCCCAGTGATTGTTCCTAATTAACACTGTTGATGGGTCTCCTACTGACCCACACAGAGAGTGTTGAATGAATTCTATACCTTTGGAAGGTGCATGATACAAGGTGAGAGATGTATAACTGCCTACCATCTGAGTTATGGTCTCTGTTGTGTTAATGAATGGTGTGGAATAGAGAGCCAGTTTGGTTAGTGATTAAGGCACCAGGACAGAAACCGGGAGACCCTGATTCTAGTCCTGCCTTAGGCACAAAGCCAGCTGGGTGACTTTGGGCCAGTCACTCTCTCTCAGCCCCAGGAAGGAGGCAAGGGCAAACCACTTCCAAAAAAACAAAAAAAAAAACTTGGCAAGAAAACTTCAGGGACTAGTCCAGATAATTGCCAGGAGTCAAATACTGACTCGAAGGCAAAAAAAAAAAAAATGGTGTGGAGTGCTCTGTTACCTATGTTTTGTTGTGGTGACATGGATGTGGCAACAATGGTTTGTGGCTTTTTGTCCATCTTTTCTATTCCAGACTCCATCTGGAGCTGTTGTTGACTGAAGTGTAAGTGGATAGAAGATAAGATAGAGCATCATTTTGCTTCTTTGGGATACTGATGTTCTCCCCAAGACTATGCCCCATTTCAGCTGTTCTAAGATATTTTCACATATATTTTCAGTGGAAATACAGTTTAATGGTGACAGCTTAGTGTAACTGTCATCAAATTCTTTAATCTCTCAGCCAGCAGAACTCAAGCTCAGGATTTTATCTTATAACTTCAATCATACAGGACAGTAAACTTTACTAAATTTAACAGATACATGTGTGTGTGTGTATACCTCTCTCTCTATAGGGTTATATAACATAAACAACTGTAAGCTCACAATACTAAGAAATACATCCAAGAACTCTAGATCTTGATGAGCCTGGCGCTCAAAAATTAATTAGAATCAAGGCATTGGATTCACATATTGTACTAATCCATGGTCTCTTAAATCTTGCTGTATATTAAAATATACTGTATATATATATACCTGCCTGACTCGCATAATAAATTAAACCATAAGCCACAGTTTGCAAACCACAGTGGTTCAATCCACACCATTCTAAGAAAGACCAAATGAAGCAAAGGTTGAATGCAATGTGTTAATCACAGGTCAATATTTCAGCTTACTAATCAAAGTCACTGAAGAGGAGTATTTCCCTCCTTGATGAATTTACCATGGAAAGAAAGGAAGAAATAATAGAAAAAGAGTTATCAACTTACAAGTGAAAGGTGATGCTAAGTAGATGTGCTTACATTTTAATAAATGAAAGAGTATTTGTGCAACAAAAGCTTTGATGAGAAACACCCTCAAACTCTGAGCCCTTGTGATTTTTCTCATACTGTAGCTAATTAGAGAACTGTTTAGAGAAATTATTCTGAAAGCAGAATCACAAGGTAAGAAACTGGCACAAGCTGCAAGCAATGTCAGCAACTTTTGAAAATTTGTCAGCTTTCCTTCCCTCCACGATTTGGAATTGCTATATATAAATCATTAGCCAATAACTAAGCAGCTTGGGTCTATACTGCTCCTTTGGGGGTTTAACACATCTTTTAACGTATCCTCAGCTAATCAAATACTTTTCCATTTAAAAAGTAAATGATTTTGGGGGAAATCATCTGCTTTTCAGATAAATGCAAGCACTGCAGAACTAGTTGTAGGTCCTGGACAAACTTCATCTGATTTTCCTGCTGCTGATACTCCATAAAATGTAGACATTGTAACTGCTATTCATCCTTTTATACAGTAAGAGTAGACTTGTTTTCACTAGTAACTGTTTCTGATGTGCCAATGAAGGCTACTTTTGCAGCTCTGCAAAAACTTATAATACACCAATATTGACAGTGATTATCAATTTTCCCTTGCTATTGCAAACACAATTGCAAAGCTGGGTTTTAAATGACATAATGTTCCTGAAGGACACATGGAATTTACAATATTATTTTTCTGGATCAGTCTATAGAACTGTCCTTTACTGCAGAAAACTTGAGCTTCCATATTACATGTATCAGAGTCACAATGTCATAGTTATAGTCAACATTTTCAGAATAATTGATGCTGTTGAAGGTGCTTGCCATATGATTAAAGTTATACTAATAACATTAGGAGAGCTTTTTTTTGTGGTGGAACCCCATTAATGGAATTCTCTCCCCAGAAAGACTTGACTGGCATCCACATTTTGGCATCAGGTGTAGACCCTTCTATTTTCCTAGGCTTTTTAATTGGTTCTTAATTATATTTTAATTCATATTGTTTTAGAGTATGAATGACCACATTGCTGCTGCCTAATTTTTATGGTGTTTACCTTTTGCATTTTATTTATTACATATGTTTTTATTCAGAATGTATTTTAGTATACTTTACTGTAACCTACTCAGAGAGCTTCAGCTACTGGGCAGTTTAAAAATTACAATAAATAAATAAAGCTCCAGGAGCTATTTGGGGAGAATTTATTAAATGTTTTTATATTTTTCAATATGTTGAATCCAAATGTGTCTGTACCTAAGCAATATATATTTTATATTGCTTTAATATTCAGGTGGCTGTAAAGGTGGTTGAACAACATACATCTGCTCTTGTAAATGTATTATTTAATAGGCTTTGAGGACTAGTCAATATTAGATCTAACAGATTTACTAAAGTGGTTTTTTAAAGCAAACTAAGGCTGCAATTCATAAAAACATTGTCTTAGGAATAAGTCCTACTGAATATAGTAATACTTAATTTTGTGAAAATATATATAGGATTCCTAGTTGAAAAAAAGCAGAGTGGTGACCAATTGAAATGTATTTGGGATAACAATATTACAACTCTACCAAATATATTATGAAATTAGTTGTATAAATTGCAGTAGGGTTTTGGATTAAATGTTCTGGAAGGTCCATTCCCAATCCTTTGATTCTATGATTCTGTAATAGAGTGTGAAATTACACATTTTATGAGGTATAAACTAGCGTTCTGTGACAGTGATGCTAAGGAAACAGAAATTGAAAACTTCAATTAATTAGAAAAATCATCTCATCTAAATTTGTATTTACACATGTGTTGTTTCAAGCTCAGAAAACCAGTGCAAGGTTTAAAACTGCATAAATAAGTTACATCTTAAATTTACACTTTATGATTTCCAATGTTATATAAATTGGGCTTTTATATACTGAAATATTGCATTTTTAAACAGGTCACAGTGCCCTTTACTTTGCCTCTATATAACTTCCATAGGAATGTTTAACATTGCAAAAAGAAATGCTGATAGATGGAAATTGTTCTTGCACCATAATTCTTTTTTAAAACTATTAAAATTATTATTTTAAAAGCATTTGGTAAATTTACTTGAAATCTAATGTATTTCCTTCTAGATTTTTGAACTTCTGTTTGGGATTAAGTGTTCAACACACTCTCTCCCTCTCTCTATATATATGTACACACAGTATATATCTCTACCCACCTCACAAAAAGTGACTATGGGTGGCATACAACAATTAATTAAAACAATAAATATATAAAAACAATTATTATTAAAAATTTAAAAAACAAGAGAAAATAAATGTCAGCCACAGTAATGGAGCTACCTCAAGATCTCACCGGTCCCCTGGGACCCTCAGCCCTGATGACATAACCAGGTTTTGAGGGACTTCCGGAACATTAATAGGGATGGAGCTAACTTTGCTTGGTGGGGGGGATGTTCCATACGGTAGGTGCCATAGCAGAGAAGGCCCACCTTCTGGGACACATTGGTTGAACAGTGTCCCTGCTAAGCAAATCTGTACTGGTGATGGAGCTGACTTCAATTACCTTAGATGTTTTACAGTCAGAGCTGAAGTTCTACAAGACAGGTTTTTATTCAGCAGGCAATGAAATTAATGGTGACATAAGATTCCACATAAGATGCTCCTGTGAGCATGACAAGAAACAATGGGTGGAGGCTTTGCAGAGGGAGATGCAAACTTGAAATAAGGAAGAATTTCCTGACTGAGAGAGCTATTAAGAAGTGGAATAGCCAACCTCCTTGAGTTGTGGGGGCTCCATCACTGCAGGTTTTCAAATAAAGCTTGGAGAGCCTGGGATGGTCAGAGGATTCCTGCTCTGGGCAGAGGGTTAGATTAGAAGACTTCAAGTCCCTTCTAAACTTGTGATTCTATTAAGTCTATAAAATGGAGACACAAAAACATTTAGTGAGTCGGTGTGGTTTAGTGGTTAAGATGTTGAACTCAGAGCAGGGAGACCTGGGTTCTAATGCACCCTCCGCCATAGAAGGTCACAGGCAACTATGGACCAGGCGTCCTCTCTCAGCCCAACCTACTTCAAAGGGTGCCTGTTATCAGAAAAAAACAGGTGGGAGTGCAATGCATGCCACTTTGAACTTCTGAGTGAAAGGCAGGATATAAATTTAATAAATAAGCTTTTAAGGTCCCACAATACATAGCTATTTTTGCTGCAACCGATTTACTCTTCCCCATACAGGCATTAAGATGTTTCCATTTAAAGCGTTTATTAATCAATTGTCATATACCTCTTTCCCATTTCATTTTTGTTTCTTAGAAAACAGTAAGGGCAGAAAAAGATAGATAAATGTTCATAGGTAGCGTCGCCTGGAAGTAGCTTCGCTGCTTTACTAGGTTACCTACAGAACTGTATCTATTTCGTTCCTCAGATCTACTTATCTAGTGCTCTCGAAGGTCTAAAGCGCTGACCCCGTGTTCAATAGATTGAATTTCCAGACGTCCTTTCTGAAACTTTGGAACATGTGCAGGCGGCGGGCGGGTTAGGTTTCGAGAGTAATTTGTGCGTCCAGCCCTTTCCATTTCAGCCGTGAGGGGCAAACCCTGGAGGTCGACCCACTGGACTCCCCCGCGGGGTGGGGGGAAGGATTCAACTCCGCTGCGTGCGCTGGATTGCAGGCGTGAGCCGGATGGCCGGTCGGCCAACACGGCCCGGAAGGAAGGAGCCGCGTAGGGGCGGAGCGGAGGAGAGGCAGAGAGAACAGAGGAGAGGGGAGGCCTTCAGGCTGCTGTGTCGGGAGCTGTGGATGAGGGGGTGCGAATCTCAGGCTCTGCTCAGCGGGTGAGTGGCGCTGGCTCGGCTCGGCTCGGCTAGGAAGCGATTGGCAATGGGCTGGGGGGCCCTTCTAGATTTGCTTCTCTTCTCTTGATCCCTCTGAACCTACTCTCGATCTCTCTCTGTATTATCCATTCCGCCCCCCGCCCCCTCCCCAGCATCTGTTTCGCTTGCACGCATTCCTCGTCTTTCTAGCTTTCGTCTTGGCCGCTACCTTGACTTGTATCTCGTTTCCTTCGATTGGTTGCCCCCTCGCCAAAAACAATGCGTTCTTTTTCTTTCACGTCCCCTGAATTTTCCCCCGTTGTCAGTTTATCTCCATAACTCTCCCCACCACCATTACAGTAGCACTTTATTTTGTGCTGTGCAAGACAGTGTGTGTGTGTATGTGTGTGTGTAAAAGTGGAATACCTATGTAGCCCCATGAATATTCAGTTTGTCTTTAGGTAAATAGGTAATAGGTTTGTCCATAGGTAAACGAGCACCCTATTATAGGAAGGAAGCTAGAGATTAAGTGAGTTGCCCGGTTGTCACAGGGTGAGTCAATACAAAGAGATCAAAGGTGAAACTAGGTTGGGGATTTGACCTCTGTGATGGCACATATCCATCTCTCATTATGAGTCACTATTATGGTACAGATTGTGTGCTAAATGCTTGTCAGTTTCTGTCTGTTCTGGTTCATCTTACAAACAGCCAGGCGAGGTAGGCAGCTGTAAAGTCCATTTAGAGATGAAAAACTTCGAAGTGATTTGCTCAGAGCCCTCATGGAACACTCACATTTGAAGGTGGTGAAAGACAACCTACCAAAATGGGCCAATGTGTGTGCACATCCTCATTGAAAGCATACTTTAAAATGCCTGTCAGCAATTTCTTCTGGCTGACAATTATTCAGCAATAAGCTTAATACTCATGAGCTTCCACTGCTATGAAGCAAACAACAGATACCCTTGAGAGGAACACGAGTTGTTTGAAAACTAGAATTGCTTCTTGGCTCAAGGAAAGCTAGTACAAAGGAACTGTGTTTTAAGCAGTTTTGGGGTAGCGCTTAGATGAGCAAGTATATCATCTTTTGCATTTTCTTGCCCCAGACCCTAGGTTGCCAGTTCCCCCTCAAACCAATTCTGGAGACTCCCCCCACCCCCAGAAAATATGTGATGTGACACATTTGTGTGTGTGTATACACACATACATACACACAGAGACATACATGCGCTGGTTGAAAGCCACATTCTAAATGGGTAGCTCCAGAACAAAAGAAAAAAGTAATTATAATACTGGCTACTGATTAAAATTAATTGGCTGGAAAAATCTGCATCCCTATCTGCATTTACACACACATACCCACACAAGTCATTCTGTACATACAAACTCCCACCCACCTCTTCACACAGAAAAAAAGAGGCTGCATTGAGTTCGGTTACTCCCAGGTATGTATATTTTATTTATTTATTCAAATTTTGCTACCACCCATCTCCCCCAAAAGGGGGACTCTGGGCGGTTTACAATAAAATCAATAAAATCAGGACTATAACAATAACAATTAACATCTATAAAAACAATTACAGATATAAAATGCAATAAATAAGTATAAAATCTAAGAGGTATATGGTATATGCTGCTGCTATGCTAGAAATTGATGTGTTTAGCCCTATTTACTTGGATGGGGATAAATAGAGAATAAATCCTTGGGGTATTGATTTGGTTTTTACTTCTCTTTGCAAACAACAAGTTGATAGAGGCCTCAGTCCTGGGCTGTCAACACCACTGACCTAGGTAACCTTCATATACTAGGAACCATTGAATTCAATGGCTTTTATTTCCAGGTGAATAAGCTTAGGACTATTTAACCTTGTACAGGCAACAGGCTAGCCCCACCCTTCTCACATTCCTCTTCAAGCATGGAGGATCCTGATTTTCCAGAGTCATTTGTAGGAACAGTCTTCGTGGAAAGAAGAGGTTGTCCCTGTCAAACATCTTCTATTTCAGGACTAGCATATCCTGCCTCCCTTACAATTACTGTGTACTTCTCAAAGCATTTCCTTTTACATTCTCAGGAATGTGAGATGACAAGCAATTATTTGGGAAAACTAGCCTTCCTTTATACTTCTAGTAAGCATTTGCTTCTAGTAAGCATGCTTATCACTAGGCTGCTCAGCTCAAAAATCTTTTATATTTTATTAAAAAACAAACCTATTGAATTGTTAACACATATGACTAAAATGTTTTTCCAACACCAGCTGTTAGACTCAGGATAGACACTTCACGAAACAAGGCTTCTGTTACTCATTTCAAAGTAGGTATGGATATCCAAGATTGCCTAATACAAATTTGTTCCTCCAGACCATGTTTCAACTCTCTGGTGTCTGTAATCAAATTTTAGTTGACCATCCCTTTGTAGGTCTATCAGCAATGAATGGGTGCTGATGATATATCAGTAGATTGAGTACTGAGCCTGGTAGTAAGTTCAGATAAAGATATTTAGAAGAATTATGAGCTTATGCATATAGCATAAAAAATGAAAAATATGTACTGTAAGGCCTTTCAGTACAGGGGAAAGCCAGAAGGGTGATTTTAAAAACATGTCCACTAATTTCATCATATTGTATACATAATACTTTAGGGCTGGATATTTTTCATCTTGCATATTTTTTAGGCAAGGAGACAATCCTTTTGTCATTGTCACAGAAATGAAGAAATATATAAAAAAAAGTATTGATTTTATACATTTTGTATTCTGTCAGTTACCAAAATCCATAGTTAAGTACCATTGGATTTGACCCCTGGTGACTGCATGACAAATTCTTGCAACCTAAATTTGTTCCAGTGATATTCCAGATATTCCATTGCCATTCCAAAGGCAGATTTGTAATCTCTTTAATGCTGTCCATCCATTTTATCTGGGTTATCTTCTCCTTCCTCTACTTCCCTCAGTCTTGCCAGACATAGTTGTCTTTTCTAGTCCATTATCTGCTTGCATCATATGCTCAGAACATGTGAGTTTCTGCTTGCTGATCATCATCTTAGGGGAATAATCCATCTTTATTTGGTTTAGGATTGGTTGATTAGTTCTTCTTGCAGGCCACAGCACTCTTTGTATCCATCTCCAGATCATAACTCAGAGGCATCTGTCTTCTTTCTGTCTTTCTCAGTGTCAAACTTTCACAGCCGTACATTACCGCTGAAAGACCATTGCTTTAACTATTCTGATACGATAATACTTACATGGACTCTGAAATTCAGAATATGGAAATGTTGTATCTGTTTAAATATGTCGATTCTGTTTTAGAGGTTTTGTAAATGATATAGATTATGCAAGACATTATCATGTAAAAGTTTCATTTGGCTATATTGCACTGTAGGTTGGGTGTGAAAGTTTCATTTAGATCTCAAGGATTTAATGAGGTATGAACAGCAAATTGTTACCAATTGTATCTTCTGCACAAGATTCCCCTGGATGAAACTCAAGTAAGTTAGTTCCAAAAGTTTAAATTTACCTTAGTTAAATAAAAACAATATTGCTATTACTATATTAAATTATTTTTAGTGTCCTCAGCATCACTACTTCACAAAACAAATGCATCTTTTCTCCCAGAAGGCTTCTGATTTCAACTGTAAAAATGTTACACAGTAATCATAATTTCTCAACTGTTATGATGCAAATTGTTCTGAAGTCAATAGGGTAGGTGCATGAAGGTGAACCAAATAGACCATGCCAAAAAAAAAGTTTCAGTTTTGGAAGTAGAGTAATACAACTTGAATGAATGATTAAAAGTAGGCATGCGGTTGTGTTAAAAGGTCAGGGCGAAGATGATCCTCCTGAAATGACTAACCAAGACAATCAAGCAGTTGCAATATTGCTTCCAAGGTGTCCTTAACCCTCTGATTGCTCCAACTGTTAATGAATCCAAGCAGGGCTTGGATTACAACATAAATGCCTTAAAATATCTGGTCTGTTTCACCTAAATTGATGGCCCTGGCAAATATCCAAAAGGGACTGTAGAAAGCAAACTGATACCACTGAACTCATTGGGATCTCACAGCCTATTGTTTTTGATGGGCTGAAATGAAATGCATGCTCTTTATTGGATGGTGTGAATCTTGTCCTCCACTAGGTTTTCTATAGATATAGCCAATATGTTTGTTCTGTGCCTGAAGCAAAACAAAGTTTGTAACCTGTAAAACCTTCCACATACTTCTACCTACAGAATTGGTGTATAATCAGTGTAGCTGTTTGGTTTCTCCTATTACTGTATAGAATGTTTTCTAGTTAAACAAACATCTGTATAGTGAGTGGGTGGAAGGGACCACGTGCACATAACCAGAATTTCAAGGTAAGATTTTTGTAACCACTGTCACCCCACCACCTAGAATTCTCAGAACAGATTATATATCAACTCACATTTTTAAAATCAATACATTAATTCAAGAGGAAGTATAATCAATTCACTTAACAGCTTTTTAGTGAAGTTAATTAAATCAAAGTAGTTTGTACATTGCTGAAGAAAGCTATCTTCACGATTTGAAGTCCTTAGTTGATAGAAATCTATGAGATGACAAGTTATTCCTGTGTTGTTACAATATTAAGAAGGAATGCTAATTTGCAAATAGTGAAAGAGGTAAGAACACAGATACACAAGGTCATAAAAATGCATCCTCTACATTTTCATCCTGAATTTAAATGAAGTAAATTTGTATCCAAGGCTTGAAACTTTAAATTTGTAAATTAAACTTAAATTACTGACCACACCAACCCCCCAAGACCATTAAATGGCATAATGCAGCATGCTGTACTTTTCCCCCTTTTGATCATAGAAACTTATACTTTCCAGGACTTTTCATGATTGAAATATCTCCATGTAGCAACAGACTTCTAATTATAAAACCTTGAAGAAGTTTATCATTATTATTTGTATTGATACACAGAGGCATAAAATATTCAAGGAGTTTTGTGAAGGTTTTAATTGAAGTTGTAATTTAGCTGTTACTTTTTCCTGAGCTAAATTTGCCCTGCATTTTTCAAGGTCCTGTTCAGTAATTTATTTTATTTGCCTACATTGTCTTATTATGTTATACTTTTGTACCTGCAATACATTATAGCTGGATGCTTATTTAGAAGACGGTTTGGTTTGCTTCCTTGTCGGGTTGTAAGATTTCATTCAGCAGGAATGCTGCTGCAGAATAGTCTTTCTTACTTTACTATACCCAAATTAGAACAATTTATTACTATTTTTATAGTTTCTATACCTTCTATACTTTAGGAGATGCTACCTGCTATAAAAAGTACATACTGTATGCAAAACATTGTAAAATCCTTTATCAATGCATTGTTAGGATCTGGTCTGAATTGCAATAGCATCATTCTTAGCATTTTGTTTTATGTATTTCTGTTAACAGACACAAGTTTATGAAATGCAAATGTATTGCATTTTGATGCAAGATGAATTAGGATCAGTTTAGCAAGGTTTTCCAACTGAGTTCCACTAAAGTGTATTTGAATCCCATTGGTAATAGCATGGATGCTACCTGGAAGAAAGCTCTGCAGCTACAGGAAGTGTGGGGTGTATTCTAGCAAACTAGGATTCTATGGAAGATGTAAAGAGATTTTCCAAGTGTTCTATCAAAGGGGCTTCCTGAATTAACATACAGAATTATTACTATGGCTTTGGTTTCATAAAACACCCATGTTCACCTTAACCAATAATTTTCTGGGTTAGCATAGCAAATTGAACCGTAAATTAGGCATACAGACTGGCTTGGTGCAATATGCAACACTTGGCTAAATAAGATTGACTTGTATCTTTTGAGCATAGCCCATATTCATGCCTATGGTCCAGAAGGAATGCTGAAGTTCCCTTTGTTTATAATGTTCTCCCTGAGTAGAGGTTCTTTTCAAGATGAGCTCCTCTGAATCAGCTGATAATCTTAAATCTGATGAGGAGACAACAGAGAAGAATAACTACACTGGAAGTGATGTGAATGGAATAAATAAGTATTTCAGTAAATAATGTTAGTCATGAAATTTAGTTAGGAATGAGCCATGGGATTGCTTAGTTTTGGCTTAGTGTGTTGTATGAACCCAGTCATTGGTTTAGTTTGTTTAGTTAATTCAACAAACTAGTTTAAAAATCAGGGTTTAGTGATCATGTGAACTGTCTGTCGATACACTTGAAAATCATGCTGCTTGTATGTTTTTGTCTTCAATTCTTTTGAAGCAAAAACTTGGAAATTCTGTTCAACAGGAGTTGATCTGGTAGAAGACAGCCTATAAAGTAATTTGCATGACATATTGCTGGTTGTGTTCTAGTTGTACGATACTGTAGAATCAGAGGTGTAGACTTTTAGAGTTATAAGAATTACCATTTGAATATTCGTCTGCTTAGAGGGAAACGTCGTACAACCATTTGGAATACGTACGAGTCTCATAGTGGCTCATTTTCTCAGGAGAAATCAGCAATCAGAATCAGATACTGCTTTGCTAAAAAGATGAAAAAAATATTTTTCTGCTTTACTGGTGAACAGAATTTATTGAAGAAATACAGTTCTCTTACTTGTAATGAAAATACAGACAGTTCTTGGAAGTATTGAGATTAAGTAAAGTCTAAACTGACTGAAGCTGATATGACTTTTGCAGTCACATAGTAGACTTTCAACTTTCATCTGCTAGGCTGTTTCTAGGTGATTGTTGGCTGTATGAAATGACAGTATGCCCAAGGTCAGTGGCTAAAGTACAGATTGTATATTAACTCTTCCAATAGTTTAGTAAGCCACTAAGCCATGGTTTGTTTTAAAAATGGTTTGTTGAAGAAGCAGCAAGGGCTGGGATAACAGAATACACTAAACCAAAACTGATCAAACAATATTATCGCTTAGCACAAACAGCCAGTATGTCAATAAACGAAACTGGTATTTTTATTGAGTCTTTTTTCACTATTAAATATGCACATTTTGGAGTTTTCTGGAATTCTTAATCAGGTCAAGAAGCATAAAAACTAGCCTGATAAAAAGTAGCAAATGATAAAATAGTAGATGTTACCTTCCTTTATAATGGTACATATTAACTCCATGTCTGTGCATCAGTTCCAAGATGCAGAATGAAACCTAATTTATTAATTTCAATTATTTGCTACGTTTCTCCAGGACTTTTCTCCAGGAGCTTGAGGTGGCGTCCATAACATCCTCTCCCAGGTTCCCCCCATCCCCACAACCACAAACCTGTGAGATAAGTTAGGATAAGAGAGAGTGATTGTCTTAAAGTGATCCTGGGATCTTCCATGGCTGAGAGAAGACTTAAACCTGAGTTTCCCCCATCCTAACACTACACCACAGTCCTTGTATTTTCGAAGCGTATGATCATGCTCCTTCATTAACCCAGAGATGCTTGGATAATCAAAAGATTAATTTAATTAATCTTCTGATTTTTATTTCAGTTTATTTATCACAGCATATGTTGGGTAACAGTGGGTCTTTTTGCACTATTGTATTTTTCTCCCATTTCTTTTGGTTAGGCTTGATCAGCCCAAATAGTTTTTAAATACAGACCCTTTAATCTTGCTTGTCTGTAGTATTACAGTAGTTGCCAGTTACAAAATGACACTTGCATTTCAATCCAGCTTTGTAAATAAGCCTACAAAACTTACTAGCCTGTTCTGGGTTAACAGAAAAGAGGCAGGGAGGTTTCTCTTTCCTTCAACAGTTTTCAGAATTTCAGTGCTAAGCTGAGAGGAAGGGAGCCTGGGTTCTGGAGTGGCTACAGCAGGGATAGAACTCAGTTTTGCTGTTCTGTCAACAGCAAAACTTGCCTGAGTATAGGCAAAACTTGCCTGAGTCTTTACTTGCCTGAGTATAGTTCTTGCCGGTAGCTCCCAGATGAATGTTTAAACCTAAACTGCCCTAAAGGGTCTCCATATATTTACAACATTTCAAACTTCTTAATGTATATTTCTCCCATTTAACACATTTGTTCTTAGAAAAGTCCCTTTGTTCATTTCACTTGCCACAACGGGGACTGGCAACCTTTTACAGTTGAGAGATTGTCGTTGTCGTCGTCGTCATCATCATCCTCATCATCATTTTTCTTACAGTTTCCAGTGAAAGTCAAAATGGATGGGATGGTGACAAATGACATCACCAGAGCAGTGAAATTGTCAGTATTCCCCCTCCCCCTTTTCTTTCATTGGAGACTGGAATTAAATCATATTTTATAGAGGTTGGTGGGGAGGGGGCTATGCCTTCTTATGGCTTAATACATCTATTTATTTCATTCCCCACTGAAAATAAGTGGGAAATCATTTTGTCATTAATTTTGGGCTTTTTGCTGCTAGATGATTTGGGGAGAGGGCCCTGGGGCCAGAAGAGGAATGAGAACAACCACATGCCACCTTGCCTGTCCCTGTTCTACAATATGTTTACATTAGCATGGTTTTTCCAATATAGTTTTAAAGAAAGAAGATGACTTTGGGGCTTGCTTAACCTAAAAAGTTCTCTTCAACTTAATATGACTAGGCTTTAAGAAGTTATTTTCACTTCTGAAACCTGAGTAGTTATTTTGCTTCATGCCCTCTGCACTGATTTGTGTGTCACTTGAGAAGATAGATTTCCTAAGCCTCCTGTAAGCTTTTTCTGGATGGTATTTTGTTCAAGCAATAAATAAGTCAGATGACGTGTATGTACTGCTGTGTTTGCTTGTTCTTGACCTTTGGTTTTCAGACGTGTAAGTGACAGTTCTTACACATGGTGTTGTGTAACCAAGAGTTCATGTGATAGTTGTATTCTTTCATTTTGTTCCCTCATCAGATGTCTTCAATCAGTTCTCGTAATTCAGCTTTGCATTTTACACCATAATCCTATGCAAGCTTACATAGAAGTAAGTCCTATTAAAGTCAGTGGGGAACTTCTAAGAAAATATAGGATCATACCGTAAGCTTATTGTACCAAGAGAAGACAGTACAATTTCTAATATTCATTATGTGTTTGCTTATTGAACTTTATATGACAGATCTCCCACTTAAAGCTAAGGAGAGGTTTTGATGTACTCTTTAATTGTTTACTGGTTATTCTGCAGTATGAGGAATCTCAAACTATAGTCATTAGTCAGATAATCTGTAATGCTTTATTCATAGGGAGACAGACACAGAAACATTCTAAAGAACACTTATTTTAAAATTGTTGATGCTTCCAAATTACTGATATTTAAGAAAGAGGTTGGATTGAAATATATTTGTGGCAGATAATGCATGTGTCTGTTTTTTGTTCTAATGCTGACGGAGTATTTTCACCCTAAAATATTGCCAAAGGACCATCAGTAGGAAACAGAGGTGCTTCCTATCAGCCTGAAGTTCAAGCAACACATTACAGTAGGCACAGAACAATGGCTATAGTTCATACATGTTCTATTTTTTTTGTGATCATTTGTATATGATCTGCCAGATATATTTTCTTACAACACATTCCACATTTTTGTAAACCATCTGGAGTCTTGGGAACTGGGCGATATAGAAATATATGTAAATAAATACACTTCTCATTCTGTATCATTGGATGCTACTTGTAGGAGTGAGGAGCTATCATTTCTGCTCTAGTAAAAGCTGTGCAGTCATTGGTGAGCCTTGAAGGCTTGTAAAAGGTAAAGCAGAAAGTGAGAAGCAAGTATATTTGATGTAAGGTTTCAGGTTTTACAAGGTATTATAACAAAGATGAGGCTATTTGAAGTCTTCTTTGGAGTGTGGAATGATGCCTTCAACTCTGAAATCATAAGAAGGGCTTTGCTGGTTAAGTCAACGTGCTCATCTAATCCAACATTAGATGCCAAAAGTCAACCAGGAATATTCTAAAAATTCACAAATGTGGCCAGGGCAGCAATAGCTCTCCTCCAGTATTGTTGCCCAATAGCTGTATTTAGGCGTGCTGCCTATCATCAAAACCTTTAGCTTTAAATTTGGCTAAAGGAGGCAGTGAATCCATTTTAACTATACATTATGTAAGATATACTTTTATCAGTCCTGAACTCTCAACATATTTAGTTTCAATAGTTGACTCTGAGTTCTAATGTTGAAAGAGAAGGAAAAAACTTGTTTCCATCCATATTTTCCATACCATGCACAATTTTATACTCTTCTGTCATGCATCCCCTTATCTGTCTTTGTTTCAGGTAAAGAAGCCCCAGCTGCTGTTACTTTTCTCTATGGGAATTGCCTCAACCATTTTAAAACACTGGCATTTCCTTGACCTTCTCTGAAGCAGTTCATCTGAAGTTGGACCAGAAACTATTCTGTCATTGAGGAGACTAGAAAAAAATGATCAGGGGTCATCTACAGAACATTTGTCAAGCTCAATTCTGTACTTTTGAAGTGGGAGCTCTGTCCTATAAAGTTTAATTACAGAATTGAACTTGACAAATGTTCTGTAGATGACCCCTGATCAGTTACATTACAGAACATTTTAACTAGAAGGGAGCAGATTTTATCTTAATTGGTGGCAGGTATAACAACATTGGATTTAGCTCTGAGGAGCCTTCAGATCCAAATCTTTGAATCACTCACAAGCTTCCACAGATATGACAATGATGATAATAACTAAGTTTTTTTTCCCCAGCAGGTCGCTTTGACTATGACACTGTTAGTTGGCATTCACAAAACGAATAGCCTTTAAAACTGGGCGCACACATTCTGATTTTCTCCTCTTTGTATTGTTTATGGATCTTGTGCTGTTGTATGTATGTGTCTTGGCAGTATTCTGCAGCTGATGCTAGAGTGTTCCAGGAAGAAAGGAGAACTGTTCTGCTTCTGTGCTTGAGCTCCATAACTCTTCCAATACGTTAAATGAAGTTTGTCCAATCTAAACACATAAAGGAAAATGGCAATGGTCATTGGCCAGTAAATAAGAATCATTATGTACTGTAGCAGATAACTATTCTCCTAAATAAGATGTACAGTCCTAATTGCTTAAAAGACACACGTCCCTTACTTTAGACCAGTCTTTCTCAACTTTTTCACCCTGGAGGAACCCTTGCAATATTTTTCAGGCCTTGGGGAACCCCTGCACATTCAGGCTCAAATATAGGCCAGAAGTTACAAAATTATTATATTCATTTCTTGTGTAGGCCTGTATATATGCATTAACAGTATTCTTAAACTAAAAATAAAGAATGAAACTTACCTCTTTAATGTGAAGTTGTCCAAATTTGAAATATTTTTTTAAATATATCGAGATCTCCCAAGGAACCCCTAGTGACCTCTCATCGAACTCTAGGGTGACACGGAACCCTGGCTGAGAAACCCTGCTTTAGACTGTGTAATATGACAGGTTTAAAATGTTAAGGTGCTAGTACTATAACAAATTTTCAACAAATGTACTTTCAGCTGAATTGAAACTTTCACTTAAAACCTTCAAATGTACCTAGTGGATTTGTGGCCCACTGCTTCAAAATTATTTTTTAAATTGTGTTTTTTGGATTAAAAACAAAATGTTGTCCCTCACTTAAGCTTTCCATGTGTTACTTTTCTGAGATCCTTCAGAAAGGTTCAGTACTATAATTTAGGATTTGTAGTCAGATAATCTTATTTGTCAGCCACCTCCTGAGCAGTTGGAAAAAAATCACATTTTGAAATGCAGATACCTCAGTCCAAATCATGACTTGATGATGCTGTTGTGGGTAAGCTTATTCATTTTGCGTGAGTTTATGGTTCCGATACACTGTTCTGTGCATCTGAGTCGGTTACGTATCCCTCCCTCTACTTCACCCAACCCCACTTACTGGAAATGTAGGCAGTGAGTCTCCCGCTGGAGGAAGCTGTTGGGGAAATGCCATCAGGCATTCCGAAGGAGGATACAGATTAAGCTGTATCCTCCTTTGGAATGTGGCCTCCACTTTCTTTTAGCATAAAAATACTTTCCTCTCCAGCACAGTACTTAAGATTTTAATCAGGTCACATTTTACTAGTTTCACAACAGAACAGCTGAAGTGATGCCTTTGTAGATACATCTTCCCCTTTTTTCCTTTTCCCACGTGCTGTTTCAATAGATTTTAAATGCCCTGCAATACCTGTGCTTGCTCTTCTTTTCTTTCAGATCCACTAAGATTTTGAGATGTCCTTTATATTTGACTGGATTTACAGTGGCTTCAGTAGTGTGCTGCAGTTTTTAGGTAAGGCATCAACAGTTCCATGCCGATGTTCTAATTTACATTCATGGAGGGTTCTCTTTTTAAAGAGTTCTGTTTAAAAAAACCTTCATTTAGGTTGATGCAGATTGATTGATAATTCTTATTTATTGATTTAGACATGCTAAAGGATATTCGTATAAAATACTTCCAATTCTTTTCTCTGTCTCAACATCCTAAAGAATTATCTTTATTTACAGTAAATGATATTAAAATCCATGAAAAAGCAAAGCTAATAGTTTGAGCTATAAAAAAAATGTCACTTTTAATCTATGTTTGGTAATTCAGTTTTTGGGTCTATCACAAAGATAGAGAATGTGGCCTTCACTTTCTTTTAGTGTACAAATACTTCCTTCTCCACAGAGAGTCCTGATCCCTTCCATTACTAATCTTGATCTGTACCTGCCAACAGGCCATCATGTTAGCCCCCATTGCTGGTTTAATTTTTCTTTACATTTTGCTGTGGCATGCAAGCTACCGTTTCCAAAGTTCCTTTTCCCTTTTATCCCTGTACTCAGCTAGCTAGGTTAATAAATAAGCCTGCTCCTGGCATTTGCAATAAAAAGTGAGTCACGAACATGCAGAATTGTCGTAATATCAAGAGGAATATTATTTCCCACCTTTACTCTGCGAGGAACAAGGTGCTGGTAAACTGATTAAGGCAGGAATTCTCAACTGGTGAGTTGTGACCCTTCAAGTGGTCATGTGCAAATTAGAGGGGGTTGGCCGTTTTTTTAAAAAAAAGATCAGGTTTGCAGAGACAAAGCTTGAATGCTGCCAAAACTCACCCTGGTCTTTGGTCCCTGCTTGCCTTTGCAAGCCTGCAAAGTTTGAGAAGCCATGTCAGACACAGGTAAATAAAGCAATATCTCAACCTTAACCCCAATGAAATAATTTTATTTATGAGGCAGGGGTGCATCAATTCATTTATCGTTTTAGGCCTTATGGCTGTAATAATTGATCTGATTTGGTTGACAGTAGACCCCCTGGATTAAAGGGTGGGGTGAAGTGGAGAGACAAAATATATCTGGTGGATAATGCAAGAGGAAGTTGCTTGGCAGCTTCCAAATCTGGCAGTACCTTTCAGAGACTCATGCACAGTCTGACCATCGCTGCAAGTAGGTAACATGTTGTTCCTTTTTGTTCAATAAACTGGTTTCTACAGGTAGTCCTTGCTTAATGACCACAATTGGGACTGGAATTTCGGTTGCTAAGCAAAGCAGTCATTAAGTGAATCCGACCTGATTTTATGACCCTTTTTGTGGTGGTTGTTAAGCAAATCACCAAAGGCATTAAGCAAACCACATGGTCATTAAGCTAATCATGTGGTCCCCCACTGATTTTGCTTGCCAGAAAGGTCAAAAATTGGCAATCACATAACCACAGGATGCTGTGACGGTCATAATTGCGAACTGGTTGCCAAGTGTCCAAACTGTGATCATGTGACCGTAGGGATGCTGTGACAGTTGTAAGTGTGAGGACTAGTCACAAGTCGTTTTTTTACAGCACCGTCATAAGTCCAAACAATCACTAAACGAATGGTTGTTAAGCGAGGACTACCTGTATCTATCGGTGTCCACAATGGGTGTCAAAAGAAGTCAAGATGGCAATTGAGAAAGGGCAATCAAAGTCCTGCCCCTTTTGCCCACGTGTGGATATCACACACATATACATGAGGTAGAGCTTCAATCACGCTGCCATGACTGCCTTCTTGACTTTTTTGACAGACCTTTCCTCCCCACCCCACAACAGACATTGCTGTTCTGTACTCCCAGAATCCTTGAACTGGGGATAACAGTAAAGGCCTCAAAAACTAAAACGTTGTTGCATTTTCATTCTACTTTACAGAATCACTGAACAGTCATTCTGTATAACAGGCTGCTGTTTTAAGGCTTATTTTCAAGTATCTGCAGAGGAGAGCACCCCTTTAATAATTTATTGAAACAGCCATTGGTTCTCTTGCAGTAATAAAGCACCTTTGCTTCTTCTCTGCTTAGCTGTAGTTGAACTTTGCACTTTAGATTGCTGGGAGCTGCAGCTTTACTGGGAGCATACCTTTGTGCAGCAGATCCAGAATAACTTTTTGAAAGTTACTGACCGGTACAATATTTTATTCCGCTCACTGGCCGAAGAGAATACATTGAATAAATCTGTAACTGAATGTATGGGATGGTTTGGATCTGTCATGAGGCCTGGTTGGCACATAATAAGCCTTAATGGGTTTGATTTGCTTTTGGTTTACTGTGATGAGGGAGATTAGGTGAGGGGTAGGGTGCAGAATATTTCTGTGTGTTACTGGGGAGAGGGAAGACATCTTGGCCTTCTCAGCCAGTACAAAATACCTCAAGGGACAAGCTGTCAAACTCTGAGATGCCCTCCCAGAAGCCAGAGCCTATAGCTCCATTATCATGATGGGGCCACAAAAATTCAATAAATTAGAAATCCAAGCCCAGATAGAATTAAAAAGAATGGAGTGGCAATTCCAGTAGGAGAAGGAAGAAAACCTTTAAAAATTGGAGATGGAGAGATAGCATAAACAGCAGGCTTGTTAGAAAGGAAGAGACCACCTACTGCGACCAATCCAACACTTACAGCAGCTGTTGTGGTAAAGTCCAAGTTCACAAAATTTAGGGAGAATGAGGACCCTGACTGCTTCCTGGATGCTTCTGAAAGGACTTGCTACACTTATGTGTTGGGGAAATTTAGCATATGCAGTTTTTGAGAACATGTTTATCTAGTTCCCTGTTGCCAGTGTCCTACAAAATGGTTAGGGGCATAATACACTGTTTGCACTATTTGAAACCCTGGTGAAATCCCAGTTAGAATTAACATAAAAATACCAGAAGGGGATTCAGTTCTCTCTGTTCAACTTTAGCACTTGGGTTAAATCTGATCCACTCTGCTGATTCTAACATTATTTGGTTTGGAAGGCTTAACTGGTAGTGATCCAATCGTAAACAAGATTAAACCTTTATTTCACTTCGGGCAATTTATTTAACCTTTTGTCAGTTAAGCTGTACACTTTCCCCATTTTTAAAATCTATACTTTTTTTTAAAACGGCTTTCTCTTGATGGCTTATCTTTGGGGTCCTGCCTCTACTAAAGGTGAGCCAAGTAGATAGATCCACTTTAGAAATCTCCTGAATCAAAGTGCAGGATAGTAAATTCTAAGACATAGACATAGATACATGATATGTAATCTAGAGAAGATCTATCTTTGGGGTTGCTAAGAGGAAATAATGACTTGATGGCACATTTCCCAATATGGTGTTTTCAAATGTGGTAGATTTCAAGATTTCAGCTCCCATAATTGCAAGCAGCATGGCCAGTACTGAAGCCCAACACACCCAGAGGGATACCGGATTGGGACTGCTTGGTACAATCTTGACCTAAGACTGGCAACACAAATAACTGACTGCAGTTTGGGAAGCATTGCATCTGTGGCCAACACAGTTGGTCTTTCCTTAGGGGCCTCTGCTGGCTGCTTTTCAGCACATCCAAAACAGAGCCCACACCCGGTGGATTCTTCTTTACACACAGATTCTCCCTAGCAGGAAAGTGAGATTTATATAGACAGGTTCCCCATCAGACCAGCATTATTTATTATTTATTCATTCATTCAATTTGTAGGCTGTCCATCTCAAAGACATGACTCTGGGCAGCTAATGATGATTAAAACAGGATAAAAATATAATAGATCAATAAATAACATGTATGGCAGCCAAGATAGAAAAGCAACCAACACCTCAATTAACGTAACCATGACATGGGCTCAACCGCACACACAGAGCCCCAGGCTCAGTAGCAAAACCAGGGTTCAAGGTCTTACAAAAGGCCAGTAGGGTTGGAGCAAGTTGAACCTCCAGGGGAATGATGTTCCAGATGGCAGATGCACCAGGACTGAAAAGGCTCTCTTCCTGCTTCTGCCAGATGACACTCCCTGATCGACAGGGCCCAGAAGACTCCTCTCCTGCTGGATTAGCTTCTCTGGGCCAAAGAGGGCCGTTATTTTCGGCCACCATCTGCTCTTGGAGGGAGAGGGGTGAACCTTGTGAGGATTGTGCTCTCCCTGCTGGGTTTGGCTCTCCTGATGCATCTCTCTGGTTATCCAGAGCTGTCACCAGTCACTTAACTTCCCTTTGCCTGGGCATGATGATGATGGCAGTGGGCAAGTCTTGCTCTTTTCTTGCCTGGGAAAAACCAGGTATGGCAATAGCAGTCATTGCTGCCTGCCTGCTCTTTCTCTGCAGGAGGTGAGGAAGAATGAAAAGGAGCAGAGGTGTGACCCAGCAAAATTTCTGAATAATTGTAACTCAACAAGTTGCCCATGGACAGACAGAATTAACCATTATTTGATAACCTGATTACACTATCTGTGTTATTTATACCATGTATACTTCAAAGCATGCCTAGTTAAATGTATTCTTTCCCACTCTCAAATGCATGCTTCAGTTTCTTTTTTTTTTTAAAGGTTTTCACATTACAGAGTGTTGCAACAGGCAGGTGGAGTTCCAGAGGCCTGCATGGCAGTATTTATAAATGATTGGCAATATAAATGTTTCTAAAGAGAAAAGCCATTTAAAGCCAGGGAATAATGGACATAATGAAGAAGGCATAGCTTCTACTGAGCTATAAAACTTAACCAGGGTGTATCACTTTTCATCTTTGCTATTCTATCTTAGAAAATTTCTGCCAGTTTTGGAAGCTTGTTCTCTCTTTATATGTTTTATCCTGCCAACATAGGATTAAGTTAACCATAGAGTGTTTTCTTTTGGTTAGGTAGGAAAGATTTGAGAGCTCATTCATATGGTACTTTTTGTTCCAGTTGTTCAACCAGGAAGAACTGCTGGAAGAGATTCTCCTTCTGGATTCCAAACAGATATTTCTTTGCCCCTATAAGGATCTGTGTGAAGTGGCCTTGCTGATGAATGTAGCACAAATCCCATTGATCCAAGATGTGATCAAGGTGATCCTGCCAGATAGACTAATAGGAGACTGCCTTATTCCTGGTCAGCCTGTTTGTCCATCTAGCTCAGTATTATTATTGGCAGCAGCTGTTCAAGGTTTCACTTGTGACTTGATTCTTCTAACTGGAGATGTCAGAAATTGAACCTGGGATCTTCTCTACGAAAAGCATCTGCTGTCCCACTGACTAATGGTGTCTTCCCAAATGTTTTAGTAGCCTTAAATTGAACCATTTATTCTCCTGGAATTGCATGCCCTTTCTAATACTTAGATGATCAGCATAAACTAGAAGAAATATGGTTGACATTCTGGTCTTCAGGCTTCAGCATTCACCTGTCATATTTTAAGGAGCATCTACCAGAGCAGTGTCTGACTATCTGCTTTTAAATGCTGAGAACATGTGGTGCTATACAGAATTCCTATGTTCCATCAGAATGGTTCCTTTTGCCATTCTGGTGTTAGCTGAGAAAATGAATTCCCATTCACCAAATAGTCTCATTCTTTTTCAGGATTATACAAGAAAACAGGTAAACTAGTATTTCTTGGATTGGATAATGCTGGAAAAACTACTCTCTTGCACATGCTTAAAGATGACAGACTGGGACAACATGTCCCCACATTACATCCCAGTAAGTCTGTGATTCTGTTTTTGTTATACTATATACTTAGCACTGTTTGAAAGCTGTGGTATGCTTTGTTAATTTTTATGCCACCAAATAGCTTATGGGGAAGGATAGGAATTAAAAAGGCTAATGGCAGTTTCCAAAATTCTTTGTTGATGAGGCTCTTAGAGGATGCACCTCAGTCTTAGTAGTAAGGTATATATTCCCCATTCCAGGCAAGTTATGTATTCATTCATTCATTCATTCATTTGTGAAACTAACAACTGTTGGCTCAATAAGCAAGATACGACATTGGAATGCTCAAGTTAAAGCAGCTTGAAAGGAACTGAACTCAAAATATGAATAAACTTATTTGCCACAGTAATGGGGATTGGAGTGATTCCATTTGCTAATGTCTCTGTAGTCCAAAGGAGAACTCTTCAAGTTACATTGCCAAAGAAATCTTCTGCATTTAAGAAGACTAGTTCAATATTACCTAGTTTCTGCTGTGCCCTTCTACTTTTCTAATGTGCCTTATAGAAAAACCATTTTATATAAAAAGCAGTCATAGCCAGATGGGCTGTGGGAAACATACAAAAACACCCACAATCCATAAAGGGCCAACCAAAGTTTTACAAACTGTATGCAAGCTTTCAAGTTGTTAAGATCTCTTCTTAACAACTGAGCGAAGTAGTTAGATGTCAAAAATGTGATTGATCCACAAACACTGTCTGTACAGGTTATCATATATCATATTTTTGGAATAGGGAGTTTGACATTTTATGAAGAATGTTGACTCTAATGAGCCTGGGGAATCAGCTACAAAAATTATCTTACAAATGTAGGAAGAAGGACTTATGTTGAAGAATAGATTCAAGATATGTGTTCTCTGTCAATCTTTGAAACATTCTTATACTGTAAGGTGTCAGGGTAATTGGCAAGGAAACAATGCTGGGTAGAAGTTGCAACTTTAGTTTCTTTATTGTTTCTACCATACACAGAATCTTGCCAGACTAAAGGTTCCTTAACTGAGCTAAAGGAAAAAATACCCTTGGGAATCTAGGGCAGTGCCAGTCTAACTTTCTTCCTTGCCCCCCCCCCCCCCCCCGCAAGCTGTGAGGATGCTTATCTGCCTGGAATGTGCTCTCTACTCCCTCAGCTCTGAGCTCCATCACAAAGGGGACTATATTTTCATATGGTCTAGATTCAGTAACATATTAAGGAGTTAAGCTTATTACATATTCTTTCTTTTTTATTATCATTGTTGATAATACAAATTCTTTTTATTTCTGACAATTTCACTTATAATTTTTTTAAAGTGTGAATGTCCTAACAAGCAGGAACCACGCTGAGACGAGGAATAAGTCTCTAGTGTTTTATTACTGCTACATTAGACAGAAAATCCTAACAAACTGAAGAAGCATGAGAAAACCCATACAGATAAACCCCAAAAGTCAAGGCGGGTCTGATCTGTGTCTCTTTGAATGGCTGCTCAAATTCTCGCTACTACGCATGCGTTTTCCCCCCTGGATAGGGGCCCCCTCCTGCTCACCATCAGTGCTCATGACATTGAAAGAAATCAAATAGGGTTTGTTTGTTAAATCTTTGCCCCCTCTTCTTATATAAGCACTCAAAGTGTCTTACTACAGTTAAAATGAAAGTACAAAGTGTAAGTATGATATTAAAATCAAAATTGGTCAAACATTAAAAACTTGATGACGGATCTTTGGCATCCACATTCCCAGTATATATAAACATGGCAAATGCCTCTCCCTAGGAAGAGCTTTCATAGCCTGAGTGCATAACAGGTGAAGCCCCTTCCCTACATATCCAGTAGCCAAGCTTCTGCCAGGAGGGTAGAATCTTCAGAAAGGTCTCTCCTATTGATCTCTGCAACTGGGCAGGTTCATAAACATTCTGTCTGGGATCATACATCATATTCAATCATTTTGTGCCTTCTTTGTTATTTGTCTTACACAATATATGAGCTTACCCATTATTACTTATATATGTATTATAAAAGAGCTAGGCCACTCTGGCTTGTTCAACAAACCATTACTAAAAATAAAATGGGCCAGCACAGTATCTGACTCCGCAAAGGATCGTTACCTTGTCGTGGTGCTGGAGCTTGAGCACCTCAATGATGCCATGAGCTAAACCGTGAAGGGCCACCCAAGACGGGAAGGTCATGACAGAGAGGTCAGACTAAATGCGATCCCTGGGGAAGGTAATGGCAACCCACCCCAGTATTCTTGCCGTGAAAACTAAATGGATCAGTACAACCAGAGATATGTCGGTATACCATCGGAAGATGAGACCCCCAGGTCGGAAGATGGTCAAAATGCTACTGGGGAGGAACAGAGGATGAGCTCAACTAGCCCCAGTCGTGATGACGCAGCTAGCTCAAAGCCGAAAGGACGGTTAGCGGCCGACGGTGCTGGTGGTGAACGGCGAATCCGATGTTCTAAGGATCAACACACCATTGGAACCTGGAATGTAAGATCTATGAGCCAGGGCAAATTGGATGTAGTTATTGGTGAGATGTCAAGATTAAAGATAGACATTCTGGGCGTCAGTGAACTGAAATGGACTGGAATGGGCCACTTCACATCAAATGACCACCAGATCTATTACTGTGGAAAAGAGGACCACAGAAGAAATGGAGTAGCCTTCATAATTAATAGTAAAGTGGCTAAAGCAGTGCTTGGATACAACCCCAAAAACGACAGAATGATCTCAATTCGAATTCAGGGCAAGCCATCTAACATCACAGTGATCCAAATATACGCCCCAACCACAAATGCTGAAGAAGCTGAAGTAGAGCAGTTCTATGAGGATCTGCAGCACCTACTGGACAACACGCCTAAAAGAGATGTTATTTTCATCACAGGAGACTGGAATGCTAAGGTGGGCAGTCAAATGACACCTCGAATTACAGGTAAGTATGGCCTGGGAGAACAAAACGAAGCAGGACATAGGCTGATAGAATTTTGCCAAGACAATTCACTCTGCATAACAAACACTCTCTTCCAACAACCTAAGAGACGGCTTTACACATGGACTTCACCAGATGGACAACACCGAAATCAGATTGATTACATCCTTTGCAGCCAAAGGTGGCGGACATCTGTACAGTCGGTAAAAACTAGGCCTGGAGCTGACTGTAGTTCAGACCATGAACTTCTTCTTGCACAATTTAGGATCAGACTAAAGAGATTAGGGAAGACCCACAGATCAGCTAGATATGAGCTCACGAATATTCCTCAGGAATATGCAGTGGAGGTGAAGAATAGATTTAAGGGACTGGACTTAGTAGATAGGGTCCCGGAAGAACTCTGGACAGAAGTTGGCAGCATTGTTCAGGAGGCGGCAACAAAATACATCCCAAAGAAAGAGAAAACCAAGAAGGCAAAATGGCTGTCTGCTGAGACACTAGAAGTAGCCCAAGAAAGAAGGAAAGCAAAAGGCAACAGCGATAGGGGGAGATATGCCCAATTAAATGCAAAATTCCAGAGGTTAGCCAGAAGAGATAAGGAATCATTTTTAAACAAGCAATGCGCGGAAGTGGAAGAAGACAATAGAATAGGAAGGACAAGAGACCTCTTCCAGAAAATTAGAAACATTGGAGGTAAATTCCAGGCAAAAATGGGTATGATCAAAAACAAAGATGGCAAGGACCTAACAGAAGAAGAAGAGATCAAGAAAAGGTGGCAAGAATATACAGAAGACCTGTATAGGAAGGATAACAATATCGGGGATAGCTTTGACAGTGTGGTCAGTGAGCTAGAGCCAGACATCCTGAAGAGTGAGGTTGAGTGGGCCTTAAGAAGCATTGCTAATAACAAGGCAGCAGGAGAAGACGGCATCCCAGCTGAACTGTTCAAAATCTTGCAAGATGATGCTGTCAAGGTAATGCATGCTATATGCCAGCAAATTTGGAAAACACAAGAATGGCCATCAGATTGGAAAAAATCAACTTATATCCCCATACCAAAAAAGGGAAACACTAAAGAATGTTCAAACTATCGAACAGTGGCACTCATTTCACATGCCAGTAAGGTAATGCTCAAGATCCTGCAAGGTAGACTTCAGCAGTTCATGGAGCGAGAATTGCCAGATGTACAGGCTGGGTTTAGAAAAGGCAGAGGAACTAGAGACCAAATTGCCAATATCCGCTGGATAATGGAAAAAGCCAGGGAGTTTCAGAAAAACATCTATTTCTGTTTTATTGACTATTCTAAAGCCTTTGACTGTGTGGACCATAACAAATTGTGGCAAGTTCTTAGTGGTATGGGGATACCAAGTCATCTTGTCTGCCTCCTGAAGAATCTGTATAACGACCAAGTAGCAACAGTAAGAACAGACCACGGAACAACGGACTGGTTTAAGATTGGGAAAGGAGTACGGCAGGGCTGTATACTCTCACCCTACCTATTCAACTTGTATGCAGAACACATCATGCGACAAGCTGGTCTTGAGGAATCCAAGGCTGGAGTTAAAATCTCTGGAAGAAACATTAACAATCTCAGATATGCAGATGATACCACTTTGATGGCTGAAAGTGAAGAGGAACTGAGGAGCCTTATGATGAAGGTGAAAGAAGAAAGTGCAAAAGCTGGCTTGCAGCTAAACCTCAAAAAAACCAAGATTATGGCAACCAGCTTGATTGATAACTGGCAAATAGAGGGAGAAAATGTAGAAGCAGTGAAAGACTTTGTATTCCTAGGTGCAAAGATTACTGCAGATGCTGACTGCAGTCAGGAAATCAGAAGACGCTTAATCCTTGGGAGAAGAGCAATGACAAATCTCGATAAAATAGTTAAGAGCAGAGACATCACACTGACAACAAAGGCCTGCATAGTTAAAGCAATGATGTTCCCCATGGTAACATATGGCTGCGAGAGCTGGACCATAAGGAAGGCTGAGCGAAGGAAGATCGATGCTTTGGAACTGTGGTGTTGGAGGAAAATTCTGAGAGTGCCTTGGACTGTAAGAAGATCAAAGCAGTCCATCCTCCAGGAAATAAAGCCAGACTGCTCACTTGAGGGAATGATATTAAAGGCAAAACTGAAATACTTTGGCCACACAATGAGAAGACAGGACACCCTGGAGAAGATGCTGATGCTGGGGAGAGTGGTGGGCAAAAGGAAGAGGGGCCGACCAAGGGCAAGGTGGATGGATGATATTCTAGAGGTGACGGACTCGTCCCTGGGGGAGCTGGGGGTGTTGACGACTGACAGGAAGCTCTGGCGTGGGCTGGTCCATGAAGTCACGAAGAGTCGGAAGCGACTAAACGAATAAACAACAAAACAGTATCTGAACTTAGCTACTGTTTCTAGATTGTCCTCTGTATTTTTTTATTAGACAAAAGTTACACAGCTGTTAAAACTAAAATAATTTGAGTTCAATGGCACAGGAATCCAATTCTTGGCAGATTTATTGGAGAAGTCCTATTGACATCAATAGAATCTATGTTTGATGATGTATGGTTAACATCAGGGTGAGAATCTTTTCAGCTTCAAACAATGATTTATTTTTTTCAATTTGCCCTGATTTGGTTCTGTAATGAAATAGACAACCAACCCAGTGCTTAGCTACATTCAGAAATCCAAGGGGATCATTTACTGAAAGATACTTCTTTTTTTAAAAAAAAAATCTAATTTCATGTTTCTGTAGCTTCAGAAGAGCTGACAATTGCTGGTATGACGTTCACAACTTTTGATCTAGGAGGACATACACAAGGTAAGAGAAGCAAACAGGCAGAATCCTCACTGTATTATAAATGGTGTTAATGAAATAGTTTAATCTTCGTTTGCTCTACTCCAAGGTGACTATATTGAAACCTTTTTTCCAGTTCTGAAAATCTTTTTTAATATCGTTAGTATTTGATTTTAAATTTGTTGTGTAGAAACCTTTCTGCTGCTTTTTTTCTCATATTAAGTGCACATACTGTACCTGCACTTAATTGGGTGAAGGCAATATTGTACCATATCAGCTCAGTATTCTAATACTTTCCAGTCAAATTGCAGCACTTCATTTTTATTTCTAATAACAATAGAATATGATTACAATTGCTTTATGATTTTTAATGGGATAAAATTATGCCACTCTTGTTTTTATTACATTTGAAACAAGATTAAATGAAGGCAAATTATAATAGGATTTGCTCTACTGTTGAACATTAAATAAGTTAATCTTCTAGCCATTCTTGCTTATGTATTTATATATTTATCACCTTGGACCTTGGGTATCCAGTAGTTTCAAAATGACATTTTCTAGAATACATAAAATGCTGCTATTGAAGGGGTTTGCTATTTAACTTTTTTTAGAAGATACATTAGTAATAGTGATTGGACAGTTTTTTTTAATTCCACCTCAAAATGTAGTAATTTTTTCAAAAGCTCTTAATACTATATGGTGATTTTACAATAAATCCATAAGAAACTGATTATCTCAATATAAATGATATGGTTTTCAGTTTTAGACCCAGCACAAAAGAAAAGGTGGTTCACTTTCAAAAAGCTTTTTACACATGGCTCCAGATTCCCTTTTAAAAAGTTTGTCCAACTGAATGAAGTGCTACCAGCGTCTACAAACAGAGTAACAAGAGTCACAGATAATTTCCTGTTACAGTCTCCTTATAACCTTCTTCTCTTAGCTCGCAGAGTTTGGAAAAACTATCTGCCTGCCATCAACGGCATTGTCTTTCTGGTGGACTGTGCAGATCATGAAAGATTGGCTGAATCTAAGCAAGAACTTGATGTGAGTTCATAAATATTTGGCTCTTACTGAAATCCAGATTAAAAGCCCTACATTGTGATAAGTGGGGGGAAACAACAAAATTTTAAAAAATTGTGTGCATCTGTTGTGTCACTGTGGGGAAGACCAGTTACTATTATCCTTCACTTTTCCTTAAATCTGTGTCAGTGAAGTCTGAACTATCAAAAGCCACAGGCCAGGAGATCCACACTTTGCCCAGTCAGAACTGTGTCCTGAGGTACAGCACTTCTGCCCTATTAAAGAATATATTCAATCAATAGAAGATGTTCAAGGCCCATACTGTATATGCTACCAGATGCTATCTCACAGAGGAAGATCAACCATGTTTCTTATTTCATAGCATTATTGGGAAGTAATATACAGCGTGAGATCAGTTTCTCATCTCTTTGCAAACCAGTGTAGGAAAATAATAAAGAACATTATATGTTTTATAACATAAACACATAGACTTTTTTAAAAAAAGCCTCTTCATTAAAATGAAATGAATGTTTCTGAAAAAAAAGAATTAGAAACAGTTCATCCCAATCCCCAAATCTTAACTGTGATTGCAAACTAGTTACCCTTTTGTTTTCATAATTTTAACATTTAGCACTTGTTACCATATACAAGTCATCATTTTATAATCTGGTTGGAGTTAGCCCAGTTTTCTAACAGAAACGTCACAGGGCAATGATGGATAAGAGAGGAGTGATCCTGTTCTAAGAGGGGTATGTTTGAGAAATTATGGAAGAGAAATTATGCTTATTATTCCTCTCTTCTTCTTTCGTGGCAGAGTAGGTGAAGTGGATGAATTGTGGGATGCATAGCTGTTGTTTTCTATTCATCTAGCTTCATCATCTTTCTTTGGTGTTTTATAATACACAGTAATATCTAATTAATTAAAATCATATAAAAGCACCATATAAATCTTATGAAATGCCAATAAATACGCTAATTGGGATAAATTAAAGAAATATAGAATCTTCATGGACAGTTCATGACCTTTAGTGAGATTGGCTGAAAGAGACAAAGAAGGTGGACTCCAACATCATGCAAATTTCCATTCAGATAATGGGACTTATTCCTCCCCTCTGGTTCCCAAAATCTGGTCCATTTGGTCTCCCAATCTTCTAAAGATGTTTGGAGGGCTGCAATTAAATGCCAGCTCCATTGATGGAAGTGGTTTAGTCAGTAGAATAACATAATGGAAAACGTTTTAAGCTGGAGAAGAGAAATAATTAGATGGCCAGCTTTGGCTTGTGCAAGATGACTGGCTTTGGAGGTGGCAACTGGTCAGTCATCTGCCATTTTATTTCCCCTCTTCCCCTCTTTCATGGATTTTTTGGACTTCCAGTTTTGGATTTTGTGTGTGTGTTTGGTAGTTTTAAGTTTATATATGTCAGGATATAGAGCGAAGAACCACACTGAGTCCAGACGCTTAAGCTCTAGTGTTTATTGTTCCACTCTACTAGACAGAATCTTGCTAAACTGAAAGGCTCTAGCAAACTCTGCTAGAAAAAACCCCAGAAACCTGAGGCGGGTCTTTTCTGGCCTTCTTGGCTGGGAGCCCAAGGGATTCTAACCTGCGCGTGAGCTTTTCCCCCTGGAGAGGGCCCTCCTCTTCTTCACCAGCAATCTCCATAACAATATATCATCTTTTTTATTTTTTATATAATTTCTTATTTATTTTATGCATACACAATTAACAAAACTTAAACATAAAAAAAATAAATTAGAAAAGACAAAACCTCAAGCAAGCTAAAAATACAAACTAAGAAAGAAAAGAAAGAAGAAATTCTACCTTATATTTTTTACTTATCAATAGTCACTGGATTACTATTGAATTCACTACTGTAGTATGAACAGTACAAAATATTATTGTAAAATATCACAAAACCTCTGCCATAGTAATGCATATTGCTGCATCCTTTGATTAGTAAAAAATATTGCCTTTTCCAAAACAGATAGATCACACATTTCCGACAACCATTCCTTGACATCTGGAATAATGTTACATTTCCAATTTCTCAGTATGATTCTTTTAGCTACCTCCCATGCTTGATACAACCATAATTCCTGATAAATAGCCAGATTCCAAAGCTTTGGTATATAGTTCAACATTACATTAACATCTTTAACATTTAAAGATTTTCCCATAAATACACTATCCTAAAAAGATATCAAATAATCACATGACCATATCATATGGGTCAGTGAACCCTCAATTTTTTTCATGCATCCGGCTTAGAAAATCGGATGTCCATCCTTTCAAATACATTCTTTGGGGAGTCCAGTACACCCTAAATACAATTTTTGATTAAAAAGCAACTTTAATCTTAGCTTGGTTGATACCATTTTAACATTTTTAAGAACATGAATCCATTGATGGGGCTTTATTATATATCATCTTTGATCCTTATTTAATTTTATGAAGTGGAATTGCATGGAGGAAAGCCATTTTGTACACAGTATATCTGACTCTTCTTGTGAATTCTTATTTTAATGTTCAAGAGAACTGGTAGTCAATCTGTATATATACTTTTCAATATCTCTTCAGTGGGTCTTCAGAAGTTTCTCATTGTGTTTGTTTTCCTTCTACTTGACACTGGTTGTATGAAACCTTTCTTCCTTTCTTCATAGGCACTAATGACAGATGAAACTATTGCTAATGTGCCTATCCTAATACTTGGCAACAAGATTGACAGACCAGAAGCCATCAGTGAAGAGAGGTTACGGGAAATGTTTGGTTTGTATGGCCAAACAACAGGAAAGGTATGTGCCTTCTTCTGTAACTCCAAACTCTGGGACTGAGTGTGTTAGCCATATTTTTCCTTATGTATTTCTAAGCTCTTCCTTACTTCTAGCTTGTCTAAAATTCTGTAACAATTCCATCCATATTTCTGCAGAGGTTAATAATATCTATGGCAATAAACTGAGGGATTCAGTTGTAACAAGTTTGTTGGAATTTTTCTAATTCAGTAACATCTATTACCCTATTAGAGTGGGTTTTCTAAAAGTAGATCTCCTTTTTTTTTTTTTCTTGTGAAACTATTGCCAGACACATGCCTGCCTAGAAAGGAAACAGATACCTATAGCTGAACTATTTCTGTCTAGGAACAGTTACACGTGGCAATAGATAAAAAGCTTTTCATGCCTTGTGATTCAAGAGTCAAAGCTGGTCAGCACTCTCAAATAGTGCTGTTGAGCATTGTCTTCCTGTATGAAGAAATCTCCATCAAGACTTCTTGACTGAATCTGCTCCTTCTTATTTTATTTTCAGGGGAATGTTTCGGTGAAGGAATTGAACACTCGGCCCTTAGAAGTTTTCATGTGCAGCGTGTTAAAGAGACAAGGTTACGGGGAAGGATTTCGTTGGATGGCACAGTACATTGATTAATGCCACAATCACATCAGTACACACTATCCAAACCTGTTCATGTTCTGATCAATGTACATAACTTGAACTTAATAGACTTTGGTTACAAAAACGTATTTTTTTTATTGTATCAATTGTGTTAAATTTTAAGTGTAAAGACTGAAACAGATTTTAAGCAAGTTTGTCAATTTGGATCTTGTAACTTTAGTCTCTAGTCCTATCAAATCCCCTTCTTTTTGGATTAATTTATATGTTGTCTGCAGTTCTCCCCCATTTTTGTTTTTAGCTTTCCAGCACAGTATGTTTTTGAATGCACTTTTTAACAGCTCAACCATACAGACTTGTTGGTCATATTTAATGCTCATCATGTCAAATTTTTAAGTATTTTTTCAGAACCAATTTTATAAATGTAAAGTGAATAACCACTTCTCAAAGGATAGTAATGAATAAGCTTATGAATAATTGCATGATGCCTTACGGTTTTCAATAATATACTTTCTTATGCAACGTCATGCAATAAAACTAAATCCCATTTCTTGGCATCTTTAATGGGAAAATTTTCATTTTAATGTGTCTTAACCTAGTAAAGACGTTTCAAGATGTGAATCTGTGGGGTAGTTTTCTAAAATGCAGTATAATTTCTGTGTACTGTAGACTTTTTATATTATTTATTTGATTATCTTTATGCTGGGAATGAATCACATTAACATTATCCATGCTTTCTGGATGTAAGTGTTCAGTCACTGTTTTTCACATTGTACAAGAAGCAGCATTATGGCCTTGTTGTGTAGTACACTGTGTAGTGCTAGTGAGTGCCTGAATGCAGCTTTTTAGAAAACCACCAGGTTGGTACTGCAAATACACATTTAGAAGCCTGGCTCCTGTGTGAATTATGTTACTGGATTGAGTCTGGTGTAGCCTGCTGTCTTATCCACTGCTCTGAGCATCTGTCTTTCCTGTCAAAGTATTCACACAACCTGTCAAAGGATGCAAAAGGTGGCTACCATTCAAATTGTATAAAGAACAGGTCAGTACTTTGTTGCCTTCTTTGGCTACAGAGATGGATTTCTTTTTCTTCACTACATATCTGTTAATAAAGTAAGAGCTGTCATTCAGAGAAGGAGCTGTGCAGCAAATTCAAGTGTTTTTTTTAATCAGCATTACCATGAGGTTCCACACTTCAATTTTTTTTTTAAACAGCTTTAGGAAATGGGAAAAAAAAACTTAGATCAGTCAACCAGTCAGTCCTTCTAAAAATCTTAATCTCCTTGCATATCATTTCTTTAAGTTCTGGAGCCAAGTTTTAAGATGGCACAGGGAGACCTCTGTGGATGTTGTTTGAAACTGCTTTCCCTGACTTCTTCCTTCAATCCAGATACTGATTAAGATTCATATGCTAGATTTAAAAGTGAATGGAGACAAGGCCTCATATATATTTGGGTTTGAGTAAAGCCTTGGATATGGGCTGCTTATTTTTGAGGGACTATAATTATTTTTGTTACGTATACAGTAATTACTATCCGGAGATAGTTTTTCAGTGATTGTGTACCCATTTCCCTTTTCAGAAGAAGTGGAAATGAGACAGTAAAGGAAAAAGTTGATGTGGTTGCCTGTATCTCACTGAGTTATAATACAGTATACAAATATAACATTTAACATTTGTTCAAGTATATAGTTACCCTTAAGAAAAAAGTTATATTTTTGGGAAGATGCTAAGAAACTCTCAACACCAGATTAGACTTTATAGTTCCTGAAAAAAGGAGACTTTGACCATTAAATCAATTTGTTTATACTGCTGGTACCTTTCATTCTGCATGCTGTAGACCTCTTCCTTTTAGCCTTGATCAAAGTGAGGATTTTAGTCTTTCTCACCTTTCATTCAAAATGTTTTTAGAACTTGAAGGCATCTTTTTCAAGATGCCTCATAAAATCAAATGAGGAATGATCAGTATTAGAGGGAACTGATGTCTTGATGTTCGTTGTTGCAAAGGAGCTGGAAAAATGGTTTGTTCCTGCTAAGAAGCATCTGGAAATGTTATCTTACTTGATTCCTCATTTTAAATGTAACACTTTCAGATCTGTAAAAGAAAGACACTATAGTTCTTTCAATATTTGGACTTGTGTAGCCATCTCAGTCCTTTTGTTACACTGTTGATGTTAATGTAGGGCTTTGAATGAGTTTATACAGCTTATTATTTTAATATGTTTGTTCTTGATGTTCCTACAGTCTGACACATAGGAAGCCTTTTCCTAAAGCAAAACAATGGGTGGATAAAGTCTCTTGGAAACAGTATAAATACATTGGGAGAAGAATTAGTAGTCACTAGTAGTTGGATCTCTCCCCGTGCCATAATGAATCTGACAGGTTTTCCAACTCTCAATTTTTAAATTGATCCTTGATAGATTTTATTTTTCCTTTGATATTTCTAATGGTTATCTCTTACATAAAAAGGGGCAAAACAGTATAAATATTTTTACATCGCTTTGCATCTTGCTGGACCAGGTATTGTAGCAATTTGTCTTCCAGATACAAAATTGTAAATGACAGTTACTTGCTTTTTATCTTTTGCTCTGGAATGCAACCACTGCTGATGCATTTAGAAGACCTTCTAAGTTCAGTGGGTAGTTGCTGTACAATATGGCAAGCAAATACAGCAGCTCAAGGTTGCCAACCACTAACCCAACTGACATCAAGAGACGTGGAGTGGAAGGCTTGCTGTGTCGCGGTGATAGAAGAAGCTACTGCACCAGATACATTATTGACAAGAAAGGAATGCCCTTCTGGACTACTAGCATAAAAAATGGGGAAGAGGCAACGTGTGTTAAGAATTCGAAACAAAAATGCTAATGCTTTCAGGAAAATGGCCTAGTATGTGAAAAGCATGCTCATTGTTTGCTTCCCATCCCTTGATTATCATTTTCAAGCTGCTTAACCCAAGGGAAACTTTTTTATATAGAGAGATTCCTCTTCTTGTAGGAAACTGCATGAATTCCACACAGAGTGAAGTCACATGCATCCAGGACAGGCGTCATTGTTGCAGTTTGTGGGATAAACACACTAAGCATCATCAGAATTCGTACAATTTCATCCATTAGGATTTCTGTAGAAATAATTTAAATTTCAACTTTAACATCTTATTATGTTTGGGGCATGTGCTTTATGCCATTTTTTTTTCTTTTTTAATCCCCTCTGCCAGGATATTGTAGCAGTATTTACCGAAAAACATTAGATACAGAAACACAAAATGACTTTTTATATGACTTAAGTGGGAATTGCTTCTGTGATACGAAGAAATTCTCCCCTTCCCCTCCCACTTCTTTCAACATGGAACAATTTTAGTCAATTTAAAAGTTATGCATTTAATTTCAGGAAATAGTTCCTGAAATTGTTCAGTCATTAATTCTGTGTGCGTGTTTGTAGCAATGTTTCCCCCTCTGAGGAGTGGCTTGTTAAATAGCTTTCATTTAAAGGACAGCAACTATGTGCTGAAAAAATAAAATCAGCTAATAAAATGCTCATATGAAGTGTGCCTAACTTAATATGTATTACTAGAATTTCATCTTTCCCCTGCTTGCCTGAGCTTATTTTTGAGACAAAGCAAAGAACATGGTGCAATCATTGATTTAGATTTAAATTTTGATTGCAGCGTGCTGGAGTATTTAATTATTTCCTAATATCAGCCTTGGATCTAGATGTACTAGGGCAGAAAAATAACTGGCTGGCAAAAGAATACATATGTTTGATCCTTAACTTTAGAAACCAAGCAGATATGCATTATCACTTATTTGTCAACTGTAAATGTCCGTACAAAGTGCAAGAAAGCTGAACCCAAGTCCTTTTCTTTTTTGACTACTGCATGAGAATTACGTCCAATGAGGACCAATTTTCCATATCTTAGTGCCATCCCAATGGATCCTATTTCCATAATTCCTCAGCTAGCATGGTCATTCCAATACATTATTCACTGAAAATCTCTGGGGTGATGTAGGGCAGGAATGAGAAACGTGTAGCCCTCCAGAAACTACAATTCCCAGATCTACAATTCCCAGTGCCCCTTGCTGGGAGCTTTAGTTAAGTAGTAACTGGCAGGCCACAGATTCCCTATCTCTAAATGTATTTAAATTGCTACTATAAACACCCAGCATTTTGGAACTATCATAAAACCTTTATGTGCTCTAAAAAAACATGTTGCTCCAGATGCCATGTAAGATATGTGAATATACACAACCCTGGCCATTTAATCATTCTGCCCTTCAAGTTTCAGATTTTAGAATGTGAAGGAGTTTGCATTTGTATTTACTTACTATTGTAATCATGGGAAAAGAGGCTCAGAGAAAGTTACAGTGAGCTGCTTGGGAACTCAAACTATAGAAATTAAATATGGAATGCATTTACCTGATAAACAGAAATTCTCTGTTATCTTCTTTTAGCTTTGAACCCCACCCAGAAATTGTTCAGAAGCCCCCAAACTCCAGTTGTAGATCTATCTGACTCAGGCCTAATTTGAAGATACATTGGTAGAGAGGCAGAAAGTTAGCAGAGAAGGGAGTAAATCTTAATATTTTATCTACATGCAGAAGGGATCTAATTTCCTTATTTTTGAAACTTCCTCTCGATGCTCTGGGTTGAGGACATTAACACTATTTAAAAAGTCAGTGTTCAGTGCCATTTGAAGAATCCAGGAATTCCAAATTAATAATTCTAAAACTTGACAGATACCTTCTGGTTTTTGCAACCATGAAAGGTCATTGCAAACTTCAAAGTGGACATCAGAACCAAGATTCTACAAAATCAGCTATGATACTGTGCATTCACATATGGAATAAATCCCCCACCTTCCTTCTTGATTTACATGGCCTCTAACTTTGCCATGCTCCTGACCCTATTTTTGCATCTGGAAGTACAGATACAACCTTTGGCATAGACAGAATCACTTCAGACAAAAGGAAGGGCTTACAGCTGCCCTGTTCATGCCTTGGAATTTTCAAAAGCAGTAAAAACATTTGTTCAAATACTAGGGAAGAGCTTAGCCTGTTTATTTATTCTAAGAATATGAAGCTAATATTTCTCCATGTGACAGCAGCATCAGATCTATTTAAAGGATTGTAAACATGAAGTCCACAGAGGTTTATTTGATTCCTGACCTGGGTTAGCAGCATCTCAACCCCCAAGAATAAGCTGCCTAACTTCTTCTAATCTATTTTGCTGTATATTTACTGCCAAGACTTTTGAGATTTACAATATATACCCTTCAGTTTAAATGGACAAGAATCCAGGCCAAAGAGCAGCACTTCTAAAAAAGGATGGTGCTCTTTTCCAGAATTTTCCTTTTCTCTCCTTAAGGAACAATTAAGTGGGTATTCCCATCTATCACACAAACTCCATCACTCCATCAACAAGGCATAACAGTACCTTTGCAGGATCAAGTCCCGTTCCTTTTTAATCCAGCATTTTGCTTCTCACAGCAGCCAACCAAATGTCTGTTGCTCACAGGCATCAACTGGAACTATGCATCCCCTGCTGTTTTTCCTCTGCAACTAGGGATTGGATGTAACATTAAGCTATCAAGGCTCCTGGCCTTTGGAAAGTCATGACCTCCACAAATTTATATAATCACCTTTTAAAGCACCCAAAGTTAATGGCCAGCACCATGTCCTGTGGTAATAAATTCTACATATTATCTCCTGTGACAAGAAGTATTTCCTTTACTCTAGATCTTCCAATAGATTTCATTGATATCTCCTGGTCCTAAATTTCTGAGAGGGGGGGGGAACTCCCTGCTCTCTTTGTGCATCCTAGGCGTGATTTTATATACCTTGATCATGTCTTCCTCTAATAATCTTTTATCCAAGATAAAGAATTCCAAATATATCTCTCTTTTCAGTTACCTCTTTCTGCACTTTTTCCAGATATTCCTTTTTCAAATGTGCCCAGAATTGGACATGATATTCCAGATGAGAACATACTATAGATTTATATAAGGACTTTACAATGTTGTCAGTTTTATTTTCCAAATAATCACCATTTTCCTAATAATCCTTAGCATAGAATTGGGGTTTTTTTTAATTTATATTTGTTAAGAATTTTTTTATAGAATAAAAGACAAATCAAAAGAAAAAGAAAGAAAAAGGAAAGAGAGGAAGGTAGAAAAAAATAAAGTGCAAGAAATGAAAAAGAAAAGAAAAACTGAAGGTAAGAAATATATGAATGACTTCTGACTTTCTTTTCAACTGATAATTAGAATCTTATTGTCCCTCCTCCTTCTTAGATATTGTACAAGTGCCTTCAGCACCTCATTTAATCCACATCTTTCTTAATCTTCAAATCTATAAATCATTTCATTTCATTCTTCTGTCAGCAAAAAGTCCATATAAGGTTTCCAGTCTTTCAGAAAAGTTTTTCTTGTTTTGTTCTCTGACCAAACAGGTCAGTTTTGCCATTTCTGCAAATTTCTGACATTTTCACAATTCTGTGGGGTTGTGGGGATTTCATTATTCTTCCATCATTGTGCATCTTAGTATAGAATTTGTTTGATTTACAGCTCTTGCACACTAAGTCAACATCTTCACTGAGGTATCCCCTATGACTCTTAAGATCTTTTTTCTGATTAGTTACAAACAGCGCAGGCCTCCCCATCAGTGTGTCTGTGAAGTGAGCTTTTTCTACCCAGTATGCATCACTTTAGATTTTCTTAAACAACCTCATTTGTAATTTTGTTGAATAGTCACTCCAGTTTTTTGGAGCTCCTTAACTTTTGGTTTTCAAAACTGAACAGTTTTATGTAATCTGCAAACTTGACCACCTGTTAACCCCTTGTTTATAATCATTTATGTGTGTTATAAAGCACTGTTCCCAATACAAATTACAAAAGAGATTCTCCTTCCTTCCTCCTTCCACTGAAAAAGAAACCTTTTATTCCTATTATCTGCTATCTGTTTGTCAACCAAATAGCAATCCATAAAATGATAGATCCCAGGGGCATAATTTCAGTTGGCAAGTTCAGCTGGAGGAAGGCTTCACAGATGACAAATATAATAGGCCAACTTATCTAGACACTAACATTTTTTTCAATTCTAGACCGGTCTTGTTTTCACTGCCATGATTCTCTAAGCAGACCATTCTGGGGTGAAGAGGCCAACATTTTGAAAGAGGCATTTCAAAAATGGTATTCTCAAACCATTTTTAAAAAAGGGAACCTTTGTACTATACTGTACTGAATTCAATCTGAACATAAGGGTGAAAAATACCCTTATTACTCATGTGATATGATTTTCATTATTAAGTGTCAAGTTCTAAGTGACAAGTTTCTTATCCTGTGCAGTAGCAAGGAATAACCTAAGATCAGAAGAAGATAAATTGAAGTCAGTAGTGGATGTCCACCTTAAGTAGCCTTTTTATGTCTACCTCCCTCCAGATATCTCAGCCTATCATGCCATAATTTCTTATCAATTACTCTAGTGGCCTAAACTGTAAAACAAAATATCTGGACAGACCCACATGGGGAAAGGCTGACCCAGAACAAATGATAAAGGAATCTGTCCTAATAGAATGGTAAGGATGACAAAGGTACTGTATGCGGATGCAGGAAGACAAAAGGTGGGTTTTGGGTTATGAGAACTGAGCTACTGCACTTTACAAACCATAATTTATGGCTTAGTGTGATAGGTGAACACAGCCAGTTTGGGTTTATTTATTAAACCTTGGCTAAGCAAAACTTGAGTTTGTGTGATGTATGAACCAAGCCACATCTAAGGCAGCAGTGAATCAGGCAAGGGTCAGCAAAAGTCAACTGCTCACCTTGGAGCTGACTCCTATTAACACTCTACCTCTCTCTGTTTGTTTATACATGAATGTCTAGGAATTTCCATGCTAGAAACTCTAACAATTCTAGGCCGCACACAATAAACATTGGAACATATCCTATATCAAAACTTATTCAAACAATTAAAAAACAACAACTGGATTGCAAGGCCTCTGGATCAGACGGTCTTGAAGCTAATAGCAGCCTAAGCCATAAGCAACAGAAGAAGCTCTTCTTGTCATGAAACCTTGTCATGAAATTGGAGATGGTGAAGTCAACAGAGAGAAATTAATTTGTGAATAAATTGTCCCTACAGAATAATAGTTCATTAACATGTGTAGATACACAGTAAAATATGCCTTCTACTCTGAAAAAGGATGAAAAAAGAGATACAGGGCTAGTTTTAAAAAATGTGTTTTGTTATTTTGAACTTCTGGAATTCTAGCTGGCAGAATATAGAAAAGTTCAGGCACAGATGTGAGAAACCTCTGTAGATACATCAAAGGGCAGGAAACAGGAACAGGAAGGATGAGAGCAGTCATTGTTGATATCAAAGTAATGTTTTATGAAAAGAAACAACATAAAGTGATAATTATTTCATTTACTGTGCTGCATAGAATTCTTACAGCTGACTTGCTTCTAGAAAGAGCCATCTAGATTTTGCAAGCAGTCACAATCAGTTCTTATTGATTTAGCAAACTATTTTAAAGAGGCAGGTACTGTTCCCACAGAATCAACATACCCCTGTCCATGCACATGGATGTGCATGCACATACATGCTTGTGCGCACACACATGCAAGCACACATACAGGAATTTAATTAATAAGAAGCATCCATGCATTAGAGATTTGTGCTTCTGAGTCTAGTCTCCGATAATGCTGTAGACAAAGGGACAAAGGGAGATGAAACATAAAATGATGATTCAAGGATGTTATCAGTCAGATGCTCCATGATATTACCATATACACTGCATATTAGACATCCATCTGGAAGAGCCTAAGGCTGAATGCAGGTTTCACAGTTTCAACATTAGGAAAAAGTTTTTCCGCTTTTTCCCTTTGTTCTTTCTTAAAACTCTCTCTTCTGATTAAACATTTTTTAAAATGTTTGAATCAAACTTGGACTCTGCACCCCTGCTGTGACCTTAGATGTGGTCTATGAAGAGCGTTGCCATTGTAAAGTTTTAGAACCAACAAAAACAATCTTTACCATCCATCTATAGTAAAGAAAAGATGGAATAACTGATGTCCTTACAGAGAGAATCATATAATGAGAGTTTCCTGCATCCCACAGAAATTAAATAATCTTGATGTTATGATATAACAGGGTCCCTCTGAAAAGGATCATAAATTATATGCAGATTCCTGTGAAAAGAGGCAGGCTTTTACACAGCCCCACCTCAAATTCTTGAGGGCTTAAGTGTCTTGATTAAGCCCAGAAACCTGTTTCTTCAGAGGAAGGTCAATACCTTACACTAGACTGCAAGTTAATTGATTAAAAAGGATATTGCCTTGACAGGGCTGAGCTCAATTCTCAGTTGGCATCTAATTCTTTAGTATATCCAAATAATATTCCAATCTACCTGCTATATTGTGATACGTTCCCAGTTATGTTGCCTCCAAACTGTAGAAGCAATAAGAAGTCAATTGCAAGGCTAACCATATTGGCTGGGTCCCCACTCTCTCAACTGTTCTTGAAAATAATATTAATATTAATATAATTAATATAATGGAAAATTAAATATTTCAGGTTGTTCTTATTATTTTCCATCTTTAGACGGCAGCAACCCATAAACACTGAACAGATTCCCATCCTTTTCTTTTATTGTGACTTACAGCTTCTTTCTTTTTCTTCCTTGGATGTCCAGTGACTTCATCTTGCTCCCTTCCGTCAATTTTCTTCCTCCTTTCTCTTTCCTCCCCTCCCCAGTGGGCCAACCCCTGTTCTATCTGCAGCCTGCTTTTTCCTTCTTTTTTTACTGTTTCTGCTGGAAGAAGAGAGGGAAATTCCTGGGTTTCCTTATAGGTTTCTTTATGTGAAAATAGTTGGTCGTGAGCATGAATGGCAAGTATATGCAGATGGGATCAATTAATTTTGTAAATAAGACATCTCACATGATAGGCAATTAATTAGGGGTTCTATTGTATTGCTCTTGCTGAGTAAATTTTGAAAGAATAATTTCAGGGTGCTTTTTTAGGTTTTGTTTTAAACCAATATTTTTAAAATGTATTAAAATACATTTTAATAAACTTGGTCATATTGACTAGGAATTATGGAAACTGAAGTTCAGGACATGTAGAATGAACCAGATTGAGATATCCTGTCCTAAAGAAACTCAGATCAACAAATATTATGTATATTAAAGGACATACTTGAACAAAGAATGTTGGAAAGAAGGACAGAAAGAGAAGGAAGTGAAATATATGTATGTATGTACAGTATGTATGTATGTATGTATGTATGTATGTATGTATGTATGTGATGGCTATACTACAGCTAGCACTAATCCTTTGGAAGTAACTGCTATATTCTACTTCTTGATATTCTATTTTATAAATCTGCTGAAATTCAGAAGTATTTCAGGTATGTATGAACTGAAATGAGACATTGATATCTTGTGATACATTTTGACATTCCCCAGCCTTTCTCCCTTTTCTCTTTCCCTTTAGTGCTTCTGGGTCAGATGCCTTTATAATCGGTCATACCAATATCCATTAACCTAACCCTTTACATTCCACAGAATATAACCCAACAGTTCATTCACACGTACAAAATGTCTCCTCTGAGCAGTTTTTTTTAATTGATCTCCTAGGGCAGCCTCATCCATTTTTAGAGCTTAAAAATTACATTGATTTTTAAACTCTCATTAGCTATGTTCATACCTAATGTTAAAGCCTGATTTAATGTTACCAACACCAACTCAGTGAGCCCCAGGCACTCTTTTTTATGGCTCACTCAAGCAGGAAATCAGAAACTTCAACATCCATCTTAAGTTATCTGCACTGTAGTATGCTTGAACTATAACCAGTGATGGATCTTAACTATAAGTCATCAATATAACCATCATTAAGGTTAATCTGAGTTTGTTGGAAAGGTAATGTAACAATCATGCTGAAATGCCAAAAGGGAGAGGATGTCCTGTTTAGACTATGAGACAGCCAGGCAGATTTACTAATAAAATTCTTTATTGAATTAACTATTTACAATAGCAAAAGTTCTTGCAATAGATTAGGCAGGATAAATCAATCAAGTCCACCCAGGTGGCAAGGGACACTCAGGCAACACTGCAGGGTCAGACCATGGCAAGAAAGCGAGGCAGAACTCGGCCAATCCTCTGATTGAAGCTGCAAGACTGGAAGGAGCTAGAGTGCATGGCAAAGGAGAGGCTGAACACTCAGATTTGTGCCCTGGCACGCAGGCTGGATCAGGCTGGTACACAGAGGCTAGACAAGGCTGGGCTGAGGTTTTGGCAAGGCTCAGATCTGGAGACAAGGCTGGACTGGACTGGAGCATCTAGGTGAGGCTTGGCTTGGAAGGCAAGGCAAGGCTGGACTGGACTGGACTGGAGCGTCTAGGCAAGGCTGAGATCTGAGATCATTCAAGCGGATCGTACTTGAATGATGCGGCAAGGCTTGAAACTGGACGCGAGGCTGTACTCAGCAGGGATGGCAAGGAGAGGCTTGACTGGAGCGACTTGTGCAGGAAGCTGGTCTGTGATGGCAGAAAGCGCTGGCTCTGGTTCCATGCTGGCTACAGGCAAGGCTTTTCATGCTGGTAAGGACGCTTCTGCAGGTGCTGTGAGCTCGAAGGATCAGTTGTCTGTGGCAGCTTGCTCTTGGCGCGCCTGCCTTTTTATTTGCTCCTTTTCGCGCCGTTTTCCTTTACAAGCTGTGGCAGAGTGCTGGAAAGCGTTTGGCCCGAGAGATCAGAAGAAACACACACCAGACATTTCTATAAAAATAAATGTATTTACAGAAAGCATAAATCATAAGCAAGTTCCATATCCAGAAATCCTGGATAGGCACAAAAGCTTCTTACATAAACGTATTTACAAGCTCTCTTGCATTCAGATGCAGAGTTGGGTGAACGAGCTGCTGCTGCTGCTGGGCTAAAATGAAACAAAAACTTTCTGGTGGCAAGCTTCCTCCCAGGGAAATCAGCAGCTTTACCTTATATGGTCATCTTTTCACACCCCAACCTGAGGATACTTAAGATTGACCTGTTCACCCTGCCAAAGTGATTTGTTACCATAGTAACTTAGTGGCTTGCTCCTTGCAAACAAACAAATACCAACAAAAGCCAATCAGGCTTCTTTCTCTTTCACGTGCTTCTCTGCTCTCCTCTCTCGAGCAGAGATTGGAGGCTTCAAATCTCCCTCCGGAGTTTGTCCAATCAGTGTCTCTGATTTCTCCTGCTCTGCTGAGTCACTTGTCCGTTTTGATTCTTCAAGTTCTTCCTGTAAAGTTTTGTTTTCCCCTTCTGACTCTGGATAAGTTTCGTTTTCAGGGTCAGAAGCAGGCTCAAACCTCACAGAGGAACAGAATCATGCAAACCAGGGTCTCCCAAGTTTTAGGAGAGTTAAAACATAGAAGAGAGCCAGTTTGATGTAGTGGTGAAAGCATCAGAAACCAGGACACCATGGGTTGTAGTTCCACCTTGGGCATGAAGTCAGCTGGTAACTTTGGGCCAGTCTCTGTTTCTCAGCCCTAGGAAGGAGGCAATGGCAAACCACTTCTGAAAAACCTTGCCAAGAAAACTGCAGGGACTTCTCCAGGCAGTTGCCAGGAGTCAACACTGACTTGGCGACACAAAACATAGAGGATTACGGTCTCTCCATCAGCAGCCTTCATTCAGTCAGACAGCTACTCTTGCACCTGGAACTGTCCAGTCAGAGTCATAAAATCAATCTCCTGCTCCCAGCAATGCTTTCCCATCAGGCACCTCCAGGCAGAATTGTCCCACCAGAGCTAATTAAAGTGAACTTCACCCTCTACAATAGTATAATGTTGCATCTGTTTATGTGATTCTGCCAATGAATGCAATCAGATATGTCACTGAATTCAAGAATAAGGAATCTGGGTGCTAAATCTCCAAATGTCCCTCACCATCAGTTGTGCTGGCTGTGATTGCTGAGAGTTATAGTTCAACATGATTTGAAGGATCAAGGGCTCCACAGCTCTGTTCCAGGCTTCAGGAAAGGATTCTTCTGCAACATCTTCGAGTCGGGGCCAGTCCTAATGCAGTGTGATGGCAGCAGGAGTAGCGAGCAACTCAGCAGATAGTGTTCATCTATCCTTTTTGGAACTGTCAATCATCTGTTAGGATTTGCAGGTAGAATTAAAAGAGGGAGGATTGGATGAGCACTGCAACGTGAATATGAGTGGGCCTTCATTTCCACCTTAGTTGTATCCCCAGAAGTCAGTATCCATATCTGCTGCATATCCCTCCCTTCCCCTGACCAATTGTACAAGAGATGTGGGTTTGCATGAATTGCACAAATTTCTCTGCTGGAGATCTTCTTTATTGGACTGGGATGTGGAGAGTTTCCAGCACACATCCATTCCCATTGACACCTATTTACTTGCTCCATTCATTTTATACATTTACTGCTGGGGAGCTATAGAAATGGCATCTGCAGTATGTCTCTGGCCAATGGATCAGATTTACTAATTTGTTTCATTCACTGGGGGACTCTTAGAAGCAGAACTGTGATAAGAACCGTTTTTCCACAGCAAGTTAATTTAATTCTTCTTAAGATGTATCTAATTACACACACACACACACACACAGATGGGAGGAAAGCCCTTCAGTGTTTCTAAAAATCATTTTGTTCTTTAAACAGAAGTAGAGGAGGAAGATAAATATATGTTTAACTGAATAACAATATGTACAATAAGTAACTTTTAAAAGTGGATAGACTGCCTGAAGGGTGAGGAAGGAATAAGAAGGAATAAGGGATCTGACTTCTGATCCGGTGGTGATCATGATTGTCAAACAGACTGTGATTGCAGACTAGAATGAGGGAAAGGAAAATATGCTGGCCAGGGATTTGTATGGACATCTCTCTGTTTGCTTAATATTCATACTAATCTCTCATCTGCAAGCTGAACGGTTCCAAAATGAAGCCCAACTCTCTGCCACAAAAGCAAACAGCACCACCAGCTCCTGGGGACAATCCTTTACCATTTGCTAAGAGCGAGTCCGTGCGTGGGCTTCCTTCTCCTGTCAAAATACGTCCACTTAGAACTGCCAGCTTCCAGAAGATGGCATCTTAGTGGATCCTGCGGGGTGAACGACTTCCTGCACAAAAGAGAAAAAGCCTCTGCCTTCTTTAACTCAACTCTCTTCTGTTAACACAGGGGGCGGCAGCAGCCAACAAGATGCAGAGGAAAGGAAGAACAGGACTTGACAGCGTCCTCGCTCCCGCCTTTTATCTTTCTACTGCTGACTGTGCAGAGCACAAATGGACTGTGATATTCTTGCACTTCATGGAGGATCTATATTTAAATCCTATCTCAAGGCCAGACCAAATGACTGTGCTGCCTGAGGCAAAGAAAAGATGGGTCCCCCTCCCTGCCGTTCTGTATACAAAAGCCAAAGGGTCTGGCAATGTCTGACAGAGAGCTCTCCTCCAGCCTCATCTAGGGAGTCCAGGAGGCCAGAAGGCACACAGCCTCCAACACCTGGCTGCACCTCCCAGTACTTGTCACCTGAGGCAACTGCCTCACTTTTCTTAGGAGAATGCTTCTGTTTCCACAAAGTTCACTAAGGCATGCCAGTAACTCCACATTTCTGATGGCACCAGGCTAGAAACCAGGAGGCTGAGAGTTCCAGTCCCACCTGAGGCACGAAAGCCAGCTGGGTGACTTTGGGCCAGTCAGTCTCTCTCAGCCCAACTCACCTCACAGGGTTGCAGTTGTGGGGAAAATAGGAGGAGGAAGGAGTATTAGCTATGTTTGCCGTCTTGAGTTATTTATAAAAAATAATAAAGGGACAGAAAATAAAAAATAAATAAAATAAATAAAAGCTGGGGGCTCTAGCTTACAAAATCTGTTAGAATACAAGTCTGATTTTTTTTTTCTACAGCTAATTCTCAGTCTTTGATAACAGTCCTTTACTGCTATATTTATCTCATGCTTCTTTAAAGCAGAAGTTCCCCAGGCCAAATGCAACTTCTTGGCTCCACTGGTGGCTTGGGTGACATCAGGGACAGAGTGTTACAGTGATGTTACTCTGTCTGTTCTACTCTGTCCTCCAACATCATCTTCCAGGTCCTGAACATGAAGAAATCTTTGCAAAGCCAGGTGGGGAAGCAATGCCGTCTATCCTGCCCTGCATGGTTGGCCTTCCCCTTTTCAGAATGGAATTGACTCCAACCGAAATGCCACGTGATGCACTCTTTCCCACATATTTTTTTCTAATTAAATTATGAGAAATTTTTACCTAATTGCTTTGTACATTTCCCAGGAATAAAGCTCACATTAAGATTTAATAAGACTCTGCTCCATTCACCACAGAGCAGCTATCCAAGATGATTGCCTCTCTTAATGTTCTCGCCTGTTTCCTCAAGAGCCAACCAAAATGATCATTAAGAAATAAAGGCCCTTCCACGGGTATTAAATATACCTTTGTGCACCTGGTTCCTTGCAAATGATCTACAACTGTGTTGCACCCAAGGAATAATAACAACAAGGATGCTAATTACCCCGTGGCTGGTCCCGTATCCAGACAAACTGTGTCATTAATTCTTATGGGAGGAGGATCCTACTGTGTCATTTGAAAGAAAGGAGCCACTATCGAATGTTGGTGCTGTTGGCATCGGCTTCCCAGTTAGCTCAAAGGCTTACTTTGTGCAGATCTATTTGAACTGGCTCCAAGTGGCCTCCATTCCTGTTCTAGGTCATATGTGCATGTTGCCATCTGATCCTTCCTGTCCTTGCCTGAGACATGGTGCATAACCCACAGGGACCTTGGCAGGAACTCTGGGCTTTTAAAGGAGCTCTTAGACAAATGTGTTTTGTGCATAAAGAGACCTCCTGTATCAGGAATTTTGGAGAGTGATGTTTCTGGAAAAAATCAAGGAACTTGTGAAGTCCTATAAAACCTGAGTACCTAATAGCGCACTTGCTCCCATACAGAGCAACCTGTCAGCTAAACTATAAGTGGAGGTACCTTCTTACAGGTTGTATATCTGTCAGGGATTCATACCCAGTGACCCAGGATGGAAAGCTTTGAGACAAGTATCCCAGTGGTAGAATTCCTCCCTGTCTAGTAACAGTTGGAGCCAAGCTTGAGATGTTCGCTCACCTAGCTTTGGGTTAAATTGGTGGTGATAAAATGGAATTTAGCCAGCTGTAACCAAGGTTATTACCTGCCTGAACCACAGAACAACACCGGTAAAGCAGAATATTAAAAACTGAGGCTAGTAATAATTCCTGGAGAGCCAATTCTTGACTACAGGAATTAACAACACAATCACCCCTTGGAAGGTTATCCCACTCAAAGGGTAAGATGATCACTTTGGGGCCCATTCTGTCTGAACACACTAAGTTTTGTTGCGCTCCATACCCAGAAAACTTCTCAAAGCATCCCTTCTGGATTTCAACATTTTTAATGGGACAAATGCCATGTTATGAAGGCTGAGCCATAATGCCAGGCTTGGCAGACCCCGAGCTAAAAAAGCAGCCTTTGCCCCAGGTTCTGCAGACCTTTTCAGCAGCAGGGGAAGAACTGCTGACGACACAGCCCCATTTCCTTCCACGGTGCTGATTCATCCTTCCCCACTGAACTGTGTGTAGGTGGGGAAGGCCAGTGAGAAGCATGTGACTGGGCGAGGTGGAAGCTGATTCTTCTCTCACTCTTCAGCAGGAAAAATATCCTTTGGCCTCCCTGCAGCAAACTGTGCCAAGAACTGCACAGAGCACTGCAAATGTTAGGACCCGTCATAACGAACTTAAAGTTGTTTGCACCTTTCCCAGTTTCGAAACAAGCCCGACTTTAGATGTAGTAATAATTGTCCTTGTTGCTATTACCCTGCTTGTGTCAGTTGGACCAAGCACAACAATCTTTTCTCTAAAGATAAGGCTTGAGACCGAAAAACCAATAATTGAAAATGGGTCTACGCTGCCTATTTAAAAAAGCTGCTGTCCATACAAATAAGCTAAGAATGGGATGGAGGTGGGTTAAACGCAACGGTGGGCGTGGAGGATGGTCTCTGGGTTGTCTGTATCAGGGGCTAGGGACAAGCAGAGACTTCTGGACCGCGAGGCAAGCCTGTCACCCGGGCCGCAAAAATATGGACGACCTCTAGACGGCAGCAAGGGGTGTTTGTCTTGTTGCTTCTCCCCCGTTCCTCACAGGAAGGCGAACGAGAGCTGAGAGGCGAGCAGACCGGCCAGCAGCGACTGCCGGGGAAGCCTCCGAGGGCTCCGCTTCCAGCACGCGTTGCTGAGCCTGAAGGAGCGGCCGGAGTGCGCAGCGGCTCTCTTCGCTCGCTCGCTCGCCCGCCCGCTGATCCACGTCTCGGGAGCCCTCGTGGCTATTCTCTCTGGGCTGTAACAATCCTGGTGACCGCTAGAATTGGTAGCAAGGAGACCCAGAAAACCCCGTATCTTTGCTGACCTTCAGGGGCCCTCCAAATGTTTGCGGCGGATACGATAGCTTTACCCCTGCGCGACGCGTTGTTTTGAAGCCGCAGGGCTAGGGGTGGGCAGCGAAGAGGAGCTCGCCGGACGCCCTGGGTCTGCGGGTTCCCAGGCGGCTGCCTTCGCTGTATCTACGCCCCTGCGGCGGGCTCTTTTCGCAGGCAGAGTCTGGGCCCTGCGTGCGTACTGGCGGGGCGGGGGGGGGGGGGAGTCTGTCGGAGCCTGGCAGGAGAAGCGCGCCGCAGCGATGATTCATGCACTTCACGGGGAAGAGGACGGGAGCTTCTGCTGCGAGAGATCGGCCCTCCCGCGCCGCTTCCGCTATTCCCATTCCCCCTCCTCCCCGTGAACTTGCTCCAGCATTTGCCTTCCGCAGGCAGATGACCGGGGGGCGGCGGCGGCGCTGAGGGAGGATCGGAAATGGAAGATCGGAGCAAGCACTGATCAACAGGAAAACAGATTTACTTCTTTCTCGCTTTCTCTCAGCCACCGTGATTTAGTTCCTGGATATAATGGCCTTTCGCCCTCCTCTGCCCCCTTTGGTCAGCTGTATTTATTTATTAGTTCAGTTGTGAAGCAATATTACCACCGACCCCACCGCCTCACTGCCCATTTCGCTGCTAAAAGTACAGGATGTTGGAGCTGCCTCCCCTACCTGCAAAAATCTGTGCCATGCACAGACAGCAGATTGGGAGAATCCCCAGGTGGGGACAGCCATATCAAAGGAAGCCGATCATTCAGCTGGTAAACCTACACTGTAAGATACACACTGACCACATCTCTGCATAGGTGGGAAAATGTTCCTGGTTCAGAAAGGTGGTGATGTTCATGGCATCCTGTTTGTTATGGAACTGCAGTAATGAGCAGGCCTGAAGGAGAAGAAGGTCTGTGTGCATTCTTGAAGATGCTCCTAGTGAAGGAGCCATGGACCCATGTCCAGTAGGCTGCTTAACAAAATGGGAGCAAGCAGTGCCTTGGATTTCAGGGCCATGTAAATTGCTTTACTCCTCGTTTAGAACTGCAGGCTCAGGGCTATGCTTCATAGCCAAGTTAAAGCGTTGCCTACCAATCCTTTAGCTGGCAGAAAACTATACCAACAAAATGTGCTGCTCCCACTGGTGACCCTATCTTGCCACAGGCATAATGCTGGCTTGTATCCCTTTTCCCTGCCACTGCTGGTCAGCTACTCTTCAGGCCCTCAGTTTCTTTGTCAGAACACCTGCAAAAATCCAGATGACTATCAGAAATCAGCAAAGCATTAAAGTGTTCTGGATCTCTTTGGTGCCATCTAGCTCAAATCTGGAGCTAATTTCATGTTCTGGAGTTTTTTCACTCTCTCTCTATAGGACATCAATCAGTGGTAAGAGAAATTTGTCTCTTCCCTTATGGGGTGTTCACAAGGTGTGGTCAAAAAGGTCAAGAGGTGGGGCAGTGGGGCGATCAAAGCTCCACCTGGTTTTTTATGTGCATTGCATATGTGACACAAATAAAAACCAGGCAGAGCTTCTATTGCACCATCACAGCCACCATCTTGACTTTTCTGACCATACCCTGCAGATACCTCTGCTTCCCTGGTAGGCTGTTGCTGAGGGAAAAAAGAGTATCAGACAGAGAATGGGTATCTCTGCCCACTTCTGATTCTAGCCCCATTACTGCTTACTGTGCCTCAGAATTATCCCCAAGGGACTAGGAAAGAAAGAAATTTCCCACTCGTAGGGAACCCTAATGCTACAGAAGCTGCAATTCTTCTGAGGCTGCTGTACAAAGTTTAGAAGGAATATAAGGCAGCTGTTTTCCAGGGAAGGAGAGAGCATGCTGAGAGAGCAACCAAGAAGGGTTCAACAGGAGGAAGAGGCAAGAAAGAAAGGAACAGAGAAGCTGTTTGTTTTGAGGGCTGGATGCTCAGCTGGTGGGACCATCACTTGAATAACTTCTGATTGCAAAGGATATGCCCAGAAAGTTTGCTGATTGCTTTTGAAGGGTTAGCACATGCTATTACAAAAACTGTAGAAGGAACACAATGCAGACAGTTTCCAGGGAGCAGGCTCACTGAGCAAGTGAAGAGGAAAAAATTGCAGGGGTTTGACAGGAAAATTCAAGGTGTGTGTGTGTGTGTGTGTGTGTGTCCCTAACAAATGTTCCTTCCACTGACACTGTGCACTTAGCTAACCTGAGAGCCTGAAAAAGGAACAGAAGGAAATCAAAGCTTTTCTCTTGGTAGGGTCCTACGTATCAGAAGTGAAGACAAATAGATACAGCTCTGCAGTTGTGACTTGCGATGCTTGTGGCATGTTTCTGTTCCTCTTGAAAAATCCTTGTATAATAAAAACAAAATGTTCTTACAATCATAGATGAGGCTCAGTAAAATAAATTACAGAGGGAAACATGGTGTCTTCTTATTATATACCCAATTAGGTATCAGTATATCCACATTAGTCACCCTGTCCCATAATTGTAATCTGATAGATCGTTGCAGCTAAGTGGCAGAATTTGGCAACTAAATAGATAACATTGGGAGCTCTGTCAGCTTATAAAGTTACTTATGTGAAATTCCTCTGTTTGACCAGGCAATTTTTAAAAAAGCAGCTGCAATAGCCTTTGTCTCAGGTCAGGATAAAATACACGGCATTAAAACACACACCCACACAAATGTTCCATAGATTCATTTCACCTGAACTGCATGGACATAACCCCTGTCATAATGGAGTTTTGCTGAATTTGCAATCCAAGATTGCTGAGGGAGAAATTAAAATGAGCTCTAGGGAAAGCCCATCGTTAATTACAATAGGTAAGACAGGAGAGATATTGTCTGCTCATCTGCTGGGATGAGCCTTTGAGTTTCCCTAAGTGGTCAGTTGATCTTTATAGTTTGGCTCAGCTCATTTTGAAGATCAGTACTGCTGATCCAGTGTCTAATTATAATTGGCCTTACCTACCCTGATACTAGCAAATACGCAAATGCAAAGCCACAAGTACACAGTTTGCCCACCATTTTGAACTGCAATTGTGCTGTGTGATTAGTGAAAGCAATCCCATAGGGCTGGACTGAGCCTTAGCCAAGTGAATAGAATTGATTGCCAAGCACTTAACTCTTACGTGCCAATTATAGGTTGTGGTACTATTAAAAAAGACCACAAGGTTTGTTTTCTCGTGGTTTATTACCAATGGCTCCTCCTCACAATATTAAAGCAGAACCCTGAGCACTCTCCTCAGACTGATCTGTGTCAGTGGCAGGATCATGGCAAAACCTACATAAAGTAGGATCCACAGCCATCCTGGTATATATTTGCCACAATTCTTTCTTTTTTCTTTTTTCTAAGATGGTGCTAGAATAGCAACTCTTTTAGCCAGCTTTGTATAAGCTCTTGTTTTATCTGTTTTTTGTTACTGTTTCTTCTTTCTGACCCTTTTTTATTTTATTTTATTTTATTTTATTTTTATTTTAATATTTTACTTATTTTATGGATTTAAGTTTCCAGTCTGTAACTTCAAGCTCCTGGCACTATGGGTAGGAAGAAGGGAGGCCAAACCAACCCTGGAACAACCGAAGATTAATGAGCTCCTCATCTCAAAGGCTTCTGTGGAGGACTTCATCTCCTGGAACTCTGTAATTCTGTGAACAGATTCAGAGTGCTATTCCAGCAATTAGGTGATACGCCAACTTCTCCCCTTGCCAACAAAGACAATGGATTCCTATAGAGTGAAGACTTGCAGGAAAATACTGCTTCTGGTAAGTATACTGTTCACTTTGAAGATAGCAGTTGTATCTATTGTAAGCCTTTACTGTATGAGTAAAATAACATTCTGACAGCAAAACTCTCCACTGACTTTTTAGCCAAATATTTTTCCTTTTAACTACTTGGACTGTACTAGCTTTGTTTGATGAATCAACAATTATTTCTGTAAAAATTGACAATCTGAAGAAAACATGTATAGGAACCTGCCTCGAGATACAGAAAGCATATTAACCTCAGGTATCTTGCTAGCTAATAAGCAACTGGGGAGTGGGGGGGGGGGAGTTGCAAAGCTTATAACAATGCTTGGAGAAAAAAAACAGAATTAGAGCAGTGACTGTCATACTTCAGTTCATCACAGGAGACAGAGATTTATTAGACCAAACAAAAGAAATGCTACCACAGAAGCTGACAGAGGAAGTATTTCTGCAAAAAAGACAATGAAAAAACAAGTTCAGTGGACAAGAAAGAAAAGCAGAAACAATGCTAGAATTCAGAAGTAGCTTTCAGGCCTTTGCAGAAGAAACAGGCCTTGATTCAGAGCAGAAATAACAGAAGATTGTGTTGCCTAGAAGGTAAAAGGCTGGAGCCTTGAAGAGCAGAGGGCATGGGACCGCCACCTACAGGAGACTGAAGAGGTGAGTTGTAGTAGTTGGGTGCTCTGTACTAACTATAGTACAGCTGGGCTTATAGCATGTGAGGTAGGCTGACTGACAAGGGAATATATCGAAGCAGCTGTAAAAACCCATAAATCTCATTCCCATCACATCTACATGGAGACAGATGATACCAACAAAAGCAGCTATAACCGCTATGCCTGGGACTTCAAGCCCTGGGAAGGAAGCTGAAGAAACTGAGCGTTCCAGTGGTGTTCTCCTGGGCAACAACTGGAAAATGAAAGAAAAGTATTAGAAGTGAATGACTGGCTATAAAAGTTGTGTCAGTGGAAGAGGTTTGGTTTCTTGGGCCAAGGTCTATTTTATCCACATGATGTGTTGCCACTTACAAAGAGTAGGAAGAATATGTGTGGCCAAAGCATACTAAGCTTAATTGTTGTTGTTAGTTGCTGTCGAGCCATTTACGACTCATGGCGACCCTATTAGGAGGGCTTTACTAGGGTGGCCTAAAAAACCCCAGATGGTCATTAGATGGCAGCAAAGAGATACAGAAAGGTCATCCAGATTTCTGCAACCCATATCTTAACCCTTGTTAAACTGAATCCTATGGATTAAAGACAGAAGCCTCCAACTTTTGATAATGATTTTTGCACTAAAGGAGTAAATGTAAGAGCAATCAAACTGGTCATTACTAAAACACTCAAATAAAAAAAGAAAGGAAAAGGAATCAGGAAACTTGATGCATAAAGTTCATAGCACTTGCTGCACATGTTGTTATGCTAAGACTATGGAAAATTAACTAGTTGAGCTGGAACACTTAGCACAGGAAGTCCAATATGATTGAATCAGTGTAACAGACTAGTGGGATATTTCCCATGATTAGAAAATAGCAGTTCAAGGATACAATTTGTTCAAAAGGAACAGAAGCAATAGAAAAGGAAGGATAGTTGCACTTTATGTTAAAATTATCCATGCTTGTTCAGAAATCCAAGTGAATGGACATGTAGAGAACATCTGGGTTAAATTAAAGAAAGAAAAGAAAGCAGTACTGATGTTGGAATCCACTGTTCAGCGAAAGAGAATATGTGGTGGATGTTTTCTCAAAGCACATGGTCAGTTTTTCAAAGATACTCAAAACAACAGGGATGGACAAGTTTAATTACTCCAGAATCTAGTGGAAGACAATGTGAAGTACTCTCTCCAGAGCCAAGTCCAGAATCTCAACCTTTATATTAAAGTGGAATGTTGGAGGATGGGGAAGAGCACTCCCTATAAAACACCGAAAATCCTTTCATTTTGTGATTGATTAACTTCCTTAACAGATTAGGAGAATGTTATGGGCATAATATGGTCTAGTGGTTAAGGCAACGGGCTAGAAAGCAGGAGACTGTGAGTTCTAGTTCCGCTTTAGGCACGAAAGCCGGCTGGGTGACCTTGGGCCAGTCCCTCTCTCTCAGTCCAACCCACCTCACAGGGTTGTTGTTGTGGGGGAAAGAGGAGGAAGAGGAAGGAGTATTAGGTATGTTCGCTGCCTTGAGTTATTTATAAAAAAATAAAGGTGGGATAGAAAATAAATAAATAAATAAGTAATATATCTTGTTTTCAGCAAAGCATCTGACAAAGTACCCCATGACATTCTAATTAACTAGTCAGATAAACTTGAGCTAGGTGGGTGAGAGAAATTGTGATAGGTCAGAAAAATGGCCTGAAATTGGTGGGATAAAATTTAAAAATGGTCATTTAGGGAGAAAAGAATCAAAGAAGATCATGCAGGTACAGCATGTGATCGGCTGTTTCCTCTGGCTTTGCTGCCTTCCTTCTTAAGGTGGTGGGGAAAATATCCACTAATCACAGCCCTGCAGCAGGAATGGGGCAGTCTGGCTGCAGGTCTTTGTCCATCATTTCTAGGCTTCTTTCTGGGCCCGTCTTCCTACACTTCATTTTGCTATTACCCAAACTGAATAGTTTTTAAAACACACACACAGGTGGGCTTCACAGAGGAAACTGAAATACAAGCAGCATTATCACCTCGGCTTTCTCTCCCCTTTCCTTTATACGGGCAACAAATGCCGTCTGGCAGATGTGTTCATGCTCTGTTCAGGAGACAAAGCAGGAGGGGGGATGTTGGTCCCCTGATTCCTACTGTTTTGCTCTTTCAGCCTTGGGTTAAACCAGTAAAGATAATCAAGTTAAAGAACTTAACAGTATGTTGTTGTTTATTCGTTTAGTCGCTTCCGACTCTTTGTGATTTCATGGACCAGCCCACGCCAGAGCTTCCTGTCGGTCATCAACACCCCCAGCTCCCCCAGGGACAAGTCCGTCACCTCTAGAATATCATCCATCCATCTTGCCCTTGGTCGGCCCCTCTTCCTTTTGCCCTCCACTCTCCCTAGCATCAGCATCTTCTCCAGGGTGTCCTGTCTTCTCATTATGTGGCCAACATATTTCAGTTTTGCCTTTAATATTCCCTCAAGTGAGCAGTCTGGCTTTATTTCCTGGAGGATGGACTGGTTTGATCTTCTTGCAGTCCAAGGCACTCTCAGAATTTTCCTCCAACACCACAGTTCCAAAGCATCTCTCTTCCTTCTCTCAGCCTTCCTTATGGTCCAGCTCTCGCAGCCATATGTTACTATGGGGAACACCATTGCTTTAACTATGTGGACCTTTGTTGTCAGTGTGATGTCTCTGCTCTTAACTATTTTATCGAGATTTGTCATTGCTCTTCTCCCAAGGATTAAGCATCTTCTGATTTCCTGACTGCAGTCAGCATCTGCAGTAATCTTCACACCTAGAAATACAAAGTCTTTGACTGCTTCTACATTTTCTCCCTCTATTTGCCAGTTATCAATCAAGCTGGTTGCCATAATCTTGTTTTTTTTGAGGTTTAGCTGCAAGCCAGCTTTTGCACTTTCTTCTTTCACCTTCATCATAAGGCTCCTCAGTTCCTCTTCGTTTTCAGCCATCAAAGTGGTATCATCTGCATATCTGAGATTGTTAATGTTTCTTCCAGCGATTTTAACTCCAGCCTTGGATTCCTCAAGCCCAGCTTGTCGCATGATGTGTTCTGCATACAAGTTGAATAGGTAGGGTGAGAGTATACAGCCCTGCTGTACTCCTTTCCCAATCTTAAACCAGTCTTTTTGAGGAGGTGTACCAGTGCCTCTTTAAAGGCAACCGGAACCACTCCCTCCCTCAAAGATGCATTAACCATCGCCTGGACCCAACCACATGTCACCTCCTGGGCTGCTTTCACAAGCCAGGAAGGGCATGGGTCTAGATGACACGTGGTGGCATTTACAATCCGGAAGATCCTGTCCACTTCCTCAGGCCCAACAGGATCAAACTGTTCCCAGATAACCAGGTAAGTACATTCCCTCACCATCTCTCCAGACTCTGCCCCACGCTTAGAGTCCAACTTGGACCGAATCTGAGCGATTTTACCCTGCAGATGCTCAGCAAATTCCTCCGCATGGCCCTGTAGGTGGGAGACAAAGCCCCCCTACCTAATAACGATCGCGTAATTTTAAATAGGGCCGTTGGGCAGCATTCTGCAGATGCAATAAGAGTGGAGAAATATTGATGTTTTGCCGCTCTTACTGCCACAAGGTAGGCCTTAATAGCAGCTTTAGCTTGTGTTCGGTCAGATTCAGTCTTTGTCTTCCTCCAGCAGCGCTCTAGGCGTCTCTTCACCCTCTTCAAAACCCGCAATTCCTCCGTCAACCACGGGGAGTGCCGGGTTTGAGTGGGCAAGAGAGGCCGCACAGGGGCGATCCTGTCCAAGGCCCCAGCTGCTTCTCTATTCCAGGTTGCGGCCAGGACCTCTGCTGGACCGTGCAGTAGATCCCCGGGTATAACCCCCAGCTCCTTCTGAAACCTCACTGGGTCCATCAGTTGCCGGGGGCAGACCAAATGAATGGGTCCTGCCTCCCTGCGGAGGGGGGCAGCACAAGAGAATCTCAGGGCCACCAGGGTGTGGTCTGACCATGACAATGGGGACAGATCTACCTCTCCCCTCAGATCACATTGCCACTGCTCCGACAAGAAAACCAAGTCCGGAGTGAGGTCACTGTCTCGAGTTGGGTCCTGAATGATCTGAGACAGGCCCATGGCTGCCATGGTAGCCATGAACTCCTTAGCTGCATCCGAGGCACACCCCAGGGAAGGTAGGTTGAAGTCCCGCAAGACCATAAGCCTGGGGAACTCCACCACCAACCCTGAGACGGCCTCAAGCGGCTCAGGCAGGGAGGTTGCCATGCAGCAGGGAGGCTGGTACAGCAGCAACACTTCCAACTGTTCTCAGGTGCCCAACTTGAGAAACAGGGTCTCACAACTGGCCACCTGTGGAGCAGTGCCCCTGAAGGCTACTAGAGATTCTCGGATGACAACTGCCACCCCACCCCACCTCCCCTGCCCCGGTGTTGCAGCTGGTGCCACACCTGAAACCCAGCTGGGCACATTTCTGAAAGGGCTACCCCCCCCTTCCTGACCCAGCCAGGTCTTGGTGATATACGCCAGGTCTGCCCCCTCCTCTGTGATCAAGTCACTTATAAGGGGGGCTTTGTTGTTGACTGACCTGGTGTTCAGAAGCAGTAGCCGGAGACCAGGGCCCTCAGGGATCTGCTGAACAGGACCTGGGTATGAACCTGGAGAGCCGGAACACGCTACCGGTAACAGACCCTGGGAGCGTCTTCCCTGGAAATGGCCTGCCCTCCAGTTCCCGTCGTAACATCCCTGGCCCGTCACCACCTCAATAGTGAAACCCCCCCTACAACCCCCAGAGTCGCCAGGCCCAGTTGCCTCCACTCCCGGCCACCCTGGGATAACGCAAGGGTCCCCTCCCCCATGCACACATCCTCCCACCCTCAGTCAACCTCAGGTGGAGGCAGGCCCTCCAGTGCACCAGCTCCTGCTCTTGGTGCTGTTGGAGCCTACCCCCCCATCCACTCACTCACTGTGTCCACCCCACCACCACTCTCACTGGTCACGGGGGGCACCCCACCCATTCCTACCCACCTCCTGTCTCTCACTCAGGGGTGGGTACTCTTACACACCCCATTCAATCTTGGGCTCCCTCTGTGTCTCTCACCCCAGAGGTAAGCCCACACTCACTCTGAGGGGCCCACCAAACCACTCTGCCGCTTCTAACAAATTGGGCATTCCCTGGACTCCCGGACACAGAGCCCGAGAACCCCGACAATCCCCAGTCCACCGATGTCTATGAGGGTTCCACCAGAGTCTTGCCAGAGTTCACAAGGTCCACCAAGGGGCCCGTGGTCCTCTGGTCCACACCATGGGACTCCACCTCCAAGGCCTCCAGTATTCTGCCACCTTGTGGAGGCCGTCCAGATCTGGCAGGGTCTCTCAGGTCTGGCAGGGTCCGCCGCGTTCCTCCGCTCCGCATTGCATTGATATCCCATCGCAATCATAAATAAACTCTTGGCAGCTCACAAAATGAAACAATGAATACATAGTAATACAAATTAAAAATACAAAAACTTACAACCCAAAACAGTATCTGCTGTCAAGTTCAGAAAAGCTCTGCTTTCAGCTGTTTCTGGAAGGTGACTAACACTGGGGGCAACTGAACTTGAAATATACCTGGAGCCTACAGTTTTGTAATTGTATATTGAAAAAAAAATGGAAGATCAGTGGAGAGAATAAAGTCATTCTTTAAATCCCTGTGCTTTTTCCGTGAAAATAATAGTGTGTCTCTTTCAAACAAATGGCCCAAGAAGACCTGAACAGGATTAAACCTGATGGATGGATGGGACGTAAGAGTAGCCTTTTAACATTTCTTGACTGCAGAAACATCCCCTCCTTTGCTTTCAAAATATGGCAGCAACCACTAGAGGATGATGAGAGACAGAAATAGCTAGAAGTTGGGGAAGTGTTTATTCCTTGTTAAAAACAAATTAGAAGTTGTAACCATGGGAGAGGCACAAATGGCCAAATAGATGACAGCCAGAAATGGACAATAAACATTGCTGTGATCACTACTGATCAGCTTTGCAAGTTGTAGATGATGAAGCAGATTAACTTTTGAATAATTTGAATAATAAATAAACTTGGATGCTGCTGGCTTAGGAGTGGAATCATTACTTTAACTGTGGTACAGAAAAGGATGACTTACGCCTGTCACTTGAGGTAGGGACAAGATAAAGGCAGCATCTCTGGGGCAGTGCAGAAAGAAAAAGGTTGCCAAAAATATTGGTACTGTGATTAGGCACAAGTGGGGAAAGGCAGTTGGAAATAGCAAGTGTTGAAGAAAATGCTGGAATTGTAGCTGATCATAAGGTGAATATCAGCCAGCAGTATAACGTAACTAATAAAAGGACAAATGCAATTTTAGAAGTACAATTTATCAAACATGAGAAAGGATAGTTCTGCTGTATTCTACATCCTGAGTACAGTATCCAGTTTTGGATGCCCCATTGAAGAAACTGAAAAGTTGTAAAGAAGGGCAACGAAAATGATCAGGGAACTGGAAAACAAGCTCTGTTTAGGAAGGAATGAGAGAACTGGGAATATTTAGCCTTGAGCAGACCATGGCTGAACAAGACACAGGATAGCATTTTTTAAGTAACTGAGGATGGGTCACACAGAGGTTCAGGACCCCTGCAGAATCGCATTTCTTGGGAGATAGTAGTAGCACATCTCACACCGATAGTTGAGCAGGTGAATGAACAACCCTTGATCCTGCTACAAAGAATTAGATCACCATTTATATGGTGATAGAACTGGTAAAAACTAGTCAGCACCTTTGTTTTTTCAACACAGATTATTAGGAAGATAAATCAAGTTGTCAGATAGATCTGGTTTGCTGGCTAAATGCATGATGTTAAAGAATAGACACTTTGCTTGATCAGGCAAAACAACATTCAGTCTGCACAAAGAGGCTTTCACTTAACTTTTGTATTCTATAGTATTGTGGAGATACGGTGTCCAAGAAGAACAAGGAGGACCTACCTAATAACATCCAAACCAAAGACCCAGATGATTTCTCCTCAGCAACTTTTTGAATGTTTGGTGGAAGCTTTCAAGGTCTGCAGGTAAGCAGTAACTAGTTTAGTTAAACTAACTATATTGATTTTATTTGAATTCTCTGTGTGCGATTGCTGCTTTGTCTTCTTTTTCCTGTATTCATTTTCCAGTATGCTTTCTTTTTAAAATAACTAGAGATTTGGCTTTGGGAAAGTTTGCATCAACCCCCCCCCCCAACCTTCTACATGGTTGCATAACTATCTCTTCTCCTGGATTGGCCCAAAGTTTGTGAAATTCTGAACTGATGGCTTTGGGACAGGAATATTCAAAGGACCTTCCTTTCTATTCCTCCAATTGCCAGGCTGAAGAGAGAAATCCATGATAAAATGACTAAAAACTTCTCAACAGGGCAAACTAAGGTGTACCTGGAGGTTCATCCAGCTGGGTGACTGCCAATCCTAATTATTTTTTGATAGGGAGCCCTTTAAAAAAGGGCTGAATATAGATCCCCCTCCTGGTTTGTAAGAATCACACTGATCCTCAAGGACCCCTTCCAGCTGGGCAAAGTGTCAGAAAGCTTTGCTCAGCTTTCTGTAAACTGAGACGTTGACAGGGTGGTTGCCCTGATTCTTGCCCAGACATGTCCTAACTCTGAATGAAAGATGACCCAACCTTTTGTGATACTGGCTCCCAAAGAGAAGGCTAGCCAAGGATTTGTTGTTGTTGTTGTCGTTGTTGTTTTTAGTTTTAAAGTTGAGGAAAGGAGAAAAGAGCTGACTTTTTTCCTGGCAAAAAGTCTGCTGTGGATCCCCCATGAAATGTTATGGGAAACAGGAATAATGTTAATGCTATCTATCCCCATTCCTATGCACTGCCTATATACAGGTACAAATGAACCTTGTATCACAGACATTTCATGGCTGGGTATGCACAATATGCTTAATAGATCACACATAGGTGTTCACTATTGCAAGTGTTTAAAAGGATGCGGAGGCTAAAACTGCACTTAGTATCAATCCACCACAGTGCAGCCCTCCTTGGCTGTACTTATTGGGAATTATGGGAGTTGAAGCCTGAATCTCTGAAGGGCATTTGGTTGGAGAAACCTGTTTTTGCACTTTTAATTTCCACCAAAACAGGTTGAGCTGTTGGAAAAGAGTAGGTGGTCCATAAATAGTTCAGTTTATGGAGTCAAATGTGGATCCTGCTATCACATAATCTCTCCTGGAGAGATAGCAACAGTGCTGCATCCAGGCCATCTGCAGGGGTTTGTCTGCTTACAGGCTGCCATATAGCAAGAAGCTGCTTGCCCTGACTCCTCTGAAACTCCCATTCTGAATAACGTTGATTTTTTTTTCCCTTTAAAAAACTTGAAATGATACAAGAAAGTCCCACAAAGAGGCCACAAGGTTTGCTCTGGATTATATTTGATGGAACTTCCCTGCTTTGGAATTGCACTTTCTCTTTTATGCTTATAGGAATATTGTAGTTTAGTCTTTGCACACTAGTTATGACCTGTGAAGATGCATATGCGGTAAGCTAAGGATCAGACTTCATCTTAAGGCTGCAATGCACAGCAATTTCTCTGTATCATGTTTGCTTGATAGTAAACGTGTGGGATCCTGAACTGGAGAGGGATCACTATGCTCACCCTAGGAAATGTTCAACTTTCATCCCACTAGTCCTTTCAGGAGAACATGGTTTTTCCCAATGCTTCCTCCTCTGATGGTGGGGGAAGATAGGAAAAGGACAAAGGAATGTGGGAGGGCCAACAAACAGCTTCCTCCAGAAGCACATAGAGAATTTGCATCCTAGAACAAACTCATTCACATGCTAATGAGGCATACTGATTTGCTGGGACCTCCAACACCACAACAATAGTGTGTAGTACAACATTTTTTTCTTGTAGACTTGCATGTAGTTCCCTCCTCTGTTATGGGCATATTAAGTACTCTTGGTTATCCTTCCCAATGAAAGTCAGCTATCTCATCTGGTAAACAGGAACAATCAGCTTCGTTGTTAAGAGATGCATGTACAGATCCATTTGTGTAGTCAAAGCCAAGACTTTTCACTTCCTTTTTCTCTTCTCCCATATATTTTTACAGTTAGCTTTTTTTAAAGTATTAAGTGCCCACATTATGCCAACATAATGCTAGTATAATGCCATTATATGTTTTATTATATCTTTCCTTTGCTACCTATAAACATTTTTTTAAAAATGGCTTAACATTTTAAGTAATTTTATAATCTTCCAGAGAACTTTGATTATTGAGATCATTAGAAATCTCATGTTAATTTAAAAAAAGTAAAAAAAGTCAATTTACAAATTAAAGCATTGACAACGCCTATGAAGAATAATATAAAGGGATTCATAAATACCCCATGCCTTGTAATGTAAGAATTCTGGCCAAGGCAGAAAAGAATACACCTTTTCAGCTGTATATGATTCCCAAAATTTCTGCTCTGTGCTTGCTAAGGTCACTGTGTTGCTACCTCCAGAAGAGCTCCAAGGAATAACTAAACATCACAATTCATATTTTACTCTCATGGTACACCTGGCGCCTCAGATCTGCTACACTGTGGCTCAGCCCAAGATTGTGCATGGCCCGTATGACTGGATCATTCAGCAGGTTGCTGAGAAACAATTGTGGGTTGTTGTGCAGGATCAACTTTGAGGAAGAGAATTCTCAGGGTGATGGTGGCTACAGTTAATGCTCCTCACCCCAATACATTCCTAATCATATAGTACAATAAATAATACTAATTTTTAAGGCAAATACCAGCAAATAAATCATACTTAGAAATAAGCATCCATTCCTGACTCCAGTGATTCCAAAATGATGACTGTGGGTTGTGATGTCATGAGATAAGCTCTACCCTTTCACACTTACTTCGCAATGTTGTATGCAAGTATGTCAGGAGGGGAGTTTGTATTGCAATTTTGCCATGCTGTTTTGTTACTCGCCCCTCCAGTGGATGCTGATTATTTAGAATAAGAGCTTCTCTGGTATTGATATTAATCCAATACGGCTATTTTAGGGTTGTTTGCCTCTTTTTCTTTTTGCAATTTAATTGTCATTTAAGGAAATGATTTAGTTTCATCTTTTACAAAGTTTGTTCTCATCTCTGAGCACAAGGAAAACTTTTACCCTACTGAACGAATTGTGTTTGTGTCCTTGGGAACATTTTTTCTCTTTGAAATGCAGCAATACCTGAGCTCAGCTTCCTGTATCCAAGCTCAAGGGCTAAGCTTGATACAATCAAAGAGCCCAAAATGAACCCAGCATGTTTTGGCAGGGAAGGAAGAGTCAGAGATGCTAAAAAGAGAACTGCAATCAGATATGCTTATTATGCTTCCAAGCTAATTTAGAGAGAAAAAAAGATATGCAAAGGAAAATATTCTTACACTTTCCCCAAACTTTCTTTGTCACTCCGTAAGTTCTAAGTTTATCCATCTAAGCTAGATTTTGGGGTGGGGGTATACTTGGTCAGATTTACAATGCTGTCAGAGTGGGAAAAAATCAGAAACACTAAACTCATTAAAATACTTATCCACCCACTTCATTATATTTTTATGATGGTCAGGTAAAGTAGTCTTCGGAAAGTTTAAAGCGATTCTAGTGGGATCACTTTCACATCGCTCTAAACCAGTGTTTCTCAAACTTGGCAAGCTTAAGACAAGTGGACTTCAACTCCCAGAATTCCCCAGCCAGCCATGGCCAACCTGTTTTAAATCACATGTTATCACGAGGTTGCCTTCATTCCCAGCCTGCAGCCCAGAAGAGGCAGCTTAAAGTCATCTTTAGCTGTTCCAGTTTAAAGTTTTCTCCCTACACCTGACCCAGTAATGGCCACGGATATGATCTAACAACCCTTATTGCCTTTCTGTTTGCTAGCATGGCCCAAGGAATCTGCCCAGCTCCGACTGGCCACTTTAGGCTATTGCAGACACACCCTCCCCTCCAGCTGCTGGGATCTGCCCTCTGTTGCCATTTTACTTGGACCACAGAAGAGACCAGACTTAGCTACTCATGTAATGCAAACTCACAACACACCTTTATTATGGTGACTGACAAGAAGTATATCCACTTTTATCATTTACAGAGCTTGGGTAAAGAAACATAAACAAATTCTAAATAACCTGGGATAAGTATTTGGGGCAAACTCAACTATCTTGTATGTACAAGAAGTAGAATTGTAACACATTTTAATATCTTAAAGTTAAAACCCTAAATAACTGAATAAAATGCTAAATACTAAATTGCAAAGCTACTAAGCGAATGGGATACTTTATTAGTGCACTGAGCTACCTAGTAGTAAATACTGGTTTGATAATCTACTAAAATATTAAAATATCTTAGATATAACTCCATTAGTCTATTCCCAATCACTTTATTATGCATCAGTTGCAGTATTTAAATTCCATATAATCAACATAATTTACTAAATCCAATCATCCTTATCTCGTTAAATGTTAGCTCCTCCATAGCACAGAGCCGTATTCTGCATGCTGCTTGACACAAGTTCGCTACTTGCTATGTGAATGTAAGCATTTTATTTGCAAGTAGATGTTTTACATAAGTTCCATCTGGAGCTTTCAGACTTCAGGGAGGCTATCAAAGTTCTGTGAGTCTTTCTACCCAGGCAGCAGTACTGAAGGACATGGCCTGGTGCTTCTCATGCACTCTTCCCACAAGGGCACTCTTTCATTATGCAAAGTATCTTATATTTACCTTCAGAGATTGTTGAAGTGAGAGTTGCAGGCATGGATCCAGGCTGAAGTGGAGGGGATGTCTGTAATGCCAAGACAGCTCCCTTCCTTTTAACCCTATGCCACTTCCCCATGCCCGGGACCCCACAGCCAGGTTATTTTCAGATGTGGCTTTAGTGCCCTTTCAAAAGAGCACTAGCCTCGTGTTCTGAAATAGCCTGATGAGAGGCTTGTGGCCTGTCACTCAAGCAACTTAAAAGGGGTTTAAACCCTCTTATTCTTGCCCAACTCTGCCCCCCTGCATGTCAATGAGAGCAACTGGTGGTGGCTCATCAACAGGTGATATGCAGTGGGAGGGAAAACAGACAGGGGAACCCACCAATCACGTTCCTTAACTTGCCCTGATTAAGGACAGCACCACTTGCTGGCCTCACTCTTGAGACAAAATAAGGCTCAGCAATCAAGGCATCACAATTTATATTGGAGGTTGAAGCATTCTCTCTCTCTCTCTCTCTCTCTCTGTGTGATTGTGTGAAAGTGAAAGTGAAAGAGAAAGAGCTTTCGTGACAGAAGGAATCTAATCTGAGGAAGAATTAGCGAAGCGGATTTTATAACTTGAACAGAATAGAGATTTATTTACAGGAAACTATAAGGATAGGGAAAATCCACCACTAGCTATCTGCATCTTGCCAGAAGGATGTGCTCTAGGCATGTATACCTAGGGAGAAAAGGTAGAAGGAGGTGACCTGTGATTAGCAATCTTTTAGCCAACAAGCAGACAGGTCAGTAGACAAAAGGGAGGCACAGAGTAAATTCTTAACACTTTTGCCTTTTCTCCACTTTTCGCCTGTGGTCAGTAAGTCATGAAGAGCTAAAGGGTCAGTGCTAATGGATTCGCACCTTCAACACATTTTTCTGGAATTAAGGAGGGGAGGATCACATAGTAATAAGGCCATAAGGAAGAGTCCTGTGTTTGTCTGGTTTAGGACAACCAGACTTGGCATGCAAAAATTGGGTAACCACTAGATGGCAGCAAAGAGATATGGAAAACTCTGACTCTTTACTGCCCCCTAATAACTGTCTTGATTTCTGCAGCCAAGATCTGGGACCTGGTGTGGCAGCAAAACCAACTCATATCTTTAAAAGGTACAGACTTTTGATGATCTGAAAGAGATAAAAACAGACTGGTCTTTTACTGGTGAGGAGGAAAGGTGGTACTAAGTGAGTTCTTTGGATCTGAAAATGACCACACACACCTCCTTTTTGCTATGCTGCAGAAAGCTTTGAGGGAAAAAGCCAGACACCGCCGGGGGTGGTCAAATGTCAGTGCTGCTTTTACTGCTGTGGCCTTGATGGCTGGTTCTCTTTGGCAGCGGGAAGCCCCTTGGCACTGCCCAGGCCTGATGAGTCTTCAAGAAGTAGGCATGTTTGCAGAGCTATTTGCTGCTGACTCATGTGCAGAAATGGACTGACAGCCACTGCCAGAAATTTGTTTTCCAGACCAATTTTCTCTCAGCATGTTACTTATAAAATTTTACCTTTTAAGGATGAGAAAGAAAGGTCCCGTTCTCTCTCTGTTTAAAAGCCTGACAAGCAGGAAAGGACAAGCAAGAATGAAAGAGTTTTCAAAAACACAATCCAAAGCAGCCTAATTGCATTTCCAGCAAGAGAACTATAAATATCCAGACTTCAAAGGCAAGCTCCTCCCTATGTAGCCTCCTGACACATGTTGCATGCTCACGTTGATGGACTTCTGCCACTTGAACCAGTAAATTATTTGATGGTGGTATCTGGGGGGTGCAACTGGGAGTGCCTGTGTAGTGAATTCTGTGTAAAATACAGTCACTGATGCTCATTCGAGTCCAAGCCAATATGGACCCACTATCTGGGACTTCAAAATTATTATTTGTATTTGCTACATTAATATTGAACACATAGCTTACCAGAGCATCACCATTTATTTTTTACTGTGGTTCACAGCTCCTGTTTTAATGCAAGAACTTTGCTTCTCCTGGTATTTTACTTCCTTGTTTTGATGGGCTGGCCACTACTAATCAGCTTTTCCGAGGTCATTGTTCTAGGTCATTGAGGGTCCTTGCTCTGGGGTTTACATCACTTTCTTGTATACATTAAAAATAAGAAAAAAGAAGTTACACTCAGAGTATGAGAAACAGAAGGAATAGAAGTGCAGAGCAGAAAATAGAAAAAAAAGGAAGAAACGAAAGAAGAAATACAAACATATACAGACATTTAATAAAGCGACTTCTGACTTCCTTTATGAAGGATATGTACAAAAAACCTTTCATACAACCCTTGTTTAACTTTATATTACTGCTTCTACTTTTCCTGATAATCTATAAATTATAACTAATCATCGAAACCACATGTCACTGTTTGACTATGTTCAGTTTCATGCAAAAAGTCAATGAATGGCTTCTAGTCTTTCTTAAATTTTATCAATTTTTTTCTTTTATAATAGCCGTCAGTTTTGCCATGCCCGCTAATTCCAAAAGCTTAACTAACCCCTCCTCAACTGTGGGTAATGCCTGGTCTTTCCAATGTTGGGCCAAAAGGAGTCTTGCAGCCGTTGTCATATAAAGAAGTAAAGTACCATGCACTTTTTCTAGGTGAATGTCCATCATCCCTAATAAAAAAATTTCGGGTCTCAATTGAATGTCCATTTTCAAAATCTTTCAAATAGTTATGTATATATGTCCATCCAGTATTCTTTAACATTTTTACAAGACCATCAAAGGTGGTAAAATGTTCCTTCATGTCTTTTACATTTCCAGCAGACATTCAATATTCCTTTATACATTTTAGAAAGTTTAGCTGGTGTCAAATACCATCTCTATGTCATCTTATAGCAATTTTTTTTAAGATTATAACATACTGTAAATTTAAGACCCTTTAATCACATATTTTCCCATTGTTCAAGTTGGATGTTATATTGAAATTTTTTTGCCCATTTTACTATACAATTTTTAATTAGTTCCTTTCCCGTTTCCAATGTTAACAATAATTTAAACATTTTAGTTATAAGATGATCATCATTTGAACATGATTCGGTTTCAAATATAGTTTTATCTCTTTCAAATTCATATAATTTCTTGTCAGTTTTAAATCTTTCTGTTAGTTGGTTTGCTTAAAATTTTCTAACCTGACATTTGTCATGCTGACTTCCAGGATGACAAGGTAGTAACCCAGTGCTCTTGCTGCCACCAAAGTCATTTAAGCCCCTAAGATAAGACCTGCTCAGGCTAAAAACTAGATCCTTTAGGGCAGAAGGAAGCAGAGCTAGGCAACTTTGTGTCTCACCAGATCTTTTGGACTTAGATCTTCCATCAGGCTTCAACAGAATGTCAATGCAAGAGAGTGTGGGAGTTATAGACCCAAATTATCAGATTTCCCACCTCAACACAAATGTTAGTTAATCTGGACTATCCAGACAGAGAAATCACCTCTTATTGGTTCTCCTGTCTTGTCTTGATTGAGTTCAGACTGTTAATTTGTAGCTGAGTCCTAATCTAGCTTGCCCATCATCTCACACATGAAAGAGAAATAGAAGTAAACATGCCCAAAGTCGATAATTGTAAACCATATTTTACTCAGTTCATTCAAATGTTGATATAGAACACAGGCTTCAATTTGTTGTGGCTGTAGGTAAAGGTAAAGGTTTCCCTTGACGTAAAGTCCAGTCGTGTCCGACTCTAGGGGGCGGTGCTCATCTCCGTTTCAAAGCCGAAGAGCTGGCGTTTGTCCGTAGACACTTCCGGGTCATGTGGCCAGCATGACGACACGGAACGCCGTTACCTTCCCGCCGAAGCGGTACCTATTGATCTACTCACATTTGCATGTTTTCGAACTGCTAGGTGAGCAGGAGCTGGGACGAGCAACGGGAGCTCACCCCGCCGCGCGGTTTCGAACCGCCGACCTTCCGATCGGCAGCTCAGCGGTTTAACCCGCAGCGCCACCGCATCCCCTTGTTGTGGCTGTAGGCTGTACTTAAAAAAAGAAAGTGAAAGGGCATCCAAGGATGCAGGGAACCTTAAGACTTGCAAAGGTGTAGACACCCATTTCATCCTTTAGCCTCCCCCCAAACATGAAAACTTGATCCATGGTAGTGGGGAGGTTGGAGTGAAATTATCTATTTTACTTTAGTATCATTCTTACTCTGAAAGGACAGAGAACTTCGGCAAGGCTATCAGATTTGGGCTGCAAAACTGTGAACAAACATTAGATGGCAGCAAAGGATTAACAGTTTCTATATTTCCTTGCTGCCATCTGATGATTATCAGGGCTTCTGCAGCTCAGATCTGGTAGCACTACCTTAATAGGCCCATTTTGCTCCTTAACTCCCCAACAGGCAAAAAAATGTGGTCTTGCTCACTTCAGAAGTGAGAGTGAGAAAAGTGAAAAAGATTGCAGGGATAGCAGAATATAGGAGTTAAAACAGAACCTTACTGAACCAGAAAACAAGGAATGGATTTCAGAGTACTGGTAAAAAAAAATAATAATAAGGGAGTTTTTACCATGTTGAAGTTTATACATTCCTGTAACACTTCCAATAAATAAACAGAATTTCAAGTTACATGGCCGACTTTTATATGACTTTCTGTAACATGGAAGTTATTCAGAAACCATCTGCTGGATGAAACTAAACAACCTTTATGGAAGATTCAGTTTCTCTTTGCAGTGATGATGAACATGGAGGAAAATACTGCAGCTTTCTTAAGAACAGTTCAGAATTGTGATGTGGTGCTGTCATTATTGAATAGAAATCCCAGAAATCAAGTCTGGAAAGATTATTTAGATCTTCATTTTCTCCTATAGGAACTGTAGGGTCTGATCCTCAATATAATGTTTACTAGATAAACTATTGTGGTTTGAAGGAAATAATTTATTTTCCTTTCAGGAAGCCACTTTACTGAAAAGTCTCTTTGAATGTCATCAATTTAAGTCTACTGTAATCCACATGTAATCCACATGTGAAAGAGTGGCTGGGGGATTCTGGGAGTTGAAGTCCACACATCTTAAAGTGGCCAAGTGTCAGGAGTACGGATGGTGAGCAGGCGGAGGCCCCTATCCAGGGGGGAAAACGCATGCGTAGTTTAGAGACTTTGAGCTGTCATTCAAAGAAACTCAGAACAGACCTGCCTTGAGTTATCTCTCTGGGTTTTCCCACGCTTCTTCAGTTTGGTAGGATTTTCTGTCTACAATAGCAGCTAATAAAACACTAGAGACTTTCTCCTCGTCTCGGCGTGGTCTTTGCTTAGTCAGGACACCAAGGTTGAGAAACACTGCACCAATAGTTATTTTGTAGTAGACTATCACATATCTAATTGGAGTTGCTAGGAAGCTTGAGGGCCTACATTCTTCTCAGTTTTTCATTATAAAGTATGAAATTGTTTTTTTAAAGTCCATACCATTCTTTTCCCTGAGCTACCTTCTTCTTCTTCTTTTTTTTACTGTTTTTAAGTCCAGCAGTGCACTTCTCCAGTTCTCTGAGGTAATTGGATTCCATACATATTTTTGGCATACCACTAATCTCATTCTCCTTCTATTGCAAGGAGAATGAGCTTAGTGCCTTGACTATCAAGAGTATTGCAGAAATTCCGTGTCTCCCAGTTAGCCTTTACATGTTTTTAGTTTTAACTGACAAACTAAAACTAAATTAGACTCTATCCTCCTCACTTGCCTATCCCCCCCCCCTTTTTTTTTGTTCCTTTGAGTCAGTGTTGACTCTTGGCAACTGTCTGGACTAGTCCCTGCAGTTTTCTTGGCAAGGTTTTTCAGAAGAGGTTTGCCATTGCCTCCTTCCTCCTAGGCTGCGGAGAGTGACTGGTCCAAGGTCACCCAGCTGGCTTCGTGCCTAAGGCAGGACTAGAACTCACAGTCTCCTGGTTTATAGCCCCAGGCCTTAACCACTACACCAGACGGGGTCTCTCACTTGCCTATCATAGTTCTCCAATACAGGTATTGCCAATTCAGAAGTTTAAGACAGCATTTTAGTCTCAGAAGCATTACATACGCTTCTAGAAACAATTCTCATGATCTTTTGTTTTTTTAGGGGAAAAAAATAACTAATGTTCCTAGATCTTTTTCATTTTTTAAAATTAATTTTTATTAAATAATTTTTTACACAATAAAAGCAATACAATTTTAAAGAAAAGGAAAGTAAAAGTAAAAGAAAGTAAAAGAAAAGTGATAAATAAAAGCAAGATAGAAAAGACACAGAAAAGAGAGAAAAAAGAATAAAGAAGTAGCTTCTGGTCTTCTTTAGTAAAGGTAAAGGTTTCCCTCGACGTAAAGTCCAGTCGTGTCCGACTCTAGGGGGCGGTGCTCATCTCCGTTTCTAAGCCTTAGAGCCGGCGTTGTCATAGACACTTCCGGGTCATGTGGCCAGCATGACGACTCAGAACGCCGTTACCTTCCCGCCGAAGCGGTACCTATTGATCTACTCACATTTGCATGTTTTCAAACTGCTAGGTGAGCAGGAGCTGGGATTAACAACGGGAGCTCACCCCGCCGCGCGGTTTCGAACCGCCGACCTTCCAATCGGCAGCTCAGCGGTTTAACCCGCAGCGCCACCACGTCCCTTCTGGTCTTCTTTACAGCAGTTATAAATGCGTTTATATTTCATCCTTTCTCTCTAAGGTTACATCGTGGCTCCCTTCTTTCCATATTCTACCCTTTCTAATCATTGAACCCATAAATCAAAAATGCATTTTTTTCTGTTTTCAGCAAAGAGTCCACAAAGGGTTTCCAGTCACTAACAAATGTAGTTAATGTCTTTTTCCTAATCAAGCAAGTCAATTTTGCCATTTCCGCAAATTCTGTCATCTTCACCAACCATTTCTCCACTGTGGGTATTTCCTAGTATTTCCTTCTTTAGTTGCAATGAATTTTTGTGATGTTAGCACAACAATCATCCCTTCAGGATTGGGGTGAGATGAAAGGCTACATGTAAAGCAAGCAAATTACTGTTACCCTGTCATACATTTTTGAGCCTGGCTACCATCAGTGCATTCTTCATTTGCTGATTCAGCCACGGTGTTTTGTACAGTACCTGATATAACTATACAGTATTGGATGATCCGAGGGATAAAGATTTAGAGTGGATGTGAGGATGTCACTACCCCACATAGCTAAGTCATTTATTTATATAATGATGCTTCTTTAAAATCATGGATGTGGTCATTTATGTAGGAGTTATGCTGGCAACTAAAGTTTCTCAGGGCAGAAATGTCAGTTATATCAACAAGCAACAATTGCCTAGCTCCAGGCCTTAGAACTTCAAAGCTAAATATCTATTAAACCTTGGAAAAGATTGGAATAATTAAACTGCTGTGGAATAGATTGGAATAATTAAACTGCTGTGAATGTAAGAAGGTGTCCATTTCATACTGACAAAGGGCAATCAACTGCTTTAACTGGTCTTGTCTTGGTGTATAATAAAGATCCCTACCTAGCCATGGCATGTTGAGTGTCTGGACAGGTTCTGCCAAGTTAGAGCTGGAGAACTTGACAAATTAGGCCATTCAGCCCAACCTCCTCTGACTGCAGGGATCCAAATCAAAGGATGCCAGGCAGGTGTCCCTCCTTCTCTAACTGAACGTGTTCAGCAAAGGGGAGGGCCTTAGTAATGGGATCCACTAGTAACTGCTCCTGCCATTAGGAAGCTTTTCCTAAGTCTCAACCGGAAACTGCCTTCTTGTAAATTAATATCATTATTCATGTTTGACCTCACTGAGGATAATCAACACCACCACCACCCCCATTAGTATGATTTGAGACATACTGAAATGTATGTATGTGGAATAGTGAATGCATTCCACATGATAACTGGTTTGCATTATTAATCTGCCAGCTCTATAAAGGGATTCCGAATCACTTTCATTTTGCTTTTTTAACTAATAACAATTACCCATATGAGTGAGGAATAGTGGTATATGCTCACTGGTAGGTTTAAGTTATGTTACTGGGTTGGCTACTGCAGCCTTCCAAAGCTTGTGTTATGCTCAGTATTGGAAAGTGTTGTTAGCACCAAAGACCCCACTGAAGCTGTGTAATGAGTAAGTTAATGTACAGTAATAAGGTAATTGCATGTAGTCAATATAAATTATCTGTACATTTCATATATGTGGCAAGCACCAAGCATCTACTGAAGGTCTATCCATATTTATTCTGTGACATTCTGTTGAATTTTGAGCTGTTTCTGCCAATAAATCTTCTATTAATCCTTAAGCTGGTGTGTTGAAGACATTTATGCATCTTTTGCTCACATTTTCATTTCAGAGCCCACATTCCACCCACTCATGAGAGGAAGAAATCTGGCAGCAAACTACGTATTGTAGGCAGTGTGTTTTATAAAACTCCAGTGGTTTTTTCTTTAAATCATAGTCAGTTCCTTATTCAGCCTCCTCCCAAAGCCTCATAATATCATTGGGTGGAGCCAAATCTTAGCTCCTACCTCTGCTCGTAGTCACCATATTGCCCCAAGGGAGTAGCCCCTTCAAGTTTAGAAGTTAGCTGTTTCATAGGTAGTGTAGCACATGGGAAAACATAATAACAGTGTTGTGCCATGCATCACATGTAAGTCCTTAGTTTAGTCTTGAATGCCAGAGTTAACAGTGAAGGAGAAATTGGAACTGAAAGACATGCTGTATTTTATTTACTTATTTATTATTCAAATTTCTATCACCACCCATCTCCCCCCAAACAGGGGGACTTTGGGCAGTTTACAATAAAAGTAACAATTTAAAAACATCCATATATGAATAACCTAACAAAGAACCAGGCAATAAAATAAAATATATAAATATATAAATATATATATTGCTGTGGAACTCCGCAATAAGAGCGGAGAAATATTGATGTTTCGCCACTCTTACCACCACAAGGTAGGCCTTAATAGCAGCTCTAGCTTATGTTCGGTCAGATTCAGTCTTTGTCTTCCTCCAGCGGTGCTCTAGGCATCTCTTCACCCTCTTCAAAACCCGCAGTTCCTCCGTCAACCACAGGGGGTGCTGGGTTTGAGTGGGCAAGAGAGGCCGCACAGGGGCGATCCTGTCCAAGGCCCCGGCCGCTTCTCTATTCCAGGTTGCGGCCAGGACCTCCGCTGGACCGTGCAGTAGATCCCCGGGTATAACCCCAGCTCCTTCTGAAACCTCACTGGGTCCATCAGTCGCTGGGGGCGGACCAATTGAATGGGTCCTGCCTCCCTGCGGAGGGGGGCAGCACAAGAGAATCTCAGGGCCACCAGGGCATGGTCTGACCATGACAATGGGGACAGATCTACCTCTCCCCTCAGATCACATTGCCACTGCTCTGACAAGAAAACCAAGTCCGGAGTGAGGCCACTGTCTCGAGTTGGGTCCCGAATGATCTGAGACAGGCCCATGGCTGCCATGGTAGCCATGAACTCCTGAGCCGCATCTGAGGCACGCCCCAGGGAAGGTAGGTTGAAGTCCCCCAAGACCATAAGCCTGGGGAGCTCCACCACCAACCCTGAGACGGCCTCAAGCGGCTCAGGCAGGGAGGTTGCCATGCAGCAGGGAGGCTGGTACAGCAGCAACACTTCCAACTGTTCTCAGGTGCCCAACTTGAGAAACAGGGTCTCACAACCGGCCACCTGTGGAGCAGTGCCCCTGAAGGCTACTAGAGATTCTCGGATGACAACTGCCACCCCACCTCCCCTGCCCCGGTGTTGCTGCTGGTGCCACACCTGAAACCCAGCTGGGCACATTTCTGAAAGGGCTACCCCCCCTTCCTGACCCAGCCAGGTCTTGGTGATATACGCCAGGTCTGCCCCCTCCTCTGTGATCAAGTCACTTATAAGGGGGGCTTTGTTGTTGACTGACCTGGTGTTCAGAAGCAGTAGCCGGAGACCAGGGCCCTCAGGGATCTGCTGAACAGGACCTGGGTATGAACCTGGAGAGCCGGAACACGCTACCGGTAACAGACACTGGGAGCGTCTTCCCCGGAAATGGCCCGCCCTCCAGTTCCCGTCGTAACATCCCTGGCCCGTCACCACCTCAATAGTGAAACCCCCCCTACAACCCCCAGAGTCGCCAGGCCCAGTTGCCTCCACTCCCGAACCACCGGCCACCCTGGGATAACGCAAGGGTCCCCTCCCCCATGCACACATCCTCCCACCCTCAGTCAACCTCAGGTGGAGGCAGGCCCTCCAGTGCACCAGCTCCTGCTCTTGGTGCTGTTGGAGCCTACCCCCCCATCCACTCACTCACTGTGTCCACCCCACCACCACTCTCACTGGTCACGGGGGGCACCCCACCCATTCCTACCCACCTCCTGTCTCTCACTCAGGGGTGGGTACTCTTACATACCCCATTCAATCTTGGGCTCCCTCCGTGTCTCTCACCCCAGAGGTAAGCCCACACTCACTCTGAGGGGCCCACCAAACTACTCTGCCACTTTTACCAAACGGGCATTCCCCAGACCCCCAGACAGAAAGCCTGAGAACCCCGACAATCCCCAGTCCAACAATGTCTATGAGGGTTCCACCAGAGTCCTGCCAGAGATCACAAGGTCCACCCAGGGGCCCACGGTCCTCTGGTCCACACCATGGGACTCCACCTCCAAGGCCTCCAGTATTCTGCCACCTTGTGGAGGCCGTCCAGATCTGCCAGGATCTCTCGGGTCTGGCAGGGTCCACCCAGGCGCATTGAAGATCTCCTGCGGTCAACCTGGGTCCACCACTGTCCCAAGGAAGCCGTGTCCACCGTTTCCCACAAAGGGAAACCGCCACAGGGCCTGCCGCTTTCTCTCCAGAATCTTGCACACACTGCCGTGTTCTATCAGGCATCCGCCAGGGCCTCCGAGTCCAACCAGGCATCCAGGGTCCACCCAGGTCCGCAGAGGTCTCACCGAATCCACGGGAGGCTCCCTCATCCACGGAGGCTCCACAGAGTCAGCCGCCCCCCCAAAGGTCCGCCGCGTTCCTCCGCTCCGCTGCGCTCTGCTGCTCCACCCCTGGGGGGGGGGGGCTCCCGCTGCCTCCAATGCAGACTGCAGGCGTCAAGGCCAGAGAACCCAAAATTTCAACGGGGTCTGTCTGTCCTCCCCAAGCCCCCCATGAGGGAAGGGGCTGGTAACAAGGCCTGCAGGGCTCTCCGCGACCTGAATCCTCCCCCTGCCAGGAGCCGCGATTAGCGTCCGCTCCCGGTCGCCATGTTGGATTTAATATATATATTTTGCTGTGGAAAAATATAAATATATAATTATAAATATATAAATATATATATTGCTGTAGAACTCTCTCTCTCTCTCTCTCTCTCTCTATATATATATATATATATATTGCTGTGGAAAAATATAAATATCTAAATATAAATATCTAAATATATATGTTGCGGTGGAACTGATTGTTAGAGAGGTGTGTCATTACCAACTCTTATCAGCCGAATAAAGGAGTTGCACTGAGATATGTCAGCCTTCCCCAACATCAGCTCTCAGGATTCTACAGCCATTAAGGCCAATGAAAATTCTAGGAGTTGAAATCTATGCATCTGGAGGGCATCAGATGAAGACTGATATATGTGCATGGATGGATTGTCATAGGGTGGGACAATTAATTAATTAATTGATTGATTGATTGATTGATTCCTTCAAGCTGAAATTTATGAGTTGCCGGTTGCTGCTATTATCCACTTTCTTGGAGCTCAACGTCTCTTTGGAGGAATAACTGAAGCAGCACAGGAATGTTTGGATCCACTGACTATACTGCTGCAAGTGAGAATTACATATTTCTCTTAGGGCAAAGAGGTACTGTTGGTTGCATTGTTAGTCTGATATTTGCTATCATTGTACATACTGTAGTTCAAATTACATGAAACTTTGCCATTTACATTTTTGCTTGCCTTCTTTCCATCTGTAGGAAATCATGTAGACAGAGGTGACACAAATGCAGCTGTTCTAACTATAGCTAAGGCTCTTGGAGGTTACCATTTCAGGTACATTTTGTCAGATTGCACATGTTTCTAATTTATTTCTTTGGTTGTTTTTCTTTGTTAGATTTATATCCTGCCTTTTCTTTAACAGCCTGAGGTGGCTTCCCCGGGAATCTCCATTCATTCTCTCTCTCAACGGTAACTCTTTGAGGAAAGTAAGGCTCAGAGTGTTACTGGCCTGAAATCACCTACTGAGTTTCCATAGCTAAGGGTGGACCTGAGCCTGGGTCACCCCAGTCTGAACCCAACAGCTTAACCACTCTACCACATTGGCTATTAAATAAGTGCATCTATTCTCATGAAGCTGAATCTCCGCTAAATTACAATTTCCTTATACCACCTTATCTCTTAGGTAGCATAAACCTAGGCAGATTGGGGGGGGGGAAATTTCTACACGTACTCAGAGACACACACAAAAGTCTTACAATGGGCATTGACCAAAATTAATAAAATCTGATCTAAACTAAATCATACAAAAGTCCATTTTTAAAGGTTCCCTCCTTCTCAAATGTCCCCAGATCAGAAGAACCTTCTGAGATCATGGTAGTTACTGACAGGAGGAATGGGCTTCCATCTAACCTGGCATTACTTTGCTACTGTCTTAATAAGTTGGTGCTTTAAAGACTTGACCATGATTTAACCAATGTTTGACCAGGTAGATGCCAAAGCTGAGCGGCTTCACCCACAATCTTTGAGGTATCTGCATGTTCGCTATCCTCTGAGACTTCTTCTTTTTCTAGAAAATGGTTCATAGAGTCTTTTGGTTAGTGAAAGTTCTGAAATTATTGGCTCATTTTTCATTAGGACCATGCTCTGTGATTCATGTCAGCAAAACAATCCTTGGATGTCTATGGCTGTCTTTGATTTCCCTGTCCTGCTGTATTACAAATAATGTATAAAAGAGCCAACTAAAGTGAAACAAATCACAGCTGGGACCCCACGGTAGCAAGTGTCACCATACTGTAGTCATTCATCCAGATGAAAGCAACATGCCAATTGAAGTACTTGTCACAGTACAGTGCAGTTCTCTCCACCTCCAGTCCCATGCTGTTTGATATGGGGGGGGGGCTGTTGCTTTGGGGATGAACACAGCTCTGAAGAAGATGCTCCTTGGCAAAATACAAAGTGGAAAAAGGAAGTTAACTCTGCATTTTCAGGCCAAACGTGGTCCCCAGCTAACTCAACAATTCTGGAGGGCAGCAGGCCAGGCCAGGCCATGTGGCTTGAGGCTCCAATAAGTCTTGAATGACTGATGTGAACAGCCTGGCCACTAGCCAGTCCCCAGCACTGGCCACAGGAAGTATTCTTGTCCCAGTATACCTGAATGATTACCCTGAGCTTTATAAAAGCCTTCAGGTTCGATGCCAATTATAGGAAATGTGTTCACAGGGGCTCCCAATCCCTTTTGACTTCATGCAGCCCTCAGCCACAGAGGAAATGGAGCCGATAAAAGATCCCTGTGGGCAAAGCTACTTCTCTGTGCATGGCATAAATATAGAGACAGAAAAGCTTCTCTGTGCCAACGAATTCAGCTAAGCTGGGAGAGGGATCATAATCAAGACCTATACAATTTATTGTTACCCCTTTATATTTGAATTTATGTTTTTCTTCCTGAGGAGTCTCATAGGGTCTTACATTTAAGTAGTAAAATGCGGAGCTGAGCACAAATGGCCTTTGGAATATATTACTACCACATTTCCAAGTAGAGGAACTGGGTGGGTAATTTATCCAAATTCCTTGAGGGAAGGAAAATTTCACGACAATTTCTTAGGAATCCTCCCTGACCCTTAGTGGTGACAGCCCTGATGCTGAAAAGCCCCATGGGAGGAATTCCTGCAAGATTCAGACGAAGGGCAGGAAGTCAGGAGAGATTAGGGTATGATGAAGGTTGGGACCTTCACGCATATCCCTTGCTCATATCATAATTCGGTACATGCCAGTTACTCCATCCTTGAGAAATTCCTCCAAATGTTCTTTTTCACTGAAATTATTTCTAAAGCAAACTTGCTTTTACTAAATTGATTGAGAACTGTGAGAAAAAACTACTGGTCACTTTCTCTGTCTGACAGTAACTAAAACCATTTTTAAAAATCATAACACAGGATGGTAACCCAAGATCTTAAGAATCAGTCCAGGGAAGAATGAAAAGCAGTTAAGCTAAAATAAATCTATTGAGGACATTCAGTCGCTAATGCACTTAGACAGTTAAGAATCTTGGGGAATGAAAAAGAACAGCAAATATGTAAATTTGGTAGTCTTTAAGGTGCCATAGGACTTTTGCTGTAACAGACTAATAAGGTTACCACACTGAGGACACATTTTCCGTGCAGTATAAACTAGCAAACTGCTGTGTGAGTATGTGAACACTGATGATTTAAAAGAGGAGACTTTCAGAACATTAGCTAATTTCTCATAGGCTAATAAAATAGCTTCCAGCCAATTAATCTCCACTACCCTAGAATGGACCTGAACCTCTCATCAACAGCTGAATTGCTCTAATTACAGCTTTAAGGGAAATGTTGATTTTTCTGATTGCTGGTTGCTTTAAAAACAACCACCACTATGGATCTGAATATTTGGATTTTTACTATAATGATGTAATTCCCAATTGGAATACCTTTGCACTTGTCTTGTTGTTCTGTCCCTCCCTCCCCTCACCCTTTTTGAGGATTCTGTTTGGCTAATACGGGCTGGTATTTATAGCTCTATTTATTCCCCCGTGTTGATATGCAAAGTGAAGGGATGCTCCATTCTTTGCTTTGGAACTTGAAGTACTGTATGCTGTGGTCAGAGAGGTAGTTGCTCTACTCACCCTCAGCGCACTGAACTGGTTAGGCAGGTGCAGCCAGACATCGTATGGAATTGATGAAGTCTGGTAGATACTGGAATCGGATGGCTGGGACGTTAGCAAACATTAGATTACTAGGTTTGTTTAAGTCTGTGCAGGCAAATGAATTCAGATAGAGAAGGGAGATCACTGATTGAATTATGGCAGTATAAAGAGAAATTAGTTTCAAGTACCTCCTGGATGCAGTATCAGTAAAGGATTCTGATAGCAGAAGGGAAAATATGTTATTTCTATTTGACTGTATTTTCAAAGGGTCCTCTAGCTGTTTCTCTATTCTGCCATTGGACTAAACGTTAAGTTAAATGGACCTGATCCAAGTTATTGATGACCCAACTCCCAGTGGGGTCATATATTAGATCTAGTTTTTTTCTCAGGGTGGTGCCAACGTGATCTGGAGTTGGGGGATGCACTATTTGTAGGACTGCCCTTTGAGTGTTCAGATGCTTTATCTGGTCCAGAATGCAGCAATACATGCAGTATTGGGTACACCATGGTATGTCCATGCAACACCACTGTTATGTGAGCTGCAGTGGCTCCCAATAGTCTTCTAGGTGCAATTCAAGATGCTGGATGTCATCTTTAAAGCCCTACATGGCATGGGACAGGTTATTTACATGACCCCAGTCCCTGAGGACATCTGCCTATCCTGTTAGGTCTGGTACAGCGGGCATGCTCCAGATCAGATCAGTGAAGCAGTGTCCCCTGGGTGGCTCTGGGAAGCATGTTTTCTCTGTCATGGCACCAGTATTGTAGAACAACCTCCCTCTGGACATTGGGACAGTCACGACTCTGTTGGCCTCCGGCTGTGAAGGCTTGGCTTTTTTCCCAGGCATTGGGGCTGGGATGTTAAATTGAGCCTGGTGTGTCAATACAGGATGTGGAGTCCTTGGTGCTCTCTGAGCTTGGTTGTTTGCTTGCAGAAGTTTCATTACCCAACTAGGTAACATCATCAGTGCAAATAAGTGTGGGGTTTGCTCCCTGCTTATATACAGTGGCTTGCCCTGCCAGTTTTGGTGGGGGTGTGGTTTTCTCCTTGGTAGTTCCTTGATTAGGGTATTGTTTTCTGCCTGATCGTTTGCCTGGTGTTAATCCCTGCTTCTCTGGCTACTGGACAGGATGTGTTCTGGTCTTTTTGTTTCCTTCTTAGCTTTTTTAATTGTCTATTTTGAATGGTGTGTAGATATGGTTTATTTCTGTCTGTCTCTTGATGGCTGACGTGTCTGAATGCCAAGCTTCCAGAAATTCCCTAGTGTTTTTGGATTTAGCTTGGTCTAGGATGCTCACAGTTTCCCAGTTGAACCTATGTTTTAATCTGTCCATGTGCTGTGAGATTAAGGAGTTCTCATCATGTCTTCTGACTGCTAGTTTTAATTGATTTGATTGTGTATTATGTTTTATTTCTTGTCTGAGTAGTTTCAGTGCTTGTAGTGAAGATACTAAAAAACATGAGGAACTGGAGAGAGGCAAAGCAATCTGGAAGAGAAGGAGATGTGGGACAGAGGATGAGAGAGTGAAGGGTGGGAGTTCTACCTTCTTTCCTGCCGAATAGGATCTGAGCTTTAGACCCTGGATTGGCTTCCCTTTTCCACAGATGCTTTCTCCTCATGACCTGCCATTAGTCAGCCCTTTCCGAAGGGGTAGGTGAAGGAATTGTGAGCACATCAATGAATGGTGAGCAAAGAAGAGAGGCAGGTTGCATAACACCTGTCCAGCCCAAACCACCAATTCATTCAGTGGCTTTTTATCCTCCCTTTTTTCTCCTGAAAGTCCAGCAGTTGGGACGAATATGTGCTGGAGAGCTCTTAACAAGGGATAATGAATTGCTTGGGTACATTTGGGTAAGTGCCTCATTTATGGCCTGATGGATTTGCTGAGGGAGGTTTGAAAGCCGTTATCTTGTGTATCTTTTTGGCAGGAGTTGGTTATACGCATGTATTGTTTTGTCGCTTAAGTTGACTGCCTTTCAGGGAAAATTCCATTGTATTGATCCAACAATTTCCTCCTCAAGTGTGGAACTGCTAATTGGCCAGTCTGCACAAACACTCTTTTAACCTCAATCTTTTTGGAATGTTTGTTTCCCTGCTAACTGGCAGCAGCATAACTCCCCCTTTCAAAACAAAAGCATCTCTGGCTCCCCATTATGTCATCATTCAAAGTCATTGTACAAGGAAAGTCTTCATCAGGTGAGTTTATCTTCAACTCTGAATGACAACAACAAAATAATTATAAGTTTAAGTTCTTAAGAATTTGAAATAAACAGCAAAAAGCTAAATAAGATTTTGATCTAAGAAAGTTACAAACAGAGGAAAGGTTCAAATAAATTTGGAATATTGACTTTTACTGTAAGATTTTGGAATTAACAATAAACAATAAATAGCTTCTCATGGGAAACAGACTTATTTTGGCTATCCTGGGCACTGTAAGTCATAACAAAGATAAGCTTCTTTATGATTTTAGAAACTGGACACTAGAGGGGACTAATGATTCTAAGCAGAAGGAAAAAATATACACGCATGTTCTTGATGTCAGTTAATACTGGGACTTACAAAATGACATAAAACATTATAACATCAGAAACATTAAAGGAGACTTTTGAAAAATGGAGCCAGAAATTAGTAACTACAACATCAGTACCATCTGTAATGTTGTCTGCTTCTATGGATAGACTATGTCCAAAAGGTGTTAATGAAGGAATGACAGATGTGGACCAAAATTTATCTGACCAGACAGAGAAAGTACTGAAAGTGGAACTAGAAATGACAGGTCAAGAGAATGATTTGGAAAAGGATGCTTTACTGGATATATGAAAGAAACTGGTTAAAATTTTAAAAATTAAAAGGGAAATACAAATGGTAAACCAAGAGAATGACCTGGAAAATATTTTCTTATTGGATTTACAAAAGAGGCTTACTAAAGCTTTGAAGAAATCTGTGTGATGGAATAAAAAAGAATTGAAGATAAATCAAATCCTATGACAATATTTGATTGGATTGAATTGAATTAAAGATTAAGATTGTTAGAAGTAAAAGGAAGGAATATAAAGTGAATTTATTTGATCAAGGTTAAAACAAGACTTTTTTATTTTTTATTTTTTGGCAAACCCTTTATGGAGTTTTTGCTGACACCAGGATTGAAAAGTTGATGCTTTATGGATTTGCTTACAAATAAGGGATGGGGCATAGGACGAAGAGATATCAGTTTGTAACTTATAAGGGGTGAAGAGTTACTAAATTTCTTTATACTTGTTGTGATGAAGGTTGGAAGTCACTTTATATATTTCTTTTCTTTTTCTTTATTATATTCTTTCTTTTTCTTTTCTCCTGCACCTTTTATTCTTTTTTTCCTCATCTCTTCTCTTTGTCTAAGTTTAGTTTGCACTAGTTTTTACTATTGTAATCAAAATTCTTAATAAAAATTATATTAAAGAAATACTTTTTCTTCCCAGAGGTGTTGGCCTCCAGCTGTGTGGTTTAACTTGAGATCTAACTGTCCCTCTCTTTCAACTACTTGTTTGATTGTAGAATCCTTCCTCTACCCACACATTCGATTCTTAGCTTCTGGATGTCCTTATATTCATTTTTAAATTCCTTCAGGCTTAATTAGTTTCTCACCTTATGGAGATGTGAATCACCAGCATCACAGGATAACTGTTGAATACCTTCCCTTTCTATCTCCTCAGAGTCTGAGGAGCTATTCATTTTCTGTTGTTCCTCTATCACCCACCCAACAGTGAATAAAAATTGTCCAAGAATGTCAGCCTTATTTCTGTGAGAGGTATCAAGTGCATCAGATTGAAAGGAAATGTGGGCTTTGGCATTCCAATTTCCTGTCTTCAATGAGCAAGATTACAGGGAAAAGAAATTGTCATCAAGGAAGACTACAAGGTACTTACCTGCATATACAAGAGGATACTTTGTACATTTGTTTTGCCTTTTTATGGATTTGTGTGTGTGTGTGTGTGTGCACGTGCCTTTGAGTCAGTTTTTGACTCCTGGCAACCGCCTGGACAAGTCCCTGCAGTTTTCTTGGCAAGGTTTTTCAGAAGTGGTTTGTCATTGCCTCCTTCCTAGAGCTCTGAGAGAGAGACTGGCCACCCAGCTGGCTTTGTGCCTAAGGCGGGACTAGGATTCATGGTCTCCTGGTTTCTAGCCTACTGCCTTAACCATGACATCAAATTGGCTCTTATTATGGATAATACATCCGTCTTATTTCTCAGTGACCCCAGTTTTGCTACAAAACTGACAGCCTCAGTCATCTGAAAACATCATCCAAGGAAATAGTACTAATCATTCTATCATTGTTTTGGAAACATTAACTTATAAAGGAGGGAAAACCACCTATCTTCCCTGGCTGAAATCAATGGCAAGAAAACCCTCTAGTGCTATGGCCCCAATCCACTGACCAGCTGCCTTAGGTCCTTTGTCATGAATGGGAGATTGCTTGTGCCAACTTACAGAAGAACTTCTCTGTGTTGATACAAGTTATTTCACAATCGTGTTTTGGCTCCTCAGTCATCTTAATGTGCCTCCAAAGAAGGGCTGTGAAATATGCAGGCATCTGACTTCTCTTCCCACACCTGAGTGTGGGGCTGGGGTGAAAGGAGATGCCTTCACCACAAGGAAGGAGGACATCCCAGCTCCTTGACACATGGAGAAATCATTCATGCCGCTCTCTGGGCTGGTGTTTCCAGCTGCGCCACGTTATTAAGCTGCAAACAATCTGTCTGACTGACTCTTTTATTTCATAGTATTTATAATTCCCCTGACTCTAAAAGGACTCTGGGGGGGCCAACAACAAAAATAAAATTGAGAAGCAGGAATAGAACCGATATAAGGGATTGCTGTGGGGTTCTTTCCCACAGGCCTAATTCCTTCCTTCCTCGTTTCTCAAGGGAAGTCAAAACTAATCCCACTCGAGAGCCCTTTTCACGCCTTCCCCGTCTCTTGCAGGCCATCTCTCTGGAGGAGGAATGCTGGCAGCTGCTTTGTCCAAAGAGCAGCAAAAGGCTGCTGATGTTCATTTCAGGATTAGTACAGTTCCAAACATAGCCACTGGCAGGCTTTCCTAACGTACTTCTGCTGCAGATAACCCTTGTCTATTTTTTTTTCTTCCCTGAAACAGAGAGCAGTGAGTGACAGAACACAGAAATCCAGCACTGTTGCAACAAATAAGGACGTTCCCTCCTGGGTGCTCATTTATTATTTGTCCTCCTCCTTCCATTCCCATCCAATGATATCAGCGTGCATTTATTCAAGAACTCCAGAGTGTGCACCTGGGCTTCCTTTTGAAACGCTGCCCTCCACTGATAAAACAGCCGGAGTATAGAAGCGGGGGCCTCCCGGGATGAGAAAGACTTGTGGATGGTCCCGTTCAAACCGGGACCACGGAACACTTGCATGCTGTCAGAATGTGATTCCTTCCTGTGGGCTGCTGGCAGAATTTGCAGACTCCATAAGAGCTGACATGGTAACACATGCGTGTGAGCCAGGCCTTGCCTTCCCTTGATCGGGAATGTTTCCCTCGGTCCTGTGCTGGTAAATAGTAGATTTGTTTTCCAAACATCTCTCGGAAGTTGCAGCAGGTGCACATCATTTTATGGGCCTACGTGGACATCCGAGAGAAAGATGCTATTTTAGTGCCCAGCATGGCTGCTCCAAATGGATTGACTGGGGAGGACTAAATCTTAAATACAGACTCATCAAATTAGGCACATTTATGCACAAGTACAGCACCATCTTTTCCGCATTTAGGGAACATGTTGCTATCAAGCAAGCATTTAATCAAGCATGACATAAAATATCCGTTGCTGCTCCTTGTAGGATATAGTGAAGGCAAATTAATTAATGCTCATACTTAGCAGCTTGATGAGACCAAATCATGTTTACCCTCCTTAAGGTTTATTTTAACATTTCCTTTCCAGAAGCAGCTGGTTTGTTTGCTTGTTTTCCTGGATACTCCTAAACTGGTAAACCATAACATGGAGCATCTGTACAAAAAATAGCCAGGCACCTCCTACTGTAACATGACAACTCTTACTTGGATTTTGTTTATTTTCTGCAAGACATCATTTCCTTGAACTTTTCTGAGTATGAAGATTTCTGAAAGAGAGAAATACTGTGGTGTGAATGATGCAGGTAGAGAGACTTGCTGTTTTTGGAATTAAAATGTTTATTTTCCTGTATAAGAAGCTGGTTTCTTTCTTTCTTTTTTAGTTGTATGGTTGTCTTTATGTATTGTGGACCTGTTTGAGGAGAATTATCTGTAAGGTTGTAGTATATACAGCAAAACCTGAGGTAGCTGCTACATTTCCCTGGCTACCAAGATAAATTATTTTCCTTCATCCTCATTTTTGCAGGGATCATTATCTTTTTTTTTTTCTCCTCCACAGTTTCTTTCACTCCATCAAACCACCAAGAATCTTTTTTCAGGCTTCCCGTTAGCAAAAGTTTGCACATTTCCATAAATGAAGCCTGGATGGAGAGGTCTCTATTCTGCTCTGGCCTATCCTGTTCTCTTCTTTCCATCATCAAAAACAGAGTGGTGGTGCCAGTGTCTCCATTAGTCTTATGAGTCTTCTTTAGTAATATTCCAGATACCATGACCTCTGTACATGCATAGGAAAAATCTAGCTTGGGAAGGGAATAGGCTTCCAGGCTCCCAGCTGGCTCCAGGGCCTGAAGTGGAATAGAGACCTCTACCTTCTCAAAGCTTTCACCTTTTCCCATCTTCAAAAGGGAACAAGCAACTGCCACAAATCCTGCAATGAGCAATTTTCCTACACCCATATCAAGGAAAGTCGTTTTTCCACACAAAGGGAGGGAGCCATAACCACTCGCTCTAACACCTGGGCTAAAAGCTAAGCAGATCAGGCCCAGTTAGTAGTTGGAGACTTATGGGGAATTTTAGGGCTGTAGGCTAAACTGGGAAGTTATAAAACTAGAATTTGGCAGTAGTGAACCACTTCCATTGTGTTGCCAAGAAAATTGCATGGGAACGTCCCCAGAATCACCAGGTCCCTTTATGTAACTTGTTGAACTTTATGAAGGATAATGCTTGTGGAGGTGGGACCATAGATCCATGAAGGAGTTCCTGGGCTCAGTTTTCATACAGCTGTTGTCTGGACATGTTCATCCAGCCCAATGTTCTGACAAGGACATTGTTCTAGATCTTTTGCCTTTTTTATTTCATGCATTTGCCAAATCCACTGTCTTCCTTCTTTCCTTCCTTCCGTCCTTCCTTTGTAGGAAGAAGGGAGCAAGTGTTCCCCATTTCTTTCCTGCATGTAGGTGCTGGAGATGGAAAGTGGGACCTTCCATTCCTCATGAGACTACCTTCCTCTGTTACAGAGGCTGAGAACTGTCAGTGCCTAAGCAGAGCACGGAGCACAGCGGAGAACAAACTTCCCAAGTGGGGTTTCCTTTCCCTCAAGCCCTACTCTGGATACTTTGGTAGACGTGGGAAAACATAGGAGTTGGAACACTGGATGCCTTGCTCTTAGCCTTCCAATACTTCTACTACAGTATTGTCCGATTTTGGCTTTGTTTACAACAGATTCAGAAATCCCAGCCTGGGAGTGGGGAATTCAATTATTTAAAGCCTGCTGGACCTCTATTCCAAAATTTACGGTCACTATTAATGAAAAGCAAGAACACTTAAAACATATCTTCTAATCTATTCTAGTTCAGAGGTTCATTGTCCCAGCAGAAAATCATCAGATCTATCAACAGAATCATTTCCATTTTCAATATATTTGGCCAGCCAGATCAAATAGATGGAAAAGAAAGCAGGATTTGGAAGCTAGTATTGCTGACCCGTCAGTGATGATCAGTGAAATATATTTCCAAGTACATTGTTTTAGAGATGCAGCAGCAGTGTGTGTCTGGAAAAAGGCAATTCACTTAAAAGGTTTTTAGATTTCTGTGACTTAACTGCCTTCTAGTATTTCAAGAGTCTAAACAGCTGATGAACTGGAAGGTAGCTGCTACAAAAACCTGTTCTTCCCCCACTCCTACAGCAGAAGTAGGCAAAGATAACCACAAGTAGGCAAAACTTTCCAGAAGTTTTCATTACATTTTTAAAATGTGAGAGGAGAAATTATGATTGGAGAATAATCTCATTTGTTATATTTAATTTAAATGGTAAATTAAATATTTTTTTCAGAGTGCAACTAAAGTATCTTACTGGTAGCTCACTTGGTTTAAGTGTCTGATCATAACTGAATTCAGAATTATACTTAACTGAAGACCTGAAGGACTGTTGGGTTTTGATCATTGTTTATAACTCCAATTCCAAACATTTACCTGGACATACATTGTCCACTTAAATTAACTTCAGAATGGGACTCTTAGTTTTCATGCCCATATATATATATGACATATCCGCTGTTATTTGTATATAGCCAGTGTTCTGGCCTTTGAAGATCCAAGGTCATGTTTCTTTCTTATGGGATGTTTCTACTACCTTACAGGTAGACCTCATTGAACGACCGCTCATTTGGTGACTGAAGTTATGACACTGAACGAGGGGGACTTACAACAGGTCCTCATAGTTGCAGCCATCACAGCATCCCTGCAGTCACCATTGTGATTTGGGTGCTTGGCAACCGGCTTGCAATTACGTCCTGCGGTCATGTGATCGCCATTTGCAACCTTCACTGCTGGCTTCTGACAAGCAAAGTCAATGTGGAAGCCAGGAGGTCACAAATGGTGATCACATGACCACAGGATGCTGCGACTGTGCAGGATTCACCTAACGATGGCAACTGGAACTGCCAGAACGGTGTGACCCATTGTTAAGTGGGTCACCCTTTAGGGAGAGATGGGCGGTAATAGAAATTTGGAAAATGAATGAATGAATGAATAAGGACTACCTGTACTGTTGTCTTCTTTAACTTGAAAGCCAGATGACATAAAAGAGAACATATACATTCAGTTGTTACAAATAATTATGATTTTCTACCTAGGTGTTTAGTGTTAATAACGAAGTTTCTTGTCATATAAACCCAATCATTTTCTTTGCAATCAACTCGTTTTATTCATCCTCCTCTTCACTAGGTTTCAATATTTAAAGTCTTGTAAGTTAAACATTAAAAACACATAATCCATGCTACTTTAATTCTTGCTCTCTGGGTTGTGTGTAAAGGCTCAGTCAGGAGTGCAAACAGTCACTGGAGTGTTCAGTGAAATAGAAAATATTCAAAAATAGACAGTTTCCTCTGCTTAAGAATCTTGTTCACTCACTGCTCTGGTTTTGAGACATCCCTTTCTGTTCCTAAGCTATTGAACTGAGTAGCTCATATCACTCTGCAGCTTTTTTTTGTCTGTTCACTGAGTTGTGGTGCACACATGACCACACAATTAAGAAATTGAAATTGAATGATGCCATCCATCCTGATAGAAACTAATTCATATTGCATAGATTCTTAAACTCTAAAGCACTTATGGACATATTAAAAGGATGGTTTCCTTTAATAGTGAGATAACTTGGGCTGCTAAATATTCAATATTCAGACCAAAGTACACAGAAAACACATCTTTATTGACTGCATTTGCTAACACATTGAAGAATGCAAAGGTATTCCTTTTTTCATAAGCAAATGGGGCATGGTCCCAATGTGTATTAAAGCATACACTGAATCGAAACATGATGAAAATTATGGCAGACAGACCTATTCCACGGCAACACAAACAGCATGCATAATACAGCTTTCACACAGAACAACCGTAATACATTATATTGCTTTAAGGATTAACTAACATGGAAAATGTACAAAAAGGAGAAATAGGTTTTGCATTAATGAAAAATACATTTTTTTCTCTACAAAGGAATTTCTAATACAAGAAAATAAATATTGCAACATAAGCCAAAAATAATTTAAAATTGCTCTTTTCAATATATTTTCAATATTTCTCTTTTATATTAACAAATGGCACATCACTTTCTTTGAAACGAAGAAAACAGAAGGCCTTTGCCTCCTGTGACATTCATATTGTTTCCTGTAACTGATACAGAGTGGGCCTATATTGTGTCAGTGTGGAATGGACCAAAGTGTGCAAGAGTTTCCTTAAAGAACAACCAAATTGCCACACCTATCTAGTAACAGGAAATGGAGTCTCATGACAGGTCACAAGAACAGGCAGGAATGAATTCTATCCTTTCCCCCCCTTTGGGAGAAATGGTTAATTCTCCATTGTGCTTTGAGGAAAAGCACTGCCAAACCTGTTTCTTTAAAAATGCTGACAAAATAACTATCAACAAAAGATTCAAAATACACCACAAAAAAACCCCGTTCCCAAAAATTTAAGGTGAAAGTGTGTTTGAGCATATTCCAAAACTGGACTTGAAAACATTCCATTTAAATCTAAGGTTTCAAAAGCAATGTTTGATCCTTATTAATGAACAAAAAATGAGCTTTACTATAGCCATGTTAATACATAATCATGATGCTAATAGGATTCACCTTTTACAGTGCAAATGTCAATGCCTGAAGTTCACACATTATTGGATTAAAGACCTTTATGTAATAAAATAGACCATTTATGCTTTTTTTCTGTTCATTTCAAAATACATTTATAATGCATCAAAAATATTTTTCACATACAATTCCTTTTTTGTTTATGCAAATCTCTAGTTTCTACAAGAAAAGAGGCAGGTGCTACGTAGCAAAGGAAGATTGGCATTCTCCTTAAAAGGGTTTTGACTAATATGCACATAGCTGTCAACTGAGCAGGAGCTAACATAGACACTGCTGGAAACAATTCAAAAGAATGGATTTTAAGTAATTCAGAGCTGGATCTTGACTGTGACAAAACACTTGTCTTTTTAGCAATGCCCTGTGCTATGAGCAACTCCCTTGGACAGCTAGCTAAATATACCAAGCCTCATATACTAGAGACAACTTTGAATTAGCCATCTGGAGCATTTCACAGTGTTTGCTCCACTTCACGGCAGCACTATTATCAGGGGTAATAATAATAAAATAAAATAAAATAAAAATATGGCCTGCCAGCATCCCTTTTATGGCCTTCAGAGTGGGCAGTTTGGATTTGGAAGCAAACTGTGCGCCTTATACCTTGTACATGCTTAAGGCACTCACTTTACCTCTTTAAGCTCCCAGCTTCCCTCCTGCCAATGGGGCCCGGGCCCTGCCCGCTTTTAGACTGCAACCTTCAGCACACTGCCCAAAGCGGGTGCAGCCCCTGAGCTAAGAGAAGTTGAGCCCCCTACACATTACATTTACAACAGCTGCTGGGGTTCAGACTGAAATCAAGTCCAAGGCACTTACTGGACTTCACTGTAGCTATGGAGACATTGTGAATGCTTGTGAACATTACTTCTGAGCATCTTAAAAAAATCCAAACCGATTCCTCAGCACTTGCAAACATACATACACTTCATGAACCCTAACCTTACCGCGTTCTATCATTCACAGAAAGAGCTTATACACTTCCCCATAAGGTTTCAATGAACGCCTGAGGTTTGTGTGTGGATTTTTACCAATTCCGGCTATCTGCTGCAAGCCCTCAGTAACGTACCACTTACGAGGGAGAGAGCTGTAGGAGGCAATCAGTGAAAACACAGCTCTTACTTGCTGACAGAAGCCCCTCTGGAGTCAAACCATTTCTGTAAGGGGAAGGGCAATTAAAGTAATTGGGAACATGCTGAGTTCCTGCTTCTTTGTGAAGTCTATGTCCATTTTCCCACGTACAGTTCTTATTCTCCATACAAACCCAGTGTAGCCTTCTAAACTTTTAATCATGATAGCTAAAGCAATATGAGCATATCATGCAGAAAGGCTGTGCTCCAAAATTCCACTCGACTCCGTGAAGTCCCACGTGAGTAGAGGCTATCTTGTTCCCTTCAGTTTTAAGGAAGACTGAGTCAGCAACATTCAATGAGATTCTCAATTTTTTTTTTTTTTTTTAAAAAGGGCTTTTTTTCATAATAGCATCTTATTCACAGTAAAAATGGAGTGTCCCATCCTTCTATACATCATCCAAATGAAGACAGGTGTTGCTTTAGTTTGGTTGTTCTTTAAAGTTTACCCCTTTTGCTGTCCTGTATTGAGTGAGCAAGCAAGTAATGCGGTAGCTGGCAAATGAAGCTGCATACAGCAAGATTTCTGGATTTTTTTCTCTTTTTTTAAAGCAATAGTTGAACTGAAGCACACGGAAGCAAGGTCCATTAAAGGCAGCATATTGATTATTTGTATGACATAACTAGGATATTGTAGCTAAAGCCTAGCAAGCTTGATAAGATAAAACTAAGTCCTATTTACTGTATTTAACATTATCTGAACATACCAAGCCTTGAAGATGGAGCAGAATTTACTTGCCAATCCATATAGGTTAGGCTAACATTGAACTGTTCCATTTCGGTCAGAGCTTTTGAAAAATAATTTTGCAAACAAAACTTGTATCAGTAAAACACTGACGTGTGTTTGGCAACTGATTTTGTTTTCTTTTCAGAATAGATTTTCTCTAAATTATAGCTCAACTGGAGTAGTATTAAGGACTTCAGAAGGCTGGTAAAAATAATGTGACCTTCTAACAATGAAGTATCGCCAGTATATGGCATCACAGAACAAAAAACCAGTATCGCTCAGACTGCAGTGAACGAGGAACATCAGAAATCACAATGGTGGGAGGTGGTTCAAATGATGAAAGCATCATCTTCAGCAAGCTTGCAAACTGGGTCATGAATACAGATTTAGTCCTTTAGTTACTCAACAGCTTTTGTTCATAGCAAGTTTCCGGTTTCTGGCTGTGCTATTTTACTATATTCTTTGGCATCCATAATATAATTTCACAGATTCATCAGAACTGCAAGATGTTTGTCTCCCCCAGTTTGAAAATGTCCCAGTGTGCATATGTGAGGTTATGTATATGTGTGCATGTACCACATACATATATACTCACACATGCATTTAAAAGTCACCTACCATCAGCAAAAATGTTTAGTGAATTTCACTTTTCTTTTTGTTTTACTTCCCTGAGCTTACACTGGGGCCATTCCCATCAAGCCTGTAGCAAACCTCAAAACCTTGACGGTAACCTTTGAAGCCAAAATTGAATCAATAGTGTAATGAAGTGCAAACTTGGAAATCTGCATGACTCATAAGTCACACCAGCTTTTGAACAACATTTAAGGCTTATTAGAAACATCTGATGTACAATATTATTGAAATATTTAGAATGCTGACTTCTGTGAATCACCCTCTTAGGATGTGTTGATGGCTCACTAATAAGTTTTTACTTTGAAAGGAAGGAAGGAAAGGGGGAAAGCCATCACTTTAATTAGTGTTTATAGAAACAAGTAACATGGGAAAGGCAAATGCTTCAGTTGCTTCTCAATGATGCTGCCTCTTCAACCAAGTGATTGCGACTGTACAGAAGCAGCTCCTGAACATATGAATGGAGATTTACTGATTTATCATGAAAGCACAGATTGGACCTCTTTGAAGCCATTTGAGTAAGTTCCCCCGCTGAGTAATGGAAACATTTCTTCTTCTAATCTTTGTTTGGCCCATACTAGGCTATTTTAATTTACCTGAGGAAATCATGGGAATGGCTCCAATAACCAAAGGTTTAGGTTTTACCCATGAGTAGTATAAATAATACCCCAAATTACTCTGGAAAAATACCGAGGGAGCAGAGCAGCCTTAGCATGCATCTGTAATTCTATCTACTGAGAGCCTTGGATGAATCTTTATAGGGCTGCTCAGCTGATAGTTGGAGTGATAGTTAAATCTTGGTTCTTGCCTCTTGGACCCTGATTGAACTGAAGAGGTGAGAAAGAAAAGGAGGAAGAAAAACAAGGTTTAGCAGACCCTAAATACAACGTTGTATTCCTCTACCCATTAAGTGCTTTCTTCAAATAAGCTTGTTGTGCTTCTTTAAAAAAAAAAAGAATCGCTTATTTTACTTCATACTTGCACACGCACACACACTGGCAAACCCTGCACATGGGTACATGCATGTGCAGGTGCACGCATGCACACACACACACGCACACACACACACACACACACACGAACATCCATTTTTACTTTTCCATTACGTTGTATGGATATAGTTGGCTTCCATAGCAGAATTCCCCTTCTGAAATCTGCCCTAAAATAGGCAGTAATGTCTGGCAGGTCATGAAATCAATATGCTTAAGTAATGCCCATAAAACTGTCATCCCTGCATGAACAACAGACACTGGCAATCTCAGACGACCTCATTAAAATCTGGGATGTCCTGCTTGCTCCCAGAAAACTGATGTCCCTAATAACGTGTATGCTTACATTCTACGTATCCAGGATATACATGTAACAAGGGCTACCTACTGTGACTGTATAGAAGTCTAAATTGGTGAAGCTTGGAGCTGTTTCTCAAGCATATAGAGAGAGGCAACAACAGTGCTCATTTCTGAATTATATATACAAATTAAAAACAAAGTAACAAATCAAAACCCTTTGTTATGATATCAGGTGAAATTGGACATGGCAGTTGTAACTGGATTTAGGCCTCACAAAGCTGTCATGACTGGTCTTAGAGGTGCATTAAGATGCTAAAATACTCATTCTGAAATTATCCTCATTTCCTGAATCTAACTGGCTATGGTGCCCTCTGCCACTTCCAGATTCTGTGTCAGAGTCACTCATTTCTGCATCTGAAAAGTAGCCGTCAGTCTCATTGTCAAAAGGATGTAAGATAACCTTTGATTTTTCATTTTCTGGAGGTCCATGAAGCATCTCAGGGGTCTTGTTCTGTGGTCTGTGAGTCCCTTTGCCTTCTTTCGGTAATTTGAACCTCACCACTGTTTTCACACTACCTACTGAATCAGGCACTTGAACCAGAGAGTTAGGATCAGATGGGGTGTATTTCATTATATCCTCATCATTGTTTAGGTTATTTATGAGACTCTGGGATGCTTGAGAATCATTTGCTTTTGGACGAGGAAGTGCAGGATGAGAAGAGCCCTTCTTAGATGTCTTTTTCACTTCACATACCCCTTTGCGCTCTGACTGAAGTTTGTCCATACTTTTCTCTGCCTTTCCATTTCTTAAATCATGGGATAAAGATTTCATAGTATTATCTGCCAAATAACTGCTGTTAGTCCATTTATTTGAATCCTCTTCTTGATGTCTTTTAAAGAGGGCATTTAAGCCATTTCTTGCTGGTTTTTTCTTAGTGTGCGTTCGAATTTTACTCTTAGTTTTCTTAGTTGTGTCACTCTGTTTCAATGGGGACTTCAAGGAATGATCCATCATGAAACTTAGTAAGGTCTCTTCATCTTGTAAAAGTTCTTCAGAAAGGCCTGGGGTAGTGTTTTCATGATGGCCATTGTTCAAGGACCACTCACTCATTGCCATGTTCTCAGTGGTGATCTGTACAGATTGAGCCAACCAGCTGTTGAAGAAGGTCCCGGCAATGGGAAAGGAAGTTGACAAACCTATTAAAATAATGGGCAGAAACATAGAATGCATTAAAAGTCAGACATTAATTTTTTTCATCTCCTTATAAATTTAAGCACTGTCTTAATACAAGAAATAAGTTCAATAATGCAAGAATACTGAATCACATCTAACAACTACTTTGTGAATAGCCACTGTCAAATGGTCACTGTACCTTCTGAATGTAATTTTCCTTTTGCCTCACTGTTAAATAATGCCCTTTCCAGTGTATATATTCTTACCTTAATAATATTCCATGCACCCTCTTTGATACTGTTTTCAATAATGAATATGTGAGATAGAAATTGCATGCATGAATAATAATTAAAGGACTGAAATCTCTAAAAGTTAATGCTGTAATATATTTGCTAGTTTTTAAGGCACAACAAAACTCCAATGATTTGGAAAAATGCTGGTAAGCAGGCTTCCAGCTCTTGAGAGATGGAAAACACTGAATAGCAGATTTGGATGAACTCACTACACAGTGAGAATGAAAGGATAATCCAAATAACCAAGTAATCTCACTTACAGGGCAAGGATAGGGAACAGCCAATCTCTTGGCAGAAAGTATTCTATAAATTGGACACCTTGCCAAAAAGAGCACTTTCCACATTTGAAACTTGCTTTATTTCAGATAGCAGCGGTACCTGGAAGATAGCTTCTGAAAAAGATCTTAGTGGATCTTACAATGCTTTGAAGAGCAAGGCACAAACTGTGAAAGGTTTTAAAGGTAAACACCAGTAGTTTGAACTAAAAATACACTGGGAGCCAATGTAATCATTGTGAAATGCTCTCACAGCAACTGGACCCTATTAACAGCCTGGGAGATTGTCTTAATTTGCAGTTTCCAAACTGTCGCTGGACTTCTGTGCATTCCCACGGACTAATCTGGAGGCTATAGAGCATGGATCACTATGAACATGCTATTTCTCTAAACCATTCCCAACAACAGACCTGAAATGATGAGGTTCTCCATCAGCAGATGTCAGAACAGAGCTGGGGAGCCCACACGTGTCAAGTAAAGCCAACCCTCCCTTCTGTTTAACAGTCTTTTCAAGCAGTGGTGTCCTCATAGCAAGCCAAGCTTTTGTCAAAATGACAAAACATGTGGAGTGAGGTCACAAGACACTCTCTCTACCCCTTAGGCACCTGCATTCAAGTACATACAGGGTGGAGTTTGCATCCTAATGTATGTTTTGTCCTCCTCCTCCTTCCCCTCTTCCTCCTTTTCAGGACTTTGGGATGTTTTCACTCATTCCTCACCTTTCCAAGGACATGGAAGCCAAAACTCTCTGTAGCTTCTCTTCCTCATTGCCTTCATCAATGAGAAAGGTGAAGAGGGAATGAAATCCCCAAAGAGTGAAACTTCTCCTTTAAGACAGTCCCTGCATTTTGAAGCAATGCCTTCCTGGAGCTCTGCTTGCCTCTTGCCCTTCGCAATGGGTAAAGCTGTTTCAAGGGGGCCATATGCTCCCAGTGATTTGAAGAAGTAGCTCCCTAATATAGATTAGGTCAGCAGATGGGGCTTTGGAAAGGAAGGCAAAGTTCTGGTCCCTGCCACTATTATCTGTCAGCCTCTGACAACAATCCAAACCCATCTTAAGGAGCAACCCAGTTCTGTTTAAAGACATGTGAAACTGCATCTAGAATTGAACCATTATTGCAGATAGATGAACCATACTCTAATAATATCTCTGCCACTGAACTTAGTTTCAGCCTATTGATGCCTGTGCAGCCTTTTCTCAGTCACCGACTGATGCTGCTGATTTAGCCCTTCTAAATGTAATATTCTCAAAAGTAAAAGAGAAGCAGAGTTGTATTACAAGCATACCTAAAGTATGGATGATGCTGTTAAAAAATAATAATGGAAAAAGTGTAAAATTCTATAGCATCTCAGCATATATATCTCATGGAATCTAACAGCAGTTACTCAGTGAAATCTGGAATCAACTAACTCTATACATAACGATTCTAATCCCTAAATTGAAGAGTCTGTTCTGAACAGTATCACATGTAAGTGCACGGAGAGTTGCTGAAAGATAAAATCTAATTAATCTTGGCCTCAGTCCTGGTCCTTCTCTAGCATCAGCCATTCAGTCATCCACCAGGGCAGAGGAGCAATTGTGGTCATTTTTACCAAATGGATGCTGTTGGAGAGAGGGAGCTTGCCTATTCATACAGGGGCCATAATGGTGAACATGGCCAATCCAAAACACATATTTACAGTTGGTTTGCCCTTTCCATTAGCCCCATGAAATCATGCCTGTTCTCTCCATGCACCATGCTCTTTTCTCTGGATACATGGACACTGGCCTGCAGCACTGTTCAAAATACAGCACTGGCCTGCAGTACTCCACAGCTTTTATTTTCTAAGGCTTCTAGATGGTCTACATGGAATCCAGAGGCCTTTACAGAAGAAAAGGTAACAATCTATAAACGAGTAAGCAAATAAAAATGAAGTTAAGTAGCACAGCCCTGGCAAGTGGCAAGAGACACATCCACTAGCACACTGGTGCCCACAGACCACAAAGTCTATTCCAGCATAAGAGCAACTGTGATAGTTTCTGTGTCACAACCTAAATGATCCAATTAAACAGCTGCATCCAAGAATATCTATAGCTGAACAGCCATTATATACTTGAGCACTCTGCCCAGAGGAATGCCATCTGCAGTTTGCAAAATATTATGCCCTATACATTTGACACAGACTACTATGAATATAAAACTGAGGAGAAAAACACAAAGCTTTTTTGTGAATTGTTTTTTCAAAAATTATCTTGTATAGCCCCAATGAATGTAGGTGGAAGGTAGAATGAATATGAAAATATACTTACTGTTAAACATTTATTTCTCAGAAAATATTTTGAGCATTTATAATCCCCTCATCTATGTGACTCTAAATGCTTGATAGGTTTCAAACATACATTCTGAAGCTAAACTTACCTAGCTGTCCTAGTACTAACTCATTCCCTGATTTTCTTTTTTCTTTCTTCTCAGGACTGTTTTTCCTATCATCTCTTCCTTTCCTTTTTGGGTCACTTCTCCTTCCTTTTGTTCTCCTCCCAGTTTGCTCTGTTCAAATTTAAAAATAGAATGAATTAACAACACAATAAATAATTATTTGCTATCAAGTTCGGGCTGACTTAGTGACCACACAGATTTCCGTGATAATCTTCCCTAACCTGGTGACACAATAAATGGCATATCAAAATACATTAAAAACATAAGCAACAGGTAGACTTCGTAACTTGAGAAGGCATCGCTTATTTTATTAATTTAGAACATTGGCTTCCTTCCCACTCTTCAAAATATCTTATGGTGAATTACAATCTGTAAAATAAACCAGGTAAAACAGTACAATCAAGTAAAACAAGCTAACAATTTTAAACGACCGCCTCTTCCCCAGCCCGTCCCACCCGATCATGCAGAGGGCATGCTACGGGCCCCGTTGATAAGAGAATTCCATCTGGTGGGGTCCAGGAGGCGGGCCTTCTCTGCAGTAGCACCCGCCCTCTGAAACATCTTGCCCCCCGCGGTGAGATTAGCCCCATCGCTCCTGGCCTTTTGGAGGAAGTTGAAGACCTGGCTCTGTCACCGGGCTTGGGGCAGGGAGGAGAATAGTCATACTTGGGGCTGGCTAGTGCCTTGAAGTGCCCCTCCTATACAATGACTGAATGAGATCACAGCCATCTGGATTTTATTATATTTGGTAGTTCTGTGAAATTGTTTTATAGTGTGTTTTATATTGAAGTTTTATTATATATTTATTGTTTTATATTGTAAACCGCCCAGAGTTCCTCTGCTCGGAGGAGATGGGTGGTGACAAATCTAATAAATAAGTAAGTAAGTGCAATCACAAGTAAGTAAGTAAGTAAGTAAGTAAGTAAGTAAGTAAGTGCAATCAGAGAGCCAGTTTGGTGTAGTGGCAAAGGCACCAGGCTAGAAACCAAGAGACTGACAGTTCTAGTCCCACCTGAGGCATGAAAGCCAGCTGAGAGTTTTAGTCCCACCTGAGGCATGACAGCCGGCTGGGTGACTTTGGTCCAGTCACTCTCTCTCAGCTCAATCCACCTCACAGGGTTGTTAGTGTGGGGAAAATAGGAGGAGGAAGGAGTATCATGTATGTTTGCTGCCTTAAGTTACTTATAAAATAATAAAGGAGAGATAAACAAATCTAAAAAAAAAAAAGCCAGCTAGGTGACCTTGGGCCAGTCACTCCCAGCCCTAGGAAGGAGGCAATGGCAAACCACTTCTGAAAAACCTTGCCAAGAAAACTGCAGGGACTTGTCCAGGCAGTCACCAGGAGTCAACACTGGGACTCTTAGTCCCAAAATAAAAATAAAAATGTGGAATAATACAGAGAACCATTTGCATTTGATGAGCTGTAGCTTACAAAAGCTTAGGCCTTTTAATAAAACCTCTTAGTCTGAAAAGATGCTACCAGATTCCTGATATTAGAGAACCGCTCAAGGAAGAACAGACAGAGTCAGGTCAGGACTCCAGAATGAGGAACTAAAAGCCAGGTCTTTACCTGGCACTGAGAGGCAGGTAAGAACAGCACCACCTTGGTCTCCGTGGGATGGCACTCTACAACCAGGGGCCCAAATGAAAGCCTTCTCTCAGCTTGGGACATACCACTCTCAACTGTGAAATCCTTAGGAGGGCCCTCCCTTGCAGCTGTTAACGTTCAGAGAGGTATGTGCTGGAAGAGGTGCTTCCGTAAGTATCAAGATCCTAAACCTTTTAAGTGCTTTGAAGATCATTACTAAAAAATGTGGAAGTCAGACTAGTGATGTATAGGCAGGCAAAGCGTTAATTTTAAGATTGGGATTGTATGGTCTCAAAGAGAAACTCTTGATAGCAGCTTTGCTGCCACACTCTGTACCACTGACAGATTCTGTGTCATCTTCAGGGGCAGATACACATCTAGTATGATGCAGGAATCTAGATGCGAGGTTGCCAGAGCATGGATTATCATCCAAGCCGTCCTTGAACAGGGTATGTATCCTTAATCGATATTACAATGATTATTGGTTACATGAAGCATTGCCCTTGTAATCAAATGAGTGTTGCACATCTATTAATTCCATGAATCACAGATTGTAATATTCTGTCTGGCTGTCTATCTAGAAGCTTCTTCTATGACATGTTGGATACTAAAGCCTCATTATTTAAATGAATTAAGAACATTAGGTGGACTATCTGAATTAAACCCAATAATGTTATTTTAAATTCCGGTGGTTCCTCTTTACTGAGATTCTCAAGTCGTTATTTAGACTATGCATTTTGTATTTGGGTCAATAAAGCATTACAGTTTTTGCAAGAGCACATCATGTAGTTATTATCCCTTCTATAAGACTACAGTACCATTTCAATGCAATTTCCACATTTTCAGTTGAATCTTAGCCCATAGTTAATCATTTTCAGAACAAGGATTTGAGATTATGAAGGGCTAAGGTAAAAAAAGATGTGAAGGTTGTAAAGCTCCATAATGGATTCAGTTGGATAGTGCCAGAAGGGACCATGGTCCAATGATAAAAAATGTGCTTTGCCTACCTAAGGTACTAAGTTTAACCTTGGACATCCCCCGCTAGCAACTGATGTGAAAGATCTTAGCTAGTGAACTTCGAGCAGTATGAGTAGATAGTGCTGAGCTAACATACAAATAGTTTGAGTCTGACTTGAAGTAAGGTAGCTTTCTCAGTTTTCACTAGCTTTGACTCCTTCGTGTGTGAGGTCAAATGTTTGGTTGGCAATTAAATTGGTAAAACAAGTTTATGAAGATAACACTGCTAGCCATTTAAACACACATTTTCTGGACCAAAGTTTAGTAAGGGTTGCACATGAGGACATTTATTATTCTTATATCCTGCTACACTGCCTGAACGGGCCCCTCAGGGCATCTTACAGTATTAAATTACAAAACAATTAAAATCCAATTTTAAATGGTCACAAAATATCAATAAATGCTTAACAATTAATTTAAAATAGCAGCCTAATAAATCTACAGGGCAACACAAAACAGCAGAGCAATAAAACCAGTCAGTTTAAAATTAAATCTGTCCTGCTCTCCAACTACCTGCTACAGTAGAAACATTTGGCTAATTTTTTGGATGAGGATGCAATCAAGACTTCTGGGCTTCCCCGAGGAGGAAATTCCAGAAATCATGAGAGTCAAGCCAGTCCGACACTTCCATTTTGTCCTTGTCAGAACGATCTATGCTTTTTCTCCATCCTCTGGCAAGTATTGTACTCACAGGCCTTCTTAATCCTTCCTAGAGCAGTGTTTCTCAACCTTGGCAAGCTTAAGATGGGTGGACTTCAACTCCCAGAATTCCCCAGCCAGCCAGCATTCCTCCACCCATCTTAAACTTGCCACAGCTGAGAGACACTGCCCTAGAGTCTTGAGATTCTTGTCTTCTGTTTCTTCTTCCCCGTGTCAGGTCCCACCTCTTCCTATCCAGGAATCCCCACTGCCTTCTCTAGCTGCACTGGATGACTTCCTTTCTCTCAGCTTTTCTCCTTGCTGCCCTCTCAAGCCATCTTCCCCTTACAAGCAATAGCAACTGGGTCTGCCATTTTCTTCTTTTCCCCCACAAATGGTTAGGACTACTTCATTTTTCTTCTTGGATTACTTACACTCACACTTTGTTAACTATTGCTCTAACTACTTCAAGCTTTTACCTCATTGGGATGCTGAGCATTCTCGCTCTTATTGATTTCAATAGGTGCATAAGGAAGATGTTTAAAAGTGGAGTGTGAATTTTCACGACTAGTCTGTATTATGGTGCCAAACTGATACTGGAGAAACAAATGTGTGTATCTGATTCCATCCATGGATAGGTTTTTGCTGCAATATCAACAGCTTACCGGGAGTGCAAACATGCTGTGGTTTTGTCTCTCTTATCTCAAGAGGCCTTGATGTAATGCTAGACAGCAGTTTATAAAGTACCCACTTTTGGAAGTTTTTGCTTAATGCAAGTCAATTGCCTTTAGCTGCTACTTTGTGGTTAGAGCTACCAAGATGAAAACAGAGCAGTGGTCTCCACAGTCACACCAATAGGTCATGCCACTATGAACTTAGTCCTAAGCCTCCAGAACTGGCTGCCATCACAAGAAGAATACTGGAGTTAACTACTATCGGCTTAAAGCAATTAGGCTTTTCTTGAAGTCAGTTAATAAACCGCTATTATTCTTTTATAAAGGATTTATATTTGCAGGCTTGCCAATCAAAGATTTTTCTTACAATTACTGAACTGACTTCCAGGAAGAAAAGAAAAGCAAAATTGATGTTTGCTCAGTTCCTGCCAACGAACTGGAGAAGGGCAGACACATTTTTCACTTGACTTAACAAATAAAATATATGGCTTTGTTTAGATGGTGCAATGCTTCCAAACAACAATATCAATGCTAGACTTTTTGAAAAAGAAGTCTGTCAAAAGGAACAGCAGCATTTCAAAGCCTGACAACTAGAGGGTTGTTTTTCAGTTCACAGAAGATAGATAAGGGAAAAGCAGCTTTCAGACTGGCAACCCTTCCAGCTTTAGGAAACATTGCCTGCCTGTATGATTATTCATCAGCCACACAATCAACCACCAAGTTCAGCTTTGAGAGGAGTCAATGTGCCAAATACACTCTACCACGGTTTTGTACATTAACTAGGATGGCATGCGGTAATTAATAAACCTATACTAGGCCAATGATAAAGGACAACATGTTTTCCCTCTGTGCAGGAGAGGGAAGAGACAACTTGGGTTAATCTGAACAATGCAGCAGGACAACAGGCCAAGTCGTGTAACTATACCAATACTACCAATACTAAACATAAGGATATTGGAAATGAGGATGCTCAGCAGATCTTCAAAGCCTATCAGCATCGTTCAGGCTTGCATTTCTTTACAATGCCACTCATAGGGCTATAATTCACACAGTAGTCTGCTAGGAAATGTTTCAAACCGTTTTCTGTAGCCATAATAAAAAGCAAAGTTCACCTATCTCTGTTCCCCAAAATACACAGAGGCATAAAAATACAGTGAAGTACAGTGAGTAAAATATGGTATAAAATGTTTCTTATTTCAATCTACTAATTTCCATTAGAAAAGCTGCTTTACCAAAAACTCTGCCAGCAGTCCATTATTAATTTTGTATTTTCACTCCTTTTAAAAATGGTTGATATGAAGCCTGCAATTTCTGATCTAGGCTCTGAAGAAGGCAACACCTGAATGTTGTAGTGTATTTCCTTCAAGTAGGATATCTGAGAGCCAGACTGGACAAAGAGGAAAATATAACACAACATCAGCAAGAGAGATAGAGGCTGATTCAGTGGCACTGGAGGAGGGGAAAATGTTTCTACTCCCTGATCCATTTCCAGGGCATAATTACCCCTTATATCTGCTATTTGTCCCATTACAGAAATGTATATATGCAGGCTGATTACACACAAAGTCTCACTGGAAACAGAGCTGGGAGAACAGCAGCTCTGGAGAGAAGCAATTTTCATTAGGAAAATGGCATGGGAAAAGGGTTAATGATCCAGGCTCCTCCTCCTTCCCGAGCCTCCATGCTTATTTGCCAGAACTCAGAGGCAGAAAATCCAGTAACGGATCTGTGTTTCCTTATCTAGTTTGGTTCTGAATTTGTTGGTAATGTAAGAGTAACAGAACAAGAAATATGGAGCAGGGTGCATTGAAACCAGCCATATTTCACATCTTTCTCTCTAGGGCATCTTGGGATTGATGGATGGGTACTATAAACCAAAACATCTGGAGGGATCCATGATGGGAAAGGCTACTTCTGGTTTACAGATGACATATCCCCGGCCTTTAGTGCCTGCAACAGAGATGATGAGTGAAATACAGCACTCAGAAACTGAGAAGCAAAACAATGCATTTCCTAATCACTCTCAAAGGAAAACAACTTTTAATCATCCTGCTAGTCCTAATCTTCTGTACCAACCATTGATGAGCCATATGCATGAGGATCAGTGCTGGCTCCATGTGGCATATCATGCAGTGCATCTGATGTTTTTAAGAGAAACATACGGTGGCAGGCTCAGCAACTAACAAGGCTCATGAAGCAATTTTTGTCACAACTCATGAAATGGTACACCAAGCAATATTTCAGGAAGCATCAGCAGGTCTTTCTTGGATACAGTTACATTTACAAATATTTCCAACAAGAGAGGTATTTACTGGGACATTCTGATTCAATAAATATTAGTTGTGATAGCAACACACCACGAAGAGCATGTTTCAGAATTTATTCCTATTATTAAAGCTTTCCCAGAATAGTCTTAACAAATTTCCCATTTTTCAAAGTTCATGAAAAACAAACAGGTAAAATGTATGCCCCATCTCTTCCAATTTGTCCATTCCTTTTTCAAGGGAAGAACCTTCTTTTCCCTTTCTTGGAAAATCTTCATAAACCTCCACTAAATAGGATGTTGAAGCAAGAGAGCCAAAAAGGCTGCAACCCAAGACTATTTTTTTTTCAACTGCATAGGCTGATATTTCTAGGTTCAGTTCAAATCCTGAAAATCCTTACAGCTCTAAGTAGCTTTGGTTAAGAATATCCTAAGACTTGCTTGCTCCCAAATGAACTAACCTGAACTCTGAGATCACCTGGAATGCATCTTATTCATAGCTGTTCCCACATATAAAAATTCCCTGCTCTGGGAAATAAATTATATTATGTGAATATAAAGCCGCACTGTTTAGATTTCTATAACTCCATGTTTCACAAGCCAAATATTCAAAGAAACCACAAGTGATGGTAAAAAAGGCCATTTTAAACACATTTCCAAGAAAGCAATCTGTTTTGGACAAAAAAGGCTTCTGTGCTATGTATCAGCTCCCGTTGCTAGTCCCAGCTCCTGCCAACCTAGCAGTTCGAAAACACGCAAATGTGAGTAGATTAATAGGTACCGCTTTGGCGGGCAGGTAACGGCGTTCCATGTAGTCATGCCGGCCACATGACCACAGAGGGGTCTACGGACAAATGCCGGCTCTTTGGCTTGAAACGGAGATGAGCACCGCCCCCTAGAGTCGGACACGACTGGACTTAATGTCAAGGGAAACCTTTACCTTTACCTAACAGTCAGGAATCACGCTGAGACGAGGAGTAGGTCTCTAGTGTTTATTACTGCTACATAAAACAGAATCCTAACAAACTGAAGAAGCGTGGGAAAAACCCAGACAGATCAACCCCAAAAGTCAAGGCGGGTCTGATCTGTGTCTCTTTGAATGGCTGCTCAACTCCTCAGTACTACGCATGCGTTTTCCCCCCTTGATAGAGGCCCCTTCCAGCTCACCATCAGTGCTCATGACAAGAGCAACATTTAAGTCCTATGTATTTCTTCAATTTATTTAACAGCCCCTGTGACCTCTGCGAATACAGAATTATATGAAAAAATAAAATGAGCAAGAGTTATTTGCCCAATGATATTCTGAACAGAAAATAAATATGAAAATAATTGGCATAGGCTTATCTAGTACGTAATGAAGTGTGAAGACAAATTTGAATGAAATTCTTCTCTGTGTTAGAGAAAAAAACATTCAATTTTATCTCAATTCTACTTTACAGTTTTAAATTACTTCCTTCTGATTTGTAAAAATATAGATGAAGAGACCAGCAGGCGGCCTAAATCTTAAATCCCAACTTTATGATTCGAAGTCACAGAAGGCAGGAACACCTTGCTGGTCTTGAAAAAATTAAGTAGGGTTGAACCTGGTTACTACTTGAATGCGAGACCCACTGGGAATTCCCAGGCTGGTACAGTAGGTTCAGGAAGAAGGTAATGACTAAAACACCACTTGACTTAACAGGAAGAACAAAAAAACTTTTCCAGTAGAAAAGTGTGTCACACAGACTTTATTTTGTGGAAGTCTATATCACCTGAGGCTAGCAATAAAGTCTCAACTTCAACCCAGACAGAAAATTAAACTCAAGTCCAGTCAGCTCAGCACCTCTTCTGGCAAATATAAACCATTGGCTGGGCCCCCAAAACAAGACACCTGCACTGAAGAACCTGATTAATTATGAACCCAGCATGGAAGCTGCCATGTGAATCACATGTGTGGCTGCAATATTCTTGCAGACTGCTTATTTTGGCAGAAACAGCCACCAAATTAGCTGGTGGAGTATTTTTTTTCTCATGCATATTCACAGTAGCGTACTTTTAATCTAAATGAGACTTATGCATAATATAGTGTGGCTGAAAGCACAAGAGCACCATCACAACTTACATAACCAACACTTTCCTTTATTTGACAAGTCTGCTTACATGCTCTGTTGTGTGAATTCTGTGAAACAAACAAACAAACACCAAATCAAATTCTGGAATCAAGCCAGTATAGGTGGAAGAGTCAGAGATTGTATTCATCTTACATGCTAAGCCATTACAAGCATAGCCACAGGATTGCTATGATTATCCATCCAACATACCAAGCTAAAACAATCCACATAATGACATTACATATTTTGTTTGATTCTGGCTTGGCCACATTATGGTTTATAAACACTCATTTAAGGTTTACCATGTCACAGATTGGATAAGGGCTTTCTGACTAATCGATGCTCAGAGTAATCCAGAGCAGACGAAGTAGAATAAAAAGTTGCTATGAAATGCCCATATCTTTGATGGAGTGATTACATTATCCGTTGTTCCCAGAGATCCACTTAATGCCAAGGGTAATTACTGTGAGTGGGTTCTTTTGACTATAACTGGAGCCTGAGTGGATGCTTTTAAAGATCTTTATCATGATTCAAGATTTTGCCAATACAAGCTTGTAGCCCCCTTTTCTCCACTGTCCCTTGTATGCAGTTTATTCTGGATAAACCGAATAGGATTAACATAATCTTCCAAGTAATGATCAGCCTGGCCAGGTCCTAGGGCTCTGGCATAACCCTTTCTGGCCCTTTAAGTTCTCCAATGTTAATGTGGGTTCAATTCTTGCCTTCCATTAGGGATACTTGCCTACTTTGGGTGTAATCTTGCCTTGCTTGCATCAGCTGTGAGGTGGGGTTGCTACCATGCTCCAGACCTAAATCAGTTCTAAGCAGGATAGCTGCCAAGCATCAAACTGAGTTCCCAGCAGCCTTGCAAACAGGGTTCTTATAGCTTACTGTCAGTCTTGTCCTGTCAGCTGGATGTTTCAATAAGCTTTGCTGTCTTATAGCAGTAATAGCTGTTGCTGCTAAAGCTGGCAGTCTCCATTCTCTTCTGTTCGCCCACAAAGTGGGTTAAGCAGGCCAATTATGGGCATAGTCACATCCTTGATAAGGCAAAGGTGAGGTTAAAGTTGCCTGCTATGGATGCAGTTATGTGCACTGAAGGCCTGGGTGTGGCCAGTCAGGCATGCCATTGTAAATGCAGGCAAGTGGGGTTGGGCCAAGCAGGCTGCAGCTTTCCCAGCAGCCTGGCTGCATTTTTCCAGTGTGATTCTGAAGAGGGCAAGAAGGGGCTATATGGGCTAGCAGTGGCTCCGCCAGTTGAGCAGTTTCAGTGCAGCCCTTTTAAGTGCAGAGGGGCCACTGAGGCAGCAGCCACCAGCTTTTCATGCCAAACGCACTCCTTTTCTTCCTCCCAATTATACAAGGATAGTTTGTTTGTCAGGTAATTTAGCTACACACAACTTTATTTATTTATTTATTTAATTCATAGGCTGCCTGACTCCCATACAACAGACTGGAAGTAATCAAAAACAAAAGTCATCAAAACAAACCAAAGAAAACCATTAAAAAAAAAGGCCTTCCACAATCACCCTCTCCCCCCAAGGCCTAGACAAGTGTGGCTTGAGCCCATTCCAAGAAACTAATTTGAATAAATGTCTCAGTCATGCCCCTCCCAAATTCATACAAAGGTAAAGCGAGAGAGGGGGAAGCACATTCAGACTTGCAAGACTCTGTTACTAGAGCTGTGCCAATAAAAGTAGTTTTAGACCTACATGACATTGGTTTCCTAGTCTGGTCTATCTTATAAGGCTGACAGGACCAGCTGTAGCTTCCCAATGGTCTTCAAGGACAGCCCCAAGTAGAGCTCATTACAGTAATTCAGTCTTGAGCTGACTAGGGTATGATGGACTGTCTGAAGGATCTTCCAATTCTGAATTCCATAAATCATAATTTTTAGGAATGGAAAGGTTATTAGCTGTCTCAAGTAAAAAAAGGAAAAGCAATGCCACATTACATGCTAGGATAAGAAGACAGATGTCTAAACTGTGTGTTCATCTCACTCAAGATTTCAGTCAATCGCTGTAACCTAGAAATGGCTATACCTCTAAATTAAAAAGTAAAATAATAAAAATGTTAAGAGTGATGCGTATGATCAAAGTAACCTAGAATATTAATTCACCAGAGGCAGGGGACATAGACAGCCAGTTTGGTGTAGTGGTTAAGTCACCAGGCTAGGAACCTGAAGACCATGAATTCTAGTCCCATCTTACACACAAAGCCAGTTGGGTGACCTTGGGCCAGCCATTTCTTCTCAGCCCCCTCAGGTATCGACAAGCCACTTCCGAAAAATCCTGCCAAGAAAATTGCTTAGACTTGTCCAGGCAGTCAAGGGTGTTTTGAAAGCACACACACACAAAGGTGGTAGTATGGATGCTGGATCAGAAAAGGATCAGCAGGTAAGCAATCTACTGTATTCCAAAAAACAACCAGTCAGGAATCACCTTCAACTGCAGCTTGTTTTCAGCCTCTACTAATATTCAAAGAAATACTTTTTCTATCCCCTTAGCTATCATGGCTCACCACTGATGCTGATCTTTCAAACAATTATCATCTCTTTTGAATGCCAAGCTGCAGTGAAGTCAAGTCTTCATTAAGAAAGGATAGGACTGAAGATCATCTGTTGAGTTTTTAAACAGATGGCATCATACTAACTTTTGAACAGATTGTACTTTTTATTTTAAAAGGTTAAATTATGAGTTTATATTTTAGATTCATCTTACATTTGTATATTTACCAAAAAACTGTGCATTGGATGAACCATTCAATTGAATATATTGGTGACATTCCATGCATAGATGTGATCTTCTTATCTTGAGTGGCAACCCTCTAGTGCTCCCTTGTAGGTTAAAAGAGGTTAATTCCAAAAGAAAAACAACAGCAACTATGCAAACAATTGTTTTTCTTGGAAGGAACCCCAATGCTACTTCAAACACTATGTATAAAGAGCAGGTATGATTGTCCTATGAGACATTGTTATAAACAGGGTTAAGTTACTAATTAGCCACAAGCCAGCACAGAACAACTAAGATTAAATTAACGGTAGCCTCTGCAACTTAATTAATTCTGGCTTCCAGGTAGTCCTTGCTTACCAGTGGTAATTGGGACCAGGAAATCTGTCACTAAGCAACACAGTCATAATGTGCAACATCATGTGACTGCACCGACTTACAATGGCAGTTACAGTTGCCATCGTTAGGCAAATCCTGCCCAGTCCCAGCATCCCACGGTCACATGATAACCATTTGCGACCTCCTGCCAGCTTCCCCATGGATTTTGCTTGTCGGAAGCTGGCAGTGAAGATCGCAAATGATGACTGCCCAACTGTAGGACACTGCAATGTCTTAATTGCAAACTGGTTGACAAGCACACAAATCATGATCACGTGACCATGGAGCTGCTGCATTGGCCGCAACCTACAAGGACCAGTCGTAAGTCCCCCTTGTTCAGCACTGTCATTTGAATGGTCACTGAGCTAGTGTACATTAAGCGAGGACAATCTGTATATTCTTTTTTTTAAGTGAAGAAACATTTGTGAAGTTTACTGTTATGAGCATCCTTTTTTGATAAGAAAAGGTAAGCATTTTCTGGCAAGTTTTATTAAAAGCATAAAGTTATGATACTTTTCTGGCAGAAAGGTCTACCTATATATCTAGTTCCTGACAACACTGTAAACAATAAGGCTGTGAAATTCAAGCAGTAAGACTGTGACATTTCTATGTGTAATCCCCAATGCTTACAAGATAAGAATAGAATAACCCATTCACAACTGCGGATCGCTCTGACAACATTATCTTTCTAGCTATACCAGTCTAATTTAACAATTTTAAGAGGTGTCAGATGTTCTTATCATGGGTACATTTGGGATATAAACGGAAATGTCACAGAGCTGTGGCTGTACTTTTGCATTTCATAATGTTTTGGCCCCAGTGTCTCATTCTCAACCCATAATTGAGAATTAATTGTATTCCACAGAAACATGTGTTACAAAGATGTCACAAGAACAATAGTTGCTTTTCCTGCAACAGACTATATATCAAATATCATCAAAATATCATTTTTTCTAGTATTGCAAAATTGAAGGTAGTGGATCTGAACATCTCACTTGAAATAAATAGTCTAATATGTTGTTTATTCATTTAGTCGCTTCCGACTCTTCGTGACTTCATGGACCAGCCCATGCCAGAGCTTCCTGTCGGTAGTCTAATATACAAAATTCAAATCTACGTAATTATCAGTTGATTGAAATCCAGATATTCTTCAGGGCTCCCATTTCTAAGGTCCTCAAATTTCAGCAAAGAATGTAATCCAGACAGTCCTAAAGAAACCTGAACCATGTGATGGCTACTGAGAAGATTCCAAAGCCACAAACATAACTGGCTGAACACCCTGCCAAACAGCCAGATGCTTATTCTGGATGTTACATAGCTGGAGTTTTGGGTTCGGCATTCTTGTTGAAAACAACAAAAAAATGTACAAGTTGTGGACTAGCAACTGTGTGTTGTATTATTTTTTCAAGGATGTGTATTGATTTCATGTTCATTTAAAAAACCTTCAGACTGTTTTGTATTGGAAGGCATTCCTTATTTATAAGTTATAAATACAACTTAATTTAAAGATAAAGCTAAAAGCACAAAGGAGCAAAAAATTATCTGGCGATTGTTTAACCTTTGATCTTTAACAAAACAGTGGCTGCCAAAAAGGCAATGCAACATTACTAAACTCTGCCAATGAACCAGATGTCACCACTAAAACTCTAGTATCTACAACTTTAGGGGGGCAAGATTAGCAGTAAGAATTCGAAGAGATGGAAGGGAACAGCAAACTTCTGCCAGAGATTTCATCCCAGGCCAACTTGAGGAAACAAAAACTAACTAAATTTGGTCAGAGTTAATGTTCTCCTTAGAGATGTTATATGGTTTGTTTATACAAGGTCAGTTAAAGCCACATTATCAGGTTCTTGTAGAAACCATGAAATTAAAGGAGTTGTCCTGTCTTAATAGAACATATTCAGGAGGAACTGCATTATTATGACAAAGAAGTGCTTTGTATTTACCTATAAAGGTGACAAACCTGTACTAATATTTTATTATAATCAGACACAGATTCTGAAATGTAAGTGTATAGTGAAGAGATGGCCTTCACTCTGATGATTCTCCAATTCTGGGAAGTTTTCCTGAAAGAGACACAACTGGTGCTGATATTATATTCTTTTTGCACCAACTTAATTTTTTTTTTTTAGTTTTAGTTTACAGGTTGATTAATGGTCACTTATTTCCCCAAAACATTTTTAAAATCCATTTTTGCAGGTATGAATTCAGTATCATGGGGAGGTCTTCCATTGTCTGAAAACAGAAGCCACTGCTGTAATTACATACATTGCCCAAAGCAAAACAATAAATATATCAAAACTTTCAAATGTCAGATAACACCACTTCTTGCAGTTTTCTAAAAAAAGGGGGAAAAAAGACATACTTTCTCTAATCTCTTTAAAAATAAACTAAGTAAAGAAAGTAAAATGCAGTAACAGAATTTATAATACAGATTTTCTGTCTCAGCAGGAAAAGTTACCTGCATAAAGATCCTTCTCGATAAGTTTCATCTGGAGATGGAAAATCTGTTCCTGGAGTTTGCAAATGGAGTGCTTCATTTTCTCTCGTTTTGTCACCATGTAACAAAGATTTCTAACCTGCAAAGCAGAGTAAGAATTTCTACTTCAATGATTATTTGAAAAATGATTGGTAGCTCAATACTTAATTTATCTGCAATCTATCTGAATAGGGCACATTAATACAAGTAAGAAGAGTAGATCAAATGAAATAACTCTAGTCTACTCAACGTGCTGGGCGAAGTATGATGCTATCCTTGAGCTGATGAAAGTTGCATACCCATCTGTTAAATCTACACTTGATTTACAAATGCCCCAGAATACAGATACACTTACAGATATGATTAGGATACAATAAACAGCAATAATCACATTTTTGTCTTAGCATAGTTTGCCAGCCCAGCCAGTCTGGGTAAGTGAAGTCAGAAATAATAACCAAAGATAAGCATGGCATGTTAACAAAAGCAGAAGTATCTAAAATATACTATACATGAAATCTGCAGGTAATACTTTTGTTACGTTTAAAATGAAGCTATGATTATCTTACAGAAAATGAAAACAGGCCTATAAAATATTTGAAAAAAGCTCAGAAATGGAATTGAACTAGTTACCACTTCTGATATATACAAAATAAGAATTCCATCTGCAGCTGATTATTTATTAAGGTAAAAAATTAAAGGATTGTTACTTAAGAGTTGCACTAATAGAAATTTGTTAGCTTTCTTTGTCTAGGCACTACAGTACTCCACTGAAGGATTTAATTGTTCTCTAAACTTAAACAGATTGTCTTGGAGAAGAAGCTTAAAATGTAGGTAGTATAACTCAGAAATAAGGCTGTTTTCCAGCATAATGTTTGAATGAAAATCATGTAAAGCATCCCCGATAGTTGGCTGTATAGCCATTGCTTGAATACATCCAACAATGGAGAGTCTAACATCTTCCTGAGTAACAGGTTCTATATTGTTAGGATATTTTTATTAACAGAATCTACTTTCCTATAACTTAACTCTGAAATGAGGTCTTCACCTCATTCTGTGTGACATCTTGTCATGTATTTAAAGTGTGCTGTCATATCCCATTCACCCCACAGTCTTTTCTCAAGGCCCAACATACACAGCAACTTCTTCATAGGGCATTCTAGTTCTGATAATCTTTACTGCCCTTCCCTGAACCTGCCTAATTTCTCTGAATCCTACTTACAATGTGATGCCCAGAGCTGGACTGAAGCTGAGGTCTAACAAAATCAGAACATAGCTGAGTAATTATTGTCTCTGATTTGGAAATGATAATCTTGTTGATGCAGCCTAAATGTGCATTTGTCTCCTTTGCAACCACATCACACTACTGGCTCATATTTACTTTGCAATCAATTACCATTCCAAGATCATCTTCTTAAGCACTATCATCAAACTGGATATTCTCCATGACATACCTATACCTGTGCATTTTCATTTTGTTTCCCAAGTGACAAACTTTGCACTTGTCTCGGTTAAATTTCATTCTGTAACTTGCAGCTCATTTCTACAATCTATCAAGGGTCATGTTGAGTATTTCAATCCAATTTAATGTTAACTTTCTGGGGACAGATTCCTTGGTTCCTATAATTTTTTGAAGTTTAAATTTATACCTTCTGATGCTAATGAACAGGATCTTTTTACTGTGACAGAGTGATAAGCAAATGCCATCCATATATCCCTATTCAGATGTTACATCCATGCATACATACACTTGAGGAACAGCCTCTCCTTTCTCTAAGTCCTACTGATAGTATCACTCCTGAAGAGCTGATCTCCACAAATACAAGATTGTCTTCTGTGGGGAACTTTTGCATTCATCTGAAGACTTCCATGTGAGCTGCAAGCCCACACTAATATGAGATGAATGAGGTATAAGCAGTTCCATGAAATGATTTCTTTTTCTATTTATCCCATTTTTCTTCATTAAGGAAATGAGAATACTCTATTTCAGGATTCTGGAACTATATCCAACAGAAATATTCTAACTGTATACAATATGGGTACAGTAAGTTAGTACCTTCCACCTGGGCTCAATTTAAAATTCTAACCAGAATATGATTTAACATAGCATAATGAAAAATCTGGACTTGCAAACCTTATTTATCCAGTGAATATATTATTCTGACATACTTCTCAGGACAATCAAGGCCACCTGAAAAATGTTTAGTTACTTGGAGAAATTATTTTGATTGCTCTCTTCTTGGCCGTGAAGAAGAGGCTATCATTCCTACAACTAATCAGTTTCCTTTATTTACATTTAGAGAATGATCTTGCAATCTTATGTTCGCTTATTGGGAATTAAATCACACTGACCTTAGTGGGACTAACTTCTGAGTAAAAATCCTCAGGATTATGCCATAAAATAATTTTCCCTTTTTCACATCCTCTAGTTCATTTGTGAGTTGGACCCCAAAACACTTTCACTGCCCATGCATTTTTGAAAAAGACTGTTTGTTAAATTATTTTTAAGTGCCCTCTGTTGCATATCGTATTTCCAATTTGGATTTATTCAAACTTCATTTTGTCCAGATACCTCAGCTTCCTGCATACTAAGCTATCTTTCAGGGTAATGGCTTGACCTCTTAATATTTGTTTTTCATAGCTGGATTGTTCCAACCAATAAAGGGACCTTTGTTTTATGCCATTTTTTCTGCCAAGCAGGTGTACAACAAACAACTACTCTACTGAAATAAACCCCAGTCATCCAAAGGTCACTTCTGCCATGATTCCTTCAGGAGAGCTGTTGTTTTGCCATTGACCAACGACCCAGTTGCAATAAATTTCCCCCAGAGAAAAGCTCCATTCAGCATAAATACTGTATGCAGGGGGAATGTCAAGCAGTAAAAAACTGGTTAGCTATCTTTTATCGACAGCACAGCGATTCTGGAGAGAGTGAAGCTAGACACAGATCAAGAGACCAACAAGAGCTGTTCAAGTGTCAAATTAGTTCCTGACACATTATCATGCTGAGGCCACTACAGAAGCCTGGGAGCATAACCCCTGACCTGAACACTCAAGATCAGTTCTTCAGTTGAAGAGCTCTTGATTTCCACCATTTGCTTCTTCAAAACTAGTGCTGAGAGAAGAAAGATTACTACGAATCCAACCTAGCTTCAGTGGATGGTTTTAAGTCTCCCTGTCACTCGCTGACAGGACGATGCTGTGAGGTAAATAAAGATTGAGCAGGCATCTAATAGACTCCATCCTCTTTTGATCTCATTGGTTTCTTCACGTATTAGCAGGCTGAATTTTGCTTCCATTGAGCCTCTGCAATGCCACTGGAGTCATAATCATAGAGTTAAAAATACCACTCAAAAGTATTTATGCCAATTTAATGCTGCATTCTTTCAAGTACTATATGAATATGTTTTATGATTGGTTTTATGTTTTTATATGCTGCAAGCTGCTTTGGGCAACTCATTTCAGGGAAGGGAAAAAGTGGGATGTGCATTTTATTAGTAAAATAGGTACTCGTTTTGCTTTGTTTATTGGACTTTTCTGCCCTTGAGGAAGTTAAGAGTTATGCATGTCAACCTACAAACAAACATATCACGTGACGCCTTAGTACAATAGGGCTTTATAGAAAGGGACAGGAGAGATCCTGTCCTATTATTTTTCTACTTCTAATATGGTTACTTAGCTCAATCCACAGAAACTCTCACAATTGCCCAGAGACCACTATACACTCATTTGTTTGCAGAAGACAGAAAGTATGACCAATGCTGCATTATGACAAAGCAATCAAGAAGTGCAATCTTTCTCAATCTGGTGTCTTTCAGGTATGTTAACTTCCAATTCCCATCACTGGTCATGGTAGATGGATATTATGGAATTATAATATGAATGTAAGTGAAGGATACCAGGCTGAGGATACTGGAATCAGTAGAAGTCCAATTCCAGATGTTTATGCTCCCTCCTGAATGGTCAACACTTTAAAATAATTTTAAAAGTCCTCTTGTCTTAAAACTCACACTATATTATATTTCTGATTAAAAAGTAGGACAAAAGGAAAAATTAATGATTATGGTAGTAATTTATATTGACGTATCAAGATGTTTTCAATTTGTCACCCAACATCAACCCTTTTAGCCACTAGTATGCTGTCCTATGATCTATGAGGATGACATGTTTAATCACCTTTTTAAAAAAGTGAGAGTTCACAAGTTTGGATACATCTATCATCAATGTGAATTCCCTCCTGCATCACTACAAAGTAGTAACAGAATTGCTGGTTTCCTAGGCTCTTCTTGAAAGCTCACCAACCATGCTAACAGAGACTTAATGTAATACCCAATTATCAGGGTTCATCTTTCCTGATGAATTAATGTGAATGAGGTTTTACATGGACAGTGAACTTGCAGGACCTGAATTGTAAATAACTAGCTAGACGACCGACAGGAAGCTCTGGTGTGGGCTGGTCCATGAAGTCACGAAGAGTCGGAAACGACTGAATGAATAAACAAAAAGCTAGGCAAACAAATAAACAGTTGTAATTAAGTTGGGAGAGCCCTGCATTCAATTTTTATTCTTTCTATTTTTTTCTGGATGCAGTGAGATAATAGTATGTAGATTTCTGAAAGGTGTATTTTTAAAAAAATGTGAGTGATAACAGGATCAAAGAAACAAAACAATTTTTGTAAGATGGTCCCATTTGTTAACTTGGTTTTTGGTTCATTTAAACATATTTCCCTGTGAAACTTACTATGCAAATTAATACAAAGGATGTCAGTTTACAAATAAAACCAATCAAGAGGGAATGAATAGTATGACTATAATAGGCTTAATACATTCTCATTAACCAACCTGAAACTATCGTGGGCAGTTACATTTCAAAGGGAACTAAGTTTCCAAAACTGGTTTGTTTTTGTCAACTACAAATAAAATGTCCATTCATGTGTAAAAGGATTTTATTAGATTAGTAATATGCATTTTATGCATGTAGTGATCAAAACAAATTGTTTTATTAGGATATACTTTATGTTTTATTTATAATTTTCTACTCTCAGCACTTACAGGTATTATTCATAGTAGCTTTAATTGGATTTTTCTACTAAGTATTTGTCTTGGGTTTCGTGCAGAAAATGAGAAAACTGAATTCATTCCAATGTTTTGCCGACACATATCTTTTAGGCTGGCTCCCACTGCATAACCATTTCAGGTGATACAATTTTGCATGGCTACTTAGGATGAGCTTCAAGTGAGACATAATTCTGGGAACTACATTAACAAATCCATACAGTTATCTAGGCAACATTTTTAGAAGTGATTTGCCATTGCCTTCTTCCTAAAGCTGACAGAAAAAGCTTAATTCAAGGTCACCCAGCTGTTTTTTGTGCCTAAGGCAGGACTAGGTCTCAGATTTGCCTACTCCCAGTACCATGACTTTAACCACTAGACCAAAGAGGCTCTTCTACTTGAATAGTAAAGGTAAAGGTTTCCCTTGATATTAAGTCCAGTCGTGTCCGACTCTAGGGGGCGATGCTCATCTCCGTTTCAAAGCCGAAGAGCCAGCGTTTGTCCGTAGACACTTCCGTGGTCATGTGGCCAGCATGACTAAACGGAATGCCGTTACCTGCCCGCTGAAGCGGTACCTATTAATCTACTCACATTTGCATGTTTTTGAACTGCTAGGTTGGCAGGAGCTGGGACTAGCAACGGGAGCTCACCCCGTCACGTGGGTTCGAACCGCCGACCTTCCGATCGGCAAGCTCAGCAGCTAAATTCACTAAAATTATATGAACACAGAGAGAAGCAGATACTGAGTAAATGAAGTAGTTCTCATTTGAACAGTTAATTGCCAATTATGATAGAAGTGATCTATTTATCTGAGCAAGTCTTAAATATTAAGATTGTTCAAATTAAAAACAACAACAGGAATTTAAGTATTTTCTACCTAATTGGGGAATTATGAGGATAAAAAGACAATTGTAAACTTCATTTTCTAATGAAGTTTCTATTATTTATTATTTTGGGGAGACCAAATATTATTTAATGGTTGCCCTGTTGTCTTCCTTAAAAGTTTAGGTTTGTATTGGCTTCAGTGCTAAAGTGCTCCACTGAAACATTTTACTCTACTTGTGGGAACTGTGTATCTTTGAGCTGCTGAAGATGGCAAGATACTGAGAGCCAGGCTTGCAGGGACGACCGTAAATTCCAGGCCAATGGCGGAGTGGTTAAGGTGTTTGACTGGCACTGGGAAGATCCAGGTTCTAGCCCATCTTCAGCCATGGAAGCTCACTGGGCGCCTTTAAATTACTCATTCACTCCTAGTCCAACTTAATTCACAGGATTGCAGCTGTGGGGAAAAATGGGAGGAGAGAGTGCAATCTATCCTGCTTTGAAGTTCCTGTATGAAAGGTGGGATAGAAATAAAATACTATGTATGTACGTATGTACGTACGTATGATCGAATTAAGAGGCAGCTTGCTTAGTGGTTAGTTAATTGGGAATGCATCAAGGGGACTCTAGCCATCAAAATGCCGAGATGGTGGTTGTGAGGGGACTAATACAGGCAATACTGTCTTTCAAGGCAATTATTGGAAAATCTCAAGCCATGTCTATATTTTTCAAGCTTCTGACATTTCTTCCAATTGCAATTATCTATAATTGCAGACAACCATCAGGAGCTTTCAGGTATGTCTTGCTATAATACCAGAGGACAACATCTAAATTGAGCAAGGACTCATATCATTGAAACTTGATGATGAAAACATTGTAGGAAGTGAAATGCAGAACAATGTCAATTGTGGTAGGAGAATCCTAAATGGAAAATTCCATGGGAGGGATGAGTTACTTGAGGAGAGCCAACAGAGAATAAAGGAGGCTTTCTGGGGCTGGGTTCTAGAAACTGGGTAGCACTGTAGCAGATGTTGGTCAGTGAGAAGAGTTTGTATTTAAAAGAGTATTGCATTTGAGCTTTGGAGATTTGATTAGTAAAATGTTCATCTAATTTCATCTCAGAAGTCAGCTGTCAAATTATCAATACTCTCCAATAAATCACTACAGTGATAATCATTCATGGCATTATTTGGTTTTATATTGCCAAATTTCAAAACACCGAAAATTTTCTTTTAGTGCCACTCTGAAAATCAATCTTCTCCAGTTTGGTGTCCTCCAAATAATCAAGTTGGCTGGAGATATTGGGAGTGACAGTTCAATTTACCCAGAAGATACTGTATTGGGAAAATCTAAAAAAGACAGTAGAAAGGAACTCTGGCAGAGAAGTCATATCTTCAAAGTTGGTGAAGTCCTAAAGATTATAATAAATAAATAAATATGGCTCATGTTTATCTCCCCCAACCAGAATATATCTATTTGTTCATTTTGAGAGAGGGTGCTTAGGATCCTCATCCCATGAGAGATCAAAAAGGTGGGGGCCCAAAGCAGACCTTTTTTGTATCAGCCCCTGATACTGTTGAACAGACTTTCACCTAAGGTTTATTTGGCCCTGTTCTTGCTGTTGTTCTGGAAATCCAGGGATAGCAATGCCTTCTGTTGCAGCTGGATTTTAATTCCGGTGATAGTTTTTAATTTATAAAAAGATGGTTTATGAGGGTGGTAGTATGTTTGGATTTTATGTTGCTATCCATTTGACTGGGCTCATTGTGACTGGAATCTATCTATCTATCAATCAATCATCTATCTCCATTCAATCGTGTCTGATTCTTGGAGACTGCCTGGACAAGTCCCTGCAGTTTTCTTGGCAATGTTTTTCTTAAGTGATTTAGAAACTTAGTATTAGTTAGCCACCCATCCTAAATATATTCAAATGATCTTAATCACTTTTTTTTTTGCTTAAGACAATATTTAAAATCTGGAAGAAAGGGAAAGGTAGTTTTGAAAATATCAGCCATTATCCCGTAGAACTTTGAATTTGTTGTTGGAAAAAATGTAATTTAAAGTATTAAGGAAAGAGAAATATAGGTGACAGGAATCTAAGTCTAGAATCTTGATACCAAGGGCCCTGGATGGCATGATCATCAAGATCTCTGTGAACTGAATGAAAATTGATTTTCTAAGGGGTATCAGATGATTCAGTTTTTATGGAAAGATTATTATTTTCAAATCTAAGTTGACCATAATAACCTGTGACTGAAGAGGTAATGTAGAAATATCAACAGGAAAGGAGCAACAGCTGTTGCAAAAGTACTAATAAAATTACAGATTAGAAGAACAGTCAAGATCAACGCTATCTTAACACTTCTTTTGTTTGTTTGAAAAAAGCTGTTCTTAAAAAGATTTTTTTTCTGACAAATTCCTCTCACTGGATACAGCTGTTTCATATGACCCTGTGGCATTTTTACTGAAATAGTAAAAACCTCCCATTTATTTCAGACCATGGAGGCAATGATTTTTTTAAAAATGAGATTTGCAAAGTGTCATGTACATTGCATATAGACTCCATGCCCATACAAATATTTGCTGCGGAGTACTGCTTTTTATAAAAGGACAAGCTGTAGATTTCATAAAAACATATTCATAATATTAAGTGATAGAATAAAAATAAATAACGAACACCTTGTTTTTATTTGTGCTTTGACTCTTCATCTGACTGTACTTGGAGCACATCTAACACAGTGTTAGCCTTCAACTTGGCACAACTACGGGAAGCCACATGGCACCTGAAATATTCTCTACCAGGGCCTGTCCTGCATATATTTATTCCCACAATTATCTCCTTCTTACTTCCTATTTCAGACTTCTGTTTTCAGCTTGTCTATACTTTCATTTCCAGAGATCTTCCCTGGGCAATTTGTTTTGCTTTTTGCAGCCTCTGAACTGGTAATGTACTGCCAGTTCTGTCCCCATCTCCTTAGCTTTCCACAGCTAAATGACTAGTTCTACCAGTTTTTTTTTAAATTTCAGATATGCATAGCTAATAAAAGAGCAATTTATAAGAATTCAAAAGTATTTATAGCATGGCACTTTGAAAAACAGGATTTTAAGAAATCTCCTTTTATTGTCTTGTATGCATCAACCCTACCAACACTATACACAGCAGGGGAATAACAGGAGGGAAAAAGAGAAGCAATTTTGCCATGGTAATTGGTTACTGTGTGTGACTTCACTAATATCAACAATCCTTTCAAAAAGACAATGTTGATGTATTTCCTGGTCCTACTTATAAACTCATCTCTACTCTAAGAATTACACATCCACACCCACACAGAGTAGAAGGGAGTAGCTTTACAGTACTTAGAACAGACTTAATTCTACAAATAGTCATGTGTTCTAGAAATGTATTACATTATATCATACTGTATCAATAGGGATGCACAATGCTTTGAATTTGAAGCTGAAAAAGTGCTTTGGAGGAGGTGTGGGCATGCATGCCAAAGCTACTGGTGTTGAGTCTTGGGCTTACACAGTTAACTGTGTGATCCAAAGAAAAGCTGGTGAAATCCAGGAACTCTGAAGCAGACTATCTGATTCAGGACTGTAGACACTGGTAAAATGTGTACAGTAGTCAAGAATTTGCATTAGGCTTTGTTTTTTGTTTCTGTCTTATGTTAAGTCCCAAGTTTTGAGCTCTTTATACAGGTTATGGAAATGTGTGATTACTTTCAATTATACTTCAGGCTGTGTTCAAAGGATATAGTTTTTTCTTTAGAATCCCTTGTGATCTCTAATAATAATTTGAAACCTCTCCAGTCTCTTTTCAGAAGTTTTCAGTAGAAGGTTCTTCAACTGTAGCAATGTTCTATCTGGAACACTGTATTTTCTCTTGGGATCTTTTTCTTTTTTTCTTCACTAATCTGCAAGTTGCTATCGTATGTCACTGAGACAACTTCGTAATTATCTTCTTCTATAATGAATGTGTGCATATTAAAATTAAAATAAAAAGGTTTTACATTTTATTCTTTTTCTAATGAAGTTTTCCTTTATCTCCTGTGAGATTGATTTCTCAAGGGGGGGTTGGGGGAGGAAGGGCTGAATCCTTCAGTCACTACACTTATACACTACATAGTCAAGAGATGGCACTATAGAAATTATTTCAACTTCTGCATTTTGATTTTTTAATCACCAGAAAGGCACAGAATACGACATCTCTATTTCTTACACATACAGACTTAGGGGATAGATGACAGATGAGATGCTTCCCGAAAGACAGGTGTTTGACAAAGGAACAACCAAGCTGCTATCCCAAAGCAAGAAGTGGGTTCAAGATATAAAGACCCAAAGGGCTTTTGGGAAAGGAGGTTTGGTACCTCTAGTCTTTCATCCTATAGCCTTGGTCTTGCTACAGTTATATCTTATCCTACAATACAATACAATGAAGGGACCAGAGGATGTAATAGACATAAATTTTGTCCCCCAATCAAACCATGAATGTGAATGTGTGTTAAAAGATTATCTTTATCTTAGATTGCACTAATTATTAACCTTTTTATCACACTTGAAAATAAAAACAAAAATACACATTTAACCACAGAGAAACTGAAATAGTGATAATTTTTTTTTGCATGCGTCTGAACTATTCGTGACCGGTTTGTTCTGAATACTTAGGGTCACTTTCCCCCAAGCTAGAGAGAAAAGCTGGTGTTCTTATCATTTCCTCACTAGATGGTAATGACATATTCAGCATGAATGTAGCAAACAAAAATATGAAACCCATGGATTATTATTATAACGAAATGGAATAATTTACAATTATGAGGTAACGTGTCTCTGTACATTGCAGGTTTTAAGAAATTTTAGAGAAAGCTGATTAAACCAGCCTCCCTCAGCCTGGTAATCTACAGGAGAACTGAGAAATGTGCATTGGAATTTGGGGAGCTGCAATCTTTGGTACATTTGGATGGTGTACATTTGAGCACCATGGTGTACATCTGGATGGTGTACATTTGGATGGTGCCAGAATGTGGAAAGCTGGATTACACGAACAGAGTTATCAATCCCAGAAATTCTACTCACCCTTTCAAGATCCTGTCTAAGGTGTGTGAAGAGCTTCAAGCGTCGGTACAGCACATCCTGCTCTTGCTGAGCCAAATTATCCACTTCATCCGTCTTGGGCATCAGCAGTGGCTTGTTATAATTGGCTTTTCTTTTCATCTTCCAGTACTGATAGACAAAATCAACTAGCCACTCAGTCAAATCAAGGTTCTCAGCCACTTCAGAAGGTTTCACAAGGTCATAGAAGTCCTCTTCCAACTGTTGGAGCTTCTGTTTTCTCAGTGTTACCTTTTCCATGTCTAGTTTACCTTGATCTGCATCCATCCGTGCTTCATCTGGTGGCTTGGTGGCACCAGTGCTATGCTCAAGACAGAATGACTTGAACTTCACTTCATCATTCTCCGCTAACAGTGTCCGCATGTCCAAATTGTGCTCAAAGGCACATGTTACATGGAAGGCTGTGATGCAGGAAGGCATGGAACACTAGAGTGGGAAGGGAAGGAGAACAAATGCTTGAATAGCCCCTTAGAACACTGCACATAAAATACTGTCAACTCTTAACATTTTAACAAGAAGATCTCAATATAAGCTAGAGAGAGAATTACTAGGAGGTGGAAAGGAATGGAAAGTACTGCGTGCCCATTAGCTTCCACACTGGAGTTTTCTCAAGGTGATGAAGAAATACCCCCACCTTCCACATGCATTTGCACAAACTGTTTAAGCACTGAGAAATATCTTGTTTATATGCTACGTTACTGCTCTCATTATTTTTACATCACATAACCATTTCTCATGGGATCTATTTGATTTGCTGAGATGTAATTAAATTATTCAGTATAACCGAAGTTCTGTCCTGCTAAACCGATCCACTGTGAGTGCATTTCAGTATGATCAGATGAAGAGTTCCAATTCTTTAATAGCCTTCCTGTGATAACTTGCAAGCCCTGACATTATGAAGTATAATGAAAGATTCATCCAAGAGAAGGGGGGTGGTGCAAGATGGGACAGGAGTGGAACAGATACATTGATACACTGCTCCAGCTTTTAGAATGTGCACTGCACTGCTAAGGAGGCATGCGCTTACTCCCCACTAAGTCGTCAATTTTTGTAAGTATCTATAATTACTGTTCTATGGCATATCACAAAGGTAAGGTGCACAAGGATATACATCCCTCCAAAAAAACAAGTTTAGCAAATAACAATACAGCAATTTTATTTCCATCCCCACCTTCACTTAGTTCTCTGTATAGCAGTTTTTCAGAGGCTACACAGTACATTCTGATTACTTCCATTTATAGAACTTCAGCTAGTTAGCCTATATACTGGACAAAATGTGAATCAGAACACAGTACTTATTAAGGCTGGGTGAAAACAGGGTCACTTCATGGGGCTGTAACACAACAAAAGGAAGGGACTCCACTTTTATGCCTTCAGCTGAAGAGTCAGGGTGAACCACTTGGATTGGTTTCTTTGTGGCAGCCTTTCCACAGGACCTACAAGCTGATTCCAATTTGCTTTGTGCAGCTAAATGGAAGGAATTGATGCATCAAAGGCTCAACTGAAGTGACACACAGGCCTAATATTTATTTGTATGGATCAACATGATTTATTTATTTATACAATTTATATAGCCGCCCATCTCACAAACAAGCAACTCTGGGTGGCATAGATCTGGGCTAAACCAGTCAATAAATACATTGAAAGATAGAAAAAACAAACTATTATTTATCGTAACAGAATCCTTTTATCAAAAAGATTCAAAAAGGGAAATGAAATAAACAAGTCTCAGAAAAAGTGTACTTATAATAGCTATATGGCAGAGTGTTTTTGTGGGGAAGGGGCTGACAAAAAACAAGAATGGAAAACACCAGAAGAAAATTCATGCCCTTGTGACCTCCCGTCTGGATTACTGCAATGTGCCCTACATGGGGCTGCCCTTGAAGAGCATCCAGAAGCTTCAACTGGTGCAGAATGCAACCGCACAGGTAGTAAATGGTATCGGCTACTTAGCACACATAACACCACTACTATGTGAGCTGCATTGGTTGCCAAGTGTCCTTCCAAGTGCAATTCAAGGTGCTGGTTGTCACCTTTAAAGCCCTTCATGCCTTGGGACCAGGTTACCTATGGGACCATCTTCTCCTAGTTGTTTCTACCTGTCCAATTCGGTCCGGCAGGTTGGGCATGCTATGGGCCTCATCAGCCAAGGAATGTCAGCTGATGGGGACTAGGAGGCATGCCTTCTCTGCCACAGTGCCTGCCCTCTGGAACATTCTGCCTTCAGAGATCAGGATGACCCCAACCCTGTTGACCTTCTGTAAGGCCATGAAGACCTGGTTATGTGCCTGGGCCAGGGCCCCTGAGTGTGTTAATGGCCCCATTTTTTGCCTACATTAACATCTATGGCATTTGTTTACTTGGTGACCATATATATTTGTTTTGTATTGTTTTAAATGTTTTATGGTTTTTTGATTGTACGCTGCCCAGAGTCACTTGTAGAGATGGGAGGCTATAGAAATCAATCAATCAATCAATCAAATAAATAAATAAATAATCAGAAGAAAAGTCTTTAAATGTGTCACATAGATAAAGTGAGACACAAACCATTTCAGCATGGAAAGTAAACTTCTGTTATATGAAATAATGCATTTAGCTGTCTGAGCAAAGCCATAGGGCGCAAGAACATTAGTACATAAAAGTAACATAAGCTGGAGATGTTCTGATACATAAGGTATTAGAGTGTGATATTAATGTCAGAGAAATGAAATTTAAAAGCCTTCCCATTCTCCCAACTGAATCATTTTCTATTGGGATTTTGACCATGGAAACAGAGCAACACAAGAATATATACTTCTTAGGCACTAATGTTCTTGGCAGCTGGGAAGGGGGGTCTTATCTCATAGTTATTTCTATTCATTTTAATCTTTAAACTGTCTTGATTTTTGCTTGGTAGACAGGCTGTAATTTTATAAAAAGCTGCATTTTCAGGAGCTTGTAATATACCCAGAAGCACTAACTTTTACTAGTTTCTTCTCTTTGATATAAGACACACACACATGCATGTCTCTAATTAATATAATTTTAAAAAGAAAAAAATAACTTAAATTTCTTATGGGCCACTATCATAAAAATAAATGTAGTAAAGCTTACTGCAGTGGGAAAATAGATGTCAACAAGTATATATATTTTTGAAGTTTAAGAAGCAGTTTTATGAAAGTCTTCTTCTAGATTCTCCTTCCCCAAGTGACAAAACCTAAAGCACCATTTCCTCTGAATATAACATGTATATAATACTGCTGCCTCTTATAAACCTCCCACTATTCATCAACTGTTTTTTAATGGATCAGAGTGTCAGGTAATTATTCAAGCCATAACCCATATGAAATCAGTCTATTCTAGCTGCTAATGATCAGTTAAACAGCAGTAAGAAGCTATTTTGAAGTGTTTATTGCTGTAGACAGCACCCTGAATGGCTTACATAATCAGGATCTTAGTTACAAAAAATGCTGGCTTTGAATGATTACATTAACACCAAGGATACTGAGAAGTGATTAGTTAGTTAAGTATGAGAACTGGTATTTCAGGGAAAAGGAAGAGTGATTCTATGGATAGTTTTATGTATCCATTCCTACTGGTTTCATTTTTGCTTCAGTGATACCCCAAGGCATTTTTCTGCTCTGCTGAACTCCAAAAATCACCCTGAGAGGCTAAGAGAATATGAGGCTGGTATGAATGATTTTATTCCCATCTCTTTTCTTCATAACTTTTTCTATAAAAATTAGACCCTTGTTGTTGCTTTATGTACCTGGAATCTGCCAGGATTAAACAGGCTCTGAGTAACTATCCTACTCAAATATTTCAAATTGCTTTTTTAGAGCCAAGTTATAGGAAGGAGGAATCCACAGCAGGGAAGTTCAGGTAAAGATAAAAATACTGATTTTCTTTATTTTTGCTGGATACACAATTGTGTTTATATTGGAGTAACATCTGGGGGTACTTTAAAATGAGTGATTGGAAAGAACCTTTGTGCTGTTATGTGCAGAAGTAGCATGCACAGTAGGGAAATGAAAGCTTAGCAAGAAACTCTGGCTCTAGTACCCTTTCCAAGCTACTGCAATAAATGAATCTGCCCCATCCCCCCACCTGCCTTTGCTGCTTGCGTCACAAACAGTGTTAATATCATTCTTAAATTGTTTATGGCTTTTGCTAGAACAACAGCCTACACGATGCCCTTTTACACAGGGAAGATGATCCATGCTACCTTAGAGATAAAGTAAATAGAATGCCACACATTCAGGGTTTCGTTTGACAGATGGCACGTGGTGCTTATCGGGGACTCTGCCCAAAATGCACACAGGAAATAATTAGAAAGCTGGGCTGATGGGTCAGCAACAAAAAAATACCTGTTCAACCTTTGCTATCAAGGAATGCTAATAAAGTGAGAATGAAAACATTACTGATGCATTATTTTTGATCCACAAACCAGGCTACTAGAATGAAACTGTACAGAAGGGCAAGGGAGAAAATACTGAAAGAGAAAATGAACTAAGGTGTGTAATAATGTGCACATACCCTAACAGGAATAAGATAAACCACAGAGCTGATAAACCTGTGTTAAAGCATTCTTACCTTAATGCTATAGCCAAAGAGTACAGCAATGAGTGGCTGACAACCTATATATGTTTATTCATATATGCAATTTAGGATAACAAGTCCTATAGTATTGGAGTTGTTTTGGCTAACCTTATGCTTACTTTCTTTACTTAGCTACAACAGTTTCATGTAGTATGTTTAATCAGCTCAATAGCTAAATTGTAGCCAGTGCAGGGCCTTCAGTGTCAAAGTTTTGTGTGTGTGTGTGTAAAGGGATTCCACTGAATCTAGTTGCAGTTTATAAACCACTTACAAGGAAACTCCATATAGACTGCTGTACAATCACCACTGAACGAATAACAGAAACAGGGCTCCCTAATTGCTTGGGTAGGATGGCTAGAAACTGTTGGGGAAAGGCAGTCCCTAAGATACTCAGGCTCTGAGCCACATAGGGCTTTGTTGGTAATGACCAGCACACTGAACTGCACTTAGGAATCTATAGCTAACCAATGCAGTTCCCACAACAGAGGTGTAACAGCGGTATCCTGACTGTCCACTGAGCATGCATTCTGCTGTCTTATGGAGCAGCTGAAGTTTCCAGGTGGTCTTTAAGGGCAGCCCTATGTACAATATGTTACATTAATTCAGAGATCACAAGGGCATTAGTGACCACTTTCACTGCATTCTGTTCCAGCTGCAGGCCACAGCTGCTGCACCAAATGAAGCTGTGCAAAGCTCCTGCTGGTGATGGTTTCCATCTGCTCTTTCCCCCAGACTGTGATCCTGCTCATTCTGGGGAAACACAACCCCATCAAGAGTCAAATATGGTATAGTCATGGAATCAGACAGCTTCCAAATCAACAACCACTCCATCTTGTTCGGGTTGAATCTGAGCTTTGTTGTCCCTGTCTTCAAAACGGGGAAAGGAAAATTCAGGGACTTACACACCTGGTAAGGGTTAAAGCTGGTTTATGGTCAGCTAAAGCTCTCAAGTGCACATAGATATCTTGGCATAGTAGGAAAGTGCCTTTCAACTCTTTTCCCTATAATCCTTCCAAGGCCAAGGGTTTGTAACACAAAGAAGAATAAAGCTTCCTCTTCTTTCTCTGCTTGTAATAGATATATCTACACATTTTTTTCCCAACAGGATTTGTTACTGAACAACACAGCATCTTCTGGTTTGAACATCACTTTATAGGCAGGGAGAGGGAAATAAGGAGGAGTAGGCAGGAAACAAGTAATCTCCAGGCTACCCATTAATCTCATTCCAGACAGAACTGAGATTTATAGTAGAATCTTCTGTTCTAGGAACTCCAACAAAAAGCCTTAGGATATGAAGTAGGTCCCCTATGCCAAAATAGCACCATAGTACAGTATTAAATGATGTCATCAGCATGTACTTTCCCCACTTTCTCCCACAGCACTTTGAGTAAATGAAGATCTGTAGCCAGAGCAGGTGGCTGTTGTCATCTGGGAATCTCTAGTGGCCTTCAGGGGAGCTGCTCCACAAGTGACCGGTGGTGAGACCCTGTGTTTGAAGTTGGGCTCCTGAGAACTGTTGGGATTGTTGCTACTGTACCAGCCTCCCTGCCGAATAGCAACCTCCCTGCCTGAGCTGCTGGAGGCCATCTCGGGGTTGGTGGTGGAATTCCCCAGACTTATGGTTCTGGGGGACTTCAACCTGCCATCCCTGGGGCATGCCTCGGAGGCGGCTCAGGAGTTCAGGGCCACCATGGGCCTGTGCCAGATTTGGGATCCGACTCGAGATAGTGGCCTCACGCTGGACTTGATTTTCTTGTCAGAGCAGTGGCAATGTGATCTGAGGGGAGAGTTAGATCTATCCCCCTTGTCATGGTCAGATCACGCCCTGGCAACCTTGAGATTCTCCTACGACAGCCCCCTCTGCAGGGAGGCAGGACCCATTGATTGGTCCACCCCCAGCGACTGATGGACCTGTCAGGGTTTCAGAGGGAGCTGGGGGTTGTACCTGAGGATCTGCTGCATGGTCCAGTGGAGGCCCTGGCTGCTGCCTGGAACAGGGAGGCGGCCACGGCCTTGGACAGGATCATGCCTGTGTGACCTCTCTTGCCCCATCGAACCCAACACTCCCCACCGAGGAGCTGAGGGTTCTGAAGAGCATTAAGAGACGTCTAGAGCACCACTGGAGGAAGACAAAGACCGAATCTGACTGAACACAAGCTAGAGCCACTATTAAGGCCTCCCTTGCAGCAATAAAAGCAGCGAAATGTCAATATTTCTATGCTCTTATTGCATCCGCAGAATGCTGCCCAACGGCCCTGTTTAAGATCACTCGATCCCTTCTGGGGAAGGTGGGCCCAGTGACCCACCTACAGAGCCATGCAGAGGAGTTTTCTTGGCATCTGGAGGATAAAATTGCTTGGATCCATTCCAAGTTGGATGCCAAGTGTGAGACATGGTCTGTGGAGATGCCTAGGGAATGTACTTACCCAGTTATCTGGGAGCGGTTTGACCTTGTTGGGCCCGAGGAAGAGGACAGGGTCCTCTGGACTGTAAATGCCACCACTTGTCAATTATAGCCCTGTCCCTCCTGGCTGGTGAAGGCAGCTTGGGAGGTGACGTGTGGGTGGGTCCAGGCAATGGTGAATTCATCCTTGGAGGAGGGAGTATTCCCGGCTGCTTTTAAAGAGGCATGGTAACAGGCATTTTTAGGGAAGGTGGTTGAGAAACTGGTGGCGTTGCAGCTCCAGAGGACCCTGGATGAAATGGATTATCTGGACCCTTTTCAGTTGGGTTTCAGGCCCAGATTTGGGACGGAAACAGCTTTGATTGCACTTTTGGATGATCTCTGGCAGGAGCGGGATGGAGGCAGGGCATCCATCCTCACTCTTCTTGATCTCTCAGCGTCTTTCGATACCATCGACCATGGTATCCTTCTGGGTCGGCTCAGGGAGTTGGGGGTGGACAGCATGGTTTTGCGCTGGTTCACCTCCTTCCTCCAGAGCCGGTCCCTATCAGTGGTGATAGGGAGCAAGAGATCCGGCCCGCGGCCCCTCCTTTGTGAGGTGCCACAGGGTTCGGTACTCTTTCCGCTCCTCTTTAATATCTATGTAAAACCACTGGGTGAGATCATCCATCGCCATGGGGTGAGGTATCATCAATATGCTAATGATACCCAATTATACATTTCCATCCTGGGTAACTTAAGCGAAGCTGTGATCATCCTCAGTGCCTGGAGGCTGTAGGGGTCTGGATGGGGAACAACAGGCTTCAGCTGAACCCCAGTAAGACAGAGTGGCTGTGGGTTGGGGGCCCCTCGATATCCAGGAAATTACCATCTTTAGTGCTGGATGAGGTTGCACTGCCCCAAATAGGCCCAGTGCGGAACCTGGGGGCTCTCCTGGACTTGTGGCTCCTGCTCAAAGAGCAGGTGGCAGCCGTGGCCAGGGGAGCCTTTGCCCAGCTTCGTGTTGTGTGCCAGTTACGCCCCTTCCTGGATCAGGAGTCCCTCCAGTCAGTCACTCATGTCCTGGTCATCTCCCGTATAGACTGCTGCAATGCGCTACATGGGGCTATCCTTGAAGAGCATCCAGAAGGTACAGCTGGTCCAGAATGCGGCTGCATGAGCAGTTTTAGGAGCCCCAAAGGCGGTCCACGTAACACAGCTGCTGCGCGAGCTGCATTGGGTGCCAATCTGCTTCTGGGCTCAATCCAAGGTGTTGGTTATCAGCTTTAAAGCCCTACATGGCATGGGTCCAGGTTACCTGAGGGACCGCCTCACCCCGATCACACTGACCCATCCCAACCGGTCAGGCAGAGAGGGCATGTTGCGACCCTGTCCACGAGAGATTGTTGGCAGGGTCCAGGAGGAGGGCCTTCTCTGCCATAGCTCTCGCCCTTTGGAATAAGCTACCTCCAAAGATAATGCAAGCCCCCACTTTCCTGGCCTTCCGAAAGGGGCTCAAGATGTGGCTGTGCCACCTTCCTTGGGGTGTAAGGGGGGACAGTTCATCATGGGGGTGGCTGGCACCTTGATGCGGCCCCGGGAAATTTTAATGACACTGTGATTTCGCCATCTTGGGTTTTAGATTTTAGATTTGTTTTTATTATATCTGTATATTTATATCTTTATAATGTATCTTTTTAATTGCTATTTAATTCTTACTGTTTTAATTTGTTGGTAAACTGCCCAGAGCCGTTTTTGAGATGGGCGGTGGAAAAATATGATAAATAAAATAATAATAATAATAATAATAATAGTAATTCCTTAATATCATTGAACAATCATCGGGGATAGGCAAATTAATATTTTTCCGTATCTTGTTTCTTAACCATCATTTACTATGGATACTTTGTCAACATACTGGTCAAATGCTAGCTGGAGTCTTTTTTCTGACTTCCAGTCATAGTATATTTGTGCTTTTACTAGAGTAATCTCTCTCCAATTTTTATTTAAATATAATTAGCCAGTCTCTTTTGAATAGTTGCTATTTTAACCATTCATGTTGATTTCTTCAGAATTATACTCACTTCCCTACTTTGTGCTACTAAACATTTCAGCTCTGTAGCTTTTACTGAGCTTCACAGATTTTGATAGCTCTCTCCAGTAAGGTTTCAGTTAAAACAAAGTTTATTCCAACTCAAACTCAAAGCAGAGAGTTGCATTTTAAAATTCAGTTGCATAAACAAATCCAGAAGAAAGTGCTATTTCACCACAGTGTAATGGAATTTGCCATCCTGGGACTTCCGGGGAAGAAATGCTGAACTGAAGACAGCTCCACTAAAAGTGGAGCCGATGCCAGGGCAGAATGAATAGCCAAGTAGACCAGTTCTTCATAATTCCTCTCAGGATAAGGAGAGGACTTGAGATTGCCTACAAGTGCTCCAGACAGTTGCTCCTTGTGAGGAGACTGCAAGACAGCGGCCTCCGGCGGGTTTAGAGCTCTGGGTGATGAGGAAATATCCATCTTGCTCAAACCACGGTCAGTGCCTTTAAATGGACACTGAGTTTGCATATTCCCTTTGCTAATCACTTTCAGGAATTGCTTGTTTAATGCTTTTGACCTGTTAGGAACCTTTGGATTGACAAGTTTTACAGCATTGGGTGAGCTTCCTTCAATCCTTAGTGAAGTAAGTTTTAAATGCAAGTTTAAGTACTTAATTTTTTTTCTGGAATAAACAGCAAAACAGTGATTAAAATTTTGATTTTAGAAAGTTACAAACAGACTAAGGATCCAGATAAATTTGAAATATGATTTTGGAATTAATTTTAAAAATCCTTCCCATAGGAAAATACTTTTACAAAATAATTTTGTATTATTAGGATGGGACTTTGAAGGTTGTACACTAGAAGGAACTAAAGATTACAATTAAAGAAGAACACTTAAATTTGATTTACTAATACAGAAAGTAGGAAAATTTATTTATTTATTACTATTTAATATTCAACAAACTGAAGGATATTTTTGAACAATGGGCCTAGAAGTACATTTTAAGAGTGTTTACCTCTATAGACTTTTTTTTTTAATCCATTCAGTTGTATCCGATTCCCAGAGACTGCCTGGACAAGTCCCTGCAGTTTCCTTAGCAAGGTTTTTGGAAGTGGTTTGCCCTTGCCTCCTTCCTAGGGCTGACAGAGAATGACTGGCCCAAGGTCACCCAGCTAGCTTCATGCCTATGGCAGGACTAGAACTCACAGTCTCCTGGTTTCTAGCCTGATGCCTTAACCACTACACCAAACTGGCTCTCACCTCTATAGACTGTATTTAAAAGATGTTATGGAAGAGGAACAAGTTTTACCAGACAAGTCTGAGTCTGATCTGAAAGTGGATTTAAAAATGACAAGCTACAAGAGTAATATGGAAAAAGATGCTACACTGGCCATACAAAGAAACTGTCTGATGTCTTAATAATTAAAAGGAGGGATACAAATAATGAACCAAGAGAGTGACTTGGATAATCTTTCTATATTGGATTTACAAAAGAGACTCGTTAAAACTTTGAAGAATTTTGTGAGAAGGAACAAAGAAAAAATGAAAAGAAATTAAGTTTTAGGACGTTATTTGAAGGGACTAAAGATCAAGATTGTTAAAAGTAAAAGGAAGGAATATCAAGTTGGTTTATTTGATCAACGTTAAAATAGGTATGTTGTTATCTCTGGTAACCCTTAATGGACTTTTGCTGATCAGGACTGAACAAACAAGGCTTTAAGGGTTTGTTTATAGATAAGAGATGGGATATGGGAAGAAGAGATTATTTGTTGTATTTTAAGAAAAGGTGATAAGTTATTAAATTGTTTATACTTGTGATGAAGGAAGGGGGAAGTCATTTCTTTATATATGTTTCTTCTTTTTCTTTACTATATTCTTATTTTTCAATTTCATTTTTTTCTTTTCTGCACCTATTTTTTTCTTTACTTTTTTAGTTTGTATTAGTTTTTTTATTGTAGTTGTAATTTTTAATAACATTACTATTTTAAAAAGTATTTGCAATCCTAATGGAGTGGGAGGGTATGCAGATTGAATTTCATTTATTTCTAAATTCCATATTAGTGCTTAGTCATTGCTTAAATGTTTAAACAAATGAATCATCCACATATTTCTTCTTTGCAGTAACATTCAACTTCTACAAGATTAGCATTGGCAAGAACCTTACTGGCAGTCTTAATGAAGACTGATGGAATGTGGGTTTCAACGGAAGAATAATAATACCTTGTTTTCCATTTCAGGTAACTTTTCATGCAAATCCATTCAGTTTCAAAACTAAGATGTGAACCAGAACTAAGAGGATGAAATCTTGGAGAAAACATTTTTTCCCCCACACTGCCAAGTGTAGCTGATTTATTTCTTTGCCCTTCCGTTCTTTGAAGCAGCTGCCTTTGTGACAAAATATCTCCATTTGGCAGGGTGAATAAGCAGATCCACCAAGAACTGTTACAAACGGAACTGAATCAATGTTGGGAAGATTTAAAGAAACGTGTTCAAATTTTCCTTTCAGGGTAGAAATGATTTTAATGAAACATATTCTAAGAAAGCAGGGCTTGGTACCAAATATCACATTTCCATGGTACCACTGCAAAATGCAGAATCTTGCCAAAGGGTTGTTCTGTGGTTGCAGCCAAAAGACTGATTAATTAATTATCTTATTAATTTGACTGGTAGAAAAACAGCTATCAGTCAGGTTGAGACTTGCGAACAATCTCTCTTACTCTCCTGTTAGTAGAGAGAGCCACCTGCAGAGATGCAGCAGACAGCATAAAGATGCCATAACAACTATTCTAGCACTAATCAAACAACAACATATCATGTCTGGGAAAAGGTGTTTCAGATCTAGGGACTCAATTAAATGGCCTTTTGCTATATTCTAAGTTGAATGATTCTGTGTTGTTAACAAATCCAAGTGCAGTGACATTAATATGCTAAACAAAGGAAGCAGCACTGATTAAATATTCTGAAAAGCCAACAATGACAGAATTTTTTTTTAACTGTTTACCTATATCGCTGCCCAGTGAATCGAAACACACACATTTTCCATACAAAATTGTAAGGCGATTTCATCATTTTTTCAAGTGGTAAAGCACAAAAGAAAATGATCTGATTCTTGGATTTTCCTAGAATTAATTACTTACTTGAATACATGTTCCAGTACACTCCTTGCAAAGACTGCATGACAGAGCCCATCTACTTGCTGGGATATGTGAAATTTTTGTAATTGGTTCCATTTTTTCAGGGCATCCAAAGCTAACCTGAGCATAACACAAAGCATACAAATAATTGGTTTTCACATATTGTCTTGAAAGACAATGAATCAATTCTCCCTTAAGATGAATATCATAAAAGATACATTTGACACAAATCTCCAGGAATACTCATGGCCCATACCATGTAGACATTTATTTGGAATGTCTGTACTGATAATCAGATAGTGTTTAACAATAATAATGTTTCAAATGTTAGATCTTCTTAAATAACTTCATTCAATATAATGATATGAATGATTTGTGGATGATGCTTGACCATATCAACCATGCTCAAATTCAAATATATTTCATCCACATTCTATTCATTCTATTTAGGCAGAAATCACTTTGTCTCGTACTTCAGGAATCCATAAGGCACAGCTAACATGAACCCATTTTGTTCCACTCCGGGTAGGTTTCAGGGCTCCCCCTCTCTTTGGGCAGAGTAAACACTTTGGCTGAACTCCCAGGGCACAGGTCCGACAAAGCCAGTTTCCAATGGGAACTTTTAGGATTCCATAGCAAGCCTAAGAAAATACAAGGACCAAGTTTAGTTACTTACACGTAACATAAATGCATAAATAAAATATCAAGACTACAATATGATGTACTTTGAATGAAATGGCTATATACAAATATTAGGTGTATATAATTCCATGTTCCCACCCACCACTAATATGATGTACTTGAAACAGTAATATTGTTCCCAAAAAATCTTATTAGGCAATTGTTTGAATGGTTGATGAGAGCTGAAAGAGAGTAAGTGGATGGGCAACACATTATTCTTGCCCCCAAGTTTCCATGAGTTCCTGACCCTATTCCCTTAATCTTGGCCTTTTCATCTGGATGTTTCTACTGTGTAAGAGATCTTTTTATTTACCATCTCAATAGCAGTGATACTTTTTGCTACTTTCTTTTTTAGCAAATTCAGTACAAGATATTTTTCAAAGCTGTTTTCCATAGCCACATCAGAGACCTATTCTGTTAAGTAAAGGTTATTAAATTTTCAACCAACCACTGGCTAAGTTTACAGATCACACAAAACCGGGAAATGGCTTGTTTAATTTTGACTTCATTTATAGTGGCTTGTTTAACAAGTTGTTAAAACAGACTATGGCTTAGTGCAATATATGTGCTGAATGATAATAAAGAAGTGTAAAGGAGTGGTTAAAAAGATACCAGATTCAGCAATTTATGAATAAAAAATGGGGAAAGACATTTTAAAAGTGAGGGAGATGGTGAACTTCGTCCTGTCTTTTATTTCAGGTGCTACTGACTTTTCAACATAAGAACTCCTTATGCCATGTCTGAATTTGTTCTAAAGGTATGTTTATTCCCTTATATCATGACAAGCAGTAAATTGGCCACAATTAACTGCAAAAGTATCTGAATGGTTAAGGAGTGCAAAAGGCAACATCATCACCGGCTGATAAACAGGACAAGTTGGACATCTCCTGTTCTGCCTTGCCTCTAGGCAACTCCTGAGGTTGCCCAGAGCAGAGGCTGGCTGTGGCAGGTCTACAGGTTCTATCTAGTAGTTGTCAAGATTTTTGCAGCCCAGATATGGTAGTTCTAGGCAACTGCAAATGCCCTAGATTTCCCAGAGTTTTATGTAAAGTAAAACAGTTCAGCCATAGGAACACTACAGGACACAGTAGCAAGAGTCCAAGGATGCTCTTTTCACATCAATGCTCCGGCCTGGGTCAGGTTTCATAAGGTAAGGTACTCTTCCAATTCTATGAATCAATGAATCTGAGGGAACAGTCCCTACTACCCCATCATAGAGTCAACTGCTACTCACCTGATGCACACAGACATTGCATTTATCACAAAAAACCATCTCATTGCCATCTTCTCCTTCTGGTGAACGGCATACATCACACACCACATCCTCATCATATTCTATGCCAAGGCCTTCTTCTGTCTCAATGGCAACGTTCATATTCTCATAGCACAGAGTCTCCAGTTCCTCAAGCACTCTTTCCAAGGTGAATTCATCCATTTCTGGCTTTTCTTAAAGAGAAAAGGCAGCAAAACTTTATTTACTTTCTATGAAGAGTCACAAGAGTTATCTGTTGTGGTAAGATATTTGTTGACAGGAATTGAGAGAAAAGAAATTCCTCTATAAGCCTTGGCATTCTAATAAAATAAACTGAACATCAATCAGTTCAACTGGTTATGCTTCTTTTCAATCCTAGTTGAAAGAAAGGTAGACGAAACACAAATAGAGCAAGGAATCTCAGAAGGCAAATCACTGAATGTTGATCTGCAGCTTAACTGGCTGCAGCTGAGGAGCACATACTCCTCACAGCCTCCCCACTGTGGCTGAGCAAATATTAAGCGTGGCAGGAAAGAAAAGTCAGAAAACATCATCTCTCCCTGATATATTCCAGTTCTCCTGTCTCTTGTAAGAGCTATGGTTGTAGCAGTACAATTCTGTCCATTAAGCTAAAATGTAATTTGTACAGTGGTGTTGAGTGAACCCAGTCGCTATGGTTTGTAAACCATGGTTTATGGTTTGGCACATTGTGAAAAATCAGCCAACAGGCCTTTCTTCTGCAAAATGTGGTTAAACAAACTATGGTTCAATTTGATGTTTGAACATAATCAAGTATGCCCACTAAAATCAAGTACTAAAAGTTCTTTAAAAAGCTTTCTCCTCTAGGTTAACTTAAATTGCAGCAGACTGCTTACTTTTTGCCTGACTTACTATTGCTATTTTAATTAAACCAGACTTCTAAGTTACTAAAGCCAGCCATGAAATCCTGGTAGTGCCTAATTCACAGAGGGAATTACTGCTCTGGTATTATATCAAATCAGCTACCTTTTTAGAAGAAACTTGTGACTGGTCCAAGTTCACTCAGCTGGCTTCGTGCCTAAGGCAAAACTAGAACTCACGGTCTCCCAGTTTCTAGCCTGCTGTAAAGTAACTAGTAAATAGTTATTTCAATGATGATGGTTACTGTTAAAGAAACTGTTAGCAGTTAGGATGGGAACATTATTCCACAGGAAGAAAAGTTGCACTAAGTCTTATTCATGCTGTGTTCTCTTCCTGGCCTGTCACAGAGTTACCTCAATAGTACCTGAAAGCCCTCTCAAACACCATTTTCCTCTTCTATAGAAGTATATGGTGTCTTGCCAAGTATGTCCCTCAGCCTGAAAGAATGTGCACACCCTGCTTTATCATGGTTAGTTCTAGCACATCTCCCCTCAAGCAGGGGGTCTCACAGGAATATTCTGCAAAGGGTTATTCCTTGTAAAGAACATCTGTCACACATTGTACCTTGTTTAGGACATTTGCATGACATGACACAATTCACCTCACAGGGTTGTTGTTGTGGGGAAAATAGGAGGAGGAAGGAGTGTTAAGTATGTTCGCCGCCTTGAGTTATTTATAAAAATAATAAAGATGGGATAAAAAAAATAAATAAAAAAAAAATAAAATCCCAACTGATTAATCAAATGATGGATATGCAAAGGGAACCAAAATTAAATCAAAATGGCACTTAGCATTAACCAAACTTAGTTGGAAGGTTGCATATAACCTCATTATAAGCAGGATCGTAAAGGTGATTTCCGTTAGGGTTCACACTTTATATCATGTGCGTGGTGTAAAGGAAAAGTGTGGCTTACCTATTATATTCATGATAAAATCAGTGGCTTAAAATTGTGGTCTTGAGTCAGCCAATCCAAAGCATTTAAAAACCCACATATTATTTCTTTGGAGTCAGTATAACTGCAGCAAAAATCCCTTTCCTGATATAGAACAGCTTTTCTATTTGGAAAGTGATCAAAGGTGATCTTTTGTGCCTTTGCTTCCTGTATGTTCCAAATATTTCTGGTCCCTGGTTTGTATTTATAACCAGGTAAAGCGATCTGATTTGGGCATATTTTAACTTTACATGGTACTTGTTCACGATAGTGTACATTTTCTCTAGGAACTCAGTGCTGAATTGACTATTAAGTGCTCGTTCATCCCTGCCCTGCCAGTTTGCTGCCCAAACCTATTGCTTCCTGCTCCTGTGAGCAAAAAAGAGGGACCTCTATGGACTTGTAGCACTTGAAAAAGCATCCTGGATATGATGAGATCCTACTCTCTGTCCATCAAACTACAAATTGGAGATACAGCTTATGCAGAAAATTCCTCCTACCCTGTCCCCATTCCCCTTCTGTTTTGGACAATCAGCTGCTTTGTCTTTATAAACCTCACACAATCTTTCAGGATGTAGATACTCAAATCAATCTTTGCCTGGGGGAGGTAATTATAAAACATTTCATGGAGGAGACTGAAAGTGAGCAAGAGGAGGGGCAGAGCCGTTTTTTTTCTGCTGTTTCTCATGAGGAGAGAACCAAGGCTGCCACTTCCAACCTTCTCCCTTTCAAGAATTACTGGGGTGTGCATGTAGTGCCTCCAAGATTGTTGTTGGGCTACTCAAAAAAAAACATTTCCCCCCCAGAGAATGAGTAAGAAGTAAATAATAAATAATAAAGATTCAACCGACTAGTATTAATCTTGAGTAGCCTCCATGAAAGGTCCTAGAGTATTTATTTATTTTTCAAATTTTGTTTTATTTGCCAATCAAAAGTCTGGCTTTCTTATTCTGAAATATCCACAATGGAATGGTTGGTGAAAGTGACAGAACTAGCAGAGCTGGCAAAATTAACTTGTTCGATTAGAGGAAGATCAACTACTACATTAGTGGCTGGAAAACCTTTATGGACTTTTTGCTGAAAAAAGAGAAAAACGAACTTGTGATTTACGGGTTTGAAGATTAGAAAGGGTAGTTTATGGAAAGAAGGAAATTATGACGTCACCTTAGAGAGAGAGAGTAATATATAAAAGCATTTATAACTGTTGTCAAAAAGATTGGAAGCCACTTCTTTATAATCTTTTCTCTATTTTCTTTCTTACTTATTCAGTATTCTTCCTTATTTTCTTTTCTAATACTTGCATTGTTTCTATCTTGTTAAAAACTTCAATAAAAATTATATTAAAAAAAAGTCTGGCTTTCAAAGAGGTTTACAGGTTCTATGAAAGTGAAGACAATCTTTTAGCACTTCATATCCATACATGAAGACAAATCTGCATAAACAGAGGTTTATTGCTAATGGCTCATTCAAATATGTAATAAACAAAGAAAAAAAGACCTTTAAGCATGGTAATTTAGCTAACTTCATGGAAATGAGCCTGTATCACAGCTGTTTGGTATTTTATTAAAAAGCAATAGATACATGGTATAAGTAAACAACTGAAATAAGATAAAGCAACTGAATGGGGGAAAAACTGATTTTTCTTGACTTAGGTGAAATATTCGCAGTGGTTGGAAGTGGCAACACAAGCTATCTATGCTTGTTGTCTTGTAGCTATTATTCTTATCTACTTCCCACACAATTCCCTAAGAACTGGGACCTTAGTCTCTAGTACTTTTCCTCCATTCGTTCTTTCTTTTCTCTCTCTATCTCTGCTTCATGCCAAGAACATTAACTTCTTTGAAAAACTTGAAATTGGAAAGAAAATAACTTCATGGAAGTTAATCCATTAATTTATGCAGCTTGTGAAAGAGCTTGGATAAATCTCTGGGAACGGGTAGGCTTTTACAAGAAAGGAGAAGGGAGAGTTAAAATTACACTGAGAAAAAAAGGTAACTGTAGCTTACAAAGTCTATTCTTATGACAGCACCTGGATGTTCTTGGTGAAGGATTTTGTGTGAAAGGTGAAAGGTCCCCTGTGTCTGACCCTTTGGGGGGATGCTGCTTTTGCGACATTTTCTTAGCAGACTATAGCGGGGTGGTTTGCCATTGCCTTCCCCAGTTGTCACCTTCCCCAGCAAGCTGGGTACTCATTTTACCGACCTTGGAAGGATGGAAGGCTGAGTCGACCTGAGCCACCTACCCGAGAATCCAGCTTCTGCTGGGATCGAACTTGTGTTGTGGGGAGAGTTTTGGTTGCAATGCTGCTGCCTACCACTCTGCACCACACAAGATTTTAGTTTGACTCAAAAAAAAGAAAAGAAAAGAAAATTCACTTGGGCAAAGGAAGGATGTCCCAAGGTGCCGACTTCTTTATGCAGTTTGCTTTGTTTGACATGTTCAGACAAGGATTTGGGGTGACATGACATCTTGCCTGTCTCTATTGGTCTGGGATTCAGCCAACACAATTCCTAACCAGAGTTCTTTCAAATGCTAGAATGGCTAGACCACAACATGCAGAGAAACTTGACTGCACCAGTTTTATTGCTGGCAAACCTTCTATAGTCCTTTAGGAAATCAAGTTTGGTATAGAACTTTGGAACAGTGCAGCAATCACCTTTTAGAAAAGGTCTTTACTAATCTGCTATAGTGAACATTATAATTTCATTCATAAATATAACTATTTGCCTATATTGGAGATAGCAGTGCAAAAATACATTGTCCTTCAACATATATTCCCTTCTGGCTGAAAATAACATACTCTCCCAGCTTCATTCTAAGTAGGAGGGAAATATAAGAATCATTGGCTATTTATGCTGATCTAAACATAAGTCCTTTGTGCCACGGACAAGGGTATAATTTATAATCCCTGTAAACAATCCCTTAAAGCATCCCTTTAAGTTGATGCAAAAGTACAAATTTACTCTGAAGGACAGCATCAAAATATGCCCTGATCTGATAGCTGGTTCAATCTCCTAAGAATCACTCTGTTGAATTACCTCAGTCTTCCCAATGTCCTGATAAAATCTTTGTCTCAACCTAGCTTTTCATCTTAGGGAAAGGGGAGAGAGAAGTGAGATTTGAGAAAGCATAAACTGATGGTAGTGCTGCTTCCTGGTGAGAGAGCAGAACTGGTGGGTTCATGAGGATGGGTCGTCCCTGAGATTCCCTAGGCTGGATGGCAAGGACTGGAAGACTGGACTTAATTTACAAGCCAGAGGCGTCCCACCTGTCTTCAACAGTACAGTTACTGTACATATAAGCTGGTATCTCAGAGAAAGACCCAATATGACCATCTTCCATAGCTGACAAATGGTTGATGGGTAACTTCTTCCCTCTTCAGCAAAGGATTGTTACCTTGTCGTGGTGCTGGAGCTTGAGCACCTCAATGATGCCATGAGCTAAACCGTGAAGGGCCACCCAAGACGGGAAGGTCGTGAGAGAGGTCAGACTAAATGAGATCCCTGGGGAAGGTAATGGCAACCCACCCCAGTATTCTTGCCGTGAAAAACTCAATGGATCAGTACAACCAGAGATATGTCGGTATATCATCGGAAGATGAGACCCCCAGGTCGGAAGATGGTCAAAATGCTACTGGGGAGGAACAGAGGATGAGTTCAACTAGCCCCAGACATGATGATGCAGCTAGCTCAAAGCCGAAAGGACGGCTAGCGGCAGATGGTGCTGGTGGTGAACGGCGAATCCGATGTTCTAAGGATCAACACACCATTGGAACCTGGAATGTAAGATCTATGAGCCAGGGCAAATTGGATGTGGTTATTGGTGAGATGTCAAGATTAAAGATAGACATTCTGGGCGTCAGTGAACTGAAATGGACTGGAATGGGCCACTTCACATGAAATGACCACCAGATCTACTACTGTGGACAAGAGGACCACAGAAGAAATGGAGTAGCCTTCATAATTAATAGTAAAGTGGCTAAAGCAGTGCTTGGATACAACCCAAAAAACGACAGAATGATCTCAATTCGAATTCAGGGCAAGCCATCTAACATCACAGTGATCCAAATATACGCCCCAACCACAAATGCTGAAGAAGCTGAAGTAGAGCAGTTCTATGAGGATCTGCAGCACCTACTGGACAACACGCCTAAAAGAGATGTTATTTTCATCACAGGAGACTGGAATGCTAAGGTGGGCAGTCAAATGACACCTCGAATTACAGGTAAGTATGGCCTGGGAGAACAAAATGAAGCAGGACATAGGCTGATAGAATTTTGCCAAGACAATTCACTCTGCATAACAAACACTCTCTTCCAACAACCTAAGAGACGGCTTTATACATGGACTTCACCAGATGGACAACACCGAAATCAGATTGATTACATCCTTTGCAGCCAAAGGTGGCGGACATCTGTACAGTCGGTAAAAACAAGGCCTGGAGCTGACTGTAGTTCAGATCACGAACTTCTTCTTGCACAATTTAGGATCAGACTAAAGAGATTAGGGAAGACCCACAGATCAGCTAGATATGAGCTCACTAATATTCCTAAGGAATATGCAGTGGAGGTGAAGAATAGATTTAAGGGACTGGACTTAGTAGATAGGGTCCTGGAAGAACTCTGGACAGAAGTTGGCAGCATTGTCCAGGAGGCAGCAACAAAATACATCCCAAAGAAAGAGAAAACCAAGAAGGCAAAATGGCTGTCTGCTGAGACACTAGAAGTAGCCCAAGAAAGAAGGAAAGCAAAAGGCAACAGTGATAGGGGGAGATATGCCCAATTAAATGCAAAATTCCAGAGGTTAGCCAGAAGAGATAAGGAATTATTTTTAAACAAGCAATGCGCGGAAGTGGAAGAAGACAATAGAATAGGAAGGACAAGAGACCTCTTCCAGAAAATTAGAAACATTGGAGGTAAATTCCAGGCAAAAATGGGTATGATCAAAAACAAAGATGGCAAGGACCTAACAGAAGAAGAAGAGATCAAGAAAAGGTGGCAAGAATATACAGAAGACCTGTATAGGAAGGATAACAATATCGGGGATAGCTTTGACGGTGTGGTCAGTGAGCTAGAGCCAGACATCCTGAAGAGTGAGGTTGAGTGGGCCTTAAGAAGCATTGCTAATAACAAGGCAACAGGAGACGACGGCATCCCAGCTGAACTGTTCAAAATCTTGCAAGATGATGCTGTCAAGGTAATGCATGCTATATGCCAGCAAATTTGGAAAACACAAGAATGGCCATCAGACTGGAAAAAATCAACTTATATCCCCATACCAAAAAAGGGAAACACTAAAGAATGTTCAAACTATCGAACAGTGGCACTCATTTCACAGGCCAGTAAGGTAATGCTCAAGATCCTGCAAGGTAGACTTCAGCAGTTCATGGAGCGAGAATTGCCAGATGTACAAGCTGGGTTTAGAAAAGGCAGAGGAACTAGAGACCAAATTGCCAATATCCGCTGGATAATGGAAAAAGCCAGGGAGTTTCAGAAAAACATCTATTTCTGTTTTATTGACTATTCTAAAGCCTTTGACTGTGTGGACCATAACAAATTGTGGCAAGTTCTTAGTGGTATGGGGATACCAAGTCATCTTGTCTGCCTCCTGAAGAATCTGTATAACGACCAAGTAGCAACAGTAAGAACAGATCACGGAACAACAGACTGGTTTACGATTGGGAAAGGAGTACGGCAGGGCTGTATACTCTCACCCTACCTATTCAACTTGTATGCAGAACACATCATGCGACAAGCTGGCCTTGAGGAATCCAAGGCTGGAGTTAAAATCTCTGGAAGAAACATTAACAATCTCAGATATGCAGATGATACCACTTTGATGGCTGAAAATGAAGAGGAAATGAGGAGCCTTATGATGAAGGTGAAAGAAGAAAGTGCAAAAGCTGGTTTGCAGCTAAACCTCAAAAAAATCAAGATTATGGCAACCAGCTTGATTGATAACTGGCAAATAGAGGGAGAAAATGTAGAAACAGTGAAAGACTTTGTATTCCTAGGTGCGAAGATTACTGCAGATGCTGACTGCAGTCAGGAAATCAGAAGACGCTTAATCCTTGGGAGAAGAGCAATGACAAATCTCGATAAAATAGTTAAGAGCAGAGACATCACGCTGACAACAAAGGTCCACATAGTTAAAGCAATGGTGTTCCCCGTAGTAACATATGGCTGCGAGAGCTGGACCATAAGGAAGGCTGAGCGAAGGAAGATCGATGCTTTTGAACTGTGGTGTTGGAGGAAAATTCTGAGAGTGGCTTGGACTGCAAGAAGATCAAACCAGTCCATCCTCCAGGAAATAAAGCCAGACTGCTCACTTGAGGGAATGATATTAAAGGCCAAACTGAAATACTTTGGCCACATAATGAGAAGACAGGACACCCTGGAGAAGATGCTGATGCTCGGGAGAGTGGAGGGCAAAAGGAAGAGGGGCCGACCAAGGGCAAGGTGGATAGATGATATTCTAGAGGTGACGGACTCGTCCCTGAGGGAGCTGGGGGTGTTGATGACCGACAGGAAGCTCTGGCGTGGGCTGGTCCATGAAGTCACGAAGAGTCGGAAGCGACTAAACGAATAAACAACAACAACAATGGCCTGGGAGAACAAAATGAAGCAGGACATAGGCTGATAGAATTTTGCCAAGACAACTCACTCTGCATAACAAACACTCTCTTCCAACAACCTAAGAGACGGCTTTATACATGGACTTCACCAGATGGACAACACCGAAATCAGATTGACTACATCCTTTGCAGACAAAGGTGGCGGACATCTATACAGTCGGTAAAAACAAGACCTGGAGCTGACTGTAGTTCAGATCACGAACTTCTTCTTGCACAATTTAGGATCAGACTAAAGAGATTAGGGAAGACCCACAGATCAGCTAGATATGAGCTCACTAATATTCCTAAGGAATATGCAATGGAGGTGAAGAATCGATTTAAGGGACTGGACTTAGTAGATAGGGTCCTGGAAGAACTCTGGACAGAAGTTTGCAACATTGTTCAGGAGGCGGCAACAAAATACATCCCAAAGAAAGAGAAAACCAAGAAGGTAAAATGGCTGTCTGCTGAGACACTAGAAGTAGCCCAAGAAAGAAGGAAAGCAAAAGGCAACAGTGACAGGGGGAAATATGCCCAATTAAATGCAAAATTCCAGAGGTTAGCCAGATGTCATGTTCACTGTTTCAATGTGCATTGTACATCGTAATGTTTCACATGCCATGGTGCTGACGCATGTTTCTGTTAGGAGGGAGCTGCTGTGAAACCTTGTGCCAAGCTCTGTATCTATGTTCATTTCAATGGAATGTGTTTGGGTTATGTGCTCTGCTCAAGGACTTTTTCCGCGGACCATCAGAAGCCGTTAGGAGCACCTGGGATTGTGAGCCTGGGAAGTTTTTACAGGGTGGAGGGTTATCGTTTGTACCGAGGGGTTTTAGTTTGCTTTTGGTGCGCTTTTTCCATTCTCAGCTTTCTTTGTGAACCTGTATACTATTCTTTAATAAATCAGATATCTTTGTGAATCTGCTTATGAGTCTGATGGTGTTTTAGAGTAGGCATTCATTACACCAGAAGAGATAAGGAATTATTTTTAAACAAGCAATGCGCGGAAGTGGAAGAAGACAATAGAATAGGAAGGACAAGAGACCTCTTCCAGAAAATTAGAAACATCGGAGGTAAATTCCAGGCAAAAATGGGTATGATCAAAAACAAAGATGGCAAGGACCTAACAGAAGAAGAAGAGATCAAGAAATGTGGCAAGAATATACAGAAGATCTGTATAGGAAGGATAACAATATCGGGGATAGCTTTGACGGTGTGGTCAATGAGCTAGAGCCAGACATCCTGAAGAGTGAGGTTGAATGGGCCTTAAGAAGCATTGCTAATAATAAGGCAGCAGGAGATAACGGCATCCCAGCTGAACTGTTCAAAATCTTGCAAGATGATGCTGTCAAGGTAATGCATGCAATATGCCAGCAAATTTGGAAAACACAAGAATGGCCATCAGACTGGAAAAAATCAACTTATATCCCCATACCAAAAAGGGAAACACTAAAGAATGTTCAAACTATCGAACAGTGGCACTCATTTCACATGCCAGTAAGGTAATGCTCAAGATCCTGCAAGGTAGACTTCAGCAACTCATGGAGCGAGAATTGCCAGATGAACAAGCTGGGTTTAGAAAAGGCAGAGGAACTAGGGACCAAATTGCCAATATCCGATGGATAATGGAAAAAGCCAGGGAGTTTCAGAAAAACATCTATTTCTGTTTTATTGACTATTCTAAAGCCTTTGACTGTGCGGACCATAACAAATTGTGGCAAGTTCTTAGTGGTATGGGGATACCAAGTCATCTTGTCTGCCTCCTGAAGAATCTGTATAACGACCAAGTAGCAACAGTAAGAACAGAGCACGGAACAACGGACTGGTTTAAGATTGGGCAAGGAGTACAGCAGGGCTGTATCCTCTCACCTTACCTATTCAACTTGTACGCAGAACACATCATGCGACATGCTGGGCTTGAGGAATCCAAGGCTGGAGTTAAAATCTCTGGAAGAAACATTAACAATCTCAGATATGCAGATGATACCACTTTGATTGCTGAAAGCGAAGAGGAACTGAGGAGCCTTATGATGAAGGTGAAAGAAGAAAGTGCAAAAGCTGGCTTGCAGCTAAACCTCAAAAAAACCAAGATTATGGCAACCAGCTTGATTGATAACTGGCAAATAGAGGGAGAAAATGTAGAAGCAGTGAAAGACTTTGTATTTCTAGGTGCGAAGATTACTGCAGATGCTGACTGCAGTCAGGAAATCAGAAGACGCTTAATCCTTGGGAGAAGAGCAATGACCAATCTCGATAAAATAGTTAAGAGCAGAGACATCACACTGACAACAAAGGTCCGCATAGTTAAAGCAATGGTATTCCCGGTAGTAACATATGGTTGTGAGAGCTGGACCGTAAGGAAGGCTGAGAGAAGGAAGATAGATGCTTTTGAACTGTGGTGTTGGAGGAAAATTCTGAGAGTGGCTTGGACTGCAAGAAGATCAAACCAGTCCATCCTCCAGGAAATAAAGCCAGACTGCTCACTTGAGGGAATGATATTAAAGGCAAAACTGAAATACTTTGGCCACATAATGAGAAGACAGGACACCCTGGAGAAGATGCTGATGCTAGGGAGAGTGGAGGGCAAAAGGAAGAGGGGCCGACCAAGGGCAAGGTGGATGGATGATATTCTAGAGGTGACGGACTCGTCCCTGGGGGAGCTGGGGGTGTTGACGACCGACAGGAAGCTCTGGCGTGGGCTGGTCCATGAAGTCACGAAGAGTCGGAAGCGACTAAATGAATAAACAACAACAAAAACTTCTTCCCTAAGAACACAGACAGAAGCCTTGAGAAATTTAGGATCAGAAGGAAAGGATTAAGCCTAGACAATCCATTTACTCTGGATGAGTTTAAAGCTCTAGAGCCAAATGAAGTGCATCGTAAGGTACTGAAGGAACTAGATGATGGCCGAACTTTTATCTTTGAAAAATCCTGGAGAACAGGTGATAGGATAAAAACAAATCTTACCAACTTAACTTTATCTTACTTTTTGAATGGGTTGCTTTCTTAATAGATTGTGAGAATATTACAGACATAACGTATCTTGATTTCAGCGACACATTTGTCAAAACATCTCATGACATGATGATTAGTAATTTAGTTCAGTGTGGATTAACAGTAAGAGCAGTCCGACAGTAAACTCAATTACCTAGAAAGGTGATGAGCTTCTCCGGAGGCTACACAACTGTCTGTCGGGGATGCTTAACTTGGATTCTTATTCTGAACAAGGCACTGGACTTGATAGCCCAAATGGCCCTTCCCATTCTGATTCTCTGAAGAAATAATGGCAGAAAGCTTCTGTGAAGAACTGGGGCATGTAGAAAGAAAGTGAGCAAAAATGGCTAAAATAAACTATAACTTAGGTGCAATTTACAGCTGAATATAAGAGTCTTTTCTACTTGTGTTGCAGGGTCAAATTGAATAAATAGAAAGGTACAGAGAGGATTCCCAGAGAAACAGAAAGACCCAGAAGAATCAATATTTCATACTAAGAGGAATTAAACTTCTCATACCTGCAATTGTATCTTACCGTACACCTTCTGTTATAGCTTATTCCCCATAATTTAGGCAGCTCATAAATTTTTCATTATTAGAGATATTGCCCAACTGAATCTACACACGAAAGGGATAGATGAAAAACGTCCATCTCCTAATTTCCCTTCATTCTGAAGTGTTATTATTCAGCAGAAGGCCTGAGTATCATTAAGTTTTTAAGCACTAAGCAAGAATTACCCAAGATGACTTATGGATGGTGATATCCTCAGCAATTTAGGTTTGTTGGTTAAATGGCTAATTTTTTCCTCCCTTTTACACATACACTCACCTTCCATTTAGGTGTAATTACACTACTACTATAATGAGGTGCCAAGTTCAACTCAGAAGTACCCCAGAGTCTTTGTAGTGACAAATACATTGGATAGGTACAAAACAATTAATGGCTTACAAATCACTCAACAAGTCCTAAGGGTAAAATACGTTTTTCATTTATGCTCCATTTATTTTCTTCAGTATCCTATAAAGTTTTTACTATTCATAAAGATAGATTTTAAAAAACAACAACAGAGCAGAATTGCTGCCTTTTGATAACATTTAACAGGGGAGCTTTCTCTCGGCCTTCAAGTGTTTTGACCTTCGTTTTTATGTTGGGGGATATCTTTAAATAGAAAGCAAGAGCCATTTGTAAATTGTTAATACTCAGCAGCTTTTACTTTTGAATAGTAGAGAAAAAGCAATATGTAAATGTAAGTGGCCCTCAGCAAGTCTCCTGGAACAGATCTGGACTCATTTCTGTAGAAGTGAGATCATAATCCGGGACACGGTGCCAAAGGAATATATAATTAGATTAATACAACGATAAAGGTATTGCCACAGAAACAATAGCCATGACATTCCCTAGAAAAGCAGCACGCTGCCTGCTATTGACTGCCAGCGAGTCATTTATATATCTTCTTCTGTAAAATGAGATATGATGGAAACAGCTGCTACTAGGTACATACTTCTTAAGCTCAGATGCTTTTTCCATCTTCTAATCAGAGGTACAAGGGAATATCAAACAGGAGATGCTGCAAAACCACTCCTCTCTCAATTTATGGCTGGACATCTCTCCCAAGATCAGACTGGCTCCCAGCCTACTGGTTTCTTGGAAAGGCATTAAAACCTGGCTAGCCTTGGGAATACATTTGTCAAGAGGAACCTTCTCCTATGGGCCTGGATCCTGCTGCTCTTTGCTTTACCATTCTTTTCCATTAACCTTTGTATTATTTTGTTAAGATGCACAGAGATATGTAGGGATTAGAGTGGCATATAAACTGTGGTGAATTGTAATAAATAGTAATTCTTCACCATTGGCCATGCTGGCCGGTACTGTAAGTTGTCATGTAGCCACTTCTGGAATCCCCAGTTGAATTTACACCAGAGAAAATCTGCCAGGCATTTTTCACAGAATCAGAGATGTAAGGGCTAGAAGGGATCTTAGAGATCATCTAGTCCAACCTCCGGCCCAAGGCAGAAATCCCCCAGTACAGCCAGCCTCTGTTTAAACATGTCCGGTTCACTAGTTCCTAAGGCAGTCTGTATGAAACAGCTGTTGCTGTTAGGATTTTGTTTTCTGATAACTAAAATCGACTTCCTTATAATTTAAACCCATTGCTTCTTGTCCTGTCTTTTGGCAGCAATTTTACCCTTCCTTCTTCATCATAGTCCTGCAGATGAAGGACTATTAAGGAGAGCTATCCTATTTCCCTAGTGTCTTTTTTTTTTCAGGCTGAAATAGCCAATGGCTCCAACTGCTCCTTGTAAGATTTTCCTTTCAGGCCCCTTATCATCTCAGTCACTCGCACTTAGACATGCTCCAGTTTGTCAGTGTTCTTCCTAAAATGCAGTGCCCAAAACTGGGCATGCATGCTAGGTATAGTCTGACCATTGTAGAATAGAGAGGAATGGCAACTTCTTTTGATCTTGATACTACTAGCAATGCAATCTAGGACTGCACTTTTTTTTTTTTGCAACTGCATCACATCTTGGCTCATATTCAGCTTGTGAACACACACCAGGACACCTAGACCCTTATTTTACATGTATTGCTATCTAGGAGATCTCCCCCATCTTACTCCTTTGATTTTTTTCCCCATCCAAAGATAGAACTCCGCATTTGTCTCTGCTGAATTTCAAGTGGGGTTTTGCCCAATGTTTCCGCTTGTCATTATCTTTCTGAGAAACACTAAAGAACCTTTAATGTTCTCTGCTGGCTGTATGGAAAAGAATGATAGGCTGAGAAAACATACCAAAGCATCAGAAGGATTTAAGCAAAACACATATGAATTTTTTTATTTTTTATTTATTTATAAACTTATTCACCGCCCATCTCCCCCTCATGTGGGGACTCTGGGCAGTTTACAATAAAACAATTCAATTCAAATCTTGCAACCAAGTTTCAGTTTGCTTTACTAACTCTTACCTTACACTTCAGTGTTTCTACTTCCAATGCAGGAAAGCAACTTCTTCTACTATTTTTTTTTTAAAACCTCACTTTTTTGCTAATGATTTCTCAGCTCAGCTCAGCCCAGCCCAGCATCAGGGCAGGGTGTGGTATGTGTGCCTGTGCATCAAAATCTGCAAGATGGTAGAATCCAAGCCCTAATCCTTTTGCATCAATGCATGTACAAAAGAGGCGGGGTTGAGATTACAATGCTACACCTGCCATCCTGTAGATTTTGACTCCCCATCCACCAGATGTCACCAGGTAAAAACAGGGTTTCCACTGAAATCAAGAAACTTCCACTCATTGCATTTTAAACCTTCTTCTTCTATATCTGCATCAATCACTCTTCTGCACTTACAGTACAGTACCACCTAGAGAAATGAGGCTTGGCAAACGTCTTACTCCTCTAGTAAAAAAAATAACACTTTCCTTTTAAACACACATTTCTTACTTTCTAAGCGTCCTGTTAATTGGTAAGGCAGGGAGAAATATTAACATGAGCCACCTTGTACAATCATTGAGACTTATTTCCAACTGAACTGCACTTCAGCTGAAACCCTAAAGCCTGGACTTTTTTCACTCTCCGGGGTATATCAAGGAGAATAAAATTACTCAAAAGCAGAAATTTTAAGTTCATTGGCCATCTCATAAGTTGAGACACAATGTTCAAACCTCATTCTTCCTTCTAGTGTATGCTTGTATGATCTAAGTCTTATTTGGTTATTTGATAATGGTTCAGAAATGTAGCTACAGATGTATCAAAAAAGATATTTCTTCTCTAAGCCTTTTCATTTGCTTGTACAAATCCCAAAGTATAAGATGCAAACATTTTTGGAGAAAAAAAAAGCATGTGGAACAATAGACCAAAATCAGTTTGTGTATGTGTGTGTTAATGTTTTACTTGTAATTCAGTACTCTCTTCGCTTATATAGCTTTTTTAAAAAGCCTCTATACCTTAGTGATTCCTTCTGAGCCCCCTCATAATACTGCTGTGTGAGAAGCTATCAGCATTTAAACTGTGTTTTCAAAGCTTAAATAGGACCTGATCTCCATCTCTATCCCTCTAAAACAAAACAGCATGGTTTTTTCTGAATTTTGGGCAGATGGATTCTTGCTATTATGGAGTCCTTGGTGCTCTCTAAGCCTTGTTGTTTTCTTGCAGACGTTTCATTGCCAGACTAGGCAACATCTTCAGTGCGAAGGCTTCTGAAGATGTTGCCTAGTCTGGCAATGAAACATCTGCAAGAAAACAAGGCTCAGAGAGCACCAGGGACTCCACAGTTCAACCCTTACAAATATTTGCTTGCTATTATGTGTGCTGATTGTGTGATGATTATAACAAACACAAATATTTCCAAAGAGATTTAGAGAGACAGTTCTGCTAAAGAAAAGCAAGCTTCTTTGATATATTATATGATTATGACATTATGAACTTTTGTACAAGCTTACATGACTATTTAGTGAACATTTCTGAAGTACCTCCTAAAATCACAAACGACTCCCAAGTGACAAATACTGAGGCCAGGTTTTAGTAAGTCCACTCAACTTGCTCACTGTAATACATCCTACATAACTCTCTGTGAAGCATGATATGCAATCAATCACTGCTCTATAGTGGGAAGGGTGAGTGTGTGGGGGGGCAATTCTGGTTAGAGGTGCTCAAGTTCTTCTAAATATGTGGACTGCTACAGAGATGATATTGGAGAAACAATATCATCTCTGTAGCAGTCCACATGGGGAAAAAAACCCCTCAAACTTAACTCTCTGGCTTTTAAGAGGGAGGGAAGGGAAAACACAAACAGGCTTTCTAGACTGTCAGCCCTTTGAGATTGATCAAGTCAGTTTAATAAAAATATTGTCATAATGATAATAAAAAAGAGAAACAGAGTCAAGTCAGGAAACACTCTGTAAGAATACTGAAACGCTACTGACATGGGTAACAATTACAGAATCTTGAAAGCCTGAAGAATCAGTCTGAGCTTCTTTCTAATGTTTTCTTCATTCCCTGGGCTTAGAACATGCTTTTGTAATTGTCACCACACAGTTTCTCCAAGGTCATTTGTGGCTTCCCACAAAATATAATTATTCAAACTGATATGGTTCTGTGCTTCTCTTGGTTAACAGACTTTGCCTATCCATATTTTAGGAACAGGAGGGCTAGTGGTGTAAAAGCCAAAAACTACTTAACAAAATCAGCTAAAAATTGCAGATCTTTAATCAAGTTCACTATTAGTGAAATGAAGCAGTTGTATGCCAGCAAACCCCCTTAATTTCCTTCCCAATTTTTCTTTACATTAAAATGAATGATGAAAGTACATACCAAGATCTTCATATAAATGTCAAAATATTTTCCCCTGAAAACACTGAAATTTCCCTCCAAACAGGATTAAGAAGTAAAACTACATTTTATTAATTGCTTATTCTGGATTAGTGCCAGAATTATTTTAAAAACAAGGGCTGTTATTTAAAAAACGAGGGCCTTCTTCTAGATTTTTTTTCTTACTTTCACATGCATACTAATTTTGCTCCCTTTTAGAAGACAAGGGAAAAAGGAATAACAATGCTTTCATCTTTCTTCTCAGAGTGGTGTTCTGAGATGCTCATAGCAATGAATCCCATCTCCATAAATGAATCAAAACAACTAGTGTAGGAGCCAAAAGTGTGCTGTGAAACTCCCTGATATTTCATTATGAACCTATCCTGCTAATGCACTTAAAAGATTTACAGGAACCAATTATCACCCTTTATGCCACCCACCGACATCAATTATTGCTTAAATTTAAGATAATGGCACATTTTCAGAAGCCACTTTATAATAATCTTTTTTTTTTTGTTTTGCCTTTGCAGTAATGCTTTGTGCTTCACTTTCTTGAAGAAGAGTTCTAGGTATCACTGGGAATCTGAAAACAGAGCAAACTGCAGGTTTGTTGTTGGGACACTGGCAAAGTATCCTCAGAGATCCCCATACTGTCTTTCAAAAACAGAGATAAGGCAAGTAGTGTGATGCAGGTGGCAGAAGCAGTAGGGTGCCATGTCAAATGTAGCACCATTGCAGCAGGAAAAGTCCATTTTAATCAATGACAGCCTCCCCCACACCAAATTATCGCTGCACTTAGAAATTAGCCGTGTTCACACATCACACTAAATTGCATTATGGTTAAGTTTCTCTTTACAGTCCTTTGTGATCAGTATGTAGTGTGAAAGGCCACTATAGCCTGCCTACTTGCTTATCTATTTATGAATTTGACTTATCTGGTCCCAATCATGCACAACTCTGGAAGACTTACAAAGATTAAAACAATATAAACAATTCAAAGCAAAGACATGGCCCTCCTGGGGGAAAACTATTCTACAAACCATGGTTTAAAAATTCCTGGCTTAGCACCATATATAAAAAGAGATGAAACAATGGTTTTCTGCTCCCTCCACGTCTCCAATCAGTTATCTGCACTGGTCTGGTGGGGGGGCACCTGCAACATTTCTTGTTTTTGTTTCTTCTGGAGCTCCAAACCCATGCAGTGAATGAGGGAACCAACTAGTTAATTCTCCCCCACCTTTTCAAGGTAGCACCTGTCTCTTCTGTGTCTTGGGCACTGGGAAAATATTACAGTGATGGCTCACTTACTTCAGCTATTCAGAGGCAATGGGCCATGTAAACAGGCCCTCTTTTGGTATTGTTTTAGATGGGTCTCCAACCCAGTTCAATGTGCCGGTTGCCATCAGCAGCAAAGACCCAACATTTGCAGCCAGGCTGCCTCTAACACTGACCCTACCTAAACAATTTAAACTTCTCCAATGATTTCTATATGTTTATTCAAATAAACAAAAAATGGGATAGTTTTTCTCAGTGTGACTCTGCTTATTTACTGGTTAATTTTATCAGCAAACATCCTCCTAGTCCTATTTTAATGGCCTCCAGTGGACCATATGGCTCAACTTTGGAGGCAAAATTGTGGTTTTATTTTTCTCGTATTTTGTGTAAATCCTCCCTAATATATATTTTTTTAAAACACTGCATCCCCTGAGGCCTTCAGAGACCAATAAATATATGAATGAAGCAAGTGTTGCCTTAGCAGCTAAAAGGTTACCATCACTGCTCTTCACCTTTGCTCCTGAAAGGCACAAAAAGCAGAGAAAAAAGCCTTGTTTGCATGACACACTGAACTGCACTGGGGTGGAGGTAGCATATCATAAATAGTCAAGACCCAGAGAGTGTAGTGGGGGGCTCCATCAGGGAGTTAATTTTACCTAAGCCAATTACGCTTAATCACATGTGTTATTCAAACAAGGACTCAACTCTCTTCTCCTGTCTGTTTTACTTTCTGCTCCTTTCCCCATAGTCTAGATGATGTGTGGGTGAGGAAAGATGCCCTCCACCCCCGCAATGGCATCAACCCTAATTGCGCAACACTTTTTTTTATTCCGCAAGGGGAAAAAGAACAGGCTGAGAGGTTGTCAAATAGGCTGCTTCCTACTTTTTTTACCTGTGTGGTATGGCTGATTGGATCAGCCACATCATGCAAATGTAGTCATTATATAAGTATGATTGTATAAATATGCAAACCAACTAAACAAAACGAACAGTGCTGGCTGTATCACCAGTGTTTGACGGGACAAAATCCCACTGCATTTGCACTTTGGGCATCTTTTCTTAGAAGAGATTTCTACAAAATGGTATGATATACTACTTTCTAGGATTAGGTTTGTGTAAGATTGAAGTCTAAGGCAAAGTTGTAGTAGAAAACATGGTGAAGCATGCAGGGTGGAAGGCTGGTAGTCTCAAACCCCCTTGGGTCTTTTGAGTCTTCACTCTCTGGGAGCTTCGGCTTTGGTGTAGCAACTTGGTGGTGCCTCACTTGGCGTCTAGTACTTAACCCTGGGGTGTGTGAGAGAAAGGGCTCCCACCCCATGTTAGTTTTGTGGTGATGAAGATGAAAAAAACAAAAATGTAATTCCTGTAGTGCCACCTCCTAGCTGTACGACATCAAGAAGTGTGGCGAGAGGCTCCAGCCATTCCTATGATGCAGACCAATCTCACTAGAAATCAATCCGTAAGAAATATAAACTGTAATAACTCTTTAACTTTAGATATTAAAAAGCCAACATATCCTCTTGAAGGAAGAAAATGCAAAACTATTCAGATCACGAGAAAACAACAGCTTTAAAAGGGAATTACAAACAAAAAACAAAAAACATGTATACAGTGCTTCAAACAGACAACTTGATATACTACAAATAAAAAAAGAACTTGCTGTAAAGAGATTGGAGTGAAATTTCAAATCATGTTCCAAGTCACAAAATTTCAAAAAAGAAATGGTTTCCTCATGCCCAGTTTGAGATACTCACAAAAGGCTGAAGTACACAAAATACTGAACTACTACAGAGAAATAAAAGAAAGCAGACTTGCACAGCACAGGGAAATAAATATCAAAATTCTAATGCAGATTCCTTCCTAGACTTATTACTTATTCCAGGGGTGTTCAACTGTGGCCTGTGGGCCGCATGCGGCCCTGAACAGCTAGTAATGTGGCCCCAAAACATTATCCCCTTGTTTTGATGTAAATGCCCATTTTGTCCCGTTTTTTTAAAAACTGCCTATCAGTGCACACGTTAGGCAGCCTATCAGAGCACAAGCATGGAGGGCAGACAGAAGAGCCCAGGAACACGAGAGGCAATTGGCTCCCGCCTGCAAGCGGCGGGAGATTTGAAGCAAAAAAGGCGCTCAGGAGAAGAGCTGGTTGTCACGGACAAACGTTCTATTGAGCTCCCAGAACCGCCTCAAGCCTCTGCTCCGGAATGACCTCAAAAGTCCTGCCCTGCCAACGTGATGGACCCCGGCCCTTTGCCCTGCCTGAAACCACTGCTGACCTGCACCTTGCCGCTGCTGCTTGCCTCACTGTCACCACCATCCCCGAGTCTGCTGCTGGTTTGTATCCTGCTGTTGCTGCCTCCGAGACTGCCGCGGTGTGGAGTTCCGCTTCGGAGCCGGCTGTAATTCCGTGCTGGTCCTAGTGCCTGCCTCTTGCCCTGCTACGCCAGGGAAACTCTGCTGCTGTGAGGTATCAGCCTTCCAGATCAGCCTTGCCTTGCTGCTGTAAGATCCCAGCCTGACTGCCCCTCGCATTGGGAAACAACGCCACAGGGACTGATATGGAATGTTACGTAAGTTTAACCCCATCCCATTTTTGCATCCCAATGTCCCGTTTTTGTCTCAAGGAAATACGGTCAACCTAAGTTGGGGCTGATCCCTTTTGGCTAGATGCATTAGTTTCACAAAAACAAAGTCAAATATCCCACTAGTTTTATGTTGCCCTCTTTTTTAAAATCTTATAATAAAAAATATAAAAAATAAATGAAGTTTTATTACTTATATACATTAACTATATTATATATTTTATGGGTGGCCCGAGACAATTCCTCTTCACTCAGTGTGGCCCAGGGAAGCCAAAAGGTTGGACACCCCTGACTTATTCCTTCACAGCTAGTAGCTAAAGTATCTGTTCCTCCCAAAGTCTATTTTGCTGAACTTCCCTTTTTCCTGAAAATTCCAAACTTTAATCTCAGTTTCTGGGCAACAATGTTCGTCCCCCCTTTTCTCAATCTCAGTCCTGTAACTAATGCCCTGAATTTTTCCATCTACCAAACATAGGGTCTGGATATCTCTCTGTGTATGTAACAGAAAGCATCTCTCCCTTGTGAAGATGTGGATTCTATGTTTGCACCTGTTCAGCATCTCAGCCGGCTGGCTGTGAATGCCATTCTTTCTTCCATTCCATGCTTTCTAGAAATATCCAGGCATTCATTCTAAAGCAGCAGGGACAGGCACATCTAGTTAGGTGCGGTCTTTAATAAATAGGGTGTCTGATGGGATTTCTACAAATTCCCAGTAAGTCAGAATTAATCAACTTAACCAGTATCCTTATCAGCACCTCCTGATAAGAGTTGGATCATGGTGATACAGGCTGCAAAAATGAGCCTACTTCTCCACTCTTATTATATTCATAAACAACGAACTGGTAGCGTTGTTTAGAGTAAGCTAGTATCTATTAAGTAAATCTGGACTGGAAAATCTGCTCCTGGGCCACTGCAAGGGATCTGCTCAATGTATGGAAGCTAAAGTGACTTGCATGTGCTTGGAGTTAGGTGCCAGCTGGGCAGGTCCAGCTGAGGTGAAAAGGCTGCTGTTAGTTTGGCCAACTGTGGAATCAGTCCCTGCTCTTCCTGAATGTGGCCAGGGCTTGACAGGTGACTGGGGTCAGGCAATAGTACAGTATATATGTTCTTAAGGCAGGGATTCTTGCCTCCTGTCTTGAAAAAGGCAATGGTATGTCCTCTCCTCAAGAAGCCATTGTTTGACCTGGCTATTTGGATGAAACAGATTATCTGGACTCTTATCAGTCAGGATTCAGGTCTAGGTACAGGATAGAAACTGCAATAGGTGAGAACAAGATATGAGAGTGACCTTCCTGGATTTGTTAGATCTCTGGTGGCCTTTGATATTAACTACCATGTATCCTTCTGGACTGGAAGAGGCACTGTTGACAGTTTTTTTCCCCTAAGTGGCTAGTCTAATTGGGTGAAGTGGGAGAGCAATGAAGTCTGCAGGTGCTCTATTATGAGGTGCTGCAGGGCTCAGCCCTCTCCCTGCTGCTGTTTTAATATTTAATGAAGCTGCTGGGAGAAATCAGCTGTTAGGATAAGGTGAACTATTATCAATATAAAGATGATACCCAATTTTATATCACCTTGGGCTGACCAGAAGTTGTGGTGGAGGTCCTTTCTTAGCATCTGAGGACTATTAGTGTCTCAACTGGAAAATACAGAGTCAGATGAATCCCTAGCAAGATGGAATGGCTGTGGGTTCAAAGGCCTATTAAATCCAGATAAATTCTGTCTTTAGCTCCGAATAGGGTTATATTCCCCTGTACTGAGCTGCTTGCAACTTGGGATTCTCCTGAACTCTCAGCTACTAATGGAACAGCAGGCAGAGGTCATGACCAAGAGGGCCTTTGCACAATTGCATCTTGTGTGTCAACTGGGACCATTTCTGGATCAGGAGGTGTTGTATATAACCTACCTGACTTGGTCACTTTTTGCCTGGATTGCTGCAATTTGTTCTACATGGGCTGTCCTAGAAGACCACCCAGATTTCAGCTGGTTCAGTATGCACAACCCTAGATTCCCCAATGTAAGATTCCCACTGAAGGATGGCTGTCTGTTAGCTTTTGGGTGCAACTCAAATTGTCTGTTGCACTACCTGTCTGTTAGCTTAGGGTGCAACTCACAGTGTTGTTTACCCCCTTTAAAGCCCTGTGAGGCTCAGGCCTGGATGTGTGCAATAATGCCTCTTTTAGACTAAATCTGCTTGTCCAATGAGATCTAGAGGAGAGGGCTTGGACGTCCCTCTCTTGAGGAAATGCCATCTACAAGGACTTTCTGGCTGGGCCACCTGGCGATAGCCTCTCTTCTGTAGAACAGCTTGCTGCCAGATTTCTAGATATCCTCCACATATTTGGCTTTTGAAGTGCTTCAGAGGAGAATGTTTGGGGACATGGAAGGTTAGCCTTCTTGTGTTGTGGGTGGCATATCATCAATATTATTATACTTCATGTGGTTCTTTTGTTTTCTGAAGTTGACTAAGCTTTTAATTTGATATTTATTGGTGGATGCAAGCCACTCCAGCCTTTACGAACTGAGTGGCACCAAATCTGCAGTAAATAAATAAATGTTCTCTGAAAAATGAAATCTTTAAACAACAGGACAACATATAAACTCTATCCAAATAAACTGTGCTGACATTGTTGAAAAGCCAAATGGGATCTAGCTTCCTATTTTCCCAAGATTCCTATATCTGCTATTTGATATGCTTTTCCTAGGATTTAATCATATTTTCCATTAAAACTGTTAACAGACAATTGTGGCAGGTTTATTAGCTGTGCTAATCATGTAATAAACAAAAATTGCTTACTCCTGCAATAAAAGTATATATTCCTTTAGAAAGAAGCCTAGGCTTCATTTGAATATCTTTGTGAAATACATGGGATATCACCTTCTCCCCCAAAAGTCCTACATAGTTAATGAAGATGAAACATTCTATATCTGTTTCTTGCAAGATTTGCTTAAGACTGGATATTAAATATTAAACCAAAACCTGAAAATACTGAGCTAAGAGAATAATTGGAAAAATTGGCTCTTAATTTCATCTGCTTTCTCTGTGTGATACAGTATTGCTTAAAAGTTTGTGAAGCCTTTTGAATTTTCAGTATTTCTGTATAACTACAACTTAAAACCTGATCTGTTCTCCACACAAATCCTAAAACTAGATCAGGAGAACTCAATTAAAGAAATTAGTTAAAAACATTATATTTGTTCATTTATTGAACTGACTTAATTGTTCTGATGTCACAAGAAGTTTTCCAGGCCTTGGACCAGGCGGCTGATTATTTATAGAAGTCGTGAAAACCTTTGGATTCCAAGATCCACCCAAAAATTTAGCCAAGTTGATTTGTATTTAAACAACGAGCTTTCAAGATGTCCAATCGTCACAGAGCCTTTTTATATCAACTGATGACTAACTCTTGCACGTAACTTGTAATCTCACTCTCTCCCTGTATCATTCTAATTACAAGATCATAATTTATAAAACATGACAGAATATTACCTTAATATATAGTACCATGTTATTGTATAATACAATCCCTTGTTAAGTAAAAGTGGATTTTTAAGCAAAAGGATCAAGTCAGCCTGCTTCTTAAATTCCTGTATTAGAGTTGCCAAGGTACCTACTATAAATCTTCTGCTGAATCCGTGGCCCAGTTATTTTATTACCATCAAACAAACCTCACAGGGCTTAATGGTTTTCCCTTCATCAGCACTACTGTGGTTTTTTTATGTGTATTTAGCTCAAGTTTCTTGAGTCAGTTGTCCGTTTTTAAAGAGCCTCCTTTGGAGACTCTGGATTCTAGGGCAAACTTCTATTTGTACTTTCAGGCTCTGGCCTCCCTTGAGTTTTCTTGTTGGGTGTTTCCTTATTACTCTCTTGCTACAAAAGTAGGTTATCCAGGAGGGAAGCAACAGCACAGTGACACCATTAATTAATCTATGTTCAGTGGGTTCTTGCGAGCATCCCTCTGGAACTGTTTTAAACAGATCTCTTCTCTGGTGACTAATGGCACCACCAACAACTACTTAACAAAGCAATCCTACAGATGTCTACAAAACAGTAAGTCAGGTCCCAGTGAATCTGGATTGCAGCCTAAGACTTTTACATAACATATGAAGTCATAATGTGGTCTCTTTGGTTTTGGCCACTGGGGCTTGCAAAACAATGAATTATGACTCGGCCTGGGTCTTAAAATGGACCAGACCTTGGAAGGTCTTAACTGGTTAATATGTCTTGTATTAGATCTGGATAGTTAAGACTGCTGTACTCTACCAATTTTTGACCAGCATGCTTTTTAACAAAAAAGAGGCTCTATTACGGAATAAGTAGGAAAAGAGCTGTATCACTGTAATATATCCTTTCTGCCATGTGTGTCTTTTTTCTTATTATTTTCCTCTTCTTCACAATTAAAGTGAGGTCCCATTAAATCTGGGAGATCTCTAAAGGATGTATTTTTCTGCTGTCACGACTTACCCCTTTTCTTGTTTAGAAATTCTTGTTTTTCTGCTTTATGTCTCTGAGGAAACTAGGTGAAACAGTCACTTTGTTAACATTTAAACGAAGAAATGAATACCTTTTATTAAATCACTTAAAATGGTCTACAAGGAGGTTCACCTCACATTACAATGTACCTGTAGTCTGTCAATACTTGCCTTCCCGGGACACCAAATGCAGGTAGTCCTCAACTTACAACTGTTTGTTTTACGATGGTCCAAAGTTACTACAGCCTTGGATGGGTGCTTTATGACTTGTAAAGCACTTTCAAGCATCGCAAAATGTCACACCACCCCCAGGCTCACATGATCGCACTTCAGGCGCTTGGAAACTAGCTCGCATTTACGACTGGTTGCAGCGCCCTGTGGTCATACTTTGTGACGTTTTTTGCCGTTTTCCAGCAAAAAGCACCCATTGGGGAATCTGGATTTGCTTAAAGTAAAAACAGTAATAAAATTGGGTCTGGTCACATGGTGATTTGACTTATGACTGCAACAACTTATGATAGAGATTCCGGTCCCAACTGTGATTGTAAGTCAAGGACTACCTGCATATTGGCGACTCCATCTCTGATAGATGGCCATTTTCCTGAGTTAGGACTCTGAGCCTCCTCAGTGTCTTATGTATGTAGCTGGTTTCCATAAGAATCCACCAGGCCCCTGATGATCTTGCAGGGAAAGCAGTTAGGGCCTGGTCTATCACTTGCATGAAGTGGTATCTTGGGCCCTTGATGAGAACAACCTCAAGCATTCCCGCACTGTCTGCCAATTCCAGGTGACTCCTCTGTTCTCTGAGGGCCTCCAGGAGATGAAATGGCAAAAGTCACATTTGGAGTGTAGATGGAGCATGGCGAAGACTGAACTTGACCGAGTGCAGGCATGAGGCTGATGTAGAGAGTAAGGAAGATGACCTTGATGGAAATATTTGGAAGTACCCAAAGGTGGAATAATTACTTCCTATGATCTAAGCTCCTCTTAAGGCACCTCAGAACAACATTTGGTTTTTTTAGCAGCTGGTTCACACTGATGGTTCATGTTTGTGGTCAACAAAGACATATAGATCCCTTTCACATATACTACTGCTAAGCCAGCTCTCTCTCATTCTATACTTGTGTTTTACATTTTTCTTACCCAGACTTTTCTTAATTCCATTCAATTCATTTCAGCCCATTCTTCAAGCTTGTCTTGATTTGTTTAAATCCTCTCTTTCATCTAAAGTATGTGTCATCTACAAATTTAATAAGCATCTTAACTCACTCATCCAAGTCATTGATAAAAATGTTGACCAATACAAAGCCCAGAACAGAGCCCATGTGGTATGCCACTTGATACTTCCCTCCAAGCTGAAGTGAAGCTGTTAATGGCATTCTTTGGGTGTGGTTATTCAGCCAATGGTGAATCCGTCTAACACTTGTACCGTCTACCCTATACTTAACCATTTTATTAAAGGTAGTATTATGAGGCACTCTGTTGAAAGCTTTAATAGAATCATAGGGTTGGAAGGGACCTGAGAGATAATCCAATCCAATCCCCTGCATACTGCAGGATTCACTACAACATCCCCAGTAGATGATTATCCAACCTCCAGTGAAGGGGAAGAAACCACTCCATGCAGTAACCTGTTCCACTGACTGACAGCTCTTTCTGTCAAGAAGTTCTTCCTCATGCCTAATCTATATCTATATTCTTGAGGTTTCACCCCACTGGTTCCAGTCTTACCCTCTGGAGCAAGTGAGAATAAGTCTGAGCCCTCCACAATGTGACTGCCCTTCAGATATTTGAAGATAGCTATTACATCCTCTCTCAACCTTCTCTGCATGCTAAACATACCTAGAACTTTTAACTGTTTCTTGTAGAACTTAGTTTCCAGGCCTTTCATCAGTTCAAAAGCTAGCTTATTTTCTTACCAGTGGAAGGAAATATTTATTTCAAAATGAAAATTCTGAAACCATTTATGGAAAGAAATGAGAACAAGGCTCTGAAGCAAGGTTTCAGCTATCTCTAAGCAAGAGCTCCCCTCTTCCCAATATTGTACTTAAAATAATTTTGGATAATCTACATTTGTTAATAGATATTTTGAATACAGCTGTAGATTGGATTCTGCTGTATTAATATATTTGGATGCTGAAAAGCTTTTGACATAGAAAACTAAAGCAAGTTATGTCTAGGTATGACTTCCTGTCTTCTTTCATGAAATGGATTTTATTAACAATTGCAACCAATAACAATAAGAATTGAGGAGAGTCTGGAATAACTAATTTTAAATCAAGTACTTTGTAATGATTATTTTAAAGAATTTCAGTAACTACAGATGGAATTCTCTTTGCCTAATACAGATCAGTGGCAATATCATCAGTTTAAGCATGTTTTGATTTAGCTGCCTCAAAAAATCCTGATATGTTAGCTTTTTTGATGGAATCTGTTTCTGAAATTAAACCAACTTCAAAACTGTATCAGAAATTAAAATATACATTTAAAGTCGGTATTATATATTTATGACTTATGGAATAAAGAATTGGACTATTCAATAATGGAACATCTATGGATGTAAATTTTAAAAAATGTGAAGTTTGTTTCTTTGACCTTGAGGTTGAAATTAATCCATCACAAGATTTTATTCTAAGTTGATTTCATCCTCAAAAAATGTGTCAGAAAGGATGGACTGCAGACTTTCTGTTAGCACTTTAAGAAATTTGGGGGCATATTAACACATATGATTTGGTCACATACAGTTTTGATTTCTTTTTGGATTAATATTGTAACATATTAATAGGTGTATGGGTAAGTATTTTCAAGTAAAAGATATAAATAGTATTTTGAGTTATATTTAAAAATTGTGGAATCTATGTTTGAGGAATACTGGTTATATAGACAAGATGTCTATACTGAGACAGTGAAAAAGTACTATTGCCTCCACATCAAAGTTTGGATTCAAGAAAGCAATTTATCTATTTTTGAAAAGGCTATTTTTTCTACTAATCAAAAAATGACATAATGTTATCTTTGGCATAGATTTCATACTACTTTACAAGAACAGACATTTTAATGCATATTTTGATACCTTGTTATTAAATGATTATATTAATATGTAATATAGTTAGGTAATTAATATTGACTTAGTATGTAAATTTTAGGGATTTTTATTTTACTCTTTATTTTTTTGGTTTTGCTATTATAACCTAATAACTAATTAATCATTGGATTAATGTACATATATTACTGTATTTCTTTTAATCTGCCCTGTGATCTTATTTTCTTTGAATTTCTTTTTAAACACCGCAATAAAATATTATACGAATGTATTCTTGAAAGCAACCTGCACTGTCTTCAGTAGGATTTACTCAGTTGTACAAATGTACATAGGACTGCAGTACAGGAAGTAGAAATGTAGTATACACAGGTAGTAGATTTTATCATATTTTATACAACCAAGTGTGGTATGTGCATAATGGCATCTTCCTCAAGCCAATTTTTCTAAGATGAGTGATTGGGGGATTGGGGTGGAGCTTAGAGTGGATGTTGAGGCTTCCTTCAGGGCTCTGGACTCTTATACAATTAAGTCCTAAAAATAAGAAACAGCTCTGAAGCTGAGATGTGGTCCGATTCCCTGCAGATTTTGTTTGATATATTTGGTAAATGGCTGAGGCAGCTTTGCAGGAACTGGCAGCCAGAGCACCACTTCAGAGATGTATGAGTAAATACAGACAGAACAGCTCAGAAGTGAACTCAACATCTTTTCCTTCACAGTGCAAAGAGAGGCTAAAAGGAAACAAAAAAGGGTTTCTGAAGGCAGAATCAGATTTCCAATTTGCATGGTATTGAGGTGTCTGTTGAAGAAAAAAAAACAGTGGCCTGTGACCTGTGATGTTGCCTTGGTAATATATATGGAGCTTTGTTTATATAGGACTGTGCTGACCTTGCTAGTCTTGCCCAAATCTAGAAGGAACACAATTTTATTCAGTGTTACTCTTCCCAAGCAGCAAAAGGAATGCAGAGCTTTAAGTATAAGTCCATAGCTAAAGTCACAGAATTTATCTTCCTTCTCTAGCTTCTACCTTCTTGACTCAACCTCATCTGCCTAGACCTTACAATCCTACCTGGACTGGAGCTTCCTTACCTTGATCAGACACCACTAATTTCTCCTACAAGCCTCAGGTCATTGTTATTTACATATTCTTATTCAATTTAATTCAACCTTTGTTTTGTTTATACTATTTCTGGGAAAATTCCCAGGTAGATAAGACGAATGCTATAAGATCATAGTAACAACATAATGATCACAGTGCCATATTTGTGGGACTGCCTCTCCCTGAGGGTATCTGCCCGCCTCACCAGAACAGATAGGATGAGCATGCTCCAAGTCCATTCCCTGAAATATTGCTCTATCACGGGACCTCGGAAGTGTGACTTTTCCATGGCTGCCCCTACATTTGGAACACACTCCCCCCAACAATCTGGCAGGCCCCCACCCTTCCTAGTTTCAGGAAGGCCATTAAAACCTGGCTCTTTACCCAGACACTGCAGAGAGTTGTTGGGGCACCTGGAAGGTTGATTGAGATGCTGGGTTTTTAGGTTTTTATGGCTTTTATAGTTTTATCATTATGAGCCACCCAGAGTTGTTTTAAGATGGGTGGCCATACAAATCTTAAAAATAGCATAGCATAGCATAGCATAGCATAGCATAGCATAGCATAGCATAGCATAGCATAGCATAGCATAGCATAGCATAGCATAATAAAAAAAATAAAGTTTCACCACAGAATGGAAAAATATGAAACACATGATTTAATTGCAGTATCTCCAGTGGTGTCAATGTGCCCAAAGACACCACTCTTCAAGCCAGTCAGTCTCTCTGTTCCACATAACTTGTTTTTTTACACTTTATAAACAAAGTTCTACCCTCCAGAACTGTCTTCTTTTCCCAAAATCCTTTTGTCAGGTTCCCCAGTTCAAACTTGGCAAAAGCTACCCAGACACTCATCACGGCATGATTAGATAAGAAGCTTGACTGCATACCAGAATGGGGTCGCTTAGTGCAGCTAACTGCCCTTTGTCCACATGAGAATGCAGTCCTTCTAATATCCACTGCAGTTTAAATCCAACACTTTTTTCCCCCACCTTCCTCACCCCTTATCAGATACTCTGCTTTGCACTTCTCAGGCCTGCTACTGAGATCATAGATTGGTAACTTAATTGACACTTGTGCTGTGGAAAACGCTAACAACGTGACTCCTTTGCCCTGTCCCAAATGGGCTCCATAAGCATTCTTAGAAAATACAAACTAGGGACTGCAGGAGCTCAGTGTCCACCTGTTTGGGGGGGGGAGGGGAACCAACCTGGATAATAAACAGGGAGCACCCCCAAGAGCATCAGGAAAATTCAGGGAACAAGAACCATTTGGATTTCCAGAATGATCTTTATTGCTAGTAGAGTAATGATACAGAATCTTGACAGCCTGTGAAAGCAATTTTCCAGCTCAATTTATATCAAAATAATAACACAGAGTTATTCTGAGCTCTTTCTCATGTTTTCCCCTCCCTAAACTAAGAAATCATTTCTGGAACTGCCCTGCTTCCTTCTGTAACAGTCATGCTCCTTCCTCTACACTCCCAGGGTCTGTTAGACATCTCATCACAAACAGTAAAGGCTAGAGAAGGTAGAAGGTTGCATTCCAGTAAATTGGTCCTTTGTTATCAGTTAAGTTTCACATACCAACCATTTTGTGAATAAGTAAGCTGCCCAAGTAGAGTGCCCATCACCCTGAAAAGACTGACCCCTATCTATTCATCCTTCACCCTCTCACAGACATACCCTGATACCATTTCTTGGAGGATGATGATGATGATTAATTAAATTTGTATGCAGCCCAACTTCCAATCTTTAGTTCATTAAGGTTTCTTCTATGTATAACCTTAAGCTATGTAGTATCAGCCAAGAAAAAAATTGTATGTGATGAGACTTTGGCTTGGGTAAGAGAGATAAAATTTAAATTAGGAATTAAAACACACCACAGACACACAAACACCTACCCATTTCTTTGAGCTCCATGTTGAAAAGTTCCAACCAGCAAGCATCAATTTCATCCAGATCATAGCGACATAGTCTATGGGAGTATGTTCTAGTAGCATCTGAACTGTCAGAGCTAGACAGATTCCCTGGAAAGGTCTGTGATGAAGAATGGTCTAGCAGAGGTATTATCCTATGGAAGAAAACAAACTCTGATGTAAAAGTCAGGTTGAGAGATGAAATTAGCATATTAGAAACACGAAGATAATATCCTGAAACTATCAACATACATACAAACTATCAACCTGCATATTTAGAACAAGAAACACTAAATAAAGTAACTGTTGAGTTCCATTATCCAGTATGCAAGTGAATGTTCTGGAGTGAAGCAATTCAGGCGTAAAATAAATCCAGGGAGTGAGACTCAAAATATCTGCAGAATGTCAGACTGAGGAAGATGATGAAGGGACCTTTCATAGACGTTTCCAAAGTTATCTCTTCCACACTACAAGCCTGATATACCAGAATGAGGAAATGATTTAGCGTATCAGGTCATACTGCAAAAGCCAAATTAAGAATCAACAAAAAAAATTGTGTTGATTTTTGACTCTCTTCGTCTCTGATATACTATCAAGCCTTATCACACAAAATTAAGAGTCTGCTTTGAAACTACTGTCAGTGACTCTTCTGACAAGCAGAAAATGTCTTCTGAAAGACCTAATATGAGGACAATAAAGGGTATAATATCCTAAACACTAATACCAGTTTAATATTCAGGTACATTAAGAAAAAAGGGCTTTCTGAATGACAAGAAAGGTCAAAGTTGCAGGTACTTCGCCTACTATATGACCCTATTACAAAAACGTTCTCCATTTAAGTGATTCAATTGGTAGATAATCTCAAATGAGACCACGCTTATAACAATAAACACAGGTATTATGTGCAAGTTAGATGACCTGCAGCCCTTTTTTCTCACTCAGAACAAAACTTTCCTGATGCCCAGCAGCTATTGGTCAAAAACCAGATAACAAAGAAGATTCCTTCATTCCACTGCAATCTGATTGCAAATTACTGTAACCTTCATACCAAAGGATTTTATTATTGTATCAAAATATCCTGAGATAATTGCAATACTCAAATTATGGAGTAGCCCATGTGCTTTTAAAGCCAGAAAATCCTAATGGTGCCCCTATAATAATTATATTGTTAAAAATAAACTAATTGGTCATCTGATACCTTGTAATTTTATCTCATAGCTTAATCATAAGGCCAGTTCAGCAGAACTCCACAGAGGCAGATAATCTAATAGCATCTTAAACTAGCATTGTATGATTACTGATGGTAATTGAAACTACCTTAAAATGTATGTTATTTTGCAAACTTGGGTAACACCCATGGATTATAAACAGCCAGCCGGTTCCATTTTTGGAGCCTCCAAAACACTCTCAGATTATCCATTGACATTCAGCAGCAAATACACTGGTTTTAGACTGCAATTTTTCTTTAGGTTTTGGCTATAGAACAAACTACTGCAAAGCTTAAAAGTTTATGGTGACATCTTCTTCTTCCCTGTAGCCCTCAAATTACAGAGGAAGAAGTTTGATGGGGAGACGATCTTATACTTGCCATTGCCCAAAGGCTAGAAGAGGAGAAGGAAGATACACATGAAGCCTATAAAACAATTCCAGAGCAGATATGGAAGCAAAAATCCTTCCTGGCTGCTCAAGAGAGAACAATTCCACCTAAAGGTTTGCTTTCTTTCCCCATACTCGATCACACTTTTTTCCTCTGGGACGTAAGGGATTTTCCATAAAACTGAGCAGGATGCCTGATGCCACAGTACTGTGCTCATATAAAACTATCTCTTATTTGGCATGGGCTTGAGTCGTCCTCCAACTTCTGAGTGGCTGCCCAAATCAGATCTGAAATAATATTCCCAAAGTCCTTGTTTTGCTTTGCTTTTTACAAGAATATCTTTACTGTATCATTTCAAGGAACTATCTAATCCAGCATTCTGTCCAGCAGTGATCAGACAGATGCTTCTGTGAAGTCAACGAACAAGGCATGAGGGCATTAACTCAAAAACTCTGCTGTTTTTTCCCAGGAGCTTGTACTCAAAGACAGCCTCAATTTGTTCTGGTTTATGTTCCTTAATGGGCTTACCCTTCACTAATGTTAGTAATCTTTGGAACTTGCATGATAAAGTGAGAGAATAATTTCCCTCCAGGCACTTCTTATTTTTTAACTCTATAATTGTCACCCCCTTCACCCTTGGTTGTCTTCTATCTGAACCAGGATTCCTACTGCCTATAACTTGTATTCATTTGAAGGGGAAAAGCAATCAAATTTAGTTTCCCTGCAAGTATCTTAGGCAATAGACCTAATTTTTAACTGAGTTATTTAGTTCTTCTACAAGTCTGATACCACAGACTGCACTGACAGTCCTCTGGAGGAGGGGGGAGGAAAGGATGCTGCAGCTTCGTAGCAACAGATCATCTGCTTTTTGTTTTTCTTTTCTCCATGATGCTACTCCTGCAAGTCTATATACAGTGGCACTAGAAGGATCAGTGGCACAACGACAAATTGAGAAACTTCTTATATCATGTACTTTGTCCCTTTGCTTTCCACACACTTCCCTACTCCTTATATTTTGCCTTCAGGCTAAGGGCACACATCACTACGTTCAAGCTAGGTGGATTTTGCCAACAGTTTCTACTTTTATTGCACATTTTCAGAAGATGCCACTGGTTTATATAGTGACACCACAGATCCTTTGAAACTTAAAATACTTTCTGCCAACACCATCAGGGATTAAAAGTAGTCACCCTCTCAATCCCATCCCTGTTAAATGTGATTCTTCTATTTCCGTTCAGCCTTGCCAACCTTACTTGCTGGTAGTACCTCCCCCCTTTTTGATTCTGAAGTCAAAAAAATAACCCTGTGACAAAATCTGCCTACATCAATCTTCTTAAAATATTAGACACTAGAGGCTTTCTTTCCCCTCAGCTGAAATACAGAAGGGCAAATTATGGTAACTATGAAAGTAATTTACATTGAAGGTTTCCAGAAACAGATGATAAAACCACAGAATTCTGCTTCCCCTAGCCTAAACTGTGAACTTTTTAAAACAACAACAACACCCTGATGCATACTCTTACTAAAGAAATTTTCAAAGCCTTCCGCACCACTTCTGCAAAAGTTGGTAAAACTCGGTATTTTTTTTTTTTCCAGGAAGTCAGTTTTATATAAAGGCAAAGGCCTCTCAATCCAGAGATGTATCTGAAGATACAGAAATATCCCAATCCAGTACAGATTGCTCCAGAAGAAGTCAAATCTGGCTTGACTCCTGGATTTTGAGCAAGATTCAGAAAAATTAGGAAAAACAGTCTGTCACACACACACACACATTTTTTCCAGCAGAATTGGATGACATTTCATAAAAATCACTGCCAGTGTTTTCAAACTATGTTTTTTTTTAAAAGTTTTACTTTCAGTAACTTGGTGCTCTCATGAAACTGGCACCAATAACATCCACTGCCTGCTTCATGAATTATGGGCACTTCCTCACAGCCTCATTAACATGTCCTTGACTTGGCAGAAAAGTATGTCAGCATAATTTGTGCAGCCTCATGGCTAAGCTTCACTATGCCTCAGCATCAAAAGCAGGTCGGGGTACTGTCCTTACAGATTTAATGCAGGACAGTTTCAGGCAGTGTCTGATGGATTCCTCCCACTCAAGGATTATAAATCAGCCAATCAAACCAATGTCCCGAGAAAATGGAAAATATTTACAGGGAACTCTCCCCCCCTCCCGCAACATCTTCCTCCTCTGTACTTCAAATCAGTTCAGCACAGTAAGAACTGAGTCACAGAATATGGAGTTGTCAGAGAAAGCTAGATTTTAATGGGGAAGAAAGATAGTGGAAAGCTAATTTTGAAAGTGGAAATGAGTCAGAATACTGAACACATGCACTCCATACTGCAATATTTTGTTGTAGATGATTCCATCTATTTTCTCCAAGATTAATTGTGAAGGTGCACAATGGGAAGATTTTAGAGGTGAAGAAAGGAAGCCAAGACCTTTTCTTTTTCTTATTTGTTTTTTTAAGAAAAACCCTCATCCTCTGTACCTTAAGTCAGGCCCCATAGGCAAACTCAGGCCCTATAGACAATTTATTACATAAATTACATTAAATCTTCAGATTGGTTGCCATTTTCTTCTAAACCCTTCCTTACTCATTTGATGCATGTCTTTTGAATATTCCTAACTACAGTAACGTTTACTCTAAAAAAAACCCCATATTAATAAAACCTAAAGTGATTGGCCTATGGGCCCTGACTTCTGGTACACTCTGTATTTACAAATAAAGTGCTGAAGTTTGCCTCTGGAAGAGTCAGTCCCTGTATATGTTACAGCAGAATTCAGAAAAGAAGAGGAAAATACTTCCTCCCTCCCAATGATTACATGGTATAATATGACATATGTAATAATACAGTGCTGAGATTTGTCGAGTTCTAAGGAATCCATTTCCCACCAGCTTATGCAATCAATTCCTCAAATTCATATTTCGACATTTCAAGTTTTGGAAATAATTTGGTAAGTCGAACTCAGTATTTATTCCAAATTAAACTCTCATTGATCTCTATGTGATTTAAACACATACAATGTTTGCTGGATTGCAAGATGGCCAGGGGCATCTGCAAGGGGGATCCAAAAAGTCAAAAAGATAGCCATGTCTGTGACTGAAGCCCTGCCCCTTTTTGCCTGCAACACACATTTTTTGACCCCTTCCACTATGCCCCCTACCCACCCTGGGACAGCCCTGAACATGATCAAGAGAAAATCTGCCAAAACAAAGAAAGATCAAAACAGGCTACAAGTACAAGAAACAATGGAACTTTTCATACCTTATTTGTTCAATGCGTAGTAGCAACATCACTTGTCTACCCCCCCACCCCCCAGTGCTTTGGCCACCCAGCAAACAAACCTTGAAGTCTGGGAAGCAAGTTTACTTTATTTATTTATGTAGTATATTTCTCATCCTCCCAATAGTCAAAATATTCTGGCCAGACTAGAAACTGTTCAGTGTTTTTGAAGAACACATTTTGAAGAAAAATACAGAAAAATAAAACAGTAAGAATAATATGCAAATGAATGGGCTTACATCTTAAGCAAGACTCCTCTATTAATGGTTGCCTATAATGTTGAAAAGGAAGTGACAGTAGGTATATTTAGCAAGTTCTACGGTGGGATTGCTTACAGCTACTCAGAAAACCTAAGCATGTTCTATGGGTCAAGTTCAAGTAAGACATCCTCTATTCTCATCCCTACAAACTTTTACACTGAATATGGAAGTGTAGCTACTCTCTAAGGTAAGTTGGAGAGTAGCTCTCCCCAGAGTTATGGACAGCCGTGACTCTACTGGCCTCTTGGAAGTCCATGAAGACCTGGCTTTCCCCCCAGGCACTTCCTCCCTGAAATATCACACCATAACACAAATGCCAATATACACTGATGCTGACAAAAAAAGCAAACAATATGTCCTTCAGGAAAAACTTCTGAGTCTGAAATATTTGTGATCACTCAATTCACTTTACTCCAACATTTCCAAAAGAACAAATTGTGGGCAATTTGTCACCAAAGGATATGAGTTGCCATGAATAAAGACAAGCTCTACTAGAGAATCTAAGGATTCATATTCCTCAGCATGCAGTTTCCAAAAGTGAGCAGCCCAGACTTTCAGAGATACTCAAAATGAGCTTAAGCCTGTAAGACCTTATACTGTCTGCCATCACATCTAAGTTTTATCTGCATTCCATGCCTGGTCATTTCACTGAGGTACTGGGACAAATACTCATCAGTAGATCTTCAGCATATACATGTTGCTCATTCTTTTACACTAGCTTCTGAAGTTATATCACTGCATCTTAAGATATGGAATTCTTTACATGAACCTTTCCAAATCTGATGACCTTCTGATGAATTGGAACCGCAACCTCCAGAAATACCATCCAATTTCTGTATTCAAGGAGTTTCACTCTGACACTTACAGGATTGGCTGGAGAAGGTAGCAATAGATCAACTGTGCTGAATAGCATTTTCTTTTAACTGTTCTGAATCTTCCACTTGTTAGGAAGTGAGATTGTGCCTGTCAATTCATTGGCAGAATCTTATTTTCATATTATGGGAAAAAGGAAGGGGGAAAATGTTTTCTTCAAACCAGCAATAAGCATATAAACCTCTATCATGTTCTCTGTTGGTCAACTGTCCACTGAAAGCCCTAAATATATTAACCTTTGCTCACAGAACGTGCTCTGCCCCTGGATTGGTGTGAGGAGGTATATTCTGGGCTGTGGTTTCATCTGTAAAACTATGTTCCATTGAAATACATAAGGTGAGCCCATGGAATATGCAAGTTTATTTATTTACAAGTGGCTTTAAATGAATGAAAATTCTTTGGGGTCTCTTTCTATCCAGTACTGTGATTAGTTCTAATTACTTCATTTTACCATTTTTGCTAAATCCTGTTCAATAAAAATATGAACCATAATTATACTAAAGTATTATGTAATATTTTAAACATGCATTCTGATAAGTTGCGTTGGAAGATACTTTGGGAAGGCTGGACTCTAAAAACATACTGTTAAATACCTTTAAATAAATAAGCAAGTAAGTACATAAATAAATCATTGTTTGGTTGCTCATCTCAGCTTCCTCCCAAGTGCTACAATATCCTATTGACCTAGGGTAATTACAATTGCATACATTATTCTAAGTGCACCCAAATTGGCCTGAATAAATTGCTTTCAAGACAAGCTTAGCTGCTTTGCTACTAGTCTCTGTGCCCATTATAAAACTTTGAGGGGGATTATTACTTTTGCTTTGTGAACATTTTCCATTTGCTTCTAGTTCTAAATCCTGTTGTACTAAAAGAATATATCGTATCGCATGATTACTTAAGTTTATCCAGGTTCCTTTGTTATGTGGTTTAGAGTACTATTTAATTACTGTTCAGTAACATCTCTTTTGTTACTCCTGTAACTTCTTTCTCAACCAACTGACCAATCTTTCCTCTAGGTGGTTCCTTGCTTCTGATTTACTTAAATTAACTACTTTTCAAATTATCACCCTTAATATTATTAGCAACCATTCTTTTCATTGCTCACTACAGAGAAGAGCAATCTTTTTCACTGTGGAAATTACATTATCTCTTCCCTGGGGACTGTAAAAGACATGGTCAATGACTTATTATATTAGCAGAGTCCCCAAGGGTGAAATGTTAGATTTATTCCCTCTATTTTTGGATGGTTTGTGCAATTTTAAGGATCAAAATGGGTAAATGTTGCAAATTAAGATTTGAACTGAACATTTCAATCCCACCCACTAAAAGGGTACAAAAAGAGTTCTGGGTGGTCATATGCAGCCTATGGTTGCTCACTGTGGACTTACTGTCTTCTTCTATTTCTTTTTCAGTAAGCTTTTATTTTTTATTCTTATTAGTTGAAACACATTCTATTTAGTAGGGAAATAACTGTTAATCAAACTGGTGCCTTAGCTAACCATAGTGACATACTTTTGGATTTGGTGAAATCTTACTTGATTTCACATATAACAATTTTTGTTTGTGAATAACTTCCAAGAAAGTAACCGCAAATGATATCAATGACTTTCCTTTTCAACTTTCTACCATTTTAGTGAAGTTTCCGCTTTTGAACTCAGGTATGTCTTTGTACAACAACAATGGACGCAAACATTGGAACAGTCAGGCACATGGCGTAAGACCGAACAGCATTTTGTTCTGTTATACAGAGGGTCAGTCGCCGTGAGTCATAAACGACTTGACGGCAACTAACAACATGACTTTGTTAGATTTATATATTAAATTTGATAGTACTTTTACCCATCTATTATAAAACAACTCAATTTCCATTAAAATAAATTGTTTACAACTAGTCCACTTGATTTCTTGAAGGGACAAACATTTTACATATTCATTAAAAACTGTTAGAAAAGTGTAATCAACGAAGAAAAATCAGTGGTGACACAGTAAAAAAAACCTAAACACATTACAGGGGTTAAAATAAACTGAACATATGGGGGAAAAGAAATCAAGAAATATAAAACATATCAATATTATAACAATTATTAAAGTTAAACGAATTAATTTAAAATATAATTCTATGGTAAATATAGAAGTTCAAGGTAAAAATAAGGAGTATCTAGTTTTGGAAGGAAAGGTTAGAAAATGGGTCACTAGTCAAATTTAGAGGAATTGTAGGAATACCAAGAAAAATATAATTAATGAAATAAATTTTCTTTGATATAAACTGAAACTAGCTATTTATACAGTACCTGTGTGAATGATTTTAGAAGTTCTTTTATATCTTAATTATAGGCACGAGATACCAAAATCCTGAAAGTACACAATAGGATTTTAGGAGAACTACTCACACTTATGATTTGAGTAAGTTTGTTGGTAATATTTTATAACATTTAAGTAGAAGAGAAAGGAGAATAAGGAATTGTTGGGGAATATTTTTGCATTAAAAATACTTATTGAATTTAGAAAGTCATCAGTCTGGATCCAAAGAAGTAGGAGAGGAATTCCACTGATAGGTCAGGGCTACATGGCCCCCTCCTTTTCACTACAGCCCCCTTCCAAAAAACAGGAATTAGGGGGATGCAGCAGAAAATCTTACAATCCTACATTTCTATTGGGAAGATACTAAGAATGATGTAGCTTGCTGGGTTGTTACTGGGACTGCCCAATGATAAAGTTACTGACATTTGATAATCTTTGTAGTGTTAGATTACAGAATTAGAAAATACATGTGAGTAACTCAAACGAGACCAATGCTGGAAGTAAATATAAAAGAGATGTTTAGATGAATTCCCTAGGAGGTGCTAAAATTGTTTATGCTACACACTGGATAGTAAATATAACACCAAATTTGATAGAATGGTTATTTCATGTCTGTCAGGGCACCAAAATGGAAAAATTGATTTATACGCAGCAAGTTAGGGACACAGGCAAAGAATGTGATTTGTCAGTCCAAAATGGTGCAGTACTAAAATAGGAAATTTGGACAGATTTCAGAGCAATTTATACTTTTTGTGATAGCTTCCATATTTCCTAATTGAATGATTGGATCTCATTAAAACCACTAACATGCTCTCTTCACAGAGCTATAATAAAAATTTGTTTTTGCTATTTAAAAATGGTGATAAAACAGGAACTTTCCTTTAGAAATATAATAATGCTGATTCTCATGAGCAATGTTTGTTCTTCTGTTTATTTATTGGACTGTGTACCTAATCAGAAGCATAAATCAATACTCCAAATGACTATTTTAAGTTATCAAAATGGAACAGAATCTATATTAACTTCTTGTTTTTCTGTACATATATTTTCTGATAAATTTGCAGATTATTGTCTCCCTCCCTTTTTTTTGGCAAGAACAAATGTTGTTTCGTTATTGTTTGTGTAGATTGGAAAATATTTTCTAATTCTTTGTATCTGAATATCAACTCCTTGTTCTGTTCAGGTCAGATTCTCTAAAAACCATATATGGTTTAAAGAGAAATACATCTTTAGAATTCTGACCCAATTCAAATCCAAACATCTGCCAAAGACTTTTTAAAATGTCATTACTGCAGATGTCCACCCTGCACACTGTTACTTTCTTGACCTCATGATATCAGCACAGATGTTAAATCATGAGGCAACTGCTTGAAATAGAGAGTGATTGCAAACAAAAACTAAACCAGCCATAGTTGGTGCCACTGAGTACTTCTGAACTGACCCAGCTCCACACATGATTAGGCTTTTAAATTCTGTTAATCCTATTTAAGTAAGTGGCTTACATACCAGTCAGGTTACAATAGGTAATAGTCTCACATGCAGTCAACTAATGATCCTCAAAAAAGATTTTCTTAGCCCAACGTAAAAATGCACATAACATTCACTCTACATAATTCAAGACTGCATTCACATGAACGGCAACAAAATAGCATTGGTATTTCTGAATTATTCAAGATCAACTACTTGTTCCCTTTCCCATTCATATTTGGTGAATCATCTCTCTACTTTCTCCAGTGAAAGGGTGGAAGTCATGACTATCCTGGAATCTAATTTCTACAGCAGAGAAAATCATAATGGACTGGGAAACATGCCAAATTAGGATCCTTCTGCAGTGATTCTTTGGGGGCTCCACCTGTTAAATTTTCTTCAGTTGGAAGGAAGAGGCTATATGGAGTCTGGAAAAGGTAATCCATGTGAAACTAAAGAAAAAGTAGGGAATTCTGAAAGCATGGTTCTGACCAGGCCATACTTTCCATAATACATTCCTCTTCAGGAGTCCTGTCTAGGGCAGGTGTGACCATGGCAAGCTGAACATCCTCGAAGGAGTGGGGACGGTGTCACAATAGCGATTGGCGACCAGAAGGTGAATTCTGGCCACTTTTAATCTCTCCGGAAAAAAGGAAAGATTGTGAGATTGCCCACACACTCCTGACAGCTGCTCCTCTCAAGTAAACTGCAGGAACCAAGGTTTCTGCGGTCAGCTTATGAGTGGAGCGGCTGGGAGTCAAGAGAGTTCCATCAAACACACAGCCGTTAACACAGCCTGTATGGACAAAAAGCTCGGCCGAATCTCATTTCTTGATCACTTTTGGAATTGCTTTTCAACTATTAAGAACCTTTGGATCGGCAAGTTTTACAACATTCACTGGGTGAGTCTCCTTCAATCCTAGGAGAAAAAAGCAAGAATTAGGACTTAAACAATGGGGGGGGGGAGATAAACAGCAAAAGGGTGATTAGAATCCTGATTTTAGAAAGTTATACACATATTAAGGATCCAGGCGGGTTTGAAATAATTTTGAAATTAATTATAAGAAAGCTTCCTGTGGGAAAATGCTTTTGTTTAGGGGAAAAAATGATAAGATGGCATTTTGAAGGTTGGACACTAGGGGGAACCAGAAAGAACTAAGTATTATAATTAAAGGAGAACAACACTTAAATTTGACTCACTAATACAGAATGGAGCAAAATACTTTAACTTTGGATGAATTCAAGGATATTTGGGAATAATGGAGAAGGTGATAAGTTACTGAAATTGTACTTGTGATGAAGGGGGAAATAATTTCTTTATATATGTCTTTTCTTTTTCTTTACTATATTCTTATTTTTTTATTTTTCTTCATATTTTCTTTTCTCCACTTTCTATCCCTTTCTTCATTCTTTTTAACTTTTCTTAGTTTGTATTAGTCTTTTACCTTTCTAACTGCACATTTTAATAAAATTATTATTAAAAAAAGGAGTCCTGCCTAGGACAGAGACAGCAGAACTAAATAAACATCAGAAGGACAGCTAGTAGCACAAAATTCAAGGATATTTGGGAACAATGGACTCAGAAGTTAAGATTGTCTCTTACCATGGATCAACTGGATTTAAAAGAGGTTACAGAAGAGGAACAAGTTTTACTGGACAAGACTGAGGCTGATTTGAATGTGTTTTTAAAAATAACAAGTTATAAGAATGATATGGAAAAAGATGTTACTCTGGATATACAATGAAACCAGCTGATGTCTTAATAATTAAATGATTGGAGAAAAAAGAAAGTGAATTTGTATGGGGAAGGGGAAGCAGTGAACATGTGTGATTATTTCATGCATGAGCTACATCGCTGGGATACAGTACCTGGGGAAGTTTACTCATTCCTTTTGCTCCTCTTTCTTCCTTGTCTTTGGTACTTGATGCTCCTAGCAAACATGTACATGAGAATGAGCATGTGTGAGGGCAGGCCCGAAACTAGGGACTGTGTCACCTGGGGCAAACATGGATTCCACACCCATTTTGGCACCCCCCAGCACGGCACCCGGGGCACATGCCCCACTCCCCCCCCCCCAGTTGCAGCCCTGTGTGAGAGTGAGGAAGCAGAAAAAGGAATACCCAATAAAGTAATGTGAATTTATTCCAGGATCAAGATCCCAGAAATCCTTGGCTCTAAAAAAGCTGTTTTTAAACCTGTGTAGGCCATCAGTCTCTCTTTCATGTCATGAGTTATGGTGGTATCTTTTATTCTGTTTACCGGAAACAAGCTTGTCCTGAAGCTTAAGGTGGTGACAGGATGGAGGTTTTTTTTTAATGCAATGGGTAGGGGGAGAGGGAAAGAGAAAATGCACATTCAAAAGCATAAGATATCATAATGCAGAAGGTATCATTCAGCCTCATAAATCATTAAAGCATGACCACATAGGATAATATTCATCATTCTTTCCATTGTGCTGATGCTAAGGAGGAATAGACTGATGGATACAATGCATGGATTAATGACTGCATCAGGGAAAGATATATAGATAGTGTTTGGATGAATGTGTGGTTTGTGCATTTGAAGCCCTGATGGATGGATGAAAAAATGGGTTGATGGAGGTGGGCGAACAGAAGAATATGGTGTAAATAAGAGGAAGAAGTATGAAGGTAGAGGTTTTAACTACCACCAACTTCCACTTCCAAGAGATTATTCCTGGGAAAATGCAGGAAGATGCATTATTTCCTTCTTTGCTAAATTTAATATTATTACATCTAACTAAAGGCATGACTTTAGCTTTGCAGAATTTATGCAGAGAGTATGAACTGAATACGTGAACTTGGCTACTAGGGCCAGCCTGTTGTCTATGCATAATGTTCACAGCCAAGTTGTGAGCTCGACCACCATCACAATCTTTCTTACTCTTCACCCATACAGAGCTTCTGCACATCAGAGCTTCACAGCTACAGGGCTTTGGGAAAAAGAGAAACAGGCGCAAACATTTGTTCCAAGTGTGTTGCTAGTGATAATACTGCCAAAGGACCAAACAATGTACATCAGTGACAGCTTCTGGGATTTGGTAACTCTGATACTGATAGCAGTGCAGAGCACCAGGTGGCAGGGGAAGCCTTGGGAGGTGTTGTCAGTACATGTGGTATTTTACTACAATAACCAAAAACTCAGCTTCAAAGCACTGGTGACTTGCAGAGAGTTGTGAAAGCACAACTCTGGAATGATTAATAGTGTGTGTATCTCCCTGAAGGTTTTTGTCCAGAACTATTACTTTGTAGAAAGAAATCTGAAACAAAGCACAATTGAAGTTAGAGGTGAGATGCTTTCCAATGGAGGGAAATAAATCTCTGTCCAGTCTGGTAATCACCTGCCTAAAGCTGATAATGACTACAAGCACCTAAAAACCTGAGAATACAGAATACTCACACTACACTGAACACATTACTCTGGAAGGGGATTAAACATATAATCAGAGAACAGAGGATGCTGACTGCACATTATAGTTCTGGCAGTCCAGTCCTGAAGGTCTCCTTCAGTTGCAAGCAGGGATTCTTGCAACTCCAGTTAAACTGGAGTACAGAGCACAGCAAGTGAGGCAGAGCCACGTGGTAATTCCTGAATTACTGCTGAAACATAATTAGCTTTACCAGAGCCAGTCTGTATCCAGTGCAAGAAACACAGGATTGCTCTAGAAGTCCAGCTGGATTCTTAGCAATTTCACTGGGACTTGAGTAAGTCTGCCTGGAGCGCTGAATAAAGCTACATCTTAGGATTGCTTCAAAAATAAAAGGCTGTGTATGTGTACTGGTTCTGGGACACCCATATCTAATTTGATGAGTAAACGCTTCTGCAGTGTCTTGCAGGATCAGGTTGTCAATCATACCTACTAGTCTATCAGTAAGTTACAGTCTCTGACATTTCTATATGCAAATTAAGGTGACTATACTGGAAATGAATTAGAGCTTATGGAGTGCTTAAAATGCCAATTTAGCAAATTTAGCTCTTCATTCTTTCCACCAGATGTCTAAAGAGACCTCTGACCTGATTGACTGATTAAATACTCAGCACAGCTTCATTCGTTTTAGGCTTTCACAGGTCTTGCTGTTGTTTTTCCTACACTGTAAATGATCATAATTGCAGCATGAATGGGTTATCAAGTGCATCATACATTTGGCTGTATAAAGAATCAGATTACACCAAAAATCTCTGCCTATACATCCTGTCCACATGAGAAGCTCTTTTACATGCTCTATCTTGTGGAGCTATCACATCTGCACTTTCAGACAACTTCCACATTGTAAATATAACATATAAATCAAACCTTTGATTCCTCTGGGCATCTTCTAAATTCACAGAAGCTTGGCAGCAAAAAAGGAAGTCAATGACTAGTTACCAACTGTTAATAAGGGTTTATTAAATTAATTGCTGCATTAAGTTAGGTGGGTGCCAGCCCTCAAGACAGACAAAGTCAAGTAACAGGCACGGTAGTCATTCAAAGAATGCTCTTTATTGTTGTGGGGTTGAATAGTTTGGGAGGACATGCCTTCACAATGGAGTCTCCATCTTGGTGTCTGCCCATGCTGAGGCAAATTAAAGCTCGACCAAGGTGCTCTGGCAAAAGAAAAAGTGATGATTTCCATGGAAAAAGACCTCCTACGCAAACATCCTGTGTCCCACAGAGAAGCCCCTGGAGGTCAGCAACCTCCTGAGTTCCAACTGGTCCTCTGCATAATTGTCCCCTCCCATCTGGCCACAGGCTCTCTGCCTTTGTGGCCATTGCTTTGGCTGCTGGGGAAAATAAACCCCCGCCCCGCCCTTTTGGTCAGGGGAATATTGAGTTCAAGACCTTCCGTAAGAGTTATACTCCCACCAGAGAAAGTGCTGTGAGCAAATCTGAGCAGACTCCATAAGCAGGGACTGAAAGAGAGAGAGTTGATTTAGCAAACCATCCAGAGGTGTAATTAGGAAGCAGTATCTAAATAGCTTCCAGTTAGAACAGTAACATGAGCCAGCAAGAGAGAGAAGAGAAAAGGGTAGCAGTGGCAGCAACTGAGCAGTAGCCAGTTTTGGAGGATATGGATTCCCCAGGACTCATGGCTCCCACATCCAGCCTCATGCTATCTGCCCAGGTCCTCCCTCCTTGCTTGCTGGATAGCACTGCTGCTGCCAACAGCAGGGACTCTACTGGACTTGTTCTGGGGGTGCAGTAAAAGGTACATGGTGGGCTCAGTGGATTTCAAAATGTAGTCAAGGATCATACGAGAGAACACCAACAGGACTGTGTAGACCAGTGTTTTTCAAACTTGTCAACTTTAAGATGTGTGGACTACAACCCCCAGAATCCCCCAAATTCTGGGGGTTAAGGTCCACACATCTTAAAGTTGACAAGTTTGAAAAACACTGGTGAAGGTGAACTCAGAGTCTATCTCCAAACTTGGAAAACAATTTTGGCTTCCGGTGGGAATACGGCAGACTGAGCAGCTTTGCCCGCAAGCTCTGCGGGGAGAACTGGCATCATGACAGTTTTTCCAGGCACAGGCTGGTTTCTCCTGTAGTCCAGAGTGTTTTTCTGGATCAAGGAAAACACTTTGAATCGACCTATTCGTCCTCCAGATGGCGAGCTGCAGCCAGGAAATTGTGGACAGTACGCGTGATTGACCAGCAGGGCTTCACCGGGAGGCTGGGATTTTACCATTTCTGAGCTGCGCTGCAGCCCTTAAAGGGACAGTAAGTCCAGCCACCCCATTTCTTAAACACCCAATTTATTGGGGTTTTTTTTTTAAAGTTTTTGTACCCCAAGAGACTTTTTACAGAAAGAAGAAGTGGACTTATAATGCTTATCGTTATTTTTGGATTTAATTTTTAAATGTTTAAGTTTTGGCTTGTTTTCCCACTTTAAGACTAAGGAGAACTGAAAATAAATAATTGCCTTCCTGTTATTATTTTTGTACTGAATTTGAAGGATTGAATATCTCCCTGCATGTTGGATTTGTAGTTTTGAATCTTCAGCTTTCTCTTCAATTTCTTTGGGACCTGTTTGTCAGCATACTTTCTCTTGCCAATTTCATTCCTAGATGTTTTACTAACTCATTAACTCCTATCCCCGGGAGTCAGTATCTAGGGGGCGCCATAATCTACTTTCTGAAACATGGAAGATTTCAAAGAGGACATTTCAGAGTCCTGTTATGAGCCTGAGCAGTCCTTAAAAAGAGAACTTTTTGGAGTGTTGGCAACCTATTCTGCAGACTATTCAGGACTTTGGGGAAGAAATTACTTCTAAGTTGTGTCATCTGGATGAAGATGTTATGGAGGAAGATAAAGATTTTGGTAAGGACAGAGACAGCAAGACAGAAATGAAGGGGTTAAAGCGACAGTCTGAACTGCAGATTATACTGAGTGCTTTTCTGAAGGACTGACGTGGCTTTCTGGGAGACAGTTATGGGAGAGAAGAGCATCTGTTTTGTGGGAGTTTTCTGTTGAGAAGTTTGAGTCTTTAAGCAGGGCAGCTGGGCAAGAACATTTTTGCCGAGAAGTCTGAGTTTTTATGGGGGCAGTTGGGCTGTTTGATTTTTGCAAGAAAAATGCTTTGGGTGTAACAGGGAGATACATAAATGCTCTGGTATACTTTGAGATAGGGTAAAATTAAGAATGGTAATTGGATTGATAATGAGGCCATTATGATTTCATTTCTCTTTTAACGATTTGGACTAAGATTTATTGGCTTTTTTAAAGGTTTGTTTGCTTGTAAGACTTACAAGGTATTCATAAGGTATAATAGTAACTGCTTGGTTTTTTAGTGGACAGAAATATATTGAATAGTGGTGGGAAGGAAACAAATAAATGATTTATGGGGGAGGGAAGTTAATTTAGAAATATATATAATACATAATATTATATAAGGGGAAGAAGCAATTGCATTGGTGATATGCATCTGTATTAATGGAAGGATTTATAGAAATAATGTGATCTTGGTTTGACACAGAGTAAGGGATTGAGTATGGAAATTGTTGTATATTCTTCCTGTTGAAAGTTGGAAATTGCCTTTCTATGTAATCTTCAAAAAAAATTTGTGTTTCACACTTTTTTCAGTTTTTCTTTTTGTAGTTTTTTGCTTTTTTGTAGTTTTTATCTTTGCTTTAAACTCAATAAAATTTTATTAAAAAAAACCACTTCCATCAAAAATCTTAATTGTCATCTACTACACAAGCATGTGAGAGATTCCTGATTCACATTCCCGTTGCTTCAGTCCTAACAGGAAACGTGCAGAAATAAAAGTTTTTGTTTATTTATAAACAATCTATAAAGCCGCCCTCCTCAGCACACATAATTGTGCCCTGTGTACAAGCATTTGGAAGCACTGATAGACCTGTCTAGACCTGTGTTTGCTCTTTAGTGCACACCCTGGTGTTTCTACGAATAAGATTCCACTATCAAAGGATGGACTCAATCCACCCAAAGGAACATTATGTGCAAAGTGGCTTCAAATGGGAAAGCTTTTAGGGCATTCTGGAGTACTCACACAGTAATAAATTGCTTGCCTAGGACACAACACATCAAAAATGTTTTATTTGTCACACTGCCTATTTCCCCCTGTGTCATGATACAGGGTGGGGTGTTACATCTGGCTATTAATAGTTTAATTAAGACATCATCCTTTCATCTAGCAGTAATAAATAGTACACTGTGCCTAATTTACAAATGTACACAAATCAAACCCGACACCCTCTTAAAATAAATATCAGAGTGTCCATTTGATAGCCAGAAGCATAAGTAATTAACTGCTTGTTACAGAATAAGGTAAAGGTAAAGGTTTCCCTTGACATGAAGTCCAGTCGTGTCCGACTCTAGGGGACGGTGCTCATCTCCATTTCAAAGCCGAAGAGCCAGCGTTTGTCCGTAGACCCCTCCGTGGTCATGTGGCCAGCATGACTACACGGAACGCCGTTACCTGCCCACCGAAGCGATACCTATTTATCTACTCACATTGGCATGTTTTCGAACTGCTAGGTTGGCAGGAGCTGGGACTAGCAATGGGAGCTCACCCCATCATGCAGATTCGAACCACCGACCTTCCGATCGGCAAGCTCGGCAGTGTTACAGAATACGTGAACTAAAAACAGCTTCTGTTGTCAAACTCTCAGAAACATGCTATAGCTGCTTACAATGCAAGCACAGACCGTTTTCAGTGTTGACACAAAGCTGAGTGAGACAATGAAAAAAAGGAAACTTTCATTTCTAAGGAAATCTCCTGAACTGTGCACAATTTCACAATGCTCATGTAATAGATGTAAAGCTGTCTCCTTTAGCCCCGGGGAAACGGGGGAGTGGGGGGGACTGATACTCTGTATATTGAGAGTAATGAATTAAGGTAAGCACTGATCTAGTGTCTGCAGCTTTGCAATATGGTTAGCTTCTCCACTGTGACTGGGAGGAAAGTGGGGGAGGGGGGAGTAGAGGCTAGGTCCTGTTATTTTTACCCAGGCATTGCAGTACAGATTTCTCTATTTTAAATCAGGATTTTCTCCCAGTGTTTGAAAAATCCAGCTCCATATTTGTAGCTCCTGAGAGGCACAGGAGTCTTGCAGAAGCCACTAGGATGTCATGTGGTGAGGCAGGCTGATCCTTGGTCTTCTTCTCAATCCCTTTGCAAAATACCTTTGAGATATTTTATATTCATGTCTTTTTTTTTTAAGTAAAGTTCTACTTTGCCTTCAAGAAACAGGAAAGCTGTACAGAAATCTTTGCTATTTCCCTTTAACACTTGATATTTAATAGGTTGCAACCAGCACTACCCACATTGGGTGAACTGCTCCTCACTGATGTTGCTGTCATTGCTTTAACTTGTATTCCACACTTTCTGCCAAAAAAGCATTCCCTTTTCAGGTTAAGCATTAACAAGTAAGAGAGGTGACATGGTGCTTGATCCTACACTTTGGAAAAGGATGCACCCCTGGGTACCATTGACTGGCCCAATACATGATCACTTCTAGCACTGTAACAGCAACGAACTGGAGCCACGCAGCAGGCAAGCACCAGTAAAAGTAACAGGGTATGTTGATCCTCAAGGACTTCAGAGAAGCCTTTTGTAACAATGCTCTTGAGCCAGGACTACAGACTTGAAATCAGTGAGGGGGCAGGGCAGGGCAGGGCAGAACTTCAAGTCAACCCGACTGATTCAACTGATCCATCACCGTCCTAGGACTCCCTAGTGAGGAAGGTACAATCCAAGGCCATTCAACCCTGCCACGTGAATGTCTTCAAATCATGGCATTGCCCCTTAAATGCTCAGCACATTCCCTCAACTTCTCTGCAGTCATCATTCCCTGCTTGGCAACCCAAGCACACACTGAGCTGTAAACCTTGTCAGATCAGCACATGCCTTCTTTAGGAGCACTTGCTGGGTCTGATGCCGGAGGCTGAACAAATAAATGGAGCTGGTTGAATGGTTCCTGAAAAATTTGTTAAGATACACTTGTTGTGTGTATTAACCTATTCATACACCTGGCACGTTGTGACCATGACACTTGCTGGTGCAGCCTGCAGGCTTCTGCCTTGTCTCACAGCTGGCTTATACTCTACACCACTAGTTTTATATCATTTTTATGTCTGATGCTATACACTTATGTACTGTTTCTAGTGTTTGACTAAGTTTATTTTGTACTGACTGTAATTATTATTTTCTCTGTAATAAAGCCCCTCATTCTACCCCATGATTAGCCAAGAAATACATTTATATCCATTCCAGAGTGAGTATGAAGGCAGTCTTTGAAATCCATTTGCTTAGAGATCTGTGGTACTTAGGCTATCACAGAAACAAAATTCCAGAATAGAATAGAAGAAAAATTCTATTCTTGGCTTTACCACTTTTCCATCTCCTTCCATTTTCAGGGCTGAATTTTTTTTTTAAAAAAAAGCTATTCTTTTTATTTAAGTTCTGTACTAGCTGATGATTTTATGCTGTTTGAACTCAGGTGGTGTCACGTTCACTGATTCAATGTAGTTTATACATCGTAACGTTTCACATGCCATGGCGCTGATGCGCATTCCTGTTTGGGAGGGAGCTGCTGTGAGACCCTGTACCAAGCCCTGTATACGGAATCAGTACAATGGAATGTGTTTGGGCTATGTTCTCTGTTCAAGGACTTTTCCTGCAGACCATCAGAAGCCATTAGGAGCACCTGGGATTGTGAGCTTGGGAAGATTCTACAGGGGATTTCATTTGCGCCGAGGGTTTTTAGTTTGAATTTGGCGCGCTTTCATCATTCTCAGCTTTCTCTGTGATCCTGCATATTATTCTTTAATAAATCAGATATCTTTGCATTCCTGCTCATGAGTCTGAGAGTTTATTAGAATAGGCATTCATTACATAAAGCTGAGAATGCCCAAAGTTGTACCGTTAGCTCCTACCAAGATCAGTTTCTTGTGAGGGAAAATAGTTAACGATGGCCGAGTCCAAGCTCACAACCGGGGGACTTGAGGAGCTGGCTAGCTTGATGCCCGAGTTGACGGTCAAGAGCGGAGAACTGAGCCTCACCCCAGAACCTTCAGATTTCTGGCAGGATTCGAGTTCCAGCCCTGAGGTGGAGGAATCTAACGGGGGAGAGAACCAGAGCAACCGGCACCCAGCGAATCGCCCGCAGAGTTGATCCCCTGGGATGCAATGGGAGAACCCCAGCCAGAGACGTCCCAGGCGACCTGGAAGCATCGGTTCCCGCTGACCCCAGACGTAGAATCTACCACGGTATCAACGGAGAGACAGCCTAACACGTGAGGGAGGGAGGAATCTCAACCCCCTGAAAGGCTAAGAGTGGTGGAGGCCAAAATAGAATCAATGGAGTACATGTTAAGAAACCTGTCTCTATCATTGGGGGGGCAGGGGAGGCACGACGGAGGTCCCGGCTTCACGTAACCATCCCCCATCCTCCCACCTGGACCGCCGCCGGAGGGGGGCCGGAGATGGCTCCGGGATGAATCTCTACCCTGCAGAGCTCGACCATCAGTGTCCCCACCCCGAAGAGGGAGAACTACTGTAACCTGGGGCCCAACCACTCAAGCAGCCGCCGATTCCACTCCAACAGGAGTGGGGGTGAAAGACTTTTCTGTCAAGTTTGATCCAACTAAATTATCTTTCTTTCTAACCAATGCTAAAAGTTACATGAGGCAGTTTGGATCATACTTCCCTTCCGAAGAGGCTAAGATAACTGCCATTGCCACCAAGTTGAAGGGTCGAGCAGCTGACTGGTATGTTCAATTAAGTGAGGCTGACTCCCCTGAACTTGAGTATTTCGAGGACTTCATGGGGGCGTTAAAGCTGCATTTTGAGGATCCTCTGGCCAAGGCAAGAGCTAAGAAGGCGCTGAAGGATCTTACCCAGGGCCAGCTGTCTGTAGCTGATTACGCCCTGGAGTTTAAGGCTTTAGCTGGGAAAATCCCCGACTGGTCTCAGTCAACCTTAATAGAACGGTTTAAAGAGAGACTCAACTGGGACGTCCTACGGTAGGCGTTGTGTAGAGACGACCTAGAGTCATTGTATGAATGGATCTGTCTGGCCGGCAAGGCTGAGCACGCCCAGCATACCTTCATGCAAACCAGACGACCTGAAAAACCACCAGCCACCATGAGGGGACCCCGAAGTGCCGCAACTGCTGCCCGGCCAGGCTATAGAGCCTGGGAAGAGGAGAGAGATCGGCGCTATGCGAGGGGTCAGTGTCTCCGATGTGGAAAGGAAAGGCACCGAGCATTTGATTGCCCAAAAGTCAAGGCTGGAGACCGAGTGGGCAAACTGCCAGCCAAATTGCCACCCTCATCCGGCGGATGACAGCAGCCAAGGGGGCAGCTGACACTGAAGAAGTACACTACTTCTCGGGAGAGGCTGAAGACGACTCTAAAGAGCCGGCGGGAAACGCCAGCCACCTGCCATGAAGAGCTCTTGTGGGTAGGTGGAGGAGGATGGGCGCGAGGATGCTATGGTGAGTGCTGACTGTCCCACTCTAGCTGTGAAAGTGAAATTGGGCTCCTGCACAAAGACTACAGGGGTCTGGGCTTTAGTTGACTCTGGGTGTTCCAGGTGTCCAATTCACCCTGATCTGGTTGCTGCTTTGGACCTGCCTAGCTTCCCCCTCCAGCAGCCTTTGATCTTCACACACTTGGATGGTTCAACCGTGGGGGGGGGGGGCAACCCATTTCACTGGAACTGTCACAATGCAAATGGGCAGCCACCGTGAGACTTTAAAATTCATAGTAGCACCTGTTGGCAATCCCTTGGTAATTCTAGGGATCCACTGGTTGACCTATCGAAGCCCATATATAAACTGGGAACACAGAACTGTGACTTTTAAAGATGGGTTTTACCAAGCTCCTACAGTGGAGAGAGCTTCATGTGCGGGGGTTGGAAGGGCTGCAATTGCCATGCCGCGCCCTATCCTGGCACATTTAGAAGGCTTGCCCGATCGATACCAAGACTTTGCAGACGTTTTTGGGGAAATGGAAGCAGATCAGCTACCCCCGATCGGAAAACTGACTGTGTAATAGAGTTGGTTCCCAACGCTCAATTGCCCAAGCCAAAAATTTATCCTATGACTCAGAAGGAGCTTGAGGCATTACGGGACTTTATTGACAAAAATCTGTCAAGGGGGTTTATTGAACCTGCAAATTCCCCAGTTGGGGCCCCTGTACTATTCCGGGAAAAGAAAGATGGCATGCTTCGACTCTGTATGGACTATCGGGGGTTAAATTCCATCTCAAGTTGCAACAAGTACCCTCTGCCGCTCATGAACGACATGTTAGCTCACTTGTCTAAGGGCAAGATTTTCTCCAAGCTCGATCTTCGTGAAGCCTATTTCCACATCCGCGTACGAGCTGGCGATGAGTGGAAAACCGCTTTTAATTGCCCGCTGGGTTCACTTCAGTACAAAGTCCTCCATTTTGGGTTGGCAGGGGCGCCCGGAGTATTCATGCAATTGATTAATGAAGTATTACATGATCATTTGTTTAAAGGGGTCCTGGTTTATTTAGACAATGTTCTCATTTACACTGAAACAGAGGAGGAACACAAACGCCTCCTCAAACAGGTGTTAAGCAAGGTTAGAGATGCCAAACTCTATGCCAAACTTTCCAAATGTCAGTTTCACAAAAGCCACAAAATTTATGACTATCTGGGCTATAGGGTGTGTGACAAGGGCATTGAAATGGACCCTGGAAAAGTTCAGGCGATTTTAAGTTGGGAACGTCCCCACACCCGGAGGCAATTGCAAAGTTTCCTCGGGTTCAGTAATTACTGTCGCCAATTTATCCAGGGGTTTGCTGAGATTGCTTTGCCCCTCACTGATTTACTCCGTACCAAGGGCTTGGGGGAGACACGCAAAGTAAAAAACCCTGGGGCAGTGCTGAATTGGACGCCTGAATGCCAGCACCCCGATCCTGAACACCCCTTTGTGGTCCAAGTTGATGCTTCTGACTCCTCAGTCGGGGCTATATTGTTACAGAGAGATTCTGAAAATCACTTAAAACCCTGCGCTTATCTGTCCAGAAAATGTTCTGAAACCGAACGCCGGTGGCATGTTTGGGAAAAGGAGGCTTTTGCTGTAAAAGCCGCTTTGGAGGCCTGGCGTCACCTCCTGGAAGGCGCTAAATGCCCTTTCAAGGTCTGAACCGATCACAAGAATTTGGAACCCCTCCGCACCCCCCACGGCGACTCAGTCCTAAACAAATTCGCTGGGCTCAATTTTTCAGTCGCTTTAACTTCCAGTTAAAATTTATTCCGGGAAAGAAAAACTTTCTGGCCGATGCTTTGTCATGTTTACCTCAGGACCTTGACCATGTGGAGGATGTGGTTGGGACTGTTCTCACTGAACCACAACTGGGCTTAGTTGCTGTCACTCGGAGCCAGGCCCGTGTGCAGGCAACCCCGCCCCCAGCCCAGTCTGGGAAGTGGAATGTGCAAGTTCCTTGCCAGTTACAGAAAGACTTTCTCCAGGCGCTGAAATCTGACACTTGGTTGCTAGCTAATAAAGACACTGTTTCTTTTGAAAATGGTCTGGCATGGGTGCAACACCGCCTTTATGTACCCAAAACTTTACGACCTGACATTTTACAGCGTTCCCATGATGATAAACTTGCTGGGCATTTTGGTTTTGTTAAAACATTGCATTTGGTTCGTCGTCAATTCTGGTGGCCCACCTTGAGACGCGATGTAAAGGACTATGTGGCTTCCTGTCCTGTTTGTGCAATGTCAAAACGTAAGGGGGGGAACCACAGGGGCTTCTGCAGCCTGTGGCCAGCCCGTCCCGTCCCTGGGACAAGATTTCTATGGATTGTATTGTGGATCTTCCTCCCAGTCAGAAGAAAACTGTCATTTGGGTTGTAAAAGATTCTTTTTCCAAACAGGCCCGTTTCATTCCATGTGAGTCCATCCTGTCGGCCCCGCAATTGGCGCGCCCATTTCTCATCCACATCTACCGTCTCCACGATAGCCCCACCCATTTGGTCAGCGACTGCGGGACAGAGTTTACTTCCCAGTTTTGGAAATCATTTTTAAAATTGATTGGCACCAAACAGGCGCTGTCCACCTCGTCCCATCCTGAGACTGTCGGATCTACTGAGATTTTGAACTCCGCCCTTGAACAATTTCTTAGAGCATACATTAACTACCATCAGGACAATTGGATGGAGTTACTGCCTTTTGCTGAAGTGGCTTACAACAATGCTGTCCATCAGAGTACTGGGCAAACCCCTTTTTGTGTGGTTTCTGGTCACAGCTTTGTTCCCACCCCTGAACTGCCACAACCCCCTTCCCAAACATGTTCTGCCTCTGACTGGACTGTTAAGCTGGCTGATTCCTGGCCGGTGATTCAACAGGCTTTGGCTGATGCCCAGGCTGCTTACAAGTTTCAAGCCGATAAGCATCGTTCCTTGCAACACGACTTCAAGATTGGGGATCAGGTGTATCTATCTACCAAATTTATCAAGTCCCCACAACCCTCTAAAAAGCTTGCTCCCAAGTTCATTGGTCCTTTCCCTATTGTTGGTCTTATTAATCCAGTTAATGTTAAATTGCAGCTGCCTCACAATTTGAAACACTTGTACCCTGTTTTCTATTGCAGCTTGCTCAAGCCTGTCCACCACTCCTCCCGCTGGCATCCCCAACCTCCTCCTCCTGCTCCGATCATGATTGACGGCCAACAGCACTTTGAGGTCAAGGAGGTCGTTGATTCTCGCAAGCTTCGCGGCACCCTCCAGTATCTGGTCCGATGGAAACACTTTCCTCATCCTGAATGGGTGTCTGCTTGCCACGTTAATGCTCCTGATTTAATTCGCCGTTTCCACTTGGCTTACCCTTTGAAGCCTGCTGCTTAGTGTTTTCTTTCTTTTGGGGGGCAGTATGTCATGTTCACTGTTTCAATGTGCGCTGTACATCGTAACGTTTCACATGCCATGGCGCTGACGTGCGTTTCTGTTTGTGAGGGAGCTGCTGTGAAACCTTGTACCAAGCTCTGTATCTATGTTCATTACAACGGAATGTGTTTGGGTTATGTGCTCTGTTCAAGGCCTTTTCCCGCAGACCATCAGAAGCCGTTAGGAGTACCTGGGATTGTGAGCTTGGGAAGATTCTACAGGGGGAGGGATCTCATTTGCACCGAGGGTTTTTAGTTTGCATTTGGCACGCTTTTATCATTCTCAGCTTTCTTTGTGATCCTGCATACTATTCTTTAATAAATCAGATATCTTTGAATTCCTGCTCATGAGTCTGAGAGTGTTTTAGAGTAGGCATTCATTACAGGTGGCAAGCTTGGATATTAGAAGGCCTACTGTTCATCTAACAAATCTGGATACTACAAACTAAGCATAAACAATCCTCCTTTTGGTTAAGGGCTACAGGCAGAGATTTGTCCTAGTATATGCTAGATGTTTATACCATATCACAGTTTCTCGCAAATGATCCCTGAAAGGAAAAGGGAGAAGAGATGAAAGTCAAAAAATTCATTACAGAAAAAGCTTGTCAGATTGGCTGGAAACTTGACTGCAGGAAAGCTATCAGGGGAGCACTTAGCGGCAGTTTCAACACTCAGCGCCTATAGTGTAGCTTACATTTAGCCATGCCAAAAAAAGATGAGTATCTATCAACAGCAGGAGGTACAACAGTACTGAATTAAACTTTAATTATTTTATAATTCTGAGCTTTTACCAATTCAAGAAAGAACATGGAGAAGGAAGAAAATAATTTAATTAAGACCAGACTAAAGCCTAAAGGACTGTGATAACTAACTAGCTGATTTCCTGGCAATTGTCCACTTCTTCAGGTTCACAGGATGGGAAGAATTCCTACAGAAATGATATTTTAGGCTGACAACTCCAGAAAGTAGGCTGTGAGTATTTTACCTAAAAGAAAGTTGACCTTGCATTTAAGATAATTCCCACAGGAAAAAAAAAAGGGGGGGGGGTAAAGAGATTTGTCTCTAAACACAGAAAAATAATCTGTGCATGTTCAATTTCCCTGCCTAGTTGAAACCTGCTCATTTCTCCACCCTTCCCCCCCCATGTTTGCATGTATCAATCACACTTGTGTGCATTTATCTGTATGTGTGTATATACATACACACAGACACAAAGGTTTGGGACCAGCAATTAATAGCCTGTAAAATGTATAAAATTTATTCCCTATCTGCCTAGACCTGCCATCCTCTTATACATGCTCCCCTCCCTCTTTCCAGCAGAAGTACTGTAACAGAAAAGTAAGGAGCACTTGAGAGGCTGTGTGGTGTAGTGGTTAAGGCCCCAGGCTAGAAACCGGGAGACTGGGAGTTCTAGCCCCACCTTAGGCACAAAGCCAGCTAGGTGACCTTGGGCCAGTCATTCTCTCTCAGCCCTAGGAAGGAGGCAAGGGCAAACCCCTTTTCTTGCTGCCAAGAAAAATCTGCAAAAACTTATTCATGCAGCTGCTAGGAATCAAGAATTACTCGAAGGCACAAAAAGGAGGAGGAGGAGGGGAAGGAAAAGAAAGATACTTGCACTGGGAAAGTAAGGAAGGAGAGAAGTGGATGAAGAGAGAAGAGGAGCTATCTGAAAGGAAAAAGACAAAAGAGACTATGCAGACATTACAAAAAGGGTTAAAATTAACTAGGTAAGCAACCCCTTCCAAGCCATCTTCAAGCTAATTTTCGCAGGCTTATCTGCAGTTAGTTGCACTTTCTGCTCATTCCTTTGTTCTCAACTGCTTTTTCTGCTCTTATCAGGAATGGGAGAATATCTCTTGATTTCTGGAGGGGGAGTTTTTTATCAGTAAATGCTCCTACAAATGGGAGAGCAGAGGATGACATTTCTTATGATACCTCTATCTGAAGTTAATGTATATGAAATACACTGGCCTACGGCTCCACATCCATCCAGGATCTCACAAGATACCATTCTGACTGGCTGTTTTGAAATAAGGATTTCAAGGACAAACCAGATATCTTGTTTCTCATGCAGTCTTGTCTCACACTGCTATTTTGTCTTTAGCCAACTGGTATTAAGGCCTATTTTTTAAACAGGCCTCATCTGTATCGCATCCCTGCCCACCCCCACTCCTGATATTGTTTAAAGAATAAACAAATGTCAGGTCTTGTTGGCTCTGAGAAAGGTCTAAAGCAGTATTTCTCAACTGACATACTACCAACAGAATGCAGGAGAATTCAAAAAGAGATAAAGCTCTTCTTCTAAAACTGGGTGTGAGAAAATCCAAAGAGTAGCTAGAGAGGAAGCAAGAAAGCTTGGACAGGAGAGCAGAGCAGCCAGTTTCTAGTCAAATGTGCTGGGGGCAGAAGCAACTGAGTCTTTTCTGCTTGTGCATTGCAAACGTAGCTGCCAGTGGTGAGCTCTATATTTTCTATAGGAACACTTCCCTTCTTCACGCAAGCCAGCCACCTCCTAATATTCCTTTTTCAGCTCCAATAAAACTCTTGATTTAAACAAGCATCACATCTTAGATATTGATATATCAATATTCTTTTCAGAAAATGGGGACTTTATGGTGGGACCCAAATTACTTGGACTGAGTGATACAAAAGATTGAAAACTGATCTAAAATATACACCACGCCTGTTTGTCTACAACAGCTAAGCCCTTCTCATGTTCTATTACACAAAGCACTGCCGCTACTCTCAAGGCCTTAAGAACAACTCAATTAACAGGCATGTTTGCTCCAAGTCCCTCAGATGAAAGTAACAACTGCTGTGTAGTGCTATGCATGTTACCAAACTCCTCTTTCTGCCTCAGAAGATAAAGGGTTGAATAATCCAACCAATGTGTTATACATGGATTTTAAAAGGTTAACCAATCTCTCCAGAGAAAAATGGCCTTGGCCCAGCCAACACTTGGAGCATACTCCTTGTCATCCCAAGCAAAGAGTACTCTTCTTTGTTCAGATAACTGAGGATTCTAGGAGACCAAAAATTTATTCTATTATGTGTCTACCTAAAAAGTTAGGAATTAGAATGGAAAATAGCATCTAAAACATATGTAGGTATGTTTGTTTCCTCTTACTGTAATTATATTTGGTGAAGTGAAATTTGGAATTGCAAGTTGAGAGGTGATTAAAGAATGAGTCATAGATTCAGGTGCAAGTTGTGTTACCTTTGGCTGTTAAGAGCCTGATGGTTATGATCTAACACTTCTGCTGGTACTTCTGAAGTCATCTGCAGAATCTGAAGTTCATACTTAAACATATTGTCAGTTACATATTAAATATGATAAGAACTTATTCATGTAAATGTATGTCAAGTATACAATTATTAAACACCCATAGCAGCTCAGAAGCCTTTATGAAGATTAAAATCACAAATGCATAAACCCTATCGTGTATATTCTGAGCAAAAACCAGTTTATGTCTCAAATGATTAACAGAAGGCCTAGCATTCCTAAATTCTTAACCTATGACATTGCTAGAGTTGGATCCATGACTGCAGGTGCAAAATTCAGAAACCTAGGTGGCTTCTAAATTTAGAACCATGGACATACAAAGAAAGGGCTTCTCCACCCCATTTCTCCTCCTTTAGAGGCTCCCTGTCCTAACAAGCAGGAACCATGCTGAGACAAAGAATAAGTCTCTAGTGTTTTATTACTGCTACACTAGATAGAAAATCCTAACAAACTGAAGAAGCGTGAGAAAACCCATACAGATAAACCCCAAAAGTCAAGGCGGGTCTGTTCTGTGTCTCTTTGAATGACTGCTCAATTCCTCGCTACTACGCATGCGTTTTCCCCCCTGGATAGGGGCCCCCTCCTGCTCACCATCAGTGCTCATGACACTCCCTGGAGAAATGAAAGTGCTAGGAAACACAGCAGCGTTCTCAACGGTATCTATGATTTTAAAAAATTAATAAAGTAATAAATTAGGTAGCTGCTGTCAGGTATGCGCTACAAGACAAATAATTGGGGGCATCAGGAAGGGTAAATGAGGGTTATTAACCTAGGGATGGAATACTGTATATGTGGGGCTCCAATCTCCATCAAATCTGTCGATGCCATTATTCCTAAATATGATTAGAAGATAGCAATATACCATAGGTTTCTATGATCCTTCTCTTCCTTCCCTTTCCTCTATAGATTCTGTAATTTGCTTTAACTATGATACAGCATTTTTCTGCAGTTACACAAACCACAATTAACATTCACTAGATTCCATAACTGCCAGGGTTTGTCAAACCAAATTCAAATGCTGGCTTTGAATTCTAATGATGAGGGTAGTTCTGGTCAATGATGGCCATGGCCAGTGCTGATGTAGATATAATACTATGACTATGAGTATGACTATAGTAAACCATGGAAGATAATTTGTACTCAAAAGAGATGGACATGTAGCCTTTTGTACATCCTGGATTTCTCAACTGGAAGAAAAACTTTGTGGGACTGCTGACATCAGGACTGCATATGTAAAATTACAGCGCATGCACAAATGCTAGCTACAGAATATCCCTATGATGAAACATAAGCCTCCCATTTGTGTCACAGGTGTTAATAGCACGTTACAGAGAGGCACTTTACGGAAAATCAAATCCTGCCATATAAAGTGTTGACAGCATGTTTTTCCATCCTTCAAGATGACACAATGGCTATTTTCACTCTGGGCCATCAAGAGGTACTCTGTGTTCCTACTGTAAACGTAGAAGGACCCACTGCAGTTCTGTCTGATTGTTAGAATTTTGCACTGTCCTGAAATCTGTAACTGCCTGTGTCTGGAGATAAAAATAGGAATCTTTCTGGTTCATAATAAAAAAAGAAGGAATTTAATGAGAAACACTGAGAACAGATACTAAAAAAACCCTGAATGAGCATTCTAAAGTTTAAAGGAAAGAACAATAGGAGCTGCAAACAACTCTATGTTGAGATAAACCTGCCACCCAAAGAACAAGATAAGACTTTTGAACTTTAAAGGCTCTGCATGATATATTCAGAGAGATAAGAGAACAGAAAGAATTGATCATAACCAGCGGAGGGGGTTGAAAATGTCACAGGAACTGAGTGACTCATCCCTATGTACAGGAAATCTTTTCAAAAGGACTAAAAGAGGAAGGTGGGCAGAGGATAAAAGGCATTTTTTAACCTAAAAATGTCCAAATAAAATACAGGACCATTGGGGAAAGCATTAATCTTTTAAAATGGTGTAATTCTGAAGAGTTTATTTAGGGACCATGGCAAGATATCTCACACACACACACACACACACACACACGCATCCAGGTTCAAGGTAAACATTTGCATGTTTAGTGGCACTGCAGTTAAAGCCCTGCTAAAATGCCTCACCTCTTTTATAACCATGGAGGAAATAACCAATCCCACAGGTACAGGTCTTGAAAGATCTGTACAGTACTTCAAGCTTCCCTATTAACGCTATAGAACTAAGACAGGCTCTCTGAAATTACATAGAGCAGCACTGAGCCTCCTCATTTTGCAAACAGAGACCAGCAGTAGAAGTGCATGTTCATTCCTATATACATGTAGTATAACCACATTGATCTGAATGACCCAGATCGAATGCATCAAAGGTATTTGGATAAAGCTTAATTAAACTGTATAGTTGTAAGGCGGAATATATGTTTCTGCAGACATGCCTTGTGAAGTAGGAAACAGAGGAGACAACTGTGACCTGCTAGGTTACGTACGCATGTTACCATTTGAGGTTTATAGTATCACACAATTATCTGAATAATCACTGACATAAACCTATTTTGCATGGTTCTAATTGATAACCCATAGTAAGTGGTCAATCATCTAGGGTTGGTAGCTTGAGGGATGCATTAAGCTTTGTATGTCATGTCCATCAAACAGCACAATACACCCTAATCAAGGAACTATTAACTCAGGCAATCAACCAAGCAGCAAACAACAGCCCAATCAAAGAACCCTCAAGGAGAGAACAACACCCCTACCAACACAAGCAGGGCAAGCCACTGTATATAAACCGAGAGCAAGGCCCACTCCCTCTTTGCACTGAAGATGTTGCCTAGTCTGGCAATGAAACGTCTGCAAGAAAACAACAAGGCTCAGAGAGCACCAAGGACTCCACAAAATTTCCTCCTCTATGAAAAGAGGCATGTCTTTTTATAACTATCCACCTTTATTTGTAAGTCAAAATCACTCTGAACTGCTCACAGGAAGGATTGGAAAGAAAGTGAGAAATAAATTATTATTTAGGACATGTATATCAAAGAAAACAGCTTGCCTAATGCAACAAGGACAAAGAGAAACTCAAGGCAAGCTAAATAGTTTAAAAAGCTTCTGGGGAATGCTAAGCGCTTATGAATCAGGGCATCACAGCAAACCAAGTTTAACCATTTTTAATAAACTGTAATTGGCTGAATTCACATAGTATGTTGAATCATAAACTCTGCTTTATGAAGCGAAATGTCTGGGGTCACACAAGACACTATGCAAAAACCATTATCATGGCTTAGGATAATGTATATGAACCCAGCCTCTTCCTTACCATGGAGGTTGTAAACCTTTGTCCATGGAGATCTGCAATGTTATGTTCTCTTACTTGGGATGAAATCCAGCTGAAAAAAAACAGGTCTAACTACTGTCAAAGAACAGAAAGGATTTTGTCCTATTGAAAACAAGATACTTTGGGGGACTAATATTAATCCCCCAAACAGATCACTACAGACCTACTATATTCATATTTATATTACTCATCTGATATATCTCTGCCAAGAGTAAAAACAACATCTCTTAATAAGTAACTTCACATAAGAAATGGGGACAGATTCCCTTAAGTTTTGAATTTCTCCCACTTTTTTCTTGATTCCTGCCTTGTACAATTTGTAGAAGTGAACCAAGCACATGATTTATCAGAACACAGGATGCCTTAGATTCACCAGTTAATTCTTACGTGCAGTAAGGGAAGTCTGAGCAAGAGTGGTTACATTAATTCAATGTAATTTTGAATACAGCTTTTGCAATAAGTAATACAGATAAATTGGATTCTGCCCCAGATTGGCTGTTTATTGACAGCAATACAATTATGACAAAAATTGGAGAATCTGTTACTGAACCAACTTAACTCCTCCATCTAATCTCCTCTAATATCTACAACTCCCATCTTCATGGTTTAAAAAGCAGTTTGACTCCAGTAGTGGCCATAAACTGGACATAGGTATTGATCAATTGGAAACACAAGAGAAGCAGGAGTATCTATGGATGTCAATAACATGTAGCATTCTAAATCACTGTTCAAACATGTTACTCTTTTTTGGAAATTTATGCTAAGTGTCTTTACAGAATAAGGAGAATGTTCTGGGGGAAACAGTACGCAACCACAAAATCAATAAAACAGGCTTTGTCTCTTAATATGTAGTTTTCTTTATAGCTTTTCTTCTCTTTAAGATATAACACTTGCTTTCTGAGTCTGTTCTCTGAAGCTTCTAAAGTATGCATTTACACAAAGTGTGACTGAGTACACAGATTTAGCCTATGTCTATGAAATAATACACCATAAAGCTAGAATACCATCCAACTAGAAGCCAGAGATCGTTGTAAATATTCAAAATTTTCATTGTGCAACTGTTTTAGGAGACACATTTGTGTGGAGAATTGAAATTATGGTGCAGGATATCTGCAAAGACTAATGAAGGTTCCTGGTGGTGATTTACACCTTGAGGCAACACATTTTCAGTTGCTGCAACTGGAATAATTATATCTGATTAGCTGTAGCGATTTGTAGACAGCACTGGTCACATATTACATTACAGCACATCGCATAAATAGGATTGTGAATGACTGAATTAGCCTTGAGATACCAGAATACCACAGACCCATTATGAATTCAGTTTTTATTAGTGAATGGCTACTTCATCTTTATTTTGGAAGGTATACATCTGTGATAGGATATCTGTGCAGTTAATGTAAATTATGAATGTGGCAACACATTTCAGCAAGCAAGCATCATACAAGTATATTTGCCAAGCAACAATGAATAGCCTGAACTCCCTTTATTCTCCATGACAAAAGCCATCCCTGGAACCATCTGTCTTAGATAAATATTGGCCTGTCTCTACCCTGCCATTTTTTTTGGTAAAATCATTGAGAATGTGGTTGGCCTCCAACCAGAGGAGATCCTGGATGAGATGCATTATCTGTATCTGAGCATGCAACTGAAACTGTACTGTTCATTCTTGGCTTGAGGGAAGTGGTACACCTCTTTTCATCCTCTTAGATCTCTGAGCAATGTTCAGTACACTCAAACATGGTGTCCTTTGGGATCTTCTGTGAGAGCTGGGGACTGGAGGCACTGTTTTCCAGAACGGTTCTGCTCCCGAGTGTCAGAACCAAGCCTGCCTCTGACTCGGAAAGTGAAACTCTTTCTGAGTCAGAGGAGGAATTGGAAACTTACCGGGCTGAAACTGGGAAAACAAAACTCCAGGATGAGCCAGCAGTGCAGGAAGAACCCCAGGTGCTGACTGGCCAAGATCCGGAGTAGGATTTGAATCCCCCAATCAGCCCATGCCAACGAGCTGAAAAGCACGCGAAGGAGAAAGCAGCCCGATTGGCTACAGCAGAGTCCAAGTGCGCCAAAGATCGGGAAATGGCAGCCACGGGAAGAGCGAGCTGCTGGAGAGAACTGATCCTCCAAGCCTGCAGCTTCAGAAGAAGAGTCCTTACCTGCGTCAGAGACAGCATCTGTTGATGAAGATGAATCAGTGCCTCCGTTGCATCCCGAGGAGGGATTGGAATCTGCTTCTGCTGCCACCGAGGAATCTGCATCCCCCGCGCCCAGCAGCCTTTATCTTGCATCCAGCCTCGAAACTCTGCAATCTCCTCAGCCGCGTAGCCATACCTTGAAACTCCAGCACCACTGGTTTTCCTCAATCCTGTGCAGCCGCGCCTTGCACGCTCAACCGTGTTTGGGAATTTCATGTTTATCTTGTTCAGGATCTGGTTTCCAGCCTAGTCCGGGGATTTCAGCCGAGTCCAGCCTTGTTCTGAGTTCCAAGCCTTGCTCCAAGTCTCCAGTCCAGAGGATCCAGCCTAGTCCAGGGCTCTCAACTGAGTTCCAGTTCTGCTTCAAGTCTTCAACCCAGTCCAGAGTTTCTAGTCAAGTCCAGCCTTGTTCCCAGTTCCTAGTCCTGCTTCAAGGTTCCAGCTGCCTCCAGCTTCATCAGCACATTGCGTCCAAGTCTCATCCAGCCTTCAGTTCCAGTTAGAAGTCCTGTTCCACTGCCTTGTTGTGGTCCAGCTGGGCTCGTTGACCCCAAGTCTTCATATATCAAGGACTTATTTACTGTAAATAAAGGGTATTTTTGATATTACTCTGCCTGGTTGCATAGTCTGAACAGGACACTGAGTGGGCAGTCCCAATCAGCATTACTGAGGGAGGAGAAGTTGGGCATCTCAGGCTCCTCTTCCCCATTTGATTTAACATCTACTGATACATGAAACCACAGGAGACATCATCCAACAGATTGAGATCCAGTATCATCAATAATGCTAATGAGATCCAGGATTACTTCTTGACCCCAAGCCACACAAGATCTTTGGTAGAAGTTCTCGCCCAGTGCTTGGAGGCTGTAAAAAACTGGATGGGGCAAAGCAGACTGTAGTTGCATCCCAGCAAGTTGGAATTATTGTTGGTACAAAAACCATCTGATTCCATTGAAGTTCAGTCATTGAAGTTCATTGTACTCTTGAAAAAGTTGCCCTTCCCCAGAAATCACTGTATTCAATCTGGGCATTCTCCTGGATTCATGCCTCCTGCTGCAACAGTGGGTAGAAACCATTGCCAGAAGAGCCCTTGGTCAACCTAGGCCAGTTGTCCTCACTTCTGGGCCAGGAGGAGTTGAAGACAATGACTCTTGCTTTGCTGTCTCTCAGGGGCTTTTTTTTCGGGGGAGGGTGCCTTTGAGATAGTTTTGACTCCTAGTGACTGCCTGGACAAGTCCGTGCAGTTTTCTTGGCAATATTTCAGAAGTGGCTTGCCACTGCCTGCTTCCCAGGGCTGAGACAGAGAGCCTGTCCCAAGGTCACCCAGCTGGTTTTGTGCCTGAAGTGGGACTAGAACTCACGTCTCCCGGTTTCTAGCCTGATGCCTTAACCACTGCACCAGACTGGCCCTCAGCTAGACTAATTTGCTCTGTGTGGGACTGTTTTTGAAGAAGACTCGCTGTCCTCTCCAGGTACAACTTGCCCACCGTACATGAGCTGGCTGGGGGAAGATGCTGCAGGTACTCCTGAGAAATCAGGGGGAGGAGAGCCAGAAAATGGCATTCTCAATGGCAGCCCTTTTGCTTTGGAGCAACTTACCCGCACCCCCGAGTGGGGTTAGCCCCCACCCTTTTATTCCTCAGGAGCTGAGTGAAAAGCATCCTGTTCTGCATGGGTTTTGGGGAATTTGAGTGTTAATGGAAGACAGCAGCAGTTGTTGTTTTTTCTAAAAAAGAGATTTAAATGATTTAAATATTTATGGAGTTTATGAATGTTTTTAATGGATTATTATAGGCTGCTTAGAGTTTTTTAAGTAAATGGCATATACATCTTTGATCCTACATTTGTTATTTATTGTTTTACATACTGCATGTTTTTATCTTATTTTTATTCTCTGTTAGCCTCCCAAAGTCATATTTTGAGATAGGGGGCCATATAAATTGAATGAAAGCAAGAAAGCAAAGCAAAGCACATCTGGTCTTACTCCTGAGTAAATATGAAATCACTAAAAATTTGCAGAAAGGAATAAACTAGGGCTAACAAGAAAACTAAGATGATGATACTTGGTTAAAACATATTTAAGCAAGTTCCTGAACGTTACCATATTCTGGGTGCAATTCAGCCAAAACACAGATATTTTTCTTTTTATCCTCAAATCTTTATTGAGATAGAAAGGTATGAGGTAGGACCCTTATGTAAATCCTTAATTGCATTATAACAGAGGGCTTTAGTCAGTCATCTTCTCTTTACCTATAGACTTTAGAAGTCTAAAGACTTCTCAGCTAGTATTCATAAATAAATTAGCTTATGAAAGCCAGCGGGAAGATTATCTTGCCAGCAGCCTTCAATGGATGCTCATACGGCTATTATGCCACCTCAATTCACTGGGGAATTAGTTTGCAAAAATACTGTAACTTATAAAAAATAAAGCACACTACAGCAAAACTGGAACGTTTTCTTCTTTCTGATCGCTATTGCCATTTATTAAAAATATTTGGTAATTTAGGGCACTTGCCAAGTATTATGAACCTAAGATTTCATAGGCTTTATTTACAAGGGATGGCAAATATGTACTGAAACACTTGGTGACATGCAGGACTACTAGGGATATGATTAGAGAGGAAAGAATGGAATCCCAAGAAAGAGTTCCAAGTTCAAATCCTGCCCAGGGTAGACCAGTATCAGGAGACTTTATGAAGTACCTCTGGATGAAGAAGAAAATGCTATCACATCTCCCTGCACTAATGGCATCTGAAGGCAAGACAGAATAAATTCATTTGCGCCAATGTGCTGCACTGGTGTGACATCAACATTGCAAGAGGCAAAAAAAGGCCATGGTGAAGGGTAGCAGGGTAAAAACAATGCTAAAATCCCTTTGCTTGCTCCGAGATCAGTCTACCCAAACAACAGTATAATGCTAATGCCTTCAAAAGAGTTAAAACACTCCCACTAAAATCAAAAGAGAGCCCTACATACTGAGACATGGATACTCTCTCAAACAAGCCAAGTGACATAGATGCTTGGTGCACATATACAAAAATCTTCTGGCAAGGAAGGCAAAAGGGAGAGCAATTCATAGAACCTGCTCCTGCAAGTTTAACTGGAGATGCTAGACTAATATAGCTATGATTTTGCACGCTTTAAAACTAAGCATTGCAGCAAGCAGCAAAATATTGCTTAGTTTAATGCACTTTGCAACAAGTGTCACTACTCTTCTGGTGGGCACCTCAGTCATTGTGCAATGAACAATCCCTCTTTTGGGGGTGATGGGCAGCGATGAAATTTGATAAATACATACATACATACATAAACACTGCAACCAATTACCACATCAGGAACATTATGACCCCTCAGTAATAGCCACCTAATCATCTCTGTCAAGGTAATGCATGCTATATGCCAGCAAATTTGGAAAACACAAGAATGGCCATCAGACTGGAAAAAATCAACTTATATCCCCATACCAAAAAAGGGAAACACTAAAGAATGTTCAAACTATCGAACAGTGGCACTCATTTCACATGCCAGTAAGGTAATGCTCAAGATCCTGCAAGGTAGACTTCAGCAGTTCATGGAGCGAGAATTGCCAGATGTACAAGCTGGGTTTAGAAAAGGCAGAGGAACTAGAGACCAAATTGCCAATATCCGCTGGATAATGGAAAAAGCCAGGGAGTTTCAGAAAAACATCTATTTCTGTTTTATTGACTATTCTAAAGCCTTTGACTGTGTGGACCATAACAAATTGTGGCAGGTTCTTAGTGGTATGGGGATACCAAGTCATCTTGTATGCCTCCTGAAGAATCTGTATAACGACCAAGTAGCAACAGTAAGAACAGACCACGGAACAACAGACTGGTTTAAGATTGGGAAAGGAGTACGGCAGGGCTGTATCCTCTCACCCTACCTATTCAACTTGTACGCAGAACACATGATGCGACAAGCTGGCCTTGAGGAATCCAAGGCTGGAGTTAAAATCTCTGGAAGAAACATTAACAATCTCAGATATGCAGATGATACCACTTTGATGGCTGAAAGCGAAGAGGAACTGAGGAGCCTTATGATGAAGGTGAAAGAAGAAAGTGCAAAAGCTGGTTTGCAGCTAAACCTCAAAAAAACCAAGATTATGGCAACCAGCTTGATTGATAACTGGCAAATAGAGGGAGAAAATGTAGAAGCAGTGAAAGACTTTGTATTCCTAGGTGCAAAGATTACTGCAGATGCTGACTGCAGTCAGGAAATCAGAAGACGCTTAATCCTTGGAAGAAGAGCAATGACAAATCTCGATAAAATAGTTAAGAGCAGAGACATCACACTGACAACAAAGGTCCGCATAGTTAAAGCAATGGTGTTCCCCGTAGTAACATATGGTTGCGAGAGCTGGACCATAAGGAAGGCTGAGCGAAGGAAGATCGATGCTTTTGAACTGTGGTGTTGGAGGAAAATTCTGAGAGTGCCTTGGACTGCAAGAAGATCAAACCAGTCCATCCTCCAGGAAATCAAGCCAGACTGCTCACTTGAGGGAATGATATTAAAGGCCAAACTGAAATACTTTGGCCACATAATGAGAAGACAGGACACCCTGGAGAAGATGCTGATGCTAGGGAGAGTGGAAGGCAAAAGGAAGAGGGGCCGACCAAGGGCAAGGTGGATGGATGATATTCTAGAGGTGACGGACTCGTCCCTGGGGGAGCTGGGGGTGTTGACGACCGACAGGAAGCTCTGGCGTGCGCTGGTCCATGAAGTCACGAAGAGTCGGAAGCGACTAAACGAATAAACAACAACAACAAATCATCTCTATTTTTGTTTGGCTTTGTGCATCTATTGCACAATATTTGGAAACAAATTATTACGGTTGGTTGACTGGGGAGATCATACTTCTTAAAGCACCCTTTAACATATTGGTAGCAAAATTTGACAAATATATAAATAAATAAAACTTACAAATGTATTTCTTTTCACTGCAGGTATAATTCTGAAAAAAAAATTATATGGCTTTGCTAAATAAGATATATGAATTCCAAGAGTTTTACTTCAGTTATAGAATTGCTCCATCCTATAGATTTACTGTATAGCATCAGTTATACCATCTCTAAGTATGAATGAGATTATAAAACTGAAATGAACAGCATATTAAGCAACCTGATTCCCCCTTTTAAAGAGGAAGAGGAAGGAAAAGTCTAATATTTACTGCCAGAGAACACTTCTTGGCTTGGGACACGTGCAGATTTACCAAGATAAGGATAAGATAAGACTCTAGGATAAGAGTCCTCAACACAACGTATGTCTGAAGCAGGTCAGATGATCTATTTCTGATCTATAGATTCAATGAATGGGAACAGCTCTTGGATTACACATCCTCCTCTCTGACTCTCTCCATTTTCCCAGAGACATATACAGTAAAATGGGATATTCTACTGGGATGCTGCTTTATGCACAATGCAACTGGGACAAACTGGGAGATGTAGTCTGCAAATAGCGCTGATCCTTTAACTCCCTCCCCTGAAACTGCAGAGCAGAAGAATCCACAGGGAAACAGCCTAAGAATCCTAAGGAGAGAGACTTGGCCCGAAGCCCTCCAATGAGCTTTATGGCTCAGTAAGAATTTCTATCTTGGTCTCACCCATTCAGCCCTAGCACTTTTCCCACCACATTACAGGAATTAAGCTTAAAACCCTACCATCACTGTTTACAAATCATCCTAACCACAGTGAACACTGCCTACGGAAACGAGTTAGAAACCATGTTCCCATTTGGCTTTCCCTGCCTTTAATTCGAGACTGTTCTGCTATTTTCTGTAAACTTGCCATAGGCTCACCCCAAACTGGACATGTTTTTACTGTTGTTATACACACCCCAACAAGTATAATACATATTTCTTCTTGTGACAAGCTGTGTTATTCATTACTTTTAAATTGTATTTCTTTCATACGTTGTTCAAGTTTCCTTTGATATAAAGGGTGGTATAAAAAGAGCTTCCTGTGGGGAACGCCAGACTGAACGGTACTGCTTTTTAAAGCAGTGTCAACGACGGCGCAGCATTTCTGGGCACAGGCTGGGTCCCTACAGCCTGAAGAATTCTCCGGGTAAGGACAATCCAGGAAATCATCCCTTTTGTTCTCCAGACAGCATTTTCTTGCAGGGGAGTTGCGGAATGGAGTCCCTGCGATCAAGCCATGATTGAGAATGCTGGGAGGCGCAGATGTCATCAAGTTTGGGGCTGCACCAAAGCTGTAAAATGGACACCAAATCTTGCCACACCATTTCTAAAACACCAAGGGTTTTTTTTTTTGTCTATTTGTTACTGAAGAGAGGCCTTTTGCAGCAAAGAAATGCGAAGTTCTTGGTGATTTTCATTATTTTTGTAATTCATTAATTTGGAAAGTTGGCTTTTTAAAAATTTCAATTCTAATATTGGGATTTAAAGATTTTTGCTGTTTTGTTACCATTTTCTTAATGTTTTGAGGATTATAAAAGATTTATCTACTTCGCTGAATCTGCGGAGTTGAATTTTGAGCTATCTGCCCCTGTTCTCCTGTGAGAACGGCTCTTGTTTACATCTTTTTTCTCCTGATAACACACTGTGGAGAGACATGGAAGAAATGAAAGCAATCTTTAAAGAACTCTATCTTGACGTCACCCAAGCCCTGGATCGTCTTCTAAAACTTGTGGAGTCTAAAGCCTACCAACAACTTGAAAAAGAATACAAGAGTGAAAATTACTTTGAGAGTAGTGCTCCTTCTTTAAAGAAGAAAATGAGAATTAACGTTTCTAAGTCAAAAAGTGAAAGGAGAAAAATTGGGACTGTGTAAAGTTAACTTTGATTCTGAAGAAAGAAGAGTTTCAGGCGCAAAGCGAGAGATATGATTGGCTGTGTTCCTGGAAAATTGAGATCAAGAATCAAGGCTGGCTGCTGAATTTGAGACTTGTAAGGGGAAAGCTTTATGTGTAATACTGAGATATGTAAATGCCTTAATCTATTTTGAAGTCAGATAATTGTTTAAATGTGTTTATCAGGATGGTCCCTTAAAGGTTTAGACTGATGTTTTTGTTTTGGTGATAATGATTTTACCTTCAGTTAAACGACATTAACCAAGTGTAGGTAATTTATTTTTTGTTATTTTAGTGAGAGGAGTAAAATTTTAGTGAAGTAGGATAATATTTGAGTATTTCCCTGTTAGGCGAATAATTATGTTAGAAAAGATTTTTTATTTTTTAAGAGGGATAGTTTGTTTTAGAGGAGAATGTCATATAGAGATGGAAATGCTTTATAGAAATAATGTTTATCTTAGTTTAAATTAGAGTAAGAAATTGATAATGAGTTATATATATCTTTGTTGTAGAAAGTCGGAAGCTACCACGTAATAGTCTTTTCTGTATTTTTGCACTTTTTAAATTTCCTTTTTTCTTGTTGTATTCTCTCTTTCATTCTTTTTTGTTTTTATGTATTTTATGTATATGTTGAAAAAATTAATAAAGCTTTATATAAAAAAGAGTGGTATAAAAATGAAGTGATTATGATAGTATTAATAATAATTAATTTGTGCCAAATAGCATACTTGTAGATAGGGGTAATCATACTATAATACACATCACTCTTCTGTGCAAATACCCAGTTAAGCAGAATTTGTTGTTTATTCGTTTAGTCGCTTCCGACTCTTTGTGACTTCATGGACCAGCCCACGCCAGAGCTTCCTGTCGGTCGTCGACATCCCCAGCTCCCCCAGGGACGTGTCCGTCACCGCTAGAATATCATCCATCCATCTTGCCCTTGGTCGGCCCCTCTTCCTTTTGCCCTCCACTCTCCCTAGCATCAGCATCTTCTCCAGGGTGTCCTGTCTTCTCATTATGTGGCCAACGTATTTCAGTTTGGCCTTTAATATCATTCCCTCAAGTGAGCGGTCTGGCTTTATTTCCTGGAGGATGGACTGGTTTGATCTTCTTGCAGTCCAAGGCACTCTCAGAATTTTCCTCCAACACCACAGTTCCAAAGCATCGATCTTCCTTCGCTCAGCCTTCCTTATGGTCCAGCTCTCGCAGCCATATGTTACTACGGGGAACACCATTGCTTTAACTATGCGGGCCTTTGTTGTCAGTGTGATGTCTCTGCTCTTAACTATTTTATCGAGATTTGTCATTGCTCTTCGCCCAAGGATTAAGCGTCTTCTGATTTCCTGACTGCGGTCAGCATCTGCAGTAATCTTTGCACCTAGGAATACAAAGTCTTTCACTGCTTCTACATTTTCTCCCTCTATTTGCCAGTTATCAATCAAGCTGGTTGCCATAATCTTGGTTTTTTTGAGGTTTAGCTGCAAGCCAGCTTTTGCACTTTCTTCTTTCACCTTCATCATAAGGCTCCTCAGTTCCTCTTCGCTTTCAGCCATCAAAGTGGTATCATCTGCATATCTGAGATTGTTAATGTTTCTTCCAGAGATTTTAACTCCAGCCTTGGATTCCTCAAGGCCAGCTTGTCGCATGATGTGTTCTGCATACAAGTTGAATAGGTAGGGTGAGAGTATACAGCCCTGCCGTACTCCTTTCCCAATCTTAAACCAGTCCGCAGAATTGCACCATTTAATTTCAAAGCTGAAGACGAGAAGGTTCTCAAATAAAGTTAAGGGTAGAATCTGAAGGGCTGACTGCAGCTGATTTTCACTCATTATATATAGCCTTTTTTTAAAACAAGAATTGTATTAAGTTTCAAGACAACTCATATATATCCTATACTACCAATATACATGGCACGCTAACAATATGAATATATAAAGAACACTGTCACTTTCCTATTTATTTATCTATCTATCTGTCTGTCTGTCTATCTGGGCTTATGGGCAGCTCCAGTTGTGAATAAATGGACACTGCAACCTCCCTAAATTGTGCAATAAAAAGAAAAATCAATAATATTATACATCCTATGTATAGCATAGGGAACATTCATCAGTATAACCAAAAATCAACCTCTGAGTTGCTGGCTTCTGGTGGGAATGGTGGACTGAACGGCTCTGCCTGATGCTTCGGCAGGTGGAGTGGACAGCACAGTGGTTCTTTTCGGGCTCAGGCAAGCTTTCCTGAAACTCAGAAACATTCTCTGGATCAAGGAGACTACTTGGAATTATCTAATTTGTCCTCCAGAATGGTGGCTTGCAGCCAGGAGATCGCAAACTGTTTTGCGGTAGATGGTAAGAGTACCTGGAAGGTGGGAATTTCATCATTTCCAAGCCACGCTGTAGCCTTAATGGGACGCTAAGACTGGCCGCCCCATTTCTAAATCACCTATTTTTTATTTTTTTTAAGTATATGTACCCCAAGAGAGGCTTTCTCCAGTGAGGAGAAGCTGGTTCTCTTGGTACTTAATGTTATTTTTGGCATTACTTTTATTTATTTTTTTAAGCTTTGGATTTCATTTTCCTTCAAATCTTCCTTAAAAAACTGATTAAATAACTACCTTCCTGTTATTATTTTTGTATTAAATTTGACGATATTAGCATTTTCCTACACACTGAATCGGCTGATTTGAACCTTCAGCTTTCTGTCTTCACTCTCCCTTGAGACCAGTCTATTCACTCTCACCTTGTGTAAACAACTTTCAAACTTTCCCATATCTTTGATTTTCACTAATTAAGTTCCATGGGGGTGCCATAATCTACTGTGCTACACATGGAGGATTTCAAACAGATTCTTTCTGACCTTCACCAGGACTTCAAACAAATATCTTCTGATTTTTATCAAACCTTTTGTCCTGTTCAGACTATGAGACGGCCGGGCAGAATTCCTATTAAATTCTTTATTTACAAATAACTATTCACAACAGTGAAAGTCCTTAGAGTAGATTTGGCAGTGCAGTTCAATCAAGGCCATCCAGGCAGTGGAGGATAACAAGGCAAGGCTGCAGATTCAGAACTAGAAGGAGATCGTGGCAAAACAGCAAGGCAGAACTTGGCTAATCCTCTCGATGAGGCAGCAAGACCCACAGTAGCTAGAGCGCATGGCAAAGAGGAGGCTTGAGGCACGAGTCTCAGACTGGGCACAGAGGCTAGACTAGGCTTGACAACGGAGGCTAGGCAAGGCTCAACTGGAGCATCAAGGCAAGGCTCGGATCTAGAGACAAGGTAGGACTCGGCTGGAATGGCAAGGCAAGGCTTGGAACTAGACGCAAGGCTAGACTTGGCTGGATCTGCAAGACAAGGCTTGGAACTGGGAGCAAGGGTGGACTTGGCTGGAAGACAAGGCTCAAATCTGGAGGCAAGACTGAACTTGGCTGGAACAGCGAGACAAGGCTTGGAACTGGAAGCAAGACTGTGCTCTGCTGGAATGGCAAGACTAAGCTCAACTGGAGCGGATGTGAAGGAAGCCGGTCCGTGACAGCAGGAGGAGCTGGCTCTGATTCTGCGTCAGCTACAGGCAAGGCTCCCGACTCTGGTAAGGACTCTTCTGCAGATGCTGTGAGCTCGAAGGATCGGTTACCTCTGGCAGCTTGCTCTTGGCACGCAAGCCTTTTTAACTGATCCTTTCCACGCTGTTTTTCCTCTGCAGCCAATTGGGCTGCCTTTTGCTTTGCACCCTTCTCTGCTCTTCTCTCTCGAGCACTGATTGGAGAATTCAAACCTCCCCCCAAAATTTGTCCAATCAGCGTCTCCATCAGTTTTGTTTTCAGAGTGAGGGTCACACTCAAACCCCACACCTTTATGCAAGATATCCAGGACATTGTGGAAAATATGAGAGCTAACATGTGCCATCAGGTTAGGGATGTGGTGTATGAAACTGAGGAGTCTAAGAGTGATAAAAAGGTTTCTTTTAAGACTGAGATTGGGATTTCTGTCAAAATGCTGGATGAAGATTGGATAATGGAGTTGGAGAAATCTAGGGGAGAGCGCTCTGCAAGCCATAAGTAGGGTCGATCTCCTGGTAGAATGCCATGAAAAGAACCTGGAATTTTGGCGGGGGGCAGCTGGGCTGTTTCATTTTCTTAAGAAGAAAGCTCTGCATATTTTGGGAATATGTAACCGCTCTGTTTATTCTGAAGTGGGATAAAGGTTGAATAATGTTTATTTGGTTTGCTTTAAGGATTTGACTGATGTTATTTGCCTTTAAAGATTTGGATTGGCTTTGTATTTTGTATTTATTAAGATTAGGATTATTAAAACTGTTATACCATTAAGTATAATAGCTGACAACTTATGTCTTTCAATTTAATTTTTATTATAGTAGACAGAAATGTATAGAATAGTGGTAGGAAGGGAAAAATTAAATATGCTTTATTTTTTGGAGGGGAGAAAGATATTTAGGAGGTTTATATGATTTTTTTTGTTTATTTTAATATAAGGGGGAAGAGCAAATGTACTTAGTGATTTTTATTATGTATTAAAGGGAAATGATTTATAGAAATAGTGTAGTGTTTTGGTTTAATACAGAGTAAGAGATCACTTATGGAAATTTGTATATCCTTGCTGTTAAAAGTCGGAAGCCACATCTTTCTGTAAATTTTAATTTTTTTTTCTCCTCTTGTGTTTCTGTACTTTTTAAAGGGTTTTTTGTAGGTTTTTTTTGTAGTTTCTATTCTTTCTTTGAAACTTAATAAGATTTATTATAAAAAAAACAAAAAACAAAAATCAACTTTCCACTACTGGACAGATAATTCAGCATTCCAGCTCCTAAAGCCTGATGTTTTAATGGCCTTCTTTAGAACCAGAAGGAAAAGGCCATCAAGTTATCTGGCTATTTTTGAGGCAGATCTAAAACTTCCACAGCATATCTTTTCTTGGGGAGATGCCTGGTGGTATGCTGTTTGATAGGTTAAAACAAAATCAGTCAAATAAGTAGGAGAACTAAAAAGATATCCAACGTATGTTTTTGAAGAAAATATCTTACAATATGTGGAGTCCTTGGTGCTCTCTGAGCCTTGTTGTTTTCTTGCAGACATTTCATTGCCAGACTAGGCAACATCTTCAGTGCAAAGAGGGAGTGGGCCTTGCTCTCAGTTTATATGCCGTGGCTTGCCCTGCTTGTGTTGATGGGGGTGTTGTTCTCTCCTTGGGAGTTCTTTGATTGGGTTGTTGTTTGCTGCTTGGTTGATTGCCTGAGTTAATAGTTCCTTGATTAGGGTGTATTGTGCTGTTTGATGGTTCATCTGGTGTTAATCCTAGTGTTGATTTTTGCATATCTGGGTGTTAATTGCTGGGCAAGGGAGTGTCCTTGTCTTTTGGCTTTTCTATTGTCTCTTTTGAATGGTCTATAAATGTTGTTTACCTCTATGTGTCTGTTGATGGCTGCTTTGTCTGAGTGCCAAGCTTCCAGGAATTCTCTGGCGTTTCTGGATTTGGCTTGGTTTAAGATGCTGACAGTTTCCCAGTTGAAACTATGGTTGAGTCTGTCCACGTGTTGTGAAATTAAGGAGTTTTCATCGTGTCTTCTGACTGCTTGTTGGTGTTTGTGGATGCGCTCTGCTAGTCTTCTGCCTGTCTGTCCTACATAGTGGCTGTTACAGTTTTTGCACTGTATGTCGTAAATAACTCCTCTTGTTTCTTCTTGGGCTATTGGGTCTTTTGGATTGCTTAATATGTTTTGAAGAGTTTTAGTTGGTTTATGTGCGACGGTGATGCCATATGGTTGTAACAGTCTGTTGGTGGTTTCTGAGATGTTTCTGATGTTTGGCAGTGTTATCCTTTTCATAGTTTCCATTGGTTGGGTTGTAGTGGGTTGGGTACTGAGGCACTTTTTGATTAAGTTCAGCGGGTATCCATTTTGTTGGAAGATGCTGTACAGCTGATCTTTTTCTTTTTTCTGGTGTTCTGGAGTGTGTAAGTGCTGCAGTGTGTAAGTGCTCGTCTGAATAATGTTCTTACACAGCTTCTCTTGTGGGAGGTTGGATTGTTACTGTGGTAATGGAGCACTTGGTTGGTGTGGGTAGCTTTCCTATAGACTTGTGTTTCTAACTTACCACCATTTCCTCTACTGATGAGGAGATCCAGGAATGGTAGTGAGTTGTTTTCTTCCTCCCTTGTGAATTTTATTCCATTAAAGATGTTATTGATGGTTATGTCGATTTCTTCCAGTTGTTTCTTTTGTATTATGACAAAGGTGTCATCTATATACTGGATCCATACTTTGGGTTGTATGTGTGGGAGTGCTATCCTTTCCAGACGCTGCATTACAATCTCTGCTATAAGTCCTGAAATTGGTGATCCCATGGGTGTTAGAATTCTGAAGAGTTTATTTAGGGACCATGGCAAGATATCTCACACACACACACACACACGCATCCAGGTTCAAGGTAAACATTTGCATGTTTAGTGGCACTGCAGTTAAAGCCCTGCTAAAATGCCTCACCTCTTTTATAACCATGGAGGAAATAACCAATCCCACAGGTACAGGTCTTGAAAGATCTGTACAGTACTTCAAGCTTCCCTATTAACGCTATAGAACTAAGACAGGCTCTCTGAAATTACATAGAGCAGCACTGAGCCCCCTCATTTTGCAAACAGAGACCAGCAGTAGAAGTGCATGTTCATTCCTATATACATGTAGTATAACCACATTGATCTGAATGACCCAGATCGAATGCATCAAAGGTATTCGGATAAAGCTTAATTAAACTGTATAGTTGTAAGGCGGAATATATGTTGCTGCAGACATGCCTTGTGAAGTAGGAAACAGAGGAGACAACTGTGACCTGCTAGGTTACATATGCATGTTACCATTTGAGGTTTATAGTATCACACAATTATCTGAATAATCACTGACATAAACCTATTTTGCATGGTTCTAATTGATAACCCATAGTAAGTGGTCAATCATCTAGGGTTGGTAGCTTGAGGGATGCATTAAGCTTTGTATGTCATGTCCATCAAACAGCACAATACACCCTAATCAAGGAACTATTAACTCAGGCAATCAACCAAGCAGCAAACAACAGCCCAATCAAAGAACCCTCAAGGAGAGAACACCACCCCTACCAACACAAGCAGGGCAAGCCACGGTATATAAACTGAGAGCAAGGCCCACTCCCTCTTCGCACTGAAGATGTTGCCTAGTCTGGCAATGAAATGTCTGCAAGAAAACAACAAGGCTTAGATAGCACCAAGGACTCCACAGTTCAACCCTGAGCTACAAATATTCGCTTTGATTGGTACCTTACAATATATTTTGTAAAAAAGGATCTTACAACAGTTAAGTGGTTATCACTCTATTAAAATCTCCTGCTCCACTGACCTGATCTTCCAAGTACTGATTAAATATTACTTTTAATATTTCTAGCAAAATCTAACAGGTTGAGCAAAGCGACCAAAATCTGAACTCAAAGCCACGATCCAGAAGAGATGTGCAGAGTTGACTAAAAGTGCTCCAGGACAGAAAAGCTTAGAGAATTCTTCAGTATTTCTATCCAATTTATTTATTTATCATATAGCAGCATATCATAGATATTACAAATATATTATATTAAAAAAATGGGAATATAAAAAGGTATACAGAAAATATACATTGGTCATAGGGCAATTATAACTAAAAACAAACATTAAGATTAGAAATATAGTCTTTTGCAGCATCAGTTGCCATCAGGAAATCAGCAAAGTTCCTGTCGTAGGCTCTAGTCTTACATTCTTGTATTATGTGTTTGCTTGTCAGCCCCGCAGTCACACCTTGGAGATGGTATCTTACCCCATTTATATAAGGAATCTGTACACCTGCCATGATTAGTGCTCACTCTGTTGATATTCTGCGTGGCTGATCAAAAGCAGGAGGCTTCCTTGTAATACAGGATAGGCTTTGACAATACTGGGGGCAGGCTTTTTGCCAAGATTGCCTCCAGGAATCGAGATGAAATTTTTTTATAGCCAATTCCCTGGCAGCAGCCATAGGTGGATGCCTAGATCGCAATCTGTTTATTCCTAATTCCACTATATTGCCATGTATGGGGAGCTTGGAGTTATCAACTATCCTTTTATATTCGCAGAGAAGAGCATTCTTCCACCAGAGGTCTAGAGGAGGAATGTGGCTCAAGATGGGCAGCCATTGGGTAGGAGTGGACCTGATAGTTCCGCTAATAATCTGCTTTATATTCTTTGCGCACTATTGAGCCACAGCAGAACGCAATATTCCGCAGTTGAACAGACCAGCACTAGAGCCAAAGTGCGCAGCGTGTCAGCAGAAGAACCCCATGTAGTACTGCATAGCTTATGAAGAATGTTAATTCTAGTTCTCAGTTTAGCTGCGGTATTTTCTAAGTGCTTCTTATAAGTAAGCGTCCTGTCTAGGGTCACCCCAAGGTATTTTGGGTGTGTATTATGTTGGAGTTTAGTGCCTTCTATCCAATGGCTTGTAGACATATTGTTTTAAAGTTTTGCTAGTTTCTTTGAACTATGTGTAAGTACTAGAAAGGTGGGATAAAAATGTCTATATAAATAAAAGATATGAAGAAACAATTACAAATTTGGCTCTAATCCAACAAAAACAGGAGCACGTTTTTGGATGGTGGTGTGAAAGTTAATTCTCACATGATCAAAAGTAAGCAACTAACACCAGATCACATAATTACCAAACAAAGAACAGATGGAAATTTTACCTCCCATCCAAAAGAGAATCACTGCCAGACTGTTATGTACAGCATGTGGGAAAAAGAGGTGCAAGAAATCTAAACAATGGTTGTTATAAATAGAGCTTGCATTTCATACATGGCAGTTACTGGAATAGTTTCATAATGGCTTTGTAGTTTTGCTGTTCTGTATTTACTGAGAAATAAATATCTGGATCTTCCCATCTTAATATCTTCTGTACTGTTTTTCCTTTTTAATAAAGAGAAAACTGACATGTGGGGACTATATGATGAAAGGAAAAGTTGCTCCAATATAAATATTAGTAATCCACAATGATACATGGCAGAACCAACTACAAATATGTTGTGTGATGTCTGCCTGCCTGCCTGCCTGCCTGCCAACCAACCTACATACATACTGTTCTGTGGACACACATTTGAGTATCGGCAGTAATACAGCATACATATGAAAGGCAGGGCATGGAACAGATATCCATGTACACACCCCATCAGTACAAATACGTACACATAGCTCAGCTAAGGCAGAATCATGAATTAAAGAGCAAGAAGTTGCTTGTTCTGTATAACTCTTAGCCTGGGATCACAGTAGAAGGAAATCTTGAGGGAGAGGCATGGCAGCCACAGTAGCTCCCTAAGTGGAAGTGGTGGTGGCGGCAGCAGGGGCAGCCGCAACAGTCTCTGTGCTTTTTATAGCTACATGACTGGGTTGACCTGAGACAAAAGTCAGCCAGGACCTGAGAAGCCAGACGTAGCTGCAGCCTTGAGGGGGCACCAGCCTTAGTAAAGGTTGCCAGAGGAAGGAATGAAGCAGCATCCATTGTTGCTGCCCACCTGGAAAAAGCCCATGCCAGGTCTCCCAACTGCACAGCTGGAGCAGGCCAGCAGGAAGAAAAAAGGAGGAAGTAAGTAGTGCCACAGTACCAGCCACAACGGCAGCAAGGAAAATACGAACATCCAAGCCGTGCCAAGGGCTGCTACCCCCTGTAGGAGGAAGTAATCACTGCCTAGAAGGACCTGGGAAGCTGGTGCAAGGAGCCCAGGTGCATCCCATCTCCAGCGAAGTGGCATCCTTAGAGAAAATTAACCAGTTCTCTTGAACCAGCTAGATAACACCACTGGCACAGAAGTAGTTTAAGAGGCAGCAGCAATAAGCTGCCAATACTGGATATGGATATTTGCTTATCAGCAGCAAAGGGACAGAAGCAGAGGGGACTTCAGCTTTCAGGCCTGCATTTTCTATCAGGTTGTTCATGATTCCAAAGCCACTGTTTTTTGTCTGCCTGAAGTGGTGATTTGCCCCAGAAGAGTAACAACATCAGGTAGCCTTGTAGGGCTACTTTTATATATGGCATATGATGGTGTCAGACCCACTAAGTAGACCAGACTAAAAAATCAACTGCACAAGAAAGCTTAAACCACTTTTATTGAAATTGGGACCAACAACAGAATCTAGTGAATCAGGGAGCTGTCTGCCTGATCTGCTTCCAAATGTGATTTTATTTTATTCGATTTATATAGCTACCCATCTCACATTCATGACTCTAGGTGATACTGTACAATCACTGGGAGAGCACAGCCATTCAAGAACAGTACAGCCATTCTATGGGCTTCACACCACTCTCTGATCCCCACGCCAGATGGCAAAGCCAGGTCTTCAGGCCCTTCAGAAGACCATCAAGGTATTTACGGGTGGGTGCAGCAGCAGAAAAGGCCCTCCTCCTGGGTCCTGCCAGATGACATTCTCTAGTGGATGGAACCCGCAACAAGCCTCTTTTACTGGACCTGATGGGACAGGTAGATGTCACTGGGAAGAGGCGCTCCCTCAAATAACCCAGCCCCATGCTATGGAGGGCTTCAAAGGTTATCACCAGCACCTTGAATTGGACCTGGAAGCAAACTGGTAACCAATGCAGCTTGTGGAGCAGAGATATAATGTGTGCAGATCTACATGTACACATAACTGCCCGTACTGTTGCATTGTGCACCAACTGAAGCTTCCAAATATTCCTCAAGAGCAGCCCCATGTAGAGAGCATTACAGTAATCCATATGGGAGGTGACCAGGGCATGAGTGACTGAGCGTAGAGCCTCCTGATCTAGGAATGGGCGCAACTGGTGTACAACAAGCTGTGCAAAGGCCCTCCTAGCCACAACTGCCATTTGCTCTTTGAGCAGGAATTGTGAGTCCAGGAGGACCCCCAGATTGTGCAAGAGATCTGCCTGGGGAAGTGCAACCCCATCCAGAACCAAAGATGGTAGATTCCTAGATCCAGGTGGCCCCCAAACCCAAAGCCACTCCGTCTTGCCAGGGTTGAGCCAAAGCTTGTTGTTCCCCATCCGGATCCCTACAGCCTCTAGACACTGAGACAGGACATAGGCAGTATCACTTACTTCACCAGGGTTGTAGATATATAGCTGGTTATCCTGATGATTCCTCACCCCATGGCTATGGATGACTCACCTAGCAGCTTCATGTAGTTGTTACAGCAGAGAGTATTAAATCCTGTGGCACCCCATAATTTAGAGGGTGAGGGTGGAACCTCTAACCCCCAATCAACATTAACTGAAACTGGCCACTGAAGAAGAAAAAGAACAGAACCAGCTTAAAACAGCGCTGCCCGCTCCCAACCCCCCCCCCCAGCCGGTCCAGAAAGTTATCATGGTCAATGGCATCGAAGGCTGCTAAGAGGTCAAGAAGAGCAAGGATGGACAGACTACCCTCATCCCACTCTTGCCAGAGGTCATCAAAAAGTGCAACCAACGCTGTCTCAGTCCCATACCCAGGCCTGAAACCTGACTGAAAGGGGTCCAGATAATGTTTCATCCAGGACCCTCTGAAGCTTTTGTGCAATCACCTTCTCAACAATCTTCCCTCAAAGGGAAGATTGAATCCTGGACAAAAATTGTCCAGAATGGTTGGTGTCCTGTTCAGACTATGAGACGGCCAGGCAGAATGATAAAAGGAAGATCTTTATTAACAACCATTTACAACAGAAAAGAGTCCTTATTAATAGGCAATATAATTCAATCAATGCCACCCAGGCAATGGAGGAACAAAAGGCGAGGCTGCCAGATCAATAGAAGCAGGAGATTGTGGCAACACAGCAAGACAGAACTTGGCTAACTGTCTCAATGAATCAGCAAGACCAGGCTTGGCTAGAGCGTATGGCAAGGAGGTAGTGTGAGGTTTGATTGCAGGACGCGGAATCGGAGGTGAGGCTAGGCTTGACCACGGAGGCTAGGCAAGACTCTGCTGGAGTGACAAGACAAGGCTCGGATCAACAAGGCGGAACTCAGCTGGATCGGCAAGACAAGGCTTAGAACTGGAGACAAGGGTGGACTTGGCTGGATCTACAAGACAAGGCTTGGAGGTGGAAGCAAGGGTGGACTTGGCAGGATCTGCAAGACAAGGCTTGGTACCGGAAGCGAGGCTGGGCTCGACTGGAGCAGCAAGATGAGATGTGGAACTGGATGCAAGACTGGACTCGGCTGGATCCAGGCATGACGGAGATAGGTCCACATCGGTAGAGGGAGCTGTGTAATGATTGCCCCAGCCCAAATACTCAGACTCACAAGAGGCTGCTTTATGAATTCTGATTTATTAAGGAACTAAAGGCAAATACAGAGAAAGCTGAGAATGAGCAAAAGCGCGCCAAATACAAACTTAAACCCTTGGTGCAAACATATCCCGCCTCCCTCGTAACAGCCCTGCCCGGCACAGGTGCTAGCAATCGTCAGAGTTGCTAGCCTGGGAAAGTAACCTTGAGCGCAGTAGATAATGTAAATACATTCCAAAGCAAAGCCAAAAGATAACTACTCCCATCCTCCCGAGAAAGATGAAACACGCATCCAGCTAATGACATGCGAACCGTTACGATGTATCAAAGACATTGAAACGGCGAACATGACATACCGCCCCCCCCAAAATACCCTTAGGGACCCGGTTTAGCGGGATAGGCTGAGTGGAAACGGGCAACTAGAACAGGGGAAGCCACATCTGGTGCAGCGACCCACTCTGGATGAGGAAAATGTTTCCAGCGAACTAAGTATTGGAGAGTATTGCGAAGGCGTCTAGAGTCCAAAATTTCTTTAACTTCGAAGTGTTGCTGACCGTCAATCATGATGGGGGTTGGAGGTGGAGGTTGGCGGTGCCAGCGGTCAGAAGGAATAGTCGGTTTGAGCAAACTGCAATGAAAAACAGGGTGTAAGCGTTTGAGATTATGAGGCAAGTCAAGTTTAAAAGTCACAGGGTTGATTTGAGCGGTAATTGGGAAAGGACCCACAAATTTAGGAGCCAGTTTCTTGGAAGGTTGTGAGGACTTTATGAACTTGGTGGAAAGGTAAACCGAGTCCCCTACTTGAAATGCTCGCTGAGGAGCCCGCTTCCGATCAGCGTACTGTTTATAATCCAATTGTGCATCAGCTAGTGCCTTTTGAATCATTGGCCAGGAGTCTGCCAATTGCGTTGCCCAATTATCCGGAGTGGCCGATCCGCCGGTAGGTTGCGGTAGATCAGGGATAGGGACAAAGTCTCTGCCTTGGGCCACACGAAATGGGGTTTGGCCAGTGCTTTGATGCACGGCATTGTTATACGCCACTTCAGCAAAAGGGAGGAGGTCTACCCAGTTGTCCTGTTGGTAATTCACAAAAGCTCGGAGGTATTGCTCCAGAGTAGAATTTAAAGCCTCAGTGGCCCCGTCCGTTTGAGGATGCCAAGCCGTGGAGAGGGCTTGCTTCGTGCCTAACAATTTAAGGAACGCCCGCCAAAATTGTGAAGTAAATTGTGTGCCCCTGTCCGAAATCAGACGTGAGGGACATCCGTGTAGCCTGTACACGTGTACAAGAAATAGGCGGGCCAACTGACGTGCCGACGGAATGGACACACAAGGGATGAAGTGAGCTTGTTTTGAGAAATAGTCTTTGACCACCCAAATGACTGTTTTGCGTTGACTGGGTGGTAATTCAACAATAAAGTCCATGGAGATTTCATCCCAGGGGCAAGAAGGAGCAGCCACCGGCTGCAGCAGTCCCTGGGGTTTGCCCACCTTGCGTTTAGACATGGCACAAACAGTGCAGGAGGCAATGTAGTCTTTAACATCCTTACGTAATGTGGGCCACCAAAACTGTCTCCGAACCAGGTGCAAGGTTTTGACAAACCCGAAGTGACCTGCCAGTTTGTCATCGTGTGAACGTAGTAACACGTCTTTTCTGAGGCTTTCAGGGACATAGAGGCGATTAGATTTCCATGCGAAGCCTCGGTCGAAAGTAACATTGTCTTTATTCGCAAGTAACCAAGTATCCGTTTTCAGTTCTTTTAGAAACTTTTGTTGCAACTGGGAGGGAATTGACAAAGCGTTCGGCTGGGCGGCGTCCGCAGTGGGAGGCTGCTGCGCGCGTGTTTGGCTACGCGTCACAGCCTGCATACCCAATTGGGGCGCTGTCCACAGGGTGCTGACCACTTCTGGCGCTGCCCCGGAGTCCTGAGGTTGCCTGGACAACGCATCAGCCAAGAAATTCCTTTTCCCCGGAATAAATTTCAACTGAAAATTGAATCGGTTGAAAAATTGAGCCCACCGAACCTGTTTGGGGCTCAGTTTTCGAGGGGTACTAAGAGCCTCTAAGTTTTTGTGATCAGTCCATACTTCAAAGGGATGATTCGCCCCCTCCAACAGATGCCGCCAGGCTTCTAATGCGGCTTTTACTGCAAATGCCTCCTTTTCCCATACATGCCAACGTCTCTCAGTCTCAGAGAACTTGCGGGACAAGTAGGCACATGGCTTGAGGCACCCTGTCCCGTCTTGTTGCATCAACAATGCCCCAATGGAATAATCGGAGGCATCCGCCTGCACCACAAAAGGTTTTGAGGGATCAGGATGTTGTAAAATGGGCTCTTTGACAAAAGCTGCTTTTAGCCGCTCGAACGCCGTTTGACAAGCAGGCGTCCAGCGCAACAGCGCCCCTGGATTCTTTACTCTCCGAGTATCTCCCACACCCTTGGTTCGAAGCAGTTCGGTGAGTGGCAAGGCAATTTCTGCGAACCCCCTTATGAACAATCTGTAGTAGTTGCTGAACCCCAGGAAACTTTGAAGTTGCCTGCGGGTGCGGGGGCTTTCCCAGTCCATGATAGCCTGCACCTTGGCAGGGTCCATTTCTATGCCTTTATCTGAAATTCTATATACCAAGTAGTCAATTTGGGTCTGGTGAAATGCACATTTAGACAGTTTGGCATACAATTCTGCTGATCTGAGTTTACTCAGTACTCTTTTTACCAGAGCCACATGCTCTTCCATGGTTTCAGTATAAATCAATACATCATCCAAATACACCAATACCCCTTTAAACAGATGTTCATGCAGTACTTCATTGATCAATTGCATAAATACCCCAGGGGCCCCAGCCAACCCAAAAGGTAACACTTTATAATGGAAGGCTCCCAACGGGCAATTGAATGCGGTTTTCCACTCATCCCCCTCCTTGATTCGTACACGATAGTATGCTTCTCTTAAATCAAGTTTAGAGAAGATCTTTCCCTTAGCCAGATGTGACAACATGTCTTTGATCAATGGCAAGGGATATTTGTTGGAAATTGAGACGGCATTTAATCCGCGGAAATCGGTACAAAGTCTCAATGTCCCATCCTTTTTCGGGCGAAAGAGCACTGGCGCCCCCACCGGTGAATTCGCCGGCTTGATGAATCCGCGCGCCAAATTTTTGTCCACAAAGTCTCTCAACAAAGTCAACTCCTTTTGTGTCATAGAATAAATCTTTGGCTTGGGCAATTGGGTGTTGGGAAGCAGCTCGATGGCACAGTCCGTCTTTCTATGGGGAGGCAACTGGTCGGCTTCCTTTTCGCCGAACACATCAGCAAAAGTCCTGTACTCCGCCGGCAAGCCTTCCAGAGGAGGGGCCAGGCAATGCGGAGTCGCAGCTGCCGCAACCCCCACCATCTCCTCTGGGGCCCCCTTCCCCTCAGTCGCTTGGTAGAACCCATCCCTAAACGTGATAGTCCGGTAAACCCAGTTGATTTGGGGGTTTTGTTGCACCAACCAGGGCACCCCCAACACCACCAAGGGACCCCCTACTGGAGCCACGACGAAGGACAAATCTTCCCGATGGCTGCCCAGCTGCAAGGCTACCCGCCCCGTGAACTGGGTGACCGGTTTGCCCCCTGCCATGGACCCATCCAGCTGTGTAAAGGCGATGGGTCGCTGTAAAGGGAAAGTAGGTAGCTCCAAAGCCGCTACCACATCAGGGTGCATTAGGCATCGGGAACACCCCGAATCAATCATGGCCCATACTTCTACAGTCTTGGTTTGGGAGCCCAACTTCAATTTCACCGTGAGAATGCGGTAACTACCACTCACCGATGAAGGCTCGCGCCCTTCTTCCACCACCTGCCCTGCGGCGCCCTTTAAAGCAGGTGGCTGGCGTTTCCCGCCGGCTGCAGGATTTCGGGCTCACCCTCCTCCTCGTAGAACATCGCATCGTCTCCCTCGGTTTCAGCCACCGCGGCTTTCTGCTTCCTCGGCAAGGCAGGGGACTTCGCCGGCGGTTTTCCAAGCCGTTCCTCTCCCTTTGCCTTCGGGCACGCCGCCACTCGATGCCCCTCTTTACCACATCTCAGACACAGGCCTTTCGCATACCGCTTCTCTCGCTCCTCGTCCCAGGGTCGTTGTCCTGGTTTTCCCCCGGTGCTCGATGGGCGGCTGGGCTTCACCTCCCGCCCCGATTTGGCGGTCTTTCGATGGGCGAAGATCTCATGGGCATGTTCAGCCCTCCCCGCCAGGAGGATCCATTCGTACAGCGTATATGGGTCGTCCCTCCCCAAGGACCAGCGCAGCACCTCTGTATTCAAGCCATCCTTGAATAGCTCGATAATGGTGGCTTGGGACCAGTCATCCACCTTCCCAGCCAGCGCTTTAAACTCCAAAGCATAATCCGCCACGGATCTGAACCCCTGCTTAAGTTCCTTCAGGGCTCGCTTTGCCCTCTCTTTCGCCAAAGGATCCTCGAAGTGTTGTTTCAATGCCCAGAGGAATTCATCGAATTTTTCCAGTTCAGGCGCTTCCGACTGGCACATCTGGACATACCAGTCTGCCGCCTTCCCCTTCAGTTTGGTGGCAATGGTAATGATCTTTGCCTTTTCCGATTGGAAAAGCGACCCCCATTCCTCCATGTAGGCTTTAGCATTCGTCAAGAAAAATGAGAGTTTGGTCGGGTCCCCATCAAACTTGACCGGGAAGTCTCTCATCCCGCCTCCCGCCGGGCTGCGCCCCGCCGCCGGTGCTGCAGGGGTTTGCGCTTCCCTGGCTCGCGGCGGTGCGGGGGCCCGGGGCGGTCGCCCTGGCGATGCCGCGATTTCCATCTGGACCGACTGGTCCCCTTCGCGTCTCCGCACTGGCCGTCGCTGCTCCGGGGACTGCACATGGGACGAAGGGGTTGAATACCGTTGGCTTGACTCTTCCCGGACTTCCCGCAACGAGGTTACATCTAAGCTCAGCTGCTTCAGGATAGCTTCTAACGAGTCCATTTTTAACTCCAGCACTCGGATCCGATCCGGGGTGGGAGAGCCCTCCGTTGGCTGCACCTGCACCACGTTGGGGGATAATGGATATCTCTGCCTCCAGGATGGGCCCCCCGCCACCGTGGCATCCCCTTGGGTCTCATCCCAGGTGACCAGCTCGCCCGGAGAATTTACGGTAGTCTCCGGGGCGGTTTTCAGACCCTCGGCTTCCCCCTCCGACTCGGAGCTCGCCTCTTCTAGGATGGCGGACAGCTCCCCTCCCTGGGACGGTCGGTCGGGCCGCCTCACGGTCGAGTCCGGTTCCCCTTCTTCCATCCTCACGATGTCGGGTTCGGTCATCGCTGGCGCTCTCCCTCACAGGGTTAGACAACTTGTCTTTTCCTGGACAGGGGCCAGCCGAGTTAGGATCTTAGATTCTCAGCTTTATGTAATGATTGCCCCAGCCCAAATACTCAGACTCACAAGAGGCTGCTTTATGAATTCTGATTTATTAAGGAACTAAAGGCAAATACAGAGAAAGCTGAGAATGAGCAAAAGCGCGCCAAATACAAACTTAAACCCTTGGTGCAAACATATCCCGCCTCCCTCGTAACAGCCCCGCCCGGCACAGGTGCTAGCAATCGTCAGAGTTGCTAGCCTGGGAAAGTAACCTTGAGCGCAGTAGATAATGTAAATACATTCCAAAGCAAAGCCAAAAGATAACTACTCCCATCCTCCCGAGAAAGATGAAACACGCATCCAGCTAATGACATGCGAACCGTTACGATGTATCAAAGACATTGAAACGGCGAACATGACAAGCTGGCACTGATTCCTTATCAGCTACAGGCAAGGCTCTGTTTCCTGGTGAGGATACTCCTTTGAAAGCTGCTAAGCGCAGTAGAATGGTTGTCTCTGGCCGTTTGCTTCTGGTGCTGGTGCCTTTTTATGTGATCCTTTTCGCGTGGTTTCTCCTCTGTAGCCAATCTGGCTGCCTTTTGCTTCATGCGCTTCTCCACTCTTCTCTCCCATGCACGAATTGGAGCATTCAAACCGCCCTCTGGATTCTGTCCAATCAGCATCTCCGAATTCTCATGCTCTGCTGAGTCATTACTAGTTTCTCTTTCCCCAGCTCTTTCCCAGTAAGTTTTGTTTTCCCCTTCTGGCTCGAAGTAAGTTTTGTTTTCAGAGTCAAGGTCAGACTCAAACCTCACAGTTGGGTCCAGCAATGGCTTGAGGAGAGGGCATACCAACACCTCTTTAAGGGCACCACCCCCTCTCTCAAGAAGAATTTACCATCACTGAAACCCCACATGTCACCTCCCTGCAAGTTTTTGCCAACCAGGAAGGGCATGCGTCTAATACACAGTTGGCTAAGCACACAATCATAAGGACCCTGTCCGCTTCCTTGGGGCCAAAAGGTTCAAACTCCTCCCAGATAACTTGGCAAGACATCTCCACAGGACCTGTATCAAGGCTGGCATCCAGTTGGGAATGAATCACAGTGATTTTGTCTGACAGATGCTCTGCAAACTCCTCTGCATGGCCTTGAAGGTGTGTGTTATCTTATTGCTCTGAACATTAAAAATGTTTCAGCCCCTTTTGCCTAAGTAATGGTGCCTACATATTTCCATCAAGCTCCTCTTCCTTTCTCTCTACAGAGGGGAACCAGAAGAGTGGTTTGAAATGGATGAAGATGAGGGCAAAACTCTTATTTGACCTGATTCCTCCTTAACAAAATCAAGGGCTAGGAACGGGCCAGAGGGTTGGCTTGCCGTAACCTTGTGTTCAGCCTAAATAGGAGAAGAGCTCCTTTAATAACTCAGATCTGAGCAATATTTTGGAAAGTGAACATGTTATAAATTTTATCTTGGTAGAGGTAGTTATGATGGTGGATGATGCTAATGTCATTGAGGAAAGAAAAGGGAAAAACCTACAGTTTCCCCTTCTGAACCATCTACTAACCTCAGTAAATTTTGCTGCTTGCCTGAAGTTCCTCCTGCTTAAATATGCTGTTTGGTGAATGCCAGTTTAGTTAAGGGGAAGGAGCATGTTTCATTTCTTTTCTACTATAACTGTGGGAAAGCTTTTAACCTGGCTTCTATTACAAAGACCAAGTTACAAGAAGGGGAAGGAGTTAATGTCTTTCTTAGAGGTGCTTCTTAAGTAACAGGCTAATCACAGTAAGCATGGGATCTTTCTCCCTCTTCTATCCATCAGAAATGTCTGGATAAGAAACTTTGAGCAGGTATTATATTGGTGTACTGGCCACCTGTAGAAAGGAAGACAGGCAGCCTTAAGCAGACTATCATCCTGAAACTTTAGTGTTGGAGGTTTTTTAAGATTCATGCCCATGCTGCCTTGCCTGAAACAATCTCTTTCAGATAACAGCCCTCCTCTCCATTAAAATCCAATTCTTGTTCCCAAGATGGACTGATCCTTGTTAGGAACAGAGCATACGCGCTCCAATTTTCAGAGCTAAGGGAACGTATAGGCTTTTTCACTAGGCTTTTAATTGGTTTTATTTATTGTGCTTGAAGTTGCTTTTTTATTTTCTATGTTATTGAATACTAGTTTCCTTGAGTGCTCAAACTGAGTAGCAAGGTAGGATATAACTCAAATAAATAAATAATGTGTTTAGAGACTCATAACTAGAATAATCTTTTATTAGACTATGCTCTCTTCTGAAAACAACAAGCAAGTGCCTGAATAAAGGGTGGGCTTTTATCACTAAAATTAAACAATTCATATCTAGAATGAAAAAAAAAGTTTCCTAGAGGGGAAGCAAGTAGGAAAGGAAAATAGGGAAGCTGAGATAAAGATGCAGCAGACCCTGCAACTTATGGTGGACCACCAGTTCTCTATTGTGTTCACTCCAGTTTTACAATCAGGCAAGCAGCCAACATATTAATAACTAGCCTGATGTATGTACGTCAGCATCACTGATGGGTTCTGCTTAGCACTGTGGGTCACAAGTTATGTTGACCAGAACTAGAAAAGAATTGCTAACACTGAATGACTGGAATATCTAAGAATCATCAGGTTTTTAAAATTATTGCAGTAATGAAAACATGCACATTCATGTACAGCTACATAGAAAGACAGTAGGAACTTCGAATATGTGTGTTTTTGCGCTCACAGTTCCTGGTCAAAAAACTACAACAGCTGATCTATAAAAATGATAGTAAAGCTACTGAAAAAGAGGCGGTTTATATTACTATTAAAAAACATGTTACAGTTTGTACAGCTTGAAAGAAAAAAGGAATGACTGGATATAATTCAAACTAATACACTACAGCAAACTTCCTCAACATGGTACCCTTTTATACCATCCCAGTTGGCATGGCCAATAGTCTGCTGATGGGGAATAATGAGAGTTATAATCCAAAGATCTGGAATGTACCTGTCAGCCTCAAGATGTAGATCAGACCAAGAAATCAAGTCCACACAAAGACTTTTTCTTTAATCCGTTCAATCATGTCCAATTCTTGGAGACTGCCTGGGCAAGTTCCTGCAGTTTTCTTGGCAAGATTTTCGAAGTGGTTTGCCATTGATTTCTTCCTAGGGCTGAGAAAGAGCAACTGGCCCAAGGTCACCCAGCTGGCCTAGTGCCTAAGGCAGGAACAGAGTAATAGAATCATAGGGTTGGAAGGGACCTTGGAGGTCTTCTAGTCCAACCTCCTGCCCAAGGCCCAAGGCAGGAGTCCTCATACCATCTTGGACAAATGGCTGTCCAATCTTTTCTTGAAAACCTCCAGCAATGGAGCATTCACAACTCCAGAAGGTAAACTGTTCCACTGTTTAACAGTTCTCACTGTAAGGAAGTTACTCATTATTTCCAAATTGGATCTCTTTCTGATGAGCTTCCACCCATTGCTTCTTGTCCTACCCTCAGGTGCTACGGAGAATAAATTGACGTCCTCTTCCTTGTGGCAGCCCTTCAAGTATTGGAAGAGTGCTATCATGTCTCCCCTCAGTCTTCTCTTCGTTAAGCTAAACATACCTAGTTCCTTTAGCTGCTCTTCATAGGATTTAGCCTCCAGACCCCTCATCATCTTTGTGGCTCTTCTCTGTACTCTTTCTAGGGCCTCAGCATCTTTTTTGTATTGTGACCAGAACTGGATGCAGTATTCCAACTGTGGCCTCACCAGTGCGGTATAGAGCAGCACTATCACTTCCCCGTGATCTTGATACTTGAACTAGAACTCACGGTCTCCTGGTTTCTAGCCTGGTGCCTTAACCACAACACGAAACTGGCTCTCACATTAAGACTAAAACTACTATTATTAAGACTGACTATAGTAACAGAAGTTTGCAGGTCTGATTATGGTTTCCCTCCTGACCTTGTTATACTAATGTGAATTAGAGAGGTGTCTCACTGAGACACGTTCATATTCTTCCTTCATTGTTTGGGCTTAAGCTATGTTTCCCTCCTCATTGTTTTGGTAATGGATCTCCCCTCTCTCCATCAAGATCATCCTCTTTACTCTCTACAGTACTAGAAAAAGATGTTATAGAATAATTGCATGATATTTGCTAGACAGTAAGTCCAAATGAACTCATTATGATCTGCTTGCAAATAAGATATTATGCTTAAGATAGTACAGCTGTGTTCTCATGGACCTATTGATTCCCTCCCCTGGCTATGTGCATGGCAGCTATTTTAGTCATTTTTAGTCTTCCCTCCCAAGTGAGTGAAAAGGTTGTAAGAAGGGATCTCTGGGTCAAAACAGGCCTGGATTTGGAACTGGAAAAAATTGTTGAGGGAAGGTGACGATGATGCCATAGAGATGGGCAGACAAATCCACTGCCACCCATTTCTAGAAGTGTGCTGTCTCTAGGACATGTCCTTTGCCATGGCTGGAGGTCTTCCCCGCCCCCAAATTTAGCTCAGCAGGGAATTAGTCTGACCACAAACAGGGACTAATATGCTGTTGTCACTTCACTTATTTACTGGCTGAGTCAAATGACCCAGTTTTCCCATTCACATGGTAAGAGTAACTTTCTCTCATGTTCCAGTAAAGCATGTCATGCAAATAGGTCTTAATGTATAATATAGCCAACTTTTTTAAAAAGTGAAGAGGTAAACCATTTTTTTCATGTTTTTATGTTTTTTTCCACTTGCTTAAAAGTTTTACCAAGGTTTAATGTTAGGATTTTTTTTTAAATTTCAGCTTGAAAACTAGATGTGTTTTAATTTAGTCCCACTGAACTCAATGGGGATTTTTGTACTTAATGTTGTCTTTGAAGGTAATTACTGCCAGGATATGATGCTGGCTTTGAAGAAAATCATTGCAAGGGTATGATCTGATAAAACTACCAAGATTATCTTAAAAATCTGCTTTGATGGCAGTCTCAGTGTGGTACTAAAACCACAGTAATTGGGATTGTTCTCTCAATTCATTCTGGACATTGAGAGAGGAAGTAGTTAGGAGAAGCAGAGTCAATCTCTAATTTAATTAAAAGTTAGATAATGAATCCTTCAAAGTCCTTTACTAATCTTGCATAATAGCTAGAGACACTTGGAATACAGATTCCTCTGGATCCTAAGTGTTGACAATTCCATTGGAAGGATCTGATTTGCTACAGATCCAGGGAGAGGGTATGGATCTGGAATGATCCCTAATAATGGCTGACTACTTCTCTGGTAATGCAGGAATTCATGCACATTATTCTAAATCTTTCCATTCCAAAGGACTGCCTTTGAAATCCACAATAGCCACAAAAGCATCTACAGAGCCAAATATATCCGGCAAAATAGCCAAGAAGTTTTCTTTATTCCTCTCTTGCTGTGTATATATTCACAGGAAATCCAAAATGCAGTTTGGATGCCACAATAAAACAACGCTTGATGGGAACAAGCCAGAATGTACCTTGAGCTCACATATTCCCTTTTCTTTCAGTGCAACTATAAGGAGGTATTCTGAAGTTTTTGCTTCAGGTTGTTTAGTCCCATTTTAGTGCTATTGTCCAAAGCTCAACAGTGTTTAATTTATGTGGCTTGCTGAAATAAGCCAACATCACAATTCTGAATTTTGCTGGTTTCAAACAAGCTATAGTTAAAAAAAATGAATTTGCTTAGGAGATATGAAATAACAAGCTGTGTGTATGGAAAATGAAAGCCTCCAGTTTTTCCCATGACTTTACCTGAAAAGAAGTGGGAAGCATGTGAGCCCAACATTTGCAACAATTCTCATTCTGGTCATAAAGAAGTAAGAATAGATAACCTTTTCTAGACCAAGAATTATGTTCCCCCCGATTTCTGATATGCCATGTGGGGGAAAATTGTTTTGTGCCGTTTTTCCAGAACCAAGTTATTATGACTATTTTTTCTTGTGACATCTACTTTAACAATCTTCTTCATCCTGATGTGTTAAGCTGCAACTCCCGTATCTTCAACCAATGCGGAACACCGTCAGGTTTGGACAACTGGATTGATTTAAACAAATTCCTTCTCTTAGCTCTGTAATTCATGAACATTATAAAAAGACCCGTAATTATTTTTCAAACTGGGAACATGTAGTGTTGTTTTTGCGCCAAACATACTTTTTGGAATTATGGTCAAAAAGTTCAAAGAAAAACATCCAAGCCCGGGTACATTTTGCAAAAACCTACATCATGTCTGACAAAAGCATGTGGGAAAATGTGTTATGGTCTGATGAGACCAAGGGTGAACTTTTTGGCCATAACTCCAAAAAGTACGTTTGGCACAAAAACAACACTGTGCATCACCAAAAGTGCGCCAGACCCTCAGTGAAGCCCGGTGGTGGCAGCATTATGTCTTGGGGCTGCTTTTCCTCAGCTGGAACTGGGGCTCTAGTCAAGGTGGAGGGAATTATGAACAGCTCCAAATATCAGTCAATTTCAGCACAAAACCTTCAGGCCTCTGTTAAAATGCTGAAGAGGAAGAGGAAGTTCACCTCTTGAGATGACAATGACCCAAAGCATACCTCCAAATCAACCAAAGAATGGCTTCACCAGAAGAAGATCGAAGTTCTGGAATGGTCCAGCCAGAGCCCGGACCTGAATCCAACTGATAATCTGGGGGGTGACCTAGGGAGGGCTGTGCACAGGAGATGCCCTCGCAATCTGGCAGATTTGGAGCGCTTCTGCAAGGAAGAGTGGGCAGAGATTCCCAAGGCAAGAAGTGCCATGCTGAGAGACCCCTACCCCAAAAGTCTGAATGCTGTCATAAAATCAAAAGGTGCTTCAACAAAGTATGAGTTTAAGGGGTGCACACTTATGCAACCATATTATTCTCGTTTTTTATTTTTCCCCCTAAAATGTTTGTTTGTTTTTCAATTGAATTGTACAGCTTGCATGTTATATTAAAGGTGGAAAAAAATCTGAAGTGATTCATCTTGGTCTGATTTTTTTGCATGTCAAAAACCTGGCATTTTAACAGGGGTGTGTAGACTTTTTATATCTATGGTACCTTATTCCTGTCTTTCCCCTTTAGAAAAAAAAAATCCTACATCCATTCACTATCTAAATATTTGCCAGCTAAGGAAGAGGATCTGTCTAAGGCATACAGTGGAATGATTTCCTAATGTGTCACACAGTGCTGTTGCCTTGATTTGTGGCTTCCAGTCTTCTATATGGAATTTAGGAATTTGAAATGTAAATCACTGTCAAGAGTGATAGCACTAATACAATGGAGAGTGTGGCTTCTTTTTCACGTTTACAGAAACATTATGTTATAGAGAGACCTTAAAGAGTGTGAAATGTCTGTTTTCATTTCAACAAATTTTAAGTACTCTGCATATTTGAGCAAATTAAAGCAAAAGTACTAAGAAAAATATTTTGTTGATTGGTCTTCCAAATGGTGCAGTGAAAAGATCTGGTAAGGTGCACTTACTCCGCTCATTTACCAATGCCATATGCCACCTACCTCCTCTTACCTCATTCCCTATGCTTTCCTTCAATGACTCTAGGATCTTCCCCAGCTGCCTGTATTATATTGCTAAAACCTAAGAGAATCCTTCAGAAAAATTTCACATCCTCCCTGTGTTTCTTTTATTTTCAGTTTACTTTCAAATAGAAACATACCACCAGATTCTTACATATTGAAAGCACTGAAGTCATATGTTTTTGATATATGCTAAAACAGACCTTCCCTAGTTAATAGGACTATTCAAGCATGTGATAGAAAGTGGAAAACACCTGGACAAATCATTGTGGTCCTGGAGGGACTAAGTGAAGGAACAATGCATGCATTACATCTCCTTTTCCTCCTTCCTGTTTGTTAACATAAAGACATCCAACAGGGTCACTACTTACACACCAGTTATGATTCTCAATTGCCCTGTACTTACAGCAGTCATTTGTGCCAGAACAAAGTGGCTAAGTCATTCATTTTTAAAACATGACCAAGACTGGAAAACAAATGAGTTGTATTGTAACTCATACTTGCTAGATAATTGTTCCTCCCGCAAACTTAATACTTATTTTTATTCTGATTTGGGGGCCAACTGCCTTGAAACATTTATATGAAAAACATTTTAGCCTATGCAAAAACGTAGGAAATTTAAAACAGGAAATCCTGGGCACTTTGGAGGCACCTGCTGTACTGACACAGGAAGCTGTGGTTTCCTTATGTATTTATTGATTTAGAACAGAGTCTCGGTCCACTGTGCAAACGGCTAAGAAAGAGTTAAAAGAGAGGAGGGGGAGAGAGAGAGAGAGAGATGGGGAAGAACAAATACTGATGAATGAATTTAGGTCAAGGTATCCATTTGGGAACTTCAAGCAAGGCCCTCAATGATCAGTGCCTAGCCTAGGGAATGCAATCAATCTGAGGTTATAGCATAGAACCAACTCGCTCCCTGGGATCACCTGATAATCTGGAGTAGACTGACATGCATTTCTGACACCAAACTTTGTTTAACAACAACAGCAATCTCTCTTCCCCCATCCTAGCTTCACTATATTAATCTTCTACAGCAAGACAAATGTAGTTTTATATTTCAATGGATATATTTTCCCAATGGATAACCTACTGCTCATGGATGCAGTAGATACTTGGTTCTGCCTCTTGAGCTATAATTTTGCTTCTGGCCTTGCTCTTTAAGTCATTATTTTGTAACTGGTTCTTGCTGGTGGATCTTAGATTTCTAGAAACTAAAACAAATCAGCTCCTGCAAATCTTACATTAGTCTGCATCTGGCACAGAGAAACTTGACCCTCTCTGGATCCAGCAAATACGATATTAACTCAGAGAACTGAGATTTGATAGACAGACGAATTAAGAACAAAAACACCCTTCCAAGGTTTTTTTTTTTTGGAGCTGTTAATAACGTAGTATCATTAATAATCTCAATATGACGACTTATTTCTGGATTTGGAAAACAAGGAGACCTGGTGCGTTTCATCAACCCAAGTTTTCTTTCCCTCTCTAAAGCACTACATATGCGCTTAACATCCCTGTCTGTGTCTAGATGATGCAGCTTTTCCCAAGAAGTTCTGCACCAAATGTGAGAAGACTTCAACTTTCATAATCCTGAGCCAGCAAAACTAATGACTGGATATTGTGTTGGCTAGATATTACGGGAACTGAAAGCCACCGCATCTGAGGGCAAGCCAGGACAAGTTCCACTGCATATTGAGAACTTACGTCTGAGGGCTATGCTTAACCCTTGATTCCAAAGGAATCTCAAATTTCTTGATTCCAAAGGAATCCTGAATGCCTACTGCTGTACTGGAATGAGGCCAGGGTTTTCAGTAGCCTTCAATCAGGGAAAAAGAGCTGACCATGTTAAACAACTCCATGCCTGCAAAGTACCTTTGCAAAGATGTGAACCTGTTGAGCCTGGCTTTACATAGGCACCTCTGGCCCAGGCAATGCCAAGCTATCACTTTTCATCTTGACACGACACCAGAATCAATCTTCAGCCTTACAGCAGAACACTCAGGACTGCAGAGAGTACCCATGTGTCAAAATTGGTAAAAACAGATATTCTACCAACATCCTAAAATACTGGATCAGTTTAAAATGTCATTTGCATAATTTCCCTTCCAATTTCTCATTAAAGTTTTCTTGTTTTTCTAGATTGTTTCCTTCCCTGCAACCATACTAATGGAAGGAGATGAAAGCACAGAAGTTTATTTCATAACTTCCCCCCACTAACAGCAGCTGTTGCTATTGTCACTGCTGAGCAAGCAGGGCTTCAGGCAGTTATTGACTTTACTGAAATCCGGGGGGGGAGGGGGAATGGGGAGATTTCCTGGATAAAATCTGAAAACACCTTAAATGTGCTTAAAATTCTGTTTTCTGTCAAAGTGTTATTTTTGCAGAGTTAAGAATGGTATCTAATCAGTCTTCACAGTGACATATAACATCTTTTTAAGTACAGAAACCTCCCCAAATCTTTTATACGTTTTATCACAGCTGACTTTTACAAAAAAAAGAAAAAGAGATAAGAGTCACCAGAAGGCTGTAAAATATACAGTAGTTCAAACTTTGGAACTCTTCAGCAGTTCCCAATAATACAGCTTCCCACAGGCTCCTTTTCATGAATGCTGAAAATATTTTATACATTGGGGAATGACAACTGGACATTTACACTATTAAAATGCTCATTTTATTGTTATTTTTAAAAGAATGGGGCACAGCAACAAGTAATATATACTGTTGTGCAAAGAGAGCCCATCCCAAATGACCAAGACCCCAAATTTCCTAGTAGCACACTCAGAGTTGCTGTACCCAGGTTGAAACAGGAACAAAAAATGATCCACGGTGGACTTTGAATGAAAAAAATTACATAGGAAATAGCTTGATCAAGGAATGTGCACTAAAAAAATGCTATTTCATTTTTATTATTGATTAAAACACTTATATATGCTGCTGTCCATAAAATAACTTGAAATGGTTTAGCATTATATAAACCGAGTTAAACAATCAAAGACGTGGATCGGTATGAAAAAAGAAAGAGGACTATGTCCCTATGTGAGAGACCTAGGTAGAAAGATACTGCGGGTCTTTGGTATCTAAATAATGCAACAATAAGACCACTGAATGCTAGGGATGAGAGCATTCCACAGAGCAGGCATCCTCACCAGGAAGGTCCAACTGAGTAACTGCAAGATGACAATCCACACTTTGTGAAACCTGCAGCATGATCTCCTTGGACAATCTCAGTGATCATGCCGGTTTATAAACAGAAAGCCAATGTCATAGGTCAAAGTCATTCAGGGCTTTATCCACCAGTAAGGCAACCTGCCTATGGCCCAAAAGCAAACTGATAAACCAGGGCTATTGGTGGGGTTAATATTGCACAGCCAGGTGCCCAAAGTAACAACCTGACCTCTGCATTCTGTGTTAATTGCAGCTTTACAATAATCCAACTATGCAGTTAACCCGTGCTTTAACAGCAGTGGCCACACTATTCCTGTCAGGAAAAGGCAAACTTCCTAATAAGCCGTTCTTGACCCAGAGGTTCTCCTGATGATTGCCTCCACTGGATTCATATAGATGTTAAGAATTATTTGGGATACGATTATGCCTTGTTCAGCCGCCATGATTCTAAGGCACTGTCATTCAATGTTATTTTCTAATACTGTCTCTGCTAGTTGGAGTGCTTCCAAAACCATCTCATGGAGCCAATTCAGAAGGATACCATGGTTAATAGTAAAAAAAAAAAAAAAAAAAAAAGCTGCAGGACCAACAGAATCACACTGTCATCTCTTTCTCATAGAAGGTCATCCACCAGGGTGCCAAAGGCTGATTCAGTCTTAAAACCAGGCCAAAATCCAGACTGAAATTCAACATAATTGGTTTTTTCTTCACCAAAATATCTGCAGAAGCACAGTATTGTCCTTCTCCAGCCCCATACCTCAAAAGGGGCTATTTTGACAAAAGGGGCTAAAGACAAGCCTTTACATCCATGTATTTCCTCCAGAAGAGGCACTACCGCCTCTTTTTAGCAGCAAAACACTGCCACTCAAAAATGTGCTCAATCACTTTACAGATACCTAGTTCATCTGGCTCTAATAGCCAAGGGAGGAAGGGGTCAAGAGGTGCAGACTAAGCAGCTACAAGCATCTTGTCCATATTCTCAGACCTCCAAAACTGAAAGCACTGAGACAATAATTGGACCAAATACTGCACTAGATATTATGTCAAAAGTAGAATGTGAGATGATGTGAAAATCTTCAAAATGTCTTATTAGTCATAGCAGGTTTGGGGGATTATCTAGGGCAAATAACAAGAACTTAATTACTCTAGAAAGCTCTACAGGATGACTATTTGAGGATGCAACGGAGATTGCAAAGTAAACTTTTCTTGCAGCCTCAATACAACTCAGTAGATACATATATGCATGTCTGGTTGGACACTTTAGCTGTCTCTTGGCCTGTTCCATTGCTTGGAATTCCCAAAGAATCAGGGAAAAACTGTGGTTCTACAGGGTCTGAGAAGACACTTGAGAGTGATCACATCAAAAGCCCATTCTTCTCATCATTCCATATTCAATCATAGCCTTGACAGGATGTCTCGCTCTGGCTTCTAGAAACTCCCCTGGAGGATTTAAGCATTCATTGGATTCCCTAAGTTGTCATGAGTGCCGTTGAGCTGAAGACATCAGCGCAATGGCACACATGACAATAACAAGGAAACAGGGGAAGGGGCTCAAGATAAGTAGCCATCAACTTACAAAGACTGAAGGACAAGAGACAATGGCTAACCGGATCGCGAGGCACACCCAAGCTGTTAGCGCTAACGCAACGGAGATCGCCCAGCTGACAGCAATCACCGGAGGAATAGGGAAACCGATGATGGGCGATCCCGGAACGCCAGCGGGGCCTCGCAACCCCTCACCTACCGGCAGGACAGCGTGTCGGACAAAGGGGGGTGACGTAACCGCGAGTGAGGGGGCGCTGACCGGCGCGGGGTATTTAAACCCCGCACCGGCGCGCTCCTGTCACTCTCAGCTTTTTTCCTATACTGTATCTACACTGCGAATAAACCAGAGCCTGTTTCACGGAATCAGCATCTGTGTATTACTCGGAGGTAGGCAGCGCATGACATAAGTCTTAAGATGGACAACATTAATGGAACCCCCATTCTTGCAGAAGAGGCATGCCACTGTGAAACCAACTCTTGCCAGATGATATCTGATCAAGACAGTGGATAGCTTTAGCCAACACCACTATCCCACATCCAGTCTACCCCTTCACAGACTAAAGCAAAAATTAAGTTGGCAGTAAGCCCAGCCCTACACACAGATTTGATAACAACTAGACAGAATCTCATGGCTGCCATGGAACCAAAGCACTCCCAAATCTCACTATTTAGGCAGCCTCAACATAGTCTTAAGTAGGGTTTCTCTGCCAGGGTTCTGTGGAACCCTAGGTTTCTGCAAGAGGTCACTAGGGGTTCCCTGGGAGATCATGATTTATTTTGAAAATTATTTCAAATTCAGGCAATTTCGCATTAAAGAGGAAAGTTTCGTTCTTTATTTTTCATTTAAGAACACTGTTAATGCAAATATACAGGCCTACGCATGAAACAAATATAATGATTTTGTAACTTCTGGCCTATATTCTGGCCTACATGCCTGAATGTGCAGGGGTTCCCCGAGGCCTGAAAAATATTTCAAGGGTTCCTCCAGTGTCAAAAAGTTGAGAAAGGCTGGTCTTAGGAATCTATAGTGTCATATTAGAGGCCATATTGGCCAGGATGACCAGGGATGCTGCTGAGCAACAAGATGGGTGATAAACCAATAGCAATGTTTTCCTGGCCCAACACTACATAAAAGCCAGACTCCACTTGAAGAGAATATCTGGTAACAAGATAGGGCTACAGATACTGATGAACACACAATAGAGGTGACATAGAGCTAGTCGAAAAAGATTCCAAAATACTTTGGTAGCTATTTGCCATCATCCCTTTTAGTCCTACCTCCTTAGGGACCTTTTGACTTCATGCTGCTTGTTGATTTTGCATACCTCTTCTGCAAGAATAGAGGGATCCATTAAGATGGTCCACTGGGAGAATTAACCCAACCCTCCTATCTGGAATGGTGCTGCACTGAGAATCAAATGGGCTCAGCTGAATCAAAATTACTCTTTCTAGCTCATTCAACCGGATCTCAATAATGTACGCCAGGTCAGCTCCCTCATCCAAAATCCAATTAAAGATGAGTAGGAGGTTATGGGGAACCAGTCCGGGATTTATCAGCAAAATTAACAGGCAGGGTCACAAGGTCCTAGAGGCTTAGGACTAGAAAGGATGATAGCAGATTGGTTCTACATTATCTTCTCCCTCTCTCTCCACTCCAGACATATTCCTAATCTTCACACACAGAGAGATGCGAAAAGGGATGGAGGAAGAGAAGAAAAAATTAAAATTCAATTCTCTATAGATAACAGCACATACAAGTGAAAATAACCCAACCATCAAAGCCATGACATGTGTGTTCAAGGAAAACACACAGCTCTGTCTCAGCTTTCACCAGAACAGAACAAATGGCATGGAACATCCAGTTTTCACCTAGGAGTATCCAATCCACACATCCCACATTCATCCCCCTACACCAAAAGACTTGGGACTCACATTATTATAAGCCTTCAAAGCAGCTCCCACAAAGGGAGTACCCCCTTTAATGTTGCCCGGCAGCCCCCATTGGCATGTTCCGAATACACCTATGCTAGAGAAACAACCTAGAGCTGGTTGGCTAGCAACACCTAAATAGAGCCTCCCAGATGTTAATAGAACTAAAACAATTATGTCTCCTGAGTCTCTTCAAAGCCAAGCAAAAGAAGCAAAGGTGAGAAAAGGCTTTGTAAGAAGAGCCACTAAGTTCTAATGAGGCACAATGGAAGGCAATCTCCCTTGCCTTTTAGTAAGTTCTCACTTCAGTTAGCTCCAGTGATTAAGAGTTACAGTTCATGTTTCATAGTAGGGCAATGCACAATTTGAAAATGAGTCAGAAGAAGTGCTGTGGACAAGTGCAGCACCTCTCTGCCATCCTTTAAAACATTTTAAAATATTTTTTCAGTTTTCCATGCATACCTGAAAAGAAGATGCCCCTGCTTTAAAAGGCCCATTAAGGACACACTATTTTAATGATCTGATTTATTACAGCAGCAGCATTCTTTCAGGTTTGAACAGAAGCTTGAGGGAAGATACAAGTTACTTAACAAACAGCAGAGAAGTGCTGCACTCAAGCAAATTCTAAAGCTGTTCTTCCATATGATTTTTGTAGCATGCACAGTCCTATTTTATCAACCACTCTGGCTCTTACCATCAATGCCTTTCAGGACAAAGTAGAAGAAAATTTCAAACATTTCTCCTCATAGGGCCTTTGTTCCAAAATGTTAAATGTTTCCAAGGAAATATTTCATGATAGACATGGCAAGCTTCAAAAGTTTAATAACTCACAACAGTAATGAATTCCTAATCAAATAAAAAAAATACCTAAGTCTTTTTCCCATTGTTTTACTCATGCATTTTAGATCCAGAATCCACTGGAAACATATTTTGCACTAAACTACCCTGACAAATCACTTAAAAGTCTTGCAGCATAGCTGTACTACTGGATTCTGCTTCCCAACTAACATCAAATATCATATTGCATGGTTTCTTTGCCTTTAATTACCAATAGACTTGGTTAATAGGAAATCCCTCAGTAAAACACAGGTGTTAAACATGGAAATCAACAGAATGCCTCTGAGACAATGCCATATTATAAACATGTATCTGATTCAGGAAGGAGAAAATGGCATCAGCCTCACTCACCTGACCACTGGTTCTGGGATTGTTTCTGTATTTGCCGGCACCTGAACACCTTTCTCCCACTCTTGCCTCCAGGGATCAGCAAGGATATAGTATTCATCTGGGCTCAGCTGGAAAGAATCTGGGATCTTCATTGCTGTTATCAAGTCCGTACGAAAAACCTGAAGATGAAGAGAGGTGAAAAGGGCAGTAAGAAGCATGTGAAATCACTGGCAATGAAGCCTTTGAAAGAAGAAAGTCCGCCAAGCTTCAAATAGGGGAGGGAGATGATTAGGCATGCTGAAGCAAATATGGCCAATAGGATGGCTCTTTACATATATGTAATATGTCTGCATTCTGCCACAACTGGTGGACAATATACGTGTAAATTTATTCAAGCATACCATCTGAATTTCATACATTCATATGTACTTGTCTATTATATTGTTAATACTCGTTGAAGAAACTCTCTGAAATGAATACAGAGTTCCCATCTCTCCATAAGTATTCCTTTTTAAAATTACTCCTTTGAAGTGCTTTACAGCACTGATCTTAGGTAAGTCTTCTTTTTCTTCTCTAAATCTTTGTACATTATTTCCTTAGAGCAACAGTGGAAATACGTACATCCAAAAGCATGTGTACATCTTGCCTGTATGAGTAGTGATAAATAAATATAAACTGTGGCATGCAACTGCATACTAGATCCTATCTGTACATGAGGTGGATTTATGTACTACAATGGCCCATTCCCTTCACATTTTTTCAAGTTCAAAGCTTCGCAGGAATTCAATGAGTGTTCGTAATATGGTAGTTAATATACTCATGGTACCACACTTCCTCTGGAAGAGGGAATTTGCACAGTGGGATGAACCTATGCCTGCCTGCACAATGCACTAAGCCACAAACTAGCCAATTACATTTCAGCCTAGTATGTTTCGTGAATCTAGCTTATGTGGCTGGTCCATGATTCAGGATCTTAACCCAGAAAAGTGGATTAAGTGCATGAACCACAGTTCAGTTCAATTCAGGTAAGTCTATCATAGGAACATGGGCAGTGAAACAATGGAGTATCTGCCAAATAGAATGAAACAGTCTTTGTACTGTCTTCAGACATGAGGCAAACAAAAATAGTTGTAAATGAATATGAGTGTAACAGATACGTTCTTACTTACCCAGAAGTTTAAACATATGGAATCATATTTTGATAAAAGTACTCCCACAGGTAAAGCATGAAATACTGTATATTTGTTAAGGTGATATGACAGTACCTTGAGCTACATGTGATGTATTATTTGGTAAGTTCATTAAAAATACCTTATCTAAAAAACAAGTCTCAACCTCTCAAACAGCAAAGGAAATAAAACATTTTGATCAGGAAATAGCCTGAGAACAATCATTTTCTTACAGCAATCCTGCCTCTCACAGAAGGGTCAGTAAGGAACTGGTTTTACACACATGGGTTTACACACATGGGTTATTAAGTCCCTTTGCAGAACCCCGTTCATCTGTTCCCACTGTACGTCCTGCCAAACCTTCAGTTCCTAAGATTGACACAGTGGATCCAAAGGAATGGAACTCAGGCAGGAACAAAAAAATCAATTTTCCAGTTCTGTGTTTCAGCAGAAACAAAACCTGATACCGTTTTGCACACCACAAACAATGGGATTCAGAACAAACCTGTTGGGAAGAACTCTGAACAACTTGAAACCTGTATCTCTTCACTATCATCTAGTGGTCATCCAGATTTTTGCAGCCCAGAACCTTCCTTGACCTCAGAGCAACCATTTGCCCTGAGGGTACAAATATTCTGATGGAAAAATTGGTGAGGAGAAAAGGCTGCCTCTGTGTGCTGGATCGCCACACAACTTTTTCAATTAATTACCTCCTCCATGGCATGAGAACACTGTGGCACAAAATATTGTACGAATTCTAATCAATCATTCTATTTTTAAATATACCCTTCCTCCTAAATCTGTGTTGTCTACACTTAAACTTAATTTTGAGGACAGTCAGGAAAAGGTTCACTTGCAGATTTATCTTCTTTTCCTTTACTGATTGCCAAAAACAAACAGAACTGCCATTTTTGCAGGCAGGCAGGCAGGTGGGATGCTGCTGCTGCCACAGCTGCCCAGGTGAGAAACACAAAATTTCCTTTCCTGTCTAGCTGCTAACATTTACATCCTAAATAAAAATACATTTACATCATCAGTACTTAGTAATACACAGGATAAAAGAGTTGTATACACACAAACAACTTCATTTTACACAAATCAACAAGTTCAAAACTGTCTCTACAGCGAAATGCACCACATAGTGCATCATGCACACATACACCTAAGTGCACACATGTATCTAAGCTTAGCATACTAACCAGCATAGTTTTCACAGACTTTTGTGGAAGCTTCTACAATCTCCAGAAACAAAAGTATGCAAAAGAATACAGAGTGCAGTGATGAATGAACAAAACAAAGTCAAAAATTTAAAGAGAGCCAACCAAGCCATCAGCACAGAACCCTTGGGAAGTAGGCATGACTAAATAATGCTGAAGATGCTTGCCATGTTTGGCTGTATATATTCACTCCACACACATACTTTGTCCTGTTGGTTGTGAAGCCTTCAGAAAGTCTCTGAAGATTAAGTCATCATTTGACAGCATGCAGCAACCCAGGGCTGTCTGCCGTTCTGCCTCCATTAAAACTGAATTAGACAGTGGATGTTGCAGTAAGAAACAGCATTCCTTCCTTTGTTCTATAAGGATTCTCAATGTGGTGAAATGTCAATGGCATAAAAAACTGGCTTGGTCCAGGAATCTCTTACTGTCTCAAGGAAGACTAGAAGCAATGGAATAGGAGTAGTGAAACAGCAGAAACTTGAACTAACTAGTTGAATTGGTATTCTACTTTCACAGAAGACTACTGATCCTCAAGACCAAAAGAACATACCAATCCTACCAATGTATTCATTATAGGAAAGCTGGGGGCCTGGTCCTTAACCTAAGCGTTAGGTGACCATGTCAGAGAAGATCTCAAATAGCCTGAGGCATCAGAGACATAACTGACAGGTTGAGAGAGACCCACAAGTTTTCCTAGGAGAGGAACAGGGAAAGTCCTGCAGCTTGCAATAGTGGGCAAAATCTGCTTTATAGGTGACAACCAGCACCTTGAATTGCACCCAGAAACTGACAGGTAACCAATGCAGCTTGTGAAGCAGCAATGACACATTGGCATAACAAGCAGCACTCACTACGGCCTGCTCTGCTATACTTTGAACCAGCTGTAAACTTCTGGATGGTCTTCAAGGGCAGCCCCATATAGAGCACATCAGAATAGTCGAGTCATGAGTGACTCGGGTATGTGTGACTGTCTGAGTTACCATGTTTACCAGTGAGGAAATCCCTTCTCCTCACTGGTTCATACAAAGGCTGTGTGAGAGAATCAGAAAGACTCTACCCTAATGTACATGAAGTTATACTGGTTCTGGACTGAAAATAGTTTTAATGGGAAAGACTATATGAAAATAGTTGACCTGCTAAAATTCTTGCATCCATACTATTTGTTTTCAGTGTTTACTCTCAGCATTCTGACAATTGCTCAGCATCTAATAAATGATTCAAAGGCAGTTTTATGCTTTTAATGCAAAGCAAACTACCCTAGGAGGAACTTTGGAAACTAAATCTTTGTAGGAATTGGGACAATTTATCTCAACATAAACCTGATATTGAGGTTAGATCATTTAATTCTTTAAGCTTCAGCTGATAACCCAATTAAAGCTGAACTACAAAAACATAAGTAACCTTTTTCAATAATGTCAATTCCCCTCTTTGTACATCAGCAGCTCTTTCTATCCACTACATTTGTTCAGAGAATATTTCCTACCTCATCTAAGCAGAGCAAAGCTGAACTGTCCAGACCCTGTCAGGATGCATCTTCCAATAAAAACATAATTAACAGCCTAGTTTTTATAAGCCTGGGCTTGAGAAAGGTCAGCTTCCTTGAAGTCTCTATCTGCCAATATAACATAATTGTTAAAAATGCCGCAGTAGCATTTCATTACCCTGCTGGTGTGAAAAAATTAAAATGAGATTAAGATAAATGCTAATTAAACTTGAGACAGAATCTGCAAAACATCAGAATCCTCACAGTTCTGTGTATTTTGTGGTTATCGGGCAAGTAAGTCAGACAAATAAAGAAGAAGAAGAGAAAGAAGACCACCACCACCCAAAGCTAATCTAGTATCTTTTCTAAATATAACACAGGTTATTGCTCTTTCCATGTGTTTGCTTTTCTCTGTCACAGTGTCATGCTAGAGGCGGTTTTGAATTATTCAGTATTGCCAAGTAACTATCACCTACAGGCAGTATTGCCAAGTAACTATCACCTACAGGGAAAGAACAAACAAGATAAAGCAAAGCCTTTTACAGTAGCTATCCAGCTTCCACCAGATACCTAGTTGACTCAGTGTATCTATGTATATCTAGTGACCATGACAATCAGCTCACTATATAGTAGATGCAGCTTAATGTGAGCATTCAATGTCCATTTCAAACCTTGTTCTTTTTTTCTCCATCATTGCCCAACCTTTAAACACCTTACATGTCTAAAACAAAAACCAGCATACACATTACAAAAGGAGATAAAGGTTATAGAGAATTCAGAGAAAATTTCAAGGCTCTTTCAGAGAGAAAGCAGGTATCTCCAAACAGAATCAGAACAGGGGACAGATCTGCTGAGGAAAACAGGAATTCTGTCTTTGCTATGTTGAACTTCTGGAGGTGGCCAGGAGCACAGCTAGGAGGGAACACTGAAACATGTGGAAGACGTGCATAACATCAGAATTTAACTTACTTGTTTCTTCATCAGCAGTTCTTGCTGACCAAGAAACAAGGTTTTAAAGGTGCTTGCTTCTTCAGCAATGGGAACTAATGCAACAGAAGCAACAGGCAGTACACTGGCAGTGTTTTAACTGTTCAGACACATGTGTGTCCAGATTCCATCTGGGCTCACGTGAGAGTAAAGAATGGAAACATAAATTGGAAGATTATCATTGGCGAAAAGGTAGAAGAAGAAAATACGAGAGATTAAAAAAGATCTAGAGAAAAATACAGAAGATCAAATACTAAATGATATACAAATCCCAAGGGGAATGAAGGGCACTTTTAGAGAAGAGGAAAGATTTGGAGAGGGATTTACAAATCAAATGGAGAAAAGAGTCCTAGGAGTTATTTGGTGGGAAGGTTCCTGTATACCACCACTAACTCCACCAGATGCTCAATGAGGTAGCCACGTCAGATAATCAAATTTGGTGCCATCATGGGATTCAAAGAGAAATCACACTGAGGTGTTGTTTGAATTACAAGAAGAGAGGAGGGGAGACAATCTGCTTAGGTACCTTATTGTAAAGGCAAATAATTTTAACCAGTAGTTATTAATTTAATTACCTCTTTTATCCTGGCCCTGCCCTTTTTTGATATGTGATTTCCAAGAGGCATATAAGAGGAGGAAGGAGTATTAGATATGTTCGCCACTTTGAGTTATTTATAAAAATAATAAAGGCAGGATATAAAAACAAATAAATAAATAAACACACATTTATACTGGATATAAAAAGTCTACACACCCTTGTATAAATTCCAGGTTTTTGAGATGTAAAAAAATCAGACCAAGATAAATCATTTCAGAATTTTTTCTACCTTTAATATAACATACAAGCTGCACAATTCAACTGAAAAACAAACTGAAATCTTTTAGGGAGAAAAAATAAAAATAAAAAACTAGAATAACGTGGTTGCAGTAAGTGTTGGCAATTCTCACGCTCACGGAGAAAAGCTGAATCAGAAGAGAGAAAGAGTGCCTCTAGTCTATGATGCAGAATTAAGGGAAGGATTCCAGGAATCTCCAGTAGTGTGAACCACTGAAGCAGTTTTAATAGAGGTACAAGGGGATTAAAAACTAACTTTATCTAATCTGGCTGTTTATCTGCTCATGGATTGTTCTGCCCAGGTAGGATCTGAACTCACAACTGAACCCCTGCAAAGGAAATCTCCCAACATTAAGCACGCCTCTGTAATCTCAGACCAGTGCTGTACAATGCTTGCCCTCTTCACCTTCTTCACCAGCTAGAGATCTTCCTGACCAGAGAGTATGAGTGAAGAGTAACTCCTCTAATGGACAGTCAGCCACTGGACAGTTTGCTGCTTTTACTTCATTTACTTCCCACCCCTGCACCCCGTCCTTTTCCATGATGAAGACACACAGGCAATAAGATCAAACATGTAAAAAAAAAAAAGGAATCACTCCCAGGATTCTCTTTTTCTTTAGAAGCAGGTCAACCCATCTTTCTCACATAGTCCTTGGTGAAAATAGAACCTTTTTACTTTGCAAGGAAGTGCTGCTCTTTACCATAAAAATGAAATATGTTTGCTTGTTTTACTTCCAGCTGCTACCGAGAGACATTTATATGATTCATTCTAAGTCACCAGGACGGCTTGATGGGGGTCATGGCTTCCCCTTTCTATCTGAACATGCATTCACCTGCCACAGCCACCAGTGGCATCTTCTTTGCTGAAAAGCTCACACACTATGAGATTCCGATTACCAAATGAGCCAAGACTGAAGCTGCAAGTTGTTTACAATACCTTGGATTAAAATAGCTGATATCTGCAACATCAAAAGACTCAAAGGGGCTATGGAATCAAAGATCGCTGTTTGGTACAATTTCTCATCAAGATATCCACAGGTTACAGGTTTATATTCTTTCCATTAAATCTTTCCTCTCCTTTCAGCCTTCCCTACTACTCCCTGCTAAACTGCTCTTTCTAGTTTTTCTGATCAGGACCAGAGTAAAAGATCAGTTCTAATTTTAGCCAAATAGATTACATCTATTTCCCTGAAGATGACAAGTGCTGCAGCCTGGATGTGCAATATTACTGCCTTGCTTGTTTAGTTCCCACTGATGAGATAAGCCTCCAGATTCAAAGATAAGTATGTGCACCAAATGCCCCCCATAATGATGATGCTTTTTTCTATGTCAGACTGGAAATTATGAACCATCAAGAAAGGGGTACTTTAAACGATTAAGCAATAGGAATTTCTAAAAGAAACAAGAACAGTTATCTGGAAAGCTACCCACAGCTAATATGCTCAAACTGCAATCTGAACATTTTCCCCCTTTGGTTTTGAATTATTTGGGATTAGAGTTTGGGAAACAACTCAATTATTCTACTCAAGCTCTTCTGAATTATTTATAGCAGCTAAATAAAGAATAAATTGGGCATGATGAACTGAAGACCTAATGGTGGAGGGAAAGTTGCATACTGGAAAACAAGCAATTTTCTCTCAATAGGAGTGTTTATTATTTTCTTCCTTCTGCAGAAATTGACAAATTATCTTTAAAGGTCTGCTGCTTAGCAACACCAGTTCCACTGATCTGCTTGAAAGATGTTAATTGCTTCTCCAAACAATGAGAACTGTTTAAAGGGATACACCTCTCATTTAATGGCAAGAGAAATTGGTCACAGAAAAAAAAAAAGCCTGATAGGCTACCTCTATTGCATACACTCACCAAGTAATGATCTGCTCGCTCAGATTTCACTAAGGTGCAAGAAAGCATAGTTATCTACATCTACAGAACACAGAAAATGTCTTGGTATGCAATGTGATTTAGGAATCTAGTTGACTTAGATTTTTCTCAACCATTAGGTAAGAGATAAACTACTTGAACCCATACCAGTGAGGGGATTTTAATAAGCAAGAATTGGAAACAGAGCTTCTTCTGCCATGCGGCATGATGAAGTGATCGGCTTTAGGAAGAAACATAAGGGGAAAAAGAGTTAGAGAGCGGGAAGTTGTCTCTGAAAGGAAGACTAAGAAGGTAGAGGGAGTGGTATCACTGGACCTTGCCCTCTAGCAGCAAACAGACCTCAGTAACAGAATATATCACTTCCTTTGTTAAGGATATTTAAGGGTAAGCCTGCAAATAGTAAATCACTTCTTCTAACTGCACACCAAGATGTGAATGCTGTCAGATGTGGAGCCAAAATAAGGCAGAAAGCACATGGGATCCCTCCGACCCTGACATTAGCAGAAATGTAATGAATCTCTTGGTAGAAACGAACAAGAAACAAATTCACCCTACAACAACCCACAAGAAAATTAAGCACACTCAGTAGGCACAGAATATTGAGTGGCAACTGAAAAATAAAAACTGGGATGGTGGGAGATGGGAGATGGATAGAGAGAGAAATGTCAAGATGAACACTTTGCTTGAAGGCAATGCCTGGCAGGAGTGATACTAGGATACACTGGTACTTTTATGCCAAGTCCTGCTTGTTTCTAAAGGTAGACTTTGACTTACAACCATTTGTTCAGCGACCATTCAAAGTTATGATGGCACTGAATGAATGGTGGTTACAACCAGTCCTTGAAGTTCTGGCCGTTCCAGCACCCCATGATTGTGATCTGGGTGCTTGGCAACCCATTTGCATTTACGACTGGTTGCCAAGTGCCCCACAATCACATGATCACCTGTCATGAGCATGATGGTGAGCAGGAGGGGGCCCCTATCCAGGGGGGAAAACGCATGCATAGTAGTGAGGAGTTAAGCAGCCATTCAAAGAGACACAGAACAGACCCGCCTTGACTTTTGGGGTTTATCTGTCTGGGTTTTCCCACGCTTCTTCCGTTTGTTAGGATTTTCTGTCTAATGTAGCAGTAATAAAACACTAGAGACCTATTCCTCGTCTCAGTGTGGTTCCTGACTGTTAGGACATCACCACTTGCAACTGTCCCCAGAAAGTCAAAGGGGAACCCAGCAGGGAAGACTGAAAGATGCTGGGGTTAAGTCTCCGCCACCTGTGCCCCCTCTCCCTCAGCCCTTCTGCTGGCCACTCGTGCACCCTCACACCCCTCCCCAACCCATGCCACGCCCCCTCCCCGGCTAGTGCCTCTCACACACCCTCCCTGACCCACATGGCACCTCTTGCGTACCCCCATGCACCCTCTTAGATCTGTGCAGCACCTCTCGTGCACCCCCACACACCCTCACAGAATCTCTTGTGCTCCCTCCCTGACCCGCAGTACCTCTTGTGCACCTGCACCTCACACGCACCCTCCCCGACCCTCCCACACACCCCTGCCTACCTCCCCTGCTCCCTCCCCCACCCAGCAGCAGCCACTTACCTGCCTGCTGGCCTGGGACTTGGAACTTCCTGTTAGCTTCCCCACTGACTTTGGTTGTGGGAAGCCGGCAGGAAGTTGCCTCGCTTAATGACTGTGGGATTCAGTTAACAACGGCAACTGGGACTGCATCACTTAGCAACAGAAATTTCGGTCCCAACTGCTGTCCTAAGTCAAGGACTCCCTGTACTGATTTTCAAGAGAATGTAGATGTAACCTTTGTTATTTAGTTCCAGTGAGAGCAAAGTAATAGTTATTCCAGAAACATGCTCCAGCGGCTTCAGTGGGATTTCACCAAACGTTAGCGGATCAGGTCTTTTTCACTGACTGACAGCTAAATTACCAACGAGCTGCTCTGATAACGTGTGCCCTTCAGTCCATTTGCCCTGCGTTATCAGTTCAGGATTTGCCTTGCCCAATGTGGCTTCTGAATAGAGAACTCTTTCATCCAGAGAATGCTTCTGGTTCCCAGGGAACCTACAACAAACATCTGGATCTGCCAAGCCTAGTCAGACTCCCTGCATTAGAAAGTCCAAGCAGCGTTGCAGGTGATGGCCTGGCAATCCCCCCTTCTGAGAGATTGGTTCTGCCTCAGCTCCTGCTTTAACGTGATAAATACCATCATTAAAAATCAGCCCAATGAAAATATATGTAATTCACTCTGCTCTAAGCTCCTGAGAGAAGCAGAGGATAAACGGAATAACTACAACTACATTTCAATAAGCTATTTGCAAATTCTTACTTATGATCTACCCCAGAAAGTGGCTTGGAGGTTTTAAAACACAGCTGAAGAATTAACAGGTGTAATCTTCCTGTCTCACGTGCTTTTTCTATTAAAGGCAGAATGAAGAGTAAATCGGTTGGTCACCAAGGCTGCTGTTTTGCATTAAAGCTTTTTCAGTTGCCAATGGAAGAACAGCTCAAGAAAGTTAACACTCCAAAGCTGTACCTTCTGCGTAACCCTGAGTTGGAAGCTCAGCCCCTGCTCACTGCAGGAATCACACTTCCCTGTTTGAACACATCCAAGTAAGAAAGACTCACCATTTTTCTTGATAATTGGTTGCAACGTGAAACTGCTCTTATTAATTGGATTTTTTCCCTAGCATTCAACTGGTACCTGCCTTCCTATATCTTAAGTTCATTCTGCCATCTTCCGCTTTCTAGACAAGAGAGAACAGGTCTTGGCCTTCTTCTGCATGGCACTGCCACAGGTATATGACAGTACCATCATATCCCTACTCAGAACTAAAGATATCCTGTTCTTGCATTTCCTCATCTTAAAATTCCAGTCCCTGGAGATGTCGTCCTTGTTCCCCTGCTCTGAACCTGTTCTAATTTTTCTGCATCTTTCTTAAAATGTAGTATCCTTTTATTGAAACAACTTAAAAGTGCATTTGTGTTTTTTCCAGCAACATCTCTCCTAGAGATTCAAAGTAAACAGGTATTCCCTAACCATGACCTTATTTATCTCAAGTATCTATCTTGCCTCTTCCTCTTCTTCACCATAATTACCTGGCAAAACATGTATCTTTTTCTCAGGGAAGGCTTAGGTAGTTTCATCCTACCTTTATTATCTGTTAGCATTTTGCTCCCTTCACCAAATAACTAGTATACTAATTATTTTTTCCTTTTATTTTGAACATAACCTTAATCTGAATTCTAGCCTTTCTACAATATCACAATTCTGGATACTTTAATCACAGTATCTCATTGCTTCTCTATGCAACATGTTTCTTGGTTGGCTCGGCATGGTATGCCTAAATCTAGAGCACTCTTATTTCTTTCCATGTGTGAGGCATTTTCCCTTGGTCAAACCAGGGACCTCCACCATGTAAAATATAAGGCTATTTTAAAAAAGGACTTTGCAAAATCTTCATGTAACAGGTTGATAAATGAAAACTGTTACTATAAAGTGAAATTATAGCTACTAATCTGGGTGGCTTCTGAAAGAGAAACAAATTCAAGGACTATGGTTAGGATTATTAATGGCTATTAGTCATCATAGATGTATATCTATTGTGTCCACAATCATGTATTTCTAAGTTATCAGCTTCTGGAAACACAAGTAGGAAGATGCTACTGCAGGTAGAATCATGGAAGTGTTAGAAGAATAGAACAGAACAGGTATTAGAATAGAATAATTGGAGGTAGAATAATGCAGTAGCATCTTCCTGCTTTTGTTTCCAAAGGCATCATCTGAAGCTGAAGACTGTGGAAACAGAACACTGTCCCAAAGAAGTCTTGATTTGAGCCACATAGACTTTTCTGTTTCTTTGACAATGCCCTGGATGACTCCAGGTATTTATGACTGGATAATGAGATTAGGAGAGGGAGAATGACACAATGATAGGTATGCTTGTTACCTGCTGCTATGGGGGAGTTAGTTAAGTTAGAACATTGTTCTATTATATTTGCAATGAAGATGTGAGTCCCCATTTGCTCCTGACGTGACCTATCTTTTTTGGGACAGACAAGTAAGATCTTCTATCTTATACCCTATTCCCAAATAGGGTCCCAATGTCTAAAATATTGTTTGCAAAAAAGGAAGAAAGAGGAAATGTTTTGGCAAGTTTATGGCATATATAGTCTGCTTACATGGCAGCTCACCTAACTGCACTGGGTATTTGTTTCACACGATCAGTGCCATAACAGAGAATGCCTAAGTTCACATCAGTGTCAACAGCCTGTGCTACAATCAGCACAACACAATCTCACAAATGCAAGGCCCAAGCAGGTCTATTTGGAAATTGGTTCTGAACTGTTAAGGGCCATATAAAGCAACAGCAGTTCCTTAAAAATGACTTGTAAGCAGTGCTTTCAGCACAGGAGTTGTATGTTTGTGATAGCCAAGGCATGCAGTATGAACCCATCAGTAAATCTCAAGGGAAGATCCAGATAAAAAGCATGACTTGGAAGTTTCCAAAAGGCAGATAACAATGGAAAGCATCTCCTTTATCATCCAAAACTATAACAGGCACATTTGGCACTATTTTAATATTTTATAATCCCAAAGAAAAAAATAACTACATATACAGTAACTGTCATGTTCGCCGTTTCAATGTCTTTGATACATCGTAACGTTTCGCATGTCATTAGCTGGATGCGTGTTTCATCTTTCAAGGGAGGATGGGAGTAGTTATCTATTGGCTGTGCTTTGGAATGTATTTGCTTTATCTGCTATGTTCAAGGTTACTTTCCCAGGCTAGCAGGTCTGATGATTGCTAGCACCTGGACCGGGCGGGGCTGTTGCCAGGGAGGCGGGATGCGTTCGTACCGAGGGTTTTAAGTTTGTATTTGGCGCGCTTTTTGCTCATTCTCAGCTTTCTCTGTATTTGTCCTAAGATCCTTAATAAATCAGATTTCATTTAGCAGCCTCTTGTGAGTCTGAGTATTTGGGGCTGGGCAATCATTACATAAAGCTGAGAATCCAAAGATCCCGACCCCGCTGGCCCCTTTCCAAGAAAGGGCAAGTTGTCTAAACCTGTGAGGGAGAGCGCCAGCGATGACCGAACCCAATATCGAGCTGATAGAAGAAGGGGAGCCGGATTCGACCGTGAGACGCCCCGACCGACCGTCCCAAGTGGGGGAGCTGTCAGCTATCCTGGAAGAGGCGAGCTCTGAGTCGGAGGGTGAAGCCGGGGGCATGAAAACCGCCCCGGAGACTACCGTAACCACCCCGGGTGAGCTGGTCACCTGGGACGAGACCCAAGGGGATGTCTCGGTGGCGGGGGGTCCATCCTGGAGGCAGAGGTACCCACTGTCCCCTACAGTGGTCCAGGTGCAGCCCAAGGAGGGCTCCCCCACCCCGGATCGTATCCGGGTGTTGGAGTCGAAAATGGACTCATTAGAGATGATACTGAAACAGCTGAGTCTAGACCTGAGTTTGTTGAAAGAAACCCGGGACGGGTCAAGCCAACGGCATTCGACCCCTTCGTCCCATGGGCAGTCCCCAGAGCAGAGACGAACCGCGCGTCTGAGGGAAGGGGAACAGCGGTCCGGATGGAAGTAGCATCACCATCCGTGCGACCCGCCCCAGCCCCCGCGCCGCCGCTGGCCGGAGAGACGCAGCCCACTGAAGCCCCGGGGATGGGGCGCAGCCCGTCGGCGGGTGGGATGCGAGACTTCCCTGTCAAGTTTGATGGGGATCCGACAAAACCCTCATTCTTCCTGACAAATGCTAAAGCATACATGGAGGAATGGGGGTCGCTTTTTCGATCAGAAAAGGCAAAGATCATCACCATTGCCACCAAACTGAAAGGGAGGGCGGCAGACTGGTATGTCCAGATGTGCCAGTCGGAAGCGCCTGAACTGGAGAAATTTAACGAGTTCCTCTGGGCGTTGAGGCAGCACTTTGAGGACCCCCTGGCAAAAGAGAGGGCAAAGCGAGCTTTGAAGGAACTCAAGCAGGGATCGAGATCCGTGGCTGATTACACGCTGGAATTCAAAGCACTTGCCGGGAAAGTGGATGACTGTCCCAAGCCACCATCATCGAGTTATTCAAGGATGGCCTGAACACAGAGGTGCTGCGCTGGTCCCTGGGGAGGGACGACCCATATACGTTGTACAAGTGGATCCAGCTTGCGGGAAGGGCTGAGCATGCCCATGAGGTGTTCGCCCATCGGAGGGCTGCCAAATCGGGGCGAGAGCTAAAGCCTAGTCGCCCACCGAGCACCGGGGGACGGCCCGGACAAAGAGCCTGGGAAGAGGAGCGAGAGAAGCGGTATGCGAAAGGGCAGTGTCTGCGATGTGGTAAGGAGGGGCATCGAATAGCGGCGTGCCCAAAGGCAAAGGGGGAAGAACGGCCGGGGAAGCCGCCGACGAAGTCCCCTTCCCTGCTGCGGAAGCAGAAAGCGGCGGTGGCTGAAAGCGAGGGAGACGGTGTGCCATTCTACGAGGAGGAGGGGGAGCCCGAACTACTGCAGCCGGCGGGAAACGGCAGCCACCTGCTTTAAAGGGCGCCGCTGGGCAGGTGGTGGAAGAAGGGCGCGAGCCTTCATCGGTGAGTGGCAGTTACCGCATTCTCATGGTGAAATTGAAGTTGGGCTCCCGATCCAAGACTGTAGAAGTATGGGCCATGATCGATTCGGGGTGTTCCAGGTGTTTGATGCACCCCGATGTGGTAGCGGCTCTGGAGCTACCCACGTTCCCCTTGCAGCGACCCATCGCCTTTACGCAGCTGGATGGGTCCATGGCAGGGGGCAAACCAGTCACCCATTTCACAGGACGAGTAGCCTTGCAGTTGGGCAGCCATCGCGAAGGTTTGTCCTTTGTCGTGGCTCCGGTGGGGGGTCCCTTGGTGGTTTTGGGGGTGCCCTGGTTGGTTCAGCAGAATCCCCAAATAAACTGGGTTTACCGGACTGTCACCTTTAGGGATGGATTTTACCAAGCACCAGAAGGGAGGGGTACCCCAGAGGAGATGGTGGGGGTAGCGGCAGCTGCGACTCCGCATTGCCCGGCCCCTCCTCTGGAAGGCTTGCCGCTTGAGTACCAGATGTTTGCTGATGTGTTTGGCGAAAAGGAAGCGGATCAATTGCCCCCTCATCGGAAAACGGATTGTGCCATTGAGCTGGTGCCCAATACCCAATTGCCCAAGCCAAAAATTTATTCCATGACGCAAAAGGAACTAACTTTGCTGAGGGACTTTGTGGACAAAAACTTGGCTCGGGGATTCATTGAGCCAGCGAATTCACCGGTGGGGGCACCAGTCCTCTTCTGCCCAAAAAAGGACGGGACATTAAGACTCTGTACCGATTTCCGTGGGTTAAATGCCGTCTCAATTTCCAATAAATATCCTTTGCCATTGATCAAAGACATGTTGTCACATCTGGCGAAGGGTAAAATCTTCTCTAAACTTGATTTGAGAGAAGCCTATTACCGTGTACGCATCAAAGAGGGTGATGAGTGGAAAACGGCATTCAATTGCCCGTTGGGTGCTTTCCAGTATAAGGTGTTACCTTTTGGTTTGGCTTGGGCCCCTGGGGTATTTATGCAATTTATCAATGAAGTACTTCATGAGCATCTGTTTAAAGGGGTATTGGTGTATTTGGATGATGTATTGATTTATACTGAAACCATGGAAGAACATGTCTCTCTGGTAAAAAGGGTGCTTAGCAAACTCAGAACAGCACAATTGTATGCCAAACTGTCTAAATGTGCCTTTCACCAGACGCAAATTGATTACTTGGGGTATCGAATTTCAGATAAGGGCATTGAAATGGACCCTGCTAAGGTGCAAGCTATTGTGGACTGGGAAAGCCCTCGCACCCGCAGGCAACTTCAAAGTTTCCTGGGGTTCAGTAATTATTACAGATTATTCATCAGAGGGTTCGCTGAAATTGCTTTGCCACTAACGGAATTACTTCGAACCAAGGGGCTTGGTGATACTCGAAGAGTAAAGAATCCAGGGGCGCTATTGCGCTGGACGCCTGCCTGCCAAGCGGCGTTCGAGCGGCTCAAAGCGGCTTTTACCAAAGAACCAATTTTGCAACACCCTGACCCCTCTAAGCCTTTTGTGGTGCAGGCTGATGCCTCCGACTATTCCATTGGGGCATTGTTGATGCAAGTTGACGGGGCAGGATGCCTCAAACCGTGTGCCTACTTGTCCCGCAAGTTCTCTGAGACTGAGAGGCGATGGCACGTATGGGAGAAAGAGGCATTTGCAGTAAAAGCTGCGTTAGAAGCTTGGCGGCATTTGCTAGAGGGGGCGAATCACCCGTTCGAGGTGTGGACAGACCATAAAAACTTGGAAGCTCTTAGCACCCCCAGGAAACTGAGCCCAAAACAAGTCCGCTGGGCTCAATTCTTCAATCGCTTCAATTTCCAATTGAAGTTTATCCCGGGGAAAAAGAACTTCCTGGCTGACGCGTTGTCATGACAACCCCAGGACTCTGGTGCAGCGCCAGAAGTGGTCAGCATCCTTTGGACGGCGCCCCAATTGGGTATGCAGGCTGTGACGCGCAGCCAAACGCGCACGCAGCAGCCACCTTCTGCGGACCCAGCGCAGCCGACTGCTTTGTCAATTCCCTCCCAGTTGCAACAAAAGTTTCTGAAAGAGCTGAAAACTGATACCTGGTTGCTTGCAAATAAACACAATGTTACTTTTGACCGAGGCTTTGCTTGGAAATCCAACCGCCTCTACGTCCCTGAGCGGTTAAGAAAAGAGGTGTTGCTCCGTTCACACGATGACAAAGTAGCGGGACATTTTGGGTTTGTGAAAACTTTGCACCTGGTTCGGAGGCAGTTTTGGTGGCCCACATTACGCAAAGATGTCAAGGAGTATGTCTCCTCTTGCACTGTATGCGCGATGTCTAAGCGCAAGGTGGGTAAACCTCAGGGGCTGTTGCAGCCGGTTGCCACCCCAACTTGCCCGTGGGATGAAATTTCCATGGACTTCATTGTTGAATTACCACCCAGTCAACGCAAAACTGTCATTTGGGTGGTCAAAGACTATTTCTCAAAGCAAGCCCATTTCATCCCTTGCGTATCAATCCCTTCGGCACGTCAATTGGCCCACCTGTTTTTAGTACACGTGTACAGGCTACACGGATGTCCCTCTCGTTTAATTTTGGACAGGGGCACACAATTTACGTCGCAATTTTGGCGGGCATTCCTCAAACTGCTAGGCACGAAGCAAGCCCTGTCCACGGCGTGGCATCCACAGACGGACGGGGCCACGGAGGCTTTAAATTCTACTCTGGAGCAGTACCTTCGAGCCTTTGTGAATTACCAGCAAGATGACTGGGTGGACCTCCTCCCTTTCGCAGAAGTTGCTTACAACAATGCTGTCCATCAAAGTACGGGTCAAACCCCATTTCGTGTTGCTCAAGGCAGAGACTTTGTACCCATCCCAGATTTACCACAACCTCCAGGCGGCTCGCCCTCACCGGGCGATTGGGCAACACAACTGGCAGATTCCTGGCCAATGATTCAAAAAGCATTGGCTGACGCCCAATTGGATTACAAACATTATGCTGATCAGAAACGTGCTCCTCAGCCTGCATTTCAAGTCGGTGACTTGGTGTACCTCTCCACTAAGTTTATTAAGTCATCACAACCTTCTAAGAAGTTGACACCTAAGTTTGTGGGTCCTTTCCCCATTATTGCTCAAATTAACCCTGTGACTTTTAAACTTGATCTGCCACATAACTTAAAACGCTTACACCCTGTTTTTCATTGCAGTTTGCTCAAACCGACTATTCGTTCTGACCGCTGGCATGACCAACCTCCACCTCCAACCCCCATCATGATTGACGGTCAACAACACTTTGAAGTTAAAGAAATTTTAGATTCTAGACGCCTTCGCAATACTCTGCAATACTTAGTCCGTTGGAAGCATTTCCCTCATCCTGAATGGGTCGCCACAACGGATGTGGCTTCCCCTGTTCTGGTTGCCCGTTTTCACTCTGCTTATCCCGCTAAGCCAGGTCCCTAAGTTTGTTTTTGGGGAGGCGGTATGTCATGTTCGCCGTTTCAATGTCTTTGATACATCGTAACGTTTCGCATGTCATTAGCTGGATGTGTGTTTCATCTTTCAAGGGAGGATGGGAGTAGTTATCTATTGGCTGTGCTTTGGAATGTATTTGCTTTATCTGCTATGTTCAAGGTTACTTTCCCAGGCTAGCAGGTCTGACGACTGCTAGCACCTGGACCGGGCGGGGCTGTTGCCAGGGAGGCGGGATGCGTTCATACCGAGGGTTTTAAGTTTGTATTTGGCGCGCTTTTTGCTCATTCTCAGCTTTCTCTGTATTTGTCCTAAGATCCTTAATAAATCAGATTTCATTTAGCAGCCTCTTGTGAGTCTGAGTATTTGGGGCTGGGCAATCATTACAGTAACAAAATTAATAACTTATTTAGGACTAAAACTATATATTTTTAAATATATATTTATTAAAGGAAATGCATTGTGGTGAAAGTGAAAGAAATGACAATAAACTCATTGTTCAAAGGAAAGACCTTCTTAATACTTCTTTCCATCACTATGAGCTATATAATACAGATTTCTTCCCATTTTAGTAAACTTGAAGCCAGAATCAAAATGGCTTCAAAAATTAATAGAAAAATATTATTTGAATTTAATCAAATTCTGTTTGCTATATTTTGCTTTATATTCATTCTAATAGTAACCATACTACCCCATGCATTCCATCACTTATTGCTATTATTTGGACAGCTATCCCAAAAAAAGTACTTCAAAGAACACCTACATGGGCACCATGAAATATGAGCCAACCCTAAGTAATTTCCTTTGCAACACTATTGTATAGTGCCAAATTCAGAACTCTCTTTTGTGCAGAAATTTATGACTAATGAGAGTCCCAATTCAAACCAATATGTAACAAAATATTTTCTATGATAAATCCATTTCAAAAAAAGTAGTTCACTATAAAGTAACATTCAGAATAAAAGACCTACTTATCAGTACTGTAAACATCATCGACCACATTTTTAAATAAAAAAAATGAGGTAAAAACACAAATAAAAATATCACAAATTACAGAGAACAAACTTCAAGAACAGTAGGTCAAAAACCATTTGAATAAAAAGGCTCCCATATGGTAAAAAAACAACAAGGGATGTCTCCTTAAGAATTTACATTTCAGTTTGGCCATAGGCACTAACAAGGTCGTTTCCCTCATCACAACAAATCATGCTGCTGAAGCTGAGAAGCATGTGTGAAGCAGAGCTTTGCCAAAGACTATTTATTCAATGGTAGATTCACATGACAAATGTGCTCCTTTATATAACTTGCTCCTATGATGTTTGTTGCATTTAAGTAACTAGCACTTTGAATTGGTCTAGAAGCAAAGCCAATGCAGCTTAGTTATAAGATCGCTCCCAGTAAACAGACTGATATCCACGTTAGGCTGCATTCTGGGCAAGCTGATGTGTAATGACATTGTTCAAGAGCAGCTCCACTCCAACAGTCCACTCTGTGTTGGGTTTCAGAGGGAACTTTGGGTTGTTCCTGAGGCTCCAATGGTGGAGGATGAATCAAAGTGTCTCTACAAGAATGCTGTGAAGATTACTCTAGGCACCTGTCAGATAAAAATCATTTTGATTTGCTCTGAGTTAGTTATACAAGTCCCTTAGAGTTGACTAGGGCATGGTCTAGTATGAGTACCTTGGAAGAGTTTGTGAGAAAGTGGAAAGGGTCCTCAATGCTGCTGAGTATTGCCACTTGTGTATTAGATTCATGTCCCTTGTGGTTGGCTAAGGCCGCCCAGAAAATCATTATGTAGCTGGATCCAAGCAGTAGTAAATGTTACCTTGAGGGAACGAGCGGTACTTCCCACTCTTAAAGAGGGTGTGGTCTGTCCCCTCCACAAGAAGCTGTCCCTGGATTCATAAGTTCTGGACAATTTTCTTTCAGTCTCCAACCTTCTCTAAAAAGGGAACGTTGTTGAGAAAGTAGTCAGCTTTAGCTCCTGGAGGAAACCCCTTTTAGTTGGGTTTCAGGAAAGGATATAGTACTGAGATGGCATTGATTGCACTTATAGATGAACTCTGACATACATCCCAGATCTCCTTAATTTCTGTGGCTTTTGATACTATCAATCATGGTATCCTTCTGGACCAACTTTGAATTTTGGGAGCAGAAGGTACTGTACGTTGTTGCAATTATTCTCCTCCTTCCTGCAATGATGGTTCCAGTTGGTATTGGTAGAGGGAAAGAGATCTAGCACTATTTTTAAGCTCTGTTCCCTCTCTCTCTGCTCCTATTTAACATCTACATGAAACTGTTGGGTGAGGCTATCTATCAGTACAGAGGAAGATATCAATACGCTGATGATATCCAGTTATTGATCTCCACTCTATGCCAATCAAATGATGCCTCACATTGTCTTTCACTGTGAATTCCCAGTGTTTCTAACCCCAGACAGAACTGGTGCACAATCTGGGGGTCCTTTTGGACTTTCAACTTCTGCTGGAACAGCATGGGGTAGCCATGGCAAAGGGGGCCTTTGCACAAATCCATCTTGAGCACCAATTACATCTATCCTTGGATTTGAAGGCCCTGCTCACAGTCACTCATGCCTTGGCCACCTCCCATTTGGGCTACTGCAGTGTGCTGTAAACGGGGCTGGTCTTAAAAACAACCTGAATGCAGCAATTGATCCATAATGCAGAGGTATAAGTAGTTATGAGCATGCCTCGGAAACCTGATATAACGCCACTACTTCATGAGGTGCATGATCTCCCTATAAGCTTCCAGGGCCAATTCAAAGGGTTGGTGATCACCTATAAAGCACTTCATAGCATAGGGCTAGGTTATTTGTGGGACCACCTATCTCTAATTATCTGTTTGTCTCATGAGACCCAGCAGGTAGGCATACTTTGGGTCCCTTCTAGGAAAAATTATCACCTGAAAGGATCTAGAAGGTATGCCTTCTTTGTTGTATTGCCTGCCCTGTGTAACACTGCCCCCATGGTTTGGATAGCCCTGACCCAACTGACCTTCCATAAGGTCCTGAAAGCACAATTCTTCTTTTGGTCATAGGATCAGAATGTGGGATGAGCCCATCCAGAATGCAAGGTCATGGATGGAATATGTTGCTTCACCTCAGTTATTCTATTATTATGAGTGTTTTTGTTCAAGATATTTATTGTGTTTTATTTTTTAACAGGGGGATTAAACACTTAAAATGGTAAGTTCCCCAGAGTTGCTTTGCAAATTGGGCAGCCAGATAAATAAAATAAAATCAATAAAAACCATAACCAATACATATCTGGCCATTTGATTTCTGCAAAGGAAATCAAATCTTCAAAATAAATCTTTGACAGAAGATGGATACTAAGAAATCAACTTTTTATCTGAAGTCACCAACCTTGAAAATGTGTCTTTCTTGATACCTCCGTGAAAAACCAATACAAGCAACTTGTGATTTTCACAGGCTATCACTCTTATTTATTCACAACCACATTATAAATTCATACATTTCTTGCCTTTAACATTACCAGTAGATAAACAGATAAACAATATTTTCTAGTTTTACTATGTAAATCAACATTCACCCTTCACACTGAAGCTTGTGGTAAGAAACATCAGGAAAGCTCTGTATTTTAGGTATCAGTATTGCTCAAAGATGCATTTGATAAAATCTTTTCATTTCTATCCACCTGATATCTGATGAAAAGTAAAAGTTGGCCAGAAATCATCTTCTCCTGCGGCTCTATCCTCACAGTTTGTTAGAATGCATTTCTTTCCAGCTTACTTGTATCAGTTTATATGGAAAAGGAAATCATGATGGTTAAATTCAAAGTAATTTAGTTACTGATTTCAACAGAATAGCAGACTATCTCAAAGGATTGCCAAACTATGCAAACTGCTGTGGTATTTGCTTTTCATCTTGCCTTCAGCTACTTTTAAACAGGAAAAAATTGCAATAGCCTTGCCATATCAACTGTCTTTCTGGTATTTTGGACAACAGCACCCATTATCTCCAGTCAGCATGGCCATTGGCAGTGCTTGCTGCGGATGATGGAGTTACTGCTCAAGACATCTAAAGATCATCATCTTGGGAAAGACTGGTTATAGAACGAACTATGTAATAAATCAACCCCAAATCAACTTGCCTCTGTATAAAATGCCAATCTTTCTTTTTAGATATGTTAACTAAACCTTAAAAATTCATGCTTAGTGCTACTAAGAGCAGATTAGACGCATTTGCATAAATTTGCTTAATATGAATACTTTATCAGCTGTTGAGCATCCCCATAAAAGTATAATCTGATATCGATGTAGGCTGGGTGATGGTCACACTGAGTGAGTTCATTAACATGCTGGAACAATTGTTTATGCTTGGTTTATGCCTTTGCAAAAGTTGTAAAATACATCAGTGTTTATCAGCCAAAAACCTATGCTGAAGCCACTGGGATTGCTCCGAAGTAACTGACCACAGCATAATGCTCAAAAACTGAAACATCTGTTCTGGTTAATCTACCACAAAGACAAGAGAATACCCCTGCAGTTTAAGTATAACATTATTGGTCATATTGCAGCATGAGCTAATCAACACTTAAAACATTTAATTTGTTGGTTTGCATGTTACAGAATCAGTTACAACCAACAATGCTGTTTACTTAGAAATAAATCCTTCTTCTTTTCATCAATGGGACTTACTCCAAGGTAAACACATGGGACTGTGGCCAGTATTTAACGGTAGCCTAGAAAGCTATTAATCTATCATTTTTAATATGTCAGGTGCTGGCAGATCATTTTCAGGTCCTCTCACGTAATATTTAAGCATAAACTACAGTAAACCTGCAAGACATACATTTATGGGTCTGTTGGGTACAAAGGCAAACAGTAATGAGATACTAGATTACCATTCTCCAGTCTAATGTTCTCCGTGTGTTCAGACTAAAATTCCCAAAATACTGGTTGCGAATTCTGGAAAACGTAGTTCCAAATAATCTGAAGATACCATGTGTGGATGGCCACAAGCACATGCATAAATGAAGTCTGATGGTAAATATTTGTACCCTGTGCTGCAGAATCTGTTTCCAGCTTCAAAAGGTTAATATTTAACTTCCCTCTTAAAGACAGAGAGACCAAATATTATGTTTGTTTTCACTTAATTTCCTCAAATTATCATATGTTGATGACAGATGGCATACTCTCTGGCAGCTGCCTAAAACCAGACGTCATTATTGTCCAAGCACAATTTTCACAGTTTTCTTTAGCAAGATTTGTTTAGGTGAATGGGATAGGATTACAAAAATTCCAGCAACTGGGTGATTTTCAGCTTAGAACCAACATATCCCTGGATACATTAGGAGGAGGTTTTCTGATAGTTTTCCTACAACTCAGCAAGTAGGCAGATCTCTCCACTGATAATGAGGAGTCTGTAACTGGCTGTTTAATAACAGTCTCCTGAACCTTTATCGATCAGGAAGCCAACTCTTACAAAAGTGCTTCCCTTATTCATATATAGCATTCATTAAATAAAATGTTCGTTTTTGGTTTTACGGCTCTCTACTTTGCAGACGAGAAATCAACTCAGGTCTTACAAAACACCTGGACCAAAAAGAAATGAAACATTGCAATTATTATGATTACAGTCAAACAACAGACCTCTGAGGATAATGATCAGAACCATGCCTAACAGTTCCAAGTCCCTATTTCCAACAACAAAAAAAACCCTTTCAACCCTTTGGTACCTTTCATTGGCTTAGAGCAGAGCTGTTCACTTTCTATCACGTTTTTGTTTCCCTTGGCCTCCTGCTCAAATGTCCTCACTTGCTTTCCTATGAATCTTTTAGATTGATGTTGAGGTTCTTTTCATTCACCTATCAAAAGCTCTTAATAGAGGAGCATAGCCAGTCTCACTAGAATTCAACTGCCACTGTAAATTCTCCATCAAGAAATGTGCTTTTAAAAGAGGCTGCAGAACGGGAAAGCTGGAACTGCAAGTTACTCCATTTGATTTAGAAGGTTTATTAGGAAACACAAAGATTGTGTTTGCATAATAGGTTACCCAACAATTAACTGAGTCCAATGCACTGTATCATCAACTAGTCACACTAGTAACATAAAGTACTTTATCTAGGGTATATTGCTGACCCAATCTACAGCTCTTTCTTGATAATCAGTAGTTCTTGCAAAAAATAGACTGCTGGCTGAGATGTAATCCCTTTTCTTTTATTTTGATCCTTAAAGCTAAAGCAAAATATTAAAACTATTTTAACAAGCACGAAAAATAAACACTGATCTTCCAGATCTAGACTGCAAAACTCCAAATGATCACTAGACAACAGCAGCAGCAGCTATACCTCTTTAATTCCATTTAAAGACCATTTTGATTTTTTGCTTAAAATCTAGGGCACACTGAATTGCAAACAGGTCAACCACATTTTAATGTACCATGTTGTGCAAGCTCAAACTTTTTCAAAGTTTTCAGTATGTCATTAGTATTACACAAACCAGGATTAGGTTATCCACTTATAAACGTATTGCGTGAATACAGCTGTAGCTTTGCACCAAGTTCTGTATGTTTGGCACGGGGTGGGGATGTAAGATCCTAAATTACCAAGGATAGCAAATTAGGGACTTAGAGCCATGAAAAAAGCCATGAGGCTTTTATGTAACACTTTCATTTAATTTAAATCAAATGAAGTAACTTGCAGTTCCAGCTTTCCCATTCTGCAGCCTCTTTTAAAAGTCCAACTGAAAATTAGCTAGGTTTAATTCTGAGTGGACAAAGAGACAATTACATAGATTTCATTTATATTTGCATCTGAGAAAATCCACATGCATTATCCTGTTTCAGAAAGCAGCACAACTTCTTTTTCTAGTATCATATAGGTCTTTCAGAGTATTTCTGAGATAAATATTTAAGTACAATATTACAAAAAGAGAGCAGAATCAATCCAAGCAGGTTTCAGTACTGATGATGTTACCTAATTGGATAATGAAACATCTGCAAGCAAACAACCAAGCTCAGAGAGCACCAAGGACTCCCCAGTTCAACCCTGAGCTACATATATTCTCTTCTATCGGAGGTTTCAAAAGTTCAACTTCGTCCTTGTAGACTCCACAGCTTTTCCAAAAGTCGCTCTGGAATGTTGAAAGGATCATATAGAGAGGAGGAAGGAAGTAGGACTTGCAGAAAACCCACCCCTCCACCCCACCCCTTCCAGGCCACATGTCATTACTGAAAAGTCCCTACCAGAAAAAGGAAATTGTCTGGCTTCTAGCCAGGGACCTTTATACAGTGTTTTAATTTTTCATTTCATGATACCAGACATCTTAGTTAAAAACTCTGATGCATTTCTGTGAAATGTCAACATTGTTGTTGTTTTTTAATAAGCTAGTCTTGGTTGTATTTGATCTTCATGTTAAGCCATAAACGCTGGTTACAATTGGAATCATAAATCCTAGTTTAAAGTGGATTTATGATGTTAGCTTCTTTGGGAGAAAATAAAGGGACATTGTGGATTTGAGTGTTATACCTTTAAAAATAATCTTTTAGATTGTTAACTGGCTTGTGTGAACACCAAGGTGAAGTAGAAGCAGATGTAAACAAACTGCTGTTATATTGCAGTTTCTTAAGCCTGGCTTATGGTGACCCACTATTGTCACCAATGCTTTACACAGGAGACACTAGCACATTTGTGTGTGCATTTAAACAGAAATACACCCTTGCTGTAGTATTCAGAACTGGTTCCCTATTTATCCTCTACTGACTTCTATCGTTCATCTCTCCCTTTTGCTCTTCTCATCCGAAACTCCTTCTCATTTATTCTGTCTCTCTGAACAATCTATCTCCTTCAGCTAAATCTTTCTCATAGTGCACACACAGACATTACTAGTATTCGAGAAGTAGGAAAAACATGAATGTAAATCCATCATTGTATATTTTTCACCACTGGGCCTTAGCATGTTGCAGCCCTCTGGAAGGCTATATGCAGCTTATGGTTTCCAGCAACGTCAAAGTATTCTTTAGACTGGTAGAAACCAGAAGCCAGAAACTAGAATTACGGAGCAATAATTCTAACAGATGTCTTGCAGATATAGAAATTGGTAGATGGATTTGCACACTCAAGATAAAAAAAAAAAGCTGGTGTTCATTTCAGTGCATTGTATATAACTCATACCTTTTGGCACGTGGGCATCTACATGTTAGCTTGCAAGACTGTCTCTACATTAGAGATCCTAGTTTTTACAGAGTAACATGAACATGCTTGGAGTAACACTGGGTTTTAGTTGTGCTTCTGGCATACTGCCTCCCCACACCCAGTGGATGCCCTTGACCCAGCCGAGCAGTAATATCCTTATTAGCAGAGAATGTTGCATATGGCATAGGTGCAGCTAAAACTGGAGAGTGTAGTCTATACCTTCTCAATATTATTAAACAGTGTTATGTGAAAACCTTAACAGGCTAAATCCATGATGGGAGCGGAGGTTAATGCTTATGGAGCCATCTGTGATGACCAGGGCATGCAGACAATTGAAGCTTGGAATAGAACAGTAGTGATGGACATGAATTAACAAATGAAATAAAAAAAGGAAAAGAGGTATGTTATACATCTGTGGAACTAAGATAATGGAGAAGCATTTAATATGTCTGCAGCAATGATTTGATCTTGTGGAATGGAGTTGATGAGTATATGCAGGAAAGTTAAGGTTTAGGATTTATTATGGGTCCTGTATTAAAAGTGTTATAAGACAGATTGTTCTCCCAACTATATGAATGGAAAGATGACATAAGAAAAGAGGATGTGGAAGCTGCATGAAAGATAAAAACAGTGAAAAGAATTAGGTTAGAGGGTATCATAGAAGTTTGTGGAATTACGCTAGTGGGAAGTTTGAAAATGCATGTTTGGTGGAATAATGAAGTGAAAGAGGTTGTAAATGAAAAAAAAAATACAAAGATTGCTAAAAACCATGAAAGAATTATATTTCTCATAGAGAGGATAGTTATAAAGCATGTAGTCAAACATAGCAAGAAACAATTGTGATTAAAAAAGGCAGTGAAAATGCAAAGTGAAGTAAAAAGAACTGTTTTGAAAGCGAGCGATGGAGGATAAGTCAGGAACCTCCATTACAAATAATTAAAAATAAAACTGATTAAATAATTTGAGATGGAACTGAAGTAAGGGAATGCCAGAAGAAATTTCTATTGGAATAATAATGATATGTTCAAAAGTAGAACTGAGTCAAATGCTATGAATGTTAGCATCCATGAAAAAAAGTGATGAAAAGTGTCCTGTTCAGACTACGCAACCAGGCAGGTTATTATCAAAAATACTCTTTATTAAGTAACTGTTTACAACAATTGAGTCCTTGTTATATGAAGACTTGGTCCAACGGGCCCAATGGGGCCACAACAAGGCAGCGGAACAGGACGTCTCACTGGAATTATAAGCTGGATGCGACTGGAACGCAGAATGCTGGAGGCAGCAGGTCTCGAACTGGAATGGTCCTGGAACTGTTCTGGCACTGAATCACTGGATATCTGGAGACTTGCGTTGGACTGGAAGCGGCAACTGGAACCTCAAAGCAGGACTATGAATAGCGAACAAGGCAGGGCAGGACTAGAACTCAGAGCAAGGCTACACTCAGCTGAGCACCCTAGACTTGGCAGGATACTGGACTGGAGACTTGGAACAAGACTTGGAACAATGCTGGACTCAGCTGGAAGCCCCCACCAGGCTGGATTCTCTGGACTGGAGACTTGAAGCAAGGCTTGGAACTTGAAACAAGGCTGGACATGGCTGGAAGCACCGGACTAGGCGGGATTCTCTGGACTGGAGACTGGGGACAAGGCTTGGAACAAGGCTGGACTCGGCTGAAAGCCCTGGACTGGACTGGAACACAGATCCTGAACAAGATAGGTGTGAAATTCCCAAACATGGCTGAGCGTACGAAGCACAGTTGCAAAGGACCGAGGACAAACGGCAGCGTTGAAGTTTCAAGGCACGACTACGCTACTAGGGAGATCACAGAGTTTCAAGGCTGGATGCAAGGCGTAGGCTGCTGGGCATGGATGACGCAGATTCCTCCGTGGCAGAAGCAGATTCCAACCCCTCCTCAGAGTGGAGCAAAGGCTCTGTTTCCTCTTTGGCAACAGATGCTACCTCCGACACAGGTAAGGACTCTTCTTCTGAAGCTGCAGGCTGGGATGATCAGTTGTGTCTGGCGGCTCGCTCTTCGCATGGCTGCCTTTTATTCCGATCTTTGGTGCGATTGGACCCTTCTGTAGCTAATTGGGCTGCTTTCTCCTTCGTGCACTTCCAGCTCGTTGTTGGCGCGCTTATTGGAGGATTCAAATCCTCCTCCGAATCTTGGCCAATCAGTGCCTTGGGTTCTTCCAGTGCTGCTGACTCATCCTGGAATTTCATTTTCCCAGTTTCAGCCTGGTAAGTTTCCAATTCCTCCTCTGACTCGGAAAGAGTTTCACTTTCCAAGTCAGAGGCAGGCTTGGTTCTGACAAAAAGGAGTCATAAATGCTGGGTGAATATTGAAAAATTGAAAGGCTGCAGGTTTAGATGGTGTAGCTGGAAAAATACTAAAATATGGATGTGATTTGCTTATGGAGTGGCTGAGAACTTGTTTCATGTGAGTGAACCTGCACCTGACAATTTAAGGAATGCTGTTGTTATTCCCCCATATAAAGGGGGAAGTAGCAAGAATGAATGCAAAAACTAAGAGACTAGTTTGTTAGGTGTGCCAGGAAAGTTCATTGGCAGAATTCTGTCTGAAAGGTTGCAAGAGATTACAATGAGCAAAATTTGGAATCTGCAGTGTGCTTTAACTGGGCAGGGGTATGCAAACCAATTTTTGCCCATCACTTTATCCTTGAGAAACATATGATCATGAGAGTGGAGCAGTGAATGGACCGGCCTCCTCTCCGGATCAAGGAGAGGACCAGCGTGGCTCACAGGTGCCCTTACAGAGGCTCCCTGCAAGGAGACCATAAAACAGCAGGTGGTTTTCAGAGCTCTGGCAGCCGGGAGAAAGTCATCTCACCTAAGCTGCGGTTCAGAGCCTTCAATTGACACAGGGTTTGCCCACTTCCTCTCTTAATCACTTCTGGAAATGGCTTCATAACTGCTTTTTGGATATTAAGAACCTTTCATTACACTGGGTGATTCTCCTTCAATCCTCAGCAAAAGAAGTTTCATGTAAGTTTAAGAACTTAAAGAAAAAAATAAACATTTGAAAATAAACAGCAAAAGGGTGATTAGAACGTCTATTCTGGAAAGCTACAAATGGACTAAGGGGCCAGACTGACTGGAAATAAGATTTTGAAACTAATTCTAAGAATCCTTCCTGAGGTTTGTTTAAAATCCTATTAAAATATATGAAGATTTTGAATCTAACTGAAAGAAATCTTTCCAGCAAAATGTTGTGGATTAGAGAAAAACATGGTAAGAGGAGACCTTAAAGACTGGTCACTAGAGGCAACCAGAACGTTTTTTCTTTTTTATATTTTTCTTAGTTTGTACTAGTTTTTTATCTTTGTATTTTTAAATTTTAATAAAAATTATTTTTAAAAAAGAGATAAAATGAATAGGCCAGAAATGTATAATGTTTTATGAAAATATGGAGCTTAAGGTTGGTTGCTGAATAAATTAAGAGTGGTAAGTAAGTTATAAGCATATATGACAGCAAGTTGTAACAACTCATGAGTAAAAATAAATAGAATGCTCAGTGAATGGTTCAACACTGAGCAAATATAAAGATGTGTGATGTCCCCTTGGTTGTGTAATATATTTATGGATAAACATATAAGGAACACTTGTGGTGACATTTATGTACGTAGGTTGGGAGCACAAAGGTTCATGTACTTTTGTACGTGGAGGATGCCAAGTCATCTAAAAACCAAAGATCGAAGTAGTGTGGTTGATAGGGAAAACCAAGCAAACTGATTGCAAGTTATACATAAATGGCAAAAATTACAATAAGCAGATGAACGTGTGTTATCTTGACAGAAGGTACACAGGAAGTGTACCTTACTAACGATGAGAAAATGCCTGTGTATAGGAGTATGTTTCTTCCCACTCTGTTTTATGGAAGTTTGAGTTGGGTATGTCAGGAGAAATGTAATTGTTGAATACAATGAGAATGGAGTATTTAAGTGTACACAGTAAAACAAAAAGAGTTGGGGTCAAGAACGAATGGATGCTTAAGGAATGGGGATTGAATATAAACTGAACGACAAGTAGGAAAAAAGTGAATAGAAGTGGTCTGATCATATAAAGAGAACGAATGAGGACTGCAAAAGCAATATATGCAAGAGTGAGTTGAGAGGAATGAAAAGACTCAGTGATGTGGATGAGATCCATTTAAAGAGAGACTTGAGAAATTTAATAAAATCAATGCATAAAGCAGTCTAAGGATATGATAAAAACAAAGATAGTTTGGAAGGACAGAAAGGTATGGAGATACAGTGAATAGTGTCTGTGTAAATTGCTTTCAGCTATGTTTCATTATCTTTCTTTCTTTTTAATCCAGGAGTAACATTTTTTTTAATCCAGGAGTAAGAAATAGTAGGCCAAAAATATTAAAGACATTAATTTTATTAATGTCTTTAATATTTTTGGCCTACTATTTCTTACTTCTTTTCTATTTCCAAAAGCGAATAGTATGATGGGTCCATATGTATATGTACAGAAAAAAAATGAATTCTAATGGCAAAATTATCATTTGGGGGGGGCAAAATATAGTGAGCATGGGGGTGGGGGGCAAAACAAAAAACAAAGCCTTTTCTTCATATACTGGTTTAGTTTGCATGACATATTTGCCCATGGTTAACTGAACCATGGTTTACAAAATTAATCCAACTGCATGAACCAAACAATAACCACAAATGTTGACTTCACATAACATTCTAGTCTAAATGTTTTCAACGTGTCGTGAAATCACAAATACTGTATCCTCATATGAATCATTAATCCAGTCCTATGGAAGGTACAGGAATGTGATACATACTTGGTAAATTCCAGCCATGTAAATCTTTAATTTCACACTATTGCGCTGTGCTCTAAATGGGGCTGCCCTCTGATGTTTAGGTCAGTGTCCTGTTCAGACTAAGCACCAGACGGGTTCTCAAAGAATAATCCTTATTAAATAACTATTTACCATAATGAAGTCCTTGATGTGCAAGACTTGGTTAAACATGCCCAACTGGGCCAACTGGAGGCAACAGTTCTCGATTGGAATGGTACTGGAATGGCACTGATGCTGAATCTCTGACTCACTGGACCTGGAACAGGACTACGGACAACAGACAGGGATGAACTGGAGACTTGGAACAGGACTTGAACTCGGAGCAAGGTTAGACTCAGCTGGGGGTTCTGGACTAGGCTGGGTACTCTGAACTGAAGGCTTGAAGACAAGGCTTGAAACTGGAGCAGGGCTGGACTTGGCTGGAAGCTCCAGACTAGGCTAGACTCTCTGGACTAGAGACTTCAAACAAGACTTGGAACTAGGCTGGACTCGGCTGGAATCCCTGGACTAGACTGGATTCTCTGGACTGGAGACTTGGAGCAAGGCAGAGAATTGGAACTTGGCTGGAAGCCCCGGACTAGGCTGGATTCTCTGGACTGACGATCTGGAGCAAGACTTGGAACTTGGAACTAGGCTGGAAGGACCACATGGCCCATGAACCCAGATCCTGAACAAGATAGGTGTGAAACTTCAAAACACATTGGAATCTGTGAAGAGTGGTCATGCAGAACTGTGGACAAGCGGCGGCGCTGGAAAGCCGAGGCTTGCTCACACTGCTGAGGGTATTGCAAAGATCCACAGCTGGAAGCAAGGCAAAGGCTGCTGGGCACGGCTGACTCTGTTTCCTCGCTGACAGCAGATGCAGGATTCAATCTGTCTTCGGAGTGGAGCTCGAACGCTGGTTCCTCTTTGGCCAGAGACACTGACTCCAACGCTGGTAAGGACTCTTCTCCTGAAGCTGCAGGCTTAGAGTATCGGTTGTCTCTGGCAGCTCGCTGTTGGTGCGGCTGCTTTTCATCCTGATCTTTGGTGCGCTTGGAGTCTCCTGTAGCCAATCGGGCTGCCTTCTCCTTCACACGCTTTTCAGCCCGTCTCTGGTGCGCGCTGATTGGTGTATTCAAATCCCCCTCCGGATCTCGCCCAATCAGCGTTGTAAGTTCTTCCCGCTCTGCTGAGTCATGCTGGAGTTTCATTTCTCTGACTCCAGCCCGTTAAATTTCCAATTCCTCCTCTGACTCAGAAAGTGAAACTAATTCTGAGTCAGAGGCAAGCATGGTTCTGACAGTCAGGATGATTAGAGTTCCCATCTGGTAGAGTGTCATAAATTTGAGCCCCCAATTGCAGATTAATTGTTATATCTGTTTTCATCTGGCATTATTTTGATTTTGGTATCTTTGTTCATTGGTTTAATGTACATTGCCCAGGGTCACGCTGTTGAGTTAGACAGCCATATAAATGCTTTAAATTAAACAAAATCAGAATATATATTATAGGAAGAGGGAGAAAGGATCAAGCCCAAGGCCTCTAAAGCAGTGAGGACATACCAGAGAAGAATTTGCAATCAACGCCAATAATGAATTCTTGCTGGCTATCCCAACAACGTCACATAATAAAATCAGTGTTTACAAATAGCTCAATGTGATTTTTTTCCCTTACCTAAGAATCTAGTTTTTCCAGTTGTACAGCAAATGCATATAGTTAATCCCTTCTCACAACATCTTCCATAATAAGCATCACCCTTGACTTAGCTAGTGACTATGTAACCTTTGATTCTTTATCTTCCCTGTTTATACTGATGGAGAAAACACAAAGAGCATCTCAGCTGCAGGATGGAATCAGAATACTCTATCAAAGAAAGATGGCCTAATTCATCATCTACTAAGGAAACTGCTGCCATACAAGAGGTTTCAACTTCAGAGCCCTAGAATACAACTTATACAAGAGATCATACCTAATCTTCATACCAAATACTCCAGAATTCAGAGGTTCTTATTACGATGCTCCAGATGGTTATGCTGACTCTTTAACCACAGTAGCAAGAATACCTAGAAACAGGCACAATAAATCTAACAGGGAACTCCCAAACGTTATTGTCACCTCTGCCACAAACTTACTAGTTGCTTTAGGGAACCTGTTATCCCTCACCCTGATTTCTTCCATCAGCATATTCCTGGTGCATGGAAGGGAGCAGAAGTCACCACAAGCAGCAGAAGAGTTAGACTTCACCTGACCAGCTAGAGCCAGCAGCCCACATTTTTTTTCCTTCCTCCACACCATATAGGACACATCATGACCATAGATAAGGTTCTTGCAGTTACCTGTCACAGATATACCACGTTTCCCTTTTCTCCTAGAGCACAAAATAGACTTCATCTGTGTAAAGTATCAGCGTGCAGAAGTTCTGAAAGCAAAGACTGGTGAACTGGAGACCAGAGTATAATGCCTACACTTCACTCATCACAGTGAAGACTTCTTAAATAATAGCATGCAAGCTGTTACTCGCCAGAAACAGGAGAGAACTTGCAACCTAACTAAAGGGTGAGAATGAAGGCAGCCGTTAACGCATCCCCATCAGAACCAAAATTATCACAAAGCAAACCATTCCCCAGACCATACCAACCAATTTCAACCGACTGTCTCCGAGAGAGCTTCTACAAACATGACAGAGCTACAACAGACTCCAACAATTGGTTCTATCATCTCATCCAAGCAGAATTGCTCAATCACCAATAAGCAGAAAAGGAGGGCTGTGTGTGTAAGCCACTTCATCTTGAGAGCCACAGAAACTCCCATCTGTCATCCATCTTTCTTCTCAACCTGTCTCCCAGGTGCACAAATCTCAGATATGATGGAAACTGATAAAGCTCATCAGACCTACTGATTACGCAAACTTCCTACTCATCCACATGGGCACAAATTATACTGTAAGGCATGATATCAAGGAGGGTGGTGAAGGATCTTGGGGCCGGGTTGGTGTCAATACTTCCTGTTGAAGACAAAAGTCCAGAAAAAGAAAGAAGACGTTTTCAGGTGAACTCTTCAGTGCAACATTGATGCAATCAATAGAGATTTCATTTTTTTTCAACAGTAGTATATACTTCAAGGAGAACGAGCTGTTTGCAGAGAATGGAATTCATTTCTAAGGAAGGAAAGTACGTCTCTGGGTGACCAGTAGCTAACCTGATCAGAATAGCTTTAAACTAGAATACAAGGAGGTGTATTCTAGTGAATTATTCACTGGTGAATAATGAATTAGCAAGTAGTGGGTTGAATACAGTAGCAAAGCGAAATATTTTGGAAATTACTAGTTTAACAAAGAAACAAAGGAAATACAGGCATAAAGGAAAGAGGAGGGACTTCAACCCATTATTTTAAATTGATCTACACTGATGCACAAATTATGAATCATGTGCTAGATTAATCAGATGTCATGAGGCATAAAGACAAGTATGATTTAGTACAGATTACAGAAACATAGTGGGAAGAAATGCACTTATGGAATATTGGACTGGATGGGCACACTTGCTTCAGAGGAACAGGCAACACAACAGAGGAGGTGGTATAGCACTGTTTATCAGGAATGAACTTACCTCTACAGAGGTACACTAGACTCAGGGTAACACCAAGTGTTGAAAGAATCTGGTCAAGATAATAGGGCAAGCTGACAGAAGGGTTATCTTGCTAGGTATCTGCTACAGACCATCAACCAATCAAAAGCAGTAGATGAATATTTATTAAAGCAGATAACGGAAACCTTAAAAAGCCATGAAGGAAGAAGATGAGCGAAGGTTAGTGAGAAAGGCAAAATCAGCAAGGAGGTTTCTTCAAATATGTCAGCAAGGGGAAGAAAAAAACAGTGGGTTGTTGTTTACTCCAAAAGGAAAAATCTTAACAGGTGACCAAGAGAAAGCAGACGAAATCAGCTCCTACTTTGCCTGTCTTTACATCCAAAGGAAATGATGATTTGAGCAGCACAGACTGGGAAAAACCATAACAGGGAAGAGTGCAGGTTAGCAAGGAAGTGATAAAGGATCTTCTAGCTAATTTGAATGCCTTCAAATTCCCAGGCCCCAATGCAATACATTCTAGAATACTGATGTAGCTGGCTGAAGAGCTGTCAGGACTCTGTCAATTACCTTTGAAGATCCTGGATCCTGGGGAAGTGCTGGAAAAAAGCAAATGAAGTTCCCTTCTTCAAGATAGGGGGGAAAAAAAGAGAATCCCAGGGATTATCAACCTTTAAGCCTAATATCAATACCTGGAAATATGTTAAGGCCATTTGTTAACATCTTGAAGAAAATGCTATGACTGCTAAAAGTCAGCATGTCTCTGCCTAAAATAGGTCATAATGAGACAAATCTAATCTCCTTTCACAAAGTAATTATTTTATTGGAAAAGGGAAATACTATGCACATGATCTACAATGATTTCAGCAAACCTTTTGACAGAGTTCCATATGACATTTTCATTGACAAACAGTTCAATATGGCTTGAATGGTCTTATAGGAAGGTCAGTGCAAAACTGGCCAGCTGACTGCACTCAGAGAATCAGCATTAATGACACTACATTAAGCTGGATAGTAGTAACTAGTGGGGTCCTTCAGGAATCTTTCTTAGGGCCAGTATTATTCAATATTTTATTAATTATCTGGAAAACATGATTGATGGACTACTTATTAAATCTGAGGATGGCACAAAACTGGGAGGTCTGACCAACATACGGGATGACAGAACAAGACTGCAATCTAATCTGGACTGGTTGGAAGACTTGAGCTGGGAGAAACAAAATGACCTTCCACAAGGAAAAATACAAGGTATTATACTTAGGGAGGAAAAAAAGAGGGCATACATACAACATGGGGGATTCAAGGCTCGGAAGTACTACTTTGGAGATGGACTTAGGTGTGATAATTGATAACAAGCTGAACACAGTCAGCAGTGTGAGATAGCTACCAGAAGAGCTAACGAGTTCTGCTACATTAGAAGAAGTGCTGTATCAAAGATGCATGAAGTCCTTATGGTTCTCTACTCTGTTGAGACCACCTCTGTAGTATTGTGTATGATTCTGAGTATCACATTTCCAGAAGGATATGGACAGGTTAGAACAGGCCAACAAAGATGATACACTAGTCTGAGGACATGCTCTGTGAAGACAGGCTGAAGGAACATGGGATATCCAGTATGGAGAAAAGAACACTGAAGGAGAATGTTGTATCAGCAGTTCAGGTAAAAGGTGCCATAGGAAAAATAGTCTGAATGTCCATTGTTACATTAGGACAAGAAAAAACGGGTGTAAGTTGCAGCTACCAAGATTTCATTTAAATATAAAGGAAACCTTCCTGATGGTAAGAACTGTACAACAGTGGAAAAGTCTACCTACAGAAGTTGTGGGTTCTCCATCTCTGGAAGTTTTAACGAAAAGAATGGACAGTCACCTCTTGAGTATAGTTCAGTTGGTTTTCCTGCACACAGCAGAGGACTGGACTAGATGATTCTTGTGGTCCCTTCCAACTCCACAGTTCTATGAAGTAGATAAAATAACACTGTTCTGCTTTATAGGCTTGTAAGGATTTCAAACAAATGGCTTGGATCCTATTTTTCATTCCACGAACAGAACAGATTTAACTTAACTAGAATAAACCTTTTTAAACCCATGCATACTCAGACAAAAATTTGCACCTGCAAATTCCAAAACTCTTGGGAATTATGTCTAATACTAAGAGGAGCATTTCACAAACACCTCCTTTATTAAGTGAACTTGGTATACAAGCACAGTACATGAATGTGCTGTATGGCTGTAATTATTTATTATTATTGGGTAATTGGACAATTTCTAAAATTTAGAAATAAAGGTTATACTATGCTTAAAACTACAGGTTGTCTAATATTTGTCAATATTAGAAAATGTTTATGTGCTTATAACATGCTCTTGCTTAGATCTACAACAATAAATATGTGCATTTAAAGTATGCTTTTTTTCTGGTTCAACGTGAAGAGCGTGCTCTTTCCACGAACTACAAAATATATGTCCTCAGCCTGCATTTATAAGGAATAGCAATAGTTGTATGTTCTCAGACTCTGCAGCTTCTGAAACATGATTCTAAGAAATAGTATTTCCCAGAGACATGGAAGATGACACCTCAGATGACCAAACAGAACAGTTGCCCAACTTTGAGAAGTAGTTTAAAAGAGCCAAACTCTTTCTCCTTCAGCTTGTGATGAGTGATTCATCTCATCTCCCTGGAGTCCTGTGTCGGATGCTTATGCATCATATGCCTGCTAGAAGCCTGGAGAAATGCACATAACTAACCATCCTTTTAAAATGAGCTGTTCATGACAGGAACAGTACAGAGCATAACTGCTGAGCTCAGGTTAAAACATGTACATTTTCTCACGTTATTTACTGCAGCTGGCTTTGACATACATTAATTATGTCATAAACCACTTAACCAAAGTGTGCATAGCAGATTCCTTTTCAATATCAGTCTATTTCTGAAATTGTCACGAATATGCCGATTAGATGTGTATTTAGATATATAGTGCCTTGTCTCAAAGACACTTTTCTTTTTAAAAGGTTAATGACGTGTTGCAGTAATGGGTAAAACTGCCCTTAGACCAATCATTCCTAGTCTACACCTCCAGAAAGACACATGGTTGGAGATAGCTGCCTTAGATCACTGGAAGATACTTTTCAATGTATTAATTGGGACCTCGGAAACACACCTTTTCTGTAGCAGTGCCTGCCCTCTGGAACAAGGTTTCCCCTGAGATCTCCGGATGTCCCCACTCCGCTTTTGTTTAGAAGAGCTGTGAAGACCTGGCTCTTCATCCAGGCCCTTGGCAAGGGAGAGTGAGACCCCTTGCTTCATCACGCTTGCCAACTTTTATCTTTTACTGTAATTTGTTTGATTACTGTGAGCCACTCAGAGTCTGTGAGCTGCTCAGAGTCAGGCGGAATACAAGTTTAATAAATTGTTGTTGTTGTTGTTGTTGGATAAATAGGACCTGAAACATGCTGTCAGAACAGGTGGATGCCATGGGAGAAATGACACCAAACTCATTTTTAGAAGGCTGAAATTATGTCAGCTACTATTGCTTGAATGATGCAACAAAACTTCTGAAAGTCTCATTGTTTCACAGATATTTCCTTACCAGATTCCTTAATGCCTTCAACAATGGCAGAACTTCTTCTGTACTGGAAAGGGGCTTAAAAATTCAGGGAGACATTCAGAGATGTATCTGCCTTGAAAGTAGCCCATGTTGAACTGTATAGCACAGTCAAACATGAGGAGTTGACCACAGGAAATGTTTTATGACATTTTGTGTTATGGCATAAATATTTTATGATGATTTCTACATCATAAAATGCTTTATAAAATTTGCCAGATTTCAATTCTACAGGTGTCATGGGTCCTGGATTTTGGATGCATTATGTAAGTTAGCCCATTTGAGGTACCTTGGTTCAAAAACTGTTGTTAAAGGGTAGTATAGATCTTAAATTGCCATTGTATTCTGCTTTGAGAGCAGTCTGTCTACTTCAAAAGGGCAGTTGGATAAACTTTTAAGGTAAACTAATAAAATATAGGCGAAGGCTAAGTTTTTGCTACTCAGAAACATACACCAACTGTTTTGTGGTGAAGGTGCACAATAGCTCTGAACTGGGGTCTGTGAAGAATGCTAATCAAGATGCTGTAGTCAAATGGTGAATGGAGCTGGGAGACATAAGGAATGCTCTGAGAGCTTCTCCTATGATGTCAGTTCCCTCACACACATCTTGAAGACCTTTACACAAAGTACTATAAATGACAGTCCAAAAGATTTCCTGTAGACACTCGTTACCTCAACTTAGAAATCTTCTGATTGCTCATAAGTGTCATGTTCACTGTTTCAATGTGCGCTGTACATCGTAACGTTTCACATGCCATGGCGCTGACACGCGTTTCTGTTTAGGAGGGAGCTGCTGTGAGACCGTGTACCAAGCTCTGTATCTGTGTTCATTACAATGAAATGTGTTTGGGTTATGTGCTCTGTTCAAGGACTTTTCCCGCAGACCATCAGAAGCCGTTAGGAGCACCTGGGATTGTGAGCTTGGGAAGATTCTATGGGGGGAGGGATCTCGTTTGTACCAAGGGTTTTTAGTTTGCATTTGGTGCGCTTTTATCATTAGCTTTCTTTGTGATCCTGCATACTATTCTTTAATAAATCAGATATCTTTGCATTCCTGCTCATGAGTCTGAGAATGTTTTAGGATAGGCATTCATTACATAAAGCTGAGAATGCCCAAAGTTGTACCGTTAGCTCCTACCAAGATCAGTTTCTTGTGAGGGAAAATAGTTAACGATGGCCGAGTCCAAGCTCACAACTGGGGGACTTGAGGAGCCGGCTAGCTTGATGCCCGAGTTGACGGTCAAGAGCGGGGAACTGAGCCTCACCCCAGAACCTTCAGATTTCCGGCAAGATTCGAGTTCCAGCCCTGAGGTGGAGGAATCTAACGATGGGGGAGAACCAGAGCAACTGGCACCCAGTGAATCGCCTGCAGAGTTGATCCCCTGGGATGCAATGGGAGAACCCCAGCCAGAGACGTCCCAGGCGTCCTGGAAGCATCGGTTCCCGCTGACCCCAGACGTAGAATCTACCACGGTATCAACGGAGAGACAGCCTAACACGCGAGGGAGGGAGGAATCTCAACCCCCTGAAAGGCTAAGAGTGGTGGAGGCCAAAATAGAATCGATGGAGTACATGTTAAGAAACCTGTCTCTATCATTGGGGGGGCAGGGGAGGCATGACGGAGGTCCCAGCTTCACGCAACCATCCCCCATCCTCCCACCCGGACCGCCGGCGGAGCAGGGCCGGAGACGGCTCCGGGATAAATCTCCACCCCGCAGAGCGACAACTACCGTAACCTGGGGCCCAAACACTCAAGCAGCCGCCGGTTCCGCTCCAACAGGAATGGGGGTGAAAGACTTTTCTGTCAAGTTTGATGGGGATCCAACCAAGTTATCTTTCTTTCTAACCAATGCTAAAAGTTACATGAGGCAGTTTGGATCATACTTCCCTTCCGAAGAGGCTAAGATAACTGCCATTGCCACCAAGTTGAAGGGTCAAGCGGCTGACTGGTATGTTCAATTAAGTGAGGCTGACTCCCCTGAACTTGAGTATTTCGAGGACTTCATGGGGGCGTTAAAGCTGCATTTTGAGGAACCTCTGGCCAAGGCAAGAGCTAAGAAGACGCTGAAGGATCTTACCCAGGGCCAGCTGTCTGTAGCTGATTACGCCCTGGAGTTTAAGGCTTTAGCTGGGAAAATCCCCGACTGGTCTCAGTCAACCTTAATAGAACGGTTTAAAGAAGGACTCAACTGGGACGTCCTACGGTAGGCGTTGTGTAGAGACGACCCAGAGTCATTGTACGAATGGATCTGTCTGGCCGGCAAGGCTGAGCATGCCCAGCATACCTTCATGCAAACCAGACGACCTGAAAAACCACCAGCCACCATGAGGGGACCCCGAAGTGCCGCAACTGCTGCCCGGCCAGGCTATAGAGCCTGGGAAGAGGAGAGAGATCGGCGCTATGCGAGGGGTCAGTGTCTCCGATGCGGAAAGGAAAGGCACCGAGCATTTGATTGCCCAAAAGCCAAGGCTGGAGACAGAGCGGGCAAACTGCCAGCCAAATCGCCACCCTCATCCCGGCGGATGACAGCAGCCAAGGGGGCAGCCGACGCTGAAGAAGTACACTACTTCTCGGGAGAGGCTGAAGACGACTCTAAAGAGCCGGCAGGAAACGCCAGCCACCTGCCATGAAGAGCTCCTGTGGGTAGGTGGAGGAGGATGGGCGCGAGGATGCTATGGTGAGTGCTGACTGTCCCACTCTAGCCGTGAAAGTGAAATTGGGCTCCTGCACAAAGACTACAGGGGTCTGGGCTTTAGTTGACTCTGGGTGTTCCAGGTGTCCAATTCACCCTGATCTGGTTGCTGCTTTGGACCTGCCTAGCTTCCCCCTCCAGCAACCTTTGATCTTTACACAGTTGGATGATTCAATGGCGGGGGGGCGGGGGCAGCAACCCATTTCACTGGAACTGTCACAATGCAAATGGGCAGCCACCGTGAGACTTTAAAATGTATAGTGGCACCTGTTGGCAATCCCTTGGTAATTCTGGGGATCCCCTGGTTGACCTATCAAAGCCCATATATAAACTGGGAACACAGAACTGTGACTTTTAAGGATGGGTTTTACCAAGCTCCTACAGCAGAGAGAGCTTCATGTGCGGGGGTTGGAAGGGCTGCAATTGCCACGCCGCGCCCTAGTTTGGCACATTTAGAAGGCTTGCCCAATTGATACCAAGACTTTGCAGATGTCTTTGGGGAAATGGAAGCAGATCAGCTACCCCCGATCGGAAAACTGACTGTGCAATAGAGTTGGTTCCCAACGCTCAATTGCCCAAGCCAAAAATTTATCCTATGACTCAGAAGGAGCTTGAGGCATTACGGGACTTTATTGACAAAAATCTGTCAAGGGGGTTTATTGAACCTGCAAATTCCCCAGTTGGGGCCCCTGTGCTATTCTGGGAAAAGAAAGATGGCACGCTTCGACTCTGTACAGACTATCGGGGGTTAAATTCCATCTCAATTTGCAACAAGTAGCCTCTGCCGCTCATGAACGACATGTTAGCTCACTTGTCTAAGGGCAAGATTTTCTCCAAGCTCGATCTTCGTGAAGCCTATTTCCGCATCCGCGTACGAGCTGGAGATGAGTGGAAAACCGCTTTTAATTGCCCGCTGGGTTCACTTCAGTACAAAGTCCTCCCTTTTGGGTTGGCAGGGGCGCCCGGAGTATTCATGCAATTGATTAATGAAGTATTACATGATCATTTGTTTAAAGGGGTCCTGGTTTATTTAGACAATGTTCTCATTTACAGTGAAACAGAGGAGGAACGCCTCCTCAAACAGGAGTTAAACAAGCTTAGAGATGCCAACCTTTATGCCAACCTTTCCAAATGTTTCACAAGACCCAACTTGACTATCTGGGCTATAGGGTGTCTAACAAGGGCATTGAAATGGATCCTGCGAAAATTAAGGTGATTTTAAATTGGGAACGTCCCCACACCCGGAGGCAATTGCAAAGTTTCCTCAGGTTCAGTAATTACTATCGCCAATTTATCCAGGGGTTCGCTGAGATTGCTTTGCCCCTCACTGATTTACTCCGTACCAAGGGCTTGGGGGAGACACGCGAAGTAAAAAACCCTGGGGCAGTGCTGAATTGGACTCCTGAATGCCAGGCAGCATTTGAGAAGCTGAAAACCCTCTTCACTGCTGAGCCTATTCTACAGCACCCCAATCCTGAACACCCCTTTGTGGTCCAAGTTGATGCTTCTGACTCCTCAGTTGGGGCTATATTGTTACAGAGAGATTCTGAAAATCACTTAAAACCCTGCACTTATTTGTCCAGAAAATTTTCTGAAACCAAACGCCAGTGGCATGTTTGGGAAAAGGAGGCTTTTGCTGTAAAAGCCGCTTTGGAAGCCTGGTGTCACCTCCTCGAAGGCGCTAAATGCCCTTTTGAGGTTTGGACCGATCACAGGAATTTGGAACCCCTCCACACCCCCCAGCGTCTCAGTCCTAAACAAATTCGCTGGGCTCAATTTTTCAGTCGCTTTAACTTCCAGTTAAAATTTATTCCGGGAAAGAAAAACTTTCTGGCCGATGTTTTGTCACGTTTACCACAGGACCTTGACCACATGGCAGAGGTGGTTGGCACTGTTCTCACTGAACCACAACTGGGCTTAGTTGCTGTCACCTGGAGCCAGACCCGTGAGCAGGCAACCCCGCCCCCAACCCAGTCTGGGAAGCAGAAAGTGCAAGTTCCTTGCCAATTACAGAAAGACTTTCTCCAGGCGCTGAAATCTGACACTTGGTTGCTAGCTAATAAAGACCCTGTTTCTTTTGAAAACGGTCTGGCATGGGTGCAACACCGCCTTTATGTACCCAAAACTTTACGACCTGACATTTTACAGCGTTCCCATGATGATAAACTTGCTGGGCATTTTGGTTTTGTTCAAACATTGCATTTGGTTCGTCGTCAATTCTGGTGGCCCACCTTGAGACGCGATGTAAAGGACTATGTGGCTTCCTGCCCTGTTTGTGCAATGTCAAAACCTAAGGGGGGGAAACCACCGGGGCTTCTGCAGCCTGTGGCCAGCCCGTCCCGTCCCTGGGACGAGATTTCTATGGATTTTATTGTGGATCTTCCAGTCAGAAGAAAACTGTCATTTGGGTTGTAAAAGATTCTTTTTCCAAACAGGCCCGTTTCATTCCATGTGCATCCATCCCGTTGGCCCCGCAATTGGCGCGCCTATTTCTCATCCACATCTACCGTCTCCACGATAGCCCCACCCGTTTGGTCAGTGACCGCGGGACAGAGTTTACTTCCCAGTTTTGGAAATCATTTTTAAAATTGATTGGCACCAAACAGGCGCTGTCCACCTCGTCCCATCCTGAGACTGACAGATCTACTGAGATTTTGAACTCTGCCCTTGAACAATTTCTTAGAGCATACATTAACTACCATCAGGACAATTGGGTGGAGTTGCTGCCTTTTGCTGAAGTGGCTCACAACAATGCTGTCCATCAGAGTACCGGGCAAACCTCTTTTCGTGTGGTTTCTGGTCATGACTTTGTTCCCATCCCTGAACTGCCACAACCCCCTTCCCAAACATGTTCTGCCTCTGACTGGGCTGTTAAGCTGGCTGATTCCTGGCCGGTGATTCAACAGGCTTTGGCTGATGCCCAGGCTGCTTACAAGTTTCAAGCCGATAAGCATCGTTCTTTGCAACACGATTTCAAGATTGGGGATCAAGTGTATCTATCTACCAAATTTATCAAGTCCCCACAACCCTCTAAAAAACTTGCTCCCAAGTTCATTGGTCTTTTCCCTATTGTTGGTCTTATCAATCCAGTTACTGTTAAGTTGGATCTGCCTCACAATTTGAAACGCTTGTACCCTGTTTTCCATTGCAGCTTGCTCAAGCCTGTCCACCACTCCTCCCGCTGGCATCCCCAACCTCCTCCTCCTGCTCCGATCATGATTGACGGCCAACAGCACTTTCAGGTCAAGGAGGTCATTGATTCTCGTAAGCTTCGCGGCACCCTCCAGTATCTGGTCCGATGGAAACACTTTCCTCATCCTGAATGGGTGTCTGCTTGCCACGTTAATGCTCCTGATTTAATTCGCCATTTCCACTTGGCTTACCCTTTGAAGCCTGCTGCTTAGTGTTTTCTTTCTTTTGGGGGGCAGTATGTCATGTTCACTGTTTCAATGTGAGCTGTACATCGTAACGTTTCACATGCCATGGCGCTGATGCGCGTTTCTGTTTGTGAGGGAGCTGCTGTGAAACCTTATACCAAGCTCTGTATCTATGTTCATTTCAATGGAATGTGTTTGGGTTATGTGCTCTGTTCAAGGATTTTTCCCGCAGACCATCAGAAGCCGTTAGGAGTCCCTGGGATTGTGAGCTTGGGAAGATTCTACGGGGGGAGGGATCTCATTTGTACCGAGGGTTTTTAGTTTGCATTTGGCGTGCTTTTATCATTCTCAACTTTCTTTGTGATCCTGCATACTATTCTTTAATAAATCAGATATCTTTGCATTCCTGCTCATGAGTCTGAGAGTGTTTTAGAATAGGCATTCATTACAATAAGCAGTTCAATAGATCATTCCATGTACCAAACTTTTTCTTCAAATAATTAAAATAATTTACTTATTCAAATAATAAGTAAAATACTGTCACAATTGCTGTGGCAAATTCTGAACCAGAATACCCATCATACTGAATGGATGCCTGTATCAGCTCATCTTTTGGGAAGTCTTTCCCTTGAATCCAGAACAAGCTATATGAGATTTAAATGGATCAAGGTTCACAGGAAGCCAGTGGGTAAAAGACACTGCACAACTAGACAGACCAGTAAGTTATAGCTCAGCTCATAAAGTCTGCAATTCCTTGTGCCAGATCTAGTTTTCTCCTTAGTGGCTAACTGGAGAGGAAAAAGTCCGCAGCTACCATCTCAGATTTCTTATGCTAGCTAGGGCTTACAGGACTTAACACAAGGATACCAGGGTGGGGAAGAAAGTTCAAAGGCAGGAGTGCAAACCTGAGACTGCAAACCCATAAGTATAACTTTTAAAATGACATAAGGGGAAAACAGGCACATGATTAATCATTTTAATTATATTAAATTTAAATTGAACAAAATTTATTTTCCCCACTTACTTTCTTTGTTCTGCACCTTTGTTAAGAGTGTAGTTCATAACTGAATAGTTATGAAAAATGCCAAGAAGAGGGTCTAAGAAAATATAAAATTCAACAAACCTCTGAGGGTTTCTTCTCCTTTTGCCTTGACCAACCAGATTTTGTATTTGGAATTCTGGAGCATCTTGAAGTTGATGTTGTTTGACCTTTGAATAAAAGTAAATTAAGTTAAAGATAAACCAAGCCTTAGATTAAGGAAACTTTAATTGCAAACTGAATGTTGTGTGCAGTCCACCAAAAGTCCTAAATGTTTACAACTTTCTTCAAGGAATACCAACATTTGCAGGCAATTTCAGTTTGTCAAAATCTGACACTAAGTCTCCATATTATATATACCATATACCATTTTAAGCTTCTGAACAAAAGGCATAAATAAATCAAATCAATAAATAGACTGCACTGTTAATAACCTTTAGCATTAAAACATCAACAGATTATGCAATCTCGGTTTCTAACCCTCTGCATTTTTAGAAGCTCTATCATTATTGTCAGTGCTTCTTACCAGGAAACATTATCCTCCCTCTCAGCTCAGCATTCCCAAGTAGATACAAGAAGTCTGGTTAAGTGGCTTTAATTGCAGGGAATCAGGAAACTGTAAATATGAAATTCTGCATATGACTGCTTATGTATATAAATACATATGTCAATCTCAAGGTTAAAATCCTTGGCTTCTTCCTCCTGCTTTACCAACAGACTTCTGATGGCTCTTGAAGCTCTCTGTCATACATCTCTTGTTTACAAAACAGCTTTCTCTGGCATGAGACTCAAGGGCCTTCACCTGACCAACCCTTACATGCAATTTTTAATCCTTTCTCCATTTCAGCCCTCTTTTAGGGCAAACAATTTCTCTTCAGGGCCAGCTCCATTCTTGTCCACAAAGGTGATTTCTTCTATACAGTGCTTGCTACTTTCATTCCTTTTCCCCAGAGAAGCATAAACATTTTCTGTGGGGTAATCTCAAACCTCCTGACCTTCATAAAGACTGCCAGTGTCTGGGCATGGCTTAAAATGCTTCCTTGTCTTTCTCCTTTTTTTCTGGGCTAAGAAACTATCAGACTTATAAATCACAACCTAGATTGTAGGAAACAGAGCAAATTTGCTCATCAGTTCCCCAAAGCCAATCTGGGCTCAGGTATTTCTTTCTAAATGGGGCATTCAAGATGGACACAGTCAATTAATTGTTTTATTCTCTTGGTTGCTGCTGGACCCGCAAAGGAGACCAGAACGTATACTAGGGGCCAGAAGGTTGACTACTTTTTCAGACAGATTTGTTTATATGTTTGTGTGTGAGTGTTGGGGCCTTAGGAATCACTTATTATTTTAATGCTTATTTTCATTTTAGTGAAAGTAATTGAACAACAGAAGCCTAGAGGTATGTAAGCCATCACCAGGTAGGGGATGGAACACCCAATACTTTGCTGAATGTTTAAATTCTTTTTACTCAAATTTTGTTTTTTAGCTAGTTATCCCAGAGATGTGGAAGTGATTGTGAGGTACTTAGCACAGGTCTCAGGAGTTCTCAACCCTTCACTATCTGGGTTCACACATGTTAAGCTAAACTACTGTTAGCTAATTTATTGGCTCAGTTTATTTGCCAACCCAACCTGAGCAGCTAGGCTATGGTTCTGTGTAGTTTGCAAGGCCAGCAAATCTATTGATTCACAAAATAATGTTATTTAATTAACTGTTCATTAGAACGCATTTGTGAACTCAGATGTTACTTCCTCTCTCCCTCTTCGATTTGCTTTGCAATTATGATCTTATGGTCACTTGTCTTTTCTATGCAACTGGTTCCTGCTAGAGACTGGAGTAGGAAAATCGGGTTAAATTAGCATTTTTATATAGTTCAGATATACCAGCCTTGGGTTTTGCAGCTGTGAGCTTGAAATTGTTTGCCTCAGTTTGTTGCTTCCATGGAATGAATTAATATTAAGCAGAAAAATGTGGGTTAGGTGGATCTTTCTCCATCCACCACCCCTCTTCTGCACTTATAATTTATAGTTAGTTGCCTCAGTTTTCCATGCAATGAGCTATGCTTGAAAGAGAGGAATATGGTCTCAAATTAGTGCTTTTTTATATTATTGTATGACTGGGTTCATACACCATACTAAGTCGCAGTGTGTGTATTTGGCTTTGATATAGTGTGAACCCTGACAATTCTGTTACTTCATTAAGCCATAGTTAAGAATTTTGCAGCCCACTTCTAGTAGTTGTATAAACTGAATATGGCTAAAGCCAACTCTGATTGAATGATATGTGGTGGGTGCTAGAAAGATCTTTTTGTTCTGATGTGCTAGAATCACCAACCACCAAGTTTTAAGCAGTGCTACTCCATCACCTCAAATTCTCTGTTCATTGATTTTCTTATCTTCACACTTTTAAAGAGAGGTTAGTTACTAAGTCATTCGGGTTACCTCTCATATCTATATTTGCAAGTAATTTAAAGTATAATTAGAAGTTATGTTCAGGATTACATTTTTTGTGCTATATAATATTTTTACAAAATTTTAAGCAAAGTTTTATGTCAAATTTTTAAAAATCATTTAAATTAATCAATTTTTATTTTTTTAAAAAACTCATTTATTTCTATCTGCTCTGCATAAGAAAAAATGCAGCCTCAATACTTTTTATTTACCTTCTTGGTACAGCCCTGCTATACAACACTTATGTAAGTCTACGGAGGAAGAGCAATTCCAAGGCTGCCTGGGAGTGAAGGGGTGATAATGTGTATTGACGTAACAGCAGTGGTGGTAAAGGAGGTATTTGAATGGTGTCTTTCTAGAAATGCTTATCAAGTAACTGTTGTTGTTGTCACTACCATGAAAACTTTTAGATAAAGTGAAAAACGTGAAGACTGCAGTGGAGGAGTCTAGCAAGAGCCCTTATGGGCTCTCAATGTAAATGAGTGTAATTTACTAGAGGTGCTGTTTATCCATACAAACGGTCAAAGAATGAGTGCATTTTACAAGTTCCAGATTTCCATGGATTATTAATTGTTGCTAATGGCATTATTCTCTAATTTATTTTAAAGATGCTACCTAAGCTATGAGTTTTAAAAAACACAACTGATAGAGAGCTCCTTGCAGTTCAATGGAGACTATAAGGACTTGTTATTCTAGCTGCTGCTTCAGTTTGTTTCTAGAGATTTTGCTTTGTTCCTTTCCAGGGCTAATGATAGCTCTACATTTTTTTTTTCTTTTTTTAAAAAGAATACACTGTTCTTGTAACAATGCAAAGAAGAACTCCCACAATCCTCATAGTGAGGATTTGGGAGACTGGGAACATTCTTATAGCTTGTTTCAGAGCAATTGTCACGAGGAATTGCACGCTGCTATTTGCCTCTTTTGCTTTCAACCCAAGGAGATAATGTTTTATTCTAGGGACAGGAAGGCAAACCCAGAAACCAATCCCCTCTTGAATTTGAGGCTCACAAATCACCATATTGCTAGCATCTTTAATGTACATATTGATCCCAAAGGATATAAAACTGGTACTATGCTGATCATTATGAGGTTATTTGTTCGGTTGTGTGTGTGTGCCTTTAAGTCAGTGTTGATTCCAGGAAACTACCTGGAAAGTCCCTGCAGTTTTCTTGGCAAGGTTTTCAGAAGTGGTTTGCCATTGCCTCCTTCCTGGACCTGCGAGAGAGGGACTGGCCCAAGGCTACCCAGCTGGCTTTGTGTCTAAGGCAAGACTAGAACTCACAGTCTCCCAGGTTCTAGCCTGGTGCCCAACCACTACAATGAACTACCTGATGGTTTTTGAGGACAACGAAGTGGATTTTAAATCAAAGCACTTGCAAAGTTTAGACCAAAGCAGTTTTTATTTTAGGTGATACTTGATTTACGCTGTGCCTCTAATGAACAGGTTTTTATACTAACAAGCTATATATAAGTGTTATTTTAAAGAAGTTAGTCAAATTGCAAGCACGGCCAAGATTGCATAGAGTAACTCTGCCCTATAACTGTGCAAGTACAACATACTCTCTTCTAGACATCTGTAAATCAAATATTAATGTTAATAGGGAAGGATTTTTCCCCCCACACTGAATGATGTGCATGTATTTTTTGTGTTACATTGTTATAGTACTTAAAAAGCTTTATCTTCAAATAAATATGGAAGTAACACAGAAAGGGTAATCAAGTTTTTAATCTTTTATCTTACATTTGCACATCTCAAATTCTGGTGTATATAGCCTTGTGTTTAAAATAAATAAGTAAGTAAGTGTGAGTGTGTGTGTGTGTGGAAAAAATTAACAGGTAGCACCTAGCATTCTCTGGGCCAATGTGGCTCTTCGGTGTTATTATCTGCCCTGAAATTGTGACAGAGGCCTGGGGGTAAACAGCATTAAGACTATATGCACACACATTTATAGAGAGTCATCCAGCCCAGTATTGTTTCCTCTGCCTGGAACAGCCACAGAACTAGGGCCATCTGAGTGCAAAGCAGGTGCTCAAACAGTGAGCTGCCCACTGAAAGGACCTGCCCCTCTCCCTGTTAAAGTAGCCCTTCAAGACGCTGAGCAAAGATTCTTCCCTTCAACCCCCACCCCCGCTCAAAAATACAGTAGTCCTCAAAATTCCTTTTTAAAGTCACAGCCCAGCCTCATGTCTACTGGCTTTGCTTTTTACACAGTAGGTCATATTTTAACTGCAGAGTAACCATAAACCTAACTATAACCTCCCTTTTCCAAGAACAGGTAGTGCTTCAGGGTGTTGCATGGTTCTAAATGCCATCTTGTACCTTGTTTAAGGATTTATTGATGAGATTACATAGCATTTGCAAGTTCCATGCCTGGTGCAGGTCTAAAACCAGTTCCTTTGGTCTACTGAGATAGCCTTATGCAATTCGTTTTAATTACACTCTTGCAGCTTTTGGCTTGTTCTAACTGCCAAAACTCAGACATTTAACTGATAGTTCTTAAGACATCAAGGGTTCCATCTAGGGCTTAGGTAGTAACAGGAAGCAGCAAAAGTAGCATATCTTCAAAATAGTGTTTAGACACAGCAAAGTAAGAGATGTAGAATGACAGAAGATGTGTGTTAAAATATAATATGCATTCTGCACTTTTCGACTAAACCTTTTGGTTTTGAGAATAGTTTTGAAACATGTTCTACTTTCAGTACCCCCATCATTTTAATTATTGTCAGGCAATAGTGCCACCGGATAACTCCCAACAGAATCTACTTCAGTTTGCAGATAGGCTCACTTCTTTCAGAAAGCCTGGTTCAAAGTTTTGCCATTGGCTTGGCCTCTTTTAGCCCAGACTATTCACAAGAGGAAGACAAGTAGTTCCAAGACTTCCACTACCAGGTATGTAAGTAGATATTCACTTCTTGTAACATATTTGGAAGCAATCCCGGAGTACACTTTGTTGTCCAGGGACTACCTATAACGTGTAGCTTCCCCAGCTGTCTGCAAGTAATTATTCAAATGCTTTCCCTGCTGAAGGCAAATCATTTAGTTATCTTGTCTTAAGCCTTGAATAAAAAGTCTTACTGTCAGTGGTGTCTGAGTTATCACTGCTGATCGAGTATTTTCGCCGCTTCTCTTCCATCTGTAAGAAAAAAAAATTGAAGATTACGTTTGTTGTTCAGGAAACCCATTATGGCACCAAATCACTGCTATCTCAGGAAATCCACACATAACATTAACCCAACAACATCAGTGAATACTTAGCCTAATGACAGTAAATTACCAGGGGCTTAAAAAAAAAAAAGAAAAATAATCACTAAATTTTACAATGTAACATTATTTTCTTTTCAAGTCTCTGCCTCTTGGATGCATGAGTGTATCTTGCTTTGAATCAGGCAACATGTCTCAAAATTATAACTTTCAAACCGCTCCTATAACAAAACCCAGATCTAATGATTCTTCACTAAGGAATCTCCTTGGTGAGTTCAAAGAAATAATGCAACTAAAATGCTGTATCTTGCAACCCTTTATTCAAGTTCAACAACCCAAATTAAGAGTTTGGGAGAATCCCTCTGAAAAGCATCTGAGACTAAAACTGCAGTGGCGTGGAACAACGGCGCGAATCCAATAAAAGACAAGGGTGGAAATGGTTCTATTTTGAAGCAGTTTTATTCATGTAAAAATGAGAAGGGGAAATGAGGACTTGGATATGTACAGTAAGTAGCCCCTTGGTAATTGCCTGGAATCTAAACTATAGGCAGCTGCTCTGCACAGAAAGTCAATGACATACAATGGCCTACTATGCAGATTTCAATTTCTCCAAAAACCAAAAACTAAAAATATTTGGGAATTTTGCTTAGCATATGAAGAGTATCACTCCAGAATGTAGTCAGTTCCTAGGATGGATATAACAAAATGCTGACTGTTTTCCTTCTACAATAGATTGTTATAAAAAACATTCCCAGAACTGTAGGCTTCTTGTTAGATTTTTGGTATGAAACAGGTAACTTAACTAGATCCTGTTGAGTTACTGTAATTATGTACACTGTAATGTGTAACTGACTGAGTTTAACTTTATTTTACTTTACTAACCTCTAAAATGTATCTGTTCTATGCCAAATTCACAGCTTTATGCATAATTCCATACTTACTTCACTGTATATCAGTTTATGTATATACAGCTATTTCTAGAGTACATTCATTTCTTCTGTGAAATCTACATGGCAAACTAAATAGAATATTCTTTTTGCAGCCTTAATTTTAATTACATTCTACCCAGTTAATGACTTCAATGAATAGTGAGTAAGAAAACCATTTAATGGTATTTCAGTAAGCATGGTCAAACCTGTTGCAATAACTCGAACAAGCAGTGGTTGTATTCCATAGGTTGCTTCCACATTGTACATTAGTACATATACAGAAAGAGCATGAAAAAAAGAATCTCAATCATCCAACTTCACCATTTTGTACAGGATGATTTTACATACAATTAAAAATGTAGGAATGATATTTGTGTATATGGATAAATACCATTTTATAAACCAAAATGATGCACGAAAGAAATAATATGCAAAATGCAATGCTGCATATCAGCAAATATACTTATAGCAGTATCTCCATGTTATAATATCAATCAGCAGATAAGCAGTGATAGAGAGCACATGGATCAGATCAGATCAGATGCTCATCACATACAGGCTGTCTAACTACAATATACACATAGCACACAAATGGTGGGAAATCATTCCTAGAAGTGACAGGCAGGGCACTGTCTATAATTAACGAATTCAGAGCTTTTTTCCTACTTTCCATGGAATGAGATAAAAGATATTGAGAGTAGAACAATTATCAATAGTTCTGTGGCAGCACAGAATCCTTAGTCCAGTTGTTCAGAAAAACATACAGGTAGTCCTTGTTTAACATCCACTTGTTCTGCGACTGTTCAAAGTTACAAATGAGGGGGACTTACAACAGGGTCTTCATAGTTCCAGCCATTACAGCATCCCCACAGTCATGTGATCATGATTCAGGCACTTGGCAACCAGGTTGCAATCACAATGTTGCAGCATCCCACAGTCGTGTGATGGCCATTTGCAACCTTCACTGCCAGTTTCTGACAAGGAAGGTCAATGAGGAAGCCAGCAGGTGGTCACAAATGGCCATCACATGACCATGGGATGCTGCGACCATGTGGGATTCACCTAATAATAGTAACTGGGACTGCTGGAACTGCTACTGTAAGTTGGTGTGGCTACATGATGTTGTGCCTTACAACATCGCTTAATGACACAGTTCCCAGTCCTAATTATCACTGGTAAGTTAGGATTACCTGTAGTTATATTAGGGTTCATGTGAAATTGCACAGATATAATCATAGCAGTATCTTGCACAACAAAAATGGGGCAACTGCATCCTCTATTAATCAAAGGTAATATTTGTAGCTCAGGGTTGAACTGTGGAGTCCTTGGTGCTCTCTGAGCCTTGTTGTTTTCTTGTAGACGTTTCATTGCCAGACTAGGCAACATCTTCAGTGTGAAAAGCGAGTGAGACTTGCTCTCTTATATACCATGGCTTGTCCTGCTTGTGGACAGAGTCAACCATAGTTTCAACTGGGAAACTGTGAGCATCCTAAACCAAGCCAAATCCCAAAATGCTAGAGAATTCCTGGAAGCTTGGCACTCAGACGAAGCAGCCATCAACAGATACATAGAGGTAAACAACATTTACATACCATTCAAAAGAGAAAATAGAAAAGCCAAAAGACCAGGACACTCCCTTGCCAGCAATCAACACCCAGGTATGCAAAGATTAACACCAGTATTAACACCAGAGGAACAATCAAACAGCACAATATACCCTAATCAAGGAACTATTAACTTAGTCAACCAACCAAGCAGCAAACAACAGCCCAATCAAAAAACTCCCAAAGAGAGAACAACACCCCCATCAACACAAGCAGGACAAGCCACAGTATATAAACTGAGAGCAAGGCCCACTCCCTCTTTGCCCTGAAGATGTTGCCTAGTCTGGCAATGAAACGTCTGCAAGAAAACAACAAGGCTCAGAGAGCACCAAGGACTCCACAGCATCCTCTATTTCCATAAAGTAACCTGAACTATTCCAGTGGATCTGAATGATACAGGAGGCATGACTTCCCTTAATTATTAAACAAAAACCAAATATCAACATCTAATGACAAAAGATTCAAAGTAAGTATCCTTTCAAATTACATGCACTACATTAGCAGAGATATATATATAATTTTATAGCCATTTTCATAGCTTTAACCTGTAGGCATTATAAATGAAATCTAAGATTTTAAAAGCCACAATTGTCAATTTGCAACCTAGAGACGGTGTATGTAGCATTATATCTCCTGCAATAAAGAAAAATTAGGTAGCTGTGGTTTCAACTTCTTCCTTCATCTCTTCATCCTACTTTCTGCCACCAGCTGTGTGACAAAGCTGGATCATAATCTCCACAAGTGACAGATGCACTTATATGTAAGAGAAAATATCAGGATCTCATGAGAAACAGGCACAAGAAACCACAGTTATCTGTTTTCTCATTGCATAGAAAAGTTATCTACATCACCTTAGGGATCATAACTTGGCTACACTTTAAGTATGAAGGGCTCACATATTTCTTTGGTGCAAGAGAAAGCCTTTGTTGGCACACCTGGTTAATAAAAGTTGAAGTGATACCTATTTAGCATGCAATTACAAAATTATCTCATAAAAAGAAACCACAAAGAATCTTAACACACTGATCTGAGGTTCTCTAAGCTATCACCAGATAGATACTATTAACTTTCTCTAAGGCTGAGGGAGGAAAGAACAACCAAACTATGGAAAATAGTTTAGTTTGTGGTTTAATCACTAGAGCTATTAGGAGAAAATTGCACTTGATGACAAGACCACAGGATGCTATTATCCTCTGGAGGAGATGACAATCTGCAAAGGAATTCCCGTAAATACTAAATCATAAAATCTTAAATGCTGCCTTCATTTCCAACACATGTGCAATGTTTTAACATACCACTATGAATGATAATAACAGTGAACTAACATAAACATTTTTACTGACAATGCTGTGGTAAAGAATTGCCCTGTCAAAACATGATTAAAATTACTTCTTGACAATATGGCTATATCAATACTTCTCTCTAGTAATTCAGGGGGAACAGATGTTATTAAACCAGCCTTGTACTTGATGGCTATTAGATTTCAGGGAGAGAAAAAGGTACTGAAGATGGATTGAAGACAGGTTATAGAGCTGAAATTCCAACTGAACACCATATTGATTTTTGCTGACTAGGTCAATGTAAAAAATCCAAAAGGACAAAGGTAAAAAAACCTATAATAGGGTAATTCCTGTTTCTTGAAGCTATGAACAGAGAAATATCATGGCCAAGCTCTTGTGCTGTCCTCCATAACAACCTTGGAATACAGCACCTATGAGTCATATTTAATGCCATCTTATCAAGAACTAAAATCAAGTTGAATGAGACATATCTACAAAATTCTACTACCCTATTTTTTGTCAAACCAAGCATTTTGCTATTTAATATGATTTCTAACTATGATGAAGGTATTTACAACTATGTCTTTTTTCTAGAAAATAGAATTTCTGTGGGGGAACTCCATCTGAATGCAAGAAACAGCTTCATCTAGTGAACCTAGTAAGTTCCATGAGAACATACTGCCAGCACAAGCTCACTAAACTGAGCAATAAATAAATAACTTGGCAGAGATTACCAGGGTTTTTTTATGAAGCTATATACATTTTCCACTTGTAAAATGTTGCTTAAAAGCTGGTGCCCATTTTCCTTTCACATCAAGCTTCTTTCCTAGGCAGGAGCTTGCTCCATCTTACCTTGTAACTCTGTCTTCCCTAATCTGGTATCATTCAGATGCTCTGAAGCTACAACTTCCAAAAATTTTGAACATGTTGTGGAAATTCTGAGAATTGCATTTCTAACACATATGGAAGATACCACTTGGGGGAAATTTGTGTTAACATATGGAATTAGAAAGATCTTTGGAGTTCAACCATTACTTAATGCAGAACCCTAAAGGCTAGATACAATTATAGCAGCCTTTCTCAACCTGATGCTCTTCATGTGTGTCAGGATTCCAACTTCAAATGAGCCATGCTGAGAGATGGCCATTCAATCTCTCCTTAAATGCAGGCAATGAAAAATCAATGATAAGAAGAATGATAAGCATGCAAGAATGTCTTTTCAACTGTCCGATTGCATTCCTGAGAAAATCTTTCTGAAACAGATTTGCGATCAAGTTGTTTTTTAGGTACATTATGCATCAAAACTGTTGAGCTATTTTCAGAATTTGTTCCATCATGATCCCATAGTTCAGCAAAATATGGGGCAGAATCTGTAGTGCAATTATCCATTCATAGCAAAGGAGTCATACAGAGGACTGATGGGAGATGCCCCCATGCTTGGCAGCATTTTGCCATGGGGGACATTGCCAGCACACAGCGTCATGTGGCCTGGCACTTAACTGAATAACTAGAAAGTGGGCTGAGAACTCTACAGTACTCTTCCATTATTTATCTCTCAAAGAAAGGACGGGCAAGTGTTTTTTCAAAGAGTCCCCTGACAGCGAATTGTATTGCTTCTCCTTGTTTCTTCTAAAAGAATAGCTGAGTAAATCCTGCCAGGCTTTGACTGTTAAATGTGGTTCTAGAGTCTTGAAATAACAACGATCTGCAGATTAGATTACTAGGTTTCCCCATCCAGCAGGGTAAATGGCATTCTCTGCATTCTTTGCACTGCTTCTATGTTAGCTGTGTCATTCTCCCATGCAGAGAAAAGGCAGGCTTACAAATCTCTCTGGTTTCTGCAGTTCTCTCTGTGGATTATATCACAGCCCCCTAGTCCAACTTCTTGCATTTCAGTATCATCCATCCAGAGGCTTTTGGAAGTCCGTAAGGAAAGCATAAAACAACTGTCAATTCAACTGAGCTTTCCTCAACCTGGCACCTTTCAGCTACATTGGAAATGCAGTACAGTCTTGCTGTGTTGACTGGGGATTTTGGGACTGTTATATTATTATTTTTTTTAATTCCAATTATTTGTATGCTGCCTAGTTAAACAAATCTAGGTAGCTTACAACAGCTATGCTAAAACAACTTTAAACCCCTTTTAAAAAATCTGTTTTCCATTAAAATTAACTTCCCCAAAACCCCACAGAGGACAATGGTTTTCACCAATTCCCTGAAAAATAGAAGGATGACTGCTACCCCCCTCAGGTAACAAGCTGTTCTAAAGTGATGGTAATGCCATTGAGAATGAGTTTCCAAGTCTCCACCATTTAATCTCTCTGGATAAGACAGTCCCAAAGGTAATAAGGGCCCAAGCCATATAAAACTTTAAACAATGGGAGTTTTGAATTAGGTCCATAATCCTACTGGCAACCAGAGCAGCTCTTGGAAAATAGAATAGAATATAACTTTATTGATTAGCCAAATGACCATATCAGTAGGTTGGGCATCAGCCACTTTAAAATATAAAATGTAGAATGTAATACCATAAAACAGATAAAATACAATAAGGTAAGATAGAATGTACTATGTTCAGATAAAATACGGTAAAATACAGTAGGGTAAAATAGAGATAAAATAGTAAGATAAAAATGCAAGATATAATAAAACGAGTAATAAAATACAAAACAATGTGACTTTAGGTGAGTTCATCACCTTTACATGCCACCCCAATGTGTACTATAAATTGTGTTCTAAATTGGACAACCCCTAACTATAAACTTAACAGTTCTATTGACCCTATATGTACTTGTGCCCTGGAGAAAGTAACATAGTCTTCTGTTGCAGTCCCAGTATGTGGTTCTGTGAAGTAATGTCTGGAGGTGCTATGCCCTTGCTGGGGCATATAGTTGGCAGTTAAATAAGACGTGTGCAATATCTTCTATTTCAGATGCTCTGCAAACACATGTTCTCACTTGGTGGAATAGTCCGTATTTGACCATAGAATCTAGCTGCTCAAATCTTGCTCTGGTAAGAGCTCTACTATGGTATTGGGTCAGGCCCACTGTCAGATATTTTTCTATTTGAAAAGACAGCTTATTCTTAGCCAGGCATCTCATCGACCTAATGTGAGCAAGTGACTCAATATCAGTTTGGGCGTTAACATCCAAGACTCTTTGTTTGAATATTGCCCTGGCCTGATCTCCAGCTGAAAGTAAATATTGTGGTGAAAAGCCGAGGTGTGTGATAGTTTGGAGGAGCTGAATGATCCATGTGGTGGGTTAAGGTGTGCCCATCTGTTCTTCAAGGCACATTTTTGGTAGTCTATCATGTTCCATTGGAAGAATTCTCCACCAATAGTTAAAGACTTTGATTACTGATAGACTGTGAATGGATGGAAAATAGAGAGATGTTATACTGTTGAACTAGCTAGCCCTGGTTAGCAGATGAGCAGATGAGTTTTGCTTCAGCTGCAGCTTCTGAGTCATCTTCAATTTCTCACCGCCAAAGCAAACTGCAGTAGTTTGGGAGATCGCAACCCAAAAATTACTGCCTTCAGTATCTTCTGGTCCAGGAACAACTGCAACTGATGGACCTACTCAGCTACCTGAAGAGGCTCCTGGCTACAGCTCCTATTTGCTGTTCTAGCAGGATGTAACAGTATGTGCGAAAGACCTTGGGAGACGGGGCGAAGAGATGCTGCCTAGAGAATGGTCAGATAAGAGAGGGCATACCCCACAGCTGGATAGTGGGTGGAGCAAGAGACTCAGAAGGGATCCTCCCTAGTTTCTCAGGCTGTAATGGAGATGGTCCGATATTTTTACTTTCAGACTTGCAAGTTTCCATTAATGTGACCTTACAATGAAATAAAATTAGCTCATCTGATCGTGTTTCCTGTCTGGTCTACCTGGTAAGGCTGACGTCAATCTTGCAAGTCTGAAAGTACAAATCTCCCGCCATCTCCTTTACAGTTCAAGAAACTAGGGAGGGTTCCTTTGAGCCTCCTTCCTCCCCCACTATCCAGCTGCGGACTATGCCCTCTCTTATCTGACTGTTCCCTAGGCTGCATCTATTCGCCTGATCTCCCAAGGTCTTCCAGACATACCATTACATCAGGCCTTTCACAATCTCCAGCTCTAGGACTTCCACCACATCTATTTGGTATAAGCTCTAGATGTAACATAAGTCTCATCAGCACATGGATATCAGGTCCTAAACTGACAGTTAATGTCAACCAGCACACAGATGTTAAAGAAGACAAGAGAGAAGGCCATCACTGGAGGACCCCACCCTGGAATGCCTAAGGGCTTTATCTCTCCTTACCCAGTAACACTGATTGGGACTATTTCCTCAGGAAGAAGCAAAAACACTACAAAACAGTGCCTCCAATCTCCAACTCACAGAAAATCCAAAAGGATACCACGATTGATGATTCTGAATGCTGCTGAGAGATCTAACAAGATGAAGAGTGTCAATGCCTACACCAGTCCAATGCACGTTTGGAATTGCTATCTATAAAAAAAGTAGTTTATCTTCTTAGGGGAGTAAATTCCAGATGTACAAAGTTTTTGGTCATCAAATAATCTCCTCTGAAATGCTTTGGCTAATAGTATCTCTACCTGTATTTTTTTCTGGTGACTTATTTTGTTATAGACAAGGAAAAGCACATGCTGAATTCTCCAGTCCCTCAAGTTGTATTGAAACTGAAATAAACCATTTTTCTGTTTGTTCTTCCTATTTACCTAATTTTTTAAAAAGCAACTTAGCCAGAAAAGAAATAGCAACCCCAATGGCATTTTAGGAATCTTTTCTTTGAATCAATAACTACCCTCTAGCAATCCATTTTGGTTCTTATTTTCTCAGCTGAAATTAGATGGACCGCTTAGCCCTCATGTTAATAATACAGTACTTTCTAAAAAAAATAAACCTAACGTTTTTTTGGATAGGTAAAATATCATTAAAATGTTTTGCTGGGGGGGGGGGGGAGAAAGGCTGCTTCCATAGGGAGTTCTCCTAAGGCCAGAATTCAAAAGATATTGTATAACCATTCCATATTTCCCTTATTAATAGTTCTTTTGGCAAGAAAGCAGTAGTAGTGGTAGAAAAAGATGTTTGGACCCCTCCCACCCACAAATTCTATAATTAGACTAGACATGTCCACAACTAGCTTTGTCTGGAAGTATTCTTAGACTTTCTTTAGTTGTGTCATCAAACGTTCCCTCTAAATTTTGGGAATCAAAAACTAGAGCTTATGACTAAATTTGGATTCTGCCACTACAATTTACAGGTGAAATCTCTTTCCATCTGCAGCATGAAGTAATATAGCCCAAGCCCTTAGTGAAAACAGTCCTCTTTCAGAATTCAAGCAAGAGGACTCATGACCCTATAAAAGCCTTGGAATTGGTACAACATTCTTAGGAATACCCCACTGGGAAAAATTCTTATTAAAATTGTATTTTTAATAAAATCAAAGAAGACTTCTAATCATGATTACGGTATCCCACTGGCAACCAACCAAATTCAGAATTCCTGGGACTATCATGCACTATTAACTAACAACACATTTACCCTTATGATCAGCAGCAAAAGGGGGTGGCAGACTAAGGGGCACCAATGCATTCTTGCATGTTCACTAAACTGCACATTCATGGAAGTTGTTCTCAGGAGAACCAATGTCACTCTGCATAACAAAGAGAGAAGAGGAAGGAATTTGTTCCCACTGAGAATAAAATTATTTACTTTTTTCCTCCAAATGACTCAGTGGAAATAATTCCTTTGAAGGAATATAAAACATTTCCTCATATTAAAAACAAAAAAACAAAACAAAACCCTGCCCTCTACTCCTAGTGATCTCTGCAAATTTCCCTTGTGGAAAAGTATTTTGTAACCATAAAATTCCGGCCTGTTTCTTTCTGCACCACCTTCCCTTACTCTATGTGTCAAAGAAACATATACAACTAGCCATTAAGAGAATATATCTCCAGGAAAAGTATGATCATATGACAGCTTTAAACGTGCTTAAAGAATAGCAAGACTGCTTCAAACTTGAGCTATCAGACATACTTAGCAAACTGAACAGAGGCTGACATTCTTAGTTTTGCCCTACTCCACTAGTGACACAGTTTGACTGTTGTGCCCTTTCCTGACAAAGCTAGCGATGTACCTTTCCATCACATGACCACACAAGGCATATTATTGTTCAAATAGTGAAAATTCACTATATCTGTGTCTATTCCAACTAAAATAATAATAACTTGACTGGTTAGCACACATGCCTTGCATGCAGAAAGTACCAGATTCAATCCACCACTTCCCAATAGGATTAGGAAAGACATTTGTCCAAAACTCTGGAGGGCCATGGACAGTCAGTCTTTAGAAACAACCTGGAGCTTTATAGACTAATGACTCAGTGTATGTTTCTATAATACATGCTCTGAGCTCTCATTCCATCTATCTTCAGCCCCAGAAGAATGTTTTCCCATTTAATTTTCCACTTCAACATGTTCCAAAGGTTATACTGTATTGTCTTATTGTCTTGAAATTTAAGGCTTCCGAAATAGCAAGAATGGTGAGACCATTCCATATGATATTCAAGCTTCCACTTTATTTACAAGCCAAGTTGGGGGAATCTATTTTTAAAAAAACTGAAGAGACATTTGTCAAGTTATCCCTAAGGGAACACCATCACTTTGGACAGGAGTATTTAAAAACAAGAGCAAGATAATACTTTCTCTGGTAATTAGAAGAGGGTCAACAGAGGCGTAGAGAAAGCAAAGAAAGCAATATCCAAGTACCCTGCAAACTGATGGAGTTCCCTCTAGGTCAGCATAAATTACATTTCAACTGCTAAGGAAGTCCTACACTAGCTATTTCTGTACTTTAGCATTTAAATCAGAAGCACCAGAACAACCCCACAGAAAACTGGAGTGACTTTATCATAATGGAATCACAACTGTCTGCAGCTGTATGGCCTGAAGTGAGAGCATACTCTGGGTTGGGGGGGGGGGATAAATTCAGTGAAACAATGAATAAGATTCCTTCCACAGTCAGTCACAGAAACACACTATTACAGCACTTTGCTGTTCCCATCCTCTGAAGGGCTGTAATGTAAACCAGGCACCTTGTTTACACAGTAGTTAATCCTTCAAAGGACAGGAAGTACAAAGCATATAAATGTCTTTCCACAGCTAGGAATCTTATATCTTGTTTCAATACACACACACACACACACAGGGCACACTGACCAATTCAAAACTAGATTAACGAAACAGCATTTACTAAAGCTTGTGGATTATTTTTTACTAATTTCAGACAGATAGCTAACCTTTTCATTGTACAGTATTTATTGACCTCTCTTTCAAGAATCCAAGGGAACTCCAAACACTTCAGAGGGCTGCAGTTTATGCAGTATGGATTATGAAAATGCATACTGTATATTCCAATTTCCTGGATTTCTGAAACCTGAGTGGAAATTGAAAATATGTCACTGTAAAGCAAAGGAGTATTACTGAATATGGATGAAATTCTCCTTATAATATCCATACAGTTAAATAAATGCTTCATGCGATGTTTGAATCTGATCCTGTATCCATTATTTCATAAGTTGGTCCTTATTAATAAGATGCTTGCTACACTAAATCTTTGTTTTCAGTCTCTTTCATCTCTTAGTTGCTTTTCATTCCATTTTTCTTTTAGGGAATTTTCAATTGTATGTCTGTCTATTCCAACCTACAGTAGTTTCCAAGCTGAATAGCAGGCCCTCTGCTGGAGAATATAAAAAAGAGAAGGAGAAAGAGACCCAATAAAACTATTTTTAAATCTCCTACCATATCCACACTAAGAAACTAACCCTCGTGTACAACTGGGGTTGTAAAAACATAGCAACAATTAAGTAACTTGGAAATTAGATAGGATTGTTAATGGTTCTCAGTCAGTGAAAGAGTGGAGCCAATAGGAATAAGTTAACCAATTAAACTCCTCTCCATTGAGAAGACAGAGCCAATAAACAAAATTTCCCTGCCCCCTGAGATGAATCATTCCTGCAGTCTTTGGCTCTGACTTCAACTTTTTACTCCAACTTTTGTCAAGTGTGTTGACAAATAGTAACAGCAATAATGAAGAACAAAACACTTTTTTGTACCCACAGGAAAATGCTAGGAAGAAAAAAAAAAGGGTGTTTCGAGATAAGAATTCTCTGTGAATGTCCTGCACTGGGTAGTACTTCCTAAAACACCTCTCTAGAAAACATATTAGCTGACAGAATGGAGGCCAATTCCTTTAACTTCTCTCTAGACCAGTGTGTCTCAACCTTGGCAGCTTGAAGATGTGTGGACTTACACGCCCAGAATTCCCCAGCTAGCCATGCTGGCTGGGGAATTCTGATAGCTGAAGTCCACGCATCTTCAAGTTGCCAAAGTTGAGAAACACTGCTCTAGATAGCACAGAGCCAACCTGTTGGACAAAAATACAAGGAGAACCCAAGACAACCCAGAATCTGATGGTCCCAAACATTTTGAGTTTGGATCTTCATCCCTGCTAGGGGATTCATCAGCAAGCACAAAGTCTAGATGTGCTTATAGGTACAGTCTTCCCTTGGTTATTCTTTTAGACCTGATCATGGGAGATGTCCTAACTACCAGGAAACACACTGAGACAAGGAACTGGTCTCTAATATTTATTGCTAGTACTTAACAGGAATCCTAACAAACTGAAGAAGCATGGGGAAAACCCAGACATATAACCCCCAAGGGTTAAGGCGGTCCCGATCTGTGTCTCTTTGAATGGCTGACCAATTCCTCAGTGCTACGCATGCGCTTGACAGGCTGGATGGGAGCCCCCTGCTCGCCATCCTTACTCATGACATGAGAAACCTGTTTATCCTTTTTTTCTTGGATTGCTGAGTAAACTGCTAGTAGAAAAACTGGGCAAACTCAGGCACAAAGCTAAGAATCTTGATGCTAAATGTGGCAGGAAAGTTCTCCCCTTTCTTTTCTTAATTTCCTTATTTTTAATCCCAGGTAGCCCCAGTGGGATTTCCAACACCTTAGAATAGGGAAAATGCCTCAGAAAACTCACTTCCCCTCCCCCTCCCATACACCCTTGCTTCAAATATTTCTTCACCCATTTGTTCTTGTATGGGTTTTGCTCACTAATGCAGAGGAAAATTACCTCACTAATGCAGAGGTAACGGTGAACATCCCCAGGAAACTGCTCAGAGGATTTCATTGGTCTCCTTCCCTACAAGCTTTGACCAAAGTGAGGTGAGGGGCTGATCTGGCCTATACTGAGGAGAAAGGAACACCGAATCAATGTAATGAATCTCTTATGAAAGTTGCTCAGAATGTCAGAATTCAGCATAGAACAGTCATTTTAGAACTGAATTATTTCACAAATGTTACTGAAATGCAAATTAGTAGGCAGATAGAGTCTGTTTTTTAATGCAAAGATCTCTCATGAATATGCCAGCTTTTATGATCAGTTATGGAATCCCAAAGAAAGTTGGAAGGCTTGGTAAATCAGCCCAGAAAAGAAGCACAAAGCAAGTTCCACCACAGAAGACATTTACACTGGCCCCCATTCCTGCTCCACTTGTCATTCAGCTTGAAGCCAAAAGATGTGGGGCTATTTTGTTCTATTGGAGCAGAATCTAATTCTGCCGAGTGGGCGGATTAAAAGGTATTAGCATGCCGGAGGTTCCAAGCTCAGTCCCTGCCATCTCCTCTCACAATTGCTGGTGATCAGAAATGGCTTCTCCTTTTGCCTTGGGCCCAGGAGGGCAGCTGCCAGCCAGGGAAGGCAGTACTGAATTTGCTGATCTTTTGATCCACAAATACTTCAGCTCAGAATTAGAAGTGATGAACAATCTGGTGAAGGAGCCAGAATGCCAACAATGTCTCGCTTCTGTAGAAGCACCTTAATCGAATTGACCACCCCCATCCCTGAAACCGAAAAGGACAAGCTGTCTGCTAGAAAACTGAAGTATTGAAATATTCATGTGGAGAACATCCAATAACCTCTTCTCTCCACTAACAAGTGAGAAAGAACTATTTAGACAAGAATGGGAGAATATCCTCTAACTGGGGATTTTCCCACTTTCCTTGGGTGCTGTCACAGGATGAGAACTCGTTTGTTTGGTGGAGCTGCTTCTCTTTTTAAAGCCAGGAATGATGAAAGATGCATTATAAAGACAATAGATGAGTCCCAATAGCTACATTTTAGAAACAGATAATGTACTTGTTGATTCTGTGAGGAGTTTGCAAATCCCTTCAGAAGATGACTAACACCTGCTCTGGGTTCATACTGCACATAAATTTAAAATAATTAGCTGGGTTTAAATGTCAGCCATTAAGGCAGACCAGCCCAAAACCTGCTCCTTCAGGCAAAGCAGGAAATTAGTGCTCCCAGTCTATTTAAGGGGAGCAGGAATCAGGAAAATTATTATGAAAATCCATCATGTAACATCCTCCAAAGCTGCTGTTAGATACGACAGCCTATAATTGGCATTCATGCCTTCCAAACAGCTATTACCTGTAGCAGCCAATTCTCTCTACTTTAAGTGAGGTGACCCTATTTTGTTGTAGTATGGGTTACCTATCTTTTGTTTTAATGGGGTTTTAGGCCCTGGTCAAGGATCTCCTGAATAAGCTACTTCTACACCTAGATCCCTTTATAACTTATCTATGGCTTCTGTCTGACTGGCAATTTAAAACACAAAGCATTTTGGATAAGTATGCTCAAATTGGTTTGCACTTGACAGAAATGGGTTAGTTCCTCTTCCTCAAGTGGATAACTGACATGCCCCCTGAGGGATCATACTGAGTACCCAAAAGCAAGCAGAGTCTTAAGGAATGGTTATCTTCTCAAATTCATTGTTAAGTCAGGAATTCATCCAAATCTTCTACTTTTTTCTCATTTTATTCTAGCTTGTTGACTGGCTTGTGGCTACTGCCACAGGTTTTTTAGCAGATCAAGTCAAATTCTTTTCACTGAGGGATCACTTCTTTCATCAGCATACTTTGAGTACACAAGCTGAACGTAATTTGCATTTCATGTCCATGAAATGTCCACACACAGTTGACTGATGTGGCATTATTTATTATATTCTTATTCTGAGTTGTTACCTTCAGCTGTATGTCTGAATGTGATACTGAAGATAAAAAATGTAAACACAGGAATTGAAAAACAAATTGAACATTTGTCTACTGGACCTGACTTCTCAAGGAAGAGAAGCTCATTCCTATCCGGTCCAATGTCTACCAATCATAATACTTCACAGCAACTTTACATGATTAATTAAATATTAATGATTTATTAAATATTAATTTAATATTTAAATTGATTATTAATTTTAAACAACCCAGAGTCCCTCCTAGGGGGGAGATGGGCGGTGATAAAATTTGATAAATAAATGAATTTGTATTTCTATGGGTACATTGTTCATGAAAAACTATATAGAAAATGACAGATATCGTATTTGCTATTATCCTTATTTTCCTTAACATCCAAAGTGAACCCTTCATCTCTTCATCATTGAATGTGAACATTGGCCACATATTAGCAGCTTGCATATTTTACCATGGAAAAGAGGTGGACACTTGTTGCATCACTGAAAACCAAATATAAGCAATTCACTTTCATTTTATATATTCATGTGGAGTCCTTGGTGCTCTCTGAGCCTTGTTGTTTTCTTGCAGACGTTTCATGCCAGACTAGGCAACATCTTCAGGGCAAAGAGGGAGTGGGCCTTGCTCTCAGTTTATATGCCGTGGCTTGCCCTGCTTGTGTTGATGGGGGTGTTGTTCTCTCTTTGGGAGTTTTTTGATTGGGCTGTTGTTTGCTGCTTCGTTGGTTGACTAAGTTAATAGTTCCTTGATTAGGGTATATTGTGCTGTTTGATTGTTCCTCTGGTGTTAATACTGGTGTTAATCTTTGCATACCTGGGTGTTGATTGCTGGCAAGGGAGTGTCCTGGTCTTTTGGCTTTTCTATTTTCTCTTTTGAATGGTATGTAAATGTTGTTTACCTCTATGTGTCTGTTGAATATCTAAATATTCTCTGGCGTTTTTGGATTTGGCTTGGATTTGGCTTGATTTAGGGTGCTCACAGTGAGCACAGTGAGCATCCTGAAGCAAAAATGCCAGAGAATTCCTGGAAGCCTGGCACTCAGACAAAGCAGCCATCAAGGAACTATTAACTCAGTCAATCAACCAAGCAGCAAACAACAGCCCAATCAAAGAACTCCCAAGGAGAGAACAACACCCCCACCAACACAAGCAGGGCAAGCCACTGTATATAAACTGAGAGCAAGGCCCACTCCCTCTTTGCACTGAAGATGTTGCCTAGTCTGGCAATGAAACGTCTGCAAGAAAACAACAAGGCTCAGAGAGCACCAAGGACTCCACAGTTCAACCCTGAGGTACAAATATTTGCTTCGATAAATTCATGTATTTAATCTTTGTGCATATGTACACATATGTGCATTGTAAAGTTCATTCAGAATCCTGGAAATTGCTATTTTCATTTTTAAGGAAGTTTCTACTCCTTGCTGATAGGTAAAAAGACCTCCCTTCCACAAACCTAGAATCAAGCAGAGATTTCAATTTGTTTTTCAATTCATGTGTTTACATTTTTTATCTTCAGTATCACACTCAGACATACTTAAACCGCTGAGCTGTTGAGCTTGCCGATTGGAAGGTCGGCGGTTCAAATCCGCATGACGGGGTGAGCTCCCGTTGCTAGTCCCAGCTCCTGCCAACCTAGCAGTTCGAAAACATGCCAATGTGAGTAGATTAATAGGTACCGCTTCGGCGGGCAGGTAACGGTGTTCTGTGACTGTCATGCTGGCCACATGACCACGGAAGTGTCTAGGGACAAACGCCGGCTCTTTGGCTTTGAAACAGAGATGAACACCACCCCCTAGAGTCGGACACGACTGGACTTAATGTCAAGGGAAACCTTTACCTTTACCTTTTTATCACACTCAGACATACTATACAGCTGAAGGTAACAACTCAGAATATAATAATGCCACATCAATCAGCTGTGTGTGGACATTTCATGGAAATGAAATGTAAATTACATTCAGCTTGTGTACCCAAAGTATGCTGATGAACTGCACACCACAACTCCAAATACATATGCGACTAGGTTTTGGTGTTGAGTAAGATAATCTGATGTAACAGGCTTAAATTAATAAATACATGTATCTGAATATTTTGCCACCAATGTTTTTTATCTATAAATACAATAGATATGAATACATGAGACAGCAGCAACTAATTAACAACTACTTGAATAGTTGGAGAAGTTCCCATAATATTGAAACTCTTCAACTTTAGCTTCATGTTATGGATACACACAAACCAAATCTGGTCTGCTAGAGCACTCCATTTTGAGAGAAAAATAGGATCACATTGTCATGGACATTTTGCACATCCCAATACCACTGATGTATGGCAAGGTGCTGCACCTTTCACTTTTTATACACAGTTTCCAATATCTCTAAGATCACAGATTTCAATTTGGATTTAAACCTGATTTTGGCACAAAAACATTTTGATCACCCTGAGAAAGAAAAGAACTAGCAGACTGAATGGAAGGTACTGAATTATAGTAACTCCAGTCATATTCACATGTGGCTATTACATTATGTGGCCCATCTTGTTTCCTGTATTTACTTTTAATCTTTGATGACAGGAAATTCTGTATTTTTCCTTTATTCAACAGAAGGAATGACTGAGCCAGTATTTGGGATCATCGAATAGCAACAGATTGTATGAGGGCCTAAAAACTGAAGCTGAATCCTGACCAAACAGATTTCTGATTGGCTGTGGATTAATGGCACCTCGGGTTCTGGGAAATTGTCATCTTTAGTGCTGGTTTGGGTCGCACTGCCCCAGACAGACCCGGTGTGTAACTTGGGGGTCCTCCTGGACTCATGACTCCTGCTCGAAAAGCAGGTGGCAGTAGTGGCCAGGAGGGCCTTTGCGCAACTTCGTGTTGTGCGCCAGTTATGCCCTTTCCTGGACCGAGGGGCCCTTTGAATGGTCACTCATGCCCTGGTCATCTCCCATATAGACTACTGTAATGCACTCTACATGGGGCTACCCTTGAAGAATATCCGGAAGCTACAACTGATGCAGAATGCAGCTGCACGGGCAATCTTGGGTGCTCCAAGGTTTGCACATGTAACACCTTTGTTGCATGTGCTGCACTGGGTTCCAGTTTGCTTCTGGGTCCAATTCAAAATGTTGGTTATCACCTTTAAAGCCCTACATGGCATGGGGCCAGGTTACCTGAGGCACCTTTTCCCCATTACTTCAGCCACACCTGGGGATGGCTAATGCCCTAGAGTGATTCTCGATGGACCTATTACACTCAGGGACTGATAAAGAACTCTCACCCATCCATTATACTTTTATTTTTATTGTATTCATCGTATTTATAAATGTTTCTGATTTTTTTATTGTAAACCGCCCAGAGTCCATCCTTGGGAGGGAGACGGGCGGTGATAAAGTTTGATAAATAAGTAAATTTAATTTCCAAAAGTTGATTATATATACAACTCAGAGTAGACAGTACATAGCCTCTGAATGTTGATGAGCTGTTACTATTCCAAGGAACCCCAGTCTGTGTGGCCAGTAACAGAGCACTGCTGGAAGTAGCTTCTGGAAGACCACACATTGCTCTCCCTTCATTTAATTGGTAAGATGGAATCTCATTGGTTAAATAATTATGATTGCTATTGTTTTGAAGAGGTAAGCTTGCAGTTTGGGAATTCCAATTGTTCCCAAGATTGACTGACCAGTTATTTCTGGACTGCTGCAATGCTCTGGATGTGGAGCTGCTCTGGAAATGTTTCCTAAAGGTGAGTTCAAAATATAAGTGGAAAACTGCAAATTGGGTCAAAACTTCTAGATCTAGCAGTAAGAAGTACATCTTGCCATGCCTTGAACTTCAGGTCAGTTTCTGAACAAAACTAGCAGTGCCAGGGTTGACCTTTTCAGCCACAAATGACATGATGGCCGGCTCACATGAGCCTTCCCCAAAGCTACGTTTGCCATCTCAGAACCTTTTTCAAGTGCTCTTTGCTGAACATAGAAAGGCAGTAACTGGAGGGTCTTTTCCATTGTGGCGCCTGCATTTGGATTGGTCTTCCCAGGTAGGTTTAGTGTGAGAATTGGCCAGCCTGATTTCAGGGTCACATTAAGATTTTTTAATTGCTTATTTTTCTAGCCTGTCAGCCAGTTGGTTTTAATCTGGTGGTTTTTATTATACTCCAGTGGTTTTTGTAGTTTCATTTTATAGTGTTCTGCTGTATTATTTTGTGCAATTATATTTATGTTTTTATCATTGTTGGATTTGTTTTATGGTTTCCAAAGCTACCCTGAGATTTCAATGCCTGAAAGGAAGCATATAAATCTTTACATAAATAAAGAAGAATCATAGGATGAAAATGTCATTCTGAGAGATATTGTTTGACATCATTCAGTAGTCTATAATCTCCTTCTAGAACTTCCCTTGTTCATCCCAGCAGTCATGCAGCTTCCATCTAAAATCAGGAGTTTTTGCTAACTAAAGAGCAGCTGCTGGATGGATTTGCTTTCATTTACCAAACCATCTCAGGGAAAACTATAAAAGAGTAATATATGAATGCACAATATAGCACTTTCCAGATGTTACAACCAGATGACCAGGCTCAAATTATCCTACTTCAAACATGTTATGCAAAGACCCAGCTCTCTGGAGAAGACTCTAATGCTGGGAAAGGTAGAAGGAAAGAGAAGAAAAGGATGACCAGCAGCAAGGGGATGGACTCAGTTACAGGGGCAATGAGTGCATCTGAAAGACCAGTCATAGGGATGGATTGTCATGGAGAAAATCTATCTATACGGTCACTGGTCACATATAGTGTCAGGGCCAGCCCAAGAACACGAGTCAGTGTATTCCAAACTCCAGTTCTTTATTTGCTCTCACCGTACAGACAGAATCTTGCCAGACTAAAGTTACCCTAACTAACCTAAGGGGAAATAACCAGGGAAACTCTAGGGTCGGGCCATCCTGAACTTTGTAACTTTCCCACCAATGTTGTCCCGACTGTGAGTCCCCTTATCTCCTTGGAATGCGCTGCCTCCTTCCTGAGAATCAAGGGCAGCGCTGAAATCCACCACATCACCCACCCACTTCAGGGACACTTTCTATCACACACAGTCAATCAAAGATGTTACAACCACTATGTCCCTATATTCAGCTATGTTGAATATGGATGGGAATTAAGAATGTAATAACATCTGGATGATGACACATTGCTCAGCTCAGGTTTAATGGATTCAGACATTATAAGACCTAGCAATAGCATGCTTTGTTTTTATTGAGGGGTTAATGCATGTTGATTGCTATGATTTTTTATAGTGCTTTAGTGATGCTCAGTGTTTCAGTTCTAAGAACAACTTCTAATCTAGGTTTCCCCAACCTGGCATCCTCCAGATGTGTTAGGATTGTAACTTCCAGAATTTCCAATCAGTATGGCTTTGGGGGGAATTCTCTCATTGTATCTAGAGGGCGCCAAGTTGTGGAGTTCTGTTTTAATCTCTCTGAAATTTAAAACAAACTGACTTGGCGACTTCAACAGCATTGCCATTTTCTGTACCTAGCAGACATTTTTATTACTCATATTTATGATTCTAATTTCTCTTTTCCATTTTTTAACATTTTTCTTAATTCTTTGATTACCTCATGTTAATATGTAAAAACAATTATTATTGTGTTTACTGTAAACTGCCCAGAGTCCCCCTTTTTGGGGGAGATGGGCAGTAATAGAAATTTGAAAATAAAAAAATAAATTATCGAGATGTGGGGAGAAATAAAACCATTATTAACAGAGTAATGTTTAAATTAAAAAAAGGAATGAATAAATATAACTATAAGCTTAGCTCACCTATACAGAATTCAACCATGCCATTTTGGAAGATGACTGGTAGCCATAGGAGGATCAAGGTACTCAGATTGTGGATTCTTACATTTATTACCAAGGGTGCAACTTTCCTGTTATTCAGTGAAGATTTTCAAAGATGGTTGTTGACTGCACTATTAGCAATCGGCAAAAATTAATTTCTGCTTCTGTATACAACTTTTAGTTGAACAAGCCATCCATTCCTAAAGGTTAACTGAAGCACAGTACTACTAGTAGTAACTTCCTATTACTACTACTAGTAACTTCCTATTCTCAGTATTTATGCAATTGCTCTACAAGTGTCAGATTGCTATTTATGTTGGTTATGTATCTTGACTCAGGGACAGGCAACATTGTTGGACAGGTCAGCATGTATCATAGCCAAATGGCTTTGATGGACAAGGTGTGCAGTATCAATATATGTCAACTGCTATCCCTCTTAATCTTTCAGGATGTGCTCTACCACTTCACTGTAATTTATTTTTGTTTTTCTGGGCACATAAGCTCAGTTCCAAACTAAGTACTAAGTTACACCCATCCATCATTTTTTTTATTTTCTAAGGATATCTAAAAAGCTTGTGAGATGATGCTAGAAGCATATTATTCTTTAAAAAAAAACTAAAAAAATTCTGAAAAAAGAAAATTGATATATACTAAGATAATTATATCAACCTCTCATTGTCAAAATATCCCAATTTGGTTTTCTTTGTTTAAATTATTCAATGTTAAGACTAGAAATTTAAGTGACAAATGTGGGTTGCTGCCAAAGGAATACCTGTATCAGGTTCCTATTTCATTCATTTTAACTTCATACCAGAAAGGTTAAAGCAGAAACTAAAGTCAACTTTTAATTTCCAAGAGACATGCAATACCAATTAACAAGAACTTCAAGAGGTATTGTGGATTAAGATGAACGAAGTCAAAAGGAGGCATATCTTCTATATTTTTCATAGGGATGTAGACAGTTTCAACAGGTGTAGCTCTTCTCATTATTGTATAAATGGTAAATCAAAGTTCAAGCTGATTTTTCTTACAGAAGAGCAAAACTAACATCCCTACAAACTTTTCCATTCAGTCTCACTTATGCTTTCACCTGAATACCCAGCAAGTGTTTAAAGGTCAAGAATCATTAGTGCCAATGAGAAACTGAGCAAACTGGTACTGTATTCTATTGAGAAACAAAGCCTCAACTGTCAAGTTTGGTCTGGTGTGATTTTTCAACAGGCATTATATTTAATGACTTCTGAAGGAGTAGCCAACTATCTTTTTGCTAATCAAAAGCTACTATGCATAAGATTCAGAGCATTTATTAATAGAGTACATTCAAAGTTCAATTGTTTTTTATTCTGATTAAGGACATATTCAACCTCCACAAACTCAAACTTCAAATGCAGTTTTCATAGGCTAATTTCAATATAGAGTTGTGCTGCTTTAAAAGGTAATTAGATTAAAAATTCTCTATAATAAATAATAATCAGCTCTTAACATTAATAAATTAATCAAATATGGATATTTGCTGTACAATATCTTCAAAACTTCAAGAGTAGAAAGTAAAGAGATTAATTCATACTTTAGAGAGATCACTGAAGTCCCCAACAGAATAATAATAATAATAATAATAATAATAATAATAATAATAATACAAAGACATGTTAAAAAAAGTTTCTGGGTACTGTGATTCTTTTCCAGTAAAAATATGTGTTGTTTTATTAATTAAACGCTGAGGTAAGGAAGGAAAAATGCAGCCAAGTGAAATACTGAAATGAAAACAGTGCTTGGGAAAAGCAGAGATAATACAATATCATCCTGAGGAATGAGGGACCAGTGCTATGGCAGAGAAAAGATAAGATACCCAAGGAAAACTAGCTCAGAGAGAAACAGACAAGGATAAAGATGTTATTTTAGAAGAGTTTTTGGACAATGAAACAATCCACTAAGCAATTTTGGAAATCACATGTTGTACTCCCATTCAAGTATTCATAGTTCCTTGAAAAGAGGCAAAAAATGTGTCAGTGAGTGGTGAACAAGAGACTGGGGCCATTAAGAATAGGCAGGGATGCCCAGTGAGTGCAAGCATGCTGCTCTAGAATCTATTGCACTACAGTACAGTAGAAGGTATTACTGGAGCATCAGGGACTAGAAATCAGTCCCACTGGGGAAGACAGGACCAAATAAGAATGTATTTCCATGAGATTTAAAAACAAGTCTGAATGGTTACAAAAGAGAGAGAAGGGAGAATTGGATAGAAGGGTAGAAAAAGGCCAGTAAAGGTCTCTGGATGGAAGGTTTGAAAATTAGGAGAGGACAAGAAACCAGGTGAAAAGAAGTTGAGACAAAGAGTTGTGGGGGGCAGAACAGAAAGAAATAGTGGAAAGAAGAGACAAGGTTACCAAATGATAAACTGGATAAGCAGGTGGGTTTTGCTGAGAGGAAGGAATACTACTCTTAAAAAGCAGTTCCATTTGGACCAATCTGATTGGGAATTATAAAATGGAAAATGTATATTGGGGGAGGTGCAGATGAGGGTATGGGACAACTGGGAGCCTCTTCTACCTTCTGAGTTACGATTCTAATCCTTTATTTCCACATGGAATTCAATGCTCCGAAGACTGAAGGTATTTTCCCAACAAGTAACACCAGTTCTCCAAAACAGTATGTCCAGAAAAGTGCCCAGAATTTGTGAAGGAGGTATAGGTATCCCCTATGGCAGAAAAAGAGGTATGAGGAGGGAGGAGGAAGAACAACCCCCATCCCGAATTATACTAAAAACAGAGGAAAAGGAATTTCGGCTGTAACGCACACATAATACTTCACTCTCACCATCCTTCAGCCAGCCCACGTGGGAAGTGTGGTTGGGGGGAGGGGGCTCCGAGGGCAGGACCTAGGACTTGCAGGCAAGTTTAAGCCTTTTAAAAAGGCACCATCTCCTCTTTTTAAAAGCAGCAGGGGGCCTGAAGAAAAAGGCTGCCGAAAAAGAAACGGCGGGAAGGGGAGAGGAGGAGAGAGGGATGGCTGCAGAAGACGAGCAGCAGAACAGAAAAGAGGAGACGCTTTCGGAAGGAATGCCTACCACAGGCAAAGTGCAAGCCTGTGAGGGAATGCAGGGAAGGGGGAGGCGAACCGGGTGGAAGAAAACGCCTCCGAGAGGGGAGGAAAGAGCAGCCCGCGTATCCGCGGGCGGGCGTAGAGAGGGGCGGGAGTGATCCAGTGGCAGAGATGCAAAAGACGAGACGCCCCCGAGCAGCCCGTTGGAAGCAGGCAGAGTTTGAGAAGGTAAACAACAGCCACGCCCCCTACAGTCCTCATCCCCACCGCGCAGCTCAATTGCAGCCGTTGCCTGTACATTTCCATTCCTGAATCTCTCCGAGTCCCCCAGCGGCGGGACTCTCGTCCTCCCTCCCTACCTCCCCACGCAGCCAGCCACCCCTCGCTAGGTTACGGAGCGGCTGCAAAAGCCATCAGCGCCCCAGAGAAGCTGATGCCATTCAAAGCCCCGCGGGGCTCTCCCACCCTGGCCAAGGACGGCGCTGCTTCTCCTCCGCCTGCCTCCTGGGCGCATTGTTTATGTCTGTTGCAGGAGCTGGCAGGAACCCCACAACCTCAGCACGTGAGAGGAGCCGATCATGTGGGTGCACCAGCTTCAAGACAGGCAAATGCTCCAAAACGTGCTGCGTCTGAACAAAAATGAAACTCGCGACTCCTAATTGCCGCGCGAGCCCCTTTTGCACAGACTTGACACGCACCCCCCACGTAATTTCCCACTCGCAACGCACATTGTTTTATCCTCCACCCCCCTCTCCTGGGTTCATATTCCGAGACCTTATTTTTCCTCTCGATCATCTCCTCCCCCCCGTTGCTCTTAAACTGTCTTGAGTCCCTTCTCCCACTCACCCCCTTAAGACCTTCTGGGGTTACCTCTGCCGCAGTCATTAATCCGAGGAATCGTTTCCCGAGGCTTCCGTTCCTTTAAAAAGTTGTTGTTTACATTCCTGCCGCCTCCCTTTTAAAACATGACTGACCAACATGCGCAATCAATCTCTAAAAACGCTGCACATCCCCCCTTCCTTTGCAGGCAGTACAGTCAGGGAGCAGTAAAACAAATGCAAGGAGGAAAGGGGGAGAATAGAGAGGAGCTGCAAAAACCGGGGGAAAAAATGGAGCAATCCTCCACCCTTTTACCTTGGCTGGGAAAGAGCGTCCTCCAAGAGTTGAGAATGTCCGTCGGGTTACAAGAGAGGTGTGGACAGAGATGCTCCAGAAATGGAACCGCTTATGGAATCTCCCTTTGCAACGATTAATCCGGTACCATTACGGAGGGGGAGAACTACCCCCGCGTATGATCCGAAAATGATACCCTCCTTTCAGGAGTAGATACAAAGTAACTCCGTAGATGCATTTAAAAAAAAATATCCAAAGAATTGCTTCCAGCTGAGATGGCCGCTCTGTGCAAAATCCAGCAAGCCCTGCGTGCGTGTTTGTTTCTTTTTTAATTTTTAGACTTCTTTCCGGATCTTTGTGCAATTGCCCGAACGTCTGCGTCTAGGCTTTTCTATTAATCCCTCGCTGGCGAAGAAGGGACTTTTCTGAAGGAGTATATAAATTAGACTGATGCTGGCGAGTTCACCCCTCGCCCCCCTTCTCTCAATTTCTTTTCTTGCTTGTTGTTTCTTCCTGACGAGCAGCAGGTCCAGGTGCAGCTGCAGACGTGGGTCCCATCCCTGATTGTGCTCGGCATGTGTTGCCTCCCACCCCGGAGCACTCTTCGCCCACCCCTCCCCTCCCCTCCCCCGTTTTCACCCCCCTCCGATGCGCTGAGTCCCCATATCTTGTCTCTCTGGTGCCCTGGGCAGCTGGAAAAGGGTCGGGTTGCACAGGCGGACTCGCTTTCCCTCGCGCTCTCCCTCCAAGCCTGCTCAGGTCACTTTCGCAACGATCTTCAGCCTCGCGCGCTCACAACAGTGGCGGCAGTGCACGCACAGATCACAGAGCTGTAGCACTTTCTTCGCTTCCTCCGCTTTTCATACGCACACCCCCATCTCTTCTCCCCCCGCCGCGAGCGCTTTCACCTCCTCAAAGCTGTGCAAAGGCGTATGCTACCCTGCTGCTGCAACCTTACAAAAAATAAGCTTATACTTAACAAAATCTTTTGGCGCCATATTAATGACGTACTTCAAATTTGCCATTTCTTCCTGCGTCAAAAAGACGTTTCTTACAAATAACAGATGAGGTGCAAAGCAGAAAGGGCGAGTGCAGGAGTGAGGGGGGTGGGGAGAAAGAAGGAAAAAAAGAGGGGAAAAGACCCTCGGACCGAAAACCGCGCGTGGGGGGCGGGGCGATTGCATTGAGTAGAAGTGCACGAGGAGAGGGCAGGGGCAAAGTGCCGGGGCAAATGTAGCTCGGAACAAGACTGTTCTTCTGCGGGTCATAAAGTTATTCGGCGGCAAGGCGAACGGTTATTTGTAATTGAAATGGTTCCTCGGATTACTTTGGGCCGAGATGAAGCTTGCTTTCAGCACTTGCTCCTTTTTAGGAGCAGTGCCAAGCAGGAGAAAAGAACGGAGCAATGTCGCTCCCCCCCCTCCACATTTCGTCCCATGAAGCCGGGCTGCTTCGTTCCCGGCAGTCCTCTCTTCCCTCTTCCCTTATCACAAGGCTTCTTGAAAGCGGCGAAGGAACGAACTTTGCGCCGTTTGCACAGGAAGAAAAGGACCCAGTGCCGCCCTCTTCTAGTTCTCAACTTGACCTTGTGATGCACAAACAATGCACTTCAATCCGTGGCTGGAAGGGTGTTTGTCTGTTTCTCTGTGGTGGTAGCGGCAGCCGAGAGCTGCTCCAACATCCAGCTGGCCACACCCACCGCTGCCTGCTTTCGGCAGGCACCTATTTCTAGAAGAAGGGTTATTATTTCACGCAGGAGGAAATAGTGGGGCAGGACGCCTACCTGACCAGCTCCCGCCCACTCCAGACATGAATCTATCTCCGCTGGATGCATCCTTGCACCCGCAGTCCAGGAACTTGTTAGCCTTTATTTTAGCGGCCCCATTCCTTCAATCACAGGGAGAACTTTCTTCGGAGCTGGTACTGCTGCTCAGGTTCTGGATTCAAGAGTTATCATTGCTACCATTCTTCACTATACCAATTGGCATGTTTTCTGGCTAAGGAAGATCACACAAACGCATACCACGGCTCTTGCAGTTTTGACTGTAGGGTTACTATTTGCAATTTGGGTTCATTTCAGCTAGAAACTTCCCTGCTAGTCCTCCTGTCTCTTGGCCTTTGCTCCCTCCTCAACAGTAAAATTGGAGTCACATTGTGAGAACTAAGCAGATAAAGATCCTTACTGTATTGCTATCAGAAATTATATTAACCACACTAGGTTTTTGTTTTAATTGAGTGCAGTTTTCTCTCCTAAAAACTGATGTTATGGGGTTGCAGGATAATACCTCTCACACCAATAGTATCTATTGGCAGGAGTATCTGCAGGAAGAGGGTCAAAAAAGTCAATGTGGCATCCATTACCTTGGGATCAAAGGCCCACCTTTTTTTATGTGCATCATGACATATGTAAAAAGGGGGTGGTGCTTTGATCACATGGTTATGGCCACTATCTTGGCTTTTTTGACCCCCTTCCTGTGGACACTCCTGACCATAGGTATTGAAGCACATATTTAAACTACGTGATGATGCCTCAGAATGTCTAAAGGACAGCTTGCTGGCTGAAGGTGATGGGAATTGTAATCTAACATATTTGGAGATCATAAGAATAGGGAAAATAGTTTAACCTAATTTAAACTTACACTATATTTGGAGATTACTTTGGACTTTCTAGGTCCAAATCCTAAACATAGGTTGCCCTCAAGTAGTATATTGAGGAAATAATCAAGTGTAGCACGTTGCCATGTTTCTTGTTCAGTCAATGTGCTGCATGCATAGATTAGATGGGTCGCTCGGACTTGAAAATGACTTGATGGCACATCATCATCATCATCATCATCATCAGTTCAGGCTTCCCCAGTCATATTTTCCAATACAGTGGTCTGCCACTCCCATCGTTCAACCAGCTATCTTGAGTAAGGACAATGGGAGCTATAGTGAAACAGTTCCTGAGGACAATTGCTTGGGGAAGGCTAGTTTGGTTGCTGCATATATGTTTTGCATATCCCGGGAAGTTATCCAGAGAATAAACGTCTATATTTTACTCTGACTCCCTACTTCATTTGAATTAGGATGCCTTATTTTTACTAAGGATAAATAGTTTATCAGTCAGGTAGATTCTTTCTGAAATAGGTCCACCCAATACTGCAAGTGAAATACATAAAAAGCAATAATAAAGCAATATATTATTCAATGTTATTATTAAATATATTATTAAATCCGTAATACAGAAGTCTGATAATAGAGTAGGCAATGTTACTGCATATCATCTAGAACAGTATTTCTCAACCTGGGCAACTTTAAGATGTGTGGACTTCAACTCTCGGAACTCCCCAGCCAGTCATGATTGAGAAACACTGACCTAGAACTACAACTATAAAGTTTCACTCTTAGAAATGGTCAGAATCAAGGCGACTGTCATATATACGTACATATATGAAAGATAGCTTTTACTGTCACACCTGTCAGGCAACAACAGAAACACTGACCTAGAACTACAACTATAAAGTTTCACTCTTAGAAATGGTCAGAATCAAGGCGACTGTCATATATACGTACATATATGAAAGATAGCTTTTACTGTCACACCTGTCAGGCAACAACAGAAACACTGACCTAGAACTACAACTATAAAGTTTCACTCTTAGAAATGGTCAGAATCAAGGCGTCTGTCATATATACGTACATATATGAAAGATAGCTTTTACTGTCACACCTGTCAGGCAACAACAGAACACGTGTGTTGGATCAAAACCAAACTGGATAGGCCTCAAGTAACAGAATATGGTCGTGAAAGCCGGCTGAGTGACCTTGGGCCAGTCACTCTCTCTCAGCCCAACTCACCTGACATGGTTGTTGTTGTGGGGAAAATAGGAGGAGGAAGGAGTATTAGGTATGTTCCCCGCCTTGAGTTATTTATAAAAAAATAATAAAGGCGGGATATAAAATAAATAAATAAATTTCCAACATCAATAGATAAATTCTTTAAGAAGTTCATTCAGTGTATCCAGTTAATTCAAACGAAGATGTCATCTGCTCCTGATGGGGATGCAGCTGATATTCAGGACGTGGACTAAGATTCCCTCTCTCAACCCCACCTTTTAACCTTTGTTACCCAAAGTTAGTGCAACATTGGATTCAGTGGCAGCAGACTGCCAGCTGCAGACCAAAAGACATGAACCACTGGTGTAGCTGGATCACAAATAATGTTTCTTCACTCCAGTCTAAAGGCGCTTAACCCAGCTATATTGCTGTGATGAAGATAACTTGTTAGTTTCTGAATGATTGCCCAACTGGAAAGTCCCTTGTACTACTGTTTTGAGCCTTATAGTAGGATATATTTGTAACTGATAAATCAAACAGATATTACAGATGCACGCAGTTGTACGGCCACAGTAAACATATGCCTCATGGAGTAAGGAGGGAGAAATCCCATCTTCAAGGTTGCAGACATTGGAAGAATTAAAGGAAAATCTAAATCTGATCTGTTAGTCAAATCTGACCTGTCAATCTAGATAGTGTCCTAACAGCCAGGAACCACGCTGAGACAAGGAACAGGTCTCTAGTGTTTTATTGCTGCTACATAACAAGAAAATCCTAACAAACTGAAGAAGCGTGGGAAAAACCCAGACATATAAACCCCAAAGGTTAAGGCGGGCCCGATCTGTGTCTCTTGGAATGGCTACCTAATTCCTCAGTGCTACGCATGCGCTTTACAGCCTGGATGGGAGCCCCCTGCTCGCCATCCTTACTCATGACAGATAGTGGGTGTAGAAAATCAGGGAGATGATCTTGAGGGAGATAGGCAAGAACCATTATATAAAAAAAACAGGGCTGAAACATTCATTAACTCCTGGGAGACAAGATAGTATCCGGAAGAGACTCGGGCAGGCTCCTCCCTGATTCTCTAGGACAGTGTGTCTCAACCTTGGCAACTTGAAGATGTGTGAATTTCAACTCCCAGAATCCCTCAGTCAACTATGCTATGCTATGCTGGTTGGGAAATTCTGGGAGTTGAAGTCCACACATCTTCAAGTTGCCAAGTTTGAGAAATACTGCACTAGGATATAAGAGGGAGGGGAGGTAAAGCACAATCAGGCTTGCAAGATTCTGTTACAACAGACTATCTCAATAAAATATAGACTAGAGTTTTCCTGTGCGGTCTGTTTCCTGACCTGGTCTACCCCAACATGGGCCAAGACAAACCCTAAAGAGCCAACCAGGTACAGGAAGATTCCTCTCTCAGGTGATTTAAAAAAAAGGGGGGGGCAACTCCATCTTTGTTTTGTTTTTGTCTTTTTGCTACTCCTGTCCACAGGAGGACGTCAAACAGGTAAACACAGGTAAACACAGCCCCAATCCTGAACAATCTGGGATTAGATATTTAGGGAAAATATAGCAATTTAAGTAATAGTACAGCTACTTGTGGGTTTAATTTTACAGTGGAGTCAGATCTGAATTTTATTTTTGGAAAATTATTTGTGCTATGTGCCTCTATTATATTTTGTTCTACCGGTTCTTCCTGTGTTTTGTGTGTGTGTGTGCATGCGTGTGCGCGCGCATGCATCGATGCACACATATTTCTGTCTGAGAGGAGTTCTCTAGATTAACCCTGCAGAAATCATTGTTACTTTCTTCATTCCCTTTCTCTTTTTGGCTTTCAACTCCCTTTTAGTTTCTAAATCTTGATACAAGATTATAATAAAGACTTGCACTCTTACTGAATCAGTCCTTTCATTCTGAAATCATTTTAATCTTAGTATATGCATTTCTCCTCCCATTCCCCCCCCCCATTTCCTTAAGCTACTAAAAGAAAGGAAAATGGGGGAGAAAGTCACTGCTTTACCTACTCATGAGTAATTTAATGCCAGCATTTTTTTTAACAAAAAGTGGTTGGTTGTAGCATACCAAGTAGGTTCTCCCCAGAAGTGTGGGAAGGCACAGTAGGAATTGTGGGGGAAGGATTTAGGGACCCCACTTGAGGGAGACAGAGGGGCCATCCCATCACATCCCAGACCAGTATGCATTCACACACACATCCTGTAAAAATAATTGATTAATAAGATCTGTGACATGGTACTGTATTTGCGTGCAAAATATGTTCACTGAAGAGATATAAATAGTAAATACAAAATGAAACCTCATACAGAAAGGATATAAAGTGGAATAAAAATGCATTTCTTAACCCTTTCTCAGATGCCTATATTTACTGTTATAGTTTCAGGAGAAGGTCTCAAGATGACTTACTAGAACATACTTTTCTCTTTGTAAATCTTTCCTAATTCCTTGATTCATCTAATATTTCTCTGAGTTAAGTGAGTGACCTGAGTGAGTGCCTTTTAAAACCTAACAAACCCACAATTCGGTTTCAGTTATAGGATTCATATATCATGCTGTGTCAAAAGTTTTAATTTATGGTTTGTTAAGTAAGCCACAAAGGCCTGTTTCACACAAAATGCTAAGCCCTAATAGCTGGGTTCACATATCACACTAAGCCAAAAACAAAACACATTACAGTTTAGTGAAATGGGTGAATCTATATAGTGTCTCAAGAAGGAAAGCAGTGGTCATTAGCATTCTGGTCAAGGACTGGAATACCCAGTGATGGACAGAAAGACCGGTCTTCTTTTTTTTTTCCCCCTTCTCCTTTTCCTGTCCCAGGATCAAAGCCTTGCCTCTCCTTTCTTTAGTCTCAGTATCTGCTGGAAAAGCACAAGGGGCAGAGATTCTCTATGAAACAGCACAACAGTTATGATGTTTGGAAACAGAAATATTTTCTGGACAAGGATTGTTCCGAAACTCATCATACATTCCGTCTGTATGTATGTGTTCATAAACACCTTAAATCTTCAGAGACATCTTGTCAAAGAAACTGAATCTAGGTAAGCACTGATAACCCTGAAACTTCTGACCCCCTAGAAATGAGGTGTGCATGCATAATTGTGTCGTCAAAATGCAATTTCTTCCTCTTGTAACCATTTTTAATATCCTGAAATTTGGCTATATTATTTATAAAGAGAATTTCCTGTGAAAACTTAACTGCATGATTATACAACTATCCCTTTTATTTCAAGGATCTTCACTAGGTTAAGTTCTGTGTTTCTGGGCTTTGGGCAGGAAAACCCCCGTTTTTCTGGAGCTGGGCAAAAGGAAAGGTCCTTGGCAGAAGAGATAAGGACTTTCCAGATGGGCAGACAAAGAGGTGGCTGGAGGTTTAACCTGATATGTGACAGCTTACCCTAATTTTTCCTTTTACATGGAATCCTTTAGAAAAACAAGTCTGCCTGATTGGAAGTCCATGCCCCCATAGCTATGAGAGCTATCCACAGGCTTCTGGACATTGTTCAGATCCAACTTACCCATTTACTTTATTATTCCTGTTCTCTTGCAAACACTGACTCTTACATGTTCAGAATATAAATGCTAACAATAAACTTTTTACTTACCTGGGAAGGAGTGTTAATTAGACTGTCTGGAATAATAACTGGGTCACACATAGGCAGCCACTGGTTAGCTTTTTCTTTAGCCCTTCTAAGTTCATCAACTTTATCATCTGGAAGATGTTTCTGTTACATAGTATAGTAGAAGGCAACAGAGGTGTGCAGACTTCACTGGGAATTGTAAAGGACTTCTCTATATACTAAGTCAGAAAGGCAAAAACAGTTTTGCAATTGGAAGAAATATAATTTCGGGAGATGAAGCCCATGCTGTTTTTGTTTCATTGTCATTTATTAAATCCATACTCCTTTTTGTGTTCACTTATCTGCACGAAATGTAGCCTTTGCATGATGAAGATACTATTGGAATTACCAGATGTTATATAACAAAGAGTTGATCGTTTATTAGATTTGTACACTGTACATTTTTAAATTAGTAACCAAAGATGGCTTTCTAAGAAAGACACATTTTTAAATTCTTCCATAAACATAACTCAGATTGAGGCTGCTGAAGGTTTGATCGTGTGTTGATCCCAATTTTTGCTTCTTTGATTATATCTACAGTATCTCTCTCTCCCTGTCATGTTCATCATTTCAATGTTAAACGTACATCTCTCTCTCTCTCTCTCTCTCTCTCTCTCTCTCTCTCTCTCTCTCTCTCTCTCCTATCTCAGAACACTGTAATATGGACTAGCTTTGAAACAGAATACCTAAATAATATTAGAAACTATTTCAGGCCAATTTCTTGCAACAAATTTTGTTAACTATTAATACCTATAAGCAAACACATTTTGGGAGACAGAAAAACAAACCATGTCAGCTTTCATATTTTGGGGTCAAATACTCAAACAATTTACTGGCATAGAAGTTTTCTGTGTCGCATCTACATAGTTGACAGTAACAGCAGAAGCCCCTTTAAAAACTGAGAAACAGAATGATCTTATTGAGGAGTAAAGAAGGAAAGGATGAAGCCAAAGGATGATCCTGTGGGCACCAAAAATGTTATTGTTTAGGCATGATTGAGGGACTGGGGGAAAAGAATGTTCTGTCTTTGCTTGAGTGCCATGGATGTGTTCAGAAGTCCTGTATAAACATTACACAACATGGTAACAAGAAGATCTTACCCACTTATTGTTCTTCTCCTACTTTCTCCCCAGATATTTCATTTATTTATTATTACATTTTTACCCCATCTTCCTTCTAAGAGTTCAAACTAGTACACATGATGGAGGTTTCCCTTTATTTTGTCCTCTCTGCAACAGCCTTGTGAGGTAGGTGGGTTGAGGGACAGTGGCTGGTTCAAAATCAGGCTAACTTAGTGGTTGAACAATCCAACACTTTAACTACCACAGCTATATTAAGCATAGCCGTCCACTTCAAAACTGGGCCTAACTTAGGTTCAGTGCAAGGGCCAGTCCTGTCATTAGGCAGAGCAAGAGGCAGCTGAAGTCAGAGAAGACAGCTGTGTGCCAGATATGGCCTGTTCTGTGCCTTATAAATTAGCCTGCTGCCTGTCCCATCACTAAAGTTGAAGAAAAATCTAGTCACCTTTTATTCATGGAACAGGAAAGGGCACAAACTTATTTGCGAATGTTCTTCTGTTTTATAAACAGAGAATATGCCTGCATGATAGGCAAGAATCACAGGGTTAGCTTCTTCCCAAAACATTCATGTGGGCTACATTAACACATAATACCTTTTAGTTTTCTTCCTTTATCTTCTCTCTCTTGTATTTTTTGTATTTTTATAATGGTTTTTTATGACTTTTTTATTTGTAAGCCACTGAGAGTCACTTTTATAGTGAGATAGGCAGTGTATAAATTTATAAATAATAAATAAATAAATACTGAAGATATGATAGCCTGGCTAGGATGTAACTTTAGCCCCAGTGTGATGTGTTCATTTTTATTTCAACTTGTCTGGGTGAACCAGATGAAGGTGCAACAAAATACTGTAGAAACTATTTTCCTGTCACAGAGAAGTTGACAATTCTATTTTTAAAGAAATTATCAAAAAAGGGAGAGATGTAGAAGCAAAGGTGGTTAAAAGCTTCACATTAAAGAAAATGCTAATTTTTGTCAACAACCCTAACAAAAGTTTGCAGTTATGTTAACCTACAGCATTCCTTGAATTTTTGCAGGTCATTTACTTATTAAAAGAGCTTTCTGCTGGCATATAAGATTTTCCCCATTGTCATTCTTTCCATTCATTACTCACAGACTCTTTCTTTACTTAGATACAAAAGATGCTTTTGAAGACAAATGTCTTAGAAGAGTGAAGAAATTACTTAACATTTCTACCACCTAGCCAAGAACATTTTTTAAAAAGTAGTCACGCTAAAGTATGCAAATATTTCAGTGACAAATAGTTTATATGAGTGTGTAATGATGCTTCCACTTACATCAAAATTAGCAATTTCATCTTTCTTTTACTAGAACAGACCTTTATAGCAACACTGAACTTTTGAATGTATCCAAAAGTTCATCTCCTGTCATTCCAGGATGGTCTATTGTCCCAATTTAATATGCATGGCTTATGCTAATGTTTTGTTCCAACTTAATTACAGATAATTCTTCCAGGGAATGTGCTAGTATTAACTAATTCTTAAGAGTTCAGATACTGCATGGATTGTAGGAAGGAAGGGAAGGAAAGGAAAGGAAAGCCCCACAATGCCATTTCTAGACTCATTGGTGAATACTAACTCAGAAGCATGGTAAAATATAAGAAAGAAATACTAGAGCAGCACAAAATGTCTCGTGGCATCCTGGAGGATAAAATTTGCATCCAGCTTTGCTCAGGTGGACTTAAGCCTATATAATTCAAACCTCTCTAAGATCAACAACCAGGAAAATCTTAAGAAACAGCTTGTGTGGATGTATCCTGCTTCTTGTCACTGGGACAAAATCAGTGCCATATTGTACCCTTCTTCCAAATGAATAATTTTATAGGACATAATGGTTCTGGTAGGCCTAACAAGACCTCAGAGGATGCCTTGCAGAGGACTACCATCAGTCATGACATCTTTCTGCCATCTTTCCAGCACAGAAAAGCTATTTACATATGTTGAAGTATTTCATTAGCTTAGGGCTATAGAATATTGCATTATATGGAGCCAGAACATTGGTGCATTTAGCTCAGTCTAGTTTATAACAATTGACAGAAGAACTCCAGGATTTCAACAAGAATCTTTCCCAGATCTATTGGAGATGCAGGCATTGAATGCCTGGGATATTTTATTTCAAAATTTATGCTTTATCACTTTGCTACAGCTATTCCTGACACTGCATATTTCTACTGCCACAATGGTACAATTCAGGTCAAGTCACAGGATATTTACCAGAAGAAAAGAAAGGTGTATCAGGTACAGCTATAAAATTAGTTGTGCTCATTTTAGTTTTGTCATAATCATGCAGCTTCCTGCAGAAGTTTTTTTTTCTCTCTCTCTCTCTCATAAAGTTATGGGATTGGCCTAAAGCTGTTGATCATGAAGTTAAGTTCTAGGCCACATTTTAATATCTGATCTACCTTTCTAAGGTGTCCTCTGGTTCAATTCAGGCACCAACATGGTTTGTTTATTGCATTTGTAATGAGTCACATCCTTCCTCAAAGACCACAGAACCATGTTTTAGCCCCACAAGATTCCACTAAAGTATGCTAGATTTGAAAGTATATGCTTTTTATATATTGTAAGCTTTGAAATTGTTTCTTCTACATCCAAACACAGAACTCTAGCCACTACACTATGATAGTCCTGTTCTGATCTAAATCTCTCTCCATGTGTAAGGCACAGGATTGGCAGTATGTCCCTAAACCCAGTTGCTGTTCAACTGGCACATGGCAAACAGTCCAGTGCAATGTTTTTGTAACATGAGCATGAGGCCTACACCTCAGAATTCCAGCAGAAAACTAGGCACTCGAATGTCCATGATTGATTGATTGATTGATTGATGGATTGAACTTATTATTAGATTTATACCTCACCTTTCCTTCTATCCATCTAGATGGTTTAAAAAGAAAAAGAATACAAAATATAAACAAAACAACGGTATTACAATTAAAATCCAGGTAAAAATAAAGAAGTTAACAATGAAAAGCTTGGTGGAAAGCATGTGTGCTTACAACTTCCTAAATATGAGAGGGGTGAGGGCCAAATGCAATTCCCTAGGGAGTACATTCTGTAGCCTGGGAGTAACACCAGATAAGGCCCTTTCCCATGCAGCAGTCAAACCTCCATCAGTACAGCTATCTTCAGAAGGGCCTTTCCTGCTGATCTAAGTAGGACTTTTATAGTAAATGAACTGCACTACAGTTGCAGGCTCTATTTACTCTATGTTCAATTTTTGTTTCTTTGTTTAGTCCATGTTTGTATCTTTGAAGGTTCACAGGTTTGCTTCGAGGTTCTGTCTGTCTGTCTATCAATCATCTCCACCAATCTCTTTGGAAAAACAGAGATCAGAGCAGAAGAGTAGAGCTCTCTCCTGTCATGCCAATAAGGATTTGCTTACTACTTAACTAATTTCATAAACTGAATTTATCAGTGAACTTGATCACAATCCCTTCTAATCAGTTCCATAAGGCCTACAGAAAACTCACCCTGTCCCTTATCCTAACAGAGGACCACCAGTAAAGCCAATAGTGCCATACTTACATAACACATTGGACCAGAATGTACATGCATAAAAACCATGATTCCCTACATCAGCAATACAAATACAGACTTTTGAAGAAAAATAGTGTCAAGAGGACAAGTTGGAGCACAGATTTCCCTGTCAGACAATTATCATACCACCCCAGAACAGCTAATCTCAACTTTTTTCTGTTGAAATTCCAGAGTACACTATTAAATATTATGAGAGTGCATTCCAGAAAATCCTACCACAATAGTGAGATGCCACAATGCATGCAGTTTCATCCAATCTTAAGAGTTCTAAGAACTATTGGTTAGGAAATGTTAATTTATTCAAAAGGCAGAAATCCAACATTTTATGTAGATTTCCTTTGGATGCTCAGTGTATAAAGCACTTAGACAATTTCCACAACATCTCTCTTTGGATTTTGAAGAAAAATACAGTTTTAAATTCTCTCAGTCTCCAGGGAAAAACTTACAAAAATGCAAGTACATAATTTATCGCATGTCAGGATTGGAGCTGTTATCTTCTCTTTTTTTTAATGTGAGCAACAAATTGCAGGAAGAATCATTTGTTTTCTATGAGTGCCGCATTTTGGGAGAATTTAATTTGGCTTAAAAGTGCCATTAAAAATATATGCATTGCAAATTGCAGTTGTATAAAATGATGTATCTGTCAAATAATGACACTTGAATAGTCTCCTGTTGCACTGATAAAAAGACATTCTAGTAGAGTTTGTACAGTGAAAAAATATTGCCATGTCTTCAAATTCTTATTATGATTTTTGTTGTTGCCATTACAACAAATACTGATCTCTGTAAATATTGAAAGGGGTGGCCTGCCAGCCTCAAGATATCTGATTCTGAAGAAGTTGCATAGATTGTGTATTCCATAATAAATACACGAGAAATGGGTTTTTATTAATATAGTTCAGAGATGCAGAGAGCATTCAAAATCCAAAATACAACCCTCCCTCCAAATAATAATAATAATAATCAAGAAAAACTAGGCACCCAATCCATCAGCTACACTCCTTCGCCCATACGATCCTTGGGCTCCAAACTTACTATCCTACTGCCTGGGGGGAAAGCTGTTCTTCATGGCTTTTTGGAAAATTAAGAGGGTGGGGGCCTGCCAGATCTCAAGGGAAATGGTGTTCCATAGGCATGGTCTGCTATGGAAAAGGTACTCTTTCTACGTCCCACTAGATGGCAACATTTAAGGGAAGCGGCTAGGGTGTGCCCACTCTATCTGATCTAGTGGAATGGGCAAATACCCTCAGGGAGAGGATGTCCCACAAATAACCATGAGACAGAGTTGGCTTGCTTCAGGTGTCATCAATAAGCAATGCCATCTAGTGGGATCCAGGAAGCAAGGCTTCTCTATTGCAATACCTGCCCCTTAGGGTATTGTATCCCCTAGAAATTCGCTTGGTCTCCAACCTTCCTGCCTTCAAGAGAACCCTAAGAACATGGCTCTTCCCCCAGACCTTGGGTTTCAGGGCCCGGTTGGCCCCCTCTAGGTTAGGGGCGATGTGGGGGATTGCTTTTTTCATTTTTCCCTCAGGGCAATTGTGCTTTTTTATATCATGTTGGCTTTTTTTCTGTTTTTAATTTATTTTATTTAATTTTGTGAAGCTGCCCAGAGTAGTTTTTTGGAGATGGGACAGTTTAGAATTTGGATAAATAATTTTGGTACTTAGAAAGGACGGTCTGAGATCCTCTTTTCCTTGGAGGAAAAAACAGTCTGATAAATATAGTGAGTCACAGTGGAAACATGGCCTTATGAGTGTGATAGGTACTTAGGGGAGGAGAGTGTTAACAGCCAACAAAATGCTTCTTTATCTTGCTAAAGAAGAAAAAGATATATGTTGGCAGTGGAATTCCTAAAACCAGAGCACAACGTAAGCTGAGGAGCATTGGCACATGGATCTCCTGCCCTGGTCCCCACCAACACCAGACAAAACAGGCCGCAGCAACCTGTCTGTCAGAGAGCTGAGACGGCTGAACATGCTGGGGCTCTATGGAGAGCTTTCTCTGTCGGGATGCTTCATGGCAGTAAATGTGCTTTCTGTAAGCCACTGCAAGACTCCCTGTCTCCTTGTTGGATCCCACAATGAGGCACCTGGGATGCTGTAATAGCAGGGATGAGGTTGGTGCTGTAATAGCAGGGATGAGACAACAGTTTCCTCATAGGTAATAGTGTGTTATTCCTGGTAAAAATGAAGACTTTAAAAATATTTTTAGTACAGTACATAGTTTATTCATACTTTTCTACTCTGGATCTTTTCCTATCTTAGGAGCTTTCCTCAATGCTGAATGGAAATGCTACCCACCCATCCTTGAGTTGGCAGAAAACTGCTGGCCTGAAATCTGGAGCCCCCACTGCCTATCCCTATCCTACCTGTATTGCCTCTGTTCTGAGTTACTGCTGGTTGGCACTGTCCTGAACAAATGGCAATTTCTATATACAGTACCTCCAGGCTCTGTTCAGAAGGCAAAGTGGGGTTGTGGGGGGGCAGTCCCATCATTTCAGCATTATACTGTTTTATAACACTATATATGATGTGTTTGTTTTTATTTCCGGAATCACTGCTTGGATCCCAAAATATGAGCAAGCTCTCTTCCATAAAAAAGAGATATGGAGATCTCAAGATCTTACCAGTTAAGTTCTATATATTTAGCTAATATAAAACAGCTATTGTCTAACTACCAGTCTTGGTTTTTGCTTCCATTGTGGACCAGCAAAACTTACATTATTATAATTAAGGTGTTGGAATAAGTGTTAAGTTCATCCTTAGCTGTGGGAGCTCACTAAGTGACTTTGGGCCAGTCACTTTCTCTCAGCCTAATGTACCTCACAGCTTGTAGCTGTGGAGAAAAACGGGAGGAGGGAATTCTATATTCATTCCCATCAGCTCCCAAATGAAAGTCAGGATATAAATCTAATACATAAATACAAAATCATTGTATTTTAAGACCAGCATATTTCTAGTAGAATTGCATTTCAAGAGATCCTGTGAAATATCCAACCCTGGTACCACTTTAGAACTTTGAGAATCCAGCATTCAGATTTCTTAAATGTCATTTAATATATATCATTTATTTGTTAGAGTTATATCCTGCCTTTCCTCCAAGAACTCAAGGCATCCGTAAATTTCCTGCCTCCAGTTTTGCTCCAGAAGAGCACTTACAGCAGAGTTATAGGTTGGCACCCTGATCAGGGACCATCTGGGAAGTCCAGTGCTTAAATTAGACTGAGAAAATCAAAACAAACCCCTAGAACAGTGTTTCTTAAAGTGTGGTTCAAGGACCCCTGGGAATCCCCCAAGACCCTCTCAGGAGTCTGCAAAATCAAAATTGTTTGTCAGATATTGAAGATATTTGCAGAAATGTAAAACAATGTCACTCTTCTCATTCTTATTTTTTTATTGGTTAAAAATAAAGGTTTTTTCATGAAAAAATATCTCATTTATGTTAATATCTAATGGGTTTAATATTTTTATTTTTACAGGATTCAATAAATGAATATTGTACAAATGCATCAATTTAATTTTTAATACAGTAAATATTGATAAATATAGCCCATAAAAACAAAAGTTCATTTGGGGTCCTCCATAATTTTTAAAAGGGAGAAGGGGTTCTGAGAGCAAAAAGTTTAAAAAACCCTAGAAGAAGTGGAGCAAACCACTTCCAACCATTACAAGAGAATTATATGGATATCTGTCCCTGTTCTTTTTTTTATCTGTTCAGTCGTGTCCGATTCTTGGAGACTGCCTGGACAAGTCCCTGCAGTTATTCAAAGATAACCGTACTTACTTCTCTTTAGTTTGAGCATATATCTCTTCAGGGGTGCCACAGATGCAATTGCACTATGTCTGCAGCAGGTTTTTGAGCCATTGCTGTCATCAAGAACAATGCTATATAGTATCTACACAGATGGAGCAGCGCATGCACATGACACTTGTATGTCAGTCAGCACTGACAAGAGCACGGGCATGGCTATGATTTATGAGTGTACTGCTTCTCAAAGTGTTTTCACTGATGAAGCTTTGAAATTTGAGTTTTATTTACCAATTAATTGTTATTTACTAAGCATTTTGAAATAGCCATTCTTCGACCTTAAAAAAAATCACCTAAGGCAGCTTACAAAACAGAATCATAATAAGTCTGCAATTAAAAAAAAATGTGACAAAGCCAACAAACAAAATTAAAGAATGGTGAAAAAAGAGAAAGCAATAAAGCAGGTAAACAGATGAAAGCAACAAGAAGATCGTGACATGATTCAGCCTTGGGATAACCTTGCAGTTCTCGTACAGAGCTTCAGAAATGGTACCAGAAACACGAAGCAAGAATAGTCAGGGAGAGAATTTCAAAAGCAGGATGCCATCCCAGGAATGGGCCTTGGTCCTGCAGTTGCCCAGATTACCAAATAAGGCAGGGACTAAGACATTTTATTTAATTGAAAGGTTCATGTGGAAGGAGGAGGTTCAAAATATCTGGTAATGCGTGGAAATCCTTTCACAATGGAATAATCAGCAATCAGTTCATCAGACTGGCTACCACATTTTGCACCGGAAACCTGGTGCAATTTCATCTTCCTCCCACTGATATTGCCATTAAGGTAGGAGCAGTGGGACAGAACATCAAACTGCATGTTAGGGCTGTCAGTATGGAGGCAAACAGGCAATCAGGCTGGGAGAAAGAATATTACACAGCTTCCTGGACAAGCAATTTGTTAGGCTGCAGAGCCAGCGCACTGTTATAAAATCAACCCTATTTGCCCCTTGAGTCACAAACCTACTGGAGCTGCAATACAGGATTCTGACCCTCTCCTGTAGTAGCACTGAAGTTCTCTTTTCTAGCAGCCAAGCAGATTGGTCCTTCTTCTAATGGCCTCTCCTCCAAGACCCTGTGGATTCAGCTACATACAGGAGAGACAATACAGAATTTGTATTTGCTTGCAGACTGGTTTAAAGGAAAGTCAATAGATGCTGTGTGTGTAAAAGCTACCCTTAGAAACCCAGATCCAATACATGTTTTCTGAGAGTGTATGTCAGAAAAACACTTAGCATTTTTCCTCCCACTGGAAGATAGGAACTGAGTTCCTTCTCTGAAAAAGGCAAACACTGTTTATTCTGACAAAACACTGCAGGGTTGAAAGTCAAAGGTATTTGCCATTTATTCCCTCCTGTGGAACATTATTCTTGTCAGATTTTATTCACTTTGCAAGATAGGATCTTTTTAAAAAAAAATAAGGCTACTTAACAATAAAATTTAGTATTCACCAGAATAATGGACAGGTAAGAGCAGAATTCCACCCACCAACCCCCCTCCCCGCAGTCCTGCTGTGTTGTTTCCTCATGGTGGGAGGGGGGTTTTGTGGGAGGGATGAATAAAGAACATTGGGCATGTATGCCACAAGTATATATTCCCAGCAGAGCCACCCAAGGCATGAAGGTCATCCCAGCTGCCCAGCTAAAGCAAGCAGGCTCCTATACTGGGCAGCAGCGACATAGGAAGATGCTGGAGGCAGATGATCACTTTAGTGAAATGGCAAAGGCATCATTTCATACAGCACAGGAGAAGACAATAGTAAACCATTCCTGTATTTTACCAAGAAAGCCACATGGATAGACAATGTAAAGTGATCGATGATATAGTGCCAGATGATGAACCTCTCAAGACAGATAGTATTCAACATGTTACTGAGGAAGAACTGAGAATAGACTGGAGTGCTAATGATGTTTATTACATGGCTTGATTAAAGTCTTTGAAACATCTAGATGTCATCCTGTAGGAAAAGAAAATCCAAAATGGCCAAGACAGAATTACAGAGGGAACATGGAATATAAGAAGCATGAATGGGAAAGATAAAGTGAATCAACTACACATAGACATCTTAAGAATCAGCAAACTGAAATGGACTGGAATTGGACACTTTCAGTCAGAAAATCATACTGTTTTATTACTCAGAACATGAAAAACAAAGAAGGCATTGCTTTGATAGTCAGGAAGGATATAGCAAAGACAGTATTTGGGTACAATGTAGGCAGTGACCAAATAATATCAGATAGATTTTATGGACAACACTTTAATATCATGGTTATCCAAGTCCATGCTCTAACCACTGCTGCAGGAGAGAAGGTAGATGAGTTTATGTCCGAGTTCAATCTGAAGTCAACAGAACATGCAAGCAAGATGTACTGTATGTATTTGGAGACTGGAATACTGGTTGGAAATGTAAGAAGGAAAATATAGTTGGACTGTATGGCCTAGAAATTGAAATGAAGCAGGAGAACGACTTATCAATTTCTGCCAATCCAATGATGTCATTATTGCTAACATATTCTTCAAACAGCAAAACAACACCTATATACATGGACATCACCAGATGGAGCACATAAAAATCAGACTGACTGTGTTATTGGTATAAGGATTTTTTCTCCCCATTCATTCGTGTCCAATTTTCAGAGATCGCCTGGACAAGTCCCTGCCGTTTTCTTGGAAAGGTTTTTCATAAGTGGTTTGCCATTGCCTCCTTCCCAAGGCTGAGAGAAAGTGATTGGCCCAAGTTCACCCAGCTGACTTTGTGCCTAAGGCAGAACTAGGACTCATGGTCTCCCAGTTTCTAGCCTGGTATCTTAACCACTACACCAAACTGGCTTCTCAGTATAAGGACAGCTTTTGCCTTTAGGATAAACTATCAAGAGGAAAGGAACCAGCAGTCAAGAAATATGTCACTGACTAGCATTTGGTAGGGCAGCAATGAAGGCCTTGAAAAAAGGATTCAGATGCAGTGATGTTTCTATACTTACAAAGTTCAGAATCATGCAGACAATGTTTTTCACTTTGGTGCTCTATGGAAGCAAAAGTTGGACTTTGAAAAAGCAGGACAGAAAGAGTTTTTATACTTTTGAACTTTGGTGTTAGAGAAGATTCCTGAGAATGCCATGGATAGCCAAGAAAATAAGCAAATGGATCATAGAAAATATCAATCCAGAGTTCTCACTTGAGGAACAAATGACCATGCTCAAATTATCATATTTTGGGCACATTGTGCAAAAAGCTAGCTCCCTTGAGAAGACCATAATACTAGGAAAGAACATGAGAAAGAAAGAAAAAAGGATGACCAGCAGCAGGGTGGATGGACTCGGTTATAGCAATGATGGTTGCATTGTTGGAAGGGCCAGGCTGGGAATAGATCATCCTGGAGAAGGTCGATCTGTGTAGTTGCTAAAAGTCAACACTGACCTGATGGCACATAAACAATCAATCAAGAACAGTACACAATCCAGGTGAAAACACTTCCTCATTAGCAGTAGTAAGCCAAACTCTCAGCCCCACCCAATAGGAGACATTCACTTGCAAAAAGACTACCTTTTTGTATGTCAATTTAATTTTCAGAGTTTACTGGAAAGGCACATATCTCAAATATGTTTGCATATAATGCTAATTTTAGTAGTAAAATTAGCAATTTTAGTTTAAGGTAAAAATCCAAATATGCAGTCTTGTTATTATTATTATTGTGCTGTAATAAATCATAAGCAGACAACCAAGATTAGACTCTATCTGTAGTAATTCAGATAATGATAATCATGTAATTTGTGTAAGTTGCATTTTGACTGACACAAATTACACAATTTGAGTCATTTGTGCTATGATGTTGTAACATGCATGGTGTTACTGCCCCCAAGATGTCCATGACTCTATTATACAGAGAACCCTAAAGGGTTGAGAGACTTGTCCTAAGGACAAACATTCTTGACAAAGGGTATTGGATCTTTGAATGGAGTTTAAAAAGCCATGATGAAACAGCTGGTTTGCACAAGATGCTAGATCAGGCCGAAATGGAGTTGGATAGTTTCTGGAAAATCTAGTCATTGTTCTAGTATGTTCTGTGGGCTAGGCCAATGTAATACTTTTGTGTAGGCATAGCATTAAATATCAACACAGTAACTGTCTTCTGTTAATCCAGGTTTAGGGTTTTGCATGGTTTATGAATCCAGGCTACATACATGCAACATACATACACTGGTGGAAAAAAAAACAGTATCATTAGTACATCACTGAAGTCACCCCACCATGGTCATCCATCTTAATTAAAAACTCTTGTATCTTCTGGAAATTCATCTGGAGAGGTGCTGTTTCATTGGGAGAGGGATAATAGCTCTGTGGTTGTCTTTGGACGCTCAAGGTCTCAACTTGAGTCTCTTCCCTTCAGCCCTGGAGAACAGTTACCAAGCAGGGTTAGCAATGACATGCCTCTGTTGAAGGCTACTTCCTATGTTTCACAAATCCAAACAAATGTCAAGACCTCTTTGCTCCTAGAAATTAAGCCATACATCCGTGTCCTTAGGACTTTCCCTCTCCTTAGCCAATTATTCTTAGCACAGTGTTATTGCTAATCCTAATCTAATGTCACTAATGCAATATCTCACTCTGGAAGTTTTTCTTCCCTAATGAATAGTGGCATATCATATTAAAAGCTTTATAAATAATCATGCAGTATATATGGACTACCTCCAGAAGGGAGGAAGGATTAGTTTATTTATTTAATTGCTTATTTAATTATTGTTCTTTCTATTTTTTAAATAGAAAAGGAAAGTTAGGCAGTGATGTAGATTAAAATATAGGAGAGCATCACCTTCAAAGAAGTTAGAACAGTATTTTTAAAGAAATAAATAGCAAGAAATGAGAAAACTATTATTGCAAGTGTTTGGCTTTTCTAAGCTTCGATTTTTAAAAAGTCATTGTCTGGGTGGTGTTGTCTTTGGGTAGCTTGGGATAAGCACAAAGCAAAAATCAGTTCATTAGAATGATGGTAGGTTTTAAATAGGTTGCAACAAAATGAAACACAGCGTTTCTTATTACCAGTTTCTGGAGGCAGCCATCTAAGTCGCTGGAGCCAAAAGGGTACAAGTACTGCCCCGAGTTTCTTGGGTTGTAGAAGGGTTGTGTTGCTCGCCACAAGGCTGGTCCTTGCACTGTCCAGCAGTTGCGTGTGATGCTCCTGCTACCGTATTCTACTGTCAGAGCAGACGGAAACCAACAGCAATGGTGCAGTTGATTGGAGCTGGGGAGAGAGAAGATGATATTTTGTCTTTGACAGCCGAATTTCAAATGCAGATTTATTACATAGTAAAATGAATAGGAAGACTTTTCAACTGCCTTGGGTCAATTTCGTTGCTTCTTTCTCCTTCAAATGACAGAAAAGAACAAATTAAATTATCAGTGTTTTTTCCTTCTATAACTTTGTGTCATATCCACGTGTTCTGAAATTACAGCCTGAGATTATTTTAAACCCAGGAACAATGGGCTGCAGAATTTAACAATCAAGAGGCAAATTGAATTTGTAAGAAAAAAATGGTCAAAGGCAGCTGCCTTCAAAGATCGCTTATGAGAAGAATACAGCATTTGCATGAGTATCAAATTTGTTTCCTTACCAACTTTGTACCTCAGTGTGATATTTCATATTATAGTTGCTTTTCCCACTTTTATTCTAGCTATAATTAAATCACTGAAACATTAAGGTACCAGTTTATCCAAACACCTAGATTTTAACATTAACTGCGTGAAGATAAGTGTGATGTGCAAATTCTCACCATAAATAAAGAAGTTATATGTGCTCTGAGCTGCATGTGAACTTCTCTTCTTGAATAAAGAAAAGATACAACTCCATTTGTTGCCTTCTGTCTAGTGAAGTAATGGAACAGACAATACAGAGAGAGAGAGAGAAATTATCAGAAACATTTTACGTATGTAGGCCAAAATTCACACTGGACAATTCTGTTCAGACAGGCTCCCTTCAACTCACTTTGAAGTCACTTGGACAGATGATTGACTGAACTGTTCTTTCTAAGAACAGTTCTAGCCCACAGCTCTGTTAAATCTGAAACAAGAACCTCCTGTCAGTTTCAGGCTTACATTGCTAAGAGCTTGCTGTTGTAATACTCTTTCAGCTTACACATTTCTACCCTGATGATTAGAAAGGAAACTAAGGGCTGTCCCTCAAGGACTCTCCTTGAACTGACAGAAAACTACAGTGCCAGAAAATTTGCAGCCTCCCCCCACCCACACCCTGGCAATCCCTATCCTACTACAGGCACAGTGATGTACAGAACACATTAAGGGCAGGGATGGATGGGTTCCCTTAGCTTTGTCTCCCCACCCCAGTCAAATGTCAGCAGCTAGTGGGAAAACATGCACCTCTCAGTCGGCTTGCTTTGGGCTAGAGCTGGAGCTGGGGAGAAGGCAAATTTTGACAGATGGCTGGAACAGCAAGCTCAGCCGTGTGTCAGAACCCTTGGTTTTACACTGGAGTAAAGCACAGGTGCATTCTAAGGAAGCCTGACTATCAGCCGACATCCACTGATACTTGGACTCCTTTTGGACACAGGTCTAGTGCTATTTCAGAAGAGGGCTCTAGCCATGTTCAGAAATGGCCTGGACAACAACAGATAGGCACAGGGAGAATTGCATCACAAAACAGTAGTTCTTTCTCCCACTCCACCATGTAAACCCTCCAGTTCAGCTGCTGTTCAGGTTGATCAGAGTCTCTGAGCCAAGCATAGCCTCAAAAACACATAGACAAAAGAAACCACCACATCAATGCAATTTCTGAGATATTTAACCCTCGACTGTATGTCTTTTTAGAACCCACACTAGCAATTTCATGCTTCTCACTCCTGAACATCTATTGATGGTTATTCTTGCTTGGCATCAGTGGCTCTTCATGCACTGAAAGATCCGACAAGACTCTTTTTAGGGTTTCTATTGCTTGAAGGATGAAGAAGCCTTCTTTATGGCTGCTCTGGTATACAGGAGAACAACCACAGAAGTTGCTGGGAAGCAGGTTCTGGCTAAACATTAGGAGAAGTTTTTTAATCCATAATTTGAGGAGTCTCATATTCACATACTGCAGATTCTACAGCTGAACAAGAGATTACTTGTAACAATTACCAGCCACAACAAGCCATCTGTTTTGTCATTCAACTTTAGGGTCACTGGGAAGGTGAATTTTTGATTTGCTGATTAGATCTATATCATCAGAAATGGAGCATATCCTCTGAGTGGGCAAAACAAGAGTCAGGTGCTCCTAAGAGGCTGCTTTTCCATTATCTCCGCATATCTCTGGAAGACAAATGGTCTGCAGAAAACCAGAGGAAGCTCCCATCTAATAACATCCAAGCAAGACACCAGATGCTCTTTCTCAAACCATCTTTTCTGTAATGAACTCTGCATTTGTTCTGAAACCTGAAATCCATACCAGAGCAGGTAAAATATAATTAGTTTAGTTACATCACCCTACATAGATTTACAGGTTGTCCTCACTTAACAACCATTCATTTAGTGAATGGTTTGGACTTATGACAGTGCTGAAAAAACCAACTTGTGAGCAGTCCTCACACTTATGACTGTCGCAGTGTCCCCACGGTCGCATGATCACTATTTGGGTGTTTGGCAACCAGTTCGCATTTATGACTGTTGCAACATCCCATGTTCACACGATCGCCATTTTCAATCTTCCCAGCCAGCTTCTGGCAAGCAAAATCAATGGGGAACCACATGATTCGCCTAGCGACCATGTAGTTTGCTTAACGACTGCAGTGATTCACTTAACAACCACTGCAAAAAAGGTTGAAGTTGGGTTGGATTTGCTTAATGACCACTTCACTTAGCAACTGCAATTCTGCTCCCAATTGTGTCATTAAGCGAGGATTACCTGTACCTCTGTGGTTTCCCTTTAGTTAAGATTTTTTTTTTACTTTGCTCTTTTTAGAGTTCTTAAATTATTTTATAAAACCAAGTGACTGGATCTTTTCCCACCCAGTCCAAATACAACTTTTTGAAAAAGTCAGGAGTAAGTGAGAAATTGGAGCTTTCGTGAGCTGTGGCTCATTTCACCGGATGGATGGTGTGGTTAAACAAATGCAGGATTTGAAAAGATTGAACGTGTTTCAAATACTGTATCAGTTCAACCACTCTGTGCGCATGATAAACTGAGCTAAAGCTCATGAAAGTTCATGCTTTTTAATAAAAGTTGTTAATTGGAAAAGGTGCTATCAGTCTCATTCTGATTTTTGGCTGCCACGGGTCTCCTCATACAATGCCCTCCTGGAAGCAGTACATCTGCTGCGAGTAGTCACTGGGAACATATGACACCTGTATTGTGAGTCCTGTGCTCTTAGCTTCCAGGAGCAGTTTAAAATGCTGGTGTTAATCTACAAAGCCCTTTACGACTTGGTGGCCAGCTACCTACAGGACTCTATCTCCCTACAGAAGTCGGCCTGATCATTATAATGGTGCCAAGACAAGCAACTGATTATTCCCCTCTTGGGAGGTCAGGGAGACTAATGTTCAGAGGCATTGTTTCTCAGTGGTGGTGAGTAAAAATTGGATAGATAAATGAATAAATAAACAAACTGTGTTGGGAATAAATATCATAGTCCTGCTACTTGGCCTTCTCCAGACTATAAAGCAAAATCCTTTTCTCCAAACTGATCGTTAGCCAACAACTTGGTAACCTCTGAATTATATACTGAAGGGCCAAGTTCTTCTCATGGTTGTGAGAAACAATTTTCTATTTTGTAAAAGTACATTTAAAAGTAGCCAAGATATGGATTTCCATGAAACACAGCCAGATTCCACCCTGATTTATACTGCTTTGCAGCACAATTGCTTCTGATTGAAACAGGGAAGGCCAGGCACAAATGTGCTGCCTGCTAACTTTGGCTTTCACAGCAGTAGTAACAGACATGTATCCCCCCCACTTTTCTCTTTCTGTCCCTCTTATTGTTTTTTGTATTTGAATTTAATCCCACTCAGTATATTAACCTGATACTAGATTTCAGCATTAGCTTGCCAGTCAATTTATCAGCAGTCCTGCAACAATCCCCTACCGTGTAATTTCCTTTTTATAGTTATTTTATTAAAATTTACAATTAAAAACATAAAAACTAATACAAACTAAAAAAGAAAGGAATAAAAAGAAAAAATAGAAAGTGCAGAAAAGAAAAAATAGAAAAAAATAGAAAAAAAGAAAAAAAAAGAATATAGTAAAGAAAAAAAAAGAAAAATATAAAGAAATGACTTCCCTCTTCATCACAAGTTTAAACAATTTTAGTAACTTATCACCATCTCTTAAAATACAACAAATGAGCCCTTCTTCCCATATCCCATCTCTTATCTATAAACAAATACTTAAAGCTTCGTCATTCAGTCTTGATCAGCAAAAGTCCATTAAGAGTTACCAGAGATAACAACATATCTATTTTAACCTTGATCAAATAAACCAACTTTATATTCCTTCCCTTTACTTTTAACAATCTTGATCTTTAGTCCCTTCTAATAATGGCCTAAAACTTGATTTCTTTTCATTTTTTCTTTGTCCTTTCTCACAAAATTCTTCAAAGCTTTAACAAGTCTGTTTTGTAAATCCAATATAGGGAAGTTATCCAGTTATCACTCTTTTGGTTTGTTATTTGGATATCCCTTTTACTTATTAAGGCATCAGCCAGTTTCATTTGTATGTCCAGTGTAGCATCATTTTCCATATCATTCTTGTAGTCTGTCATTTTAATATCCACTTTCAGATCAGTCCCAGTCTTGTCTGGTAAACTTGTTCCTCTTCCATAACATCTTTTAAACACAGTCTATCTATAGAGACAGACACTCTTAAAATGAACTTCTGGGTCCATTGTTCAAAAATATCCTTCAATATGTCCAATGTTAAAATATTTTGTTCCATTCTGTATTAGTAAGTCAAATTTAAGTGTTCTTCTCTTTTAATTGTAATCTTTAGTTCCTTCTGGTTCACTGTAGTGTTCAACCTTCAATGTCTCATCCTCTCATTTTAAAAAAAGAAAAGAATTCAAAACAAAAGCCTTTTCCCATGGGAAGGATTCTTATAATTAATTCCAAAATCTTATTTCAAATCCATCTGGATCCTTAGTCAGTTTGTAACTTTGTAAAATCAAAGTTTTAATTACTCTTTTGCTGTTTTTTTTTTAAATTAAGTCCTTAAACTTGTATTTAAAACTTCTTTTGCTAAGGATTAAAGGAAACTCACTTGGTGCTATCAAACTTGTCAATCCAAAGGTTCCTAATAGCTGAAAAGCAGCTAACAAGCAATTTCCAAAAATGATTAGAAAAGGAAGTATGCAAACCCAGTGTCCTTTTGAAGGCACTGTCTGTGGTTTGAACAAAAATATGGCTATTCCCTCATCTCCCAGAGCTCTAAACCCACCGGGGACTGCTGTCTTGTGGTCTCATTGTGAGGAGCAACTGTCTGGAGCACTTGTGGATGATCTCAAGTCCTCTCCTTGTCCAAAGAAGAATTACAAAGAGCTAGTCTACTTGCCGGCTCTTCATTCCACAGTGGTTGACTCCGCTTTTCGTGGAGCAGTCTTCGGTTCACCATTTTCCCCGGAAGTCAGTCCCTTGCCATGTAATTTTCAATGCAATCTGACTGATCAGCAATAACATAGCTGGTTGCAAATGTCTCTGTTTTATGTTGGCTTTGCCATGTGATACTTTCATTAAAATGACAGCACTGACTTCAGCTCTTGGCAAACAAAGCTTGCCATATTAATAAGAAGGGTTTCCCTGGGGGTGCCAAGTTGGTGGTGACTCCTCAGATAACTATCCCTGAAGTACTGTTGGATAGTCTCCTTGTTTCTTCTTTTGGGAGAGACCTATTTCTTAAATCCAAACAGCTGGGCCTACACCAAGAATGAAATAAAAATGTAAAGGTCAATTCTATCTAATGGCCCAGGAAATCTTTTAATGCAAGATCAGAAGGGGCAAACTGGTGTCCTCCACATACTTCAGACTTCATTTCCCATGAGGCCACTCAACATGGCCAATGGCAAAAAAAAAAAAAAGGGGGGGGAGCATATTATATTCCTAAGCACCTAGAATGTACTAAGTTGCCTATCCCTGAGCTGAATATTGTTCTCCTGGCACAATGCCCAGGGTTGCTGCTACAGTCAATTCTTTTCCTCTTGCTTATGAAAACAAGATAGAATTTTGGTGCATTGGTTGTAATCAATTTTCTATTCCTTGCAAAATCAGACTGTGCATCTTGGCTCAGAGTATCTCAACTTTATTCCCTTGTGTATAAGTAACTAACAGAAGGAATTCAAGCTGGAATCCTACCATTTAATTTCCAGTTGAAGCTACCTAGCAACAAGAGATGGGTTTCACACTTCACAGGAAACAAAAACCAAATAATCTGCATGATAGCGTAGTATAGGCCTGCAGGACATGTGGCCTGCCAAGCAGCCTGCTGGCATTTTTTAAAAAAAATCACTGCCACCAAAGTCACCAAATCCAGAAAGGCACCACTGATGCTGTCACCCTGAAAGACACGCTGCCCAGCACCTCCAACATCTCCAGGCCTCACTGATGCTGCCAGTTCCAGTGTGCCATTGGTCTGCTAGTGCCGAACAGCTGATCAGCATGCCAGGTATTCCTTTGCAGCCCACAAAGATTTTTAATTTATCAATGGGGCCCTTTCCCCTCTACAAGCTGCGCAGGCCTGGCACAGTGGGTTGCATGAATCCACACAGGTTAGTATTAAAGAAGAACAGAGCTAGGCGCTGAGTTTGCACTAGCCCAAAAATCACTAGTATGACTCAATGTGTAGGGTAAACACAGTGCTAACTGGCATGGAAGTAGACATTCCAAACATAAGCAGGAGTTACTTCTTTTCTCTGAATCCTGAGTATTTGGCAGTGACGTACAGCTATGTGTGAGAGGTCAAAATTTGCAAGATGGTAGGTGTGGCTCCGTGGTGCAAGCCAAAAGGAGCAGGATGTTATACCCGTCATCTTGCTGTCATCTTGCTGATTTGACCTCCTCCCCTTTGCAGACACTGCGGGTTATGCCTCTGGCCTGTAAAATGAGGCCTTGGTTAAAAGAAAATCCTATGGCTGCATAAGTGGCAGATGTCACATTTGGGCTGCAATTCTATGCACATTTTACATACAGGCACCCTTCACCTGTATGAAGAACATTTCAGGAAAGCCTGCACTTACCTGTAATTTGGTTTTTATGGAAGAGGGTGGCTGGAGTCTAATGGTGTGATATAAATAATTCACATACATATGTGAACTGAAAATAAGCATTAACCCTCCTTCAGAGAGTGCCATTTCTAACTGAGAGGAGATACATCATCTCTTTGCCTCCTTTTCTCTAATTCCAACTAATTCCAATTCCAATACATATCTCCTTTCACCTTCTCCCTCTTGATTCTTGGAAAGGAAGGTGAATTATTTTCCTCAACTTCTGGCTATTGGATTTTTTCCTGAGCCACCAAAATGCAGTAAGTCTATGATCTGCTTTTTTCAGCTCCTAATAGTCATTACCTGTGTTCCCACAGCAGAATGAAGACCCTCTGTGAAGATTCTGCAGTTGTTTGAAAACAACTCCAGGCTTCTGTAATTCCATGAGGTCTGCTGTGTTCATGAGCTGAGCTGATTTATTTCTGGCTCAGCTATGAGAATTTTGAAACAATGGTAAAATTAGTCTTTTTTTTAAATGCTGGGGCTCTCTGGAGCCTATGGGTAGTCCATTTCCCCATTTGCAGGAATTCACCTACACCTCCTACACTTTAGGAGGTCTTTTAAGAGGAAGGGTAGAAGGGAGGCATTTTTGCTCTCCCTCGTAACAGCTGCTTGGGGTGGGGGGCAGAAGGGGTTTGCATATAAATGCCAAATGAATGCAACATAAAGCTATGGTTAAATGCAAGCATTTTTTTTTTTTAAATCCTTTAGTATGGAAGTGGGATGAGCCAGCTTTTGTTACTCCAAAACCTATAGCTACTCAGGGCATGCCACTGGTTAAACTTCTTTGATGCTTGTTGTCAGTATTTTGAGGTCAATAGAAGTGAAGCCCTGTTATAGATTGTCTAACTGTGTTTCTCAACCTGAGTAATTTCCAGATATGAAGATTCTAAGTCCCAGAATTCCCAGTAGTGGCTATGCTGGCTGAGGAATTCTGGGAGTGGAAGTCCATACAACTGAAAGTCGCCAAGGTTGAGAAACACCGATCTAATTGCTTTTGAGGGATTTGAGAATGGAAACAGTGGAATGGAAGTGACTTGAGCCACAAACTAGCCAACCACATTGTACAAACCCAGCTGATTTATCATTTAGCATGTCATGTAAGATCAGAACATTAGGTTAACAGAAAACATAGGTGTGTCAGACAAACACAACTATTGCCACGCACACCCACACATGCAGAAATCCTTACTTCTCCAAAATTTCAGAGGGAATCCTTGAGAGTTTGTTAACTACAGATACATAAACTTTTATTTTTGGAGCAGGTTAGAACTAGTTATTTTGTAATTCCACAGAAATCAATTGATGTAATTTGTCTTGATTTAGGTTCTCAAATACTGTAGGTCAAGTTCCTCCTTGTTTAATTTCAGTTTAACACAGTCCAGCTCCAGGCTGCTTGAAAATTAGCTGGTGCTATTTTGAAGTGAGAATGAGAATACCTTGTGTGAGAATGTCCCATCAAAGTTTTTTCCAGTTCCTTCAAGCTGCTGCTACCCTTCAGAATGAGCAACACTGGTGAGGTTTCTATAACCTAGCTGTGTGGGCTGGGTAGAGACTGGTTCAGCTCCCCAGGTTTGCCAGCATAGCAAAACATTCACCAAAGGAGAAATATTCTGCCCATACCCAGAGGTACTTTTTGTAAACAAAAGATGCCGACTCACTCTGCTTTTATAATGTCCCCAGGACTAAATACAATAAACACATTGGAGCAGCAGAATGTAGTCATTCACTGCCTGCCATAAGATCAGCTACAACATTTCAGGCTAGAGGTTGTAATTCCATTGCATGACAGTCCTAGAATCCAGCCAAGGGGTGACTGGAAGGATAGCTGTTTTGGTGCAGTCGTCCTGGCAATTGGTCCAGATCTTCAGGCAAAGTACGTAAGGATATCTGGGGTAGCCACCATTTCCTTGCAAGATCCCATCACCGGGAGAAATGGAAGAGGTGAGAAGGCAGTCATTGGGAATTATAGTGCAGTTTCTTCTGCTCAGAGCAAAGGGGCAGTAGCCCCAGGAGTTCTGTTTTGGCACTTACTTTTATGAATCGACTAGAATTCAAATACCACCCCTGGGTTGGAGACAGAAAATCAAAAGAAGGAGTTCTCACTAAAGCACACCCAAACAACTCTGATATTTTGTGATTTTCCTTTTCTGTGTCACAACTTGCATAAAAATGAGCTCCACCCGTAGGCAAAATGAGGCCACTGCCTCACATGGCCAATCTGAGGTGTCATTAAAGCTCTGATGATTAGCTGTGTCCACCCAGATGGCTGACCCTATCATTGCGTTTCTGACTTTCTTGTGCCAGCAGGGCACAATTCACAATGGCTGGTCAGCCTTTCTGCACCATTTTCTTAGTCCTCCCCACTGCCACAATAGCTGTCGGAGGCTCAAACTATCCCCACCCTGTTTAGTTGACTGGATCAGAGTGCTCACCTGATCTATTACTTCCCCAGCTAACTTTGTTGTGCAAACTGCCATTCTGCATGAGCAGGGATGAACTGCCACAGAAAGCCAGAGCTGCTTGTAGGATTTTCTGTTGCACATGTATATGACTTGCCTTCTCTGAGAGCTGAGCAGCTGGACTTGGAGTTGGCCTCACTGTGCTGCTTTTCCCAAGCTGACTTAGAGGAGTCCCTTACTATTATTTCATTTCATGGAACTGATGGAGTGAATGCTGATTAAGTCCTGATCTCCTTGGGCAGCCTTCCCCAATCCGATGTCCTCCAGATATATTGGCTCACAATTTCCATCACCCGATCAACTTTCATCTGTGGCCAGTACTGGTTGGGGATGCCAAGGCCCATTTGGAAGGCACCAGTTCAAAAGTGCTGCAGATACCCTTCTGGAATTCATTTTAGGATGGTGAATCATCGCTCCAGTTAATCTACTTCCAGTACAAAGCTGACAAATAGTGACTTCAAATTCAAAAGTCTCTTGCAGTGTTGTTGGTTTAGGGACAAAAGAAATATGCGAACCATAACATGTTGTAACATGACTTTCCTTCCTACTTGGCAATACATTTGAATTTTGAATCATATTAAGCACTAGCTGAAATCTCAGTTAAGTGGTAATCATCTCTAAAACTATAATTTTAGTCTTCAGTTCTTTGAAATGCAGAATAATACAGTGGGGGGGGGGAATGCAGCTTAAGTTTTATTGGTTCTAATTTTCTACCACCAAATACTGCAGTCCTAAAAATAAAATAGAAGTTTTCCAGCTTCTGAAAACATTTAACATGGGCTAACTTCATATGGTTTATTTTATTATGATTTACAATATTTGTCAATTCAGATATTATGATTGGTAAGCCAGAGTTTATTGGTTAGTGTGTGGCATGAATCCAACCAATTGTGACTTAGTTAATAAACCATAAATCAATCATGAATGGTATGATATGTGAACCCTGTGATTAAGCTATGTGAAAGTTCAACGTAGTCATTATAAGTACCAACAAAGATCCACTACTTGTTCCACATGTTGGTGAAGAACTAATATATTGCAATGTCAGTTAGCTTGTTGAACTATGATCACAAGTCTCTGTTCAGCTGGGAAACTCCCTGACTGCCCTTGAGGCAATCTACTTATCCAGGCAAAATACTCCACAGTTCGGTTAAGAGGGGCAAACCCAGGTTTTGGGAAAGATGAAATATGGAAGACAACCGTGTGCACCCTGGGAAAGAAAGAGGAAAGAAGATGGTGATGCTACTAATAGTAATAATAAAGCTGCTATACATTGAATAAAACAGATTTCAATCCCAACACATACTACTAAGGAGAGGGTGACGGAGTGAATCAAGATAACTCTGTCCAGACATGTGTCCAGAAATAGAACATCTTCATTTAAGCAAGCACATTTTTTTCATTAAGAGTGAAGAAAACCTACACATTTTGCATGCTTGTTTGTTCTTTGGCTGGAAAAAAAAATAGTTGCCTTGCTTGGTTTTAATTTTAATTTACATGCCTTTGTTTCATATGCCAGTTTGCTTATCTTTTTTTCTCTCTTTCAAGGAGCTTGGGGTACCTTATCTACTCTTTCCTGCCACAGTATCCTCCTGATGTGAGCTGGTTTACCCTTAGATATGGTGACTGGCACAAAGTCACATAGAGCACAGTGTGTTTACTCTGAGATCTGTGAGACTGAGTCCTCTTTGAATTTAGGTTTAGAACCCTAATGAGCTTCCCAGAGGAGTAAGAATTTGAATCCAGATCTTCCCAGTCCTGGTGGATGTTCAAATCATTGTGCCCCAGTTTATTCAGAGCAACAAAGAAGGACTTCTCTAAAAGAGGGCTGTCATTTTTATCAAGGGCATCTTTAGTTTCTTGACAGAAAATGCCATCACTCTCTTTCTGTACAACATATAAATTCAGAGCTAATGTCAGTGACTAAGCGTTTCTCTACCAAACAGGCTGCAATAGTACAAGAGATGCCTAGTTTAAAAAAGCTTATGTCCCAGAGAAAATAAGGAATAGAGTATTATTTTGTATTTAGTGAGTGGTAGCTCAAGTAGGCCATTCATAAAGTATAATATTTAGCATGTAGCTTAAAGGGTTTATGTTGAATGAATTTCAGTTTAAGGACTCCTCTCACATATTTAGAAACTAGAACAAATCAGCATAATTAAAAACACTGAGGGTAGTAATTTGGAAGTCCCCCCCATCCCCCATTGTGCAGCTGGCTGGATATTGTAGATATTTATTCTTTCAAACTCCTGTGAATGGTAAGACATTCTTGGAACAACTTTTTACATGAGCAGAGTTCTTGGGAATTCCAACTAAGGACTTCTGGTACCTTTAAAACACAGCTGGGATCATATAAACACTCATTCATAAATCCTAGACTATAAATTGCACTGATTCAATTCACATACCCTGTTAAGACACACACACACCCCCTATTTTGGTATACTGTGTCATGCACAAGTATAATCTACATTCCTTTACAAATATATAGTGAAGCATACAAGACTAAGCAGACCAAGCCTACTGGTTGCCAAGGGTTCTGCACTTCATATTTTTAGAAGAACTGAGAACTGTTAAGTGGGTGGGACCATAATCACACATGCGGGTTGGGCTGGGGAAGTTTTGAGGGAGTACTTTGTGTTTTAACAGTGATTTTATTTATTTATTCCATTTATATAGCTGCCCATCTCAAATCAGTGACTCTGGGTGGCTAACAATCATAACAGTCAAACAATTAAAACAATACAAAAAGAAATTAAATATAAATAACAGCCAACAGATATTAAAATCTATCAGTGTCAGCACAACTAGGAAACAGGTCCCTTCGCACACTCGGGACCCCAGGTCCAGGTACATAGCCAGGTCTTCAAGGCCTTCTGAAAAGCCAAAAGGTCGGGGGCCATCCTAATCTCGGTGGTGTGCCTAGTGTAATGCTTACACCACAGTTTTTAGGTTTCCTACCTCAAAACAGCAGGAAACCATGCTCTCACTTTCCAGAAGTCCTGGTCAGAGGCTCCTGGGGCTGAAAAAATTGATTCAGTTAGCAAGCAGCCATGTGGCCACAACTTTTCCACTCCTGTCCTAGACACAGCTGAACAACATCAAATCTCCATTATTAAAAGCATGCAGGCCACCAAGGACCATAAAAATTGCATGCATTCAGCCTTTTCTCTCTCTTGCTGCCTACCTTCAACAGTGCCAAAATGTCCAATCCCCACCCAGAAGATGAAGGGTGCAGCAGCAGCAACCATCAGCTTTCCCAGGCTATTAAGAAAACGCAAGTAGCAGGCTATGCAAAAAAAGCAAAAACAAACCTTGTGACAATTGCCTCTTTTTGCATATGGAAAGAGCCAGCATTCAGCTCTGTAATTATGGCTCCCAAGTTTCATCCATCACCATTTGGATCACTTAATGCTTCAGCCCATCGCATTTCAGTTGACTTTGTGCCACTTCACCTTGGCTTTTGGCTGTACCCGGTCGTAGGCATACAAAAAGCCGCTCCGTAGAGCAAGCTGTTCACACAGCTGCAAGACAAGAGGATACAGCTGCCAACTTGCTTGTCAGGCTAGGCTGAGTAATGCTTAATGGAGGGAGGTAAGTACTGTAATGCCACAGTGCTAAAATAAAAATTAGTAGAGAAGGCCGTACCTTCAGGATCATTTATTGCAGATTTATCTAATCCTTAACAGATTTAAATCAGCATTTTTCTCTGTATGCATAAATTAAGGTGGTTTAAAAGATGACTTTGTCCTAGATCTGAGCTGCTGAAATCCAGATGATCATTAGATAGAAAAGAGATACAGCAAACTCTAACACTTTGCTGTCATCAAGTAGTTTAGATTTTTGCAGCCCAGATCTGGCAGCCTGACTTTGTCTTTTGTCTTTTTCCCCACCCCCTCAGTTTGTCTCATCATTATAGTTTCCTATGCTGTTTTAGTGATTATGGACTTTGGGTGTTACATCAATCTTTGTTCATTCCACCATTTACATATTGTTTTGTAACACAGAACATTACTTTTTTTAAAGACTTTTTATCCTGCCTTTATTATTTTTTATAAATAACTCAAGGCGGGGAACATACCTAATACTCCTTCCTCCTCCTATTTCCCCACAACCACCACCCTGTGAGGGGAGTTGGGCTGAGAGAGAGGGGCTGGCCTAAGGTCACCCAGCCGGCTTTCGTGCCTAAGGCAGGACTAGGACTCAGTCTCCTGTTTTCTAGCCCATTGCCTTAACCACTAGACATCAATCTATGCTATAATGTGGTTTATCTGGCTTTAGCTTACTGTGATGTTTGATTCCAGGTCAAGCATTGTTGTTTTGTCAACCATGTTTTATGGCTTCATTCATTATAACTTAGTGAAAAGCAATGGTTAAGGCAAATTATGACCGATGGAGGTAAGACATATGCTCTTCATTTTTTCACATAAATAGCAGAGCAGTAGATACTGTGTAGCACTGTTGCATAGATAACTCCTGGAGGAAGGGAGACCACATACAAGGAAGTGTTGGAAAAAGAGTAGTCAGAAAGTAGATCTGAATGTACTGGTAAATCTCTTGGCGATCAGTATATACTCAGAAAAGATCTGTGCTCTCCAGTTGTTTCCAAGTGGTAGCAAAAGGGTGGGGGAAGCTTCCTCTCCCCTTAGTTTCTGTTGATGAAATGAAGAAAGATGAGCATAACCAGCTGAAGATCTTTTTATGTACAGAAGGACAGGAGCTCCATGCTATTCTGGTTCTCCAGTTCTTGGACTTGGAATACTTTAATTCCAGATATACTGTATGTCCTTTGCATAAAGCAACAGGTAATCAATCCTAAGGATTCCTGTAAAAAAAAAAAAAGTCAATCCTAGAAGCCTCCTCCTTAGAAAAATGATGAAATAGATGTCTACAAATTCTTTGACTTGATGTTATTTTCAGTGAAATAGAAGAAAAATCATTGTCATTTTAGTAGAACTCTGCAACTCTGAAGTGGTATTTGAACTGGTTAGGAGAGGCTGATCACAAGAGAAGGTAAAGTTTCTTGGAGAAGATTGGTACTCAAAGTATGTCATGCCTTTTCTTCATGTTAGAGTTAAAGTATACACACCTGAGAGGTGCCCAGGTTGGAAAAGCTTGTGTTAAAGCATACTTCGGTTTTGGCTTAGCATGGTATTTGAGTTAAACAACATTATGCTTATTTTCAAGACATCACTTAACAAAGGCTTTCTCAGCCACCTTAGGCCCACCCTTAAGTCCTTCTGCTAGTTTTTGGTGGTCAGTTTTTGTTGTTTTTCCCAAAAATGTTTCTTTCTACCCTGTGTCACTGCCTCCAGTATAGTCTCCATCCCACTCCACCCTTTTCCAGATTTTTTTCCCACAGCTTCTGATTGATTTGTTCTGCTATACTTATAGACATTTTAAAAAACCCTGTAACTTAGTGGAATTATCAGTTTTTCAATTTGTCATTAATTATCAGTAGAACACCATTTATTTTAAATTGTAAAGGTTTCTTGGAGTATATTTTGCAACCTGTTTTTTAAAAAAATCTGCATAACTGTCCAGTTTTCTAGCTAATTTGATATCATTAGGACACTATTGTCTAAATACAATACACTTTAGTGAAGCTTGCCAATAGTAAGTTAAGAAAAGGAATAGGGATACACCACCAGGAATCAGGAAATTATTAATTAACTCATTCACCATTTACAAACAAGAAACATTTTTAATTTTACAGAATTTCATTTCAGTTTAAAGCACTGGGAGACACATTTGCCTTGCTGGTATAATAACCAAGTAGCTGGTTTAGTCTGGTCAGTTATATATGCCCTTAGTAAACATCAGACTTGGGAATTTGACCTTTTATTTTGATAAAACATTTCTTGTAACTTGGTGCATCCCCAGAACCTGGGACTGTACACTTGTAAGGATGCTACCTTTTCTATGTTACTTTTATTTCCCCCCCAAAATAAATGTGAGATGGCATCTTGGCCTTTATGCCTCTTTTCAATATATCTGCAGTCAGACACAATCAGGGTTTGCATTTCACATTTTATAAATGTTCATTTCTTCTTGGTTTCTTTTTTCTTTCAAAGATTTGTGCTACTTTTAAGGACATAATTCGTCAGGAGACCGGGCTTACAATGCAAAGTATTGATCAAAGGGTAACTGGCAACCCTTCTATCTGCTGGAACAGAAACCCAAGCAACCTTCAGAATTCCGCATCAGCAAACTGCTAACTTTTCAGCTTCCATCAGCATTTCCATTGCACCATATTGTACTTAGCACAGATGGTGGTATGGAGGAAAACAGATTTTTCCAAGCAAACATAATCATTCGGCTTTTTTGCCCATTCAGGTTGTGATAGAACCATTGCTCATACCTAGAAAGGAGGTTAACTTCCTCATCCTGTGATAATTAGCAGCAGCAGCAGCAGCAATAAGTGGCAAATTTTTGTTTGTGGCATTTACATATTATCGTTCATCAATGCTTGTCAAAAACAGAAGATATTCCAGTAAAAATTGAAATAGTAGAAGAGCGGCAGAGTGAAAAACCTTGTTTCCAGTGTTTAAACGGCAACTTCATTCCAACAAGTAAAATACACATTTAACACATCCTCTAGTCATAGTGTTCCAATGCTTTACAAGTACCATCATGGTAAACCCTAAAAGCATCTTATAAGTCAGCATTATTTATTTTTAACAAAGTAATATTATGAACCACTTTCCATTATCTCTTGCACTAAGCAAGTACTTCTCAGAGTAAGGCATCTGGACCTGGTAGATGCTCTGGAAAACCATGCTGACAGGGAAGCAGACACTGATGTTGTCCCGAATATCCAGCTATCCCAATGCTTTGCTCTGAAAGTCAAGATGTTATATTGTATATTGTCATCTGCCTGATGTTCCAGACAAAGGTCCTGGCCTACCTGCCCTAAAGCATCACTCCTGGAGTGGTCGGTCCCTTTGGAGCACCCAGGGACATTGATAAAAGACTTGAAGAAGCTTCAGAGCAACATATTAAGATGGGCTGTGTGACTATTGAGACAAAAAAATGGCAAGCAGGAGCCTGTCCTCGGCTGACTCTGATTAATTTGCTGAGACAGAAGTTTCATGTTGCCTCATGAGAGAACTGGCTCTGCGATTAACGGTGCTTTCTTGGGCTAAGTTTGTGACTGGATGTCAGGCGCATAACATCAAATATTCACTCAGAGTTCCTGTACCTGCAATAGATGCACTATTCTCAGATCAGTTCCATGCTCTTACTGTGATTTCACACCATTGTCTCAGTTGGACAGATGAGTGGATTTATTTTTGGCTCAGCTTCAATGCAAGAGGAACCACTTTGAAGGTAGTTCACAACTAGAAACAATAAGAACATAAGAAGTGCCTTGCTGGATCGGATCCCTGGCCCATCTAGTTCAGCAATCTGGTCTCACAGAGCCTTGATTACCTTGGCCAATTTCAGCTTGATTTTAGGTCTGATTTTATTGGAGACCTACTGTAACCATACCTTTCCCTTGGAGCTCTCTGTGGCTTTCAATATCATGATCTTCTGGGGGAAAAGTGGAGCCATAAGCTTTCTAGAAGTCTTCAAACTACTCACATGAAAGCCACAAGTAGAGAATGGCTTACAGCGTACGTGCAAGCCAAATCCCATCCCAAACAGGTATAAAGGTAATTGCTGTTCACAATCAAGTGAATTCATGTGAAACATCCCATTTAAACCTTCCATCTCAAATGAGAGGAATGTGATGGGAGTGGGCAGGAATACTGGAGACAGGATTCAGATATACACACATGTTTTCTTTTCGCTTTAGCCTGTATATGAAAAGTCTTAATGCCTGCAATCGTACAGTCATTTTGCTCCCATCTGGAAAGCCAGTTCTAGAAGCTGTCAGTCTGATTTTTCTTCTTCTTCTCTTGGAAAGGTGCTGGCCATAGACAACTATATGGAAGATGAAGATCACACACAACCACACAGTCTGACACATACTATGCTGCCACAAGCTGTTTAGAAGAAGGATGCATAAATGTGAGAAATAATACCTCATTGGGTCGGTACCTTTTTTAAAAGCTAAAAACAAACAGCAAACAACCCCCTTCCACTGAACCTCACATGTAAGCAAGAGAGACAGGAAAGAAAGTGAGTCACTCTGATGCTGAGTAATAAAGCTATTATGGCTCCTTGGCCAAGGCATACTTCATTAACTGCAGGTCTCCTTCTACTGACTCTCATCCTTCTCATTCAAAATGTTGCTGCCTGGGAACCAAAACGTATGCTGAGATCTTCAGTGGAAAGAATCTCAAATAATTAAAAATGTCATTCAATAAAGTATGTTCATTCTGACATCTGATTGTCATGTTGCTTTTCCTCTGAGAAGCTGGATAATAAACTCCGTATTATTAAGCTTCATTCAGAAGGACATTTAGGAACCAAAATAGTAGCATGATAGCAAAAAGACAGGAGTAAACTCTGTACTTGTTAAAAATTTAGCTTTCTGAATGCTGAATATGAATATATCAAACAAGACTTTGGATCAGTCTGTGAAATATTGAAGAGATCTACTGCTTCACTTTTGAGAGGTGAGGCGGTGGTAAGATGATCAGAAATGTTAGTAACAAATTGTGTAAATTCTGAAAAGATTGAGGAACTACAATCAAAGTCATAGAAAGGGTGATTTGATATGGAGAATCTAAACTGTGTCCTGTTGCAGCCGTTTAATTCACTGGGTGTTTCTGACCAATATGGTATGAAATAACAAATTGCAGTCTCTAAATGTGTACTCTTTCCTCACCTCAACCAGCATGATTAACATATTTGGAGGGTGCCATTTTTGCATTGCAAAATGCCAATGTTAGGGCCAAAAACTCCTTGCTGTTCTGCTGTAGATCATTCATATTATCTACCAGTAGATCTAAATCTGCTGAATCCTATTTGCTTATTTGTTTATTTTGCTAGCAGGATCCATGTAACAACCCTCTTTTTGTGGCCTGGTTGAAACAGCACACTAAGCCACAGTGTTATTTGTGAACCCAGCTACTCAGCCTTTATGTATTTAGCAATCACTAGAAGAACCTTTTACAATTACTGCAACTTCGGGAGGTTAATAGGCATGGATAATTATTCCTACCTAATTAGCTTAATTTGCTTAAAACCATGATCTCCATATTTTTAGTTCCATTGCAAAAAGACCTGATGAATTAAACCCATTGCAGGTTCTCTATCCTTTGTATGAAAGGATTAAAATATATAGGGAAGATTCTGATTCATGTGGCTGACTGAGGATCAGTAACATGTGGCAACTGTAAGCAATGTTCTTTAGGTGAGGTACTTAATAAAGAGAGAAGTGGTATTACCAACATGAGATCAGGCCACTTTTTCTCATGCAGATCAAAGGCAAAACGATGCTCTTCAAAGGCAGGCAGGAGTTGTTTTATACATGGGAATATACATGCTCCTAAACATATGGAGAAAGGAGGGCTGTTTCAAGTGGTTATTTAAATAGCTTAAAATAATTCAGATGTGAAACCCTCTGGGCCTGGAGGTTTCTGCTAGATTCTACAATGTTGCAGATAAGGTTAATGGTCTGTGTGATGACTCAGCTTTCAGCTCAGGAGGTACACAGTGTTCAGAGTTGAATGACAGGGAAAAAGTCAGAATCAAGAGAGTTTTTGAGGTCTGTGGTGTTTGGATATATTGAAGGGCATAGCCCTTTTCTAGTTCTCTTATATTAGAAGAAGTTGCCTGGTTAACATTTTGCCTAAATTCTGAGCACTAAAAGTGTTTCAGAGTTTAGTTTGTGCCTTTGAGTCAGTTTTTGACTTCTGGTGACTGCCTGGACTAGTCCCTGCAGTTTTCTTGGCAAGGTTTTTCAGAAGTGGCTTGCCTTTTCCTGCTTCCTAGGGTTGAGAGAGTAAGACTGGCCCAAGGTCACCCAGCTGGCTTTGTGCCTAAGGCAGGACTAGAACTCCCAGTTTCTAGCCTGATGCTTTAACCATTGCACCAGACTGGCTCTTTTCAGATCTAGCTGCCGCAAAAAAAAAAAAGGGTGGGCTATATTCATACAATTTGCTAAGCCATAATTTAACCATAATATAACCAGTCATAATTTGTTGACTAAGCCACTGTTGGTTGCATCTACATACTGACTAAGTTATAAACCATTCATTTGCAGACCCCAATACTTTGTTCATGCAACTTGCTAAATTAAAAACAAACAAATTATATTACCACTTAATGTGATATGCAAATTCAGCCAGTTTCTTAAAAGACCAGAAGTGTGGGAGTAAAAGCTAATATGCCTGTAAAACAATAAAGTAATTCATGGATGTAATGCAGTTCAGTACATTAATTGGATTCCATTTGATCCTGTGTTAGTATAATGGCATGAATTTCATTGCTGGAGATTCACAGGAACAGTGTAGAAATGTGACCACTGAGTAAAAACTTGTAAGAGAGAAAGATAATGGGGGAAACAGAAAGGAACAAAATATGTATGCTATTATTTACAATTACTTTTGATAACAGTCACAAAAATGACAGATTCCTACCCTCTGGTCCTTAGGTTATACTCCTATACACATGTGTCCAGGTGTAAGTATCATTTCATTCAACAGGATTTACTTTAAAGTAGACCTTTACACACTACTAATGAAAATATCTGTGGCCCTCTTAGAACCCATTGACTTAATACCCTGAACTGATTGAGGTGATGATGTCATTATATTGTGTGAACACATGAACCTAGTCAACCTGGGGTTAGTGGGGGTTAGTTTTAGCTCAAACCAGCCCTGGGGTCATTTGAGGCTACACTAACTGTTGCCAGTCACCTGTGTTGTACAAACAGAGAGGAGAAGCTTAACAGAGAATTAAGCCTGTCTTGCTCCTGTTGGTACAAAAATGGAAACCTAGAGTGGCTCTTTGATTTGGGGGGCAGGATACAATAACAGGAACAGGGGAGGGGGCAAGTCAGCCTTCCTGATTCTGTCTTCACTGGGCCTAGCCTGCTTCCAGCCGCAACAGAGTGCTTTTCCAAACAGATCTTTTAAAGGCTAGAAGTGACAACCCCCCAACCGTCTTTGGTGTACCTGGGAAGTCATGTAGCTACTCCACATTTTACTGGGATAGCTGTGATTGTGTGCTGCTGACACATGGAGGACCGATGATGAGGGGTGCTGGGAGTTATAGTTCAGTGACCTCTAAAGGGTCAGGTTATTCCTCTCTAGTCTAAATGTTGGCACCGGAGAAGCAAGTGAAGGAAGAAGAGGGTAATGGGAGATATGTATGAATACACTATATGCTTCAAGTTTTGTTTCCATTAGGGATGAGGGGAGAGCTGAAATAGTGATATACAGTAATTAACTATTACTTATAACAAATCTTGAACCATAGACTGATAATGGGAAGGAATCCAATTACACCTTGCATGAACAATAGGTAGAGAACCAGTGTGGTGGACTGGTTAAAGTATTCATCTGGCACCAGGCAGACCCCAGGTGGAGTCCACCTTCAGTCGTGGAGGCTTACGGGTGACTTTGGGCCAGTCACTCTCTCTCAGCCCAACCCACCTCACAGAGTTGTTGTTGGAGGGGAAATGGGAGGCAGGGGTCACTATATACACTGCCTTGAGCCCTGTACAAAAGGGAGAGTATAGATCAAACAATCAAAAAGTAAATAAATAAATATACATGAAAATAATACAAATGTGAAGTTTCCAGAGAAGGGGTTCTTAACAAATATTTTCAGTAAGATTGAATTTGATAATATAATTAAATCTGATGCTGAAAGCAAGTCCTGAAGGACATGTTGCCCCAAACTGATAAAAGGTAGAGCTGTGTTTACTGTGGCCTGGGCCACCAGGTGGGAGGAGAGCTACTGGGCAATTTACTGTAGGTCAGGAAGGCCCTCTGACTCCAACATGTCTAACAATAGCAGCAGCTCGGTGACTGGGTCCCCATTAAACCCAAGCTGAACAATCCACATCTAACACAGGGGTGGGCAACCTTCAGCCCTCAAAACTCTTTTTTGTGGCCTAGAACCTCCTCTGTGTGTGAAAAAGCAACGTTGTGCTTTTGTGCTTTCCTGAAGCAGGAAATACATTAAAACTAGAAGGCAAGCTTTAAAAGAATCTTAAGCTTCGAAAATGTTGCTCACGTGTATTGTCATCTTGGCCCACTGGCCTTGGTCTTTTACCAAAACCTTATGCATGGCCCTTAGCTATGTCGCCCACCCATCTTGTTCAGGTTGTGTGAAGCAAGTCAATGCATACATACACATACCATACTGTAAATTACACTGCTTGGAATTTACCAGAAGTGTTTGTAGGAGGACTGGTACAGATTAGAGAGCCATTCTGGGATCTAAAAGAAGTTCTTTGGCTCAAAATCCTTAACTCTGGACAGACAGGCAGACAGATAGTCAGAGACTGCACCAGGCTTCTACTGCTGAATCTCAAAGTACTATTAGTAGATCCCACAAATCCGAAGTCTGCCTATCCACATTCTGTCTTTTCTCAGTCCTCTGCTGAAATTCCAGCTTGAGTCATCTGTGATTCAAGTCATCTCAGGAAGGGGGGGGCAGGGGGAGAGAGACATCGGAATAATAAGAGAAAATTGTTTCTTGGCTAATTCTTCACAAAGAATCAGATTGTCTAGCTCTGAGTCATCCCTATTAATCCCAGGGAGCAGGGATCCCTGTAGAGAACACTGTAAAGGAGAGATGGAGGGTTATCTTTTCCTCCACAGCATGACTGGAACCTAAATTGGAAAGCGGGGGGAGGGGTAGAGGAAGCACAGCTTGAATATAAAAAAAGTGATGGTGCTAGTGGAAACTTTTTTCCCTAAGTGTTTTGGTCTCTCTCAAGTGCTGCATTTCTCTTATCCTGCATACCAGAAATTGAGGAAAGAAAAAGAAGGTACTGTAGTCGCATGCTATCTATCTTGCAGATGTCTAGTTTACCTATGCATCTCCAGGTGCTGCTGCTGCCTGTCCATTTGGATAGGAAGCCAAAAGGTATGATATGTTGAGTGCCTGTTCACATTTGCCATTGGGGAGGGGGGGCGTGAGGGAAGCAGGGTGGATTCTCTAAATGTACATTGTTTTTTTCCCAGCAGAAATCCTCCCCTGCTTTCCCATTGTGTCAGACTTCAAGCCAGGAGGCCATAAGTCTCTACTCAAAGAAATTCTACCCCTTCTTAGGAATAGTCATAGCAGAAACAGCGTTGTTTTGGTACATTGCTTTACTGCTGACAGGAGAAACTCATACTGTATATGCAGAAGGTCAGCTTGCCGCAAAACACAGAAAGAAGGCCCTATATTTATGTCAGTGCCAAGGTTTTAATCTTAGGCTTCTTCTTCCCATCCTTTTGAGTCAACAGAGTCTTGGCCATTCATTTCCTAGTCTTGAGATTGGGAGGCACTTACTCCATGTTTGCCCAATAGTTTGGTCTGGTTCCCATCTTGCCCACTTCAGCCCTTACATAATGCTGCTATTTGTTCATAAGTAAAACTGTCAGGGCTGCTAATGACAACTTTTCTTCCAGGACAAAAAACCATTCCAGAGGTAGTGGATCAGAAAGGAATACAGAGGGAGAGGTTTAATGGAACAACTGGTTTTTGCTTTGATATCAGGACAGACGTAACCCTACATCAAAGTATATAAACAGAGAAATGTTTATGTATTATAAAATATATAAACCTTTCGCATCCTGCCTAGCTTGCTTGCTTTCTTATTTATTTATTTGATTTATATAGCTACCCATCTCACACTACAATGACTCTAGGTGGCAAACAAGGATTAAAACCAACAGAGATAACAAAAGAGACATAAATTTATGCACAAAGTCTAAAAACATTCTACTTAGCCTCCTGGGCCCAAATCCTAGGGGAACAACCAAGTCTATAATGCCTTATGAAAGAATAACAGAGTTGGGGCTATCCAAATCTCCAGGGGGATGCTGTTCTGTAGGGCAAATGCTGTGACAGACAGGGCACAACTCCTAGCTCTCACCAGATGACACAGTCTAATAGACAGGACCTGGAGCAAGTCTACCCTGACAGTTCTGGTTGGGCATGTAGAGACAATAGGAGACAGGCATGTATCTGTATCGGTTAGTGTCTATTTTGAACTGCTGAGAATCATTCTTCAACCATATGTCTTAGTATATCCTTAAGGAAAAGAGAATAAGCTCATTTCGGGTTTTAAAACTTTGGGGGCCAAAGTACTGTTGAACACATGAATTTAGCAAATAGCAGATAATGTATAGCCTTTCGTATTGCATAATACTGCTGAGCAGTGGTCAATAAATCAGAAGGGGAATGTTACAGATGTGTTTATTTTTCATCAGTTATGTGCTGGTGGGTGTGGTAAGGCGTACTGGGGAGTTATTGATGAGCATTCTTTAATGTAGTCCTAGCGGTAGTGTAATGAAGGGTGAAGACAGTGGAAAATGCAACCGTGGGGGTTTTCAGAGCAGGATAATGGATGACATCTGCTGGACTGCTGGAGTAACTGATAGATTGATCTTGCTCACAAGTGAATGAAGTGATAATGAGGCTTTCAAAGTTTTCTATTATTTGCATCATACTGACTAAAAGGAAGTAAGAGAATGAAGAAAATTATCAAACAGAGGCCATTTATATCTTTCCTTTCTTTGATGGATTTTTCTTCTTCACTTCTAGTAGTCTTAATGGATAGATATCTTTGTTTTAATTTCTAACAAAAAGCTAAAGGTTACATTTCAGAAGGTTACTGTACATCTGTCATGTTCACCATTCCAATGTTGCCGGTACATCGTAACGTTTCGCATGTCATTTGGCTGATGCGTGTTTTGTCTGGGAGGGGAGGAGGATTCCATCTCGTGGGATTGTTATATGTTAGTAGCTGGATTGGAATGTGTTTGGGTTATCTCGTGTGTTCAAGGTTCTTTTCCCAGGACATCAGCAGAAACGGTTACCAGCACCTGGGGGTGGGGGTGGGGGAGTTTGCAACGGCAGGGCGAGGGGAGGGATTACGTTTGAGCCGAGGGTTTTTAGTTTGTATTTGGCGCACTTTTACTCATTCTCAGCTTTCTCTGTATTTGCATACTATTCTTTAATAAATCAGATATCATTAAGTTCCTGCTTGTGAGTCTGAGTCTATTAGAGTAGGCAATCATTACATAAAGCTGAGAATCCAAAAAAAATTCCGTTAGCCCCTTTCCAGATTTATTTTGTGAGGGAGAAGTGCTAGCGATGAGCAAACCAAATCCCCAAACCACGGAAAGCGAGGAATCAAGCGAGGGGGAACCCGACTCCACAGTGATAAGAACAGAGAGAGTCCCTCCTTGAGAGCTTTCAGAAGTTTGAGAGGGGTCGAGCTCCAGCTTAGGAGAAGAGGAGGTTGGAGGTAAAAGAGCCCCTGAACCGACCGGTGAGTCGCCAGGCGAGCTGATCACCTGGGATGAAACACAGGGACGTCCAAAACGTCTTGGAAGCAGCGATACCCGATGTCCCCAACCATGGTGAGGCAGGAGGGAAAGGAGGAGTCCCAAACCCCTGACCATATAAAACTGGTGGAGGCCAAATTGGAGTCACTAGAATTTATGTTTCAGAAAATGTCAATGGACTGGGGTCCCCGGGAGAGGAGGAAAGAGGAGTCTAGTAATAGGCATTCGTCTCCTTCTTCGCCCCCACCTTCTTCGGAGGAAAGGAGTAGGACCTGGCGCAGAGAGGAGGCAAGGGCACCGAGGGTGAGAATTTCAAGGTCCCCTCCTCGAGAGTGGAGATCCCTGGGAGCTAAAAGAAAGTCCAACCACCCAGCTGTGGCGAAGGGACCGCCCGGAGTGGGGGTTAAGGACTTTACAGTTAAATTTGATGGAGACCCAACTAAGCTATCGTTCTTCCTTACCAATGCAAGGAGTTATATGGATGAATGGGAACCGTATTTTCATTCAGAAAGAGCCAAGATTAATGCCATTGCCACTAAGCTCAAGGGGCGGGCTGCCGATTGGTATGTGCAGTTATGTCAATTGGATGCCCCTGAGCTGGAGGAGTTCGAAGTGTTCCTGTGGGCATTGAAGCTACACTTTGAAGACCCGTTAGCTAAAGAAAGGGCAAAATGGGCGCTGAGGGAGCTTAGCCAGGGGCCACGATCGGTAGCAGACTATGCTCTGGAATTTAAGGCTCTGGCTGGGAAGGTTGAGGATTGGTCCCAATCTACCTTAATAGAACTTTTTAAGGACAGTCTGAACACGGAGGTCCTGAGGTGGTCGCTCGGTAGGGATGACCCAGATACCCTGTATGAATGGATACAGTTGGCAGGGAAGGCTGAGCATGCCCATGAAACCTTCACTCACAGGAAGGTGATGAGATATTCTGGGCTCAGCAAGGGTTCCCGCCCTGCTGCGCCTACTGGAAAGTCCGGTCAACGTGCCTGGGAGGAGGAGAGGGAGCGCCGCTATGCAAAAGGGCAGTGCCTCTGATGTGGAAAGGAAGGTCACCGAGCGGCGGCGTGCCCGAAGGGCAAGACCGATGATCGTTCGGGGAAGCCAATGGGGAAATCTCCCTCCCTACCCAGGAAAATGAAGGCAGCCATGGCTGAAACTGAAGTGGAGGAGGTTCCTTACTTCGGGGGCGAGGAGGAACCCGATCTACACTAGCCGGTGGGAAACGCCAGCCACCTGCTCTAAGGAGCACCTGTGGGCAGGTGGTGGAGGATGGGTGTGAACTTGTTTCGGTGAGTGCCAACTATCCCACACTGAACGTGAAAGCAAAGTTAGGCTCCCACACAAGAACTGTTGAAGTTTGGGCATTGATCGATTCGGGGTGTTCGCGTTGCTTGATGCACCCTGACGTGGTGGCTGCTTTGGAGTTACCCAGCTTTCCACTGCAACGTCCCATGATTTTCACCCAGCTGGATGGTTCTACGGCGGGGGGGAAACCCATCACCCATTTCACGGGCATGGTGGCGTTGCAAATGGGCAGCTACCGTGAGGGGCTGCCGTTTGTGGTGGCGCCTGTGGGGCATCCCTTAGTCATTCTGGGGATTCCTTGGTTGGTCCAACAAAACCCATATATAAATTGGGTGCACAGGACTTTGACTTTTGGGGATGGTTTCTATCAAGCCCCTGGGGAGGACGACGCTCCAGAGGCTGCAGTGGGGAGGGTGGCGGCAGCAACCCCGCATTTCGCTGTCACCCCACTGGAGGGCTTGCTGGAGCAATACCAAAGCTTTGCAGATGTGTTTGGTGAGAAAGAAGCGGACCAACTTCCACCCCATCGAAAAACTGACTGTGCGATAGAGTTGGTCCCCGATGCTCAACTGCCCAAACCAAAAATCTATGCCATGACGCAGAAGGAACTGGCGGTGTTGAGGGAGTTTGTGGACAAAAACTTGGCCAGGGGTTTTATTGAACCAGCAAATTCGCCAGTGTGCTCCCCTGTCTTGTTTCGAGCGAAGAAGGATGGGACATTGAGACTTTGTACAGATTACCGCGGAGTAAATGCGGTCTTGATATTAAACAAATATCCTCTGCCATTAATAAAAGACATGTTAGCACATCTGGCTAAGGGGAAAATCTTCTCTAAGCTGGATTTGCAGGAAGCCTATTTCCGTATCTGCATACAGGAGGGGGATGAATGGAAGACTGCTTTCAATTGTCCACTGGGTTCTTTTCAGTACAAAGTTTTGCCTTTTGGGTTAGCGGGGGCACCAGGGGTGTTCATGCAATTGATCAATGAAGTGTTACATGAACTTCAAGGGTGTACTATTTGGATGATGTTTTGATTTATACTGAAACGGAGGAGGAACTTGAGCGCTTGGTGAAACAGGTGCTTAGCAAACTGAGAAAGGCTGAGCTTTATGCTAAACTTTCTAAGTGTGAATTTCATCAGACTCAGCTTGACTACCTGGGGTACAGGATCTCTGACAAGGGCATTGAAATGGATCCTGCGAAGATTCAGGCTATTTTGGGGTGGGAGCGCCTGCGTACCCGCAGGCAGCTCCAAAGTTTTCTTGGGTTTTCCAACTATTACCGCCAATTCATCCAGGGGTTTGCAGAAATTGCATTGTCTCTCACTGACTTGTTACGTACGAAGGGGTTGGGGGACACACGCAAGGTAAAGAACCTGGGGGCATTGCTCAATTGGACACCTGAATGCCAGTTGGCTTTTGACAAACTTAAAAGCCTGTTCACTGCTGAACCCATTCTTCAACACCCTGATCCCACTAAACCCTTTATGGTTCAAGTGGATGCTTCTGATTTCTCAATTGGAGCGCTCTTGCTGCAAGCGGATGCTGATGAATGCCTGAAGCCCTGTGCGTATCTGTCCCAAAAATTTTCTGAGACAGAAAGACGTTGGCATGTTTGGGAGAAAGAAGCTTTTGCAGTCAAGGCTGCTTTGGAGGCATGGCGCCACCTCTTAGAGGGGGCTAAATGTTCTTTTGAGGTTTGGACCGATCATAAAAATTTGGAAGCGCTCAGCACGCCCCGTAAGCTCACTCCTAAGCAGATCCGCTGGGCTCAATTTTTCAGTCGCTTTGACTTTAAGTTAAAATTCATTCCGGGCAAAAAAAACTTCCTGGCTGATGCACTTTCCCGCCTGCCTCAGGATTCGGTCCAGGCACCTGACATTGTGGGTACAGTGTGGACAGCACCCCAATTGGGGTTGCAAGCTGTCACACGCAGTCAGACTTGTGCACAACTGCCCCCAGATTCGGTTTCACCGGCTGGGGGAAGGACGACAATTCCCTTGCAATTGCAACAACAGTTCCTCCTAGAGCTGAAATCTGACACTTGGTTGCAAGCGAATAGAGACAATGTTACATTTGACAGAGGCTTAGCTTGGAAGCAAAACCACCTCTATGTCCCTGACAGTTTGCGAAGGGAAATTTTGATTAGGTCTCATGATGATAAAGTGGCTGGTCATTTTGGGTTTGTCAAAACCTTGCATCTGGTACGCCGCCAATTTTGGTGGCCCACATTGAGACGTGATGTAAAAAGTTATGTTGCTTCTTGTCCTGTCTGTGCCATGTCAAAACGGAAGGGCGGCAAGCCGCAAGGGCTGCTGCAGCCGGTGGCCAGCCCCTCCCGTCCTTGGGAGGAGGTTTCCATGGATTTCATTGTGGATTTGCCTCCTAGTCAGAGAAAGACTGTGATTTGGGTGGCAAAGGACTACTTTTCTAAGCAAGCCCATTTCATTCCATGTGCTTCCATTCCGTCTGCGCAGCAATTGGCCCGCCTTTTTCTAATCCACATCTACCGGATTCACGGGAGCCCCTCCCGCTTGATTACAGACTGCGGGACACAGTTCACTTCCCAATTTTGGAGGGCATTTTTGAAGCTGGTGGGCACCAAGCAGGCGTTGTCCACCGCGTCGCATCCGGAGACTGATGGATCTACGGAGGCTTTTAATTCGACCCTGGAGCACTTTTTGAGGGCATTTGTCAACTATCAGCAGGACAATTGGGTTGATCTGCTACCTTTTGCTGAGGTGGCTTATAACAATGCCGTCCATCAGAGCACAGGGCACACCCCTTTCCATACTGTTTTTGGCCGGGACTTTGTTCCTATTCCTGAGTTGCCTCAACCCTCCACACAGCCCTGCTCCGCTTCTGATTGGGCTGCTCAACTGGCTGATTCGTGGCCAGTGATTCAACAGGCATTGGCTGATGCCCAATCTGCCTATAAACTGCACGCCGATAAATGACGAGCCCTTCAACCTGCTTTTAAAGTTGGTGATAAGGTCTACCTTTCCACTAAGTTCATTAAGTCCCCTCAGCCCTCAAAGAAGTTAGCTCCTAAGTTTGTTGGACCTTTTCCCATTGTGGGAGTTGTTAACCCTGTCACGTTTAGACTGGATTTGCCACACAATCTGAAACGTTTACATCCTGTTTTTCATTGCAGCTTACTCAAGCCTGTCAACCACTCAGATCATTGGCATCCACAACCCCCACCTCCTGCTCTGATCATGATTGACGGACAACAACATTTTGAGGTGAAGGAGGTCCTTGATTCTCGCCGACTACGTGGCACTCTGCAGTACCTTATTCGCTGGAAGCACTTCCCCCACCCTGAGTGGGTGTCTGCCCGTGATGTACAATCTCCTCTTTTGGTTCGCCACTTTCATCTAGCTTATCCTCTCAAACCTGCTCCTTAATGTTTTTTGGGGGGGCGGTATGTCATGTTCACCATTCCAATGTTGCCGGTACATCGTAATGTTTCGCATGTCATTTGGCTGATGCGTGTTTTGTCTGGGAGGGGAGGAAGATTCCATCTCGTGGGATTGTTATATGTTAGCAGCAGGATTGGAATGTGTTTGGGTTATCTCGTGTGTTCAAGGTTCCTTTCCCAGGACATCAGCAGAAACAGTTACCAGCACCTGGGGGGGGGGGGAGTTTGCAACGGCAGGGCGAGGGGAGGGATTACGTTTGAGCCAAGGGTTTTTAGTTTGTATTTGGCGCGCTTTTGCTCATTCTCAGCTTTCTCTGTATTTGCATACTATTCTCACAGTAAATCAGATATCATTAAGTTCCTGCTTGTGAGTCTGAGTCTATTAGAGTAGGCAATCATTACAACATCACTGCATCTCTTATTTGCAGTTCAGACCAGTGACACCATCCAGCGTTTTTGAATCCTCATAAAGTTGCCAATGGTTGCTAGGATGAATTAGGACAAATTTTATTAGTTTAAATATTTTTAGCTATCAGAATATTGTTATATAACCGAAACTTGCCTCAATTCTTTGGTATTTCTGGTTTTAAAAATGAGCTATTTATATTTTTTGATATAGTTAAGCTCAGTGGCTGTAATACATCCATCGCTTTTGCTCAGTACAGTGATGAAGCACAATATGCCCAAGGTGTCTTTGCCAGACATGTAAAGGAATTTTTATTTTAAAAAAGGGTGTTTAAATAAACAGTATTTTATGAGTGAGGAAAAGAAAGCGTTGACATGGTGAAGCCAAATGAATATGGGAAACAATTTCAAACAGATGGAGAAGGCTGCCTTCAGGTAGATTGAAGTGAAAAATCATCTCTCTCAGGGGTGGTGGATCACACCTTGGCTCTGTCTGCATCTGCCTGTATACTCTACCCATCTGTAGTATCTGTAGCAAGGCCTTCCTTGAATGTTCAAGAGCTATTGCTTCTCATGGAAAGAGTAATATATATATTCCAGATGTATATTTAAGCTGGCTGGAAATCTGATCACCCTGCTTCTTCATTCATAAAATTATAGTTCTCAGAAGAGAAACAGATTTTTATGTGTCTGTTTTAAGATGACAGAGTACTATCAAATGGTCTCACTTTCTCTCTCTCTCTTTAATACGTCTGTCCTTATCTTGTTGGGCATCAATCATAAATGGACATTTTATTTCTCACAATGTTAAATTGTTTTATGCGTTTAATTGGATGTTCCCACTTTACACTGGAAAAAAAAAAGAACCCCTTTCATGGCCCTGTGTTAAAAGCCTACATCATGAGCAGACATTTTTTTGATGTAGCCTGACTCCAAATGTGATTTAAAACCCAAGAAATTTATAGCACCTTTAAGACGAATGAACATTATCATCATCATAAGCATTTGTGGATGAATCCATTTCATCAAGTCATTCTCTGAGTACTTTGCTTCCATCCCTGCATGTGAGCTCTAGCACTTCACATTCAAAAACTTGTGGGAATCCTGGGCTCTTTCACAGAGAACTTAATAAGCTGAGGAAGATTCCAGACCTCAGAGGATATTTCCATGTTACAATATCCATGTGATCAAAAATGAATGAGACTCAGCATCCATGTGGTTTGGCTTTAGAAATGCATATGGCTATACGAAAAGCATCTACAGAGAGGACACCTTGGAAATCGAGGGAATTTGGGGACAATTTCATGATATGTTTAAGACTCTGTAGAAAATATAATTTTATATGATGTGGGAATATTTTTGGAGAAGCAGAGAACTTTGGGAAGGATAGGGCTTACATTTTGGGCTGAGAGCTATTGTACTCCCAAATGAGCATGATGATGGACTGGAGGCCCATTGAGACCAGTGGTTTCAACTGGAAGTTATTTTTAGCAAGGTGAAGGTCATACCATGTTGCCCAGGTAAAAGGAGAAGCTAAATTTTATATTAGACCTTACCATTCATAAACTGCATCTACCTACTTGCCAGCTGTCACAAATCTCCAGGGACCGCCACATTTTTCAAATGCTGCCCTACAGCAAAACTCTGCCCCAGAAAAAAAAACTGCTGCAAATAGCTGAAATTAATCACCTTTGAATAGTTCATGCTGCCCCTCCCAAATCTATCAAAACTTTTTTTTGCTGTTATTTAGCGGAAATCCAATATAAAAAATAAAACCTAATATATAACACATTCAATAAATTCCCATATGTAAACAAGATCACCTCTGCAGGTAGTCCCTCTGTCCCATGATGGTGACTTCTTGTGGTGTATCTGTGTAGTGAGTAGCAAAATTTTGCAAGAGAGTAAGTGACTTTGGGATTTTGGCCACTATAAGGTAGCTTACATAAAATTCTTCAGTACAACCAGGAATTTTTAAAAAAAATCTGGAGTAGCTGTTGTCGTAAATGCTGTTCCCTCGAGAGACTCTGAGTTTTTATTTCTTTTCCCCACTGTAGGGAGTTTCTCGCTATTTCTTTATTTCATTAAACGTGTTATGGCTGCCCACTCCAGTAGACTCTGGGTGGCCTACAAAATCCAATATATGGTTAAAACAATTAAGACATAAACAAAATGAAACAGCCTGGACTAAAAACAACCCCAACAATAAAAACACGACAGGGCCCCCCACAAGCACATTAACTCCAGGTCTGGGAGCAGAGCCAGTTTTTAAGGGTTTTCTGGAACCCTAGGAGGATAGGCACCATCCATATCTCTGGGGGGATGCTCTTGTAGAGGATGGGGGCAGTGACAGAGAAGGCGCACTTCCTTGATCTCACAAGATGACAACGGGCATGTTCTTCAGGGCATGTTCATTTGATGCCCATTTGCTGGAAGCATGCTAGAACTGCAGCCCGTTAAGAGGAAAGAAAACATTATAATGGTAAAAATTGTGAATCTTTAACCTTAGCCAACTGCCTCCAATGTCATGTTCATCATTTCAATGTTCGGTATACATCGTAACGTTTCGCATGTCACTTTTCTAACCTGTGTTTGCGGGTTGGAAATTTCCAGCCGTGCCAGGCTGTAATCGTCTTACTGCAACTGTGGAATGTATGTTTGGGCTAGTGACTCTGTTCAAGGTTACTTTCTCAGGCCGATGTGGGTAACGGTTGCTACCACCTGGGAGGGGGTGGTTGTTAGGAGGGAGGAAGGGTGGGGTTGGTTTTGGAGCGAGGGTTTTTAGTTTGTATTTGGCGCACTTTTGCTCATTCTCAGCTTTCTCTGTATTTGCATACTATTCCTTTAATAAATCAGTTATCTTTAAGCTCGGGCTTGTGAGACTGAGTATTTTGGAGTAAGCAACCATTACATCCAATCTGTAATTCAGGACCAGTCATTTTCTTTGCTTCCAAGACTTCAGGAGTTATTTGCATGAGCAACGGCTTAGAGGAGAGCAAAAAGATGTATGAGTGAGCTTAGCTATCTTTGATCCACTTATAATACATGCAGTATGAATTACAAATTATAAGTGTGTTTTCTTGACTATATGTCATGTGTATCTATGAATTCCTTTCCACACCTTCCCCTATACAGTCAGGCTCCTGTCAGTTGGACAATTTCCATCACTTTGGAGGAGCAACAACTCATTGTGTATGTTGTGGGGAATTCAGATGGCAATGCAGATACTTACAGTGGATCCCTATGTGCTTTAAACTCAGGAAGGTCAGAGTGATAGCATTCTCACAATCTGAGACAGCATTTCCTCTTCTCCCACTCCTACACAGTTCATAGGGCCCACCAACGTCTGACTTCCTCTTCAACAGAGATTGACAAACCCATCATCTCCCCTTCCTCTTATCTCTTCCAAAAATCTCTCCAACCTCATTTTAAATTCCAATCTTTTTCAATCATTAAATCCATAAATCATCATTTCACCTTTTTCTTCTTTGAGCAAGAAGTCCATAAAAGGTTTCCAGTCTTTTAAAAAAGCACGTTATTTTCTCCCTGACCAAAGAAGATCAGTTTTGCCATTTCCACTAATTCTGAGTTTTATGATCTATTCCTCCACTGTGGGAATTTCAATAATCTTCCATCTTTGTGCGTATAATAATCTTGCTGCTGTTACCATGTACAAAATTAATCTTCCATAAGTCTTTTCTAATTCAGGATCCATAAGTCCTAATAAAAAAAGTTTTAAAAGTTCTGGTTTCTTTGCAATATTAATCTTTAAAATTGTTTGTATCATATGTATTTGTATCCAAAATTTCTTGGATACTTTTTCACAAGTCCACCATGCATGGTAAAATGTCCCTTTATGTTTTTCACATTTCCTGCAATGGTTTTAAAGTTAACCTGGCATGCAGGAATGTGGCAGATGGAGTATTCATTGGCCGGAGGACATGAAGAAGAAAGCTTGATGTCTGTATGTCAGGTTGTCATGTTCTCCGTTTCAATGTCCTGTAGACATCATAATGTTTCACATGTCACTCTTCTAATCCGTGTTTCCCTGTTGGAAATTTCCAGCCCTGCGTGGCTGTAATCTCTGGAATGCATGTTTGGGTTGGTAACTCTATTCAAGGTTACTTTCCCAGGCCGGTGTATGACAATGGATGGCATCTGGGATGGGGTGGTTGCTACGAGGAGGCACGGGGCGGAGTTGGACTGAAGCAACAGTATTTGATTTGTATTTCGCGCGCTTTTGGTTTATTCTCAGCTTTGTCTGTATCTGCATACTATTCCTTAATAAATCAGTTATCTTAAAGCTCGGGCTTGTGAGACTGAGTATATTGGAGTAGGCAACCATTACATAAAGCTGAGAATTCATCCTTTAACCTTTCCGCTAGCCCCATCCAAGTTTGGTGAAAAGGGACGCTAGCGATGTCAGAACCCGGACTGCAAGTGTGCGAGGAGGGTGAAGGAGAACCAGACACCACAAGAGTGCTTGTGGTCCTGAGCTCCCGAGCTCAGAGGGCAGCCTGACGGGATAAGCGGGGTGCCCTGACGGAGGACTGGGGTTTACCGTCTGAAGTGAGCGGTGCTACAGGGGATGACTACCGAACCGGGGAGGAGGGAGACTCCGAGGTCGAATCACCCCAAGCATCCTGGGAACCGGAGATCCCACTGTCGCCTACGGTGGTAGTGACTACGGGTCCATTGGAAGCCCCGGTCACCCCTGCGCGTATGAAGGCGCTGGAGGAAAAAATGGACATTATTGTTGCCCTGTTAAAGGACCACCCCAGGGGGTCGGAATCCAGGCAGGAGAGTCCGGAGGAGGTTCCACCTCGACGGCCCAACCCGGGAGCGAGGTCCCCATCCCCACCGAGGGGGAGAAGTAGGACTGGGGTGTTCCGGCAAGTGAGGGGCAGAGAGTCGGGAGTGACCAGGGAAGGGTCACAGGCGGCGGGCAGGCATTCGTTGGCCTTTGCGGAGCCCGCTGAGCCGAGACAGGCGGCAAAAGCCCCCCCCCTTTCGTGGTGAAGTTCGACAGCGACCCTACCAAGCTGTCCTTCTTCCTTACCAACGCTAGAAATTATATAGCTGACTGGGGGCGAAGCTTTCGCTCCGAGTCAGGCAAAATCAATGCCATCGCCAATAAGCTAAAGGGATTGGTATGTGCAATTATGCCAAGCCGAAGCCACAGAACTAGAGGAGTTTGAGGAGTTCCTGTGGGCACTAAAACAACACTTCGAAGACCCCTTGGCCCAGGAACAGGCGAAGCGGGCATTGAGGAAGCTCTCCCAGGGATCCTTCTCCATCGCGGACTACGCTTTGGAGTTTAAAGCCCTGGCTGGAAAGGTGGAGGACTGGTCCCAGTCGACCCTAGTGGAAATGTTCAAACAGGGACTGGAGACGGAGGTCCTCTGATGGGCGTTGGGACGGGACGACCCAAAAACATTGTATGGGTGGATTCAGCTGGCTGGTAGTGCTGAAGACGCCCTAGAGACGTTTGCCCATAATAAAGAGTTGAAACAGGGAAAGTTTAGCAAAAGTGTCCGCGCCCCGGGAGTCCCAAGCCACCCTAAGTCAAAAAGTTGGGAGGAGAAGAAAGAACGCTGTTTTGCGAAAGGACAGTGCTTGCGATGTGGGAAGGAAGGGCATCGTGCAGCGGTGTGCCCAAGAAAGAGATCCAAGGAGCGACCTGGGAAGGCGTCCAGCAAGTCCCCTTCCGTACCAAGGAAGGTGAGAGCTGCCCGCGCGGAGGACGACCCTGACGATCACCAATTCGGAGGAGAGGAGGAACAGCTGGACTTCGAACAACTGGCAGGAAAAGCCAGCCACCTGCTCTGAACGGTGCCCTGGGGCAGGTGGAAGGAGAGGGGCGTGACCACGATTCGGTGAGTGGGAATTTTCCTACCCTGACGGTCAAGGTAAAATTGGGCTCCAGTACCCGAACTGTGGAAGTGTGGGCAATGCTGGATTCGGGCTGCTCGCAATCCCTGATGCACCCCGATCTGGTAGACGCATTAGAGCTTCCCAGGTTCCCGTTGCAGCGACCAATGATTTTTACCCAACTGAACGGGACTATGCCGGGGGGAAAACCAGTAACCCACTCCACCGGACTGGTGGCATTACAAATGGGAACCCATTGGGAAAAATTACCCTTTGTAATAGCACCGGTGGGGGGCCCATTGGTCATCCTGGGGATGCCTTGGTTTGTCAAGCAAAATCCGGCTATCAGCTGGCTGCATAGAACTGTGACGTTCGCTGATGGATTTTATAAGGTGCCAGAAAAGGATTTGTTGGAGGACAATGAAGGGGGGCGGGCAGCCACCACCACGGTACAAACGCTGGAGCCACTAGAGGGACTGCCGGCCCAATATCAGGACTTCGCAGATGTGTTTGGAGAAAAGGAGGCAGATCGGCTGCCCCCTCACCGAAAGACTGATTGTGCTATTGAATTGTTACCCAATGTAAAGTTGCCTAACCCAAAAATCTATGCCATGTCTCCGAAAGAGTTGGCCACATTGTGGGAGTTCATTGACAAGAATCTGGCCCAGGGTTTTATTGAGCCAGCCAACTCTCCGGTGGGGGCACCTGTCCTATTTAGACCAAAAAAGGACGGTTCTTTGCGGCTATGTACAGATTTCCGGGGGCTAAATGCAGTGTCAATATTAAATAAATATCCTTTGCCCCTCCTCAAGGACATGTTAGCACATCTGGCCAGAGGCAAGATTTTCTCAAAACTGGATTTGAGGGAGGCCTATTTTCGCATTTGCATAAGGGAAGGGGACGAGTGGAAAACAGCTTTCAACTGTCCTCTGGGGGCTTTTCAATACAAAGTGTTACCTTTTGGGTTGGCAGGGGCACCTGGGGTTTTTATGCAGCTCATCAATGAGGTCTTGCATGACCACCTGTTTAAGGGGGTGTTGGTATATTTGGATGATGTATTGATTTATACTGGAACTATGGCAGAACATGTTTACCTGGTGCATCAAGTGCTTGCTAAACTCCAAAAAGCTGAGTTGTACGCTAAATTATCCAAATGTGCTTTTCATCAGTCCCAAATTGATTATCTCGGCTATCGAATTTCGGCAGGGGGGATTGAAATGGACTCAGCAAAAGTGGAAGCCATTGTCACCTGGGAACCCCCACGCACGCAACGCCAATTACAAAGTTTCCTTGGCTTCGCCAATTTCTATCGGGCATTTGCCCAAAATTTTGCGGAAATTGCCCTCCCCCTCACTGACTTATTAAAAACCAAAGCTCAGGGGGATACTCGACGATCAAAAAATCCAGGCGCGCTCCTTAAATGGACTCCAGCCTGCCAGCAGGCTTTTGACGCGCTGAAACAATTGTTCACAACTGAACCCGTCCTCAAGCATCCCGACCCCACTAAACCATTCGTGGTACAGGTCGATGCCTCCGACTTCTCTATCGGAGCCCTCTTGCTCCAAGGTGACCAGTCAGGCACTCTAAAACCCTGTGCATATTTGTCTCGCAAGTTTACGGAGACAGAGAGGCGATGGCATGTCTGGGAGAAAGAGGCTTTTGCTGTAAAAGCAGTCTTGGACACTTGGCGACACTTATTGGAGGGGGCTTCGCACCCATTTGAAGTTTGGACTGACCACAAGAATCTCAAAGCCTTAACCACCAGTCGCAAACTCAGCCCTAAGCAACTTTGCTGGGCCAAATTTTTCAGCTGTTTTGATTTCTCCCTCAAGTTCATTCCGGGGAGAAAAAACTTTTTGGCCGACGCCCTGTCCCGCCGGCCTCAAGATTTGGGTCCTGCTCCAACTGTCCAAGGTACAGTATGGACTGAAAAGCAATTAAGATTGGCAGCCATGACGCGCAGTCAGACACGCACCCGTCTAACTCAGCAGGCAGCCACGCCTCCCTCTCCCGCTCCGAAGCAGTTGCCAATTTCCTCAGACTTGCAACAACAGTTTCTTCTTCACCTAAAATCTGATACATGGTTACAGACCAACTTAGACTCTGTTACTTTTCATGGGGGTTTTGCATGGAAAAATGATCGCCTTTATGTCCCGTCGGCTTTGAGAAAGGCGATCCTCCTGCGCTGCCATGATGATAAACTAGCAGGACACTTTGGCTACCTTAAAACCCTCCATCTCACCCGACGTCAATTTTGGTGGCCAGCGCTCCTCAGGGACGTCAAAGACTATGTCGCTGCCTGCCCTGTTTGCGCATCAACTAAGCACAAACTTGGAAAGCCCCATGGCTTACTACAACCTGTGGCTAACCCAACCTGCCCTTGGCAGGACATCTCCATGGATTTTATAGTGGACTTACCCCCCAGTCAACGTAAAACTGTAATTTGGGTTGTCAAAGACTTCTTCTCCAAACAAGCCCACTTCATCCCCTGTGCATCCATTCCCACCACGCAGCAGCTGGCCCGTCTGTTTCTAGTACACGTGTACCGCCTACACAGGAGCCCCTCCCATTTCATGAGTGACAGGGGTTCATAATTTACGTCACAGTTTTGGCGGGCTTTTTTGAAACTAATTGGCACCAAACAAGCCCTTTCTACGGCGTGGCATCCAGAAACGGATGGATCTACTGAAGCTGTCAACTCCACTTTGGAACAATACCTCCGGGCCTTTGTCAATTATCAACAGGACAATTGGGTCGACCTCCTTCCCTTTGCTGAAGTAGCTTATAACAACGCCGTCCACCAAAGTACTGGCCAAGTCCCTTTCAAAACTGTGTTCGGCCGTGATTTCGTCCCGATTCCCGAACTCCCCAATCCGCAATCTCTCCCTTCCTCTCTCACCGATTGGGCTCAAACCTTAGCCGAATCTTGGCCGAAGATTCAACAGGCTTTACAACACTCGCAAGCCTCTTACAAAAAACACGTAGACGTGCAGCATTCCACCCAACCCCCATTTAAAGTCGGGGACAAGGTCTATCTTTCCACGAAATTTATCAAATCCCCGCAACACTCCAAAAAGCTTGGCCCAAAGTTCGTTGGGCCATTTCCTATTGTTGCCCAAATCAATCCTGTAACTTTTAAATTGGATTTGCCACACAACCTTAAACGTTTGCACCCTGTTTTTCATTGCAGCTTACTCAAGCCGCTCGTTCTGTCGGATCGCTGGCATCCTCAGCAAGCACCCCCTCCACCCATTATGATTGACGCTCAGCAACTGTCATGAGTAAGGATGGCGAGCAGGGGGCTCTCACCCAGACTGTCAAGCGCATGCGTAGCACTGAGGAACTGTTCAGCCATTCAAAGAGACACAGATCGGGACCGCCTTAACCTTTGGGGTTTATATGGCTGGGTTTTCCCACGCTTTCTCAGTTTGTTAGGATTCTTGTTAAGTACTACTAATAAATATTAGAGACCAAGTCCTCGCCTCAGTGTGTTTCCTGGTAATCAGGACAGCAACACTTTGAAGTTAAGGCCATTCTTGATTCTCGTCGCAAACGCTCTACTTTACAATATCTCATCCAATGGAAGCATTTCCCACACCCGGAGTGGGTTGCCGCTCCCGATGTGCGTTCCCCGAACCTCGTCGCTAAATTTCATGCTGCCTATCCCAAGCCCGCTTCGTAATTTTTTTGGGGGGAGGCAGTATGTCATGTTCTCCATTTCAATGTCCTGTAGACATCGTAACGTTTCACATGTCACTCTTCTAATCCGTGTTTCCCTGTTGGAAATTTCCAGCCCTGCGTGGCTGTAATCTCTGGAATGCATGTTTGGGTTGGTAACTCTATTCAAGGTTACTTTCCCGGGCCGATGTATGATGATGGATGGCATCCGGGATGGGGTGGTTGCTACGAGGAGGCACGGGGCGGAGTTGGACTGAAGCAACAGTATTTGATTTGTATTTCGCACGCTTTTGGTTTATTCTCAGCTTTTTCTGTATCTGCATACTATTCCTTAATAAATCAGTTATCTTAAAGCTCGGGCTTGTGAGACTGAGTATATTGGAGTAGGCAACCATTACACAGGTTGCCATAAAATGACGTAGGAGGAAAGGCTGTGAAGAGTTGTTAGTTCTAATGTGGCAAACGATTGGGGGGATTTTGGAATTCCAATGTCTTTTTGAATAACAGTGTTTCCTTCCTTTTGACAAAAAGAAACACTCATAGATTGCATAATGGTAACTGCATGCAAGACATTGAGCCACAACTGGCCAACTACATTTTAAATTAGCATGGTATATAAAGCCACATTGGGTGGTTAGTTTTTGGCTTAGTATGTCATATCAACCCAGAGAATTAAGGAAACAATGGTTCACTTAATCATGTGTGAGGGTTTTGTTTTATTTATTTATTTATCAAATTTATATGGCCGCCCATCTTGCAAAAAGCAACTATGGGTGGCATACAACAATTCATTAAAACAATAAATATATAAGAACTATCATTATTAAAATATAAAATGGTAATTATTAAAATGAAAACCACAAGGCACAAACGAGAGCAAATATTAACTGCTGTAAGGGAGCCATCTTAGAATTTCACTGGTCCCCTGGGACCTCCAGGCCTGATGGCATAGCCAGGTCTTGAGGGCCTTCCTGAACATTAACAGGGATGGAGCCAGCCTCACTTCAGGAGGGAGAATATTCCATTAGGCAGGCGCCACGGCAGAGAAGGCCCATCTTCCGGGACCCGCCAGGCGTAATTCCCCAGCGGATGCGATCCACAGCATGCCTTCTCTACCAGATCTGATGGGATTCAGGGAGAGGCAGTCCCTCAGATAACCTGACTCCATGCCATGTAGGGCTTTAACGGTCAAAACCAGCACCTTGAATTGGACCTGGAAGCAGACTGGCAAGCAATGCAGCTCGCGGAGCAGAGATGTAACGTGTGCTGTTCTAGAAGCACACGTAACTGCCCACACTGCTGCATTCTGCACCTGGTTGTATGAGTATAACCCAGGCAAATTTATTTTTGTGGGGCCGCAAGGAAGGCATTACCATTCAGCAGACTGAGGTAGTGTCAAGGTGTTGAAAGACACCAGGTGATTAAATGTGTTGGCTAGAACAGGGTTCCTCAACCTTGGCAACTTCAAGCTGTGTGGACTTCAACTACCAGAATTCCCCAGCCAGCAAAGCTTGCCAAGGTTGAGGAATGCTGGGCTAGAACATTTCTACTGTTGTCCACAGCTCATTCAAAACCATGCCAAATATTAGATATTTATTTATTTATTTATTTATTTATTTATGAGGGACAATATTTCTTACTCTGTTCACATTATGGGTCCATGTAAACAAATCTTTGGAATGCGTGTGTAAAACTCAGAATAGGATATTTTTATTTAACTTCTCTCTTCCTAAGCCATACCTTTTTCCCAGAAATGGAAATACTATTTTTTTACTATATGCACCCTGGGGAAATAAACATTTTTAAATTATTTGCTCACCAAGAAATGATGCACTTTCCCTTTCCTCTCATCTTGGTTAGGAGGAGACCCTGCTTTTGAAGACAGATTTATTTTAACAGAAGAAGCTAATTTCTGGCCAGTAGGAGAAACATTCTGAGCATCAGATTTTGTTCTCCTTTTTTCCTGTTCTTGCTCATGACTCATCTGCTGTGTATGCCAGCACACAGCAAAGACCCATTTAAGCCACTTCAGTGAACAGAGTGTTGGCCAAGGCAGAAGAGAATCCAGAAGAGACTTTGAAAGTTGGGGCATCTTTAGAAAGGCCTCACTTGCAGAACTTAATAGCTATATAGGTTCCTAATGGCAGAAATGGATAGAACTTCTCATAATGGTAAAATAGGATTGTCCCATGTCTACCCTTCTGAACTTCTTGACTGAAGAAAGGTATAATATAAACATCCAGAGCAGTGTTCTGAAAATTAATTACTTATCACAATGCATTTCTGGCCCTTACCAGAGTTTCTATTATCCCTGTCCTATGAGAGGGCTAGACAGCTCCTTACATAGAGCGTCACAGATGCAGAACTGCACGTCGATCTATTGAGTATGTCTTTAGACTATCAAATGTCCTGTGCACCTAGCCAGCTGGTTATTTTAAGACCTTGATGCTGCCCCAATATTGGAGATCTTTTTTTACGGGCTGAACTCATCTCTTTCTAACTGCTTGACTAGAGGGCAAGTTCAATAATATACCACACAATGGATGTGTACTTGCCCCTGTGGATCAGAAGCAGTCAATACCTTTGGACATATCCTTTGATCTTGCTCCTCTGTTATGGATCTTTGTATGGAACACATTTCACCTCTTCCACTATACCTCCTTGGGTGCTCAGAAACAAATTTCTCTCTTTTTAGTAGACAAGTATCATAATACCACCCACAAAGTAGTCAAATCTTGTGTTTAGGTTTGAAGAATCTGTTGGGATATTCTAAAGCAAAATATGTCTGTTTTACCTGGGTGCATTCCGTTGCATTTTCAGTGTATTTTCAGTCTATGCAAAAACGCATGAAAAAATGGTACTATATCTTGGATCATAGTACAGATTTATTCTATTATTTTTTGTGGCCTTACTCCCCTAACTTTAGCTGTGGATCTCATATGCAGAAATCTATTGAATGGGAACTTTTCCTACCATGGAGGACTGTAGTGAGAATGTTGTTTTCTGCATGTCAGGGGCTATTAAAGGCACTGTAGCATCATAATCCAATACAACGGCAGCCCTGAACTGAAATGGAGTATTTAAATGGGTCATGAGATTTTTGGAAACAAATAAGGAATAGCTTTCTAGAAAATGTTGGATTACAGCTCCCATAATCCTTGACCATCGCCCTTTTCACAGATGATGCAAGTCTAACAAGATGTGAAGGGCAACAGATTTTCCCCACCCCCACCTTCAATGAGAAAGGATTGAGAGATCACATGGCTAGGGTAAAATATGCCACTATGCCAGTTCGAATTCAAAACACCTGCTTCCCTGCTTCACAGCCACACAAGAGCATTCCTGGCAGGGAGGCTGCCATTTTCTAATTTGCCACTGCTTGAAAGCATTTCCTGATCAGAAATGGACCCACCCTTTCTGTGGGAATCTATACAGTCCAATTACCAAAGAATCAAGAGTGGTAGAACATAGAAGTCTGCATAATTCCACTGGGTGGCCTCAGAAGAACCTTTGTGGGAGGAGGTGGAACTGGGGACGTAGAGAGAATCAAATGCTAATTAGTATCTCTTATATTGAAAGGAAAATAAATATTCAGGTAACTTCAAGATTACTGAACTGGAGAGAGAGCACACTTTAAAAAAAGAGAGAACTAGGCAAAACCTTAGCTCTAAAAACCTTTGAAGTGTATTTGAACACCTATGTAATAGCCTGGGGGATTTGGCAGGTGCTATGGAGAAGGGAGGTGGCAAAGCAGAGAGATTACTGTGGGCCTTCATTGCTTTGAAACATGAATGACATAAATGCCAATCTATCCCAGCTCTTCTAGGCAAACCAATTTTAAAAAAGATGTTCTATGAGATAACCAGTTCTGCAATGTCAGAAGCCAGTAAACTCCATAACTTGCACACCCGATCCTTTCCTTTTTACTTCTTTCCTTGCTCCTCTGATTCCTGCAGGCAGCCTTTGACTAAAGTGTTCTCCTTTCTGCTTCCCAGATTTCCATGGTCAGCTCACATCCATGGCAAGCTTCCAGAACTTCAGAATGCTATTTGACTGAACGGGCAATATATTTATTTACTGTTATATCTGGAGACATTTGTGATCTGCTTTACTGTTTCTCAAGAAATGCTCATGAAGGTTTCCAGCAGCCTTCCCTTCCCTAGCCAGCACAGATGGGTTCTAGGTTCTCAAAGGCTGGTTTATGAAGCAAACAACAAATGCGTACTAAGAAAGAAAAAGAAAAGAAAAAAAAACCCTTAAAAACAAGTACAAAGAAAGATTCTGCTCTGATTCAGAGACCCAGGAGACTAAGTGCAAAGTCATTTCAAAGCCTCTCAATGCCATGAATCAAACAGAGGATTTGTCATTGAACTTAACTTGAGTTCATGACTCACATATTTGCCCTTATCCTCAATATATGGAACTTACTTTAGTTTAAGCTCTGGTTCCTATGCCAGTCTTCCCAGCACCTCCTCTTTGTGGATTATGACCTTCTTGATTTCTACCACATCCAATCATTTTCTCCATGTGAGGTGACAATAATTGGAGTTGTAGTCCAACACATTTGATGGACACAGGCTTTGATTGTGAATTCCTTGTGATTGACCCATGCTATCATTAGGGCTCAAACATTATTTTGTTAACATAAGAGGGACTGGGAATATATATTTACTTCTAATGAATGGGGTGCTTTGTGATCTACCAGCAAACATAATCTCAGATTCAAGGACAAAGATACTAGTGAGAAGAATGGAGGACAGTCACCTCATTCACACATTTCAGATCATGCAGTATTGTCCAGTTATGTTTGTGTGCAGCTGCTACCAAAAAGAAAATTACCTATATACCTAATATATAGGTAGCCCAAAGAAACAATATGTATTATTATTTTCTGCTTTCTCTAATTTCACTATGCTAATATGCTTTTTCCAAGCAATTCTTGGGAAGTCTGGCACAACCGACTTTTTCTGGAAGGGACCCAGTTCTCATGACAGCACCCAACTTCCACATTCCATCTAAAACCAAACTGATAAAGACATGATTTGAAGATCAGCCATTTTTCCTCTTCTCCATTTTGTTTTATTTATCTTCTTCCTGTTGAGGAATTTAGCTTTTCTCACCTTGAATGCTTGCGTACGAATTGCAGATTTTTTTTCCCTTATGGCTAGTGTGCTACTATTGTTCTTATTACTTTATTTGAATTCCTATACTGTAGTTATACCCCACCCCAAATTGCACTGAATATTTGGTAACTTAACTGACATAAGAATGCAACAACTGTGAAACAAATCAAAAGTGTTTTTCATCTAGTCCTGTGCCCTGCTTTGGACTGCGAAATCTTGCTCCTCCAATTGCCCTCTGTTCAAATTTGAATAGGCCCCCATGTTTGTGGTAACATAGGCTTCAAAGCCATGTGTAAGGATTGACGGTAACTGAGCCAGTCATGGCAGGAGGACAGGGGAAGCAAGTAATGTCATACATGTCATGATGTCATCCTGCAAATGATGTTAACTTAAGGACTCAATGTCATTTGTGTCATGATGTGACTGGAGCAAATGGCACAATGCTTATTATTTGCATGAGGATGTCACAACATGGTTGACATCGTGGCTTCTATTGGACACCTACAGAGCCAATGGTCTGGTTTGTACACATAATACTAAGCTGGAACACACTTTGCTGTCCACACTCTGCGGTTTTTGATGGACCCAGTGATGGGATTAAGGACCTAAACTCTAGGATCTGCATCTGCAAAGAATGGTAGGGAGGAGGCAGTCGAAAGGAGACTTTATATCAGCTGCTGGAAGGAGCAGACAGAGACAGAGCCAATGCTGCTCACCCCAGCTTTCTTTGTATTGTTCAGGCAGATACTTAGCTCATAAGTTCGGAATTATTGATCAAAGGTGGGCAACCCATGAACTCCACACAGATGTTCAGCCCATTTTTCTGGCTCTTAAAGACCTCCAGGATCATATTTAACGATGTTTAGTAAAATGTTACAAAATATATATTCATTAAGGCAGTGATTCACAAACCGTGGGAGACAACAGACAGAGAATTGCTAGAGAATGCCTTCTGAGGGATTTTTTTCCCCAAGCAAGTTTACCAGTTTAATGCAAAAGTGTGTTGAATGCAAAGCAGCACAAGAGTTCCTGTATGAAGCCTGAGTGTTCTTTTTGCTTTCTGAAACACATTTGCATTTGTCAGTTTGATGCAGTGGTTAAGGCATCAGGTTAGAAACCGGGAGATCCTGAGTTCTAGGTTTGCCTTAGGCACAAAGCCAGCTGGGTGACCTTGGGTCAGTCACTGTCTTTCTGGGAAGGAGGTGTGGTCTGAAAAACCTTGCCAAGAAAACTGCAAGGACTAGTCCAGACAGTCATCAGGAGTCAAAAACTGGCTGGAAGTCACCAAAAAAAATTGCCTTTCAAAGAGGGAATAATCATGCCGGGAGGTCACAAAGATTCTCTGACCCACACTCTGCAGATGGAATTAGGATAGAAGGGAAAAGAGGAAAGGCACAGAAGAAAGAGGTGGCAAGAAGAGGAGGAGAATTTACAAGGACCAGGCTGGGAGGGGAACAGCAGATGGACTCTATTATGTCAGCATGACCACAGCGCCCAAAGTATCTTCTAGCCTGCCAGTGTTTTTCAAGCTGCAGTGTTTTAGGAGGTATTCAAGAGAAGCTGATTTAAAGCAAGGAAATGCCCTATTCTTTTCCCCCCTGAGTTTAATGAATGAAAATGAATGTCTTCAAAATGAAGCCAGACTTCAGGAATTAGGCAAAATTAAGCAAGCTCACATTTTCCATTAGAAACATGAATTTAAATTGGGGTGTGTGTGTTATTTCCAATAAAATGGTTTTATTTATAAGGTTGTAAGGTGCTATCATTGTGTGTGTGTGTGTTTCATTATTAAAAGTAAGTAGTATATTTCTTATACTACCTTACCCCAGTGAAATCAATTCATTTATTTGGTGGGAGGGTGGGTAACATTTCACAAATTCAAATAATCTTTTTAGGGAGTCATGGTATTGCAAAATATGAGAATCCCTGTTCTAACAGCTTTGACACATTTATTGTAGGGCTTTTTAAACACAAGTGTTTAGAATAAATAGGCAGGCCCCAAGTCCTGTCCTCGACTTCTCTGTTGATTTTATTACATCCCCTGCAGCCCTTGGCAGATAGAAAAACTAGGAGAAAAGTAGTACTACCCTTCCCAGAAAAAGCTGCCAAGCTGTTGCAGAAGCTTGCGCTATTATTTTCATTTTTAAAAGGCAATAATTCTTTTCAACAACAAAATTATATTAATCCTCAATAAGGTATATGGCTATCTAAAGGGCACAGGGGCAGAAAGGTGTAAATCCATGAAGTCCAGGATCTAAAATTACTTATCCATACAGCTGGTTATGTGCAAACTATTCCTAAAGATCTTAGGATTCAGTTAAACAGCCTCAGGCTTGATGATCATGCTTAGGTCATAAGTGATATGTGGCTAAATGTGTCTATGTGAGTATCTGAGGAAGACTACAGGATCATCTGGAAGAATTTAACCAGATGAACAGATTATAGTGTTTTTTGTTTGTCTAGAGTAGTGTTTCTCAACCCTGGCAAGATTAAGATGTGTGGACTTCAACTTCCAGAGTTCCCCAGCCAGCATGGGGAAGTCCACACATAAACTTGTCAAGGTTGAGAAACACTGGTTTAGATATATTCTAAGGATCTGTTTTGCCTGGAGAAACATGCAATATGTCACATCTTGGGGGGGGGGGGTGCTGAGTGAATTGTGTGCACTCTGAAATCTAATTTAGTGGCACTTTTCATGGTAGGACCGTGACATGATTTTGCTCTTTACTATTCCACCCCCCACCCGCCATCTCTGCAAACAAATAGAGCTCAAGGATAATCAAGTACTAAATTCCCCTCTGACTTTCAGCCTGGGCAGAAAGTAGCATCATTCGGGGTGTAGAAGTCCGTGCTTTCTGCCACCTCCTGCTTAATGACACAGCCAGTGTGCAAGCCAAGAAGGGGGGATGAGGTTACTACTAAACTTGAAAACATGTCATGTTAAGGCGCTGCCACCTGATACTACCATCAGAAGGCAAGAAGTGGGAGGACTCTCCGATCTGCTTTATTGAAGCAGCAAGCAGAGAGACCCTCCCCAGGGAAGAACAAACGTGGTAATATTCAGGAATAATTATCTTGCAAAATAAGTCGCTCTATTGCTGTGGCTCTTTCAACCATTATCTAGTGTGGGACTGAAAAACTGGTGCATCAGTGAAAGTGCTGGTAACAGCAATATTGCATTCAGCTGAGAGGTTAGCAACCAAGCAGGAGCAGGGTTGGGAAATGCTTCCAAACTGTCATTGCCTCAGCAGAAATTTGGGGAGAAATCCAAGCAATTTTCTTTTTAAGCAATTGTTTCTAATTCTTCTCCCAACTCCCAGGCTATTGCCAGAGCATTCTTCCAGCTGGAGAAGCTTTTTGCTGATTCCAAACACGTCTTTCTGCATTCATTCACAGCACAAGGCGCAGAGAAGTAGGTACACAGTTCCTGCTAACAAGGATGGAGATTGCTCCAATCTTCTGCCTTCCTGCACATTGTGGGATAAATGAATGTAGGCTGCACAGAAGGCTGCCCGCACAACCCTGCCTGGTTAATGAGAGTTGACGACTGTGCTCAAAATCTTCCGGCGTGGGCAGCAGTTCCAAACATGGCCATGACTCCTGCCTGTCATTTACAAGGCCAGCAACAGAGCCTCAGTAAGCAAAAAAAGAAAACAGCTGGGGCTACCTGCACGGTCTACAAAACCTTGTGAAACACCCCTAGATCCTTACTCTGTTCGAAACTGCTTTGGGGGACTTGTATTAGAATCTAACATCTCATTTTTATGATTATTCCATCATTACAGAAGGCAATGGGTCTGGTCTTTAAAATCCTACCTTTTGAATTTCATTTCCTCCTTTACCATTTGCCTATAAGCTCTCTCCATTTATCCACTGCAAAGGGTAGGCAGCCTGAGACCTCTAGATTGTTTGGTCCTGCTGGCTGGGCCTGGTGGGAGCTGAAGTCCAGCAGTCAGGAGGGCAGTATGGTTGCTTCTCCATCCTGGTTCTGTCTCTGTGGCTTTCCCAGATGCCGAGCCCAACCGGTTTTTCCTTGCCAGCAACCAGGCCATATCACATTGCCTAGACTACAGTATATGATAGGTTTATTTATTTAATTAGGAGTATATAAGGAATATTTATGTTCTGTCTCATCTCAAAACATCTCAAAGTAGATGCCTTTGGTTCTTAACTTTATCCAGGTTGATTTTCATTTCATCCATTCCATTCAAGTTATTCTTTCAAGAACGACTCTCCCCTCCCCCCCACGAAATCTCTTTTTCCCCTTTTTCTTCTGAATTGCTGTTTTTGATACTTCCTATTGTTCTATGGCTTCAGTACCTTCTAGCAGCTGGCTTTCTCCAGTGGTCACTTCTGTATGATGGCTTGCAGAAGCAGACAGGATTTAGTTCAGCTAGGATTGCATAGCCATACAGCTGCTATCCAGTTCCTCTACTTGTATGCAGAAGGGGAGGGAATGAATCAGCAGCCATCATGACTATACTGTAAAACCTTTTTGAAGCTCCATCTATAGGTAGCTGTGTACTTCCATTCTCCATGCAGAGGCATTTCATATGGTCATCAGTTCCCTGTGAACTTAGTTGGGTTGCAAGACCATCACTTTACATGCTCTCCAAAGCCATTGTATGGTGATGAAGAAATCAGACTTACACACTTACCGAAGCAATTGTTGCATGCAGAGCAATTCTGTGTTTATCCAATGCATACATGCCAAGGACTGTCTTTGGTGTAATTTGAATCCACACTTAATTTAGAATTTATTTTCTGAGTTAGAGCTCCATTTAGAACACTGATCTCTTCTTTGCTGTTTTTTATCCATAAATAACATTGTTATATAATAGTACTTAAAGATAGCAATTTACAATAGTTAATAACAATAGTTTCAGTAGAAGAGAGTATCTGTAGCTCAGGGTTGAACTGTTGAGTTCTTGGTACTCTCTGAGCTTGGTTGTTGGCTTGCAGACGTTTCATTACCGAACTAGGTAGCATCATCAGTGCAGCAAGAACTCTACAACAGCAATAACTGTTGTTTTCTCTGTATGTTTTCTCTATAGTTGGAGGGATCATCTTTGTCATCATCTACACTCAACTCTTAAACATCTAGCATTTCTTTTAGAAAGAACTTTATGATAAAACTAGACGGGCCTGCCTAACCAATGCCCAAGAAAGAAACCAAGATACTCTCTCTGTAATGAACTCTGCACTTATGCTCTGCACAATATTTTTTGTACACATCAGAGATCCTATTCAAGCAGGTAATATGTAACTCGTTTAGTTAGATTTGCTTGTTTGATTTTATGTGAAATTCTGTATGTGTGGCTGCTGACTTTCCTTTTTCTTCCTGTTTCCCCTTTTTCCAAATGAAGCCTTTTTCCTGAAATTGAACTACAGTATATTGTTTTAAAACAGAATTTTTCATGAAAATCTTCGCATGTAAACCTGCGGAGTTGCATAGTTACCACTTGTGTTTTCAAGATATCCATTAGGCTTTGTTAAGTTTTGTGGTTCTGGGCTTTGGGTAGAAGTATCCAAAGCAATTTCATTTCAGTTTTCCCTAAAACTTGCCTAGGGGAGAAGTCCTTGCAAAAGGACTAAGGATGTCCTAGTTGGACAGACTAAAGTGTGTTGGGATGTTCAGCCTAACTAGTGGCAACATACTGTTCTTTTTCTTTTTACTTGGGAACTCATGGAAGAAGACTACGAGTAGGTTACAACAATTCCCTTGCAAGGTCAGTAACAATACATGTCTAATCTTTATTTTTAGGCCATACTACTGGCCATTTATACTGTGTTCCAACTCTGTGGGTTCACAATTCTCTAAAAGTTGAGACTGACATAGTTGTGTTTAGGACTGCCACCCAAGACAGGGTTCACACAACATAAACACTTTAAAAAGTCATCTTGGTTTATTGAATGAACCCACACTTGGCTGGATTTTTGCAACACACTAAGACTTAAACCATGTTTTATGCACCACAATGGCTGGGTTCACACATATTCTAAACCATAATATGATTTATTGGGTTTTGTTTTAGTATATGTTTTAGTAAAGCAGCTCCCCAAGATTGTACATCCAAAAAAAAAAACACCTGAATAAATCATGTTTTGGTTTAGCATATGTGTGAACCCAACAAAATATAATCTTAGGGAGCTGCTACTGCACTGGCTGAAAGCCTGGAATAGTATCCCTATGCATATTGATCTTGGCTTAAGGAGCCTAAACTCTTTTGGGTGAAGACACAGGAAATTATTCTGAAGGAGTCCTTAGGCAAGACATCCCCCATTATCTTCAAACAACAATAATAATAATAATAATAATAATAATAATTTGATCAAACGTCTTTAAATGGCAATACAAATTTATATGATCTTGAGGACTCTAAAATGTTTTATAGAAGTTACGTTTTATAACTTAGGGTTCAAAACGCCACTAGATTATTATTTGCTTTTTACATGATCAGTCTTTTGCTGACATTAGCACAAAGTTTATTTTCCTCTCCATTCCACTTCTTGGGCTTTTACCTTTCAGTCAGTTTACTGTCAGTGTTTTGGAAAGAACTTATTTGGATGATGATTGGCTATTTCCAAATAACTGTGGGGTAGAATGAGAAGTTATCTTCGGTACATTTTTCCCAGAAATGTAGGAGGTGGTGTTTTTTTTTATTACCAGAAATAAGCAGTTCAAAAGTTTTTGTTTCTTCCGTTAACAATAGCAGCGCTCACTTCCTCCAGTACCTCTTCAACAAAACACAGAGACATTGCATAATAGCTAAACACAGGAAATGAATTATCATAACCAATTCTGGCTAACAGAATGTAATCATAGAAGAGCATATTTCCAAAACTCTTGGAGGGCTTCCAAGCCAGTTGCTTGGATAGTGAACATGCAAGGGGAGTCAAAACCAGAGACCTTCTTAGGCCGTTTCCTCATTAGTGATTTATAACACCTTCTAGTGCCATCCAATCAATGCAGTGCCAAAATAACAGTAATGGAGGCAGGCTTTATATCACCACAGTGATGGCTAGGTGACACTATAAGACACTGTAAATCACCAGTGAGGAAATGACCTTAGAGTAACTTCAACCCTGCCCTATCAGGAGCTAATTTATTCTAATGACACAGCCAGAAAGCCACATTAAAGTGCTATCCACCAGTTCTTGAACTGGAAAAAAAATAAGCTAGAGTAAAATTTGCTGTCCTGATGGCTGAGTAACTTCGGCCTCAGTAATAAGGATGGCCATTGGTGCTGTCCTTACTGTATTAAAGCAGACAAGTTATGGAAAATGATTGATGGATCACTTTCTGGCTTAGTTTCCTCTTCTACCATGTGTTGCCTGCCAGCAGGAAAATAACCACCAGACATTCTCCCTCATATGGTGTAGGGCAGGGTTGGAGAAGTGTAGGTGAGTGCTTGAAATGGCATGTTTAGCTTCCTGTCAAGTTGCCCAACTAGCAAATCATAACCATGGTGGCACATCGCACTTCTGAGCTGGCAGCTGGGCTATTTATGAACACAGATCTAGTGCTCTTCTGAAAGTCCTCGACTAGTGCTGCAAAGGAATGGCAATGCTGACAGTGAGTCAGCTCTGTCTTCCCAAGGAGCAGCACCTAGAAGAAGCCTCTGGATGGTCATCGAGCCAGAAAGGGTAGGCCAAATGGTGCCCCCACACCAAATAAATAAAACAGGAAAAAAAATGGTATGTGAAATAGAATTACATGTGTCCACTGCCTTGAGCTGACCACACACACACACACAAAAGGTAGGCTAAAACCACCACCACCACCACCACCACCACCACCATCATCATCCCCTTGTTGGCAGAAGCAGTGAAAAGTCTATAATGCACCCAGTGGTGACAACACATAATGGTGTTGCCAACAGTGGTGGCAACACATAGCTGGAAGAACCCAGGTTTCTTTTAGTTTAAACTGACCTTCTGTAGAGCACAGAACTAGTGCTGATTTTTACAAAACAGGTTTAATGTGAAAGAAACCAATGTTTTTTAAAAAGGTCTAGCATTTTTCAAAGACTATTTATATTTATAAGGACCCACTATGAACTTGGGAAAGCAATGGTTGGGCATTATGCAGACAGAGATCTCTGCAAAAGCTGGTTGTCCAGTCTTCTGCAGTTCAACCAACATGGCCATGAATGGCAGTTTCTAGTGGCTAGAAAAGTGGAGATATATCTGAAACAGCCTAAAATGGCCAGTTGGGAGCTGGGCAGATCCCTCTCCTGACAGCATCAGCAACCACAGCATGGATTAAGTGTGCCAGAACATAGCAGTGGCAAACAACTTTAAGGTGTCTCACTTGTGGTCCCTCTGAAATAATGAAACATAATTGCACATAGTAAATATTAAAAGCTGAAGCTTTTAATTTATGTAGCTAGGGAATTCTAAATCCTGCCAAAAACTCCAGCTGTAGGACAAAAAAGGAAAGTCACCTGCATTTTCTACTCCAGTTATTCGTAGTATGAGATCCAGGGAACCACTGGTTATCAATGAGAATACTGCCTCTGATGTGGCAACCAATATAATTACAAAAATTGGCAAGATTTCTTGTGAAATATTAGCATTCTTGCTTGAAATGTCACAAAATTTCTAGAAAGTATACCAAACATTTATGAGATTTGGTAACCCCATATGATTTCAGATTTCAGATTTTAAATTAAAAAAAAATTAAGACTAACCATTTTATTTTATTTTATTTATTTATTTATTTGTCATATTTCTCCACTGTCCATCTCGTATACAATGACTCTGGGTGATTTACAAATGATAAAAATAACATGTCACTAAAAAAATACAGTATAAATATAAATATGAATATGAATATAAGTATAAATAAAAATATAAATATAAATGTAAAAATACAAAATATAAAATATAAATTCAAGATGGCAAATCAAGATCTTACCATTGGCCACATCACAGGGCCAACCACCCCCAGGAATGGCTATCCCCCCTCCCACCCCAAGCCAGGTGGCAAAACCAGGTTTTAACCCCCTTCCGGAAGGCCAGGAGAGTGGGGGCCTCTCTTACTTCCTGGGGTAACATTTCAGCCATTAAAAAAAAAATTAAGACTAACCATTTTATTTTATTTTATTTATTATTTTATTTTATATTTTACTCTTCATTAGGGAAGGTCAGGTGTGCTGGGGTAGTCTTCAGAAGTTTTCAGTGACAATATAAGTAGTGGCCTGAAGAAAGGAAAAGATTGGGGAAACTATGCATCCATACCATAGCCCAGAAAGAGGGGGAGGGGGAAGACCAGGTATAAGTATAAAGATTTACAAAGAGAAAAACAGGAAGAAAATGGAAAGAGAGAGAAAAAAAACGACGACTCCCTGGATATTCAGCCCCTCCCTCTCTTAGTTAAGCCATAGCCCATGGCTTTTCCTGAGGGCTTTTGGGGAGAAGAGAGAAGATTATACTACCCTGGGGTATCAGGTGTTATTGGTTTCTCTCAACTATTCTTAACCCTACTTTGCATTTGATTGTTTTAAGCTGTTCAGAGTCTCCACATTGGAGTGGTTTATTTACTGCAGTAAATCAATAGAAAGAATTCCAAGTAAAAATAAAATTAATTTTTACATGTTAGTTACTTTATCAGAATCTGGGATTTCAGGGCATAAGCAGAGTTATTTTCAGAAAAGACAGCTAGCCTGAAAAAGAGCATTTTTTACTCCCTGATTCTATACTGTTAGAATACAACGGACAGTACAAAATTACATATTATGAGAATTGGAGATCAGAGAAAGACATTTAGCAGAGACAGGCAATTTTTGTCCAGCCCTCATTTTCTGAAGTCAGTGATCTAGGCACCAAAGCAGAAAAATAACTTATCAGCTAAATCAAACAAAAACTGCTAAGAAATGTAACACACCCAAATCTTTGGAGCAAGACTCAATCGTGTTCCTTTCTACTGACCACACTTTCTTGGACTGCAAAGAGAAAATTATTATAACTTGGTTTTTGTTGTTGTTGTTGTTGTTGTTGTTACTTAAAAACCCCAGTTGCCTCAGGAATATAATAAAAATAGATAAAACAAAAAGAATGACTTCTCCAAGAGACTGCTCTTTTTTGAACGCTAAATAATAGTTTTGTTCACAAGAACTTTTGTGTTGCAAAACTAAAACTATTATATTGTGCTCTGAAAAATGAATTCAGAGAGATTTTATTTATTTATTTATTTAAATTTATTAGCCGCCCAGCTCCAATGGAACATTCGGGTGAAAGATTTTCAACAACTTTAAAGGATGCAATGTTAGTTTTTTTTAATTTGTGGATAAACCTAATCATGAAAGGACATTTTGAAGATACTGTTTCATCTAAAATGAGACCCTTCATGGATGAATGAACCTTTTCATTCCATTGATCAGAATTCTGACATCAGGAATGGACCATTTCATTTGATTGGGCAATACAAAAGTCAGTCTCTCCAAAGAGGCTGGCTTTCTTTTATCTCTGATATCTTTTAAAACTTTGAAACTATTGCTCAGAGAAATAAAAGCCTACCTAATAAAATCTAAGCAGGAGACAAAAATGCTTTCCCTCAAACCATTCTCTTTGCAGTGAATTCTTGTAAATGTTCTGCAAGGACCTATTCAAGCAAGTAATCTGTAATTTGTTTAATTAGATTGCCTTTACTGATTTTATTAGGAATTCTGTGTATCTGATTGTTTTCTTCTGTTGTTCTTCCTGTTTTCTTCAAATAATCTGCTTTTTATATCTAGAGATATAATTGTGTTGTTTTTAAGGGTAGCTTTTCAGTTAAACATTTTGCATTTGCAAGATTATATAGTGGCATAGATACTTGCGTTCTCAGGATTTTCACAAGATTCTGTATGGTCTTTGGGCAAAGCCTGTTTATTTTTATTTTTTTTCCTCCAAGTTTAAATGAAGGAAGGGTGCTTGGCAGAGGGTCTTGGGACTCCCCAGCTGGACAAATAATATTGACAGAATGTCCAGATTGAATGTGGCTTCCTGCTGTTTTTTTTTTTCCCTTTTACTGGGAATTGCTTGGAAAAATGGGGGCATTACTAGGGAAAAATTGTTTTTCTTTCCAAATCTGTATATTGGAGAACAAAGATAAGATCTGGTTGCTTATGCTTCCTAGCAGGGTGCCAACTTACTTGACACTCTAAAGGGCACTATTCAGCTACATGAGAATATGGGGGCTCAACATAAGAGAGGGAGGGAGGAAGAAAGATTATAACTACATCGCTGCTATTGCCAAAATACCATCTACTGAGAGGCTGCTCTAAGAACATATAAGCAATATATTTATATTAAATTTCCATAAAATTATAACAGTTTCCTCTCCAAGAAAAGAGACTTACAGCTTTTTCCTTTTTTCAATGGTTTTGGCCTTCTGCATGAAAAACATTCATCCTTATCTATCCTAAAACTGACTGAGTATCATCCTTATCAGAAGTAACTACTTAATCTTTTAACGTACTTTACTCCACGTGGAGATTTGTTTCCTAAATAACTTTTTCATTATTGAAGTGCATTGCTGACATTATAATGTAAGAAGACAAAAACTGGGGGAATTCAATTGGCCAGGACAGGACCCCTCCTGAAATTAAGGGAACCGATACGGGTCTCCTTGTAGAGGGATGTGCTCGCAATATAAAGGAGACACTAGTGGGACCTGTACTGAAGAAACCTTCCTGTGACACTGGCAAATTGTACAATTATAGGCCAACTGCAAATGTTTTGATTTATGTTTCAAACATGTTTATCCTACTTTGTTCATTTTAACTGTATACAGCTTATACTCCAAACCCCCAGTAAAATAAATACAATAATATAAAAAATAGACTACAATATTATCAAAATCATAGTTTATAACTTCTCTAACTAATATAGATCCTTCTATCACAACATTCAATAAATTATATCCATAGCGATAGCGTCAATATACATCTCAGGTACATCTGTTCCTCATTTCACCCTCCTAAAGGTGCTTTGAATAACAAGTTTTTAACAGCTTTCTAAAAATCAAAAGTGAGGGCACAGAGATTATTTACAGAATGTAAGGAGGAACACCTGAACAAAATGCTTGCCCCTGAATCCCCTCCTGTCATGTTCACTACGTGTGGAGACTCTTAGTAAGCATCTTCTGTAGGCATGCCTTGAGTGGGCAGATTAAGTGGTCTTGGAGATAACCAGACCCCAAGCCATGTAGGGCTTTATAGCTTATCACCACTACCTTGAACTGCACCCAAAAACCAATAGTGTGATGGTTGCCTTATCCTAAATAAAACTCTCAGACTCAAAATGTCAATTCAGGTTCTGGATTTATTTAGAAAAGAGTGCAAACAGGTAAAAAGCTGAGAATGAGAAAAGCACACCTAAACTCAAACTAAATAGCATCTTTGCAAATAACACCCCACCCCCTCCCTCACATACAGTTCTCCCCACATTCCCAGGTGCTCCTAACGAGCTCTGCTGATCAACGGGCAAAAAGACCTTGACATTTCAGAGATAGCCTAAACACATTCCACCAGGCACAGATCAGCACGTCTTCTGTACAAGGCTCCCAGCAGCACCTCCCAGCCCGGACACGTATCAGCACCTTGGCAAGCGAACCGTTACGATGTAGACAAACACCGGAACGGTGAACATGACATACCGCCCCCCTTAAAAAAATTCAACTAGCAGAGGGCTTGGAAGGGTAGGCAGTATGAAAAGCGCATGTTAAATCAGGGGCAAGAACATCGCGGGCAGCAACCCATTCAGGATGGGAAAGTGTTTCCAATGGACGAGGTACTGCAGAGACCCACGCAGCCGGCGAGAGTCGAGGACTTCTTTAACTTCAAAATGTTGCTGGCCATCAATCATGACCGGTGGGGGGGGAAGCGAGCGGGGATGCTAGCAAGCGGAATCCTGAGCAGGCTTGAGTAAACTGCAGTGAAAAACAGGATGGAAACGCTTCAAATTATGAGGCAAATCCAAACGAACAGGATTGGGCACGGCAGTAATTGGAAATGGTCCAATGAACTTAGGAGCGAGCTTCCGAGAGGGTTGAGGGGACTTTATAAACTTTGTAGAAAGACAGACCAAATCCCCTATCTGAAAAGCCGGCTGGCGGCGGCGGTGCCGATCAGCATGCCGTTTATAAGCCTCTTGCGCCTCACGAAGAGCGGTGCAAATAACGGGCCAGGAATCAGCCAGCCTGGAGCCCCAATCGCAAGCGGAGGCTGGGGAAATTCTGGAATGGGAACAAAATCCCTACCAGAAACAATATGAAATGGGGTTTGTCCCGTGCTCTGGTGAACAGCATTATTGTAAGCCATTTCAGCGAAAGGGAGCAAGTCAACCCAATCATCTTGATGATAGTTTATATAAGAGCGAAGGAATTGCTCCAAAGTGGCATTAAGGACCTCAGTGGATCCGTCTGTCTGGGGATGCCAAGAGGTCGACAAAGCCTGCTCAGTGCCAATCAACTTCAAAAAAGCCCGCCAAAACTTCGAGGTAAATTGTGTGCCCCTATCGGTCACCAAACGAGAGGGGCAGCTGTGAGGACGGTACACGTGTACCAAAAAAAGTTTAGCTAGTTGTTGCGCCGAGGGAATAGAAGCACAGGGCACAAAATGAGCTCGCTTAGAAAAATAGTCTTTGACTACCCAAATGACAGTTTTCTTCTGACTGGGGGGTAGATCCACAATGAAATCCATGGAAATCACATCCCAAGGGTGTGCAGGGTCAGCCACTGGCTGTAGGAGCCCCTGTGGTTTACCAACAGAACGTTTGGACATTGCACAGACAGGACAAGAAGCCACATAGGCTTTGAGATCTTTACGTAGGGTGGGCCACCAGAATTGTCTTTGAATCAAATGTAGGGACTTCAGAAAACCAAGGTGACCAGCCTGCTTACTGTCATGAGAACGAGCAAGTATAGCAGGACGTTGAGAGTTGGATACATATAAACGCCCCTTAACCCAAGCGAGGACATGCTCAATGGACACCCTGTCAGGATTAGCAAGCAGCCAGGGATCAGAACGCAGCGCAGATACAAAAGTAGAGCGCAATGCAGTGGACAATGGAGGCGGCTTGCGAACCGGCGAGGAAGGAGGCGGGGATGGGCCGTGAGCGCTGCTACGTGTGACAGCCACCAAACCCAGTTGTGGCCCCGATAGGACAGTGCCAATTACATCGGAAACCGGGCCCTCATCCTGTGGCAACCTGGAAAGGGCGTCAGCCAGAAAATTCTTCTTGCCAGGTATAAATTTAAGCTGGAAATTAAAACGGCTGAAAAATTGAGCCCATCGAATCTGCTTTGGGGTGAGGCGCCTGGACGTACGGAGCACCTCGAGGTTTGGGGTGATCAGTCTGAACTTCAAAAGGGGAGGAAGCACCTTACAAGAGATGCCTCCAAGCCTCTAAGGCAGCTTTAACAGCAAAAGCCTCCTTCTCCCAAACATGCCAGCGTCTCTCTGCCTCGGAAAATTTTCGAGATAGATACGCACAGGGCTTCAAAAGCCCAGCAGAATCCTTTTGCAACAAAATAGCTCCAATTGAAAAATCCGAAGCATCAACTTGAATGACAAAAGGAAGGTCAGGATTAGGGTGGGAGAGGATGGGCTCCTCAGTAAACAGAGCCTTCAGCCGATCAAAGGCAGCCTGACAGGCAGGAGTCCAATTGAGCACGGCCCCCGGGTTCTTAACTTTACAGGTTTCCCCCAGGCCCCTAGTGTGTAACAAATCAGTTAGGGGCAGGGCAATTTCAGCGAAACCCCTGACAAAGGATCTCTAAAAATTGGCAAACCCAAGGAAACTTTGAAGTTGCCGCCGGGTTCTGGGGCGTTCCCAAGAAAGCACAGCTTGAATCTTAACAGATCCATCTCAATGCCCTTATCGGAAATCCTGTAACCAAGGTAATCCAAGCAAGACTTATGGAACTCACATTTAGACAGCTTAGCAGAAAGCTTGGCCGCCCTAAGCTTGCTGAGAACCTGTTTAAGCAAGCGTTCGTGTTCCTTTAAGGTCTTAGTATAAATGAGGACATCATCCAAATAGACCAAAACGCCCTTAAACAAGTGATCATGCAAAACTTCATTGATCAGCTGCATAAATACACCCGGTGCCCCTGCCAGACCAAAAGGGAGAACCTTATACTGGAAAGAGCCCAAAGGGCAATTAAAGGCTGTTTTCCACTCATCCCCCTCCCGAATGCGAATGCTGTAATAGGCTTCGCGGAGATCCAACTTTGAGAAAACTCTGCCAGTGGACAGATGTGCAAGCATGTCTTTGACGAGAGGCAGAGGGTACTTGTTGGAAAGGGAGGCGGAATTTAATCCGCGGTAGTCCGTGCAAAGTCTGAGGCTGCCATCCTTTTTCTCCCGAAACAAAACAGGAGCCCCGACCAGTGAGTTTGCCGGTTCAATGAAGCCTCGAGCCAGGTTCTTGTCGGCAAGTTCTTTCTTAGTCATAGGGTAAATCTTTGGCTTCGGCAAGGGGACGTCTGGAAGAAGTTCAATGGAACAGTCAGTCTTGCGATGGGGGGGCAACTGGTTGGCCTCCTCCTCCCCAAAAACATCGGCAAAGTCCGAGTACGTGGCCGGAAGACCTTCCAAGGGGGATGGGGAAGGCAGAGAGTGAAGAACCTCTGCCTGCCCAGCCGTCGGAGGCATGGCACGCCCCAGAAGGGGAGCTTGATAGAAGCCATCCTCAAAGGTAATGGAGCAGGACCGCCAATTGATGTAGGGGTTATGCGAGGCAAACCAGGGAATCCCTAAGACAACCAAAGGATTCCCTACGGGGGTCACGATGAACTGAATGAGTTCGAAATGGGACCCCATAGGCAAAGCAACTTTGCCAGTAAAGTGGGCAGTCCCCCCCCCCCCCCCCCGCTGTAGAGCCATCCAGCTTTTGGAAAACCAGCAGCTTTGGGAGAGGGAAGCAGGGCAAATCCAATTCCTTGACTAAGTCAGGATGGATTAAACATCGAGAACAGCCTGAGTCCAATAAAGCCCAGACCTCGAGGGATTTGGATTGAAATCCCAATTCAATTTTGACAGCGAGGATAGGGCAATCAGCACTCACCATGTTGGGATTGTGCCCGGATCGAACCACCTGCCCCGAGGTGCCGGTTAAGACAGGTGGAAGTCGTTTCCCGCCAGCTGTTCCAAAGCCTCTAATTCACCTCCCGGGGTGTAGATGTCATCGTCGTCCGCAGTAGCCAGTGCCCCTGTCAACCAACGAGGAGGGTTGGTCGGTTTCTTGGTTGGTTTTTGAGGCACTTTTGTGGAACGATCTGGTACCTTAGCTTTAGGGCAGTCCACAGCGCAGTGACCCGGTTTTCCACAGGTGATGCATTGACCGCGAACAAAGCGGCGTTCCTTCTCCGCATCCCACCTAGAGGTCGATGGAAGAACCGGAGCTCGGGTAGTGGTGACAGGCTTGTCTTCTTTGGTGGCCATCATAAAAGTGCGTTGGGCATGTTCTGCTTTACCCGCGAGGCAAATCCAATCATGTAATGAGTTGGGATAATCCCGGCCAAGTGCCCAGCACAAGACTTTGCGATTGAGTCCATCCTTAAAGCGATCAATTAAGGTGGCCTTGGACCATTCAGGAACTTTTCCTGCCAAAACTTTGAATTCAAGTGCATAATCAGCCACAGGCTTCTGTCCCTGAACCAGTTCTTTAAGAGCGTCCTTAGCCCTCTCTTTAGCCAAGGGATCTTCAAAGTAGCGCTTCAGCGCAGCCAAAAAGGCATCGAATGTGGCCAGGGCAGGGGCCCCAATCTCCGACAGTTGTACATACCAGTCAGCAGCTCTGCCTTTCAACTTCACAGCCACTGCAGCTATTTTCTCTTCCTCCAAAGGAAAGAGGTGGCCATGCCGTCTCATGAAGCTGGCAGCGTTGGTGAGAAAGAAGGACAGATTAGCGGGGTCACCATCAAACTTCACCGGGAAGTCCTGGGGGGTTCTTCCAACCTGCGGGACCCCACCTAACTGTTGCCTTGGGGCCACCCCTATGGGAGTGGATCCACGCGGACCCGATGGAAAAGCCCGTGGAGGGGTTCCTCCTCCAGCAGCCGGTGATGGGGAAGGCAGTAGGGTAGGTGCTCTCATTGCTCCAGGACCTCGGACGATCCGTACTAGGTCTCCAAAGGCAGCCGACATAGAATGCAAGACGTGTTCCATGGATTCGATCTTGGACTCCAGGACCCTAATCCTGTCAGGTGTAGCGGAGTCCTCCAATGCTGGACCTCCCGGCGGTGGGCTCCCTGATACATCTGGCCGCCCCTCTCTAGGAGTGTCGGGCCAGCGGAGCTTCCATGTGGAGTGGGACGTGCCTGGTCGGGGGTCCACCAGGGCATCCCATAAAAACTGTTCCTGTGTCTCTATGTCATCTGGCGGGGGTTTCTTCGACCCCGCGGTAGAGTAGGAGTCCCCAGACTGAGGTGTAGCTTGGGCTGGGACAGGGCTTGGGTCCCTGCTCGGGAACGTCAACTCCGGGAGTTGTTCCGCCTGCTCCTCGAGCTCCGTGGGATCCTTTCCCCCTTCAGCCATCGCTAATTCCTCTTTCACAAGAAAATTATCCGGTAAAGAGTAGTGAGGTTGGTTTGAAAAATGATTCTCAGCTTTATGTGATGGTTGCCTTATCCTAAATAAAACTCTCAGACTCAAAATGTCAATTCAGGTTCTGGATTTATTTAGAAAAGAGTGCAAACAGGTAAAAAGCTGAGAATGAGAAAAGTGCGCCTAAACTCAAACTAAACAGCGTCTTTGCAAAGAACACCCCACCCCCTCCCTCACATACAGTTCTCCTCACATTCCCAGGTGCTCCTAACGAGCTCTGCTGATCAACGGGCAAAAAGACCTTGACATTTCAGAGATAGCCTAAACACATTCCACCAGGCACAGATCAGCACGTCTTCTGTACAAGGCTCCCAGCAGCACCCTCCCAGCCCAGACACGTATCAGCACCTTGGCAAGCGAACCGTTACGATGTAGACAAACACTGGAACGGTGAACATGACAAATAGGGAACCAAAGCAGATCTTGTTTTTTGGCTCTATCATGTAGTCACAATTAGTACCTGGGTAACTGCATTCTGCACTACTGTAATTGAAGTTTTTGAATGGTCCTCAAGCACAGTCCCATGTAAAGCACATTACGGCAGTTTAAACACAAGGTAACAAGGTTATGAATTATTGTTGCCAGTGCCTCCCAGGAATAGCCACACTTGGCACATCAGTTGTAGGTGGGCAAAAATTCTCCTGGCTACAGCTTCCATCTGCTTTTCCTGAAGGAGTGGATGTAATGATTGCCTATTCTAAAACACCATCAGACTCATGAGCAGGAATTCAAAGATATCTGATTTATTAAAGAATAGTATGCAGGATCACAGAGAAAGCTGAGAATGATTAAAGCGCGCCAAATTCAAAGTAAAAACCCTCGGTGCAAATGAAATCCCTCCCCTCATGAAATCTTCTCAAGTTCACAATCCCAGGTGCCCCTAATGGTTTCTGATGGTCTGCGGGAAAAGGCCTTGAACAGATAACATAATTCCAAACACATTCCATTGTACTGATACCATATACAGAGCTTGGTACAAGGTCTCACAGCAGCTCCCTCTCAAGCAGAAACGCGCGTCAGCACCATGGCATGTGAAATGTTACGATGTATAAATTACATTGAATCAGTGGACATGACATACTGCCCTCCCAAAAGGAAGAATACATTAAGCAGCAAGCTTTAAAGGATAAGCCAGGTGAAAACGGTTAACTAAATCAGGAGCGTTAACATGGTGAGCAGACACCCATTCAGGATGAAGAACATGTTTCCATCGGAGGAGATACTGCAGGGTGCCACGAAGTTTGCGTGAATCAACGATGTCCTTGACTTCAAAGTGTTGTTGGCCATCAATCATATTTGGAGCAGGAGGAGGAGGCTGAGGGTGCCAGCGTGAGGAGCGGTGCACAGGCTTAAGCAAGCTGCAATGGAAAACAGGGTGCACGCGTTTCAAATTGTGAGGCAGGTCCAACTTAACAGTAACTGGATTGACAAGCTGAACAATAGGAAACGGACCAATGAATTTGGGAGTGAGTTTTTGGGAGGGTTGAGGTGATTTGATAAATTTAGTAGAGAGATACACTTGATCCCCAACTTTGAAGTCATGCTGTAAAGAATGGTGCTTATCAGCTTGGGATTTGTAAGCAGCCTGGGCATCAGCCAAAGCTTGTTGAATTACTGGCCAAGAATCAGACAGTTTAACAGCCCAGTCAGACATAGAACATGGTTGGGAAGGGGGTCGTGGCAGTTCAGGGATGGGAACAAAGTCGTGACCAGAAACCACGCGAAAAGGGGTTTGTCCGGTACTCTGATGGACAGCATTGTTGTAAGCAACTTCAGCAAAAGGTAACAACTCAACCCAATCATCCTGATGGTAGTTAATGTATTCTCTAAGGAACTGTTCAAGAGTAGAATTTAAAATCTCAGTAGAACCGTCAGTCTTGGGATGGGAAGCCGTGGACAGCGCCTGTTTGGTGCCAATCAATTTTAAAAATGATTTCCAAAACTGGGAAGTAAGCTGTGTCCCGTGGTCAGAGACCAAGCGGGAGGGGCTACCGTGGAGGCGGTAGATATGGAGGAGAAATAAGCATGCCAATTGTGGGGCTGATGGGATGGATGCACATGGAATGAAATGCGCTTGCTTGGAGAAAAAATCTTTTACCACCCAAATTACAGTTTTCTTCTGACTGGGAGGTAGATCTACAATAAAATCCGTAGAAATCTCATCCCAGGGACAGAAAGAACTGGCCACTGGCTGCAAAAGCCCTTGTGGTTTCCCTCCTTTTCGCTTTGACATGGCACAAACAGGACAGGAAGCAACATAGTCTTTTACGTCACGTCTTAAGGTTGGCCACCAAAATTGGCGGTGAACCAAATGCAAGGTTTTGACAAAACCAAAGTGTCCAGCAAGTTTATCATCATGGGAACGCTGCAAAATAGCAGCCCTTAAAGTTTCTGGCACATAAAGGCGGTGTTCCACCCATGCCAGACCATTTTCAAAAGAAACATTGTCTCTATTAGCTAGCAACCAAGTGTCAGATTTCAGTGCCTGGAGAAAGTCCTTCTGTAACTGACAAGGAACTTGCACTTTCCGCTTCCCAGGCTGGGCTGGGGGCGGGGTTGCCTGCACACGGGTCTGGCTCCGAGTGACAGCAACCAAGCCCAGTTGTGGTTCAGTGAGAACAGTCCCAACCACATCTGCCATTTGATCACGGTCCTGAGGTAAATGTGACAAAGCATCGGCCAGAAAGTTTTTCTTTCCCGGAATAAATTTTAACTGGAAGTTAAAGCAACTGAAAAATTGAGCCCAGCGAATTTGTTTAGGGCTGAGACGTCGAGGGGTGCGGAGGGCTTCCAAATTCCTGTGATCGGTCCAAACCTCAAAAGGGCATTTAGCGCTTTCAAGGAGGTGGCGCCAGGTTTCCAAAGCGGCTTTTACAGCAAATGCCTCCTTTTCCCAAACATGCCAACAGTGTTTGGTTTCAGAAAATTTCCTGGACAGATAAGCGCAGGGTTTTAAGTGATTTTCAGAATCCCTCTGTAACAAAATAGCCCCAGCTGAGGAGTGAGAAGCATCAACTTGGACCACAAAGGGGCGTTCAGCGTCAGGGTGCTGTAGAATAGGCTCAGCAGTGAAAAGGGTTTTCAACTTCTCAAATGCCTCCTGGCAGTCAGGCGTCCAATTGAGCACTGCCCCAGGGTGTTTTACTTTACGTGTCTCCCCCAAGCCCTTGGTACAGAGTAAATCAGTGAGGGGCAAGGCAATCTCAGCGAACCCCTGGATAAACTGGTGATAATAATTACTGAACCCAAGGAAACTTTGTAATTGCCTCCAGGTGCAAGGGCGTTCCCAACTTAAAATTGCCTGAATTTTTGCAGGGTCCATTTCTATACCCTTGTCAGAAACTCGATAGCCCAGATAGTCAAGTTGGGTTTTGTGAAACTCACATTTGGAAAGTTTAGCATAGAGTTTGGCATCTCTAAGTTTGCGCAACACCTGACTGAGGAGGCGTTCGTGTTCCCCCTCAGTTTCAGTGTAAATGAGAACATCATCTAAATAAACCAGGACCCCTTTAAACAAATGATCATGTAAAACTTCATTAATCAACTGCATGAAGACACAGGGAGCCTCTGCTAACCCAAAAGGGAGGACTTTGTACTGAAACGATCCTAGTGGGCAATTAAAAGCAGTTTTCCACTCATCTCCAGCTTTTATGCGAATGCGGAAATAGGCTTCACAAAGATCGAGCTTGGAGAAAATCTTGCCCTTTGACAAATGAGCTAACATGTCCTTCATGAGAGGGAGAGGGTACTTGTGACAATAGAGATGGAATTTAACCCTCGATAGTCCGTACAAAGTCGAAGCATGCTGTCTTTCTTTTCCCGGAATAGCACAGGGGCCCCAACTGGGGAATTAGCAGGTTCAATAAACCCCCTTGACAGATTTTTGTCAATGAAGTCCCGTAATGCCTCGAGCTCCTTCTGAGTCATCGGATAAATTTTTGGCTTGGGCAACTGAGCATTAGGGACCAACTCTATTGCACAGTCAGTTTTCCAGTGGGGGGGTGGGTAACTGATCTGCTTCCATCTCCCCAAAAATGTCAGCAAATTCTTGGTATTGAGTAGGCAAGCCTTCTAAATGTGGTAAGTCAGGGTGCGGTTTGGCGATTGCTGCCCTTCCAACCCCTGCATGTGGAATCATCTCCGCTGAAGGAGCTTGGTAAAATCCATCTGTAAAAGTCACAGTTCTGTGCTCCCAGTTTATATATGGGCGATAGGTCAACCATGGGATCCCCAGGATTACTAAGGGATTGCCAACGGGTGCTACCACAAATTTCAAAGTCTCACGGTGACTGCCCATTTGCATTGCCACAGTTCCAGTGAAATGGTTGCCGCCACCCCCCCCCCCCGCCATTGAACCATCTAACTGTGTGAAGAGCAAAGGATCCTGGAAGGGAAAACGAGGCAGCTCCAAAGCTGTAACCAGATCAGGGTGGATTAAACACCTGGAACACCCAGAGTCAACTAAAGCCCACACCTCTGTAGTTTTTGTGCGGGAACTCAACTTCACCTTTACTGCTAAAGTGGGACAGTCAGCACTCACCATAGCATCTTCGCACCCGTCCTCTTCCACCTGCCTGGTGGCGCCCTTCATGGTAGGTGGCTGGCATTTCCTGCCGGCTCCTTGGAGTCATCTTCAGCCTCCCCCGAGTAGTACTTCTTCAGCATTGGCTGTCCCTTTGGCTGCTGTCATCCGCCACGAGGGGGGGGGGGCGATTTGGCCGGCGGCTTGCCCGCTTGATCTCCAGCCTTGGCTTTTGGGCAATCAACTGCTCAGTGCCCTTCCTTTCCGCATCGGAGACACTGACCCCTCGCATAGCGCCGCTCCCTCTCCTCATCCCAGGCTCTATAGCTTGGCCGGGCAGCAGTCGCAGCACTTCTGGGTCCTCTCATGGTGGCGGATGGCTTTTCAGATCTTCTAGTCTGCATGAAGGTATGCTGAGTGTGCTCAGCCTTGCCTGCCAGGCAGATCCAATCGTGCAATGACTCTGGGTCATCTCTACCCAACGCCCACCGTAGGACGTCCCGGTTGAGTCCCTCTTTAAAACGTTCTATTAAGGTGGACTGAGACCAGTCAGGGATTTTCCCAGCTAGGGCCTTAAACTCCAGGGCGTAATCAGCTACGGACATTTGGCCCTGGGTAAGATCCTTCAGCGCCTTCTTAGCCCTTGCCTTGGCCAGAGGGTCCTCAAAATGCAGCTTTAATGCCCACATGAAATCATCAAAATAATCAAGTGCAGGGGAGTCAGCCTCATTTAATTGAACATACCAGTCAGCTACGCGACCCTTCAACTTGGTGGCAATGGCAGTTATTTTAGCCTCTTCAGAAGGGACGCATGCTCCAAACTGCCTCATATAACTTTTAGCATTAGTTAAAAAGAAGGATAACTTTGTTGGATCCCCATCAAATTTGACAGAAAAGTCTCTCACCCCCACTCTGTCATGAGTGCCGTTGAGCTGAAGACATCAGCGCAATGGCACACATGACAATAACGAGGAAGCAGGGGAAGGGGCTCAAGATAAGCAGCCATCAGCTCACAAAGAAGAAAGAAGAAGAGACAAAGGCTAAGCGGATCGCGAGGCACACCCAAGCTGTTAGCACTAGCGCAACGGAGATCGCCCAGCTGACAGCAATCACCGGATGAATAAGGAAACCGATGATGGGCGATCCCGGAGCACCAGCGGGGCCTCGCAACCCCTCACCTACTGGCAAGTCAGCATGTTGGACAAAGGGGGGATGACGTAACCCTGAGTGAGGGGGCGCTGACCGGCGCAGGGTATTTAAACCCCGCACCGGCGCGCTCCTGTCACTCTCAGCTTTTTTCTACAACTGTCACTACGTGATGAATAAAACAGAACCTGCTTCAACTGAACCAGCGTCTGTGCTTTACTCAGCCGTAGGCAGTGCATGACACACTCTGGGTGGAGTGGAACCGGCAGCCACTTAAGTGGTTGGGCCCCAGGTTACAGTAGCGCTCCCTTTTCGAGGTGGGGACACAGGTGATCAAACCCTGTGGGGTGGAGATTCGTCCTGGAGCTGTCTCTGACCCCGATCCGCCAGCGGTCGGCATGGGAGGATGGGGGACGGTTGCGGGAAGCTGAAGTCTCCTCCGCGCCTTCCCTGCCCCTCCAGTGACAAAGATAGGTTAGCATGTACTCTATCAATTCAATTTTGGCTTCCATCACTCTTAGCCTCTCAGGGGTTTGAGAGTCCTCCCTCCCTCGCGTGTTCAGTTTTCTCCCTGTTGACATTGTTGTAGATTCTTTGTCTGGGGTTAGCAGGAACCGATACTTCCAGGACACCCCTGACGTCCCTGGTTGGGGTTCCCCTACCTCATCCAAGGTGATCACCTCTGTGAGCGATCCGTCAGGTGCCGGTGGCCTTGGCTCTTCCCTATCGTCAGATTCCTCCGCATCAGAATTGGAACTCAACTCATCCTGGGAGTCTGCAGGTTCTGGGGTGAGACTCAATTCTCTGCTCTTGACTGTCGACTCAGGTATCAAGCTAGCCGTCTCCTCAAGTCCCCCAGTCGTGAGCTTGGACTCAGCCATCGTTAAATATTTTCCCTCACGAGAAACTGATCTTGGTAGGAGCTAACAGTACAACTTTGGGGATTCTCAGCTTTATGTAATGATTGCCTATTCTAAAACACCATCAGACTCATGAGCAGGAATTCAGAGATATCTGATTTATTAAAGAATAGTATGCAGAATCACAGAGAAAGCTGAGAATGATTAAAGCGCACCAAATTCAAAGTAAAAACCCTTGGTGCAAATGAAATCCCTCCCCTCATGGAATCTTCTCAAGTTCACAATCCCAGGTGCCCCTAACAGTTTCTGATGGTCTACGGGAAAAGGCCTTGAACAGATAACATAATTCCAAACACATTCCATTGTACTGATACCATATACAGAGCTTGGTACAAGGTCTCACAGCAGCTCCCTCTCAAGCAGAAACACACGTCAGCGCCATGGCATGTGAAACGTTATGATGCATAAATTACATTGAATCAGTGAACATGACAGTGGAGAGTTTCAGAAGAACCCCTAAAATGTGCACCAAGTCTCTCTGGAGGAGCATAAGCTCATCAAGAACTAAATTTGATATTGTCCTGCACTTGGGTAACTTCTGAGCCGACAGCCACTCTATCTTGCCAGAGTTTCAACCTACTTCTTCCCATCCAGACTCTACAACCTCTAGACACTGGGTCAAGATTTCCACCTGATCTCTACATTGGTCTGGAGCAGAGAGATAAACCTGGTCAAATTCCAGTAACTTAATGTAGAAGTTAAATTAAATAGAGAGGGTTGAGCCCTGTGATACTCCTGGAGTGCACTAGGTTTTGACCTCAGGAAGTAGTAGAACCATTATAAAAGAGTGCCACTGATCCCTAATGCTTGCAAATAGTCCCAAAGTATATCATGGTCAGTGCTATCAAAGGCTGGTGAAAGATACAGCAGGAATAATAGGTTGTACTCCCCCCATTCAAGACCCACCACAAGTCATTGACAAGACTGACCAATACAGTTTCTGTCACATGTCTGATCCTGAACTCTGCCTGAAATGGGGCCAGATAATCTGCTTCTTCCAGACTTCTTTGTAGTTATTGCCCTACCACATTCTCAACAACCTTCCTTTAAAAAGGAAAGTTTGAGACTGAGCAATAGTTGTCTAGTGTAGATAAGTCAATTTTTTTTAATCCGTTCCATCATGTATGATTCTCAGAGACTGCCTGGACAAGTCCCTGCAGTTTTCTTGGCAAGGTATTTCAGAAGTGGTTTGCCATTGCCTCCTTCCTAGGGCTGAGAGAGAGTGACTGGCCCAGGGTCAGCCAGCTGGCTTTGTGCCTAAGGTGGAACTAGAATTCAGGGTCTCCTGGTTTCAAGCCTGGTACCTTAACCACTACACCATACTGTCTCTGTTAGATGAGTCCATAGCCAGTCCCTTAAAACCAAGGCATCCCAATAACCCTTTTAAGAATTCCAGCACTTTCTCCCCCCACAAGAAGACATTCACATTGGCCAAGATCCAGCCATTTGTCCCCTTCTGGCAATCAGTGGCAGCCAGGTAGGACAGGGGTCTAGCTTACTGATGGCAGAATTCATCTCACCAAGGGTTCTGTTTATTTCCTCAGGGACAACGGACTCCAATGCTTCCGAGATAACATCTCCAGATGCTACCCTCGGCACCTCTTTAGACTCTGTGCAACCAGCTTCCAACTCCTAGTGAATATGAATGATTTTATCCACAATGTGCTCAACTAATATCTCACAGCAGCCTGTCAGCAGTTCTTTTGGCGTATTCTTCTAAAAGGGTTCAGGTCATTTCAGAAAGGGCTGCCAGACAGCACTCTGCAGATACAATAAGGACAAAGAAGTAATTCTGCTTTGCTGGCCATGTTGCCACAGTATAGTATAGTACAGTATAGGCTCAGATTTGGGCTCTTACATGTGTCCAATGAGATTTGCTTCTCCTTCTCCACCAGCATAGTTCCGTTTACAGGTAACAGAGAAAGTGGTAGGTATATCAGATACATATCTGAATGATACTGACTTTTCTGTATCCATTTCAGTCAAACTGTTGGCTGGGATACGATACTGAAACGCCTTGGTGGATAGTTTATGCTGGATGGGAAGGATAGCCCTGCTAGTTCTCTTGACTCTCATTGTGGCTTTCCATATCAGAAACTATAGTATCTTTCTGGACTTTCTGGCAAGATTAGGCCCTGGAGATGCTGTTTTATAGTTGTTCTGATCCCTTCTGTTGGATTGTGTTCCAAAGTCATAGGAGACTATTGTTCAGCATGTAGGCCACTGCAGTTTCAGCATGCTGTTCCCTATGTTGTTCAACATCTGCATGAAAGTGCTAGAGAAGGTAATTTGTATTTCTGGGGTGGGATGTCATCAATATACTGAAGACACGCAACTCTATTGCTCCCTACCATATAAATTCCAGGAAGCATTTGATATCTTCGAATGTGCTGAATGACAGAGAAGAAGCTGAAGATGGAAATAGTGCTGGTAAACAGGAAACAAGATTTGGGGATTGGGATTCAGTCTATTTTTGACACAGTTGCATTCCACCTGAAACAGCAGTTTCATAGTTCTGGGAGTACTCCCTGATTCTCAGGTGCCACTGGATTTGCAAGTAACAGCTGTAACAAGGAGTATCTTTGCACACACATGCAGTGTGCCAGCTCCAAACCTTCCTGAGCTGAACAGATTTGGTGGCTATTATTCACGCTTTGTTGACATACCATCTTGACTATTGCAGTGTGCATTACATGGGGCTACCGTTGAAGATTGTCCAGAAGGTGCAGTTGGTTGAACATTCTGCTGTTAGACTGCTATCTGGTACATGGTGCAAGAATCACCTCATGCCTGAATGGAAATAACTGCATTGTTTGCCAATTGTTTATTGCTTGTCAAGTTAAAGTAATGTTACTAACTTCTGCCCCAAGTAAGTATCTTAGAAACCACTTCTCTTGCTATAAAGCTGTTCAGTAGTTATGACTCTCAGGAAAGGCCCTCTTGAAAATGCCTCTGCTGTCAGAATTCATTTGCTTAGCATGCAGTTCTGTCTCCTGCACTGCTCCCACATGATAAGAGTGCAATCCCTCAATCTCTCAGCATTTTGGAAAACTCAAAAGATGCCTCTCTTACTGGGCTTTTAATTGTTAGACCACTTTAGTACTTAGGATGAACTTTAATCTGTATTTTTTTACTCTTTATATTGTATTTTGTTTCAAATGTTGTTAACTACCTTGAATGCTTGCCAGAGCAGAAAGGCAGGGTAGAAATCAAATAAAAATAAAGGAAGGGACCTAGCTGAGCCTGTGGCAGCACCAGGATATCAGCAACCCTCCTGGAGCCACCCAAAAACTTGATAAAATATTAGAGAAGTAGACCGAAACAAAAACAAAAACTCCTCTAGGTGCTTTCTCAAAATACAGAGCAAAGGGGGAGATCAAGCAAGTTGATGGACCTGCTGGAAATAATGGGTAGATGCCCTGCTCTGTTTTTCTGGGTAATATGAAGATGGAGCTATAGGCTGTCTCTTTAGTGGTAGAAGAAAGAAGAAGTGGGTCCCACAAGGTTTCTCTTTGGGGAGAAAAGTGAGTCCTAATTACTGGATAGAAAGGCATCAATTTTTATGCTTAAATTCTGGATTTAATTATTAACATCTAAACAGTAAAAAAATTCTGTCTCTGATGCCTCATCATGGGGCTGCTGAGTGGGTGGTGTTAGAATAAATTAATCAAGTTCCTTTTTTCCTGTTTTAAGTAGGAAGGTAAATCTTAACATGTTATTGAAAGCATTTACCTAGTGATCTCATCAATGACTGACACCTTTCTGCGAGATTTGTAATATTACATGCAATAACCAGAAAAGGTTGCTGAGGTTAGAGATTAAATTGGAGGTAGTAAGTAGGGCAGAGGGATTATGATCTCATGTTACAGATTTAGCTCTCAGAAGCTGTGCCTGGATCCTGGTGAGGGCAGACTTACTCCCTGCGTTTCTTAACTTGGGATGGAATTTCAGGTACAGTGGTGAGAATAGCAAAATTTTCTGTGGTTTGGCATAACATGGATAGATAAGTGCTGCAGTCAGCACAGATAATGCTGAATTAAACTGAACACCAGCAGCTTTGTATGTTACTAAAAAAAAAAGGCAGAAAGCTGAATCCAGAGCTGCTGCACCTTTTGATAATAGTGTTTCATGCAACCCAATCATAATATATGCAACTGGACCTGCTCTCACTTAAGTTGTGATAGCAGGATCTTGAAGCCTAACCCTGCAAGTCTATGAATATTTATACTCTTCAGTAAGATGGTATTATGAAAGTGCATTTGGGCTGCTTGTATTCCCTTGTCTGAATGGTGTCCATTGCCTCATTTCAATTGGTTAAATTACATTTTTAAAAAGCATGTCATATGCTTTGCTTTGCTGCAGTTGGGAAAAACTGCTATCAGCTCTACGAGAAAAGAAGGATATGTGGGCAAACAATTGATCATCTCTTAGTAGCCATAGATACTTATTTACAAGCACTCAGTTATCAACTCAGACCTGTCATTCTAACAGACATATAAATAATGAAATGAAGGACCATCCCATTAATTTTTACTAACAGTCAACAAAATATACCACTTCAAAAACACAACGGGGATGGTGGTGGTGGTGGGAAGAATGACAAGAAATCTCTGGAGCATATGATGGTTTCTATAGTTTTATGATGTTAATTACTATCCTTATCTAAAAGTTTTTCCCCCCCATGTGGTATGTTATTCTGTCCTCATGGTAACTGTGATATGAGAGGCAACTCAGGAAAAGGAACTGCAGGCAAACTAAGACTCCCAAACATACGTATTATCTCAAATACATGTCAAAACTGACAGCGCTTTTCAGGCTGAACAACATCCAGTTTGAAGAGGCCATAGCGCACCTTTAGCTAAACAAAACAAAACAGGAAAGAAGAAGGGATGGATGGAGGGAAAGAACTAGAGAAAAACATGCAGCGTTTTTTCCAGACAGTGAGTGGTGATCTTCTACAGCAGCCTTCCCCAACCTGATAGTCTCCAGATGTGATGCATTAAAAAAGCTCTCGTCATCAGTAGCATACATCTGGATTGGGGAATGCTGGCTTACAGTGGAAAACAAGACATTCTACTTTGTACATTTTGTTTGTTCAGCTGAGATGAAGGGGAATTCCAATTTCTCCAAAATGTAAAAACAAATCTCTGAACAATATGATGCCTTTGCTTGCTCAATACAGCTGAACTCTTGGCTGAAATCCTTAGGGAACCCTATTTACCTGAATAATTTGGAGTAGTTGGGACGGGTGTCATAAAAAAAGATCTTATTTTTATGTGTATCTTATTTCTATGTCCACTTAGCCATTTAAACAGAAGGAAGCACCACTAATTCTGATGGAGATCAGTCCCAAGTGAGCATGTGTATCATTTCAGCCTCATACCAATCTGTAGTAAATGAGATCTGCCTTCAAAAAATGACAATATTTCACATCAGCTTCAAAATGCAGGCTGGGTTAAAAGATGATGAAAAAGATGATATCATCACTTACTCAAGAACAGCATTTCTGACAGTCGGCCCTGAAATAATAAAAGTGGCTCATAAAGAAGACAGTGGGATAATATGACATACAAAGATGGAGCTATGGAGCTGCTGCTGCTTTTAAATGGAGCCAAATTCTAGAAAGTCATCCCCATTTCCACTTCCCATCCCACTTGCTTAAATATTATGACACTTAAATATGAATCCCCTAGGCCAGTGTTTCTCAACCCTGGCAAATTTAAGATATGTTGACTTCAAGTCCCAGAATTCCCTAGCCAGCATGCTGTTTCTTTCCAGATCTCTGACGAATGCCTGCAGAATTGTGCTTGGGTTGCAAAGCAGCATCCAAAGTACAGAAGACTGCTGAACCCTCTGCATCTGTCTAACACCATAAAAATTCAACTCCAGGCATTGCTAACTTGTATCTACGTGCTGTGTAACAATTTATTTTTAATGAGCAGAGACAACAGGAAAGCAATAATCTGGACCAATTTATATGAAAGGGTAGTCCAGCCCCAGCTGATCTGAAAAGCAACACTCACAGCAAGCTACTGATGTATGTGCAACTGTTTATTCATAAATAAACTGAATTCTATGGGAGTAACATCCTAATAGCTGCTCTTCATGTTTTCAGCCTTAACAATGCAATCCTATACCTGTCTATTCAAAGTAAGTCACATTTAATTTAATGCAGCCTTCCTTAATCTCTAGATGCTTCCTTTATAACTCCTGTCACCTCACTGCTGGCTGTGGATGGTGGTCTTTGTGGCTCATCAAGTTAAGGATGCCAAGTTGGGAAGTCCCTTGAATGGGACTTACTTCTATGCAGTAAATATAATTAGCAAATGAGGGAGAGATAGCAAGGCTTGAAGAGCTTTGGTATAAAGGAAGAAGAGGACACATATAAAGTAGCACAGAGAAGGTGTAGAAAGTATTTAGAAATTCACTAGATAAATGTATTTATTAATTTATCTGCTTGTAAACCAGTATAAGTTGGTCTGATTCAGATAGAGTTCCATCTTGTAGAATAGGAACTGAGGTGTTACTAATAGAGAGTGCTACAGAATAGTATGTGTTCAGTCCGAAAAGACCAACAAATGGAGCAGCTTCACCTAATGGCAGTGGCCAGTTAAAGAACTCATGGGAGAATCAGGAAGTACTGAAGTTCCTCCTTGAGTTGTTCCTTGATGTACGAGCCGATATGTATTATAAGAACACCTACTGACTTTACTGGGCTAATTACACTGTGGAACATGGTGCAAGCTTATAGTGGCCTCAAGGGTCTTCTTCTCTCCTCACATATTTCTGTTAAATTAGGCCTTGGGGGTTTAGGGATGGTGGAATGATTATAGAAATCAACAAGGAGTTATTTTTACCTGGATGTATTATTGCTTGTACAGGAGGAGAATTCCGAACAGATTCTGGATTGGTTTAGTTTCAGGGATTTAGGCTGTGCATTGCAATAATGGATTTTATATGTGGAGGAGCCTAAGAATAATTAGAGCAATGTGAAAATCAGTAAAGTTCAAATTTTGGACACTGTTTACAAAAATGTGATCTGAATGATAAATGACTGCTATACAGTTTACGCTGCTAAATAAACATGCATAGGCATGAATAACTTTATTGAACATACTGTCATATCTCTATGTGACCTAGAAATCTTATAATCATATATCCGTCGAATTGAGTAAGGCCACTGAATTCCAGGAAAGTTGCCTTTGAGTAAACAGGACAATACTGTACATAAGAAGTGTTACTGAATCTTTCACTTAACTTTAAGCTGTGGGTCAATCATCTACTACTGAAGTATGCTGAAATAAATTGACCTTATATAATGCAAAGGAGAAGTGAACCTTAATACTTTTTTCTAGTTAGGATCTACTTTCTGCATCAAGAATTTTGTGTAATGTGTTCAGAAGACTCACTGAATTCAATCAAAACCTCACCATAGGATCTGATGCTATTCAGAAAATGGAGAAAATCATCTATTTGCCTTAAAAGTCCTGGGAAGATAATACAGTCAAATATGTATTACTTATTTAATGGCTTTCTTAGTTAATATTCAAGAATGCAGTTTCACTTACAATGCAAAGGAATAAAAAACATAAAATTCAGTATCAAGTTCTTACACTCATAGCCCAGTTTTAAACAACCAGGCGAAATCCCAGACATAACTAAAACAGCATAGAGATCTACCAAAAAACCCACCTTGCTTTCCTTACAGTTTCTGTTGAGATAGTAACAGAGAAAAGCTGGCATTGTATTGCAGAGGTCGGCTTCAGGGAGGCATTTGGGCAATATTAGAGCGGATGTCAGAAACAGGCCTCTCCCTACCAGAAATACCAAGGAATCAAGCCTCTTTTTGTGTTATTCCAGAATTGTTGTGTGCATCTAAAAGTAATGAGGACAGGTGCATCACCTCAGCAATGGCTGGGTGATGCCATAGTACAGTACTGTATAATAGCTGTAACGGATTGAGTGCCGTCAAGTCATTGTTGACTCTTAATGACCACATAGATGTTCTCCATGATGATCTGTCCCTAACCTGGTCTTTTACATCTTCCAACTGCACACCCATCACCACTGTTAACTGAGTCTGTCTGCCTTGCTGCTGGTTGTCCTTTTCTTCTCTCTCCTTCCACCCTTCCCAGCATTACAGCCTTTTCCAGAGAGCTAGGTTTTCAAATAATGTGTTCGAAGTAGCATAATTACTAGTTGGGAAATAGCCAGCGACAGCTTTTTGTGGTTGAGTGGCAAGGGCAGGAAACAGGCCGCCCAGGCAGTATTATGTGCAGCTATGGGAGTACCCAATCAGGGCAGCTAAAGTGACCAGGCTATATCAACATAAGGCAGATAAATTAATGAGGTAGTTTCACATAGAGGGCAGTAAGTCAAGCACTCGAGAAGGAGATATATGAGGGCACTTCTTTGGGCTAAGCCTGCAGATATGGACTGCAAAAATCCAGACGACCACTAGGTGGCAACGCAGAGGTACAACCCCCAGGATTCTTTGCTGCCATCTAGTGACCGTCTGGATTTTAGAGGCCTAGACCTGGTAGCCCTAATTGCGATAGCAGAATGTCCTCGGCGGAATCCGCCATTCCGTAAAGGCCTCCCAGCGATCAAGGACAACAGCGCTAACGCCACACGGGCTCTCCACGCATGCGCATCACTGATCAGCCGATTAGGCCAGCCCCGTGGAATTAAGGCCCCGGGGCCGTAGCAAGAACAGTAGAGATTCACGGCCAGAGCGGCAACGCCGGCCGGTTGCCTTCTCGCCTAACGGCCGCTCCGTTAAAAGCGTCAGTTCCGATTACTGGCAAGCGGGAAGGATGGTAAGAGGGGAGAACGAGGTGGTGACCGAGCCCGAATTCCCTGAACAGTTCCGGTCCTACTCGGAGAACGAAAAACACTGGCAGGCGCGGCGCGCCTTCATCGTGCGCAATTCCCCGCTGGGGGGCGGGGAGGCGCTCCCTCCACTGCGCCTGGAGCAGCTGCTCTCCCTCTCCATGGTTTGGGCCAATCACCTCTTCCTGGGATGCAGGTACCGCCTCCTTGTCCCTTAGCTTGCACGGCCTCCTCCAGATGCCTTGGGCTGCGGCACCTGGCTGGGAAGGATGGGAACTGTCGTCCAATGCACCAGGGAGATGCTAGACTGTAAGAAGGCCGTGGCGAGGAGTAGGAGGCCAGCCGTTTTCTCATTCAACGCATGCGCCGGGATTGCCCGGTATTTTCTTTCCGCCCATCTTTTTCAGGGATTACGTCATAGCAGGAGAAGCGTCCCCCGTTATATCTGCAGGTTTAGGAGCAGTTTCACCTGTTTCCTACCAGGACAGGTAGCCGTTAAAGGGAATAAGCGTATTCAGACATAAAATAAAGTCACACCAGAAACATACGGTTGTTTTTCTAGGTGGAAAAAAAGAGATAATTATTTATGTGGGTGTTGAAATAAAATTGTTAGAGGCCAGCGTGGCAGGGTTTCTTGAAGTTATTTGCTCTGAATGCAGACAAATATTCAGATGCTGCATTTACGTATTCCTGTCCAACGATTGTGCCCACTTCCTGTCATTCAAGGATGATTAACTGTCTCTGATAAAGGAAACCATCAGAGACTTTTCCATGTAAGTTATATTTTCTGGCATGTTAGAATAATGGACTATGCTTCCAGTCTGTGCCACAGTAAAGAAATCTTCATATTGTTATACAGAAATGGGAAGACATTATATCAAGATATGCAAGCTGCTTATTTTACATGTTTTGTTCTCATTCTTCAGCCAGCAAGTGTCTTGGGATGACTTACATAAGGTCAATAAGAGCAATACTATGCTATTAAAACACTATACTATTTTAAAAGGTGCCAATGATGGCATTTTACCACTTCTTTTTCTCCTATTCACAGGTCAGTTTGTTCAGAGGAACTAGAAGCAGATGGGGAAAATGATAGCAGTTCACCTTGCTGGCTTTTTCATCTGCTTTTTTTAAGAAACAGATTTTTAAAATCTGTTTTAAAAACAGTAATCTGCAAAGATTATGCGCTTGATATTAACTGTAGGGCTTTGTTTTCCAAATATTATTTATCTTTTACGATTGGCTTGTTCTTGGAAACAAAGCACAGATTTTTTGTTACGTATTTTTAGAAACTTGGTACTTCAATCCAAGGTAACTTGTATATTGTATTTCACCTATGTTTTGCTTAGTTTTTTTCCTAACTTTTTATAATTAAGCTGGCCTAAAGCACCCCAATTTTTCTCTTGTGTTCTTCAGACATTATTGTCTTACTTTATGGATGCAATTTTATAAAATTGAAAGGACAGAACTTTGTTGATAGCACATGTGAATTGTGGGAATGTGTACAGGAGAATGTTAAATACCCTGTAAACTTTCATTTTCATTATACAGCTATAGCAAAGATCTATTGGAGAAGGTGACAGAAATGGCTAACGGAATTGAAGTTGAAGATATGCCACATTTCACAACTCGTGATGAATTAATCAAAAAGGTGAATATTGTTCAAGATTTTGATCTCCTTTAGGAAAACTTTTCTTTCAGGCACCTTACACTGTATGGTCATATCTAATTACCAGTGTATTTGGCTTGTGTTTAGTAGATGGCTTTGTATTAGCTGGAAGCGCTTATTCTCATGCTAGTCAGAACAACTTTTTTTTTCTTATCCTCCCCTCTAGTGCAGCCTCCTATATTTCTTGAAAAACAGCTCTTCTCTGGTTGGGTGACTTTTTGTAGCATTAGGAAATACAACTCAGAGTAGGCTGGAAGAATGTGCAAAAATTAGATGTAATGACTTGCATAAAAATATAAATTTTCTGCTAAACAGAGGCAACACCGGATACAATCCTTTATCTTATACTTTCTTAAATCTGTTGCCATTATAAATTAAACTTCCTTTTATTGCTCCAGTAGAAAGCTTGATTGTATATGCTCAACTAAAGTTGAGAAAAGCAGAACAGCTGGATTGGACTTCTAAAGTCTCAAATAACTCCTTGTGTCTTTAAGCCTAGTTAACTTTTCCAAGCTCCATTCCAGTAGATTTCGGTTCTTTATGATTTGTAGAATATGGAAACTTGGGAAAACACTGCAGTTTAATTATAATATATAGATTGGTTGATTGTGTTATAATTATACAATATGGTGGGTATTCCTAATAGATGGTCCTGTCATTTATATTATGACATTAATAATGCTTTTGCATTGAGAGCACGTTTACATTTGAATACCTCTTAAGGGCTCACTCATATGCTGTAATTTCAGCGAAAAACAGCCAAAGTGAAAAGCTGGTAAGTGATATGGAACTCAGCTTTTTAAGCCATGCCAAGATTTTAAATTTATTATTACATACTTTTCAGATGGCTGGGTGAGCATGATGCTGAATGCACGTAGTCTTTGCCATGCCACTGTGTATTCACAACTGGCCCAATAAAAGCTGCAGTAACTATAGCTTGTGGAATGCAGCATTAGCTTTTCCCTGGCTTCCATGCACTGAAATGTTTATATGAATCAGTACTTAGTCTGCAGTTATTTAATTATTTAGCATAAACTGGGATTAGGCTTTAAGTCAAGTCCTAGGAGGTTTTGTGTAATAATGCTTTTAGAACTATTACATATTTGTGTAGGATTTCTAATAACCAAGCCTCTTTATGTAACACTTGAATAAACTAAGCATTACAGATTACTGCATTTCAGATAGATATGGCTGCAATAGACTTAATGGACTTCTACTGTGCACTTTTTTTAGAATCAATACTAGTGCCTAGGAGAAGAGATGCCAGGCTTTTATTATACCACACAGTCTGCTTTTATCGAAGACTCTGATCTGGATACTTCAAGCATCACTTCTGAGATGCATTTTAGATTAGACTGTTTTTATACTGGATGCTCAGAGATTATGTGTATATATTTTGATTCAGATTAAGGGGGAAGAAAAATACTTACGTTTATCAATCACTAGATACTTCCCCGCCCCCAGCCCATCAGAAAACAGGATTAAGTCTGATGTGGTGACACTTCCTGCGGTACCAGTTGTATGGTATGAATACAGAAGTAACTCCCATGAAAAACAGATGGGAATTATAGAATCAAATGTACAGTCATGAAAAACTGTTGGATGTAAGAAATAAATATTTTTAAAAACAATGAAAACACCGAATTGCCCTTTTTTTTGTGCTGCGTATGCCTTGTAGATGGCAGTGCCTGGCTGAATTTATCTGGGCTTGGAAGTTAAGCAGGGTTGGACCTGGTTAGTTCTTAGATGGGTGACAGCCTAGAAATATACCAGTGCGGTAGACTGAAAAACAAAACTGGAAGAAGGCAGTGGCAGACCATTTTCATATCAGGCATCATGTGCCAATATCTAATCTGCCTCTCCTCTAACGACATTGCAAAAAGTCCTGCTTAAGTGTCCCCCCTTTTCTTAAGGTAAGAGGGATGTGGGCTGAATGGTAGGCCTTTCACTTGTGGCTTCTGTACTTTGGGGCTCCTTGTCTTCAGAGTTTCAAGTAGCCCCTTCCCTCTTGACATTTCATAAACCATTAAAACCTTATTCCACCACGTGTTTAACAAGGATTGACTGTTTCTGGTAGCCATCCAGGGATTTTTTTTTGTCATTGTATGTCTGTCTGTTGGTTTTTTTATTCTGTATTTTACTGTGTTGTGTACTGCCCAAAATCTGTGGATTGAAGTAGGTTACAAAACCATGAACTAAATAAATAAATGATTGCTAACAGCAAAATAACATGGTCCTGTCTGTGACATTATCAGAGTTCAGCTAGACTTGAAGAAGACTATACTTCTTACATGACCCACTTCAGTGTTAAGGCTGTCCTGTCTTTAACAGTTACAGAATGAAAGGAGTATTGGCAGGTTCAAATGCTTAGAGTCTTGGAGACTTAGTGACATAAAATGACTGAAAGAATGCCTGATTGGTTTTGCCTAAAGGGAAATAAGATACTCTGGCCACATGATTTGTCTTTAAAAATATGGGATACTGCAGTTTTTGGAACCAGCCATAAGACGTTTCTTGAATTCTCCATGCAGCTTGAATTATATTTAACCTTATTCTGAACTATTGGACTTCAAAGTTATCTCCTGTTGACCATAAGAATGTTTCAAAGCCCAATACTTTTATTAGGCTGACATGATTTCATCAAAGAGCAGCAAGTTTTGTTCTTAAATTGTCTTGATGCACGTACTGCCCAAAGCTGTATTTAAGAAAAGTACTGGTATACTTCTCTTAAAAGAGTCTAATATTGCAGTTTAAGCTAGGTCCTAAGTCTAAATAATTTTCAACTTCTCCTTTTTTGAGTGTCTCGGGTCTTGCCTTATTTTTTCTGGAAATATAATGGTTATTGAGGATACTCAACTAATTTTAAGATGTCACAGAGGTTATTACATTTATTTTTTATTTTTTTTATTTAGATTTTTTATCCCACCTTATTTTTATAAACAGCTCAAGGTGGGGAGAGGGAAAGGATGGTGGCAGATACTGGGGGTACAACCTTTCCTGAGCAACTATTATACACCAATATTGTTTATGTAGGGGATTACTCTACCCCTGCTGTTAATACAATTCAGGAATAGGCAACTTTCTGACACCTGGGAGTTGCACGCTACATATATTTAGTGCCTGAAAGCTGCAGTTGGTAGGGATAATGATGCAAAATGTCCAAGATTTTTCCCTTGGCCTTCGTAGAAAGATTGGGGAAAGATTTCCTTTCTTTTTAAAATTTATTTTACACTTATGGTAAGGCTTATACTACAAAATGGCTGGGAACTCTGCACCAGCTTTTAGCAACTGTGGTCAGGCTTGGCTATGAAGGTTGCAAAAAGGACGGACCTTGGTGTTAATGCGGCCCTGAGAAAAGTTGCCCACCCCAGTGTAATTATTCTCTTTTCTATTGCTACTAGGGTGAGGAAAGCAGCTAAATATTTGTTTTAAAAGATCTAGGAAAGGGAAGTAAAAGAAACGCCATCTTTCTCTCTATGTAGGCCTCTGGATTCCTCAGAGATTCCAACCACAGAATTGTTCATACAGTAGGATTGCTCTGCTTGTTAATCAACATTTTACTAGAGTTAGGAGATGGGAATGAATTGAATGTGATTTCATGGGAACATAAGAGCTTTGTTGGATCAGACCCAAGGTCCATTAGTCCAGAAGCTTGTTTTCAGTAGGTCAGCCAGATACTTCTGGGAAGCCTACAAGCAGGCCTATGTCCCCTCCCCTTGTTGGCTGCTAGCAACTGGCATTTCTCTTAACCATGACAGCTGATAGCCGTTGATAGATATTTCATGAATTTGCTTTTTCTCCTCATCCGGCCATCTAAGCCCAGGGCTCTCATGATGAGTGCACTTTTTTCTGGCTTGAAAGTACTGCCAGTATGTTTCATTTGATGAACCTGACCTGGAGTGGTTTGAGTGAGAATTACTTCCACTGAAGACAAATGAGAATGATGGCAGCTCATTGACATTACCAAAAGCGATGTTGGTGCACAACTGCCATCTATGCCATCCACTGTGTGTTGTATCGTTATAAAGAGAAAGGGTGGGACAGACGAAATCTTGTGTGACTGAATTTTGCAGGTAAGCAAGCATTTTTCCAGGAATGCAGTATGGTGGCATTGGGCCTACTATCTTTAGGGGCTCTAGAATTTTCAACATCTTACATTTCAGGATAGCAAGCTATATGATACATTACAATACCTAGTAGGGAATGTCAGACATGTTTAACAGTTGCACAGTGATCAGATCATACAAAAACAAGTTCTGTGTGACTTCATCATTGATATGAAAGTAGGTTCTAGCTGCCTTTGACTGCTTTAGATAGCTGTAATAGGAGCTGGGTTTCCACCTGGTGGACCTATAGACACTGAACATCCCTTTCATGTGTTACAGAGCTGCAAAACCTGAGTTGTTTCTAAGGCATGCTCTCAAAAAGAAGCCAGCCCACCTAGATTTTCCAGTTAATATCTGTATGGCATCTTTATTTGCAAACATAGATTTAATTATATTTTGCACTGTGTCTTTAAACATGAACCTTCCCCATTTGAGCACAGCATTCATAGAGTTATCTCTGTAAAAAGGATACAGCTCTGTTTTTCTCATCACCACTCACTTCCAACTCAGTAATCCAGATTCTTACAATTGAAGGGAAGTCCATGCCTATTTTTCTGTTCAGCTTGCTCTTTCTGGTGAAAGAATGGCTAGGAATATATGAAATACATAGCTGTCTGTTCTGAGAAAAACTTTGTGAATAATTTAATGCTATCCATAATCCTGCAGTTCTGTGATCTGCAATGTGGTCTGAGCTTCATCTAAGCCCTATTAATAGGTAAAGAGATTCTAGTTACACAATTCACAGTGTACTGTGTCATGTCTTTATTGAACACATTGAATCAACATTCACTGATCTTGTTGGAAAACATGAAACTATAGAGTTCGTATTTTAGCAGCAATAACTTCAACTGAACGTTTTCTGTATCTGTTGATCAATCCTCCACGTCAGCTATGAGGTATTGTGGGCCACTTCTGTTAAGGAACTGCTTCAATGTGATATTTTGGAGCTGTCTTTAACCTGGCTGCTTCAGGTCATGCCACATCATTTCAACTGGATTAAGGTAAGGGCTTTGACTCAGCCATTTCAAAATTAATTCAATTTGCTTCTTCTGTTTTAGATTTATTTGTGCATGTTTAAGAGCATCGCCATGCTATATGACTCACATTTAAGTTTCAGCTCCCAGACGGACGACCTGGACATTTTCCTGTAGAATCCACTGGTACAATCTAGACTCCACTGACCCCTCAACGCAGGGGTCAGTCACCTAAACCCTGAGGCTGAAAATTAGTCCCAAGCCATGATATCCACACTGCCCACTTCATGGTTGGGCTGTAATGTGTCAGATCTCCCTAGTAACATTAAGACTGGAGAAAGAGCAATTTTCTCTGAGCTTGGGTTAATGAGATTTATTAGGAATAAGGTTGCAGTGATACTGCAAGAATGCTGGCAAATAATTTTGTTTTCAAACATAAAACATATTTATAGGCAGTCCAAAGCTGTTTTATGCTGGCTTTCTTCCTTCAGCATTTTCAGTGTAACAGGGAAGAAGGCAAACTTTGAGAAGGCAGGCCAGTGTGCCATTGGATTTTGTTTACACCTATGGTGTGGGGATCCTCTTACAATGTTCATTTTTTAAAAACATGTTTCTCAGTAATGCCCCAAAGTTCCACTTTCATCTTATCTAGCCTCAGAATATTGTTCTTTAAATGGCACACTAGGTTGTGCAAGTAGTTTTGGGCAGATTTTCATTTTGCTTTTTGGAGAGCTGTAATTTCCTTCTCATTACTTCCCCAGGCAAACTATTGTATTTCAGTGTTTTTCTTATGGTGGACTCATGAAAACACATCAGACAATTCTCGAGTGGCCTGCAGATCCTTTGCTGTTACCATGGATTTGTGTCCTCCAGGAGTTTTGTATACTTTCTTTGATTGATTGATTGCATTTTTCCACTGCCCATCTCAACAATGACTCTTGGATGATTTGTTGGGACTACTCCTAGGAAGAGGTAACAGTGGTATTTTATCTTCTCCATTTGTGCATCATCTACCTGACTAGATTTTGACTGGGGGCCAAAATCTTTGGCTGTGGTTTTGTAGCTCAGTCCAGGCTCATGAACACCAGCAGCTGTTTTATTGAAGTCTGCAGCAATGTCTGATTGAGGCATGATTCATTTTCATAAATCTGTGTTATGATGAGCAGACTCCAATGGTGGCAATAATCACACTTGCACATGTTTTAAGAGAGGGCTTCTCAAACTCACACCTATGATTGGAATTTCTGACATGACTTACCCTCTTAAGAGAGCTGATTTTCCTAGGGCTTTTTCCAACTGAGGGAGTGAAATTGATTCAGTGTGTTCAATAAAGACTTGAGCAGAGTACACTGTTTTGAGCGTTATTTGAACAATCTATATATGAATACAACTTAGATAAAGCCCTGATCACATTATAGGTACAGTACAGTACAAATAGAATTAATTCTAAAGAGTTCACATTTTTTTTCTCCCACCACTATTTCCCATGTAAACTCTGGCCTGCTGAGTGCTATGTATGGAAACATTTAGGAGAGCTAACAGGATTTCTTTTTCCAGAAGGAATGGTATCATTTAACTAAATCTATCATACACCGAAAGACTATGTTTAGAGAAATGGCAGTTTTGTGCAAGACAACAAAAAGTTCCTGTTATGGTCTAATGTGGCTAGCCAAGTAGTCCTGTCTGAAAAAACTACTCAGAGAAGGGACAAGCAACACTGAAAGGAACTTTGGTGAGAGTACATTTTCTAATCCAGTTTTTGTGCTTCAAATTACCTTTCTCCATATATTCCACCTTACTTCTGGAATGATGTTCGTGTAGATGAAGAGCTGTTGAGCTATTATTCCATGTGCTTCCATGTACATGCATGTGCCATATTCCTGCAGCCATCTTCCCCAGCCTAGTGCCTAGATAGGTTGGGACTTCCTAGAAGCTTGCTCTCATATTAGCAATGAGACTGCATTCTCATTCTCAAATGAGCCAGTTTGGTGTAGCGGTTAAGATGCTGGCCTAGAAACCAGACAGTGAGTTCTAGGCCTCCCATGAAAGCTGGGGAGGGGACTTTGGGCCAATTACTCTCTCAGCCCAACCCACCTCAGTGTTGATGTGGGAAAATAGGCAGGAGTTTTAGGTATGTTCACTGCCTTGAGTTATACATAAAAAAGGATACAAATATAATTCTCCTGGGTGGAGCTGTGTGGGGTGGAAAGTGTACCAGCAAAATCCCAGAAAAGCACGAAAAGCTGCCTTATATTAGAATGTATCTACTTCTCATTTAGCCCTACCTTGGAATAGAGTTTGCTGGATTTCTACTGCATGCCATCATAGCAGATTTGATCCAGAATAGTCAAAGGGAAAAAAAATCTATCCCATTACTTCTGGAAATATGTTGTTGGGCCTTGTTGTACCACTCTCCATGTCAAGTTAAGCATAACAGCAGCAAATACATGCTCTGTCTAAATTGTTCTACTAGTAACCACTTAGGAGTAATTTTACCAAAAGAACTTGGATGGTGGAAAAAAACTGAAGAAAATTGCTGCAATTACAAGGTTTTTCTTAAAGGAAGCCAGAAACCAGTATTTTTCACACCCCAACAAAGAATTTTTTTTAAAAATCCATTGCTGAGACCCAACTTACCAACCTATATTCCACATTAATTTTGAAGCAACATAATTCCTTATGGGGATCCCACTGTGTATAGATGCTTCTAGTATATTTTAAGTTATTTATATCGGAGGGACCGTTAAGGTCTGCAGCATGTTATGTTTTACTTTACTTTTTTTCAGATTATATGAAACTAATGCCCAACTTGAGAATTTAGCAAACTGCTAAAAGGATTTGGAAATATCATCTTTGCAGTTCACTCACTCCGCATATTCAGTAGATAAGTGTTTCTCTCATTTAGCAAACACAAGCCTTAAATGACCTAATATGCCTGTTAATAACGTTGTTATAGTAACATGTAGTCTGATATCAGCACATGACTACTATTTATATAAAATGTAATATGACCTTAACCACAACAAAGAATCACATGTGCACAGCAGTCAAGGAAAATGAAGTAGCTATTTGAACAAACAGCCATAATGAACTAATAGAAAGGAATAGGTTTGCCCCTTCGGCCTATGTTTAAAGCAGGGGTGGGCAATTTTCTGGTGGCCAAGGGATTAATCTGTTGGTCTGGGGTGAAGGTGGGGCATTCTTTGCAGTTCAACTGCAAAATGGTTATTTAGGGTAGAACACTAGCTTCCGTGTGTTTCCCGCTTTAAAATGGGAAAAAAACTGATTTGTCCGTGTTCAGCAATCACGTTCAGAAGGGCATCCAAGAGCTCGGCAGCTCACACAGCTCCCTCTCAGTGATCACATTCACAGAATTACCAAGGAAGAGTAGAAGAATGATAACAGAACAAAACTTACCACAGAGGGCTTGCACAGCCAAGGCATGGGTACAAATTATTTAAAAACCTGGGCAGGCAGTTTTGGGACTACAATGCCCATAATCCATTGCTACTGACTATACTATTCCGGAACTCTAGTGCTAAGTCCCTACTGGGCAGTAATTTGTTTCTCCATGTGCAGAGCTATTTGCACCTCATTTAATGGCACTGTGCAAGCTCTGGCAAGAATGTTCATTTTGTACAGCGGGAACTTGGGTTTAATTTGCAAGTCAGATGCAAGACCCCCAAGTTTTCTTACGTTAGAAAAACGGCTGTGGAGTGTGCTCCTCAAAAAAAAGAAAAGCATATAAAAATTAAGCAACTTTAAAATCTGTGTCAAAAATAGAATAGTGACAAAAATGTCTTGCACTGAGGTTATGTATTTCAGCTTCACATGAAATAGTTTATATATAAAACTCTGTTAAGTGATTTGTCCAATTTAAAAATCTAAAGAAATTCAAAAATAAGGCATTCAATATTTTGAAAAAAGTACAGATTTACAAAATATGTATATTCTGTCATGAAAACTTCACACCAACATTATACACTTTGAAAAAAATACAAACAGGATATATTACAAATTTATGTAGCAATAACTTAGGTCATAACATGCAATAAAAAGTACATTAATCAAAGTACACAAGCTTTTAAAGTTTTGAAACTGAAGAGCATATCTTTGCAAATGCATCTGTACGCAAGTCAAACGTGGCACTTGAGTTCTGGTAGCATTTCCTATCGCAAGTTAAATTGTACATGATGATTATGGGGGTGTCTGTTAATGAAATAGTCATTTCTTATGAATCATTCCAACTTTGTTCAACAATAGCTGAAACTCGTTTTTCATATTCACGTTTGTTCTCCTGATAAAGCTGTGCAGCCTGACTGTTGGCAGGACTATTAGGATTGGGTTCATCAAGCAGTGACTGAAGGTAGAGGAAGCCAAAAACATGAAAAACAGTATTAATTAGCATTAAAAGGATAATGACCAAATAAATATAGGACAATGCAACACTGAATGAAAATTATAGTTAGACTGATGTTATAGATCCCTCATGTAGCGTTAAGTTCATCACAACCACCTTTTGACAAATGTAGTCATACAGCAATTAGCTTAATTAGTCAAACAATTTGATACAGCTTACACCTGAAGATTAAACAGCTAGCACTTCTATATCAGATCTGGAGAAAAGTATTACTATAATACTTTTTAAAATTACCTGAATTGAGGTTAAAATAGATGAAACATCGTATGTTGGACTCCAACGATTCTGGAGGATATCTAAACATATGCTTCCATCTGCATATACTAAAATAGATATTAGAATTATGTAATTGATATTTAGATTATTAATTTCCAGTTTACTACAAACACAGAATGAATTATTTGGATTCAATGATCATCCAGAATAAGCTGATGCACACTGTCTAATCCTCTTAATGTTAATAAACAAGGGACCTTCCCTCCCTAATTTGTTTAGTGTTACATCCAAACTGGGTTTCCTAGCTTTTTCTTTGCTAACTAGGAAAAATCATAAGCAAGAGCTAACTCCTGGCCTCTGATTTTGATGGGAAAATGAAGAATGCAACCTCAAACAGACATTCCCTGATTTAACTGCTTCCAGAGGAGCTAAGCGTTTCAGCATCCTGCAGAAAGTTTAAATTATCTTGACATCGTATTGTTTAAGGCAGGTCAATGATATATTCCTTCCAAGGTTTAATATTTTAGTACAAATTTAATTAAACAGTTCAGAAATGTCTGCAAAGGAGTTCAGAGATTTACTACCAAGCAATGAACACCTGAAAATGTACAATATATTTCTCAGAAGAGACTTACACCTAATTCTTCATAAGCAGGATTAACTGTAAGTGTAGGTCATATAAACCAATCATATTTATACAGACACCCTAGCTTATTTAATTACAGAACTCATTACTCAAAGTACAGGAAGAAAACCCAAATGAAAGTTTATTCTCCAAATTTTGGACTTTAATTATCTGCAACAGTTAGTACTTTAATGTATGAAATTCAGGCCCCATGGATTTCTATTAAATCAAAGGAAAGTTGTGTTCTAATGTAGATTGTTTTTTTTTTTTTAATTTGCAGCAACAGAATAGGAGGGGGGCAATTACTTTAATAAATCTCCTTACAACAGGAAAATATCTGGTCCACCTATCAGATAATTCTTTTATGGTTCCATACAAAACAGGGAGTTTTAATTTCTCTCCCAGAGGAGACATAGTCCTTTAGACAGTCTGTAGGTTTATAGTTTGTTTCTGTATCTTATCTGTTTATTTTAAAACATTTTTATATCACAATTCATTATATGAGATTTCACAGCAGAGTATAGAACAGTAATAATAACAATAATTTATTCCTCATGGCTCTTGAATTGATGCATTGTCAAGTGCCTTTTAAAAAGGCGTAGCTAAAGCAATAAAGGAAAATATAAATAATATTTATTGAAGTCTGATTATATGCAGGTCCTTGGTATTTTGACAAATAACTGAATTACTGCTTCCAGTTAACTCCCTACAGTGACCTCAGGAAAACACGAACTTATCAGAAGAATTGTTACTAATCTCTAAGAGAATCAAGAATTTATAATCTTAGTTTCTTAATTTTGTGATTATTATTTTGACATGAATCTTTAATTTGTATTCATTTTATAAATTATGACTGGCAGACTGTGAAGAAGTTCTATTTACCATAAACCTCTCTTCAACATACAATAAATATGTTATAATATTGCTGAACATATGATTACAATGAAAGGATGTAATGGTATGTGGGAATGACCTTGGGAGAATGATCAGATAAGAGAGGGTACAACCTGCAGTTTACAGGCAAAGAAAGAAAGCAACCTCCCTAACTTAGCAAGCGGAAGATTTGTACTTTCAGGCTTACAAGATTGATATCAGCCTTCCCAGGTGAACCAAGCAGGAAACATGACCAGATAAGCTAATTCTACGTTATTGTAAGGCTACATTAACAGAATCTTGCAAGGCTGAAAATACAATTCTCCCAGGTCTCTTTTACAGCTTGATAAGTTAGGGAAGTTCCTTTCTGAGTTTCCTTCTCTGGCCGTTATGCAGAGGGCTGTGCCCTCTCTTATCTGATTAGTCACTAGGCAGCATCTCTTCCCCCTCCCCATCTCCCAAGGTCATTCCCACATACCATTACAAGGTTATATTACTGCATCTTCAGATATAACTTACCATTGGGATGAAACATCTTTGATAAAAACCTAACCGTCGGAGGTTTATTTGGGTATTCTTCTGAAAATTCTATTATTAGTTTAAAGGTTCCTGTATGAAAAGGGTAAGAAATAGGGAAGTGGGTGAGGGGATTAAGAAATACACACACACACACATATATGGAACTTTAAAAAAAATAACAGTTGAACAACAGCTTTATATAATACATTTGTATGTCACCTTATTCAGATACCTCGAAACAGTTTGGTCACAGTAAACAATTAAAAACTAACCTAATTTTTCATTTTTGCAAAAATAGGGCCTACCATTCTAAAAAGTAAAGGGTTAGATTAAGCACTGAGTAAATCCCATTGAGTTCAAAAGAACTATTTCATTATAGTTGTGTTTAGCCTCAGAAATATATACCACTTTAATTAAAGTTTATTTCACACCAATCTGAATTCTACTTTTGTAGTTTTACTTGTAATCTAAAAATAACCCTTCAAAGAAAACTTTATAGTCTGTGGACAGTTTTAGGAGTCTTCACTATATTCATACAGTTGCTATAAAAAGGTAATAGGATCTGTGTGCTATGGCAGAACAGGAAGCATGTCATCCCCAGGAGTGTCAACTCCCCCCCCCTTTTAAAAAAAGAACAGCTGCATATGGAAACCCCAGGTGACGTGGCTTGTGAGAAGCCATTTGCCTTTTTGAGGGAGCTGAAAATGAACAGTTTCCAGGAAGGGAAGGTTCACCAAATTACTCTGATCCTTTCAACTACAAAAGAAACTAGTGCCAAATAAATCTGATACAGAAACTTTTGTGGACCTATCAGACTTACAATTCATCTACTTCCACCCTCTAGTATAAATACAGAATATTATTAACACAGAACAGTTTCAATCATTAAAATGAAACTTATATAGAAAATATTTGTATTTGTTACTTAAAAATACATTCTTGTCAATTGTGACTACAAGTCTCTCACATAAATATCCTTCAAAATGTTTTGAGTTATAAACAAGCAGACTTCTAACTGAATTAAAACTATAAAGGTTGTGTAATGCTTTGGCACCAATTAAAAAGAACTGCAGAATATGAATACAGCATCTGTTGGTGACTCTTTAAAGCACATCTGATCCTGGAAACGAATGCATCTGCTTTAAAGAGTCACTGGCAGCTTTTTGGAACCAAATCTGAAGCACTGCACCACCTTAAAAACACTTAAGACATAGCACTTAAAAGTGAGAAGTGGGTGGCTATTATGTCTGCCACTGCCATTATATGTCCATATTTTACTGTGGTTGTTTGTATTAAGGTAATGTAATATACTGGGAGATTTTTAGTAGTTTGTACTTTCAAGTGTCCAAAGATGAAGTAGGCCAATATATTGCTGACAAAACCCAACTTAACCCAAAATACTGGAAAACTGTATGAAAGACAACTCAGGTGCTTACTGAATACACTAATTAATTAGAACACAAAAGCTTGATCTGAGGTCTAATTTTTGGTATGTTCTTGTCTTGCAGCCATTCTTCTCAAAATGCATTTGAATCAATGACCTCAGATTTGGAAGGGTTTTAAATAGTCTCTATCAAAAATTATGCTGAGTACCTGTTCTTTCTTTGAGTACACAAGAACTGATGAAACAAATTACAGCTGAGAACCAAAGAGTGACTTTAGTAGTGTACAAGAACTTGACCATGCCAAAGAGGTGTTTTTTCTGAGAGTATAGGAAACAATTCTTATTTTCAAGTTTCTGGTATGGGTAAATTCCTTTTCAGAATTATCAAGCCTGCAGAGCTAAATGCAATTAATTACATATAGTCCCATGTAAACCAGATATTTTAATAGTACTGTTTTTTTAAAAATGATGCAATTTACTGCTGGTTTTGAGTTTTATTCATTTATTTATCAGCTTATTTATCCTGCCCAGCTCGAGAGACCTCCTGATGGCTCATATCCAGATGACAAAACAGATATGGGGTAAAAAAAATCCATGTTGTGGCTCTTAATTTACAAATGTTCCCTGGAGAATTAAGTCTTTATTTTTGTTTAAAATATATATTTACCTTTGTTGTTGCATGTGGCAAATAGGTTAGTGTATTTAATACCCAACTAGTGATATTGTTTGTTTTCTGAACAGTTTTTTTAGTCACTGAGAAGCAAATGAAATGCTTGCTACAGTTAGGCTGTTGGTGACTGTTTCTTACATATTATTTTTCAGGATCAACTTCAAGAATCAAATGTAGGAAATATGGGCTAATGTAATAAAAAGCAAAAAAGGTGAAGTTTAAAGAAACATACCATCTTCAAACGGAGTACCTTCAGGCCTAGAAAGAGAAACAAGATCTACAATGATTAAGTCTTGCTCTAATTTATACTTGCACTGTAAATGAACAAAAATAAAATTCACATTTATAACTTGTCTGCTGCAACTGGGTGTCCCATAAATGTTTAAAATATATAACTGAAGATAAATTTAATTTTCTAGTACCTCAGGGCATCTGCTTTCACAAAAGTCCTACTTGCATTTGTAATCTGAGGCAAAATGGGCACAATACGAGATTTTCTGCCAAATGTTCAACATGAGACAGGCATAGCCTTGCCATGCTGCTACATCTTAAAATTATTAAGCACATTTTTTGTTCTGAAAACTTTGGGAAGACATTTATCAATGCCTTAATACTAAATAATACTTACTTAGTATTTATATCACATTCACACAGAATTACTTAACATATATTTTTTTCTTTATAACTGAGGGAATTCTTCACTTACCCAAAAATTACTGCATTCCATTGCATTATATTGTTTTCAGACGGTGCACCACTGACCCCAACAGGTGGATCTTCTTGTAATCTTTCAATAAACAAAAATATAAATATAAACTCCTACAGTATGCAAACACCAATTATGCAGCTTGACAGTAATCAGAATCACATCTTTATTCAAATACTGTACTACCTAACTCCTGAAAAAAACTATTGACATAGTTAAGAAAAATACAAAATATAGAAGCATTCTCTCCAATTTAGCAGATACTGGTCAGATTGTTTTTACTATAAACAGAATTTTATAGAAAAGATAAATCCAATACCTGGAGATAATAACTGATACTACTTTTCCATAGATATTTCCATGTATTGGGTATTTATTGTATCTCTCCAAGGAGGGGATATTAATTTTATCCATCTGAAGCAGCAATAAATTTAGTGAAAGTAGTAAAGATTGGATAGGAACAAAAGAGAGGTCTCCAAACAGCACACAAAAAATGCCATTCTATTTTAGTTGGTGGAACAGTCTGATTTCTGAGTGTGCTGTCCCATTCCATTTCAACTCACCTCCATAAGGTATTCCATCCCTCCAAAATACCCATATATTTTGTCTTATCATAGCCTGGAAGGATCTTAATTTTTTACAATATTCAATCACTCAAATTGAATTATCAACAGGCCATCCTTTACACAAAAGTTAAACAGCACAAAGTCCCTCCACGTGGCAAACATGTCCTCTATAATTTTACTGTACAAAAGCTTTCTTATCTCTGCCAAACCATTCAGCTACTGTAATATGCAAATGTCTTTACTAAGGCTTTGTGGCTTTAGTTATATTGTATTATTCTCATTTATTTACATTAAAAGAGTTTACAATCTTTTATGCAGGTCAAGTTTACTGACAGATGTATCTGAAATAAAACTATAATCAATTGTAATACAATTTTGTTTATTGGAAAGGAAGTATTTGCAACAGTATGATAATAAGCATAAGAGGAAATTAATGACATGATCTCTTGCCAGTCTACACTTCCTTGCCCTTTAAAACTAGTCTGAACTTTATACAGCTCTGATTTTCAGGCATGCTCAGTTCAATCCATTTAATGTCAACAACACAGGCTATCCAAAACCTTGGCTGGGCAGCAAAAGAATGTGTCCCTCTGCTACATGACAGCAAGCTTGCACACCAATGCCCCACCAAATTATTAATCACCATGTGCACTTCAGAGATAACTTTGGTTATTAAAACTTCATTAACACCATGCTGTGAAAAGCCTTTCACTCTGAAGATTTTTTTTATCATAAACTGGGATTTCACATGCAAACAGTGTCAGCTGAAGGTCACAGCATGTATAGATGCTATTTACCACCCCCAGTTTAAATTCACAAACTTTCTTCCATTAACAACAACATTCTGAGCCTAGAACAGAAGCCTTCTGACAAGCAAATCACCTCCAGGGTCACTATACTAACCTAGCTATCTAGAAGTTACTGTGGAATAAATGAATTCCATTTCAAGATACCTATTGCTCATTTGGTATTTAAAATGGCTTTCTTATTTGTCTGTTAGATATCATTAATAAAGTGTATTTCATATTCTGTTTTCAGTATAACTGTCTTTCTACACAGTGCTAAATCCAAATGATATCTAATGCCTCAAGTGCAATGTAAATCCTAACCAAATACCAGGGTAGAACTACTGTACATACATGCAATTCTATGCTGATTTAGCAGCTATAACATCCCATTCTGAAACATCTGCCTCTTGTAAAATTGGTTTTTTACTTCTGTTATTCCTCCTATACTAATTTCAATCTAAGGCAATGTTGGACATCCTACTGTACAGTTGTGCTGACTTCTAGTTAATATTGCATGGGAACAGCTACAATATTAATGCAGTGATCTACACATTATCCAAATGTTCAGTTTACAAGCTGTTGTTTAATTAGAATTGTGTGGCTTTATTTGTGAACTTTATTAGCTGTGCCAGGAAAGACATTTTGGACAGGCAGACTTTCTTAACAGCTTGCTTGAGAAAAGAAAATGGCCATTATTTCTGCCAACTAGCAATAACAAGCTCAGATGCCTCCAGATGTCACTAAAAGCTAAGAGGCAAAGAAGGCAGAAGGAAGCACCAGAAGCAAACACGGAAGTACAAGCTTCCCCTTCCATAAAGAAAATTAAATAGCTTCCTTGTGAGAAAGTTTCTATACAGTAATTGAAATGTTTGTTTAAGCACAATTGGCTTTTTCACAAGTATTTCATGAACGAAAGTATTTTCAGGAAGATTCAGAGCAAAAAGCAAATCAAAGGTTCATAGAATATTATTCTTCTATCCACATTTTCCCCATCTTCCTTTCAGTTATGGAATTCATTAGCCAGACTTTCCCAGATTTCACATGCCTGAAATAGTGCACAGCGTCTATTCTCTTTGTATATATATTAAGGAACAAAGCGAAGTAAGTTCAAATATACTGAAACGAATACTTAAGAGATTAAAAGATTGAACACACTACGGAAAGAAGTGGATCTTACTTTCAACTCCAGGGTTTGCTCATCTAAGACTCAGCAATGCTTACTTTTATTTTTGAATCATTTAGACAGTATTGGCAAAATGTTTTGTAATCAGTGGATGGAAAGCATAGCAAATAAAACATTTTAAGCCATAATGAAGGCCCTTGTATTTCACACAGATCTATGACCCACCAACCAGAAAACCAGTAGATAACTGACAGATGTTTTTATCAAATTTGCAACTTTCATGCAAGGCTGCTTCTTCTTGCCTGGGTTTAGGAAGAGAAGGAAACATGCTTTTGTTTCCTTAGACAGTTTCAATTCTTGCCGGTGAGGACAAGGAGAGAAACCAGTAGCTTCTTAAAGCAAAGATCTGGCCACCATTTCCAAGGAATAGTTAGAAGAAACCTGGTACCTTGCTTCTCTCTCTCAACTAGAGGCGTCCCAGCCGGCTGTACTACGTGGTCAACTCAGTCCATTTTAATGCAACTCACTTTATTTACAAAATATGCATACCCGAAGCGTTCACAGCCTAATGGGAGAACCCTCTCGAAGCTGTTTCTTTTGGGTGGGAGGATTAAAACACACACACCAAATAATCCGATCATTTAAGTCTTTTGTTTCTCGAATAATCCTTCTTACTTTAGCATCCCCATTGTTTTCTCCCCTAACGCGGGACGGCTAAAGCCCAAGAGAGTGGAAATAGTTTCTTACAAAGGAGGGAAGACTTTGCCTCCCAGTTTTTGAGAAGAAATTCAGATTTCCTCTTCGCCTCTTTTCTCTACAATGGCCCGTACTTGTCGCCGCCTGGAAGGGCAAAGAGTAGTTAGGCTCCGGCAAGGGAACCCAAAGAAAGGTATTCCCCCCTCCCCAAGAAAAGGGGGGGTCAATCCCAGCTCAAGCACTAAAGGAAGGGTTCTAGCCCTGGAAAGAGCTACCCGGAACATATAGCGAGCACTTACCTCTTGAAATCCCTCATTAGCCTCCGCCTGGCTGGGGTGGACATGATCTTCTCGCCCCGATGGTCAAAGAATCCCGGTCGCCCCCTCCCCCAAAAGCCTCAGCACCGCTCCTAGCGCAGCTGCCTCCCTCCTCGCGCTGGTTCACAAACAACTCCGCAATGGCGTCTCCCTCCGCCGGTGGGAGGAGGGAAAGAAGCCACCCTTCGCGACTCTACCACTGCGCCTGCTTGGGGAGGAGACCAAGAACGCCTTAGAATGTACCACCGCGCCAGCGTGAAGAGGGGAGTACGTTTTCCGTGAGCCCGGGTGTAGGCTTTGGCTCTCTTTAGCCGAAAGGAAACGATTGGAGCTCGTTATTTTGCAGATTTTATTTATAGTGCACTCTGTGTGACTTCTGTTTTCAAGATTGGGTCTATATTGTTTCTATATTAACCACAGTTCCCTGATCGTCAGTTGTGGAGGTGAAGTATAAGCCTTATGAAGAATCTAATTATAAACAAGTCTTATGGTATCTTAAGGGTTAATTAATTTATTATCGCCTAAGCTTTCGTTCATCATGAAAAACTGGTCAGTTCTTAAGGTGCTATACGATTATTTCTGCTGTCTAGCGCGACTAGTGTGATCATCCTGCTACACACTGAACCAATACCTGCATGGCTCATTTGTGTGTTTGAGTATTCTCCGTCAGTGACCTTGACCAGCACAGGAGTGCTTTCTCTTTGCCATAATCTTCCCGTGCATTTTCAGATACATTTCCAGTCTGCGATGAAATCGGAGTTGCTTGGACAGAGAGGTAATAATAACCTAAAAAACGGATGGATAAAGAAAAATTGTTACGCTCTTTGATCACTCATTCCCTTGTTTTCTGCAAAGTAAGAATGGTTAAGAAACCGGTCTTCTCCAGAGACTGAGAAGCAACTGCACTTCTTCAGCTGAAGAGAGGCGCGGACGTATGTGAATGAGTAGGGGGGAAAAACCATTAGCAGACTGCCTAGTTGCAGCTAGCGAAAATAATGGAAGCTGTGTTTGTGAGTGGCTGCTGTGGAACGATACGTGCTTGCCTAAATCCACTTGAAATAAAGCGGATTAAAAAAAAAGCCTCAGTGCAGCCTTACTGCCTATTAACTTAGAAATAAAGTTATCCTAGAGGTCCGCCCCTGCGATTAATAGCGTTCACTCCTTAGTTTCAGGAAGGTAGCCACCGCGCAGCCGAAACCGCCTTCCCCTGGGATTTTCGCCCATCTGATGAAACAAGATGTTAGGTGAGGACAAAGAAATGAGCTTTTTCCGGGATGAGGACAGTTGGCATTTTCTGGTGATTTCAAACCAACTTTTGCCAAGGCGCGAGACGTTCGCGGAACGGCGGCTTTGCAGAAGACCCATTAGGCGGGGCGACAGATACTCTTCCACCTGGGAGCCTACGTCACCCAGGACCTTGCCTTGCCCGAAACCTATCGAACGTGATGACGTCGAGCCTGGCTGTTGACATAGCGGCGGTTGCCATGGAACAGGGCCGGTTTGCTTGGCTAGGCCTGGGAAGACTCAACATGGGGATTTCCCGGGAGCAGGTCAGGACCGCCCTAGATAAATAAGGGTTGCGCGGGAGGGCAGCTGTCGTGGTATGTCCCGGTGTGACGCGGGGAGGAGGTTTCTTGAGGCCCAGAAAAAAGCAGGCAGGGACGGGTGTGGAGGCGAAACTGAAGCTTGCTCGGGTTGTGTTTCCAAATATTGTAGCATGGGAAGAGATGCTATGAAAGCGAGTGAAATGTTGCAGACTGACAGTCGTCGAAAACGAAATACAAGTCTAAAAGCGGAGGATTGTTTTGCAGTCCTATAATCCCTTGCTTCAGAGAAAGCCTCTATATACGCAAAAGGACTTGAATAAATATGCAGTGTTGATTTGGATATATGGAGTGGAACATCCAAATGCATAAAAGGACATATTTGCAACGAGGTTAATCAGACGTTTCCACTCTGATGTCCTCCAAAGTGGGCCGAAGGGTCTTTAGATGGTTTTAATGCTTCCCATCAAAATCAGGAAGATAAACATTTGTCTGATTTTTCTAAAAAAAATTTTTTTTGAGAAGGGGGAGGTAATCTGTCATGGTACAGTGTAGCCAGTGGAAAGTAAATAAATGAGGATAAGCCACAAAGGATGCAAACAGAGGACACTGTTCATTATGAGGGAGAGGTGAGCTGATCCCTGCAGCGGTTTTGCATTACCTCTCCTTGCTACTGGCCATCCTGATAGAGTCTGATGATAATTGAAATTCAACCCTCTTCAGGGGAAAAATTGCCTGATCCTGATCCACCCTCAGGCACTTCTCTTATGTATCAGCATTTTCCATGCATTCTGCAGTTAACCATTTTGGAAATGAAACATTTATATTCTTATAAATAATAGTTTCTCCAAATAATCTTATTGAAGGAGGAGACATACTATTTTTTAACAGAGTATAAACCCAGCCAGTATGCTATTTCTGACATATTATACTCATGATTAATCTTAGGGCCAAAACGTTTGCAAGTGCTTATGGAATGAATGCATTAAGAAGTAGAGTCAAGAGTTGGCTATAAACTGTAATTGGCTGATTTAAATGCAGGCTACCTTTTATGTTGCATGGGTTATGGTCCACCAAATCTTTAGTCTAAGAACTCAAGAGTCATCCTGGATCAGAGCAAAAGCCAATGTAATCCAACAATCTGTTCTTTCGGTAGTCAGCTAGATGCTTAGGGATAATTGATAAGCAGAAGCTCCATAACACTTTTTTGTTTGTGTCCTCAGCAACAGGTAGTTGGAAGCATGTTACCTCTGATATTGGTGGCAGCATATACCATCATGAAGAACAATTGTAGATAGCCTTATCCTCTAATAGAGTGCTCTCAACTGAAATTAAATGAAGGTTTTATATTTTCATCAAAAAACCCAGAAGGGATTGATATTAACTACCCCCATTTAATTTAGTGGGGCTTGGACAGAAGAACCTTCATCAGTGTCTTTAACAATTATATTGCTTGTTAGATATAAGATGTTTGATTCTGATTATGTGCTATCAGGTCAGTTGTTGGGAAAAACTTCTGTTGGTGTAGGTAAAATTTATCTGCTAATGTTTATTTATAAAATTGCCTAAGAAATAAATAAAAATAAGATTAGTTAACAAAAATATTTTCTTTTTTCCTCAAGAGATTTCAGACTTGAGAATGGAGATGTATGAGATCCTTGGAAAAGTGGGAGAGGGAAGTTACGGAACGGTAATGAAATGTAAACACAAGGAAACGGGACATATAGTTGCCATTAAGATATTTTATGAAAAGCCAGAAAAATCTGTCAACAAAATTGCAATGAGAGAGATAAAATTCCTGAAGGTTTGCTTCTTTTATTATTTTGAAAATCAGTACTTTTAATACAGGTCTGTACAACTTGTAGAGGGGAAAGGGCCACATTGATAAATTAAAAATAATCACAGGATGCAAAGAAATACCTGGCACACCAATCGGCTGTTCGCTGGCTAGTAAAGCAATAGCAGCGCTGGAACTGGTGGCAAGGCCGGGAGGCGTTGATGGTACTTGGCAGTGAATCTTTGCAATGACAGTGAATTTATTGACTTTTTTAAAAAAGCCAGTGGGCTGCACGTTGTGCAGGGGCATTTTAATTATAACCTAGTAAGTACATACAGCTATAAGTAAGGGGATTGTGTTTATGCCAGATTTGTTTTTGTGTAAGTCTTTTAAAATTAGCATGCATTTTTTAAAGAAATCAACACTCACCCTAAGTGTACACTTTTGAACTATGTTCCAGAGAAATCAATTACACTTATTACCACATGCTTTTCTTGTATTTCCTGTAGCATCAATGAAGGCTGGCTTATTCAGAGGTTGCAGTAGTTTCTTTGCTTTGCAGATTTTGCTTTTTGGATTTTATATGTTTATGTATATTGAAAATATATCCTTCAGTGGGATTGTTCCAGTGGAAGTTGAAGTTATCCCAGCTTTCCTTTGCTGGCTATCCCAGTGGACTATTCTTGGAATGTACCCATGCACAGAAAACCTCTTTAAAATTATCCTCCTGCAGCTGCTTCACATGTTATGTGAATGTTATATTGTTTTTAGTAGATAATAAATAGAGCAACTATATATTAATGATATAGTATTTAATAATAGAATTATTTTTATTACCCCTCAGATTCCAAAGCTTTGTTTCTGTGTAGTAAACTCTGGGGGTTCCTTTCAGACCCTCATGCTGTTTAACTTCTATACAAATCTGTTAGGTGAGGTGATCTGGGATTTGGAGTTGGATGTTATTGGTATGCTGATGTTGTCCCACTATATTTCTCCCTTTCATTGGAGTTATATGATGATGCTATGCAGGTAAGGGACTGCTGACTGGATACTCTAATGACCAAGACATGAAGCTAGTCCTGTTAAGTTAGAGGCTGGATAAAATTGTGGTTCTCAGATGTGGGCATTTGAAAAATAGCTTTCTCAGATAGGATTGAACTTCAGTTGAAGGAGTCAGTAGCTTTAGAGTATTCTTCGATCAATTTTTGTCATTGGAAGATCAAATAACTTTGGTGATCTGGAGTATCTCGCCAGCTATGACCCCTTCTAGTCAGGGATAGAATAATCATTCTCTGAAACTTTCAATCTGGATATCTGTAAGGTTATCCTTGAAGGTGGCAAAGTGCTACCATACACAGTGAAAATGCCACATTTAAAATCAGTGGCTCTTTGGTGCTCTCATACAAACAGAAAGAAAACAGCAGTGATGTGTCACAGAGCATCATAAATTGTTTCTCAGTTTCTTTTAGATTCTTCCACCTCACAGCCAGAAGCAATGTACCTTCCTTTGCATTGTTCCTTATCTTTATTTGCCAGTTGAAAAGATGGTTGTGATTCTGGTAGCAAGTTCTGGACAGCAGTTTTAAAGTTGCTTTGAGCAAAATTGACCGACAGAGAAGATAGACCAATTTTGTTCCCTGTTAGAGACTGAGGTGGTAGGAATCACAAATTCTGCAGATCCTGGTAACAGCATATATAATTCCTGTAAGACCAATTTCAAAAGAATTGCACTGGGTGCCTTATGTTTATGGTGTGTGTTCATGACATTAGTGATAACATTTAGAATCTTAAATGGGACATCTCTCCAGTAAGTATCTGCCTAAATATTAAGATCCATAAAACTGTCCATTTTTTTCCCTCATAGAAGCTGTATGTTAGGAAGAGATAAAGGAAAAGTCTTTTCAGCTATAATAGCTGAGTTATGGAATGATCCCTTTCATAGGGTTTTCATGGTACAGTATATAGTGATTTATTGCAACAAGAAGATGTAGTTATGTAGGCCTTCAGATCAATGCAATTTTGTGTGGTAATGTTAATTTTATAGTGATTTTCTAAAATTGTAATTACTATTGTATAGTTTTCCTGATTCAATCTATATGGCATAGGGTGGGCTAGAAATATGTTAATAAATACTGTAACTTGTATAATTATTTATTTGATCTATTTATACAATTTATAGGCTGCTCGACTCCCAACAACTCTGGGAGGCTTTAACATTCAGTAAAGAGGGCAGATGAGGGTCCCCACCCCCCATCTTGGCTTTCTTGGGGGAAGATTCTTAAATTCGGAATTGGCTTTTTTGGGTAAATTCAATGTTTTTAATTGTAATGTAGATGAAACAAAGTTTTGAATTATTTTTTCCTAAGTTATAAATGCTGACTTCCTAGTTAACAGTAGCATTTGTGATACTTTTATTAAATTACTTCAAAATATATTGGTTTAAGTTTGTTAGCAAAAAATAGATGAATAGTAGTATTCAAAAGTCTTGGGGATAGTGTGGAGCGTACAAAATATTCTTTATTTGCTCTTTTGTCAACAGCAATTTCGTCATGAAAACTTGGTCAATCTGATTGAAGTCTTCAGGCAAAAAAAGAAAATTCATTTAGTGTTTGAATTTATTGACCATACAATTTTAGATGAGCTGCAACATTATTCTCATGGACTGGATAGCAGAAGACTTAAGAGGTATCTTTATCAGATTCTTCGAGCAATTGACTACCTCCACAGCAACAATGTAAGTAGTTAAAAAATATATTGTAAGTACTACACAGCTTGACTACAGCAATGCACTCTATATGGGGCTGCCCTTGAAAAGGCTTCAACTGGTCCAGAATGCAGCACTACAGGCAGTGATGGCATGCCTTGGTATGCCCATGTAACACCTCTGGTTTGTGAGCTGCACTGGTTGCCAGTCTGTTTCTGGGTACAATTCAAGGTGCTAGTAGTTTCCTGTAAAGCCCTTCAGTGGCATAAGGCCTGGTTACTTGAGGGTTAGCTGGTCTTCCACAGTATATGCCTGGCCAATTCAATCTGGCAGGGTTGGTGCTCTCAGGTTCTTTCAATCAAACAATGTCATTTATTGGGATCCTGGAAGCATGCTTTCTTTGTAGCAGCACCTGTTATGTCAATTTAGTATATTAGCAAATCACTCCCACACTTCCTCTTATTCTTCCTCTTACTGGACCTTCAGTATAAGCCTGATAGTTTTCCAAAAAGAATAAATCTACCTGAAATTAAAATTTCCAACTTCTTTCATACCCTTCTTTTAAAATTCTGTGTGGAAAATCCAACAGAGTAGCAAACATCCCTGAGTCACAGACTTCTTTCATCTGGGCACAATTGACATTTGCGCCTCTATCCATTCTGTCCCAAACATCCAACTCTTCAAAAAAGGGGTAAATCCCTTGTTTCAAGATGTGCTTACAGGAAATTGAATTCATAATTAATAGTTGTGCTATTGCTCCTTCTGAAGTATTAAAACAAAAAATTTAATTAAAAACACATTTATTTTTTCTGTTCTGCTAACAGAAAAAGTCAGGTTTAAATAAAATGGAGTATGGAGTTTCCAAAATGATAATAAGTAGGCTTGTTGGGTCCAAGAAAATAATTAAATGGCTGCCATATTAGGATCTCAGTATGTAACTTGCTTTCCAAACCTGATTTCTATCACTGTTTAAACTAGTATAAAGCTAATACTACTGATAATATAGATATGCCATAGGCTTTAGTTTTAAGCCATGCATACTTGATCAGTCCAACTGACTGATCCAGACTTTTTTTTCCACCTCCCAAAAGATTATTTTATTGAATGTTTTAGTTATGATTCTTTTATAAGTGCCTTCTCATCTTTCTTCTTGGTTGCTTAGCAGTCTGAACTTGCATTCTTGTTATATTTACTGAACTAGACAGCATTTAATTTTCTGTTTTCAGATAACATCTTTTTGTTCTTAAACTAGATTCTACATTATTCTTCTGCTAGGTCATTCACCGTGACATTAAACCTGAAAACATTTTGGTTTCACAAACTGGAATTACTAAACTTTGTGATTTTGGATTTGCTCGGACTTTAGCAGCCCCAGGTGATATTTATACTGATTATGTAGCTACAAGGTGGTACAGAGCTCCAGAGCTGGTATTAAAAGATACAACATATGGGAAGTATGTATTTTTTAAAAAATACTATTATATATGGCTGTTCAATACACTCTCATTAATTCATTTTAAAGTACAGTCACATAAAATATTCTAAAAACCAACGTCTATAAACTTGCTTGTGGTGAAGAATAGCAAAGGAACATTAGATGGCGCCCTGATACATTTATATACCGTAGAAGTTCTTGTTTTGGTCTTTGAATCAGACTCGGCTCCTAGTGAACTTCAGGGAACAGCCATGTAGTTTTCTTTGTACAATAACAATATGGAAGTGGTTTTCCATTACTTATTCTAGATTTTGTTTTTTTTACTTTCCATTCTAGCCTGTAGTTGTAGTATTCCCTGGAGGCTCCCATCCAAATACTAACTAGGCCCAACCTGCTTAATTTCCTAATTCAGACAAAGTCAGGTGCTGTTGCTGTATGTTGAAGACTTTCTTTTGACAAAGACTAAAAAAGTATTCAGTGACAGTCTCAGCAATTTACAGAATATTGTACATAATTTACAGTTTGAAGAGAGCTATAAATGTTGCATTACAGTAAAACCTTGATTACAAAAGCACAAGCAAAACAGTTTCAAAAGTTTGAGCTGAGGAGTTTTAGGCTACAGTACGCTCTGCCAGCTGGCTCTGAACACTAGGTTTGGTATCAATATGAAGTTTTATTTATTAAAAAACAGCATACATTCCATTGCAGTCAATATTGTGACTATATGAGAAGTCAAGATAAGGATGCTAACAAACTCTAGTTCTAAAGCAGGTGGGTGCGTTTGGTGGACGTCCCTTGATGGCAAGATTTGTTTGTGCATGTTTGTATGTGTGCTATTTGATTGATTTTGCTTCCTTGAAGAAAAGGGGAAAGTAGTAAAGACATTTATTTAATTCATTTTAGAACATTTATATGATAAAAAGTAGACTTCTTTTGTAAGTTTAGTCTTTGTATTGTTGAGCACTTTGTTCATTTCCTGATCTTAGACCTGTGGACATCTGGGCTTTAGGTTGTATGATTATCGAGATGGCCACTGGCAACCCCTATCTACCCAGCAGCTCTGACCTAGATCTACTTCATAAAATTGTGACCAAAGTTGGTAAGTGTTGTCAATGTTACTCGTAGAGAAGTAATACTGTGCAAGTTTATTGGTCCAGAATACATGCATTTAACTCAATATATATTTCTGTTCAGGCTTTGGGATTTCTTTGGAAGTTTGATGAAGGGGAATGGAGAAATCATATTCTTTAACTGAAAAAAAAGCACTTTCAGTAAAATTTTACTTATAAAGTTCTCAGCTATTCAAAGTTTCTGCATGTTTTCTTATGATACATGAAGCAAAATAACTCCAATTCCTGTAATGCTTGAAGTCCTGATCCACTTTCCCCCCAAGTTTCTCTCTCTCTTTGTCCCCCATATAAAAAAGGTAAACAATGGTAAATCTAGTCTTGCAATTCATGCTATGTTACCTCCTTGACTTCAAATGAAGATTTGATTTTTACCTACCTCCCATCTCTTAACCTCTCCAAAGTCAGATTGGAACATCTTCCTGAATTTCTAATTTTAATGCAAATTATCTCCAAGGTTACTCCAAAAGCCAGAAGCAAATACTTTTAGAAATCTATATATAAAATCATTTTATAGATACAGGCATGATTTTATTCTAGAACTGACCCAAGTGTATATGTTACCTGTTTACTCCTTCCTTCTCTTTTTATGTCATATACTCTATCAAATTTTACAATGTATGTCCCTTGGCACGGGGATATATCCACTTACAGACTGTACACTTAAGACTCATTTTAACTGACAATTAAGAGGATGGATTGTCTGTTAAATATTGTGGAGATTGACATCACTTGTGTGATGATGTCATTATACCAGTGATGCAAATTGCATCATTTGTGTCCATTGGCATAATTATGCAAATATAACTTGATGAAACAGCAGAATTTGAATAATGACATCCTTATGCTATTGATATGAATTACATTGCTTATGTCATTTGCATAACAGTATCATTATCAATCCACAAAATTATTATTTGTTTTTATGTTGCATGTGGTAAATGCAAGTTGCCAATTTCCTTTAAAGCTATTTTCTCCCTGAGAACTAATCAGATTTAGAAATGTGTGTGTTACTTTCCTTCCATAGTTCTGGAAATGTTGCCTCCAACTTAGCATGGCTTAGATTTCTTTCCCTCCCTCCCTCCCTCCCTCTTCCTTCCTTTCCATGTTCTTTCTGTGGGAAAATTCAAAGAAATAAAAGCCTTCAGCTTTTCAACTTATTTAACTTCAAGGAGAGAGAATTTGTGTTTACTTAGAGATGTAGCCAACAGCCTGTCTTACTACTGGTGGTGTTGGTCTACAGTATGTTTTGGCGTAACAGGACTTTTAAAAGTTGCATTGCTAAAGGTACTCATTTCAACATTTATGATCTGTAGGGCTTTAAATAATTAATAAATTCTTATTATAACAAAATGATTCCAAGGTCTTAGGGAGGGTAATTTATTCCCATTACACTATAGGTAGTCCTTGACTTATGATGGCGATTGGGACTAGAATTTCTGTTGCTAAGTGATGCAGTTGTAAAGCGCAACGGCAATCCCTGCAGTCCTGGTTGCCATTGTTAACTGAATCCCATGGTCATCAGGCAAGGCAACTGCATGTTGGCTTCCCACAACCAAAGTCAGTGAGGAAGCCGGCAGGAACTTGCAAGTCCCAGGCCAGCAGGCAGCTAAGTGACTGCTGCTGGGTGGGGGAGGGAGAGACGGGGTGTGAGAGGTGCGCAAGAGGCATGGTGAGGTTCGGGGAGGGTGGCTGAGGGTGCGGCGTGGGTCAGGGAGGGGGCGCAAGGGTGTATGAGTGGCTGGTGTGGTACAAGCACAGAGGTGCTAGAGGAGGGTGCATGGGTAGAGGAGACTTACCCCAGCGACTTGTGACCTTGCCTGCTGGTTTCCCCACTGACTTTCCCAAGTGCCCAGATCATGAACATGTGACCTGATGGCCAGAACTCTGAGGACTGATTATAACCATAATTCATTCAGCGCTATCATAACTTCAAATGATTGCTAAATGAATGGTTGCAGGACAAGGACTACCTGTATATACGATGGGATACCTATGCATATGAAGCAGTTTTGTTCATACATGGTATTGATTGATAGCCAGGAAAATCTGTCCTTATTAGCAGTTGATAGGATAATTTAGTAACTACCACAACCACCATAGTTTCTGTTTCATCCTTAATCTGTATATTTGCTTTAACTAGTGGTACAGATCTAGTATGACCATAAACACTTGTTAAGTGCTCTTTACCCACTCTTGATGCTCTCCTGACCAAATAAGGGCAAATTAAAGTCCATCTGCTTCCTGTGTCAACTAAACCCAAAACAGGGGTTCCATTGTTCTTAGCCTGCATTGCTATTTCTGATTCTCTGGGCCCTTGTAGCATGGCTGAGAAAGGTCCCTTTCCTTGACAATCTTTAGCTAAGTGCCCTACCTTGCCACATTTACAACAGGATCTATTTTCTCCTTGGTTTGTTTGACCTCCCTTAGGCTGGGAAGGGGTTGCTCTTCCCTGTGCACCTCCTTTCTCGGTCTCTCCTTTTTTCTTCCCTTTTCCAACCTCTCCATGCCCCCTTCTACCTTCCTCAGCTCTTCTGGCTGCAAGGTAATCTTCAGCTAAGGAGGCTGCCTTAATTCCTGTGTCTGGGTGACACTCTTGCACCCAAAATTAATCAGGACCAGGCAGGACCTGTAGGAATTATTCCAAAATAATTTCATCCATAATCTCCTCTATACCATGTCTTTCTGGCTGTAACCATTTTCTAGCTAGATCTCCCAGCATTGCCCAGAGTTCTCTCACTCCCTCCTGTTCCTGGTACTTATATTCACGGAATCTTTGCCTGTAAGCATATTTTGTGACTTCATAATGGTAGAGGATCACCTCTTTTACTTTCTTGTAATCTACCACCTCCTGAGCAGAAAGACCTATATTTGCCCTTTCCTGTCAAACATGGGGCCAACCTGGCCACCCCATCCTCCCTTGGCCATTTACATGACACTGCCACACATTCAAACATAATTAAAAATGCCTCTGTGTCTTCATCCTCACTTAATGTATGGATTTTTATACCCCTAACATATCCTACTTGGAGTAGAGCTAGCCAATGGTGGAGCCTGCAGTGACTTGTTTTCTGAGGTGGGAAATAAGGTCCCTAAACTCCTTTCTTTGAGCTTCTCTCTCTTCCCTTTCCCTTTCTAGGCAGTATCTACTGTACGTTCACCTTTTGCCATTTAGTTTCCTCTTCTTCCCTTCTTAAGAGATGTGCATGCTCTTGCTGTTGGTGAAATAAAACTGGCATACGGCTCTGCTGGATTGGGTTTGCTTTCATCCTCTGCCTCATATGCTTCCAATGTTGGATCTGGATCCGTTTGTTCCTCAGCAACCATCTTTGCCTTTTCTTGCTGTACCTGCTGGCCACCTGGTGTACCCCTGAGTCTGAGGGCATGCTTGTGATGCCAGGGTACTAGGAATTATGTACCAGGTCCTGGTTACTGCTTTTCCTCCTTCTCCATGCATTTATTTGTGAGCCCTAGGCATCACCTTGTGAGGGGTTCTTTCTGATGATGACTGGGCACACTGCAGCACAGAGTAAAACTTTACACAATGCTTCATTGTAGCACACACTTTCTTCAACAACAGGCTGTTGCCCTGGCTGGGCAAGGTTAACTCCACCCTCCTAGCCCTGACAAGTTGGATTAGCCGTGTAAACAAGTCTTGGGGGCTCAGTCTTTACAGCAGTTAAAAGCCTTAAAGTTTGTAAAGTGGCATACAGTCCTTGCCTCCCTCCAACAGTTCTTGCATTTGTTGTGGTTTATCTGCTGCCTCAGCATGGCTGCTCCTTTTATAGTTGTTGTTAAGGTGCAGGCCAAGCTCTAAGCTCTGCTCTTAAGCAATGTATAGTAGGTATTAAGTTCCAGGCAGGGGTCAAGCTAAGATGGGCTACTTACTGTGGCTTGTGGTCTTGACAGTTGACAGTCAGCCTTCTTGGTTGCCTGTAACTGTTGCACATGCCCTGACATCACTTTGGGCTTCCTCATCTACCGTACTTACTTTCCTGTCTCCTTTTCTCCCACTCACGCACACACACTCTGTGTTGTTGTTGTTTATTTGTTCAGTCACTTCCGACTCTTCGTGACTTCATGGATCAGCCCACGCCAGAGCTTGCTGTTGGTCGTCGCCACCCCCAGCTCCCCACGGTTGAGTCCGTCACCTCTAGAATGTCATACATCCATCTTGTCCTTGGTCGGCCCCTCTTTTGCCTTCCACTTTCCCCAGCATCAGCATCTTCTCCAGGGTATCCTGTCTTCTCACTATGTGGCCAAAGTATTTCAGTTTTGCCTTTAATATCATTCCCTCAAGTGAGCAGTCTGGCTTTATTTCCTGGAGTATGGACTAGTTTGATCTTCTTGCAGTCCAAGGCACTCTCAGAATTTTCCTCCAGCACTCTGTGTTGGCTTTCACTTTTTTTTCAAGGTAAGGGCTGGGTGGGATAAAGCATGCTAATTGGCTGCCTATAGACATTGGCACGTTCCTGGAAAAGGAACCCCCAGGGGGGTGGCTCAACTACCCAAGTGGGATGTTGTTATACTAGTGTGGCCAGATGACCAGCAGGGATGCAGGCGTGGATGCCTGTGGGTGAGTCTGCCTGGTCAGTCCATCTCTCTTAGCAGGCTGGGGGGAATTGAGCACTTCTCCTCTCAGATTTCCAAGACTGTAAACTTCTATGTCCCTTTGCAGAATGGGATGAACTGAGCTTAGCCTCAGGAAGTGGGGTGGGTGAGTGGGTGATGTTTCTGCCTGGCTGCAACCACTCCAATCAGTGTTTTCAGTGCTGTTTTTCCAAAGCACAGAGGGCAGTTTCAATGTCACTCCCCTCTTCCTTGCACCATGCATGTTTTAAACCACACATTTTATTTCTCTGTCCAATCTCACATGTTAATAGTATTCTATTTTGATGAGATGGTACACAAATATGGTTAAGCACAAATAAATGGACACAAATGAAGCAATACAGGAGAATGGGGATATCTGGAACATTCCTCTCCATTGTACCTGCTCTTCTTTACCCCTGAATATGGGGCGGGGGGGGGGGGAAACTGTAGGTGAAACGGTCAGGGAATTAATAACAGTCCCCAGCAGATACGTATAGTCTATCATTATCATCATGTCTGTAACACTGAAAACCACACCTTGGTGCCCCCATTCCATTAATTCCTATAGCACAATTATCAGTTCTACCAGCCACCACCACCCTCTTTGTAGGCTGGGGTTCTATCTTCCCTATGCTCACCAGAAGCACTACTTTTATGGTCATGGCACACCCAAAAAGGAGGAATGAGAAGAGGGACAATACAAATGATCCCACACTGATCCCAGGCCAGACTCCTTGCAGACAACACCTATAACTCCCCTTATTCCTTGGGTTCTGATTCCACCCAGTAAGATAACCACATTAGCTAAATTGCCAAAGATCCAAGATGGTGGAAGACAATTGGTACCCCTCATATGATTTGGGCAGCAACTCCCATCAGACCTTACCAGCATAAGCAGTGATCATGGAAGACACCAAATTGCTTGTCCATGATTCAAAATATGAAATGCAGCAGTAGCTGTTCAAAGCAGCATTCTCCAGTGATTTACTAGAGTCAGGAAAAGGAGACAGAAGTTAGAGCATCACTGGGAAGGGGAAAATATGACCTTGCTTGCCTTTTTAAAAACTGTATGTTAAGTAAAAATGATACCAGTGTTGTTGTATTCCCAGTTTCTAGAGTGAAGATTGATTTTGGGTGCCTGTATCTAGAGCCTTAGCATTCTAGGCAGAGGCATGTTAGCAGCACACCCTGGTCGCTAAGAATGTATAAAGCAAGGCTGTTTGGGGCAAAATGTCGTATCATCCTTTGTTGCATTATAAACACTGTATATTATATGAACACTTAGCCTGCTGCATGAGACCCATTTCTTGGAATATGAAAACTTAGAATACAATGGAGAACATATTCTGGGGTGGGGGGTATGCTACTTTTTCATAGAAATTGGATGTTAAGGGAACATTGAACAAAAATCTCATCTTACATATATATTTACTGAACAATATAAGACATACTCCATTCAGTGAACTTACTTTTAATTCGGGAAAGATGGAGGAAAGACTGTAACAAATATATTTCTAAGTCACATTATGAAGATTAGAAGAATAAGGTCTATAAGGTTATTTTATTAAAGAGGTCCTACCACAGCTGCATTACGGTTTTGTCAATATTCCTTTACTATAACAATATTCCTTTAGAATGATTAACTATTTGGAGCTCTATAATCATAAAATTCTTGGTGTCTCTCAAGATGTCAGTAATGAGACTGACTTTAAATTGATCCATCTCTTAATATGAATAAAATTACCTTAATCTGAGTTGAATCTTAAACTGTGGATGTAAGATCAATGTTACCTAATGTATTACAAAATATTAACAGTGCTGTGAATAGTAAATGTTGAAGTAACTTGTATTATTTATTTGTATGTTTACTGTTTTTCAGGAAACTTGACACCTCACCTTCAGAGTATTTTTATAAGGAGCCCAGTTTTTTCAGGGATGGTCCTTCCTGAAGTTCAGCATCCTAAAAGTGCAAGAAAAAAATATCCCAAACTCAGTGCACTACTTGCAGATATGGTTCATGTATGTCAGAAGAGGTCTGAGTATCAAGCTTACTGATGATTATTATTTGTAGTCTGATGTTATTTTTATGTATAATTTACAAATCTTGAATTATCAGTTGTATTTAGAAATGAGAAAGAGACTTGCAGCATGATACAAAAACTTTTTTGTTGTTTATTTGTTTGTCACTGCCTTTTTCATATCCTGAAGAGGTTGTATTGATATTTGAAATTTCAGTTCAGATCTAAAGAGAGGTATTTGTGTATTTCAGGTATTTTTGGTAGTTTGTGAAGTTTTTAATTTTCCAGTCTAAGATGCTATTTTCCATTTTTATCCTGCAGTGTTGTAGAAAAGCTTTATCTTGAAAGCTTACTGTTGGTACTGAAACGCAAAGAGAGGTACTATTTATGTGTGTATGGGAGAGAGAGAAAGAGTGAGAGAAATATCTATATACTTTTGAATCAACAGCCATGATTTTACTACAGCAAGTAATTTTTTTTTAAACAATGCCTTCAAGTCAGTCTCGACTCCTAATAAGCACATCATGTTCATGCAGTTTTCTTGGCAATATTTTTCGGAAGTAGTTTTTCATTGCCTTCTTCCTATTGCTGAGAGAGAATGACTGGCCCAAAGTCACCCAGCTGTCTTCATAACTAAAGCTGGACCAGAACTCACTATCCCTTGGTTTTTAGCCCAGTGCCTTTAACCACCACACCAAACTGGCTCTCTATAGCAAGTAAATCTTTTGAATATGAGCATTGGAAGGAGCAAAGATTTTTGAATATTCCTATTGACTTGACAATTTAACATGCAGAAGTAAATATATTTTTAAATGTATTTATTGTCATATATCCCAAAAATTAAGTTTAAATAAACTTCTTAATTAAGTGCTTATTACTATAGTTAGGGGTTCTTTTGCTGTGTTTGCAGTAGACATGATTCAGGTTTTATGTGTATCTAGAGCTTCATTGTAGTTTTCTTACCTGCATAGCAGAGAGCAGAACATTTGGAGGAATGGTGATGTCTTAGCCTGAGATGTTTTAGATTATCACTCATTCCCTAAAGGTTGAGTGGTTGGCTTTGCTGGGGCTTTTAGTCAGCATCTAGGAGATTTCTCTTTTTTCAGGAGATGCCAGCTTAACTGTAGCCATATTTTGATGAACCTTTCTATATGGTCTGATGTTGTTTATTATTTCATTAAAGTTGATCTTCTTTATTTGGGCAGTGCAGTGTTTTGAATTTGATTCCAAAAGGGTACTTTAGAGGGCAAATGTGTGATCCTGGGAAAAGGTGTGCCTACCTTAAGGAGTTGCAGACAGATGCTATATGTATGTTCCTTCATACTCCAAAGCATACGTTGGAATGGAATTTAACATGCTACGTAGTTCTTCTGATTATGGCATGATTTTATTTATTCATTCATTCATTCAATTTCTGTGGCTGCCCATCTCAAACAAGTGACTCTGGGCAGTGAGCAATCATAAAATCAATTAAAATCAAATACAAACACAATCCAAAAAAATAAATACATATAGCAGCTGAGAAAAATCATAACCATAGATGTTAAAATAACCAGGAAACGGGGCTGTAAATACACTTGGGATCCCAGGCCCGGGTATATGACCAGGTCTTCAAGGCCTTATGAAAGGCCAACAGGGTCAGGGCCATCCTAATCTCTGGAGGCAGAACGTTCCAAAGGGCTACGGTGGAGAAGGCACGCCTCCTAGTCCCCACCAGCTGACATTATTTGACTGATGGGACCTGGACCCAATTGGACAGGTAGAAACAACTGGGAGGAGATGGTCCCTCAGGTAACTGGGTCCCAAGCCATGAAGAGCTTTAAAGGTGACAACCAGCACCTTGAATTAGCGGTGTTACACGTGTTGAATATCCAACAGCATTTACTACCCATGCGTAGTGCCACCCCATCCAGAACTAAAAGTGGAAAAACGACCCCGGAAGACCCAAGTACCCAAAGCCATTCTGTCTTGCTTGGGTTGAGCTGAAGCCCATTGTGCCCCATCCAGGCCCCTACAGCCTCCAGGCACTGAGACAGGACATCCACAGCATCACTCAGGTGGCCCAGGGTGGGCATCACAATGATGATACCTTACCCCAACCTTTGGATCACCTCACCCAGCATCTCATGTAGATGTTAAATATGAGGGGAGAGAGGACTGAATCCTGTGGCACCCCATAAAGTAGGGGCCACGGGCTGGACCTCTCACCCCTATTGACACCAACTAGAACCAACCCCGCAGGAAGGAGGAGAACCAGCACAACACAGTGCCACCCACTCCCAACACCCAGAGCCAGTCCAGAAGGATACCATGATCAATGGTACTGAAGGCTGCTGAGAGCTCAAGAAAAGCAAGGATGGATGTACTACCCCCATCCTATTCCTGCCAGAGGTCATCCAAGAGCGCAATCAATGTAATCTCAGTCCTGTAACCTGGCCTGAATCCTGGCTGAAAAGGGTCTAGGTAATTTGCTTCATCCAGGGTCTTCTGAAGCTGCTGTGCAACCACTTTCTCCACAACCTTCCCTAGGGATGGTTGAAGACTGGACAAAAACTGTCCAGACTAGTTGGGTCGAGTGATAGAGGGCACACCAACATCTCCTTAAGAGCTGGCAGGACCACCCCTCCCTCAAGGAGGAGTTAACCACCACCCAGACCCAATCATGCATCCTCTCCAGGGCAGACTTGACCAGCCAGGAGGGGCACAGATCTAACACAGAATTGGCTGAACTAACAGCTACAAGAACTCTGTCTACTTCCTCAGGTTCAACGGGATTGAACTCCTCCGAGATAACCACGCAAGACTTAGCCCCTGCAACCTCCACCAGTTCTGCCCTAAGGCTGAAGTCCATCGCAGAGTGAATCCAAGTGACTTTATCCGCTAGATGCGCAGCATATTCCTCACAGCAACCCTGTAGGTGAATCCCAGTATTACTCCCTCCAAGGAGGGACTGGGTCACCCAAAACAGGACCACTGGGCAGCTATCTGTGGACACAATAAGGACAGAGAAATAATTACATTTCACTGCCTTTACCATCACTAGGTAGGCTCTGATAATGGCTCTAGTTCATGTTCGATCGTCTTCACTCTTTGTTGTTCACCAGCAGTGCTCTAGGCATCTCTTCACCTTCTTCATCTCCCTCAGCTTGTCTGTAAACCATGGAGAGTTCTGGGATCCATGGGTGCAGAGAGACTGCTCAGGCGCAATTTGGTCCAAAGCCACAGCTGCTCTCCCATTCCAAGCGGCCATCGAGGTTTGGCTGGACCGTGTAGCAAACCTTCTGGAACCACCCCAAGCTCCCACTGGAATATTATGGAAACCACTAACCACTTATTAAATCTCAGTAGCAGATTATAACTACAGAGTACATAACACATTGCCTTGGCCTGAATAAGATATTATACTAACAGAAGTTAAAGTATCTTTTGATCCTTTTCATCTTTATTTTAAAAACATACAAGCTTTCTGTGAAACCTAACATCAGTGGCCCCTGCCCTCTGGAACATCCTACCCCCAGAGATAAGACAGATTCCATCTCTCGGGGCCTTCTGAAAACAACTAAAGACCTGGTTTTGCCACCTTGCCTGGGGTGGGGAGGGAAGTAATCACTCCAGGAGATGGCTGGTGCCCTAAAATGGCCTTTTAGATATATATCAGCAGCATTTTAATTAAGCATTGTCATCTGGATTTTATACTATATTTATGTCTTATATTGTATTTGATATTTATGTTTGTTTAATTATTTACCATATTTTTATCACCACCCATCTCCCTCATACGGGGGACTCTGGGTGGTTCACAATAAAACAGTTTAAAATTCAATAAAATCATATTTTAATGCTTTTATCGTTATTGTAAACTGCTCAGAGTCCCTCCTTTGCGGGGAGATGGGCGGTGGCATGCATGCATGCATGCATAAATAAATAAAATCAAGTCATGTGTAGGTTAACATAGGAGGTTTTTTTTAGTAATGAGAAATATTGAAAATGTCAAGATCTTAATTATTCAAAAGGAATGTATTAAGGAGAAACATTGTCTCTCCATCATCTTCTCTCAAGTTAAAAAATTGTAATAAACTTAAAGGAAAAGATTACAGGTATCTTCAAAGTGCCTTTACTGGTAGCTGAATATTATCTGGTCAGTTACAATAAAATATCGATAAGTACTTAATTTTGAAAACTTTTCCCCCTTTTTATCTTGTTTGGTTCCTTGTGCCTACCTTCATCATCTTTACTTTTAAACATTTTAACAGAAAACAGAAAAGCTCTTTTTCTAAGTCTCAAATATTGTTAACTGGCTATTAACTAACAGATTAAATTAGTATAACTTTTATTTCCATTGGAAGCTACGTTTCAAAATTAGACCTACCTTTTCTAAAGAAATACACTATTATTCATTGCATTTATAGACAGTATTAATGCTCTTTAACTATGGCATAAATTAGAGCTCTCAGTGTCAGCTCCTGAAAAAGTATAATGCAATTAAAATATATAAAAATTCAAGCAACTTTCAAGGTAGGTAATTAACTTAATCTTAAATCAGATTTTTGAGAAAATATTTCCTAACACAAATGTATTAATACTTATAAGACATTTCTTCAACTTTCTATCAATTTCATAGCTTTTCCATTTTGTACCTTGGATTTTATTCCAGCTTTTAATAGGATCCAATCAACATTAGTTTTTTCTTTGTAAAATTGCTTTATATTGTGCTATCCCTTTTGGGTAATCATATACATACTTTGGAAATTATACATTTCTAGCTTTGAATAGTTAATTATTTCTTATTAATTAAAATTTTAGTTAACATTGCTTGCTTGTACTATTGGTTTTAAACTTTCTATGCTGCCCAGAGTCACTATTGTGAGATAAATAAATACATTTTATTTTGCACTGAGGAAAGGAAGCCAGGAATTTTACAACAGTGTCTAACGTTTTCAAGAAAGCTAAAGCAATCTTTCTTTTACTCCATGATAGTTCAGGCAGGAACTTAGGATGCTGGAGGAATATGGATAGTCTTTTCTTTATTTATTTGGGATGTGGGAAGGCTTACAGATGCATTGTAGTAATGGCTATTTCATGATGGATGGTCGGTTCTTGTGGATGAATCCTAATATATCTGGTGAATGAAGTGGTCATGTTGTGCCTTGTGATTCATTTGGCAGGGAATAGTTTTTTTTATACTTCTGATACTTCTGATAACTGAAATCACAACTTATTTGCTTGTATGAGGAAATGAAGAACTTAAAGCAGTTTTTAAGAGGCAGAGGCTATCTTCAAATCTATTTTCAATTCTTTGAAAATTCAAGGGTAACATTTAAATTCTCTTTAATGAAAATTTTAGCTACAAGGTTTTCCTGAAATATTATAAGCTGATTTTCTTTATGCTTATAGATAATTTCAGTATGGATATTATTTCTATATTTATCCTAAATAAATTGCTTGAAGTGGAACCTATTCACTGTATCAGTAAACTACGCTGGTATAAAATTTGCTGTCCTCATTGTCACTCCCTGTCTTGCCTCTACTGTTCCAAATCACTAATTTCCCTTCATCTCACTCCCCAGAAAAAGAGAAAGGGTGATAATGTAAATCTTCTTGCTTTAACCTCTGAAATACAATACTAAATAAACCTTGTGTCAATTCTGTAATGCTGACCATAGGTGGTTTTTTTATTTGTCTTAACCACATTCCAAACTCAGTGATTCATTGGCTTTATATTGGTTATACTTTAAAATAAGGTGAAAGACACCCTATTGTACTTGTGCCATGCAAGTCCCAGGCAGGTGTGTTAGTGGTTATGCAACAAGTAACAATGCAGCTATGACTAATCTGACATGTTACATCAGCTTTCTTGCCCATGTCTCCTCCCTGTTTTGGTAATATCAGAGACGTAATAATATTGGCTTTTGTTGTCTTGTCACTGAACACTGCTGTATCCTCATTCCAGTTTGGTTGTGAGTTGCTATAGCTCAAGTGCCTGAACTCTCTGTGAAAGGTCCTGTTGAAATTAGGAAACCTGGTTGAATCTGTTACCTAGTGACATGTTTCCTGAAGGCTGATTGATGGCCTCTTTATAATATTTTAATGCATAAAATAGATTTTCTTAATTCTTTTTTGCTATATTTCTAAAAATCACATTTTACAAACATGACTCTACACAGAGTGTCTGCTTATCAGATCTTAGCTCAAATCTAAAGAACTGTACATAGTAACAAAAAGTCAGTTACATCATTAATGGCAATAGCAGCGGCAGGCACATTTGTAATAATGAATACTGCACAGCTATCATTTATACTTGAACAAAAGTCTAAAGTGCTTGATTCAGCAAAAAGTAATGAGGCTTACAGCAATAAAGTGCTCATATAAACCATAACTCCTTTAGCACTGATAGACTTAGTTTCAAGGAAATGAAGGGTTATCATTCATCCATCCATCCATCCATCCATCCATCCATCCATCCATCCATCCAGTGAAAGGTCTCTAAAGCTGCTAGCAACAGAATGATAGTATTCACAAATTAAAATGGTGTTATCCAAACATGGACATTTAATGGCAATTCTACTACATATCAAATTTCACTGATGGTACAGAAAGTGCTAGTTATTGTAATTCTTGTATGTCTCTATGCTAGACTTTCATATGCCACAGTGTCATCATGTCAGCTACCCCCAGAGTCCTGAGGACACAATTTAGTCATGTCAAACAATGCTTGCTCCTTGATCACTATAAAGCAATTTCTGGATTGATAACACTATTTCTGAGAAATATTTTTACATTGCTCCTTATGACTCTAGCAGTGAGAAATTCCAGGAGTAGTACTACAGTTCTTAACTTACTCTGGATGAGGAAATATGAAGCTTACAATCAACCTTGTTTTTCTTTTAGATTATGATGATGATGATCTCTGTGTGTTTGTGTGTGTGTGTATATATATAGAGAGAGAGCGCATGCAAATTAAATATTTTCCCTATTGCTCACTTTCTGAAATGCCTTGCCTTTTTGGTGGCTGCAACCCCCCCCCCCAACCCCCCCCCCCAGAAAAGTCTCTATTTGCACCAATATACAGTGGAGGTAGGACCAAACACAGACAGCAAAGCAATTCTGCATACTTCTGAAGGCTCTTAGGCTGCTTCCAACCCAACAGTTTCTAGTTTTCAGCCAGCATTTGCCAGCCTAACACCCTTCCAATATGTTGGAATACAATTAGCATAGCTAGGTTGCAGAAGACTTTTCTGTAACATCGCCTGTCTCTGCCAAATTCAAAACTACAGACCTTTTTCTTCCTGTCTTGCTAAACAGTAGTCTTAAGCTCATTTTTTTCTGGTGAACACACACACAAGCCATTAGTTCTTATTGAGGATCAGCCCTGTTTGCAAACAGCTTTTGGAAAAAATGATTACCTAGTAGTTCTTGTAAATATTCACTGCTGAATATTTAACAGAAGATGTTAAATCTAAATACGTTTACATTAATTTGTTCAGATCAGCATCTTTGTAACCAGAGCACTATGGCATATCTATATAGAATATGTTCTTTTTTAGACTCCTGGCAAACAAGGGCTCTACTATTCATTAATAGTAGCTTGATTTATTTTTAAAAGGGCAGAGTAGTGTCCCTAGTGCTTGCAAGTGTCATTTCTTTATAGACGAGCTTCCCATGCTAGCTGGGGAATATGGGAGTTCAAATCCAAGATACCGAATGAGCCCCAGGTTGTGGAAGGTATGCATTTCCTTCATTTTCATCTTGACTGGATAGTTCTGCCTATTCAAAGACAGGGCCTGATGCCATTAATGGATTATTTTTTTCTGGGAATGAAGGGAGCCACGCTGGTCTCGGCATTTTAGAGAATCTAATGATGTCAGGTTCACAGTGGCACAGCTAATGCCTTGAGGAAAAAGAGAAGTGCTACTAGGAATGAGAATGAGAGGAGTTTCTTCATAGTCTGCCTTAACATAGAAGTAGGTGACTTTTTTTTCTGTTCTGTGGGGAGAGGAGGAACCATACAGAGCTACTAAGGGCATAAAAGCCCAATTTTAAATGGGAATACAGTTGGAGAAAGAAAGATCAAGTAGTATAGCTCTAATTAACATGGACTATGCATATAAACAAATTGTAAAATGTGTTCCCTAATTATAAATTCAGCATAATGTCCAGTTTGCCGCTTCTTGCACATTTCTTATTGTTGCTAGGTTTGCAGTGAATAAGGCTCTGGAATGAGAATTAGGTAGGCTTTCCTTAACACAGCACTCTTCGGGTGTTTTGGAGTACCACTCACAATCCTTAGCTAGCATTGCCCTGGATGTTGATGATGAGAGTTGTAGTCCAACCTGGACATCTTGCTGAGAAAGGCTGAATTGCTAAGTTATCAATAGCCTAGTTGCTAGGTTATCAAGATGCTATTTCATTAAACCATTTTTCTTGATCTATGAACTTATAACTGGCACCATCAGAAAAGTTTATTTACTTTTTGAATCAGCTAATGAGCTAAGATGGAAAAAGAGCTACATTTCCTCAGAAAAAGTAAAGTATTGTTTGAATGTTAAGGCAGCTGAGGCTTTGGACTGGATAACACCTATGTGATCTCTCTTCTCTCATGGATCCTGTCATTCCCTGTGGTTCATGGAAAAGCTGAGGGAGATGACACGAGAGAAGAGAATCTAGAGCGTTGCTGGTGTTCAACAGGGGACAAACTCAACCAAACACGGGTTAGAGCCGCTATTACGGCCTACCTTGTGGCAGTAAGGGAGGCAAAGTGTCAATACTTCTCCCTTATTCTGTCTGTGGATAGCCCTGTTTCAGGTGACACATGCCCTCTTGGGTAGAGGGGGCTCAGAGAACCCCTTGCAGGGGTTCACAGAAGAATTTGTTCAGCATGTGTTGGGCGAAGTCACTTGAATTTGCTCACAGCTGGACATTGGCCTTGTTGCAGGTCCAGGGAAGATGCCTGGGGAGGAGTCTTGCCTGATTTTCTGGGAACAGTTTGAATCTGTTGAGCCTGAGGAAGTGGACAGGGTCCTTAGGACTGAGAGCTCAACCACCTGCTCTTTAGATCCATGCCCATCCTGGCTTATTAAAGCAGCCTGGGGGGTGTTGTGTGAGTGGGTTCTAGTGGTACTGAATTCTTTGAGTGAGGGGGTTGTTCCTTTACCTCTTAAGGAGGCCTTGGTTTGCCCTTTCTTCAAGAAGCCATTGCTGGACCCCATTATACTAGACAATTTTTGTCCAGTATCTAACCTCCCTGTTTTTGGGGAGGTGGTTGAGCAACAGCATCAGAGGACTTTGGATGAAGCTGATTATCTGGATCCCTTTCAGTCAGGATTCAGACCCGGGCATGGGATGGAAATGACATTGGTCGCCCTTTTGGATTATCTCTGGCAAGGGTGGGATGGGGGTTGTGCATCCATCCTTGCCCTACTTGACCTCTCTGCAGCGTTTGATACCATCGATCATGGTATCTTTCTAGATCGGCTCAGAGGATTGGGGTGGACGGCACTGTGTTGTGCTGGTTTGCCTCCTTTCTCCAGCATCGATTCCAGTCAGTGGTGGTTGTGCGGGAGAGATTCTGTCCTCAGCCCCTACTGTGTGGGGTGCTGCAGGGTTAGGTGCTCTCTCTGCTTCTATTCATCTACATGAGGCTGCTGGGTGAGCTCATCTGTTGCCATGGGGTGAGGTATTATCAGTACGCTGATGATACCCAATTATACATCTCTGCCCCAGGCAAATTAAGTGATGCTGTGAATGTCTTATCTTGGTACCTAGATGCTGTACAGGTCTGGATGGGGAACAACAGGCTTTAGCTGAACCCTGGCAAGACTGAGTGGCTTTGGATTTTGGGGCCTGCTAGTTCTAAGACTATGCCATCTTTGGTGCTTGATGGGGCTGTGCTGCCCCAAACAGACCCAGTGCGCAACTTGGGGGTCCTCCTGGACTAACAACTCCTGCTGAAAGAGCAGGTGGCAGCCATGTGCCAGTTGCACCTGTTCCTAGATTGGGGGGCTCTGCTCATTGTCACTCATGTCCTAGTCACCTCCCGACTGGACTACTGTAATGCAGTCTATAGGGCGCTGCCCTTGAAGAGTATCCGGAAGCTTCAGCTGGTGCAAAATGTAGTGGCGCAGGCAGTTATGTCTGCCTCTAGAGAGCACACATTACACCTCTGCTTTGTGAGCTGCATTGGTTGCCAGTCTGCTTCTGGATCCAATTCAAGGTGTTGGTTTTGATTTTTAAAGCCCTCCATGGCATGGGGCCAGGTTATTTGAGGAGCCACCCCTCCCTGATTATATCTGCCCACCCCATCACATCCTGCAGAAGAGGCATGCTACGGGTCTTGTCTGCTAGGGAGCTACACTTGGCAGGTCCCAGGAGGCGGGCCTTCTCTGTCGTGGCACCCACCTTATGGAACATCCTCCCACCTGAAGTGACGCTGGCTCCATCCCTGTTGATTTTCGGAAGTCCCTCAAAACCTGGTTATGCCATCAGGCCTGGGGGTAAGATACTGAGGTGGCTTCATTGTTGTTAACATCTGCTGTCCTCTCTTAGCCTTTGTAATTTTTAATTTGTTTAATGTTTTTAATATCTTAACTGTTTTCTAGTTTTATTGTACGCCACCCAGAGTCACTTTTTCGTTTGTCAGGTGGTCATATAAATTTGGTGAATGAATGAATGAAAATACAAAGTATACTTCCTCTGGGCAGGATGGCAGGATCCTAGACAATAAATTATCAGCAATTTGCATTTCTTATGCTATGAAATAGGCCTGTATTCCTTTGTACTCTTACAAATCCTTTCAAAGATCATATGAAGGACAGCTTTTTTCTGTTCTAAGCAAGACAGAATTTGTCTTAACAGGACTGAGACTTATCCATATCAGTGTACTAATATAAGAATTTTTGTAGAGAAAAAATGAGCTAAGTTTTTCTGGCAATAAAGGGAGAGACTCATTATTGAAACTAAGGGGCAATTACATTTACTTTTTTAAATAATAGAAATAATAACACAAATTTTATTACACAACATTCTTCTATAGTATATTATTTCTAAAATAATAATTTTTATTTACTAGGCTTGTTTACAAATGGATCCTGCAGACAGGATATCATCTGCTGATTTGCTACAACATGAATATTTCACCAGAGATGGTTTTGTTGAAAAGTAAGCTATTTGGATACAACATTTAGCATTTACTCAAAGAGCTTTTCAAGATGGTTGGCTTTTTGTATGACAGATGTGAAATTGCTGTTAATTTATTGATTGGAGAGAGTCAAATCTTCACCATACTACTACTTATGTGGCTGAGACATTGTATTTCCTTTGTGTTCTTTATGCATAACACCTAATTTCTGGAAAACCTTATTTTCTTGACATGTTCTAGATATAAAGGGTGCAATTTCAAATGCAGTTACTGTGAGATTGCTGCTATCCAATGTCTCAATACTCCGTACGCCAAAACACCCCTCCTTAACTAATTCCTTTCAGATTTCCAGGTGCTTACTACTTCTAAGAATTCTAACTGGTGTGGCTTTGCCTGGGAATTCTGGGATTTGAAGTTCAAACAAATCTGGAGGGCAAAAGGGTATGAGAAGGGTGGGCCAGAGGCAATAATATGAGTGATAGTAAATGCAGAACTCTCCTTGTCTTAGCCAGAACAATGTGAACATGAGGGTGTTACATTGTGAAATTTAATGTTTTTTTCTCAAAACTTTGTAACTAGCCAGGTTTCTAGGAAGTAGCCTGGGGGAAAGAAAAAGAGATGGAGAAGTGATCTTATTGTCCTTGGTTTATTCTGGTCTGTCTCCCATGTCCTTGCTTTCAGGATGTGTTTAAGTGAAAGGGTTCAGAGCTCAAATCTGAAAATCATACCCTCTGACAGGGAAACCTTTTCTACAGACAGCAGTTTGCACTTAGAAATTAAACAAATAAGAGGAAAAGGAAGAGGTTAATGCCCTATGGAAGAAGAAGAAAACTCTACTTTTTCGACCCAGATATCAGGACCAATGTTACTGTGGCTTTTGAGGGTGGTATTTTTGCACATCTGGTATTGAACAAATTGGGCTCAAGTATGTAAAAATTAACAGTTTTTAAAAAACATCACTGAGTACTACAGATATCTCTGAATGATCAAAAACTTATCTATACAAGAGAGTGTCCCCTCACCACACATGGTGGTTGTTTATTGTTAGAATGGATAGTGTTGATCACTTTCTGAGAAGGAAAATGGATCAGTGAATGAGATTTTCTCAGCTTCAATAAATGACTTACAGTGTAAAGAAAGTATGGATGAGAGAAAGGCAGTATCTTTTCAATAGAAAGGCTGAGAGCAATGGAAGCAGGGTTTATTACCTTCATGCTGGAGATGGTTGTGTACCTATGTTAGAAAGTCTAACAGTCTTGTCTATCAGGTCACCAATCTTGTCTACCAAAGCAAATATCCTTTTAGTTCCAGATACATTTTTTGTAATTAGCTTGAATGGATGGAATGGGTAGAAGGAAAACTTAAAGTACAAGCCCGTGTGAAAGTCTTTTTGCAGACCCTTATGGCTTGGAGTTTATTTATGGATGACCTAATAATCTTATGTATTAGATGAAAAGATTTAATGAATAGTGAGTGAATTTGTTGCAAATCTGGCTAGGAATTTGTTCTGTTTTACAAACTTCAACGTGTTATTTATTTATTTATTTATCTATCAAATTTATATAGCCGCGCATCTCATGAAAAGTGACTCTTCAAGGGTTTTGTTAAAGGGACAAGAAAGAATTCTGATCTTTAAAACAAAACAAATAGAGTAGTACGTAATTTGTCAAGGTTGAAAGAATTGGAAAGTTAGAATATATTTAGCACTGAGAAGTAAACATTTGACTTGGAACATAAAGTGCATCAGCAAATTCTCCTTAAAGTCTTTGCCTGTGAGGCCAAAACTAAGATATAGAACAGATGTGTTGTCATTTGTATGCTTTGTACAGTGTATCAGCTTAATTTAGATTGTGGATAAGAGATATAGCAGGAACTGAAGCTGAATAAAGAGTTAGGTAAACTGTTTCTTGTACCGTATTAATTTCTCTCTGAAGTGTATTTGCCTTATGGCATACAGTTTGCTCTCTAGCCAGTAGTAGTTGGTTGGGAAAGCAGGGAGAGCAAAATTGTAGGGATCAAGCAACTGGACAAGATTATATTTGAAATTGTCAGTGTGATGTAAATAATATCCTTTTTCATATCAGGTTCTTACCAGAATTGAAAAGCAAATTACTACAAGAAGCAAAGCTGAGTTTTCTTTCAAAATTCAGAGACAATAACAAAGATGCTGAACAAATCAAAGATGAAAAGAGAATAGTTCATATTAACATGTCTCAGAGTGGTCCAGTTGTTGTAAAGGTAAGAATGATGTATTCTTTTAAATTGTTTGCTCTGATTTTTGACACAGCAAAAATACAGAATATATGTTGAATATCTACAGATACACCATTATTTTTCCTTAATTATTTAATCATATTTAGAGCTATATTAGGTTACCAATTTCCATATAAATTAATTTATCCTTCCCTCAACATGGTGTTTTCCAGATCTGTTGGCACTACAGCTCCCAGAATTGTGGGAATTTTGGCTCAAAAAACCCTCATGAACTTCAAGTTAGACAAGGCTTAATTAGGAATTTTGATTAAATGATTGTGAATGTAAGGTTTATGCTTAGGTGATGTTATAAACAGGTAGCACAATTCTGTCATATTTATTTGACCATTTCATTGTGTCCAGGGAGTCTTACTCTGTGGTAAAATGGATTTACCATGGGATTGTTCAACTAAGGTGCTGAGGGAGCAACACCTCCTTTGGTTGATTAAAAAAAAAACTACTAAGCAGTCATACCTGGCTAGAACTTGGATGGGAGGATTATAGGAAATCTCTGTGCTGCAAGCTAGCACAGAAGGAAACAAAACATCCAGGAAAGCAGCAGTGGCAAACCATTTCCATATTGGTGCTAAGAAAACTACATGGATGTGCTATCTATGTAGGCACTAGCAGTCAAGCTTGATTTAATGGAGTTTTTTATATTTTGCTTGCTCTCTTGAATGGAGTAAAAGGTCTCAATGGAACTTCCATTGATTTCAAATGTATCTCTGCTGTTGAACTTGCCAGTATAAGCCTGTTTTTTTATTTGTATTCTTCCAATCAGGTGCAGCACTGTTATGATTACTATATTAGTGTCATATTTGAGATCTCTAGTATCCACATTCACTTCCTTGTGGAGATCCAAAGCATGTTTTTTTAAGTTTTGGTTTTATATATAGTGCTGTTGTTTTGGTAGTCATAGGAAAAAAAGCATAATAAAATAAATTAGTTTCAGCTTCTCAGTCTAGGGAAAAACTCCATAAAGTCCTAACCCTTGTATGTGTCACTATCAGAAATTAAATTGCACAAAAAGAGGCTCACAGAACCAGTATTCACACTTTTGAATAAAACCCTTTTTCAGACCCTTTGAAACTATGGGTATGTGTTCTGAGGTTCTGTTATTATGCCATACAAGCATGGACTGTTATGGAATATAAAGCTGAATACCCTAATCTCATCATAGCTACCAATGAATAGCCAAACCCAAATGTGTTAATGTATGTGTTACAGAAGTTGATTTAATGTAGTATGTAATTTTAGTCTATGTTGGTGATGCAAAGATATCCTAAAAATACAATGTGATAGGATGTGATATCCATATTATTGGCATTGCCAAATGTTTGGTTTCATTCTAGCTGATTGGTTTGCACCAGAATTGGCATTTTAATAGGGTATTTAATAGGCTGTAAGGCTTCCAAAGGAAAACAATTTGAAAGTTATAATAAGAAAGCCTCAGAACTTTTTTTTTTCTAATATTGCTAAACTGAGAGCTCTAAACAGCCTTTTTCACAATTACATCAATCCTAAAACAAAATTCCTTTAGAAATGAAGAAATATTTCCATTTGAGCAGCAGTCATTTAATACAAATACTGTATTTAGGTGTAGCAAGCTCTAGACGAATAGCTGGCATGCCTTTTGCAGCAAAAACAAGAGTTTTGCAACACCTTAAAACAACAACAAATTTGTTACAATCCTCTGATGAAATGGATTATGGCCACAGTATTTTGATGCAACAAATGTATTGGGCTTTAAAGTGTCAAAGGACTTTTTGTTTGTTTAATGCTATGTCCCTGTAAAGAAAATACTGTCAGTTATTTCAGTAAGACAACTCCCTAATTAAAAATGTGATCCAGAGAATAATGTTCTTTTTTATTATGAATTTTATTAAGTTAAAGAGAAAGATAAAATCACTTACTCTATATTAAACCAAAACCACATTATTTCTATAAATCATTCCCCTTTAGCACATTATAAAAATCACTAAGTACAGTTACTCCCTCCCCTTATATTAAAATAAAGAGAAAAAAATTCATATAAACCTCCTCATATAAAACTCCCCTCCCAAAAATAACACATTTAATTATTCCCTTCCTATTACTATTCTATACATTTCTGTCTACTATAATAAAAGTCAAACTACAAAGCACATAAATTGTCTGCCTTTATACTAATAATACAACAGTTTTAATAATCTTAACCCAAAGAAAAGCTTTTTATACCCTAATAATCTTAATCCATATCCTTAAAAACAAACATCAGTCAAACCCCAAAAGCGATCCAGATAAACATTCTCCAACCCTTATCCCACTTCAAAATAAACCAAAGCATTTACATATCCCCACAATGTGCACAGAGCTTTTCTCTTGAAAAAATCAAACAGCCCAACTGCCCCCCTCAAAAATTCCAGCTTCTCTTCAGAAAGCCTCCCATACAAAATGACCCCTTCTTTTTCATGGCATTTCACCAGAAAGTCAATTTTACTTATTGCTTGCAGATCCCTCTCTCTGTTGAATTTCTCCAACTCCACTATCCAATCTTCAAGCAGCATCTCAATTGAAATCCCGATCTCACTCTTAGAAGAAACATTTCTCACTGTTGAATTCCTCAGTTTCATCTACTACATCCCCAACCAGACGACACATTTTAGAACTCATATTTTCCACAATGTCCTGAATGTCTTGTATAAAAACTTGACAGGAGTCAGAAAAGATCTGTTTAAAATCTTGATGGAAGTCAGGAAAAAATCTGTTTAAAATCCTCCATGTCTCATGCAGTTGGTTATGGTGCCCCCTAGGAGCTTAACCAGTGAAAGTTGAAGATATGAAAAAGTTCCAAAGTATGTTTACCCAAAGTGAAAGTGAGATAAACAGACAGTTCCCAAGGAAAAGTAGAAACAGAAAGCTGAAGGTTTAAATGTGTAGGAAAACGCTAATATATTCAAATTTAATACCAAAATAATAACAGGAAGACACTTATTTACTCTCAATCTTCCTTTATATTTGGAAGGAAAATGAATTCCAAAACTTACAATTTTTTTTAAAGTAATCCCAAAAATAATGATACACACCAAGAGAACCCTCTTCTCCTTGCTGTAGAAAGCCTCTCTTGGGGTACATATACTTAAAAAATACAATTTGGTGATTTAGAAATGGGGTGGCCGGTCTTAGTGTCCCTTTAAGGCTACAGCACAGCTTGGAAAGTGATGACGGACCTGCCTCCCAGCTGGCTCTTACCAGTCAAATGCGAAACGCTGTTTGTGATCTTCTGGCAGCAAGCAGCGTCCGGAGGGCAGATGGGGTGATTCCTGGTGTTTTCCTTTATCTGGAGAACACTCCTGGGCTTCAGGAAAACCTGCCTGAGCCCGAAAAAAATTGCCGTGTTGTCAGTTCCACCTGCAGAGCCCGTGGGCACAGTTGCTCAATCCGCCACATCCCCACCAAAAAAGAGAGAATAAAGTTCTTTATTCTACTGGCAGGCTGATATTTCTTCTACCAAAGTTATGGTTCCATAGTTGTTGAGTTAGGATTCTGGATGAGAAGATTATGCAAGAATTATACAGACTTACGGATTGAAACTGTGAACAAAGAACATGGCCTTATGTTGCTATCTACCTAAATAACTGTTTTTGAATTGGTGAATTCACTCTGAAATGATTTGAACAGTTTCATTTTTCAGTGAACTCCATAAAAATTGTGAATGCTCCACATTTTATAGGAACAAAATGCAAAGTATGAGTAAATATAATTGTTCAGTTTGAATGTATTACCTCTTCTAGGAAATGGAAAAAGACAAAAAGTCAAAGGAGATGAAGATCAAAGGTATTAAAGTAAAAGGGGGAAAATCTGAAATTTCAGAGCTCAAGAGAAATGAACAAGAAGATGCTGTTTCACAGTGGGTTACTATGTCTCAGAATGCTCTCAACTTATCTCATGAGAACAAACCTATAATTGGTGATGGTACCACCTTAATAACAGTTGGCATTGATGCTAGTGGGATGAAGGATGAGGCCCCACAGATGCCCTGTACAACAATGCCACGCATACATCCAAACTGTGGAAATCTTACTGCAAATTTCAGTTCACATTTCCTGTGTCCTAATTCAAGGTATGTATTGGAAAACTGAATGCTGGCCATATGTAGAGGGGAGTCGGGTGGGGGATAGGAGTGGATATTAATTTTTGTTTGTTTATTTTAGAGGGTTTATAGGCACTTCCAGCTGCAACCAACCGGGAGCAATGTTCTATTTCCCCTCCATGACTTGGATTAAAATAAAACAAAATACAATCATAACAACACAATCATAAAATCACAAAATAAGATCCTGGGAATAATAGCAACCTCCATGCCCACCCCCCAATCATTTCTGTTAATAGAAGGACAAATATCTCATTCAACGCTCAGGGCTTGTTCAAAGTTTAACAGGCCTTGTTAAAAAGCAGGATTTTTTAATTCATCAATTTAAATATACTCCTTATTTAAAATATATAGAACATGCCTTTTACTTTCATTTTGGAGGCAAGCATTACACTACAACTACTCAATTATTATCCAAGAATAAAGGTATTGTTTCTTTATCAGACTACCAGAAAAAGCAAAGAAACGGCGAAGTCCTTGGCCATCGGTAGGACAAGTAGGTCCAAACAGCCGTCAGGAAGAAGGAGCTATGACTCAAGTAATTATTAAAAAATTGTATTTGTAAAATAATGTAGTTCATGCATTGATGCTATTATAATACTTCCTCAAATAAAATATTAATATTTTGTAATTAATTAATTTTAAGCTATACTAGATTTGATAACAAAACTTTTGTTTAAACATGATTTAGTCCAGGTACTTGTAAAGTAGGAAAGAGATTCGTATTTTTACTGCAAACAACTTGGGATGCCTTCTCTTCCTTGGAGCTTACCTTCTCTGCAGGCTGTGTATCAGGAGGTTTTTTCCTTCTCTCTGATATCAGAAATGAGCTTCTGTCATCTATTTACATTTCTTGATCTTAAAATCAGTCTGCCATCCCAATAGTATTCCTCTGATGGCCTCATTTTTGGGTTATGTTTCTGACACTTTTACCCTTTGAAATCAGTGAGGAAAAAATACCACTGCTGATTTCAGCTGAATTTAGGCAAGTCTGTCTGTCTCAGTATCATGCTGCTGTACAGAGTTTTGTAGAGTTTTGATTTGCTGTACAGGTAGTCCTTGTTTAATGACTGCCTCAGACAGTGACCATTCACAGTTACGACGGTGATGAAAAAGTAACTTTGCGACCAATGCCTGCATTTACGACCTTCACAGCGTCTCTCAGTCATGTTTGCCATTATAGCCAGTACAGTATTGCATCGTCCTATGCCTGATGTTTTTTTTTTCCTTTTTTGCCCCCTTGCAGGGCGGAGAGATTACTTAAACACGCTATCTCTTCCTGAGCTGCTTTTCTCCGCAGTGCAATGCTTCCCCAAAAGGTGCTAACCTCACCTTTTGTTTTGTGACCTTAATTAGTTGATTGGAACTCTTCAGTGGCTTCTGCTGCTGCCTGACACTGACAAGACCCTAATTAATTTCACACTGAAGGCTTTTTTGCCTCCTAAGCAGCTCCAGCCATGAGCGCCCTAGGAAAAAGTGCTAGTGCATTCCTTTTGATGTGTACCCCCATTGTGTGCCAGCTTACTCTCTTGTAATCCCTTCCTCTCCAATGAATGTAAATACAAACATGAATTCTATTCTTGCTAATTATCCCTCGCCTTTGGAATACAGGGGAAAGCATTCCAAAGGCGAGGGAGTGGGGAAAGGGGCCTATAAGATTTGCCCTTTTAGCTGACTTCCTTGTGAGTCAAGTTCTGGAAACCTTCCCTGCCATTTGGGATCACTCAGCTGTTTGGGGTCATATCTCTCTGCCACTGTAAAGCAAAGGAAAGCTGAAGTAAAATTGTAAGCACAGTCGCGGTCATGTGATTTTTCATTTAGCGACTGCTTCGCTTAACAACCAAGTTGCCAGTCCCAATTGCAGTCGCTAAAGGAGGACTAGCTGTATTCATCCATAGTAGTAAACATTTCAATAAAGTTCTCTTGCTGTCATAGTAGTAAACATTTCAATAAAGTTCTGTTGCTGTCAAATCTAGCATCACCTGGAGTTAACTATCCCATTTCAGTTATATAACCTTGTAAAATATTTGCACACTTTTTGAGTTTTCTAATAATGAATAAACAGTTCAATACTAAATGGACAGGTTGATGTTTATACATTCTTGGCCTCTGGACCATAGTTAGTATTGTTCCTATGATGTGAACTGGAGAATAAAAAACTCTCTGAGTCATCATCTCTTTGGCTTTTTTGGTGCTTTTGGTTACAGAGGAGGCCTACCTCGGTGTGGTAACTGAAAGTAGCAAATTTTTATGGAAAGATTGGCTGTTGAACTCTTGACTCAGAATGGATCTTCATAGCATTCGGCATGCTGGTTAAAATAATTATTTTAGAGAAATATGTTTGGAAACACCTTTCAAGCATTAGCTTGGCTTTCCCTTTTTTTCTTTGAGGAAGAAGGGAGTTGCTCTTCTTCTTTAGCAGATAAAAAAACAAACAGATCTTAGTACATAATGTAAACCAAGCATGTACTGTAGTTGGATTTTTCAGAGACATAATACTGGATGCTGTCAAGCACAGGGCCTACTGATTTAGTTTGCCCAATAACTTTTTAAAAACCTTTTTTACTGGTAACAGTGGTATAGCTTTCTTTGGCAATATAAGCTTTCCCTAAATAAAGGAAAGATTTTTAGTATGTTACATCAAGGACCGAAATAAACAACTATCATGTTAACAATTAAATAGCTCAGATCTACTGGGTTCTCATAGGTATCTTACAAGAATAAGATATCTTGCATGATTTGGACCAATTTTGTAGGCTTTAATTAATTTTTAAAAATTTAATTAATATTTTTTTTTTTTTTTTTAAATGAGGTCTGTGGGTGGCATCTAGTGCTGTTGTATGTACACTTGTCCATAGAAGTGTTGGGCTGCTGACACTTGATATAAAGACGTAGTCAAATTATAATCATGGAATAGATGTTTCCTTGGATGCATAATTATTCCATTTTTAGAACCAAATGGAGAAAGTGTCCCTGTATGAAAGAGCTGCTCAAATTGATCAAATGGTGAACATAAACAGAAAGAAACGCAATATCTCGAGATGTGAGAAGAGAGAAATTCACTTCCCAGAACTAACTACAACAGGGCAACAGAAAGAACTGAAAGGAATGGAAAGTATGTTTGTTATATTCTGTACATCATTGTGAATGTGTGTGTATTTGTGTCTGTATGTTTGTTTATGTAATTATGGACTTTAAATCTGAAATGAAAATAACAGTATATAAGATTTGAGGAAAGATTTGAGGAAGAGGAGAATAGATCCTTTTTTTCCAATGATGCGTCATTTGGATAATGCAATGTGAGAAAGCAAGTATATGCTGACATTTTGCTAGCCATGCCACTAGCCTTGTCAGAGCAAATGAAGCTGAACTTGGTAACAGAAGTCAGGTCATACTTCCTGTGTTCATTGAAGCAGTACATGTCTATAACCAAACAAGCAGTATATAAGAACATGTGTGTGTATACATATACATATACATATGTTCAGTACATAAGGATATGATATCTGTTGCTGCATTCAATTTCAGCTCTGTTCTGAACAGGCTAGTTGTCAGAATCCACGATCAAAGGATTGATGAATCATTTTATCATGTTCATCTGCCAGTTTGGGCCAACACGTGTCAAACACCAGAAGGGAGCGGGATCCAACAGGAGTGTGAAAGAATGCTGTTTGGACTAATGATGAGAGTCAAGGTCGTACCAACTGAAGACATCTGGACTTGACATGCAGGACTGTTGGAGCTAAGCGGGGAGAGAAATGAAGGGGTCTTTTGTTTGCCTGCTTGCTTTTAATTAGGTAGTTTAGGCAGGAATCTTTACTCGTGGCTTTTTGCCTTGTTCTGTACACACCTTCAATAAATCTGAATTCTGCATTTCAACCAATGCATGAGTCAGACCATTATTGGAACAAGTGTGTCAGATTCTTACACTAGTGGCATGACTAGCAAAATGTAAGTACGCACTCATGGTATCATATGACATTCCCCAGAATTCATTTCACTAATAAATAGCAGCCATGAAAACTTACACTCTATGATTTCTGTTTTAGGATGCCTTTTTTTTTAAGTTTCTTGGGCCATTTTTTTTTTAATGACAAGCAGCCTGAGGAGGTTGAAACTTGCAGCAAGGGCTGTGGTTAATGATACTTTTCTGACAGACATTGTTCTCCTGAAAATAGCCCCCTTCAGTTATTTTTCACCATGTGGGCTGGGGACCTCAGATATATACGGTATGTACTAAAAGCTGAATTAAAATATGAAAGCTTTGATAAACAGATTATTTTTCCTTTTGCAATGGTTTCCTTTTGCAATCTTCAATGGTTTTATTAGCTATTGAGTTGCGTATTTTGGAATACTTGTTTCAGAACAGAAAAAGTGCAATTCTAGAAATAATTATTTTTTCTTATAAAAGTTAAACCGGTAAGAGTGCTGAAGAGGGAGTCAAAGAAACCTGAAATATCAAAAATACCATCCTTACTAAGTATGGATCAGAATCGTGAAAAACAAGAAGTAAGTTAAATTTCTCTGCTATTTTTTAAAAGTGATGTTATCGTATAGCCATACAGCTGTGTGCTTAACCTATTAAAATTAACTGATGTAAATTTTCTTCTTTCTCTATGACAGCAACTCAGCTAAAAATTAAAAGTCCAGGGTAACCACAATCCCCTTAGATGGCTGTCCATGGGAGGATAGGATAGAATTGGGATCCCCTTCTGGAATACTATCTCAGGGGTGTAATATCCACTTCAAATGACCAAGATATGGCTGATGAAAATGTTGTGGTGTAAATTTAGTCCTGGGGTACTCACGCTGGTGGTAGGCTGCTAGGCAGGTTGCAGAAGGGATAAATCAGAGTTGGATTTGGATCCCGTGGGCCTCAAGGCCCTCCATTCCCTTGAGAGGGGCTTGCATTGGCTCCTTTGGTTGCATACCTGGAGCAGGCAAAAACAGTTCCCCTCATTCCTTTCTGGGGATTTAATAAAAAACTGATGCCCCGAGTCACTTTTGAGGTAGCAGAACCCTGGAAATACTGGAAGTCTTGCTCTTTCACTCCTACATTCCCAGACCTTCTTGGGATTACTCTGGTCAGTAATTGTTGATGGGGGTCACGGTGTAATATTTGCATTCTTTGCTCTGTCATTGACAAGTAAATAAAAAACATGATTTCATGCTGCATGAGGAATGCTAAAAAGCTGCTGCTAGAACCATTTGGAAATATTGTTTGGATGTAAAACATTGAGGCGTTTTGGAAGAAGATAATTTTACTTTACTAGAAAAGTGAGCTTCTAATAAAAGTCTTCTGTCAACTAATTTTATTTTTCAATGTAATATTTAGAGCACAGGAAATGCAGGAAATATGCAAAATGAATGAAAACAGCCAAGTTTTTCCGTGTAACAGCATGCATCTTGGGAAGATATAGAATGTCTGGCGTAAGACATTTGCTTTTCAATTAACTTTTCATTTAAAAAGTGCCATGGATATCTCTGCATAACATGTGTAGATCCTCTAATAAAGTATTTTGAAATGCAGTAGTCACCAAACTATTCATTTTGTATTGAATTACAGTATGTAGTATATTTAAAGGCACGGGCAAAGCAGACCTATAATCAGTTTGTCAAATAAGTGTTTGGGGAGTGCATATGTTGTTGCTGTGTTAGTATCTTTTGTATCAGGGTGAAAACCCTTGCCACCCAGATGTTGCTGATGTACATTTTTTAATAGCTACTGTCTGTATGTCCATGGTCAGGGATGCTGGGAACTGTAGTTCATTACATTTTGAGGAACCATTTCTCTCCATATTCCCTATGTATTCAGCCTGGGAAGTTATTAAATTATTTTGTTTTCACTGTGGGAATAAAATGGCAGACATACCCCAGTTTTTCATGGAAATTTTAGCACTGTTGATTGATCAGGGATTATACTGGTATACCCTGCCTAAATATGAACACAATGCACACACTAAGACACTAGAGAAACACCGTAGTATTCACCTCGACTTCAGCATACATAGAATAGTCAAAATGATGCCAAAGTGCTTTTAGTCCACCAGCCCTCACTCACATTGCTAGCAATGTACAGTTCTATGAAAAGGTACTAACCCCCTTTTGGATTTTCTGAATTTTTGCATATTTTTGCTACTGAATGTTACTGGCTACTAAATGTTTTTTTTTTCTCTCAGACATTAAGTTTTGGTTGCATTTAATGGCAAAGATATGTAGAAATTCAAACAATCCAAAAGGGTTGTTTTTGACAGAAGAGTAGTAATGTTAGCTTTGCACTCCTCAGGTCCATGCCAATAGGGATATTGTTAAATGTGACTTACTGCTAATTAGGTACAAAAGAGCATTGCATAAGATAATATGCAAGGATTTTAGCTTGTGGAAGAGTTGTAGCTTGTCTCAACTGCAAAAGTTAACTTTGGGCAAGGAGAAAACTAACAAAAAACATCCACAAACACAAATATTTGGAGCCCAGGACAGCTCTTACCATAAACATCAAATTCTTCTAGCCTTTAGCCACCTTCCCATCTGTGGTTATTAATTAAGTTATTAACTAACATGAAGCACCGCTTGCTTATCCTGTGATTTAATTTGCCTGGTACAGTATGTACCATCTGCTTCTTCCCTTTGAAACACTGTTGTTGGAGTCCCTGCCTCCTGTATTTCTGGAAATAAAATTTCTGCTACTTGTTATGATGGAGAAAGTGGTGAATCTGTGAGAGAACCTAAGACACTGTAACATGATTTGTCCAATGCTACTAATAAATAGATGTCACTATGCTGAAATACTATTGAATCATGTAAGGTACATTTTCACATACATAATCCATTTTTTTGTTATAATGTCTAAATCTGGGTAACCAAGCACCTTAATCATTTGCAAAGATGCTGGGCAACTAAAAAAAAACTGTGTGTCATCCTGGTTCTTATTCTGAGAGTAAGCCAGTTTACCAATTACATTACTGGTGAGGTTAATTAAGAGTACCCTGTAGCTCTGATGTACAGTATTTGAATGCATTACATAGGCAATGGAATATGAGCACTGAAAGCATAATCTGGATATTTAACACAATCAAAATATGAAGAATCAGAATATTATATACATGTGTCGGGCAAAATATTTGGAAATGGTTTTTGGAAATGGCACTGTGGACTACTGCATGGTTTAACAAGGCCTCTGTAGATGCTGAAAGATGTGAAATATCACAGTTGTGAAGGATTCTTCAGATGGTGATGGAAAGCAAATGATAACTACACATTATGCATCTGGAAGAAAGTAAGAACAGGAGAGATGAATAGGAGAAGGGTAATTGCCATCCCTACACTGTATTTATATTTTTATTTATTTATTAGATTTAGAGGCTGCCCAGCTCCAGAATGACTCGGGCAGCTCATAATTAAAAATGGAAAAACAATAAAAACTATGTGTCAGTTTTGCTTCCATCAATTTGACATAATCAGGATTGTGCAGTCTGATCAATGCAGTGTTATCAATAGTATGTCTGTTGGTCTAACAACCTTATTATTTGGGGAGAGCCACTGTGTCAAAGTAAGTGGGAAAAACAGTATGAGCTGGAGTACTTTTTGAACCACCTGGTGATTAAAAAACAGCCAATACATTAGGAATTACGAAGCACATTCTACTTCAAACTGATAGAAGTGTCTTTTTTTCCTATTTTTCATATCGGTTGGTACATTTTAAATGCTCTGCTAAACTGTTTTTTTATTTTATTTTTCAGGAGGTCAGAGAAACTTACTGTTAATCCAACACAAAGTGAATGAATGCAGTTTTTTCTTTATGATTTTCCATTGGTTATGCTTTTCATCCACTCAGCTCCAAGTACTTGATAAAGGAAATAAACAGGAGATAGCTATTTCTCATACAGTGAATACATATATGCTGCAGGATTTTTTTTATAAAATATATAGTAATTCTCATTTAGCTAATTAAAAATATTTTAATGTGTCTTGCACATATCATTGACAATAAGCTGAATTTCTGTGGTGGTTCATTTGCAGAAGGTTGAGTTCAACTTGAATCAAGGATCTTTTATAGAACTGGAAAGGAACCATATGCATTATCAATTGCAAAATAAAATATAACAAAAGGAAAACCCACAAGTGTTTCAGCTACTAAAGATTACTTTCCCTTCCTCCACAAAGGCAATTAAGTTAGGCACATCCACACTCAAATACACACCCAGAAACACATATTTTCTACAGCAGCTGATTAGAATACCACAACAATAATATGTATCCCAGTATTACTGTCTTTTTTTTTTACTGTGGTTTAATACCTAGAAGTAATGTAGAAAGATTACTATAGCAAGGCTTATTCAATGTCATTTGTTGCCTTGTGTGATTGTGTTAAATTCTATAAAATAGCAACACTTTTCACTTAGTACTGGCTTTTTGGACATTAATTACAATGGGTATTTCTCATTTCCAACTATAAAAATGTTACGCAATATATATAGGCAATATATAAAATACATTATGTTGCAGTTTATTATAGGCAAAGGACCATAAAATAACACGCAAAGGAAGGTGAAGATTGAGGAAGCTTGCCTTCACAAATCAGAGTCAGCCTCTAATAGAAAGATAAGGAATGTTGCAGTGGTAGCCAGGAACACAAGCCAGAATGCAGGCAGTTGTCCCTTTCCATTCATTGATGGTTTGGTTATTAGCAGTTATTGTCAGCCCTTCAGGGCTGGAAGCAGACTCCATAAGATATACTAGGATTCTATTGATAGTGGCTATAATAACAGAATCTTGAAAGCCTGACAGTTTTTCACCCAGTATTTTAAAACTTGTCGTCCAAAGGTCTCTAACAGCTTGGAAGTAGTTAATGAACAATTTCTGAAAGTGATTAGAAAGTGAGGTTAGCAAACTTAATATCCTAAAAGTCTCTGCCATGGTTGCAAGCAAGATGGCTATTCCCGTTGTCTCCTAGCACTCAAACCTGCAGGAGACCACTGTCCTGCAGTATCCTCGTGAGGAGCAGCCATCCGGAGCACATGTGGGTGATCTTCTGTCCTCTCCTTGTCCAGAGAAGTTCCAAAGAGCCAGTCTACTGACTGGCTCTTCATTCTTCACCGCCGTCATCAGCTCTGCTTGTTTGGAGGCAACTTCAGTCCGCCATTCCTCCCCCAGAAGATGTTACTGAAGAAATGACACGGATGTAGAACAAATTTTATCTGAGAAGATAAAGGGTATCGAAACTGGATTTACAACTGACAGGCCAAGAGAATGTCTTAGAAAAGGATATTTCACTGGATCTACAAAAGAAACAGGTTTTAGAATTTAAAAGGGAAATACAAATGATAAAAGTAAGAGAATGACTTGGACTATTTTTTCCTATTGGATTTAGAAAAGAGGCTTGTTAAAACCTTTTAAGAACTCTGTCTGATGGGACAAAGAAGAAATGAAGAGAAATCAAATCCTACAACAACATTTGAATGAACTAAAGATTAATACTGTTAGAAGTAAAAGGAAGAAATATAAAGTTGGTTTATTTGATCAAGGTTAAAACAAGATAGGTTGTTACCTCTGGCAACCCTTAATGGACTTTCTGCTGACATCAGGACTGAAAATACGATGTTTTATGGATTTGTTTATAGATAAGAGATAGGATATGGGATGAAGAGAGAATTGTTTGTAACCTTAGAGGGGGTGAAGAGTCACTAAATTTATTTATACTTGCGATGAAGGTTGGAAGTCATTTCTTTATATATTTCTTTTCTCTTTATTATATTTCTTTTCTCTTTCTTCAGAACAAAATAAAAACACTTGTTGAAATTAGCAGATATTAACTCAAATCTTTGTTTTTTACCCTATCCAAGTCTCCATGAGAACCATGTAGTGTAAAGTGTGGAATTTTGGTCATTTTCCCACTAGTGACTTACTGCATGTTCTAGAATCATCTAACTTTAGTTGTGCCAAAATAAGTAATGAGGATAGACTATATCACTTCAGGGATGGCTGGGGGATGCTATAAAGACACAATAAGTCACTACTGGAGAAATGGCCTTTGACAGGGAAACTGAGATTCAAATCTCCACCTGATCATAAGGATCAGTGGGTTACTTTTAAACAGTCACTTCTCTCAGTCTAACCTACCTTGCAGGTTCATTAGTGTGGAGATATAATTAGAGGAAACCCCTTGTAACAACATTAAACTCTCAGAAAAAAAGATATAAATGCAATCATAGATTAGGATGGATTGTTGGTCCATCTTGTTTTACCTCTGGATTTTAATGTATAGATTGGAATTTGGGTGGAGCTGACAACAGCACAAGTTTGCACATGAATCATGAGAAAACAAAGAAATATTTTGATTTTTTTCCTCCTTTGAAAGAAGTCATACAATTGGTATTTGCATCCGATGCACAGCATGAAGTGAAATCCAGCAGGATATGTTTAATAGCAAATCTCATACTAAAGTACAGTCCCAAGGTCTGCCTTTGTTTTAGTTCTGTTTAAAGGCTCTTCCAGACACAAGAGTGAAAATGCTACCCATTTCCAAAAAATTGTTATCAGCATAAAATGTATTACTTCAGTTAGAAATGCCAGTCTGGCTACAGGTACAATACTGGCAAATGGTACTCTTTTATTTACAGTATACCCACATTGATAAATTAAGGATAGGGATTGGTTGATTCCCCTAGCTTTGTTTCCCTCCCCTTACCATCTAACATCATTAGCTGGCAGGAAAGCATCCACCAATCACTCCTCTTAATGTGGAATGGAATGGAATTTGGGTTTAGGGAACAGGCAGATTTTGACAAATGGTTAGACTGGCAATGTGACAAAATGGAGTACTTTACCATCTTGCCACACATAATCTCCAAGATATACAAGCTGTATTTGTAACTGATAAACTTGTCTGGGAAAGTGCTGAACTAGAGCTGATGCTTTTTTTTTTTTTTCAATACCCGGAACTCTGATAGAAAGGGGAACAGTGAGAGAGGAAGTTGAAATGAATGATGAGTTGGCAGGAAATAAGTTAGAATTTTGAAGTTGGGATTAAAAATGTAATGGCTGCAAACTAAATTGGATTTAGGCAGTTTGGGCTGCTGAAGATCTGCAGGTTCTAGAGTAGATTGAAGACCACCAAAGTATTCATGCTTGAAGGAAGGATCCTCAAAGATGGAAGAGAATTGTGTTTTGAAGATCATGTTTAATTGATCAGAGAGGAAGAAGAGGATCCAAATAAGACCTAGAGATTACCAACTCAGCACAACTAATGTAGTGGGTATAGAGGGTGAAGGATAGAAGAAAGATCCGTTATGAAGGCAATAATCAGATAAACAAGGCTTGAGCCAAGACCAAGAAAACATCTTAGATGGTCCCCCCGCCATCCACAAGAAGATAAAGGAGGAGAAAAGGAAGCACATTCAGACTTGCAAGCTTCTGATACTATAGCTGTTCTAATAAAAGTAGCTTTAAGACTACATGTTGTCTGTTTCTCAGTGTGGTCTGCCTTATAGGGCTGACAATGCCCTTAATTAACTCTAAGTGGGGGGTTTAGCCATAGCTACACAGATAGCTACATTCTAGAATAAACATACTGACAAGGTAGCAAAAGTTGGCTGACCGAGTTCTTTAATGCCATAACGAGTAATGGCTGTGCACTGACTGATTGGTCAACAAGTATAACAGTCCCCATATTTAAAAACAAGGGTGACCCAGCTGACTGCGCCAGTTACTGCCCAATTAGCCTCTTGTCCCATACTATGAAGATCTTGGAAAAAATTTTGGACCAGTGCATTCATAACATCGTCCAACTCACCGTCAATGTGGCTTTGTCAAAGGATGTGGGACTACCAACGCCATTTTTGCAGCTTGCCAGCTTATAGAGAAACACCAAGAGAGGACCCAACCATTGCACATGGCATTCCTAGACTTGGAAAAGGCTTTTGACCTTGTCAGTTCTAACACCAACTGATTTGGTATACCCTTCATGATCACAGGATGCCTGAATTACTCATCAACTGGGTCAAAATGCTATACAAGAATACTAGTAGCCATGTGCGATGGTCAGCTGGCCTCTCTGACAGTTTTCCGGTGATGGAGTACACCAAGGCTTCATGCTGTCGCCGCTCCTATTTATATTAGTCATAGATACCATCACATGAGACCTGCAGTGAAATGCACGCTGGACCATACTCTATGCTGATGATGTCATGCTTGCTTCTACTACTAGGAATGAACTGCAGTGGCAAGTACAGGGATGGAATGACCGCCTCAGCCATTTTGGACTCCACCTGAACATAAAGAAAACTGAGTACCTAGAGACTGTAACCACCCATGGGATGCTCCAAATAAATGGAGAAAACTTAAAGAAGGTGGATATCTTTCGGTGCCTTGGCTCTCATCTCCAAGGTGATGGTGGCATCAGTGGTGATGTGTGAGTGAGGATGAATGCGGCCTGGTTGTGCTGGTGAGAACTCTCCAGTGTGCTTTGTGACAAATACCAACGTTGGTATTTGTAAGATGATCGTTCACCCTGTGGCACTGTATGGAACCAAGTGTTGGGCAGCAGCAAAGGATATAGAAAGCCGCCTCCATGTTATGGAAATGCATATGCTCCGTTGGATATCGGGCATCTCCCTGCTCAATCACAGCACAAATGATGCCATCCGACAACAACTAGATGTGTCATTAATTACAAAGAAGATGAGGAAAAGCTGGCTTCGTTGGTATGGACATGTCCTTAGAGTGGAAGCTTCCACTGTCCCTAAAATAGTTTACCATCTTAAAATCGATGGCCAGTGGCCACATGGGCGACCAAAACAGAGATGGCAAGACACCATCAATAAGGACATGCAAATTGAGAGCCTGAGCCCTGAGGATGCAGACGATCGGGCAAAGTGGTGTTTTAGGATCTGAAAAGCAGACCCTGCAATAGCAGGAAGAAGAAGAAGAAGGAGAAGAAGAAGACAACGACAACAACGACAAAGTAGCAAAAGTGTTATTTCTACAGGCAGGCAGGCAGCTAAGCTCAAACCCTAACCCTAACCCTAAGCTCAACAGGGTAGAGCAAATCAAATTTCAATCTCTTCTGAAGTCTTTGCAGGAAGGAAAAGGAGGGGTAAGATCTGTTTGGGTATTTGCGTAACCTAAATGTCACTTACGTGGTTAGCCTTTAATGGCTGAAAGAAAAACTATGACTTTGCATCTTTGAGTTCTATCATAAATAAATAAAACATTGGTTTGCAATGTTTGCATGCTAGATTTTGTTGGATTTACAGAACCCCTGTATTCACACATCTCCTGTGATAGGCAGGTTTACCCATCTCTCAAAACTTGCTCTGGTTTTGCACATTTTGTCTCTTGGTGTTAGCGTTATTTCTAACCCATGAATATCATTCTATCTAGAATAGCACTTTTCCTGAATGACATACAAGGTAGTCCTCGAGTTACGATGGCAATCAGGACTGGAATTTCCATCACCAAACAATGCAATTGTAAAGCGTGATGTCATGTGACCTCATTGCTCAGCAGCAACAATTCCTGCAGTCTCGGTTGCCATCATTAATTGAATCTCACCAGTCATTAGCCAAGGACCCACCCTGATCCAAGCCTCTCCCAGCTTGGTCCCTCCCAGTCCCAAGCCTTGGTAAGGTAAGGGACTGCCTCCTCTTCAACTCCCCTCACCTGGCTATCTCACCCCCATCTTTGCCCTTTTGGCTGCCTTGCACTCCCCCAGCTCTGCTGGCCTTGCCACCCTGTACTCGCTGGTCCTGCCACCCCTGCAGGCCTTGCCACCCCTAGCCGACCTTTGCCATCTTCTTTCTGCCACTGCTCCTGAGGTGCACCTGGCCTGGCCCTTTGCGAAGCAGCTGCTGGCCATGCCAGAACTTCTTCCTGAGGCTGCACCCCATCCCTCATCCAAATTGCATGTGGCCTTGTCCAAATTGCGTGCGGCCTTCTCGTGAGGTTTTGGAAGGCAGGTGTGTGAAAAAAGGCCCTAGCTGCGCTGGTGTGAAAGAAGGACCCAATTCATTCGCAAAGGGCCAGGCCAGGCACACCTCAGCAGTAGTGGTAGGAAGAAGATGAAGGTCAGCTGGGGGCAGCAAGGTTGGCAGAGCCAGTGAGTGCAAGACTACCAAAAGGGCAGAGATTGGGGGGAGTTGAAGTGCCCTGTGGTCGTAAGAGTGGGTGGGCTGCCAAGCACCCAAACTTTGATCACATGACTATGGGGGCACTGCAACAGCTGTAACTTTGGGGACTGGGTGTAACTCCCATTTGTTCAGCACCGCCGTAACTTCAAACAGTTGCTGAATGAATGGTTGTAACTCGAGGACTATCTGTAATCCTACTAAGCAACATGAACAACAGCTGACAGGCATGGGGGTCATTGTGCTGTGAAACAGCAGAGAAAGAGCCATTTCTCTCCTGCTTCATGATGCTGCCCACATCTTCACTACTGCTGTTCAGCTGATATTCAGGCTGGTCCAGGTCTCAGAGCTGGGGACTGGCTTGGAAACCTGGCTGGCTAGTGGAGGGGGGGACCCCCATTTGAAAGAACATACCCCTATTTCTTCCCAAAGCAGAATGACCCTTGAATATTGTAACATGCAAGCACCAACATAAAGTGGCCAATAAGTGCTAAGTTGATCCTGTCCCACCACATAGATGTCACCTGATTGACACCAATCAAATGGTTGGTGAAGTAAATCAGATTGCACTCTTTGCTGTGATTTGTTGCCTACTTAAAATACTCTTAATAGTTGTATGGCAAAACAAATTCTAGTTAGGCACATTTTTTAGAAAACCTCACCTGGTTGAATTTGTTATGTAGGTGTTTAAGATCCAAAGTAGAAATCTCTCTTGGAAAAAAAATGGCAACTATATTGTGAAAACAAAATCTTAAATTTATATGATTCTAATCATAGCTCCCAAGAAACCTGTAGTAATTAATCCTCTCATTGCCCAAACTGCTCTCCTACAGTTTCTTAATTATCTGCACTTTCTTAATTAGATTTCTTAATTATCTGCACTTGATTGTCCAGATATGTATTTCATAGCTGAAGTCCCTATCTGGACAATCAAGCCTTAGGCCTTCCCTTGCCTTCTTGCACATTCAGAGGAGAGCTGAACATTACAATTCCATTCTCAACTTTGTCTATGCCATCCTCAGGGCATGGTGCTCCTCAAACAACACAAACTTTCAAAGAATAAGTAGTTCCCACTAGTGAATGCAATAGCTTGTATTAAACTGTTTGGTAATCACAAAAATAGTTCATGAATAAGTCATGCCTACTTTGGGATTAGAGTAACTGACGTCCTTTTCCTTTTGTAACCCTTGCACAATTCATTCTGTTCCATTTTCTACTACCTTAATTTCATCTTTTGTTCCTTGTATTGCTTTACTATAGCGGCAGTTCTTCTGGATTTGTATTCTTTAAATCACAAGTTCAAAAATCTTTCTTTAGTGAATCAGATGATTTGGTAGACTTCTATCTGATTTTGATACCTGGAAGTCTTATGCCCCTCATCATTATTGTCATCATCATTAGCTTGAATCAATCCTCTACAAGATGAAGACCTCTTTGTTGAAGATTATGGGCCCTAATCTACTAAGCTGGTCCAGTCTAGGGCTGAGAGACTGGGCCAAAGTCACCCATCCAGTTTCCCTGCCTGAGAGAGGATGAGAACCTGGGTCTAGCACCTTAACCACTCTGCCACACTGGTTCCCATTCTGTAATAGATCTTCAATAGAGATGGCTTCTCCATAGGAAACCATTATTGGGACTCTCCCAATATTGAATATAAGATTTAAATTCAAATATGATTGATTGTTTCCCTGAGAGCAGCTTTGTGAAGCCATGAACTGTACTGGACTGCACACAGCCCTAAATTTCTCATCTCTCTGGATTTGTTGCCCAAGGAAAATATACACAAAAAAAGTTGATTATGTTATTTTTTGTCTCAATAATCATATTGTAGAGTAGACATGGAATAGATTGTGTAGGGGAGATCACACCCGGCCTCATGGGCAGGAACAGGTGGAATGCCATCATTCAGGAAAGTCACTTATATTTACATTCTCTTCCCACATATGACTAAATGCTCCAAAAATAATTCTAAACACAGTCTTTCAGCCCAGTTGATTATCAGATCGCAAGCTGTTTCTTTCTATGTTTTTACCACTTGTCATTACTGGAGAGAGAAGGATTAGGTTTCTCTCTCATCATAGCCACTCCACATGAAGCTAAACATTAGATCTTATCAACATCACTTGTTCAGCTATTTTGGAGAGAACGCTAGGCCTTTTATATTGTTCTTCAGACCAAGAAAACAGTACATTTCTGGTGTTTTACAATTTGAATAAAAGTGCAATACTAGAAGTATAATATTGGAATTTAATGTTAATGAAGTCGACCAACAATACCTTGTTTATCTACTGTACTTATAAAAAACCCTGTTCAAAGCCATTGTTGAATCATATTTCATTTTGGATGCACAGATTTTTGGTGTGTTTGTTCTCTGGACAATGTAATACCAAACTTAATTCCCTGGTGCCTTTGGTGTTAAAAATAGGTGATGATGCAGTTAGGATAATTATGGTGGGTCTGAATATAGTTTGCATTCTTACATAACAAAATGTTCTAACCCAGAGCCTCTATTAAAAGGGAGGAGTGGAATGATGTGCTGTGGCAACCAGAAATTATGTACATATCACAGCTTTGTTTCCATAGACTAGACCAGGAGTACACCTTCACTGTTCGAGTTGAAACTATCTGCAATCAAGTATCATGAAACATGATGCCTGTGCTGCCTGGATTCAGTGATGGGTTTACCAGACTGTAGACGTTTATGCAATTAGAGAGAGAGAGAGAGAGAGATTGTGCAATAATGCAAGCCCCTTTGTCCCACCAATCTGCACCTCAGTTTTAGTGAATGATAAAAATAGCATTTAGAATGTTTGTATACAACAAGCTCAAGAAATACTGCAGTTCTGCAAGAATTCATCAAACCACTCCATGTGGTCATTTGTTATTATTCCCATACTGGGAACAGATTTGAGACAGGGTGGCTTTGCAGCATCCTGAGCTATTACACTGGAATGTAGTAGCTAAATGCCAGAGCTGCGAACCAAGGAAGCTCTTGGTTCAAATGTCCAAGCACTTCAAATTCTGCAGGCTTTAACATATGTAGGATTTCATTTAGGAGAGACAGTTCGGTGTAGTGGTTAAAGAATCAGGCTAGAAACTGGGAGACCATGAGCTCTTGTCCTGCCTTGGGCAAAAAGCCAGCTGGGTAACATTGGGCCAGTCTCTCTCAGCCCTAGAAAGCAGGCAAGGGCAAACCACTTCCGAAAAGACTCGCCAAGAAAAATGCAGGGACTTGTCCAGGCAGTCACACTCAAAGGCACCAAAAAAAAAAAAAAAGATTTCATTTAAATGTAACTGGAAAATCCCTAGCTATTGCAGTCTTACAGAACAAATATGTATTTTTTCCTGGCAAATTTAATTTGATCCTTACAGTCTTGCTTTATCAATTGCACAAGTTGTAAGGCTGTTTGTTCAAGCATGGATTACAACCCATCAGATTTTACTGAGAATCAGCAACAGGCGTTTCCTGGAGTTGACTACTCTTCTGACAGAAGGTCTTTGTAAGCACGTGCCTGGAAGATGGTGGACTGGTCGCTCTGGCTCTCTGGGGGAATCTCTAAAGCAGAATTTTTCAACTGGGGCACTGTGAGAAGTTGCTAGGGGTTCTATGAAAGATTGTGATTTTTTAAAAAGGCACCAGTTTTTGAACTCTGCGCACTGTACAATGCTAGCACTCTTGGTGATGGGAAAGTTTATGGGTCATGACTCAACTGCCAACCTGCCACTTTGCTGTTGTTGTAAACATTGTAAAATGTGGATTCTGTCAGTTAGAAATGAATTTTATTGTGAAATCTTTGTGTTTTTTTGCCATTTTTATCCAGGAGTTCCCTGAGATCTGGACATTATTTCAAGGGGAGTAAAAGGGTTGAGAAAGGCTGCTCTAAAGTCTTTCCCCATAACCTCTCCTGCACTGTCCCATCCTCCTGGGAACAATCTATTCAGGACATTGCCACAATCCATGTTATTCTGGGGAAAAGTCCCCCTCTGCATTGTCTGACTCAGGAGGATCAAAGGGGCAAACTTCCTATGTTCTCATCAGCGGTTTAGCCAGGTGGGGCATTATGTGGGTGTGAAATCAGAATGCAGAAATTCAATACAAATTCAAGCCTGTATTATGCATATAAAGTTTAAAGTACTATGTATATCAAGTTTAGAGAAAAAGATGGGGGGAAAGTTACAATAATTCTGAAGAGTTTTTCCAGCTATTTGCTCTTTTAGCCAGGAAGGCAGTCACAGAGACAGAATAAAAGCAGAGCAAAGGAATGGCAAAAAATAAGAAAAGCACCCCAACTCTGATTATTTTCTATGAAATAAAATTTGTTGTTTATTCATTCAGTCGCTTCCAACTCTTCATGACTTCATGGACCAGCCCACGTCAGAGCTTCCTGTCGGTCGTCAACACCCCCAGCTCCCCCAGGGACAAGTCCATCACCTCTAGAATATCATCCATCCACCTTGCCCTTGGTCGACCCCTCTTCCTTTTGCCCTCCACTCTCCCTAGCATCAGCATCTTCTCCAGGGTGTCCTGTCTTCTCATTATGTGGCCAAAGTATTTCAGTTTTGCCTTTAATATCATTCCCTCAAGTGAGCAGTCTGGCTTTATTTCCTGGAGGATGGACTGGTTTGATCTTCTGGCAGTCCAAGGCACTCTCAGAATTTTCCTCCAACACCACAGTTCCAAAGCATCGATCTTCCTTCTCTCAGCCTTCCTTATGGTCCAGCTCTCGCAGCCATATGTTACTACGGGGAACACCATTGCTTTAACTATGTGGACCTTTGTTGTCAGTGTGATGTCTCTGCTCTTAACTATTTTATCGAGATTTGTCATTGCTCTTCTCCCAAGGATTAAGCGTCTTCTGATTTCCTGACTGCAGTCAGCATCTGCAGTAATCTTCGCACCTAGAAATACAAAATTTTTCACTGCTTCTACATTTTCTCCCTCTATTTGCCAGTTATCAATCAAGCTGGTTGCCATAATCTTGGTTTTTTTGAGGTTTAGCTGCAGGTCAGCTTTTGCACTTCCTTCTTTCACCTTTGTCATGAGGCTCCTCAGTTCCTCTTCACTTTCAGCCATCAAAGTGGTATCATCTGCATATCTGAGATTGTTAATGTTTCTTCCAGAGATTTTAACTCCAGCCTTGGATTCCTCAAGCTCAGCATGTTGCATGTTGTGTTCTGCGTACAAGTTGAATAGGTAGGGTGAGAGTATACAGCCCTGCCGTACTCCTTTCCCAATTTTAAACCAGTCCGTTGTTCCGTGGTCTGTTCTTACTGTTGCTACTTGGTCGTTATACAGATTCTTCGGGAGGCAGACAAGATGACTTGGTATCCCCATACCGCTAAGAACTTGCCACAATTTGTTATGGTCCACACAGTCAAAGGCTTTAGAATAGTCAATAATGAAATAAAATGCATATTTTAATTCACACCCATCTGACACTAGTCCGTAGATAACCAGATCTTTCCTGGACTTCCTATCCCAAATTCCTGGAAATTGGGACACTGCTTCCATGGCTTGGAACCAGCCCAGGAAGAAATGCCCCACCTTCTATGAGAGAAAAGGCACAATTAAGACAAGATGGAACTGGCCCCCTCCTTTTTAAAATGCTTACTTGAAAGAAAAAAAAAGCTTTCTCTTCCTGACTGGGTGCTCAGTATGGTTTTCCCACGCTTTGATTGCTTCTGCCTGGTTTCTAGTTTGATAGGGTTGATTTGATTGATGGATCACATTTGAATTTTCCTACTTTGGGATCTCCATCTTTTGAGGTGGGATTTCTCCCCAGGCACTAATGCTAGTTGCCCCAAACAATTCATCTTCCATTGGAGAATATGTTGCAAATCTTCTCACGCTGCCTCCTTGGTAAACCCAGACTAGCACCAAGAAGAGTGCTAGAAGTGTGTCTGGAAAACAGGGCTATCACTTTCAAATGCTACACCAAAGTAGATTTAAACTGGGGAAGAGTCAGCCACTGCCAGCTGTGTGTGTTGCTGGTTCTGTCACCACCGAGTCGCTTTAGAGGTTTTCCACTGCTTCTGCCAATGAGAGGTTTTACATGGCTGAACCTTTCACAGTTGGGGTGGGGAAGGGCAGCACCCCTGCGCCTACCGATAGGCTGCTTCTGGGTGGTGTTTGCCATGGCCACTCACTGGCAGCACCATTTCCTTGCAGCGCTCATCAAGGACGCAGCTCCGCGTTCACTGCCTATTTCTCCCTTTCCCTTCACCATGAATCCTTTCTTTGCACCTATTAGCCTGGCGGACAGGTGACAAGTGCGCAGGAGCGGTGTATGGATTGCTGTGTGGAGAATTTCCAATGCATTGGGAGAACTGCCTCCCGCTTCATCCTGTGCCCCTCTGTCATACCTGCAACCTGTTAAGCAACTTAACAGATAGCCAAACTTGCCCTTCAAGTTACTTGCCTACATTCATCCCACCCCATGTTAAGAATATTGGCAGTTATATTTCCCAACAGCAGGTGATGCTCAGTGGGAAGAGAAATGAAATAGGAGAATCAACCAATCACTTTCCATAACTTGTTCTGCATTAACACTATCAGGACAGGACCACTTGCTGGCCTTATTAGTGAGGCACAATCAGATTCACCTGCCAGGGCAGCAAAATACATCTACCTTAGTTTTCTGCTGGTTCAGTGGGTAGTATTTTAAGGTGACCCTGCGTGTTCAGAAACATGTAACTGCTGGCTGATGTGTTGATCTATTTATTTATCCTCTTCATCTGTATTTTGAAGTTCCTTCTAGGACAGCCTGTCTCAACCTTTGACCCTGGAGGAACCCTTGAAAGATATTTCAGGCCTTGGAGAACCCCTGCACATTCAGGCTCAAATATAGGCCAGAAGTTACAAAACGATTATATTAGTTTCGTGTGTAGGCCTGTATGCATGCATTAACAGTGTTCTTAAACTAAAAATAAAGACTGAAACTTACCTCTTTAATGTGAAGCTGCCCAAAGTTGAAATAATTTTTTAAGTAAATCGTGATCTCCCAGGGAACCCCTAGTGACCTCTCTCAGAACCCTAGGGTGCCACAGAACCCTGGTTGAGAAACCCTATTCTAGGATGTAGAGTTGGCAGTCCTGCACAGATTCCTCAGGAGAGGAGAACTAATACACAGATGAACATGAGTTAATCATAAATGCAATCCTTGGGAGAAAAATATATTATTGGGGGGTAATGAATAATGTGTATTATAAATTGCAGATCGTCAATATACTCCTGATGGATATTGTACTTTGAGAAATATGATTAAAATATTTGCAGTATGAACCTGTGAACATAAGGAACTCAGAAGTACTTATATACTGTCTAACTGGTGACTTACAAGCCAATGATGATAGTACTAATCCTCAAGACAATGAGGGTATTGATTGGCTTGTGTATTTGGGGAAGCAGATAAAAGATTCTTAATTACAACTCCTGGAGTATATGTATGTAGCGATTTTCCTTCACATCTGTAGGGAATGCCTTCTTCAGATGAAGCTGATTTTTTTTTCTCACATTGCTCAATATAACATTTTCTCCCATATTTACTTATTCAAATCCTAAGGCAGAATAGTAAACTGACAGGTCACACAAAAAACCACAGGCACCAAGGGTATTCTAGGAGTTGAAATCTACATATCTTAAAGTTGCTGAGGTTGAGAAACACTGCTCTAAATTATGAGTTCAAGTCCAGCACTCGTACAACTTGGAGGGTCCCCAATGTATATATTTTTTAATTATTCAGGAGTGCTCTCTTCTCTCTTTCCTTCCCTAGAAGCACTCTTGAGAACTTAAGATGCCAGGTGCAACGGCAGTGTGCTGTGTACCCAATCTCTGTTTTGAAAGTGAAAAAAGCAAAAGGGGAAGAGGTGAGGAAAGGAAGGACAGACTGTACCCCAGAGGGGGAAAATGAGGAAGCTTCTGACCAAACTTTCTTCTCCTACCCTTAGAAAGTTAATTGCACTTATCCAAAGTGCATGCGAAGTGAATTTGCTATGTATGTAGCTCCTTCCTTCACCAATATCAGCTCCTGAATCTCAATTAATTCCTTTCTTTGTAAAGTAGCATTTCCTAACCCAACTCTTGTATCTGCTGGTTCTCAAGCTCTATATACAACTGAAGAGTTATGTAACTTAGGACAGGAAGTTCCGGCCTGTCGGGTAAGCCTTCAATGAATTCCAGTCTGGTTGTGCAGAATGCATTGCATATTCATTCCCATTCCATTTAGAGCTGCAGAAGTGGGAATGAGAAGCCCGGAATTGGCTGATAGAAGGGCCAGATGCCAAAGAGGACAAGAGCCCTCCATCGAGAATGTTGGTAGGCTTGGGTTGCTGTCCTTGTATTTCTCAAAACAAGAACAAATTGCCAGTATTTTCTGAGTGGAAAGAAAGGAACAGGTCGGTTTCCTTGGGATGCAGCACGGGGATGCTGTCATTATGTAGGATTTTATGTCTGTTGAAGCCACGTGTGACACACCAAATATATGCAATTTCAATTGCAACACAAAATGGTAGCATATCTCCATGGCTACTCCCTGTTTACCCACATGATCTGTTCAATGTTTTATTGGCTTTTGTGAACAAATTATGGAGGAACAGGAAACTATGCCTCAGGTTATGTAGTATGTCATTCAGGGAATGATAGAAGCCAGAAGACGTTCAACACAGATCATCAAAGCACTCAACTACTCTCACTCTACTTTATGTACTATAATTTTATACCAGAGCTTTCCAGGATTCAATCTTTGTATCTATTTTCTATGCCAAGGTTCAATTCAGGGAATAGATGATTTTTAAGAACAGACAAAAATGCCCTAGGCAGGCTGAGTGTATTTCCTACACACCACTGATTGAGCAGAGAGAATCTGCAGCATACATCTGGGAGTAAAGGAAGGGCTTCCTAATCAGAAGATTTCACCCCCAAAGCTGACTGCTGGCATCTCCTTTTTTTTAGAAATTAACCCCTGGGGATTTGAGAGCCATAACAAGTGCTTGTATAATGGAATATAGGAACCCAATGAACATATCATCAATTCCCAGCAGTAAATGTGAGCAGATGTCAGGTTCCAAACAACAGCATACAATTTAATAGGACTCCCCAGTGCTTTGATTTTCACCAAGCTGTAAATGCAGCCAAGCATTTGTTGGCAAATTAGAGGACTTATATTTAAATCTGGTGCTATTCCTCAGGGCACAACAGCAATTGGGGTGGGTGGGAGAAATTCATATCCTTGAAAATTGTCATGGCAGGTGTAGGATGTTTCATCTTTGGTGAAAAAGGTGACAAGACTTTTGCTTGAAAACTCTACTAGATCCACTGGGGAAAAAAAATAATGCAACTGCTTGTTAAATTGAAAGACAAAAACATACATGTATTTTCAAGGATGTTAGTGATCTCCTCTTAATCTATCACCACCATTCATATAATATGTTTTCCTCCATTCCTGTTTTAAATCATGGGGTTTTTTTAGATTATCCTGCCTTTATTATTTTTATAAATAACTCAAGGCAGGAACATACCCAATACTCCTTCCTCCTCCTATTTTCCCCACAACAACAACCCTGTGAGGTGGGTTGGGCTGAGAGAGAGTGACTGGCCCAAGGTCACCCAGTCGGCTTTCATGCCTAAGGCGGGACTAGAACTCTCGGTCTCCTGGTTTCTAGCCTGGAGCCTTAACCACTAGACCAAACTGGCTCTGATAATATGAACGTACAAAATTATCAAAAGACCTGGTCAAATATTTATATGCTGATTCAAGTGTGAACAGATAAGCAACATTGTAAGAGAACTTCAACATGTACTTCGGACAGATAGCACCAGTTCTCTTTCTGCTGGCAGAAAACAGGAAGTTTTAACACACATTTCCTTTCTGTGTGATTGTCAATTGGTTTAAAAATCTGATCTAATCACATTTAAAATCACATTTCTATTTGAACCATGCACAGCAATACAGTCAAAAGAACTGTAAATGGGACATGTGAAAGCTGCCTACATTTATGATGATTGGTTGCAACCACTCAGAAAAAGGCACTTCCTTTAGAAACTCAGGTATTTATTATAATATTTAGAAAGTAGCTTTCAGAGATTGTAGCTCTCCCAGGGTGGTGTACAAAATAATTGCATACAATAATAAGATATTGCTATACTTAAAATATTACTTAGTTATTTCAGAAGGGGCCTTGTCAGGAATGAAAAAAAACTAGTTAAATGGGTACAGAGGGATGAGAAAACATGATCTAGAGCTGAGTATGTACATGGGTTCTTTTCTTACTTACCCAACTGCCTTTCTACTCTTAATTTTTCTCAAATTGTTTATTTGAGCTTAACTCAAAGGTATGGATCCAGTCTTGACAGAACAAGGTCTTGAGGTATTTGTGGGAGGGGAATTTCCTTCAAAATGCTAATTATTTCTCCGTGAACACCAACACAGACACTTCTTCTCCCAGTAAATAACACTGGAAGCTGAAATTGTATTAACTAACATAATGGAGTGACCATTAACACTAACATTAACATTAAATTCACTAGGTAACAAAACTCTCTACAGTGTATGTATTTAGGTATAATAGGTATCTGTGTCCCATCAAAGGGCAGATTCCATTTGTTCTCTTGTTATATTTTAATTAATTAATTTATTGGCCACCGAGGTCTAAACAACAAATATATTTCTTGTTCTTAACTGGCATTATTTTGACTCTTCTTTTAGCAGAAGACACCGAGCCTATTTTAATATATCTAGACACTGAACAGTACAGGGCTGCATGAAATAATTTTAACTGTGGACTGCTCCTGAACAGCCACTTTTAGGCACTGGATTAGCACAATGCCATTTCACAGAGAAAGGCAAATGTTCTGAATGTACATACATTGCTACCTCTTTATGGAGTGTATGGAAGAGAGACATATGAGAGAGGATGGAGAGAAAATTTATTATTGGAGCTCATACATCATACTAAACTGTTTTCTGAAATTACGATCTGTTGAATATGTCATAACTGGCTGGGCTAACACACTGCAGTAGGTGACAAATCCATAACATTTCTGGGTTCTCACATCATGCCAAACAACATTATGACCTCACATAGGATGGGAACCCAGTCTTTGAATGGCACTATATAACTGTGCTTATTTTTTGCAAAACTCCATAGATAATGCAGCATCTATATCAAAGCAGTCCAATCTGTGATCTAACCCAGAAAAAGTACACATGAGGATCATTTTTACTTCCAAGAAAGCGTCAGAGCCCCTTAAGAATTGTTAGAAAGAAGAAACATAGGTGACTTCAGCCCCAGATCTATGTATTTAAAATATTAGTATATCACCTGTCATAACCTACTTTTCTAAGTAATGCATTGTTACATACTAAATACAGCATATAGTATTATAAAGCAATGTTACATAATTCAGTAATTAAACAGATATAATGACTGATCCAAAATACTGATATAAAGCACCCGGATAGAGCTGAGGTGGTTGAGAGAGAGATGTTCAGGACATATAATAAATCCTATTCATGTTTATTCAAAGGCATTGCTCACTCAGTCCCATGGGGCCTTCTCTCAGCTAGCTACTGAGTTCTCGATTATGAATGTATAGCCTGATCCTGTGCTCCATTAGATAAAAGTAAGCCCACTGCTTTCAGTGGTACTTAGCATGACAAACTATGTAGAAATACAAGGTGTCAGGGTAAGCATTCTCACAAAGAGTAGATGAAACTTGATTGAGAATATTCTTTAAATATTAAAACAGTAAGAAACTCATATCAATAAGCAAAGACATAAGAATCTGAAAAGGCAAAAAATGTGTTTTCCCTGTAGAACCAATTATACTGAGTCAAAGGTGAAATGTTATAGAATTTAACAAGATATATCCTAATTATTATTTTAGTAATTAGGGTAGACAAATGTGCCCATAGATACCTTGGTACATGGTTAAAAAAAAGATTAATGGGAAGCAGAAAAAGTACACATAGGGATCATTTTTATTTCCAAGAAAGCGTCAGAGCCCCTTAAGAATTGTTAGAAAGAAGAAACATAGGTGACTTCAGCCCAGTACTTTGGCCATTTCCTAATTAAAGACTGATAGCCTCTTAATGCATCATCCAACCATTGCTGAGGTAATGTATCACTAACGAAGACAGGCTTTACTCTGGCACACCAATGGCTGCATTATTATGCCTCAAGATATAAGAAAACACTAGTGTGGAAATGGTGAAGATAAGTTAGGATGATAGATAGCATTCTGTAGGGCTAGAAGTTATAATATGGAACAACCATGTCAGCTTGCCTTGTAGTAAATGGAATTGTGTGTCTATCTGGCTGCAATTTTGAAAATAACCTGGACATTTTGAGAGGGCATCTACAACATCAGTTCAAAATTCCAAATGTTCTCTGAAACATGAGATATCCTTTTAAAATGTTGCTATGCCCATCATGTGCAATTTCATCTTTTCTTACCATTTCCAATTACATCAAAAATAGCGTATTTTCCAACATGAAAGACAGATCAACTCAAGCCTATTCTCACAGAAGAATCTATAAAATAACATACTAACCTTTGTATTAATTATTCACCAGTTCTGCTCTGATCCTCATTTTCAGTAATGATACATTCTGCACAAATTCTTCTTCTGTGTGTGTGTGTGTGTGTGTATTGTATGGCATAGCAGTTCAGTGTTCATGTTGCTTTTTCTTGCTGAGAAATCCTTGTGAGGTCCAGCAGCCAGATGTGTAGACCATTTAGCCATGACAAGTCACATTACCCAGGGTGCACCACGAGGAGCTAGTCTACTCTGCACTGAGCTGGGCTGAGAGAGAGTGACTGGCCCAAGGTCACCCAGACAGCTTTCGTGCCTAAGGCAGGACTAGAACTCTCAGTCTCCTGGTTTCTAGCCCAGCACCTTAACCACTAGACCAAACTGGCTGTATATGAAAGTGACTGAATTGATGTGACTATCACCAGATCTACCAACTTCTATAAAGAAAACATTGTAGCTAATTCATACCTATCTATGATATTCTGTATTGCCACATATTTTATTTATAGAACTACATACAATATGCTACACCATAGTTTACGCAGACTGGTTGAATTAGCTGTAATTGGCTGGATTCATACAATGAAGCTCCCAGGGTGATTTTGGGCCAGTCACTTTCTCAGCTTAGCCTACTTCAGGGTGGCTGTGAGGAAAAACAGGAAGAGAGAGCATTATGTACACTGCCTTGAGCTCCTAAGTGAAAGCTGTGATAGGAATCAAATTAAAAAAGTAAATAAATACATAATTGCACTAGGCCATACTTCATATTTCACAAACAGCTGCGTTTGTGAAACACACTGAGCCATAAACAATCAAATTACTACTTAGTACAATGTGTAAATCAAGTCATAATCTGAAATACGTATACAAAATTTAACTTTATACAATTGCATTCCTTCTCTTACTCTAGAAGGCTACGCATAGTGCAGATTTCAAGTGCTAGTTTGCAGAAGGTTCTGGTATTGCAAAACCATATTGTCCCAAATATACTGCTCTTAAACAGTGCAGTTCCTCTGCTAGCTAAGGCAAGATTTTCAGATGACCAGTTTAGGAAAGAGGCTAACAATAGTTAACCAATAATGTTTGTCTGCGCATTATTGCCAGATGTGAACTCCAAAACCTTATCTGGAAGTTCTTTTCTCTAAAAACAAATCAAAACGGCAAAGTACACAAGGTTACTTTGATCACAGTGGAAACACACCCATAAAAGAGAGGAATTGTTTCTTGTGCAAATACATATATGAATAGTACCTATGGGGCATCTTCTTCAATTGCATCTAATACTGTAGCACCCATCACTGCTATTTTTAATTCTAAGGACACAACACTGGTAACAACAGAACAGACAAGCTCACATGGTTGTGAAGACTGTTGCTAAAGAAAAACCCTTCCTCTCACCTCTGCCCTAATTCAGTTTCTATTTCAAGACAAAACAATAAAGTGTTTTATGGCTCTCTACAGCTTAAAAAGCCACAAGATACTTAGTTATTTTCTCTACAGAAGATTTAGAGCTACTCTCCCGAAAGCAAGTCACAGCCTCTTTGTAAATGGTATTGAAAATACCAAGGAGAAAACCCCACCCCCACCAACACTGGCAGGGCAAGCTCCTGTACATACCCAGGGAGCAAACCCCACACTCACCAGCACTGATGAAGTTACCTAATCGGGTAACAAATGTCGGCAAGCAAGCACACAACCAGGCTCAGAGAGCACCAAGGACTCCGTGGTACTGAAAATGCCCACATAGTCTAAAATCTGTTATGCAGCCTTCTAAAACTGTCAGACATGCACACTTTAAAAATAGCAGTTAATATGATTAATATAATTTGACCTCCACCTAGCTTTCCTCCACTAAGCCTAGTGAAGTATAATTACTTTGTTTTGGTAGGATTGTTTCAAAATCGCCAAGGGACTTTTGCACTTAGAAATATGAAGGATTTGTCTATCTTGTTGAAGAGATGTGTGCTACCCACATAAAGGCTTTTCCTCCCCATTTTGTAACTTCCCTACAGTACTGTCTCTTCCCAATCATAAATTTGTTGCTGTCTCTACCCAATCATATATTTCCGTTTCTGGACAACTGACAGTGCATAGGTTGTGAGTAACCCCAGCCTTATTTCTGCTGCCTTCAGAGTTCCCTAGGGTTGTGCCACATTAACGTATCAGTGCTATGCCCCTTGGCAGTTGCTCTTTTCCTTCCATCTGAGGACTTTTTGAAAAGAAATGCTTTTAAAGTACCCTTGCTTAACCATAATAATCCTCCACCATTAACAGCACAATCCTATGCACGCCTACCCAGAAATCTGAGCTCAATGAGCTGAGTAGAGAATTACAAACTAAGTACACTGATGCCAGCTCTGATAAAATAGGAGTAGAATATTATGAATGAATGAATTGGTAGAGGAAGATTGAGAAAAAGTGGCATACTTTGGTAGCATGCCAACTATATTTTTATCATTTGTATTTAATCCTCTCTAGGGCGGAGGTGAGAGAAAACTGGTTCCATTCCCTTGCAGGACAGTCCTGATTGGCTGCTGCCTTTTTAATCATACGTAGGTGATGTAATATCAAACCTCAAAGCTGAAGTCTTTTAAATATATGTGCAGCAAGGAGGGGAAAATGCAGATGGTTAAATCTGTACTTGATTTGTTGGCATTTAGATATTCTTATTAGACTTCTACCCACCATTATTTTGTACAAGGCAGCATAATGTTCCCACCTTCTGTTTTTCCCACAGCAACAACCCCTGGGACATGGGTTGGGCTGAGAGTGATTGCCACAAATATATCTTATCAGAAGCAGAGAAAAGTTTTTTCTTGGGGAGGGGGTGCCTCCAAGTCAGAGTTGACTTCTAGCAACTGCCTGGACAAGTCCCTGCAGTTTTCTTGGCAAGATTTTCAGAAGTGGTTTGCCACTGCCTTCTTCTTGAGACTGAGAGTGTGACTGCCCAAGGTCACCCAGCTGGCTTCATGCCTAAGGCGGGACTAGAACTCAGTCTCTAGCCTGGTGCCTTAACCACCACACCAAACTGGCTCTCCAGAGAAAAGCTGTTGTTGTTTATTTGTTTAGTCGCTTCCGACTCTTTGTGACTTCATGGACCAGCCCATGCCAGAGCTTCCTGTCGGTCGTCAACACCCCCAGCTCCCCCAGGGACAAGTCCGTCACCTCTAGAATATCATCCATCCACCTTGCCCTTGGTCGGCCCCTCTTCCTTTTGCCCTCCACTCTCCCTAGCATTAGCATCTTCTCCAGGGTGTCCTGTCTTCTCATTATGTGGCCAACGTATTTCAGTTTTGCCTTTAATATCATTCCCTCAAGTGAGCAGTCTGGCTTTATTTCCCGGAGGATGGACTGGCAACCCACCCCAGTATTCTTGCCGTGAAAACTAAATGGATCAGAGAAAAGCTAGGGTAATTCTAATATAAATATGATTGTGGATAAAATAGTTTAAATCAAAGAATGCAAGATACTGCCTGGCCAGTTCGATCTGGCAGGGTTGGTGCGCTCTGGGTTCCATCGATTAAACAGTGCCATCTGTCAGGACCCTGCAAGCACACCTTCTCTGTGGCAGCGTGTGCCCTCTGAAATGAGGTCCCCCTCCCTGAAATTGGGATGCCTCCCACTCTACTGGGATTTCAAAAGGCATTAAAGACCTGGCTGTTCACCCAGGCCTTTGGACAGGACAACTGATGCCCCTTTCTTGCTTTCTGTTCCCCTCGGGGTTTGTTTTCTTTACCATCTTGGTTTTTTGTCTTGTGCTGTTTTTGTGTTTTTTGTATTGTTCTTGGTTTTTAAATGTTTTAACAATTGTAAACCATCCAGAGTCGCTGGGAGTCAGGCAGCATATACATTTAATCAATATTATTGAATTATTATTATTCCCCCACCCCCATTTCTGCCGCACACTCCTCCAAGAGGTTCTCTAGAGAATGGTGGAGCTCCAGAACCACACTGAATGAGAGGCAGAGAGTTGCTGAGGGATGGGCAGGAATGTGTTCTTCTTTGACTGTCTAGTCATCTTTCTTTTTTAACTCTGCTTCTCATCCATTTATCCTGAATCCTTGAGTCTTCTCTAATATCACAAGCTGGGGAGTCTAGTGGAAGTTTAGATACATAGAGAAGGGGAACACCTACACCCCATAAATTTATTTAAAACAAAGGTGGGAAGAGGTACTCATTAGTTACATTTGGATGGAAACCTCTTCCTCATCCTAAAGCCTCCACATGTGCCCAACCATAATGATCGTTCCATGGTGTGCTGGATTTCAGCGGTGCTGCTGGTTCTCAAGGAGGGAGCACATTCCAAGGAGGTGGAGGAGATAACAGGAGGCACAGTCCGGGAGGCAATGGTGGGAAAACGAAGAGGCAAATGGGTTTACAAGGTTTTTCTCTTCAACCTGCAGCCAGCAGCTAAACTGCAGACCTCCTGCGCTTCAACTTTGATACCTCCTGCCGTTCAGTCCAAGGCATCCACGGGATACCACGGAAAGAAAATCGCAGGGGAGGAATCGTCCGGATTTCTGGAATTCAGATATGGGAGCAACACGGAAGAGAAATGTAGCACCTTACAAAGCATCTCCCTCCAAACTTGACACAAACTTTTCGCAAGAATTGGAATGAGCCTACCTTACTGTTCCTAAACTGTGATTCCCATGTTTGATTTCTTAGTCACCTTTCTCTTCACGCGACCATGATGCCCCTCCAATACACTCCCCGGAATCCTATCCCATTCTCTAGAACACACAGACACCCTCACTGAAACGCCACTGCGCCGCCGCGCCTGCGGCTTCTGCGCATGCCTGCAAAGAGGCGCATGACGGACGGTTCAGGGCAGAACCAACCATTTGACTGTAAGGACGCACGCGCGTCGTCTGGTGCGTCTGAGCTGGTCTAAGGAGGGTGGGAAGTGTGGGGGTGACGTCAAGGCGCGGCAGCCATTACACGGAGAGCGGACCGGACCAGCGAGCGTGAGAAGTAGCTGCAGCTGCTGGTCCTCGCTGCCTTGGAGGGAGAGGTTCTGCCGTGCATGTATCTCTCCTTCTCCTCGGTCCACCCCTCGCTTCTTCCCGACGCGTAGCAGCCTCCCCTAAACTCTGTGAGGGGGAGGGAGGAGAAGGGTGGGCGGAGGTGGGGCGGGGTGGTGGGTACCGGCGAGGGAGAGAAGGAAGGCAGTAAGCGGCGGCGGCGGCGGGAGCAGCGAGGATGGAGGAGAAGGTCTTCACGAAGGAGCTCGACCAGTGGGTCGAGCAGCTGAACGAATGCAAGCAGCTCTCGGAAGGGCAAGTGAAGAGCCTGTGCGAGAAGGTGGGCAGCCAATGGCGGTTCCGCGGGAAGCGGGGGAAGACCCAGGACCCCGTCGGGGTGGGGAGTGCCGGTGGGGGCGAAGAGGCCCGACGGCCGGGAAAGGAGCCTCTGCGGAGACGCGCCGGGACCGGGGGAGGTCTGGAAGGGCGCTAAGGTGGGATCGCGGGCGGCGGCGGCGGCATTGAGCGAAGTGGGCTCCGCTGAGATGGGGAACCGGGTGCGGGCCGGGGAGGGCGCGGGGACTGCCGCTCTCAAGCGCAGAGTTGGGAGCTACCGCAAGGGGGCCATCCCGGCGGTACGAAAGGAGAAGAAGCGGCGGTGGCGAAGGTGGAAGTAAATCTGCCCAGGGAAGGCAGAGCGGGGTGTGTCCCAGGGGCAGGTGTAGCGAAGGGAAGGGGCTCTTTGCGGCGAGGCTGCCTACCCTGCAGGCCCCGTGGAGCGCCCCTGAGGTATTTTTACTCCGCGGAGTAGTCAGTATGGCTGAGTGGATCACTTCCCCCGCCGGTTCTGCGCCCCCTGTCGCATCGCCCGCTCCTCTTCCTCCCACTAGCTCTTAAAATGGCGCCTTTCTCCGAAAATATGCTGCTACAAAGTCCCTTGTGTTCGGCGGGCGGGTTTTGATGCAAGGGAGAGTGATGGAGGGGGAGGTTTGGTGGGATTCCGGCGAGAAAAAATGAGCGAAATGTATTGCTCTAAACTAGCACAACCCCCAGCCCTCTCGGTAGCCCCAACCTTGGATCGAGATGGTTCAGCATTAATTCCTGCGATCATAATATCGTTGCTTGCCTTGATCGTGATTTATGCCCATAGGCTGTAATTTTACAAGGCTTCCTTGGCATTTTATTCCACTGAACTTCATGCAGCTTACTTCTGAGTAGACACATAGAAGAGCATATTGTTGGAATAATTGGAGGAGTATGGAAAAGAAAGTCAGTGGATCACCCTGGGGTCTATGGATATGATTTCTTGTATTGCAGTAGCATGTAGTGATGAATCAGTTAAATTGGATTGTAACATTTACCGTCAGATTCCTTCATACTAAAATGCAACTGATTTTTTTATAATGTATTTGAATACCGTTCATTAAATTAATTTAAACTTAAATGACAGCAGGAGAAAGCAAGTAGGAAATATTTTCTCAGCACCTATTTTAAATGGATTCCTGGGTTAGTCAATACATGTTATAATTAATTGCATTTAACTGAAGTTCAGACTTACTGAGGCTTACAGTTTATGAAGAAAGTGTTTTTTGGCTAGAAATGTATTTGATGAGACTTGTGTACTGATTTGGTCATTTTCATAAGTTTTTTGTATTTAACCTTCAGTGACATAACAGGTAAAACTGTTAGGATGATTTTTGATATAAACAATTAGTTGTAGATTTCAATGGAACCCATGGAAGGAACTTACTTAGAATTCTAGTATAAACATAATTTTCTCAGATGGGCTAGTTTATTTTTAGAATTAATGGTTGTCTGATTAAGTCAGCCAAGTTCATTATGTGAGGAAACCATTTTGGTCTGTATTTACTGCTGTTTCTTGATAAGTTTGCTAAAGTAGCCTGGTATGCTCCTTTTGCAATGTTAATGTGAAATATTTTGAATTCTGTCATTTTACATACTAAACATGCATACATATGTTCTTTACATACTAAAAAATGGTAGAAATGGTAGTAATTCCGTTTTGAACTATACAGATTTGGGGATGGAGATTTTCCAGTACTTTGGCAGGAAGGAGAAAAATAGGTAATGGAGGTTTTATTTTAATGTTGCCTATTTACGGTAAATTAATCCTTTCTCTTTAGTTGTTTATTAGGCATGCATTCTTTGTATGCAAAACACTCAAAGGAGCCTAATATACACTGAATTTACAGCTCATTTATTATGGGATGCTGTATTTGAAGCTACAATTTTTCTGGTTTTGTTAAAGAGTTAGACATTAAAGATGGCAAATGAATCCTTTCCATACTCAGAGAAGTCTGTTTACCTTTGATAGGTAAATAATTTGGAAGACATTCTCGAATGCCTGGAACAGCAGAGAAAAATAAAAATACAGGTAGTCTTTGTTTAGCGACTGCCTCGTTTAGTGACTATTTGCGGTTACAATGATGAATAAGTAATTTTCCAACTAATCCTTGCATTTATGACCTTCACAGGTCTGTAAAGCAAAGGAAAGCTGAAGTAATATCATAAGAGCAGTCATGGTTTCAGTTAGTGATTGCTTCACTTAATGACCGAGTTGCTGGTCTCAGTTGTGGTTGCTAAACAAGGATTATCTGTAATCTAAGCAGTGAGGTTAAATTGTAGAAACAAATGTAGTGGTAATTTGTGGTAAGGCCAGCATGATTTTAACATTAGATGTGAATGGTCTGAGACTAGGAAGCTTTTCTGTCTGTTCAGTGATACATAAATGAATAATTGAAATATTGTCTTGCAGATTCATCATAACTTTTTTGCCAATATGATAGGAATAGCAGGTAAAAATTGTGACTTCCAAACCTATCTAAAATGTCTTTAAATGTTACTGGAAAATTCACCAACTTCTTTGGGTTGTTCAGATTATACCACACTTGAGATAGACATTCCTGCCAATTTATGTTCTGAAAAGTTCAGAAGTGAATCTACTAAAGAAATGCTTTTATAAAACTGAGTCATTTATCCAATAAAATAAGAATGCATAATGATATACCGGTCAGACTTGTACAAAATATTATAGCATACTTATAGAAAAGCTTAGCTTTTCTCAAATTTTTGTTTAGGTTAGCAGTCATCTCTTGTTCTGTTTTTCTTTTCAAGCTGACGCTCATACTTCTGAGGCTATTGTCATGTTCATTTTGCATTGGGTCATTGCTTGGAGTTACCATTTTACAAAGAGTTTTTAAAATTATTTTGGTAAATCTTAGTGTCCTTAAAGCAGTCTGGTAGTATTTTTGATTCCAGTCTTGTTAGTGCTCAGCACTTAGTGCAGTATTCCTGTATAACATCTTCTAGAAAATACCTACTGTTTGATGATAACAAATTATAGAAGAAGGGAAGAATGTCATTTTTTTTTAAGTTGTTTTGGACAGAGAAAATTCTTAGCAGTTTGCTACAGAATGTTTTATTCTGTGGACAGAAGAGGTCATTTTCAATATAAGTGGCAGGTTTTGTTTAAACACAGCAAGGAATAACATGGGCATAGGAAAAATTGACCATAAAGAATTCTTTATACTAAGAAGTCAGATATTTAAGGCAAAGTGCTTAAGAGGTGAGTCTATTTAAGCTACAGTAGTGATTTGCTGTAAGGAAATTAAATAGTTTAATTTTTCAGTTGAATTCTGATATTAATGACAAGAAATATTGCCCCACTGTCACAGATACTGGAAATATAGTAAACTATATTGCCTCTTCCTGTCTGATAGGTTGTTAAGAAAGATAATAGTTTGTCCATTTATTCCATGCTGGTTCTCTTTTCTAGTTAAAATAGCTTGCTGTTTTTATACTGGTATGCCTTTAATTGAGATATGAGGATAAGTATAAATAGCTAAATATGCAATTGCTAATTAGTTCTGAATTGGATTAGATAGTAATAGAAACCTGGTGAATCGGAGTATATAGTATTCAAGGTTCTCATAAGAAGTAATGAAGCTTTTCAGTGTTACTCATCTGATCAGCATTTCAGTTAGTATTTAAAGCCCTGTGTTATGACCTCACTGAAACATTAATTGTCTTAGTTTGGATTATGTGTAGCATTCCAAATAAAAACCAAGGGATCCAAGATGATGATGTTTTTAATCGATTGTTGTAAACCACCCAGAGTCCCCTGATGGGAGGAGATGGGTGGAGACAAATTGGATGGATGGATGTTATGGTCTATAGTTTTGTGTATTTCAGTGTCTCATGAGATATGCTTAAGGTTTATTGAAAGTCATTCACTTAGACTGATAGCTTAAAGTTTAAAAGTTCAGTTTTTGGAATCAAACATGTTTTGAATCTTTTATGTTTTATATATCAGCTTTTAAGTGTTGCTTAAGACAAAAATCTTAATAACAAATAGCAAGAATAATAGAGTCTTGTAGGATCTCATCACATGATTGCTTTGAGCTAAATAGTAACTAGGTCTTTGCAGTGGTATATATTTTATGAGGAAATCATGATTTGGATGACTTCATGGCTCAAGTAATAACATGATGACCAATTGTAGCTGTGGAAAAATATTGTGGGCAGAAAAGTCAGCTGAATGCTTGTTACTGGGTTTTAAGGGAAAAAAACCTAATTTAGAGAATATCTATATTTGCAAAAATAAAATTATACCTAGAAAAAATATTTTCTCTATTTTGGAAGCCATATGTAACTATAGTGCTCTTTCCTTTGTCTTTAACTTACTGGAATGGGCCTACCAGGTGGGAGTGGGATCATGATCATTATGCAGTGTAAACAATTTAAGCCTATCTAGAAAGATACAGTAGTCAGTAATAGGGAATTTAAATAATGTTTCAGGAGCATTAGAAGGGTTCACTTAATATGTCCAAGACAAAACTGAAGCAAGAAGCAGAATGGATTGTGGCATTTACATTCAGTAGATGTGGATGACTTAATCATAAGCATTTTGCAAAATTACCAAAGCATTCTTCTGAGTGCTATTCCACGTTCTACATCTGTCCACGGGCTGAAGTAAAACAGGGGCTGAAGTAAAACTTGGATCGTACAGAAAGTTGCATTAGAAAATTACTTAGGATGCAGTGGAGGCAGTACTGCTATTTTGTTGACAGAAAATATTTACAGTAGACTCTCAGTTAACCAGCACCCCTGGGGATTGATAGATGCCGGATAAATGTAGTTTCTGGCTGCTTGAGAGTTACTGTTAAACCCTAATACCCACTAGATGGCAGCAGAGATACAGATTGTTTTGCTGGTTGCTTGAGAGTGCTGGTTTTTTCTGCCTGTTGCTTGAGCATGCTGGATTTTTTTTGCCTGCTGGTTGCTTGAGTTCCGGTTAACTGAGAGTCTACATTTGCTTTTACTTGTGCTTGAACATGTGCACATGAAGTTCTTTATTGGTTGTTTTAGCTGCATCTGAGCTTACTGAAAACTCATTGTGTCTATTCTATGTAACTACAGTTCAGGTTGTAATGTACAGTTTTGGTTAATGAAACAAATGATATAAAGTGAACAGTAATCAGTCATTGTAATAGTTTGTGCATGATCTCAACCTCAAGCTCTGAACTTCCCCATTCTTCATTTTGGCATCTAGTTCTTCTGTAAGCCTCTCTTGAGATCTTACAAGAGGCTAGGATGACAAGTTGCATTTCCAGACTCTTGTTTATATCCAGCATACTGCATGGGGTGGAAGGATACAAAAAACCAAAAACAAAAATTCTGCTCATGGTCCAGTTCTCATGGTTGTGGGTCCTCCTGAGAGGCTGCAGGTTGGGGTTGGGGTGGTACAAATGTTCCTATCACCTACTGACTTAAAATCCTAATTAGTTCTGGTGAATGCTTGAAAAATACTGTGGCAAAGTCTGAATGCGTTCACTCTACTCATAAACCATATGAGGTCTTAATTTAATGCTTTAAGAGGCAGACTATCACCAAATCAAATATACATGCAAAAGTACTATATAAGGTATAAAAGTTAAAACTATACCATAAGGATTAAATAGTGTCACCTAAGAACAGAAAATGCTGCAATGTGAGAACAGAAATATTTTGCTGCCATAAAGAAAAAGTAATTGAATGTTACTGAATTACTCAAGAGATGGAAGGCAGTGAAAATACCAGTGAAAATACAGGTAGCATTTAATACCATTTTCACTGGGAAATACCAGTGAAAATACAGGTAGTTCTCGAGTTACAACCATTCGTTCAGTGACCATTTGAAGTTACGATGGCAGTGAACAAAGGGACTTAACAACCGGTCCCTGAAGTTATGGCTGTTGCAGCGCCCCCACAGTCACGTGATCAAAATTCAGGAACTTGGCAGCTCTCCTGCACTTAAGACCCCAGGGATGCTTCAACTTCCCCCCACTAATCTCCCCCCATCTGTGCCCTTTTGGTCCCCTTCACCTTCTTGCTCCCGCTGCTGACCAAGCATGCCTGGCCTGGCTCTTCGTGAGGCAGCTGCTGGCCACACAAGCTTTCTTCCCAAGATCACACACAGCGGTTTCCTCGTAAGACCTGGGGAAGATGGCCTCACGTGGCCAGCAGCTGCTTTGTGAAGGGCCAGGCGAAGCATGCCTCATCAGCAGGAACAAGAAGACGATGAAGGTCAGCTGTGCTGGCAGAGCGCAGGGTGGTAGGGGCCTCAGGGCGCAGGATGGTGAGGGGGGCTGGGCTGGGGTGGCTGAGGCTTCATGCCACGCCTCTGGGGCCGCTGGGGATTCCTGGGGTGCTGCAGCTTTGTGCCATGCTGCTGGGGTGGCTCATGCAGTTCTGGGGCTGCTTGCGACCCTGCAAGGAAGGGTGCAGGGTAGCCAAAAGGGCAAAGATGGGAGGACAGGTGGGTGGATGGGAGTTGGAGGCAATTGCTTATTTTACCAAGGCTCAGGGCTGGGAAGGATCAAGCCCGGAATGGCTTGTATTGGGGTGGGTCCTTTGCTTACAACCAGTGTAATACAGTTAACGACAGCAACAGGGATTGCCGGGATTGCCATTGCTAAGTGATGAGGTCGCATGATGTTGCACTTTACAACCGCATTGCTTAGCAACAGAAATTCTGGTCCCAATTAACTATCATAACTCGAGGACTATCTGTAATTCTTATTCTCATTTCAGCTCCTTCAGATGATAAAGTATTATTAGGGACTTCTATGGTCTTTTGGCAGAAGTGTGTGTGTGTGTCTGTGTGTGTATGTCTATATATATCAAAAGGGGTGTTCAGTTAGGTTGACTGACTAGGCCTGAACACTAATCTGAAGTCCATGGCTCTGGTTGAACTCTTGCATTTCTACTTGCACTATGTTTCTGAACTACCTTCTAAATAGCCTCACATAAGGCTAAGTTTGAACGAAAGTTACCAAGATAAAACTCATTACAACTAGGTTGTTTCCATTACAGGTAGTCGTTGAGTTATGACCATTCATTCAGCAACCATTCGAAGTTACAGTGGTGCTGAACAAAGGGACTTATGACCAGTACTCGAAGTTGCAGCCATTGTAACGCCCCCACGGTCACGTGATCACCATTTATGACCTTTGCTGCTGGCTTCCTCGGCCTCCCTACACTCACACTTGCACCCCACACTCTCTTTCCATGGCTTCCCTGCGATCGCACACATGCATGTACCCTCATCCTCTTTCCATGGCCTCCCTGTGATTGCACATGTACTTCGTGCCCTCTTTCCATGGCCTTCCTGTGATCACACACACCCTGCTTCCTCTTTCCCTGGCCTCACTGGAATCACATGTACCCCATGCTGTTGTTCCCTGGCCTTTCTGAGCTTGCACTGCACTGAACACCACCTCCCTGACTCACATGTGGCCTGTGCCAGGCATCTCCCACCCCCATGCAGCAACCCCACACTCCTTACCTTGGATTCCCTCTCCTTCCTGCTTAGCAACCTGTGTGTCTTGGGTTACAATGGCAACTGAGACTGCCTGGATTGCTGTCATTAAGCGAAGCAGTCATGTAACATGCTTTACGACCTCATCGCTTAGCGTCGGCAATCCCAGTCCCAATTGCAGTCGTAACTTGAGGACTACTGTACTGGTACTTCTAATTACCAGGAATCCTTGTTGATTATGCTAGAATACAAATTTGATAATTAATATTTGTATCTGTGCTATTTAAATTTATAGAATATTTTCATTAATTTTAGTTTTAAAACATTGTGCATAGCCATGACTGGTGATAAATTAAAACATTAATTGTGGAATCCTTGGTGCTCTCTGAGCCTTGTTGTTTTCTTACAGATGTTTCATTGCCAGACTAGGCAACATCTTCAGTGCAAAGAGGGAGTGGGCCTTGCTCTCGGTTTATATACCGTGGCTTGCCCTGCTTGTGTTGGTGGAGGAGGTGTTCTCTCCTTGGGAGTTCCTTGATTGGGCTGCTGTTGCTGCTTGTTTGATTGAGTTAATAGCTCCTTGATAAGGGTATATTGTGCTGTTTGATTGTTCACCTGATATTAATCCTAGTGTTAATCTTTGCATGTCTGGGTGTTGATTGCTGGCAAAGGAGTGTCCTGGTCTTTTGGCTTTTCTGTTGTCTCTTTTGAACGGTATGTAAATGTTGTTTACCTCTATGTGTCTGTTGATGGCTGCTTTGTCTGAGTGCCAGGCTTCCAGGAATTCTCTAGTGTTTTTCAATTTGGCTTAGTTTAAGATGCTCACAGTTTCCCAGTTGAAAGTATGGTTAAGTCTGTCCATGTGTTGTGAAATTAAGGAGCTTTCATTGTGTCTTCTGTTGGTGTTTGTGGGTGTGCTCTGCTAGTCTTCTGCCTGTCTGTCCTACATAGTGGCTGCTATAGTCATTACACTGTATGTTGTAGATGACTCCTGTTTTTTCTTCTTGGGCTACTGGGTGTTTTGGGTTACTTAAGATGTTCTGAAGGTAGATTTGTGTGCTACGGTGATGCAGTGTGGTTGTAACAGTCTGTTGGTAGTTTCTGAGATGTTTCTGATGTATGGCAGTGTTATCCTTTTCATAGCTTCTGTTGGTTGGGTTGTAGTGGGTTGAGTGGTCAGGCACTTTTTCATAAAGTTGAATGGGTATCCATTTTGCTGGAAGCTGCTGTATAGATGATCTGTTTCCTTTTTCTGGTGTTCTGGGTTGCTGCAGTGCGTTAGTGCTCGTCTGAATAATGTTCTTACACAGCTCCTCTTGTGGGAAGTAGGGTTGTTGCTTTGGTAATCTGTGGGCCTCATGTAAAAGAAAGCTGGCATGTGAAAGAAGTCCCTGGCTGTGCTGGCATGAAAGGAGGACCCTTCTTTTGCACAGCCAGAGCTTTATTTCGTGTCTCGGCCTTCTTTTGTGTGCTACCTGGGTCCTTCTATCATGAAAGAAGGACCTGGCTGGTGCATGAGAGAAAGCTCCAGCTATACTGGCATGAAAGAAGGCCCCAGCCAGTACAGTAGTGGTGGGCATGGTGGTGGGCAGGAGCAGCTGGCGGCAGTGGGTAGGCAGGCAGCCAGAAGGGCAGAGATGGGGGGAGATAGGTGGATGGTCCCTTACCTTCTTCCAAGAATGGCTTGGATCTGGGTGGGTCTTTGCCTAATGACTGCATGGGATTCACTCAAAAACAGCAACTGGGATTACTGGGCCTGCTGTTGCTAAGCGAAGCGGTCACATGACATTTCACTTAACTGCATCACTTAATGACTGGTGCCAACTAGGGTTGTTAAATGAGGACTACCTGTAGATTAAAAACATTTTGGGAAACAATTATCTGTACTCTACATTGCTTCAAATAAGAATCTTTATTTACAGAGCTTTAATTTGTTTTGAACTTGTTTCCTTGTATTTATGTCATTTTTATAAATTTTAGAAAGCCAATAGATGCTTATGTTGAGATAATTTAATTGAGGTATAGAATATGTTCTCATTTGCTTCATTTCTGTGATGGTAGAGCATTGGGTGTAGTCAAACTGTATTAGACCATTGATGAACTTTTTTAAAATCAGTTTCTGCAAGTATTCTTAAGACACCTGCTGTTGACAATGATAATGCTTGTAGAAGATTATTTGAAAATGTAATATTAAGTAATATTAAATGAACAATAATTTGCTTGATTTTTAGATACCCAATCTATATACTACTAAAACTCTTGTGTCTGTTTGATACTTGGTAACCTTTAACTGGATGAAACAGTGCATCATAGGGCAACAAGTTTTGAACCAAGGTACCTCGAGTAGACTAATTTATAGAATGCATCCAAAATCCACCCATGACTCCTGTGGAATAGAAATTTGGCAAATTTTATAAAACATTTTATCACATAATACAAAATGCCATAAGACATTTCCTGTGGTCAACTCCTTATGTTTGACTGAGCTATACAGTTCAACGTTGGCTACTTTCAAGGAAGATACGTCTCTCCCTGAATTTTTAAGAACTTTTCCAGTACATTTGAAGCTCTGCCATTGTTGAAGGCACTGAGGAATCTGATAAGGAAAATCTCTGAAACGATGACCCAGTGGATCATGGATTGTCTAGTCACATTTAAAATCAACACTGTGATTTAACTTCAGGCAGTTATCTCTGGAAAGCATACATACTTGGATGGACAGCTTTGCAGGCATGCTAACGTTCGTCTGTTAACTGAAAAGATCCAAAGTGCTATTTTGTTGTGACAATGCAGTGTTTATTGCTGCTGCTTAAGAATTTTTTATTTGTTGGATCTTCATTATCTTATTAAGTAAAATTGCATTTTCATCTTTTCATGGCTCTATTATATGAATGGAAATATGTGTCTTCAAATAAAGCTGATAAGGATTGTGACCTAGTAGCTATGATCAAATAGGTAATATTTTTGGTGTGGAAGCTGCAGATTTTTTTTTATTACTAGCTTCCATGGATTACAGGGGTCATAACTGATGATATAATAGGGACATGCTGTGGTTAAAGAGTCCCAGAGAACAGCTGTATCAGTCTGTCTTCAGGTAAACCCATGCTTGTGACCTGACCATGATAGTCATATTGTGAAAATGCCATGGCATGCTCATAGAATTTTAAGGGTGCCCAGTGCCTCCCTCAATTTTTTGTGCCCTAAAAAGACCGTATATTGACCTGGATTTGAATATAGGCATTTGTTGCATGCTAGAAGAGAGAAAAACTAAGTGATACTTAAGAAAGCTGAAACATTTTCTGCTTTTGCACTTTGTCTACATTTTAAACAAAACTATCATCATTAGGGCTGGTTACATCCAAACAGTTTGCTTTCCAGGCTTAGAAAATTGATTATAATTGTTATGTTAGTAATTTCATGTGTATATCTCAATTTATTTCACTTTAATCAGTAATACTGATTTTTGGAGGCTAACACTGGTTAACGCAACCTTGTATTTAATAATACTTTTTATTTTTGTTGGCAAATAGTTATTTGAAAGGTAAATGGCTGGAAATTATGCCATAATGTCAATGAAAGTATGGCAGAGTTTACATTTTAAAAATAGACTACTTATAGAGAAATCTGACCTTTCAGGTGCATAGAGTATATATTACTTATTCTAAAACAGAATGCATTAGTTCACAAAGCTTTCTGGATGTTGTTATATATGAGGCTTAATATGAAAATAGCACTGGTGTTGCCTGCCTTTTAAAAGGCAGCCAATTAAAAAAAAAAAAGTACAAGATGTCCCGAACAACAATCTTATTCTGCAAAATTGGCTGCGTTTGTAAAGGAGAGAAGTTACAGGCTAATTCTCTTATTATTCTCAGCACTATTAGCAGTGCTGAGCTTTGGTGCTTCACTAGTAATAACTTTAATTACAATACTGAATCCAAAGTCTGCTTTGCATAGGATAATGTTGAGTAGCAATGCAAAAAGATGAAATGTTATGCAGATGGGGAAGATTGGCCTGCAGAACTTTTTCGTACTTATGAAAGTAGTGTAAAACGGGACATGTCTGATTATCTTTAGTTTGCCTGCTTCCTCCTTCAGTTCCATTGCTGAGCAGACTGAACAAACATGCATCTTTTCTGTGATACAAGTTTTCACTTTGAACTATGGGACAAAGAGATTTTTAGTTGGTAATTTTCTAACTGAAAGTTTTCTGCACTTTTTATTTAGAGATGTTTCACTGTTTTGCAGTAGGACTTTTATATACAGTGGATATAAAAAGTCTACATACCCCTGTTAAAATGCCAGGTTGTTGAGGTGTAGAAAAAATGAGACCAAGATAAATCACTTCAGAATTTTTTCCATCTGTAATATAACATATAAGCTGTACAATTCAATTGAAAAACAAACTGAAATCTTTCAGAGGAAAAAATAAAAATAAACTAGAATAACGTGGTTGCATAAGTGTATATCCACTATATGCGTGCTTTAGGTAGCCTTTTCCTCAGAGACAATAATATCTAGGTGTTCTAAAAGAAGACACCATTTGAAGTTTCTATATGTAACTTACCAAATATACCATCGAAGTCAGGTAACAGTGCAGACAGTTATTAGATCTTTCTAAACCTTTTTAATGATATAGACATATATAAATATTGTCACTTTATCTCTATAGGGAAGAATGCTGATGGGGAGAGGTGTAGACTTTAGGTACTGGCTTCCGACCATAGTAATACTTTTATCATTCTCTAGCTACGTTGCTTTGGGGAAAAGATGTTGAAATATGCTGAAGGATTCCAATATTTTGTACTGCTTCATAGTTCTCATTCCCAGGAGCTGATGTATATATCTGTATAGGAGACTATATCTGTGTTGTATGCATTTGTCTTGGTTGCCCACAATAACATATAGAGAAAAGTGCATCCTTTTTTGGCCCACAGTTTGTACAATGTTCATCTAAAACATACCAGGCTTTATTCCATCAGAAAGAATACAAGTTCCATCTAATTCAGTAAAGAAAGTACATGTATCTTGGCCAAACATATGTACGTTAATTTATCTGAAATTGCATCAGCTTCCATTTTCTAATAAATAGCTACTATTTCTGTAGTTTTGTCTAGCAGCAAAATATTTAGCTGTTCGTTAATATTTTGATATTTTTGTGGGGGAAAGGCAAGATCATGCTGAAAGCAATTGACTGTTCTCTTAATCATACACATGAGATTTGAACAAGTCTTGCAATTGGTACACATTGATGTTGTTTACAATATATTTTTCTGTATAGCTTGGGTTGTCTGCAGGTAGGACCCTAGTTCTTACAGAAGTATAACTAACTGACAATCACTGGGGGAACCAAATCCTTCAGCTCTGAATTGAGGCTTTTCTGCAACTTGGGGGCTAAAACTTAACTTTTCTTAATAGATTGTTGCTACGATTGCTATTTCAACCTCTTGCAAACAAGTAATTGCTTTGGGTGCAGTGCATATATGAATCTCTTCCATCTTGAACAGTTTCCTAAATTTATTTTAGTAGACAGTTACCTTGAACATCATTATTATTTTACACTTGAGAATTGGGTTTAATTTTTTCTAGACTGAACCATCATAAAAGTGATTTAGACTTGTCTGGCTTTATTCTGCCAACCTCAGAAATGTGTGAACTAAATATTAATCTGTCAGGCTACTGATTTGAAATTCAAGACTTAGGTGTGACATTGTAGAGGTCATATGTTGGTCTATGATGAGGTATCATTGGTATGATGATGGTACTCAGGTATACATGTCTACCCCAAGTGCGGTGGAAGGCCTGACCTGGTACTTGGAAGCTGTAGAATTTGGATGGGGAAAAAGCAGGATAAAATTGAATTCCAGCAAGACTGGGCTACTGTTTGTCCAGAAACCATCTGGTACTCCCTCTGCTCCAAAGGTAACTCTAGGAGGTGTAGCTTTCCCCCGAAGGACTGGCTTCATGACTTAGCTACTACCAGATAGGCAACTGGAGGCTGTGCAGGATGTGCTTTTGCCTGAGCTCTAGCTAGTGCATTGGTTGCACCTTTTCCTTGGGGAGGAGGCTCTGCAACAGTGACACCCCCCTCCCCATACCCACAGTAGAAGATTGGATTATAAAACTGACGGAGCTTGCGGAAATGGCACAGCTGACCAGTTTGGTCAGGGAAAAAGTGATAGACTTTTTTTTGAAGGACTAGAAACGTTATATTTTATGCTGCCATGGGTCCAAGTGAATTGTGCTTATGCATAATAAATACTGTTCAAAAACAGAAATAAATAGTATATATGCTGTATATTTTGTGTCAGATATGTTATTGGGCATTTTAAAATGTTAATTACTTAATGTTAAGTTGAGTTTTTGCTCTGTTGCAGGCTAAAGAAATCTTAACAAAAGAATCCAACGTTCAAGAAGTAAGATGTCCAGTAACAGTTTGCGGAGATGTCCACGGACAATTTCACGATCTCATGGAACTTTTCAGAATTGGAGGCAAATCACCAGACACAAATTACTTGTTTATGGGGGACTACGTTGATAGGGGTTACTACTCTGTTGAAACAGTAACACTTCTGGTAGCGCTTAAGGTAATAAAAATACATTTTAAAAATGTATTAGAAATAACAGAGGCATACAGAAAGTTTTGGGGTTACTTACAAATATTTTGTACACTAAAATGTATTTATATTCTGAATTACTTTAAGGATTTAGTACTGTTGAAAATTCTGTGCAAAATAAAAATTATACAGGAGAAAATTATATAATTGTGTAATTCAAAGAAACTCCTATATACTATATAAGGTGCTAAAATATAGTTAGAACTTCTGTTTCTTTGGTCTGTATCTCCATCTCAGTAAGATGGAAAAAGACATCTAGGACTGATAAGATTCCACTCTTGAATTTATCCCCCCCCCCGCATATAGTGGCATCATCAAGCTAAACAAATGGGGGGTGGGTTTGTACAGATTTTTAAAATGTGACCTGTTTAACCTAGTTTTCCAGAAATAGGTGTTAAAAAAATTACGTTTTCTCCATAAACCTGTTATGGTAGGGGAAGACGAGATGGGCACAAGCCAACTCAGAGACCATAAAAATGATACAGCTCTTAATTGCTCTGATCATACTAATTACCTTGTTCTGTAGGTCCGTTACCGTGAACGCATCACTATCCTTCGAGGGAACCATGAAAGCAGGCAGATCACCCAAGTATACGGTTTCTATGATGAGTGTTTAAGGAAATACGGAAACGCAAATGTCTGGAAATACTTCACAGATCTTTTTGACTATCTTCCTCTTACTGCCTTGGTGGATGGACAGGTATGCTGAAAATATGAATACTTTTTGTCAATAGTAGGAGACACACAAAATATAGTGAATGTTCCAATGCATTTTGATCATACGTTTTTCTTTTAAAATCATATATAACTTTCCATAAACATGTTCAGCTAGCTGTAGTTTTTGATACAGTAATTCAAAGAAGTGGCTTGAATAATCGCTTCAATACTTTCACAGATTTTCTGTCTACACGGAGGGCTCTCTCCATCTATAGATACACTGGATCATATCAGAGCACTTGATCGTCTTCAAGAAGTTCCACATGAGGTAACTAAATGCCATTTGAGTACGAAGTCTGAGTTGCGATTGTGTATAGTACATGTTAACGTCTAATGGTACTCTTCAATTTTTTTCTTTTGATTTTTTATAGTAATTTTATTAAAGATTACAACAATAAAAACTAATACAAATTAAAAAAATAAAAAAAGAGAAGGTGCAGAAAAGAGAAGTAAGAAAAAGAGAAAAGAGAAAACAGGAAAAAAAAGAATATAGTAAAGAAAAAGAAATGTATAAAGAAGTGATTTCCCCCTTCATCACAAGTTTAAGCAATTTTAGTAACCCCTTCTCTTAAAATACAACAAATGAGCCCTTCTTCCCATATCCCATCTCTTATCTATAAACAAATCCATAAAGCCTTGTCATTTCAGTCCTGGTGTCAGCAAAAGTCCATTGAGAGTTACCAGAGATAACAACATACTTATTCCAACTTTGATCAAATAAATCAACTTTATATTCCTTCCCTTTACTTTTAACAATCTTGGTCTTTAGTCCCATCATATAATGGCCTAGAATTTGATTTCTTTTCGTTTTTTCTTTGCCCCTTCTCATAAAATTCTTCAGAGGTTTAATAAGCCTCTTTTGTAGATCCAATATGGGAAAATTATCCAGGTCACTCTCTTGGTTTGCTGTTGTATACCCTTTTTAATTATTAAGGCATCAGCCAGTTTCTTTCGTAGGTCCAGTGTAATATCCTTTTCCATGTCATTCCTGTAGCCTGTCATTTTTAAATCCCCTTTCAAATCAGTCTCAGTTTTGTCAGGTAAAACTTGTTCCTCTTCCGTAACATCTTTTAAACACAGTCTGTGTATAGAGGCAGACACTCTTTTAAAATTAACTTCTGGGTCCATTGTTCAAAAATAGCCTTCAGTATGTCCAATGTTAAAATATTTTGCTTCATTCTGCAATTGAGTTGAGTTTGAGTGTTCTCCTTAAAATATAATTTCTAGTTCTCTCTAGTGTCCAATTTTTAAAGACTCAACATTTTTCAAAAAAATAATTAAAAACATTTACCCATGGGAAAGATTATAATTAATTCCAAAATCTTATTTCAAATTTATCTGGATCCTTAGTCTGTTTTAACTTTATAAAATCAAAGTTATAATCACCCTTTTGCTTTTTAATTTTTTTAAGTTCTTTTTTAATAGTAAATTTTATTAAGTTTCAAGAGAAGAATAAAAACTACAAAAAAAACTACAAAGAAAAAAGAACTAAAAAGGTGCAAAAGCACAAGAGAAAGAATTTTCAAATTTACAAAAGATGTGGCTTCTGACTTTTAACAGCAAGGATATACAAAAATTTCCATAATCAACCTCTTACTCTATATTAAACCAAAACACCACATTACTTCTATAAATCATTCCACTTTAGCACATAATAAAGATCACTAAATACAGCTACTCTTCCCCCTTATATGAAATTGAAGAAAAAAAATTCATATAAACCACCTAAACATCTTTCTCCCTCCAAAAGATAACACATTTAATTATTTCTTTCCTACCATTATTCTATACATTTCTGTCTACCATAATAAGAATCAAATTAAAAAGCACATAGATTGTCTGCTATTATACTTGATAATACAACAGTTTTAAAAATCCTAATCTTAACCCAGAAGAAAAAGACAATTCAAAACAGAAAATCCAAATCTTTAAAAGCAAATAACATCAATCAAATCCTTAAAGCAAACCAGATAAACATTCTTCAACCTTTATCCCACTTCAAAATAAACCAGAGCATTTACATATGCCCACAATATGCACAGAGCTTTTCTCTTGAAAGACTCAAAGAGCTCAACTGCCACCCTCAAAAATTCCAAGTTCTTTTCATGGCATTCTACCAGAAAGTCAATCTCACTCATGGCTTGCAGATCTCTCTCTCCCTTAAATTTCTCCATGTCTACTATCCAATCTTCATCCACCATCTCAATAAAAATCCCAATCTCACTCTTAAAAGCAACCTTTCTATCGCTGTTAAATTCCTCAGTTTCATCCACCGCATCCCCAACCTGATGGCACATTTTAGATCTCGTATTTTCTACAATGCCCTGAACATCTTGCCTAAAAGCTTGACAGAAGTCAGAAGAAATCTGTCTAAAATCTTGGTGGAAATCAGAAAAAATCTGTTTGAAATCCTCCATGTCTCATGCAGTAGATTATGGCGCCCCCTACGAGCTTAACCAACGAAAGTCGAAGATATGAAAAAGTTCCAAAGTATGTTTACACAAAGTGAAAGTGAGATAAACAGAGTTTTCAAGGGAAAGTGAAAACAAAGCTGCAGGTTCAAATCAGCCAATTCAGCGTGTAGGAAAATGCTAATATCTAAGACAATTATTTACCCTCAATCCTCCTTTATATTTGGAAGGAAAACGAAATCCCAAACTTAATTTTTTTTAAAGTAATCCGAAAAATAACGTTAAGCACCAAGAGAACCAGCTTCTCCTTGCTGTAGAAAGCCTCTCTTGGGGTCGATATGTTGTTGTTGTTTATTCGTTTAGTCGCTTCCGACTCTTCGTGACTTCATGGACCAGCCCATGCCAGAGCTTCCTGTCGGTCGTCAACACCCCCAGCTTCCCCAGGGACAAGTCCGTCACCTCTAGAATATCATCCATCCATCTTGCCCTTGGTTGGCCCCTCTTCCTTCTGCCCTCCACTCTCCCTAGCATCAACATCTTCTCCACGCTGTCCTGTCTTCTCATTATGTGGCCAAAGTATTTCAGTTTTGCCTTAAATAGATAGATATACTTAAAAAAAAATACAAATTGGTGACTTAGAAATGGGGTGGCTGGTCTTAGTGTCCTTTTAAGGCTACAGCGCAGCTTGGAAAGTGATGACGGACTCGCCTCCCAGCTGGCTCTTAACCATGGAATGCGAAACGCTGTTTGTTTGTGATCTTCTGGCTGCAAGTGGCTGTACGGAGGGCAGATGGGGTGATTCCAGGTGTTTTCCTTTATCCGGAGAATGTTTCTGGGCTGCAGGAGAACCTGTCTGAGCCCTAAAAAAGTTGCCGCATTGTCAACTCTGCCCACTGAGCCCACAGGCACAGCTGTTCAGTCTGCCATTCCCACCGGAAGCCTTGGGAACTCAATATTTTTTTTTTTAAAGTTCTGAAAGTTAATTTTTTTTTCAGAACTTAAAAAGTTAAGTTAAAACTTCTTTCACTAAGGATTGAAGGAAACTCACCTGGTGTTGTAACACTTATTGATCCAAAGGTTCCTAGTAGGTGAAGAGCAGTTAACAGGCAATTTCTGAAAGAGATTAGAAAAGGACGTTTGTGAACTTAGTGTCCTTTCAAAGATGCCAACCATGGTTTGAGCAAGATGGCTATTCCCTTGTCTCCCAGAGCTCTAAATCTGCCAGAGACTGCTGTCTTGTGGTCTCCTTGTGAGGAGCAGCTGTCTGAGTACTTCTGGGTGATCTCAAGTCCTCTCCATATCTAGAGAGGAATTACTGAAATGTCAATCTACTCGCCGGCTCTTCATTCCACCACCGTTGTTGGCTCTGCTTTTCATGAAGCCGTTTTCCGCCATTTCTTCCCCGGAAATCTGGTATTCTTCAAATTATTGATGACTCTAGAGTTGAAATAAACTTCTCATTTCACCATGCTACTTTAAATGCTTTACTTGTTGAGATGGTTTGGGCTCTTTCTAGAGTTACTTATTAAAATTGCTGTCTATTGTTTCATTTGATTTTAATGAAAAACAGAAATGAATCAACTAATCACTGATTATGTGGACTCCTACTAAGGGACACAGAATTTCAATCTAGGAGGACAGTCCTGAGTACCAAAACTCCTGATATGATAGAGTAGTAGTGCACAAGTGGAGAGTTTGTGGCATTCTCCTTCTTGCTGGATTTCAGTTAACCCTCACCAACAAGACCAAGTTAAGGGATACCCCGAATCGTAGTTCAGCAACATCTGAAAGACAATAAATTTTCTGTCTAGTAGCATCATCTTTGTTCTGATCTTCATAATGGTGGATTCAGAGTTATGTAGAGTTAGAAGTTAATGCCCTGTCTCTAATTCCACATTCATCAAAATTGGTTAATTCTCTCATAGATTAGTAACGTGTTGCAGAATACTGTGGGTACTGCTACATGTACCTGCCAGTCTTGCTACCTAAACGTCTTACGATTGTCAGAGATTTGTGTCTAGTGCTCTTTGATTGAGAAGGGGTATCAGCAAAATGGAGCGGGAAATTATTTTAGCAGTCAGTTTCTCTTGCAAGCCCCATGCTTTCCACTGTTGGTTGAGGGACCTTTCAAAATAGCCGTGGGATGGAAAACTATGTATAGCAAGAGTTCTCATATTAGGTGATTTTCTGCTGGAACAAAGAGATTCCAATAATTAAAAGGCACCAAAGAAGTGTTACCTGGAATGTCTTAGCTGCTGCAGATAAAGGTATATCCATAAGAGTGAAGTAAAATGGATTCTGAGTGGGAATAATTTCTTATATTTCTGAGAAATTTTTCAGTCTTGATTTGCATATTATGTTAAAGAAAAATGAATGAACTTAACTACCTCAATCTTCACTGGCCTTGGAGTGAGGGAGTAAACTAGTTATGTGTAGTGACTGCTAGTGTTGACAATCACAATTCAAACTTACAATGTTTATCTAATTTTCACTGTTCTGAGTTGTATTTTCACTGTTCTGAAAGAAACCTCTTTCTATAGATGGCTAGAGTTTGGGCAAGGAGATGCTGGTGGTACTCAATTTTTAAACTTTTTTTTGGCAGAAATGCATTCATTGCCAAAATGTGTTACAATATATCTGTTCTTTACAAGAAAGATAGCTTTAATTGAATTCTTAAGCATGCCAGAAGTATGAAATTCAACATGGGAAATGCTGGATTTCTAGCATCACAGCTAATTTTTGCCATTAGTACTGGATAAAAGCATGCTGTTCCCAACATACTTAGCCATTCAATTGCCATTTTGAATGTTTCCTTTTGAAGTTTCTATGTATCAGGCATCTTCCATTTTTAAAGGCTAAATAATAACGCTGACATCTTTCCTAGGGTCCAATGTGTGATTTGCTGTGGTCAGATCCTGATGATCGCGGTGGTTGGGGCATTTCTCCTCGAGGGGCTGGCTATACTTTTGGACAAGATATTTCAGAAACTTTCAACCATGCTAATGGTCTTACGTTGGTTTCAAGAGCTCATCAGCTGGTAATGGAGGTAAGCTTGTGTTGAGCTGTTCTAAACTGTTTTGAGGTATTTGTTTAAAACAAACCTAAATCATATCCAGACATGTTTTAATACAGTAATACATTTTATTATAACTGCAGCCTATATTACCTGTGGGGGCTCTTATATTAAAGTAACATTTATTTTTTTTCCCCTAGGGATACAATTGGTGTCATGATCGGAATGTAGTAACAATTTTTAGTGCTCCAAATTATTGTTACCGTTGTGGTAACCAAGCTGCAATTATGGAGCTTGATGATACTCTAAAATATTCATTGTAAGTATTTAAAAAATACTCCTATGAGAATTATCAAAGGCATTATTTATAACTCCTAGTTAAAACTCATTCACAAAAATAAGTTCATGCAGTTGGAAATAAATTTGCGTTGTTGTCTGATCTGGTCTTGTCAGATATTTCAGAGAACAGAGTATTTGTAGAATGTCAAATTTATTTTAGATTTGCATAGTTTAAAAATCAAATACATTTTTGTTTGGAAATTTCAGGGTGTGTTCATTGATTCATAAGTTATTATAAGGCTTAATAGCAATCTTTCTTGAAATTATTTTTCTGGATCAGGTTTTTAAACTACAGCTTAAGCTCCAAGTTATGTTTCTTAACATATTTGTTAAGATACTTGCTTCTGTTTTATCAATACTATGCATTTTAAGGAGTTTTTTTATTTCTGAGATCCACACAAATAGATTGAGTTCCTCTTTGTGTGAAAAAGGAAAGTGAAAGGTCCCCTGTGCAAGCACCAAGTCACGTCTGACCCTTTGGGAGGGACGCTGCTTTCGCAATGTTTTCTTGGCAAACTATAGCGGGGTGGTTTGCCATTGCCTTCCCCAGTCATCACCTTCCCCAGCAAGCTGGGTACTCATTTTACCGGCCTCGGAAGGATGGAAGGCTGAATCGACCTCAGCCGGCTACCCGAGAATCCAGCTTCCGCTGGAATCGAACTCGGGTCGTGGGGAGAATTTCAGTTGCAATACTGCCACCTACCACTCTGTGCCACATGAGGTTCTCCTCTTTGTGTAGACTCAGTAAATGACAAGACATTAATTTTGTGCCTGAATAAAACTTCCTTTGGGAACCTTCTAAAGCAGAAAAGTTTTGGTGGGAATCCTCTTTAACCCAAAGGGGCTCCTACCTTGCCACAATTACAGGGAAGCTTCTCTGTCCTTCTGCAGAGATTGTTCTGAAGAGTTCTTTGAAATTTCAAACAGTATTAAGTATATTATAGATTATTTTAAAAATATTAGTAGATCAACAAAATCTGATTCTCTCTTCCAGTTTGCAGTTTGATCCAGCACCACGCAGAGGTGAACCACATGTTACTCGTCGCACCCCAGACTACTTCCTGTAATGAGATTTTCCACTTGTACAGTATTGCCATGAACCATGTGCTGACCTAAAGAACATGGGAAGAGCAACAGTAACTCCAAAGTGTCAGAAAACATTTAACATTGAAACCTGTTTTCACATGGACCAAAAGATGTGCCATATTGAAATTCAAAGCCTCTTGTCTGTCAGCGACTGTGACCACTTTAGAATGAACCAGTTCATTGCATGCTTGAAGCAACATTGTTGGTCAAGAAATCAGTTTCTGGCATAGTTCTACTTGTAGTTACTTTTGCTTTCTCTGAGAGACTGCAAATATTAATACGTAGACATTTAACACTTCGTGAATTACAAGTAACTTTCCATTTAGCTTTAGCTTTCCAGCATGATTGTAGATAAGAATAGCAAACTATCATTGAAACTTAATGAACATTTTAAACAAGCACCAAGACCGATTTTTCTTATTTGTGTTCTTATTTTGTTTTTTAGGGAAACAGTTTAACTTAATTGTATTATTGTTTCATCTGAACTCTGTTCCCACCCCATTTTTTCTCTCACACTTTTCTTCTACGTGTCCCATGTATGTGTTTATCATAGTGAATTATTTTGAAAGAACCATTTTTTTCTGTAAGACGTTGCTGCAGGAGAGAGTTGCAGCATTTTTCATAATAAACTTGTGAACTAAGTTTGAAAGATGGTTGACTTTAAAATGTATGGCAAGCACATATCATGTTGTATTTAATAAAAAGTAGCTTTTATGTCTCTTTGAACCTTTGAAGGATCCAAATTATATTGAGTCACAAACTGAGCTGTTTTCAGAAAACATATATAGTACATATAAAATGGAAATCTAAGGATCAGATTTGGTAATCTCTGATAATACTGGGCAGGCAAATAGTTACTCCTATAATTCTATTAGCATTTTTTCAAATAGGAAGAAAGCCGATTCTATGAAATAGGTCTTCTGACATTTAATTGTAGCATTTAAAGTGGAAAAGTCTCAATTGTGAAGTCTAATTTCACCTAAGCATAGTCTTAAAAATTATATATTCTCAATGTTCCAGATGAAATCTACTTTTTGCCATACTTGTAAGCAAAAGAATATGAGGTTACTGCTTCTGTGCTACTGAAAAAGAACTTGGGAGAGATCATAAATCAATCTCAGTACACTACCCATTCTTAGTATTAGCAGTCTCTCCTACACGTTATGACCCTTTTACACACAGCTCAATTTCCTTTGGTTTGAGCAGAAGGCAGTGAATAATTTCATAGACTGAATAATACTCCCAAATAGTTGCTGAATATATCCTGATCACAGAACTTGGATTTTTAAATAGCTAGAAAAAATGTGCCTATTACAATGGAAGTTAAATTCTTACTTGTAATTGTCGGTATCAAACATTTGTTGAATGATGGTGAAACTCTTCTAGTGTAAAAATGGGGATATACCAACAAACCACTGTAATTGACTGTCTCAATGTGAAAATCAAAACATGTATAACAGTGCTTTCCTCTTATTTTGTAACTAGTTTTTATTTACCATTCAATAAAGTAGTAATAGAATAACAAAGTTTGGGGGAAAAGTGCTTGTATGCACTCGGCATGTTAAAGTGTTGTGCACGCTTTGTGATTCTTAAAACTTTTTCATGGAATGAACTGGGCTGATAAGCTTCAATTTCAAGTAGTTGGCCATGAAGCAGTGGGTTGCTGCTCAGGAGCAGGGAGAAATTGCTTGGTTCTGTAGATCCTAGCCAAGGCATTTTTAAGTCTATAAATAAGTCTCTGTATATGAACTATTATGTAGCTAAATACAGCATGAGCTTTTCCTTTCCTGGAAAAATTTCCAAAATTGAGGTTTTCTTAAGATCTACATAAAACAAAAAGGGATAACTGTTAAAGAGAAATAGTACTATTAGCACCATCATTGCTCTTCATTTCCCCCTAGTGTCAGGCTTAAATATTCATTTGAATATTTATGCTTCAAATAGAAATTTGCCTCCAAAAATCTTCAAATAGAAATTTGATGCCAGCTAAAACATTCATAAGAAAGAAGGTAATAAACTAAAAGTGGCCTAGTTTTTCTATGAATTAGCCAGATGAAACACTATTTTGAATAATTCTTGCACTGTTTTAATTTTAATTGAATAATATACTGTAGCTTCATTTTGCCCCCTCCCCTCCTCCACATGATTCCATATTTAAGCATAGAATTACTTAAAAATGTTTGCGTATGTTACATACTTTTAAGTCTGGTAACTTTCATGTTTGTAATATGTATGCCATGATTGGAGACGCTTTTCAAAGTGGAAACCACTCTGCTGCTACTTGGATTACATTGTCTAATTGGCTGCTTTTAAGATGTATTTTCTAAGCAGGATACTGTCCTGTCCAGTGTTTCTGGTACTGAGAGAGAGAGCTGAAATTGTTTTGGAAAAGAAAAAGCCTGTTGACAGGTCTTGTGAGCCTTATATATTATGCAGAAGAATCATTGTTTAAAATTGTTTAGCTGGAAAAAGTAAGTGGTAAATGTGTAGAGTGACTTGAACATAATATATAAATAATAATGGACTACTTTTAGAATTCTATGAAGAACAAGATACTAATATGAAAACAAGTATACCTAGTCATTTACATCACAAAACTGGGCGCTTTTCTAGTATTTTTTGATAAATCTAACAAGTTGATTATGATCTACGAAAGCTCATACAATAGGCTTGTTTAGCCTTTTAAGATGTTATAATGCTCTTCAACTTGTTTAGTATCTAGATCATATTTTGAGAATCATATTTGCAATATTAATTTCTTTTACTATGGAGACACCCACAAAGGGAGACAGACTATTAGTAAAATTAGTAAAAGTTCTATCTCTCTAAAGAGCACCTGATTGGGGAAAGCTATACCATGCTCAAGTCAATTTAGCATGGCGAGAAAAGGAGTGATAGCTAAATCCTTTTTTGGGGTGGGTAGTACCTAGGCAGCGTTGGCTGATCTAGAAAGCTAGGGAACATCTGGGAAGTAGAGATGGTTAGTCTGTATTGGTGGAAAAACATCCTGGAAGAAGGCAATGACGACTAACAAAATTGTATGGAGATGTCAATATAGGTCAAGATCATGCTCAATTCAAAGGCAAATTTACTTACAGGTTGGGACCAGCAACTCGGTTGTTAAGCAAAGCATCCACTAAGTAGAACTGGGATGGTGCTTATTTTACTTCAGCTTCCTTTTGCTTTACAGACCTGCAAATGTAAATGCGAGGGTTGGTTGGAAAGTTACTTTTTCATCACCATCATAACTGAACAGTCACTAAATGAGGCAGTTGCTAAATGAGGACTACCTGTATTATACCAGACAGTGCTGATGATGGGGGATTAGATGTTTTCATCAGTATTTGGGCTAACACAAGTATTCCATTGCAGCTGACAGTGATCACTGTCCCTTGTATTAGGGTTATAAAACCTCTAGATCTACCTGGACATGTCTTTTTGCTGCAGCTGCACTCTATCTGCCTAAGAGGAAATTTCCTTTAATGCTCCAAGATTGAAGACTCCAGTTCTAGACATACTAGAACAGAGGGTTGGTGTTTGATGGCATTAATATATGCTGTTTTTATAAAGCAACAGAGGTGAGACTTTGCAGCTGCAATCTCGGAAAGAGCAATGGCTCTGCTGTCTTCTGGCTGATGCACAAAAGTGAGGGAGTAGCGAATAAGCTTATAAATTGTGACTGATTATCAAGCACCATATGGCATTCATCTGAGGTAGTATAGGACTGCTTTTGTTTTTTGTTTTTTGCCTAAGAGAGCTAATTCAAGCATTGGTTTAAGTGGCAGAGACTTCTGATTCCAAAAAACACTGGTTTAGTGGTAGAGAGTTGTGATCTGAGCCTTGATTTGGAAATACTGTTTCAGAGACACTGCTCTCCTAACTGTTTATTGGGGGGGAGGGGGGGAGGAAGCATAATGTACCATTTGTAATTTCATTGTGCCAGAGGAGTAAAAGCACTGCCCATTGTATAAGCAGGCCCCTTTCCAGGGCTTTCTCTATTTCAAAAGTTGAAACACTAACCTATACAGTTAAAAAAAAAACTATTTGTGGTGGAGAACCAACCAAGAAACCATTTCTATACTATTGCTAAAGAAACATCCTGGATGTTGGGGTATGACAACCAACTAATTCATCTTATGTAACAGCCATAAAGCATGCGATAACGTTAGGATGATGAAATAGTTTCTTAACAATGGTTGTATGTGGAAGATACACTTAGCTTGATTCACTTAATAATCCAAGGTTAAGTTAATTTTGTTAAATCTAACAAATTTAATTTCCTCAGCAGCAATGAACTGCTTGCCATTATCTTCCTGTTTAATTTGTCAGTCTTTATCAATTACTCAACCCCGTTTGTGGAAGGGGTCAAAAGAACGCCACTGAATCATAAATTAACTACAGGAACTAGATTCACACAGCACACAAGATTAACATGTGGCTGACCAGTTCGTGCCAACATCACACATGCACAACAGGGCATAAGTGACGTAATTCTCCAACTGCAACAGGAAATGAAAGGGGAATCTAGATTACGCCGCTCAGAATAAACGAGAAACTGTCCTATTATGACGTAAAACTATCGCCACCATTATGAGGTAGCCTTGACCAGGAGCTAGTTCGCACTGGGCAACTTCCGATTCTGCCTGAAGGACCCCGAGGTGCTTAGTATCTAAATACGTTTAACGGTCTCCTTCCTTCCTTTTTATACAAACCAATTTGCTCCCCTCTCGGTCCCTCGGCCGTCCATCTATGACGAAAGGGGGCCGATCCCAGCTGACTCGTGCAGCGCAGGCGCTCAGACAACACACTGAGCCCTGTGAGTGGAAGGGGCGGGGTCAACGATTGGGCCCTCGTCTCGGGTCCGCTCCGCCCCCAACTCTATAAAATGCAGCGGCCACAAGACGCTCTTGTGCGCCTTTAATTTGAGTTGGGTGGTGTGTCTTGTGGGGAGAGGCTAAAAGGCGCCGCCGCCGTTGCCGCCGTTGTTGCTGCCTCACGGTGAGTGAGGCCGAGGCCTGGTCGGGGTTCGGGCCGCCTAAGCGGGTGGTGAGGGGCGAGAACAAAGTTAGAGGTAGGGCATGAAAGGCCGCAGGGGAGGAAAGGGACGGTGGCTTGCGAGCCTATTGCAGGTGGTTGCTAAGGGAGCGGCTTTTTCTTCGTGAAGGGGTGCGGAGACGCGCAGCCGAAGTGCTGCCTCCGCCATCATTTCCAGCAGCCCGGTTCTTCCTGGAGAGGGGGGGAAGGTGACCGACTGTCGGAATTCCCCCTTTTCCAGATGTTTGTGCTCCCGTGCCAGAGGAGCATTTTCCCATCCCGTTTCCTACCTCTTCTATTAAACAGCGTTGTAATTTTTTTTTTAAAGCGGGGGGGGGTGATATGTGCTGCATTTCTCTACGGCGTGAGTTCTTTCAGGGCGTCTTTAATTTGCAGCAAACCGTGCACACTTCAGAGGAGATTGCTGCTAGAGCGGAGCAAGAATTGTGGAATAAAGGGTAGCGCTGACGTTGCTAGCGGGGCACTTTACCTGGTCCTCTTATTTTATGCAGAGGCTTTATGTACCTTAATGCTTAGTCACTATTGCCGTTTAATCTGAAGCTGCTTATAAAAACTGTCTTAAAAATCTGGTGAGTTTTAAGCTTATTTTAAAAAGAACAAGCAACAAATATAATGGACTGGATCCAAACCTAGTCGTATTCATAGGATTTAAATAATGATTAAGGTGTCCACTCAGTTTAACGGATCTCCTTGTCTGTCTAAGTAAACATTCGTCGTGATCCAACACTGCACAATTAAGATGTTTATAACTGTTTTCGTTCAAAAGATTGTGTATGTTTGATTCTAACATTACATGTATATTCCAATTATTAAAAATGGTTATGGGATTTTAATGGGTAAACTTTCCTTATGAAAAATACCATGGAAATTATTGATTATTGTGGCCTGAGCTCTCCAAGGTAGTACTGCATTACTTGTGAATACTAAGACATTTTGTACCCACTTCTGCTTCAAGGGGTCATAGTAGCTGAAATCAAGAATTTTGCTTAACTTTACCCAAAGTAGATCATGTACCATTTGGATACTACTTGAACAGTTCTGAGATTTTCATATATTTGGTGATTTCTGGTTCTATACACCAAAAACAATAATTTTGGGTCTTCTTAAAAACAATGTTGGTTATATAGCTTCTTTCATTATGCCTAGTCATTTCCCAATACAATAGTTATTTTCCAACTAGTGTGAAGAACAATGGTGTACAAGTACTTTGTTGAAAGTGCAATACTATATTTTTGAAACCTGCTTGGTAAATAATCCACATGATTGAAATTAGGTCATTGGTCATGAATCATCACAAAATGCCCAAATACCTCTCTCATTTTGTAAAATGAACATATGTGCTTTTGAAGTAAGGTAGTCCTACAACCATGAAATACTATCTTAAGTAGTGTAATATAAATGAGATTTAGCGTTTTAAGTAATTTTAGTCATAATATAGCTTTTTACTAGGCATGTGCAGCGCTTTAGATTGGAAGGAAAAAGTGTTTTGGAACACTGAATAGTAAATACTTGATCAATACATGTACTTTAGCCTTATACACTGTGACATTCCATAATAAAGAATACTTTTAAGAAGGCAACACAGAGCAAATGCAGTCAGAGAGAGAGCTGTAACCTGATCAGGCCTCTTTTTAGCCTTTAGTTTATTAGATGATTGTAAGCAAACCATTACTTCAGTCAGTTGACAGGCTGCAATATGGGGGCTGTATTGATCACATAACAATGCAGGGGTGGATGAAGTATCTTGAGCATTGTAAAACATAAAAAAAAATTAAATTAGTTTGTAAATATGACTTATTACCTGCTTTTTTGATAGGAGATGCTAATGATACTATGTAACTGAAATACCATACATATAAATATAGGTAAGATTTTTTTTATTCATGTACAGATGCCTTCAATTAAACTGCAGAGCTCTGATGGAGAAATATTTGAAGTTGATGTTGAAATTGCAAAACAGTCGGTAACAATCAAGACTATGCTGGAAGGTAAGGGCAACATAAAGATATATATATATATACACACATATATATATATACATATATATATATATACACACATATATATATATACATATATATATACACACACACATATATTTGCCAACCATTTTTAATTTGATAAATTGGATTCTAATCTGGAAAAATCTTAATTTTAATCTTGAAGTTTCCACAACTGCTTGTACCTAGTCTCTCACTTATTAGATACATTGTTTCTGGAATTCAGTTTTCTAAATCCTTGGGAGTTCTGTTGAAGGAGAGCAAAATTAAGTATAAATAATCAGAATATTATTTTATTATATCCTTTTTTATGCTGAAATAAAGTTTGGAGTAGCTGTCCAGGACAGAAAGCTTAACTTGTGAAGAATATAACTGATTGAAAAACCTGAGTGCACTGGTACTTTTAAATTATTTAATCTGCTGAAAATAAAATAGGAAAAAATAGTAAATAGTAAAAATAGTAAACATTATGGATCAGTTGTTATATATGAATTATATAATTCATAAGTGCTATGAATCAATCTGATAATTCAGTCTAGCCTTATTTTTGCTTGCAATGGCAAGCGAATTGATAGCATCTGATGAGTGTAACAAGCTCAGTGTTTCTCCTAAAATTGAAGTTGCAGGTGCAGGTAGAGATCAGTCTTAGGGGTCATGGGATTTCTTTCCCTTCAGGTTAGGAGGACAAAGGAGGGTCTTTGCAGCCTAGAGGATTGCCTGAGACTAGGAGCTGCTGGGCAGAGGTATGCCTGAGTGCATGATGTTAAGGATGTCTAAGTTCTGTTAAGGCTTAATGTGAATTTTTACTGTGCCTGATTGGGTTACAGTTAAGCCTTGTGAAGTGATAGTATGAGGGCAATACAGATGGATAATTAAAAATGTGAAATTTTGGAATTGAGCCCTGCAGGATAAAAGCTTAGTTTTGCTTGTCAGCATATTTTAAAAAATGCTGTGGAATCTAGCCAGATAGCTTATATTTTAAATCAATTGTTCATAGACCTTGGAAAAAGTCTAGAGAGCTTTAAAGATTGCTTCCCAGAATTTTCTCTTGACTGTGTTGTGATTTTTTTTTAAATATGGATTTGACATTTTCATGATCTAGTGCATTGATTGCAAACTACATTTAGTTAGTTTGAATGTTGGAGGACTAAGCAGTATTTTTGCTAGAAGAAATAGTTTAGCCCTTTGCTCTGTCAGTAAATCAATACTTGTATACACAAATGCTAAATTGTAAACAGTCTTTCTAAATTTCACTATCAATTTCACATAGTGATGGCAATTCCGTCAGTACTGGTTGCTGCCATTAAACAAGGACCTTGTGGGTCATTAAGCAAGGACCTTGCATGATTGTGACTTCCAACTTCCTTCTGGCTTCCCCACTGACTTTGCTTGTGGGAAGCTGGCAAGATATGTCAAAGTATGATCATCTGACTGCGGCTTGCCGTGACATAATTGTGACCCCAGATTGCAGTCATGTGACCGTGGGGATGCTATGATGGCTGGAACTTTGAGGACCTGTTGTATGTCCCCCTCATTCAGTGCCATCTTTACTTTGAACTGTTGCTGAACCTTGTAACCATTGAGGACTACCTGTAATCATTCAGGTGATTGCTTGTCCCAGTAATAGTAGAGTTGGGAAAGTCTGAAACCTTTTAAAATTTATTTCTGAAAAATTAAGTTAGGAAATACTATATGTATTTTTATTTTGAATGATAAAATAGTTAAGATGTGGAAGGCATTGGTTTATGTTTGGAACTTCACCAAATAAATCAAAATGAAAAAAGGTGGAGAAATTTGTCTAAGTCAATGAGAGTAACAACATAAAATAACATTCAGAAAATGATGTTTTATGTGATAAAAATATATATTCTTAGTCCCTTTTTATGTCCCTCCCCATTAATGCTTGTTTTATCTGTTTGATAAAGTGGATGACAACATTTAGAATATGTAAACTTCCTTTTTTTACAATGTTGATTTCTTCTATTTTAATTGTTTTTGCCTGCCCATTTTTACTAAGTAGGGGAGAACAAAGTGACTCTACATTGTTTAGAGGTAAACAGCTTGTAGCTCCATTTGTAACACAAATTAAAATATTTTAAACTAAATTCAATCATTAAATTGGTAATTTTTTGCATAAAATATACTGTTAAAATGTATTACCAAGTATGCTTTTCCAAGTAAACCAAAACCATGTTATTTGACTTTGCAAAAATTAAGTATTTTTTATATTTCATCTTCTAAAAAACTGTATCTCTTCAAAAATTCTGGAAATTTGCATACTTTATAGTAGTTTGGTTAGTTTATAAGGGTACAGCTACATCAAATAATCGTAATAATATTTACACATAATTGGAGGTTTTATTAACATAAATTTAGAGTTATGTAAAGCATTCTTTAAAGTGTTTGTAATATCTTAATGTTACTGTCCTCCTCTTATGCTATAACCATATTTATACCACTTGTTCTGCTCATGTTTCTTGACTGCTATTTCAGGGTACTAGACAGCTGCTTTAAACCAGATAAATCCATCAATTAAAATGGATTAAAATGTGCTTGCAATCCTGTTCAATGTAAGCCCAGAAATATTTGTTTTAATACCACTTTTTCTCAGAGCATAATGACATGTATATTGTTGAGTGCTGGATTCTTGGTAATCATAATAGCTTAGCAAGACTGATAAGCGATATTCCTTACTTTTATAATTCTCATTCAGATCTAATCAAACATTTATATTTTAATACAATGGTATACTGAAACGTGAACTAATTTTAACTAAAATGATGTATTTGTGTTTGTTATGCCATGGTAAAAGCACTAAAAGTTAAGCAGCTCTAAGGTTATAAGAATATCATGCTATATTTCTTATGTGCAGCATTTTTTAATATGGGTTATGTTTTGAATTACAGTAGGCCTTGCTTAACAACAGTAATTGGGACTGAAATTTCCATTGCTAAATGATATGGTAGTAAAGTGCGATGTCACGTGACCTCATCACTTAATGATTGCAATTCTGGTGGTCCTCATTGCTGTTGTTAAGCAAGAGTCGCGGATCATTAAGTTAGGACCTCACGTTACCACAACTTAAGACTTTCTGCTGGCTTCCAACAAGCAAAGTCAATGGTGAAGCCGACAGGAAGTCACAAGTCCTAGGTGGCTCGCAAGCAGGCCAGCGGGCAGGTGAGTCCTACGAAGTGTGGTTGGGGGGGTGTCACGGTGCCATGTGACCGTGGGGAGAGGGTGCTGCGGCACTGTGTGCTATGTAGTGCTGTGGGCAGGTGCATGCTATGGAGTATATGAGATCCCTGGTTCTGTAGCAGGCTCCTCAGGAGAGAAAATGGGAGCACCATGTGACCTTCCCTGCCAGCTTGCCTGTTGAATTTGCTTGTAGAAAGCTGACAGGGAAGGTCACAAATGGCAATCACGTGACTGCAGGATGCTGCGATCATTTTAAGTTTGAGCAGGTTGCTGAGCACCCCAATCATGATCATGTGACCACAGGGGTGCTATGACAGCCAGAACTTGGACTGGTCATAAGTACCACTTGTTTAGTGCTGTCGCAACTTTCAACAGTCACTGAACAAGTTGGTTGTGAACCAAGAATTACCTGTAGAAGCGATAGTAGGCAGCAGAACCTAGCTGATTTTGGTTTAACTCCCAAAAGTTGAGAAGGGTCATATTTATTTAGTACTTAGATAGGGAGCTACCAGGAAATTTCAGGGGTAGTAGACTAGATGAAGAAGTTGAAAAAATTTCCAAGAGAAGGCAGTGGCAAACTACTACTTTATTATTGCCAAGAAAACAACATGGATGTGTCCACAAAGTTACCGGAGTCAAACTCAGAGTGAAAGAGTATTTATCTTGTTCATGAATTATACTAAATTAAATATTGACTTCACTCTTAAAAACCTTCTATGAGATAGAGATTCTCAAGCGGAAATATATTGCTACCAGTCAGGAGGAATATTCCTAATGAAGATTGAATTAACAATTTTTAAAGTTATTTCCAACTCTGTCATTCTTTGAGACCACCAATTACAGTTGAATTCTATATGTTGTCATATTTCTGATATATAAAGGGAATGCTAGCATTCATGCAGAGAAAAAATCAAGTAGTTTTACTGCTTTTAAGGGTGGTAGTGGTGATGTAGCCTGTTTATGATTTGGGATTCTTGATAGGAATCAGGAAATAGACATCTAGAATTCAAATGAAATCCTTAGGCTGTTTGGGGACTATATGTTTTAGATTATATGACATTTAGGATGTCTTTGCACATTGTATGCTCATGGTTGAGTGAGAGAGACAAGGAAGAGAGACAGATCTGCTAACAATCTTGGCCTGTGCATATTTCCTTAGGAGTTCCTTAAGTCCTTTACTTCTGTGAATACGGTATTTTATGGCCCAAATGGTGGCCCATGGTGATGTTAAAGTATGCGTATATATCCTTTTTTTGGAGCAATAGTAGAAACTGTCTACTCTTCATACATTCTTTACACAGGAAAAGAGCAAGTGTTATTGGAAAATGCTAGACTGACTTCACTACTGTATTAGTAAAATGGCTACTAATCTGTTTTTGGGCTATCTCAGTTGCTTGGTTTTTATTTTTAGATTTAGGAATGGATGATGAAGGGGATGATGATCCTGTTCCTCTTCCAAATGTTAATGCAGCTATACTAAAAAAGGTAACAATTCTATTTTAATAAAATACAGAAAATGAATTTTCACACTCTTAATCTGTTTGCACAATACAAACGTTTTCTAAGCTAATTCTTAATTGAGAAGTATATCTAATGCTTGGGGGAAGACAGGTCTGTTTATCTGAGAACTATTGGATGGTTTATAATTGCAAGTTTATAGGTATATTCTTGGATTTGCTACAGAATCCTATTCATTTGGGAAACCGTGAGCATATTTCACCTATACTGTGGGCCTTGCCCTAGTTACCAGTTCAAAGTGCAGTTTCAAATGCTGGTGTTAATTATAGAGCCCTTCATTGCTTGGCATCTGGGTACCTGTGCGGTTACCTTGTCCAGTCAGATTCAGCCTGGCCTGTTATATCATGGAGGGAGGGGCTCCTCATCTCACATTTTGCTATATAATGTTAGCTTCATAGTAGTGCCAGTGTTACAGAATGGGCTTCCTACTGAAATCAGACTGGACTGGTAGCTTTTTCAGAGAGACCTTCTGTAACTTCATCTGCACCTCTTGTTATTTTTTTCTCCTTTGATTTTGGCTTTGTGATTTGGATTGTATATTGTTTTAATTCTGTTGTTTTTATTGTAACATTGTAACTCCCAAGACCTGCGAGATTGTGGTGGGATCATTAAATAAATAGATTTTGTTGTGCACTATGGTATAGTTAACTGAACATGTTAATCTCTTGAATTCTTATACAGTAGTAAATGCTAAAGGTATGGGGCCCTCTTTGGTTGTGCTTTTTTCACAATATTCAGTTCATTATGGGGCACACATCCAACAATTGTTTCCATAGAGCAGTAGACTATCCCTATAATATTTAATATTGGTTAAGTTCTAACTATTGGCTTATTATTGTACATGTGTTCTGTTTTATGATTATTTTATGTTTGTAGTGTATTCCTGAATATTCTGTGAGCTACTTAGATTTTGAATGACTGAATAGTGTAAAGGCATTTGTAATAAATAAATATTTCCCCAGTGGCTATGCCAGAACTATGCTTCTACACCTATGTGGAGTTGATGCCTTCCAAAGGATTAGTTTTTCTAGTTGGAGTGCTTTTGAATCCCTCATTGCTCTGGTCAAGAATGCCACTGCCAGCTTTGCCATTGCATCACCTGTGCCATTTCTGGAAAATGTAGGTTTGTCTGTAATGAAACAGAATGAATAAAGCATTTCCTATATAGATTCCTGCAGTGCATTTCACATGAAGCTGCCCTTGAATCTTTGGAAGTTCCAGTTAGTGCAGATATGACAGCCTTCTTGCACGCATTTTGTTGATAATCTTACGCCAGTGATATTTTTCTATCCCCTGCATTGATTACATTTATTTAAGTTCTGCTTCAGAAGGTTTCTTATGTTTCTCATACCCAAGAGCCGTTAGAATGGTAAAAACCTGGGACAGAACCTTCTTGTGGTAATAGCCCAATTATGCAGTTTTTATTCTGATTAGATTATGCCTGTTTGCTTTACTTTTAGGCAGATTGTTTTTTAGCTTTGTACTTTTTAAATGTTTAAAATTAAACTTAATTTTTAAAGAATAGGTTGTGTTCAGTGCCGTTTCTGTACTGGAAGATGGCTCAAATAGTTGTTGAAAAACAATGTTTGATTATATAGTTAATATCAGACCCATATCCTGGCAAAATTGTTAAATAAAGTGTTTGTCTTACTTTACCTGGGCTTTCTTTATCTATACATTATAAAATTGAAATTAGCATTATTTTACATTAAAAATAATTTTAAGTAGTTGAAAGTGTTTCCTTAGCTAAAAGTAATTAAATATTTCTGTTGAGCATTTTTACTGTTTTATTTGGTTTCTTTGAACACTTTTTTTGCAAATTCCTTGTATTAGTGTATCTAATATCTAATTAGGTCTGGAATTGAGAATAATTTAAGAAATACGTGAAATCTGATTCCTGTTGTCAGCTCTTTATCTCTAAAAGATCGGTACTTAAACATTGTGAGCATGCTTAGTTTGAAAATGGTACAACCTTCTGTTTAAACACCTAAATCATGTTTAACAATTAACAGTTTGCAATATTGTGCTAAGTAGTGTTTATACGAAAGCCCTATGAATGCTGGTAGAGCAAATGTTCACCAAAAAACACAAGAAATTTTATAAAGCTCTTTCATAACATACCTTAATTTCCAAAGGTGATTCAGTGGTGTACCCATCATAAAGATGATCCTCCTCCTCCTGAGGATGATGAGAACAAAGAGAAACGAACAGATGACATCCCTGTGTGGGACCAAGAATTTCTCAAAGTAGACCAAGGAACTCTCTTTGAACTTATCCTGGTAGGTCGGCCTGGTATATCCTATTCCACTGATATTTACAGACTAATGAAATATTGCAGTATAACAGAGCTTGTGTGATTTTAGTGTCATAAATACATTGCAGTCTGTTGGGTTAAGCAAAATGCCTATGAAATCTAAAATATCAAATTTCAGAGCATGTATAATTGTGCCTACAGGATGCAAGGCTGAGATTTGCTCTATTTATCTCACAAGTTTAAACGAGATTAAAAATAAGTATGTTTCCTGGTTTGTAGTTCTTTGCTGTTTTTTGAAAGCTCAGCAAAACTAGTTGAACTATGAAAACTTGGAATATTGTGTCTTAAGGAATATGTATTCCAAAGTACAGAATTTATAACAGTACTGTGAATTTTTAACTAGCAGTTCCTATAAAGTCTGTAAATGAAAGAAAAGCTTGTTATTGCCATTTGCAATAATGTTTCTAGATCCTACAAGAAAATAGTTACATCAGGCTTCATTTTCAGTTATCATTGGTTGCTGTTGTGTACAATTACTGCTAGAAATATAATGTGCACCATTAAATAATAGAACACTAATTTGCAGAGTCTTTAATAATCTGTTGCTTTCTGTAAAGGCTGCGAACTACTTAGACATCAAAGGCTTACTGGATGTCACATGCAAGACTGTTGCAAATATGATTAAAGGAAAAACACCAGAAGAAATACGCAAGACCTTCAATATTAAAAATGATTTCACTGAAGAGGAGGAAGCCCAGGTATGCCAAGCTCTTTTATTTAAAAGAAGATCTGTTTGATATTTGAACCTACAAATATTTTAGCCTCTGTAAGCTAAAATAGTTGGTTTCTGTTGATTGAGAGAGAGAGATATATATATTGCTTATGAAGCTGGTGTTGCAGTAAGACTCTAGAATGTTTGTTTTTATAGACAATGAATACTTATCCCTATCTGGGAATTTAGCCTTCATATGATTAACATCAAATGATGGAGAAAATGAATCTGTGCTCTAAGTAATTTGTCCCATTCACTGACCCTGCCATCATTCATATATGGGCAAAAGAAGTCTCAAGCAGCTAGCTTACTCTATTTGTATTAATACACTACTGCTATTCCTTCATTAGGGAGCTTAGAACTATATACAAAAACAGCCTTTATACATATACATAATCAAATCAAATCTTTTTTATGCTCATAATCCAGCATATTAGACATATGCAAAGCCTAGCACTTCTAAGCTCTCTCCCTTGGCCCCTGTCACCTAGGCACTCTACCTTGTCCAGGACAAGATATTCTATGCAGAATAATTAGCTTGTTCTCTCTGATACCAAGATAATGAGTACAGAATAAGCAAAAATTCTGCAAAGTGCATTACCAGTGTGGGTCCACCAGGTAATTTATCCTTCACTAGGCCCTGCTTTCACCTCCACAGTTCCTTTCCTTTGAGGACCTTTCTTTAATTAAAGTTCTGGGAGGGGGTTGGCAGTAAACTCTGACCTTCCTTCTGATTCCCAAGTGGGCCTTCAGCTTTCACTTTCTGGCTCTTACCCAGAGAATGCATTATGAGATAGATAGATAGATATTGTTACAGCATTCCAAAAAGGCAAGGCATCTCCAACCTTTCATTGTCCCCCAAAGGATGATCCTGCCATTGATGCAGTCTCTCTCTGCAGATGTCTAATTGCTTGTGGCAGTTCTCCAGCTTGCTCTTAAAGAGATCAAGCTGATACCATTAAATTTTCTGTCTGGCCTTTACCAACTCAGTATGCACAGAATTAAGTCAATCGGCGTGGTTCCATTTCCCCTTCTCATAGTTCTAACTACACTAAGATTTAGCTCTTGAATCCAGTTGTAGGTAAATAAATAAATTTTCTCCCATATCAGAGGTAAAGAAGATGTCTTGGCAAAATGTATCTTTACTGTTGGTTAAGCATGAATTGGGATAGATTGCCTGACAGAGTCTAGATTTTAGACTAGAATCACCATATGCATGGCCTCTGAGTGGTGCTGATGAGAAAAATCCTTGGCAGATGGTAGCCTAAGTCTGTAGCTTAAGTCTCATTATTGTTAGATTCCAATTAGAAAGACTCAAGTCCAGTTTTTTAGTATGGAATCACTGTGTAGTTCTTTTTAATTCTAGCACTATCCATGTTTGACTACAAAGAGAATTTTCAGACACAAGTCCTACCGTTTATCCATTTGATTTCAGTAGATCATTTAGCATGTTGAAAATAACTGCTGGTATCCTGCAACCAATATTCTGGCTAATAAAACCCATTTCCCTACCCTGTATCTTTACCCACTTTTGATTTTCTTTTGGCAGAATGAGTTTACCAAGTTACAAAGTTGCATGCACTCCGTTCTAAAGTAGTCATAAGTATATTTCTGTAGATATGGATATATTAGTTTGGCACAATGGTACACTTTATTTTTAAATAGTACTTGATATCTGGAAGACATCTGAAATGGAATTCATTGGAATCATGGGAATGCTAGTAATTCACAGGGTAAATATCTAGAGGAGACATTTGACATTGCTCTTAAGATGTAATTATGAGGTTTGTCTTTATTTTCAGGTACGCAAAGAAAACCAGTGGTGTGAAGAGAAGTGAAGCTTTGTGCCTGATACCTAACAACACTGTAAGAATTGTTCCAAATATCAGTTGCACTGCTCTGTTTATAATTGTTAATATTAGACAAATGCAGCAGCAAATGAAGTTGTACTAGTCTGGTGGTGTTCTATTTGCATGTGTAATGTTTGAATATAGATTTAAATCCTGTGGTTGAGTTTTTGCCAGTGTAATCTGATTTCCTTATTTTCCCTCTTCTCTAAATAAAACTAAACTCCATGCAGGTTCTGTATGGCAATTAGCACTGCACACTAGCCCTTCCATGCTTCTGAATGTTTCACTGTCACATTAAAATATTTAGGATGTCAGAATTCAGAAGTATCTGACATTGTAAATAAAACTACTTGCAAAAGTTTTGTGAAACTGAATCGGTGAAGCCTACTTTTATTCATGGAGTAATAGCTTCTCAGAGCCACAAAATGTTTTAAAAAACAAGTTGGAATAATTGTTTTGGGATTTCTTCCATTCTACATCTTTTGTAGTAGAGACAGTTATTGTTAAAACTAAAATAAGTTTTGCTTGATACTTAACATTCTGATGCTCTAATATAGGTGTGACCCTGGTAGTGACTGGGCAGTTAAAGCCCTCTTCTGACTAAATACTTGTAGCTTCTGTAAAGAAGCATAGTATTTGGTTCTTAAACCAATAGAAATCTCTGTATTTGATTAAAAATAGATTTGTAAAAAAACATTTCTTGGACAGTGAATATCGGGCTTCCTATTAGTTAAGCTTCAGTATTTCCTTATAGCTATCGGAAATGCTTTATACTACTTTGAAAAGGCCTGGAACATTTGTACATGACATCAGATTGCAGTGATTTGTCACTGCATGCTGAGTGGTGATATTGATGTTGTATTATTTAGGATCAAAACACTTGCCAAAAGCTTAGTAATTTTTTCATTCTTTATGATTCTGTTTAGGGATTAGAGGAGTGATATGTAATAAGCAATTGAGCTTGTACTGCATTCCATTTTCTGTATGCACACTAGGTAGAATATAAGTTAAATAAATATTTACTTTAAAGATCAGTGATGACCTTAAGCATTTAATAAAGAATAAAGAATTTTAACATTTAACTATGCATAGCAATCAAAATGTATATTACTGGGTAATTTCACAAATTTGGTCATTATCAGAAGTAACAAAGACATTTTTAAGAAAAAGGTTGCCAAAAGGATTAACTTAATTACCAGTAATGTTTTAATAATAAACATAAGTGGATTTCCTTCAAAATATTTCACACATCACTATAAGTTTCAGTTGAAGAATCTAGCGATGATGAAATGAGTAATGAATGGAGCTTTGCAAAGGCAACACAATTTGTCTCTTTTCAACATGTCAGGAATAGATGGGAGGGTGGTGAAAAAGAAAACAAAACAAATTGAAAACAACAATCTTAATTTCTGAACAAAGCGTCTATTCCAATCCATCCACTACTCTTTATGGCTCAATGTGTCTTAAATGTTTGACCTATGTATATATACATTGCAGCATTCAAGGTATTGTCTCAGAACACACTTTGGCAACCTACTGAGCCCAGCGTGAGGTTGCATTGGAATCTGTCTTGAGATGATAACAGTGGTCTGTTGTAAAAGAAAGAAGGTAGTACAAATCCCCATGGCTTTTTAGTCACTCCCATTGTTCGGCTTTTCTAAGACTGGTGGAGATAAGACTTACAGGATTTAAATAGGCTATTATAAGAGAACAATAAGGAAAATGATAGGGGTTGGCACTTGTCTGGAAAGTTGGGTGAAATCCATGCTTTCTGGGGCATATGAACTAGGATGGCAGAGATCTTGGAGCCCATAAGAAAGGAATGGAGACTCTTCCCTGTAGGTTTCAAAAATGTGTATTGCTTGTCTTATGCTCAGAACAAAGCTTCTGAAATTATAAGTATGCTGGTTTCTTCCATCTACAATGCTCTCTGAGAACTGAGTTCAAGGCAGTGTGGTCTGCTGTCATCGCAGAGTATGCACTATGGCAAAATCCTATTCTTATCAGTAAAGAACAGCTGTTCACCTAATTTGTTTTTACTCCACTGCCTTGCAAAAAAGTTAGGGACTGTCTCCCAGAGAGGCAAGGGAGATGATGTATTTTTCTTTTAGCCTAGTCCAGAGGGGAAGCTCATGCTAGCATTTAATACCTGTCATGCTTTTTCTAGCAGAAGAACCAGTTTCTGTACAGTAGCGGTTAAAGCAACAGGCTAAAAGGTATGTGAGTTCTAGTTCCACCTTAGGCATGAAGGTGGGACTTTGGGCCAGTTGCGCGCACTCAGCCCTATGAAAAAGGCATGGCAAACCATTTCTGAAAATCTTGCCAAGAAAATTGCAGGGGCTAGTTCAGGCAGTTACCAGGAGTCAACACTGACTTGAAGGCACCCAAAATATACATACTGTATATTTTTCAAGCAGTAAGTGGTCCTGCCTTCTAATAATGACTGATGCAAAAATGGGAGCCAATTTGCTTTAGCATGCTGAAGAATGCTATTCTGCTCTACTCTTTCAAGTGGAAAATCATGGCTTTCTCTCTGATGGCTATTACAGACTCATTTTGGGAGGTTGGATAGGGCACCGTTCTAACTATAGGGAGCAGTCTGGGCATTGAGTAATATAAATCTCTGAAATAGTACCCTTTCACATTTCTTTATATCCAGATGTATGTTTTCAAATGGTCACTTTAAAATAGTTGGAGATACATATTTTTTACATGCATGGTACTTAATATATTCATTTAAAGTTGAAGAGGCACAGCTGATTGAAGTGAAATACTACATGTATGGAGAATAAGAGGGAGCTCACACAAAAACAGGCAGAGATGCCTTGGGTATGCAGCATGTACAGTGGCTTTATTAGATTTTCTGTAATTGTACCTCTCCCCTCAAACCGGTATAGCTATATCCACTTGAGAGTATCCCCTGAGCCTGAGAAAGCATTTCCCTTTTTGTAGGAAGCTTATGAAGATAATAGGTAGAATGATCAATTTTCACTGTCATTGTCTGTAAGTGGCTAGCTAGATCTAGCTCTGTTGATTTATGCACTTAAGATGCTGGTGTTTTGATTGCAGTCAGTGCATACTATCTTTTAAGGATAAAGCTTGTCCTTTTAACACTGTTAGATAAAATGCTACTTCCTAAAAATGATGTTCAATTCTAAATTTGAATGCTTGATGAGTCTAAAATTATCTGTGGGTCATTGGTTTTCTTCATAAACTATGTCATATACACACATGCTTTTGTAATATGGAAAGATACACAAAAATAAAACATATAACATTGTTTATAGGATTATAGTCCCCAGTTGCCCATTTTTGAATGGACAATCTGGTAGATCACTTTTATTTATAAAGCCATAAACAAATTTTAAACAAAGAAGCAAAACAAATTCAAGATTAAAAAAACAAAGACAAAACAAAACTCCAGGTGATAATTGTACAAATGAGACATCTTCCCCTGCTACATACATACAGAGATTTTTTGAGGCTTATTAAAGTTATATTTCCATGACATAGTACAGTCTCTTCAGAAAAGCAAATAATGGCATTAAAACTGCACTTGCTGTGTATACATTTAACTCTTGAATAAAACACCATAGTCAAAGCTTTCATTTTACACAGCAAGAACAGATAAATTTATTCATACAGAAATTTTAATGTAGCATTTTTAAACACCTATTTTTGGCATTTAAGTGATACTTGCATTTTTGGAATCTTGATTGTTTTTAAATGTTTTGTGGTGTATTTATAAAAGTTTATCTAAATTCATTAATTCTTGTGACTGCCATAATCTAAATAAAAAATAGCTTATCTTCCTAGTTGTAGAAATGATAATCACGCTGATCAATACTGAATAGTTAATCCATCTAGTTATGTATTCATCTGATTGTAAATGCAGAAGTGCCTCTTTATGAGCTATGCTTATGTCATATTGGGTCCAAGAGGCTTTCACAAATTTCAGAGTTCCTCTGAACTATGGATTGGGTGAGCCTTTCTGGAAGGAGGAGAAATTAAGTATAACATTTTAAAGAGTAAAATTTCAAAATGATGATATTCTGGTGCAAGCTCTTTTGCGTAGACTTGAAATCAAGAATGGGCAAACTTTTAATGCCAGAAGGCACACTTAATTTTCCTTGGAGTACTGAAGGCTTTAATGGAGGACTATTTCATGTGTGGCTAAAGGCACCAAGCTAGAAGCTAGGAGACTGTGGATTCTAGTCCTACTTTAGACACAAAGCCAACTTGGTGACTTAGTGCCAGTCACACACAGCCCTGGGAAAAAAGCAATGGCAAACCATTTCTGGAAAATGTTGCTAAGAAAACTGCATGGACTTGTTTGTGTAGTTGCCTAGATCAAAGCTAACTCAAAGGCACAAATGAAGTAAAATAAAATACATATATGTAGGTAGGCTGGGATTTTCCCAGCTTGGATAAGTTTTTGAAACTGAAATATTTTAGGATTTACACTATACTTTTTTGGTGTGTTTCTGCCTTGAAGATGGGGAAAACAGTACCATCTGTTCTTAGCAATCACACTATTCTATTGGATGGCTAAATCAGATAGCTTCAGAGTGCTGGAAAAAGTGTCTGGGAGCAGAATACAGTTCTTAGACTATGGCTTATCTACTCTTGATTTAATGGGGTTTCTGAAATTATTCAAAAAATTCAGATCAGGACTCACTTTTCTTCTTGCTTTCCTTCAGTTCCTAAGATACTTGAATGAGAACATCATGTGAATATTAGGAGGTCCAATCTGCCCTATTCTACCTTCGAGGCTTACTTGCTACTTTTTCTCAAACTGTAATTTGACAGTCAGCATTAGTCTCTCTCTAATCTTGCAGAAAATAGAAGGAATAGTTAGTTAACCGTGATTGGGGTCTGAAAAAATTAGGTGGTCAATAAAGGAGTTCCTTTCAAATGTAGGTCTACGCCTAAGGAAGTATTAATATCAAGTCGTAGACTGTCCTTTTAGATACTCCTTTTCTACATATTTTCTTGATTCTTTTTATGAGGCACATTTCTCCTCAGAAGCTAGAACTAGAATGTTAATATGGAAGCATCATGTCAGGAGATCTTCACTCTGTGTCAGATCTTATATTTCTGACAGACAGTGTTCACAATTTTCTTGTAAACAGTGAAGAAAAACCTAACCACTATTTATGCTGATTTAAAGCTGTAAGGATGCCTCATTCCACAGAAATTCCTGTTTTCCTTCTCAAGAGAAATAAGTGGGTAGAATTGGAGGCAGTTTCCTCCTATTATGCAGAATAAACACTATGGGAAACGTATTGTGTGCTCCTCAATATGTTTGTTAACAAATTTGTTAACTACAAATTGTGTAGTTAACTTTGTGTCTTCGCTGCACTAGCTTGCATATGAGAACATTTGTATTTCATTTGTCTGAATCAGTTTCTCTTGCCTTTTTTTCTACTCATTCCTTTAGAAATAGCCTTTTCTAAACTTCATTTGTTCAGGATTCAGTGTAAGGTTTCTTCAGTAAAGGCAGTTAGAGAATAAACTTGCTAATGTAGAATGTTGCGTTCTTCACTAAACTTCATGTTTTTAGATTAAAAAAACAAGCAGCAAGCTCAATACAGTGCACAAGTATCTAGATCTTCCCCTTTCTTTTACTCTTGCTAGTCAAGTATGAACATATTGCAGATTTTAACCCAATAATTTTTTATCCCATGCTGTGCATGTTCATACAGAGAAAGGAAGGTATCATTAAAATAGGGAGAGAGCAAATATAAACTGTTACAGATGTATGCTTCATTTTTCTAAACATAAGATTTGAAAAAAAAATGTTAATCATCCATTAATATACTGTTACAGAAAGTAGGTATTGCAGTAAATTGCAGTGGGAGCAGATCTTGGATGTTTCAGTGGTACAGTCTTAATCTATCTCTAGTTCAAAGGCTCAAATTGTCTTTTCAGCTGGGTGTGTTGTATTGCTGCTGCTGTTCTTACCTAGAATGGAATCTGATGTAGCCCTTTTTAGTGATAGAATGGTGTTTGTTAAGAGAACAGGGAGGGAAACAATTCTTCTGTACTCTTCAGCCTACATCCCACCACCACCACCACCACCACCACCATCCTCCCACCAAATCTGTTCTGGGAGAGATCAGAGATGTTCTACAGGATTGAGTGGTTGCACGAGATAAGAGAAAAATTTGTTGTGCAAGCAGTCTTCCATCTGCACAATACTGGATTTTGCCCACGGTGATATCATCATTGCACAACAGTTAAAGACTGTCTAGGAATATTTCAGAATAGTGCTTTAGGTGAAAAAGGAAAGAAAGTAGTACAAAATCAGCTTTTAGTTTATTCCAATAAATAAAGTTCAGATTTTTATGAGATTGCCTTAGATACAGGTTTTGTCTATTGGAAAAGGTAGTTTTGTTTCATTTTACCCTATTGCAGTGATTACAGCAGTGAGCTTAAGGTGTATTAAAGATAAGGGAAACCCTTAATTATACACATGTTCACGATTTCTGCAAGATTGGTGTTTGGTCTAGTAATCTTCTGTCATGCTCTCTGAGTGATGAATTGATAAGTTTTAATGTCAATTCATGCCACATTGGAAAAGGATAAATGATCAGAGGAGGAGGAAAAAAATAGGGGGAATTGAATAATGTTTTCCCATGCTAGCCACTCATGCTAAAGCTCACATCCATGTTCAGCTTTATTGAATTCTTTTCAGATGAAGTGCAGTAGTTTAGTTTCAAGGCTTGCAAACTCCTCAAGGCTGTGCTTTTTGTAACCTTCCTTTGATTCCCAGAAAGGTTAAGGTAAGGTTTGTTGAAATACTGTTGTAAAGGTCATAGGGTTCTACCTTATCATTGATAATGAAGTGACCACCCATTTCATCTTTTCTACATTATGAATTCTCCTACTTTTCTCCAGTAGCTCAGCAATCTCACTGAAGTTATCTCAGTATGTTGGGATTAGTATCAATATGTGACTGTGTATTTGTTTTCTGAGAAAACTACCATCCCTAAAGAATGCACCAGAAAGGGGACATCTGTGTTGATTATATGCTTAAAGTTCAGACAATCAACTTTGCTTTACACTGAAAATGAATTGGGCTCCAGGGAAGCATGTAACTTTAAAATAAATATCTTCCCTGTAAAATGGACAAAAGGGATACAGAGAATGAGGAATGCGACTAGGCTTCAACATAGCAGTTGTGGTAGAAATGACTTTATAGGCAGAGTTGTGCTGTCTCAGTAGGCTTAAAATTAGATGGTGGATAAATCTTGGCAAGCTTTTAAGAAGCCAGAAAGGCTGCAAAGTAAATTTTTAGTGATTAGAGGCACAGCTTATACCCTATCTTTTTCCCCAACCCGTTACCTAGCAAAAGCACAGTAAGTATTTTCGAGTTTTGCATACTTCACAATAGATTGCAGAAAAAAATCTTTACAGCTGGAAAGTTGTAATGCACATAGACCTATGTCTGGAATACTGGACAGACTTTCATACAGCCATTGTTTTCTCCTATTTTATCACCTAATAAGTACTTCTGCCTTTAAGCTGCTGGAATAAACATTTGTTAATGCAATCCACCCTTGTTCCCAAAGATGAGGCATAATTAAATATTTTAGTTTCTTACAGGCTGCTTTATGCTTTTTCTGTGGAACATTTGAACTTGTCAATCAACAACTGCTTTTGTATAGTGTATAACATCTATTGGGTGACTGAAACTCAGGACTCTGACTGTAACAGTTTAATAAATGCCTTAACATTTATAGCATCTCTCATCTGCAATTAAATCAGTGTATTTTGTTTTTATCTCAATTGGAAAAGGAATGAAATAATTCAGTTACTGACCAGAATTAAGTTAATCTTCATACTTTTCAAAGAGACTGTTGGTGTCCTTACTTAGACAACACGTTTAGTGCTGCAGTGTTGTTTTCTGATTTGGCTTTTGACTGACTTTAAGACTACCATTTGATGTCATGCTGGAGTTGTCTCTCTGTAGCTTCCATATGCAGCAGAACCAATAATCAAAGTGCCTGATGAATCTGTGAGCCTTGTCATCACATTAGTACTATGTTCCTATTGATACCATACTGTGCCCTGAGGATTCACTTGGCAGTATGGATTTATGAGGCACTGTTGAGCATTCAGAAGTAAGTCCCGATGTGCTTGTAGCAGTTTTGAGATGTGCAGATACGGAGGAAGGATTGGCTTGGTTTTGGTGTGTGAGATCAGCAGGAGCAGCAAGCTTGTTTGGAATAAAAGCAGAGGATGTACACTGGAGCACATCTAAAGGGGAGGGAGGGGAATCTATAGCACTTCCATTGGAAGAAACTGGGCTGGTGCAGTGTCCTTTTCCTTGTAGGTACCGAATGCACTTCTTTTTCCTCCTAAGAACAGTGAAGAGAGTTATCTGTAAATAAAGGGTGAATTTACAGGGTCATATTTTAAAAAATGAAAGGATTATAGCATTTAATACAAGTATAGTGTCTAAGAAACAAGGATTTAGGTGGAAAAAATTATTCATTCTTAACTCCTACTGCTCAGGTGTAAGAAGTGTTTTTTTATTATTATTATTATTATTATTATTATTATTATTATTATTATTATTATTATTATTATTGGCAGCTTGTACTTTTTACCACTAGATGGAGGTGTAACTACCAGTATAGCATATTTCAAAGGAAGTATGGGATCATATGAACCTTCCTTTGATAGTAAGACATCTGAAGAGAGTTGGACAAATCCCAAATATTTTGATTAGCTAAACAAAAACAAATTAACAGATAAGGGAAGGCTTGATCTTTTTCTTTATTGCACTAATTGAATCATTATATGCTTTGTTAATTTTCCAAGAGATGTCCTCCAAGTCCACCTCTTCAATTTTTATTGAAAATTGCCAGAATAAAGATTTTCACACATTCACTGAAATGTTTCTGTACAGCAAGTTTTCAGTTTTCAGTGATCATGTTTAGTATAGGCAAGATCTGTTGGCTTCTTAATGTGTTTTCTTGATTTGCAGTTGAAGAGGTGCTGTGTGTACACATTAGGCATCATGCATTTTAAGTGGATTTGAAAAAAATCGTGATATGTTGAGGAGAGATACGTTGTGGAAAAGAGCTAGAAGACTCTTATGATAAGCTTCAGTAGTCATGGTTGAGCCTGCTATGGTACAGCATGCACAGTAAAGAAAAGAAATATGAATAGCTCTCTTGGGGCTAATAACACTTTTATGGAAGGTATCTTTGACAAAGAATTTTTCTGAAATGTGTCCAGCAAACACTTAAGCATTTGAAAGATCCCAAAATCCTGATAGTTGTAACTTTTACTAAGAAAGTAGCCTGCAGTGTCTTGTATGACTCCTTACTGTAGTAAAATTTCATTATATATTTGATTCATCCAATATTGTTTCTGGGCAAGTGGATAATGCCAAAAAAGAAATTGATTATGGGCTATCAAGTTGGTGTCGACTCTTAGCAATCACATGAATAGATTTTCTCCAGAAGCCAACAAGAAAACAAAGCTGAATATGCTTTAATTGTAACTGCAAGAAGGGGAGGAGGGGAGGAGGAGGAGGAGATTAGCTCTTGTAAGCTCTTACTGCCTGTTTCACTTATGATCAGGTATGCATTACTGCTCTCATACAGAATTCAGTGACTGATAAATTGATTCAGAGCCTTATGGTGGCTGTTACCTTGTAATCAAAGTTTATCTGTTCAGTGCTTAATAGCACAATGGTCTGTTTTACACATCACCTTAAATTGTAATGTGGGTGCTTTTTGGTTTAGTGTAATTTGTGAACCAAGCCACTATGACTTGTTCAAATCATGATTAAATCCCAATTCAGTGTTAGAGTGGTGCTTTGAAGTTTGTGAACACTTTTGAATTTCAATATTTTGGCATAAATGTACTCACACCTAATTATCATCCCACTGATTGAAACACCTAACTTTTAATTTCCCCTTCTAATGAACTGATAATCCTAGAGGTTCACATACTTTTGCCACATGGAAATAGGTAGATTTGTATAATTTTTCTCAATAAATAACAAGTGTAATGTTTTTGACTCATTTGTTTAATTGGGTTTTCTTGATCTAGTTTTAGGACTTGTGTGGAAAACAGATCATGCTTTAGGTCATATTTATGCAGAAATGAGAGCTGGTTTTGGTGTAATGATTAAGACACCAGGCTAGAAACTGGGAGACCAGGCTAGAAACTATGTGAGTTCTAGTCCTGCCTTAGGCATAAAAGCCAGCTGGGTGACCTGAGGCCAGTCAGTTTCTCTCAGCACTTGGAAGGAGGCAGTAGCAAACCAATTCTGATATCTTGCCAAGAAAACTGCAGGGACTTGTCCAGGCAGTCACCAGGGGTCCACACTGACTCAAAGGCACCAAAAAAAAAAAATCTAGAAATAAGATGAGTAGTTTTGGCAGGGGTAATTCTAAGGATGCTCTGTCAATGTGTTGTACTTGAACATATTTTAGTAATTATTCTGCTTCCTTGAATATGAAGTAATTGCCTGTAAATCATTGGTGATAGATACCCCTTGACTAAGAAAGGATATTGCATTAGTTTCAAAATTATAATCTATTTTATCTTCCATTGAAGTTCTGCATATTTCCAATACAGCTTGTGCAAATCATTAAGATTTATTTTGACAAAGTGGCTTGAGCTGTGAAAGCAAATTCACTTCACTGAAAAGGCCATCTAATTCACTTTGATTAAGCTATTTAGGTGGCCTCAAACCACTTCAGGCTAAGGCTGTGGGAAATGGGCTCTCTCAGCCTTTTCACCCAGGATTGGTTGATGGGCTTTCTGACCAGGCAATTGCCTATAGTGTGCAATGAAGCCATTTAGCTTGGAAAGGCTTCAGTTTATGCGAGTGGATTAATGATGAATGCCTTTGATACATGTGTTCTAAGCAATTCTGTAGCACTCACCAAAGCCAGCCTATACGAGCCGTCTTGGTGTGTAAAAGTTTTCCAGGCTGATTGATTTTGACAAACACAGCAGGATTCTCTGCAGCATGCAGTAAAAGTGGCCAGCTTGAAAACACTTCAGTCTGAAGATTTTCAGCCTATGTATGTAGAAAGGAAGCAGGTGCAGTAATGGTGGTATTTTGGCCAGTGCATCCTGGAGAGTTGAACCATTGATACCAACCAGCCACATATCTCCTGGGGACTGTTGACCAGCATGGCCAGGGCTGATGAGCCAGTGGCAGTCCCACTTGTGTCCTTCTGGCATTGGCTGGCAAAAAGTCTTGCAAGCATGTGTCAGGACAGCTGAGCTGGTGGTGCCACCTTGCTTACCACATGTCTAATCTATCTGGCACTTGCTGGGGAGTGCTCCTGCCCAGCTGGTCTTGGGGAGAACAAGTAAGCCAATGGTGCCACTGGCTTTTTCTGCCCAGGATACACTGGATAAGCTCTGGTATTCTCCCAGCCCACACCGGGAGATATCTAGTCTGTACTGAGAAGGCACCTCTTAATCTTCTCCCATGGGGCTTGCCAAAGAAGATTCTTCTCAGCTTACATTCATAGCTGTGGGAGTATGATGAGAGGGACTCTAAAGCAGACTGAAGTGGAACAATTGTCTTACAAGTGTGGGGATCTTTATTGCATTGCAAAACAACTTCAAGGGAATGCAACCTTTGAAGCTTTGTACAACCATTATTATTTTGGGAAAAGATAAATCAGTAAGCCAAGGATTTGAATTGCAGTAAGATCCAGCTGCATTGCCTATCTAGACTCACTTTCCTACTCCCTTTCAGATATGCAAGTTGGTTGGTGCCTCACACTTAGAAGGAAGGAAATAAGAAAGCATCTTAAAGATGCAGCTCAACTACTTTTGTTAGTCTGGAAGCGATGTTGACTACAAGCAAAGTGTTAATTCTTACCTCAGTATAAATCCAGATATTCAGAAAGAAAAGTTGTTAAGAGTGCCATTGGTTAATAATTGTATTGCTAGAGACTGTCACCAGTCTACTCTTGGTTCTAGTCTTGCACATTAATTGTTAAGTGTAATTATTTTACATGGATACCATTTATAGATGAGAAGTCATTTAGTAGCTAATGAGAATAATCAGAGTGAATATTGAGGTTTTTTCCTAGAAGTTCACCATTCTGATGGCTAGGTAGACTTGATGAAACCATTGCATGTAGTTATAGCATCCATTATGTATTGAATTTTTTCACCCAATAAATCAAGAGAGAAAAAATTCTTTATACCAACCAGTGAAGTAAAAATTTTATATTTAATTGGAGATGTTTGAATCAACAAACTGGGGTAGAATCATGATGGAGCGAGAGCATGATTTTAGATCCATGATCTCCCAAACCTAGAATAAATATCCTTACGCTGTGCTTCCAAAGAGCACCAAGATTTTCCTTAGGCCTGAGAAGCTCTCCAAATTAAAAAAAAAAAAAAGTACTGGAAGCCATCAATAGTAATGATGCCAGAATGTGAAAAACTATAGGCTCTTTTACAAGTTGTGTTCTACTCTAAAGGAAAACCAAAATAAGAGCATTGCTATTATGGGAGAGGTGAGCACATATTCTCTTATCAGTCCTGCTTTATTTAGGAGAGGCAGGATCTGAGCAAGGATTGTTGCCCCTACTCAATGTTTGAAGGCTCTGTGTTCTTCCTTTTCTGTGTTAAGAGTACCTTTCAAGTAGCAACACTTTTGTTTACAGACTATTATTTGTTCCTGTTGTTCCTGTCACAAATGGAAGCCATTAGGTATTTGTTAGACTTGCAGAATCATATTTTACTTAGCAATCCTACAAAAAAAAAAAAGCAACAAATAACAAACCCTGGGAAGTTCTGTCTGCGCTAGAAGCACATGTTTGAGGAGCCCTGTGTTACATTTTTTTTTCATCCATTACTTCAAAAACAGCCTGAGAATCTGTTTATTCTGGAAGAAAAAAGTGAGGACAGTATACTTGAATCAATCTGTGGCTGAAGATAATGCATTTGCCAGGATAAGAAATTAAAAATATTAATTGTAGGGGATAGTCTATAACATCGGTATTGAGGCCAGCTGATATCAAGAAAAATAAATGTCATTGCTTCCTTAGCCAAAATTCTAAAGGAGCAGCAGTCATTTTCCTAAAGGACCACTAAGAAGAGAATTTTTGGAGGACCACATGCTAACAAGCCCATAGAAGCCATGCTGTCTTATGAACATAGAAAGTGCAAAATTCTTGTCTGTTTGGATTGGCAATTGGCAAGGGCATGTAGCACCTGTCAGCAGGTTTTGGTAGCTGATCCACAGAAAAAGTATTCTGATAGTTTACCATTTTTATCCTTTAGTCCATTTTAATTAAATCTGACGCCATCTTCCAATATTTTTAATCATTTGTCCGTATACCACTTTAGTTAAAAAAGCATTTCCCCCCCTCACCATATATACATTGTGATGAGGTACTTTACTAATGAATCTCCCTTTTCTGTCTTAAATGCAGAAACCATCTGTAGGCAACACTCAAATGGAGCATGTGGAAAATCTAGATAGGCCATCAAGAGCAAGCCTAAGCAGCACCATTAGTAGAGTTAGAAAAGGCAGCTATAGAAATGATGCATGAGAGATAAATCAAATAGAGAACAACCATCTTTATGGTAAGGAACAAGGCTGCAAAGCTAAAGTTCCTGATACACACCTGCATGGGCCGCACCAGTCCATTTGTTGGTTGAGGCCAAAGCGAGCTCTGCATTTCTTAGGAGAGGCAGGATCTGAACAAGGAGCATGCGCAGTGAATGGGCAAGGCAGAGGCACAAACAGCAGCAAGAGCAGGAGGAGGAAGAAAAGATGCAACGTTGATTTAGCTGCTGAAGACAAAACTAAACAGGCCATGTAAACCCAATTTTTCACAATAAATGTCTACCAGCATCATCTTTCCCAAAACAGAGTGAGTGTTAAACAAATTCCCAAGATTTGATAGGGTCACAAATGCAATGATTAGGAAAATAAATTGCAGATCACTACTATAAAATACTAGGATTTTTATTCTTTTTTTCATTTCGGTCACTCTTGTGTTTTAACCTTTGCATTTTTTAGAATATATTGAGAAAGCCCTTTGGGGTTTGATTAGATCTGAAATTCTGCTGAACTAGCAAGCAAGTCTGCTTTTTATGTTAGAATTTTGTTATATTCTTCCTCATGAGGAAAGCAACTTAAAAACCATCTATGTGCCAACTCCTTATTACTAAACAAACAGGAAAAAAAAGCAAATCATTTGGAAATTAGTGATATGTAGCTATAGTCTAGATCAGGAGTGCCTGTAGCCCTCCAGATGTTGCTGAACTATAGCCCTTGTAGGTCCAGCCCGCCCAGTCACTGTGATGGATGTTGCACTTCAGCAGCGTCTGGTGGGGCACAGGAGCATCACTATACCCACAGCTTTCACGAGGGTATATACTGCCTCTGCCTGACATTTTAAAATCACTACGAGCTCTTCTGTACACGTTTTTCAGTGCATGGATGCTTAGTCCTAAAAAATGGCTGCCACAGGTAAGTTTCTATATGAATCTATTGCTTTTATTAACGATACTGGTGATTCCAAACTGATGTCTGAAACACCAAGTCAGAAAATCATGTGACATTAGAACAGCAAGTACATGAGACAGAAGCCAATGAATGAATTATTATATATGGGAAACTTACATCCCAGAGGCTTTGGCGGGACCCTCAGAGAACCTTCCTCTTGCTGTTGAAAATTGGGAAATGACTTTGAAATACTTCTTTCTTTTTCAAAAAGGCTCAAGAGTCATAAAAAGAAATTGACTAATGTTTATTATCCAGGATGAATTTAAGATTCATGAATGTGCTTAATATAAATTAAGAAATACTTTGGAATTAATCTGATTTTCTTTGACACTGCATCATCTTTTCAAATGCCCTATCTGATGATAAAATGGGTTTGTTACATTTTAATATGTGTATACAGTTAATTTTAAGGAAAAAAACCTACATTAAAAAGGCATATATGAGAATTTGTTATCCTGTCTGTTAAGGTTTTATATTCTTCTTAGAAACTATTATTACTGTTACAATTATCATCCCTGTTACATATTTCTAATCCACTAACCAAAGGCCTTTGCTGATTGAAAGTTAAAAAAAGCAATTAATTTTAATTAATTAATTGCAAAGGAAAAAACACATACTGAAAATCTACTTTTCCAAAATGTAGATACTTAACTATAAAAACAGCATCTGGCAGTTATTGCCAAGGGAGAATACTTATTTTATTTATGAAAGGATCATGTCTTTTTGCCCTTTTGCTTTCCTCATATTTTTATTTTAAAAAACCTAAAGCAGCTACCTAAAGAGATTGTTAAGGGCAGAGGATAGGATTAACTTGATGTGTCAAAATGCAGCTAATGTGAATTAGTTACTTTTAATTGGTCTGTTGATTGTTGCTGTCATCACAGGATAGCAGACAGAATATATAATTGTAGATAGTGGCAAAGCTAGAAAGATTAGTGCAGACAGTAACTTAACTATAGAAAAAGGAGGAGATTAGCATAGATAACCCCAGTCACAATAAGCCATAGCTATAAATCCTGGAAGAAATCTTGTTGGCTACTGCAGCTAATTTCTTACCAATGTAAATGAGGCAAGCAGTAACCAGATAATGTGCTAGATTTTGCACCAGCAGGTTTACCTGAATTGGAATCTTGCTGTTTTTCTCTTGTTCGTCTTTTCTTTTTTCCCTAAGATTAAAAAAGGGGGAGGAGAAAATAAGTCATAAATTGAGCAAAACAAGCTAGTTTTATTTAGAAAGGGCCAAGTGAATAAGAAATAGGAACTAGTGCAACACAGCTTTCACCTCCCATCCTCTGCTGTTGTTTTATCACCAAAGATTTTGGTATTTCAAATTCCTTATTTGCTAAAGTGAGATGGCCCTGTTCACCAGACATCCAAACACAGCACATAGGCTCTTACTGACTATACCCCAAAGCACTTCTTACTTTCAAAACATGATAGAAGTAGCTATCCTTACGGCCCTGAATGTAATTGCTTCAGTTTTTAACCCCACCAAAAGCCAAGCTAGTGTGGGTCTAGACTACCATTGGGAAGCAGTGCTTTAGCTGAGACAAACCCAGATCCCTGGAACTTGTTAAAGGGAGGAGGATGACGTTTGAGAGCAGCAGCTTCAATTGCAATAAAAGAGATGACTGTGGTTAATGAGGAGTATACCCATACCCATAATACAGAGACATCTCTGCCACACAAAGGAAAAATGTATGTGCTAAAGACCTCTCTATCTTTACTGTGAAGTCTGGACAGTTCTTGTCTAAGGCTTTCTACCTTGCCGCCTCAGTTGCAATGAATGGGCAGGAACATGGTTGTTCCACTATAATTACAACTGAGAACTGTATCATGCAGCAACAGATATGCCATGGCTTTGCACTATTCCAAGTCTGTTGATGATACACAGTATTCTCTTTATTGGCAGCTCATAGCTGCTATTAAAGTCATACATTAAGATCATTGCTGATGTTTCAATGAGATCAATATGAACTTGTCCCTCTCATGACTTCTATGAGATTAAGAAGAGACTTCCTTCGGTTTTCGGATCTGCTAAGAATCTAATGCATAAACTGGCACATTGAACATGCTTATTGTAGGCCATACTCATTGGATCAGAAGTTTGAAATGGTTCATGGTTGTAACAAAAGTCCTGCATATTACACAGTGACACTGTTTCCAATGTGATCTGTAAAAACCATATTGCTGCCATGATGCCCTGATCTGGATTGAGGAAGAAGCATGACTTCTGCATACACAACTTTTGGTAAGTGTCTGTAAATGACCCAGAGGTACTCTGTACTTGAAGAGTTTCTTTCCAACGGAGTTGGAGAAAAAATAGCTGGTATTGAATGCAGAAGACGACTGCGCATGGATGAAATAAAGGATTGCATTTGCAGTCATGCTCAGCCACAGCTGATCTGCATCCTGTGTACAATTGTTCCTTGAATGAAACAAAATACTGATCTATATATTTTAAAGAATCCAGGAGCAGAATGGGGGAGGTAATGGGATGGAGAGAAATTTGTTTCAGTTTATGGTACAGCATAACAAAATAAAATAGTATAATTCAAATTTTAAATACTCCAGAATCAAAAACTATTTCCAATCTACCTACAAAGACATGTGCCTTATAGCTAGGGCCTCTTCATGTTTTAATATGTATCATGCTAACATACTAATGTCTTAATTATATTAACCTCTTGGCTATAAAATCTATAACCACCAGCATCTTAAAAGACACACAACACTTGCAGGTTTGGGCAGCCCAGTCCAAAGTATATTTTCATAAGAAGTTCCCACTGAGTAACTTACTCTGTAGTAAATATGTTTAGGACTGTAGTCTTTGTTTAACTGCCAGAGATGCAACTGCAACTTTGGACAAAACAAAGACTGTTCCATTTTAAGTTCAAACAACATTTAAATATGTTTGTCATTAACTAGGCACAAAAAACCCACTTCCCTGATGAAAGCAGACAAAATCAAACCAGATTGTGTTTTTCCCACACTTCTGCCCATACAGTGCTGATTTTGCTTGCATCTAGAGGCCAAGTTACTGCAAAACTCCCAAAACCCACAATTAAAACACAAAGTTGGTGGTGGTTGCTAGCTGACAAGCTCCATGCCTATATTGTGACACAAAACTACATTTCAGCTGTACAATGGAAATACAATCAAAATATACACTGGGCATTATTATTGCAAACCAATGGTCCTGGTTTGGAAAGGCACCTCTGCTTAGAATCATAAAGCAAGTCATGGCCTAAAAATTGGGCGCTCTTTCCAACACTGAAAAATTCATAAATCTCAGGGAAAGTACTGTAGGTGGTAGTATTCTTAGGTGCCATATTTAAAAAGTGCATGGGGTAGGTGGGGGTGTTGCCTTTTAGAGGTTTGTTGTGTCAAACATCCTGGCACATGAAGATGGGAACTGTTATCCCACAGGGAGTTTTGATGTGCTCCCTAAGTGCCTCACAGATTGCATTTCATTCAAATATCTTTATTTTGATCAATGACAGATCAGACCCTTCATTAAAGTTCAGCCGCTGCTTCTGTGCCAGTCAGGGACAGAGGAAAGTACTCATTCCCCCCTCCCCCAATCAATGTCATCTTACAAGCGGTTTTGCCTTTTCCCCTGCTTTCCACGTTTTCACACCATTGGAGATTCTACCTAGTTCTATGGATGGGGAGCGAGCCAATCCGGGATGCTGGTGGGAGGACTAGGAGCAGGGAATGAATTGAGGAGGGAAGAAGCCATCTTTCCAAAACCTGAATCCTGCAAATTATACAATTCAAGCCAAGTTTTGCAGTGGAAAACCAGTGGCAGGCCAGTTTAAAAGGTATGGAGTTTTGTGTGTAATTTGGAACTCATAAAAATGTGAAGGTTTCATATGGCAGGAATAGTTAAAAGAGGCTAGTGGATTGCACCAAGCACCAAGGCTGTGTCTCATTACTTTCCAGTACTGTTTTCCTGATTAAAAATCTAGTCCTACCACTAGGTAGCCCAGGAAATGTCCAAAACAAGCCTTTTAGATGTCAAGAACATTACTTCCACAAGAGGGCATCACCTATATGGGAGGGAGGGAGAACAAGAAACACTTTCCCAAAGGAGAAGTATTAAAACTGTCATAAAATTCCTACTTTGCTACTGTTCTGTTTATGGACAGTTTGGATTATGAAGATGAAAGCAGTAACAACAATAACAAGGTTGCTGATGTTGGAAGGGCCATTTATTCTGCTTTCACTTTTACTGTTAACAGCTTTCTGTCCTGTTTGATGAGGCAGAAAGCTATGGAAATCAATCACATATATGAGGGTAGGACAGGAAGAGAAGGAATTTCATAAAAAAAGATGATTAAAACGCATCAGCTACTACCATAGATCATTAATATGTAAGCACCAATGCTGCTTTGGATGACCAACAACTTACTTGCCTGTATTTATTCAGTTTGGGGGGTGCCTTCAAGTCAGTGTTGACTCCTGGTGACTGCCTAGCCACATCCCTGCAGCTTTCTTGGCAAGATTTCTTGGAAGTGGTTTGCCATTGCCTCCTTCCTAGGGCTAGAGGGAGTGACTGGCCCAAGGTCACCCAGCTGGCTTTGTGCCTCAGGCAGGACTAGAACTCAGTCTCCTGGTTTCTAACCTGGTGCCTTACCCATTACACCAATATGAATGATAAACACAGATAACCCCCAAATACTGGGAACTAGTAGCAGAGACTACTTTACTGCTTGTGGGCTTCTTGTAAGCATCTGTCCAACTGCTCCTGAAAACAGCATGCTGGACTCAATGGCCCTTGATCTGGCCAAGAAGAGAAGTTCTTACGGTATTAAAGATGCAGTTGCACCTCAGACTACCATTTCCTGTGCAGTGTAACAATCCATCCCTTATGTACTGTATTCTGTGTATGTTTATGTATGTATGTACCAGCAGGTATTTGCCACTTAGAAAATTGAATGTTGAAAAGCTTTTTCTTATTTCTGGGACTTCACTTATAGCTTCAATCATGTCCAATGAAATATAAGAGTACTGTGAAAGGCCTGATTACAGGTACATTGTTTCTGCTTCCTATGTTGTCCAACCTGTAAATCCCCAATGCTATGGCAGGCATTTTCCCTAAGCTACCCTCCCAAGACTTAGATAACAAGGAAAAAGATTTATAGTAATATATTTCTGGGCCCTTGGGAATTCAAAATTGCAGCCCTCTGTTTATATGCTCTCAGAACAATGTAGAAAAGAGTATAAATGGAGAAGTGGAGACATGCCGTGATTCCAGAGTTTTGATTAAACATGACTGATGTATTGTTCATTTTACCAATGAAACTGCTGGCATGGAGTGTCCACCCACTTCCACTGACACACAAGTTAGCCACCTGAAAAATCATATATAGCTTATTGATTGTTCCCTCCAAATTAAGAAATTCCACAGCCAATGAGCAATTCTATGGCCATGGAAAAGCTCAGGGCTCCTGGAATTCTGCAGCCAACGCTGGGTTAGGTGGATGCATGAGTGGCAGATGGTTCCAGACTCTCACTGCCATAATGCAGAATGACATTTGCTGCAGAATTCTCTTACCCTTGCCGCAGAAACTGGCCAGGAAGTGCTGCTGAATTCCAGGGGCCCTGAATTAAACTGTGTGTGATCGCGGGATGAAGAGCCTGAAGAAGACTGAAGAGCAAGGGGTAAAGCGTTAAAATAACAGCTATGGTGAGCAGGGAAAAAAAATTGCACCAAATAAGCACATGAACACATCAGGAAGTATGCAGGACACCACCACCACGTTCCAGGCAAAGAGTGAATTCACTATCACTGTTGTTTACTAAAGCAAATCACTTGCCTTCCTCCTGGAAATATATCTTGAAACCATAATTACTTTGAGTAATACAATAACAAATGAACTTTGAAGGATAAAGGGTGGGAATTAGATCTCATTTTACTTTTTGTCACCTGGCATTTATTCTATATGAATGCTGAACATGAAGCCTTTCTTGCTTTAGAATAATGGGTAGAATTATCTATTGTGAAGTTGTTAGTTTTCTCTGATTTGAACCTTTTACTTCATCCATTTTGACGTTTGGCATAGAGCAGAAAGAGAAGTAGCCCCAGAAAAAGTTTCACACACTTTTTCACAATTTAACTTTGGACTTAAGATGAAAAGTCATCTCTTCGCCAGGTCAGTGGGTGAGCTGTACTTTTTTTTCACTACATGTATTTATTAATGAATACCTTTAAATGCAATCTGATATTTGTCTATTCAGAAGTCAGTTTTGCTGAGCCTCTTGTGAGGTTTGATACCATGTAGATGGGCACAGAACTGTGGTCTAAAATTCTGTTCAGTAGATAAGAACATAAAACAATTACTATGAGATAGTAATTTCTGTTTTCTAAAAACCCATCCTCCTATGACAAAGACTGTTTTTGCTGTTTTTCCCCAATGCAGAAAATACTGAAGCCATATCCTCTATTGCATAAAGTTGTAAGAGTAGGATCCTTTTTTGGGGGGTAGTAGGCTTCTACTATTAATGCAGAAATTCAGATAAATAATGTATTGATTGGGTTGCATTTTCCTCCCCAAAACATTTTCTGTTGCCCAACTTTTTAAAATTATAAAATTAACCTGTAATAAACACACACACACAGAGTAATGCCTTCCTATTAGTTATTCCTTCCCTTCTCCCCACAAAAAATGTATTAATTTGGGGTAATTTAATAATGCTTTACATTAAAAAAAATTGATAGCAATCTATTCACCTTAAAAATCCACCAAAACATTTTTAAAGAAATATGGCAGGTTGTACAAGATCAGTAAGCTAGTTTGCCTGGAGAGTCTTGGGGGAGCCCCTAACCAATATTCTTCTAAGTCAAGGGTACTTGACTGATGTAAGAGTCTAAGAAACAATAACAAGAAATAAAAGCCTTTCTGCTTGTGGTGCTTTATGAAGAAAACCTGAAGATCAACAGGCAAGAGTGTCCAATTGTGACCTGCAATGCTTGTGGTAAGTTTGTCTTCCTTCCTGAAAACAACCTGGAATATATTCACAGCAAATGAAAGCATATAACAGGCCTTGAGGAAAAAGTCAAGGAATTGGTGCTCAAATAGCCACACTTCAAAAAAGGAGGCTCTACAACATAAACATAAGAGTGGAAGTAGATGGAGAAAGAGACACAGTGCAGTGGATGAAAGTTAAAACCAAGAGCAAGAAATGAAGATATACTGCCCCACTAGAAATCAGAAACCGTATTCAGGCCCTTACAGATTCAGACTATGGGTGTTCAAAGGGATGAAAAAGAATGTGACATAGGGCATGACTCTAAAAAATTGGAGGCAACTGTGCCCAAGAAGAAGACAAGTTATAGTAATTGATTATTCAGTACTACAACAATTGAAACAAACGTATGTTGACTGGATCCATCAACTAATGAAGTTTGCTATTTGCCAGGAACAAGGTTCAAGGATATGACAGAAAATTTTCTAAGATTTACCAATTATTCCTTCCTGTTTATAGATGTGAGGAAAAGTGATGTCATAAAGAAGAGCTATAACCATATGATAACAGACTTGAAAATCTCAGAAGAAAGTTCAAGACCCTGGTATTCTCATCCATCCTTTCAGTGCATGGAAGACAATCAGAAAGGGAAAGATGACTGTCTATGCAAGTGCTGTCAACTGGAAAAAGTTGGATTCTGGGACTATTATCTGATTTATCTAGATGGTGGACTACTGGCACACAAGTGGTTGCATCTCACAAGGACTGGTAAAAATGTTGGGCCAAAGCATGGCAAAGTTCACTAGGTGGCCTTTAAACTGAATCCTATTGGGAGTGGAAATAGAGCCCTCAAGTAAGGACCTCAGAGAAATGCATTATAGGAAGTAGAAATGTTGCTGACAAAGGCCTCCTGTGCCACTCAAAAATCAGAAAGAGCTGGTTCTCTCCAAAGCTGGCGAGAGAGTTGGCTTTCTCATTTTACTGGGCAGCTCCCCAGCACACCCATCAGCTGGTCACTATCTGAGGGATCTGCCAATTCCATGGCAGCCAGCAGCTGTGCCCTGCAGTTCCCTTCTAGAAAAAAAGAAAAATGCCAGCAGGTTTTTTTCACTCTGAAATGAAGGCAACAGTTTGGGTACACAGCAGAATAAAAAATGTCCCCAGGAAATGTTTCTATCGTGGAAAGATGCAAGTGGGGGAAGGGTCAAATGTATTTTAAGAATGGGCTAGCATGCACTCAACACCTCTTAGCATATCAAGATTACCTGAAACAATGTTAAGTGCACACTGATTAGCAAACCCTGGTTTTCCTTGCACACCAGTAAGATAAAGATTAGTATTCTTGTACTAATTTTACAAGAGCAATAGCATAATTTGCCACAGCAATTTTCCTTTGCATTCTTGGGGACAGAGGGGAAGCAGGGGATTGGAGAACAGACTTATCTTGACAATGAACCCCTTGTTTTTAACTAGGTTTAAACTGGGCTAGATCTAGAACAAAAATTACAGCGGACAGAAATGCTCTTTCTGTCAGTGGATGTTTATGATCCAGCTGAGATTTTCCTCTAGCTCAACAGGATTCCCCAACTTCCTATGTTCCTTATAAAATTATTCCTGAGGGTTGGTTCTCTGAAATGGTAAAGGACAGCAGTGCTGTGGATTACAGAGGAAGGTGAGTAGGTAAAAAGGGTCTCTCCTTCACCATTAATTCCAGTCAAAGAATAAACACTCTGGATCCATTCCAGTAGCTGTCAAATTCATCTAGTAACCATCATGCATGTAAACCTAGGTTTCCCATCAGAGTCTGACATATTAACCACAACACCACTATTTGTCTGTCCTACAATAGTTCACTGACCCTAATAATTTGGGCATGTCATTAGGCACTGCTGACCTTTGAGACATTTAAAATGGACATTTGCCTGCCTACACTTGTATGCTTTTCCTGTGACTGCATTCATGATCTCTTACCATACCAGTGCCCAATGAGTGACTTTCCCTCTGAAGAAAAAGTGGATTCTTTAAGCAAATAAATTAGTGAATAGCGATGTGAGGGAAAATTTAAAGGAAAGATTCCCCAAAGAACTGGAGGTATAATGTGCAGAATCCTTCTTTTACATTTAGCCATAAAATCCCAAACTTAAGCTAAGGAATTTATCTTCTGAGCTTTCCGTCTTCCTTTGGAGAGCTTAAGAGTTTTAGGGGGCTCATTGGTGCCAGTTCATTCAGGCAAAATCCTCAATTCCCAAGATTCACATTCTTATGCAAGATCCCTTGCAGAAGGAATAGAGATGTAGGTAAATAAAAGTAGACATCCTTAATCCAAGTCTGTCTTCTTAGCAGTGCTATGGAAATGTTTTGCCATTGTTTTCTGTTTTTTTCAAACTCCCAGCCTAGTCAACAACCCTGGAATTCTTTACTGGAACTCTTCCAAGTACTATTCACAGCTGACCATATTTAGCTTCTGAGATCAGCCAAAGTGACAGGTGCATCAGGGAAGGCACCATCACATTTAAAGAAGCATGGTGTAGCTTGACTATCACTGAATATTCCTTTGATTTTCTTTCTTTGTCACATTTCATGGATGAGATCAAGTCCAGCTATATCCAGATATGAGTCTTCTTTCTGTTGCTGCTTTTCCATTTTTTGTTTATTGAACTGCTATTAAGTATCCATAAGTGCATTCCTGTTGTGCATTATACTGCAAAGAAATCTGTTTTGCACTATTCATACAAGCTGATGGATCACGACAAGATGTACCCAGATTTCTGGACACTTTGTTCCCTACAGTGTTCATCCTCAAATGCAATGGAAGTATTTAGCCTAGACCTTCAATAGACCTGCATAAAGAGAAGTATAGGTATCCTCGCTTAATAACTGCCCTGTTTAGTGACTGTTCAAAGTTATGACAGCGTTGAAAATGAACTTTATGACTAGTCTTTGAAGTTATGACTGTTGCAGCCTCCTTGTGGTCATATGATTGAGATTTGGGCACTTTGCACCGGCGGGCATTTACAACCATTACAGAGTCCTACAGTTATGTGATTGCCATTTGCATACTTCACAGTACTGCATACTTCACACTCCAACAAGCAGAGTCAATGGGGAAGCTGGCAGTAAAATCACAAGTTGTGGTCATATGATATCTCGCTTAATGACCATGGGTAATTCACTTAATGACTGGCAGAAGTGAGGTTATAAGTCTGTTGTGGTCATGTGATGTCTCACTTAACAATCACATCACTTAACAATGGAGTTGCCGGTCCCAGTTGTGGTAGTTAAGCAAGGACTACCTGTATCCTTTGAATCCAACTTCTCTGTGACTTTGAGGTCATGTAGTTTTCTTGGCAGGTGTTTGCCACTTCTAGCATGATTTTTCAACTTCCTTCTAACTTGAGAGCCCTGGACTCTCCTTTGCTTTTCATCCAAGCACAACTGAGGTCCAATCTTGCGTATCTATTCAAGAGCAAAGTTGGCTGGGTGCTGCCACCTAGCTGCATATATACCTGCATGCAAGCTTTCATTTTTTCCTTTTTAGCTCTGGGGTTATAAAATGCTAGAATGCTCCAAAAAACGGATGCTTGCTGAGTTCTCTCATAATATCAATAGATTTTGGAAAATAAAAGCAGCTGTTATTTGAAATGAGAACTTACTAACCAAAGAATTGTCCCTAGTGAAAAGAGGTGTGGACATTATCTGCTAGAAGGCTGGCAACATCTCTTGCTCCTCCTTAGAGTCTGTTTTCTATGGGGACCCACCAATATTCCTTTAAAAAATTAAAATGCATATTGCATTTTTACATATGCAACTTTTCACTCTGTACAGGAAACCTTATAGGCGAGGAGCAAATTTCAAAAGATGAACATGTAGTAGTTTGCAACTCCATGAAATTTGAGAAGCAAACGAATAGACAGGAATGGTAGGAATAATAAGCATTACTGTAAAAGTTGAAGCCTTTTCCTCCAAAAATCTATGAAACTGATGTACAGTTCTGTGATTTTTTGGCTAAATGGCTTCCTCTTAACCAAACAACAGAAAGATCAAAACATAACCTGAAGACTAAAGAACTGCTGCCAATTCATATTAAAACACTTCAACTGGTAGCAAAGAAGTGTAAATTATAGAGCTGATATGAATGCAAGACAAATGTAATGCTCAGTCTCAGCCTTACACATCCTGGTATCCATCAAATTAGCTGGATAGCAATTCTCATCATTCTTACATGGCTGCAGATGATGTGCAACACATTTCAAGGGTGCCTGATCATGAAAAGCTGTACCACATTTCTCTGAACCAAGAACAATTTAGATTTAGCAGTATTAAACCGGCTGAATGCAGTTACAATAATCACACACAAAAAGGATGAGATAAATCATGTTATTGAGAAAGATCCAACATGTTCATTTACAACAATCATTAAGAATCAAAACATCAGTTTCAGTGAGATTATTATTAACTCTGAGAATACTAGCAAAGCCTCTCTCCTTTTCCCCACTGTAATTTTCCTTGATCTTATTTATGATGACGATAAATCTAATTCAAGTTCATATAAATTTAAAGGAAATAATTCCTCTTTGTATTATCTGACTATTTTTTTAACCTATTTTACACTGTGAGCATGTGGAGGAAGTAAATTGTTTCTTGATGATAGCAATAAGTTAATAAAGAGATTTTCAAAACTTTAAATTAAACCCTTACTCAGTTTCAAGGCAAGACATTATATTGTGTGGAGAAGTACCTTACAGTAATTGTTTATTTTTATCACAAGAACTAGGTATCATGTGTCATACCTAAGCATTTACATACCTCTAGCCTTTATTGTCAGTCACTTGTTTTGAATATTCTCAGGGGAATATTGACAGGGGAAATTTGTCAATGTCATATTCAATCCCATTTAAGTTAAGGGAGCACTGAATCATAATCATAATCATAATAATAATAATAATAAGCAGCAGCAGCAGCAGCAGCCCTGGATAGGAAGACCAGAAAAATAATGACAATGAATCATGCCCTTCATCCATGCAGTGATGTTGACAGACTCTGTTTACTAAGGATCATAGGTGGGCGTGAAACCAGACAGCTGAAGAAGAAAAAAGGGCATTGGAAGAATACCTGAAGGACAGTGGAGAAGATGCACTGAAGCTAGTACACTATGAAGGCTTACTGAACACCAAAGAGACCAAGCTGGCTTATAAGAAAGACTAAATGAAGAACAGAAAAGAGACATGGCAAGGCAAAGTATTACACAGCCAGTACATAAAAAAAAACTGGCAGGTAAAGCAGATAACAAGAGGACCTGGCAATGGCTAAGTGCAGGAAAGTTGAAGAAAGAAACAGAGGGGCTAATTCTGGCTGCACAAGACCAAGCCTTAAAAATAAATGCACATAAAGCCAGAATTGAGAAGACAGCAGCAGACAGCAAATGCCATCTCTGCAAAGAAACTGAAGAAACAGTGGACCACCTAGTTAGTTGCTGCAAGATTGCACAGACTGATTACAAACAATGGCATAACAAACTGGCAAGAATGGTGCATTGGAATATCTGCAAGAAATACCAGTTTGGTATAGAAAGAGCCAGTTCGGTCTAGTGGTTAAGGCACTGGGCTAGAAACCAGGAGACTGTGAATTCTAGTCCCGCCTTAGGCACGAAAGCTGGCTGGGTGACCTTGGGCCAACCGCACTCTCTCAGCCCAACTCACCTCACAGGGTTGCTGTTGTTGTGGGGAAAAGAGGAGGAGAAAGGAGTATTTGGTATGTTTGCCGCCTTGAGTTGTTTATAAAAATAATAAAGGTAGGATATAAAATAAATGAAAAAGATACCACTTGCCGGCAAGCAAGAACTGGTGGGACCACAAAATAGGCAAAGTAATAGAAAATGAAGAAGCTAAAGTGTTCTAGGACTTTAGAATTCAAACAGAAAAGCATCTGCCACATAACACCCCAGACTTAATGATTGTTGATAAAGACAAAAAACCTGGATAGTAATACCTGTAGACAGCAGAAAAGAGAAAAAAACTGGAGAAAAATAACAAAATACAAAGACCTGCAAATAGAATTAGAACGACAAAAGCAAGCAACGATAGTCTCAATAGTACTAGGTGCCTTGGATGCAATTCCAAAACATCTGGAGCACCACTTGAACACCATCAACATTGACAAAATCACCATCAGTCAATTGCAAAAGGCAGCTTTACTTGGAACAGCTTACCTCTTGTGACGATACCCTTAATATTATTAAAAAACAACATCTGTGGTCCACCTATCAAGTCCTTGGGAAGGACTTGATAGGTGGACCAAAATGCCAAATCCAATCTAAACATCTGACTGACTGTGCGACCAATCAGCATCATAATAATGATATCATTTATTTTGACTGTTCATAAATACATATCCACAAAACATTTTGGAATGGAATGTTTTGACTGTGAAATAGGGGGCTTCAAGTGTTCCAGATACTTTCTATTCTGAAAATGGGCCATGGATAAATGAGGTCACTTTTTGAAACAGCCCATTTCAAGGTTGGATACTTCCTGAATACTCAGAATGTCACATAGTGATGTTAGAACTCTTGAAAAAAATCGTTTTGAGATTGGGTTTCATAGCATAATGTTTTGAGGTCCCATATTCATAAAGCATAATGCTCAACAAATAAAAAAGGGGACATGGAAAAGATGGAGAATGAAAAAAGGTAGCAAAGATCAAAGGTTGAATGTGTAGGAGAAGAAATACATTTCTGAGCACTGTGTAAACAGAGGTACGCATGGGGAGATGCAGATCCTGTGGGAACCATGAATTCCAGGCAAAGAGAAAGGGACATAAAATAGAAGCACTAAGTGGAAGTCAATGCAAAGGGTAAAATATAGTTCTTACAGAGTGGAAGCTACAAGATGGCAAACAGAAGATAGATGAGGAGCCAAAATCTCAATGATTTGTTTTTTAAAAAGAGGTTTATGGATTTGTTGAGGAAGGAAGGGAATATATACTATGAGACAAATAAGATACAGAAAACAGAACAAAACAAAACAATATTGGTACTAAAACTAAAAGTAAGAAAAAAGAGGATAGAGATAAGAATGAAACAAGTAAAAGCCAATGGGATGGCAGGAATCAAGGAGGGTAAGAAGAAAGGAAGTATCAAAAAGGAATTTTATCAACATTCAAAAGTTGGAAATAGCAACTTGTGTAAATATGAGAAAGAGTTTTTACATTTTATATATTCTGTCTGTGAATAGAATGGAGGATAAAAAGTGAAAGAAAATGAAAGATGTGTAGAGACGGAGCAATAAGTAATCTGAGGTACCCAGTTAGAAATCATTAGAATCCACGTCAAAATACTGTATAAAAAAGTATGCAAAGGTATGCAAAATGTATGCAAAGAAAAAAAATAAGCTTACATGTCTTCTGTTTAGAAGTGAAAACAAATATTGAAAGTTGAAATAATAGACCCCAGTAGGAAGAAGTTTAAGAGAATACGCCCAAAATACCACTCTCAGAAAGTGGAGGGAAAAGATAAGGTTCAGCAAGCTATGACATACATTGGCAAAATAAATAAGTGGCAAACCAAAATAGCAAAGAACATGAAGGATGTAAAATAGAAACCTATGAAAAAGCATAGATTTTCCACTGTGAAAACTCAACACATTTTAGAATATTCCAATATGTCAGCCTGTGGCACAATCAGAACAATTGTGGACAAACACAGTCATCCACTCTCATGCTAAATAGAGATAATGGCATTAGATACACTGAACATCTTTTTGAGTTGTACTGAAGTTAATTTTACAAGATCCTGTTGAAACAAATGACTGAAGGGCAGCTAACAGCAATGCAGGGTTTAATCTACTCTCAATATTCTGGCATATAATGACCTATTGAATTTGCATCCTAAACCAGAGAACTTTCTAGAAAATCAGTTTCTCTACTGCAATGCTTCTCAGCCTTGGCAACTTTTAGATGCGTGGACTTCAACTCCCAGAATTCCCCAGCCAGCATGGATCTTAAAGTTGCCAAGGTTGAGATACATTGCTCTACTGCTTCCAGCACCCAGACAGCGGTCTCACTAGTTCCTGAGCACAGTATGGTGTCATTTCTTTCTGTTCTAATTCCCCACCCCCCACCCCTGCTGCAAAGGATTCATCTGAAACAAGGAGTTTGTGTATGTGTGAATTTTGGCTTGCAATACAATGTGAGAAAGTGATGGCAGGGTAGCAGAAAAGAGAATCCCACTGAACCTAGAAAAGTTCTTTTCAACTTTAAGCTCAGAAAGTTTTCAGGGTGAAATGCAAAATAAAACACTCTTGATGTCAATACTTGACCTTCCTCTACCAGTTGGCAGTGACTTTTACATGATATTCAGATGATCCAGCTAACCCTAATGCTTTGGAAACCATCATCTGCAAACTACTAAGACAGGTAACTGAAAGCCTGTACTGGCAAGGGTGAAGAAGCTTGACATTATTTAAAAAGCAAAAATAGCTATTGTCCTAGACAAACTCCACCACTACCTCGGATCCCAAATACTCACATAGTTATCTCTTGCAGACCAGCCAGGGTAGAGCTGCATGTGAAGCTGCCTTTCCTTGCGGGCCAGTTCATAATACTTGGCTTGCTCCTCCCGTGACAATGCGTGCCACTGAAAAGGAACCATAGAAAACAGTGAGCTCCCAGGGAGCCTACAGTGCTCTCATACCCTGATCAGAAAAGAGTTCCAGACCCCCAATTATCAGGAAAGGAAACTGTGGCCTTCCAGGTGTCGGTAGACCTCAGCTCCCATCAGCAGCAACCATCTGCATTCTTAAACAAGATCTAAAATATTTCTAGAAATCGTAATTGTCTCACCATCTTATTTATTCTATAGATGCAAGGTGGGCAGAAGGAAAATTAACACATTAACAAGGATACCAGCCTATCCAATCCTTAATTTTACACATGGTATTTGAAACAATCTGTTGCACACATCTGATCTTGATAAACACATGAAAGAGACACGTCTTTATACAGGAAGAATTTGGAAAATAATGCGTTGATATTTTAGAAGAACCTTTCACATAACAGAGCAGAATGAGGAATCCGTGACCTTGCAGATGTGGCTGAACTACAACTGCTAGAAGTTTGTTTGCTTATTAATTATATCGATTTACCTAGCTACCCATCTTGCTGTTGCAACTCTGAAGAGTGACCAGTGGGAAGGATCCTTGGAATTGCAATTCAGCAACAATACATTGGAACACTTGTGAAAAGGTAATGCTGTACTTCCCCCTTCCACCTACAAGTTTTTGTACTAGAACATGAAATAAAAAATGCAGAAATAGCAATTTCTTTTAGAATTTCTCTGGTCCTAAAATCCCCGAATCACTAATTACTACTTCAGTTGCTGTCATCTATTTGCATATGCCTGTACTTAACAGTTTTTATGCAGAATGAACTTCTGTGTGCAGGAAGCAACAGCAAGAGTTTATTAAATAAAGAGAAGCCAGTCTTCTCTTAGTCTGTACATAAGCTGGATTGTTCAAAAAACCCAAAATTTGTGGAAGGAGAGATTCTGACAGTGAATTCACCAACAACTTGTTTTTAACTTTTTGTTTACACAATAAACAAAAATATATCCATTTTACGTTTTTACTGTTTAAATCTAAAATCAAGATCAGATTGTGGAATTCTTTCCTAATGCCTCTATGTTCATCAGAACAAGGCAGTCCGCTTGTGCTCTTACCCGCCTCCCTAAAATCTGGTTGATCGCAGCACTTTCCTTCAAGGTGCATTCAGCGATGACCTTTGCCCGCATTTCTTTCATGTACAACATAAAAGCATTCAAAGGCTTCTTGATTGTGGGCTTCTTAGATTCCTTTTCTCTCTTTGGTTCTGGTTGTGATTTCCTTATATGAAATAGAAAAGAAACAATTGAGAATATGGGGTCTCACCTCACTTTGGTAACCCTATAGAAAACAATTAGAAACGAGGACTGCCAGGAAAGAATAAAACTGATGAGTCAAAGATCAGATTTATACAATTTCAACATTAAAACAGCAAAATCTTTTTTCTAATAGTAGCCAACTCCAAGGGGCTGTCATTGGAGATATGGTTTTGGACTAGATGGTCCTACTAATCCAATTCATTCAATTTGGTCTGTTAATCTGACATATTAAATATTCAGGTAAGAACCAGCATGTTTATTACTCTGTCTGGAAGAAATGAAGATATTCTATCTGAACTGCTACAACAGATACGTGCATGGGTATGTCTGATGGGTAATCAGCAGAAGGGTAACATGCAATCTTCTAGTCTGGCACCCTGAAAATGAGGCTTGTGGACACTGGCTTAGAAATGAGAAGCAGCAGCTGCTCTTCCAAGAGATGGAACTGGTAGGGAGCATGCCAGGAGAACATATTAGACCACCTACTCCTTCCAGATTCATCCCAACTGAGGAGGTTTCTCTAGGAGATGCAGCTTATGATAACCCATTCCTGTGAAGTGAGGGTGGCAGAGGCCAGAAAGCACTGCATTTCTATCATGGCTGCCCCCTTCTGTGATGGCCTTCCAGAGGCTTTTAAAGACTGACGTTTTCTGGAGAGCCTTTATGGAATGATTGTTTGCTCTCACTACTTGGAAATTACGCATTATTAGTTATTAATTATAGGTAATCTTTGAGTTATGAAGATAATTGGGACTGGAATTTTCATTGTTAAGCGATGTAGCCGTAAAGCACATCATGTGACTGCATCGTTTAGCGATGGCACTCCCGGCACTCCCCGTTGCTGTTGTTAACAGAATCCCACCGGTTGTTAGGAGAGGACCACCCCGATCCAAGCCACTCCCAGCTTGGTCCCTCCCAGCCCTGAGCCTTGGTAAGGGGCTGCCTCCTCTTCAACTCCCTCCACCTGCCTATCTCCCTCCCATTTTTGCCCTTTTGGCCACCTTGCACTCCATCGCCTCCGCCGGCCTTGCTGCTTCTGCCAGCCTTGCTGCCTCTCCCGGCCTTGCCACCCTGTGCTCACTGGCCCTGCCACACTCAGCTGACCTTTGCCATCTTCCTCCCACTGCTGACGAGGCACACCCGGCCTGGTCCTTCACGAGGCAGCTGCTGGCCGTGCCAGGCCTTCTTCCCAAGGCTGCTTGTGCCGTTCTCCAAAAAGCATGTGTCATTCTCACAATGCTTCGGAAGGCTTTTCTGGCCTTCTAAAACCTTGCAAGATGGCTGTGCCCACTGTTCTCCATATCACTCGCTCCATTTTTGCGATGCTTCCGAAAGCCTTCTGAAAGCTTCAGAGGCCTTCCGAAGCATCACGAGAACAGCACACGCTATTTGGAGAACAGCATGCACTATTTGGAGAATGGCATAAGCAGCCTCAGGAAGAAGGGTGGCGTGACCAGCAGCTCCCTCGCACAGGGCCAGGATAGGTGCACCTTGTCAGCAGTGGGAGGAAGATGGCAAAGGTCAGCTGGGCACAGCAGGGCCTGCGGAGCACAGGGCAGCGGGGATGGCTGGGGCCTTGCACTGTGGCGCTGTGGTGGCTGGCTCTGGGGCTTGAGGCAGTACTCCTCGGCGGCAGCAGTGCTGGGGCTGAAGAATAGGCCCCAGGGTGGGGGCAGCTGGCTGAGACTGCTAAAGGCCTCAGGCCTCTACTTCAGCCCCAGTGCTGCCGCTGCTTCTGAGGAGTGCCATGTGCAGGGTGGCCAAAGGGCAGAGATGGGTGGAAATAAGCAGGTGGGGGGGGGGGGAGTTGAAGTGCCCCTGCGGCCATAAGTGCGGGTGGGCTGCCAAGCAGCCAAATTTAGATCATGTGACTGCAGAGGCACTGCAATGGCCATAACTTTGGGGACTGGGCGTAAGTACCACTTGTTCAGCACTGCTGTAACTTCAAATGGTCGCTGAATGAATGGTCGTAACTTGAGGGCTACCTGTAATCATAGTTCTGTCTTTGTTGTGCATTGTATTACTTTTATTTTCTTGTGGAAAGTTTATTGTCTCTTAATATGTTGCTGTAAGGGCTGTGAGTCTTGAAGATTCAGCAGCGTAGAAACTTAATATATAAATAAATGGCACTGTACCTACAGATCTTCATCCCAGTTCTTGGCTACTTACATGCTTCGGTCGTAATGATCCATTTCTTGTTTCCCAGATGGAGATGTGATGCCTGGGTGTGGGAGTCCTGGTGCATGCATTCCAGAGCTAAGCACCAATGGATGTGTAATCCTGTAATATAATACAGATTTGTTACTGCCTGGACTTTTAATGCATTACAGACCTTCTGGGTTTTGTACTATACTTGGACTTGTTTCTAGATATAGAGAGTGACAAACTGTCTCAGAGAACTGTGCGTGGATATTTAACAGCAAACTTTGCTGGCTTCCATGCAAGTTGACAACTGCAGAGACACACCAGAGCAGAAATTGAGGCCTGGGTTTCTAAAGCCTTCTGGAACTGCAACATGCTTCACAATGGGTGCTCAGGTACTCACTCTGTAGCTGCTGTATTCTGAATTAGGACTGAGAAATGCAGCAATGGCAACCATATGCTAATCTGCACTTCCATAGAATTTGGTCTTCAATCAATTGTGAGACAAAAGTCTGGCACACTAGGTGGCACTATCTAGGTTGCTGCTGTTTTCCCTACATTCACTGTTGGAGCAAACTAGCACAAACCCATTATTCAGTATATGTTACATGTCAAATGACACGCTCCCATCTATTACCATCATCTTTGGTTATCCTGAAATTCTGTAATGGAAGCATTCTTCCTGGATGAAGGACATCAAGGAATGCTTTGACATGACTCTTGGTGAAGCTTATGGCAATGCTGAGTCAGGCAGTGCCAACTCCAACTTGGTATTTTCTTCTTACAGTGCCTGTAGTTAAATAAAGACTGCAAGACTTAATTTGGTGTTTGATTAAAGAGCTGTATTTAACAGTTCCCTACATGTACCTCAGGTTTAAATTCTAAGAAAAATAAAAAGGGGGTGGGGAAAATTTTATGCTGATTTTCTGGCTTGAGTTCTTTACGATAATTATTTTAGGCATGCTGTTCTTGCCAAGGAAACTAGGCTGTTGGATGACTAAGCCCATTTTAGATTAGGGCCTAGACTTAGTTTGTATACCAATGCTTTGCCAAACAGTCTAACTTCCTATGATCTGCATCCGAGTCTGTGGGGTTAGTGCTATATAACACATTGAATGGCCCTCTCCTTTTCTTCAGTAATTCTGAATACTATGGGATATCAGAAAGTGAGGACCACACTATTGGGGTGTTCATGAACCAGATTATAAAGACTAATCATCAGCACAACCTTCACCAGTTCTGAAAAATACTTTCAGCATTGTAGAAAGTTGCTGTCAATTTACTAAGCATCATGACTAAAGCTTGAGACAGCAGATTTGCCCATGGGAGACAACCAACTGTTCATTAGCTCTGCTGGCACAAAAAGAGATGATGCTTGATGTTAATCTACTGGCATAGCTTGAAGCTTGATCATTATCTGTCAAGGTGTGCATTCTTGTCTGAAAAACCTGCCTCATTCTCTGCAGTTAATGGGAATACTGCTATGGCAAAGAATGAAACTATCAGGTAACTGGGAGGTCTATAATTCATTTATCTTAAATATTAAGATACTTAGACAGGCACAGGTGCCCGAGGCAGACTAAACATTAAGGTAATGGTAATAACACTGTAATAGTAAAAATAATGATGTGCCTTTCCCCATTACAACTCCCAGAATGTCTTCATCAAGAGACTCATTAGGACAACACAAAGCAGAAGCCAAAGGAGGAATGCAGTGAGTGGTGCTTGCACATATTTTCCCTGTAGTTTATTGTGTACCTCAGATGGATCTTCTCAGAAGAAATAAAGAAAAAGAAATTTGGCATTCGGGGCATTCTGATTAACTCCCCAAAATTTACAACCAGCATTTGAATAAGTGAAACAAATCCATGCCAATTGATCAAATTCTGTTGTGGTGATCAGGAAAGCCAGTGGCAAATGTGTACAGTATTCCCTTTTGAAGCCATTAAAAAAAAAAGTTTTCTATGGGTAGTCTGCAGACCACTCAGTTGTGGCTGGAGAAGTAGAAATATCCTAGGTATTTGGCTTGTATGATGGCACACTCACACTTGCACTACAACCCTCAGCTGTCGTAAACCGCCACACATTTCCAATGAAGCAAAGCCAGTAGTCTGATGCTAGCTGGTGGCCACCAGGATATTAGTGGAATTAAGAGAAAACTGTAACTCTTCCATAACTCAGCAGAGCAAAAGTGCATTGAGCAAAAGCGAAAATGGGCTCAAGTGATGCAGTGGAGAAGGAAGAGAACCTGGTAATTTGAATGTATCAGGTTCTCCACCTGATTTCTATTTCTGTTAAAGATTACTAATTGAACAAAGTTATAAGGAAGTCCATTATGTTCTTGAAGCTACACCAGATAGGCAATATTATTTTAATTAACAGCCAACAAGATTTTGCTTCATTTTGTCTTTTGAGAACCCAGAACAGTATGAAAGAGGAATCACTAGTAATGACACATACAGTATGGCCATCCTACCAATGTCCCTGGAAAATAGGCTTTGCAAAATTTTGCACTGCTTCCAAATCTGAAAAGAGGACTGGGGTGGGGGTAGGCAGACCTAATATAACCAGAAGCAATTTTGAGAGAGCTTAAATGTGCATGTACTCTGGATAGTAAAAACTCTCATCAGAGCATTTTCAGCTCTCCTCAAGCTATTTTCCATTTCTAGATATATGACAATAAGAGACATCTTCTTTGGCTTTATAACATCTTTGTGAGGGTTCTCTCTCTCTACCCTCCTACTATTGTTGACCACCACCAAACTCTGTTTCTCCTCTTTGGAAGTTCATCAAATTATTTATTTTTGGTTTTAAAAGTCCATCTGTTTAAAATAAGAGAATTCCTTCCCTGTTGCTGCCACCTGGACCTGAGAGCTTCTCCCTAAATCCTGCGCCTGGCATGGTTTGAATGGCAAAAGAAGCAGAGCAGCATGTCCTGGCTTAGGCAGCTTCTACTTACCTGGAGAAAGTAGCCCCAGCAGAGAGCGCCGACGTATAGGGCTGTCTAAATCCGCATGACTGGAAAGGGCAGACAGGCTGGCTCTGCCTGGGAGCAGGAAGAAAGAGGCTATAAAGCATCTACACCCATGTCACTTTTCCTGTATACCTTTTTTGTTTTCTTTTTTGCCTGGACTCATAGCTGGCTAAAGTTGGGAACTTGTATGTTGGGGAAAGGTGAACTTTTTGTTATTCACTGGCTTTTGTCTAAATGAATTTTGTCCAGAGAAGAGTCTCAAGTTTTCCCTGAAGTTTCACCAACAATGCTTAAAAGGCTACCTGTAATGACTCTATGATTAGCTTTGAAACATGGCTAGAGAAGTAGGCTTTCAATCCTGGCTGAGCTGCGCAATCAGGTGGAGACCTTTGACGTAACCCTTCTCCCATGCATTAAGGGATTCATCCGGTCAAGTCACTCGGGTGCAAGCAAGCAATGCAAAATTAATGCCCCTAGAAATCCAGACAAATATCTCTACCATCTTCGTTCATATCCTCTTTGCAGTATTAGGGATCTAAGTCTAAAGAACAAAGTTTCAAATCCTATTTGACATAAACACGAAACCATTTCTTAGTTGATACTCTTAGGTCAGTCTGAAATGACACCAGTCATATCACTTGTTCTCTTACATAAATTGCTCTTAGAAAATGCTCTACTCTGACCATACTCCAAAAGGTTACAGAATATGACATTTCAACAGTAAAGGACATTGTTTAGCCTTGTACGTGCTGACTTTTCTTCTTTTCAAAAAAGGGTTGAAATCTCTTGAGTTTTATTGCATAGCTTAAAAAAAAATCCCAAACCAAGCACATTTCCAGTGTGCTGTTAGCAAAACGACAAACAAATATATGCATCTTTGGTTATTAGCCAAGACCTGTGTGTGGGATGCCTTTATGTCAGCAAAGCTGGCAAAAATAACTTAGCATTACATCATAGGGAAACATGAAGTGGCAAGTGATCAGAGGACTAAACTGGGAATGCTTCTGCGAAATTCAACTGACCCTAGGCCAATATAGTATTGTTTATGTAAGCCTTGTTTATGTAAGCCTCCACATCAAAAATGTAAGTATATATGATTAATACTCTTTCCACTCTTGTTAAACAGATAACTGCTTGCAATAACCTACACTGAGCAAAGGTACGCAGTGGATCAAATTGTGAAATTCTGAGAAAATATCAGTGTCTGCTATAATTACTGATTAGCTTTCAGGGATTTTGAAGTGAGCACATTTGCAGCCTTCCTCCTGGGTGGAAATTGTCTACTCTTATCTTAATCCAAAATACAATCTAGGATAGCATTTCCCTGCCTGGGTACCTTCCAGATGTATTGACTTTTACTCCTAGAATTTCCCAGCTAGCATGATTACTGCTCAGAATTTGGGGAATTGAAGTCCATGCATTTGGAAGTTGTGAAGACTGGAAAACTCTAGTCCAAGACCTCTGAGCTGTGCACTATTATGATAGGCTGGAAGCATCTAGTGGTTGTCTTGCTAAGAATCACAAATTTGATTAGAATATACTGCTCAGCTATCTCAAATTCTGGAAGAACAGTGCTGAAAGCAATGCTGGTAGAAACTCAAGGTAAGGTCAAAAGGAAAGAGATAAATGTAAGAGGGGAAGAGGGCAGGTGGAGCACTGAATGCATGAGAGAAACCAACCCTAGGAAAAGGAACTCCAAAATTAAACCTGAAAAATGCCCTAGAAAATTACATGGACTTGGCTGAAGGTTTAGAGTGAGCACGAGATGATAGGACCCCCAGGTTGGAAACCATTTCTTAGTTGTTGGGGAAGATCATCAAACTTCAGTAGATGTAGATCTGGAGGTACTGTGACAAAGCCACAAGGAAAAATGCGCACCAGTGGTGCCAGCATTGAAAGAGATTCCTCATTTTACAAGGACACATGCGATGGGACCACAGAATGTGAAAAGCATGAACAAATATAGCTTGACATTTTGAAGGCAGAAAGGAAGCACATTAAAGATGGTCTCGAATAAGTCAACTTAAATGGGATGATATTCAGGGCATGAGACCATAAGAAAGAATGGAGTAGCAAGGGCAATGGTGTGGCAACAGAATGGAAAGGACAATGATAATTATGCGCTCAGCTATAATCCAGTAAATCATATCAACTGAAATCAGTGTATATCCAGTGAATATGAATATCACACAAGCAGATGTACCTACTACAACACAATGATGAAAGACATAGAAGTAGTCTATGGCAAACCTCAAATGGTACTGAATGCAACACCTAGGAATGTAGTACTACTAATGGATAATTACAATGCAAACAAAACAAGCAATTACAGGAAGATTTGGGATGGCCAACCACAAGATGGCAGGAGATAGGACAGTAGAGTTCTGTGAAGAGAATTATTTGTTCATTGTTAATATTTATTTTAAGCAACATAAATACAGACTCTACACTGGAGCATCACATTAACTACATAATAGGAACTGGAAAATGGAGAAGTGCAGTCCAGTCAGCCAGGACACTTCCAAGTACAGATAGTGAAATTATTCCTGTCAAATATATGGGTTAAACTTAGAAAATTAAAGGCAGTATTTATGTCAGCAAGTTTCAGTTTGAAGGACATATAGACAGATACAGGATTAATGTAAGGAATAGATTCAGTATACTTAAAATTCAAGGAAGAGGACATGAGGAGCTTAGGAAGAAACAAGAGACACATTGTGAAAACCAAAGCAGAAAAAATATTCCTAAAATCTTAGGAAAAGATCCAAATGGCTTTCAGAATAAGCTATCACTACAGCTAGTGAAAGATGGAGAATGAAAACCTTGGGTAACAAGGATGTACAATGACTGAACACAGACTTTCAGTGTCAAGCAAGAAAGGATAAGGAAAGATAATCAAGAACATCAGCAAATAAAAGAGTGTATCAAGGAAGGGACAACAAGAGCTACTGAAGAAAATCAGAAAAAAACAAACCCACAGAAAAATATACAGCCATTCCTCAAGAGGTATTATTAAAAAGATCTACTAGAGGCAAAAAGGCTAAAATAAGGTAGAAATACTAAAATGAAATATTTTACAATGGGCTTTCAAAATGACAAACTTTTGTGTAGAAAGCAAATATTCAACAACCAGGTCTACTAGACAGTGAGACAGAACAGGCAACAAATCAGTTGTCAAACTGAAGAGGAGGTAAATAGCTGCAGGCTAACAAATATTGAATAAGTCTGAGTTTCCTAGAGGTTGGAAATCATCAGTGAATATACCTATACTAAACAAAGAAGATACAAGAAAGTGCAAATTACTGAACCATTGCACTAGCTCTTTCCTTGAGCAAAGATTTGCTTAAGATCTGACTATAAAAATAAAGACACATATTGTCATGAGTAAGGATGGCGAGCAGGGGGCTCCCACCCAGACTGTCAAGCGCATGCGTAGCACTGAGGAACTGTTCAGCCATTCAAAGAGACACAGATCGGGACCGCCTTAACCTTTGGGGTTTATATGGCTGGGTTTTTCCCACGCTTCCTCAGTTTGTTAGGATTCTTGTTAAGTACTACTAATAAATATTAGAGACCAAGTCATTGTCTCAGTGTGTTTCCTGGTAATCAGGACACATATAGGTTGAATCCAGAAGGAGTAGGTGGTCCAACCTTAACATCCAGAGAACTATCTGTAATATCTCCTCTACTGTCTGCATCGTCCTCATCGCTATCCTTCCAGAACTTAACATAGTTTTCAAATACCAGAAGACAACTTGAGGTACAAAGGGAAGGCAATTTTAAGTCTTATCCTTACCACAGTCCCAGTGTTCCACCCCCCACCCCTGCACACATATGCAATTCTTAATGGGAAGAAAATTAAGTGAGTATTCAAACTTCTACCATAAAGGCTGAAATCAATCTGTTTATACCAGGGGAGAGGGAAAGTATAAATGACACTAGGGTGGCTCTATCATGGTCTACAAAAGACAAGGTGGCTTCCCTTTAAAAAACCAGGTATGTTGCCAATATGAAGAAAATGTAAAGAAGAGCTGAAGCTTTGGCTTCCCTCTCCAGTATACCAGGAGTCTGAGGTCACCACAGAACAAACAAGATATCTAGATAAAAGGAGGACAAGAAGACAGCAGAGAGGCAAAATTGATTTTTCACATCTATCTTTACTGTGAAAAATACTTGTTGGAGAAAATGGTTATACCTGTATGATCATTTGAGGAGGGATAACATCTGAAAATGCATGTCAAATAACAGTGACATCATATATTGCACAATAACAAGTCAGGGGGGCCAGATAACTTTCACCTGAAATGTCTTGAAGAATTCAAATGAGATCTTGCCAATCTCTAACAAAAACAGACAAGTTGCTGTTAAAATAACTTTGTAGAGAACTGAAAGCAAAATAAAGCCATTTTTAAATGTGTGCACTTGTGTGGTGCGATACCAGAGAAGAACAGGACATTGTAACCTAAATTGGGGTAATGTGTATTTTGAACAAGTAGGTGAAAACAATTATTAAATGCAGAATTCTTACATTCTGAAACATATAAAAGGACAAGTCTTTGTGTGGAAAATCAGTAGAAGCTTGGCAAAGAGAAATCTTTCAGATCATAGCTTTTGAGAGTTATCAACAACCGTGCAAAATCAGCACAATCTGGACTGGCATTTATGGACTCACATATCTCTTTATGGATTCCTGGATTTCTTGAATCCACATGGGTTGAAATGAATTCTTTGATTTTCAAAAAACTTTTGATGAAGCCTCCCCATTTTCTTTAGAAATACAAGTCCTTTTATGACTCACAAATAAGTAATACAAAACAAGCAAGAATAACTGGAGAGTTCTGATAATGTGGGAAAATAAATGGTAACTGAGCTAAAGCTGATTAATTTAATTGCAGTAATAAAGAAAATGAGGCAAAAAATGAGGTTGACATCTAATTGTCCAGGCTTATGAAGTCAGAAGACTCCAAAGAACTCCAAAATGACTTTTCCAGTTGGATGAATGGCCAACATTGCAAGTGCAGTGCATGCTGGGGGGAAATTAAAATTTATCATACATCCTGAAGAGTCTTGGACTGAAAATTGAACAGGAAAAAAAAGTTGCTGGAGCTGTAAAAGACAACTTACTAAAAGTGCACATTCAGTATGGAGACAGTGAAGAGTGAAAACTCATCCAGCAACTTAGAGGGTGCCAGGTGGGGAAGAATATGATGATCGAAATTACTTTTGCAATATGGGTGTATGGTAGAGATCTATGTTATTTGCTGATAACCCAATTAGGAAACAGAAAATAGGCAGAATCACACATGGAAGACTGTTGCACAAGCTACCATATTAATTTATATTGGTTCCTTGAGCTACTATTCACCTTTGCAACTGAATTAGTTGCACTGTCTGAATAGGCCTGCCTATATCAGTATTAATAGAGGTATTAATTGAGTGAAGTGCAGTGGTTAAGACCATGTTTTGTATTGAAAAGTCACTGGTTCAAGATATAATCAGCTCTGCTCATGAGGGGATCTTAGGAAACCCTTTGTTCTTTCAGCAAGTGAGAATGATCTTGTAGTGCTACTATAAGGTATGCTGAAATAATCCATCTGAAATACTTCGAAAGTGTTAGATAAGCATTACTATTAATTATCATTATCAGTTTGGTTATTGATCTTTTTTATTAGAGTTTTGGCTTTAAACTTGTGAGACAGATTATACTGGTGAGAATTTGGAAGTATCATTCAATATGACATGAACCAGCCAAGACCTATAATACAGCATGAAACCTAAGTGAACATTGAAATTTAGCATTTTGGCTTTAGGGCTGAGAAAACAGTGAAGTCTAATTCCAGAGTGGAAATTGGTCACTCCATGACCCAAGACACTTCATTGAAAACCCCCACCCCAAAATATATTAAATTGCCAAATCAATTCAGGCAAGGTGAAATGCTCTTTTTCCTTTATTATTTGCAGCACTTCCAGTACAATCCTGTCAAGGGAAAATTCCTTCTACTGTTTTTGAAGAGTTGGCATAGTTCCAAGAAGGGGGGGGAACCCTTAATAAAGAGATGCTATCTAAGTTATTACATAGCTCATATTTACGAGACTCTTTAGGGAAGAGGTGTTGCTAAACTTCACAATCAAATTCACCAGACTGGACTCCAAGTCATTCGGATAGTTCTCAAGAGTCCTTCCATCCAACTAATGGGAGACTTACTCTTCTCCAGAAGACTTGGCAGGTTGTGAGGCCATTCCTGCTGAACTTTTCCCTTCTGAGGAAAAGCTGCTTCCTGTATTAAGAGCACTATGGGTTTGAAGTCAGCTTTCTTCCAGAACAGTGAACCTGTTCAGAGCCACTGGCACACCACAGTGGTCATTACTGGCAAAAAGGGGTTCTGGAGTCTCCCTCTTTCTCTGTCTTCTCTCCCCAAACTGATTTGAAAGCAGTCAACACTGCCAAGCCTCTGCAAAGGATGATACAGCAAGGAGGGAGGCAGGGAAGGAAACCCCTTTGTAGATTTATTGCTTGGGTAAAAAAGGTAAAGGTTTCCCTTGACATTAAGTCCAGTCGTGTCCGACTCTAGGGGGCGGTGCTCATCTCCGTTTCAAAGCCGAAGAGCCGGCGTTTGTCCCTAGACACTTCTGTGGTCATGTGGCCGGCATGACTACACGGAACGCCGTTACCTGCCCGCCGAAGCGGTACCTATTAATCTACTCACATTTGCATGTTTTCGAACTGCTAGGTTGGCAGGAGCTGGGACTAGCAACGGGTGCTCACCCCGTCACGTGGATTCGAACTGCCGACCTTCTGATCGGCAAGCTCAGCAGCTCAGTGGTTTAACCCACAGCAAGCCCATTATTTTTATGGAAGTGAGTAAGAACATTGGCCATGTTTGTCCATACAGGCAATTGGGATAGCATGAGGTTCTCTGGGATAAAAGGCTTTATCTGCAAGTTGATGGAAACACGTGAGCCAGTTTTGCGGGGGCAAGATTACAGAATACATGGAAGGAAACTCACATGTAAATAGCATTGTGCAATTATTATATCTGTGGGGCTTTCAAGGCATGTATGTACATTGAGAAGGTAAAGGCGGGGTTGCAGCCTAGCCCTGGATGCCAACTGTCATGTGCTGCATATACCCTATATATGGGTTTCTGAGAAAATGAAATTGTGTACAAATAAAATCAGCCCAATAAAATAATGGCCAAATAAAATGGATCCCCCTCTCTCAATGTGCATTTAGGTACTCCTTTTGCTGGTTGGCAGTGGAAAATACCAATTGAAGACTGGTAGCGTATTAGCAGCCAGCACAATTACTGTTTAACACATGCAACTGCTGTGACTTTGGGGTCTGCGCATATTGCTGCAGTGCAAGTAGGACGCTTCATAAAATTATTTCTGAGGGGTCAGACTGAGAGTTAGTTCTCACACAGTTAGTGAGAAGCAGTATGATAGCAAATCTGACCATTGCAAAAATAAAGGAGAGATGGAAACAAGCCAGCTTGCTCAAAAGAGGGAGCCAGGCAGTCTGTGACTTAAGGCAGGAAGGGTAAGAAAGAAAGAAACACTAGCGGTCTGAACACTCTTTCAGTATACAAGACTTGTTCTTGAATCCCAGCAATTGCCAAGATTCTTTGGTGTGGCTTCCTAACTTTCTTCAATGAGACTTTAGTGATCCAAAGTCCTTGGTTTTCTTGCAAGCTACCCAAGTGGTTCCAGTCTGTTGGCTGAAACCTGCCACAAACTAGGCACATTGATGTGAGATTTTAGTAACAGTTTCTCTTTTGTATTATAATGTGCTGCAATTAGAGGCAAATGATTCTTGTAATACAGTCCTGGCAAAGGTGTCAGTTTAAAGCCAGATCACATGTTTGTTCTTTTTTAAAAAAAAAAACCAGATTAAAAATTAACAAAGTAGGACCCAGTCAGGATAAGGACTGCAGCCCTAGCTGGTGTGGGGGTGGGGAGGGAGAGAGCAGAAACCCTTACGTCTAGACCAGCCTTCCTCAACTTGGGCTCCCTCCAGAATTACCCAGCTAGTTTCCCTTCTAGCTTAAAGGAGACTTGGGGAAGAAGGCACTGACCCTGACAGAACCAAAAGATTAAACTACATTCCTGGGCGCTATGATGCAAATCCTAATCATGATCAACCCATTATTTTATTTATTTATTTATTTATTAATTAATTAAATTTATATCACCGCCCATCTTCCCCAATGGGGGATTTTAAAAGGAAGATATTTAATGCCAGATGTACTGTTACCCTTTAGTTCATAGATTTATACCTGAGGTCATATATAAAAGAGACAATTTTATAAATGTGTGCTATGAACTCTCACTTTATTTTGCCAGAATCAAAACAGGGCTCTTCAAACACTTCCACGGTGTCACTGCTTTCACTCCCCAAATGCTTAGAAGGCAATCCATTCCTGTTTTCATCCCTTGAAAGGCTGAGAAGGAGGTTGATAGTTGTACACTGCCCAGAATTACTTCTGGTGAGATGGGCGGCCATATAAATTTGATAAACAAACAAACAAACAACCCCTGTGCTGTCCTTCCCTGCCCTAAGTTACCGCTGGTCCTGCAGCAACAGCGATCCCTTCACTCCCCTCCACATAAAGACAAAGGGAGAGGCAGGAAGAAGCAGCCTGGCATCTGCACATTAGCTCCTTTGATACAGAAGAGGAAAGGGAAACTGACAAAGGTCTTGTCAATTTCACCCCCTGCTCCTTTTGTTTGAACTTCAGAGGGGGAGTTGCCAGGCTAGGATACCGCTTTCAGGACCTCAAGCTTCCAAGCTTCCGTTTTTGTTTTATGCAGCAGTGGCTCCATTGCCCCACAGGTGGAAGAGCTTGCTCACTCTTCCACCAGTGGGCCAATGGAGTCACCGCTACATAAAACAAAAACGAAATGCTGGAGCTTCGCAGCAGTTTTAATTACACCACAGCTCAGCCAGAAATAAATCAGGACAGCTCTCAGGCACTGTTGGTGTTATGGGAACACAGAGCTCTGGAGCCATTTCCAAATGGGCTTAGACTCTCCATAGAAGGGCCCAAAGATGCAAATGTTTGAGGTTTTTTGATATTTTTGACAATATCAAAAATAGGGAAATTCTCTCTGCTGGCTATCAGCTGAGACACATTGGACCACAATTATCATGATTCACATCCAAAACTATATCACCTATCACATGCAGGGATAATGGGAGCTGAAGTCAAAAGTATTTAGAAGGAAAGTTGTTTGAGAAAAAAATATTTTCTTTGTTCCTCCAACATATTTATGTCTTCCTTTCCAGAAGAATGTTTGCATTTGCCACCTTACCAATATTTCTAGGCAATATTTCTCTTATCCACTCTAAAATGTTTTTTCCCCCCATTGTCTGAGTGGTTAATCATCACCCACAATGTAACCAGTTTAGGACAAATACAATTTTTTAAGGAAAAGAGAGAGAGAAATTTAAATAATCAACCTTGACTTAAGTTGAAGCTTTAGGCATTTCTTCTTTGTGAATTTAATCACATTCTTTGGTAAGCAAATATCTTACTGCTTAACTTGCAGGGCAGTTTATGATCACATCTCCCTTACAAAATGCACGTAACCTTTCTATGCCAGTGTACCATTCCAATTTGCACACTCTAATCGGTTGATCAGAGAAATAATCACTTTCCAATCTTACGTTTGATTTAAGACAGGCTTGCAAAATGTACAGCTTACAAGACAAACTGACTGTATATGACAGCCCTTAACATGCTGCATAAATCTGTTGCATTTCTGTCGTCTCTGAAAAAACAAGCAGAGCTGTGAAATTCCTGGCAGGCAACAATACATAGCTGGTAGACTGTGGATTGGCTTGATGGCTCATAAATTGTGTAGTTTAAATCCATTAAAGATTTGCACTAACTACCACATACACACACACACCCATAAAAACTCAAGCCAGTCAACACACCAGTTTAGAACATTGTGATCTCAATGGGCTTTCAATACATTACACCAGTGTAAGCAGTTGTGGTGTACTTTTTTGGCCACTTTCCAACCATATTCTGCTTAAGGTAGTTCTAATCCTCCACTCTTGGGTATTTATCTTAATAACTGGAGATTGTTCCAGGTTTGTAATGCTGAGTATTAATATCTTAAGAGTAAGAGCTAGCAAATATGCCAGCAAATTTGGAAAACACAAGAATGGCCATCAGACTGGAAAAAATCAACTTATATCCCCATACCAAAAAAGGGAAACACTAAAGAATGTTCAAACTATCGAACAGTGGCACTCATTTCACATGCCAGTAAGGTAATGCTCAAGATCCTGCAAGGTAGACTTCAGCAGTTCATGGAGCGAGAATTGCCAGATGTACAAGCTGGGTTTAGAAAAGGCAGAGGAACTAGAGACCAAATTGCCAATATCCACTGGATAATGGAAAAAGCCAGGGAGTTTCAGAAAAACATCTATTTCTGTTTTATTGACTATTCTAAAGCCTTTGACTGTGTGGACCATAACAAATTGTGGCAAGTTCTTAGTGGTATGGGGATACCAAGTCATCTTGTCTGCCTCCTGAAGAATCTGTATAACGACCAAGTAGCAACAGTAAGAACAGACCATGGAACAACGGACTGGTTTAAGATTGGGAAAGGAGTACGGCAGGGCTGTATACTCTCACCCTACCTATTCAACTTGTATGCAGAACACATCATGCGACAAGCTGGCCTTGAGGAATCCAAGGCTGGAGTTAAAATCGCTGGAAGAAACATTAACAATCTCAGATATGCAGATGATACCACTTTGATGGCTGAAAGCGAGGAGGAACTGAGGAGCCTTATGATCAAAGTGAAAAAAGAAAGTGAAAAAGCTGGCTTGCAGCTAAACCTCAAAAAAACCAAGATTATGGCAACCAGCTTGATCGATAACTGGCAAATAGAGGGAGAAAATGTAGAAGCAGTGAAAGACTTTGTATTTCTAGGTGCCAAGATTACTGCAGATGCTGACTGCGGTCAGGAAATCAGAAGATGCTTAATCCTTGGGAGAAGAGCAATGACAAATCTCAATAAAATAGTTAAGAGCAGAGACATCACACTGACAACAAAGGCCCGCATAGTTAAAGCAATGGTGTTCCCCGTAGTAACATATGGCTGCGAGAGCTGGACCATAAGGAAGGCTGAGAGAAGGAAGATAGATGCTTTGGAACTGTGGTGTTGGAGGAAAATTCTGAGAGTGCCTTGGACTGCAAGAAGATCAAACCAGTCCATCCTCCAGGAAATAAAGCCAGACTGCTCACTTGAGGGAATGATATTAAAGGCAAAACTGAAATACTTTGGCCACATAATGAGAAGACAGGACACCCTGGAGAAGATGCTGATGCTAGGAAGAGTGGAGGGCAAAAGGAAGAGGGGCCGACTAAGGGCACGGTGGATGATGGTATTCTAGAGGTGATGGACTCGTCCCTGGGGGAGCTGGGGGTGTTGACGACCGACAGGAAGCTCTGGCGTGGGCTGGTCCATGAAGTCACGAAGAGTCGGAAGCAACTAAACGAATAAACAAGAAGAGCTGTTTCATCCAACTATTCCAGGGGAGGTGAGGAATACTAGTCATTACCAAGAACTTTTTTCCCAACAATATTGATGACTCTTGAGAAAATAAGATGACATTCTACTGTACCATTTCAGAAATGTTAGACAGCAAGCATTTTCTCAGGCATAACTTTACCACATAGGGGAAAAGAATATTTCACCACATTAAATATATTGAGTCAGTCCTCCAGGTCAGAAATGGCAGTGAATCAACATGGGATGGAATCCCACATTATTCAGGTCAAATAAACATCTGCCACATCACATCCATGAAGCTAAAGGGATTATATGGATTAAATAGAGTGGGGAAAAAATCCATCAGGAGTTGAACGAGTGCATATTGACTGAATTTCCTTCTTTCTTTCTTTCCATCTATCCATGAAATGGAGACTATGCCAACAATAGTATTTTCTGCCTATCTAGAATTATTCTTACACAGATACAAACAATGCTTTCAGATGTTTTTTTATCTGCAATCAACAGAGAGTTTTAGCTATCACAACAAAAGCTTCCCATGTTTCCTACAATTTCTATCTTTTTATCACCTTGAAAAATCAATTACAAAAGGAATGATGCATAGGTCTTCACACATTTTTTAGTGCAGAGATGCATAACTTGAGGACATGGGCCATATTTGGACTCCAAAGAATTCTAAAAGTTGTTACCAGATTATAACGTTTAATATAAAAGGGGGAACATTGTTCTTTATTTAATTTTAGGTTTAAATGAAAATAAATAAAATAAAATTGATGTATGTTTTTATCCTGGCTCCACCTACTACTTTTTGGAGCATGTCAGCTCCTGACAGGTCACTCAGTAGCCATGTGCAGCTCTTGGCTCAGAAAAAGCTGTGTACCCTGCTTTAGTAACAATCTAAATTCTACAACCTGATCTTCCTTATTAGTAATATTTCAGAATGGCAGCAGAGGGCTCAATACATGAAGCTATCCCAAGTCCCAGTGCAATGATACTGATCAAAAAAAGTAGGAGTGCAAGAGAGAGAACCAATATCTCACTCAATATGAACTCAGAGATATAAACATGGTATCTAGGAAACATGCTAAAATTCAGCTACTGTGAAGGATGATGTGTATTAATACATGTCCAGTGTATTATTTAAAACTTTCTTCAGCTGAAGACCTTAAATACTTACCATCCCACAGAAGGTGTTATCTGTCCAACCCCACTGGGAGGGAGGGAATAAAAACCAGAAATATCTGATGTTTGAGAAGGACGATGTACACCTAGCAGAAAATGAAAACAAGAGGAAATTTAGGTTAGCTTTATTTCTAGCTTTGTATTGAGACATTAAAATGGATTCAAAAGATTCATGTTTGCTAACCTTGTTCCTCCTCCTGTTTATTACCAAAATAAATATTCTTTCTTAGTTATAACATTCTTTTTAAACAAAAGTCGCAGGCAGGTAATCTAGTGTTTGGCATAGAGGAAGTGAGTGGGACAAAAGTATCCAGAGTAAAGATAAGAGAAAATGAATAGAACACAGTCAAGGTAGGGCCATGAAAAGGAAGCAGTGCAGGAAGTGAGTGGAACACTCAAATTATCTACAGTACAGAGAAGATAAAGTTGGTGTTGTGCACAGTTAGGCAGAAGATCTACATTTAGTGGTAGATAGTGAGCAAATTCAAAGCAAATTCAAATTCAAATTCAATCAGCAAAGACTTCTGAAGAAAGCAATATGAAAATGACTTCCTTTCTGCCCCAAATCATATTGCTGAAATGAAGAAAGCATGCAAGAAACCTGCTTGGATTCTTGTGAGAAAAGACAACGAGCTTTACTCAGTTCCACTACTCAACAAATTAATGGGCTCAGAGTTTTTAAATTCTGTCTGTCTATCGATCCATCCTTTAACCTATTTATCCATTAATGAAATTTGAAAAAAAATATTCCTACCTCTTAGCTTAATATTTGCTATAAAGTGATGTAGTACAGAGAAAGTATATTTCATAGGGCTGTTATGAAAATAGAGAGAACATAGAGTATGGAATGTTTTAGCATAGTGTGTGTTCTGCATCAGATGACTGGTTGGTCCTTCAAAGAGACATCCAACTGCGATATTGGGAGATTTCAATTATTCTGACATCTGCTGGGAAACTACCAAAGGTCAGAGGTCCAAAAATGTTTTTTCTGTTCTTGTTGGATTTATTTCTCAGAAAGTGGAGGAAAGAACAAGAAGGTCTGCTATCCTGGACTGAACCCTTGCCAGCAGGGATGGATTGGTTGAAAAAGCAAAAGTTTGATTACTTGGGGAAAAATGAATGTGTTATCTTTGAAATCATGATGTCCAAAGGAGGAGAAGTGGGAAGATTCAGATGTGTATACTTGACTTCAGAAGAGTGGATTTTGATTAACTCCAAGGGAAGAGAGGTCAGAACCAATAGCCTGAAATCCTGACAAAGGAGAGTGTCCAGGAAGGAGGGAAAATCCCACAAAATGAGATACTGAAAACCTAATTGTGAATAGTTCCTATCAGGATGAAAAATGGGAGAAATCTAGGCCAGCATGAATATGCACAGAGCTCTCAAAAATACTGCAGAGGAAAAGGGACATCTATGGGAAATGGAAAGCAGGTCCTATTACCAAAGAAGAATTCAAGGTCGGCTTCAGAAACTTTCAAGAATTGTGTCAGGAAGGTGAAGCTCAGAATAAGCTGAGGCTTGAGAGAGAAACCAGGAAAAAAAAAAGCTTCAGGTATGTTTGAAAGAAAGCAAAGCCAAAGAGGTGTAAATTGACTAAGAGGAAAAATGGAGAGCTGGTAACAGGTGAACCTTCTAACTTCTATTTTCTCAAACAAAATAGAGTCCTAGTTGGTCATCATTCTATCACTTGGGCAAGGAGGGATCTGCAGCTTAGGACAGAAAGGAGAAGGTAACATCAGATTCTCTGTCGATGCCAAGATGTTCTCTGCATAGGCAGGCACTACCTTCGAAAGAGCAGGTTTGTGTTTGGGGGATTTTTCTAGACTCACAGCTCCTGCTAGACTAGTAGATGGAGGCCATGGCTACCTTTGCTCAGCTGTGGCTGGTGCGCCAATTGTGACCTTAACTGGTGCTGGAGAACCTGGCAATAGTTATTTATTTATTTATCATATTTTTATCACCACCCATCTCCCCCACAAGGAGGGACCCTGGGTGGTTCACAGTAAAAACAATTTAAAATTCAATAAAAATAATAAATAATACCAATAATCAATAAGTATATAAAATATAGTCAAATCCAAGTAATGGCAGATCTAATTCAGCCTACAAGCCAGTAAGGACTAGGGAACCAGCCAGCCCCAATGGCTATTCCTCTCCCCACTCCAAGCATGATGGCAAAACCAGGTCTTCAATATTTTTCTGGAGAGAGGGGGCTAACCTCACTTCTAGGGGAAGGATGTTCCAAAGGGTGGGAGCTGCTGCAGAGAAGGCCCACCTCCTGGACCCTGCCAGATGGAATTCTCTTACAGACGGGGTCCATAGCATGCCCTCTCTGCATGACTAGGTGGGATGGGTTTATGTAATGGGGATGAGATGGTCCCTCAGGTAGCCTGGACCCATGCTATGTCCAGTAATTCATGTCCTCATCACTGGCTAGACTACTGTAGTACATTTTACATGGGGCTGCCCTTAAAGGTTATTTGTAAACTGCAATCGGCAAAGGATATAGAAGCCCATGCATGTGATGGGAGCATATAAAAGTGATTAAGTGAGCCCTGCATTGGTTGCCAAAAGATTTTCAGATCTAATTTGGGGCAGAGAGTCATATTGGGCTCTGTCACTAGCTACGCTCCTAATGTCAGTAAGAGTAGCTAGCAGAAGAGCCTTGCATTCTCAGAGTAAGCTTGTTTGTTTTTATTTTAACAAGTGGCCTTTTAGGAACATCACAGAGAATTTCAAAATTTCTGGTTGAGTAATGGGACTCTTCTCTCAATATGTTAAGTTCTAAGTTGCTTTGTGTTTTATTCCCTGAAGAGCCAAGCAAGATTTGAACTATCTCACTTACCACTTCCTGACAGACTTGGATATTTGCCCTTTGTGGAGCTTCTAGTAACTTATGATTTGGTAACTATTTTTTTCCTCTTGACATTATGGAAAGCAGGTGAGCAGTTCTGAAAGGTTAGATATGCTGAGGGTATTATCAATGTGTAGAGAAGAAGATAATGAAAAATCTTGGGAGACCACCTTAATATCTGCAAAATCTGCATTGTTAGAAACAATGCCAAAAGGGGCTTCAGATATAGACATTTTTCCAGTTTCACACTCACTTCTCCATAGTCCCTGTGTTTGGCAGCATGCTTAACCATGCATGGTATTCAGTTTTGTTGTGGTTTTAGAGCATAGGGGGGAAAACGAACAGGTAATTGGTAATTATTACAGTGAAAGTTTAAAAAAAATTGACTGTTCCAAACAAACATACTGAGAAATACTATGGATGGAACATCTTTTATATCTATCAAGGTGTGTTTATTCAGGAATGTCACAGTGAGATTGGATGTAAATGTCTAGGAAAGCCAAAAACCATATTGGATTGTACTATCTCTGAATGCAGGTGGAGAATGGGTTCTCTGAAACATGTGCCTATTGGTGAAATGAAGCCAAAGAAGGAGGAGGAGGAGGAGGAGGAGGAGACGACAGTGTTGTTCTGTCAAATTCTATGCTAGTGTTAGACTTCTCTAAGAAATCATAGTGCACTGTGGGTATGGGTTGTGTTTAGAGTATATGAGAGAAGATGTGTATGGAAGACACAAAGGGCAATGTATAAACTCTAGTAGGCAATCAGGTTGTGAGAAAGATACTATGGAAAAGAAAGAAAGGGGTCATATTTTCTCATATGCTTTTCTTCAGCTGGGTTGGAAAATGCCTTCTCTGACAGGATCCACGTTATTATTGTCTCCTTCTATGTGAAAAGATAATGCAACAGGAAGAAGGATTTACTATGTAATCCTTTGTGAACATGCCAAGTTAGAACAAATCTGTGAAGACTGTGTCAGGTATCCACTATATCTCTATTAGTCATGTGAGTAGATATGTAAGAAATGCAGTGTTGAGACTGATAGATAAACAGGTGATATAACTACCTCAGCTGCAAGTGAAACTGCCATGGCCTGTGAATCTGAGTTTTGGATAAATTATGAATTTTAAATGAAACAGGATTTTCATTAATATTCTCATTCTCACCACCTTTTCCTCCAAAGACTTTTATAGACAAAATGAGAGCCATATATTTACACTTGAGTACATCTATAGCTTTCCTGTCCGTATATAAATAAGTGCATCCATTAGTTCACTTAATTAATAAAAAATCATTCATGGAGTTTAAAAAAGCAGTCCTAAAAGTATATGTAATAAATATATAACACTACTACTCCTAATGGTTATCAGTCAGTTATTCAACTTTTCCTCTGTCTTGTGACAACAAAGCTGGGTATACAAAAAGAAATAGAGCAATCAAAAAAACCTCAGTTGTTAGTTTCTGTTTCACTTTTGGTACTTTTGTACCATGGTTTCATTTAATTTGATATTCTCATTAGTGCAGAAATAGGATGATCATATGCCTTAATTTATAGATTGATGCCATCAGTCAGCACCCAATACCACATGATGAAGCTGTAATTAAAATTAGAAAATTAATTTATAATGGAATTTTAAAGAATTTTATTGCTTGATAATAATTAGTCAGCCAAAGGAAGATATCACAACACAAGGAACAGAGCTGTGACCTAGTTCTCATATATTACAATGGGCTTTAAAGAGGCATCCTGTGGAACTATTACTGCACTGAGTTGCTTTTAGTCTCCACCATATTTGAATAGATCACCCAATCATACTATAATGCTATGGGATAGTTCATAAAAATTCAATCTGAAACAGATAAAGCTACGATGCAATCAAATCTACAATTTGCAGCTTGAACCTAGTCACTCTGAGCCAAACTAGATGAGAAGCAAGAGACTCATGACTGAGATCTGGAATGTTTTCATGATGATGATGATGATGATGATGCTCCTGAAGACATTACTTTATTTTCCGACCTAAACAGTTCATCCCAAGTGTACCTGGTTTCTTCTTTCTAATACACCCTATACAGCTAATGTGAGATTCAGTCAGGAAATGGAAAGTGGTGAAAAATTAGAATACATTTACTAAAACATCACTCTTTCTTGATCTATAAATTGGGTTTTCAATCAATAGAAGTATATGTTAGATTGATCCCAATGACAAATCTTCCATATACCCTCAGGTTTGTGACAGTGCAATAAATGTGGGTTGAGCCATTTCTTAGGCAGAGGGAGTCATACACCAAACTCTTGAGGATGACTTCAGATCAGCCAAGATATGCTTAGCTGTAGATGTGAACTTCTGTGAACTTGCTGTTATATTAAAGCAGCAGGTCCCAACCTTTTCGGCACCAGGGACTGGTTTTGTGGAAGACAATTTTTCCACAGACTGGGGGGGCGGGGAGATGGTTTCGGGATATTCAAGCACTTCCTCTTTTTCCCCAACCTTTTATTCTTTTTTCTTCGCGCCATTTGGAGATAGCAGCCACTGGGCTTGCTTTCTCTGACAGGAGGCGGAGCTCAAGCGGTAATGTGAGTGATGGGGAGCGGCTGTAAATACTCAGGCTGTAAATTCGCTCACTCGCCCACCGCTCACCTCCTGCTGTGCGGCCCGGTTCCTCACAGGCCACGGACTGGTCCCGATCCGCGGCTTGGGGGTTGGGGACCCCTGTATTAAAGGACTTAAACTAGAACATAAGGTAAAGGTAAAGGTTTCCCTTGACGTAAAGTCCAGTCGAATCCGACTCTAGGGGGCGGTGCTCATCTCCGTTTCTAAGCCTTGGAGCCGGCGTTGTCATAGACACTTCCGGGTCATGTGGCCAGCATGACGACTCGGAACGCCGTTACCTTCCCGCCGAAGCGGTACCTATTGATCTACTCACATTTGCATGTTTTCGAACTGCTAGGTGAGCAGGAGCTGGGACGAGCAACGGGAGCTCACCCCGCCGCGCGGTTTCGAACCGCCGACCTTCCGATCGACAGCTCAGCGGTTTAACCCGCAGCGCCACCGCGTCCCTTACTAGAACTAGAACATAGCATTGTTTTTATCAATTAAAAAAAGGTATTTGAAGCAATAGGGTATTTAACTTTCTTCCTAAACTGCAGTATCATGCATACGCCCTGCGATCCTGCAATCTGCTTCTCCATTTTTAAGTACAAAAACACAATGCTTTTTTGGTATTTTTTAAACATTACTTTGTTTGCATCTCTCAGACATTTAGCAGCAAATCAGAGGATCTTTGAAAAGAAAAAATTGGCCTCCAAAAAGCAAAGATTACTGACTTCTCCTGTTTCTCTGCCCAGAGTAATCTCTTCCTAAAACTGCTGTTCTTTCAAGCACCCATAAGTTAGCAGACATAATATGTTTGTTGCTATAGAGCATGCAGTTAGACCTTCAAGAGACATGAAAGTGGTATGCAAAATGGGCAGAGTCTATTAGGAAGTGCAGAGTTGGAAGGTGAAAGTTTGTGGCAGACATTCCAAACTTCATGACTATGGGTGAACACCCCACAGCATACATTTTTAACCCACATCTTTTTTCAAGAGTAATATCACAGTAGAGGTGACGAATTAGTTACCTTGTTTCTGGTTGATGTCGGCTGGCAGGTGTGGTGAATGGGAGCCATGGCTGAAATGTTCATTGCTATATGGGATGAGTGGGGTGAGTGGATGGACCCCATGGGATGGCTGTACTACAGGAACCTTGTTAGACTGAAAAACAGAAGTCAGAAGAGAGAGGACTTAGAAATGCTAGCCTTTGAGCTCTGTAGGTTAGGGGTGGAGGCAGAAGAACCCAAGTCAGAAGCATCCTAAAATTTCCCTCTTCACCACCAAATTACTTATCATCAGTGACAATACAACAACTTGCTCACTAGACATCACAGAAGCTTTAGAGATGAATACGTAAACACTAACTCTTCAACAGCTGCATGACAGTGAACAATTAATCCAGTCTGACTATGTCTTTATTAGTGAGATAGCTGGAATGAAAATCAGTTAGAACAGGTTTGCCAAATGTAGGATTTACTTTAGTAATTGCCATGCTTAGTAATAAACTGGCTGAATAGAGCTGTTGCTGTGTGAACTGCTTGCCAGCATCCCTCAAGATGACTTTTATGACATGATCTTCTCATGTAAGGTGCTTAGCTCTATTGGCCTGCCTAAATTAGCATGCCAATTTACTTTGTATACATTTGTATTTCAATTTACTTGCTAGACATTTACCTTTACCAATGGGAATAAGGAAGCATTTCGGCATTCTTGAATACAGAGCACTTCATCAAATCTTGAAACTTTAGGAAGTTTTCAACATGTTATAATGGCTTCAAGGTTGCTTTTCAAACTAATACTTTTTAGAGATGGAGAACATGAATTCTACTTCATGATGCTGAACTACAGTCTTCAGCATCTCTCATTGTTAACCTTCTGGGAATTACTGTTCAGCAATGATAATTCAGCAGTGTCTGCAGGACTATGCTTTAGAAGGTTGTGACTATGGGGATAAAATGAATAAATGTGGAACTGGTATCCCTCTATACTGTACAGGGCTGATTCCAAGGGAAGTCCTAGGAGACTGGCCATATGTATGTAGTCACAAGACTTTTAAACACTGAAGTAGATCAGGGCAGGTCTGGAGAAAAGTGTATCAGGGCAGTTACTGCTGAAAAGTCCTATGAACAACTGTGAACCTGCACACTTGCACAAACATGTTCTTTGTGGGTCACATGTGCTATCCCAACAATGTTTTGCAGCTCAGATTAGTGTACCTGGAATAGCACAGAGGATCTGAAGTTGATGGGCTGAATTCTGCAGAGTGATTTTTCAACTGTGGAATAAGGGTACTGTCATCTGAAGTTACTCTATATCAGTCAACTATCTTTTAAAGGCCTGACAATGAATGCAACACAGTGATCTTTTGTATAGGACTTTCAGCTTATTCAGGCTTGAAGGAAATTCATCAAACACGTTCAGTTCTGCCTTGTCATATTAAAGGAGGACAAGATAATATATGCCCACACCTATGTTGTGGTTATTTTTTTGGTTGAAAAGAATTAGGTGAAAAGATTAGGTTGAAAACTATCAACATTTTCCAACTGCAACAAATTTAGAGGAACTTGTTCCAAAAGAATAATAGTAGTTGTGCTATTAGAGAAATGCATACATGAATCTTCCTGCCTGCCTCAAGCAGTCTTACTATTTCATACTTGCCCAGTTTCGCCCATAGTTGCCTTTACATTGACACTGACAATACCAAAACTGGAAAAATTGAAGTTTGTCGTTCTGAAAGGCTCTCAGAAAAGTACTTGTCGGGGGGGGGAACAATAAGGATTTAACAAATGCAGGATATTCACTGATTATAGAAAGCGGAGTCTTGCAAACTGCTACATGCACCATGCAAGTCCAACAGAGAAAAGCACTACCAAACAAGAGTAAACAAGCAAACCATTACATCTAAGTTTGATATTGTCACACCTGACATTTTCTACATGATGCATAGATGAATATATTCAAGGCAGTCAATATACTGGAGTGGGGGTGGAGAAATGCTGAATATAATGAGCTCAGCTTGTACATGCAGGAAAAAAATATGCATGATGACAAAGTTCCAATTCTCAAATTAAGTTGGATGGAGCCCAGAGGACAAGAATATGTTTTGATCGATCAAGGTATATCACTATTGCATAATCAACAAGAAATGCCATCTGTATGAGGGGCCACAAATCAAAACATGAAGCAAATGAGCCACATTTAAATATATAGTTATTAGTTAGTTCCACATTCATAGAAACTAAACTATTTGCAGATCTATATGGAGCTGAATATGATCATTAAAACAAGTCAACCAAACCACATACTATGGTGCATTAGGTTAAAAAATAAAGCACCACATATAGGAAACATGAATCTGTTTCACAAATGGAGAATACTGAAAGACAATTTGCCCAGTTTTTAACTTTAACTCATTACTGAATTATCTCTGATGTCTATAACTAATACATGAAAAACTATAGCAGAGACTGTCAAAGCAAATCAAAAAGGATATACACAGGTCTGCACATACCTAGAAAAAGGTATGGAACAGAAAGAACACATACACATGTTCATACTTGCAGTTCAGGAAGGACAAGAACTCATCCCACCTCAGCTGAGGATGGTCTATTAGCTACTGCTTGTCGTCTTGGTGTCAACACTGATACCAAGACATATTACTGTTTTGTTGTTGATTATGATGACAATAATACTATTGTAAATTCATCGTAAATTTTGTAAATAGTGCAATGTACTACTGTAAATTCAATTACTTTGAATTTACCAGTTTTTTAAAATAAACCTCATGGAAATATGATGCATGATGAAAACATGAAGGATAATACATAATGTTTATAATGCATACATATAATGAATTACATATTGATTTCCAGCTTTTTCCTCCATTTGTTTACTAAATAAATAAGCCTACAAGTGAAGACTTAGAAAACAGGAAAGAGGAAAACTTGAAACAATAAAATATAAAACATAAGATAAAATAGAAACAGAATAAAACAAATAATAAAAAAAAACTTCCTAATATCATAACCCTGGTCTGTTTGGTGTAGTGGTTAAAGGCACCTAGTTAGAAACTAGAAGACTGTGTGTTCTGGTCTTGCCTTAGGCACCAAGCCAACTGGGCGACCTTGGGCCAGTCCCTCTCCCTCAGCCTAGGAAGACAACAGTGGCAAACCACTTCCAAAAATGTTGCCAAGGAAATTGCATGGACTTGTGCAGGCAGTCACCAACAGTCAAGATTGACTGAAGGCACAATAAATAAATAATCATTCTATGATTAGGACATCTTATGTCTACTTATGGAAATTGCTGCAGATAGAAGCTTCAGACCTCCATTAGTGATGGCGGGGTCCTGATCCGTCAGTAGAAAGTAAACTGCCTCTCCTCTGTAACAGATCTGGATTTTGTTAGGAGGCAACAAAGGTGTGCCTGCATGTACATTACTGTAACAAGGGCAGCAGAGAAATACAGTACAAGTGATAAAGTCCCAGATTCATTCTGATCCCAAGGACAGCTTCTCTCGGGGAATGGGGGCATACTGTGCCTTCCACCCAGTACTGCAGAGGGTAAGGTGTTGAAATGAGCCAAAATCCCACTAAGGCCCACAGGCTTTTCCTGAGGCCCACCGGTGTAAGCAAAAGGATTGCTGGATCATAGGCATACGGCAGCACTGCCAAATGTCTGTCACTGAGTTTAGGAGGGTGGGACTCCTTTTTGGTTAAGGCAGCTTCACGTAGATATTAAACAACAGGGGAGCTAGAATGCAACTCTCTTCCACTTCTTGATGGATTGGAATGTCTGCAGCAAGGTGGCCTGGCCTGTTACATCTAACCCGGGTGACCTTTTAAAAAGTGTCATAATTAGGAAGATTGGCCGCTGATCAATGGACGTGAGGAACAGCTTCCACTAGTGTCTGTCCCTCGGAACAGAATCAAAGGCCAATGAAGACAACATATAAAAGGCAAAGTGGCTGATGTGTGTATTTCACTATTAAAAATTGCATGATGGCGCAGTGATCCATTATGATTTGCCTGCCCTAAATCCTGCTTGCTCATCAGTTACGACCCTTTCCTGGTCCAGCCACTCCAATAATCTGTAATTCAAGATGTGGGCATACAGTTTCCTAGGCTGACTGGCCAATAGGGTTAAAGGTTTATTTGTGCTATGGCCATTCTTAGAGACGAGAAGAGTTATAGATTGGATATGTATGAAAAGTGAGGCCAAGACAGGGGCTACCAATCAGCATTTCCCTTCGGTCACTCTGCTGGTATAAGGTCCCAGCCAGGGGCTCTTCATTCATTAGTTTAAAAACCCCTGTGGGGGAGACTGACAGCCAGGGAGGGTTACAATGAGGCATCTTATGTGGAAACTGGAAAATAGGGTGGAGCCAACAACTTCTTCCTTTATGCATTAACTTTAGAGGAGAACCTGCCCCCTCTGAACTGATGAACAGGTACAGATAACAAGTGCCAGAGCCACGTAAGAACTGCAACTAGTCTTTTTTCCATTTAGACAGAGTAGAACCTTCTGAGTTCTGCTGCAAAGGCTAGGCTATTAATGTTTTTGTTGATCCAAGTAGCTCTTAGGCTTAGTTTCAGCCTCAAACCACAAGACTTTCCAGATTTTTTAATTTAATATGGCAACCAGTCTTCTATCTTTGCTTTTTTCACTAATTAAATTCCCATATTATCCTGCAAAATTACTGACTGTGGCCCTAATATAGCATTGTGAGAGCTTCTGCTGCTGCCAGCTTTACAACTCCCCGAGCTCTGAGGTCCTCACCTTCCATCAAATTAACAATGGAAGGCAGTCCTATGTTTCATCCAGAGGCAGCAAGCGAGGTACGCATGGGTAGCCCAACTAAATTCAGTGAGATTTAAATAGTGAAATGTATAGTACTGCAACCTGGAGAATAAATCCTGAAACACAGGAAGACAGGTATAACTTTATTAAGACCTTCTACTTCATTTTAGATCTGATTATATCATAATCTACCCTTCATCAGAGCTGCCCTATGAAATTTAAGTCGCAGGATTTAAATTCCACTTGCTTTAAATTAAGATACAAATTTGGACTAGCTCAAGAGGTTTTATTTGACTATTCTAGCATCTGATAAATTAAGAATTTGCTGCCTGTCCTCCTTACAGACAGTTGTCATATTATATACTATGAGATACCTTTTCTGAATACAGGAAGGTATACACTCATTAAACAACAAGTATAACTCAAGCATTATTTCATTCTTTCCAAACCTTGGGCCTTCCAGATGTAATGGACTTTATCTCACTCAACATGGCCATCTGAAGATTATCGTGTATCAAAGAATCCTGTGGCATCTTAAAGACTAGCACATTTATTATGATATAAGGATAATGCATTTGTCATTAAGGTGCTAGAAGGCTGTATTCTAACACATATATCCTTCTGGAAATTGTTGCAATACATTCTACTGAGCTAATTTGGGTACAATTTTCTTATTTCATTACTAATACCTGGCACTTCTGTATTTATACCGAGTGAATGTTCTTTTTCAATATGTTTATTTATTTAAATATAATGCATCAATATATACAGGTTCTATTTCTTAATTTATTTGTATCAGAGAAGATCTCAGCAGTCTAAGCATGGCTGGTTGGGGAATTCTGAGAGGTGAAGTCCACAGATCTTAAAATTGCCAAGTTTGAGAAACGCCGATTTAGATCATTCACAAAACTTGAATGATTAGTGATAAAAATTGTTATCAGATGTATAAAATATTAAAGTTGGTATCAAAAACAGATGGGAGAAAACATTTTAGGTTAACATTTCAGAACAATAGAAGGCAATTTATCAGAAAGGCATGAAACCAGTCCATGCATAATTTTGCTAGACGTTTGTCCCTATGGTATTATACATCATTTAAGTTACAGATGAGGTATGATTTGAAACAAGTGGGATATAAATTCTCATTTGGACCATCAGTCAGTCTCTTGTGTGGGCTCAGAATGACAATACCAAATAGTGTAAAAATTAAATTAAATGGGAGACTGTTTGGGTTTGTTCCCCTCAATTCCATTTTAGGCTTAAAGTTTTAAAAAAAGTAAAGCCATGAATTTAGACTCCTGGAAATGCTGAAGTATTCACAGTGGCTGATGGCCACCAATCAGCAGGTGGTTGCCGCTGGACCAATCTCAGGGCTTTTTTTTGTTAAAACAAGAGAAGCACAGCAGAATAATTTTCAGTTTCAAAACTAATCTGAGCTACCTATTGAGGCTTTGTAAAAGACATATGGTTTATTCATAAAGAAATCAACAGCAACATCAGCTTTTGGAAAATATTTTAAGTCATTTTATTCTAAAGTCATGTTATTGAAAATTATCCCATTGTTCTGAAAGCTTGCACGTGTTCAGTTCATACAAACACGTTTACTGTTCTTTAAATTTATGAGGTAGGCACAAAAATAAAAACACCCACATTCTTCCTTCTTATCATGCTTGCTTCAAAGTGTTAACTGAATTCTCCTTCTCTTGGCACATTCAGCTGCCCCTTCATTTACAAGGATTCTGATCCAAGGACAGTTTTTCTGTGGGCTTCTCTGAGATTAGAGGTGGCACTAAGTGCTTTCAAACAGCCTGCAGGAGGTTAGCAGCTAGCTTAACTGCTTGGCATGTTCCCAAATGTCTTGTGGACACACACCTGCACTCTCATTTCTGTTATTTACCAGACACACTTTTTAAAGAGATAAGCAGGTACTGCCACAGTCAATCAAAAATGTATTTCATGCTAACCACACCATTCAAATTACATAACAGACATTGGGCATCTGACTTCTGTGGTGAACCTCCACCTTAGCAGGGTCTGCACAGAGAGGAAAAGCCTTCTTTGGCTGGGAAAGACATCTGCAGTCTTGAGAAGTGTAGAGAGTTGTCACTTGCATTCCGTTTCTCAGGAAATTCAGTTTTTCTTAAAGGCATAAATGCAATTTATATGCTAGGGAGGGAGGTACGTATAAGTAGAGTGGGAAAAATGATTTGATCTGAAAAGGTTTAATTAGAGAGGAACTATAATTGATGGCCTGTTTTCTTCCCCATATACTTAGACCAGCAATTATGATCAAGTAATAATGCACCTTGATAATGATGCTTTTATCAGAGATAACTTTTTTGATACTGATATTCTAAATGTGGATTAGCCTCCTTGTTAAGTATAAGTTGGTACCCACATTTTCAGAATCAACAAAACCTTTAAGCGATTAATCAGGATTTTGGCTGAATTTATGCTGCTGTGTGGTTTAACATTTATGTTCCTATGGTGGGCTTTCACAGTTTTAACTTTTGTAATAGTATCTCATTTGTTGATTTGCATTGTGGCGGGCTACTTGAGAATTTAATAGTAGTACATTCTAAATAAACACTGGGATATTGGATTGGTCCTTGCTGAATCTTGTTTGCATTGCTGAAACTTTCAGTGGCATCTTTCTTTCCTCCATCAAAGTTTACCTATAATCTTCTCAAGTTTGGCTTCATATTAAATAGTTATAGCAATCTGCACCGTTATTTGATTCTCCTTTAAAATCACTTTGCATGCAGAGCAATTGTATGCATATTTATTCAGAAGCAGGCTCCACTGTGTTACTCTTCAATGGACATGCACAGGATTGTGACTTTAATTGTCCAGCTGAAAGGCCATGCAAAATCATTATCAGAACATATTTATTCAGGAAGAGAATGGCAGAGGACATGCTTTGCATCCACTGAAGGTGCCAAGAACAACCCCCCCTGGAGAGCTGCTGCCTGTTGGTGTGGACTAGCCTTCCCCAACTAGATGCCTTCTAGATTTTGAAGACCACGGCCCTTCCACATGGAAACCCGGTGCTGATCCAAGATCAATGCCAAATCCCAGTGCCCTCCCCCACTGTGATTCACTGGGAGTTGGGTGGCATATTCATTTAATAAATTATTAATTATTATTATCCTGTGTTGCTTGGGATGCTGAGCCAATTAATTGTTAGCTGAGTTCCTGCTCTTACTCCAGTAGAAGGTTCAGTAGTTCTGGAGGGTTTGCCCTGCAATTATGAAGATGGTAATTTCCTGTTGGTAGGAACTCTTGCCTTGCCTTGTCTCTTGGGATACCCCTGTCTCCTGCAGCCAAGATTTCATTGCTGCTGTTTCCCTCTCTTTCCTAGTCCCTCTAGGGAACAGGGTGGGGTGGGTTTTTGGAGGGGTTCCTCAGTGCAAAGGCCAGTTGGGAATTTGTTTATCCCCACAAAAAGCAAAGCATGGTGAAGGGAGACCAAGAAGGCAGAGGGGACACCACTAACTGCTGTTTTTTTCTCCAGCTTGAATAAGCAGCTCTTGACTCACTGGAGGACAGAGGAAGCAGTGAAGGCCCTGAAGCACTGCCCAACACTGCTGCAGTGGCTTAAGGGACAAGACCAGTAATTATGTGGAAGTTCCCCCACCCATAAGCTCTCAGGTATGTTAGGCCTACCATTTCTGTTAACTGTGTTGGCTGGAAACTTCAGTAATCGCAATAGATTTGTAGGTATGTTCGGGAAAGGCTGGTATGGACAATTTTGATCTAGATGGATCACTGATCTGGCTCAGGGTTAGAGTAGTTCCAAATAAGGGAAAACTGTTCTTCCTGGTAAGCAAAAAAGCCAAACCTCAGAGAACCATGTTTAGAATTTCTCAAAATAAGTGTAACTATCAAAAACACTTAGCCAATAAATTGGTATATAAGTCATTCAGACAAAAACCTGAGACTAAGTACTTTTGTAAACAATGATCAGACCTAGATGTAGCTATTAAGAAATGTTCCATGACATTCTATTCTCACAAATAATTAAAACAAAAGCAAACCCCCACCAGCACCATAGCACTATTTCCCTGCTTAGAATGTTACTGTTGTTACCTTATACACTGACAACTAGTTATCTTTTTTGTTAAACTTGGGCACCTAATCTTTTATGTCTGCTATGATACCTTTGGTTAAAAACTATTATATTTTTATCTTATGATGCTAAGACTTCAAAGGCTCTAAAAATCATTTAAACAATAAAAAGTGAATTAAACATTAGTTAAAATAAATACTAGAGCACAATTAACCAAGCCAGCTAAGTTAAAGATAAAAATGTTAATCAGTAACCCAACAAATCCAGAGCTTTCTTAAAAGATAGGTCTTGGATAGTATTCCAAAGGCAACAGAAGATTTAATTTGTGGCTTAATTTTTTGTTGGGGCATAATTTAATATATACTAATGTTGCCAATGGATTATCTTTAATTTCTTCTCAAAATTCTTTTATTCATGAAAAGAAGCCAGGAAGCTTCTCTGTAAACTGATTCCCTGAACATCACATGCTGTTATACTGTAATTTGATCCAGTAACAATTCAATTGCATACGTACTGTCTACATCTTCATTCATAGTAAAGCTGGACCATCTAGCCTGCATTGATCAGAAACCTCCTTGAGTCCTGGGTCCAACACTAGGCACCACAGTTCAAAAAGGATTCAGACAAATTGGAACAGATTCAAAGAATGGTAACCAGGATGCTCAAAGACCTGAAAATGAAGTCCTAAGAGGAGAGATGGAAGGAATAGGATCTATTTCAAGAAAAAACCAGAGGGAAACACATTATTCTATTTCAAATACCTGCAGATTTTCATAGAGGAAGATATAAAACTAATGCCCTATTATTAGAGGAAGGCGGATTCTGGCTAAATGTTAAGAAAAACTTCCTAACAATAGGAGGAGTTTGGCAGTGGAATTAATTACTGTACCTCAAGAGATGGTAGGTTCTATTTTGCTGGAGTGGTTCAAACAGACGCTGGGCAATCATCTCTCAGTGTTGCTATAACAGGGACTTCTGTACTGAGCTGGGGATTGAACCTGATGGCTTCCTCCAACTCTATGATTTCTGTCTTATACTTGACTCTTAAGAACATTTAAATAGCCAGAGATGTTGCTTTCTAACTGTATTACAAGTCCATTACAACAGATTATGGAGTTTCACGTTACATGTTTTGACTCTTAAAATCTTACAGTATTGATATGATAATTAGGACAACTCTAAGGACCTCTATAACTGTGAGACATCCCAAAGTTGTTGTTCTTAAATCAAACTGTTAGTATGCCACTTGAATTTACTATGTGACTATACAACCAGACATTAGAGTTGAAGATCAGGGGAAGTATCATTCCCTTAGCTACCTAACAGCATCATTCATCTCATTGACAGCTATTTCTTTTCCCCCTATCATGGATTGCTCTGTACATTTAATGAGTAAGATGTCTGAGTATTTTATCACAAACTGCAGTTTTGCATATCACCATGCAACCCACATTATTGTGATTTCCAGTTGTATTCAAAATTGTGGTTTGTATTTGTGATGAACATATGGCCTTTGGTTTGCCACATGTGAACTATGAACTGATTAAGAAAATAATAGCTGGCAAAATGCAAACTGATTCTGTGATATGAACTGATCCATCTTCATCTCCTGGGCAATGTGTGGATCAGAAGGAAGATTTACTTTAAAAAATTCAGGCATTTGCACTTCCCAGAAATTCTGCTGCAGCTGTCAGCTCAAGTTGATATATATATATACACACTATACAGTACATATATATATACACATATATGGGAGGGAGAGAGAGAGAGAGAGAGAATTTTGAAAGAGATCAAGTTTAGGGATATATACTTTAAATTGATTCTCTTATTCTCTTTCAAAATGTACAACAAATGAAATGTACATTTATTTTTGTGCTAATTAAAAATAAAATATAGAGATTACTATGTAAATATCATGAAACAGATTTGTGGGTATACACATGCAAAGATATGAAGAAGTTTATGCAGCTGGTATGGAAGGAGAATGTGGAATTAATTATCTGTTTCTTTTAAATCCTCATGAAGAGATGTGCAGCTGATAGTGTATTTGTTGTGGTGGCCCATGGCTTTCTGGAACATATGCTTTCAAACATTTCCCTAAATACTTCACATATGACAGGGTTCACTGCAGCAATCACCATGCAACAGACATACCAACTATCTTAGCTTTTCCATTTGAAGACATTCTTACTGGGGCCGCAAACTATTATTTATCATCTAGCATTTAGCATATAACATGAGATGGGCTAGTTTATTTCTGCTTTGATATTTTTTCATGTGCACTTAGTTTCTATAGTCCCATGGGACACACTGTAAGCGAAGGGTTAGTAGTCAGTAGTCCATGAAAGGACCTGTATTTTAGATTTAAGAAAGTAGAAAACTCTTGATACAGATACCACTTACACTGGATGCCTCCTTCATGAATCTTTGACCTGAATTTTACCAAAAAAAGACCACGGCATTATTTAGTATTTGCACACCTAAGATAGTTTAGCATAATTTTAATTTGTACAGGGGATATTCATCCCTAGTAAAGATTGAATAGGACATAGAAACCAAAGAAAAAGTAATTTATGTGCCCCTAGCCATCTCTTCCATATACTGTATGATCGCAGTATTTAGGAGAAAAGCTATGGACAACTTGCTGGATAGCTTATTTATTTTGCCAACTCATCTTTAGAAACAATTTAAGGAAGGGGAAAAAAAATATCATCAGCAGATCTCTTCCTTAATTAGATTGTTTAATGCAAAGGTTAAGTAGCCACCCTTGAAGCTATAGAACTCAGTGGACAAGCACTGTTACAATAAAAAATGACCAATATTATTCAATAAATGGGTACAGGATTTTCTTCAAAAAATATGGGTGAATTGGCAGATGAGTGAAGCAGACCCTGCACAGTTCACTATGGTTAAACCAATAATCCCTGAGAATATACATAGGTTAACTCCAGGGAGTTGGCTGTAATTGCAACCATACAGAAAGAAATTAAGGAGAAAAGTAGTTGCAACCCTTCCCCAATGTCCACCTTTTTGTGTTTGGTATGAAGGGACGTTCCTAAACGGAAGAGCAGTCATTCATATGACTCCACCACTGAAAGGCACATTTGTGGGATGGCAGAACCCTTGCGCTATTCCTACTCACAGTACTTTTTAAATGCAAAACTGGACACTGTGCAGTTTTATCTCCCTACCCCATTTGCCTTCTGTGCTCACCCATTTGGGTTTGAAAAGCAGGCAGAACCTGTTCATTTTTGTAAGGAAATATTTTCCAGGGCTGACTGCATACAGTAAGTGCCTTTCTCTCTGCACTAATGCAGAGGAGAAGACTAAATGAATTGGCTCTAGGCTCAAAAGAAGGGGATAGAAGATAGCCTTATCTGCATAAACAGTGCTGCTGTTAGAAAAGATAGTCATTTGATATTATTTTTGAACTAATTTCATTGCTCCATTTCAAAGTAATCTCTTCAGCTTGCCCCGAGCAGCCATCTTTGGTCACTAGTGAAGCTGTGGTGGAAACACCCCAACAGGTTTTGATATGACAAGTATTGCACTGTTATCAACCAAACACTGTACATAACTTTGTCGCGGCTGCTGAGTAAATTCACCTTGTGGTTCTTAGCACTCAGGCAAGTAAGCCCTAGCTGTGGTAAATTCAATGAGTCATTTCACCCTCAAAACTTTCCTAGTTTGCTAGCCCCCAAGAAGCTATTAAAGAAGAAGAGTCAAGTCTCAGCTCAAGTTCCTGGTACAAGAAGTGAAAGTATTTATGCTACGTCTTTGATACTTTTTAAATATTTCGGCCATGGGGAGAATTTTGTAGAATACAGCATCTGAAAATTCAGAAAGAATGAGGTATAAGAAAGAAAGAAAGAAAGAAAGAAAGAAAGAAAGAAAGAAAGAAAGAAAGAAAGAAAGAACGAAAGAACGAACGGAAGAATAGCCACACATCTAGTTACAGTGAGAATTTGCAGCTAAGAAAACAGAAATGTGAAAGTGTTAGATGCAGGGTACTTATATAGCAAGTACTTTTTAGTATTAGTCCAAACAGTGACAAAAGTCTGAGAATTACCTAAGCATTACACCTGGTCATTACTGGCTAAGTCAATCCACTTCACTGAAATGTTCATAATCAGAGGTTTTTATGCTACAAGGGTTGCAAGACAATGACTTAGATCATGCATCACACTAATGAAGTTAGTTTGGTTTCGGATTAACGTATTGTGTGAACCCAGCCACTGCTGTTTGTAAACCTGGGTTAAGTGAATGCTGGGTGAATGTAATCATTGTGGCAGATTCAACAAACCATGGCTTATTGTGAAGGGTGAAACATCAACCAAAGGATTGCTGGGATATGAATCTAAATCTAATAGTTACAAAGCTATCTGCTATGTGTCCTGGACATCTGCTCAACATAACCTAATGCAAGCTGTATGGAAAAAGAATGATGATAAAAATTGATAGCTTCCATATCAGTTTTCCAAATTTGGTTTCATGAACTTCTCAAAAGACATGTCAACAGCAACCTCAATAACTCTTTTCAACTTGCTGTCAGGATGTGATCAACAAAGAGTCATTTCAGAATTCAGCAGATTGTTTTTTGTTTTCTCACTTTTGCTGCAATCAGTTTGCTTCAGCCCACTGGCATTACAAAAAGGAAATAAGGGAAAGTTATTGTCACCTACGCTTGGGGTTTTATTACTGCCAGCTCCTTCCCACACTGTCCCTGCATTGAGATCTGCATTTAGGAGAAAGAACTATGATGCAATTCGGGTCTGACCACATTAGAGTGGCGGACATAAGTTTTCCTCTGACAATGATTGCAGTGGTAAAACTTCTACGCAATGCAGCTGTGCTCACAACTGCTATGTGACCTGAGCCTCTAGGCTGCTGGCTCAGCAAATGTAGATAAAGGAATGCAGAATCTCACCATCTGTCACACTGGGTCCACTGGGAGTTCAACTTATGAGACAGTAATCTTCCTAGCATGCAAAGCTGTTGCACCCCTAAGAAGGGTACAGTGCAGTGGGAACCACCCTGTCTGCCTGATACATTATGGTAAAATAACGACAGCCAGTTTGGTCTAGTGGTTCAGGTGCTGGGCTAGAAACCAGGAGACTGGGAGTTCTAGTCCCGCCTTAGGCATGAAAGCCGGCTGGGTGACCTTGGGCCAGTCACTCTCTCTCAGCCCAACTCACCTCACAGGGTTGTTGTTGTGGGGAAAATAGGAAGAGGAAGGAGTACTAGGTATGTTCGCCACCTTGAGTTATTTATAAAAATAATAAAGGCAGGATAATAAATAAATAAATAAATAAAAACTGTATATGGACCATCTGCAGCTGGCAAACAAAACTGTAACTTGACAGAAGTTGCATAGCTACTTAGAAAGGTATTTTGTAGCAAATCAAGCCACTAATCCATCATCCCAGGTTGGCATTAGCTCTCCAGGGTCTCAGACTAGAATTTCTTCCAGTCTGAGTTAGAGATGTCGAAGTCTGAACTCCATGTATTTTGCATCCAAAGCATGTGTTCTACAACTAAGCTCTTTCCACACATTTCCATCAAATGTGAGAACTGCAGTACTGAAGTGCAAGAAGGAAGTCAAGGGCAACACTGTGGATAACAGACTTCACCTTTTAGGTTAAGTCCAGAAAACAAGGATTGCATCTCAGTGTCAAGAATGAGCACTTTTCTGGATATATAAGCTAGACAGAAGGATTTCACTTGTGAGTAAACATGAATAGGTTGTGCAGTAAAAGGAGGAAATTGACAAGGAAAAGAGAAATAACCAATGGAGTTCTTCAAAGATCTGTCTTATCAACACAGCTGATTTTAAAAACCTGTATCTTCAGAGGATCCATCTCTGGAAGAATACTATATATCTGACATATATGACCTGGATTGTTGTCTAAATGTTCTCTTGATGGAACTATGCAGTTCTCTATCCCAGTTCCCATGTTTTGGGGGAATGTAAGAAAATGCCCAAGGTGTTTACAGGGCTTGGTTTGTAGAGTCCTCCCCACCTTGGTAGCCATCCTTGGAACTTGCTGTAATTTGTCACTGTCCTTTTTGAAATATGATGCCCAACACTGGACATTGTACTCCAAATTGGTTCTGACCACAACAGAACAATTACTACAGCCTACAGAAAAGACTTCAAATATTTGAAGGGTTGTCACACAGAAGAGGTAGTAGATTAATTCTCTGCTGCTCCAGGGGGGCAGGACCAGGATCAATGGGTTAACATTACAAGGAAGCAGATTCCAGCTGGGCTGGACATCAGGAGGAACTTCCTGGCTGTAACAGCTGTCAGCTAGTGGAACAGACAGCCATGTCATGTGGTGAATTCTCATTTGCTAGAGGTCTTCAAACTGAGGCTGGATAATCATCTGTCAGCAATTCTAGGAGGTTGGACTAGATGACCTCTAATGAGCCTTCCAACTCTGTGCTTCTGTGCTTCTACATTTAATGTAATTTTGAGGGAAAGCCTTAAAATGCATTTAACATAATTCTAAAAAATGCAAAAGAATCCCAATTCTTTCTCCCTGTACAGAGAAAAAGAAACTGTCATGAGTGAGGATGGCGAGCAGGGGGCTCCCATCCAGGCTGTAAAGCGCATGCGTAGTACTGAGGAATTAGGTGGCCATTCAAAGAGACACAGATCGGGCCCGCCTTAGCCTTTGGGGTTTATATGTCTGGGTTTTTCCCACGCTTCTTCAGTTTGTTAGGATTCTCTGTTATGTAGCAGTAAATAAACACTAGAGACCTACTCCTTGTCTCAGCGTGGTTCCTGGCTGTTAGGACAGAAACCAATATTTGTGATATAGACCTGCTTACTTTTCAGCATCCCTTCATCCCTCACCTTCAGAGGTGACAAAAAGGTGAGTCACCTTTACGGAACAGACACCCTTTGCTTCTTTCTTCTCTCCTTTAGTTCCACCCCTGGGGCAGGGCTGCAACTAGGATCTGTGTCACCCGGGCAAACATGGATTCCACACCCAATTTGGCGCCCCCCCCCCCGAGTGGCACCCGGGGCACATGCCCTGCTTGCCCACCCCCTAGTTGTAGCCCTGCTCTGGGGCCTGCTTAAAGGTGACAATGCAACAATGCCAGGGTTTCTTAAAACCATTCCACATTCCAGAGGGCTATTTGAGCAACTGTTTCTGTGGCAAAACTGCCTGATTTGCAAATCTCAGAATAAACCTCATCATTTAAATGGCATCAGGATTGCTAGCAACACTTAGATATTGTTCAGAGATTTGCAATAAGTTTCAATTTCTGAGAATGGATTTTTAAAAAGTTTCGCAACTGCATACTAAATGGGCTAGAGTGCTGATACACTTCTTTTTTCTTTTATTTTTGCTTTGCAAGCATTTCTCTTCTGAGAGGAAGATGTAGGTGGTTCAGCAGGAAAAGAAGAAAAGTGGAAAAATGAGGTCAAACTGTTTGGCAGAGGCTACTTGTGCTGCCCCAACAGTCAAATCATCACAAAACACTTCTGGCCTCTATTGTTTCATATGATTTTACTGTTACAGTACATTTACGAGAAAAACAACCTCACACAGATCAGTGTCTTAACCATAAAGAAAGCCCCATTACTTTTTTTGAATTTACTTACATAAACCCTTCTGCTCCCCAGAAGCATCACATTAATGAAACAGGGCTATTTAAAGTTGAACTGTTCACTTCTTCACTTTTCCACAAGTGGAAGGCCTCAACTGACAAGGAAAATGATATTCCATATAATCAGGTTGTTGTTTGTTTAAAAATATATAATCCCTGTTTGTCACAGAGAGAAGCCTGACAAATTATTACAATTGGTTTGATTTATATCCTGCCTTTTGTCCAGGTGCTTAAGGCATTTTACATTGTTTTCTCCCTTCGTTTTATTCCACAACAATCCTGTGAGGTAAGTCAGGCTGAGAGAGTAACTGACTCGAATTTATCCAGTGAGTTTCCATGGCTGCAGGTAGACTTGAACCTGAGTTTCAGTTCCCTATTCCAGCACCTTAACCATTATTTTCATACTATCTCTAGACAAACTGTATTTACGACAGAAGATCTGATCTCTTTGACCTTGGTAATATCTAGTAACATATTTCAGTCATTTTGGGGGGAAAAGGATGTCCAGGAGATGGCTGGAGCCAACTGAGGGTAGGGATGGGGGAAGCAGAGACACTGAAGGAAGAAGTAGAAATCACCCAAAATTGCTTGTCTGCCTATTCTTCTGCTGAGAACTTCAGTAGATCTATCAATCTGTGGGTAGAGACACACCAGTTGGATTAAACACAGTGGCTGTCTCACCTGACCACATTCTCCAGAAGTAAGATGCTAACATATCTCTCAAAAAAATCAGCTCCTTTTCCTATCATCTCATGATCTAAATGTTTTGACAGCCTCAACCCATCTGCACAGCGTAACACACCTGATAGAGGTAATTGTGAATATAACCCGTACTCAGTATTCACTGAAATCTTGTTTATTTTTTTGTAACTGGAGTCAAGAGTGCATTATTGCACACAAATTCCTTCTCGTTATAAACAAAAACATGACCCTGAAAGTATGGAAGGGAAATAAGACCTACATGATGTGATTCATGGGGGTTTCGATTCTTTTGACATCAGACAGGGTGAAACTCGGTTGCTTCAGGGCAGATCGTTTGAACTCCTCTCAATTTTACACTTGTGCATTCTTCTCAATGACATGTCCCTCCCTAACACAGTGGCCAAATGAGAAGGCAGGTTGGAATCAGTAAAGTCTCTCTGTTATGTAAATCCAAGGGGCATACAATAGGTCAGTGAGATATCTCTCCATGAATCAAAGTGTAATATGGCTGCAAAAAATGCAAATGCAATTTTAGGTGCATCAAAAGGAAATACAGTTTCCAAATTGTGGAAAGCAATAGTTCTTTTTTATTCTGGATTGGTTAAGACCCCTGTCAATATTGCATTCAGTTCTGGGCACTACATTTTAAGAAGGCTTTAGACAAGATGGAAAAGGTGCAGAGATGGACAATGAAAATTCATTAATTTATTATTAGATTTATATCCAGCTTTTATTTTGTATAACTCAAGGCAGTGTACATAAAGTTCCCACCTATTTCACCCACAACAGCAGGCCTGGGAGGTGGGTTGGGCTGAGGGAGAGTGTCTGGCCAAAAGTTACCCAGCCAGATTTTATGCCTAGATAAGGACTAGAACTCACAGTCTAGTCCAGCACCTTAGCCGCTACACCAAAACTATGGACAGAAAAGATGTCCTATAAAGAGAGGCTAAAGGAGCTAGGCATGTTTAACACTGAGGAGATATGACAACATTCTTCAGCTGCCTGAAAGGAACTCACGCAAGAGAAGGTCCAGAATACAAGTCATTGAACAATGGATTCAAGATAAGGAAGCAGGTTCTGACTGGGGGAAAACCCTTCCTACGAAAAAGAGCAAGCCATGGTATTCCCTGTGATACTCTATGGAAACGAAAGTTGGACTTTGAAGAAGCAAGATAGGAAGAGTATTGATGCCTTTGAACTTTGGTGTTGGAGAAGACTCCCGAGAATACCATGAACAGCCAAAAAAACCAAACAAATGGATCATCAAACAAATCAACCCAGAGTTCTCAACTAAGGCACAAACTATCCTTCTTTGGACACATTATGCAAGGCTTGGCTCTCAGAGGAAAGCTCTAATACTGGGAAAGGTGGAAGGGAAGAGAAGAAGAGGATGACCAGCAGCAAAGTGAATGGACTCAGTTACAGTAGTGAAGAGTGCATCATTGGAAATGCTGAAGGACCAGGTTAGGGATAGATCATCATGGAGAAAATCTATCTATGTGGTCACTAAGAGTTGGCAATGACTTGATGGCACTCAATCATCATAATCAAGAGTAAGAGCAGTTCAGCTAATTAGCTAAAGCAGTGGGTTCCCCTTGACAGAATGCATTCAAATGAAGACTAATGGCCATCTCTCTGGGATGCTTCATTTTCGATTCCTGCACTGAAAAGGAGGTCAAATTCAATGGCCTAAATGGCTCTTTCCAACTCCATGATTCTTTTATGTTGACTCATTCTAGAATACTAATTTTTAAAGCTGCAGATCTCAGCATAGCTGACTAATAAAGTCAATATAGACACAATTCTATTCTGCATTCATAAATGTTAATCTAAATACATGAATGATACATTCTGAATGAGATGAATAATACAACTGCACTTATATTTCTTCATAAATTTAAGAAATATATTCATTCTAAATGTGCATATCTGAATTTCAGGAAACCTTTTCTTATCTATTCTCTTTAATCATTTCAGCTGTCTTTCTATAAAGCTCATGAGTGATTATGATTAGGTTTTATTAATTATGAAAAATTCCTAATCAGCTATGAGAATTACTCTTCTTCAGTGCTTCAATTACAGCACTAGCTGATCCTTTTTTTTCAGTTGTTGTTACTTCAAATTCCTTGTATTTGTTTTGTTTCCATCATGAAGTGATTGAAGATCAGAGATGTGAACAGGGGAACATCAGAAGCATTCATACAATTGAATCAAGCTGGCTGTTTCGTATCAGATAATGACTTCTACTTGTGCATTTCACAGTGCACAAGTGTGACAAATTCTGCATTGCAGTCAATGGGAAAGTTGACATTACTTATTGACCATATGCTTGGTAAAGCATTCATCTAATATTCCAATTTCAGTGGCAAATTGCTCTTCCTCTTACATCTCTCTACCCTTTGAATTACAGATGACTCCAAATGAAATGTCAACATAATTGCAACACTTTAAAGGTCCTTAAAATGCTCCACTAGCAAGTTGAGAGACAGATAGTTAATATAAGAGACCAGTTCTCCAACTGACTAAAATGATCATGCCTTCTTTTAATTCCAGGGGATGCTCATTCACATTTGCTTACATAAGATGTAAACTTAGCCTTACTACTCCCATTCATGCTGAAGTCTTAGACTTTCATATTTTGGTGTGGTTACATGCTCCAGAATGTAAACTTGCAGCATGTAGAAAACAAGTAATTACCAAAATTGGGCCTGTCTGGGCACAATGATTCCTTTGTACAAACCCCATTTGAAATATGCTAAAATGTCTGGCTGAAGATTGCTCCCATTCAGCTCCATAGTTTTCCACTGAAGTGTTCATCACCCTTCAGCCTTGTGGCAGCAATCTTACTGGCCACCAGGTATAACCTATGACGAAAATACAGGGCTTCTTTCTCTCTTGGGAAGTTGCACAGATAATACATTTCCTGAGAACTAAATCAAGTGGAATATTGGACACAGTCATGGTTTAAATTAATAGTAGAAGGCAAAACAGTGCTGATAATAAATTGAGTGTGTGGAAGTAGTATGTGATCTAAACTAAAAGGCTGCATTGTGTATTCTGCCCAAGTGTGTGTGTGTTTTGTGTGTGTGTGTGCCTGGAGTTCCTCATTTTCTACCTCTGTCTTCATCAAGGCTGGTACAGACTCTCCCCCCATCTTATACACAGAGTTGAGCTGAGCCTACAAGAAAGTGTGATTCTTCTGTCTTGGTTTCTGTCCTCTCGAATCTTCCTTTCGGAGCCTTGCTGAGGCAAGTGTGTATGTGTGTGAAGGGCAGCCAGTGGATGTGATGCAGTCATGTCATGCATTCTTGATTATACTAAGTTAAGAATTTCATTCAGCTGCACACTCCTTCAATCCTTGTTCTTCCCACCACCTTCTTCTATATATTAGCATTTAGGCACAGCCACTGTATCCTTTTTATTGTGTTTGGATTTTAAATAAATAAATCATTTATATTATGCATAGAAATATAATGTTTAATGTTATATTAAATAAATGTAAATAACTTTCTCCAATTCTAGAAAACTTGCTAGAAGTGGGTCCTTCCACAATTGCTACAACTTCCCTGCTTGGTTGGCTGCCACTGGTTGGTGATTATACAGCCAGGATTAACATTTGTCCACATCTCCAGATATTTCTAAGAGAGAACATGAAAGAAACTTCCAGCACACATTATCTAGCCTACAACACGGATATCGGTGCTTACTCTGGGAAACATTTGAGGGACTGCCTCTCCCTGATTATGTCTGCCTGCCCCCACCAGATCCAGCAGAGAGGGTATGCTGCGGGTCCCATCAACTAGGAAGTTTCATTTGGCAGGTCCTCGGTGGTGGGCCTTTTCTGCTGTGGCCCCTGCTTTATGGAACATCCTTCCCCCTGATGTGAGGCTCTGCCCCCTCCCTCTTAGCTTTCTGGAGGTCCCTCAAGACCTGGTTGTGTCAGTGGGCCTGGGGACCCCAGGGGACTGGCAAAATATTGAGATGGCTCCTGGGTAATTATCACCTCCTCTTCGCCTAATCTCTTTTTAATTTTTTTTTAGTTTTGTGTTTTTATCATTTTAAAGTTTTCAATATTAATAATATTAATTTATATATTTTGTTTTTAACTTTGTTGTACACCACCCAAAGTGACTTGATTGTGAGATGGACGGCTATATAAATATGATGAATATAAATAAATAAATATGAATAAACATACCAGAACACGAATAATAACAGTAGTAATAATAGTAATAGTAATAATAATATAAAAAACACAGAATATGTGTATCAGGTATAAGACTGCATCCTACTCCTTTAAAGATGTTTCCCAGTTCTACAGAAATACAGTTGGCAAGTTGGCAAATTACAGAATATGACTTATGCAGAATTTCTTTAATATCTGCATACAGGTCAGAGTCCCATCAGATGATCAAAAAGCGAAACTATAGAAAGACAAATTGAAGGCTGTCTTATGTTATAAATAAGATCTGTGGCAGGCAGGGTGAGGTTTGCAGTATTTTGTATATAAATTCCATTTTAGCCTTGCCTATGATGTACAGCTAATCTCTGCTAACCCCTTTTTTCCCCTGCGTCTCTCTCTATCTGTGGTACCAAAGATGGGATAATCATCTTGAGTGTAAAATGAATTACTGACACCCTGCAGCAGGGAAAATGATTGTTGTTCCCCATGTTCCTCACTTTCAACCATGACAGGTTGACAAAAAAATACCACTGTTACTAATCCTAGATGATACCCATAGATCTGCAGGTAGAAACCCTCACTTTCTTGAGATACAGAATTAGTGCCTTTCAGTTTCTAATTCCTCTTTTTGCCACCCTTCCTTTCAAAGGCAAACTTTATTGTGCAGGGCAAAACAAACAGTTCAGATTAAAGATAAACTGTCTCTTGCTGCAGAATTATTTTTTAAAGCCCCACTGTAAAATAATAAATCCCATTTTTTCCCTCATTCTGCCTCTCTCTTTGATCTCTTGAAAAGGATGTCTGAATGAAGACCTGTGCTGTGTGGATTTGCATAATTTTAGACCAATCAGGGACATTAACAGGAAATTGAATTAATGTTGTTTTGTATATGATGTTTTTAAATGTGTAGGTTTTTTAGATTAACCAAAAGTGAAATGTGGATTCATTTTCTATTAGTACTATTAGTAATACATTCAAGATCATTTATCTTCTCAGGATAATAGCAGGACTGAAACAAACACAAACTTGTTTATTTTAATAATGGAGTCTATGCCAGTATGATATGGATTAGACAAGGTTCGTAATTAATCCAGTCTCAGGACTTGACTTTTTGAATTTTCTGAAATATTACCTTATTATGGAAGATTGCTTGCAAGCATTTTTATGGGACTGTTTTCCCTAAAGCTAATCCAGGTGCTGTGTAAGAAAGGGCTTTCTTTTAATTACTGTACATATTTCCACTTCTTGTATGCATAATGGATAACAAAACATCTGCACATCTTGGAAAAAGCTGAAAACTGTACTAAAGGTACTGGAGAAAACATGATAGTCAAAAGCCTGGCTAACAAGTGGGAGATGTACATATGGATTGATGGAAAGGTGAAATCTAAACCAAGGTTGGCATTTAATCAAGGCAGCGTGCTATTTAAGATGGGGAAAAAGTCAGCCATTCTATTCCCCACGTTCCAGGCCACATTTCTAGCCAGCTCCCTGCTTCAGTTCAACAGGCCTATTTTAATGAAACTCAAGCTGTAGTTTAGCCATGCTAGTACATTCTCTTTGCATGCTTCAGTTTCTTCTCTCAAATGTTTGCATAACCCATCATCTGTGTTCAGTTGTGGGGGTCCTCAGACAGAGCAGAAGAGATAATGGTACAACACTGTAGCTCTGCTTGCACTAAGAATCACAGGGGCTGAATTTATATCCCAGAATTTGATCATCAATGCCAAAAATCAAGCTCCAAGAATTTCAGCTACTGCTCCACTTATGCTATCAGTGTGCACAGTATCTTACAGAGTAAAAGAGGACAGGTCATTGCTCCATGGAATTTATAATGATACATGGCAAAGCAACAGAAGAAGGGGTCAGATACATGGATTTAGGCTTAGTTATCTATTGTTTCAGCAGGGCATGAGGACCAAGGGAAATATACTGAAGGTTTCAAGAAAAAAACAAGTACTTGTACTGAGGTGCTATCTCAAGGAAGGAGGACAGGGGCATCACACAGTCATTCTGGATGACAGTGTCAAGTTCACAAGGTAGCAAGGGATAAAGAATGGAGTAATTTTTCTATGGCGAAAGGCAGAGGAGAAGGAATGAAGGTCAGAGGCTGAGATACAGTCTGTAAAGTTAAGAGACAAAAGGGCCTCGAGGACTTCTGAATGAATGAATGAAACCACACTTTCATTGTGCATAATATATTGAATAGAGCAGGAAAAAAAATTAGCCAAAAGGAAAAATTAACTTCCTGCATCAAGGAGCTCAAAGTGTGAAGGAGAAAGAGTAAAAGATGGGGAAGAAAATGGAAGACATATTCAGATTAACTTCTCACCAAGACATGAGTTGGGAAGGAAATTGCAGCTATGGGCTATGCCACCTACGTTGCAAAATGTCTGATACGGGGCATATAGCTGACATTGGCATAGGGCTGTTGTCTTCTCTGTAAAAACCACAGATCAATCAATAGCTACATACATCAAATATGAAGTGGCTATATACATGCAGTTCTGTCTTCATATATAGATTTTTACATGTTGCTGACTGTACAGGGTATCTTGTAAGTCTACAGCAGTGTTGGGGGTTTGCTGTCAAAAGACAATCCAACTCACTCCAAGAATTTCTCAAGAGGAAGGCTAAGTATCAGAGATGAGTATCAGAGCTCAGAGTATGTGCTGACCCAGAATCTAGAAATTAAATACTGGGGATCACATGTTAGAAAACAAGCACCCTGGGCCCTGATAATAATGACCTAAATATTACACTGCCAAAAGGTGGTAAGAAGAGTTCTTTTCCATGCAATACGGTCAAGATGGTCTTTCTGAAGCTCCACAAAATCCCTCCCAACTTTTACTCTTCAAAGTCTGCTGAGAGAAAGAGTAACTATATCTCCTCCTCCATCATTGGATCAATTTTTGCACAAGGAAAATTAATTTTCCTTGCACAGAGAAAATGGTCAAAGAGGCCCTGATTCATGAATAAAGAAAGAGGCAACCACTTTCTTTTAATGAAATGATTCATGAAGCAATCTGGTGATGTGCTCCTCTCAACAGATGTCACTTACTCTAGCACAAAATCAGTGTCATGCTCTTGTGTCCCCATAAAGTTGTAGGACTTCTGAAGCCCTTGTGCAATGGAGCTGATTAATTCTGGCTTAGTTGCAGCACAAGAGAAAACACTGCAAAAATAGTTCTGCAATATTAACTCTTGATCCAGGTGCAGGTGGCTTTCATCTTATCCCACCCTAGTTCCTTGGCTCTCTTCCTTCCAAGAACCAAGGTATCTTGACTCTTGGTGTGGTTTTAGTGGGTTTCATTAAACTGATAAAGGAGATGTCAAAGGTACCATGATTCCCTTGCCATCATTTCACCACATTTAAAGAGTAGAAGGGTATCATTTCTTTTTCTTGCTGTGAAAACAAAGATGGCATGGCAAGGACAAGGAATGGGGTGCCAACTACATATCAACTTCTGTGCTCCCCTGATGGCCAGATGAAAGGAATGCTGGACAACTCATTTTTAAGAACTCTGTGCATGGTAAGGGCATCTTGAAGCAGTGCAAAACTGCATCCAAGAGTATTGAGGGCAGAAATGGCTCCAGTCTCATTCTTTGCCAAATCCCTGACCCTAAGGAGAGAGCCTTTGGAGAAGGAGAGGAATTTTTGATCCTACTCACTGACAATATGTGGCATAGAAAACTCTAATAAGGTATCCTCAGAAGCCAGCTGGCTCTCAGACGAATAAAAGTCCCACTACCCCAGCAATTTGCAATATGGCTTTTATCGCCTTTGGTGCATTTACTCATGCAGCATAACCGGTTAATAGTATTGGTAAATAATCTTCAATAAATTGTTTTCAATTGTATTTTAAATGCAAAAGACTTCTAAAAAGCAAGGAAGTAAGAATTAAGTGACTACATTTTGTAAAATTAAATTTTAATTCTGTTCTCTATGAAGTGGATTTTAAAATTAATTTCATATTGAATGGACTAGTTTGAGGGCTTAATTTCCAGCATCACGGACTTTCCTTTCATTTAATTTGGCTGATGTTCATCAATACAATTCTTGCAAGTATGCTCATCAGAAAAGTGGACAGATTTTTACTGTTGGTAAGATACTTTTGGGTAACTCTACTACAGTTAGTGCTACATTTTTCTGAGGTAATACATGTACTGTATGTTCTATTCTTTGGTTTGCGGGTAAACCCCCAAATACAAATACAAATACAAACACAAACACACACCAACACCAATACAGTGCATAATAACAATAATAGTTGAGTATAAGTAATAATGCATTTGCATTACAAGCTGGTATGATGGATAAAGTATTCTAAAGCCATCAGCTTAGGAAAAGCTGGGCTAGGAACATATGAGGCTGTAATATCGCTAAAGATAAAGCGAGGAACTGATCAACATCATTACTGAAACCAACAAAAAATGAATCTACTCTACTAACCCCTTGCTTTTGAGATAATTAGAAGCCTTGTGTAAAGGTAGGACATCATAAATATAATGTGAATTAGAACTTTGAGCTTCCTACATTTAACCTTGTGTGTGTGTGTGTGTGTGTGTGTACACCTTTGAGTTAGTGTTGATTCCTGGTGACTGCCTGGACAAGCGCTTGCAGTTTTCTTGGTGAGGTCTTTCGGAAGTGGTTTGCCATGGCCTCCTTCCTAGGGCTGAGAGAAAGTCACTGGCCTAAGGTCACCCAGCTGGCTTTGTGTCTAAGGCAGGACTAGAACTCACAGTCTCCCGGTTTCTAGCCTGGTGCCTTAACCACTAGACCAAACTGGGTCTCTCACTTAACTTTACAGGCCACAAATTCTTGAATGCCTATTTAGTTTAGGTGGTTTTATTTAAAAATCCATTCCACTGAAGATGCATTTATGTCTTATTATCAGTTATCCGTTTTAGGTGTAAAGTGATTTACTGCTGATGGTCCCAGGGCAAATGGACTTCATTTGGAACCTAACTTGCACTATCTTCTTTTATTAAAGTAATTGAATAGAGAAATGCTGGGCACTGAGGCTAAGGGCATATAAAACCCCATCTATGCCCAGGAAATCAATCCATTTCCTCCTCTCAACATCATTTAGGTAGAAACATAAAATATCATGATTGTTTCTGAAGGAGGCAAAGAAAATGAGGAGTATTTACAACCAGGTAGTGTAAGATCTATAGTAACATCTGTACCAAACTTAAAAAAAAAATTTTCCTAAAAAAATTCTCAATAATTCTCTGGGCCAATTCTATTCACCCTGCCATTTCTTAAAAAAAACACACACACACAGAGAGACTTTTTTTTCATAATCCCTTACCTGTACCACCCCGTCACTTAGCTTGGGTAATGAAATGGTTTAGTCATCTCACACTCAGCAAGGTTGTTTGAATGGAATCTCCAAATGGCCAAGATGATTTGCTCCACTGATTGTTCATTAATGAATAACAAAACTATTTTTCAAGCTTAAGGGAGGCTTTGTATTAACATGACAGTATGCCTCATAATTAACTAACAGGTTGTAGCCCAAACATCAAACTCAACTATCATCATGTTGGGCTTCTGTCATCTGGAAGATTCTAATATCTTGTGGAACAGGAAGCAAAGAAAGCTTCTTTCTCACAACATCATAGGTGGATTTATCATAATGAAGTTTTTCAGGCCAGGGGCAAAAACATTATTTGATTCAATGTCTTAAAATTAATGTAATTGCAACACTTACTAGAGTTAATGCAACACTCCCTGTGTATGTAATTATTTTTCCATCTGTCATGTTAAAAAAATCACCATTTGGCGACCACTTTCAGAAAGGTTCTGGGGGCCATGTGTAGGCTTTTAGGGGCTATGGGTTGTGAACTCCTATAATAAACTTTCCCTCACCTTCGTTATCACTACATGGTAAATGATCCCAGTATCTGGTTCATTCAAGATGCTATCGTAACAGTGGCTCAGCAGGTGGCAGCACATGGTTGACCTTGTTTGGGCTTGGAAACTTGGCATGGTTAGACCAGTTATTGAAAGTACCTCTCAGGGCTACAGGCAGGACTGGAAAGTTAAAAAAAAAATCCTGGCATAAGGCAATGGGCAATGACAAACCATTTTGTACAGTAAATCACTACTTAGAAAACATCATGCCTGTGTCCATGAAGTTACTAAGCGTCTAGTTCAACTTGAGAGAGCTTTTGTTATTTGACCATTATCAGTAACAGTATCGGTTGGAAAGTCATCATTTTCTTCACCAAACAGATGGTCTAATGGGTAGGGAAAGAAAGTGCACTGAGTGAACATTTCCTGTACATGTCAGAGGGGAGATTATCAAGTTCAGCAGAAGGCCTATTGACTCCTGCTATGAGTGCGGATCTCTAGGTCAGAAGCAAGACCATTAAAAACCTTTTGCTTCTGAGGTAGAGATGACCCATTTGCAGGAACTGCTTTTCCTAGAGGCTTATTCCTCACTGAATCAGGTGATCATTTTGCAAATAATAAATCCAGAAATGCATGGACATCACAAATTTGTCCAGCAAATTATGTATCGATAAGTACATGCAGATGTATGTCCCTGTTATAAGACCTATGTGTGTAACATGCACATACTGTATCACTGTGGATTATGATCTGACTCTGCGTTGCAACATACTTATGAGAGTTGGGAGCCAGAGTTTTTCAGGGTGAGATGTCAGTTATGTCAACAACTAACCAGCTTCTAGATTGAGAAGCACAGGCTATAAGCCTGTTAACAATGGGAGGGTTGAGAGAAAGAAATGCTAGAATTTAACTACCACAAGCATAAAAAGGAAATCGCAATTCTGAACCAGCTGTGCCATGTTGTGCATCTGAGAGCATCTTAAGTCAAGTATGAGCCTAGAGATTCTGTTGGTAGCTTGACATTAACCATTTACCTAATATATTAATGTATATTAAAGATGCTTAATAGAGGTGGACACTCTGTTGGATTATGTCCAGTGCCAGCTGGACTACTACATTTTAAAAAAAGCAAATATGCACAATTGTCACTGGAAAAAAAATGCCATCATTAACAGAGCCATTAGTATTCTGAAGAACAGGGAACTCTTTAGCAAGAAAAATTGATACAAACTTTCCATTCTTCCTACCACCGTATGCCAGTAATGCAAAGGGGATGTTTACTACTAGCTTCATTCAAACAATGGGGAAGGGCATCTCTTTACTGAAAAAGAATGACAAGATTGAGCTCTAAATGTGATCTGGAACCATTCCCAACACACACACACACATGCACACACACGCAACCTTTTATTACACCCATTATATTTAGCAAAGTCATCCTTTCAAGTATTGCAACATCTCTGTGGCACGTAAATAATCATTCCAGCACAGTAGGAATTATATTGGCTTTGCAGTTTCCTGTAATGCATGCATGTTAGGTGGAAAATTTTTTGTTTGGCTGTGAATAAAAATACAAGAAGGCCTTAACTGTAAGGATGTTTGCTGAAATGTGTTCATTGTAATAATAATAATTATAACATAAAACACACTAATAATAGTTTATCATTACTTATGTGGTATTGAATAGGCTCTTCTAGTCAGCTTTAGACTCCATGGGCTAGAGATCTTCATATTTCTAGAAACACGAATGCCTGGAAAAATTATTTATCACCCTACTCCCCCATCAAATACAGTACTCTCCTAACCAAGGAAGTAATAACCACAATAAATTTGATTATTACAGTCTGTGAACAGCCAATATATACTTGATATGATCAAGTGGAGAGAGATGTGGGATGTATTGTCTGTTTTATCTGCCTCTCTTCCATAGTTGCTGTTCATCCTATACAAGCCAGCAGAGTTGGCGCACTCTGGGTCCCATTGATTAAGCAACACCACACAATGGGCCTCCTCTGTTATAGCACCTGTCCTCTGGAATCATAGCTACCCAGAGATTTGTGTATGGTCCCTATTATTATCTTACTTAGACAAGCCCGTAAGACCTTGCTCTCCTCCCAGGCCTTCGACTAGAGCAGGTGGCAGGCCCCTTGTGGATTGTCTGATTTGTGAGATGGCAGTTGTCTCCTTAGATGTTATTTTGTATTTCATATTACATTAGGCTGACCATATCTCCTTGAGACAAAAACGGGCTGTTGGGATGGCAAAACGGGACGGGGTTAAACTTATGTAATATCCCGTATTCATGAAAATGTAAGACGATAAAAAAAGTTTTAAGAAGTTTTTAAGATCCATTTGCTAATCCTTAAACAGATTACTGTTTATATAAAAAGATTTTTGTGTTCATTAAAATGAAAAAGTTTGATTACATGAACATATTGAGCTAACAATTATTCTTCAGTGACAGAACTCATCAAAAATTTAGGTAGACATAGAGGGGGACTGTATTTTATCACTTTCACTATCACCATCACGTCTCATAAACGAACTGATGTTTTTAACTGAAGCCAGAGTCTTTTCAGCATCTTATGTTTCTGGCTATGTAGATGTTGGTTGATGTCACTTCTACCTCCATGAGCAATGGAAAAATGGATATTACAATGTTGGCATACTACTTTTGTTCCATCACTGCACATTTGTCCAGTTTAATAAATTTGAATTCCTCCTGGAGATAGTCATTAAAACTGCAGTTTCGCCTCTTTGTCTTTGGCATTGCAAGGGTAGACTTCAAGCTATAAAAAAATATGAGTCCAGTTCACACTAGGTACAAGGCAGGCACTAGGACTGGCAGGGAAGCCAGCAAGTTCAGGCATGGAGCTCCAGCCTGGTAGCCCTTGGAGGCAGCGGCAGTGATCAGAGGAGGCGCAGGCAGGCAGGCTTGGGCGGCGGGCTGGTTCAGCAGGGCAGGACTGGGAGCGGCGGTGGGCAGAGAAGGCACAGGAGGGAAGGCAGGCTTGTCTGGTGGTCCGGCTGTGCAAGGCTGGCAAGGTCTTCCCGGTTCTGGATTCAACTGGAGTCAAGAGGCGAGGTCTGGAAGTTGAGCCTGAAGAATGGTTGTCCCCGACAACCCGTTCCTCTTTTTTCCGTCCTTTTATTCTTTTTTCTTCGTGCCGTTTGGAGATAGCAGCCAATGGGCTTGCTTTCTTTTTGGCGCTCTTCCCAACTGTCAAGCTGAGCTTTGTTGCAACTGTTCTGCTGTTGCTGCAAAGCTCAGACTGCATTCTAACAATAACGGCTCCAACATTTTTTTAAAAACGGGACAAAATTGACATTTACATTAAAACGACGGGATGGTCGGGAAATGTTAAAAAAATGGGACTGCCCCATTCAAAATGGTATGTATGGTCAGTCTATATTACCTATATTTTTTAATGTTATATATTATATGCTGCCCAGAGTCATAATGGAGACCGGTGACAAGATAAGGTACGATCAGATCAGATGTATTGTATGTATGCAATATGTATATCAGATGTATTGTACATATGCATATTGACAGCAGTTACAGCCAAGAACCTGGCAGGTTCCATTCCTGACTGGGCTCCCCCTAATATTTTTTCCTGGCATGGTACTCTGAGCAGCACCACAAAGGCATATGTACCTCTCATTTTAATTCTCCACATCTCCACGGATTTGTAGCACGGTGAGAAGTTAACAATGGTGGCCCTCAGAAACCCGCTGCCAAGGATGACCATCAGAGGGCAGTCAGTTAAGTATCCTTTTCAAGTTAGAATCCTGCTCCCAGCTATTCTACAACTTTCCAAAGGTTCATCTAGCCTAGTATGATGTTTCTCGTGGAGATAACAAGATATCTCTGGGAAGCCCACCAGCAAGGTTTGAGCGTAACAGCTCTCTCTTGCTGTTCTTTTTCCAGCAACTGATATATACTGAAAATACTGAATCAATTAAGAGTAACAATTCCACTGGTTCATGAACAGAATTCTCACATATCAGTATGTTTCCATAATTACATGAGCAGTAAGCTGCTGCATACTGTCCTTCAGGCAACCAGACAGTGGTAAGCTCAAGCAAGTCTGAATCCTATGGTTGTAATTTTAGACTCATCAATCACTTGAACAAGATAAACAAAGCAGGAAATAATGAACATTCTGGAAGACAAACTATTGTTTCAATAGTTATTCAGATTTAACTGCTTTGCTATGTAGTCAGAAACACATTTTAAATATATTTTAATGCTATATCTGATCAGAATAATTTAATGGAGTTATGAATCATCATATAGTTCATGGAAAAGAAAGTACTTTGTTTTAATTACAGCATTTTCAACAAACCAACATTTAAGATTGATCATAGAAATATTGTGCTGATCTGCAGTTTAAAAATATAATAAATAAATCAATTCTTATATAGCACATTTTAGTTGAAGGGTTATACTGGACTAAATTCCCAGGATTCCCCTGCAGCACAGTAATTGGCAAGTCTCTGCCAGACTCCTTGAAACAGTGGCATGAAGTAGAGGGGCAGTCCTTGATGGATTGCTTGCAATCATTGGCTGTTTCATCTGGGTCAATGGTTGAACGTTTCTAAAGGATATAGTTGTACAGAGTGATATGCCAAAATGGTAAAGAATTCTGATTTATTTGAGGATGAGTAGCTAACTGTACATGTTTGGTTTATCATTATATACTTCCTAGGAATTCTGACATTTCCTCTTAATAAAGAGGTAGATCAGATGTTGCTATTTTTTTCCCTTGGTTTATGACTGTCTTGTTGGACAAGAAAGAAGACAAGCATTCCAGATTAAACCTAATATAAAGAAAGCTACTTTTTCTGTCTAGTCACTCCCAGAAGCAGAAAGTACCAAGGAAGAGTGATAGACCAATGTACTCTTGCTGGCTGCTCATTTTCTAATAATTCTTTACAATTCCAGCTTATAGTGGCATGCAAACGTGTCCTAAATCTTAATTCTCAGCTTTCTGCCTCATGTACTACATCTCACTGATACCTGAGCATTTGGTTACATCACTTTCCCCAGGATTCCTCCCACTTAATCTAGATTATATAAAATCAGATATACTTAAGCCTAGTTATGTTATCACAACCAGTAACTTGTTACCATTAAATAAGGAAGTATTCTTGATCATCCCAACAGATGCTGATAAGAAGAAAGACAGCTAGATTCCTTGGTTGTTATCATCACACGTGATGAGCAAATCTGCTCAACTAGACATTTAACATATACACCAGAGACACCACATATATTCCATTATATATTCATGGAGGTTTGGAATTGCTTCATGTTATACATTTTAATTCATGCATAATGGGTCTTCTCACATGTGTTGAACATACAGATGATGGGAGCATGTTCAGTAGATGCATCAACTAGAGTTCATGGCATGTGTCTCCTTTGTATATTTCTCTGTATTCATGTGATTTTGTGTGTTCTGTTGAACACCAATGCTTTGATTAGTTTGTAAGGAGAAAGTAGTAAGCACATTCCTGTATATAAAGAATTCCTCTACTCCAGCAAAAACATGCAGGAACTAGTATCCATATATAGGTCTTAGGTGTGTAATATAGGTAGCTTTTCCTCTAAGATCATCATATCTAGCACTCATGAGGTCCCACTTGCCTGGACTTGCATTTAGTGCATAGCACTGAATAGTCACTATTGATCTGAACTACAGTTATATGTTTGGGTCTAGGATGTAGGCCCTTAATCTCATTTACCCACTATTCTCCTAAAGACGAAAAGGTACATAGAGAACTTTGCACATCTCAACACACAAAAATCTGTGGATCAGTCCCAGTGCACCAGACGAAAAGAAATGGAATAAAACAGAACAGCATTTCTCCTAAGCAGTTTCCTTGACAAGTATCTAATGAAGTTTGTTGGATTCGTGTGACTGCAGTTATAGAAGAAAGCCAAGTGAAAAGTAGAAGCCAGAGGGCTGCTGTGGACAGTCCTGAAATACTGTATACCCACCACTGCCAAAACAAAACACCAAAGAAGACCTACATGCATCCTTTATGTGCATGAATGGTCCTAATTAAAAAAATTAAATATCATTGACAGAAGACAGAGTGCATAGCTAACACATTCCCTCCTCAGGCAGGAGCTCAGATTAAAGTTAATTATCGTATCTTCATTCTAGATCTTGATGCTTTACCATTTAATTCCCTAGGAATTAGGAGATATCCAAAAGAGATACATTAACATATTTTATGGGTATATGTGATGAGATATGTAACTTTACGTCCAAATCTATCAACCACATGCCCAAATGATCAAACCAGATTTCTCAGCCAACACCTCCAAGCCATTTCAGTTGTGATGCAGTATTCAGACAGACTATGTCAATGGAGATGGGATTTGCCTTGTTCATCAGTGGTACAAAACCTCTGCAGTTGAAGGCCTTCAGAGGTCTCTTGCCAAGAGCCTGTGGCTTCACCTAATTTAAATATAAATGTAAAAAATTCTCCTAATAAGCTGTAAGTACTTATTTTGTTGTTGACAGCTGGCTGCCCTCCAAATAATAAAAAATATTATCCTTCTTGCAACATGAAAATTTGCCTGTGGTGGAAAAATAAAGTTAAAACAGCCTTTCCCAAATTGAGTGCTTTCTAGATACATTTTGGTTGGGAATTACTGGAGTTGAATTTTGATACTTTGGTAAAGTTCGGAAAAGCTATCTACAAGATTCAAGGTGTATCTTCCCTTGACTTTGGGCTTTCATTGCTGAACATTGCTATAAGAGTCTTGGACCAGAAGCCAAGTTTGGATGCCTATTTACAAAGATACCAGGTAATAATAAAGCATGCAAAGAATCTTACTGAACTGGAATTTTGTAAAAATACTAATTTTTCTTTATCTGAAGCAAAATTTAACTGGGCAGAGCAGCCTTTTTCAAATGTTCAGATGATCACATGAAAGCTTCCAACAGGGTAAAAAACAGGGTCCTATTCATCTGCGATCCCAGTGTCCATGAATGAGTTCAGCTGGGAAGTTTGAACAGGAGGTGTACAGGTAGTCCTCAGTTAACAATGGTAATTGGGACTGGAATGTCTTTGCTAAACTATGTGGTCATAAAGTGCTATATCATGTGACCATATCGCTTATTGACAGCAATTATGGCACTCCCTGTTGCTGTTGTTAAGTGAGGATCATGGGTTGTTAAGCGAGTCCCAGGCGGCTTGCAAGCAGGCTAGCAGGCAGATAAGGTAAGGTGTGGTGTGAGTGCTGCAGGCCAGCTGTTGCCAGGCAGGGGAGGGTGTGCAAGTGACCCATGAGGCACAGCATGAGCACAGCAGGGTCAGGGGTGGCTGTTGCTGGGCAGAGGAGGGTGCAAGCAACTTACCAGGGTGACTTGCACCCTTCCCTGTTGGCTTCCCCATTGACTTTGCTTGTGGGAAACTGGCAGGGAAGGTCACAAATGGCAATCATCTGACCACAGGATACTGCAACCATTGTAAATGTGAGCTGGTTGCCAAGTGCCCAGATTGCAATCATGTGACCACAGGGGTGCTGTGATGACCAGAACCTTGAGGACCAGTTGTAAGTCTCCTTTTTCAGCGCTGTCATAACTTCAAATGGTCACTGAATGCATAGCTGGTAAGTGAGGACTACCTGTTTTTGTGTTTGTACAGCTTTCCATGGCATCTGAGTCCCAGATCTCCTGGACCACTTTTCTTATTCAAGTCAATGTGACTCCAGCAACCATCAGGCCCCTTAGCTAAACATAACAGCTGGGGAGATACACATGCAACTTTATTCTCTACCAACTTGACATCAGTTCCCACCAACTTACAATGAACACCTGAAGAGTACTTTAATTAGTTCTGTATGTGGAACAGAATGAAGAAAACATCATGGCATTCACCACAGATAGTAAAACACTTGGGTCGCTCCTCAGCAGATTTCCAGTTTATTTTGGGAGGATACTCCTCCTCCCTGGATTGACAAATAGGGGTTTGGACTGTATAATAACAATACACATTTGTATTTCATAACTAATCCCAAACAACATGAAAAATAAAGATAATTTGCTTCTATAAAAGTTGTGTGCCTCTAATAGTCAACTAATGGCTTATCTAGGCTTTCCATCTTTGTAACAAGGCTCCATGCATGGCTCTTAGGGAATGATGAAAGGACACAACTTCCTATAACATCTTCAGTCTCCATAAAGCAGTGATTGGCAACTTGTTGACTTCCAGGAGTTTAGAACTTCAAGTCCCATCAGTTGGGACTATTTGTAAGAAATTATGGTTATAAACCCAAGACATCTCAAGGGCTCCTGGTTGCCTTCCCCTGCTTGCTTGCTATCTATTTCAGCCCTCATTCCAAAGTTGCTTGCTGCATTAGAAATAATTTGTGGGCTGTGGGAAGAACCCATTGCCTGTCCAGTGTTTTTCTATAAGGTATCCACTGACCTTGCCTGCCCAGGTTCAAGGGGTGGAGAGCAATTCTCCTCTATCTCTGTACCTGATGTTTTCATGTCATACGGTTACTACTAAAGAAAAATCTCTATGGAATGTTTCATTCCAAGTGGAGACTTCTGGGCTTGCTTATTTTCATCTAGTCAGAAGTCACAGCCTGGAAAAAAAATATGCCAGGGCAGATTGTTTTCCCATCTAGCCTAATACTTTTCTCTGGCTGGCAGGTATTCTGCAAGATCTTGGGCACATGAGTTTACCTTTCATGCTATTTAAATAGGTTAGGGATTGAACTGGAAACAGTCTGTGTGAACCCTACCACTACTTTGTTTTCTGCCCTAATATATGAAAAAGAAAGTGAGAATGTTACTTTTTTCCCCCCTTAAAAAACATTGTTTGGTGCCACAGTAAATTCTGCCTCCAATTTCAGTTCAGAAAATTACATTTTAGGTATCAGAAATTGGGAAAAGATTCTAGAAGCTCGTTCTGTTGTGGTCACATCTAATTAATTGCTTTGTCCCATATATGGGATGCAAGTGAATATTTCTAGCCAATTATTTTGTTGTTTTGACTCACGTAAAACTTGTTTCTCTGAAATGGGGCATGCAGTTTGTTATGACAGACTTTGAGACCCCACTTATAAAACTGTATGAATGCCAAACTTACTAATGAAGTTCTGAGATTTATGCATGAAGTTTAAGGTAAACAATTTAAATGCTTCCAGAAAGGCTGCTATGGTAGTCTAGTGCAGGAAAAACAACAAAGCCTTAACAATTACACTGGTAACAGTAGATTGTTTGGTGGAATGTATTCAGTTCTAACAGATGCAACATAGCACCCAAAAGCTTATGCCACACACACACACACACACACACAGGTTAGCTTTTACAAGCCCCAGAAATCTTTATTTACTTTAGATAAAATTCTGACACTCCTTTAATTCAGGAAATCTTCAAGATCCTCTGTGAGCATCCCCGTATTCCAGTATCCTTGAGTGGTGGCAGCTGGCACAACCAACAGTGCCCAATTAGAGGGTAATACCTGGATGATCTTAGCTGATTTCTAAAAGCTTAATCCTGGGCCTCTTGACTAGATTAAAAAAAAACAGCTTGAAAAGGCAATGCCCAACCACTTCTATATTGCTGCCAAGAAATCTACATGAATGTGTCCATGAAATTACCAGTGATCAAGCTGTATTCAAGGGAAATTTCACTAAAAAACAAAAACAAAACCATATCAAGGCAACATTGGTGCTAATGAAATCTTTATGTTCTTTAGAATTCTATTTTGTTATGTATTTGATGAATAGTTGTTCACGAATATATTTTATATATAGCCTATAGTCATTCATACGTGTGGTTGGTACTTGAATGGGGGGGGGGTGTCACCACGGAATATCAGGAGTGGCGGGTAGAGTGGGCAATCCACAGAACATCCCAGAAGACAATTGAAACCACTTCTGCCCTGCTGCCAATAACATTACATGGACATGATACAACGGAGACCTTACGGTATCCTTGGCTAGCTGTCGGCTCCAGCTATGCTGTGAGAAGGCCCCTGCCTCATCCTCAGGGCAGAGAAAATAAGGAAACCACTTCAACTCTGCTTTCATTCTCTCTGGCAGTGGCTGCTTTCCTGGCTTGCAAATTCCAGCCAGAACAGCTGCATTGCAGAGAGAGCGTAAGGGAGGGAAACAACTGGTGTAGCTCTCGCCCTTTTTTCCAAGTGTGGAACTCGAAATTGTAACCTTTCTACACGACATTGGCACTGCTGGGAGCAAATTGGTACATATTACCATCTTTGGTGGCAATGTCCAATTAGCCAGTCCTTTTGAAGAAATCAGGAAAATCAGCCAACAGTTCTTCTCTAATTAATCCTGCTGGTTTATTGTCCATATTTCCTAGCACATTCTAATTGATACTGTATGCACTGAGAACTTGAACCAATTCCTGTTACAGTTGCTAGGTTTGGTGTCAACTCTGAGTTACGATACTAGTTGCTACTATATATATTTGAAAGAAAAGGGTGATTTTTAAATATAGTCAGCATTTGAAATTATCTGTCCATAAAATTACAATTGGCAACTGAGAAACGTGGATGTAATTCTCCATGCTGCCTACAATGGCACATTTGACTGAAACTTGGTTACTGATTGCAATAAAGTATGTCAGAATTCAGTTCACCTTTGAGGTCATCTCTGGCCTCAATTAAATCTTGGTAGATATTGAGATCTTGGTTTGTGGATTGGTTTCAATGTCTACATTCAATGTTGCAAGTCGCAAAAGGAAAATATTGGGTTGCTGTTGTGATTCCATTACTTATAAAAACCTACATAGCCAAGCCTGCAATAGGCTCCCGAATGTCATCAGGGTGGGAGTCAACCAGATCTCTGGGGGGATATCAGAGGGCAGATACCAGAACTAAACAAAGCCTTCAAAGTTATGTTTGTGTTATTGAAAAGTCACAAAGCAGCAAAAATCCAAAGGGTTGGACCCAACAGATGATATTCCAGCAGACATTATTAGCCTTCTCCCTGCAGTCTCCCATGGCCTCCCCAAAGCTGCTCTGGAGAGGAGAGGAGAATGCTTAGAACTGACAAGGTGCCACAGAGTGTCACAAACTGATAAAAAGTCTTCATTTTAAATGAAGATAGTTGTAATAAAGTTGTAATGAAGTTGTACTAAAGTTGCAGATCCTTGAGCAGGACTTAGCAGTAAGTCCTGCTCAACTCATTGGGCAATATATCGCACTACCAAGGATAAGATTGGGTTTTGTTTCAAAATCTATTGCTTTCAACAGGTCTTTGCTTCAGTGAATGGTTGCTAAATTTTGCCCAATGGGTAATATCACCAGCTCTGTTTGAAATAAAAACATTACCACTCTGGAGTCAATAATTCAGTAATATTCCTGCTGCCCAAATCAGCTTGTTTGAATCACAACATGAAATGCAAACTAGGATTTTTAGTCTAGTAGTTAACCCTTATCCAGAATAAATTTAGCTTTATATTAGGCAATAGGGAGAAAGGGATGTGTACTGTATGAATTTTAATTAATCGCTATGTGGCATAAACATAAACATAATATGCAACACTTGTAAACAGATTGGTCACCACCTAGAATCTTTGGAGTAAAGTGATTTACAAATCTTACAAGTAAAGAAATAAATACAGTGATGCCTGATGGGCTGAGGGCTATTTCACAGACTTAAACTGGCAGATGATAATGAAGCCTGAATGGAGAGACAAAGCTAATTAAGTCAAACTAGAATATTAATTCTAAAAAGAAGCAAAATAGCTTCTGTGCATATCAGCTTGTACCTGATGGCTCCTCCTACTTTTGGGGCACTGCTACTTGTGACCCTGGCTTGTCAGGACATCTAAATACAATATGATAGCTTTTTCTAGATGGAACCACCAGAAAATGAAAGCTATAAGCAAACTGAAAGCTTCGCACTGCCACAGTGCCCCATGTACTGGAAGAACTGGTTGGTTTAAACCAACACATTACTGGTTAAACCATTACCCTGATTTATAGGAGCATGCAAAACAGTTTGAATTTGAACTTTCAAAAATAAATGCCCCACTCTGAGGGTGAAACAGTAAAGTGCATTTTAGAGGTGCTTTGAGCTTAAAACTGGCAGTTTGAATTAAAAACAGTTCAAATTTGAAATAGTTTGTATACTTTTCCTAACATCCTGACATCCAAATGCAGTCTCTGAATGTCAGACTAGTTTATTAACATTTTTATTGCAGTTTTCTGCTTAAAAAGCGCTCAGAGCAGCTAACAAAGTTATTTAAAAACAGGATAAAAACATATTTAAAATAATGATTAATAGGTACAATGTACATGTAAAACACAAATCAATGAGACAGAAGAAAAACCGGTGGACAGAACAGCTAAATAAAATCAGCTAAAGCCAATGGAAAAAACCAGGCCTTTCTCTAAAGCAGTGAATCTCAACCTTGGCAGCTTTAGGATGGGTGGACATCAACTCCCAGAATTCCCCAGGAGCATGGCTGGCTGAGGAATTCTGGGAGCTGAAGTCCACCCATCCTAAAGCTACCAAGGTTGAGATTCACTGGTCTAACGCTTGAAAACAACATGAGTTAGAGTTAGGGAACCTTAAGGAGTAAGGAATTGTACAAAATGGGAGCAGTCACCACAAAGGGCCAGTTTCTTCTGAATAATGGCCTGGCTTTATAGGGGAACAGGCAAATGGAAGAAGCCACAAATGATCAATCAGGTCCTTACATCCCACGCCAGGTAGGTACCAAATCTTTTCTATATTTATTTACAAATTTTTCTATGCTGCCTACTCTCATGATTCTTCAGTTATGAAGTACAGTTAAGTTTCAATAGAAGCGAATATCTGTAGCTCAGGGTTGAACTGTGGAGTCCTTGGTGCTCTCTGAGCCTTGCTGTTTTCTTGCAGATGCTTCATTACCCAACTAGGTAACATCATCAGTGTACTTTGCTTCACAAAAGAAGTATGTTTTTTTTAAAAAGAGGCTAATATTAACATAAAACTTCAAAGTGAAGATTATTTTATCTAACCGTGTTTTATCTGAACGTCTGATTCCATTCCAGGCAAGACTCTCCAATCTGAACCATGGGTTATACATTTTTGCTTACTTTAACCATTGCTTGCTACTATAAACACAGCTTTCAGGCTCTTGCACCACACACTAGTCTCTTACAGCCACAGAGCTATGAAAGTCAAATTGCCTCAGATTGAAGTCATTGTTCTTTTCCATTTTCCTCAGATTCTGAATTCTTCCAGGTGACAATGAAATCAGATATTTAGTCCTATAAAACACTGGAAAAGACCCATGTCACAAATGGGGGAATGTATGTAACAAGACAAAATATACATCCATCCTACAGTTAATCCAACCAATTTATGCTTTTACCAAACACGGACTGAACACCCTGAAACAACACGGCAGAGCCCACAGACAAAGCAACTCCCATAAACCAGCCAGTTAAAAAAATCCCCACAAAACACAGGCAATAAAGGCAGCATTAAACACACCCAGAAACTGCAATACCCCTCCCCCCCCAGTAAAGCATAGGCGACACTCCTCACTAATAGAAAGAAAACCGATACAAAGAAAATCAAAATGAAGGAAAACCACATAAACCAAAGAATCCTCTGTCACTGATCTGCATAAAGGAGACCATCTGGAACCAAACCAAGCTGGAGCCCTGATGCCTATGCTCAGTTGTGGGACTACTCTAGTTTTTTTTTTTATGATATCATGGTTTAGATACAATTTCCTTACATGGGGAAGGAGCTGATACATAGGTGTGCCTGGCAAAGCTGTCACATAGTTATGCCATGATTCACCCTACAACCCCAGGCAATTTGAACTGGAACTCTACCTTCACTTGAGCAAGAATGACAAGAGACCTGTGGGTTAAATTAGGAGACTGAATCTCAGAGTGTATCACAGGTAATTGAACTATTTTTTAAAAATAGGGACTTTCATCCTTTGTATTCCTTTTCACAACAATGTTGTTTCTCCTCTTGGCAAGCAGATTTTCCCCAATACCAGTACTTCTCTGGGGTTTATGTTAATTCATATAATTGGAATGGATGCCATTGACAACTGTGGCAGCTTGAAGACTCAGTTACCATTGAACATCTGCTCAACAAACTAAAAATATGTCATTTCTGAAACAGGGACAAAATAAAATCTTGCCTGGATTACAGCTGGAAGTAAACCTTCTTAGGAATTACAAATTCTTAGGCTAACGTCTGTAACAGGGAGTCTTATCCTGAGGTCCACCAATCCCTTGAAGGTCTGTGGATAGATTTCAGGGAGTCTGTGAACTCGGATGAAACAAACAAACAAAAAAAACCCACATCCAACCCATTATTGTCACTGACCTTTGACTGAAATAGAGCTTTTCATTGAATAATGTAGGTAGGCAACAAAGTAATTTAAGCGTCTGGACTTTAAAAATATTTCTTAACTTCAGTAAATTTCACTATCTAAAATTATTATACCCTAAAAAAATTAGTGTCAGATATTGATTCAATGGATTAATAAAGCACCTATATTATTATATTACATGTTCGTTATTTTTAATGTTTTGATAATCGTATTTGAGCATAATTCTGAGAAGTGGTCCATAGGTTTTACCAGACACCCAAAGGGCCCATGGCACAAGAAGATAGGCCATACCACAGAGAAGGTAACCTTTCTGTGGACAGGATTGTACCTTTCTTTTTTTTAACTGTAGTGGCTGAGGGCTGAAGTGGGTGGTGAGTGATGAGGGGATCTCGCCACAGTGGATAGATTTGACTTTTCCAGGGTTTTGAAGGGACAGATTGTTGTTTTTTTTTAAGCGAGGGGGGATTACGTTGGTAGTTTGTTACCAACATATCCCAAGTCCCTGGGGACTGCAAAAAAGAGGGACCACGTGCAGAACAAGGGATGCAAGTTGCCCACCCATTGCTCCAGAAAGCAATGTTTTGCTTTGAGAAATGAAAGAAAAAGCTGTACAAACAATGAACAATGGCTGAGATGTCAGCCAGTGATGTAAGCAAGGAGGATCAAGAAGTGGGCATACAAAGTGACAGCCTAACTAGAACAGAATCCCAGGGTGGAAGGATGCCTCTTGGTCACCAATTATACAATAGTCTGAAGAGCTCAACTTAGTTCCTATATTTTAGCAAACATTTTTTCTGCCTGGAAGACTTTATAGAAGGACTGTTCATAGTAGTTCCTATGCTTAATTTCCTTTTCTTCCCTCTTATTAAGTAAGCTGACTTAAACATTAAAAATTGGCAATGAATATATATGAAAGACTAATTTTTGTTTCATACACAAGAGATACAATGTTTCAGTGGGCTTTCTTCATATAATAAAATTAATACAGAATAGATGGAGCAGAGCCTATGCAAGCTACAACTTTACAGAATTATTACAGATGCAGGCAGATGATACAATATAATATAGAAACCTTGAAGATGGACACTAGTTCTAAAATATATTTAAAATACTTGAATAGTTTCTAAAAACCAGAAAGTCAATAGTTCAGATAAATGACTACCTTGTATGAAAACTACACATAGGAACCTGAAAAAAGTAAACTGAATGGAGTTTCAGCACAATAACATTCAAATCTGAAGGTTTTTACTGTGCCAATCTAGAACTATTTTGTGGCAACTGAGGTAATTTATAAGCATCTAAACAAACCGAACTGGGCATTTGTGGTAATACCCACCTTTGATATCAGCTAACCATGAGTATGCACATGATTCTTTAGAGCTTAAAATCCTCACTTTCAAGATAACATAAAGAAATGAATCACATAGCATAAGGGTAAATATTTAGAGAGAATGTCTGAACATCTTTCAGTCTGTAGCCTGGATCCTAGCAAAATTATAAGCCTCCATCTGAGCTCCTCCTCTTTAGAACACTGATGGTGACTTAAGGGACTGAATTTATACAAAATGCTGCACATAGAAAACATCTTAGAAAGAAGGACTAACATAGCTTTCTTCCCAACATGGTTGTTTTCAATGTACATAAATGTCTTTTTGTGGGAAAACAGTCCTTCATAGATGTCTTCATCAACGTTTGTAAATAGTACAGCCCCAATGTAATTTTACCACTTCAGTGAGGCCTCAGTCTCCTTTGAAGACTTTGCTTTCTGATGGAGTATACAACCACATGGTCTGTTTTGCAAGACAGAGGCTTGTAGCTCTTAAGAATGTATGGCGAACCATGGTTGCAACCATATTGTTGTCAGATAACAAGAGCAAACCAGTGATCCTTGCAATGGTCTTCGCATAGAACATCTTAATACAGCACAGCCAAGAAGACTGCTACATCAATTGTCAGTATTTATTGACTGTCAGGCTAGTATTCATTATGTGTAAGTAGCCTAATCTTGCATATTTCATATCATGAATCAATTTTTTAAATTTAATTTTTATCCCGCCTTTATTATTTTTACAAATAACTCAAGGCAGGGGACATACCTAATACTCCTTCCTCCTCCTATTTTCCCCACAACAACCACCCTGTGAGGTGAGTTGGGCTGAGAGAGAATGACTGGCCCAGGGTCACCCAGCTGGTTTTCATGCCTAAGGCAGGGCGAGAATTTAAAGGAGTCTGGTTATGAGTGTAGGATTTCTGGTACACTATGTTTTCTGGAATGCATTTAGTAAGGCTGTATGACTTGGATTTGGATTCAAACTGACTTAGACATCTCTAAACTGTTTTGGGAATATTCTAATTTGAAATGGAGAGGTTGACATTTGAAACTTAGTATTACAATAACCAATCCATCTTAGATTCTGTTAAGCAATGACGTCTATTGAGGATTCCACTACAGCATGCACAAATGCACTTCAAAAGTCCATCTCAAATTATGTCAATTTTCTAAAGCAAATTGCATCATCAAATCTATTTTCAAATTGATACTGAAATTCAAATCAGATCAGGGCTGGTTTTAATACCACTAATAGTGAGTTTGCTAGCTTAATAACTTGCATGCTCTGAAGGGCCAATGGCAGTGCCTACTTACAATATTTAGAAACCATATTGAAACTTCCAGAGTTTCATATACTCCAACTTAACTTGAAAGTTATACATGCAAAACTAGGAGAATCCTTCTCACAGGGTACAATTTTGCTTGCTTGCAACAGCCAATCATGACAGGCAGTACCCATCCATTATCTATGGTTACATAATGTTTAATGTTTGGTTCAGACTGAGTCTAGGACCCAAATTTGCTTCCAGGTGTAAGACAAAAGCATATTTAGCTTGAAACTTTTGTGAACATTTCCCCAGAACATACAGTATATCCCATCAGAAAGCCAAAGGCAGTGCAGTTTAATGAAATTTTACATTACAATAAACAGTCTGCCTTGGTTTCTATTAAGCAATGATTTTCAGTGATGTTTCTACTACAGCTGTACAAATCTTTCAGAAAAGTCCTTAATTTATAGCAGCAGTGCAAGAAAAATGCCACATCAAAGACACGAAGCAATAATATCCTCTTCTGAGTTTGATGTAGCTGCTTCGAAGACCTTCCTACTTCACTTTGGTGACAGCCTGGATTGTAATTATCCTCTATGCATTCACACACACAAATGATGAGGGATTGTACTGGAATAACTGGATTAAACTTTAGGAGGATGCAACAGAAGTACCCCATGAAATGAATGATAGAGCCTAATTTGTTCACATTCATACTGATTTGAATAGGAGAGAATATAGAGAATATCATACAGATTTGTTGGTGTTTTGTGTTTTGTGGGGGTGGGGTTGTGCCTTCAAGTCAGTGTTGACTCCTGGCAACTGCCTGGACAAGTCCCTGCAGTTTTCTTGGGGTTTGCCATTGCCTCCTTCTTAGGGCTGAGAGAGAGTGACTGGCCCAAGGTTACCTAGTTGGCTTTGTGTCTAAGGCAGGATTAGAACTCATTGTCTCCTGGTTTCTAGCCTGGTGCCTTAACTGCTACACCTGTAGTAGTGCACTGCAGATCCTAAATATTGCTGTGGAACAGGACATTCATTATAAGTGGAGCTGCATCTTCATCATGTCATCATGATAAGGAAGAAATTATATTGAAGAAATCAGTATGAAATGCTGCTGTGCAAAGTTAGATGCAGCAGTACCCTGCATCAAATAGCATACTGCCATCTCTGAAGAATTTTTCTCAAAGAAACTTACCAGTAGCTATGCAAAACTTTGCAATGTGAATCATATATTACCCACCTTGCATAGCCATCTTGGAGTGAAGGCATTGTAGTGTGTCAGTTGACCTAATAGCCTACCACAATGCCTAGAAAACATGAAGTTTTGGTAGAGGTACCCCATGTATAACAGATAAGGGAGGACAGCCAATAACCAGTGAGAAAACAGTTGGATAGATCCAATTACTGACTGAATGACAGCTGTCATTCAACAGCAAGGATATAAGGATTGCATACATAGAGTCATATTTAACTGTCATAACTGTGTACATTTTCCCAGTGACAATAATAATGGAATTTTTATTGAATTCAAAGTTCAGTGGCACTAGTAAGCAATATGGAAGAGTAATACACTGGAATCACAGAATGAACACCAAAGTGAGGGTTTTCCCATGGCAACATATGCTCAAATTTGTCAAACAAAGGTTACAGAAAAGAAAAAAAGAGAAATGGAAAGGACAATCCATTACACGCCTACATGATCCATCCTTAATCCAAAGCATAATACCTACTCCCAACGAAAGGCTTTCATTAAAGGAAGAGAGATTATGCACTTCAATGGGAAGTCTATACCCAACTATTATTAACTGATTAAGAGGAAATATCAACTGCAACTTATTAGGAAATAAGAGTCACATTATCACTGAGCATTTTAAGCTCCATATCATTTAATGAAGAGATCAGTTCCACGTTGTGTGTGTGTGTTTGTATAGTATGTGTGTGAGTGAGTTCCTGTTGGCACCAAATTTTCTAAAAACTCTCCCCTAATCTCAGGATAAAAGATCAAATTTATTTTAAGAAAATTGTTTCTAACCTTCCGGCTGTCAAGGTTATTATTTGTACAGGATAATTTACCAAGCAGCCTATCAGAGTCAGCAGTTATTACCCTGGCTGCTACCAAGACACATTAAAGTACCTGCTTTGAGGATTTACAGTCTTAATACGAGAGATCTGAATAGTCAGAAAGAAGCCGTCGTCACAAGCCAGAATCAGTTCAGTGGGAGTGTGTCTCCTTCTAAAAGGTTTCTTTAAAAAGACATTAGGAACCCTTCATTATCTTTGCAGTTAACTTCCTCCATTGTGGTCCAACCCTGGATACCGTTTCCATGGTTGTGAGTGTTCTGCTCTCAAACATCACCAATGTTTTTTCTTTGGCAAGGTGCAACATGCCAAACATACAATTGGCTGGATCATGGTTCAAAGCATGCCCACTGAAATGAGTACGATTTAATTTAATTATGACAGACTTAAATCTGAATCTGACAGAACACCAGCATGTTGCAAGTTTCATTTTGAAGAAGGTTACATTGATTTGAGGGGCATTATATGTACATTATAGATATGCTATCCAATCCTAATATGCTGGTTTAAAGTCCTAGACTACTTAAGAATCCTATACAAAGAAAGCTGGGATAAAATAATCACAATTTGTATGGCAACTGAAGCTTCAACTGGAGTAATAATTGTTGTTCCTTCATTTGGCAAAACCCCAGGAGCTGTTGTATGTGAAGAAGGGAGTTGGGACAAGAATTCTCCAACATAATTATTTTCATTAGTCCAGTTCCAAGGTCCTTTGGTGGAAAACCTGACTCTTAAAAGCCACTAAGATACAGACAGCTTCTTATAAGTGATGGAAACATTTCATTTCTGTATGTATTGCTTATCAAAGCAAAGCTCATAAAACAGTTTACAACATCTTTTTTTTTAAAAGGGATAACAGTACAATACTGTTTAATTAGAAAAGATTAATCAGAAAAGCATAGTAGAAATGATGTGAAATTGAAAACAATGGGTTTTAATCACTCCAAAACCGGAACAGTGCGTGACAACGTTAAGTCTTGATTGATATCACCCATTATGCTTTCAATACGGTATGCATTAGAAATACACAAGAAGCAGAATTATTTTTATTGGGTTTTATGGATGATGAACTAGAAAATACAGGAAATTAATACTGTATATGGTAACTGTGGCAAGTTTATTGTACCCACAAAAATGGAAGAATTATGAAATACTCGCAGTAGAAGATTGTATTATAAAATTGACAGACCTCGTGGAAATGGCAAAGCTGACTGGTGCGAGTGTGGGCAGAGGAGATACTACAACCTGGGGTGAGTGGGGGCTCCTTGGGAGAAAAAGCAGCAGGAGCAGGAGCAACTTACTGGAGTGACTTGCAACCTCCTGCCAGCTTCCCCATTGCCTTCCTTGTGGGAAGCTGGCAGAAAAGGTTGCAAATGCTGATCACATGACCGCAGGACGCTGCAACCGTCGCAAGTGCGAGCCGGTTGCCAAGCGCCTGAATCGCGTTCATGTGACTGCAGGGGCACGGCAAGGGCCACAACTTTGAGGACCGGTTGTTGAGTCCCCCTCATTCAGCACTGCCGTAACTTTGAATGGTCACTGAATGAGTGGTCGTAACTCAAGGACTATCTATCATGATAAAGCACATAAAACAATTCCATTTTTTAAAAATCAGCAGTAAATGCAGTCCAAAATCATATAACATCTAAAGCCAGAGAAGGTAGTGATGAAAGAAAAGAAAAGAAAACCCTAACTTGCAACCCCTTATAAAAAGTCCTAGAGGAGAATAATAATAATAATAATAATAATAATAATAATAATAATAATACTTGATCTCTTGTTTCAATGATAAAAACACCGGTGCTTGCCAAACCTGCCAAGGGATGGCTTCTATAACCAGGACACTGCATTAAAAATTAGCTTCTGACCTGCCCAGTTGTTGAAGGCAAGGACGTACAGAGGAGAAAGTAGTGGCATATGTTACACAATTGGCCAAGGAAGAGTACCTCCCCCAACTCCAGGTTCTCAGGAGGAGGAGTTCTTGGTAGTCTCACCACAGTCTTGGAATAGATCAAGATTTGCTACTGTCTTCTCCCTACCAGCTCTACCTGTGCTAACGTTTATAGGAGCTCATCTTTCTTCCTGGCAATTCTCAAATAGTTTTAACTGCAGAAGCAACAATACGGCTTTAAATGCTGCTACTATTCATAAACCACTGAGCTGCCGATCGGAAGGTCGGCGGTTCGAAACCGCGCGGCGGGGTGAGCTCCCGTTGCTCGTCCCAGCTCCTGCTCACCTAGCAGTTCGAAAACATGCCAATGTGAGTAGATCAATAGGTACCGCTTTGGCGGGAAGGTAACGGCGTTCCGTGTCGTCATGCTGGCCACATGACCTGGAAGTGTCTACGGACAAACGCCGGCTCTTCGGCTTAGAAACGGAGATGAGCACCGCCCCCTAGAGTCGGACACGACTGGACTTTACGTCAAGGGAAACCTTTACCTTTACCTATTGCCTTAACACCTGAAAATAAAAAACATTGCAACAGAAATATTAAGTTCCTTCCCATTTATTATCAAGGATGTCCGCCAAGTCAATATGCAGCAGAAAAGGCCTATCTGCAAGTTTAAAAGCTTAAAGTGGTAGCTTTACCAGGTCGAGTATCTTAATTTATTGCATCTAAATGCGGGTTCTGCATGCTAACATTTATAATCAAGAGAAGCATAGCATAACAAAGGCACAGTTTGACAGCAGGTGTGAAGATGCCAGTTGCAACCTTAACTGTACATTTCCTGCCCCAAATTTAGTGATGGCAAAGTATGGAAAATTGTATTTTTAATATATTTTAAATCCGAATGACCGACTATAGATTAGTACCAATAGGAATAGACACACACATGTACACATACAACCCAACCAGTATCATAGAATGCAGCAGGAAGCTGTGAGCAAAAACTGCACATCCTAACCAATATGGGAAATGGCCAATGTTAGACATTTCCTGAAGTGCATTTTAACCCTCAGTTGATATTTCACAAGAGACTTTTCACAAACAGCTGAGAAAAGGGTGGGTTTTTTTAGATTTTTTATCCTGCTGGTGAACATACCTAATACTATTTTCCCCACAACAGCAATCCTGTGAGGTGAGTTGGGCTGAGAGAGAGTCACCAAGGTCACCCAGCCGGCTTTCATGCCTAAGGTGGGACTAGAACTCTCGGTCTCCTGGTTTCTAGCTCAGCACCTTAACCACTAGGCCAAACTGGCTGTTTATTTCTTATGTCTGGGCTGCTTTTTTGACTCCTAGACCTCTAGCAGTGTAATATAATATATAGTATATAGTATATAATATAATCACTAATATAATCACAAATATAATATAATCACTAATAATATATAATATAATCATTATTCAGTAATACTGCAGAAACCTTATTGACAAATAGAACATGAAGACACTATAGTAACTTTCACCAAGTTGGAATTCTCAAAACATATTGGGACTGCAGCACCCAGAATTGCCAACCAACACTGTGTTAGGGATACTGTTTGGGAATTCTTGGCACCATTGTCTGAATACCATCGCACCTGGAAAATGCAGAGTATCCTAAAATGGAAGCCACCCACATTGGCTTTTACTGGCCTTTAGAAAACAAATAAAGGTAAGTGAATTTGCTAGGGAAGAAGTACCAAAAGTTAGGAACCGCAACCAAAACTTCCTATCTAATATAACTACCTATCATCCTTCAAACAGTTGACTTGCCAAATTACAACAGGCAAGCCAGAAGCTGTTTAGGACATTACTTAACAGGGGATAATCGGCCTTTTTAATTGGGTTTGGAAACAGGCCATCCAGGCACAGTAACAGCTTGGTGTTCATAGCTTTGCTTCTGTTCACCCCCTTTAAAATATTTTGCTATACATGCTTTTTGAGAGCCTAATTCAGTATGTGCTGAATTATTTTTTGAGGAGAACCAAGACTAGCCCCTGCTGCACAAACGTATGCAGCTTGGAGCATATGGGATGAAAAAACAAAGGCAGCAGTAGATGATGGGTGGATGGGAGGTTGTCAGGCTTCTGGCAAGTTACATAATACCTGGTTTGTAAATCATACAAATGTTATTGAGTTGATGGGATGTACCTATGTCTTATGCAGGCCCTAGGTACCAACTCAAGTTTCAAGAACTTCCATGTTATGCCATGTTTTAAGAACAGGAGCCAAGAAATCACCCTCAATTACCACTTTACCAAGGGAGATATACAACTGGCATGATAGCATAACATGCAAATGAACCAGTAGCACACAGGGTAAATATTATATCTGGTTCACCTTATATCTGGATTAACTCAAAGCCCCGCAATTGAAATATGTTATTGGATTATATTTCTATGCCTCCTTACATAAGAGAAGTTTACCTGGTCTCCCCAACCCCCAATTTAAAGCAGATCTTAAAGAAAAATAAAATTATATCCTTGGATAAGCTCTGGGGTTCCAACCCCTGTTCATCACACAGAGGATGGGTTAAGAGCGATCATCTGGGCCTCCTGCTTGTATGTTCTTCTGCTCCTTCTCTCTTGAGAATTTATCCTTAGTGAAAGCCGGCTTCTTCTGGGAGATGGACGAGCACTTTGCTCAGTCAAGGACAAAATTGGAATGTCCCGGGTCTAGCCAGGAAATCAGAAATTATCTGGGAGCTAAACCAACCCCCCTAATTACCCTTGGCAGAATTAGAATTTCTGTTATTTGTGCCTTTGTATAAGCAGAATGATATAAAAGAAGCTTTTGGGGGGAGAGAAAAGCTAAACGCCATCTAATCAGGCCTCGCTGCAGGGAATAGATTTATCAGATGCTTAATGGTCACTCCTATGCCATATCAATGCTAGGGTTTTGTCACAAAATGTTTTTTTTTTTTTCAAAATTAAGCCCCTTCCTAACACACTTCATTTTTAAAAAATTGATGTATCTTTTTCTTGTTTATTCCATATGTTGGTTTTCTTGTAGATTCTGTTTACTGATTTACTGTTCATTCTGAGTGTATTTTTGATACAGGAGTATGGGACAGAAATTATCGATACAAATAACTAATGGACTATTAAAGTGGCACGGACACTATTACAGGGTGTGTGTATGGAGGCAGAAGGAAAAAGAGGGGAACAATTGAAAGTTTGTCATACCAAAAACAAGTATAGCATCATATAAACAAACATTGCTATTGAGCTCTGTGAATTAGATGCAGTATTATCTTGGTGAACCTGCATCAAAAATTGCTACTTGTTGCTAAAGCGAAGCTCTGATCATCCCTCACCACTGGCCTGGCTGGAAAATGATAAGTTCTCTCCTCATTTTCTGTGGGGAAAAAGGAGTAACCACTGAACTGAATTAAGGCTGTTCTCTAAATCTAATGCTGTGGCTGTCTGTATATGGACACATGCACAATTGTTACTTGACTGAATTGTTATATATAGACAGAAGCTATTAAACATCACAGTCTTCCTTAGTGTCACAGTCTTATCCTATGTTAACTGTCTACAGCCTTTTTTTTCTTGGCAAACCAGGTGTGCCTGTGGTTACCCCCGTCATATGACAGTTAACCTCAAACTGCTTACCACTGACTGTATCTTTCTCTTGGCATTTTTTAGAAAAGTCTGTTAACAGGTACCTTGGTCAGAGCAAAAGTGAAGACTGTGTGTTAAAACAGCACACATGCACATACACACTTTACATAAAATATTCTTAGCAAACCAGACATAGAAGCCCAGATATATGTGCCCATTGCTACCAAGCGGTCCCTTGCAGAAAGAAATTTTTTTTAGTTCTTCCAAAGATAATGCACAATGATTTTGCTGGAGGAAAATATGAACTTTTCTCAGCTGTTGCTACAAGCACTTGTGTAGCATCCTGGAGCTTTGATCTTACTGTAGCTGTGTGCATACTTCCTGTGACCTTCTGGTGACTAAATAAGAGCTTGATGCATGTACAGATAGATCCAATGAACAACTGAAGTCAATTTTTTTAGCCAAAACATCGCAGTGCAAAGATTCTCATATAGAGATAGTACACTGTAAAAATACACACTGCATAGTTTCCCAAAAATCTACCGGAAGCAATGAGGTGTTTTGCTACAAAACGGAAGGGTGGCACAATGTTTTCAGCAACATGGTCTTTGATAATTAGAACAAGTATGAATTAAAACATAATCCTTTTTTGCAATGGAACTGTGTCTTCTATTGTTTTAAAGCAAGGGGAAATATGCTTGAACTGGTGTCTGCACTGATTGTGTAAAGACTAGGAACAACTTCCTAAGGGTGGTTGCAAAAAACTTCTCACCTTACCTACTGTGTTTTTATGAAGCTTAAATTACCTCCCACTCCATCCCCAAGCCATCCCATGCAAACCTCTCAACATTAGGTAGCTACAGTTTTGAACCAGACAGCATATCTCATCATTAGTTGGGTACCACAACCAGTTGCCAAGTCTCCAGACATATTTAGACTACTAATCCTAGAATTCTCAGGTTGGAAATTGTAATTTGGGTGAACGTCCATGGTGCTCACCAGGTTGGGAAAGGTAAACTTATAACTGTCTGAAAAAGCAATTATGCCCATTTCAGAATTTAATTGAAAAAGCAAAGTGGCAACTTTAAGTGCAAAGGGGCTCATGGATGCAGGAACTGATTCTCACGTCCATGTTCTAATCTTTTCAAAAGAACATATTCTTTCCCCGAAAATTTCATTCTAGTACTGAAAAGGAAAAATGAATTTGGGTCATAGTGGGCCTCAGTTCCCTCAACCACATGTCCATTTTAAGGTTAAAAGCAGTCCTCCCCAGTTATTAGATGCACACGGGGTTTCATGGGAATATCAAGAATGCCCACCAGCTAAACTTTCTTTACTAAAGGCAAGCCTAAGATTTGTGCCCGCCTAGCAGGATACATTCTTGCATTTGCCACCCAGAGCCATGACTGTGAGATGGGCAACTATATAAATTGATGTGATAAGAAAGAAAGAAAGAAAGAAAGAAAGAAAGAAAGAAAGAAAGAAAGAAAGAAAGGTAGAAAAGGTCCCTAAGAGGAATGGGTATAATATTTCAGAAAAATAAGCTTAGACCATATACGGATATCCTCACTTATAAGGATAGAAGCCAAACCATGATCGGGCAAGATCTTTCTTTACCTTGCACCTGAGGGCTGCTTGTAGTTTCAGGGGCAAAGTCAAGATAAGACACTGATGCTTGGCCATGGAGACCAGCTGAGAGATTAAAGCATAATGTAGATCTGAGCAACATGATGGTTAGGTTGGTGCCAAAGCATGAAGAACTTCCTGGATTCAAAGCCTGGTGCTGAGATGTCAGAGAGCGCCCCTGGAGAGCTCTTGACAGTCAGGACAGATCAGATTAAACTGGGGCCAGTGGTCTGAGTTGGAATAAGGCAGTCTCCCATGTTTGAGTCTGAAGGAGCAAGAATAAGATTGATGTGGAAACAGGAACAAACGTGAAGATAAACTTCCTAGAGAAAAGGAAATACAAGAAACCAAGAACCAGTAAAACCACCATGTAGCGAAATTTGGAACCAAAAGACTGTGCATGCACATTTGTATGTGGGTTATGTATTTCTGTTGAAAGGATCACCTCAAGATGAATTATTCTTTTACCAATTAAACCACCTAATACAATTCTATGAAGATCATAGATGCCAAGTGGAAGAGGATTTATGACATCCTGAACAACAAACAACAACATTTCATCCTAGCAGTCTAATATTTGGTAACATTTTTTTAAAAAAATAGAAGTTTTGTTAAACGATTACCCAAGGCTCTACCTTAATTCCAAATCATGGGATAGCCAGCATTCTCTCTCTATTCCTAAAATAATATCTGACTTTTCTTATTTTTCTCTACAATTCTGTCTCTATGCTCTGAATAAATGATGGAGATGATCCACATCAATTTTATAGTCCTACTTTTGACAGCAGTTGCGGTGCTGATCTTGAATGAACTTTAGACTCACTCAAGATTCAAGACTAATAAACCCAATAATTTGCAATATGTTAAGGAACTTCTCCTCTGTTTTGTTTTTTTTTTTGCTAGCACTATAAGGAGGATTGGGAGTATAAATGGCCTTATGGCACTACAACCTTTTAAAGTGGCATCAGTACAGCCAGATGTCAGAAATTATGGAAGCTGCAGATTAAAACATCTAAGGCAACAGGTCACCTATTCCAGCACAAAATCCTAAAGCTGCCTTGCTATTCCTCTGAAATAAAGTTTGCACACTGGACAAAAATAGAAGTGAATAAATTTTTACATTGTGTCCCTCTCCCCCAGTGGAGCACAACTAGAATTGCTGATCTCGCAGAAGTCAGATGCTGGGACCATGGTGCCTATATTGACTGCAGAGAGTTTTCAGTGTTCCTCTCCCTCTATTACTCCACAGTTAAGATATCATGTTTATTACTGAGCTTGGAGGCCTCAGGATGCTTAATACAGGATAGTTCAACATGCAGGGTGAACTTGGCTTGAAAACCCCCTGGAACTTTCTCTGAGAGATTGCAGAAGGAGAATCTGGAAGTAAACTCATTAAGAATATATGGTAAGGGGTCAGACTAGCAAGGAAACTGAATAGATGTGATCTGATTTTAGCTGCTAATACATTTTATTTGGTATCAAATTGGGAAGGTTAGACCAGAAACAGTATAAAAGAAACCTCAGAACATGGCTAAGTTTAATCAAGGATAGTTTGAGTGATGCTCCTTAATGACAGATCATTAGGAGAAAGGAGAGAATAAAGATAGCATGGTAGATGAACGGCCTTAGTATAAATGCTTACGCTGCGTGGAAAATGGCCTAAAAGCAACAATTAATGTCTGTACTCGAACCCGCCCAACACATCAGGTCCTGTGTTTTAATTTGCCAATAACTACCATAAGGAAGTGAGCTGGCAGTAGGGTATTTGTAATTAAAACCCAAACTGGCAGAATATTTGCAAACTTGGCAAAATAGCTCTTCTGCCAACCATGATCATGAGATTAAGAAGAGTTTAAGTACTTGTTATTAACAATGTATTTAATCTGGAAAAATTAATTCACCTTTCACTAACCTGGTTGGAAATTCTGGAAGAGAATTCTGGGGTTGTAGTCCAATACATATGGACACTATCTGATTGTGGAAAGTATTAATCAGACAAGAGATTGATTAACTGGGCTTCTGGGTCATATGCAACATTAAGACTTTTTTAAAAAAACAATGGTTTGATGGTAAGGCATAGTGCAGATAATGGATAGCTATCATGGGTGTAACACATGATGCTGAGCCAAAACCAAATAAACCAGATTATAGCATAGTGTGAACCAGGTCACAAATATATTACTTGTGAATGCTATTGGCTAAATAAAGAAAATAGTTAAGTCAAATTTTGAAATCTAATATACATGATTGCAACCTTCAGTGTTGTTTTTGAAACTAATCAACAACTTGTTCCAACACATGTGAGTTGGATGATGTATGAAGCTCACATGGACATGCTGTCAATTAAACATTCAGAGGACTGCAGCTTAACAGTGCAAATGTACACATGCATATTCAGAAATAGATCCCATTGTTGTCTGTGGATTTAACCTCCAGGTAACAGTGCAACGGAGTTTACTACCAGGCAAGTCCTGAGCTTAATTTAATCTTGTTAAGTTAATGTTGCCTGTGTTTATTGGATTCCTAAACTGAATACAGTAAATTGCAAGCATTTTTGATAAAATTACTATGAGGATTGTAAACAGTTTCAGTGTCAGGAATAGTTAAACTTTTTGCCAGTCCTAAGCAGACAGGCATGAATTGCCCCCTGAGGTAAAATACAATTAAGTGGCTCCAACAGCTAAAACAAAATATCTGAAAAATAATATTGGGATGTGGGAGTAAGCCTTTGGCTCATACCCAAGTTTTGGCAGCAGCTATAAAGAGTATGAATCCAAATGGCTTTGGTTCACACAGACCTTTATATCAAACCATGTTTCTATTAAATTAATATGAAAGCATTTTCAACTGTTTTACTGATCATACATTTTGGTCAACATCAAACTAACATAAAGCAGCTGCTCTCTACCTTCCTTCAATTCCTCCTGTCTATCCACACATGCAAAAACAGATACAGGAACACAGGGTATGAATTAGAATAAATGAGTTCATGCATGTATTCTCCCACCTCATGATTGCATCAACCTCTGGTGGACAGAATATTTAAATCATCCTTACAAATCAAAATTAAGGTAGAATGTGGATATCTCCATGATTTTCAGTAGAATCCCCACATTTAACTGCAAATCAAGGGATGACTGAAATACGTGGTAGTGGAATTTGCCAAATAATACATTTCTCTGTGATTTCAGAAAAGGGTATCTCTGTGATTTCACCTTTCCCTAAATGCTGGGAAAGGTGAAAGGAAAAGAAGCAAGGTGGATGGACTCAGCTACAGTGGTGATGAGTGCATGGTTGGAGACTTGAGAGAACAGGTGGAGAAAATCTATGTGGTTGCTAGGAGTTGAAAACAACTTGATGGCACATAATCAATAAATCAATCTGATTTCATTGCACATAAAAACCACAGCAGAAGTATCCATATAGCAGAGAGAAATAATAGAGAGATAAGACTATCCAGCTATAAGAAAATGAGCCTTACAAAGAGTAACATCTGACTACCTACAAGATACTATTATGGATTGCAGTAAAGGCAAGATACTCCCAGTCCTGTTCTTTCAAATATTCTCTTTCAAGGAGCTTAAAGAGGGAGCACCCCCCCCCACTCACTAGCACTGATGATGTTACCTAGTTGGGTAATGAAACATCTGCAAACAAACAACCAAGCTCAGAGAGCACCAAGGACTCCACAGTTCAACCCCAAGCTACACATATTCTCTTCTATTAAGATTCTATCTCAAGCTATTAGGAGGGAAAACAAACTTAAGTGAATAGATATGGGCCATTCAATTGGATTAAAGCAGTCTTGGTAACTATGCGATTGAAGCCTGTAACCTTAAACACAAAATCACTTAGTTCCAACGGGTTTAACCATTAAACAGTTTAGAGGAGGGATTTACATGAGTGACAGATAGTCATTTCCTTGGAAATGCCCAGATGAAATCAATCTAAATCAATAGTTGTGATGAATGCACACATATCTATCAGGACTTGCCAGCTCTTGGATGAGACTGGGCCACTTTCAACATAGAGGAGAGCATTCCACATATCCCCCTCTGTGTTAGCTCCTTTTAGCCAACATTCAAGGCATCTCTAATGAAAGAAATCCAAGTACTACACTCCACTTTGCTGACTTCAGACTCACCCTTGTCACATGTTTGTGACCATCACCACTTGGGCCACAAAGGCAGCTATGATCCTGAGCAGACAGAGCCATAATCACACTCATCTTGACTAGGTCTTGTGAGCTGATCCAACTGATTGAACCTTTTAAAATTGCATACTTTTTTTCTTTTTGCAAAGGTATATTATCTGAGCTTTTCTTCTCTTCCCCACTGGTTGTGAAATTCTTCAAATCAGTTCTTCAGCAAAATGCAAGTTCCCATTGTTTGCCTAGATGTAACTATGTTCCTCTTTAAAATGGATGCCAGCTGTAAGAAAAAATGTTTTGAGCAAAAATTGCAGCATTAAGAAGTCAATGTAATTATCTGTACTGTCAAGCTTTATATGTTGACGGAGCAGAATACGTTCTTCCCCTTACAAAAGAGAAGTAGACGCACACACAATATTCAATCATGCACACAAATTATCTCCTCAAAGTAACCTACAAGCCAGTTTAATAAAAGCTGACTGCATTTACTTCCACACAATTAGCTCCATCCCCAAGCCCAGCTCCTGGCAAGGAGATAATGAGCCAGATTTTCTCTTTCCATGTGGAACTCCTAAAATACCAGAGGGTTCAACTCCCCAAGTTACCACCCTGTTCTCTGGGAAGACAGGGAGGGAGTGGGGATGTCAACTATCGAAAGGGCCTCAGACCTGCAAGTCTCCAGGACATGCAAATGGAATAGGTACTAAAAGCTCCAGATTTGATGCCTTCTGGCAGAATACCTAATTTAGCCTCAAGACTCCTGACTAATCTGTTTTCATCCATACCAAAGAGAACCTGGAAGGGAAGACAATCATGCTAAGGAACCACTAGGTTTGCCAGCCTTTTGTTTTAGCTGGACTGAATTGCCCACTGAGGAAAAGCTGGTCCTAGATTTTTTATTGCTATTCAAGAGTTAATGGCAGGCACCCTACTGGAGAAAGAGCCACCTTGCTAGTTAAAGATCTCTGCCAATCTTTGCCCAAATATCTTTCCCTAACAAATCTAGGGAAACTTGCTTTCCACTCCCTTCTTCTACAGCAGAAAAAGCATTACGGTAAAACCACAATTTGCACCATCCCTTGTTCCTGGAAATGTTAGGTCTTTCTGCTGCCACCCCCAGAACAACTGCTTAATGTAAACATGAATTTGAGGACGTAAGTGCCTCCAGAATATGCTGGAATGTTACTCAAAGAGAGAAAGTGAAAAATAAGTTACCTTTAAATTCTGAAGTAAAATTAATGTATGTCACTACCATCCAGCCAGCTTTATGTTATATCCTTGCCTCTCATGTTTGCCGGAGAGGGAGCATCATAGAATGAGGATGCACAAGCTGTCAGGCCATACACATGTGCAGCATTGGTGTTTGCATGCTCATAACCAGCACCCTCTATTTACACAAGGAAGACTTCAAAGTCAAAAACACACACATGCGACTGACAGCTTTGATATCTTCTAAATGGTTGGGCTAACAAGGAGCCCAACTACAGCCAAGCTGCTCCTGGATGCTTCATGTCTTCTCACAGCTAGGCAGTTGTTAACACTCCCATTAAACCTTTCAGGCCGTGTGTACTTGGAACAGTCCTTTGAAAGAATTTCCTTGCTGCCTGATTTTTTTCCCCCTCAAGCTATTAGTTGACAGACTGGCTGCTAGCTATTGTTAATCAACCATTTCCCAGACAGGGATTATAGTACAGTACTGCTTTAACTGAGGTAAAAGGTTTCAAAACAAATGCATCTGTTCTATACAACTAGGGATTTGAATTACACAGTGAAAGCTTTAGTACCTGTACTAAAAAATAGATATTTTCAATCCTCAAGTGTCTTCCCACATTTCTGGTATCATTCTTTCCTTTCCAAATTTAGCTCCTATTATGTTTGTAAAAATTAAGAGAAATAAATTGTAATTGTAATACATTGAGTTACACTCTAACACAAAGATGTAAATGCATCTTTTCTGGTCTTTGCAACTGCTTTATTTATTTTTTCTCTAGAAAAAATCCAATGGTTTGAGAACATCTTTTCTTTTTCTCCTTTTGAAAAGGGACTCCATAATTTATATTGTTATATTTCTAATCTACCCAACATCCCAAGCTCTGAGTGAATTAAAAGATCATAAACACTTTTAAAATGTTTTAAACATTAAAAAGAAAAAAGCAATAAAATATTAAGCATGATTAATGCCTAGCATAGACAAGATAAAACCCCCTATTCTAAAAGTACTAGAGTAGGAGACCCAGGTTCAAGTCTGTCTTGAAACATGAACATTTTGATGTAACTTTGGGCCAGTCATTATCTCTCAGTCCAATCTTACCCACAGGGTACTTTTGTGGAGAAAAGTGGAGAATGGAATGGAACGGATGCTGCCTTGAGCTTTCCTGTAGGAAAGGCAGGATATAAATCTAACAACAACAAGAAGAAGAAGTTTGGCAAGCAGAACTGCATAAGGTGGTTGTCCTAGCCACTGTACTTCAAAAACAAGACCTAGAATTTCTACCAGTCTTGAAACTGTGTAAAGGTCCAGAATAATCACTAACTGAGCCATCTTCAACCTGGTGCTCTCCAAATGTGTCTGATTTTAAAGGCCATATTCACTGGATGCAAATTCTCAGTTAAATGCATCTGAGAATTATCCTGCACATCTTACAGTGCTACCACAAGTAGATTCCAGTTCTTGTGGAGACCTTTAGGCCTTCTGTTTTGGCAGTTTCTTTTCCCCAACTGGAAAGTTATTTAAAAACATTTGTACCCCAACTCTGAAGCCAAACTGACTTATGATAGTAGTTAAAAGCAGCACATCATAAAAGCAAAAGATATTTAAAAGGCATTGAAAGAAATACAAAGCAACAGTGACCTAGAGGTCATCCAAAGCTCAGAAAAATGCACAGCGTTTTTACCAAGCAAGGAAGAGTAGACTGGGGAGGCAGTTTCACAAGTGAGGTGCAATTTCTGAAAATACTTCGTCTCTGGAAACCACCCACCTTACCACCGAAGTTGGAGGCATCCAGAACTGACTGAGCAGTTCTTTTTGGAAGAAAGCATTCCTTCAGGTGCTGAGATCATGAGCCAATGTAACTTTAAGTACTGGCAAAATGTACTAATTTTGAGATGTTCCAGTTAACAGGCTCACTGTTGTATTCGGAGCCAGATAATACTTTGAAATAAACCATCTCTTTTAGTTCAGAGATAATACTAAGCCATCAATTATGAGTTACAAATCCTAGAGGCTACACTTCTAAACCAAAACCAAACATGGTAGAGTATAGCTTAACATCACATGTGAATCCACCCCAGCAGTAATTTTTACATTAATTAAAAAAGAAAAAGGAAAGTGAGGTCAGTTGATTTTGGGGGGGAAGAGTCACAGCTACTAGGCACCCTTACCTTGCTTCATTAAACCACCAGCAATTGCACCTTCAAACTGCAGATCCAAGTCATTAGAGTAACTTAACTACATTTTCCACCAATAATATCTCAAGCTAATCTGAACTGAATTTCAGTGTAGTGGTCTCCATCAAGCCCATCATTGACTCCAAGCTATTATTTAGAATATTAATAACTTTTGGGAGGGGAGAGGGATGGAGAGCTGTAAGTCACCACAATGTTAGACCAGAAAAGGTTTGCAAAACCACAGCATGAATGCCTCAGGGCAGAGCAGCTATTTCCCAACATCTTCTAGAAAATATATATCCAAGAAGAATGTCTGCTCTGGCAGCAGTACAAATAGAAAGCATGGCCGAAGAATCGACACAATCATAAAGTTGAAAGAAATCATTTAGGTCCTCTCTTTTTTTCTTGGGAATATTGTGAACAAGGGCAAACAAGGTAGATTCAGTTCCAAACTCAGGGCAAAGTCAATATGAGATGGGTCACATTGATCCCTTAAGCCAATAATTCCTGAATCTTCCTTTCCACTCTAAACAAAGATATGAAAGTCCATAAAATGCAGACTGTCGTTTTAGTTCCCATTCTTCTTTCTTCCATCTCTGGAAATTTTATTTACCCTCTTTGGGCATTCATGATCTGGATGTATTTACCTGGGAAGTAATGCAATGAAAATACAGTTGTATTTAGCTAATTAAGCATGTAAAAACTCCACATAACCAGGCATTCCAACAAGGCAATGGAGTACTATGACAGTTACATTTTGACTGCAAAACTTCCATGTGATCAGACAGAGGTCATGAGTTGAGTGAGAAGGTGGAACTACAGCATACGTCCCTGTTGCCTTCAGATTTAGTTTATGAATACCTGAAGAAAGCCATTATCTCTCATGAGGAACAAGGCCATGAGTTGGCAGACACTGGGAAGAAAGGTTTGCCTTCCTCCTCTGGGTAGTAAACCCTAAAGATCAAAGACAAGACAGCAAAAATCTGGTAGACATTTATCTGAAACAGCATCAGGAGGTTAGTACTGAAGAAAAAAAAAACTGAAAGGTTTCCCAAGTATAATATCTTCAGCGGAGAACAGTGTGCCCAGCAATTCTTATGTAAAAGAAGACTAGTTTTAGTAATTTTGTCTGGGGATGGGGATTCATCTGAATGCACCCATTGATATGGACACCTCAGTTACTATGACCACAGCATGGAGGTGAAGATTTACCTTCAGAACTTCTTTTGTTATAGATATACAGTGAGAACAATTGAAAACCATTGTCTTTGCTTCCTATGATTTGATTTTCTTCCACATACTTAAGGAACTTATGCAGGCCACAGAGAACGTATCATTATGATGTTAGTTTAGAGCAATTATTTCAGTGGTACTGAGGTCCAGTAAAAATTTAGCAGCTGGATGGAAATGTTAGTAGGGAACTGCTGCCTTTTGAGAAAGAGCTGAACATGCAGCACAGATTTAAATTAAAACATACCCTTGGAAAATGGATAAAAACAGCCACAGAAAATCACTTAATGGTATGTTTCCCAAAGATTTTGTGCACCCTAGCTACATCTGAATTGAATGAAGCTCTGGATTTAATGACTTTTATGCCTCTTATTAAACTGCAATATTGTTTTTATAGAGAATCCTATTATTTCATTAAATATCTGCCAAGTTCTCATTCTGCCGCCTTCATCCCAAAGGCAAATGGATTTTTATGGAAATAAAGTACTTTAATTTAAACTAAATGGTATATGCCTTTAATTTTATCATTTTATACATATTATTTAAGTAGTTTAGATTTTTAGTGGCTTGGCTTTTTAAAATGTTTTTAATCTCAATTTTTTTTTAAAAGTATAGAGAAGCAATATATTTCTGAAGGGTGGCAATCCATTTATAGCTGATGCTTCTGTGAGTGGAGAACAGAAGATCCGTATCACCCAACCAGGTGAAATGGACAACCCCTCACAAAATGGAAAACAGTAGACATGGGAAGTAGATCACATCTCCAGAGGTTAAAAGATTGGCTTTCTATAGGATTGCTTGTATCTCAGGATGGATTTAAATTTAACCTCAACATGGCAACAGGCATTTTGTTCCACTCTGTGAATATGTAGCTTTGCTTCCTCTTTTATGTCTGTGCTGAAAGCTAATTTCTTCACTTTCCAATGTCAAGCCGAAAATCCATTATAGCAAAATGAAAATGTTATCATTTGTTAGAAAGAAAAAGATTTTTAATAAGCAATAAAGAAAGATAAATCAGAGAGAAAAGAGCATGTGCTAAAACTTTTAAACTGGTTGGCAGTGCTCTTATTGACAGAGTTTGCCAAGAAATAATCCTAGAGTAAGGAAATGCTAAAACGATTGAAGTTAGCCGGGCAAATTTAATGCAGCAATGGGAAGATGTGAGGGTGTATCATGATTTCTATGGGATGGGTAACAAAATGCAAGGAACTACTGTGGCTGGGTAGAGTCAACCTATAGAATTACTGCTGGGAAAATGGCTGTCTATTTCATGAGCACTTAAATTATGACTAACTTACATATTCTCTGAATAGCTATTTTTAGGCCTTAGCCTTTCATGTGGCAAAATGATGTGGATTTTACAAGAGCATTTATAATGTGTTTCATATGCTACAGAGTCTTCATAAAATTGCTGTGTATAAGAGATAGCTAAGTACATGCATACAGACACAGAGGGTGTGCTCTCTTTTCCTTTATGCTGCAAGTTATTTATTTATTTATAAAACACATTTCTAGGGCCGCCAGACTCCAGAATGACTGCAGGCATCTTGCAAATTAAAAAAAAAACAAGAACTATCATAACATCAGAAAAGAATTATAGTCGCCCATAGGGAACAATGAAACCCCTTTTTCTCATACAATACCCAATCTAAAGGGGCCTGACAACTATCCTAGGTCTGGGGGAAGAGCCAAGTTTGAAAGCTTGGTTGAAGGCAGGCAGGAAACAGGCAGTTCCAATGTGGAGTGGAATATTCAGTCATACTGTTCCCCCCACCCCCCCAGTCTGCTTTCTGCCAAAATTTGAGCAAAAGGATATAGGCAAGATCTTAGGAACTTTTAGTTTTCCTGATAAGGAGCAGGGTTTTCCTCTTTAAAATATCAGTTAATTTTAATAGCCTTCCTTGTACAGATCTGAAGTTGAAGTCTTCCCCGTCCAATACAAAGAATATCCACCAAGCACTTACTGTATATACCTGTCTCCTGAGATTTAAGCCCACTGAGCTCTAAGGGCTAGCAATAAGTGTATGTTTATCATTCCAATGAAATCCCAGGGAATTGTGCTTAACTTCACACACACACACACACACACACTCTTCCTCAGACTAAAATATGAAACTTAGAGGCAGTTACTATCAATTCTTGTACTTGTAAAGATGTCCAGGGGTTGGCATATTAAAACTAATTTACAACTTGGCTAAACTGTGAATTGGACTACTTCAGCTTTCCCCAGCTCATCTTGGTCCTAGACATCTTGCCAGCATGTTCCTTGGCTGGGAAATCTGGGAACTGTATTCCCAGCATATCTGGAGAGGAATGGTTGGGGAAAGCCGGTATATTTGTTTAAGCAGTTTAACTTTGGAAGAGAACGATCGCAAAGGATTTCTAGTCAACTTGGAGAGAGAAGGAATGAACGTAACTGGAACTGGAAATTTCTGTTCACTGAAGAATATCTGTCATGTTCTGCTTCCTCTGCAATGCAATGAACATTTCATTGCTAACACTTCAAGGCTGCTCACCTGAGTAGATCATGACTGAAAGTTGTCCCTGTCAGTGTTTGAAATCTGCTCATATAATGGGCAACCAGAATAAGCAAGTGTAGCCTCCCAAGTATGAAGAGATGAGATTCATTTTAACGAATACGAAAATCAAAATCTTGTGGCTGATTCCACTGACCTGTGAATATCAATCTCATTCAGTGCTGTAAGACTTAATCCCAAATAAATCATAAGATTAAGCTACACAGAAGGTACCCTAAGCCATTTTTCCCATCCAAATTGAAAGGAATGTATAGAATATAGGCAGATAAACATGGAACAGGGAACATTGGGCATTAATTATATAATTTGGACATTCAGAAAAAAAATCTGTCACTCTCTACACTTCCAGCTTCTCATTAAGCCATGGTTTGTTTGAAATCGATAATAAGCTACCATTTGCTTGATTTGTATAAAATGCAAGTCCAAAATTCACATTATAACGGTTGTATTAAATCTAGCTCCATATTGTGATAAATCATTTGAATCAGTATTTAGATTACATTCATTTCATATAATGTACAGACTAGGAAGTAATAATGAATGTACTGATTCTGTTAGACTATTCTGTTTAGAACTGTAAATGTATTAGTTCATTTTTTATTAGTGAACTACCATGCCAGAGTATTTAATGTATATTATGCAACATTGGCTTGAAGCTACTAGCAACTGCAATTATTATAACTCAAAGAATATTCAGGGAGTTGAATATAATTGCTGATACATGAAGATACAACTTTAGCATTAATATTAGCAGGTTTAATTTTTGTTTGAATTTTAATTGAAATTAAAGTTAGAGAAGTGGTAAAGTTTATCAAGGAAACCATTTCAAGAGCATCTTCTTAAATCCCCTCCACAGTGGCAACACATTAGAAAATCAAAGCTGGAAGGACTCTCTGGTGCTTGAAAAGGTGAGAAGTAAACAATCATGGTTATATTTGCTGCTGAGTTGCTTTGCTTGTCAGTGTTCTAACAGTTAAATTACTAAATAATCAGAGGCAGGATAGATTAAGCTTTTAAGCTAATAATTACAGTGAATAGTTAGCTGGAAATCCTCTAAAGCACTTTAATATTCAGCAGAGCAAATGAAATTTGTCATTATATTTGCAGTTCATTAGAGAGGTTCTTTAAGCAATATTGTCTAATTATTATGGATACCTGTTCTTCCTCTTTTCCTTTTCAAGTCCTATATTAAAAAAACAAAACTAAGCTGAACTATTCCACAGAATCATCAAGGCATAGAGGAATGTTTTAGCCATTGAGTCCAATCTAAATCAACATAGACCTAAGGGATACCTACTTGACTTTCCTTGAACACACCCAGCAAAGACAAACCCACCAACTTACTAGGTAAAAATTCATTTCAGGTTATTATGAGTAGTGGGAGAGCCGATAGAATCTAGGTATTCTTTCCCTATTATTTCATATATCTGTTCTTTTCAAGTTAGGTCTATTAAACTGAACAAAAATGCTGCCATTTCCCAGATACATTGTGTACTCATTTAGTTCAGAAATCACTTTGTACTTCAAAGTGAAAGTTTCTAGGATGTTAATTGGTAACGTGGATAAGCCTTGTGGGTTTGGGTTTTGCTTCCTCTTCTAAAAAAGAAAATAATAATAATAAAAAGCTTTTGTGCCATTTCAACAAACATCCTTCTGCTGTGTTCAGAAAGATGGAGACTTAACTTCAGTTATTCTAATGAACATAAATACTGATAAACTATGCAGCTTGTTGATGGACATTATCAGCCTGAGAGGAAATATTACAAAAGAAATAAAAATACAGAAGCTTCCATAATACTTTCCCTTAGCTTCATATGGCATTTCATTATAAAGCCAGGCATTGAAATTGATGCCTCTTCACCCACCTGTCAGTTTGAATATTCTGTGATTTAAGTTACCATGTTCATTAACTTCACTTATTCATGTTTGTTTTGACTGTGCTTTACATTCCTTATCACTTCTATTTGCAGAGCATCCTATGAGTCGTTTTTTTAAAAATCATGATTGTTCTTTGTTTAGGTGAAGGCCAAGAGAAAATAACCTGCAGGAGGATATTCACTGAGCTGAGATAGTAGTAACATATGAAGTAAGAGATGATGATGATGATAATGAGCATCATCATCATCATCATCATCATCATCATCCAGACCTTAATTATCCAATTCTTCCTGAAATATCAATTCCTTTTGTACAATCCATAGAGCTATGTCACGACAACCTTCTAAAGTTTATGAATACATTCAATTTTTCTATTTATGAAAATGCTTTATGTACTCCACAGACCTTGAAAATACAAATGTTGTATTACAATAAAAGGTAAAACAAGTTCCTTGGGGAAAGGAAGATTAGAAGGCATTAATCAAGCAAAATGTCTTTTTTAAGGTGAACAGTACTTCCAGATGGATGTGATGCAAAAAAAGTGAAAGGAAGATACAAGAAGGTGAAAAGAAAAAGAGAAGTAAGAAAAAATATTTTTACACAATGTGCAACTATCTTTAGAACTTAACACCATAGGATTTGTTAGTGACTAGCAATAATGCTGGCTTTAAAAAGCACTGAAAACAACCCTGGTACACAATATCTATTTACTTCAAAATCAAGTTCCACAGTCTTTATTGCTTAACACAGTTGCTGTAGGGGTGAGAATCCTTCAAAATGTTTGGCTGGTAAAAAAAACTGAAAGTGTCAAAGTATTCATATTTGGCAGCTGGCAGAGACAGGGCCAAATTAGGTGCAACATTACTTGTTTTCAAGCATGCATGTCCACAAACAAAAGTTCACCAAATCTTCAAATCAACTTGAAAGTAACTGATTAAATGTATTCAACTGATATGGTAATTTAGCTGGCTAATTTGATGCAACCATGTTCAAACTGAGTCTTTGAATCAAAACTTGATACAACCTTAATAGGGGTACTTTGCTTGCAACTCTGATGCAAAGCTGTGCTCCCTTTATTTTCATCATGGTGGAAAAGCCATACTATTTTGCTCAGCAAAATTGGCTTCTGTGTCTGTGCAGAAGCTGCTGTAAGCGAAGTAGATCAAAGTGGAATTACATGCTTCCATGCATCAAATCTAAACAACATGCCTTTGCAAGGATCTTCAGTGATCTACACACCCCTAGTAAATAGTAACCACAACATCAAGGACACAGGGAATGGGGGGGTTGTCTTGTGGTCCTTATGAAAGCATTAACTGCACTGTCAGGGAAGTCTCCATTAGAATCAATACAAATGTCCCTCTCCCCATCTGCATGCATGCCATATTCAAGAAAGGTGATTTGGGGTGGGGGGTGGGGGGTGGGGGACCATGGCAGATACAATTTCTTGGTTGGTTGTTTTTTTGAATGCATGTTAATTGTTGCAAAACTACATTGATCTAGTTTGACTCTCAGGAATTCCTTAGTGCAGAGATTCCTTGAACTAAATCTAAGAACCCCAAAGTGCAGGTGTTCTAACTTAATAAGGGGCACTTCCCATGTAGAATCAGGAGAAATATAGCTAAAAATAGAACATGCATTTGGTTGTGATCCTCCATTTCTGAAGAACCTTACATGGCTTTTTCAATGCATACATGGTATTTTGGAAGAGGTATCATAAATCTTGGGTCTTCCATTCTAGAAGGGGGGAAAAAAGGCCACAATTCATTTCTAACATGCAATATAACTCTTTTGTATGGGGAAACAAGAAAAAGAAAGGTTAGACTTGGAATTAAGCAAATGTTTCTTAATACATCAATAAATCAGGCTAAGACCAAGCCAGAATTTACCCTTACATCATAAATGTTTACTTTCAGCTCATAAAACTCTATGTATCTGACTTCAGCTTGCAGAAGCCAAAGGGAGTCCTAATGTTTCCTGAGGCTGGGCAAGATGGGCTGACAAACACCTATGGGAAACCCCAGTTCATTTCCATAGCTTACACACCCAGATCCAAAATTAAGAAACCAAAGTGCTTCTTCAAGCCTTTTGCCTCCTATATATTACCAACCTGCTACAAGATGCAACAATGTTCATAAAATCCCCTCAGGTCTTAATTATATTGCCATAGCAAGGAGAAAAGCTTAATCTGATCAAAGTTCCAACATGTCTGACCTTTAAGGTTTGTAACCACCTAAAAGGCAGATCTACCTAGTCCTGAGACACCTCAATTTGTTTTTAAAATCATTTGTACCATTTAAAAAAGGATAAACTTTCATTATTTTTTAAGGGAAAGGGAATTAGCTAATAATACTATACTTCACACAGGTGTGCAATAAATATCTTTTCTTCCATTTTCAGAATGAGTCCTTTGCAAAGAGGAAAAAAGTGCAGGAAGAAATTGTCAGGTACAGTAGGGTTCCTCAACCTTGGCAACTCTGGGAGTTGAAGTCCGCACAGCTTAGGGTTGCCAAGGTTGAGGAACCCTGAGGCATGGTATTTATAATATGGTTAAGTTCACACATCATAATAAGCTGAAATGCAATTTGTCTGAGTTGGGCTTAGTGTGTCCTGCAAAGTCAGCCAGTCTGTTTCATGGCTGAGCAGTATGGCTAAGCTACAGTACCATAGCTTGTTTGACAACCACCAGGGCTGCAACGGGGGGGGGAGGGGGCAAGCGGGGCATGTGCCCCGGGCACTGCGCTGGGGGGGCACCAAAATGAGCAGAGGAGTGCCAAAATGAGCCCTGGCGGGGTGCCAAAATTGGCACAGAATCCATGTTTGCCCCGGGTGACACAGACCCTAGTTGCAGCCCTGCAAACCATGGCTAAGCTCTCTATGTTAGCTTTTTCATGATACTGAGATCCTCAATTGAGGACCCAACCCAAGGCGTTTTGCTGCCTAAAATGAAGCAACAAGTGGTCCTCAGTGTATTTAAGACTCAAGGTCTGTCAAGGTGTTGTGGTACCTGAGGCATCAAGCTGCACAAAATCAGCTTCACCTCCTCTGATAAAGTAAATCCCCCCCCCCCGCATTTGCCCTCCTTTCTTGACAGCAAAAGGTAACTGCCTGGGATTTCTAATTCACTCCGCATAATGGCCCTAATTAGCTATTTTAGGGAGAAAGGCTGGGCCCCCATGCATTTAAAGAATATTTTACTTCTGCATGCCTTCAGTTTTTACCTGATTCCATCCAAGTATGCCAATGCTTCCTTTTCATTTTTCAAGGGCTCTGCTTTGGCTCTCATCATCTTACCACAGGAAGAAATGAGTTTGCTATTAAACAAGACTATTGAAACTACATTAAGACAGTCTTGGTGGAAGAGGGTAGAGTCATGGAGCATTTATCTTGAGTGTTATTCATCTAGCTGTAGCAGGATAAAATAAAAATATTTGCATAGTTTTTCATGAAGGCCAGGAAGAAGGCAAAATATTGCAGGTTTAATTCTTAAAATGTAAGTTCCACTGTTGGAAAATCCAATGTTCAACGAAAGCCCATATGCAAGATAATATCTGAATGCATTAATTTTCCAGCAAAGATTTAAATATGTAGCCCAGCCACATTTATCAAAGGGGCCAGAACATATTCAAAGTTTTAAAATGAATGTAGGTGCTTCCTGAAAATGTCTATCTAAGAACCACCATGACATGGTGGCTAACGGCAGCAGGAAGACCCAGGTTTTCGTCCCCTGGGTAACTTTGGGCCAGTTATTCTCTCTCAGCACAACTGCATCTTGGACTGTGGTTGTGGGGGAAAATAGGAGGAGGGAAAACTGGGTATGGTGCCTTGAGCTCTTGTACAAAAGGGAGGATATACATCTAAAGGTAAATTAATAGATTTACACAAACAGTCTACTGTGCTGGAAGTGCAATATTTGAATTTAGCTAGTAGGAAAGGCTGTACAGCAATCTGGATTCAAAGGGGAAAAGATGATGCTGAGCACATGAGGTGCTTTTGGTAGCCCTTGGGAGTAGCTCCTTAAAAGAGCTGCCTGTTTTCCTGGGCTTGCAGGCCAGCTTCTGCCCCAAAACCAAAAAAGGGAGAGATGTTTGGTCCAAGGAAGTGCATGCCTCTGTGTGCATGACATCACCATTTCCATTTTGAATCTGGATTGTTGTGCAGCCCTCTTGGATGCTTATCTTTGTTATTTTGGCTATTCAGTTATCACCAAATCTTCAGAAAGTGGGATCAGGAAGGAAGGAAGGAAGGGGTGCACATGGAGATACCAATGCTGAGAAACTCTGAATTTCAAGCAAAATCTCTATCCATGCCTATAATCTAATTGCCAGAATATCAGCAATCTCCCAACTAAATGACAACTATCTTCCTTACAGCCAAAATATTTTGAATTTTGCTCTCATGTATTTATTTATAAATGTATATGCTGCCCACTCCCAAATGACTCTGGGCAGCTTACTATATATAAACCAGCAACATAAGAACACCTAAACACTCAGAAAGACCTGGGTAAAATGGTAGGCTTTAAGCTGTAATAAGGAGGGAGCTTGCCTCCTCTCCATCAGCAGTTAGATGAACAATGAAAGCTGCAGCACAGGAAAAGAAGAATTTAGACACAGCAGAACCTGCAAAATGTACTCTTTTGAAGATGAGTTTGTGAGGGAGACTGTACGTGTACTCCTACTGGAGCTTCAGGCTTAAGCCATGGGAGGCTTTGTACACCAGTAAGCACTTCGAATCAAGCTCAAAAAGTAACTTATGTACTATAATTGCTCAGAACAATTCTACTGATGCATTCTGGGCCAACTGCAATTTGCAGACTGTTTTCCAAGCGCTGTTCTGCATGGAGTGCATTGCAATTACTCATTATTGAGGTTATATGTGCATTTGTCACCAATTCCAGCTCTGTCTCCTTCAGGTAGAGGCACACCTGGTTTATTAGCCAAAGCTGATGAAAGGCCTCCCTTGCCACAGAGATGTTATATCACTGCCATCAGGACAGGGGGATCCACAGACTGCGAATCGGTTCCTAAAGGCAGAGCATGACAGCATGCAGAAGCACTGAATCCTAAAGTCCAGTTCCTGAAATCAGCAAAAATGTGATCTTGTCTGATTTGCTAACCTTTTTTCCAGTGTCCAAAACATTACAGTCTGGAGAAAAATGTTATGGCCTACACTCAAAACATCCAATTCTGAGCTTACAGGAAAGGAAAAGTATAGTTATGTATCATCCGCGTGCTGATGTCAATTGACTCCAAACTCACTTTCATCCTCCCCCATGGCTTTGGTTATGTATCAAATAATATGGGTGATAAGATGCAACTTTGTGCCCCCTCTGCCCACAAGGCTAAAGCAGATTTCTCTCAATATGACTGTGTGATAGCCAGGCCCGCAACTAGGGTCTGTGTCCTAACAGTCAGGAACCCCACTGAGACGAGGAATAAGTCTCTAGTGTTTTATTACTGCTACATTAGACAGAAAATCCTAACAAACTGGAGAAGCATGAGAAAACTCATACAGATAAACCCCAAAAGTCAAGGCGGGTCTGTTCTGTGTTTCCCTGAATGACTGCTCAACTCCTCAGTACTACGCATGCGTTTTCCCCCCTGGATAGGGGCCCCCTCCTGCTCACCATCAGTGCTCATGACAGTCTGTGTCACCCAGGGCAAACATGGATCCTGTGCCCATTTTGGCACCCCTCCAGCGCAGCTCCTGGGGCACATGCCCCGCTTGTCCCCCCCAGTTGTAGCCGTGGTGATAGCAGCCAAAGGGTTTGGAGCAAAGTCCTTCAGAGAGGTGTCTTTTGCTTCCTCTCCAAATGCCCCGAAGTGATACTGTGGTCGACAGTATCGAAAGCCATCAAGAGGTCCTAAAATATTGACAGCACTGCACTTCCCATCTTTTTCTGGCATTTAAATGAATCCAAGTCTCCTGGACCAGATGGATTACATTTCAGGGTACTGAAGGAACAACTGGAGCTGATCACAAAACCAGTCCTGGTAACCTTTGAGAACTTCTGGAAGACTGGTAAGATCCCATAAGACTGAGGGTTAAAACAAAAGTTGTGCCCATCCTCAGGAAGGGTAACAAGGCAAAGTTCTCAAGCAAATTATTGTAACAGCATTTTTGTGAGCACTTGGACACTACAATTAACAAAGACATCACTGGTTTGCTGCAAACTAATCAGGCAAACCTTATCTCCTTTGATAGGGGTACAACTTAGTTGATTGGGGTAATGCCATAGATGTAATGTATCTGGACCTCAGCAAAGCTTTCAGCAGAATGCCTCATTTTTTAAAAATAAAATAGTAGAATATGGGCTAGATGATACCACTGTTAGATGAATTCACAGTTCGCTGAATAGCAGCAGTCAAAGAGTGCTTGTTAATGGTTCCACTTTTGCTTGGAGGGAAGTACTGAGCCAAGTGCCAAAAAGCTCTGGCCTATTCTGTTCAAATTTTTTACCAAAATGAGATAAATTTACTATTATTTTACTGGGCTTATAGGCCTCTTTAGACATGAACAACACTGAGTGGTCTATATCCCACTTCTGTAAGTCGGCTTAAAATGAAACAATAAAAAGCGAAACATATCAATAATATATTATTATTATTATTCCCACATCAGTGCACTATAGGACGAAGGCTTCTTCATTGAGGGTAACGGACCGTAATCTATCATGTAGGTCTAGTGTGGATTGGTAGATAGATTTTTTTTTTTACTCCAGTCTAGTGTTGAGAGAATGACTAGCTCAGAGTCACCCAACTGGCTCCCATGCCTGGAGGAGGACTAGAACTTGGGTCTCCTGTGCCTAGTCCAGCACCTGAACCACTATACCAGATTGGCTCTCATTCATTCATGGATATGGGTATCAGTATTGGTATCGGTAGATATCACTGGGAACATTACACAATTGATTCAACCAAATTAAAAAGAAACCTTCCACTACTAGAGTGAACAAACTCACAGTATGCAACCCTAAGGCCTGATGAAACAAAGGAGGATACTTGCAGTGTGCAGAAGTTTGTATAAGACACAGAACTGGGAAGATGGCTAATTCTTTAGATGAAAGAAATGCTTCAAAAAGATCTAGACAGCCTTGAGTAGTGGGCTGAAATGAATAGGAATTTAATAAAGAGAAACATAAAGTACTGCACCTGACTAGGAAAATTGTAGGGCACAAGAATAGGATGGGGGAGAGCTAGCTTGGCCCTAGTATATATGAAAAGAATCTAGACGTCCTTGCTGACTTTAGATTAAACAAGAGCCAACAGTATGATACAGCTGTTAAAAAGGCAATTGCTTCCTTGGGGGTACATTAATAGGATTATAGAATGCAACTCATGGAAAGTAATTGTCCTCTTCAACTTTGTCCTGGCCAGACTCCATTTGTTCAAAAAGGACATTGACAAATTGGAACAAGTTCAGAGGAGGCCTACCAGAATGGTGAATGGTCTGGAAACCAAACTCTATGAGAAATAATTAAAGGATCTGGATATGTTCAACCTACAGAAAATACTTTAAATTTCTGAAGGTTTTTCACACAGAAAATGCAGTGGCCTTGTTTCCTATTGCTCCAGAGGGCAGGATTGGGACCTATGGATTAACATTACATGGAAGGACGTTCAAGAGGAATCTCCTGACTGCATGAGCTATCAGCCAGAGAAACAAGCTGCCACATGATGTGGTGAGACTGGTGATGTTGGAGGTATTCAGATGGATCCTAGACTGAGCAGAAGAATTGGACTGGATGCTGTCTATTTTCCCTTCTATCATTCTAAGTATATCAACTTTCCACTTGCTTGCTGTACATGAAACTATTTGCTGCATGAACAGTCTACCTGGAATATCCCAATCTTCCCATTTTAAAGGACTGTACTAGGGATTGATAAAGTAATAGCTTTCTGTGTGCATTTTAGGCATCACTTTGTCTTAAATGTGCTATTAAGTATATGAAAATGAAATTAGCTTTTACCACCCATTATCAGTAATGTCAGGTGCCTCTGCTATGAATCACTAGGTGGTTTTGGGCTAAGAATTGCTGTTAGCCTCAGTTCATCCATCTATAATAAAGGGAAAAATAAAACTGATTTTATTTATAAAGCTGTGCAGATTACAGTCAAGTATGTGAAGTGCTTTGAACACATGAAAACTTTATAAATATTAAAATTTATTATGACACCACTATGAGCCCATTTCTTATGCTATTTCATTCCAGTGAGTGAATTGCTAAATAGTTAATTGATCCTCTGCTCAAGGAATGTAGGCCAAGGGCAAAAAAAAATCACTGTACTTTTCTCTGTCTCTCTTTCTCACCCACACAAACACACACACACACACACACACAGAACTGCTTAATCTTCATAGTGTAACTGATAATTAAAGGAAAAAGAAAAAAAGAAATCAGTTTTAAAAAACATTACTAACTGCATTTTTACAACTATTCAATAGTTAATGATTTAAACCACTTAATATTTAACAGGTTTAGCCAAGAACAGCTTTACATTTCTTTGAAATGTTGCCGCTATTAATAAATATCTTTGTCCCCTGAAATCCAAAACTGATTCCCCCCTCTGTATAAATCAGAAAATGGGTTTTCTCCATGCTGAATCCCAATCTCTCTCTCTCTCCATCACAGGAAAAAAAAAGCACCTCCTCACCAAAATACAATTTTAGAGTTATGATAATGCATAGTAGGAGAAGATATTTTGGAATCCCAAATGAATTTACCAGGAAGTGAGACCTGTACCCTTTACCTCTGGATAAAGATACATGGGATATGTCAGCTTCTAAACAATGAATATCCGTGATCTTTCATTACTGCAACTGAAGCATTCTTAAGTGATTTATCAGAATATGAGCCATGACAATTGGAAAAACATGTTCATGAAGTGAGGCATGAAAGAATGTCAAGAGAAAAGATTATAGTATTAATCCCAACATCCTATACATGTTCACATGAACGCTGATAATTCATTGTTTGCTAAAGCATAGATTCATGCATTATATAGGAAGGAGACATTAATCTGGAAACCTTTCTATGCTTTTATACCAACTGGTGCCTGTTTCACTTTTTCTGCTAGCTAGCAGATGCTACTATTGGCACAAAGCTCCCAACTAATACTGGTAGATCAATCCCTGAAACAGTTTCTCTGCTCAGTTGCTCCTAAAATGCTTGCATGATCTCCGGATCACTGTAAAGATCAGTGCATTGCAAACAATGATGGGCAAGACATGCCAGTCCCTTGAGAGAATTCTGTAATCGCTCAGAGTCATTATAATACCAGTTGGGTGGTAAAGAAATATGACAAATAAATAAATAAATAAATAAATATTACTAAAAAACATTACTAACTGAATCATATGCCGGCAAACACAGCTGGATGTGAAGTCACTTGTCTCTGAATCATTGGTTGGTCGGTCCTAGTGCTATTTTGCCTCCTGCCTTTGTTTCCTCTTCCACTTCGGCATATTATCTGTGTCACAGGACTGATAATCAAGCTTTCTCTCATCTCCCAGGGCTCGAAACCCGCTGGAGACTGCTTTCTTGTGGTTGTCCAGCTCCACTTTTAGTGGAGCTGTCTTCAGTTTGCCATTTCTTCCCCAGTCCACATCTTTTCCAAGGACACTGGGTTTGCATACTTCCTTTTTAAATCCTTTATTCCTTTATTTCTTTTCTTTTTCTTTACTATATTCTTATTTTTTCTTTCTTTTCTGCATTTTTTCTTTTTTTCTTTTAGTTTGTATTAGTTTGTATCTTTTTAACTGTAATTTTTAATAATATTTTTAAAAAAAGGATTGATAAGCAAGCAAGCAGAGTTTTTTCTCCCTGGCCACTGCTGGGACATGCTTTCTCCAGCAAACTGTGCCTGGGACTAATTTAGGAACATAGGAGGTTCCCATGTAATGACCCAGTTCACAAACTATGCCATTACATGATTCATTTCAGACATGATACACTAAATAAGCCACAGTTACCTCCACAGTTAACAGTCATACAAGTTAAGCAATCAACCATAAATTAGAAGCCATAATAAGAAAAACGTTATTGCCTGTATCTATAATGGTTTGATGCAATTGATCAGTGAAATCCTATCAATTAAACTATTGGTCTATTTGGTGCACAGATTGGTAGCACCTCTCTAATGTTGCTATATTGAATGATTTATCCCTCCTGCAAATAACAGGACCATGTTTTGACCTTAAGCTTATTTCACTACAGCTTCAACTGAACACAGACCTAGTAACACGTTAGTATCAGATCCATGAACAAAACAAGCAACTCTGAAAACAGGATACATGAAATAAATGGAAACTGGTGATAAATATTGGTGCTAGCTGGATTTGCCACCTTGTTCACAGTCTATTTTATCTGGATTGCATATTGCTGTTTATTTTTTAACCCAAAGTTGAGTGGAGTTGAGCAGCATCCAACTTGAATAAAATAAATAATAAATATGAAATAATGGCATTAGTAATACCTTGACACCATACCTTTTCTTCAAAGAGCTCAAGTCATGCACATGACTGAATGGATATTTTGTTCCCTGTGCTGTAAGTTAGGCTAAGAGATCATGAATGGGTCAGAGTCACCCACTGAGCTTTCTGAACACACAGGTAGTTGAATCTGGATCACTCCAATTCTAATCTGACAATTTAACCACAACACTATGCTAGCATCACAGTGTAGCTACTGTACTTTATATTCAGCTGCTATAGCCGTTCTGCATAGCTGGGCTTATTTTGGTGATGATGTTCCTCTCTGAATGGAGTTGCTGGCTGGGGAAGTCTGGGAGTTGAAGTTCACACATCTTAAAGTTGCCAAGGTTGAGAAACACTGGTTTATAGAATCTTGAAGAATTTTGCTTGAAAGAGATACTGTATATTGCAGATGATACTTATATAGGATGAGACCTCTAGCTGAATAACTAGTACTAAAATACAATTTTCTGTAGCTTTGGGGAAATCATGCACAGCCACTTGTTTGTTTTTTACAACAAAGCCAAGTGGCTGTCCTATGCACACATGCAGAGACAGCAGCAGCCTACAAAGCAGCCACGTAAGCCTAGGAAAGGACTGTGCTCCTTTAACCATTTTAGGAAAGCTGCTTTGTACGTGCTCCTGCATGTTGCAAAGCACCTTTTTCCAAAAGATTTGCACAAAATGCAATGGGCCTAACCAAAATGGGCCTTTTCTATAGTGTCTTAAATACTAGAGTATGCCCTTCATTCTCTGTTACCCCAATACTCCTCTATGTTCTCCAAGGTAAAACTAGCAGATGATTGTTTTTATTACATTACATGTAATAGAATACATTACGTGTATTATATCATAATCGATTGTTGTAAACTGCCCAGAGTCCTCCGACGGGAGGAGATGGGCGGGGATAAATTAGATGCATAAATAAATAAATAAAAATAAATCACCTCCTCAGGTGTGTATTCAAGTGAATTAAATGGAACTTTTGAATAGATGTGTAGACTGGAAGCCATTCGTACAGTTCAATCAAACACAGCATTATTCTGCTAACTTGCAATTCAAAATAAAAATTCTTTTCCTCATTGATAATAAAAAATTTGAACACACTGGAAAGATCCAGCTGTGAAATCATATAAGCACATCTGCATGTGCCGCACACAGTTTTGTTTAGTATTTTCCTGATTATAAGTTTTAATATTATTAGCTTCAACCTGTTTCTGAAAGCCAGCCATTGATAAACATGTGCATTCTATTTTAGTACATCAACGGAGAATTATCCTTTTCTGTCTCCATACGAAGAGCTCTGTTAGTTCAAATTGCTGTTCCATTTCGTTTTCTGCATCCAGAAAAACAGTTTAAGGTTGTGATCCTATGAACACCTGGGGCAAGATCTATTGCAAACAATGCCATTTATTTTTAGCAGATATGTACCGTATAGGACAGCACTACAAACAGAGTCCTGTGCTTTGACCACTGTGCCATTAGTGGCTTCACAAAAGTCCCTTGGCAAAGAGACTTTTGTGAGGCCAGCAAATTTCAAAGAACAATTTCACATATTATGTGAAAGTACTAGAGAAGGAAATGTCAGTAATCTTTCTGCATAAGAGATAGCCCACAAAGTTGCTCTAATAAAAGCTGCTGATATACTCCATACAACGGAGTTTTGCTCCATTAGTTAATTAATGATAGCCGAGTATCTCTTTTGATAGATCTGTTTGGGTAAATCTCTTCCAGGCTGTATTTCAAAACTCATCTGACATCATATGTAAATAAGATTGATGCTCTTACATTTAATTCTCAAGCAGGAAAGATAATTTTATTATATATAGTAGGGCTATGCAACACGCTACAGAAAAATGAGAAAAGGTGATTCGCAATATGCAAGAATATGAACATAGTACCTGCCTGCAACTCTTTAAAGTGGCTGCATCCATTGCTTTCTCATGTATTTGAAGATGACTGAGAGAAAATTCAAAGGTCAGTAAAACCCTATAAAGCTAGATGTCTCTTCTTCTGTTTTTTTAAAATGCACTGTTGCTAAATTCTTTTTTTCCCCTTATTATTAAGAAATACTGAGAAAAATAGTATTTTTAAAATGAGGCACTACTTTTCCAGAAATTTCAGAATTTTTAGAATGCTAAAATTAGCATCTATACTTTATTTAAATCTGGTCCAGAGAAGCCAGTTGAAACATGGATCAGCTTTACTATCAATCCCAACAATTTCTGATCAAAGAAAAGCTTACACTGAACTTTACATGGTCACCCTGCTTGTCGTATACTATCTAATGATCAGTGCTAAAAATTCAATAGTGTCAATCGGTTGCTAAGGAGGGAAGAGAAATAAGTCCCAATCTCACTTTAGATGCTGCAATGCACTTACGGGGCAAGTACCAGAATTGTTAGTTTGGACAACGGTCATCTTGGTGTTACTTTCTCCCTGGTTTCTAGCAATATGTACAGTTTCCATTTACAGGCACCCCCTATTATTCTTATAGTTCACAGTGAAGAATTTTTTTACATGAAAAACGTTCATGTCCTTTGATCCTTGTTGGGGGGAAACTGCCTGAAATTGGCTTGTTTATCATTTTGCTTATTGGTTTTATACAAATAATTGCCATAAAAAGTTACTGCTGACATAGAAAAGTTGCAGAAAGGGACAACCAAAACTACCAAGGGGCCGAAACATACATACATACATACATACATACATATAAAAAAAAGGAGGGGGGGGAAGCAGCAGTAGTTTGGCTCTTGTAGCTTAGGAAATTTACCATTTTTAATCCATATCGCTTACGCTATTTACAGTCCAGATACTGTTTTAATTGAATGTTTAAATTAACTCAAGATTCTGCTGCCACAATTTGAGTCGACAACTACTGGCAGAGATGGCTTTAAATGGAGATAATAAGTTGTTGACAGACTGCCTAAACAGCAAAGTGGAACTTCCACTTTCACTGTCATGATATCCCAAAATGCCAATTGCTAGGGTGACTAGGGAGAAGTTGTTGCCTTCTGTGTATGAGTAAGACACAGGAAGCAAGTGATGTGGACTTTGGTACTATCTAGCAAGCTCAGCTCAAGATGGATTCATTTACTTGCTCTGTAGAATTCCCCTTGGAGTCTGCTACCACCAATGCTTCAAACTATTTCCTTGTAAAAATCTGAAGTGCCGCTTTTCTCCAAAGTTTTATTTTATCTAAAAAAAAATAGCTGAATTGAAACACCTCTCTCTGATACCAGCTAGCTGTCCAGGAAATCTGTTCACTTTGAGGAAGGAGGAGACAATACTGATGTTATGCTCCACAAAACTCAAATATTCAACCTAAGAGAAAGCAATCCATTTTCTGACTTAAATATTCTACCAATTTCTAGTGAGAGCACACAGTGTTACATTTCCTTGACTAGATTTCTTTTGACACTGGCCTTTCGTGGGTTTTGGACAGAATCAAGATGTTGAAGGAACAAAGCTCTCCAAGATCTGAAGTGCAATCAAATTATATTGAAAGGGCAGAGAAATTGTCCTTAACTGCACCATCCTATGCATACTAAAGTAGAAACAATCCCTTTTTGATTAATGGACTTACTTCCAGTTAATTGTGTACTAGATTGCAGCCTGAAGGAGCAAATCTGGGACTAAGCCCCATTGAAATGAACTAGATATATTGCTGAGGAAACCAATTTAGAATTCCAGAGTAAGACTGCAACTCAATCCACATTTACTTGGGGTTAAGTAAAAGCAACACTCATAGCAACATTTAAATCTTCCTACTAACCTCACGGTCTTAAACCAAACAGTTGAAAGGAGGCTTCACTGAGATGAATATAAGCACAAAGGAAAACCTTTCAAAAATTACATAAGACACTTGCAGGAAAATGACAAATAAGAAGGCCGGAAGAGGCAACATTTTATTAAACTGATTGGTTTATCCTTTTTTACTAGAAAGTAAGAAAGAAACTGCAGCCAGCTTTTTACAATCTAGCGTCTATACCTCAAACACATCCTATCAGCAGCCAGATCCATCTGATATCCACAGAACCTATCTGTAACTAGTGAGCACAAAATCATAGCCTGGGGCTTGTATTATAATCATTTATCAATAAGCACAAAGTGTTGCCCTGCTGCTAGGAGTGTTTCACAGAATACTAAAAATATTAGCACTTTTAAAAAAAAAGCTGGTTTATTTAATATGACTGCTATGCATATATTTTTGCAATTCTTTTATTAAATGGAAAAAATATTTATATTTTCAGATCTCTATACAGTGAAGGAAACAAAAGATATTTTAAAAGAAAGAAAATGTAGGATAAACATTGTATTAATACCAAATACCAATAATAAATGCTATATAAAAGAACTTTGATTTATACCTTATTTCCTGATATCCAATGGTAATATATTCCCTGCTTCTCCAATGTGACAAAAGAAGTTTTCATTAAAGCAAGTTTTTTCCTCTAATGTATGCAGGGTACTAAAATGAACTTTTCCTATGTGCCTGTATGCCGTAATCTTACAAAGTAGGCAACCAGCTCATTTCTAACCTGTGGTCACTAGGCCATTTCATGAATACAAAGTTTGCCTTATTAAAATAATCTCAACACTAGCTTACTGTTCAAAGGGAGAATAAAAGTGAGGATTCAGAATTCAGTTCTAACGCCTCTACTTCAAATTCAGGGGGATTTACTGTGGAATGAGCATGATTAATAGACACTTCAATCTCTACACACATGAATGCATGCACTAATGAAATCTCTAACCCTTATATTTATCTAGAAATAAGTAGAGCTCAGCATCTGTAAGGTACACATTTATAAAGCCTACTTAGCTTAAGGCACAATGGGAAAAAATCCTCAGTTTGCCCGAGGAAACTTTAAAAAAATGAGTGGAGAAACAGATTCTTAACTGGGCCATTTCTGCTCAAGTGATTTTTAATAACTTTGGTTCCTTTATAATAGTGGAACAGTAGTAGTAGTAATAATAATATAATTTTGCTAATTTGCTTTACAAGTCTGCTCTAGGGTGACAGGAAACCCCAATAAGCAACTGGGCACAGGAGCATTGCAAGACAAAGGAGGAATTGCCTAAAAGCCAACCATCCCTCTTCTTGGATCACCACTTAGTTGAACCCACAATGTTAAAGTTTTGAAGACTAAAGACATGTTATCTGTAGTCTTTCCTGTACACATGACAGTGTAAGATTTTAGGAATGGGAGGGGAGGTGTACTCACCAAAGGTGACATAGATCCATTTGGCAGGTAAGGATCAGACAGCATGAGGAAAGGGTATCCAGAATAAGGAGATCCTTTATACATCCCTGGGTCCTGATGTTTTAAACCTGTTAAAATGCAAGTCTCTGGTTAGGACTTTGCCTCAAACCAATTTCCCCTCCATTCCATTTACACTTGTTTTACAAGAAGGTGCATAATTTTTGCTCAGGGGCTGCCTTTCACTCACCAGCATCAGATATTCAGGTTCACCTGAAATTCACCTCCCTGTTCCTGCCACGCATGAGCCTCAATTCCCAACTTATCTGGTGGTAATGGAAGAGCCACAAATGAAAGGAACTTGTCCCAGAATGAAAACATTGTGCACACATGCTCATTTCTCTACCTTGGTTAGAACATCATTTTCTCTAGTTGGTTAAACTGATGTTCTTGGTTAATAAGGAAATGGGATGCATTCTGTCCCAGGTATTTGTACTCGGTCCCTCCCTCCTCCCCAAATTTTCAGGGGGTCTCCCCTCCAAGGGGTCCCTGTGCTGTACCAGCAGTGTCCAGGCCAACATTACTTCCCACGATGTAATAGTCAATTATGGAAAAATGGTGTGTGTGTCCCGGATGGGGGGAGGATGACTGCCTGCGGAGGAGCACCTTTATATTAAGTTTCAGCCGCCTGCACCGGCAGACCCAAAGGGCAGGGCTTCCGCGAGCGAAGCTGGGTCCCTCTCCTGAGCGAGCGCGAGGCGTTTGCCTGCTTCGACCTGGCAGCGACGCGCTGACGTTTCCCCGCGACCACGAGGGCTGCCCAACCTTCCCCCTTCTCCCCTCCCCTCGGCGGTCATGCTCCCTCCCTTGAAGCACGGAGGGGAGAGGAAAAGGTGGGCGGTGGGAGAGGGAACGAGAAGAACGGGTGGCTTTTCGAAACAGACCCTCATCCATGTGATCCTGGAGTTTCTCTGGATAGACCCTCTGAGGATCCTGCAGCCGCCTGATTGCCTGCAAAGACGAGAGGAGAGAAAGGGATGAAGGCCGGGGATTATTAAAAAAAAAAGTTTCCAATTCCTCGGCGTGAAACGAGATGGGGATCTGGGGAGGGTGGGGCTCGGTCTCACCTCGGGGTGGGCTCCTGCGGCGGCGGCTCCGGCCACGGTCGCTGCTGGGTTCGACGTCTGACGGTTGCCGCCGCCGCCGCCGCCGCCGGTGCTTTCCGACTCATTCACCAGAGATGATTTGAGGTCAGCCAGGTCTCCCTCGGTGAAGACGTTGGCCTGGATTTTCTCCTCCTGCTCGCCTTCGTCCTTAAAAGCGATCATCTCGTCATTGGCTCCCAGATCGTCGCCTCCGCCGCTGAGCTGGGGCATTTTCCTCCCGAGCCACGCAAGGAACGAGCGAACTTGTGCGTCGGAGCGGCGCTGGGAAGGAGAGCGGCGGGCTCTGGGTCCCTTTCTTTCTTGAAGAGGCGGCAAATGTTTGGCGAGCTCGCTGCCGGTATCCTGGCACCCAACTCTCGTTGGAGCGCTAGCCTAGGGAGGGAGAGGGGAGTTTGCTTGCAGTCCGAGGGAGGCAAAGGCAACCGGAGGGGTCGAGGCAGTGACCAAGCCCTTCCCCCGCGGTCTTGGGTGCCCCTCCCTCCCCAGCCCCGGGAAGTTTGACTAAGTAGCAGCCAGCCAGCCAGCCAGCCAGCCAGCCAGCCAGCCTAGCCTGGATGAGAAAGCAGGAGCGGCAGCGCCGGCGGGTTTCGCTGGGAAAAAACCCGAGCACCACCCGAGCGAGCGCTGTAAAGTGCACGACTTGGGAAGAACACTAGAGAGTCCTAGCCAAAGACTTTCAACATCAAAGCCGCCGCCGGCTGATTGACAGCGGCGGGGCGGGACTGGAGGACTCTGTTCTCCCGCGACGCGCTTCAGCCTTAAAGAGACAGCGCCCGTCTTCTCCTGCACGGCTGGAGGGGATGCTCGCTGCGAGCAATTAGAGCCAGCGCTCTCGTCTCGGTGGGGTGAAGGGCGGGAGCGCAGAAGCCGTTCCCCAGCGTTGGCAGGGACGGAACAGCAACTCGGCGAGGAAGAGGGGGGGGGCGAGCTTTCCCTCTCCTGAAGCAAGCTGGTCCCAACCGATGGACTGGCGCACTTACACGTGTCGGTGCGCAAGTAATACACAGACGCTGCCGTCCTGTACGCAGATAGGATTGGGCTCTGTAAAAGAAGGAGAGCAACGAAACGAACGAACAATGGGCTTGCCTCCGTGCCGCCCGTGGCCCTTCCCTTTCCCGACCTGGCTGCCTCCAGATGTCTCGGACAACTCGCAGAATTCCCAGTCAGCTCGCCTAACCAAAGGGGGTTATGGGAGTTGTCGTCCAACACGTCTGCAGGAAAGCAGGTCGGGAAGCCTGTTTTAATGCGACCGCAGTAATCATTAGATACTTGCCTTAGTCAATGAGACGAGGGTGGCTTTTATTAAGACTCTGTATTCATCTTAATATTCACCTTTAAAAATCCCCCTTATCGCTTCGGAATACCCTGTTAACTTTTTCGAACCATTCCTATGTAATAATCACTCCATCCATCATATCTGGAAGAGGTCACAGTGGGTTTTATTTCTGAGCAAAGCGTATTGATTGCTGTTAAGGGTCTGATCCCATGACCATTTATTTGGAAGTCACCTCAGGGGAATGCAACCTGGATGGGTTCACCCATCATGCCAAACTATGATTTGTTAAACCATGTTTTGTTGCATCAAACACAGTTGACTAGGTTCATGCAACAAACAAATCATGTTATGACTCCAACCAGTCACACTATTTCCTGATAGACTCATATGGATCAGGACTATTTCTACATCACCATGCTATAGTACCAGAAAGTAAAATCAGGACTTTCTGACAGTCACCCAAAATTGCACTGCCATTCACAGCTGTTGTTCTAGGGAGACAATGCCTGTCTTCCCCACTGATCCTAGACACAATTTTCTTAATTCTAATGGCACCAACTTTTAAATAAGCATGAGTTAGATTACAGCTTTAATTGCCCTTATTTTACTGGATTTTATTTTCTTAATGAATGGGCAGAACTATTTTTTAAATTAAAGTTGGGGTTTAGACTAAACCTAAACTAGTCAAACAACATGAAACATCAGCATTGGGTTTTCATTAATAAAGACTTGGCTTTTCCAGCTACGCCTGCAACTCTAGCCACATTTGCTGGCACATTGAACCAATGACTTACTTCGGAGTAAATTAAGCGTGATATTTACCCCCTGTCTGCTAGCCTCCCTTCTGGTCTCACTGATTGCAAAGAAACTCACCTAACCTGGGGCCAAGAGATGCCCCATGTGTGTTTGGGGTGAGGCTGTGTTGTGAATGGGCAAAGCCATTTTCTCTCTTTTTGTGCCTGACTACTGGTCAGGCAGTGCTAAAAGCAACTGCCTACGTGTGATGGGGTTTCCAGGTTCCCGAAGCACACGCCCCCCCATCAGGAAGCACCTCTACATTTTTTCCATTTTTTTTCTTGATGTTTCCATTTTCTTCTCCTCTGGTATCGGTGATCCCTCCGAAATACAGACGTGTTAATACTGGGTCTCAGATAATTATTACTTTTCCTAGGTTGCCCGGAGGGTCAGGAAACATGAAATTAGCAACTTTTCAGCCGATTTCCAAAGCACTTAAAGTGGGGTGTCATCCAGGGGTGGGGTGTGTGTGAACTTAGGAGGCAACATTTTCGTTTGGGGTCCTTCTCAAGGTCCCTGCTATACACAAGACAGTTCTGAGACGGTATTTCCCAACCTGGCGCCCGTAATTCTTGTATACAAGAGTTAATAAACAGTAACACTCCGACACTCCCCCCTCTCCTTTTCATAGCGGGGCAGCGGCGGGTCTTGCAAATCTTCCATCTGGTCTGGGATTTGAACAATTCCACGTAAAGAGGTCTTCATAGCTCTCCGCATGGCACGTAATTGTCACTTTCAACACCTCAATTATCCTCAGCGCTTCCCTCTGTTTAAAGGTCGTGTTCTGCTATTGAAAAGATTTATTTTTCGGCAGCTCAAAAGCAAACCCACCTTTCCACTGAAAAAGGAGAAGAAACAGCCTTTCCATCAGATTCATGACTTCTCAGGGCGGGCAATAGATCTCTGCCCCCCACTTTTCTCCCCACCCCCTTCTTTTTAAGAAGAAGCGGGTGAGCTAAGGATGGAGACGGGCAAGCCTCCGTCTCCCAGCCACTGGCATCCTCCTGAAGGACCGAAAATCTAGCCGTGCGGAGCTCCCCGAGGTCTTCCCCACTCGCCAAAGGTCCGAAGTACCTCCTGAAATAAACCCTCTCTAGATTAAACATCAGCCCGGGTCGCGCCTTGCTTTTCTTCCCTCTTCTGCTCGCAAGCAAAAGGCGAGGGGCGGCGAGGAGAGGAAGGGAAAAGCTTGAGGCAGATTTCTGCTTCCAGGTTTTCGTTTCCTTCTTCCCTGGCTTTTTGAGACTCCCTTGTTTTGCATGTGAAAGCCAGCGAGCGAGAGAAATAGCCTGCGATTTACAGCCCTCCCAAATGGAGATAAAACCTTGGCAATGAGTTGGAAACCTGTTGTAATCTGTGATCCAGAAAACAAAGAGGCTCATTAATGCAGAGTCTTTGGTGAGCCTTTGATGTTAGCTAGCATAGCATTCACTCTTAGTTCCATTTGCATTTAGACATTCATAAACATCATTTCTGCTTCCTTTGCCTTAAGCAATTTAGGAGTAAAGTATAGCTTCTATTTAAAGAAACCCACAGTGGTGAGGCTTAGAATACAAATATCACAAAATCTTCCAACAGAGCAAATATTTTCTCCTACAAGTCTAGTGCACAGAGATGTAATATAGACTGAAGATTTAAGTAACAGAGATACAGTTAACTCAAGTTTAAATCAAGATAAAGGAGCAAGAGGTCTGAATAATTTTCTTAAGGTGACACTTCGTATATCAGCTGCCTATGCTGTACACAGAAACTTTACAATTAAGTCCCTAAATAAAGCACCCACAATTTATCCACATTCCTCTTATCCCCTTTTATTTCTTCAGGGGAAAGATCTGGAATTACAAAATATTTATGCTAACTTATGATCCGGGAAAAGAGACTGACTGACCAGCAACAATGAAAATAATCATAATCATAATAATAAAAATGTTCCCTAAAAACCTTAATTCCCAATTCACTTGGCCATGGCCAGCAGATTGAGAACTGCCTGCACTTGCTGATGTAAGTGGCAGAACACGCCGGGAAGTTGCATAAAAAGACATCCACTAGGATGTGTATCAGTTGGAGGAGGAGAAACAAGACATGAAGGCCACTGCAATGCTGGGTCCCTGCACAAGTTGTTGCCTGTGTGCCTTGGGAGATCTGCAGCTATACCACAACCCTACACTGCTTCATTTGGAAATACATCCCGCCAAATTCAAAGGGATTTACATTTAAATAAGTGTGGTTTACAGAAAAGTAAGGCTTTTGATTTTAGGCATAATGCAGCCTGGCTAAACATGCAGAGGCTTGCATTCCCTGCCTGTCAATATTCTCTCTAATTGCTGAGCTCATCTGCTATATCAAGAAAGGCATGGCAAACTTGGCTATCAAATCAAATCAAATTGGAACAGAACACAGTACAATGAAGGTTGTCACTGTTACTACCTTGGACCCTGAATTCTACATCTGAGGGTTTTTGTTTTTTTTTAATGCAACCTCAGAACTGAGGACCACTTAAGTTAAAGAATTAAGTATATGCCAGTACCTCACCAGTCTTGGCTGATCTCAAAAAGCTAAGCTCAACTGCACCTGGTTAGAATTTGGAAGAAAGACTACCAGGAAATCTGAGGTTGTAATTGAGGCCAGGAAGATAAATAGATGAATAAATAGATGGAAAAATTAAATCAACATAAATAAATATCCCAGAAGCAGGTAACAGCAACCCATCTCCGTACAGGTGCCAAGAAAATAACATGAATGTCTCCATGCAGTCACTGGGAGTCCAACTTTCCTTTTTTACATGGAAGAGCTTTCTTAAGCCACTTTTTAAAAATGTAACATGTGACAGTGACTGCAAGAAATGTGCTATTATCTCTGGTAATAATGTTGCATTTCTAGAAGCAAGGGTAGCATGTAATGCATCATGTGGGAGTCTGAATGGTGTGAGTGGAATTAATGCAAACTGATCCAACGAACTTTCTTCTACTGTAATTGTACTTCATACCCATTTGTTGATTTAAGTCTTCATGTTTGGAAGACTATGATGGTAGAAGGCAGGTCGTTCTATGAAAAGTATTCCTTTAAGCACAGAATTCAGGTTTGTGATTGGATTGATGGCATACACACCCTAAAATTAAAAAAAAATCTTATTTAGAAGAAAATCATATTTCTGGTATCTTATTGGAGGCACATCAAAGTGAAACAAGCAGCTTGATGCATTTGTCAGATCATATCTGCAGGCAATGCCACATGTTGATTTGTATTGTTGTTATGGGAAAGAAGTCCTGAAGAAGGCCTTGGCATACAGTATCTTAATTACATTGTACAAGTTTCTCCAGTGATTTCAGTGAAGGCAAGTTTTCTAGTTCAGTGATTTGGGGAAGAGGCACCCAACTATAAATTAAGAAAAAAGCAATTGGATGCCTTCGTTTTAGTTCCTCTGACATGAAGGACCTTCTTAAGAGAAATAAAAAATGAAATGCTGCTGGATATCCAGTGGGTGGGTTCCTAGCTGCTTCCCTGCAGGAAATAGGAAAGGTAAAATAAACACATTTTTAAAATGCCAAACTTTTTCGTGTCAAAATTTATTTCTTTATTTGCTGCATTTGTTAATCACCCCAATCTTATGACTCTGTGGGTGGTGTATACAACAAAGCAAGAAAACGTAACAAAATATGTTATTCAAATATAAACACCATCAGACAGTATACGGAAATTATGTAAGTACTGTACAAAGATGGGCACCTGCAACAATCAGTTGCAGCCAAAGGCTTGTTGCAACAGGAAGAGGCTTTAGCAATGTTCTGGAATCCCAGAATGGAAGGAGCCATTCAAATCTCTGGGGGTAGAATGTTCCACTCCGCAATAGGGGGGCGCCATAGAGAAGGCCTGATGCTTTGTCTGTTCCACTTGTGGGTTCTCAGAGGGTTCCCTTTGGCTGCGATTCAGTAGCATTTTAGGTGTGTTTGTGTTTACTAAAACACTGAATTTAATACTGGAATATGAATCCCTGATCTGGTCTTTCCAGTATCTGTTTACATGGCAAGTTATTTGTATCAGAATATAAGAAAAAGGTGCTGGTCCATTCCGATAAAATCACTATTTTCAGTGTGGCTTTAAACAACCATTTTAACAAGCAGGGCTTATTTTCAAGTGTCATGTGTCCAGGCATTGTGATGACCAACATGACATATGAAATGATGTCCCCTCTTTTCTGGAAGCTGTTTCTCCCTTTCTTCTGGCTGTTACACCTGTGCACCCCCACGTACACTCTGGCCCCATACAAGGGAGCAGAAGCACAGATTTGGTTGTTCAAGCAGAAGCCAGAGTTGCGGGATCCCCTGGCGAAATATCGCAGGTGTACCACCTTCTTTGGGAAGAATTATACTGAGACCCGCAAGATGGATCTTAGTGAAGACATGGCAGAGAAATTCTACAAGAAGATGCTGGAATTAGAAAAGCAAGTTTTAGTGAGCAGCAATTGCTCAAATAAAAAATAGCAGGAAAATGTTTCTTCCCCTTGGAACACTGTTATTCTTGTTTGCCTTTGCAAACCAGATTTCTCTAGTGGACTGCTTTTGGACGATTGTGGGGCTAGAGTATGAAAGAAATCAAAGCCACCTTATTATTTAATCTCTCCTCCCCAAGATATTTTTATGACGTCTTTTTTTGTCAACACTCCAATGGTGATGTTTTTTAATTCAATGTGTGTCACCCTTACCTGGGGCCTCAAACACAGTCCTGGCATTTGATTGTATGAAAGAAGTCCAGACACCCCTGCCTGGGACCCCAAAACTGTGGGGGGAATGGCTAAAGGACTGCCCTGCCTGGACAGGCGAGGGCCAAGGAGGCTGACATTACTCACCATAGCAGGGACATCTGCAAGGGGAGTCAAAAAGACAAGATGGCAGGCATTACTGCATGATCAAAGCCTCACGCCTTTTTAATGTGGGTGCATGTGAAAAACGGTGCAGGGTTTTGATCCCACAGTTGAACTTGCCATCTTGATTTTTTTTTTAACTCCCCTCCCTCCCTCCCTCCCTGCATGAATACTCCCCACACCATGGCATCCTTTCCTTTCTTTTTTCAAAAGACTGTATAGTCAGGGGAGTAGTGTTGAGTATCTATAGCTACACATCTGCTCATGTTACTTAAAATTGTTCTTTAACAAGATAGTGCTGCTTTCAGAGTAATGCACTTTGGCCATCTGAATGGAATGCCCATCAGGCCAATAAGCCAGAGCTTTCAGTAGTTTAGCTGTACCGGCATCCGACCAGAACACAGTTCTGGACCTGCTGTACAAAAGGATTAGAGCAAAGGGAATAAGTCATTCTGCCTGCCCTGCAATGGCAGAGCTGGGTCTCTCACCACAGACCTCAAGGTCCAGAGGGAGCATCAACTTCAGTTTGTTTTTTTAATTTCTACCATGAAAAAAACTAAGAATATTTACTGAGTATGTTGCTGCAATGAGCCTCTTTGCCTTTTTGTTGGCAAACCTCTTTTAACATCTGAGTATGCCCCACTGATTGCAAATGAACTTACCTCTGAATAACCGTGCATTTGGTTAACATTGTAAATAAACTTTTGGACACTATTTTCAGAAGCAGGGCAGGGCACCCTCTTCCTGGAATGGCAAATGTCATGGAATTCCCTTCCTCTCTTATACCCGCCCTGTAAACTTCAGGCAAACTCACAGTGTCTGGGGGCAGGGGGAGAGTGATGTGCTTATGTCAGAGTTGGCATGGTGGCAGACAAAGTGTTGCAATGCAAGCTCTAATCCTTTTGTACACATGACCATACAAACAGGGTGGGGCTTGCATTGTGATGTTTTGTCTGCCATCTTGCCTGTGTTGACCGCTGTCTCCAGATATTGTTGAGCAAATTATGATTTTTTTTTCTTTGTAGATGCTATGAATGATACACCTTCCTTTTCCTCTCAGAGAGCTATAGTGTTAGTTTGTTTATCTGGATCTCATCCTAGAGGCTTCAAGACTTCTAACATTATTTTGTATAATAACTGTAATAGTTTTTGCTGAGCTTTTAGTGAGCCTAACTTTGATCTACTTCTTTTTAGGCTAAATTCACTTTGCACTGGGTTTTAGGCTGTGATCCTGTACACATTTCCCTAGGAATTAAACCTCCCTGAACTCAAGTCATAATCTGAATACTTTGTATTGCACATAACTTTGGTTTCCCTATATTTTATTATTTGTTCTGTTAATCATGTGAAAGAAAATGTGATCTGCTTTTGTGGGAGCTTGCCACCACAAGATAAAGTAGGGTTAAAAGAGATTGGCTTCAGCAAAGGATCGTTACCTTGTCGTGGTGCTGGAGCTTGAGCACCTCAATGATGCCATGAGCTAAACCGTGAAGGGCCACCCAAGACGGGAAGGTCATGACAGAGAGGTCAGACTAAATGCGATCCCTGGGGAAGGTAATGGCAACCCACCCCAATATTCTTGCCGTGAAAACTCAAAGGATCAGTACAACCAGAGATATGTCGGTATACCATCGGAAGATGAGACCCCCAGGTCGGAAGATGGTCAAAATGCTACTGGGGAGGAACAGAGGATGAGCTCAACTAGCCCCAGACGTGATGACGCAGCTAGCTCAAAGCCGAAAGGACGGCTAGCGGCCGACGGTGCTGGTGGTGAACGGCGAATCCGATGTTCTAAGGATCAACACACCATTGGAACCTGGAATGTAAGATCTATGAGCCAGGGCAAATTGGATGTGGTTATTGGTGAGATGTCAAGATTAAAGATAGACATTCTGGGCGTCAGTGAACTGAAATGGACTGGAATGGGCCACTTCACATCAAATGACCACCAGATCTACTACTGTGGAAAAGAGGACCACAGAAGAAATGGAGTAGCCTTCATAATTAATAGTAAAGTGGCTAAAGCAGTGCTTGGATACAACCCAAAAAACGACAGAATGATCTCAATTCGAATTCAGGGCAAGCCATCTAACATCACAGTGATCCAAATATATGCCCCAACCACAAATGCTGAAGAAGCTGAAGTAGAGCAGTTCTATGAGGATCTGCAGCACCTACTGGACAACACGCCTAAAAGAGATGTTATTTTCATCACAGGAGACTGGAATGCTAAGGTGGGCAGTCAAATGACACCTCGAATTACAGGTAAGTATGGCCTGGGAGAACAAAACGAAGCAGGACACAGGCTGATAGAATTTTGCCAAGACAATTCGCTCTGCATAACAAACACTCTCTTCCAACAACCTAAGAGACGGCTTTATACATGGACTTCACCAGATGGACAACACCGAAATCAGATTGATTACATCCTTTGCAGCCAAAGGTGGCGGACATCTGTACAGTCGGTAAAAACAAGGCCTGGAGCTGACTGTAGTTCAGATCACGAACTTCTTCTTGCACAATTTAGAATCAGACTAAAGAGATTAGGGAAGACCCACAGATCAGCTAGATATGAGCTCACTAATATTCCTAAGGAATATGCAGTGGAGGTGAAGAATAGATTTAAGGGACTGGACTTAGTAGATAGGGTCCCGGAAGAACTCTGGACAGAAGTTGGCAGCATTGTTCAGGAGGCGGCAACAAAATACATCCCAAAGAAAGAGAAAACCAAGAAGGCAAAATGGCTGTCTGCTGAGACACTAGAAGTAGCCCAAGAAAGAAGGAAAGCAAAAGGCAACAGTGATAGGGGGAGATATGCCCAATTAAATGCAAAATTCCAGAGGTTAGCCAGAAGAGATAAGGAATTATTTTTAAACAAGCAATGCGTGGAAGTGGAAGAAGACAATAGAATAGGAAGGACAAGAGACCTCTTCCAGAAAATTAGAAACATTGGAGGTAAATTCCAGGCCAAAATGGGTATGATCAAAAACAAAGATGGCAAGGACCTAACAGAAGAAGAAGAGATCAAGAAAAGGTGGCAAGAATATACAGAAGACCTGTATAGGAAGGATAACAATATCGGGGATAGCTTTGACAGTGTGGTCGGTGAGCTAGAGCCAGACATCCTGAAGAGTGAGGTTGAGTGGGCCTTAAGAAGCATTGCTAATAACAAGGCAACAGGAGACGACGGCATCCCAGCTGAACTGTTCAAAATCTTGCAAGATGATGCTGTCAAGGTAATGCATGCTATATGCCAGCAAATTTGGAAAACACAAGAATGGCCATCAGACTGGAAAAAATCAACTTATATCCCCATACCAAAAAAGGGAAACACTAAAGAATGTTCAAACTATCGAACAGTGGCACTAATTTCACATGCCAGTAAGGTAATGCTCAAGATCCTGCAAGGTAGACTTCAGCAGTTCATGGAGCGAGAATTGCCAGATGTACAAGCTGGGTTTAGAAAAGGCAGAGGAACTAGAGACCAAATTGCCAATATCCGCTGGATAATGGAAAAAGCCAGGGAGTTTCAGAAAAACATCTATTTCTGTTTGATTGACTATTCTAAAGCCTTTGACTGTGTGGACCATAACAAATTGTGGCACGTTCTTAGTGGTATGGGGATACCAAGTCATCTTGTATGCCTCCTGAAGAATCTGTATAACGACCAAGTAGCAACAGTAAGAACAGACCACGGAACAACAGACTGGTTTAAGATTGGGAAAGGAGTACGGCAGGGCTGTATACTCTCACCCTACCTATTCAACTTGTATGCAGAACACATCATGCGACAAGCTGGCCTTGAGGAATCCAAGGCTGGAGTTAAAATCTCTGGAAGAAACATTAACAATCTCAGATATGCAGATGATACCACTTTGATGGCTGAAAGCGAAGAGGAACTGAGGAGCCTTATGATGAAGGTGAAAGAAGAAAGTGCAAAAGCTGGTTTGCAGCTAAACCTCAAAAAAACCAAGATTATGGCAACCAGCTTGATTGATAACTGGCAAATAGAGGGAGAAAATGTAGAAGCAGTGAAAGACTTTGTATTCCTAGGTGCGAAGATTACTGCAGATGCTGACTGCAGTCAGGAAATCAGAAGACGCTTAATCCTTGGAAGAAGAGCAATGACAAATCTCGATAAAATAGTTAAGAGCAGAGACATCACACTGACAACAAAGGCACGCATAGTTAAAGCAATGGTGTTCCCTGTAGTAACATATGGCTGCGAGAGCTGGACCATAAGGAAGGCTGAGCGAAGGAAGATCGATGCTTTTGAACTGTGGTGTTGGAGGAAAATTCTGAGAGTGCCTTGGACTGCAAGAAGATCCAACCAGTCCATCCTCCAGGAAATAAAGCCAGACTGCTCACTTGAGGGAATGATATTAAAGGCAAAACTGAAATACGTTGGCCACATAATGAGAAGACAGGACACCCTGGAGAAGATGCTGATGCTAGGGAGAGTGGAAGGCAAAAGGAAGAGGGGCCGACCAAGGGCAAGATGGATGGATGATATTCTAGAGGTGACGGACTCGTCCCTGGGGGAGCTGGGGGTGTTGACGACCGACAGGAAGCTCTGGCGTGGGCTGGTCCATGAAGTCACGAAGAGTCGGAAGCGACTAAACGAATAAACAACAAAAAGAGATTGGACAAATTCATGGATCAATTGATTGATTTATTGACGGTCCAAGACCAGGTCACAGAATTTAAAAACACAGCACACCATTAATACAAGCATAAGTAACTAAATATAATACATACATATATAAAAGAAGGAAGCCCTATAAAGTTAATATTTCATTGAAGGGCCCAAATAGCTTCTATAAATAAAATAAAAAAATTATAATTTTTTAAAATAAAAGGCTATAAATAAAAAAAATTGTTACTGTCTTTGAAACACCTGGGTATTGGTCATTTAATAAGAATACCCCAAACTCCTCATCATGAGTGAAGTTGATCACACTAAAGAGTGGGTGTATTAGCTCTGATCACCAAAGGGAGTACAGTGGGCACTTTAAAATGATGTGTAAAACAGACTCAACCTGTATATTGAAGCAAATACATACTCAATTTTCAAATGGAAGGTTGGCATATCAACCAGGAGACAGCTCATGGATGAGTAATTGGAATATGGTCCTAATTGCTACTTGGAGCCTGCCAATGAACCAAGTTCAAGTATCCCTTCCTTCAAAGCCTGAGATCAATGTACACATTCAGTACTGTACTAGATTTTGCAATGTCTAGTCTCATTCGCACAATACACAACCAGTTCTACTGATGTTAGTTCTCCTTCAATATATAATCCCCTCAGACTTCTTAAGACGTTTGTTTCTTTGTCTTAGTTACTTCAGTTCCTCTGATGGATTGTATCGAATTTCCTTGACTAAGACTGCCATACTTAATATACATCATACTGATGAGAAAAGGAAGTCTTGCATGATGCTTCCTTCAAACGCAGAAGAGAAATCTGAATCTAGTTCTAATTATGGTGGTAGCAGATGAATACTGTTATGCTATTAAATGTGAAAGTTTAGGAAATTTAATTTAGTACTTTAATAAAGGATATTTCCATCATTTCAAAGGCCTTGAATATGTCCAAAGTGAGAAGACCTCTGCAGTACTTGTGATGTTTGAAAGTGGTTAATTACATTCAATATTTTAAATCAGGTATATTCCTTTTGGAAATGAACCCTGATGTTGATATGTATTCCACTAAAACACATTCATCCTATTTACTAAAGCTGAGAATAGTAATTTACACTGCTTACTATAATTTAGAATGGCATGATGATTTTAAACAGAGATTGCTTATATGACTAGGGTGACATAGGATTTTTTTCTTGTTTGTATATAATTATTATTTGGATCTGGCTTCAGGATCTGAGGATTTCTACTGCTTCCAGAATCAAATTAAATAGTTTCAGTAAATATGGAAGTAAAGTGTTTTGGAATTGCTTATAAAAGAAGCTTATAAAATATGTAGCCAAACACATCCATGCCTGGAAATTTTTCTCCCTTAAAAAAATCATTTTTAAAATGATTATTTCCAATACATTTTAATAGTTCTGCTGTGAAGAAGCCCTGAGTGCTATTATTAATCTGGCTCCCTAAAAGTGAGTTATGCTTTAAAAATTGTATTTATTTCTATAAAACATGTAGCATTTTTATCCTTTTGGATCCTGGGAATATTAACCCACCAGGTTCCTAGCTCAGGGACGTGCAACCAGAGATCCCAGATGGCATGAGCCCCCCAAAAACTTTGGGTATGCCATCAAGACCCTCCAAAATATGCTACCAAATTGTGATTTTCAAAGTGGCAGCAGGAAAAAAATATTACATAAAAGAGGGATAATGGGATCAAAAGTACTTTAAAACACAATTAACATGCAATCATTTTTCATTTTTATCCTGCTTCACTCATTTTTGATTATGCGATCCCTGGTGCACATTCCAAGACTAAGTGTAGTCCTTGGCCCATAAAAGGGTCCCCACTCCTCTTCCAGCTACATTTCTACCCTCTGTTCATAGGATCCATCACCAACTTGGCATCCTCAGAGGAGTTGGATTACAGTGCCCCAGCAGAGCTTATAGTGCCTACAGTGATAGGAACTACGCTTCTGGAATGTGCCACATTTGGCAAAGCTTGTCAACCATATTCATTCTCAAATTAATGCCTTATAAATGAAAACTTCACCAAACCTTCTGAATTCTCTCGATATTTCTGTCACAAACAGGCTCACTTCTTTTTTGCAGAACAAGTGACTGACTTATACTGTGGAAGAGACCAAATGAGTTGCTCCCAAGAGGATCAGGCAGGGTGGTGCTTTTTCCTGTTCCCCGGATCCATCTTCTGAAGTGCAATCTTTTAAATATTCCATTTCCAGCGAACTAATAAACGATCATCCACATTGGCTCTGGGAGTGGGGTATTTCTCCTGAAAGCTTTCCTGTATGCTCTATTCCGCTGTGACTTCCAGTTTCAACTGAAGATCCAGCAGAGGTAGACTTCTTCAATGAAAGGGGATATACAAGGTTTTGGAGAGGAGTAGCAAAGAGAAGTTAAAGATCTGGGAAAAGCATGTAACATCCATGAAGAAACAAGCAGACTGTAAACCTTGGTAAAGGGGAAAATGGACGATGGAAACAGTGAACTGGATCCAGACTTGGTCCACCTTAGAACTGAACCACTGAAACAACAGAGACTTAAATTAATCCTAACATATCCCATTGATTTTAGAAGATCAACTCTAAGCATAATGATCTTTAGATATAGCCCACGGAGTGGGGTTACCACATGCAGAGTATTTCCCACAAAAGACATTTCAAGTAAAAATGACTAGCTGTAAATTTAACCCCCCCCCCAATGTCCAGGAAAACTCATTCAATTTTGGAGCACTTTTGGTCCCATGCACAATATTCGTTCTCTTTCTGTGTCTGTGTGGCATATTGACATTCTTTCTCTTGCTTTTCTAGTTTTTCACTTCCTCTACCCACGTGCCTGAGCTTCTCTATTGCTCTCCATTTTCTCCTCACATTACTGGGTTGTTGTTTTTTGGCTGTTTCTTTCTGCCCATGCTTAGCTACTGCACTCCTCCCCAGAGTGTCCCCTGTGCTGCCTATCCCACTCTCCCCTTTACCTGTCACATGTCCTTCCCTTGAGGTCTCAGAGAGAAGGTGAGATAGAAAGGAAAAACAACAACAACAATTTTCCATGGAAAACTATCAATTTTCTAGAGTCTCCTCTTTTTTGCAAAACCAAATAACAGTGAAAAAAAATCTCATTTGAGTTAAGTTGATGGAGAGGATGCTAAATATTAACATATGTATTTTCTACATAATATCACAAATTATCTTTATCATATGCTTGTAAGGTAATCAGTAATATCATTACCTCTCTTTAAGGCAGTTCATATTTATTATCATCTCCTTACTGAAAATGTAAATGAAAGTTGAGAGAAAGCCAACTGTGGAATTCATAGGGAGGCAATAACACTGATTTTCATTACAAAGTTTTTTGAGAATAGTTGAAATAACATATGAGAAACACTACCTCCCCACTCCATCATCATGAACAACTTTCCCCACAACAGAAGGGAGCTGGTAAGAACTGCCTAATAGAAAAGAAAATAGCAGGCAAAGTCTTCTAACCTGAGGAAAGTCTGAATCAGTGTTTCTGGAAGAGTTTGTCAAAATGCCTTAGCAGTATTGTTTATCTGACGAGCTCAGAGCAGATACACTTAATTGGGGTGTGTCTATACCCATAGTCATTTATAAAAAGGTAACATAGATCTGAATGAGGATGTTGGTAAAAAATAAAATAAAGCCACCCATATCTGTGCAAACTTGAGACAATTGTTTTGACATAACTCAATATAACAGAGAGAAAAATAGGTTTTTAAATCGGTATGTTTCTGTGGTTGCTTGTTTCAGGAGGTGTATATCTGCACACATCTGTTGCTGGCAAGGCTGTGGCATAGGGCTGTTAACCAGATCCTTTTTTCTCCAGGCAAAGATATGTATGTATGTATGTATGTATGTATGTATGTATGTATATATGTATGTATATTTATTGTGTGTGTGTGTGTGTGTGTGTCTGAGAGAGAGAGAGATCCCTGGGCCTTCCCCCCTCCTGTTGGACCAATGGAAATTGTCCTCTTGTGCAACAAAATTGTTTTTCTTTTACAGTTACTCTTTATTGGTTTTTTAATTTCTTTTTGCAATTGACTTCTCAGTAGGTAGGTGTGTGTGAACTGGGATACAGAACCATCAATCAGCCACAGCAATGAATACAGAACTAATGATATCCTGTGTCCCTGTTCAAGAGAAAGGGGACTGAATTATTGCAGCACCACTGTCAAAGTGCAATATGATTATCAGTGGATTATCAGCACTGATGTTAGATATAAAGTCTCCCTCCCTGAATTACTGCCAAAAATAGTATAATAGCTGTGTTAGCTGATTTTTAGTGTTGCTTCTAATACTGATAGTATATGTGCTCCTTTGGTAAAGGCTTCATCTTTCAACTGATTGCAGAAATTGCGGCCACTATTAGCAACTACCACAATGCTCACTTATGAGTACCTCCTGAACAAGAGTTAGCAACTCCAGTGATCTGTCCTTTTCAAAATGGTCACATATAAGAGAGGAACTGAAGTATAATCAAGGATGTGAGTCCATTTCTCACCAGTTGCCAAACTACCAAGGGCTCCCTGGACCCAGCATTAATACAGGATTCCTGGGAATAATATAATATACAGTATTTCTAGAAGTGCAGGACTTGATTTGGGGCAGAAGACTAAGGGAACATGGGAAGAGAGATTCAGGTGATTGAAACCTTTTAAAGCAAATGAAACTTAAAACCAGAATTCTGGTGGACATGATAGATATTACATCCACCACATCCAAACATTTGGTACCATAGAGAATTATTCCAGTTCTACCATGAAGGTAGAATTGGATGAAGCTACTAAATATGTCTTGATACAGGATTTCTGTACAATTTGACCTTCTGTAATGGTATGTGGGAATGACCTTGGGAGACAGGAGGCAGACCCGTAGGCTAGGCAATGGTCTGACATGAGACAACTCAGTTCGCAGATGGGGGAAAGCCTGGGAAGAATTTCAGAAGGAACCCTCCCTAGTTTTTCTGGAGACTAGGGAAAAAGGAGGGGAGAAATACACTTAGCACTCCTGGCTTCTTTAAAATCAAATTGCTGCTGGGCAGTGACAGAATCACCACAGTAACTACATCGATAGTCTTGAAGATGGCATGGATAAAGTGCTCTGAGAAGTAATACAGGTTGGAATATAAAGCTCCAGGCAATTTTTATGGTCGAATTGTTATTTTTACTCCATCTCCCATGAGCTTGACCCTGGTATATGGAGGAGGAAATTACCAGTGTAAGTCTTAGGGTGAAGGTAGAACTCTTTACTTCAACCCATGATGAGGATTCATAATTATGCAGCAGTATAATGCTTGATCATACGCAAGATCCCAGATTTAGGTAACAACCCAGTGAAAGAATATCAGGTCTGGGGCAGGAAGAGACTTTGGAAAACTGCTTAAATCAAACTGCCCTGAGGAAATGGATCATTTGTCTGAAACGACCAAGCAAATTTGTATGTTCATAACTTCCACGGAGAGCTGTATAAAGCAAGTTTAACCCAGGAGACATCATATACATTCTACCATTTCTTTAACTTAATAGGTTGAATCTAAACATAGCACTAAAATACAAAGCATGGTTTAGAAACAACTATGGCTGGATTCACACAATACACTAATCCAAATCCAATTCACTGAAATCAGAGAGATTTATATTTATCTAGATCTAATCCAATGTCTACATTCATAAATGTTAAGCCAGAATTTAAGAGAATCCTAGCGTATTGTGAAAGGTACCAGTATATGTTGTTTAACTGCTCTTGCTCAGCTGTTCTTACCATTTCTAATAACCAGTTACCAATAGTAAAAAACAAAAAAACAAAAAAACAAAAAACACCAGGGTAGTAGTTTATCCAGTTCTAACTCTTGACTTGTTGTTTCCAAACAAGCAAGGAAACATCATAAGGATTTCAGGACGCAAGAGACACATCAGTTCTGGATAAGGATGTACTCCTCTTTAAGGAACAGGTTGCCTCCTAGATCCTTCACTGAGGCTAGATAGCCACATATAGTACCATCAGTAGTGAAGAGGGCCTTTTATCAGCTTTGACTGAGAAAAAATGAATATTCCTGTCTGGAGGGGGAGCAATCTGTCTTCAGTGACAAGGGCTTGGTAACCTCAGAGCTGGACTACTGCAAAGTACTGTTTGTGAAATGGCCTTTGAGGATGAAGTTGCAAATGGTTCAGATTGTGGCAGTACAGGTTGGAAGGGGTGCTCTTTGAAGTCCCTCAGTATCCTGGTGTTCAAACAACTTCACGTACTTACCAGCTGCCTTCTGAGCCCAACTCAAGCTGATCTCAATGGTGTATAAATCCTGAACCCATTTAGGGCCAAGCTACTTTACGAGGTCACCTATTCCATAATGTCTAATCCTCACTCTTAAGTCATCAGTGGGGTATTTTTTATGGGTCCTACCATGGAATTGTTTAGTGTCAACTATCAATTGTGCTTTTTCTATGATGGGGCTCATATTATGAATTAAATTGCCACTGGAGATGAAGAAAGCCCATTCTCTCTTGAACTTAGGAAGGGCCTCCTACCTACCTCATTTATTTTCCCAGGCCATTTAATGCTATTGCTTTAGCTTTTGTCTTTTATATCTGTTACGTTTCAATGTTTTTTTAATGGATGTTTTTTCTGAATCTTGTAAGTTGCCCAGCACCATTAACTGAATGGGTAATATATACATTTTCTAAAAACAAATAATTAAGCCAATCAGCTTCAGGCTGTGGCTTCTTAGACATAAGATTTCCAACATAAAGTTTAGCTTTTTCTTCCTAAAAAAACCTTGTAAAGGGGAAAGCCAGGGAGAAGGGGAACTGAAAATCTGGATGGTCTTCTTGTCGGTGTCTGTTTCAGAGTTCTTTTTTACTAAACTGTCAATGTGAACCCAACCTATAACTCTACAGCCTGATTTATGCAGACCACAATCTCATTAATTTCACTGAGAAAGAATTAAGTGGGAATTTCAGGTCTTCCAAACTGCTGCTTTCTATTTATACATAAAGCAAAGAAAAGCAGAAGCTGCATTCTTAGTAGAAATAGTTAAAAAACACTAGATGGTTAATTGTAAGAAAGACATTAGTAGCTGATCACAGGTTTGCTAAAAACACTGATGAGGAGGAGGGAAATGAACCCCAAAATATATTTGGTCTGATTTTTCATTCATTTAAAGATACATTTTGTAAGGATAATGAACATGAAGCATAAATTATGGATTGAAAGCCTTTCAGTGTAGCATTCCTTAACTTTTTATGTATGCGTACAAATACTCTTTTCCTTGAAGCATAATCAAGCTATTCCAGTCCATTTATTGGAATGTCCTAATAAGACTTCCCCCTAGTTAATCATGTCTGTTCCTAAATATAAGTTGCCTTTTCCTTTTCTTTCAAGTTTCTTTCAATTAAAAGGGACTGCATCATTCTTTGACCTTCTCTTATATATCAGGCCCTGGAAATGTTTCCAAGAAGCAACAGATGGATTTAGTAAATTACAGCCTGCAGTGGAATCAGTTCTTGGAGCTGAGTTAGTTCAGGACTGAATGATAAGAGGACATTTTCCAAAGAATATTTTCCACCTTGCGGAGCATTCATTTCCCATGACATACCCAAGATGTTCATTATCACCTGTAGTTACCTGAACCTTCAAAATGGGAACTTCCAGCAACATTTTTTTTTTACTTGTTACTTTTATGGAGGGACCAGATAGATCACTGGAGAAAAGCTTATCCTGAGGGCAGGGGATTTATGCTCCACTCTTACAGACAAATTGTACGTAAGACCACAAAATGTACTAGTCTGCAAAACATTTTATGATGATTAGCAAGGGAAGAGAAATGCATTTCTAGAAGAGGTTTGGCAAAGAGGCTCAGTTCCTCTAGCAGAGGGGATGTAGAATGTGCCATATTTCTTCTGTCAACCCAACTATTCTCCTGCATGAGCCATTGCTCACCTATGAAACTCAGCTTCATATGTCCACACTCTGTATTTCTGAAAAAATGGATCTGTTGAAGAAATGGCCCATTTTATGAACATGGAAGAGAGGGTAACCATATATATATATGGCCCTCTTTCTGCATCTATTTATATATTTGGCAAAAAAAAATGGCAATCTTAGTAGAATGCTCAAATATACATTTCTATTTCTACTCATATTAAGGGACGCAGTGACGCTGTGGGTTAAACCGCTGAGCTGCTGAGCTTGCCAATTGGAAGGTCAGCGGTTCGAATCCACGTGACGGGGTGAGCTTCCGTTGCTAGTCCCAGCTCCTGCCAACCTAGCAGATCAAAAACATGCAAATGTGAGTAGATTAATAGGTACCGCTTCGGCGGGCAGGTAACAGCATTCCGTGTAGTCATGCCGGCCACATGACCAGGAAGTGTCTAGGGACAAACACCGACTCTTCGGCTTTGAAACGGAGATGAGCACTGCCCCCTAGAGTCGGACATGACTAGACTTAATGTCAAGGGAAACCTTTACCTTTACTACTCATATTCCCCTCAAGGTAATAGAGTTCTTTTTAGATCTCCAAGTTTCAGTAAAGCACACCTTTTCCTTTGTGCTTTAGCCCAGAGAATAACAAGATTGTTTATGTCTTCTTCCTTTGGTTGACCTTCTTCATCTCTGACATCTGCCTTGCTCCTTTATCATGCCTCCTTCTTACGCCTTGATCTTTTTTTCCCATGACTTGTTCTTTATCTTATATCTCTGGTTTTCTTTCACGATTCAGTTCATCTCAAACAGCTGGTTTCAGCCCCTCCTGACACTTGTGAAGTCACTGTGAGCTGGAGAGGCAAAGCTGACAGATGGTGACTTGCCCAGATTTATCCATCCATTCATCAAGGTCATACTTCTATCCAGTACATTATTGGTGTAATGATTGCCTACCCTAACAAAACCAGACTCACAAGTAGAAGCTTAATGAGATCTGATTTATTAAAGAATAGTGTGCAAATACAGAGAAAGCTGAGAATGAGCAAAAGCGTGCCAAATACAAATTAAAAACCCTCGGTGCGAACGTAATCCCTCCCCTCGCCCAAACCGTTTCAAATTCCCCACCGCAGGTGCTGGTGACAATTTCTGCTGATGTCCTGGGAAGAAAACCTTGAACACACAAAATAACCCAAACACATTCCAATCCAGCTGAATACAGATAACATCCCAGGAAACAGAATCCTCCTCCCCTCCCAACCTAAACACGCATCAGCAAAATGACATGCGAAATGTTACGATGTACGTTTAACATCGAAACGGTGAACATGACATACCGCCCCCCCAAAATAAGCAAAACATCAGGGAGCAGGTTTCAGAGGATAAGCGACACGAAAGCGGCTAACTAAAACAGGAGAATTAACATCACGGGCAGACACCCACTCAGGGTGGGGGAAGTGCTTCCACTGAATCAGGTATTGCAGGGTCCCACGAATCCTGCGGGAATCAAGGACCTCCTTCACCTCAAAATGCTGCTGCCCGTCAATCATGATCGGAGCAGGAGGTGGAGGCTGTGGATGCCAGTGGGACGAATGGCTGACAGGCTTAAGCAAGCTGCAATGAAAAACAGGATGCAAGAATTTCAGATTGTGAGGCAAGTCCAATTTAAATGTGACAGGGTTCACAACCCCCACAATGGGGAAAGGACCCACAAATTTGGGAGCCAATTTTCGGGAAGGCTGTGGGGACTTCATGAACTTGGTGGAAAGGTAGACCTGATCACCAATCTTAAAATCAGGTTGAAGGGCTCTCCGCTTATCTGCGTGCAATTTATAAGCAGACTGGGCATCAGCCAATGCCTGCTGAATCACCGGCCACGAGTCAGCCAGCTGAGCAGCCCAATCAGAAGCAGAACAGGGCTGCGTAGAAGGTTGTGGCAACTCAGGAAGGGGTACAAAATCTTGCCCAGAAACCACCCGAAAAGGGGTGTGCCCCGTGCTTTGATGGACAGCATTGTTATAAGCCACCTCAGCAAAAGTTAGCAAATCAACCCAATTATCTTGTTGATAGTTAACAAATGACCTTAAAAATTGTTCAAGGGTCGAATTTAAAACCTCTGTAGATCTGTCAGTCTCCGGATGCGAAGCAGTGGACAATGCCTGTTTGGTGCCAACCAGTTTCAAAAATGAAAGCCCTCCCCACCACAGCAGACGGTACTTGTTCCGCTGCGGGAGCTTGGTAAAAGCCATCGGAAAAAGTCAAAGTCCTGTGTTCCCAATTTATGTAGGGGTTTTGCTGGACTAGCCAGGGAATCCCCAAGATGACGAGGGGATGACCCACAGGTGCTACCACAAATTGTAACCCCTCACGGTGGCTGCCCAATTGCAATGCCACCGTGCCTGTGAAATGAGTCACCGGTTTCCCTCCCGCCGTTGAACCATCCAGCTGGGTGAAAATCATGGGCCGCTGCAATGGGAAGCTGGGTAAGTCCAAAGCAGCCACCATGTCAGGGTGCATTAAACATCTCGAACACCCCGAGTCGATTAATGCCCAAACCTCAACGGTCTTAGTGCGGGAGCCTAACTTCACTTTCACATTCAGTGTGGGACAATTTGCACTCACCAAAACATCTTTGTGCCCGTCATCCACCACCTGCCCACAGGCGCTTTTCAGAGCAGGTGGCTGGCGTTTCCTGCCAGCTCTTTTAGATCATTTTCCTCCTCTCCCCCGAAGTAGGGAACCTCCTCCACTTCGGTTTCCACCTTGGCTGCCTTCATTTTCCTGGGCAGTGAGGGCGATTTGCCCACCGCTTTTCCAGACCGATTGTCTGGCCTGGGTTTTGGGCAAGCAGCCACCCGGTGGCCCTCCTTCCTGCAGAGAAGGCACTGCCCTTTGGCATAACGGCGCTCCCTCTCCTCCTCCCAGGCATGTTGCCCAGGTTTCCCAGTCGTGGCAGTGGGTCGGGATCCCTTGCTGAGTGCCGCGTATCTCAACGCCTTCCTACTGTGTGTGAAAGTCTCATGGGCATGTTCAGCCTTCCCTGCCAACTGTATCCATTCATACAAAGTATCTGGGTTGTCCCTGCCCAACGACCACTGCAGGACCTCCATGTTCAGGCCATCCTTAAACAGCTCTATTAAGGTGGCCTGGGACCAGTCCTCAACCTTTCCAGCCAAAGCCTTGAATTCCAAAGCATAGTCGGCTACAGATCTTTGCCCCTGGCTGAGCTCTTTAAGAGCCCTCTTCGCCCGTTCTTTGGCTAATGGGTCTACAAAGTGCAGCTTTAATGCCCACAGGAATTCTTCAAAATCCTCCAGCTCAGGAGCGTCTGCCTCATTTAACTGGACAAACCAGTCAGCAGCCCGCCCCTTTAGCTTGGTGGCAATGGCATTTATCTTGGCTCTTTCGGAACGGAAATACGGTCCGAATTCATCCATATAACTACTTGCGTTGGTAAGAAAGAATGACAGCTTAGTTGGATCCCCGTCAAATTTGACTGGAAAGTCTTTAACCCCCACTCCAGACGGGCCCCTCGCCACATCTGGGCAGTCGGTCTTTCTTTTGGATACTGGAGATCTCCGCTCTCGAAGAGGGGACCTCGAAATTCTCACTCTGTGAGATTTTGGCTCAGCCCTGTGCCATCTCCTTCCTCTTTCCGCCGATCGAGGAGGAGGAGAAGGGGATGAATACCTGGTGCTTGATTCTCCTCTCCCCCTCTCCCGGGGCCCCCAGTCCATTGACAGTTTCTTTAACATATATTCCGACTCAAATTTGGCCTCCAACAGTCTTATTCTTTCAGGGGTTTGGGAATCCTCTTTCCCTCCCCCGTCCTGCCTCACAATGATTGGGGACATTGGGTACCGCTGCTTCCACGACGTCCTGGACGTCCCTGGCAGAGGTCCCCGTGCTTCATCCCAAGTGATCAGCTTGCCGGGTGACTCTTCGATAGGCTCAGGGGCTCCTTTTCCTCCAACCTCCTCTTCCTCCGGACTGGAACACGAAATCTCCTGTACCTCAGATAGTTCCCGGGTAGGGACCCTCTCCGTTCTCCTCACCGTGGAGTCGGGTTCCCCATCGCTCGTGTCCTCACTTTCCCCGGTTTGGGGTTTTGGTTCAGTCATCGCTAGCGCTACTCCCTCACAAGATAAATCCGGAAAGGGGCTAATGGTAAATTTTTAGGATTCTCAGCTTTATGTAATGATTGCCTACCCTAACAAAACCAGACTCACAAGTAGAAGCTTAATGATATCTGATTTATTAAAGAATAGTGTGCAAATACAGAGAAAGCTGAGAATGAGCAAAAGCGCGCCAAATACAAATTAAAAACCCTCGGTGCGAACGTAATTCCTCCCCTCGCCCAAACCGTTTCAAATTCCCCACCGCAGGTTCTGGTGACAATTTCTGCTGATGTCCTGGGAAGAAAACCTTGAACACACAAAATAACCCAAACACATTCCAATCCAGCTGAATACAGATAACATCCCAGGAGACAGAATCCTCCTCCCCTCCCAACCTAAACACGCATCAGCAAAATGACATGCGAAACGTTACGATGTACATTTAACATTGAAACGGTGAACATGACAATTGGTAGCAAAATAATAGACATCATCTTTCAACCCTCAAGATAGAGCTATGCACAAGAGTATAGCACAAAGAAATGACTGAAAGTTGAATTTGATCAAAACTTTCTTCTAGCTCCATTAGCCTTAACTTATCTTTGTAATGTACTGCTATTCTATTTATGACTTTATAAAATATAAATTATCTAGGCCCATTCCCTCAGTTCATACTCCATTAACTTACCTTTATTGAATTTATTGGATCCATTAAATATTTTTCCTTGATGTTTCAGGTTTGGGGCTCTTCTATATAGCACCCCAGGGCAATAGTATACCAGCAAATATTTTCTTTTTTATACACCAAGCTCCCATGTTACCTGGTCTTCTACAGTTCAATTCTTTTATTATTTTTCTAAAGAAAAGTTGGTATGCTGCAATGCAATGTATCAGTTTCCAAATTATTCATGATTTCCAGGTATCCAAATGGGCCCCATAAGCCTTCTTAGATAAAAATAGAGAATTGCTTCAGTGTTTCATTTGAAAGTTTGATTGACTACCTGGACAAAAGAGAAACATAAACTTGGGGGGCGGTTTAAAAGGAACTAAGCATACCCTAGGAGCCTTGATGAGATGGTACGGAGCATCCTCCTCAGTTTGCCTCCTATTAAGTTGAAGATTTGTGTCTGCCAGCTCAGTCAAAGGCCTTTGGTGAAAAATTAAGTTCCCTTTCCTAGCAGTTATATTGTAACAGCATTATGATTGCAGATTCAAGGCCCGCTGCCTGGAAAAGCTTAGGGATCTCTATTTGCTCAGAGGATCATAAAAAATATCATAAAATGAAAAGCAGCAGAACAACTCTAGGACAAAGGATCAAAATGTTCACTGAGTTGTATGGTTCATTTTCAGACATCCTGAAAAATAGTTCGAGTTGTAGAATTTTAAAAATTAACTTTTCAATTGGAGTTTAATTTTTCACAGAACCTTTTCCATGGGCCTTTTAATCCATCATTATGATCAACTATCTTTATTTAATCCAGAGTAAAGTATTCTGATATATAAATATTACACATATTAATATTGATTTTTAAAATCATTTTAGCTCCAAAACAATCCTTGCCAGTTCTAGTAGTCTAATCCGTCTTTTACAGTTGGTTTATTAACTTCAGCAAGATTGCTTTTATAAAGTTAGACTTACAGTAGTTTATAATTTGTATATCTGATGCTAAATTGCAAATATTTGGGTCACTATAGTACAGTTCATAATCATGTGACTGAGCTTGGTGGACACTGCATGAATAAGGATGATTCATGGGATGGGTCTATATACTCATTTAGGCTTGCAGGAGCTACATCATCAACCACAGAAATCCAGCTTCTGCCAAAGGGAATTTCTGACGCTCTTCTGGACATGCCCCAACAAACCATATTCATTTGCTGAGCCGCTGTTACTCACTTCTGGAGTCCTCCTGGCTCATCAACAATATTATGACTGTCAGCTCTTCTCCACCTTTTGCAATTATCTTTTCAGAATACTGGTTTTCAAATGTTGCCTCCATTGCAAACACATAATATCTGATTTTAGAAATCTTCTAAGTCCAGGGTTTAGAAAAGGTATATATAGCAACTAGCCTGGGTGCCTGCTATTTATGGCACTTAGGGAATCAGTATTACTAACACTGCATGATTTTCATATCGATAAGGTAATACCTTGTGGGCAAATTCATATTATTACATTCATACTGCTACAAGTGAAGCCTGCCTGGTTGTCTTCCTCAACATATCTAAGTATTAACACTATAATCCTGGCTTCCACCAAAGAATCCTGCAAAGTAGTATGCTAAAATAAAATAAGTAAAGTCCTGCTAGCAATGGGAGTAAACTTATCCCACCGGTCTAGTGGTTAAGGTGCTGGGCTAGAAACCTGGCGACTGAGTTCTAGTCCTGCCTTAGGGATGAAAGCTGGCTGGGTGACCTTGGGCCAGTCCCTCTCTCTCAGCCCAACCACCTCACAGGGTTGTTGTTGTGGGGAAAATAGGAGGAGGAAGGAGTATTCGGTATGTTCCCCGCCTTGAGTTATTTATAAAAATAATACAGGCAGGATAAAAATAAAATAAAATAAAATAAAATAAAATAAAATAAAATAAAATAAAATAAAATAAAATAAAATAAAATAAAATAAAATAAAATCTAGCCTGGCTATAGAATCCTTCTGGACCAAAGGGAGCATCAAGGGCTTTCTGTCCAGAAGAATCCAATAGTCAGCCTAGATGGGAGGAGTTACTCCTTGAGATACTTTTCTGAAGAAGCTGTTCCCATGGTTCAGTGATTGGTGGATTCTACTAGCACATTTTCCCTCAAATCTTCACAAGAAAAATGTTCTAGACCTATTATATGAAATGAAAATTGGAAGTCAAGGAAGAGATCCAGACTTCACTTGAAGGACCAGACTCCTACAAATTCCCCATTTGGCTCTACACCAATTTACAAGGGCTGTAGGTAGCATCCTGCTGGAACAGGAGAGTCAGAAGAAGTTTTGAATCTATCCAATGCCTGGGTTTATAGCCAAAAAGAAAGCAATCACTGAAAATAAAGTGATCATCCTCCTTCCCATGTCTGTGAGCCTCCTGATTGGTAAGGATGATGCCATCTGTATGGGATAAGTTGTGTTGTTGAAGGTGATTGAAACTGTTATGTGCCAATAACAACAACAACAACAACAATGAAGGGATATTTTAGTGGTTCAGTCAAGCATAGATATTTTTGTCTCTGACTTTCTTTGAGTTACTCTCTTAAAAGCTATAGCAGAAGAATCTTATGGATATACAGTATATACAGTATATTTAGCAGTACATCCTATTCAGTGCAAGAAGATTTTATCCAAGCGAGTGTGGAGAATTTCTGCTGGCAGGAAAACTGTAGAGACGTGAAAGAAGGCTAAGGTGGGAGAAGATCTTTGTGTGCTCCTCCCTGTCCTCCTAGCCATTAAAAAAGGCTTCCCTCACATTGTAAACAATGAAAGAAAATTTATCTACACCATCTCCAGATTTGGCAATAGATTCCATGCCAATTTGGGGCATACAGCAGATGGATGGCCTCTTCTGCAGCATGGCCTTTTTGGCCTTTCAGCTGTCAAATTTTTCTGACGTAGGAAAGAGCTGGGCAGATGAGTTAGAAGTGGCAGGTTTTTAACTCTGCTCCCTCCCTCTGAGGTTGGGCCTTTCTCTCTGACCCTGAGGAGGGAACTCTAGCAAAGCCTTTGTTCCCTGGTATACCTTCTTAAGAGTCACAGAATGGCTGCCTTAACTGAATATAAAGATGCTATCTATTAGTCATGCAGTATTCTAAAAAAAATACTAATTTTAATACAAGTCCATATAAACATTACAGTTAGGAAGCACAGTTTAAAAAGAGGGATCCCTCTTTTTTCATAGGAAAAGGAATTTATTTTCCAGTGTAATAACTGGAATCAATCAATCAATCAATCAATCAATCAATCAATCAATCTCTCTCTGTCTCTCTCTCACAAACCTAAATATGCATTACCTTTCACACTAAGGGCTCAAGTTTAAGAAATCCTGGCTGAATGTTATGTATTGTAATGGTTGCCTAATCCCAAATACTCAGTGAACATGACATGTATGAACATTACTACCATAGTGCACTCTACATGGGGCTGCCCTTGAAGAGTATCTGGAAGCTTCAGCTGGGGCAAAGAATATCGGGAAGCTTCAGGTGTTACAGAATGCAGTGATGCAGGCAATTATGTATGCTCCAAGATCTGCACACATTATACCTCTGCTATGTGAGCTGCATTGGGTGCCAGTTTGCTTCTGGGTCCAATTCAAGGTGTTGATTATCACCTTTAAAGGCCTACATGGCATGGGGCTGGGTTATTTGAGGGACCACCTCTCCCTGGTTACATCTACCCATCCCATCAGGTCCAGCAGGAGAGGCACGTTGCGGGTCCCATCAGCTAGGGAATGTCTTCTGGTGGGATTTAGGAAGAAAGCTTTTTCTGCCGTGGTACCCACCCTGTGGAACATCACTCCCCTTGAGGTGAGGTTGGCCCCAACCCTGCTGGCCTTCCAGAAGGCCCTTAAAACATGGCTTTGGGATCCCGTGGCACAGTGGAATCTGTGAGGTGGTTGTATGAGAGTTAATGGAATGCATTCTCTGTATGTTCTCCTGCCATTTTTTAAAATTTTAATTGAAATTGGTTGTTTTAAGGGTTTTTATACATTCTTGATTATTACTATGTACTCCACCCAGAGTCACTATGTGAGATGGGCAGCTATACAAATGCCATTAAATAAATAAATAAATAAATAAATAAAGAAAGAAAGAAAGAAAGAAAGAAAGAAAGAAAGAAAGAAAGAAAGAAAAAAAGCATAACAGGAAAGCATACAAAGATTCCTAGGACCAGTTGTTAAAAAAACGTATGCCCAACAAAGTGTTTCCTCCAGTTTGGTTTCATACACATCTCCATTTTTCACTTCTTTCTTTCTTTATTATTTTTTGCACATTTGCAATTTCAGTTCAATTGATTTTATTATGGTCACTGACCAGTACAAGATACAATTCTATAAAAATATGCACATTAGCCATTAGCCATAAAATGAGCCATCTAAATTAAAATAATTTTAAATTTGAGTTTACAAGTTCCAATTAAGTGTTAAAATACGTTTGGATCACAATGTAAGTGAGCCCCTTAATCGAGTTTAAAAACAATCTTATTAATTTGCATTATCATGACTAATATTCTTTCAGGTATAAGTGTCTATAAAAATATATGTAAAATATTAAAAAGAGTGATAAAAAGACTAAAATATCATATATAAAATGTGTTATATAGACCACAAAGTTATTACAAGGGATACATTACTACATTTTTCCAATCATAATCTGATGTATCTTCATAGCAGCTGCACAGAATCTGGCTACTTGTGCCGTGACAGTTGGATATTCATCTATAAGTAACATTTGCATACAATCTATATCTTTCCATCTAGGGCATTTACTAATCAAAGGTAATATTAGTTTACTCCTGAGGACAACGGAGAAGCACATGGTCTGTAGTTTCTATCTCTCCATTGTTACAAGGGCACCGCCTTGCAGCTATTGGGATTTTTTTGTATCTGCCTTCCAAGACTGCAGAAGGGAGTGCATGGCTTCGAGCTAGGGAGAAAGCTTTCCGCTGACTAGGAATTTCAAGTTGAGAAAGGTAGTTAGCAGTATTGACAATATATTTATTATGCTCTGAAGATAGGAAATGAGGGGACTTCTGTAAGTCCATTTGTCTCTCTATATCCTTTATCCTTTGCTTCAGGATCAATTTTGCCTGTTTGTAATCCATCCTAAGAATTGAATCTGTAGAAAGTCCTAGCTTTGCAAGGCTAAATATCCTTTAACCAAGAGGATTGGAAGTAATCTTGAAAAATGAGTGGTGTTAAACCTTGGGGATAATGCTTGAGTTTTAGCCAAAGGTTCAGGGAGGCTAGACACACTCTTGCCTCGACTTTTATCATGCCAACTTCCAATCGAAGTTGAACGTTTGTCACACATTTGGGCATTTGGAGTACTGCTCTAATAAATTTGGACTGCACTCTTTCCAGAGGTGTAATGCTTGAAGTCGGAGCACCAGTGCAGGACCCGTAAAGGAGCTGGGCTAATGACTTTGCCTGGAAGAGCTTAAGAGCTGCTGGAATACAGTGTCCACCTTTGCTTCGGAAAAACTTTAGAATGGCATTGCCTGATTTTTGTCCAGAATCAGCTGCATAGTCAAAGTGAGGTTTCCTAGATCCAGTGGCATGCACAACTACCCCTAAGTATTTGAAGCTTGTCACTTGCTCTATTCTGTGCCCATATATATGCCAGGAGTGAAGTTTTGGCCTTTTAGCGAAGGTCATTATCTTTGTTTTCTGATAATTTATTTCTAACTTATTATTAATACGATATTGGGCCAAGGATGTCAAAGCTCTCTTGAGACCTATAGGAGTCCTAGAGAGTATGACTGCATTGTCTGCATACAGCAGCAGGGCAATACTTCGGTCCCCTAATTTAGGAGGATGATAGTCTGGGTGACTTAGGCATCTTACCATATCATTAATGTAAAAGTTAAAAAGTAGGGGAGCCAAAATGCAGCCCTGTTTCACCCCCTTTTGTACTTTAATCGGCTTGGAAAGTGACTCAGATCAATTGCACCTGACCTTCAAGGCCATATCAGAGTGTAGGGCACGTATTAGGTAGAGAAGCCTGCTATCTATTGAGGTGGCTTACAACTTCTCCCACAGCTTAGGCCTAGATATAGAATCAAAAGCTGCCTTTAAGTCTATGTAAGCAGCATACAATGATGTTATCTTGTTGGTACAATATTTTTCAATCGAGTGTTGAAGAATCAGACATTGTTCAATAGTTCCTCTGCCCTCTCTAAAGCCAGCCTGTTCGTCTGCTATAAGATTTCTCTGGTCCAGCCAGTCTTTGAGTTTTCCTTGCAAATGTCTAGCATATAGCTTGCTAATTATTTTCAATAGACTAATAGGTCGGTAATTGGCAGGATAATTTGTCTTCCCTTTTTTAAAAAATTGGGACTATAATAGCCAGGCCCTAATCCTCTGGGATTCTCCCCGAATTATCAATATAGGTGATGCTAAAATTGTGATGCTAAAATTGGGGACCACCATTCAACATTATTCTTTAATACTTCAGCTGAAATAAAATCCATTCCCGGAGCCTTCCCTTTTCTAAGCTGTCCAATAAGAAATTTGATTTCAGCCACCGAGACTGGGGACCACTTGGTTAGACCTTCGTTCATTTGTGTCAACATCGCATTGTTAGGATCCTCATACATTTTCTGGAAATGGTATTCCCACACCTCTGGTGAAATGTGAGAGTCTAGAATAGTAGATGATCTGACAGTCTGATTGGATAATAGTTGCCAAAAAAGAGAGGCGTTCTTCAGTTTAGCAGCTTCAATAAGACGTTTCCACATGGTTTCATGTCCTGCTTCTTCTTATCAGCCACCAGTCTCTTATACTGTTTTTTGCTAGCAAGGAGGTGTTCAAGAGATTTTGTATTTGCGTTGTTAATAGACTGCGTCTCAGATTTATATAAGTGATAAGCTGCAGTGAGGGCTTTCTTAGCTTCAACACATTCTTTGTCGAACCATGTCTTAGAGAAAGTCACAACCCTTTTGCTGTCAGGGTTAGTAATGTGAGTCAATACCGGTTGTAATTTTTGTACTAATTTTTTATACAAAATCAATGGGTCTTGTGAGGTATTGGGAGACATAAACGATGATCGAATTGTTTGTAAATCATCCTCTGCCAATGTCTTCCTCACCCTTTGATCAAGTTGTAAGGTCCATCTGGCACAACAACTTACTTGTCCTGCTGGTACAATGACAGGGGTAAAATATGTCTCCGGCCGCAGCTGACTAATAGGTATCTTCAAATGTAGACATAAAGGAAGATGGTCATTTTCTAGATGCAGAAGCACCTTAAAGGACTCCACTGAATGTAATGAGTTAATAGAGACTAGCATATAATCAATAGTACTTTTCCTAGTTCCAGCCATAAATGTATATTCTCCTGGGTGATCACTTTTCATGGAGCCATTTAGTATGTATAGATTAAACTTGTTTGCAAACTTGGCCAGACAAATCCCAGCATACTTAGATCTTTTATCTTTGAAGAGGCGTACAAGAGTGGCATCAGGTAAATTAGGAGCATGGGTTGGCGGATACTGCTGAAATTTAGAGAGCAGTGTTTGGTCATCAGGACCTAGCCTGGCGTTAAAATCCCCCCTGAGTAGTACCGAGGCACTAGGATATTCCAAAAGGAGGTTATCCACGTACTGCCCTAGATCTGACCACATTGCTTTTATTTTGGCTCTTCTTTGTATTGGCGGGAAATACACATTAATAATTAATAAGGAAATATTTCCCAGATCTAAGAGTACAGCCATAGTTATTTGATTAAGTGGCTGAATGGATTTATGGCCTACTCTCAGAGCGGTAGAAATAAGAATTCCCAGTCCACCTTTCATCTGCCCTGGCCCTCTGCCAGCGGTTGCCTCCAACTTGTACGAATAATAGCCATTGAATACAAGATCATCGGCTGTCCAAGTTTCCTGAAGCAAAAGGATATCCGTATCTAACAAATGATCTAGATGGTTAAGGCCTTTGTTACGATACCATCCGGCTATATTCCACGAAATAATTTTCCGGGGATTTATCTTACACTGGTCTGCATACCGTCAGGCCATATGCATTAATATCCTTGATCTAGACAAACCCTCTTTATGACCCAAGTGGGTTCCATCCATATCCTCATCTTCTAAAGAGCCAAGGTTGGAAATTTCTAAGGGTTGCTCGTGAACTTGGGCCACTGTAAAAATTTTTGCTTTAGTTGTTTCCACTTGCTTCTGTATGATATTAATACTTGTAGTGAGAGCAAAAGGCTCCTCTATCTCAGATATTACATCTGGATTTTGTAGTTCTTGGTTCTCATTGACAGCTTTCTGCCTACAGCTAGTTTGCTCTCTCTTTCAGTGCATTGATATTGTTGTCCCAAGTGAGGATTTTCTTCTTGCATTGTTTGAAGTGTTGAATTGAATAGAGGGTTCACTGTGTGGCAAATTGCCATTAAAGCTCCTTTTAAGTCATTTAATTTCTTAAGTGTATCAACTTGCCTATTATCTGGTAGAACACTGGATAAGTTAATTAAGTTCCGTTCTAAAGGAACAGGAGGCAACTGAGTTGTTATCGAGTGGAGAGAATGTTTACTATTATTGTTCCTTGGCATAGTCTCCATTAATGTTGTGTCCTTGGATTTATCTGCAGGAGTATTTCTACTATGAGTTAAATTTCTAACACTCTCTTGATTATGCTGAATTATAAGGGGACTAACTTCCTCTGAATGAAGAACTTGAATTGGGAATATTGAGAAAGTATTCAGAAAAGGTTTCATTTTTAGGAGCATACTTGGTATCACAGAAAGACCAAAAGTCAAGAGAATCCATCTAAAGCTGCCTCTGGCTGGTAGCCAGTCTATCTTTTGTAAATCCACAAATTGTTTCTCACATCGTAGTAACTGGCTTAATGATTGCAGTATAGCTCTTTTCGACTCCCATTTACCTCCATTAATTCTATTAGTTTGTATTTGAAGGGCTATCTTATTGGGTTGTAAGTGACATTTACCTAATACAGGTTTTTACCCTTTTCATCCATTTCTATACAGATGATTGTCATTTTCTTATCTTCCCTTTTAGCTCTTAATATAGGGTTAACTTCAGAGGTTGAAGCTTTCCTTCCTCCACAGCCTGACTGAGGGGAGTGGCGCAGGTGTAAGCCCTTAGCTTTATCAGAGGCCTCAGTTTGATTTGCATGACTCGTGCCGAATTCAACCAGGGAGTCTCTTAAAGAATCAACCTGAGTTTTGATCGTAGTCAGTAAATCAAAGATTGAGAGAACTGTCTGTGCCGTCAATAGACTGTGTCTGGTTATAAATTCCAACGAGTTTTGGACTTCCAAGCTTTTATGATCAAGGAGTCCTTCCTTATTTAATTGTTCAGCAGCTGTGCAGACAGCAACAGCCTCTGGGGAAGACGCATTTTCTAGCAATGGTGAAGAAAACTCCAACAATTGCTGACTCTCTATCTCAGCCTGTAAGTCCCACTCCAAAGAATCCTTTCTATTCAGTAAGTAAGTTGGGGAATCATAGTTTACTGATGAGGTTCGCTTAGTTGTAACAAATCTGTCCACCTTCTGTTGTTTCAGCAGTTTAGAAGAGGGTTGTGTTGTCTCTTCTTCCTTTTCCCCATATCAAGAGATAAGTAGTATAAGTAAAATATAAATAAGCAAGGGAGGCTCCCTAGTAGGATAAAAAAAACTATCTGAAGTTGAATGATGAGTTTAAAATGTGGTAAAATAGAAATAAAAGGTACTTGTTAGAGGAGCTCATTACAACACGTTGCAAGTGGGAGGCATTGCATCTCCATTTGCAATTTGGTCATGTTTATTTAATGCTGTTTCACTTACAGCATCATGTATGTGTAAAGATACTGAGTTAAGAGATCACAATGAGGGATACAGAACAATTAAACCCTGTGGGGTGTATTACATTACACCTTGCTTGAAACAATTATAGCTATTATCAGTGCTATTTTAAATTATATTGTATTGCGTCGCTTTCAATCATTACAAAGCATAAATTGTGAACAAGTCTATTAGGTTTCCAAACCTGGGGGAAAACAAGAAAGATGGCTCATTTATATAATCATAAAATTGAGATCTGGGAAGTCCATGGCTCAAATCTCATTCCAGCTATGAATTCATTGCCTGGGTTGACTCAACAGACTAGATTAAAAGGGGTTTTGTGGGTCTCTATGTTGTGGGAACACAGCCCCTGTCATGGTATGCAGTAAGAAATAGGCCATCATCATGCTAAGCCCTCATATGGTTTAGGTGATCTGGCATAGCATGTTACGTGAATATAGTAATTCCTTCTGGTTAACCTGGGTTTAGGTTTAGTGAGTGTGAATAAAGTCCCCTGCAGAGGGGACCCTTCAAAAACAAAAATTGAGGACTGAATTGTCAAATATGGGGATATTAAGGTGTCCTTAGATGTGTATATCTAGTTTTGTGAGCAAAACTGAGTGACTGCATTGGGATAGTAACATCCCAAATCTAAAATATGATGGACAGAGAATAGATTAGTCAATTGAAAGACAGTTGGCTTATTTATGATTGGGTTGCTTGCAAAGATTGTAGGAGTAGGTGGGCCTTGTCCCAATACTATGAAAAATGCACATCTTTTCAAAAGCAATAAATACAATGAATATTTGCCTTAATTTTTGATGGTTTTTGAATATGTACTTCTTGCTTTGAAAATAGGATGTGAGGATTGCAATAAGTTAGAACGAACAGTAGTTTATATGAGGCAAAAGTGCACCCCAGTTCTAAATTAATACCAGACTTTATTTAATTATGGACATCATCTATCCTTGGAGACATCATTAGATCAGCAATCAGAATTTTATGTCTAACAATGCTTTGATGTACAACATAGCAATAATACCAGTGGATCTAATGGAAGAGTATACCCATTAATTTCATAATTAGGTCTAGTCTTCACAAAACAAGTAGTTTGTTCATCCTGCTTTTATTAAGAACTGAAACAGCCCCAAACCAAATGCTCAAGAGCTAATTCTTAAGAATGAAAGCCTGATCTCTGAAAAGATTTGCCCAGAGATTATTGGGTTGTATTTCTTGATATGTTCATCTTTTATTGCACACTTCTCAAAACTGCAGTTTTGAGGGGATAGCATGGGGGAGCTATCAACAGGGATGCATCAGGGAGGTTTGGATTATTAATATTTAGATTCTGTTTGAGAGCTCTGTGAAGCCTCCAGCCCAAGAGCATGGGTGCTTTTGTCTTTTTTTTTTTTTTGCACCAGCAGCAGAAGGTGTGGAGGCAAGCCTGCAGAGCACTGTCGTGATTCAAGCAGCTGGAAGAGAGTGCTAGATTTCCTGCACCCCCTTGTGGATGCCTGTAGAACAGCTGAGGAGCTTTCCTTAGCAAGCACCTTCTCCTCCCAAATTCCTGCTAAAAAAGGTTTGTTTGTTTGTTTGTTTAATTAATTAATTAATTTTTATCACTGCCCATCTCCCCCCAAAGGAGGGACTCTGGTGGTTTACAATATTTATTTGAGTAAAGAGCCAGGGTAAGCATTATTTTGGTACAGGCGGATGAAATAGTATTTGTAGGCAAGCCTCATAAGGCTTATGAGCAAAACTGTATATAAAATAACTGCCAATATTTACCCTTAATTCATGTGTGGAAGTGAAGTGGGCTGCATTCCCTAATGCTACATTTATTTCATGTTCTTCTTTCTCATACTGTTCTTCCCCAGCGTCCTCTTATCTGTTGTCTCAAAAGCCTTTGTTTTCTCTGAAATAGGTAGCAATGCTTCAATGGTACCTTTATTCAACATCAGTGGAGAAAAGCTGAGAGTATAGATCAGGGTTTCTCAACCAGGGTTCCATAGAACCCTAATGTTCTGCGAGAGGGCACTAGGGGTTCCCTGGGAGATCACGATTTATTTTAAAAAATTATTTCAACTTTGGGCAGCTTCACATTAAAGAGGTAAGTTTCAGTCTTTATTTTTAGTTTAAGAACACTGTTAATGCATCTATACAGGCTTACACATGGAACGAGTATAATGATTTTGTAAGTTCTGGCCTATATTTGAGCCTGAATGTGCAGGGGGTCCCCAAGGCCTGAAAAATATTTCAAGGGTTCCTCCAGGGTCAAAAGGTTGAGAAAGGCAGGTATAGATACTATAATTTCAAGGGGGTATCTGTGGATGACTTATTCTGAACATATACTGGGTGTCCAGTTCAGTCAAAATACCAAGTAGCTACAGGTGTTGCATGATCATCAAACTTTTTTCTTTTCTTAAGCATTCAGACAATATTTGCTAATTTAGTCAATCAATGAAGTTGTACTTTCATTAACAATTTCCCTTAAAATACATCTGGAGAACTACTCTTCTAGATATATGCAAAGGCCACAAACTCCAGAACACATTTTCCAAAGCCCCATTCAAGTTCCTATCAATACAGTTCCAGCTGTGGTGCCCAATATCTTATTTCAGCTAGACACAACTTATGCATAAGTACAACTTCATCAAAATTCTTAATTTAGCTTTAAGATCAGAACTGATATGAATTTATTTTGTTTGAATTTAATTCACTTCAATTTATTTCAGGTTTAGGCACAGAATACATAAAAATTCCCTTGAATTTCTCTGGTATATCATTTTGTGAATCTCTCTCTCTCTCTCTCTCTCTCTCTCCACACACACACACACCCCTATTTAACTATTAAGTCCATTCTACCTATGAATTGCATATTCTTCCAACAAAGCAAAGCTGCTGTCATTCTGAAATCAGTTAGATTTTCACTGAAGTCACTGGAACCTGAAGAGAACAAAGACAATCATTTTCTTAGAGATACTATCGGAAATTATCTGTCTCAGGCAAAAGAGGTATTTGGCAATTTGTTGAGAGGACTGGAAAGATCATTAGGAATACTTATCATACAGTAGGACAGAATAGAAGCAGTACAGATATTATTTCTAATACAGCCAATATTGATTTCCACTGATGACATGCAATATTTTCTATCTACTGCGAAAATCTGCAGCAAAACCGGATTTTGAAGTGAAAAGTTTAGCCTTTCCTAAGTTGCAAGAATGACATGTGTACAAAATATAGCTTTGCTTTCAGCTAACAATACACAAGAGTCTATTGTTCCTCCTGTCTTCGTGTTGCAAAAGGCAATGAGTCATACTTGAGCTTCATTCTGCAACACAAAGACCGAGGCATCCAACCTTTTTTAGAAATAAAACCAGGATTGTTCATGCCAGTTCTTTGGATAAATATATTCCTTTTTCAACAGCTACATTGACTTATTTATACAATTTCTGTCCTGCTTTTTCTCCTACAGAGCACCCAAGGCAGCTAACAGCACAGCTATGACAAAGACACAAACACTTACACTACCAAACAGAATAATTACGTGTAACTCAGACTGAAAAAACCTCACTAACAAGGAAAACCTCAACTTCTTTCCTGAAAGCAGAAAAACTGGAGACTGTTCTCAACTCTCTTGGCAGCATATTCTGTGCCTGAAGAAATGAGACCATCTTAAAGAGGGATTGGCCTGCTGACTTTAGAGTCAGCATGGGGTCACACATCTGAAATCGTATGGCTTAGTTTTCTTTGCAACTGAAACTATGGAACCCACTCACTCAATTAATTATAGGCTCACGCTATCCATAAAATGGTCTGTTTCAATATTTTGGAAGATCTTGCAACTTTTATGGAGCCTAGATAATGTTCAGCCCTATTCCAGCTTTGCATTTGATCATCCTAACAAACCTTGAAGTATACCACACAGAGAGATGTTTCACATGGACAAAAATAAAACACAATTCAGAAAAAGTAGAGCCAATGATCATTCGAACGGGTAGAACATGTTTTGTACTCTTGATGAATGACTACTATTGGATTAGCTTCATTCATTAGGAAGTCTCCAGATTCATTATTTAGGATGGAACTTGAGACAAACTGCAGGGTCCTTGATTATACATTTTTGGTAAATTAAAATTAAACTAATGGATCAGTGGGGTTATAGCTTTCTTTTTAAAGTATATCACACAAGATCAAAGTTGGTCTTTTCCGTTCCCATGGTTTGGAAGACCAATCTGTTTATATGGAACAAATGCCATTCATGTGCCTCTGGCTTGTTTCTAGGTGAAATATTTAGGATCAGGAAATTAAAATGCAAATCAAATGACATTATTTGAACCTGGAGATGTTTGCCTTCTTTTGTGACATATGGAAGTATGGGTGACAGAGTAAGAAAATAGGTACCTTGCCGTGTGAAGATTTTTCATTAGATGGATTCCAAACTACTTGGGAATCAATCCAAATATAATTATGAAAAGGTTTGGGAATATGATCTGTCCAGGATGGTGCACAAAATTTGCCATGTACCTAATTACAATTGAAACATGAAATGTATTATATTTTTAAATGATTTTTCCTTCAAACCCACACCCTTCTCTCATAACAAATAAGAAATCCTCTGCTTCGTGGTTTTTAATGAAAATCGCATTTCATAGCTCTAATGGCCAACATCTGGGAAGATGAATGCTTTTCTCCTTCATCATCTAAAGATTTATTTGGAAGAGTATTGGTTTGTGGCTCTACTGGGTAACTTTGCTGATGATCTGATTTAAAAAGTCATTTAATTTCTTCTAAGACCACAGTGGTTACCATAGAAATATATTTGCTGAAAAACAAGGAATAATTAGTATACATTTGTTCCTTCATATCCCCTAATTTCTTCCATTCAGTGTCTTAAACATATAATTAAAGGGATTATTCAGCTTTTTGATTCCCCCCTCCCACCAAATTAATTTAAAGACAAAACCCTTGTGTCAGCAGTGCCTACGTCACATTTGGTAATCAGTCCAGACTGTTTGTCTATATGGGCTAAGCCCGCATGTTTTCCATTGAAAGCATAACATTTAACTAGTGTTATGTTAGATTCTACTGGAATCTATAAATAATGGATTTAAACTGGTAGTGATATGTCAGTAGGGATAGTTTGACCAATCTCTTGTGTTCATGGAACTGTTGCTGATAAAAGGTTGTGGAAGTAAAACCTTTTAAGAACAAAACATCATCCATGAAAGGGGGTGGAAAGATGTAATGGACGACTGGATCAGTCCCAAGACAAACTGAGCCAATTCAATGCGCGGGAAAGCATTTCTTACTGGATTTTATTAGAGACAGAACTAGCATATGGTAAACAGGGATTTTAGTTGGCTACACATTCTGAAAAACTGAGGTTGTAATCTTATGCCTTCTTTTCTGAGTGTAGGTTACACTGAACTCAGTGGGGGTTACTTGTGAGTAAATATGTATAAGATGTCACTGTATTTCCTCAACTTCTATCATTTCCTAATGTTTTTCCATGACCTTTTTGTTTTGTTTTCTGCATAAGCTGTATTTGTCGATGTGGTCAATGGTCTAGAACAGGAGAGAATGTCCCAATGTGGGTAGAAGAAGAGATAAATCCTATGCATGCAGTAGTATTGCAGAAGATGGAACTGTGCAGAATATGAATGTCTTGTTTATTTACCTAGACTGTTTCAGCTACAGGGCTTTTTTAGGTACTGCTTGTCTGTTTTTAAGCATTTATTTAAGGCTCAAATTTAGAATACAGTTTTGTATTCTAGAGATCATTTATGCATTCCACTTCCCTCGACTATCGAAATTAAGTATTACAGATAATACTTTTGTATTACATCAAACTTACAGAATCTACTCCTTCATTTACCTTTTCATGCCAGAAATTAACTTTATGTGACAGGGTTGGAACAGATCAATATACTTTCCCACACACCTCAGCTAATGTTTTGATGGTCCATGTATCCTATTGATAAAGTTGTCGCACACCCTTCATTACACATGTACAACGAACAGGCAGGATATGTGCTCCTATTCCTCCCATTTACACTCTAGTTCCTTAGCTACCCATAAGTATTTGCTTGTTGAGATTCGAAATTTGTTCTTCAGTAGATAATAGAATGGTGCAGAACGTAGACTCTCTCAACTGCTGCCATACCTGTCAAAATATATTTGTAAAGATAAATGATATACTGCACATGTTTATTTTGGGGGCTGTCAGTACTGCACAGGATACTAAATTTAGGATATATCTCATTGACTCCAAAATACATTGCCCAGTATTTGACTACTGAATATAACTCAAAATTCCTTGCTGTGAAGGGCCAGCAGTCTTGGTGTAATATATATTTAGGAGGCTTTTTATAGCCCACTACTTATGCTAATGCACAGAAGATAAAACAAGTTGTAAACCACTAAGTACAAGCAATAAAACACAGTGACCACTGAACATTTCACTGCTGAAAATAGGCAAGCATAGAGTTGCATTTCAAGTGTTTTGCAGAATGAATATCATTCCAGATACCAGATGTTTAAAAATACAAAAAAACAATTTTTCATAGATACGTGTTCATAATATAGACATCAGTTCCTAACTATGATGTCAAAATGGTGAAACAAGCATCATGATGTCAAGTTCTGCCCTTTTGTACCTGCACTGAATATTGCAAACAAGTAAAGAGATGGAATTTATGTTGTGATGTCATAATATGTCACTGTGATTGATAAACTGACTGCTTTGTTTTTTTATTTATGTAAATATCAAAAAGGAAAAGGTTCAAGATTACTGATGATTGGGCAATGTATTTTGGAAAATGTAGAATGGAAAAGGTAGAGGAATGGAGAGTGCCCTGCCAAAATGAATTTTATGCCACTTCTCAAATTAAAATAGCACTTAGGTGAATTCTGCTGTCCTGTAACTGACCTGCATTTTTCAATTAACACCTGGAAGAAAGGCTGGTTAGACAAGCTAGCTCTTCTTATTTACTCTTATGAGCTGTGAGAAAACAAACTTCCAGCTCTAACCCCAGTCAGATAATTATCCCTCTATTGTCATAGCAGACACCCAGTGCCTGCTACACACTTAATCCTCATATCTAATCTTCCCTTGCTGGTTCCTAAATTGAGCAACTCTGGGGATGGAGGGGGAAAGAGAGGTTGCAGGACTGTAAAACTTGTCCAATGTAAGCCACCCCTTTGTGAGTTGAATTCTGGAGACCATCCTTGCCACTTGGGTCACTTGGCAGATGGAGGAGGGGTCTTTGGTGCTGTAAGTAATTAATAGAGACAGTTTTTGGTCCTGGCGCCTCTTTTACTGTTGTCTTGCTTCAGTATCCATCCTGGAAATTCTAAATTGGCAATACAGGAATTTCAGAAAACATCTCCTTATACAATTGCAATCGAAATGATTCAACCCCCATTGCAAATCAGGTTGATTGTCAAAATGTACAGACTTTCAGCTGTTTGCAGTGAACAAATCAAAAGCAATTGAAAAAGCTCAACTAAACGAATGCTTCAAGTGGTATCCCCAAATTCAACTGAAAATGCAACTTATAATGACTTCTCCAGTCTCAAAATTATTCAACCCCTTCATGGCAAACATCTTCAGTACTTAGTAGAGTACCCTTTTTGCTGTTATGACCTGCCGCAAATGAGATGCATAGCCAGACACCAGCTTCTGGCAGCGTTCCTGAGGAATCTTAGCTCATTCCTCATAAGCAATGGCCTCCAGTCCAGTAATATTCTTGGGTTTGCATGCTGCAACCGCCTTCTTCAAATCCCACCAGAGATTTTTCAATGGGGTTCAAGTCAGGTGACTGTGATGGCCACTGTAGAATCTTCCAGGACTTCTTCTGCATCAAGCCTTAGTGGAATTTGAGGTATGCTTGGGATCATTGTCCTGTTGGAAGGTCCAATGATGCTCGAGCTTCAGCTTCTTTACAGATGATATGACGTTTTCTCCTAGGATTTCCTGATACTTCAGTGAATCCATCTTGCTGTCCACATGCTGCAGGTTTCCGGTGCCAGAGGAAGCAAAGCAGCCCCAGAGCATCACGGAACCACCATCATGCTTAACTGTAAGCAGAGTGGTCTTTTCAGCATATGCTTCATTGTTCTTCCTCCAGACATACTGCTGATCCATCAGGCCAAAAAGGTCCAGTTTTGTTTCATCGCTCTGCAGAACAGAATCCCAAAACTTCTGTGGCTTATTTATATGATTTTGAGCATATTGGAGCCGACTTTTCTTGTGGTTTTGGGCCAGTAGTGGTGTATGTCTGGGAGTTCTGGCATGGAAACCTTCTGTGTTTAGTACAAGCCTTACTGTGCTCACTGAAACCTCAGTGCCTGTTGCCACCAAGTCTTGCTGCAGGTCTTTTGCAGTCACTTGGGGGTTTCTCTCCGCCTGCCTTCTCAGAAATCTGGTTGCAGCCATTGACAGCTTCCTTTTTCTGCCCTGCCAGGTAGTATGACCACTGTTCTTTGAACTTGCGAACTATGCTTCCAGCGGTGTCTCTAGGAACATTCAGTGCCTTCGCTATCTTTTTATATCCTGTTCCTTGTTTGTGAAGGGCAATGATCTCTTCTGTTACCTTTTTGGACCATTCTTTTGACTTAGTCATACTGTATGTCTAACATGCAGTCAAACGTGACACTCAACAAACCCCTAGCCAGTTCAGGTATTTCATGTGTTCCAGCTCAAGCACACCTGGTGCAACTAATGAAGCCCTTGATTAGTTGCATCAGGTGTGCTTGAGACAACACCTGTTTTGCATACTGTATGTGTGCTGTTGTGACGGATTCTATTCAGGGGGTTGAATAGTTTTGAGACTGGAGAAGTCATTGTAAGTTGAAGCATTCGTTGTGTTGAGCTATTTCAATTGCTTTTGTTTGATTTGTTCATTGCAAACAGCTGAAAGTCTGTACATTTTGACAATCAACCTAATTTGCAAAGGGGGTTGAATAATTTTGATTGCAACTGTACTGTATTAGAAGAGAAACAATGCAAATAAAGTCTTTGTTACCTGATACATCTGTGAAAAAATTTCTAAGACATGCATTTGCTAACTATCTAGAAAGCGTATCTTATGGTATTTCAATACTACAAATCAATCTATTTTTCAAAGTGGCTCATCTTCCCATTCAGGGCTTTGTATATACAGCCAGCAGCAAAATTTTAGACCCTAGTCTGACAAGGATGCAAGAAAATAGCCACTTTTTAAGGAATAGTTGTATAACTGACCCCCCCATAAGGTACCATATGTATTTCTGTGTACTCAGATATTTGCTGAATCCTTGATACATCACAAGTCATTTCTTTACAATGGCTGAGATATATGGGTCAAAGTTGAGCATTCCTTTCATACTTATTTATAGTAAGTTCCTCTGGCCACATTCTCTTCTGGCATGAATGAGCAAGTTAGTCAATATAGCTCTGTTCTCAGGTTTCAGCTCTGTAGTATCGCTTGTCTTTGCACACCAAGAACATTACATCCATTCATTATTTCTGATATATATTTGAAAAGTTACTTACCTCCTGCTTAATTTATGTCAGATAATAGAAAATGATAGCTTGATAACTGGACTTCACCAAGTTCAGTATTCAGATCATGTGATTTGTTAATATTTGTGTAACCCTGAAAAATAAGAGATTCACCATTATTATATTGACATCTCTTTTACTTAAACATTGTAAGTCATTTGTAGCACTTAACAATGATTCTTGGCAATTTATTCACCTTCAGCAGGTATTTGGGCTGCTTGGTCTTAAGCCATTGTTGCTGCTGAAAGTACACAGTTATTAATACTTTATGAGTATCAGTTGAGATTCATAAACTGATAACCCAAATTTATAAGAAGCTGAAAGAACTTTATAAATTTACCTTAACTTTCTGTGTGAACATTGGAATAACAAGTTTGAATGGTCTGGATATTTTGTATCTGGATACAAAAATATCTGGATAAATGAAAGGTTACCTTAAAGAGTATGAAATTAATTTCTTTTGATCTTAAAATGAAGTTAGTACAAGAGAAAATTCTAACTGCAGTTGAAGAAGGAACATTAACTCATTTCTCCTAGTATTGCCACATTTTGGGGTAAAATCCACAGGATTTGTTAAGATGCTTTTAGAGCGGGGTTTCTCAACCAGGTTCCATGGAACCCGAGGGTTCTGCAAGAGGTCACTAGGGGTTCCCTGGGAGATCATGATTTATTTAAAAAATTATTTCAAATTTGGGCAACTTCACATTAAAGAGGTAAGTTTCATTCTTTATTTTTAGTTTAAGAACACTGTTAATGCATCTATACAGGCCTACACATGAAATGAGTATAATGATTTTGTAAGTTCTGGCCTATATTTGAGCCTGAATGTGCAGGGGTTCCCCAAGACAGGAAAAATATTGCAAGGGTTCCTCCAGGGTCAAAAAAGGCTGTTGTAGAGCATATCTTAGTTCTTGAAGGTTGCATATTTGGCTATATCTCCAGCATTTGGAATATACAGATATCAAGTTGAATTGATGTGTGTATATATGTCCATGTGTGTATGTAATGGGAATGGCAGAAAGAAGATAGCTTTGAAAGGACACATTTTCTTGATCTGTAGCAGTGGGTGGCTGAAATATGTGACTTGCTTACATTTGAAATAGGTGGTTGTTTGTTTTTAGCAAAGGGGCATGGGGAAAGAACTTTTGAGTAATTTGGTCATATTTTGGGGAATTGTTTTGTTTATGAGATATTTTTCCAGGTTTTTCCTTTCCTTTTTTCTTTTGTTTCATATACTTCAGTGCTATATTAATTAATTAATTCTGTTTATGTGTAGAATGTTGCCTTTTTTATTAGTTGGATTCAATAAACATTTTAAAAACCTATTATTAATTTTTATTTAATAGAGTAAAAGAACAGTGTATATATCAGATTTTATTTTCAAATACAAACCTTACCAGTTTGAACATGAAGTAGAGAAGTACAAGATATCCTCCCAAAAAAGTCAAGAGTCTGGTTGTTTTACTTTGCTGAAATCAAAAAGCAAATCAGATTTTCATCTGAACTTCTAGTAAGGGAAGAATCAATGCTAGAATGCGGCCTTGAAATTCCGTGAAGATTGAACACAGAACTGGAAATCCATGAGGCACTTTAAAATTTACCAGTGATATAGTATGTTGGGAGGATAAGAGGGATGTTAAAAAGAGTAAGAGGTGTGCTGCAATTGAGGTAACACTGAGAATGCTATGTGTGTACATCAAGACCAATGAATAACCTTGACAATGAACTTGAACAAAATATTTGTTCAGCCCAAAAGGAGAAATTAAACAGATTTCTTTTGTAGTGAAAATAAAATTCATTACTGAAATGGAGAAGGGCACTATAATTTGGGAAATGTCTCCACCTGTTGAAGCATTTGTCCTTAATTCATCAATTTCTATGTCCCAATTCTCTGTGGAGCAAACCAGTTGGAAAAGCCTTTCAAATATGTTAACTTTTTAGGCACAATGATACACGATGGTAATAACATGTTGCCATCCTGAGCCACAAACTCCCCCATTACATTTTAGCCCGGTGAGTTTCAAAACAAGTCATAGTGTAACTTTTTCTCCATGAAGTTCCCTTACATCAGTCACTGAGTTCCTTTAGACAAGAAGCCATTTCAGCTAATATCTTTTTTGCATCCTACTTAAAATGCAGAAAACCACTAGCCAAACAAAGCCTTCTCTTTTTGAACAAGGGGTGAGTACAGATTCTTGGTCAATTAGGTCTCCCTTGCTCGCCAGTAACTAAGTTGTCCTATCCCCTTAAGTCTTCTTTTAATTAAATTGATTTGGAAAACAATCATAATTACCATAGCAGTGCTTTCAAGAAAAGCATTAAATCAACTTGAATTCTGAATAGATTTTAGTTACTCAGTTAGATCAGAGACAATCTACAGACCCCTACTGTATTTTCTACATGCTGTAACTTTTTCTAGTGTATATTTTTAAAGAGTGATAATTATCCCTATTTATGCTTTTTCAAAAGTATATGCACCATTCCAAAATACACATGCACATTTTGAACAGGAAATGATGGCTGTTACCTTGCAGACTTCATGCCAGTGTATTTAGGAACTTGCTTACAGTAGAAGCTCGCAGATACAACATGGTTAGGCTAGTTGCCTTTTTGCAGACAAAGAGGAAGCCATATGCATAGTGAAGATCTGCTACTGCAGAGAAGAACAAAGCCATCTATGGCTGTATTTAGCTGTGTGCTTAGGGGTCGGGATGTGAAGGTTTTTCCTACTGCTTTTTTCAGCCAAAGGATATTTGGCCATTCTTTCAAGGCTTGGAAGGCAGATGAGATTCTCCCTTGGCTGAGAACTGCTGGTTCCTGCCTCACCAACTGCAATCCTCATAATCATTGGCTGCATTGGGTTGGCTGACAAAGACTGTGACAGAGTCTGTTTTGGCACACTGCACCATTTTGTTCTGTCATTCTTGATGACTTTTTAAAATGTTCCTAGCTAAGGCGCATAGTATCTAAATTACATTACTTATTTCTGAATTTCTATCCATATGAAAAATTAGCATGTACAAATTTTATGCAAATCTTTGCCTTCTTTCTTTTGTGGTAATGTACCTCCTTTGGTGATCTGTAAGTAGCCGGTATGAAAAAGTGGCCCTTTAAAAATGATTATTTCACCTAATTATTCTTGCTCAATCCTTGAAAATACAAGGTTAGAATTCTACAGAAATATATGCATTCATCTCTATGTGAATTGAAGTAGAACATAGACAAACTAAGGAAGAGTTAATTCCCCAATCTCTGTCACTGAGAGGTGATTCAAGAAAAAATAATTTTGGAAGAACACAGGCACATTATCATTTGAGAAGATTCACAGTCTATCTAATTAGGAAAACATGCTACACATGAAAAAAAAGATGGGGAGCAAATGGGATTGTGGGAAATATTTGAAGGGACTACCTGCAGCTTCTTCACTCTTCATAACTTGATATTGTTTTAAAGGTTTTCTGAGAGAAGTTTTTCTGAACAATTCTGTCATGTTTCCAGGAATGATTGATTCATTATTACAAATGATACCCAATGGCTAACTCCTTGCTGCATTTGTCTTTAACACATAGAAGGATTTTGAGGCAAGCAGTGATGGGGAAAATATGATATCCCAAACTTTTTAGTTTTCAGGAGAAGACAAATTGATCTCAATTTTAAAAAAAACCATCTTGTTCTTCCCAAGGTTTTCACCAAACTTTCAGGGAATTTTCAGTTATATGTTTGTTAAAACATTGGATATTTGTAAAATTAGGGTGATATAATACTGGTTTTATAATTTTCTAAAAAGTGGATAACAAACCTGGGTAGTGCGAGCATGTGTGTGTTCACATGCATATTTTACAGTTTTTACATACATTCATGTGACACATTCTATCCATATGAATGTGAATTGATTTCTGATTATCCAGAAACAGGATATTTTCATAAAACCTTTGTTTATGTTCAAAGGAAGAGGAAAACTACTAGTATCCTTAAAATAATACACATGCTGAACAGTCTTGACAAAAAATGACGTTATAAGTGGCAGATGTTTCCACTGCCTCTTTTTATCTTGCTACGAATCTATGCAAATGCATTCACCACAGGTACAGTTATACCTAAGATCCTTATCAATTTTGTACTAGATGCTGCTAACAGACAATCTAAACATAGAAACATTAAAGTAACATGTAGGTCCTACTGGTGTTTAAAATGGTCTGAACAATTTCCATATAAACATTTCTCTTAGATATCATAGATAGTTGGTTCATTTGATCTCCTTAATCCAAACCAGAACACATATATGAATTACTAACAGACTAACCTGTTAAGTGCCATAATAGTTGGGGAACTGCCTCCAACAGGCAACTGCCCAATCTTCTGGACTAAGGTCACACCCAGTAACTCAAGGAAGACAAAGAACAATCAAGCCTAACTATCTGTGACCTTAAATACATTACTTGAAGCTTTTTGTCTGAACTTGTTTTTCTTTTTTAAAGTATAATATTAGAGAGTCCAAACTGAATTTGGATTGTAGTGCAGTGAGAATGGAACTGTCCAAATTGCACTCTCAACAAATGAGAGAGAGAGAGAAGCTTCCTATATTCCAGCCAATATTAGTCTTTTTGACATACGACTCCTTGAATCTATCTGCGGTTGTACTAAGCCTGATTATTCCAGAAAGGCAGGCAGGGGAAGCAGGCTCCCTTGTATCATCTAGAAGACTAAAAACAACACTACATGAAATAGCCAACCATGTTACTGCTGGTGTGTGTAGGTGAGTCAGCTGAATGGGAAGAGAGTGGCAGCCATTTGTACTGTACAGAGAAGGCCAGTATATAGACCTGTCCTCCTTGATTTCATGCCTGTCAGCTGTGAGAGACTCCTCAAAGGCAAGTACAAACTTGACTGAAGCTTCCCGGAGATTTGACAGAACATGGACTCTCTATTTAATATTATACTTAAGAAAAACATTGACTTTTATCTTTACTGTAATTCAAGAACAGATGCCATTACCAGCAGCTTACGATCAGTGAGCCCTTAGGCTGATTCCAGAACTTATATGTCCTTTGGATTCAAATCCAACATCTAGCTGCTTATGTTTCTCTCTGTGCAATGGAAATCCTGCCTTTTCCTTCTCACACATGCTGGTAAATGGCAGTTGTAGGTTTACATTCTCTGCATTCCTGCTCTGATTCTAGCTACTAGCAAAACTTTGACAACAGACATGTTGAATTAAAACTCGCATCATACCCCCTTGATCTATCCATCAAGATAGATTTGTACTTCAAGAGATCTAGAGGGCACCAATTCAGTAAAAACTGAGGTAAGTCTTTATGAGAGTTCTCAGAATCAGGAAGAATAAGAAAAAAATAATCCACAACTAGGGAAAGATGCTTTGGATCTGGTGTGGGTGTACTTACAATACCAATTGGTGGCATCTTAAAGAACTGGTGCTTTTTCCTGATCTCACACAGTACCTGCACAGGGGCAGGAAAATATGTAGCTGAGCTCCGAAGGCATTAAAGAAGTGGCAATGGAGCAGGGACAGAGCAAACATGTCCACATCAGGTCCAAAGCACCTTTCCCTCTCTGAATCTGAATATCGCACACCACAGCCAGATCATCCAAGGTCCAGACTTAATCAGAATGTACAATGTTATTGATTTAAATTTCACAAGGAGCCTCCTGTGTTGTCCAAAGGTGTTGATTCAGACAAAAAACAAATAAAACTCTGGTATTTTAGAAAAAGCATTTCTTTTTTTACCAAATACTTTGAAGTAGAAACAAGCTAGATCATTTTGTATATGCAGCATGCACTGGGTGTTTAGAGGTATCAGGATGATCAACCACATTTTACAGCAAGCGATGAACCCCATGTGGAGTGGTTTTGATCTCCAGTGGCCTATTCACAAATGCACATATTTCATAACGGATCCTGATAAGAATCTCCAAGAGGTTTCTTCTTCTACGACATGAAAACAGAATACTGCTTTTAAAACTGCAAACAATTCAAGGTAGCTTGGCACACAACAAATATGAGAAACCCCTGACCACAGACTGCCTTTAATGTGAACCCAAGATTTGACATTACTCACATCTTCCGATACTTGTCAAAGTTCAAACAGGAAACCTGCTTTTTCCTCAAATGTCAACAACATTATTTTTTTTTATGAGTGCTCTGAGGTAAAGCCGTGATATAAGGAGCTGACATTCCTGTAGCTTTTGAGGTCTAATGGGAGTTGCTATTTATGTATCATTCATGAATATTTGGAGATCATAGTAACATGGCTAAGAGAACTTTTGGATCACTTCAATTTATTTGCCCCAAACCCACCTAATATATATTTTTCAAAAATAAAAAAATAAACTTATAAACAGAGACGTTTGTTTGAAACAGAGGTTTCAAAGTGGAGCCATGACTGGATAAAGCCAGACTAATTATCCCATTTATTTATGTTTCTTTCATTCTTTGCAACATTTCTTCACATGCCAGGGTTTCATGCCTTTTACTGGGAACTGTCCTAGCTAGCTCAGTGATGATGTATATGTAGACAAGGTATTGTTTTCTCCAATCTGGTGATCTTCTCAGGTGCTGAGATGATAGGCTCTTCCTCACAACCATGGTAACATGCATTCTCCAGGCCTTAAATCAGCAGAACCATATCCTGACCTAAACTGTATTGCCTTGATGATTGTGTCTTTTTCTGCCTCCGTGATGAGCCCAGGAATTGGAAGAATCCTTACAAATTTAATATGGAACAATTTAAAGGCAGCAGTTAGTGGATTCCCCAGCTGACTCTCTCCTCCCATCCATCATCACTTGCTGGCAGGAAAAAAAGATCCTCCAATCATGGTCACTCTAAGCAGGTCCCTGGGATTGAGCCCGTAACCACTTTTCAAGTTGCTCAAGTGGCAGGTTATTAATGTGGAGATTCTCTGCACTGGTGACCTGTCTATCAGGTCTTTTCTGAACATGAAGCTATCACTGATCTGGAAGAGCAATAAAACTCATATCTCAAAAATAGTCTGGCTGAAAGATTGGTGAAGTGGAGGAGGAGAGCGCATTGAGGCCAGATGAAGCTCTCCAAGGATATTACAGGACCTTACTCTTGCTGAATCTTGCTCATGCTCTTTTAAAAGAGCAATAACCACATGTATATAAGGAGTTTGTTAAAGACCTGACAAGCACTTTAGAATATGCAGACATTACACGAGCAATCTCTTTCTGGAAGCCAAGCATCAGGTCTCTCTTGCAGTCAAAGCCAAAATGGCCATGGAGGATTGTGGCCAGTGACATAAGGGGAGGGGCATTCCTGCAGCAACTTCAAGTAATCTCAGCCCCTGACAAGTCGTCATAAACATCATCAATGAGGCATAGTAGAATATTCATATGGCAAGAATTATGTTGGGACAAAGGTAAAAACACTGTTTTAAAACTGGAACAACTAAAGACAAATATCAGCTACCTAGATGGTGGGTTGGACATTTGTTGAAAGCAATATCATGAAGATATGTCTTTTAAAAATGGTCAGCAAGCCATCTTCATCCCAAGGTTACTGAGACATGAGGATGAACTTATAGTTCTCCAAACTCCCATGTAGCACAGCAAACAACCAGCATTGAGTAAGGTGAGTTGAAGACCTAAGTCAGTCAATGGCAGCTTCACATGCTTGATCTTCATCTTCCTGTATGTATGAATTCTTCAGTTCCCTTAAAAGTCTAGCAACTGGTACAGTTGCATGCAATTACAGCCCTCCATTGCCTTGGCTGGCCAGTTGACACATGCATGCAGTTGCTATTTCTCAGCAGAACAACTGAAAAATTATGGTTTTGTGATGATCAGCTTAATACAGAACTTCTGAATCTGCTTTGGAATTAGTCCACGTTGCCACAGTAATAAAACAGTTTTAACAGATCTAATATAATATGTGTATGAGCCCTAAGTGTGGTAAGACCAATTCCTGATTTGTTTGGTTCCATATTAAAGATCCATATTAAATTGCATAGTAAAACAAATGTGTTGGGTTTAGCTTATGGTCTGGACAAGGCCCACATCAAAGAGCAAAAGAGAAAAACTCTACATTATGTTTTAAGGGGAAGGGAGAGAAATGGCAGAAATTATGCTGTATTAGAGTATAAATTTACACTGAACGAGGAATGGATTATAATGATCAGTGGACAGCAGGAAGAGTAAGTTTGGATGCTGATTCTGGATTTAGAAAAGCATCTAAGTGAATCTGGATTTGGGGGTCAATTCTGAATCAACAGTTAAAAATCTAAAGCTTAATGATTCCTGTTGACTGTCACTTGAAATCAATAGTCATAACTACTTTGGGGACATATATAACCAAAACCAATGAAATGTACTGGTGTAGCAACCATGCAAAAAGATGAAGTCTGCAAAATTTAATCATGCAATAGGCTTGGGGGTTTGTACTGGGTGCAGTAAACTTTCTCTGGTGGGTGTGTTAGGTTTAAAAGCAACAGCTTTTTAAACTCCTGGCATAATGGGAGGATATTTGCAGACCTATTTGCCCTTTCAGGTAGGGTCAGGCCTTTACAGATTTCCAAAATGGATACATGTCCCTCTACTTTTTAGAGGCAATTTTGATGATGACATACCTAGGAAGGATTTCAAAAAGACAGTAACTGTAGTACAGAGTCAGTCATTTTTGTAGAAGGCAGTTGTCATGTTTGAAGAAAGAGTTATCCTCCATTTTGTAATACAATCCAAACGTTACACCTCTGTATTTCCCCTACAAGGTGAGACTGAGGAGAAATGTATCAATTTTTGTTAAAGTACCACCTAAATCTCTGGGCCCCTCTCAGCTGTGTCTTCCAGATGGAATTTGTTCAGTTGCTGGGCCCATGCAGGAAGGGGATGTTGTGAGTCCCATCCTTTCATAAATGTGGAGAGAGGTGTCCTTCTCAGCTGTAGCCCCTATGTTCTGGGACACCTTACTTGTACCATTTGCAGGTTGGTGCAGTTTGTTCTAAGCCGAGGTTGAGTAGATACTGATGTCTACTTGGGTGACCATCTGTATTAAAGTATTAATTGTGTTCTTGTATGTAGCTTTAGGCTTATGTAACCCCACCCCCCAGTCAAACTGAATTAGGCAGTATAAAAATCTTGTAAAAATGAACAAATCTTAGAATTCCTATCCAAGCTTCAAGAGAGGAGCCTGTCACTGATTGAACATCTCCCACAGCTGTCCCAAACAGTCTGACTTGTTACTGATTTACTACTGGTTTAAATATGTCTCTAGAGTTAATAATAAATTTTGTATTTTGTCTCCTTAGAGGTGTGTGTCTGTCTTTCTTGCCTGTTCCTGGTACATTTGCAAGCACATAATGATACATGCATAACTGACCTTTATTTCTAGTAAGATGTCACTGAACTGGATTATCTGAAGGAATTGATTCCCATAATGCTACTGGGTGGTGGGAAAATGAAGAACAGCTGATGACTGTTGACAATGGTTGAATGTATATAAAGGGAGAAAATTAGCCCATGGGGAAACAGTTTGATTGGGAAAAATTCCTTGATGATTTATGAATGGCAGATGAAAAATACTGTACTGTAAAAAAGGACACACAGGCAGTTATATGACTATCATCTTGTTCTGTGCTTGTCATTCTGAAATAGGTTTTGTGGTAAGTATAATCAAGAGGCAGACCATATGGCAAACCCTTGCAATAGTAAAAAGAATCCAGCTGGTGTTATTCCTATTAGTAGAGATGCTTGCAGAGATGGCAACATGTGGAGGGGAGGAGGCAGGAGATGCCACTGCCCCCAGCTGCATAGATGAAGAAGCATATTCTTTGTGATTAGAAATGCATAAGAAGTCAGGGACCGTTCTGGGAGGAAAAATAAATGGGACTTCTGCTTTCTGCTACTGCAGCCATAAACATATGCATAGTTGCAAGAATGTGTATGGTGCATACATTGTCACAGCTAATCTAGCATGCTGCCCTCAGACACACATTGTGCTGTATTAGAGGCTGTCTGCAATCCTATTTTCAAAACTTACAGCCAGATTTGTAGTGCCATGGTGGCTTAAATAATGTTAGTTGCAAAGATAAGGGAGAATAAATATGGTATATTTATTGGAGCTCAAGTTTGAACTGCCTGAAATATGGCCTGTTGGGCTACAACTGGGGAGACCCTACTTTAACTCCCAAATTATGCAAACCCACTTGATGACTTTTAGCTACCCACTGTTTCTCAGCCCAACCTACCTAACTTGAATGTTGGTAGAAAATTATAAGCCTGGAAGGCAACTGAACATGTTTTTCAAAGGCTAGTAAAAGTGTCACATCGCACGTTGTGTCCTCCAGTTTCTCCTCAAAATGGGTAATTCTACACCAATATTTTTGTACCACATTAGAATCAGCTCTGGATGTGGTTGTTTTAACAAAACTGCCTCCTTTGGGGAGGTGAATTCATTTCTGACTCTCCCCTAGCTTATTTGAAACTGAAGCAAGTCTGGCATTTTCCTTTGAATTTCTGCAATTCTGCAGGCCTTGTGGATGGCCTGTTTTCCTATTGATGGGAACTCTTGACACATCCCTCATCTGGATACTTGGGTCCAAGCCAAATGTTGTTTTTATCTCTGAGTTTCACTGCCTGTTTATGGAGCCTGACGTTTCTTATATGTGTTGTTTAGAACTAATCACCTGTTCCTCCACTCCCCACACCAGGATAGCATGCAACCTTGATTACAGCTATTGGGAAATGCATCCAGTTATAACATTTCTGATATCCTATAATTGCACAACTCACAGGAACATCTAAATGTGATAGAGGAATGGTTGCAAGGCAGCCAGGAATTCTTTGGAGGGTATTATATATGTACTGAAAAATTATGGGTAAGTGAAATGCTAGCAATTTATCTTATTTGTTACTTGTGTGGAGAAGGTGTGGGCTTGCTTTACTCCATGAAGAGTGGTATTTCAAGGAGCAGGATTTTAATTAAATGGCCTTCTTTACATTCCCCTATTAATCAGCTTGAGGAAGGGAACTAGTGTTTGGCTCACAAGGATGGAACTAGTGTTTTTTGCTTGGCAAAAGTGAAGGTGACCACAGGGCAGTTCGAACTGCTCTGTGACAGATCAGGGGTCTAAACACTAGTAGTGAGGAAGTTCCCTTTTGTAGCTCTTCAGTGATGCTTTTGCTTTCTTTTCTGTTTCACTGAAATACGCCTGCTGCCAAATATCCGTTTCCCACATCCTGCCAAGCTCTTATGGGAAGAAAGCTACAGAACTACCATTCCTAATCAAACAGCTTTCTCTTGCAGGCCAAAATAATAATTTAAAAAAGGATAAAACTTTGCTCGTCATGAAGCAGGTTCTTTGGCAGGAAGGAATTCATTGAATCTTGAAGTTTAGAAGCATCTCTGAAACACTCTACCAGCTCTTATTTATATATTTAAGCATTTTATATACAGCTTCCCATGAACAAAAATGTTTAAGTGGTTACAATGACAAATTACAATTAAAAACATCAGGCTAAGATGTAAAAATGCAAAATAAGACATTTTATAAAATACAGTAAAAATGCAAAATCAATACAAGATTAACATAGTAATAGAAAATAAAAGCATGAACAAAGAGTTATAAATCACATATATAATTATAAAGATAATTAATCACATGTTAGTAAAATATTAACATTATCAAATGGACTGGGAAAATAAAAATGACACCAAAAATACAATAAGGGCAGTGCCACCATGCCTCACTAGGGAAACCATTCCAAAGTTGAGAGCTGCCTACCTCTAAAAAGGCTACTTACACATAACCTCTTCCCACACCTCCACATAAGAAAAATACCAAAGGGGTATCTTGGGGACATCTTACACACCACTTGCACCACCATATTTGCTTCTGCTCCCTACTTTCTGTGCCAGAAAGTTTCCCTAACTTACTGCTGCCTCCATATGTTGGAACTTACAACTCCCAGGTTCCTGTCATATCTGGAAGGCCCCTGCCAGGCCCACTTCTTTAGGGGCTCTGGGGAAAGTAATGGAGAGCCCTAAATGAGGAAGAACTTCCAGAGCAAAAGAGTACTGGAACTGACCAAAAAATAAGCTGATGTGGAAGCTGTGCATGATGGCAGAAGTTGCATAAAAGTATAGAGTAAAATACAACAGAGGAACAGCAAACTCTCTCTGCAATAGCCAGAGAGCCACAGCTGTGATGTCACAATCCCATCAGCTCATTGTGATGTTTTCAGAGTTAAGAGTTAAGGAAAAGCATGTAAACTCAGGGCTCATTCTGATTATTGAAATCCATGGTTGCCTGTTAATAGCTAAGCCATGATGTTCTCTGATTCTAACTTTCTAGTGGGATTTTAGGTTACTGGAAAATATTAGATTAATTTCATAAAGCCCATCATGTACTTTAAAAATAAGAACATCAAGTTTCAGAATGAAACCCTTGCAGTTTCTCATTCAACCCAATTAGTCTGATGACTCTGTAGGAAATGAAGAACTACCTCATCACTGAGAAATGCCTTTGCTGTTGGGAAATCAACTCCTGATGTAAAATTTGTTCCATGCTGGTGGGAATGATTTAAATGAACTTAGAGCTAATATCAGATTAATCTAGTGCCTGAAAGAGAAGGACTTTATGTCTGCTTAGAAGTTCCCAGTTACAGATTTGTTATTTGGTGTGCTTACAAAATAATAAAAGAAAGATAATGATGCAGTACATGCTCAGAGATCCTCCTCTTATCCAATCAGCTTGCAGAAAAATACGATTGTTGTAGCTTCTAACGTATGACACTAGTGACCTCCAGCTAAATTGTATAAAATTCTGCAGGTGCTTAATATGTATGAGTTGGTCAGGTAAACTAATCATACCAAGTTATTTAGAAGATGTTGGCATCTTCCTTCCTTCCTTCCTTCCTTCCTTCCTTCCTTCCTTCCTTCCTTCCTTCCTTCCTTCCTTCCTTCCCCCTCTCCCTCTCCCTTTTATTGGAATTTCCAAGAATTGAAGGTGGAATATTTAATGCAATATATACACAACATACTTTGAATAATAATAATAATCGCCCTAAAAATCCAAAGATAAATAGGCTTTATTCTCTGTTCTACTGGAAACACATCAACTTTCACACAGGCTACAGATGAATGCTAAAAACTGTTCTTGGACTGCACTGTTGTTAAATATTTTTTATTTTAAAAAATCTTACATGTACAATGGTAGTATAATAGAGGAAAGGCTCAGATTTTTCCCTATGGCAATGTATACATAAGACATTCCACTTTAGCATGGTATGGTATCATATAGACAAGTTTTGCTTACTTGTGGAAACCATATTTTCATTTAGTGCAAATCAAACTAGGCCAGTAGTTTCCTCAATCATTCCCATGATTGTTATACCACCAAATCCTATGATTCCAGATGGTTTCAATACTGATAAAAAGAAATGTTCAGCAAACTACCATGTGTTTACAGAAATTTCAGATAACAAAACAGTAATTATACCACCAACAAGATAGCCCTCCATGCATGGCACTAAATGTCAAAGGCCTGCTTAAAAAGGAAGGTTTTTAACACCTTCCTGGACGCAGTGAGGAGCCTAAATGTATCTTTGGAGGTTGCATATTCCATAATGAGGGGTCAACCAGTGACAAGGCTTGCCTTCTGGTCATCACCATGTGCCAAGGTAGAACTTTCATCAGGCCTTCTCTGGGTGTCTTCATAGGTATGTCACAATTATGTTGGATAATCAATGTAACTATGTCCTTGAAAAAAATCATTGAGAGATTGCTTACTGGAGGCTCTAATCATGAAACTTAGATATTTCAGACCCATAATACAGAAGCAAGAGTTTTTGGAGAAGAACCCAGTGCTTGGAAAAATGGAAGACAATAAAAAAAAAATAGAGGCTGGTAGAAGACAAGATGGCTAGATGCTATTACTGATATCACTAGCATGAGCTTATAAGCACTCAAAGAAATAGCTGCTGACAGACAATCCTGGTTAACTGTTGTCCAACAGGTCACAAAAAAAAAAATCAGAACAATTGAATGATTACTTTAAAAAGATTGTGAAACAAATCTAATTTTTGAGAATTATGTCTAGTCTAAGTAGCATGCTTTTCTAGGGACCAAAGGCTATGTCTGAGGACTTTCTATGCAGTAGGACTTTGGGTTAGCTGATTTAACTGTATTTGACTAGCTTAGATTTAGGGAACTAGGGTTCAGGGAGACCTCGTCATTTATTTTCATGATACCTTGTCAGGCTTTGGACTGGAAAAAACATGCATGGTGGGTTTTTTTTTTTTAATTCTTACTGTACGTTAGGGACATTCCACATTTTGCATTACAGAGACATACGTCTGACCGATACTGAATGTTCTGTTCCCTGCAATTATAACATAATAATGATACTTTGCTATTTAATCAGTGTAGTTTCTACCTGATGCATGTTGTGCTTTGCACAATCTTTGTGGTATTTGCCAGTTTTATGATAACCTACTAAGCTATTGACTGTGCATTACTGACATTTAAAAAAAAAGGTAGTATGCACACTTAACTGGAGCATAGATTCACTGACATGTTTTATGAAATGAATGAGATTGTGCATTTTGTACTGTATTATTTATAATCAAAGCAGGCAAAATTCCATTCAAAATTAAATTGCAAAGTTCTGTCAGGAAAAACCTTCTGTATGCCTTTATATGTTTCTTGGTATTCAACGTAGTCTCAGGAAAATTTTAAAAAATATATTGTTTCATTGAATGAACTTACCTCAGCGCAAAGGTGCCATTCTCAGGGTTACAAAAACTCTCAGTACACAATCATATCCTACTGTCATGCTGAGAGTAAACCCCCTGAATTCACATGTTTTTGAGTGCACATAGACAAAATTATTCAGAAAAGGGAATCAGAAAATTGTTTCCTACTAGCTGAAGGCTCCAGGCCTCCTTAGAAAGTGGTCCTAAGAAAGATGTAACATCACTGTATGTACAGGTGAAATTTGTGTGAAAATGACAGCTAGAACACAAACCTTAGCTTACATATATTTTCACACCAGAAACTACCAACCATAACTAGAAATACACTGGATTAGATATTAATTTCTCCATCTGGTTCTGTCTCTCCAAAAGGTTGCTTCAAATGGAGCAAATACATACCTGAACCAGCCACTTTTGTCCAACATAGTATTGATCTGACACAAAGACTCAGCCGAAGTGGCCCAACTATGGTGATACCGTGCAAGACCCACCATTAAAAGATTAGATGTGCTAGAGTTTATGTTAAATAATTGAAAACACTGATGGGGTGTGTACCATGAAGAAATGGGATCTGAAATTAGTAGTCTGTCATTTAATTAGGCTAAAAATTTAAGCATCTATTTGAAAAATAATCTTCTGCTGGGATTGGGTGGATTAATATTATGAAGCCAAGTTAAAAGCTCTAGTTGTGGAAACATTTGGTTGGTGGTCCATTTTCTTTGTTTTGTCAGTTCCCATTGAACATCTGTTCTGAAGAAAAATTAAGTGCACAAGTGGCTATAAACCAAACTATTTTCATGATATCATCCTTGAACAATTTTTGTTTTCTATATATTAAAGAATTATAAAGCTGTTTTAGGGTGGAAATGCTAACCCATATACAGTAACTAACAGCAACAAAGAACTAAAGATGTTTCAGCTGAAATAGAGATGTCAGCTTGTCAACAATAGCAACTTTGTAAAGCGGTTGTTTAAGAAGGCACCACACAGTGCTACGCTAAGCTGAACAATACTGAGAAATAGTTGAGTGGAAGATCTGTATACCTATATATCTGCATGTTTTTGGCCAAAGGCTAGACCAGTTGCTTATATATGGCTTAGTTATTCCTTCTCTGTCATCTTGTCCCTTAATTCAAAAGCTTATAAAATATCAATCCTATGCACACATGCACACACACACACACACACACACAGAGCAGTTACACTTCATGACAGAGCTCTCGTATCCTGGTTCAACTCCCAAGAATTCTTTTTTTAAAAAAGGATCAAGTAGTATGTGATGTGAAGGATGTGCATATCTGTCTGATATTCTTGAAAGTTTCTGCCAAATATTTGTAGAACAGCTCTCTATGGTTATATCATCGACTTACTTGATAATTAGAATGCAAATGTAATAAAAAGTATTTAAATGTAATCCCATAAAGTTATCATTTACTGCTAGAGTAAATGCTGGAACTGAACACTGATCCAAGAACAATCTGAATATCTCTTTTCCATTTTCCTCCAATACTTTCTTGCCACTGAATACTAATACTACAAATAATAATTTATTAAACTTGTATGCTGCCTGGCTCTAAGTGACTCATAAAACACACACATATGCACACACACAAAGCATAAAAAATTAAGAATAGAAGATGGCAATCATGATAAAGTGAGGGGTCTCATTCTCCTTCGCTGAAGGCCTGGGTGAATAGCTAGGTCTGCATGGCTCTTCTAAACAATGGCAGAATGGGTGCCTTCTGGATCTCTGGAGGTACCTTGTTCCAGAGGACAGGTGCTGGTACAGAGAAGGTGCACTTCTGGGGTCCTGATAGAATAAAAGTATGTGATGAACTTCAGTATCATAATCCAAAGAATGAGCCTATCTACGGTGACCATCCACTTTACAGTGGCAGACTGCACTGAAAACAAAGAGAACAGGAGCAGGAGGACAATCCCACTACCCAAGAAGAAAGAAAGAAAGAAATCTTAGCTTTTTTTAAAAAAAAAATCATATTTCAATTTCACTAGATCAGCAAATTCATGTGGAAAACGTTATAGGGAATCAATATATCACAATCAGAACTGAGTACACAGAGATAGGCTAGAAGCAAAAATAGGTATTACTGGGGTACATCTCCATTATTTTGCATGAAAAAGCTAAGCCTGCTGAAGATTCTGAAAGCAATTCTATTCTGTTTTGCTAAAAACTAATGTGGACTAGTGGTAACGGTGTTGGACTAAGACTGAGGAGACCCATATTCAAGTCTGCCCTCCGCCACTGAAATGCACTGCGTGACTTTTGTGCCAGATGCTCTGTCTCAGCCCTATCTATCTCATAATGATGTTGTTGTGGGGATAACATGAAGAGACATCTCCAGGTGAGTCACATTGAGCTCTTGGGGAAAAAATGGGATAGAAATCTAATCACTACCACTACCACCTAAATGTAATTAAAGTCTTGTTACTTCTTGGAAACTGAAGCATCAAGGTGCTTTGAACTGAAATAGCCAATTGGATTTTGGATTAAGTTTCAGTCTTAAAATACTGTCAGGCTATAAGCCTGAAGTTGGGGGTGGGGGGGCTACAACAACTTAAAGCAAGAGTCTCAGGCTCAAATTATCAAGTGTGCTGCATGAGAACTAGTTCATTAGCTAATGTTAGGAACTGGTTAATGGTCTTTTTAATTTTTTAGTTTTTACCAATTTCTCCAATAAATACAAAGAAGCAAGAATTTTTTAAAAAGCATTTTTTTCTGAAAAAAAATCATATATATATATATATAGAGAGAGAGAGAGAGAGAATGGGAGAGAGGGAGAGGCTGCTCAACTCAGCAAAGTGGCTCTGGATGGTTTATAAAAAGCTAGAAATAGAGACCCCCAAAAGCAGTATAATACAATACACAAACTAAAATGTATCTGCCAGTCCAACAGAATGGGCATGCTTCAAATATCCTCTATGAAACAATGTCGCCTTAGGAGATTCAGGAGGTGTGGTTCAGAATGTTACTATGAACTGTATGTATGGAAATATATACTGTATGGTAAACCAAAAGACTACAGTTTGGTCTAGTGGTTAAGACACCAGACTAGAACCCGGGAGATGGTGAGTTCTAGTCCTGCCTTGGGCACAAAGCCAGCTGGGTGACCTTGGGCCAGTCCATCTTCCTCAGCCCTAGGAAGAAGCAGGCAAGGGCAAACCACTTCCGAAAAACCTTGCCAAGGAAACTGCAGGGACTTGTCCAGGCAGTTGCCAGGATTCAAAAACTGACTTGAAGGAACACCAAACAAACAAAACCCCAAAAGAACATTGCTGAGAAGGCATTCAATTGTCTTTGCAATAATGGGTTCTGTTCATATACTTTTAGATGCACTCTTAAGGCAATTACTTTATTTTATTTGTTAGATTTATATTGCACCTTTTCCCTGGGCACTTAAGATGGTTACATGAGAATCACCCTTCATTTTATCCCCAGAATAACAAAATAGCAAAACCAAAACAAGCCAGCAAGAAAACACAAAGCAAAGCAAAAAGAAAGTCAGAGAAGCAAAGGAGACTTTCCATTCATTATCCACTGGAGTCCACTGGAGTGGGTGGCTACAGGAAATCCTCCTCCTCTTCCTCCTCCTCCTCCTGAAGTTCACAAGTAAGTCATATGGAAAAGCTGGACAACAGAGGGAACCGTGTTATTTTTCAAATCATGAAGCCGGGTTAAGTCTAGTTACAATTTAGAGAATGGAAATTGCCTAGAGCATTGCTATTAGCAGTCAGGGGTTACAGGCAACTCTATCAGGTACATCTGACTAATGATGAAAGGTCTAATTTTATTCCTAAAGATGTTTTTTTCTAAATCTACTCTAAAGCAATGAATTTTTTTTTGCAGCTTTCACTTCTTATTTTTAACAAAAAAATAAATGACCTTTACTAGGTATCTCTCCAGTGTTCAAAAAACCCACAAAAAACAACAAAACAACAAAACCAAACAAAAGCCTGCAATATAGGAGGAAGATGCAAATGCAAGGGTGGAGTTCAGAAAGCATTCTAGAAAAACAAACTAACCACATCTGAAAAACACAATTTTCACCCAGGTAGGTGAAATAAACAGAACAGTTGCTGACCAATTAGTGGTGGCTCATATTGAGCTGATAAACAAATTGCTCCCTCGATGCAGTTTTTCCACCAAGCCATGTGCAGAAAATAAGACACTTCTGAGGAAACCACTTCTGAGTTCTGTGGAGACACTCTGAGCTTATACTGAAGGAGAAGTGACTTGTAAAACTGTTTGCATTTCCTAGAAAGGTCTTCCTGGAATGGATAATGTGACAGCTACCTTTTTCTCTTTGCTTCTTTAACTATACAGTAGTTCTATATTCACCCATACATGGAATATCTGCAGAGAAAAAGACACTGCCTGAATTCATATTGCACTAAGTTGATATCAAACCACATTATGGCTTACCACGATGTACAAACCAGCCACAGGCATTCAGGCAAACAGGCATATAACACACACACACACATTCACTACCTTATCTTATTTCTTTAATATCTGTGTCAGCATTCATACATGCCTTATCTTTATAGACCTTATTGGGTTGTTTTCAGTCTACCAGATACCTCTTGTGTGAAGGAGTTATCTGGACTTCTAAATAACCATTGTAAAGCTTTTTTGTAAGCCTTAACATTTGGAACTCATAAAACTTAGCCTTAACTTTATGGCCAAGGCACTTGTTACTACCACCTTTCTCTGGCAACAGTGTTGTTGCTGAGATAGGTGTTTCAGTGATTCTGAATTTGAGAGATCCCCTGACAAAGAATGATATGAAGTACTCTAATCTTTTCTTGACTGTGTGCTTCTAACATGCTACAAGGGCACAGCCATAATGTCCAAGCACTGATCTCATGTCTTATGTTGATGAGAAAAGTGACAGGTAGAGAACTGATGCCACCAGCAAGACCCTTTCTTATCTAGTGTTGGGCACATCATGAGTAATGGCACAACTGTTCCTCTAAACAGGACAGTTTCTATAATTAAGGTAAAGCCTCATTTCAGTCAGGCTTGGCTCCTGGTGACTGCAAGAACTCATTCATGTAGTTTTCTCTACAAGACGCAGCAGTTTGTCATTGTTTTCTTCTTGGCTCCCCCCCACCCCTGCCCCACAGCACAGGCTAGACTACAACCTAATTTCCTGATGGTTTTTTACCCAAGTATTAATGACTTCTGGTCACAATTAGCTTTGGAGATAATTGTTCTGCTGACCACCCTGGAAAGTTACGAAGATGCTAAAAAATTGTTAAAGGACATATACTATTAATGTTACATTTGTCTCTTTCTCAAGGTTAAAAGTAGTGTTAAAAGTAGTCTTTTTCCCCATATCCTGATATTAAACCTTCCATATGAATGAGGTATGACACCTCATTGATCATGATGTCCATGATAGAGTCAAAAGCTGAGATTTTCCCAATTCCAAATGACCACTTGAGGCTGTTGTGGGCATGATCCCTCTTTTTTGCTTGCTGGGCAGTGCCCCCAATGGCCATTTTTGGCTTGGCCTGCAGGAAACACCAGATACCTGCTTTTGTTTTCCTTTTAAAAATAGTTTTGTATTTTTATTTATTTTTTCCTGTGTAATATAGCAATAGAAATATAAGAAAAGGCAAGTAGATGGAATGATTATCATTTGTAAATGAAGTATTCTATGTCTGGCTTTTGATCCAATGCCCCAGGGGTAATCCAAAATGTTCTCTCCTTAGAATATGCTGGGTGGTGTTGGAGGAGGGAAAGAGTAAAAAGAGGGAAGGGGGACAGAAGGAAAGAGAGACAGAAGAATGCCCAAAAGATTAGCGAAAATATTTTCCTAAAAATAACCTTTAACAAACAACAAGCAAAATATATACTTTAACTTATATTCATTTTGTCATTTCATGAATGTTTTAAACACTCTAGAGCACAGTGTTAAATTCTGTTGCTTTTCAAATCTCGAAGATGCAAAGTACTCTATTTCCAGTAATTTCCTCAAAATGTTCAATGAACCTTTCTATTGTCCCTTGTTGTATATTATTTCTAGAATCAATATATGCAATCCATTACTTCTGACAAAATACGACTGCAGTACTATGCATAATTATTTAGAAATAAAACTATGGAACTCTGTTGATTTACTCATGAATCAGCAGCATTGTCCTGAACTACTGATTTGGAATTCATGAATTTCCACCTTTTTCTATCATCTCCATTATTATACTGATAGTAGTTATTCATTTGATTATGCTAAGCATTATGATAATCATAACTACAAGATCATCTTCATATCATTGTGGGTTCTTTTTCTTCAAATAGCACATAAATCAAGTGTGTCTCTAGGGGGAGTCAAAAAAGTCAAGATGGCAACTGTGACTAATCAATTGAAACCCCATCCTTTCAAAACAGGGATGAGCTTAGATCGCACAGTGGCAGTCACCCATCTTTGTTGATGCCCCCTCCTGCCCCAACCGCAATATCAAATCTTACATAATAAAAGGACTGGATTCTCCATACCCTTACTACAGCCAAAAGCCTTGAATTGCAGCACTGGAAAATGTATGGCCCCATTTATTCATTGAATTGAAGACCTGACTGCACTTGCTTCTTACAAGCGGATTGCCTATAGATTTAGATTTTTTTATGGACAAGTATAATGAAATATAGAACTCATTTATACAAAATACAGTAGGTTAATATATATATATATATACACACACACACACATACTGTATATAGATAAATATATATAGTTTTGTAACTGTAACGATATACTATGACAAGTTTTTTCCTTTGTTGTATTTTTTCACTTTTTTGTAATAGCACTTCTTTATGTTTTTTTAATTCTTTATAGTGTATGTATATTAATATTATTTTGGGGTTCTTTCTTTTTTCTGTTATTAATTAAAAAGCAATAAAATTATTTTTAAAAGGAGTGGTTCACAAAATATACTAAACTCGAATATGAATTGATTGGTTTTGGCTTCACTTTTTCTGTAAAATCCAGTTACTTCTGATTTATTCACCATGGTTCATGGCACACTTTTTCAACCTTGGCCTCTTTCAGATATGTCAACTTTCAGAACTCACAGCCAGCAGGGCCATTGCTGAGAATTCAAAGAGCAAAGATTCAAAGAAATGTGGATTAGGGAAGGCTGCTTTCTTTTCATGTCTGGCCTCGGAGGGGAAAGAAACAAAACGAGAGATGAGATTGGAAGCCATTGGATGCCTCAACGATGCTCTGCCATTAAACAAACGAGAGGCTACTTGTATTAGAGGTGGCGGATGAACAGATTTGCTTTCTTTACCTGTGTTAATCAGAAAGAGGTAGGGAGGTCCCAAAGTGAATGAACTTTCCTCATGCACAGATAATTTTAATGGACTGAAAAAAAAAATCCTGAATATATCTTCAGAATTTTTTTCCACTAATCGAATTACGACCTTGACATGGCTGGAGAGCTCACTAGTTCCAATGATACTGGGTTGATGAGGATGATGATGATCATCATCATCACATTTTTATTCTATCATCTCTCTCTCTCTCTCTCTCTCAAGTCGGCAGACATACCTAATACTCCTGCCTCCTATTTTTCCCCACAACAACAACCCTGTGAGATGGGTTGGTCTGGAAGAGAGTGATTGACCCCAAATCACCCAGCTGGCTTTCATGTCTAAGGGAGGCCTAGAACTCACAGTCTTCTGGTTTCTAGGCCAGCATCTTAATCACCAAACTTTGGAGGAGAGCTAGCCACCAAACTAGCTCTCAATATCATCAATATCATCAGAGATCAATATCATCAATATCAGTGGATCATCTGGGTACCCTAGCCAGTAAGGTTGAAAAGGGATGGGTGAAATTAAGAGTAATCCACAATGGGAATAAAGGCAGATTGGGCTTTGCAGATGTGAGAGAAGCCGAATTACTTAAGAATCACCACCCCCACCTCCCCAAATCATAGCTAGAATAAGGCAATAGCAAAGTTTTTCTGAAAGGAAAACTCTGTGGAACTGGCTGAAATATTCTGATAATTTGAGTGCTGTGGGAAAAGCTATCTAGGTCAAAGGGGCCCTCTAGTTACTCAGGAAGAAAATGAGTTTCCAAGGGTAGATCTGGAGTAATAATATAGTCATACAAAAAGCACAAGGAAGTCTGGTCACTGATGGAGTCAATGTTGAAAAAGGAATCTCTCATATGTCAGTCACATACAGTTGGAAGATGGAATGTATGGAGCATGATATAAAGACAATTTGAAATTGTTAAAGCAGAAATGAAACATACTAATTTGAAATTTTAGGAATGAGTTAATTTAAGCAAACTGAAATGGGCCACTTTAGTTTATTGCTTAATATACAGTTCAGACTATATGAAAAGGAGTGCAATGATAGTAAAAAACAACATTGCTACGTACTCAGCTATAACTCAGTAAACAGCATACAAAAGCATCACACTATTCCCTTCGGGAGTAAGCAACATTATGCAAAGTGTGGAAAAAGCCAATAATAAAGCCAATAAAATTAAACAAGAAAACAATTTCTTGTTTGATAACATTAATGGATATATTTAGCAAACAACAACAGGATTTAAATAACCTTGCCTCCACTTGGATGCAGGACATCTCCACAATGCAATCCTTCTTAAAAGAGTGTAAAAATTTGCTACAAACATTGGCAGAACTGACACTCAAAACATTAAATGGAAAAGAACATAAATCACAAGACAATCCAGTGAAATGGCCCCCGGCTACAGTAGGCCACATTCCATATCCTGAAGGAGAGGAGATAGAGTTAATAACTGGGAAACAGAAAGCCAGGAGACCCAAGGAAGGCATTCAATTAAGAAAGAAGTCTCACAGCAATGGAATTCATGTCAAGAAAAGGAAAAACATAAACAACTCAGAATTCTGCATATCAACAAGGAAAGGAGATGCTGCTGGAGTAAGAGGCGACTAGATGAGGTGTGGAACAGAAGAGTCAACAGCTGGGAGAGCCAGAAGCCAGAGGATCCACCACCAGGGAGGAGGACCCAGAGAAAAGAGCCAGCAGAAAGAAAATGCAGCTCAGGGCTCGAGATAGTGGCAGAGTGAACTCCACGTGGTTCAAGGGCTGGATTACTGGATTACTGGGCAAGAGGGCATTAAGGGGAGAAGCTGTTGGCATTCCTGAACCTTTAGGGGGGTAAGTATGGGAGGAGGAAAAAACTAGCAGCAAAGCATTTTTGGATTACAAACATAGCAGGAGACATTTAAGTCAGCTACATTTCAAGTATTAAATTAAGTTAGGTATTAGGCTACATATTTATGCTTCTTCACTCTGGATGGATGGATACACACACACACACACACATGCATAACATCTTGTAAATATACTTTGCACTACATTTGTATAGTAGTAAACAGCACTGTCTTCAGTTGTTAGCTGTATATGTATCTGTTATCCATTGTTATCCATTCCCATCCTCCAGCAATGCTGTTATTTCATTTTTGTTTCTTTTGACAAAGGTTCATTTTTCTCAGCAGACCACATACTATCTAATGTACTATCTTTCCACCAGTATTTGCACATTTAATTTTTTTCCCATCCACGTTACCATTTTAATAAACATTCTACCAAAATACGCAAATGCATCTACATGCTCTAATTTTTCACCATTATGAATAATTTGCAACTGTTCACTTCATTTTCGCTGTCAAACTGTTAGCCCTTCAAGGTAAACCAGTTAGGAAACAGACACCTCAATAAATCCTAGAACTCTACTTTGTTGATAAAGGCTGAAAGCCTGACAGAGTCTCTCTTTCCCTCCCTCATATACCAAATAGAGTCAAAGAGGGGTAATCTTGAGTTTCTTTCTCACACTTTCCTGTTTTCCGGGGCTGAGCTTATGTTTTACTAACAGTTGCATATTTCTTCAAGGCCATCTCTGTATTCTATACAAACTACCTTAGTCCTTGATACATTAATTTCCAGATCTGTATACCTCAGTGATCCTACAATTTAACATGTACTGCAAGTAATCTGGATTCTCAAACAACAAACAGCATCATCTGCATACAAAAGTATATCTTTCATGTTTTTAATCACAGATTTCTAACACTACAAGCTTCCTTTTATAATTGTCCATAATTATATTAAACAACCAAGTGAACATTACATATTCTTGAGTTACTCCCTATTCAGTGTTGAAATATTTACTAAGGATTCAATTTATTCTTATGCATATTTGACTTCCATCAAATATAGTTGATTGAATTTAGCAACTAATCTTCAACTCCACATTCATGCAAAACATTCTACCTCACTCATTTTTATCAAATGCATTCTCAAAATCAACAAATACATAGTAAACCTTTTTCATGCATTCATTCACACAATACATATATACATATAATGCATAAAATTCATAAAATAAAAAAACAGGATCAGTGCCAATTCATGAACATCAGTGTTATGCAAGTGCATGGCCTTCTACATGCACAATGGTAGAAGAGTAGCAGAATTCTATGGCACATTGTGTTAAATACAACATCTCTAAGGATGTAGTATTCCTAATGGCTGATTAGAACACAACAGCTGGTGAAATGGAGAACTTGGAATTCTAAGATTTGGATCTGTAGATTAATGGTATTTCCAATGGTATTGCACAGCTATGAAAACTAAACATTGAGAAAGTGGGAGAGAAAGAAGACAGATGACATTGAACTATATGCAGGTGATGCTTTATTTATATAGATTAAAATGTAATTATTAAAATTAAGTGGTATATTTATTTCTTGCACAGCCATAATCCCAATAAAATCATTTATCCTTGGGTGTGTTTCACAAATCCCTTTATCATTTTATGGGGCTGCGATGTCTGACAGCTGCTGGAGTAATGGCTGTGTGAATATTCCAGCATCTCTAATAGGTACACACAATTAACATTTTCATACTTAAGAGATTTCTTGAAATAAACAGAGATTAGTATTTTTTAGGTGACCCCTACAAACTTGTTTATCTATAGTAGCAATGAATTGCTCCAAGCAGTATATTGCATTTTGTGCAAATTGCAGTAGGGAAGATTTTACTGTATTGGTGGACCTGTTCTCCAAATGGTTTTGCAGTGAACAGCAATAACAGCAAAACTGTAGTAGACTGTCATCAGTCAACCAATCCTCCTGACACAGCCTAGTGTAATTGAGTACTGTCTTGGTTTGGCCAGAATAGTCATTGTTTCTGTCAAATCATCCCATTGAAAAACAGACCCCTGGAAAATCCTAGACTTCATGAAGGTTTCCATAGAAGCAGTGGTCTCATGCTACTGGGGTCTTATTTATAAGCTTATGGAAAGCCTAGGGGAAAGGACACAGCTTTTGTGCTTTGGGGCAGTGACTTCTCCTTGATTATCAGTGTGATGTTACCCAAACAGTGTAGGTAGATGAATGCCAGATTGCTTATTTGGGAGAATGCAGTTATAAAATCAGCAACAATGGAAACAAAAGATGGGAGTACACCTTGATTATCTCTAGTTTTTATTCAAAACTACTTTACCTAGGTTTGGATAACCGATTATCAGGGAAACTAATGAGGGAAACTCCCTCTTTGGGGGGAGATGGGTGGTAATAGAAATTTGAATATTAATAATAATAATTAAAAAACCCATTCTGGATTGGATTAACTCATGACCAGGAGGACTGACATAGCTGATCGACTAGGGGGTTCCCTAAAAGTTTGCATGCCACTTCTAGGTATTCAGCAACACAGAGAAATGTATTGTAATTAAGATTCAGGTCCATTATTTCCTTTTCCATAAAGAATATTTTACTATTTATTTGGAAATAAAGGATGAGACTATACAAAGACTATCTCTTCATTCTTAGAACTCAACTCAATTTCCCATTTCTTGACTATCCTTTTCCAGAATGAGGAAAAGAGAAATCACTAAAATCCAAGCCTAATCTTTAAGTCCAATACTTTGTTACCTTTTTTAAAAATAGTTTTTATTAAAAGATTTTACATATATAATACAAAATACATGCAAAGAAAGAAATAGTAAATATGCAAAAGAAAAAAGAAAAGAAAGGAAAAGGAGACAAAGAAAAAAGGAGATAGAAAAAAGAAAAAGAAAACAAAAGAAGAGAAGAGAAAACATGAAAACAAAATATATAAAGAAGTGGCTTCCAATCTTTCTCTTGGCAGTTATACATACAATTCTAATCAAACCCCTCTCTCTAATATTACATCATAATTCCCTTCTTTCTGTAACCTTTCTAATCATCAAAACCATAAGTCACAAAACCATTTTCTTTTTTACATGAAAAGTCCATAAGGAGTTTCCAGTTATTGAGGAATGTCAAAAATGATCTTTCTCTAATCAAAGAAGTCAGTTTGGTCATCTCAGCAAGTTCTGTCAACTGAATAATATATTTTGTGATTTTAAATGTACCTGTAAGTGTAGATTTGATATGAAAACAAGGATAGAATCTATTTTTACAAAACAAAAACAAGAACAAGCTTGAAATAGGCAAACATTCTATTAGATATTAATTTAACTGAGAAAGGGAGAAACTCTATCTTCCCTTCCAAAATGGAGTAAACCAAAGCAGGCACAAGGATTCAACACAATAGTTAGGCTGCAGAGAGAAAATCCTGAAAAAGTGAAGTCAGAGCATTATAGAATACATCATTGGAACCCAAAACACTGCAAAAGTTTTGTACAACTGCCTTGAGTAGTTGATGCATAATCAACTGTGAAAAACCTAATTTACAGCTCAGCTATTACACTACACTACAGTGGGGGAAAAATCATTCTTACCCTAAGCTATTGAAATAAACTTAAAATGTTCAGTTTCACTATGTGCAATACTAATTTGGGAAAGATTTTCTACCAGTTCACGCACTGATAATTTTGTAGGCAGCTTAAAAAATTAGAAGTTTCCTGAATTATACTTTTCTTTTTTAAAAATAATTTTATTAAAAGTTTTAATTACAACAGTAAAAGACAATACAAACTAAAAAGAAAAAAATAGAATAAAAGGTGCAAGAAAAAAAAGAGAGAGAAAGAGAAAAACAAACAAACCCTAAGAAAGTGACTTCCCACCCTCATCATGTCAAGTATACAGGTAGTCTTCACTTAATGACGGTAACAGAGCCTGGAATTTCCATCACTAAGCAATATGGTTGTAAAGCAAGATGGCATCGCTTAGCAACGGCAATCCTGGCAACTCCCCTTGCCATTGTTAAGTGAATTTTACCTGTCGTTAGCCTGAGCACCAACCCAATCCAAGCCATTCCAGGCTTGGTCCCTCCCAGCCCCAAACACTGCCTTCAACTCCCCCCACCCACCTATCTCCCCTCCAATCTCTGCTCCTTTGGAAGCCCTGCACCCTTTTCATGTGGGTGTCATGTTCCCGTTCCGATGTTTATGGTTCCTCGTAACGTTTCACATGTCATATCTGCAGTTGCGTGCCTGCCTGGCCACACTGGTAAATTTCCTTTGTGCTGACTTGTGATCTTCTGGAATGTATGTTTGGGTTATCTCTGCTGTTCAAGGTTACTTTCTCAGGCCAATTCTAACGGTTGCTAGCATCTGGTGTGGGTGGTTGCTATGCTAGCCTGAGGGGAGGGTTCGCAACGGGAGCAAGGCTTTTTAAGTTTGTATTTGGTGCGCTTTTGCTCGTTCTCAGCTTTCTTCGTACTTTGCATACTATTCATTCAATAAATTAGTTTTCTCTAGTAATTACTGATGAGACTCCTTTTATTGGAATAGGCAATCATTACATAAAGCTGAGAATCTTTAATATCAGTCTGCTAGCATCCATCCAGTTTCCTGTGAGGAGTTTAATTAGCGATGACTGAAACTGCCCCAACCTCAACCACCGGCTCGGGGGAAAGTCAGCTCTCCAGAGGTGGGGAACAAGAGCCCATGGGACCACGGAGAGAGGGGACTCTCACGCCAGGGTCGGATGACCTCTCCGAGGCAACGGATTCCAGTTGCGATACGGAGAAGGCAGTGAAGTCAGTGGTAGTCAAGAAGATGGAGGGACCCTTGTATGGGTCGCCACCAGCCCCAGCCAAGCCGGTGTATTCCTCGCTGTTTCCGACCGTGCAGATCACCAAAAGGACAAGAGCAGTGACACCAACGGAGATGGAGACGGAGAAATCCCAGCAGCTGGAGGCGAGGATGAAATCCATAGAGGATTTGTTGGCAAAGTTAACCTTTACCAGGGACACTCAGAAAAAGGAAAAGACGGGAGGTGAAGAAGGTAGTGACTCTCCTGACACCTCCGCGTCCCCAACCCCCCTCCCCCAGTAGACAAACAGGGAAAGCAACGGAAATATTGGGGGGGAGGGCCCCCGCCGAGCAGGCCTCCAAAGAAAGCCTCCTTACCTTCCCCAAGTAGGGAGCAGAAGGAGAGAGGATGGAGCCGGGAGGGGGGGAGACGTGTGAAACTTCGACTGGCAGAGGCTCAAGAAATAGCGCCAGAGGTGCAGGAGGAAGAGCCACCACAGCCACGAAAGGCTAAGCACAAAAAGAGACACGATAGCCCAACCCGGGTCCGATATCGAGACTTTAATGTGAAGTTTAATGGGGATCCTACAAAGCTGTCATTTTTTTTGACTAATGCACACAGCTATATGGAAGAGTTTGGGAGCGTGTTTCATTCTGAGCGGGCTAAGATTAATGCTGTCGCGACCCAACTAGAGGAGAGGGCAGCAGACTGGTTCGTGAGACTGGTTGACATGGACGCTTTGGAGTTGGATTGCTTTGATGATTTCATGTGGGCAATGAAAATGCATTTTGGTGATCCTCTAGCTGAGGAAAAAGCAAAGGTAGCCCTAAGGGAGTTGGTTCAAGGCTCCAGATCAGTCTCGGATTATGCGCTGGAGTTTCAAGCACTCTCCGGCAAAGTAGAGGATTGGTCTGCCACCACCCTTGTAGAGATGTTCAAAGATGGACTAAGACCAGATATCCTACGATGGGCAGTTGTACGGGACGACCCAGCAACGCTGTATGAGTGGATACAATTGGCTGCGAAGGTTGAGCAAGCCCAAGCTAAGTATACTCAAACTAAAAGAGGTCCCAAACAACAAGCGATGGGGAAACCTACAAGGCCAGCAGCTACTGCTAGCAAACCAGTGAGACGGTCGTGGCAAGAAGAAAAAGAAAGCCGTTTTGCCAAAGGATTGTGCCTGCGGTGTGGTAAGGAGGGGCACCTGGCAGCTGCATGTCCCCGCAGGAAACCAGAGGAACGGAGAGACAGATCGGGGGGGAAATCACCAGTGGCACCGAGGAAGCTGAAAGCGACAGTAGCAGAGCTGGTGGAGGATGTGGACTTGTTTTATGGTGGGCAAGACGAAAAAGAAGCCTCCCAACCGGTGGAAAACTCCAGCCACCTGCTCTAAAAAGCGCCAAAGAGCAGGTGGAAGAAGAGGGGCGCGATCATGTCTCGGTGAGTGGAAATTTCCCAACGTTAACCGTGAGACTTAAGCTCGGTTCCCCTACAAAAACTGTGGAACTATGGGCTATGATTGATTCTGGATGCTCACGTTCCTTAATGCATCCTGATGTAGTAGCTGCTTTGGAGTTACCCACCTTCCCGTTGAAACGTCCCATGATTTTCACCCAATTGGATGGATCTATATCGGGGGGAAAACCAGTCACCCAGTCTACAGCGTTAGTGGCTTTGCAACTGGGTAGCCACTGGGAAAAGTTGCCCTTTGTAGTTGCACCGGTGGGTGGTCCCTTGGTCATTCTGGGGATGCCTTGGTTTGTTCAACAGAACCCTAGTATAAACTGGGTACACCGAACTGTTACTTTTGCAGATGGGTTCTATAAAGCCCCTCCTGGGGATGATGAGGAGGAGGATACCAATGTGGGGAGGGCAGCAGTGTCAACGCTGCATACCCTCGCTGTACCATTGGAAGGGCTACCGGACCAATACCAGGACTTTGCTGATGTGTTTGGGGAGAAGGAGGCAGATCGGCTGCCGCCTCATCGGAAAACTGACTGTGCCATTGAAATTCTTCCCAATGCCAAGTTGTCCAGACCAAAGGTATATGCAATGACCCCAAAGGAATTGGCTACTCTTCATGAATTCATAGACAAAAACTTACAGCGGGGCTTCATAGAACCAGCCAATTCACCAGTGGGTGCTCCAGTACTCTTTAGATCAAAGAAAGATGGAACTTTAAGACTATGCACGGATTTCCGTGGGTTAAACGCAGTCTCCCTATTAAACAAATCTCCCCTCCCGGTCATCAAGGAAATGTTAACCCACTTGGCGGGGGGGGAAATCTTCTCTAAATTGGACTTAAGGGAGGCGTATTATCGCATTCGCATTCGGGAGGGGGATGAATGGAAAACAGCTTTTAATTGTGCATTTGGGGCTTTTCAGTATAAAGTGTTACCGTTTGGATTGGCTGGGGCACCTGGGGTTTTTATGCAATTGATAAATGAGGTCTTGCACGACCACTTGTTCAATGGGGTTTTGGTTTATTTAGATGATGTGTTAATATATTCAAAAACCATGAGGGAACATGTGCAATTGGTTAGGCAAGTGTTAACCAAATTGAGAAATGCTGAATTGTATGCCAAGCTATCCAAATGTGCATTTCATCAAACACAAATTGATTATTTGGGGTATAGGATTTCAGATAAAGGCATTGAAATGGATCCTGCCAAAATTGAGGCTATTTTAGTATGGGAGCCCCCACGCACACGCAAACAACTACAATCATTCCTCGGATTTGCGAATTTCTATCGTCCATTTTTAGAAAAATTTGCTGAGATTGCCTTACCCCTAACTGAATTACTCAAAACAAAGGGTGTGGGAGACACCCGCAAATCAAAGAATCCAGGGGCACTCCTAAAATGGACGCCTGCTTGTCAACAGGCGTTTGACCAACTCAAGCGACAGTTTACCTCTGAACCAATCTTGCAACACCCTGATCCTGACAGACCATTTGTGATGCAAGTCGATGCCTCAGACTTTTCTATTGGTGCCCTCTTATTGCAAGGCGATGAGCAAGGACAATTAAAGCCTTGTGCTTATCTGTCACGTAAATTCTCTGAGACAGAGAGACACTGGCATGTTTGGGAGAAGGAGGCTTTTGCGGTGAAAGCCGCTTTGGAGAATTGGAGGCATCTATTGGAGGGGGCGGCACACCCTTTTGAAGTGTGGACTGATCATAAAAACTTGGAGTCCCTTACTGCCTCTCGTAAGCTCAGCCCTAAGCAAGTGCGATGGGCTCAGTACTTCAGCCGCTTTGATTTTAAACTCAGATTCATTCTGGGAAAGAAAAACTTTTTAGCTGATGCACTGTCACGCCAACCCCAGGATTCAGGAACAGCCCCAGATGTGGTGGGAACCCTCTGGACAGATTCCCAAATGGCACTAGCAGCAGTCACTCGCAGTCAGACGCGAGCGCAGCAACCTGACACTCCTGCCGGTCCTAGCGCGATACATGTATCCGTTCCTGCAGATTTGCAACAAAGGTTTCTGGCAGAGTTGAAATCGGATACTTGGTTGCAAAACAATCAGAGCGAGGTTACTTTGAAGCAAGGTTTGGCATGGAAAGATGATCGCCTCTATGTGCCTGTAACCTTGCGCAAAACCGTGCTATTCAGGTCTCATGACAATAAAACAGCTGGGCATTTTGGCTTTACAAAAACTATTCATCTAGTGCGTCGACAGTTCTGGTGGCCAACCCTTCGGCGAGATGTAAAAGCCTATGTCAAGTCTTGCCCTGTCTGTGCTACTGCAAAACGAAAAGGGGGGAAAACCCCAGGGCTTTGTGCAGCCAGTGGCCAATCCCTCCCACCCCTGGGAGGAAATCTCTATGGATTTTATTGTGGATCTACCTCCTAGCCAGAGAAAGACTGTCATTTGGGTTGTTAAGGATTTTTTCTCGAAGCAAGCTCATTTCGTCCCTTGTGCGTCTCTACCATCTGCACAACAGCTGGCACGCCTCTTTCTAGTTCACGTGTACAGATTACACGGTAGCCCCGCCCGCTTGGTGACCGACAGAGGAACACAATTTACTTCACGCTTTTGGCGGGAATTTATGAAACTATTGGGCACTAAACAGGCGCTATCCACGGCTTTTCATCCCCAAATGGATGGAAATACTGAGGCGGTTAATGCCACGTTGGAGCAATATTTACGTGCTTTTGTTAATTATCAACAAGACAACTGGGTAGACCTCCTGCCATTTGCTGAAGTTGCTTACAATAATGCTGTGCATCAAAGTACTGGGGCGGTGCCCTTTCGTACTGTATTCGGCCATGACTTTGTCCCTATTCCTGAATTGCCTCCACCGTCTACTTCGCCCACCTCCCCGACCGATTGGGCCTCACAACTGGCAGATTCCTGGCCAAAACTACAGCAAGCTTTAGCCGATGCTCAAGCCACTTATCAACGACATGCCAACGAAAAAAGGGCACCACAACCTCTTTTTCAAATAGGGGATAGAGTATACTTTTCCACCAAATACATCAAATCCCCTCAACCATCCAAAAAACTGGCGCCCAAGTTCATAGGTCCATTTCCTATTGTTGCTCAGATTAATCCTGTTACCTTTAAGTTGGACTTACCTCACAATCTCAAGCGCTTACACCCTGTTTTTCATTGCAGTTTGCTTAAACCATTCGTGGAGTCTACCCATTGGCATCCTGAGCCGCCTGCACCTCCCCCCATAATGATTGATGGTCAACAACATTTCGAAGTCAAGGAAATACTAGACTCTAGACGTTTCCATTCCACTCTGCAATATCTCATTCGCTGGAAGCATTTCTCTCATCCAGAGTGGGTCCCTGCACAACATGTGCGCTCTCCCCACTTGGTTGCTCAGTTTCATGCTGCTTACCCTGATAAACCTGCGCCTTAACAATTAAGTTTTTTTCTTTGTGGGGGGGCGGTATGTCATGTTCCCGTTCCGATGTTTATGGTTCCTCGTAACGTTTCACATGTCATATCTGCAGTTGCGTGCCTGCCTGGCCACGCTGGTAAATTTCCTTTGTGCTGACTTGTGATCTTCTGGAATGTATGTTTGGGTTATCTCTGCTGTTCAAGGTTACTTTCTCAGGCCGATTCTAACAGTTGCTAGCATCTGGGGTGGGTGGTTGCTATGCTAGCCTGAGGGGAGGGTTCGCAACGGGAGCAAGGCTTTTTAAGTTTGTATTTGGCGCGCTTTTGCTCATTCTCAGCTTTCTTCGTACTTTGCATACTATTCATTCAATAAATTAGTTTTCTCTAGTAATTACTGATGAGACTCCTTTTATTGGAATAGGCAATCATTACAGCGGGTCAGCTGGGCTGGGCTAGATTTTTGTGCAGGTCAGCTGGGATGAGCTAGGCTGGATCTTCACGTGGCTGGGCTAGGGAGTCTGGAGCTGGTTGCAGCCCCAGAACAGTGCAGTTCTGGGCCTGCTTGCCACCCCGCAAGGCAGGGTGCAGGGCTTCCAAAAGGACAGAGATGGGGGGAGATAGGTGGGGGGGGGGAGTTGAAGCACATCTGCAGTTGTAAATGTGGGTGGGCTGCCAAGTGCTCAAATTTTGATCACGTGACTGCGGGGTTGCTGCAACAGTTGTAATTTCGGGCACAGGTTGTAAATCAATTTTTTCAGTTTCGTTGTGATTTTGAATGGTTGCTGAATGAATGGTCGTTAAGTGAAGACTACCTGTAAACAATTTCACTATCTCCTCCTAATTAGCAGATAAAAAACTCTTCATCCCATAACTCGGCTCTTAACTATAGATAAATCTGATAAGTCTTCTCCAATCCAAGTGTCAACAAAAGTCCAAACAGAACCCTAAGATAATAAAATTAATTAACAAATGTAAAACTCATAATTCCATATCTCAACTCTTAACTGTAAGCAGATCCACATTTAGAAGGCATAATGTGGTCCCACTATCCTAGTATGAACAAAAGACTGAAATTTAACATGACAAAGAGGGACAATTTCTCCTTTAAAGAGAACAAGCTCACAAAAATCCCTTACTTTAAGTGAAAGGACAGTTAGATACAAAGCCAATTTAAATGCTATCAGATTAGGATACATAAAGTAACTGTAGGGAAAAATGCTTAAGCACCATGTTAACTGTCAGCAAATCCAGTACACAACATTTTTCCATTCCAGATGTCAGCAAGTCCAAAGAGAACCACCCAAAATAACATGTCCCATTTTAAACCTGATCAAATAAAACGACTTTGTGTTCCTTCTTTTTACGTAAAACAATCTTGCTCTTTAATCCATTCAGATGATTATTGATTGTTGTCTCGAATTTCTTCAAAACTTAAAAAGCTTCTTTTTTAAGTCCAGCAAGAAGAACTCATTCCAATTGCTCTCTGGGGTTGTCATTTTTATTTCCTTCTTAATTTTTACAGCCTCATCTGATTATTTTTTTTATTGTCTAATGACAAATTCTTGTTCATGTTGTTCTCAGACTTCGTTGCATATCTTTTTCTGTAACAGCTTCTTCTGGGAACAGACTGTTCCTAAGAAGACACAATACAATTGACATTATTGATTCAAGGTCCCGATACAATTTCTCAAAAATGTCTCTGAAAGCCACTATAAGTTGCTTATCTTGTTATGTCTCCAATACTGAAAATAATTTTTCTTTCCTGTAAAAATGCATTTATTCTTTAAAATTAATTTCAAAGTCTTAATATTCAAAATCAAATATTCCAATTTTTCTGAGCTCTTAGTCTGTTTAAACTTTCTATAGCCAAAACCTTGTCCTGTTTTTTGCTGTTTATTTTAAATTCTTAAAGGTTATAGAGTTTCATTTTCTTATATTGAGGACTGAAGGCACTCACCCAGTGTTTCCAGCCTTGTCATTTCTGAAGGTGCCTAACTTCTTTAAAGCAATCAATAGGCAATTTTGAAATCAATTAGGAGAGAAAGTGTAAACACCGTGTCCTTTGGAGGGCTCCGATTGCGGCTGGAGCAAGTATGGCAAATTCCCTGGGCTCCTGGTTCTCCCACCTTCCAGAAACCACCATTCTCCCCTTGTGGTCTCTTCATGAGAAGCAACAAACAGCCAGAATTTGAGGGGAAATCATGAAAAGAAAGGGAGAAAAGGCCTTTTGGGAGGGTCTAAATATTACACAAATGTTGAAATGTCTTTGAAAAAAAAATCTTCACTCCTATTTGCTGCTGTTGGGAATGGTTTCATGCTTTTTTAAAAAATGATTTTCTTGCTGCCAGTGTGATTTCAAATAAATTCAGGGACTGTGTGGCTTGATGATGTCACCTGACCCAGTGTCCCGGAGTGGTCAGAACGGGCAAAGTGAAGATATTTTTCTTGGCAAAAAATGTTCTTGTAGTGATCCAACCTGTGCAATATTTTTAAGCTATGCTTGCTCAGTTCAAAGACTTTCCATGAAAGAACACATTTAGCAACTTCTTTATTTCGGGAGAGGGGGGGAAGGATTGTTTTTCAAACTGACACAGAACTAAAATAAACTTGACACGAAGTAGAAAGGATATGAGAGAATGTCTTGACATTTCTTTCCTTGGAACCTGCAGAATGGAATGCAAATTTGTCTGGGGAAGTGGTCCTGAGTGTTTAGTAGGTCCTCCTTTACCACACAAGCAAGCCAGCGGCTAGCCCTCTTCCCACTGAGATGTCTATGGGTCTCTGTCCCCGTGTGAGGCTAATCACAGCTGGGGACAATTGAGTTTGAAGAAATGACATGGAAAAAAAATAGTTTGACTCCTCTGGCACTGCACTCCTTCCCCCATCAAATTAACACTCCCCCACAGTTGCTTTGAAGAAAAACAAAACATCTGTTTTGCCTTCAGGAGTAATAAAATTTTATAAAGTAGCACCATTATGTATGCATACATAAAAAAGTGATCTTCAGAAGATGGTATCAGAAAATAGAAGTAAGGGGATATGGGACAGAGTAGTGAAAGCTGATCCAAATGTAAATATAATTACAAGTAGAACAATATAAAAGTATTTGTCCAAGTTATTATACCCATTGGAAGATAAAAAGGATGTTGAATTTCAGGAAGGATGGTCGTTCTCTCTTTTATCTAAAAAAGGAGCTTGCGGCTTTGATTGTTGTATTCAAGGATCTGAAAAACTCCAAGGGATCTTTTAAATATACCCTGAATAGTTGAAAATGTCATGTGCTTCCTTTGCCTCCCTCTCACCCAAGAGAGTCACAGTATTTTTTACAAATGGGGCTACAATACCCAGAATCCTTACTGGGATGCTGCTTAGGCAGCAGGAATAATATTAGCAAATGTTTGAAACAGCCACTTCATATATTTCTGCAGCACGTAGAAATATGGGAGATGATGTGTAGAGATATATTGACATAGATTTCAGGAAGGTATTCTGAATCCTATGAATATATTGTACTTTCTTTTGGGAATGGTACACAACAACTTCATTCCTACATGTCTAATAAGACTCAGATCCCAGATAGTCATTGAATCAAATCCCCTTAGGAGTTGCGTTCTTTCAACAAGTAAGTCTTTATTTCAAGGTCCTGAGTTTCTTCTTCACAGATCTTTCTGGGTTAAGCAAGAGACCAGAGATTTGCATTTCCCTGATCTCTGTCCCACAAACTCTGGCTCGGTTTTTTCTCTACCACCTCTTCCTTGTGTTTAAGCACATATTTGATTGTCTCCCAGTTGTAGAGACAACTGTAAGGCTTCAGGGTAGGAATTTCTTGCAACCTTGCCTACACAACACCTGGGAGGAGAGCTAGCCTGATATGCGATTGTGTGGTTCTCTCCATTTCTTCCTCGCCTATCCTGCTCTCCCTGCATCTTGCCTCTTTACGACTGATTCCACCTTGTAATTTTTTCTCCAGGTTCTTCCCCCTCTGACACCTTCTTCTCTACCATTCCTATACTTTCCTTTTAGGACACTCATCCCCAATTTCTCCCTCTCTTCAACCACACATTTTCATTTCTTCTTGGCCACTGTATTCCTACATTGTTTTCCTCCAAATATTTTTTTCCTTTTCTCCTTGCTGAAGTTCTTTTTTAATTTCAACCTACTGTTCTTTATGCAGATCAATGTTTCAGCAGAGAACACATCTCTAGCCCCTGCACAAAATAGCTTTTTAGCTCTATGTAGACCTGTCCCAACAGAAGAGAATATCTGTAGCTCAGGGTTGAACTGTGGAGTCCTTGGTGCTCTTTGACCTTGCTTGTCTGCTTGTGGACATTTCATTACACAGCTAGGTAACATCATCAGTGCACTGACGATGTTACGTAGTCGTCTGCAAGCAAACAACCAAATTTAGAGAGCACCAAGGACTCCACATGTAGACCTGTATCATATCTGCTCTTAATTTTCTCTTCTGCAAGCCAAACACATCCAACTCCTTTAATTGTTCCTCATGGGGTTTGGTTTCCAGACCCCTTCTCACCTTGCTAGCTCTCCTCTGAATCCAGGCCAATTTCTCTATGTCTGTTTTAAAGCGGGGTTGCTCAGTGCTGAAGATTATACTTCAAGTGTGATCTTACCAGTGCAGCAGCAGAATACAGTGCTGTATTCTGTCTGGTCTGGACACAACCATTCTATTTTAAAGAGGGTAATATTGGAATGTGCGCAAAAAGCATTCAGTGCTAGCAAATACCACGATTCAGTGACCAGGCTGGTGATATCTGGGTATTAGCTGCTGAACTGAGTCCAGAACATAGGGCTGCTCCAGTGCTGCTCACAAATGGAATCTGAATGGATCTTCAGCTTTGAAGAAACTCTGGATGTGGCCAGATCCTGCTGCTCCAGATACATCCAGCATATCATGATAATTTGCTAAGTGTTAAGTGAAGCAAGATTTCTTTTCTTACATCATCTTTTCATGGAAGGTTTTAGTCTCCCCCTACAGTTACTATGTGTGCATAGCTTGTGATTAAACTCTAAATGTCTGGCAGTTAAAAATGGCCATTTATATTTGTTCATTCATTGTCATTTGCTCAGTATTACTCTGAGGAGTATCAGGGAAGCGGTGACCGTTCTCAGTACAGGTGAGTGTAAATGCTGAGGCACAGCTCTGAATATAGAGAAGACATAACTGACAGGGCAGTGGGGCAGTGTTTGTGTCCATGCAAGCTTGTCTGTCTGATTCTGGGCCTTTCAAAATACTGCTGTCATTGACTTCCCTCCACAGATGTCACAATCTGAGATTATGTCAAAATGATGATACATGGTGTCATGCTGCAAATCCTGCCCTTATGCACTTGCATCTGTTGCAAGTATGCAAGTTGCTTGTTTTGCATTATGATGCACCTTTTATCATCCCCTGCCCCCCTCCGCGTGGATGTCTGTGTTCTCTGCCAAGGTAAAAGGTAACCAACCAACCACCTTGAGATTGTCCCTTGGACAATGTGGCAATAAGGAAAAATATTACTTTTATATTACTGCATAGAACTAAGGATGCCTGTCTCATCCATGGGTTGGGGATGAGAAGAAGACAGCATCATGGGAAAGTGCGGGGGGAAAAGATGTTGCCAGGTCATGTTTCAAGGGGGAGACAGTTCTCTGAATACAGGACTACAGGATGCAAGAACATAGTTGTCTTCTGTCTGCCGGATGCTGAGATCTAAAGCCTAACTGCAATTAGAAACCAGCTGCCCTCCTCTACTGAAGTGCAAGCCACCAAGACAGCTAAAGAACCACTAACCAACTTGTAATGTTGGACATTTCATAGGCCCTGTTAACATTGCTAGGGTAAAAGACTTTAATTGGAGAGATGGCTTGCTCAGCAGCAGCCCATTTAAAGGACAACAACATGACAGATGATGACAAATGGGCAGGGCATCCTGGGTCTTCCAGTGGGGACATGGCGGACTGAACAGCTGTGCCTGCAGGCTCAGTGGGCAGAACTGACAGTGCGGCAGTTTTTTCAGGCTCAAACATGTTTTTTCTGAAGCCCAGTGTAATGATTGCCTATTCTAAACACTATCAGACTCATAAGAGGATCACAAAGATATCTGATTTATTAAAGAATAGTATGCAGGTTCACCAAGAAAGCTGAGAATGGAAAAAGCACACCAAATGCAAACTAAAAACCCTCAGTACAAATGAGATCCCTCCCCCCGTAGAATCTTCCCAAGCTCACAATCCCAGGTGCTCCTAATGGCTTCTGATGGTCTGAGGGAAAAGTCCTTGAGCAGAGCACATAACCCAAACACATTCCATTGAAACAAACACAGATACAGAGCTTGGCACAAGGATTCACAGCAGCTCCCTCCCAACAGAAACGTGTGTCAGCACCATGGCATGTGAAATGTTACGATGTACAGTGCACATTGAAACAGTGAACATGACACCCAGGACTGTTTTTCTGGAAAAAGGAAAACACCTGGAATCACCCCATCTGTCCTCCGGATGGCTGCTTGCAGCCAGAAGATCGCAAATAGTGTTTGTGCTCGACTGGTAAGAGCTGCCGGGAGGCTGGGACGTCATCATTTTCCAAGTTGTGCTGTAGCCTTATAGGGACACTAAGACTGGCCACCCCATTTCTAAATCACCCAATTTATATTTCTTTTAAGTACACATACCTTAAGAGAGCCATTCTACAGCAAGGAGAAGTGGGTTCTCTTGGTGCTTATTGTTATTTTTGGGATCAATTTTTTTTAAAAAAAATCTCTTTAAGTTTTGGACTTTGTTTTCCCTCCAAATATTAAGGAGGATTGAGAGTAAATAATTGTCTCACTGTTATTATTTTTCTACTAAATTTGAAGATTTTAGCATTTTCCTACATGTTGAATCAGCAGTTTTGAACTTTCAGTCTTCTGCTTCTACTTTCCCTAGAGAACTGTCTGCATATCTCACTTTCACTTGTGTAAACACATTTTGGAATTCTTTCATATCTTTGACTTTCACTGGTTGAGCTCCTAGGGGGTGCCATAATCTACTGCTTGAGACATGGAGGGTTTTGAACAGACTTTCTCTGACTTCCAACAAGATTTTAAACAGATTCTTTCTGATTCCTACCAAGTTTTTATGCAAGGCATTCAGGACATTGTGGAAGATATGAGGTCTAAAATGTGTCATCTGGTTGGGGATGTCGTGGATGAAACTGATAAATTTAACAGTGACAGAAATGTCTCTTCTAAGAGTGAGATCAGGGCTTCTGTTGAAATGCTGGATGAAGATCAGATAGTCAAGTTGAAGAAATTAAAGGGAGAGAGTGAGCTGCAAGTCATAAGTGAAATTGATCTTCTGATGGAACGCCATGGAAAATAAAGGGTTATTATGTATGGGAGGTCTCCTGAAGAGAAGTCAGAGTTTTTGAGGGGGGCAGTTGGGCTGCTCAATTTTTTTTAAAGAAAAAAGCTCTGTGCGCATTGTGGGGATATATAAATGCTCTGGTTTATTTTTAAGTGGGTTAAGGGTTTAAGAATATTTATGTGGATTGCTTTTAGGGTTTGTCTGATTTCATTTATCTTTAACAATTTGGATTAAGATTATTAAGGTATAATTAAAAAATAATAAATGTCTACCTGGATGGTTTTGGGTTTAATATGATTAAGATTATCAAAATTGTTGTATTATCAAGTAGAATGGCCGACAATTTATATGTTTTTTAGTTTGATCTTTATTATGTTAGACAGGAATGTTTAGAATAGTAGTAGGAAGGAAATAATTAAATAACTGTCATCTTTGGGGGGGAAGTTGATTAGGATGGAAAAAGGGAAAAATTTTGTATATCCTTGCTGTTAAAAGTCGGAAGTCACCTCTTGTAATGGTTGCCTAATCCCAAATACTCAGTCTCACAAGCTCGGGCTTAAAGATAACTGATTTATTAAAGGAATAGTATGCAAATACAGAGAAAGCTGAGAATGAGCAAAAGCGCGCCAAATACAAACTTAAAAGCCTTGCCTGTGAGCAAGTTCCGCCCCCATGCCCCGTCAGTGCGCACCCCCTCCCAGGTGCTAGGAACCGTTAGACGCGCCTGGGAAAGTAACCTTGAGCAGGAGCGCAAACCCAAACATACATTCCAAGCCCTCAAAACAACGGAGGGCGGAGGAATGGAAAAACCCGGGATGGGTGAAGAAACACGGAACAGAAGATGACATGTGAAACGTTACAATGTTAACAATACATTGAAATGGGTAACATGACACCTCTTCTTGTAATTTTGAAAAAAAATTCTCTTGTGTTTCTACACTTTTTCAGCTTTTTCTTTTAGTTTTTTCTTTTTCTGTAGCTTTTACCTTTGCCTGAAATTTAATAACATTCTTATTAAACAACACAGTGCAGGGCATCCTTCTTAGAGGACCATCATCTGGGTCCTCAGTTGTACATTACCTGATGCCCATATGTTTCTCATACATCTTAATAGCCTCTTGCTTCTGAGTTCCAGCTACTGCTTGGAGAACATTTCTTTCCTCCACAGTCACCATTCTTCATATACCAAGACTTTAATCCTGTATAAAACAAATCTAACTTAATTCAGTGAGCCTTCATTTTGAATAAATATATTTCGGGTCACCTTACATTCATTCCTTTATGAATATAATTATTTCAGCAGTGGCAAAACATTTGATCTACTAATTTTGTTATAGGAATCCCTGTTCCCATCATTTAAGAGTGATCTGCGCTTGTGAAGAGTAGGGAGGAAATTCAGAGTTCTATTATGTGACACATAACTCCTACTGGTGTTTCTTTTCATGTACTGTATTTGAATATAGAAAACATATGCTTTCAGAAATGTTGGGAAGAAGGAACTTTTCTGTGACCTATTTTGTTTTTAAAGCAGTTAAGAACAACTGCATGAAATTCATGTTACAAAAACAGTGTGGTTCATTGAGATTCTAGGACTCTCTGTCCAAAGGAAGTCTGTTCATAAATGCAAGCTTAAATCTGGGAAACTTTAGCTGCACTGCTATTTTAGAAATTCTGATTATTTTCAAGATATTACTAAGGGTTATTTTACAGTAGGTGCTTTTTTTTTATTCCCTATCTCAGTCAGGTTAGGATGAACTCTTTGAATGAGGTTAAAAAAAGAAACTGCTCATTATTCAGGCAAAGGCCAGGCTGTAAAAATATAACTTGCATAAGATATATAGAAGTATGCTATATCAGATCCAGGGAGTGCTTAACTATGTATGGTGGCGTTGTTTTACCAGCCTTAAAAATGATTATAGATCCAAAAGTTTATGACAACTTCTATCCAATCACAATTTCTCTTTTGGAGGGCAAGATATTGGAGATGGAAAAGTCTGTGCAGCTACAGGAGTACTTGGAAGAAACACATTATCTTGAGCCATTTTATTCTGAGTTTAGTCTGGTTTGGGGTCTGAATCAACTTTTTTCCCACTCTGATGGATGACCTCTTGTGGAAGGAAACAGAGAGAGTACAACTTTAGTGATCTCACTGGATCCCCAGCAATGTTTGATACTCTTGACCATAGTATCCTTCTGAACTGTGTCTGTGAAATGAAGATTGGAGGCATTCTTCTATAGTGATTCTATAGTGGCAGAATGTTCTCAGAGAGTAGTGTTGGAAATATGTGTATGGTGAACCATGCACTTATATTCTGGGGTGCCAAATGGGAAACTATCTTGTCTGTAATGCTCTTTAACATTTGTATGAAGTGTTGAAGTAGTCATCAGAAGCTTCAGTTCCCACTACCATCAATCTACTGATGACATCCAGCTGTATTTCTTTGTAACCTCTGAAACAAGAGAGGCTGTGTACATCATAAACTGGAATCTGGATTATGAGGGCCAATAAATTGAGGCTGAATCTTGACAAGATGGAGACCTTGTCTGTGGATGGTTCCTGAGCATAGGAACTGGAAAATCTGCCTCTTCCAAATAGTTTTGCATTCCTGCAAAAGGAGCAGGTATGTAGCAGGAAATGTTTCTTTTAAGAGAGTTTATTTAAACTAGAGACCAGGACACATTACATTGAAGCACATATTGGTTTATTGACAGTGCTGGAGGCAAAGACAGAGGTTACAGTCCCTCTTTATAGACTTATACAAAGTCTATGGGTAAGTAGCATAGAAAACATAACAAAAATGAGAGGAGGAATCAAGGAAAAAACAGAAAATTCCAGCAAAAACCAAAACTGAAGAGCCATCGTAGGGAAGAATCTTTCTCCAGACATAGCCTACCTTATTCCAGATACCCACAAACCCAGAAATATTCTTCTGTGGAATAGTTTAAAAACTCAGGGCTCTTAAAGCATTCTCAAAATGTGCCCCTGGAACTTACTTTTCTGTCTCTGATCTGGTTGGTTCAGACCGGAGGGTTTTAAATTATATGATGTTGGTAGTAGAATCTCGTTATTGGTTACTGGGTGATGAGAGAATGTCATATCTCCCTCCTTAACATGAAATGGCACATCTGTAGAACTCAGATGAAGGAGTACCACGAGACTTGGGGCTGCGGAGTCTGCTTCTCTATTGCTGCCAAGAAAACAACATGGATGTCATGTTCACTGTTTCAATGTACACTGTACATCGTAACGTTTCACATGCCATGGCACTGACGCGCGTTTCTGTTTGGGAGGGAGCTGCTGTGAAACCTTGTACCAAGCTCTGTATCTATGTTCATTTCAATGGAATGTGTTTGGGTTATGTGCTCTGTTCAAGGACTTTTCCCGCAGACCATCAGAAGCCATTAGGAGCACCTGGGATTGTGAGCTTGGGAAGATTCTACGGGGGGGGGGGGAGGGATCTCATTTGCACCGAGGGTTTTTAGTTTGCATTTGGCGCACTTTTATCATTCTCAGCTTTCTTTGTGATCCTGCATACTATTCTTTAATAAATCAGATATCTTTGAATTCCTGCTCATGAGTCTGATAGTGTTTTAGGATAGGCATTCATTACAATGGATGGGTCGATGCTGTCATCAGGACTCATGCTTGATTCATGGAGTTACCTTAGCATTTTCCAGCTGCATCTTAAACTGACCTACTGTACATTGTTATGATGGCTCCATCGTCATTACTCAATTTCTCCAACCCTCGAAAGCAATAACATGCAGTAATAATAAATCAAATATGAGTGACAGCTACAACTTTAACTGAACTCACACTTGCTACACCGTGGTTTATTTCATTGTGGTTAAATGAAATACCACAATTCAATGGCTTTGCACAATACTTTTAACCCATCTCTAACATGGAGCTCTGCAGTTCTGTTGACCTGCAATTCCCATGACTCTCAGCCAGCATGGTCATTTTAAAAGTTGGAAATCCAACATGTCTGGAAGGTGCTATTTTGGGGAGGGCTACACTAACCATGTTTTAGAAGCAAAAATCACTGGGTTTATACAACAAGTCAAGCTGAAACTAAACAAAAAACACCACCACCACCTTAAACAGATGTATATCTGTGAGCAGTCTATGTGCATCCATGAGGACCCATCTTATGAGGCATCAATTACTCTTCAACCACCTATCAGTGGAGAAGCTGGTCAATGCATGTCATGTACTGGGGTTATTTTTAAGGATGACAAATTTGGTTTTTTTAAATAAAATTTTATTATTTTCAAGATATAGTTAAAATACAAAAAGAGAATATAGAATAGATGGAAAATAGAACTAAAGAAAAACAAAAAACTATGAAAGTGTCAGTAGAAAGAAAAAAAAGACAAAGAGTGACTTCTGACTTTCTCCAATACAGATATAGATAGATTTACAATCCAGACTCTTACAATTAGTTAACCTATCATAACATTATTTCTATTACAACAAACCATTTAATCAGGAAAACCCAAAATCAAAACATAGTTTTTTTTCCATTACAAGCAAGTACTCTAAAAGCAGTTGCCAAGTAGATATGAATCCAGAAACAGAATGTTCTCTTATTAAAACTGTTAATTTAGCTATTTGAACTAAATCCATTAATTTAGTTAACCTATTTTAGCATTATTTCTATTACAATAGACCATTTAATCACTAAAACCTAAAGTCAAAACATCTTTTTTTTCTGTTATAAGCAAATACTCTAAAAATGGTTGCCAAGTAGATACAAATCCAGAAACAGACTGTTCTCTTATTAAAACTGTTAATTTAGCCATTTGAGCCAAGTCCATTGGTTTGATCATCCAATCTTCAACCGTAGGTATTTGTGAATCCTTCCATTGTTGAGCATATAACAGTCTCGCAGCCATAATAAGGATGACAAATTTTGTCATCCACAGTGGCATCCTCCAAATTGTTCCGAATTTAACAACCGAGATGACCACTAGTACATTTCAAATTAAAGGGTTTAGAAAAGATAAGAACCTGGTGGGGTTTTTTTTAAAAAAACACATACCACTATCCCTCCATGGCACACAATGATTTGAATGTAAAACATCCCCCTTAGCTTTGGACACAGGTTTACAAAGTACAAATCCAAGGACTGAATTTCTCTTTAACACTGTTTGCTGCTTCTGATTTTCCATTGGCTAATAGCCTCATTCTTCTGGCCAGTGCAAAGATTGGTTAAACTCATATTAAGCAAAATAAAACAATATGAAAAACATCATTATGCTTTAAAAATATCTTTATAAGTGGGAACATGTGAGGATTTTAGCAAGGCTGTCATAGTGGAAAAATATGGGGATAATATACTTGTATGAGTTCTTGTAGGCTTCCAAGCAACTTCTAATAAACAAGTTAAAATAAACCTTCAACACAGTGGCCTCAAAGTTTGACTTCTGAGAAGGCATTCCACTATTCTTCAACCTGATGCTCTCCATGTATGCCGGGATCGCAATTCCCGGAATTCCTGACTAAAACTCCTCCCAGTGTATGTTCCCGTAGAGCAGTGAGAGGGTTGCATGGAGAACCAATAATCTTCCCAGGAGAAGTATAGGAGGGGATACGGCAGCCCACAGCACTTGTCAGAGGATATTCTGCTCAGTTATTAATTCCATTCAATGTTCCACAGCATGATCAATTTATTACTTTTTAAAAAAAAAAAGGATATGTGTAAGTAAATTAATAAGAGATTTACTGCCATCTTCTGGGAGATAAACATAATAACCAAAGCATGCTTTCATTTTCTATGAGGCATATCATCTTGATACATATGCACAGAGTTGTCCAGAAAATGCATAACGTTGTATATTTTGAGTGGACAGATATGATCCCAGATATGCATCATTATAAGAAAAACGAAGTTTGCTTCGATTGGTAAAACAAAGTTACTGAAGGCTTGCCTGCTTCAAAATATTCTAGCCCATTTCATATAAACATTTGAAGCAGCTGACATGTCCTAACAGCCAGGAACCACGCTGAGACGAGGAATAGGTCTCTAGTGTTTTATTACTGCTACATTAGACAGAAAATCCTAACAAACTGAAGAAGCGTGGGAAAAACCCAGACAGATAAACCCCAAAAGTCAAGGCGGGTCTGATCTGTGTCTCCCTGAATGGCTGCTCAACTCCTCAGCACTACGCATGCGTTTTCCCCCCTGGACAGGACCCCGCCCCCCACTGCTCACCATCAGTACCCACGACATGACATTTGGGTCAGATGATGGTGCGGCTACCATTTGGCTAGTACAGATTCCATCTCCAGATCATAGAAGACGACTTCCTAAGGACTCTCACTTGTTAATGGACAAAGGTGAAGACATTTGACATGACCTTAAATTCAAGGAAGTTAAAATCACTATTTTTCACTGAAATAATTCCTCCAAGATTAGGGTCATATGGAAACCCTTTTGCTATGGCAACTAATGAACTGTAGCAGCTAACTGTATGAGCACTAAATTTGGAAGTTGCTTCACACACAGCCCTTGACTGCATGAAGAAAGTGGTGACAGATAATACAGTAACTAAGACAAAAAAAAAATTAAAACAAGTAACATTAATAAGAAAGCCAGTTTGGTGTAGTGGTTATGGCACCAGGCTAGAAGTGGGAGACTGAGTTCTAGTCCTGCCTTAGGCACAAAACCAGCTGGGTGACTTTGGGCCAGTCACTCCCTCTCAGCCCTAGGAAGCCAGCAATGGCAAACCATTTCGGAAATTTTGCCTAGAAAATTGCAGGGACTGACTTGAAGCCACCCCCCCCCCAAACTGCATCCTTAACAAACCAGGGGGGAATCAGACAATAAAAGAAAGAAGGAGCCAAATAGGACTCAAGCAGCACAATCTGAGAATGTGAGATTACAGTATGGAATGGTGTGCTGTTTATTTACATTATTCATAAATCAGCAGGTCTACATAGACTCCCAGTTATTTACACTGTATTCATAAAACCAAAAAACAGACAAAGCCATAAAAATGTTCAGCTCTGCCTCAGTATTATAGGTTAAGCTTTATGACATAATTCTGTTTTCACTGCTTTCCTAAGGACTGTCAGGAACTGCTCTATCAGGATCTCCAGGGGCAAGCTATCAAACTGTTCCACAGGGATGTTGCTGGGACTGAAAAATATTGCCTCCTCTTTCCCAAATCTCACATGGGGGGAGGATCCTCAGCATCCCAGTTTGGGACACAGACACAAAATGGGTTGATTCACTTGAAGCAGGTAATCTGCAGGTCCTTCAACGCCAAACCAGGTACCGTTTTATAGGTAACAACCAGCACTTTGAACTGTATTTGGAAGCCTATGGGTAACCAGTTAAGTACCAGTGTTTGTGATTACAGCAGCTCTCACCCACCAATGGGCAGGCTGTTGCATTTGGTTCCCATTTTACTCTTTTTCCTAGTCCAGTAAATGCAGAGTGAAAGCCAGGGCAAATATAAGTTGGACAGTTGTATGATATTGCTGTGTCGCAAGCTTCCTGAGGTTAGTTGGGAACTGGGGGAGTAATTAGCCAGAGAGCACTTGAAACTTGAGCCATCTGCAATCTGTTAGCAGGAGAAAGGCAGAGGTGGAGATACAGTAGGAGTATTGCTTGTAACACTCCAGGTTTCTACTATCAGAGAATTCCACAAGGTGGTCCAGATGGAAGGCAAGGAGCTCATGAGCAACAGGAACGTGTATCCAGAATTGGATAGTTAGCTCTAATGGTGGGGCAAGGGCCTGGAGACTGTTCTTCTATACAGCCTCAGGTGTTGCTGCCCTCTCCTCTCACAGAGATGTGTTGATCACCTTTGCTTTGCCCTCTGTCGCTGCTAGCATGTTCTTGGGCTAGGCTCTCATTATCTGGATCAGCCCCTATCTGCACAGGCTCATTGTCTCTGAGAGCTGCCTCAGGTGGCTGATTGCCTGCCAGGTCTTCATTACACCTACCCATCCTCTCAGGTCCAGCAGGAGAGGCATGCTGTGGGTCCTGTCTGCAAAGGAGGTCTATCTGATGGGATCCAGGAAGCGATGGCACCTGCCCTCTGGAACATCATCCCAGTGAGGTGAAGTTAGCCTCAACCCTCATGGCATTCTGGAAAGCCCTTAAAACATCTTTTTTTCAACAGGCCTGTGGATCCCCTGGTAACAGGGAGCCTGCATGTTAGCTGTATTATGTGTAATATTCTCCTACTTGTGGTTTTGTTTTTATCTTTGTTTACTGTTTTAACTGGGTTTGTAGTATGTTTTTAATAGAAGGTTTTATTATATGCCACCCAAAGTCACTTTGTGTGAGATGGGTGGCAATATAAATGTGACAAATAAATAAGTAAATAAATAAATGGCTTGGAATGGAAGAGGGAATAGCCGTATTTGGGGATGGCTAGTGCCCTGATGTGACTTCTGATGGACCTACTATTCTCACGGTCTGATAAAGAACTCTTGCCCATCTCGATTCCATTCCATTCTTATTTTTATTGTATATATTGTATTTATAACTGTTTTGGTTTTTAATTCTATTTTATTGTAAACCACCCAGAGTCCCTCCTTGGGGGGGAGATGGGCGGTGATAAAATTTGATAGACAAATAAATAAATAAATAAATAAATCCAATTATATCAGCCAAAATAAAAAGGAAGAATGACAGCCCTGCTAATTGCTTTATACCAGTACTATATGTGGACTTAATCTTTTTAATGCCCATATTGTGATCTTGGTAATTATAACCCAAAGAACAGTTGTAACGTGTTTCTAAAATTCAGCAAAGTACTACTACTCCAGGTTTTCCACCATAAGAAATGCTTCTTATGTACTCCAAACCAAAGTAAAAGGGAAGAAAGAGGAGGCAGAAAATAGAGTACTTTAGAGTTCTAGGGTAGCCACAGAAATTGATATATAAATCAAGAATTTGTTCTATGGGAACGGTAAAGCATAACTTTCATTTGTTTAAAGGTTTTACTTACTGAGAATAGATTATACACATCTATAAAAATGTTTCTTGAAAAATACGTATGCATTCCACATTATTTTAAAAAGTCCATATAATGCTCAATGCAGCCAAGAAAACAAACCGATGGATCATGGAACAAATCAACCCATTCAAGGCACAAATGACCAGGCTCAAATTATCCTATTTTGGACAGATTTTGTGAAGACCTAGCTCTCTAGAGAAGGCTCTAATATTGGAAGAGGTGGAAGGAAAGAGAAGAGGATGACCAGCAGCAGAGTGAATAGACTCAGTTACAGTGGCAATGAGTGCAGTCAGCTAGGGTTAGGTTAGGGACAGATCATCATGGAGAAAATCTATCGATGTGGTCACCAAGAGCTGACAATTACTTGATGGCACATAATCAATCAATCAATGCTCAATGAGGACATTTTACTTTTTTCCTGCAACATAGGCATTTGCAACTGAGGGTGTTTGGAAATGGAATGCAGGTAGATTACCAGCGTAAGTTGAACTGAAGTTCCTGAAAGAACTCATACAGTGATACGTTATTGACGAATAAGGTATGTATAATATGTGTATGTATAATCATATAAAAGTAATGTTACTGTTAGGAATTCAGAGTCAAAGAATGTAATTCAAATTCCTTTGCATGACCTCAGAAGTTATTTTTGAGGAGGGAGCTCTCCCTCATATCTTTCTGTCACTCATAAATTAAAAAAAAACAGCTAGTAAAAGTGCACATTCAGAAGCCATGCAAAGACAACATCTCATGGGAAGATTGTATGGTATTTTGCTCTAGCTGCAGATCTGCTGCATCCTATTGCTTGCTTGCTGATGGTCATTACAAAGCTTTTAACTTATGCTATGTGCAAAAAGTGTATATGCTATTCTAAAATAGAAATAAAATAAATTAAGGTTTGGTGGTGTTCTTTTTAGTGATATCACACACAACTGAAATGGTTTCAAGTAACAACTTTAGAAGTGCTAGTTTTAAAATTTTAGTCCTGGAACAGGAATGGAAGGAAAGGCAACTGCAGGAATAACAACAACAGCAAAAACTAGAGCAAAATAAATTAGGAAGTCGATACTGAAATATTTATTAGCATTTACAAATCTGCTTCAGATCATTAGCCAAACAGCTGAATTCTGTCTGGAAATAATTAAATGTATTTTATGGTGGTAGAAAAAAAAAATGGACTTAAATCGTTACCTTGTCATGGTGCTGGAGCTTGAGCACCTCAATGATGCCATGAGCTAAACCGTGAAGGGCCACCCAAGACGGGAAGGTCATGACAGAGAGGTCAGACTAAATGCGATCCCTGGGGAAGGTAATGGCAACCCACCCCAGCATTCTTGCCATGAAAACTAAATGGATCAGTACAACCAGAGATATGTCGGTATACCATTGGAAGATGAGACCCCCAGGTCGGAAGATGGTCAAAATGCTACTGGGGAGGAACAGAGGATGAGCTCAACTAGCCCCAGACGTGATGACGCAGCTAGCTCAAAGCCGAAAGGACGGCTAGCGGCCGACGGTGCTGGTGGTGAACGGCGAATCTGATGTTCTAAGGATCAACACACCATTGGAACCTGGAATGTGAGATCTATCAGCCAGGGCAAATTGGATGTGGTTATTGGGGAGATGTCAAGATTAAAGATAGACATTCTGGGTGTCACTGAACTGAAATGGACTGGAATGGGCCACTTCACATCAAATGACCACCAGATCTACTACTGTGGACAAGAGGACCACAGAAGAAATGGAGTAGCCTTCATAATTAATAGTAAAGTGGCTAAAGCAGTGCTTGGATAAAATCCAAAACACGATAGAATGATCTCAATTCGAATTCAGGGCAAGCCATCTAACATCACAGTGATCCAAATATATGTCCCAACCACAGATGCTGAAGAAGCTGAAGTAGAGCAGTTCTATGAGGATCTGCAGCACCTACTGGACAACACACCTAAAAGAGATGTTATTTTCATCACGGGAGACTGGAATGCTAAGGTGGGCAGTCAAATGACACCTGGAATTACAGGTAAGCATGGCCTGGGAGAACAAAACGAAGCAGGACATAGGCTGATAGAATTTTGCCAAGATAACTCACTCTGTATAACAAACACTCTCTTCCAACAACCTAAGAGACGGCTTTATACATGGACTTCACCAGATGGACAACACTGAAATCAGATTGACTACATCCTTTGCAGCCAAAGGTGGCGGACATCTATACAGTCCATAAAAACAAGACCTGGAGCTGACTGTAGTTCAGATCACGAACTTCTTCTTGCACAATTTAGGATCAGACTAAAGAGATTAGGGAAGACCCACAGATCAGCTAAATAGGAGCTCACTAATATTCCTAAGGAATATGCAGTGGAGGTGAAGAATAGATTTAAGGGACTGGACTTAGTAGATAGGGTCCCAGAAGAACTATGGACAGAAGTTCGTAACATTGTTCAGGAGGCAACAACAAAATACATCCCAAAGAAAGAGAAAACCAAGAAGGCAAAATGGCTGTCTGCTGAGACACTAGAAGTAGCCCAAGAAAGAAGGAAAGCAAAAGGCAACAGCGATAGGGGGAGATATGCCCAATTAAATACAAAATTCCAGAGGTTAGCCAGAAGAGATAAGCAATTATTTTTAAACAAGCAATGCATGGAAGTGGAAGAAGACAATAGAATAGGAAGGACAAGAGACCTCTTCCCGAAAATTAGAAATATCGGAGGTAAATTCCAGGCAAAAATGGGTATGATCAAAAACAAAGATGGCAAGGACCTAACAAAAGAAGAAGAGATCAAGAAAAGGTGGCAAGAATATACAGAAGACCTGTATAGGAAGGATAACAATATCGGGGATCGCTTTGACGGTGTGGTCAGTGAGCTAGAGCCAGACATCCTGAAGAGTGAGGTTGAACGGGCCTTAAGAAGCATTGCTAATAACAAGGCAGCAGGAGATGACGGCATCCCAGCTGAATTGTTCAAAATCTTGCAAGATGATGCTGTCAAGGTAATGCATGCTATATGCCAGCAAATTTGGAAAACACAAGAATGGCCATCAGACTGGAAAAAATCAACTTATATCCCCATACCAAAAAAGGGAAACACTAGAGAATGTTCAAACTATCAAACAGTGGCACTCATTTCACATGCCAGTAAGGTAACGCTCAAGATCCCGCAAGGTAGACTTCAGCAATTCATGGAGCGAGAATTGCCAGATGTACAAGCTGGGTTTAGAAAAGGCAGAGGAACTAGGGACCAAATTGCCAATATCCGCTGGATAATGGAAAAAGCCAGGGTGTTTCAGAAAAACATCTATTTCTGTTTTATTGACTATTGTATAGCCTTTGACTGTGTGGACCATAACAAATTGTGGCAAGTTCTTAGTGGTATGGGGATACCAAGTCATCTTGTCTGCCTCCTGAGGAATCTGTATAAGACCAAGTAGCAACAGTAAGAACAGACCACGGAACAACGGACTGGTTTAAGATTGGGAAAGGAGTACGGCAGGGCTGTATACTCTCACCCTACCTATTCAACTTGTACGCAGAACACATCATGCGACATGCTGGGCTTGAGGAATCCAAGGCTGGAGTTAAAATCGCTGGAAGAAACATTAACAATCTCAGATATGCAGATGATACCACTTTGATGGCTGAAAGCAAAGAGGAACTGAGGAGCCTTATGATGAAGAAAGTGCAAAAGCTGGCTTGCAGCTAAACCTCAAAAAAACCAAGATTATGGCAACCAGCTTGATTGATAACTGGCAAATAGAGGGAGAAAATGTAGAAGCAGTGAAAGACTTGCGAAGATTACTGCAGATGCTGACTGCAGTCAGGAAATCAGAAGACGCTTAATCCTTGGGAGAAGAGCAATGACAAATCTCGATAAAATAGTGAAGAGCAGAGACATCACACTGACAACAAAGGTCCGCATAGTTAAAGCAATGGTGTTCCTCGTAGTAACATATGGCTGTGAGAGCTGGACCATAAGGAAGGCTGAGAGAAGGAAGATAGATGCTTTTGAACTGTGGTGTTGGAGGAAAATTCTGAGAGTGCCTTGGACTGCAAGAAGATCAAACCAGTCCATCCTCCAGGAAATAAAGCCAGACTGCTCACTTGAGGGAATGATATTCAAGGCAAAACTGAAATACTTTGGCCACATAATGAGATGACAGGACACCCTGGAGAAGATGCTGATGCTAGGGAGAGTGGAGGCCAAAAGGAAGAGGGGCCGACCAAGGGCAAGGTGGATGGATGATATTCTAGAGGTGACGGACTTGTCCCTGGGGGAGCTGGAGGTGTTGATGACCGACAGGAAGCTCTGGCGTGGGCTAGTCCATGAAGTCACGAAGAGTCAGAAGCGACTAAACGAATAGACAACAACAAAAATCCTAATTTAAGAATCTTCATGTCTCTGTAACTTAAGTGGCTTTCAATTTAAGGCATTCCATTCCCAAGAGCCATCCTTCTCCAGCCTCAATTGCCAATATTTCAGTCCCAGCCTTGTCATTCCAGTCCCAAGGTTGACATTACATGCCCAAGAAATTTCAAACCTAGGAGATACCTCTCTAGTGTCTGAGCAGCTGGATTTACATACACCATAATATGGTTTGTTGAGTTTAGTGCAATGTGTGAACACAGCCATCACACCTTGTAAATCTATGGCCTAGCATTATGTGAAAACCTAAGTCATAGATTTCCAGCATGTTATGATTAACGCAAACAATGACTTAGCATGTCATGCAAAGACATCATCTGGACTTGCACATCACATTTTGCCACATTTCGTTTAAGCTAAGTAAGTGAATCCATGTCTTGTGATTTGGAATCGATGTTGTGTAAACCAAGCCAATTGTGTCTTCTTCAATAAACCACTGTTAAATAAAATCTGGCTTATTGCATGAACCAATAGCATCTGATTGCTACCTCCCATCTCTTCCACGTTTAAGGTGCTTAATGGGGTTTGCTTACTTATTCATGAAGCTAAAACAATAGGACCAGAAGAGGAGGATTAACTGCTTAAGAACCAAACTACTGTAGGGGCTAGGTTGGTTGGAAAGAAGCCCGAAAGAAGATTGGTTTGGAAGTCAGAAAATCATCCTAGTTCAGTTCACCTCCACCCCAAGCTGATAAGTATGGAGATGGGTGGGGGCTAACAACAAGGCGCTTTTTTCTTCTTTCACCACCTCTGCGATACAGCACCGAAGGCGACGCGTGCGCCCGGGCGCTCCCCCGATCCCGCGCGTTGCAGCCGACAGCCCCCTCCCGGCATCTGGCATCTTGGCGCACTCCCGGATGTGTAGGACGCGAGAGACGACGCCCTTCGATTGGCGGAGTCGCTGTCTTGGCACGGAAAGTCCTGCCTCGCTTTTGCTGCCTCTCCAGCCTTCAGCCTATCCGCAGCCTGGGGGCAGGCGAGCGTGCGAGGCCGGTGCAGGCACGTCCCTCTGTGAGCCGGGGTGGTTCCATCTGTTGGCGTGCCACACGGTGCCTGCCGGGCTTCCTTGCTTTAGCTATGCTGGCCTCAGCGCAGGGGAGGCCCGCCCCATTTCATTCCTCCTCCGTCGCCGCTTCTGTCTCTCCAGTTGTCGCTCATCAGAAGCCTTGCTGCAGCCACGAAAAAGACCGGGATTGCGCGGTAAGGCAAAGCCAGGCCAACTGCTTTTGAGACGACATCATGGTGGACCAGCCCCGGGCCCGCCGCAGGAATCGGGGCTCGGGAGGATTAAACGAAACAGAGGGGGCTCAGGGGACTCGTTGGAGGCGGGGGCCGAGTTAGCACAGGCTTGGTTATTCGGCCATTCGACGCCCGCAGCGGCCGAAAAGATGCCGGGGAAGGAGGAGGAGGAGCGGGGAGACTCTGAGTCACGACGGGCCTTCGGAGGTCGTGGTTGGGAATGTATGGGGACTTGTTCTTGTCCTCCAGTGGTGAGTCAGTGGTTGTTTCCTATTTCAAGGCCGCGCACGCTGGCCGAGGGCGCGCCGCTAGTCGTCCTTCTCTCATCCGTTTCTTCTTGGGGCGGTAGAGAGGAAAGGAGCATCTGTCCCCACCCTACCTAATTTGGGGAGTAGCTTCTTTGAGAAGTTGGCAATTCCATCGCCGCCAGCATCTCTTTTCCCACCCGTCGTTTCTGCTTCCCCAGGCGGCGCCTCCGCTGCCGGTCTCCCTTCCCAGAAGAGGCTTGCTTGCCATTGGGCCCCTATTTTAAGCAGCGCCGTATGTTTGCCTGCCAATCCTTGACTGTGACTATGGAAATACGAGGAGAGGGTTTTAGAGCGGGATCGATCGCTCTCCTGCAGTCGCGCGCGCCGAGTTCTCGGTGACCTTCCCGAAGCGTTCCTTGCCTCTCGCCGGTCATTTGACTCCCTGCGCGCGCCTTCTCTCCCGTGCGCTCTGGAGGCCTCGAGCGGAATGCGAACTTCCCTCATGGAGAGCCGCACAGGGCACAGTCAGGAGAGCAAGGTCGGGCAGCCATGTCGTTGACCACAGGCAGCAGCTCTGTAGCAAGACTCGATTCCAAGGGATCACTTTCTTAGCAGCCCTTTCTGGCTACTTTTCAGGCACTTATCCTTCCTCTACCCACTTCCTGTCTTCAGCTCTTCCTTGCCCTCCAAATGCCCTTAATGTCCTTGCCTGCTCTTACGCCCACCCATAGGAAGAAGGCAAGTGGTGATGATGTGAAATCCTGAGGTTTGGTCCAGGAAAGTTATTTGTGTTTTGACAGTTTTCAAAGGATTTCCAACCTCTTTCATTGCAATGTCTTCAAAAGTGCCCAGAGGCAGAGAGGGACCAGATTTGCAAATTAAAATCCAAGGGCACCATCTATATGTTTCTCTACTTATTCTGTTTTTATCTCCCCCCCCCCAAATCAGACACTTAAAAAAATATATCAATTTCATTGATTAAATTAGATTAATCCAACACCTTTTTACTTTTCCAATTGATATTAGTTTAGTATATTAAAAAGGTCACATCTAAAACTCCTTGATAATGAATTATGTTTAGAATTTTGGAATGCTACCAGCATTGCAGTTTTAATAATTGATAGTTATCATTTATGGCTGGATACAGGTTGCATGGGTATCACTGGGTGGTAGGTCCTCAGTGACCTTGTACGGGCTCCAAAATTAACCTGGGTCAAGCCTGGTTGATTCCTAATGGGAGAAATACCAGGAAAAACCAGAGCTGGCGCAGCTATCAGTATTGCCTTTACTTCCAAAAATTCCTGTGGATCCCATAAGGTTCTAAATTCCTTTAGAAAATAAAAACAGTGGGGGCTGCAACCTAGTGCAGTAAGTACACCCGCCTAGGAAAAGATCAAATGTAAGGAGTGCCATCTATGGGAGGAAGACTAGAGGACATTTATAACAGTATTCTAAATATGCTCGCTACCCCTCCAAAACCTTGCCATATTCAGTCAACCAGGTGTGCATGCATGTGTGTTTACAAGTAAGGGCAAAGGATTCTGATTAAGTAGTTTATTTAATAGAACTTAAACATCCAGATATGGCTAATAAATTGCCCAATATTACATTTGAATCACAACTATTACTTTTGAGGGACTATGTATTTTAAGTACACATGCTTTATTTATTTGATAAATAAGTTGCAGAAATCTGCCCATTGTTTATTTATTTGATGAATAGTATTTTTTATGATTTCTACCCCTTGCACATCTCCATCTTCTTTGGAACTTGGAACTATGCTTACAATGTTTCATTCAGGTTTTGTCAATGAGTATCAATATTGTAGCATGAGCTTCACAGCAATAAAACTCTAGCATAGACAACCAGGTTTTAATACGGAAGCAGAGAGAGGGTAAAACATACACTTCCTTGTTTTATCAACTGCGAAAAAGTGTGAATTGATCTATATTGTTGAAAGTTGGATGGGATAGTCAAGGATACTGTAGATAAAGGCAGTAAAATGCAACCATGTCTTTGGCAAAAGGATTCCCCCCTCCCCTTTTTGGTCAGTTTTTTTCTCTTGCCTCATACAGAATAGCAATATAATTCAGGTGATTGTGTAATCTCTACAGCCTGTGTGTGCAGAAATGGAGGAATTTATGATGCAGGAAGTCAGGACGAAACTTAATCTCCCAATTAGTAAAGTAGGGCAGAATAAGGAATGTTTTGCAGTAGGGGACCTTTTCTAATAAGAATTTGGGATAACGTTAGGAGCAGCATTGGTTTTGCTTAGTGACAAAATAACTTTTGACTTAGAGCTATGCCGACCCTGCTCTCCAATGTCATAATACTCCACAGAAGCAGGGTGTACATTTTTGCTGCTCTGATAAGGAAGAAAAAAAACCTAGAGGAACTTTTTTGGAGGATGTGAGTTTTGTCATTTTGCTTGCTCTTATCTTAATAATATAATGAAGTAGCTGCAGGTTGAATCTCCTTCCCTCCCTCCCTTCCTGTTCATCCTCTACTTTTTGGTGTTCAGTGTTCAAGCTGGTTACACTTCCTGAAATGCTCATTTCATAAAGCACAAAAGGTTGCACTTTAAAAATAAAATAAAAGATACTTCATCTTTCAAAGCTATTTTTAAAAAAGAATAAGGAAAAAGAGGCCAGTGCTTGCACCTCCAACTAGAAAACGTCACTGAATTTCTCCTGTCATTCTTCATGTTTCTAGGGCTGTTTCTTTTAACCTTTCCAACCTGAATAGCTAAAAATAATTTCTACGGTCAGGACACTGCTTGTGGCAGCTGCAATACATCACATTCTCTCTGCTCTTAGCAGTAAGAAAAGCTAAATTATGTACCGTAAAATATAGTATGATTTAACAAAAACACTCATGAGAACCCGTTGTTGCCCTCCTAGCATTTTGCTTCCCATATTTTGCCTTTCCCTATTTGAATTGCCCGAGCAATATCAGTGTCTCAGGATCAGCCTTTCTATTTTGTGGCTGCTTGGTATGCTGGAACTTTGTAATGGCTGTCAGACACTGCGATAAAAACATGTCACTGAAGCTTTTCTTGGTGTGCTTAAGGTAGAGCTGGGATGAGGAAACTGGTTCACTGCGTGGTGACTTTTCTGGACACTGTGTGGCCATTTCTTGTTCTCTGAAGCAACTCTCTGAAAAAGCTTTTTCTTTTCCACTTTGTGCTTTGTATGAACATGGAAAGAGAGAAGGGATAGAGTGATTTGTATGGAGAAATGATTTGTATGAACTATGCAGTCCTGCAGCACTGTACATTGTGCCCACCACTGGAAATAGCTTTGACCATCATTTATTCTAGATCTGCCTGTAATTCTCCATAATTTATTCTCCATCAGCCTTATGGACTTTTCCCATGGGTAATGGACCTTTATGAGCAAAAATTGGTTCTTGATAGATGCTTACTGTTCTCATCTTGTCAGATGTGTGATACTTTCATACATATTCAGCCTGAAGAAAGTAGGAGACTTACTATATACCTTCCCAGCCTGGTAGCCTTCAGGCATTTGGAACTTCAGTCCTTGCCATTTACAAGCTAAGTCAAAATATCAGGAAATACATGAATTGTGAAAGGTTGCTGTATGCTAACAAGAGTCAAATGCTAAACATTTTTCTTTAAGGGGGCAAAATATTAACTTTTTTTCCTGAACCGTTTGCCCTTGTTATAGAAAAAATAATGATCCAGGTACACAAGCATTTCAGGATTTTCAACTTCAACTTTTCATCTTCACTGCCAAAATAGATAAGAACGGACTGTGATTGAAGGAGCTCTGAGCCAATCCTTCTATAATTTATGAAGCAAGTAGCAGAAGGAAATGCTAATTCAGGTGGTAGAAAACAATAGCTACAGGCACTCATCTGGATGTAGGTTTGTTAAGAGACTGAATTCTAGTGAAAGCAGGGACTTGAAGTTCCTGAAGTTTAGTTCAAACTACTAATAATATATTTATATATTTAGCTTTAGCATTTGTTTTCACACATTGTACTATATTTTCCTGTGGTTTTGTTTGGTTTTGGGTTAACCAAAGAGTGAACCAAGCTTTGGTGGCTTAGAATGATGTATGAACCCAGCCAGAGTTTCCTTTGTCAGACAAGAGTTTTCATGTTTGAAAGTCTTCAGGGAGAACTCATTCTGGCAGTTTTGCCCATAGTTTTTCAGACAAGAGGTGCATCCTGAGATAATCAAGACTGTATTTTTGATACGTTAGGTGGCTCCAAAGCTACGTTTCCCACCAGTTGTAGAGTCCGATGAAAACTAAAACTCATGCTGGTTCCCCAGTTAGTGTACTTTGACTAATTGTCCAAAAAAGTTAAGCAGTTAATACTTGGATGGAAGATGATCAAGAAATCCCGGGGTGGTAGGCTAGACTGAGAACTTGAAAAAATTTCCAGTAAGAAAGTAGTAGTGGTCCCCTCTATGTTGCTACCAGGTGAACATCATGGATGTGTTTGTGTAATCACCTGGAGCTGATGTGAGGGGTATTTTATTTATTTATTTATTTATTTAAAATTTTGTCACCGCCCATCTCCCTCAAAAGTATTTACATTTATTTTTGGGCTGTGGCTTATGCTTGATCAGCTCTTGTAATAAGAAAACATGAGGCAGAAGACAATTTTTTATTTTAAAAAAGGTAATCATTTTAACAGGGACGCGGTGGCGCTGCGGGTTAAACCGCTGAGCTGTCGATCGGAAGGTCGGCGGTTCGAAACCGCGCGGCGGGGTGAGCTCCCGTTGCTCGTCCCAGCTCCTGCACACCAAGCAGTTCGAAAACATGCAAATGTGAGTAGATTAATTGGTACCGCTTCGGCGGGAAGGTAACGGCGTTCCGTGAGTCATGCTGGCCACATGACCCGGAAGTGTCTATGACAACGCCGGCTCCAAGGCTTAGAAACGGAGATGAGCACCGCCCCCTAGAGTCGGACACGACTGGACTTTACGTCAAGGGAAACCTTTACCTTTACCTTTTAATCATTTTAAAGGGGAAAAAAGACAAATGAAAGAAAAAGAAATAGACAAAAAAAAAGAATAAAACAGGTACTGAATAAATGAGAAATTTACAAACATCATGAAATTGAATAAATTTGAATATATTAGGTAAGAATTTTCAGGATAGCATTAGTATGGTTTTACATAACTAAATCTTTTACTTCATTTTAAAAATTGCATGTTATTAATAAAATCAAATTAATATACAACTATCAACAAAAGTCCTCCCTCCCCCAAGTCTTGCTCTGCTGCCTCATTATGGCGGGTGTGTGTGTGTGGGGGGGATGAGTAAAGAAAGTTGGAAGTGTATGCCATGAGTATATATTCCCAGCAGAGTCACCCAAGGCATGAAGGTCATCCCAGCTGCCCACCTAAAGCAAACAGGCACCTATAATAAATGGCAATATAGGAAGATAATGGAGGCAGATGATCTCTTTAGTGACAATAGCAAAGCATCAATTCATACTGTGTGGAAGAATGCAATGGTAAATCATTCCTGTATTTTTACCAGGAAATCACATGAATATAAAATGGTTTACAATATAGTGCTGGATGATAGGCCTTTCAGGTCAGATGGCCCTCAACGTACTGAGGAAGAGTTGAGGATCTTTCCAAGTTCTAATCATGTTTATGACATGGCTAGATTAAAGCCTTTGGGATGTCTAGTTGCTAATGTTGCCATACAGGAAAAGAAAATCTGAAACTTCAAGGACAGAATTACAGTAAGAACATGAAGCATAAGAAGCATGAACTCAGAAGGGGGCCCAACCTCGAATTGGCATGCTAAAGGATGCCAATCGACACAAAGAAACTGATTCAAAGGAGATCAAAGAAAGATAGGAGTATGCTGAAATGCTGTACAGTAGAGATGTCAACATCCAAGGTATCTGAGAAGATATTCTCTACTTACAAGAACCTCTGGTACTAGAAGATGAAGTTAGATCAGCACTCCAGTCATTATCAAGTCAGAAGGCTACAGGAACTGATGCAATACCCACTGAAATATGGCAAGAAGCAGAAGAAGAATCAGTCAAGGTTCTAACCAGGCTATGCCAGTAAATCTGGAAAACAACACAGTGGCCAACAGATTTGGAAGAGGTCAATCTACATTCCAATACCAAAAAACAGAGCATGGAAACTATCGTACAATATCCTTAATTTCACATGCTAGCAAAATAATGTTTAGGATCATCCAACGCAGATTGGAGCCCTACGTGGAAGAAGAGATGCCAGATGTTCAAGTTGGCTTTAGAAAAGGCCAAGGAACATGAGACATTATTGCTGATGCACACTGGATAACTGAGAAAGCCAAAGAATACCAAAAAGAAGTCACCATGTGCTTCATTGATTATAGAAAGGCTTTCAGTTGTGTCTATCACGCCCAGCTGTGGAATGTGCTTAGAAAAAGGGGAATCCCAGAATATCTTGTCCTCACACAAAACCTATATACAGGTCAGGAAGCCACCTTCCTGATAGAACATGGCAAAACAGAGTGGCCGCGGGTTGGCAGAGGAGTGAGACAAGGCTGTATACTCTCCCCTTGTTTATTCAACCTATATGATGAACATATTTATTTATTTTTCAAATTTTGTCACCACTCATCTCCCCCAAAGAGAGGGACTCTGGGTGGTTTACAATAAAACTAGCACATCAGAACAATAACCATAAATAACATCTAAAATATGAATACAATTATCAGATATAAATATAAATATAAAATCCAAGTGGCCATAAGAGATCTAATTCAGTGAGGAGAACCCTAAGGCGCCAGCCACCCCCAGGAATAACTACTCCCCTTCCCACCCCAAGTGAGGCGGCAGAGCCAAGTCTTCAGGTTCTTCTGGAAGGTAGATATATTAAGGGAAGCCGAACTGGAAGAAGATGAGCAGGCTTTTTAAATTGGAGAAAGGAGCATCGATAACCTGCGCTATGCTGATGACACTACTCTGATACCTGAAAATGTAAAAGATCTGCAAGCTCTAGTAATAACAGTCAAGGAGCACAGTTAAAAAAGATGGGGCTAAAATTAAATATAAAGAACAAACTAATGACAACAGGTAGAACAACCAGCCTTAGAACTGGCAATGAAGGTATCAAAGTGGTGGATAGCTTCTGCCTTTTAGGATCAGTCATCAATAGTGAGGAACAAGTGATCAAGAAACACACTGCAGACCAGCACTCGGTAGAGCGGCCATGAGTATAAGTATTTATAAGTATACTTATAAGTCCTTCCCCTTATTTTTGCAGTTAAAATTTTGCTACTTATCTGAAGATACTGGGAATTATTAAAACGTTGCTACTTATTTCAAGATATTGGAATGGTTCTTCTAGGAGGGCACTTGTTCAGTGTGCTGGATAAACTTCTTCCCACTTCATCCTACGCCTCTCTTCAGTTGGGTAATTTTCACAGACAGGTCTACCGGTCTTCAAGATGACTGGTGGACCTATGTTCAGAAATGTCCTGAATGACAGATAATCAGCACGAAGCATCTCTGCACCAGCAACCTGTCATTCAAGCAACTGTGTAAAACCTCTATCCCAGGTACCCATTAACATTTGCCCAGGCCTATCCTGCCACACTTTAAGGAGAATGGTTGGTAGTGGTTTTCTCTGCATGATGATACTGTTTGGGAGGGGAAACAAAGCCACAGGATTCTACAAATGCCTTAAATGGTCTCACAGTAAATCTGTAAGGACAGGAGCCTCACAAGCTGAGGCAGATTAGAGTTTGGCTTCAGTGTATGCCAGTGTAAATTAGGCTGGTATATTTTGCATAAAATGGGATTTGGATGGCCCCAACCCTTTTAGCCTTTCATAAGGCCTGAAGACCTGGCTGTTTCTCCAAGCATTTGGGTCGGTAGGTTGGATGAGCTCTGCTGTCATTGATGGGCTTTTTTTTTTCTTCAGCACCAGGGTTATATGTCATGTTTGTTTGTTTTTTCATCCTTGTACATCACCTAGAGTCATTCTGTGAGATGGGCAGCTATATAAACCATATCAGCTGGTCAATTTTGGCAACTTTTACTGTTCTGTAGAGTCATTTTAGACTTTTTCCTACTTCTCGTATATACTTAACTGTATGAATTTGAGTTTTGAATGGATATGCTCTGATACTGGCTTCTTAGTGAAGGAGAGAGATTATGTAGCTGGAAGCATCATTTGTCAACTCCCCCAAACTTTCCCTCTGTTTAGGGTAACCCTAACATTTGGTAACCCTACCCCGAAGTAGTCAGTTATTCTCCTGTTAGCTAATATAGCTTGGGAACCTTGACTATATTGGTAGTCCTACTATGTGTCTTTATAACAAGCTTCCTAGGTATGGTTGAGATAGTAATTCCATTGAACTCAAGTCAGCAAAGAAAATCTTAACTTCTCTAGCTGCTCTGACATGCAATAGTTTGTTGCACTTAATGCTTCATGTTGAAAGTAGCTACTAAAATACTTAGGGGGCATCACTGCATTTGTAATGCCCTGGTAACATAAATTAGTTCTCATAAGGAGCCAAAATTACCAATAATTCAGTCCGTGATGTTTCTAACAAAGTGATTTAGGGACCTGTGACAGTTGAGAATGCTCACCATTTACCTCTGTGGCACATCCCTAGTTTTTAATTTATTTTTTCCTTGAACAAAATTAAGATAATGCAAGCCCTAAATGACAAAACCTTTGCCAAGCAAAAGGTTTTCCTAGCTGCTTGTTCAGAGGCAGAGAGGTAGTGGTGAATGTAAAAGAAATTAACCTATGCAGGTTAAAGGGTCCTGCATTTGCTGCTCCATTAAAGAAATGAGGGTGAAACCTTTAATGTTTACAGTGAACCAACTTACATTATGCATAAATGAGGTAACCTGGGTCTTTTTCACAGATGCTCAGATAAGAAGCTAAATCTCTGGGGCCTCATGTATTAAACCCTTCTTAGCTATTCCATCCAAGCTTATATTATGGCTGTTCTGCTTCTGGAAGGGGAAGATTGAACAACTTAAATTAGAAAGTGTTTTTCTTTGGTGGGAATATTTGAAAAAAAGGGTAATGTAAAACTTGAGCTTTTAATTGGAATTGTTATATCCAAGTCATTTTCTGGATAATATAATATGCTAAGTTGGGTTTGTCGACCAAGTCAGAGTCATTCTTATTAACAAAATTACTCTGGCTCATGTGGAAAATTTCTAGTTTGTTTCTCCTCTGTTTTTAGCGGCTCTTGCCTTGCACCTCCATGGATTGGTTAGAAGCTTGGGCAAGATCCAGGAACAAATGAAGAATCTGTAAGAATCTATCTTTAAGATGTGTGGACTTCAATGCTGGCTGGGGAATTCTGGGAGCTGAAGTCCATACATCTTAAAGTTGCCAAGTTTGAAAAACACTGCTATAAATCAACCACCCATTTTCACCAGAAAGACAAAAGCACACCATGATTTCAAAGCACAAGTATGAACCAGCCACACGGAATTGTTTCACTAGGACATGTGGACCACAAAGGTCAGTTTTTGGCAGCGGCTTCTGTACAGAAACTGTATGGATTCAGGGTCAAGATAGATAAAGCCAGTGAATATTTAATCTTGTTTTATTTTTCTTGTTATGACAAAGAATGGTTTCAGTCTGATCACACAACTGATCAAATGTGTTGAAGGCCTTTAATTTCCTTGCAAAGCTAAAGTCTGGAATTTAGTAATGATGGGATCCAAAAGAGGGAAATGGTTTACTATAGATAACTACAGGTTGCTTCATGGTTAAGCAATGACTGTACTTTTAGAATCATAAATAAAGTGCAGATCTTTGGACTGGTGGTAGAAACATAATTCTGGCATCTTTATTTTAACAGAAAATGGAAATTCCTCCTCCGTATGCTGATTTAGGAAAATCTGCTCGAGACATCTTCACCAAAGGATATGGTAAATATTGCCAAGTGAAAAGGGACAACTTTCACTCTATCACTTTCATCTAAAGGAAATTTCTGTTCATAGAGGATGCAATAGGGCTCTATAACATGTATCAAGAGTGCGTTCTACATTCTGCCCTGTTACCTTTTTTGAGGGGAAAGACTTTGTAGGCAACTGACAGTTGTTAGTTTTGTACATGATTTGCTGGAATGTCCTTATTTTTCTGGATTGAAATCTATTTATATAATTCCCTTTATTTACGGATGGTTGGTCTATTAGGAAAAAGTTGTTAAGTTATTGATCATTATGTTTCTTTTAGAGTGGGGAGATTTGTTTAATTTGTAAATAGTCATTATTTGCAATTACGTTACAGCATTTTAGTATTTTCTACTTGTAATTGGTACAAAGTGTGGGAAGTCAAATTCATTACACTTCGCTACATGGCATTTTGCTGGGCAATGTTTAGCTCAAAGAAGAATTTACGTTGCACTGTCATTCTGGAGCTATGTAATCAGCTAAGCCATGGCTTGTTTTATAAGCCACATATCTGGGTGGATTAATTAAAGCCAAGTAAACCACAATATAGCTTAGTCCAGTGTATTAACTCACACTGTCTTTAGATTCTTTCCACATTTTTATTTAGTTTCAATGTTATTTTGTTAATACTTTAGGATGTTATATCATAATGTAATGAATTAACTTCTCTATGCCTTCCTTAGCTTTTAACATTGATGGATAAATAATAAATGAATATAATCAGAAAATCCTTTTTCTACGTATTGCTTTTAATAATTTTTGAAACGAAATGCTTGTAGGGTTATCAATCAGCTAATCAATGTGTTATACATCTCATTTTTTATCCAGGCTTAATGGCCTATTTGACAGCCTAAGTAATCATTCATGTTGCTTTATTTCTCTTTTGAGATCTAGCAAGACTTGAACTTGGACACTAGAGTTTTATGTTGCATCTGGGTTTATCCTAGCAGGTGGCGGCACCTAGATGTCCTTGGATGATTCTGGAAAAAGTTAAGCAGGGCTGGGTTTGGTTAGTACTTAGATCGGAGACCACCAAAAATCCCAGGGATGTAGCTTAGAAAAACCTTCCAGAAGGCTATGGCAAACTCATTTTGTTGCCAAGGAAACAACAAGGACTTGTCCATATAGTTACCAGAAGTTGAGCTGGAGATATTTTCCTCAGCAATGCGTTCCTTATTCTTATCAAGAAAACTGCTTGTGTGTATTATAAATAGGTGCTAGACTGATTGCAATCAATCGTATTACTGATCCAGAATCCAGTTGTCATTTATGGATAGCTTGTAATTTAGTCCACTTATGTCTTTATTATGCAATCAGTATACATAATATGTCTACTTAAAAGAAAGATTCATTGTTTTCATTCTCAAATAAATAAATAGAAAATTGCAAATCTAGCCATTTAAGGACAAGCTTGTAGAAAGCCTTCTTGTAGTAATTTAACAATTTATGTGATATAACAGAAGGTTTCCAGCCTTCTTCTCTTCCCTCTCCTCTTCTGATTCTCTAAGTGGCAGCATCTTCTCTGCTGCTGAAGAAAAGACCTGCTGTGGAGCCTTTCCTGTTCCATTTCAGATTGAGCACACACAGGCCAGCTTGATTTACAAACGGCTACTGATGAATAGCAAGGAGTCACATGCAAAGGCTGACAGAGCATGAATAGCAAGTACACAGCCACCCTGGAAATATATGTAGAGAAAAGGATGTTGCCTCACAGCCAGGCAGTTAGTTCAGTCTAAAACTGAGCACCGATTTAGAGCCACAAGTGTAGTCCAAAACAGCCCAGAGGTCCAAATGCCAAAGAGATGAGTCAGATGATCTGAGCTGAAGAACCAAGATGCAAGAGACAGAGCAGGAAACAAGGACACAAGGATGAAGATCTGAGGATGGCACAGTTATTCCTTACAAAGAGGCCAGCCATCGGTGGCTTCTCTGAAACAGCCCAGGTGTAGGCATGGCGCAATTATGGGTATTCAAGCAGCTGAACAGAGCACCTCGGCACATCTCTTCAAAGCTACTGAGGCATCCTTCGATTGGGTACTCTGCCAGGGTTGGGCCCCTTGTCCCCAACTCCTGCTGATTGCTTCTGGGTCAGTCTCAGGTGGTGGCTTGTCTCCTGAGTCTCCTGACCACCTGTTGAATCAGCCTTTAGCACCCTGAGACCTTAACAGAGCCCCAGAGACCCTTCTGCAGGCAGTTGGTTGCTCACAGGCTGCAGCTGGAATGGCTTTGTACCATGTAAGCCGTCCTTTGGTGACTACACATCAGTTTACCTCTCAACACTGCCACAGAGCAACTGGTGCTGAAACTCCAAAAGGACAGATTAGCAATTTCACCTTTTCCTTTTGAAAGGGCTTTTTGTGGAAAGAAGGGTATTGAAAAAACAATGGGAAAATATAAAGGGCAAAGAAATGATGCACCCCCAGTAAATTTCCATAAATAAGGCTGGCTGAATTGCAAAGGTTCATTTGTAAACATTATATTCAGTAGTCTTACAGCAGGGCAAACAAAACCAAATAAAACCAAATAAACCTGGTTTCTTCATAGGAAGCTCAAATTTTATAATGAGAAATACTATGTATTTTCTCTCACCTTACATATTACTTATACTGGCCTACTTTTATTTCCTTAGGATTTGGCTTAATAAAATTGGATTTGAAAACAAAATCTGAAAATGGACTGGTGAGTAGGAAAGGCTGAGCATGCATTTGAAACTTAAGTGTAAACTTGAATCTCTGACCATTTTGGATGTTGCTTGCATTTCGCCTTGTTATAACATTTAGTTTTTTGTAAACATCCAACTTCCATAGAAACATGAACCAGGGATATTCAAGATTGTGCCCTCCATGTCATTACTGTACACATTCATACAATTTTCTGGGCTTGATAGGGTGAGGGATGTTGGTCATTACTCACTTCGAATGACAAATGCTTAGCATTTCTAGTGGCGTCAGTGCAACTGACATATAAAAATCACAAAGAATTTCTCTCATATAGATTATAACATTCTTCATAACATGGAACATTGATATATCTTTCCCCCCTTTTTGTAAGGTGTCATTGTGAATAAAAATACTCTGTTTTGACCTCAGGAATTTACAAGTTCAGGTTCTGCAAATACAGAAACAAGCAAAGTTACTGGAAGTTTGGAAACTAAGTACAGATGGACAGAATATGGCTTGACATTTACAGAGAAGTGGAACACGGACAATACTTTAGGAACAGAAATAACTTTAGAAGATCAGGTGAGTGACCATTGACTTGCAAAATACTTTAATGGATCAAATTTTTAAACAAACTGCTTTCAACCTATAAATGCAACTACTGGATTTCTTTTCAGCTGGCACATGGACTGAAACTGACTTTTGACTCCTCATTCTCACCTAACACTGGGTAAGGAATGAGTACATTTCAACAGCAGAATAATATTTTTTGTTATTGATTACCTGTGTGTGCGTGCACGCATCTGTGCATTTATTTATTTATTTATGCCTGCCTTCAGGTCAGTGTTGACTCCTGGTGACAGCCTGGACAGGTCCCTGCAGTTTTCTTGGCAAGATTTCAGAAGTGGTTTGCCATTGCCTACTTCCTAGGGCTGAGAGAGAGTGACTGGCCCAAGGTCACCCAGCTGGCTTTGTGCCTAAAGTTGTTGAACTAGAACTCAAGGTCTCCAAGTTTCTAGCCTGCTGCCTTAACCACTACACCAAACTGGCTCATATGATTACCTTCTGGTCTTTTATTATTAAATACCATAAATTTCTTTTTAGAGCTGAAGCAGGCCCATTTCTGGTTATACAAAATCTTTTGAGGTATACAAAATCTTTGTCTCAGAATTTTTGAGCAAAATGACTAGTTTTGACCAGGAAACTGGTATCTCAGGCAGTTTGGAAGCATTCTGAACATGAAAGCAGAGTGTAAGAGCAGCATTTCTGCAAGCTCAAAACATTCCCAGAATCCTTAGAATTGTGCATTTTGTATTTTAGGTGGGACATTTCATGAAATTTAGTGCTCAAAATATTGAATGAAATGTTTTGCATACCCATAGTACTTATATATCGCTATAATAAGCAGACTAGAACCATTTGGGACCAAGACATTTGGGAATGGGTGGTATATAAATGTATTTTATTTACAAAGCAAAGATGCTACTTAGATTCTACTATTTCAGACCAGAACGGACTCCTTCCATCTTCTTCTAACACATTACATAGATCAATTCAAGATCTGAAGTGTGATGCTATTTAAAATATTTAATATTTGAGCTTCTTGCCATAATTATTGCTAATTTCTGCCTAAAATATAAGGACTAAATAGATGTATCAATGGTTGGCAGTGCAAGATTTCAGTAGTGCAACTGATCTCTTAGCCTCCTCCTTTCTGTATGTCAGCTGCACTATTTTGGCAGCTTATTTTCTTCAGGCTGGATTTTTAGACTAAATCCTTACAGACTGTACAATATATGGATGAAATAGTTAATTCTTCTGACTGTTTTTGCCTTTTTTTTTTTAAAGCTTATGCCTTTTCATAAAGTTTGTTAGTCAGAAAAGGTTCTGTCAGAGTCCTGATTTTTTTTTGCTAGGGAACGTCTATCACATCCTTTCGTTTTGGGGCCTGTATTAGAGTTTGGAAGTGGGAAGAACAGATTGGGAAGGGCACAGAGAAGTGATCAAAGAGCCAGTAGCAATGGTAAGGAGGAGGAGAATGACAGGTAGCATTTGCTAGTAGAACTGTCCTTAACCTTTCCTCTCTCTACCAGCAGAGTTTCTCAACCTGGGCCACTTTAAGATGTGTGGACTGCAACTCCCAGAATTCCCCAGCCAGCAACATTGGCTGGGAAATTTTGGGAGTTGCAGTCCACACATCTTAAAGTGGCCCAGGTTGAGAACCCTGCTCTACCAGTGCAATTTCATTCCGCTTTTAGAGGAGGAAGAATCTCTCAGTAATGTATCATATCCTTGCATGCAAAGGTATACCATTCCAGCTTCTGCACAATACTCTGGAGGTCTGTCCAGGAGTCACAGTACCTCAAGAATTGGCAGCCTGGAATCTTTCAGTTGTTTTGGACCGTAAGGTTTACCTCTACAATTCTGATGGGAATTCAAGCCATCCTCTCTCTCTCAGCCTGCTGTTCTTTCCTCACTTTTCTGCCTTTACCAGTTCATCTACTCTGCTCAGTTCTCGGGGTCATTCTTACTTCCACACTTGATTTCTTTCTTTCACTTCTTCCTTCATTTCTATCCATGATTACACAATGCTTTGTTCTACCCTAAAATTATTCCTAGTCTAGCATATAGACTAGGAAGATCCACTTTATCAAACCCTTCCTGAACCATCCCAGCCTCAGCTTAACCACCACTCTGATTCTGCATGTTGCTACCTTCTTACTCTTTGTTTTCTATTAGTATGATTCTCATCTAATTTGGCGTATTAGGTCAAGTCAATTGGGTTACACAATAACAATGTGTTAATTGTATTGCTAGTAGTCACATATATATTCAGCTGGAGGGCACTGAATTGCCTACCCCTGCTATAATTAAATAAAGATGTTCTGGCTTGACCATTCCCATCTTGTCTTACTAAGCCAAAATATGCAAAATGTGTGAAAGCCAAGAATGGGCTATGAAAGATGCACGTCTGTCAGACAAGTGAACTTTGACTGTAGCATGCTGATGTCAGCTGGTAAGTAGAGTATTACATTTTTAAAATTGGTTTATTTTGTATGCACTTTATATGCTATGCTCTTGAGATCAGAGTCAAATTGTGTGTCTCTTCCTACTTTGCAGCTATTAAAGTAGAGATTGCCTGAACATTTTACAAATAGCAGTGTAAAACTTTGTCTTCCATTTAGAAAGAAGAATGCTAAAATCAAGTCGGGATACAAGCGGGAACATATCAATGTGGGCTGTGATATGGATTTTGATATTGCGGGTCCTTCAATACGTGGTGCCTTTGTCTTTGGCTATGAAGGCTGGCTGGCTGGCTACCAAATGACTTTTGAGACAGCTAAAACCAGAATAACTCAGAGTAACTTTGCTGTTGGCTATAAGACTGATGAGTTCCAGCTTCATACTAATGTGTAAGTACTGATAAGAATGTGCTGGGTGAAAATATTATAACAAAAGGAAAAAGCTTGGTGAAAATGAAGGAACTATTTTCCATATATATTCTTCTCCATTTAAAAAAAATTTAGAGAGAAAAGATAAACATAATTTGGGTACCCTAAATACAAGCTTTGGAAGGATGAATATCGCATGTATGTATGTATGTGTGTGTGTATGTATGTATACACACACACACACACACACACTTGTATAATGAGGAAGATTTTTGGAGAATGATATGGGAAACCTCTTTTTGACCTCCTCTGTTGCTGAACTATTCCAGAGTCCCACACTATTGGCTGGGTAGAGCTGGGTAGAATATCAGCCAACAACTAGAGGGTCACATTTTGCCCACCCTGCCTTATGATCTTACTTTGCTTTTTTGAACTAATACTATCTAGTATCATGGTGACACAGAACTTTTTGAGTGCATCATAATGGTGTGTACAATGTTTGTATATGCTAGACTAGGAATAAGCGGATATTTTAGACCATAATGTAATCTTAAAGCCTCTTGCCACTGGATATGCCTCCTGGGTTTTATGGAAGCTAAAATCTAAAACATCTGGGGGATGTAGGTTGCTGCCTCTGGCAGTAGAGCAGCAGTTTTAAAACTTTTTTGTAGCTGAAGGTAACTTGGACATTGTTTTGAGTCTCAGTAGATCACCTAAAAAAACCCTTTTGATTCAGAGTGAACATTTTTATCAAAAGTTTTCCACAAACTTTTTTATCAGAACCAGTGCTGTTTTCCAAAAACATTTTTATCAAAACCAGCGCCATTATCCAAAGATAGGGTCTTGTCAACGTAATTAAAACGATGAGTATTGATTTCTGTTGTCAGGAAAATTATGTAGGGTCAAGCACGGATATTCCTGGCTGATACTCAGCCTTCTTGGAGAATGAAGCTGTACTATATGCATGAAGCTGTATTACAGCACAGATGGTAGGAGAAGATCTAAAAAACTGGCTCATTGCTAGTGAGTGTGGTACTGTCATCCTAACCTTTCACTTGCTTCTTAGGAGCAAGAGTCTAACTATCATAAAATAATGTGTGTATAGTATCAGAGCAACCATTGAAAAGTACCTGACCACTGTAGCTGATACATTAGATAGGTGGTTCATGAAGGGATCACATTACATACGTTTTGCATTATCTGTATTTGTAGTTTAAGATTTTTTTTAATCTCTAAAATCATCTGGAGCCTATAAGCATGGGACCAAGAGCTAATCAGCTCTTTTATTTACAAAAGAAGAGTTCATATGATTTTCTTGTTTAAGAAGCTTTCAGGTTATTAGGTAAGGATTTTCTATAGTTTTACTATATTTCTGATGTTTTTACAAATTGTTTGCTACCTTACTGACCAACTATTGGAAAACTAAGCAGGGTCAGACCAAATAGTATTCTGATGGGAAATCCCATGGTTTTACGTTCATATGAGAAGTCAACAAAATGTCCGGAAAAAAGACAACGGCAGAAGTAGTTGCCAAGAAAACATAGGAATCATCAAGGCTATGAAATCTCCAGGAGTCATGCTCAACTGGTGGTGGAGGAATTGTTATTAGGTTAAATGTATACTGTTTCGCTGTTCCAAAAAACACACTCAAAGGAATAAATTAAAATGATATTATTTATCTATTTATATTTCAAATCTGTCACTGCCCATCTCCCCCAAAGGGGGACTCTTGGCGGTTTACAACAAAATAAATTTAAAACCACAAAACATAAATTACGATACAGACCATCATTATAAAAATATATCCTTATGGATAAATATAAGATCCTTGTGGCGAAAAGCTCTCATTCAATGGGGAGGGCACTATGGTGCCAGCCACGCCCAGGAAGAGCTATTCCCCTTCCCATCCCAAGTGAGGCAGAACAAGGTTTTCAAATTCTTCCAGAAGGCCGGGAGCGAAGGGGCCTGCTTCACCTCGGGGGGCAGAATGTTCCACAGGGCGGGCACCACTGCAGAGAAGGCTCACCTCCTGGACCCCGCTAGATGGAATTCCCTTGCCGACGGGGTCCGTAGCATGCCCTCTCTGCATGACCATATTACTCTGGCTTTACTTGTATTCTTGCCCTTCTGGTTGAAGCACTTTTCCATTTTCACACACGTTTCCATCAGGTATAAACATGCAGAATATAGACATAATTGTTCTTATGTTGGGAAGATGATGTGTTTGGGCCACTGGGAGATTTTTCTTTAGATTTTGAAGGATTGTGCAAGTCTTCCTGTACTTAACTGATGAAGTAGGGAAGTTTTTAAAGTGTTTTAAAATATCTTTTAAAGCTATGTTTTATTTTCATTAGTTAGGTTCTCATAACATGTAATATTTGATTGATTTGATTGTGTTATAGAAATGATGGTACAGAATTTGGAGGCTCCATTTATCAGAAGGTGAATGATAAATTAGAAACTGCTGTCAATCTTGCTTGGACAGCTGGAAATAGCAACACCCGCTTTGGAATAGCAGCCAAGTATCAGATTGATTCAGATGCAACTTTTTCTGTGAGTAGAATTTGATTCCTTGACAAAAATGGACTAGAGCTCCTTCAATTTCAAAGCCAACTGTTGCTTAAACAAATGATTTCACTACAATGTTTAGTGAACACTCCTTTTTCTTGCTTCACAGAATTGTTTCTTTATCAAATGAGGTAAAAGCAAGTAAAGAAGCATTGGGAGAAAAGAGAAACTAGTACCATATGCTTTGTCATAAATACAGGTTCTTAAAATGCTGCTTTCCACTCAGTGTCACAATCTTAAAATCGTTTTATTTTGTTCTGGTTTCCTTTAGATATGTTTGGCGTATGTAACTCTCTTATCTCTCACTGAATTGCCTATATTTGTATATTAACACTGCCTGATTGTGTATTGTGAGTAACTGACACCTCTGGATTATCACATGCACGCTGATGATAGTTGGGTGGAAGTGTGTATGGAACTACCATAGTTCTGTTCTGAGTTAACAATAAGCTACATGCAAAATTTCATTACTCTTTTTTAAAGTCTTGTAGCTACTGGTTAATGATTAGAATGGGAAAGTGTCAAAACACAAATCTGGTTTTCTTCTTTTTAAACAAACAGTGCAGTGAAGACTTCTTATTTAATGGGTTCATTAATTGATTATGGTTGAGTTTTGAGGCTAAAAGGACATAAAACCTATGCTTAGTATTAGGTTCCAATTATTTATGTATTAAATTATTTACTGGGAGACAGACAGCCAGACAGATAAACAGATTTCTTTTGCTGTTCACTAAATCTAACTTAACTTGTACCATTTGAAATGCACAGCCAGTTTGGTCTAGTGGTTAAGGCAGTGGGCTAAAAACCAGGAGACTGAGAGTTCTAGTCCCGCCTTAGACATAAAGACCGGCTGGGTGACCTTGGGCCAGTCACTCTCTGCCCAACCCACCTCACAGGGTTACTGTTGTGGAGAAAAAAGGAGGAGGAGAGAGTATTAGGTATGTTCCCTGCCTTGAGTTATTTATAAAAATAATAAAGGTGGGATAGAAAATAAATAAGTTCCACCCAGATAATCTTTTTTGGTTAGCACTCAATCAATTTGTCTGAAATTTGTCATAAATATTTGCCAATTTTTGTGAGGGTTGATGCTGATGAGATGAGAATCAATGGGACTCAGACCTGACAACCCTTATATAAACATGGAACACATGTCTCCATTGTTGACTGAGAAAAGAATGTCCAAACATCTTACTGTGAAAAGGACAGAGGAAAAGGCTTAGGATTAAGACCTTTGGCTAACTCCTCTTTTTTTTTTTCCTCCCTCCCTCCCTCCTTTTCCCTCTCTCTCTCACATACACATACACATACACATACACACACGTACACATGAATATATGGCTTAATTCCTGTGTTCTGCAGTAGGCAGATGTCTTGTATACCTATGACTTCTTTCTTGTCTACGATAAAACAATGGCTAGTCTTATTGAGTCTGTGGAGCTTCTGCTGTTAGCTGGTTACAGAATGGCGTTGCAGTCTGGGAGAGCCAAGATTCATTGTTGTGTCTGGCATGACGTTTAACAACCTTCACTGCAAAGTTGTTCATACTCTGCTTCAAATCTGTAGTTACAGGCTCTTTTGAATTAAACAGATCTGACTGCAAGGAAATGAAAAATCTGTTTTGATTGCAGTGATAATAAATGATAAACAAACAAACATAGCTCTAAGTGCATTACATGAGTTTCTATGAAATTGGGTGTATTTTACCCCCCATAACTTGTCTTACAAATTCCATCCCAATCTGATGAAAACAAAAATGTTATAGAGGTTTCTGCTTTTTCTCATCCTAAAATAGGGGGAATATACAGAATAGGTTTTCTGTATCTTTGCTCAGATGTAGGCATCAAGTCACACTGAACTATTAGAGTGACCCAGAGCAGACTAAGTCATTTCGAAACTTAAGATATGACCTCTGCACATCTCTAGTTGTTATAAAGCTCCCTATTTTTGGAACAAAATGTAAACGTTAGAATTGCATTCATGTGTACATGTACTTGGGAGCAGATTCACTGAACTTAGTGAAATGTTAAAAAATATTTGAACATTATTTCATTATATTCAGTACTTGAATATACTCCCTTTCTTGTATCTGACCAGTTGAATTGTTTATGAACCATGCAGCAAACACTTTGAAAGAATATTGTTACATGACTGATTTTGTTTTGCAGGCCAAAGTGAATAATTCCAGTCTGATTGGTTTAGGATATACTCAGATTCTGAAGCCAGGTATGTACAGATGGAATGTATTTGATGTGACTGACATATTTCTTAAATTCAAGCCTTATTTTGCCAATAACTGTGAATTGTTGTATGCCACTTGTATGAAAACTGTGATGAAAACCAATCAGTTCTTCTACCTTTGCTGAGGATGTGGAAGCTTTTCTTCACATTGTAAGAAATGAAAAAGCAATCCTTTATATTGGGACTGTGCAAAGTATTTGAAAGAGCTACTTCACACTGTAAAATTATTTAAACCAATGTTTCCCAACCTTGGCAGTGTTAAGACATGCAGACTTCAACTTGTTAATTTGAAGTCTGCACATCTTAAAGCTGCCATGGTTGAGAAACACTGGTTTAAACTAAGCACCTCTCTGGATTTTCAAAGGAAAGGTCATATAGCTGTTTTGGACTTGTCCCTGCTATCTGTGCTGGTGCATATCTGCATAGTGACTTTACTTCACTAGTGTTCTCAGCAGAAGCATTGTTAGTACATGCGAACGCACACTTACTCAAATAGGTAAAGCATTCAAAATAGCATCATGGGATCTGCACAACATGCAGCTTCTTTAACAATTCAGAGAGAGGTGCTTTGTTTGCAGTAATTCATGTTGCAAAACATCTCTTTTGAATGCTTTCAACAGACCTACTTTTTATAAAGATTTATGGATAAAGGGAACCATACTTACCTTACATAAATATATTTCTCCACAGACATAAGGGCTTTATTATTTTTTCAAATAGGTATATAGTCATACAACTTTTTACATTAGAGGTTCCTTTTTATTGAATCTTACAGATCTTACATATAGGACCACAGAATCTTTGAAGAATAATTGGTTGGGGTGTAAAATCCTTCTGACAACCTGTTTGGTGTAGTGGTTAAAGGTACCAGGCTAGAAAGTGTTCTAGTCATGTATGGAAGCCAGTTGAGTGATTTTGGGCCAGTTGGTTTCTCTCAGCTCTAGGAAGAAGGCAATGGAAAACCAGTTTCAAAAATGCTGCCAAGAAAACCACATGGACTGGTTCAGGCAGTCACCAGGAATCAAGACTGATTTGAAAGTACCAAAAAACAAAATAAAAAAGCACCTCCTAATGAAGAGCATCTAATATATGCTATTTGATGGAATTTTCAAGAGAGAGTCATACCTTACCAAGTTCAAAGAGCATCTAAACATATAAGATCAAATTTTTCTTCTGCAACCTAGTGTATTTATTTTAATTATTAGTTCCTCTGATGACTTGCTTAAGCCAAGCAAATGCTACTCTCTATGAATTCATAAAATTATGTGCTGGTGTATCTATGGTTTATCATCAAATTAAATCTAAATAGGTAAGAACAAAAGACACTATTCTGGTCAATCCTTAACATTATAAGTATTTTAGCAATTGAGTGAATTCATTGTGTATCAGGAAAGTTAAATGTTTCTCCATAGGTTCCTTTTTATAGAACTCCAATATTTTTCCTAATCAGGTTCTTTGAAATGTCCTTGCAATGCTTAGAAATTAATGCTAATATCTTTTCTCTTATTTCCTGCCTAGGTATCAAACTGACGTTGTCTGCTTTATTGGATGGGAAGAACATTAATGCAGGTGGCCACAAACTAGGTCTAGGACTAGAATTCGAAGCATAAAAGAAGGGATTTTACCATCACTAATTCTGAAACACTATACAGCATAGCTACCTTCTGGATTTAGTGTATTTTTCAATGTTTTATGTCTGGGATGCAATTATTGCTGTGTGTCAGTCATATTGAATCTGGTTAAAGGCTAAGCTTCAGAGCATGTATTTTCAGAGAAAGATGGAAGTTCTTTCTCCAGTTCCAGGCATTTGGGGTATATTGTTGGTTGGAGCTTTGTGCTTATCAACTCTTAGATGCAGGAATGATCTTTTCTTACAGTAAAATGATGATGATTGTAATGGAAGACACATCTGAAATTCATGCTGTGAAAAAGCTGATTCATCATAGGGTGCAGAAAATACAATTTTCTGCTATCTAACTCATCAGGATTTCATTCTCTAATGGAGCATTCACATTTATTCAACAGGCTGCTTAGGCAGGTGCATCAAACCCATTTCTTACTTTTCCTTCCTACAGCTCTCTTTTTACACCAACAGCTTATCTTTAGAGTGCTTTAGAATGTTCACTTTGTATTACTTTGGTGTGTAGGAAGTTTGATGTGAGTCAGCCAATCCTACTTAAAATTTCACATCCTTTCCCTTGCACTGATTATTGAAAAGCTTGTATAACAGAGCCATGAACAGAAAAACTGTTGTTATTGTAATCCCTTAGTGGCATTGCATTAAACAAAATGGACTTTGTTTTACCATTTTTTAAAAAAACAATTTTAATTGATACATCTTCAGTCTTCCATTTTTTGTGTGTGTGGAACTAGACCCTCAAATGCTGTACTGGACACCACTTAAAATTAAAGATGAAAAAAATACAACCTCCCTCCAACATAAATAAAACATCTTCATCTCTAATTGTGTCTGTCTTCCTAAATAGTTTTAACATTCCTATCTGGGTATTTATGAAACACTCTAGCTTTTCTTTTTTCTTTTTTTTATAAAGAACTTTTATTATTTTTCAGACTATAGTTAAAATACAAAATATAGTATATAGAAAAGCTCGAGTACAGGACTAGAGTGCAGAACAGAGAGAAAACAGAAACAGAAAGTGACTTCCGACCTTCTCCAGTACAGATATGAATACATTTACAAATATAATCTCTTACAATTAGTTGAACCTTAATAACATTATTTCTATCAAATCAAACAATTTAATTATCAAAACCTAAAATCAAAATTTAATTTTTTCTAACACAAGCAAGTAGTCTAAAAGTGGTTGCCAAGCAGAAAGAAATCCAGAAACAGTATTTTCTCTTACCAGCACTGTTAACTTGGCCATTTGGGCCAGCTCCATCAATTTAATTATCCATCCCTCCACTGTAAGTACTTGTGAATCTTTCCATCACTGTGTGTATAAAAGTCTTTCTGCTGTGATCATGTATAAAAGCAAAGTCCCATGTTGTTTCTCAAGCTGTTTCTCCATCAAACCTAAAAGAAACTGCTGATTTTTTTTGTACGTCCACTTTAAGAATCTTTTGGATATTAGCACATATTTGATCCCAAAAATTTTTAGCCTTTTCACAAGTCCACCAAAGATGATAAAAAGTTTCTTCACCAAGAAAGCATTTCCAACAAACATTTGTTATTCCTTTATACATTTTTGACAACTTATCAGGAGTTAAATACCAACGACACATCATTTTATAAAAATTCTCTTTTAAGTTATAACTCAAAGTAAATTTCAAACCTTTGTTCCACATATTCTCCCATTGCTCCAACAGAATATTATATCCAGAATTCTTAGCCCATTTAATCATACATGAAACACTCTAGCTTTTCGGTTGACAGCTAATGATCACAGCTAGCATTATTGACTTCTGAGAAACAGTTCTGCTTGTAGAACACCTTTTCAAAAACCATTGCCCTCCAATGTAGTGCATTTCCTTGTCCATAACTCAGTGGCCAGAATTGGCAATGAAATCATACAAAAAGGCAATTTGTAAGGATTTGTATCTTCCCATGGGGATAGTTGTGCATGCTCATTTCTGTTTCTGGAATCAAAGCAACTGAGGATGGAATATGAAGTGCAAAGTGAGTTTTTGGGTGATTCCAGTCAGGTCTTTCAGGGAATATACAATAATAGTCTTAGGTGAACATGAAGTAATGTTCATGGTATTCTTGATCTTGCCTTGATCTATAAATTATATTCTAGGGATGTTTCTTCATCATCTTAGACTGCTATAAAACCTTTCTAACTAATAGTCCTTCCAAATGGTGGGCCCATAGTTCTAATATATAAGATATGGCACTAGATATTTTTCTCAAGAAAGAAAAACAAGTGTTGGGCAAAATGTATCAGAACCCACGATCAAAGACCTGGTAGATCATTTGGTCGGGCTCTCTGCCGCCTCAGTCAATGCGTGTCAAGTACCGGATGGGAGGGGGAGATTTGCTGAGAGTGAGAATACTGTTTCGTCTAATTATGGTGTCCAAGGTCTTATTAGCCGGAGATGGTCGGACTTGGAATGCTGGACTGTTGGTGGAAGGGGGAAGGAATGTGGAGGGGGGTTCTGACATGCCTGTGTGCTTTTAAATTAGGTAGTTTGCACGGGAATCTTTAGTCGTGGCTTTTTGCTTCCATTCTGTACACACCTGCAATAAATCTGAAATCTGCATTTTACATGGATGCATGGGTCAGGTTATTAATGAGTCAACTGTGTCAGATCTTTACAAAATGTGCTTAACCAGCCCTTTGTAAGATTCTGTGAATGCAAGGTGATGTAAAAACCTTGGCAGGAAAGATCTTTGGTCTAAGGCACTGGAAAAATACTACAGAATAACTGAGTAAAGGATATGAATGTTGGTGTTTTAGAAATTTAGTGTAATGTTTGAAAGTTGTGGGAGGCCAGATAAACAATGACTGCCAAGTCAAATATATGATCCTTATCAGTATGATACTTTAAGAAATGTTTATACACACAATTACTTCAGTTACTCTGAATGTAGGACAACATCCATGAATCAATTAAGTGGTAAGCTATGGCTGTACCTTTGGATACTTCCTGGAAGAATATTCCTAATTTTGTTCATGTCATGCATTTGTACAAAAAAGAAAAACCATAGGAATCATATCAGGGCATATTAGAGTACAACCCACCTTACTAGTAGAAAATGGGATTTCCTTTTGAGTAGATATGAATTAGATTATGCTACAAAATAATTGGTCCCATGTTAAAGTGGCAGTATACTGCTGGAATTCACAATTGGATCTGTTTGAGTATGTTCTGTGATATCATTCATATGATCTGTATGTTCAGCTCTGTGGCCAATATTTATATGTGTCTACTCAGAAGAAAATCCTGTTGAACGTAAACAGATTGACACATAGCATTCCAGCTAATACTGTACTTTACAACCTGGGAATAACAAATCCCCATCAGCACTTCCGCTTTAAGACCAAATTGAGTCCCGCCTTTTACCTTCCAACGCAAATGACGTATAGCTCTTACCGTCAAAACCGCAAGAATACCTGGACCATTTAGAAGGCCAGGTGATTGCGGATTTTTATTAGAATCTGTAAGAGATAGAAACGTGAAGAGTGACACACACTGAGGTTCCTTTTCCAATAGACGTTTCTGCATTGGAAACCCGGAAGTGTTGTATTCAGAAGAGAGGAGGCACCACTTTATAAATAACATCCTGTACCTCTGTAGGAAGTTGAGGTTGGGTGAGGGTCGTGATTATCTCAGGGGACGGGAGCTCGTGCGCGTTTCGTCAGAGGCTTCCCTTCCTGGCGAACGCAGTTGCCTAGTAGCGCGGGAGGGTGGTGGGCGGGCCTGGGTGAGGCCACCTCCCCCGGCGACGGTATGGCGGCAGCCATGGCGGTCCCCGAACGGAGAGCTAGGAGAACTGCGATGGGGGAGGCGCCGACGCTGTCGTTCTTGGCGCGGACGTCGGTCTTTCTTTTGCTCCTGGCCTTGCCGCTTCGGGGCCACCTTCCAAACGGTGAGTAACGAGCAATCGCTCGGCGGGGCGGGAAAGGCAGATAAACGGCGCGTGCGAGGACGTGCCGATGGAGGAAGCGGCGAGTCCGGGGAGCTTGCCGGGGTCGGGGTGGGAAGACTGGCTGGAGTAAAGTCACGCAGCGGGCTCCTCTACCCCCAACCTCCCCTTCAACCTGCTTCTATCTGGCGCCACCTAGATGGGTTGGACCACGCACCTATCATCCACAGCACGGTGGAGTGGCCATTCTTGGCTGGGGGTGATGGGGCTTGTGCCTCAATACATCTGGAAGACCCCCCGCCTCTTCCTTTCCTCTTCACCGGTGAGTTTCGGTCTGCTGAGAATGGGGACCTCGCAGGTTTTTGCGGAGGTTTCAAGGGTGAAGGTGGCGCTTTCCTGCACTTTGTCCACTCCGAGAGGTCTGTCTGGGTTGCCCTAATCGTGGCTCCCGCCTTCTTAAGAAGTTCGGTACGAATATTATAAGGGGCTATCGGGAGCTGTGTACAACTGCTCTGAAAGAACTCTCTTCCTTCCTCCCTCCCTCCCTCACTCACTCACACAGAGTATATATGTGTATAGAGAAAGAGAGAGAGAGAATCGAGACAAATTCTGCTTCTTCCTCTTTTGGTGCAAATACTGTATGTCTTTGCTCCTTAGTTGTGTAACAAACAGAATTTTATGGCTTTACAGTACTGGGTTTCTAACTGTCCTTTTGAATATCCTTTGTGTGTGTGTGTGCGCGCGCGCATGCATGCATATGTAACAGGCAGGCTGCAACTTCCATATATTCTTAACTCTTGCTACTTAAGCATAATGCGTAGTTCATAGAATAATTACACAATTTATTAATAGTTCTTTGGTTGATATTTTAGCTTCTGGAGCTTGGCTACTGGAACAGTTTCAAGAAGACATGGTAACTTGGCAATCTCATTTGATAATTTTATCCATTTTCTAGTGGCCTTTCAAGATCATACACTTTTCGAGGCAATTTATAGGGTAATATGATACAGAAATATAATATTAAATGTAATTAGATAAGAACAGATTCCAGTACAATCTAAGTACCCATTAAGAATAGCTAATTTTTAAATGCAACCAAAATGTTGTCAGCTGTGTATCTTGTAGGAGGGAATTCAGCAGAGTGGTGCTTCCAGTTGGAAGACTCTTCTTTCTAATGCCATTTGTACTGATCTTAATGGTAGACTCATGAGCAGCCTATTCATAACTGATGTTAAAAACAGACAGGCTCATATGTATGTAAGCAGTTTTTCAAATAACTTGCACTGTTTTATGGTCAAAACCAGCATTTTAATTAGGAACAGAAATGAACAATTAGTGCAGTACTGGAGTTTTTAATTCCACTGAGGGCTGCAGTGTACACTGTGTAGCAGCTGAAGTCCAGTAGGATTAAATCTTTATTGTTGTGGCCCAAGACCAGTATACTTTGGTATCTCTTCAGATCATATAAATCTTTCCCAGCTGAAGTCTCAAAGTCTGAAGTTGATGAAAGACCTACTGAACTACTGTCATGACTTGTGTTTCCATAGACAGTGATAAATCCACTGTTCACGCTTATCTGGTACAGTTTATAATCAGCAAATTTCCTAACGCAAGAATTCCAATTTATCTGGATTAAGTTCCAGTTTGCATTCTGTCATCCATCTCAAAAGCACATACAAACATCTGTTCAAGACTTCCACAGCCTCTCTGGCATTAGTAGATTAAAAGCTGCATTTTATCTCTATATTAGAGTTCCTACACCCCCAAATTCCAGCAGATACGGAGCATGGAACAGAATGGAACTTTGTGCTGCCTTACAGAACAAAGGTCACAAAACAAAAATAAGAATTTCTCAGCTCTGTGTGAGATTGGATTGTTCATACTGATTGTCCATAAACCAACCCAGCCTAAATGGATAATCCAGTTGCTGGTATTAACAGTCACCAAGAGGTCCAGGAGAACTAACAGAGGCAAGTTTCTCCTTTTCATTCCACAATTTGTGTCATTAAGGCACACAGTGATCAAGACAACCAAACGTATTCCTATTGGAGAAGTTCTCATTTAAAATGGGAAAGTAGATACAGAAAGGTTGTTACACATAATGAGAAGTCCAGATGTAATTGTTTTTCAGGAAAGGGCTAATAATTGATTATGAGCAATTTGCTCCTTTTTTCCTCTCAAAAAAAGCATTAATTAATTAGACCCAGACCCCTCCCTTCCTGTTTTAGCAAACTTTAAAAGCTAGAATAGGAAAGATTTTGAATATAGGATCTCACTCCTTCAAGAAACTTGTTTCTATCCTCAAGATTTATGAGATATCATAAAATAGTGATAATGACATAATTTTTTCATGCACAGCTTTCTGTAAAACTCTTTGAGATACAAGAAACTCAAACTATATAGCATTCTGACAATTGTAAAACTAGTACTTTTAAGGAAGGGGGATTGTTGAACATACTGGTTTCTATTAGTCACTGGAGTTCTGCAGCATTTTGATTTCGAAGTCAAAAAATGCTTCACAAGATGCAAGGATGCAAAAGTAGCACCTGTCTGCAACTCTTTATACCAAATGAGTCTTACTTGTGATTGCAGTGCATCTGTTGAGGCCATCTGTGTACTCTCAGGAAAAGATGCACCCATTTTATGGCAGTCAGGTGTTATGCTGTGTGTACTCAGAAGCACTTTGTGCCTATTAATTGGACGTAGTGCACAGCTCTCTTAATCTTTATTACATAGTTACAATGCTTATGTTGGCTGCTTTGTGGTCTGTTCTTATACTCTCCTTGGAAGATAGGTGATGGCTTATCGTTTCTAGGGTTTTCCTGTCCGTCTCCCCGCCCCTGCCCCTTTTGGGGGTTGGAAGGGAAGACTGGACCAATATTTTGCTGTCTTCAGTGTTTTAGTGCCACTTCAAGAATTCAATTTCAAGAATTTTGTAGTTTTGATAATAGAGGTTCTGAGAGACAGTAGCCAATTTTTGAGTGGCTAGGTTACAACTCTTCCAATTCTGAAGATTTGAACTCATTTATTTTTTCATGCCACTCTAATGAAGTTGCACAAAGGTTTCTTCTAAGGGAAGGTGAGAGCAGTTTCTACCACATTTTAAATTTTTCATGGGTATTACTGAGCAGCATACATTATTTTCAACAAAAGCCCTTTGTTGCTTTCCCTTTCTTGATCCTGTTCCTACAAGTTTGAGGCTATTCATGTGTACTCGTCCTTTTGTTCCATTTATTTTTTTAAGAAACTTACCACTAACCTTTTTGTGCAAACAGATTGGTCTTTAAATAAAGATTTTTTGTAACCCTACCTTTAGAAAAATTATCTTGATTCCTTTTTAAATTATCTGGTCATGGAATTATGTCTAGGATTTTCTTGAGTTTATTTAGTCACCTTTCCTGATATCTAAAGTTTTTTTTTAAATGCAAACATTCTAAGATTTTTCCTCCAAACTATTGAAAACTGTGTGCCTTGGGTATTTGTTTTAAATTCTAAAGTCAGTTTAATATAGAAAAAGTGTGGCTTATAATAAGAAAGAGGCTATTCAGCTGTTTCTTGTATATAAATAAATAAATCCATTATCCCACAACTCCATGATTTTTTTATTTCAACATTTATTTAATATTTTTATTTCAGAGTGATTACAAATATTCTTGTTCAATACTCCCAAGAATTTTTGATGCTAAACCTCATTGGCTGAATTATAAACTAGCCAACCACATTTTACACGTAGTACAATTGTACAAACACAGCATCTGTAGTTAGTTTATACTTTAGTTTATTGTGCAAACCAGAAAAATTGGTCTAGTTGTTAAGGCGATTAAGTTTACTATGGTAAGTGAATGAATTTGCTGTTACACTTGCATTTAATTGTTATAATTAGCATTTAGTTTACTTATACTAAAAAAGTACAAGGCAGATCAAACCTGTTCATTAATCCTCATTTCACTTGGAGTCTATTTTAACAAAATTAACAAAAATATCCCTCTGAAATATTGTTAAAATTATATTGCTATAGCTCAACATTGTGTGAGAGAAAACTCATTTTTAGTATATTGTGCATGTCTCTGTGTTGGTAATCTTCAGGAGCGGTGTTCTTAATTATACTGGATAGTCTTCTTCGCATATGCCATTTAAATGCCTTCCTTTCTGATACATTACTCGTATGCATCTCTCATTTCTTAGCTAGAATCCTCTAAATATGTTGTTACATAAAATGCTATGAGTTCACCAAGACTCATATCCTGAAGGAACATAACCAAGCTCATTGGCTTTGGAGCTCATTTCTTAATTTCTTTTTCACAAAGCTTTTGTTCATAGGGGGATGAAGAAGAGATGCGTTTTTGCTTTCCAGTTACCATCAAATTTATGCAAGCGTATGTTTTAATTAAAATATAAAGCAAGTAGCTTCTTTTTGAACTGAAGAAAACCAGGAGGCTAGAAACTGGTCCCACTGATTTCTGTAGTTCCATTCTAAATGTAGCTCTGGATCCAATTCATTACCTGACTGACACATAAGTCATAATAGGTGGGGTCATATACCGAGCTAAGCTAAAAGCAAACAAGCCACTGATGAATTATTCTTACGTGTGGATCAGGGTGTGCCACTTTATCTAGAAGCAATGTTAATAGTAATATAATTGCAACCTACTGTAGGTTTGCAGGCAGGCATGAGACAGTGTTGATATAATGGAACAATGCCTTGTGTAGCTGTGTCTTGATTTCACAAATGCTTAACACACAGGCCCAGCTCTCTTTTTTAAAGGAGTTTTTGAATATATGATTTCTGCATGTTTTGTTTTGATACTTCAGTTCTGTAACTATTTTAAGCAAATTTCCACGTTAGTCTATTAATTATTTGATTCTGATATGCTAATACTACTTTTTTAATCTTCCATGTTTTTATTTACTATAAATTTTGGATGCATTATTGTCAACCCAGATACTGTTTATCCTCAAACCATATTAATTTGTGTATCCTTGTATACAGTGAAATTAACTGCTTAAGATTTCACATTATTCTTTTTTCCCTTGTTCAAGATATTGCACCTAAAGCAGAAATACCTCAGAACTTTAAGTCAATTCATAAGGATGAAAAACAGAATTTATCATCAGTTATGTCTGCAGCCAGTGAGAACAGTATGAAGAATAAAACAAATGAAGATATTCTCCCAACTTCTTTGAAAGTTGATGCTTCTGTTGTACATGCACCAACTCTAGCAGAAAATGAAGTAGTCCAACCTCCTGTGTCACCTTCAGAAACTCTTAGCATTAATCAACAAAATATTGATGTTTCAGAAGATGCAGATAGTGAAGAATATGACATGGCAGACAGAAATATATTTGCTGGTTCCCTACCAACAGCAAAAGAACCTAAAGATATTTCTAAAGATTATAGCATGTATGATATGGCTTCTAATTCTCAAAACAATCAAGATGACCAAGACATATCAGAATTTGCAGAAGAGTTGGCAAGTATGAGGACCTACGAGAATAAAAAGTCATTTGCTGATAACATGAAGGACGCCACAGTCTCAGGATTGGAAGATGATAGTCATTTCTTTTTTCACCTTGTTATTTTTGCCTTTTTGGTAGCTGTAGTTTATATCACATATCACAATAAAAGAAAGGTAGGATGGGCTTCTTAACAACTTGCAATATGATGTTAATATTGGAATAATGTTATTTTGAAATACAGTTAGAGGCAGTTAATAATTAGCTAATTGGTAAGTTTTATAAATAATATGGAGATCTAATATTCAGATAATATCAGGAATCTTTTTTATTTTCTTTTTTTATTCTTGACATAAGGGCTAAGAAAAGTTAAACTATAAGCTGCAAACCTGTAAACTTTAGAAAACTTCAGGTTAAATTGGTTTCTAATGCAGAATAATGAGATAATTTAACACCTGGAATTTACAAGTGGTTAATCTGCTTGAAATTAATCTTTTTTACACAGCATTTCTAATAATTTTACAAAAATAAATACATACCAGTCTAAGCAAGCTGAGAAAAATGCTTAGACATAAAGCTCCTACTAGATGTGCCAGCATATACGAGTAGTTCTATTACATAAGTTGTAAAATTGTATCATAAATTTTAAATCTGCTTTTCTGAGAAATGTAAATTTGCTTCAGTATCATTGATCTTTATTCCCCCCTTTTATTTATTGCGGATTTATAATCTAACATGATGAATTGATGACAAAACTACTGCTTCAGGATGGCAAAGTGGGATTTGTCTACAAGCCTATTTAAATTGGAGATCTATCTTCCATTGTCAATAGTCATGTTTTCTGCAGTTATCTGCACTAATATAGAAAGCTGTTTTATTACAAGTTTTCAAAGACAATAAATTCTTCTGTTGAGGCTTCTTTGATGTTTGGAATCATAAACATGAATTTTTACAGCTTAAGGACCTGCTACTGGTAATGTATTTTAGATTAAAAGTTTTAGATTCACAGATGCAAGCTAGACCAGAGCAAATATTTTAAAAAGTCCATGGAAATGAAAATCCTTTCCCCCATATCCTCTTTCAGTTTCACTTATGGGTATATTGGGTTTTCTACTGCATTTTATCCCTCATTATAGTCCCAGTATAACTGGGATCTTGTTGAATGATATTAGAATATGAATCAGGGTTTCTTCATTTCAGCTGTCTCTTTAACTGTAGCATGTCATGTTTTCCTATAGAAGTGTAAAGCTGGCACTGGTTTATAAGAAAAAAAAATGTTTCATGTATTGCAGTAAGAAATAATTTTTGGATCAATCATCATAAATGGGCAAAACCAAGCAAAATAGATTTTTATGTAATTAGGTTGTGAACCCTATAAGGGATAAGGCAGGCAGTTTCCTTGTTAATATAGATAACATTGTTAGCAAGAACCTAAAAAGATTAGACATCAATATGGAGACTTGATGAAAAATATATCTATAACATTTGCAAAGAATGATCTGAAAATATTGTTATAAATCTTTGTAAACATACACATGTTATAACTTTAAAATGATCTAATGGTTCTGTTCTGTTCTGTTCTTTTCAGATCATTTTGTTGGTTCAGAATAGAAGATGGCGAGATGGGCTGTGCTCCAGAACAGTTGGATATCAACGTTTAGATCAAAATGTGAATGAGGCTATGCCTTCATTAAAAATTACCAATGAATATATTTTTTAAAAGTAGCATGACCCAAATTTGCAGAATTAAGAATTTTCTTTGCCTCTCAAAATATAATATGGATTATTGCCATAGCAGTGATGTGTGTACTCTCTTCTTGCTTTGAAGGTTTTAGCCTTATATGAGGGTATGCAAAGTAAATGTTTATTTTGGTGAAAGTTGTATTTCATCATTTTTGTGCATACAGCCAGTTGTTCATCAGTTGATTTATTTTTCATGTATTCTCTGCCTGGAGCAGTTAGTCCTAGCTAGAACCTTTCCAGCTGATCAATATTCAACATGCTGAAGAATGTACCAGATTCCCTGTTTGGATAATTGACCCTGTTGCCTTCTCAATTCAAATTGCTTAATACTATGTACAGTCTATCAGTATAATTCTAGCTAAATGATTTCTTAAAAGTTCATGCTTACATTTCTTCTCTGGAACATTTGCATAAAGAAGCATTTTAAGAGAATATAATTTTCTTCCATATTGCTGATCAATTGATCTTACACAATTCAGAAATATGAGGTCTGATGATTCTGATCTTAGTTTTTCTTAGCAACAAAAATCTGTGTAACAGAAGAAGCTCCACTCAGAATGAAGACAAACTTTTTCAGGCTAGAAACTAGTGCCAAAATATAATAGTAATTTGCTTTTAGCATGTTAAGTAAGGTTTGTGAAGGCATATCTTTGTGGTATTACAGATGTTGAAGGCATGTACATCTGAAAAAAAAAAGATTGCATCAAAGTCTCATTCTGCCAACAAGTGCAAAATGAACATGAGTGGCAGAAGTGATTCCTTTTTCTTCTTCATTCCCCCTCTATGCCTCCCTAAAGTCTGGAGAAAATTTGACATAGTGCAAGGTATGGGCAGAAAAAGAATGGAAAGTCCCATTGTACAAGTACAAATTTACTATTGTGGATGTTGATTTGAACTATTTAAATTATTTAGGGATCAGTACAACCTGGTAATTAGTTTCACATACATACCTACATACATACATACATACATACGTATGAAGCTGCCCAGCTTTGGAGAATAGTGCACCAATTTCTTTAACTTTGAAAATTTCTTCTGCTTGAGGTGAATGACAAATTATTGGTATGGTTGTAGTTTTTTTGAATGCATACTTTTGCTATTTATATTGATCTACATAATTGTAAAATATTTGTTAGCAGTTTGACATACTGTAAAAATCCTGTTTGTGAGTTATAACTTTACCCCAGGGCTAAAAAATATGTAAATAATGAACCATAATTAATGACTTTATTTTCAAGTGATGCAATGTTATGAAAACTTTTAAACTCTGGACTAAGAAAATTTGCAGTGAGCATTGTATTCTTTCTGTTAGTAAATTAAGCAACTGAACTTAATGTGAGAAACACAGAAATATGTGGTAGGACTGTTTTCTTGCAGTATTCTTATGAACTTGACTTATTTTTAATAAGATTTTTCAAATAAACTGTATAATGTTGCAACTAGCTTGATTTGTATACAGTTGTAGAAAATTATTTCTTGGTGAGGACTGCATAGAGCACTGAACTATACAATAATTGCCACTGACATTAGAGCAGCATAAGATTCAGTGGGAAATATATATATTGTGACTAAAAGATGAGGCAAGTTTAACTGCAAGGTTCAGTTTAGAATTTCATTCAGCTGAAGGCCAGTTGTTTATGTTACAGTTTTACTTTTGAAATGTGAGGCTTCATTTGTCCCAGAGATCACTGGAAATCAAGAAATGATTCTACTTCTTTCATTTTTTTTTTGATAGAATTGGGTAAATTTTTGGGCATAGTACTGTTTCTAGAGGATAAAATCTGTCAAATGCAGAATAACATCTGGAAGGCAGCCTCTTCAGTTTGGAAGGAATACCTAAAAAGGTTTGGTAACTTTTTAGGAAAAATAAGGATGTGTGTGTGTGTATCTGTGTGTGTATGTCTATGCATAAATAAATAGCTGGAGTGCTTTAACAACCAGCATGTAGACACACAAAGTTGATGCCAAATTCATACAAAGTTGTATCATTGTTTCTCTGAATGGGAAACCATAGATCTGTGTAAATAACATGAATTAATGTATTACCTGGCATGAGAACTGAATTAGTTATCAGATAGATATGGATCTGATAGTTCATAACATAGCAAGTAATATCCTTATATTTTCAGATAGGTCTCGCCTTGTCCTTAATTTTTACATACCGATAGTGGTCTTTACTTAGGTTGCTGTATAGGTACTGACTTTGAAAACATTTCAGTCATCAGAGATTTCTCTCCTACAGGAAATGGAGAGTACTTTATGAGTAGTTTGTTCTTTTGCCATCTTCTGTCAGCTTTCTACATCTACTTTAGAATACAAACCAAGATCTATAAATTCTATAAATAATTGCACCAAGATCTGTATATTCTCTAAATAATTAAAGATGCCTGCCTTTATATATCACCAGAATCTGTGACTCTGATTAGTAGATATCTACTAACGATGAATGGATATAGAACTCCCTTCTATCTCATGGCTCACCAAAGCTCTTGTCTGAACGAATAGTGCACAACTTTGATAATCATGGAATAGTTAAATTTGGCTTTGTATGATTTTGTGAAATGCTGATTAACTGAATTTTTAAAATGGCTCTTCTAAAATGTGAAGGAGCTAATTAATGATGTAAGCAGAACTGTGACTGCTGTGATAATATGTTAGCTACAAATTTCAAAAGTATAAATGGTGACTAGGAAAGTCAATTAATACTCATATAGCTTCACTTACAAAAGCCAAATATTTGGGCTGTGCAAAGTATTTGTGAGGGCACTTTACAAAGGTATGGACATGCCCACTGGATATGTTGTTTGAAGTACCAAGGGAGTTGCATCTTGGAAAGGCACAGTCTTGGTAAAATCTTCACATGAGTGGGAATCCTGGTGGAAATGGTTCCTGTGCATGCTCATAAAGGTCAGGAAAGGCCTCAGAGTAGTGATGCCAAGCCTGTGAGAGATGATACTCAAGAGCCTTGACACTTGGGGCAACGGATAGGAGGAGTACTTTGGTCATTTTATGAAATGCTGTTCTGAATATCACCAAATACAGTCCGACAGAAATATGGCAGAATGGACTTCAGGACTTTGTATGTTTCCCGAAGGGAGAAAATTAACTAGATTGGATGTTTAACAAGAAAGGAAAATTCTGTAATCAGGTCTCTTCACAAATAAGATACGTAATACAGCAACCAAGGTTCCATTGATTGTCCATAAGGCCTAGGGAGTGATGGTAATGAGAATATTTTCTCCTCCATGTATTTTCCCAGCAACCCACAGTATCTGTACCATTAACATCTTACAAAAGGAATCTTAGATTTTGGTTACCAATGAACCTTTTGTTCTTTAAAACGAGTATTAAATATTCAACAAATGGTTAATTTTACTTGGATGTAATTAAGAATCATAATCCTGAATATATTTTAGGGGATAGGAAATAAAGAGACTAGACTATGCAGGTGTGAGTTATCAGTTTTCTATGCTGGAACTATTGGAACAATAAGCAGGATTAGCCCATATCACTGATGCCGCTCCTTGTACTCCTTTTTCTCATGTTGGACAGTTACTCCAGTGGAGAACGATACAGTGATGCACAGATGATCATCTGCCTTAAGTTGTTGCAATGGGGGACCTGCCTCACTGTAGCTCTTGTGATACGCAAATTCTTACATCCAGGGCCACGCCTGTTTGAGTGATTAATGTTGTGCTTTTAGTTTGGGGTGCAAATATACTAACAACTAACAAGTCATAATGGGTATTTAAACTGTTGAATTAGATTGTAGCACCACTAGACCCAATGGTGCTTGTGTTTTTTTTTTAACTGTGGTTTACCATAATATATGAACCTAGCATTATGGTGGGGGATAATTAAATATTAAATGAACTTGATCTACATCAAAAAATAAAATACTTTCCTTTTCTATAGTTTTAGGAGACCTTTGCCTTTCTGTGCCTTGCTTCCTTAGACCATGTGCCCTCTCAATATAGACCTTTTGTAAGTTAGCATACTTTGTTGTACTCCCTTTTGATTTTTAAATGTGTTGTTTTTCTGAAGAATCAATGGCCCTGGGCTGGTACTCCAGGAGACAAATAACATAATACTTCCTTGGAGAAAAGTTAAGAAGGTCATCCTTTTAGTGAAGGTGAAGAGAGGTCAGTGCACTTCGTTTATAGTAACTGTGAGCTGATACGTAAATTGGGGGCAATTTTTGATGACGCAATCGGGCACCATCTATTGGCAAAGGTTTGCTGCCCTGCCATTTGAGAAGATGCCCCCTTGGTGGTAATAAATTAATTACTCATGATAAACTTAAGTATCCTCTCATGCCTACAAAATGCAGTACTGTAAGTATATTGTGTAGGGCTTGCGGCATTCTTGGCTGGGAGCCCTGTGATCACTGCAGTCTTCATGTGTTAGTAAAAAAACTTTGTTGCAGATCTCCACTTGGTTTGCTTCCTTAGAAAGGTGGGTGCAAATTTCCACAACAGTGGTTTGTAAACCAGGCTTTATGGTGTAGCATGAAATGTGATAAGCCAGTTTGGTTTAGTCAGCAAACTATGGCTACACTAACAATGCCATTGAGCCATGAGTGAGTCAGAGAATAGTGTTTAGTCTTGCCTAGCATGGACTTTTTGTCCTTAGGTAAAATTAAATTTGTATTTCTGTCTGTTTCTGTGTGTGTTAAAGAATACACCCACTCGTTTCCTTGTATCAAAAGAGATCTGCTGACTATGCAGCAGAGGGCAGTGTGACTACATATTATAACTTTTAAAATCTGAAAAAAGGAGTTAAGTTTCCAAACAAACACTGAAAGGTCTTCAGACAATAGCTGATAGAAGACAGCTGTGTGATAACATAAAGTACATCCTTTTGTTCTAGGTTGTTTATCTTGGTAATGTAATTCTGACAAGCAAGATAAAAAGTTTTGAATGTCCCTCCTCATTGGCATTGATCACTTTCCCCAACTGCACCCTTTTCTGCATGATTTCCATCTGTCAGCTCTGGTCAGCTAAAATGCTACAAAGACATGTTAAAAGATCACCAGCCCAGCTCAGGAATTGCCATTACTGAGCAGCTGAAGCAGCTAGGTTTGGCTGGAAGACAGGGTAAGAGGCAAGATGGAGTGATAGTTTGCTAGGCCACCTGGTTAACATAGCTAAAATAACTAGCTGGAAGCAGTGTATTACCACTAGAACTCAATCTTACTATGCAACACAATGTTTACATTTTAGCAAAAGAGAAAAACAATGGTCAGTTTTCTCCTTCCCTTGAAATAAGAGCAAACACTATGCCAAGGTTAAAAATTACATTTGCTGGAAGGGTGATGGACATAATTCAATCCATCAGCAAATCAGATCTTTCTTATTTGACTTACAGTCCATGTAATATTTTTGGTTTCAACTCTTGCTCAATTGTGGCATTGTATTTCTTGTGGTATTACCTACTGCCTTTCTGTAACCTGAAAGTGAATAGTAGTTTAAAATTAGTATTTAGTTTACAGCTGAACTTGTTGAACAATGATACGGATTCTGGCTGATATGATTCTGTATGCTATGTATCAGCAACCTAGTATCAGATATTCGTGAATTTTATTTAAAATAGACTTTACAGTATTGAGTCTACTAACTAAAGATTTTGATAGTCTAAAACATTTGGAGGGTTCCAGGCTGCCTGCCCTGGTAGAGACAATGGTCTCAGACCGATCCATATCACTGATCAATAGACAAAGGGGTGGCCCATAACTGACCTTTACCTATTTTTCATAGTTTGAGCTGACTCGCAGTGAAACTTTTTGCCATGATGTTCATACCAAATGTTGGATGTCCTTTTTTAAGTTACTGTCTCTCTTTAAAATGTAATTATCATTGATCTTTGTTAAGATTTCTGCTAGGCTGGTGCAAGACATTCTGCTGTCAGTGCCTTTCCTATACAGAAGCTGACTGGGCTGCCATCCTCCACCAAACTCGAGAAAGAAAGCTAGCATAAAGGGCCATAGAAAGATTAGCATTTTGGGGGAAACTCGGGGACCTCAAGTATCTGCCACTACTGAGCCTCAGCTTCTGCCACCTGTGGTAAACTCCTCTTGCTGCATAATAGTAGGGCTGTCTCCTTTTGCTTATCTAAGCATGGAAAGAAGGCCATCTGAATTAGAGAATGGTAGAACAAACACGGAGGCTGCAGAATCATCTTAAAAGTAGCAGATTTGAATTTTGTGAGTTGATTCAGTACTGTTTAGAGAATTAAGCTGATCCTCTTTCCCCTTCTATTTCTGGTTTGCCAGCTGTATTTATATAGAAGGCCAGCTGTTCTACAAGCCAGTTTTAGCTGTTCATATTTGTATTCACTAGTGAAGTAACATTACTTCAATCAATCTTCTGTCAAATTCTTTATTATCTCATATGACAAAAATCAATGGAAGATTGGATGTTGTGTGAAATGAGATTACAGTAAAATGAATTTTGTGCAATTACACTCAAGATAATCCAGAGCAACAGCTTATTTATCTGATAAAAGAACATAGGTTTTTTTTCTAGGTAGTGGTAGTAGTGGTGGGGATATGATCTTGTGTTGGTTGCAGTAAGAATAAAAGGCTCCCTTGAAGACAAATGGGTGGGAGATGAAACATGCTACTGAACAACGTGATGACTCTGATTGTCACCACTCTGTGGAATGACTTTAGCTTTTGCTGGAGGGCTGCTTCCCTGTGAATTTTAACCCTTTCTGTGATGTCAACATGGCTTCCCTTCCCTTCCTTATATGTTGTTGCCCCCCACCCCTCTTCCATTCAGTTTCTCCTCCTCCTCCTTCTCTTTCTCATGCAGCTATCCATTCATCTAACCTCATCTCCACCCTTTTTTCTTTTTGTAGTTTTGTAGTTTCTACTGAAAGGAGGAGGAATGTGTGAGTCTGGGTACTTGTATGCGTTGTATGGAAATAGTTCATATATGGGAAAGAAACTGGTTATAGTATGCAGATGGGAATTAATTTTAAAAATGGGGTGCCTTAATTTACAATCAAGTACTTTTAATCAGAAGTTATTAATTCAATTAATTTCTTTTTTATCCCTGCATTGTCTTTTTTTGGTTTGTAGCTTCCAGCAGGCAGGCAGATGTACTTATAGATGCACATTTACACACACACATGCATATGTACATACTACATTTGTGTTCCATGCACAAATTTATGGGTGGAAGAGGGGAATCTCTTGAAAGAGATTTAGATGAAACTTCTTCCCATAGGGCGACCTAATGGGGAAGTTATGAGCAGTTTTTTTCCCCCATGTTTATTCTTTCTTTCTTACTTATCAATAAACACTGTATGTGGAAAATCATTGGGTCCTGTAACATACAGATTTAGGGAGACTTTGCTAAAATGACTATAGTTAAATAATTTGTTCTATCAATTCATTTGAATGGCTTTATTGAACCACTGCTTAACAATTCTATATTTGGTAAGTGATTGCCTTGCTAAGAGATCTGTAGAATTTATGAAGCAGTATGCAGTTTCTGCACATTTATATTGATCAGTCAGATCAAAATAACCAAACTTAGGCCACGTATACTCCCAACCTTAGTCTCTGTGTGAAACAAAAACCACCTGCTGGAGCCTAAAGAGCTTATTCCATTGTAATCAAAATGGCTGACGGGGTAAAAATGCCTTGGTTGGTGCTGGAATTAATCATTTGATACCTGGTCCATATAAAATCATACTGGGAAAAGCTGTGAAGGAATACAAACACTCTAAAACATAGAATCAAAATTGTTTAATTATTTTAATATTTTCAACCTGGTATACAATGAGAATTACTACTAATCAGTTGCAGCACAAAGTGTTATACTGTAAAATTGTATTCTATAGTTGATGCACGGAAGTATTTACCTGAGTAATACTGGGTCTTTAGGTGTATTTGGGTTTCTTTATTTCTTGATAGAGGTGCCAATTAAGATTCTTTAAGTTCTTTGGATTAAAAAACAAACGTTCTCAGAAGGAGTATTACTAATTTTCCACCATCACATTGATGGCAAGTGCTCGTAGAAAAACATTCAGATACACATGGGGTGGGCGGCCATCATCACCACTTCAAGGTATTTTTTTTGATAATGAGAGGCAAACTTCTGATGGATGGCCACTAGATGTCAGTATAGGCTTGGTGTCAACACAGGACAGGTTTCTACTCTTGACTTTCTTCTTATCTAAAAAGGAGAGAAAGACTCTCTCTTACCCCAAATCCCCCTTCTTCTAACTAAGGACAATTCATATCTCAATTCTTCGCTTGGGGATAACCGAGTTTGTCTGTCCTGTGAAAGGGGAAAAGGTGCCTGCATCAGGATTGCTCCACAGATATAGCTGTGCTGTTTTCAGAGAGGTGAATCTACTCCTACAATATATACTTTATAGGCAGATGGTACAAAGGTACAAATTTCAATCCATGACATTTCCAGGGAGAGCTCGGTAAGATTTTGATTTGAAACCCAGGTGAAATGCATCCAGTAAAATCAGACCAGAGATACAACATCTCAGGTTTGAAACCCGCATGCAGGTCTCCCAGTACCCTCCGAAATATGCCAAAGTTGTAATTTTTAATTGCATTTAATTAATTTGATTGTAATTAAATCAAATAGAGGGATTTTTGTTCTGGTCTTGGCCTCCCCAATTAATTTAGAAATGCTGCTACAGGTGCTCCATTTAAATGCCAAACATGGATCGTGACCTGAAAAAACTTGGGCAGTCTCACTGTAGACAATGCTACACTAGATAGACCAAGGATTTTCAATTTCCAAGTAGGCCATTTCAATAGTACCTGCCTTGCTTCCAGACTATAATAACCGGTGCCGAATCATATGGTCAGTAAGACCTGTCCTGCAGATGCTGCTCTACCCATCCTTCTGATTTTCCTGATATAGTAACTGGATATCAGGACCAACTTTTATCAAGTGCCTGCAAGGCACTTTTTTTTTCTTTTTATAGACGAGGAAGAGAAGGTTAGTTGAGAGGTGGAACAAGGCACACCTTGCTGGCTGAGACATTTTTGTGTTCATCTGTGATCTGAAAGGGCAGGTTCTGATTAGCTGTGACTATTCTATGAGCACCAAAGATTCCCGTGAAATAAAAATCCTCTTACTGCAGTACCCTGATAACGTAAAATAGGCAAATGTCCTGGTCAAACTCTGCTTTACTTGTAGATGAGAAATCAGAAGATTTGGGTAACCAAAACACTGATGCATCAATGAGAGAATGCCTCCTTACAATCCCTCTCTTTCAGTTGTTTCACAAACCTTGCAGGGGATATTGGTACAGGTATAATGCTGGGCAATTATGGGATAGGGGAATCCCTTTGATCTTCCAGCTTTTGATTTTACAGTTTCTTTCATGGCAATATGAAGGACGAAGGCTTAGTATTGATTAGAGGCCTCCTACTGAAACACTAAAAATGGAGCCCTTTTGACACTAAACTGGTAGAGGCCCAGTTCAGCCTATGTGTTTTACTTCTGAATTGACACACACAGAGGGTGACTTAATATGGGGGCATAGGAAAATAACCTTGACTATAAAGCTTTGACAACTGTTTTGTAGATAACATAAACGAAGATTCTAGGGATCTGGTTTGATCTTCCTCATGTCCGTCTTCACTTTCTTACGAAAGTAATGAAGGTGACAGTGCCAGTTAATTCCTCGTGGCAGCTGCTTGCTTTTCAGAAGAACACATTAAGTTGCCTGCTGTGCTTAAGGGGGAAAAAGGGCTGGCTGCATTTGGCTTTTATAACATGGGAAAGGTATTTTTGGGGGCATTAGAACCATTAGTATTCCAGGCCTGCTGTGGACAGTTGGCCTTTACACAAACAACGTGTGAATATATTTGGGGCTTGCAGTTGCTTAATTCTGTTTGGGAACGCTTATTTGGTTGAGCAGGAGAATATTTGGAATTTGTGACCTGGATGTCTCCAAAGCCCTCCAGAGGAACAATTTTGTGGATTTTATGGGTAAGAAAAAGCAGCAGCAGCAACAAAACAGTGTTCAACAGAGTGAAAACAGAGTGCAGAGAGAATCCCTTCATACTGTACACAGATGAAGCCATAAAGATTATTTGAAAGATATGCAGGTAGTCATTGTTGCTGAAAGGCCCTCTTCATCAATTCAATAGGATTCAGTGTAGCTAGTGTGGCAAAAAGGTAGATTTTCCTAAAGTTCTCCAAAGAACAGAGTACAGCTTTTAGGTTATGATAGTTATGGTTGGTCAGCAAGTTCTAAAGTAATCTGCAATGAAATTGCATGCACCATGGTAATGAATATTCTGTTGAGCAAAAAGAGAGCAGGAAAAGGAGAACCTGAAGCTCAGACTGTAGCTTGGTCCACACATACTGCTGAGTGACACTGTGATTTGTTTAAGATTTTAAACACTGCATAGAAGAATGTAGGAAATGTGTGCAGACAAACAAGTTAAAAATTGTCCTGGCTTGTGTTTCAGAACACCGCCAACAGTATGATGTATTAATCCTCTTTTGTGTTAGAAACTGAGAGAACTTAACTAAAAGCTGGTAGTTATTGCAGAGTTAAATAATCTAGAATAAAGACAGGATTTTGCAAAGCTCTGTGTAATTATTGGTTTTCTGGTACTACAAAAGAGCATTATTGAAAATTTACACGCAGTTTTCTAGTCGTCTTCAACCTGCTGCTCTTTTGATGTGTTGGACTATGATTCCCATTGTTCCTTGCCACGAGGGCTAATGAGATTTGAGGATTAACATAACTATTAGCAAGTAGGACAAGCAAGATACTGAACATGAGTCCCCTTTGAACCGTCTGTGAGCATGCTGCCTTCTGGTATTACTTCAGGCCATTATTCTGCTCTATAATTCTTCATCATACAACTTTGAATCTAGAATTATATATTGTTTATGCTACTGAATTTGTGCATTCCAGGACTGACATATAATTGGGCTTAAAGGTACTGCCTCTCCCTGTTAAAATGCTACCCAGCCTCCCACTCCCAGGATAACATCGACTCTTCCATTCCAATTTAATTGTCAGGCACTCACCTCTATCGAATGCACTTAAAAATAAAAGTGCTTTGCATTTACAGATGGCATTCATTTTCAGGAAAAAAAAATCTTAGAAGGAGAAGAATGCACAGCAGAAGCCTTGAGAAGCTTGGGTGCAACTTGCTGAATTCGTCTAAACGCTGCTGCCAAATTATGTGTAACATGATAGAAAGGGAAAATTATTTATAGAGGAGGAACAACTACTTTTATAAAAGACTGGAAACCTTTTATTTTTGCTGAAAATGCATAAAACTGAACTGATGATTTCTGGATTTACTGATTAATAAGGATAGATTATAGGGAGAAGGGAACCATGTTATATAGTTTTGAAGTGGAGAAATGGTTTTAAATATATCTATAACCGCTGTGAAGAAGATGGGAAGTTGCTTCCTTAACTAGCTTAATTTCTTTTCTGGTTTGCTGTTTTGCTCTTTATCGCTTTAACACTTTTTATCATTCCTCTTTTTAAAACTCTTTCTTTATATTGTTTTGTGTTTATCATTTCAACTTGTAAAAAAATCTTCAATAAAAAGTATATGTATATTTGTGTGTGTGTGTATACACACACACACACACACATACATACATATATGTGGGTTTGTGTGTGTATATGGAAATATGAGGATGTGGAAAGTGAGGGCGAAAGTGGTCCCAGTGGTGGTAGAAGCACTCGGGGCTGTGACTCCCAAGCTGGGAGTGGCTCCAACAGATCCCGGGAGCAACATCAGAGCTCTCTGTCCAGACGAGTGCAGTGCTAGGAACCGCTAAGGTACTGCGCAGAACCCTCAAACCCCCAGGCCTCTGAGGTTGAAGACACATACCGCATTGGGGTGAGAAGGGAACATATATATATTTCCCACATTTCTTTTTGGAATCAGCCTCCACTTGAGGCTTTCCTAGCCTGCCATCTATGGCTAAATATGTATGACAATCTTCACTGGTGGGAATAGAGCAAAGGAAGGCAGGGCACTTGTATTTTTATAGATGTGTATTATATTTAGTCATAAATATACAAAATAAAATATAGTGAATTAACATAGTTTGAAATAAAAGCGAACAAAATGCAATGTAAAAAGTAAAACAATAGAACTGCCCTGTGTGTTTTCTGAATGCAGAATCTGCTATGTCACTTAAAGCAGGGTGTGGCTCTTAAACCAATGAAAATTGTGTACTTCTGTTATCAAGTGAGTCTGTGTCTTATTTTAGCTGTTCTGTTTTCGATCAGTCAGTTTTTTATTTTTATATATAATTTTTATTAAAGTTATTTTTAAAAGGAAGATAAAAACTAATACAAACTAATATGAAGTGAGAGAAAAGAAAAAGAAATCAAACAGAAGGCTAAACGTGCAAGAAAGGAAAAAAAAGTAGAAAAGAAGTAATAAGATACAAAGAAGTACTTTTTGATCTTCTTTACAGAAATTATAGGTACAATTATAAATTTACCTCTTACTCTATGGTTACAACATAACTCTCTTCTTTCTATAATCTATCCTGTCTAATCATCAAAACCATAAATCATAAGTTCATTTTTTTTTCTGTTTTATGCAAAACGTCCATAAGGGGTAGATATTGTCTTTTCTCTGATCAAAGAAGTCAATTTAGCCATGCTCTGGGGAGATGTAGTTGGCTATTCTGGGTGAAGTTGTCCATAATGAAATGTAATTTCCCAGTAGGAGGGCAGTTTTTATTCTATATGTTCTTTATAAGGTTGTACTATTTTTCAAGTTTTCAAGTATCCTTTTTGAGGCAACCTAAATTATACATAATATTCCAAATACAGCATCAATTAGAGTTGGGCAAACTGGTTTTAATTTGTTTCCCCCCCCCCTTCATTCTTATAGTTGTTGTGTCCTATTTCTATGATATACATGCTGGATTCCCACCCCAGATTTACACAAACTGAAGATTTAAAACAAACAACCTAAGAGTTGGCCTTATTGAAGGGTTGAAGGGTTGTCTTTGTGTGTGAGTGAGCGAGAGTTACTGAATATTGTGGGACACATTTCAAAGTGGATCATATTCCTATTTATTATCTATCCTACCCTATAACTGGAGTTATTCCAAGAGGTATCAGTTTCTTCCCACTGCTACACAACTCTGTAGTTCTGTGTAGTGACATTTTCAGTTCCTTTTCTAACATTCCATAATTTGCATTGTTAGTCAAAACACTTAGTCAACACCTTTTTCTAATATTTTTTAAATTTTCTAAAAAAATTTATTAAAGCTTTTAAACAAGATTAAAAACTAACACAAACTAATATAAAGTAAGAAAGTAAGAAAGAAAATGGAAAAGAAGGAAATCAAAGAAAAAGCAGAAAGTACAAGAGAAGAAAAAAATTAAAAGAAAAATAGAAAAGAAAGAAAAGAAATATATAAGGAAGTAGCTTGATATTCTTCACAGAAGTTATAAGTACGATATATTTTAACCTCTCTAGCAGTACATCATATTCTATAATCTGTCCTGTCTAATTATCAAAACCATAAATCACAAGTTCATTTTTTTCAGTTTTACGCAAAAAGTCCATAAGAGGCTTCTAGTCACCAATAAATGTAGATAGTGTCTTTTCTCTAATCAAAGAAGTCAATTTCAGCAAAATCTGTCAATTTCATCAACTGTTCCTCCATAGTGGGTGGTGTTGAATCTTTCCATCTCTCTTCATATAGTAATCTTGCTGTGGTAATCGTATACTGAAACAATCTACTGTGTTTTTTTTAACTGTTTATCCATTAATCCTAAAAGGAAAAGTTCTGGTTTCAACAAAACACTTAGTCAACACCTTCACTCAACTGTGTGTCACTAAAGGTGAGTTAGTGAAATAATGTTATTGGAGACTACTGTTGCCTGTCCAACCAAGGCTAACATGCAAGTGATAGTTTTCAAATGCAGATCTTTCAAATATACATAAAGTAGTAATGATGGGAGATTTTATATATCCCAACGTCTGTTGGAGAGAAGCTCTACTAAGACATTTTCTTCCAAAAGAAATTTTCTTCCCACTTACCTTGTTGAAAACTTTCTCCATCAGAGGGAAGAGAAAGGTAAAGGTACATTTGACATGATATTAACCAATTGAGAAAACTTAATTGAAGAAGTGGAGGTAGCCGAAATGTTGAGAGGAAGTGACCATGCCATGATGGAGTCCTAATTTTAAAGGAAACTAAAACTATGGGAGAGCCAGTTTGGTGCATTAGTTAAGGCAATGTGCTAGAAACCAAGAAACTGTGAGTTCTAGTCCCACCTTAGGCATGAAATCCGGCTGGGGGACTTTGGGCCAGTCACTCTCTCAACCCTATGAAACACTTCCAAAACCACTTCCAAAAAACCTTGCCAAGAAAAATGCAGGGACTTGTCCAGGCAGTCTCCAGGAGTCAAGACTGATTTGAAGACACCCAAAAAAAAGCAAAAAGCTATATATAATCAAATGGATATCTTGGACTTCAAAAAGACAGATGAAATCAGAGCAGTGCCAAGCAGAATTTCATGACAGGACAAGCTATTGGGAAAAGGAGCTTAAGGTCCAAGTTGGGTGTGACCAAAGCAGAATAGAGTGGAACAATAACTTAACTCTGGTTTGGAAATTATTCTGTTGTGAATTGGGAAAGAGGCCCAAGAGCAGCCCAACTCCAGAAAGCAATAGTAACATTTCTGGTTCTCAGCTGAGTACAATACATTTTTGAGCACTTAATATTTTAGGTCTCCCAGAGATACAACAGGAAAGTGTCTTCCTATTTAGATGTGGGGTTCCTGCTGGCATTCAAACAGGAACCAGAAATGCAGGTTTTCTGCTGTTTCCTTGTCCTGCCTTTAAGCTTCATGGAGCAGTTGCATTTTGGAAAAACTGGGCACTGTCCACCCCCAAGAATGAAGGAAATGCTTACTGATGGTTTCTCGGGTGTAAATCCTATGGTGTCTTCATGGTGTTGAGATGACTGGCATAAGTTGGAATTATCACTGGAACTTGTTGCCTCATTTAGATCATGCCATTGAGCACAACTCAAGGATTGTTATTTAACTCTGGGCATCATCTTTTATGAAGGATTCAAATTAAGAATGGCTACAATAATAATCAGAGGACAAGAAATTCTAAATAAACAGCTTCTATCAAGGAGGGTTCAGCAAAGCCATGGGCAAGTCTATTCATATATGCAGCTGCGCACATGCCAGGAAGGGCTATCTCATTTTTGATAATCTTGACCTAAAGGGTGCATTTTTTATTCCATATATCTTTGATCAGAGCCTGTTCAAGGACCTACCAATAGCAGAGAGGTAAATTGTTTACATAAAAATTTGCATTGTTTTGAGCTTGAGGTTCTTTTAAATCCAGGGAATGTAAAACTAATAGATTGGGATTTCCCTCTTAATGTCATTAAGATAATGTGAGAATGACTCACCTTGGCCATCATATTAGCATCAATAGCAATTTAAATACACACACACACACACACACACACACACAAACAGTATATATACAGTATATATACATGCATGCATGCATGCAAAGTGAAATCAATAAAAAGCAATGAGATTTTAAATAGGGACATGGCAGCTGTTGATAGATTTAGAGCTAGCAAGAGGTTACTTAATGGCAACGAGATCAGGGAAACAAAAAGAAAGCCTGGGGACATAATAGAGCTGATTTGTTGTAGAGCTTGCAACTGAAATAAAAGGTTCTTCCATCCTATTTGCTTCTCACACATCCCCCTGATTTGGTTAAGCTACTGAGGTCATCAGAAAGCATTAGGTAGTTGCAAAACTTGGAAGGACATATGGAAATGTCTGCATGACAGAGTAAAACTTCAGTACAATCATTCATTGCCTTCTGTTGATTTTCTTATTGTTATGGATTAAATGATCTGTGAAACTAGTAATGATACAGTTATTTGACCATGATTTTTAATTGGTTACTGGAATGGTGATGAAAATAACACAGACATCCCTCTCAGATTGCTGTGCTCCCTACTTATATGCAAATGCTCTGTGTATCCCCTATTTCTACATATGACTCTCTCCTTGAAACGTTCAGTGATTTGAATCCAATGTGTTGGCTGACAGACTGAGTGAGAAGAGAGATAGGAGGCTGGGCTATGCAAGGCAGAGAGATATCCATGTATGGGACTTTTTAAAGCTTGTCAATGTTTACAGTGCAATGATTCTTTTTATGATGTTTTTCATTGCCTTTTCAGATTATTTTTCCTCTTTCCCTGGCCTTAGAATTTTGTATTTCCAGGGCTTATCACTGCTCATCTTCTTTTCACTAGTTAGGTTAACCATCAAGAAATGAAAAAAGAACTGAGACTTCAGATTGCAGTTGGACCAGCTCCCTTTCAAAAGAATCTCTGCCCCTATTGTAAAAATTCTGTTAAAAGTAGAATTGGAACGGAGTTACTATAATGCAGACAAAAGATAGTCTTTCACTGTAGGGCAGTGCAGTTAGTTGCTATAGAAATATCTATTAACCAAACACCTAACAGCCATGGCAAATGCATGGGTCTGAAAATGGTAGCCTCAGAGGGTGGCTTTGCGCTGCTTTTTTATCCATTGTCTACTTTTGTTGTTTTCTTTCATGCATCATTACTTTTTTACTCTCATCTGCGACTATCTTATGAGCACCTCTTTGCTATATGTGAAAAGGGCACAACTGAATTTTTGTCCTTCTATGTCTCTATACTCTTTATTTTCTTTACTTGTTTTACTTCATTCACTCATTCATTCTTTTGGGTGAAAATATAGTGCTTGAATTGAAGAAGGCATCTCTTCTCCTTATCTTCTGTAATGTGCCATTTCAACTATTCTTAGAGAGCTACAGAATATAGTTTGTGTAAAATGGTGGAGGGGAATGAAGCATGTGAATTCCCCTCCACAAATTAAGCACTGCTAAAACGTGTTATCCCTTCATGGTTTATTACCTTGTAGTGGTGCAGTGGTCACGAAGCATAAGCATTCCAATTATGCTATGAGCTTAACTATTGGTAATATGCACTCCCAGCAGGGCCTCCTGTGATTGGCAATTCATAGAAGAGGAATCAAAGTTCAATGAACTGGAGAAGGAACTGGCAACCCACATCAGTATTCTGCCAAGAAAACCAAATGGTCATTCACAACCAGAACAATGTCAGCATGACACTAAAAAAGAACCTTCCAAGTTTGGAAGGTATCCAGCATGCTACTGGGGAATTGAAGAAGGCAGGTACAAGTAGCACTGATGCTTCTTCTGTATGGATGTACTGAAATCAAACATATATCCAGCTGCTGCTGTGGTCAGAGGCAAAAGGAAAGTTCTAATGCTGCAAGGATTGGGTAGGTAGGTAGGTAGGTAGGTAGGTAAATAGATAGATAGATAGATAGATAGATAGATAGATAGATAGATAGATAGATAGATAGATAGATATTGGTTTGTGGAATGTCAGAACAGGAACCAAGGCAAACTTGATGTCAGAGCTGAAAAGTTTCTTGGAATCAGCAACCTGGAATAGATGGTAATAAGTCACTTCCTATCAGTGGAGCATCAGATCTTCTGCAGACAAGAAAATCATAGAAGAAATGGAATAGTCACCATTATTAATAAAAGGGTGTCAAATTCAATGTTTGGTCACCACCCCCAAAATGATCTTAATTGGAATTCCAGGTAAGCCAATGAATAAGATCCAAATCTGTGCTCCAACCACAGATGCAGAGGAAGTTGGACTATCTATAGTGACTTAAAATGCCTTGTTTGATGAAATACCCCCACCCCCAGTACTAATTATAGGGCAGTTGAATGTGAAAAATTGAAATAATATAACATTTAGAGTAAAGGGAAAAATTGGCCTTGTGAAAAAAAGCAGGAGTTCCACTATGATATCCACTCAATATTTAATAGCAAATACCTCCTTCCAACAACCTAAAATATAGCTCTACAGGTGGACATCAAAAATCAAATTGACTATATATTCTGCAAGCAAAGAAGGAGAAGCTGTACATTCAGACAAGAACAAGACCTGATGCTTACTGCAGCTCAGATCACTGATTCCTTCTTGCAAAATTACAACTTAAAGAAAACAATAAAAATGTCAGCCAACAAGTTACAGTTTCAGCAAGATCCATATGATTATGTGGTGACGATAGAAAAAAAATAATGGAACAGATTTGATAAGTATCTGCCTGAAGAATTGTGGACTGACATTTGTGAGATCATTAAAGATGAGAGCAAACAAAAATATATTGAAATGCAAAAAGCAAAAGAAGGTGAAAAGGAGGTTTCTGATAGGTTGAAAATAGTTGAAAAAGGCACAAAGCAAAAGGCATCAGAGAGAGAGAGGAAAATCTGCCCAGCTAAACACTGAGTTCCAGAGAAGAACAAGAAGAAACAAGGACTAATCTCTAAATAAGCAGTGCAGAGAAACTGAGAATAACAATTAAATGGAAAAGACACGAGGTCTACTGTATATTCAGAAGGCAAACATCAACTGGAGGGGAATATATAAAGATGGAATAACAGAAATCTTTGGACAAACTGTATAAAAAATTCATCCCAGAATGACTGATATAAATTAAGGGTTGATCACTGACCTAGACCCAAACATTTTGGAAAGTGAAGTTAAATTAGCAAAATATTTGCTAATAAAGTTCTAGAAACTGATGGAATTCCAGCAGTGGTTCAGTTTAACAAACTGGTTCAGTTAAAATGATACATGCAGTTTGTAAGCAGATATGAAAAACAGAACAATGGTCAGGAGACTGGAAAATATCAATTCATAGTCCAGTTCCACAAATGTAGTGCGAAGAATGTTCAAATCACTGAACAATTGCATCCTTCTAATCTGTTAGGAAAATAATGTTCACAATTTTGCAGTATGGACTTTGAATACATTGAACAAAACCTGCCAGATGTACAAGCTGGATTCGGAAGATATAGGGACATCTGAGATCACACTGGTCACTACTGATGGATAATGGAAAAGCAAGAGAGGCTATTTTTGCTTAATTGATTAGAATAAGGCTTTTGACTGTGTAGACTACAACAAATTGGGGATAGTCCTGAAAAAGAGAGGTGGCCTAATAAAGAATTTATATGATGACCAGGAGCAACACTTAAAATATGGAGCAATTTAATGCCTCAAAGTCGGGAAAGAATGAACCAAGGCTGTATACTATTTCCTCGTGAATTTAAATTTTATGCAGAAGATATTGTGAGAAATACTGGATTAGAATAAATGGAAATTAGAATTAGAATTGCTGGGAGAAGCATCAACAACCTCAGATATGCTGATGATGCTATTTGATGGCTGAAATTAAGGAAATTTAAGGAATCTTTTGTTGAAGGTGTAAGAAAGCACAAAAGCTTCTCATGGCTTAATATGAAAAAAACCAATATGATTATGTCATTTCTGCTGTATTATTAATGCAGATAAGTTGAAAAAGAAATTGAAAATAAAACAGATTGGGTCACATGGCCTTGTGACTATAGCCATGAAATAAAAAGACATTTGAAGACATGACAGATCTAGACAAAATATTAAAGTGCAGAAAGTGGGTACTGTACAAAGATTAAAGCCCAACAATTAAAAACAATAACTTATTACACCCCCAACCCCCATAATGATACCTTCCAATTATAAAAAGCACATCAACAACAGGGTTAGTCTTGCTTCCTGGCCTGAATACCTGGGGAAACAGCAAGGTGTTCAGAGCCTTATGAAAGGCCAATAGCTTATGGATATTGAAGATGTGGACAGGTTCTATGGAGAGATGAAGGCCACTACTTGCTTGCTTGACCTTTGTCCTTCCTGGCTGATTAAATCAGCCCTGTTAGCACTAGCCCCATGGTGAAAGGAGGTGATCAGTGCCTTCTTGAGCACATGATACAGGATGTCCCTGCATGTTTTAAAGAGGCAATCATAAGACCTTTATTGAAAAAGACCTCCCCCCAGCCCCTGGTTCTGGAAGATCCTTCTAATTGTAGGTCAGTTTCAAAGTGATTGAGAAAGCAATAGCATTGCACCTCTAGATGTATCTGTGGCAGAGTGCTGGAAAGCGTTTGGCCCGAGAGATCAGAAAAATCACACACCAGGCATTTCTATAAAAATAAATGTATTTGCAGAAAGCACAAAAACATATTTTACAAGCTTGTGCATTCACATGCACTCAGAGAGGACTGAAGGGAGAGGCTACAAAAAGGAAACTGAAACTAACAAGCCCAGGCAAGCTGCCCTCCAGGCAATTTCCTTATATGGTCATTCTTTTCACACCCAAAACTAAGGATACTTAAGTTCGACCTGTTCACCCTGCCAGAGTGATTTGTTACCATAGTAACCTTAATGGCTTGGTCCTTGCAAAAACAAAGAAATACCAACAGCATCTGGATGAAATAATTTTCTAGGTACATTTCTAAAGGGATTTTGCCTGGGAAGTTGTTATGAGACTGGTTTGATTGCCTGAGTAAATGATCTATACCCAAAATAGATAGGGGGAGTGTGTCCTTGTTAGTTTTCTTGGATCAGCTATGCTATTGTTCTGGGCTGTCTAGCAGTGTTGAGGCACTGTTTTGCAATGGTTCTGATCCTTCCTGGTGGGAAGTTTCTAGAAGGTGGTGCTGGGTGACTATTGTTTGATAACTAGTTCATTGACCTATAGTGTTCCTCAAGACAAGTGTCTTGTCTCCTATGGTGTTAAACTCCTGGGGAGCTTTGGAGTGAAATATCAACAGTATGATGTCAATGTACAGGTTGACTGCTCCCTATCTAAGTATAAGGAAGCAATCAGTACCTTTGAACATTGCCTAAAGTCAGTAATAGGCTCCATGGGGGAAAAGAAACTAAAATTAAATCCAAACTACCTGGTCTCTGTGATTGAAGTGTCCCCCGCCCCCCATTTTAATGGAGCTGAAGTTCCTGAGAAAGAGCAATTCACCATTTGGGAGTGCTCCTTGATCTCCAGCTGTCACTTGATTTGCAAATGGCAACTGTAGAGAGGAGCATGTTTGCATGGGCATGGTGTCCTATCTTAGAGCAAAGAACCACACTGAGATGGTGTCTTGGTCTCTAGTGTTTATTGTCCTACTCTAGTAGACAAAAAATCCTGCCAGACTGAAAGACTGTGGGAAACCCACACAGATAAACCCAAAACTCAAGGTGGGTCTGCTCTGAGTTTCTTTGAAGGAAAGTTCCAAGCCTCTAAACTACACATGTGCTTTTCCCCCTGGATAGGGCCCCCTTCCTGCTCACCATCAGTACTCATAACATATGGCTAGTTCACCAACTGCTATACTTCCAGCTGGACTTAATCCATGTCTTGGTTACAATTTATCTTGACTACTACAATGTGGTTTATCTGCAATTGGTTCAAAATGTGGCAGCCAGTCTGATGACTGGTGCAAGAGGCAGAAAGGTCTGTACTGGTTGCCAGTTGATTGTTGGGCACAATGTATTGTCCCTCAAAGTTCTAAATGGTTAGGATATGATTCTGCTTCTCCCATTATGAACCTGCCTAGTTACTTAGAACAGAACTTCCACTCTACTTTCAAGTTTGCAGGAAAAAAAACTTTTGTGTAGTTCCTGGCCTATGGAATACATTCTTTAAGTAGGTACATTGGGAAGATGGTAAAAATGCATCCCTTTTGCCAACTGTTTAATTGTTAATAATTTTAATGACTAATTTTGAATTTTGATTTTAACTGTATTATTTTTTCTTCATTTGTAAATGTTATTGTTGGAGCTGCCTTAAGCATTGGAATGAAAGGAAAGGGAAGGTATAAATTCAATAATAGATTAAAAAAATCAACTAAATATTTTAAATAAAATTGCTCCTCTGCTTAGCTACCCAAATGCTAGGTCTTTAATAGTCTATTTCCCATACTGAAAGGGATGTATCCCAGATGTTATGCTTGGGTCAAAATGAAGAGAATAAAATATGTGATTCTTGCGATAAGCAATACACTGTGACTGATTGTGGATGAGAGAGACCTTCCTTTTAATTCCAGATATGCAATAGTCTTTCAGGAAAGTCTTATTTTTCTTACTAATTAGGCTATCCCCAGGTTGCACTAATGGGAAGCTATACTTAAGTGAGGGATGTTGTACATCGGAAGAGGCAGGCAATTAGCTCCAACACGGCAATAAAGCTGATTCTCCAAAGTTTATACGAAATCTTTAATGAGGCGGTTGGGATGGATGCAAATGGGATCCAAATGTATATCAAGTTGCTTACCAGTATAATCCACATACCTACATATTCTCTAAAGTGAGAATCTCATGTTTGGCAACTTTCTCTCTTTCTGTAAATGCCACCCCTATGATGAGCTGTTGCTGTTGATGATGATTCAGAGCAGATCTCAGTAATACTGATAGATTTAAACATTCTACAGGGTTTCCTATATTCCTCATAGTTAAGGGGAGCAGAGATCAAAGACTTAAAAAGAGTAGGAAGTAACTAAAGCTGAACAAACATTTAAAAAGTCAAATATATAATGTTTTTTTAAAAAGTCTGTAGGTATCTATCTGCATCCCATTTGCATTAATATTTCAGCAGGAGTGAATAAGAACATTCCAAAATAGATTTTGAAAAAGAAGTAAGAATAGATTTTGAAAAAGAAGTAAGAATAAGTTTTGAAAAAGAAGTAAGAATAGATTTTGAAAAAGAAGTAAGAACAAATGATGTTAGCTTTCTCTTCTCTTCCCTGATAAGTTTTTAGCATTTTAAACAAGCTATACTCTATTTATAAGCTAATATGATTAAATGATATAGGGAAAATAATTAATAGCATCTTTTTAAAGTTTTATCTGAAAAGAAAATGGCAACATTGCTATAATGTTTAGAGAAGACCTGGTTTTGCTGTTCCGTTTCATAAAGCCATGTTCCCAGCTCAGGCCACACAATCTGTCACTTGGGGCCAAGTCCAGGACTTACATAATAGCCTCCTTGCTTCATCCACTTCATTTAACCCATAAACCAGGGAGAAATGGGCTGACCCGTCTGGCAGGAGAAGCCAATCAGCCATTGTCAACCTGCTATTCAACAGCAAATCAGAACTTACATTCCCTGATGTCTAGTGGGCTTGATACATTTCAAAGGTCAGCCAACCCCAAATATTTAACTTCCTGAATCAGGATGTAGTTAGAAAGACACTGCCAGCCAATAATCAAAAGCCTTATGTTTGGGACAACTGGAAGTCATGTGCATGGCTGTCTCGGCATTATTGCTACCTGAGATAGTCCTAGGATAGCTCTGAACTTCTTGTGACAGTTTAAGACTTCCCAGAAACAAGAAAGGAATGAAGAGATGGGCATAAAACAGATCAAGGGCTATCAGCTAGATTTTGGTCCTGCAATGGAAAGTAATTGGAGAACTGTGCATTGAAAGAGGCATGTCTTTGGGTAGCCTATTGTCTTGAAATAAACGCCCCAAGGGACAGGTAAACGTAATGCGGATGGCATAATTCCAACCACTCATTGCAAATGTAGACTGGTAATCAATAGCAAAGTGCAACGCTTTTTGTTGAATCTTGGTACTTTTCATAGTTCACCTTGTGCAGTCAACAAAGGACCTGTCTGATATTCACTGCGCCCCAAAATGTATAGAATGTTAATCAAGTTTCTGTGTCTCTCCCAAACGTCTTCTGCTAAGTCACAGCAAGAAATAACATTGTGACTTGATCATTTATTTCCATATTCTTGGCATAATATTTTACTTGTTGTTTGGTTTATGACCTTTAGAAGTACTTTAGATTTTGACTGAGGAATGGATAGCTTATAAAGTTAGCAAAATAAGCATTTTTTTCCCCAGGGAAGGTCAGCAGAGGTCTTTGCAATCATCGCTCCTATTAATATGTTATATTCCAGTCAGAAGTCTTAAACAGTGAAGGTTTTTCAAAGCAGAAGCCATCGTTTTGATGAATGAGGTTTCCTTCTAATAGCTGAACAGGAAATGGAAATCATAGCAAGGAGATGTAAAAAAACCCCATCCTTCTCTGTAGTAAAGAAAAAGAAATACCTATTGTTGGTATTGAATATGGAAAATACAGTGAAATCATAACGAGAGATGGATTTCCTCTGGGAGGAGAGGTTCAGTTTGCAAATAAACTTTAAATTGCCTTCTAGCCTGTGCAGAAGGAATGTTGCAAAGCAATATGTCTTTGGAAACATACTTTATGTCTGTGTTTGTGTGTATAACACACACCTATAGATCAATAGGGTTATTTGCAAATCATGTATTTAGTAACAGGAAGGGGAATTAGGACTCTTAATATGAAATCTCTACCTCTTGCTTCCGTAGAGAAGCTCAGTTAGATGATGGCAAGCAAAATTAACATCATCTCTTCTTGGGAATAGACAGACTTGACGGATGTCCTCTGCGTCTATTTGCCGTTGCAGTCTCAGCTATATTACACTTGGAACTTTGCTGCCCAAGCAGCCTCAGGCAGTTTAAGGTCATGTTATCAAGAACGATGAACATGGTTCCATTAATTTTTTCCACACCTTTTTTTCATCCTGGCAGGTGCCTCCGGCTCTTTAAATAACTGGTTCCTAAGGTATTCTTGTGAACCGCTACATTATAATACAATAATGTTAATTATTGTTGTTAATTGTCAATTAGATTGTTACTGGATTTGAAGTGTAGCATCCATTTAGAACCTATGTTAATGTCCAAGTGTATTTTAGACAGGTGGGAAAAATCTGTCCTTATGTTTCTTTTAATTATCCTGATTATTTTATTTATTTATTTATTTATTATTTTCTACCCCACCTTTATTATTTTTATAAATAACTCGAGGCGGTGAACATACCTAATACTCCTTCCTCCTCCTATTTTCCCCACAACAACAACCTTGTGAGGTGAGTTGGTATTATGAGTACGGATGGTGAGCAGGAGGGGGCCCCTATCCAGGGGGGAAAACACATGCGTAGTTTAGAGGCTTTGAACTGTCATTCAAAGAAAACCAGAACAGACCCGCCTCGAGTTTTGGGGTTTATCTGTCTGGGTTTTCCCACGCTCCTTCAGTTTGGTAGGATTTTCTGTCTACTATAGCAGTTTAATAAACACTAGAGACATTCTCCTCATCTCAGCATGGTCTTTGCTTAAGTCAGGACAGTTGGGCTGAGAGAGAGTGACTGGCCCAAGGTCACCCAGCCGGCTTTCATGCCCAAGGTGGGACTAGAACTCTCAGTCTCCTGGTTTCTAGCCTGGTGCCTTCACCACTTGACCAAACTGGCTCTCCATTATGATTATGAGCACAAATGGCAGGTTTAGAGCAAATGGCACTGGTAAGGCAATGCAGAGATGCAGTTCCAGTTCCATCACTGGGGGACAAATGGGACTTTTAAAAGTAAAATAAAATAACAGCTGTAAGCAGTAATGCGAAGAGAACATTTCTGTTTTGCGCAGCACTATCAGATCTGAAGGCTTCCATTGTATAATAGCCATAACATAATTTAAATACTATGTCATGTTATATAAAGGGATGCGGTGGCGCTGCAGGTTAAACTGCTGAGCTGCTGAGCTTGCTGATTAGGAGGTTGGTGGTTCGAATCCACGTGACGGGGTGAGCGCCCGTTGCTAGTCCCAGCTCCTGCCAACCTAGCAGTTCGAAAACATGCAAATGTGAGTAGATCAATAGGTACCGCTTCGGCAGGCAGGTAATGGCGTTCCGCTTAGTCATGCAGGTCACATGACCACGGAAGTGTCTACAGACAAACGCTGGCTCTTCGGCTTTGAAATGGAGATGAGCACCACCCCCTAGAGTCGGACACGACTGGACTTAATGTCAAGGGAAACCTTTACCTTACCATGTTATATATAACATGATATAGCCATGGTTTTCCAGCATTTCTTCCAAATTGTTGGGAACCTTCTTAAAGGTTCATCAATGCAAATGATTATTGAAAGATGGCTTGAAGCATAACTACTAAATGTGCAGCTTTAAGGAAATATTGGCCTCAGGGCACAGTTGGCTATGGGGACATTCAACCTTGCTTGTTTGAACTAGAGGGTCTAGTGCATGGTCGGAATCCGTTGCAGTGGATTCTAGGCATACAGTGATTTTTAAGCGGATGCTGATCTGCAAAGGGTTTCTTCAAAGCAGAAAACTGAAACCTCCCCCCTTCCATATATGAACTTTCAGGCCTATAAAATGTACTTTTGTACTTTATTCAGTGTCATCTACAGATGTGCACTGACTACAAGATTTGGATTTGAAAACAGATCAGTTTGATTTTGACAAGTTAGGAGACTATGTAGCTAATTTTTCTTGGGCCTGAATCTATGGCAAGGTTTGGAAATCCAAAACCCTAATCCATGGGAAATTCATAGGGACTTTTACTTAAGAAACAAACTGAACAACACTTTTAAACATCTTTGCATGACCTTTGCAGTCTTTTTAAAATAATTTTTATTATAACAAACAACATTAGAACATAAAAGAAAAAAGGATTACACATGTAGATTAACGATAAGTGATAACTTTAAAATTAAATGAGAAGGGATAAATACAAACATACACATATACATACACATAAACGCTCATTGTGGTATTCCGTTTCACAGTAAACAACTTTATGAAAGCACAGAAAAGGAGTTAGAAATACTAAGCCAACAATACTGTAGGCAGAGATAAGAAAAAGAAACAGCTGAAATTAGTTTACACTAACACCATTCACTATACCAAGGTATACAAATTCACCTGCTTGCTCTAGTTTTTCACTATTTATGTATAATTTTCAACTGTTCACTCCTTTCACAGGCCAATCAGACTCTTGATCGCATCATACAATCTACCTAACGTTTTATGCAAATAATTTGGATTTTCAACCAACAACACAATATAATCTACATACAAAAATATGCATACCTTCACATACCCAAACTAATGCCACAAGGAGCTTTCTTTATATATTGATACAAGGAAGCATCATATATTTTTGTCTTTTTCTCTACTCAGTATTGAACCACTTGCAAAACATTCCATATATCCTCACACATACTTTACCCCATCATATGTCACCCTTACTACATTCAGTTGCCAGCTTCATATTCACATCAAACCTTTAAAGTATATATAGAGAGTTCTTTGTTGAGATGGGGGGCGAAGAAATGTGATAAATAAATAAATAAAATATTCTTTTCAGGTATTTTTCTTTACGTACTTTAGAAAATATCCTTTTCTCATCCTCATATTTGCAGCAATCATTCTCTTATCTGCATTTTTTCCTCATTCATACCCTCTTTCACTACATCATAGAGTAACTCCACAGAATTCTGTAGCCTACTTTCAATTCATTTTAGTGGGATAGTAATCTACCTTCGAATAGTTTTTTTTTTCATATAGTGCCCATACTTTCTTTTCCCTAAAACTCATCTTTGGTTCCTCTATTATCATGATGCACTGGAACATAACATGACCCTATCATCAAGCTATAGATTCCAACTTTCATAAGCCCTCATAGTAGCCTATATGACACCAATTTATACTTTCTAACATACTCCTTAGCTCTTTCATTCCCAAGTAAACGTACACCTTCACTTTTCTGCCACTTCACAAGATCAGACCGCCTTCACATAGGTCTATTATATTCTTTCCTGGCTCTTAATCACACAGACACATAACATCTCTCTTTCTTCCCCTTTCATCTAATTTTGTTTATTCAAGTTCTTCACAATTTACTCCTATTACATTCCAAGTGGCAGTTTACCACGATGCATGGTCTTTACCAAATGGGCCCATATATATTGCCCCCTGCTGCATCATAGTTTTGGTCAGTTGTGTCTTTTACATAATTTTTAAAAGTTAATTTAATTTAATGTATAAATTTGTCATAGCTACCCATTCTATTAGACTCTGGGCAGCTTACAAAATCCAGAAACAATACAACAATTTAAAAATGCACATAAACACACATACACAGGCAGCCCAGACTAAAACAACCAAAATGATAAACCATACAGGTATGGCAGGGACTCCACAAATATCTCAGTAAGCTTATTAACCTCAGGCCTGGGAACAGAGCCAGATTTTAAGGAATTTTTGGAACCTCAGGAAAGTGGGTGCCATTTTCTCTCTCTCTCTCTTTTAAAAAAAACCTAGATAGATCTGTTTATTGCAGTCATCAACCAGCACAAGGAAATTGGTATTCAAATATCCAAAACTAAATTGACAGTATCAGGTTAATTAGGAAAAGTACATAATTTTGGCTAAAGACAAATTAAATCAAAATATGCTAAGGGGCTTGCTCAGGCTACACATATGCAACAAGAAAAAAGGAGCTTAAAATTAGCAATCTGGGTAATACAAACTTTAAAATAGCAATATAAATGCAAATACAATAGATATTTATATATACACATACACATAGACTTATCCATCCATCCATCCATCTTTGTAAACAAAACACAATTATCCAAAAGGGATTTAAAAATCATAAACTTCTCTTATAGACCCCTTTCAGACCTGGGAAGGATATAGTAAAATAGCTGACAAGGCATGTATGCACCAAAGCATAAAAGAAGTTAAAAAGTAGCCAACAGTTATTGCTGAGCCTGAGCCATTTCTGGCTATCCACACTCAGGCAGGTTCAATTGCTCTTAATTATTCTTTGCCTGATTCTGCATGCAGCCATGCAAAACCTGACAACCTTGTGTGTTATTTCAGGGCTGATGTCAGAAAGTAGAAATTACTTATACTTTTTATTGTTGTATCCTGTTTTGTTGGTCAGAAGTTGGGTAATTAAGGTGTTTCAAAGTTCTGTATAAAACTGGCAATACAGAAGAACATGTTTGATAGTTTCTACCTGTCCTGAGTCACAAGGACATATTTGTAATGAATATGATATCTTTTTGTGTCTTCCAGCCATTCATATCTCTGGGGGGATGTTGTTCCAGAGGGTGGGGGCAGCAACAGAGAAGGCATGCTTGCTTGGTCCTGCAAGATAGCAATGTTTAATTGAGGGGACCTGAAGCATACCCACTGTGTGTGAATGTACTGGGTAGGCAGAGATAATTGGAGATAGGTAGTTCCTCAGATAACCAGGTCCTGGTTATATTTTATATTTTAGTAATATAGAGAACTAAGTTACCAGCCTTAGTCACACCATCCCACATGCAGTATTCCCTGCTAACAATAAAGGTAGTACAAGTCTATTTGGGCACAACTTAACCAGTATACTGAAAGCACAACTAAAGCCTAGTTTTACTCCAACTATACTCATGGTACTAGTGGTGTAAGCTGTGATCTCTAATTTAGACACTATCTTGTAAGCCATCATATTGTAGCCAACTTCCCATTAGTTAGGAGGTATATGCAGAGTACTGATGCACACTCAAGACAGAAAAAGCAATTCTAAAGAGTTTATCAGTGTGCTCCAAGATCCTTTTCCTTGTTCCTTCATTGAAAAACTAATTCAAGTGTTGACAAATGACACATTGTAACAATCCATGGCTATAAATCAGATAGAGATTTCAACTTTCCTTGTTGAATTATCATTTTGGGGCCATCCTTCATGTTGGAAATATTCATAATTCTTGAAATCTTGATAGATTTTATATCCTGGGAATATGGCCAAGAAAAACATGTACATCCTTGACAAATAAGTGTTAATCAAGGAGAAAACTCCATTAATAATTACTTGTGTTTGAGAGATAAAATCAAATACACTGTGTTGATCCAAAGTATAGCAGCCAATGACTCAAGAGTCACATTACACACCTCCAAGAAACTATATCAAAAGCTTTCTTAGCATTAAAAAAAAGCCCCAAAACAAAACAAAAACCTACAACAGTTTCTGGATTCTGCCTATTTTCAGTTGAGACAATTATATTAATTAAGGATCTTACTATGAATCCAGCTTGGGTTGAATGCACAATTCTCAGAGAGGCACACTGTAATTTACGAACTAAGTTAACTATTAAAAGCTTAACATCCACTATAATCAAGGTTCTAGGTCAATATTTGGAAAAAATTAGGTCCTTGCCAGGTTTAGAAGGATTGTAATATTAGGTAAAGGTAAAGGTTTCCCTTGACATTAAGTCCAGTCGTGTCTGACTCTTGGGGGTGGTGCTCATCTCCGTTTCAAAGCCGAAGAGACGGCGTTTGTCCGTTTACAGTTCCGTGGTCATGTGGCCGGCATGACTATATGGAACGCCGTTAGCTGCCCGCCGAAATGGTACCTATTAATCTACTTACATTTGCATGTTTTCAAACTGCTAGGTTGGCAGGAGCTGGGACCAGCAGCCAGAGCTCAGCTCGTCACGCGGATTCGAACCGCCGACCTTCCGATCGGCAAGCTCAGCAGCTCAGTGGTTTAACCCGCAGCGCCACCACGTCCCTATGTAATATTATTCTCACTGAAATTAAGGCTAAGAGTATACTTGAAAAAGCTGCAGGACTTACCTCAAATAAGCAGGAAATAAACCCCCCTCTCAATACTTTTTGTACTATTAAACTAGAAAACCATCCAGGCCAGAAGCTTTCCCCAAGGTCATAATTTATTGTAGTAACAATGTCTTGAAGAAAAAGAGGTAAAGTGAGGTTAGTAACCTGATCTTATAGTACCTTTAGGAATCTCAAATGCTGTAAAAAAGAATCATTGCTTAATTTGTTTAGGTCTAAAAACCAATAGCTTAATAGACTTCACTCCCCTCTGCCAATATCATTGTCTAATACAGTGTAATAAAAAATCTTTTCAGAAGCCTAAAACCTGTTGAGTCCATATTTAGCAGAAGCCAGAAATCTATATTGCTCAAGAGATGAATGGGATATGTAATCTTCTTCCTTAGATATTTTATTTTAATTAACTGTTGCTTCTTTTTGTACAGAGTATATAGAATAATATGGCCTTGGATAAATGCTTCCTCAGTGTTCTGAATCAAAAATGGTGATGCGATCAATTTCCTGTTCACATGAGAAAATTCAATTACTTTGTGTTCTATCTTAATAAAATCTTTATTACTCAACAAAAGTAATTCAGAGACCATTTAAAATAAGCATTTAACTTTTTTTTGGTCTTTATTGTATAAACCTCACAGTGTAAGAGCTGAAGCTGGTGAAGTAAAAACCGGCAGTTCTTGGGCTGGACAGAATCATTATGAAAACATTGATGTCTCCCAAGAGAAGACCATGAAGAGAATGGTCAAATTTTCACTGACTCAAAAAGATGGAAAGAAAAGATTATCTAATTATTTGTCTGTCTCTCTTGACTATCTGTCCCCTCCGCCAGCCAGCCAGCCACCCACCCGCCCATCTTTCTAAATTTCTGTGTTCTGCAGTGGACAGATCTTTTGTGCATACACTAAATGGTTGCTGTATTTTGTGCAAGATAGCCAACCTGTTAGCAGGCTTCTGAATATGGAGAGATGAAGTTTATTACTGTGCTTGGTGTAAAGTCTGTCACACAGGACTGTGTTCCTGAAATAGTAGCATCTATGTTACACTTACGTAAAGTATATGTCTGTGTGCATGCATATGTGATCTCTAGAATGAGGTACCAGGAAATAATGTAGACAAAAACAATAGCTGTAGCCAGAAAAAAGAAACCTTTGTTCATTTTAGGAAGGAATAGTAGAACGTCAGAGATACACTAAATTTACACCTACAACCTTTCCCACCAAATTATCTATCTATCTATCTATCTATCTATCTATCTATCTATCTATCTATCTATCTATCTATCTACCTACCTACCTACCTACCTACCTACCTACCTATCTACCTACCTACCTACCTACCTACCTACCTATCTATCTATCTATCTATCTATCTATCAATCATCATCATCTTGGATAAACTATGGTTGGACTATATAAATTCACTATTTCTAAATGTTAATCTCCCAATCTAACAGTAAGTATTAAAATGTCAGTCTTCATCTCATACTTCTTTTTTCACAATTGTATACAAGATGGATACATGTGGGTTGGATTGCACTGTAGGGGATTTGCAGTTGGTGGAACAACTGCATCCACCCAAAATATGCAGGTATAACAGTCATACCTTCTATTTCAATTGTCTGGAAGAAGTTTAGCCAGAAGGTAAAGCAGGAAGGAAGTTTTCAGCCTTTGGAAGGACTTCCGGACAGTATCTGGTGATCTGGAAATCTGATGAAGTATGATACCAAAGCATGGTAAAACTAATAAATACATGATTCTTGCAACACCTAGCATTTTTCTGTGAGGATTTAACACAGGATTCCCCCCTACTCCCCCAACACCCCTCAGTTTGAATGGAGTGCACTCTTTTCAGCAAATCTTTTTCCATGGCAAAGCTGAGAAACCTCACAGGAAATGGTTGAGGTTTATCAGCACTATGAAAAAGAGAAAGTAAAATAAGCCCTTTGGATATCTATAATATCTGGCAGAATGAAAATAATACATACTAGAGTTTCCATAAAGGGGATTGGATGGCTTCTCTTCATTTGTTCTGGAAGTCCAACCACTTAGACTGATTCTAAGCACATTACTTTATCCTGAAGCATCTTGACAACCTTCAATAAATCAGCTGTCGATGTAGTAACAGATTTCTCATGATTTTCCAAGTGAGATAGTCTACTCTTAGCGTCTTCCAAGGCAGTGCTTATAGTGCAACAGTAGCTTTAATAACTTTTATAATCTCCCACATCACCATAAATATACTTGTAGCATCCTTTCGAGTCACTGTTGCAGCTGTCTCCTTGGAGGAGGGAGACGGGGGCAAAACTTTCAAGCAGGCAAGAGACAACCTTTTCTGATAGCCAAACAAAAAAATAACCATGTGCTTCAGGTAAAATTATGTGACAAACAGGTATCAGAAAAATAACCTGCTGTGATGGCTCATGCACCAATGACTATTTAAGTCTAGGGTTACTAATTCAAATGCTGTAGATTTACTGTATTTACCTGAAAGGAAGACCACTTGTCCCAAACAATTTATTTTTAAAATAGATTTACTGTGATTATAGTTACAAAAAACTGACCTTTTTCTCATCTTTCTTTTATGTATGTGTGGTGGGTGGAGTGGGGGAATCTTAAAAGTTCTGGGCGATTCTGCTTTCAGGGTAAATGCTTCGGTAGACATTTCTGAGGAGAAAAAGCTTGCCCAAAATATGTCAAAGAATTTTGTGTTTTTTTTTGCAGTGATTTCTAAAACAGAATTAAGCAATATTCTGACATTCTTTCCTCATCAATGGAGATAAATCTGGTGAATTCTTGGGAAATAAAAAATAGATTTTGTACAAGGGGGTCTTTCTACTGAAATGTATTCTTTATGTTGCTCAGTAAATTGTAGAATATAAAACAAGAATCTAGTAAATTATTTGAAAGTTGGAGCATGAATCAGAAGATTATGATAGAAAAATCACAGATCTGATTGAACTTTAGCAAACATGTAGATAGCTTTAACTATGGCCATAGTCACAATGTTGAGGGGATTTTTCAGGCATGAAGATGGGAACGTTCCAAACTGGTTTTGCCAGGATGTGTCCAAAGACAATTTAAGAATGTCAGCAAGTTTGAATGTTTCTGAAAGTAGAGTCTTTATGAGGTGTTAGACTATTCCAGAGGTCACAGAGATTCCAAACTAGAGACACTTAACACAGAATGCCCAGCAATGGATGATGATAAGTTGGACATCTGCTGTAGTGTCATTGGCAGCCAGTTGCTAATATATTTGGGCTAGATCATGTTTTGCAAAGAGATGCCCCCAGCAGGAACAACAAGCATTAACTGAAGGTTCTGGATGTGGATGCTCTTTAAGTATCTTATTTACAGTACCATTATAATCCCCACACAGCTTCACTTTTCCAATTAGCTTTTAATACTGGCACAATGGATGTAGCTTACTCAGCCTTTAACTAGTTCAAGAACTCTTTGTTTGATATGATTTTCAAGCTCTTCAATTTTTTTGCACATAAGACAAAAGGCAAAAGAAGTATCCAAATGGAATGACAGTGGCTTCCCTTTATACTTTCTAGTTCCTCACAGAACACTTGGAAATCTATTAATTACTTCTCTTACCTAAACTATGGTGATGGCATGCAACACTCGGACACTGATCCCTAGTGGTAAGAACTGGTTCCTTCCTAAAAATGTTTCAGATTCTTTTCTGTAACATTGATTGAAAGCTCTTCTTACAAAGAGCTACACTCTATGCCTACAGTAAATTCCAGCAAGATCAACTTTCTTTCCATTGCAGTCACAGAGAAATCATGATGACCTCAGCAATATGGGAGGAAGCTCCTGTGCAGATATGCGATGGAATGTGCCCTTGTTGATTCTGGAGAGTCCAGACCCAGCCATTAACTTCCACCTCACACTCCTGACTCTCTATTAATATTGTTACAATATTGTTATTGATCATCTTGAGGCTCCTTTCTAAACATGATCAGCTGCTATTTTCCCTATTCTGTAAACAGTCAAGTACATGTGAAATTAGGTGATACAACTCCTTAGGACAATTCTTCGTTTTCATGCTAATGGACCTCATATAATCCTTCACTGCCTGAGTAGGGACTGGTATGCCTGGGCCAATGATCACTTATTGGGAAGGGTATATTTTCAATGTTCAACTAAGCTTGTTGCCCTGCATCTTCAGTTTGCTGGCATAGATAGCATTTACATTAGTTGATGACTTCTTGCTTTCTGTGACTTGTACTGATGGAATTTCACTAGCTAATTTCACTGTGCTCTACATGGGGCTGCTCTTGAAGCACATTTGGGAGCTTCAGCTGGTGCAGAATGAGGCTGCCCGGGTTGTAAATAGTGTCAGTTACTCGGCACACATCCTCTGCTTCAGGAGCTGCATTGGTTGCTGGTGTGCTTCCAGGTGCAATTCAAGGTGCTAGTTGTCACCTTTAAAGCCCTTCATGGCTTGGGACTGGGTTACCTAAGGGACTGTGTTCTCCCAGTTGTTTCTGCCCATCCAATTCGATCTGGTAGGTTAAGCATGCTGCGGGTCCCGTCAGCCAAGGAATGTCGCTTGGTGGGGACTGGAAGGCATGCCTTCTCAGCCGTAGCACCTGCCCTCTGGAATATCCTCCCTACAGAGATTAGGATGTCCCCAACCCTGTTGGCCTTTCATAAGGCCATGAAGACCTGGTTATGTGCCCAAGTCTTGGGCCCTGAACATGTGAATGGTCCCATTTCTTGGTTATGTTAACATCTATGCACTGCTTACTTGGTGGCCACATATATTTATTCTGTAATTTAATTGTTTTAACTGAAATTGTTTTAATTGTTTTATAGATTTTATTGTTGTAAGCTGCCCTGAGTCACTTGCTGAGGAGGGCAGTTATAGAAATCAAATACATAAATAAATACATAAATAAATAAATAAAAACTCTTTCTGGAGCCACTGCAAATGTCAATTTTGGTTCAGAGCCTCTGCTGGAATACTCCATGAGAAACCCTCCATACAAGGTTATCCCTTAGCATCAGGGATCAGTCCCCAAAATTTTGAGATAAAAATTTGGGATAAACTATGCAGCATCTTGATATAAATAGCAATGTCTTCCCCTGGTTGTTGAACTCACTTTAATAACAAGCTACCATCCTGCTGGTCTTTAGCTTTCGGTAAATAGGGGTGATGCATCCATCCTAGTATGCCTGATCTCTCAGCAGCTTTTGATACCATCTAACTGGAATGGCTGTAGGGTTTGGAAGTGGGGACTACCATATTGCTATGGTTCTCCTCCTATGTAGTCAGTCCCATTCAGTGTTGATGGGGAGGAGATCAAGCCTGGCCTGCAACCCCTCATTTGTTGGGTGCCTCAGGGCTTAGTGCTCTTGCTTCTTTTGTTTGATGTCTACATGTGAGATGAGATTATCTGTTCATTTGGAGTCAAGTATCATCAGTATGCTTATAATATCCAGTTGTATATTATATTATACTGGCCAAGTGATGGTGTTGAAGTCCTGCCCCAGTATCTGGAAGCTATGCAGGTGTGCACTCAGGTTAATCCCAACAATACCAAGTGGCTATAGATATTTGGGCTTCCCAGCTCTGAGTATTTTCCACAGTTAGTCCTGCATGTGACTGCATTTCCGCACTGAAAACTGGGGGTTGACTTGGTTTCATGTCTCATGCTCAAAGACCAGGTGACAAATGTGGTCAAAAGGGCTTTTGCACAGATTCATCTATGCAAATGATGAACATGACACTAGTACACTAACTGCACCCATTTCTGGATCATGAGGCCCTTAAGATAGTCACTCATACCTAGTCACCACATAAATGGATCACTGCAATATGCTCTATCTGGGACTGCCATTGAAGACCATTCAGAAGCTACAGTTGGTCCAGAATTTGGTAGTATGGGTAATGATATGCATGTTGCAATATGGTCATGTTTGCAAGCTACACTGGCAAATAGTTGGTTTCCAGGTGAATTCAAGATGCTGGTTACTACTTATAAAGCCATTCATTGGCATAGGACCTGGCTATTTGAGACCACCTATCTCTGATAGTTTGTACCCATCCAATGAGATTGGGCAGAGTGGGTGCGCTTCAGGTCTCTTCAATTAAACATCTTTTGAGATCTAGAAAATGCTCCTTCTTTGTGACAGTACCTGTCTGTCATGAGCACCGTTGAGCTGAATGCATCAGCACAACGGCACTCATAACAATACCACGGAAACAAGAGCAAGGGATTAAAAGATAAGCAAAGCGACGCACAACAACAGACACAGACCCCGAGGAGAAGGGAACGACCCCGGCCGGAAAAACCAGTCAAGAGAACACAAAGGGGGAAGAAAGAGCGACAAAGACAGGGCGGATCACGAGGCACGCCTGGAGCTGTCAGCAGGAATGCAAAGGATATCGCCCAGCTGACAGCAATCACTGGCCGGAGGAAGAAGACGATTACGAGAGAAGCCCGGGGCACCAGCAGGGCCCCCGCGACCCCTCACCTACCGGCAACGAAGCATACAGGACTTGGGGGGATGACACAACCCAAGGTGGGGGGGGGTGCTGACCGGCACGGGCTATTTAAACCCCGCACCGGCGCGCTCCCTTCACTCTCAGCTTTTTCTAGCTATGCACTATGCTGAAATAAACCAGAACCTGATCTTCCCTGAATTAGTGTCTGTGTTTTTACTCAGTAGTAGGCAGCGCATGACACTGTCCTCTGGAACAGCATCCCTCCAGAGATCTGTACAGCTCCCACACTAATGATATTTTAAAAGTCACTGAAAACCTGGCTGTTCTCCCAGGCATTGGGCAGGGTGGTGGTTGCGTCCCTGTAGGAAGTTTTGCTTGTCACAGAGAGTTTGCTTTCTGGACAGTTATGATCTGTCTCTTTATTTTTATTGTTCCTACTTTTTAAAATAGTAGACATTTGAATTTGGATAGCCTTTGAATAGTATTAAATAAATAACTGAATCCCATTCTTATTCCCAAAATGCTAGGTTGTAGTAGAAATAATGGGAGAATCAGACATACGCCAATCACAAATAACTTTTATGAAGCAATTGAAAAAAAATTCTGACAAAACTCTGTCCAACAATATAGCTCATTCAAATTGCCTGTGCTTCAGTAGTCCAAAAGGTATTATGAACACACAGCACTTACTAATATACATTTCACCAAGATGGAGGGGGAGGGGAAGAAGTGCATAAAGGGAATGGGGGATGCTCCAGGACCAGGAGGGTTTAGGGGAAGCTGGATGTATTTTCAGTGAGGTTAGATTGTGCAGGTGAAAGGCCAAAGAACTGATCTGTTTTATTGCAGGAAACGGTCAATAGCCTTGGCATCTAGCTTCTTTGTTGTGTGGTGAGGAAGAATGTGGTGAAACACGGGCATGATTTCCAACAAAGATGGGGGTGTTGGAACTTCTTGATGATGACAATTAGAGAAGCACTTGTTGGGGGCCTTGGTATGATCCAATCAATCCTTAAGGAGGTAGTGAGCATCTTGTGATTCCTGGAGGACACAGGAGCCTCTGGAATGAAGAAAGGAAAGCTGGGAAGTGTTTGGCAATGATACAACTGGTAGCTTAAGTGGTCTGAAATGGTGACATCTGACTGGAGGCATGAAAATAAGGCCAGCTGTTTTGCTGGTATTTGTAATCTTTAAGGTGACATTTGTCATGTCAAATTCTCCAGCTAACTGTGTATAATACAAAGGACAGATGAGCTTAGTCCAGGAGATGAAATTGAGCTTTCCCTGCAAAATGCCATAATTTCTGGGCCTCTGTCAGAAATGAGGTGATTGGACAACCTGTAGTTTATATAGTGGTTCTCTATAGTATTGGAACATCTGGTTTCCACTTTGCCATCTTAGCCCTTACATTTACTTGTCTAATTCATATATTAGAATATATCTACTTGTACATGTACCTCTGCATTTCTCTGTCTATCTCTCTCTCTATCTCTGACTACTGACTACTAGTTAGGGGCAAATTAATTAGAATCAGTATCATCCCGTGCCACTCCTTTTTGTCTTTGAAAGATAAAGATGGCCCAATTCAAACCAGGACAATCAGACATGGGATGACGGAGCCTAATCCTTGTTCTGACTCCCTATCTTTTTAATATCTCCTTCTACAAACTCATTGGCAAAAGTGGAAAAGGAACTGTACTAATTTATCCCAGAATTCAGCTGAACCAGTTCAAATCCTTAAGGTAGTCAAGTAGTGATGCTGCAGAAGAGAGGCTATTGTAAAAGGTTTACTGAATAAATATTTTGGAGAGAAAATATTGTATATGATACTTAGGCTTGGAATCAGTGCCCCTGATACTAGACACCCAAGATGCATAGCCTGTTTACCTGCCATGATAACTATTCTGCTGTTGTTTTTAGAAGACTATTGAGAAGTATCGTCTGACTAAAGTTTGGGGATGTTAGCAGGTGGATTACAACTTCCTCAGTTCATACATTGCCAGAAATGTATATATGGCCTGAGATAATACTTTAAACTGTTTTCACAGATCTATGGCCTCAGAATGGCCAAGACATTTAGTAAAGAAGTTAGCATCTTTCTCTCCCCTCTCAATTTTCCTTCAAGTAGATCTCAGGACAGCAAGATAGTTTAGGGGGAAGTTATATGGAATATACAACTCAGCTTTCAAATGGTGGGAAATGAATGTGGGGTTCAGAAATAGGGGGCTTTGGGTGCTACCTATCCCAGCGGCATCATTCATCTTTAATATTAGGGCCAACTCTGGCATTTCAGAAAAGAATTGGGGCAAGAAATGTGTTCTTTGTGCTTGCAAAGAAAGGGTTAAATTAATTGGGGAACTCATAGAGGGAAATGTCTTTTGAGTTTGAGGTGACCTTTCTCGCACAATGAAAGCTACAATGCTTTTTGTGTGAAATTGGAACTAGGAATCTCTTAAAAGCCTCCACTAAAGTGAACAACAGTCATTATGAAAGAGATACAAAAGCTGCACATTAAAAAGAAAAGAGAATTAGAAGCAATCTCTTGTTCCCATCAAGAAGGGTTTTTTTCCCCCCCTGCCACAAGGGATGTTAAAATCTTGGCTCTTTTCAATTCTAGAAAAATCCCCTCTCACATCTTAAAACCGGGAGGCAGATTGTCAGCTCTGGGAAAGCCGTTTTTCAGTGTTCTGGGGGGTTAAAATAGATGAAACAAGGGTCTTATGTGGAGATTCCGCAAGTGCATATAAATCTGAGACAGCTGTAAAACTGCCTTCTCCTCTGGCATGTGGGAAGGGTCACTGGGAGGCAAGAGAGTTTGCAGACAGTGTATTCCAAATAATCCAGCTATTTTTCAAGGTTTTCTCAAAGAACAACTCAGAAGCCATTCCAACTACATTGCAGAATCGCCCACATTTTAAAGAGCCTAAATCACTTCTCCATGTTTTAAGCATTAATTAGCAAACAATCAACTGCGGCTTTCCAGACATGGACATGCCTGCTGGATAGTATTATGAATCTCCAATTCATTTAATAGATTATAGTCAATTTTCCAGGCTATTCAAGTGGAACAGAATCCACATTCTTATTGCTTCCTATTCCTAGTGGAGGAACTACCATATGAAGGTATGAAGAGCATAGCCATTTCCACCCCCCCGCCCATGTTTATAAAATCCTTTGCATATCTAAATCCTCACTTATTAATATAGCAGATATCTTGCTAGATTTCAATGCTGAGTTAAAAAATTCAGGTCTAAATCTTGTGTTCTGTAGTGCTCCGATAGATGCATTGATAGGTTTTACTGTATTTAGAGTTCATAATGTAACTAACAGTACTATTTTATTGATTTACTTAATTAGTGTAACCCAATTTTGCCCAGAGGATTATTCTTTTAACAGACTAAAGCAGCATTAAAATGCTGTTATAGTCAAGCTATTTTGTTGTGACAAATGTAGAAAAATCAGTTGTTCCTGAGGTCCTGGGGTCACCACTAAATGATGCTAGATAGTAGAGTTCTAGATGCTCCAGGAAAGGGGCTTAATGTGAAATTTTGAATTTCTCTGGAAAAGTGCAGAGCTGACTACATGGTCCAGATTTAGGGGTCTGAGGGCATCAAACTAGTACCAGGAAATTATAAATTAAATGATTAAATAGTATTTTTTAAAGAAAAAGATCCTGTGCCAGATAGCTGTACCCCTTTAAATTAAAACAAATTTTCCAAACTGAATGATAGTAAACTGAATCAAATACAAGACCACGTCCTATTGCTGCTTGTTACCCCATCCCCAGAAAAGCATCTGATTCTTTCCATTTGCTGATTCTCTCATTTGAGGCACGACTTTTGGGTAAAATTGTGTGCAACCATAGTTTCAACCAACTGATTGGCATAGTACCTTTTAGTGCATAATGACATGCACTAATAGCCTAGCCAGTGATAAAGAGAAATAAAAAATAAAAATTGTTGTTCTTTCCACCAGCATGTTAAAAAACAAGTAAGACAGCCATGGGGGATTGGATTAGTGGGAATAGTAGATAGAAGAAGACATTCCCCAGAAGATCCCTTGCTCAGAAGCCATCAGCTCCTCTGCACTGTTTATAAAAATGTGCTGCTTCTCAACTGGCATTTCAAGACAGTAAAATTCTATTCTTCTTGGCAATAAAGCAAACAGGTTCTGCAAGAATGCTTCAGCGACAGTGGCACTTCAGGGTTTGCAGCCAGGTTTTAGCCATATTGCTGTTGTCATTTGTAAGGTTTAGCTATCTAAGGCTAGGAACCATAACATATCTTTTAATGCTTTGATTTCCCTAAAAAAGCCCCGCATTTTTCTTTTAACTATCAGTGACAACTAATGCTATTGCATACCATAGTCATTAAACAAATTAGAATAGAGAAAGCTTCCCCATTCATTTCAAGATGTGTACTTGAATTTTATATTTCCAATATTGAAATTTCTTGTAGAAAATGTAAAATCCCAATGGGCTGCTTGTATTTCTGATCTTATCATATTAAATAATGTTATAAACTGAATATTATAGATTGGAAAAAAAAAGAAGAATATCTCTGGATTTCTGACAAACCATATAGTTAGTTTCTCAGTCGTATTTCTTTCAAAGACTTGAACTACTTTGGGCCACCATATTGATGAACTGATGAAATAAGTGTCAGCTGTAATTACAATGGCTCATTTCAGATACTTTTCACAGCTTAGTCATGGTGAAAATAGCACCTTCTTTGTGAAGTTTCAGCTGTTGAGCTAAGCAGAATATGTGTAATTCCCCCCCCCCCTGCCCCCAGCTGCATGGTTTTAAGCAAATTAAAAACAACTCAGAGTCACTTAGGAGCATCATCTGGAATATTCTGCATTATATTCATGACGTTAAGTTTTGTTATAATTTTTATTGTAGGAACACATGGCCCTTTTTGTTGGATCCTTTAGTTTTCAATATAGATGATTATGAAACCTTCTTTCACAGAAAATAAAATATGGTTTTCTTCTCTTTTTTTGAATGGTGCCACAAGTGACCAACTGAGAGTTAAAGGGTAAATTGAGCATCTTCTAATATAATTTATCTTGGACTAGCTAAGTTCTGATGAAGCAATTTCAAACCCTTTTTAAAACTTAAAACTGAATTTGATTTATTGTCTTGTATCAAAGAGACAGTCATGGTATTATCAGTCTCCTCAAATCTCCAATTTTTCATTGGGATAGTTATCACATCTCATAGCAGTGGATAATCTGGCCAGGGACGGTTAGCTAGGGTCTTGATTCAGTTCTAGCCTGGCTTTTCTCTTGACGTTTTATAGCTAGATTTATAGATGTTCATATCCCCTTTTGACCTTTCTGATAATCACTGCTTCCTAATAACATTAGAGGAGCTTCATGTTGTGTTTTTCCCTTAGGATACAGAAGGACTCTAAATCAAACCATGTTAAACAGTGCATACAAGAATATGAAAATACTGTAAGAAGAAAATATCTTCTTAGTCCAGGTATATGACTCCGCCCAGAATGGATGCTCATTCTCACAGCCAAGCATCTGGGGTTGTTTTCCAATTTTCTAAAAAAATTGCTGCCCTAACAACTCATCCTATGTTTTCTAGAATTCTCAGATCACATAAGGCTTCTATTCTGTAAAGCAACCAAATACTATTATAGATCCATTTCACTGTTGTAACACAGCATTTATTGACATAAGCCAGTAGAAAATCCTCTTAATATTTCCTAGAGCTCAGCTACTTCTTTGTTTATTTCTGGCCAAGGAGGGAGCAGGTGAGGCAGCAGGTAGTAATTTGAAAAGCACCAGCAGCAGAACCAGGAACCATGCCCCGTGAGCCTCAACAGGTAAGCGACCATTCAGCTTTTCAATAATAATCAGAGTTGAATTTGGAATTCAGGGCATTTATAAATGTGTTAACAATTTCAAATCCCTCACTACCTTTTGAGTCAGCCCAGATATTTTACTTTACTTCTGCCTTACTCATGAAACCAGCTGGATGACTTTGGGCCGGTCACATTATCTCAGCCTAGGAAGAAGACAATGGCAAATCTCCTTTGTAAATGCTGCCAAAAAAACTGCAGGCAGTCAACAGGAATCAAGACTAACTTGAAGGATCTATCTATCATCTATCTACATCTATCAGCTCTCTGTCTGTCTGTCTGTCTATCTCTACAAATTAAAAGAATAAATTAGCTGCTAAACAGCAGATACAAAATGGCTTGCTTTGCCAATTTTAAAATTAAGATTAAATAACACGATTAAAGACAATAGATCAGCCACCCCCCTGTCTCTTCATGTGTTCTGCCCTTTCCTGCATTTTAGAGTGTGGGGGCATCCAGAACAGGGCTTCCAAACATAGTTGCAGGACTTTGGTAAGAATATATGAGAGGAAACATTCCTTTAGTTACTATAGTCTCAAATCATGCAGAGATTTGTGGGTTAATATTAGTGCTTAGAACCATGCCTGGAAATTTCCTTGAGAGCAACAAAGATGGTACAACACTGAGGTAATAAAATCTGAAACAATGCATTCTAATTAGTTCTCTGGTGCTTAGACTTCATAGGAAATGAAGTCTCTAGACCCTTTTCAAGAGCAGCTTCACCTAGCACCCACTAGAATCTAACTGAAAAGGTATCAGGGGAACATATTAATTCTTGTGCGATGTAACTTGTGCTCCAACTGAACCGGGCACAAGGTGCTTAATGTCACAGAGGATGATTATTTGTTCCCCTAATGACTGATATAAGTTTATCAGTACTCCCAGCATAAACTCTGATCCGTTGGACGACTGTAGTCCTTGCCAGAACAAGCTGAACATTATTAACTCAGACAGTTAATGTTTTGTCTGGATTGACCTTCAATTTATTGGCCTTTATCCAGTCTATTACTATAGCCAGGCATTGATTAAGCACTTACACTATCTCACTTGGAGCTGATGAAAAAGACAGATAGGATTTGTGTCATCAGCAAAATGATGGCATTGAACTCTAAATCTCTGAATGACCTCACTCAGAGGCTTCACGTTGATTGTTAAGTATCATGAGGAATAAGCTAGAACCCTGTAGAATCTACTGTGTAAATACTATGGGTTACATAGACATTCTCCAACAGACTCTAAAGGGCTTCTCAGAGTCTGTGAAAGAAGATGGCAGTTTGCAAAATATTACAAATGCAGCATAACGACTTTTTCATGATAAAGGAAGAATGCACTTATAATATTAGCATCAAGTGATTAGCAAGATGACCAGTAAATAAAAGCAGGCTTGTATTTTTCCCCCTCTGCTTAGAACTTTAATCCCCTCTAGCGTCCAGTTTCTAAAATCATAAAATTATTTATCTTTGTTATGTCTTGCAATAACCAAAAGAAATCTGTTTCCCATGAGAAAGGAAAACAGGGAAAGCTGTTTATTCTTTATAATTAATTCCAAAATCTTATAGTAAAAGTCAATATTCCAAATTTATCTGGATCCTTAGTCCATTTATAACTTTCTTAGATCAAAATCTTATTTAGCTTTTTGCTGTTGTTTTCCAAATTCTTTAAGTTCTTAAGCTTAATTGTAATTAAACAAAAATATTTTTTCTTTTGTTCAGAGTTGAAGATAAACTTACCCGATGAAGACTTTTTAACCTTGTCATTACGAAGGTCTCTAATACCTTTAAGATGGTTAATAGGTGATTTCTGAAAGTGATTAGAAAGTGAGATTTGCTAACTTAGTATCTTTTAAAAGACTCTGCTGTGGTTGCAAGCAAGATGGCTGATCCTGTCATCTCCCAGTTCTCAAACCTGAGGAAAACTGCTGTTCTGTGGTGTCCTTGCAAACAGTAGCCATCTGGAGCACCAGTTCCTTGGTCTTTGCCATTGTCGCAATCCGTCTTCAGTTTTCCATACCTCCCCCGGAAGTCCCACCCTGATGGCATTTTGGAGGGCCTTAAAGAGCTGGCTGTTCTCCCAGACCATGGGCTAAGGTGGCTGGAGCCCCTTGTGGGATGTTTGTATATGTTTTTTGTATTGTTGGCCAGTTTGCCATCTGCTCTCTATTTTTACTATCTTTATTTACCTTTTTTTTCTTATTTGTATTGTATTGTATTCTCTTATGTTGTGAGCCCCCAGAGTCATCTGGAGTCAGGCAGTGCCTAAATATAATAATAATGATAACAACCACAACCACAACCACAGTCAGTTGCTGAGATTCTGTAATTTAATTTCCTTTTTCCTTTCAATAAACCTGGTTAAAGAAGGTTCAGAGAATCTTGTTTTTCTGTTGTAAGTAGCTGTGAAGGGCCTGAAGCAAACCCTGGCCTCAGTGCACAGCTCTACCTCAAAATTCATCCCATCCACTGTGACTCTTGATTGTTCCCCAAACATAAGAAGTGTGGTTCCTAGATTCTAAGCGATTGCCTGTTTTTGACATGAGATGCATGGTAGAAATACATTAGGTTGGTTGCTCCCAGAATAGGGCTAGATGAGATAACTTGTGTGAAGAGTAATCTGAGGCCCCAGCCAACTCTTTTGACTCCACCTTTCTTGTGACAAATGAGCACCCAGGGTAGCGAGAACAAAGAAAGACTGAGAGCCATTCTGAAACAATGACCTACCTCTTCTGAGCATATAGCCTTTACTGAGCAAAATTTATCTCTCAGTCCATGGGCTTCATATGATATCCATTTTATAAAAGTCAAAATAGTTGCAGTAACTTATGTTCTAAATCAGGGTTTTTCAACAAAGATTCCATGGAACTCTAAGGTTCCGCAAGAGGTCACTAGGGATTCCCTGGGAGAACACAATTTATTTTAAAAAATTATTTCAAATTCGGGCAACTTCACATAGTGAAGAAAAGTTTCATTCTTTATTTTCATATATACAGGCCTACACATGAAACAAATATAATAATTTTGTAACTTCTGGCCTATATTTGAGCCTGAATGTTCAGGGGTTCCCTGAGGCCTGAAAAATAGTTCAAGGGTCCTCCAGGGTCAAAAGGTTGAGAAAGGCTGGTTTGAATCTTGTTCTAACTGACCCTTTACCTTAAAATTTGTCTCTAATTTACTTTCTACCAGGTCCTTCCAAATCCATTCCTCCATCTGTTTCTCTGTCCAGGAAATGGAAAGCAAACTTTTTTGTTCTAGCCATGAAAATAATAATATCTGTGAAGTAGGGCTAGCCCCACCACCCCACTTTTTCTCTTCCTTTCTCGTCTCCTGCCTTGTATTAATATAGCTGCTGGAGGGTAGAACAAAAGGTTGGAGTTTCATAGAGATAAACAATCTCGCTTAAGAAAGAACTAGTAGCTAATCGGCAGCCAGCAACTTCCTCTACAATCTATCCAGAAAGTTTAGGTTCTCCAGGGGTGCCTTCCTTTTTTTTTTTTTAAAGCTTTGATTAGTTTTATTACTGCAAAAGCATTGTACAAAAGCAGGAGATCTAAAATAGAAATGCAAGAAGTAAGATACAGTGTAATAAAAAATACATTATAAAAAGAAGTGTTCAATATACTTCCTCCCTTCCTTTCTTCTCCAGCTGCTAACTACTACTTAGATATTTATCCTTTGCTTTAAACTTTTACTGCTATTGCTTATATCTATATAAGTTGTTCTTTCCAGTGGTTTTTTAAATCTTTTCTTCAAATGTCATATGTGTCCTAACAGTCAGGAACCACACTGAGACAAGGAATAGGTCTCTAGTGTTTTATTACTGCTACATTAGACAGAAAATCCTAACAAACGGAAGAAGCATGGGAAAACCCATACAGATAAACCCCAAAAGTCAAGGCGGGTCTGTTCTGTGTCTCTTTGAATGGCTGCTCAACTCCTCACTACTACGCATGCGTTTTCCCCCCTGGATAGGGGCCCCCTCCTGCTCACCATCAGTGCTCATGACATCACCCTCCCCTCCAGATTCACATTCCATTTCAGCTCCCTCCTCTCTAGAGTTCCTTCCTCCTTCCAAAGTCTCATGAGAGTCCATCTCCCCCTCCAAGCTCCCATGAGAACTGGGCAATGATGGAAATTCTTCAAAGGAAAACTCCTCCAAGGACGAATCACTGCAGCTCTCCAGGTCTGATAACGCTTCTCCTCCAAACCTCTCTGGTAAACTGCCCTGGGATCTCAAGACTACTGGCAGAGCTGCTGCTGCTGCTGCTGGCACTGGTTGTGGGTTAATCGGAGCTGGTTGTTGTAACTGCTGTAGCATGGCTGCTTGTAATGTGTTGATCTGGAGATCTACTTGCTGTTGATGTTGTTGCAATGCTGCTGCCAGTTGTTGGACGGCCTGCCGAATTTCCTGGTTTTCCGAAGACATTTCCCCCCCCCCCCCAATTTTTTTTCTTTCCTCCCTCTTTCAATGGGAGTAGGAGTTTGTTAGGATTGATGTCCTAACAGCCAGGAACCACACTGAGACGAGGATAAGTCTCTAGTGTTTTATTACTGCTACATTAGACAGAAAATCCTAACAAACTGAAGAAGCATAAGAAAACTCATACAGATAAGCCCCAAAAGTCAAAGCGGGTCTGTTCTGTGTCTCCCTGAATGACTGCTCAACTCAGTACTACGCATGCGTTTTCCCACCCGGATAGGGGCCCCCTCCTGCTCACCATCAGTGCTCATGACAATATGTGTCTTAACTTGCCTTGCTGTGTAATATGTTATAAGTAAGGGAGTCATTCCTGCTTGAATTAGGTTAGATTTCTGTTGTGAATATATACAGTTAATTTCTTCATTGCCACATATTCTTCAGTTTGGGTCTTTTCAAGAGTGCCTTCCACTGAATTGTATTAGTTGCCTTTATTTTTTGCTCATGAAAACATAGGCAGGAAATGAGAAGTGTACTATTCAAAATTTCTTTGAGGATCATTGTAAGAAACCTCTTCCAAATCAAGCTTTGCTTAATGACAGTATTATAATGGAATTCCCCAAATGGCAAATAGCATTTAAAAAAAACCCACTTCGGCAACTTTTGGAAAGTGCAAGTAGTATGTAGTGCTTATTCTCTCTTCTTTAGAACATTTGTTTTGTTGCCACTCTTGCCCAAAGTAACTTAGCTCTGAGAGATGTTGTGCTTTTTTGGAGCATCCCATACAGTTCTACTTATTGCTGTATTTGTGGGAGACTATTCTTTGATATGGCTGCTGCTGCTATCACCCTAAATGGTGTCCTAGTGTACTGATTTATTTATTTATTTATCTAATTTTATCACTGCCCATCTCCCCCACTACCACCACCACCAAAAGGAAGGACTCTGGGCAGTTTACAAAAACAAAATTTAAATATCAATACCATTATAAATACACTAACTATAACTATAAATGTAAATAGGTAAAAATATAAAGTTCGATAGGATCCAGATGGCTAAGATTGTATCTAAGTTAGTGAGTATAAAGAGCCATTCTAAGGCACTAGCCATCCCCATGACTGACTATTCCTCTCCCTGCTCCAGACATGCTGACACAACCAGGTTTTTAGTTTTTTGCAGAATTTAGCACATAGCATTGGGATTGAATGCTAGAATGCTTACAATTGGCACAGTATCATGCTAGTGATTGGGAACCAGGCCTGGAGATAACTTCTTGCAAAACCCCACATGCATCTGATCAAGAGCCATTGCTTGTAGGATGCTATTAAGAAGTTGGTCTCATCTGGTGGAATGTTAATCAACAATTTCCAAAGCATTTAAAATTAATTCTCTATTTTTCCTCTATGACACTTTCTATTTGAAGTTATTTTCTTCTAGAAGAACTTGCCATTGATCCTTTTTCTGCCATTGTGCAGGTTCCTGACCTAAGTCCCTGAGATCTTTACCTTGAACATGGAAGACCAAGTTCTAGGCACTTTCATGCCATCCATGGTTGGGAATTCAAGAATACAGGGAAAGCTATGTTAGAAGTTTCTATGTTCAGATGAAACCAGGTATCATTGAGTTTAGTCTGAATTTCCCCACCTCCCATATATAATTAGACTTCTAATTCATTAGCTAAACAGTATGTTTGTCTGTAAGAATTCTGTTACCATTATCCTACATTATACTACATATGATGTGAACAGTATACTAGAAGTATTAGTATCTTCTGTGCTCACTATCAAATCCACTCCCTTAATCTAGCTTTAGCAATTCTGCCTATGCATATCAATGTTAAATTTAAATATTAGGGGTTTTATTTCAGCAGATACCCACCAAAAGTGTGGCACTGCAGCTTCCCTAATTGTAGTCTAACTACTTTTTAAATTAAACCTTAATTGTTTCCTTTTGTTTTTGACTATGCAATAAAAAACACAGCATCTAATGTCTTAGGCCCTCCTGTTTACTGAAGAGGTGTCAAGCACTGGAGAGATCAAAGAGGCTACGAAGCAACTAAGTGAGGCAAAGCGGCTGGGTGCGATGAGGTCACAGCAGAAGCACTGAAGTCAGAAGGTGATCCTTTGCTACAGTAACTGTACTCATTAATCCAGTTGATCTGGACATCAAAGCAAGTACTAAGCACTTGGAGGCAAGCCACCATAGCTCCCATCTTTAAAAAAGGACACCGCCACAAATGCAAAAACTACCCTGGGATCCATCTACTATCCATGGTTGTTAAAATACTTGTGGAGATAATCCAACTCCAAGTATAAAATTGAAGAGAACAAGTGGCCTGTGAAGAACAGGCTACTTATCATCCAAACTGGGATTGCTGCGACCAGATATTTACACTACTACAAGTCATGGAAGAATGAATTTGATGCAGCAAATGACTCATCATAGTATTCATTGACTTTACTGTTGCCTTTGACAGTGTACATTGACCCATTGCTCTGGAAAGCAATTGCTGCCGAGGGAATTCCAAGTAAGAATGTATGGTTTATGGTAGCTTAATCAGCAGGTTCATATCAAAGGTGAACTTTCAGAGGGCTTCAAGTCTGCACTAGATATTCCAGGGATGTGTCCTGTCCCAGCTGCTATTCAATACTGCAATAGACACCATCATGAGAAAAGTCTTCACATATAAGAGTGGAATTGAATTTGGGCAGGCATGGTTCATCACCAACCTTGTTTATGTAGATGACAAATTTTTGCCAGTGATGAAATGGAAGTCACAAATAGCCTTGATGACATCAGGAATGAAGCATACCCATCTGGACTGGTCATCAGTGTGGAGAAGGTGAAAGTACTGACCACTGCTGGTTTACCAGTAGCCATATAGCTGAATGGAGTACATTTAGAACAAATACAAGAATTCAGATACCTCTTTTCCACAATACAGGAAAAGTAGGTTACCTTAAAAGCTGGTGAAAACATGAATTGGTGCCATCACCACAGATCTTGGTTCATTCATCTGATGCTTATGGCAGAAGGCTAATATGACCACATACATCAAAATGTGAATGTTTTAGTCACTGAAGCTGCTAGTGTTACTATATGGGACTGAATCATGGACACTCCTCTGGCCAGAGATCCAAAAACTGGAAATCTTCCAAATGTGTTCTTTCTGTTGGATCTTTGGCATCACACTGATAGACTGCTTAAGAAACGAAATAATCTATCAGCACTGCTGCAACTATCCAACAATAGCTGTGAAATCCAAAAATGGCAGCTCAAATAATCTGGACACATTTACAGAATACATCCAGTTTACTACCCATACAAGATACCCTGGAGACCCCCCACCCCGCCTGATGGAAAGTTCAGTGCAGGTCACAAAAGAAAAGCTAGATAAGGCAATCTGAAAATTCATCTAGTCCACTGGACTTGAATCAAGCTAAAATCACAGCAATGAACAAAGCTTGTTGAGAAGACATATCAAATGACTGTGGCCTTGTAGCAGCCACAGCAGCATACAGCATGCTAGGGAGGTCAAATTCAAATTCAAGTCATGAAGTTTTTCTAAGCAATATTAAAGCCACCAATGCAAAAATCAGACTTTTTTTAAAGGATCTTTTTGTGATGCTAAAAACATTTATTATACCCACTGTGTGAAAATTGGTCTCACATCTCACCTATATGGACTTATTTCAGTTTTCAGCAAGAAGACAGAGATGAATCTGGATTGCACTATTTTAGACACTGAATGGGTATCTTACATTAAATCTGTACGTTGGCTTCCCTATTTGTTTCTTGGTGGTACTGTGTAGTGAAGACCATGTCACACACTTCTTTGTAATATTTGAACTAGCTTCTCTTGAGTTGTCCAGAGATTGGAGCTATGCCCTCAGCTAACCACTAGCTACAAGATTGATGCTGCTAGGGCAATCTGAATGCTTTCTAAGTTGGTCCTCAGCTGATTTATAATAACACTGTCTTAATTTCTGTTCTGCTATTGGTTTAACTCTTTTGTTCTGGCTCTCTGAAAGTAGTATACTTTCCCTCATTGCAGCACAATCTTTGTCTTTGAATATATTAGAATCTGCACTGGACTTCCCTTAAAACTGTGCAAAGCAGTGTTTCACTGGCCGAGGACAGGAGTTTCCAAACTTTTTCAGACCTAAGAAAAACAACAACAACAACATTCCCAGAATCAAGAGAGAGAGATCTAATGATAGAAAATAACAATAAAATAAAACTTGTGCACATTGTAATTTATTTATATTTTAAAATTTGATTTTAATGCTACCCAACTCTAACTGACTCTGGGAGGCTTACAAATAAAGAGCAACATAAAAAACACATTAAGTAAATAGGAATATGATAAAAAATAATTGCAAGGAAGTTAATTACAATATGGCAATCCAGACAATCCTATCAAGTTCTCACAGTGCCCTAGGAATACCATTTAAAAAAAAAAACTGGTCCAGGATAATTAAGTATGAATAAATCCCTGCCTGTCTGGCTTTGGTCAAAACAATTTTAGCCATTTTAACGGCTTATTCAGTTTTCCAATTGCCCTGGGAATTGGCAAATGAAGATGTGCAATGTTCAAATTCTCACTGGGTATGGAATGCTGTGAATCTGAATATGAGAAAGAAGTGTTTGCTATTCTATAGCAAGCAAAGAAACTCATCAATTTCCTTATGATTTGCTGAGATCGGGTATATGGTCGTCACTCTGTTTTTTAGATGTTTGTCTTTCTCTTGATATGTCAACAAATTTAGTCACAATTTTTCCCAGGCTGTGTTGGATAGTACTGTCCAGAGGGCCAAAGAGTGAAATGTGATTTGGAGCACAGGTGGGTACACTCATCACGCTTCTTTGGAATATCTGAAAGCAGCCATTCCTTTCCCCTTGATTGAACAGCTGCCTCCTCCATAGCTACTACATTATTTCAGGAAACACCATATTTGCCCTTTGATCTGGATGTCTACCCAGCCATAATATTTGATATTGCATTTGAGCATAGAGCTTCCTTTTGTTGTCTTTCTCTGCATGAGTTCCAGGTCTCACATTGTTCCAAATATGCTTTCATCTAAGAATTCATGCCAGGCTGATATAAACATTCTTTGGCTCTTTGAAGGCATGTCTCAACTCCCACTGTAGTGTTTTCTTTTGACCTGTCTTTCTAGTTTTCAACATATATTCATTGCTGCTTTGCAGAGAAAAGAATGCATATAGGCCAGCAATAACATTGATTACAATCAAACAAATAAAAACATGTTCTATGGAACTGGAAAGAAGTTTACACCAGAAATTCTCTACCTGTTAAAAAAAGCACTTTTCCTTCTAAAGGATTTCCAGCTGATTTTGTTATGTGAATGCTACATATAATGCTTAACATAAAATACCATCTATCAAGGTGTTTAGCATTGGCATCTTTACATGGAACTAAGCAATAATTTATTGAAATATATGAGAGTTAACAGACTTATCTATCTGCAGTTAAAATAACTTACTGAATTATTCATGTGATATTTGAAATTATGATTGTGGGAACAAATTAGCTAACTGAAAACTGGAAATTAATGTTGCTCATTAATAATGCATAGATTTGGGAAGGGTGCTGGGAAAGCAGGTGGCTTAGTCCATGGCATACAAATGCAAAATTTTCCATCTGATAAATATTCTTCTGATGACACCATTGCATTCGAGAAAAGAAAATGCTGTCCACAATTACTGGGAGAAAATGGCCTTTGGGAAATTGTAATGGCCTTATTATAATCAAATCAAGTTGTGTGCTGTAGTCATCTCTGGCTCTTCCATTCGGAGTCATTTTCTGTCTTATGCATGAGGTGCTTTCATGCATACCCACAGATCAATGTAGTGGTTAACCTGGTCTTGATATTAGGCTATGAGTAGGGGTAAGGCCGTTCTACTATTAAGCAAAGTTAGATCGCTGTCTCAGAGGACAGATACTGGGCAGATGCAATGCAATGCTGGAGGGCAGAGGTAAGGATGCTTCAGAATCTGCCCTGCATCTCCTAAACCACCTTGCTATTCCCAGGTAGACTAGAGAACTGTAATTCTATCAATGGTGTTGAAATAAACTAACTCTTCAAGTTGGCTTTTCCATGTGGAATGGGACAAGATCACTATTTTATCCTTTGCCTGATGCAGCACAATTTTTTTGAGATGTTCCTAACTAGAGGATCATTTTGGTTTTCATTTGCTGGGCAATGAACTATTTTTCCTGTCATAACTTACCTTCACGATAAAATTAGACTTCGTTTGCTACTGTTAATGGGCAAATACAGTATGCAACAAAGCCACTTCTTCTTGGCAGGGACAAATAAAAAATGGCAATTATTATGAAAATGATGGAACTTGTGCATATATAATAAAGTTTCAGTTTCATTCTATTGCAACATGATGGTTTGGCCTACAAGCAAACCATAAAAGAAATTAGAATGATTATTTTTGCTGTTACAGTCTGATAAACTCCATACAATTTCCTGGTCTGGCAAGAAAATTAGCTTTAGTACTAGCAAACTTAATAAATCAATCATAGAACTTGACATCCAGCTTCTTTTGGATAAGAACATGGCCATGGCAAGAATAATTAGTAACTACTGCAATTTCTTTGCCATCAAAGACCTCCAACAACATCTTCCTCTTGCTTAAAGGATAAATATAATGACGTTGGCTAAACTTGCTGTATGATTTCAAAGCAGCTTAAACAAATTTGCTGTAATCCAACCAGACAGCTGTGGATCAACCTTCATACTGCTTCACTGCTTTAATATTGAAGTAAAGGCCAAACTGAATAGCCCCATAAATATGAAACTGAATCAGATGCCCCATATCAAATTCGCTTCTTCCGTAACATCAAGCACCATATGCTTTGTATTGTGATGACATATCCTGATTTGCTAGTTTCTTTGCTTTGAATTGACATAAATGGCTGATGCTGGCAAGGGCAGGGGGAATGCCTTAAAGGAATGTGATGCAGGAACTTGGCTGAAGCTAAGCAAGTCCGGTTTAGTCAATATCTTGACTGGAAGACTGCCCCCAAGAATTTTGTTTTATTCCCCGTTCCATTGAAGAAAAGTAGAATTGCAAGCACAATCAATAAAATGTAGTTCCTTGTGTTATGTTATGATGATACTGAATAAATTGTATGTGACAGAAAGGGAATTACAATTATATGGCAGCTGTGTATTTAGTTTAAATTTATTTGGCCTGAAAATTCTGCTGGGAACTCTTGGGGAAAGAAGGATGGCGATAAAATAATTATATAACCAAAATAGATTTTTTTTGAAACAACCAAAGTTCTAGTAATGGCTTTTGAGTTCAGTATCCCTAAAACTTTCTGAGAATGTTCCTAGTTAATAGAACCTAACAAAATTATTGGGCACCAATAATGGGATCTATCTTGCTCATAAGACCCCAAAATTATTAATTTAAGTATAGAAAATGTATTGTTCTGTAGTTTTTCCAAGCTGCCATAGAAAAATTCTTAAAGCATGGTACAAAAGGAAAATGAAATGAAAGTAATCTGACAAACATCTGCTAATGTGGCAAAGCAAATAATTTCAGTAAATTATTTTTTAGAAACAAGGTGGTGAAGGCCTGCACAACATGGCCTGTGGAATTCTTTCCTAACCACTTTACCAGCAATGGCCAGAGCACATGAGTCACAAAGGCTTCACGGGACCTGATCCAACTCACAGCAAACAACACACTTTCTTGTAACATCCCTCCTCCTCCTTTTTAATTAACAAAGCAAGGGAAGTTTTTACTTCTGCTTTCATGCATACATTTTATTACAGCAAATTTATTTCCCCCTTTTTTTCTCTTTCTTTCTGACCAAAGGGTCAGCAAAGCCAGTCAACAGAATAATGCATACAGTCAACAGAATCATGGAAAAGTCATTTTAATACCTGCTTACTAAAATTTATGAGCCCAACATTGCACTTAGCCTGAAATACTACAGGTGAAACATCTAGTCTTCACCCTTTGTATGACTCTAGGATATCATGCTAGGATCTATTATCCCAGAAGAGGAAAGAAAAAGGCAGATGTTTGAGTATTAGAGTCCTGTGTAGATGCTTTAATGTTTTTTTGTGAAAAGCAGTATCACTTCACCTCCGATTTGTTCTCACATTCCCATTTTACCTTTCTTTTTATCTTTGTAGCTGCAATCATCTGGCTATCAAGGACAGACTGTATTTTGGGACTTGTCATAATCAATTATTGATTTGAAAAAAAGAGCATCCTCACCTTGTGCATTCAATTATGAATGGGGCTGTGCAAAGCTTTGAAGGGGTGCTTTGGTTCAACAAAGCTTTGATAGAATGACCCTCTCAAAGCAGATTTCCAAATCAAACTGCAGACCTGCTTCAGTAAAGTTCAGTGAATCATATCAGTAAAATGCTTTACAATTTTGCAGAACACTTGGCAGAGCTGATTTTTTTCTGTTGCTTTTTGGATTGTTACAGAGAACATACAATATTACAATTTTATTTCTACCTATGAAAATCCTGGGTGGGGGTGGGGATAAACAGTGTGACAGGTTCCCTGATATTGACATGAGCAGCCAGCCAGTGAGTTTTATCACCTTATTAAACTCTCTGCTTATCAGAACCCATTTAGGTTAACACTGCTTTAGGTTTCATCCACTTTCTCAGCTCTCAACTTGTTTCATGTGACCAACCATATGCCTTAACTTTGCTTTCCCTTATGCTAATGGGATGTTACATTTCTGTGCTGATCTTGTCAACACAACTGGGAGTTCAACTTAATTCTCAACACTCCATACACACTCGTCACCAACTAGCCAAGTATTTCCCAACTTTGGCAACTTTAAGCTGCATGGACTTCAACTCCTACAACTCTTACATGCTGGCTGGGGAATTGTAGGAGTTGAAGTCCACACTGCTTAAAGCTGTATATTTACGTTCTGCATATTGCAGCTAGTTTATGGCTCTCAGAAATGTGTGAATAGACGCAGGAGCATTGCTAATGTGTCACAACCCTGAGAGGACAGTGACCTGCTCAGAAGAGACCACATTTGCCTTGCCTGCCCTGCCCTGCCCTGCCCAGTCTTGCACTCTATTGAACTCGCATGAATAAGAGTTTTTTCCAGGGAGGGACCAAGCTTATCAATCAGCTTTGCCAACCTCCTCTGCATTTCATAAAAAGCCCTTATTTTCCTAAAGTCTCTGAAATTTTATATTTAAATTAGAGAAGGACGTTTTCTGTAGTGATTCAGCAAGACTTCTCTGTTGGGTCCTTGCTGAACAACGTGGCATCTGCTTTGCTGCTCTTTCTGCATTTCTGCTTAAAAGAGATGTAGGGAGAATAATTCAAAAATTACTGCTGTTGAACCCTTGCAGATACCTAGCAGAAAGTTTAGCAGGGTCATTTAAAGCCAGTTGCTGCTGGATTCATTTCATTTTGTCAAAACATAAAGCAACTTGAAGAAATTTTGGTGCTTCCTCATTATAACTTATCTTTTTAAAAAACTGAATCTCAAATTGATTTAAATGGAATCGGTTTGCCTCAAATCTCAAACGGCAGCCTTGAATCAAATGAGACATTTTCTTCAAACATCAATTCTCTAATTCAAATCAGATCAGTACTGATTCACACAGGCCTTTTATTTGATTTTTGTCATATTTAAGGATAACCAGGAAATACTGCAGCTTTCAACTAACAATAGCGAGAGTGCTGATTTCCTGGAACCCTCTGTTTACCAAAGCACAGACAAATCACCCCTCCTATTTATGTGTTTCAGTGTAATGTTAGGGTTAGATAGATTTTTCAAATGGCAGAAGTGTCTGAATGATACATCTTATTTTGAATGTATTTGTCAAGCAAATGCATCATATCCAGGTAATAAAAAAATACTATTGTGAAGCAAAGATGGAAAAACATATGTCAATACATCAGAGTTTTTAATACATTCAAGAGCTTACTTTGCCACACTTATTTTCATTAGTTACAGATTTATTTCTGTTATTCTGTGTTGTCATCAGTCTTCTATCAGGTAATTTAATCTGCAGCTAATTGCATAATGGAGGGGAAAATTATTATTATGCTAGAAAGAGAACATGTTCATCAGTTTAATAGGGTTAATCCTTAAGCAAAATGTCTACAGTGGGGCTCTTTCAGTTTCTTTTCACTGATAATTCACTTTCCAACTGGGCTACATCAGACCCAGCCACCCAAATAAATGGTATGTGATAGAGAGTCAGTGCTACCCTAGATCCTTATTCTTGTAGCTGCTTCCATACTGGCAATGTGTTGTGGCCAAATAAATGAACTGGCAACAATGTGAAAGTAGAAGAGGAGAACAAATGTTCTCCAAGTCACTATTCTGCTTGGATTTGAGCCTTGGCAATGGCCTAATGATACCTAGGTAAAGGTAAAGGTTTGCTTTGACATTAAGTCCAGTCGTGTCTGACACTAGGGGGTGGTGCTCATCTCCGTTTCAAAGCCGAAGAGCTGGCGTTTGTCCGTAGACACTTCTGTGGTCATGTGGCTGCATGACTAAACAGAACGCCGTTACCTGCCCGCCGAAGCAGTACCTATTAATCTACTCACATTTGCATGTTTTCGAACTGCAAGGTTGGCAGGAGCTGGGACCAGTAGCCAGAGCTCAGCCTGTCACGCGGATTCGAACCGCCGACCTTCTGATCGGCAAGCTCAGCAGCTCAGCGGTTTAACCCACAGCGCCACCGCGTCCCTACATTAATGATACCTACTTGGGTGTTAATCATACCAAGGTCCCTTAAAAGGTGCCCATCCCTGCCTTCATTGAGTAACTAGTGGAATTAATGTATACATTTGTGTACAATTGAAAAATGAATGTTAAGATTACTCTTATATTTCGTAGAATATTTTTGGGAAGAGACATTTATTTAGATACACACACACACACACACACACACTGTACCTGGGACAGCAAGTTGTTAAGTATAGTTATGATGTTCTAAAAGTATTCCTAGTTTCCTTATAAAATCAGAATCAAATTATGATGACATACTCTGGTCATAAGGATTCAATTCACAGGTTAATATTTTAAATATTTATATATCTCTATACATAAAACACAGTTTATTAATTTCAAAACATTTACCACACTTTTCACTAAACTTTTGCAAGGGACTTACAATAGTAAAAAAGGAAGAATCGTTAAATCAGCAGTCCCAAGCAATTGCATCTAAAAGAGTAATTACCAGATAAAGACATAGCTAATACAGCAGAGCTCTTACAATTAAGAATTTGGAAAGCAAAAAGTCTACTGAAAAACTAAATGTATATGACAAAATGTCATTGGATAAGGGGAAAGGTTGGGTCTCTCTTGTTACCCTTCTGGAATATAGTTAGAATATGATAAACTATATAAAATAAATGTGAACAAAAATCATAACATGGGATGTACTCTCTGCTGATTATAAAATTGATGGCAAACCTAGATATGTTGCTAGATGAGAGCTGGCTCACCAATTCAGTTATTAACATTAATAAGGACCAATGCCGGTGAATTAAATCCAAAGGAAAATCTTCAACAAAAGATAGGCTTTGTACATTACAGGATTATAGCTTGAACACAAGGCTTATTTCACATTCATCTATCTAATTTAATTTATATCCACTAGGAAAGAATGTGGAAGTTAGTTCTAGTGAAAAGCAGCCTTTTAACTGTTCTGAGTTGTGATCAATGTTCTTTCTATATGATACCTTAAATAAAGTCAAGAAGGTATAACATGTATGAATGTTATTTCCCCAACTTATAGAAAATTAATGAGAATTGTTCAGTGGCAAATTAATGTTTAAGATAAGTTGTGCTGTGCTGTGCTAGGCCATTACAATTTCATTAGATGTGATGATATTCCAGCAGATTATACAATTAAAAAGTTGGGAATAGGCTATCAGCTAAACTAATGTTCATATTATCTACAGCTGGACTTCTAGGTACCTCAGTGATAAAACAAAAACTCTTAATCTTCCTCTTCTTTCAAAAGTATTCTTATTATGGATATTTTTTCTTGTTTATATGCAGAAGGAAAACAGAACTTTCATGGCAACAAATTAAAATGACTTAATGGAGGAGAAGCTGCCCACGTGTTACGACCTTGATGGACAATTAGAAAGGTGATTTTTCTCTCCTAAACTAAATGAAATATTTCCTCTTGGCTGGATGAGGTTGAGGAGCTACTTGTATGGTCTTACAATCTAATTAATGACAGAAAAATAGTAGTGGAACAGATTTATTATTGTCATCAAAGTCATTAATGGCCATGCCATTTATGAGTCAATGGCTTGTTGGATTGGTAATGGCTGCTAATTTTCAGACTTGGGCTGATTTAGTTTTTACACATCATTTACTAATGCTTCTATCTCAAGTTAATCAGTTTCCCCACTTCCCTTTTGGTTCTCTTATGCTTGGCTTGTAAATGGTACAATTCATTTATTCAGATCTTCTCATCCCAGGGTGAACTTTGCCTTTCAATTGCTGTTTATGTGGCTTCAGCTGAAATGGAAGTGCAACTCTTGACAAAAGAATAAAAGGAACAAAGCTCAAGGTGGAAGTATTCTGGAAGAAGTTACAAATTTAATCTACAATGCAAGATAGTAAAGAGAACATTGTAGAATGCTTTGTTCTGTAGAGAATAAAAGACAATTTCTTAGACTTAAGTTATCCCCAGAATGAATGGACATGGATATTTTTATCTTGTATTCTACATCATGCAAATTCTTTCTTTTGCTGAAATTTAATGTTATGCAAATCTATAATCAACCATTAACTGTAAACAAAATATATCATTTAATTTCTCCAGTATTTACTGCAGGCTAACAATTTGATTGATTACATCAAAACATATACAGTTTTCATTTCTTTCTAAACATAATTTTAAATTTACATTTAATTTATGTCTTGCAGCCAAAATAGATGAATTCTACAAAAAGATCTATGTGTATGGGAAAATACACATAATCTGTCATTTTGTGATCCAGTTTTTAAAGAACAGGTCTGAAGGTCAGGATGATTGTTGTACTCCTCAGATACAATTTGGTCAGCATAGAAAATGCAAGTTCTCTTTGTAGGAAAAGTATACTTTTTATCCAAAAGCATCTTTAAGTCTGCTTTAGAGTATAGCTTCTTTGCAGCAGTCTTTCAATTTATGGAAAGAAAAGTGTGATTTTGTGTTGAATGGCCTGTAGGGACTACAAGCATTTTATGATGTTTTCTGCTGTTTCATTTTTTTATTTTAGTCAATGAATGGAATAACACTTTTCTTTGTTGAAATTTTATTTAATTTTTACTTTATTAGATCCATTCATTGGGTTGATAATATTAAATGTAATCCAATCCTAAAATGCAGCTTTTTAAATATTGGCAATACTCTTAGATCATGTGTATACAGGGCCGCAACTAGGGGGGGCAACCAGGGCATGTGCCCTGGGCGCTATGCTGGTGGGGCACCAAAATGAGCGCGGGGGGGGGGGCAAAATGGGCACGGAATCCATGTTTGCCCCGGGTGACACAGACCCTAGCTGCGGCCCCGTGTGTACAACCCAGAAAAAATAGTCACGACTCAGTCAGATTGGAACTGTGGAATAGAATTTATTCTCAGTTATTAATTTTCAAAGGGTTTAACTGCATCTTAACCTTGATTTATTGCATTTATGTCTCTTTGGATTTTACATGCAACTTTGAGCAAAGATTCAAGCTTCATGTTTCAAACTGACTCAGGTTTGGCTTTCAGCACAATTGCTATTGATGCTGCTATTATTGTACATGTTCATTGCGCCTGTAATAAGTGAGATACCTTGGGTCAAACTCCATATTAACAACCAGTGTTGATTTTCTGCTTGTCCTGGATACCTGTCTGCCTGTATTGCATTTCTTTATCACTGGTTACAGTTGAGTGGTTATCCATACTAACAGGAGAGATGTGTTTTAAAATGAGTTGGAGAAATGGAGTGAAGTAGGAAGGAACTTTTGTAATATTAGAGGGCACAAAAATGGAATACAGTAGTGATGGAAGTGTTTTGGTGAAGTTCTTGTTAGATTTTGGTACCATTTATGATCTGATATGGGTGGGATTTGAGGCACTGGTTTACAAAGACTAAGCTCTTGCTCAGAGAAACAACTTCAGGAGATGGTATGGGGAGATTCCCATTTGATCCAATAGACTGGTTCTTCTAGGGTTACATTTGTCCCTATGCTATTTATCATACACATGAAACCAGCATGTAGGGCTATTATATCTGAACTGCAAAAATGCAGATGACCATTAGATGGAAACAAAGAGATACAAATACCTTACTGCAATCTAGCAGTTGTCTGTATCTGTGCAGCTCAGATATGAGAAAAGTTGTCCTTTGTGGAGCTTCATTTGAAGAATGCCTAAAAACACAAAATGCCATAGTCTTAAGACTAAAGAACACGTGATTCCCATGTTACGACAGCTTCACTATGTCTGCTTTGGGACACAGTTACAAATACTGGTTATCATCTCTAAGACCCTACATCACAGGTTCTTCACTGTGGTTCATCTCTAATGGGATACATTTGTGGGAATAAAAGAGTGAAGTTTTATTTATAGCTGCACATGTGCTTTGGAACTCCACAAATCTGCCTCTTTCTCTGCTAGTTTCTATTGGCAGGTAAACGAATGAATATAGAGGTAGGCATTGGTATTTCAGACAATTCGCTTCTCTTGCCGCTTTAAATTGGAGAATGTTATAATTTATTTCTTGCTGAAGTGCTTTTATCTAACCAAAATTTGATTTCTGATGTTCCAATTATTTTATCTGTGTGTATTGTTAGGTGCCTTAAGTAATATTTTTAAAGGAAGGGTGGGATATAAATGTAATCAATCAGTAAAGAATCTGCACTGTTCAGCTAATTAATGATCAAGGACTAATTTGGTTTTTGATTAATTTTTATTAAATAAACTTACAGAATAAAAACAATACAAATTGTCCTGTTGAAACTTGAAACTTTGAAAACCATTGAAAACTAAATCCCTCTGCAACCAATTGTTCTCTTGATTTTATTTTATATTCTCCATACTCTTATTCTAACAACTCCTGATAGGTTAACCATTTCTCTTTGCCTGCTGTTTCTTTTCTATAAAATGGTTCTTGTGCTGAGACCCACAAAGGTGTTTTCAGGCACAGCCTGGGTTTGTATCGGTTAGGCACCAATTTTCATATAATAAGTCCAGTAATTTATCCATAAGCCTTTATAAAATATTGCTTTAACTTCATTTGGGACATAAATTCCTAATATCAACATCTTAGCCATTAAAATTAACTTCCACCCCCACATATCTACCATAGTCATCAGCCAATGTCAGCTCTGGTTGTAGTTCTGGATTTATATGCAGAACAACTTCATTTTTCTTTTTGGTTCCCACTGAAATGATCTCTTCACCTAAATGTTTATAAATCAAATAATATGCATTTTCTAATATGCATTTCTTGTAAACAAATTACATCTTACTCCAATTTTTTCTAACAGTGAAATAATTTTCTTCTTGTTTGAGGAGCATTTGCTCCATTTATATTCCTTTTTAGGCATTTAAAATCCATTATGCCAAAAATTTAGAAAAGTCAATACCTATAGTGCCTAATGTAGTAGCCTGTTCCTCAAGGACTAATTTGGGTTTTGGATGAGAGCTTCTTCATCAGCTTATCACATTACCTTCACTCAATCAATCAATCAATCACACATCATCTATACTGATATTTTGTCACCCTTATTTATATGTAACTGGTGGGTTAAATTGATTATTTTAGTTAGTGGATTTGCACTATTTTAATTATGAATTATTTTAAGCTGTTAAGATAAAGCAATTGTCTTTTTCACCCACAACAGATCTACATAAAAAAAAAATCTAAAAATTAAAATTAAAATCGCAAATTACATAGCCTGTGAACAATTTTAAATTGTTCCCTGTTGATGAAGATATTACATTTTGGAGGATATATTTGTTGCTTCTGCAATAGTACAGTGCTATATTATAGGCTTTTAATATAGCTGTCTGTTAGATCATGGCCTCTACTTTATTGGCTAATTTTTAGCAGACAGATAACAAACTTTTGCATGTTCACTCAGTAATAAGGCCCATTAAGTTGATAGTGATATATGGAATCACAACTATCTAATTATATTAGACATTTGTGAATTAGGTACCACTATCTACATCTAAGTGTAATAGATGTCCCTGTCTCTGTCAATCTGATATACTAAAACTGCAATCTTGTACATATTGCACAAAAATAAATCCCATGAAACTGAATGGCTTTTACATTTGAAAGAACTTAAATTATCCAAAGTGGTGATATTTTATTTATTTATTTATTATTTTATTTATTAAATTTATGTCACCACCCATCTCCCCCAGTGGGGGACTCTGGGCGGTTTACAATAAAATAACACTAAAAACATAGCCATCTAAATTACCATTAAGATATAATAAAATGAATGAAAAATCCAAGTGGAGATGGAACACAATCACTAAGAAGTGCTATGGCGCCAGCCATCCCCAGGTGGAGCTATCACTCTCCCCCTCCCAAGCAAGGCAGCAGAACCTTATATATTATTATTATTATTATTATTATTATTATTACCTTATATATATATATATTATATATATAATATTATATATAATATTAGTGTTCATTTGCATGAAACACTCACCTGGAATCACAAGTCAAACAGAGAATTGTTATGTTTGAAAGGTTAGGTCATTATTTAAGCCACATGGTCTTGGCTGTAGTGATGAGTTCAGCAGCATGGAACTGGCACTGAAGATATGCTGTACATGTCTTGGAACCAAAGCCCATCAGTTACAGGAATAATTTGCACAGTCTTTCCTCCACAGTGGCCTGAGTGCTTGTCTTTTGGACACACATTATTATTTCCACTCATCATTCTACTGAACAGTTATGCCTCAGGAAGGGTGGGAGTGGGGGTGGGAAACAAATTAATTCTAAGATGAGATGCTGTGTAGTCCTCCCCATGTTTGTTCTTTGCCAATTAAAAACACGTTCTTTTGTAATTCAGAGATTATAGTGGTGTCACATCTTATAAAAAGCATTTTGAAGATGTAGTACAGGAACATGGAAAGCCTGATGTTCACCAATTAGAGGGAAATCAGTTTCCTGCATGGGAATACAAGGAACATAATTTCTCCAATGTGCATAATAGGGTATTTGACTGCCTAGGTGTTTCTGAACCAAATAGGCTGTGCTGTGACTAATTTTGTCAACGAATTGGTAATAGTTACAGTTTTTTACTGAAAGATTGTTAGGGCAAGGTATAAATTTTCTTAAGTCTGCTTCCACAAGAGATTCTTAAAGTGTGGGTGAGCCAAATCTGCTCTTGGCATTTTCAAAAACCATCTTACTTTTCCCATAATTTGCAAGAAATGCCTGCAGAAATATCCACCCACTTATTTACGTTGCTATGTCTTATATATGTCACTCCATTTGGTCTTCATTATGATTGTTCCATATGACTCACCCAGGAAAAATATAGAAACAGGGAATTAGGGGAGAATCACACTAAGGGAAGAGCAGCAAAAGAAACAATGGTATGGAGCCAAATAGAAAACTGTTAATATTCTTGTCACTAGAAATTTTCGGGATAATAGTTTTAGGTTTTTATATCAGTTATTTTGTGTTGAAAGTCCAAATGGAAGCAGTCCTAGCACCATCAAATGCATCCTGATATTTGTGTAAAGTGTAACTTAATTTATCTTCAGCATGCTCTTGGATTGGGTTGCAGAATCTCTATGGGGTAGATGGTCCTCAGATACCCAGTCCTTGAGACATAGGGTTTTATAGGGGATAACTGGCATACTGAACTGAGCACCTTCCCACCTGAGATCCAGTAGGACCCTAGCCTCTTAGCCTTCCAGAAGGCCATGAAGACCTGGCTTTCCCCCTAACTATTGGGTTAGGATGGAAGTGAGCTCTGTAAATGTGGAGCTAATATGGTGATGTCATGGTGCCATGGTGGGATGTATGATTTTTGTTGTTATTGTTAAGGGGGTGGGACTGTTGTTTTATCTTTATGTTTTATTGGCTGCTCTTGTGAGTTACCTAGGCACTAACAAGAGTTTCCAATGAGCATACAATCAGCTGCTCTTTATACCAAATGAAGTTTTTGGGCAGTCTTCAAGTGCAGCCTCATGTTAAGTGGATTGCAATAATCCATGTGGGAGATGGCAAGGGCCTGAGGGATCATCTCCAGTGCTTCTTGGTCTAATTAAGGCTGCAATCAGTGCACCACCCTAAGCCGGGCAACCATGTATGTGTTGGAAGTCCTGGCAAATCCAGCATGCCTCATTAGCATATGGATGGTTGCTCTAGGATGCAAACTCTCTCTGCTACCGAGGAAGCTGTTTGTTGCCACTCCCACTTCCTTTCTTTCTCTCCCTCCTTCTTCCACCTACTGAGGAGGCAGCAAGCCTGCTGCTCTCCTCTGTCTCCATCTTTGGCCTAAAGCCATGTGCCTAGCCCTTTCTTCCATGCAGCTTTTAGCAGCTGTAGGGCTAAGAGATCACTAACTATAGTTAAAGGACAGAAGAAACAAGGAACATCATTTTTCCACCAGAGATGGATGTAACAGAACCAAGAATAAAAGTCAGTAAGACCCTTTTTACTTTACTTTTAAACCTGTTATGTCTAAGTGTGTGATTCTTTATGCTTAGGAGGGCTGAGTGTGTAAGATCAATAACCTGTATTTCTCTGACATGCTAATTGAAACTATTTAAGATAATATTCTTTTTCTGTGCGCACAGCTCCTCTGCTGTTAAGCTCTGCTCCAATTCAGTTGGTCCTAGCTGCCCACTAATCAATATGGATGCAGTAGAAGCAAGGACGGTGTGTAAGGACAGAAAGGAATGGAGTGAATGGGTTTGGGTATAAACTCATTTAAGTCAGATTTCCTTTTCTTATTTTGTCTGCCTCTTGTATATTTTATTTACTGCTTCTTACACTTTTTCTGAGCTTTGCATAACGTTGCTTATTCCAAAAAGAAATAATATGGTGAGTGGGAATATATGTGCACTTAATAATCACTTCTGAATTCTTTTCTCTTTGTTGTTCATAGTGAGAAGACCATCATAATCCATATGGCTTGCTGTATCTGCATAAATTTTCTTTTGGGTAAGCATTTTTTGCCTCTGTTAGTTCCAGTCCAGTTGCCCTTATATATAAAGCACATACTGCCTGAACTTTAAGGCGGTAATATCTGAAATAAGTTGAGGCTAAATTAGGCTTAAGCATAGCACTATATGTTTTTATCATGTATTCAGAGTATGAACCCAATCAATTTATTTTAAAGATTTCTATGGGACGCAAGGAGAGAAAGTAATTTCTAATATTTGGCTCAGGCTATGTTTGTGGGTAGAGGTGGTAATTATAGCTCAGACTTGGCATCTGACAGTAAACTGCTGTCACTGAAGTCTTCTTCTTTTATTTTACAATTCCTATTCCCTGGGAATATACTCATCTAGGACTGGGTTTTATGAGAGATCGTAAAAGTAAGGCTTTTTTGTTGCCTTGATTTTGCAGCAATCTTGCTGCTGCTGAAATTTTCCCTCCCTCCCATTCTGAGTACAAAGATTAACTGAATTGGAAGTTGCTTTTATTTTACCAATGGGAAGGTCAACTCAAGTTAGTTCAGAGGCCTAAGCCTCTTTTTTTTCATCGTTAGTGGCCCTGTATCTAAATGGGTGGCATCTGAATGTCTGAACTGAATTTCTTAGTGTTCTTATTTTAGGAAAAAGTTTCAGGTGAAAACAAAGGAGAGCAGTTAGTTAGTCTTCACCTCCAAAGTGGCATAGTGTTTTGTTTAGCAAGCCATGGCTTGCAGCTGCTGCGGGTATCTGCCAACGCACACTATTTCCAGTGGTGTTTACTGACCCCAGGACTGTTCCAGAGGATTATAAATATAGTATTGCATAATCAAAAGCTCTCCTCCACTGAGCAGGTAGAGTTGATTTAAGCTGCAATCTTGGCCTAACTTTCTTTTCTAATGCAATTTGCCTCCAAGTAAACATGGAAACATCTAGCTCAACATTTGGTAAGATGCTCAGGCTTGGAACAGTAAATAGGACCCTATTACCTTATTATATATCTTTTCACGTTACCACATTTCAAGAAAAAAACTGCTAAATAGAATTTGTATTCCCACTGTCACTTGCCTAAGTTAGCCCCATGTAATTGATCTAGTGGTTAAGATGCTGGGCTAGAAACCAGGAGACCGAGAGTTCTAGTCCCACCTTAGGCACGAAAGCTGGCTGGGTGACCTTGGGCCAGTCACTCTCTCTCAGCCCAACTCACCTCACAGGGTTGTTGTGGGGAAAAATGATTAGGTATGTTCACCACCTTGAGTTATTTATAAAAATAATAAAGGCGGGATAGAAAATAAATAAATAAAATTATACTATAAGACGATTTGGTTGTTGTATCCAAGATGTTTGTCTGAACATCTGGCTTATTACTTGAGAACATTAGAAGAGAAAAATAAGAATTTTGTGAAATATGGAAGTTGGCTATATATAATGTTATCTAATAATGATATTTGGGGTAAAAATAGTCTTTAGAATCTTCAGGCCTTTAAAACTATGCTAGGGAATCCCACTGCTCTCAGTTCTACCAGACTGAGATGAGAATCGGTATAATTCTAGAAGCTTGTTTATATTAAAAGTTAATGCATCCTAGAATAAATAAATATTCCGCATCAGCGTTTTTCTTGTCATTCCAAGGTTAAACCTAATTCAATATACAGTGCAGAGAAATGATGCATGTGGTTTGCTTTTTAGGTTTCTATGAGTTAGTATGATCAGGTCACTCTACATTGCTTCTACATTTATGGGAATGGCATTGCAGGAGGTGGGGAATGGTTCAGGTGTCAGCTCATTATATCATCTTGAAAATACCTGCCCCTACTAGTATTGTTGCATATTCAGATTAGCCATTTTTTAAAATCACCCTATCCTTCTCACCTTTCCTTAGGTGAGGCAAAACCAAAAAAACCTTCGCCATCATTCCAGCCACATTGTAATTTTACTCTGCAGTGACCATGGGTATTGTCCTGATTACCAGGAAACACACTGAGGCGAGGACTTGGTCTCTAATATTTATTAGTAGTACTTAACAAGAATCCTAACAAACTGAGAAGGCGTGGGAAAACCCAGCCATATAAACCCCAAAGGTTAAGGCGGTCCCGATCTGTGTCTCTTTGAATGGCTGAACAGTTCCTCAGTGCTACGCATGCGCTTGACAGTCTGGGTGAGAGCCCCCTGCTCGCCATCCTTACTCATGACAGGTATTTATCAGATACAGGGAGACTTCATTCATGAGTGTTTGAAGTTACGATGGCGCCGAATGAGACTTACGACCGTTCCTCCTAGTTAGGGCCATAACAGTGTCCCTGCGGTCATGTGTTCATGATTCAGGCACTTGGTGACTGGCTCTCAATTACAACATCGCAATGTCCCGCAGTCACGTGATCACCATTTGCGACCTTCACTGGTGGCTTTCCTCAAGCAAAGTCAATGGGGAAGCCAGCAGAAGGTTGCAAATGGCAATCATGTGACCGCGGGATGCTACGACCATGCGGGATTTGCCTACTGAAGGCAACTGGAACTGCCGGAACTGCCGTTCTAAGTTGGTGCGGTCACGTGATGTGACGCTTTCCAACTGTGTCACTTAGTGATGGAGTTGCCCGTCCCAATTGCCATTGTTAAGTGAGGACTACCTGTGGTGCTTATTTATATCTTGAGGGAAGTGAAAAAGAACATTTCTTTTCCTGCCTCTAATCCTGAGGCTATTTTGAAACTATATGACTGTCTGAAATGTGGCTGTGGCCTGCTCTTTAGTTTTGGAAGGATGGGGGTTAGTGAAGGGTAGGAAGAAGCTTCTAGGGGTGCCAAACATTATAAGTGATGCAGAAAAAATAGAATCTGGCTTCATGCCATACTGGAAGGAGGCTGTTGTTGTTATTGTTATCCCATATTTTTATATATATAACTCAAGGCAGCAAACATACCCAATATTCTGCCTCCTATTTTCCCCATAACAACAACCTTGTGAGGTGGGCTGGGCTGAGAAAGAGTGACTGGTGCAAAGTCACCCAGCTGGCTTTCCAGTCTCACCGTCTCTTGGCTTCTTGGCCAGCACTTTTGCCACTACACCAAACTGTAGGCATGTTTACTGAATATGTATATATTTATATGTATGTATGTATGTGTATGTACATATATATGTGCGTGTGTATAGATATATATGAATATGTCGGCATATTCATATATATGGGGGAAAAGTTGAGAACCATTTAACAGCTACCTTGTTAGAAGGCATCTGAAAGTCTTTTTGTACCATTGCCATCATCTACCACCCCCTCATAACATTCTCTAAAGAAGGGCTACTTAGTTTCTTACTGCTGGAGCCTGGAATACCTCTAAAAATGATGCAAACATGGCATTTTATCATCAAAACAAACATTTTGATAAAAAATAAGCAATTTATGGCCAGAAAGAAGCTGTGTGTGTGTGTGTGTGTGTGTGTGTTTTAAATGAGTTTTAAGTGTGTTTGTAGTTCCAAATGTTGAGATCTACCTGGGTCTTTGGAGGTCTAATTATTTTAAAGAAAACTTGATAAATTGATAAATATGAGGCTATACTAACATTTCTAATTTGATCATGAACAATTTCAGGACCTTTTAGACTTAAAATTAACTGCCCATTAGAGGGAAGTGACCTTATTTCTATTACAGAGAACATGTCATCTTGTCATTTATTAAACATTTAGAATTTAATCTATCCAGAGCTGATTACTTTTAAATTGCATTGATAAGAAAAATTTAAGAATGTGCTTCAAAGCAGAATTTTGTTGATTCTGCTGCAACAGGCTAGCATGGCTACCCTTCTGGAAAATGAAATCAACTGGTCTGCTTAATTTTGACTGATTCATGCTGTCACTGAAATGCACCTTCTTCTATTTCAAAGCTTTTAAATATAAGGTCAAACCTCTATATACACAGTCTACCAATCATATCCAATCACTATTATTTACAGTTGAAGCAATTAATGAGCTAGAAAAGCTCTTGGAATAAGCAACCACTAAGTAATACAACAACAATAGAATGTATGCTGTGAGATTATTATCTAATTATGGATGCCCAGACTCCATATCAATCTTGTGTTGAAATAAAACATCATAACATTGTTAACTTACTTTGTTGCAGGTGAAAGGACAAGATGTAAATATAATTCATTCAAAATGATATCAAGGTCCCCTTGTAAAATTGCTTCTGATCATTGGAAGATCTGTTCTCAGCAAAAATCTTTTATATTGTCTGTGTCCCAAGTGGGAGAAAAATCAGGGATATCTCTAGAAAGTTAATTTTTCTATGGTAGGAAAAAATGACTTCATGATTATGATCTCAGTGGGAGCTTCCTCTTGTTTCAGTCACTTAGAGGGTGTTTTCTAAGGGACCAAGTTAAGGAAGAAAAAGGCCATTTTCTCCCTTTTCCATGTGCCATTATTCTGATTATCCTTTTCTCTTACTCCCTGATAGTTTTGATTTACAATATTCTAAAGATAAACTCAAAGCAAACCAATAACTAAAGGTGATAGTTACAGCTATATTACTTACCCATCAGACTATTCCCTAAACAGATTTATTCAAACTGCAGAAATAAATTAAGAAATAGTCAATGAAATTAAATATTTATTTATTTATCAATTTTTGCCACTGCCCATCTCCCCCCAAAGGGGAGACTCTGGGCAGTTTACAACTGGGACAAAACATTAAAATAGCATAAAAAGTATAAATACAAATATAATATTAAAATAAATACAGTATGAAATCCAGATGACGATGCTAGTTGGAAAATCGCTCACATGTGTCTAAGAGGCCATTTAGGGCACTAACCATCTCCAGGTGTGATTACCCCCCCTCCCCCCCAAGCAAGGTGGCAAAACCAGGTTTACAAAAAGCCACAAGAGATGGAATCTGCCTTATCTCTGGGGGAAGAATGTTCCAAAGGGCGGGCGCCACTGCAGGGAAGGCATGCCTCCTGGACCCCGCCAGATGGAACTGTCTTAGAGACGGGGTCTGTAACATGCCCTCTCTGCCTGACCTGGTGGGATGGGTCGATGTAACTGGGGTGAGTTAGTCCCTCAGGTAACCTGGGCCCATGCCATGTAGGGCTTTAAAGGTGATAACCAACACCTTGAATTGCACCAGGAAGCCAACCGGCACTCAGTGCAGCTCATGAAGCAGTGGAGTTATATGTGCCAATCTAGAGGCACCAATAATTGCTCGTGCAGCCGAATTCTGGACCAGCTGTAGCTTCCGGATACTCTTCAATGGTAGCCCCATGTAGAGCGCGTTACAGTAGTCTATATGGTGGAGGATCAGGGCATGAATGACTGTGTGACAGGCCTCCCGGTCCAGGAAAGGGTGTAACTGGTGCACAACATGAGGTTGTGCCAAGGCCCTCCTGGCCATGACTGCCACCTGCTCTTTGAGCAGGAGTCGTGAGTCCAGTAGGACCCCCAAGTTCTGCATCGGGTCTGTCTAGGGCAGTGCAACCCCATCCAGAACCAAAGATGACAAAGTCCCGGATAAGGAACAGCCCTTAACCCACAGCCACTCCATTTTACCAGGGTTCAGCTGAAGCCTGTTGTTCCCCATCCAGACCCCCACAGCCCCCAGGCACCTGGAAAGCACGGTCACAGCATCACTTACTTTACCCGGGACGGAGATGTATAATTGAGTGTCATCAGCATACTGATGATACCTCGTCATATATCAGATAAGTAAAATACATATAGCTAAATCTGCTTTGTAACAATGCCGTTCGCCACTCTCTTCTATATTTTTATCCTTGCAAACTGTCCTTGCTTTCACCGCATCTGTACACTGCTTTATACATTGCCTTTTGTTCTTTAAACTTTTAAAATTCTCTCATTCTTAGGATCACATCAACTTCATTTAACCAAACATTTTCTGCCTTCCCCCTCCTCTCGAGCCATTAATTCTTTCTTCATACATTTGTTTTGCTATTCAACCCTCATTCTCTGTGTATAACCAAACCACCTCAATGTACTTTTTTTGTCTTGGTCACTTACTTTTGCTTTCAGTCCACATTCATTCAGAACTACTGATCCATGACTTTATCTCTTCTTGATTTACTACAGACTCTTCTTAAATACCATATGCATAGTTTCATGCAATTTTGTGTACTCCTACAACATTTTGCATAAAGCATGCGTGCTGCTGGCCACTGACTTCCAGCACTACTGTCCCAGCACTTTCTGATTTGGGAGCTAGTGTAAAATTGACAAAAATTCTGTCAGTTTCCTTTTCTGGGAGAAGTGACAGGAAGACTGGTAAATCAGCTTAAATTTAACCTGGCATGTTTTTCGGCCAATTCAAGGACTGGGGAATGTACATTAACGCAGCTAAGAGGAAGAGAAAGTTACCATTCTTAGTCACTTCAGCATTCCTTGCTAGTGTTAAGGTCAATATAGGTGGATTTCAGACATTTGGGCCAGTATGTCACAAAAGCAACCAAAGACCAGTTTTGCCCCACTGGATACTAGCTAGCTAATCTAGAGACGACCTTCCAAACCAACATGCTATTGTCCAAACCCCACCAATTGTATGAGATTAGAATGCATTTGCAATATACTGCAACACACTTAGAATGTAGCTGTTTTAAGCTTGCTTGCTTGCTTTATTTATTATAGTTTTACAGCCTTTGTCAATACGTTCTTGAAAGGACTTTATTATTATTTTTCTTTAACCTGACAGACTAGATGTTCTACCAAGTATATATTGCCTTGCTCCAATTTTAATTAATTAATTAGTTAACAGAGTGTTATCCTGTCTTCCTAAGCATCACATAACGGTGTGCACAGTTAAAATTATTTCATTAGCAAATATAGTTATAAAAATTTTAAAAGATAATACAAAACATACTAAACATGTGAGGAGAGAGGGAAAGGGGTTGTCTTTTTCTCCAACTCACACAGGGAAAGCCTGGTTAAAGACAAGGACCTTCGAGGAATACCTAAAAGATGTAATTGTTGCTCCCTTCCACATATCTGGGGATTACAGCATTTCAAAAAAAAATGCCCACAGGGAAAGCCTTCAATCTGCAAATTGCAGAACAGGCAGCAAGGCCACTGATGATATTACTGATCTGTGCAGGTTTTTAATGGGGAAGGCCAACTACTAGGTTTCCTGGCCTCCAACTCCCTTCTTTTGGATTTCTTTGGATGCAGAACAATATATTTGGATTAGGGTGATAATCGCATAATAAGATCCATTGAGCAAAACATGTTCATCACTCATCAGATAAAAACAGTATCTGCAGGTAGGCAAACTAATGCTCATGTAATCAATAGAGTGGGGGGAAAAAAAGCTTTTTGACCTTTCTGTATTCCTAACAGTTTGCTTTCTTTGACATCCATTAATTCTGATATTGATTTTGCTATAAAAAGCAAACTGGGTTCGTACTGCAGCCTGAGCTGAAGAAAAAAAACTACATTGATTACACTGGAACAAAGTACATAGTAAAAATGAACTGCTGAAAACATTTAAATGTAGTAATCTTTTAAAAAATACATAAATCACATTGGTTAATGTTGCAAATGAGCAGTGCCCTCTTAAATATCAGAAATAGATGACACCATAAAACAAATTTGGCATGAAACAACAGACTCTGCTTCTGTGTACCTGCCATTTTAAAAGCACTATCAATAATGGTTATGGTTGTTGCAAGCAAAAGGAAAGTGTTCTCAATATCCTCTTTAAAAGTTCCTTCAAAGTCACTTTGTAAATATGACAAGACCAGTGTTTTATCTTCATGATAAATAAATCCTAATTATTATGTGTCATGATTGTTTTTATAGTTCAGTCATCAAAACTCTTCTGATACCTCATTACTAGCTATCATTTATAGCTCAAATACATTGATACTATGTGGCTGATGAATGGGTAATTAAAGCAAATTAATTTGAGGAGGGGGGGAATGCAACTCACTTTGGGTATAACTTTGAGAGCAACCCAAGTAGGAATTGTTATGATAGATACCCCTCTGTATTCCAAGCCCTGCACAGAAAATAGGTGGAGTCGGGGGAAGGTGTTGAGAAGCATTGAAAAAATTTGGGGGGCCATACTACTCTTCTACCGCTTGGCTGAGTGGTCCAGGTTTTGGGCCACTTGCGGGGATCTGTTGAGCTTTGGACCCAGCAAATACCAAACAGATGATTTCCATTTTCAGGTGGCCTTTTTCTGAGCACTATGGAGCTTTCTTAGATGGAAAGGGGCAGATGGAGTATCTCTGATGGAGCTCCTCTCTGCTCATGGAGACCATCTCCAACCAATGTTACCCTCACCAGTGGGATAGCTGCAGGAGTTAGCATTTCTTTCTTAGTTAGTTGGCCAAAATAAGAAAGAATATTCAAATGTTCTTAGAGGGCATTGTGACTAGTTTGTTCTGAGTTGTGCCATTCTTATACATTATATTTGCTTTTATAAATGTTAGAGATCTTTGGTTAAAAAACTGATTGTTTGAGGACTACTATATATCAGAATGGAGGAAAACATCTTGTCTCATCTTGAAATAAGCAAAGAAACCTCTTTAGCTCTTCTTCAGGTTTTATGGCTAATCAAGGTTATCACTTTGCTTTGTCCTTTTAATATCTGGCAGTATATAATGAGACTGATTCATAGTCATGTTGTGTAGCAAAATAACATGACCTCCGAAAATAAGCCATTGCTGAGCATTAACTCTACTTTGAAACAAAGTCTCTTTGTATGGAATTTATAAGGAATTTGGCTTTGAAAAGATATGTTATTTCCAGTTCTGCTTTGAAGCACATTTTAGACTTCTACAGGCAAGGACAAAGAATTACAATTTTTGTTTATATTCTGCACATCTTACAAGGTATTACACAGATCACATTTTGGGATTCCAATGTTGGAGACCAAGGGCTTCCAAAAGGCTATGAAACAGTGTAGAAATTTGATTGACAGCAGGTGTTTCTTCTTTTAAAGGCAGATAGTAGAAAATTCTCAGTGCCTGGAATCTGAAATGCAAAAACAAACAAACAAACAAACAACCCACAAAGAAAACAAAACAGACCAAAATAACAAACAAACATCAGAAACATAGTTATTCTAACAAAATTTGGCCAGATTAGGAACAATAAATGTGTGAAGAGGTGTTACAGTATTAGGATTATTACTTATATAACTGAAAACCTGAAATGTTCTGTTATATTTTTATAAATTCCAAGCTTGTCAACCTTCAGAAATAATGGAAAAACTGTTCAGCTAGTTTCTGCCTCTGCTGTGTCATTCAACAATCCAGAACCAAATTTCTAGCCTGAAAAATTGGAGAGAAATTAAAAGGCCAATCAAAAGAAGGGAACCATGTATGAATCAGTAGATAAAAAAAATTACTGCACTTGCATTTAGGGATTCACTTCTACTTTTTTCCACTTGAGTTCAGTTTTTGGCTAGCAGGTTTTCAACCTTGCTTTTTCTCCTCTTTACATGAAAAGAGATTTCACATGTAGGCTATTTCTGACTTAGTTTTCTGAGATATTCCTTCTGTAGTCTCAATATGTTCCTTGTGTAGCCACAAACTTTTATCCAATTCTTCAGGAGCTTATTTGGATATTTACTATGAATTTAATAACTCTCTGTAACACTACAGTTTTAGACCATCTCTGACAGCAAAAATAAGAAGACTGCTAGGGAATAGAATGGTTGAATTCACCAAATCCTGATCCCATGTCAATTTTCCAACACCAGATGTTGTTGTTGTTGTTAGTTGCCATTGAGTTGTTTATGACTCATGGCAACCCTATGTGTAACAGAACGAAATGCTGTTCGGTCTTGCGCCATATGCCTGACTGGTCCAATGTTTGCATCCATTGTTGCTGTAACTGTATCAATCCATCGCATTGAAGGTCTTCCTCTTTTCCGCTGGCCCTCGACTTCACCAAACATGATGTCCTTTTCAAGCAATCGGTCTTTCCTGACGATGTGCCCAAACTATGAGAGTCTAAGCCTAGTTACCTTCGCCTCTAGGGAACATTCTGGTTGTATTTCTTCTAAAACTGATTTGTTTGTTCTTCTGGCAGTCCATGGTATTTTCAATAATCATCGCCAACACCACAATTTGAATGCATCTATTCTTCTTCTATCTTCCTTTTTTAATGTCCAACTTTCACAGGCATATGTGGCAATTGAGAAGACTATGGTGTGAGTCAGACACACCTTTGTTTTTAAACTGACATCTTTACTTCTGAAAACTTTAGATAGGTCTTTGATGGCAGATACAGAAACGCAAATCTGGCTGTCTCTTGGACCATGGATTACTTGATCTAAGATATGGAATCAATACTGATAAACATTAAGGGTACATATGGGAAAAATCAACCCCTCTTATTTTATATAATCAGACTTCTGTGCTCTTGATGTGTGCTTGAGAGGAGGTATCTTTTTCCATTACCTAATTTGATATTCATCAAAAATAATCTGCAGGTTAGAGAGGCGTATAGACAAGACTCCAAGATTCCTCAGCCTGAGCTTAGCTATGGGTCAGACAAAATCCAGACTAACTACTGAGAGGAGCCACCGTGATCAGGGACTGGTCCCAACAGGGCATTCAGAATGTTTAGGAAATGGTGGGTAAGGAATAAGTTGCTCTAACTGTAGAGTGGCATTAATGGGAATTATATGTCCATTGTTATAGGGAGGTGATTGTCCTCACACTCCAAATAGCCAGTAAATATTCTTCTCTGGGGAACCAGTAAATACTTTTCTCTGGGGAGAAGAGGAGCAAGGAGGTTTTAAAGCTCACTGGATAATATTTACATTTAGCAAGGTTTGGCTGCAGAGAACTCCTCCAAGATCTTAAACAGAGAACCAGCAATGAGGAAAGATATAAGGAACTGAGATATGAAAAGAAGGCAGTGGGCAAAACAGCTTGTTGTGATGAACAGGATCTCCTTCATAGGAAAAGATCATGTGCTACACTAGTTATACGTACCTAATCCAGTAGTTTTTATGGAAGTAGTATCAAAGGTTTATACAAAGGTTCAGAGATCTCAAACTTGTCTTCAAAACCCATCCTTTCTATAGACCTGTGATACTACTTCCATAAAAAGTAAGCCGGGAGGTGGAAAGAACAAGAGTACCAAGAGAAGGAAAGCAGAGAGAAATACATCTGTTATTTTTATTTCTGCTTTTCTAAGTATTTCTTCTGGACAGGCTTTGGGAAGAACACATACATGGCATTTCATTTAGGATTAGATGAATTCTGCAGCTACAGACTAATATATAATAGGCGCCTTTATTTTTATTTTCTAATGTTGACCTTTACTGTTAATAATTTATCTCTATAAATTTAGGATTTCCTATCATAGTACTTCAGCAGTCACACTAATCTTTTTCTACTTCTGCTGCCAATGTCAAGCATTCCATTTATTCATTTTTTTTTACCAATACACTCACTGTCTAGAGATAATATGGATCAGTCTCAATCCTATTAATGTCAGCATTTCATTTTATTCATTTAAAATTGATATGCCACCCATTTCCAGTGTGGTTCTAGGAAGCTTACAAAATCAAAAATTCATTTTAGCCCTCTAATATGGCAAAAAACAATTAAATCAGTAATATAAAAATACTATAGAAGAAATTGAGAGCACCCCCCATGATGGTAAATATGCCTTTTTAACAGCTTTTTCTAATAAATGCTTACTTACATAAACTTCTATTTTTTTATGCAGCAATTCCTAAGATATGCCATTTTCATGTGTAGTGTTCACAAAGTTCCATTTTTTTTCTTTCAGTCTCCAAAATACATTTTTTGAATACAACCTTTTCAAGTAGATTGTATGCGTCATCCAACTACTGTATATGCAGCTTTTGCATCCTCCTCCTCCTTTGAATCAAGAAATATTTTGAGAGAAGCTAGCTATCATTTAACATCCCAGTGATCCAAATATACGCTCCAACCACTGATGCTGAAGAAGATGAGGTAGATCAGTTCTGTGAGGATCTGCAGCACATACTGGACAGTACGCCTAAAAGAGATGTTATTTTCATCACAGGAGACTGGAATGCTAAGGTGGGCAGTCAAATGACACCTGGAATTACAGGTAAGCATGGCCTGGGAGAACAAAATGAAGCGGGACATAGGCTGATAGCATTTTGCCAAGACAACTCACTCTGCATAACAAACATTCTCTTCCAACAACCCAAGAGACGGCTTTATACGTGGACTTCACCACATGGACAACACCGAAATCAGATTGACTACATCCTTTGCAGCCAAAGGTGGCGGACGTCTATACAGTTGGTGAAAACAAGACCTGGGGTTGACTGTAGCTCAGATCATGAACTTCTTATTGCACAATTAGGATCAGACTAAAGAGATTAGGGAAGGCCCACAGATCAGTTAGATGTGAGCTCACTAATATTCCTAATGAATATGCAGTGGAGATGAAGAATAGATTTAAGGGACTGGATTTAGTAGATAGGGTCCTGGAAGAACTATGGCAGAAGTTCACAACATTGTTCAGGAAGTGGCAACAAAATACATCCCAAAGAAAGAGACAACCAAGAAGGCAAAATGGCTGTCTGCTGAGACACTAGAAGTAGCCCAAGAAAGAAGGAAAGCAAAAGGCAACAGTGATAGGGGGAGATATGCCCAATTAAATGCAAAATTCCAGAGGCTAGCCAGAAGAGATAAGGAATTATTTTTAAACAAGCAATGCACGGAAATGGAAGAAGACAATAGAATAGGAAGGACAAGAGACCTCTTCCAGAAAATTAGAAACATTGGAGGTAAATTCCAGGCAAAATTGGGTATGATCAAAAACAAAGATGGCAAGGACCTAACAGAAGAAGAAGAGATCAAGAAAAGGTGGCAAGAATATACGGAAGACCTGTATAGGAAGGATAACAATATTGGGGATAGCTTTGACAGTGTGGTCAGTGAGCTAGAGCCAGACATCCTGAAGAGTGAGGTTGAATGGGCCTTAAGAAGCATTGCTACCAACAAGGCAGTAGGAGATGATGGTATCCCAGCTGAACTGTTTAAAATCTTGCGAGATGATGCTGTCAAGGTGATGCATGCTATATGCCAGCAAATTTGGAAAACACAAGAATGGCCATCAGATTGGAAAAAATCAACCTATATCCCCATACCAAAAAAGGGAACCACTAAAGAATGTTCAAACTATCGAACAGTGGCACTTATTTCACATGCCAGTAAGGTAATGCTCAAGGTCCTGCAAGGTAGACTTCAGCAATTCATGGAGGGAGAATTGCCTCCTGAGGAATCTGTATAACGATCAAGTAGCAACAGTAAGAACAGACCATGGAACAACGGACTGGTTTAAGATTGGGAAAGGAGTATGGCAGGGCTGTATACTCTCACCCTACCTATTCAACTTGTATGCAGAACACATCATGGGACATGCTGAGCTCGATGAATCCAAGGCTGGGGTTAAAATCACTGGAAGAAACATTAACAATCTCAGATATGCAGATGATACCACTTTGATGGCTGAAAGTGAGGAGGAACTGAGGAGCCTTATGATGAAGGTGAAAGAAGAAAGTGCAAAAGCTGGCTTGTAGTTAAACCTAAAAAAAAACAAGATTATGGCAACCAGCTTGATTGATAACTGGCAATAGAGAAAATGTAGAGGCAGTGACAGACTTTGTATTCCTAGGTGCAAAGATTACTGCAGACGCTGACTGCAGCCAGGAAATCAGAAGACATTTAATTCTTGGGAGAAGAGCAATGACAAATCTCGATAAAATAGTTAAGAGCAGAGACATCACACTGACAACAAAGGTCCGCATAGTTAAAGCAATGGTGTTCCCTGTAGTAACATATGGCTGCAAGAGCTGTACCATAAGGAAGGCTGAGCAAAGGAAGATAGATGCTTTTGAACTGAAATTTTACTGCCAGTTGGAGTAAAATCCTGAGAGTGCCTTGGACTGCAAGAAGATCAAACCAGTCCATCCTCCAGGAAATAAAGCCAGACTGCTCACTTGAGGGAACGATATTAAAGGCAAAACTGAAATACTTTGGCACATAATGAGAAGACAGGCACCCTGGAGAGGATGCTGATGCTAGGGAGAGTGGAAGGCACAAGGAAGAGGGGCTGACCAAGGGCAAGATGGATGGATGATATTCTAGAGGTGATGGACTCGACCTTGGGGGAGCTGGGGGTGGCAATGAAGAACAGGAAGCTCTGGAGTGGGCTGGTCCATGAAGTCATGAAGAGTTGGAAGCAACTAGACGAATAAACAACAAGCTATCAGACATGATAGATTCCACTTTTGGGTGGATCATACTATTTTGCTCAGGGAAAAAAAACCCAGTAGTTTTTAACACAGTAGGTATGTACTATTTTTCAAAACTTTTCAGTGAAGAGAATATAAAAGCCAACTGCATATGTTCTTTTAAAATTACATTATTTAGTAACCTGGAAATGAGTAGCAAACAATCACTAACAAGTTTAAAAGTATGGTTTTATTTATTTAAAGCCAATTATTTTATTTAAAATATTTATATATCACTTTGTCATGGGTTCTTTTTTTAAACCATACCCAAAGATTGACACAGACCGAAGAGCAGCCTGCTCTTCCACAAACTTTTCCTTTCCTTTTTAATTCTACTTTGGGTGAGACAATACCGAAAAAGGTTGCCATCAATGGAAGGATTGGGTTTGAAATCCTCTGGTATGATAAGGCTTTTGCATTTGATAATTGAACCTGTTCTTGCTTTTAAAGGATGATCCGGAAAGCTTTTAGAAGGGAATGATTAAACCCAACTGTCTCAGGCTTCTGATCAGGGATGAACTATTCTTTAAAATGCTGACCTGAACTGAATACTGAGTGAAGAATTTTATCATAGAAAGACTGCTGAGCCACACTTTCTAGCACTTAACCAGGAAAGCACTGACATTCCAACTTTATACATCCAGCAGAGCTTTAAATATATGGCTTACATAGAGTAAGTGGTGGATAAGTACACGAGAACCTCTCCACCTCAGATGGTTAATAATAATATTTAATCTTACAGTGTGCAATTTTTTTCCTCCATCCATTATGCAGATTTTGCTGATATGCAGGATTAACCCCAAAGAATGTCAACCCCAACTTTCAGGTTCTACCACAGGAAAGTAATGGACAAGTTATAAACCAAGAAACAACCTCTGTATAATTTCTAACTTCCCCTGCTGGTGAACCAAGGATGGCCAACTGCAGCTGAAACCAAGCCAGGAGTTTCCTTATCCATGTGGCACATCTACATCTACATATAGATATAGATATACATATATGTATGTGTATATACCATTGCTTTAACTATGTGGACCCTTGTTGTCAGTGTGATGTCTCTGCTCTTAACTATTTTATCGAGATTGGTCATTGCTCTTCTCCCAAGGATTAAGCGTCTTCTGATTTCCTGACTGCAGTCAGCATCTGCAGTAATCTTCACACCTAGAAATACAAAGTCTTTCACTGCTTCTACATTTTCTCCCTCTATTTGCCAGTTATCAATCAAGCTGGTTGCCATAATCTTGGTTTTTTTGAGGTTTAGCTGCAGGCCAGCTTTTGCACTTTCTTCTTTCACCTTCATCATAAGGCTCCTCAGTTCCTCTTCGCTTTCAGCCATCAAAGTGGTATCATCTGCATATCTGAGATTGTTAATGTTTCTTCCAGAGATTTTAACTCCAGCCTTGGATTCCTCAAGCCGAGCATGTTGCATGTGTTCTGCGTACAGATCAAACCAGTCCATACTCCAGGAAATAAAGCCAGACTGCTCATTTGAGGGAATGGTATTAAAGGCAAAAATGAAATACTTTGGCCACATAATGAGAAGACAGGACACCCTGGAGAAGATGCTGATGCTAGGGAGAGTGGAAGGCAAAAGGAAGAGGGGCCGACCAAGGGCAAGGTGGATGGATGATATTCTAGAGGTGACGGACTTGTCCCTGGGGGAGCTGGGGGTGTTGATGACCGACAGGAAGCTCTGGTGTGGGCTGGTCCATGAAGTCACGAAGAGTCGGAAGTGACTGAACGAATAAACAACAAAAAATGTGTATATACATCTGTGGAGTCCTTGGTGCTCTCTGAGTTTGGTTGTTTGCTTGCAGACGTTTCATTACCCAGCTAGTAACATCCTCAGTGCAAGTGAGTGTGGGATTTGCTTCCTGTTTATTGTAATGGAATGTGAGAATGACTTTGGAAGACAGGGGAAAGAGATGCTGCCTAGGGAAACAATCTGATAAAAGAGGGAGGAGTCCGCAACTGAGTAACAGGCAGAGAAAGAAACTTAGAAAGGAACTGCCCTAACTGATTAGGCGGTAAATAGGGATGGCGGGAGATTTGTACCTTCAGACTTGCAGGATTCTTTTAATGTAGCCTAACAATAAAGTAGAAGTAGCTCATCTGGTTGTGTTTCCTGTCTGGTTTACCTGGGAGGGCTGACACTATATACAGTATGACTGATATGCAGAAGCATATGTCCTCTTTTCTAATAGAAACAGCAAAAAGAAAAAAAGGAGTGTGTGTGTATGTTGGGGGACAAAACAGGATGGCAATAATGCAAGGGGAATAAAAAAATCAGGGAAGGAAAAGAGAGAGAGAGACAAAAAGAGAAAAAGAGCAACATTTAACAGCCTGTGTCAAGCAAGGTTAATCTTCAAAGGTATCCACATTCTCCAGCAGTGAAGTTTCTAGCTACTTGTCCCTCATACCCATTCCTTTGCTTTTAGCAGCTTCTTATAATCTTATCAACAAATATAGGAAGATGCTCTTGATTCACAAGTATTGGTTTATATGTGGGGGGAGGGGAAATCCTCATCTTCCTATCAGGTAATTATGGTACGTTGAGGTAAGTTGCAGTGTTGGTATATTGGAAATGCCAGAAGATCTGTGTATTTTGCAGAGGATGACAGTGGCACAACACTATTATATCTCTTTGTGCCTCAAGTTTATACCAGGTTCATTATTTGGAATCTGCTTTTTAAGCCTCCCACCTGCTGTGTCACCTCCAAACACACAACAGGCTTATCTCTTATCTCTTTCTGCCACAGTACAGTGTGGGAATGAGCATCCAGTTATCAGTATTGGGCACTAGCTACTTGCCAGAATTTATCTCCTGGCATTGAAGGAATATATAAACATACTGAGAGGTTTGCATATCATTAATACAGCATGTAGCGTAAAGCTTTAGACCAGTGTTTTTCAGATTTGTCAACTTTAAGATGTGTGGACTTCAACTCCCAGAATTACCAAGCCAGCATTCTGGAGAATTCTGGGAGTTGAAGTCCACACATCTTAAAGTTGACAAGTTTGAAAAACATCACTTTTGATTATATACCTAAGTCCCCTGAAACTCTCCCAGGAAGAATCTCAATATAGATGTGCCAGCCACTGGCAGAGATGGCTCTATTCTTGCTTATCAGGGTTTTCTGACCACTAATGGGAGATGTAAGCCAAATGTCTGTGGCAGCAGATAAGCTGTTGATGCAATTTAGCTCAGTGAAGTTTACAACCTTCACCAGGTTAGTATATTTATAATCTCCCAACACTTCTCCCAAAATTGAGATTGGCTCCTCCTATCATAGCCTTCTGGAAACCGGTGAAAACAGAAGGTTTCCTAGAAGGTCTTTAGAGAGTGATTGTCACTGTCATATTAACAGCTGTGGTTATTATTTAAGTGGATTTTTATTTGGTCATTCTTTTGCAGCAGGAGGGATTTTGGGGGTTCACTGTCGATGTTTTAATATTTTTCAGTGTATGCCATTCTTGTAAGCTCTCAGGAGGCTTGTAGGATTCAGCAGCATGCAACTTGAATATATAAATAACTATATTGTGAGCACTGCAATATACTCTTTCCCGTATTCGTTTTTTATTTCATAAACTAGCAATATCTATTTCAACTTGTCTAGCTTAGGAAGCTAAATGTTGTTGGGTCTTGTTTGTGCTTGGATGGGAGACTTCTAGGGAATACAAGGGCTGGAGGCTAAATTAGGAAGTCAAGAACCATCATGGATGAAGTCAGTGGCAAACCATTTCCATACTGTTGCCAAGAAAACAACAAGAACCTATCCAGGATATTGCTAGGCTGGACCTGAAGAAGTTATTTTAAAAAGTAAAATCTTTAGACCACATATTCAGGCATTAAGGGACAGTAGTCTGCCATGTTCTAGCCTACTCTATCCTTACTTTAGTTAGACTGAATGGAGTAGTGAAATAGTTAGACCTAACTGAAATAGTTAGACCATCCTCTCCAAAGCATGAGTCCTTGGGGACTGGATGCTCTTTAACTTTTGGGGGACCTTCTTCCAGCTGTTAGTTTAATAATACAATGATTCCATAAGTGGGAACAGTCTAGATCCACTGAGATTCAAGGTCCCTTGGTGAATTACAAATCTAATCACTTCCTCTTGCCAGCAAAGTTTTCATCGCCTATTGAAGTTCCACAATTCTATGTGAATTGTAGGTTTGGGCACATATTTCTATTACAATGAGAACTTTTCTATAATATTTCAAAAATTGAAGATCTCTTTTTAAAAAAATGTATTAGTATTCCACAAATTAAAAGAAGTTTATGAAACACTGGAATAGTAGATTGAGATGTCAATGGGCTTCAGAGGGACCTGGGGTAAAGTTCTGACACAGTTGACTCAATAAAATTCTGACTCATGCATCCAGATGAAATGCAGATTTCAGATTTATTGATGATGTGTACATATGTTAAGCAAAAAGCCATTACTAAAAAAGTTCTCACACAGCTACCTGATAAAAGCCACATAGGCACGTCAAAACCACCTCCACACTCCCCCCATTTTCCCTTAACAGTCCAGCATTCCACTCCTGGCTGGCTGGTACGACCTTGGATTTCTTCTCACTCTCAATAACTCCCCCCCCCCCCATCCGGAGCTTGAGATTTGTTGCTTCAATGGCAGAGAACACAATCAACAGATCTAACAACTCTTTGATTGTGAGTTCTGACACCCGGGTTCAAGTGGCTTTTATCGTAGGTTATCCAGAGAAAAGTATAAAAAAGAGTGTAAAGCACTTTGCAAGTTAAACGTGGTAATGATAAGCTGCAGTAAGAGCATACTCTGATTGATTTCAACATTATTCTGTGGAAATCAGCAATAAATTTTAAAATAGTTGCTCATGGAAACCAACTATTTTATATAGCTACTAATGGGATTACTGTTTCTTACAGACACTAATATGATCAGTTCATGCAATAGCACTTACACATTGTTCAAGATAAGTTGTATTTAACAAATTCTATACTTTTTGTAAACTAGTTTTGCAGACCATGTAATAAGGAATATTCTTTGGAGCATCAGTTTATAATCTAATAATTATAAACTGGGAGGTGAATGTTTAGAAAGGGCAATCTGAAATAATCTAGGTCTGGATTGTTACAGTTTTGAGACTAATGGTTGCCTGGATGATGTTTGATAGTCAACCTTACTTTTAGTGAAACAGGTAGCAGGCCACTATATCAATTGCCATGGCAATAAGCCTAAAAAAGTGCAAGATCTCTTTTGTGAAGGCAAGATCATCAGAAGACCTTTCAAGCTTGGAAATATATTTAAAAGACATGAGTGGCAGACGTGATTTGGGTAAGGCATGTAAATGTATGTGTTTTCAACCAGTTGCTCATAACAAGAAGGACTGGTGCCTTACTTCCTTCATCTTCTGTGTTCTGTTTGCCTTATTCACATTTCAGTACCATTCTGAATATTTTAAGTGAACTCCAGGGATTAGTTATGAACCACCAGGTTTAAGGAAGTTCTAGCCTCCATGTCAGTAATTTAAGATGTACAATACATCAAAAGAATGTGCCAGTCTTTGGCACATCAGTAGACTATATCATCTACTATATCACCTTTGAATCTTGGTTTTCCTGTGGCAGAGTCAAAAGCCCTCACTTGCAACCTGTTTGAGTTTGGTCAGTCTCAGGAGAGCTGAAAACTGGGAGAATTAGGATGTCCAAATGAAGTAATAACTTCTTCTCTTCCTTATTTGTGGCTTGATGGAGCTCACTGGGTACAGACTATACAGTAGACTACAAAACTCCTTTGTATTTGTAAAAATACTACTAATAATACATTTGTAAAGGCATCACACAAATAGGCCAGTACAGGAATAGACGTATCCTGCCATATGAATCCACACATAGAGATGATGAAGTTAAAGACCAAAGATTTCAAATTTAGTTTTGGAGTTTTTGCTTCCAGAGCTTGATTGGTGATGGGAATTGTTAGTATTCTGAAGTGCTCTACAATGAATGGAGACTCTTGTGTTTTAATTTGCTTGATGCATATTCCTTCCAAGATGCCCTCAAGCGTATGAAAATCAAAAATGTTTTAAATCATTCTGAAATGTTGTTGACCTGTCCTCAGTTTATGATTCAGGTGGCAGTGAAGCAAGACCAACAAAGACAATATACTCAATAGAGAGCAAGGACTAAGCTCAGCTGTGAAACTACAGGTTATGAACTACACAGGAAAACTAGAAAAGACAAGAATTTTATTCCCCATCTCTTTTTATTGAGGTTAGGCCTTCTAAACCACCTAGCTTACTCTGACAGCAGAGGATTGGGTTATTGTCACATTGTGAGAGATGGGGAAAATCACAACACCAAGGAAGAAAAGCCTCCACATGGATGTTTAGGTTGTGCTCCCTAGAAATCCTAATGTAGCTGAGAGAGAATAAGGCATTGCTGGTCTTTTTTCAAGGCCTATATAAACAATAACTGATTAAACTAGAACCAGATTAAGTTATATTAAGCAAAGGAAAAAGAACTGTAAAGAAACGTGGAAATAACTACACCCATGGCAGAATCAACATACCATTTTATTGCTATTGTGGGCAAAACTTTTTGTAGAAAGGGATGGCCAAGGTCACAGAGTTCTATTTATGATGAAAAGCTGGGCTTTGTATAAAGTATTGTAGTAGAATAAACTGAAACAGAGCTGAATGGTGAATAGTAAGTGGTGAGTAAATTTACATACCTCTTAATATTCTGTTCTTAATCAGACTCCACAAACGGAGGCAAAAAGTTCAGGTAATTGGAATACCTTCTAATGCACTTCACTTAGTAACATATTAACATTTAATATTAACAGTTTCCATCATATCAGTCACCAATGAATGATAAGAATTTGTTTATTTATTTGATTTATATAGCTGCCCAACTCAGTGTATGACTCAGGGCAGCTCGCAACATTAACAACAAATAAAAACATATACAAATACCAATATAAAATACACAAGAAGTAAAACACTCAGCAGCCAGTGAATCATAAAGTAGCCCTCAACACCACAGCTAGGAAACTGGCTCTAGCTGAGGCACAGAACCAGGGCTTCAAGGTCCTGCAAAAGGCCAGCTGGGTTGGGGCCAACCTAATCTCTGGAGGGATGATGTTCCAGAGGATGGATGCCACAGCAGCAAAGGCTCTCTTACAGGGCCCCGCCAACCAACACTTGGCTGACGGTACCCGCAGCATGCCCCTTCTGCTGGATCAGATAGGATGGGTTGAGACAACTGGGAAGGGTGGTCCCATAAGCAACTCACTGTACACCAAGGCACCAGGCAGGGGAAGTCTGGCTAGAGATCCCATGGTACAAAAGAAGAATGCCTCAACATCATATATCCCCCCCTCCCAAAAAAAATCACAGATGCCAACCTGAAAGAAGTAAGTTTAAACACTCAAAATACAGCCTAGCCATCTTAAAAACATTATGATGGTAGAATCCTGTGAATGACCATAAAGATCTGGATTTACTTATTTATTTATTTATTATCAAATTTTACCACCACCCATCTCCCCTGCGAAGAGGGACTCTGGACAGTTTACAATAAAACTAACATTAAAACCATGAACACACAAACATATAAATACAATTTACCAAATATAAATAGAAGATAAAAATAAGTATAAAATCCAGGTGACGATAAGATCTAAGTGGGGAGAGCTCTAAGGTGTCAGCCACCCCCAGGAAGAACTACCACCCTTTCCACCCCAGGTGAGGTGGCAGAACCAAGTGTTCAAACCCTTCCGGAAGGTCAGGAGTGAAGGGGCCTGCCTCAGCTCTGGGGACAGAGTGTTCCAGAAGGCGGGAGCCACTGCCAAGAAGGCCTGCTTTCTGGATCCTGCCAGATTAAATTCTCTTACTGACGGGGTCTGTAACATGCCCTCTCTGCATGATTGGGTGGGATGGGTCGATGTCATGGGGATGAGACGGTCCCTCAGGTAACCTGGACCCATGCCATGTAGGGCTTTAAAGATCATAACCAACACCTTGAATTGGACCCGGAAGCAAATTGGCACCCCAAAACAATTTATACATTGATACTGTTCAGGCATTATATTCCTTGTTTATTGAGAATTAAATATAGTTGTGTTATTCAGAGTACTTTACAAGCAAGACCTATATTCCTGAAGTACCTTAATCCCTGATGGATTTTTGGGGAACCAGCTATCTAAACAAAAATCCACAAACTGAATACAGATTCAGTATAACCGAGGCTGAACAATCAGTGAATTCCAGGAAAAAAATACTTTAAAAAGGATTCTCTTTTGATGTGGCTCCAGTGGTACTATGGCTGCAGATTTATCATGCTCTGTTGTGCATTCTGTCTTTTACAGTGTGGATGGTATCAAGTAAGGGTTCCCTTTTTATGGAAATGCTTGTGCTTCTCTCCTTGACTAATATTTTCACAGTATTTCTTTTATAACTTTAATTGAACCTTTGGATCTTCAAGTCTGATTTTTTTTTTTAAATGAAACAGAAGAAAGTTGCAGCAAAAGCAAATCAAACATTTTGGGGTGGTGGGAAGGGAGTAGATAGCAGAGGTCTACTAGCTACCATTTATTTACTTATTTAACTTCTCATATGTATAAACAAATGCACTGTAGTTCAATGTATTATCCTTGACTCTAATGGAGGGGAGATTTGATAATATCCCTACTGATTAATGTGCTTATACAGGTGTTCTAGAAGTAGAAAGAGTGGGTCACATATGACTTCAATTATCATTGCATTGATTATTCTGATCAATTTATATAATTCCTTTTACAAAGAATTTAGGTAGAATGGCAGCGGAAATGTATATGACTGATTGCCGATCAAACTCATGTGTAGAAATTACCAAGCTGCTAAATTTGGTCTCCTGGCTATGAATACATGGCATAGGCTAAGTGTATTAGAACTGTTAAAGCTATTGAACTCTTTGTCAAATATTCAGTTCTGGATTGTCCTGTATTATTTTCTCAATTTTGATTGTGCATTTCTGTTTGATCTTGAACATTTCTGTTTGATCTTGGATTATAATAAATAAATAAACCCCCTTCCTTCCTTCCTTCCTTCCTTCCTTCCTTCCTTCCTTCCTTCCTTCCTTCCTTCCTTCCTTCCTTCCTTCCTTCCTTCCCATGGGGAAATCACACCACATTTGTTCCGTATTGAGGAACCACACTTAACTGGATTATGCTTCTACTTTCATATACTTGGTTGATCGTCTCTCAGCTGAAGCATGTGATAATGTATTGCTATCAGTCCTTCCGAAGAGGCAGTGAAAGCTTTCCTGTTTTATGGTGTGCCATCTGGCAGTAGTAAATATTGGGAGGTTTTGATGACACACACATTCTGTATCACTTTTGGCATGCAGCATACCACTTCTACACCATATTTCCATGGCACTGCTCAGATACAGCAACTACAGGGTAGCATTGCTGATTTTTCACAGCTCTAATACTTAAATAGGGTTTTGATATGTAATTCAGGTTAAGCAATAGATACAGTTTGTACCTTTGCACTATACTCCCTACAGATATAATATTCTTAAAGAATATGATTTCTTCCTTTAGACTATTTCCTGTTTATTATTATCATGTCTATCTTCCATTGTGGATAAAGGTAATTATTACTTTAAAAATCCTCTTCTTTGCATCACTATAATTTTCCTATTAATATTTACAATAACATTTTTCCACTGTTAAGTTTTTACTGTTGCAGGAAATGAAATGCAAATGAGCAGCTCTGAGAATTAAAACATAATGAAAAAGGACATGTATTCTGAAGAAATAATGAATAAAGTGGCTTCAGGGCACAACAAGATGTCTTTCCAAAATAAACATGTAGTTAAAAAATAAGATAAATCATTTGAAGGATTAAATTAAAACAAAAAAGCACTGATCATATTTGGGACAAATTGCTTGTTTTGAAGTCCTAATTGTATCTTTCTCATCTTTTTGAAAATGAAGTTTGTCCCCCAAACTTGTATCAGCATGTCCCATTTCTCATCAGTATTATTTTGGCTCTTTCTAGTCAGCCTAATAGACAAAAATGGATTTCAGCATAGGACATGGTTCCCTCACCTTGTAGCGCTGGTGCTGCCATTCTTTCAGGATGAACTTGGAAGAGTAAGTTCTTACATCCTGATGTCCATAGACAGTGTAGACAATACTTTTCTTTACTCATAAAACACAGGCTACATAGTCCTTCAGTTGAGGGGTTGTTTTTTTTTGGTGTGGCAACTGTCTGGGCTAGTCCCTGAAGTTTTCTTGGCAAGATTTCAGAAGTGGTTTGCCATTGCCTCCTTGCTAGGGAGTGAGAGAGAGTGACTGGCCACGAACCACCCAGCTGGCTTCATGCCACAGGTGGGACTAGAACTCACCCTCTCCAGGTTTCTGCTATAACCACTATACCACACTGGCTCTCTTCAGTTGAGTGGCAAAACCAATCTCCTGGATATGCAGCAAGAGGGAAGCATCATGCCTTTCATATAGTAGTTCTCTCTGATACATGTTCGTATGGTTTTCTATATTCAGTTTACTTAATAGTTTCCATTCCCATTATCTTAAGATTTAAAAAACCAGGACTGTTTTCACTCTTTCATAGGACTGAGCTGTTCAAGGACGTAAGGCTGCAACTGTGGCTGCAACTCATCTCAAGTCAGCTTCTGAGATGACTCTTAGTGCAAATGTATATTCACTGGAGATTATTACCATGTAACATAGTGATACTTACTCCTCAATAAACATTCCTTGATTTGGCCTTAAAATATGATACTGAGGCAGCAACTTCTGTGTTTTTTAATCCATTGAATTGTAATACTGTTCCTCATTCGTTCTCTGAAGCCTCACCTTCTCCAAAAAGAAACATAGAAGAGATACAATTGGGTAATGATTGTACCCCATAGAAAGCAAGTGAACTATGGCAATTCCAGAGTTAAAAGTCTTCTCTGGAAGCATTATGTCAACAGGCAATGCCAACCCAAAGCAAATAAGTAGAAAAGAAGCTGAATTGGAAGAAAGACTATGACAGATCTAGACAAAATATAAAAGTGCAGAGATACTACTTTGACACAAAGTTAGGTATTATCAGGCTATGGTTTTCCCAGGTGTAACATATGGCTGTGAAAGCTGAACCATCAGGCTGAATGAAGAAAAACTTATACCATTAAATTGTGATGGTGGAGAAAATTATTGAGAACAACTTGGATAAATCATTCAATACTAGATGTAGTAAAACTAGATTGCTCACTAGAAGCACTAATAATGAAGCTAAAGCTTAAGTATTTTGGATGCATAATGTGAACACAACAGACATTGAAGAAAATCCTGATGCCTGGGAAAATAGAAGACAATTGGAAAGTATCCCAACACAAAACAAAGTAGCTACTGTAGATACTATAACTGATGACACGATCATGAGCTTAGTCAAAGAAGTAGTTACAGACAGTCCTGATGTAATGATTCCATTGATCAGAAAGAATGAGAAGTTACTGAATGTTTGAATAAGTCATTACGTATTTTTGATCAGTCCTAGGGCAGGAAATCTTTTCAGGTTGATGGGTACATTTGACCCTTGGAGAGTAGGTTGTGAGCCTTCCATATATTGGTCCCCTAATAAGGTTTGCTCATTTACAAAATGGCTGCTGCAATTGCAGGCATGACCAAGCACAAAGCAACCATTTACCCAAAGTAAAAATGATGAGATTCCTTTCTGCCATCCATGCACTCTAGTTCAATAGGACTTCGTTGTTTTTTTTTCTGCCCAATTTGGTACATTTTCAAACAAAGTTCTTGGGTTCAGTCAACCACCATTTTAATTTTTTGTTAATGCCTGTAGGTCTAGCTGGGGAATTCTGGGAGTTGAAGTCCAACATCTTAAAGTTGCCAAGGTTGAGAAACACTGATTTAAATAAATATGATGCATTTTATTTTACATCATACTTGCTTTCCTTTTTTAAAAAATTGAAATAACTACAAAAATAAAGTCAAAGAGAGCAGGGACCCAGAACAATCACCATGGGAGGTGTCTACAGACATGAGATTGCCTACCCTTGGCTTATACTTACCTTCCTTTCATCTGCTTGTCATAATGGGAGCAGTATGAATTGAAATATTTACACTATGGTATGGCACTGATGGTATGGCAAAGAAAAGAGCAAATTATCCAGTTTATGAACTAGGGAGTTGCAAATAGATGGCTTCCAGATTGTTCTATATTTGGAATACTGATCTCTTGTATGTGTTTATTTTATAAATAGGACAGCCACATGTGCAGAAGTCTAACACAGTACAAAGGGCACTATTATTCAGTCTGTGTTAATTCAGCTTGATCCCCAATACCACACTCTCCTGGGACATCTGATATGGATGCCGGCAATTCCAGCATGCTGCTGTTCTGCTCTGCCAGTAATGATGCATCAATGAGTGTGAAGACACTTGCTCGTGTCTCTGAGGATTGAGCAATGATATAAAAAGATGATTTGTGGATTAGTAATGCAGAACAAACATTGATGCTGAGATGTAGGAAATCCAATAGAGGATAACAAGGTGCAAATAAATAAATACATCCAGGGAAAACAAAGCACGGGGGAAATGAATAGAACAAATCCCAGGCCAATCCACAAATGTCACTCTTCAAATGAGAGAGAAGAATCCCTTGGAGAGTGTCCACAGCAACAGATGTGGCCAGTGTACTACCTTGCTATGTGATTTGCTGTTAGAATTTTGCTACTGTTCAATTAAGCTTGTGATGCTCCTATAAAGACGGAGGCATCTGGGCAGGCAAGGAGATTGCAGGCTGAAAAATTACTCAGAAAGGATCTCACCTGAGCTGCAATTTTTAAAATTACTGCTGGCAATAGGAAAAAAAAATCACTAAGTTGCTGTGTTTTAGAGACAGGCAGAGTTTCTCCCCACAGTATTATCTGGTTGAGCGTTATCTCATCTACATCTCTATTGCACCACAGTGCGCTCTCTCATGCTCTCCCTCCTCTCTCCCTCTCCTAATTGCTTTAAATATGGCTAAATGTAAGAACGCAAAGTTGGTAGCAGTGAAGGCTTTTAGGTTTTAAGCAAAGCTCTGCTAAACAAGCCAGATGTCAAAAGCACTCTGTCTACAATGTGCCGTATCAGCTGTTATGTAAAGTAGTGGTTGTGGACTTCAAGACAGGATACAGTATATGGGAGGTCTATGTGAGAATAAACTTTTCGCCCCATAACCTCTGAACATTCACTGTTCTTAAAAAATGCAAGGCCTCATACTTAATTAAATCATAATTAAACTATATTATATAATTGAGAGCCAGTATGGTGTAGTGGTTAAGGAACCAGGCTAGAAAGCAGAAGACTGAGTTCTAGTCCTGCCTTAGGCACAAAGCCAGCTGGGTGACCTTGGGCCAGTCACTTTCTCTCAGCCCTAGAAAGGAGGCAATGGCAAACCACTTCTGAAAAACCTGCCAAGAAAACTGCAAGGACTTGTCCATGCAGTCTCTGAGAATCGGACATGATTGAACGAATTAATAAAAAAATAATTATATTTTATAAGTAAATGTAATTTTAAAAATAAGCATATCTAAAAAAAACCTGGCAACATCATCATGCCAAGAGTCTGACTGTGTTTAAAACCGGCAATTATCAGAACGTTTCCAGATAGCCATTGTATTTTTAAGTAAATGGTTGTTACTTTTGGGTGATGGTAGTATTCAGATCTTCAGCAAAGGATTGTTACTTGTCGTGGTGCTGGAGCTTGAGCACCTCAGTGACGCCATGAGCTAAACCGTGAAGGGCCACCCAAGACGGGAAGGTCATGACAGAGAGGTCAGACTAAATGCGATCCCTGGGGGAGGTAATGGCAACCCACCCCAGTATTCTTGCCGTGAAAACTCAATGGATCAGTACAACCAGAGATATGTCCGTATACCATTGGAAGATGAGACCCCCAGGTCGGAAGATGGTCAAAATGCTACTGGGGAGGAACAGAGGATGAGTTCAACTAGCCCCAGACGTGATGACGCAGCTAGCTCAAAGCCGAAAGGACGGCTAGCGGCCAACGGTGCTGGTGGTGAACGGCGAATCCGATGTTCTAAGGATCAACACACCATTGGAACCTGGAATGTAAGATCTATGAGCCAGGGCAAATTGGATGTGGTTATTGGTGAGATGTCAAGATTCAAGATAGACATTTTAGGTGTCAGTGAACTGAAATGGACTGGAATGGGCCACTTCACATCAGATGACCACCAGATCTACTACTGTGGTCAAGAGGACCACAGAAGAAATGGAGTAGCTTTAATAATTAATAGTAAAGTGGCTAAAGCAGTACTTGGATACAATCAAAAAAAAAAATAGAACGATCTCAATTCAAATTCAGGGCAAGCCATCTAACATCACAGTGATCCAAATATACGCCCCAACCACAGATGCTGAAGAAGCTGAAGTAGAGCAGTTCTATGAGGATCTGCAGCACCTACTGGACAACACACCTAAAAGAGATGTTATTTTCATCACGGGAGACTGGAATGCTAAGGTGGGCAGTCAAATGACGCCTGGAATTACAGGTAAGCATGGCCTGGGAGAACAAAATGAAGCAGGACATAGGCTGATAGAATTTTGCCAAGACAACTCACTCTGCATAACAAACACTCTCTTCCAACAACCTAAGAGACGGCTTTATACGTGGACTTCCCCAGATGGACAACACCAAAATCAGATTGACTACATCCTTTGCAGCCAAAGGTGGCGGACATCTATACAGTCGGTAAAAACAAGACCTGGAGCTGACTGTAGTTCAGATCACGAACTTCTTCTTGCACAATTTAGGATCAGAATAAAGAGATCAGGGAAGACCCACAGATCAGCTAGATATGAGCTCACTAATATACCTAAGGAATATGCAGTGGAGGTGAAGAATAGATTTAAGGGACTGGACTTAGTAGATAGGGTCCCGGAAGAACTGTGGACAGAGGTTTGCAACATTGTTCAGGAGGCAGCAACAAAATACATCCCAAAGAAAGAGAAAACCAAGAAGGCAAAATGGCTGTCTGCTGAGACACTAGAAGTATCCCAAGAAAGAAGGAAAGCAAAAGGCAACAGTGATAGGGGGAGATATGCCCAATTAAATGCGCAGAATTGGAAGAAGACAATAGAATAGGAAGGACAAGAGACCTCTTCCAGAAAATTAGAAACATTGGAGGTAAATTCCAGGCAAAAATGGGTATGATCAAAAACAAAGATGGCAAGGACCTAACAGAAGAAGAAGAGATCAAGAAAAGGTGGCAAGAATATACAGAAGACCTGTATAAGAAGGATAACAATATCAGGGATAGCTTTGACAGTGTGGTCAGGGAGCTAGAGCCAGACATCCTGAAGAGTGAGGTTGAATGGGCCTTAAGAAGCATTGCTAATAACAAGGCAGCAGGAGATGACGGTATCACAGCTGAATTGTTCAAAATCTTGCGTCAGATGATGCTGTCAAGGTAATGCATGCTATATGCCAGCAAATTTGGAAAACACAAGAATGGCCATCAGACTGGAAAAAATCAACTTATATCCCCATACCAAAAAAGGGAAACACTAAAGAATGTTCAAACTATCGAACAGTGGCACTCATTTCACATGCCAGTAAGGTAATGCTCAAGATCCTGCAAGGTAGACTTCAGCAGTTCATGGAGCGAGAATTGCCAGATATACAAGCTGGGTTTAGAAAAGGCAGAGGAACTAGAGACCAAATTGCCAATATCCGCTGGATAATGGAAAAAGCCAGGGAGTTTCAGAAAAACATCTATTTCTGTTTTATTGACTATTCTAAAGCCTTTGACTGTGTGGACCATAACAAATTGTGGCACGTTCTTAGTGGTATGGGGATACCAAGTCATCTTGTATGCCTCCTGAAGAATCTGTATAACGACCAAGTAGCAACAGTAAGAACAGACCACGGAACAACAGACTGGTTTAAGATTGGGAAAGGAGTACGGCAGGGCTGTATACTCTCACCCTACCTATTCAACTTGTATGCAGAACACATCATGCGACAAGCTGGCCTTGAGGAATCCAAGGCTGGAGTTAAAATCTCTGGAAGAAACATTAACAATCTCAGATATGCAGATGATACCACTTTGATGGCTGAAAGCGAAGAGGAACTGAGGAGCCTTATGATGAAGGTGAAAGAAGAAAGTGCAAAAGCTGGTTTGCAGCTAAACCTCAAAAAAACGAAGATTATGGCAACCAGCTTGATTGATAACTGGCAAATAGAGGGAGAAAATGTAGAAGCAGTGAAAGACTTTGTATTCCTAGGTGCAAAGATTACTGCATATGCTGACTGCAGTCAGGAAATCAGAAGACGCTTAATCCTTGGAAGAAGAGCAATGACAAATCTCGATAAAATAGTTAAGAGCAGAGACATCACACTGACAACAAAGGCCTGCATAGTTAAAGCAATGGTGTTCCCTGTAGTAACATATGGCTGCGAGAGCTGGACCATAAGGAAGGCTGAGCGAAGGAAGATCGATGCTTTTGAACTGTGGTGTTGGAGGAAAATTCTGAGAGTGCCTTGGACTGCAAGAAGATCAAACCAGTCCATACTCCAGGAAATAAACAGACTGCTCACTTGAGGGAATGATATTAAAGGCAAAACTGAAATACTTTGGCCACATAATGAGAAGACAGGACACCCTGGAGAAGATGCTGATGCTAGGGAGAGTGGAGGGCAAAAGGAAGAGGGGCCAACCAAGGGCAAGGTGGATGGATGATATTCTAGAGGTGACGGACTCGTCCCTGGGGTTGCTCGGGGTGTTGACGACCGACAGGAAGCTCTGGCATGGTCTGGTCCATGAAGTCATGAATAGTCGGAAGCGACTCAACGAATAAACAACAAAAGGTATTCAGATGTTCTCTGTCAAGAGATGTGCCATCTACAAGATAGTTATAACTTCCTATATATTGGTTAAATGGTTGGATTATTGGAAAAATGCAATTCTTATACATGGGATAGGTTGGAGTTATAGGATGGGATCATAGATGGCAGGATGGCTATTCATCATTTGTGTAGCACCACTTATTTCTTTGTTACTCTTTAATTGTATTTAGAATTCTTCCCAATCCATGCCTGTCAGTAACTTGGATCTCAGTTTGGATTGGTTTCAGGAACTCCAGATAAGCATCGGAAGAACAAAAGAACTACAGAAACACTGGGAGATTAGACTGAATTTGAAAATATTATAATATGTAATACTGAACATTTGTTGGTGGAGAAACTGAACAAGTTAAAGAATGTATGAATAAATGGATGAAGAACTTCATTAGAGATGCAACAATGGGAATTTCAATGGAAGCAAAATATCAAATTTACTCTGAACATCATACTTACAGAGAACTGGTATTAGATGTTTCATCACTGGTATATTATTCCAGTCTTGATTGGTAAAATAAACATTCTTTTCCCAAAAGTCTGGATATGCAACAAACAGGTCATATCATTCTTTCGTATGTGGTGGTAATACTGTAAAACCCAACAATACTGTACTAGAAAATAATTCATAATACAATGGAAGACATTTTGAAAGTTGTAATCCTATTACAACCTGAAATATTCTTATTAAATTTCACTAAACCATACATCTCTTCAAATTAATTATGAATTAAGATTGTATGTGTTAATGGATGCAAGGATTCTATATATATACTTTATTGGAAAATATATTTGACTCCTTTTTCAGAAGAATAGCTAACTAAATTATGGGAGTAGGCTTTGATATCCAGAATAACCTCCTACTTAAAAAATAAAACTGTTTTAGAATTTAATTCTAATTGAAAAACCATCCTTGGACTATAATGTTATGAATGGATTTGTGCCACATCCACAACTGAGTTTTCTTATCTATAGAATTATTTTAATTTGATCTATTACTTCTAGTATTGACTTAATATATTGCTTATTTTTTATAGTTTTGCCAGTGATTTGTACTGTGTTAACCAAGTACATTTAGCTTAAAGTTCAGTAGGGATGTTTCTAGTTTGTTTAGAGAAAGGATATGAAATGTTCTGTAATATTGTATGTCCTTAATGATGTACTTGAATATACTGGTACTTTATGTACTTCAGATCTATTGCTTATCCAGCTGTACTATATGATTTGTATTCTTTTTACTTATACTACTACTACTACTAATTTGATTTTTTTTTCATTCATGTTTGAATCCAATCCTATTTAGAATTTGTTCAGAAGACAAGCAACTTTGTCTTCTCAACAAGGTTTAGAAGAACTAGTAAGCATTTGGGAGTTCTGGTATATGTTTGAACTTTCTTACTAATTTCTGGAATGGCAGAAATGCCCCTTCACCAATAACACTAGCAAAGCATTATTTGCACTTTTGAATTTTTAATTTAATTTAATTAATTAAGCTTTTAATACCCTCTGCAATCATAGCCTTGTAGTGGTTTCCCATAACCATTTTTTTGGAACGGTGGACTGGAGTTATAGAAGCTGGCTAAGCTGTGTATAGTGGCAGTTTTTCAGAATATGTCTGTACATCCACAGTACTGTAAATGGGTTCCTTTTTCTAAAGGACATTTTTTAGATATATTCCATGCCCATTAAAAATTGTAAACAAAACATTTTAAAACTGTACATTTGGGTATTAGCTTCTTCAGGAATAAGCCCTCTGAGTCGCTATCCTCTTGAAGCATTACAGCTTTCAAATGGATAGCTAAATAAATTCCAAAGTCCATTAAGCAGAGTAATTTACAGTGTTCTTACATTTTGCTCATGGAATTACATTAACACAGTTCTGTGTTTGGCTTTGGAAAAAAACTCATTATCCTAAGCATAAAGAATATGTTGATAGGTGATGCTAAAGAAATTGGATTGCTTGGATCGTTTTCTAAGAAGTTTATTCATTGTTCTTATCCAGTGCATTAATTTTGAAAGAAATGTGGATCTTGGCAAATGTCACAAAGTATTGAAAAGCCTCCAAACAAAGTGGTTGGAGTTTTTTTGCTTACTTGTCAAAAGCAGATTAATCGCGGATAGGTTTCCACAAGTGGGGAAGGTTCATGATAAAGTGGTATTGTTTAGGGAGTCCGTTAGAAGGAGAAACAACATGGAAGAAACAAACTGAATTGTTTATTTATTTATTTTCCACCTACTCCCTAATAAGACACATTGCTTGCATATTTGCCTACATATCTCCTTACATACATACATAGCTACACACTTATACACATACACACAATACTTTTAGTTAGGGAACCGTTGCTAAATTATATACATTGTATCCTTTTCTATCATTTAGTAAGCCCTTTTTCTCCCAAGAAATAGGCACTGGATTGGCATGCCCCCAAATCTCAGCAAACTGATTTAGTATTATGAATTCAGTAATAACAGAGAAGCCAAAAATTTGGGATAAACATATTAATTATCCAACCCCAGAAGACTATTTTCATCTGTTTATTTTATTTACACATTTAGAAAAGAGATCTGAGTTTTACTGAAAATAATATCAAAACATGTGCCACACCATTGGGATGTTCATGCTTTGAAAATAATTTGGAAGAAATTCTTAAAACCAAGTGCGAGCATGTGCACAGTAGCTCTCTGTTACCCATTGATGTTGTCTGACATTTTTCAGATTTCCACAAGAGCCTGAAAAAGATATGGCTGCTTTCAAAGCATTGTTAAAGCACCTCTTAAAACAACTGCATCTTCTTTCAGGCTATCCAATGCTGGAAAAAAGATGTAGTTGCTTTAATGAACAGCAGGCATGACCTGTCCCTGTCCAAGATCAGAAGCACTTCTTTAAAAAAAATTTTAAGCATGCACAATTCTGCAGCACTCATCTTTTTCTACCTCATTACCGAAAGAGGACTTTTTTTTAGATAGTTATTAAAATGTGTAAAATTATAAATAGGGTATATTGTGCAACACATAATATTATTAAGACTGTAAACTGTGAAAGGCAAAAAGTGAAAAACTTACCTTCTGCTAAGACATATTTTCCTTGTGACTAAGGCTCGCTATGGGCAACCTGTAAACTTCCAGTGAAGCTGTTACTGATGTGATTAAAGTTCTGCTCATAGCAAGTTATTTCAGTTCAGATTATAGCAAGTTTACAGTTGGACTATTCATACATTGGAAGGGTGATTAAAAAGCCTCAGGAGCTGCATAGAGAAACATGTTGCTCCATTCTTTAAAGAGGTGCCCCAGTTTCTCTTTTATTTCTGTGCACAGTTGGAGAATGACCTTGAAAACTATAGATGGTTTACAACCAGAATATTGAAGGATGATTTTCTCCTGGATGAACCTGATAATTTGTTGAGATAAACATTGGAGCCCCTGTCATCTGTCCCACAATCACCAAGATTCCTTTGGTTGGGACTAGAGAGTCCCTTCTGGGTGAGCGCCCTTGGGCTCCGGAATTTTCAAGGAAGACCTTCTTGTGCTTTGTCACTAACAACAGTTGATGAAAATTTTCCTTTTTAAAATTTTATGAGGCCTTAGGATAATTAGCTTGCTGCAGTTATCCCTGGTGATTATTGCTGCTCTTAAGTATTTTTCAATTGTTACTTTATATTTGTGCATTTTAGGAGGCAGTTTTTTATTATTTGTAAGTCATCTAGAATTCTGTGGAAGGTAGGAAGAAGACAAATGCTTCAAATAAACTAAATATTAATCAATCAATTAATTACATTTAATGTGTGAATAGTCATCTTAGAGGTTTTTAAAATTTATTTCTATTTATATTGTGGTGGTTGCAGAGGAAGCAACTTATTCACCTCATTAAATGATTTCTATTTCCATCCAAGTTAGCGAAATATTGGTGAAGTTCAATAGACATGCTTGTTTGTCAGGTTTTTTTTTTAAATCCATTCAATCATGTTTGATTCTCAGAGACTGCCTGGACAATACCTTACAGTTTTCTTGACAAGGATTTTTGGGAGTGTTTTGCCATTGCCTCCTTCCTAGGACTGAGAGAGAGTGACTGGCCCAAGGTTGCCCACCTGGCTTTGTGCCGAAGGTGAGACTAGAACTCATGGTCTCCCAGTTTCTAGCCTGGTGCTTTAACTACTACACTAAACTTGTAGTTAAACAGAATTTCCTATGAATCCCATATGCCTGTCTATTTTAGTTATTGAGCAGAAATGAAACATTGTTATAGTCTTGACAATGAATCATATTTCAACCAACTAATGCTGACTTAATAGAAATTGTGCTAATGTAGAAGTTCAGGTGACCTAACAACTGAAGAAGGGGGCATTTCAGAATATAACAGCTTTAATGGTCAAAGAGGGGAAGGATGGTAAAGTTCAGTGCCTGAGAATTATTTATGTAACTATATTAATGATTGAGTGTATCTGTGGGAGGTTATCAGGCACACATTTCAGAATAGAATTTTATGTATTTGGGTGCTTTATAAGATAGTTTTTATTTTTGCTCTGAGGAACTTCTGAATTTCTGTTGGCTCTAGTGATTTTTAAGATTTTTCCATATGTATTGGCTTGTTTCTGTCTTATAGCTTGCAATTCATTAGCAGTTTAATGGTGGTTTTAGGCTTACAAGGTGAGGGCTTCAAGTCCACTCTCACTGAAGGCAGAGTGTGGAAGTCTGGCAGCTCTTCATTGTAGTTGTCCCATTGCTTAACCAAAAGCATGGTGTCGTTTTATGCATCTGCTTCTGGAGATGTGGTATAGTAAAGCACAGTTTTTCAGTAAATTATAGTGTTTCTTGTTAATGTATTCTGAGATTATACCCAGTTAAAACAACATGATTTTGTTTCAAATTTAATTTCTAAAATTCTCTGAATGGTGCTACTTATGTCTTTCCAATACTTCTGAGGTTTTTTAACATGTCCACCACATGTTGTAAAATATTCCTTATGTTTAATGGCATTTCCAACATTTGTTACTGTATGATTTTTCTATCTTGGAAATTCTTGACTAAGTTGTGTACCATCTGTACATCATGTTATACCACTTTTCTTTTACATTCTTTTACATTATAAGCACAACTTTTGTCTATTTCTAAATTACCTTACTGACCTATAACTACCAAGATGAGAAGCTTTTGCATTTCCAACAGATGAGATTATTTGATATTTAGAGTTGTTTACAGTTAATACTTTATGCACCGTTTACCTGGTTTTGACAGAATTTATGAGTAGAAAGTGTAGAGGATACCTAAATGGCTCATTCATTCCTCCTCTTATAATTGGTGCTTGGACCTACTGAACTCTAGGGATATATTGCTCAGAAGCATTTGCTTTGAGTCAAAGAGCAAAGCCACTTCATCTTAAGCAGAAAAGTGGAAAATTTCAGTTGGGATAGATGTTCAGATAACTCTTTGTAATATCAGGTCAGTGCAGAAGACCTGTGAATTGTGAAGAATATGACCTGATGAATATGGCTGAAGTTCAGATTTCCCACTCCAGGTTGAGATTCACACTCTGTAAGTGCACTTCCACTATTAATCTGCTTCCAAATCGTTGCAGCCCTGGGGTGTTTATTAATTTTAATATAAGTATTGCCCACCAGGCCAAAAAACAAAACAAAAACAGAATAACAAAGGAATATAGGAAAATAATATTGTGAGCATAATTTTTATTTTATAAAGTGGAAAAATATTGACAAATGTGTTAAAGATTAAATGATTTCCAGAAATGGAAGATCTGAGAGAAGGATCCCCTTCTCCCCAATGTTCTTTCTTTTCCTGTATATTTCTGTGTGTGAAAGTCTAGCATTTTATTCCCATTGACAGAATCAGACTCAACTAAATATATATGTGTATGCTTGAGAAGGAAGGTGTGTGATGACTAGTCAGCGAAATAAAATTAATCATAGCATAATTGTACCTATAGTATAGCATAAAGTGGGTTTATATTTATTGATTTAAAAAAATGAAGAAAAAAAAGCATCCTGAAGAAATGCTAATCTGGGCAGTAAAGAGTTCAGTACAAATTGAGATATATGGGTTAATTCATATCGAAAGAAATTCACCAAGCGTACTGTCATGCTGGAGGTACAAAAAATGCAAAGGCTGTGTGTTCTTTTATAATAAATAGGCACATCTGCAAAGCAGAAGCTTTTTCTCTGATATTTACTTAATATTATGCAGCGGTTCAATAACAAAGATTCTCTGAAGGCATTACAGATGAAGCTTAAAAAGGCAGCTATGATAAAACAAAATGCAATGATATATCTGTTTGAATAAAATATATTTCAATCCTACAAAGATCTTCAATGTCATACAGCTAAGCTAGGGCTATGCTTTGGCATATATGATTTTTTTAAAAAAATCTTTAAAAGAAACAAATAAAATAGAAGTTTTTTGAACTGCTAGATTACTCAGGAATCTATGCCCACCTCACTGAAGACTTCATGACAGCCAGTAAGCACTGCTGAAGGTCCTTTGCTAGCAAAAGAGATTTCAGAATTATTTACCAGCAATGCAGAATATTGAACTATCAGTAAAATTAGCTTAAGAGCATAACATCATAGTACAGGTAGTCCTTGCTTACCAACTATTCGTTTAGTGACAGTTCAGACTTATGATAGCTCTGGAGAAACTGACTTACAAGCAGTCCTCACATTTATGACCATCACAGCATCCCTGCAGTCACATGATCACAATTTAGGTGCTTGGCAACCTATTTGCATTTACGACTGTTGCAGCATCCTGTGGTCACGTGATCACTATTTTCGACCTTTCTGGCCAGGTTCTGGCAAGCAAAATCAATGGGGAACCATGTGACTTACTTAACAACCATGTGGTTTGCTTAATGCCCATGGTGATTCACTTAACAACTGCCACAGAAAGGTCATAAAATTGGGTCAGATTTGCTTAATGACTGCTTTGCTTAGCAACCAAAATTCCAGTCCCAATTGTGGTTGTTATGTGAGGACTACACGTAACCATGTCAATTAATTACCTGCCTGCCTTCTCTCTCCCCTCTCAACCCTACAGGTCTAACAACACAATCTGTATCCTAGTTTGCATCAGTCACTTCCATCAAGTATAGCTTGGAAAATATACCCCTGCTCTTTTTTTCTTTTTTAATGGAGCATATTAATTTAACTGAGGCTCTTGGCTAAGGTGAACATTAAAAAAATAAACTCTAATTGTAAATTTAATTTTAAAGCTCAAACAGTTTCTACTGAAGCTCAGTAGTATAATTATTGGATGAGCTGTAAAACACATCATCATGTATATAGAAATAGAAAAAAGACAAAGCAGAAACATAAAATGTGTTACAATTTTAAAATTGCTTACATTAAAACACATATTTCAGGGCTGCATTAAAACCTGTTGGCTTCTTGTAAGCCCTTAAAGAGCTGGCTCTGTGCCCAGGCCTGGGGCCTCTAGCGTGTGCAGGGACCCATTTCATGCTTGATTTTGTGATTATGATGGGTGATTTATTCTCAGCTGCTATGTATTTTATGTTTGTATTATTGTAATTGTTTTTATTTTTTAAAATTCTGTTCACCGCCCAGAGTCACTTGGTGAGATGGGCAGCCATACAAACTGAATAAACAATCAAACAAACTATTAATAAAAAATAGCTGTAACGGATTCTTGTGCAGTTTTAATATTAGAAAAATGCACCACCAATTGTACTACTCAATCTATGCGAAGAAGAGAAAGTTGTTTTATACCTGCAATTTTACACTTCAGATTGTTACATTTACATTTACATCTTCTCATTTTACTTGTACTTCCCCACCTCTAAATTCTATAGTGTTAATATTAATGTCATGTTAGTATTTCTATTAGGCAATATTTATTTTTTTTCCTGACATATTTCCTACTGGCAGATTGTTAACTGTTTTGTCTTGTGTTGTGCTGTTCTGCCTGCCTGCCTGCCTGCCCGCCTGCCTTCCTTCCACCTTAAAAAAGCTGGAAATGGTGCTGTCAGTTTTTTGAAATGATAGCCAGAATGGGCTTTTATAGCTGCAGAAAAGGTAAATTGGATTGCCTTGAGGCTCTAGGTCCATTGTCACGGATATACACATACATATCTATGAGAAAAATATTAAGCTATTATTCATTTAACAGGGAATAGCACTTTCTATATAGCCCCTGCTACCACAGATTTTAATAAATCAATTCTACCAGTTCTGAAATCTCCAAACACCCTGCAGAGAGGCAGAGCAAAGCAGGAAATAGCAACCCCCACCCCCACCCTCACCTCCACCCCTCCACCCCTGCTTTCTTTCTAGTTTCAGAAAGATGGGAGGTTTAGTGCATTTGGCTGTGTGGCAGAGGACTAGAAGTCTGAACATCCTTCTGAACTCTGCATTTTTTGGCCAACTGCACTTGAGATTTTATTGTCACAGGGAAATAGGAAGTGAAAATCAGAACTTCCTGTATTTCAGAGACATTGAGAATTCTGTCATCCAGGTCTCAAGACTTCTTGCCCAGTTTCACATTGGCTGATTCAGCTGACAATTAATGTAAGCTTGATGACCTTCCACAGCCCTTCAAAACGGCCTCCTCAAAGAAATCTTATTTAGACAAATCCTTTGTAGAGGGTATCTTATATTTTAATAATTTTTATATAACTAAAGCATCCCTTCAATTAGGCTTACATGCAGCTCTTACAAGGCTATCATCAGACTGAGACATACTACAAAATCAAGTAGCAATCCTTCATATTAATTATTACTGAATTTTATTTAGAGACGCCATCCCTAATTCAAAATTTACCAGTTCAAATTATAATTATTGAAATCACTGGCAACACTTGTATGGCAAATTATTTAATAGGTTTATCTTTCACAATATTTTTCTCCTTTAATTGATTTGCAAAAGCATTGCATATAAGTTTGAACTTAAACAATAGTCTACAACTCTTTATCTTTATTATTTTTTGTACTTAGTAACATCTCCAAATTCTTCCTAAGAATTTCAGTTGTTCTTAAGATAATATAGTACAAGCTATCGCATTACTTTCAATGAAGCAAGTTAGCAATTTTTCAGTAGCACTTCCTAGCACTTCCCATAAAGCTAAATCAACTCAGTCCTTGACACATGCACACCATGAATTTAATCTTTTTGAATTAAAGAAATTCCTCTTACATTCTTTGGATTCACATTTATATCTTAATCCGTCCTTATGACCTTTAAGTTCTATTGCTGAACTTCTGTTGCAGTTGTGGATACTGATGCGTTATGTCACTTTAGGGGGCTATTAATTGTATAATTAATTTCTATTTTAATTTCAATTACATGGCTAGACACCTTGGCTTTGGACACCTGTCTATGGCAAATGAATGATCTCTATTATTATTGCAATGACTATGGAAGTTGCACAGGATGCACATGGAGGGACGTGGCGCCCTTTTAACCTTGGAAGGTGCCTTTTGTCAATTACTTTACCAAACTCTGTGGTTAACCTTTACATGCACATCTATTATTTATGTGCAAATAGCAGCTCCATAGCCAATGCTCTGAGAACAGTGTTTGTGCCCTACTTAAGAATATTTGTGAAGGCTGGATCAGGCAAGGTGAAAAGCAAATCACCCAAGAGCACTGCGGTAACAATATGCAGGGTCATCCACTCCTGCTGCTGAAAAGCGAGTGTCTCTCAGCCTATTGGGAACCATGGGCAGCATAAAGTGATGTGAAGTTTGGAGCCTTGGGCTTGCTCTGTATGAGGCTTGAATCATGCACTCTGCAGTGTATCTAGTACCTGTAACAACCCATTTTTAAAATCAGGAATTGTGTCCTTGAATTCCTGTCTGAGAGTCGCCTAATTCCAGTGTCCTGGGAGAAGCCTGACAACCTTGTTGTATCGTTCCTTTATCACAGTGTTGGATTCGGTTGATGTGGAAAAGGCAAATTTGATTCAGAAGGCATGTGAAGCACTTTAGGAAAAGAGGGTGGTTCCATGACTACTTGTTAGATGCGTATTCTTAGATTCTGTTTCAATTTCATTTGATTACATAGACAATTAGCCAACATAGAACTACTGTAACTACAAAGTTATTCAAAAGAAGATGAGACATTTCATATTATTTGCCTTCTGTTTCTTGCAAGGTGGTGGCTGTGGTGAGGAGAGTGTTTGCAGAACCATAGCCAGTGGGCCAGCTGCAAATCTGCTTGAACTGGCTTAGTGTGGTGTCAGTGATATCCCATCTTGACTACTGCAATATATTCTGTTAGGGCCATTCTTGAAAATTGCAGTTTCTGCAAAATCCATGCTGCTGACCAGTACAAGGGATGGGTATCACCATTTCTCCTGGATCATTTATCTGGTAGGCATGAAAAGTTTGGTCTTTTCCCCTAAACACCTTTCCAACTTTCAAGAGAAACTAGAATTTTCTCTGAGACGTTATTAGATAACCTAGAACAGCTGTTATTTTACCTTCCAATATAGCAGTTTATTATCATAATACTCTTGGGAGCTAACTTCCAATGCTGATAATGAAATGATAAACGAGAGTATCCATGTGTCATGAAAAATATAGTAAGTATTTCCCAATATATGCTCCGGCTCTCTGCCAGAGAAGACTGGGTCCTTTCATTTTTCAGCTGCGGTTTTCTTTCTGTATTTATTTATACCCTGCCAAAATCTTCCTGCAATTTCTTGAAAAATTTCTTCCCCTATGAAGGGCTTCTATTTTCTATCACATTCTCAAGAATATTTCAGAAAGTTAAACAAAAGGAAGCAAACCTCCATATTCCTATGCAAGAGCAAGTAATGCTGCCCACTCTAAGTATATCACACCAAAATTATTCTTGGGAGAAAAAAAGTTATTTAAAATTGAGAGTAATTAATAAACAAACAAACAAGCAGAAACATTTGTTTACATGGCATAGATGTTACAAACTTGAACTCAGGGCTGGCCAACAGTCTTTGGAGGATCATGGTTTACATTATTGTCCCAGAATGATTGGGCCTCCCTTTTTTATTTTGAGGGGTTAGATGGGTGGCAGTGCAAAATAAGAGTGGATGAGCCTTATATTTAGGGTGCTAAAATGGACAGTTTTGCCTTTTGATTTCAGCATATTTTGGATTGTTTTATGTATGAGCTTTGATATTTAAGCTTCTGCAAGTATATTGCTGCTGGAAACTATTGTAAATATTTAGAAACAATATGCTAACAAAAAATATTAAGAGGCTGCAGTTCCCAATTGAGTGGGCAGTTTGTTCTTTCATACTCTGAAGGTCCATTTCCACTTCCTCTTGCAATATTTTGATCTTCTGGTGCCAGCTCCTGTGATCGATGTCTTTCTTTAATTCAAAACGGTTTTTTACAACTTGTAATGCTCTAGAAACACTACAACAGTAACAAGAGAGCAGCTTCTGAAAACAAAAAACAAAAAAAATAAAAATAATAAAAGATGGTATTTCTAGTTTGCCATAATGTTGACATAAATTTTACAACTGATTACAAATGCTAAAGGCCATTGTTTTGCGTCCATCTGTGGTTGGGTAAGTTCACTTAATTTCTTTCTTTTATGTGAACAATTTATTGCTCCTTAGTTAGACACCTACAAAATAAGGCATGTCCAGCAGAGATTTGCAAGTCAGATGATTGTCCACAACACATTAAGATCTTCCATTCCAATTCTAGTTTTTAATAGGGTCTATAAACTGCTTGACTTTACTCAGGATTTAATTAAGTTTGGGAGAACAATAAATTGTAGCTTATGGGACAATGTGAATTAAATCTGTTTTACTTATTTTGACCTTTTGTTTTCCATACAACTGCTTTAAAGTGACTGTGGTCAACATCAAGGAAGAATTGCACATAAATAGTGAATTTTAAAGTAGCAGCCCAATATAGCAATTTATTAATCAAGCATTAGTTATGGTAGTTAAGCATTTAGGGATAATAAAATGTAAATGTGCTTTTGGTGTAAACTATGTTTCTTGAAAATATATTCTTGAAGAAAAATGGTTGCAGTACAGTTATAGGGAATATTAATCATGTACATTTGCATATATTACAGAAGGTTATGTAGATGTTGCTAAAATATACAACAATTTAAGGAAGTGTTTTTATGAATAATAAAATAAAAATGAAAAAACTGCAGCAAGGCTTAAATTGATCACTATAATGAAAAGTACAATTTCTTTGTGGACAGCTTGGTTGCTTTAATGTTATTGATGGTAACGGTTACTATCTTAAAATATGGCAAAGAATATACTACATCATTTTCTGTTTTCTTGGAATCCAATGTTCCTATTAAAAAGAATATTTCCTTTTAAAAGGTGATGCATTGGTGACATTACCTAGCCTGGTAATAACACATCTGTGAGATTAAAGTAAGAACTCTAAGTACAAACTATGGGAAAATCTAATATTGCAAAGATTTTCTGTATACCATGGCAAATCAGATGGCAATACTTAGCTCACCTACTGCATATTATGTGTCTCTTATGCACAAAATAATTCTTTGAAGAAATATGTTAGATTCCAAGAGAAAAGGGACGTAGCCCACTGATATCATGACACCAATTGATAAAGACAGCACAAATGTTTGACCCATTTTAATGGAGTGATTTAACACCCCCCACGTGTGTTAACAGAAATTGGTCTTTAGCTGACAGATGTCGATAGTGCAAAGTCAGCAAAGCATGAAATAGATCTAATATAGATGAGGATAAACACATTAGCTCCGCTTCTTCATTAGTCTCTACTCAAGAAAATTCCATGCAAAAGATAGAACCTTTGTCTTCTAGGGTTCTCTATTGCACAGGGATGGTATAAAATGAGAAAAGTCTTCCTACTTCAATCACAGAGCGAGGAGGACAATGATGGAGGCAAACATTAAGCAAACAGGTTCATTTTCATATTTTTTTTATTTGGTCATATGCATCCCATGGAGAAATTAAAGTCAAACATCTGCCCAGTGATACAGATGAAAGTCAGGAAAATTAAAGTCTCTATCAACATATGATAGCCATGATTTATATTAAGAAAATCTAGGAGTTTGTCTTTCCCATAGAAAGCTCGACTGCAGAATGAGTGAAGCTTTAAAAATAGATTTCCTATTCAAACTCTGAATGCTGGATATCTGTAATTAGGCCAGGAATCTTGTGCTTTCCTTGCCTAGAATTTATTATACTTTGCTGTGACTTACTTAGTAGAAGTAAAGAGGTTGGACTGTCAAAATAGGCTTGAAGATGAAGGCAAACAACAGGGTTTTCAAATACTTGTCAAAAGAATATGCAAATGTTAAAATTCTATTATCACCTATGGAAAGAAAATAGGATCCATTAGTGAAAGTTCAAAGAAATGTACTCCAGATGGAATATAGCAAGCAATGCAGCAATCAGAAGTAACATAGCACAGCTATTAGATCTATATTGCAGACTGCAGGTAAGAAAAAATTTACTCTGCTGAAAATACATCTAACCAGCTCTGTCTTCATGTCACTTTCTTGTGTAACTTAAAGTAAGTTCCAAATGGTCCCATTTGATAAGCAGATTGTAGTTTATGAATGCTTGCTCTGTCGAGGTTTTAAGCTCTGAATGCTCATTTAATGTTTAGTGTCCTGCATTCATATGGTAAACAGATGAAAATGGGAAAATGTGCTGTATGCATTTTCTTCTTCTAAATACAAGCACACTGTTTTCCTGCATCTTGCACTTTCTTCCACTATCCAGGTATGGGGATTGCATAGCCAACTTCTCTAATGGCCACGGCCCCTGTGAAAAATGGAATAATCATAATCAAATAGGTAGTCAAAATGTTAAAGGAAATAGTTTTGAAATTTCTTTTGATGGAAGTATTATATTCTAACATTCAGAACAAGTTCTCATTTTAACAGCTGCTTCAGTGATATGCCAGTATCTTTTGATAGGTATTAGGATGATGTTCTTTTCTGGACTCGTTGAGTTTGATGGTTCCAAGGGCTTGTTTCAATTTTTAGTGTCGTCCAAGTTGCTGTTTTCTAGAAGTGTTAGAGTATAACCGTCAGAATCCATTTCTGATTTTACAGGAGAAAAAAACAACCCCCCCCCAAAAAAGAACAGGTTTATATGTTTATGATTCAGCCATATCAGTACTATTTTACCTTGGCACAAAATAAATGTTGGGAACTGTTCTTCTGTATTCAGGGTTGAGAAACAATACACATACAGTACATACATACATACATACTCTACTTATGTGGTTTGCATTCTACATTTTAATGCAGATTGGGATAAAGATAGGGGATATAATGCCATTTCCCTCTATTCTTTCATTTCCACCATTTTATCTGAATTGAATCATGGAGATGATGGGCCTTATGTTGTTCTGATATTGTCATTTTTGAAAACTTCAGTAGCAGCATTACTTTGTTTATGCTTAGATCACATAAGATTCTTGCTACAAGTATGTTAGAAAAAGTCTGAACAAGCGAGTATAATTGTTGTATGATGATGAAAGAATGCCATCTGTTTGTGTTTCTGGAAAAGATTTGGCAGAATTTTTTTCTCTCTCACTGAGATTCCCCATTTTCTCCAGCAAATTTTCCAGAATGTAGCAGTAGTTTTATCTATACCATAACCAAACACATAGGCATCACCAGCACACACAGGTGGTTGGTATGCAATGAGGCTTACCATTCTACTGACTTTTTCAGAGCTGTGTCAGAATTGTTCCAAGCATTGGCAAATCTCTGGTCTGTTTGGGACAGATTGGCTTGGTGGGAATCCAGCTTTCCTGGCAAATTTCATTTGGTATAAAATTTAGTGGCCTCACTTCTCAAAATCTCTGGATTACTTTGACAACCATACAATTCACAGTACACACTCAGTAAAGTGTATCAGCAGACTATAGGCATGTCATCCATTTCCTTATCTATCAGTATATTCTCCCATGTGTGGAAAAAATCCTATGTCTGCTGCTGGACACAACCCCGGAATGCTTGTGGTGTCAGCTGCAAAACATTGCTACCACTTGATAGGTAGAGGAATTTTGGCCCAATTCCAGAGAATCATTTCTTCCTGTCCTTCTGCTTTACCAGTGGGTGCCGCATACCTACTTGTAAGTGAACCCTTTCCTTATTGTCCATTTAGAGGAATGGATGCCCATCATATCTTTATCTCCTTCCCCCAGGTGAGAAGTAGACAACTTTACTCCTCTAGACAGCCCAGATAGTGAGGACAACCTAGGTGAAAAACACGTTGGACTTGGGATGTTCTGGGATGGGTGACAGGGTGGCAGAGCTCATTAATTGATATGAATTGGAACTGTTTGCATTGCAGGAGTCAGTAAGCAATTACAAATTATATTAAAAGGCATAAACATGATACCTTTTTATTACCTGAAGGCTTAATTATGTATTAATTTCCTATTTGTGTAATGGGTATTATTCTAATTAGTGTGTGTATTTTTAATTCAGGAAGATGAAAATTATTTTCATTGATTGTTACATGTATAGATGTATACATAGACACATGCACAGACACACCCATTCGAACAGAGGCTGGGTTCTCATATTATGGTAAACTATTACTGTATGTGGTTTATTTGGTTTTAGCTGAGTGTCTTCCATATAAACCCAGCCATTGTGGTTTGCAAACAGTGGTTATGGTTTAGCATAATGTGTATGAAAGCAAGTCGTTATGTTTTATTCATTCAACCACTGTTAAAAAAAAACTATGGATTACTATAAGACATAACCCAGCCTTGGTGCAGATTTTTCCTCCTTTGTTCAAATATCTACTACTAAAAGGCAGATTTTAAGCTTTATTCTTATAATATGGTCATGCTTATGATTTCATCTTGTTTTTCTTATTAATTATATTACTAGGTTTCATAATATGTTATAAACATTTAAATTATATATTATTGTGCAATTATGGTTCTATAATGGCAAGTGTATTTTTGATTGTTATAGTTATATGATGTTAACATAATGAATATTTAGAGGGAAAAAAAATCTCTTAATAAAGATAGCATTCAAAACTTATTGGAAACTGTCTAACTTTGTTCCTTAAAGCCTTTAGACCTCTAGCTAAAATATGTAGCAATTTTATAACCCTAGATTTCCAGGTTGTTTGAGGAAAGCCTTGGAAAGGTTTAGGGAAATCACTATTACTCAAATCAGTTTCAAGCCGGTTTCAGTGTAATAGAGCTTATTAAAGTAAATGAAAGCAGGAGCACTTTTCTTTCAGGCTGAGACAGAAACATGCAAAGTCAGGTTATGTTAATGAATAGCAAAGAGGAGCTGTGCTTATGTGTGATCAGAAGATGCTTCTTTTGAAACAAAATGTTACAAAATGGGTACTGCCCTGCAATTTGCAGAATAGATAAGCCATGGGCATTTAGTTTTGGTATCCCTTTGCCACTGCTACTCTCAGGGTCTTTTGCACTAATTAAAGTCAGAAGTTAGCTTCTGCTTTGAGGTAGGCCAGAAACTCAAAGAAGTTCCTTGTGCAGGGCTAATGACTCTGATCCTTGCTTCATCTATTTTGCTGAAGGTCATCTTTTATTGACCTTCACAACCCTAGTGGGAGGCTACTCTACTCATGTAGAGTTTGTTTGATGACTGATGGCTGTGGGAAATATATCATATCTTCTGGTACATTTATTTAATGAGCTTTGGATATTGGTCCTCCAAGCTCATCTCGAAAGTCAGCCCATTTAAAAACTGGCTGAATTACACCCGAGTGACTTTCACTCAAACCATTTCAATCCATGTGCCAGAGGGTAAGCCACCCAAATCTCTGAATGATAAGAGTACTCTAATATTTTTCAAGGGAGGGAGGGAGGGAGGGGGAAACTGAATTCATTAATAATTAATAACATATTTAATTATTATGCCCTCTGAGCTTCAGTTCCTAGGAGCAAAATTTGACTGAACTTTGTGCCAAATTCTGCCTTCCAATTTCCTGAAAGTTTTCTTTCTTTCCCTGCAAAAGAAGCTGATGTTTCTCTCCCTCACTCATGGGGTAGCTTCGACATTTTTAAGAATTATTTTGGTGGCGTTTAAAGGGCCAGACAAGACTCAGTGCTTGCCTGAGGGGGGACCTTCCACCTTCACCACCTTTGAGCTTACCTTTGTTGTTGTGATATGATGGGGAAAGCTGTTTGTTTCTCTGGCTGCACATATCTTCACTTTTCATGCTTCCCAATTGGAAAAAGTCTTATGAAAAAGTCTCCCAACCTTGTTTTCCCTTAGGATTTAGTTGAACATGGGAAGATTATAGATTAATTTTGAGCCAAATTAAAATCCAGCACTTGCAAGTTTTTTACTCTCCTTGAAAAGAGGCCGAGTGTTTTTTTCACTCAAAGGCAGTTAAAAAAAAAGTAGTAGAAGAATTCTGAGAAGAGGTTACTGTACTTTATTTCTCATTTATTTCTTCTTTCTTTGCACAGTGATTATCTGATCATACTGTGGAGTCATTCTTTCTATAGAGAAGGTACACCTGAAATTTGATGGAGAGTACTTCAGATAAATTGGACACATTTTTAAGGTTAAAACAGTAATAATAATGAGAAAAGGGAGCTCTTAACTTGATATCTCCATAAAGTTGTACTGGAGTTCTCCTAGGGAAAAGAAATGAACATTATTTCATTCCTGCCATGGTTCTTTCTCTCTGGTGTATAAATCCAAAACTAGGTGCCATAACCTGTTGCATTTCAGATGTTTGGACTTGAAGTGCTACCAAGCCCAGCTGTAATGATTGCCCTAGCCCCAAATACTCAGACTCACAAGAGGATGCTAAATGAAATCTGATTTATTAGAGTACTAAAGACAAATACAGAGAAAGCTGAGAATGAGCAAAAGCGCGCCAAATACAAACTTAAACCCTTGCTTCAAACGTATCCCGCCTCCCTCGTAACAGCCCCGCCCGGCACAGGTGCTAGCAATCGTCAGAGTTGCTAGCCTGGGAAAGTAACCTTGAGCGCAGTAGATAACACAAATACATTCCAAAGCAAAGCCAAAAGATAATCGTTCCCATCCTCCTTAGACAAATGAAACACGCATCCAATTAATGACATGCGAAACGTTACGATGCATCAAATACATTGAAACGGCGCACATGACATACCGCCCCCTTAAAATACCCCTAGGGACCTGGTTTCGAGGGATAAGCGGAGTGGAAACGGGCCACCAGAACCGGGGAAGCCACATCTGGTGCAGCGACCCACTCAGGATGAGGGAAATGCTTCCAACGAACTAAATATTGCAAAGTATTGCGAAGGCGTCTAGAGTCCAAAATTTCTTTAACTTCAAAGTGTTGCTGACCATCAATCATGATGGGGGTGGGAGGTGGAGGTTGCCGATGCCAGCGATCAGAAGGAATAGTCGGTTTGAGTAAGCTGCAATGAAAAACAGGGTGTAAACGTTTAAGGTTATGAGGCAAGTCAAGTTTAAAAGTCACCGGGTTAATCTGAGCGACAATTGGGAAAGGACCCACAAATTTAGGCGCGAGTTTCTTTGAAGGTTGTGCAGACTTGATAAACTTGGTAGAAAGGTATACCGAGTCCCCAACTTGGAATGCAGGTTGTGGGGCTCGCTTCCGATCAGCATACAGTTTATAATCTGCCTGTGCATCAGCCAATGCCTTTTGAATCATTGGCCAAGAGTCAGCCAGTTGTGTTGACCAATCATCTGTAGTGACTGCACCTGCAGGAGGTTGTGGGAGATCAGTGATAGGTACAAAGTCTTTACCCTGAGCTACCCGAAACGGGGTTTGCCCAGTGCTTTGATGCACTGCATTGTTGTAAGCCACTTCAGCAAATGGTAGGAGGTCTACCCAATTGTCCTGTTGATAATTCACAAAAGCGCGAAGGTACTGCTCTAGAGTAGAGTTAACCGCCTCAGTGGCCCCGTCCGTCTGAGGATGCCAAGCCGTGGACAGGGCTTGCTTCGTGCCCAACAGCTTGAGAAACGCCCGCCAAAACTGCGAGGTAAATTGTGTACCTCTGTCCGAAATCAAGCGGGAGGGACATCCGTGTAGCCTGTACACGTGTACAAGGAATAGGCGGGCCAATTGACGCGCTGAGGGAATGGACACGCAAGGGATAAAGTGAGCTTGTTTGGAGAAATAATCCTTGACCACCCAAATGACCGTTTTGCGTTGGCTGGGTGGTAGCTCTACAATAAAATCCATGGAGATTTCTTCCCAAGGGGAAGAGGGGGCTGCTACCGGCTGCAGCAGCCCTTGGGGCTTGCCCACCTTGCGCTTGGACATTGCACAGACGGTGCAGGAAGCAATGTAGTCTTTGACATCTTTACGTAATGTGGGCCACCAGAATTGCCTCCGAACGAGGTGCAATGTTTTTACAAACCCGAAGTGACCTGCGAGTTTGTCATCGTGTGAACGTGTTAACACATCTTTTCTGAGGTTTTCAGGAACGTAGAGGCGGTCGGATTTCCAAGCGAAGCCTCTGTCAAAAGTAACATTGTCTTTATTCGCAAGCAACCAAGTATCCGTTTTTAGTTCTTTTAAAAACTTTTGTTGCAACTGGGAGGGAATTGACAAAGTGCTTGGCTGAACAGCGCTTGTGGTGGGCGGTTGCTGCGCGCGCGTTTGGCTTCGCGTCACAGCCTGCATGCCCAATTGGGGCGCCGACCATAGGGTGCTTACCACATCTGGCGCCGCCCCAGAGTCTTGAGGTTGCCTTGACAAGGCATCAGCCAAGAAGTTCTTTTTCCCTGGAATAAATTTGAACTGAAAATTGAATCGATTGAAAAATTGAGCCCAACGAACCTGTTTAGGGCTCAGTTTTCGAGGGGTACTAAGTGCCTCCAAGTTTTTATGATCAGTCCATACCTCAAAGGGATGATTTGCCCCTTCCAACAGATGCCGCCAAGCCTCTAATGCAGCTTTTACTGCAAATGCCTCCTTTTCCCAAACATGCCAACGCCTCTCAGTCTCAGAGAACTTGCGGGATAGATAGGCACAGGGCTTGAGGCATCCTGCCTCGTCTTTTTGCATCAACAATGCGCCAATAGAATAATCGGAGGCATCTGCCTGTACAACGAAAGGCTTTGAGGGATCAGGGTGTTGTAAAATGGGCTCTTTGACGAAAGCTGCTTTCAGCCGCTCAAACGCCGTTTGACAAGCAGGCGTCCACCTCAACAGCGCTCCGGGATTCTTGACTCTCCTAGTATCTCCCACCCCTTTTGTTCGAAGCAGTTCCGTTAGGGGCAAGGCAATCTCAGCGAACCCCCTTATGAATAATCTGTAGTAGTTGCTGAACCCCAGGAAACTTTGAAGTTGCCTGCAGGTGCGGGGACTCTCCCAGTCCATGATAGCCTGCACCTTGGCAGGGTCCATTTCTATACCTTTATCGGAAATCCTATACCCCAAGTAGTCAATTTGGGTCTGATGAAAGGCACATTTCGATAGCTTTGCATACAATTCAGCAGATCTGAGTTTACACAAAACTTTCTTTACCAGAGCTACATGCTCTTTCATGGTTTCCGTATAAATCAACACATCATCCAAATACACCAGTACACCTTTAAACAGATGTTCATGCAAAACTTCATTGATTAATTGCATAAATACCCCAGGGGCCCCAGCCAACCCAAACGGCAACACCTTATACTGGAAGGCTCCCAACGGGCAATTGAATGCAGTTTTCCACTCATCACCCTCCTTGATTCGTACACGATAGTAGGCTTCTCTTAAATCCAGTTTAGAGAAGATCTTGCCTTTGGCCAGATGTGACAACATGTCCTTTATCAATGGCAAGGGATATTTGTTGGAAATTGAGACGGCATTTAATCCGCGGAAATCCGTACAAAGTCTCAATGTCCCATCCTTTTTTGGGCGAAAAAGAACCGGCGCCCCCACGGGTGAATTAGCCGGCTCAATGAATCCGCGCGCCAAATTTTTGTCCACAAATTCCCTCAACAGAGTCAGTTCCTTTTGCGTCATGGAATAAATTTTTGGTTTAGGCAATTGAGTGTTGGGCAGCAGTTCTATGGCACAGTCCGTCTTTCGATGGGGGGGCAACTGGTCAGCTTCCTTTTCACCGAATACATCAGCAAACATCCTGTACTCGGCCGGCAAGCCTTCCAGGGGAGAGGCCGGGTAAGGCGGAGTCGCAGCTGCCGCAACCCCCACCATCTCCTCTGGGGCACCCTTCCCCTCTGCCGCTTGATAAAACCCATCCCTAAATGTGATGGTCCGGTAAACCCAGTTTATTTGGGGGTTTTGCTGCACCAACCATGGTACCCCCAACACCACCAATGGCCCCCCTACGGGAGCCACGACAAAAGACAACCCTTCCTGGTGACTGCCCAGTTGCAAGGCTACCCGCCCTGTAAAATGGGTGACCGGTTTGCCCCCTGCCATGGACCCATCCAATTGAGTAAATGCGATGGGTCGTTGTAGAGGGAAAGTGGGGAGCTCCAAAGCTGCCACCACGTCGGGGTGCATCAGACACCGGGAACACCCCGAATCAATCATGGCCCATACTTCCACCGTCTTGACTTGGGAACCCAATTTCAATTTCACCATGAGTATGCGGTAAGTGCCACTCACCGATGGAGGCTCGCGCCCGTCCTCTACCACCTGCCCAGCGGCGCCCTTTAGAGCAGGTGGCTGGCGTTTCCCGCCGGCTGCGGGATTTCGGTCTCCCCTTCAATTTCGTAGAACATCACATCGTCTCCCTCAGTCTCAGCCACCGCAGCTTTCTGTTTCCTCGGCAACGCAGGGGACTTCGCCAGCGGTTTTCCGGGCCGTTCCTCTACCTTTGCCTTCGGGCATGCTGCCACTCGATGCCCCTCCTTACCACATCTCAGACACAAGCCTTTTGCGTACCGCTTCTCCCGCTCCTCGTCCCAGGGTCGTTGTCCCGGTTTCCCCCCGGTGGTCGATGGGCGGCTGGGCTTCACCTCCCGCCCCGACTTGGCGGTCTTCCGCTGGGCAAAGATCTCCTGGGCATGTTCAGCCCTTCCTGCCAGCAGGATCCACTCATACAGCGTGTATGGGTCGTCCCTCCCCAGGGACCAGCGCAGCACCTCTGTATTCAAGCCATCTTTGAAGAGCTCGATAATGGTTGCTTGGGACCAGTCATCCACCTTTCCAGCTAGCGCTTTAAACTCCAAAGCATAATCGGCCACTGATCGGGACCCCTGCTTGAGTTCCTTCAGGGCTCGCTTTGCTCTCTCCTTTGCTAAGGGGTCCTCGAAGTGTTGCTTCAACGCCCAGAGGAACTCCTCGAGATTTTCCAGTTCAGGCGCTTCCGACTGGCACATCTGGACATACCAGTCTGCCGCCCTCCCCTTCAGTTTGGTGGCAATGGTGATGATTCTTGCCTTCTCCGATTGGAAAACCGCCCCCCATTCCTCCATATAGGCTTTCGCATTCGTCAGGAAGAACGAGAGTTTGGTCGGGTCCCCATCAAACTTGACAGGGAAGTCTCGCATGCCGCCTCCCGCCGGGCTGCGCCCCACCGCCGGGGCTGCTGCGGCTGGTGCTTCCCTGACTCGGGGCGGCACGGGGCCCCGGGGCGATCGCCCAGGCGATGCTGCGATTTCCATCTGGACCGACTGGTCCCCTTCGCGCCTCCGCACCACCCGTCGCCGTTCCGGGGTCAGCCCCTGGGAAGAAGGGGTTGAATGCCTCTGGCTTGATTCTTCCCGGACCTCTCGCAACGAGGTTACATCCAAGCTCAGCTGTTTCAGGATAGCCTCCAACGAATCCATTTTCGACTCCAGCACTCGGATCCGATCCGGAGTGGGTGAGCCCTCCGTTGGCTGCACCTGCACCACGTTGGGGGATAAGGGGTATCTCTGCCTCCAGGATGGGCCCCCCGCTGCTGTGGCATCTCCTCGGGTCTCATCCCAGGTGAGCAGCTCGCCCGGAGAATTCACGGTGGTCTCCGGGGCCGTTTTCAGCCCCCCGGCTTCGCTCTCCGACTCGGAGCTCGCCTCCTCTCTGATGGCGGACAGCTCCCCACCTTGGGACGGTCGGCCGGACGGCCTCACGGTCGAGTCCAGTTCCCCTTCCTCCATCATCACGATGTCGGGTTCGGTCATCGCGGGCTCTCTCCCTCACAGGTTAGACGCTTGTCTTTCCTGGACAGGGGCCAGCGGAGTTAGGAACTGAGATTCTCAGCTTTATGTAATGATTGCCCTAGCCCCAAATACTCAGACTCACAAGAGGATGCTAAATGAAATCTGATTTATTAGAGTACTAAAGACAAATACAGAGAAAGCTGAGAATGAGCAAAAGCGCGCCAAATACAAACTTAAACCCTTGCTTCAAACGTATCCCGCCTCCCTCGTAACAGCCCCGCCCGGCACAGGTGCTAGCAATCGTCAGAGTTGCTAGCCTGGGAAAGTAACCTTGAGCGCAGTAGATAACACAAATACATTCCAAAGCAAAGCCAAAAGATAATCGTTCCCATCCTCCTTAGACAAATGAAACACGCATCCAATTAATGACATGCGAAACGTTACGATGCATCAAATACATTGAAACGGCGCACATGACACCAGCTAGCAGAAGGCTACCAGATCTAGGCTACCTAAATGGTTAGAGTTGTCTGGTATCTCTTTGCTGCCATCTAGTAATCATCTGGATATTTGCAGCCCAGATCTGACAGCTCCATAATAGTTCAAAACATCTGGATTGGACCAGTGTTCCTTCTCCTAAACTAAACAATGAGTTAAAATCAGACTTTTTTCCTTTTTCAGTATTGTCGAGTCTTAGCCATGGAAGCCAGCTGGGTAGTCCATTTCCTCTTAGCCCTGGGAAGAAGGCAATGATAAACCACTTCTGAAAACTGCATGGACTTGTCCGTCCAGTCTCCAGGAGTCAAGAGTGGCTCAAAGCCCACCCACCCCTCACCCAGGGCAACAAAAGATCCACATCCACATCTGCGTCAGTGGGGCCATCAGTCAGAGAGCTCCTTGAAAATCTTGAAGCCCTCTCTTGCCTTCAGCATTATCAATAATGCAGTCTTGTTGCTTCCCCTACAAAAAGAAAACAACAACAACAAAATCATCAGCTGTTCCATAACAACAGCTGAATAGCTGGGATAAAGTTGCTGGGTCAGTTACAAAATAGTACTCTTGCCTAGAAATGGTGGATGTTTGATTTTTTCTTTTTTTTCTTTCGGAGTGAGGATTCATTTGGCACAGAGACAGCCAACGATACAGCTTACCTTTTCTCCATCTCCTCCACAGGCATCCCTGCCCCCCGATTTGCTACTGCCACAAACTAGTTCCATAGCGATAAATAATGAATAAAAATAATCTATCTATCTATCTATCTATCTATCTATCTATCTATCTATCTATCTATCTATCTATCTATCTATCTATCTAATTTATCCCTGCCCATCTCCTTCCCCCGTCGGAGGCCTCTGTTCCAAAGAGAGTGACTGAGCATGCCAGAGTGCTCACTGCACTGCCTGTGTTTAAAATAAAATAAAGCTGGGCAGAGAGTTGGGTTTGTTTCAAAATAACAGCTTCAAGACATGCAGGAGCACAAATATAGCACCTGGCTGGAACTGGTTAAACAGCTGTGATGCAGCACGCCACAAGCCATGTGGACGTGTTTTACATCTGAAATGCATTTGGCTCACTTCAATATTATTTTACATCACCATTTAAGGATTCCTCTCCCTGTCTTCCCTCCTCACTTCCGAAGAGAATTCCTGACTCTCCTCTGGGGAGTTGTAGGAATGAGCATCTGTTCAGAAACAGGCTGAAACATCTGCAACATTTATTGGTAGCCTTTAAGAACTTGAAAGGCAGCTTCAGCAAATGCTCGTATAAAACCTTGATGTTTGCTTAGTTCAAGAAATGTGCCAGGTTTCTGAAAATGTTAAGCCTTTTCACTTCTAAACATAAAACCCTTATATTCTCCTATCTAGGTCAAGCTGGGAAAATTGAAGATTTTAATTCATACAATTCAGCAAGTTATCCAGTTATCCCAGTTTTGGGGGGAGTCCCCGTTTTGGGGGGAGATGGGCGGTGATAGAAATTTGAGAAATAAATAAGTTATGTGTGTGTGTATATCAGTGTAAAGCTGAAAAAGTGAAGGAATTGTACAATTAAAAAGATATGTAAAAAAGGAGGAACTTCATTTGAAATGGGTAGTTATAGATAGATATAGATGGATTTTCTATTTTCCAGTCTATCTCCTCCCTTCCTCCCTCCCTCTCCTAAATTAGGTATGATTGAGTAACCACATTTGGTATGACATACTTGCTCTATTCATGTTTAATTGGGAACTACAATAAAAAGTTTTTCTGAATGACTAGAGTTTATTCTTCCTGCTACCTCTGTCTTATCATTCTGTGCTATGCCACTCCAGATATTTTTCTCAGATATTTTTAATTGAATCAATCAGCAAGAAAAAATATTTGACATGTTGTAATGCAACACATTAAGGTCTGGACAGGGGAAGATTCTGTTTTGTTTTTGTTTTTTTTGATGGGATGGGGGGAATCAATTCTCACACCTGGTTTTTAGAAGCATGAGATGGAAAAAGCAAACATTGCTTCCCCATCAGGTAGAATTTCTTTATCAAATATAATCTCCTTCATAAAAAACTCATGTTGTTATTCTGTCAAAATTAACAGTTAATTTTAGATTAAAATGTAACAGTGTTTGTTTATTACTTTTATTTCTATACTACCTAGCTTCTAACACTCTGGGTCCAAGGCTGCTTATTACTTAATAAATTGAATTTAAAATTGTTTGATAATACATGGAGAGTTTCATACACTAAACAAAATAGATGTGAAATGACACGAATAGAGATTCATTGTCATTAATCTGTTTGTCTGGGGAATCGTGGAACGGAACAAAAGGAATCAATTTACTGAATGGCCTAAGTAAATATCTAATAGAAAGATAAATTCTGGGTTTAAGTGGAAATGGTAAATAAATGGTGGCACAAATGAGTGGAAACATAAATACGCAACAATTGCAGAGAACTGCTAGGCTGAATGGACCTTAATTTTCATATTAAATCAAAATATATAAGCAGCATAAATTAAAGACAAAGCAGAGCAAAGAAGAAAAAGAAGAGGAAGATTGTTATTTACTACTCAGTTATTACTCCTGCTATCCCATTTCTCTTCTCAATTTGATTTGAAATAAATTAAAATGAAGAGCTGGGATTTATTGGGATGGACATACAGTAGGTTGCAACCTAATATTCCACTCCAAATATTGTGATTTGCATTACCATAAAAAAGATGGAAGGTTTTCCCCATTTTCCCACTCTGCTGTAAGCAACTTGACAAAAACCATGAAGTGCATTAATATATGAAAGAATATGCACTGTTAACATTTTGTGTATTTACTGTCTTTGACAGTCTTTGTAAAGTGCTATGACTACAATATACTATATTGTTTATGTACAGTATGTTTGTTCTTTAAATATTCTGCATCTCTTATTAAATTCCCTACAAACTATTGTATAAAATTCACTGCTGTTCATGAGAAATATTGGCAATTTTAGAAAAATGGATTGGATACAAATAAGATATTGTCACAAGCAAAGCTTTGCAGAGGCGTCTAGTTGGTTGCATAATATCACAAACTCATAGCTTGTGATCATTATTTGAATAGCTAGAAACCTAGGATTCCTTCCAAAGTGAGAAAAATCTGTTTAGATTCCTAGGTAGTGGACTTACAAATTCCTACAGTGGAAGAATGGATGATAAAATTAATGGAACTGGCAGAGATGGCGAAACTGACTACATGGATTAGAGAAAATAATTTGTCTGGTTTTGTTTCTACTTGGAAACTACTTCTGGACTTTTTACTTGTAATTGAAAAAGATGAAGTTGTGATTTGGGGATTTGATGATTAGGTATAAGATTGTAGAAATAATGTGTATTATAGTTAAATTTAGAGTAAGAGGTTAATATATTTTTTATTTGTATTTGTACTGGAGAAGGTTGGAAGTCACTGTTTATGCTGGGGTTTTTTTTTGCACTTTTAAGTTTGTCTCTCTTTTCTTTACTCTTTCTTTAAGCTTTTTCTATCTTTTTCTATTTTATCTATATGTTGAAAATTTAATAAAGTTTCTTTTTTAAAAAAAAGAATAATCCATATTCCACCTAAAGCAGTCCTTTTTTTTTTTAATCCATTCAATTGTGTCTGATTCTCAGAGACTGCCTAGACAAATCCCTGCAGTTTTCTTGGCAAGGTTTTTCAGAAGTGTTTTTCCCTTGCCTCCTTCCTAGGGCTGAGAAAGAATGACTGGCCCAAGGCCACCCAGCTGGCTTTGTGCCTAAGGCAGGACTAGAACTCATAGTCTCCCAGTTTCTAGCCTGATGCCTTAACTGCTACACTGAACTGTCTCTCAAAGCAGTCCTTATCTTGGTTATTTTATGATCACCTAAATTATATATGACTCTTCAAAGACAATCCATTATCAGCTATTGACTTTTTGGGGTGGAGCTCAGGCAGGAAAAAGATACTTAAGGAAGATAAAAAGTTCCAGCAGTTGGATGTACTAGAATAATTGAATTTTAAAGCATTTTTAAAGCCAGGAAAATTGATAGATTTGTATTTTTTATTTTCTTGCTGAATTTGTTTATTTATTGTAAGCTATTTGCTTCTACTATTAAAACCCTCTCCAAAGGGGCTCCCAAATTATTATTTCCTCAGGATATGAAAAATAAAATGTAAAATCATAAAATAGCATGGTAGCATAATTATAGTGACAGGTTGTTTACCTGTCATTATAGTTATTCAAGTGATCATCTGTACATTCAGACTGATAGACTTAATGCCATACAGTTTCATGTTTCCCAACATTTCTCTAGCTCAGCTGAAAGAGGGAAAGTCTCCCCTTTCCACGTGCCTATATAACTACCAAGAAGCCTCACTTCTTCTTTGTCACAATATGTTGCCTGTGATGCAGAAAGAACCTCTGCAGAAAGGATGGTGGAAGATCATGTGAATACAGAGATGATCATTCAGCTAATCACAATTACAGGTAAGCAACCTGTCATTATTCTTTGTGGTCCTTCTACACAAGGTAAACTTATCTGACAGTGCTAGATAGATCGTTCTAAGATAAGATGGATGAAAGCACAAGTCTGCTGAATGACCCATGAGCTCATTCTCTAACATTGGGGGGGTATGTTGTTTCATAGACATTCAAGTAGTAGATAGTGCTGCAGCTTTACAAATGTCCTGAAGCATCTGTGAAGGCTGTAGAGGGGGCAGTCACTAAAGGCTGCAAACCAGTACTTGAGATGAATGAGATAAGATCCAGCAGCAAAAACACTGCAGGAATACCCTGATGCTGGCTGCAATGGCCCGAGTCCAGGAGCCTTATAGAAGATTGTTGCAGTGCAATAGGCAATGATGAACATTGAGAGAATGCTAGGGAATAGTTACATTGGACAATATCCCTGAAAAAAGCAGAAGTGACTGTCGGCAACAATGTAAAATCAGTATCGATGACAACTTTGTCCATAGGTAAGGCTAATCCATCCCAAAGCTGCAAAATTCACTCGTCCTGTGGGCAGAAGTTATGGCTATCAGGAATGCACCTTTCAGGATGGAGAGATGCAAAGGAGGGGGGCATAGGCTTGAAGTAATGAGCAGTTAACTGAGTAAGGATAATTTAGTGACTGCAAGAGGGAAGCATTTTCAGGGTAGGCAGAAATGAATTGTGGAGACAGATATGACCACTTAATTATAGCAGCACAAACCAGGTGCAAAACAGCCAGATAAACCTTTAATGAGGATTTGGAAAGGTATTTATGTTTGAAGCTCGAGACCAACAACAACAAAAAATCAACAACCTAGAACTGTGTCATGAAGAGAGGATTCGGGTTTAGTCCATCTGGAGAGGCAAAAAGAGAAAAGTTTTTTTTTCACACTCAATACACAGCTTTTGAGAGGATTCTAAGAAGTCTATACAGCAACTGAGTTGATCCCTTGGATCCTCCAGATGGTCAGGAGATGTAGCAATGGGTCAGGATGTAGAATCTGCCAAGAGGTAATCCCAAAGGGGATGTGGGTGATAATCACCGCCCTTCCAAGCATAGGAGGGGACTGTGAGGATCGTGGGGTCAGATATCTCAATAGTAAGGACTCTCACTGCAAGCAATTCAAGTCTTAAGAAAGAATTTCTTTATTGCAATACAGTCCCTATCCATTCAAAGACTCAAGTGAATCAGATTCTCTAAATCCCTCCTTTATCTTGCCCCTTTCTCCTGCCTTTTGTTTGAAATTGAATATTTACAACTGCTTTCAGTTTTACAACGTCGTTCCCAGCTGCATTCCTCAGTGTCCTTTTTCAGATAAGGCACTAGCCACAACAGCTTGGCTCCATCATAGCTTGGCTCCATCTCTGCTGGGTCGATTGGTGATGTCTTTGTTCTCAAGCAGTAATTAGCCTACCCCCCCTCCCTCCTTACAATCCCTGACAAAGGAGAAGAACCAGAAGTAACTTTATGGCTTCTGGGACGACCCTCTGACAGGGACAAATCAAGGTTGTCACGGTCGCCATGGAAGTGCTATGATAGAATCAATGTTGCCAGCATGGATCCACATAATGAAGTTAGCAGAGGAGAGGGAGAAAAGATAGAAAACAGAGTTCCCTGCCAGTGGAAGAGAAAACAAGGTTATTGGACAGGCTACTTTACTTATATGATGACATTGGGCAGTATATTTGTCCACAAACAGACCTTTGGAAGGTTACCCCCTAAGGCAAAAAAAAAAGAGGGTACAATCAAACTGGGATCTAGCATCCAGTTGACTCACAACTGAGGTTCTGCTGATCAAATCCATTACAGTGATGATAAAGCTTGTTGACACTGGTGTTGATGAAGACTCCAATGTACATGGGATGCTGGCATGGTGTAGAGAGGATTTGTTCCAATTCATATGAAGGCCCAGGAGCTGGAGGGTAACAAAAGAGTGTTAGCAAGTTGGCAAGAGGAGGCTGCCCTATGAGGTCTCCTCTCTTGAGTTGCTCACCTCCCTGATATGGAGGTTCTCTCTTTTTATACCCTTCAGCCTACAAAACTGTCACTGCATTGATCTGTGTAATTCATTGTACCTTGAAAGTTATGTATATCAGTATTGTTAGGTTTAATTCTTCATACAACACCAAGTACTTTGGCCAAAATGAAATAGAGGCAATGCAATGCATTCCTTAGCAGCAATAGGGTTGGGGCAGGTGATGCTTAGGGTGATGGACCTTGACAGGATGGTGAGTCAGAGCAGCTACTTGAAAATACCACATGCTAATGCTTGGCTTAAGAGGTAGAATGTGATTTTAAGGTAAGATCTCATCTTAACAATAGGTGACCGTAACTGGACTAACAAAATAAAAGTACACAGTGCCAAAATTCCTTCAACAAGGGATTTTATGGAAGGTCAAGGTCATTTGATGGGACAGGTGTGGTGATGATGTTGATACTGATGATACTCTATTAAGCATCTCCACCCAGGTGATGATGTTGAGGCGCTAAACCTGTGCCTGGAAGCTGTGTGAGTCTGGATGGGAAGGAATCAGCTCTGACTTAACCCTAGCAAGATGGAGTGTTTTTGGCTTTTGTGATGTGTCATCTTTGATCCTGAACAGGGTTGCACTTCCCCAGACAGAGTCAGTGTGCAATTTGGGGGTCTTCCTGGACTTGCTGCTCAAGGAACAGATGGCGGCTGTGGCCAGGGGAGCCCTTGCATAGATTTATCTTGTGCACCAATTGCACCCATTCCTGGATAGGGAAGTCTCTATGGTCACTAATGTCTTAGTCACTTCCTGGCTGGACTATTGCAATGTGCTCTACATGGGGCTGTCCTTGAAGACTACTCAGAATTTACAACTGGTCCAAGATGTAGCAGTGTGTGTAGTGTTGGCCACTGTTGCCTGAGCTTCACTGGTGCCCAGTTTTTTTTCTGGGTGCAATTCAGGATGCTGGTTATCACCTTTAAAGCCCTACATTGGCCAGGTTATTTGTAGGACCCCTCTCCCTGAGGATATTTGTCCACTCAACCAGGTTGGATAACAGTGGGCACACTCCAGGTCTCTTCCCTTAAATGTCATCATCTAGTGGGACCTAGGAAGAGTGCCTTTTTAATAGTGGCCCCTGTCCTGTGGACTTGGCAGGCCCCCAATCTTTTTGCCTTCCAGAAGGCAATAAAGAACTGGCTGTTCTCCCAGATGCTGGAATATAGTAAGATGGGAGCCTGTGGATGTTCTTTTTGGAGGGATCTAAGAGGGATGGCTGAAGTGCCAGGTTTGTGTTTTGTGCTTTTTATTGTTTCTTGTTTTTATTGTTGTTGTGAGCCACCCAAAATTGTGTTCTAAGATGGGTAGCCACACAACTCTTGTAAACAAACCATCTCAGAAACAGTTAGGTGGTTTGTGTTCCTTAAATGCTGAGCATCTTTTCAGAGGAACACCTACAAAGCACACTTTGCACAGCATGCCACCAAAGATCTCACCAACTCTGGTCAATAAAGATGTTTTATTGGCACTATGTTGCTTTCTTCTCTTTCCTGCAGGAAAGGCAGAATAGGAAGGCAGAAGGTGTGGAAGTTCTCCCCCTCTTCTGCCTTCCTAGGATCTCTGCTGGCCTGAAAAGATGGAGCACAGCTACCTTCTTCACTCTCCTGCCTTAATTCCCAAACGTTTGCTACTTCATGACTGTTTTCTTCAGTTTGCCTCAGGGTAGAGCTGAGCTGGTGGAGTTAAAACATCTTAAAGCCCCAGAGTATGAAGGACGTAAAATAAGGGAGGGGAATGAATTTTGCTTTAAATCACTGCCAGCTTCTTTCAAGCTCTTGTGGAATGCTCTTCTCCTTCCACACTTTATAATAAAACTGAAAAGTATGTGGCATCTTTAGTTAGCCAGTTTACATTTTACTTATTTATTCAAATGAGTACTCAACATCTTTTTAGAAATTGTGTATAGGCACATGAACATCTGTATGTGTGTAATCACTTTCACAAAGATCTCTTTTCACTGATCAATTTTAGAGGGATTATAATGGGAAATTATAATGGCACCTACAACCAGCCACCTCCTAATTTTTTAAGGCGGGGAAAAAAAAGGAGCCTAAAAGCCTGCCTACGGTCTCGTAACTTAAACAAATAAAGGGTTAAAGTACACATTAAGTGATTTTTAAATAACAGAACTGATGCAGAAGTCACATTATTAGAATAAAAATCTTTCCAAAGAAAAATAATTGAATGAGAAAAGGGATGAAGATGGAAATGGATGAAGAAACTCTGGATTGGCAAAATTACAAAATGTGAGTAGATTCAAGCAGACATGAGAATGTGATACGAAGAGAAAAATGTTTTACATAAACAGGGCCAAGGGTATGCAAAAATATACAGACAGAAAAAGAATTGTTATATTAATGTTTTGCAGAAAAAGAAGTCAGAAGAGAGGAATAATCATAATCATAATCATGAATATGCTGCCCAACTCCCAGTGATTTTCGGAAGAGAAAGTAAGTTGACTAATTAAAAACCAGACTCAGTAAGAAGTGAGCAGGTAATAGAAGAAAAAAAATGTTAGGGATGGGAAGCAGAATCAAAGTGTGGACCATCATTTTCATTTTACAATAGAACACAGTGTATAGAAATTAAAAACTTCAAATGGACAAGAAGAGGCAACTGTTTTAATAAAGGACAAAAATATCTTCCTAGTATAGATATATCCTAAGTGGTTATTGATATTTTCTAGACTGGATAAACATAAGAGTAGTACTGGTCCTACTTTTTACTGATCCAGTAAAAGTAGGGGAAATATGCTGATTGTAATTTTATCTTCATTGACAGATGACAGAGCTTTTATAGTTAGTATTCAGCTGTTTCATGAAGTACAAGTTGGAGGAGAGGCATCCCAGAAATCCCTGTATTTCAAAATAGCTGTCTTCGTTTCTGGAATGGAGAGGATTTCTGTTGAAAGAGAATGCCTCCAATTATTGAAATATGTTGGTGTGGCCTCAGCCTAAATGTTCTGTGGGTAGAGCTATTATTACAAGGAAATACCTGACAGTGTGAAATATCACAGTTGGGTGTGCAAGGCCATGGATCAGGAAGATTGCCTGAATTAACTGGACTTTATGATGAATGGCAAAGGCAGATGCTTTCAAAGAGGCAGAAGAGGCTGGCAGGGATTTGATTAGCTCGGATATATTGGATGTAAAAGAGTTGGAGTGGCACCTCTTTTTTCACAAAATGGCAGAGTGTGTGTGGCTCTGAATAGGGTTTAACAAGAGGAGACAACAGACTAATAGAGAAGGTTCAGCCACTGCAAGGAGTAATTTGATTGCCAGAATCTTAAGTCAGCAATATATAAGAGACCATTGTAATCCTCAAAGAGAAAGAGGAACAGCAGAGAATTTCACACTTCTAAGTTGCTGAAAAAAAGTGTTTCCAGTGCTGCTTTCTACTTACAGGGCTATTCAGTGATGCTACCTGGCCAAATTCTGTAACTGCAAATTTAAAAAGTCAGGCAAATTTATTCAATCCCTGTTGAACAACTGGTTAAAAAAAAAATATTGGTAGTGGCGGATGAATGTTGACTTAACAGCAAAAGAACAAAAAAGATTGATGGGTGCTTTTTGTCTTTGTGCACCATGCAGCAGAATGGTGAGCTAAGTAGCCTTAGCCCATTATCACTGAAACACAGATAGCTCTGTGTGCTAAATATTATAGGAGTTCTAAGTCATAATTGGTACTATTTGAACACATTGACATTGGAGATCTGACTTTAATAACTGGAAATTATTGTGAATGTGTTTCCTGACTATTTCGTGAAGGAAACCTTTCCTCAGTCAGAGCTCTGGACTTGACTATTCAAAATCTATCTTGACCAAGAGTTGTGACTTAGTAATCAAGCTGTCATTTGCAGACTCTGGAGTCCCCATGCTTTGATTACCCATTAGATGATTTAATTAGCTTAGAGGTCAGCAAGCATAAATAACTATTTTCTTTCCCTGAGTTTGTTATTTATGCTTGCTGACCTCTAAGCTAATTTATTTATCATATTTCTTCCCTGCCTATCTTGTATTACGACTTTGGGCGGTTTACAAACAGTTAAAAATCAAAGTTTAAAATATCATTAGAATAAATACAATATAAATATAAATATAAATACATAAATATAAAAATGCAAGAGTGTAACCAGCTTCCTAAACAAAATAGATTCTACATTCAAGATATATGAACCATGCCTCAAAAATACCAAAGCAGCTTTGGCACTTAGCATTTCCATTACAAACCTAGCTTCTTGTATAGGTCCCAGGAATTTTCCAGGAATAATTCAAAGCCTTTATAGTTATTGTTTGCCCAGTATTAACACCGTTTTGAACAGAATCCCTAAGCGAGGGCTTATAATAAAAGTACAGCTATATTTTTGAAAAGAAAAACAGATTGAATAACTTATAAACTCAGGACAGCAGTTCCCCCTCCAGGACTTTTAAGTGTGATTTCAGATCCCTTGCATAGTTGCTTGATCATTGACAAAAGGTAAAAATGATTAATGGATGGAGAATAGTCATTTTAGCTGTATTTAACTCTAAAGCACTAACTTTAAATCAATTTAACTGACTTGATTTCATTTCACTTTAATTATACTTCAAGTTGAATTGAGTTTTTCTCTGGCCCCACCTGCTTCTTCGATTGGCTGTACTCTCCCTTCAGATGGTGGTTCCTGACATGCTTTTCCCAATCAGAAATTGATTTGAAAAATGTCTTATAGGTAATCAGGTAAGACTAAAGGTTCACAAATACACAAAAACACAAATGTTAATGCATGGCTCAATGGTGGTCAGGTTAGGAGGCTAAATTTAAAACCTTATTAAAGGAAAGCAGGAAAGTATGCTTCTCCTTCAAGATCAGTCACCGATGAAGTAAAATCCTGCTCTTTAGAAGCCTTGGGTGCAATATGTCATTCATGATAATCATACAGCATCTGAGATTTTGTGATGCAGTTCTGTGTGAATTCTTCATCAGCACCATGGGATTTGATGACAGGATGTGATATAGATTGGTGTAATCAGTTAAAATATTGTGAAGCTACAATTCCTGTTGCCATGGCATTGAAAAATACGACAGGCCTCCTTGAATGGATGTGTCTGCTGCAGCTATGACAGAAAATTGTGTACCTTGCTTGGATCTGTAAAAGATTTCTGCCTTCAAAGAAACCAGCCTTTTCAGCTATATAGTAGTGGCAACTTTCAGCTATACTACATGAACAGAGGCCTATGAAATATTTTGTCAGACTTTAGTATGTTAGTACTACAGTGGGGTAGGGAACTTGAAAGCCATGAGATGCACAAAGTCCTTGTCCATAAAAAAATATGGCCAATAGGGGAATTTTGCCCCATTTTTCTCATCGGCCATTAAATTATTAAGTCAGCTGGCTTACGGAGTGAAGATTGCCATTTTCCTATTAATTGCATAAGGAGCGGATGATCTCAAGCAAGATTACATAATCTTGATAATTATTGGTATCTCCCTTCAGATTTCTTTATCTTTAACTGGACCTGGAATAGGTAGACTGTTTATTGGGGGACTGAACTTCAACACTCATTCATTCATTCATTCATTCATTCATTCATTCTCCAGAGATTCCAGATGGATAACACTCAAACAAACCCTCCTCAAATATTAAGAATTATCGCAACAGATATAGAACAATAATCAAATGGTTATTGATTTGATAAAATCACATGTGTGGAGTAAAACAATCCATACAACAGTTTTTAATCACCATATGCTCTTTTAAAAAAGCCAGTTGTCACTTTGCAAAAGATAGGAGTATGGAGGCCATATAGATTTCAGGTGACAGCATGTACCACACAGACAGGGCACTTTTTGAAAAGGCTGGTTTATGATCTGTTAAGAAATGGGAAACCAAAGCATCCCTCCAAGGATGGACTGAATGGGATGGATAGGAGGTGGTGACACAGGTAACCTGGACATAGCCGTGCAGGGCCTTATAGATAATAACCAGCATCTTACGTTAAGCCACAAGAACTGACAACCAATGATGTAATGCAATACTGAGGTAGTGCTGCCATACAGAACCTCACCTGCCACCATACAGGCTGCTGCATTTTGAACCACTGAACGTTTTCTTGGTAATCCTCAGGAAGGATTAGCCTCAGTAGTCCAGCTCTGAAGTAATAAGAATACAAGTCATTCTTCTAAGGCCTTCTGCTCAGAAAATGGCTTTAATTCATGCACCAGCTAAAACTGTGCAAAGGCCCTTCTAGCTAAGCCCTCCACCTGCCATTCTAGCAGGAAGTTTGAGTCTAGGAGGATCTTAGGTTGCAGACCTCATGCTTCAGGTAGAATGTAACCCCATCCAGGGTTAGCATAAGGGCCAGCAGAGAACCAGCTGGTTTCTGTACAAACAGCCTTGTTGGGATTCAATTTCAGCCTGTTCATCCCATCCAGATTTTTATAGTTGCCAAAGATATCTCCTGCATAGCCTAGGATGTAGATGTATGGTTCTGTATAATGTGCACATTGATGGTACACACCCTAAACTGACAGATGACCGCTCCTACCAGTTTCGTATTTTAAATAACATGGGACAGTGCCAAGCCTTGTGGCACTCCAGTAGCCAACTGGAATCACCCACTTAGAAAAGAGAACTCATTGTGGAACAGTGTTCTGCCATCTCCCAACCCTTGCTGGTGTTCCAGACAGTTACCATAATTAATGGTATCAAATGCCACTGAGATATCTAAAAAGACCAAACGAGTTGCACTGCCTCCACCCAGGGCCTGTTGGAAGTCATCCACAAGGGTGACCAATGCCATTTCCATTCCATATTTAGCCCTGAAACCTATCTATAGAGGAACCAGATAGTGTGATCCTTGAAGATTCTCTGCAACTGCAACCTGACCACATTTTCCAAAATCGCCCTTCACCCCCCACCCCAGCTGTCTGAAGAAGTCAGGTAGGGCAAGCATCCAACCCATTGACTTCTAAGGGCATGGTAGATGGAGCCCTATTGATAACAGACTATCTTATGCAATCTAGGATACATAGCTCATGTACAAGGTATCAACTTTAAATCAACTCTTTTGTTGATTAGGCATTCTTACAAAAGAGGGGTTATGTTAATCTGGGAAAAAAGGCAAGTGTCAGCTTTGTACAGAGTGTTTTTTTTGATGATAATCCTTGTACTGAGGAACCATTTCATAGAATCATTGAACCATAGGATTGGAGATGAGCTAAGAGGTAATCTAGTACAACCCTCTGCTCAGGGCTAAATTTTTCAGACACTCTACTTACCAGGCAGCTGATCTTGAAAGCAAAATGTTTTGAGAGCCCTGATAGCATTATATTTTATATAGGTTTTGAAGGGTTATGCCTTGGTTGCAATGTTACTGCAAAGAGCCTAAGGAAAAAGTGAAGCAGAGGTCCTACACAGAACAAGAGCATCTTTCATATAAACTTATTTTAACTGAGCAGCAGAATAACAGACAATTTTTCTTGTTTAAGAAATATGATAAGTTTTTTTTTTTTCAGCTGCAGATATTTCAGCTGCAGAGCTCACAGTGAAATATCCCATAATGATACAGGGCTACATGGAAGCAGATTTTTTTCAAGTCCTCTCAATACATTCTTTGCTGTATAACAAGAAATAGCATTTCTGGACTTCAAAGAATAAGTTAAGAGGGATTGTCTGGATTTTGTCCTTTAAATGAAAATGTGTGAACAACTAATAACTGTGAACTATATAACGATGTGTCAAAATTGTTGTTTTCTTCTAATATGTTAATTATGATTAAGCACAACGGCTGTGAAAACCTCTGAAGAGGTTCAAGCCTGATTGGAGGGCTGACCTATTGCTGACACTTCAAAAAGGTCACTGGAGCAATAGTGAAATGTTCTCTTTCTAAACATCCTGAACTTTCATCCTGTCCTTTTATGGACATCCTGGACTCAAAGCTATAACCTTTTAAACACCATGGCTGCGAACTCTGAGGGAAAATGCATTTTCTTTGCTGTTATATATGTGCGCCTTGTTGTATAGATACCTTTTTGAAGCTAATGTAACACAGACCTAGAACAAACAATATTGCCAAGTGCTGGTCTGCAGCTACATAATTGCAAACTTATAATGCCTTCCCTGAGACAATCATATTATACTTTGGGGAGAGGTTCCATTCACTCCTCCCTCTTCCTCTTCCCTTTCCTCCTCCATAATTATGTAGACACAGCATAATTTTTTTTTAAAATAATTGACTGGAAAAGTTTGTATTTCTCCTTGATGCTCCCAGGAAAGTCTTATTGGCGATCTCTCCCCAAGGTCACAGCCTTCACAACTGAGTAAAAATGTTTCTTGTTACATAGACTCTTCCTCCAAGAACACAATCCATAAGTTACTAAATCTGAGGAAATTTTTAACTAATTCTTGTAGATGACATTTCTTATATATTATGCTCGGCATTCATTCCCAGGACAAACAGATGGTCAGCAAAACCAATTAACCTTTTCCCCTCTGCCTTTCAGACTCACAACATCTTCAAAGCCCACAGACAAATGAGCAGATATTATCAGGAGATTTCATGTCAGAGCATGATGAATAGGAAAGACTTGGCTGATGCACTTTGAACTTGCTCAAGTGGACCTCATGGCCATAACTGTGGAACACCTGAAAGTGAAGTCTTATAATTTGACAGAAACAGGTAACAAGGAAAAAAAGCCTTGGAACAAATGATTAATGCTTGTATTTTCCCTCTTAATCCTGAGAGAAAAGACTGTATAACTACACTTGATAGACTTATTTATTTTAAAGAAGAAATGGATGAATGAGGAAGATCAATGAAGTAATTTTTAAACATTCATTTTGACTAGAAATTTTGGGGGCTATGTGAATATTTATGCCATGCTACCAAGCAAACACAAATTCATCTACTTGCTTTAGTTTTTCATCATTGATGTACTTGTATAATTTGTTCACTTATTGTTCACCTTGATTTTATTTTTAACACAAGTACTTTGGTATACTATACATCTAACATTCACTGCAAATCATCAGGTTCTCAACCAACACCATCTGCATGCAAAAGTATGTGTACATTTGCATTCACAACCAACATGCTTAAATGTTACAAGCATTCTTTATGCATTTACCCATAAATACATCAAACAGGCAAGGGATACCACATCTCATGGTCTCATTCCTTGCTCAGTGTAGCACCATTCATTAAGCATTCAATTTATTCTCAAAATGCTTTACTTCCTTTACCTACAGTATTGCTCATATCACATTCAGCAGTCAACTTTAGACTCGTAGTCATGTCAAGGTTCCATAATTCTAGCCTATTGACTTTATCATATGTTTTCTCTAAGTCAACAAACATGCAGTTAACTCTCTTTACCTCAATGCCTCTGGTTTCTCTTCAGATCGTAAAATCTTGTGCCTCATTTGTACATTTCTATGTGACCTACTGAATGGCAAACCTCTGGTATGGACATTTTGCTTATGGTCACTTCTCTTATTCTTTATGCCAAAATTCTGTGAAATATCTTTCCAGGCATTCTTAACAAACTAACCCTCCTGTGGTTTTTGTAGTCAATCCTTTATACTTTTCCCTTTGTATAAGGCATCGTATAATAACAATGTTCTTCTAATCAGGCATAGATGCAACCTTCACACATGTTAAACTGGTCCCACAACTTTCCATAAACAAACTATATATTTTAACATTTCTCCAGTTACAACCCTACACTTGTAAAGTTATTTTATTTTATTTGAGTTTGTTACAGCACTTATGACTTTCTTGTCATCAAATATTTACTTGGATTGATTGTGTGCTGTCAAGTAGTTTTGGACTCCTAGCAACCACATAGATAGATTTTCTCCATGATTTTATTTGGACACTAATATTTATTCATTTGAATTCCACTATTTGGAACACACTATAATCAACATACACATCTCTAAAGTATTAACATTCTTTCACTACAGTTTCATCCCAAATAGTTTAATCACTTTTATTTTTAATTCCATTAATTCTTCTGGAGGCTCCCTGTTTAGTCCTTTTCAGCCACTATAAATGTTTTATTTCCATCAACTTCATACTACATTTTGTTTTGCCTCTTTTAATCTTATCTATTCCTTGCTCTCTTTAATTGCATTCATTATTTATTTATTTATCAATTTTTTATCGCCGCCCATCTCCCCTCACAAGGAGGGGCTTGCACTCTTTGCAACTCTCTTATTCTCTGTATATACATTATACAATATATTTCATTCTCTTTTTCAGCAATCGTTTTCTTATATGTACTTTTCCCTAATTCACAGCCTTCTTCACTTCATCATTTCACCAAGCACCATTTTTTTGCTTCCCAATAGTTTACATACTTCTGTGACACTGGAAGACATAATTCTTTTTAGTCTGTTCCTCACCTTCTTTCTTTACATGAACTTTCCATTCATTCTGTTGGAAGATTAATTTGTCTTACATACAGGACACACACTTTATTTTCCTGCAATCGTACTTTCATTTTAGTTTCTTTCCTTTTTTTTCTTCCATGTCTATTTTCTATTAATACTAAAAAACAAACAAACCCTATTCAATGTCCAGAACTGCTTGTTACTCTTCACTAATCATTTCAAACTTTCATCATAAAAAGATCAAATGAATCATGCTTAATTTCATTCCTTTGCCATGTGTGCATATGAACAGTCTTATATTTAAACCATATATTTAAAAATACATTATCTAGCTTGTTCTAAACTCATCAATTACCATTCTTATTTATCCTTAGGTCTCTGAATAACCTATTCATTTTTTTCTGTGCTCTCTAATTTCATCCCCATTCACTCAATTATGATATCTAACAACTCCCCACCCTCAGATCATATTCATTGGAGAGTTGCACAATTTCCCCCAAATTCATCCTTGATTCTTCCATTATCACCATTCACTGGAGTATAACATGGAACTATTACCAATTTAGGAATTCCTGCTCTTACTTGCACTTAGAACATTCTAGTTGATACCAGTTCATGTTTTCTGACATACATTTTAGCTCTTTCATTATTACTTAACTCTACTTCCCTGCATGTATTCATCACTTCTGCTCTTCAAGATAAGACCATCCTCATTCCAATCTCTTACAGTCTTCTCTTTACTTTTATTGTCACACAAGTTATGTTTTCTTTTACTCATTAATTCATGCTTTTTACCTTTCTAACATTCCAAATTGCAATTTGCAGCTTGTAACCAAGTTGCCCTTGGTTATTACTAGAAGGGTCCATAAATATTGATTTCTATTACCAGTGATGTGCTATTAAATGTATGGCAACCAGCTCTGCCAGCTCCATTGCCACTGCCAAGCTGCGAGCTGCCAAACAGCTGATCTGCATGCTAGATGTCCTGGCTCAGCTCTTCCCTCAAATGGCTTGCAAAATTCTTGAAAATTTAATAATTGGCTCTCACAAGCCAGTATGTGCTGGCTCTAGCATACCACTGTCTACCACCCATCATGGTTTTGATCAACTGAACATTTAGTAAGACAAAAAAAGAGTAAAGCAGGTTGCCAACTTAAGTCATGTGTGGCATTTCCTGCTAATGATAATTATAGGTACTGGTCACCTTTGGCAGATTTTGGCCAGTATGCCACAAGTGCAATCAAAGCCCAGTTATACCGCCAGCTATTTATGCTACTCTATGTAAGCTAGAATTTCTGAAATAGAAATATAGAGTGTTACCTCACTCACTACAGGTAAATGTTAGTACACCATTTACATGTCACGTACTGACAAACATTCAGGATATGTCAGAAATCAGAAATAAAGATACAGATAGATGATGTAGATGTAGATGTAGATATCTTCCATACAGTTTATATTCTAAAACAGTAAATATAAGAACTACATTTCCCCCTGGTGGGAGGAGATGGGCGGTGACAAATTTGATAGATACATACATACATACATACATACATACATACTTTCCTAAGCACTGTTCTAACTGCTATTCTCTCCATTTTCAGTTAGGCTTGGGAAAATGCTGTCTTGATTGATCCGTAAAAGTAACTTAAATTCCTAATTTAAAAATTTATCATATCCACATGAAAAAACATGCTCTTTGTTCAATTCATAGCAATACCTCTTCTCTCCTCGCTGTGAATCAAGCTGTTACATCCCATGTTACAAGACATATTGTTCTCCCGTACCACATCTATTCCATCAGCAAATCATTTCCTGTCCATTTTATATCTAACCCACATGTCTATTTGTCCTTATCATATGGATTCAGATTCATGTTGTTACATGTATACCTGCAAGTTTGGAGCTTTCAGATAGCACTTTCAGTCCAGCATTGCTCAGGCTGAGCTAGCCAAAAAGTGCAGGCAGAGAACTCAAGCCAGTACACATTTTTTCTTTCTCTCCATTTCCTGAATTCACTGTCCTTCCTGTTGGAGATGGTAACAAATCAGCATGCCTCATTTAGCATATGTATGTGCGAGGAAGCTGTTTGTTGCCACCCCCACTTCCCCTCTCTCTCTTTTTCCTTCTTCCACCAACTGAGGAGGCAGCAAGCATGCTGCTCTCTCTCCCTCCATTATGGCCACATGCTTGGGCCTTGACGAAGGACTTTTCCCATTTTCTCCACGTAGCTCTTAGTAGCTATGAGGGCTGAGTTTATTAAGTTCAGGGAACAGAAGAAACAAAGAATCTTCATTTTTCTACTGAAGATGGATATAACTGAACCAAGAATAAAATCAGTAAGACTCTTTTTACTTTTAAACCTACTTTGTCTAAGTGTGTGGTTCTTTATGCTTGGGAGGGCTGAGTGTGTAAGATCAATAACCTGTATTTCTCTGACATGCTCATTAAAGCTATTTAAGATAATATTCTTTTTCTGTGGGCAGCTTCTCAACTGTGTTAAGCTCTGCTCCATTCAGTGGTCCTAGCTGTCCACTAATGGGTTCACTTCCAACTACCCATTAAATAACAAGTAGCTCATCCCCTTTCTTCATATAGGAAACAAAAAAGCTTGTAGCACCACATTCTTTACCCAGAAATTTGTCCACAAGTATTTGTGTACATGGGTTTACCACATAAATTTCTGGCACATTCTTCCTGATAGCCTACTATGGAGCCAATTACAAGAGAATCCTGAGTTTGGAAACTGTGACCAAATTTAGAGATGCCTCAAAACCTTTCCTTTTACCATGGCACTAGATAAGTCCTGTGAATTCCATTAGCACAAATTCTGAGCTATGGCAGCAAATTTGCCAGTGACCAACACTTAATTTTAGGATTTCTTCCCAGGCTGAGTTAAAAGAAATGTGAGCTGGGAAGTGGGAAGTATGGCATGAAGCCTCTAGTGGAAAAAAAAAAATAGCAACAAGCACAGGAAAAATGTATTGGAACAACCTTCTCCCTTATCCTGCAGTGAAGGACAAGGAAGAAGACAAGGAGGGAGAGGAGGAAAGCTATTTCTCCAGAAATCAGAGTGTGTGTGTGTGTGCGTGTGTGTGTGCGCACAGAGGCTATTATTACCATGTTTCTGTTAGCATCAGGCAGGGTTATATACAGAAGTGAGGTTTTGTAAAACCGTAGCATGTAGGTAGCATATATAAGAATATTTTGGGACAGCAATGACTTCAGCTTTCCTGTGGTTGTGCACTAGTCTAAAGCAGTGATATCTGAACACTGGAATCATAGGAAAATGTTCTACAATAGCCATATAGCTCTTGAGAGCCTTGTATATAATTCCCCCATGCAATCTCATAATTCATATATTACTGATAAGGTATGAAATCTGTTCAGGATCTAGGAGTATTACACTCTGTTGAAAGACGCAGGAGTGTGTGCACATGGAGATGCCCACACACTGATGACCTGTGTAAGTTAATGAAGAAGACTCAGGACAATTTTTGAAACACTGTTTTCTTGAAAGAGCGAAAGAGAGAGAATGAAGCAGAAAAATGATACTTAGGTATGGGGAATCATAAGAATATTTTGGTTGGGAAGACTAGCAAGAATGGAAATAAGTATTTATTTATTAATTATTTATTTACCATTCAAAGTTTGTTACTGCCCATCTCCCCCAAAAGAGGGACTCTGGGAAGTTTACAATAAAATTAATACTATAACAATAAAGGTTAAAATCCCATAAAAATAAAAAAAACAAGTTACAAATATAAAATACCATATAAATAAATATAGAATCCAAGTGGCTATAAACATTCCAATCTGGTGGGAGGGGCTCTAAGGCACAATTGGTATTCTTTACCAAACTCTTGTTTTTAAAAAAAAAATTCTGGCATTCTTCATAAATACAATCTACAAGTCGCATTTAGCCAATCTGTTTGGAAACCAACAAATATTTCTCTATATTCAGTGCACACGGAAGCTAATAAAAATGGAGGACCAAGCATGATATACAACCTTGAGGAAATAAAAGGAAATGTTAAACCACCTGCTTTTGAGCAAACATGTCTGCTGGAACTTTACATAAGCTTTCATTCTAATCTCACTCTTTGAGAGGTCAGTGACTATCTGAAAGCACTGTATTTATCTTGAGAAATGCACTGTACTTTTGTCAAAGATGCAATGAATGGTCTGTAATTTGATGCCTTCACCTATAACTACAGCTGGTAATGGGCGTGAGTCCTGTCAGACATGTGGCAGAAATCAACATCTAAGAAAGATAGGAAAGATATCAAACAGCCATAATTTCTCTTTAGAAGCCTGTTCAGTGGGAGAACAGAACCATCAAGGCTTTTTCTAAGTGTGTGCATTGGTATTTTGGTTAGCATGCAAGAGAAAAGCACTTCAATTCAAGTAATGTAAATTCATTTGGACTAGTGGTTGCAGCAGTGGCTCATTTTAAACTCTAAATTATATTTTATTAACATAAAGTGCATATACTTCCATTCTCAAGACACTGTATTTGAGTATCATAGATGATTCAATTTCTCATTCCACTAATGAGCTATACTGTTGTAGTAGGTCCAGTGGCATCTATAACAAGTGTGATGATGCCAACATAACAACATATAAGAAATATACCAGCAAATATAAAAAGAAGACAAGAAAGGGGAATAAAAAAATAAAAAACAAATGGACGAACACAGGATTTAGAAATGTCATGGAGGCTATAGTTTTCCAGTATAACACTGTTTGATTGATATGTGCCATCAAGTCAGTGTCGGCTTGTAGTGGCCGTATAGATTTTTTCCATGACAATCTGTTCCCAAACTGGTCCTTCAGGTCTTACAGTGGTGCACCAATCAGCCCTGTACTTGAGGCCATCCAGTCTGCTGATGGTCATCCTCTTCGTCCTTTTCCCTCCACTGTTCTCAGCATTACAGACTTTTCCAGAGAGCTAGATCTTTGCATCATGTGTCCCAAGTAGGATAATTTGAACCTGCTCATGACAGCTCTGGGCTGGTATGTGTGACGGTTGCCTTATTCAAAAGAAACACAGACTCACCAGCCAGGGCTAAGGATATCTGGTTTATTGAGAATAGAATGCAGACACGGAGAAAGACGGGAATGAGCACATGGCGTGCGAGGTAGCAGTAAATACCCGCGGTGCAGACCTGATCCTTCCCCACCCCCCATTGTCCCAAAGTCCTGACCGACGGTGAACCCGGAGTCTCGATGGGTGATCAGGGGGATTAGCGCTGATTACCTCTGTCCTCTTCCTGTGTCCGGAGCAGGTGTGTCCCCCGTGGTAATGCAGAGATGTCAGGGAGATAGGATGATGGCTTCCTGGGTCAGGGCAAAGGTATGGCTCCTTTGTCCTTTATCTGTATTGTCTTTCAGTGCTTATGGGATTAGCACTGATTCTTTCCTCCCTCCTCCCCTTCACCGGAAAGGCATGTTCCCCGTTGTGATGTATGTATACATTGCAACGGGGGACATGACATACTGCCTCCCCAAAAAAACTTCAAGGCGCCGGTTTGGAAGGATACGCTGCATGGAAGCGTGTGACTAGCCGTTGCGCTAGGACATCCCGGGCATGCACCCACTCAGGGTGGGGGAAATGTCTCCAGCGGACCAGGTACTGAAGGGTGCCCCGTAGCCTTCGGGAATCTAGAACCTCCTTTATTTCAAAGTGCTGTTGCCCATCGATCATGATGGGAGGAGGCGGGGGGGGGGTTTCGTTATGCCACTTTGAGGAGGTAGCCGGTTTCAGTAAGGCACAATGGAACACCGGGTGTATGCGTTTCAAGTTGTGTGGCAATTCTAACTTAAAAGTTACCGGGTTATTTCCACTATTGGAAAAGGGCCAATGAACTTGGGGGCTAACTTCTTTGAGGGCTGCGGAGACTTAATGAATTTAGTGGAGAGGTAGACCTTATCTCCCACTTTGAAGTCTGGCTGCGCAGCCCTGTGGTTGTCCGCATAATGCTTGTAGGTTGCTTGGGCTTCGGAGAGAGCCAGACGAATGATTGGCCAAACGTTGGCTAGCTGAGCAGCCCAGTCATCTGGGGAACAAGGCGGGGTAGCTGGCTGTGGCAACTCCAGGATCAGGATGAAGTCTTGTCCATAGACTACCCGGAAGGGGGTGTGGCCCGTGTTCTGGTGCACTGCATTGTTGTATGCCACCTCAGCAAAGGGGAGTAAGTCTACCCAATTATCTTGCTGGTAGCTTATGAAGGAGTGCAAAAATTGCTCCAGGGTGGAGTTAAGGATTTCTGTAGAGCCGTCCATGTGGGGGTGCCAAGCAGTGGACAATGCCTGCTTGGTGCCAATCAACTTCAAAAATGCTTTCCAGAATTGTGAAGTAAATTGTGTACCCCTATCTGTGACCAAGCGGGTGGGGGTACCGTGTAATTTGTAAATGTGATTTAAAAAGAGGCGTGCCAGCTGTTGAGTGGAGGGAATGGAGGCGCATGGAATAAAATGGGCCTGTTTTGAAAAGTAGTCCTTAACCACCCAGATGACCATTTTCCGCTGGCTGGGTGGCAAGTCTACGATGAAATCCATCGAGATTTCCTCCCAAGGGTGGGAGGGGCTTGCCATGGGCTGCAATAGTCCCTGGGGCTTACCCACTTTTCGCTTGGCCATAGCACATGTAGGGCAAGCAGCGACATAATCTTTTACATCCCTCCTAAGTGTAGGCCACCAGAATTGTCTCCTTACCAGATGTAGCATTTTTACAAAGCCAAAGTGCCCTGCCATTTTGTCATCGTGAGAACGTCTCAGAACCTCTGCTCGCAATTGCTCCGGCACGTACAGGCTATTTTGTTTCCAGGCCAAATCATTTTCAAAAGAAACATTGTTTTTATTGGTTTGCAACCATGTATCCGTTTTTAAGGCTTGTACGAACTGCTGTTGCAATTGCGATGAAATTGACATGCGTCTCCCTCCCCTTGTGGGCGGTTGTGCCGGAGTACGCTGCGTTCCAGTTTGGCTGCACGTGACAGCTTGGCAACCCAGCTGTGTGTCAGTCCACACAGTACCTATAATGTCTGATGCCTGACTGGCATCCTGGGGCCGCCTAGAGAGAGCGTCAGCTAAGAAGTTCTTTCTTCCCGGTATGAACTTCAGCTGAAAATTAAAGCAGCTGAAAAATTGAGCCCAGCGAACCTGCTTGGGGCTGAGGCGTTTTGGGGTACTGAGCGCTTCCAGGTTTTTGTGGTCTGTCCAGACCTCAAAGGGGCAAGTGGCCCCTTCCAGGAGGTGTCGCCATGCCTCTAAGGCAGCTTTGACGGCAAAAGCCTCTTTCTCCCATACATGCCATCTCCGTTCTGTTTCGGAGAGCTTGTGGGAGAGGTATGAGCAGGGCTTCAGCTGATCATTTGGATCCTGCTGAAGCAAGAGCGCCCCAATTGAGAAATCGGAGGCATCTACTTGGACTACAAAGGGCTTGGTGGGGTTGGGGTGTTGTAGAACCGGTTCGGCTGTGAACAGGCTTTTGAGATGATCAAAAGCCCTTTGGCATTCAGGTGTCCAGTTCAGTAGCGCTCCCGGGTTTCGTGCCTTGCGCGTGTCTCCCAAACCCTTGGTGTGGAGTAAATTAGTTAGGGGCAAAATGATTTCTGCTAGTCCCTTGATGAACCCCCTGTAAAAATTAGAAAATCCCAGAAAACTTTGTAGTTGCCTCCTAGTGTGCGGGCGCTCCCATGCCAGGATGGCTTGGACTTTCCCAGGGTCCATTTCGATGCCCCTCTCAGAGATTCTGTAACCCAGATAATCTAGCTGAGATTTATGAAACTCGCACTTAGAAAGCTTGGCAAATAGCTCGGCTTTGCGGAGTTTCCTGAGCACCTGCTTAAGCAAGCATTCGTGCTCCTCTTCAGTCTCAGAATATATCAATACATCGTCTAAATACACAAGGACCCCCTTGAACAAGTGTTCATGCAAGACCTTGTTGATCAATTGCATAAATACCCCTGGTGCCCCTGCCAAACCAAACGGTAATACTTTATATTGGAATGATCCCAGTGGGCAATTGAAAGCCGTCTTCCACTCATCCCCCTCCCGTATGCGTATGCGGAAATAGGCTTCTCGCAAGTCCAGTTTAGAGAATATTTTCCCCTTTGCCAGATGTGCTAATATGTCTTTGATTAGGGGCAAGGGACATTTGTTTGATATGGAAACCGAATTCAATCCGTGGTAGTCTGTACAGAGTCTTAATGTCCCATCCTTTTTTTCTCTGAACAACACTGGGGCTCCAACTGGCGAGTTTGCGGGCTCGATGAAGCCTCATGCTAAGTTCTTGTCCACAAACTCCTGCAATGCTGCCAGTTCTTTCTGGGTCATTGCGTAAATTTTTGGCTTTGGCAAGGGTGTGTTGGGGACCAGTTCTATCGCACAGTCAGTCTTTCTGTGGGGTGGGAGTTTGTCTGCTTTGTTCTCCCTGAACACATCTGCAAACTCAGCGTACTTGTCCGGCAAGCCTTCCAGGGCCGCTGCAGCCAGATGTGTGGTTGTAGACGCCGCCCTCCCCACCGCAGCATGGGGAATTCGGTCCCCTGTAGGTGCTTGGTAGAAGCCGTCTGCAAACGTGATCGTCCTGGTTTCCCAATTTATGTATGGGTTCCTTCGTACCAGCCATGGAATGCCTAAGATGATTAAAGGGTGGCCCACTGGTGCCACGACAAATTTCAGTCTCTCCCGGTGGCTGCCTAACTGCAGCGCCACTTCTCCAGTGAATTGGGTGACCCGGCCCCCTCCCACTGCCGAACCGTCCAATTGCGTGAACACGATGTGGTGCTGAAGTGGAAAGCAGGGGAGATTTAAATCGGCAACCACGTCCGGGTGCATTAGGCACCTAGAACAGCCCGAGACTATTAGGGCCCAGACTTCAACTGACTTCTCAGTGGAACCTAACTTAACTTTTACGTACAGGGTGGGACAGTTGGCACTCACCCAGACGTCGCTGCGCCCATTCTCCTCCTCCACCTGCCCTCTGGCGCTTCTCAGGGCAGGTGGCTGGTGTTTCCCACCGGTTCTTCCTGGTCGTTCTCCTCCTCTTCACTGGAGTAAGGTAGTTCTTTTGCTCCGATCTCTCCCCTGGCCGCTGGCATCTTTTTGGGCGCTACGGGTGGTTTGCCCAGCATTTTTCCTGGCCTGTCAACTACCTTTGTTTTCAGGCATGCCGCCGCTTTGTGGTCCTCTTTCCCGCATCGAAGGCACTGCCCCTTGGCGAATCATCACTCCCTCTCCTCTCTCCAGGGTTGGGATGTTGGCCTCACCAGTTCTGCAGCGGTTTGGGGTCCCTTTTCCGTTGCCGCTTGTTGCGCCGGCCTCTTGGCTTGTAGGAAGGTTTCCTGGGCATTTTCCGCCTTACCAGCCAGCAGTATCCACTCGTGTAGAGTGTTTGGGTCGTCTCTGCATAATGCCCACCTCAGAACATCCAAGTTCAGGCACTCTTTGAAACGTTCAATTAGGGTAGACTGTGACCAGTCCACCACCTTTCCAGCCAGTGCTTTAAACTCCATGGCATACTCTGCTACAGATTGTTGCTCTTGGCTGATTCCCCTTAGGGATCTCTTCGCTCTCTCCTTTTCTAAGGGGTCTGTGAAGTGCAGATTTAGTGCCCAGAGGAACTCGTCGAATTCATCGAGCTCTGGGGCTTCTGCCTGGCATAGCTGCACATACCAGTCAGCTGCCCTTCCTTTAAGTTTGTTAGCAATGGCATTAATTTTGCCCTTTTCTGAGCAGAAATATGGCCCAAATTCTTCCATGTAGTTCTTGGCATTTGTTAGGAAGAAGGATAATGTTGCTGGGTCCCCGTCGAATTTGACCCCAAAGTCTTTCACCCCCGCTCCTGGTGGGCTCCAAACCACATCTGGTCATCTGGATGTACCTTGGGCTGCTGGGGTTCTCCTGTCTCAGTGTGGGGATTCCCCAAGCCAGACTCCGGGCGGTGTTGCCTCAGTTTCATGCCGGCTCCAGCCTCTTCCCAGCAGTCGTGTCTCCAGGGTGGGAGGGGGGGAAGATGACCTCCTGGCGGATTCTGCGAGGTGAACTCTGCCCAGTGCTGCCTCAGCCTCCTGCCATCTCCTTCCTCTCCCCGGCTGTCGCGTCTCAGGGGTGGGAGGGGGGGGTGATGAACTTCTGGTACCTGGTTCCACCTCACCCCTTCCTCGGGATTCCCACGCCACCGACCATCTCAGGAACAGCTGTTCAATTGACTCCAGCCTCGCCTCCATTATCCTCAGCCTCTCAGCTGTCTGGGAGCCTTCCTCGGTTCGTCCGATCTGGCGCCTTCCCTCGGCTCCTGCGATTGTCGAGGACAGCAGGTCCCATGGCTTCCTAGATGCCCCGAGCGTCCCTGGCAGGGATCCCGGCGTCTCGTCCAAGGTGACCCACTCACCCTGCGACTCTCTGGTGGCTTCAGGTGTCCTGCTCCTTCCAGCCTCCTCCTCCGAGCTTGATCTCGAACCCTCCTGGATTTCGTACCGTCTGGGAATAGTGTTCTCATCGATCGCCCGTGCTGTGGAGTCGGGTGCCCCGTCGCCGGTCCTCTGGTAGCCACCTCTTCATGGGTTGAGTCTTTCCATCGCCAGCTTTGATCCCTCACAGACGAAATCTGGAATGGTGCTAATGGAAATTTTTTTTTTGATTCCCGTCTTTATGTGATGGTTGCCTTATTCAAAAGAAACACAGACTCACCAGCCAGGGCTAATGTCATGAGTAAGGATGGCGAGCAGGGGGCTCTCACCCAGACTGTCAAGCGCATGCGTAGCACTGAGGAACTGTTCAGCCATTCAAAGAGACACAGATCGGGACCGCCTTAACCTTTGGGGTTTATATGGCTGGGTTTTCCCACGCTTTCTCAGTTTGTTAGGATTCTTGTTAAGTACTACTAATAAATATTAGAGACCAAGTCCTCGCCTCAGTGTGTTTCCTGGTAATCAGGACAGCTAAGGATATCTGGTTTATTGAGAATAGAATGCAGACGGGAAAGACGGGAATGAGCACATGGCGTGCGAGGTAGCCGGTAAATACCCGCAGTGCGGACCTGATCCTTCCCCACCCCCCATTGTCCCAAAGTCCTGACCGACGGTGAACCCGGAGTCTCGATTGGCGATCAGGGGGATTAGCGCTGATTACCTCTGTCCTCTTCCTGTGTCCGGAGCAGGTGTGTCCCCCGTGGTAATGCAGAGATGTCAGGGAGATAGGATGATGGCTTCCTGGGTCAGGGCAAAGGTATGACTCCTTTGTCCTTTATCTGTATTGTCTTTCAGTGCTTATGGGATTAGCACTGATTCTTTCCTCCCTCCTCCCCTTCACCGGAAAGGCATGTTCCCCGTTGTGATGTATGTATACATTGCAACGGGGGACATGACAGTATGTTCAATGATCCATTTGTTTAATTTCTTAGTTATCCATCTCAGAATCTTCCTCAACACCAAAATTCAAAAGAATCTTTCTACCTTGCTTCTTCAAAGTCTAACTCTGGCTTTCATAGAGTATCATAGCTTAAAGCCATTGCCTGCTGTGATGTATAGAAACATCAGAGAATCTGAATATATTTTCCAAGGCCTTCACTGCTACACTACCAACTGCTAGTATGCAGCATATTTCTTGATTGCTTTCTTGATTTCTTGATCCTTTACTTTTGATATGTACCTGACACTAAAAGGCAGAAACTATCCACCACTTCAATATTTTCATTGTTAATTCTAAGACTGATTGCTGTACCCATTGTCTTTAGTTTAGTCTTAATCAGACTTAATTTCACTGTGCTCCTTGACTTTTATTACTAGAGCTTGCAGATCATTTGCATTTGCATTTTCAGTGACCAATGCAGTGTCATCAGCATAGCACAGGTTATATCTTTCTTCCTCCAGTTTTAAAACCATGCTTGTCTTTTTCCAATCCAGCTTCCCTGTAATATATACAGTATACTGCGGATAGGTTGGGTGAATAAAGGGAGAGTACATAGCCTTGTTGCTCTCCTTTGCCAACCTAGAGCAACCTGATTTTATGACATTTTTGCCATGGCCATTAAGTGAATCACCATAGCTGGTAAGTGAACCATGTGGTCATTAGGTAAATCATGTGATTGTTAAATGAATCTGACTTCCCCCATTGATTTTGCTTGTCAGAATCCAGCAAGAAGATCAAACCAGTCCATCCTCCAGGAAATAAAGCCAGACTGCTCACTTGAGGGAATGATATTAAAGGCAAAACTGAAATACTTTGGCCACATAATGAGAAGTCAGGACACCCTGGAGAAGATGCTGATGCTAGGGAGAGTGGAGGGCAAAAGGAAGAGGGGCCGACCAAGGGCAAGGTGGATGGATGATATTCTAGAGGTGACGGACTCATCCCTGGGGGAGCTGGGGGTGTTGACGACCGACAGGAAGCTCTGGCGTGGGCTGGTCCATGAAGTCACGAAGAGTTGGAAGCGACTAAACGAATAAACAACAAAAGTCCTCCATAAATCCTCACCGGAAGCTTTTGCCATTGGTTCTCCTTCAGCACTGCGTCTCCTTCAGGATCTCTTAAATTCTTGACTGAGTCCTCAATTGACTTTGGAAATGTTTTTGACTCTTGTTCTTTTTGCTACACCAGTGACTATAAAGACCAGTCTGAACACTGCAGAATCAGAGCACACCTATGGACTTAGAAATCTCAAAGCTGCCATGCCAAACTTCAGCATCTGTTAGTTAACAGCAGCTCCCATAAGTATCACCTCACAATAAAAGTGAATAACTGCCAGAAAGATTTATAGCTTTCTCTTGCTAAGCTCCCAGCCAGATAATTTTTCAATGTCCACTTTTTTCTGCAGTATTGCATAAAATGGAATTTTATAATTTAGAGTTCAGCAAGATATTCCTTTCTTTTTGAGCCCAGGAATAGGATAGGGGACATTCAGACAGTGTAACTGTAGTCATTGTGAGATATCAAATAGATTGTACTTTATAAATATTTCTGGAATAGAATTTATGTTTTCTTGTCTGCAAGATGGAATGGAGGTAAATGCTGTTTTGAAGCTGGGACAGAAATCTGCATAAGGCTTGTTCATAATGCTAAAACTACCTTGGCAATGTAGGTAAATCTATGAAATTAACATTTTTCTCAGTTTTCCTCTTTTCTGTGTCTGTCCTGTTTCTACACCTATTTGAGACTTTCATATGTGTATTTTTTCATTATAAAACACATCTTACACGTCAGATATAGAAAAGGAAGAGAACAGGTATAGAAAAGCTGATGTCTGGGCAGGTATTGTTTTATTTATTTATTTGTCATATTTCTTTACCACCCATCTTGTATTATAACAACTCTGGGCTGTCATTACATACTTCTGCTTTTTGGTATCAAAATTAAAGTGGTTTTCCTGCAAAGTGACTTGACTTCATTTTCAGAAATAACTTGAGTCTATAGTTCTTTCATTATTTTAATACATAACATTATTTTAATACAAAGCCTGGGCAAATAGATAGAAGAACAATCAATAACCTGTGCTATGCTGACCTAATACCTTCCTGAACGTCATCAGGGAGGGAGCCATTCAGATCTCTGAGGGGCTATCATTCCAGAGGGCAGGTACTGCAACAGAGAAGACATGTTTCCTGGGTCCCACTAGGTAACACTGCTTGATTGATGGGGCCCAAACCCCGCCCACTGTGCCTGATCTCACCAGACAGGCAGAAACAAGTGGAGACAAATGGTCTCTCAAATAATCAGTGCAGCATGTGGAACAGTGGGGTCATAGGGGCATAACAAGACACATCCACCATTGTCTGCACCACTGCATCCTGGACCAGCTGTAGTATGACCAATGCTGTCTCTGTCCTGTAACCTGGCCTTAAATCCAACTGAAACAAGTCCAGATGTCTCCTCCAGTTGAAGCCCAACCACCTTCTCAATTACCTTCCCTTAAATGGGAAGGTTGAATAATGCATGGAAATTGTCCAGAATTGTTGGGTCCAGCGATGGCTTCTTGAGGAGGGGGTACACCACTGCTCAAGGTTGACAAGACAAACTTCTTCTTCAAAGAAATAGATTTCATGGCAAGGACCCACCCTCAGGTCACCTCCTGCCCAGCCTTGATCAGCCAGGAGTGACCTGAATCTAGCAAACAGATGGCTGAGCTTGCAGTCCGGAGGACCCTGTCACAGCGCAAATTTGCTGGAGATAATCCTAAACGATTCAGCCCCAGGCACCTCTGCTGGAGCTGTCCAAATAAAGTCCAACTCTGAGGGAATTGATGCAACATTATCTGCTACACAGAAGAATAGTCTCTGCAATGGCCCAAGAGATGTTCCTCTGACTTGTTCCTCCACAGCAGAGAATGAGTCACCTTAAACAGGGCCATTCGGTAGCTATTGACAGATGCAATAATGGTGGAGAAATGATGACAATAAGGCCATTAAGGGTGGAAAAATAACTACACCAAGATTCTTGATTATCATAGGATAACATCGCCCTATAAACAGTAATGGGAGTTAGGTTGCTTTGATCTAAAGAGACCTAGCTCATACACTCTGAAATATAATCCAATTTTGTCGGTTTAAATAATAGAAACTATTTCAGATTAGACTGTAAAATTGTGGAGTAGAAAATGAATAATTTTGGGATTTTGAAAAACCAATTTTCTGTGCATTGACTTGGTTTTTCAAAATCCCAAAATGGGCTGGGGCACAGAGGAAGATATTCTATGTAATTCTGATAATAAACACTTTTTTTATCTTGCATTGAAAGTTCTTTTTCACCCTGTAAAAGAGGGAAGGAAAAGAAATAACCTTCAGATATATAATGTTTTTATATTGCATAACAAAAATCTTTATTCTAAGCTTTTAGCTGATATGTAGAATTTTGCAGGTTTCCTGACATCCCTGCATATTTAATGAATGAAACGAGATCTTCCACATTGTTAAGTACAATTGTGCTCAATATACAATTTTAGACTCCTTTGCAAAAGAGAGAAAGAAGTGCCATTTTGCTGCAGAGTGAGAAAGTAGCTGAGATAAAGAGCCATTAAAAGAAGCGAGAGAGAAAAAAGCTTGTAGTTAAATATTCCTGATTTACAAAATGAAATCAATTTCATAAACACTGAACTTAAGATATGTATATCTCTCTTCTTTCTTCTCTCTCTCTCATCTATCTGTCTGTACTCCCCCTCTATGATATGTGCAACCAATTAATGTTAGTGATACCAATGCTTGGAATTTTTCCAGTTGACTTGACCCATTTGAGATAATTAGTTAATTAGTAGTTCATGTGATCCTGTCTCCTCAGATCCTATTCTTCCCACATTGAGAGGAAAAAGCTGAAGGGAAAAATATTTCCATTTGTTTTCATTTGACAAAGACTTCTGCTTGCTAGATCCTACAAACATGGATTCAACAGCATCATCATCTTGGGAACTGATCTTAACATGAATAAGTAAGTAATTATATTTCTATATTCACATGTACATCCCAAAATATGCTATCTCTTTCCAAAAGAATGAATTCCATCACCATTTCAATAAAGAACAGAAAATTATATGCTGAGTTGGTAGCATGATAATAGAAATCCTGTGAAGCAAATAAGCTAGTAGACAAGCAACTTTGTGCTATGTTAATAGATGCATGAAAAATATATTTATTCACAATATTTCCATGCTGTTTTTCAGTAAAAAAACAAACAAACCCAAAGCCCTTTGTATAAACATTACAATAAATGTGGTAAAAATAGGGAAATGTTAAAATAGGTAGAAACATTAAAAACATTACTGTTCAAACAAGTAATAAAATAACAATAATTGGAACAGTAGGCAGGAAAAAGAAGAAAGGAAAATCAAGAGAAGGTCTCAACAAACAGATAAGATGTTAATATTATAAGGAAATACTCCATAGTGGAAGCCCTCCTAATTTCCATTGGAAGCTTTTTCTCCACAAGATGAGTGTCACTACTAAGAATGCCCACTTCTGCACCGTGGTCAAATTAACATCACCAGCTGGACATCCAGACCAGAATGAAAAGCAGATGATTCCTCAGATAACCTGGTTCAAACTAAAATCCACTACCATCACCTGGTAATGGCTTGGTGCTTGATTAATTTAAAGTTGGGGAAAGCTTGTTTTCCTTTTAATCCTCCCTTTCTTACTTTCTATTGTTAAATTAACATTTTTAGACTTGTGTTGATATCTTTTCCATGGAGTAACATTTATTAAGACAAGCAAGATATTATAAAGTTAATTTCCTATTTTTTGAACAGTGTATTAAAACTTTCACATTAGCACCTATCCATTCAACATTACTTGTCATTCACATGGGTTGCATTTTCCATTTCTGGCCAAGTATATTGCTCCATGTTTCAAAGATTATCCAAGTACCTTTTGCAGATGCTGGAAACCCTAATTCTAAGTTTATCACTGCGATGATAAGAATGTTTGTAACAGAACTGACGAACAAGTGAAAAAATAACCCCCAACAAACTGTTTGAAATAATTTCTAATGTGATCACTTCAAAAATACACTTCTAAACCAAATTCCCCAAATTGCCACACCCACAAACACATCCAATTCACATTATGGTGTTCTTGTGTTTATCACTGGAAAAGAAATCTCTATGTCTTCTAGTGGAGTAGTAGGTAAATTTGTACTCCTAAGCAAAATCTCTGTATAAAGATACAATGAATGATTATTTGAATTAATATATTTTGTAATAATTGAGCTGCCTCTTTTCCCAGAACAAAATTGGAATAAAGGAGCATCATCTAAACTTTTAGGATATTATCTAATGAAGTAAAAAAAAAAGTTCTAAAACTCTATGCCATATTTTCCACAGTAGAGTTAATGCAAGGAGAAGAATTGTGTGTGCAGTCTTCTTCCTACAGGAATTGCCTCTTCATCCAACATTCAGGAAAGATAATAGTCTCTCTCTTATTTAGGATGCCTAATTATGCAGGTCTCCTAATAGATGACCCTACATGTATTATTGATCTGTTTCTTTCCTACTGAACAGGCGCTGCTGAATCAAAAGGGGATTGGAACTGTAGAACATATTTGGTGCCCCAGAGCGGTTAGCGTGGGTGCCAGAGATTTACTTTTAGCAGGGCCCCAGACCAAGAAAGGAGGTTGCTTCCTTTATGGCTCCCTGTCTCACTTTGCCCGGTAGAACACCCAAAAGAGGGTGTTCATAGTCCTGGCACCTGAGGGTCATTTAATTCTTTTTATTCTTGTGTAGTGGCATATTATGTAGTGAGGACTGGGGAAGGCCATGGCAAACCACCCCGCTATAGTCTGCCAAGAAAAAGTCGCGAAAGCGGCGTCCCCCCAAAGGGTCAGACGTGACCCGGTGCTTGCCCAGGGGACCTTTCACCTTTCACAGTGGCATATTGCTCCTAGAACAGGACCCTTCCTCTATTGCTCTTTCTTTGTTCAGCTATTCCAGCCCCCAATACGGCTGGCATCTTCTTGTTACTTTCACAGAGAAATGGGAAACCGCATTCCATTACTATGGTGCTGAGGGTCATTAGTGTTCTCTGAGCCTTTTAGGTTCTCATTTATATGAGAAATGATGCCTAAAAATAGGGGATAAGCTGAAGTAAATGGCATTTTAAATGGCTAAATTTGTTCTCATTGCCTGCGATACAGGCACATTCTCATTTTTTTAAAAAAAAACCCAGCTCAATAACAAATGAATACAACATTCTCATTTCTTTTCCTTTCTCTTAATTAGTTAAATACAGTAAAAGTAAAGACTGACGTACAATGTGGGCATATTGTGGCCCTGAAACATTTACAATGTGCTCCCAAAATTTTTATTTAGAAATGAGTTCTGCCAAATTCATTGGGAGCCACTTTTTTGTTAAGAAAAACTTATTGCAGTTTTTCAAAATGATATAGGCTGTAACATAGCCCCCGTTGTGGCCAAACCTGGCTCACTTAAAGCAACCAAATCACTTTGAAGATACAACATAATTTTATTTGCATGCAAACAAGCAATAGTACAGTATATACCGGACCCCCAGCAAAGCTTTGATACTTTTTGCCATGAGCAAAAGCAGAACCAGAGCTTGTATACCTTTGTGTAATGGTTGCCTAAACCCAAATACTCAGTCTCACAAGCCAGGGCTTAAAGATAACTGATTTATTAAAGGAATAGTATGCAAATACAGAGAAAGCTGAGAATGAGCAAAAGCGCGCCAAATACAAACTTAAAAGCCTTGCGTCCGAACCAGTCCCGCCCCCAATGCTCGTTAACAACCACCCCCCTCCCAGGTGCTAGCAACCGTTACATGCGCCTGGGAAAATAACCTTGAAAAGAGTTACTAACCCAAACATACATTCCGAAGTAGCAAGATAAAGAACACAGCAGAAATGGAAAATACCAGCAAACGTGCAAGCATGTAATACACGGATTAGAGGTTTGACATGAGAAACGTTACGATGTTAACAGAACATTGAAATGATGAACATGACACTTTGGCCCACTACATTGCAAGGCAAAGCAAGGCAAAGGCAAAACAAAGAAAAGGCAGACACAGTGGAAATCACAGCGTGACGTTGGAATATTTTAGATAAACCCATCCATGTGATATTATTATTTAACCCTTCTTACTAGGTCAGCATGATAGACATACTGACTTTGAGATATGGTCAGTGAATGGAAACAATCTGGTTTCCTGGGCCACCAGTTCCTGACTGAGTCTTCTCCCTGTTGCCACTCAGGGCCATTTCAGCCTGCTGTGAATGTTTTCTTACAAGGGCACTTTAAGGAGTTCATATGTATTGGGAGGGGGCCATCTCATAGGTTTGGTAGTGACTGCAGTTTACATATGTATGGGGCAGTACCTTTTACCACCATATCCCTCATTGTCTAAAAGCAAAAGGTGGTATCCCATGAAATTTTCCCACTCGCGTGATTACATCTATGAGAAAGATGACTAGGGGCATCCTCTAACTCTGTTTTCAAGGATTGGTGGTTCACCCCCAGTGGATTTGGAGTTGGGGACAAGGGGGTTTAGAAGAAAGAAGTAGGAAGTCCTATTGTTTGAGCAGAAATTCACCCATGTACCTCTGAAGAAGCTAGAAGATCTTCATTCTGGGAACATTTTTCCTTTCACTTTACTGAAGCCAGGGGTCACTCAATCAGTACCTCCATCTTATTAAGATTCAGCTTCAGTTAATTGGCTCACACCCAGTCTACTACTGTACAGGTAGTCCTCGAGTTACAACCATTCATTTAGTGACTGTTCGAAGTTACGACGGCGCAGTGACTTACAACCAGTCCTTACACTTACGACTGTCACAGTGTCCCCTTGGTCACAGGATCAAAATTTATGACCTTCCCAGCTGACTTCTGACAAGCAAAATCAATGGGGAATACTGTGATTCATTTAACAGTCACATGAATTGCTTAACCACCACCACAAAAATGTCATGAAATCAGTTGCGGTCACATGATGCTGCGCTTAACAACTGCACTGCTTAATGATGAATTTTTCAGTCCCTATTGTGGTTGTAAGTTGAGGTCTACCTGTGTTATAAGAACTGATTTACATTTTAGCCTGTCTCTCCTAGTTCAGATGGCCCAGTGAAATAAGGTTGTTTTGTTCTGGGTTACTGTTTCCTTCAAAAAGACCTTTGCAAGATCTTTTTTGCTTAAATATACAAATAAAGGCTTTCCAAAACTTATGGTCAAATGTGGGTTTAAATGACTGAGAAATTATTAGAAAGCAGGGTGATTACCATCCCTCAATTTATGCAACTGCAAGTCTTCCAAAATAAGGGTGAGTTCATGAGTTCATGCGATCATTAATTAGAGAGAAAATCCCACAGTTCTTCCCTGTCAGGCTCTCATAGTGAGATCTTAATTTTTTAAACATAATCAGTTGCATTCATCTCCAAACCATAGATAACACATTCTGGTAATTATTCAGGATGAGGCTTGTTTTGGTCACAAGAAAGAAATATCCTGTCAATGATCAGGAACTGTGTATTATGGCCGTAGAGTATTTATTTCTTTATTTAAATGCAAATACTATCAAATTAAAGGGGACACGATGGCTCTGCAGGTTAAACCGCTGAGATGCTGAGCTTGCTGATTGGAAGGTCAGTGGTTCGAATCCGCATGACTGGGTGAGCTCCCGTTGCTAGTCCCAGCTCCTGCCAACCTAGCAGTTCGAAAACATGCAAATGTGAGTAGATTAATAGGTACCGCTTTGGCGGGCAGGTAACGGCGTTCCGTGTAGTCATGCCGGCCACATGACCACAGAAGTGTCTATGGACAAACGCCGGCTCTTCGGCTTTGAAACAGAGATGAGCACCGCCCCCTAGAGTCGGACATGACTGGACTTAATGTCAAGAGAAACCTTTACCTTTACCTTACTATCAAATTATCAAATAAAGTGAGAAACTGCGGTCTCAAAGATTAGTTATATTCCTTTAAAATACTTTTTGAAAACATCTGTGCCCACTAATTTCAGGACTTTTGGGTGACAGAATTACTAACCAACCAAATACCTTCTACAGTCCCATACTCTACTGTAATGAAAAAGTTAGAACTCCAAGATCTCTTATGCATGCAAATTATAGTTTCAAGGACTTTCTACCCTCAAAGGGTGGATATTTATATATGTTTCCTACATATAACAGTGCTATGATAGTTTGATACCTTTGTGTTGTCAAGACATCCTGGGGAACTATAGTCTAACACAACTGTTCTGTATGTACTAGGTAGAGATGATAGGAATTATTGTCTAAAACACTGGAAGGCAATAGGTGGGGGATGGTGATTTGCATAATATCTGTTCTGTAAGTCATATAGCTTTAAAATACTTTTTGCACATGAGGTCACATTTTTATTAGCAATGAAATAGAAATAACTGAACAATTTTAATAACTGTTGGGGAATGGTATATTGACAACAATTATGAGTATGAATTGAATGATGGAAAGTAGGTGTCTGAAAATGAGACAGTTTACTCATCCCTTGTGCAAAATCATATTTTATTAGTGAAGAGACTGGTTTTAATGGGGGATATGATTTTATATCTTATATCTCTAATCTTGGATAATTGGTTGAAATAAAACTTACAAGGACAAAAACCTTTTTGGCAAAGAGCAGAAGAATCATGAAAGAAGCAGATAAGGACTTTAAGATGTCCTTGTGATTCTTAAATATATCTAATTGTCTAGTTTTTTTAGATGTTAATCTCACATTGAGTTGTACTGTCCTTTTAAGATGTTAGTGGGCCACTTTATGCTCAACACAATGAGTACCAATTCTTTATACAAATCCTAGTTGAGGCAAGGTTTTGCAGTGCAGCTGATAAAACTGCTACTAGGCTAAGCAGTCACACACTCAGACACAGATACACACTCATACAAAAACACTCAAAGCTCACCAGGGACTATTTTAATCTGAGGCTCAGGGCACAATTTCCAGTTTTTAAAGGGAGAGGATAAAATTCATTTGACATTTGAATGTCTGTTGTTGCATATATTCAGCATTAAATCAGAATGAGGAGTCATATTCTCTTAAATATGTATGTTATAATCACATGTATTCTGATAAGTAAGCAGGGATAACTGCTTTTTTATGTTTCCTGAATCCATTCTGTGGATATTTCAGGCTTTTGTAGATTTCAGTGGGAAGAGTAGCCACTGAACATTTCTTAATACAGTCTGGATATTTATCTGCAGCTGCAAATTATGCCTAGACCTAGTCTTCTCCCATATTATTTTCTTAACTTGGTCTTTGTGATCTCCATACATTACACATATGAATCATACATCATATAGAATCCATGTCAGAACTTTCCAAGCTGAAGAGGACTTTTTGGTGGGAAACTCACTCTCTAGTATATATACTCCTTGTTGAAGTTCAAGCTTGTCTAGTCCGTTCTCTTTTAACTGCCATGTTGGCAGTGACATTTGAATACTTCTTCATAGCTGTTTTAACACCGGGGAGGGTGTTCTTTTCTTTCCTTGATTCTATAATTCTGCCCTCTTGAAGAAAACTTAAGGAGGAAATTTATATGAGAGGTATTTTCTGCCCCTTTTAACTCTATTTGGCCAGAGACCTATGATAATTAAAGTATATTTTAGGAAGGGCATTAAGTGTGACAGCAAATTGTCATCAACTAACAGAAACTCTGTCTTATCTGCTTTTGGGAAAGGCTTGTTGGGGGATAGTTGTCCACACTGTTAAAAGTTTACAAAGCACACAACAAAAAATAATGCATTTTGTTTTCATATACTTCTGCAGAAAAAGGCTATGCTTACGCCTGCTACAGACTCACCCTTGATTGTACTAGAATGCACCACTGTCCCTTTGGAACTGAGACCATCTGTCCCACCACTGGAACTGGCATCCAGAATAATATCTATTTTGACAGCCCAACTGCCAATACCAATGCTAGGAAAATTAGTTTTCACTCCTACTTCCCCCGCAAATGGACATCTTTAAGAGCTTTTCCTCCAAACCTCACAGAGTAATGAATCAGCAAAGGAGAATAAGGATCACTTATTAGTAAGTATTAGTAAGGATCTTACTAACTCAGGGTTGTCCAAAATATATAGTTAGAAAGCTCAAAACTAAGGTCATGACTATGATTGAAACTCTGCCTGCTTTGTATGTATATTGCATGTGCAGTGCACATAAAAAATGAGCAGAGCTTTGATTGCACTGTCACCAGACAGATGGACACCAATCTTGAGCCTTTTTTTTTTTTTGCTGAACCCCATGGACATCCCTGATCTTACTCATCAGTCCCAAGGCCATCAGTCCTGGCAACTGAAAGAGAACAAGTTCACCCATTGGAGTTGTTACAAGGGTCAACTATATCTCCTGCCCAGGTAGAATCATGTACTGCCATATCTTTGTTTCATAAAGTCACAACTCAGGATTACCTTGACTCACAGGATTGTGTATCAATCTTTCCTGGTAGAAAGATCTAGACTGAGCTGAGATTCCAACACTTTGTCTTGATCTCTTTGAGACAGCAGATGCTATATTAGTTCAACAACCCTAAATCTGCCATACATCAGAAACATCTCAGAAACCACCAACAGACTGTTACAACCACATGGCATCACTGTAGCACATAAACCAACTAAAACTCTTCAAAACATATTAAGCAAGCCAAAAGACCCAATAGCCCAAGAAGAAAAAACGAGTTATTTACAACATACAATGCAAAGACTGTAACAGCCACTATGTAGGACAGACAGGCAGAAGATCAGCAGAACGCATCCATGAACACCAACTAGCAGTCAGAAGACACAATGAGAACTCCTTAATCTCACAACACATGGACAGACTCAAACATAGTTTCAACTGGGAAACTGTCAGCATCCTAAACCAAACCAAATCCAAAAACGCCAGAGAATTCCTGGAAGCCTGGCACTCAGACAAAGCAGCCATCAACAGACACATAGAGGTAAACAACATTTACATACCATTCAAAAGAGACAATAGAAAAGCCAAAAGACCAGGACACTCCCTTGCCAGCAATCAACACCCAAATATGCAAAAATCAACACTAGGATTAACACCAGATGAACCATCAAACAGCACAATACACCCTAATCAAGGAACTATTGACTCAGTTAACCAACCAAGCAGCAAACAACAGCCCAATCAAAGAACTCCCAAGGAGAGAACAACACCCCCACCAACACAAGCAGGGCAAGCCACGGTATATAAACTGAGAGCAAGGCCCACTCCCTCTTTGCACTGAAGATGTTGCCTAGTCTGGCAATGAAATGTCTGCAAGAAAACAACAAGGCTCAGAGAGCACCAAGGACTCCACAACCCTAAATCCTCCTTTAGGAATCAGTGCTACATCGACTGTTACTGTGCCAGATCTTTTTCTTCACTATCTTAACATCATAGATCATAATTTCCCCATAGAGCACTAGGCACTAACTCTAAAATTGGAGGAGCGGTATACCAGGCCATAGTTAAGCCTTGAGAACATAATTATACTGTGGCCTCCTCTCTGCTGCCTTTCTACCACCAGTAGGAAATTTCTTCTATGGTTTTAAGACTCTCCAAGTCCATCACCCATATGGAGTCATAATCTATGCCACTCAACACCATCTTCAGTATTACCTCTGACTCTCACTATGGTACTGCATATGAATCCTACACAATCACTCAGCTCAATATCAACAGCTTTAGTCTTGTTCTCTCTCTTTCCAAGTTTCTACCCACTTGTCTCTATTTCCATCCACTTTGGAGGGCCTGCAATATACTATGCAGATATAGAAAATAACAATTGTAATCCTCCTCCTCCTTTTTCTCCATTTCTCTCTTCATCTCACCAGGCAGATGGATACCAATCAATTACTTCATCCTCAGAAGATACTTACTCCTATTTAGAGCAGTTCCTTCAGTTAGTTGAAGCACTGAGACTGGAGGTTTGTTAAACCAAATCATATGTAGATGACCCAGCCTTCCAACTCTTCCAACTCTGGTGGCCATTCCTGCTTTGTTGGCTCTTCTCTTCTCAAAAAATATTTGGCATTGTTCTAAATCAATGCCTCCAGTCTCTGGAGAATCTCCATTGTATTAAATAGAAAAGCTGTCATTTCCTCTTCCAATTTTCTGTGAATAACTCCTGGAAGCTGATGCTGCTCAAAGTTTTGGGCAAACCACATTCTGTACTTGTGTATTGAGAAGTTAGGAAGTTAGATGATGTTACTCTATAGCACATTCTCTCACAGTGCTATTCCAGCTTTGTGGATAGTGTTCACAAAGAAAGGAGAAGACATACAGCATTCTGTGATTTTTGTCCAAATAGAAGTGGCCTCTTTATAAATTTTCAAATAAATCATGCTATATTATAGTGATTTTGCTTATATTTGTTAAAATAAGACTGATGTGATGGCCTTTAAGCAGTTTCAGTGCACAGGCAGGCTGCTAATGTCTGGATACAAAAAATAAAGAACACTTCCTTAGACTAATTGTGCAGAAAAACAGTATAGTACTGCAATTTTATCTCCATAATTGACTGATTATGTGACAGTGCTAATATTAAGTGATTTGAAAGATTCTGACACCGCCTACTTCCTTTTTGTTGTTGCTATTATTATTTGCAAAACTGTAATCATGGCTTACAAACCAACCATCTTTAGCATACATTTACAGTGCTGTAATTTCCTTTTTTTCTCCACTCAATCCGCACCCTGAACAAGGCAGTGCTTATTCAGTGGGAAACCTTGATTCTCCAAAGCAATGGGAATTTCAATAGTCAACACATAGAAGGAGGCAATTACAACAGCTGGAACAAAACCAGTCAATTATATGTGTTTTACTGAGCAGCATATGATTGGCAATAGAACACAATTAACACAAGGTGGTTGTCAATGTATTTATGTACAAAAGAAGGATACATTGGATACTGAATATGTTTTGAGTCACCTTTCCATTAAGGATAGAAGGAGGTAAAACACAGTGAAAACACACTGCAAGTTAAACAAAAACAAAAATAAATCTCAACCACCTCATGAATTTAAAGAAATCTTCAGAGAATTATATACTTTTCAGCATATCTCTTGGAAAAGGAAAAGTAGTTGCATGGGTCTTTAAAATGTGGGGGTTAAATGTTTTGGAAAGCACTAGACAAAAGGTCTTTAAGATATTGGTGACAGAGATGGAGTAAAGTAGGTGTTCTCAAAAGTGGGATTTTTTTCTGCTACTTCTGATTGAAGCCCAATAATCAAATGGAGCTGAAGAACAACAAAACTAGTTAATAACTTGGTTTCTGAGATTATAGAGATTTGGGGCTGGCAGATAATGTGAATCACCTAGGCAATCAGTTCTGACAACTCTTTGTAAACAGTTCTTGCCCCCATCAACATTAGTTAGATTATTAGCATTATATAACATCATAACATCATATAATTATGTAACACACACACACACACACACAGAGCTGGTCCATAGAATTGCCAAGAATTGGACACGATTGAATGGATAGTATCATATCCATTACTATTGTGTGTGTGTTTGTGTGTGTGTGTGTGTGTATTTACCTTAATATAATATATAATTTATATAATTATATAACATTAGGTGGCTAGTTTTGAACAGGTTTTTGAGGAATGTTCTAACCCATCTAAGCGCTAGAAATAATGTAGGTATTTAACGGGCTGGCATGCTAAACATACCTTTTTACAGTTACTGTTAATATGCAGTAAAAATGAGTGTTAATTTAGAACTTAACTTTACCATAACATTAACATGAAGGGGGAAAACGTATTATCAGAGAAAACATGGCCAGGTACATTTGTGATACGCGTATATAAAATAGTTTGTCTGAGACACGCATCCCAACTGGAGCATTTTGGTTGCAATAATATTCCTGCAAACCAGTCTATGATGAATCTTACGACATGCTGGGTGGATGATTCAGCGGGTAAGCAATGGCAGCCAGGAGCACACTGATGCTGGCCATCCAGCTTTTGAACATCTATTGGGATGGGAGGTGTGACTTTGGAATTGCTCATCTTCTTTCTGTCCCAGTCCTTTTAAATAATAAGCCATTAGATAAGCCCCTTAAAGGCCAGATTTGACCTGTAATGAACAAGTTTTTAAATGGAGGGAATTTATTTCTGAACCTTTGCAGTTCTCAGTTTCAGCTCCATAACTATTCTTAACTTATCATGCCATAGAGTTCTAGAAATGGAAGCTGCTTGTCATTTCCTTTTAAATATATCACATTTCTGGTATTTTGATCCACATGTTTTTAGTGAGGAGCTAATCCCCTTGGTTAGATTTTGGATTTTAATAGGAGAAGGTAGCAATTAGAACTAGGCTATATTAGTGCATTATGGAATAAAGGTAACATACTGTATTACAGATAAGATGTGGTAGCCACCAGGAATGTAAATAAAGGAAAAGGGGACTGAGAAATTAAGATAAGGGGAGCAAAGATAAGACAAGGCAAACTGGTCCACAGGAAAAAAAGATCTAGATCTGATGACTTTTGTCCTAGAGTTATGGTGTAATGGTTTTTCACACAGAGCTACTGAAGCTCATGGGATGACTCTGTGCCAATTTCTCCATCTCAGTCTCACCTTCTCTGAGGGTTGTGTGGGGAAAAGTAAGGAGAGGGAGTCTTGAGCGTCTGAAGAAAGGCAGAATGTAAATCAACTAATAACTAACTTTATATCTTCCATGCATTCTTAACAGAAACAAGCATCTTACATGCCACTGGATTTTTTACAAAATAAAGAGTGTGAGGGAGTGCTATGACTTCAAAGAAGGACCTTGACTCCTTGCCTCCTTCCCTGCTGGCCCTGAGAAGATACCTGCAATCCTTTCCTTCCCATCATAGTATCAGAGCTGTAGTGCTGGGAGAGGAAAATTTTCTGCTGGTCAAGAAGGCAGCATGAGTTGACCAGGAGATGGTCTGCACCCACCAAGTCCCAAAGTTCTCCTACTCTTCATGTTCCTAACATGGGCAGGGAAGGCCGAATTATTGCCCCAACAGCAGGAACAGAAAGGATGGGAAGAGGACACCAGCTATTCCTGTCTTCTGCCTGGATAGGAGGGTTTTGGCTTTCTTGGAAGTTGAGGCAGCTGAGAACTCTGAAGTGAAACTTAGCTCTGTCTTTTTAAACAAAACCTCAGAATGATTTCTCAGAACTTTGTTTTCATGGGAAGAGGAGAGTTAATCTCCATTTCCTTTGGTTTTCAGTGTTTTGTGGTAGGAGTAAATCCCCAAATTTCATAAATAGCTTCTGATGAACTTTATGCCAAAATAATTATGTGTGTTTCCACATTATGGAAAGCACATCATCAGCCTGTTTTTTCCACTATTAGTCTTCAGCCAGACATTTTCTCTTTGATTTAATTTTAACAATGACTTTAACTGTTTATGTTTTATTTTTTGTTAGCTGCCTTGAATGACTTCTGGGCAGACAGATGGGATAAAAGGGAGATGATCAAACAAGCAAGCTTTTTAAAAAAAAGTTTGTTTCTCTATGTGTGTGGTCAGTGATAGGTGCTAACCATGGATAAAACACAAATTCCAATGATGTAGCAAATACTGTAAAAATGAGATATATATTTCATTCCCTCAGTTACCCTTGCTGACAACTTGTCTTCTCAGAGGTATGGGATCAAGTGCATACTGTATGCTATTGGTATGCACGCATAGTACAGGATGAACTGAACACTATATACAGTAGTTCATAGCATAGAGATAGAATATAGGCAGATTTGGTCTACTGTAGAGGTAACTAGAAACATTTCTTTAACTATGCTGTGTTGGAAACTATGGGTCTTTTGTGCTTCTGTTGAAAAAAAAATTGGTCACATTTTAGAAAAAGTCTGGCAGATTCTGCCCCAAATGCTCCTATATTTGTACTGAAATATTTTATTCTTGCTTTATTCTTTATAAATGGACCCTGGATGGGATACAACAAAATAAAAAAAATGTTTTAAATAACAGAAATCAACAATAAAAAACCCTAGTACATTAAATATGACGTTAATTTAATCGACAGGACCATCTTCCCCGGAACAGTGCTACCTTGGCCTGTTTTTAAAATACTTGCAGAGTAAGTTCCATCCATATTTCCAGGTTAAGAGGAGAGTATTCCATAAATTGGGAACCACCACTGAGACAGCCTGTTGACTGGTCTACATCATATAAACCTCATGAGGAATAGGGGCCTGCAAATGCTTCCATCTAATGACTGAATAGGCAGATTTTATTTTGGCAAAACGCTGCATGATATATTGTGGTGCTACACCACCACAGACTTTAAAGGTGATAACCGGCACTTTGAAGTGGCCCCAGAAACCTATTGGTAACCAATGCAGTGATTACAAAATGTGCTACTCTTGCTTGATGGGGTTGATCTGTCAGGAGTCTGGACATCATGTTTTATACCAGCTTAGTTTCTGGATCATCTCCAAAGGCAGCCTTACATAAATTGCAGCAGTCCAGCTGGATGATGGTCATGGCGTGAGTTACTGTTGCCAGGGTATGTTGGTTCAGATACGGTTGTTCCTGGCATACCAGCTGAATCTGAATGAAGGCTCCTCAGCAATGGTTGAAGCTGGAATCATGAATCAAAGGATCAATCACTGTCCCCCCATGACCACTGATTGGAAATATTCCCCGAGGTTGAAATGGAATCATTTTAAAATGATGCCCCAAGCTCTTAGTTGCTGCAAGCAATCCAGAAGGATACCATGGTTGATAGTATTGAACACTTCTGATCTCATAGGAACAGGAAGGGCACACACCCACTCTTCAGGGTCCTGCTGGAGATCATTGATTACAGCAACCAATGCTGTTTATGTCCAATAATGTCTGAAGCCTGACTGGAAAGACTCATGAAAATCTGTTTCATCTAAGATCTTCTATAGCTGATTTGCTCTCACCTTCTTTCCTACCATTGTGAGGAAGGGAGATTAGAAACTGGGTGAGTTATCAAAAACAGTGAAGTCCAGAGAGGAAGGGGCACACCAGCACCTTCTTTAAGGCATGTGGCAATTTGATCTCCCCCAGGCAGGCATTGATTTTCTCCTACAGCCAGCTGCTCACATTCCCCTAGATATCCAAATAAACCAGGAGGAACATGGATCTAGCTTACAGATAGCAGAATTCAGAATACAGATAGCTCTCTCATCTTTTGGCTCAACAAGATCAAATGAATCCTAGATCGCAGCATAAGGCTTGCCATAATGGATTTTGCCCAACTGGAATCCAAATCCAAAATCAGCTATAAGTGACTTTATCTTCTAGTAAACCTGAAAAACCTTTAGGGATGTTTCAGCTTAGTACCAGCGACAAGCATACCATGATCACTTCCATAACTGATGATATAATAATTCATTGTATAATGAAGGAAAATCTATAACTTCCAGGATCAGATCAGTCCATTCTTCATGATTAATCAAGTTCCAAGACTTCTTTCTTCCAAAGCATTGACCTTCTATGATTTATTACTATTAGAGTTGAAAAGAGTAGCATGATAGATTGGCCCAATTGGGCTACTTGATCTTGTGGTGGTGAGATCCTGAGCAACATAATTGCAATAATCAATTTCTACTACTTTTTAGATTTTTATCCCTGAAAAATTATGAACCTTTCCAGTGAGGGATTTAGAATTTTATTGGGTGTCGTCTTCCTCTCAGGCTTTTAGTCAACTTAAAAGTTTAGACGGATCCTAAAAACAAGTAAAGGGAAATTTATCTGGTCCTTTTAAGGCTCCTTAAAATTTAGGGAAGAAAATGGCAGTGGGGTTGCTGTCGTCTGCTATAGGCTTACTTCCTTGGTGGCTTTTCTGATATAGAGGCATACAATTTTGCCTATTCAAGCTTTTGAATTAGGATTATACCATATAGTCATAAGTACAAAATCAAAAGTGGAGATTTGCAGATCAGTGCCAGTTGAGTGCTGCAGATACTGTTGTGTTCCAAGTTGGATTCTTCACACAAGCTGTTAATTTTCATCATGTTGTTCATTCTTATTCTTCTGTTTCTTACTACAAACTCACATCTTTACTTTTCAGGCAGCTATCTTAAACCTTCCTGATTCCTGAAGTCAAAAAACAGAATTAGTTTAATGACAAGGTATCTGAAAAATAAAACTTTCAAATAAATATTCAGATGATATACTCTCCAATTTCTAAATGTGCACTTTTTGATTTACTCCTGATCACACATTTTTGAAATGCCTTTCCCTCAGTGGAAAGTATGCATGATTCATAGTTCATTAGGTTTTCAAGCTAGATGCTATGGGAAAGAAAAAGTCTATCAGGCTGCTATAAATTCTGTTCATAGTGACATAATTAGCACCCTCAGCATTTTCATTTAGACTTACATTTCTTAATTTCTTAGAGTGGCTTATGAAGATGCATATATGGATAAGGCTCATAATACAATTAAAGAGAAGTATCACCAATTTTCAACTAATGCTAAAGAGTGTGTTTTCAATAATACATATTTCTTTTTCTGTCAAGCCTGTGTCTCATTAAATCACAAGTAGATAACTTGGATAATATTGATCTCATTCAGAAAGATAGATTTGAGGGCTAGGGAACTGGAATTGCTGTGATTTCTAAGTACAGTATTACATTTCTTTACATTTCCTTTACAGAGGGAAAAAAACCCAGAAAAAATATAGACAGTGTTTTTACTTTAAGCAGACAAAGGAGATCCATATTGTTAGGCAGTGCAGATTGTGACTGTACTGGGACTGGACATTATTTATTATTAAGATATGCTACTGCGTATGTGTGAACACCAAGTTCACCAGTCTTAAGGTGATAGCTTTATGTGCAAATGCTCTCTCAGTGTTCCTGCTGTTACTAATAAATGCAGCCCTCCCACATATATTAATGACCCTGACCTGGGATTATCAAATGCTGATCTAAGGGTAATAAATGATTGCGGTTAAATGTTTTCAGTGTTTTTTGACCTCCAAGTTTATAATGTTGACTTCTTGAAATAAATTATTGCTTCTCAATAGGAATGTCTGACCTTGGGTATGGACACATATTATTCAGCACTTAACTTATCCAAGGCAATCAGGTGAATCTATGCATCGTTGGTTTATATTTTCATTAAACAACCTCTGTAATTAAAAACAAACAAAACAAGATATTAAAATCCAACTTCCATGTGTTGGAGGACTTAGAGTAAAGGCCATCTAGCAAGCTCATGCCCTGAAGAACAGTTGGAGTGTGAAGGCCAAAATTCAGTGACATTCATATCCAAGCATCTCTGACATAACTTTATGATCTCCCAGCAGAAATATACTAGAACGTATATTGATCATGCTGACCCTGAAATATGTGATAACAATGAATTTTGGAATTAATTTTATATGATTATGTCACTCCCAAAATCTTCTCGGCATTGTGTGCAAATAGACTATAACAGTGTCCTATTGCTGGTAGTGGGCAACTGACAAGAACACTTCAGCCTATGTAATAAAATTTGAGGATGCCAGTGTCTAGAGGCTCATCTAGGGGATTGCTTCTATATATTCCTGCATAATTAAGAACTAACTAAAGCAAGTGGCATTCTGGTTCCTCTGACAGAGCAGTTCAACAGTGCTTGATATGTGTGACAATATATATAAAAGATCCATAACATGTCAGTTCCACCTAAATGCGTATTCTTTTGAAGCCACACTTTTGATTATGGAAGCATACTTTCCCATATTACCCTTCTGCAGGACTGTTTGTCTAGCTCCCAGATTATTATTTCCATCATGCTATGGTGCTATAGGGACCTAAATATCTATTCCCATCCATTCTGCAAGTAACTCTAGATGGGTATATAGGAAGACATAATAGGAGTGGCTTGTACTCTAATCATCTACTCTACTCTACTCTACTCATTTCATCAAGTCAGATACAAGATGAGGATTCGAAGAAGAGCCAAGAACCCAGTTTAAAGTGCTGTTGCTTGTGTTTAGTGTCCCCCTCCCCCAGTATTTGTCTGCTGCTATTTCTTTCAACAATCCTGTTAGCTCCTAACATTCCTATCAGCAGGACCTTTCTTCTGTTCCTTCTCTCAGGGTCAACATTTGACTCTGGAATCAGCTCCCTTGTTCCCTTAATCTCTGTGAAGGTTTGATGGACTATAAAATGGGTTAAGGACTTTTTATTTGTTAGGTGGATTATGTAGGGTCTGGTTATCTACCCTATTCTCATTCCTAGGTTAATACTTGGTTTATTTTAACAACGGGGGACGTGGTGGCTCAGTGGTTAAGACGCCAGGCTTGTCGACCGAAAGTTTGCAAGTTCGGCAGTTCGAGACCCGAGTCCCATGTGGTGGAGTGAGCTTCCGCACTTGCCCCAGCTCTTGCCAACCTGGCAATTCGAAAGCATGCAAATGTGAGTACATAAATAGGTACCACTTCGGTGGGAAGGTAACAGCGTTTCCACAATTGTCATGCTGGCCACATGACGCGGAAGTGTCCTTAGACAATGCTGGCTCTTTGGCCATGGAAACGGAGATGAGCATCGCCCCTTAGAGTGTCATTAGACACGACTAAATGGGAACCTTTACCTTTTTTATACACACTTGGGCATTGTTTTAAATAAGTGTGGTTGTGTGTAGTTTATCTTAGTGTTAATATTTGTTAACTGGTTTGGCTGTTAAGTTGTGACCTAATTTTACTGGATTGATTGTATAATTACTGTGTTTTTCTGAATTGTACCACAACTTGGTAAAAGCTTGTTGTCATCATCATTGCTATTGCTGGTGTAAATTTTCAGAATAAAATACATAGGATATCTGTCCATCTTTATTGTGCTTTCATGTACTTCTAGGGGAAAATGCCTTGTTGGTGGTTGGGCCAGCACAATGACAGAAACTGGGAGGCATCAAAGTTAGGCAACATAAAAAAAAATCATTACCCAAAATTGTGGTGAGTAAGAAGTATGGACCTCAAGGATTTGGACTATTTCTCTCAGATAGATACTGGCTATTACATCTGAACAATATATACCATGGCTCCATGTCCTTTTATGGTAATGTATCTTAGGTCTCTTGTTTGCAGCCACTAAAAGCAAACAAAAATATGGGAGAGATCAGAAAGAAGTTTTCCTCACAAGCATCAAGAAGGTTATTTATTAGGTTCTTCCTTTCTTTCAAAGGACCCCTAATAGGTTCAGGTAAACACAAATACTTCACAAGGCAATGGGAATAATGACAAGTAGAAATTTTAAGGCTTCTTGTTCTTTTTGCATGATGCCTGTTTGTAGCATACAGTCACACTTATCTATAATATTGTATATACATATTTATATATCATTTCCCATACCAAACACATATCAAACACATATCATGTATTCTCAATTAAAAATTAAATATTTCCTGAACTTCGCATGTAATGAAAAGAAGTTTATTGCAAGGAAATGGTTCATCTCCTGCAATACCATTATCATTTCCACTCATCTTGGAGAGTAATCTGCAAGGCAGATGTTTCACACAGCTGCAGCTAAATGAGAGGCCTTACTGTGATGGGACTAGCTCCATACAACTTTATGCCCTACTGTAAATATGTGATCCTAGATTATACAGAAGGGTGGAATTTGGTCCATGCTTATTTTTATTATTGTAGCTTTACTGCTTGTAAAAAAAAGTTCTCAGTATTCAAAATATGTCTTTATTCTTTTATATTGTTTATGTCTGCTATAGTTCCTGATAGACACTTAAAGTTGGTTAATTTGGTTCCATTTTCCCCCAGTAGACAAAGCTATTTATAATTAACACTCAGCTAGTGAGTGTGTGAGGCTGCTAAAATACTGTGCATAATAATTAGTTACTTTTTAATGCTCAAATAAAATTTTATGCAAGAACTGTACTCTTAATAGTCTTGAAAACAATTAAGAGAGATGTTCATCAAGTGGTAAGATGTGAGTTTTAAAAAATGTGCTAACCCAACATGGTGTGCTAAGCCAAAGCTAATCTGGGTGCCATGCAATGGCTTTCTGATGCAAGGTACCACACAAATCAAAAAACTTAATATAATGTGAAAGGAACAGAGGTGGGAACAACATGGAGAAGCAACAGCCATGGCTGCTACATAATGGCATATATCTCTTGCCACCATGACAGCAATTTGTTTTCAGAAAGGTAAGGTTTATGTTCACAAATAAATAAATGCATAACTGAATAAGGAATGTGGCCTTTGGCCTGGTTTTGTGTGGCCCTCAGCTGACTTTCAAAATCCCAGGGAGAGAAAGAGAGACAGAGACAGAGAGAAAAGTGTTAATGTTTCCTACTGCAGATTAAGGTTGCTATAGTAACTAATCATTTTGGCCGGGTGAAGAGGTTGAATTTGATTGTCTCCTTTTCACGTGCTTGATGGCTGCATCGCCTGGGTGGAGGAACCTGCCCGGACTTCTTGTCAGTTCCTCTTTCCTTTTGTGCATGTAGTAAGCCAGGCTGCTCTCATTGAGAGCCAAGTCCTTTAAATATGTTTTGCTTTTGTTTTGCTTTCTGTAAATAAATTATTTTTATAGAAATGCCTGGTGTGTGTGACTTTTCTGATCTCTCCTGGGCCAAAGGCTTTCCCAGCAATCTGCCAACAGGTTATGTGCCCAGTAAACAGGCCAGTAAGCCCAGTAAAACCCAGAGAGAAAAGAGAGATCAGCTCCATACCTCATGCACAATTTAAAGGCAGGTAGCAAAGACCTGTGAAGATTTTCTTTGGAACCACCTGGAGATTTTCCAGCAACTGCCGGTCTACAGGACAAAGAAGCCAGCTGAGGTGACTTGCAAAAGAAGGAAGAAGCCATGGCTACCTCCCAGCCCTCAGCGATGCCTCTGGAGCGCCTATCAGAGACCAACTATTTGAATTGGGCCCTGAAGATGGAGATGTATCTTCGCAGAGAGAATCTTTGGCTGCCAATTGGTGAGCAAACCCCCCAAAATCCCAGTGCTGAATGGCTGAGACAGGATGAGCAGGCTAGAGCCACCATTATCCTGGGAGTTGAGGACAATCAGCTAGCCCACGTGCGAGGCATGCAGTCTGCAAAGCAACTTTGGGACACTTTGAGATAATTGTATGTAAAGGCAACAGCAGGGAGTAAAGTTACCCTGATGAAAAAGCTGTACAAAGCCTACCTTGCAGAAGGAGATAGCCTTCCTGAGCACCTGCATTATATTCAGCAGCTGTTTGTTGAGTTGCAGGAGAGAGGAATGGAATTTACACCTCTCACAAAATCCTATATCCTCCTGTCCTCACTGAATGAAACGTGGGACACACTGATTTGTACCCTGGAGGCTATGCCTGAAGCAGACCTCACCCCATCGTATGTTACACAGCGCTTACTTACTGAATGGGAGAAGAGAGAGGAAAGATCCCCCCCCCCATCTCTTCTGGAAAGTTGAAATACCAGAAAACAAGGGAAAAGAAGGGAAAGGAAGCTGAGGCCACAGTGCTAGCCAGCCAGTGATGTTCACCTGTAGTTCAGCTGGACATTTGCAGAAAGACTGTACCTTGAGACCCAAGACTAGAAAGACAGAGAAGAAGAACACAAGGGCAACACAGAAGAAGGCTCTTCAGACAAGCCAAATTGCACAGGTTGTTGAGAAGGGTAATTCTGATGTATGGGTGTTAGATTCTGGGGCCAATTGTCATTTATGTAATTGTAAAAGCTCTTTTGTGTCACTGTCTAAAACTGAAAGACAAAGTATATCTTTGGCTGATGGGTCTGTGACCAAAATTATGGGACAAGGTGACTTGTATTTATCCTGCTTGGGAGAAACTGTAAAAGGTGTGTTGTATGTGCCAAATTTACAATCAAACCTTTTATCTGTGGCACAATTGGCTGCAACAGGGTAAGTCATAACATTTAAGAAAAATGGTTGTGAGATACGGAAAAATGGGAAATTGTGTGCTACTGGTATGTTAAAAGACTCCTTGTACATTGTGCAAAATGCAAGGAAGCCAAGCTGCAAGGCTGCAATTGGCAACACTCCATATCATGACCAATGTGTACACCTGATGCACAGGAGATTTGGTCATGCTAATTTCAAGTATATAGCACAAATGCCACAGCTGTGTGCTGACCTAAAGATAAAACCCTGTGACAAATACTTAGACTGTGTAGTTTGCAAAGAATGCAAAACACTAAAAGCTCCTGTGAGTAAGCACAGTGACAGAGTTACAACTAGACCTTTGGAAATTGTACACTCTGACATTATTGGTCCTTTTGCTCCAAGTCTTGGACAAGCAAAGTATGCAATGACCATTATTGATGATTTCTCAAGATACACATTTATCTACATCTTAAAACATAAAGATGAGGCATTTGAGAAATTTAAAAGTTTTGTGACATGGGCAAATAGAAAATTCCCTAGGCCTGTATCTGCACTCCAATGTGATAGAGGAGGAGAATACCTTTCTCACAAATTCAAAAGGTTCCTAGTGGAAAAAGGGATAGAACAAATTCTTTCTAACCCTTACACCCCTCAGCAAAATGGTGTTGCTGAAAGAAAGGGCAGAACCTTGCAAAATGCGATGGAATGCATGATTAAAGATTCACATTTATCTTTTAAGTATTGGGGAGAGGCCATATCTACTGCCTGTTATGTACAAAACAGATTGTATAACTCTGTGATTCAGGACACTCCATTCCATTTGTTTTATGGTGTGAAACCAAAGGTAAACCATCTTAGAGTGTTTGGTAGCACTGCATGGGTTCACATTCCAAAACAGCAGAGAAGGAAAGGAGGGCCCACAACAAAGAAAGCCACCTTTGTTGGCTATGAACAAAGCCAAAGGAGCTACAGGTTCATAATGGGAGAGAAATTAATAATTAGCAAAAGCGCTTTTTTTGCTGAACAAAACTGGGGGAGATTAAACTCTAGCTCTCCAGTTGATCTGACCATCACAAGAGAACAGCAAGGACTTGCTGATGGTGATCTTTTGCCTGATGAGGACATTAAACCAGAAAAGCAAACTGAAGATCTGTCTGATGAGACAGATGCTTCTCAGGAAAGTGATAGGAGTCAAAATTTAAGCCCTGTATTACCTCACAGATCTCAGAGAAGTAATAAAGGTGTTCCTCCATCACGTTTTCAGGCTGAAACAGTAAAGGCTTTTCACATATTCACAGAACCTGAGTCTTTAGAACAAGTGAATGCTTTACCACCTGAGATTGCACAAAATTGGCATTTTGCCATGCAACAGGAATTAGCATCCTTGAAAGAAAATAAAACATGGAAACTGGTAAATCTACCTCCTGATGAGCGCTGTCTGGGTTGTAGGTGGGTTTTCAAACTGAAAAGGGATGCTGATGGCAAAATCCAAAAATATAAAGCAAGGTTGGTTGCAAAAGGATTCACTCAAAGGGAAGATTTAGACTTTGACAAGACTTTTGCACCAGTTACTAAAGGTGAATGTCATGTTCACCGTTCCAATGTTGCCGGTACATCGTAATATTTCGCATGTCATTTGGCTGATGCATGTTTCGTCTGGGAGGGGAGGAGGATTCCATCTCGTGGGATTGTTACATGTTAGTAGCTGGATTGGAATGTGTTTGGGTTATCTCGTGTGTTCAAGGTTCCTTTCCCAGGACATCAGCAGAAACGGTTACCAGCACCTGGGGGGGGGGGAGTTTGCAACGGCAGGGCGAGGGGAGGGATTACGTTTGAGCTGAGGGTTTTTAGTTTGTATTTGGCATGCTTTTGCTCATTCTCAGCTTTCTCTGTATTTGCATACTATTCTTTAATAAATCAGATATCATTAAGTTCCTGCTTGTGAGTCTGAGTCTATTAGAGTAGGCAATCATTACATAAAGCTGAGAATCCAAAAAAAATTTCCGTTAGCCTCTTTCCAGATTTATTTTGTGAGGGAGAAGTGCTAGCGATGAGCAAACCAAATCTCCAAACCATGGAAAGCGAGGAATCAAGCGAGGGGGAACCCGACTCCACAGTGATAAGAACGGAGAGAGTCCCTCCTCGAGAGCTTTCAGAAGTTCGAGAGGGGTCGAGCTCCAGCCTAGGAGAAGAGGAGGTTGGAGGTAAAAGAGCCCCTGAACCGACCGGTGAGTCGCCAGGCGAGCTGATCACCTGGGATGAAACACAGGGATCTCTACCAGGGACGTCCAAAATGTCTTGGAAGCAGTGATACCCGATGTCCCCAACCGTGGTGAGGCAGGAGGGAAAGGAGGATTCCCAAACCCCTGACTGTATAAAACCAGTGGAGGCCAAATTGGAGTCACTAGAATTTATGTTTCAGAAAATGTCCATGGACTGGGGTCCCCAGGAGAGGAGGAAAGAGGAGTCTAGTAATAGGCATTTGACTCCTCTTTTGCCCCCACCTTCCCCGGAGGAAAGGAGTAGGACCCGGCACAGAGAGGAAGCAAGAGCGCCGAGGGTGAGAATTTCAAGGTCCCCTCCTTGAGAGCGGAGATCCCTGGAAGCTAAAAGGAAGCCCGACCGCCCAGCTGTGGCGAAGGGACCACCTGGAGTGGGGGTTAAGGACTTTACCATTAAATTTGATGGAGATCCAACTAAGCTATCGTTCTTCCTTACCAATGCAAGGAGTTATATGGATGAATGGGAACTGTATTTTCGTTCAGAAAGAGCCAAGATTAATGCCATTGCCACTAAGCTCAAGGGCCGGGCTGCCGATTGGTATGTGCAGTTATGTCAATCGGATGCCCCTGAGCTGGAGGAGTTTGAAGAATTCCTGTGGGCATTGAAACTACACTTTGAAGACCCGTTAGCTAAAGAAAGAGCAAAACGGGCGCTGAGGGAGCTGTGCCAGGGGCCACGATCGGTGGCAGACTACGCTCTGGAATTTAAGGCTCTGGCTGGGAAGGTTGAGGATTGGTCCCAATCCACATTAATAGAGTAGTGTTAAAAGTTGCTGCACTGAAAGGAATGTCAGTTCACCGCTATGACATTCAGACTGCATTTCTCTATGGTGATTTAGACCACAAATTATACATGCAGCAACCCCCTGGCTATGAAAAAGGGGAGAATTTAGTCTGTGAACTGCAGAAGTCAATCTATGGGTTAAAACAAGCTGCTAGATCCTGGAACCAAAAAGTAGATGAAAAACTGCAGAATTTTGGTTTTGAAAAAGGAAAAACAGATCCATGTGTATATATGAAGAAAGACAAACAAGGCTGTATGTATCTGTGCATTTATGTTGATGATTTGCTGCTGTTCACATCAACAGAAAAACAAAGGCTTAATTTTGAAGCCTGCATGAAAAGCCATTTCATATTAAAGAGCCTTGGAGTTGTGACAAATTACCTAGGTTTGGAAGTACACAGGGAGAAGGATGGTAGCTTTCTGTTAAACCAACGTAGTAAAATTCAAAAGCTCCTAGAGGATTTTAATATGCAAGACTGTAAACCAGTCTCTACTCCAATGATAATAGATTTTCAGAAAGATATAGGAGAAACTCAATTAACTGAGGCAGAGAAATATAGATCTGCAATTGGAAGTTTACTGTGCATTGCAAATCATTCCCGCCCAGATATCTCAAATTCTGTGGCCATTTTAAGTAGCCAGGTAGAGAAGCCTACATCTACTGGAAAAGCAGCATTGAAGAGGTTAATGAGGTATTTGCAAGGAACAAAGAATTATTGCCTGAAGCTAAATGCCTATGGAACTGAGAAATTGCAGGCTTTTGCTGATCTGACTGGGGAGCAGATGTCAGTGACAGAAAATCCACTTCTGGGATTTTAATTCAATTTGCTGGATCTAGCTTAGGCTGGCATTCTAGAAAACAAACACTTGTTGCTCTTTCCACTGCAGAAGCAGAGTTTAATTCTCTAACACAAACCTGTAATGAGGTTACATGGTTTAAACATTTGTTAAAAGACATAGGCATGGAAGTGAACCAGCCTATAACTCTGTATGAGGATAATCAAGCTTGCATTGCTATGGCAAAATCTGAAGCCTGCAGAAATAGAACAAAACATATCGATATTAGATATCAATATATCAAAGATATGATAAGCAAAGGAGAAATAATGTTAAAATATTGTGAATCAAAAGACATGATTGCTGATATTTTAACCAAACCTCTTCCTGTACCAAGACACAAAGAGTTGACAAAGCAAATTGGTTTGCATCTTAATCTGTAGTATAAAAAGGGGAGTGTTAATGTTTCCTACTGCAGATTAAGGTTGCTATAGTAACTAATCATTTTGGCCGGGTGAAGAGGTTGAATTTGATTGTCTCCTTTTCACGTGCTTGATGGCTGCATCGCCTGGGGGGAGGAAGCCGGACTTCTTGTCAGTTCCTCTTTCCTTTTGTGCAGGCATGTAGTAAGCCAGGCTGCTCTCATTGAGAGCCAAGTCCTTTAAATATGTTTTGCTTTCGTTTTGCTTTCTGTAAATAAATTATTTTTATAGAAATGCCTGGTGTGTGTGACCTTTCTGATCTCTCCTGGGCCAAAGGCTTTCCCAGCAATCTGCCAACAAAAAGGAGGAGGAGCAGGAGGAAATAACAGAAAGAGAATAAAAAGGAATTTCAGGAAGAGAAAATGGAGGAAGCCAAGGGCAAATCCACACTCATCACTTAAGCTGTGTGAGAGAAATACCCTACGAAAACCCTCCAGCAACCCTCTACTACTGAACTTTACTAAAAGTCTGCAGAGTCTTGGTCAGACATGCAAGGTTAACGTTAAGTAACGTTCCCAGGTGAAAAACCCCATAAATACATACAAGCAAGCTTATACTGTTAGTTTCACACAAGGCCTTTCAAATGGTACGATTGCACTGAGTAATCCACATTTGATCATTGACACAATTCTCAGTAAATGGAAAATCCCCAAAACATTTACCTTTGCACATGTGTATGGTAGTGGCATTTCCATAGCAACCTACTATAGTGTTTTTCCCTTTATCTATAGCAGCTGTTTTGCAGCGCAGTGTGCAGTAAGCATAGCAACTGTTTGCTTATCTATTCTGTGCTGTTTGCATCCTACTAATGAAGTCTGTTTGGCTAAGGCTAAACCTTTTTATTAGGACTAAGTTCCTCATGAGTCCCCCAAATTCCTCTGGGTTCATCCATCTCTTACAGCTGCTCCCATGTTGGGACCATGTTGACTTGATTCATACCAGTTAAGAAAATCTTAAAGTTCCTGTGGGTGAGTCTTACTGGACAGACAGTAGTGTGTGTGTGTGTGTGCATGTGCATACGAGTGTGTATATGTGCACATGTGTGTGTATGTCTACTATATCAACCATGGATTTACAAAGCCCCCACTTTGCTGGGCACATATTATATTTTATGATGTTACTTGGATAATTCCTAGGGCTTCAATTACCCATTTTTCTCATTGTCCATTTAATTCACCTTCCAGTTCAGCTTCTCTAAGGACTTTGGTTTTCAGTATGAATCATAACTGATCCAACAATAATTTTACAGTTCTCACTACTGCCACTTGGAAAGGAAAATGCCAGATGTTCAAACTGGCTTTTGAAAAGGCTGGAACAAGAAACGTTATTGCTGATGCATGCTGGATAACTGAGAAAGCCAGAGAATACCAAAAAGAAGTCATTATGTCCTTCACTGATTATAGAAAGGCCTTCGATTCTATCAATCACATCAAACTGTGGAATTTTCCTTAGGAAAATGTGACTTTCTCATCTAATTGTTCTCATGCAAAATCTATACATAGGTCAAGAAGGCACAATCCAAACACAATATGGTGAAACACACTGGCTCCAGCCCTGCAAAGGAGTGAGACAAGGCTGTATACTCTCCCTTTATTTATTCAACCTATGTGCTAGTCAGGATTGCTAGAAGATGAGCATGGTTTTAAAATTGGAGGCAAAACATCAATAACCTGTGCTATGCTGATGACACTACTCTGATAGCTGAAAATGAAAATGAACTGGAAATTTTAGTAATGAGGGTCAAGGAGCCCAGTGAAAAAAAAAGGGCTGAGATTAAATATAAAGAAGACTGAATTAATGACAATAAGTACAGCAACCAACCTTACAATTGACAATGAAGAGACTGAAATGGTGGATAGCTTTTGGCTTTTAGGATTGACTACCAACATTAAAGGAACCAACAGTTAAGAAATACACCACAGATTAACACTTGGTAGAATAGCAATTAAAACCTTGTAAAAGATATTCAGATCTTGTGATATGTCTATACCTACAAAGTTCAGAATTGTGTGGGCAATTGTTTTTCCTTGTGACATTCTATGGAAGTTATAGTTGGACTTTGAAGAAGCAGAATAGAAAAAAATACCCACATTTTTTAACTTTGGTGTTGGAGAACACTTTTGAGAATACCATGGACAGCCAAGAAAAATTACAAATGAATCATGGACCAAATTGATCCAGATTTCTCATTCAAGGCACAAATAACCAAGCTCAAATTATCATATTTTGGACATACAGTATTATGCAAAGATCTAGGTCTCTTGAGAAGTTTGGGAAGCAGGAAAGAAAAAAAAAAGGATGACTAGGAGCAAGGTGGATGGACTCAATTACAGTGGATGTTTATGTGAAGCTCCACTCTTGACTGGTGAATCTGTTCTGCATTTGCTAGGGTCATCTGAATGACTTGCAGTTGTGCATTTTCTGCCTGCTTTGTGTTCAAAGAGTTCTTGCTTGTAGCATTCCCATTCACCTTCAGCCATTCACCTTCAGCCATTCACTTTTTCTTCCTCTTTAATGCACACGATATGAGGATGGAAGGTATAAAGCAACAGCCTTCCTCACTTACTTTTGAAAACCAACAACTAATATATGTCTATGCTTTCTATAGCCTGTTTTAGCAGCAAAGAACAATAAAGTGAAAAAATTAGTGAACATTACAACAGAGAGTTATTGCATCAGCGCTGAAGGGAATGGGGAAACAGCTGCATAAAGGAGCAATAAAAAGCTTTTACTTCTGACTTGCAAGATACAAGAAGAATTTGCAACATATTATAATTAGTCTGCTGTATATAACCCTGTATAAAAACTTGAAGGAAAACACAGTTTAAAGATTTATTGAAAACCCTTTCTTTCTAATATCTTTCAAGAACCATTTGAATTGTGCCAGATCAAAGCTCCAGTGAGTCACTCGTTTTTAAAATCTTTCGTACCCTTTGAAAAAGAATAGAATTTGTCAGTACAACAGTTTTGTCCTCGAGATGTCTATCACTGCTGTGCTAATAATGATGGGATCTTAAGTTTCTTTGTGCGAACAAACCATAGGGGCTTTTCTATCATGCTGTTTTTCCTGCAGTTTCCTGCAAGTTCCTCTAGCATTTGGGTAACCTTGGGAATGGTCAGGAACAGCCCAAGGCATTTTACTGTCTGAGGTGAAGGACAAAATTCTGCTTCTCCATTATTCTGCATGCAGTAGAGGACTACATGCTGTGAGATCTTAATTCAATAGTAAGTGCATCTTTTACTATAACTGAGGCACACATAGCTGTCTCTTCCAGCAGATGGGAAAGATTAGGAAAATGTGCCAATAATCATCATTATGTGTGCAGACATATCTACAGGTGACTGCTGAGCTATCTGTCCCACCTGACATCATCATCACCATAATCACCACCACCACCACCATCTTTGCCATGCCAGCTTTCCTTGGTGGCAGGGTTGTGTGGTCCAGTGATGTTGAGTGTATCATAAGGATCACACAAGCTGAAAAGGTCTTAACTGATGTCCTGGACTATGTGCATTCCATAACCCATTTTCAGTGATGAATATTAAAAAATAAATTTTTGTAACACATCAGTTATTGCCTGGGTCAACAAGGGTCACATCTGATACTGTGGGTCCTGGGCATCAGATGACAAGTGGATTATTGGGCTTGGTTTCCTTTGCTACTTTGGGGGATGTGGAAGAAGAGACAGCCAGAGTTTACATGAGCTTTCGAGTCTTACATTATATTTATCTTCTTTTGGAACCTAATCTCTAATGCTAATTATTTATGAAACTTTATCTTGTGTGGCTTAGGGGGAGGACAGAGTAACAGAAATAGAAAGCCTTGCAAAAGAGCTGAAACTCCCTCAAATAAACATAGTTTATTGTACTAGGTACTCTATTGGCATACCTGAAGGTTATACCAGAATGTATATGTGTGGGTTTTAAACACTCCTTTTCGAGATTACAATTGAACACAAAGAAATTTTTAATGTAAACTAGACAGTTTTCATCCAGAAACATTACAGAGACAGAATCTGCAATTTCAACTTGTGCCTTTTAAGTAATAGATTCCTATTTGTACAGCTTCTATAAGCACTTACTAGAAGTTGTTTCTAAACTGAGCTAATGAAGGAAAGGCTCAGGCACCAGAACAATGGTCCTCACTAGAGATGGCTACAAACAAAGGGGGGTGTGCCTTGTAACTGAAAATACTGATGTGTACATTAAATCTCAGAAACAATCAAGGATTACTGACTTTTTCTCCAGAGGTGTAATCCCAATAAATTCTGGTGACCAGATCAGTGACATGAAAGAAAATGGAAAGGAAAAAAAAAACCATGCTGTGTGAATGGTCTTTTGGTCTTTATCACTTTTGAACAGATATTACCAACATTATAGATAAGAGGACCTCCAATTTCATAAATATTGCAAAAGCAAAAGCTATTGCTGATGGACAGCTAAATTTTGAGACTACAGAAAAACACATGGACAACAACATACTTCCAATACAACCCTGTACAAAAAGAACTCAATCTATAACAACAAAGCCCTGTATCAAGGCAACGTCAACCCCTTCCAGCCATATGGTTTGGGATTCCTTATTGGTAAATGAGGCAAATGATTTGAGGGGTTCAAAGGATTCCTGTTTGCAAAAGATATACAAGCCTTGGGAGAACCATATGAGGCTTTTAACACATTTGCCATGAAGTGGTCATCTGATTTATTACAACTGAAAGAATTTCTTTCTACTTCAAATGATCTACTGATGATCCTTACCAAATTAGTTTCAAATGAGATCAGACCACAGAAAGATGCCATACTTGATGATAATACACTATGTGCAACCATTCTCAAACCCAGACTCATTTTATAAATAAGAGAAAAAATAAAGTAAAGCCCCAGGTGAAAACCAAGAGAAAGAAAAAGAAGGCAGAAGCGGAAAATCAAGTAAGGAAAAGTAATAAGCAGAAGAGCACTGCTATTCCCAAACAGGCACCTAAATTGAAGTATAATAATCTTTTTAAACTTTTGGGAACAGCTGACCAAAGAAATAACAGACCAGTCAAAAAGCCACCCAGGAAGAAGTCAAAAGCAAATAAAATACCTAATAGAGGGAGTAAGGTCTCTAATAAGGTTGAAATTACCAATTTTGTTGTAGTTAGTTGCCATCAACTCATGGCAACCCTATGTGTAACAGAACGAAATGCTGTTCGGTCTTGCGCCATATGCCTGACTGGTCCAATGTTTGCATCCATTGTTGCTGTAACTGTATCAATCCATCGCATTGAAGGTCTTCCTCTTTTCCGCTGGCCCTCGACTTCACCAAACATGATGTCCTTTTCAAGCAATCGGTCTTTCCTGATGATGTGCCCAAACTATGAGAGTCTAAGCCTAGTTACCTTCGCCTCTAGGGAACATTCTGGTTGTATTTCTTCTAAAACTGATTTGTTTGTTCTTCTGGCAGTCCATGGTATTTTCAATAATTCATTGCCAACACTACAATTCGAATGCATCAATTCTTCTTCTATCTTCCTCTTTCAATGTCCAACTTTCACAGGCATATGTGGCAACTGAGAAGACCATGGTGTGAGTCAGACACACATTTGTTTTTAAACTGACATCTTTACTTCTGAAAACTTTAGATAGGTCTTTGATGGCAGGTTTTCCCAGCACAATACATTGTTTGATTTCTTGATTACTACTTCCCTTGGCATTGATCATTGATCTGAGTAGAATGAAGTCATTGAAAACTTCAATTTCTTTTCCATTTTTTGTGATATTGTTTATTGTTCCATTTGTGAGAATCTTCATCTTCTTCACATTCAGGTGTAGTCCATATTGCTGACTACAATCTTTGATCTTCATCAGCAAGTACTTCAAGTCTTCTTCATTTCCAGCAAGCAAAGTTGTATCATCTGCATATTGCAGGTTGTTAATGAGTCTTCCGCCAATTCTGATATCCCGTTCTTCTTCATACATTCCTGCTTCTCGAATTAATTGTTCTTCTAATTCAGCAATGTCCAATCACTGCAGAGGACTCTATAATTGAACAAAATTGTCTAGCAAATAATTCAACAAACTCTTTTCTTCGGAGGACTGATAGAGAAGATCCATGCAGAAGGGGGTACAGGTATTCCTCATTTGACAATGCTGTTGGCAGATAGCTGGGAAAGCCTTTAGCCCAGGAGAGATCAGAAAAGTCACACACACCAGGCATATCTATAAAAATAATTTATTTACAGAAAGCAAAACAAAAAGCAAAACATATTTAAAGGACTTAGCTCTCATTGAGAGCTACCTGGCTTGCTACATGCCGGCACAGAAGAGAAAGAGGAACTGAAACAAGTCCGGGCAGGTTCCTCCCCTCAGGTGCAATAATTAACAAGCACGTGAAAGGAGACAATTAAAGTCAACCTCTTCACCCGGCCAAAATGATTAGAGATAATAGCACCTTAATCTGTTAGTAGGAAAACCATTAACAAATGCTAATTGGGACTGGAAACTCTGTCATTAAGTGACACAGTCATGAGCAGAAAAACCACATGGCCACACCACTTAGCAATGGCAGTTCTGGCAGTCCTGGTTTATTTATTTATTTATTTATTTAATTTTTATCCCGTTTTTATTATTTTTATAAATTACTCAAGGCAGTGAACATACCTAATACGCCTTCCTCCTCCTATTTTCCCCACAACAACCACCCTGTAAGGCAAATTGGATTGAGAGAGAGTGACTGGCCGAAGGTCACCCAGCCGGCTTTTGTGCCTAAGGCGGGACTAGAACTCACAGACTCCTGGTTTCTAGCCCAGCACCTTAACCACTAGACCAAACTGGCTCTCAAAAAAAAAAGAAAGAAAGAAAAACTGGTTGCTGTTGTTACATCAGGACCACACAGGTTGTTAAGCGAAGACCTCGTGTGACCATGACTTCTGACCTCCTGGCAGTTTCCTCATTGACTTTGCTTGGGGAAGCCAACAGGGAAGGTTGCAAATCGTGATTATGTGACTGTGGGGATGCTGCAGTGGTCATAAGTATGAGGACCTGTAATAACTACCACTTGTTCAGCACCATCATAAGTTTGAACAGTCGCTGAATGAGTAGTTGTTAAATGAGGACCACCTGTATTTGCAAGTGATGAAACCTAAGCTGGCATTTATCCACCTTCCAAAACCTAGAGGTTTACTCTCACAGATGGAATGAAGATTGCATCTGATACATTTACTTCAAACAGTCACCCTCCTTAGACTTGTTTCAGATGACACTTTAAAGGTGGAATATTTTATTACAATGGTGTGACAGCAACAGCAATGGTAACTTTTGACTCTGTTAATATGGCATATATGGTTTATCAATTTAAATACCTTCTTCAGGCAAAAGGGCTTGAGGTAACTAGATGTTTTAAGAATACTTTTGTAACCCCTCTAGATAAACCTAATTATCTAATAGTAGCCAGGAATTCCTTACCTGAAGAAATAGAGCTTATAAATACTTTTAATGAATTGCCCCCTATGGGATAAAATAGCTAAATTGTCCTGGTTAAGAGAAGAGTTGATTAATAAACAGCCACATTTACCATCTATAACTTCATCCCCACCTAACCTCAAAAGCTCTGAAAAAGAGGGAACAATTCCTGAGACAGTGGCAAATGTAAAAGAAGGGGAGGATAAAGGCAAGCCCAGCAACCTGGGACAATGCAGCAGCCCTCTGCTAGGTGATCCAGTAAGGAACTGCAAAGCATCTGGCAGACAATCAAAATTGGAATCCTGGTCTCCTTTTGAGGAACAGGGTGATTATAAAATGCTATTGTGAATCCAATCCCTCACCAAGTGGGTTTCAAAAATGGGTGCACCACATTTGGAAAGATCCTAGATTCAACCATTACTGTACAAAGTCTTATGGATCAATGATTACTCAAAACCCAATGTCTTTAGAGAAGTCGAATTGGAAGGTGAATCAAATGGGTAATTGGAAAAAGTGAGCAATTGGAACACAGTTGGAAAGGTATGATAGAGGCTCTCTCAATCTGTCAGTGGAAACAGAAAAGGAGAATCAAGATTCACAAGTCACTGTTCTTCTTAGGCAAGAAAATGTAGCAATTTGTGGAGACAAGCAGTCAGACCTAACCAAGAGCCAAGAAGAATTAACTGAAAAAGTCATTAAAAAGTTTTCAAAATTGACAACAAGAATGAGGCTATCTGTCTTAAAGCAAACAAAAACAAGACTCTTATCTGAGATACTTTAGGACATAAACAAAGCACTGGAAATAATTTCAAATCAGCCTGTGGTAGAAAAAAAGCAACTAATATATTGATTGTGTCATTAATAAGGAACTTGGTCATGACATTAACAAAGAAAAGTAAAGAAAAAGGGTAAACCTAAATGGAAAATTAGCTTAGAATTGAATGTGAAAAAAATGTGGAAAGATGTGAACTATTTTAGTAAAACTAAAAAAAAACTGAAAGCTGAACAACTAAAGCTGAACCCATAAAATTATACAATACTGGAACCAAAATCATACCTGAAACTCAAGAACTAAACTGAGGAATGCAGCATTATCAGGACAAATCAATTAGTATGATGCTCATATAAGCCAATACTAACAAAATTGACAATTTAGAACAAATCAGGATCAGTTCTACTATTGCCTCTAAGCATCATCAAAGTGAAAAAAATTATTGAAACCTGACAATGAAGAAATTTTTATGTTTCTAGAGAGAACTGGGGGATTGGCTATCAAACATAACTAAGAGGGCACAGTGGATTTATGCTACAAACAATGAATTAAAAGGGGAAAAATATGGAAAATGTTAACAGGAGAGATGGTATAGAAACAGGCAAAGAAAATCAAGAACTGGAGTGCACTTAAGATTGATGAACTGTATGGATTTGGTTTAAATATCTAGCCACCATACATGGTTGGTTAGCTTATCAGTTTAATGTTGAACTAAATAAGGGAACAAATGAAGACTGGATGACAACTGGAAAAATCATTTTAATAATGAAAGACAATGAAAAAGGAGCCATACCTCAAATCTACAGATCAATACTTTGCCTACCATGTTCAAAATGCTTCCTGGAATAATAGCAAATTCAATGTATGTTTCTCTGAAGGAAAATTCTCTTCCAAGTTGAGCAAAAAGGTAATGGTAAAAATTCATGAGGATCAGTACTGACTGATAAAGCAATTGTTAAAAAATCAAAATGAAGGTAAGTGAATTTAAGTATGGTCTGGATTGATGACAAGAATGCATTTTACTCCCTTGCTTAAAGAGGATTGTGAAAAGTATTGAAATGTTTGATGTCAATCAAGATATCCAAGGTTTTTTAGAAATGACAATGAAAACATGGAAGACAAAGATAATGCTTAATGATGATAGATTAAATGAAGTCAAAATAAAAGGGGATCTTTCAGGGTTGATTCATTATCAACTTTATTATTCAGTTTCCTAATGATCTCATTGACAAGGATGCTAAGGCAAAACATGGCTAACAATTTTCAAAGCAAGGTGAAAATATCTCACAATTTTTTTACATGGATAACCTAAAATTATATGCCAAATCAACAGCTGAACTGGAATGATTATGAAATACTGTTCAGATATTTAGTAGTGATATTGCAATGCAATTTAGATTTGATGAATGTGCAGTCACTGAAGTAAAGAAAAAGAAAATCACTAGCTCACAAGAAAGAATTCAGCTCATAAATGAAATGACCATCAAAGATCTAGCACCTAAGCAAGCTTACAAATATTTGGGAAACATGGAAGCATCAGATATTTTGCACAAACAAGCAAAGAAAAAAAATAAGCTCAGAGTATTCCAAGCAATTATAGTCTAAGATATTAAGAAATATCCTAAAGTCTAGGATATTAAGAAATACCCTAAAATCTAGCCTAAGTAGTAGAAATACAGTTAGAGGCACCAACTCATGTGCAATACCAATAATTCACTGTACTGCATGAATAGTCAGTTGGACTCAGATGGACCTTGTTAATCTTGACTGGCAAACCTGAAAATGGATAACTGAATAAGGCCCTCCACACTCACAGTGATATCAATAAATTGTATTTTCAGTGAAAATTGATGAGTGAGGACTTTTATAGGTAAAACGAACTGTGAAGGAGATAAAATGAGAGCTTAATGATTATATCAAGACAAGTAAAGAAACCAACCAACCAACATTTGAAAAATAAGTCGAGATAAGTTGCAGTGATAGATAGGATTCAAGAGAATAGAGTAACTCCCCTTGGGCTTTTTGGCAACCATTTTGTGAGCAGGAAAGACAATCCCCCTCCAAAAAAAAAGCAAAAAACCAGTTGGGTATCCAGGACATGCATTCAAAATTCCAAATTCCAAATGTCCCTAAAGGCATTGAAGAGTTTATCTACAACCTTTTTTGAAGCCATTTAGTGGCCTGCTGGAACCACTGAATGAGCAGAGTTTAACACAGCTGAGAAGCTGCACACAGAAAAAGAATATCATCTTAAATAGCTTTAGTGAGCACGTCAGAGAAACATTAGCCCTCCCAAGCACAAAGAATTACATCCTTAGACAGAGTAGGTTAAGAAGTAAAAAGAATATCTTACTGGCTTTATTCTTGGTTTGGTTACATCCATGTTCTGTGGAAAAGATGAAATCTTTGTTCTTCTTTTGTCCCTAAACATAATTCACCCTTAGCCCTACAGCTGCTAACAGCTGTGTGGAAGATAGGGCAGAATTCTTCATCAAGGTCCGAGCACATGGCCCTGATGAAGAGAGCAGCATCCATGCTGCCTGTTCAGTTGGTGGAAGAAGGAGGAAGAGAGAGACAGGAAGTAGGAGTGGCAACAAACAACTTCCTCAATAGCACAGAGAGTTTGTATCCTAGAGCAGCCATCCATATGCTAATGAGGCATGCTGGATTTGCCAGGACTTCCAACATCTTTAATCTGTGATGATAGTAACATCTGTATAGTTGATATTATCTGAAAAGAAAGAATGACTGAATGAATCTCCATCTATCCATCCATCCATCCATCCAACCATCCAACCATCCATCATAGGTGAATAATGGTACCACAACTTCCCAAGTTCTGCTGTCTTGGGGTGTGTGAGGAGGAAAGGACTTATTTGTGCTAGATCATGTTATTAAAGAAATCCCTCCACTGAAAGCAATGAGGAAAATTAATTATCCAGTTTCAGATAATGCAGGGGCCCAGTCCAGAAATCCCTTAACGATTGGAATTACTCTGGATTAATTAATCCAGATACTCAATACTCTGGATTACGTACATACAAATCTCTTCATATCTACCACTTAAACACAGTGTTTGGGAGCCTAGTTACAGGTATGGCTGAGTATTGACCATTGCCAAACACAGGGCCAAGCAAATTTGGTGGTGGTAGGGGAATAGCAGCCACTCTTTTTTGTTATTTTTCTTTTGGGCTTCAGAGACCCTCCATGGGTATGTCTTGTGATATCACTAGGGAGGAATTTTGCTTTGGGGGAATGAGTGTTGGGGATTTAAAGTAAGAAAAAAGAAGGTGGGCTAAGACTTGTGAAGAGTAAATGCTATTTTTCTAGCATTTAGCTAGCATTTACAGAAAAAAGTGATATAAGTAACTGCAGTTTGGCCACCAAATTTTGGCAGTGCATTCTGTGGGTGCTTTGAGAGGATACCCCAAATGGGTATTAAGAATCATGTGCAGCTTATAATTGCCATCCCTGCAATAACACACACACACACATCATATAACATGTAATATATAATAACATAAGAAGATATCTCTGAATAGAACTTTGCTGTTATTTTGAGAGTCTACAAACTGCTACTTCTAGGTCATGATTTCACAAGATGTGGAGACTCACATTATGGTGGGTGAGTTCCATGTGGTAAATGCATCTAATTGAGACAAGACATGCATTGTGTCACCCATAACAACGTAACCCAATTAAAACAAGTCACAGTAGCTCATTATCTTTCTTTTCCTTTACAGTTGAAAATATATCCCTTAGTGGCTTTAGTGTATATATGTGTACGTGTGCCTGTATATATTTCATGTAGGAAAAATAGAAGTGCTTACTTGGCTTCCTTTCTTCTTTTCTAACAGGATCAACATACTGTGGCTAAACATCTGCCAGTTTTGTGCAGTGGGCAGTTTTAATGAAATGATATTCTTGTATAGTTGACTGATGAATTATACGAGATTATTTCAGAAAATGCCAAAGGCAGCACTGTTCTAAAATGGCCTTGATAAGAAGATTAGATATATCACACCAAGGATTAGGTTCAGGGCATACTGAAGGTGAATGCATTTCATAATGAAACAACCAGGAAAGAACTGCCTATCAGTTCACAGAGTTATTTTTAGTTCTTCAGTAAAGCTGAATTTTATTAAATATATTCATTATTTATATAGTGCCATAGGTGTGCCAAAAACTTTAATGTATGTATGTATCTATATCTATATAGTTATGTCTTTAATAAAAGGAAATCTGAACTACCTACCAGCATGAGACAAGGAGACCTAAGAAACACTTGTGAATCATCTAAATGATCTTGTGTAGTTAAGTGGAAGCCTCACCTGAACCAATTCAAACCAATAATTTTAATGATTGCTTTAAGGTATGAAAATGATAATGTTTGAAAATAAATAAAAAATTCAGGATAATACTGTATGCTACACATGATTCTTTTCTGGATATGTGCATCAATATTCATTTAGCCCACATATTTGAAGAAAATCTATCGCTAACTATCAGGAAGCATAGTCCTATGAATATATAGATAAAATGAAAAGATTTGGCCCAGGACAGGTACACAGTTGGACCAATTTATTGTGCTTCATCCTGTTTACTTCTCCTGGCTAGTTCATTAGGTGATCTTCTCACTATATTAAAACTTATTTAGATTATGTAATTCACTTTGGGTAGGAGATCAGCTTTTCCAATGCCTTGAATGGCCTTGTCACACAGACGCCATTATAAGAATGTTCCATCTATAATGATGAGATGACAGCTCTTGGATGCTTTTGTGCTTCTGAGGCCTGACTATTGTGAAAACTGGAATCCATCTGGCATCACAGTTTATTGACAGTCATAACAAACACCTGAATGTTCAGTGCATGTTTTTAAATTCCAAGTAATCAGTTTATGGTGATACTTCTTTTAGTGTAGGTATGTTTATTTCCTTCAAAGTTTTAAATATACAGGTCAATCTTTTTGAGTCAATATTTCCTATTACAATCTGCCCAGAAGCTAATGATTTAATGGACTTCACTTCTGATAATCTTGCAAAGCACCCCTGCAAGTTATTTGGGGTCTTCTTACTTCAAGACATTTCACCCACAGTTATTCACTCACTCTGGACCAAAACTAGGCAACATTTTTCTAAAGCCTGCAGTTCAAGGGACAGAATAATTTGGATTTCATGCTTGTAGCTCAGGGAGGGAGAGAGAGCTCTGTTGGGCAGTAGACACAAGCTTGTCACTCAGAAGAGGAGTTCGTGATAAATCTTCTACCTCTCCAATTCAGCAGCATGTACTGTAACCTTTTGCTTTTTAATGCTGAGATTAATGGCTTCCAATTTAAAAATATAATTAATACAATATAATTAAATAAGGCAATAGAACAGACCCATGTGCCTATCTGACTGCCTCCTTCCAGTCTTTCTAGACTTTTTCTTCTGTCTGGTCCTTTTGCTCCTTTCATTTTCTCTTTTTCCATTTGTATACAATCATGAATGACTTGCAGTGTGTTTGTGACAAATGGGAATCTGTGAGGTAGACAATCTGCGAGACTTTTGTCATGTTTTGTGGGATGAGTAGCTATATAAATATGAGGAATAAATAAATTAATTAATTTTAAAAAACCCAGAGGACCATCACTCACAATTCTTAATAGCTGCTAACCTGAATTTTCATAGGGAATAATTAACATTATGAGAAGGATAGGATTCTCTACAGTACTTCAGACAGGGTCTGTGGTAACTCAATTCCTAATGAAGCAGAAAAAGCCCAGAATTTATTTATTTATTTATTTGTCAAATATGTATGTTGCCAATTTCATTACAACACGTAGTAGGTGCCCAATTATCATTTGCTTTTAAAAACAGAACAAAGAATTATCAGAAATCTGGGTGTGTGAAAACATGTCATCTACCTGAGACTTAAGAGCTTGGCCAAGCTTCTTCTCTTGGGAATTTCCGATGTGCATTTATATCAGAACTGACAATACATATCTTAGACAATCTGATCAGCTGTCTTAACAGATTATTTTAGTATAGGGATGAATCACATAAGAAGTCAACCTGGAATGTGTATGCATATACATTTGGTCATATTATATCTGGGAATTACAAAATGAAAAAATTTAAAATGAGGGGAGGGGTGGACTGGATTCAGTGTAGTATACCAGTAATTGTAGTAAACCACAATGGTTTATAGTGAACTCCAAAAAAATGTTATGGAACAATGTAATGACATTGTTAAAGAGAAGGTGGGAAAGGATGGAGAGATTTAGGAACTAAGTGGGGTCGAAAAGCAAGCATACAACACAACTTGTAAATGATCAACGTGTTTGCATTTAAAACAGATTTCCCCTTTTTTGCTTCTGTGATTCCAATGTTTCCTTCCATGGGGGTGAGGTAGGGGAGAATGTCAAAGATCTTCTTTGCTAACTCTACTAAATTTTTAGCCCGAAGTGTTAAAGTTTATAAAGCATTTTATAGTCTCTGCAGAAGGCACAAACTTGAGAATGCTAACTTCTTTACAAAGAGAATCATTCATAGTTTTGACTCCATAAACTTATGAAGATTCCTGAAAGTCTCACGGGTTCCTAAGACTTCCAGATGTCTATAAATATAGTAAATAAATTTATATCAGAGCATAAACGGATTCTTTCTTTTGAGCTTTCTGTCCTTGGTTTCCCTCCTGCCTGACCTACCAGAATCTGAAGCATGTAATGAGGTTCAGCCATTAGCTTTGACTACCTTCCTGGGGAAGACAGGAAGCTGTAAACTGTCAGTCTATCTCTCCTGATAGAGGCAAATGCAGCTTCTTCTCAACAGATTCCCTGAGGTTTCACATGGCCCAATAGCTGCAGATGTTTCCTTAGTCCTAACTCTGTCCCCATTCCTGCACCACCTAGCCCAGCTTTTTCCCCAGTCAGCACAGTTAATAATTCATGTTTGGTGGAGAGCATGTAGCCAACTGAAGTGCATACTCACATTATCTCCATTTAGGCAGCCTTGCTGAAAGGCAGCTCTTTTTAATCTCAGTTCTAAATGGGGATAAGGCTGGTGCAGTGATTCCCAGCATCTTTTGTCAGCCTCATAAATCAGTTGATCCCCAAAATATCTGTCCATAATGTATCCATCAAATGTAGGGGTTTATTGCCATTCCTTCTTAATTTGCCAAAGTTACAGCATGCAGAACTTCGGCCTGTAGTCTGAAGGTTCTGCAAAGTGTTAGCATCTCACTGTAGGAAAGCATTCTCATTACATTAAAGAAACATTTGATCTTGCTGAACTGGAAAAAGATTCCTAATATTGAATGCTGCTTTCTTTTTGGAGAATAAAGGGAAGCACTTACTGTACAGTATTGAGGATTATAATGAGTCTATTGCTCAATTTGTATTGCAGACATAGAATTAAGTTTGAAAATATTTCAGGTTTATTTAAAAGCTGGACTGCAACTTAGGCTGCCGGTTTGCTTCTGGGATCGGATTGATGCTTGGCATCAAGATAAGATCATTTAAGATCTTTTCTGAATTGCAGGTCCAAATCCAATGGTACTGAGTCTTCAGCACCTCATGACCTAGGGGACAGTGGGGGTGGGAGGGGGAGAGTAGGTACCTCTAAGGAGAATTAAGGAGTTACTCTGTGTCTTATTGTCTATCACTCTGGCTGTTCTTTGCTTAAGAAATTGCTGAGTTCAGCTTCTGCCTTTCTTACCAGGCCCACACACATGGAACACATGCTTCTTTGAGCTTCTTCCTAGTAGGATGTTGCTAGCTAGGTGCTAGGCTTTGCCTGTCCCTATAATGTATTTTGTTAGACTAGTGTGTGTACACTGTCATATAAGCAACAAATAACATCTCACAAATATACTGTGTACTATAGTGTGTTGTTTGGTTTTGTCAGTCGGTGGCAGTGTTTAAAGTTATTCTTTGTTCAAGTCTCTCTGAAATGATGTCATATCCTCCTCCTTCTTCATGTTGTTGTATAAAGAATAAAGTGTCAGTCATGTTTTAAGTATCATCTTGACTGGAAAGTGTCCTGACTGAAGCAGCATCTCCAGATATCAAAACACTCTGCTAACATATTTCCTGTAAATAAATCTCCTTTCTGTTATTCTTATAAAACCTGCTTCACCAAACATTGCTCAGGTTAGATTCCTTTTCTGAGAGATGCTCACATACACAGATAGACTGCTTCACTCTAACCTCTAACACTCTGAAGGCCCAAGTAGGGCACCGCCACTTGCAGAGATGGAATAGGATGGCTGCTGTTCAGTCATGTTGGCAGGGGGTCAAAACAGACTATATTGTAGTCATGGCACCACAATCCAAGCCCTATTCCTTTTGTACATGTATTGATACTTTACACAGAGAAGGGTGGGGAGGGGGCTTTGATCATGCTGCTATGCCTGTCATATTGTCTACTGCTGCTGTTAATGTTGTAGTTAAGTAATTTTATATTCTGGACTTAATGATTTTCCTGCAGGGAGAGGCAATTTTCTTTGGATGTTTTTGATATTTTACATTTAAACACCTGACATCTGAGGAACTGATCCTGGGACTGCTGCCCTAATCTGGTCATTTGGCTGCTGGAGAGTTGGTCTTTACTTGGTGGCAACAAAATGATGGCCTGCCTCCTGGATAATCTGACAATCTGTCTTTTTTTTAATAGTTGTTTATTGTCAAGGTGAAATCTCTGCTCTGATTGTAATGTCACTTGATGGCTGTTACAATCACTTTTAATGGATGAATGGATTGATTGCTGTTTTGAGGGATTTTGATCACTGCCCTCCTATTTTATATACTTTTGTTATTGTTTCTCCTAACTTGTGTTAAGTTTATCTCCTTTTTCAGCCATCTTAAAGTATATGGGAAAGCTGCGGAATTATAAACTTCTAAAACAAAGTCATTCCTTTCCCCAGTATATGTAGTTTTAGTTATGGAATCCAGTGGAGGTAGGGAACATAGAATCTTTGTTACAAACAAAGTTTAAGAAGGATGGAAGGCAGTACGAGAATGTTGCAGCTAAGGACTGTGGTCTATGTATCTGGCCAAGAGATCTTCCCAATCTAACAAGAATTATTTTGCTATGAAAAAATAAGAGTCTCTACAATTTTTCATAGTAAATTTCCAGAAGGAGGGGAGGCAGAAGTTTAATATGGGCTAGGCTGGTAAAAGGGAGAAGGGAAAGAGAAGGAGAGATGAAGGCTGGTGTACCATGTTGCACCAGGCAGCGTTAAGGCTGCTGAAGCTTTTGCCTGTTCCAGGACAGCCTGGTCAAGACTCCTGACCAGTAATCATGAACAAGGTTCAGAGAAGACCACTGTAGAATGAGGGTGGATAGAGTATCATCACATTTTGAGAACTTATGTAGAGAGAGAACAGATAATCTGACTTGGGACAATGTTCTGGAGGTAGATCTATGAAGCCCTTGTGCTGCTAGCTGGAGGAATTGCCACCTAAACCTAATTAATGCCCCTATTTAACTGTAACAGTAAGAAGAGGGAGAGGGAAAGACAGAAATTGCTGTGCATTTACAGGCTAGAAGCAAAAATTTATTTTCCAGACAGGACACTAATTTACCTAGATACACTTAAGAGGATAGATTATAAATTCAAGTCACATTCCATTGGTATAAAGGGAAGTGGGAGGGGGGAATATATCATTCTGTCACTTTATCTGGGTTGGCTGAAAGCTGCATTGTTAAATGAAACTAAGAACCAATTTCTTGTATGATTAAATTATTTAAAAAAATCATCAGAAGGTTTTGTGTGTGCTGAAGTGTCTCTTTATAACCAGGAAACCATAGTGCCTGTGGCAAAAACGGGAAATATATTGAAGCTTCTGACTTAAGAATAGTGCTTCACAGTGTTGAACTAAAGCCTTATCTTGGCTAGAGCTACCAGAACTGATTGCAAAAGTCCAGGCAACCATTAGATGGCAGCAAAGATAAAGAGGTTTCTGTTTCTCTTTGCTGCCATCTATTGGTCATCTAGATTTTGGCATCCTAGACCTGTTAGTCCTACTGAATGTTGTAATTTAAAGACTCCTCAGCAGGACCTGGCTGACTTTTTCTAGGCTTGGAAGCTAAGAATTCATGGGCCCGGTTAATACATAGCTGAGAGAGCACACAGGAACTCTGGGGTGGGGGCTAGGCTAAAAAGTTGAAGAAGCATTCTGGAAAATGGCAATGGCAAACGATTTTCATACTATGTCCAAGAAAACTGCTTGAATGTCTCCAGGAAGTCATCAGCAGTTGAACTTGATGCAAAAGCATATTGACTTTTAGACTAAAATCAGCAGAAAGTGAAGGACATTCTCCCTCAACGTATCCATGAGTACCTTGACAATGGCTTGAGAACGTAACAGTATTAGAGAACTGTTATGACATATAGCCAGTGTAGCAATGAAGGAAATCAAGAAAAATATTTAGTGACATCATCCTTTCATCATCCACAGCTAGTGTCAGCAAAATGTCAGTCTATTAAAGTAAATGTATATTTATTACACTGATACTAGCATAAATTTTCCTTTATGTTTCTCCACTATTGTCAAATAAGCTACACAAACTGAACTGTTATTCCCATGCCGAAAACATGACTATAGTGCTATATAAGTGCTAGTAAATTCTATAAATATCATAGACCTGGGAAATTACTCTGATGTTTCTTAAGGATTTAATTTAAATCAACATTATTTGTGAAACTCAGGCCAAGAGTAAAGAAGGAAGTATGAGGGAAATTCAACTTGACAGCTGAAACATCTGATGAAGTGAGCTGCAATTTACAAAAGCTTATATCTTTTAATAAAATTTGTTATTTTGAAACGATGTTGCCAGTCTCCTTCTGATTTCTGAAATATCATTGATCATGCAAGATTAAGTTATGAAGAGCTTCATATAAAAAGATTTTTTGGGAATATCACAGAAAATGTTCTTTTATTCTCCTTGTCAGCTGCCACATTGGTTATGTACTAATGTCTTTGTTTTACCCAAGTTTGAAAAGTCTCTTTCTGGGATTAAATTAAGTTATGTTTCCAACACAAGTTTGGAAAACTGTCATAAATCATTCACTTGACCCAAACTTGGTAGAAACATTACTTTCATTATAATTAATCATTCAGCCTTTGCCTGCCTCCAGAGTGTAAGGGAGTGTGTGTGGGAGAACAAGCTGAAACTGAATTTGGATGATTCAGAGTTGTTGCTGATTCTAAGAGATGGGCTTCAGTATTCAGGTGATAGGCTTGTTCTGGATGGTGCTATATATTCCTTTAAGGAGCAGGTTCATGGTCTAGGAAGTGTGCCTGGATCGAGCTTTGACACTGGACAAACGAAGTAACATCTGTGGCAGGGAGCTTTATCAGATTTAGCTCATAAACCAGTGCATCTTTATTTGGAGGAGAGAGAGTTGGCATTGGGCGTGCATGCTTAGATAACTTCAAGGTTGGCTTATTATAATTCATTCTTGGTGGAGTGTTCCTTAATGACAACCCTGAGATTGTAGTTGCCCCTGAGTGTCACATCTGCTGCTGTTTGCTTTCTGAGCCCTGTTCAAAGCTTACTTTGGTATACAAAGCCTTACAAGGCTTAGGCTCAAGTAATTTACAAAACTGGCTATTCTGATGCAGGCCACAGCACACGCAGTAGGACACCTCCTGCAGATCCCATCACAAATACTTCTACTATTGGATCCAGCCCTTAGATTAAGACAGGCAGTGTCATGGCCAGCTCAAACTCAGAAGATGAAGAGGAGTTACAGGAGGGTCATCAGCCTGAGGGATTCAGCTAGAAGAGTCGCAGGCAGGGAAAGCAGTGTTGCCTAGCAACCAGGAAAGGCAGTTATCACGGGCCTCAGAAGATGAAGAGGCGGAGCTAACACTTCTCCCCAATACAAGGGCCCGCCACAAAGAGAGGAGGGCTGAACAAAGGCCAGCAAGACTATTGGCCAGAAAGAACCCCGCCCCACCAAAGGAACAAATCCAGGTCATGCCATCCCTATATAAGGGGAGCCGCATGCCTCACAGACCTGTTGGCGATAACTCTCCATTTACCTCACAACTGTGTTCTTCAACTCCTTAGCCTGCCTTCTCAAGTAGTGACCTGGACCCTCATACCACGTTTGTTTGTCCCTCTTGTACCTTGTTTATAATGTGAACTCTCTTTTCCCTCTAATCGAAGCTGGTTGAGTTTTTGTGGGCTGGATATTTTGGGTGTGAGGGACTACGATTGTTTGTTCAAATCTTTTTGACATTAGAGATCTGTTTGAAAACCTTTTTATAAAGGTATAATATTTACCTGTGTGTCTGTGATTTCCCTGGGTTGGGACAGGACAGGATGCTTCTGTAACAGCCCTATCTCCCCACCACCCACTGGAATACTATAAATAGGTGACCACATACTTGATCAGGCTACTTTCTAGTGGTTAATATATTTATGTTTAAATTGGACTGGGACTGGGCAGTCTTTGAAACAGAGGATATCCTCAATTTGAGGATCGTTATACAACAGCCCTTCAAGAAGAGGACTATAGTACTTTGAAAAGTAGAATACATCCCTCCTATCAGACAGTAGATGAGTTCTAAATAGCTAGGACAACACCACTAATGCCTGTCTCGGGCCTCCTCCTTGCCCCCCACCCCCCAATATTTAGTTTTTAGCAGCCTAATGACTACCAATTTAATCTCTATGTTCTACTGCAGCCAGAAGAGAATCATCGATGGAATAGGTTGGTCAGTGGAATATACTATGCAAATGCCCTGTTTATGCCTGGAACTGAATAAGTCTTCATACTTCTATTTGCTTGTTTATTGTTTCTGTCCTGCCTTTCTCCTCAGAGCTCAGACTGGCTCTACTAACAGTTTCCTCAAATTTGACCCTCAGAACAAAAATTCCAGCTTGGGCTGAGAGTTGCTGCCTTGTTTAAAATCATCCAGAGGGTTTTGGGGTTGAGCAAGGACTTGAACCTGAGATTCTTTGGAACTATCCAACACCATTCTGGCTCTTAGCCACTACATTGTAATTTCTCCTAACAGCTTGGCATCTCCACACGTCCTCTAATTATTCTAATTGTTATTCTAAGATCTCCTAAATGTCAAAGTTGTCTGTGAATTGAAAATTATGTCCCAGCAGTCTCTATGATACATTGTCAAGGGATGCCCTTTCTCTCCTGTGAATGGCATGTTAGGTGACAAAATTCACTGTGCCATATGTGGCAGGAGTAAATACCATACTTGGCAGAAATATGTAGCTGCAAGCGAGGAATAATTTCTTAGCTTATTGAGCAAAGCATCAAGTCCAGTATGTTATCTGTCTCTGATTGAAGAAAAGTTGGTAGGGTAATTTGCTGACTCTTCCAGCCTCTTTGCTTTCTGCACTTAGAATCTAATAAGAGAAACACTCTTTTCTGTACCCAAGAATTTCAAGTTCTTGACAGTTTTCAAGATACAGGAAATATTATCTACAAATCAATAGGAAAGATCCCCAGCATTTGTTCTGTCTGACAATTGGAGCAGGTGATAGTACTGTGGTATTCATTTATATTCTCCCAAAGTGCCCAATACTGACAACTAATGATGAGTGTTATCAGAGATTTTCAGGAACTGGTCAATTGGAGAGGACAGTGGCAACAATCAATAGTTTTCTATCCCTGTAGCTGCACTCTTCATAGGGCTTGAATAAAGAGGCTGTCAGCATTTCCATTTACACATCTCTTTGTAGTTGTTTCAAAGGCTGGAGACAGATGGTAGTTTTTAACAGAGTTGAAGGTAATTTAAGAGAGATAGAATTGTCTCATGTTGTACAAACTCTTTCCTGTTGTGTTTCAGCATCTCCCTTCCCCCAGTTTTTTCAGCTTTCTTATCTCTACAACACTTGCAAAACCTATGATCAGAATTGTTACAACATGCCTACATTCATGCCATTACCAGGACATAAATGTGCCCACCCTGACCAGCAGTATCTACTGTTGTTCTGTAGATGTCAAACAACACAATACAATGCTGTGAACCAGACAGATTGGTGATTGAATGAAGACATTATGACCAATGGACCGATACTTAAAACCATCCTTTTAGTACTGTAAATGTACCATCAGGCTCATACTTAAAAGAAAAGGTATTTTGAATTAGATCCAGACCCATTTGAGGTAGCAAATCAATCTGCAAAACAAGAGAGCTTTTAAATGTGAGGCTAGTTCTGTGAGGTTTGAAAGAACTGGTTTCTTACGAGACAGAGAATGGCTGCTAAACTGGCTTTGCACAGATGTTGCTGTGAACGTGGTCAAAGGCTGTTTTGAAAGAACTGTATGTTTCAGACATTAGAAAAATGGCTCCAAACAATTTGACCTTTATGATGGGGAAGAAGATAACCTGGATTTTGGTGACATTTAAAAAGCACTTTGTGATTTATTTAAAAGGTAAAGGTAAAGGTTTCCCTTGACATTAAGTCCAGTTGTGTCCGACTCTAGGGGGCGGTGCTCATCTCCGTTTCAAAGCCGAAGAGCCGGTGTTTGTCCGTAGACACTTCCATGGTCACGTGGCCAGCATGACTACACGGAACGCCGTTATCTGCCCGCCGAAGCGGTACCTATTAATCTACTCACATTGGCATGTTTTCGAACTGCTAGGTTGGCAGGAGCTGGGACTAGCAACGGGAGCTCACCCCATCACGCGGATTCGAACCGCCGACCTTCCGATCGGCAAGCTCAGCTCAGCGGTTTAACCCGCAGTGCCATCGCGTCCCACTGTGATTTATTTATCCATCTAAAAATGTAACAGATTGGGAAGCCATGCAAGTCTTATGTACAAGGCACTGCTCACAGTCATTCATGCCTTAGTCAGCTCCTGAGTGGACCATTTCCCATGTCGATTACTGCAATGGTGCTGCCCTTGAAAGAGCACTTAGAAACTGCAACTGGTCCAGAACACAACGGCACAGGTAATTATGGTTTCACTTTAAATACCCCATGTTACACCACTCCTCTGTAAACTGCACGGTTCCCAGTAGGCATCTGGGTGCAATTCAAAATGCTGGGTGTCACCTACAAAGCCCTTCATGGCACACGGTCTAGTTATTTGCAGAACCACCTGTCATGAGTAAGGATGGCGAGCAGGGGGCTCCCACCCAGACTGTCAAGTGCATGCGTAGCACTGAGGAACTGTTCAGCCATTCAAAGAGACACAGATCGGGACTGCCTTAACCCTTGGGGTTTATATGGCTGGGTTTTTCCCACGCTTCCTCAGTTTGTTAGGATTCTTGTTAAGTACTACTAATAAATATTAGAGACCAAGTCATTGTCTCAGTGTGTTTCCTGGTAATCAGGACACCACCAGTCTCCAACTAGATCTGACAGAGCGGGTGTGCTCTGCATCCCATTTATTAAAGAATGCCGTCTAGCAGGAACCAGTACTCTGCCAACAGCAAAGCCCCAAGGTTTGTATGGTCCCAACCCTGCTTGCTTTTCATAAAGTATTAAGAACCTGGATGTTCCTCCAGGCATGGGGCCAGGATATCAGGTGAGCCCATTTTATGTATTTTGGGGGGGTTGTTGGAGTAGTTTATGGGTCTTGGGCATGATTTATATTATTTTCTGTGGTTAAATTGATGTTTTATTTTATTTTAAATCCTAGGTTAGCCCCTGGAATCACAAATGTGAATTGGGTGATCATATAAATTGATATAATAAATAAATATAAGAAGCCAAAGTATCAATAATCTTGATGCAATGCAGGGAGACTCAGCTAAAAAGGTTCTTGGAAATTATTCTGCATGGTCAAAATGCTTAGCGTGAACAGAATTTTCTGAGATTCTTGAAGCAGTCGCAAATATCAGGTTCTGCAGCTACATACAGATTAAAAGATGCAAAGATTAAGGCTGAAAGTTAAAATAGTTCTGCATGATTATCTTATTGGGCTCTTTTCCAAACCTGTACTCTCTTCTGTATTGAACTAGAGTAGGCAGATTCTTAATTTGTGGATGTTTAAATTTTTGAGTTCCAAGGACTTAGTATAATCTAGAAGCAAATGATGAAGAACAAAATGTAATCAGAAATATTTGATTTATATCCCATCTTTTCTCCATGCACTTAGAGCAGGATACCTTGTACCCCCTCCTCCTATTTTTGTTCCTGTAACAACAACCCTCTGAGGTAGGTTGGACTGAAAATGACTGGGCCAAAGCCACTTCATGAGTTGCTGTAACTGAGGGTAGACTTGAACTTGGGTCTCAACACTTTAGCCATTATACCACATTTGCTCTTTATATGGGGGACAGTATCCATTCAGGTATTCTGGGAGGAAAAATCTAGAAAAATATTGGTTGTCCCAGCCCTGCTGTATGTATTAATAGCCACAAATATATTGTGTATATCTTGTTATTCTATTCTTTAATTCAGGGTGGAGAATGTATATTGTTAGTTTACAACTCCCATCACCCTGCCACTGCTGATCGCTGGCTATGTATGATGGGAATTAGAAGTCAATAACATCTGGAGGCCACACATCTCCCATCTCATCCTTCATGTGAAGTGGAATACCAAGGAAAGAAGGAAAATCATATCAGCCTTAAAACCAAGGCTTAATCCACAACGTAATAACCACTTTCAAAATACCATTATTCCAAAACACTGAGACGGAAGTTGAAAATATCATTAGCACTCAGAAGCCCAGTCTGAAACAGCTGGCACTCCTCTGATGTAAAGCAGTAAAAAATGTGATGCTTATGATTGGATTCCATACTAAATATTAAATGCAGTTGCTTCTGCTTCATGGGTTTGTGTTTTTTCAAAAGTAGTAACAGTAACACTTGCCAGTTGAAATAGGATTGTACTTATTCTCCAAGGGAGGCTTTCTCTAGCTTTGCTGTCTCACAGGACATCCATGGTGGTACAATTTACATTGATGAATGTTGGAAGAAGTTACGGACCAGTCTGTCCATTTCTGTTTTTCTTCCTTTTTCCAACTGTTGTGATCTATTTTGATATCATTTTATAATTTAAAGAAGCCAAAAGCCTGAATGAAAACTTTACCTAATATATAAATGTTACAGTTTCCTCTCATATGTATACTTAGTTATTTGGCATATTTTTTGTACTTTTGTTTTATAGATAAGTACATTTAGCTGTGTGCTTTTCTCCAGCGTATGCTTTTTTGAAACTCAGCCTTTTTTTGAGGACTTCATTACAACATTCTGAGATGTATAGACTGACCAAAGGTGAGATATGTTTTGTATATTGTTTTATAAATCTGGCAACTTCTAATTAAAATGCATCTGTATAAAATGTATTATATATCTAGTTTTAAATGTATATTGAACTCAGTATATAGCAACTTCCAATCAGGAAGTGTGTGTATATGTCTTAAATTCATGTTGGCATATTGCACTGTGGGCATTTTATACAAGATCCTCCAAAGAGCAGAACACTTTTTTTGTTGGGGTGGGATGGATTTTACACAATTACACAGGAGTTCTTATCTGGCATATTAAAGTCAAGTTAATCTAAATAGTGTTATGGCAAATGAGTATTAAAAAAAAATGAAGAATGGAAGAATGTTCCCTCTTCTCTAGATGCCATTGCGCTGCCCTTTTCCATACTCACCACTGCTTTTAAAGAAACAGAGATGCCTTCTTTTCTATCCGTGTGATTCTCTCAATGCTGCTCCAGAAATTATGCATCCCACACCCATTAGCGTCGTGATCATATGCTTCCATACCTTCAAAGTGTTTTTGAAGTGTGGCCATCACATGGAGATCTACAAGGAGAGTCACTGGGAGTCAGGTGGCATATACATTTAATATTATTATTATTATTATTATTATTATTATTCACAGAATTGATAGGATTCCTGTGCTAGTTGCTACTACATTATATGGCTGTGTGGAGAAACTTAACATTAAAATGCCAATCTTCATAATGTATAAGCAGATTGCTCTTAAACATGATTCTGACTGAGATGATAAACCTGCATCTGAACTGCACCATTTTTGTTTTGTTTTGTTTGACTTACTTGATGAAAAGTCCTGTATGTTAAAAATCAACCTCTGCATATGACACTAGATATCAGGGAGAACAGTTCTAGCCAAAGTTTTTTATATGCTGGCATTTCTTCATTATACAGAGAAATATTTAGTCATGTCAGCCTACAAACTGAAATAGTATAATTGTGAAATAAGTGGTTTGCCACATTGAGAAGAACAAGGCTTTAGAATGATAAATTAAAGGAATACAAGTGATTTAGGTATGCTAGTGAGAATCATTTTTTTCTCACCTTTAACTGTAAAATGTCTGGAGGAGAGGTGGAAGATTGCAAAATGTTTTTGGATGCCAAGATCCTATATTTGTTAATGCATCATTCTTTCATGTTGAGGTGTTATACTGTACTATCAATATTTCATTAATTATGCATAATACTGATCATCATCATCATCGGTATCTAATATAATAATACACAGATAATTCATGGATGCCTTAGAATGTGAAATGTGAAAACATGTTATCTAACTTAAAAGCTGTTTAATAAAATATATCAAATATATTGCTATATAAGTTCTTATTCAATTGATTTGATTTTTTAAATCAATGCCACTACATTATTTTCTGTGGAATTGGACTTGAAAAAAAGATATGAGTCAGATCACAAGCTGCTCTTACCTCTTTCCAAATACTTTTAATCATATTGGCAGAAAATGTGCAATCTTGGTTGATTATAATTAACTTTGTCATTCTACAATTAGTGAGTTTGAATGGCTATATTAATACAGTACATCATATAAACTAACCAGATTTGACAATCCATGTGTGACTTAGATCTACCAGACAGAATTACATAAGAAAATAAGCACTTTAACATTTATTGGGAACTGGAAATTCTGATACCTTGTAATTTTTACCTGGCTTGAGAGAAAGGTGTTGCAGTAGAAGTAGCGTTCAAAACCTATTTGGCAGTGATCTAGAGAAATCTGTCCATGTTCCTGTTCCTTCTCTGAAGGATCTGGTATGAGAGTGGCCTTTGCTTAGAAGCAGAGGGGGCCCACAGATATTCAGACATACGGTATATCTGAATATTACCCCAGAATAGTGGTGGGATCACTTGTGTCATTTCTTTCTCTCTCTTACTACTCACTTTTTCTGTAAGAAGTTTGTACACATAAGAACTTGCAACTCTGTAGTTCTACATTTACTTTTTACTGCCTCTTTTGTGAGGAAACGGCATGAGTATACTGCTTGGGAAGAAGGCATTTTATTAAATAGAGTCAGGCTGCTCACAACTGGGTAGGTGAATATAGGAATCAGCTTTAAGATGACTGGAAAATTCCAAGATTCATATCTGTAGAATCCCAAAGATTCCTGTTGAGAGTGCCTGGAGTTCCAGGTCCAGGTCCACTTTTTTTTAGATCAACCAAATGTTGATCCTTTGGTTGCGACAGGAACTGACTCACCAGCTAGTCACCCGAGCCTGACATCATGGGCTGAGAGAGAGTGACTGGCCCAAAGTCACCCAGCCAGCTCTCATGCCTGAGGTGGGACTAAAACTCACAGTCTCCTGGTTTCTAGCCTGGTGCCTTAACCACTAGACCAAACTGGCTTTGGAGTCCTTGGTGCTCTCTGAGCCTTGTTGTTTTCTTGCAGATGTTTCATTGCCAGACTAGGCAACATCTTCAGTGCAAAGAGGGAGTGGGCCTTGCTCTCGGTTTATATACCGTGGCTTGCCCTGCTTGTGTTGGTGGGGGTGTTGTTCTCTCCTTGGGAGTTCTTTGATTGGGCTGTTGTTTGCTGCTTGGTTGATTGACTGAGTTAATAGTTCCTTGATTAGGGTGTATTGTGCTGTTTGATGGTTCATCTGGTGTTAATCCTAGTGTTGATTTTTGCATATCTGGGTGTTGATTGCTGGTAAGGGAGTGTCCTGGTCTTTTGGCTTTTCTATTGCCTCTTTTGAATGGTATGTAAACGTTGTTTACCTCTATGTGTCTGTTGATGGCTGCTTTGTCTGAGTGCCAGGCCTCCAGGAATTCTCTGGCATTTTTGGATTTGGCTTGGTTTAGGATGCTCAGTTTCCCAGTTGAAACTATGTTTGAGTCTGTCCATGTGTTGTGAGATTAAGGAGTTCTCATTGTGTCTTCTGACTGCTAGTTGGTGTTTGTGGATGCACTCTGCTAGTCTTCTGCCTGTCTGTCCTACATAGTGGCTGTATGTTGTAAATAACTCCTATTTCCTCTTCTTGGGCTATTGGGTCTTTTGGCTTGCTTAATATGTTTTGAAGAGTTTTAGTTGGTTTATGTGCTACAGGGATGCCATGCAGTTGTAACAGTCTGTTGGTGGTTTCTGAGATGTTTCTGATGTATGGCAGTGTTATTCTTTTCATAGCTTCTATTGGTTGGGTTGTAGTGGGTTGGGTGGTGAGTCACTTTTTGATAAAGTTGAGCAGGTATCCATTTTGCTGGAAGATGCTGTACAGATGATCCTTTTCCTTTTTCTGGTGTTCTGGGTTGCTGCAGTATGTAAGTGCTCTGAATAATGCTCTTACACAGCTCCTCTTGTGGGAGATTGGATTGTTACTTTGGTAATGGAGCATTTGGCTGGTGTGGGTGGTTTTCCTATAGACTTGTGTTTCTAACTTGCCATCATTTCCTCTACTGATGAGGATGTCCAGGAATGGTAGTGTGTTGTTGTTTTCTTCCTCCCATTCCATAAAAGATGTTGTTGATGGTTTCATGAGTTTCTTCCAGTTGTTTCTTTTTTATTATGACGAAAGTGTCATCTACGTACCGGATCCATTCTTTGGGTTGTATGTGTGGGAGTGCTATCCTTTCCAGATGTTGCATTACAATCTCTGCTATAAGTCCTGAAATAGGTGTTCCCATGGGTGTTCCTTTGATCTGTTGGTATATTTCTCCATCTAACTGAAAGTAGGTCGTAAGGCAGAGGTTGGTGAGGTCCATCATCCTGGGTATTTCTATTTCTGTGTATTTGGATAGGTCAGGTGTGTTGCGCAGAACTGCAGCCATGGATTCTTTCACTAGTGCCGGGTCTATGGATATGAAGAGAGGAAATGATGGCAAGTTAGAAACACAAGGCTACAGGAACTGTACTGAACTACAATATAGAGGATGTGTATACATTAGAATTCTTCGCAGCTCTAGAAGCAGCATTTAAAACTACAGGACTCACTACAGAAACCCAAGAGGATGTAAGACAGACAATCATACCACAAATCAGAAGGACATGAAAACAGAACCAACTGAAATCAGAGGACAGAGCAGCCCTCAAACATGCAGAGGGGGCATGCTGCATATGCTGTCTGCAAGAGAATTCCATCTGGCGGGGTCTAGGAGGCAGGCCTTCTCTGGAGTGGCGCCCACCCTTTGGAACATTCTGCCCCCCTGAGGTGAGGCAGGCCCCTTCGCTCCCGACCTTCTGGAAGGGCTTGAAGATCTGGTTCTGCTGCCTCGCCTGGAATGGGAAGGGCAATAGTTCTTCCTGGGGGTGGCTGGTGACATAGAGTTCTCCCTACTGAATGTAAGTTTTCCCACTTGGATTTTATGTTTATATTTATTATTTTAGATAATTGTGGATGTTGACTTTGTAATTTTATGTGCTGAGGTTTTTAAAGGATGTCCTCCTTTTTGGGGGGAGATGGGGGGTAATAGAAATTTGAATTAAAAAAAAATTACTAGTAGTGATACCAGCTGTGCAGAATTTCCTTTGTTTGTCTTGCTGTGGTACTGAAGAACTCAGGCATACTATATATGAGTTGTTGTCACGCTTTACATGTCATTGACATTTGCGCTCAAGAATCAGTCTTGTTTTGACTTGTTAGAGGCTTCCAAGTACTGTTGGTTTGGAAGCAGCCAGGAATGAAAAGACTGCCTCAACTGCACAAAAACAGAGTAATGATTATGTGCTTCCTTCACTGATTAAATGAAACTTGGAATAAATGCAAATTCTTGACTATCAAATCACGAGCCAGCCAACAGTATCCTTAAACTATCCATTGGCACCTTTGAGTTACAATGGTCTTGTCCTGAAATATTTCAATTTCAATGACAGTTTAGCTGGTTAATATACCACCTAGCCATTCTTTCCTTTTGCATCTAGTTACTTGCTTCCCATAGCATGTTTTTTGCACTCTTCAGTCAACTGAGAGGTCTATTTTTTTCCCCTTTCATTCTATAACACCACACTATTGCTGCCTTTGTTCTGATCCATCTTGAATACAGCCTCTGAGGCACTATTTCTGTGTACTTTTTGTCCTAAAGTCTACCACTGTACTTGAATCTGGTGCAGGTTTTCCTTTCCGCTCTGGCACTCAGCACATTTGTGGGTTACAGCTCATCTCTAAGATTAACCCAAAGTCTGTTTGATCTCTGAGATTCTCTCCCAAGTACTTTCCTAGCACTACCCTTACGTCGCTCTGTTTCTCAATTGCTCCCTTTCCTTTGTTTCTCCTGAGAGATCTGTTTGCTGTGTACACCAGAGAGAAAACCTATCTCTGTCCAAATCCTGGTTCTGTGAATAAAACAGCCAACTTTGTGAGCTCCTTATTTTCAATTCTGATCTGTTTAATGTTTGCCAGATTTGAGACTTCAAAATGACCTGTCTTTTTGAATGTATTAATATGGCTATTCTGATTTTATCACGTTTATTACCTTTTGCCTGATGTCCTGAATACAATTGTTAGAGGGTAACTACAAAACTGAATGATTGGTTGCATGCATGAATAAAAAATTTATAAATTTAAATATGGCCTTAAAGAACAGATTCTTAGTTTGCACACACTTTTTTCTATAGATGTTTTTGAACTGGCTCAGCAGTGCTAATAATATATCTGACTGTAAATTAGGTTGTTAAGTATTGGGGTTGGAGGAACAAATAGCAAACTAGTAATGAATTACAGCTACCTACTACAGACTTGTTCTCCAGGTATAATCTGTCTCATAGGATACTTTAATTTCTCTTCAGATAGTATACTTTTTTCACCTTTTATAACCTGTCTGGTGGGATGGAGGACGGTTGATGGAATCTATTCCTAGATTTTTCTTTTCTTTTCTTTTTTGAGGGAGGAGGGAATTTGTCAGCAAAGTCATCCCCATAGGGCTCAGAGCCCCAAAGACAGGAGACTTTTCTAAATAAAGAGTTATTTGAACAGGTTAATGAGTGTTGTGCCTAAAAGGAAGAAGAATGGAAATGGAAGAAAAACAGCAACAAGAAAATGAAAAGCTCATGGGATTTCCTGTTTAAACTATGCTTTGGGGCTCTGAATGTCAAGGATGCAGATTCCCATGACATACAGTCTTGCATGTAAACTTGTAGACAGCAGGAACTCCATGGCCCTGTTTCCATGATGTTCTTGGCCAGATCATCAAGGCCAATGGATGGTTAGTATCTGTAAAGATCACAAAAGTTGAATTGACCTATTCAACAATCCTAGTGGGATTATATTTAACCTAAAACAGATCCAGTCATGAACAAGGTCCAATTAACTCCACTGGTGTGATTAGTGTCAGGGGAATTTGTAAATCCATCTTGTTGAGCAGCTTGCATACTTAGTATTAAACAAAAATTGAGAGAGAAAAAGATGACTAATAAAAGCCTGATCACCCATTTGGAAACAATGGCTGGCAGCCACTGAACTAATCCCAGATGGAAAATATTGCCACTGACTGAAAGGAGGGACATCAGATGAAAGTAACCCATGTTACCTTCTGTGGGGGTAGAAATGTGGTTAAAGGTGGGTTATGGGGACCTTACTTTTTATACTGACATACTTTCATCCTATTGCAGGGACAGGAGAAAGCAGACATTCCTGTGTGCATGAACCCTAATGCCAGAACTGAGGACTTTTAATACACTTAGCATGATTGTGTGCCGTTAAAACCAATGGCAAGAAAATGATTGACTTGTCAGGCAAGGATGCTATGATTATTAATGTTTTTCTGTTATGTGTACTTCTTTAATGCACCCCTGAACTTAGCATTAACCAGAAGACCATAAAGTAAGCAATTTCATCTCATGTTGTGTTTTATTGAATCTTGTAATCACAGACCTATTTTTATGAGAATGATAAGTCCAGTCCATCATTATTCCATGTTATATGTCTTTCTATATATGACAGAATCATTCTGGAATCTAATAAATAAATTATTATTATTATTATTATTATTATTATTATTATTATCAGATGGAGCTTAAATTATTGATCAATGTATTTCTGCCATTAATGTGGGGTTCTAGACCTTCTTTTACTGGCACCCTTTCCCCCCTTTCTATTCATTATCTTCAGAGTTCAGCATTAGATCTGAGCTATGAAAAGGTAAAGTCTCCTCTGAGTCATGATCAGCTCCTGGTGACTTTATGGACACATTATGCAGTTTCAGACAAGGTCATTCAGGTCCTGCCACCTGCTGGGACTTGAGTTATGAACATGATTGCAAATGCAAATCTTGCAAAAGTTGCCCCATTTTTTGTTCTATATCAAAGGCTATTAAGATATGCATGTTTTGGATTTGCACTGACCTTTACCTATATGCTTTTGCATCAATGAACTATACTAGCTTGACTTTGTTATTATTAAGATAAAGATTCTGGTAGAATTCCTACATCAAATTTCTTCTGTTTTCATGGATGTAAAATCTAGTCTTAGTCCTAATGAGATTAGGACCAGTAAAATTAGTGCAACTTAATTTTAACAGGATTAAATGGTATCCCTTTGATTTATGGAGTCTAGTTTAAGTAGGGATAAGTTTCAGTTTTATTTATTTAAAAGAATATGACTTATTTGACACCTTTTTCAATATGCATTCCAAATTGGAGCCTTCAGATGAAAAATCTATAGAACATAAACTTCATTTCTGAATAGAGGACAAAATAAAGTAGTTGAACAAGGAAGCTCCATTAATTCAGCAACCTGATACTGTAGAGGCCAATTGGATGTCAGGGCATGTAGGAAAAAAAACATCCCTATACTGCTGTTGTTCCCTAGCAAATTGATTTTTGTGGCTCTGCTTATGAAACTGCAGGTTCTAAATAGTTACAGAATCTAACTGCCAGTTATAGATTTTGGCATAGATACATTACTGCTACATTTGGGCCAGATGCAACTTCACATCACTCTGAGAATATGCTGCCAAAATTCAGGGGCAACATAGCCAAAATTCTGGCAGGTGTAATTCCCCCCTATCAGGAGGGTCTGGAGGATATGGTTAAAAAAGTCAAGATGGTGGCCATGACAGTGCAATTGAAGCTCCACCTGTTTTTTATGTGTGTTGCATGTGGTAAACAGGCAGAGATTCAATCACACCATGGTGGCCACCATCTTGATTTTTAGACCATACCCTGTGGACACTTCTGCCCCCTTCAGAATCAATGGGACATATAGGAGTAGAAGGTATCTGGAAGGCGACCTGCTCTCATTCCACCCTTTAAATCTACTACGAACCCACCAAAATTGCTGTTTTTCAGAATAATTGCAGACCATTTTTTAATCGTTTGGGATGGGGGTATTGAGGGTAGAAATGGGAACAGGAGGATTTTGTGATGCAAACTCTTCCATTCCTGTCTTTAACTCCCCCCCCCCCCCACACACACAATTACTCTGAAAAAAAAAAAAGAGAGAGACAGCTTTGACCCTTTGGGGTGGTTGAGAAATTTTAGGAGTGGGAATGGGAATGGTTTGCCTCCAGAGATAACCACCTCCTCTTAAAAGGCCTGGAAAATATTGGCTGCCCTCATTCTGATAATGTCACCTCTATCAAGTTCCTCCTTTGGTCCTCTGGAGGATCAGGAGGCTGAATTGGATGTTGCCTACCTCCATTTTAGTGTGTCTTGACTGTACTGATACTTCCAAGTAGAGGCACCCTGGAGTGTAAAGTTATTCTTAAATTTCCCTTTCACTGATTGTACAACATCAAAATCTGTGATAGTGAATTTCATATATTAATTCTGCTCCATTCAATACAACTGCTTTCTTTTGTTTGTCTTGAATCTACAGCCAATCAATTTCATTGGATGAACCAAATTCTGTAATAACATACAGAGAAAAATATTTTTTAGCCTCACGTAGAAGCATATAACACTTCACCATGTCCTTCCTTAGAAGTTTTTTTTCAAAATAGCCACAAATGGCAAGACCTTGTTGACCTTGGCCCATCTCAGAAAAAAGCTGAACACCTTTGGATCTGGCATAGCACTTGGATGGGATGCCACTTGAAATCTCAGATCTCTAGGTTAGACATCCCTCCAAAAGGAAGAGCAAATCACTTTCACTTACTGTTGCCAAGAAAACTATCTAGTCAGGTCCATTTGATCAACAGGAGTCATGCACAACTTGAGGGAGCCTGCCTTTTTAAAAAACAGCACCAACCACCAAAGAAATCAGTAGTAAATCAATAAATCAGAAATCAGTTTATTTCTACTGTGAAAACCGCCCATTTGTTATCATTATAGGATGACAGTTATTCTGTAACAGGAAGCCCTCACACTGTCAAGTCATCTTGAAGGATTCAGCTTGCTAGGTTTACTTAATGTTTATGGTTTTTTAAGAACAGGGCAGCTCCCACTCCAGTCCCTTAACATCTGGGACTCCAGCTGTGAGGCTTTCACCTTGTTCTCCACTCTCCTGTACCAGAGCTGCTGAATCTGGATTGTCTTTGTGACAAGATGACAGCAATCAAGCCTGTTTACAGTTAATTTGTTCTGATGATCAGGACATAGACAAAAGGGACATGTGTTCCATGACTAGAAAAATATTTTGCCTTCATTTTGTTAAATAAATAAAAAAATAAAGGAATTACATCCAAATTCCTCAGAGCTAGCATTTCCCCTTTGAGGACTGCAGTAGCTATTATCTTTCTTAATACTCAATGTTTTAACATATAACTTGCCTTTGTATGTCCTTGTACTGTATCGCTGCCTAGCTACTAATTATGTTTTAGCCACTCAGTTAACAGAATGTAGCCTGACCTGTTCTCAGATCTGTTCTACTTGAATCAAATATGTCATGTTCAATAACTGAAATGTTAAGGCACTGAAGTATGACGGGGGACCAAGACAATAAAATTTGTTAATGGGACTATTGTGCTTATAATTTGATCATTCTCTATTAAAAACTGAGTTTTCTAACAAGTGCAATCAGACAGATACAAACCGTATACTTGACTTCTTGATAGATGCACTATAACACCACAATAATCTTACTCAGCATTGGCAGCTGGAAAAGGAAAATAGTTCTGGAGAATGTTTTTAAAGAAAAGAAGAAAGGATAATTGAAAAGAAACTGTAGGATACAAAAATAAAATAGAATTATAACCTTAATATAATTATATAATTAAATGTAATTGAGTGCTAGCTTGCTGCCTGTATTCCTGGAGGAACAGCAGATATAAATCTAAGAAATCAATAAAATAAATTTCCAGGCCTAACTTCAGCTTCTCAGAGAAAAAATATTTTCCCTCTTAAATCAATTCATAGTATGGTGTACTGTGATGTAGTGGTGAATGTATTGGACTAAGACTAGGAGAGCTAGGTTCATGTTCTCCCTCAGTCACAGAAGCTCATTAAGTGATTTTGGGCTAGTCACCTTCCAACCCAAACTACCTCACAAGATGGTTGTGGGGTAAAATGAGTGGAGGGAATCAATTCTTACACATGTGACTCATTTATTACCTAGTATCACTATCCAAGCCTGAGGGCTTGGGTTGCTGAGGAATGAAAATTAGGTTGAATTTAGAAAGCATTAACCTTAATACAGCAATATCCAGGTTCTCAGCACTAGAATTCTCTTCTAGGTAACAGATTTGGATCATGATGGATTCGTTTTATCTTAGGTATTTTGAAAAACTGGTTTGGATCACTCTGAAACTTGAATTCTGTTGTCCTCATGATGGAAATCAATAGAACAATATGGGGATCAACTTGATATCATAGCTCTATTCAGACATTCAGCTGAATGTATGGAGGGCTTGCTCTAGAATGACTCTTCACAGGCATGAAGCCTCATTCCGTATTCTGTCCAATATCCATGCATTCAGACAGGTCTGAAGGAAAGTTGTTCTTCTGTTTGTTTGAACTTGGGTACAGCTCTCCACGCAATCCAGGACCTTCTTAAATCAGGACCCCAGATCATGTGGAACAACAGCACATGCAAACTTGAGGTTTCTTTCAGATCTGCAGCTGAAAGCCTGGAGGTTAGGGAGAGAAAGTGGTGAGGCCAGTATACCTGACTTCAGTCTCATGCCAGGTTCACCATTAATTCACATGTTCCCTTGAATGCCTGAAGTGCACCCATGTGACCTCTCTCTTTTTGTGGATCCATCACTCTCTATGATTTATGGACGAGTTGAGGGAGATGAAGAGCAAGAAGAGAGTCCTGGAGCGCCACTGGTGGTCAAAGAAGAACAAACTCCACTGAACATGGGTTAGAGTTGCTATTAAAGCCTATTTTGTGATGGTAAGGGTACAGAAGTGTCAGTACTTCTCTGCCCTTATTGTGTCTGCAGATTGCCATTGGCAGCCCTGTTTAGGGCTATAGCCTACTTCGGTAGAGGAGACTTGCAGGTGCACCTACAGGGCCTCACTTGCAGAGCATTTGTCAGACAAAATTGCTTGGATTTGTTCCCAGTTAGACACCAGCCTTGGAACAAGTCCTGTGGAGGTACCTGGGGTGCAGTTCAGCCGTGCTTACTGAGAGGAGTTTGAACCTGTTGGATCTGAGAAAGTAGACAGGGTCCTCATGACTATGAGCTCAGCTACCTGCTTATTAGACCTATGTCCCTCCTGGCTGATGAAGGCTTCCTGGGAAGTGGCATATGGTTGGGTTTTAGCAGTGGTAAATTCTTCTTTGAGAGAGGGAGTAGTTCCTCCACACCATAAAGAGGCATTGGTTTGCCTCTTCCTCAAGAAGCCATTGATAGACCCAACCATACTGGACAATTATCATCCAGTTGTTGAGAAGGTGGTCACACAGCAGCTTCAGAGAAACTTGAATGAAATGGATTATCTGGACCCCTTTCAGTCAGATTTCAGTTCTAAGTATGGAACTGAAACAGCATTGGATATACTTTTAGATGACTTCTGGCAGAAGTGGGATGGAATAGTGCATCCATCCTTGCTCTACTTAACCTCACAATGACCTTCAATACCATTGACCGTGGTATCGTTCTGGACCTACATTGTGAGGTGCCATACGTTTTGGTACTTTCTCCACTTCTCTTTAACATCTACATGAAGCCACTGGATGGGGTAATCCATAATCATGGGGTGAGGTATCATCAGAATGCTGATGATACCCAGCTGTATAACTCCACCCTGGTGAAGTAAGTGATACTGTCTATTCATCCCATCAAGTCTGGCAGGAAGTGAATGTTGCTGGTCCCTTCCCTGAAGGATTGGCATTTGATGGGACCCAGGAGGAGAGCCTTTTCTGCCATGATACCCACCCTTTGAAATAGCATTCCCCCAAGGTCAGATTGGCCCAACCTTGCTGGCTTTCCAATTCCAGGAACAAGGGTATTGAGCCTGTAAAGTGACTGCATTACTAGGGAAACTGAGTGTGCTGTCCCACAGATTATTTTTTTTTAATGATTTTTGTTGTTATGTTTTTTGTTTTTTTAACCTTGTATGACATTCAAAGTCATGTATGTGAGATGGGAGGTTATATAAAATTTCCAAAGAAACTAGGCTGGAATAATGTGCCAAATAAAACATCCTTCCAACATCTGTGATTTTAAGTACTTGACTTACTCAATTGTATGTGCAAATCAGAACTAACCCTCTGTTGAACAGGTGAAGATTTTAGACCCTCCTCTGTTAGTTCTCCAGAGCCAGGAATTGTTAGAATAGAGAAGTTGGTCAGTCATCCTACTGAGCCAGATCTGTCTTATTGTGGAAACATTTGTCTGACTGAGCTTCCACTTGAGACAGAACTAGATACCGTTGTGGTAACAGGGGATACATTTGTTTTACTATGAATGAACTTAATGGCCCACTTAATAGTGTCACCGGATGAGGCAGGGCTGAGAATTTCAGATTTTTCTTTGCTTTTGCTTTTAGCATTGTGCTTTTCAGACTTTGCTTAATGAATCAAATCTACTAAGTTTTCATTTTATTCCCTACACAAAACTGATAGAAAAATATTGCTGTCGTTTGGCAAGTTGTCACTAAATTTGAGCAGCATCCATAGATAAAGGATTTGAACCCTCCCATCCTATAAAGAGGACCAGTAGGCCCAGCTTTCCTGCTTTAGGGAGACAGTATATCAGCAGTGCTGGGTTTGACTTGCCGCTTTTTTCATCTGACTGGCGACTTAACACCTCATGGTAATTGATACAACATGGTCCTCTTCATGCTTGGAATGGCTGTGTGTAATTGAATTTGCCCAATGCAGCTGGATGAGAATTTCATTTAGTTCACTTCTGGATAAGAACTCATTGAAATTTGCAAATTTCTTCATAGATGGGGTGGAAAGAACATATTATACAGTATCAGTTATATACATATAAAGATACACAATCTCTCTGAAACATTCCAAGACCCTTCCTATGAATACTAATTGCTATGGGGAAGCTGGCCTTTGCTATCATTGTTTTAAAATCTTGGAATTATATCAGAGAGAACAATATTTTACATCCTTTTTTTCTAAGATTGCCGTCTTGAGAATTTCTTCACATGGCTTCTGCCTGTTTTGATATAGAGAATGCTTTCTGACAAAGCTGCCCACCTGGAAAATAAGAGAAAAGTCGTATTATGAAGAGTTTTGCCAGCTCAGAGAGCAATTAATTTAACAAGTGGAGTCTAAGGACTCGTCTGCAAAAAAAAAAAAAAAAGCCTAACAATAGTTAATTAATTTCATGGATGCAAATGCTGTGCCTTGTGGGGCAGATTTTCTTACTATTCCAAAAGCAGAGGGTGTGGAGGACCCATGAAAGACGAAAGCAGATTAGGAAAATAAGAAACTATAGACGGGAGGGTGGGGGGATGTTAAAGGGCAACATGAACAGCAAACAGCATGAGAAGCAATCTGTTTAAATAAGCGGCACTCAAGAGAAAATGTGATGTAGAAATCAGACCTCCTACAGAAGCCCCAGGTTCAGGTAGAAGGGTTAGAAAAAATACTTTCTGCATTCTCCCATTACTTCTACCAGAACCAACAAAGTCAGCTGCAGGGCAGATTCATGTTACTTTGGAGGATTAGGGACCGAAAACAAGAATGGTACGGAAATATCCCAAATTCATCTTCACATACTTTTCCTCTTTTATTTTGAGGAAGGTACCTAGGAAAATAGGGAGCCAGCTTGGTGTAGTGGTTAAGGAACCAAGATAGAAACCAGGAGACTGTGAGTTCTAGTCCTGAAGCCAGCTAGCTTGTTGTGGGCCAATTATTCTATTTTAGCCCTAGGCAGTGGCAAACCACTTCTGAAAAACCTTGCCAAGAAAACTGCAGGGACTTGTCCAGGCAGTCACCAGGAGTCAAGACAGATTTGTAGACACCAAAACAACAACAACAACAACAAAACTTTGTCTGCAGCTCTCATCCTTTCTGGAATTCAGAATAATAACAATAAAAGTGATAGAGGTGGCCAGTTCATATACTTTAAAGCATCCTTCGTAAGCTCCTTCTCTAAACCCTCTGGGAAAATACCTTTATGATCTGAAATGTTTAGTGTGGATAAAACTGAAGTCTTGTTGTTATTAGAATTACACAATTCTCAATCGCTTGCTGGAAGCTGGCTGGGAAGGTCAAAAGTCTCTATAGGAACAATACAAATAATGACTGGCTGATGTGCTAAATTTATTCCACATCACTCCAGTACTCTCAAGATGGTGAAGCCACTGCAATGAGATGAATTACAGGATCCTTTTTCATAGATTAGCCCTTAGTTTACCTTTTGCATAAGCCTTTATCACAACACAAAAGCTATTATTACTAACATAAAAGGAAGAAGAATCCTGCCCCAGGAACTAGAAATGTCACTTCCTCCTTCCCAGCAAAACTATTTGGCATTGAAGAACCAGGAAGAAATTGAGAAATTATGTTCTTATTTGCAATAAGCTTAAAAAGTGCTGAAGTGACTGTATTGGAATCATTCATTCTATTCATGAGATGGCAATTTCAGCAAGTCAGAAGTGATAAAATGGAATAATTGAGATAAAAGAGATTTCTCCCCCTTCTTTATTCTGCCTTTGCATAAATCTGTTCCTTCTCCCAGCAGCCTTGCCTGTTTTTTCTTGCCCCATGCTTACCATTCCTATTGTTTCAATAACTGTGAAACATGCTCTTCTAATTACAGAATTCACAGAAGGTAAGCTGCAGCTTCATCCATGCTGAATATTGCAGATCATAAATGTGTATCCCCCTGTTTCTTCCTGGAAAAGCTGGCATTTGCTGAATTTGTAATTAGTTGTCAGTGATACCTAGAACACAATAGTCTATATTAAACTCCAAAGCCCTCCAGTGTCATGATATGTCTCTGCAATACATTTCTGCTTGTGTCTTCCAGATGGAAAGCTAGATAAATTCTAATATTACAGGGGACTTTGGACTGGACCCAGAACATTGACCATTTTTGATATAAAAACTTTTATGTAAGAAATTATTTGTTTGCCCAGGATTATATGTTTGTTTAGTATACCAATGAATGCTGAAGGCTGTACATGACATAAATCTTTCCTATAAAGAAACAGAGAAAAAAAAAGCTCATGAAAGTTAGCACAGCTGTCAACAAAATAATAAAACTGTCAGTTACAACAGCCATATATATGTATGTTTGGAGTGTGAGAGAGAGAGAGTGAGAGAAAGACAGAGAGAGGGGGGCTGTTTTCCTTTTGTCTTTGACTTAGGTACGAATGCAGAATTGTTAAATGTCTGTGATGCTTGAATTCCTTTCTTGGAACACATGAGTCCAATTCTTTATAACGGCTACCTATCCCCCATTTCCCCATCTTGAATAATGAAACTTCTCTAAATCCAACTCTTTTATGCCATTTAGGGGTGTGTGCATGGGGGGATGTTATCTCTCTCTCTCTCTCATCTATTGAAATGATGGATTTTGGGTTTTGAAAACACAGGTCATTTTATAATACCATGACAAATTAGGTATGTGTGTATTTGAAGATTAAAAAAAGTTAATTGAATCCAAGTCTGTTGCCAGTGTGAGGCTTGAATGTGTATTATGTGTCTGAAATTAGAATTTCATCTAATTTTAAAGTTTTCATCTAATTTTAATGTTGTAAGCTATTCAGTTGCTTCAACAAGAATGTTCTGATGTTAGGGCATCTTGCTGAATTCAATGCCCTGCTGGTGACTGACCAAGTGGTCCTTAAGGATTAAAAATGAAACAACAGTAAAAGATTAGTTGCCCTATTGAAATAGAAATAGAAATAATGTTGATGTTAAGTATTTAGTAAAGAATGATATCATCAACAAATACTTTACATTGAAATACAAAGCTATGTCCTCATTAGTGGGCCTTGATGGCAATATGCATAGGCTGAAGTTGCCCACTTTAGAGTCACCCTCAAAGTAAGTCCAGCCTATTAGAGCAAAAACCTAACTTTCTTGGGTGAAACCTGATGTATTTTCTCATTCATGGTTAAGTTTTGATATAATGTAATTACAAGTTATCACATATTTCATTATTATTTTTTAATGCTTTAGAGTTATGTTTAACTCCTGGGGACTGCTTGGAGTATTCCTTCCAGTTTTCTTGGCAACCCTTTTGGAAGCAATTTGCCACTGCCTTCTTCACAGGGCTGAGAGAGAGGGACTGGCCCCAAATCACCCATTGGCTTCATGCCTAAGGCAGGTCTAGAACTCCCAGTCTCTAGCCTGGTGCCTTAACCACTCCACACAACTGGCTCTTAATTCACCATTACACTGTTTCTATTTTTTATTCTTTTAGCCTGGAGAGAGGGTCATCCTGTGCATATGTCAGCTGGCACCCAGTTCAGCTGGAAGGATGAACTGTTATGAGACAAAAAACCAAAACAAAGCACAACTACATGCAAAAGCCAAGGTCAAAGTTTTCATGTGGGTGCTACGTCAGGTGTACAACTCAGGCACATAGGCAGTTACAAAGTGAAGAAAAAAAGCCTTAGAATCACCTGAAAACTGGAATGTAGGCTTTGTAGAAATAAAGTATAAAAAGAAGCCAAAGCGTGGCTCTGGGGTTGGGTGGTCTACGTTTGTCAGAAGATGCTGTTGGACTGAGAGGCAACTAAACAGGATGTGGACCAGAGGAAGCAGCGGCTGAAAGGAACCAGATGATCCACGGCCAGGGAGAGGAAGAAGCTGGGAAGAAGCCTGAGGCAGCTGATGGTCAAGGAGAAATCTACAGGAGTAGCATAAAGGAGAGCCCAGCCCTGGAGCATAGACAGTGGCAAAGCAAACACCAGATGTTTCAGGTGCCGGAAAACTGGGCCAGGGTGGGTTAAGAAGACTTGACAGAGTGGGTTATACAAGATGTAATGCTTGTGTAGTAGCAGCCAGGTGAGTCAGGAAAAGCTGTTAGCATTCCTGAGTTATGCTGTAGATAAGTGTAGGAGGAAGGAAGAAGGTAACCTCTAAGTATTTTGAATCATAAAAGAAAGTATAAGAGCAGAGCTTTGAATTATTTTGTTAACATTCTGTTAGTTTACCTTCAGTAAATTCTTTTAGTGTACATGCTCACATCAACACTTGGTCACTATATACATAAACCCTTGGCCACTAGAATTATTGTAAATGCAGGTAGTCCTCACTTAATGACCACAATTGGGACTGGAATTTTGGTTGCTACACGATGTGGTCATTAAGTGAATCCAACCTGATTTTACAACCTTTTTTGGGGCAGCCATTAAGTGAATCACATGGTAATTAAGCAAGCCATGTGGTCGTTCAGCAAATCACGCGGTTCCCCATTGGGTTTGCTTGCTGGAAGCTGGCTGGGAAGATCGCAAATGGTGATCATGTGACTGCAGGATGCTGTGATGGCCATGTGAGGACTGGTCATAAGTTGTTTTTTTCAGCACTGTTGTAAGTCCAAATCATTGCTAAACGAATGGTTGTTAAGTGAGGACTACCTGTACACTTTGCACTGAGCTTGTGTCCTGTCTAAGTAAAGACCATGCCGAGACAAGGAGAAAGTCTCTAGTGTTTTATTACTGCTATTGTAGACAGAAAATCCTACCAAACTGAAGAAGCGTGGGAAAACTCAGACAGATAACTCAAGGCAGGTCTGTTCTGGGTTTCTCTGAATGACAGCTCAAAGTCTCTAAACTACGCATGCTTCCCCCCTGGATAGGGGCCTCCGCCTGCTCACCATCCGTACTCCTGACAGCTTGTATAGTAACAAACAGTGTTATATTTTGCTTGTTAGTGCTCTCTCTCTCTCCCTGTGGCTTTGTTCCTATCTGTACCCACCCTCCGACACACCAAAAAGTCTTGGGTCAAGTGTGTCTGCTACTTTCTTCCACTGATTTTTTTAATTTTATGGCGTCCAACTGCCCTCCTTCTACTGTTCTGATTAAATGAATGTCTGTTGAATATTTACTCTTACTCTAAAAGTGATCTCCTAGTTCTTTTTTTCTAGTAGTAGAAGAGAATTACTGTTGATAAGAAAAGAAAGAACAGTCTTGTGACACTTAAAAGAGCCACAACAGTATTATAGGGGAAGGCCTGATGGACTAGAGCCATCAGAAATGGGTTGGTCTTCAATCTGTACAGCTCCTTTTTTCACAGCAGCTGCACCTTTTGACATTGTTATTGATGCCAATGTAGGGTTTTGTTTTGTTTTTCATTTTCACTTACTGTATTGCAGATTAGCAAATGGAATAGCATCCATTCAGATGCCACTGCTGGCTGGGAATCATAGTCTGAAGACCATCAAATTGAAGGCCATCAAATTAGGGAAGGCTGGAATAGATGAAGACACAAAGTCCTTTAGTACAAGTTTGTAGTAGTATAGCTTCAAAGAACCAAGCTTGTAGCTACTGAAAACTACTGAGGGTAGAAAGTGGTTGGAAAATCAGTTAGCAATTACACAAGTTGGCAAAACATCTGTTATTTTCAAAGCCTGTTTCTCTGGCATTTTGTAGCAATACATAAGAGGCTTGTAACTTAAAATGTTGCTGTAGCCTTAAGCAAGCTTGTATGTTTTATGACATAAATGGAGACATCCGTCTTAAACTGCAGAAGTGAGTCTCTGCTCTTATAAAACTCTCACTATGGCATAACTGAACGTGTATAATGCATTTAGCTAATATTGATATACATGTTTTATCATGTCTCTCAGACTCTAATGTAGCAATGTAGTAACTAATACTGATGTTACAGAAACATAGCAGGGCACTTTCAGGGTCCGGTTCACTGCTGCTTACTAGGATAATAATTCTTAAAGCAGTGATTGAAAAACAAGACATTTAAAGCTGGAGCAGCTTTTTAAAGTGTATTTTCCCACTAGCAACTTCTGGAGTCATCCAACCATTGCTGTGCCAAAATAACAGTAATAACAACAGGCTTTATGTCACTTCATGAATGTCTGGCTGATGCTATGAAGACACTATAAGTCACTAGTGAGGAAATGGCCTGAGAAGCATGCTCACAAAACATTCCCGTTGTTTTCCTGTTTACCTGTGTCAATCCTTATTCTCAGAGCCAGTTAAGGAAAATATACATAAGTGCTCACATTTCTATAGACCACTGTTTCTCAACCTCAGCAACTTTAAGAACTGTGGGCTTCAACTCCCAGAATTCCCCAGCCAGCGCTGAGGTTGAGAAACACTGCCGCTATAGACCTTCAAAATGGGGCCTGATTGGTCCCAAATAAAAGCTGCCTCAATCCCCATTATTTGTGAACAAGTAATAAATTCTCTTTTCAGTTGAGTTAAGCCAGGTAATGTGGGCAGCCTTACTAAGGAGTTGGTTAGTAATTGTCATTTGTTGGCTGGTATGCTTGCTGTAACCATCTGAGCTTACCTGGCTTGATTTGGGTTCCAGGCATTCACATTGTCTCTCTCACATGCCTGGAACCCATGAGAGGAAGCAATGTGGCCTGTGAATGAAAATCTAGAGTTCCACATCAGCCAGACCTAACAGCAGAATCTCAGAAGACCTTTCAGGAGCCTCAAAGGTGACAATGTAGACCAAGACAAGGCAGTCTGGGGTTTGTTAGGGATTTACTGTGGGGGAAAGGTATGATTTGAGACATGTAGCCTGCTTTCTGCCACTGTATTTCCGCTTTCCCTTTTAAGAAATTGCAACCAGGATCAGTATAATTGCATCGCAATCAGATGTTCAGTACTGAGAGTGCTTTGTGCTTTTCTGAGACTTTTTCATATATAAAATAAATCTGGAAACGAGAGTAAATGTACTGTACTGGGGTAAGGTGCACCAAGAGCATAAGGAGTGCCCATTTAACAGAATCCCTAGCTATACTGAAGTCCTGGCCAGGAGGTCTTTATTGCAATTTTGTTCTTGTTACTTTAAAACAGGCATACCACAATAAGTGGCAAATGCAAAGGCCTGTCAAGAACAAAATTAGCAAATACAGCAAAAGAGGCAAATGAAAAGCAGATGATGTAAGTAAAAGGCATTGGCACCATATAATTCTACATCCACAGTTGCTATTTGCTACCATATTTTAGAAAAAAAAACCTCTTTGGTATTCTCATCTAAAGGGATCTATCATTACAGAGTTAAACAAATAATTTTGTATGAAATGTTACTTAGTTTTAAAAAATGTCAAGGTTCTTGCATGGATCAAATTTAGATATATAGGTATTTGAAATAGTATTTCATTACCACATATTCCTGAAGTGCTTAGCTTTTAAAATTCAGCGATTGTTTAAAATTGCAGTATTGGCTTATTCACCCTTCAGTCCCACCTTTTTTACCAGGCTTTCTCAAAGGATTCCCTGCCTAGAATGCCATGTTTCTAAGGGGAAATTGTTTTTCCAGCAGTGTTGATGTGGGAGGAATGATGTAGACTGTTATAGAAAATGTGCATATATTTCAGTTAAATACACTGTATATAAAATGTGTACCAAATGCATTGTACCAGCAGGATGGATGATTACAAGATCGGTGGCTATCAAATTCTCATATTACAAGTTAAATTTCATACCAGAACTTACAAGAGTCAGAGCCTCAACTTTTGACTCTTGATTTTGTTTTACACGCACACAGATAAACCACACACATACCCCCAAGACATACATACCCAATACTTCATTCTATCTTTCCTATATTTGACAAAGTGCTGGAAGACCTTTTTATTTTCTAGTGTTTTGCAAGGTCTATTTTTCGTGTACTCCTTGCATCCCCCTTTCCCTCTGACTTTAAAAAATGTGATTTAATGTGATTTTATTGTATTATGTAAAACTTCTAGACTGCCAAAACCGTTTTATTATATTACACCTGTCCTGCTGTGCACCTATAGGTCAAGGTGGTTGGGTGATGCATAAATTCTTGTAATCTTTGGCTGAGTAGGGGGTTCACCCTTCTGACAAACATTAAGGGAGCAACATTAAATTGCAAGCCGTCAATAAAGGACGAATCACTAAAACATGTTGAAAGACCATTTTTAATATGCGCATAATTACGTATGAGTTACAGTTTGGATCTGTGATAGAAACTGGTAGAATCAATCACAATCTGTGGTAGTGAGTTCCATAAATTAATTTGCATTCTTTTGAAGAAATGCTTGTTTTCATCTGACTTGGGCTGGTTGCATTTGTCAGTGATGAAAGGCCAATTACGTGAGTTACACTGTGGCTGGGACCATACCTTTTATTAAGCTACAATTTCATTTGTTTAGTATTGACTTATCATGTTCTGTTAAACCTGCCATTATGGATTGTAAACCATAATTTATGGATTAGCATCAGCTTTATTCAGACAATTGTGGCTTATTTGACAAATAATTATTTTAAAAAAAGATTTAACATAGGGTGTGAATCTAGCCTGTGTTCATTGCACTGGCTCTTGTTTACTGCATCTGATACAGCATGCATGGCATTGTTCTGTTCACAGTCTCCTATTTAAACTAGTGAGACCATTGGTGAATGGAAGGGATTGAGAAATAATTTGGCCATTCTTTTCCTTATTTCTTACTGAATTCAACCTTAAACCATAGAAATTCATTTTAATAACTTTAGCAACTTTGGATTGGTCTGCCCTTAGGCTAAGTTGACAGAGGCTTTTTTGTATTCTAAAGTGGGAAGAGCAGAAGCCACAACTGTAACAAAAGAAATTATGTCACACAGGTGAGTCTTTATTAGTGCTGCTTTGATATATGAATTTTCCACTCACATTGTTAGTACTGCAAACCCTTACATTTGCACAGTTCCCCTTCTCATAACCAATATAAAGAGACTTCAGTACTGTGGTTCACACAATTTCTGGGCCAATATTGAAGTTTAGTTGCTGATATAGTACATACCTGCTCCTCCCTTCCAACAGGCAAATATCAGGATCCGTGAAGTGTGGACTCAACATAAATAGGGGGTGACATCACTAGCTTATTTTTGTTTCCTTCCAACCTTCTCTGAATATTTCCCTGTTCCTCAAAAGAATAGGAATCAGGCAAATAAAGTATTTGTGCATATGTGGAATCAGTCATTCTTGGAGGGAAAAATTTACATATGCCTGCATAGTATTTAATTATATATGGTCTTTAGGGGTGTCCAACAGGAGGGTAAAAATGTATGCAATGCATTAAAAATAGGGTGAGGCTTCAATCACATGGTCTTAGCCACCATCATTACTTTTTTGACATTGCCTTCCCTGCATCCCCCACACCCCGGGACACCCCTTAGGGCATCATCATCATCATCATCATCATCATCATCATCATCATCATCAATCTGGCTTTTCCAGGGTTTACTCAGAGCAGGAAGGAAGGGTTTCTAGAATTAGTGTCTTTTATATTTTGAAATAACCTGGAGGATGTCTGGGGCAAAATATATGTAAAGTCTCATGGCACTACATTTGGCTCATCTACATATAAACTATTGCATTAGTGGAATGCAGACAGATTAGGATAAGGACAATTCTGGTGATCTTACTTCCCTATATTTATGCATCCTTGATATATCATGGGAAGAGATTATTTATCTCCAATTACTTTATGTGCATGATGGAAACTGTACACTTGTATCACTTGTATGGATCTCTCCATGGGGCAGTAAGTACAATTAACAATAAGGTACAATTAATAGTTAATAATAATAATAACCTTTTTTAAATTAAAGCTGCACAATCCTTTTCTTTTTCAAAAATAGCAAGTCTAGACCTTAACCTTTAGCTGTTACATCTACTGCTTTCCTTTTTAGATTCTGAACAAATGCGGTGGTCCATTTTCTGAGACCAACTGATGCTGCTGTCTGCAAGTAATAAGGAACACCTTTTGCTGCAAGAGCATTTTTTGTTTGTTTATTAAAAGTGTCTGTATGTGGGAATGAGATTTATCAGAAGAATCCAACCACTCGATAAATAGTATTGTTACCTTCCTACCCATACAGATCAAAACACAAGGCTGTTGGCAAAGGTTTCTGTTTGTCTCCCATTAACCTTTCTCACCGTTGAAGAAAAATGAAAATGAAGAGACCAAAATGAAGAGACCAAAATGCAGCCCATGATTAAACATGGCAGCAAGCATACTCTAGAAGGACTTTATTTAAATAGGGAAAAACAACTTGGAAGGTGCAGTCTTTCTCCAGGTGAGATGGAAGTATGTACATGAAGTATGGAACAGATGCAAATTAAACTTTCATTCCACTACTGATTCTGGTCACAAAAATCTGGCCATCCAACACAATTAAATAGAAGATCTTTAATAATTCAGGCATTTCTGTTCTTTTTTCTCTCCCATAGTATGTTTTTACCTCCTCATCAGAAGATGTCTGGGAGTATCATTAAGACAAAGATGTTAGAAATTTGCTTAGTTTTCTGTATATGTAAAAAAAACCTAAATCTACTTGGATGTGTTCAAGACAGGTGTTTGTCTGAAATGTTTTAATGTAGATTCCTGTCATGAGCAGAAGGTTGGACTCACCATCCTAAATGACCCCTGCCAATGTTTTGATTCTGTGAGAAGCAATAAGTAAATAACTAACAAAAAGAAAGATGCAATTAAAAATAGCATTATATAAACGATATCTAGATTTTATAATATTTAAGAAAAAGGTTCCCCTTTTACTTAGTTAAAATGAATTCAGGTATGAGAGAACCCTAAAATATAATATAGCTTTCTGAATGGAGCTGTCAGCCTCCCAGGTAGACCGGATAGGAAACACAACAAGATGCGCTAATTCTACTTTACTGCAATGCTCCTGCAAGGAGTGGTCAGACTAGGTAGACTGAGAAATTTGTTACATCAAGCCTTTCTGTTCCACTAGTGTCTTGTATTTTAAACATTGGATAGCTGATATAAAGGATGCCAATGGAGTGTTAATTATATACAGGTAGTCCTCATTTAGTGACTACCTAGCTTAGTGACCATTTGCAGTTATGACGGTGATGAAAAAGTAACTTTATGACCAATCCTTGCATTTACAACCTTCTCAGGTCTGTAAAGCAAAGGAAAGTTGAAGTAAGATCATAAGCACAGTCTTGGTTTCACTTAGCAACTGTGTAACTTAATGATCAAGTTGCCGATGCCAATTGTGGTCACTAAATGAGGACTACTTGTACCAAAAAAATCATTATTTCTACACAATCACTTCTGACCCCTAGTAATTCTTAAACTCAGATCGCCACTAAATTCTCTCAGCCATGTGTTCAAGCCAAAGCCAAATTAGTTGATGCTTATAGGTCTGCTAGCAGCAGAACCGATCCCTTCTTACCAAGCAGTTTAACACGGTGAAAAAGGTCAAGTGTCTCTCGAGAAGGAAAAAAAATTGAAGAAATAATTACAGATTATATTTAATGTTGACAAGCAGGGCAAGTAGATTAATGTGTGTATCTTAAAACATTTACTAAAGATGTGAAAATAGATGAAGACATCTTTGAAACACGCAAATGCAGGCAGGAGGTACTGGGTAGTACGTGCAGTATGTGGTCTGTTGTGAGGTTGAAAGAAGCAAGAATAGTTGGGTATGTTCTATCCACTTTATTGCGTGGAAGTGAGAGTTGGGTATGGGTATGTGTGAGAAGTGGGCGTAATAGAGTACGAGGAAACAGGGTGAAGAATGAAGGGGTACTGAAAGAATGTGGGTGGAATACAAAAGTGGGCAACCTATACAAAAGAAGCAGGTTGAGGCAGTTTGATCATATAGACAGAATGAATGAAGACGGAATTGCAAAAGAAATGCACGAGGGAAGAGTGAATGAGTTGAGAGGAAGGAGAAGGCCAAAATGTTTTGATTGGATGGAGTTGATGAGATCTTGAAAAAGAGAGGTGAGAAATTTAAAGAACAAAAGTCAATGTGTGAACTGTTATTTCAGGGTATGTATGTTGGAAGCAAGGATGGTTAGCAAGGAATAGAAAGATGTGGGGACGTATAATGAACGGTGTTGGTATAAACTGGCTTTGGCTTTTCTCTTCTCTTTTCCAATGCTTTTAAATCATTTGGCTTATTGTTTCTTACACCTTTTCTGCACTCTGCATAAAGTTGCTTAGCCTGAAAGGAGACAGCCCGATGGCTGTTTGTATATACGTGGGGGCAGGGTATACTGCAATGACAAATCTTGATAAAATAGTGAAGAGCAGAGACATCACACTGACGACAAAGGTCCACATAGTTAAAGCAATGGTATTCCCAGCAGTAACATATGGCTGCGAGAGCTGGACCATAAGGAAGGCTGAGAGAAGGAAGATCGATGCTTTTGAACTGTGGTGTTGGAGGAAAATTCTGAGAGTGCCTTGGACTGCCAGAAGATCAAACCAGTCCATCCTCCAGGAAATAAAGCCAGACTGCTCACTTGAGGGAATGATATTCAAGGCAAAACTGAAATACTTTGGCCACATAATGAGAAGACAGGACACCCTGGAGAAGATGCTGATGCTAGGGAGAGTGGAAGGCAAAAGGAAGAGGGGCCGACCAAGGGCAAGGTGGATGGATGATATTCTAGAGGTGACGGACTCGTCCCTGGGGGAGCTGGGGGTGTTGATGACCGACAGGAAGCTCTGGCGTGGGCTGGTCCATGAAGTCACGAAGAGTCAGAAGCGACTAAACGAATAGACAACAGGATATACTTCAGTTTGTAACGAGTATGTACAGTATGTATTTTCATATGAAATAGAGCACCACATTTGAAAGTAATGCAAAAAATGTTCTAGCTCTAATTCTTTAGTCAAATTCTCCATTTGATTGTAATCTTAATCCAGTTTTCCTTACTCATAGCAACTTGAATGACGATTGTACAGAATACTATTTTTGAAAGCAATTTTTAAATGAAAACAACACATAATAATACCTTTTGCTCTCAACTGGCATTTTGCTTTTCCCTTAATCTTTTCCCTGCTTATGTTTATAAGCAAATAAAAGTAAATAGCTAGTTGGGTCTTTGGGACCTTTTAGGGTTATATAGTTATGGCCTATCCAAATTAACATAATTCACGGGTCTTTCTTTTAAAAACATTTTCCTGCTGATGGATTTTTGATACATGTCCTTGTTTTGAAATATATGAATAAAATGGAAATTAGTTTAATCCCTCTGGTGATTTTTGTATTCTTTCATGCAACAGATGTGAGATAATGAAAGTTTGTTTAGATGAGCTGGTTTCAAATGGAAATTAGAGTTAGAGCTAGATTCAGAAGAGGTTCCATATGCAGAAGAAATTAATCCTGTTTCTGTTGCCCGACTTCCCAGTTGTTTTCTGCTCTCTGCAAAATACATTCATATTTTTTCCAACTTCATTCTTGAGATGCTTCAAATTTCTTTGGGTTTACTTCTGGTTGTCTTTTAGACCTTCCTTCAGAGGTGCAAAGTTGGTAGAGGGTACTGTCGCTGTTTTCTGATATATATTTCTCCATCACTCTTCTCTACTCCTTCTCATTGCTTTTTCATCTGAAAAACCCTCACAGAGGATCTGCAAGACTTAATGAGAGCTGGGGAAGCTAGGAATGGCACAGACAGTGAGTTGACAGTGAAATACAAGACATGCACACATCATACTTGTCTACCTCGTAACTAGTCAGTACATGAACCCTGTATGACATCCATGTGAATTTGACTGAATGTTCTTCTCCTTGAAAAAACAAGCAAAGGCAATTACTTTTCCATCAGACTGAATCAGAACAGTTTTAAAAATGCAGAAGATGTGTTTGAGACACCATTAGAAGACCAAGAGAAGCGTCTTCTCTGAAAATTTAAAAAGGTAAAGTTGAGCTCTGCTCCATGTGACTTCACTAACACCTTTCCATACTTTTCTTGGCAGGAATATAGCAGTGGTTTGCTATTCTCATTGCTTTTATCTGGGATGTTTTTTCAACTTCCCCATCTGTCCTACAGGTCTGGAATTTTCCAGTGGTTTTTCTTCCAAATACTACCTGGGACCAACCCTACGTACCATTCTATTCTATTCTATTCTATTCTATTCTATTCTATTCTATTCTATTCTATTCTATTCTATTCTATTCTATTCTATTCTATTCTATTCTATTCTATTCATTAAAAGTTGGCTAGGTTTTGCCATTTTACTCCACAAAAATGTTAATGTTACTATTTAGGAGGCTCATCTGTTTAATATAGGAATGGGGAACTTTTAATCTCCTCTGCTAGTGGCCTGTATTTCTTCATGAATATAAATCCAGGAATATCAGCTCTGGTTCTGTAGAGGAATACAGAAACGGTCTTGAAGATATTCAACAGCCATGAGGTAAACTCCTGCTTATCCTTGAAAGGGAGGAGGGAGTGAGGAAGAAATTCAAGATTGTTCCAGCTTGATTATCTTTGGTTAAAAGTGGGGGGTGGGGTGGAGGTGGGGGATGGAGAGAGAAATTCTGTCAAATTTTCCTGATTTGGTAATTATTTCCTGTAAGAGTAGAGTTCTAGTAATCCTTGTGGCATCTGTTTCCTGACCTGGCCTATCTCAAGAGCTGATAGGTTCTGAGATTATGATCCAGAGTCTGCAGATAATGCCTGGTATGAACATCAAAATAAATTTTCAAATAATTATTTAATGGTCAAAATCTTATGATATTTGGTTTCTACTCAGGTCTGGCAATTTTCTGTTTGGCAAATTTGGAGCATTTATTTTTTTAAAAAATAATACTAAATTAATTTGCATTTAATTTGGGGGTTCTGTCAGCCTTGTGAGGTAGTCCACACGAAGAAGCATGCCCAGATGAACTAATTCTACTTTATTATAAGTTTATATTAACAGAATCTTGCAAGTCTGAAAGTACACTTCTCCCCCATCACCTTTACAGCCCGAGAAACTAGGGAGGGTTACTTATCCACCCGTTCTCTGGCTGTAGCTCTTCACCCTGTCTCCCAAGGTCATTCCCACATACCCTTACAGGTTCTGAGGATGTAATTGAGAAGAAATGCATATGTAGTGGTAATTATAGGGCCCATGTTTGTTTGTTTATACGTTTTCAACCCCTCCTTTATACTCTGGCAAGCACTCAAGCCTCACCATTGTCATGGCTAGCTTGGACTGATGAGGAAACCATCAGCGATCAGCCAGAATTGCCAGGCAAACTGCTGCCTAAGCAGCTGCAGGCAGAGGAGGCTGCACTGCCTGGTAACCAGGGGTCACAACTGCTGCTGGTCTCAGAAGATGAGGAGTCTGAGCTACCCCCGCCCAGTGCAAGGGCTTGCTGTGCAGAGAGGAGAGCAGAGCAAAGGTGCTCGGCAAAGCTCCTCACAAGAAAGGAGCCTCAGCCTTCCAAATGAGCAACACCAGGGTTGCTTCTATTTAAGAAGAGCAGCAAGCTCAAGTCCCTCCATTGGCAACAGCCATTCATTCACCTAGACTCTGTGTGCCTTGCCTCTCAACCTGAAATCTTGTAACCATGAATCTGGACCTGGACTGGCTGATGACCCTGCTATGACACCTGGACTCTTGGACTTCACCTGTGCTTGCTGTTTTGGATATGGACTCTCTCTCAAGGCAAGCTTGCTGGACTTGTGGACACTTGACTTCTCTTGTGTGTGTGTGTGTGTGTGTGCGCACACACACACATATCTTTCCTTTGCTGCTTGACCATTTGCTTGAAAACTTCCTAGGAAAGTTTGCAACCCCCTCTACATGTTTGTGAGTGTGTGGCTTAAGCCAGGACCACTATATTGCCAACTTCATATTTATGTGATGGTCCTCAGAGGCTTTGATGATGATATAGTGGTCCATCTAAAGAAAAATACTGGGAACCACCATATTGGGCTTTCTCAAACCTAGTCACCTCTTGTTATATAGGGCTATAATTCCCATGACTCCCTGAACAGCTTGGCAACGACAAGGGAGATGTAGGGTAGTAACTAAAATAAACTATAAATTAGGAACTTCATCATTCACCAATGAAGCGCTAGGAAGACTATTCCCTTCCACTCTTATTCTCCATCAAATATGCCGAGAATCAATAATCTACTCTACAGTATTGTTTTAATGTATAGGAGCAGTTGGAACATTCAAACAATGATATCCAGTACATGATTAATAACACTGTCTACAGGTCATTATGAAATCTTTTGCAAATGGATACCCAGTATAATAATATCCAGCTAAAATAACAACAACAAGATAGCCCTACTTTTATTTATAATGTATTAGGACTCAAGGTGGCTTACAACAATGTTCTGTGCATTAACTTTCTCTAAACTAGTGCCCACCAAATACTTGGACACTCAAGAAGTTGGGAATTAGACGAGTGTGCCAGGATGATGGAGAGCCAGTTTGGTGTGGTGTTAAGGCATCAGACTAGAAACTGGGAAATGGTGAGTTCTAGTCCTGCCTTGGGTGACCTTGGGCCAGCTGGGTGACCTTGGGCCAGTCACTCTCTCTCAGCTCTAGGAAGGAGGCAATGGGAAACACACTTCTGAAATCTTGCCAAGAAAACTGCAGGTACTTGGCTAGGCAGTCACCAGGAGTCAACACTGACTTGAAGGCTCCAAAAAACCAACCAACCAACCAGGATGATATACATAAGGTTTTCCCAATGTTGTTCACAGCTGCACATGGAATTTTTGCTCTTCCAGAATTATAAAGATTAATTAAGATACCCTTATTGGAATTGCTATGGCCCTGATCATGTTTTCAGCTCCTGTATTGGCTGGCTCTTTTTAGCAAATGTGATTTTTATTGCATTTTTACAGTGCAATATGAGGATTTGAGGAGGTAGTTTGTTGAACTTTAAAGATTTACTGTTGGATCGTTATTCTATGGTTTGCTTTTAATTAATTTTGCACAATACTAAAGAGTTGTTTATTATGTTCCAAGCAAATCTAGGCATAAAGCTACTGTCAGCAGAACAGCTAACAGAAAGCACTGAAACTGGGTTTCCGGGGGCAATGTGTGATAGGAACTGATGGACCCATTTTCCTTCCCTTTGAAATCAGAATAAAGAGGGAAATGGCTGAGGTTCATTTGAAAAAAAAATGACAAGAAAAACTGTCTCCTGTCCTGACCGCTTCCAACAAGTCTGCAGAGGCAGCAAATGGTCCCAGTTTGCTCTTTGTGTGAACTTAGGTGATACACGAATGGGCATAACTCCTGTGGGGATTTTTTTCTCTCTCTTTTTTAAAATGGAATTATTTTAAATCACATATTTCTATATGAATGATTGGAACATTTGTGCTCATCCAGATCCTGGTATAGGTTGCAAAGGAAGCTAATAATCTGAAACCATTATATGGGATCAGGAGATCCCTAGTTATGATAGACATCAAATAATTCCCCTCTTAATTTTGCCTGAAGAGAAACCTCAGCAACCTGCTTCGGATAAAAGCCAGCATTACTTGGTGATCTCAAAAAGGGAAACTGTTATCCTTTCCAAATCCTTCAAGTACAGTAACCTTAAACCTTGCATATTTTTTCAGGAGCTAAGCATTTTTCTAACCTTGCCACCAAATGCCAAATTTGCTCCCTCTCTCTCTCACTCACTCACTCACTCACTCTCTCATTCCACCACCCCAGAACCATATTAAATCTTTCAGTCTATGAGGGGTCATTTTCCTGTTACGGACTTATGCAAATACAATTCTGGTTTGTGATCTTAAATAGGATTCCAAGTGGAAGTGAGATGTTTTGTTCACTTCTTTGAACACAGGTGTGCTGGTTTTGTGCTGTTTCTGAAAAAAATAGGATTCCTCTTTATTTCCACTATAGCTGTAATTGGACAGTGAAGATGTTCCAAGCTGCAATAGGCATTCCTACAGTAGGGACACCAAGCAGCTTCTGTCACTGACAGAAGCCATGGATATTCTTGATTTCAGTATAGAGAAGTCAAGGCGCATTTTAAGTGGAAAGTATTTTGGTTTTGGTACATGACACCAGAGAAATTATATAGAATGTATAAAGGCATTCCAAATATATGTTGGAAATGCGAACAACATGAAGGGACATTCTTAGTGAACATGTAAAAAAGCTAAAAAAAATTGGATTCAAACACACACATTGGTACAGAGGATTTTAAAGATTAATATTCAGTTGAAGCCAGAACTTTTCCTTTAGGACTGATGGATACATCAGTTAGAAAAGAGTCTTGGATATAGATGTGATTACTCAGGTGAGACTATTATATGCACAAAGATGGAAAGATTCAGCACTACCCACCATGGAGGAATGGCTGGTGAAACTGACAGAAGTTGCTGAGATGGACAAACTGACTTCTTTGATAAGAGAAAGGTCATTACTGACATTCCTCAATGACTGGAAACCCCTTATGGGCTTTTTATGTAAAAAAGGTAAATGATTTTGTGACTCATGGTTTTGATGATTAGAAAGAATAGGTCATAGAAAGAAGGGAATCATGATGAAATCTTAGAGACAGAGGTTTGATTAGAATTGTATGTATAACTGCCGAGAGGAAGATCAGAAGCCACTTCTTTATATATTTTGTTTTCATGTTTTCTGTTTTGTTTTGTTTTGTTCTGTTCTGTTCTTTTTCTTTTTTCTATCTCCTTTTTTCTTTGTCTCTTTTTTCCTTTCTTGTCTTTTCTCTTTCACATTTACTATATATTTTTCTTTGAATGTACTTATTATATATGTAAAATCTTTTTTAAAAAAAGAAAAGAAAGTATTTTGTTTTAAGTTGAAGCAAATAATCCAGGACTGTATGACTTCAGCCCTGCAAAGCAGTTGAGCTAAAGGGAAATGCAGTGTGGTATGGCACGGTACAATATGTATGGTATGTCAGTAGTCGTAGCTGTTGAATTAACATAGATATATGGGTCAATTCCTTCCTATGTGCACATTCAAATGAGTCAGTTTAAAAGACAATTATCTGGGGATATTTTTTCTCCAGGTACACAACTTAGTCATTTTTACAAAGGAAAAGGAAAGACATTTTCCCCCAATCTTTTCATTTGTTAACAATTAAAAATAAAACTAGTCAACAGTTAAAATACAAGATAGATAGATAGATAGATAGATAGATAGATAGATAGATAGATAGAGATAGATCAGCCAGATAAGTACAGACAATGCACATTCCAGACGACAGCCACTTCAAGACCTGATTGTTTTCTGCCTTTCCCATCCATGAGGGAAGGCATGTCTCGCTGGATGTTTCATGTGTGGACTGGTCTCTCAATGTTTGCCTTTTTCCTTCAGGAGGTTCTCTCCTCACTGGCCCACCTGCCTTTTCTTTGCTTTCCCAGATGGATGTCTTCACATCCTCTTCCCACCTTTCTCTTCTGACACTAATGCAGGCCCTTTTTCTTCTTTTCTCTTTTTCCTTTATGGTAGCATCATTGCTGTATTGCCATAATAATAAAAGTAATAAGGAACAGATTGGTCTTTGTTCCTAGATCTTCTGTAGGTTCATTAATACTTTGGAACAATGAAGAACTAATAGTTCAGCTTTATAGAAATGAAATAGCAATGCCCCTACATTGCATCTTAAAAGTTTTTTTTTAAAGAAAAGAAGAAGGGAAGACAAGTTTTGCAATACTCTAGGCAGCAGTGTGGAAATCAAGCATGCTTTACCCAGCCTAGGTAGAAACCAAAATGCTGCCCACGGGGAGATGTAGAGGTTAGATAGCACATACACTTAAAGGCTTCAGAATGGTTTATTGACTTAACAGATCACTGTTGGGTCATTCTCAAGGTTATGAAAAAGTAGCAGCTGCTGACCAGCTTAGAACAACAACCAGCCCCTGGAGGGGAAGCCCATGTCAGGCACTGCAGCCAGTCAGAGCTGGGGCTGCTATTAGAATGGAACAAAGTGCTGGAGACCATCCACTTTGAAGGGGTTAGGGTGGCTAAGGTCAGAAAACAATAGTTTTTAATCAGAGCTGGAAAACACAGGTGCTGGGTGCATTTGCAATGGGCTGGGAATGGAAAGATGATAAGCTCATCCATTCCTGCACTCAGGAAGTGGTGAGTGGTCTGTACTGGTGATGGGCCAAGCAGAAAGCGCAGATCTGCCCTTAGTTTCTGGCAATTATATACAGCCCTTAAGAAGGAAAAAATACCAGTTGCCTTCCCTTCCTGAGTATATCTTCCCTTTCCTCTGATGTTACTTATACAATGAATGAAACAACATCTATAACTCTCTTCTTTAAAAAAAAATCTACCATATAATAACCAAATGTTGAACCATTTTCTGTACAGCACATGAAGTGAGTAGCTATATGACATGTTTCAGATTCATAACCTTTCGATAAGTGGGGTACATTTTACAGTTGAAGAAGCTGAAAACCAAAAGACAACATAATTTGTTAAAATAAACAACTGAAAACTGTCAGTAGAACACATGCCTGCAGTCCAAAACACATTCCATATTCAGAATCAGTAAAGAAACTGAACAAATCAGCCATCAGGTCTCACTTCACAGCCTGGCTCAAATGCCTGAAGGAACAACGTAGTCTTTAATGAATTGTGACCAGCCCGAAGGGTTTGGGTCCCCCAGATCCCTGGAGGGATGCTGTCCTGCAGTGCAGGTGGTGACACAGAGAAGGCATGACTCCTGGCTACCACAAGATGATACTGCTTAAGAGAAGGACCCAGAGCATATCAACCTTGCTGGGTCTGGCAGGGCAAGCTGAAACAGCTGGAAACAGTCCAGCAAGTAAACTGGCCCTGCCATGTAGGGTTTTATCAGTGATAACCAGCACCTTGAACTGCACTCCGAAGCTCACTGGAAAGCAGCCCAGCTCAGGCAACAGTGGTGTTATACGAATGCATTGTGAGACACCCAGAATTGCCTGCACCACTGCATTCTGAATAAGTAGCACTTTCCAAATGCTTTCCAAGCAGACCATGTAGAGTGCACTGCAGTATTACAAATAGGAGGTGACTAAGGGGTGAGTTACTGTGAGTAGGGCCTCCTGATGCAGAAAAAAAGTGCAATTGGTATACAAACCACATACTTGAGAAGGAAGTAACATTTATAGATAATGTTTAGTGTGGGTTGATTTTAATGGCATTTAGGAAACACTATCAAAATTCCCAGTGGAAGAAAATATCTTTGTCAAGGATCCTCAGGATTTTTTTTTCTTCCTAAGTATGACAGCCAGCTGGGTGACCTTGGGCCATTCATTCAAACTCAGCCCAACTCACCTCACAAGGTTGTTGTTGTGGGGAAAATAGGAGGAAGAAGGAGTATTAGGTATGTCCCCTGCCTTGAGTTATTTGTAAAAATAATAAAGGTGGGATAGATAACAAACAAACAAACAAATCAATAAAAATATGTGAATAAGTGTGTGTGTTTACATATTGTCTTTTCACTCTCCTTAACATTTGCAGAACATTTACAGATATTCTTCTGCAGGTAAATAACTATGAAAATCACAGGTCTAATGGCGGGATATTCAAAAAGCAGTAAGAAAGAGAATATCTTTGGACTAAGTGATTCTAATTTCTTTAATCAAAAGGAAATGAAAAAACAATTTCTCTGTTCATGAGCCAGAGTCTACAAATGCATGGGGACCTTCCATAGATTTTCCAGGAAAATTGTGTGTGGTTATGATGTAGTTGTTTTTTAGGTAATGATCCTATTTCATGATGATATGCAATGCATTTATTAAAACTACAGTTTTTAAAATGTCAAAACAATATGACAAACACTGATGCATTCTAATGGCACTGACATTCTGTGAACTGACAGCACAGTTCTTGTGGGCTATAATTTACATGCTTATTTCAAGATTATCAAATCTGGAACATGATGATCTTTGTGATAAATATGTCCATAAACATTTCATGAAGAATGCAATCTTTCCTTACAGATCTAATTTTTAAGACAGTGTAATTGAAAAGGCATCTGGAATACTTTCTTCTGTGCCACAGGACTTAATCCACACAATCTTATTGAGGGGACTGATAAAAATAACAGATTTATTAAAAACTCAGTGTTTTTATTTATGAATATTTCACTTTAATATGGGTAAAAACTACATGGATGGATGACTGATTACACATTTGGGATATCACCTTTGGTTTTATTTTAGCTACAGTTCAACAGTGAATGATAAATTGCCCTGCAACAAAATACTACAGTACAGAGTGTACTTATTAATCCTTCTAAGTAGTGAATACACTATAAAAGATATTACTAGAGCAAGAAACATACCAGCATTACCAAGGAAGGATTATGAACAGCCATCAGCCATCAATAGACAAATAGAGAGAAACCAAATTTACATACCATTCAAAAGACACATTAAAAAAGCTAAGTAGGAAACAAAAAGACCAGAACACATCCTCTCCAGCAACCAACACCCAGAGAAGCAGGGATTAACACCAGTCAAACAATCAAGCAGAAAACAATACTCCAATCAAGGAACTACCAAGGAGAAAACCCCACCCCCACCAACACTGGCAGGGCAAGCTACTGTATAGACACAGGGAGCAAACCCCACACTCACCAGCACTGATGAAGTTACCTAGTCGGGTAATCAAATGTCTGCAAGCACACAATCAAGCTCAGAGAGCACCAAGGACTCCACAGTTCAACCCTGAGTTACATATATTCTCTTCTGTTGGGATTATGAACAGTTTGCTTCCATACATCTCAGATGTGATTGACAAAAAATAGAGGAACAACAATATGAGGATTGTTTGGGATGCATTTAAAGCATTTATATGTGGTAGGGTAGTAGCCTATGCCTCTTGGAAGAAAAAAGGAGAAATTCATTCTGTAAAAAGTTACAAAAGGAGATAAAGGAAGCTTTGAATGTATATGCTAAAAACCACTCTTTGGAAACCTATTATGCTTTTAAAACTGTCATATTGGAGCTTGAACAATTATATGATTTGAAAAGAATATTAAATTGTATAAACAACTTGTATTGGGAGGAGGGAGAAAAACCTGATAAACAATTGTGTTGTCCTTTGAAACAACTCAAACATGGTGATATAATCCCTACAATAAGAGATTCTTTGGGGATAGACATGGGTATCCATTGGGGGGAGGCAAATGACAAAACATGCATTACAATGTCATGATGAAAATTCTGCTCCTTATATACTTGTGAGCAACATTGTGACCACAAGTGTGAAAGGGTAGAACTTGTGTCATGATGTCACCATACATCATCACAGCTAGCTCTTGACAACTCTGGGGATATTTAATAGCAACTGCCATGAAATTAATTCTCAGTTTATGGAGTTCTATACAAATTTGTATTTTACAGAAGATTACCTTATGAGCAGATTAATGTTTTTTTAAAATGGAATAAATCTTCCAAAAATATTGGATGCCCATTCAAAGAATTTAGCTGTACCTTTAACATTACAGGAATGTTTGAACTACTGAAAGTTCAACATAAAGGCTCTTGGGCCAGATGGGATACCATATAGTGAGAGCGAGAGAGAGATAAATAAAGACAGCTTGGCTTCTATAAAGACATATAAAGAACCTTTTGAAAAACCATACTTTGAAGCTTACTGTATATAACAAATACTTTGAAAAAGGATAAATCAGCATCATTAAACTTCTGCTCAGGTAATTACCAATAGGATTATTTTCCCTGTAGTCAAGATGAGATGTAAAATACATCAAGGATGCCTACACTCTCCTTTAATATTTAATTTGATGTTGGAAACTTTGGTCTGTTTAATAAGACAATTTGATGATATTCAAGCTGTTTGTAGATCAAAAAGTGAATAATTTGCTGCTTATTGTTATATGCAGAATATATTTTGGGTCTTTTTAATGATCATCACTGATCTTTACCTTGGTTTGTAGAAATGGTACAGCAATATAATAAATACCCTGGATACGCTATAAAATGGAACAACTCGAACATCATGCCAATTGGTAATAAGGGACCCATGGAAGTAGAGAAAAACTAGGACTTGTTTATTGCCATGATTACATTAAATACCTGGGGATAATTCTTAGCAAAATATGTTGTTTAATAGATAGGAATATTTTGAATTGTATGACTCAGATAAAAGAAGATATTACATAATGAATAAAAATGTTGATTAGTTTGTGGGGAAGAATACATTTGGTGGAAATGAATAGGGCTTCAATAGCTAGCTATTGAGTGTGTTTGCCTATGTTGGTTCCACTTAAATATTTTAAACAGATTGATAAATTAATGATTACATTTCTTTGGAAGGAACAAATACTTAGGATTTCTCTTGCAAAGTTAGAACTCTCATATGAAATGGTGGATTTAATATCTTCATTTTAAAGCATATCATTGAACCTATTTGTTAAGCTTAATAATGAACTGGAATGAAAAGGAAGTGGAATATTATGTTCCATTTTGGGCTCAGTTGCAAAGTTAATCCTAGCAAGTGTTTGGTTCCAATTAAAGTTGGAATTTTGGTACATTTCCAGCATTAAAGGCAGTTAGATATATTTGGGTATTTCTGGGGGAGAAATTGAAAATTTATCCTAATTTGCATGAGAAATTGGGGCTTTGGAATAGCCTTATTTAAAAATTGTTTGTTTGTATGTATGTGTGTGTTAGAAAACATGGCTTGAAAATGGATAATACTCTTAGGCTAGATCCAGCTTTACTCTTGTCCTGTCTATGGAGCTGGCTGGCTACCATTTCTAGAGAAGAAAAATGGATGACATCGTCCTCCATGTTTCCTCCTCTTGTTCTCAAAGCAGCCTCTATATGTATTTCCCTGCCATGCTTCAAAAGCACGCTTTTCTTCCTGATGTCAGCTCAAGTGTTTTTGCCATTTCAGCCAGAGCACTTTGCCCTTTCAGATGACTTGAGCAGTGGCATACTAAGGAGCCAGGCGGGGTGGTAGGGGTCTGCCCCAGGTGCAGGCAATAAGGGGTGGGGGTGGTGCTGCTAAGGACCCAAGGAGGCTAGAAGCAGGTGGAGTTGACTCATGCAGCCCATGCACTGTTTGGCAGTTGGTGGCAATGAAGCAGCAGTGGAGGGAAAAAAGGTGCTTTTGAATCAGTTTTGACTGCTGGCAACTGCCTCCTGCAGTTTTCTTGATAGCCTTTTCCCTAGGGCTAAGAGAAATGACTGGCCCAAGATCATCCAGCTGGCTTTGTGGCTAAAGTAGGATTAGAACTCAGAGTCTCTTGGTTTCTAGTGTGATATCTTAACCACAATACCAAATGGGAGCTCAGGAAAAAAGGAAAAATGATCTGTTCCTGGAGTCAAATATGCTAGGTACATCACTGGGCTAGAGCCTAAACTCAGCAGTTCATTAGCTACTTACAGAGAAGGGACCATCATTTCAACTGAGCCAGCGCTCAGTAACATTACCTCTAGTGTCATTTAGTCTTCCCATTTATCCCAAATATTACACTAGTATATTCAGTTAAGTTTTTATTTATTTATTTATTTTCTATCCCATCTTTATTATTTCTATAAATAACTGGAGGCGGTGAACACACCAAATACCCCTTCCTCCTCCTGTTTTCCCCACAACAACAACAATCCTGTGAGGTGGGTTGGGCTGAGAGAGAGTCACCCAGCTGGCTTTCATGCCTAAAGCGGAACTAGAACTCACAGTCTCCTGGTTTCTAGCCCAGCACGTTAACCACTAAACCAAACCTCTAATCACTGTTGGTTGAATTTCATCAGGAGTTTTTAAAAAAGTTACTGTTCTTATTTCATAGCTTCCTCTTCACTTTTTAAAAATTAAGATCAGTTCCATGGCTACATGGATTTTTCAGTCACCTAAGGTAGAAGGCCCCATGCAGAGGGTGGAGCTTTTAGCAGTAACTCATCACCACTCATCTGGACTACTTCACTGAACTTAATATGTGTCCTAACAACCAGGAAACACACTGAGACAATGAACTGGTCTCTAATATTTATTGCTAGTACTTAACAGGAATCCTAACAAACTGAAGAAGCGTGGGAAAAACCCAGACATATAACCCCCAAGGGTTAAGGCGGTCCCGATCTGTGTCTCTTTGAATGGCTGAACAATTCCTCAGTGCTACGCATGCGCTTGACAGTCTGGATGGGAGCCCCCTGCTCGCCATTCTTACTCATGACAATATGGAAGCTTACTTGGTCCAGAATGCAGTGGCCCAGTTAATAGCCAGGGTCCATTGTTCAGAGCTTATTATACCTGCAGTGGCTTCCTATCAACTTCAGAGTAAAATTCAAATTTTGTTGTTTATTCGTTTAGTCGCTTCTGACTCTTCGTGACTTCATGGACCAGCCCACACCAGAGCTTCCTGTCGGTCGTCAACACCCCAGCTCCCCCAGGGACGAGTCCGTCACCTCTAGAATATCATCCATCCATCTTGCCCTTGGTCGGCCCCTCTTCCTGTTGCCATCCACTCTCCCTAGCATCAGCACCTTCTCCAGGGTGTCCTGTCTTCTCATTATGTGGCCAAAGTACTTCAGTTTTGCCTTTAATATCATTCCCTCAAGTGAGCAGTCTGGCTTTATTTCTTGGAGTATGGACTGGTTTGATCTTCTTGCAGTCCAAGGCACTCTCAGGATTTTCCTCCAACACCACAGTTCAAAAGCATCTCTCTTCCTTCGCTCAGCCTTCCTTATGGTCCAGCTCTTGCAGCCATATGTTACTACGGGGAACACCATTGCTTTAACTATGAGGACCTTTGTTGTCAGTGTGATGTCTCTGCTCTTAACTATTTTATCGAGATTTGTCATTGCTCTTCTCCCAAGGATTAAGCGTCTTCTGATTTCCTGACTGCAGTCAGCATCTGCAGTAATCTTCGCACCTAGAAATACAAAGTCTTTCACTGCTTCTACATTTTCTCCCTCTATTTGCCAGTTATCAATCAAGCTGGTTGCCATAATCTTGGTTTTTTTGAGGTTTAGCTGCAAGCCAGCTTTTGCACTTTCTTCTTTCACCTTCATCATAAGGCTCCTCAGTTCCTCTTCACTTTCAGCCATCAAAGTGGTATCATCTGCATATCTGAGATTGTTAATGTTTCTTCCAGAGATTTTAACTCCAGCCTTGGATTCCTCAAGCCCAGCATGTCGCATGATGTGTTCTGCATACAAGTTGAATAGGTAGGGTGAGAGTATACAGCCCTGCTGTACTCCTTTCCCAATCTTAAACCAGTCCGTTGTTCCGTGGTCTGTTCTTACTGTAGCTACTTGGTCGTTATACAGATTCTTCAGGAGGCATTCAAGATGACTTGGTATCCCCATACCACTAAGAACTTGCCACAATTTGTTATGGTCCACACAGTCAAAGGCTTTAGAATAGTCAATAAAACAGAAATAGATGTTTTTCTGAAACTCCCTGGCTTTTTCCATTATTCAGCGGATATTGGCAATTTGGTCCCTAGTTCCTCTGCCTCTTCTAAACCCAGCTTGTACATCTGACAATTCTCGCTCCATGAATTGCTGAAGTCTACCTTGCAGGTTCTTGAGCATTATCTTACTGGCATGTGAAATAAGTGCCTCTGTTCGATAGTTTGAACATTCTTTAGTGTTTCCCTTTTTTGGTATGGGGATATAAGTTGATTTTTTCCAATCTGATGGCCATTCTTGTGTTTTCCAAATTTGCTGGCATATAGCATGCATTACCTTGACAGCATCATCTCGCAAGATTTTGAACAATTCAGCTGTGATACCGTCATCTCCTGCTGCCTTGTTATTAGCAGTGCTTCTTAAGGCCCATTCAACCTCACTCTTCAGGATGTCTGGCTCTAGCTACCTGACCACACCGTCAAAGCTATCCCTGATATTGTTATCCTTCCTATACAGGTCTTCTGTATATTCTTGCCACCTTTTCTTGATCTCTTCTTCTTTTGTTAGGTCCTTGCCATCTTTGTTTTTGATCATACCCATTTTTGCCTGGAATTTACCTCCAAAGTTTCTAATTTTCTGGAAGAGGTCTCTTGTCCTTCCTTTTCTATTGTCTTCTTCCACTTCTGCACATTGCTTGTTTAAAAATAATTCCTTATCTCTTCTGGCTAACCTCTGGAATTTTGCATTTAATTGGGCATATCTCCCCCTATCACTGTTGCCTTTTGCTTTCCTTCTTTCTTGGGCTACTTCTAGTGTCTCAGCAGACAGCCATTTTGCCTTCTTGTTTTCTCTTTCTTTGGGATGTATTTTGTTGCTGCCTCCTGAACAATGCTGCGAACGTCTGTCCAGAGTTATTCCAGGACCCTATCTACTAAGTCCAGTCCCTTAAATCTATTCTTCACCTCCACTGCATATTCCTTAGGAATAGTAGTGAGCTCATATCTAGCTGATCTGTGGGTCTTCCCTAATCTCTTGAGTCTGATCCTAAATTGTGCAAGAAGAAGTTCGTGATCTGAACTACAGTCAGCTCCAGGCCTTGTTTTTACCGACTGTATAGATGTCCACCACCTTTGGCTGCAAAGGATGGGGTCAATCTGATTTCTGTGTTGTCCATCTGGGGAAGTCCATGTGTAAAGCCGTCTCTTAGGTTGTTGGAAGAGAGTGTTTGTTATGCAGAGTGAGTTGTTTGGCAAAATCCTATCAGCCTATGTCCTGCTTCATTTTGTTCTCCCAGGCCATGCTTACCTGTAATTCCAGGCGTCATTTGACTGCCCACCTTAGCATTCCAGTTTCCCGTGATGAAAATAACTTCTCTTTCAGGCATGTTGTCCAGTAGTGCTGCAGATCCTCATAGAACCGATCTACTTCAGCTTCTTCAGCATCTGTGGTTGGGGTGTATATTTGGATCACTGTGATGTTAGATGGCTTGCCCTGAATTCGAATTGAGATCATTCTATCGTGTTTTGGATTGTATCCAAGCACTGCTTTAGCCACTTTACTATTAATTATGAAGGCTACTCCATTTCTTCTGTGGTCCTCTTGTCCACAGTAGTAGATCTGGTGGTCATTTGATGTGAAGTGGCCCATTCCAGTCCATTTCAGTTCACTGATGCCCAAAATGTCTATCTTTAATCTTGACATCTCACCAATAACCACATCCAATTTGCCCTGGCTCATAGATCTTACATTCCAGGTTCCAATGGTGTGTTGATCCTTAGAACTTCGGATTCGCCGTTCACAACCAGCACCGTCGGCCGCTAGCCGTCGGCTTTGAGCTAGCTGCGTCATCATGTCTGGGGCTAGTTGAACTCATCCTCTGTTCCTTCCCAGTAGCATTTTGACCATCTTCCGACCTGGGGGTCTCATCTTCCGATGGTATACCGACATATCTTTGGTTGTACTGATCCATTGAGTTCTCATGGCAAGAATAGTGGGGTGGGTTGCCATTACCTTCCCCAGGGATCGCATTTAGTCTGACCTCTCTGTCATGACCTTCCCGTCTTGGGTGGCCCTTCACGGTTTAGCTCATGGCGTCACTGAGGTGCTCAAGGTCCAGGACCATGGCAAGGTAATGATCCTTTGCAGAAGAAAAATTCAAACTGCTGCTTTGAATAAAGCCCTACATAGCTTGGGACAGAGATATTTGTAGGACTGCCTTCTTCATCAGGATTCAGCCCAATCAGCTTGTACTGTACATCCCAGGAAAAAATATCGGGGATTCATCATTTCTACAAGGTATCAGTGAGGAGCAAAGTATTCTGTGGAATAGCCTCCCGTTCAGATATTAGACCTGCCCCGAAAGTTTTGGCCTTGCATAAGTTTTTGAAAATTGGTTTATTCTGGAGGGCTTATGGTGAGTAGAATTTTTTATTGTTGTTTATTTATAGTTTTATGTTTTGAATTTTATTTTACTTTAATAAAACATTTTGCTGATGTTTTATTGTATGTGCTTAATTAATGTAAATCACCAAGAATCTTACAATCAATAATCAATCAGTCAGTCAGTCAGTCAATCAATCAATCAATCAATCAATCAATGTCATATATTTAAAAAATGATCTTGTGTTTTAAGAAACAACAAATACATTTAGTATGATTTAAAAACAATTTAGCTCCACAAAATAAATATTTCTGGGATTTATTGGACTCCTCCATGGACGTGCTTGTCCTGGCAATGTAATACATTTGAGGGGACAATAGTGTGCATGCTTTGATCTGTCCAGTGACAGTTCATTTTGGTTAGATGGTTTTATTATGGTTAACTGAGTCCTTGGGAGGAAATCAAGTTTTGACACTATCAGTGTTGTTGAATTATATTCTAAAAATTATAACTTATCTATTTATAAAGAGCTTTGGATATATTGTGCTTGGACAATTGCAAAGAAGGTGATTGTGTATTCTTGGGAGGATGTGAACTTAATGTTATCAGCTTAATGAAAACGCTCAGCCTTTGAACTGTCTCTTTATCAGTGGAGAGGCAAGATCAGACAATATCATTCTGTATGATCTTGTATTAATTTGTTGTTTAAAAATTGATTGATCAATCTTTATACAATTATGGTAGTATTATTTCTCTATTGTAGAAAAATAGAGAATACAATGGGATTAATGCAGTTTTCTTTCTTTTTTTAATTTTGCCTCATTTTTGGTTTTTTCTTGTCATGTTCCTTCTTTTTTTCTTTTTGGTTTTTATTAATGTTCCTTTTAGAGAGCCAGTTTGGTGTAGTGGTTAAGGCACCAGGCTAGAAACTGGGAGACTCTGAGTTCTAGTCCTGCCTTAGGCACAAAGCCAGCTGGGTGACCTGGGCCAGTCACTTTCTCTCAGCCCTGGGAAGGAGGCAATGGCAAACCACTTCTGAAAAACCTTTCCAAGAAAACTGCAGGGCCTTGTCCAGGCAGTTTCTGAGAATTGGACACGACTGAATGGATAAAAATATTGTTCTTATACATAGCTTCTTTTTGAATGCTCTAGAATAAAATTAATAACTTTTAAATTATTATTTGTATTCTTTATAAAACTCAATGAAAAAAATGAAAATTAAAAAATGGATTTTTAAAATTCTCAGGAGATATTAACAGGTGAGAAAAATACTGGACAAATACAATATAAGAGTCAGATTTGAGGCAGTGGACAATATGGAACAACTTCTGCTGCCCCTAGGGAGGATACATTCCCCAAAGTATGAACTGAGGAAGTGCGTAAAACAAATTGCCAGCATGGATGGTCAAAGTAGATGTTTATAGAACACAGGATTAAAGAAGATGAAAAGAATATTAGACTTAATATTCACACAGGACATTCAGCCTTGCCTGAAACCAGCCACCCAACCACCCAAGTTAAATCACAAAATAGGCCTGGAGAACATCAGCATCCTGGTATGATGTAACAGATATTTCTTCAGAGTTATTTAAAAAGTAACAAACATTTATAAACATCCAGATAATTTAATCAGGGAGGAAAGTTATCAATTGTTATCCGACATAGTTGTGAGCAATTAGTTGTGGGTATTCCACTTCAATCAATACAAAAAATATGTGATGTGACATCTGTTGCCATGTAGCATTTCAGATCTGCTCTGAGGAGGCTAGACACGTGCTTAGCCAAATGTCAGCACAAATTCACTGCCTCACCCAGCATTACCCAGAATTCATTTCACCAACTAATTTCATAGCTGCTATGAAAACCCACATTCTGTGATATGACAGGACTACAGGTAATCCTCACTTAACAACCATTCATTTAGTGATGGTTTGGACTTACAACAGTGTTGGAAAAAACAACTTACAACTGGTTCTCACACTTATGACCATTGCAGCGTCCCTGCAGTCATGTGATCACAATTTGGGTGCTCGGCAACCATTTCGCATTTATGACCGTCACAACATCCTGTGTTTACATGATCACCATTTTTGACCTGGCCAGCTTCTGGCAAGCAAAATCAATGGGGAACCATGTGATTTGCTTAACCATGGGATTTGCTTAATGCCTGCGGTGATTCACTTAATGACTGCTGCAAAAAAGTCCATAAAATCAGTTTGGATTTGCTTAATGACCGCTTCACTTAGCAACCAAAATTCCAGTGCCAATTGTGGTCATTAAGCAAGGACTACCTGTATTCCAGTGTTTAGTGTTTTTTGCTAGTACAGCCTCTGAGATATAGAAACATTAGAGCATTTGGACAAACTTAGTGGTTCCTGGAAAGATGCAGTGCTCAATGATTGCTTAGACTTGAAAGTTAATGTCTTTATGTATTTTGTTACTGCAAGTTGCCTGTTCACATTTGCAGCAGCCTGTTGGTCAAAAGGGCAAGCTCCACAGAGATGAGTGAAATTCTCCATCATAACTTGGAACTGATTTTCAGTTTCTTTCAGTTTCTAGATTTATTTTTCCAAGCCACAAGATCTGTCCATCTTTTACCTTTCCACCCACTTTGACCCCCAGTGCTCCCAACCATACTTCCCCTTCCCCTTCCTCACTTTTCAAGACATAAGGAGACCACAGATGTGCAGGAGTTTAAAAGAGAGTTCTTCCTCTCCTTCCCTTTGACAAGCTAATTAATATGTTGACAGAGAAGAATTAGAAACTTACTGCCTTTATAATTACTGAACTGGTGACATGAGTAATCCTCCTTTCTCTGACAGTTTCTACTTGGCGTTTGGGGTCATAGAGAAATTCAGCAAGCAAATGCCACCCTGGTGTCCATTTAAAGATTTTTCCATTCATGGCATATTGCTCAAATGTAACTGGGATGTGATGGTTAGACTCTTGGACTAGATCCAGGTTGCCTGGCTTTGAATATCCTCTCCGTAGGTGCTTCCAATCTGCATTCAGCCATGAAGTTCACTGAATTACTTTGGGCCATTTATCAGCCCAAAGTACCTCACTGGAATACCGTGAGTGTAAGTTGCAGGGTAGGGGGTCAATCATGTATGCAGGCCCCAGGAGGTGGGGCAAAACATAAACGGCTTGGATAGGTTAATAAGTCCCCTGTTTATGAGAAAAGCTACTGGTGGACATCTGTTTCGATAATTGAGGTATTATCTTTTTATCACTTTGCATTGCTGAGATATTGAGTCTCTACATATGTACAGTAGTGCAGCACAATATCTTGACTTGGAAATGGAATTTGAAATGGGTTCCCTGAATTCTTAAAGAAGCTGCCTTTGCCATTTTATATCTACTCTTGGTGAATGGTGCTTGGCTTTACCATCTTGCTGTCTAGATGTTTATAGTCCAGGTGCTGCCCAGAGTCCATGCACATGAGATGGGCAGCTATATAAATTCAACAAACAAACAAAGTGTTACTAATGAGATTTTAAGATTAGGGTTGAGATAGGAGAAAGTGAACAGAACTGGAGAGAATGCTAAAATCAAAATGGTGGATGTCAAAGTAATCAGAGACGCCTTTCTTTGGGGATAGCCTAGAGCTGACTTCCTTAGCCACTGATTTAGACCAGTAGCCTTAAGCCTCCATATGACTGGAACAATGATGATTTGTAAGGCTGTTCGGTTAATAAATGTAAATCTTCAGATCTATGCAATGTCATGTGCTGAAAAGAAGACTGTATATATATGGAAAGGGATTTAGGGTAAGGTTTACATACTTCCCCATGTACCTCCTTCATAAACATTTGGATGTTCAGACAAATACTTGCATAGAGTTCTTTTGCATTTTGAACTGGGCAAAAACAGGCCTTCCCACAACTCCTAAGTATGACTGCTAAAGGAAACAAATGACTGCCAGCCACTTTGAACAGGGCCTAGTGAAGGAGACAACTGCTTTTGGCTGGAAGAAGAAGGGCTGCTCTCTACAGAATCATTGTAGATAGTCGTTTTGAATGTTGTGGAAGTGTTAAACTGTTTATGCCAATACTGAGCTCTGTGCAATGGTAAGTGAACTCTGATGCTACAAAATGTCAGAAGCCTCTTCCTCCTCCAGTGACCTTGTTCCAAAAGAATCCAAACCAGAATGGCCACGATAATGTCTCAACTACTGAGAGACAATAGAATTATTTCATGTAAAGTAGAAAGAGCAGCATCTATTCTTCAAGGATGAATTTGATACTAGGTAGATAGACTAGGTTTTTATAAAATGAAAGATTCTTTAGCAGGACGACCTGTTTCTCTTTCTCTTTAGACTGGTATGCTTTAATTTATCATTACAGCATATCGCTGTGCTTTGAACATTCAGGATATCAGAGTGGTGACTCACACAATACATTTTTAAAGTGCTTCTTGAAAAATGGTATTGATTCATTCAAGAAAACATTTCATGTTCATTTGATGACTTTTGCTGTTCTCTTTATTTAACCAAACAAACCATTGTTATAGAACCAAGCTATATTTTATGACTTAAGGTAAAATTTTTCACAAGAGGTCTTTGGAGCACTGTGTAAGATTCCACTGTTGTACGAGCTATAAGTTTACAGTGTAAATCCCCCTTTGTTTTTGGTACTCTGGGTTCAGAAGGATGGTTCTCTTTTTCTTCTGTTTTAAGCAATCACATTTTAATTGGGAATAGCAGTTTATCAGAAACTGGTATTAATGTGGTAGATACAGTACAAGCTTACAGGGAGATTATGTACTTTATAAATGTGTGTATTTATAAATTAATGAAATTGTCTAGAAGGGTGGAGGGCAAGAAGTATAATATGAAAATAAGAAGATGGACTAGATATGCCCTTAAATCCTTGATGAAATATGATACTTGAGTGATCTTTAAGGCACATACTCTTAAGCCTTTATTCCTTTGTGGGTCTTTTGAGGAGATGAAATTGGGTTTGGCATTTGAACTGCATCCTTGAGGTCATTAAAGGAAATGTGGCACAATTGCATATATAGATCAAGGTGAAATAAATGACGATAACTATTTAATTCACTCTCTTGAACTAGTTGAGTATTTTTCTTCTTAGTGCCAATTTCTGTCTTACAAAACACCTACCTGTCCTTGGTAGATCTTGAGAAGGTAAGACAAAGTGGCCTTGGTTAGTACTTGGATGGGAGCTCACCAGGAAATTGCAGGACTGAAGGCTAGACTGGGAAGTTGAAAACAACCAAGAAAAAGACAATAGCAAGCCATTTCTATATTCCTGTCAAAAGAATATGTCCATGAAGCCACCAGCACCAGGACTGGACAGAACACTACCATTAACAATCAACAAATAGTGATGCAACCTTGAAAGTGGCCAAACAATGCCAGGTGAACAGGAAATAGGTCTGATGGGAAAACCCATTGAATTCAATGGACTTCCTACTGATTAGAGATGCAGAACTATTCAGTTATGAACTTCACCCCACTTTTAAAATGTTGAGTTTGCAAGACATTATTTTGTCACTCCACCCAAAATAATAACAATAATAGTCTCATTTGTAGTCATAAGTAAACCCAAGCCTGTTTGTACTTTCTTCAGTTACGTTTTACTGATGCTCTTTGAGATGTCCAAAATGTCATTTCATTTTGATGCAGACATTTTGACTCATAAATCGTTCTGACAGAGACACTTCCCATCTGAAAGTTGTAGCTTGCCAATCTGACCTTGATTTTCATAAAGCTTTTAGGAAGCCTGTTTCAAGGAGTATGCATGCCTCATACCATACACCTGGCGTTACCAACCTGTAGTCAGAACTCTGTAGGTGTGTTCTCCCTACAATTTCCAGAATTCTGAGCAAGCACTGAGAAAGCTGAATTTGCATCACAACACATCTAGCATCAGATTGCTGTAGTCTTAATTTTTGGTGGCCGACTGTATCTATTTTAGGTCCTGCACTGATACGTGTTTTTACATATGATAATTATTTCTGCTAGGGTAGGACAATTCATATGAATCTGCACATTAAACAAATCTATGTCTTTTCCCCTTTCAAATGGATATTTAATGTGTCACAAACCAAAATAATGCTGAATTCCAATCTGTATATTAATCAGACAGATTAGGATTAAGATGCTTTGTATCAAAGAAAATTCCTTGGTTTTTCCTACCTGTAAATTTAAAATCCTAGGTACAAAAACACCTGAAACTGCAGATGTACCTGTTCCCACTACTAGTTGTGGTGGCTTCTTTCCTAGAGAAAAATAGGTATAGATTATCACTTTGATGTAGCTGCTAGATGGTCTGGTGATGGCATTTTATGGAAAGTAATAGGCTTCAAAATTCTCTTGCAAATAAATTAATGCACCTCTGTCTCTGTAATATAAAATTTGTATTTTGTAACAGCAGGAATGAAAGAAGGAAATGGAGTATGAAGGATATCAATAAGAAGGAAAAGGGGAAATGGACAAATGGACAAATGGGACTCTTCCATTATTCGTCACCATTGGCCATGCTGGTCACCATTGGCCATGCTGCATCTGGAGAGTTACAGCCTGCCCATATTGGGATGAAAGATGAGTATTCTTTGGAATGTTCATGTATTATTTAAAAAAATACTGCATTAATTTACAGGAGAGTTACAGCTCAAAAATGGTCAAAGATTTGCAGCTGTTCTGATACACTGCTGCTTCTGGAATCATTGGAAAAAAAGTTCATTAAAAATAGAAATACTTTCTTCTCAAAAAAGGGAACAATATTTATTTAAAACTCCAAAAGAAAATACTGTATTTATTGATCAGATTACACTGGCAATCTGGTATGGGTGTTTACAGTGAGCTAACTAAGTTGACAGGACAAGACAAAATGTATGATGTCCCCTCCTAGTATTCAACACATGCACCAAAGTTGCACATATCAGTTTGTAAACTGTCAGATCTTGAATTCAGTATAACAATAGCATGCTGCTTGCAACAGACCCTTTGTGATCCCAAGTACTAATCTTACAAAGCTCTGGAGTTGCCATCTGACTTATAGCAGAATAGTGAATGTACCTGAAGAAGAACCTCTATATATGACTTCAATAGATTGGCACATTAAATGGGAGCAAAACTTTCTTCCAGGACATGTTAAGTTTCAGGGTGTTAAGTTTTATGGAGCTTTAAAGGTAATTAAGATCACTCTGATTTGTATTCAGGAGTGGACTGAGCCACTGGAAAACTTAATACACCAGAATAATATGTTATCTGAAAATACAGTATTTTCAAAATGACCATAGCTTCGGTCAGGAACAGTTGCAGAACCAAATGCTGCTTCTGAATAAACTTCGAAGACAAATTCCCATTACTAAAAATCAATCCTAGGTGTTAAAAGATCATAACTGTGGCCAGTTTATCTGTGGAAACTGAGCCCTACTTTGAAATATCAATGTACTGGGATTCTGAACACAAAGAAGTACTTGTACAAAAATAACTGAAGAATTTTTGGTGTAGGCTTTCACAGCCAGTATTTGTTGGGCAGTGTTGGGCTTCAGGGTTTAGTGGCCATGGCCAATACATTGGATTTCCTAACATTTTGCTGGCAACGGTGGCTGGCATCTTCAGAGGCAAGCTGGTCTGCTATGCAGACCACAAGCAAATAAGCAGAGACTGACGGCTCCTGCCTTTATGGCCAGGTGTCCTGACTTTTGACATGCATAGCAGACCACCTTGCCTCTGAAGATGCCAGTTACGGTTGCCAGTGAAATGTCAGGAAATCCATTGTCTAGACCACGGTCACTAAACCCTTAAGCCAACACTGCTCGACTGAAGAATTTTCTTATAAACGCGATTGCCCATTTCAAATTGCTGGGACTGTAGAATTGTTGTTGATGCCTGTGTACAATATAAAAAAAATCCTACATACCCACCTTCAGCAATCTACAGTAGATTCAAAGGGGAAAAAAATTGATTCAGGGTGTATGTGGGTAATTTTCACTTCTTTGTGAGCACTGTGCCTTTTTTTTTTTTATGTCCCGAAATTTGGTCACAAATAGTGTTAGAATTCTTAATTTGTTTGGCTGCTGTAACAAAAACAACATGTAAAAATGCTGTTGTGTTTTAAAGACAAACACATTATTCTCCACCGTGCTTCTCACAGAGCATTATGCACTAGCAAGTGTGCATTCAAGCATGAGGTATATCCAGCTGCATTTCCTTGGTGATGTATATGACACACACATTAGGAAAAAAACAGATTAGTTGTATTCCTGTTATATTTCTGGAAGTAATATAGAGCAGCTCAGGTATACAGCAAATGTAACATTATTACCTTGAAAGCTATTCTTCCTTGGCTACACTGAAAGTGGTAGTTGTGGCTTTTGTCCTCTGGGTGTCTACGCTGCAACACAGTTTTCATCACCATCCATATGAAAAGTTGAGAGAGGTGATTAGAACTGTTGTCTTTTCAAGGTCAGAGATGCACCTGAAACAAAAGGGCTTTCATAATTCTCATATCCAAACTCTAATACTTTCTTGCTTTGACAAATATGGCCATTAACTTCAGACTGTCTCAATCAGTGATCACATTTTTATCCATTAGTTTGGCTTAAATCCTCCAAACTTTCAAACACAGTACATACATGTACATACTATTTGTCATAAATACTCACAGAGACTGGTATTTATCCTTAGGCCTGGTGTATCTACTAGTCAATAACTAAAATTAATTTCTTCTCTCTCTGTTTTCAGTATGTGTCCATATCCCAGCTTTTTGTTAGAGTTTTTGGTGACATATCTGGAGGTCTCCCCTATTTTTATCCCTCAAAAACAACTCTGTGAGTGTGTCTAGGCCAGTCAGTCAGTATCATCTATGGCCAGGACAGGACTGGAATGTGGCTCTCCTTGATCCAACACCCAAACCTTCACTAGCTCCTTCTACTTTCCCTTTCCTTTGCTACACACATCATCTTAAGCCTTCACATTCATGTGATTGGGACCAGAAGAACAGCCTGCATTTATTGGCTGTATCTGTTGATGCATTCCAGTTGTCTGCTGGTCTATGCTAGGGGGTGGAGGGAGAAGGAAGGTAAATCCGCATGAGGGGGCAGATTTTCTAGGCACGTTGATTCCTCCCTGGAGGTGGAAACTTGTGCAATCAAGACCGCACATCATGAGCAGAATGGAACTGACTTGAATAGGAAGTGATGACAGTTTAAACACAAAAGCAAATGTGGTTCCAGTGGTAGTGGTCTTATTCCATATGAACATAATCCTATGATTATGAATACCTGAAAACCTGAGAACTGGGCAACCAGGGTCTTCTGGGGATAAGCAGACAGATTCTGAAATGTTATCACTCTTCTCACAAGTCAAAGAGTTAACCACAGCACCAATGCTACTTCAGTGATACTCCACAACTTTCTCTTGTTTCTACAAACTTTTTTCTTGAATGATTGGTTAACACTAAATTCATTGCTCAGGGCTTTTGTTGTTCTGACCGATCCTGAGTCTAGCCCTAAAATCGTTAAGGTCTTTATTGCCTTTGTCTGAATTCATGTAACTATTCTGGAATCTGAGTACTTGCCTTGTTCTTTTGCCCACTTCACTAGACTCTACAGTCTAGTGTGAGAAAAAGGTACATTTTAAGTTTTAGACCATTCTGCATTATTCTTACCTATTGATATGATGGCCCAGTGTAATAGGGAAGGCAGTGAAAGATTGGGAGGGCAGAAAAATTGGAAGAAAATATTTTGCTTTCTGTTTTTTTATCTGTGTTTCTAGGGAGACAGCTCTCTTGTTCTTTTATTTCACTTGACTGATCCATTTGCCATAGGACATTTTGCCATTTGTGAAGCCACCAAGTCCTGGATCTATACATAAAAGATTATGGTTGCCTGTTCTGCAATCTGCACTTATTGACACCTGATGGAAACTTCTGTAGAGGAATCCCAAGTCTGTGATTACTACTAATCTATAACTATTAAGTCTTTTTAGATATAGTTAATAACAGTTTTGTTATGACCCAAAGGTCCCTAATAAGAGTTTATTAACCTCTCTCTCCATCTTCACTACCACAGCCTGGCATTTAGAAAAGCTCTTTTCTTGTTGAGTTTTGTCAATGTCACTCTGTAAGAAATGTAACAGTCTTGAGATATTTTAACCTTGTCTTAATTTGAAGTGAAAGACAGCAATGACGGTCAACGTTTTTTTTCTGCTGAGGACCACATTCCCTTAGGGCAGTGGGTCTTAAACTGAGGATTATCCTGGAGACAATGGAGCAATTTGCAATTACTTGTTTGTGAGTTGAGGATCTAGTATGGGACTTCCCCTGCTGAGGTGCTTGTGTAAAACAGCAGAGTCTGGGTTTTTTGTGGGATTAATGACATTATTTGACACCAGGAAAAGGGTAATTGGGTCAAACAGTTTAAGGACCACTGCCTCTGGGAGCCATGAGTCCCTGGGGCTGAAGTAAGCAGGGTCTGGAATCAGAACCATAAGCTGGTGAGACACCCAACATTTCCTTACAGTTAGCAAATTTTATCTGATATTTCCCTAGTGATTTCTTTTTCTCAATATTTACTAAATATGTTTTTCTGCCTTTGTCTTTCTTATTTCTTAGCAAGGATAATCAGCATCAGTAAGCTGCTCAATGTGCCAGTAGTTTGGCATACAAGCCAAGTCATTTTTCTCTTCGGTACATTAATATTTCTCCTTGTGTGTTTATATGGATTAAAAAACCTCATAATTCTAATACTTCCCTACTGCCTGTAAATGTGAGTGTTATCTGAGTTAACAATTCCTCATAATTTGATATCTATCTATCATCTATCTACTGTATCTATCTATATGCCTTTTGATAAATTAACAAGGCTGTTTTGCTAGTGTGACATAGGAGTGCATAAATCTGCTAGATGTGCATCACATCTTTTTGGAAAGTTCCTTTCAGTTGTCTTTTGTCAATAGACAGAAAGATTGATAGACAGGCAGACAGGCAGACAGACAGAGTCCAGGCTAGAATGGGATACCATGAGTTCTAGTCCTGCCTTAGGCACAAAACCAGGTGGGTGACCTTGGGCCAGTCACGCTCTCTCGGCCCTAGGAAGGAGGCAATGGCCAACCACTTCTGAAAAACCTTGCCAAGAAAACTGCAGGGAACTGGCCAGGCAATCACCAGGAGTCAAGACTGACTCAAAGGCATTTTATGTGTGCGTGTTTTAATGCAACATGAACAAACTTGGGTCAGCAACTGAATCATGGGCTGTATGTTGAGAATCGGGTCATTGAATTAAGCACGTCCAGGTAGGGCATGGATGCTTTGGAGCATGCAATTAGTAACGCTTTGAGAATATTCAGTTTTCTATGAAACTGTCAGAAACAGCAGATCACACCAGGATGGGTATTTACATTTATTCACCTGGTCAGAAAACTTGCCACAGAAATCTGGGTTGATACGTTAAAAGGATGGAAATGTGGGGGATATGGAGAACAAAGGCTAAGAAGGGATGTAAGGTGGAAAACATTGGCAAGGTTGGAATTGTTGGTAAAACAAGTATTAGAATTAGTACGTAAAATATAGATCTTAGACAGCAGGAACCTGACTGTTTTCTACAAAGCAGAATTCATTTGCAGAATAGGATGTCATATTCTAAGACCAAGAGCAAGAAACTCAGTTATAATAAATAAGCACTAGAAGTCAACAGAAAGTGCCTGACAAAGAAGTTGTCCAGCAGGTATATTGGAGTCAGCTTTGGTCCCATCATCAGATGACATCAGGCTTGTAGCCCTGTCCTTGGGACACATTACTGCTTAATCTGTTAGACTATTCTCCATTATCTTCCAGCAGGATTAGCCGTTGTGTCCCATTTAACCAATGTTATTGTGTAAGCCACACTGAGATTTATCCTTAATGGTCATCTAAAAAAAAATCCCAGTAATATGTACAAATAAACACTACTAAACTTTACCTCTTATTTTTATAGCAACCATGGAAAAGTTCTCTAGTTCTATCAAATCCCAGATTCATTCTAGGCAGGAAGAGATAATGCTGATGGCCAGAGTAAGCAGTACTATTTTAGCTCAGGAGTAGGCAAGCTTCTGGTGACTGAACTTAAATATTTGAGGGACTTCAAGGGTACAGTGGAAGAGGTGATGATGCAAAATGGGTCATCATGTATATGGAACGAATCAGGATTTTCTCAGCTTCTGGTGTTGTGAGAGAATGCAGCTTTACTAAATGTAGATTAAAACTAAAGTTTTGATTTGTTTTCCATCTCAATAACTCAGTGGCACAGCTGGAAGAGGCTCTAGAGGCTGAAACAAAGGAGCTAGGCAGCTGCAGTTTTCCCACTCCTATTCTAGATGGACAAATTGTCTGACTGGTATAAATCAACTCCCCAGAATCACATCAGGCTCAATGAGAAGCCAACTAGTGCAAACACTGAGTGTAGCTGTTTCAAACAGCTGAATACTTTTCTTTCATGGAAGCCATTAAAATAGACATTTAAAAATAGGTTGTTATTCTGTAAATCCATTAGTAGAATGAATAAAACCAGCATTGTTTTAAAATGTTGCTATTTAAGGAAGCAATGATAGAAGATTCTAGCTTGTCCTCTAAGTATCCCTCTTCATTAAGCCTCCTCTTGATCTGATTTGAGTTGATTTTGGCGAGTTGCAGTGGCATTAGTAAGTGCATTGGCATAGGTTTCTTCTCTCCCTGTCCCTCACGCTCCTATTACTTTTCGAGCAATAGGATAGTCTTAAACAGCTTGTTACAAATATGCCAGAATAAATGTATCACCAGGTTGAAGGAAGCCAAGTACTTAACTTGTTCTCCTTGGAAAAGGTAATGAGAAGTACAGTGATGGAATTGGTTCTGGAGTGAGTGCTATATACACAATTTCAGTTTAAGATGCTGGTTTGACTTCAGACCCATTCAGTCCCTTTGAGCCTCTTAAGACAAGGGCTATCATACCTGAGCCAGAAAAATCCACTAGATGGCAGCAAAAGAATAGAGAAAACTTTAACTCTTTGCTCCCATCCAATGGTTATTGTAATTTTTGCAGCCTAGGTATTGTAGGCCTAATTACTGCCAATAGTTTTGTTCTTACAAATAAGAAAGAGTAAGTACATTATAATTTATCTATAGACAATAATCTAATTATTGCTAATAGATTTGTATTCAAAAGTAACTAAAAGTTAGGAAATCACCCATCTTAAAGAACTAGCTGATCTTCAATAAGAAATCAAAAAAGCCCATGGGATTCAGTTTAAGGCCCTACAGGCTGAGGCCCATGGGTAACAACAGGCCAGTGATGGAATCAGTGAGGAGGAAAAAGAGAAGGTTTTGCTTAGTGCCAAATAAAAAAAAAAGTGAAGCACTGCTGTAAAGGATGGGAATAGAGGGGAGACAATCAGTTTATGAGATGCAGGGGTCACAGAAGGCATCTTGCTAGATAGCCTCTCAAAACTGTTGGTGGTATGGAAAACAAAGTCTAGACATTTTACACAAGAAACTTCAGTACTTCTCATGATCTTTCCTCCTTGAGCCATTGTTCTCTACACAATGGTGAGGATGGATATTTTCCCTATGTGTACTTCTTCTGGCATGAACAGTGTCTGTGTTAGAGGTTTATATACAAATCTAATCATTAGAGAAAGTAATGCTATTACAAGCAGTGGATTAATTTACTTGGTTAATTCAATCTCATATGCCTGTTTGCCCTTATATACTCAAAATCTAGTTACAATTCCAGGTCATGTCTATGTTTAGGCTCAAAAGCTAGAAAAGCATTGTGCTCCTTCATGTACTGTATTTAACATACCTCTATTAAAATGATAAGCAATTTCCAATTTATTTTGGAACAGCACAATTTCAATATAATCCTAGTATACAGTAATTGTTTTTGTGGAGCTTTAATGCTACCCTATTTTAGCAGCATTAATGACACTACTGTTGTCAAAACAATAGGTGTGGGTGTACAAATGTGTGTGTGTGTACACACACACAAAGATCAGAGTCGTACAGGCAATGATTATCCCTGTGACACTCTATGGAAGCAAATGTTGGACTTTGAAGAAGCAGAATAAAAAGAGTATTGATGCTGTTGAACTTTGATGTTGAGGAAAACTCTTTGAATACCGTGGATAGCCAAGAAACAAGCAAATGGATCACAGAATCAATCTCTTCAGATTTCCCAGTCAAGGCACAAATGACCAGGCTCAAATTATCATTTATCATATTTTGGACACATTATACAAAACTTGGCTCCCTTGAGAATACAATGATGCTGGGAAAGGAAAGAGAAGAAGAGGGTGACCAGCAGCAAGGTGGATGGATCAATTATAGGGGTGATGAGTGCACTGTTGGAAGACCTAAAGGGTAATGTTGGGAACAAGTCATTCAGGGACAGGTCTATTAATGTGGTTCTCTAAGAGTTGACACTATTGTGATGACACATAAAATCAAACAATTTTTAACTATGTTCATGACTGCTCATTTCCAAACACTAGGCAAGGGGAGTACAAATGTAAAAAAGTCATTATATGCTAGCCGCTTGTTGATTGTTTTAATAGCGTTGGATGATGGATGTAACAGATGAGTCAACAGGATACTGTTAAATAAGGTTTTTTATGTTGAGCTGTTCCCTAAGTATAAAAGTCACCACTCATCTCCAAGCAGTACACAAAAAGAGCCACAACATTCTGTTTGAGACAGGAACTGTTTGACCAACACACTGTTGTTTAAAAAGCTCATAGAAGTGGTTGAGTGCTTCACTGATGCTTCTTTAGCTGCAGCAGTAGCCTTGCTTCATGCCTGAGAGTAACAACAGTGTCTCACTGAAAATCACTTTTCCAGTTGCAAGATATGCAGTAATTAAAAAGATGCATGTCTCATTCTCCAAAGATATTGCCTAACCTGGCAAAAAGAAAAATGTTTATAAACATTATCTGAATGAAACTGAGAGGTGGGTGAAACTTTCAAGAGTTCAGTTAAAGACAGGTCAAGAGAATGTAGTTTATGCCTGGGTGAGCACAAATGGACAATCTTGAGATTGTACTCTTATATTCAGGGTGAAAACCTGCAGAAATTAGAAAAACCATATGATGGGTCAGATGGGGAAGATGCCTCTCCTAATGTTGACAAGCCCATATTTTTCATTTCCAACCACCAGTTCTGTCTTCCTCTGCTTTGTTATTTTTTCTATAAACGTTCTAATGATTTTTTGGAAACAACTGGTGTATTGTTATTATTATTATCTTTTTTTAAAAAATATGTCCATATTATGATGAGAATTGCCTAGATCAGGTCAGACCAGGCTGGGCAGATGTCTAGAATTGTCTGTCTGTCTGTCTGTCTGTCTGTCTGTCTGTCTGTCTATCTATCTATCTATCTATCTATCTATCTATCTATCTATCTATCTTATTTATAAGATTTTTATGCTGGACAGTCCAAATTTTTGAGTTTGTCCTCTGTCCACCTCCATCATCTAACTGACTCATCTCTTGTCTGCCTTCTCTTCTCTGCACTGCTTCTGTCTCCTCTCCCATACAATAACCAAATTTGAGCTGCAAAATCCAGATATCCACTGGATGGCAGCAAAAGATCTTCCCTATATAGTTGCTATCACCTAGTGGTTTTCTGGATTTTTGCAGTATAAATATGATAGTCCTACTTTCCAAAGGTCTCATGGGTTGAGACTTGGAGACATTAAGAGTATAGGCACATGACACATGAAACATGACTGGCCTCCAATAATTCAGGCTGAATGGTCTGAGCAGGAAGGAAGTAGATGAGACAAAACAAATGACCAAGCCTGATGCAAGCTTGCAAGGTAAACACACACACACACACACACACACACACAAATTACATGATCCTTTCATGCAACAATGTACAAGTATGAAACAATCAAGGAAAAATAACTTATCCTTGTCTTTCTTCTTCCTCAGCATTTGCTAAGCATTCCATTTATTCCCAAGTATGCTTTATTTCCATCATATACTGCTCACATCTCAAAAAGTGATCAACCTTCAACTCCATATTAGTGTGAAGCATTCCAATCATGCCTATACGTTTTATCACACTCATTTTCTAAATCAACTATACAATAAATGTTTTTTCTCACATTTATAATTTCTAATGACTTCTGAAAGGAGAAAGGTCCCCTGTGCAAGCACTGAGTCATGTCTGACCCTTTGGGGGGACACCGCTTTCGTGACGTTTTCTTGGCAGACTATATCAGGGTGGTTTCCCATTGCCTTCCCCAGTTGTCACCTTCATCAGCAAGCTGGGTACTCATTTTACTGACCTCGGAAGGATGGAAGGCTGAGTCGACCTGAGCTGGCTACTGAGAATCCAGTTTCTGCTGAGAGTGAACTTGGGTTGCGGGAGAGTTTTTGGCTGCAATACTGCCGCCTAATGACTTACTTAAGAGTAAATATTTGGTCTATACATCTCCTATCTGACATAAAACCACAGTGCACTCTCCAATTTTTGCTAATTACACTTTTTTTTAAAATTAGAATTCTCTCAAAACCTTTCCCAGGCACACTTAACAAATTAATCTCCTTGTAGCTTTGGCTTTTACTCTTGCTACTTTTTTGGGGGGGGGATAGGGGAGTAATAATAGCATTCTTCTCATCATTGAATGTGGTTTTTATACAGACATTAAACAAGTCACATAGACACTCATAAGCAAAGCACATCCATATTTTAACATTTTTGTGGTTATACCATGTACACCTGCAGTTTTATCAATTTTCAACCTTCTAGTAGTGTCCTAACAACCAGGAAACACACTGAGACAAGGAACTGGTCTCTAATATTTATTGCTAGTACTTAACAGGAATCCTAACAAACTGAAGAAGCGTGGGAAAACCCAGACATATAAACCCCAAAGGTTAAGGCGGTCCCGATCTGTGTCTCTTTGAATGGCTGACCAATTCCTCAGTGCTACGCATGCGCTTGACAGTCTGGATGGGAGCCCCCTGCTGGCCATCCTTACTCATGACAAGTAGGATTTATATCGAAGAAGACAGGTCATGAAACAGACAGAGCAAAGATTTCAGGAATACTATTTTGTTGTTGTAGGGACAATAGCAATAACAGAATCTTGAAAGCCTGCCAGGGTTTCCACCTGTCCCCTCTTATAACAACTGGAATCAAGGGAGGTTTGTTTTGAGTTTCATTTTTATGCTTTCTCCTTTCTTAGGACTGAGTTGTGGTTTGCTTTCTCTAAACAGTTCTTGCATTCCTTCATCACTCCATATTTCTCTGCAATCTACCTCCTTTTTATCATTTTCTTTTTGGACACTAACTTTTATAGCATTTGTTTCAAGTCTTCTCTTTGACACATCACTGTCATTTCCACACAAATCTCTGAGTATTCCTTCCAGCATTCCCTCACTTTAGTTTCATCATAGTGGTATGGAGAAACCAAGTCATCTTGTCTGCCTCCTGAAGAATCTGTGTAACGACCAAGTAGCAACAGTAAGAACAGACCACGGAACAACGGACTGGTTTAAGATTGGGAAAGGAGTACGGCAGGGCTGTATCCTCTCACCCTACCTATTCAACTTGTACGCAGAACACATCATGCGACATGCTGGGCTTGAGGAATCCAAGGCTGGAGTTAAAATCGCTGGAAGAAACATTAACAATCTCAGATATGCAGATGATACCACTTTGATGGCTGAAAGCGAAGAGGAACTGAGGAGCCTTATGATGAAGGTGAAAGAAGAAAGTGCAAAAGCTGGCTTGCAGCTCAACCTCAAAAAAACCAAGATTATGGCAACCAGCTTGATCGATAACTGGCAAATAGAGGGAGAAAATGTAGAAGCAGTGAAAGACTTTGTATTTCTAGGTGCCAAGATTACTGCAGATGCTGACTGCAGCCAGGAAATCAGAAGACGTTTAATCCTTGGGAGAAGAGCAATGACAAATCTCGATCAAATAGTTAAGAGCAGAGACATCACACTGACAACAAAGGCCCGCATAGTTAAAGCAATGGTGTTCCCTGTAGTAACATATGGCTGCGAGTGCTGGACCATAAGGAAGGCTGAGAGAAGGAAGATAGATGCTTTTGAACTGTGGTGTTGGAGGAGAATTCTGAGAGTGCCTTGGACTGCAAGAAGATCAAACCAGTCCATCCTCCAGGAAATAAAGCCAGACTGCTCACTTGAGGGAATGATATTAAAGGCAAAACTGAAATACTTTGGCCACATAATGAGAAGACAGGACATCCTGGAGAAGATGTTGATGCTAGGGAGAGTGGAAGGCAAAAGGAAGAGGGGCCGACCAAGGGCAAGATGGATGGATGATATTCTAGAGGTGACGGACTTGTCCCTGGGGGAGCTGGGGGTGTTGATGACCGACAGGAAGCTCTGGCGTGGGCTGGTCCATGAAGTCACGAAGAGTCGGAAGCAACTGAACGAATCAACAACAACAAGTTTCATCCCATTATTTAAAGATAAATGTCATCACTTTATCTTTAATTTATTCACTTTGTTGGAGTGTCCTTGTTTAGCCCACTGTACCCATTTCCATCAAAATGACTCTGTATTTTCTCTGCCTTTTTTCATATTAACCGTTATCTGCAGCTATATTTTTCTCTCTATACAGATCATATTCTATGTCCATTTCCCCTCAAAATTTACTTCCCATAATACCAAAAATGGCCAGTTTCACATTCAGAACCTATGATCACCCTAGTATCCTTCACTAATTCTCTCAATCTTTCATCATAAACAAATGAATAATACTTTGAAAATTATATTCATTCCTTTGCCATGAGAATGGATTAAAAGACTGCTGCTTAAATCTTGTGTTTAAACAAAGTTGTTTTCTAAGTTGGTATTCTCTATTTACGATTGTTCTTTCCTGGATTTCTGAATGGCCCAATACCTTTTTCTAAACTCTCTTGTTTTATTCCACCCATCAATCCATGTTACCTAGCAGAACAATTATTTTCTTGTTGATTGCATTCATTCAGAAAGTTGTAGAATTTTTCCAAAAGTTCATCTCTGGTTCTTCCATTATCAATATTCAGTGGAGTATAATACACAATAGTCACCAGTCTATGACTTCCTGCATGCATGCATATAGCCAGCAACCTTGGTGACACCAATTTTATTATATATAAAAAATAATTATACCCTTTCCTTCATCATTAAAACTATATCTTCATAACCCTGTGGGTATTCATCAACTCCACTTTACAGCTCCAGTTTCATTCAGAACTATAACATCCTTCCCCTTTCTTTCAGATCAGCAGATAAAAGCATATTTCATTCCATTCCTGCATTTATGCTCTGTACTGTTGAGTTCTCTTATTTTCCAACCTTCCATATACCATGATCATCATGAATGGCCCACAGATACTGCTTTCTGATATCCATCATTGCTTTGATGAACTGAAGCTTTCCCATAATGCTTTTTAGTAGCATAGAGAAGATGTAAACTAGGTTTACCTATCCTAATGTTTATTATTGACATAGTAACGTGTGTTTCCTGTCATGTCTAGATAACACCTTGAGGCCTGCTATTGGCCATGTCTAACAGCATGATGTTGCCTTTTGATTCTTCCCATCTTTTATTAGGCTTTTCCATTTGGAAGGACCACCCTATTATTCCCAAGTGAGTTTCCTTTTTCTGGAAGAACTGTAGTCAGACTATGCTCAAGTAATTGGGGGTACCAGAACAAAACCTTATTTTGATTTCATGTACATTTAAATATGATCTAAATTAAATAAATTTAATATGATTCCTCTCTGGTCATGTATTAATGATATTTTTCCTCCTGCCACATTAAACATGACAGTTGGGTAGCAATATCAGAGAACTATAGAAGCACAACCCAAAGCTTTCCAGGGTTTCAGAATATGCCCCTTTTTCATGAGCTATGTCACTTGAGCCCAGATTCATTTTTATGCTGAACAGCTAGCCTTCTCCACCTCTTGTCTATTGATTTTCAGGCCATTTCTGTAGTCATTAGCAAATTGAATGAAGGGATCTAACTATTCTGCAACTGCAAGGAAAGTTAACATTTTATCCTATCTTTTTTTCATCCTGTCCCTTCTAACAGGTCATTAGTGTTATTAAGTGGCTCCTTCAATGGACTCCTTTCACTGCTAAAAATGACCAGATCATCAGGATGGGACATACAGTATATCTAGGTTCAGTCCCTTTTTTCTTATCTTTCCTGACAAACCACTCTCCTTCACAGTTTTATCTCTATAATTGATGAACTGCATATGACATAATTTACAATCTTGTCAAGCAACTTTCAAAATTGCACACCAGCCTTTTCAACACTTTAAGCTTGGCTTGCTCAAAGCCCCATTCTATTCCTATCAGCAGTATTTTTCTTCTCTTTGAGCCAAACAAAATAATGTTGGATATTGCATTTGAGAGAAGAACAAAATTATATTACTGTCCTGGGAAATATATTTGGATTTCTCAGTTCATGTTCTGATGTGCAGGTCTAGAATCAAGATGCTGCACCGGGTTACTTTTATACGTTCTATATTATCACACCATAATGACAAAAGAACAAAAGGTGGTCATTCATACCTAATCCTCAGGCTAAAGGGACATGGCTAGAATAAAAGGGGCATAACCTGAAGCTTGGGGCCATACACAGTCCTTGAGAGCTTTGTATGTGACTCCTATAGATCTCCTAAATTACTCCAACATGTATGAATTAGAAATATCATGAAGCATATAGCTTGTTTCATTTTGAACTCAGAGCACACAGCAACTCAAAACATTTCATTGGAATATTCTAAGTGACTGTCATGCTCCCCGATCAAACATTCCCAGAACATCTGATTGCATGAAGTCAACACGTGCAGAAACTTGCGAGTGGGTAGAGTGGGAGGGGGAACATTCAGCAGTGAGAATACATCATGTCTGGACTACCTCTCATACCCAAGGTCAACTGGCTGAGCCATTGGAGACACCTGCAGAGAGTCAAGAGACTGGCACGAACTGAGGAAAGCGGGGCTGCATACCAGAGCGAGGGAGGGGGAATCATGTACTCATTGGGCTGTTTAAGTTAGGGGAAGCGTGGGAACTTTCATTCGCAGCTTTTTTGCCATTCTGTACACTTCTTCCATTAAAGAGATTTCTACTGCATCTGCATATGAGTTGGATTTAATGGTGATAGAGTGTTGCAGTCATTACAATAAAGTCATTTTATTCCAGTGGAACAAAATTTAAAATTGGTTGAGTATTCTGTATCCCATTAGGAAGAAAAAATGTTATGGCTATGCTCCCTTGTTTATATCCCAGGATTACAAGAGTAAGGTGAGATGGCAGTCCATGTTGGGTTCTTGTGTTATCTAAGCTGCTTGTCTACTTGCAGATCTTTCATTATCAGGCTAGGTTACATCATCAGTACATAGGAGAATGAAGTTTACTGGCTGTGTGTATGTAGGTAGCTTCTCCTACCAGCTTTGATTGGGGTACTGTTTCTTCCTTGATTGTTCCTGTTTATTGGTACTGGTTCTTGCTTATCTAGGTGTTGGTTAATAGGTGTGTGATGAAGAAGGATGTGCTTAGGGCTATTTGTCCCTTTCCTTGATCTTTGGTAGCTTACTTTTTTTGAATGGTTTATAGATGGAGCTTACCTCAATGTGTCTGATTATGGCTGAGTCGTCAGAGTGCCAAGCCTGTAGGAATTCTCTTGCCTTTTTTGGATCTGGCTTGGTCTAAAATGTCTAGAGTTTCCCAGTTGAAATTGTGTTTGGACTTGTCCAGATGTATTAAGGAGTTTCCTTATCATTCAGGAGTTCTTTTGCTTTTTGAATGTGCTGTGTCCTGTCCATAATAACCTTGGTTTGTCCTTGGAATGGTTTGGTAATTTTTTAATGTTTTTAGGTCTGCTCTTTCTTTTGCCTTGATGTGGTTGTTTCTGTATCCATCTGGTGAAAGGAATAATTGTCTGTATTACATTTTCTTGGTTCTAGTTGATTAATCCAGTTGGTTTGAATGATGCTTCTAAGGTTGTGAATAATTTTATTTGGATGAAATTCTATATCTATCTATCTATCTATCTATCTATCTATCTATCTATCTATCTATCTATCTATCTATCAAATTTACATCACCGCCCATCTCCCCCAGTGGGGGACTCTGGGCGGTTTACAATAAAAAAGACACTAAAAACATATCCACCTAATTTACCATTAAAATATAAATAGAAAATGAATATAAAATCCAAGTGGAGATGGAACACAATCACTAAGGGGTGCTATGGCGCCAACCATCCCCAGGTGGAGCTGTTGCTCTCCCCCTCCCAAACAAGGTGGCAGAACCAGGTCTTCAGTTTCTTCTGGAAGTCCAAGAGTGAGGACACCCGTCTCAACTCTGGGGGCAAGATATTCCAAAGGCGGGCACCACTGCAGAGAAGGCTCACCTCCTGGACCCTGCTAGATGAAATTTCTTTGCTGATGAGGTTCGTAGCATGCCCTCCCTGCCTGACCAGGTGGGGCAGGTTGATGTTATGGGGATGAGACAGTCCCTCATGTATCCTGGTCCCATGCCATGTAGAGCTTTAAAGGTAATAACAAACACCTTGAATTGGACCCAGAAGCAAACTGGTACCCAATGCAGCTTGCATAACAGTGGTGTCGCATGGGCTGATTTTACAGCACCAGTACCTGTCTGCTCAGCTGCATTATGGACCAGCTGAAGTTTCTGAATACTCTTCAAGAGTAGCCCCATGTACAGCACATTGCAATAGTTTATATGGAAGATGACAAGGGCATGAATGACTGTTCAGAGGGCATCTCGGTCCAGGAATGGGTGTAGCTGGCGCACCTCCCAAAGATGTGCAAAGGCCCTCCTGGCTGCAACTGCCACCTGCTCTTTGAGCAGGAGTCACAAGTCCAGGAGGACCCCCAGGTTCTGCACTGGTTCCGAATGGGGAAGTGCCACCCCATCCAGAACCAAAGAAGACAACTTCCTGGAACCCAAGGGGCCATCAATCCACAGCCACTCTGTCTTACCAGGGTTCAGTTGAAGCCTGTTGTTCCCCATCCAGGCCCCCACAGCCCCCAGGCACTTGGAAAGGGTGGAGACCACATCACTTACTTCACCTGGGTTGGAGATATATAACTGAGTATCATCAGCATATTGATGATACCTCATCCCATGGTGACGGATGATCTCACCAAGCAGTTTCATGTAGATGTTAAATAGGAGAGGAGAGAGTACTGAATCCTGCAGCACCCCACAATGGAGGGGTCGATCTCTCCTCTCCTATCACCACCAATTGAGAATGGCCCTGGAGGAAGGAGGTGAACCATCGCAAAACTACACCGCCCACTCCCAACCCCCTGAGCCATCCCAAAAGGATACCATGGTCGATGGTATCGAAAGCCGCTGAGAGATCCAAGAGAGCCAGGATGGATGCACTCCCTCCATCCCGCTCCCACCAGAGATCATCCGTAAGTGTGACCAATGAGGTCTCTGTCCCATATCCTGGCCTGAAACCTGACTGAAAGGGGTCCAGATAATCCATTTCCTCCAGAATTCTCTGGAGCTGCAATGCAACCACTTTCTCAACCACCTTTCCCAAAAAGGGAAGGTGGGAGACAGGGCGAAAATTGCCCAGTATAGTAGGGTCCAGGGATGGCTTCTTGAGGAGCGGGTATACCAGCGCCTCCTTAAAGTTATAGTTTAGTCCTTTCTGGAGGATGTTGTGTTCTGAGGTAGATGCAGAATGGCTGGAGAGGTTTATCATCCATTCAGGTACTCTTTTTCTGTTAGGTTTAGCTTTAGCAGTTTAATTTACAGTTTTCCTTTCCTTTCCTTTCCTTTCCTTTCCTTTCCTTTCCTTTCCTTTCCTTTCCTTTCCTTTCCTTTCCTTTCCTTTCCTTTCCTTTCCTTTTGTTGTCTTGATGGTAGTTATTTTTGTCTTTGTGGGATCTAGGTGCATGATTTGTTCTACTGTTGCATTCACTGATGGTGGGCTGGTATTTGTGCAGTCTCATCAGAAGTACAATTTTTCAGCTACTCTGTTGTGCTATTTGCCATCCTACTGCACATCTTTTGCTGATAGAATTCTACTTGCCACTCAAACTTCAATGACAATGGCCAAGAGGCTAATTTTTTAAATATATTTTGAAAACATTAAAAAAAAAATCCCCAGATTAGACTATCAAAACAATTGTTTCTAATAGCAGTTAACATGTATTTAAATAAACTCCATCTGAAGCATTGAACCAGCACAAAGTAGTCTTATCAATTGGTTCCTTTCCAACTAGTTTAGCATCTTTAAGGCAAGGCAGATATAATGACTGGTGGGTTTTTAATATAGTATTTTCAAAGTAAATAAATAAGACCTCCTTCACCAATTTTATTGTAGATTAATTGGCAAATGGCAGCTAGTTGGTCTATCTACATGATAAGTTCAAATAACGATCTATTTTGCATGTTGCTGAGGATTTTTTATTCCACACGGGAAATTTGGCACACTATCTGGCATAAAAAAGTGGCCAAACTCACAGCCTCTGTTTGACTGGAATGAGTAGAATACATAACACAAATTTAAGTTTGTTTATTTTGGCCAATTAGTCTAGCAGAGAAAGCCCAACCATCAGATAGCAAAGAAGTAAAACAATGGACAAAATATTTCTTATAATACATGTCTTGCACATGAACATCTTGACATCCTAGCTAACTCTTAAGTTTCTGCTAATATTGACTTATCTCAACATCTAGAAAGCAAATTCACTTTAATCAGCTGCTGACTTGTAGTACAAACAGTGGCACAAAACATGGCCATTCAATTAGAAATGTGTAGATGCTGATCTGAGAAAAGGTAAAATATAAGTTATAAGTTAACTGCCCTGTCTATTTTGTCCTGCACAATAGAGGTAATACAAGAGGTAGCAATATCCCTGTGAAGAGAGAAATACAGGTGGTCCTGGCTTAACAACCACTTGTTCAGCAACTTATTGTAAATCACCCAGAGTCCCCCTTTTAGGGGGAGATGGGCAGTGATAGAAATGTGAATAATAAATAAATAAATAAACTCTTTGAACTTACGACGGCACTGAACAAGTGGTAATTACAACTGGTCCTCAAAGTACTGGCCGTCACCGTATCCCCATGGTCACGTGATCCAATCTGGGTGCTTAGTGACCAACTCAAAATTACTATGTTGTAGTGTCTCATGGTCATGTGACTGCCATTTGTGACCTTCACTGCTGGCTTCCAACAAGCAAAGTCAATGGGGAAGCCAGCAAGAGGTCACAAATAGTGACCACATGATGTCATGCTTAACAACAGTGTCAAATTTGCTTAATGATGGCAACCAGAAGTGCCAGAACTACTGTTGCTAAGTGGCTTGGTCATGTGATGTTGTACTTTACGATCACATCATTTAGCAATGGAAATTCTGGTCCCAACTGCATCATTAACCTAGGACTACTTGCATAGAATATGGCCCACTATATTTCTCCAGTGTCACAGCAGAAGAGCACAATAATGTCACCTATCTGCCTTAACATCCTAAAAGGAGCTTTAATTGTGATCCCACACCCTTTGCTCAGCAAAAAAACTCCCAGGTCTTCGTACACGTTCAAGCTATAGCAGGATAATAGAGTTCAGAAGCAAACTAGACTAAGTTGACTTTGTTTTTGCAGTAAATGCATTGTGAACAGCCTCAACAGACTGGAAAAGTAAAGAGCAATAAATATAAAAATTCAGCACCTCAGCCATCCCAGCATAGTGTTTTTGCATTTTTAAACACACTCCGAAGGCTCTACAATTAACAGGCTACAAGACCATGCGCACAGTGCGATAATACTGAACAGTTCAGCAAATCAACGCCAACCCCCAACCCTTATCTTTGCACTGTGAAAGACCTATCAGAACCAAAGCTCAACCATTCAACCAAACTAGCATAGAAATATCCTTTTGAAAAGATAATGCATTGGCTTGTTGAACTTAGGTCTGCCTGTGTACCCTGTGCATGTTCTTGTGATGGTTGATGCTGAAATTCAGGATGATTTTAAAAATGAAACAAGGATTGATATTCAAAGGTACTCTGAAAGTTCAAAATCAGCAGGACACAATAGCATCCACAAATTGGATGACAACATCATCTTTGCAGACCAGCTTTGCATTTAGTCATGAATTTATAAGCTCACAGCACTAGCATTTATGTGTGAAACACACACCTTCTCTCAAACTGAGCAAAATTCCTGTAAAATAGTTGAAGCAACCATTGCTGGGTAAGTAGCTGGATGGTCCAAAGGCACCAAAACTAAATGTGTCAGGGTGCTTTGTTTGTTTAACCCATTTGGAGAGTTGTATGCCACTCAAAGTTGGTTAATTGGAGTAGCCTATAAGCCCTGTAAATAAAAATAAAATAAAACAGAAGCAGAGAAGTTAAGATTCTGTAAGGCATTTTCCCCTTTAATTGAATCTTTCCAATTTCCAAGATTTGTGAAAGATTAATTTTAAGTCCCTTTCCAATGCATATTTAAGTTTTCATGGCTGAGATAGTTTACCAGTAAAAACCAGAAGTGGCTCTTTTAGATGGTGTCATAATGAACATAATAAAGCAAAGTAGGCATGACAAAATTATGCAGAGCAAGTACTCTAAAATGAATATCACTGGAACTATCTGCTCTTCATTCAGACAATGCTGTGTATTACATGTTAATATTTTATGCGACGTTACTCTGTAATTTTAATGGAGAAAATACTTAGGCCAATTCATTATAAAATTGGAATGGATCCTTCAGGCCAATGATCCAGTTTGCTGCTGAAAGGAAATTTAAGCACTGTTAACAGATAGTTGTTCAGCCTCTACTTGAACACTTCCATCAGTGAGGACCAACTACTTTTCTAGATAATAGGTTATACTATACAACAGGTCTTCATGTTTTTTCTAATATTTAGCTGGAATCTTCCTTCCTGAAGCTCCACCGAGTTGTAGTGCTTCAAGAAAAAAGAGGAGATTTGGTATGATTTTGTGTACCCTACAGCTGAACTAGTAATAAACTGACTCAGTTCCCAGACTTTGCTAGCATCATGGGAATGGGTTAGTTGGAGCTGATTTTAAATTGTGCAAACTTGTCTTTTGGAAATGGTTTTAGTAAAGAACAAAATGGTTCCAAAGCGTTCAGTTCCATCACAAGCTCATCATTTCCACCACAAGCCCAGGTTATGCTAGAGATGCTAATTAAATTCCAGGTATGTGGAGTTGTGGGAAAAAAACAAGCTGCCAAATGCTATGGGGAAGAAAGTCAGAGCTTCATTGACTTGAATTGCTGGATTATACTCAAGCTGGTGACAATTAGACAATTATTGCAGTGTACATATCCTTGTGTGTAAAGATGAAGAATGATTGTCTTTCTTTTTCCACCTTCTTGCTCCCCAGCAGCAATGTTCCCAAATGGTTGACACTGTTTTTAAGGTGAAAATTTCTAAGTTCCCAATTTAGAAGATCACGCTAGCCATTCAGTGACTAGAAAGACTCTGCTTGATTCAAAATTCCTCAGTAAATACAATGAATGAATCAAGATAAAGAAAGTTATTTGTAAACGGGATCCTCTAGCAAAAAGAACTTCAGTGCAACTTAAGGTTAATTAATTTCATTGCAAAGGAACAATATTGAGCCATTGCAATACACATATATTGTGGCCTTCCCTGACTTATGATGTCATTTGGACTGTCTGATGTCACAGGCGAGTTTAGAAATGATTTTTTTTTGCAACTGTTGGAATATTAAAACTGTGTTGGGTGTGTCAGTGCATGCATATCCTGAGTTTGTTGGTACAAATCCTGTGTGTCATGCCAGTGCATATTCTGAATATATAACCTGAGTGAGTTTGGATACTGAACTTATTCCTAGTCAGTGGGATCTAGACAGCAGCATGTTTGCAAGTCATTTGGTGTGTTGGTGAATCTAAGGGAAAGGATGCAATAGGACTCAATGAAGGTGGTCTAATCTTGTGGGGCTGAATTGATGAATGTATGCAGGGAAGATGTAAATTTAATTTTGAATGAAAAGATTAAAATATATATTAGAAAGTATAGCTTGGTGTCATCTAAGTTGTGGGTACATATGAAAGTAGGAACACATAGCTTGGTGACAGTAGCATTTTATCCTTCAGGGAATTGTGATAACAGAAGAATCAGACAGTAGTTTTGGGAAAATTTGTGCAATATTCTGAATGACTGAGATCCAGGGGAAAGACTGCTATGACATGAATGGATGAGTAGAAATATGATGACAGAGTATAGAAAAAGGAATTGATCTATTTAGATATCCAAGAATAAATGAGAATGGTAACTACTGTTTGTTTTAAATGCATTGTATAGGCATAAGTCTATTCAACTGTACACTTGGAAACAGAATAAACTGAAAAGCACAATTGATTTGCTTGTTTATGATAAAAGGTTAAGGTAAGTGAAAGAATTGATTGTTACTGTTAGTAATGAAAGGTTCTGAATGTGAATAAGGGTCAAGAGTGGATCTTGGGAAAATAATCATGGAAGAAAAGAAAGAATCTTGAAAATGATTGTTCAATTTTATGCAGTTTATAAATCTTTTTATTTATTTATTTTGTTCGTTTTCTTCTTTTTTCTTGATTGCTTTCTTAAATATCTGTTAAAATATTCAAAAAAGTAGAAGAAGAAAAGGAAAGAAATAAACAAACGAGGGTAAAAGTACAACTATTAAAGAGGGAAAGTGTGAGTGTTATATAAAAAAAGTATTAGTGGTTAGATTAAAGTGCCAACAGAATGAATGAAAAGTGGATGCAATGAAAGATAATGTGGAAGTTATTTGAAATAAAATGAAAAAAAAAATTATGTTAAACAGTGTCATCAAATGTGCAGAGCTACACTAACTGGAAGTATGAAAAAGGACACTTGGAATAATGAAGTAAAAGAGGCAGAGAAAAAATGCATATAAGAGAATGACTCCTGCAAAAAATGAGGACAGAAAGATTCTGTATTGTTCTGGAGAACAAAAGAGTAAGGTTGCAAAGAATGAAGTCAAAATTGGCAAGCTGGAGCGATTTCGATGGAAGTTGGTGAAGAGGACTAAACAAGGAGCCTCCAACAGAGTGAATGAAATTAAAAAGGCGATAATGAAAAGATTTGGGGCGAAACTCAAGTGAGGAAATGCTGGAATGGGTATTTTGGATATCTGTTTAGGAATGATATGATATGGCACAAACCAGAATTGAAATCAATATTATAAATGTTAGTATAATGCCAAGAAAAAAATGATGAGAAGATACAATAAATGCTTTGAAAATGTTGAAAAACAGTACATCCTGCAGATGTAGATGGTGTAAGCTTGAGAAATGTTAAAATATGGTGTGTTTTGTTTATGGAACAGCTGTGAGACTTGTTATCTCTGTGTGTGAAGACTGCATTTGTCCTGACCATTGGACAAATTCCATTAATTCCTTTATAGAAAAAGAGAGGTAGCAGAAGTGAGTGCCAAAACTATAAAGGGATTAGTTAGTGAAGTGTGCCTGCAAAGACTTGTAGCAGAATTCAGACTGAAGTGTTCCAGAGGTGACAGTAAACAAGATTTTGGAAATGCAGCTTCTTGCCAGGTCAGGGGGAGGGTGAGTGGAGGGTGTAGACCAGATTTTGTTCTTCAGCAGATTATGCAAGGATGTATGTATTGTAAGTTTACTGATGTATTGTATGTTTAATGTAAAATGTATTGTATGTTTACTGATTTAGCAAAAGCATATAGTAAAATGAATAAGAGTAGTATAGGATGGAAGTAAAATATTTGAAAGAATAAATGAAATGCTTAGCAAAAGACTGAACAAGGATATGTATTCTCCTTTTGTTGTTTAGTGTATCTGTGGATAAATGTATAAGGAAGTTAGATGTGAACTGAAGCATGGATCTGAAAATTAACATATCAAAGATAGCGGTAGTTGTATTTGACAGAAAAATAGAGCAAAAAATTGCAAGTTATAGATAAAAGGCAAAAACAGAGCAAATAGATGAATTTGTATACATTAGTAGAATGTTTACTAAGTATGGGAGTAGGACTGAGAGAATGTATGATGTGCAAAAGGTGTTAAAAAGGCTGTGGGTAGTATATGATCTGTTCTGAAGAATATGTGTTTGTTGAAAGAAGGAGAATTGGTTTTGCATAAGAGCCTGTTCTGCATGCTTTCATATATTGGAAATGAGAATTGGCTGTGTCAAGAGAAACATAAAAGTAAGTTGAATTCAGTGGGAGAAGGTTACTTAAGAAGTGTGTAATGAAGGAACATGAGAAGACTAAATGGATGCCGAACAAATGTGGATTCTACTCTATGTAACAGTGAATGAGCAGTATAAAAGAAGTACATTGATATGTTTTGCTTACAGTGAGAGAACGAATGACCATCAACTCATAAAACAAATATATAAATGGGTCAATAGAAACAGCCTGAGAAAGTTAAATTAACTAGTAACTATTTCATGATCATCATAATATGGAACATGGAAATCACCCATGCTATGCTCAGTTGGGGAGGTCTGTCAAATGCTATGTAAATATGGATCAAGAAGAAGGTTTTTGTTGTAAACTGCCCAGAGTCCCTCTGGTGGGAGGAGATGGGCGGTGACAAATTTGATAGATAGATAGATAGATAGATAGATAGATAGATAGATAGATAGATAGATAGATAGATAGATAGATAGATAGGTAGGTAGGTAGGTAGGTAGGTAGGTAGGTAGATGGATAGATAGATAGATAGATAGATAGATAGATAGATAGATAGATAGATAGATAGATAGATAAGTAGATAGACCTGTAATCAAGGAGCAGTTGAACACAGAGGTTCACTGGCATCCAGTCTGGCACCAGGTGAAGATTTGTTTAGTGCCAGATGGTGATATATGATTATTTTCTCCAGGCTTACCTGATCTCTTATCTAACCCCTTATCTAATACTGGTATTATGTTTTGTTGTGCTGCAAGCCTATTTTGGTATTTTGTCATCTTCTCTGTTCTGTCTATTTGTATGTGTGTGTGTATGTGGGGGAGGAGGATAGTGTATTGAGTTTTTTGTTATCTGCAATCCTTAGCTGCTCGTTATATAAGAACAGAGATTGACAAGATAAAATGTGGAAAATACTCCTCCTCCTCCTATTAATTCCTTTCACCTATTGTGTGAGAGGTTGTGCTCTTTTAGAGGGGTCTTTTGAGATGCACTGGTGGAAAATGTATGTTTATCTCCTATTAGACATTGCTTGAATTACAAGATGGGGGAGAAAGGAGGAGGACCCCTTTACTTTTCATGATGTCTTCTTAGGTTGCTAGTATTAGGAGATACCACATCAGTCTAACTTTGGCCAAAACTGGAGAAGAGTCAGTAAGTGGGATTGATGGATGTTATTAAAGACCACCCCCCAACTTTCCCTATACCATGCATACTGTATTAGAGGAGAAAGCACTTCTTCCAGGGAGGAAAATCATTGCTAATCATTGAGATCACACAGAGCTCTGCTGGGATGGTTTAGCGTAGTTAACTTGACAACGTAATGGCAGAAACTGGTTTTCTCCTACATTGGCTATGGGTTGTTGCGTACGCTTTGTGGGGTGCTTGTTACTTCAGACAGAAATGTCATATTTAATATTCTCATTTATTTTGTGAAGGTTTTCAAAGTTTACTGAATAGAATGTACACTGTAAAGAAGAAGAAATGCTGTGTAGTTTAAATTTCCAGTTTGCTCCAGTTGTTTTCAATTTAATCAAATCAACCTATGCATATTTAGAATGTTCCAAAATTCATTTTCCCCACTCATTTGTTTTGAAATCTATCTCATTAAATTTCCCCCCAGATCAAGAATTTTGGTTTTTGGAAAGCTTTGCATTTAATTTCCTGTTTTATTCTTGAAGGTCCTGTAAAACTGCTTGCAAAACAAAAATGCTTATCATATGCCTATAAACATCATATTTAATATGCACATCATTCCTCACAATTGTCTGCAGTATTTTGGCTATTTTAAAAAGCCTTATAAAATCAACAGAGGAAAGTATTCTGTTCATGCTATTAGGTTTTGATGGGATCATAAAATGGTAAAGACGACATCTCTTCCAAATGTTAACAGTTGAAGTCATTCCTCTGAATTATGGGAATGGCATAATTTGTTCTTCTCAAATGTGTGAGAGGAAGGATGGGTAGCAAAGAGATCCGTGACACCTTGAAAGAAAATGTGAGAGATAACTATAGAGCAAATCCCAAAAGTTGCCATAAGAATGGCTCCTTCATATATTCACATATGTACCTCTTGATTATTTATTACTGTCAGTGGAATAAAATGTATTCATTAAATATTTTATTTGAGGTCCGATATCATATGCTATAAAAAGTATGATTTAATATCTGATATGTCATTTATGCAAGTGGTAACCTATGAATTATACACATGCATGTAAATGGTCCACAGTGTAAGTATACCACCAAATTGTCTGTTCTTCCCAATGCTTAGAGGCCAGAATTTTGTGAGTAGTGCAATCAACACATTCAGACTACTTCTGAAGAAAAAACATGATTGCTCCAGCATGTAGGGATGATGCCAATCAAGGGCATTTCATCTTGGTACTGCCAATAGCTTCTCCTTGGTGCTTTCAGTGGTCTACAATTCTACCCCCTCTCTATTCACCTCCCTTCTCACCAGCAAATGCTACTGAATGGAAGCTGAGCCATACTCACAAACTTTGTGCCTGCCATCTCAGTTCTTCCCCTGCTGCTAAGTCAAAGTGTGTTCCACTCTTCAGCCGGCAGAAAAGTATCACTGGAATGTCACTTGCTGCCCTCGTTGCCAAGCCCCATCTCACCTCCATTGCCTCTGTTCTGACTCACTGCCCAGCTGATAGCGTCCTGATGTGTGTGTGGCATGAGATAGGCACAGTGATTGCTCAACTCCTCCAGCTTTCCTGCCCACATCTGTTTTGTACATCAGCTGGTAGGGGAAATACCTTTCAGCCATGGTGTTGCAGCAGGAATGGGGCCTGTCTAGCTGGAGGACTCTTGTCTATCATCTCTAAGCTCCTTCCTCTGCCTTTTCTCCTATATCCCCATTCAGTTATAACCTAAGATGAATCAAATTAAAAAAAACAAACAGAGAAAAAAAATGGGGTTGAATCACAAACAGGGTTTTTAGGATTTCTCTCCTGTCCCTTTCTTTATATAGACAACAAATGCTGATTTCCAGATCCTCTGTGTCCAATTCTTTAGGGAGACCAAAGCAAAATGACAGCAGTCCAGGTTGGCTGAAGTGGGGAAGTGCCTATAACAAGCTCAAATGGCTAATAAGGACCTCTGATTCCACCCACTGTTCATCGCTTTTCTACCTCTGATATAACAGATGATGAAACCTAGCAGATGTTACACACATTGCAGCAGTCATTAAATGCTATTGGCTTCAGGGGGGAAACACTATTTTAACACTTGCTACAGCTCAGGACAAATTAAGCTTGTCCCAGAGGCTGGGGATAAGATGAAGTCAATAGCATGGGAACACAGCAGAAGAACATTGTTGCCAAGGAAAGTCTGACAAACCCCTCATTTTCTTATGGCACAACAGTGCCCCAAAGCACCTGATAAATTGACCCTATATTGAGAAGCTTGAATAAATGGAATTCAGCTTTCATTTCCCAGAAGAGCATCTCCTATATAATCCCATTTATACAAGGCAGAACTGGTGAAAATTAGATTGTGCTGTTATAACTCCATCACAGATTATTAGGAAGGTGGGTTTAGCCCCACCAGATCCAGGACTTCATAAATGAAACACTGTCCTTGATTGGGCAAAGCAACAGTCTCCCTAAAGAGGTTGTTGTTTATTCGTTTAGTCGCTTCTGTCTCTTCGTGACTTCATGGACCAGCCCACGCCAGAGCTTCCTGTCGGTCGTCAACACCCCCAGCTCCCCCAGGGACAAGTCCGTCACCTCTAGAATATCATCTATCCATCTCGCCCTTGGTCGGCCCCTCTTCCTTTTGCCCTCCACTCTCCCTAGCATCAGCACCTTCTCCAGGGTGTCCTGTCTTCTCATTATGTGGCCAAAGTATTTCAGTTTTGCCTTTAATATCGTTCCCTCAAGTGAGCAGTCTGGCTTTATTTCCTGGAGGATGGACTGGTTTGATCTTCTTGCAGTCCAAGGCACTCTCAGGATTTTCCTCCAACACCACAGTTCAAAAGCATTGATCTTCCTTCTCTCAGCCTTCCTTATGGTCCAGCTCTCGCAGCCATATGTTACTACAGGGAACACCATTGCTTTAACTATGCGGGCCTTTGTTGTCAGTGTGATGTCTCTGCTCTTCACTATTTTATCGAGATTTGTCATTGCTCTTCTCCCAAGGATTAAGCATCCTCTGATTTCCTGACTGCAGTCAGCATCTGCAGTAATCTTTGCACCTAGAAATACAAAGTCTTTCACTGCTTCTACATTTTCTCCCTCTATTTGCCACTTATCAAACAAGCTGGTTGCCATAATCTTGGTTTTTTTGAGGTTCAGCTGCAAGCCAGCTTTTGCACTTTCTTCTTTCACCTTCATCATAAGGCTCCTCAGTTCCTCTTTGCTTTCAGCCATCAAAGTGGTATCATCTGCATATCTGAGATTGTTAATGTTTCTTCCAGCGATTTTAACTCCAGCCTTGGATTCCTCAAGTCCAGCTTGTCGCATGATGTGTTCTGCGTACAGGTTGAATAGGTAGGGTGAGAGTATACAGCCCTGCCATACTCCTTTCCCAATCTTAAACCAGTCTGTTGTTCCGTGGTCTGTCCTTACTGTTGCTACTTGGTCGTTATACAGATTCTTCAGGAGGCATACAAGATGACTTGGTATCCCCATACCACTAAGAACTTGCCACAATTTGTTATGGTCCACACAGTCAAAGGCTTTAGAATAGTCGATAAAACAGAAATAGATGTTTTTCTGAAACTCCCTGGCTTTTTCCATTATCCAGCGGATATTGGCAATTTGGTCCCGAGTTCCTCTGCCTTTTCTAAACCTAGCTTGTACATCTGGCAATTCTTGCTCCATGAATTGCTGAAGTCTACCTTGCAGGATCTTGAGCATTACCTTACTGGCATGTGAAATGAGTGCCACTGTTCGATAGTTTGAACATTCTTTAGTGTTTCCCTTTTTTGGTATGGGGATATAAGTTGTTTTTTTTCCAATCTGATGGCCATTCTTGTGTTTTCCAAATTTGCTGGCATATAGCATGCATTACCTTGACAGCATCATCTTGCAAGGTTTTGAACAGTTCCGCTGGGATGCCATCGTCTCCTGCTGCCTTGTTATTAGCAATGCTTCTTAAGGCCCACTCAACCTCACTCTTCATGATGTCTGGCTCTAGCTCACTGACCACACCATCAAAGCTATCCCCGATATTGTTATCCTTCCTATACAGGTTTTCTGTATATTCTTGCCACCTTTTCTTGATCTCTTCTTCTTCTGTTAGGTCCTTGCCATCTTTGTTTTTGATCATACCCATTTTTGCCTGGAATTTACCTCCAATGTTTCTAATTTTCTGGAAGAGGTCTCTTGTCCTTCCTATTCTATTGTCTTCTTCCACTTCTGCACATTGCTTGTTTAAAAATAATTCCTTATCTCTTCTGGCTAACCTCTGGAATTTTGCATTTAATTGGCATATCTCCCCCTATCGCTGTTGCCTTTTGCTTTCCTTCTTTCTTGGGCAACTTCTAGTGTCTCAGCAGACAGCCATTTTGCCTTCTTGGTTTTCTCTTTCTTTGGGATGTATTTTGTTGCCGCCTCCTGAACAATGTTGCGAACGTCTGTCCAGAGTTCTTCCAGGACCCTATCTACTAAGTCCAGTCCCTTAAATCGATTCTTCACCTCCACTGCATATTCCTTAGGAATATTAGTGAGCTCATATCTCGCTGATCTGTGGGTCTTCCCTAATCTTTTTAATCTGAGCCTAAATTGTGCAAGAAGGAGTTTGTGATCGGAACTACAGTCAGCTCCAGGTCTTGTTTTTACCGACTGTATAGATGTCCGCCACCTTTGGCTGCAAAGGTGTAGTCAATCTGATTTCGGTGTTGTCCATCTGGTGAAGTCCACGTATAAAGCCATCTCTTAGGTTGCTGGAAGAGAGTGTTTGTTATGCAGAGTGAGTTGTCTTGGCAAAATTCTATCAGCCTATGTCCTGCTTCATTTTGTTCTCCCAGGCCATGCTTACCTGTAATTCCAGGTGTCATTTGACTGCCCACCTTAGCATTCCAGTCTCCTGTGATGAAAATAACATCTCTTTTAGGCGTGTTGTCCAGTAGGTGCTGCAGATCCTCATAGAACTGCTCTACTTCAGCTTCTTCAGCATCTGTGGTTGGGGCGTATATTTGGATCACTGTGATGTTAGATGGCTTGCCCTGAATTTGAACTGAGATCATTCTACTGTTTTTTGGATTTTATCCAAGCACTGCTTTAGCCACTTTACTATTAATTATGAAGGCTACTCCATTTCTTCTGTGGTCCTCTTGTCCACAGTAGTAGATCTGGTGGTCATTTGATGTGAAGTGGCCCATTCCAGTCCATTTCAGTTCACTGACGCCCAGAATGTCTATCTTTAATCTTGACATCTCACCAATAACCACATCCAATTAGCCCTGGCTCATAGATCTTACATTCCGGGTTCCAATGGTGTGCTGATGCTTAGAACATCGGATTCGCTGTTCACCACCAGCACTGTCAGCCGCTAGCCGCCCTTTCGGCTTTGAGCTAGCTGCGTCATCACGTCTGGGGCTAGTTGAGCTCATCCTCTGTTCCTCCCCAGTAGCATTTTGACCATCTTCCGACCTGGGGGTCTCATCTTCCAATGGTATACCGACATATCTCTGGTTGTACTGATCCATTTAGTTTTAAAGAGGTTATCCCCCCTGTAACCCCAGTTATAACATTGCAACTGACCCTGACTTCAAAATCTGAATTCTTCCAAGGTTTTCCACTCAGAATCAATTCCAGCTGCTATAGAAACTACTCCCATCATGCCTGCTCCCAAACCCTCCAGCCAGCAGGGGCCTCTAAGAAGCACACCCTTCTCCCTGATCCAACCAATCCCAATTCACTTATAAACAAACAGCACAGCTATGCTTTCCTGGATTTCCGAACCAATGGCTGAGAAAACCTCAGTTTTACTATTTGCATCGAAAAAATAGTTACACAGATCTACAGACAGATTTACAGAGATAAATTAGCAACTCTAATTGCATTGCAAAAGTTTCATGGAGAAACTTTCTTCTCCTTCCTCTCGGCTGTGTTTCATTCTTTTGGTATTTCCTCCTCACTGGCTCCAGTCCAACTCCAGGTCATCAGTTCTTCTACTCATGATCCACTTCCTCAGCCTTCATATGCTGGGCACCCCTCACTTAACTTGGTCTCAACTTTCTCTGGGTCAGTTCCCTCCATGGGCTGAACTTGTCCATTGATCCACCTCACTGGAATCCCAGCTGCAGGCAGGCACTCTAGCAGGGTGTGTTCTCTCTTTGCCTCTTGCCCATGAGTAATCTTTCTGCTAACCAGAATGCTTTGCATCTTAACTCCCTTCTGTCATCAAAACTTGTCTGGCGCAGAAGTAATCTTTTTCTCACTCTGAAGTTTTGTCTCCTTTCTCCCATACTTTTGAGGAATGTTTTGTCTTACTTTACACCTCAAGCTCCTTTTTATTTCCTCAGGCTGCTTTGCTGCACTAACAAATTCTTTTTTTTTCCTAGCCATTTTTTTTTCAGGGTCAAACCTATCTGGGTCACACAGAGTCCTTCCATGTGCTCCTTGACCCTTGGTATGCGTGCATGTTATTGTACCTCCACAGTTTTTATATCTTTTCCAAACTATGTTTTGTTTCTTCTTCTTCTCTCTTCAAGGTGACCTTTACCCTCTTACTCTAATTTCCTTGCAGGTTTCCCTTTTGTCTGCTTAAAGCATCCTTTCTAAGCCTACTTTATCCCCCCCTCCACATTTACCTTTACGTCCACGGCCTCTTTCCTACGTTCTGCTGATTACCAACTCTGGGTACCCAGCTTCCTTGCACTCAGATTACTTCCTTGCTTCCCAAGACAATCCCCTACCAGTTTTCACAAGCTTCATTTCCCAGCTTTGCTGCAGCCCTTGAGTTACATTCACATTCAATACAGCTGGGAAGATGTGCTGAAAGAAAAGGGGAAGAAAGAAGAAAGAAGAAGGAGCAAGATAGTCCTCCTATAGATATGTAAGAAGGAGGCTCAAATAATCTTACTCCAACTATCCTGACTGACATGAGCATGTGCTGTAGTCCAAGACCTTATGCAATGAGGTGGTAAATAACTAGTTTAGCTAGGCTGAAATTCTGTTTGTACAAGACAAGAGCACCTTCTCTGTTTCCCATAGCTTTCCCTTTCCCCAAAGAAACTCCTGTGTAAATCTGTAGATTTGGCTTCATCAATTTTATAAGACAATTTCTCGTTATAAACTTCCCCACATGCAAGATCACATGGTTTATGTGTGTTTCAAGGCTGGCCCAAGATTTGTTACATTCTGGGTTTCTGGACTTTGGACAGGAGAATCTAAAGCTGGACTAAAGACTGGGCTGAAGAAGGACTAAAGACTCCTCAGGTAACAGACTTGGGAAGGGGGGATGATCTGGTGGTGCCTATTCTAATTCTCTTTTATCAGGAAACCCTTGAAAAAAAGGATCTGCCAGGAACGTTTTCTGGTTTGTAAAAGCATGCTTGTATTGTGGTTAGGATTAGGGTTTAAGTTTAGATGGAAGTGTGGAAAGGCAATATGTCTGGCTAGATGGAGAGCATTTCTAAATGATTCCCATTCAGAAATGTCACTGGGCCTGAAGAGGTGTTTCAGGATGGAGGTGAATGAACGGCTGCTACTTTTGAATGGAAGACAGAGTGTCTATCATGTGCCATCTTAGAGGACTAGACCACTGCATTTAGGATAATATAACATGGTAAGTAAGAGGCAGAAAATGGAGCCCAGTGCTGGCTCAGCTCCCATTTGGAAGTGTCAGTGCCTGGGGAGGTCACCACACATTATAAACTTTGGACCCTTGAAAATTGCCTGCCTCCTGCTCCCTGTGCTAAGCGTGCCAGCATAGCTTAAAATATTATAATATCATATTCTATTACTTATAAAAAGAATAAAATATCCTAGGTAAAGTAGATGAATGTAAAGTGCAGTTACCAGCCTCTGGGTTCACATTCTAACAAGCGTATGAAAATGAGAATGGAAGGCAAATCTTTTGTGCTTGCTAGACAGAACACACTAGAAGCAAAAAAAAAAAAAATGGTTTCAGAATGAAACGCAATCTCTGTTTCTTTCTTGCATTTCTAATACTGCTATACTCTATTAAAAGTGATGTAACAACTCTTTTTCCCTTGGAACCAATGGGGGAATAATGAATGATGGACATAATCCTTATTTTAATTAATGGGAGTGGAAGGGCTTAAGCTGACCAAGGAAAAACAAGTCCATATATCTCATTGACTTTGGCCAATTTTATTTTCATCCTGGCCAGGCTCACTTCTGCCCCCCAGTTGATTCATGGAGTAAGTTTAATGTGGCCCATGACACAAAGTTGTTGCAAGAGAAAAATTACACACCATATTTTTAATGTTCAAAGAATGTAGCATCATTAAAACAAAAACAAAACCCACCATTCATTTTAAAAAGAAGGAGCTTTATTGTTTTTTAAAACCAATTATTCCCATGTAATTAAGACAATTTGTTTCTTTATGCTGCTCTTTGCTGCATACTTTTCCATATGCTGCTAAAATCTGAGCCATTGACTGCAACTCTCAACATCAAACTTTTAGCCATCTGTTTTTTCTTTAATTTTTTCTTACCACTATATTTTAATGTTATTCGGTATGTGCAGTTGATAAAAATATGTTATTTTGTCACAAGATGTTCTCTAAGCCTCAATTTAACACTGCGCAGTTTAAAAATTCAGCTTCTTACTATTTGCCCTGGATCATGAATTAAATTGAATTGTTATTCTCTGAAGAAAACCGATGCAAATTAAAGAAGCAAATATCAAGGCTACAAAAAAGACAATAGTAAGATATGAACAGAAGAGTACACCCCATGTACTATATCAAAATGTATGTCATTTAGTTTAGATGGTATATTTTGACTGCTGTGATGTTTGCAGCATATTTAATATATTGCAAGTTTTCAAGATGACTCTGCCAGTGGGGGGGAAAATGGAGAATAGTTTGTATCTGCTAATAAATAATAGGGCTGTGCAAGAACCACTCCACCTGCCAGATCCTTGGCTCTGAAAATAATCCATCTCCCTTGGGCTGATCCAGAATGGAGCTCATTCTGATTTTGGAGCATGAATAAGGCTTTTGTAGAAATCAATACACAGGTTTCAAGTTACCACAATTTTGCCATCCATCCAAATATCTGTCAGTGGAGTCACTCTGATCTGATCTCTGAATTCAGTACCCCTTCCTCCACCTACCTGCTCCTTTTTTCATTCCCCACCAAGGTCTTTTTCTTGATCATTAGGCATGAAAGCGTTGTCAATTCCTCCCCCTCCCAAGACTATCTCCATGCCTTGCAGCATCCATGGAAACAGAACTCCATGAAGGATTTTGAATGAGTGATGGGGGCAAATTGCTACCATGCCTGCTTGAGCTGATTAAAAACCAACCGGAATTGTCCCACTGCGTACTGAGTTGAAGCTCAGCCCTTATACATATCATCCACACAATAGGAAGACTCATGTAAAAGAAAGCCGTATTTCTCATGCTTACAGTGGAGATTCTACAGTAATATATGGGTATGCAGAAACTTCATCTGAAAGTATGCTTTTAGTTATATGAAATGCAATGTATGTGATAAAAACAGTACTTCGGTTTTCACTCAAGGGTGCATATAGCAACTGGAAGACGTATCCCACCAGTCCCTCTAAAGCAGGGGTAGGCTGAGGTTTTAGACCACAAAAGCATTATTTTGTTCTCTTATGAAAGCCCATCTCCTGGCCAAATTTCACATGGTTATTATTATCAGATTTACATAGCAATGAAGAATTTTCAGAAAATGCATCTTAGTAAACACCCGTTTATGAAGAAGAGATTGCTTGTGGTATAATTTTATCAGTTTAACAAATGGGCATTTTACTATAGTGATAAAACTTTTCATTGCTGCTTGATAAAGGGTAAAATGAGATGAAAACAGAGTTAGCACTTCTTTTCCCCTACAAATGGCCTTTCTCAAAATTTTTATTTGGTTAAAGAACAGAACATCACAAAATTACAGTAACTGACATTTACCGTAGGTGTATTCATGGTAATCCTGTAATTTGCATAATAATATCCTAAGCCATCAAATTTGCATCTTACATTGTGAAATTCTTATTCACAATCTCTTATAAAATCTAATTGAGGGATCAAATCTATGGGCTTAATGTTTAAGGCTGATAACTAGTATCAATATATTTGAAAATAATAAACTTCCGTCTCATAACTTAATTAGTAATTATTTTTTATTTAACCACAATTATTAGCAACAGACTGGTCTAGGGAGGAGTGAAATTAATTCAGGTGAAAATTTAATCACTCGGTATCAATCAAACTTTCTTTTACCGTAAGTATTAGCAACATGCCAGTTTGTTCAACCCTAGGGAAGAGGTGAAATTCATTTGGTTGAAAAATGAATACAAATTTTCCCACTTTACACTTTCTGAACCTGTAGAGAAACACAATTGTATACCAATATGTATACTTTTTTTGAATTTTGCAATGTAATTTGTAGTTCAAAAAACTTACAAAATGCATGTATTGTGGAAGAATGATTTAAAAGGTACTCAGAAACTGCAACTGGTACAAATTATAATAGCAAAGGTTGCTAACTGGTTCAAAGTACAGGGATCATATGATGACTGGAGTGAAAGATTTGCATTGGCTGCCAGTTGCCTACCAGGTGAAAAATCTATCTATCTATCTATCTATCTATCTATCTATCTATCTATCTATCTATCTATCTATCTATCTATCATCTATTACATTTGTATGCCCAGCAACTCCCAGTGAAATGGAAGGCTTTTGCACTGACCAGTATAGCTCTAACTGGTTAAGGCCTCTCCTGATATGAGTTTGCTACCCTCCCAGTATTTACCAAAACGGCAGTGAGAAGTCCTTTTCACCAAACTGTTAATCACTAATTTTTAGATTTGTTGATTTAATTCTATTTGTTTTCAAATATTTTAAACATTGAGTTTTTTATTTTAAATGTTGTGGTCTGCCTTAGTGTTTACATCAGTAGGATCATGGGGCAAAAAGCCATTATGTAAATAAACATGTTGGCAAATCAATGTGTATATTCAGGGAACAGCATGTAACAAGCACATGCTAAAAGCAATACACATGAAACTACATGCAGATTTTCATGCAGTTATTTTACAAAATTAACAGACAGATGCTGAAACAGGAAGGGGTGAAGTTAAGATTTGAAAAACAAGAACCTGCATGAACAATACATTGTGTGAGATGACTTGGATTCATTTTATTGTGGCACTTTGTGCCTTGGGGGGAATGTGTGTGCAATCTTCCTGTCTGAGCCAAAGAAGTGATTCAGTTTGCTTTGATGAGGTGCCGTGTATTGCCTTGCAGCCTCAGACTTTCAGTTCTGCATGTGCAGAATCCTCTTCTAGCTATTCCAAGTGCTAGAGGAAGGCTCAGAATAGCAGTGAGATGAGGTGAAGCAGTATGGCTGCTTGGCTTCACTCTTAGAGGCAAGTGGGCTGTGTTACCCAACACAGTAGCTCTGTGGGAGTGCTTTGGTCAAGCCTTCACTGAAGCAAAGATATCCTTCCAAGATTCTTACAGCCACACTTGACAGACACACCTATGTTTATTCAAACCACAGGTAAATGGATCTTCTACTCAAACATGGTGGTCTTGTGTTCAAGATGGTCATACAAAACCCTTATTATTCTCTTACTTTTCTCCAAAGACTTTTATGTTCTATTTCTATTGTTCTTCACATTAAGAGCAGTGCAAAATTGGTCTCCTAAAGCATTTGTCACTCCTTTACAGTGTTGATCCTGATGGTTGATTAGAGGATGGTTCATACTAGGTTGCCTTCATCCTTTTTTGGATTGAGCTAAGATTCCCTAAGAATGAAGACAAATTACTGGGTAAATATATATGCCAAAGTTCAGAGAAATTCATTTAACCCACATTATTTTTAAATGTGAAGAGCAACCCATTAACCTACACTTTTACACAAGTTATTATACTGGGTGGCTAATTACATATGCTCCTTCCCTTCCTCTCTCCCTTTCTCCAGTCATCACTGGAGACTAAGCCTGCAACCTTTAAATGTTTTGAACATCAAGAGTAGGAGGGAACTGGTACAGATTAAGAGCAGAACAATTTCTTGCAGTCATTTTTCATGACATGAACAATCATAACAAAGAGGAGGTTCCTCCTTTCTTAACATTTCTGGTAAACTATTTACCTTTGCTTAGTTGAATATCCTGTATGTTGACTGACTAATTACATGCTGTCAACCATATTGATAGATATTCTCCATGACCATCTGTCTCTAACTTGGTCTTTTAGGTCTTCCAACAGTGCACTCATCACCACTGTAACTGAGTCCATCCACCTTGCTGCAGGTCATCCTCTTCTCTTTCCTTCCACCTTTCCCAGCATTACAGCCTTCTCCAAAGAGTTAAGTCTTCACACAATGGGTCTCAAGCAGGGTAATTTGAGCTTGGTGTTTTTTTTTTACCTTGAGTCTGTCTGATGATTTATTTGTTTTCTTGGCTGAATAGCCTATTCAGGTAAGGCATAATTAAGGTTCAGTTAAGAGAATCAAGGTAATGTTGAAACAATAAGAACAGTAGGACCTGTACTTATTTGTGTTTTATATCTCACTCATTTCAGTTGTGCCTCAATGCTAACAGTTTCAAAAAGGAAATTTCCCATTGGGGAAAAAAAGAAGAAAAAGGAGGAGGAGGAGGAGAGGAGGAGGAGGAGGTGGAGGAGGAGGCAACCCCAGCATAAAGATCAAAGGATTGACTAGGTAGATAGAATTCAGACCATTCACCTACATGGGACCATTCTCTGAAGCATTTTTATCCCCCTTGTCAGCTGATTAAAAAAAAACAACTAAAAGGCTCCAAATGCTCAGAGTCTCAGCCCTCAAGTTTATAATCTAAAAGGTAGAACATGAAAAAAAAGTTATTGGGGCAGGTAAGGAAAAATAACATACCACCTTAATTTGAAAACAGGTCCTCTCATTCCTGGAGCCAGTCAGATTGAAGAAAGCCTTTTAGACAGATATTTTATTTACAATTGGGAATGGGGGAGGACAATAGATATGATATGCAACATTTCAATAAGGAGGGTGGTGTCTCAGGGCAAAAGAGGCAGGGGCTAAAGAGCTGAATATCCATTTTCTGCTCCAGTTTGCTTCTCCCATGAATGGGGTTGGTGGGCATATTTATCCCTGCGAAGGCAGGACTGGAGACCCACAGAAAGAAAGGAAAAACAGTTTGGGAAATATGTTGCAAGTGGAAAAGGGCAGGTGGCCATAATTTTTTTCCTGACTCGTATCTTCCAAATCTTTTTGTGTGAAATAGGCATGGAATTCATACACTGGTGGATCAAGTTGCCAATAGAAGTTAAAAGCAAGGCCATTTCTATCTACTTAAAATGCTTTGATAGAAAATTCATCAGGCAATTAAACTGCCCTTCTGCCTTTGCTTATTGATTACTAGAAAATCCACAATGCTGCCTGTCAAAAGCATATGACATGGTATGGTACAGATTTTCCATTTTACTTAATTGTTTCACTACAATCGCTATAAACCTGTAAAAGATTCTGTACAGCTAGAAAGGCAGATTATTCTGTGAAGAAAAAGCATCACTTTTGTTTGTGTATGAATCACTATGTCAAGGAAAAATCTTCAGTAACTTCAATTATTCATGGGTTATCATTTTTGTCATTTGAATAAATTCAGCCTTCCCCGCCCCCCCCCAGGTAGCTCTAGTTTTGTTGTTTTTTAAAAAAACTTAAAAGATAGTATTATGGCACTGGAGATTGCAGGCAGAAAGGAACATTGGTGAAAATTGTTCCCTCCCTTTCTGCTGTGGGAAATTCCTGACACGAATGATTTATAGTGTTTTTATAGATTCCCTACCATTGTTGTGTTATTTGGCACAATGATGTTGGGAAGAAAGATGCTGTAAATTACTAATGGGAATATTACTTGAGGGAAACACTTAGGAAACTTACTGCCATCCCCAAAACTTTCTCTCCCAACTTAGCCTTTTCCCTTGGTCACATCTCACCTGTGGTGGTAGTCATCTCATTCACGTACAGACAAAAGAAAGACTCTCTCAATTCCATTGAAACTCTTAGTGACTTACATGGACACATCCATGCAGTCAGGAATGTCTGATCTGCAACCATGTTCATACATCATCTGCCTCTCGTATTATCCTATTCAGCACTGCTCCTTTAATGTTTAAAAACGCTTGCATTTAAGTCAAGTTCATTTATGAACAAACTAGTAATCTCTGGTCATAATACAGATTGAGGGATTCCCCTCCCTCCCTTCCAGAAAAATGCCTATTTATTGCACCCTCTCTTTACACCTATGAGTTGTTTTGACTGCTAGGGCAAATGGTGAAAGATAGGTAAGAGGAAGAGTCTGCACCTGCTGTTCCTATGTTTATTGTTAGCTTATTTATTTATTTTATTTATTTATATTTCAAATTTCATCACTGCCCATCCTAGTTGAGCATGATTCTGGGCGGTTTACAGTATGACTAAAATAAATAAAGGTTAAAATACAATAAAAACAGTATTCTTAAATAACAGTATAAATAACAATATAAATATAAATATAAAATCCAAGATGGGCATGTTAAGAAGTTCTTAATTAGATTCATGTAATCCACAGGGGCGTCTTCAAGGCGCTAACCACCCCAGGATTGATTATTACTTGAGTAATAATATATCTGAGTACCCCCCCCTTTGGATTAGTTAACTGAGTCTCTGGGTTTAAAAGACATAAAGGGAACTTCCTGTTTCTCTAACCCTCTTTTTAAGATGTAGTTTAGATGTAAGTGAAAATTTTCTAGCCTCATGAGTTTCCTAACAAATCCACCTTTTCATTCCGATAGAATGAACATCTGTTAGCATTTATTCACAGTTGGGCTAAGCCCATTACCTGTATCCAGCACAACTATGCTTTTATCCTTTCTGTAATGCAACTTTTTGCTACTTGATGATTCAGTATTCTTTTAGCACTCTACGTATGCTCAGCAGCACATCCACCACCAAGGGCTCCTGATTCATTCAAATCTTCTTTCCCTTTCACCCAGTTAGCAATTGTCCCTTTAGTGATCCTCTTAAGCCAGAAACACTCAAAAGTTTTTGAAGAACTTTCCCAGAGGCTTTTTGAAAATCCAAGTATACAATGTCAACAGGACCAGCTCCATCCGTGTCTTGGTGACACTCTTAGACAACCTCTAGAAGGTTGGGGAGGAAGATTTTCTGCAGTGGAATTCATGGTTGTTTTTCTTCGGCAAGGCTTATTCCTGTATGTGCTTTTGTGTTTTTTTGGTTGATTTCCATTTGTACCAATTTGCCTGGAACATAGTTAAGCTGACTATCTTATAATTTTGTGTATTTACCCTGGTTCTCTGTTTAAAAATTGGTGTTGTTAGCTACCCTTCAGTCCTCTGACACTGAACCCTGATTTAAGTGACAAGCTACTGTGCATATTTTTTGCTAGAACATCAGCCATTGCACATCTGAGTTCTTTAAGAATTCTCAGGTGCATGGCATCAGGACCCAGTGGTTTCTTACGATATTATAGACAATCGTTTCTTGTTACTTTAGTTTGGTCTCTGATTTCCCCAGGGAAGGAAAGCAAGTAAGGTTTAGGTATCAGTCCTGTATCTTCTGTAGCATAGACAAATGCAAAGAAATCATTCAGTTTTTCTGCCATATCCTTCCTGAGCATCCCTTTCACTCCTCTGTTGTCTAACAGCCCACTCACTCTCCTGACTGCTTTATATATTTAAAGATGCTCTTATTGTTTCCTTTAATGTTTTCTGACACACAGTTATATGCTTTTTCATGTCAGAGTTTGTGCTCCTTCTTCCTTCTCCTCCATAGGATAGACTTTCCATTTCCCAATGTGCTAGTTCTTTGAGGTTGTCCAGATCAGGAAACACAAGAAAATTCTAGTCCAGGGTTTCCCAACCTTGGCAACTTTAAGACGTGTGGAATGTATCAAGTCTAAATCAGGGTAATTGAAGTCCTCCATTATGAGGCCTGGGCTGCTAATTTGTTAACATGAGGTTGCACAACCAAGTTGTTGACTTTCCAGTCACAGACGGAAGGGGAGGGGAACAAAAAAAAGGCCATAGGAGGTCCGGAAAAGCAAAACACTTTCTCTGTCTTCCTGTTCATCTGCAGCCAAGTAAGTCAAATTGAGAATGATTAATGTTCTCAGGTAACAGTGTGTGAGGTTGGCCTCTTTTGGGTTTTTCTCAAGCACTCTTCCACCCAGCATCCTGTACATGCGACCAAGCTGCAACCCTTGTCTGTACCTGCAATTGTGACTAGATCACTGTGGGCCTAGTCCTCTCTGAACTGTCTTACCTTGGGGCAGTTTTCTCAACCTTGACAGCTTTCAGATGTGTGGATTTCAACTCCCAGAATTCCCAGCCAGCAGGCTGGCTGGGGAATTCTGGGAGTTGGAGTCCACACATCTGAAAGCTGCCAAGGTTGAGAAACAGTGACTTGGGGCTTGGCTAATCTACCAAAGGAGGGGCATCCATTTGAACCCAACAGAGCCCCACCAAGTCCACTCTGCCCACTTCTGTGAATCCTCTCCCCTGCAGGCCTTCCTGCATCCAGTAGCCTCTACAGAAATAAATAACAAAGAGTTTGATTTTCCCATCCTCACTATTAGCTCCTATAATCAAAGTAGAACAGCGTTTTTGAAAATCAAGGCAGAAAAGAATTTTTCTGTTCTCCAGTTTCCTCTTAGTCAAGCGGTGACAGTTTTACTGCAGAATACAGTTCAATAAACCTAAATGAAATATTTCTTTTGATACTTATAGAGCCAAAAGTGTCATTTTCTCTAATACTATTTTGGTCAGAGGAATATATCATTCTAGAATTAAAGCTCCCAATGAGCCAGAAATCTTTCAGTGTCCATGGCTGTTGTTACTGCTACCATGATTATACTGTATTATTCTCTAATTCCCTTCTGTCTTCTCATCTCCACCTCATTTATGTCACTGCAGAAATGAACAGTACACTTTAAAAAGTATTAGGTAAAAGGATACAATTTAACAGGAATAAATTGGCAGCTTTTTATACTCATTTTAAGGACTTATATTCCTGTTTTATAGCAGTAAAAATGCCAAAGCAATATACAATAACAAAGTAAAACACAACTGAAGGGGAAAAAAAACTAACTGCAAAACAATGACAGGTGTAAGCATGCTTACAAGCCAAGTCTAATAACATGGATGAGCAAGAATGACAGCTTATAAAAGATTCCCACAGAACAAATAAAAATCACTCTTCACAGAAAAAAAGGGAGTAAAAGCAGACTTCTGCAGCACTGCAATTCTGTATGTGTTTCTTCTGAAGGGAAACCCATTCCCTTCAATGGGCTTCATAATTAAGTCATTGTTCCTCTTTATTCTGCACTGGTCATCTGTAGCTAGAATTACACATCTGCATTTTACAAAGGAGGTTAACACTGGAGCATGCCTAAAGGAAAGCAGCCAACATGGTAAGGGGTCTGGAAGGAAAAACTCTCAAGGAATAGTTGGGAATGTTGGGCATGATTAGCTTGGAGAAGAAAAACTGGTAGAACGACATGCTAACTTGAAGGGCTGTCATGGAGAAGATGTGACAGAATTGTTCAGAATTTTTACAGAGGGCCGGAGAAGAAACAAAGGATTTAAATTACAAGGAAGAAGATTTGGTTGGACAGGAGGAAAAAAATCCCAATGACAGAGCAAACTGCCTTGTGAGGTGGTGGATTCTCCCTCACTGGAGATGTAACAGAGGCTGAATGGTGATCCATTAGAGATACTATAGTCATGAATTCCTCCACTGGGCAGGAGGTTGCACTAGATGATCTCCAAGATCCTTCCAACCTTAATATTTTATGATTCCATGATATGTACATAAAAATTTGCAACCTCTACAAAGGAGGCAGTGCTTCGCTTCTTTCCCTCTCACCTTCTTGTTAATGACATAAAAGTTAGGAAGGCTGAGAGCCTGATGGACATCTTGGCATTCCTAACATGGGATGGGACCCATTGGAACCTGCCAAGGCTGAACTTTGCCATATTTGCATATTTCTTTCAAGCCAGCCTTTCCTATTGAAATCCTTCAGCGGGATTTAGGCTCACCTTTCCAACAACTAATGGTGGTTTCTCTCTGTTTACTGTCACTCAGTTGGGACAGGCCCCCCTGGTGCACCATGTCATCCGAGTCCCCTAACATTGGATGTACATGATCTGGGCCAATCCCAGTGGGAAACCTTTTACCATTAAAGTGACACAAGGTGCTCATCGCTAAATGGCCTCTTTACATCCTTCCTCACATTATGAAATAGGTTATGACCACTGTGGGAGAACATTTTACTCATTCCCAGAGTGGCCAGTTTCACTAACTCTGTGGGACAGATCCCAAACTATTATCTAGTGCTTGGAAGGTCAGTAATGCCCAGTGTGGCAGATTTGATCCCTTCCATGAATGGTTGCAAAGCTACCCCTTAATAATTTACCTAGAGGACTAGTTATGAAAGCAGGATTGTGTAGATCTTTGAGGGAAAAAAAAACCTAGAGGTACATTTGTGCAATCCATGAAAAATAAGGTTGTATGAAACTGTATTTTTATATTGGTAGAAAAACAGGAAGCTCTGGTGTGGGCTGGTCCATGAAGTTATGAAGAGTCGGAAGCGACTAAACGAATAAACAAAAAAAAAGAAAAAGAAAAACAAAAGATAGAAAGGGACCTGGAGAAAATTTGAATTAACAATATAACATCTTAGTTATATTTTGCATGTGCTATATCCTGCTATATACATATATGATATATATGTACTATATATCCTGCTGATCTACAGTACACCCCCGTTTAAACAAAATATTTGGATAGTGACAAATTTAAGTTGCAGAAAGGCAGATTCTGTTATTTATTACCAAGAATTTAGTTAATAGGTCGTGACTGGATTAAATACCCATCAATATGCACTTTTTAATCTGAGGCTGCAATCTTATGGTCAGCAGAAAAACACCCTAAGGGCCAAAGAATAGATTGGATTTCATCCTCTGGCTATACAGATAGAACTCTGATTTTGGAAGGGAGGAAATGTAATGTCAAGGAACTACTCTTCCCTGCCCCACTGGCCAATGAGGTTTGGTTTCTTAATGTCAGAAACTCCAACACTGTGAACTAGGGGAAGGATGTAGAGGAACTGGGGATGGGTGGGGTGGAAATGAATGAAGGGTGTGCTAGGATGAGCTGCAGTTCATATATCCAGGCCTCCAGCATACTACTTGAAGAATTATTTAAACCCATTGCTGAGTTGGTCTAACAGTTTCTTTCTCGGAGATTCTGATGTCAAAACCCATTAAGATTTGGACTGCTCTGTAAATGACTTTACTTCAAGTAGCCAATAACAATGCAATAGCCAGGTCAGATATGAAGAAAGACAAATTCCATACCAGGTTAAAGTTCATTGCTGAATGAGTGATGGAGATCTCAACTGCTTGTGGATTTTACAGACTTTCTGTTAAATGAAGCTCCTGATGAAATAACCAATAGATGAGTAAATAGATAAGGTCTTTTTATTTTATTTCTTTTATACTGTTTATTCTTCATGAAACAATATGAAATCTGGACAGTACTGAAATTCCATGTAGTAGATTTGATTTTTAAAAATTGTTATGTATTTTCTTTTTCTTTCTTTCTTTCTTTCTTTCTTTCTTTCTTTCTTTCTTTCTTTCTTTCTTTCTTTCTTTCTCTGTATAGGAAAAACTGAACACATAATCTACCGCAATTAACTGAACCTTTGCACATTCACAACATCAATATGTTTTGGCCATAACCTGCAGCCAAAGCATTGTAATGTTATTTGTAAACACGTCAATATAATGACATTTAGGTCTGCCTTCTTTTACCCAGCGTCTGTCCTTTATTGATCTGACTGGGTGCACAGAATATAGGTTACCCTCCTCTGCTATATTTTTGCATTATTGCCAGAGATAAGAGAGCATTAGTCAGTGCTATTGCTGATATACATCTTTGGCCATTAAAATGCAAATGTCCAGGTGTATGACTGATAAGAATCTTTGCCTCTTAAAGCAGTAAAATGCCTGGCTAATTATAACTCAGAACTATTTTTCAGATAACCAGGCAGTAAGTCATTATAAAAATGTGTCATGTAAGCCCTTTTATGTCTCTGTGTCCCTGACTGCTGGGCCAGGGATAATCTAATAAGATTTTTCCCTTTGTACAGGGTTTCTGAATTAGTTCCAGAGTATTGTCTACTCCTTTTTTAAATTAAAAATCAAATAGCTCTAAGAAATCAACACCTTGTACAGGTTGCTAAGGTCTGGGGTTATATCAGTATTAATTATTAAATGAGAAGTCAGGTTATGCCAAGTTATATAAAACAAGAGAAAAATACTCTTGCTGAGTTTTTGTTGTATCACCTCATATTCTTTTTAAAGTCTTGAGCTTATGATCACATGAGGTGGCCACAGACTGAGTCAGACCATTGGTCTGGTTGTACCTATAGCATATCTGTCTGGTAACAAATCCTTGTCATAATTCTAACACTGCCTTTGTAGAAATACACTTTGATTGAGGTAGCCCATGAGAATCATACACTGAGAAGCATACAGTATGTGCAGAGAATGGAGAGGAACTACTTGAGTTCAAAAATGTCTCCCAAACTGGTTTTGGAGATGTTGTGATTTTCAGATATGTAACAGTCTCCTTACAATCATCCCCAACACCAGTACAATGTCTACACCATTCCCTTGTCTAATTTTAAGAAAAGTTAAGTTTGTTTCCACTGTAAATGTGGTACTAGCACAATTTGTATTTAATTTTAATGCGGACAAGATTTAAAAATGCCAACATTTGCTCTTTCATCATAATTTTTCATATAGCTAGACTTAGTTACTCTACATTCTGGAGTTAGGCATGGTTTATTCTAAAGTTCTTTTATTTCTTCCATTTAAACAGGAAGTCTCTTCTCCTAACAGCTGTTCTGGCAGACCCCTTGCCCCACTTTCAGGCATATTTTGAGAGTGCAGAATGGTGGGAAAGAAATTACGTTTGGTAAGAGGAAGAACCCCATTAGATACCACTTCATTGCTTTCTTCTACTGCTCTGGGTCATTGTCAAGAAACTAAACAGAGAGAAAAGGCAGGAGGGATAAATATGCCACAGTGAGGACAAAAAGGAAAAAACCAAAGAAAAGAAAACCTTTCCTACTTCTGTTTTCACTCCACTTCCTGTTGCATGTGGAACCAGCCCATCCTGAACATTTGTCCCCAGTGGGGATGTTAAGAGAGAGGTGGAAGAAGGTCTTGACAACAATACTTTATTGTGGATGCCACCATCTTATGATCTCAATTCGAATTCAGGGCAAGCCATCTAACATCACAGTAATCCAAATATATACCCCAACCACAGATGCTGAAGAAGCTGAAGTAGAGCAGTTCTATGAGGATCTGCAGCACTTCCTGGACAACACGCCTAAAAGAGATGTTATTTTCATCACGGGAGACTGGAATGCTAAGGTGGGCAGTCAAATGACACCTGGAATTACAGGTAAGCATGGCCTGGGAGAACAAAATGAAGCAGGACATAGGCTGATAGAATTTTGCCAAGACAACTCACTCTGCATAACAAACACTCTCTTCCAACAACCTAAGAGATGGCTTTATACGTGGACTTCACCAGATGGACAACACCGAAATCAGATTGACTACACCTTTGCAGCCAAAGGTGGCGGACATCTGTACAGTCGGTAAAAACAAGACCTGGAGCTGACTGTAGTTCCGATCACAAACTCCTTCTTGCACAATTTAGGATCAGATTAAAAAGATTAGGGAAGACCCACAGATCAGCTAGATATGAGCTCACTAATATTCCTAAGGAATATGCAGTGGAGGTGAAGAATCGATTTAAGGGACTGGACTTAGTAGATAGGGTCCCGGAAGAACTCTGGACAGACATTCGCAACATTGTTCAGGAGGCGGCAACAAAATACATCCCAAAGAAAGAGAAAACCAAGAAGGCAAAATGGCTGTCTGCTGAGACACTAGAAGTAGCCCAAGAAAGAAGGAAAGCAAAAGGCAACAGCGATAGGGGGAGATATGCCAATTAAATGCAAAATTCCAGAGGTTAGCCAGAAGAGATAAGGAATTATTTTTAAACAAGCAATGTGCAGAAGTGGAAGAAGACAATAGAATAGGAAGGACAAGAGACCTCTTCCAAAAAATTAGAAACATCGGAGGTAAATTCCATGCAAAAATGGGTATGATCAAAAACGAAGATGGCAAGGACCTAACAGAAGAAGAAGAAGAGATCAAGAAAAGGTGGCAAGAATATACGGAAGACCTGTATAGGAAGGATAACAATATCGGGGATAGCTTTGACGGTGTGGTCAGTGAGCTAGAGCCAGACATCCTGAAGAGTGAGGTTGAATGGGCCTTAAGAAGCATTGCTAATAACAAGGCAGCAGGAGACAACGGCATCCCAGCGGAACTGTTCAAAATCTTGCAAGATGATGCGGTCAAGGTAAGGCATGCTATATGCCAGCAAATTTGGAAAACACAAGAATGGCCATCAGATTGGAAAAAATCAACTTATATCCCCATACCAAAAAACGGAAACACTAAAGAATGTTCAAACTATTGAACAGTGGCACTCATTTCACATGCCAGTAAGGTAATGCTCAAGATCCTGCAAGGTAGACTTCAGCAATTCATGGAACGAGAATTGCCAGATGTACAAGATGGGTTTAGAAAAGGCAGAGGAACTAGGGACCAAATTGCCAATATCCACTGAATAATGGAAAAAGCCAGGGAGTTTTGGAAAAACATCTATTTCTGTTTGATTGACTATTCTAAAGCCTTTGACTGTGTGGACCATAACAAATTGTGGCAAGTTCTTAGTGGTATGGGGATACCAAGTCATCTTGTATGCCTCCTGAAGAATCTGTATAATGACCAAGTAGCAACAGTAAGAACAGACCATGGAACAACGGACTGGTTTAAGATTGGGAAAGGAGTATGGCAGGGCTGTATACTCTCACCCTACCTATTCAACTTGTACACAGAACACATCATGCAACATGCTGGGCTTGAGGAATCCAAGGGTGGAGCTAAAATCACTGGAAGAAACATTAACAATCTCAGATATGCAGATGATACCACTTTGATGGCTGAAAGTGAAGAGGAACTGAGGAGCCTTATGATGAAGGTGAAAGAAGAAAGTGCAAAAGCTGGCTTGCAGCTAAACCTCAAAAAAACCAAGATTATGGCAACCAGCTTGATTAATAAGTGGCAAATAGAGGGAGAAAATGTAGAAGCAGTGAAAGACTTTGTATTTCTAGGTGCGAAGATTACTGCAGATGCTGACTGCAGTCAGGAAATCAGAAGACGCTTAATCCTTGGGAGAAGAGCAATGACAAATCTCGATAAAATAGTTAAGAGCAGAGACATCACACTGACAACAAAGGTCCGCATAGTTAAAGCAATGGTGTTCCCCGTAGTAACATATGGCTGTGAGAGCTGGACCATAAGGAAGGCTGAGAGAAGGAAGAGAGATGCTTTTGAACTGTGGTGTTGGAGGAAAATCCTGAGAGTGCCTTGGACTGCAAGAAGATCAAACCAGTCCATCCTCCAGGAAATAAAGCCAGACTGCTCACTTGATATTAAAGGCAAAACTGAAATACTTTGGCCACATAATGAGAAGACAGGACATCCTGGAGAAGATGTTGATGCTAGGGAGAGTGGAAGGCAAAAGGAAGAGGGGCCGACCAAGGGCAATGTGGATGAATGATATTCTAGAGGTGATGGACTTGTCCCTGGGGGAGCTGGGGGTGTTGATGACCGACAGGAAGCTCTTGCGTGGGCTGGTCCATGAAGTCACAAAGAGTCGGAAGTGACTAAACGAATTAACAACAACCATCTTATGAAACAGCTCCCTCAAAGACCAACTGGCACCCACTCACCTTCATTCTAAAAAGCCATCAAAATGTAAATTTTCTGTAGGACCTTTAAGATGTGACTATTGCTGATATCTACCCTGAGGTTGGCATCTATGAGTACTGAGTTGTTATTGCTTTAGTGGTTTTATTGTTTTATCTTTGTAATGTTATCCTATTTTGATCTCTCTGCTTGTAAATTGTCATGATTGGCAGTATATAAATAAAATAAATATTTGGCTTCAGGACAATACTATTTGAGGTAGGTAAAATAAGGAAGGTATACCTCTGGTCTGGAGAAGAAGGCCTCAATTGAATCATGTCCAGCAGCAGTAGAATGAGAAAAACAGTGAAAAAGAATAAGCTAGGGTTTTTCAGCTCTGAAATTGTCCTCTGGAATTCCAAATTTGAATCAAAACCTCCCTCTTCTAGCTCAGGTTGGTACACTGAATATAGCAAGATGGGTTCAGCAATCTACATTTTTCAGTTTTAACTTTTGGCAACATTTATGACTTATTTCACAAATTTAAATGCTATCATGACTGTAGACTGAGTGACTCATATATTTCAATCAAATGCACTGATTCTCCAAGAATTTACAGGGAAATGGTTCTGCTGAAGTTGAACATTGAAAAAGATTAGGTCTAGTGTAAATGTTTGGAAATTTCAACTTAGACCGTACCTTAGGCTCTCTATCTTGCCCTCCTAAGACATTAATATATGTTGATACCTGGAATAGATTAATTGCCCTTCAGCTATTGTTAACCCAGAGATGGCAGACTCAATATGTGTAATGTACCAACAGACTGGAATCTATCTTATCAAGTTAAACTTTTAAGTAAATCTGTTGAGACATAAAGATTGGGCATCTTGCATTTTTTCTCATCAGCCTTTACAGACATAGACAAAATGTCACAAACAGGGTTGCAACAGCTTCAAGGAGGATGAAAAATGGCAGTGTTGATATGCATGCAGAAATGTATGCTAATGTGGTCTGTTTGGATAATAAAAGCATTTAAAAAAAAAAACAATCCTGTGCATTAAACAGGAGACAATTAAAGATAACACAATGGCTATTTTCTTGAAAAGATTTTTTTTTCTCCAGTTTACTTCTTAAATGGGAAAGGTAATTTTAGACTGAGAAAAAATACAGTAAAAGAGGCAGATAAGAGTGCTTTTTCTGTGTAGTTTTCCTCTTTTTTTCCCAGGGGGATGGATAATTTTAAATTCAGAGTTGTCTTCTTTTTTGGTAGCTATATGTCAAAAATGGAAAAAAAACAAAGCACATTTATTCTCTAGACAAACTCAGAATACTTCAGAATAATATGTTAAGAGAAATATGCGAAACATTTAACATAAAATTGTGGATGATTGCATTAGCTTTCTTTGGGAGTGGAAGAGGATATTCCTCCAGACCCCATTCAGTGTATCTAACAGAAGGGAAATATGGCACCCTGCAGTGCTTGTGCACATTACAGTTTCCAGACTCGTTTCAAAAACTCAGGAATGTGTAACGGGGATGCTAGGAATGGACTTCCACATCTCCTTTGTGTAGCAGCCTTTGACCAGGCGATACGTTCAAAACTTCGGGGTCCTTGCCAAAACAGGTGGGTTGTGTTGAGGAGAGGAAGCAAGTACCCATGAAAAGCACCTTTGCTGAATGAGAAGATAGCTTCCAGGAAAGACTGGATAAAATCCATATGGGAGGAGTTGTCATATCCTGACCATAGCAAAACTGGGCTCCTGTGTCTATCCTTCTCAGCTGCTCTAAATTCTGGGACTAATTCTGTCAAATTGTTTGATCCCCCGAATGCCTATGGAGCATTCAACATGTCCAGAAATAATTTTGCAATAATTCTGTTTTTCATTTAATCTTTGGCAATTTAACATCTAGAATAATGTCTTACCATCTTTTTAGACAGGCATTTTCTAAAATAAATTGGATTATATTTTCCCAAATTGGATATATAGTCAGAGTTCCAGAAGTTCCACATTTCAGATTTGCCAAAATGTGATTAACTGGCAATGTGTTTGAATGGTATCTAATCTGATTGCCTGTTTATGATAAGTATCAGCAAATAGCTGGTAGTTCCTCCCAAATGCAGGGGTTACATCATTCACCAATGTTCTTTATAAATGTTATATTCTCATGGCTAGTGGATGCTGCAAAAAATGCAATATTCAAGCAAATATAAATATGGTCATAAAAAATAAAAAGTAGATATAGAAATCTTAAATATTATTATTTAACCCATCCCACTTGGTATATGGTTACTCATCTATCAGATTGTCACCAAGTTTGAAATTCTGCTATTCATTATTTGAACATTCTGTTGTCTATAAAATAAAAACAATATATCTCCAATTCATCCATGACATCCCCATCCAAGTGACACATTTTAAAGCTCATATTTTCCACAATTTCCTGAATGCCTTGCATAAAAACTTGGTAAGAATCAGAAAGAATCTATTTGAAATCTCAGTGGAAGTCAGAGAAAGTTTGTTTAAGATACTCCATGCTTCAAGCAATAGATTATGGCGCCCCCTAGGAGCTTAACCAGCGAAAGTTGAGGATATGAAGGAGTTACAGAATGTGTTTACACAAGTGAAAGTGAGATATGCACACAGTCCCCCAGGGAAAGTAGAAGCAGAAAACCGAAAGTTGAAAACAGCAGATTCAACATGTAGGAAAATGCTAATATCTTCAAATTTAGTACAAAAATAGTAAGAGGGAGGCAATTATTTACTCTTAATCCTTCTTAATATTTGAATGGAACAAGCCAAAACTTAAAAAGAATTTTTTAAAAATAAAAATTAATCCCAAAAATAACAATAAGCACCAAGAGAACTGCTTCTCCTTGCTGTAGAAAGTCTCTCCTAGGGTAAGGTAAAGGTAAAGGTTTCCCTTGACATTAAGTCCAGTCGTGTCTGACTCTAGGGGGCAGTGCTCATCTCCGTTTCAAAGCCGAAGAGCCGGCGTTTGTCCGTAGACACTTCCGTGGTCATGTGGCCGGCATGACTACATGGAACGCCGTTACCTGCCCGCCGAAGCGGTACCTATTAATCTACTCACATTGGCATGTTTTTGAACTGCTAGGTTGGCAGGAGCTGGGACTAGCAACAGGAGCTCACCCCGTCACGTGGATTTGAACCGCTGACATCTTAGTGTCCCTTTAAGGCTACAGCATGGCTTGGAAAATGGTGATGTCCCAGCCTCCCAGCTATTCTTACCAGTTGAGTGTGAACTCCGTTTGCAATCTTCTGGCTGCAAACCACCATCTGGAGGATAAATGGGATGATTCCAAGTGTTTTCCTTTCCCATAAAAACAGTCCTTCAGGAAAAACCTGCCTGAGCCTAAAAAAAATGGTGTGTTGTCAGTTCTGCCCACTAAGCCAGTGGTCACAGCTGTTCAGTCCACCATGTCTGCACTGGAAGTCCAAGAAATCTCCAGCTACTGATTGGAATGTGGCAAGTGAAAATTCACACATGCATGCCAGATCGGAGGTACTGCTTGCTACTTGAACAACAGTGGTGGATGTGCTGCATGACAGCCTATTTTCTAAAACTGGGCAGGAAATTATTCTAGTTCCTTTCTAAAGTGACAGATTTCAAATTGTTAAATTACAGTCTGTGTTTGTTTCCTTCTCTGTGTCACTGGCATTTAAATGTAAATGTTTTTGGTTTCCTCACAGCTCAATGTGGTTTTTCAGTTCTGAAATCATGGGCCGCTGTTTGTAACATTGGGCTTATTGACCGTGGAAGTAAAATTATCTCACAGAGAAAGGAAGGGCATGTAAACTGAAGGATGAAGACAACAAAATAGCCCTAGAAAGTTGGAAATGTTAAACTCAAGATAGCTTACCTTTTCTTCAGGACTCCAAGTGAGAAACATAACACTCCTTCTTCCAATTTTGTTCTCCCTTAGCAGCCCTGTGAGGCACGTTTGGCTAAAGGCCAAGCCTGTTTGGGTTTGACCTAGGGCCTCCATGATCCCAGGGGAATACCCAAAGCACTTCAGCACTCTAAGTGCAGATTTGTAGTTAGATTTCCTCAACCTCATTCTCTGAGGTAAATTGATGCAGGACCTTTGTGTCCTGTGAGTTAAAGAGCAATACAGTGTCAAAGGTTCACATGTCTATCTTGACTCTTAATTACAGAAATACACAACTTTCATATACAGAACGTGGTGATGTTTCGCAACTGGGCAGATTTCATCCTGATGGCACTTGCCTTGTCATCAACTCCCCTCTTCACTGTGGCTCAAAATGTGTTGTCATTTTATTTCTTTAAAGCTAAACTGTATCTACAGTAAAATGAAAGTGTTTTACCAAACTCAGCAGGATTGCTTTATAGAAAGGTGACTATTTCTACTTCTTTCTGGAAAAAGGAAGGAAAGGAAATGTGATACCCAGAAAGTAGATATATATGTGCTAACATTCCTATATAGATTCAGGGAATAGCAATAGAATTTGAAGAAGTCCTCTTCAAATTGCTATTCCAGAATTTTTCAAAGTCTGGAAGGAGAAAGTTGGAAACTTCTGTACCAGTTAGGAAATCCTAGATAGCTTATAAGCTGAGCTGAACACATGCAACATCCAAATTTTGCTTTGACTTCTAATGTTCTATATTCATAACTGCCCATTTTCTCACCCACCCACTCTTTCTCCATTATTATGCAGCCCTTCCAATTTGTGGAGCTTAATTATATGTTTTGAAAACAGCAGTCCAAATTAAAGATGAATGCTGTTTTGATGTTGTTCCTGCTCCAAGTTGTTCTTAATTGTTTAAATTCCTTTTTGCTCATTGACCAGGAAGAAGTACAAACAGCACCATTCTCAAAACGGGTTCAGAGGAACTTTCTAAACAGTTCCTCACCCTACATCGAATGTACCATTTCTGAGTTCACTTGAAAACTGTCTGTTTGATCCTGAGAAGTACAGTTTGTTTTCTGTTAGGTTAATGGTGACGATTTCTTGATGCATTTAATAGGAGGACAAACTGGATTGTGTCCAGACTTCATTAGATTTAGATCATTAAAACAAATGAGGCTCAAGCCAGCTGTGACTGACTAAAGTCCCACGGATTTTAATAAGCTAGCTGTAAATATGACAAAAGGCTAGATTCAACTCATTGTAGTTACTAGAATTCCTGTGGAGAATGGTAGGATGATGCTTTCAGTGCAGAAGGCTGTACCAAAGGAGAGCTCTCTGCTATTTATGAAACTTGTCTCCCGCCATCACCACCACCAGCTTGCCAAAACCTGGTTGATTAGAAGTATTGGTGATCCTACCCCTATGAACTGCACTTTTCTGAGCTTTGCTCCACCTAGGGAAAAAAAAGCCATCTCAAGGATTCTGCCCGAAGACTTGGAAATAATGAGGGCTTTTGAAATGAAAATGAAGAAATCTTGCTCATCTCTGCAGATCACCAGAAGTGGTGATAGTCTTTCAAGATGTTCTGTTTACTCTAAGTGACTCGATTTGATATTATATAGAAAACCTTGATAAATACTGTGGATATTCTCTCTCTCTCTCTCTGTGTGAATGAGACAAGATTGTATAGCTTGAAATATAAAAAGGAACACACATTTTCCCTGTAATCAGCTTCTGAACCTGGGAAAGAGTAAAAAAAAAAAACCTGAAACTTGCACTTTAACCTCACACAATGGGGAAAAATAGATACAGTCTTAATTTTGAATTTTAAATCACTCCATTATAATCTATACTATAATTTTGGCAGATTAGCATAGATATTTAATCTGCCTTTCTCAAGGTATCTATTGTTCAGGCAATCCTAAAACTTCCATTTTGTTGCTTTTTCCTGGATTTTCTTAGCTTTAACAGTAACTTTTTGTTTTAATACTTTTAGGTCTGCCTTTGCTGATGCTACAATAACAAAGGGTGAGATTCTTCATTGCTAGCATATCCCTTTCTCTGACCTTGGCCGCCCAACACAATGTATCAAACGTGAATTTTTCATGATGTTTTCTTCCAATTCAAAGATCAAAAAGCTTCAGTGTGCTATTGAAACTGCTACAAGATTTGTCATATAAAGACAAGCTGTAATTCTGTTTTAATGAATAGTTTTGTGGAAAACACATCAATATGAGCAGCTATTCATATTTTTCTCCCGTTTTGTAGGCCTGCCACCCCCACACTATTGTGCAAATCTGATCACTAGAAATGTTTGCATGACTCTTCTGGCATATAGGAGCAGAAGAAACGTTTTAAAAAACACGCTGACATTGTGGTACATTTTTGCACGTTATCAAAATATAAGGTGGATATTTTGAAAATAAATAAATAGACATATATTGTTTGTGTGTGTGTGCGTTTATACAGTATGCACACACATACACACACACACACACAAACTCCGTGCCTGTAATGTCAAGGCCAGAGCTATATGAAAGCTTCGTCTCTCATACACTGTGTTACTGAAAGAAAATATTCTGCAAAAGAGAGAGCATTCAGGTATTCCATTCTTTTTACCGGGAGCATTGGAAGACTTCAAAATCTGTTTGTCTGGGATCCTGCTACCTTCTTTTATACAATGTAGATATATTCAAGCTTGCCCCTCAAATGCAGGGTAGACCTATTGGCTTATTTCTGATTTATTGTGAAGTGTCTTGACACCAGGAATCAATGATGGAATCTTGCCTTGCTGGGTAAAATAACAAATGTCGAAATTAGGTCAAGGTCAATGCTGAGATGGGGATGGAGAGGAGGCATAAGGCAGCTTTGGGCACTTCGTTTCCTGGGTGGTAGGCCTGGATCTTACAGCCAGTGTTTTGCTTGAAAATAGCATCTCTGCACAAAAGAGAACAGCATTCCTCCAGAATTAAGGGAAGGAAGGCATCAGACTCAATCAGGATATCAAGATTCGAAATCCAGTAACAAGGGTAGAACTGCTGCCCATTTAAATGGGCATCTTGTCCCAAGACAGAGCTGTCCAATATCCAGGCCAATTGTCTCCTAATGTTTTGGCCAATTCCAATCCGCCATATAATGTGCTGTCTGTCTCTTTTCTCTCCAAGTCAGGCTTTCACTGGGAGATGTTTTAGCTACTATATTTCAGTTTTCCTCCTCCTGCACTGAAGATATAGCACATTTATCCTACCGTCTAGCTCACAGCTCCAGTAGTCTCTGACTTCTTCCTGTTCTGACATGTTCCTATATCCTTTGGGACTAATATCTCTGTTGGAGAAAATAACATTACTTAGGGTATCCATGAAAAGAAGTCTGAAAGATGATTGGTAGCATTGTTCAAAGTAGGCACTTTCATGCAGGGAAAGGTGACTGCTTGCTGAGAATTGGTCACCAATAGAAGTAATTGTATCTAGTGCTATCTTATGTGGGAAATGTACAAAAATACTAGATCTACTTGAACAGAGGCTAGTCTTGAATTGAACTATTCCCCCCCCAAGAAATATGAAACATACAAACAAACAAAAAGAACAGTTTTTGTCTCTGTATTCCCAGTAAAATCAAGGGAGTGTTGTATGTGAAGAAAAAAAATTGGGAATAGAAACTAGTCTTCTTTTAGAAAATAGCAATGCCGCTCTTATGAGTCATACACTTCTAGCAATCCAGTGATTATTCAGTGCATAATAGAATTATTCCATAGAAGCTGAAGTTCTGAGCCTTTGCTTGTTTCCTCCTGTAGATGCACCTAAATGTATCTGGCAGATTCATGTTAGAAAATGTTGGGGAAACAGGAACAGTGAATATCTAACAGACCTTGGGAATACTGAGGAGGCAGCACAACAGTTCAAGGAGGAAACACATTACAGAAAGAGATTCTTGAGTCCATGGAAGCATGAGAAAGAGACTCAGAGTAACTCCACCTTAATTACTCTAGGTATAAATTGAGCTGGAAAACTACTTTGGGAGGCTTTGAAGATTCTGAACATTGCCCTACTAGGCAATCAAGATCTTTCCAGAAATCAAAGTGATTCTTGTTTTCTGAACTTGCTAGCCTCATGGGATGTGACATACAAGATGACTCCTCATCTTCAGTCTTAAGGGTCAAGTCCCTTCTACCATTCTCAAGGTTCTGCCAGCCTAATTCTGCAGCATGTACAGTACAGCTCAAGGGGATAGGTAATTTTTGAAGTACAAGGTAGGTTAATATAAATTTGATGTTTTCTTCCAAGCCAAGGGCCAGTTCAACTAAATTGCCAGGTAATAAGAAATAAGCATGATAGTGTGCTAAGGGGTCATGATAAGAAAACACTATCTGTGAGTGGATGTATTTTTCCTTGAGAAACTAATTGGATGTAAAGTAGCTAACCACAGCCAACTAACAGCTCAGCCTATGCACTGCTTCACAGAATGAATGTCAAGAATGAATGAGAGTGGGTGATTGAATGAATGCTCTAAGTTTCAAAAGCTCCATAGTTATGTTTGTTCTAATAATTGCAGGTTTTTCAAAGCCAACGTGTTAACATCTATAACGTAATGAAAAAATATTTATTAAAATGTTGACATCAGAGCACAAATTTTGATTGAATGAGGGAGAACACACTAGAGTTATACTGAGAGCTGATGGGGGTGTTCTTGGTCAGAAGGAAATTGGACTCAGGAACTGGGCTGCAGCCACTTTTTGATGGGATTTTGTGCCCCAATACAAAACAGATCAACAGCCTTGGAGTGTTTCACAATATCTCCCACATGACAACTATGACAAACAGTGTTGGACAGTGCACCACATGGGATCACACCCAAATCAGCTGGATTTCGCTGTCTTGAGTGTTCAGTAAACAAAAGGCCAGGATATAAATGGGGAAATAAACAAATATCAGTCAATTGTATAAGTTTTCCTTTTCACACATGTTCAAAATATGAACATTCTTCTGCAACGTAAAAAAAAGTGGATGAAATATGAATTAATTTATGCTTGTGATACCTTTCCATGTGGAGTCCTTGGTGCTCTCTGAGCTTGATTGTGTGCTTGCAGACATTTCATTACCCAACCAGGTAACATCATCAGTGCTGGTGAGTGTGGGGTTTGCTCCCTGTGTATATACAGCAGCTTTCCCTGCCAGTGTTGGTGGGGTGTGGTTTTCTCCTTTGTATTTCCTTGATTAGGGTATTGTTTTCTGCTTGATTTTTTGTCTGATGTTAATCCCTCTTTCTCTGGGTGTTGGTTGCTGGAGAGGATGTGTTCTGGTCTTTTTGTTTCCTTCTTAGCTTTTTTACTGTCTCTTTTGAATGGTGTGTAAATGTGGTTTATCTCCTTGTGTCTATTGATGGCTATTTATCTGAATGACAAGCTTCCAGGAATTCCCTAGCATTTTTGGATTTAGCTTGGTCTAGGATACTCAGTTTCCCAGTTGAAACTATGGTTGAGTCTCAACTATGGTTCAGACATTTTGGGTAATGAAGCATCTGCAAGCCAACAACCAAGCTCAGAGAGCACCAAGGACTCCACAGTTCAACCCTGAGCTACAGATATTCTTTTCTACTGGAACCTTTCCATGCATTATTGAGTGCGTTTTGCTGTCACCTTATTACAAAGATTAATAAAACTATATTGAAGGTATTATTTGTGGAGATCCTTTGCATAAAATATCATAGGTAAAGGTAAAGGTTTCCCTTGACATTAAGTCCAGTCATGTCCGACTCTAGGGGGTGGTGCTCATCTCCGTTTCAAAGCTGAAGAGCTGGTGTTTGTCCATAGTCACTTCCGTGGTCATGTGGCCGGCATGACTAAATGGGATGCCTTTACCTGCCTGCCGAAGCGGTACCTATTAATCTACTCACATTTGCATGTTTTTGAACTGCTAGGTTGGCAGGAGCTGGGACTAGCAACGGGAGCTCACCCTATCACGTGGATTCAAACCGCCGACCTTCCGATTGACAAGCTCAGCAGCTCAGTGGTTTAACCCACAGCACCACTGCGTCCCTACATAAAATATCATGCATAGGAGGAAATCAGCTCATGAACCATGAGGGGATGCTACTGTTGTTTCCATTGGGACCAGAGATTTAATTCTTAAAGAATGGTTTAAAGTCTAAAAGGATTTGATTGGAGTATCTGATGAGAACATGATTAAAATCCAGGAATCACATATTTGCTCTTTTATAATAATTAACCGTGAAGGGCCACCCAAGACGGGAAGGTCATGACAGAGAGGTCAGACTAAATGCGATCCCTGGGGAAGGTAATGGCAACCCACCTCAGTATTCTTGCCGTGAAAACTAAATGGATCAGTACAACCAGAGATATGTCGGTATACCATCGGAAGATGAGACCCCCAGGTCGGAAGATGGTCAAAATGCTACTGGGGAGGAACAGAGGATGAGCTCAACTAGCCCCAGATGTGATGACGCAGCTAGCTCAAAGCCGAAAGGACGGCTAGCAGCCGACGGTGCTGGTGGTGAACGGCGAATCCGATGTTCTAAGGATCAACACACCATCGGAACCTGGAATGTAAGATCTATGAGCCAGGGCAAATTGGATGTGCTTATTGGTGAGATGTCAAGATTAAAGATAGACATTCTGGGCATCAGTGAACTGAAATGGACTGGAATGGGCCACTTCACATCAAATGACCACCAGATCTACTACTGCGGACAAGAGGACCACAGAAGAAATGGAGTAGCCTTCATAATTAATAGTAAAGTGGCTAAAGCAGTGCTTGGATACAATCCAAAAAACGATAGAATGATCTCAGTTCGAATTTAGGGCAAGCCATCTAACATCACAGTGATCCAAATATACGCCCCAACCACAAATGCTGAAGAAGCTGAAGTAGAGCAGTTCTATGAGGATCTGCAGCACCTACTGGACAACACGCCTAAAAGAGATGTTATTTTCATCACGGGAGACTGGAATGCTAAGGTGGGCAGTCAAATGACACCTCGAATTGCAGGTAAGTATGGCCTGGGAGAACAAAACGAAGCAGGACACAGGCTGATAGAATTTTGCCAAGACAATTCACTCTGCATAACAAACACTCTCTTCCAACAACCTAAGAGACGGCTTTATACATGGACTTCACCAGATGGACAACACTGAAATCAGATTGATTACATCCTTTGCAGCCAAAGGTGGCGGACATCTGTACAGTCGGTAAAAACAAGGCCTGGAGCTGACTGTAGTTCAGATCACGAACTACTTCTTGCACAATTTAGGATCAGACTCAAGAGATTAGGGAAGACCCACAGATCAGCTAGATATGAGCTCACTAATATTCCTAAGGAATATGCAGTGGAGGTGAAGAATCGATTTAAGGGACTGGACTTAGTAGATAGGGTCCCGGAAGAACTCTGGACAGAAGTTGGCAGCATTGTTCAGGAGGCGGCAACAAAATACATCCCAAAGAAAGAGAGAACCAAGAAGGCAAAATGGCTGTCTGCTGAGACACTAGAAGTAGCCCAAGAAAGAAGGAAAGCAAAAGGCAACAGTGATAGGGGGAGATATGCCCAATTAAATGCAAAATTCCAGAGGTTAGCCAGAAGAGATAAGGAATTATGTTTAAACAAGCAATGAGCGGAAGTGGAAGAAGACAATAGAATAGGAAGGACAAGAGACCTCTTCCAGAAAATTAGAAACATTGGAGGTAAATTCCAGGCCAAAATGCGTATGATCAAAAACAAAGATGGCAAGGACCTAACAGAAGAAGAAGAGATCAAGAAAAGGTGGCAAGAATATACAGAAAACCTGTATAGGAAGGATAACAATATCGGGGATAGCTTTGATGGTGTGGTCGGTGAGCTAGAGCCAGACATCCTGAAGAGTGAGGTTGAGTGGGCCTTAAGAAGCATTGCTAATAATAAGGCAACAGGAGATGACGGCATCCCAGCTGAACTGTTCAAAATCTTGCAAGATGATGCTGTCAAGGTAATGCATGCTATATGCCAGCAAATTTGGAAAACACAAGAATGGCCATCAGACTGGAAAAAATCAACTTATATCCCCATACCAAAAAAGGGAAACACTAAAGAATGTTCAAACTATTGAACAGTGGCACTTATTTCACATGCCAGTAAGGTAATGCTCAAGATCCTGCAAGGTAGACTTCAGCAGTTCATGGAGCGAGAATTGCCAGATGTACAAGCTGGGTTTAGAAAAGGCAGAGGAACTAGAGACCAAATTGCCAATATCCGCTGGATAATGGAAAAAGCCAGGGAGTTTCAGAAAAACATCTATTTCTGTTTTATTGACTATTCTAAAGCCTTTGACTGTGTGGACCATAACAAATTGTGGCAAGTTCTTAGTGGTATGGGGATACCAAGTCATCTTGTATGCCTCCTGAAGAATCTGTATAACGACCAAGTAGCAACAGTAAGAACAGACCACGGAACAACAGACTGGTTTAAGATTGGGAAAGGAGTACAGCAGGGCTGTATACTCTCACCCTACCTATTCAACTTGTATGCAGAACACATCATGCAACAAGCTGGCCTTGAGGAATCCAAGGCTGGAGTTAAAATCTCTGGAAGAAACATTAACAATCTCAGATATGCAGATGATACCACTTTGATGGCTGAAAGTGAAGAGGAACTGAGGAGCCTTATGATGAAGGTGAAAGAAGAAAGTGCAAAAGCTGGTTTGCAGCTAAACCTCAAAAAAACCAAGATTATGGCAACCAGCTTGATTGATAACTGGCAAATAGAGGGAGAAAATGTAGAAGCAGTGAAAGACTTTGTATTCCTAGGTGCAAAGATTACTGCAGATGCTGACTGCAGTCAGGAAATCAGAAGACGCTTAATCCTTGGAAGAAGAGCAATGACAAATCTCGATAAAATAGTTAAGAGCAGAGACATCACACTGACAACAAAGGCCCGCATAGTTAAAGCAATGGTGTTCCCTGTAGTAACATATGGCTGCGAGAGCTGGACCATAAGGAAGGCTGAGAGAAGGAAGAGAGATGCTTTTGAACTGTGGTGTTGGAGGAAAATTCTGAGAGTGCCTTGGACTGCAAGAAGATCCAACCAGTCCATCCTCCAGGAAATAAAGCCAGACTGCTCACTTGAGGGAATGATATTCAAGGCAAAACTGAAATACTTTGGCCACATAATGAGAAGACAGGACACCCTGGAGAAGATGCTGATGCTAGGGAGAGTGGAAGGCAAAAGGAAGAGGGGCCGACCAAGGGCAAGATGGATGGATGATATTCTAGAGGTGACGGACTCGTCCCTGGGGGAGCTGGGGGTGTTGACGACCGACAGGAAGCTCTGGCGTGGGCTGGTCCATGAAGTCACGAAGAGTCGGAAGCGACTAAACGAATAAACAACAATAATAATTAAATTAATTAATGATTTGTAAGTTGCAGGGGAATTATTAGGAACATTCCCTTCCTCTCTGTTTTGGGCTAGCAGATTTCCTTATGTGTTAGAGAGAAAATCCTAAAACTCTTCTTTAGAATTAGAAGATTGATCTGCCTTCTAAATATATGCCTTTGGACTGTCTTTTGAGATTCCACCCTGCACCCCACCCACATCTTTTAGGCATTCAGATTTCAGAGGCTAGATACTTTTAATTATTGAATTATTGAATGTGTTATGATATTTTGTTTGCTAAGGAGTGTTACATTTTGGCATCAAAAGAACCAGCCCAAAGCAATGAATGAAACTGTTACTGCATTTCCAGTGATGCAGAAATAAGTAGGACCTGTTAATTTCTGCTCAGTGATTATCCATTCAGTTCCTGCCTGCTTTTCATAATGACTTTGGAAACCAGTTCAGAGAATGAATTAGTTATGAAAAGGCCTTGGTGCATGTAATAGGGCTGAGAAGACCCTGAGCTATCTGAACTGTGCTCAAGAGGATTATAGGATGAACCTCTTCCTCAGCATGATTAGCCTCCCCTATACCCACTGGAACTCAGTCAGGTGGAACCACATGGCTCCAACTATGGAAAAGAAGCCTCAAGGGATCTAGGCTGAACCACAGGTGAATGAGAAGAAATGTATTGAGAACTAGATATCAAAGACTGAAGTCAGGAATTGAAGTGAAAGTCAGGATGAAAGGAAAACCAGAACTTGGAATCAAGGAACAAGCCAGGAATCAGGACAGGAGGACAATGAAATATAGAATCATGCCAGAATTCAGGAATAACATATTGCTAAACAAAGTCTTAACTGGCACTGAAAGCCCTTTATGGTCTTTTCCATACAGGAGGATTCATTAGTTAGTCGAGATAGGGTGGGTTGCTCCAGGAATTGAATGACTACTGAGGATGTATCTGGCAGTTTGGTGGGACAGTTTCCCCAACAGAAACTGCCTTTCTGTTCAGTACCCAAGCCAGCAAAGAAATCACATTCATACCCCTTTCCAACCCCATCCATTTCCTGAACTTCCCTCCTATGCCCTCCTTCATTTCAGCTCCCTCCAGCCTTCCTCTTTAATCCAACTTTAAATGGCTTTGCCTTGGAAAAACTACATTTCATAAAGACTCCTTTATGAGGATGCCTTATTTCCACCTTCTCACAGCTGACCTTACCAGGAAAGGATTTAAAGGGAGAGAATTTGGAGGGACATGAATCTGGATAATATCTGGGAGGAGTCAAGAATTCGGGAGCTCATACAAATCAGGCTGAATCTGGCTTTGGCTTAAAATTAAACTACTTTCCTGTTTGGGGGAAGGGAATGGGAAGGGAAGCAAGTTTTTGAGCTATAGTCAATGTGAAGTATGGAGGGATCAGTGATGAGGAACAATTTTTAACACAGCTTGCAAGTAGCAAGAAAAAAAATTTAAAGAAGTCCATCCTGCGATTCTTTTAAAAGTATATCTTGTGATTCATCATAGACTTCCAACTTCATCTTTATTTTTCTCTCTCTTTACCCCCTCATGACTTTATCTCTGACAAGCTGTGTGGCTCATGTAGGTGTCCACTTACAAAGTGGGACCAAATTATGAAGTGTGCATCAAAATGTTGTGACACTAGCCACGAGCCTGAAGTTAAGATGCAAGAACAAAAGGTCAAGGATTGTGCCATGATGTCACAATGCAAGTCTGGTCTTTTTTATATCACTGGTTTCTTCCAGAAGTTTTTGATGATGTAGTGATAAGAATGAAAAATGAGGACCTGAAAAAACTGGGTGCAAATCTGTCAGCCATGAAACCTTTGGGGACAACATGGGTCACCTACTATATGCAACATATTAGGATTAAACAGAAACTGGGAGCTATGACATTTTTCTTGAAGTCCTTGTAGGGAGTACAGGATATAGGTATAGTAAATAAATAATGTTAATAATTTAAAATTTGTCTTCCTTGCTTCCTTTTCTTTAAACCTACACAGCATATATAGTGGCTATTCATAATTTCAAGCACAGTACAAACCTAGAATTCTGGAATACCATATTGGAAATATTTATACTGATAAAGGCACTTCAGATGTATGTTGGAAATGTGAACAACATGAAGGGACATTTTATTATGCTTGGTGGACATATAAAAAAGCTTAAAAATGGACTCAAATACATACTTTGATACAGTATTTTAAGGATTTTAAGGATTAATATTCAGTTGAAGCCAGAGCTTTTCCTTTTAGGACTAATGAATAAACAGTTAGAAAAAAGCCATGGAAGATTATTTCAATATATGATTACTGTGGTGAGATTATTATATGGACAGAGATGGAAAGATTCAACACTACCCCTATGGAGGAACGGTTGGTGAAATTGACAGAAGTTGCTGAGATGGACAAACTGACTTCTTTGATTAGAGACAAGACACTATCTACATTTATTGCAGACTGGAAACCCCTTATGGACTTTTTGCATAAAAATGAAAAAAATGAACTTGTGATTTATGGTTTTGATGATTAGACAGGATAGATTATAGAAAGAAGAGTAATATGATGTAACTTTAGAGAGAGAGAGGTTAGAATATACTGTAATTGTACTCATAACAATTGTGAAGAATATTGAAAGCCACTGCTTTGCATCTTTTTTCTTTCCTTTCTATGTTTCTGTAAACATTTTTTTCTTTTCTTGCACTTTTTGCTTTCTCTTTGCTTTCTTTCTTTTTTCTTCCTTATATTACTTTGTATTTTTATCCTCTTTTTAAAAAGTTTTAATTATATATATGGGTGTATATGTGTATGTGTGTTTCCATATGTATATATGGAAATGTTTATACTGAACTAATTGTGGTCAGTGATGGTATTTTTAAAAAGTTATAAATCTGTAAAAGTCAAGATGAACTCTAAACTATTTTAGAGCAGAAAATGAGCCCGAAATTACTGAACACATTTTCTGTGCATGTAATTTTCTTAGCTATGGTTTAAAACTTGGTCAAAGTGCAACCATTGTACTAAACTTTGTCAGGGTAATTAAAAAAACACCTTCCATCTAATCAGCCAAATATAGCAAGGAATGTGCCAGCATTCCTTAATACATTTCTGAAATATATATACATGCACATTGCCTCTAATCATAAGATGATCATGATGGTTCTAGACATGCTTTTAATTCTAGGATCAAGAAACCTTTTTATGGTTATTAGAGCAGTATAAAAACACTTAAAGATACCCTCTAGCATAAACTGCAAGGAAATTAAGAGATTTGTCTTAAATACTGCAACATGGAAGATAAAAAAAGGAAAATAGGACACCAGGTGTTCTGTCCTCTTTTCTGCACCATGAAGAAAACAATTTGGTGGATGAGAATTATAATGTATGCAAATTTTTGTCAGAATGTATTTTCCACCCAATTCCTTATATTCTGAACTCACTTGATTTCTGGAAGGATTATCTCCCCAGATCTGGTTTGATGAGCTGTCTGTTAGTCATATTGTCCCATGTCCCTAGGGACAGAGATTTCAAGGAATGGAACTACAATGCCATCATCTGATAAGCAATGTAACTGACTGAGAGTTGTTTGTGAATATATTTATTCCCAGAGGGAAAGCATGAAGCTGGATTGTGCAGAGCATTTGAAGAAGTGTGAGGTGCACCCTCTGAAGTGCTGAAGGAGCCATGTCCATGGAAGGTTTGAGCCAGCAGTGTGAGACCACTGCTAGAAAGGTAAATGCGATTCTGGACTGCATTACAAAAACCGTTGTATCAAAGATGCATGAAATGAAGCACTTATTCCCCTGTACTCTGAACTGGTGAAACTACTCTGGAGTACTACACCACAATTCCAGGATATTAATGGGTTAGAACAGGTCCAAAAGAAAGCAACAAAGATGATACAGAGACTTCAGGACATGTCCTATGGGGCAGAGTGAAGGAACTTGGGATGTTCAGGATGGAGAAAAGACTGAGGGGGGACATTGCATCAGTGTTCAGGTACATCAAAAATGTTCAGGTCCATGAAAAAGTCACATAAGGAAGAGGACCAGGAACTGTTTTCCTCTGATACAGAAAGTAGGACCAGAAATAATGGGCACAAGTTGCAGATCCTAGATTTCTCTTAAATACAGTATAAGGAAAAGACTTCTGACTGTAAGATCTGTATAACAGCAGAAACTGTCTAATTATGAAACTTGTGGGAGCCAGCCTCTGCTCATGGTGTCTGAGGCTTAAGTGTCTGATTTTATAGGAAGCTACAATAACCAATGAAGGGAATGGGTGGGAAAAGAGAAATGGGATGAGGCCAGAGAGAAACCAGGATGGACTGTTGAATGTGTAACTCACTTTGACCCATTTCTTCTTTCCTTCACTTGAACTTGGTGAAAATCAAATCAATAGCTCTGCAAGTGAAGTGGGGGTACCATATTCCACTCTAAGCAGGATGCCATTTCGTACTGATCTGTACTACTTTCAATCAAGCCGTTTTCTTCTTTTTTTTTTAATCAATGTTCTCTTCTTGCATATAGATAGAAGTGATATTTAAAGCTGGTCATCCTTTGGCAAACCATCAAGACAAAGAGTAGAAGTTACATTAATATTAAAAAGGAGAAGAAACAAGTCCTACTCTCCTTTTTATAGATAAATGAGAAAACAGAAGGTATTGCTTTTTTGGACTGGCGCCCATTCAATTAATACTGCATATTTTTCATCTGTTACATAATTCTTGCTGGGTTGTAGCATCTGTGGCCCCTGTAAAAATAAATAGGTCTGCTAATATTATGGCTTCAGTGTGTCTTTTGTTCCCATTTAGAAATGCAGAAAACTGTTTGCCCAGTGTAATACAAAATAATTACACCCATTAACAGTCATTCCTACTAGAACATTGGGTGATTTAGACTAGAATTCATTTTTATGTCTCTCTAAAGAAAGAGTGTTACTTCTCTACCTTTCCATCTTAACTAGATCCTGTAAGCTAATGAGTAAAATATCCAATCACTTGAAAATCAGGATGCTCTTGCTGTACCTGTACAAATTATATTAGTATGTTTTTCACATCTTTTTCACTGTTTTTTTCCTTAAATGAGAAAATGCAAATGTTGCACCAAGGATCAGGTCTGTAGCATCTCTAAATCTTGATGCCAAAATAAATTTGTTTGGCCTCATTTAAAACACATATACATAGTGCTAATGACTCAACTTTTACTTTTAGTTTGAGCATTTATTCATTTTTTTAAAAAGGGTTTTGCCCTTTCTGATTTTAGCTTATAGTTTCTCTGCTTCTAATTTCTGTAGAAAAAAGAATGAAATCCATTTTGTCTAACCAATAGAAGATTTTTCCGCAATTTTGAGAGCAAAAGCAGATGATTCATGAGCATTCACAAAGAGTAACAAGGGGAGGGGGCAAATGATACTATGTACATCACGATATCAACACACAAATGTCGGAAAGTACATAATTGGCATGATTTGCCCAGTGACATAGCACACATGATGTCATGGCTTGTATCAGATGTCCATGAGAACATTTTTGCATATTTATAGTACAGTATATGTAGAGATACAATGGAATATTAGTGTTTGATATTTTAAGTTGAATTCCTGCACTGAGTGGAGGGTTGAACTCAGTGGCTTAAACCATCTCCTCTAATGTTATGTTAAAACATAATGGATCAGGAGAAAACCTGAACATTTCACAAATTCAAGTTGCTTTTAAAAATGGAATGTGTAACCTTCTAATGGGTTTACTATTAAAATTGTCTATTTTGAGTATTACATTTGCTCCATTTGTAAAGCATATAAAAATTTACAGCTTAGATATCTTCAGAAATCTGTACAGGAAACAGACTATATGTGGTTTTAATGAAGTTTTTATTAATTTTGGAAACTGCTGAAAAACAATAAACCAACAGCTGCTTTGTAGAAATGTGCAACAATATTTTTTTACAGTTCCTTTCCTGTTAAGATGTAGATGCCTTCCTTTTTCCTCAATAGTTTCAGCCACTTTTCCAAAGGCTTGAAATGGACAAAGTTGGAAGTGGTTGGATGCTGCGGTGCAGGCCTCAGATGGGAGCAAATGCCTAGTTTACTCATCTATTTTCAATAAACTGTGCATAGACCTACAGATTTCTCACACTGTCGGAAACAGTGGCCAAAGCCAGAAAAAGTTTAGCTCGGTATTAGGACTTTTCAAAATGTCCAAAAGATGCTTCAATTCAACAAAATATCAGTAAGCTGACCTGTCCAAAGAAAAATTGCAAATGAAAGGAAAGGTCTACTTGGATATTATGAACTGAATTAGGTAACTGCAAAAATTCAATAGATTTTCAGTGGCTTCTGGGTTACAACATATAAGGGTTGCAACTTCACTTCTGAATATCAGTGGCAGGGAGGGATCTGCCCAAGGGGAGGCCAGCTGTGGGGGTGGAGATGGCTTGCTGCTGCCAGCATACCAATCAGCTGTTTGGCAGTCAGTACTGTGGCAGAGTAAAACATGTGTGCTTTAAGCCAGTTTTGACTCCTGTTTATTTCTCCATGTACTTTCCTTGGTGGTATTTTGCACAAATGGTTTGCCATTGCCTTCTTCCTAAGGCTGGGAGGAAGAGTGACTGGCCCAAAGTCACACAGCTCGCTTTGTGCCTAAGGTGGGATAAGAACTAACAATTTTGTGGTTTCTAGCCTGATGCCTTAACCATTACACAAACTGGCTCTCAGAAATGGAGGAGGTGGGGGGGTGGAGTTGTTAAAAAAATGATCTGCCTGGGTTTAAAATATGCAGGTAACCATTGCCTTATAAAACATATGTGTGTGTGCATGCATGCTTTCTGACGTTGACATCAATAACTGGCCAATGAACCATATCACCTCATTAAATTTGATGTGCCTATCAAAGCTTTGGGCTTCATTCCTTAGATTTCAATGTTTTTCTTGTGTTACTAGAATATTATATTTCTGTGCTTGTCCTACCAACATGATCCCCCTCTTAACACCCTGAATATGGGCTTCAGAGCTCATTGCTCCAGTCTGCAGTCTTGGACCAAACCGTACTTTTAAATTTTGCATAATTGGGTGGAACTGCCCGACAAATTAATTGCATTTAAGAATGGCAAGAATGGGATAAACTTGTATGAATAACCATTCAGAATATTTAAGCTTCTCTATATGCTTTGCATTAAACATAACTGTAGAGAAATGTTTATTTAAAACAAATGATGTACAGTGCCCAATGCCTTTAGGCTGAATGTTAATTAAACTGCAATATGCTGATAATAACACATTATCCATCTGTGCTCAAGCCTATATTTAACGGAATAATAAGGTATGTCCATCTAATGATGTTGTCAATTAGTCTTACTACCTTGGTCCCAACACATCTGGAAGGAATCAGAGTGAAAAGGCAATAGTAGTTACTCAATTAATGGTATACTTCCGAGCAGTGACCCCTGCTGGCATATGGAGGCTAAGCCAATGCAGAAATTCATTTTTCTGTGCAGCTGCTAGAGAGAGCCAGTTTGGTATAGTGGGTAAGGCACTAGGCTAGAAACTGGCAGGCTGTGAGTTCTATTCCTGCCTTAGTCACAAATCTAGCTGGATTACCCTGGGCCAGTCACCCTCTCTCAGCCCTAGGAAGGAGGCAGTGGCAAACCCCTTCTGAAATCTTGCCAAAAAACTGCATAGATTTATCCAGGCAGTTGCCAGGAGCCAAGGCTACCTTGAAGGTGCAAAATTGTAATTATTAGAAGATGCTAAGGTTACACAAGGGAGAAAAGATTGCAGAAGTTCCCTTTTACTGGAAGTGTCAAGCAGTGGCTAGATGGTCTCCTGCTGAGAATATTTTAATTGGGATTCCTGGACTGAGGAAAGGGCTGGATTTGATGGCCTAAGTGCCTCTTTCCAACTCTATGATTCTATGGCTCTATGATTAGATCATCCCCACACCTTTATCCTGATTTGTGCAGTAAATTTCTCATGCTAATAATATGAAGATGTGGGGATGATCTAATCATAGAGCCATAGAATCATAGAGTTGGAAAGAGGCACTTAGGCCATCAAATCCATATCAAAGCTGATAAAATCTGAGGTAAGTTTGCAAATTTTCTTGATTCTTTAAGGGAAAAATACATTTTTTTCATAATAATCAGTTCAAACTGCTGTTTCTGGATTCTGGAGAATCTATGCAGCTTAGAAAACTATGAAAGGTGAAAAGTGAAAGGTCCCCTGTGCAAGCACCGAGTCATGTCTGACCCTTTGGGGGGATGCCGCTTTCGCAACGTTTTCTTGGCAGTCTACAGCGGGGTGGTTTGCCATTGCCTTCCCCAGTCATCACCTCCCTCAGCAAGCTGGGTACTCATTTTACCAACCTCGGAAGGATGGAAGGCTGAGTTGACCTGAGCCGGCTACCCGAGAATCCAGGTTCCGCTGGGATTGAACTCAGGTTGTGGGGAGAGTTTCAGTTGCAATACTGCCACCTACCACTCTGCACCACACAAGGCTTCTTAGAAAACTATACATAATTTGCAAACTTGCCTCAGATTTTATCAGCTTTGATGTGTAGCAGCCTGTCATTTAACACTATGTATTTGCTGGGTAATGTATGAACAAATTCTACCCTAGTCAATTCTCCAGTTTTAATCAGATTATAAAGGAGGTTTCTGCTATCTCTACTGGGCCATCCATCGACATTTCCGCTTTTGTTATATGGGTAACATGCATTCATGTATTATGATAGCTTGTCTAGTGAAGAGTGCATACAATCTGACAGCCAGTCTACTGATGGATAACAAGATTTTCTGAAATATCTGGTTTGTCCTTTCTTGAAGTAGAAAATGCTTTATTTGTGATCTGTTGAATTTCAGTTGCTCTTTCTTCCTTTGCAGAAACATCATGGTTATATAAGGATATTTAGGACAACTCAGCTAGGCATATAAGACACAACCTTTTCTGCACATGTGTAACTCTACAAGGTCAGTATGGACCACTATCATATATTGAGGAAGTCACCTGGTTCACATGTGTGTGTAAAATAACATTTAAATATGTTTATACTTCTGAATTAACACCTTCCCCCACTCCCCAATAATGAGGAAAGAAGATAGAGTGATTTGAATTACGTGTGATTTGGCTTGTCTGTTCCTAATTACAGGTGTGTTTGTGTGGTCTATACGATGGATAAGCAACAGATGGTGCTCCAGATGTAGCTAAACTGTAATTGCCAGCACCCCTCTTCTTAACTGGATCTGCTGTGCATTGCAGTTCAGTAATATTTGGAGGAGGCACACATTACCTACTCCTAGCATAGATTCAAAGATAAAGTAGTGAGATACAGCATCACTAAATATACAATCATTTTACTGTCTTTTATTAAAATAAATAATTATTTGATCAAGTATGAATCTGACAGGGCTTCTGTCAAGATATGGATCTTGGTTTGGCTCATACTTTAAGGCAAGCTTACCTAATTAACCTTTCAATACAGTATGTGAAAGGAACCTTTAAATTTGGTGCTGTAGGTAAACCAAATCCCAAAAACATTTATTAGAGAAAAGTGCACACCAACCTGTGCATATTTATAAAATGAATATACAAAAATATTTGCATTAAGGAAAATAATTTGGAACAATGAGTATGTTAGGAAAAATGTATGTATGCATTAAGTGAAATGCACATTAAAATATATACACTTTTGTGAGGCTCTTTAGTTTTTTTAAAAAAATAATGGCAAGTTGGTCTGGAAATGGAATGGGGTGGATTAAAATTGAGTGAAATTGAAACTGGCAGACTTGCCCACATGCACTTTGGTCTAGCTGTCTACTGTTGGGCCGATAATAGCCAGGCATCACTTAGTCCCATCACAAGAAACACAGTGCCAAAAATAAAATGGGATGTGAATTAATATTGTAGAGCAATATTAATAGAGCAATTCAATTCTTTAGGAGAATCAGTTGTTCATTTTATACCGAGACTGAAAAGTAACCACAGAATTTTAATGGAAGGTAGCAAAAGTACTTCATATATTATCTTATGCTTCTGGGGTAGGGTTGTGAAATACTGAGGCATGCTGCAGAATGTGAAAAAAATAATTCCTTCTTTTCTATTTGGAGAATTCTCCTCTCCTCTCCAATTCTTTCTCCCTCAATTCCCAGTTGTGTTTTCATGTTGGTAGCTATGGTGTTTTCCTAACATTCAAATTCTACAAACAGAATTTGCTACATGAACCTGCTTCTAACCCTTTTTTTTTCAATTAAGAAATATACTTGGGAAAGAGAGAAGTAGAATCTTCCAAGGAAAAAGGAGGGGAAGATAGGACTTTGGCAAATTATGGTTCATCTCCTGAGACTGGGAGACATAGTAATGTTTTACTTTTTACAGTACTAGTGAAACAGACAGAAAAACTTCTCTTCTTCCTGTGGGTAAGATACTGGAAGTTCTCGAAGGAGTATTTCAGTTACTTGAAAAGCAAAAATGATTATGCAGTGATCATCAAATATATTGTGCATGTTCAAAAAATGTCTTTGCGATGCTGGGAACATGTTTTAGATCACTGGTGATGATACCATGTGGAAATTCATCTCACACGGCTGTAATTTGATTCACTTGTAAGAGTCTGAAAGCTAATCTCAAAATTAATAGTAATTGAAAGATGGCAAAGATATGGTGAATAGTTTTTCTTCTGGTAAGTTCTTTCTACAGTTCTCCCTCCTGAAAGTAACAAAATATTAATTTGGAGTAAAAGATTCCTCAAAAATTGAGTTTTAATTAGATAATATGTCAGAGACTCTGACTTTGTTATATAGGCTACGCTAAGTAGAATATAACTGAGCATGTTGTAAATACGAGCTTTTCCCAATCTGGCTATCCTTCAGTTGTGCAGAATTCAACTCCCAGAATTCCCCAGCCAATGGAGCCACTGTTGAGAATTCTGGGTGTTGGAAGTCCATACACCTTGCCGGTGCCATTATACAGATAATGGCCACAAATTAAAGTCAATGGACTGTTTTTAGCATAATCTTTTTCTATCAAAATAATGTTTTAAAAACTCCAGATTTGAATCAAAAAATATGCTGGCAGTAAAATCACAAGTTGTGGCCATGTGATGTCTCACTTAATGACCTCATTGCTTAGTGACAGAGTTGCCAGTCCAAATTATGGTCCCCATTAAGTGAGGACTACCTGTAGTTCTTTTGGAATCTGTCTGCTCTATGATACTCTACTGACTTCTTTTAGGACATATTGATGATTCCTGCAGCTTAAGTGATCTCAGCTAATACAGTAAGTCCTACTAGCATGTCCCTCACAGAAGGAATGTGATGCAAACCCCAATGTTCGCTAAAATAATTTGAAAATGAAGAATTTAGCTGAAAAGCCACATTTATTTCTGCCTTGACAAATTTAAAGGCAATAAGGTAAAATGTTATAGCCACTGTTTTCCCCCCATGCTTCTGCTGTTTTTCTACCTTATTCTCAGAGTACTTTAACATTTTTATGGTATGTTCTCATGTTTATTTTATTGTTACAAGGAAAGGGAAAGGGTTATGCTTTTATTCTGGCATGTATTTTTCCATTATTCTGCAGTTTCCATGGTGGTCCACATTTCCTGTTTTGAAAAAGCTCCATGGAGAGGGTTCCCTCCTAAAATATCATTCCTTGGGATTTACCTGAACCATGGGAAGACAAGGAAGCTACAGACTGTCAGAGAGATGATTCTGCAATAAAAGACAGGACACTCATGGACCCCTGTAAGCCACCCATGATCTAAGGAAAATGCAATAATCCAGCAATCTGCTCCCACCATCCACAATTCACAAATTTTCCTCTTTTGGAAAAAAAATGAAAATAATACCCTTCCCATCAAATGTAAGTGCTATGATTGGAAAAAAAATGCAGAAGAAAGTGTCATAACATTAGTTTGCATGGAATTAAAAATATGATTTGTTTGACATTTGTTTGTTTGTTTGACATTGATATCAGTCTGTAGCCATATACAGATCATTCTCTGATTGCCCTCTGGTTCACGGTGTCACACCTCCCCATCCACGGAACAATGGGGCCCATTCCAGTGGCCCACCCCAGGCAACCTATGGATCCTATTGGATCTGGTGGACGGTAAAGCTGAGGCCTTACTCACTGTGTGGAATGGGCAAGTGGTGGGGCCTTTGACCTCATTGCCCCTACATAGTCTTTCCTTGTGCTTTGACCCTGGGGACCCTTTGGTTTGCCTAGGAGCCCTGGGAGATAAAGCCCTGAGAGCATCACTGAAGGTTGATGAACAGCAAGTCTGATCGAAAACAGTAAAAGACCATATTTGGAATCACCTCCTGGCCATAAGGGCAGCAAAACATCTCTGCTCCACCAACCCTAAACATCCTGCAGTCCACAGCACTGGCCTTTCCCCCAGTGCTCCAGATAGACATTGGTTCCTTGGTCTCTGCCATCTTTACTGTCACCGACCCCCAGGGCTCCAAATTGCAACAGCTTCTGAGGTTGCTACACTCTCTGCCAGGTTAGGACCAGGTTAACTGAGGGAGAACTGTGGTAAGATCAGGCCCAGTCAGTGTGCTTCAGGTTCCTTCACTCCAGCAGTGCCATCTATTGGGGCCCAAGTTGTGTGCCTTCTCTGTTGCAGCGCCTGTCCTCTGGAGCAATATCCCCCCAGCGATCGGCAGAGCTTCTACCCTTCAGACTTGGGGTGGGCTGTTTGTGGAGCCCTGTTGGTTTTGTTTCCTGTTTTGGGGGGGCGGTGTTTCTCTGGAGTGTGTGTTCTTCTTTCTGTTGATTCCTTTTTATCATTTCTTCTTAATGTAAGCTGCCCAGAGTCACTTGGGACTCAGGTGGCCTCTAATTCTTGGAAATAAATAAATTTTATTTCCTAAATAAATACATGTTAGCCCTGCTTTTTGTATTCTCTACTCTTGGCTTTATCATTATTTCCCTTCTTTCTCACCACAGCCCAAGATAATCTGCCCTTGGGCATTAACTCTTTGCCAGTCTACATTATGCTGATCTCCTACCAGCATGGAGAGCTCAAGCTCTGTACCCTGCTGAAATAATCTCTTATGTAAGGCAGGGTGAGGAGCTGCTGAGATTCCATTACAGGTTACTTAGTTCATCAGGAAAACAGACAATTTAACCTGATGGGATGAACTTTTAGCCCTTAGAAACTGATGAAGTATTCATCATTAAAATTTAGAAATGTGCTAGCCTGGCTGTTAACCAGCTGGTGTGAACCCATGGTTGGGCAGAGGTCTCAATTTCCCCAAGCTGATTTTCATATAAGAAAGATACATTTTGGAAAAAAGACAGCTATAAGAAACATGGTTTTCTTTCTTTCTTTCTTTCTTTCTTTCTTTCTTTCTTTCTTTCTTTCTTTCTTTCTTTCTTTCTTCCTTCCTTCCTTCCTTCCTTCCTTCCTTCCTTCCTTCCTTTCTTTCCTTCCTTCCTTCCTTCCTTCCTTCCTTCCTTCCTTCCTTCCTTCCTTCCTTCCTTCCCTGTTTTAAATGTGATCAGAAGTTTCTGTAGTCCAGAGTTCTTTTCCCATAGTAGAACACCCCCCCAAATGGGACATGAATGGGAATAGCATCCTTATAATACTGAAGGTATTAGTAACTTCTTACTTGAGCTTTGAAAGGCTTCCTAACTCTGATGTTGGAGGTAATAGACTTGAAGCTATTGAGACTTGAAGCTATTGAGAATGATCGCCTCCTCCATGAATTTGTCTAACCCCCTTTCAGAGCTGTACAAGACGGTAGTCTACATCTTGTTTAATTAATTCAAGAGTTTATCTCTGCTGAGAAGAATTTTCTTCGACCTGTCTTGAACCTCCCACCAACGTCCTTAGACATTGTCCAAAGTAGGTTTTTATGAGCATTCTTATGGGTCTCCTGTATCTCAAATGCTTTAATCCACATGGAAACTGGTCATACACCATTGGAGGACAGAGTTCATGTTTACTAAGTCTCTTACTGGCTTAAAATCCCATTTTTAATGGTTCACTGGCCCCATTAATTTTCCTTGATGATTTTTCATCAAGGTGAAAAGTAAAAAGTCCAATTTGTGGAAGGTAATACAGGATAATTGGACCTACAAATATATGCAGTTGCCTCATCACAAATGACCACCACCAAGCAAATGTGTAAACAATAATTGTTATATACACAAAAGTATCAGGATGCGGTGGCGCTGCGGGTTAAACCGCTGAGCTGTCGATAGGAAGGTCGGCAGTTCAAAACCGCGCGGCGGGGTGAGCTCCCGTTGTTAATCCCAGCTCCTGCTCACCTAGCAGTTCGAAAACATGCAAATGTGAGTAGATCAATAGGTACCGCTTCGGCAGGAAGGTAACGGCGTTCCGAGTCGTCATGCTGGCCACATGACCCGGAAGTGTCTATGACAACGCCGGCTCCAAGCCTTAGAAACGGAGATGAGCACTGCCCCCTAGAGTCGGATTCGACTGGACTTTACGTCAAGGGAAACCTTTACCTTTTACACAAAAGTATATATTATTATTATTATTATTATTATTATTAATTAAATTTATATGTCACTGACTCCTAGTGACTCTGGGATGAAATATAAATGGGCTTACCACATGAAGGTATTTTTACTGATCAGAAAGAGGTATAGAAAGATGACAGGAAAAAAATCCAAATACGAGGTGTTACAAAAAATTGGTTTGTATACCTTGGAACTGGAACATAGCTCTGTTTTTGTTTTGTTTTTTAAGTGTGTGCCAGTGAAGCTTTAATCAGCTGAATACACAAGAAAGAAAAATGTAAAGTAAGGGAAAACATGTGGAGTTTAAACTAATTTTTCAATAAATCATCCATTCACATAGAATGAGAGCTCTAGTAGCTGGGTCACATGTAAGATTAGAACTTTTCACTTCTAGTTTAGACATTGAAATGATGCAGTGAAGGTTAGAATTCCCTTAAAGGCATTTTTCGGACATCATTTCTGAATATTGAGTTTCAGCCAATAGATGTCATTGGTGATCAGGATAACCCAGTAGTTCCTATCAATGTGATAATGTGATAATCTTGGAAGTGTAATATTAGACTAGGATTACCATAACCTTTTCTCTTGCACCTATATCATTTTATTTTACCATAAGTTTGAAGCATTTTGAACGTTAGCTACAACTAGAAATGGACAGATATGTCCATTATTTTTCACTTGGATCTTTTTCTGCAACAGGTTTAAGTCTTCTTTAAAATTCCACACAAAAACATTGGTGCATCTCTGAGTGCATTTCTCATCCCACATTTCCGTATTATTAATATTTATATCCTACCACCTTTTCTGCTACAAGCTGCCAAGACAGAGCACAGCAAATCTGAAAATAAGTAACAAAAATCATAAAAATGGCTGTTGTCACACTAGAATACTGAAAATAGTTTTAAAGGTCAAATTGAAGTGATATGTTTCCACACAATTTTAATGTATAAGTTTTTGCAAGTGATTTTCCTAAGGAAATGCATTTTTGGCATAAGATTGGGCAGGTAACTGGAATGGGTGGGGGACTCACCTCTTTCAGTGCTTGATCTATGCATCTTATTTTGTCCAGAAAAAGTGAATTTCCTCTGAATTCCTCCTACTGGGCAAGGACAGGAAAACATCCCAGACATTTATTTAAAGCATAATTAAAAAGTAATCTCACCTGTAAATCTGCTTGTGCTCATATCCCCTTCCATTTATCCACTACAAACTTCCACATGAATACCCATCGATAATGTTTATCTTTAAATTGCAAAACAATTTAATGTCTTACAGAGGCATACCTCTTTGTAGATATATAAATTCACCATTCCTGGACAGGTTGTTGTTACAGAAAATGACATATTTATTGATATAAAGTTTATTTATTTATTTACCATGTTACAATTAGCTTGGCCCTTTTCTTTTGTCATGGTCTGTACGCCCAAAGCTGGCAAAGTTTTACTCTCTCATTTAGCTTGAATGCAGAATCCTGCTAAAATAAATAACCCATATTTCTGATTAACCATTCTCTGATGTTTATGATAAAACTGATCCCCCTCACTCCCCACTCCCCATTCCCCAATCTCTGTTCTTTTGGTCTTACTCTAACCTTCACATATAAACCCAATTTATTCAGTTGTAAAGAAATTTCTAGAACAAAGAAATAAAAGAATGTTTGATAATCCATGAAATCTATACAGGTTAACAGTGGAAATCCTTAGGTTTCCTAGGTCATCTTTTCTTGTCTAGGGCATTCACCCCCCAACCCCAAGTTATTTGCCTCTCATTTTTTGTAGGAAGAGTAGGGCTGGGATATATGTATGAGCCAACACCGTTGGGCTGATAGAGTAATCAGTCAAAACTTCAGGAGCTGAATGATGTATGAGGTCTTTCTCCTCTTTCTTGGCCTCACTGTTGGGAAGTAAAACCCATTCTTCTTTGAGTTGAGCTTGGCTCTTGGTGACTTCAAGGACATGTTTATGTAGTTTTCCTGAGAAAAATAAGAGAAGTGATATGTCACTGCCTTCTTTCAGAATATGTTTCCAATTTCCCAGTGTATAGTATACAGTATATAGCCCTGGTATTTTCATATGGTCTCCATCCATGGACTAACCAAGACTTTCCCTGCTGTAGGTGTTACCACCTAGCTAAATGCTGAAAGTAACAAAATGGAATCAGCTATTGGGTATCCATGGAGGAATAGAGAGTGACAGTGGCATCTGTGCAGCGGGAAATGGGATCAAAAGAAGATGATGGATACAGCATTACGATACAAGCCCTGCCCCTTTTGCATGTGTGTCGATATAACAGGTGGAAAAGAGGCAGAGATTGGATTGAAATGCCACATTTGTCAACTTGTCATTTTGATGCCCCTGCAGATACCATTGGAATGTGAATGTTAGAGGTGCAGGAGACAGAAGAAGTTCAAAGTGAAGTGTAGATTGGTCATGCTGGACAAGATTAAAAAAATACGGAAAAGAGCTAGATGAAGAGGGAGAAGAGTAAAGAACATAAACAATTATATGAGGAAAGTTTTTTAAAAAAGAGAGAGAGATAAAGAAAAGTATGGTGTCTTCCAAAACCAGGTTTTCTCAGATAGACAAGTCCAGAAGGGGTTCTTTGATACTTTATCACCTAGGGCTCATAAAAATCTTTTCCTTTTGGGGTAATCTGCTGAACCCTCTGAAGGAAAACCTTCACTGAGTCTAAATAACGTAACTGCTTACTCCTAAGTAAATGTAATTAGCATTACAGTCTGTGTTATCTGTACCATTTCATCCTGAAATATTGTTCACCTTTAGGGTGTTATATAGAAAGTAATGAATTCAACTTCTCTGTATTGAGCTTGCATCCTTTTTAAAATGTACCACTGTGTGGCTAGCATGTTTCAGACTCCAGCATCTATCTAAAGATGGATGGAAGTAAAATGGAACTCTAATTCATATGTCTGTAGCATGTAGAAGATATGAAATCACCTTTGATGTAAATGGAGCTGTGACATATCCCTGGCTGTTAATGCGTTTGACCCTTTTCTGATGATCCTAATGGCATGCTGAGAAAAAGAGGTTTATGAAAATGAATAGAGAGTAATGAACTGCATGCTTCTTTATTAATTGCCATAGCAACAAACAAACATAAAAAGAGCCTCACTCATAGAATAAGAGCTACTGTGTAAAAATGAAACATAGAACTGAACCAAGGAATATGCTTTTCTTTGTCCAGCTTTGTCCCCACAATTGCTCCCCTGCCAGGAAGGAATGTGTAGCAGTTGTTCCACAGTGCAGCAGCCTGGAACATGAAGCTGCCATATTTGTTTTTCTAATGCCAAATAACCTCTTGAGCAGGTTATAGCTCCTGACTTTTTAAAGCCTTGGGAGCTTCTAACACGATAGAAAATTAAAGCACACAAATCTGAGGGTTGCTTTGAAGAATGGCTCATTGTCACCCACAAATGGTGTCCATGCTGGGATATGGGAGATTCTTGCCATGGAGGCACAAGAGAGAAGATTTGTAGGGTCCTGCTAATGGTGGTTGCTCCATTGGAGTAAAATCCAAGGTCAAGCTTAACTGATACTGCACAGGAAGGCTGTGGTCTGGAGCCTACCATTGAGGAAGGAATTAGACATCCCTCAATTGCCACATAATGCCAACCCATGGTTTGTTTGAACCATGGTTTTGTAAAAAAAAAAAAAGATATAGTGGATGGTTTGCACATAATACCACATAGACTATGAGGAGCCAATTACAGCAAAAAGAAGCAAATCACCTTCTAATTTAATGCAATATATAAACAGCCAATGAAAAAAAATATGTGCATTTATTTCAGGAACTTTTATTGAGTTCTCTTTCCTAGCCATAACATCACATAAGCACATGGCCAGTCCAGGAAGCTCTGCAAGACAGGCAAAGATTTTCTCATTTCAGTGAATTCCAGGGCATTTTACATGTTAAAGGTGGCCACCTCATAAAGTGATAATTTAAAAAAGAATTTGTTTAAGGTGTTTGTGGTTAGCATTTGTTCCTTCATGGATCCTGTGGTAGTGAAATGGCTACGTCCACCCAGATCTCTGGCAGAATTATTTTAAATCACTAATCCCATAAATACTGTTCTGTACCCCACCTTCATTCATACTGCCCATACTTGAAAAGTATATAAGAATTTAACAAGGGAATAAAATAGTCCAGTCCCCCACTAATGGGAGGAAAAGTGGATGTTCTAAAATACTTGTTTCTCTTTTCGGTTGCTGGAGAACTTTCAGGAGCAGACGACCATTCTTAAATATATTTATTCAAGGCATGTCTCTCTTGCTACAGTTTTATCTTTCCAATGCATTCTCTGTGTTGGCAAGGTGGAGAAATATTGATTAGGCTTCTGAAGAAAGAAACACTGTTTTTATCTACTTATTTGTGATGTGTTATACTCTGTAAATATCTCTTGAGTGGAGCATAACATAGCCATAAATATTGGAAGGTTGACTTGGCTGCTGTGCACTGAGTTCAAGACAACTGACAATATCTTACATACAACTCATATGAGAAGGAGGCTTGAAGTTGACAGTTTTTTAAAAAAATTAAGAAAGGGGCATTGAGAGATGACTAATTATTGGTGGAAAAAGACATGAAGGTGAGCTGGTGACTGTTGGAACTGAACTCAGAGCTAAGGAAACAACAGCACTTGGTTTAGGGGGAGTTTGAAAAGTTGAGCTGGTTACTGAGGAGAATGGGAAAACCTGCTGCAAGGTTCTGGTGAAAAACCCAGCATCAGAAAGCTTCAAATACAGATCTGTCTGAAGGGAATTTGTAGTAGTCCTTGAAGAGACTGAATAATCCAAAAAGCCTTAGCAGATGGCATCTAGCTGAGCATGGCTTATGTTTCCCTTCAGTTAGGGAAGTACATCTAGTGGGGGTGAGGAAAAGGGCCTTCTCCATGGTGGCTCCCTCCCTTTGGAACATCATTCCCCCAGAGATAAGGTTGGCCCCCATCTTTGCTCCTTTCCCGGAAGGCCCTGAAGACATGGTTTTGTCAGCAGGCCTGGGACCCCAGGTCTCTGCGGAGCCAATCAACTGGTTGATACGAATGTGTTTGCTGCCACCATAGGGTGAGTATTGTGTTTTTATGGTTTTAATTCTGTAAGCCACCCGGAGTCACGATGTGTGAGTTGGGTGGCCTTATAAATTTGTTTAATAAATAAATCAAAATAAATAAATAAATAAAATCAGATTAGGTTAAAGGCCTATCAGGAAATCTAAACATTTAGGCTAGATTGGAAGTCAATAAAACGTTCCAGAGAAGGCAAACCACTTCCATATTCTTGCTAAGAAAACTGCACAGATGTGTTCATGTATCCAAACCAGAAGCTGAGTAAGATTTAAGAGTCTATTCCTTTTAAAGAAGCCAGAATTAGTTGGGTCTATAGCATTTGCCTTTAACAGCAAATGATCAGCTGAGATGAAAATTATAGAAAACTGATCCAAAGCAAAAATCATTGTGAGTTTATTTATCTGGGTAAAACTTTCATACATTTAGTGATCATAACTAAGATATATTAATTTATAAGCAGAATATATTTAAAACACACAGTTATAGGAAAAGAATGTGTAAAAATGTGTTTCTAAAAACTTTTATTCTGTCCTTTCAAGCCAGGGGTCTTATTCATGCAATTCTAGTGATCAAATTTGCACAGCTGTCCATGAGCAACAGTCCTATAACTCGTAAAAGGAAAGCAGACATGAAGATTTGTATAGTTAAATATATTGAATACGATTGCTCATACTGAAGTCTGTTCATTGTAACAGAGTAACCTAATAACTAAGAACAATATGTATTTAACAATACTGTTAAACAATACTATTTCATTTCCTTACAGAAAGAATATTTTCCTAAGAAACATCTTAATGTTGTTGATCTTTTAACATTAGCATTTCTATAATTTAACTGGGTGGCAGAGTTTAACTGTGATAATTAAAGGAGCATTTCCTAACCGAGCATTTCCAATGGAAGAATACACGAATTCATGTTTTCACCCAACATGCTTACTGAGTTCAGTTAAAAATCTAATAGCTGCATTTGTACAACATGTTAGGTTTAGCTAGTTTCAATCTTTCTTCCTCTCCTCTCCCTCTCCCTCTCCCTCTCCCTCTCCCTCTCCCTCTCCCTCTCCCTCTCCCTCTCCCTTCCTTCCTTCCTTCCTTCCTTCCTTCCTTCCTTCCTTCCTTCCTTCCTTCCTTCCTTCCTTCCTTCCTTCCTTCCTTCCTTCCTTCCTTCCTTTTTTTATGCCTTCGAGTCAGTCTTGACTCCTGGCAACTGCCTGGACACGTCTCTGCAGTTTTTTTGGTAAGGTTTTTCAGAGGTGGATTGCCATTGCCTCCTTCCTAGGGCTGAAGGAGAGACTGGCTCAAGGTCACCCAGATGGCTTCGTGCCTAAGGCGGGACTAGACCTCAGTCTCCCAGTTTCTATCCTGATGCCTTAACCACTACACCAAACTGGCCCTCATTGTTTCAGTCTTGGTTAGCTTTTATTCGGCGTAGTATTTTGTGTGAACCCAGCTAGGTCAGTTTATTGGTCAATGTAATCTGCCAACTCAGGGGAAAAAAAGTTAATTCAGTAACCAAGTTAAATATGTTGTCTGAATGCAGCCACTCTAGTATAGAATTGCATAGATCCAGACTTTCCAAATAAGAAAATACAGGTGAAATGGCTTCTGTTTTCCCAGGGGCCTGAGTAAACCTGAGAGTTTTTTGACTGAATGCCCTAGTTCAAAACTCTAACGTCTCCACCACAGATTACATTACTTTCTATGCTTGCAGAAACGGGGCTGCTCGGCTGAGTTAGTGACATATTTTATCCTGAAAATGAAAATCACTTGCTGTGCTAAAACAAGATTGTTTTCACACATTGTTAGCACACTTCTAGATATATGCAGTGATAAGTGTCATTCTACCACTTACCTTAGCAGTTTTCACATATCCCTGAGGCTTATTAAGATGCACGCTGACTGCAGATCAACATTGCTTAAATCAATTTAATTTTGCCAGAAATAACTTTAGCTTAGTGTTCTTTCTAATGTGCACCAGGAGCAAATTTTGGATGATAAAAGAGATCCTGTTCAAAAACACTGATATGCATATGGGACGCATAAGGAATCTTGAGGAATTCTGATTCTTCAAGTTCTTGCACGGAGTGGTCTGAACTTTGCTCCTCTGACCTGACCATCCACTGAATGGAGCACTTCTCCCCATACTGGCATTCAGTCTTCAGCAGTCTAAATCTATCGAAGTACACATTTCAACACATACTGCAGCAATGTTTTAGATACTACATATTTGACTGTTTTTTAAAACATGCTAATTAACGTGGATGACAAAATGTGCTTCTCAAGAATGAAGTTGACTTTGGCTTAGTTTGTAATGCCTTCTCTCCCTAGCTGGCAGTGACAGCCATTAAATTCAACGGAATGTATTTCTGGATGGACAGAGATGCTTGTACTATTAATTGCATTAATTACACGTGACTCAAGAGGAGCATGAGCAGCACTAATATTAAATATTGCAAATATTAAAGATCACTAAAGTAAAGGTAAAGGTTTCCCTTGACATTAAGTCCAGTCATGTCCGACTCTAGGGGGCGGTGCTCATCTCCGTTTCAAAGCCGAAGAGCCGGCGTTTGTCCGTAGACACTTCCATGGTCATGTGGCCAGCATGACTAAACGGAACGCCGTTACCTGCCCGCCAAAGCGGTACCTATTAATCTACTCACATTTGCATGTTTTTGAACTGCTAGGTTGGCAGGAGCTGGGACTAGCAACGGGAGCTCACCCCATCATGCGGATTTGAACCGCCGACTTTCCGATCGGCAAGCTCAGCAGCTCAGCGGTTTAACCCGCAGTGATATTAATATTGCCTTTATACAAATATTAAATATTAGCAAAAATTAAAGTAACCCCCAATAAGTCCAAGTGTTCCTAAAGTACATGGATTTCATTTTGTAGGTAATAGTTAATCCAGAATCAGGGGGTTTTCCTCCCTGAACTTACAGTTACCCCCAAACTGTATGCATTCCTGATGTATTAGGATTACAAGTCCCAGAATGGTTGGCTCTGCTGATTAGAAGTCTGGAAGTTGTAAGGTCTCAACTATCTGGAAGCAAAGAGGTCCACAAGGAGGGGTCAAGATGGTGGCCATAACTGTCAAAGCGCCATCCATTTTTTTACATGTGTTACATTTTGGTTTGGTAATGTAATTGCAACTGACTTCTTGACTGTTTCAACCTCCCCTTGCAGACACCTGGTCTGGAGGCCACCTGGTTAAGGATATATAGTTTGTGTTCTTTGAGCTGGAGCTGTCAGCAGCCCAGCCAAGCAGTGATCCAAAAAGAAGAAAGAGGGATTTGGGGGTCAAGGGCTGGTTGCATAAGGACCCAGTACAACTTTCAATGACATTGCATGGTCTATGATGTCATAATGCACACACCATTGTGTGAAGATGTCATGGAGCATGTGATGTCATCTGCCCCTTTGCCCTTGTGATGGATGCCGATAGCTGGGTAAGAAACTTCATTGGTAAGACTGGCTTCAAATAAGCAATGTCCACTTTGCGAATTGCCACTTTTGGTTAGTGTTGTGCTGATCTGATGACACTTTGAGCTAGGACAATGCTGAGGGACAGATATTTCCCTTAGAAAACACCTAAAGGAGCACAGCAAATGTAACCAGACAAAGCCGTGGTTAACAACAACAATAAATCTTAGCATTATATTAGAGGCAAGTAATTTCTTAATATTAATATTAGCAATGGATGCTTTGGAAATAAGAAGTCTGCAAGAGTGCCCACAAGTAAAAGCTAAATTGTCCAACCTGCACAATTTTTCTCCCTTCAGAAATAATATCTGTCTACAATGTATCCCCCTCTGTGGTTATCTAATTAGAACAGTAATGGATGTAGTATTCTGACAAAGGAAACAGTGAGAATGAAGATTTAGGTGAATGGACAAATTAGCTTTGAGTTTTCCTGTGGTCATAAAAGCTTTTATTGTAATTTTCCATTTCTGCTTCTGGCATATTTTCATTTTGCTTAACAATTTATCTCCAGTCATTTGTCAGATATTATCAATCTCTTGTTAATAAGTTAAGACAGCTTACATTAAGTCTTTTTAATATGCTGGTGTGCTCATTGTCTTAAATAGACTTCCTTTGGCTCCAACTGTGCATCAAAACCATCTCCTGTTGCTTCTGCTCACAAGAGGTCAGGAGTTAGGAATGGGAATACATCTTTCACAGGTGGAATGTTAGCATGAAGGATTGGGGTTGATGTTGTGGTCACCCAGGTTGTACATGAGCTACAGACATGCCACAAATATGATAGTTTAGCACAAAGTATATCTACTCTTGTTTTTTAAGTGTTCTGTGAAAGGCATGACACTTGCACATCCCTTGACTACTTTACACTCCATGGAAGTGCCAGAAACTCTCATCCCACCAATGGCAATATCATCAAATTCACCTCCCTTCAAAGGAAAAAAAATATATAAGCAATTTCTTTCATCACATTGAATGAGAATAATTAAAACAAAAATAGAAGATAATTTTGATATAGAAAAAGGAAGTGAGGAAAAACATAAACTTTAGAGGACATTCATTAATTTTGAGAATGCCACTGTGCTTAGCAAGGTCCTGGTCCCATCCAACAATAATTATTTGGGAACAGAAGGGATGTAATAAAGCTCTCAATGTGGTGGCTGCAAGTAATGCCCCCAAATGTTAAGACAAAGAGGCAAAGACTGAGTCTCTTTTGGAATGAAACACAGATAGCTTTTGCAGTCAGTAAAGAAGATTGAGAGATGGTGTGATGATGTGTTAAACTACTATTTTCCCAGAGGCAACTGAAAATACAAATCCCAGCCTTGGATGGTGAGTTAGAGGAAAATTAAGACTACATACATTATTGCATTTATCTAGTCAAAAATTTCCTGTAAATGAAGTTTCCTCCATTTCTCCAAATTTTGCGTTCCATTCACCCATTGATAATACTTTTCCTGATACTGTATTTAGCACCTCTTGCAATTTGCCATAGAACATTTCAATGTTTTCTACAACTGCATTGATGGTAGATGTATATATTTGTATAATGTTAATATTCACTGGATATCCATCAATTCTAATGGACTTGGTCCTGTCATTTATTAGGTTAAAGATGAATGCATACTTGGTTCTGTGATTTATTGGGTTAGAGATGAATGCATATGAAGAAATGGAGAGGAAGTGATATTCAAAAATGTCCTTTTTGAAGATCGTTTCCTCTCCATTTCTTCATATGGACTCATGTGAAATCAGGTGATTGCATGATATGGACTCACGTCCATATCATGCAATCACCTGATTTCAAATGCCCTATGCTTAACTTGTCTCAGTCCTAAAACATCCACATTGTACACTTAATTTCTGCTTTGATAATTTCACATTTTCTTGGTTCATTCTTGTCCCATCCTATTTCCAATTGCATGTATCCCTGTAATACAAGGAATGCCTTTTTCAGTACTGGCACTATCAGTGAATAGACTTTCTTGCAGCTTTGGTCTGGCCACATCATCACTTCCAGATTTATTTGTGAAAGTTGAATGATCTTTCCCAGTAACTTGAGTGCTTTCTGACCTGGTGATCCAATCATTGGGCACCCTGCCTCTAAAAGTTTCGCCCACATCCATATGGTTTTCTTGGCAATGATTACTTTTTCCAGATATGATTTGGAGTTCCTTAACCTAAGATGAGTTGCCTTCTTTTATGCTTACAAAGACCCACCTGCCACCATTACCCTTATCTTTACTTCTCTCTTTTTGACCTTGTTGGCAAGGGTATCTTACCAGAAGCTCACAATGGCATTATTCTCAGGGGCATTGAAACTAACGAGTCCTCCCACCACATCAAGCTGGTAATCCTTTTTTTTTTTCAGATGGAAACAAAAAGTATACCCTGCCAAAAAAAAAAACTCTGCAAAAACTAAACAACACTTTATTCATACTTCATTTGGAGCTCCATAAATAGTGTTTGATTGCTCCACAACAATTAAAAACGTATTACATCTGGTGCCACCTTTTTTCAGCAAGGGAAACTGTGGAACCATGTGCTAATAGTCTGATTACATGTTAATTAAATACATCTTCAATACCTGCTATGAATTTCATTTTTCCAACACACCCAAAAATAGTGAGGTCTGCAGGGAATTGTCATTTAGAAACCTCAGGAGGGCCACATCTTCTGGTTCCTCATTCCTGACTTATGGAAAACATAATGCATTGTGACTGAAGTTTGAACTGTTCATAGAAAAAGAAATCCACACAATTATGCAAACATATAAAGATCTCTTATTTAGCTAAAGTAAATCTACCTTGAAATTACAATATATATGTGTGTGTGTGTGTGTGCGCATGCGCACATGCAATCTGTTTGCTGTTTCCTAATGTCCATTCCTTCTTCCAAAATATTTGGGGAAAAAAAGATTATACAAATATTGTGCAATCTACAAATACTGCTTTGGGAAATTTTATTTTGTTATATGATTTTATACAGGATACATTCCTTCATTCTTTCTACATTTAGACACTACTTTTTGTTAGAAAATGTGTTATGCTGAACTGCTTGTCAGTCAGAATTAACATTTGTTATTATTATTAGATTTTTATCCCACCTTTAAATTTGCTCAGTGTAAGGAGGCAAACATACCTAATCCTCCTGCCTCCTATTTTCCCCACAACAACAATCCTGAGAGGCGGGTTGGGTGAGAGAGAATGACTAGTCCAAAGTCAGCTTTCATGCCTAAGGCAGGCCTACAACTCACCATCTCCTGGTTTCTAGACCACCAGACTGGCTTCCATGAGATTCTCCCTCCCTTCCTCCCTCCCTCTTCTATCTCATATATGGATCTAGCTGAACAAGATGCATTTTTTCATACACTTCAAACACACACACACATACACACACACACGGAGCATGAGATTAAGGCCACAGCTTTATTTCTAACTTAAGGTCAATGTTAGAAGGAGTTATCTTATTTTACCTTACATAAGTAACTCCAAGTGCTGGATGTGAAACATCTGATGAACATATCCTACCTGAAAATGAATTTTAGATCGGATGCTGTTACTGTTGGAAGAATAATGACAGGCGAATCATGCCAAGAAGCAAACAAGGGTCAATTTGTCCTTAGAGCTTTATACATTCTGAAACAGGAGTCACTGAAGGAACATATATAATTAGAATTTTGTGTGGATGTTGCCCAGGAACAGATGGAAAGTTTCTGAAATTATTTTATGAATTCTGTAAATTATATTGTGTGTTCCATGTTGCTCTCATATGTATCCTAATTCTTCTTCTCCTGGAGATCCAGATAATTTTCTTTAAAGTTTTTTTTTTGGGGGGGGGGGCTATCTCTCTTTTCAGACTATTTTACTTTTAAACCAAATGAAGTTTGCAAAATTCTTGAGTCATTGAATTTACCCTGCTTATACAAATAATCTGCTAATGGATCCAAAGGTAGCTTTCTTCCCATATCACCTTGTGCCAGTCAAAAGTGAGAAGTAAGTGAAACAGAACATTCATCACTAAAAAGCATTAGGATAGTCTTCCTACTGTGGTGTTGGAATTCTATTCGATTTCTATTCCCATAATCTCTAATCCAATTTATTTGGAGGACACAACATTGTGAGAAGCTATGTAGGGTGCTCAGGGTAAATAGATTTTCCCCATGACCATCTGTCCCTAACCTGGTCTTTCAGGTTGTCCACTGCTGCAGTCATCACCACTGTAACTGAGTCCATCTACCTTGCTGCTGGTTGTTCTCTTCTTCTCTTTCCTTCCATTCCAGTTGTGAGTAAATATGAAATCAGGCACAATTGAGGGTACTCCAGAAAACAGGTGAAGAGCGACCAATTAAGGAAAATAGCTTTCGACCTTCAGCTCAGTCCCATAAGCAGATAAATAATGTCAGGTGCAATCTTGAGATAAGCTGTTAGATAAGCTAACAGCCATGCAAATAATTGTTGAAGAGGTTCACCTCCCTACTAGCAGCTAGGTTCACAGTTCTTTGCCACTCTATCTAATCCAGGAAAAGGGGAGCAAATTCACCCAATCTGCAAGCTCCAGGTTGTAGAAGTGGTATTCTTCAGATTTTCAGAATGGATCAACGGAAATATTTCAGTATGTTCAGTGTAAGAGTCTTGCTTTTATTCTTCCTTCTGCTGCTCAAGTGAGTCAGAAAATATATTCATCAGAGATATGCACAGAGCTAGTACCACTTTGTTTTGCATAGAAATCAGTTAGAGACAGTACTGTTCCTTACCATGTGAGATTAGGAAAAGTCTCTGTAGTCAAATATTATTCCTTCAGTCTATGGTTTTCAGCCTGCATCTCATGAGCTACTTCAGTACAGTCACACATCATAGTAATTCATTCTATCCTGGGATGATAAGCCTGCCATTGTATTAGTATACTGAGAGATAAGATCTTTTAAATCTATATTATTAAAAGTGTCAATCTGTGCAGCGCAGCTCTGATACAGGTTCCCTGAAACTTTCACATTTCTCCAGGCAACCAAAAAGACACATGTCCAACAATATATCTGTCTTCTCAGAAGTAAGTCCCACTGAGCACAGCTGAGGGAGTATATGACTGCAGTCTAAGGCTACAATCCTAAACTCCATCAGACAGAACAGAATTACTACTGAATAAATGTGCATAGGGAGAAATATGTGAAGAAAATCAGGCATAACTAAACATAAAGAAGAAAGAGATAGCCCTCAAAGTTCCAGAGAAAAATTTATTGCTGGTCCAAGGTGTTCTGGATGAAAAACTTTTATCAAGGACACTAAGAAATATTGGTTGTTGTAGCTCATTTATTCTGCACTACAGTGGACAACACACACATTTCTCAATGTTCTTGATAAGAGAGTTTTGTCCAAAATGCGTTGAGCCAACAATACATTTTTCTCAGACATTATAAGGACCAACTTTTTTTATTTCCATTACATGTGATACACATAATCAATTATACGGGTGCAAGAGCCATTAATGGCAACTCTAATAACAGAAGTGAAATAAGTAGGCAAGTTCCCCACAAGTCCAGCTATGTTGTCTCATTGGGACAGGGGCAGCATTCCTGGGGTGGATGAACAAAGAATGCCAGGATGGCATGCTAAGGGTATGTTAGGATTGCTTAAAGGCAATCCCAAATGCCCAGCTAAAGCAAGCTAACACCTATATCAGGCTGCAATGATACAAGAAGATGCTGGAGGTGGATGCACTTTTAGTGACAATGGCAAATTCATCATTTCATACTGTGCAAGAGAAGGCAAAGGTAAACCACTCCTGTATTTTTCCAAGATAACCACATGAAAATAATGATATTGTACTGGACGATGGACCCCTACTACTGCGATACAGTTGTGGATATTTTGGAGTACTAACATGTTGATGATGTGGCTAAACTAAAGCCTTCTGGATGTCTAATTGCTGATATTGTCATGCAGGAAAGCAAAATCCGAAGCAGCAAAGGCAGAATTACAGTGGGAATGTGGAACATAAGAAGCATGAAGATGGGAAAACTCAACACAGTGAAAGATGAAATGCATTGATCACACATTGTCATTGTAGGCATGAGTGAACTGAAATGGATTGGAATTGGACATTTTTGTCAGAAGATCTTACTGTTTGCTACTCAGGAGATGAAAAATGAAGAAGGAAGTGCATTGCTTTTACATAACCTCTCTCTGCCATTTTCATTACAATTGTATGAACTTTCTTTAATGTTGAGCCATCTTCTGTAAATTGTTTTTTATAGCTCCCCTCTTCAACAGCGAGAGTGGGTCACACAAGCTTTTGCTCCAGTTCCACTAGCTTAGGCTGATAAAGTTCTTGATATTTCCTTTGGACTGGTAACAGGTCACCTGGAAGAGTAGGGCAGACATCACTATTGCACACCTACCAAATAAATGTTGGCAAAAATTTCTGGAGCATCATACAAAATACAGGCATTCTCCTTCATATGTACGGCATAAAATGAAACATTTGCCTGCTTTAGTGTTTCAGATCATACATACAGATCACATATAATAATCTGTGTCCTCAGAAGAATATCCAGGACTCTGCTCCATAAGGCAATAAGGACATTTTAATTTGCTGCTATTAAACATTTTATTTAGAACATCTCTTGATATAATATGACCACAAACCAGCTTCATAAGTTGGTTATAATCTGTTGTTTGTTGACGGAGGATAGGGAAAGCAAATACTGAATGATACCAGCACTTTTTGCCAAGGTCCACTTCAATTGGTAATTCATCATTCTGATTCCAAACACCACTGCACTGTCTTTGTTCTATCAGAGCTTTTATATTAATTAGAGCTGGCAATGCTACACAAGCTGCTGAAAAGCTGACCCTAAGAGGTGATTCAACTGAGAGTCCCAATAATGCACAAGCATCCCTTGTAAAGATATCACAGATGTCTTCCAACCATTGCACATCTTAAAACTGACTTGTGTCCACCAGGCTTCTTAATCCTCTGACTTTTTTTTTATGGGGGGGGTTAATTATTTTACTTGAATATATAAACAAGAAGTAGAATTTGGCAAAGCAAAATACCAGCCTTTAAAATATCCCTGCTCTACAAATAGACCTCTAGGGCTGTTTGGCAGTTCTTAGAAAATGAAAATGTGGGCAGTTGGAGCCCACTGCTTTGGAAATTTGTCAATTTGCCCAGAAATAAAAATAAAAATAATTGAGGTGTAGCCAACAATCTGGGAGCTTGAAATGATAGTGTTAAGCAGCCTCTCCAGTTTCCCTTCTGTTAAATTAGTGCTTTGTTAATGGCCTCCACTATTGCAACGATTTAGTGAAATTGCTCTCAAAATCCAACTGTTTCCACAGGCCTGGGAAAGTTCTCTTTCCATGGTCCAAAGAGTCTCAGTTGGAAATAATAACTGGATTTTGTATTTTCAAAAGTAGGGAATAACCTTTTTACTTTCTTTTTAGCTGTTTCATCCAAGGAAGGATGGGAGAGACTTAATGCAATATGAAACTATTGCATATACCTGATATAAATTAATTTTGCATATCTCCACTCTTATATTCCTCTTGAAGCTAATTATATTCAGCTTTGTGATTTAAACATTTGATACTTTTCTTCATCCTTTTCTCTTTTAGGTACTGTCTTCCTTGAATATAAAGCATTTTTGAGAACTCAAAAAAAATTGTATTTCAAGTTCTAGTGCAACTCTTGGAAAAATTGGATTTAAGTAAATAAAAATTAAGTACAGGAGGTTATACATTCTAATATTTTTGCCATTTTCAGCCGTGAGTGCTTGTATAAATCCATCACACCAGACATTATAAGAAATTATTGGTTAAGAAGAAGATTATGTGCACCTACCTCTCCATTATGGGAAGGAATTTTGACATGCGATAATCATATAAACTTGAATGAGGCATAAGATATAATTCTGACAGATGATCTATTCTTAAAAGATGGCAGGGCTGAAACCTCCCTATGGGCAGGTCCGTTTTTTACCATTCTGCCACCCTTTGGCTGATTGAAGCCTGATTTGAATGGAAGCAAATTAACTTAATAGTAGTTTGCTCTTTTCATATTAAAAAGTTATTAGCTGAAAAATGTGTCCTGTACTAAAACTGCTATCAGTTGTTTTACTGAGAGCTGGAACACAGAATAAAATGAATGAATGGATTTATATATCCATCTGTGTAATACCAACATGCATGTGATTAGCAGATCAGCATATGTCTACTCCTGTTTGGGGTCTGGCTTAAGGAATTGATTTCCAATCCAGCAAATTGTATGAGTGTGTGCCCACTACAGGAAGTACTAAAAATGACTATCGACTTCTCCAAAATACCAGGCTTTCAAAACATTTTTTAAAAAGTTACTTTTTGGCCACTTTGTAAGCTTCTAAGGTAAATGTACCCACATCTGCCCCACTAAAGATTGTTTTTGGGAAGGAAATGATAGAAGTTAGTTAGAGTTTGATCTCAGTTGCATCCCTCCCTCCCTCCTGAAATGAGCTACAACATTATCACCATAGATTTTAAAGATCTAGGAAAGAAAATCTGGGTCCTGGGGCTTCAAGTAATGTTTTCATAAATCCTTCTGTCCTGCTATTATCCAGAAAGGGAAAAATATTCCAAGGTAATGATTAACTATGCAAATATTATCCACAGGAGATAGTTGGTTTCCAAGATCATGGCCTGAATTATCTGGATGATGGCTGTCTGGCATGAGGTGTGTTGTAACTCACAAGAACTGGCAAAAATGTGTTTGATCAAAGTGTATGATCTTGATCAGGAAGGCTTTAAATTGGATCTTGTGGGGGTCAAGGGCAAAAAACACTAAATAAGGATCTTAGATGGCCTTGTGTACTTACAAAGGAGTGGGAGTATTGCCATAATGGAGCCTATTAAACCACTCAATGAAAAATCAGAAAGAACATTGGCTCATAAAGTTAATGGCCTTCATTGTCTATACTCTAATAGTCAGATATGGGAAATAAACAAGATAAGCTTGCACTCTTAGTACAGAAAGGCAAATATGATTTAGTAGGTATAATGGAAACCAGGTGGGATGACTCTTATGTCTGGAATATAGAAATTGAAGGATACAATCTGTTGAAAAGGACAGAAACAATAGAAAGGGAGGAGGAAATGCACTGTATATAAAAAGTATGTTTATTAGCTCAGAAATTCAAGTCAAAGAACTTTGTGATACTGTAGAGCAGGGTTTTTCAGGTTACCTTCTGTGCAACTCTGGGGTTCCATGGGAACTTGATGGGGTCCCATGAGAGACTAAAGGCAAAACAGAACAAAAAGTCACTCGAAGACAGCCAATTGAATGCAGGCCTTAGACTTCCCAAAAGTGGGTTTTAATAAACTCAGAGCAATAATAAATAGGTTTTCACTGCAAGAGAAGCTAATGGGAAAAGGAGCCCAAGATGAGTGAACTGGAAGGAATTCTAATGAGGAAAAAAAAAAAGAAGGAAGACAGCTGAAGAAGAAATGTGGCTGCACCAAAAAAAAAAAAAAAAAGTTTAGTGAAAAATAAGCCAGGAGCATGGCTTCCAGAATGGTTTCCAACCCTTTTGTTAGCAGTGGCCATGGATCTGTATTTAATTCTGTGTAATGAAGTAATGTGTTGTGTCCTTTGCGTTATGATGATGTTCTCCCCTCAGTTGTATTCCAGTGTATTTGTATGTGTGCACTGGGAAACATGGCAGGCTGCATGCACTCTGCTCTCAGTAAAATGGTGGGAGGGAGAACAGAGGAGGCCTTAGAAAAGAAAGTTTGGCTCCATCAGGGCCGCAACTAGGGCCTGTGTCACCCGGGGCAAACATGGATTCCACACCCATTTTGGCGCCCCCCCCAGCGCTCATTTTGGCGCCCCCCCCGAGCTCATTTTGGCGACCCACTAGCACATGCCCCGGTTGCCCCCCCCCCCCAGTTGCGGCCCTGGGCTCCATTCCAACCCACTGCCCAACTGCCTCTTTTAAAGGTAAACAATGGAGAACTTTTGTGGAATGTTTTTTCTGCACCCCTGGCCAGATCTGCTCTGTTTCTTATGTTGGCTTCTACACACACATCAAAGTTGGCCCTGTTCTTTTAATTTTTAAGAGATAGTAGACAGATGGACAGAGAGACTAAGACCTCAGCCCATTTACATTATGTTTTCCAATATTTTGGTGAGTTGGAAAGAGTACAAGAGACATGACACACTTATGTGATAGAAAGAGGGACAGGCCAAGGAACAGTACAGGTAGTGAAGAACTGTAGAAATAGTGTCAGGGAAGTTAAAGCTCAGAATGAGATGAGTTTAATGAAAAATGCTAACAGCGACAAAAAGGACATCAGTAGTTCTCTTCCTTCCTGAGTGGCCAGTTCTAGTCAATGTTGGTGGGTGGGGAGAAGTCAAGTTCTCATCCACTCCATTATCGGTAGTGCAGAGTTCAGACCACTCCCCCTTATTGTTGAACATCTACATAAAACCACTGGGAGGGGTAATCCACCAGCATGAGAGATCATCAATATGTGAATGATACCCAGTTTATCTATCTATCTATCTATCTATCTATCTATCTATCTATCTATCTATCTATCTATCTATCTATCTATCTATCTATCTATTAAACAGGTTTACAAGGCCACCCAGCTCACGGTGACTCCAGGTGGCTTGGAGTGGAGTTATTTATCTCCACTCTGAGCTAGGCAGAAGATGGGTAGAACTATTTGGATCAGGATGGAGAGAAATAGACAGGTTGAATCCTACTAAGAATCCTCCTAAATATGGATCTGAAAGCTGACTGAGTCTAGAGATGGTCCATCTTTTACTCTGAATGGGTAGCACTTCCCTCAATGGAGTTGGCCCACCACTTGGGAGCCCTCCTGGACTCACAGCTCCTGCCTGAGTAGCAAGTGGATGCTGTGGCCAGGAGGGTCCTTACACAATTACATCTTGTGTGCCAGCTGTGTGCCAGCTGTGACCCTCTCTGGATCAGGAGGCTTTATTGTCATTCATGTCCTTGTCACCTTGCACTTGTATTATTGCAGTGTAGTCTACATGACACTGTCTTTGAAGACCAGCTAGAAGTTTCAGCTGGTGCAATGTGGTGTAATCCTGGTAGCTATGGTGCATCAAGCACCAGGTAATAAATATATGGGAGCTGCACAGGCTGCCAGTTAATTTCTGGGTGCAATTCAAGGTGCTGGTTGTCACTTTCAAAGCAATACATAGCTTAGGGCCTGGATATCTCCATACTGTCTTCTCTTACTTGAATCTGCCCATCCAGTAATAGATGAAAGAAAAGACTTGCCGAGGATCCCACCACCAAGGGAATGCCATCTTCAAGGATTCTGGGCTTGAGTTTCTCAGTGATGTCCCCCACCCTTTGGAATAGCTTACTTCCAGATACTTGAGTCACCCCCTCCTTACTACAGTTTCAGAGATCCAAAAAAACATGGCTCTTCAGAAAGTCATGTAAATGAAATAATGTAAATGAAATATCTATTTTTGCCATCACTAGGAATTTAGGAAGAATTCATTTTAATCCCTACTTTTCAGCATGGATTTACCCAAATCAAGCTTTACATTTATGGATAAAGGGTTGAGGGGTGCAGCGGGGGAAATCATTTGAACAGATCTGACAGAAATCAAATCTCTAGACATGAAGATAAAATAATGGGAACTAAACTCTTTCTTGTCCATCACATATCTCTTAATGGTACCACATGTAAAAGGATAAAGACTGTATATCAGATTTAGTCCTGTTATCGGTTGTCTTTGGAATAAAAGTGCAAGTAGTGGCAACAAATGCCCTCTGGAGGATTGCCTGAAAACAGTAAGTCAGCTACAAATATCAGCAAAACATGAATAAACCAATCAATCAGAAGAAAAGTTACACTACCTATAATGGAATATTGAAAGTTTGATTCATACTAAGAAAAAACTTGTGTTTATTCAAATTGTTTATTGACACTGGACTTAAGTACAGAAATCTTTAACTAATTGCTCTTCAGGTCAGACATAATATCTGCCCACAGTTGGCAACTTATGTGGAAATCCCCCCCCCACTTTTTTTAAGCATTTAATTTTGTTCTCAGACTACCATAGTCACAACATGGTTTGCTTACTGTTTTGAAAACAGTACCTCAAGGTTTGGCAGGCTCAGTGCAGGCACAGTGGTAGGGAAAACATTTGGGAAAAATTTTATTTTTAAAATCAAGAAAGGTTTCCTCAGAGTCATGTCTATAACAACACCAGAGACTTTCATTTGAAGCCTATCTAACTCACCCATCCACAGAAAGGGAAGATCATCTTCAACACATCTAAGTGGTCCATATGAGAAAGAAAAACTACCCATAGATCCTGAGCAAGGGCAGCAGACAAGGAAGAAGAAGAAAAGTTCTACCTGATAATATATCTACCTGTGCTAGAGAGAGGAATTTGGAGTTATCTTCAAAGCTCTCTTCCACATATGGATGGGAGGATCCTCAAAACTCTGCTTTATTTTATTGCTTGCTTTGGGAGTAGTGTGTGTAAAAAAGGACAAGGCTTCAGTCACGCTCTTGTGGCTGCCTCTTGACCTTTTTATCACCCTCCCTGTGGACACCCCTTTTTGGGAGGGTTAGTTTCCCATTCCATCAGTTTCCTCTATAATGCCAGATGCAACTTTTTTTAAAAAAAAGGGATCACAGGACTAATGAAGTATCTTCAAACTTGGTTTAATTTTTAAATAAATCAGTGCATGGCTTGGCTGATAGAGAAGTTTCTTTGGCACTTTTTGGAATAACCATGTGACTATAAATAGATGATTTTTTTAAAGGAAAAGAGTTCATTTATTCATATTATAAAGAACATTACACATACACACACAGAGAGACAATAAGGTTTCTGTATATTGCATTACATTACACACAACAGTTTCTAGATGCTTACATCAGGCCACTTAAATATTATTTTTGTTATTTTGTTAGTTATGAACCTGATAAAATCCTGCCAGTCTTGATAGTGACAGATAATCCACCTATTTCTATTAGTGGGCAGTGATTGACTTTGTTACTAAAAGCAGGTAAACATTAAGTTCCTTGCTTTATAACTTTTTATTTGTTAAATCAAATATATGTCTTATGCCTAAAATTGGTGAGAATTAAGTCCTATGTTTAGTTATTGCTATCATTTTATTAAAAGACTATCATCCAACATTTTGAGACTTTATAGATGGCCATTTTCTGTTGTTGTTAGCTCTTATCATGGATTCCTCTGAGATGAAAGTTCCAAATTGGAACCCAGAAGAATTTCTGGCAGAATTTGGTTACTATTTTAGGTTCAAAACTCCATAAATTGTTAATATCTTAGATCCAAAATGTGAAGTCATACATCATCATTTGAGGTTCTGAATGCCTAAATTAAAGAATAACATTTGCAAAGGTACTTTCCAAATAAATAAATAAATACACAACAGCACCGGGCAAAGCTTTGAATGGATGTTTCACTCTGATTATACTTGCAGTGAGTGAAATCACCTTCTGAAGCTGTTTCACAAAGGAATGTGACTCAATCACCATTTCTAACAGCAAAATGAAACAGCAAGACTGTTCCTTTCACTTCTCTTCTGAGCCTGCTTTCAGGTACTACATCTGCCAGACAACACTCCAGGACAACATGAGACATCACACTGGGGATAATTCATTCATTTTTCTGTATATAAATAAATTGTGTCACCTCTGCCTCAACAAGAGAACTGCATCTCCTCCATGGAGCAAAGCCCCTCACTGAGATGAATTCAAGCTACCTCGCCCAGACCCAGCTGTATCTATTTCTCAATTTTAAGTTTGCATATAATTCATTCTCTCTCTCTCTCTCTTTCTCTCTCTCACACACAGACAAAACAGAAGCAAATTTTTGAGCAAAGTCCAAAACTTTTTTTTAAAATAGTTTTTAATAAACATGGTGAACTTTAACCTAGCAATTATGACAACCAATGTTAAAGTCTAGAGAACTCATAAATGTTCCTCTCCACAGAAATCTTTAGTAAAAGGTGAAAGATTTATACTATCTGAAGAGAAACCAGAGTATAAGCAAAGTCCAAAACTTTGAAAGTGACCCCGTTACTCTAAAAATGCTGATCTTCAGGTTCTCAAGAATCAACTCATTAAATGAACTGAATTTAGGGAGCCTGCCAAGTATGAGCAGGCTCTGGATTCTGCCATGCTTGGAAGTGCACCATGATTAAACATCAAAGCTGTCTAGTTTGTTGTCATCAAGCAGTAGTTGGAGCTTTTCTGACCAGTGGCCCCAAACAAGAGTTCCTTGACAATGTTAACATAAAGATAAAAGAACAATAAAAGAACAATAGCTCTGGCCCACAGGACTTGACGATAAGAATATATGCACTTATTTAAATATTTAAATAATATCTAAATTTAAATATTTCAATATATGTGCTTATTTTGTGAGAGCCAATTTGGTGGAGTGGTTAAGACACCAGGCTAGAAACCAGGAGACTGTGAGCTCCAGTCCCACCTCAGGCACAAAGCCAGCTGGTGACCTTAGGCCAATCACTCTCTCTCAGCCCTAGGAAGAAGGCAATGGCAAACCACTTCTGAAAAACCTTGCCACAAAAATTACAGGGACTATTCAAAAATCGCCAGGAGTCAAAAACTGACTCGAAGGTATACACACAATACATAAATAAATATTTATTCAATTTCCATTTGGAAATGACTGCCCGTCATCGGCATGTGTCAGATTATTTGCACCTGTCTCCTGTTTTCTGCCTCAAATAAAACCTCAAGAAAAAACTTGTCTGAGATCCCTTTTCATGTATTCCCACTTGTGTGGTTGGGAATGATTGCGACACACTTGCTAGACTGCTCTCTAGTGCTTCCTGATGGACTAGTCTCTTTGCCCATATTCTGGGGCTGAACATCTTTCTAGAAGAAGGGGTAGGCCATCAGGGGTGCAATGGAGGGGGCCTGACTAGCAGGCACATCCATGCTTGCCACCTTTCATGTAACAGAGGATACTACAGATTTGAACATCTGGAGAGTTACAGTTTGATTTAGAATTGGGCTATTTAGTGAAGCTTGGGTGTTAAATAATTCCAAACCTCATGTAAGGAATGAAGCAATATCAATTAAATGTCCAGATGGTAGTAAAAAGATAGAAAACTGCCTTCTAGTGGACATCTAGTTTTTCACATCCCTGATATGGTAACTGTACTCTACAGTCTTCCAGACTGTATCTCATGGCTTTGAAAATACTGCCAACCTTGCATGTATGACATGCAACAGACAGAGTCCCCCTTTTGCGGGGAGATGGGTGGTAATAGAAATGTGAATAATAAATAAATGCAACACTACTCCATCAAAATTCCTTTAAAAATAATATGTATGCTTTCTTTTTAAAGCTTATTCTTATTATCCTGAACTCGATTCATTTTGTAAGTCGTGTTAATGGCAACATCATCCTGAGTTGTACTTTATGCATTTCAGAACCAGCAGGGACAATGTCTGAATGTACCTCCTTTTATTTCCCAGTTTTAGGTTTTGTTTGGTTTTGTTTTAAAATACCTATCTGCTAGCCTTTGAGAGCTTTATTTTTCTTTTTGGCTCCTAGGCTGAAATTCTTATGCACTTATTTTAAAGTAAGTCTCACTGAACAGAGACATGTAGAGGACTAGGATTGTTCTGTAAATCTTGTATTTGCAAATCCTTGTCTCTTTATCTTTGCTAATCACTTATAAATCATTCACATGTAGGTATTTTTAACTGACCCAAGTTCATTTTTTTCTGCTTGTAATAACTAAGTTATATGTCTGGTGTGTTTTAGTACTTCCACCTGTGATGTTCCTCCAGAGATGTGTTTGAGAGAGTGTAGCCAGCAGGGAGGCTGACCATCCCACTATTCAGATCTCGGCCCTACCCTGTAGCAAAACACTGTATGAGTTGTAACCAGTAAAACTGTGACCAATATTCTTTACACAGTCTGAAACCAATTGCTGAGTGTCTTATTTGTAAGTCCTGTGTCCTTTTCCCATGGGCTACATTTAATGATGCTGGGCAAATGATCTCTTAGTTCCTTGGTAATTTTGTCCTAAACTGTTATCTGAATGTCTGTTGTCTAGATGTGAATATCTATTTCTGGCCTCTTAGTATTAGTTCCTTCAGCAAAGGATTGTTACCTTGTCGTGGTGCTGGAGCTTGAGCACCTCAATGATGCCATGAGCTAAACCGTGAAGGGCCACCCAAGACGGGAAGGTCATGACAGAGAGGTCAGACTAAATGCGATCCCTGGGGAAGGTAATGGCAACCCACCCCAGTATTCTTGCCGTGAAAACTAAATGGATCAGTACAACCAGAGATATGTCGGTATACCATCGGAAGATGAGACCCCCAGGTCGGAGGATGGTCAAAATGCTACTGGGGAGGAACAGAGGATGAGCTCAACTAGCCCCAGACGTGATGACGCAGCTAGCTCAAAGCCGAAAGGACGGCTAGCGGCCGACGGTGCTGGTGGTGAACGGCGAATCCGATGTTCTAAGGATCAACACACCATTGGAACCTGGAATGTAAGATCTACGAGCCAGGGCAAATTGGATGTGGTTATTGGTGAGATGTCAAGATTAAAGATAGACATTTTGGGCATCAGTGAACTGAAATGGACTGGAATGGGCCACTTCACATCAAATGACCACCAGATCTACTACTGTGGACAAGAGGACCACAGAAGAAATGGAGTAGCCTTCATAATTAATAGTAAAGTGGCTAAAGCAGTGCTTGGATACAATCCAAAAAACGACAGAATGATCTCAATTCGAATTCAGGGCAAGCCATCTAACATCACAGTGATCCAAATATACGCCCCAACCACAGATGCTGAAGAAGCTGAAGTAGAGCAGTTCTATGAGGATCTGCAGCACCTACTGGACAACACGCCTAAAAGAGATGTTATTTTCATCACGGGAGACTGGAATGCTAAGGTGGGCAGTCAAATGACACCTGGAATTACAGGTAAGCATGGCCTGGGAGAACAAAACGAAGCAGGACATAGGCTGATAGTACTTTGCCAAGACAACTCACTCTGCATAACAAACACTCTCTTCCAACAACCTAAGAGACGGCTTTATACATGGACTTCACCAGATGGACAACACCGAAATCAGATTGACTACATCCTTTGCAGCCAAAGGTGGCAGACATCTATACAGTCGGTAAAAACAAGACCTGGAGCTGACTGTAGTTCAGATCATGAACTTTTTCTTGCACAATTTAGGATCAGACTAAAGAGATTAGGGAAGACCCACAGATCAGCTAGATATGAGCTCACTAATATCCCTAAGGAATATGCAGTGGAGGTGAAAAATAGATTTAAGGGACTAGATTTAGTAGATAGGGTCCCGGAAGAACTATGGACAGAAGTTCGCAACATTGTTCAGGAGGCGGCAACAAAATACATCCCAAAGAAAGAGAAAACCAAGAAGGCAAAGTGGCTGTCTGCTGAGACACTAGAAGTAGCCCAAGAAAGAAGGAAAGCAAAAGGCAACAGCGATAAGGGGAGATATGCCCAAGTAAATGCAAAATTCCAGAGGTTAGCCAGAAGAGATAAGGAATTATGTTTAAACAAGCAATGAGCGGAAGTGGAAGAAGACAATAGAATAGGAAGGACAAGAGACCTCTTCCAGAAAATTAGAAACATTGGAGGTAAATTCCAGGCCAAAATGGGTATGATCAAAAACAAAGATGGCAAGGACCTAACAGAAGAAGAAGAGATCAAGAAGAGGTGGCAAGAATATACGGAAGACCTGTATAGGAAGGATAACAATATAATGCTACAACAAGTATTAGTTCACACATTATTTTTATAATAAAAATGATAGAAAGCTATGCTAGGTTAAATGCTATGGTTCAATGTAAATTGCTTAGCTGCTTGGGCTGTGGGTGGAGGTGAAGAGACTGGCGTTTAAGCTATCTGCATTGGGTAGTGCTCTGAAGTTCTCTTCACTTCACTCTAGCATCAGGGTCAGACAGCTTTCCCATCTGCATGCTTCCACCACGGATCTGGTCCAATGCTTAAGAACCAATACTATCCAAAACATAATGAGAAAGTAATATAAACAAAAGTTGCATATAATAGCATAAGCATTAAGAGGACTGGTGGCTGGGGAGGCCCTGGTGCTAGACAGAAAGAGGATGTCCCATCTTTTAAATTAGATGGGGGACAGTGGACCTATGTCAGGCCCTGCCCAAGTATGACAAAGTACCACTCCAGCCAAACTTCAGTTCTTTATTTGCTAAGACTGTACAGACAGAATCTTGCCAGACTAAAGCAACTCTCAGGGGAAATAACCTGGGAGAGCTGTAGGGTGGGGCTATTCTGAACCTCTTAGTTTTCCCACAATCACCTCCTGGACTATGTTTCCTCTTACCTTGTCCCCCTTCTTGGAATGTGCTCCCTCGTTCCTGAGAACCAGCATTACTGGTTTCAGCATTACTGAAATCCACCACATCACCTCCCCCTTCAGAGACACATTCCACAACAAACTATGATTAACTGGACAATCTTTCTTCAGTTATTCTCCTTTCAGGTGTCATTTGACACCTGAGTTCTTCAGATATGCAAGAGGAAAATCCTTTCCTATTGCACAAATGCCATGAAGCTGTTCTATCTTATTTATTTATTTATTTATTTATGTATGTATGTATGTATGTATGTATGTACGTACGTACTTATTTATGTACAGGACTTATATGGCTACTTAACTCATATAATGATTCTAGATGGCTCACAACATTCCATTAAAAAAAAACATGGTTAAAAACAAAAGTACCCAGGAGCCAGACCAAACATCCTCCTAGCTCAACCCCCACTATTTTAACATTTAAGGGAGGGGACCTGGAGCGCACCCACCCTATCTAACCTAGTAGGACAGGCAGATACCCTCAGGGAGTGGCAGTCCTGCAAGTAACCTGGCCCTGTGCCATGTAGGGCTTTAACTGTGAATTGTATCCAGAGAGCAATGTCCCCACTCCTCAATAGCTCATACTGAACAAAGTTAGACCTCCCCTAGTATGTTGGGTTTAGGATTCTGCTTATATGTGCAATGTGGGGGAAAAAATGTAAAGGAGGTTGTGTTTTCAGTGGAAAGGAAACTGCAGATTTAGATTTAATGGTAGATTTCTGAGATACATACATTAGAATAACAAGACATCCTGACTCATTGGGGGAGGGCTCAATAATGTTAAGCTGCATATAATATAATGTAAAATAATATAATATAATGTTATTTATATTTACTCAAAGGTAAATATTGCCATATTCAGTGAGACTTTCTTCCAGAACATCTATGTTAATTGGACTATTGATAAAGAGAAATCTGGATGCATGTGGATTTTAGCATAAGACTGTGAATTCTGATATTGAAAATATAGTACTCTCCAACTTCAACATGTTCAGGGATAACCTGTCCCTTAATTCCTAAACTCTGGCCATACCCCACTAGTGACTTAGAGTGTCTTCGGTGTCAACCAGCATCACTGAAATGATATAAATGCTGGCTTATTACTGTTATTTTGGCACAAAGTGAGAAAACCTCTGTCTGCATCTCTGAGCTGCTGTTTTGCATCTTGTTCCAGTTGCTATACCTTGGGGTTCTGGTTTTGTTGTTTATTCGTTTAGTCGCTTCCGACTCTTCGTGACTTCATGGACCAGCCCACGCCAGAGCTTCCTGTCGGTCGTCAACACCCCCAGCTCCCCCAGGGACGAGTCCGTCACCTCTAGAATATCATCCATCCATCTTGCCCTTGGTCGGCCCCTCTTCCTTTTGCCTTCCACTCTCCCTAGCATCAGCATCTTCTCCAGGGTGTCCTGTCTTCTCATGATGTGGCCAAAGTATTTCAGTTTTGCCTTTAATATCATTCCCTCAAGTGAGCAGTCTGGCTTTATTTCCTGGAGGATGGACTGGTTGGATCTTCTTGCAGTCCAAGGCACTCTCAGAATTTTCCTCCAACACCACAGTTCAAAAGCATTGATCTTCCTTCGCTCAGCCTTCCTTATGGTCCAGCTCTCGCAGCCATATGTTACTACAGGGAACACCATTGCTTTAACTATGCGGGCCTTTGTTGTCAGTGTGATGTCTCTGCTCTTAACTATTTTATCGAGATTTGTCATTGCTCTTCTTCCAAGGATTAAGCGTCTTCTGATTTCCTGACTGCAGTCAGCATCTGCAGTAATCTTTGCACCTAGGAATACAAAGTCTTTCACTGCTTCTACATTTTCTCCCTCTATTTGCCACTTATCAATCAAGCTGGTTGCCATAATCTTGGTTTTTTTGAGGTTTAGCTGCAAACCAGCTTTTGCACTTTCTTCTTTCACCTTCATCATAAGGCTCCTCAGTTCCTCTTCACTTTCAGCCATCAAAGTGGTATCATCTGCATATCTGAGATTGTTAATGTTTCTTCCAGAGATTTTAACTCCAGCCTTGGATTCCTCAAGCCCAGCTTGTCGCATGATGTGTTCTGCATACAAGTTGAATAGGTAGGGTGAGAGTATACAGCCCTGCCGTACTCCTTTCCCAATCTTAAACCAGTCCGTTGTTCCATGGTCTGTTCTTACTGTTGCTACTTGGTCGTTATACAGATTCTTCAGGAGGCATACAAGATGACTTGGTATCCCCATACCACTAAGAACTTGCCACAATTTGTTATGGTCCACACAGTCAAAGGCTTTAGAATAGTCAATAAAACAGAAATAGATGTTTTTCTGAAACTCCCTGGCTTTTTCCATTATCCAGCGGATATTGGCAATTTGGTCTCTAGTTCCTCTGCCTTTTCTAAACCCAGTTTGTACGTCTGGCAATTCTCGCTCCATGAACTGCTGAAGTCTACCTTGCAGGATCTTGAGCATTACCTTACTGGCATGTGAAATGAGTGCCACTGTTCGATAGTTTGAACATTCTTTAGTGTTTCCCTTTTTTGGTATGGGGATATAAGTTGATTTTTTCCAGTCTGATGGCCATTCTTGTGTTTTCCAAATTTGCTGGCATATAGCATGCATTACCTTGACAGCATCATCTTGCAAGATTTTGAACAGTTCAGCTGGGATGCCGTCGTCTCCTGTTGCCTTGTTATTAGCAATGCTTCTTAAGGCCCACTCAACCTCACTCTTCTACAGGTTTTCTGTATATTCTTGCCACCTTTTCTTGATCTCTTCTTCTTCTGTTAGGTCCTTGCCATCTTTGTTTTTGATCATACCCATTTTTGCCTGGAATTTACCTCCAATGTTTCTAATTTTCTGGAAGAGGTCTCTTGTCCTTCCTATTCTATTGTCTTCTTCCACTTCTGCGCATTGTTTGTTTAAAAATAATTCCTTATCTCTTCTGGCTAACCTCTGGAATTTTGCATTTAATTGGGCATATCTCCCCCTATCACTGTTGCCTTTTGCTTTCCTTCTTTCTTGGGCTACTTCTAGTGTCTCAGCAGACAGCCATTTTGCCTTCTTGGTTTTCTCTTTCTTTGGGATGTATTTTGTTGCCGCCTCCTGAACAATGCTGCCAACTTCTGTCCAGAGTTCTTCCGGGACCCTATCTACTAAGTCCAGTCCCTTAAATCTATTCTTCACCTCCACTGAATATTCCTTAGGAATATTAGTGAGCTCATATCTAGCTGATCTGTGGGTCTTCCCTAATCTCTTGAGTCTGATCCTAAATTGTGCAAGAAGAAGTTCGTGATCTGAACTACAGTCAGCTCCAGGCCTTGTTTTTACCGACTGTACAGATGTCCGCCACCTTTGGCTGCAAAGGATGTAATCAATCTGATTTCGGTGTTGTCCATCTGGTGAAGTCCATGTATAAAGCCGTCTCTTAGGTTGTTGGAAGAGAGTGTTTGTTATGCAGAGTGAATTGTCTTGGCAAAATTCTATCAGCCTGTGTCCTGCTTCGTTTTGTTCTCCCAGGCCATACTTACCTGTAATTCGAGGTGTCATTTGACTGCCCACCTTAGCATTCCAGTCTCCTGTGATGAAAATAACATCTCTTTTAGGCGTGTTGTCCAGTAGGTGCTGCAGATCCTCATAGAACTGCTCTACTTCAGCTTCTTCAGCATTTGTGGTTGGGGCGTATATTTGGATCACTGTGATGTTAGATGGCTTGCCCTGAATTCGAATTGAGATCATTCTATCATTTTTTGGGTTGTATCCAAGCACTGCTTTAGCCACTTTACTATTAATTATGAAGGCTACTCCATTTCTCCTGTGGTCCTCTTGTCCGCAGTAGTAGATCTGGTGGTCATTTGATGTGAAGTGGCCCATTCCAGTCCATTTCAGTTCACTGACGCCCAGAATGTCTATCTTTAATCTTGACATCTCACCAATAACCACATCCAATTTGCCCTGGCTCATAGATCTTACATTCCAGGTTCCGATGGTGTGTTGATCCTTAGAACATCGGATTCGCCGTTCACCACCAGCACCGTCGGCCGCTAGCCGTCCTTTCGGCTTTGAGCTAGCTGCGTCATCACGTCTGGGGCTAGTTGAGCTCATCCTCTGTTCCTCCCCAGTAGCATTTTGACCATCTTCCGACCTGGGGGTCTCATCTTCCGATGGTATACCGACATATCTCTGGTTGTACTGATCCATTTAGTTTTCACGGCAAGAATACTGAGGTGGGTTGCCATTACCTTCCCCAGGGATCGCATTTAGTCTGACCTCTCTGTCATGACCTTCCCGTCTTGGGTGGCCCTTCACGGTTTAGCTCATGGCATCATTGAGGTGCTCAAGCTCCAGCACCACGACAAGGTAACGATCCTTTGCTGAAGGGGGTTCTGGTAGAAAGCCAAATAAATTCAAAAATAAAAGACAAAGAAAATCTTGCCAGACTAGAGTTAAGGCTATTTAATATTGGCTCAAGTAGACACTTTTCCTTCACCTACAAATACTGTAATGATAGATTTATTGATCTAATGGAAAAAATCCTAACCAAGATCCTTCCCCATTTTATATGGATTGGAGGAGCATATAGGAAATTTGAGATTTTTATTTATTTCTGCCACCAAACAAGGGGAGGGGGAGATGGCAATTAGTTAACAGAATTGTTGATCCAAGCCTACCTTTTATTAATACAGCATCAGTCAGTCACATCTGAAACTTAAATGCCTATGTGCCATTTAAAGAACTCTAAAATATTACTAGGCTTGATTCAGGAAGATAGTTATCTTATTTTGGAGATGATAGCATGATAGAAAGGAGAAGTACACCCTGTTATGTACATACATGCAATTCAGCATGTGATAGGGATGTTCCATTTAGAATCATATATGTGTGTATTTATATTTTTCCCAATTGCTGAAGATCCCATTAATCATGTTTATGTGTGTACCAACTTTATGTGAAGCAAATATGTCATGTTATTTTAACTGCAGTAGTTGACAAGAGTGGATAAGTGCCTGAACTTATTTGTAGACATGGGAAATTTATTTAAAGTTACAGATGTGGAATCCAATGAACACAATCATAAAATGAAAATGAATGCTGCAATATTCTTGGAACATGAATATTTGTTAGTGAATATAGACCGTATTATACATTGCAGACACTGTTGATCCTAAACCTGTCCTGGGGAAAGATTTGCCAATTATGCAGTATCTCCACAGCTCTAGTGATATATATTTATACATCTGCAGTACAGGCACTTATAGATACATTTTGGTATTTTCAGTATGTTTATAATATATCATTTTCAATGGTCCCTAAGATGATTTGCTGAAAATCTTTCTGTTCGTCTTCCTAGCTTTACATGGTGACTGACTCACAGCAAATGCATTACAAACTGGAAGATTTTAAGCAAGCATACATTGATGATGGATGCCTTCTTCTATCCCAACAGAGGTATCATTCATTTGATTTAAGCTGGCTTCAGTGACACTCTTCTGCCCTTGAGGGTTCCTTGACTTTTTCTTTGAGAACTCTGTATGTTCTGTCAAATTTATTTAAGCTGGAGCTATGACACATGAACTACAGTAGATGTTCTGAAGTTATTATCAAAAAGCACAGGTGATCTCCTTTTGTTGTTGCAATCTACGTTTTCAATCTGTATCTGAATAAAATCCAAAGCCTTCTGTTGTGGTTCAGATTTCACTTTCTGGAGAGTGAAGAGGCTTCCCATGCAGATAAATTCATAAACAACACAGATGTCCCAAAGAGATGCCTGAAGTTCCATTTCTGCAAATCCCCTCCATCATAAAAACAAGGGCAGGAGAAAATGGAGATCCTGAAAATAGGTTGCTTATATGATCAAGTTTTCCATGGGGAGCATATAAGGTAAAAATGGTGCATGAGATGGTTCAAGTAGGAGCTGTGAGTCAACATTCCTCCAAATCACACCATTCTTGAATAGGGAAGTGCAACCCCATACAAAACTAGAGATGGAAACTCCCAAGGACTGGAGGGTGGGAAGGCAAATATCCACAGCCATTCAGTCTTGTCAGGATTGAGCCTGTTCCACCACATCCAGACCTGCTCAGCCTCCAGACATTGGGAGAGGACATCAACAACATCACTTGCACAGCTTGAGGTCAAGACATACTGTATAATTTGGTATCATCCACATACTGTTCATACTGCATCCTGAACTCATGGACCTCACCTAGTAGTTTCGTGTAGATGTTGAAGAGGAAGGGGAGTACATTGAGCACTGTGGCACCCCACAGGCAAGGGGTCATGGACTTGATTTCTCTTCCTCCCCCTCCTGAACGTTCTCTTGGAATATGGTTGGCCGGGAGGCAAAGAAGTTGGATGTCTCCTTTTTGGAATGTATCAGTGTCTTTGATATCCTATTTCTTCAAGAAACACGAGCTATGGATGACATATTTCTATCTGAATACAATCCCTATACATTGAAAGCACTACCTAATACAAAAAATGGAACACCCTCAGCTACTGCGCATAACGATCTCCATGAAATTTAACAATTTTGTGACTATGTTGGAGCCATGTGCCAGCATGGTCCTAGACTTTAAGCTATACAACAAGTTTCTTATTAATATATATCTTTCCCATTACATAAATATAGTGAAGTTAATAGTACAGGTAGTCCTTGTATAATGGCTGACTTGTTTAGTGACCATTCACAGTTATGACAGTGATGAAAAAGTAATTTTGTGACCAGTCTTTGCATTTATGACCTTCGCAGGTCTGTAAAGCAAAGGAAAGCTGAAATAAGATTGTAAGCACAGTCATGGTTTCACTTAGCAATCACTTCACTTAGCGACTGAATTGCTGGTCCTAAATGTGATCGCTAAATGAGGACTACCTATACCCAAGATCTTCCTGACATCTGTATTATTAGTTTACTTTGCCAGTAGCCAGGTGCACTAGTAATTATTGCTGGTGATTTGAATGCTTGTACTGAGGAATCTGATCCTTTTTTACAAACTTACTTTAAATGGTCTGTACTCACAAAACAGGGAGTTTGCCCTTTACAAGCTCGACAGTCCAAAGATAAACAGTGTAATTTGGCAGGCTTCCGATTAGCCCAGCTTATAGATAGCCTAGCTCTGATTATATTAAATTACTCTGCAACAGGAGACTTAAATGGGGAATTAACTTTCTGAGGCTCAAAAGGCACCAGTATGGTTGATTGTGTTTAAGGTTCCACATACTTATGCTCATTTAATAACTAATTTTTATATCAGAAATCACCCTGATAGTGACCCTTTCCCATTAATCTGCCAGCTGAATCCTAAAGTAAATACTAAGTTTCTAAACATAGCCCATTGTCCCCTAGGGGACAGAATGAAAAGCCACATTTGGTATAAATGGTCTTCCAGAGTGGTAAAAAAAACTGCTCTGCTCTGTTGAATTCAGAACCTGTCCTACAACTTGGTTCCCAAATTTATTTAGCAGTCTCCTCTGGGCAGGTATTTGCACATTTTCAATCTATTCTCCATATTCTCTATGCCCCACTATCTAGACTCCAGTCAATTTGTTCTAGCTCCCATTGTATAACATTCAACCCTTGGTTTGATACTGATCATTATAAAGCAAAAAAAGGCCCTCCTCTCTGCAGTATATACTTTTTGATCTAACAATTTATTAGGTTCCTTTCAATCATTCAGACAGCAAAAGATCTATAAAGATCTTTTAAAATCTAAGAAACAGGAAGCATTGAGAGAGGATTGGGAGAGATTAATTGAAGCAGATAAGCTTAAAAACCCTGCCTGCTTCTGGCAATTAACTGCTGTCTTATGGGTAGACATTCAGGTCCTGTCTCCCAAATACCTGCAGATTTTTGGAACAATTACTTTCAGAACATTTTCAACATAGAATTATTATTATTTTTTAAATATAATTTTATTGATTTTTTTTTAACAAAAACTTACTGTTTATCACAATTATACATTACAATATTAGTACTAATAGAGAGAAGAAAGGGAAGAAAGAGAAAAGAAAAAGAAAGAAGAAAGAAGAAAGAAAAAAAAAGGAAAAAGGAAAAACAAAAACAAAAACAGGATTTCCGACTATCTAAACGGTGGATCTTTATCTCTTAACATATTATCTTCTTTTCTTAAGCCCATAATATAACATCTCTATTTCTATTTAAATTATATAATTAATATAATTAATATTTACATTTTGTATATCCATTACTACCTTTTGCATCGATTCAATATATTTGAAAAAGGGTTTCCAATCATTTTTAAAATCGTCATTTTCAACATAGAATTATTAAAGAACCCAGTGACGGTCCCCCATTGTAATGTACTTCCTGAATGGCCACCTGTGCCTATAGCTGAGGTGAAGGACTCTCATTACACAGAAAATAAAGATGGTTGGGCCCCAGCACTGGCTGCTTTATTTACTCATATTAACAGCACAGTACATTTTCCTTCTGAGTGGGATCAGGCCGTGGTCATCCCTTTCTATAAAAACAAAGGAAATAGATTAGAAGCTGCCAAGTATATACCTATTAGCTTGTTTAACAAAATAAGCAAGTTATATGCAAAATAAAACTATTGGATCAGATTAAAAGTGAAAATATTCTTGCTGAGGAGCAGGTGGGATTCAGAGGGGACCATTGTCTAGTCCTGCACCATTTAAAATGCTCCTCACCCCCAAAGGCTCCACTGATGAACCCTTTGCCAGTTTCAAATTGGCTTTTGATATGATTCCAATGGAGAGGCTATGGGAAAAACTTCAGGGATCCTCAATGGATAAAGGATTGCTCCTTCTAATCTAGATTCTTTATTCTAACACCTCATTGACAGTTAGATGCTCCCTCTTGGGGCATCTTTCTGGAGCTGTTACCAGGCAGGTAAGGCACATGTGCATTTTAGCTCCACTACTGTTCCAACTATATGTTGATTTAATAATTCAGGCTCTCATGTCTTCTGCTCATCAGCTTCCAATGTTAGCTGATCATGCTGTTCCAGCTTTCTTATATGCAGATGACAAAGTAATTTTGTCTGTCTCCTAGGAGGATCAGTCTCCCAGGTGGGAATGAGAAGGGCATTGGCTCCCTTTGCCTGAAAGAATAGCTTGCAATAAATAATAAACGAATTTACATTATAAAATATTATAAAAAGACATAGTGGCCCAAGGTCACCTAGCTGATTCATGCCTAAGGAGGGACTCACAGTCTCCTGCTTTCTAGCCTGATGCCTTAACTACTACACCAAACTGGCTTTTGCATGACACTACTCTTGGATGCGTAAATGGCAAATTAATGAGACCCAATACAGCAGATGTATACTTACAAATATCTTGCTTCTTTAATTTGTAGTAGACATTTGTCTAATTCGCCAATGTTGTTCAATGTAGCTCCTCAGTTACCTTGGGAATTTTCCATTCAAAGAGACCTGTAGCCTACGAGGTCTTTCTTGCTAAGGTTACTTCTCAATTTCTTTATGGTGTTCAGATTTGTACCTTTACAAGTTTAATGCCCTGGAAGCTGTCAGGTCCAAGTTTATAAGAGCTAGTCTTGCTGTTCTGATGTGCATTAAGGATGCTGCCTTACAGCTAAAGACAGGTTTGGCTCCAGAGCTTGGTATCATGTCTGGTTAACATTCTTTACCCTGTGGGTCTGGTCTCACTGGTTCTTAGAGAACATTTTAAATCAGCTTGGCTAATTGGAAACTCCAAATTTTAGATCTCTCTTTGGGCAGCCTCTGCCCATTAGAGTTTGAAAATGCCAGGAATCATCTTATGAAGCATATCTGGGATATAGATCTCCAAACAAGTCTGGGGTTAGTATCTAATCCCACAATCCATCTTTTTTTTTTCAAATGGGCACATGCCGTTGTCCTACCTTTCCTCCATTCCAGTATCAAAATTATGCTAGGCCTTCACCTTGACCAGGCCTGCAGGGGCTTTATAAAAATATCCCACTACCTCAGTGCATATGCTCATTGGGGACAATTCTGTGGAGTCCCTGAGCCACATGCTCCTCTGTTGCTCTGCAGAGAATCTCAGATGACATTCTTCTATTCCATTCTGAAGAAATACCCTGACAGTGAGTACAAAATGCATTTATTGCTTTTTCTGTCTGATCAGGATGCTAATGTTTCTTCCCAGGCAGCTCAATTTTGGGCTTCTATTTGTTTTATTCATCTCACTTATGACTGAGGAGTAGCATTAAACTTGTTGATTACCACATTTTTAATTTTTTATGTTATTTTATTGAATTTTATGCTTACTTTATTTGTGTCTACAGGTGTTAGGAGTATGTGTTTCTGTATGTATGTATGATTGTACAGTATGTATGTTTAATCTAGTCATATCATAAACATCATTATTACGCCAAAAGATCCTCAGTTCTTCCTCAGTAGCATGTTAATCCAACCCAAGGCACCCAACATCTGGTACGATATCGTCAATTACTTTATCTTGTCTATCCATGTAGTTTTCTTGGTAAAATTTAGGAGTGGTTTGTTATTGCCTTCTCCTGCACAGTAGGAAATGATGACTTTGTCATTGTCATCTGCCTTCGGTGTCTTTGCTGCTGCCTGATATAGGTGTCTGCTTGCTTTAGCTGGCCAGCTGGGATAATCTTGATGCCTTGGATGATCCTGCTGGGGGCATATAGTCCAGCATTCTTCACTCATCCCTCCCAGGGACACCCAGCCACATACCCATGCTGCAGTGAGGCAGCATAGCGGGACTTGGGGGGAAGCTAACATTTGCTCTTGTTGAAAATAAGGACTTACATGTATGTGGTTCTGCTTTTTTGCTTGCTGTCTAAACTTCATTCCTGTGCTACAATTTAACTTTATCTACATAAAGTAACCAATCCTGTCCATCCTCTAAAGTTTTGCTTAAGAACTTAAAATTTTGTTTGGTGCTTGGTAGAGAAGGAGTCTCATAAATAGTCCTGAATAGTCAATCTGTGAAATGTTCAAAGTTTGTGAAATGTTCAAGGTTTGAAAAAAAAAGTGCTTGTGTCTCATGGACCAAAGAGATGAACTATGAACTGTGATTGTACAACCAGAAGGGAAACAAGCAGCACACACACACACACACACACACAGAGTTATGTATAAAAAGATTCCTCCCCCACCCCTTGCATTTGGATTATGATCAAACTGATGGAATATGATAGATATAGAGATATAGCAAGATAGATATAGCTATAGATATAGCTATAGCTATAGATATTTATGATAGCTATAGCTATAGCTATAGATAATTTATTTGAGGTTAGATGCTGCCTATGTTGCAGAATCCTATTATGAATCTAGTCAAAAAGAAGTCTTATTGAGCTCAATGACATTTACTCCCATATAAGTGACTATAAAATATCAGACTTAAGTTCCAGATCCCTACATATTTTAGGATCTTAGAAGTACTGCCTAATAGAATTGGATGCAGTAGAGCAAGGGGGCAGATCTTGGAGCCAAGGGTAAGCTTTCTTTCTGGTACTCACCCTAAATATGCTTTAATAATTGTCACATAAGTTGTGACCGTAAATGGCAGGAGATTAGTATTCTGAAATGAATATTAATACATATTATATTCATAAATATAAATATTATATAAATATTACATCTTATAAAGAGACCCAACAGGTGGAATATTTTAAGATAGTATCAGACTAAATATAGGCATGATAGTAGTCTTTAAATATCTGGAAGGAAGTTGGATAGACATTAGAGCAAAGTTGTCCTTTGCCATTCCAGAGGGCAGGACTACAATTAAAATGGGGAAAATTACAAGTAAACAGATAGGCTACCTCTCCTAGCATCTGCAGATTTAATAAATGAATTCACTACATCATCCAGGTCATTTATTTAAAGTGTTGAATTTCAGGAGATGTAGATCTATGTGGCCCACCATTCATGACCTCCCTCCAGATTGACACAGGACCATAAAGAAGCCCTAATGAAGAATGTTGTTGAAGCAGCTGCTAAACCTCTGGTTGTGAAGCTGGATATTTTGATCAAAACAAATTATAGCAGGAATCACCTGCATTGGGAAAATGTCATTAAGTACTGCTTTACATCAGAAACATAAAGGGTGATTCCTGTGCAGGAGCTCTTGAACTCAATACGGAAATTAGAATTAGGAACTTTTGGACAAGAAAGGTGGTGTCCTAAGGAGCAAAGGAAGAAAGGAAACTGACAAGGTAGGAAAGAAATAAGAAGTGTGGAGCTGGGTATAAGTAGGATGCCTGGGGGATGCAGGGAAAAACAAGTGAAAGAGAAAAAAAATTATGGTGGAACAGTGGCAAGGAAAATGAAGAAAAGAAAAAAAAAAGGTTAGTCTGGAAAAGGGCAGCCTAAAAAGATAAAAGCAAAGAAAAACTACTCTTGAGTAAACAAGAGGCAAAAAGCAGAAAATACGAGAGTTTTCTTCCTGTGACACACTGTCCAGTCAGAGCCCAGGATCTACATGCAACCTTAGACATACAAGAGCTCACTGTTTTCCATCTTCCCTGTGTTTATTTATAATGTGAACAGAGAATCTTTCCAACTTCAAGAACTGCACAGATTACTGGAGGCACCATATGCACCTTCACCCTTTCACACACACCATTCCCTCTTATTTGCATACATATATACTTATTATATTTCCTTCCTATCTCATTTCTCTCCTTCCCTAACAGAACCCACAGGAGACTGTTGGTTTCCCTCTGTGACTGAAAGTAGCAAAACAGCAACCTGATCGCTAGCGGTTAGCTGGTCAGGAAAGATTGGTATATTGTCATGAGTGGCAGCCAAAATTCAGCAATTCATTTCCTTCCTGGAAAGTGAACATAAGCTGGCCAGCAGAGAAAGTGGGCATGGCTCTGAGGACCATGGTGAAAAGCTGCAGATGTGTGGTGCCAATTCATGCTCTAACACGCAGAGGGCAACATGCATCTGCAGTTGTACACAGTTTATGCCTCTGTTTTTTTTTTCCGGCTGGGACAAAATTTGAACGTATTTTTTCTTATGGAGGCTGTTGAAAGCCCTGTAGAATAACTTCAAGAAAGTTTATTTTCCATATAAATATTGCCAAGGATTAGAAGCGTTTTAAGAGACATAGCTTAGAGCAGAGTTTGAAAGTACTGGGAAAGAATAGAGAGCTGCAATCTATACCCTTCAGCAAAGGATCGTTACCTTGTCGTGGTGCTGGAGCTTGAGCACCTCAATGATGCCATGAGCTAAACCATGAAGGGCCACCCAAGATGGGAAGGTCATGACAGAGAGGTCAGACTAAATGCGATCCCTGGGGAAGGTAATGGCAACCCACCCCAGTATTCTTGCCGTGAAAACTAAATGGATCAGTACAACCAGAGATATGTCGGTATACTATCGGAAGATGAGACCCCCCCAGGTCGGAAGATGGTCAAAATGCTACTGGGGAGGAACAGAGGATGAGTTCAACTAGCCCCAGACGTGATGACGCAGCTAGCTCAAAGCCGAAAGGGCGGCTAGCGGCCGACGGTGCTGGTGGTGAACGGCGAATCCGATGTTCTAAGGATCAACACACCATTGGAACCTGGAATGTAAGATCTATGAGCCAGGGCAAATTGGATGTGGTTATTGGTGAGATGTCAAGATTAAAGACATTTTGGGTGTCAGTGAACTGAAATGGACTGGAATGGGCCACTTCACTTCCAAGGTCCTGGAAGAACTATAGACAGAAGTTCGCAACATTCTTCAGGAGGCGGCAACAAAATACATCCCAAAGAAAGATGCCTTCTACCAAGAAGGCAAAGTGGCTGTCTGCTGAGACACTAGAAGTAGCCCAAGAAAGAAGGAAAGCAAAAGGCAACAGCAATAAGGGGAGATATGCCCAAGTAAATGCAAAATTCCAGAGGTTAGCCAGAAGAGATAAGGAATTATGTTTAAACAAGCAATGAGCGGAAGTGGAAGAAGACAATAGAATAGGAAGGACAAGAGACCTCTTCCAGAAAATTAGAAACATTGGAGGTAAATTCCAGGCCAAAATGGGTATGATCAAAAACAAAGATGGCAAGGACCTAACAGAAGAAGAAGAGATCAAGAAGAGGTGGCAAGAATATATGGAAGACCTGTATAGGAAGGATAACAATATCAGGGATAGCTGTGATGGTGTGGTCAGTGAGCTAGAGCCAGACATCCTGAAGAGTGAGGTTGAATGGGCCTTAAGAAGCATTGCTAATAACAAGGCAGCAGGAGATGACGGCATCCCAGCTGAACTGTTCAAAATCTTGCGAGATGATGTGGTCAAGGTAATGCATGCTATATGCCAGCAAATTTGGAAAACACAAGAATGGCCATCAGATTGGAAAAAATCAACTTATATCCCCATACCAAAAAAGGGAAACACTAAAGAATGTTCAAACTATCGAACAGTGGCACTCATTTCACATGCCAGTAAGGTAATGCTCAAGATTCTGCAAGGTAGACTTCAGCAATTCATGGAGCGAGAATTGCCAGATGTACAAGCTGGGTTTAGAAAAGGCAGAGGAACTAGGGACCAAATTGCCAATATCCGATGGATAATGGAAAAAGCCAGGGAGTTTCAGAAAAACATCTATTTCTGTTTGATTGACTATTCTAAAGCCTTTGACTGTGTGGACCATAACAAATTGTGGCAAGCTCTTAGTGGTATGGGGATACCAAGTCATCCTGTCCGCCTCCTGAAGGATCTGTATAACGACCAAGTAGCAACAGTAAGAACAGACCACGGAACAATGGACTGGTTTAAGATTGGGAAAGGAGTACGGCAGGGCTGTATACTCTCACCCTACCTATTCAACTTGTACGCAGAACACATCATGCGACGTGCTGGGCTTGAGGAATCCAAGGCTGGAGTTAAAATGTCTGGAAGAAACATTAACAATCTCAGATATGCAGATGATACCACTTTGATGGCTGAAAGCGAAGAGGAACTGAGGAGCCTTATGATGAAGGTGAAAGAAGAAAGTGCAAAAGCTGGCTTGGAGCTAAACCTCAAAAAAACCAAGATTATGGCAACCAGCTTGATTGATAACTGGCAAATAGAGGGAGAAAATGTAGAAGCAGTGAAAGACTTTGTATTTCTAGGTGCGAAGATTACTGCAGATGCTGACTGCAGTCAGGAAATCAGAAGATGCTTAATCCTTTGGAGAAGAACAATGACAAATCTCGATCAAATAGTTAAGAGCAGAGACATCACACTGACAACAAAGGTCCGCATAGTTAAAGCAATGGTGTTCCCCGTAGTAACATATGGCTGCGAGAGCTGGACCATAAGGAAGGCTGAGAGAAGAAAGATAGATGCTTTGGAACTGTGGTGTTGGAGGAAAATTCTGAGAGTGCCTTGGACTGCAAGAAGATCAAACCAGTCCATACTCCAGGAAATAAAGCTAGACTGCTCACTTGAGGGAATGATATTAAAGGCAAAACTGAAATACTTTGGCCACATAATGAGAAGACAGGATACCCTGGAGAAGATGCTGATGCTAGGGATAGCGGAAGGCAAAAGGAAGAGGGGCCGACCAAGGGCAAGGTGGATGGATGATATTCTAGAGGTGACGAACTCGTCCCTGGGGGAGCTGGGGGTGTTGATGACCGACAGGAAGCTCTGGCGTGGGCTGGTCCATGAAGTCACGAAGTGTGGGAAGCGACTGAATGAATAAAGAACAACAAATCTATACCAGGGAACATTCACCTGAAAATAAGACATGTGATGCATTGGGCAGAAAAATAAGTAAGCAGATAAAAAATTTAAAAACACTCCATTGTAGAATACTTCATGTGTTTTTCTTTTAAAGAAAAGGCGTACATTTTATTGGCAGTTTAGTGCAATTGCTTGTTTGTCTTTCAAAAAACACAGCAAGTTGAAGGTATAAAATTATTCTTTGCAAGATAATTGTCAGTGTAATGAGCAGCAACGGAAGCACACACAGCACAATGCACCCTTCTTAGAGATTTTCCCAGTGGGCTCTTAAGAAACAGTTGAATTATGTGGAGGTCAGACATCAATAACTTTCCAGATAGATGCACAAAGAGGGACAAGTAGTTATATTGGCTCATAAGAAAAATACCATAGTGAGCCTTTATCCTCTATTACCCTTTTCCCACAAAACGTGATTTTGCAGAATTTTCATCAAAATGCATGTGAAATAAAGCAAGGGAATGTTGCAACATGTTCTGTGCTCATAATGATGTACACATTTGCACAAGTATGAGTAAATAAACAGATGTCAAATCAAGGAAGCTGTTCTCAAAGTGTGGTGCCTAGACAACAAATTTAAGCATGGAGTTTCAGTGAATCAGAGACAGATATTATGAACATGGAGAATAATTAGTTCCAAAAATTCCCCACAAGTTACAGAATTTTACTTATTACACACCCACACATACTCACAAATAATAAATGAGAAAATAGCTTGGTTGGACTATTCACTCTCTAATACCATTTCTAATGCTTACAACAGTGAAAAATGGAAAGATGGAGAATGAGGAAATCAGGATTTGTCAAAAAGGAAGGCAAGAAGGCTGTTTTTATATGGTGAAAATGTGTGTGATTGTGGAAACAGTTGCTAGCCAGACAAAATAGAGAGGGAAAGGGGAAGGAATGTATGCATACATTTTCAATTTATAGCTCATGTTGTCTAGAGATACATGTCTAGAGCACTCAAGAGAAAGCATAATAATATCTTAGTAAGAAAAGTGAGCTCTGCTCTTGCTGACTATACAGACTTCTCCATGTACCTTTCTTGGCAACAAGGCAGAAGTGCTTTTCCATTGCCATGTTCTGCGATGTTGTTTTTAACTCCCAGTCTGATCTGCAGCCCAAGGATTCCATGGAGGACCCCCAACCATGCATTAACCAGGCTTAACCCTACTTAGATTCCTTGTCCAAAGTCAACCAGAGGCTGCCACCTGCTGAGACAGAGTAACCGAAAGCATTAGAACTATATCTTTTCAAGAGTAACAGAACAAAAAAGAATCTTTCTTGAAGAGTTATGGTTTTTATAAATATATCTTGGTTACTGCCTACCCTTAGATTTGTTATTTATTGTTTTATTTTAATTGTTGTACGCTGCCCAGAGTCATTTCATGTGAGATGGGCGGCCATATAAATTTGATAAATAAATAAATAGCAAGCAATATCAACTTAAAAAAAAATAAACAAGCAAGCAGAATTAACAGACAGCTTAAGAACCTTTCCCAGGACACTCTGTTTCCTAACCTGAGCACTAAAGCCATTGTCTTCAAGCTATTTTTGCTTACAGCAGCCACTTTTTCCCCCCTAATATAAGCCTCCTATTAGAAATATTGCTTCCAGAAGTGCTCATATGATTGTGTGTTCTACCTGGAGATTCCTGGAAATGCTGATGGAGAGAGACACTCCTTGAGAAAACTCCTTACTTTTTTCATGCCAAGAAAAAGAAGGCTAAAGACCACTCTGTCACCTTGTCAATTTTTTGAAAGTAAATGCAGTCCCCAAATCTGGTTGATTTCCTTTCCACGTTAAAATTAAAATGGTAAAGAACAGAGCAGAACAGGAGCCAAATATTGCCTCAGTAAAGCAGGAAGTAAACCAAGACTTAGGGGTGGTTCATGCAGACCTCAGTGATTCCAAAATGACCAAACGTGTATGGGGATGTCATGATGCAAATACTGTCATTATGGACTGAGGCAAATATGTAAAACATACCATTTGTATGATTCTTGACTAACCTTACTTCAGTCCAAGAGGCTTTCCAAGTCACATATAGGGACCTGTGCACGGGCATCCACAAGGAAGAGAAAGGAGAGCAATGAAAAAAATCATTTGAGAAATAGCATTAACTCTTGAGGGAGCCAGTCTGGTCTAGTAGTTAAGGGACCAGGCTAGAAACTGGAGATTTCTAGTCCTGCCTTAGGCACAAAGCCAGCTGGGTGAACTTGGGCCAGTCACTCTCTCTCAGCCCTAGGAAGGAGGCAATAACAAACCATTTCTGAAATCTTGGAAAGGAAAGTGCAGGGACTTGTCCAGGCAGTCACCAGGAGTCAACACTGACTTGTCTCTGAAGAGGAGTCTGACGACATATTCCAGTACAGATGGATCCAGGGAGAACTGTAGGTTACAGTAGGACTTTGCTGTCTGTGATTATATTCTCTACTTTCCACCTTAGCAGATCTGAAAAAATTCCATAAAATCCCTTCCATGCCTCATGTTCTTCCTCTACCTCTAAATATCTGAGCTGCTCTTTCAGGCATGCCTACTACAATTTCCTTTGATAATACTTGAGCCTATGCCAGGCTATTACTGCTTCTGCTTAATGACCCTGTTCAAGCAGTTTTGGATGGCTAGGCCTCATCTTGGTGTCTCACCTCAGAGATTTAAATAGGCTTGTATATCAAAGCTAAGTCTTTATCTTCTATTTCTATCCCTCTTCTAACTCACAAGGATATAAGGGATTCCTCTAAAATTGCTATATGGCTCACCAACATTAGATAGTACCTACCACTATCAAAAATCTCCCTAAATATGCATGTTTAACTAGCAAATTTGTTCAAATGTAATGTTCCAGTTGCTAAGCAGTATTTTAACAGACCTCAGGAGATATTTATTCAGCACTGGTGAGAACTCCCTTTTCTTTCTACACTTATAAGGACTTCTGTACGTGAATTTTCATAACCAGCAATCCCAAATGCATCCTTACACACAGCCTTCAGAATTCTGCCTCTGATATTTCTAGGCCAGCTGAATTCCTGCTCATATAACTGTTCTCCTCAGGATATATTTACTGATAAGATTACAGATCCTACACAAGCCATGCATGCACAGTCTTAGACTTTGTGATCAATGCAAACCTTTGTGAACCTCCATATTTCTTTTCTTACATGCATCAGTGACATAAATACAAGCCCATCATGCAATATCCTTTCTGGTTAAGCAGTGCACAGTGCATTAAAGGGCAGAATAAAAGAAAAAGAAATATAAGTAAATATACTGACTGTACCTCCCCATAACTTTCTATCCCTACCAACCATCCTTACCATGGCCATAAACTGAATGAGAACTGAATCACACATTGCTTTTTCTTCACACATGTTTCTTTTTCTTTAAACTTATTATCTTTTTCTTTTTGAGGATCTTCACCTGGCAGGTCTTTTTCACTCTTCATCTTCTTTTTAATACATTTAGTCTTCCTTCACATACTTGTTTGGCAATTCAGTCCCATTTTATTCTCTTTATATGACAAAATCACAATCACTTCTGTAACAGTCAAACTGCAAGCAATAGTACATGCTTCTTTGATTAAATATTTAAACACACTTAAAGGGCTCCATGTTGGGGAATGCTGCCATAGAAGAACTCCAAATCCCAGTCAGTTCTGACAATAACAGAAGATTGGTCCAGTGAGGGCCGGTTTAGTCTAGTGGTTAAGGCACCAGGCTAGAAACCAGGAGTCTGTGAGTTCTAGTCTTTCCTTAGGCATGAAAGCCGGCTGGGTGACCTTGGGCCAGCCCCTGTCTCAGCCCAACTTACCTCACAGGGTTGTTGTTGTGGGGAAAAGAGGAGGAAGGAGTATTTGGTATGTTTCCCACCTTGAGTTATTTATAAAAATAATAAAGGCAGGATAAAAAAAAATCTGAAAGAAAAATATTCACTCACCTTGGAATTCAATCTCCATTCATTCAGCACCCATTCATTTTTGACCATCTCTTCTTCTATTTGTCACATACACTGCTTAAGTACCCCATTCCTGCTGCATTTAACTAACTTTTATGTTTCTTCTGAAATACTCAACTTCATTTCCATACAACAAAGGGGCAGAAGCAAGTCTCATGCATAGCCATTTTCTCTTGCTTGGGCAAATATTCATTTCCCATAGCAGACTACATACTACTCAACATCTTTTTATCTAGTAGTTTTATGTGTTAAAAAAGCTTTCCCATCCTTACTAAACATATTACCAAGGCACACAAATTCATCTACCTGATCTAGAGTTTCACTATTTATGTATAATTTGCAATTGTTCACTCCATTTTCTCTGTCAAATATAAGCCCTTTGTTCTTCAATACAGTTTAACAAATAATATGTTACTTTTCAGGTCCATCCAACTATACAACATTGTCTTTATACAAAAGTGCAAGTTGTTTTTTAAAAGCTTTTATTAAAAGATTTTACATAGATAATTAATACATTCAAAGAAAGAAAAAATATATAGTAAATGTGAAAAAGAGAAAGAGAAAAGAAAAGAGAAAGAGAAGATAGAAAAAAGAAAAGAAAAGAACAATATTGTTCTTTCTAAAAATCTTAATAAAATTATTGAAAAAAATAAAAAATAAAATAAAAGAACAGAAAACATGAAATAAATAGATAGATAGATATAAGGCTTCTGATCTTCCTCTCGGCAGTTATACATACAATTCTAATCAAACCTCTCTCTCTAAGATTTCATCATGATTCCCTTCTTTCTATAACCTATTCTTTCTAATCATCAAAACCATAAGCCACAAAATCATTTTCCTTTTTTACACAAAAAGCCCATAAGGGGTTTCCAGTCATGGATTAATGTTGATAATGTCTTTTCTCTAATGAAAGAAATCAGTTTGTCCATCTCAGCAAGTTTTGTCAATTTCACCAACCATTCCTCCATGGTAGGCAATGCCGAATCTTTCCATCTTTGTGAATATAATAGTCTGAAGAATCTGTATAACGACCAAGTAGCAACAGTAAGAACAGACCACGGAACAACGGACTGGTTTAAGATTGGGAAAGGAGTACGGCAGGGCTGTATACTCTCACCCTACCTATTCAACTTGTATGCAGAACACATCATTGACGACCGACAGGAAGCTCTGGCGTGGGCTGGTCCATGAAGTCACGAAGAGTGGGAAGCAACTGAATGAATAAACAACAAAAAATTAAGATTTCATGCCCCAGAGAGGCTACAAAATATTGTTGGTAGTCTATATTCTCAAACCTATACATGTCATGTACCATGTACCATGACATGTATACAGTATGTTTGATTTAAGGATATTGGATAGGCATATATATGATATAGTACTGTTAATCTGAAGAAATCCTACTGAACTTGTCAATTAAAGAACTTCAAAAATTAAGTGATACTATGAGGTTTTCAAACAGGTTATTTGGGAAACCAAATTAATAGCTGAAATAAAACATTTTTTTTTATCATAATAAGACTACTTGTCCATGCCAATGTAACTGTATTCACATCTTTAGTATTCAGGTAAGCTATTTCATTAAACATACTGAGCTATATTTATAGCAGAGTAGTGATCGTTATTACTGACCAGTCTGTTCCTTAATGCTGGTTTTTATAGTAATGAAAACAGAGCTCTTAATCAGGTGATCTGACAAGTGTGCAATTTGCCAAGAAAAATTATGTCCTGCTGGAATTATGTATGTGGAAAATGGAAAATGGAAAACACCAAGGTAAATGCCAATGCTGGGATCTGGAATATAAAGTAAGTAACAAAGACTCAATAAATATTTAGGCAATTTAAAAAAAAAAATAGATCATAGGGGAGCTCAGAGGCCTGAAGTAGGAATTTGATGACACTGATTAGCCTTTGTGACATCTCAGCAAAAGCTAAAGAAACACAGTTTTGGCACAGAGGAGAATGGGACAAGACATTCATTCTACAAGGCTATGACTTTTCTATTAGATTTCTGTGAATTGGACTCTTCCTGTGGGCTGTCTTAACACAGAGGCACAGGAGATGCAGCAGCAGAATCACATAAGAACCAAGAAACCTTGAGCCTGGCTCAACCGATTGTCATTTTTTTTAATATGCTAGAAGGGGAAAAGTTAAGTCCCACAGCAGAATGGGAATTTAGCAAATATATGAAGTTTAATTGTACCAGATTTACTAATTTAATTTTCATAGAGGTTCTATTAAAATTAAACCAAAGCACATGTAAGGGTTTTTTTCCCCCTGGATTCACCTGCTTCTTGATCCTAGCTCTGCCAACTCTTAGCAGATGCAGGTGCCAGTATGCACTCCTACACTTGTTCAGGTATTACAAAACCAGAACACACATCAGATTAAAGTGCTAATTAAGCTCCATCCTTCTAACATCACTCAGTTGACTTCCATCACTTGAAGATAGTTGTATATTCAATGTGAACTGTTGTGATTGTACCTGGAAGATCATGAAACAAAACAGGGAATGTCACATAGTACTTGTTTAAAAGTAAGAGCATCCACATATGAATAAAATGTAACTCATATAAACATATTCAGTGCATGGCTAATGACCAGCTTAATGAAACATCATGCCAGAATGATCCATTTGTTTGCAAACATGACTAATGAAAGAAATCATGCCAGAATGAACAGTAATTCCATATCTTCCCATACATTTCCATTTCAATGGGTGGAAGCTGTGACCGGCTATCCATTCTTAAATAGGTAAATCATGTTATTAACTCTGCCAGTTAATTATTTTTAGTAATTAAAATTAGTGATTTTAGAAAGTGAAATTTGTTAGCAGAGCACTAGGAAAGCATTTGGCCCAGGAGAGATCAGAAAAGTCACACACCAGGCATTTCTATAAAAATAATTTTATTTACAGAAAACAAACATATTTAAAGGCTGTTTGCTGAGAGGAGAGATTTCTCTCAGCTGCGTACTCTCTGCAAGCCTACACAGAAGGGAAACTGAAACTACAACAAGTTCAGGCAAGTTCCTCCCTTAGGCAATGCAACCATTAACACATGAAAAGGGGACAATTAAATTCAACCTCTTCACCCGGCCAAAATGATTAGTTACCATAGTAACCTTAATCTGTAGTAGAAAACATATTAACAAAATTTAGTAATTAAAATTACAATTAGCCAGGTTAAAAGTCTTTTCCTTTAATATGTACAGTATAACCTGCAATTGTATATTGTTAAGTAAAGAAAAGTAATTATTCTAAATTGTATCTTGCTGGTGTGAATGATATCTCTGATGCATGAATGAGAGGTGGGAAGGGGAGAGTGAGCTACAGCCCACATAAAGGTGAATGAACAAAAGATATGCATAAGTTGAATGTTAGGATCGAAGGAGAAAATGGTCCTAATAAACAAAGTTGGACGGAGGGAACACATGCTTCATCTGCCAGAGATGTATTGCAGTTTTGCTCAGATATTAGTGGTGGCTTGTCCACCATGACTCTGGCTCAGTGCAGTGTAATGACCCAAGGACAGTAGCGGTTCTGTGTGTGGCATATGGGTTTGAGTGGCCTGGCATGGCTGCTGTCATGAACCAGCACATGCAATGAATAAAAGGATAAAAAACAGCTCACTTCTGGCCTTGAAAGGAAGCTGCACTATCTGATGAGCTGTCCTGGCTGCTAGCCAGGGCTGGTTTAGTGAGATGTCAAGATAGCAGTCCCATTTGTCCAGCCTGGAATACTGTATGGGTGTTGGGGACTAGAGCCCTGGGGGGACACCCACCTCCTCATTTGCTGGGGGACATGCTGCAGTCTAACCTAAACATTGGAGAGAGAGAAGGAGAAGCAGAGGAGAGGAGAGGAGTGGAAATGCATGAAGTGAATGGAGTGGCCGGAGAGAACAGAGTGGTGGGACAGAGATGTTAAATGTGCAGAAAAACTGTCAGTTCCTGGTCAGGAAGGGAGAAGAAAGGTCCAAGGGTGGTCTTAGTAAAGTAAAGAGGGTAGTCTTACTAAAGTAAAGACCCAGAGGTATGAGAGCTCCACCCAAGGCTTATGATGCAGGGACAGCATTTGAGCATCATTAATCAGAGGCAAGACCGAACTAGAGAGCCCAGTGGCTGAATAGAGCTTCTTCCCTAATACAATGTCTGCTCAACATCTTGAACTTGACAAAAAAGTGTTAATAACTTTGGATAGTCAGCTGATATGTTGCTACAGTAACTAATTTCTAGTCTTTCTGAAGACTTGTAAATGGGACAAAAGCCTTCAACCCACCCTCCCCCAGAAGTGATGTAATCAGTGTCTGAAAAAGAAAATAAAGGAGTCAGCATGTGACAAAGAGACAGAAAGAGCTGAGTATGGCTTCTGCAACCATTTGGGATGGTAGCTTCCCTTTCTGAAAATTGGATGTTGGAGCAATAGACTCTTACTTTCTCTTTAAAATATATTTCTTCATTTTGTAGAGTAAAAACTCAGAAATGTTAAAATACAATAGAAAAGCTAAAGTTTCCAAAATGTCAGTTGCAAACCTTTTAAATTATAATTTGGAACCTCCATTAAACTTTACTTAACCAACTTACATTTGTTATGTGAATGTCAAAAAGCTGGAAGGCATATGAAATAAGCTAGTGGTGAGTGGGGAAAGAAACTTGACAAAATGTCCAAATGAGACGAGTGAATATTTTGGTTCCTGTAATTTATATGAGTGATGAGAATTCAAGGTCTTCATCTGAGAGATTACATAAACTTTTGTTCCCATTTCCCTCCTGCTAGCCATGTGATGCAACTCAGTCTTCGAAACTATAGTAGTTTCCAACAGTCTCACTGATCATTTTGCAGTATAATAACACCGTTTATCTGCAGTGTAATTCTGGAAAGGGTTTATTTTTAATTCATTATTTTCTTCTTCTTTTTTTCTCTCCAGTGAAGCGTCTTGTTTTCCTAATACTATTTCAGAAGTTTCAGATTGGTCATTTACACTTCTGTTTCTCAACCTTAGCAGCTTTACACTGTGTGGACTTCAATTCCCATAATTCTTCAGTCAGCAAGCTGGCTGAAGTCCACACAGCTTAAAGTTGCCAAGGTTGAAAAACATTGATTTACACTGACTGGATGGTGCGTGATTTGGTTAAATCAAAGTACAGCTTATTGTCTTTAATGAACTTAGAGTTACCATTAAGATACAGGGTTTTTAAATCTTCAGTTGCATTAATTTCTTCTCCATTTCTTCTTTTTAAATGATCCCATTGATTTAAAATGCTACGCTTTTAAAAACATTTACAATTGGATTTTCTTATTTTGGGGAAAAAGGCTAACTGATTAACAGTATTAGTTTATATGAAACTACTTTTAAAATATCACACTTGAGTAATTCTTATTAAAATTTTAAGTGTTTGGCAGCCAAATTTGAAAAGAAAGTTGTGTTGTAAGGGAACAAACCCCCTCAAGGCATTTATATCATAAGCATCGCTTTTCATCTAACACTGGGGGAATAAAAAAAAATCTTTTATGTAAAAAGAAACATCTCCTGATTCATGGTAAGTCCTGCTAGTATGTCAAATAATAGGGATGTTATATTTAGGAAGAATGAATAATATTTTTCCTGAATATAGTGGAAAGGAAAATATTTGTTCTATATAAAATAGAATGGGTGAAATGCAGGTAAAATAACATGCTTTGATTTTTAAAATCGATAGGGTGCAGTCCAGATAACAGCATCCCTCGATATCAAGGGTGGGGGGTTGCTCAGGATCTGTGAAGTTTTCTCCTATGGAAAATGCTTCTTTTATGCTGAGCATGTCAATCATCCCATAAGCAGCTCTTTTGCTGCAGTGCTTGGAAATGATGAGACAGTAATTACAGAATGAAGTTAGAACCCTGTATTTGAATTAGAAGATTTGATTTGAAAGCTATTAAAATTATACTCTCAAGAACGTGAATCACAATTTTAAACAAAAATTTAATAGAGGGAGACAGCTTTCCAAAATGAGCAGCAATTTATTCAGTATATTCTTACTCTGAACTTTTGTTAAAGCCTGGAAAGTGTTTTTCATATATTTTTCCAGGGATATACTGTAGCTTTAAAAAAATGAAAAGCAAAAGCAATGTTCAGTGCCCCCCAGATAAACTGAACAGTTTCTTGTAGCAGGTAAAAGTCAATAACCAGTTGCTATGAGAAGCAGTAGCTAAAACATCTCCTTCTTTGTCAGCCTTTTCAGGTGAGCAGAATGAACCTGAGCAAAGTCGAGGAACAAAAGTGATCAAAATCTTTACATATTGCAAAATGTAGTACCTCATTGACATGGAACTTCTCTGCATGTAAGCTCATTTGTTTATGAACAAAGAAGGCAAATCCAAGGGTGCATCTTGTATTCTTATCCATTCTCATGTGAAAGGACAACTTCTTCTTTGTTTTCTGTTATGATTTATTGATTATGGGCCATCAAGTCCGTGTTGACTGTTAGATAGATTTTCTCCAGAATCATCTGTCCCCAATCTGGTATTTCAGATCTTCCAGTGGTGCACCCATTGCTCTTATAATTAAATCCATCTACCATGCTGCTGCTGATGTTCTTTGAGAACTGGGCCATAGGGCAACAGATAAATGTGACAAATAAATGCAATACAGATACAGATACAGAGAGAGATACAGATACAGATAGACACACATAAACAATCTGGTAATCTGTCCATTTGAGAATCATAGAGTTGGAAGAGGCCATTTAGGCTATTCAGTCCAACCTTCTTCTCAGAGTAGTGCAATGGAGATGGTTGTTTAGTTCTACTTGCACATCCATTGAAGGAGAGCCCACTGAATAATTGGTATGAAGTGCTCTTACAGTAGGAAATCTTTTGTATTGTTTAATCAGAACCAACCTTCCTATAATCCATTATGTCCTAAAGGAGAGAGGACACACATGGACCTTCTTCTGTATGACATCACTTCAGGCATTTCAGGAGTGCTGTGATTTCTCTTCTCTTCTCTTCTCTTCTCTTCTCTTCTCTTCTCTTCTCTTCTTTATAATTTTATTAAAAGTTTTAAAAAAGAAGATAAAAACTAATACAAACTCATATAAAGTAAGAAAGAAAAAATAAAAGAGAAAGAAATAAAAGAGAAAGCTAAAAATGCAAGAAAGGAAAAAAAGTAAAGAAAAATAGCAAAGAAAGAAAAAGATACAAAGAAGTGGCATCTGATCTTCTTTACAGCAGTTATAAGTACAATAATAAATTTACCTCTTTCTCTAAAGTTACAGCATATCTCTCTTCTTTCTGTAATCTATCCTGCTAATCATCAAAACCATAAATCATAAGTTCATTTTTTCTGTTTTCCGCAAAAAGACCATAAAGGGTTTCCAGTCAGCAAGAAACGTAGATACTGTCTTTTCTCTAGTCAAAGAAGTCAATTTGGCCATCTCAGTGAGTTCCATCATCTTCACCAACCATTTCTCCATTGTGGGTAGTGCTGAATCTTTCCATCTTTGAGCATACAATAAACTCCCTGTGGTTATCAAAGTCCCATGACTTTTTTCCAACTGTTTGCCCATCAGTCCCAAAACAAAGACCTCTGGTTTCAATTGTATATTAATCTTTAAAATCCTTTGAATCAGTGTATGTATTTGAATCCAAAAATTTCTAGCTTTTTTATACATCCACCAAACATGATAAAATGTCCCTTGTTGTTGTTCACATTTCCATCATAAATCTGAAGTATCTTTATACATTCTAGAAAATTTTTCTTGAGTCATGTACCAATGGTACATCATCTTATAAAAATTCTCTTTAAGATGGGAATTTATAACATTCTTATAAATTTCAATCCTTTCAACCACATATTTCCCATTGTCCTATCTGTATATTATAACCAAAATTTTTAGCCCACTTTATCATACATCCTTTCACTTGTTCTTCTGTTTCAAATTTCAATAGAAGATTATACATTTTAGCAATTACATGTTTATCATTTATACATAATTCCATTTCAAACTCAGTCTTAAAAAGTTCAAAACCATAAACTCTTTTGTCTACTTTAAATCTTTCTAATAATTGTAAATAAGAAAACTATTGGCAACTATGTCCCTTTGCCATCAGTGCTTCTCTTGATTTTATTTTATATTCCCCTTGACAAAATTCTAGTATCTCACAATAAGTTAGCCATTTGTATTTGCCTATTATTTCTGGTCTATAAAATGCTTGTGTGTTGAGAGCCACGAAGGTGTTTTTGGGCTCAGTCTTCTCTTCTCAAGGCTAAATATTCCCCATTGCTTCAGTTGCTTAACACACAACTCAGTTTAGTTACTGTTTCTCTGAATCTCCTTCTTGCCTATTCTAAACCTGTTCCAATTCATCTGACTCTTCTTATAGAGTGGTGCCCAGAACTGGTCACAATACTTAAGGAGGGGTCTGACAAATACAGAATGAATTGAATCTGCTGAGGATGGCCTGAACTCCTTCTCCTTCTCTGTCCCACTCCTCCTCCTCCTTTTGAAATGCAAATTCTTTCTCTGTGCTGAATAAACAGCACACATGCACATATGCATAGGAAATTAGATTATTTGGTTTGGTTTTCTTAGAGCAACATTAAAATGTTATCGAAATATGAACACATCATTTTTCACCACTTACATAATGGTGCAGAAAAACTCTTGCAGTGGGGTGCTTCTGCTAGGTAATAAGGAAGTGAGCATTGCTAATAGCTGAAAAGCTTAATGGGGCTGGGGGAAGATGAAGCTTTGAATCATTATATGCTGAGCTTATACTGTAGTGCTTCCTTCCCAACCTGGTGAATTAACCTTATCAAGAACCTGAATGTTTACAATTTACAAGAATTTCCTTAGCCATGAGTGTTAGTCAGCTACTTGTAAAAAAAAAAGCAGGTTTAATCAGAGTTATTTCTAGTGTGGTAAATATGGGTTTGTTTGTTTGGTTTTTGGTGCCTTCGAGTCAGTGTTGGCTCCTGGCGACTGCTTGGACAAGTCCCTGCAGCTAAGTTTTCTCTGAAGTAGTTTGCCATTGCCTCCTTCTTGGGCTGAGAGAGAGTGACTGGCCCAAGGTCACCCAGCTGGCTTCATGCCTAATGTGGGACTAGAACTCATGGCCTCCCAGTTTCTAGCCTGGTGCCATAATTGTAATTGTAATTGAATGTAAACTTTAAAAACAACATATCCAAAATCATTGTATCATATCAGCCAGAAAAACATAAAAAGTGTGTGTGTGTGTGTGATATCGATATTAATATCTATCAGTTTATGGGGAATGAAAAGACAATGGCATTAGGATACCTTCACATAGCACATAAACTATGCAATAGATTTGTATTTTTGTAAAATGCTCAGGGAATACATTCAATAGTATATGAATTGTGAGGGTGGGAAGAGAAAACAGGTGCTCTTGATGCAGTTTGCAAACCTATTCCTGGATTTCTCCCTCTTTAATCAAACTATGTCTTCCCTTTAGGATTCTAAAAACAATTGCTAACAATGTAATCGTAAGCATGTTTGTTCAGGAGACTTATAGTGACCTATATAGGAGAAAACATTTTGGTAAGTGTGCAAAGCGGGGGGGGGTATCATCTTTTCATAATAAACTGATTGATAAAGTATAATAAACAGGTTAGTGCCATTGCTTCATTTTGTGAATGGGATGCACTGTTTTCTGTAGTAATATAATCACTGAATATTGTAAGTACTAGTTTGTAATTGTTGATTTAATAATCATTACTGCTGTTTGAACGGTGGTAGCATAGATTTAAAAGTTAAATTTGATAAGCATGAAGCTCTTTAATGCTTATTTGCTATAATTAATTGCTCCTTCCTTGTAACTGTATTTTAAATATTTTTATTTCTAGTATTTGCTTCCTTTAAAAAAATAATTATACTATGTTAGACCTAAAAACAATTTAGCTGCAAATAATATAAGTTCCTGAACAAGAATAGTTCCTTGTAATTGCATTATTCTACTATTCAAGTTAGGCTTTGCATCTTAAGTTACTTGTCTGTGAATTACAGTGGATCCTATCTGGTCATTGTGTTAATGAAAATTCTGAGTTATCAACGGGAAAAAATAATTGGAACATTGCGGGCTATATTTACTGTATAGGGGAATTATATTTGATAGATTTATTGGTCTTAAAAATTGAGCCAAAATTTATGCCATGACATAAATGAAAAGATTCCTTTATGGCTAGGAAGATATCTGAGGTTTCCATACCACTATCACCTACTCGCCCACGCCAAGCTAACATACAATAGTCAATGGAATTCTGTGAATTGTGTTCCTAACAGATCTACCACAAGGCTAGGAAACAATGAATAAGTGTTGCTGCTCTCATTTTACGTACTGTAAGCAGTTAGCAGCATCTGAATCCTGACTTCTGCAGGCGCCATTATCTTCTCACTGCACTTCTTGAAACAGATTGTAACAGGAGATGATCTGAGCATACGGTCTGATGTTGGATAACTGTGCCTAGAAGCAAAAAGGTGAATCTCTTCTGCTCATTTTTCTCTTTGACACACAAACATACAGCTTTCAGGCATATGTTGACCACAGAGCAATAAAACAAGCAGACATTGGATAGTCTCATTTGCAGCCTGTCCTTGGGCATACAAGTGTCTGCTGCCATAAATCCCAAATGATTGTAGGAGGACTGTAACAGTGATCTCTTGTTACTACTGCTTAAAATGTTATTGTACATTAATGAAGCATTGCATACCGGGGTGAGGGGTGAGGAGTGAAAAAAGATAGAAAATATAACAGATTAGGCTTTTTAACACATAAGTGAAACAGAGTTCTTCCAGAAGAATAGAGAAGTGGCATGCTTTGTATACCTGTATTTATTCTTCTGGATACCTTCGCTTACATTTCAGTTTTAATCAAGACAGTCGACCATAGCTTGAAATAAGACTATTCCCTCATGCTAAGTTTAATGATCCTTTTAATATCAGTATAGTTGGAGGGGATTTTTCTCCCTAGCTATCTGCTGTGTCTCTTCAGCCTGAGAGCATTAAACCTGAGATTAAAAAAAAAAAAGGCTGTTTGGCATGGTTCAGAAATTAGCCAAAAGGTGAAATGGAAGTGTATACTCACCCAACATGAAATAAAGAACCAAAGAGATTAAGAAAGCAAATAATTATATAAATGAAAATTAATTGCCAAATAATATTCAATGCAAGCAGTTAAGGATTTTATTTTACTTTATTTTATATATATATTTGTGCCTTCAAGTCAATCTTGACTCCTGGTGACTGCCTGGACAAATCCATGCAGTTTTCTTGGAAAGGTTTTTCAGAAATGATTTGCCATTGCCTCCTTCCTAGGGCTGAGGGAGAGACACTGGCCCAAGGTCACCCAGCTGGCTTTGTGCCGAAGGCAGGACTAGAGCTCACGGTCTCCCAGTTTCTAGCCTGATGCCTTAATCACTACACCAAACTGGTTCTTGAGAATTTAATATAAGTAGGTAATAGTTCATCCAGTGACTGTATATATTCATGAGGGTTAGGGGGGAAAATTGCTGTAAAACCACCTTCTTCACTTGGCCTTCTTTGATATAATGTGAACGTATTCAATGAAACATAGTGAAATTATAATAATCAAAATATTTAAATACCAATTCTGAAAATAGTTAAACATTCTTCTCCATATTTGTGATGGAATAATGCATGTGTGCAGTGGGCTTTGCTTTGCTTTTTAAAGGATTCTTCCCCAAAAATCAGGCATCCCATGCTAGACCAGCCTTCCCCAACATTGTACACTCCAGATCCGTTGGGACAGAAAGTTGCCAGCTAGCCTAATTTGCTGAGACTTCTGCCATAGTAAGGTTGGTTGGGGAAGGCTACTCTCTAAATACTTCTTTGGGATTATTTTAGTAATATTGCCAAGAACTTGTCATTTCAAATCAGCTGTAAAGAGGGGTGGCTAGAGAGATTGACAGAAAGAGAAAATGGCACTTCTTAAAGCCCAAAGAACACAAACCCTTACAAAACCTTGTGAACTCTCATCAGAACACAGGTGAGTTGTTGACAAGCACAGAATCTTAACATACAGGAAAAACTGTCATGAGAAACTTCTTTCTAATACATTGCAGATTAATGTCAGAATATCAACAACATTATTTGGTAGGGAGAAAAAAAAAGGAAGGCAATAATCACAGAATAAAAATGTCTACATATCTATGTCCGTCTCTCTGTCTATTTATGTTAAGTTTCATGTTGAATGTAATTAAAATTAAAAATAACTCAAAACAATAATTTAATAACTGCAGCTTGAAAGGAATCCAGATTTGCACACAGCATTCAATAAGAATATACATGCACTGAGGATTCCCTTAAAACATGAAATAGATGATTATTCCATTTGCTAGATTAGTAAGTTGTCGTTCATTCATCTCCAAATTCTGCCCACTCAGAAAAATGTTTCAAAACAAAAATATCTAGAAATATAACTCAGCAAGAAATGATTTGATTAATAGCTCTGTGTAGATTATGAGTGGCAATAAATTCCTCTTGAGTAAAGTAATGTTCAGTGGAACATATAATGTAAAATGCAGAGCACTTTCTACTACATTACATTTTGTCTGATTTATCCTTTCTTATTGCCAATTTGATTTCTAATTAAAATGAAGACACGTTATATTAATATTGTTTTATTAAAATGCGATCAGAAATCCAGCTTGTTTACATTTATATATCCAGTTTGTTTATATTATACACACACACACACACAAACACTGAAAATGAAATGTGATCTATCTATCTATCTATCTATCTATCTATCTATCTATCTATCTATCTATCTATCTATCATCTATCTCACATTTCATTTTCAGATCATATATTAAAATAGAAATTAAATTGAATCTATAGTTCCAATTACATTACAGAGAATAAACATAGCCTTTCTCTCTCCTCCCCACTATTTTTAAAACTTTATGTTTCACTAGGGAAAGAAGAAATAATGGAAACTGTTGGTTCTGCCTCTATTAAGAACAAATGAAATAAAACATTTGTTTTATAATGAGACAGTTTTTGGTTGTCTAGGTTTGTTTTATGAAATGATTCATTGCCAGTCGATCTGGTACATATATTTCCAAACTGAGTCTCAATGATGTTTCTATTATTTTATTATTTATTTTATGCCTTTGAGTCAGTCTTGACTGCTGGTGACAGGCTGGACAAGTCTCTGCAGTTTTCTTGGGAATGTTTTCAAAAGTGGGTTGCCATTGCCTTCTTCTTAGGGCTGAGAGAGAGTGACTGGCCCAAGGTCACCCAGCTGACTTTATTTCTTCCCTTAACAGCCTTGCTACCCCCTTTCTGTTCCCAAGGTGTATTAGGTCTATCACATTAGTTCTCCCTTCAGATTCTCACATAACCAGAAAATGATGACATGTGCCTGTGTGCACACACACACACACACACACGCACACACACACACCCCAAGTCTGCAAAAACAGGCCAGGTTTCTCCTCCAGGTCAACAGACCAGTCTGAAATGGAAGAATTCAAAGAGGCTGGAATGTGCTCCTCCCTCCTTGCTCACCCCCTGAGTCTGAAACAGGAACTTGCAAGGCAGGCTTGATAGAGAGCACAGACCCCTCTTATTCCTGGTGATTGAAGTCTGGAATGGCAGGAGGTAGTTCAGCAGGCCAAGGCTTGCATGGAACATCAGGTAGTCTGATGAATAAGATGGGCCCATGTGCATCCACACAAGCTTTCTGAGTGAGGGTGGTCCTTTCAAAGAATTAAATATTCTAACTTCCTCCCACCCCTTAACCCCAGAATGCATACACTCCATCTTGTATTCCTGTTCCCCATCAACCAGAATCAGGCAGTGGAAGAAGAAAGCTGCGGAATGTAAGAGACAGCAAGGTCTCTCCCACACAACGAGAGGATGGCAAAACACTGGATCTATTTTCAGAGCAGTGGACAGTTGCAAACAAAAGGCCACCAGATCATAGAGAAGGGGCCAATCAACACTGAGTCTACTCTCTTGGATGGATGAGAGGAAATGTAGTGAAAAGCCACAGCAAATCTTTCAGCACAGTCCTGGTGTCCTTACTTGAACATTGGCTACCTATTCATATGTAGCCTTGGCCAAATCCAGCTGCTCCCTTCAGATGAGCAGTGTTGCCTATCTCTCTTGGAGAAAACCAGAGGTAATGGAACCATAGCAACAGGAATCCTGGAGGCTGAAATGCATGGGTGATAACCATAATTTCCTTGGTAGAGAGATCTGCTGAAAAAGGGATGTGTCATGTTCACCGTTTCAATGTTCTGAATACATTGTAACGTTTCGCATGTCATTTTCCTGACCCGGGTTTGCTGGAGGGAAATTTCCAGCCATGCCAGGCTGTAATCTGTTTACTGCACTGTGGAATGTATGTTTGGGTTATTGCCTCTGTCCAAGGTTACTTTCCCAGGCCGATGTGGGTAACGGTTGCTAACACCTGGGGAGGGGGTGGTTGCTAGGAGGGAGTGAGGGCAGGACTGGATTTGAAGCGAGGGTTTTTAGTTTGTATTTGGCGCGCTTTTGCTCATTCTCAGCTTTCTTTGTATTTGCATACTATTCTTTCAATAAATCAGTTATCCTTAAGCCCTTGCTTGTGAGACTGAGTCCGTTAGAATAGGCAATCATTACATAAAGCTGAGAATCGTAAAACCCTTATTCCGCTAGCCCTTATCCAGTGTCACCTGTGAAGGGGAGCGCTAGCGAGGAATGAGTCGGGATTGAAAGAGATGGAGAGCGAGGCATCGAGCGAGGGGGAACCGAACTCCACGGTGGTCAGGGCGGAGAAGGTACCCTGTAGCGATGCTCTGGAGGGTCGGGCAGAAACCAACCCCAATTTGAAGGAGACGGAGGGTCGTCCAAAAGTACCTGAAACGACCAGTACTTCAGCTGGTGACTACCTTACGTGGGATGAGGAATCGGTCACCGGGGCGGCTCAAGCTTCCTGGAAGCAGCGGTACCCACTGTCACCGACGGTGGTCAGAAAAGAGGCACCCGAGGGGTCACCCACTCCTGACCGTATAAAGGTGTTGGAGGCAAAATTAGATTCGGTTGAATTCCTGCTGAAAAAACTGTCAATGGGCTCTGGTTCACCCGGAAAAGGAGGGGAAGGATCCCCCCGTAGGCATTCCATCTCCCCGGCACCCCTACCATCCTCCTGAGGGAGAAGCAGGATTTGGTGTCGAGGAGAGGAGAGGGGCCCAAGGGTGACAATTTCGAGGTCCCCTCTGGTGGAGAGGCGCTCACTAGGGGCTGTGTCAAGGGCTGAGCAACCAGAAATTGGGAGACCCCCACCGTTTACAGTAAAGTTCGACGGGGACCCTACCAAATTGTCCTTCTTCATAACAAATGCTAACAGTTATATGGAGGATTGGGAACAGGGATTCCAGTCAGAACGGGGCAAGATAAATGCCATTGCCACCAAGCTGAAGGGGAGGGCAGCCGATTGGTATGTACAACTGTGCCAGTCAGATGCCCCGGAGCTAGAAGACTTCGAGGAATTCTTATGGGCGTTACGGCAGCATTTCGAAGACCCGTTAGCTCAGGAAAGAGCGAAGCGGGCATTGAAGGGACTGTATCAAGGGTCACGCTCCATGGCAGATTATGCGCTGGAGTTTAAAGTGCTGGTTGGGAAGGTGGAGGACTGGTCCCAATCCACCCTGGTGGAGATGTTCAAGGATGGGCTGGAAACGGAAGTTCTGAAGTGGGCTCTGGGGCGTGAGGACCCGAAAACCCTGTATGACTGGATTCAGCTAGCGAGCAGCGCCGAGCATGCCTTGGAGACGTTTGCCCACCGTAGATCGATGAGGTATGGGAGAATCAGTAAAGGGTCCCACACCTCGGCTCCCCCAGGGAGAGCCAGCCAGCAAGCCTGGGAGGAAGAGAAGGAGTGATGCTATGCAAAGGGGCAATGCCTGTGGTGCAGAAAAGAGGGGCACCGAGCGGCGGCGTGCCTGAACAGGAAGACCAAAGACCGGGGGGAAAAATCATCTGGGAAATCTTCGTCTCTACCAAGAAAGATGAAGGCGGCGTTGGCGGAGGTCGAACCGGAGGAAGTCCCTTTCTTCGGAGATGAGGAGGAGGTTCCTTTTGATCAACTGGCAGGAAACGCCAGCCACCTGCTTTAAAGGGCGCCGCTGGGCAGGTGGAAGAGGAAGGGCGTGATCACACTTCGGTGAGTGGAAATTTCCCTACCCTGACAGTGAAGGTGAAATTAGGGTCACGAACAAGAACCGTGGAAGTGTGGGCAATGATTGATTTGGGGTGCTCAAGATGTTTAATGCACCCTGATGTAGTAGCTGCCTTACAGTTGCTCACATTCCCTTTGAAACGACCCATGATCTTCACCCAATTGGATGAATCCATGGCGGGGGGGAAACCGGCAACGCAGTCCACAGGGATGGTGGCATTGCAAATGGGAAGCCACTGGGAAAAGCTGCCTTTTGTGGTAGCACCTGTGGGGGGTCTGTTGGTCATTTTGGGAATGCCTTGGTTTGTTCAGCAGAACCCACATATAAACTGGGTTCACAGGACTGTGACTTTTGCAAATGGATTTTACAAAGCGCTGGAGGGGGATGAATTGGACAGCGGTGCAGCGGGGAGGGTGGCAGCAACAACCCCGCACTTCCTTGCTGATCCATTAGAGGGGTTGCCGGAGCAATACCAGGACTTTGCGGATGTATTTGGTGAAAAGGAAGCGGATCAGCTACCGCCGCACCGAAAAACTGACTGTGCCATAGACTTTATTCCTAATGCAAAGTTGCCTAAGCCAAAAATCTATGCTATGACCCAGAAAGAACTGGCAACGCTAAGGGAGTCTGTGGACAAAAATCTGGCTAGGGGCTTTATCGAACCGGCCAATTCTCCAGTGGGGGTGCCCGTTCTATTCAGACCAAAGAAGGATGGAACTTTGAGATTATGCACAGATTTCCGTGGTTTGAATGCAGTCTCAATATTAAATAAATATCCTGTCCCATTAATCAAAGACATGTTATCACATCTGGCAAAGGGGAAAATATTCTCCAAGTTGGATCTGAGGGAGGCATACTTCCATATCCGTATAAGGGAGGGGGATGAATGGAAAACTGTGTTCAATTGTCCTCTGGGCTCTTTCCAATATAAGGTGTTACCTTTTGGGTTGGCGGGAGTGCCTGGGGTTTTTATGCAATTAATTAATGAGGTCTTGCATGACCATTTGTTCAAAGGTGTCTTGGTATATTTGGATGATGTATTAATTTATACGGAAACAATGGAGGAGCATGTAAAGCTGGTTAGACAAGTGCTCAGCAAGCTGAGAAAAGATGAACTGTATGCTAAACTGTCTAAATGTGCTTTTCATAAATCTCAAATTGACTATTTAGGGTATAGAATTTCAGACAAGGGTATTGAAATGGATCCAGCTAAAATTGAAGCCATTCTGGCTTGGGAGGCGCCACGTACACGGAGGCAGCTCCAAAGTTGCCTCGGTTTTGTGAACTATGATTGGTCATTTATCAAGGGGTTCGCAGAAATAGCTTTGCCCCTCACTGAGTTGCTTAAAACTAAGGGGCAAGGCGACACACGGAGATCAAAAAATCCGGGGGCTTTACTGAAATGGACGCCTGCATGCCAGGTGGCTTTTGACAAGCTTAAGAAACTATTCACAGCAGAACCCATTTTGCAGCATCTAGATCCTAACAAACCATTTGTGGTACAAGTGGATGCCTCTGATTTCTCAATTGGAGCACTCCTGCTACAGGCAGATGAATCGGGATGTTTAAAGCCTTGTGCTTATCTCTCCCTCAAATTCTCTGAGACTGAGAGGAGGTGGCACGTTTGGGAGAAAGAGGTTTTTGCTGTTAAAGCTGCTTTGGACACTTGGTGCCATTTGTTGGAGGGGGCTACCCACCCTTTCGAGGTTTGGACTGACCACAAGAACCTCGAAGCACTCAGTGCACCTCGTAAGCTCAACCCAAAGCAAATTAGATGGGCTCAATTCTTCAGCCGTTTTGATTTCAAGTTAAAATTTATCCCGGGAAAGAAAAACTTTCTAGCTGATGCACTATCCCGCAGACCCCAAGATTCCAGTTCTGTGCCTGATATTGTAGGGACGCTGTGGACAGAGCCCCAACTGGGTCTGGCAGCTGTGACCCGCAGCCAGACTTGTGCACAGCAACCGGATGCTTCACTTTCACCCGGTCCGGGATGTTTGCCAGTTCCCGCAGACTTGCAACAACAGTTTCTTTCCAAATTGAAATCTGACACTTGGTTGCAAGCAAACTTACACAAGGTTACTTTTGACGGCAATTTTGCTTGGAAAAATAATCGCCTCTATGTGCCTGATGTTTTGCGCAAAGACATTTTGCTACGTTGCCATGATGACAAACTGGCTGGGCATTTTGGGTTTGTTAAAACATTCCATTTGGTTAGGCGCCAATTCTGGTGGCCAACAATAAGGCAAGATGTTAAAGACTATGTTGCCTCCTGCCCTGTCTGCGCTGGCTCCAAACAGAAGGTTGGGAAGCCCCAAGGGTTGTTGCAACCAGTGGCCAGCCCCTCTCGCCCCTGGGAGGAGATCTCTATGGATTTTATCGTGGATTTACCTCCAAGCCAGAGGAAAACTGTGATCTGGGTTGTAAAAGACTTCTTCTCAAAACAACCCCATTTCATTCCATGTGCTTCCATTCCCTCTGCACAACTAGCCCGCCTCTTTTTTGTACACGTGTACAGGATCCACGGGAGCCCCTCCCGTTTGGTGACTGACAGAGGCACACAATTTACGTCACAATTCTGGCTGGCTTTTATGAAATTGGTGGGCACCAAACAAGTGCTCTCCACTGCGTCGCATCCTGAGACTGACGGATCTACAGAGGCACTTAATTCCACACTGGAGAAATATTTGCGTGCTTTTGTTAACTATCAACAAGATAATTGGGTCGATCTCCTACCCTTTGCTGAAGTCACCTACAACAATGCAGTGCATCAGAGCACTGGTCAGGTGCCATTCCGCACTGTCTTTGGGCATGATTTCGTACCCATTCCTGAGCTTCCTCAACCAACCGCTCCTCCTACGTCCCTGGCAGACTGGGCAGCACATCTTGGGGACTCCTGGCCAAAAATAAAACAAGCTCTTGCGGATGCCCAGGCCACCTACAAACACTATGCTGACACCAAACGGACACCTCAACCACTTTTTCAAGTTGGGGATAAAGTATACCTCTCCACGAAATTTATTAAATCACCCCAACCTTCAAAAAAGTTGGCACCCAAATTTGTGGGCCCATTTCCTATTGTTGCCCAAATTAATCCAGTTACTTTTAAGTTAGACTTGCCTCATAATCTTAAACGTTTGCATCCTGTTTTTCATTGCAGCTTACTCAAACCTTTCCATCAATCTGACCGCTGGCATCCACACCCCTCACCACCTGCGCCTATCATGATTGATGACCAACAACACTTTGAAGTCAAAGAAATTCTAGATTCTCGGCGCCTTCGTTCTACACTGCAATACTTGGTCCGCTGGAAGCATTTCCCACATCCTGAATGGGTGGCTGCTCAACATGTTCGCTCTCCTGTTTTAGTTACTCATTTTCATGCTGCCTACCCTACTAAACCTGCTCCTTAACTCTTCATTTTCGTTAGGGGGGGCAATATGTCATGTTCACCATTTCAATGTTCTGAATACATCGTAACATTTCGCATGTCATTTTCCTGACCTGGGTTTGCTGGAGGGAAATTTCCAGCCATGCCAGGCTGTAATCTGTTTACTGCACTGTGGAATGTATGTTTGGGTTATTGCCTCTGTCCAAGGTTACTTTCCCAGGCCGATGTGGGTAACGGTTGCTAACACCTGGGGAGGGGGTGGTTGCTAGGAGGGAGCGAGGGCGGGACTGGATTTGAAGCGAGGGTTTTTAGTTTGTATTTGGTGCACTTTTGCTCATTCTCAGCTTTCTTTGTATTTGCATACTATTCTTTCAATAAATCAGTTATCCTTAAGCCCTTGCTTGTGAGACTGAGTCCGTTAGAATAGGCAATCATTACAGGATGCAGATAGTTGTTATATGATAAACAGTCAGATTCCAAAGTTTTGGTATATAATTCAACATCACCTTGACATCTTTAACATTTATAAATCTACTTACATACATTAGAATACCTTTCCAAAAAAGTAACAAATGAACACTGGATGGATCAGTGAACCTTAACTTTTTTTACACTTCCAAGAAATAAAATCTGATATCCATCTTTTCAAGTACATTCTTTGGGGAGTCCAATACACTCTAAATACAATTTTTGATGAATTAAATTTAATTTTAAATCCGTTGATACCATTTCAACATTTTAAAGAAGATTTATTTTATTAAATTTTATTTATTTATTAGATTTTACACTGCCTAACTCCTAACATGAAACCACTGATGAGGCATTATCAAAAATTCCAGTTCTTTTGTCCATTTTTTGGAATAGCCCACAAAAGTCCACTTTAATTTTAAACTTAGACTGGGAGACTAAGGTCAACATAATGACTAATTATATTGTATAAGCATCGAATAAACCTTTAAAAATGAGGGTTTAAGACAATATCAGAATGGTAAAAAGAGAAAGAGAGAAAGGGTGAACCCCAGAATAGGTAAGGATAATTTAAGGCTGTCTCACTCATGGACTGGGAAAGAGATGAAGTCAACATCATGGGGATATTGTAATGGTTGCTACTCCAGTATACTCAGTCTCACAAGCCCGAGCTTTAAGATAACTGATTTATTAAAGGAATAGTGTGCAGATACAGACAAAGCTGAGAATAGGCAAAAGCGCGCGAAATACAAACTAAATACCCTCGCTTCAAACCCAATCCCGCCCCTCGCCCCACCATAGCAACCACCCCCTCCCAGGTGTTGGCAACGTCACACATCGGCCTGGGAAAGCAACCTTGAATACATGTCATAACCCAAACATACATTCCTGCAGAACAGCAAGGAGATTACAGCCCGGCACGGCTGAAATTCCCCTCCCCGCAAATGACAGACACAGAACAGGAAAGTGACATGTGAAATGTTACGATGTATTCAAACCATTGGAACGATGAACATGACAGATATGATATCCTGGCAACGTCTTTTTTGCTGATTTGTTGTGTTATGTGGATAGGAAGTTGTCAGGAAAAGTTCTATGTCTAAAAGCATTTACTGAAGCAAAATGACATTAAGGAAAAGAAGTCTCATAGTTCTTAAAAACTAAACAAAAGAGGTACAGGTATACCTACACAGCAACACAATTTCTAGAGCTAACAAACACACTAAGTAGAAAACAATTCTAGGGCATCTTTTGTCTTTAGAACTTAGCTGAACTCTCAACTTGCAAGCATGGCATAATCTCGTGCCACTGCTATAACAACAAATGGCTATGCTCTTCTGCTTGACCAGTGGTCCGTATCACTAATTTTAAAAAAATCATCTACTATATGCGCTTTACAATGACTGCCCTTAGTTCGCCTCAGAGAAAAAAGGGAAATACTGTCAAGTCCTGTATTATCTCACGGCTCTTAAAGCAGGGTTTCATTCCAGTACAGCTGGACAAAGCCCAAAGTCAGCAACTTTCTCTCTCCACTTCTTGGCCACTGCTTCTCTCTCTCTCCTTTTCTTTCTTCCCCTTGCCCAGTGGACTGCTGACACCTTTTGCTACAGGTCTGGATTGATTACCCTGGTAGATTATTGAAATTAGAGATAAAACTATTGTATATTGCCTATCCTAGAGCTAGAGGCTGCTGTCCCATATAGAAAAGACAACACTGTATTCTTAAGCATTATTATAACAACTTTTAATAACTTCCATGATCTTTGATGTTCCTTGTGCATCTCCTTCCAATGTTTCCCTACGGCAGTGTTTCTCAACCTTGGCAACTTTAAGATGGGTAGACTTCAACATGCTGGCTGGGGAATTCTGGGAGTTGAAGTCCACCCATCTTACAATTGCCAAGGTTGAGAAACACTGGCCTAGGGCATGGGCTGATACTGACCCATCCCATCTATACTGCTGAAAGTATTATTGCTCCTACTCCCAGGGCTGTCTGCATGGTGAGGTAAAAAAAAATCAAGACCCTGTGATCTAAATTCTGCCTGTTTTTTTATGGCAGCCACAATGATGTGATCTAAAATCCGCCCCCCAAACAGGCCAAACTTAGATTGTGCCATCATGACCACCAAATTGACTTTTTTCACCATCCCCAGAGGACACTCCTGCCTTCTTCAGATATTCAAATTCTACATGCTTTCTATGTTCTAAGCATTCTGCACTGTCCCTTTTGGGCTTTTTGTTTGGATGCTCTCAGATGACATTTTAGCATATGTCATCTCCCACATAGACTATTGCAATGCGCTCTACATGGGGCTACCCTTGAAGAGTATCCGGAAGTTTCAGCTGGTCCAGAATGCGGCAGTGCAGACAGTTATGGGTGCTGTGAAATTGGCACATGCGACACCACTGTTACGCGAGCTGCATTAGGTACCAATTTGCTTCTGGGTCCAATTCAAGGTGTTGGTTATCACCTTTAAAGCCCTGCATGGCATGGGACCAGGCTACCTGAGGGACCATCTAATCCCCATGACATCAACCCGCCCCACCCGGTCAGGCAGAGAGGGCATGCTACGGACCCCATCAACAAAGGAATTGCATCTGGCGGGGTCCAGGAGGTGAGCCTTCTCTGCAGCGGTGCCTGCCCTTTGGAATATCCTGCCCCCGGAGTTGAGATGGGTTTCCTCACTCCCGGTCTTCCGGAAGAAAGTGAAGACCTGGTTCTGCCGCCATGCGTGGGATGGGGAGGGTAACAGCTCCACCTGGGGCTGGTTGGTGCCATAGCACCCCCTATTGATTGGGATTCCATCTCCTCTTGGATTTTATATTTATTATCTTATTTATGTTTTTAAAGTGTGATTGAAGCTTAGATGTTTTTATTATTGTTTTTATTGTAAACCGTCCAGAGTCCCCCATCGGGGGAGATGGGCAGTAATATAAATGTAATAAATAAATAAACATTGCAAAAGGAAATAATTAAAGTTGTGAAATAGACAGGTAATTATAAGGGGGACAATTCTATCCTGAAAGGGGGAAAATGACTGTATTTTAATAAATGTGCCACTTTTGTTCTAAAACTGAACCCTTATTAATGAGGGCTGAACAATACAGTTAGCCTAACTTCACTTACATGAACCGGATTCCACAGGTTGGAAGGTCATTCTCTGAATGTTTTAGTTTGTATAGGCATTGTGCTTGGCAGCCCATTCAAATATTGTGGTATTCCCAATGCTTAAGCAGTATAAAGTGCTTTATGCATCTGGGAATATGTTTTGATTTGAAATGTCTAGTTTACTAAGCTGTTTTGATAGCAGAGAGAAAACTAAAAAAGAATGAACTCCAAGAAGCAAGCTAATTCATAAATAGTTATTTGTATTAGGGAGCTTCTCTTTCAAAAAAAAGAAGAAGAATTATTTATTTCCCCTCTGTCATGAAATAGATTGATTTGTCTAACTTTAGCTCCCTCGTACACTTAGGATATTGAGAGTGCATATACATTTGTTAAAGAACGTCATGTTGCTGTTGATTGTATGTCATACTATATCTGGAATAGGAGAAGGAAAGTACGATTAATATATCTCCAGAGGTATATCTGAGGCAGTTTATTAACACAAATGCATTTTGTTCATTATAATCTGTGCACTGTATTTAATAATTGTTCTGTTTTACGTAAGTAAACTGAGTCATGCTGTTTGATACCTGCATCTGAACTAAATGAGAAGGCATGGCTTGAAGACTCCCTACAAATAAATATTTGTTGACAGATGGATTGGAAATGAGACCTGGAAGAAATACCTTGGAAACTTAAAAGATGAAGTCTTCTTTGAGCCGAGCTCAACTCCAGATGACTTCATGAACACTTCTGTACAGTTTTCTTGGCAAAAATATGGAAATTGTTGCTTTTTTCTGGTATTTTTTGAAAAAAAAATATTAATCTAGTTTATAGTTCTGGGATTTCCTGGCAATCTCCCATCCAAGCACAAACTGATCTAAGCCTGGTCAGTTCTTCAAGATCAAGCAAGGTTGTTTGGTGCTTCCACCTAGCTGGGCTACCATGGCACCTAGTGAGACTTTTTTTCTGATGAAGCATGCCAAGGATCACACTATTAGCATGTATTTCTTTCAACCTAAAATTCCCTTTTCAGATACATTCCACACCAGCCCAGGTATGTATAATGTTCCTTATACCCAATCTCAGATAAAAAGGGACAAGATCAGAAAGGGGTGGGGGGATCACATGTTTATAAACATTTGACCAACTTTTTTTTCCAAACTGACACAGAAACCAGAATGCGGATTCCAAATTTTATGATATGGTTTTAGTTCAAATGTGCACACTAAAGTTATGTTATGTTATGTTATGTTATGTTATGTTATGTTATGTTATGTTATGTTATGTTATGTTCTTATGTTGTTATATTATTGAAAAAGAACATGCAAATATATTACCTAATATATGTTAGGAAAAGTATTAAAAACTGTTGCATTTTTTAAAATGCAGTGTTGTACAGAAACAGAACCATGCAAAGCTGAAAAAATGAGAAATCCCTTTATCCCTGTGACTGACAAAACACAAGCCCAAGAGTGAAAGTACACAGGCCTTGCAATGCCTGTTCTTGAAATGAAGCCTTAGCATATGCTGTTAGTGCTTTGGAGCCATGTCATTCTTTCCAAATCCTTTTCCAGTCTCCATTTGTAGGTTAAGCTTGGAGTTTTAGCTCTGTTTGGATTATATCAAATCAAAATCCAGCTAAAAACGCTTTTTGTATCTATTCCTTAGTTTATTTCAGGTGCTTTTTATGCCACTGGGAGTTCTAACAGGACTATTGAGGTCACGCTGTTCACATTTCAACCCACCATCTACTCCCCATCAGCTAGAACAACCAATGCAGTTTACAGCCAATGCTCAGGACTGAACCCAACTGAAAAGTGTCCAGATAATGTTTCTGGACCCATCACCTTTACAATATTCTTCCTTATAAAGGGAAGGTTAGAAACCACCCTATAGATAGTTGGGTCAAAGGCTGGCACCGCAAGGAAAGGTCACACCAAGGCCCTTTTCAAGAATATCAGCATCTCACCATCTAATAGTAAGCACAGTGAGTCATGTGGAGTCCTTGGTGCTTTCTGGACTTGGTTGTTTGCTTCATCATCAGGGCACTGATGATGTTATCTAGTTGATAGTGAAATGTCTGCAGGCAAACAACCAAGCTCAGAGAGCACCAAGCACTCCCCAGTTCAACTTCGAGCTACATATATTCTTTTCTATTGGAAATAGTGAAGCATCCATAACAGCTGGGACTCAGCTCCTGTCTTCTTCTTGGCAGCACATATTAACCAGGTGGCACAAGGATGAGGTGGCAGAGCTCACCTCACTAAAGACTGTCCATCCCTGGGGAAGGTAATGGCAACCCACCCCAGTATTCTTATCGTGAAAACTAAATGGATCAGTACAACCAGAGATATGTTGTTATACCATCGGAAGATGAGACTCCCAGGTCGGAAGATGGTCAAAATGCTACTGGGGAGGAACAGAGGATATGTTCAACTAGCCCCAGATGTGATGACACAACTAGCTCAAAGCTGAAAGGACGGCTAGTGGCCGACGGTGCTGGTGGTGAACGGTGAATCCAATGTTCTATTCTAAAGCTGTTGACTGTGTGGACCATAACAACTTGTTGCAAGTTCTTAGTGGTATGGGGATACCAAGTCATCTTGTATGCCTCCTGAAGAATCTGCATAATGACCAAGTAGCAACAGTAAGAACAGACCACGGAACAACAGACTGGTTTTAAGATTGGGAAAGGAGTACGGCAGGGTTCTATACTCTCACCCTACCTATTCAACTTGTAAGAACACATCATGTTTGACTTGATGAATCCAAGGCTGAGGTTAAAATCGCTGGAAGAAACATTAACAATCTTAGATACACAGATGATACCACTCTGATGGTTGAAAGTGAGGAGGAACTGAGGAGCCTCATGACAAAGGTGAAAGAAGAAAGTGCAAAAACTGGGTTGCAGCTAAACCTCAAAAAAAACCAAGATTATGGCAACCAGCTTGATTGATAACTGTCAAATAGGGGGAGAAAATGTAGAAGCAGTGAAAGACTTTGTATTTCTAGGTGTGAAGATTACTGCAGATGCTGACTGCAGTCAGGAAATCAGAAGATGTTTAATCCTTGGGAGAAGAGCAATGACAAATCTCGATAAAATAGTTAAGAGCAGAGACATCACACTGACAACAAAGGTCTGCATAGTTAAAGCAATGGTGTTCCTGGTATTAACATATGGCTGCGAGAGCTGGACCATAGGGAAGGCTGAGCAAAGGAAGATAGATGCTTTGGAACTGTGGTGTTGGAGGAAAATTCTGAGAGTGCCTTGGACTGCAAGAAGATCAAACCAGTCCATCCTCCAGGAAATAAAGCCAGACTGCTCACTTGAGGGAATGATATTCAAGGCAAAACTGAAATACTTTGGCCACATAATGAGAAGACAGGATACCCTGGAGAAGATGCTGATGCTAGGGAGAGTGGAGGGCAAAAGGAAGAGGGGCCGACCAAGGGCAAGGTGGATGGATGACATTCTAGAGGTGACGGACTTGACCTTGGGGGTGGTGATGACCAACAAGAAGCTCTGGTGTGGGCTGATCCATGAAGTCATGAAGAGTCAGAAGTGACTGAATGAATAAACAACAAGAAATAGGTTCAAGCTCTTCCCATATAAACTGCTAGACATAACTCACAACAGTTCTTTATACTCTGTTTTTCTAGTTCTGAGTGGAAGCAAGTGATTTTATCTGAACCAACCCACAGAGGCCTGTTGATGTCTATTCAAACCCATTCTTCTCTAAAAGGGTCCAGATCACCTTAAATGGGGCACTCAGCACTACTACAGACTTTTCCGCTTCATCATCCATCCAAGCATCCTTTCTGAGCTCTACACACTTCTGTGCCATTCTGTAATATAATTCTTTTCACTCTTTCAAGCAACTTTTACAGTCTGTTAGATTAATCTATCATCTAATCATTCATGATATAATCTATCATTTTTTTTCATATAGGATTCATATACTTTCTCTTCCTGCAGTCATTCTACTTTCACTTTCATTTATTTCACTTCTTCTGTGTCCATTTTTTCCCAAAATCCAAGATCCACTCTTAATGCTACAAAAAAAATAGTCTCTCTCAAATTCTTGTTGCCTTTGGATCCTTCACTAACTCTTTCAATTTTTCATCATAACCAATCAAATTAATGATTTTATCTTATCTTATACTAATATGTTTTCTTTTGCCATGTATACTGCACATATAGGTAGTCTTATGCTTCAGCCACATATTCAAAACAAATCAGACAATTTTCTAAAGAGGCACTCAGTGATCACCATTCTTCTCATAATCACTCACTAGAGCACAATGTGTGATTTTTCTGAACCTATGGATTCTCACTTTCAAATGTACCTGTAACATCATCTTCATAATTTCCAATATAATTTTAGCACTTTATTCATAATGAAATGTTTTAAGTGTTCTAATGGTTGTGATATTGTTTTAATTGTTGTTGTACGCCACCTACAGTCACATTCAGTAAGATGGGTGCCCATATAAATTTGCTAAATTAATAAAATTAATTTAACATCTCTTCACTTCCCTGCATGCATTCATCAATTCCCTTCCATAAGACTACGGTAGATCACTTTTGTTCAGATCCACTACACCTTCCCCTTTCTCTTAGTTTCACACACAATATATCTATTAGTTTTAATTTATTTTAATCTCATGTATTAGTTTATGCTCTTTATCATTTATTCCTCTTACATTCCATGTTGCAGTCTTCCACATGCCACAGTAATCATCAGATGGACCTGCAGATACTGATTTCTGCTGCCCATCCTGGTTTTAGTCAATTGATGCTTTCAGAGGCTTTCTAGTAAGGCAGAAAAGGTGTAGTCTAGGATTTCAGCCTTCATTATGCCTCTGTCACATTATGCCTCTGCAACATTTCTCACTAATGTTAAGGAAATTACCAGTCACTTTTGGTACATTTTGATCAGGATTCCATAAACCCAACCAAAGGCCAGTTTTAGCCCGAACACACTCATGCTATTCTATGCAAATTAGTATCTCTAATCCATAGATTATCTTGCAACTGAACACACTTTTGCTCAGATCCCACCAACCAGGAGATATGTGTGGTGTATGGATACACAAGGTATATATACATTTTTTCTATCTTTTTAATTAGTATAGTTCTAATAAAATACAGGTAGTCCTCGCTTAACAACCACAACTGAGACCAGAATTTCAGTTGCTAAGCAAAGTGATCATTGAATCTGACCTGATGTTATGACCATTTTTTCAGCATCATTAAGTGAATCACCACAGTTGTTAAGCAATCCACATGGTCATTAAGCAAATCACGTTGTTCCCCATTGATTTTGCTTGCCAGAAGCCAGCCACAAAGGTCGAAAATGGCAATCATGTGACCGTGGGATGCTGCAACAGTCATAAATGTGAACCAGTTGCCAAGCACCCAAATCGTGATCACGTGACTGTGGGGACACTGCAATGGTCATAAGTGTGAACACTGGTTGTAATTCGTTTTTTTTTCAGCACTGTCATAAATCTGAACCATCACTAAACAAATGGTCATTAAGTGAGGGCTACCTCTAGCCAGAATTGCTTATTTGTGCTGGCAAATGTCCTGTTAAACGTATCAACATATCAGCAAATGTTGATATAGTCTCATACCTATTTCCTGAAGCTCTAGTTTTTGCCCAGCTCGACAGTTGAATGACAGCAGGAAAACTGCTGTTTACATTTCATTCATGAAACACGACCAAAAACAAACAAACAAACAAGAAATTGCTAAATTTACTAAATAAAGGTATTCACTGAAGCAATGGCAATATACTCTAATGCCACCATTTAGAGAAAAGAAGTATGTCTCAAATTACATGTGAGCCTTCAAATTGTTTCAGCAAATACAGTGAAATTACAATGCCCATAAAAGCAGCTTTTCTGCTTCCAAAGAACTAAAATAAAATCCTGTCATATTAAAGCAAACCAGCTTTCAGTTGGAAATGGATTTTTCTTTAAAATTGAAAAAAAATGTTTATGGCCGTGGGACTCTTGTATTTAAAAAACAACTACGCTTTTGATTTTGCTGAATAGATTTCAATATGACTGTGATGAGTACAGACCGTGGTAAAGAAAATTAGCATTTATGTAAGAGTGTGAAATGCCTAGTGCTTCTTAGATCCTCTTAGATCCACTATTAAAGACTATAATGGGACATTGAAACATGAGAGTTTAATTTAGCTTAAAAATTGATCAGAGCAGTGGTATGATGCCATGAAGTATACAATGAGTGATTTTAATGGATTTCCATCATCCTAAGCTGGTAATTGAACTGTACTATGACAAAGTCAAGCTTTTTCCACTTGTTAAAAGGTCCTAATAAAATAGAGGAAGATAAAGAATCAAGTGTTCTAACTTAGAGCACAGTGCTCAAATTATAGGAGGAAATCTAGAAGTCTCAGCTTTATCAGTAGAGGAGATTTGGAGAAAAGTATCATGACTAGAGAGCCAGTTTGGTGTAGTGGTTAAGGCATCAGGCTGGTAGTGCTGTGAGATCCATAATTATCAATGGAAGTTCAAGTAGGCTCTATTACTAGGTGTTCTGGTTCTGGCTGGTCCATATACAGAGAGGTCTGCAGTGGGGGCCAACACTGCATATAAAAAAGGGGCAGGTCTTCAATCGTGCAATTGCAACTGCCATCTTGACCTTTTTGACTGCCTATTCAGAGACCCCAGAGCAAAAAGGCTGGTAATTAAAGAGGACTACTTCCTGTGAACTGTCAGATCCCCCTGATCAAAGGTTTCACAGAAACCCTTATTGGAGCATCTACCATCATTTCCTTCTCCAAGGAATGGAATCCGTGTCTCCAGGTGGGAGGGGGTGTGAGGTTGGAGTGTGAAGTGGTTTATTATGGCTATGGAGGACATCAAGGACACGGGGTTGAGATATGCCAGGAATACCATCTGGATGGCAGGGGAGGGTGACATGGTTTCATGGGAAAGGGGTTTAACTAAGGGAATGTAGTTTTTAAGTTAGGGTTGAGTGGGAAATCTTTATTCACAGCTTGCCTTCTGTACCGTTCATAACGCTTCATTAAAACAGTTAAAGGAATCCCAGCCTCCTGACTGTGATCATGTGAATGCTCAAATGATCAGGTGCTCGAATGATCAGGTGTACATTTGAAGGAATGCCAGTGGCTAGCTTAAGATGCTTATATCAGTAAGTAAAGCCCTGTACAGCTTGAGACTTGGCTGTGTGATGGATCCACACTTGTGGAACAATCCAAGAGACAGCATGCTCTAAATGGGAGCCCTGATTATTGAATTCTCTCCCTGAAGAGCTGAGATTAGAACCAAGTCTTGTCAACTTTTATGATTAACCAAATCGTGTTTTCTGTTCACCGAGCTTTTTGGTGAACTTCTACTCTTTTGTTGTTTGGCATGTGCAGCTTCTGTTTTAATCCAGTAGCTGAGAAGCTGAGTTCTCAGGGGATCTTCCAGCATTTTCCCTTCAGCAGTCAGCTTCCATCCAATCCACTTTAAACAAGCCTGTTGTGAACTTTTCCCTGGAGGATGGGGCGGGGTGTCTATTCCCTCCCCTCTCCTGGGACATCCACTAAGAAAGATATTAACCTCTAATTATCAACAGAGAAGAACAGTGTCACTTTACTACTTGCATTAGGAAAAGCATAACGAGGCAGAGACACAGACACAGGTACTCAGGTACAAAAATAACTTGAAACAATAGGAGCGATGGGACTCAGTGGAATTGAATCCCCCTCTGTAACCCCGAAGCTGCCTGCTTGTATTTGTAGCTGCAAGGAGCGAAGTACCAGCAGGGCACAGTGCTGCAGGGAAAAATGCTGAGTGTTTTCTCCCTTTGATCACTGAGACAAATGTAGTCTCTCTCCCCCTCCCCCCTTAGTTTGGGGGATTGCCCCTCATCCCCTTTCTCTCCCAGGCTGCCTAACCACATCCCTTTCCTTTTTTCTATCTAGCCCTTATTGCCGGGTTAAGTTTCTTCTGCTCATCCTTTTTCCTACAAGTGTCTGCACTGACTTGCAACCACGGCTCCACAGCTTTTTCTAACTTTTCTAACTCATCTAGTTTTCATATCCTCCTCCTCTTCTTTTTGGGGCGAACCCTGTCACACATGTCACCAGTTCTGATTGCCTCGTGGGCTCCATGCTGTCTGCCAAGAAGCCTCCTACCTTGTCCCGTGAGCTACTTGCCTCTATTTATCTCAGCTGCTGTGTTCTTTATTCGTTTAGTCGCTTCCGACTCTTCATGACTTCATGGACCAGCCCACGCCAGAGCTTCCTGTCGGTCATCAACACCCCCAGCTCCCCCAGGGACGAGTCCGTCACCTCTAGAATATCATCCATCCACCTTGCCCTTGGTCGGCCCCTCTTCCTTCTGCCCTCCACTCTCCCTAGCATCAGCACCTTCTCCAGGGTGTCCTGTCTTCTCATTATGTGGCCAAAGTATTTCAGTTTGGCCTTTAATATCATTCCCTCAAGTGAGCAGTCTGGCTTTATTTCTTGGAGGATGGACTGGTTGGATCTTCTTGCAGTCCAAGGCACTCTCAGAATTTTCCTCCAACACCACAGTTCCAAAGCATCCTTCCTTCTCTCAGCCTTCCTTATGGTCCAGCTCTCACAGCCATATGTTACTACTGGGAATACCATTGCTTTAACTATGCGGACCTTTGTTGTCAGTGTGATGTCTCTGCTCTTAACTATTTGATCGAGATTTGTCATTGCTCTTGTCCTAACAACCAGGAAAGACACTGAGACAAGGAACTGGTCTCTAATATTTATTGCTAGTACTTAACAGGAATCCTAACAAACTGAAGAAGCGTGGGGAAAACCCAGACATATAACCCCCAAGGGTTAAGGCGGTCCCGATCCGTGTCTCTTTGAATGGCTGAACAATTCATCAGTGCTACGCATGCGCTTGACAGTCTGGATGGGAGCCCCCTGCTCGCCATCCTTACTCATGACATCTCTTCTCCCAAGGATTAAGCATCTTCTGATTTCCTGACTGCAGTCAGCATCTGCAGTAATCTTCGCAAGTCTTTCACTGCTTCTACATTTTCTCCCTCTATTTGCCAGTTATCAATCAAGCTGGTTGCCATAATCTTGGTTTTTTTGAGGTTTAGCTGCAAGCCAGCTTTTGCACTTTCTTCTTTCACCTTCATCATAAGGCTCCTCAGTTCCTCTTCACTTTCAGCCATCAAAGTGGTATCATCTGCATATCAGAGATTGTTAATGTTTCTTCCAGCGATTTTAACTCCAGCCTTGGATTCCTCAAGCCCAGCACGTCACATGATGTGTTCTGCATACAAGTTGAATAGGTAGGGTGAGAGTATACAGCCCTGCCGTACTCCTTTCCCAATCTTAAACCAGTCCGTTGTTCTGTGGTCTGTTCTTACTGTTGCTACTTGGTTGTTATACAGATTCTTCAGGAGGCAGACAAGATGACTTGGTATCCCCATACCACTAAGAACTTGCCACAATTTGTTATGGTCCACACAGTCAAAGGCTTTAGAATAGTCAATAAAACAGAAATAGAAGTTTTTCTGAAATTCCCTGGCTTTTTCCATTATCCAGCGGATATTGGCAATTTGGTCCCTAGTTCCTCTGCCTTTTCTAAACCCAGCTTGTACATCTGGCAATTCTTGCTCCATTAATTGCTGAAGTCTACCTTGCAGGATCTTGAGCATTACCTTACTGGGTGCCACTGTTCGATAGTTTGAACATTCTTTAGTGTTTCCCTTTTTTGGTATGGGGATATAAGTTGATTTTTTCCAATCTGATGGCCATTCTTGTGTTTTCCAAATTTGCTGGCATATAGCATGCATTACCTTGACCGCATCATCTTGCAAGGTTTTGAACAGTTCAGCTGGGATGCCGTCATCTCCTGCTGCCTTGTTATTAGCAATGCTTCTTAAGGCCAATTCAACCTCACTCTTCAGGATGTCTGGCTCTAGCTCACTGACCACACCGTCAAAGCTATCCCCGATATTGTTATCCTTCCTATACAGGTCTTCTGTATATTCTTGCCACCTCTTCTTGATCTCTTCTTCTTCTGTTAGGTCCTTGCCATCTTTGTTTTTGATCATACCCATTTTTGCCTGGAATTTACCTCCAATGTTTCTAATTTTCTGGAAGAGGTCTCCTGTCCTTCCTATTCTATTGTCTTCTTTCACTTCCACACATTGCTTGTTTAAAAATAATTCCTTATCTCTTCTGGCTAACCTCTGGAATTTTGCATTTAATTGGCCCTATCACTGTTGCCTTTTGCTTTCCTTCTTTCTTGGGCTACTTCTAGTGTCTCAGCAGACAGCCACGTTGCCTTCTTGGTTTTCTCTTTCTTTGGGATGTATTTTGTTGCCGCCTCCTGAACAATGTTGCGAACTTCTGTCCAGAGTTCTTCCGGGACCCTATCTACTAAGTCCAGTCCCTTAAATCTATTCTTCACCTCCACTGCATATTCCTTAGGAATAGTAGTGAGCTCATATCTAGCTGATCTGTGGGTCTTCCCTAATCTCTTTAGTCTGATCCTGAATTGTGCAAGAAGATGTTCGTGATCTGAACTACAGTCAGCTCCAGGTCTTGTTTTTACCAACTGTATAGATGTCCACCACCTTTGGCTGCAAAGGAAGTAGTCAATCTGATTTCGGTGTTGTCCATCTGGGGAAGTCCATGTATAAAGCCGTCTCTTGGATTGTTGGAAGAGAGTGTTTGTTATGCAGAGTGAGTTGTCTTGGCAAAATTCTATCAGCCTATGTCCTGCTTCATTTTGTTCTCCCAGGCCATGCGTACCCTGTAATTCCAGGTGGCATTTGACTGCCCACCTTAGCATTCCAGTCTCCCGTGATGAAAATAACATCTCTTTTAGGCGTGTTGTCCAGTAGGTGCTGCAGATCCTCATAGAACTGCTCTACTTCAGCTTCTTCAGCATCTGTGGTTGGGGCATATATTTGGATCACTGTGATGTTAGATGGCTTGCCCTGAATTCAAATTGAGATCATTCTATCATTTTTTGGATTGTATCCAAGCACTGATTTAGCCACCTTACTATTAATTATGAAGGCTACTCCATTTCTTCTGTGGTCCTCTTGTCCACAGTAGTAGATCTGGTGGTCATTTGATGTGAGGTGGCCCATTCCAGTCCATTTCAGTTCACTGACGCCCAGAATGTCTATCTTTAATCTTGACATCTCACCAATAACCACATCCAATTTGCCCTGGCTCATAGATCTTACATTCCAGGTTCCAATGGTGTGTTGATCCTTAGAACATTGGATTCGCCATTCACCACCAGCACCATCGTCCGCTAGCTGTCCTTTCGGCTTTGAGCTAGCTGCGTCATCACGTCTGGGGCTAGTTGAACTCATCCTCTGTTCCTCCCCAGTAGCATTTTGACCATCTTCCAACCTGGGGGTCTCATCTTCTGATGGTATACCGAGATATCTCTGGTTGTATTGATGCATTGAGTTTTCACGGCAAGAATACTGGGGTGGGTTGCCATTACCTTCCCCAGGGATCGCATTTAGTCTGACCTCTCCATCATGACCTTCCCGTCTTGGGTGGCCCTTCACGGTTTAGCTCATGGCATCATTGAGGTGCTCAAGCTCCAGCACCATGGCAAGGTAACGATCCTTTGCTGAAGCTCAGCCGCTGACAATCCATTTTTTTCTGCTTCTGACTTCTTCCAGTTATAGATCTCTGCAATCGGATCCCTACTGCTCAGCCTCTGTACACTGCTTTCCTATCAGTTTGCAACAGATTTATTTCCGAGGTCTGCTGCTGCTTTCTGGGTTACATGTGCCTTGGTTGTTGCTGTTATCACCCTCTTTTATGGTTTTAACTTTTGAATTCTGTATGGGTTTTTTGTGATTTAGAAGCTTGTTCTAAAAGCATAAAAAGGGGTCTGAACATGTAATAAATAAATAAACAAATAAAGCAGTAAAATAATGCTAGATTCAAATACTCTTGGCACACAGTCAAATTTTTCACTCTGAAATCCACACTAAAATCACTAGATTAAAAATTGCATATTAAATAATATAGCAAATTGACTACAAAGTAAACTTAACTAAAAGAAAATAAAGAACATCAAAGCTAGTTTTGTAAGTGATTTGAAAATGATTAACAATTCAAGTTTTACAGCACAGTGTTAAGCCCACAGTAGTGTTCCTACGATAGTATTTATGTAACATTGTAAATACACCTATTCTTTTTTATTTGGGGGGGCACTCTTCTATATATGTTTGTGTGTGTGTACACACACACACACACACACAAACACACACACTGAAGTCCTGAACGTGTATGTCATTAAGCCATGGTTAATCTAGGAAAGATAACTTTGGAACATGGTGTGTAAAATTCATATGGTACCCCTCTCCAGTAGGGGAGCTGCAACCCTGTGTCTTGGAAATAATACCCCAGGAGTCACTGGGGAGAAGACACCTCCCATTCACCCACAGAAAAGGAGTTCTTCATGAAGAGAAAATATCTCTGGGCCTGTTCTCATAACATATTCAATGGGGTGATGAGGGGGTAGTATGTCATGGAAACAGGGGGAAAAAAAACTGGGACAGATGAACCAGCCAATTAAGTCTAAGGGGTTTTTTTAGCCCCATGTAGCCCTCTGCCTTTTGGTACGAAGATGAGGTCTTAGGAGGGAACATGGAAATAGGTCCTTTAGGCACTTCGTTTCTATGACCACTTCGATTTTTCACATATCCTTGTGGCCATAGTGGGAGGGTGTGGGAAGAAACACAAATGGGTGAGACGGGCATAGTGTCTTTTGAACCAGTCTGCAGTGGATCGGCCCCAGTCCCACCACTGCAGCCTTCTTGTTGTTCCAATAGTTTTTGTTCATCCGAAGCAGTTCTAATTCAGCACTGTTCAAGACTAAAGCAACAGCAAACCCTATTCAACTGATAAGTAAAACATTGCTAATAAAAATATTGACAGAATTACTATGCTGCTGCTTCTTCTTTTTTTTTGGGGGGGGGGAGAATTATAAGTATAGCTTTTCCCCAAAAAGAAACCTGGGTGCAGAAATTAAAATCTCAAACTGAATGGTTTTGAAAAACAGCAACCTAGTGCTGGCTCAGAAAAGGAAATGACAATAAGTATTCTTTAAAGAATGGGTTCATTTGCAACTAACCTAGTGAGGGTGTTTATCAAACAGAGAAAACATTTCATATGCAAGCAAAGCTCTAAATGATATTAGTGGGAAAAGATTCTGTCCCTCAGAGAGAATATTTTCAGTAATATGGCTATAAAGTAGAGAGAGAGAGAGAAGAGATGGGGTGTGATTGTGCTATTCTCTTGTACTAGTGCATTTTTTCCAGCTTAAGCCAATGAGATGTCATGAACTTGTTTGTTTTTATTCATTCTGAATAATGTTAACTGCACATGACATTTTCTGTTTATGAATAACTTTGACTACAATGCCAATTTCAAAAATTGTATATTTATCATAATCAAGCATAATCTGGATGATTTCTTGCATCATCTTTAGACTTTCAATTAGAGTGGGCATGTTTATTTCAAGAGCTCGAGAAGATGCCTATTGCATTGTATCATTCCTGTCTTCTAAATGCATGCTGCAGTTTTTCAAAGCAGTCCCTCTTTTAATTGCTGTCATTTTAGATTTCAGTGGATTTCTCTAGTTCTATACAATGCCAGTTTGAAAATACATGGGAGGATATATATTCTGAGTCTTTCATCTACTGTATATCTAAAACATATAATTGAAAGCTATTTAAGACATGGTCCTCATCGCCTCAAGCAATAAGAAGTTTCAAAAGCAGTGTGCTTTGGATGCACTGGAGATGTGATATTTGTTTTATTCGTACAAGTGCAAAAGTTTGGTGTAGGCAACAAGTCAGCCTCATATGATAAAAGATCTCTCAAGAGATGAGTTTTGCATGTCTTCTCATCCTTCTGCTAACTCAGTTTTCTAGAGGTACCATGTTGAAACCGAGATGGCTTTTTCTGAACAACTGTCTACTTATATTTGGTCTATTATTCTCTTTCACACATTTATTTTCTTTAACTGGAGATGTGTCATCTCAATAAATCATATCCTATCATTAGTTGATCATCATCAGCTTCCACTGATGAAATATCTACTGACCAGTCTGAACAACTGAATAGCTGAACAAAGAAATAATTCACACTAATAGCTATAACAATTGCTACTGGTGTGAATTTTTAAATTACCATTGATAGATGGTAAAAGATGGTAAAAGCACATTGTGGTTGTTGTAAACCAAGGTACCTTTGCAAAGAACTTGCAGTATCTAAATTATGTTTTTGTGTATTAGAAAGTCCTAACCAAAGAAAAGCATAGTAGTTAGAAGTATAGTAAAATTCAACTGCTTCTATATACTTGGGATGAACTTATGACAAATGCACATTTCCTCTGCAGGTGTCTAAAAAGCTTATGTAAAGGTTCTAACCTGACAGGAATTTTCAATACTAAAGGCTAGATTAAAAATTCAAATAATTTTAATAACGGTCAGATTGTCAAAAAGTAAACCATATGGTCACAAATACATTGTCAGTATATGTGATTAATTAGACAATAGCAATTGCAAGAAATAAATGAAGTTATAATGAATAAGAGACTAGCAACGTAACACTATCATCAAGAATACTGAGGTAACCAAAGTTTCCTACAGTGCATTAGTAATAATACTTAGAACTCCACAATTATTTTAGACAGAATTGTAAACATGAATGATCCATGCAAGTCAAAATCTAGCAATGTTAGGTCTCACATCTCAAGACCTGTCAAGCATTACTATTTCAAAATTCACTTTATTTTATCACTTCAGACTAGAGTCAATTCCTATCTATAACACAAAGCAAGCATTAAAAAAGAATGTCTGTAGGAGCCAGGTTGTATGAAAAAAGATAGAACTGGGTTTTATCCAAATATTGATGGTGTTTCATTTCAGATCTGCCTATTCTCAATAACATTAATGTATAAATGTTAAAGAGACTTGTAGGATCCTACAAAGACTGTTGCAGAGTGATGGAAAGCATTTGGCCAGAGAGATCAGAAAAAACACACCAGGCATTTATATTAAAATAAGTGTATTTAAAGAAAGCATAAAACTTAAACAGTTTCCATATCCAGAGCCTTGGATAGGTAAGTCCTTAAATACAGAGAATCATATTTTACAAGCTCATGCACATGCACACGTGCAGAGCAGAACAAGAGGGCTGCAAAACAGAAACTGAAACTTCTGGTAGCAAGTCCAGGCAAGTCCCCCCAGCCAAGCAGCAGCTTTTTCATATTTGGTCATCCTTTTCCACACCCCAATCTGAGGACAATTAAGTTTGACCTTCTCACCCTGCCTAAGTGATTTGTTACCATGGTAACCAAGGCATCTTTGAGTCTTACTCCTTGCATAACAACCTGAAATACCAACAAAGACAATATGGGGAACTTGGAAAGGAAAACATCTAGGGATAACAATAAGCAAAACTCCATCTGAAAACAGTGTCCCATCTTAAAAAATAAAATAAAATGAAGAAAATCAGATAATGTAAATGCTACTATTAAAAAAGCCAGTTTGTTCCATATTGTTCCATATTGTACAATATTATGTACAATATTGTTTGTTGAAGTCAACAGCTAAATCAAGATTTCCCTAGGTATCAGTATACAGGGAGGACAAGACTTTTTTGAATTCCTATTATTCCTCTTGGCCAAACAGTGGAATTATTTTGAGTTTTGTTCAATATGGAGCATTTGAATTGGACATAGTTCCAAGTCACCAAAGGGTGATCAAGAGGAGATCTAAAGGCCAATTTCTTTGTTTTTTTCTGCTTATTGAGGGGATATGCTTGTCTAAATTCTCTGCCATGGCTGGCTATAAATCTGGTCATCACTGTGACTTAGATCTACAAGTAAAAAGGAGAACTGGGAAGCTGGGAAGCTGGAAGCAGTAAAAAATATGAACTGGTGAAGCTATCCCTAGGAAGACACCGTAGATCCTCAGAATAGGTATAAAGAAACCAAAGAAATGGCACAGTATGGAAACTATTAAAAGAAGGTGGGGCGACAAGAATCTTAACAAGATTCACATTCAACATTATATAGCATTATATGTATAGCATTTTCATGAATATTAAAAAGCAACCATTTTGTTTATGTATTTTGGGAAATAGCAATGGAAAGAGGGGGTTGAGGAACAGATTAAGACATTTTTAGCGAAGTTGCAAATTTATCAGTTTGAATTAGAGATAAAATATAATAACCTTGTTGGGTTAAAAGTAGTATGGCAAGGGAGGAGTATTAAAATTGACGATCTGTACTGAAATCAGGTGTAGATCCACCCACTAAGTCCATTTCTGCACAGAGTATGGAAAGTACTTAAAAATATTGCCTTTTCTCACATCAAAATTATATACAATAAATTCTTGCTCCTCTTCTGAATATTGGAGGGATTGTAGTATAGAACTTATAGCAGCCTTTCTCAACCTTTTGACCCTGGAGGAACCCTTGAAATATTTTTCAGGCCTCGGGGAACCCCTGCACATTCAGGCTCAAATATAGGCCACAAGTTACAAAATTATATTCATTTCATGTGTAGGCCTGTATATATGTATTAACAGTATTCTTACACTGAAAATAAAGAATGAAACCTACCTCTTTAATGTGAAGTTGCCCAAATTTGAAATAATTTTTTAAATAAATCATGATCTCTCAGGGAACCTCTAGTGCCCTCTTGCAGAACCCTAGAGTTCCACAGAACCATGGTTGAGAAATCCTGAGTATGTAGTATGTAGTATATAGGGTAGTATAGGATTATAGGGTTGTAGTATGGACTTTGGTCCATATACAGTTTCATTGCCCGGTTGTTACAAATCAGGAGGGGGAATAATTCAAACCCTTATTAGCAAATTCCTTCCTCTAGTCCTGAAACACAGATGGCAGTTATGCAACCTTGCACTTAGGGAAGTTTGAATGAGAAAATCACTGAAGTGAAGACTCTAGGTATAAAAACGAGTCTTATATCGAGAAAAGGGAAAAATAGGGAAAATGACAGAAGGTAACAATCACACAGACAGAATTCCAAATAAAATCAATACAATCTGTCTAGCTTAATCAGTTACTTAGTAAAGGTTGTAGTCTACAATCCTGTAAATTATTTCAGACTATGTAGGACAAAGATTTGCCTTCTCTGGAATGTTGCTTTTATTTTCTAACTTTCTATCTTTAATAGTGATAACAGTTTCCTATGGAACAAAGAATTATTACCTTCCTTTGAGTGGTGGTCAGGATGAAAATTTTGGACAACTGAATATCAAACATTATGCCTTCACTTTAGGACTAGATAGCTAGAATGTGGACATTTTATTAGCTAAGAAACTTACTCATTAATTGTATATATTGATAAATATGTATTATATATATGCATATCTATATCTTTTTTTTTATCCGTTCAATCATGTCTGATTCTCAGAGACTACCTGGACAAGTCTCTGCAGTCTTCTTGGCAAGGTTTTTCAGAAGTGGTTTGCCATTGTCATCTTCTTAGGGCTGAGAGAGAGTGACTGGCTCAAGGTAAGCCAGCTGGCTTTGTGCCCAAGGCGGGACTAGAACTCACAGTCTCCTGATTTCTAGCCTGGTGACTTAACCACTACACCAAACTGGTTCTCTATCTCTATCTATAATATAGATTAATTGGAGGTGATCAAAAGGATTATATTATAGGATAACTGACTGGATATACTGTACAGGATGCCATGCTTTTATTCCATATATATGTATAAAATTATATCTGAATATACATGTAACCTGCTTTTCATTATATAAATATTATGGAAATATATTTTCTGAATATTAAAAGAAAGGTTGTCTGGAATGTCTGAAAAAATAGCTTCTCCGATGAAGGAATACACTATTATCTGTATATGCATATGCAACATATATCTTCTTGATTTCATTTTTTAATGTGTGATTTATTTTGCTTTACTCTTTTAATAGTTCAAATAACTTTGTAATATACCTAGAGACTTCTAGTTATTGAGAAGATTAAAAATATATTACATTAATCAGAAAAGGAAACTACCACATCTCCCTGATAAAAGTATAAAAGGAGAACTTCTCAGCTTATTCTATGTCAATGTTTAGAAGCTTTCCTTCAGAATTAGTTTCTATAATAAAAACTGTAGAATGGTCAAAGTTCCCATTTGAAACTTGAAATGGAATGAATAATTGCTCTTTATTTAATTCTTTGAACAAACAACATCCACAGATGGCAGCCCTCTGATTTCCTTGAAATCTGATGCAATACAGCTTGAAATATGAAATTATATTGACAATGTGGAGGATTTGATTAGGGTTCATTGGGGGGCAAGTGATGTTAAATATTGAAGGCACTTTCTTATTTTTAGCAATTATTCTAGACAGTTAAAACATGCTGCCTTATTCAGGAAACAAAAATAAAAATATTGATTATTAAAAGATGGCAGAAAAGGTTAGCAGTTATGGTTGTGAGAACAAAGGGCATCTTAAAAATACCATTTAGTTCCTTTTATTTGCACAAAAGACAAAATGTGTTAAGTAATGACAGAAAGAGAACCTGCATAAACATTCGGAAATATAAATGCAGTATTTTTTTCCCCTCCTGTGTATATTTTATTGGCTTATTTTAAGTAACATATTATATAGCTACTGTATCTAATAGTCCTTGGGCTATTAGAATAAATGAGATGCATGATGTTGCATACAGAGCTGACTTGTGAAACATGCATTCTGCCAGATAAGAAGATATCTCCCATATATTTTATACAAAATAATTAATAGGTTAAAATGTTTTTATTCATTACATGTATAGTGCATGGCCACTTACACATCGCCAGAAAAGAGAAAACATCACCCAAAATGAGGATGCTAATTCCCATATAATTTGTATATACCAATTTAGATACACAGAAATAGAGAAATAATTACAAGAATTTTAATCGATACATGATACTTCACACTAGAGAACAGTCTAAATTTATTCAGTAGTCATTTCCCCAGCAGTGACTTAGAGTATCTTCTAGAATCATCCAACCATTACTATGCCAAAATAGTAGCAATGAGACTTGCTTTGTATCTCTTAGTAATGCCTGGCACACATTCAAGTATGGATAAACCATACAGTCTTACAAACATACACTTTTGACACATATGGCTATAGTATGCATCTTTCTTTAGTATAATCGTATCTGTACAGTTTTCCATAACATGCATGACTATATGAAACTTTTTAATTAATATATAAGCAAATTGCATGGATGATGACTTTGAAGTAGAAGAGGTGAGCTTTTTTCTCTTCCTTCTGTTGAATGCCTCTATAATACCATGAAGGTAATTTTTCCAATCCCGTCATCCTGTAGGACACTTACTATGAGTTAAGAGTTTATGAGATCTTTTCCTTTCTTTTCACACTGTAGTCCTCTGTCATACTAAAATTTTAGGCCTCAGATCTTCTCAGCAGAACACTATTGAACACTTACTATATTTTTTAAGGCAAGTGTTTTGAATTTGTGTGTTCTTTAACATTTCTTTTTAATTTACGATCCTTTAAGTTTCTACATACTGAGGGAGCTGCGAGAATATTATTTTATTTTATTTATTTATTTATCAAATTTGGCCACCGCCCATTTCCCCACAGGGGAGGGACTCTGGGCAGTTTACAATAAAGGTAAAAGATTTAAAATACAATAAAACCATAAATAATACATTATATATATATATATATATATATATATACACACAGACACACACACACACACACAAACACACATATACATATACATATACATATACATATAAAAATACAAGATGTAAATATAAAATAAAATCCAGATGTCAATGAAAGTTCTAATTCAGTCCATGTGTATATGAGGGCCATTTTAGGATCTAATGATCATTCACTCATTTTCTGGTGGCCCTATTTTCCTTCCACATGTATATGCAGTTGACCACCTAGGGTTGCTATTAGGAAGAACCATTTTAAAATCTTTTTTATTGTTAGTGTCATTATACTGCCTGTTTATTATTACACAGCCATCAATTTGCATAATATTTTACAGAGTAACAAGAAGTATAAAGATCATTGCCTTAAAAGGATTCTAATCTAAATTTCTGGAATTGGTGGGGACAGTAGTTGCATTTATTTATTCCAGACCAAATGAAAAATCAAATTGAACATGATGCATTTGGCTCAATTCACCTCCATATAAAATGTGGGGATTTGTAGAAAAATAAGCATGTTTGTAAGATTGGAGTCACTTACATTACTAGCAGCAGAGTAGGACAAAACTGTGTGGTGGTGTTGGCGGAACAGTTTTTTTATTCTTCCTCAGTTGCTGCAACTTGCAATTTTGCATGGTCAGGATTATAGCTTTGTTTTTCTTCTAATGTCATATTTTACTGGTGAAAAGCACAAGACTTCAGGGCAAGATGGTAGCAGCAAAAAGTCAGCTGTTTCCATTGCTGCTGCTGTTAAAGACAAATAATGAAAGAGGGACAGTGATAAATATTAGTGTCAAAGTGATATGAACAGTAAAAAAATGTGTGCCAAATGAATGAGATGGTGTCAAATGGGGCACAAGCCATATTAAACTTTTAGTAACAGAACCCTGACACTGTTTACTTGTTTATTTATATATTTATTTATGGAGAATTTACTTAGGCATTGTTTCAGTACAGACTGGATAATTTTCCTAAATAAATCAATGAACAAGTGTAATGTTTTTGAGTCATTTGTTTAATTGGGTTCTCTTTATCTAGTTTTAGGACTTGTGTGGAGAACAGATCATGTTTTACATCATATTTATGAAGAAATATTGAAAATTCAAAAGGGTTCACAACCTTTTAAGTACCACTATATCTCCTGATTGGCTTTGGTGGTACTTTTTTACCTATTTCTTCCAGGTTTCTATGTTCAAGAGTATGTTCTATACTCAAAAATAAGTATATTCTTAAATATTACTTACTTGGGTTTTTGTTACAGCTGATAGGAAGCAGTATCTTAGAAGAGTAAATGCAGTCCACCTTCCCATAAGCATTCAGAGCAGAGAGATACAGATGTTCTACTATGTCATGTCCCCATGTACAGGATTTCTATGACTTCTACCACCCCTCTTAGAACGGGGGGAATTTCTCTATTTTACACAGACCTGGATGAATTGCCCTTAATGAATGCTGGTGGCTATCAGCTAACAGAATTGTATAGAATATTTTGCCTCTTCTCTTTTGTTCTTCTTCACCACAAATCCTTCAGTCAGTAAAGTTAATAAAATGTGATCCTTTCAGCCAGTGTTGGCTCATATAATCTTTCCAGTGGTTGGAGCAGTAAAAAGGTTGAAGAGTGATCATGGAAGGCAAAAGAAGGCAATAATCTGAATGATTAGGGTAGGGAAGCAGAATCTGGGATGCGCAGAAAAAGCCAGCAGGCTAGATTGGGTCAGAAAGGGACTTCTGTGAAGCTACAGGAAAAGCAAAAATGTCATCATGTGAAAAGCGACTGATAAGAGGAAAACTAAACTCAAGAATAGTTTCTGAGCCCTGTCCATGAAAGAACTCATGCAAGAGTCACAATTAATGAGAATATAAAAATACCAAGCACAGTGATTTTACCTTACCACATTACTGAAAGTTAAATATGAATTCTTAAAGAGTAAGGGTCACTTTGTACTGACTTAAAATGTTGTACTGACTTAAATCTTTCTTTAGCAATGTACAAAAATAAGAATAACTTTTCAGCATTACTGTATATCAATAGCCAATTATTTTCCTTTGGATGTGTTCTGGCTGGCTGCTAATGGACTGACAATGAGTTAGCTTTTAGAAGAACCATCATGTCAAAGACAGAATAGCTGACCCTTTAATTTTGAAATATTATAGGAATTACACCCTTCACCTTTAAGAATTGCATATATGCTAAATTATTTGATCTCTCCATGGACAAAGGTACCTCCTGTTTCTGGTTATAAACACAGAGTATGTGTCTGAGTATTTGTTATGTGTAAATTATTACTTTTTTCTCTGCTTATTTAAGGACTATCTTTACCATCATCGTTAATACATTTTAGGCTATGTGTGATTATTTCATAGGGATTGAGGGAGCATATCACTGGTGGCATTCTCCTCTAGCTACAATGCAGAACTGACTTTAGAAACATTAAGAAAGATCACTATATTGCCGACAAAATCTTAATGCTGGTATTTTAGTTTGCAAGAACTAAAGCAGTATCCTGTCATCTAATAGCATTGAATATAGCTTTGTGAAACTTTAAACATGATTTGGAAGAAGTACTTTGGTTCTTGTGTGTTTGTTATTCATTAAAGCAGACCATTTTTTTTTTCAGGCTTCTACAGAAGCCTGGGGGGGAGGGGTAGAGGGGAGTCAGGAGAACAGGCTGTTTTTAATGAATGATAGAGAGATGCTTAGCTCCTGCTCACATGAAGTCCAATGCACATCTTCCAAATGTTTTTTTTTTAATGTGCGCAATCTTACTAAATATCTATTCCTTGTCTTAGGGCAAGAATGATTGGTTCTTCCCCCAATTTCCTTTATAAAACTTGCTTGCTTTGGTTGGGTACTCTCCTTGACTTCACCCAAAGGAAGAATTTAACTTGCTCTTTGGCTTGCAAAAACAAGATTTGTAATGTTTTCTCAGATTTATTATTCTGTGATTGGCATACTAAGGGCATACCTGCACTTAATGTTTACGATGTTCCTGTCCTGTGGTCATGCCATCTTGACTCTAAGCTGGCTTTAAAAAAATTCTGTCTGAGCTGAGACACTTTGACATCACTTTATAAAGTATTCAGTCTGGACTGCAGGCTACCACATCCTACCATTTGACAATTGCTCTCCTGGTGTGCTCTCCCACATTTCTATTCCAGGAAAGTTATTGCCAATTGCTTTCCTTCCTGGAGATAGATAGATGATGTATAGATAGATCTTCTTTCTGTGTTAAAGATTTATGTTTATCTACGCAACGTTAAAGCATCATAACACAGATACATGTAGACACAATAAGCAGCATTTTTTTAAAAAAAGAAAACCTTTTTCTTTTCATGCTTTTAGAGCTTCCCTTATCATGAGTGCTGTAAGAGCATAATGGTTTTACTTTTGCCTTGTAAATAGATGGTTGCTGGTTCAAACCTTGACATTATATATATATATATATATATATATATATGTATGTATGTATGCATGTATGTATAATTTTTAATATAAGCTTCCAACGAATTCAGTGATGCACCATTCCACAATTTTTCCACTCCCAGCTCTCAAATAGTCAATAGGAAACTCAGGGGGGAAAAAAAAACCCTAATTTAAAAAGAATTCTGGTGGTTTTCAAGGCAGCAACCTTCTGATGACAAGGGAAGAGTTATTACTGTTGTGCTATTATAGAATTCATGATAAAATGCAGCTTTCAAAGGTATTTGCATGGCACACATTGAGTCAACTGAAGGGACATTCCTCTGCAAAGTAGCCAATGAACTGTGTGGGCTAGTGTGCAGTAAACTAAAGTGTGCCATCCAAAACAGATAGGAGCACCTGGGGTAACAATATATAAAAGTATCCTTAAGAAATGGAACATAAAGATGTACTGAGACCACTTTGGTGGTGAGTGCGTGATTAATAGAGGGTAACATTGTCTATTTTTGCCCTGCCTGTTCTGCTGAGAGTGGTCAGTGCAGAAAAGCCGTAAGACTTAACATACCTGGAATTCCAGGGTATCCCAGCCATGCCATTTGCATGACTAACTTTACTCATTCACAGTTTCCACAAACTCTTAGTGTCAGGTCTGAGAAAAATGCACAAATCTGGAAGTTCTTCTGAAATTCTTGTTATACTTCTACTGGGTAAGAAGCAAAATGCTTTTGACTTGTAAGAGAGACTGAGGTTGGCTGCAGTGGAAACTTCAAAGAATCATTTAGCTCCAGTGGCAAACTGAGTTTGTAAGATTATTGCAAGTGTGGACAACTGAGAACCCAAAGATGTCTTTGTCCTCCAGCCAAGGGAAAAACAGAAAATCCTGCCTGCCCACATAAATGACAAGGCCGTGCCTTGCTTACAATTTACAGTCAGAGGCCAGGAGAAAAAGATCCAGTAAAAGATTGTCCATTGCTGGTTTAGCACCAGGAGTATGCATTCATGTAAAGAATGTGAGCTGTGTTAGGGAAATAGTTCTGCTATTTTTTACACTCATATCTAACTAGAATTAATCAGGTGTTCCTGATGTCATATGAATTACTCAGCAAACATTTTCTAAAAGTAGTAAGAAAATAAAGAGTCGGAAATCATGAACTCTTGCTTCTACAGCACAGAAAGAAATATTACCCACTTCTTATGAGATCTGTAAATAGAGAGAGTAACACAATTTTATGCTCATAAGGCCAAAATGAGACCTTGATTGTCAGTTCTTTGAACATATTGAAGATCCACATAATAACAATTTGATTGGCATTCCCTAAATCTATGAAGGAATTATATCATCTATACGCATCGTCTATCCGTCAAATATTGAACAATACATAAATGTCCAAATATAAATTAAAGAATATTATAAATAATATTCTATTATTATAAAATCTCATCAAATCCATACTAGAGGGAAACATATTGTATCATTTTTTGATTAGTAGATAAAATTGCCTTTTCAAAAACAGATAAGCTATACATCTCTTGAATCCAGTCCTTAATATCAGGGGTAATACTACTTTTGCAATTTCTCAAAATAATTCTCTTAGCAACACCCCAGACCCAATATAACTATAACTCCTTAAATACAAATTCCAAAGTTTGTAGACATAATTTAACATAATATTAACTTCTTTAACATTAAAGGTTTCCTCATAAATTACTTATGCACAATAAATATTTCAAACAGATGTTAATGATTCACAAGATAAAATAATATGAGTCAATGACCCCTCAAATTTTTTACATCAGCAGCAAAGAAAATCTGACATCCATCTTTTCAAATACATTATTTGGAGTGTCCTGCACCCTTTGTGTTCCAAATATGTTACAAATATTCTTTTTATACAAATATGATATCTGTTTAGTATCAGACATTGACTCCATCAAAGATGAAAGCATTTCAGATGCTTTCTTGGAATCATCCAGTCCATACTGAGCCATCAAAACATGCTTGGGTTGATTATATTGCTACTGTTGTAAATTAGGGAGGCAAAATTCTGTTTGAAGTTGAGAAAAACTCTTAACATAATCATTGCAAAGTGATATTCCAGATTCTGTCCACAATTTCAAATAGAATATTATGCCCCCTATTTTTAAAGTTGTGTTCTTCCATAAAGTTAAATAATCATGGACCTCAACATCAAAATCCATTCTATGACCCAGAACAGCCCAGACATGTCTAGCAGCTTGCAATCTCAGAAATGAAATACCCTTTCTGCTATATGTCAACCCCAGCAATTGCCAGGTCCTTAATGGAAATAAATAAAACTTTCCAACAAGGCCCACAAAGCTTGATATTCTTCTGAATTTTCCTTCCACATAGATTTAGTTTATAATATAATATAATCCTAATGATACTTTAGAAAATGTAGTAAATTACAACAACTATCCTCAAAGTCTCAGTTTAGCCAATGACATCCTAGGTATTCATCCTGTTCTCTCAAATAAGTTTTAACAGTAATATATCTATCTGAAGAAAGTATTTATAGCTCTTAAAATACAAATCAATCATAGAGTGATATTAATTTTAATAAATGTAGTTTTACCTCATCAACTTAATGGAATTTTAATCCATTTATTGATATCTAAGGCAATCTTCTTTAAAACTTTTAACATATGTATTTCCATGTATTTAGAAATATTTTTATGAATATAAATCCTAAATACTTAATATAATCTGTAGAAATTACAAACCAAACTTTTTGCATTATTATATTGATATATCAGAACCTAGCGAGGGTAAAAAAGACATACCCTAATTCATCTTATATCCCAAATACTTATCAAAATGTGGAACAAATGTTGAATTACCCATATAAAGATTGGCGATGAAACAGAATAGTTGTACAAAATTAACAAAATGTTACCAAAATAATTCATATTCAAAACCCACCGATGTAGTGGCAGTAATATCACTAGACTGTCTAACAGAAATTTATCAGGTTCAAAATCAATTTTTTTAAAAAGGGCAGCTCTGACAGGTACTGTGCTGTAACTCAATCAGTGTGCTACAACTCTTGCACAGGGATGCTGATATTCAATTTCCAACCACTGAATAAAATACCCTAAATCTAGGAAGAATTAGCAGCAAGAGAAAAAGTTAGCAGTACTTTCCACTGAACGAGGCAGGAGTAAATTTTGTTTCTTTCAAATGATTAGATGATGGCGTATAATTTGTTGTGGAAGTTTTGGGATTTGTGGAGAAAATATCAAGGTTAATTCATTATGAACCATTAGATGTTCTTTTGGGATCAACAAGCCATCTGTCCTGCTAACCTCTAACTATGTAACAAATAGACACTGAATTTCCTAACATTTCATATTACAGACTTTGCCCAATGGCTGATGGTTTCTTCCTTAGATATACTAACTGTGGGTACATGCAAGGTGAGTATCTCTGTGTTCAGTATTCTGAGCTCATCATCTGTTATCCCATTCATATTGTCATCCCAGGCCCAACAGTGTCAAATTGGAAGCAGTAGTGTAGAAAATTACGAACAAATCAGAAAAGACTACAGCTGTGAAATGAATCAAGCCACTGTTTCCACATTTAGTATTTCCTTGGGAATAAAATACTTCAAACATATTTTGGGAGCTTACAACTATCAAGACAAGAATGTGTTTCTCTAATTACAGACTAATGTTGGTTACACAGTAGAGCTCACTCATATTGTAATAGTACCAGATAAATAAACATATTTTTAAAATGTACAAAAATTGAAGGATTATGTTGTTGACATGATTTAACATACAACTGCATTATGCAAAAATTACAGTCAAAGACTATAAGACTGCTAATGATATTGAGACTTACTCCTTAATAGATTCAATCATTAATGTTCATAGAAGACAAAATGAGTGGGATTTGTTTTCACTTTGCATTTTTATACCAACTTCTTTCACTGGCGTATATATAGACACACACATGCACACACACATATAATACACATACACACACACTTCTCCAGATTCTGATTTCTGATGCTTTTCATATCCTAACAAAATGTGTACATTGAGAATCAAGGCATATATATTTGTGTGTGTGTGTGTGTGCAGGCACATGTCCAGGTGCATGTGTGCTTAAGTTGTATTCACAAGCAACTTAAAGGAAAACTTATAGGAAATGGTATATATTGTGAGAAAAAAATAAACCACCAACTTCTTCAGTCAGGAAGAAATGAGAAACAAAAATATTTCACTGTTTGAACTGGTTATTATCTAATCATTATTTTGTTGTTTGTACAGCTAGGTGGCAGCACCAAACCAACTTTGGCAACCTTGAAAAGCTAAGAAGGCTTAAAACAAGTTTGTGTTTGAATAGGAAACCACCAGGAAATCTCAGGGCTGTTGGCTGGGCTGAGAAGCTTGGGGGAAAAAAATCCAAGAAGAAACAACATCTGTATTGTTGCTAAGAAAACTAGTAGGACATATCCACCAATTTGAAGAGACACTTCACTTTTTAAAGTGGCGATGAAGGAAGATTATGAGGAACCAGATAAGAGAGTCTAGTCTCCTCAAAAATACGCAAAAGAATGGAGGACCAGATTAAATGTTCATGATAAAATACATGCCTATATATATGTCATAGCTGACTATTGTTGGTTGACTTAGTATACGGAATAAAATAGCTTTTCTCCCATGCTTATTGTAACTCTTCCCTTCCTGGCTGAACTTCATGACAACTATGAATCACACAATTAATGAATTATGTAAAAAAAAAATCCTCATCTTAAGTCCTTGAGCTCATAGCATGGAGGTAGTGGGAACTTTTCTATGTTGCTGAAAAACAAGAGCAAATAAAAGCAAAAATTTGAATGGTTTCTTTTTCATTCTAGATTTCAGTCAGGAGCTCCATCATAATATAAGAGAATTGGACATTAAAGTTATTCATTTCCTATGCTATTCTGGATATCTAATGCAGGACTAGTAAAAATGTCCATTTTCTTTTGAGGCCAAGAATCCACCTCCAAAACCACCCAGAGTCCCCCGATGGGAGGAGATGGGTGGGGATGGATGGATGGATGGATGGATGGATGGATGGATGGATGGATGGATAGATAGATAGATAGATAGATAGATAGATAAAACTAGCAGATTAGTGTCAGTAATTAGCTTCAACGTTTCTACCCACCTAGAGAAAGTTGAGAGTGGTGGGACTGTTTCTAGCCTCAATAGTTAGGAGTACATTTACTTATTGATGCACTGTAGAAAATACTAGTTTTCTCAGTAAGACTTCAGAAAAAAATGCTGTGATTGCTTGGCATTTCATCATCCTCTCAGAGAAACAGGCATCACTTTTGATTTCCTTTTTTTTTTTTCCATTCAGTTCCATCATGGTGTCTTACATGATGGAACCTGGCCTCTATAAACTCACCTACAATGCAAGTATATGAAATTCCTTAATTACTGACATCAATGAATTTCCAAGTTTGGAAATCTTGGTTGATGCATGAAGTAAAGAGGGCATAAAAGATCTGATGCCATGGTAACCAAAATTACTGTTCTTCTTGGTAATATAGTTGAGCTGGCCAATAGCCATTACCTATTGGCCTAAACAACAATAACAAAAACAAGCATCTGACTGGACACTGTGGACACACGATGTTGAATGATTGATCTGATACAGCAGGATTATTCATATGAACTAGAGTCATCTCACCTTCTTGTCTATCTCAATCACCACATATACCTGTAAATTTCTCTTGGTTGTTGCATGATGACTAATGGCAGTTCTGAAAATGGAAGTTAGGAAGTTAGGCTTAGTCTAGATTTTTCTCCTCGGTATTAAGTTTTTTCCCCCTCTTTACATCAATGAATTCTCACTCAGCTTCCATTTATTTGTACAACAATTAACCCTGCTGTAACTAATCTGGGCATCTGGTCCCTTAACTTCCTCTGATTAAATGGAAAATGAGAATAGATAGTAAAAGCTAATAACAAATAATTTTATCTCATCTCACTTCTCCAGATTTACTGTTATCAACGCTTTCTCAACTTCAGCAACTAAAATGTGACTTATTGCTGAATCATTTGACCTGATTCCCTGCTATCAATGCCTCTTATTCTTTATTTCTGTTTTTACTTTAACAGTTATATTGTAGTAAATGGCTTTACTGGGTTCAGTGTGATGGCCAATTGGGCCCCTTATGTAATCTCACAAAGTATAGCAATGATTTACTTTGGCGATTTATGTAAGAAAAATGCCATTCTTTATGTTGCAGCTGCTGAAGTAGATCTTGGCAGTACTGCAAATATAATAATAATAGAGGTCATGAAAGGAGAAAGTAGCTTGACAAACAATGCCACTAACACTGTGTTGTCAAAGCATGCTGGAAAAATGTGAGAGATTCAGATATGTGCTCTATAGTTTTCAGCCAAAATATTATTATAGTTAAACTAAGGATTCAGTGGCAGGTCAGAAATCTGCAGGTAATACTGTATATTAAAAGAATAGTCCTCCACATCCCAATCCCTAATGTTACTCATTGTGGACTTCCGGTGAGTGCCAAGGCAAACTAGACATCCCTGCCAAAGTGGGATGGCATTTACAGTGGAGATTGGTGGCTGGATGCTGGATCCTGGTGGCAAAATCTCTCTGGAGGAAGGAGATATTGTGAGATAGCCCACGTGCACTCCAGATAGCTTCTCCTTGTGAGTAGACCATGGAAATTGAGGTTTTGTGATTGGCTTATGAGTTGAGTGGCTGGGAGTTGAAGTATACCATCTAAGCTTATAGTTGTAATATAGCCTTTTATGAACAAAAAGCTCAATGGAGCCTCATTTCTTAATCACCTTTGGAATTATATTTTATTGCTTTGGAAATATTAAGGCCCTTTGGAATGGCAAGTTTTTATTGTATTCACTGGGTGAATCTCCTTGTCCTTAGAGAAAGAAGTTTTAAATACAATTTTAAGGACTTGGGAAAAAAAAAATTTTTTTTGTTGAATAAGCAGCAAAAGGAGGTTTAGAGTATTGATTTTGGAAAGTTAAAAATGGACTAAGAGTCCAGATAGATGTGGAATAAAAATTTGAAATTAATTATAAAATTCCTTCCTATGGGAAACTGTGGTTGAGTTTTTTGAGAAAAAAATGGTAGGATGGGGCTTTGAAGGCTGGACACTACAGAGAACTAGAAGAAAATGAAGATTACAACTAGAGGAGGAGAATACTTAAATTTGACTTGTTAACAAAGAATGGAGCAAAATACTTTAAAAGTGGATTTTTTGAAGGATATTTTTGAACAATAGACTAAGAAATTAATTGTAAGAATGTCTGATACCATAGTTAGATGGTGTGTTAATGATGTCACAGAAGAAGAACAAGCTATACCAGATAAGACTGCAATTGATTTGAATGTGGATTTAAATATGACAAGCTACAAGAACAATATGGAAAAAGATTATAAACTGGACATACAAATGAAACCGGTTGATGTCTTAATACTTAAAGGTGACATATAAGTATCAAACCAGAAGACTGATTTGGATAACCTTTTCTTACTGAATTGTACAAAAGAGATCTGTTAAAGTCTTGAAGGGTTATCTGAGAAGGGACAAAAAAGAAAAAGAAAAAAAAAGAAATCAAGTCCTAAGACATTATTTAAAGGGATTAAAAACTAAGATTGTTAAAAGTACAGGGAAGGAATATATAGTTGCCTTATTTGATCAAGGTTAAAATAGATATATAGTTATTTCTGGTAACTCTAAATGGACTTTTTCTGATAAGGAATGAATGACAAAGCTTTTGGATTTTGTTTATAGTTAAGAGATGAAATATGGGGTGAAGAGAGTAGTTGTTGTATTTTAAGAGATAGTGATAAATTACTAAAATTGTATATACTTGTTGTGACGAAGGGGGGAATTACTTCTTTATATATTTTCCTTTTTTTCTTTTCCTTTCTTTCTCCACTTTTTTCTTTTTTTCCTTTTATTCTCATATTTTTGTAGTTTGTAGTTTGTATTAGTTTTTATTTTTCCTAACTGTAATTTTTAATAAAAAATATTACAAAAAAACCCCTAATGCAACTCATTGTGAACTATTTTTCTTAGGCATTGCTGTTGATTTTTGTATCCAACATACTGTACATATATTAATATAAAGTTGTCTAATGGTACAATGTACTATACATTTATTTCAACTTGCAAAGCTAGCTAAACAAATTCCCATATTATTTTTTTTTTTAAAAAGTCTTAAGAATATAATGCAAGCAAGCAGTACAGTCATGGTATAAATGATTAAAACTTTACAGCTATAACTTACAAGAAAAGAGACATTCCTAATTAATTAATAATAGTGTAGAACTTGGCTTGACTATACTTTGTACCTAGTGAAAAAAAGTTTTATTTAAAATCTCCCTATATTCAGTTCCACAGATCTTCTTAAATAACATGTTTTCTATCATGTCCTTCCTGCTTTTGAAAACTATTTGTCTTGTGTACACTGAGCATTAATCAATATAGATTTTATCTAATAGCCATCTCTGTTATTAGAGATAATGCTTCTTTAAGCTGAGTTGGAGTTTTTAAACAACCATATTTCTAATTTAAATGCAATCCAGAGCTGATTTACTAGGGCATGCATGCTATTGACCTTAATGGAATTTGTTCCTGAGTAAACAATTATGTATTTACTTAAAAGATTTATATACCTCTCACCAGCACAATTTCTAGGATAGTTTATATGATATTATGCTGTAATTACCTAAGTAGCAGTTGCTCTGAAAATCCTGAAATATTGTTGAATGGCTTCATATATGAAGTCTTGGAATGGTATTTTTCAAACATGAATAATTATAGAAATTATCTATATAATTATTTGACTGCAATGAATATCTATGTAAACTGCTGTACTCTTTATTTTTTGTCTATTATTATTCTTATATCATTATCATCACCATCATCATCTATATCTTAACATTCAATTACATTATCTAAATGCTAATGATAATATTGTAAACTTAATATTCCTACTCTGGGGCTTTTTAAACATTTGATTTACTTATTTTCTAAATGAACAAATTGAGTGGAAAGTTTCTGTTTTATTTTAAAACAAAATTAAATGATGTTTATAATGCATTACATATAAGTAATAATGATCTGCTATAGATATTCATTCATTCATTCATTCATTCATTCATTCATTTTTTCTTTTTCTTTTTCCTGGCAGACAGAGTTCTGGATATGAGAATCCCTTGACAATATGATTCCATGATCCCAATCTTTCATGTTGCCATTGTAACAAGCCTCTTGTCTGCTCATATGTGATATAGTTCTAGGGATGAAAAGTGGAGATTGCAAGGGTCAACCATGTCATCAACATGTCCTCCCTGTAGGTGTCCAATCTCTTTGGTTGTGTAGCAATCAAGGCTTTACTCAGCAGAGCAGAAGCAGCTATTTCCCCTGCTTTCTCAGTTGTCTTCTCTCTTTCTGAGCGATAGGCAGTTCAGCTAGGGACTGGCTCCACTCCATTCCATCTAACAAGAGATTTCACACTCAAATGAGTATGACAAGTTAACAGCTGCTCTCTGCAGCTGAAATTCCCTGCTCAGCCTCTGCCTGTTAATAATAGGATCACCCCTGGATTAACTATTAAGCAAAATAAGCACGTACTTAGGCACCAAGGTAAGGGGGGCAACAAAGAGTTTTTTCCCCTAGCTATCATGCCCTTAATGCTTTCACCACCACACTCAACTTTAGTTTTCAGCACTTACTGAATCCTACTATCTTCTCAGTTAAGCAATGGAAGGCTGACGGGGACCAATACTGGGCTGTGCTTAGGGCATCAGTTCAGCTTAATCTGGTACTGAATAGGATGGGACTATTGGCCCTGCCTGGGGATAAGGGGCGAATGGAGTAGATTACCAAATATTGATGAATCCACTTTATTTACTTGGACATTAGCCTTCCTGCAGTCATATAGTTACACAGGGAACATCCTGGAGCAGATTGATCCCAACTTTGCTTCAGTGAAATATATCTCAGAACTCTGCTTTCCAATCCTGTTATTTGGTGGTTTACTATTTCTTTTTTTTGTGAGCAATGTAATGGAGTGTCAGTTTTCCTTTAATAAGTTATGTTTAACAAATGTTTCAAGATAAGAACACAAAATGAATAGTTTGTCATCTCTTTTGAATATTCTTCAAATAGTGAATTAGATAAAGAAAACAAACAAGGCTGTTAACAACTCAAAACTTCTGCAAGAGGTGTTAACATACGTAATTTCCCATGAATTTTGCTTTTGCCTGCAGCTGCTGTCTACTGTCCTGTCTTCAGTTCACGTGGTCTCTCAGGGGTGCCCAATCCTCAAGGACACCATGCACAAAGAGATGATGTATCCAACCTGCTTTTCCAGTACTTTAACTCCATTGCTCTTGCTGGGTAGTTCAGCCATTATGAGTCCATCAGGTCCAATCTGTACTGTCCAGAAAAAGGAGGCAGTTGATCAATCAAGGGAAAGGGGCAGCTGCCCCTTCTGCTGTCTTTCCATTGTTGAGGAGAGAGCAGATTACAGCCATCACCCCGGCCTCTCAAATGGTCTCCATAACTTTTTAAAAAGACAAAACCAAAAATCTCATCCTTTTAAATATTTTGGAGCTTGGTTTTTGCTTTTTCCAAACTGGTTTTTAAAATAGGTTCATTGTGTTTGGTATGGTGGTTAAGGCATCAGGCTAGAAACTGGGAGACTGAGTTCCAGTCCCATGTTAGGCAGAAAGCCGGCTGGGTGACCTTGGGCCAGTCACTTTCTCTCAGCCCTAGGAAGGAAGCAAGGACAAATCCCTTCCCAGAAACCTTGCCAAGAAAACCGCAGGGACTTGTCCAGGCAGTTGCCAGGAGTCGACATTGACTCGTAGATGTGCTCACACACATTATAATCTGCAAGTCGATGATTTATTAAGTATGGTAAAGCCCAGTTCAGTTATTTAATAAATATATAATGAATAAGCATGCTGTTGGATTATGCTGTCATTAAAATGCATTGAAATAATGGGGTACAGGCTGTTAACCCAGAGAGAGATGCAGCGACAACTGGATTCCCCAGGTCTCTGAGAGGCAGCCGGTTCACCTCTGAGTGGGCTGGCACTGCTGTCTCCCAAGGTCTGGAGCCTTGCAGCTGCCGACTTATTGGGACCTAGACCGGAGCCTGGCATTAGCTCCGAGGACCAGGAAGGAAAGTAAAACTTTCCTGATTTCCCTGGCCTTTACCGCTAGTGTCCACCTCTGAGGCAGAGCTTTTACGCAAGCTCACCCAAAGGGAAGGCCCAGGGCCAGTTGTCATGAGTCACGCAGTCCCCAGTTAATGCAGCGGCTGGGGCCCGTTGGAAAGGCCGCCGCCGCCGCCGCCGCCGCCTCCTTTGCCCTTGGCCAACCGAGGCTCCTCTAACGACTCCCCTTCTCATCTGCCTGGGACTCCCGCCCTTTTCCATCGCCCTCGGCATTTCTCCGATGCCCGCACAGGTGTCAGCGATTGGGTAGAATATGCAAATACGACGGTGACGTCACGGAGCGCTGGTCCAGACAGCAGAAATAGGGCAGGAATTCAGCAAAGCAGCATTTACACACCTCTTCGCGCCTGGATTGCGACTGAAGCTGCTGCCTCCACGTCCTTTTTTCCGCTTTTCTCCGTCTCCCTTTTCGATTTTTCTCCATTCCTTCTCCCTCTTCTCTCAATTCCGGCCACCACCACCCCTTCATGATCTCCCCTCGCCGCCCTTCCCAGCGCTCCCGCAGGCTTCGCATTTCTTTCCTCGAGGACGTTTTTCTTTCGAAAGCAAAACCACCCCAACTCTGACGCCGCTTCCCTCAGTCGCGACGGGCTCTTTCGCTGGAGGTGCGCCTGCTGCTCTTGGGCTACTCCAGGTAAGCCTTGCTCTCTTCCATTGACAGGAGACGGCTGGGCGACTGACACACTTGCTATCCTCCCCTTCGCCGCCAACGAGGGGAATGAATGACCCAAGTGCTGCGCTTCTCTCCCCCAACTCCACCCCCTCCGCGCTCACGCACACACACAGATGGCGGGGGCTCTGCTTCCTTTCCCCTTTTCCGCAGAGAATCGAAGAGGTCTGTGCGCGAGAGTTTCCCCGCCGTCAACTTAGGAGGCACTTGAAACGGGGCCGCACCGAGCCAGCTGCGCTCTCGAATGCAGCGGGCAAGGGGCTGGGGTTAGGCGTGTGCGCGCGCGGAATCCAGGGAGCAAAAAGAGGGGAAGTTGTTGGGGAGAACGTGGATGGTGCCCTGCCCGGAAAGCAGAAGCGACAAGCTCCGGAGGGAGCTCGGTCTCCCTTTTCCAGCTTACTGGGAAGGTGCGGGAGGGGAGGCGGGGACGACACTGGCGCGGAAACTGTAGGGGTTGGCCGCTGGAGCTGCGGTTCCGCCGTCTTCGCCAGCCCTCTTCTCTGGGCGCTTCAGCTTCTGGGGGTGGCTGGTTGAAGAACTTTGAATTGAATGCGTTGCTTGAGTCTTGCGATTGCGCATTTCCAACGGCCCGAGGAAGAGACTCGGGAATCGGAGCGGCTGGCGTGGACGAGCGCTAGTTTAAGAGAGGAGCTTTCCTTTAGGATTAGGAGGGAGAAGCTTGGCTCGCTTTTCGTTTTCGATCCTGCCCAGTCCGTTAGAGAGCTCGGGGAGTTAGGCGGGAGGGGGGGGGTGCTTTTTCTGTCCTACGATTAGCAAGGCGACTTCTTGGCCGGCCAATGTCATGAGTCCAGGTTGTCCTGCAGTGGGAATCGGAGCCTTGTGTAGGGTCTGAGAGCTTGCATGCATGCCCATCACGCTGTTCCCCTCCCAATTACATAAGGTTATGTAAAGATCACAAAGAAAGTGAAAAAATAGTGAGCCAAGGGAAAAACGTGAAATAAAATATAGCTAACTCTCTAGTTGTGCTGGCAGCATTCCCTCTCTATCCCTTTCTATCTTGGCAAACCCCCCTTGCTTTCACCACCTCCATATACTGGTTTCTATACATGGCCTTTATATTTCTCACTCCTTTCTGATGATCTCATCCATTAGAGCCAGCCACAACTTTCTCAATCTTCTTCTCCTCAGTTTATTCTTTATATATATATATATATAATCAATTTTATCCTCATGCATACCTCTTTTGTGCTTTTAAATCCAAGTCACATTTTTTCAACTTCCATTCATTCTTGACCCTATCTCTCCTTGATTCCCTCAACATGCATTTGGGGGAAGTACTCCATTCCTACTACATCCAAGTTATTTTTATGTGTCTCCTAATATACCCAACTCTCACATATAACAAGGGAGGCAGAAAAGTTATTGCATATGTAACTGTATTTGCTTCTTTCAACAAACACCCATTCCTTGCAGTAGACTACATACTACCAGCATTTACACATTTTTAAATGTCTCCAGTTTTTCATCTTTAATAATTGTACTACTGAGGTATACAAATTCATCTAACTAAATAAAATACTAATTATTTGCCATGTATATATTATTTTGCAATTATTTACTCTATTTTCCTTGTCAATACTATTTTGTTGACCTATGACTCATGAATTTTAGATCCTTTGTCCCTGTTACATCACATAATGTTGCATCATATAATCTATGTGAAATTCACTGCAAATCATTTGGATTCTCAGCCAGCAACCCAACAATAACCTGCACATGTACTTCATTCAACATACAAATCAATTCACCTCTAACATTAGTACAAGCATTTGTTATACATTTATCTATAAATACATTAAAACTTACGTTCTTTAATTCCCTGCTCAGTATTTAACAATTTACTGTGCATTCTATCCGTTTTCTTGCATGCTTTCCCATCATATGGTGCTCTTATCATATTAACCTTTTATAGGTTTTCTAAACCAACAGATATAATAACCACTCTTATTTTTATACATTTCCAATGACCTTTAACCCCCCCCCCCTTTTCTGCACATCTCCTTTCCAATATAAAGCTGCATTGCTCTTCCCATATTTTGCTCACTGTCTTTTTCAATCAGAATTCTGCCAAATGCCTTTCCAGGTACATTTAATGAACTGTAGTTTCTGCACTCTGCACCACTTTTTAATAGGGGTCCATTCTTCCAGTCAGGCACAGATATGGTCTTCACATGCTTATTTTTCCATAAGTCAGCCAGGTCCATATTTTAACATTTCTCCAGTTATACCATCTACACCTGTAGCCTAATTGTTAAAAAACATCCTTAAAGCATTATGGGTTTGTTTTTATCTTTTACCACCCCCCTTTGAATGGTAACATTTATAGCACTTGTTTTAATTCCGCTTGTTGGCATATTGCCATAATGTCCATACAAATCACTAAAACATTCTATCCTCTCATGTTGGCTTCATTTCAGATTACTTCATTCATTTTTTGGATTCCACTTATTCTTCTGGAGGCTCCTTGTTTAGTCCTCTTCATCCAGTCCAAAACAAGTACTTACTTTCATCAAAAATCTCTGCATTTTTCTGCCTCTTAAAAACTTTATCATTCCTTGCTTCCATTCTTATCAACTATCTTTTTTCTTTATATGCGTCGTACAATGCAATACATTTCTTTCTGTTATACTACTTTTGTAGCAATCATTTTATTATGTTCATTTATTTCATGTACTTCATCTTTCACTTTGTCACTCAACTAACCATCATTTTTCATGCTTCTCATTACTTAACTCCACATATTTCAGTGGCACTACAAGTTCCTAGTAGCTTCCACATCGTATTTCCTTATGGCCACTTTCCATTCATTCTGTTGGGAGATTAATCTGCATTTTTCTTACATTCTGTTCCTTTGGTTCTATTTTCACTCTAGTTTCTGTTGCTTCTTTTTCTTCCATGTCCATTTTCCCTGAAGCCACCCTTGATGCTATCAAAAAAATGGTCTGTCCTACATCTAGAATTAGTCATCTCCTTTGTACTCCCCACTAATTATCTCAGCCTTTCATCATACGCAAACAAATCAATTATGCTTTTAGATTCATTCCTTTGCCAGGTGCTTGGTTGAAGAAACTTATATTTAAATTAGATATTTGAAACAAAGTAAATTTTTCTAAGACTTACCACTCACCACTCTTATTTATCCTTGGGTGTTCAAATGGCTCAATCCTTTTTCTGTTCTTTCTTGTCACCTAGATTTTTTTCTGCTATACTGTATCATGTTCATTCAGAAAGTTGCACTACTTTTCCCAATGGCTATAACACAACACCAAGTCCTTGGTTTTTGGCTTGTATGTATAATATAGCTATAGCAACCATCTAGAGACTAGTGTGATCATATCATATTGCAGGTTACACAGCATAGTACAAAGGACTTGATGCAATATAGAAAAGACCTAAAAACAAATAAAATATTTAAAATTCTCTCCCCTCACCTTCCTTTAAAATTCAACTTTCTATTATTCAAAAATTATGTAAAGGTTGAAATATTAAGATGCAGTCTGTGTGACTTATCTGAGACTAAATGCCATAGTATTCAGAGAAACTTATTTCTGAGGAAAAGCATGTTGAAATATACCATAGCAACAGAAGCCACATGTGAATTTAGTGAGACTATGTCCCCTATTTGGAAGAAATAGGTGCAAAGCTCAGTTTTGGGGCTTGTTAAAAAGTTGAGTTCAACAGCATTTATTCCCAAGGAATATAAAATGTACCTAAAACTTCAGTGACATAATAAAAACTGTTTTATGACTTATCCAATCTGATCTACTTAGAAGCTGTGTATACAGCTGTGTCTTTATTGGGATAAGGAATCAATGGTTTCTTCAAGTGTATGAAATAACTATAATATACTTCATGTTTTCATTCAAAATGGTATAAAAGTAAACTTTAAGTATCTATAATTTTTTCTAATGTAATAAAAAACCGAATAGAGATAAATGCTTCGGAATCATCTGAAATGGATAGTGAGGTGCTTAACATAGTTCTTGAAATAAAAAAAAACATAATTAAAAGGTCAAGTATATCTGTCTATCAAGTTATATTTCTTGTGTTGTTTCTTTTAGTTTTCTCATAAAGTCCAAGTTGAAATAAGTAATGCCAAGAAAAGTCCAAAGCACCTCAATTCTAATGGTGTTTGTACAAAATAATGTCTTCTATGAGAAGATACAAATAATCAACGAAGATTTAAGGATTGTTCCTGCATTCATTGATATCAATTATTCTGAGGAGGGAAATTCAATCTGATTAGTAATTGTGCAAAATTCTTAGGTACACAAACTCCTTTCTTATATTTTAATTTAGGAAGACATCAATTACATGGCAGAGTACTTTAAATATTGTTAGTTTTCTAAAAAGTAACTGGAAAAAATTCAAAGGAAAGTCTCATTCAGTTTTTCTTCTATTATCTTTTTCTAGACCTTTCTTTTTCTCCTTTTTTTATGGTGAAATGGTAATATGTTAAATAAATTGGGCCCTTATTGGTAGATATAACAATCGCCCTTTATGAAATCTCTCTCATGTGTTGTCATTTAATGCATCTTGGTCGTCACGGTAAACTTGCTGCTAGTTCTGCTGGGCTACTTGGAACCTTCTCAGCAAAGAGGAGCTGTCCATCAGTTGTAGTTCTGAAATCCTTGGAACTGCGGCTCGGATTTTCTCATTATGTTGCCCCTAGGTGTCGCCTGTGCTGAATTTAAAATTCTAGGAAAAATGTTGCTTTATTTGTAAATGGCATTTTTATCTCAAGTTGAACAGCACGGATAGACACTTTCAGTGTTTGTCTTGCCTGCCTTCATATTTTTCTGTATTGCATTGAGAACTTTAGACTTGTCTGGAAATTACTGTTTAAAATCTCATAGTTATTCATAGTTCTATGGAATCAGTGAAGAAAGATAGCAGTACTTCATTTCAGTGAAATAGCATGCCTTGTTTTTTAATGGATACTTTGAAAGGACAGACTTGATAATATTGTGTTTGCTGCATATATTTAATGAATTGTGCAAAGATTATCACTATCACTCATGTGAGATGGCAGCTGATTGAAGTTTATTTATGGTCTTGAAAGTATCCATTTTGCTTTCTGATATAGTCTTAAAACTGCCATCTCATTAAAAAAAAACTTTTAAAAATCCTTTTACCATACTTTGTAAATAATTAATAGAACTAATACAAAGATTAACACTCATAATTAAAGTAGATGAGATAAGATCATGCGAGAATAACATTTACTTAATTAATAGTCTAAAATGCCTGACAAAACTTGGAAACTTAAAAGGAAAAAAAAGTCTTTGGCTGCATTAATATATTAGTAATTGCTTTAATTTTTAAATATAATATAATATATATTCTAAATAAACTTTTCAGGAGAGAGCATTTCACAGATGGTGCATTACAACTGAAAACACTTCCCCACTAATTACACTCCCTAATTTCAAAGGGCATCCAGAGAAAATGATTCAATAAAGAGTTCATATTTAAATAATAAAGAAGATTAAGTGTTTTAGATACACAGGTGTAGTGTTTTCTAGAAGAGATTAAACATTACTTCTTGGCAATATGCTCACTATGCTTTAGTTCTGATGTTCAGTCCTAACATACCAGAAATGAGTGAAATATATTTTCATTACCAGTCTCTTCATCTGTACATTGAAATTCACATAATCTTTCAGATATCTCCTTTTCTGTTCTATATAATATCTTTGAAAGCTTTCTATTTTCATTATTAATTTTATATGGTTTATAACCTTTTGGTTCATAATTCTGAAAAAAAAATCAGTTGAAATTTTGTGCTCATATTTTCTCTTGCTTTGACTTTTGCTTTCTCTCCCAATCCATTAAGAAGACCATAAAGGTTCTTGCTGATCAGACCAGTTGTAAACAGTGATTTTTCTAGCAGCTTCAAATTATGAAATGATTCAAAACTGTCTCTTCAAAACTGACATCATGGCATCCTTACCTAAATGTTAAAGTTTCAATAAATGAAAGCTGCAACTTTAAGAACAAAATTCTTAGCTTGACCTTTTTAAATCAACTCATTCCAAAACTTTTCCATAACACAGTTTTGAACAGATTTATAATGAGAGCAGATGAACACTTTCTATGGAGCCCCAGGTTTGGGCAGGTGAAGGGAAAGCAAGAGTTATAATACAAAAATTATAATGCGCGTTTACTGCTTCAAGGTCACTTTAATCATGAAAAATTATATGGAAGAATATATGAGGAATGACAATGTTCTGGTACAGAAATAGTTTTACCCTTTAGCCTAACATGTATGCTGTCATGTAGACTCTGGTTTGCACTGAACGCTGTTCAGTTAACTATTTGACAGTAATAACTAAGTGAAGCATAGTGTAATATAGGGATTGTACTTATATTAGATGGCCCAAGGAAAATAAATGATTGGACCGAAACTTTTGGGGATGTGTTGAATTAGTTACACTGAAGTGAAAGTGCCTTCTGTTAATGTTATTATATATGGAAGGCAAAACAGAGTAACAAACAGGAACATATGACTCCCATTGAATAGATAAATAAATAAATGCCTTTTATTTGTTCAAAAGCTTTCTTAATGTCATACAAAGCCATAATTTATGATTTTTGCTAGTTATCCAGTTCTACTCACCACTTGCTCAGTCCAATAGTAGATGCAATGGAAAGCACACATATAAGGTAGAAGGAAAATCTGATTGTATTTCTCTTCTTCTGGCATATCACTGAAGTATTTTCTCATCAAAAAAACCAACAGTCTGCCCTTAAATAGCTAAAATGGCAGATATGACTTGGACTGATACAGGATGGCTGAATCTAAATTTGTCACAAGAGGGAAGAGATGGATTTAGGATCTTCTATTTCACTCAGTGTGCTAGAAGGCTACACTACCTGATCTAAGTTTGTGCCAGCATTAAACATGCCTTCCTAACCTAGCTGTGGTTTGGCTGTAGTGTAACTCAGCTCCTTTTAATTATTTCTCTCTCTCTTTTTTTTCTCATACTACCACAATAGCTACCACTGATTATTTTTCAACAATTTAATGAAGTCCAAATAAGATCACCATTACAGTTCAGATGACATGCAGTTTATAATTGTGTATTTGAATGTGAATTGATACTTCTTTAATAACATGTATGCATTTCTTCATTAGATTTTATAGCCTACTTTCCACTGAATTCTTAGCTATAATTCAGGTTAGAGACACTGGGGACAAAAGTAAGGTTGCTGATTCTTTATTTTCTATACTCAGATAGAAAATTTGACAAATGTAACACATTAGACTAGGTTCAATTGAGGCATCTCATTTATCAAACCTAAGAGATTAATCCGAGATTATATAGAGAATTAATTGCAGCTTTAATTTAACTTCATGGTGGTTTACTGATAGGGTTCATATAGACTTATGGCATTTTTTAAAAAGAATTAATAGTATTTTATAAAACCAACAGGCAGTAAAATTATTTTCTTAACTGCCCAGCAACATAGCTGCTGCAGCAAAATGGCTTTTAGAGAATGTACTAGAGGCTGGCTATTTTCATTAAAACTACAGAGGAACTTCCAGAATAGTAGATCATAGAAGGGATATTTGAGGCATTAAGTTCAGTGCAAGGATCTACATTATAGTATGTCTTGCATTTGAATGCATCCAGTGAAGGGGTGTGCATTGCCACACTTGGCAATTGTTTCTTTTATCAAACTGCTTTTACTGATAAGAAGTTTGTTCCAACATCTAGCGTCTACAGAATCTTAGCAGAATCTTAGCAGTATCACACCACAAGCTCTGACTCTTTGGGTCATACGTATGATGCACACAGAAAAGAGGTGAGGCTTGCCTTGCAGGGCCATAACACAGCTTGCTTTCATCAGTCTGTCCCTTCCTTTGCTTCTCCCCCTTGGCTGCTGCCATTCTAACATTGAACTGGAATTTGCCCTTCCTGTAACTTAAACCCATTATTGTCTATCTGGCATTCAGGGTAAGTAGAAAGCAGGTCTTAATCTTCTGCTGTGTAACATCCTTTCAGGTATTTGAAAAACTCTATTTTGCATACACCCCCCCCCCAATTAACTAAATATTTCCAATTCCTTGTATTTATTTTCATGGGACTTAGTTTCTTATCCTTAAGCAGCCACTTCATCCTTCTTGAAACTATTAATAATGTGACTTTTTAAAGTACGGGCCCACAGCTGGACATGATATAAAGGTAAGGACTTACCGGTGCAAATTAATGTAGAACCATTAAACCAAATTTTCTTTTCTCTTCTCTTTTCTCTTTCTGCATCACATTGGTGACTCATACTTGTTTTGTCATCAGCTGCTTTTCTGAAGTCTCTTTCATAAGTACTATTACCAGGTCAGGTACCCTCATATATCTCCACCAGAATAAGAACTGAATTCTTGTACATTTTCTTTATTACCTGTTAGCATTTGCTGTTATCATTAAGCAGCTGATATAGTGATGGTTATTCTCTTCCTTTTATTCTGAATGTATTTAAGGCAGCCCTTTTTGTTCTTCTTTTGCCAAGCTACCTCTACAATTCTGGGATACCTATCTGTACTTGCTGTGGGGCCATGTCCCTCCCATGTCTACCTCTATACAGTATGTCTCCTTTTTTTGCTGTCAGATCTTTGTAAATGATTTGTGTGGCCCCACTGACTTCTATTTTTCATTGTTGGCAATTGTGTTTTTTGTTTTTTTAGAAACTCATTCATCTTGAACTCTTTTTTGCCTTATCTTCTCCTTCTCCTTCAATGAACTGTTTATTCTGAGTTCATTAAAATCCCTCTTCTTTGAAGTCCAGGATATACGAAAGAAACTGGTTGATGTCTTAATAATGAAAAGGAATATACAAATAACAAACCAAGGGAGTGACCCAGATAATTTTCCTATATTGGATTTACAAAAGAGGCTTGTTAAATCTTTGAAGAATTTTGTGAGAAGGGATAAAGAAAAAATGAAAAGAAATCAAGTTCTAGGACATTATTTGGAGGGACTAAAGCTAAGGATTGTTAGAAGTAGAAGGAAGGAATATAAAGTTGATTTATTTGATCAAGGTTAATGTAGATATGTTATCTCTGGTCCTTTAGAGAACTTTTGCTGACATCAGGACTGAAATGACGAGGCTTTAAGGATTTGTATATAGATAAGAGATGGGATAGGGGAAGAAGAGATCATTTGCTATATTTTAAGAGATGATAAGTTACTAAAACTGTTTACACTTGTGATGAAGGGGGAAGTCATTCATGTATTTCTTTTCTTTTTCTTTATTCTTTTTTTTTCTATTTTTCTTTCTAATTTTTTCTTTTCTGTACCTTCTACATTTTCTTTTTCTTTAGTTTTTTTAAAAAAGGGTCTGGAGCAGCATCCCTATGAGGAAAAGTTGCAACATTTAGGCCTTTTTAGTTTAGAAAAGAGATGAATAAGAGGGGACATGATTGAAGTGTACAAAATTATGCGTAGATAAAATAGACAAAGAGAAGCTATTCTCCCCTTCCTAGAATACTAGAACCAGAGGTCACCCAATGAAAATGAATACTGGAAGAATTTTGGACAGACAAAAGGGAATATTTTTTTAATATGACACAAAGTTCAACTTTGGAATTTGCTATCATGAGATGTGGTGCTGGTTACCAGCTTGGCTGGCTTCAAAAAAGGATTGGACCAATTCATGGAAGTCCTGGAGATCAATGGCTATTAGCTTTGATGGCAGTGTGACTGACTCTGAAGGCCATCTTGTGGGAGACTAGTGAGCTTTCTTGTGCAATTGATTGGCGACCTTGAGAACAGAGGACTGGACTAGATGGGCTCTCGATCTGATCCAGCAGGGCACTGCTTATGTTCCTAAAAGCTGACTTGTATTATAAAATATATGTTTCTATTCAGGTTTTTTGTATTTTTCCTACAGGATAAAGTAAAACCAATCCTCATACTATTTCCATAGCAGAACACCATAAAAATATTTTTTTAAAATTTTGCTTTAAATATTTCTTGCCAAATCCTCCATTTCCAATAATAGTTGGCAACTTGCTTTTTCTGTGTTATGAAAAAATCTGGGATAAGTTCAGCTCTATAACAGATTGCTAAAAAGTGCCCCTTAGAAGCATTTCACAAACAGTGGAACTTGCAATTGTATATTGCACATAGGAGAGAATGATATATGGTATAGTTGGCTCCTGGATGTTCATTTTAATCTCTGCTTATTACAAAGTCATAACTGAATTGAAATCATTTATTATTTATCCCCATTCCCTCCTCCCATTTTTTTCTCCACATCAACAACCCTGTGAAATAAACTGGGTGGAAAGAGATCTAGTGAGCTTCTGTGGCTAAGGGTGGACTTTAACCTGAGTTTCCTTAGAATTAGTCAGTGCCTCAACCACTACATTATATTGACATATGCTGTGCGTCTTCACTAATCTCCCTTGGGGGGAAAGATATTAAAATCAGTGTTTAGAATGAAATAATTAGTTATGTGTAGGTGATTTAAACATAAGTTAGGGTAATCTAGTGGTTAATGGGGTGGATTAAAATTACATAGCTCACAAAAAATCAGTGGGTGACTTTGGGCTGGTCACTCTTTCTCAGCCCAGCCTATTTCAAAGATTGTTTGTTGTGAGGAAAATAGGCGGAGGGAGCAGTTTGTATGTCTTGAGCTCCTGAATGAAGGGCAGGATATAAATCATACAAAATTTATTTTTAAATAGTAGAATGTAGATGACTTACAAATGTGGCAGTGGGAGAGACACTACATTACATTTTTAGAATATTGCATCTTATGGATCTTCTGGATCAGATGTAGCCAGTTTGCTTTATATACTTAGTGGTCAGGCTGTAGTGTTTTTGTAGGTTTTTGGGCCACTGTGATGCCCAACATTTGGAATAGTCTGCTGGGGGAGCAAGGGTTCTGATATATTTTTTATGTATGGGAATGTTATTGTAGTGGTGGCCCAGGAATCTATAGAAATGCTGCAAAGAATTCTTTGCAAACCAAAAGACTGCACAGCTCACCAAGACAGAGCTAACATTGTATACATAATTACCATAATTCCCCCAGATATAAGTTTGGCCCCCTCCTTGCTCCTTTTCTGGAAGGCCCTCAAGATGTGATTTTGTCAGTGGGCCTGGGGACCCCAGGATGCTTCACAGCCAACCACGTGGCTGATATGAATGTATTTGCTACCGTCCTGGGGTATGTATTGTGTTTTTATGGTTTTCAATTCTGTAAGATGTCCGGAGTCACTGTGTGTGAGTTGGGCGGCCTTATAAATTTGTTTAATAATAAAATAATAACAGCCAGGATTGCAACTGGCTAACTACCTAGGACAAACAGGGAGCCAGCTACATCAAAAAAACTAACTAAATAACACATAACTGCAATAAAGAACTAAGATAATAAATCCTTAGGAGCCACCCATGCCATCAGTGCAGATCACACATTTTACTAGGAGAATACAAAAATAATAGATCACACAAACAGCAGAAAAGCCAGATAATTCCTAGAAGCCTGGCACTGAAATAAATGAGCTATCAACAGATCAATGGAGGTGGATACAATCTACAGCCTGTTCAGATGCTTGATCCAGGCCACATACAGCAAGCAGATGAGGCTGTTCAATCAAAGTAGAGATAAAACCATTCCCAGCAACCAATTAAACAACATCTCCCAGGAAAACTCCAATCATTCCCCCCACCTCACCATCACCCCTTGTGTTCAAATCTTACACAGTCTAAAAATACTACAAGGAACCCCCGCTTCTGAACTGTTGTACTGAGGAAATCTCATTGGGATCAGGGCAAAATCTGTGATAGTCTCAGTATTGATCTCCCAAAGGCCAGACAGCCCAACTACTAATTATGAATATTGTATCTCTGCGGAGACCCTAAGGATCTATGGACCTGGCATAGGATAGTGGAAGCACTGTCTGTCAGGGCAAGCTGGCTTTGTAGAAATAGAGGAAAGTAGCTTGTAAAGGCCAATGACACCTCTAAAAGAAGAAAAAAGAAAAAAGTGGGTGCTTATGCTATCAATGCATGCTTGAAGAATGAACATGAAATGTCATGGAATGACTGGATGATTTTGTCTTCAGTCTCAGTTATGTATCTACTGTAAGTTCGTTTTGTCCCATTTCCTCATTAATCTGTCAATTTCAGTTCAGGAATCTGCATGGATTATATTTAAAATAATGATATCCCTGCATTCCTATCTAGCAGTAGATCATTTGAAATATCTACTTTCTCATGCCGCATCTCCTTTCTCATGTTATCTAGCAGCATGACCTACTTGGAATTCAGTTCACATTGGTATCTGCTGGTGTGATTAGTCAAGTATGTAAAACAATCTGGCCTGCTTTTTTAAATGCTGGAGGAAAATCTTTATCCCTCCACTCCAGTAGAACTTCATAAGTCAAAACAGGGAAGTATCTGTCTTTGGAATATTAACAGAACAATGTATGAAGCAAACCAATATCTGTATTATTAGTTGCAACTATTTAAGCTTACAGTATCAGTATTCTGGGATGGTGGTGATAATTATCCTAGACGGCATTTAGTCAGGTTTCTGCCATGGTTCCATTCTTCTCTTACAGAAAACTTGCAGTTTTTAAACAGAATCTAACACAAGGCAAACTGCTTATTAATATAGATGTGTTTGATTGCATTTGATCTTGGTAATTTTAATTCAAAATACATTAAATTCCACTGTACTCCAATTTCATCACTAACTTTAGAAATGCTTGACAGCGAATCTAATTTTAGGCAGAAGAAACACTGCAAACATGATGATGAAGAAATGGCTCTCATGTGTTACTTGGCAGAAATATTAAATAAGTTGGATGAATGTGGGGCAGTCTCCAGAGAAATAAGGATTAATCCATAATGTCATGAATCCTAAGGACTCAATTAATTCTTGTATATTGTTTTTATTTATTTTTTTAAAAATGCTGCACATTCTCTTCATAGTCTTGAGTAGCTTACAAAGATAGCTGCTCCCACAGAGCCACTGTTTCTCTTTTGTATCCAATGTTGTATCCAAACACTGAGTTGGAGCCATATATAGGTATTAACCCAATCCAGCTAGGGCTAAATGTGTTTCTCATCAACAAAACTTCAAAAGTGCCTTAATTTGCATATTGCCTATGTTGTAGGTGTTCTTATGAATGTAGATCAGAATTTAGTGAAAGTGTTTAAATGTTTGTAAGCTGTTTTTCTAAATAGGTTTCCCAGGGAGTCTTGCTACACTTTAAAAATATAAATTCATTTTGTCTGAAAGTGATTAAAATTACAAGTAGAGACAGCAGAAATAAGGACTGCTTTAAGGACTGCTAGCACAAAATTAGATGTTAGAACAATACATTAAAAGATCTTGAAAAAATAAATGCCTTTCTTAATGTTAGAAGGATAATAACCAGGCATGTCTGACTGGGAAACACACTCCAGAACTCCAGAAAAGCCTCTCCAGGGCATCTACTTTTTACACTCAGCATGGGACAGCACCAGAAGCAGAGCCAAATACATAGGAAATGGCATTCCTTTGCATATTGTGGTCCCAAGCTATACAGTAATTCAGTTTGGGATCGGAAACGATTTGGGATTAAATGAAGATAATGTAAAATTGCATATTGGCATAATTCTATTGCAATGTGCTCTACACGGGGCTACCCTTGAAAAGTATCCGGAAGCTTCAGCTGGTCCAGAATGCAGCTGCGCGAGCTGTTTTTGGTACCCCTAGAAGGGCACATGTAACATCGCTGCTGCGCGAGCTGCATTGGGTTCCAGTTTGCTTCTGGGTCCAATTCAAGGTGTTGGTTATTACCTTTAAAGTCCTACATGGCATGGGGCCAGGTTACCTGAGGGACAGCCTCTTCCCCATTACATCAACCCGTCCCACCCAATCGTGCAGAGAGGGCATGCTGCGGACCCCGTCTGTAAGAGTATTCCATCTGGTGGGATCCAGGAAGCGGGCCTTCTCTGCAATAGCTCCTGCCCTGTGGAACATGCTGCCCTCGGAGGTGAGATTGGCCCCATCACTCCTGGCCTTTTGGAGGAGTCTGAAGACCTGGTTCTGCCTCCTCGCTTGGGGTCGAGAGGGGAATAGATTTACATGGGGATGGTTGCTATAGACCACTCCTCCCATACTTGGACTGTTTTAGATTCTTCACCACTTGGATTCTTTATTTTTACCTTTATATTATTTATTATTGTATTTTTATACTGTGTATTTTATGGTTGTTGTTTTTAATTGATTGTTGTAAACCACCCAGAGTCCCCCGACGGGAGGAGATGGGCGGGGACAAATTAGATAAATTAATAAATAAATCCCACTTCTAGCCAATATACTTGCTGCCATATATTTTGTACTAACTGAAGTTTCCAGACTACTTCAAAGCCTTTATCTAGGCAAAAGATAACTATGATATGAATAACTGACTAAGATCTAGCAAGTGTACCAGTTTCAGGTGATGCACAGAGGACACTTATGCTTCTGATGACAGAGATCTCGAAGATATTTACAATTCACTTAACATCAGTTCTGTAGTCACAGTGCCTCAAAATCTATACCACTGTTCTGTTTCAAATTGCAAAAAGTAATTACTTTATTTGTCATGTTAGAATTGAGTGATGGAGAACACTCCATAAACAAATAGTGCGTTTTCATAAGAGCCGTTTACTGTATAATGGAACTGGAGTCTTAGTTTATTGAAGTAGAGACTCATTCGTGTTTAAATATTACTGATATTTCCATTTGTCTTTGCACTGTATGTACTTGGAAGTTGAAGGCTTATTTTTTAAATTTTGGACTGATACTCTCTGTTCAGAATTATCCTGATAAGGACAGCCCAGATCTAACAAGAGAACTGAAAGAACACTAAGGTGGACTGGAAGAGTTAAACAAACACAAACAAACAAACAAACAAAATGAAGGCTAGTTCCATACAAGCCCAGGTGCTACGATGCTTGGAAGCCTTCACCAGAGCTGGTAAAATGTATTCTCCTTACAGCCAGTGGCTGGATGTTCACAGTGTACTTCACTTGTTCACTAAATGACCTGTTAATCAAATTTGAACAATATGCTCTGCTTGGTCGGCTTCAGTCTAGGTGGCTTTTATTTTTCTCTTCTCACCGTTCTTCCAGAGTGCTAGACATTTTTATGGCTAGTTCTGTCTAGCCAGATATGATTGTTATACGATGTGATGGCAGAAAACACACTGTATCAGTTTTGGTTTCCATGTCTTCCTCAGTAAAGGTGTCACCACCACCTCTGCCAGCTGAATGAAGAACCAGTTATTTTGACCTTGTACATTGCCGACAAGCACTGAATTTCCTGGGCTCTTCTTTCACAGGGAGATGAAGTACTTTACTTCAGATACATTTCCTCCTCTCCCCGTACACAAAACTGTTGTACAGGGAACATGGCTGCTGCTGCAGTAAGATTGGCGGGGTGAGCTCCCGTTGCTCGTCCCAGCTCCTGCTCACCTAGCAGTTCGAAAACATGCAAATGTGAGTAGATCAATAGGTACCGCTTCGGCGGGAAGGTAACGGCGTTCCATGTCGTCATGCTGGCCACATGACCCGGAAGTGTCTATGACAACGCCGGCTCCAAGGCTTAGAAACGGAGATGAGCACCGCCCCCTAGAGTCGGACATGACTGGACTTTACGTCAAGGGAAACCTTTACCTTTAAATGTGTTTTAGAAACTGCCCAGAGGAAAAAAGTAAGCTGATTAGAGCTGACAAACAAAACTAAGAGAGAAAATAATAACAGGTTGCTTACTGAATCCTTTTCTAACAGGTGTATTATAGAAGCGGGGAGGGAAGCCCAATGATTTGGTAATTCATACCTTCCTAATTCTATCTCCCAACTTCGACCTAGTGACAGAACAGTAAAATATACTGATATCAGCCTTCCTTTAGGCACTAATTTTCATTTTCAGAAAGGTCACTGACCATTCTACAAACTAGTAAAAAGTATGTGTGCATATACATTCATCTATTTGGCAGATGCCACAACATCCCATTTGCAGTTTTAGTCTGTTACTTCTTCATACGCGATGCTTATATTTTGTTATTATCTTTAATATAATATTTTAATTATAATGGAGGCATGCATGTATCTGTAGCTCTAGAGATGCTTCTTACATTAAGAAGTAAGACCCTTGTGTGTATTTGGGTTTGGGAGTAATTTTCTCATTGATCCTCGAGTTGGCAAGGTTAGCAGAGTAACTCAGATCTTCCAGCTTGGAAAACCAAAGACGTTTTAGCTCATTCCCTAAGCTCAGTAAATATAAGAAAATAAAATATAAGAAAATAAATTGAGAATTTTATCTTTTTGAGTGGCTATAATGAAACAATAGCCCCTCCGACAGAAATGATTAAGTCTTGAAAATGACCCTTGAGAAGTCAATCTGACATGAAACAGAATGAATCTCTGTCCATCAGACTAGCAGTGCAATGACCCCTACATCACTCCTTACTCCAACCCAGCCAAAGTGTAGTAACTTCCTAGAAAAATACCCATCCCAATCCTGTAAACGTCTTCTTTGTATACAGTCCTGTCTGAAACCAAGGAACCAGAACCTGCCTGCTGTTCTGAAACTAAATTTATGGTTATTCTTTATGGCTTGGATTCTAGAGATCATTATTTCTTCATTTAGAGTAAAATATTGATATCATGGTTTTCCACTGATGGTGAAAAATTAATACAGAACTACAAGGCGATTTTCAAAAACAGCGATGATTCTGGTGGGAAGATGATGACGGAAAATGTCGTTTTGATCTTAGGTATTACTGACAGTGGGATTATCTCAACAGATGTTACTTGAAAGATTTAGCCTATTAATAAGCATTGGGATTTTGGTCTTGCTGTAGAACATTCTCACGGTTCAAAATGCTGACAGTTGAGCACTTTACTTCATGCCTCCAAGAAGCATTAGTATCCAAATCACCTCAAGCTTTATACATTCTAACTATGCAAAATATAAACGTCTTTTAAAACACCAAGATTTATGTGCCTGTAACATGTGAATATGGTTAAGTATATACCACCGTCCTTCAGGGTTCATGTTTGCTTTTGCAGTCACTGGAATTAACAGCAAACCCAATTTCTATACAGCCTGTGTTACTTGTTTGTAGTTATATGTGCTGTAAGTGAAGTAATTCTAAAATAGTGATAAAAGGAGACTTACTATGATCTCTTTATATATCCCCGTTCATTTACTCTGGTAAGAGGTTAAAATCTTCCAAGTATGATTTTGAATAATGCACATTTTCTACTCAAATAAAATTCAATAAATTGTGTTTTGGGGTGGGGAGGATAGTTCAAACAAGTCATTTTCAAATCCTGGATTCAGTTATGTTTATTAACTGTATCTAAAACTACAGGTTCCTATGATTAAAAGTAACTGGCAATTGTAATTTGTTCAAAATCATATTTAGACATTCCATATCTGGTGAAGAAGGGAACAGAAACAAGCGGGAAGAATACAGATCTAAGGATTACTAGGTTATGACTTTTGAACTGGACTTTGCACCTGCAATTCAGTGCCTCTCTACTGACATCTATTTTACTAATCACCCAACTGTGCTGAACTTACCTGTTGTAGTTTATAAACTATAGTTTATGGCAAGGTTGGTCAACCTTTAGCCCTCATTGCAAGGAGTCCCTGAACTACTTTTCTCCCATCCTTGGAGCTCTCAGTAGCCATGTTTACATAAAAAATGATGCAAATTTCCATCTTTCTGAATTTGATATGATGTCCTGTATAACTGTAAGCAGATATGCTTATTCAGTAAGCTTAAAGCAATGGGGTATTAAGACAAAGAAACAAACATAAAATCCACTGGGCATTAGTTCTTCATGAAAATGCTGTCTTATTTCCTTTAGACTTAGAGCAATGAAGTCAAGGAGCATCTGGTCATTCCTCTTATTGCTTGAAGTTTTCTTATCAGCCGCTAGTGGATGGATGGAATCAAACTGGAACAGACAATTTTATTCTGATTCTGGGAGGCTAACACAAGAGGTAAGGTAAAAATTAAAATTTATATTTTTTGGTGTTGTGCTTCTCTGTTCTTCCCAGTGTACATTTTTGCCCTTCAAACTGAGATTTTATAAAGCTCTATAAGAAGTTTAATGATGTTAAAACATTATTAGCTGAAAACCTGAGTTTCCATATTTTTCAAGACAAACTATACCCCCATCAAATTTGTATCCTACTTTTCTCATTCTTCCTTTTATTCTTTGTTTGTCCAGATGTTGCTGAGCTGCAACATATAATAGACCAAGCCAGTATGGCCAATAGTGAGGGATGCTGAAAGCTGCAGTTCAGGAAAATCTCCATCCTTGCTTTAATAAATTAAGTGGAACACGTATGTGATTCAGTCTTGGCCCCTCTTACTCTACCAACCACAAACACATAAGGAATTGTTGACTTCCCCAAGATTGCATAGTAGAGTTCTTGACTAAAAAAAAATTGAGTATAATTTTTGAGTATAACTTCGAAGCCTAACTCTACTTGGAAAAATCAAAATATAGCATCTTGTAATCTTATTTATTCAGATTTAATCCCTTTGGGTCCAGGATTATTTTATGACCTTTTTAAAAAAAAACTGAAATTCCATAGATTCCCCAACAATTAATCCCAGTTAGTAGTAGTGATAAACTGAGTTGGGAAGTAATAGGGTTCTGTTCGAGTCTCAGTTCCACAGTGTAGCACAGTTCTCTCTTTTGTACATTCAGGTATGCAGGATATTATATATATGTATGTATGTATGTATATATGTCAAGCTCACATGTGGTTCTTTAAAACTGTAATGTCTTGATTATTAATTTTTGCTAGAGAGTACTTTGTTGGGATAATGAATGCAAAGTACATAAGTACAATACAGTTCTGTGGTTGAATTAAATTCTCAGGGTAAAAGGCCATCAGTCATTTTTCCTCTCTCTCACACACATACATACGTGTGTGCACACACGCTTACATAACAATGAATTGCTTAAATATTAGTGAAGGCTTTCCCAAGTAGGTTCAGTTACTGATTTGGGGGATAGGGGGATAAGCCTGTTAAACTGAGTTTTTAAGACCCAAATTGTAGAAGGAAGACTTCATATTTTCTCTCCTCACATCTTCATTGCCCTGTCCAGCCCTGAAACATATGTTCTATTCCCTCATATTTTATGTTCTAAAACCTTACAAAAAACGTAAGCATAAATGATTGGTAACACGTAACATGTAGCAAAACCTTCAGCACTAATAGGTAGAGAAAGAGTTTTCCAACCTCTCTTTTGCTGCTTAGATGACAACATACTATGATCTAAAGCATTAGAAGAGCTATACAGGGTTTGATGGCTTAATTACTCTAAGATGAATTTGCATATCCCACCCATTTAATAGAATAGATTAATAGAAATCTTAATGTGTTACTTATGAATCTACTCCTAATAGTAGTAGTAATACTAGATATAGCAGCTAATATACATTAGCATAATATTTTAAATTCTGTGGCTTGTGAAGCTAAAGGTCTCCACGTTAACAACCTGACATTTGAAAAAGAACAGTGTGACTTGAATGAAATCAGTTGCTGAAATGATTTAGTGAATGATTTAGTTATCGTTTTTCATATGAAAAATGCTCAGAAATGTTTATTCGTTTGATCTTCCTCAGCACCCCTAGTGTTAATACAGATTACTCATTTGGGGTTGGTAAAAATATATATTAAGTCCCCCTTTTGGGAGAGATGGTATGGGGGTAATAGAAATTTGAAAAATAAATAAATATTAAGTATTGATGCATCAGTCCAAACACCTGACTATTTAACAAGTGTGAAGTGTATGAACAATTTGTTACAGCTCCAATATAAATGACCAGTTTTATATTGGTACAGATAGAGAGCCTCTCCAAACTCATCCAACCTCCGCACAGTCTGAGACTGTGTGCAAATGCCATCTAGATCGGACTTCTCCAATCGGTGCCATTAAAATATGATAGGAGAATTTCTAGCTGGTGTGACCAACATTTCTGGAGGGTGCCACATTGGAAAAAGTTAGATGATCTGGAAGTAGATTTCTCTTTAACATACTGTGTATGCTTTTACTTGAATCACAACTTACCTTTATCTTTAACTGAAGCTCTCCTGGAGTATAGTATAGAAAGAACCAAGCCCTTAAACACCAGGTTTATGAGTTGAAAGAGTGGAAAAGAAGGTGAGAATAGAGGCACAAGAAAAGGAAAGTCAGGCTCCATTTGTTAAAGAGTAAATTGAGCAGTACAGCTGCTCAGGGAAAGAAGGGACCACGCTTTCAGCAGAGTCCTTGGAGTAATCCTGTTTCCTCTCTTGCGTGCTGTCATCTCATTAGGGTTAATGGATGCCAGTATTCTAGGAAACAGAAACAATTCAGGCTGATGTTGATCTGATTTTAGCCTTGTGCTCGATATTTACTTTTGCACAGTAGGAATTGTAGAATGGGGCCCACATTAGTAAGGAAGGCCTGATGTGCAAACTTGTGAAGAAGAGAGCAGCCCATTTGAGACGGGTTGATTTTGAGTGAGGGGACAGTTGTTGAGTTCACACATAACAGGAAACTTTTAACTGTCACTGAGTGGCCTGTTTTTCATGTATCAGGAAGGCTAAATTGGTAGGTTCATACTTCTCACTAATTCCAAAAGCAAACCAGCCAGGTTGTGTATGAATTAGGGAGCTTAAATTGGTTCTTGCCTGCTGGTTCTCCATCAAATCTACCTAAGGTTATTTCTATAGGATGCAAAGTGTAGATATTAGCATTGTGAAAACATGTCTGGAATGGCAATAGATGAAGCAACTGGTTTGGCAGGGGGAAAAAAATGGAGAAGGAAAAAGCAGAACATCCTTCCTGCATTTCACTGCTCAAAACTGACTTTTTTTTTTTTTCTGGAGAAAGCGGCCATTATGTTTTTGTTCCTTTTTGACTGCTAGATAAGATCTACCGGGCCCAAAATAAATCTGTGTGTTAAAATTCAGATTTCTGTTGTTTTCCCCAAAATTGGGAGTAGGGTTTAGTCCCTGGTATCTCTGTGGAAGTGGAAGTGGATTCTACCTGTTGCACAACTTATCTAGGCTAATCCTGAAGAGGATTTAAGTACTTTGTTCTGCATAACCATACGCACATCAAACAAATGTAATTATTGGAGATAAACGAAGAGCAAGTTGATTGTCTTGTTAATTGCTATAGAAAATCCTGATCCTTTTATTCGCCCAGTTTTCCTTCTGCCAAAGGAAAATATCTTCCACTGTGGTAAAAGACAAACAAAACAAGTGAAGAGCCTTTTTTGTTCACACTTTTTCTTCAGGTTGGATGTCAAAGGGGGGTTCATCAATATGAATTACAGGGATAAATTGGAGATCTTTAAAATTAGACTCCACTAAAAATGTATAGTGTTCATCCTAACAAATATATATTTGCTTTCATGCTTTGTAAAGTTGTATCTAGTTCACTTTTAATGTTATCTTACCAACTGCTTAGCATCACACTACTCTGAGGGTAAATTCTCTGAGTTAAGTATGTACTGCATGATGAGTCTCTAATATTATAATTCTACTGACAAATAATTGGATTCCTGATTTTAAGATGAAAAATTTGATATAAAGAATTTATTCAGTTCTGCCACGCCAAAGCTAATTTGGGTTTGGGCTACCAAAGTTTGGGCAAGAAACTAGATAACTAGGACATGGCAGCAAAGAGATCTCTGGATTCTTTGCTTTTATCCATTGCATGGATTTTAGCACTCCAGATCTACATAATAGATATACATACATTCTTGTTAAGAGTGAACCTGAGTTCAATCTGGGTCGAACTATTGTAGCAGCCAAAATGATCCTGAATTGTTGAAGTTATTGGGGGAGAGGGCAGGGACTAAAATAGACAGAAACATTTCAGAAGACACCTATCTTTGCTTTGACTTCACATTACTGTATGTGTTTTTCTTGCATACAGACTTAGAAGAGTTAGAGTCTATTTCCCTCTCAGAAGATGTTGGCCTTGCACTATACCTTGATGTAGAACTTAACATAGGAAGTAGAATTTCTAGATTTTGATTTCAGTTGCTAACTTCTGAACATCAGTGTTCACAACAGATTTAAACATGTTATGAAGTATGCTGCCTTGTTGTCAATAATATGCCAATTCTTGACAAAACATTTCTGCTGTGTAAATTTTTTTCAGAACTTGTACATAATTCCTTGTTTATGTCTTGGAGGAATTTTGTTGTTGACAAAGAATTGGTATTTGTTAGAAACAAAAATGAAGACTTGCAGTGATATGTTCTAATGATAATTTATTTATCAAAATGGTCCTTGATTATAATTAAATTATCTTCATTTCATAGAAAATATTCTGAGGCTTTTCCAAAACTGTAAAATTCCTAAGATGTAACCATCCAAAATTACTTTTTTGCTTAAGTTAAGCATTCTGGCATAAATAAAAATTCAATTATTTCAGCTGTATTCTTACTGAAATACTTTTCCACATTAATCAAGGAAGGAATTTTGGAAAGGTCACTTGCTTTTTAAAATAATGTTTGCTTAGATCTACAAAGAGATTGGTTTATTGAATCAAAATGAATTTGTCTTAATTTGTAGTCAAATAATTAAGAGCTCATTTGTGTCACATTAATTTACATTTTATAAAGTATAAGTAATAGAAGGCTTTGTTTGGAGACTAGGGCTGTGTATGTTTCAAAAATGATTTGGAAGAAAGGTTTTTGAATGTACAGGACAGGAGGCGCAACAATTCATATTTCTTTCCCCCAGGCTTCCGCATAACTTGGTTTAAGGAGTGGATGCTTAAAAACAACTGCATTTTTAATGTGGCTTCTTACAGAAGTCACATTTTTTTTCAGGTTCATGCAGAAATCTGAAAAAAAGATATGTTACTTGGAAGAAGTGTTGCACTTGCTCTCAGGAGTTCCAGAGCACCTCTTCCGACTAAGTTTTGAAGCATGCACAGTCATTATAGAAACCGTCTCTAGAACCTAATAAACTGCACAGATCCTACAGTAGATTTTATTTTGTAATGGTTTATGATTTTAGGAGGTAGGACTGATGGTTAAATTTTCTAAGTTAGAAAAAAATATTAATAAATGTGCTTAATGAGTAAAGAAGTGATTTATTCAGTACAGATATCCATATACAGAGCACTGCCTATATCTATTCTCTGTTTCTTCCCCACCATCATTAATGTTAAAAAAGTGTTCATCTTAAAAACTCTGCAAATAATTTTTTGAAATTATGCATTCTTCTGGCCAAATAGTTGTGGGGTTAGATTAGGAAGAATCAGAAGCAAAGGGCCCGAGACCAGATTAGTCTGTTACAGGAACAATGCACAGGCATTGGCCACTTCTCTTGCCCAGAAATGAATGGTCAGAGAGGTAAGATATTAACTTTGGATCTGAGATAGATAGATGATATAGATGATGTAGATAAATTGGCCTGAGTCTTAACAGCTGCAGCTGGTTTCCTTCATGCTAACAGCTTTTCCAGTCTCTGTGCCCATGAATGTCTGCTTGGGAGCCTTGAAATTTCAGTAAGCGTCTGAGCAAAGCCTGTCAGTAGGCCCTTTGTAATGCCTTGTACCTTAAAGAAAAAACAGGAGTGGGGATTTAATTATCACTGATCTTCTCAAATTTACAAAGCATCTCCCTGTATCTCACGCTTTAAAATCTTAGCAACTCAGCCTGCAGCTATCACCATTTTCTCTGAAACTATCAGACTGAATAGTCAGCTGTGCCTGCATAGTACACAATTTTTTAAAGGATCTATTCTGTTCTTTGTTGTCACTGAAATAGCCATATTCTTCATGATATTGTCTAGGTTTTTCATCACCTTCCTCTGTTAATCTCTTCTTTACTTCTCCAGCACACAGTTCATCTTTATTTGCTCTTGAGCCTAAGAAAGCAAAGCTATCACCTGCACTTATTTCTATTCAGTGATGAATTCACAAAGCATATTTATTTATTTTATTTATTACTCATATTTAGCCACCACCCATCTCCCCCAGAAGAGGGACTCTGGGCGGTTTACAATAAAATCCCACATAAAACATAAACATTAAAATCACATAAAACAATTATAATAAAACATAATAAATAAATAAAATCCAAGAGAAATGTAAAATCCAGGCTGGTGGGAGGGACTCTAGGGTGCGAGCCATCCACAAGAATGGCTATTCACTTTCCCGCCCCAGGCGAGATGGCAAAACCAGGTCTTCAGGGCCTTCTGGAAGGTCAGGAGAGAAGGGGCCTGCCTCAGCTTTGGGGGGCAAGATATTCCAGAGAGATATCTATATATCCATATATATATAGATATATAGATATCCATATGTATATATCCATATATATATCCATATATAGGTATCCATATATAGATATCTATACATAGATATCCAGAGATATCTATATATCCATATAGATCTTCATTTTCCACTTTTTACTTACCTAATGTTTATCTCTTCTTTACTTTCAGTTAATGAAGTGTGTAATCTGCATATCTCAAATTCTCAGTGTTTCAGTCTGAAATTTTAATTCCAGCTGTCATTATTTCTTATGATTTGGAAATTATATTCTGTGATGCTTTTTTTGCAGCTGCATCACACTATTGCCTTATATTATAACTAACATTCCAAGATCTTTTTCACAAGTTCCATTTCCATTTCAGTGAGACTGGATAGTTCTAGCATATAGTTTAACTGCTCCCTTTCTATTGCTTTTATATCTTCATTTGGTATATTTCAGTCATGGGAATAATCCCACCATATTTCTGTTCTACCTATTAAATCTTATTGCCCTACAATGCTAAGGGTTCAAGCTCATATTTATTTTCTAAACCCTGAGCCTTAATGCTTAATACTTATTATTAATTATTTAATACTTAAATAATGATGGATGTGAACCTTATAGGTCAACTTTCTTTCTGATTTTTCCTTATGTCATTTAGGACGCCCCCTTTCAGCAACATGACTTTTGTGAGTGCCAGCATAATCAGCATCAAGTGCCAGCATAATCAAGTGACACCCTAGACCAGCAATCCAGAAACCAAAAATCTCCTGTTAACATCATTCCCAAAGCCAGTCACTGATTTCAGTATTTTTCTTTTTGGGTCATCTTCCATGATGAATGCCCACAGTCTTGAGCTCTCTTCCAGAATTTTCAAACACTGTAGTAATACGGTTACAGTTGTTCTCTGCAGTATCATTCATCTTCACATGTATCAACAGAAAGGAACAATTTTCATTGGACTTGACAGGTCTCGTATATATGATCCCACTCCTGGCAGACAGCATGCATTTATTTCACTTGCTTATGGTAATATTAATTACTGATGTAGTGAAAGAGGATGTGTTGGAGAAGAATATGAATATAAAAGAATGATTGCTACAAAAAACAAGGGAGAGAAAGATACTGTATAGTATGTATATATGTACATAAAGGAAAGGTTGCAAAGTGTGTAATCAAAGTATGTAATCAAATAGAGCAAAGAAGAGTTGAGATTAAAAGAGAGATGCAAAAGATTGCAGAGATGTTTTAATGGGATTTTTTTGAAAAAATATTCAAGTGGGTGAAAAGTAGCCTCCAGCAGAGTGAATGGAATTAAAAATAAGAGCGATTAAATGATTTGGGATGAAACTGAATTGAGGGAATGCTGGAGTATTTTAGAGATTTGTATGGGAATTATAGTGATACTGTAAAGGGTGGAATTGAAATGAATGGCGTAAATATTAGTATCTAGGAAAATCTGATGAAAAAGAAATAGTAAGTGCTGTAAGAATGCTGAAAAATAGTAAGGCAATGTTACAATGTGACTTAATATGTGTAAAGACTGTAAAAATGTTCCCGTATACAAAGAGAAAAGTAGCTAGAGAATTCAAAGAATCAGTTTGTTACGTGTTCCCCGGAAACTGTTTGGCAGCATTTTGATTGAAAAGGTGCAAGAGAGGACCATGCATAAAATTAAGAAAGTGCAGTGCAACTTTATGCTGGGCAGGATGTGTTTAGACCAGATTTTTTACTCTTCAAAAAGTCATTGAGAAATGTTCAAATGTGAGAAAATTTATTGTTAATTCGTGGATTTAAAGGGAGTGTATGATACAGTGAATAGGTTTAAATTATGGGATATTTTACATGAATATGATATTGGAGAGTGAATGGTTATTAAGTGTGGTAAGAATGATACCTAATAGAAGTAAGACATATATGAGAATAAATGGAATGCTTAGTGAATGGTTTAACATTGAGCATCAGGTAAGACAAGGATGTGTGATATCCTCTTTGTCAATGTATTAATGGATAACTGCGTAAGGAATGTTTGTGGTGACAGTAGATGTATGTTTGGTGTGTGAATGTGTGTATATGCAGACAATGAAGTATTGCTGGCAGAAAGCCTGAATGTTTTGCACAGCCTGTTTTATTGTATGATGCAAAGGGGAATATAGATCTGCAAATTGATATGTCAAAGACCAAGGTAGTTGTGTTTGAAAGGGAAAATGGACTAAATGAGTGGAAGTATATATAAAGACAAATTAGAGCAAAGAAATGAATCTGTGTACTTTGTGGAAATCTCGATGTTTCAAAATGTGGATGCTGCTGGAAAGATAGTGGGTAGCAAGCAATCTGGGGTGTGGGATGAATGGTGAAAGGAAAATGGCTGGGATATAAGAATATGGTTCTGTCTACTTTGTTTTGGAAGTTAAAGCTGAGTATACCAGGATATACATAAAAGTAAGTGTACTTAAGAAATTTGTGTGGTAAAATAAGAGATAGGATCAAGTATGAACTGGTAAAAAATGAATGTGAATTGATTACAAAAGTGAATGACCAATATGGAAGAAGTATATTGAGATGGCTTGGTCATACAGAGAGAATAAATGAGGATCTAATCAGAAAAAGGGTCAAGAAAAGTGGGGTGAGATGTTGTGAAAGCGGTGGATGAATAGAATTGACAAGATCCTCAAAACAGAGAAGTGAGAACTTTAAAGGACAAAAGGAAAGGTAAGTATCAATGTATGGATGTAGTGGAAGCAAAGATGGTTCGCAAGAATAGGAAGGTATGGAAAGATATAGTGAATGACATTGATATGAACTAGATTTAGTTAGACTCTTCTCCTCTGCCTTTAATTTCCTTGGTTTAGTATAATGTTTCTTGCTCTGAAAAGGAATAGTGCAATGGCTCTGTGTGTATGTCTCTTTCCTGGACTATTACAATATCCTGTTTTGAAAGCCACTTGGATCTTTTCCTCTTTGAAATGTTGTCAATATTTTTTTTCTTGTTTGGTTTTTACAGAATCTTCCAATTGCTATTCAGTTTCTGTTTTGCATAAATTAATCTGAATCTGAAGGGCCTCTTTTCATTGATCTAATATTCTGATTATCTAGCTCGCCCACACCTATTCTCTTCATTTTTCTATATTTGATTCACTAATTCAGAGTCTGCTCAACAATCTGCACTTGGAAATGTGCTGATCGACTGTTGTACTTCTTCTGTTTCCTCCTTATGTACTTTATTTCCTGCCTGTGTTGTTCAACAATTGTGTCCAAATTTAGAATCTCTGTTTATGTTGCCTGAATCAAGTGTTCGCAACACAGAAACAATTCTGTTCACAAAACTCTATTAACATCTCTCCTGCTACAAGCTGCTCCTCTTTCAAACATACGGAACTGGTCATCCTGGAACTCAGTTGATTTAAACCGTGATAATTTAAAGGGGTTGTGTGCCAAAGATAGATTAAAAAGTATGTATTTGGAGAAATTGCAGACTAAAATGAGTATTAGGACAAATTGTGCATCAATAAGGGTATATTTGGGAACATGCAAAAAATGCATAGTCTATGGCTATAATATGCTATTATAAATGATAGGATGACACTTAACTATTTTATACAAAATGTAATATCTCAGAAATGTTTACTGTTCAAATAGCTGAAATGAATTATTTTTGTTACAATTTTGTCTAATCTACAACTTCTAATAATAAAAAAAAAACTTCTGATCTTCCTGTAATTAGGATAAGAGGAAGGTGGAATGTGATCAACCTGGCTTATAATATGAATTCCAAAAATAGCAGCAAATAAATTTATAGTCATGGCAATTAACTCAGAGATTGTATGACTAAGCAGATAATGCAATATGAGCTACCAAAGAATCTAATTGTTTATGAAGGAACAAACTTAAACTGCCAACTTTTGATTATGAAAGAGTTCTTCCTCCAGTCCCTCTAATACTAAGAGTTATGTATTCTTCTCTGGAAAATGTATTTATTTCATTGATACTTTTTATAAAGACTAGATGGCAGGCTTTCCCGATGGTGTCCCTACACAGAAACACCCTTCACCAGAGGTACCTCGAGGAGGAGAAGGATGAGGAGGGGGCCCTCTACAGGCCCTCTCTAGAAGTCCAAACCAGATGGACAGTTCCGTTGTGGCAAGACATTACCTGATATATCTCACTGATATGGGCCTATAGTAATCAGTCAGCAACTTTAACTTTAACCGCCCGGAGTCATTTTGAGATGGGCAGTATTAAAACAAAACAAAACAAAACAAAACTTTAAGAGGTACAAGCGGCTCCAACCCTACCTTCATTTTTCAAACAATTAAATCTATATTTTGGCAATTAATTGATTTTGGATGCCTGTAATAGGAAAGTTGATCATAAGTTTGTTTTAATTGTTTTAAATGAATTTGCATTTTTGTTTCTAAATTATACAGGTATTAATCTGATGTTCCCCTCTCAGAATCCACGAGGCTATGGTATAAATATTGTTAAATAAACAAATAATAAGGGCTGACCTTTTTTGTGTCTGTAGATTGTGTACCTGTTTGCCTTATTTAATGTTACTCACACTTTTTTAGGGAATGGGAAGCAGGAAGATTTTCGCAAGGGCTCTGGTAAGACCCTGGGGCAGCGTTTCATGAATAAAATTTCTCCAATTCCATCTGACCTGAATTCCACATGGGCAGGGTTGAAGGAAGTGACTGGGGAGTATCTTGTTTTGTTACATTCATTTAGGTTTGTTGACTCTGAGGAAGCAGATAGGGTGACTTATGATACGAGTTCTGCCACATGTGGGTTAGAACCATGATTCACCTAGCTTCTTCCTGAAGTGGCAAGGTGTCAAATCCTAACAACTACTCATAACCAAGAAGACTCAATTCTCACAGGATGGTATTTACCAGATTTATTGAAAGGGAAAAAAAAAGGCTTAGGTTGTTGGTATTTTTTTTTCTGCTTTTGGCTGTAGAGCCATTAAGTTACTATGGTAACAAATCACTCTAGAAGTCAGAAGGTCAAACTTCAGTATCCTTAGTTTTGGGTGTGAAAAGGCATTATCATATAAGGTAATAGCTCCTGATTTGCCTGGAGGGCAGCTTGCCTGGGTTTGTTAGTTTCAGTTTCCTTTCCATCTGCCTTCCTCCCTGTCCTCTCTGAGTGCTTGTGAATGCACAGCTTGAAAATATGTTTTTGTGCTTTCTGTAAATACATTTATTTTTATAGAAATGCCTGGTGTGTGATTTTTCTGATCTCTCAGGCCAAACACTTTCCAGCACACTCTGACAGGTTATGGGCCCAGTAAGCAGCCCAGGGAAACCCCAGAGAGAGCAGAGAGATAAGCTCCACACCTCATGCACATTTTAAAGGCAGGTAACAAAGACCTGTGAAGATTTTTCTTTAGAGCCGCCTGGAGATTTTCCAGCTGCAGCCGGTCTGCAGGACAAAGAAGCCAGCTGAGGTGACTTGCAAAAGAAGGAAGAAGCCATGGCTGCCTCCCAGTCCTCAGCGATGCCTCTTAAGCACCTCTCAGAGACCAACTACTTGAATTGGGCCCTGAAGATGGAGATGTATCTTCGCAGAGAGAATCTTTGGCTGCCAATTGGTGAGCAACCCCCCAAAAATCCCAGTGCTGAATGGCTGAGACAGGATGAGCAGGCTAGAGCCACCGTTATCCTGGGAGTTGAGGACAATCAGGTAGTGCACGTGCGAGGCATGCAGTCTGCAAAGCAAATTTGGAACACTTTAAGAGACTTGTATGTAAAGGCAACAGCAAGGAGTAAAGTTACCCTGACAAAAAAGCTGTACAAAGCCTACCTTGCAGAAGGAGATAGCCGTCCTGAGCACCTGCATCATATTCAGCAGCTGTTTGTTGAGTTGCAGGAGAGAGGAATGGAATTTACACCTCTTACAAAATCCTATATCCTGCTGTCCTCATTGAATGAATTTGAATGAAACGTGGGACACACTGATTTGTACCCTGGAGGCTATGCCTGAAGCAGACCTCACCCATCGTATGTAACACAGCGCTTACTCGCTGAATGCAAGAAGAGAGAGGAAAGATCCCCCCCGCATCTCTTCTGGAAAGCTGCAGCACCAGAAAAGGAAGGGAAAAGAAGCTGAGAAAACAGCACTAGCCAGCCAGCGATGCTTCAATTGTGGTTCAGCTGGACATTTGCAGAAGGACTGAGACCCAAGAGTAGAAAGACAAAGAAGAACACAAGGGCAACACAGAAGAAGGCTCTTCAGACAACCCAAATTGCACAGGTTGCTGAGAAGGGTAATTCTGATGTATGGGTGTTAGATTCTGGGGCCAATTGTCATTTATGTAATTGTAAAAGCTCTTTTGTGTCACTGTCTAAAACTGAAAGACAAAGTGTGTCTTTGGCTGATGGGTCTGTGACCAAAATTATGGGACAAGGTGACTTGTATTTATCCTGCTTGGGAGAAACTGTAAAAGGTGTGTTGTATGTGCCAAATCTACAGTCAAACCTTTTATCTGTGGCACTATTGACTGCAACAGGGTATATCATAACATTTAAGAAAAATGGTTGTGAGATACGTAAAAATGGGAAATTGTGTGCTACTGGTATGTTAAAAGACTCCTTGTACATTGTGCAAAATGCAAGGAAGCCAAGCTGCAAGGCTGCAGTTGGCAACACTCCATATCATGACCAATGTGCACCTGATGCACAGGAGATTTGGTCATGCTAATTTCAGGTATATAGCACAAATGCCACAGCTGTGTGCTGACTTAAAGTTAAAACCCTGTGACAAATACTTAGACTGTGTAGTTTGCAAAGAATGCAAAACACTAAAAGCTCCTGTGAGTAAGCACAGTGACAGAGTTACAACTAGACCTTTGGAAATTGTACACTCTGACATTATTGGTCCTTTTGCTCCAAGTCTTGGACAAGCAAGGTATGCAATGACCATCATTGATGACTTCTCAAGATACACATTTATCTACATCTTAAAACATAATGATGAGGCATTTGAGAAATTTAAAGGTTTTGTGACATGGGCAAATGGAAAATTCCCTAGGCCTGTATCTGCACTCCAATGTGATAGAGGAGGAGAGTACCTTTCTCACAAATTCAAAAGGTTCGTAGTGGAAAAGGGGATAGAACAAATTCTTTCTAACCCTTACACCCCTCAGCAAAATGGTGTTGCTGAAAGAAAGGGCAGAACCTTGCAAAATGTGATAGAATGCATGCTTAAAGATTCGCATTTATCTTTTAAGTATTGGGGAGAGGCAATATCTACTGCCTGTTATGTCCAAAACAGATTGTATAACTCTGTGATTCAGGACACTTCATTCCATTTGTTTGTTGGTGTGAAACCAAAGATAAACCATCTTAGAGTGTTTGGTAGTACTGCATGGGTTCATATTCCAAAACAACAGAGAAGGAAAGGAAGCCCCACAACAAAGAAAGCCATCTTTGTTGGCTATGAACAAAGCCAAAGGAGCTACAGGTTCATCGTGGGTGATAAGTTATTAATTAACAAAAACACTTCTTTTGCTGAGAAAACTGGAGGAGATTAAATTCTAGCTCTCCAGTTCTATCTACAACAGAACAGCAAGGACTTGCTGATAGTGATCTTTTGCCTGGTGAGGACATTAAACCAGAAAAGCAAACTGAAGTTCTGTCTGATGAGGCAGATGCTTCTCAGGAAAGTGATAAGAGTCAAAATTTAAGCCCTATATTACCTTGCAGGTCACAGAGGAGTAATAAAGGCATTCCTCCATCACGTTTTCAGGCTGAAACAGTAAAGGATTTTCACATATTCACAGAACCTGAGTCTTTAGAACAAGTGAATGCTTTACCACCTGAGATTGCACAAAATTGGCATTCTGCCATGCAACAGGAATTAGCATCCTTGAAAGAAAATAAAACATGGAAACTGGTAAATCTACCTCCCAATGAACACTGTTTAGGTTGTAGGTGGGTTTTCAAACTCAAAATGGATGCTGATGGAAAAATCCAAAAATATAAAGCAAGGTTGGTTGCAAAAGGGTTCACTCAAAGGAAAGATTTAGACTTTGACAAGACTTTTGCACCAGTTACTAAAGGTGAATCAATTAAATTACTGTTAAAAATTGCTGCACTCAAAGAAATGTCAGTTCACCACTATGACATTCAAACTGCATTTCTCTATGGTGATTTAGACCACAAATTATATATGCAGCAACCCTCTGGTTATGAAAAAGGGGAGAATCTGGTCTGTGAACTGCAGAAATCAATCTATGGGTTAAAACAGGCTGCTAGATCCTGGAACCAAAAATTAGATGAAAAACTGCAGTATTTTGGTTTTGTAAAAGGAAAATGCAGATCTCAGTGACAGGAAATCCACTTCTGAGATTTTAATTCAATTTGCTGGGTCAAGCTTAGGCTGGCATTCTAGAAAGCAAAGAGTTAACAAAGCAAATTGGTCTACACCTCATTTCTTAGCTTAAAAAAAAGGAGTGTTGGTATTTGTTTTTTTTTCTGCTTTGGCTGTAGAGCCATTAAGTTACTATGGTAACAAATCACTCTAGCAGAGTCGAAAGGTCAAACTTAAGTATCCTTAGTTTTGGGTGTGAAAAGGCATTATCATATAAGGTAAAAGCTCCTGATTTGTCTGGAGGGCAGCTTGCCTGGGCTTGTTAGTTTCAGTTTCCTTTCTATCTGCCTCCCTCCCTGTCCTCTCTGAGTGCTTGTGAATGCACAGCTTGAAAATATGTTTTTGTGCTTTCTGTAATTAAATTTATTTTTATAGAAATGCCTGGTGTGTGATTTTTCTGATCTCTCGGGCCAAACACTTTCCAGCACACTCTGACATAGGTTACAAAATCTAGGAAACTGAATGTGTGTACTTTTCTAAACTGTTTATCAGTAGGTATGATTCTGGCCTTGGGGAGGGGGAAGAAATCAATGAATCATTAAGGGAAGGCAAAAGGCATGTCATCCTGAGAAAGTAGAAAGCATAAGAAACTAAAAATAACTCCATCTTTTATTTTATGTATTTATTATTCAAATTTAATTACCGCCCATCTCCCCCAAAAGAGGGACTCTTGATTTTGATTTGCAGAAGATAGGGCAGACGGAAACTCTGATTAATATTCTACTCTAGGACAATAAAGAACATTCCTGGAATCCACTTTTGCTTCTTGACAATTTTGAAGGACTGGCAGTATGTTTCTTAGGGTGGGGATTTTTTTGATCCTCTTACTGATTGTTCCTTGAAGAAGTGGGGAAGTTGCTACTCACTTCATTGATACTGGAGGAATATCCAGGTGCTAGGTCCCTGTAATTTTTTAAGGAAGTTTGTAGAAAGAGTGATCGAGCTCTAACAATAGACCATCCAAAGGAAGCAGACTGTCTGATCTCTTTTCAGTCAGCATTCAGAACAGGACATGGTATAGATACTGCACTGGTCATCCAGGTGCATAAACTGTAGAGGGATCTGGATGATGGCCATGCAGCCCTCTTGGCCTTTTTGGCAGCCTTCACTACTGTTGGCCATGATATGATTCTAGATCAGCTGAGTTGGGTGCACTATTCTGCAATGGTTACATATTTTCCTGAGAGGGTGGTACCAGTTGGTGCTCACAGGGAAGGAGAAAACATTCACCATTTCATTACATCCATTGCACCCAGAGGATTCATCTTTCTTTTCCCTATTATTTAATATTTATGTGAAGTCTCTGCCATCTGTCAGTTTGTGGTGCAGTATCCTCAATATACTCATGGTAATCAATTGTACATCACCATGCTGTGCTGTAGATGTGGTGACAATCTCCAACTGGTGTCTGCAGGCTATTAGGGTCCTGTGAAGAAGAAATAAGGTGACACTGAATATTTGTAAGACAGGATACTGTTTGTCTAGAAACCACCTGGAAATTTGCCTATCTCAGAAATTTTGGAGAGTATGGAAGATGACCTTATGGAGATATGCAAGACTTGTTGCCCAGGTGATGAGGGATAAAGCATATTTTAATCCCACAACAGACAGATAAAATTTGGAAGCGGCTCAGTCCAATGCCTCTCTCATTCACTGGAATATAAGAAGGAGGAGGTGGTACAATATAATCAGATTTGCAAGATTCTGTTGTTATAGCCAATCTCAGTAAAAGTAGTTTTAGTCTTCTGTGGAGTTGATGGGCTGACAGAAATAAATGTGGATAGGGAGGCATTCCTACTGAAAGAGCAGATCTGCAACTTGGAGGTCCTTCTAGACTGTGTCCTAACAGTCAGGAACCACACTGAGACAAGGAATAGGTCTCTAGTGTTTTATTACTGCTACATTAGACAGAAAATCCTAACAAAGTGAAGAAGCATGGGAAAAACCCAGACAGATAAACCCCAAAAGTCAAGGCGTATCTGATCTGTGTCTCTCTGAATGGCTGCTTAACTCCTCAGTACTACGCATGCGTTTTCCCCCCTGGATAGGGGCCCCCTCCTGCTCACCATCAGTACTCATGACAGACTGTGAGGTTTGAGTATGACCTTGACTCTGAAAACAAAACTTATTTTGAGCCAGAAGGAGAAAACAAAACTTAGCGGGAAAGATCTGGGGAAGTAGAAACTGGTAGTGACTCAGCAGAGTGGGAGATTTTGGAGACACTGATTGGGTAGAATCCAGAGGGAGGTTTGAATCCTCCAATTAGTGCATGAGAGAGGAGAGCAGAGAAGTGCGCAAAGCAGAAGGCGGCTCAATTGGTTAAGGAGGAGAAATGGCACGAAAAGGATTGCATAAAAAGGCACCAGTGCCAGGAGCAAACTGCTGGAGACAACCATTCTACTGCACCAACAGCTTCGACAGGAGAATCCTCGCCAGGAAATGGAGCCTTGCCTGTAGCCAACATGGAATCAGTGCCAGTTCCCTCTACCAATGTGGATCTACCTCCTTCGCACCCAGATCCAGCCTTGCATCCAGTTCCACATTTCATTTTGCCGCTCCAGCCAAGCTCAGTCTTGCCTCTAGTTTCAGGTCTTGTTTTGTCATTCCAGCCAAGCCCAGTCTTGCTTCTAGTTCCAAGCCTCACCTTGCTGATCTAGCTATGCCCAACCTTGCCTCTAGTTCCAAGCCTTGTCTTGTCACTCTAGCCAAGTCCAGCCTTGTCTCCAGTTCTAAGCCTTGTCTTGCCGATCCAGCTGAGTTCAGCCTTGTCTCCAGATCCGAGCCTTGCCTTGTTGCTCCAGCAGAGTCTTGCCCGGCCTCTGTGGACAAGCCTCGCCTCGCCTCTGTGCTGCATCCTGCAGTGACACCTCAAGTTACCTCCTTGCCACACCCAGTCTTGCTGCTTCACTGAGAGAGTTAGCTGAGTTCTGTCTTGCTGTGTTGTCACAATCTCCTTCTACTCTTGATCTGGCAGCATCACCTTGTGTTCCTCCACTGCCTGGGTGGACTTGATAGAATTATACTGTCTATTTAATAAGGACTCTTTTCTGTTGTAAATAGTTGATTGTTACTTCTATTTGTAATTCTGCCTGGCCATCTCATAGTCTGAACAGGACATAGACTTATGGCTACTTCAAGACAGGCAGATGGATGCCATGATTTGGGAGATTTGGCTGTTGTACTACTTGCAGGCATTACTGCATGCCCTGACAATTGCTATCCATACCCCCATCACCTCTTGAATTGACTGCTGAATAGTCTTTATATGGGGCTACCTAGGAAAATTATGCCAAAGCTGCAGATAGTGCAGAATGCAGCAACCTGCCTGCTGGTGGATAAGAGTGCCCAGTGTAGGCACTACTTTAACTTTCAATAGGCTTCCAAGCAGAATTCAAAGTGTTAGTTTTAACCTTATGTGTCTTGGTGCTTAAGTATCTGCAGGTAGCAATGCCTACTTTGGTAAAGCTGACTCATCTTGTTCTTTAATCTCTGATGGGGATGCTGAGCATGCCCCTTTATGAGGAGATAATGATTTTCTAGATATGCTGTAGGAGAATCCCTTACCTCTGGAGATCCCTGTGTGACAGCCTTTTAGTGAATAGTTAAAACTGAGCTCTTTCACAGGGCTTTTAATTCATGAGAAACATGAAAGTCACTCACTGGATATCAGATTTTAGGATATGGGTTTCTTCTAACTGTTTTTTTTTTTTTTTTGGACTTTATGCAACTTTTGGTTTACTGCCAATGATCTGTGTAGAGCTGGTGATATACTGATGATGCAAATAAATAAATAAAGGGCAGGGAACCTTCTCTGCTCCCCTCCCAGCATTATATTTGGCACTGATTTCTAATTGAATTTGCTTTACCCACAGGAGCCACGCTTCATAAAAGTGGAAACACAAAAGAATCATTGTTTTCTCAGTTTAACAGCTATTTTTTTGCATAATAGTAGAAAAAGTATTGGGGCTGCAATGTTGTCTAATAGTTACATGGTTTTCCTAGGTGCATGTTCCTCTGTGTAAGAGTTCAGGTGGAATAAAATTATCCAGTAGCTTCATAAGCCTTAAAATGTTATCTATAGATAGATATACAGATACAGATATGCATTCTAAAAATTATGGCAATTGATGACTAATAGCTCTGCAATCTCTTGTAGTGCTGAAGTACATCTATACAGCAGTAGATGCCTTCTAGTGAAGATCCTTCCAAAGTGCATGTGACAATATGTTTGGCATTATCAATAATCATGGCTTTTAGATTGCATTATAGTGCATCAGTAAGTGGTTCACATGTAAAAATGGTGACTTAAGTGAAAATGCAAGGTGTGATATCTACATGACATTCAAAAATATTTGCAGTCATATTTGTGAAAATGTTTAGCAAAATGAATTAAATCTAGAGAACAAAGTCACTACATCAAGCATATGACTGATGGAGTTGTGAAATTAGATTTTAGGTTACAGTTGTATGTGATCATAATATAATGCCCAAAATATACACTCTTATTTATAAGCATCTGCTTGGAAGCTTCATTTATTCTTCTTCTTGAGTCTATGTATGCATTTGCTTCACTTTCACTTCTGTCAAAGCAGTTTGGTTCCTGATCTATCTGTCGTCATGTTTCTTCTAAAGGTAATTGAGGAATCTAGGATAAGTGGGGACTTTATTTTCCTCCTTGTTAAGAAAACCTTGAGTATCTATATTGGCTTCTTGATATATTAGTGTGAATCTAGAATCTCTGGAGATGAAGAAGATTGTAATGTGGCCACTTCAGTGATCGGAGCTGAACTAAATAAAGAGAAGAACAATATAATGTAATCATACTGGGCTAATTTTTTTGAAATGAGTATGATGTACATACTTTGAAAATGATCTGAAAAACGTGCTTGGGACTTTGGGAAGCACAGAATAACACCTTTCTGTGGTTCATTTATGTAGCTTATCATTTAAATAAGTTGACTCCTTAAAGCAGCAGAGGCCTTGAAAAAGACAGGTTGCTATAAGTAACACTATAATCCTTGTTTTTTTTTCTGTTTTATTTTAAGAAAATGAAAATGAATAAAATCCCATGTTGTATCTTAAGGTATGATCTACTTCGTGATTTTTTTCCTGATAACCTAGGCTGTAAGTTCATTAAAACAGATAATATACACCAAACACATAGAAACTTGGTAGATTAAACTTTTCCAAAATCTGATGATAGTTGCAGGGAGCACCATGACATCAAAAATATTTATAGAATAAAAACCCAAAATCAAAATAATTGCAGGATCAGAGGCAGAATCTGAAGTATTGCCTGTTGACAAATATCTGGGCAAATAGCTTGTCACTAAACTACCCGTTCACTATCTGTTGGAGTAAAACTGCTTAGAAACAGGAAATAAAGGTTTTGACTCCTTGCTTTTTGTAATTGGTTCCAAAATTGCCCCAAATCTGTTTTGTCTCAACCCCTGTCCCTTTATGATTCAGCAAGTCTGTCATGGGCACAAACCTATTCCTATAGTATGATTACAGCTTACGGTACTGTATCTTGAGGTGCAGAAAATTTACTGGTAAAAGCTGGTAAAAAGTTCATCCTGGGTGCGTGTAATAAATTTTAATCCTTTCTGCATCCCATCTATTTCCTAAGTGATACAGATCTCTGGTTTCTGCGAAACAAGAACTGAACAAGCATTACACTTCAAAAAACAGGATTTTTATTGCAGTATAACAGGCAATAAAACTAAGAAGATGGAGAGAAGTTTAGTCACCGGTTGGCTTTGAGACAAACATCATTAAGCAGTGCAATTCTGCATCTTCTTTTTGTGACACATATGGGAAAATGGTTACAAATTAAAGATCTGTTAATCAACTTCTGCCTGAATTTTTTTCCAAATTTTATTCCAATTTCTTATTAAGAGATGATGAGATAAATTATGCAGAAAAGAATTGGAGCCTCAGTTATCACAAAATCAGGTTATTAACCTGACTTCATTAATTTCTACTTAAGAAATGGTGAATAAAACTGAATCTGTGAAATTGAGGAATGTTCCTGGACCTAAAGGTTTTATAGCAAGTTTGCATTAAAATATATTAGATTGTTACTGTACCATGTATTTTACTAAAGGCATATGTTGAAAATAGATTCCTGCCTCTCATTTTTAATAAAGCTAATGTTATAGATGGGCAAGGATCCTACAATGAGTTCTAGATATAGACCTATTTGGTAAATGTGAATGTTAAAATTTTAAGCTTCTCAGCCCTGCTCTGTTGCCAGAATGGGCCAGAAACCATTAATGGGGACAGAATTTGATGTTCTAGATGATGTTCCCCTCTATCCTCTACTCACCATGAAAGCAACTTCAGGGTGCATTTTGTGGTTACAGTTTTAAAGTGCTTATATCACCCTGTATGGTCCTGTCTGTTTTGCTAGAATACTTTACTTTTTAAAGGCTTACTCCAGTACTTCAAAAAACCCACTTAACTGAGTTTCTAGATGCCCTAAGATCTAATGTCTTGTAGAGCTCCCTTTTCGTGGCAGTCGCTATGACTAGGTAGAATGTTGCTGGTTTGAAATCCAGCAGTTTTTTGTTTTGTTTTTTTAATTCGTTTTGTTTCTGGGCTAGGTAGATTTTCCTCTGGGCTTTTATTTTAAAAAAATCCAGAGGTCCAGCATTTCATTGTTTTTCCAGTCACTTGAGTCCATTTGGGCTATCTGTGAGCTGGGTGGGAAACCCTTTTATGGCAAATGAGTGCAGAAATTATGAAAAGGCGGACTCCCCTGGATTTACATCTCTCGAGGCACACACACACACAAGTATGAATGTAAAGAAAGACCTGCGCACAGAAAGAAAAGTGATTGATACAGAATGGTGGGAGGGTATGATGGCAGGGAAATAGTCCAGCAGGAGGACATTATAGTCTGCAATCCAAGCTGAATACCTTATATACTGTTGGCTAGCTGGCGAAGCACAGGAGCAACTGAAGGATGCAGTGCAGATGTGCCATTTATCTTGGCCTCTAGCTTGCAGCTTGTTCCTCTGAACAAGGTACAGCCAGCTCAGACTGGATTTATATGATGCTATCAAAGTACTGATAATTGTAGGTTTTTAATTAATGTGATTGCTTTAATGTCCCAATTCCTAAATGCATCATCAATAGCAAGGCAAACTAAAAGGGAGAGAGAAATGCTCTGATTGGGAAACGGGGACCATTCTGAGTGATGGTTGACTGTTTTGAGTTCAGGCCACTTTTGAAATATACAGAATGTCCTTTTCTAAAACTGGAATGTTTTGTGATGAAATGTTTTCTGCACTTTTCTTTCAAGCAATTGGATTACTTTTTTAAAATTGTTTTGTTTATGATATAATTATCCAGGCCCTTTTTCTTTTCTTTTTTTATTTTAACGTTGCACAACATTGCTAACAGAGTTATATGTATAGACGTGTCAGTCTGTTTAATATATTTGTAAACAAAAATGATTGTATAAAAATGCACTGTTTATGAAAAATCTTTATCTATTGTGTCTCAGAGAAGCCTTTCATCATTATGAAAGGCACTAAAACAAACTAAGGAGGCCCTTCGAATAGTCACTCATGCCCTTGTTATCTCCCATATAGACTACTGCAATGTGCTGTACATGGGACTACCCTTGAAGAGTATCTGGAAGCTTCAGCTGGTCCAGAATGCGGCCGCGTGGGCTATTTTTGGTGCCCCTAGAAGGGCGCACAAAACACTTTTGCTACGCGAGCTGCGTTGGATACCAGTCTGCTTCCAGGTCCAATTCAAGGTGTTGGTTATCACCTTTAAAGCCCTACATGGCATGGGGCCAGGTTACCCGAGGCACCGCCTCTTCCCCATTTCATCAGCCTGCCCCACCCGATCATGCAGAGAGGGCATGCTACAGACCCTGTCGATAAGAGAATTCCATCTGGCGGGGTCCAGGAGGTGGGCCTTCTCTGCAGTAGCACCTGCCCTCTGGAACATCTTGCCCCCAGAGGTGAGATTAGCCCCATCACTCCTAGCCTTCCGGAGGAAGTTGAAGACCTGGCTCTGCCACCGGTCTTGGGGCAGGGAGGAGAATAGTCATACTTGGGGCTGGCTAGTACCTTGAAATGCCCCTCCTATACAATGAGACCATAGCCATCTGGATTTTATCATATTTGGTAGCTCTGTGAAATTGTTTTATAATGTGTTTTATATTGAAATTTTATTATCTATTTATTGTTTTATATCGTAAACCGCCCAGAGTTCCTCTGCTCAGAGGAGATTGGCGGTGACAAATTTAATAAATAAATAAATAGATAACCATCATACAGGGATGAAGATCTGAGGGCCTTAGGGAAGTTCTACTTTCCACCATAGAAGTGGACTTTCTTTGCCTAAGCAATCCAGTATAACTGACTTGGGAATGAGATAGACATGAAATTTTATTTTCTTTTACTCTCTACCTTAAAACATTGATAGAGACACTGATATAGTATACGTGAGAAGTGTATGCTCTTTTCCTCAAGATTAATCAGCTTTAAATATCTACCATAACATTGCCACTTAGGCAAAAATCCAGAACTGCTGGATTGTGAATCTGTGATGGAGTGTGTCCCTGAGGAGGGGGGTGATGTGATGGGGATCGGAGGGGGGGGGAGAGAGGAGAGCACATTCCAGGCTGAAAAGCATTCTCACAGTTTGCGCTCGTTGGAGAGTGTGGAGGGGCTGAGGAAGAAAGTTAGACTAGCTCCACCCTAGAGTATTTCCCAAGAGTGTTTTTCCCTTTAGCTCAGTTAAGGGATCTTTAGTCTGGCAAGATTCTGTATATGGCAGAGAACAATAAAGGAACTAGAATTTGGATCTGACTCAGTGTAGTTTTCTTTGCTGATTATCCTGACAGAATCTCTAAGGACAATGGTATTTTAGAACAGCTTAACAGGGCTTCTACTGTTTTCCTTAACAAACACTTTGTTCCTGTAACAGCTGTCATTGCTAAATGATTAAAGATTATTACAATACAAGATGAGATTGGTCAGGTGGTTAAATATGGTAAAAATAAGCCTTTGCATTTATAGTAAATACATTTACTTATTTATTTATACTTCAAATTTAGTCACTGCCCATTTCACTCAGGGAGCGACTCTGGGCGGTTTACAATAAAAATTTAGTTTCAGTTGCCTTTTGTATATGGGCACTTCTGTATATAAACACCTCTGTGTTCTCACAGTATAGGCAGTGTTGGAGAGTGGTTTAAACTGCCACAGAGCTAGGTTGTTGAGCCAACTGTGAGATACTGTATCTCCATTTTCACATTGGAGAGATTTTGTCTGACCTGTTCCCCTAAGCTTCTGAGCTTCAAGTCCTACAAGGGAAACACAAGCATGATGGCTTTTCAAGTCATCCTCAATAGGCCATGTAAAATTAACTTGGTGAAATTGACACATGGGTAAGTGCCAGGCTACTAGATTTTTTTCCCCATTTGTGTAGAAAGATTTCTGTTGCTGAAAAACCAGTGGCAGCTAAGAATGAGATAGCTTTTTTACGCATTTCAGGTCAGCAGAAGTGAAAGCAATCATGGATCACTTTTTGAAGGATTGGGAACTGAAAATGAAAATGATGTAGCAATGCCTCATTTCTGCTTAAGTGTCACATGATTGCTTGATTTACTGATCTTGGCAGTAAACTGGTAGTATTTCTGTCCAGAATTCTCTGGACAGCGTTTGTTTTTGGAGGGTATACTTGTAAGCAGATTATATCTGTATTGGAATCAATAATAACACAATTAGAATGATGGTGAAAGTATACAATTATTATAATCATTCTCAATTTCATTTTTTTTATAAAATCCAGAGTAAATCAATATGTTCATATTCTAGAAAGTATTACAGCTAAGGAGCTGTACAGAAAATATACCATAGCTGTTCTTTTCAGTTTAATGATTCATGGGTGCCAGATATTCAGATAGGTGCTTCACATCTCTTTTTAATGTCTGTATGATCATTACAGACCTGTTACATGTTCTGCTCATAGTAAGAGAGCTATTATTCAAGAGCTTATATGTGTAAAAAATTGCTTTACTACATGCAGATACATTGAGACAAATTTTCTGTTATATATAATATATATATATATATATATATTAGCTCTTATTAATATTTTAGTTATGATTATATAATTTTTACTGAAACCATTATTAAATATTTAAAAAAAAATAAGGCAGGAACAAAAGGTAGCAAAAAACTTGCAGGCTTTCTGCATGGGGCCAGGATATCTGAGGAACCACCTTTCTCCAATTGGCTCTACCCACCCCCATCAGGTCTGGCCGGGAGGGGCATGCCCTGGGTCCCATCAATTAAAGAATGTCATCTAGTGGAACCCAGGAAAGGTGCCTTCTGTTGCTGTACCTGCCCTCTGGATCATCATTCCCACTGAGATTAGGTAGGACCTGACTCTTCTCCCAGGCCTGGCCACTGAGACGTTAGGTGAAATATTGTTAATTTATTGCTGTTGGTTATCCTTGGTTTCTTTCTTTTTGCTTTGTTCTTGTGGTGTATCAATTTTCATTTTCTTTATTTTATATTGTTTTTAACTGTGTTTGCTCTCCAGTCACTTTAATGAGATGGGCAGCCATCTAAATCAAATCAATTAAATAATATGAATATATACTAATTTTAAATTTAGCTTTAACTATTCTGAAGTGACATTCAAAAAATAATTATCCATGTTTTTAAGCAGAATAGATAATAAAATATATATGTATATAATTTTCCTTATAGGAATCCAGAAGCGTTGAAGTCACAAGAAAAGGTAAGCAAACACATGTATATATATATTTATTATTAAATTTATAGGCCCTCTGACTTCATCAAGAACATTTTTCGTTGGTGTGAGTAAACTTAATTTGTTGTAGAAAATACAAATCTTCAAGATTAAAATGAATTATTAGGGTTTTCAATTATTGCTAGGCAATGCATTTTTTTTAAAAAAGAAAATGTTCCTTTGATTCCTAACTTCTTGATATGTCTTCTTGGTATGCAGTAAACTGTACCATGAAATGACTTCTTGGTATGCAGTAAACTGTTTTATGTTGAGAATTTATTTTGGCATATAAAAATCTTTAGAGTCTCTTGAAAACTGACATGATATTATCAGTTATTTTATATATTGATAAAAAGACAGTCCTTTCAAAATATAGCTCAAAAACTGTATACAGTGGTGTGCAAATGATAAACGTTTCTTTAAGGAAGACTAATCTTTTTTGCGGTATTTTTTTTTCAATATTGCAATATTTCTTTAAAGTATCCTGCTTTGATGAGCTGCTTTATTAATATAAGTATACTGTAGTTTATTTAGCAGTGAACAATGAATTGTAATGGTCACAAAGAAATTGTAGTCTGGATTGGCTGAAAAACTTTATATTTAAAAATAGACATATATCTGGGAATCATCACCACTATCATTAGTAATTTGCTTATATGACATTTTTCCAAATTATGCTCAAAGTTGATCACAAAAACAATGCATAAAACTTCAATGTTTAATTCAAAGAATTTGACAAGGATCAATGTTGAATGAAGAAGCTTTAAGTTCAAGAAAAACTTATTTTTAGAACACGGGTAAAGAATTTAAAAATTACAATTTCCATTATCCCCAATTACTGACTGGCTGGGGCTGACTAGAGTGAAAGTCCTTTTAGGATGAGTAAGGTCAGAAGTTCCAAATCTCTGATTTGGAGATTTACTTATAGATTTTACTAATTATTTAAATAAGTTATCAGTAAAGCAGAATGTGCCAGGTGTGCTAGCAGTTTTTCCTGTTATTCCATCATAACCCATTTTTGGTTAGTGCAGCCTTCCCCAACCTGGAAGGTGGGGACTGTTACCCACAAGACATTCTCAAATCATAGTTACAACATATTTGGCTGGATATTGGTCAGAAAAGGCTGGACTAGTATAAATGACTGGTATTTTTAACTTAAGGACATACTTCAGGTAGAAGGGTAGACTTTGTATTCCAGTCATAGCCAATCTTCATCTTAACCATTTGCTTCACTTATTTTAGCTTTGGAGTGAAGGAAGCAAGTGAAAGCAGTGTAGTAAGCAGCTGTTTTGATCTCTCCTCCTGTCAATCGCCTCTTGAGTTAAAGCCAAAAGGTTATTGGCAAAATGTCCAGACTGTTGTGTAATTGGGTTGTGATTGATGGCTGTCTACGAATGTGGAAAGAGTCCTGGAGTGCTGAATAACAGAAGCCACTATTTTTTTCTCTTTAATGTGCTTTTGCCCTATAAGCAAGAGGTTGCAGTTGCTGGACTGAGAGTCTGTCATGAGTAGACACAGATTTCAAGATTTAAAGTATTAGTATTAAAATTTAAAATTTAATACTAATTGGCAGTGGTCACATGTTGTTTGAAAAGCAGCAGAGAATTTAACGTTAACTTTTCAGTTGTGTTTAACAGATGTTCTTGTTAGGTTACAGGTTGAACAATATGCCTCTTTTCAACCTCTACTTAGAATGATTACTGAGGATCAGGATATCCCATGTGTTAATACCATAGAAGATAATTATTTCATATTAGAAACTTCTTGTAGGACCCAATGGGTTTAGTTTCTACTTGCTTCAGGGTATGGAATAGTTCATGTCTATACTTAGAAAAAGTCAATGTTCATAAGTACGCAAGAAAAGTAAAACAAAGAAATAATACATAATACAGCAATAGGCAAGCTTTGATACCACATTCCAATTTCTAAATTCTAACTTAAGTTTCAATTTAATTTCAAACCTATTTATTTATTTGATTTCTATAGCCGCCCATCTCAGCAAGTGGCTCTGAGTGGCTTACAACAATAAAACACATAGTCTTACCTACTTCAGAGCACAGGTATAGGAAGGAGCTGAGAAAGTTGTTGCATTCTTTTTGTTACCTTCTCTCTTTGCATTGTGGGTAAATATGCATGTTCTAGATGTGTTTTGGGGTGCTTTGACTTCAAAAAGTTCTTTCAAAATCTGAACCCAGAGATAGCAATGGAACACCTTACTCCAGAGAGCTTTGCCTAAAATGGTTTCAAGGGCCTTTATCACAGAGGTTTGACTTGAGCTGTTAACAGGGGAGGCTCAATCAACAGCTATAGGTCTGTGCCCTTGAACGTTTTTTTAATCAAAAAGTTCCACAACTGCTGCTTCACAATACACAAGTACACATTTCCATTAGATCCCTTTCTTAGAAAACTAGTATTGAGCAATGGCTGGTATAATTATGTTTTACATTGATCTCCTGACATTTTTGAACTGCTTAATCTATCCCAGTTCGTTATTAAATAGATTCCTACTATTTCCAGTTTTGTTTGCATAGCATTTTGAATTAAACCCCAAAGTACAATATTCCTTATAACTGAAAGGCCCTATCATGTAAGGATGGACTCTGCAATTATTTGCCAGTTCTTGTGAGAGGTTCTAGCAAATAAGTGAAAAATAAAAAGCTGTGACAGTTGTTGATCAGGCTTTTACTGAATTCAAAGGAATTTTCCAGCCTCCTCTTATAATGCTTTGCTCTGGAGGATATGATGAATGGATTTGGCAACAAGTACCCAATAATTGAGGGCCAGTTTGGTATAGTTGTTCAGGCATCAGTAGACCTAAATTCTAGGCCCACCTTAGATACAAAGCCAGCTGGGTGACTTTGGCCCAGTCCCTCTCTCTCAGCCCTAGAAAGAAGAAGGCAATGGCAAGCCACTTGTGAAAATCTTGTCAAGAAAACTGCAGGGACTTGTCCAGGCAGTCTCCCAGAGTCAACACTGACTCAAAGGCACAGGTGTGCACACACAGAGACACAATAATTACTCATAAATAATAGCATTTGTAATCTAGCACACTCATTACTGAAAACCTGAATTCATACACTAAGTAACTGGATCCTACTTTTAGTATTGAATAAAATAATGAGGGAGGCAAAAGAGGATGTGACCAGGTGACAGAAACACAACCATTTTGAAAGTATAATTGTGATATAGCAATGGTAGAGGCTTGAGAGTATTGTGAGATGGTACAGACCCCTGTCTCTAGGATCATCCTTCACATATTTCTGATCTGCTATTTGGTGGAAAATATAAATTAGTTTGTTGACATGGATGTCTGCAAAGAGTTTTTTTCTACTCAATTCCTGAAAGCACTGGTATCATGCAATCCTTGGTCACGGTACTCATTCATTGTGTATGCTGTGCTGTGCTCTTGGTTTTATCCCATCTACTTTCAATTTATCTAAAGTATGAGCAGTATGCCTCAACAGTATATGGTGGATGTACATGATGTGAAAAAAACTCCATGCCTATTTTTATGTAATACAAAGTGCTTATCAATTCACATAGTATTTAAACAATAATAATTGGAGAGACCAACAGCTCCCACAAGCAATGGTCTGCTACCTCAGACAATTCTTTATATTTGAAAATATAAAAATATAAAGCAATGTTAAGCATTAATTAAGAAAAGAATTAAGAATCAGAATAAAAAAATTTAAAATCAGCAGTGACTGATAGGATGTTGATGATGAAGAGGCTAACTATGTCTCTTTGGTTCTAAGTTCTCTGTAAAAGGACCCCAGGATCCAAAGGATTAACAGTTTTCTATTTAACCATGACTTCCAGAGAAATGAAAACAGAGATTGTAAGGAGCCGATAGATTTAGGGTAGGAATCTATAAATAATGCTGTCCTTCAGCAGTGAATTTTAATGATAAATGCTAGCAAGGAAAGGAACCAATTTCTTCCCCACCCCCAATCTCAGCATTTGCAGTTGTAAGTCATATTTTGTTACATCGTGTTTGCTTTCATCAATCACTTTTTCCAATACAATCTGTCAAAGTAAGCACCTTTGAATTGTAGACAGCATCACAAACAGTAGATGTGAAGAAATTCTTTAGTGCCAGTCTGAACTCTGCCTCTCTGTAATCAGAGGGTGTTTGAAGATTTACAAGCAGTGGCACTGGAGTCAAGATTGGTAAATATATGGCTGATCACAGATAATATCTGAGGGAATTTGCTAAAAATTATCAGAAGATATATATTTTATATTAGTAGATATTGGACACTTGTCTGCCCCTCAGCTCTTTCTGTGGCAATAACCTATCTAAAATATGCTGCATTTAACAAAAAATCAAGCAAGATGTTTATCTTCATTATTATATTGTTTCACACCTCAGGCTAACCCAAAATGTGGGGGGCTCTTGGTTTAATAGTCACAAATCAAATCACTTTTGTATATAAATCATAACTTATAGCTTAGTGTAATATGTGTACACATTATGGTTAAAGAAAATACTAGCTTTGTATGACAATATATGTACATTATATGTATTGACAATATATACAAGTTCCATTTGGAAGTAACAGATTTATTCTGTATTGAAATGCAGGAGGTTTTGAGAACAACAACAACAAAATACGGGATTAAGATGTGAAGGTCACTCCTATACTAGAGCTCATTTGGGAGAGTGTTGCTCCACAATCAACTGGAATTAAACTGGAAGCTCCACACAGCTTTTCACATGGTGCCAATATTATTCTAGGAACTTGTTTTCCATGACCAATATCTTGCTATAATGTTTACTGAGACATGAAACACATTTGGCAATGTCTGTTCATTGGCACTGGCAAGTAGGGGCAGGGGGTGTTCTGCTTGCCTTATATTCTGTATCCCCTATAAATCAGAGGAAGAGAGTTATTTAAGGTCCTGGTTTGGCTGGATAATCCCTAATTGGCTGAGTTGGGTTGATAGAATAAAAGGACAAATGGATACATGCCCCCAGTATGACCATAGATATGTTCCAAGTCCACAAAAGGGATGGGAGAACCTTGGTAAATCTGACAAGGTGAATGGCCTCTTCTTTTGAATTGCCCTTTTATTTCTCTTTTCCAGCATTCTTTATTATTCTTTGAAAAGTATTCTCCAATATTTTTCCTTCTTGTTTTCTATTTTTTTCCTTCCGTTTATCTCACCCATCCCCTATTGGTTCTGAAAGGAAATACTTGAACTGATTGTATTCCACTTCTTACTCTGCTCTTCCAAAATCTCCTGTCATCCTCCTCTGAAGAGGACTCAGAGGTATTTAGATGGGGGAGAACAAAAAATGGCTCTGGACTCAACAAGAAATTATATTCTACCCCAAGATCTTGCTGGTGGAATCAGACTGAACTCCTTCTTTCTTAAACAACTCCTTCTGTATCCTTGTCCAAGGAGTGGTATAACTAATTAGAAATCAGTGTGTGTGGCCACTCATCTATTTGCTCCATGTAAATCCTATGAAGAACCAAGTTAGATACTATTCAGCAGTTTAATAAGATGTTAGATAACTGCAATGCACTGTTTAAACATACTTAAATGTATTTTGGCTTTTTTCAAGAGTGGCAGGTGGTCACATTATTCAGTCTGATTAGCATTACCTTTTGTGTTCCTCTTGGTTCCATCTAGTAAGACCAAGCTCTCTGACAGCACCTGCTGTTGTCCTTCCCAATGTTTATTTAAACAATTCCTCCTTTTAGAGCAATTTTGCCCTTTTCATACTGTATACAGCATGCTATTTAGCAGTTCTGCTGGATTACTCATGATTATTCCACCTTTAATGGCTGCTTCACTTATTTTCTGATTTTGTCCTATTTTTCAATTAGTGAAATAGTCCTGTTTCAATTTTAGACTAGTTAATTATTAATGTTCTTCAGAGTTCCATGGCTGTATGAAACTGGACCACAAATGTCCACTTTTTCTTTGTGGTATATCTGAGTCTGGACTGCTGGCCACCCAAGACATTTTGCTGCTTCAGGGAAAGAACAAAAACATAATCTCACCTTCAAAAGATGGAATGCACTGGCTTAATTCTAGGTTTAGCGTTCTTCATTGCACCTGGATGCAGCAGGCTACCTTGGAGGCATAGGATAGGATAGGCTGTACACCACATACAGCTCTGTCTGCTTTCCATTCTTTAGTAGTTGCTGCCTAATGAGTCTGCCTAATTAGTTTGCCTAATTATAGGACTGGTCCTGACAGCTCAAGTTGGTGTCATCATACCATTCTCTACCAGGCTATTTCCAATCTCTAGTACCTAACTTATCTTTATTTTTTAAATCCATGAAATATTGAGGAGTATCGGCTTCTAAAAAAAAATTCCATACTCACTATTGGATAAATTAACATTTTCTGCTAAATTTCATATTTTAGCTTTATTTTCCATAGTGCTTTGCAAGATATAGTAATGCATTTCATACCAATGCAAAGCATTTCATACCAATGGTGACCTATCAAAGCACTCATTCAGTTGATTTATTAACATTTTTAATGTCCAGTTTGCAAATTTCTAGTGAATCTGCAAAAAGTTGTTGGCTTTCATTGCTGATGTCTATGGGAGGCATTTGGAATTCTAGAGAATGATCTGCTCTTTTTTAAAAACACACACACACACATGGCTGAATAATTGTAGTCAGTTTCTCAGCCCCTGCAAATTGCAATAGCTTTCCACTCCTAACCTCCATTTGTCAATGAAGCTGCTAGATATGGCTCAGAGTCTTCAGCCATAATTATTCATTTGTTCTTATTTTGCTTGCAGTCATCTATTCAAGAAATTGATGTCAAATGATGGGTTTTTTTAAGCCAGTCAGCCAAGAATTATCAAACCAATCTTTCCATTGCTACTTATCTAACTTTAACAAATGCTATTTATTTGTAGGTTTACCAGCAGCCTCTTTCAGGAGTGAACTATGCTGCTGGATGTGTGGCTGATAGCTTAAAAGCCTGACTTCTTAAATGCGTTTAAGCCAGGAAAGCATAGCTGCAAATATGGATTTCTTAACATATGCTGTGATTTACAGTAACTGCTGAATGTCTTAAATGAACACATGCCCATTTTAACCAGCATTTGTAAAGTTAATAAAGTATCATATGTTTTCTGGATGGAGTCTGAGGGGATCTGGTTGCACTTGACATTGATATCTATAGTTGACCCTGATATCTATTACAGGAGGCCTTTCCGTAGCCAACGGTTGTATGGTAATGCCATCAGAAATGACGCATTTCTTTTATTTATATTTATCACGTTTCTCCACCACCCATCTTGGCAAATGACTCTGGGTGGTTTACAAGCAAATTAAGAAAATAAATTAAAATATTGTTAAAACAGATTCATTATAAAAATATAAATATACATAAATATAAAAATATAAAAATATAAAATATAAAATCCAAGATGGTAAGGCTGCATCAAGGTGCCAACCACCCCCATGATTGACTATTCCCCCTCCTGCCCCAAGCGAGCTGGCACAGCCAAGTCTTAACTCCCTTTTGGAAAGCCGGGAGAGTGGGGGCCTGCCTCTGGGGGTAACTTATTCCAGAGGGTCAGGGCCACAGCAGAGAAGGCCCTCTTCCTGGACCCTGCCAATCGACAAACACCCATGGACAGAGTCCGTAGCATGCCCCCTCTGCATGATCAGGTGGGATGGGTTGATGTAATGGGGAAGAGGTGGCCCCTCAGGTGCCCTGGACCCATGCCATGTAGGGCTTTAAAGGTAATAACCAACACCTTGAATTGGACCTGGAAGCAAACTGGTACCCAATGCAGCTTGCACAGCAAAGGTGTTATATGCACCATCTTTGAAAGTATCCCTGTACGCCACTGTGATACTCCCCTAATACACCCTAATTAAGATTCTAAAACTGTAACAGTCCAAAAGCTGACATAGTTAATTCCCCCCAACTGTCATGGGGTTGGTGATAGGGAATTATAATGGGAAAGTTAAAAAAATGAGAGAAAAAGAAGTCAATGTTCTTTTTTCCAACCTTGGCTGTAGCATTGAATAAATCAGATATTCTTTCATTATTTTCTAAAATACTTCCTGAACATGTATCCCTAAAGCCATGCTAGAAATTTAAGACAGAGGCAAAAATAGAGGCTTTGTTTCACCTGATGATTAAATAGCTTAAATGGAAGAGGAACAATGGATTGATCCATTTTGTTCATAAAGCTGTACCAGATGCACTTGTAAATATTTCTTCTATTGAAGACTACATTTCAAGCCTATGAGTAAGATCTTGCATTCTTGCTTAGGAAAAAAAATACTGATTTCATCAAACCAAGTTTTCTTTGTTCTTGATGTGCTGATATCTGCATATGATAAAATTCCAGATAAAACTCTTTTGCTCCAAAGAAACCAAAAAATGTAAAAAAAGTTTGAATTTTACCACACACTTCTTAGAATAATAGAATTGGAGTGTGAGAGAATCCATTTAGGCCATCAAGTTCAACCCCTGCACAGTCCAAGAATTCAAATTAAAGCATTCTTAACAGCTGGCTGTCTAGTTTGCTTGAACACGTCCAGTCAAGCAGAGCCCTCCACCCCTCTAGGTAATTGGTTCCACTGTCAAATTGTTCCTACTGTTCTTCTTAATGTATAACTGGAATCTGCTTTTTTGTAATTTAAAATTATTATTCCATGGCCAGGCATTGACCCTCTACTGTGTAATACTGAATCCATGCAGGGAAGAAATTTCACATACAAAAAAAATAATTGTAGCTATGTTAGGTTTTTACTTACTGACATGGTAGAAGAAGGGAACACACTGGTTCCTGCAGAACATTCTGGGACCACAGGAGTAGTAGAATTGATGACATTCTGAATGGTGGGTTGATCCTGAACACAGTCTTTGGCACACCTATTAACACAAATCTATTCACATTTTCATTTGTGCATACAAGACATATACCACTCTCTGGAACCAATGATCTTTCCTACCTTGGGATTGCCTCCAAGGGTGTCATGAGTCACTTGTACTCTCCAGTAATTTGGAACAAGTTTGCTATTTTTCCACAACTTGAAAGTGATCATTTTTCATCGCATTAAATCACTGAAAAATAATGCATAAAATTGTTTTGTCATGGTCATTTTAATTCCTAGAATTTGTAGGATTTAACAGGAGCAGAGATCAATATCCCATTCATAAACCAGTGTGGTATCTGTGGATCTGGAACAGGATCCAGCTGAATTGCTCTATCACGAGACAATTTTGCCCCCCTTTTTTTGGTAGGGGGCACCACTAATGACTTGTAAACAAGCTAGGTTTGCTCAAATCATGACCATGAGAGGCTTGCCGGTTCACAGAATGGTCCCAGGTTGGCCAGCCACTGTGATGGAATGTGTTTCTGAGGGGGAAGGTGATGTTATGGTGATTGCAAGTGAGGAAGGAGGGGGGGCCTTCCGGGGGAAAAATGCATTCATAGTGGAGAAGACCTTGGGTGCCCGGCCAAGAAGGTCAGGCAGGACCCACCTTAGAGTTTCTGGAGTTTTTCCCTCAGAACCTGCTAGCTTTGCTCAGTTTGGCAAGATTCTGTTTGCATGGTAGAAACAATAAAAACTAGAGCTTCATTCCTGGCTCAGTGTTGTTTCTTCACCTTAACCCTGACAGTCACAGAATACCAGTTTAAACATTGATGAGGTTCTCCCTGTCATACCACTTATAGCCCCCAGCCCCCCTCCTTACTTTTATCTTTTTCTTTAACTAGACAGTTGTGCAAATAAAACATTGGACTGCAGTAGCTCATCAATTTCATTTTTAAAGAATGTGTGTGAGGCCTATGTGAAATCCAAAGACGTTTCTGCAAATGGATATGATTTTTCATTTTCATTCTATTCTCCATTTAATTTTGTTTAAAATTAAAGAAGCCAAAGTGTTTGATGCTGCCTTGTACTAAGAAGGCTGTGTGGTCCCTGGCCCCTGCAGAGAGAGGAGAATCTATCTGGGGTGTGCTGACCATATAGGACCCATTCAGTAGAGAAGCTACAGTTCCTCGTCCTCCTGCTCCTTCGGCTATGGCTAATCAGCCTTGGGAAAAAAAATGGGGTGGGGAGGGGTTAAGTACTTCTTTCAATGAAATTGGCAGCAAAAATGGTAACAGCAGTAACTCAGGGAAGTTGTTCAGTAATTCAGGAAATTAGAGAAAGAGTGAGAACAGGATGGTTGTTCTTTCCTTACTGTGAGTTTTGCTGTGTCTGCCAGCAAATGCCATGAATCTGATAATGTTATGGTTGTAATGTAGCCCATACTGTGAAGTGTTCCAACCCATACAGCCAGGCTATGCTGTAGGAAGAAAAGGGGTGGGAGCGAGATTGTGAATCCCATAGCCATCGGACCAGCCCTCAGGACAATCTTCAAGTGAAAAGCATACTCTGCTGCATTTTAAACCAGCCATTCTCTTTCAGTTGAAGCTGGAGGATTAAGGGACAGTTTATGCTAGAGTGACACCAGCCTCCCAAAAGAGAGAATCAAAATGTTCAAGCATATAACAAGACAAATAGTACCAACACAAAACTTTGCCATATACTAATTAATGCATTAATCATTCTGCCCACAAGTTGAGGAGCACACACCGACCCAATGCAAACTGCTTTATCAAAAGGAAAGACAATCATTTTTTTCATTATTTTGCAGCTGTTGTCACTTTATAGCCACCCTCTTGGAGTTGCTATTTAAAAAAAAATAAAAATAAAAATAAGAAAGGGTAGTATCCTAGGGGGAATATCTAACAATGACAAAATACGGAATACTAATTTTTACTATTCTAACAAGTTTAAAATATTGTAACTTGGTTTTTAATGCTGCCCATTTTATATTGGTTTATAACTCATAATTAGGCAATTCCATTAAAACCTGTGAAACCTCATCTACGACTAAGTCATCTTCACCCATAAGTATCTTTTCATCATTTTAAACATAAGATTATGATGTTGTGAACATCTGTCTGTTTCTGTCTAACCATGCACTCTAGTAACCACCAACCGATTACTTCTACTAGGCTTTCAAAACTGCAACTGCATAGGATAATAGCTAAGAAACTGGACTATGGATCAAAAGCATTCTGGGTGGGATTTTATATCATTCAAGTTTTCACTAAATAGCTTTAGGCAAGCAATTTATTCTTAGCCTCAGACCCCCAATTTGCAATACATGAGATGATGACAAATATAATACAGTTTTACATAATTGATACATAAATTTCAGGTAGATTGCATGTGATGTGAAACTCTTCAAAGCCTTATACAAAAGTATGTAGTTTTAATAATATGAATGTTGGCAGTACTCTGTTGAATGAACATTTTGCATGAATGTTGGCTATAAACCCCATTCAGAAAGCAATATGTTGGGATTTTGTTTGTTTTTGCTATCTAAGTATTGGAATATCTGAAAATAAGGGAGAAGACCAGCATAATACAAGAAATGCAAGACAGGGGGAGGTGAGAAAGAAAAAGAAAAAAACCCATCTACAGCATGTTAGTTATAAATACCTTTCTTTTCTGTAGTCTAATAAACTATAATCACCATGCACATTACCCATTTGAAGCGAGATGTGTAAAGATGGTGGAGTTAATTATTCTATTAGAGACCTGTCAGTGGTGAAACTTAATTATCAGTTTGTTATTTCCTGGCATAAAGTGAAAACAGCTTATAAAATGGGGAAGAGAGAAGGAAATAAAGTTATCAATTTATCAACTAGAGGTAGAAACAGCAGTAACTAAAATGGAAAATTCTGATTAGTAGAGGGGGCCAATAAGTTGAGGGCAACATCATAGAATTCTAGGCATCATCATCATCAGGTCAACACTGAACTGAATTTCCTTTCTCATCCATATAGAAATCTAATGTTTCTCTACAATTTCCAATTAAGAAAACAGTGAACTTCTCAACTAAGAGTGGTGAAATTCTTAGAAAGTTTTTTTGAATGATATTTCTCATGAGAATTTATATACTCCACTGGGTACAGTGCCATCTCAAGAATATATGGCACTCCTAGGCCACACTGATTTATGGTGCCACTTTCTGCTGATGTAAAGATTTGCATTTTTAGAATGATTTGGAAGGAGAGGGTGAAGTTGGTGCCCCCTAAGCTTTGGCACCCTCGACCAGTGCCTTCTTTGCCTTAGCCTCAAGCCAGCCCTGTCTGGGTTTATCAGTAACACTGTGTTGAAGACATCAGAGAGTCTGTTTAAAATCAAATTACCCACAACTTTCGTTCATTTGGGGTATTATGAGAAAATTTCATTTGGGATATTATGAGACAATTTCATTTGCTTGATCAATAACAAAACAAAAGCCTACAGTATAATACTTTTTGAATACATACAGTACAGACCCTTATGAACAATGGGGGAATCTTTTTTTGCCTTTTCTTTCCTCCAGTGAATAACTATTCTTTTCCACATTTCTATACCACTTCTAATCTTTTCCAGATAGGTCTGGTCTTAGCTTCCTTTCTCTTGTTGCTCCTTCACTCTTGGAAAAGGCTCTCATTCCTAATCTACTGCAGCTGATTTGTGCATAGTATTGCCTTTTTCAGAAAAACTTACCAGAATTAAAAGTGAAGCATGTGTGGATACACTTTATGACAGATATTCTTCCCCTTTGAAAATTATTCCACTTCTTTAAATATTGTTTGTTTCCTCAGTGTTAAACCTTTTAATTTCATACCTTTGAAAGAGCTTTTTGTTACTGCAAAATTGCTCGGGCTCAAATTAGAGAATTTTAAGCTACTTATTGAAATTATGCTTCCATATTTTTTCTTCAAGGTTAACAAATAGTGTATTGCAGTTGTTACCTGATTTGCAAGATGATTTTTAACACAATGTTCTGATTCCCCAAGAGAAACCATATCTTGATCTCAGCATAGAACTTCGAGGAAAAAAATTGTTCTTAAATTAAGGCTTATGTTCTAGAAGGTAATGTCATTTAATGCTTACAATCAGTTTAAATGCTATTTAAATTCATTACATAGCAGTAATAAATTTCCAAAAGCAAAACTGTCAGAGGAGCTTTCCAGACCACAAGCCCATCCATTTATCTGGCCTTTAAAATGAATCAGAAATACTTCTGATTTGGTAGCATTCTTTCTCAACTATTTATTTATTTAACAATTAAAACAATTTACAGGACCTAATCTAACTATCCTAGACAGCACTTGTACCCTCAGTACCCATATGCCCAAACATTCTTATAGCCAGGAGGTTCAATTGTGCCCAATTCTTGGAGACTGCCTGGACTCCCTGCAGGTTTCTTGGCAAGGTTTTTCAGAAGTGGTTTGCCATTGCTTCCTTCCTAGGGCTGAGAGAGAGTGACTGGCCCAAGGTCACCTGGGGAGAAATGCTTGGTGCTAAGGCACTAGGTGCTAAGGTCAGAGGTGCTAGGTGCTAAGGTGCTAGGGTACCTAGGTGCAAAAACATCCACAGTTTGCAGTAGCAGAACTCCCAAATCCAGGATGTTCCCCAAGTTGCATGCCTGCTGTTTTGGGGAATCCCTAACCAGACCTAAAGTTGGGGCTCTGATCAAGCTAGATCAATCACTGAGAAACAGCAACTTTGTCTTGCAGGATTTAAAGTGAGTTTGCTTTGACCTTTACATCCTCCAGGCACTACGTCAGAACTTCTACAGCACTCCCATTTTATCTTGGGGTAGAGATGTGCAGCTGGGTATCATCACTCCATACTGACAGATTATATCCTCCAGAAGTTTCATGTAGATATTAAACAGCATGGGGTAGAGGAGCAAGCCCTGTGGAAATCTATATTGAAGTAACCATAGTTACGATAACTCTTCCCCAGCCCAATAGCAATTGGAATGGCCTGCTTAGGAAGGAGTGGAAATGCTGCAATGTAATGTCTCAAAGTCCTAACCTTTACATATGGTCAAGAAGGACACAATAGTTGATTGTACTGAAGGAGGCTGAGATGTTTAATAGGATCAGGAGGGCACACTCCCTCTATCCAGGTCCTATAAAAGATCATCCAACAGGGCAATCCATGCTGTTTCCCTTCTCCATGTCTGAACCATTGTGAATGCAATATCTCTAGAAAATCCCTTTCCTCTAGAATCCTCTACAACTACAGTCACACCACCTTCTCCAAAACCATCTCTAGGAAGGGAAGGTTGGAGATTGGTTGACAGTTGTCTAAGGTAGTTGGATCAAGATTGTTTCAAAAGTAGTCTCAACATTATCACTTTCAAGATGGCCAGGACAACCTCTTCCCTTAAAGAAGCATGAACCATCTTCCAAATCCAGCCATACACACGCTCCTGGCCACACAAATAAGCTATGCTCAAGCCACAGAGGGCCCTATCTTTGGTCTCTGTAAGCTCCAAAGCCTATAACTTTACAAGACAGCACTGTAGTCAGGGTCAGGCTCAGCAAATACGAGCAGTTCTATCTGTAAAAAAGCTTACAACCTTTGTTTGAAGAACTCTAATATGAAGAAATACTCATTATGTAATGTGGCAGCCTGTTTCAGTAGCTGGCAGCTCAAAGCAGTAAAAAAGTTCCAATATTAAATCTGAACCACCTTCCTTGTAGTTTTAAATTAATGGTTCTAGTCCTGCGCTCGGGAGCAGTAGAGTTTAAGTCCACCCTGTTCTGTGTGCAAACCTTCAGATATTTGAAGACTGCAAATATCTGAAAGTTTGAAGTTCTTCAAACATAGGTTGGATGATCACCTGTCAGAGATCCTCTAGTGGCTCCTGCAAGAGGAAGGATGCTGCCCCCCTGCCAGGGGTATCCACAGGAAGTCAAAAGTGTGGGTGTAACTGTCCAGTTAAATCACACCCCTTTTACATGCCTGCAGTGACACCCCCCACCCCACCCACTCCCACTCCCTTGTGGATACCCCAGTTCCAGCACGGAGCAGGGGATTACTCCCATGGCACCTTCCAATTTTGTCTTTCTGTGATTCTAAAATTAGTTATAAAAATGTATAAACATATACCACATCCTCACAGTTCCATGAACAAGATTCCAAGCTTTGATGGCAACGGGTTGGAGATGACTGATCAAAATTGCTATATCTTCCCTGGTTTCAGATAGAAAGTGATCCTTCTAACATGTAGTGTCTTGTCAACCTTGTTGGGCAGTTTAGTGGAGACTCCTTTTGAAGTTACCTGTGCTCTCTATTGGAGCATATCAATCAGTTGTCTCAATCAACTGCAACACTCTGCTTCCCATGCAGGAGGTTGTATATCCTGGGCCTTTTCCTGATCAGAGCTTCAACAATACCAAGGGATGTGGGAAAGAATCACATTGAAATGGAGCAAACAACATCAAAGTAAAAATCCTCTGCAGGTTGCCATATTCCTAATTTGCATTCATAATAGTTGGGAAATAAATAGATTTAAGGGCTATTTGCCACCACTTGCTAATAGCCTGTTCAGGTACACCTGATTGTTATCTTTGCTGAACATTTTCCCCATATAAAAGAGAGAAAGCATTTCTTTACACTGAGTATGGAACCAATGCATCATAATAAATAACTGATTTAATAAATACATAAACAGAATATAATATGCTTCTCTAGATAGTACTTTATAAGACCTTTTGTTAGCCTTATTTGTTCAAACATTTCTATTTCCTCTGTAAATGCTCACTTCAGGCTGTGTTATTGCAAACAGGGTCCTGGCTTAGTAATTAGAGCTTGTGTTTGTGAATATATTTTTAATAAGTTAAGTCTGTAAAGTGGTCCAGTCATTTTTGGAGTTGAGGAGTGAAAAATGTGCTGCACATATAGTAATGTAATTACTTTTTCAAACAAATTTCATGAGGATATTATTGTATGCCTAAATACATATTTACTGCACTTAGTAGACAAAGGCAAACCTGAATAAGCAATTTTTAGTGTGTTAAATAAATACAAGTACAGAGAAATCTCAGAGAAGTCAATTCTATCATTTCCCCAACATGTTCTACAAACTTAATGTTCCCTAAAACATTGTTTCCCATGTATTTTGTTTATCTAGGTCCTGAACTTACGTGTGTGTGTGTATTGTTCCCTAATTTTCCCTAATGTTATGGGATACACACACATACAAACATAAACATAAACATGCACACATGTGTATACAAATAACCAAGACTTTAAAGTAACTGAATAAAATACAAAAATAGCTAAAAATGTCTGAATGCAACTTTTAGTACACTGGAATGTGATGAGAATTCGTCTCAATAGGCCACTGGATGCAGCTTCTTTTTCAAGAAGAAATTCCATAATAAAAAGAAACCTTGTATTGATCAGGAAAAAAAAAGCTTGTATTATAGTATTAAATAATACAATGGTCTGAAATCCCAGTTTTAAATGAATGGGACTAATTTAAGCAGATATTTGTCCGAAGAAAAATTGACACATTTGAATTGTGGTGCTGGTGTAGATTGTTACGTTTACCATGGATGGTCAGAGTAACCAACAGAGAAGTGCTGGACCATATAAAACCTGATGCATCATTGGAAGCCAAAATGGTAAGACTACGGCTGACTTACTTTGGCCATGTCATACGTGCAAGCTCACTAGAGAAGTCGGTGATGCTAGGAATTGTTAGCGGAACAAGAAGAAGGGGCAGGCCAAGAATACGCTGGCTTAACACCATCAAAACAGATACCAAGATGAACATCCAGCAATTAAAAGAAGCCATGCTTGATAGGGCTGAATGGAGAGCTCTCGTCCATAAAGTCGCCAAGAGTCGGACACGACTCAATGGTTAAAGCAGCAGCAGCATTTATTCAGTGCAAGCCAGCCAGACATTTGCCTAATTTTTAGCTTGCAAAATATTTAAGGTCAAATATATATTTAATCAGAAATAGCTCATAGATCTATCTCAAATAGTTGAAATCTGACTTGACCAAAGCTTTTGAACTCTAAACCTTCTGACAACTGCGTAAAGCATCCCTCACCAGTGTCTGGTTGTCTTGGGGATGTTGTGGTTTAGAGTCCAAGAACATTTGGCACATCATAAGTTGCCTAGTCCTCAGATGCAGAGACCATTTTAATTCCTGTGGTCAGGATGTACAATAGTAGAAGCTCAATAGGGAAGTCTGTGGGGATGAGTGGCAGACCCAGGGCTAATGGCCATGTTCCAATAAGAGGGAATAATTGAATGTGGTTCATAATATAATTTTTAAAAAGGAAATAAATTGTAGATAAAATCAGATGCTAATTTTTGCCTCTACTATAAATTGTGCAAAATTGTATTCCCCAGGGGAGAAAAAGGCATCAGTGATGTGACTACAGGTTTGATTTTTGTATAGTGTATCTTCTCTCTTGCAGGCAGATCTAAACCTTTGCTGGCATTGATGCAAAATGAGGAATGATCCTGTGCCAGAATGGTTTGGGGGAAGAGAGCACAGCAGTTCCTAAGTATTGGATGGATGCAGCAATTGGAAGGACTGCTGAGTGGATGCATAGTCATCACTGAGTGAAAAGGACACTGACAGCATGGGTCTAGGGTGTGCAATAGAAGGCTGCTGACTTTTCCATCAGTTGTGAACATGAATGAAATGATAAAGTCACCGCTTCAGCAAGATCTACTTTTCTTCTTTGTTGTTTGTTGTTGTTTATTCGTTCAGTCGCTTCCAACTCTTCATGATGTCATGGACCAGCCCACGCCAGAGCTTCCTCTCAGTCATCAACACCCCCAGCTCCCCCAGGGACGAGTCCGTCACCTCTAGAATATCATCCATCCATCTTGCCCTTGGTCGGCCCCTCTTCCTTTTGCCCTCCACTCTCCCTAGCATCAGCATCTTCTCCAGGGTGTCCTGTCTTCTCATTATGCGGCCAAAGTATTTCAGTTTTGCCTTTAATATCATTCCCTCAAGTGAGCAGTCTAGCTTTATTTCCTGGAGGATGGACTGGTTTGATCTTGCAGTCCAAGGATTTTCCTCCAACACCACAGTTCAAAAGCATCGATCTTCCTTCTCTCAAACCTTCTTTATGGTCCAGCTCTCGCAGCCATATGTTACTACGGGGAACACCATTGCTTTAACTATGTGGACCTTTGTTGTCAGTGTGATGTCTCTGCTCTTAACTATTTGATCAAGATTTGTCATTGCTCTTCTCCCAAGGATTACGCGTCTTCTGATTTCCTGACTTCAGTCAGCATCTGCAGTAATCTTTGCACCTAGAAATACAAAGTCTTTCACTGCTTCTACATTTTCTCCCTTTATTTGCCAGTTATCAATCAAGCTGGTTGCCATAAACTTGGTTTTTTTGAGGTTTAGCTGCAAGCCAGCTTTTGCACTTTCTTCTTTCACCTTCATCATAAGGCTCCTCAGTTCCTCTTCGCTTTCAGCCATCAAAGTGGTATCATCTGCATATCTGAGATGATTAATGTTTCTTCCAGCGATTTTAACTCCAGCCTTGGATTCCTCAAGCCCAGCATGTTGCATGATGTGTTCTGCGTACAAGTTGAATAGGTAGGGTGAGAGTATACAGCCCTGCCGTACGCCTTTCCCAAACTTAAACCAGTTCGTTGTTCCATGGTCTGTTCTTACTGTTGCTACTTGGTCATTATACAGAGTCTTCAGGAGGCATACAAGATGTCTTGGTATCCCCATACCACTAAGAACTTGCCACAATTCATTATGGTCCACACAGTCAAAGGCTTTAGAATAGTCAATAAAACAGAAATAGATGTTTTTCTGAAACACCCTGGCTTTTTCCATTATCCATCAGATATTGGCAATTTGGTCCCGAGTTTCTCTGCCTTTTCTAAACCCAGCTTGTACATCTGGCAATTCTCACCCCATGAATTGCTGAAGTCTACCTTGCAGGATCTTGAGCATTACCTTACTGGCACGTGAAATGAGTGCCACTGTTCGATAGTTTGAACATTCTTTAGTGTTTCCCTTTTTTGGTATGGGGATATAAGTTGATTTTTTCCAGTCTGATGGCCATTCTTGTGTTTTCCAAATTTGCTGGCATATAGCATGCATTACCTTGACAGCATCATCTTGCAAGATTTTGAACAGTTCAGCTGGGATGCCGTTGTCTCCTGCTGCCTTGTTATTAGCAATGCTTCTTAAGGCCCATTCAACCTCACTCTTCAGGATGTCTGGCTCTAGCTCACTGACCACACCACCAAAGCTATCCCCAATATTGTTATCCTTCCTATACAGGTTTTCTGTATATTCTTGCCACCTTTTCTTGATCTCTTCTTCTTTTGTTAGGTCCTTGCCATCTTCGTTTTTGATCATACCTATTTTGCCTGGAATTTACCTCCAATCTTTCTAATTTTCTGGAAGAGGTCTCTTGTCCTTCCTCTTCTATTGTCTTCTTCCACTTCCATGCATTGCTTGTTTAAAAATAATTCCTTATCTCTTCTGGCTAACCTCTGGAATTTTGCATTTAATTGGGCATATCTCCCCCTATCACTGTTGCCTTTTGCTTTCCTTCTTTCTTGGGCTACTTCTAGTGTCTCAGCAGACAGCCATTTTGCCTTCTTGGTTTTCTCTTTCTTTGGGATGTATTTGCTGCCTCCTGAACAATGTTGCGAACTTCTGTCCAGAGTTCCTCCGGGGCCCTATCTACTAAGTCCAGTCCCTTAAATCTATTCTTCACCTCCACTGCATATTCCTTAGGAATATTAGTGAGCTCATATCTAGCTGATCTGTGGGTCTTCCCTAATCTCTTGAGTCTGATCCTAAATTGTGCAAGAAGTAGTTCGTGATCGGAACTACAGTCAGCTCCAGGTCTTGTTTTTACCGACTGTATAGATGTCCACCACCTTTGGCTGCAAAGGAAGTAGTCAATCTGATTTCAGTGTTGTCCATCTGGGGAAGTCCATGTATAAAGCCGTCTCTTAGCTTGTTGAAAGAGAGTGTTTGTTATGCAGAGTGAGTTGTCTTGGCAAAATTCTATCAGCCTATGTCCTGCTTCATTTGGTTCTCCCAGGCCATGCTTACCTGTAATTCCAGGTGTCATCTGACTGCCCACCTTAGCATTCCAGTCTCCCATGATGAAAATAACATCTCTTTTCGGCGTGTTGTCCAGTAGGTGCTGCAGATCCTCATGGAACTGCTCTACTTCAGCTTCTTCAGCATCTGTAGTTGGGGCGTATATTTGGATCACTGTGCTTGCCCTGAATTCGCATTGAGATCTTTCTATCGTTTTTTGGATTGTATCCAAGCACTGCTTTAGCCACTTTACTATTAATTATGAAGGCTACTCCATTTCTTCTGTGGTCCTCTTGACCACAGTAGTTGTCCTAACAGCCAGGAACCATGCTGAGACAAGAATAGGTCTCTAGTGTTTTATTACTGCTACATGACAGAAAATCCTAACAAACTGAAGAAGCGTGGGAAAAACCCAGACATATAAACCCCAAAGGCTAAGGCGGGCCCAATCTGTGTCTCTTTGAATGGCTACCTAATTCCTCAGTACTACGCATGCGCTTTACAGCCTGGATGGGAGCCCCCTGCTCGCCATCCTTACTCATGACAGTAGTAGATCTGGTGGTCATTTGATGTGAAGTGGCCCATTCCAGTCCATTTCATCTCACTGATGCCCAAAATGTCTATCTTTAATCTTGACATCTCACCAATAACCACATCCAATTTGCCCTGGCTCATAGATCTTACATTCCAGGTTCCAGTGGTGTGTTGATCCTTAGAACATCGGATTTGCCGTTCACCACCAGCACCGTCGGCCACTAGCCGTCCTTTTGGCTTTGAGCTAGCTGTGTCATCACATCTGGGGCTAGTTGAACCCATCCTCTGTTCCTCCCCAGTAGCATTTTGACCATCTTCCGACCTGGGGGTCTCATCTTCCGATGGTATACCGACATATCTCTGGTTGTACTGATCCATTGAGTTTTCATGGCAAGAATACTGGGGTGGGTTGCCATTACCTTCCCCAGGGATCGCATTTAGTCTGACCTCTCTGTCATGACCTTCCTGTCTTGGGTGGCCCTTCACGGTTTAGCTCATGGCATCATTGAGGTGCTCAAGCTCCAGCACCACGACAAGGAAACAATTCTTTCCTGAAGACTTTTCTTCTTTAGCATCACTTTAAATATGATACCAAAAGCCCTTGCAGAGCAGAAGATAATATACAAATGGGGTCCTTTCAGCCAGCTCCCAAAGAAATAGCCAAATAGCTTTGGCTTGAGCTGCTGTTACTTGGCAGTGAGGTTTACTGTCTTTGCATTATGTGTTCCATTAGACAAATGGCAGGTAGAAATAACTGTGTGGACTGATCCAGTGGGAGATTAAGGTTTTCCTTGTGCATCCTGGTAGTAAGAAATCCCAGATTTCTCTGTTTTTGAGCCTGTTATCCAAACTGGGCAAGGCAGAAAGGTGAATTATTGTGTTTATGATGTATGGCATTAGCATATTGTATTTTTTGTTTCATTAGTTCTATGTATTTAGTCAGAGTATAAGAGTAAGTATAATTTATCATGGTTGATGGATTTGTTAGAAAGATTATTACGTTTATTAGAATCCTCAATTGATTTACAAGATCCATGATTTAATAGCTAAAATTCTGTAGGGCATCTTGCTAAGCTTCCTACAACATGAAATTATGGGCATCAGAACAGGGATGATACTATATAAACTAAATACATGTTCACAGTGGCCAAAGGATGAACAGAAGATAAAAATTAAAAAAAAAAATCGGAGTATTTTTCTAGGATATAGGGAAGGTTTCAGAATTACTATTATTCAGATTCCTTCCTGGAGTTTACAGTGTATATCAAGATTTCTGTATTCATTTCCATAACACAACAGAAACGTTTTTCTATTGAAAAAACAATAACAGCCAAGTGCTCTTTGCCAATGATTTCAGTTCATTTTTATCTCTCCCCATCTGCATTCCATAGGGCCAATGTGCACACATATATTGATAATTCATTACAAAAATAGCAGTCTTGAAAAGACTGAACATATCAGTTGCATGTGAAGGGTGGTTCTGCAGGTGAGTGTGTCTTGGGGGAAGTTGCCTATGGTGGAAGGGTACATATGGAAAGGAGGTTCTATGTTTATGGGAAGGTGGTTGTTTTGTATCTGTACGTGTGGAGGTTGGGCCTACAACACATATACATATATGCTTGCTGGAAAATGCATTCCTGAATACCTGCCCTGGTGCCTGAGGCTCAAAAACATTCCCCACATTGTATTTCTGGCCTGGATATATCAAGTGAATTTTTCTTTTGATGCCTTTGAGTCAGTGTTGACTCCTGGTGACTGCCTGGACTAATCCCTGTAGTTTTCTTGGTAAGAATTTTGGAAGTGGTCCTTGCCTTCTTTTTCCGAGGGCTGTGGGAGAGAGACAGGCCCAAGGTCACCCAGCTGGCTTTGTGCCTAAGGCGGGACTAGAACTCCTGGTCTCCTGATTCTAGCCTGGTGCCTTAACCACTACACCAGACTGGCTCTCATCAAGTGAATGCTGATCCTTAACTGATTATCCATTGCTGTTTGGCACATCTGTAACAGGATGGGGTGGTAAATAGAACAACACTAGTGAAAATACATTCAGATGAAACAATTCAGCTACGTGCTTCTTTCCTCTTCTAGCACGTGGAGCTCCTCTCAGGTGACAATATATAAGTGAATGGAAATCTGAATAGCAGAAAATAATCTGGAAGAAGTGTTTCAGGCCTTTATCAAGCTCAGGCCTGAGCACATCTCCTAGCCATTTATTAAAGCAGCCTGACATTTTTCTGGCTTCCATGGGTGTCTGAAAAATAGATGTCGCTGATTTAAGGAGAATGTAACTCTCATAGTCCTAAAAGGAACTACTTTGAAGACTGGAATTAATAGCCAGTAGGAGTCAAGTGTGTCCTCTGAACTGCCTAAGATACATACTGATCAGGACTGGCTTGTTGCCTTTTTAAAATGCCTGCATCAGACCATGTAGTCTCACAATGTGTCACTCTAAAGCGCTGACTTAGAGTGATGACTCTAGGGTGTCTTGCTGAAGGATGAGGGCCATGAAAAGGAACACGCAAGAGAATAGCAGTGGGACCAGACAACTCCATCCTTCTCCCACGTCCCATCTGGGCTACTCTTGAATAACACTCAAACTAGCAGTGAAAGTATGTGACAGCATTTTATTTTAGATCTAATCTCTAATAATACTAAGGAATTATCTCTATTTTGTAGAAACTATTGCTACTTAGCATCCCAGAGGCTAGTGAAAGATCATTTCTTTTGATGCTTGTGATTAAAATTATAAATAAGCTAATTGAAATGTAATTTCCTCAATTAGGAAAGAACTGCAACAAAGTGTAATAGCATACAATTTGCTCTGTAGCATTTCATGTAAGGAACTGGATACAGCTGGGTATAATAATGATACACTTTCCATTCTGAATTTATTTTACTTTGATGTCTTTAGATCTTTTTTAATAGGCTGCCTTCAGAGTGTGTTCCCAGTAATCAATGGAACTGCTGGGGAACTACAGTAGTATCGCATTCAGAAAAAAATATAGTTTTTTTTTCCAAATGAGAGGAGGGGAGTTGATTAAATTTTCTTGCATTTGTAAGATCAGAGCTATGCAGAAGGATCACTTCAGAGAGAAACCATTAACATTAAATTGCTTCTCTAAGTTTCAGGAAATAAAAAAAATATGATATTATTTGAAATTTTCTTCGTTATTATATTGCGTCTGTGTAATGATCATATTGGATACTTGCATTGTGGATCATGGTCACTACTTACCAGTCTCCCTGAGATTCTCTTTTCTGCAACCAGAATGAAATACATATGCTGAGTGAGTAGTGAAGGATTTGGTACCGTACAAATTTAATAAACCATCATCATCATGCAAGAATTGCTTCTGTGTTATGTACACATTGTTTTTTCAATCTGTACACATCGGGGATATACAAATATCACGGCTGTGGCAGTATTAGCTATATTCAGACATAACACAAAAATATCTGGTCCCTGTATAACAGAGTTCTTTACATGTTCTTTGTAGATAACACAAAATGCTGAGCATCCATGTAGCAAATTGCCTCAGCACCAAGGCCAGAAGAGAGGACAGGCCAAATGTGAAAAGGAAGACCTTAATAGTGTACCTTCACACGACAAAAATCCCTGCAGTCCTTCATGCCTTGCTGCAACAATCAGCTTGAATCCCCTTCCTCCACTGTTACTTTTCACTTGCAAACAAACCCTATACAAGAGGAGATTGGACAACAAACATTGTAATATGTGGGGTGGCCCCCTGAAAAATGGGGTTAATAATACAAAGCTACCTTGAAGGCTGGCAAAATTCACAGCCCCTCATCCACCATTTTGCTACTTGCAACGTATGTAATGATGGACATCACCTATGTGCATATGTGGTATAACCTTTTACAATGTTGAGCATTGTAATCACCAGGTTTTTGTTTTATCCCTTTTATCAAGATGTAGGTCAGAAATATTACAAAAATGGTGTCTTTGCTTTGAGATTTTATTTGTGGATAGATATATATGCTACTATCCAATCAGATTTATACTGCAAGTCTGTATTTATTTTTCTTTTTTGAAAGAGACAATGATAATTTCCTAACAGTGAAAATTTTAAAAAGCAATCCTTTTCTGGACAGTATGTCAATCATTGTTAGGGCTTTTCATTCATTGCCTAAAAAGCAGGATGGAACAGCACTTTATAAGACAGTTTATACATGATCATCTAATAGGGATAGGGATAGGTCTTTTTTAAAATTAAAGCTGAGAATTTGAGGATTATGACTCTACTTAAAAAAAGAGAGAAGAGAGAGATTTGCATATCTCCCTCCCATCCCGCCAATTTTTTTAGAATTTCTCTCTTGAGTACTCTCAGCTGCCTGCCCATTTAGGGGGAGTTTGTATACTGAATACATCAGCTGAATGGAATATAAAGCTGAATATTCTAATATTGTAAGGTTAAATGAGAAAATTATTCTACTATATTGAAAGAGAAATAAACTGAAAGGCCCTGAAGAAAATAAAATGCCTCATCTTTAGATAAATACATATTGTTATGTACCACTGGGGTTTCCCCCCATTATTGGTACAAGTCAGTAGTAAATACATGTATGTGATTTATTCTGTCCATGATCTTCAATGGATGCTTCTCTTCCAAAATAAGATGAGATACATGTATTATCTTGCATCTTTTAAAAGCCTGAATTGCAGTGAAGTTCTGAGATTTTTATGTGGTAACCAGCACAACCTAATTCAATAATACCTAGATTTTTCAAAATTAAATTTATTTTGTTTACCATAGAAACTAATACAAAATGGCAGTGTGGAAGTTGATGCATTTTTATTTGCAGAACCCTAAACTGAATTTAACATTAATTAGAAGCAAGTAATATCTGATTTAAGAAACAAATTAGATGTCAGATGAGTATCAGCTCCTGACTTCTTTCCCACAGCACAGTCTGCTATACCTCCACCATAATAATAATAATAAAACCTTAGAACTAGTTCCAGATTCTCAAGGTTCTATGCAATGGTATGTATGGTAACCTGATGTGAAAGACCCAGTATAGAGTTAGTTGAATGACTGAAAAAAAAAAGTCATATTTGTAGTTAAAGCTAGTTGAAGTAGAGCAAATTCAATTTGTAACATCCAAGAATATGGCTAAGTTGTGGAGAATGCTGCTTTTTCTCCTCTTGACCTTGACAGCATAATTTGTAATTTCTACCCAGGAGGTTGAGAGAGCTTAGATAATGTCATAAATGTTTAAGGGAAGCTAAGAAGTTTCCATGTTTCAAGGGAACAATTATTAGATTTTTCTTAAGAAGAATCCATTTGATTTTTTGGGTATGGGCAATTACAGTATAGGTCAGCCATTAATTACCTGTGGGTATGAAAATTGATTGAGAGGGTATAGCTTTTCAACTTCAGGCAGTCCTATAGGAAACATAATCTTTTCTCATTTCATATTGGCTTCAGAGAAAATTATTGGATGGAAACTGAGAAGAGCCTTCCAGAATGGGTAATTTTCAAACAGTTAACTGCTGGCTGGGAAGGGATGATTATCAGCTGCAAATATAATTTTATTTTACAAATGAATTAGAATATAGAATTATCATGTTTGTTTATTTATTTTTCAGATTTCTATCACCGCCCATCTCCCCCAAGGTGGACTCTGGGCGGTTTAAGAATTCTTAAGAATTATATTGTCCCTTAATGCCTTTTTAAATATGCAAGCTTATTGACACATATAACTATTCTGCTTCTTCTTGATGATTATTTTTCTTGATAAATGTTTATGAACTTTGCTCCCTCCTTTTTTTAAAAAAAATGTTCTTCCCTCATGTGATTGTTTTGTTTGTTTCTGATAAATTTATCCCCCTGGCTGAACCTTTTTGCACTGCTTGCTCTTGGTTGAGTTTAACTTCTTGGAAGTGGTTCTTGATGAAATTGCATTTCAAATGCTAGAAAACAATGTTGGGAAGCAAGAAAAGAATCTGATAAATTATAAGACAAGATATAAGAAATACATAAGAACATGAGAAAGAATGAGAGATCTAGAGAAACATTTTGAGAGCAGTAACTCAAACCTATTTTTAATTTATTGCTACAGAATCATATCTGTGTGTGTGTGTTTAATCTTGGCAGTCAGAATAGTTGAAATGTTAGCTGTCCCAGAACACCTTGAGATATTGATTTAGGGCATATCCATATTGCCTTGTTGCCCCCACCCCCCTCCATGAGAAGATGTTGGCAACCATTTCTGAAGGAGTGTAGTTTGTACTTTCATCTTTTTAACATGAAAAAGTTTAAATTTTGGTTAAATAATATTTAATAGGGATTCAGCTGATAATAAGCATTGTTAAAAGAAATATATTATTTTTTGATCTTCAGGACTTTGTAAATTGGTAAGGTATAGTGGTTAACGTCTTGGACTAGGAGTGGGAAGACCCAGATTCTTGTCCATCTTTATCCATGGAAGCTCCCAGGATGATACTGGGCCAGTTATGCTCTGTCTGTTCAGCTGACCTCAGAGATTGTGGTTGTGGGGAAAAATAGGAGGGAAGCCAATGCATGCTGCTTTGAGCTGTTGAAGGAAAGTCAGGATATAAATCTAACAAATTAAAACACATGTGCTTTTTGCTAAGGGGTAAGTTCAGCTAGATTTCCTCATAACATTAACATGTCTCTCACGTCCCCATCACACTGTTAGATAAGCTACTGTTTTTATTCATGCAGTTTGATTTTTGTATTTGGGATTAATTATTTGTGCTTTACTCTTTGTTTTAATTTTTTTTTTACTTAATTCTGTTATTGTTTATATCAGGGAAGTTGTTTTTGTTTTGGTGTTTTACCTCATCAACCTTTCTTAAGGCTGAAAGGCAGTACAGAAGTTTAAATGAAAGGACGCTTCTATCCACATATAATGAGCAATACTGTATTGTACAGTGTTTTAAATCTATACCGTTATACTCATTACATTTTTCTGAGCAGAGATAAATTGCAAGTATCCAGAACTAACCCAGATTTGGTTTCCTGAGGAAGATTATGACTGGACACCAATAGCATTGTATAAGCTTTGAATTAATATACAGATATATAGCTATAATTTGTTAGAGGTTGATCATTCAGACTGTCCAACATGCTGCATCATGTGGATTAATATCAATGCCCATTTTTCCCCCTAAAAACAAGCTCCTTTCACACAGAGACCTAAATTATATCGTATTTCAGTGGTCTCTTTACCCACTTCCCCAATTTTTCCCCTGTAGAGAATTTTCCAAGGACTTATATTAAGAAGCAGTGGCCTGAAAATAGTTTCTTCTATAATACATCACCTCAGTATCTGAAGTTACTAATTATCCTTGGTCATATTAAAAAAAAATTGGTTGTCAAACCTCATACCTGCAGTATTAATCCCATCCACTCTTTGCATCATTGTTTATATAATCATTTTTATACCATCTTGGGCATGCTAACCCAAGACCCAAAGAAATTTATATATTTTAAAAAATATCCAAAATGACTTCCAAGCTACTAAAAGCCACAAAAGCCATTTGAAATATGAATGCACTGTCTGCCCAAAAGCCACAAGGGATAAGTCTAGTTTTACTTTGTTTCGGATACAATTTCATATTGAGTTTGTCCCAGAAAAGGCCATGTCTAATAGACTTGCCAATGGAGCCCCATTTGGTACTTGGACATATTACAGCATCTCTGGAGATGACTCAGCTACATGCAAAGTTATTTGGGAGGTCATGGCTTTATAAGAAAGCAGTATCACCTTCAGTTGCTTCCAGAAATGAATCTGAAGATGTAATTGTCATGTCTTGGCCTTGAGTCCAAGATAGTGTCCTATTTGGTCAGAATGAAAGATTCTCTCAAGGCTGAGACTATTGTGTACCAAATGGAACTAAGCATAAACAGAACTAAGCCAAGGCTTTTCTCCTTAAAACGAAAAACATCTATTTACTGAATATGTCACAGACCTTGATAGTTCAACAATACAGTTAAAGAAATAAAGATCTGAGTTCTTGTCACAAAGCCAAAAAACCCAATTCTTTCTTTATTACTATGTTTAATTTTCCAAAAGTATTCATGGTTTTCACCTTGTGGAGCCAGTAACTTGGCTAGGTTATTAGCAATTACTCAGAGGCAGAATCAAAGGTATAACAAACAGACAAACAAAAATGATTTAATTGATTAGATTTCACCAATCTGGGTTCTCCACTGGAAATTATATATACCAGATCTGGGCAAGTCACAAATGAAGATCAGTGTGAAATGAAGCTTAAACCATGTATGTTCATATTGGAGAAGCTGGAGAAATCAGGTAGCTGTTCCAATCTTAACAAAAGGAACAGAAGTGCCAGCCTTATCTGGATGTAGCATCACTAATGGTGATTCTCAGTATTATTCAGCTACAGGTAATAGGACCATTTATTAGGTGTTTGGCAACCTTCAGACAACAAATTTAGGCATGCAATGATAAAGTCAAAGCCTCTTTTCTAATTGAATTCTCTGTAGTTTCCAGAGTCCTGCCGTACCTCAATTGGGAATGTGGACTGGATTTGAAATGAGATTCAAACCCCTCTCCAGTGTTATCCTTTCTTCCAGACCCCAGTTCCTAAGCAAAATTACCTCTATCAGTATCAGAATTACTGACATTGAGGAGGTCTCAGTAGAGATAGGAATATTACATGCATCCCAATTATCAAAGTAATGGGATTTCAAGGGATTCAGTACTACTTCTGAGCTTTGCTCTCCTGTGATTGAAGTCACTCAAGGAGGCTCATGGCATTTTTATGACTTATCATTCTTTACCCATTTAAACATGTTGAATGTAGATAGACATTAATAGCTTAAATCCTCTGGTAAATATTGCTTTTCAATCAGATTTTGGGGAGGGGAGCAGATATTCTAAATATTCTAGGGTCATTTAGCTTTCTCATCTGCAGCTTGACTCTTCAATCAGATTTTCCACTAATTGCAACTAACTAAGCTGCCTACTGTCCTTATATGGAATGTTCAGGGTACTTTTTATAGAGACAGAAGGTAGGTAAGAGGCCTACCTTTTTAGATCTCAGCCTACAGTTGTGAATTGCAGCTTTTTCTTCTCATATGAGGGTAGAGTCACAATCTAAGAGATTTCATATTTCTTTTTCACTTTCTGCAAAGCTGCATTGACTGTTAGAAGATTAGGACTTTCCATTATTGCCTTCACTGACCAGGAACTTCTGAGAGCAGAAGATTCCAAGGGGCCTGGAGATGGTGGGAGCTGTAGGGCAGCATATCTAGATGTCAGGTTGTGAATGATGCTCTAGAATATACTTTCAGCTTATGCAGGATGCAGACTCAGTCTGCTGAGTTTTCTCATTGCCTGAAATGAATAGAGAATGCATTCTGGAACATGGCCAACACACTTCTATACCCAGAGGGAGGGAAGATGAAGTGCTGGGGCAATCTGAGGGAGTGGGATGATAGAATATACCCCACTCAGGAGGAGGGGAGAGAGGAAGCTATATGTGCCAGCCTTGCCCCTCCCTCCCATCCCTTTCCTCAGCTGCCATCACTGCCAATGTCCTTGGCTCCTCTACCACACCATTTTCCCTCAACCACTTCTTCCTGGAACAGCCCCATTTTGTTATGTGCACATTCTGTTCAATAAGCCAGTTATTTACAGCAGTCCCAGGAGTAGGAAGAACTGATTATCCTATTCATTTATAATGTTAAGCTTAAAATTCACAGTCAATAAATCATACTGTACTATGAATTAGTTATGGGTTGATCCATGCAGCTGTGTTCTTCTGCTTCTCTTTCTCCTTTAGGCAAGGAAACAGGCTGCTTTCATGTGATATCCAAATCCAGAATGTTGGCTAACATCATCCTTTGCCATGCTCAGCCAGAGTTTTTATTTTCATAAATTCTAGTTTGGGAGATGTAGTTCTTACATATTTTTTTTCTTTTTCTTTGTTTTTATTTATCTTGTTTGGTTGTTGTTTTTTAAATTCATGTTGTGCTCTATTTTGTCTGTTCTATTGTAAGCCACCCAGAATTATTCTGGAACTGGATAATGCCTTAGCTGAATAAATTTTTATTACTGATTTTTCACAGATTGTTAAAAACCTAGTTGTTCTACCAGGCTTTCGTTAGAATGGTGGTTGAGCCCCTTTGGGTTTTGTTTTTGTTTGATATTTTTGGTATCCTTTGGTCCTCTGGGTTTCAGGGTTGGTCTTCTGGTTGGTTGTATTTTTATAAACACACACACACAATTTTTATTCTTTCTAATTATAAGCCACACAGAACCATTGTGGAATCAGGCAACCTCAAAACTTGAAACATTAAATTAAATTTGTTATTAATATCTTGGGTTGTTTACGCAGATTTGCACAGGGATGAGTAAAACAGGATGAATGTGCTACATGGATCAGCCTGCAGTTCAATTCACAATATTATTTATTAAATGAAAAGTTTGGGCTTATTGCTTCAGCATCTACAGCAAGCAACAGTGATGCAAATATGACATTGTGTGGTGATATCGCAGAAATCCCACCCTTACCTACTTACGTCCTGATGAGTATTTGCCTTACCTTATATGAGTATAAGTCACATTATCTGAATCACGATGTCATGACACATTCCATCATTTGCCCATTCCTTGCCCTCCCCACAGATGCCCATGGTTTATTTGTTCTGTGCAAAGTCCTATTAACTCATAATCCTTCTAATTGCAGTATTCAGGAACTAAATAATAATGTAACATATATGGTGAGGTAAACATGGATAACTGATGAAGAAAGGGCATGTTTAAAATCATAAAGAAAAATCAGAAGTGAGGAATAGTATTCCCAGTCTATTTTGTGTGTGTATGTGTGTGACCTTATCTATTTAACTAGGTTAAGATGACAAATCTATTTGAGGCAAGATCAGGAGGTGACCCAAAATGGGATGAGAGGCATTCCAGCTCTTATAAAAGGGTACTGTTGAAGTAGTATAGCTTTCTGCTAACCATAATATGCTCTAGGTTTGCATTAGCCTCCACTGACTTTCTCTGTGATTCATGATGATATTTTACCTAATAGTTTCTTTCCATATGTCTCTTGGAAAGAGCACTCTTTTAGTTAAACTAGCAATAAGATTGAAAGGTTTATGGCATCTTCCATTATGTTTTCCAATGATTGCCCAAAGTAAGCAAGCAGTGTTATCATGCTATTTCCTAAGAATGTTCTTGATTGAATACCATCACATTACAATAGCATAGTTTATTTTTGTGCCCTATTCTCTAAATTTGCACTGTGAAATCTGAAGGAAGACTTAAAAACTCTCAACCATGTAGCTGAATCTCCATTTGAAGCTGTACTTTAATGTTGCAATCATAGCTGAGTTTTAATAGTTTAATCCTGTAGAATGATTTGAAATGTTACAGAATATTTGCTCAAGTTCAGTAATGTTCTCTCAAACCACTGTTCCATGATAATATTTTACATGGGTACCAATGAGGCTCCAAGACATAAACCCTGACATTGCTTCCATCCCATACTGAAAAATAGCAATGGGAAAAATAAAGTCAAATAACAACTTTATTAAAACATCTATGGGGTCTGCAAATAGCCATTCCTATTGGCATGTTTATGATGCAGAATCTTTCCTGTAACTAATGCAGTTTATCTTTCCCTGTCCTTCAGCATTTTTCCAAATGATGAAGAACTGGTTTTTCTTTTGAAATTCACAATATGGTAGTCATTGTTCTTACACTGGGCATGCCTACTGTATTGCTGCAATCTGTAACTTCCTAATATCACCAAATCTGCAGCTACTTGGAAGGGCTCCTATACAAAGATCTGATAATTTAATGCCACACTACCCTGGTCACAGGCTTCGGAAGGGTACTGTTAGGTAAATTGTATCTCAAAATTGTAAAACATGAAGATTTCAAGATGCACTTCAGTTTCCTAGAAGAAAGAAGATTATATTCCAACTGATGCTCACATTGTGACTTTTGATGGCAGGCTTCATTTTGGCTGCCACATGCAAGTAGGCATTAAGTAATACAGAGGAAAGCTGCATTTTTTTGGATCTTGATGCATTTTCAGTGACACAGTTTGGCAGAGAATAATTCTGGATAATCAATCTATGGGGTGGGGGGAGCCTTTCCCTTGGATGACAGCATTAGCATTTGGTCCAAATAAGGAATTTACCAAATAGCTAATTCATGCAATCTAGCTCAGTAAAACTCAGTTCTTTTAGTACGGAAGGGGGGGAAAAATGGATATGATTTATGCAATCAGAATGCGTATTTCTGTGGAGCTTCCTCTACTTAAAAATCCTGTGGATTTTTTTTTTAATTGCTATTTCAATAAACATCTATGTGGAAAAGTCATGTAAGCAAGACTAATGGTACGGTCATCACCCATTATGGGATGTGGTTGCAATAGGAAGGAAATGTATCAGCACTTCTGCAGACATAGTAGCTTCATATAAACATTATATAAACTTTCTGGAAAGAGCCCCAGAAGAAGCAGATCTGACACTATGTAGCAAGTATGAGCTGTGTGTTTGTGGAAACTTGGCATAGTATTTTTTTCACTAAGGTAGTTGTGCTTATGGGGAAAAGGAATGAATGATTACAAATTATACACAAATGGCAAAAAAAGAAGAAGAAATTCATGAATTTATGTACGTTTATAGAATGTTTACTAAAGATATGGAAATGGAGGGAGACATTTTAAGATGTGCAAACGTTGTGGGTAATAGTGGGTAGTATTTTCTCTTGTGCAAGAAATGAACATTTGTCAAAAGAAGTCAAAACAGCTGTATATCAGAACATGTTTCTGTCCACTTTATTATATGGATGTGAGAGTTGGTTATGTCAGGAGAAACATAAAAGTAAGTTGAATGTAGTGGAAATGGATTCCCAAAACAAGGAAAGATAGGTCAAGATTGTATGGGTGCTGAATAAACATGGACTGAATACAAAGATTGAGTAGGTGGTATGAAAGAAGTATGTTGAGTTGGTTTGGACATTTCATTTATTCATTAAATTTATATGGCTGCCAACTCACAGAGTGACTCATACAGATGGAGTGAACGAAGATCAAATTCTAAAACAAATATATGAAAGAATGGATCAAGAGGGCGGAGAATATCAATAAAGTCATGGCTGGTTGAATTTGCTAAGATCCTGAAAAAGAGATAGGCAAAAACTAGCAGAGCGGCACAAAGCCCCATCCACAGCCACCCTCGCCACCCTGTACTCCAAGGCCCATGCCACCCTGTTCTCCACCACCCCAGCTGACCTACACCAACTTCTTGCTCCCTTTGCTGACAAGGAAGCTCCTGGCCACATGATGCCTTCTTCCCCAGGTTTCATGAGGAAACCACCACATGCAATGTTGGGAAGAAGGCCAGAAGCTGCCTTGTAAAGGACCAGGCCAGGCATATTTTGTCAGCAGTGGGAGCATGAAGAGGGCAAAGGTCAGCTGGGGGCAGTGGAGCACAGGGCAGCAGAGACCTCAGAGTGCAGGAGGCCAAAGGGCACAGCTGGGGGGGGGGAGATAGGTGGGTGTGTAGAATTGAAGCACCCCTGCAGCTGTAAGAGCAGGCGGGCTGCCAAGTACCTGACTTTTGATTATGTGACCAGGAGGGCACTGCAACAGCCATAACTTCAGGGACCAGGTATAACTACCATTTGTTCAGCGCTTCCATAACTTTGAATGGTCACTGAATGAATGGACATTAAGCGAGGACTACCTGTACTCTAAATGTTTAAATTTGTCTCGCTGCATAATTATTTTGACATCAATCAGATACTTGAAGGAATCTATACCAAGATGAAATTGATCAGAATATCCTTGAGCAGAGTAGTATTTAGCAAGTATACAGAGCCAGTGAGGTGTAGTGGTTAGAGGCTGGACTGGCATCAGAAAAACTCAGGTTCTAATTCACCCTTAGCCATGGAAGCTTACTGGGTGATTTTGGAAATTAAGCCTATCAATCTAACAAATAATTAACAATAAATAGATCAGCAACACTTCTCTGGAATCATGTTTGTAACCACTTTTAGCACAGATTTTACAATCAAGATGATTGGTGCTAGAATCATGTGAAGGGTGGTATTAATACATACAAAAAGATGAAGTCAAAGAATGATTGATTGACTGACTGATTGCTTATGTGTCATCAAGTCAGTGTCAGCTCTTAGCAACACACAGATAGATTTTTGTCCATGACAATCTGTCCCTCACCTGGTCTTTTTCGAATGGTCCACTCATTGCTACTGTAACTGAGTCCATCCACTGTGTTGCTGGTAGTCCTCTTCTATTATTTCCTTCCCAGAGCATCATAGCTGACAAAATGTTGAAATATTTTAGCTGAGCCTGAGGTCTATAAGAAGTATTATTGGTAGTTCAGAATTGATCAGTCAAGAAGTGGTGTTTCTTGAGATCCAGTGAAAGATTCTTCTCAAAGCTTCTCTTTCAATACAAACTATTTACTGTATAGTAACTTACATAATATTTTGTTTCTGTCGTGTTTCAACCTAGAGGCAAGAGCTACGAACTGTGTTGTATAGAAATCCCAAACGCTCCCCACTCATTCCTCGGGAAGGAAAACGGTCTGTAGAAAATAAGATTATCAGTCATCATGAACATGGACAGACAAATACAACATATGTAATTATAAACCTTCAAAGAAGATATTTTATCTGGCAATATTGAGAAGGTTGCCTTTGAATTACTACATTTTAAAGAGTGAAAAACATCTGCTGTCTCTAGGATTGGAGGATTAGTAGCTCTTGTAACCAATTTTTCTATTCCTTGTTTTGTAAACATATATTTAATTACTTATACTTGAAAACATTTTGTTTTGCAACACTTCTCTATAAAACTCTCCAGTCTTTCAGATAGCTTCTTAAACAAACAAGTAAATGAATAAAGAGAAAGAGATTTATCTGTGAAAGATTTTTCAATAAATAGCTGAGGAAATAAATATGTTCATTTGTCTGCGATCAATGCAATATATGGCAAAACAATATTATATGAAATCCTTAATTCAAAAATGAGCCTGACTTTGAAAAAAATCATTTTTATGGGGGCTTTGAATAAATTGTGGCAGAACTCCACAACACAGTATTAAATTGAATTCATTACATCTGCACAGATCAAACTTTTGATAAAAGACTATTTGATTTTATTTTCTTTAAATGGTTTGGCAGAGACAGAAACAATTCTCTTAATGCAAAAGAGCCAGAGTGGTGTAGTGGTGAAGGGGTTATACTCTGTGTTCAGCTTTGAAACTCACCAGGTAACTTTGGGTCAATTGCTAGCTCTCAGTCGAATTTCCTCAGAGGGTTGGGTAAGGAAAATAAGAGGATGGATAGAAACTACCTTGAACTCCAGAAGGGAAAGTGGGATATAAGTCTAAACAAATATATACATAATTCAGTCAGTAAAGGGGACTTATCACAGAGTTCTATTAAGCTGTGGTCTTATGTGGCCAAAATATGTATGTATGTTGCAAAGGATATGCTGGACAAGGCTGGGGATGAAGCTTGCCAGAGCTCCTTGTTAGTTTTGGGGGGATTATCTAAATCCTGGTTTGGGGCTCCACCTTCCTTCACAGTGAAGCAGTGCCTATTGTTTTGGTATCAGGTCCGATCAGTTTTATTGCCTGAGTTCTACAGAAGACAGTATGGGCTTATGGGGACTTTCTTCTGCCAATCAAAATGGCAATCCATGTTTCCAGGGCAACAGCTGTGCTTACTGGGATTGGCCACTGAAGTGGGAGCTACTCTGCCTCTGCTGCTCTGCACTTACCTATGTTGGGTCCTTCTGGACTTGGTCCTCATAGCTCTTTTGTTCCTCAAAGTGAGCAAGGTGATTCCTTCTGGGCCTATGTTATTTTGTCTGGGTAGCAGCTCCAGTGCTCATTAGATGCTCATAATTCCTACCATCTTGAACCAGACAAGAAAACTTGACAAAATTTGTTTAAAAATTGCTAAAGGCAGATAGAAAGCAGATAAAAATAACAGATATGATCCTGTTGCTTCATGGAGAGTATTCTGGAGGCCATAGGAACTTTTTAATCTTTTTTTCTATCCTGTAGAGAGGGAGGTTTGTATGCAGTCTATGCTCAGATGCTCATGCTGCACAGCAGTGAAAAGATCTGCTGCTGTTTCTGCTTAACTCTTGGGAGTCCACCAGCAGAGAGGACCAACAGGTGCTGCATTATGTGCCGGGGGTCATAGGTGGCTCTTCAGGATCCACCCCCTTTCTCCCGACATTTTCCAAAAGTGGATAAAAGTAGTGCTGAACCTGGAGTGGTTTATTTATTTATTTATTTATTTATTATTCAAATTTAATTACTGCCCATCTCCCCCAAAAGAGGGACTCTGGGCGGTGTACAATAAAATCAAACTATAAACGTTAAAATCTCATAAAACCAGACACATTACAATTATCATAAAATGCAATAAATACATATAAAATCCAAGAGGGTATAAAATTCCAAGCTGGTGGGAGGGCCTCTAGGGTGTGAGTCACCCTCAAGAATGGTTACCCACTTTCCCGCCCCAGGCGAGACGGCAGAACCACGTCTTCAGGGCCTTCCGGAAGGTCAGGAGTGAAGGGGCCTGCCTCGCCTCTGGGGGCAAGATGTTCCAAAGGGTGGGGGCCACTGCAGAGAAGGCCCGTTTCCTGGACCCCGCCAGATGAAGTTCTCTTACAGACGGGGTCCGTAACATGCCCTCTCTGGATGATCAGGTGGAGCGGGCTGATATAATGGGGATGAGACGGTCCCTCGGGTAACCTGGTCCCATGCCATGTAGGGCTTTAAAGGTGATAACCAACACCTTAAATCGGACCCAGAAGCAAACTGGCACCCAGTGCAGCTCGTGCAGCAAAGGTGTTATATGTGCCGACCTAGGTTATCTTACCATTAGAAGCAATGAGAGTCCTTCCTGTAGAACAGCTTGCCCAGTGAAGTGAAAGTGGGTCCCACTCTTAATGGCCAAACTAGTGAAGTCATAGTTCCAGAAAGCCTTTGGGTCCTGATATGTGGGAATCATCAGTGCCGATGCGTAGATCTCCTGTATTATTAATGGAATTGCTATTTTATGCATTTATGCATTTTATGCATTTATGCGTTAGCACATTTCTGTTGCTCTTTGTGCACTGACTATAGTCTTTTAAAGATCAGGGCTGGTTTAGAAATTTTATAAATAAATATCATCCCAGTAGGACATAAGTTGTGGCAGTTCAGCTACCATATGTTGTTATTTCTTTCTACCCTTTAGCTTCTCAACTAAGAAATACTTACCCTTATTTAAATGGCAGAGATCTGGAGACAATGACAGTGCATATTTTCTCTCCCAACAGTTTTAATATAGTTGTTAAAGGAGGAGAAAGGCTCATTTATTTTATCTTTAGGATAAAATTACAATATTGAAGATATATCAGTGACATAACTATAATACTGAGTATTGCCAGATGCATAGACAGCTCTCCCTGCTGTCCTGACCATGCAGAGAACTTGGATAATTAATTTATTTGAGCAATTTAAAGGCTGTCTCACTGCATAAGGTTCTAGGCAGCTTAAAGTGTTAAAACAGAAGATCATGAAACAGTAGAACTCAAAATATCACAATTAGGAAAGAGCAATTGCTTAATCAGATAAAATTCTACAAGGGCTTGGTGCCCACTGTAGCCCAAGGACTGGTGAATAGCTAGGTTTTCAATGACTTTTTTGAACATAATCAGAATGAGGGCCATATGAATCTTTTTGGATATATTGTTTCAGAGGGTAGGTGCTGCAACAGAGAAGGCATGCTTCTCATTGTCCCAACAGATGACATTATTTAATCAAAGGGACCTAAGCATACACATTTTGCCTGATCTTACAACATGGGCAGAAACTACTGGAGATAGGCAGGACCTCAGATAAGCAGTTGTTGTTCCATGAAGGGCTTATAAATGGCAACCAGCACCTTGGATTGCACCCAGAATGCCAGTGGCAACCATTATAGCTCGCGGAGCAGCAGGGCTGCAACTGGGGGGGGGGCAAGTGGGGCATGTGCTCTGGGTGCTGCTCTGGGGGGGGTGGCTAACACCTCCCTCACCAACCCATGGGGGAGCATGGAATCCATGTTTGCCCTGGGTGACACAGACCCTAGTTGCAGGCCTGCGAAGCAGTGATGTCACATGGACATATTGAGGCATGACCATTACTGCCCATATCACTGTATTCCAGACCAAGCTGTAGCTTCAAGGTCAGCCTCATGCAGAGTACTATGCAAGAGTCCACTTGAGAGGAGACTAGGGCATGAATGGTTCTGAAGTGGTTCTATATGGGAGTATATTGTTTTACAGCATGGGTGTTGTTGTGGTTAAAGTGAAGGACCAGGATAGGGGAGACCCAGGTTCAAGTCAATCCTCAGCTATGGAAACTCACTGGGTGACTTTGGGCCAGTCACTCTTTCTCAGCCTAAGCTACCACACAACATTTTTGTGGGGTTAAAATTGGAGAAAGGAACACTGAGTATTCCATCCTGAGCTGATAGAGGAAAGGTGAGATATAAATCTAACCTTAATAAATAATAGAAACTAGAGAAGAACCTGAGCAGACTCGAATGTGAACCTGGATTGTGTGGTCTGATCTGCACAATGTAGATGTAGATGTCAATGTAGTTGAACCTGGAAATTTCACCAGTGAATACTGGATAAATCAGTTCTATATAGAATTAGGTCAGCTGTTTATATATTTGTTTAATTTCTTTTCTGGCTTTTAATTAAAGTGAAATTTAATATGCACATTGAGAAACCTCAAGAAAGGGAAATGGGTGTTGATTCATAAAATAAGAAAATATGTTAACAGTAGCAGCTTCAGCAGAAGGCAGGTGAGAAAAGACCAAGGACAGCAGTGTAACTCTCAGTGGCTACCAACACACATGCACACGTGACTGTACGTAGACCTGATTTCCCCTAATTCCTGCGATAGCTGTCTGCAACCTGGGGCCTTCCAAATGCTTTGGGACTACACTTTTTAAAAAATTCATTTATTTTTATTTATTTAGATTTTTTATCCTGCCTTTATTATTTTTTATAAACAACTCAAGGCGGGGAACATGCCTAATACTCCTTCTTCCTCCTCGTTTCCCCACAACAACCACCCTGTGAGGTGAGTTGGGCTGAGAGAGAGTGACTGGCCCAAGGTCACCCAGCTGGCTTTCATGCCTAAGGCGGGACTAGAACTCTCATACCACGCCTGATTGGCTCTTGGGCTGAGAGGGAGGGACTGGCCCAAGGTCACCCAGCCGGCTTTCATGCCCAAGGCGGGACTAGAACTCCCAGTCTCCTGGTTTCTAACCTGGTGCCTTAACCACTAGACCACACTGGCTTATACTTATACTTATTACTTTTACTTATACTAGTGAAATTTTGCAGGGAGGTTTCACACATTCCTGAAATTCATCTGTCTGAGCATTACATTGGATTCAGCATTGTGGAAGAAGTGTTCATGCTCTTACAAAAACATATGAATCAGGATTAAGAGTTTAGATGGCAAACATACCTCATACTCCTTCCTCCAGTTTTTCCTACAACAACATCCTGTGAGGTGGATTGGGCTGAGCAAGAGTGACTGGCTCAAAGTCACCCAGCCGGCTTTCATGCCTAAGGCAGGACTAGAACTCTCAGTCTCCTGGTTTCTAGCCCAGCACCTTAACCACTAGACCAAACTGACCTCCCTGTCCAACAAGAGCAGGTGAGAAAGATATCCTATAAAATACTTAAATTATTCTAAAATTCATCATGGTCTCCTAAAGAGTTTGCCACAAAATAAGAAATGCTGCAGTAAAATTATTCTGTTTATGACTGGGGATCTTAAACCCAACAGATTTTTTTGTTACATATATTTTCCTCATTTCAAGCTACCTTGAATTACTGAAAAATCAATATCATCAGTACTGTTTTTATACTGAATATATGTTGCAAGAGGAAAAATGGCTAAAAATTAAATGGTGCCTGCAGTTATTCTCTTATTTTGGTTTCCCCTCTTTTAGCCTTTCCACAGGCTGCAGACAGTTAAAAAAGGAATACATTTAAAACAGCCCCAGGCTAGTTGCTTATAAAATTATGCTACATAAACTAAATTGCAATAGACTTGAAAAGTCCTGAAATTTAGTTTGCTTTACCACTATAACTTCAGTGATTATATTATCATTTTGTCATTTACAGCTTATTTTCTAGAATTTGTCCTGTGGGCTTAGGTGGGACCACAGTAGAAATTATCTGAAAGGATTATTTTTTCCTTAGCAGTCAGGAACAATTTAATAGGTAGCCTTTAGAAAAATTACAGTACAACTTTATAATTTATATGGCACTATGTGTTAAAAATATGCTTTCCTGCTTAGAAAGCCAAGTGAATAAACTTGGCAATGCACATCTGGATGAAAATAAGTCGAACAACACCACCACTATTTTTGCTGTCTACCATCACCATCCCAACCAAGCTATACATAAGCTACCAAGCTACACATACATCATCCCAATCAAGCTGTACCTTCCAAAATCAAATTATTTGTAGTGCTGGTATCAGGAAAGCGTAAGTTCAGAATGAGCTGAGGTTAGCAAAGGTTGCTAATAACAATGAAAAAAGGCTTATTTAGATCTGTTCAAAGTTAAAAGGAAAGGGGGAAAATCATTATGGCAGCTGCTCAAGAAAGAAAACACAATTCTATCAGGGAGCAAAGAAAAGGAAGAGCTATTCAACTGCTGTTTTGATTCAGTTTTTAACAATACAAAAATTGTATGTACCACCAGGAAATTGTGAAGGATAAAAATGAAGCTTGAGATGGATAGAAACAAGGCAGGCAATATGACTTACTTCAGCTAAATTAGATATCCAGGACTGGATGAATTGCATCTAGGCTGCTGAAAGAACTAGCGTACGGTCTGGTTGAACCCTTGTGTAATATTTTGAGAAATCATGATGGGTTGCCTGATTATAAGAAGAAAGTACATGTCTCTATCTTCAAAAGGGGAAAAGGAATATCAAGCAAACTGCAGATACTGATGTCAGGCTCTCTGATTTGAACTCAGTAGAATCTATCCAACATTCAGCATGGTATGGTTGAACAAGCAACTTCATTGCATACTAGAACGAAGGAACCTAAAGCAGTTGATCAGTGTTCTCAGTGTGAGGGCATGGTTCTGACTTATGCCGAGTGAAATTTCAACTAGTGGTTCTTTCCTCCTTTCCCATGGTTTAATGGATCCCTTGATTTGCATTTCTCAAATTTAGTGCTAGGTGGCTCTTGTGGACATAATTGGCATTCCTGCCCTGGGGAACTCTGACCATGTTTTCAAAGTGTAGTTCCACAATCTAGGGGAAAAAAAAATCCTAGACCACAAAAAGCTGAAAGCAATAAGCTTGCCTTGAATTGTTTCACACTTTTCTTCCCAGGCTCACTATATTTTTGTTTGTCTTCCCCGCACCCTGCCCTACACATGCTTATTTGAGCATGGCAAAGACATTCAGGGTGAGCGTAGCTATCTGCATACAGTGAATTATGAATGTGTTTTTCCTGACAATATTTTATGTTTAAACAAATGGTCAGAAAGGAAGAGGTGGGGGCAAAGGAATTGTTGACTTTTTTCAAAAGCTATTACAAATGTAGTAAGTGTTGTTTGAGTCAGTTTGTGTTGTTTATTTCTGTTTAAGGTAGCTGTGATTCCAACAACCTCTAACTTCATAATAAATCTTACTGAACATAATTAGACTTGCTTCTAAACAAACATAGGATTATATTGCACACAGTAGATGGTTTGGTATTACCCCCTCTCTCCCCACCCCAAAATGGCAGGGTGGAAGAACCCACTATTCCAGTGTTTCTCAACCTTGGCAACTTTAAGATGTGTGGACTTCAACTCCCAGAATTCCCCAGCCAACATGACTGGCTGGGGAGTTCTGGGAGTTGAAGTCCACACATCTTAAAGTAGCTAAGGTTGAGAAACACTGCACTATTCTATTACTTGTGCAATGAGTTTATTGCTTGATCCTCTGTAAGGGGGCTACATTTTTATGCATGTTTATTTGATAAGAAAGCAACTTCAAATACCGACCAGTTTAATTGGAATTATCTGGTCTTGCACTCCAGCCTAGGCATCCTAGCCAGTTTACAAAAGAATCCTGGGGAGTATAGCTGTAGAGATTTACAAAGAGGAGTATGGACTCAGTCATCTATTGTAACTTGCTCCCCTTTGCTTGCTCAAGCTAGCAACCTTGTGTAGACAAAAGGAGAGCAGTTTTAAATGTCTAAATCCATGTTTTCCTTTTGACTGGAGGAGCACAGGTTTAGCCATTTAAACTAATTCATTTATTTAGATTTTTAAACTGCCTAATAGCTGAAGCTGTCTGGGCCATTTACAACACTTGTTCCCCAGTTGCCTGCACCAAGTGTACTAAGACTAGCACACTCTTATTTTGTCTGTTGAACATGACCTTTGCCCTGGATTGTTTAAAATTGTGGTAAACCTTGGATTGAGTACACTGGATTTTGTAAGACCCAATCTGAGTAGGCACGCAGACTGAAACTTTTTCAGCACTTTCTTACTTCTGGGTAGACATGCAGAGACACATCCAATATCCTTGCTTATTAAGGAACTGTTTTTTTCCCCATTTTTCCTTCTTAATTTTGGCTTCACCAAAATTGAAAACAACTCTCCAAACCTTTCCCAAATTTGGGCTGTAAAAGGTCCTTTGCCTCTATACCAGAGGCAAAGGTATAAAGAGATAAACATGTTTTACAGTATTTGATTGGACCTATATGAAGACTATCCCTGGAGGACCGAGAAAGAGGCTAGTGGCTAGGAAGAGAGCGAAGGTCAACAACCTTTTTGTGTTATGCTATGTGAGTCACATTAAAATAACTATTTCCTTATTTTTGGTTCTGTAGTATCAGAAGATACATACTTTCATATGATGGAACAGGGCTATTCTGTTTTTTGAGGCTAGCTAAGGAAGTGCCTGATAAGTGGAACTGTGGAAAAGAAATGTGGAGAAGATTATCATCAGAACAGCAGATAATCCTGGAGTCAGTCTTAAGGTTGTTTTGGCTTTAGAACCATCAAATAAAAGTGTGTAGGATTTACAAGAAGCACTTCTGGGGATTGCAGTGGGAAAAAAAAATCACACAACTGTCATGAAGAAATAGATTTACAGGTACAAAAGTTCCCCAAAAGGAAATCAGGGTTTGTAGAAATGAAAACTTGTAGGATTTAAAAGGAAATATTTCATAATTGTGGCCTGGGCAGGCTATGGTAGGAAAGCTGGGCATCAGGGTTGCTAGGCTCTTCCCTAAACAAGCATAAACTTGGCTGAAGCTTCCCAGAAATTTCACACAGCTAGATCTTTATTTTAACTCAAGACTGGAAGCCATCCCAAATAACTGATAGTTACTGAGCTGTTAGGCTGATACTAGAATTTACATCTCCTTTGGATTAAAATTGAACACCATGGATTCTTGTGTTTCCCTCTGTGTAATGGTAATTGAGACTTTTGTTTCCCATACTTCCTTAATAAGTAGCAGTTGCATGTTTACATTTTCTGCCTTCCAGTTCTGGGAATCTCTAGCAGCTGATAGTGATTGACCATCCTTTAGAGTGTTGATCTAAAGTACAGAAACTCTGACAGTGATGAAGTATCCCTTAAAGTAGAGAGGGCATCGTATAGCCATCGTTGTTGGCCAACAACAGCTATGGCAGTTGTGTCTAATTGCCACCTTATGCAGTTCTGTAAGAGGAAAAACAGAAGAAACTGGCAGCAGGGAACATGCTGCAAATAATTAGTATCCATTACAGTCAATGAGAGTTGTGGCAGCACAAAGCCCCATGCTGGTCAGTTCCTGCTGCCATCTCCTATGCTGGTAAAAGACATGGTAGCAGTAGTAGTAGCTATCTTTGCAGTGTATACAAAAGATGGGATAATCATATGCAATCCATGTACCTGCATGAAATCTGGTAGAGTACAATGAACTTCCCCAATAAGATTGTGATTTGGACCAGAGTTGAATAAAGAGTGATGCAAGTCAAATCAGACTGCTGTCAAAATGGCTCAGGAATTAGCCATTTACTCTCCACCAGCAAGACCACTGCCTCCCCCCCCCCTTTTTTTTTTTTTGTAAGTGTGATCCTTGTTAAGTATATATTTTTCCTTAATGGAGCTCCTTTTTGAATGCAGTGAGAATGGGGTAAGGAGTGTGTGGTAAAGCAAAAGAAACATGGTCAAAAATGTATGGGTGTAGAATGAATGTGGACTGAAATCAAAAGTGTGTGACAAGTACAAAACAAGGATATCAAAAGTAGTTTTGTCATTTAGAGGGCATGAATGAAAACTGAATCACAAAACAAATTTATGTCTTGAACAAGAGGAAAGGAATAACAGATGAAACCCACAAAAAGAGGGAGGTGAAAAGTTTAAAGAACAAAAGGCAGTGTTTTAAGTGGTGTAAGGATGTGGTGGGAGCAAAGATAGAAAAGTATAGAGGGGCATGGTGAATGGTGTTTGAGGAAACTATTTTGAATTTTTCTTTTGTTTTCTTTTGCTTAATTTTTCCCCTCATTTTCTATTCTTAATACTGTTGGCTACTCTGAAAGGGAATAGACTTTGCAGTATGTACAGTACGTATTTGTTTAAAGCTGGCAATCTGGGCATGATAATTCAATCAAGAAAAGGGATATTTCCCCTCATAGGGCCTTGTGGTTGTCCATAAATGTTATGTAATAAAAATACTGTCATATGAAGCTGTGCTAGTTTGTTGCACCAAAAGCAGTGTATAGCTTTGAAGATAAATAAACTTGTTTGTTGGCATAATAAAGTGTTTCCAAAATCTCTAATTAAAAGTGGTTGCTTGTTAGGAAAAAAGAATGTAATTACCACCTCTTTCTGTTAATGCATCTTGTTGACCTTTCCATTTGCATGATTGCCTATCTCAACCAAACCAAAAGAATGCTGGGAGTTCTCACAGGAGTGAATATGTTATTGCGAGATAAGGGAGTAATGACCTAGAGAGAAAGATGTAGACTAGAAAACTAACTGAATTGGTCATTGTGTCCTTTTGTATTAGGCAGGGAGAAGTTTAACTGGAAAAAAATTGTTCCAACTTGCATTGTCTTTCATGCACAGCCTGTTTCGGTAGAAGAATATGCTGAGTTTCTCTACAAATGCATGTACTCTTTCCAAAATCTTGTGAGCTGACAGTTCATGCTAAACTTGAACAAATTTAAATGATGGATGTTGAAAAGTGCAGTATAAAATTGTTAAGTGGTGCTATTTTACCTCTTAACTTTCTGAATCAACATTTTTGTATATTAGGTTCTGTTCTACATTGCCGCTGTGTCATGATCTAGTGAATTATGGAGGAAAGCTTTGGAACTAAATCAGTAGTAATCAATTATGGGTCTCTTTAAAACATTTTTACACTTTTATTGCTCGTTCATGAAATACCACTTTTGATGTTATAGTGCATCATGCAGAAATTCATCTGTCTAGAAAGTGATTATAAATGGACTGTAAATCTGTGTTGACCAATTACTATAGGTGAAATTTGGGGGCAGCATTATACCTTACAGAGGCATCAGGAACACATTCCATGTGGGCATCTCTATCTGGTGTCTGAGGAAACTACACCAGTTAAATATTTACTTGGAGAAATCATTTCCTGAAAGGCTAAGGGAAAATAGGTTCAGGGATGGTGCAACCCCAAGTAGGACACAAGCACATACATTCCATTTGGAAAAGTGTTTTATTATAATATATTGTATGTTGCTTTTATTACACGCTACCTATCACTTGCTATTTACACACAGTTTCTTTATCTCATTATCAATTATTTCTGCAGGCCATTTTCATCTTCTAAACTCTATTCCCTTATTGCTTATTTAACTTTATTCTAGTTTTTATATCCAACATCTTTTACTATTCCTTATCTAAGTTCTGCCTGTCTCACCTTACCTTCTATCGATAGCTTTCTACATGCTTAGATTTTATTTGCTAAGTAAACTAAACCCATAAACAGACAAAGTGAGCCCATAATCTTGACAGGCATCCTGTTATACTTGTCAGCAGTATCTTAGGCCTGTCTTTCCTGGTTCCAGTTCCAGGAATGATCTACCACTGCACCTTGGCCTTGACCTGCTCTGATTCCCTCCTTAAATACCCTGCTTGCTGGGACCTGGGCTTGACCGAGGCCACTTGCTGATGCTTCCCACAGCTGGCACTTAGGGGTGAGGGGGTGGTGTGGGAAGGAAGAGAAAGAGACAGGAAAGCTGCTTTCCTTCCCTTTTTTCTAGGCTGCTTAAGGGGGGGCACCAATGCCACTCTCTCTTAGGTGCCCGGTCTCTTCAGGGTTTCCTGCTGCTTTTTCTACTCTTCTCCTTAACATTAAGCAGTTGTACACTGCAAGCTTCTAAGATTGGGTCCACTCTCAATCTCATGCTAAGACTTGTTTTGACATTTGATACTTTTCAATGGGATTGGAGTGGTGTTTGTTTATTGGAGTGAGGCTAGAACAGCAAAATGATAGGATTTGTGCCACCAACTTTATCATCTGCTATATACGGTTATCAATGATTGGACCACAAAAAATGTTTCATTTGGTGATGTATGGCTGGAAATTTACCAATATTGCTTATCATAAAGCTCTGATTTTACTGTTTTAGTTCCAAATGACATCACCACAGATTCATTAGTAATATAGTTTATTATCTTATGTAGAGCTGAAAAGGATAAATTACATGCCTTAGATCAGCTTCATTCTTATTATTACAAGTTGGCTCTTTATCTAGGTGGGAAGCATAGATATAGCAGTGGGCTTTTTATTTTCTTCTTTTTATCCTAAGTTCTCACTTTTCGTAACTCTTCACTGATAATTACATATGTGCTAGCATGTAAATTAATTTCTTTTTGTTAATTTTTTAAATTGTTGCACAATATTTTACCCACCTTTTTTGTCTGAGAAAGAATAAAACCCACCCATATTTAACCAGAGAGCCAGTTTGGTCTATTGATTAAGGCACCAGGCTAGAAACCAGGAGTCTGTGAGTTCTATTCCCACCTTTGGCACAAAGCCAGATCGGTGACTTTGGGCCAGTCACTCCCTTTCAGCCCAACTCACCTCACAGAGTGGTTGTTGTGGGGAAAATAGGAGGAGGAAGGAGTATTAGGTATGTTTGCTGCCTTGAGTTATTAATAAAAATAATAAAGGTGGGATAAAAAAAATCTAAAAAAAATACTTCCACTGCCACCATCCTTTTAAATACATCCCCCCTTCACTGAATTTCTTGATTATAGCATTGCAAATGAATGCTAATAAAATAATCAGGTCTAAATTGAACTGTGAAGTTTATTTGCTCAAACATGGTAACAGTTATGCTCAATCATTCGTAAGACACAGGTCTGTAAAACATCCTCTGGAATGAGGTTGTACTGCAATTTAACACTGACATAAATTACGAGGCTCACAAATCTACAGTGTGTACTGATCTCCAAATAAGTAAGTAGAATAATGGGATGATGGGACATAGTTAATTAAATGGTATGTGGGATGCCATAAACATAACAACAGTAATGCTGGAAAAGAAATGCTAGCTATTGGGACACCCATTATGTTCTGAAATCTCAACTGCATATATAACATTGTGTCCATGACAAACGCCTCAAGATTTCTGTGAGTCATTTCAAATGATTTGAGGGTATCTTGGGTGCCATAGCCTCCTTTCCTAACTTCTCTGTCAAGATTGTAACACATTTTAATTTACAAGGAAAACATTGCCAGTGCAGCCTATATTTCATAAATATAAAATCAACTACTACAAGCAATACCGTTAGCTCAAAATGGAATTTGCATTTGGATGATTGATGACTGCATTGCCACAGATTAATTGCCTGCATTGTCACAGGTAAACAATTTCACATAGCGAAGCAAGCCTGTCACATGCAAGAAGGGTGTTCTCTGTTGAACAGACAACAGAGCAAGGATCAAGAAGCAGAAACAAAAAAGAGATTCCGGTTGAATGTTTGAAACAATACCCTGACAGTAAAGCTGCAAGTTCTACAATCTTCTTAGAACAGTTGTGGTCTCCCCCTCACTGGAAGTTTTCAAATGATGACTGAATGACCATATGTCAGGGATGACTTGATGGATTCCTGCACTGAGATGTGATCAATAAGATCGCTCCAACTAATACATCTAGGGTTTTATAATACTTGCAAAAGGGATATGAAAGATGTTAAAGAGTATTGTTGAAGAGTAGAAAAAGAGATAAATCTAGTTACATCATTTATTTATTTTTTTATTATTTTAGCCACCCAGAGTCGTTGTACGCAAGACGGGCGGCAGAGAAATTGAATAAAAAAAATAAATTAAAATAAATTTTTATGGTACAAAGTTTAAGTTAAAATCAACACTGGAAATCAGGGTATCTGTGATCGAAAGCTATACATGCTGCAAAGGAGAGAAATTACCAAAACCAAAAAGATAACCTCAGCAGTCAAAATCAATTATTAAAGACATCCCAAGGGATATGTCTGTCTGTCTGTCTTGAAAAAAAGTTTTTAATCAAAGCATAAAAACTTTAACTTCATCCTGCGATGAGCCTGTTTTGTGCCATAGCATCTTGCTGGTTCTTCACATATCCATGGAAAAACAGTTTGTATTTGTTTTGGGATAAAGAGCTGAGAGCAGGGGTTAGTTTAGATTCTCACAGGAAAATGGTCAGGAAGTGGAATAGAGTGTGTTTACTTGTTGATTATTGATTGATTATGTGCTATCAAGTTGGTATCAACTCTTAGTGACCACGTAGATAGACCTTCCCTAGGATAATTTGTCCCCATGTCTATCCATGTGAGTTTCTTGGTAAAATATGTAGCTTTGTACCTTCAAGTCAATCATGACTCTTGGTGACTGCCTGGACAGGTCTCTGTGGTTTTCTTGGCAAGATTTCAGAAGTGGTTTGCCCTTGCCTCCTTCCTAGAGCTGAGAGAGAGAGTGATTGGCCCAAGGTCACCGAGCTGGCCTTGTGCCAGACTAGAACTCATGGTCTCCTGGTTTCTAGCCTGGCGCCTTAATCACTAGACCAGACTGGCTCTCTGGTTAAATATGGGAGTGTTTTATTCCTTCTCACGAGCCATATGAATGATGCCTTTGCTGCTGTCACTAAACTGATCATCTGCTTCCCACTTGCTCCTGTATCCCTGCTACTTGATATTGGTGGCTGCTTGCTTTAACTGAGCAGCTGAAATGGCCTTCATGAATTGGGTGACCCTGCTTGGTGTATACTCCTAGTGTTCTGTGTTCATTTCTCCAGGAACACATCACCACCACCACCACCACCACCACTATGAGGCAGTATAGGAGGAACACAATATATTAGGCTTTGCTGTGCGATGCTTGAGTAGAGAAGTGGGGGCAAGCTCCCCAAAGAAAAGAATGCAAGCTCATTAGCAATGTTGAAAAGTGAAGGTGCCCAGTCAGATTCTGGAACCTGTGTACATACCCTGCAGCACACCTGCCAGTAATCCTGAAGTAATGAAGCTTGCCAGAAAGGGCTATGCTTGTTAAAGCAAAAGACAAACAGTATTCCTATGGAAAGAAATGCTCAAGATCTATGAGGAGGTAGAATAATGTTTCTAGTCTGAAAGATTGGTATCTACTGTTTAGCAGGCTGTGAGGAGCAAGATTATGCTGGGGAAGAAATGTCTAAGGAAAGTTGCTGGTATATACCCTCTTTGACAATATAGTCACTACAATGCAAATGGAAAATGTGATGGGGACAGCAAGGATGGGAAGATAAGAGCATTCATGGTAAGCTACGTTGCCATATATGCTTTAGACTCTATTTTTATTAAATATTGTATTACAGGTTACAGAACTCAGCTGTAGCATCAAATGAGTAAAACAACTGATTCCTTGAGTGATTTCCATTCTTTGCTCTCTGGGTGGGTTGTAATTCCCAAATGGTTTTAGGAATGAAGTTGATGAGACAGTAATCAACAATTCCTAGAGAGAATTTTTATGTCAACACATCACAGTCAACTCCTAGTTCCTTGAAGAGAACCATCATCTGTTGATTTGGAAAGGTGGGAGGAAAAAGCCTAGAATTTAACCCTTGGAGCATCACTCCATCTAATCCAGCAGTAGCAGCCACATAAATGTAGCTTTTCTTCATCATATTCTGTATGAGCACATCCATGCCAGAGCAAAAATCCTAATCCACAGTGCAGAGCTGTGGTGGATTCTGTAATTATATTATTAAAACTGAATCCTCAAATACTGCTAACTTAGAGTTACTCATGCTTCATGCTTTTATTTCATTATAGCTGTGATGCCATCTATTAGAATGAATAAGTCCATGACTTCTATTTTACCACTATGTATTCATTTTCAGATCAAGAAGATATTCATTTTCACAAGTCATCCTTCCTCCCCTTCGTGGTAATCAGATCAATGGAACAAACACCTATTTCACTTCCTTCCCTTTCTCTCACATGCACTTGCCTTGAGGGATGTCATTGCAGTATTCAGCACTCAAGGGTGTGATGCTTATTCAACCATATGTTTTCATTCTTCACATTACCCGAAGCAAAAAGGAAACACACATGTTGTATTTATTAGATATTGGTTGTGTTTGAATAATTTTTAACCAAGCAACACCATATGTCTGTTTTCAGACTGTTGTTTCCTATACATTTTTTGGGGGGAGGGGATGTCTTTCTTTTGAGTAAAAAAAAAAAATAGAACTCTGCCAAATGATTGCTGCCTTCTTAACAAGAAAAGGGATTTGTGCTAAATGGGTGGAGTTATGAAAGAAAATAAACCAAACTGCCCTCTTTTTTTCTGTCCCTTTCACCAAGGTAGCCTAGTCAATTATGTAAGAAGAATTCCTCTGTTGCACAGGCCCAAGTCCAAGGATATAGCTATATTTGAAATTGTAATGGCCTGTGGGAATGACCTTGGGAGACAGGAGGAAGACCCCAGCCTGGGCAACGGTCTGATAAGAAGCAGCTCAGTCTGCAGGTGGCAGAAAAGCCTGGGAAGTGTTTCAGAAGGGAACCTCCCTAGTTTGCCAGAGACTAAAAAGACAGGAGGGGAGAAATACTTTCAGTCTTGCAAGGTTCTGTTAATGTAACTGTACAGTAAAGTTGGATTAGTTCATCTGGGTTTGCTTCTTGTCTGGACTATCTCGCAAGGCTAACAGAAATGAAGAAAGCAAAAGAGAAGGTGAAAACAGTCATATATTTTATGAGTTATATTAGAAAGGCTTAAGAGTCTTCCCTCCTGTGCTTGTGCTGAAAAGAAGTGAATGAGGCAATATTGCCCCCATTCCTGGAGCAAGAGGAAGAATGTATCAACATAGAGCATTGTGAGCAGGAATATAGCATGATATAAAAGTAGACCAGCTTCCAGCTCACCTCTTTCTTTCTTCCAACTGGGCACTCGCCTTTTGGTCATTATCATTGTATGGGAAGTAAGCCTGATAATATTAAGGTTGAATATGAGTTTCTTCTTATCAAACTGATTTGCTATGAGGCTTTTTTTTTTTACTTGCTCCTTTGAAGCTCATAGTTTTATTGGCATGAGAAGCACTGATTAAATAGGACTGGAGGAAAAAAATCATCAAGAGCCAGTGGGAGTATCTGAGTCACTATTATGGTGACTGAGAATTAGCTAAGCATGGCAACTTAGCACAGTACTCAGAAAGCAAGATAAATTCTTTTTGAAGCTGATCCAAATCACAGGCCTAAACTTGTGGGTCTTCAGGGTGAATTTGGAGGAGCTTCTCCAAGTAACTTCTCAATACTTGAAGGTTTCACCAGACTCATTACAGCAGGTATGGAAGGGGGACGTTTGTGACATTCTTGCATCAGCTGACTCATTCTACTATTGGTTTAATATTCAATAAAGTGATTCCTTTTTTAAAAAAAATACTTTTTATTGAAGAGTTTTAACAATACTAAAAGATAATATGAACAAATCAGAAAGAAAAAAAGAAAATACAAAGAAAAGAAATACAAAGGGCAAAAAGAAAAAAGAAATAGAAGAATATTTAAAGAAGTGATTCCCAATCTTCCTTGCAACAAGTGTAGGCAAATTTAGTATTTCCCCACCCTCTATAAGATTACATAATTCACTTCTTCCCATAATCCCTCCTCCATTCACAAATCCAAAAATCATTGTTGTTTCTGTCCAAGTATCAGCAGAAAGTCCATAAAGTGTTTCCAGAATTTTATAGAAATGTTTCTTATTTTAAGCCTGATCAAACAAGTCAATTTTATGTTCCTTTTTTTTTTTTGCTTCTGACAATCTTGATTAATTCATCAAGTTGCTGTCATGAATCTCTTTTCAAACTTTCTTTCTCCCATCTCAGAGATTTCTTCAAGGCTTTAGAAACCCTCTTTTGTACATCCAATGATAAATCCTTGCCCAGGTAATTTTCATCTCTTGGCTTATCATTTGTATTTCCTTTCTGGCTATCATCTCTGTCTTCTAATCCACAATTTATTTATTTTCCAATATTTCTACATCAGCTGGAATTTGTTTCACCTTTTTGTCCTGTCAGTCTACAACTTCTTCTGCGTGGTTCTCTTTCCCATCTTTTGTTTCTTCTGTAGAGTCTTCCTCAAAAAATGCATTAGCAGGTGCAGAAATTATTGCTGTCAAATTTAACTGTAAGTTTCTCTCCCAAATTCTCAAAAATCCTTTGAAATGTCTCAAGTGTCATACCTTTATCTGTCATTTTATAAATTTTACTGTTCCTCTTTTGGTTCAAGAATGAAAGACAGGTTTTTCTCTTTTTTTTTTCCTGCCTGGAACTTCAGTCCCCTCTAGTGTCCCATTTCTATAATCACAAAGTCTCAAATTTTGTTATTTATTTTCAAATTTCAACCAATCATCTCTTTCCTAATAGACTAAACAATCTATGTTCCCACAAAGATATTGTTTTATTTAGTTATCTCCAAAGTCTTAGCAAAAGTCCTAACATTCCAAATTCATCTGGTCCCTTAATTCATTGAAAACTTTCTTGAATTAAGTTCTTATTTAGCTTTTTGCCATTTATTTTACATTATTTAAATTCTTTAAGCTATTAGTTTTTCTCTATGTTGAGATGAGGTTTTACTCATCAGGTAGTTTTTCAAACTTGTTACTTGTTGGTTTAAAATAATTATAAATCCAAAAGTGTTTAGAAAGTGAGGTTAGACGAACCCAGTGTCCTTAAAGGCTCTGCCACAGTTGAGAGCTTGATGGCTTCCCTCATCTCCTGGCACTCAGACCCATGAGTTGACCACTGTCCTGCAGTCTCCTCACAAGGAATAGCCATCTGGAGCACAAGTGGATGATCGTTCATCTTCTCCTTGGCTGGAGAGGTTCTGTTAGACCAGATTTGTTGCTAGTCCATTGGTCTTGGCCACAGTATCATCTGTTCTTCTGCAGAGACATCTTACTCACCACTGCCTCACCCAGAAGTCCAATATTCAATAAAGTGATTCTTGTCGCTTAGATAAAGGTAAAGTGTTCTTGAAGTCAAATTCCTTATTACAGCATGGACATGTTTTCTTGGTAATAATACAGAAGTGGGTAAAGTGATGGGATTGGAGAGTTGCTGAACTGCAAATGCATTCTACTTTCACTATCATCTTTGAATAGAAATATATGATAATATTTTAATAATATTTTTATAATGATTATTTTTACTTATTCACTGTTTCATTTAATTGTTGTACGCCACCCAGAGTCACTTTGTGTGAGATGGGCAGCCATATACATATGATAAATAAATAAACAAATAAATAAGTAAATAAATAAATAAATAATAGAAATGAAATTCTGAGTTGTTTTAGCCTCAGCTACAGCCCTTCAGTTCTATTCTTACCATTTTTATTTATTAATTTATTAAACAGATTTATAAGGCCGCCCAACTCACACACGGTGACTCCAGGCAGCTTACAGAATTAAAAACCATAAAAACATAATAGACACCCCTGCCCCAGCAGCAGCAAACATGTTCATACCAGCCACTTGATTGGCTCCAAAGCTTAGGGTCCCCAGGCCTGTTGACAGAACCACTTCTTCAGGACCTTCTGGAACAGGAGCAAGGAGGGGGCCAATCTTATATCTGGGGGAATGTTCCAAAGGGAGGGAACCACTGCAGAGAAGGCCCTTTTCCTTGGTCCCACTAGATGTACCTCCCTAACTGAAGGGACCCACAACATGCCCTGCCTCCCTGCTCTGGTGGGCCAGGTGGATGTAACTGGGGAAAGGTGGTCCTGCAAATAACCTGGCCCCACACCATGTAGGGCTTTAAAGGTGATTATCAGCACCTTGAATTGGACCCGGAAACAAATCAGCAACCAATGCAGCTCTCGCAAAAGAGGTGACACATGGGCAAGTCTAGGCTTGCACAAAACTATGCAGGCTGCATTTTGAACCAACTAAAGCTTCTGGATAGTTTTCAAGGGCAGCCCCCATGTAGAGTACATTACAATAGTCCAAATGGGAGGGGACTAAGGCATGGGTGACTGTAACATTTCCTTTTTGACAATTACATTACAATTTCAGTTCCCTTTTGGTTCTAATTCCCTGACTTTGCTAAAAACCTAAAGATGCCCACTAAACAGATTGGTAATTTCTTGCCATATTCACCCAGGACTAACATAGTCCACATTTTAGCCGAGCTGGTAGAGAAGAGATGATAATGCAACTCAAGGGGCTCTTAGATGACACATACTATGCTGATCGTTTTCTCGTGGGGTTAAACCTGAATTTGACATGTGATAAGTTACTCTTTGGGATAAAGTGAAAGCAAACCTGATTCAATGATTTTATAAACCTTGTCACCTTCCTAATTGTCAGTTACTCTTCAAATGACAGTGGATGCCACATTTAAATTACTTTATTCTTTGGTTCCATAGGCCATCCTGTTAAGAATAAGATCACGGTAGTCTAATGTAATTGTAATGTACACTCTGCCTAGATTCATCCAGTGAGGATTTTTCTTGCTTTCATCATTTTAAGTTTATAACATCTTCCTTCTGCCCTTGCAACCTAATCATTATTTGAAATATTCTAATGTCAATTCTGCCAGCTGAGCTTTTGACCTTTTTATTTAGTCTCTTTTTAAGTATTACTTTCCATCAAAACCCCACTATGACTTTCTCTTTTTTTAGTCACTTTTATTTAGCTTTCACTCACTAACATTCACTGTTAGTAAATGTAGGAGTTTTATTTATTTCATCTTCATACATGTGAGAAATCTGTAGCTTACGGAAAATTAGGTAGAGAGTGATATAGTTACATTCCCTTATCGTGGACCTTTGAAAGGCTCAATATGGGAAGCTTAGAATGGATTGATAGAATCTTCTCTTCAGTTCATACTAGCCCTTTTCCATACACAGCAAAGCTGAAGCCATATTGTTAAGTCTTGACATCTCAAATAATTGAATTTAGAAGAAAGAAGCCCTCATGTAGTTTGAAGGTTCATCTCCAAGCCACACTCACTTGACTTTGGCAAGTGTAGTTCAATGAGAAAAGTATCTGTTTTGCCCACAGAAAATTCCAAGCATCTTCAGGTAAGTCAGCATTAGGTAGATCTGCTGCCTTGAGTTGACCAAAAAGAAAAGTGGAATAAAAATCAAGCAAACAAATAAGTAAATAAAATTGATGTTTGGAATTGTTGCTGTGGTGTCAGCAGTACTGGTTTAGATCGACCAATGCATTTATCTTATTAAATATAAAGCAGATTTCTCTTTCTCTGTGTCCTACATTTTGAAGTTTCTGACAAGAATCCAGATATAGAAAATGGGGCAATATGGGCTTAAATAGACCAGAAAGAGCTTGGAACTTTTCAGAAAACAGTTCTATGAACAGGCCTCCATAAAGACCAGAGAGTCTAAGTCCTGCCCTGAAATATGTCTTCCTAAAGAAGCAGCTGTGTTTTTGTTCTGCATCGTAGTTGGTAGTTGAATATAGCCCCATCCTACTGCAACTGTGATTCTCAAAGTAAATATTATAGATTTTATATCGAATCAGTATAACTGATAGAAGTGGAATATTCATCTCCTCAAATTAATAGAACACCAACATTTAGAAAGAATGACTTTTTAAATGGCTGACACAAGACATTGATGTGAAACAATTTCATGTAAGGTAAGATCTTGAATCTTGTTTCTCTAAGAAAATATTTTTGTGTTTAACTATTCTATGCTATTCTAGCCATAGATAATACTGACATTTCTTAATGACACTATTTGTAAACATTAACCGACACTCTTTTCTCCCTAGTTCAGCCCATCCATCTCTGTTTTGCCTCTGCATGACTCCCTGTTTGCAATACACCTTTGTACATCATTTACCACATTTTCATATACAATTTTGGATTGGAGAATGGAATGATAAAATTTGGACAAAATGTGAATGCTAAATTATGGCTGTTGGTTCAAGAAGTGTAAATTAGATAGTTTCTCATTAACATGCTAATGCTAACATGTTTCCATTCCCAAAGGCTTTCCCATATGGATATTCAAATATTTGTCTGGAATTCTTATTATTCAGGATTATGATACCTATGGATTTTTTCCTAATTCATTAAAATATAAATTAGTATTATATGCTGAAAGTATTTTATTGTTTCTTGCTGAACCTCATACTTCAATTCTGACTTTGATGCATTGAACAAATTCCTTTGGTTAAATTGTAAGATATCCTGCTAACTGGTATAAGTCAGAATCAATGCTGATAAGTAAAGACTTGTTTATTTATGCATTTAATTGATTACCATTTTCATTGATATACTGAATTTATCAGTTATTTGGGTATGTTTATTTCAAACAATATTTCTAAAATAATTACACTGAATATGAATAAGATATAATGAGGTTTCTCTTGACATTGATAAATGGAAGTCATTAAACTTTATGTTCTGAAGAAGGATAAATGTTTATAAAATATAATACCCAGCATACTATATATTTTGCATGGAATTCCTATGTACCTATCCAGAAAATATTTTCAAACACTGAATGTATTCCTTTGTACATTTCTGTGGGGCGTCGCAATTCCAAAGATATGTGTGAAAAAGATGCAATTGTCAGTTAAAGATGGGGAGTGGGGGTGTTTGGTTTTCCAAATCTTGGACTATACCACTATATATACCTTTTAACTAGTACCAAATGTTGAACACCTTTGCTGAGTGAATTTTTTTCTTCCTGGACCCTTTTGGAATAGTCTTATATAATATTTAGTTCATTGAATATGGGTTCTAAAATATAATAGGATAGCTATATCTACTATATAATATTGATTTGAAAATTGTGGCATATTATTTCTGGAAAAATACATTTCTTTTTTTCATGCAAAATTGAAGCTAACAGGCACTCCAGATCTCAAAAGTGATTTTAAAAAGTTGTATAGAGTTGTTGGAATCTTTACTTTAGATCAACTAATGGATGGTAATAATGACTTTTTATCATTTTCTATGTTCAGAGCTAAATACCAGTTGTCAGTTGCTGTCTAGTAGTAGTATTTACAATTATAACCTTTATTGACATCTCAGTTTGGACAAGTAGCATTTTCAGCCTCAACTACACTTAGGTTATTAGACATCAAATCCTATGAGACAAAAAGGACTTATTGGTTTCATTTTGAAAAGTATTTCTCAAAAATTCTGAATGATCAAAATTCAGAAATCAAATATTTCATCCAATGAATTGCTCTGATGTCTTTCTGGGAGTTAGATAGGTAGATAGATATGCACGTAATTCCACAATCACTTGGTGAAAGATGGTGGAACAACCTGTGCCTACTTGAATTATCACTTTTATAACAATAAGCTATTGATCTGAATCATATGGAATGCAAGGTTGATAGAATAAAAATGGGAGGGCTGTTTAAGGAAACACAAACATCTCTCTCTTTTTCCCCCTCTGCTTTGCAGACAAGATTGTTTGTTTTGAAAGCAAAATGTACTTCAGAGTAAGACCAAGGTCTTCTATTATTACAAGCAGCTGACACAAAAAGAGAAGCAATGTGATATATACTAGGCTGGGCATATCTTTGACGGGGCACTTTGACTCACTGTGGTCTCAAGTAAGGGACCTCCACAAAGAAATCGCAGAGGGAAATGGTGTTCTAATGGAGTGGAGTGACTGTATCACTTATCTTCTTCACATGCTCAGCATGGGTGGGATTAAAGCAGAGTGGCCCTCCCTTAACCCTTGTCAAGATGGGAAAATAAGCATCCATAAGGCATTTTATTCATGAAAAACATGAGATTCATATAAAAGAAGAACAAGGCTAAAAAAATGAAGTTTTTTCCAAGAAACCCTGGATATGGATGAAAGAGAGAGATGGAATGCTTACAGAAGACTTGCTCTGAATAGGTTCCCCACCCCCCACCCCCATTTACCATCTCCTTTTTTTCCCCCTTCTGGAATGTGTGTGTGTGTGTGTGTGTGTGTGTGTGTGAGAGAGAGAGAGAGAGAGAGAGAGAGAGAGAGAGTTTGCCATTCAATCATGTCCGATCCTCAGCGACTGCCTGGACTAGCCCCTGCAGTTTTGTTGGGAAGATTTCAGAAGTGGTTTGCCGGTGCCTTCTTCCTAGGGCTGACAGAGGGTTGAGTCTTGCACCACAAGTGATGGGTCATGGGCATGACCTCTCCCCCCATCAATATCACTTGGAACCGGTTGCAGAGAAAGGAGGAGAACTACTGTAAAACAGTGCCTCCCAATCCCTGAAGCTGACCTACTAGGATATCATGGTCAACATTAGCAAAAGCCACTGAGAAATCAAGGAGCATCAGGATGGACACACCTTCCACTTCCTGGCTTCACCACAGGTAATCAACAGGCAGGATCAGTGCTTTCTCTATACTGAGCCCTCACTGGAACTGAACTGAAATGGATCTAGGTTATCTGCTTCCTCCAGGGCTCAAGCACCATCTCCCATCTTCCCCAAAAATGTAGAGGTTGCAGACTGGAGGAAAATTGTCCAGGATGGTTGGATCCAGTGATGATTGTCCAGAATGGTTGAATCCAGCAACCTCTTAAGAAGGGGGTGAACCACAGCATCCTTCAAGGCTGAGAGGACAGCTCTCTCCCACAGAAAAACAGACACCACTGCATGGCCCAACCCAACCACAAATCATCTCCCAGGTGGCCTTAACTATCCAGGAGGAGCCTTGATTTAACAAACAGGTGGCCAAGCTCACAGACTGGAGGATCCTGTCTACTTCCTCAGGAGGCACAGTCAAACTCACACTAGTCTGGAAAACCATTCTAGTCAAGACATTAAGAATTAAATTTTTGAACTGGGGATTTTCAAATTGATTCAGAAAAAAAAAATCTATTCAAGGGCAGATGTATATAAATTAATCTGAAAGCATCTGATTTGATATGAATGTTCAATTCCATTCAGAAATTGTCAAATCACTTCAAATTGAATATCCAAACTGAGGTTTTGAACAGCCCTAATATTCATTTCTTTATTTCCAAAAACATCAGTGAGTCTACCAAAGAACATGTGAATTGAAAACTACTGTCCTTTTCTGTACATAAGACATACTGAATCTCAAATCCAATAGACAATCACTAGGTGCTGGATATCATCTTCAGCTTCATATATGTGCTTGCTTTGGTGGCATGCACACTAAAATTTGAATGATACAGAGAACATGGGCACTGTCCCAATGTGAGATGAACTGCTAATCCATGAAGTGATCCATCATATGTTTACATTATCAGTGTTTTAGAACATGGCATGTTCCTCCTCTTCAGCAAAGGATCGTTACCTTGTCGTGGTGCTGGAGCTTGAGCACCTCAATGACACCATGAGCTAAACCGTGAAGGGTGTCATGAGTGAGGATGGCGAGCAGGGGGCTCCCATCCAGGCTGTAAAGCGCATGCATAGTACTGAGGAATTAGGTGGCCATTCAAAGAGACACAGATCGGGCCCGCCTTAGCCTTTGGGGTTTATAAGTCTGGGTTTTTCCCACGCTTCTTCAGTTTGTTAGGATTTTCTGTTATGTAGCAGTAATAAAACACTAGAGACCTATTCCTTGTCTCAGCGTGGTTCCTGGCTGTTAGGACAAGGGCCACCCAAGACGGGAAGGTCATGACAGAGAGGTCAGACTAAATGCTATCCCTGGGGAAGGTAATGGCAACCCACCCCAGTATTCTTGCCATGAAAACTCACTCTGCATAACAAACACTCTCTTCCAACAATCCAAGAGACGGCTTTACACATGGACTTCACCAGATGGGCAACACCGAAATCAGATTGACTACATCCTTTGCAGCCAAAGGTGGCGGACATCTGTACAGTCAGTAAAAACAAGGCCTGGAGCTGACTGTAGTTCCGATCACGAACTTCTTCTTGCACAATTTAGGATCAGACTCAAGAGATTAGGGAAGACCCACATATCAGCTAGATATGAGCTCACTACTATTCCTAAGGAATATGCAGTGGAGGTGAAGAATAGATTTAAGGGACTGGACTTAGTAGATAGGGTCCCAGAAGAACTATGGACAGAAGTTCACAACATTGTTCAGGAAGCAGCAACAAAATACATCCCAAAGAAAGAGAAAACCAAGAAGGCAAAATAGCTGTCTGCTGAGACACTAGAAGTAGCCCAAGAAAGAAGGAAAGCAAAAGACAACAGCGATAGGGGGAGATATGCCCAATTAAATGTAAAATTCCAGAGGCTAGCCAGAAGAGATAAGGAATTATCTCTTGCAATGCGTGGAAGTGGAGGAAGACAATAGAATAGGAAGGACAAGAGACCTCTTCCAGAAAATTAGAAACATTGGAGGTAAATTCCAGGCCAGAATGGGTATGATCAAAAACAAAGATGGCAAGGACCTAACAGAAGAAGAAGAGATCAAGAAAAGGTGGCAAAGATATAAAGGAGACCTGTATAGGAAGGATAACAATATCAGGGATAGCTTTGATGGTGTGGTCAGTGAGCTAGAGCCAGACATCCTGAAGAGTGAGGTTGAATGGGCCTTAAGAAGCATTGCTAACAACAAGGCAGCAGGAGACAATGGTATCCCAGCTGAACTGTTTAAAATCTTGCAAGATGATGCTGTCAAGATAATGCATGCTATATGCCAGCAAATTTGGAAAACACAAGAATGGCCATCAGATTGGAAAAAAATCAACTTATATCCCCATACCAAAAAAGGGAAACACTAAAGAATGTTCAAACTATCGAACAGTGGCACTCCTTTCACGTGCCAGTAAGGTAATGCTCAAGATCCTGCAAGGTAGACTTCAGCAATTCATGGGGTGAGAATTGCCAGATGTACAAGCTGGGTTTAGAAAAGGCAGAGGAACTCGGGACCAAATTGCCAATATCCGCTGAATAATGGAAAAAGCCAGGGAGTTTCAGAAAAATATCTATTTCTGCCTTTATTGACTATTCTAAACCCTTTTACCGTGTGGACCATAACAAATTGTGGCAAGTTCTTAGCGGTATGGGGATACCAAGTCATCTTGTCTGCCTCCTGAGGAATCTGTATAATGACCAAGTAGCAACAGTAAGAACAGACCACGGAACAACGGACTGGTTTAAGATTGGGAAAGAAGTACGGCAGAGTTGTATACTCTCACCCTACCTATTCAACTTGTACACAGAACACATCATGCAACATGCTGGGCTTGAGGAATCCAAGGCTGGAGTTCAAATTGCTGGAAGAAACATTAACAATCTCAGATATGCAGATGATACCACTTTGATGGCTGAAAGCAAAGAGGAACTGAGGAGCCTTATGATGAAGGTGAAAGAAGAAAGTGCAAAAGCTGGCTTGCAGCTAAACCTCAAAAAAACCAAGATTATGGCAACCAGCTTGATTAATAACTGGCAAATAGAGGGAGAAAACGTAGAGGCAGTGAAAGACTTTGTATTTCTAGGTGCAAAGATTACTGCAGATGCTGACTGCAGTCAGGAAATCAGAAGACATTTAATCCTTGGGAGAAGAGCAATGACAAATCTCGATAAAATAGCTAAGAGCAGAGACATCACACTGACAACAAAGGTCCGCATAGTTAAAGCAATGGTGTTCCCTGTAGTAACATATGGCTGCGAGAGCTGGACCATAAGGAAGGATGAGCGAAGGAAGATCGATGCTTTTGAACTGTGGTGTTGGAGGAAAATTCTGAGAGTCCCTTGGACTGCAAGGAGATCAAACCAGTCCGTACTCCAGGAAATAAAGCCAGACTGCTCACTTGAGGGAATGACATTAAAGGTAAAACTGAAATACTTTGGCCACATAATGAGAAGACAGGACACCCTGGAGGAGATGCTGATGCTAGGGAAAGTGGAAGGCAAAAGGAAGAGGGTCTGACCAAGGGCAAGATGGATAGATGATATTCTAGAGGTGATGGACTCGTCCCGGGGGGAGCTGGGGGTGTTGACGACCGATAGGAAGCTCTGGCGTGGGCTGGTCTATGAAGTCACGAAGAGTCGGAAGTGACTGAACAAATAAACAACAACAAATGTTCGTACTGGTGGGTAACATGTGGGCAACAGTATGTTGGCTTGCTTGCTTGCTTGCAAGGTAATCTCTTGATTAGAGAGCCTAGCCTGCATAAAATAGCATGAGCATGCCTTGGTAGCGCTTGTGATATTGTGACTCAAATGTGCAAAAACTTACTGATATTCTGCCATTACCATAAGCACAGAAAGCTACATGTAGCATGGAGACAACAGTGGTTGGTAACTTAGTCCACTCTTTCCTTATCTTACTCAAAAACATTTTGTTTATAATTTTACTCTCTCCCCCACCCCACTTTCATAAGGTTGCTTACCGCAAAAGAGAGTACCATGATGATTATGTCTGTATGTCTTCAGTTTTACCCCCACCCCTTATCTGCAGTAGGCTTACTAGGAGTATTAATATTGGACTCTGGCCAGCGGTTGCATCAAGCAAATGTCTGCATCAAGCAAAACATTTCTTTTTCAAATCATGCTATACCCAGACTGAATCCAAAGTTGGGATTTAGTCTAATATAGGATGATAATATTAGATCTCAAGGAATCACTGAGTTTGTTTTTAGAAGTTATAGGAAATGTTTTGGTTGTATCTTTCTTGATAAATATTTAGTACTCCAGTATTTGGTTAAAAATATATTCAGAAAGGCATTCAAGAATAAAAGGCATGTCACCAGAAAACAATACAAAATAATAACAACTAGCTGCAAAAGAGTGTTTCAAAGTAGAACAGAATTATACTAGGTGCTTCACATCAAACAACTTAATGGGCTAGCAAACATTCTTCAAACTTTTCAAGACAATGTGATGCCACGTGTACAAGGTCAGCTTTAGGTAAGGCCAAATAGGCACTGGCCTAGTGTGCCAAAGCTTAGGGGGAGCCAACACTGCCCTGCTTCTGAATCATTCTAAAAATGGAAGACTTTGCATTGTCAGGAGATGGTGCCATATATCCTTGAGCTGGCACTGAACGTGTGTTTGTCTGCTCACACAAATGAACTTTAACATACATACTGAGCCAACAGATTTAACCATCTTTACTCATGATGAAATATGATTTATTATAGAAAGTAGTAAGTACATGTATAACATCAGAACAAGAGGGCAGCTTTTACAGAGTGTTGGGGATGGAGAGAAGGGAAGTACTTTGGAAAAGAAAATTAATATATTGGAAGAACAAACTAGAGGACTGTTATCTAATATGTGATATTAAATATGGAGCTCAGATAAGCATATGAGTGGGTAACTGAGTTTGAAACAGAGACAGAAGATAAATAACATGGCCATGATACTCGGGTAGCAGGTCTATAGTTAGTAAGAGAAAAAGAAAGCAAGAGAAAACAAAAACTGAAGCTCAGATATTATTAAATCTGAATTGAAGGGAGTTAAGGAATATAGTGAGGACCAATAGTTGGATTTGCTCATGTAGGTTCCCTTGAGTGTCATACAACATAGGACAAAAAAGAAAATGTGGGGTTGTCCTTAAATTCTCTAACTGGTGTTAACAAAATAAAATATAGCAAAAGGGTAAAGAATGAAGCTTTGACATGATTATTAGGAGCTTTCTTAAGAATGAAATATGAATGTAATGATGATGGAGGCAATACAATTGGTGGAAAAATCTTCCTTTAAAGAAAGGGTTTTAAAGGGTTTTCTCTCAAGATTACCAAAAAACAAACAAATAGATTCATGGAGATAAATGTTGATCCCAACACGTGTTTAATCCAAACACTGCAAAGTGCAAAAGAAAGATATATGCCTATTTTGGTTGTAGGAACCTGACTATATTACTGGAGAACTGATGTGTTTATCAGTAGTAACAATATTATACACATTGAACCTCTCTTGTCAGAGGTAGTTCATCCATTTAAATGAGTACCCTTTGGATTTTGTTAAGAGCCTAGCAAAGGATTATGCATCTACATATTCCAGAGGTTTTATACAGTACCACTTGCATAGAATAAGAATCACTCATACTATATATGTGGATGGAAGGCAGTATAGACAGAATCTCCTGCTTTCTTGTGCTACACTCCTAACCTCAATTTATTCTAACTTCCCAGACAAAAGAGGTGATTGTGGAATTAAGTTGCTAGGTTAGCAATAGGGAGGTAGATGAATGGCAGTGAGACTAAGCCTCTTGATAACAGTGTGTGTGTTACACATTCAAGATCTAGAGGCTACAGAGATAAACTCACTATCCATATCACCACCCATCTCACCTCTGAAAATGAAAGTATCATTTTAAGGATGAATCATGATTGAAATATTTGTAGAAGAAAGCAGTCTCTTTGAAGCTGTGATCTCAAGTTGTTAGGACCAGGGCTTTCAGGAAGGATCTTATGACTCTGTATTCTAATACAGGTATCATTATTGTGAACTATATACTAAATCCAAATACTCAGAAGATAAGCTTGGCAGCAAGGTCTCATGCTAGAGGAGAAACAAAATATTCATTGTTGGCTTGTGGAAGATAAATAGGCAAAAACATGCATTTTGAGCCTTCCTGTGATCAAAATCCATACTGAAAAGGAGAAGGCTTAATTCCACATCAGCAGTACTACAGTTCTTGGTATTCTACCTTCTTGCATGCTGATACTGTTTCAAAGTTTCAATTTCCCCAACCCAAGACATCTGGAACCATAACAATGCAATGCACATTCTGTGAAATAAATCTCCAGTTTGCACAAAGTAATGTCCTAGCCATGATGGGATATCTTGGAATAGTCAAACCTGTAAACTGCTACATTTGCATAAGCCAAGCGTATCTGTGAGTGTGTACAAACAAGCAATGGAAATGATGCTCTGTAAGGGCAAACAAAGGAGTATAAATTTCATAACTCTAAATGCTGAAGCATTGTTTTTATTGTTAAATGATGATAAATCTGTCCAAAATTATGTGAGCTTTTATAAAAAATACCGCAAAAATCTTGTCATTGAAATACATTGTAATACAGATAACAGTCTGTATAGTCAAGATCAGTTATAAATCAAGTGTTTGTGTATGTGCTTACATGTGTGAATGTTCTGAGATACTAACAACCTAATCTTAAGTCTGCCTGTATCAACAAAAGTTGATTCTGTAGGATAAGCATTATCCTTACTGTCAATGAAGCAATTTAGAGCTGAGAATACTAAGCTGCAGACTTATATATACTTTAGATAGCAGCATCATTGAATTCAGTGGAATCATGTAATTTCACCTGATGTAAAGGCTACATTAATTGAATGCAGGTTTGATCATTGTTTATGATCAGTGATAATTGATCATAATCCTAACAGTTTTCCATCCCAGCAATCTAGAGACCATGGAGATTGAATTCCAATAGCAACATCTATTAATTTTTCTATATCTATGAATTGAGGAGATAGTTATATAACAGAGCCAGTTTGGTCTAGTGGTTGAGGCAACGGGCTAGAAACCAGGAGATTGAGAGTTCTAGTCCTGCCTTAGGCATGAAAGCTGGCTGGGTGACCTTGGGCCAGTCACTCTCAGCCCAACTCACCTCACAGGGTGGTTGTTGTGGGGAAAAGAGGAGAAGGAAGGAGTATTAGGCATGTTCCCCACCTTGAGTTATTTATAAAAATAATAAAGGTGGGATAGAAAATAAATAAATAAAAAATAAAAAGCAGGTGAAAGAATTTCTTATTTTCCTAGCCATTTTTCCTCTCAGTGTAGAACTAGCCACTTTAGAAAGGGTGACATATATCTGAATTTTTTTTTACATTTTAGACATGCATAATATAGATTTAAGCCGGTAAATTTAGAGGTGAAATAATGATGTTTTCAGAGCTCCTATTGCATGATAATTCCCAGAATTTATAGGGGAAGCTTTGTCAGTTAGACTGTTGTACAAAGTCAATATTGATTGGAAATGTAAATATGTCTCTTGTACAGTGGTTTGTGACGTAGTCTGCAAAGACCATGCCATGTTGCATTACAAAACAGGTATTGATTAAAAGTTTTGAAATTTAGTCTCAGTAGTTACATTCATTAGGCACTGATAATTCAGAAACAATGTCAATGATATGGCTGTGTTCCTTTTCGAACAATCTTCATTCTATGGAGGGATGCTTAAACCCAAATTGGTAAAATGTCAAGTCGGATATAGGGGCAAAGCACTTTATTTTGGTTGTGCAAATGATAATCCTGAATTGCCAGGTTTGAGTTAACTAATTATTAATTTTTAATATGGATTAGTTTATCAAAAAGTAAATTCCTCAGGGTTCATAGTTGACATGGAAAATATTCTTAAAAATAATTTCCTAGGCAATATATACAGCTGAAAATTTAACAACATTTTAGTCTTCAGAGAACTCTATGAAAGACAACCATGCATTTTCCACCACTATTTATTTATATTTCCTAAACGTTTAAACACTGGGCTTTTGGTTTTTTTCATTGAAACAGTGGGGAGCACAGAAAAGAGACCAATGTAAGTTTCATATTTATCCCATTATAAATAATGTGAATACTAAGTTAGGGTCCAGTTGAGCCAAAATTTCTGATGTTTATGCTGGAGATTTTAAAGAGGAGGAACTAATTTTTGAGTGCTTCAGTTAATTTATATTAACGTAAGCTGTTCTTGAAGTGCCTCTTAAGCATGCTGAAAATTACCATCGTGTCACTTGAGGTCCAAAATAGGTATGATATCAGAAGATTGAGGAACTGTTTTTTTTTTTTAAAGGTGGGGTGTGTTTCTAAGAAATAGATTGGGACTGTGGTACTGGATAAAGGAAGATTTAATCCTTTCCCTCCATATTGTTTTCGTTTTTATAAAGCCCTCACCACCACCTGGGAACACACAAAATAATTCGGATTCATTACAGGGGGAATATGTAATGACATTTTCAATCATTTCTGGTTTTGTTTTAACTGCCCATACGTGAGTAATGGTGTGGCAAAGTCCCTTGTAGTCAGAGAACTGTGGAGCTCACTCATGAGTAACAGCAAACAAACACTGGACTCCAGAGATGTAGAAAACCTGTTGCAGCTTATTCTTCCCAGACCCTTAAGCATTCAGGGTCAGGGGCTGAAAACAAAAGAGTCTCTTTGGAGTGCCAGGAATACAAAAGAAAAAATTCTCAAACATAAAATATCAAACCAAGGGAGAAAAATGGGATAGGCAGCAGCAGTTGGAGGCTTGTTATCCTCCTTCACACCAGCAAACTCAAGGGAACAGGCAAAGAGGTAATTCCTTACTTATGTAGACTCTGGCCCCTTCCTTTCCTCTTATAAGGGATTCCAATAGATGAACCAGCTCTATTTGGTGCCAGATGAATGAGCCAGGTCCCAACCAGGCAGCATAGATACAGGCCTTGATAAGGGAATTTCCAGTGCTGCTTCTGCAGGCTTCTCTTTGTCATCATGCTATAGTATCTGTCATCTACCTCCACCCCTGCCCTTTTGGCAGAGCAACCTTTAAGCTTAGCCAGCCCTGAATCTACAGGCACTTACAGTCAGGAGCTGTGGCTTATTTACAAGGAGTCTGGTGTTTTCCCTTCACCACAAATGGGAAATATTTAATGCCCTGCCCTCTCAAGAGGGACAACCTCAAGCAACCTCAAGCAACTGGTTCTTTAGAATTTAATGTGCGCAGCACAGGATTCATAAAAGATGTTGGAAATGCTTCTGTTGATTTAGACAAGCTTACAGAAATCACATGAGTGGGGGTCTGATTCAGTCATGGGTTGTCCTGACTTAAGCAAAAAAACCACGCTGAGACAAAGAATTAGTCTCCAGTGTTTATTAACTGCTCTGGTAGACAGAAAATCCTACCAAACAAGGAGCATGGGGAACCCAGACAGATAAACCCCTAAACTCAAGGCGGTTCTCTTCTGAGTTTCTTTGAAGGACAGTACAAAGCCTCTAAACTATGCATGCATTTTCCCCCCTGGATAGGGGCCCCCTCCTGCTCACCATCCGTACTCATGACAAGGGTGCATCTTATCCACCACACACCAGCACACTATCGCAGACAATGCCTGTGCACAGTTATTTTGAATTTCTTAGACTTAGAGGCAGCAGAGAAGCAAGTGACCTGATTTTAAATTTAATTATTATCTGGGTTACATCTAATCTTTTTCATACAAAAACTTGGAAGAGAAATGTAGCCAACATTTCTTTGCATTGTCAATATCATTCTTAATCTACATTCATTCTATGAAAACAAGATTTTTAAACTGTCCTCCTCCAATAGCTTCTTCACTAATTCCTAAATGTTATCCAGTAGCAGCATTACTTGACTATCCATGAAATAATATTTGGTTGACTGGGTTATTAGCCTCATTGCTTTTTTTCTAGGATTTCTTTTACCATCTCTTAGAGAATTAAAGCAGAATTTGAAGCACATTGGATGTACACAGACCTGCAGATTAGTGACAATGAATAGGATGAATTCAATTAGAGAGTTGATTATCTTCTATTAGTTATTTCATGAGATAGGATTACTTCCTACAAAACTATTCCGCAGAAAATTCTTAATATATCTAATTAGTATCAACTAATTTGCTCATGTCATTCTGATGAAGTCCTTTGTAATATGACTGCTTTATAATGAAATTATATGAATATTGTTTTATTGTAAGCTGCCCAGAGTCCCCCCATTGGGGAGAGATGGGCGGTGAATAAATTTATAAAATAAATAAATAAATAAATTTTCCTACTGAATACTAAGAAAAAAAATTAATAGCTCCTGTTTTCACAGATTTCAGTTCAGATCTTGAAGTGTAGTAAAATTCTCTGCTTCACTTAACAGAGCAGAACAAATGACCAATTACCCAAGTTTTTACATGAACAAAGTAAATTACCACTTACTGGTTTAATGTTATAGAGCAACCTTATACTTTTTTAACTTGGTGCCCTCTAGATGAATTGGATTTTAACTTCCATAAAATCCTCAGCCACCATAGCCAAAGTCTGAAAGATTAACAGATTGACATTTGGTGTATCCTGACAGCATCAGGTTAGGGAACAGCATTAAAAAGGATGAAGTGAAGTAATATTTGTGTGACTTGATCTCAAGACATCACTACAGTTGTAGCTCAGTCCTTAAGTATGTGAAATTTCTATAAGGAGTACAACTTAAATCTTTTTAAAATCAGTATTCAGTTACAATGAATGTGAAAAAAATCATAATGTAATATCTGGAAGTATGAAACATCTGATATGGCACCTACTCTGATAAAGGTAATTCAGTGGTAGTATAAATCAATTGTGCAATGTCTACTGAAAGTGAGTGGCCAAGTCCAGTTGCATTTCAAGTTTTCCGTGATAAGTTTCAAAAGGAAACTTGAGCATCTCCTCTGCTCCCTCTAGATCAGTGGTCTTCAAACATGAGATACCTGGGGAACCCTTCTCAGTGTAAAACATATTATAATTAATGTTGAACAAAATGTTATAATTAGTGTTGCATTAATACATTTCATGTAATATAAACAGAAACTGTTATGTGGAATCCTTGGATGATTCTCACAGAACCCTGGCGTTCCAGGGAACACAATTTGAATACTGTGGCTCTGGACTGATAAATATCATGATTTGCATATAGCTTTCTTAAAATGTATTTTACCATGTTGCTATCATCTGTAATTAGATTGTGGTTGGTTTTCAGAAATATAACTGGATGAAATGAGGAATTATAAAGATGCTTAATGAAAGCAGCCCCCTCACCCAAAGTTAATGAGTATTAAAGATGATTTTGAAAAAAAAAATCAATTAACTGCATCACAAACTATTAAAGTTCTTCAAAAGACACTCAGTTTCATAGGTGAAATGTCATACACACATGAATAAAAGGTGTTCTGCATTTTTTTTTACTGGTAACACTTCCTTGTACAAGCAGGAATATGCCAAGATCAATTTACTAAATTTTGTGGTATTTTTGTCAACAGCATCAGAAGTAGTACCTAGGATCACATACATAAAATATGAGGAATAACTAATCTGGGTATCCTCAAAGCTAAAGCTGATGGCTACTCACATCTGTATTAGGAGTTATATTAAACTGACACCTGTATTGGATTCACGTTTTAATGTTCATTTCTGTTCCAGTTTCACTGTCTTAAAATAACCATAAAAATCAATCATGTTAATTCTTCATTGAGTGGTAAGAAAATTGGGCAAGGAACTTTAATGAAATGTTTTAATTACTAGTCTGTTCTCCAGTATGATTCCTACAGCTTATCTCTCTCTCTCTCTCTCTCTGTCTTGCACACTCACTCTTATTCTTTTTTATAAGCTTGAAATAGAGACTTTCTTAATGAATTTCTGCTTTGTGCATTATTTATAGAATAATGGAAGAAGGCTCTAATAAAAGCCATCTGCTTATAAATTGCCTACTTATGAATATCAGAGTGTAATATAAAATACTCCATTTTTGGATTCTGTAATTCACTGAAACTGATTCTGCTGAATAAAATTGAAACAGAAAATGGGTTGAATGGTCTGTGATTCAAGACAATCCAATGTGGCTAGACTTCAGAATATTCAGCTGTAACTGAATTGAAACCATGGCAACAAATGAGCATCTGTACACAAGTATTTCCAGTTACCAGCTTGTTGAGCTACATGCATTACCTGTTCCAAAATGTCTTCTTAGTAAGCGCTAGCTGCTTTGTAGGAACCACAGCTGACTGGCAGTGAATCCTGTGCTTTTTGTTTTATTTTTCTGTTATGACTCATAAATAAATCTTTCTACAGCTAGTAGAGTTTATTCTTTAGTAAGCATTTGGAAATTGCAATCTGATCTGAATTCTGTCTTTCCTGCCAAACACCTAACCAGAGCAATCACCATTTGTGCAATGGCTATGATTAAATGTGTACCAACAGAGGGCCAGAAACTCTCTAAGTTACTTTTAAAATGGGTGGTTGGTAAAATTGATAGGGTAGCCCAGGAACAGATTTCTATTTTGGGAACGTTCTACTCTAGGAAGACAGGGAGGTGACATTTGTTAGAGGGGACAGGAATAGCAGGAGAATCAATAAACCATACCATTCTTTCCTGCAATGGGAAACCCCACAAATTTGTGCCTCTTCCATAGTTGGAAGGAAAACTTTGTTGTCCAAACTGAAGCAACTCCAAATACTTTCTGTTATTTATGGAGAAACTTGTTTAGCTAATCCTTCTTGGCAAATAATTTGGGTTACTAATTATATGGTCATTCTCTAAGCCTTTAAAACTTTGTAAGTCACAGAACATAAAGATGTTCATTCTGCCCTCTCTGTGCTCCACTAACCTGAGCATTTTTCAGTAGAAAAAGATGGACCAATCTCATGTATCAGCACTTAGCAACTTCAAAGGAAAATTCAAGTGTAGAACAACTTTTGCAGCTGTAAAAAGGCAATCAATGGTTTAAAGCTGTATATGGCTTTAAAAAAGGGCTATACCAATACTAGGAAACGCCCACCAGAGCTTCCTAGCTGAGACTGTGCCTTTACTTTTGATTCTCATGATGATCTGAAAAATAGGTTTGCCAGTGTAGCAATAATCAGGCCGCTCTTCTCCTACCAAGATACCTCGCAGTACAGCAGCATTGGAGGCAGAGAATATGGGAGTCATTCAGGTTGTTTTTCCATACTGGGCATCCATTCCCAGATTTTCTTGGAAATTAGAAACCCTATTGTTTAAGTTTTCCTATAAATTTAGTGAGAAGAGACTGGAGAAAGATCCAACTTTAATTACCTCCCTGAAGAGACAGTGGTGTTCAGGTGTACTTAAAATAAGCTGAAACATTCTATGGGTTTGGGAAAAAAACAGTTGGCATTCCAAACCCAATTATGACTTGGATAAAATAGGAACTCAGTCTACTAGTACTTAGAACTTTTCCCATCAAGTTGGAATATTTCTGCCACTGTTTTGCATCATTGTGCTTATAGCTGGCTTGGAAACACTCCAGCAAAAGGTGATAGTCCATGAAGTCAGTATCTCAGGACCAGAGGTATGTCATGAGTATCCAGAGGAGGAGCAAGGGTCAGCTGCCTGTGAGATCTCTAAATTCACAGAAACAGAAAGCAAATAAGCATGCAAACAAGCAAAACAAAACCAAGGAACAAGTATCTAGCTTTTCTAAAAGCTGAGATAGGAAGTAAAAAAGCTCATATATTTTACCTGTTCATATTTTGCCTGTTCATACTTTTTAACTCTCTCCCCCCTCCAGTGAATACATTCATCCCAATGATTGACATACACATTCTTTGGAAACGAAATTTCCTGGTTCATTTTTCACACCAGAGAAAACCTTTTCCCATCCCTGCTAGATGAAGAAAAAAATATTCTGCAATATGATGACTCTTGTCCTGACAAAGAGACATAAAGTTGTCAGTGATATATATATATATATATATATATATATATATATATATATATATATATATGAGTAAAAAAGTAGAATTGCCAAAAAATATCCAATACATTCTTAAGGCTGTATTGTGCTTCTATCATGGAATATAACACTAAGCAACAAACCTTTGAAAAATTGACATGTTTTAATGTATAGAAATTTCTATCACATCCTTCGTCTCACATTCATCTTTCCATGACCACCTATGTGAGATAGTATCTTTAGGGAGATGTTTAGCTTCCCATTGTGCAGGGCCAGATACAGTGTTTAACACTGGGACCATTTGTTTGTCCTAAAAAGCCATTCAAGGTAGCTAAATATATTTTAAGCAAGCTACTATTGCTATCATCTGCCTAGGTCTGCCTAGGCAGCACTGACCTGTTTTTTACAAAAGTATTTTGATGAACTCTTGCATACATTTTATGTATACTTCTTTTGTAGTTTTATCTGTGTAATAATGGGAATGTGTGTTATTTTTGTACATCTGGAACTTGATTAGAAAGCATGAAGTAAATGAATATTTTGTTCTCTTTAAAATCCTGCTACATTCCATCAAGTGGAAAATAAGACTGAAATAAATCCAAGATATGTTGCACAGTGTACAACTCATCCTTTCAACCAGTCTTGCAAAAGGAATTCTTACAGCTATGCCACCTTGTGCTGTGATCTTGTCAGAACCAATAAACAACAGGAGGTTGAAAACTCCCAAGTATTTTGAGAGAAGATACTGCAACAAAATTAAAATGCTTCATATGAAGGAATGTTGATTTCTAAGCTAGAGACAACTCTCTCCAAGTCTCCATATTTCTCCTTTGATATACTGTACATGCAAATAAATTGTTGCTTTAAAAAAATTCATTTATCATAAAATGAATTCAAATTGAACTTATGGCAACATCAGCAACTAGACGTCTTGAAGGCTTTCACCTAGCCACATCATAAACACCATTAGTACTCTGAAAGATCCTCAGCTCTTCCTCAGTAGCATGTTGAGTGCCATCTGACCTGAGGGGCCCATCATCAGGCACTATCTCATTAATCATTTTATATTTTCTATCCATGTGGTTTTCATGGTAAAACTACAGGAGTGGTTTACCATTTCCTTCTCCCATACAGTATGAATTAATGCCTTTGCCACTGTCACTAAAGTGATCATCTGCCTCCAGCACCTTCCTATATTGCTCCTGCCCAATATAGGTGCCTCCTTGCTTTAGCTGGGCGGTGGGATGACCTTCACACCTTGGGAGACCCTACTGGGAATTATGCTCCTGATGTTCTTTTGCTTATCCCTTCCGGGAACACCCACTCCCCCACCACAATGAGGCAGCACAGCAGGACTTGTGGGGATACTTCAATTCCCATAAATTACTGGAATAAGAGAATCTCTCAAGGGAATTGTCCTTGGGTGTCAACATTTACATGAACCCTAAGGCTCATTGGCTCTGTGTGTCAACCCTTCAAGGTAGTCCAGACAGGAAACCAAAACCATGAGTACTAATGCTACCTTTATTATAAGGTCACAGTAACAGAATCTTGCAAGTCTGAAAGCACTTCTCCCCTCCCCTGCCTTCACTTTCCAGAGAACTAAGGAGGGTCCCTTCTGAGATGCTTTCTCCACCCCCATCCCTCCTTTCATTTATCAGACCATTGTCTAGGCTGCAGCTCTTTTATTGTCTCCCAAAATTATTCTTACAGCCCATTACATCATGTTAATGATTCATCAATGTCCCCCTCTATGCCTTGTGAAAAGCAGAAACCTATGGAATTTTCCTTAAAAGATAGGCCACTGGAGACTCACTTTACCAGTTGTGTCAGCCCTTACTGAGAGTGGGACAAGTGGGATATGTCCCTACAGATCCTTGAAGTTAATTAATAAACTGATGCTATTAGATCAAAGAATAAACAAAGTAGTGTCCATTGGTACCAATATACCTACAGAAGCTTCTTTCATGCCCACTGCGTACATATATATATAGATATATAAAGACATCATATGGAAAGTCAGCATTCCTAGAAAATAACAGTGGTGAGTGACTGTATATCATAGCTTTGTTCAAAGTAGGTGCAGTAAAAAAAAAATGGATAACAAAATAAGGCTTATAAAACAAAGGCCATATTGCTGTACAATCTCATCCCTTTGTTTTCTGGCAAATGACATTCACAAAATTCCAAGTTATATTAGTCCACGACATGCATAGCACATTTATGGCTTGTTAGGAGTTCTCTGTGCAATTCAGTGCTTTTAACTTTATGCTTGATGGTTTGTAAGCTGCTCAGAGCCCATGGGAATTAAGTGGCATGGAAGCCTCAGTAAATCTAAATAAAATAAATAAATTATTCTGGAATGAGGAAAGGACAAGATGATGGTTTTCTTATCAAGGCAAGATGGCTACATTTGCTTCTCCAAAAAAAGTTGACTGAAATTGATAGGGCTTCCTTCTGCAGAGACATTTGTAGAGTTGCAGGGTTCATGATCATAATGTTTTGGGCTAAGATCTCTGAGTTCTTCTAATTTAGAAGATGAAAAGAAGAGAGATTTTGAGATTCTGATTTCTTCAAGGCTGCCCAGATTGTTCCTACTGAACAATTATTTTAGCTCTTCTGTTTTAAAAAAAATCATTTTAGATTAGACCCCATTGTGTAGCTCCTTTTTTCCATTTCCTTCATAGAAAGAAATGTTGTATATTGTATATTGGTAAATGTACTTAAAAGACTGCTAAGTGAAATACATCTGCATCCCTGGCCTCTGACAAACTAAATGTCATATTAGTTTGATAAGTTTGATTAGATTACTGGTAAGATAGAAGCAAAGGCAAGTTATCTCTTCTATTTTTTAATTATTTTAAAATATTGATCTTTTTTTACCCATTTCTCAGGGTCCAGAGTTTCACATATACCAGACGGCAGAAAAAGCAATGTTTGAAGCACTACAAAATCACTACAGTGGGTGCAGATAGGCAATTACTTTTAATGAAATGTCAAATAGGATGCCCATGAAGACAAATTTTCTTATATTTTATCCCACAGCAAAAGAATGGACAAGTTCAGAAAGTTATTTTGCTGACTTTTTATGTGTTTGGCTTGAAGTGTATAGGCTTGCAACCGAGATACATGATTTAAATTCTTCTGCAACTGCTGAAGAGAATAGATAAATCATAGGCAAAGCTAAATTTTATTCCTCGACATTTTTACTGATTTTTACCCCCACCTTACTCTTCTGCTTTAGAAAAATGTTATAAATTTTTGAATAGTATTTTTGGTGCTGACAGTTGATGCAGTTATGTTTTAAAAGATCCACAGAACTTTATTTTAAAATAACTTTTTTTTGTTTTTAAATACTTTTCTCTATTTATTTTAAGGGGGTGGACTTGATAGAATATTTTTTTCTGCACCAATGCTTTGTCCTCAGCATCCCATCTCAGGATGGGGTTTTAGCCTCACAAACTCCTGTGTGCATTAGTATAATCCATTCACCAGACTTCCCATATCTCCACTATACCTTTAACCTACAACATCATATGTCACATATGCTCGCTGATCATATTTTGTGAGCTGGGTCACCTGTCCTACTTGGGCTAAGGGCTCACTTGTTTTATTTTGTTACTCTTCTTAGCACAAATGAGAAAAACAGAACTTATGTAGAAATCAGAATCTGATCACTATAGATTCAGACCTGTCTACTCTAGCCTGGATAAATAAGAATCTGTTCTGAAGTACCATCCTTTCTTGTGATCTGGGCTTTGGAAAAAATCTGATGATGATGATGATGATGGTTGTTACTTATGCTTCCATAATTAAGTGCACAATGAAGCTGTTCCAAATTTAGTTGCTTTTGGTCTGTTGACCTTTCCACAATGAAACTTATTGCTGGGGGGGGGAAAAAAACTCTGCAAAAGTCAGTACTACTAATTCATGGGATAAAATCACTATAGAAAATGCTTCATATATTACAATTCTGGTCAAGCTAAATATGATCTGTGTATGCGTATGTTAAAGAGAGGCTCCTTATTCTTTCACAAATTGCTTTGAAAAGTACCCTCAGATCCAATAGCGGTTTGACATTTGGTATTGCATTATTATTTTTAATTCCAACCAGTACTTTTTGGTTTTTGTATTCTGTACTTTTTTAAAAAATATTTCTCCTACCTGAACACATTTACAGTTCCATAGTTTGAAATATGCAAAATGATGAGGAAAGAAATGAAATTGTTCTTCTATTTGAATTAATATGCACCAATCCAAGGAGATGAAAAGAAAGAAGTGTGGTACACATATACTTCATTGCAAAATCTCAGTCCTGATATGTTTAGAGGAAAAACCTCTTCAGAGGAACAGTTACAGTAGGTACAATATTAGTAAGCCATTATAATACATAATTGCACTAAGCAGAGAAGGTTAAAACTCTTAATAACACCCAAAGGAATACACAGATGCAACAATAATTCTGTTAATGCTTCTGTTCTGCTTTTCTCAAAAGTAGTCCTTTAATTCCAGATATGCAAATATAAGATCACATCTAAAGATTTAATATAAAGTAAATGAGTCCAAGCAGAATGGAATATCAGAATACTATAGAAATCATAAAAGGAACTCTAGCCAAGCCAGACCTATTACTTATTTAATGGCTAATTATTGTTACCTATTACCTCTTATTATTGTTAATTATTACCTTGTGCTAAAATAACAACAGACACAGTAAATCTATCCAGCATCTAACAACAGAATACAACCCAGAAAAAGAAAAGGCCACAAAAAGCCTCTATAGTTAGCTTTATCATCCAAGAAATAAATGCTGTCTCAATCCCATCCCCAGGCTTGAATCCTGACTAAATGGGTTAATTAATTAATGCCAGGGTTTCTGAAAGCGATATGTACCTCTTTCCTTGAATGTAAGATTATCCTTTTCCTAGTTAAGACTGACCTTAAAATATAAATCTGCTCAAAATCAATAAAGTTTTGAGATCAGGATCCAGCAGGGGTCAAAATGGGGATTACAGCAATGCAATGAAAGCTGTGCCCTTTTATTTGTACATGCAGTGTCAATTCACATGCTAAAAGAGTAGGACTTCAATCACACTGCTGCAGCCACCATCTTGACTTTTTGGCCTTTGCAGAGACTGCTGTTTGAGATACTCCCATTTCTTTCCCAGAAACCTTTCCTACAAAACCATAAACACACTTCATCATGCAATTAGAAACCAGGGGCTTTTTTCACATTGATTTACAGGATCTTTAGGCAGTAACACCTTCACTGAGAGCATAATTCCCCAGCCACAAGGGCTGTGAAGGACAGTTATTAGTTATATTGTGACAGATACAGGTATACATTATTACAACAAGCAGAAATGTTGTACTGAAACTACTTCTGTCAACAGAAAATAAAGGCAAAAGATAAAATTAGATAAATGTCAATGATCATAAAGCATTATATCACTCAACCTCCTTATTGGGGACCATGTTGTTAAAACATATAGCCAATGCAATTCCTTCCTTAAGAGGTAGGTAGGTTTTTAAGATGCCACCTTCACATTTAGCCCTCTCAAGACAACAGTGAGGCTGATAAGCTGAAACCTTACTTTAGGGCATCTGCTAAGTCAAGCTGACAGGTGTGATGTTTTCATGGAGATGCTGAAGCCAGGCAAGGATTACTTCATGCTGTAATGGAGCTAATGGTGTTACTCTCAGGACAGCTGTGGGTACATCTGGTGTTAAGCTACCCTTATTTAATCTTTATGAACTGAGAGATTGCCAGCTCGTCTTCTTACAGCATATAAATTATGTTGATTGCTCATGCACTTTTTCTAACCCTCATTTCTCTTGAATTATGAATGATAGCAGGGCAAGAGTTTGCTTTTAACATTCCCATGTGTGGTCTGAGTGCAGTGAACAGCCATCATCTCACTGTACTCAACCAGAGGATGCATAAAATTGTGCAGGCTATGACCATGTAATGTGCATTTGAACCATGAAGGTACTTTTACGTTCCAAAACTGACAAGTTGTTTGGAGAGACTATGTGTTTATTTTCTCAAAAGAAAGTAAGTCAGGACCTTAGTTTGCAGAAAAGACCTTCACCTAGGATTAAGAAATGTCTAGCCACAAATACCACGTATACTAATTTATTAAACTTTCTTGCTGCCCAACTCCCAACAACTCTGGGAGGCTCACAACAGTCATATGCCCCTGAATGAAATCTTACTTTAGAAGTGAGTCTTCTGAAAACAGACATTTTCCTTATAAGGGAAAATATATATGCCTAGAAACAGAACAGATCATTCAAAAGCAATTGCTCTTGAGTTCCAGAACTGTACTGAATACAGGGATGACCAGAGTATTCTAATTATTTGGATATTCAATGATGATAATATTAATTGGATAAAATAACTGAGAAGATGCTACAATTGTTACTACCACCATTATTATTGTTATCATGACAGTCCTTTCTAATATTAAGTTTCACCGTTCTTAACTTCAGTCTTAAAATAGTAACTGAGGGCAGTTTTGTAGACTTAGGTTGAAGCCCTACACATTTATGACAGAAAGAACTCTGAACTTGGTAGGATTTTTTTTGATGAACAATAAGTTAATGTAGAAGACATTTATACATTCAAATTTCATCCCACACAAAATTTTATGTTGATGAAGATTCTCAGTCATCCAGGTGGAATTGTCTGTAGGCTGAGTCACGACAACTGGATTTCTTTCTTTTTGGTAGAAACGACTCGCTGCTTGTCCAAGACTGAAGAAGCTGCTTGGACAAGCAGCGAAACGTTTCTACCAAAAAGACAGAAATCCAGTTGCCGTGACTCAGCCTACAGACACATCCCACACAAAAGCATGTCAGTATAGGTACCAATTTAAGAATTGTAACTAATTGAAATACAACAACATACAGCATATATCTTACCTAATTACTATTGCTTAAAAGGAAGATAACAAAACTTACAATTTAGTAAATAACACCTCCACACACACATCTTAATCTCAAGGAAGAAGTGTGTTCACTGTAATACTGTGTTCACTGTTTCAGTAACCCACCTTGATAGTCCAGATCGGTTCATAAAATAAGTGTATGTTCTATTAACCAACTCTCAGCAATATTCTACTAACACTTCAGCGTTCTGCGTCAGATCTCTTGAAGAAAGATGAATAGTTGGCAGGAAGGCTGATACCTTTTGCTTAGACGTTTATCCAGCCTCCTGCTTTGGAAATTGTTTCTTGAGCAGAAAGCTGGCTGCTGCAAGTGGTTTCTAATGACTGAAGGCAGAAGAATAGCACTAGTATTTCAGAACTTTTCAGTTACTTAACTGGCTATACTTGTTCGCTATTGGGAGACATAATCATATCTTTCCTGACTGAAGGATGATTGACAATTCCCCTAAACCCAGGCCTCACATTCCCCTTGTCAGTCTTTAATAATAGAGCAGAGGAGGTATTTACTCAGGGAGAAAGGACATGCCCCCCCTTCATTTCAAGCTATTTATTTACCCAATTTTCCTTGAGTTGTGGAAAAGGCAGCAGCGACTGGCAGTTAATTTTCCTGACCCTTCAGTTTGCCTTGGAAGAAAAATTCAAGAGTTGTGATTTCTTTCCTTCTTCGTATGTTATCTAATGAAGAAGAAGATTCCATGACTTGTTTCCTCCCACATTGCATTACTAATACACTGCCACCGCAAGCAGTCATTTTGCCTGAATAACAGATGCCTTGCTCTCAGATGAGCCAAGGTGAGATGGGCATTCTACAGTATGATTCGATCTTTGCCTCTAGGGACGTCATCATGCATAAACTAATTCTTAGATATTTTTTTCAGGCTGGAATGTGAATTAGTCTGCAAGAAGATAGGTCAGGAACCTATGCTTTAATTCCAGATATAAAAGCTACTGAATGTTATGTGTTGTGCCTGTAAACATGCCCGGTTAATATTAATTAGGGTTAGGGTTAGACCCTAACCCTAATCCTAAAAGAGAGCCAGTTTGGTCTAGTGGTTAAGGCACCAGGCTAGAAACCAGGAGACCTTGAGTTCTAGTCCTCCCTTAGGCACGAAGCCAGCTGAGTGACCTTGGGCCAGTCTCCCTCCCTCAGCCCTAGAAAGAAGCAGGCAATGGCAAACCACTTCCGAAATCTTGCCAAGAAAACTGTGGGGACTTGTCCAGGCAGCTTCCAGGAGTCAGCACTGACTCGAAGGCATCAAAACTAAAACAAACCAAAAAATCCATAACAATATAAATATTTAAAAATGATAGTAAAATATAAACAAAATCACCACAATATATTTAATGAAACAGTTTTATATTATTCAGGCTTAATTTCAGTTAGGCTTTTCCTTCTGTGGAGTACAGTCTAATTCATGTGTAACTTTAAGGAGTTGAAAACATATATAGTCTGCAGATCCACAATGATACCAATTTAAAGCACGCAGTCAAGGAGTTTGTTGGTAATTTAGGGCAGAGACAGGTGCTCTAATAAAACAATCCTTTTTTATGGGAAACCTTTTCTTTTTCTGTATTGCAGCAAATTAAATTTACTTGACCAGCCCAGATACTATTGCTCAAGTAAAACTGCTAAAGAAAAATTATGTACTAAATTTCAAGGGTGACCCTGATGAGTTTAACTTGAAGTGCTTCGAAAAACGAATAACCGATTTTCCATTATATTGAAACAATGATGAGTCATCGGTCTCAGTTTACACTTCCTTGTTCTGTTTGGTAGATCATCACTTGCAACTATGCCCAACAACAAAGATGGTGACCCTTGGGTTGGATAAAGCTACCCAATGTTATTAACTGAAAACCAAAAGAAAATCATTTCTGCAGTGCCAGGAATAGTGAGGGCATAGCCTCGTCTTTTAGTGCAGAGGTAGTTCCTTTGGCCATCAGTTTGAGCACAAAGTCAAGCAGTATCTTCCCAAGAGCAAGTCTTCCATTTGAGTTCCACAACTCTGTGTGACTCATTTGTTGCCAGAAAATTTGCTTTCTGTGCTCCTGAATTCAAAAGATATGGCAACCAGGCCAAAGAAATTCACTTCTATCTTTTAGCATTTCACTGATGTCTAGCAGCCCTGTGATCTTAGCATAGCAGCAGAGGCTTGCACATCCATCATTCCTGCATTTAGATCAGTACAGAGGAAAAAAATAGAGACTTTTCCCTGTATGGTTAAAAGGATCCCGCTTAGTTCACACGCAACCAGGCAATGCTTTTAGTGAGACTTGTCATTTGTGAGAATGTAAAGAAACTTGGCAAAGCTTCTATGTATTCTGAAGCCATGCTCTCTCTGTCAACATCACAGCAACACATGTTTGGCTTAAGCATGCCCACTCCTTTTCAATTTGTACATGCTAACCCCTTTCCAGGTATGTGAGAACTCAGCATAGTGCAATGCCCTGGCCTTTTTATGACTTAGGGAAGCTTAGATGGAGTATAAATTTAAGCTTCTGTCCAACCCTCACTGTACATGCACCTTATATTCATGTATTTTTTTCTGCATTATTACTTGCCCATTGAACTCAGTGAACATGGTATGTAGGAAAACAAATAAATTTGGTGATTTGACCTGAGTAAGTAGAATCTTTTCCATCCCCTATATAATTTATTTTCATGAAGCCTGCTGTCAGTCCTTCCACCCACAGGGAGAAGATTGAGGGCCATTTCCCTCACCCTCCAGATCCAATAAGACTCAAGGCACTTCTAGTTGTGAACACATCTTTATTTTTCTGTTTTCATAACTGAAGGTTGCATTAAGCAATATATGTATAGACCCTTTCCCAGATTTACACAGATACAATAACTTTACACAATATTAGCTATGTAACTCAATGGGAAGGAATCCCTCCCTCTACCCCCAGGTCTCAGATGTTTGCTTGGGCTATGCAGTCTCTGTCTTCCTGTCGCCCAAGAGCCAAGTAGTCTGTTTTTTCAACAATAATAATAACAACAAGTAACCATATTCACCCAGTTCAACAACCTTAGTTGTCTTGCAGAAATCTTATAAACGGTTTCCTCTCTCCTCTTGGCTCTTGAACCAATTCTGCTTGCATCTCCTTTCATAGACCCCATTCCAATCTGCTGGTCACTAGGTTTTCCAATCTCAATCCACTCCCCCAGCTGTCACACACTGGGGGCATTCCTCACCATCTTGGCTTCCATCCTCCCTACATTTGATATATTGGGATGATTCCCTTCATGGATGGAATTTTCCTACTGATCCACCTTCCTTGTACCCAAACTATAGGCAAGCACTCCTACAGGGCACACAGCAAAGAGAAAGCTTTAGGTGTTCTCCCTTTACCACTTTTCATGAGTAATTTCTATCACTTACTCTCTTAAACAAAATGCTTTGTCTCTTATCTCCCACTTGTCATATTAAACCATCTGCCTCAGGAATAAAGCTGTGTCTCCTTTCTCCCTTACTTTTGAGTAGTCTTTTTTACTCACTTCAAATCTTGAAATGCTGTTAGCATATTTTCCTTTTCCCTAGTCATGGCTTACAGGCTTGGTTGCTCTCTGGCTTAAACTTGTTTGCATTAAGCAAAGTCCCTAGGTCTCTTTGTGTGCATGTCCATCTCCAGTACCCCATGATTTTACATATTTTAATATATGTTTCTGACCTCTGTCATTTCTTCCTCTCACCTTTATGAGTGCCCTCCCACTCTTATCAGAAAGGCCCAATTCATATTTCCTGGCAGGCTCCCCTCAGTCTGATGAGAGTCTCTTTATATTATCTTGTGAGAACATGTGAATTTTTACCTATTTTCCCTTGTTTACCTATGCATCCTCTTTCCTCTGTTCTGCCTCCCGGTAATTACAATACCTGGCCATCCAGGTTCCTAGCAGCAAAATTATTTTGTTTCTTATCATGGCATATCCCTACCAGTTTGCATCATTTTCATTCATTTTGCCAACTATGCTGCAACCCCCTGGGTTTCAACTGCTTTCGTGTTTATAGCCAGATAAAGAACCGTCAGAATTCTTATAATTAAAAGGATGGATGTAGACCATTTCCTGATTATTAAGTGTCATAAAATTTATACAATCTATTATTATGATCAGAGGTATAATTAGGAATGCAAAGCATGAAGGACCAAAGCAAAGGTGAAAAACAGTTGCTGGCTCAAAGCCAGTAAGTTTAAACAAAGTGAATAACAAGATGAACTGGATGACTGGATTTGACTGACTTCTAAACAAACATTAATATGCTGTACTCCTTAGGACAGTCTTCTGAGATATATTCAGATCCAACTACATGGAAGACAATGGGCCATTTTGTGAATTTTGATCCTTTTTTCACTGACTTTTGTTCATGTTTTTTCCTTTGTTTTGATCCATCTGGAATTCTTGCAAGATGTACAATTATATACTCTTTGTTTCTCCAATGGCATCGTTGGCCGTGTTTCTTGTTTGCATCAGTATGTTTGTTATGCAAACAATGTGTTCAGGGTAATATAATGCATTCTGATTTTAGTATACTAGATGGTAAATGCATGTTGGGAATCCATTATTGTGATTAAATCCCAAGGATCTTGTATCATGTAAAATGATGTATGCTGCTGAGATTAATTAGTGGATAAATAAAACCAAGTTGTTTCATCTAACACAAAAGATGCATTGCCTATTTCAATCACAGTTATAAAGAATACTACTAAAATTATATACCATTATATAAATAGGGAGACATTCTTGTACATTATTTCAAAATCTCATGCTGCTAGTTGCTCCTCAGGTAATTTATTCCTCAGAGATAGAGATTTCCTTGGGAGTTAAGCTGTCCGTTGTAGTCTCTGACTTCAATAAAGTTCTGTATATTTCGGGAAGACTAAAATTGGGGTTGGTCTGGTCCAGCCCCTCAAATCCCCATCTCTCCTGTTTTGAATGCAAATTTTGCAGAAATATGAGTTTCTGTTCTCCTGACAATGAATAAAACTCTCCTGAAAGTTAGGAACGTTGTTTTATCAAAGTTTCCAACCATGCATAGAACTATATTTACATTAAAGCACATGTGAGTAGGACTCTTGCAGGTTCTTCATCCCTGCAGGTTTGAGAATCTGAAAAGGTAGACTGCCATGCACTGGAAGGTAGTAGCAAGCCCAGCATGTATGATCCTATTCCCAGCCCCAGTTTTAACCACAATACATTCAGAAGAATTAATATACAGGGGTTATTCTGACCCAGATTTAATCATGTTTAGAATGCATAAGAAGTGTAAGGATTGACTGATTGTCATAAATCCACTTGTTTTCCTGGGTTTATCGATGGAATTAGACCCATAAGGTTTACTTCACAAACCTCTGTGACTTCTAGGTACGTAGAATTCAACTGCCAGAATTTTCAGCAACCATCGTTCTATCGGGAAATTCTGAGTGATAAATTCCACTTATCTAGAAAGCACCCATATTTGAAGGCTGGTCTGTTCTGACTGAATTTGGATCTGCCTTCACAAGCTCTGAGTTGATCCATCCCAAAGTCAGTTGAAGTATGCTCTTCTCTTTGTACTCCCTGTGTGAAACTTAAGGGAGAGACTCTTCTCAGATGCAGGAGAAAAGGAAACATTCATTTTCTTAACCTTAATCTGCATAAGAAGCAAGATTCCAAGTCTACAAAAAACAATGCTTGCATTCTTTTTTTTTCTGACAGTCTAAGTTGGGAACCATATCAAAATACTAATCATGGGTTCACTGGGAAATAAGTTGTTAGTATATTACCTAGCCATTATTTATCATTTTATTTATTTACAGAATTTTTACATTTTTCATCATCATGAAAATGCCAAAATGATCCATATTAAAATTATCACTGTATAATAAATATAAATTAAAATAAATAAATAGTAAACACTAAAAACAATGATTACCCAATTGATTGATTGATTGATTATGTGCCATCAAGGTGTCAACTCTTAGTGACCACATAGATTTTCCCAACATGATCCTTCATACCTTATAGCACCCATCGCTGCTGTAATTGAGTCCATCCACCTTGCCGCTGGTTGTCTTCTTCTTCTCTTTCCTTCCATGTTTCCAAGCATTAGAGCCTTTTCCAGAGAACTAGGTCTTCACATAATGTGTCCAAAGTAGGATCATTTGAGCCTGGTCATTTGTGCCTCAAGTGAACCCTCTGGGTTGATTTGCTTGATGATCCATTTGTTTGATGATCCATTCACTTCCATACTGTGTCATAGGGAAAACCATTGCCTGCAAGATTCTGATCTTATTACCCTATTACCCATAGGCAATTATTCTTAGGTGGCTTGCATAAAAAGTAGCTGGGGAAAATGAAAGAAATATTTGGGAAATTGAATAGGTTTTTAATTTACAGCAGAAATATTCCACAGGGGGAGTCAACAAATTTAAACCACTATCAGGAGTAGTCCTGCATAAAATGTATTTTATTTTATTCCAGTGGAAAGCCACAACATGAACTACATATTAGCTTCACAGGTACAGATCACATAAATTCATACTAGAATTTACAGATTTCTCAGCCATTCTTACTCAAGTTCTGCAGGCAAGTTTCAGAGCTGAATGGCAACTTGAATCCTGGTCACTTTGCTTCAGATTCAACCCTCTTACTACCATGTGAAACTATACAAAATTTAAATGTGTTATTATAAATAAAATTGAAGAGCAGACAAAAATGTTGTGTATAAATATTAGAAATCCTGATTTAAGAGTTTTTCTGTTCTGCAAATGCCTGTGTCCAGAACGAGACTTTCGTAACCCAATTGTAAGAAGTTATATAGCAAAGTCAGCACAAAGACAATGATCTATTAGCTCCCCAGTTCCTAAAGTGCATTAGCACATCGACACAATTGTGAACTAGAACTAAAAAACTAACACTCCCCGCCCCCCCAAGAATTATATGGAGGACAACAAAAGTGCAGCAGCATCCCAAGAAAGAGCAGGAACAGTTCAAAATAAGTATGTGGCATGCCATGCCAAATCAAAGCAGTCAGGCAAAGATGGAAGAAATAGACTTTCAGTCCCCGGGCACTTCATGAATTTAGGTTTTGCTGAAGTGAAGTCAACCACTTAATACCTGAATGAACAAATGTGATGCTAATGCCCCGTGCTTTGTTGTGTGTGATGATCTAATTGAGAATTGATGCATTCTCTTTTGTCCCTTGAATGAACTTGCCTGCACAGTCCCTTTGGACAATGCAGTACCAACTTTATAACAGCAATTTGCTTTTTTAGAACCTTTCTCTCTCCAGCTCAGTTTCCCTACCCTGATAAGCACATAGACTCTTGTGACTTGATGTACAAGCTGGGGGGGGGGGGGGGAACAGATAATGTTCTTTCAGGCAAAAGATTTTAGATTTGAAACATGGATTGCTAGAAACTCAAGTTCTGCAGGCAAGTTTCAGAGCTGAATGGCAACTTGAATCCTGGTTACTTTGCTTCAAATTCAACCCTCTTACTACCAGGTGAAACTATACAAAATTTAAATTTTCTTTTAAGACAGTTCACCTAGCTATGAAAGTTTTATTCAGTTTTACCCCTTTGCCTGGTTTGCGTTTAGGTTCATCTAAGTAGCTACAGTACTTACAATAACTGTGGCATTAAGTTGTAGTTTGTGAATGGAAGAATGAATGAAAAAAATTAAATAGTCTTAAGTGAGACTAAGATGAGGCACCAGCAAGGCTGAGAGCACTCAAAAACAAGGATGATGAACAAGACACACAAGAAAAATAGCAAGCTGGAATGTTAATGTCCATGTAAGGCCTACTGAGGCAAACAAGATCCTGGAAAAGTGCTGGTTAGCTCCTAGACAAACAAAGGGAACCAGACAGAAGCAATATAAACTCCATGAACAGAAAATGATCTCCCTGTGGTAGACACAGCCTACAGGATGGGCAGGAGACCATAATCTGGTAGAGGAATATAAGCAAAAACTAGGGATGTTTGAGTGGATGTCAGATGTAGGAAATGGATGAATCATCCCTGGAAGACTCACTTCTGGTCTGTTTTGGGGGAAAAAAATAATGTTCTGGGAATAGATCCTATTGTTGTACAAAGAACTGTCTCAGACTACTGTGGGAAGAGGGAACAGTAAAACAATAAAACATAACAAGGTGGCAAAATAACAGTAACTTGCTCTGGACAGGCCAGTGACTAATAAGTACAAAACAGTGCTTCTTTTCAGACAAAGTTTAGAGGTAGTCCTCACTTAATGGCCCTAAATGGGACTGACAACTCTGTGGCTAAGTGACACAGTCATTAAGCAAAATGTCTCACGACTGTTCCATGTAGCGATGGCAGTTCTAGTTGCTGTCATTGAATGAATACCATGTGGTCATTAGGCAAGGACCCACCTAGATCTAAGCCATTCTTGAAAGAAGGTAAGGGGCCGCCTCCACTTCAGCTTCCCCCATCCACTTATCTCCCCCCCATTTCTGCCCTTTTGGCTGCTCATCTACCTGCTTCCACCAGCTGTCCCTGCCACCTGGTCCTGCCCACTGTCTCTGTACCTGCCACACCATGTACCACTACTGTACTGGCCAGGCCCTCCTTTCAAATGCCAGCCAGGGCCTCTTTTCATGCATCAGCTGGGGCCTTCTTTCATGAAAGAGCGACCCAAACAGCGTGTGAAAGAAGGCTCCAGCTGTGCTAGCACAAAAGACGGACTTAGCTGCATACAGTAGTGGTATGCAGTGTGGTGAGTATGGGCAGGACCAGGTGGTGGGGGCAGCAGGCAACAGTGGGCAGGTGGGCAGCCAAAAGGTGGTTGTAAATGCAACTGGGCCCAAATTTTGTTCATGTAACTTCAGGGGCACTGCAGTGGTCAGAACTTTGAGAACTGGTCATAAGTACCTTTGTTCTGTGCTGTTGTAAGTTCGAATGTCAAATGGTTGTTGAACCAATGGTCGTTAATCAAGGACTACCTGTATGTATAAACAACAAATATTTAGGAGCTGGTAACTCAAGAAAGAATAACAGGGCAGCTTGTGTACCAACCCATCTTCTTTGTCCTGCCTCTTCTTTCTTTACCCAAAATGTGATTATGTAAATATGAAAGATTAAATTACTTAATTGAGTCAGGAATTATTGTGAATGTTGTACCATCTGATCCACATGTATATGTATTCAGCTGTTAACTGTAAAATAGTATGGTATCATGTTTGTATGTACTTTGGATTGTTTTAATATATCACTCTATCAGTTATGCAGAACAGACTTGATCATTGTGCTTTATCTGGGGAACAAAATCAACTGAATAAAGATGTACCCCCAGTGTCAGACTGTTGGCCCCTGGTTATTCAGTGATGAGTAAATGGGTGACAGAAATCCATGCATTGACAACCTAATTGAATTTCTGACCTAGGGAGAGAATCTGATGCAGCTGAAATGGCTTAGTTAAGGATGAAGAGAGATCAGCATGCATCATATACCTTATTCTGGCATAATGCCTAAACAGAATGATAATAAATCCTAGATTATCTTATTAAAATACCTTATGAATTTATGAAATTGTAAGACTCATGGATACAGGAAAGAGAAATTATTACCCTGGTTTCAGAGATTAGTAGTAAATGGAAGTTCTACTTTCATGTCATTGCTGTCTTAAACACTATAAATAGAGGTATTTTCTGTAAATATAAAATTGCTATCTTGAATGTGTATGTAGCAGTGATAGAGTTAATAATTACAGTTTTCATTTCCTGAGCAAAGAACAGGTCTTCACTGTCACAAATATGTATCTTGAATAGAAAGTAGATATGCAAATGATTCAGGTTTTTGTGAAGACAGAAAAATTTTATTTTTCAAGCCATTTTGCAAATATAATACATACTGATAAACTGAAGGGCATATTTCCTTCCCAAAGGAACAGGGTTCTCTAGCCCACATACATCTGCAAAGGCAACAATTAACTCTAAATATACATATCAGAATAATGATTTTTTTTTTTTTGCAGTATTGGACTGCAAAACTTGTTATTTATTCTAGTAAATAAGTAGTTATTTATGAGACCAAAAAATGCCAAAAAGGCAATACTTAAACCGTTCCAAACATGAACTCAAGGTATCCAAAGTCTAAAGTATGATTTAATCCCTAATTTATTATATATCAGGCACATCCGGGGGAAGGGGGTACAAAAAGGTTAAGATGGAGGTCATGGCTATGCAATCAAAGCCCTGCCCCTTTTCTACATGCATCATATGCAAGTAAAAAAGGGGCAATTGCCATCTTAACCTTTTTGACTCTCTCTGTGGATGCCCTGATGGCCATGAATATGAGATTAGAGGTTTGATGTCAGGGCCAGCCTCGCTTCGCAATAAGACACAGACTCACTTAATGGGTATTAAGGATTTCTGGTTTATTGGAATGATAGCTGACAGAACGAAAAACGGGAACGGGGTAGGTAGTGTGGGGGTGCCCCTTTTATACCCTCCTGTATTGCCCCGGGCTTCCCCACCCCTCAATGCCCCGATCCCTCTTGATGGGATCCTTGATGGCTGCGTGGGCGTTTTCCCCGGTGTCCTCTTTGTCTTCCTGCAACGGTTGAGTTCTCCGGGGCACCATGTGCTCCTTATCTTCACTCCTCTGACGTCTCTCTTTTCAGTTGTTGATGGGATCATGGGTGTGGGTGTCTTTGGGTGCTTGTTTTAATCTCTGATTGGATTATCTTCTTCCCCCTTTTCCTTAATGATCATGATCCACGTTGTGAGGCTCTTTGTGCCTTGCAACGAGGTCATGACATGCTGCCCCCCCAAAGATGTTCTATGGTGCTGGTTTCTCTGGGTATGCCTCATGGAACTGTCTTGTTAGTTGTCTAGCCATGACGTGTCGTGCCTGGACCCACTCTGGGTGTGAGAAATGTTTCCATCTCACGAGGTATTGTAGTGTTCCTCTTTGCTTTCTTGAGTCCAGTATTTCTTTTACTTCAAAATGTTGTTGGTTGTCTATCATTATGGGTGGGGGTGGAGGTTCTTCCGTATGCCATTTGGATGTGCTCGTTGGTTTCAGTAGTGCACAATGAAACACTGGGTGGACCCGTCTCAAATTGTAAGGCAGTTCCAGTTTGAACGTAACTGGGTTGATTACCTGTATGATTTTAAAAGGTCCGATGAATTTCGGTGCCAATTTCTTCGAGGGTTGCGAGGTCTTTATGAACTTAGTGGAGAGGTAGACCCTATCTCCCACTTTGTAGTTCGGTGCCTCCGCCCTGTGGTTGTCCGCATATTTTTTGTACGTTGTTTGTGCGTCTGCTAGGGCCGTTTGGATGATTGGCCAGGTTGTTGCCAGCTGTGCCGCCCAATCGTCTGGTGAGCAGGGCAGGGTTTCAGGTTGCGGCAATTCTGGTATCGGTACAAAGTCCCTTCCATAGACCACCTTAAAAGGGGTGTGGCCAGTGCTCTGGTGTACCGCGTTATTATAGGCCACCTCTGCAAAAGGTAGTAGGTCTACCCAGTTGTCCTGTTGATAATTTATGAATGCCCTCAGGAACTGTTCAAGTGTTGAGTTTAGGATCTCTGTTGATCCGTCCGTGTTTGGATGCCACGCAGTGGACAGTGCTTGCTTGGTTCCGATTAGTTTTAAAAATTCCCGCCAAAACTTTGACGTGAATTGTGTGCCTCTGTCGGTCACCAACCTGTAGGGGGCGCCGTGGATCCTGTATATGTGTGTTAGGAATAAACGTGCCAGCTGTTGTGCGGAGGGGATAGTCGCGCACGGGATGAAGTGTGCTTGTTTCGAGAAATAGTCTTTTACCACCCATATCACAGTTTTTCTTTGGCTGGGTGGGAGGTCCACAATGAAATCCATGGAAATTTCTTCCCATGGCCGGGAGGGGCTGGCTACCGCCTGTAGCAGCCCGTGGGGTTTCCCTCCTTTACGTTTGGTGGTGGCACATATGGGGCAGTTGCCTACGTAGTCTTTTACGTCCTTTCTGAGGTTTGGCCACCAAAATTGCCTCCTCGTTAGGTGGAGGGTTTTTACAAACCCAAAATGCCCTGCAGATTTGTCATCGTGCGCTCTGTGTAAGATTTCCCCCCGCAGTGATTCGGGCACGTACAAGGCTTTCTCTTTCCAGGCGATGTTGTCTTTGAAAGATACATGTTGGTTATTCTGCAACCATGTATCTTGCTGTAGTGCTTGTGTGAGTCTTTGTTGCCAGTTCGGTGAAATTGAGCATCGGCTCCGATCGCTCCCCGCCGTTCGTGCTGGCGTGCGCTGATTCCTTGTCTGGCTCCGCGTGACAGCTGGGCAGCCGAGCTGTTTCTCGGTCCATACTGTTCCTACGATGTCGGAGGCTTGCGTGTCGTCCTGTGGCCGTTGGGAAAGGGCGTCTGCCAAGAAGTTTTTCTTGCCCGGTATGAATTTCAGCGTGAAATTGAACCGGCTGAAAAACTGAGCCCATCGCACCTGCTTCGGGCTGAGTCGTTTTGGTGTGCTGAGTGCCTCCAGGTTCTTGTGGTCCGTCCAGACCTCGAAGGGGCAGGAGGCCCCCTCCAGCAGGTGTCGCCACGTTTCCAAGGCTGTCTTCACTGCAAACGCCTCCTTTTCCCATACGTGCCATCTCCGCTCCGTTTCGGAGAATTTGCGGGAAAGGTAGGCGCAGGGCTTTAGGTGGTTGTCGGAGTCCTTTTGGAGCAGGATGGCTCCGATGGAAAAGTCGGAGGCATCTGCCTGCACCACAAAAGGCTTGGTGGGGTCGGGGTGTTGTAACACTGGCTCAGCTGTGAAGAGGGTTTTCAGTCTCTCGAAAGCCGTTTGACAGTCAGCTGTCCAATTCAGTAGCGCCCCCGGGTTCCTCGATTTGCACGTGTCCCCCAAGCCCTTAGTCTTTAGCAGGTTAGTTAGGGGCAATATAGTCTCTGCCAGCCTGGGCGTGAACCCCCTGTAGAAATTAGTGAATCCCAGGAGGCTTTGCAGCTGTCTCCTCGTGCGTGGGCGTTCCTACGCCAGGATGGCTTGGACCTTGCTGGGGTCCATTTCTATTCCTTTAGCAGAAATCCTATACCCTAGGTAGTCAATTTGTTTTTTGTGAAACTCGCACTTGGAGAGCTTTACAAACAGCTCTGCCTTGCGAAGTTTCTTGAGCACGTCTTTTACCAAGCGTTCGTGCTCACGTTCTGTTTCTGTGTAGATCAATACATCATCCAGGTAAACCAAAACCCCCTTAAAAAGGTGGTCACGCAGGACCTCATTAATTAACTGCATGAATACCCCCGGTGCTCCTGCCAATCCGAATGGGAGTACTTTATATTGAAACGCCCCCAATGGGCAATTAAAAGCAGTCTTCCACTCATCCCCCTCCCGTATCCGTATGCGGTAGTAGGCTTCCCTTATGTCCAGTTTGGAGAATACCTTACCCTTTACCAAGTGGGACAAAATGTCCTTTATTAAGGGTAAGGGGTATTTATTTGAAATGCTTGCTGCGTTTAATCCGCGGTAGTCTGTACAGAGCCGCAATGACCCGTCCTTTTTCTCGCGAAAGAGGACTGGCGCTCCCACTGGAGAGTTTGCTGGCTCGATAAAACCTCTCGCCAGGTTTTTGTCTATGAAGTCCCTTAATGCAGCTAGCTCTCGCTGGGTCATAGCATATATTTTTGGTTTGGGTAGGGGTACCCCCGGGACCAGTTCAATGGTGCAGTCCGTCTTTCTGTGGGGGGGGAGTTTGTCCGCCTCTTTCTCACCGAAAACGTCGGCGAAATCCCCGTATTTGGTCGGCAGTCCCTCTGGCAGTGCTGTCTCTCTGTGTTCCACAGTCGTCGTCGCCCCCCCCATGGCTGCTCGGGGAACCCTGTTCCCTGAAGGTGCTTGGTAACGCCCGTCAGCAAACTTAATCTCTCTGGTTCTCCAGTTGATGACTGGGTTTTGCTGCACGAGCCATGGGATCCCCAGTATGAGTCGGGGTTGCCCCACCGGTGCCACGATGAAAGCCAATTTTTCCTCGTGGCTGCCGAGCCGTAGCGCGGTTTCTCCGGTGTATTGGGTGACCGGGCCCCCTCCCGCTGCAGATCCATCGAGCTGCAAGAACACCAGGTGGTGCTGAAGTGGATAGCAGCGGAGGTCGAGTGCGGCTGCCAGGTCAGGGTGCATGAGGCTTTTGGAGCAACCCGAATCAATGAGTGCCCAGACCTTTTCGGTTTTATTTCTATGGGTGAGGGTGACACGGACGTAGAGGGTGGGGCATTCCTCACTCACCCCTTTGTCGAAGCGCCTGTCAGTGTCCTCCACCTGTCCTTCGGCGCCCCTTAGGCCAGGTGGTTGTCGTTTCCCGCCGCCTCATCGGGGTTGCTTTCCTCCTCCTCTGAACTGTAGGGGCCGTGTCTGCGTCGGTACTCCCCCTTTGCTGCTGGTCGCTTTCTTGGCGCTGGGGTTGGTGCTGTTTGTGCCCTCCTTGGGCTCTCTCTGGGCGTCGTTTTGGGGCATGCGGCTGCTTTGTGATCTTCCCTGCCGCACGTGAAACATTGCCCTTTAGCGAAGCGTCTGTCCCGTTCCTCCTTCCAAGGTTGGGGTCTCGCCCTCACCTGCCTTGCGTTGGTGCGTGGGGGTCTCACTGTCTCTATCTGTTGCGTTTCCCTCCTTGCGTGGAGGAACGTGTCGTGGGCGTTCTCCGCTTCCGCTGCCAGCTGGATCCACCCTGTGAGGGAGCTGGGGTTGTCGCGGCCAAGTGCCCACCGGAGGACATTTAAGTTGAGTCCATGTTTGAACTTCTCAATCAGTGTCGATTGAGACCAAGTGTCCACTTTTCCGGCTAGGGCTTGGAACTCCATGGCATACTCAGCCACGGAGCGCGGGCTTTGTCTAAGTGTCTCTAGCGCCCTTTTTGCCTTTTCTTGCTCCAGGGGGTCCCTGAAGTGCCTTTCTAGTGCCTGCAGGAATTCAGTGCTGTCCTGCAGCGCCCGGGCGCCTGATTGGCACAATTGGACGTACCAATCGGCGGCCCGCCCTTTTAATTTTATGGCCAGGGCATTGATTTTGCCCCGCTCAGTTCTGAAGCAGGGACCCCATTCTTCGAGGTAGTACCTCGCGTTAGTCAAAAAGAAGGAGAGTTTCGAGGGGTCCCCATCGAACTTTATGCCAAAGTCTTTGGCGGGTGTCCTGGTCTGGCTCCTGGCCCCCTCTGCGTTGTGCCTCGGGCTCTGCAGGAGCTGCTGCGGGTCGGGGTGTCTCCGGTTCTCTTGCGGCATTGGTGCCTCTCTCTGGGTCTCCTCGCAAGGTCGTCGTCCCGTCGCTCGGGGGGGAGGGTAGGGTGTTCTCCCTCGGTCGGGCTCCTGGATCCAGGCTCCGCCGTCGCCGTCGTCGCCCGCCGGGTCATCCCTCCGCCTCTCAGCCTGGCGCATCTCCCGTCGTGGGGTGGGCTCCTGGGGCCGGACGCCGCCGCCGCCGAGGTTGTCCCGCCGTCTCACGTCCGGGCGCGCCTCCGCTCGTTGGGTGGCCTCCTGGGGTCGGGTCCCGCCGTGGTCGCCGCCGTCCGCTGGGTCTCCACCCCGTCTCGCCTCCCGGTGCACCTCAGGTCGTCGGTTGGGCTCCTTGGGTCGGGTTCCGCCGTCACCGCCGCCCCGCTCGCCCTGCCTCCTTTCGACCGGGGGTGCCTCTGCGCCGCCTCCGTCGCGGAGTCCCTGTGCCGCCGTCAGCTGTTGGAGCATCTGCCGCACCGCCTGCATCCCTTCCTCCAACGCGTCGAGCCTCTCCGCCGTCCCCGGCTTCCCGCCGAGGTTTTCGCCGCTCCGCTCGCCCTCGCCGTTGGCCGTGGTAGAGGACGGATCGTCCCTCGATCCCGCCGCGGTGCCAGGCGCGCCCTCGCCTTCGAGTGCCCAGGGTGGCGGTTCGTCTCGCGCTTCCTCCGGGGTTGCCTGTAGGCTTGGAGAGGGTCCCCTCGTCTCGCCCCCGGTGCCTCGCGGGCTCCGGGGCGCCGGGGTGGGTCCCTCCCCCGCTGCTTCCCCCCAGCTGGGTCCCATACTTACCGGGGCGTTGCATCGCCCGGACCTCAGCTGCATCCCGCCCTGCGAGAGCAGGGCTTCGTCGCCGGGCGCCGAAGGGTTGCGCCTCCTTGGTTCCTGGTTCTCCATGCCTGGCTGGGTCCCTCACAAACGTGTTGGATAGGTACCAGGTGGAAAAAAATTTTTTGCGGTTCCCGTTTTTATGTCAGGGCCAGCCTCGCTTCGCAATAAGACACAGACTCACTTAATGGGTATTAAGGATTTCTGGTTTATTGGAATGATAGCTGACAGAACGAAAAACGGGAACGGGGTAGGTAGTGTGGGGGTGCCCCTTTTATACCCTCCTGTATTGCCCCAGGCTTCCCCACCCCTCAATGCCCCGATCCCTCTTGATGGGATCCTTGATGGCTGCGTGGGCGTTTTCCCCGGTGTCCTCTTTGTCTTCCTGCAACGGTTGAGTTCTCCGGGGCACCATGTGCTCCTTATCTTCACTCCTCTGACGTCTCTCTTTTCAGTTGTTGATGGGATCATGGGTGTGGGTGTCTTTGGGTGCTTGTTTTAATCCCTGATTGGATTATCTTCTTCCCCCTTTTCCTTAATGATCATGATCCACGTTGTGAGGCTCTTTGTGCCTTGCAACGAGGTCATGACATTTGATGGATTTTTTAAAATACGCATATCAGAGTATTTTGCAGTAGTAACAGAAAATTGCAAATACTTTTTTTATCCTTTACTACAGTATTTGAAATGTTCCTTTTGCCTAGGTAAACCATATTGCACACCTCAATTAACTTTGCCTGGAATAGTAATATACAAACTCTCTTTTTAGTGAGTCATAATTTGGGTATTAATTATGTACTGGCTTCATTAACAAATCACAAAATGGCATTTGTTAAACTAGTTCATAATGGTTCCTGTGTGCGTGTCCTCTTAGAGCAACTTTGGAATTTAGACAGGCAATAAAATAGCATGTCATTTTGCGCTACTATAACCTCATCCATGATCGGCTGTTAGAATATATCTAAGAAAGTGGCTTCAGTTGTTTTTAATCTTGTGGCTGTCACCCCAAAGCAGCAGCATCACCCAATGTGTACCTTCCATTGTGTTCTCCTCTCATGTTGTAGTGGAACTGATGCCAGTAGATAACACTTTACATGCATAGTAGAAGGGAAATACTATGGGGAGGGTAGTTGGACCATAAGACTTGGTGGTCAGGGGGCATAATGATTCAGGTAATCTAACTGCTCTTTGCCTGAACCATAAACTTTTTATCTTTCAGAACCCATGTCTTATGTAGGGGAAGGCTCAACCTCTTCTTGTGTTTTACAGAGCTGAACGTTTCAGCAACCAGAACAGAGGCACCATAATTAGATTTAGAATTGAGAGGCCTCATTAAGTATTACCTTTGAAATATCCTCCCAGAAAGGTTAATTTCCTCTCTGGGGTGTGAAGCCTTAGTAAGTGAGTCTGATTATTATCCATCATGTCTTTCTTCTCCACACCACATCTAGCACAAACTCCCATGTTCTTACATTTATAGTTCTCTGCAGCCATTTCTCCTTTTCCTGCTCTTCAGTCCCAATATATTGCTGTGACCTGAATGCCAGCACCACCACTCTCAGATGCCAAGCATCCCACATGGCCCCCTCTCCTTGGTGCAGTACATTTCCCAAAAGAGAACATTCTCCTTTATATGTCTATAGATGCTTTGAAACTGTGGAGTTGGAGGAAAATTCTGAGAGTGCCTTGGACTGCAAGAAGATCAAACCAGTCCATCCTCCAGGAAATAAAGCCAAACTGATCACTTGCAGGAATGATATTAAAGGGAAAACTGAAATACTTTGGCCACATAATGAGAAGACAGGACACCCTGGAGAAGATGCTGATGCTAGGGAGAGTGGAGGGCAAAAGGAAGAGGGGCCGACCAAGGGCAAGATGGATGGATGATATTCTAGAGGTGATGGACTCATCCCTGGGGGAGCTGGGGGTGTTGACAACTGACAGGAAGCTGTGGCGTGGGCTGGTCCATGAAGTCACGAAGAGTGGGAAGCTACTAAACGAATAAACAACAACAGGTTGAGTCATGGCAACTGGATTTCTTTCTTTTTGGTAGAAACGTTTCGCTGCTTGTCCAAGCAGCTTCTTCAGTCTTGGACAAGCAACGAAATGTTTCTACCAAAAAGAAAGAAATCCAGTTGCCATGACTCAACCTACAGACAATTCCACCTGGATGACTGAAATCTTCATCGACATTCTCCTTTATATAACCTTTGTCTATCCCAATTGCCCGAAACTGCCTCTTGCAACATCTAGTGCCTCTATTTTTCCTTCCTTCAGATCTGCTTCAGAACCTACATTCTCTGCGAAACCATTAATTTCTCAACTCGTGTCTTTCCCATCTCACTGATGTCACCTCCTCCTCCATGTTTAAGATTCTTTCCAACCCAATAGAGTGTTCAAATGAAATTATGTAGAGGAGCTGAGAACTCTGTCTGTTAGCAGGAAAACTCTAATTTGGCATGGCAGGAGAAGCTAGCAAAAGAAAGATTGTGTTAAAACAGATTGAATCTGCCTGGGGGCTGTGGGAAAAAACATATTCCAGAAGAAGTTTCCCCAATGCACCCCTCTGGAAAAAGCACAAATTCCAGATCAAAGCTGTTCTTACAGAGTTGGAACTGGAAAGAGTTTCAGAAGCTGAGTTACTTATTTCCGTGAGTACCTATTTCTTGTACTGTCTTTGGCGCAAGGGCTTTCTTGGGGTCTTTCATATGAACAATTCAAATACCATGCATGGAAAAACAGGTTGGGTTCATACATGTATTGTGATGGCTCAGTGATTCACTGAGTGATCTTGCTGCATACATGTTAAAACAATGGTTACTGGTATTTTTAAAAAGGGCAGTGTTTCTCAACCATGGCAACTTTAAGACGTGTGGACTTCAACTCCCAGAATTCCCCAGCCAGCCAAGGTTGAGAAACACCGATATAGGGCTTAGATACATATGTGACACAGACTGGCTGGCTCCATCTGTTGGCATCCCAATCCTTTCTAAACAGGTGTTTAGAATTCTAAGTAAATACTAGGGCTGATAAAAGAATTTGAAATTCCAAAGAATTTGAAAAAAGCACATCAGCAGCACAATGAACAGCATGGACAAAGCACCCATTAAAGCAGCCATGTCCTCAAGAAGACTTGCAAAGCTACTTCAAGGACTGTCCCCAGGTGTCAGCAGAAGCATGTACAGATAACGTCATGGTTTCAATCACCACTGAAGCAAAGCTTTTCAAAGGAAGGGGCTACGTTAACATTCTGCAGATGGTTGTGGAGCAGCTCTTTCAAGTGCTTTGCACAGCCCAAGTAAACATTCTAACAGCTAATGAAAAAGTAATGAATGTCACAAAATTGCTTCTAAAGAGAGGCTGGGTAATAATGTCGGTGTTTATGTAACATATGAAATTGGTTAATTTCGCCCAGAAAACAAATTGAGATACAGTTTGCCCCCACCTCTACCCTGCTTCATTATATTAATTTGTTTTAATCATTTAAAATAGTTTGCAGGATTTTTTCATACCTAAAACCAAAACAGGGTCACAACCAATTGCTGCTGTTGTATTAAATGTATTCTAACTACGACTCTCCTCCCTTGATGTCTGCTAGCAAGAATATATGAGTCTCAGCTGGATGGCAACTACTCATAGTAAGTAGATAGTAGTCAAGGTGATAAGCTATTAGAGCCCTTGCTGCTGATATAGGCATTATTGTCCTTGGAGAGCCCATGAGTGATATCTCCCTTTGTAGTGAGTGTTTTATTGGCAAATGTAATGTGGTTTAGCCCTCACACAATGAAAGAAGTGTCTAGGTAGAAATAAAGGTCAGAGGGACATTTGTACATTATAAATACTGCAAAAGTCAGATAATCTTTTGAAGTGGTAACAGATATTACAGCACAATGCAGCATTCTAGAGCATTACTCTAAGATTCTGTCAGCAAATCAAGCGCTCCCCAGGTTCCCATGTTTTTACCACTTTGAAGCCATTTGGTGAATCAGCACAATGTTTTGACACCTTATGTACAATGAATTTCAACTGGCATTTATTTACAAGAGCATGAAGAAGCCCTGAGATTTCTTGAGCTTGTTTCTTTTAGCATTAATGATTATGTTTTACAGCTTTAATTTAATCCAGGCTCAGTAAAACTATCCCAGCAGGTTGGAAAGGGGATGTCAGATTAAAACAAAACTTTTGTGTGGTGACAGTGTTGACTACGATCTACCATTGACTTTGTTAATTAAGCAGAAATAAATCTGTTCCAAACCTTTGGTCCTGTTTGAGATTATTCAGGGTGATTCCATATGCTTGGTGGAAGTGGCTTGTATAAATATTCACTTGTACAAGAATATTCACTTGTACACAGAAAACCTATTTGTTCTCACTACACTGAATTTATATTCAGATCATTTCCCTCATTCTTAAAATATTTCAGAACTAGATAACATGATGTGATCTATAGCCAAAAATAACCTATCCCTCCATGCTTTGATAGGACATTCCAGCCTTTCCTAGCCTGATATTCCTCCAGAATTCCTAGCCATTAGAAGGCTTCCAGGCTTGGGAAAAATACTGTAGTGAAATTATAATTCACTTTTCTGAAAGAGGTTACTTATTTAACCAAAACAACAGCAGCTGAATACAAAAGTCAGTCATCAGCAAGCTGGGCATAAGACTGAATTTTGCAAAAGTTACAGCAGATGTAAAGGCAATTGTCCCATCAGACTCTTTCTTGCTGGCCAGCAGTCCTCTGTTCATTCATTCTCTCATTAGCTAGTATCTGTAGCAGCCAAAATCTACCTGTTCAGTGACTCTTGGCAGCCGCTACCTGAGAAGGAAGATTTCCTGTTCTAAACACTTCTAAAGCATGTGATAGATCATGAAGGTGTCTTCTTTTGATTCTCTCCTCAACAGAAAATCAACTTCTGGGTTGATTGTGGAATGTGTGATTTTGCCTATTTGTCAACTCCTAGAGGCCATACTGAATTTAGGAATGATGTTCTGAAACAAATAAATATCTGTGTTGTTTTGTGATGTAAATAATATATGTGTTTGAGGTATTGATTCTATGGAGTATAGAATGCTGCACAGGGATTAGTGCGCCATAAGTGAACTTTTTTGATAATAGGAAGATCTGTATGGATGAACTGGTTTGCAAAACTAGCTGGCCTATTCTGTATAAGCTATAAATGGGAAAAATGAGACATAATCATGATTGATAATATGCCCCACCAGGTTTCTGTCTTCTGCTGTAATCATTATTACTTCCAGAATCACTCCCCTGAATATAGGAGTAGCTATTTTAGACACAGAAGAATTTTAACTCTCTTCCCAAACAGTCAGAGGGAGTTTCAAATGTCAAATGAAGGAGGGAAGAGGAGGAGGAGATTTCTAGGCTTGTCTATGATTTTACTGTCCTGTTTTCCATAATTTCAATTGACATGTTCCACAAATGAGAAGTACAGATGGCTCTACTTTTGAAGATCTTGCTCTAACCCCACTGTTCTTCTTCTGTGCATATATTGGCCAGGCTGTGAAAAAGAGAATAAGGAATGTGATCCTTGCAACCCAGATCCAGCATTTGGATTTGGAGTTAGGAATTATATTTGAAGTTATAGCAAGATTGAAATGTAGTGTAGTTGTTAAGAGACACAGATATAGATCAGAAATCGCTCTCAACTTTTCTATTGCCATGAATTCACTGAGTGTTCTGCCTCAGTCACCCAACTGTAGTATAGTTAGCTCTCTGGAAAACTAGGGAGGGTCCCTTCTGAAATGCTTCCCACACACACCCTCTCCTTCTGTGAACTGAGGTATCTTTTACATGATGGTTGTTCAGACTGTGGCTCTTACTCCTGTCTTCCAAAGTCATTCCCACATACCATTACACCCAGTGGGTTGTTCTGCTCTGTTCTTTTCTTCTCCCCCCTCCCCTTGGCTTCTCCTTTCAGTGGGGTCTTTTTCCATGGGTCTCTCTGCTTACTTTCCCATAGCCAAATTGGCTTTGCTGCCACTCCTCCTTCTCCCCTTCCTGCCACCCTCAGACCCCTGTCACTGGGTAAGATCACCAGGAGAGGAAGGAGGGAGCAGAGGGGGCTGCCTTCAAGCCCTTTCTCCTTCTTTCCTTCCCAGGGTGTAAGCAGGGGAAGGAACATCTATCATGGTATCAAGACCCAATGGCAGGCATCAGGATGCACGTACATAATAACATCTCACTTTTTATTCAAGAGCTTACATGGAGATTTCCCTTCCTTTTATCCCTCCAGCAACACCTCTGGGAACTATATTGGGCTGAGAAAGAATGACTGGCCCAAAGTCAAGCAATAAAGTTTCATGGCTGTAGGTAGACCTGAACCTACTGTAGGTTTCCCTAGTCCTTTTCCACTACACTGCACTAGTGTGGCTGGCTTATTTAATTATATTATTTACTATCCAGCTCAAATGGCAATTTACAGTAATAACATTTAAAACATCACCAACAACGTAGCCATAATATTCTTTCTCTCTCCACAGATATAGGCCATATTGACATAACTTAACTGAGGGATGCCTTGCACTGGTTCCTTACCTTACCTCTGGACACTGGCTGTTCACATCTGGAAATGTCTCGGTCTGGCATCTGGTATCATAGAGTATTTTCAGTCCTGGCAAAGGAGGTTGTCATTTTCCTTCCCACTCCATGGCATTTTTTTCCTGAAGCAGAAAAAAATAAAGGTTTGTTTTTCACAGGGACTCTCTAGGAATTAATCTTACCTGCATACTCTTGATTAACCCTCTGGCCACCCATTAAGAAACATTAATATTCATATGACACATTAACTCCCTTCCCTTCCTCCCAGTTCAGGTCATATAAAAACGGCCATAGTAAATTCATGAATGGCAGAAGCAGGTCTAATCAAATACATAAGCAGAAGTAGCCACCATTGTATCCATGGTTATTTCGTTTGGTGCTTGCCAGGCTTCCTATCTAACTTGACTTTAAATCTGGTTTTGTTAGATTTTTTAAAACTAAAAATAAATAAATGAGAAACTGACATGCTGCAAAGCACCATCCAGTAGCATCATATTTATTTATATGAATACTCCTAGGGCCTCAGTGGCCCTATAAACATTCCTAAGGGGAAAGATAAAATACTGTAGTTAGCTGAAACCTTGTGCTTTGTTCAACAGTCATTTGGCTTTTTGACAGATACCCAAAACCAAAAGTGATTCTTTCCAGGCATGATTTTCACTGAATTCTGATTAGAAAGATTTATTGGGAAGAATGGGATAGGATTACAAAAATTCTAACTATTGAATTGTTTCTCATTTAGCACCATTTTGTCCTCATGCACCATGCACATTAGGTGGGAGACTTTATTTTATTTCTAACAAACCTTCCTATGATCCAGTGAAAGGGTGGGTCTCATCACTGGTTTTGGAAAAGTCTGTTTGTAGCTGGCTGTTTACAAAACAGTCTCCTGAAAAACTATCAGTCTGAGAATCAACTGTGCAACAGCTACTCAATGGGATTGGTAAAACACTTCCTGGATATTAAGAGTAGATGACAGAGAACCTCACTCTTTTATTCTGCTGATAAAGTGGTGTTTCTGTGGCCAGTTGTACTTGATGTGTCAGCCATGTTATGAAGGATTACTGTTCTGTGGTAACCATTTTAAGAGCACCTGAAATGCTTTCAGATGTGTCCATTGACCTTAAAGAATGCTTACTCCTATTCTGGAGGAGTCAAAGGCAGGTAACGGTTTTATTAAATGATTTTAATATTGGTAAGCGTGAAAAGAGAGGGAGAGTATGTGTCTGAACTTCAAACTGTGGCATATCCTGATAAAGAAGAAATTTATGAAGGACTGCTTGCTAATTTCAGTCTTTTAGAAGTTTATGCATTTGGCACATATTCTTTCTGGGACACCCTATAGATGTATTTCCTCTTTCAGATGTGAAATGTCAGACACATGACCAGCAGGCAGATGTGTAGGTGGTCAGAGTCCCATTTCTTTTTCTCATGATGATGTATACATAGAGAGAAGGAAAATCAGTAAATAGCGTATAAGTGACAAACTGGATTTAACGAACAGAGCAAACCTGTTAATCTGTGATGGAATGTGAGGGTGACCTTGGAGAACAGAGGGAAGAGAGGCTGCCTAGGGAACAATCAGATAGAAGGAAAGGGCGTCCTGGAGAGGTTAACGGTCTAAAGAACAAACTTAGGAAAGAACTGCCCTGACCACTCAAGCAATGAATAGTGAGGGCGGGAGATTTGTACTTTCAGACTTGCAAGATTCTGTTGATGTAGCCTTACAATAAAGTGCAATTAGTTTATCTAGTTGTGTTTCCTGTTTGATTTACCTGGAAGGGCTAACAAAATCCCATCTTATTCCCAGAGAGTCATAATACAATCTACATTGTCATATAAATGCTATATTATATATATATATATATATGTATGGACTCGTCCCTGGGGGAGCTGGGGATGTTGACGACTGACAGGAAGCTCTGGCGTGGGCTGGTCCATGAAGTCACGAAGAGTTGGAAGCGACTAAACGAATAAACAACAAATATATATATATATATATATATATATATATATATATATATATATATATATATTCTGCCTTTCAATCATATCTGATCTTCAACGACTGCCTGGACAAGTCCCTGCAGTTTTCTTGGCAGGATTTCAGAAGGGGTTTGACACTGCCTCCTTCCTAGGGTTGAGAGAGAGTGACTGGCCCAAAGTCACTCAGGTGGGACTAGAACTCACGGTCTCCCGGTTTCTAACCCATTGCCTTAACCACTAGACCAAACTAGCTCTCATATTATACATTAAAATCCCACAAAATACTTAGACATCAGGAAGCTATTTTTTCTCAGAAAATCCCTCAGAATAATCACAATTTCTTATAAGAACCGATAAGTTAAAGAAGGCCCTTGACATAGCCATCCAACATGAGTCTATAAGTTATCATTTTCATATTGCATTTGAGGCATAATAATAATAATAATAAATGTGGGCATGGGTATGTCCCAGTGGGTCCTACTATGTAAAATACAGTGCCATCTGGCTTACTTATGTGAAGAAAGCACTCATCTAGATGACACTACTCTCAGAAAAAATCACACAGGATGAAATTTATGTAGCTGAGTCAGAAATAAAATATGCTTTAGTTTTTGAAATTGTGTACAGAATGTACAGCATTTGGGGGAAAATCAGCTGTTGGAACAGAAAATAGTTATGAAGAATTTCCCTCAGATAAATTAGGGAGATTAGAATTTATTATACAGGTGTCTACATACCAATTTTAGATTCCACCTTTCTGCCATGTCACTTTATGATATAGAAGAATGATTTGCTATCTGAGGCATAATAAAAGAAGGAAAATTGATCTTAAAATATAATGCTTATAAAGACTTCTGGCATAATCAAGAGGTATGAAAAAAATCCAGTGATAAAAAAGACTACAAAAGAGTTAAGCCAGTGTCAATGAAAGAGAGCTTAAAATGCCGTTATCAGGAAGCGAGAGAGGTACATCTGCATCTTATTAGATACTTGGCATATTAAACTTCTGGGAACAGGAAAACAAACTCTTACAGTTAGAAAACAGTAGGTGAATCAGCCCCAGCAAGACCTGAAACAAAAGATTGAAGCTGAGCTTCTCCATGAGGTTAGAGGATCCTCATTCTCTTGAGCTAAACACTTGGCCAACTCTAGTTGCCAGAGCCAGGTGAATGAATGAATGAGTGAGTGAGTGAAAGTGAGGGCAAAGAATATTCTGTTTCATTAAAGCTTTTGTAACCTATGGAACTTGGTATGCTCAACTTTGCTAAAAGACCTTTGCTGCTTTTTTTTTTTTACTAGTGTCTAAGTGAAAATACGTAGGTAAAGGAGTCCCACTGATTGTTGCATGCATGTTATCCCTTCATGAACTCCCATGCTCTTTATCATTTTTAGAGGTGGGGAGTTGGGGGTGGGGAGTGCCTTCTGGTCAGTTTTGATTCCTGGAGACTGCCTGAACATGTCCATGCAGTTTTCTTGGCGAGATTTAAGAAGGGGTTTGCCATTGCCTCCTTTCTAGGGCTGAGAGAGAGTGACTGGCCCAAGGTCACCCAGCTGGCTCTGTGCCTCAGGAGGGACTAGAATTCATGGTCCCCTGGTTTCTAGCCCAGTGCCTTAACCACTGCACCAACCTGGCTCTCCCTCTTTACCATAGCTGCACAACATTAGCACCTGCAAGATGCATAGTCGACGTCATAGTCAATTGGAGGAGATTGAGTACAAGCTAAAAGAGGAGAGAGAAAGGAGAGAGCTTGCAAAATAAGTGGGAATCATAAAACTATGCGACAAGTGTTCTGCCAAGTGTCCAAGGAGTGATCAGATGCCCAGACAATTGGTTCTTTTAGATCCAGAGACAATAAGCACACCAGTGAATAAAGAGACTTTAAGCTTTATTATTAACTTAAGCAAACGGATTTAAACAGAAACATAGTTTAGGCAGATTAAACAGAAGCATAAAAAGCATAGCATAAAGAAAGAAAAATCATAACATACCAAGCAAGATGATACCCAATCTCCCATAGGCTGTCAGGAGCCCCTTAATAAAGACAGCAGGGATACCCCAGGGCGGCTCCGTTTCCACAGCACCCAGCACTCAGGTCTGTGCAGAAGCTCCTAGCTTAAGAGGTAATCCTAAGGTTTTTATCAGAGTCTGGCCCTAAGACCTCATGATCCTGTTTCTATGGTACTGAGACTGCAGGATCTGACCTTGACTAGATAGTTCCCAGGGTCTGGGGCACCCATTTATGACATGATCCAAGAGCCTGGGAAGCTATACTGATAAGCTAGTGCTTAACAAGAACAATCTTGGGGTTTTCTCTTCTCCTCCCCATTTCAAACAGAAATAAAAAACCAAGCCAGCTAAACATTAGTATAACTCAAAATAAACCCTAAACTTCTTTGTGTGAAGGAGAAAAATCAAAATATGTCACTTAAAACCAGCGGTTCCCAACCTTTTTGGCACCAGAGACCGGTTTTGTGGAAGACAATTTTTCCATGGATGGGGGCGGGGGGATGGTTTTGGGATGATTCAAGCGCTTCCTCTTTTTCCTGACCTTTTATTTTTTCTTCACACCATTTGGAGATAGCAGCCAATGGGCTTGCTTTCTCTGACAGGAGGCAGAGCTCAGGCAGTAATGCGAGCGATGTGGAATGGCTGTAAATACTCAGGCTGTAAATTCGCTTGCTCGCCCACCGCTCACCTCCTGCTGTGCAGCCCAGTTCCTAACAGGCCACAGACCAGTACCAGTCCGCGCCCTGGGGGTTGGGGACCCCTGACTTAAACTCCTCAAAATAACAATGGTCTTCTGGGTTGCCACTACAAGAAGTCAAATTTTAAAGGAAAACCATGTAACATTCCACAGTGTTCTTTGTAGTTTAGCATCAAGAAAGAGAACAGGAGGAGGAAAGAGCAGCTCTGACTTACATATTCCTGGTCCTGTATTAGCAGAAGGTGAGAGGACCTAAAATCTGAAACCACTGAAGGCTCAGGTGTTTAAGGTGAACATTAGAAGCTGCTAAAATTAATACACATAACCAAGAAATCACAGAATTATATGATCTCATTAAAACCAGCAATATTTAGTTGTAGTAAAATAAATAATCATCATCTCACTTTTCCAGTATTCAGAGTAATATACAATTACCCAAAACAAACTCCAGCCCTGTAAAATAGGGCACTATTATAAGTACTATGTTTCAGAAAGCAAGCAGAATTTAGAGAAAATTATCGTACAGAGATGAAATTAAACTTGTGTGTAAAGAGGCCTGAAGTGGGAAATTTTCTTTTCTCTCTCTGTTAATTCACATTATTACCCCAGCTCAGAATAATAGTAAAGCATGCTCAAATTTCCTCTGGAATACATGTATTAAATGTAAGAATCAATGAGCCCTCAAAATATTGAAATTGTATGGGGGAAGGGGAATAGCTGTGAGGAATTAAGTTAAATGGATATAATATAGGTAATGTGCAGTAATTCATTCAGATTTTATAGCTGTTGTGGACTGAGCCAATAAAACTACATCTGATTATTTCCACCAGTGTCCAGATTAAATGACTTTGTTAACAAATGTGTTCCTTAGACGTTATTTTATTATCATACCACCAGTGTTGGGCTCTCTGCTCGAGAAGCTAACAGTGAAGCAAATGAACTATTGATCTCACACATTTTTTAGAGTAGTCCTTAGTGAAAAACTACTCACTGAAATTGTCAAAGGGTAAAATATGCTTGAAAAAGAAGAGAAAAGAAAGGATGGCCTTGGGTTTAAGAATGAAAGCCGGGGGCTATGGAAAGGGGCAATGAAAGATATAAAATTCAACAAGTCAAGCTTTGAGCAATCATCTACAAAGATATAATACCATGGTTTTTTTTAAAGGTAGCTCTAACAGTTTAATTCCCAACTTTACTATGATCTGTACCCTGCAGCACAGACAGCTAGATTTTTTATATATATAGGTAATGTCCTCCATTTCCGTGATAAGGAGACAAATTCATTACATATATTAAATACATATACTAAGTTACTTAATTGACTGACTAGGTGGCTGACTAAGCTTTAAATCTACATAGTTGGTAATAAATTAAGTTCTGAAAAGACTGTTTTTTAGAAAAGTCAGTCAGTTATAACTTCTCAATCCTGCCATTAAGTCAAAACAGGGTTCCTCTTTTGGGATAGCCAAATTTATAGTGAACAGCTTAGCTGTCGGCATGCCTTTGGCAGTAAACCTTATTAAGACGTTATATTTATTTTTATGATATAAACAGACTCCAGTCTGCTTCTTTCTCCTCTTCTGTTTGCATTTAAAATCATAGAAACTAGATGGCCCATTTTGCCAGTCAGTATGGATTCTCCCATTGGATTTCAGAGCAGAAATTTGAATAATTCTGCCCAAAGAGCTGCAGAACTTAACTTCAAACTACAATTCTATATATACGTAGGCCATAATACTCAGCAGCCATATACATAAAGGTATGCACTGGCAGATTGCACTCCTGTATGTATTTCAACTGATATCCAATCCTTCATAACAGAAGACAAACAAATGTTTCTTTCCCTTCCCTGCATTTGACCTACATCTTCTTGTATCTCCTTTAAAACCTGTCTGGAAAGGAAAAGTGGAATCAACCAAAATTGAATGGAGGAAGTCAAAGAGCCTTGCTTTTCAGTAGGCAAATCATATTTGTCTACAAGTCATACTTGTCCACATAGTTTGAATTATGATGAAGTGTTATCCACATCCAGTTTAGAGCTTTCTTCAAGGCAGACCTTTGTTGTTGTTGTTGTTTATTCGTTCAGTCGCTTCCGACTCTTCGTGACTTCATGGACCAGCCCACGCCAGAGCTTCCTGTCGGTCGTCAACACCCCCAGCTCCCCCAGGGACGAGTCCGTCACCTCTAGAATATCATAAGGCAGACCTAGTAATAGAATTTGGATTTGTTACTGAAATAAGTCATAAAGCATTTTAATTAATTAGATTTCTAAATCTATCACATTTAAGGAAAAATAATATATACACACACATACTGTACATGTACATATAAATAAATAAATAAATTTATGGGCTCCAAAATGGAGTATTCAGTCCTTGAATCTCTGACCTTCCTGAGCTTTGTTAGTCCAGGATAGCTACAGAGTAGCTCAAGGGTACATCAGTCTCATAGGGACACCTGGGTCAGATAGTGGTTGCATTCATTATTCATTAGAGAGAAATGTGTAGTGAGGATGCAGTGAAGGGGAGCTCATAATCTCTGAGAAGCAATTAAGCTAAATTCTGAACCAATTTAATACATTTGCCTACTATTACATATTTATCTTTGGCATTATTCTTTGTACAAGCTGCAGTATGATAAACATTCTTGTTTTCTCATCTCTTAGTATGTCAACCTATACCAGAAACCCATTTACAGATAAGGTTTAATTGTATTTTAGCTATAATCATTCCTATTGATTTATATAGTACTTTACATTGTATTTGTTTTGGAAGATCTAAAAAGTGGACCAGCTATATATATAGTCAACGGAAATATTTTTTTAATTTTTTTTATTTATTTTCTATCCTGCCTTTTATTATTTTTATAAATAATTCAAGATGGGGAACATACCTATTACTCCTTCCTCCTCCTATTTTCCCCATGTTAGGAACTCTACTGGACTCAATTTGTTTGGACACCCAAAATTATTCCCTGAGCATTAATGATGGGAAAAAAATAATTTAGTTTACATTTTAAGGGAATTATTCTAATCTGACTGTCCCAAACTATTATATGAAATGGAAAACAATTATTCTTCATTTTCCTTGCTTCCCTAAATTTTTCATTAAAAATCTGAGAGGAAAAAATCTGAAGGAAAATCACATAAAATTAAATAAATGTTTAAGGACATCTCACATTCGAGAGAAATTCATTAAAAATGCCTTTTCAAGAGGTATTCATTAAAAATGCCTTCTCTTCTACAGGGTTTTGTAAACTAATACCAAAACAGAAAAGTTCCCTATCAGCTGCTTTGGTTTCACTAAGTCAAGCTGCTTTCCAGGCTGCAGAAAGCAATACTTTTGAGCGAAGCCTCAATAAATATTGAATCTGTAATCAAGGATTTCCTTGGCTATATCTACTGTATTGGAGAGCTTCTTAGCCAGGTTTTAAAAGATTTGCAATTACTCCTACTGTAATCTGGGATGCTGGACATAAAGTAATTATTTCCACTTGCAAGTTCCATCTCATAATGTTGAAGTGACTTAATTAACTGGTTCTGATTTTTCAAAAAAAATTAATATAACTATTAATAATTCTGGCGCTAGCCATAATAAATCTTCACCTGGATATATAGAAGGGATATGACTTGAAACTTTTTTATAAAGAAAACTTTATTAAAGTATTTTCAAAATATACATTAAAACTAAAAAGACTGAAACAAAGAAGCCTACAAAGAAAAAGAAACAGAACTATAAAGGTGTGAAAAGCCACAAAACAAACCACTACGAAGTGACTTCCGACTTTCTATAACAAAGATATACATAAATCAATATCGATCTCTTACTCCAATTCATATTATAGTAAATGTTATTTCTATAAAGCATTTAGATTCTCATTCTTACATTTCCTTCTAAAACAAAGTTACCCTCCCAATTAAAGAAAAACGTATAAAACCCTTCAAACGTAATTTGGAACCTGATATAGTAACAAACACTACTGTCAGCACCTGTTCATTCGAGCATTCACACAATCACAGTCGGGAGGCTGTGTTCCTTTAACGGTTTTAATGAAGTAAAATGAATGGCACAGAGGTAAAGCTGCAAATGGAGAGTTCCTGCTCAAACCTAGATTTAAAACTACATTCCCTTAACTGGTTCTCTTTCCCACAAAAGTATGTCACCCCCCACTCCCATCCAGTTGGTGTTCCTGGTGTATCTCAAGCCATTGTCCTTGATGTCTCCCATAGCCATAATAATCCACTTCACACTCTGATCTCACACCCCCTCCCATCTGGCGACACAGAGTCTACACCCATGGAGAAGGAAATGATGGCAGATGCCTTGATAAGGGGTTCTGTGAATCCTTTGATCAGGGGGATCTTGTCCTAACAACCAGGAAACACACTGAGACAATGAACTGGTCTCTAATATTTATTGCTAGTACTTAACAGGAATCCTAACAAACTGAAGAAGCGTGGGAAAAACCCAGACATATAACCCCCAAGGGTTAAGGCGGTCCCGATCTGTGTCTCTTTGAATGGCTGAACAATTCCTCAGTGCTACGCATGCACTTGACAGGCTGGATGGGAGCCCCCTGCTCGCCATCCTTACTCATGACAGATCTGACAACTACCCTTCTTCACTATAATTTGCTCCTATCTGCCAACTAAACTAACAGTGACCAAAAATATAAAAATTATCCAAACAGCATAAACATTTATCTAAACCCTTAAAAAACCATCCTGCGAACCACATTTAAACAATAACCTAGGCATTTACCAAAACTGTAAGAATTTTCAAAATGGCAAAACCATTTATCCGAATCTTTAAGAAACCATCCCAAAAAACTATTTAGACAATTATTGTCATGAGTAAGGATGGCGAGCAGGGGGCTCCCTTCCAGACTGTTAAGCGCATGTGTAGCACTGAGGAATTGGTGAGCCATTCCAAGAGGCACAGATTGGGACCACCTTAACCTGCGGGGTTTATATGGATGGGTTTTCCCACATTTGTTCAGTTTGTTAGGATTACTGTTATGTATTAGCAATAAAACATTAGAGACCAGTTCCCTGTCTCAGAGTGTTTCCTGGGAGTCAGGACAACTATCCCACTTCAAAGTAAACCAAGGCATTTACATGTCTCAGTATTATGTATGGAGCTTTCTTGTCAATTTCAAATTCTACAACCTGCTTTAAAAAGCCCAAATATTTGTCCAAAATCTTCCAGCCTCTAGAGTTTAATTCTCATTCTTGATCGTGGTGTGGTGGCAACACTGTCTTCTTCAACTTTCGACAACTCAATTTTCCTTTGACTATTTAAATGTAAGTCACCAATTCTCATCTTTTTCTTTGGAGAAACCACTTTAGTCTTAAGGTAGTTCTCAGCCTTGTCAGTTTCTCTCTGTGAGGTTTGAGTCTGATCCTGACTCTGAAAATGAAAGTTATCTGGAAGGAACTGGGGAAGTAGAAACCAGGAGTGACTCAGCAGAGTGGGTAAATCCTGAGCAGCTGATTGGGCCGAAAACCGAGGTTGGTTCAAATCCTCCAGTCAGTGCTTGTGAAAGGAGAACTGAGAAGTGAGCCAAGCAAAAGGCAGCCCAATTGGATCCAGAGGAGAAACGGCATGGAAAGAATCAGATAAAAAGGCACCAATTCAAGGAGCAAATCACTGGAGACAACTGATCCATTGAACTAACAGCTTCTACAGAAGAGTCCTTGCTGGAACCTGGATCCTTGCCTGTAGCCAACATGGAAGCAGTGCCAGCTTCTTCTACCAATGCGGACCCACCTCCTTTGCACCCTGATCCAGCTGAGTCCAGCCTTGCCTCCAGATCTAAGCCTTGTCTTGTCACTCCAGCCAAGTCCAGCCTTGCTTCTAGTTCCAAGCCTTGTCTTGCCACTCCAGCCAAGTCCAGCCTTGCTTCCAATTCCAAGCCTTGCCTTGCAGACCCAGCTGAGTCCAGCCTCACCTCCAGATCTCAGCCTTGCCTTGTTGCTCCAGCCGAGTCTTGCCTAGCCTCCATCATCAAGCTTAGCCTAGCCTCCATGCTGTGTCCAACGCTTGAACCTCAAGCCTCCTTCTTACCACACACTCTGTTGGTGTGTATGTATGATCCTGAGGATCAGCAGCAGAATTTCAGAAGAGCTTTGCCATTGAGAGAGATCAAAAAATCATGCCAGCAACTTCAACAAATATAAACTGTATTTACAAAATAGAGAGTAAAAGCATTTTTACAGTTCTGCTTCTCTCCATGCAGGGAGATAAACTGTTCAAGCAGGACACAGAAGTAGGAGCAGGAAGCCAGAGAGAGCAAGCACAAAAATTCACCTTTATCTAGGCTACTGACAATTAGTTACCATAATAACTATTAGCATATCAATTTGAAAGACAAAGGATCTGACTTCTTGACCTGGCCGACACTCAGACTTCTTGGCTCCAGCAAGAAAAAAAACAACTACACCCACCAGAATTTTTTGCTTCTTGATTCCTGAGCTATGAAAAAATGAGATAACAACATGCTTTAGCTACACCAGGTCTTGCTGCTTTCTTGAGAGGGTTAGCCGAGTTCTGTCTTGCTGATCCTGCAGCCTTGCCTTGTTTTCCACCACTGCCTGAGTGGACTTGATTGAATTGCACTGACTAATCTATTCTAAGGTCTCTCATCTGTTGTGAATAGTTATTTGTAAATAAAGAATTCATTTGTACTCTTGCCTGGCTGTCTCATAGTCTGAACAGGATACTCTCAATTCTTGTGACAATTTGGACTCCACAGATTCTGAGAAATGCTCCAATACTTGAATAACAGCATTGTAGAGATCTTTAAATATCAAATTAATTTCCTCCATATTTCTTAACAGTAAGATAGATTATGGGGCCCTCTAGTGCCTCAGGAAGGTAAAGTCATTAACGCTGTAACTGGACACTCTCTCCAGCCTTTTTATCTCCCGTGTGGCCAATCAGGAAAATAAAACGTAATAACAAACAGCATTCCCATGGGAAGGGATATGACTTGAAACTAATGAAATTTGCTTTACAAAATATTTGGTTGCTAACCAAATGAAGATCTTGTTTGCAGAATTTGAAATTAATGTTATGCAAGAAACTGCTTTACAATTTCTGGGAGGTTTTCTCCTCTTGGGAAAGAAGCTTCTGCTATTTTATTTTATTTATTTCAAATTCCTTTTGTAGAAGGTTCAGATCCAGTGGCACTGGCTCATTAGCAGCTCATGATTTACTGAGCATAAGGGAACAGTTGGTCTAGATAGAGAATTTAGGATTTACCCATTTTGCCCATCACCCTGCCTGATCTTTGTCTAAAAATTTGACAAATAATAAAAAAAGAGAGGTTGCTGATCTTAGGCCACTTCTTTCTGCCCTTCTTTCTAGGTGTGCATGCACACACACACAGGGCAGATACTCTTGGACTCTCCTCCTGATAGGGTGTAGTTAGCTAAGTGTTAGGCTTTGCCTGTCCTATTGTATTTCCTATAAATAAATCTCCATATAAGTATAAGGTCTGCTTTACTAATCTTTGCTTAGATTAGAATCCTCTTCTTGGGCATGCTCATGCAAAGGAAGACTCATTTTCTAACACATTTAGGTTTCTTGTTGGAAGTGGCATGTAGTACTACTGTTGTATTCTGATACACATCTTTTCTTCACCTCAGTTTCTTCACCTGGTTTGCCACTGCTACTTTTCAAACAAATGTTACTTCAGACAAGTAATATTTACTAGGCAAATTAGAAATGCAAAGTGACAGATGTATTATATATAGGCGGACTTCCATTCTTCCAGCGGGGGGGGGGGGGGACTTAGGATCAGAGTTGAAATTTCAGTGAAATGTAGAGTCACTGAGCATGAGCTGTGAAAAAAGGTAAATTTTTATGCCAAGGATCAATTGGAAAGGGATTAAAAATGAAGCTGCCAACATATACTGCCATTATGGTTTGTCTATATCTGGAATGCTGTGGACAGTTCTGGTCACCATATTTGAAAAAGGATTTATCAGAGCTGGAAAAGTACAGAAGAGAGCAACGCAAAAGATCAGGGCCCTCAAATGTCTTCCATATGTGCAAAGGCTTGACTGAGGGGTACAGGTGAGGTTGTAAAAATCATACATGACATGAAGAAAGTGGACAAGATTCTTTTTCTTCATGGCAAAATATTAAGAGCATGGTAACCAGTGGTCCTAATTAAAGCCAGTTTTAATACCATTAAGTTAATTAATTAAAACCAGTTTTAATAGACAAACATCAGACATAATTCACCTGTAGGAACAAACATAAGTAACCTATAGGAACAGATCGATCACCGCAAGATATGATGATGGCCGCTGGCTTGGATGGCTTTAAAAGGGTATTAAATAAATTCATGGAGGTTAGGCCTATTATGGGCTAAGCATTTCACTGTTACCTATGGGTTGGGGGCAGCATACCTGCAAATATCAGTTCAGTTCTCCCCATGGTAGGAGAGAATAATGTTTCTGAGATGCTTATGAGCATCGCAGATACCTCAGGAGGTCCTCTTCCAGACATGCTTAGAAAATAAAAATGGGAGATGGCACTTTGTTCTGAAGTTGTGCTCGGAAAAGAGAAAAAATATATAGCATCTTGGAAGTTTGGAGGAATGCCAGTGGATGAGATGAAAGTAGAGAGTGGTTGCCTGTGTGCGTGCTTGTGTATTGAACCCTTGATTTTGCCTGAAATATTTTTGATATTTATGCCTTTGCTGAAACTTTGAGGTAGGGATAGATTTTTCTGAGCCTCACCTGTTTGCCCTCTAGATATTGTGTGCTCTTTAAGAGTCCATATATGATTGATATTTGGGTCTCACACTTTACTACTGCCTTGTATTCAGTTTCTTGACTGAGTTACTTGTCTTTGAGGCTCATCCATTTGCCTGCCAAGAATTAGGGCTTTTCTGTTTTTATTCTGTTGTTTGATTGTTGTGAGCCACCTTGGATCACCATGTGAGATAGGTGGCCATGTAAGCTCTATGAATAAACAAACAAAGGGATGAAGCAGAGAATAATGCTTCTGCATTTTGGAATCTTACCTTTGTCTTGTTGAGGAAGTTGTTTTCTTTTCATTTCAGCAGTTTGCTTTCTGTGAAATGTGTGGTTGTGTCAGTATCAATTATCATGACAGCTGCATTATATGTGTAATAATTGTCTTTCACTGGTTCAGATGTGCCCATTGGTCCAAAAAGTTTGGAAATTCCTGATCTAGGCAGTCTGTATCCATACATGTCTCTCTAGGCATTTGTGGGAGTAATCCTCAAATCTGAGCATAATCAGATATATATTATAGCTGAAAGTTTCTTAGTTTCTTATATAGCTTGTCATGTGATGTACCCTGGTTATAAATGCCTGTTCCCTATTTCAGTTCCTAGAGTGTCCTTAAATTTAAAAGGAAGCAGATAACACTGTTGTTCCCCTCTGAGATTCCTGTTATCATTTTTCTTTATAATTTTGACATGGTGCTGTCCTCTTCTGAATCATCTTTAGATAATATGTCTGAAAAATGCACATGACCTCCATACCACCTGAAAGAATGGGCTGCCCTAAAAGGCTATTGCTCTGTATAGAAGTGCAATATCATTAAATATGGAATGCTAGCTAGTACTTTGTAAGTCTGCATAATATAAAGCAAGAATTAGATTTGGTATAGATGTATTCTCTTTCTAAATTGGTGTATAACTGTTGCAAAAGAAGAGTCATCCTGATTGTTTTCTTCCATTTGTATAGTAAATGTGATAAATTAGCATGATTTGCCTTTAAGGTTAGACCTGAGGCACCTCTCAGAAATTATGTCTTTCTTTTCCTATGGCAGTGACAAAAAGACATACTTTGGTTTGCTCCTTGAAAAGCAACCAAGCTAAATTTGCATATGACTAAATTGATAGCGCTCCCAAGCATCATTTTACCTGAGGAACAATTGTAAATATGCATTGCAAAGGAAAAGAAGAAAGCTCCCTTGTTAGAATCACTGGTTTGTTATCCTTATAAGCAAAATAAATTATACAAGCTCAATACAATGGAGACATGCAAGATATTTAAATTTACTTTATCAGTAATTACTCTTTACAAGTAATTAATATGTAATGCATGCTTGAGAAGCTTTCCTGCAATTAATGATGTAATACACACTGGTCTCGAGAAGATTGGTGTTCCCAGTTGCCTCCTCTTCACCTTTTCAGAAAAGACACATCAGCTTGTCCTCACTGAAAATACAGTTTCTGAGAGGAGGTTTCCACTCTTTATTTCTAAGGACAGTGCAGGCTCCCTCCAGCTTTTATTGGCATGGCTTTCTTCTCACCATTCTTTGTGATAGATTAGCCACTTGCTCATTATGAGAATAAGAATTTTGGGGATGCTTTTCCTAACTGGCTTTGGGCTGCCTTTTTAATTCCTTTTCATCATAGCTGTCAAGATGCTTCAGCGCTTGCTGTTATTCAGTACAGGTGTGCAGATCTTTGGATATATATCCAAAGATAATCAAATGAAACACCTTTTTGAAGCAGTGCTACAAAGCAGCATCCCCCTTCTAACCATTTGCTCAGTTTGATTTAAAGTAGTCAGTGGAGTGCAGAAATTATTTTGTTGTTTCTAAATTTAGCAAAATGGAGTTTTGCTAATATAGGTACATTTTATATATGAAGTTGTGCTATTAGGCAAATGAATGTACCATCAGAAACTAAGCATGTTCTGTATGTTCCTATGGAAATCAATTACAACAAATTATGGCTTCATTTGGGCTGGATCATGCCAGCTGAATTTAAGCAAATCATGGTCTGACATACTTGTTAATGAAATCCAGATATACTTAACCAGAATTAATCTGAAAACAAATATTTAATTGTGCTTGATGAGGGAGGCAAAAACTCCTTAATATGATAGAGAAGCTCCTATCTTGGGCCATACTTCCTAAATTTAATTAGTGTTAAAAAGTGGCTTGTTTTGTAAGATGATCCATTTTTAACCTTAGAAAATTGCTTTCCTTATGACTAATAAATTAAACAAATTGTATCTTTTTCATACACTGGTGGGCTCATAAATCCTCCAAGCAGTTAGCTAGTAGTTCCACTTGATTACCTTTTCCATTACTGTTTTTTATAATCCTTGCAGGAGTGGGAAATTCATTCAGTTTTAACAACAAGAGACAAAAATTGATGAGAGTCTTGTTTAATTAGTGAACTACATCCTGGATTTTATCATTGTCTCAGAAGCTGAGAAGTGAACTGATAGATCTTTTTTGTGCTTTCGCTGATAAACCTACTCATTTCTTTTTAAGTATTCAAGTGTGCTTCAGGAGGCACTGTGGCTTTAAAGGGATGCATTCTGTTATAAACATCACATGGGACAGCAAGGCTTCTCAGACACTTTACCTAATAGAGTAGAAGACTCGGGGTCAAAAGTTAGTTGAGAGCTATTACTCACCTCTTCATTAATTAAGAATGCTTTTGAAAATCCTCTTCTGAGGCTTTTTGTAACAGGCCCTCCCTGTTGGAAATGCAGCTAAAATAATCCTTATTGTCTGAATAACAGTTCAAAACCAAAGCTAGTTTTGTTATTTATGTGTTGTTTTCCCATTAGATTATTCACTGCCTTACTTCACAAGGCACATATGTCTGTCTGAATTCATTCTGTCTCTGAATAGCTGTTTAGTCCCAGTCTTGTTTCAAGTGAAAGAATCCAAGAAACTAGCAAGAGCCCATGACTTGAAGATGCTTATGCCTAACGCCAGGTTGGTGGCCCGAAGAGACACTTAGGTCATTTAGTCCCAACATCCCCTTCTTCTCTGGGATTTATTTTCCTCTTTAAACTCTTACACTCTACTGATTACTAAATGGGCATCAGTAGTACATATTTACATTAAATCTGTATTCTCTTTTATGCTGATCTGTTTGATAGCTTCCTATCCCACTCGTTCCCATCCCATTTCCCACTCGTTGTCAGTATGAATATAGAAGTGGTTGAGGAATTGTTCGAAGAATAATAAACCTAAGAGAAGCAAGCAGAAAACAGTTGGCCAAACTGCTGAGGGTGGCATCAGATAAGAGAAGTAAATTCCAAGACAGCTTGGAAAAGAGAAAAAAAGACAATTCAAAGCCCCCAAATCCTCACTTTATCATTCATTAGATTGTTATCCCACCTTTATTTTTGGTCAACTCAGGGCATCATACATATCTGATCATCCCACCTATTTTCCACACAACAAGAATCCTGTGACGTGAGGTTGGCTGAGAGAGAGTAACTGGGCCCAAGTCACTTAGCTTTCATGCCTAAGGGAGGACCAAAACTCAGTCTCCAGATTTCTAGACCAATACATTAGCCACTACACCAAATTGATTTTCCAAAATCTCCAAATCATTGGTCACAGCTGGCAACTGAAAGTGAAGGTACTTACTTCAAGTAGAACTATGGTGGGGCCACATGCTAGCTGGGGAATTCTGGGAGTTGAAGTCCACACATCTTAAAGTTGCTAAGGTTGAAAAGCACTGGTCTAGAATTTTACAGCTTCCAACCAACTTTCCTCTTAAAACAATTACTCATTCCACATTCAGTCTGACTGTGTATATGTAAAGGCAATCTATAAGTGTAAAGGTTTCCATGCAAACCAGGACCCTGCATTGTCAGCGTATTGGCTCACATAGAAGCCTATGAGTATTCGGCTGTGTGCAAGGTGTTCTCCAAACAGATACAGTGAATATAAAAAGTCTACAGACCCCTGTTAAAATGCCAGATTTTTTAGATGTAAAAAAATCAGACCAAGATAAATTACTTCAGAATTTTTTCCACCTATAATATAACATATAAGCTGTACAATTCAACTGAAAAACAAACTGAAATCTTCTAGGGGGAAAAAAAAAAACAAAAAAAAAACTAGAATAACATGGTTGCATAAGTGTGCACACCCTTAAACTAATACTTTGTTGAAGCACCTTTTGATTTTATGAGAGCATTCAGTCTTTTGGGTTAGGGGTCTATCAGCATGTCACTTCTTGCCTTGGGAATCTCTGCCCACTCTTCCTTGAAGAAGTGCTCCAAATCTGCCAGATTGCGAGGGCACCTCCTGTGCACAGCTCTCTCCAGGTCACCCCACAGATTTTCAGCTGGATTCAGGTCCGGGCTCTGGCTGGGCCATTCCAGAACTTTGATCTTCTTCTGGTAAAGCCATTCTTTGGTTGATTTGGAGGTATGCTTTGGGTCGTTGTCATGTCAAGAGGTGAACTTCCTCTTCCTCTTCAGCATTTTAGCAGAGGCCTGAAGGTTTTGTGCCAGAATTGACTGATATTTGGAGCTGTTCGTCATTCCCTCCACCTTGACTGAAGCCCCAGTTCCAGCTTAGGAAAAGCAGCCCCAAGGCATAATGCTGCCACCACCAGGCTTCACTGAGGATACAGTGTACTTTTGGTGATGTGCAGTGTTGTTTTTGCACCAAATGTACTTTTTGGAATGATGGCCAAAAAGTTCAACCTTGGTCTCATCAGACCATAACACATTTTCCCCACATGCTGTTGTCAGACGTGATGTAGGTTTTTGCAAAATGTAGCCGGGCTTGGATGCTTTTATTTGTAAGAAAAGGCTTCTGTCTTGCCACCCTACCCCACAGCCCAGACATATGAAGCATGTGGGAGATTGTTGTCACATGTAGTATACAACCAGTACTTGCCAGAAATTCCTGCAGCTCCTTTAATGTTGCTGTAGGCCTCTTGGCAGCCTCTCAGACCAGTTTTCTTGTTGTTTTTTCATCAATTTTGGAGGGACATCCAGTTCTTGGTGATGTCACTGTTGTGCCATATTTTCTCCACTTGTTGATGACTGTCTTCACTGTGTTCCGTGGTATATCCAATGCCTTAGAAACTTTTTTGTACCCTTCTCCTGACTGATACCTTCCAACAATGAGATCTCTTTCATGCTTTGTAAGCTCTTTGCAGACCATGGCTTGTGCTAGAAGAGTCAACTGAGGAAATGTCAGAAAAATCCTACTAGCACAGCTGAACTTTATATGGGCTTGATCAGAGTCACTTTAATTGATGGCAGGTGTGTACTGACTACTATTTAACATCAGTTTGAATGTGACTGGTTAATTCTGAACACAGCCACATCCCTACTTATAAGAGGGTGTGCACACTTATGCAACCATGTTAACTTTTGTGCAGGCTCTAACCTTCCCTTTTTAGGGAAGGTTGTTGAGAGCATGGTTGGTACTTAGCTACAGAAGGCCCTGGATTAAGTGGATTATTTGGACCCCTTTCAGTATAGGTTCAGGCTGGGGAACTGTCATGTTCACTGTTTCATTGTGCACTGTACATCATAATGTTTCACATGCCATGGCGCTGACGCGCGTTTCTGTTGGGAGGGAGCTGCTGTGAATCCTTGTGCCAAGCTCTGTATCTGTGTTAGTTTCAATGGAATGTGTTTGGGTTATGTGCTCTGCTCAAGGACTTTTCCCGCAGACCATAAGAAGCCATTAGGAGCACCTGGGATTGTGAGCCTGGGAAGATTCTACGGGGGGAGGGATCTTGTTTGTACTGAGGATTTTTTAGTTTGCATTTGGCACGCTTTTTCCATTCTCAGCTTTCTTTGTGAACCTGTATACTATTCTTCAATAAATCAGATATCTTTGTGATCCTGCTCATGAGTCTGATGGTGTTTAGAATAGGCAAACGTTACATAAAGCTGAGAATCACCAAAGTTGTACCGTTAGCTCCTACCAAGATTAGTTTCTTGTGAGGGAAAACAGTTAATGGTGGCCAAATCGAAACCCACAATCGGGAGACTTGAGGAGCCGACTGGCTTGATGCCCAAGTCAACGGTCAGGAGCGGAGAACTGAGCCTCACCCAGAACCTTCAGGTTTACAGCCGGATTCAAGTTCCAGCCCTGAGGGAGAGGAATCCGAAGATGGGAGAGCACCAGAGCAACTGGCACCCAGAGAATCGCCCGCAGAGTTGATCACCTGGGATGAAATGGGAGAACCCCAGCCAGGGATGTCCCAGGTGTCCTGGAAGTATCGGTTCCTGCTGACCCCAAACATAGAATCTACCACGGTATCAGAAGGGAGACAGTCTAACACGTGAGGGAGGGAGGAATCTCAAACCCCTGAAAGGCTAAGAGTGGTAGAGGCTAAATTAGAATCGATGGAGTACATGCTAAAAGCCCTGTCTCTGTCATGGGGGGGGGGGCAGCCAAGGCGCAAAGGAGATTCCAGCTCCACACAATCATCCTCCATCCCCTCACCCGGACCACCGGCGGAGTGGGGCCGGAGACAGCACTGGGATGATTCTCCACCCCGCAGAGCCCATCCATCAGTGTCCCCACCCCGAGACAGGAGAACTACTGTAACCTGGGGCCCAACCACTCAAGCAGCTGCTAATTCAGCTCCAACAGGAGTAGGGGTGAAAGACTTTTCTGTCAAGTTTGACGGGGATCCAACTAAGTTGTCTTTCTTCCTCACTAATGCTAAAGGTTATATGAAACAGTTTGGACCCTGCTTCCCTTCCGAAGAGGCTAAAATAACTGCCATTGCCACCAAGCTGAAGGGACGAGTGGCTGACTGGTATGTTCAATTAAGTGAGGCTGACTCCCCTGAGCTTGAGGATTTTGAGGAATTCATGTGGGTGTTAAAGCTGCATTTTGAGGATCCTCTAGCCAAGGCAAGGGCTAAAAAGGCACTGAAGGATCTTATCCAGGGCCAACTGTTGTAGCTGATTATGCCTTGGAGTTTAAGGCTTTAGCTGGGAAAATCCCCAGCTGGTCTCAGTCAACCTTAATAGAACGGTTTAAAGAGGGACTGAACAGGGACGTCCTGTGGTGGGCATTGTGTAGAGACGACCTAGAGACATTGTATGAATGGAGCTGGCTGGCTGGCAAGGCTGAGCATGCCCAGCATACCTACATGCAAACCAAACAACCTGAAAAGCAACCAGCCACCATGAGGGGACCCCGAAGTGCCGCAACTGCTACCTGGCCAGGCTATAGAGCCTGGGAAGAGGAGAGAGATCAGCGCTATGCGAGGGGTCAGTGTCTCCGATGCAGAAAGGAAGGGCACCGAGCAGTTGATTGCCCAAAAGCCAAGGCTGGAGACAAAGCGGGCAAACTGCTGGCCAAATCACCACCCCCATCGAGGCAGATGACAGCAGCCAAGGGGGCGGCCGAAGCTGAAGAAGTACCCTACTTCTCGGGAGAGGCTGAAGATGACTCTAAGGAGCCAGCGGGAAACCCCAGCCACCTGTCATGAAAAGCGCCTGCGGGCAGGTGGAGGAGGATGGGCACGAGGATGCTATGGTGAGTGCTGACTGTCCCACTCTAGCAGTGAAAGTGAAATTGGGCTCCTGCACAAAGACTACAGAGGTCTGGGCTTTAGTTGACTTTGGGTGTTCCAGGTGTCTGATCCACCCTGATCTGGTTGCTGCTTTGGATCTGCCTAGCTTCCCCCTCCAGCAGCCTTTGATCTTCACACAGTTGGATGGTTCAATGGCGGGGGGAGGGGGCAGCGACCCATTTCACTGGAACTGTCACAATGCAAATGGGCAGCCACCGTGAGTCTTTAAAATTTGTAGTGGCACCTGTTGGCAACCCTTTGGTAATTCTGGGAATTCCCTGGTTGACCTATCGAAGCCCTCATATAAATTGGGAACACAGAACTCTGACTTTCAAGGATGGGTTTTACCAAGCCCCTACCACGGAGAGGGCTTCAAGCGCGGGAGTTGGAAGGGTGCAATTGCCATGCCACACCCTAGTTTGGCACGTTTAGAAGGCTTGCCTGATCCATACCAAGATTTTGCAGACGTTTTTGGAGAAATGGAAGCAGATCAGCTACCCTCCCATCGGAAAACTGATTGTGCCATAGAGTTGGTTCCTAACACTCAATTGCCCAAGCCAAACATTTATCCAATGACTCAGAAGGAGCTTGGGGCATTACGGGACTTTATTGACAAAAATCTGTCAAGGGGGTTTATTGAACCTGCAAATTCCCCAGTTGGGGCCCCTGTGCTATTCCGGGAAAAGAAAGATGGCATGCTTAGACTCTGTATGGACTATCGGGGGTTAAATTCCATCTCGATCTGCAACAAATATCCTCTACCACTAATGAAAGACATGTTAGCCCATTTGTCAAAGGGCAAGATTTTCTCCAAGCTCGACCTTCGTGAAGCCTACTTTCACATCCACATACGAGCTGGAGCTGAGTGGAAAACTGCTTTTAATTGCCCATTGGGTTCATTTCAGTACAAAGTCCTCCCTTTTGGGTTAGCAGGGGCACCTGGAGTCTTCATGCAATTGATTAATGAAGTATTACATGATCATTTGTTTAAAGGGGTCCTGGTTTATTTGGATGATGTGCTCATTTACACTGAATCCAAGGAGGAACACGAATGCCTTCTCAAACAAGTGTTAAGTAAGCTTAGAGATGCCAAGCTTTATGCCAAGCTTCCCAAATGTGAATTTCACAAAACCCAACTTGACTATCTAGGCTACAGGGTATCTGACAAAGGCATTGAGATGGACCCTGAAAAAATTCAGGCGATTTAAAGTTGGGAACGTCCCCGCACCCAGAGGCAATTACAAAGTTTCCTAGGGTTCAGTAATTATTATTGGCAGTTTATCCAGGGATTTGCTGAGATTGCTTTGCCCCTTACTGACTTGCTACATACCAAGGGTTTGGGAGAGACACGCAAGGTAAAAAAACCCTGGGGCAGTGCTGAATTGGACACCTGAATGCCAGGCAGCATTCGAGAAGTTAAAAACCCTCTTCACTGCTGAGCCTGTTTTACAGCACCCTTTGTAGTCCAAGTTGATGCTTCTGACTCCTCAACTGGGACTATATTGTTACAGAGAGATTCTGAAAAGCACTTGAAACCCTGCGCTTATTTGTCCAGAAAATTTTCTGAAACTGAGCGCCGGTGGCATGTTTGGGAAAAAGAGGCTTTTGCTGTAAAAGCTGCTTTGGAAGCCTGGTGTCACCTCCTGGAAGGCTCTAAATGCCCTTTCGAGATTTGGACTGATCACAGGAATTTGGAAGCCCTCCGCAACCCCTGGCATCACCTCCTGGAAGGCTCTAAATGCCCTTTTGAGGTTTGGATGGATCACAGGAATTTGGAAGCCCTCCGAAACCCCTGGCGTCTCAGTCCTAAACAAATTTGCTGGGCTCAATTTTTCAGTCGCTTTAACTTCCAGTTAAAATTTATTCCGGGAAAGAAAAACTTTCTGGCCAATGCTTTGTCACGTTTACCTCAGGACTCTGACCACGTGGCAGATATAGTTGGGACTGTTCTCACTGAACCACAACTGGGCTTGGTTGCCGTCACCCGGAGCCAGACCCGTGCGCAGGCAACCCTGCCCCCAGCCCCATCTGGGAAGCGGAAAATGCAAGTTCCTTGTCAGTTACAGAAGGACTTTCTCCAGGCACTGAAATCTGACACTTGGTTGCTAGCTAATAGAGACAATGTTTCTTTTGAAAACGGTCTGGCATGGGTGGAACACCACCTTTATGTGCCTGAAACGTTAAGGGCTGATGTTTTGCAGCATTCCCATGATGACGAACTTGCTGGACACTTTGGTTTTGTCAAAGCCTTGCATTTGGTTCACCGTCAATTTTGGTGGCCAACCTTAAGGCCTGATGTAAAAGGCTATGTTGCTTCCTGTCCTGTTTGTGCCATGTCAAAGCATAAAGGGGGTAAATCACAGGGGCTTCTGTAGCCAGTGGCCAGCCCGTCCCGTCCCTGGGATGAGATTTCTATGGACTTTATTGTGGACTTACCCCTCAGTCAGAAGAAAACTGTCATTTGGGTTGTAAAAGATTTTTTCTCCAAACAAGCCCATTTCATTCCATGTGCGTCCATCCCGTCGGCCCCGCAATTGGCCCACCTATTTCTTGTCCACATCTACCATCTCCACGGTAGCCCCTCCCATTTGGTCAGCAACCGCGGGACACAGTTCACTTCCCAGTTTTGGAAATCATTTTTAAAATTGATTGGCACCAAACAGGCGCTGTCCACATCGTCGCATCCTGAGACTGATGGATCTATGGAGGTTTTGAACTCTGCCCTTGAACAATTCCTTAGAGCATACATAAATTACCATCAGGACAATTGGGTGGACTTGTTGCCCTTTGCTGAGGTGGCTTACAACACTGCTGTCCATCAGAGCACTGGGCAGACCCCTTTTCAGGTGGTTTCTGGTCATGACTTTGTTCCCATCCCTGAGCTGCCACAAACCCCTCCCCAGTCCTGTTCTGCCTCTGACTGGGCTGTTAAGCTGGCTGATTCCTGGTCAGTGATTCAACAGGCTTTGGTTGATGCCCAGGCTGCTTACAACTTTCAAGCCGATAAACGTCGTTCTTTGCAACATGATTTCAAAATTGGGGATCAGGTTTATCTTTCTACCAAATTCATCAAGTCCCCACAGCCCTTGAAAAAGCTTGCTCCCAAGTTCATTGGTCCTTTCCCTATTGTTGGTCTTATCAATTCAGTTCCTGTTAAGTTGGACCTGCCTCACAATTTGAAACACTTGCACCCTGTTTTCCATTGCAGCCTGCTCAAGCCTGTCCACCACTCTTCCCGCTGGCATCCCCAACCTCCTCCTCCTGCTCCGATCATGATTGACGGGCAACAGCACTTTGAAGTCAAGGAGGTCGTTGATTCTTGCAAGCTTCGGAGCACCCTCCAGTACCTGATCCGCTGGAAACACTTTCCTCATCCTGAATGGGTGCCTGCTCGCCACGTTAATGCTCCTGATTTAGTTAACCATTTCCATTTGGCTTACCTGTTAAAACTTTCCCCTTAATGCTTTCTTTCTTTTGGGGGGCAATATGTCATGTTCACTGTTTCAATGTGCACTGTACATTGTAACATTTCACATGCCATGGCGCTGATGCGCGTTTCTGTTTGGGAGGGAGCTGCTGTGAAACCTTGTGCCAAGCTCTGTATCTATGTTCATTTCAAGGAATGTGTTTGGGTTATGTGCTCTGCTCAAGGACTTTTCCCGCAGACCATCAGAAGCCGTTAGGAGCACCTGGGATTGTGAGCCTGGGAAGATTCTATGGGGGGAGGGATCTCATTTGTATCGAGGTTTTTTTAGTTTGCATTTGGCACGCTTTTTCCATTCTCAGCTTTCTTTGTGAACCTGTATACTATTCTTTAATAAATCAGATATCTTTGTGATTCTGCTTATGAGTCTGATAGTGTTTAGAATAGGCAAATGTTACAGGGACAGTACCAAGACAGCATTGGTTTCATTTGCAGATGACTTTTGGAGGGGTCGGGGGGTTGGTGGTGCTGTCCCTCCTGGATCTCTCAGAGGCTTTCAGTACCATCAGCCGTGGTATCCTTCTGAGCCATCTTTGGGGAGTGGGAGGCACAGTTTTGTGGTGGTCTTCCTCCTTTCTCCATGGCCCATTTCAGTCATGTTTGGTGGGGGGGATGAGGTCAAACCCTAGGCCCTGCAATGTGGGGTGCCTCAGGGCTTGGGTTTCTCTCCTCTCCTCTCCTCTTTAGCATTTACATGAAATTGCTGGGTGAGGTCATTTGCTGGCCAATATGCTGATGATACCCAGTTATACATCTACAACCCTGGTCAGGTAGGCAATGCTATCACAGTGCTGACCAAATGCCTGGAGGCTGTGGGGGTCTGGATGGGGAGCAACTTACTGACTCAATCCTGGCAAGATGGAGTGGCTTCGGGGTTTTGGTCCCCCGGGGTCCTACCCCTTTATCCTTCTGAACTGCACTCAAAAGCTGGCTTTTCCCTGGGCTTCCGGATGAGGACCTATGGCAGATTAGATGTCCCTGTGAGTATCTCTGTGAGTGGGGACAGCACTGCAGCAAAGATTGGCAGCCAGGCAGCAAGTTCTGGCTGATGAAATTCTCTCTGGAGAAGGAGGGATTGAGAGATCACCCACTTGTGCTCTGGATAGCTGCTCCTCACAAGGAGACCACAGAAATTCAGTTTCTTGTGGTTGATTGTGGGTTGAGCAGCTTGGGAGCTGAGGGACTGTAACCAATTTTATTAATCTGAAATATTCAGTTCAGGTCAATAGTATGATGCCTTTAATCATGTTGAGGATATTTATCTTGCATCAAATGAATATGACTATGTGATGGAACAGTCTAGTGCTTTACTGGAGTTAGTTCACTGCCCAACACTATTGGCCCATAGTCTAGTTCATCTAACGAATAACTGAGTGGGATAATTCTAGTCCCTGTCTAGAGAAATATGAAGAATACCACCTGAATATTATTATTTCTTCCTTCATTATCTTTTTAAATGATAAACATGAGATTACTGTGGAGATTTCCCCACATAAAAAAAAAAAGTTATTGCTGGACAGTCCCATAACAAACACTCAGTTCTGGGCATTGGAAGAGATTTGGAAGACTTCCATCATGCTTATCTCTCTCTACCTCCCATCACCTGCAGCTGCTGTTTTTGAATGTCATAGCTGAGCTTGACATTTTTTTGACATGGGAAAAATGTAGTAAGGTTATGTAAAATGTTCAAATGTGGATGTTTTCACCTGCGTTTTCAAGGTCTCTGGGCAGGCACGGCCTCTCTGAAAAATGGGAAGGATGAGATGGACAATTTGTGTGAGTTCTGTGGAAGCATTTGTGTATGGGAGGATTACATTACTGTTAAAATCTTTTGCAATATGGACTGGCATCTTATTTTTGTCTTTTATTCTATCATTAATCTTCAGCATGATGACACGTATTGATACGGCATTGGGATTAATAATGTCACATTTTTTTCCAACTACATTGTAGATCTTTGCTATTAAGTTGCAGCTTCTTTTACAGTTACACCCTAAAAGTTAATTCCTGAATCTGTGCCTTCTTTTAAGCAATGACAAAATATATTTTGTCAAAATGACAAAAAATATATTGAATTTTAAACTGTTTTATTGTGAACCGCCCAGAGTCCCCCGTATGTGGGAGATGGGCAGTGATAAAAATATGATAAATAAATAAATAAATAAAAAATAAAAAATAAATAAATATTTTGATGAATCATGCAATTCCCCCCACACACATATTTTTTTGGCCAATTGAATTTGGGGCTTAGGGAGAGATATAGCAAGTAGCAGCACCACCCCCGCAAGATAATTTTGAGCTTCCCAAAGTCTATTAGTCCAGAAACCAGCCTGAATGCATGTGGTGATTCTTTATAAAAAATCTTCAGAAGAAATGTTTAATTTTTTTAATGTAATAATGAATTTGATGATTAATGCTCTGCTCATTTTCTTCTGAAGGGCTTCTATAGTCAGTACTGAACAATGTGTTTAAGTATTGTATACACTGCAATTGGAAGTGACCTTGGCAAGTCAGATTGTATATAGGTTACTATTAGCATTTCCATGAATATTGTTTCAGGGGCACATTGAACAATTAGTAAAGCGAATAAAGGATATTCAGATATGCCACTTAGGGACTGTAATTTTCATGCCACTTGGACACTTTGACCTTCTAGTTTATTATGATTCAGGAAAAATGTCAATACTCTTCAGCTTCTCCAAGGCTTGTAGAATTTTAATGAGTTATTGAGTGAAGCAGTTAAGCCTCCAATACCAGAGTCCTTTCCTTTGAGTCCACAGTTGTGAAAATAAAGGTTTAACATCAGGTGTCTATCTGTGTGTTTGTGTTTGTGCGTGTGCGTGTGCATCTGTGTGTGTGTATATATAATCATTTTCAAACATGTGAAGCTATTGATTTATGTCATTTGATATTTCAAATCAATATGGGCTTCAGGTAGATTAGAATCTCTATCTTCTACACTGAAGCTTTATGAAACAATAGCAGTGAGGAACTGCAACAGAATTAAAGCAAACAATATACTGAAAATCAACCATTATGTTTTGATTCTATTTTGTACAACTTCCTTTGTAATGCTTTAACTTATGCTTAATAAAATTAGCAGTACACGATCTTCTAATTTTCAGAAATTTAGATAATTGAGTATAATGCTATTTCATTTTCCTCCAAAAGCATTATTTGGGACAATCCTTTTCCTTATCAATTTCTGCTAATAGCTGTAAGGGAGAATTGGCTATGATATCACATTACTCATGACTGGAGACTACAGTTCTATGTCACTAGTATTTCAATGTCAGTCAACTCAGTTGTATATTTAAAAATAAAGCCATTCAAGAACAACCCAACAGACTTGTCAGATCCTCATTTTAAAATATTGATTTGGGGAGTGTTTCATCCCAATTTATTCCATTTTCTGGAGCATTATTCAGGAACACTGGACATCAACTCCTTCTAATATGATATAAAAATACATAAATGTTCTAATTAAACATCTTCTGGCATTCAAAATTCTAATCTTAGAAACTGAATACCCTCTTTACCAGTCTAGCTTGCCTATGTTGATCTGGAAGGGCTGAAAACGAATTTCAACCAAATTTAGCTGAACAGTTTCACTCTGCTTTCAGATCTTTTAGTTCAACATAGTACGTTTCTGAAATGGAGTTGTGGGGATGTCATGCAGACCTTCCATGTCTCCTCCATGATAGATATTTGAGTGTCTTAGCAGGGCTTGATTAGAGCAAGTATTGCTGCAGATAGCATAATTTAGTGATTTGCTTAACACTTTCTGCAATAACTGCTGTTACTGTTTGATCCTTAAAAAGACTGGCAATATGGGCTTATGGATTCATCTTTGAAAGAAAGTTCCACTTCTGAATTGAATGAATGAACCTTAATCTTTACTCCATATTCTGGCATTGCAATTTTAAACATCTATCGGGTTTGTGTTTTGGAAATTAATTATGGATGACACTGAAAAAATGTTAATAACTGTGTTGGAAGAAGGATAACAAAAAAGCCAGGCTGATGGCCTCCCATTATCAATAACAGATTAAATAACATGGTATGTTGCATAAGAGGTTTGAAAAATACTATATTATTAACTTATGTCTGATGATGTAGAATCTTTTCAAAAAGGCTCCTGTGTAGCTTTGCTGTTCAGTTCTCCTGTTGAACATACAAAAGTCAGGATCTGGAGGTCAGCAAGTTTGTATTAAGGATGAAACCAACAGATGCAGTCTTGCAAACTTCCATGGATGCCACACTGTGAAAAATATCTATAGTCAATATAATCCTTGCCATAAGCTCATTGATGCCTGTTGGATATACTGTAATGCTCAGTTGCCACAAAAGAAAAGTTCCCTCCAGTGACCCTGCTTGATTATTAATGCTGGGACTTTTTCCTGCTTTTCCAGTGCTTTATGGGCAAGATGGACTCCATGCATCATGTGAAAAAAAGTATTGTGGACGGGGAAGTAAATGTATTGTGAACAAGGAGACTAATAAACCTGAATGTAGATGCATAGATGATTGCAAGTCCAGTTACATGCCAGTATGTGGATCAGATGGCAAATTCTATGAAAATCATTGTGAACTGCATCGAGCTTCATGCTTCCAAAGGAAGAAAATTTACATTATTCACAGCAAAGACTGTTTCTTCAAAGGTAAGGCTTCTTTCTTTTTAGAAAATTTCTGCCATTTTTCTATATTGTATCTCATACAGTATGTGATTCTGTAAAACATAAAGGCTGAGAAGACTATCTTCCAGAGATATTCATCCATATGTGTTAGAAAGTAGTAGTTAGTAACTTACTTGCATATATTGTTTAGTAACAATATATTAATATCCAGCAAAGTGTATTTTGTTATTCATAAAGTACTGAAGAAAAGCCGAATAAAAGTGGTGTAATGTCTGTAAAAGAGTAATCAGCCTAAGGAATTTATTCTACATAGGGTATAAAAGTATATTTATATTTCCTTTGAAGATAAACATAAAGATATTCTTATTTTTCATAATCATGTCAACTTTTAGAACTCTACAATTCTTTCCTTTCTCCAGTTATGATGTTCAGAGCAAATTAATTACATTTTATATACTTAGTCTAGGAATGTATTTACAAGAGCAGACACACAAGTTTTATAGCATTATGAATTGGATTTAGCTAAATTCCGATTCAAACTGGGGTAGTTTTGAGCCACTCCATGTTTAATTTTTTTTAGTGAAAAGCAGTTCCCTCTGAAATACTGACACTTCCCGAGTTCATTTGTTGCTTTGGAGGAACCCAGAAGGGTAGCAAGTCTCTCTGGGAAATAATGCTGTGTTGCTTTCACTTTTTCATACACAAGGATGGAGAAAAAGAAGAAGTAACTAGACTTTATAATTTCAGGGGGTCTTTTGTCACAGTGCTCTGGGGATGAATATTGAATGTTAAATTGTACCTTGCTGCAATCTGTTTTCTGCACATTGGGCTGGAACATTCGAAGAGCTTTGACAGTGTCAGAGACAGGGTAGAGTTGTTTAAAGTCTGTGAATCTTCCCAGTTTCCTATATAGTTGCACGCAAAAAGTTAGGTACTCCTGGTCAAATTGCATGTTTCAGTGAATCCCTAAGTGTACATCTGCTACATGGCACAATATCAGTTGTTATATATTCCTGCAACTTTGGATGCATACTTACTATTAATATGCAGTTGTTTAGTGAGCTGAAATAAGAAAACAGTGAATGTGGCAATTCGAGAAATTTGGAAACCCTTCCAGTTGACCCTTCCTGCTTTTTTTTTTCCTTGGTGCAAATTTATTAATAAGGCCCCAAAATGATTGACTCATTAGACCTACAATTAAGCAGGTAAAGACAATTGCACAGGTGAACAAATTATCTGACCTTTCTAACTGCTTATGCTGTAAATATTCTGTTTTCAGCAATCATGGGCTTCTCTAAGCAGCTGTCTGAGCATTTGAAAATGAAAAGAATTCACTCTTACAAAGCAGAAGAAGTCTATATATAATATCTAAATGTATCCAGCTGGCAATTTCAGCTGTGTGAAAAATTGTTAAGAAAGCGAAGTTACATAGAACTGTTGAAGTCAAGGCAAGATCTGGAAAACCAAGAAAAAACTATGGTAGAACAGCCTGAAAGGTCAGATGTGCAAAATGATCCCTACAAATTACCTGCTGAGACCTTTAGCGGACACTGGGTAGTAATAGTTCACAGTACAATGTTGCTTATACAATAATGGTTGTTATGAGCCACAGACACCTTGATAAAAACAACAGCAGAGCTCAGACAGCACTCTGGTTCACTGAGGAGCTAAAAGCAATGAAGCCAACAGATGGAACATCCTGCCCACATTCTTAGGCTCCAGAAACTGAAAATAATCCACGCACACATAAAGTGGTCAATCTTCTGGACTTCTTTGCAGAAACGGATGCCACTGAGTTACAAGCAGCTTTCTCCTCAGTGCTTAGCAAATTCATAACAGGAGGTAATGGAAGGTTCAAGGAGTCACTAATAAGTGATTGCCTTGAAGACCCTTCACCACCCAAAACTGTTCCACTAGATGGCATATTGAGGGTGGAGTTATTAAGTACAGTACAATGTTTTCACTTAGATCTAGCCACATTGACCTATAGACTTGTGCTGCTTATGATCTTGCTTGTCATATGTGCTACTAAGCAGAGGTGATATGCCATTCCAAAACAAGCTTATATCATCTAAATTCTTTTCTTTCTATGTTAAAATATTTAAAGTGTGAAAAATTGAGAGAGAACAGGGAAAAAAAACCTGAAACTATCAAGTCAAATGATAAGCTACTAGATAATCTATTTAAAATGTATCACTTCTGAAAGAAAATGAACATGTAGATTTGATTTACAAAATGGAAACATTGGTGTCCCTATATCTATCCATTGCTCATATCATATGATTAATGAACAACATTTATTGCCTTTTATTTTTCATTGTCCTAGTAATAAAAGTATTATTAGCTATCTTTTTAATGAAATTCTACTGAGCAACCCATTTCAATTGAAATCAATTGAATTTTAAATGTGCATAAACTGAGTGTGAGAATGTAGCCCATGGCTCATCTAAATTTAAATGGATCTGTAATATAGGCATTGTTGTATTTGCTGTTATGTTAAGGTGGTCACTGACTTTACTCAGATGACTAAAAAAAGAAAAAAAATAAGGATTCATTCCAGGGGGTGGGGAGACTAAATCTTTATGCATAATAGCAATTGTTAATATGCTGGCAGCTTGTGTGTACTTTTCCTTTAATATAAAACAATGCACAATTCATCTCATCAGTAATGCAGTTCTGTAATTTTTAGCATACTAATTTCCCATTGTTCTGTTGCCACCCCATAGCTGTGTGCTGTTATGTCTATCTTTCTATATATGCATTTAATAAGACATTTTGGGGAGGGGGCTAATCTCATTTTATTCTCACAACAACCCTGTAAAATAGGTTGGTTAAAATAAATTAAGATATTGGCCCAATATGTCCCAAGGAGCTCCTCGATTAACTGGATCCTAAGTCACGTAAGATAGCAGCTATCTTTAGGTGGCCGAGGACTACAGGAATAAAGTGTATAGACAGCATTATTTTGCAATGAGAAAAGGCATAAACCTAGGGCTAGAATAGTACAAACCTCTTAGAAACTTAGAAGCTAAAAAGCTTATGCTATATAGTATATGGAATGTGCTGAGAAACCAGTAAAGAAATTAAAAGAGTTACATTTCAGAACTGGAGTAAAATAAGAAGTAAACAATTTGAGGACCACAATTCCGTAATTCTAGTTGTAATATAGTTTCAAAATCCTTCTGGTGTGAGTTTTAATATGTTGCCTTCCAGTTAATAAGATAGTTTGGCATATTAAAGGAATTGTGCATACAATTATGGTTCCCACAATCTATGAACTTGGGAGCATGCCTTCTATTGCTTCTTCCTCTCCTGTCTCCAAACTGGTACTATTAAAATGGGCAAAGCAGTAGAAAAGGAAGCAAGAGTGATCAAAGAGTCTAAACACTTTCCATATCAGAAAAGATTTAAGTAAATATAGCAGCATGATAAGAGAATATAGAGAATGATAAGGAAATGTGCAAGTCATAATCTTCCAATGTAACCAGTAGGTTCAAGCAATGAATAATCACCTTATAGGATCTGGTGAAGGCCAAGAGTTTGAGGATACATCAAATGGAGAATGATCAATCCAAAAAGTATGTGCCTTTCAATAGTAATTATTACTCTTGATAGTTACATGGAATCACAAGTTTAGAGATAATATGTAACTGAATATAATCTGTTAGAGGAAGAAGGATCAGTAACAAGGATGGCCTAATGACTCCTGTCCTGCTTAAGAACTTCTCAAAATTAAATGGCTGGAAACTGGAATTCTGAATCAGATAGACTTTTAGAGTAAAAAAAAAATCTCTTACATCCTTATGGTTGGATTCAGTAACTTTTTCAGTGGCTAGCACTTGCAAATATTTACCTCAAAAAGCTACAGTGTGTGTGTGATGTAGCCGAATGTGGTGTTTGTTGATTTGGGAACGCTTAAAAACAATAATAAAAACAAAAAAGAATTCAGATTGAAATAATAATTACAAAAATCCTTAAAGAAAATAGCTCAAGATCTAAACAGAGACTATGCACATGCAAAATAGACTAACAAAGATTCATCAAAAAAGAGCAAAGAACTAAAATAAGTTATTGGAGCCCAATGTGTACTTTTACAACTTTGTCTGGAAATCTCACTAACTGGAATCAAAAGACTTTATCAAATACTGTGATTCTTCTATAATAAGAACAGAAGGCTGTCTGCACAATTACACTGGAAAGAAATTAATGCAGGTTCTGATCAAATACCCTGTAATGCCATCCACTAGAGAGGGAAATGATAGACAGACAGACAATATTTTTATATCTTTGAGAAAGTGATGGGTATTTAAACAAGGTGACTTTTAATTTGCTCACACGAATCAGAGAAAACTATTTCATCTTGAACCTGTCTTCTCATCTTAAAATGTTTTGTTAAATGTTACAAGAGTGCCTTCCATATCATACTTCAGCTAAAACAATAGACTTGTAATTATAGGTATGTAACAGGATTATAATTATTTTAATAATTAAATATAGGCAGACATTTCTCTGTGCGTTGCACTGAGGAGTCATGGGAATACTGGAAATCCAAGTTGTACTCTAGTGGTAAAAGTCACTACAATTAATTCTACTGAACCCAATTCCACATAAATGTATAATCAATGCAAAACTCATTGAGATTTACCTCCTTATAATAACATGTATCAGTGAACATATGAATGAATATTATTCATTAAAAATGTCCAGCTGCTTATTATAGCTTGAACTTGCTAAATACAACCAATTTATTCAAATTATGAAAAGTGCCCACAGGTAAGGTTAGAGCTGCATTTCCTTGTTAACTTTGAGACATATTCTGTGGATCCATAATGGTCAGCAGTTTGTGCATCAATTCATTCTCCTGTTGGAGCCAAATAATCATTAGTCAGTGAGAATATATCAGAATAAGTGCACACAGAGCCAAAATAATTTACAACAATGTAGGGCAGGTTAAAGTAATTGAATTTTAATCTGGGGAATAGAATCATATGGTGCCTCCTACCCTTAAGCAGTTTGTCATGAATATGCATTTGCAAGAGTAATAATTGTGCAAGCTATAATTGTATATAAAATTATAGTTGTCAAATGTCTATGAAACTTAATTCTGAAGATCTATTAATTTCACTTCTTATGCCCCCCCACTTTTTTTGCAGATCTGTGAGTCTACAGTATTTAAAAATGCCTTTAATTGCAAAGTACTTCTGAGAGGGCTTTCTGTAATGGAAAAGACTGAGTTAAGAATGCTAGCTTAATCTTGGAGTGTGTTTGTTTATTTCAGATAATTATATCCCATCTGCCCACCATCAGCTTTGAGACAACTCACAATACTGTACATATTTATTAAAAGATAACATTTATTGTTCTAAAAGGAAAAAATATAAAATGCAAAGCACTGGCAGGAGAAACACCACACTACCACAACAATTAAAAAAAAATAAGATTGGAAAACAGCTGTCAATTTAAAGAGCAAGTAAACATTCCACACCGAAGTCCTTCCCTAATTTCTGGGAAATTGCTAGTAAGAACAATGGGCTTCTTTTAAAAAGAAGTTCAAGGATAAAGGTCTTATCTCTAGATCCAATTAAATGGCTTGTGGGGTTGGGGTTGGGGGTCACAACAGAAGACCTTCAAATATCAATAGATGGGTATGTTTTTCCAGGAGAAGGCAATCTTTCAAATATCCTGGTCCCACACCATTCAGAGCTTTAAATGCCATCGCTTATGTTTTGAATCTACCAAAACAGAATAGGAAGCCAGTGCAGCTGTTCCACAGGAAGTAATGTTCAACTCTAACAAGTCTAGTTCATTTTTCTAGTCCACATCTACCGGATCCACAGGAGCCCCTCCCGCTTGGTCACAGACACAATTCACTTCCCGATTTTGGAGGGCATTTTTGAAGCTGGTGGGCACCAAGCAGGCGCTGTCCACTGTGTCGCATCCGGAGACTGACGGATCTACGGAGGCTCTTAGTTCGACCCTGGAGCAATTTTTGAGGGCATTTGTCAACTATCAGCAGGAGAATTGGGTTGATCTGCTGCCTTTTGCTGAGGTGGCTTATAACAACACCATCCATCAGAGCACAGGGCACACCCCTTTCCGTACTGTGTTTGGCCGGGACTTTGTGCCCATTCCTGACTTGCCTCAGCCCTCCACACAGCCCTGCTCTGCTTCTGATTGGGCTGCTCACCTGGCTGATTCGTGGCCAGTGATTCAGCAGGCGTTGGCTGATGCCCAATCTGCCTATAAGCTGCACGCTGATAAGCGACGAGCCCTTCAACCTGCTTTTAAAGTTGGTGATAAGGTCTACCTTTCCACCAAGTTCATTAAATCCCCTCAGCCCTCAAAGAAGTTGGCTCCTAAGTTTGTTGGTCCTTTTCCCATTGTGGGAGTTGTGAACCCTGTCGCATTTAAGCTCGATTTGCCACACAATCTAAAGCGTTTACATCCTGTTTTTCATTGCAGCTTGCTCAAGCCTGTCAACCACTCTGATCATTGGTGATAGGATATCTTCATAACATTTGTTGTAAGGCAAAAACAAAGTCTAATGTATGATCGCCTACATGCGCCAGGCTTGAGATTACCTGAGAGAAGGCCATGGAGGCCACAAGCTCTTGGGGTTTTCTGGAGTCAGCCCCAGGAATGTAGACTGAAGTCCCCCAACACCAAAATGTAAGGGTTCTCTACTACCACCCTGGAGACCAGCTCCAGGAGCTTGGGGAATTCCTACAGAGCAGCAGAGTGGTTAGTACACTAACAGAATCCCAATCTTGTCTCTGTATCCCAATATTAAATATATGGAGTCACATCCCAATAACTCAGGAGCACAGTCCCTGGCCACAAATAAGGTATTCCTTATGATCAAAGTCATTTCCCCAACCTAGGCATTGCTGACAAACCCAAAATCCAGCTGGGAGAATTTGCAACAAGACAACATTGTCATCATCACCCAGCCAGGTTTTGGTAATACATGTCAGATCTGATGCCTCATCCAACACAAGATCAAAGATGAAAGTCATCTTGTTGCAGGTAGACGTGGCAGTAAACCATCAGCACCTTGAGGTCAAGGGCCCTAGCAGTACAGCCACCTGGCTCCCAGAATGGGGCAATTGGGTTGGAAATTGAGATCACCATCAAACTGGAAGTCTCTCTTCCCCTAAACTGTCCTACTCACATACAGAATTTACACACCCTTTCTATATAACTACAGTGCAAGTGCTTCACCCTCAAGGTGACCTCTTGCTAATGCCTGAGCAGCTCAGGCTTCATCCCTATTTGCCTTTCACCTCAAGGCCTCCTCATCTCCTGCCTTCTCTCACCCCCAGGTCACATCTCATACCTGTGAATCAGTGCAGAAAGTTTGGCTGGTAATAACACCAAATAGTCAGATTCTGCTGGTCTCTACCTCCCAACTGAGAAGGTTGTTTTTATAATGTTTTATTATAGTAAACATTGAATCTAAAGAGTAGATAATATACAAGCAATAGTACTGCATGTCAAAATAGATAGATAGATAGATAGATAGATAGATAGATAGATAGATAGAAACACATGATTTTTAGACCTTTACACTGCAATGCATAGGTAAAAGTAGCACATCACAGTAATAAAGGTCCAGTTCAGTCACGATCCTTAAATTGTTTCTTAGATTTATCTTGGCTCACATGGGATTAAATCATTAAATTTGATTGTGGATCCCTTAATCATAACACTGTATAGTTTTTATTATTAGAATGCAGTTAAATATGAATGGTGGTTGAAGGATTTAGTTGATGAGATAAATCTTCGATTTTGCCCAACAAAACCGAATTGTTCATATCAGTTATTATCTAGGACCAGAGGTGTGCAAAAGGTTTTGAATTCACATCATTTTAAAAGACCTTGTTTTGAGTTGCAAACAGTTGTTTCATGACTTTCTGTACAATTTTGGAAATGTTTGGAGTTTGAGACAAGTTGTTCTGAGCTTGAAACATTTCCAAAACGATTTTGTTAAACACAAAATTCAACATGGGATGAATCCAAAGCATTTGGACTATTTAGAACTTGTTCTGTTGTTCCTGAAAACACTGGAACCCTGATCTACAGAGAAAAATCAATGCATTAGTTTCTTCCTGATGTATTTGTTTACATTGTTACTGAAATAATTGATTTCTGTTTGAAAAGGAAGCCAAAACTAGAAAGGGAAATCAGAAAGGATTAGTTTATCCAAATCTCTATAATCCTGCATTATAGCTAAATTGTTGTTCAGGATGAATGATGTTAATTCTTTATGCTCACACACACTAAGCCTTCTCAGACATTTTTGAAAGACTTGAAGTCACTAAAATAAACATTGATAGGTGATAATGAATGTTTTCTTCATGCATTGCATTAACACTTGCAATGAGAGATGAAACTTACTACATGGAAAGTGGGAAAATCAAAACCAAAAATGTTAGGCAAGGTAGATACTAACTGGTGTTCCTTTGAGAATGGTTGTCATATTATACAGTACTCTCATGAAATGCAAGACTTGTAATTTACAAGAAAGAAGAACATGCTGACAGTATACCAGACATTAAACCAAAGCCTGGCACATTTAATTGCTTATTAGAATGTTACTAAAATCTTTCAGTCACCTCATTCCTGTAATGTGCTTCACATGGGTCTGCTGTTGAAGGCAAAGTAGAAATTACAATTGATGCAGATTGCAGCCCTGAAATGTTATAGGGCTTGAGATTTCTCTTATGTTACATCTATTTTGCATCATTTATACCGATGTCCCATTGTTTCCAAGCCCAGTTTAAGATACAGGCATTAGGCTTTAACATATAAGTAGCTTGGGATCAAGCTATCTGAAGGGCCTCCCCTACCACTCTATAGCACACACATGCCCGCTCGGCTGCACTTGCACCAGGCCGAAGCACCCTTTCCCTGCTTGGCCATGCTTGTGCAGCACCATAACACCCTCTCCCCTACCCGGCCATGCTCACGTGGCACCACAGCACCCTGTCCAGCTGCATTCCATAGCACATACCCAGCCTGCTTCCAAGCCACCCAGGACTTACAGTTTCCTGCCAGATTCCCCATTGACTTTGCTTGTTGGAAACCAGCAGAGAGTTGCAAGTCACTGTCATGTGACTTAATGACCCACTATCTTTCTTTAATGATGGCAACGGAGACTGCTGGGATTGCCATTGCTAAGCGGTGTCATGTGATATCATGCTTTATGACTGCATCCTTTGGCGATGGAAATTCCAGTCCCAACTGCCATTGTAACATGAGGACTACCTGTATGCATTTTATTTTTTAAAGGACTAATGATTATAATGCTATTATAATCAGTTCATTAAAGCAAATCTATCAAATTGAAAGCAAAAACTGGTGGGAAAGTAAATTTTCTTCTTCTTTAACTCTGCTCTGGAATAAAAACTTATTCCTTTGTAATAGTGGTTTTTCAAGTGAATTTCAGATTATTTGTTACCACTATCAAAAAATTTGCTACTCAGTCTTCCTGATCAGCTCATGTGGAATATATTGGTTATGACAAATGTGCAATATCCAGTGGAACAGGCTTTCAAAAACAGGAGGATTGTTGTCTCTCCTCATTAGATTAGGAGCAATGCAACTGCTGGTAGCTTTTGTTCACAAAGACTTTTCAAAAATACAATTCCTAAAGTAATTATATCAAGCTACACAAAACCTGATGTTTATTAAATTCTACACTACTCAGGAAAAAAGGCCAGCATTATCCTTTGTGCAATTCTACTTAGTTTATTAAATATATTTGGGTAGCAATGTGAAAGGCCAACTTTTGAATGATGATAAATTCCATCTTTTGAGTCAATTTTGTACCAGAACAGCCAGTATTTTAATTTAAAGTTACAAGAGCCATCTGCATTAATACAATTATTATTTTTGCCCAGGGATCACTACAAGAGATTATCTTTCTCCTATATTCTATCGCTCTCCAAAACCTTTTCTTACTCTGTATTCAATATATAGTTACCCAGCTGCAAACTTTCTTTAAGTGAAAAAAGAAATTTGCAACATAATAAATAAGGGAAATAGAATGAAGCATTTTATTTATTTATTTATTTAAATTTATTATAGATGCCCACCTCCAATGGACTCTGGGTGGTATACAAAAACAAACAAACAGAAATAATCCATAAAAATAGATAAAAGTTAAAACCACACAGAGAACCCAGACTAAAATGATCTAAAAATGACACAAATCGAAGAAAACAAAACATGCCCCCAAAATACAGCAATATGTTAATTCCAGGCCTGGGCCCAAAGCCAGGTTTTAAGAGCTTTCCAGAACCCAAGGACAGAGGGCACTATCCTTATCTCTGGGGGGATGCTGCTCCAGAGGGTGGGGGCCCCGACAAAGACAGCACACTTCCTTGGTCCCACAAAATGACAGTGTTTAATAGAGGGGACCTGGAATGCATCCACTCTGCCAGAACATACCAGGTGGGCAGAAACAATTGGAGACAAACAGTCCCTCAGATATCCAGGCCCTGTGCCATGCAGTACTTTATAGGTAATAACCAGCACCTTGAATTGCACTCAGAAGCTGACTGGCAACCAATGCAGCTCATATAGCAGTGGTGACACATGGGCATGCCAACAAATACTCATTACTGCCTGTGCTACTGCATTTTGAACCAGCTGTAGCTTCCAGGTGGTCTTCAAGGGCAGCCCCATGTAGAGCACATTACAGTAATCCACTCATCATGTGACCAGGGCATGAGTAACTGTCTGAATTTAATTCTGACAATTAGACAAGGACATTGTCCTTTAACAAAGAGCGGAAAGCCCTGATTCGCATTCTTTTAAGGCCAGCAAATTTTTGGCCCTGGCCAAAGATAGCCTTGCTATCTTTGCTGCTTCTTAATAATTAATTCATTCATTCATGAGGGAAAACAATTATTACACTTGGGATCTACTAGCCTTGATCTGGAATTATGATGGGACTTGCTTACCTCTGCTGTTGCTACAGCTATTCCTTCACATTTTATTGGGTTCTTACCAGCGAACAAAAATGATTAGGCTTGACAAGATTGAGAGAAGTAAAACAAGGGGAAGACTAAGATTACATGGATAGAAGGGATCAAAAAGTACTGGAAGAGCTGTGAGTGGTTACTGGAGACAGATGTGTCTGGTGAACATTTGACCATACAGGCCATGGGAGATGAGACCAACCCAGTGGTAATTAGGTAGTGACAGAACAATTCATTACAAAGAGAGGAAGCCAGTCAAGGGGAACATTTTTGGCAAAGATCAGTCTAGGGCAGCATTTCTCAACCATGGGAACTTTAAGATAGGTGGACTTTTCTAGGGGAAGTTCTTTTAGCAGAATTTAGCTTTTAACTGTTGGTTGGAAACAGTTTATTTTCCTAGGACTGAAGAATGCATCTTTGTTAGAGCTGATGAATGATGTACTGTAGGTCTCTTTGTGTATGCATTTACTTGTGTGGAAAATGTGTAATTCTATTTGGTAAAAAGCAAGTTGTCTCTACAATAATGAGCAGAAAGAGATAGGAGAAATGAATATCTGAGCAGCAGAAGCCAATCTTATTCAAGAGACCAAAAATAAAGTCATTCTATTTTATTTTATTTATTTTATTCAATTTGGACACTGCCTGACTCCAACTGACTCTGGGAGGTTCACAAATAGTAATGTAAAAACCAATACTAACCAAAGCAAGATGGCATGTGGGAACAACATACAACAGAAAACCAAAGTAACAAATATACCCAAGGGGCCCTATCTTTCTCACCCCAAGGCCTGAGAGAACAACCAAGTCTTCAAGGTTTCTCAGAACATCATCAGGGTAGGAGCTGTATGAATCTCAGGGGGAACCGCATTCCAGAGGGCAGGGCCCCTCCTGAGATGACACATTTCCTTAGTTTGAAAAGATAATGATGATTAATTGAGGGGACTGGCCTGCACCCACTATACCAGATTGTACTGAAAGAGCATAAAACATGGAAGACAGACACCCCACAAACAGCTGGGCCCTATGCCATGTAGAGCTTCATAGGTCATGACCAGCACCTGGAATCACCCATGGAAGCAAACTGGCAACCAGTGCAGAATGCAAAGCAGAGGTGTCACAAGGGCATACTGAGGCATATCCATCACTTACCTGCACCGCTGCATTCTGGATCAGCTGAAGCTTCTGTGGTTTTCAAGGGCTGCCCTTGAAAAGGGCACATCGCAGTAGTCAAGCCTTCTGGTGTCAAGGGCATAAGTGACTGTCTGAAGGCCTTCCGATCCAGGGGCATCAGATGATGCTGAGCGAACATCCCCATGGCTACAACTGCCATCTACACTTTGATCAGAAGCTGTGAGTCCAAGAGGACCCCAAGATTCCACACTGCTCTTGAGTTTAAAACCATTTGGAAGGTTACATGAAAAAGCCTCAAGTCAAAGACTGGATGAGAATAGGAGCTCATAGTTACTACAGTACAGTGAAAGAGACCCCCCAGTAATATTGGACCAAAGAAGTGTTGAGGTTTTCCTACTAACAGATTAAGACTGCTATATGTGCCTAATCATTTTGGCCGGGTTAAAAGGTTGTATTAGATTGTCTCCTCTCACGTGCTTCATGCAAAATAGCCTGGGGGGAGGAAACCTGCCCGGACTTGTTCTTACTTCCTCTTTTTTTTTCTCTCTGCCGGCAATGTAGCCGAGCAAGGCTTGCTCCAAAGGGAGCTAAGTCCTTTAAATGTTTTGCTTTTGTTTTTGCTTTCTGTAAATAAATTATTTTTATAGAAATGCTTGGTGTGTGACTTTTTTGACCTCTCCTGGGCTAAAGGCTTTCCCAGCATCTGCCAACAAGAAGGTAACAAATGCTTAGTAGTTCCTTCTATTCAATATTTGTAGTCTATATTTACATGCCATGATAAAAAACATGGTTTATGAGTTGGCCTTGATATTGCTAAGTGCTTATTAGCTCACCATCACTTTATTTATCCTACTTTAATTAGCTGTGAAGTTGGCCTTGCTTGTTTTATGAAAGGCTCAGCTGAATCAAATCAAACCAAAACAAGATAAAACCTTGCATATACTAGAGATGCAAATATTTTTGTCAGTAGAAAGTAATGACCTCAGTATAAAAGCTCAAGGGATAACAAACGGAAATAACAAGAATGATCAGTAGGACCCATAACTTCATAATTGCTGGAAAATTCCTCAAAAACTTTAAATGCTTAAGACAATGTCATGAGGAAAGCTCAATTTGGGGTCTCGTGGACATCTGTTTGGAAACCAGTAAGTACATTTCCAATGGTACAGATACCATCAATAAGTGAAAATTAATTTTTAGAATGTGTCAGAAGAATGGATTATCGACATAAAATCTAGCATTCATTCTGTGCCACAAACTGAAATCCTTGGATTCAAATTATATTGGTGGTGGGGGGGGGGGGGGGGAGGGAATGGAAGAATCAGCTATATCAAAACACCTGAGGTTTCATTTTTTTCTTCAGTTGGGTATTTTCTGTAATATATACAGCACTGTGCAAAAGTTTTAGGCAGGTGTGAAAAAATGCTGTAAAGTAAGAATGCTTTCAAAAATATATATTGTAAATGTTTATGTTTATCATACAAAATCTGCCTGAAATTGACCAGACCTTAATCAGTTTCACCCTGAACCCGCCCTTTTTTTTTTGCCTCCTAAGTGGCTCCAGGCTTGTAGCCCCAAGCACACTAGCAACCAGCCAGTATCAGTCCTGCAAATCCTAAATTAAGCATCAATGCACAAATTAGCGACAACATACAACTATGCCGGCATTACTCTCACTCTAGTGTGTATTGTCAGGTGCACGAAATTTGGTTGTAAATGCATGCATTAGTAGGAAAATGATTTTTTTATTACCTTCGTATTTGTGAATGGTCACTAACTGAGGTAGCTAAATCAGGAGTGGCTGTATTAGCATTTAGATGGTTTAATTTCCAACATGCAATTTAGACATTAGGAATTTTTCATAACTTCTGAACACTGGAACAGGGTGCTCACAGTTTAGTCACAGCTTTTTGAAGACTTCTAGCAAGTGGGTTGAAGGTATTCACTGGTCAGCCCTTTGTTATTTTGCCCATTTTACTGTATATTCTTTAATGCATTTAGAGTACAGCATGAAATAGGCATTCTGTTTGGAGAAATGTGGGAAGGGTTATCTGATCAATCAGTGATTTTAGCAAATACCAAGTTGCATTGTCTCTGCGAATGAACAGAACATTTTCTGTGAGGTGTCCTGATTATTGGGCATTCTTTCTCTCAACACCAGCAGCAACGATCATTTTGAAGGGAGAGAAATGATGAGCGATTCCAGCACTACAATTGCAGAATGTTGAAAAGGTCAGGAAGCACATCAGAGTTCAATTATCTTCGAATTATCTAGTACAGAACTTTTGATATCCCCATCTTCTCACAAAGGCTGGTCCAGACACTAAAAATAGGGATGCTCTTATCATGTTCTATATAAATGAACAGATTCATCACGAAAAAGAAGCAATATATTTGGCTGTACCCAAGGTGGCTACTATCAAGAGTTTAAATTTATTTTCCTCTTTAGAGACTACCTAACACATTGAGGTTTCTGCTAAACATTTTTTTTTTCCTAAAATAGCACCACTTCAGTGTGGTATTGATTGTGCTGCTTAAGAGAGGAAGCTTTAAAAAAATTGATCAGGTTTTCTGTTTGTGCATCGCAGTACTGAGTCACATCTTGTATAATTCTTCATGCTTATCCAAATTCAAGTGCTGACTTTGGCAGAGGCACTAATTTCAGGAATAAAAAGAGTGTAAAAGTTGAGTATGCATCCTGGAAGATGCTAATTTAGTCATTCTCCTATGAAGATGGAATTGGAAGTTAAAAGGGCTTTATGTCAGCTGTACAAACAGTGGATGTCCATGATTTCTCCAGGGGAGGTATGTGTATGTGACACTTTTCACTGGAGTGAGAAAGTTATTTGAAAATCACCTTATAATTTAATGCTTATTTACACAAACACCTTCATAAATTTGGCTATAATTTAGAAGGCTTCATCTGTCCATAGGTGGCTGCCATGTCTGAAAATATGTCGCCAGTTTTGTCAAACGAGCAAGCAAAAGATTAAAAACTTTTTTCCCCTTCATCATTGTTGATGGAAAGACACAAAGTACCCCTCTACAGCAAAGTTCTAATTCAGAGCAGAATCAGGTTCGGGGCTGGGGCAGGGGGCACTGTCCATGCTAAACAGGCCTGCTATTCAAACCATTAAATTCAGAACTACAATTTGTGGTCATTGTAGAGTGCTGTTAAATATATTTTCTCTGGAACAGTCAGGCAGGGCCTCAACTGGGGGGGGGGGGCAACCGGGGCATGTGCCCCAGGCGCCGTGCTGGGGGGGTGCCAAAATGGGTGCGGAATCCATGTTTGCCCCGGGTGACACAGATCCTAGTTGCGGCCCTGCTGCCAGGTCTCTTTTTGTACGGTTTAAAATACAGTATGTCTGCACAAGAGCTGATTCAGAAAAGAAGATGGCCTAGTCATCATGAGATACAGTATAACACCCTGATATTTGTGAAGAGGTGAAGACATCCAGAAAAGGCTAAGCCTGAAACTGTCTCTTATATGAATGAGCTTCAGTTTTTATAAACGACAATTTTTCAAACAAGAATTTTCATGCTGGGCATGCATATATGTATATAATGTGCATACATGTACAGAGTGTCTAAACTCATGTTGAACAGGAATTTTGCAACTGTACATTTTAAAGAGATTAGGAAATCAGAGACGGACAAACTTTTAATTATGTAGAAGGATGCTATGAATAATCTGATCACCATGTGGTTCTGTACCTAGTGTGGCATGTTCCTGCTAATTAAACAGGCATCTGTTTTGTTCTTAAGTTACTGTCTTAATGTTTGTGCAGAAATCTTGATTGTTACATGTGTCATGATGTGTGTCATAAATAATATATGCTGTTACCAACAGGGAGTCTAGTTGTAGAAATGGTACTTTAAAATAATCCTCTACTCCCAGCCAAATATTTTGAGGTTTTGAATAATTTAATATTCAGGAAAAAATAAACCAAGGTAGAAGAGAAAAAAAAATCTGTCATTTGATTTTCAGGAAAAGAAGTATGGCCAAGAACTGAAGGGAGGGAAGGGGGAACTGTAATCCTAAATAGGGGTATAAAGATTCCTAAATGGCACTGAGCATCATTCAGTGGCATATGGAAAATAAGAAGTGGAAAAGATAATATTGTTAAGCTTTTCCCTTTCAAAGAGCAATGAAAGGCCCAAGGGTTGTGGTGTGATTACATGGAATTAAAGAGATGAAATCTGGAATGTAAAACTCCAGATGGCCTCTAGAGGGCAACTAAGGGATATTGAAAACTAAGGTTTTGGTCATGCATATTTTTGCAGCCCAGATGTGATAGTCGAATATCTGTGGTATTGGCAAATGCTTAAAAAGCAAATAGGTAGTCCTAAAGAAGTTATTACATCCTCCAGTTTTCAAAGAAAAGACTGTGTGCCCCTGTAGTTAACATACCAGCTAAGACTTTCTGTCTGCGTATCTGCTCCTTGATTTAAACTGCAAAATGGCCTCAAAGCTTTTTGTTTCTTCAGTAAACTCAATTGTGTTATAAACTGAAAACAAGAGATTATCTGGCCATATAACAAAGTATTTTGTTCATTTCTGGGCTATGCTAGCTAATAATACTTGATTGTTGATAAGCAGTCAGCTTAGCAAAAGATGGTGAGCAAGTTTCCAATGAAATATCTTCCTTGGATGAATAAGCATTCTAGGGATAGTTTATGCAGACTAGTGTATGAAATGGTTGTGGAATCCCCTAAATGCGGTCTACCGTTTTGATTGACTTATAAATAGCTGTGCATACTTGGGGCAATCCCCTACAACATGCTTACACAGAATAAGTAACCTTCAACTTAATTTGTATATAATATGCAGCAGAGAGAGAGAATGACCTGGATAATGATTTTTTATTGGATTTAAAGAATTGGTTTGCTACAGCCTTTAGGATGGGAAAAATTAAAATTGAAGAGAGATCAAATCCTATGACAACATGTAAATGAATTAAAGATTAAGATTGTTAGAAGTAAAAGGAAGGAATATAAAGTTGGTTTGTTTGACATGTTTCTATAAACCTCTGGTAACCCTGTATGGACTTTTTGCTGACCCCAGGACTGAAATGTTGCTGATTTATGGATTTGCATATAGATAAGGGATGGGTTATGGGAAGAAGAGATATCTGTTTGTAACCTTATAGGAGGTGAAGAGTTATTAAGTTGGCTTATACTTGTGATGAAGATCGGAAGCCACTTCTTTAAATATTTTCTTTTTCTTTTTCTTTTTCTTCTTCTTCTTTTTCTTTCTATTTCTCTTTCTCTGCACTTAGTTTTTCTTTGCTTTTACTATAGTAATCAAAATCTTCAGTAAAAATTATTTTAAAAATGAATCCAACTAATGAATATGAAATACCAATTCCTCTTTCAAATAGTTTTTAAAAATAACAAACAATGTGATGATTTGGCCATTGCACAAAAACAAACTTTAACATAGAGCTTAAAGTTAAAATAATTAATGTAGTAACCAACCAAGCCATTCTCTTCTTGCAAATGAAACCACTGCAAGTTAGCTCTCTGTAACAATATTTTGAGCTATGAAATGGATGCAGCAGAAAATCTTAACGGATTAATGAAACCCCAAGGAACATGCTAAGTTTGTTTTAAAAAGAAACCTGACACTAACAACAGGAATAAAATGAATAGACTACTGTGATTAGTCTGTGATTGAAGAGAAGGGAAACTAAAAGGAAACTGAAAACCTGGTTTGAATCTTGGAAATAACAGTAAGTGGGCATAAAGTAGGAAAGCCTTAAACATATATATATATTTAAAGATAGAAGGGCTGATTAAAAGCTATTCAGCACAAATGCTAATTTTCAAGGAGCATGCAAAGTGGAAATCTGTGGAGCAAATTTAAATTTTGAATGCTGGGGAATACTGAAAACCTCAGTGGTGCTGATTAAATTAGTGGCTTAGAAACAAACTGTATATCTCCATTTAATCCCCAACTTTATAGATGTGTGATTTAATTTTTTAATCTTTTAATTTTGCGGGGGGAGGAGGCTGGGTTAATCTACATTCAGAGGGAACAATCCTGGAGGAGATGTCTGGAATCAGATGAATGCTGTTTAAAATCCGTTTCCAACAGGAGATCTGCTGCATCAGCTGATAAAACTTGAGGGCTCTTCTTGGCCTGTCCGTTTGCACATTGCATTAAAGTTGTGTTTCACTCAGAGGTACATTAAGCCCTCATGTTTAAGGTGATCTCTCTGAAGTCTTCCTTTTTGATGCAGAGAAAAATCATCTGATATACTAAAGCTTGACATATGGAATTAATACTTTGTGAATTTCACCTATTAGAAGCTTGGCTTTTAACAAATACCTTTGTTAGAGGGCAGTTAAATGTGTAGAATTTCAATTTAAAGCTGTATGCTTTGGAAAGGATGACAGTTATGACCTTGGCATACAGGATCACTCCATCAAGAAAGTCTTTAGTCACAACACAAAGCCCAGGCTGTGATTAAAGCATGGTGAAACTGAAGAGCCAATAGTAGCAGTCAATTCACACAGACAGGATGCAATTCTTAGTGATACTCACCGGTGATAGTATATCCTTAAGAAAGGGAGACTGATTGGGTAGTTAATTTATATATATTCACACATCTTCAGTGGGAAAACGAAAAGATTATTAGCACCTTTCTCTCTACTCTGTTCTTCTGTGAAAGCAGACACACAAATCCATTAACGCTAATTTAGGGGGAATCAATCATCCATTCAAATTGATGGCTTCCAGGTGAGACCTCAAAATGATGGCTTACCTTAACACTTAATTATAGTTTATATTTTAGGTACTTTCCTCATTAGTTGAGATCATATATTTCCCTGTATTTTACCAGAAAAGGAGTCACAAAGAGGTTTTCTTTGTCAGTTACCTCTTCCATTTTCTTCTTCATACTTTATCACTAAGTATTTTATTCACTATAAAATTGTAACGATCAATAACATTGTGTTTTGTTTTCCTTTTGTATAAAACTTTTATACATGTGCTGTGTTTTCAAAACAAATGAATATTCCCAGTCCACGTACCTACTTCAAGAAATCCATATATACACTTACTGGGATGTATCCAGTGCTGTTTGTCATCAGAGACTAATGGCTGGTTGGATTCCTCCTCACAGAGGTTCCAGTGGTCTACCACTCTTCTGGATGCCTGACGAACCTTTTCTGAAGAGACTTATGGGCATTTGGGGCTGCATGGGGAAGGGGAACGAAGGAACGGTCTATTCTGGGGCAAGCTTCTGCTTGTGTGACTTTTAGTAATGTGACTGCATCGTTATGAGTTGCCCTCTGTGCTGAAGTGGATTGAAAAGACTTCTGCAGGCACCAAACTACAATGCATGTTCTTCTCTGTTCAAATCAGACTCAGGTTTTCCCACATCATCCTACTTGGCAGAAGCATTTTCAGCCAGTATATGAATGTTTATCTCATGTGAAATGGCATTGCCATTTCAGAAGCTGGAAGAAGCAATCCTAAAACCAAAAAGACTTACACCCTCCTCAGTGTTAAGTGTATGAGTATTTGTGGGTATTTAGTGATGAACAAAACCAACATTAAAAACCTAATGTACGAAATACTGCCCATTCCATTATTTTATTCAGTAAAGGTGTGCTCTGCCTTCCAGTTTAACATGTAGAATTTCTAACATCATTTATACACGGAACATGAATAAATGCAGTTTATACAGTATATTTAAATACGTCACTGGTATGTGTGTATTCATATTATGGTTGGTCACACAGTCAGCCAGATGTTTAGAATGGATTTGGCATTATTATTATTATTATTATTATTATTATTATTATTATTATTACATTTGTCTATTCAGCAGTCTAAAGGTAGGACCTCTTGGCTTAGAATCTTGACAGGAATTTCTTGTTTTGAAATGTCAGTATCAAGTTTTGAAAGTCTGCAAATCTCCCTTGGAAATAACAACTCAAATTAATAATAAAGAGAAAAAATATTTCCTCAGAATCCGTGTTCTTGTGAGAATCCTGGGCAAATAAACACTTAAGGATCTAAAAGTTTCACTCCCAAGGTTTAAAGTTATTTTTAGTATTTTTAAAAATACAGTTGCACAAACCAGAATGTATGATTGCATAAACAATTGGCTGTCAGACTTAGGAGGTAAAGGTGACAAATGTCATAGTCTAAGTTGCTTCTATCTCAAAATTGTTTTCTTTTTCTTTGATTTGGTGCTCTTGAAGTCTCTCTTCTTTCTGTCAAATCCCCTTTAGTAAAAATACTGAAATGACATATTCGGATATGTCTGGAATCCCACTGTAGGACTATTAGGCAAAAATTTCTAGGAGTATTTCCCATTGAATCCAATGGGGCTCACTTCTGAATTGTCATTCTGAAGATTGTTATAAGGATCGAATAAACTTTGCCCAGGTCAAACAAAAATGCAGTAACAGAGCAAAGAAAATGAAATGCTGGAACACATCTTCCTTACAATTCCTAAATGAAAATAAGCTTATGGGTGCAGAAGAAGCTGCTTGCAATATAAGCAGATATAACTACTAGATTTTAAAGGCAATGGCTCTAGTAGGCATAAGAAATGATCAAGGTAAATCAAAAGTAAACACTGAATATAAACATCATTTTATGCATTGATTCCTTCCCTGACTCCTTTTTAAGTTCTTACTGCAAATAGCCTGGTGAGAAAATCTAAGATTAACCTGTTCTTGGTGGTTTCTGATTTCCCCAGTAAAATAACTGATTGCATCTTCTTTCCTTTTATTTATATTCTTATATGCACTACCTTTTGCCATTTCCTTTACCATTTTGATAATAAAAAAATGCCTTTGGACAGAATAATAAATAGTAACAGTGAAGATGGAAGGATTCATTTCCTCCATCTGAGCAGAGGAATGAAGGATGGTAGGGGGCAAAGTTTGAAGGAAAGGAAGGGGTTCTTCTATCCAAAGCTCTACCTTCAATGTCATACAATTGGATGAATGGGAAGAACCATTAGCAAAGATTACTGATTACTTCAGTAATTTGATAATTTGGTTTATTTATCATACTATAGAAGTATGTTTCTATATGATTTATATCGACTCCTAAACACCTAAACTAGCAGGTCTTAGCAGAGTGCCACCAATGTACTTTTTTTGTTGTTGTCTGAAAAGAATACTCCTAATTTTATTAACTCTTACCTCCAGTATAGAAACTTCCACATATCCATAATCTGTATATTGGTGTAGGCTTTCATGGCTGGAATCAATCAAACAATGATGAGCTTTTGAGTTGAATGACCATGGTCTTTTGTCCCATTTTACCAGCATCTGTGGCTGACATCTTCAGAGGCAGAGTGAACTGCTTTTTGGTGTGGCTCACAGGCAACTGAACTGGGCTGACTGGGCTCTTCTATTTGAACCTAGCAAGTTGATTTCTGATTGGTCCATGTCACAGGAGTCCAAGAAATCTGTTCCTGATAGGTTCCTCATCCAGGTAGACCTCCAGTTGATCAGGAACCAGTCCTCTTGGAACTTCTTCATAATGGACCAATCAGAGATGCCAGCCACAGCTGCTGGTGAAATGTCAGGACAAAAGAAAACTAGACCATGGCCATTCAGCCCAAAAGCTCATCACTGCTTTATCCTTCATCTGGTTAAATCACAGATTAACTGTTGAATATAGCTCTGAATCACCACAACAGCCAGACATTGGGATATCCTTCAGTTGTGGGACAGAAAGTCAGAATACTGCACTATTTCTATCACAGCGCTTCACTTTGAGACCCTGCTCAGCCCCAAATACACAAAGTACCCCCTTTGTGCAAGCCATTATCTTTCCAATCACTTTCCAAGATTCTAATGACATTTTGTTTTTCCTTTTATTAATCCCATGTTTTGGAATCACATATATATAAACATATGTATACATATATATACATATATATATGTGACTGAATTGAAGGGTGACCCATTTTCTCAGCCTCTTTCTCAGAGTTGTGAAAAAGGAAGTTTTTTTTTTTTTTTTGTTTCCCACATCCTTAGGTGGTTTAGAGAAAGTCTCTGAAGGGCTGGCTTATAAGGATAGCACTCAGAGTCTTCTTTATCTTGCTTTACAACTCGTTTATAAGTAATTTTTCCCCTTGCTGATTGTTTTTCCTTTTTTTTATTTCCTAAAGTGCTTTCATAACAGATAATGCTGATGGAATGCTGCTGTTTGAAATGGTCCTGAGAGAGAACTTCAAAGTACTTCACTTTTATTACAGATTTTTGAGGTCTGGCTAAATTTATAACAGATACAAAACCATATATGCTGAGGAAGTACCTCTACTCCTACCAGGACTTCTGCTCCAAGATTGAGACTTATATTTTGATCAGCTTGTATCTTTCCCTTTCTTCTTCCCTTCTCCAATTCTCTGTACATTCTGCTCTTCTTAAGGTTTTTGTCCTCTTCCCCTCCCATTGCTTGAAGCCTCAATCTATCCCTCTGTTTCTTGTCTCTTGAAAAGTAGACCAAACCTGTTCTTTTGTCCTGAACATGGAGCCCTTCCATTTATTTATTTTATATTAAGACCGGGGAAGGCCATGGCAAACCACCCCGCTCTATAGTCTGCCAAGAAAACATCGCGAAAGCAGCGTCAAAGGGTCAGACATGACTTGGTGCTTGCACAGGGGACCTTTCACCTTTCACCATATTAAGATTTGTCTATCCCAATTTTCATTGTTTTTTTTTCAAGAAATCTGAAGGTTATATATATGAGACAGGCAACTATATAAATTGGAATAATAAATATTTTAAAATACCATAACACTATGTCAGAATGAATATAAAATAAAATCAGAATGAAAGCAAGGTTAAAAAACAATCCATTAAAAATAGCATTGAACAGTGGCTGGGAAGTCTGATATAAATAGATTTTCAAGAGATACCTGAATTATAGCATTCTTGGGTCCTGACATGCCTTCCATCACATCCCCATATAAGGTCCTGAAGAACTTTGAGCTCTTCCTTCTCTTCTATTATTTCATTTTCTTTGGCATCCATCACCTCATCAACTAAGAAAAGCAAGGACACTCTGCACAGTGCTAAGTCTTTGCCTACCTACATGCAAGTCTTCATTCCATCCTGCAAACGCTCTTTCAGCTTCAGTGGATTGAGAGAGAGCTATTGGGATTTGCAGAGAGTGAATGAATATGATAGATTCTTGTCCCTCAGCAGAAAAGGAAGGAGAGAAAAACTGTACCAGCACTCCTATTTTAACACAACATGCAAACTATTTGTACAGATGAAGTATCTTTGAGCATGTGTAGAGTGATTTTTTTTCTTCAACACCATATGCTCACTACAATTTCAGCTGCACTGAGTCACTAAACAAATATAGATTCTCACAGTGCTTTTAACAGTTGAGGCATAAATGCCACGTATGGAGTGATGGTAAAAGTAATACTGGGTTGAATGTTATGTTGCTGATTCACCAAACCCTTCAAAAGTGAAACAGCAAAAACATTGAGTGGATGGGAAATACGTTACAGGTGAGGGTTGTACAGGAATGGTATCTTTTCAATTCTACTCCAGGCTTTAGCCAAAACTGGCTCATGGGAAGAGATATCTGTTTCTATGACAGGCCCCTTAACAAACCGCTTAGGCCGCAAATGCCTGGCAGAACAATTTTTTCTTCACCATCTTCTAAAGGAGATCACACAGGACAGGTAGATATTGTTTAGAGAAGACAGTCCCAGAACTATCTGGGAGCCAGGCCATGTAGTGTTTTATAGGTTAATAGCAGCACCTGGAATTTTACTCAGAAACTCAGTGGCCACCAATGCAACATGCACAGAATGAATGTCATGCTGCTGAAATAGCTCTCCCTCACCAGCAAGTGGGCAGCTGCTTTCTGTATTTGAAGTTTCCAGATAGTTTTCAAAGGGAGCCCCAACTGAAGCATGTTATAATGGTCTAACCTCAAGGTGATAAAGGCATGTGTCACTGTTGCTAAGGCATCCTGCACCCAACCAGCACACCAGGCACATTTGGGCAAAAGTTTATCTGACCATGACCCCTACCTGTTCATTACTTGTTGATGTTCACATTTCTTGATTTTGTCCTGTAGGTTGCTGTGCAAATAGTGTATTTCTAGGAAAGAAGGAAAGATAGAAATTGACTTTGTATGCCACCTACAGCCTCTGGAGTGAGGCCCTTTATAAATTATATACATAAATTATACAAGCAGACACTTACACACATGCACATACAGTGGGAATCAGGTCTTTTAAATACAGGCTTCCAATAGAAGAGAATATATGTAGCTCAGTGTTGAGTTGTGGAGTCCTTGGTGCTCTCTGTGCACTGATGATGTTACCTAGTTGGGCAATGAAACGTCTGCAAGCAAACAACCAAGCTCAGAGAGCACCAAGGACTCCACAAATATAGGCTTAGATTAGTCCTTGCTGTCCCTTTGAAATCAATTGATAGCTTCTGATACACAGGACAGCCCCATGCATGTTCTTTTCAGAAGTAGTTTCCACTGAAGTCAGTTTTTCCAAGGAAGTGTGTGCAGGATTGCAAATTTAGTTTTCTTTATGGAGAGAGGGGAAGTAAAATGTTCATTAAAAATAATTATGTAAATATTGTGGCAGTTGAATGGAAGCTCTAGTTACTATGGGAACATTGTGAACAATTATGCCAGAGAAAGTCTTTCCTTGATTAATGCTTTTAATGAATAAGAATGCTAGCTGAAATACATTTCAACATGTTGCGTTAGTTCCTTACTGAGAAATGAAGAAATGTTTCTGTACAAACAGAAATGAACAAGTCTATTTACATAACTTTAATGCTTTTTAAACATCATTGGTTCTGTAGATACAGAACTCTTGATTCCTGATTTTTTATTAAAGGCTGGTTTGTGGAGGGGGTGTTCTCTTGGCAAATATTTCACAAGCTGCCTTGGTCTTACTGTGTGAATGTTCCAAGAACACAGACTTCAAAATTATTCCATTTATTTCACTGGAACATTCAATTCTTTGGATAGTAAATCATCACTCTGTGATTGCTCGGCTATTGTATTTAACAAATGCAAATGAAATGTTTGAAAACTTTTCAAATCAGAAGGCATCCCTTTCAAAATAACTCATTGTGCTGAAGAATTGTAGTTCCTGAAGTTCTGGTCTCAATCCACAGCAAAAGATGAAACCACCCTCCATCCCACAGAAAGCCAAGCTGGGAATGGGGTGAATCGCTCACGACTGCAGAAAGGCCCATCTTCTTTCTTGACTCCCTCTTCTCTAGCTGGCACCCTGCCTTCTCTTCCGGTGGCATTAATGGACTGAAATCACTATGTATTGCTACCTCCTCTGTGTCATGCTTGCATTTATTTATTAAACAATCCTTGGGTGGAATGGAACTCCAGTAAGCAGTAATTTAAAATTACTAATTCTAGAAGTTAATATTGGGTATTGTTGTGAAGAAAGTTTACAGAAGAAAAATGTAGGGTTTAGGTAGGGGTTCTATAGCAATCAATGGAAATAAACCAAGGCATTCTTGACTGAAAGTAAATATAAAATTGCATCGGTGAATGACTGGAACTGTTCTTTGGGCTTTAAATAGAATACTAACCTTTGCATGTAATGAGGCCACTATAAATGTGGGTGTTCTGTGTTCCATTTCTGTGATACAGTTAAAGTGGTTGGTATTTATCTTCACTGAAGTGTATCCATATGTGTTAAGACTTTAGTCAGTTTAGACAGCAGGCTTGTTTTCTTTGGTTTTGCCCATTTTAGCTGAGTCCTTGTCTCTAGAAAGGCAGATCAACAAGCTGAGCTATTTTGTTTTGCTTTCCTTTGTTTCTTGTTTTTCATTCCTTTAGTAGAACTGCTGAAGTCTGCTGCATCTGTTAGGAAGATGGCAGGTCATTTGACTGCAGAGTTTTTGATATCCAAAAGAAGAAAACACTGCCAAGGTTTTGATATCCAAGTTCTGCTAAATTCAATTAACTGTCTGTAATCTAAACTGTGTAGTCCTGTTCCTTTGGATAAGAGAGAGATCTAAGAATCAGTTCAAAAATAATCAGAAGCAGCACAGAGACAGAGTTTCTTATACTTGTTCAACCTCTAAGCAGCTATCTACTGATTCCATCTTGAAAGTAATTCTAGGCAATCAGAAGGATCATAAAATAGCAACTTGTTTACTTTCAAAGGAAAGAGCAATGCAACAGTGCCTCTCAATTTTCTCACTGATTTCTACCGGATCCAATCCCACTCTCCCGGCCTCCCTCCTTTTCCCATTTTCATTCTTCATGCCATTTTTCTTCACATAATCAAAAGTATCTGAGACTGGGTAAATGGCAGATTTTGCCCCTGAAGCCAAAAAAGACTGGATGTTGAAATCAATGTGAGCATGACGGTTTAACACAGTTGAGGGCTTGCTGCTATATTTTCTTCTAATGTCCTCTCTTCCACTCAATTGCTCCTAATCTTTCCTTTTTAGTTATGTCAGTTTCTGTTCTTTCCATCTGTCATCTCATTTAGCCACTTAGAAAATCAGCTCAATTGTGCCAATGTCACTTTCAAATCCAAGGCGTGCTTTTATTCCTAGAGATCAATCAGCAGAGTAGCAAAAGGTCACTTCTGCCTAATGGAGGTCCTAAGAAGCTACATTAGGATGCAGGTTGTTTGGTGGTTAAATAAATACATAACCACCTATCAAACGTTTGACTAAACATACATGGTCTGAATTATTAACCCAGATAGTTGAAGCCAACATTCCCTTGATCTTGCTTTCAACTGGTCAGTCAATTCAATGCTGCTTTGGTTCCTTAAGAGAAGTGAAGAAGGTAAACTGTTAAGTTAGGATTTGCAGCTTGAAGTCTCAGACCTGGAAAAACAATTCTAATCATCATCTAGAATAAAAAGTAAATAAATTTACTTAATTCAAAGCGATAAAAGTCCATAATTGATTCAAGGCTCTCTGGCCAAAGTAAACCAATACTTTTACCCCAAACTTCTCTCCAAGAGTGACTGTGCATTTATAGGACTAATTTGAGCAGATCATATTTCATATTTTCCATACACTTTATAAAACAAACAAGCAAAACACTGGAAAAGGCTGCTTTAAGGTGTTGCAGACAGGCTCAGGCTCCCATGTGGCCCAAAGCAGTTTTTGAAAATCAAATCCAAACACACAGCCCAGCCATAATATAAATACAGACTGGAAATAAGCCTGGTGAAACACTTAGAGTGGAGAGTAAATTTAACTCCCAAGGCAGTGCTTTACTATTCTGGGAGCAACCCAGGAGAATGCCCTATCCCCTGGGCCAGAAGGATAAGTCTCTGATTGGTATACGGTATGGAGAATCTTCAAAAGGGTATCTCCTGCTGATCTCAACAACCAGGCAGATTCGTAATGGGGGGGGGGGGTCCTTTGGATTGTCAGGCCCTAAGCCACTTTAGACTTTATAAGTCAAAACTAACCCCTTAAATTGTGTTTGGTAAACAACTGGCAAGCAGTGCAAATCTTTAAGAAGGGAAGAATATTTCCCTCCCATAAGGAGGCATTGATCACCTTCTTTGGCCATAAGGCCAATCCTCTTCTGGCTGATTTAATTAGTTAGAAAGGACAAATGTCAAATTAACAGTTGGTGGCCCTTATTTTTCCAGACACCCTGTCCACAACTTTGGGACCTACAGTCTGAAAATAATTAAAAATAACAGAACAAACTATTGCTGAACTTACAGTTCTATGACAACTCCAGAATTGAAGTTGAGATGGATCCAATCAACTTTGCTCACAAAGAGCTTTTTTTCCCCCATAGTATGTCCCTGACTCTTCTGGACTGTCCTTCCAATGTTTGGTGATGGAGATGCCATACGGTTTGGATGAGAGACCGCTGTTCTGTTCTCTGCAGTCAGTGGAGACATTGTCTCCTCTGACATGGAATAGGAATGAAGAAAAACCTCATTCCATACACAATATGATCTATTCCAGAAGTTCTTCCCCATGCTCCAGTTGACACCCCATCCACTTATTCACTTGCATATCCCTATTAAACTAAGGGGCTAATATGGCTCTATGAGAGAGAAAGAAGACCTTAGGGTTCCCTACTGTTTATATTCCACAGATCAGCTAGGAATGCTGCTACAAATTTTCCAAACTTATTCAGAAAGCCATCAAATATCTGAATTGGATCATTTTAATGGTCATCCATCTATGCAGAGATTAATATTAGCCATAGATCTGAAACTGACCAAGAATGATCTGTCAATAACAATGGAATCACATAGGGCTCTTCTACCTTCCAAATCACAAATGTTTTGCTGTTAGGTACCATCTGGAACAGATCTGTGTTCATCTTAGAGGACAGTGAAGCCCTGAGCCACCCTTGGTATGACAATCTCAGAATCAACACTGAACTTCCTCAGGAAAAGGAGCCCACTCGAAATAATAATATGCCTAAGATCCTTCCTGCTAGCTCAGAAAGAGTCTGTGTGTGAAGCAGGAAGGTGAACAATTCATTAACAGCATTTGTAAAATGTTCTGGGCACCAAAATACATTAGTCTGCATTCAAATTTAGAGCACTTCTATATGGAACATTTGGTCAATGAGATGGAATTCCTATAGTAATATACATTTATCTAAGTAAGGTGGGGCAAAAAAGATGTTCACAGAGAGTTGCATGCTTTTTATTATGATATCTACCACTCTCAGTATTTGGTTTGGATCACATTTTAGAAAACTCTGGTTAATTTTAAGGTTTTCTGATTGAGTAAATATGTTAGTGGTGATTTCATTCAGTTTCTCATTTTTTCATTTCTATATATATATAGCTCAACCCTTGCTGTAGTATCTTGAGACTGTTCTGCATTCTTTCTTTTTTTAAAAAAAAATTCACATGTAAATGTGTAAATATTTTTTGTCTGGATTTCTTTCAATATACACAATTTTGCTTACAATTTGCTTGGCAGATGTACTTTCCATATGTAAAATATTTTGTGCCTTCTTTTTATGAAATATATACTATTGTTGCAAATTAGAAGGATGCCTAAGGTGCAGTTCATGTATTAGCTGAAAATGTGAACAAAATGAATTCCACCTCCACCCCTCAAAATCATACCTCTCATTCAACTGAAGATTATTCAGAAGCAATATGTGGAAACCTGAAGTTTTGTAATTCCCATTCACTATCATGAGAAAATTCCCAAAAGCTGAAACTTTGTTACTTTTGTTAGAATTGGATGATGTTTGCCAGCATAGTAGATGTTGCTGAAGTAACGCAATCTGATGCATTTCAGGGAAATAGATGCTGGAATTTTGATGCTAGATTCCTTTAAATTTTGAAAATACCTATGCTACTATTACTACTACTACTACTTCTTCCACCACCACTATTATTACTACTTGTAATTATTGTAAGTGTTGCTGATCTAGGTGAGATTTGTAGTCAAATTACTCCTTCTCTGCTGATAAACCTCAGGTGGATACTGCAGTGTTTTGTACAAGGAAAAAAAACACAGTTTTACAATGGAAAAAAATGTAATACTCTTACTATTTGAGCATCAGTAATTTTTAAAACAACAGATGTTATAAAAATGTGCCTTCAAAAAGGCCATCAGATCTGGGCTGCAAAAATGTGGACAGTCACTAGATGCCAGCGAAGGGTTCCCTTTGCTGCCATCTAGTAATGATCTGCAGTGGTCAACATGTGGATAAATCCTCTGGTCCATTCCGGGATGGAATAAGGCAAAATCAGCATCTTTGCAGATGATCTCTGGTTGATCTTCCTCCTGAAATCCATGTTCTTTCCTGCTATTGGAAGAATGGGGTTTCCTGGCCAGCAAAGGACCTGCAAAAGGGAAGTTCACATATATATAGCAAGATATATCAAACTGATCAAAGGAAAAGAAGACCTTAACTGGGAGGAACTGCTGCAGTCTAGAGTTCCTTCAAACAAAGGGAAGAAATTGATCTGAAACATGCAGTTCAGCACTGGGAAGTCAACAAAGGCAAAGCCAAATAAATATATTTCCTAAATGAAGGATTAGACAGTATTACTGGAGCTGAGACAGATAATGAGACATTGCTTACTCTCAAAAGATAGTATAATTTCCAGCATGAAAAAACAGGCATGGTAACCTTGGAAAATTGGAGAGCCGTGAAAGAATTGTTGGGGGGGAAAATCAGTATGTGAAACACTAATTGTTTCTGTCAATAGATTAAGCCACAACAACATTACTAGGCAATGTATGGTACAAATTTTATAAATGTCTGATACAAATTTAATTAATAAATAAATAGACAAATGTGCAGTTTTCACTGGGATAAAATAATGCAGTTTTGTTTGCATGTTCACAGTATTTATTCTCTAACATGACCATTCAAGCTACTGAAGAGAAGCATATTTTTAAATAATAACCAAGTGAGTGTATTAATTAGGTTGTCATCAAGGCCACTGTCAACACCTGGTTTGTGGGAGCAGCTGCAGTGATGTCTTCTCTGGCTGGGGTCCCTGGCAACCTGGCTGCTGACAGCTGCCTCCCCACCCCGAGCCCTTTACATGTATTCCCATGAAGTGACAAAATGAGCTGGCATTAAATTTGTGCAGATGTATTTTCTGTCTTTTGCCTAAATTGGACTTAGATTTTATCAATTACATGTAATCTACATTGTGTGTTATACTGCCTTGAAGTTATTTTCAAAGACTGCTGTTGATAGATCATGTGAAGTAAGCAGGTATTTGCATTGATTTCAGATACAGGATTTCAAGGAGTTCAGGCGATATTTTCACTTTGCTTAAATGCACTTGTGTAATTCTAACCATTTAAAGTATGGAACCGTTCAGTTTAAAACCTGCACAAGTCTGCCAGGCAAATGACCAAAGTTAAATTAAATTTTGCATGGGGAACTTTATTCCCTTCCAAACAAGCATCTTACTTCAACAACAGTTTAATTTTACACTGGGACTTGTGGATGTTAGTGCAGCTGTCAGTCCTTAACAACAAAAGTCTGAGAATTCTGAGGATTAAACCATGCTTGGTGCAATGGCTTATGAATTCTGCATGGAACGCAGGAAAGCTGTTCTTGGACATTTTGTAGAGCGCCGCGGCTTAGCCCAAAATAAGTTCCTGGATATATGTGTGGTCTTTAGGGATCATGCACATTGATCTCATTTTTAAGGACATAAGGGAAAGTCTAATGCATGGGAGAACCCAAATACAAAGAATACAGTTAAATCACACTCACAAAATTTGCTTTCACCCTATGTTGCCTTGTCATAAGGCATTATTTCTCATGGATGCCAATGGTGGCTTTTATACAGGGGGAATGAGAGAGAAGGCAGAAGGTTTGTCTGATTTATGTTTTATTGTGAACTTACCTGTTTTGCACTTCCTAAACATAAAAACATATTTTTTGCACTTCCTAAACATATCTAGAGCCAAACACAGATCACAACAGTCAGTTTTTTCTTCTTGAATGTTGCAATGCAATTCTCCAATCCGCATGATATATGTTAGTGAAAATAACTTTCAGAGGTGCATTCTAATGCAACGTTCTATTAAAATGTGTACAATAGGAGAAATGCCTACAAGAAAACTGTCTGTGTTGTGTAGATTTTAATAAAAAGCCATATTTATGTGGAAATAAAACAAAATGAAGATGGGGGGAAGTGAGACAGAGCAAAACTAAAAGTGACGGACACATTTATCTTTAGGCAAAACATTCACTTTATACCCAGTGAATATATTGCAGACTAGTTTCATTATGTTTAAGACTCACCTAAATGGGAAAAAAATGCTGTAACTGATATTTAAAATAAAGCCCATCTTCCCGCATATAAAAACACCTCCATTCTAGTATATTTTCTAATATGAACAAATATTCCCCTGCCTTCCCACAAAATAATCCAGTGTGTTTCCTTTATAACCTTCTTACTACAGAGGTTGGATGCATAGATGGATGACATTCCTCTAACTCAGAAATAGGCAACTTTTTGAGAGCCATTTGAGGGGGGCGGAAGGGGAGGGGAACATCGCATATCATTTTTGGCAGCCTAATGGCCATAATGATGGATGCAAAGTGAGGAGGTCTAGTTCTTCTTGGGTGTTTAGGAATTTTGTATTTTACACTGTGAAAGGAGAAAGGTCCCCTGTGCAAGCACTGAGTCGTGTCTGACCCTTTGGGGGGGACGCTGCTTTCGCGACCTTTCCTTGGCAGACTATAGCGGGGTGGTTTGCCATTGCCTTCCCCAGTCATCACCTCCCTCAGCAAGCTGGGTGCTCATTTTACTGGCCTCAGAAGGGTGGAAGGCTGAGTTGACCTGAGCCTGCTACCCGAGAGAGAATCCGGCTTCTGCTGGGATCGAACTCGGGTCACAGGGAGAGTTTTGGTTGCAATACTGCCGCCTACCTCTCTGCGCCACATGAGGCTGTATTTTGCACTACTGTATATGAACTCTGTATATGAACTCTGTTGTAGCACTTATATTCTAGTTTTTGTGTTTCCTGCCTCAAAATGATGAGAGGTAGTTCTACCAATTTTCAACCGTAGTAGTTAGAAGAAAATTTTGAACCCCCAAAAGGTCCAACCCAAGACTGCGGATTGCCACCCATGAGCTTAGAGTATCAGTTCTGGGAGTTGAAGTCCACACCTCTTAAAGTTACTGAGGTTGAGAAATGCTGCTTTATACATTAAACTCAAAGCAGTTCATAATAAAGCATACCAGAAATAAAAACTCATAATAAGGAAAATTGAAAATGTAATAGCAAAGAATGAATTAAAATCAAGATAAAAATGTTCAAGAACTGTTTTATTAATAAGCAATAATAAAGTGGGCCTTTTAAAGCTCATTGAACTTAATCCCTGTTGGAAGTGGAAACAAAGTAAAAGTTCTGTTACAAAATGATGCAAATATTACTTTTAAATAAGAAAATAGCAATTATTTATCATATTTACAAGCGCTTACTCTGTAGGCTGATAGCTCTAATCTAGGAAAAAACATTCTACATTTATACTGCATCATCAGTCTTAAGACAGTTCTGTGTTGCATTTGCTTATGAATAGATGAGCAGGGATGTATTGATGGGGTACTTACATTGCACTGAACTGTAGTATGTTTTCATTGATTTGCCATTGTGATTATAGTAATCATGTTTTGTGAGCCATGATTTATAGTTTAGCATGTGTGAGCCAGGTTTCTATTGCCTTTTCAACCAACCATGGTTAAAATAAATCATGGTTAAGTGTCATGTGTGAATCCAGTCACTGTACATGGAATGCCCTCTCTTTTATATCTATGCTAATCTACATAGCACAAGACTGAGCTCATGAGGATCAGGAAAGGGTCTACTTACTTTAGAGACTAGGAAGAAAAAACAGGTTATTTTTTTCATTTCATGAGCAGCACTGATAGTGCTGATCCAGAACAATGATGGAATTAAACCATACAGTTTAGGTGGGGAGGAACAAGATATATACATCAAAATGGAAGTGGAACTTGGCAGAAATATGGCATACTCAATACGGTGACATTGCTAATCATGAGCCAGCTGCCATTAATGATTGACTGAAGGAGGGGAAAAGAGCAATAGGCTAATTAAATGTATGGATCTCATCCTTATTTATTATATTTGGAAACTATTTTTTAGATGAACTGCTGAGCATAAGAAAAGATTTAAACAACACAAACTTCGTGTTGTGTGCCAGTTACACCCTTTCCTGGATTGGGAAGCCCTCCGAACAGTCACTCATGCCCTGGTCATCTCCCATATAGACTATTGCAATGTGCTCTACATGGGGCTACCCTTGAAGAGTATCTGGAAGCTACAGCTGGTCCTGAATACAGCTACATGGGCTGTCTTTGGTGCCCCTAGAAGGGTGGCATGTGTAACACCTCTACTACACAAGCTGCATTGGGTGCCAGTTTGCTTCTGGGTCCAATTCAAGGTGTTGGTTATCACCTTTAAAGGCCTACATGGCATGGGTCCAGGCTACCTGAGAGACTGTCTCGTCCCCATCACATCAGCCCATCCTACCTGTTCATGCAGAGAGGGCATGTTGCAGACCCCTGTAAGAGAATTCCATCTGGCGGGGTGCAGGAAATGAGCCTTCTCTGCAATGGCACCCGCCCTCTGGAACCCGCCCCCTGTCTTGCCCCATCGAACCCGGCATTCCCCATGGTTTACAGAGGAGTTGAGGGTTCTGAAGAGGATTAAGAGATGCCTAGAGCACCGCTGGAGGAAGACAAAGACTGAATTCAACCGAACACAGGTTAGAGCCGCTATTAAGGCCTACCTTGTGGCGATAAAGGGACGCGGTGGCGCTGTGGGTTAAACCGCTGAGCTGTCGATCGGAAGGTCGGCGGTTCGAAACCGCGCGGCGGGGTGAGCTCCCGTTGCTCGTCCCAGCTCCTGCTCACCTAGCAGTTCGAAAACATGCAAATGTGAGTAGATCAATAGGTACCGCTTCGGCGGGAAGGTAACGGCGTTCCGAGTCGTCATGCTGGCCACATGACCCGGAAGTGTCTATGACAACGCCGGCTCCATGGCTTAGAAACGGAGATGAGCACCGCCCCCTAGAGTCGGATTCGACTGGACTTTACGTCAAGGGAAACCTTTACCTTTACCTGTGGCGATAAAAGCGGCAAAGTGTCAATACTTCTCCGCTCTTATTGCATCCATAGAATGCCCCCCAACTGCCCTGTTTAAGATCATTTGATCCCTTTTGGGGAAGGTGGGTTTGGTGACCCACCTACAGGGCCATGCAGAGGAATTTGCTGAGCATCTCCAGGACAAAATCGCTCGGATCTGCTCCAAGTTAGACTCCAGGCATGAGGCTTGGTCTGGAGAGATACCAGGGGAACGGGCTTACCCAGTTATCTGGGAACAGTTTGATCCTGTTGGACCTGTGGAAGTGGACAGAATCCTATGGATAGTAAATGCCACCCGGTGTCATCTAGAACCATGCCCCTCCTGGCTGGTAAAAGCAGCCCGGGAGGTGACATGTGGTTGGGTCCAGGCGATGGTTAATACATCCTTGAGGGAGGGGTTGTTTCCAACTGTCTTTAAGGAGGTGCTGGTACAGTCCCTCCTCAAGAAGCCATCGCTGGACCCTACCGTTCTGGACAATTTTCGTCCAGTCTCCCACCTTCCCTTTGTGGGAAAGGTGGTTGAGAAAGTGGTGGCTTTGCAGCTCCAGAGGGTCCTGGAGAAAATGGATTATCTGGACCCCTTTCAGTCAGGTTTCAGGCCCAGTTATGGGACAGAAACAGCATTGGTCGCACTTATGGATGATCTCTGGTGGGAGCAGGATGGTGGCAGCGCATCCATCCTTGCTCTCCTTGCTCTCTCAGCAGCTTTTGATACCATCGACCATGGTATCCTTTTGGGGCGCTCAGGGAGTTGGGGGTGGGTGGCATGATTTTACGCTGGTTCACCTCCTTCCTCCAGGGCCAGCCCCAGTCAGTGGTGATAGGGAGCGAGAGGTCTGACCCTCGGCTCCTTCTTTGTGGGGTGCCACAGGGTTTGGTACTCTCTCCACTCCTTTTCATCATCTACATGAAACCGCTGGGTGAGATCATCCATCACCACAGGGTGAGGTATCATCAATATGCTGATGATACTCAATTGTACATCTCCATCCTGGGTAAGTGATGCTGTGGCTGCCCTCTCGTGGTGTCTGGGGGCTTTGGGGGTCTGGATGGGGAACAACAGGCTTCAACTGAACCCTGGTAAGACCGAGTGGCTGTGGGTTAATGGTTCTTCTGTATCCAGGACATTAACATCCCTGGTTCTGGATGGGGTCACACTGCCCCAGACAGACCCGGTTCATAATCTGGGGGTCCTCCTAGACTCACAGCTCCTGCTCGAAGAGCAGGTGGCAGCCACGGCCAGGAGAGCTTTTGTGCAACTACGTGCTATGCACCAGTTATGCCCTTTCCTGGATCGGGAGGCCCTTCGAACAGTCACTCACAGGACTGGGAGGCCCTTGTTATCTCTCATATAGAGTATTGCAATGCACTCTATATGGGGCTACCCTAGAAAAGTATCCGGAAGCTTCAGCTGGTCCAGAATGCAGCCACGCAAGCTGTTTTTGTTCCCCCCAGAAGGGCACATATAACACTGCTGCTGCGCAGGCTGCATTGGGTACCAGTTTGTTTCCAGGGTCCAATTCAAGGTGTTGGTTTTCACCTTTAAAGCCCTACATGGCATGGGGCCAGGTTACCTGAGGGACCGCCTCTTCCCCATTACATCAGCCCGTCCCACCCAATTGTGCAGAGAGGGCATGCTGCAGACCCCGTCTCTAAGACAACTTCATTTGGCAGAGTCCAGGAAGCGGGCCTTCTCTGCAGTGGCACCCGCCCTATGGAACATCCTGCCCCCAGAGGTGAGATTGGTCCCATCACTCCTGGCCTTTCAGAGGAGTCTGAAGACCTGGTTCTGCCGCCTCTCTAGGGGCAGAGAGGGGAATAGATCTACGTGGGGATGGCTGCTATTGACCACTCCTCCCACACTTGGACTGCTTTAGATTCTTGTGCCACTTGGACTTTTATTTTTTATTTTTATTTATATTATTTATTATTGTAATTTTATATTGTGGATTTTATAATTGTTGTTTTAATTGATTACTGTAAACCACCCAGAGTACCCCGAAGGGAGGAGATGGGCAGGGACAAATTGGATAAATAAACAATTAAAACACAAAGCTAAAAATTCCTGTGGACTATTTCTGGATAACAGTTCCAGAAAATGGCATCTAGCAACCTTGGCTAAGCTTGAAGAAAGCTAAGCAAGACTGGACCTGATTAGTACTCAGGAGGAAGTGCACTAGGGAATCTCAAGGCTGTAGGCTTCCCTTGGAAGTTGAAAACACACAGTAGAAAAAGGAAATGCAAGCCCCTTCCATGTAGTTGCCAGGAAAACATTATGGAAGCAACCAACATACATTTCAAAATTCAATTTGTGAATGCAGGTAGAAGGATAATGGGTAGTATGTGGTATGTTGCGAGGAGTGAATATTGGTTGAAGGAAGTGAAAATGGCAGTGTATAAAAGTACACTTCTGCCTATTTTGTTATATGGAAGTGAGAGCTGAGTATGGCAGGAGAAATATAAAAATAATTGAATACAGTGGGAATGGGGGACTTAAGAAACGTGTGTGCTAAAACAAGAAGGCATAGAGCCAAGAATGAATGGGTAATGAATTAATGTGAGTTGGACACAAAAGCAAGTGAGCAGTCCATTCATTTTATGACTGTTGTCCATTCTGATAATTTTGTTTAGAAGTTTCATATGATGAGCTGGCCATCTAGTTTTAGGTGTGGCCATTTTATTCGAAAAATGTTCATTGAAGTGTAGTGATCGTACTTACTAAATTTGGAGCCAGTTTCAGAGTATAGTCCTTTGATGCACTGAACTTCTAACAATTTAATCTTCGAAATACAATTCTTCACTGCCTCAACTTGGCAAATGCATTGCATGGACAAGTCGCTGGGGGGAAAACATGTCATCCCCTTTTGGTAAGAAAGCTGCTCAGATCCAGCCCAAATTAGCATAGTTTCTGTCCAAATTGAAATGGTAGGCTTGGCATTCATTCCAATTTTTTGAGTCTGATCCTCTGTCATTTCTACATCACTGCAAATTGAAAATAGCACTTCACTTTAGCACAAGAAATTACTGAAGCTTTTCAAGCAGAGAGAAAGAAAGAAGAAAGGATCAAATCTTCTGTATCTTATAGTCACTTCTTGGTCTTCATTCACAGTTTGTGGAAGAACACTGGTGCTGGAGCAATTCTCAACACAAATGAGTTAGCACTCAAGTACTGTTAATACGGCTGAGATATAGCATTAGTGGGTAACTATTAATTATAGCAACTTTGGCCTAGAGAGTGAATGTCCCTAACCCTTTAATGATAGTCAGGGTTGCTATTTGTACAGCCTTTGGCTTGCCAGAGAGAAATCACCCCTTTTTAAATGGTATAATGAACATACATCTGCACATACGTATTCCTGGCTTGTGAGTTCTGACTTATACTTGAAAGTCACTGAGAGAGAGCTTTGTGGAAAATAGGGTCATAGTTGGCAGTATTACATGCTGTCAGCTCCCTTCCAGCATCATTAGAGAGGAATGATTTAATAACAGCTATATTTGTTAATACGTCTGGTTTTTGTTTCCCTACCCAAAAGCTTTTCATTGGTTGCCATACAATGGGTTGTAGCAAAGGGCAGCACAATAAAGGGTCCCCTTTCCACAAAGACTTCTTACCACTTCTTCAAAGGCAGCATCATCTGCTTCTTTTCTCTTTCCCCCCCTCTGTGAAAAGCTATTTAGGAAAGAGAAAACCGTAGAGATCAGAACAGCCATGATGGGAATCAAATTGTACTCATCTATTAGTGAAATATGAAAACATATGACATGTTGCTTTGTCGCTGGAGCTGACCTCTTGCCATTGACATTTGTTGTTGTGCTGGGAGAATTCTAAGGGGAGAAGTGATGCTAAAGTAAACAGCAGAATAGATTGAGATGTTTGCCCCTTTATTTTTGTGAATTGTACATAGATATACGTCAGCATTTGGATTACTTCAGAAACAGAGGTTCAACGTGTCAGTGGCCCAGCAAGGTCCACTTAGTCAAACCTGTGGGCCATTTATTGATCTGTCTGTTTGTTCCAGCAGTGAACTTCTTCGAGGTTCCAGCAGTGAACTTCTTCGAGGTTCACAATTTATCTGTTCTACTTCACATAGACATCTCTGTCACAGCTTCTAGCAGTGTTAAGATGGAGTACAAATGTTGGGGCTTTTTCATCATGCTCAACTTTTTCCTCTCCTTCCACTTGTTCTTTTACTTAACATCCTCCTTCAGAAATGTTTTGGAGAACTTGAAATTTGCTGACTGTTTTGTTGATATGCTTGCTACAGTTACAGAACTCAGACTCAGAAACTAAAGTGAAGGGGTAGGACTGTAAAAAAAAAATCTCAGAAGAGAATTTAAGTTTTATAAGTCTGGTCTTTCCTGCTCAAATCACAGTCCAGGTGGGACAAGAATTCTTTGCCTTGACAGTCCACTTTGAGCAATCACCAGAACCTGTCACTGAATACAATGGGATTTATTTCAGAATAAGCATGGATAGATTTTCACCAGCAAGAAAGAGAGGCAGGAAAATATATTCCTCCCTATCCCTTAACCTGCATAAATGTTGAGCATACCAGTTAAAGATGTATATGTGTAAATTTATAAATAATTCTTATAAGTTAATCATAAATGCATATAGGCAAAAGCTGTGACCGTGTGAACTTTATGTTTGCTCAGTTTATGTATCCTGGTCTCTGAAAATGTCCTTAACCACAGACAGCAGCCCAGCCCTGGCCTAAGCCCGTAAACACTTAAGCCACTCTCACTCACATGGCTAATAATCCTTATATCCCTTTATTATACATGCCTTAAATATTTGCTGTGGAGTTCACATTAGAATTTGTCAGCTAAGTTTTCCCAAAAAGCTCTTGTTTGTATAGCTTTTACAACAGCACTGGAATAAACTGATTCACTTCAGAAACAGCTGTATGTGTTAATTGGTCAGAAAGCACCGTCACACAAGTAAAACAATTCCCTTAGTACATATGATCTGAACATGTATTGTAATAGCCTGACTGCCAGGATCCATTTGATTTTAGGGCTTGATCCTTTGATAACCAAAGATTAAAGCTTGATCCTTTGATAACCAAAGATTAAATCTTTATTATCACTGGCTCCATTCCCAACCATAAAGTGTTACATGAATAAAAGCAGAGAATCTCCCCACCCCCTGTTTTGTTTGTTTGTATGTTTGTTTGTTTGATGAGACTGTTGCTGGCTGAGGCAGCTGCAGTTCCAATTCTGAAGAAACAATGGATAAGAGGCACCAGAATAAATACAGTTAGCAAAGCTTTATTAACTCTGTATTGGTGCATCAGAGAGTTCCTTTCCCAATTGGCTGCAGCGGGAGAGGTCAGCCATGGCAAAACCACCCACAGTGGGCTCCCTTTACTGGACAACTTTTATAATCCTTCAACCTCCCCCTCCCTCGCCTTATTTTCTGGGGTTGTTTAGATTGCTTTTGGGAAAATAAATCAGGGGTTAGTTGTGCAGTTCAGGCATCAGCAAAGGAAGATTACCTATTAGCAAAGATTAAATACACTGTTAGGTGTCTAGCAGGGATCTGACACCTAGGTCAGGCAAAAGCAGGAAATAACTATCTAACTGGGCTCAGAGCAGAAAGTGGCTTATCACTAGGCTGGCACAAAGCAAAGAGTGTTCCCCATGGGTTTGTGGAGAAAACAAGGAAATGATTAGCTTGACTAGGCAAGTCTTAGTGTGCTAAAAGGTGCAGTTCATTCACAATACACTGCCACAGTGCCGACTCTGTGGTAATGCTGTGTTGATTTCTGGATAACCAGATAAATGAATAAACCTTCAAGGAGGTCCAGAAGTAGCACTGAAATAGCATTCAAACCTTTGTGCTTTTCCTCGGGTAAATTAAAATTTATTTCCAGTTATATTCTGCTTCTCTTCACCATCTGGGCTCCAGCCAAATCCAATGGATACCGCTACGAATCAGTTTATATACTACTACACTGTCTGCACAACATGACCTTATTAGTGATCCATAAGCCTGGTTATTATAAGAAGAGTGCCATGTTAGTCTATGGTTGTTAAAAAAAAACAGAAGGACTTTTGTAGCACCTTTTCCCACTAACAGATATTAGTAAAAGGCATAAGCTTTCATAAGCCACAGTTCATTTCATCAGATGCCTAGAATGATTAGATTGATGTAGGATTTAAATTGGGGTGAGGTGTTGGCGGGAAGGGAGGGGAAGACAAGGTGGTTATGCAGAAGCAGATTGTATGTGAGACAGATTACAAGTACCTTATCCATTAACCATTGTAATGTATTAAAAATACCGTTGTGTTTGTTGATAACCCATGATTAATAATTTCTGAAAATCCTTATTTTTTTCTTGCAAGGGATACTGTATAGGATTAGGAATGCCTATGCAATCATTTCTTTATGGATTTCCTTCTGCAGTGTTCAAAGTTTCTTATCTAACAATTGTTCCAGACAATTTGCCATGGTTAGTCTTTCATTTAAATTTCCAGATTTTACTTCAGTTCCTTATATTAATTCACCTCTCACTGTGTTGTGTTTTTTGATCCACATTACAAATGCACACAAACATATGTGCACACTGATGCATCACATTAAATTTCCTATTTTGTGCTATACTTCATTACTGCACACTTTTGTGTGCTACACTGAATTACTGTATTTGTATGCACCTGCAAAACAGAAAGCTATAGGCTACTGTATTTGTTAGTGCTAGAAATAAATTTAGAAATGTTTACATTAAATCAGACTACAGGCAGAATACGAAACCCCGGAACAATAAGGGAATGGATGGTAGGCTTCTCTTTATGTAATACCCATTTTCCCCCCCATTTCAATGCTGTTCACCATCAAACATCATAAACAGATACTGCAATGTAAGACTTTTTGTTAAAAAGCACTTAAGCCCAGTGTAGGACTCCAATTTTAGGACTCAAACATGGGAGATATTTGTTTTTGTTTTTGTTTTGGACAGCCTCTGTGTGGGTGCTATAATGTGTAAATTACCCCTGTATTGGGGCAAATTATACCAACCAATTTGTAGCTGCAAACTGTAGCTTCACTCCAGCTCAGCTATGGAGACTTTAAAATGCACTGCTAATTTGAGAGCTGGAATATGATGTTCCCAGAAACCCATTCATAAAATCCATACCTGGCTCTTATTTTGCTTGCCAATCTTCTTCCTGCAGCCATCTGAAAAATAGCCAATTTCATGTCCATATGAGTTCATGAACCTGTATAATGAGCTGAGATTTATAATGCAGCTCCACAGCCCAGACAAAACATTTTAAGAAATCATGCTGCTCTGATAAGTTGCTTGAGTGACACAAGGCAATATCCCAGATTTTTTTTTTAATTTTTGCTGAATATCACAGCAATGGCTCTAGTTGCCCTTTAGCTGCATTACAGCCTTTCCGTGGAGCATCCCACTGTGTCTGAATATCAAAACAGCATGGATGCCAGTCACATGGGTCTTTTATCTTCTCCGTGGAATAGGAAAAGCAGCTACCATGCCACCTGAGCTTCATGTAAAAGACACCAGATATAGCTTATTTTTCAAATTGAATGGCCTTTGGTCTGTTTCAGCTATTCAACACAACATTTTTATAATTATGCCTTGGACATTTGTTTCTTCATGCAAAACATCTACCGTTACAAAGTCAAATAACTCTTTATTATAAAGACAAACTCTCTTTATTCCACCCCCCATTTTTATTCTAAAGTATCACAAAGGGATTCGTGCATATCATAAGCACCAAGGAGGAACAGAAGCATTTAAACCGTTTCCCCAACTTCAGTCCAAATCTGTTTTCTGGTTCTTGCAATTTATATGGCAAAAAGGTAATCCATTAAAATACATTCATCTCTCTTTCTCTCCCTCTCTCTTTCTCTCCCCCCCCCCCCCATGTACACGGCAGACAAAAGGGGCAATAACTAAATTGTCCCGCTGTTCTCAACTGAAATTGCTCCCATAGCTTCATGGTGCAGTACAGGTTTAAAACATACACAGCTCCAGGTCCAAATATTTCAGCCTGAGTTAAATGATCTCAAAACATATTATAAGAGACCACAAAGATCTTTTATGGATGTTCAGGACTAGATTGAAAATTGGTCTGATTGCTAAATATGATCTTTTTAAAACTAACTTTATTTGCAAGTAGTTCTGGTTCTTCTGGGAAAAATAATGATGGATTCTATAGGAATACATCACTTCTTTATCTCAAATAAACACAACCCACTTTAAATACAATTATTATTTTTACATGCACTCCACATAAGTACTGCTATATAAGGAACTAATGATAAACATTTACAAAAGAGCATAGTAACTAATGATTACCATTATTTAGTATAAACTTGATAAAAATGAATTTAAACAAGTATGTATAGTATCTGTAAAACATTGTAAGCAGTAGGTGTACTTGTAAACTTGTAAGCAGTAGGTGTATAATATCCTAGTCAGCCAGAAGTTTTATGAAGTACTATATTCTTTACAAATTAAGAGCATCTTAGTGTGGGACAATCTGCATCAGTTATACTGTAGGAATACATCAGTGGCTGTGATGCTGTCATGGATAACCAGTCATTTCTGAACACAGAAATCAATGATTTAATATATCTGTTCCTCAGAATATCTTTCCATATTGGTTTCTGGTTTTTGTTTATATATAAATCCATTTCTTTATTTAAGCTTGGAGTACAATTATAGTGAATAATAGAATAAATACCAGCTACATAAAACTAGTCATGTGAGTTGAATAAAAAGCTTCCTTAAAAGCTTCACTCTGCTCTATTTTTTCTTCTTCTTTTTCAGTTTTTTCCCCTTTTTATTACATTGTTATAATTTCAGTGCATTATATTGTATTTCATTTCATATCAATGCAATGATATTTGTACAGTATTAATTAAAATTATTAACATTCTATTGTGTAGATGATTTGGAATATTGGAAATAGAGAAAAATATATATTCTATCAATATTAATTACAGTTTGGAAATCTGCAGAGAGTGCTCCATTTGCCATAAACTTGGCTTTTTGCCATTGGTATATAGTTTTAGCCCAACCTTGAAACTTCTCCTGGGTTCATTTTATTCAATACCGCCAGCAGGAATTGCCACTGCAAGTTGTCAAAGGCTTTTTTCATGTCCAGAAAAATTACTGCAGCTTTCTTGCTTTTTTTCTTTACATGTTCTATTGTATTGATTATAGACCTACTATTGTCCTTTATGTTTGTCTTTGGGATAAAACCAGTTTGAGCATTATGGATACTATCTGAAAAAAATTATTCTATTGTTGTAAAAACTTGTAAACTGTGTTCAGCAAGGAAATTGGTCTATATGACTGTGGTTTTTCTGGGTTCTTCCCTTCCTTATAAATCAGTTATATATGCCTCTTCTCATGTTTGTGGCATTGCCTTTTTTCTTTAATTTCATTCATCATATTTGTCAATGATTAGTAGTATGAGAAATTCCTGGTGCTCTATTTGTATTGAAGAAAAAATTCAATTCCTCTTTACATTTGTGTAAAACTGTGTTCTGTTTTTTTCCACTGGGCAAAAACAGACTCACTCAAACACAGTAGTGATGCAAGTTTAAAACAAACGTATTTCCTCTCCATTATCTTTTTACTTTCTCTCTTTTCCCTTGTATATGTGTATGAGTGTTTAATGCAGAAGTAGACTTGCATTTCTATCACTAATAACCAGGCTTATCTCTATATAAAGTTCAATTTCATATGGTCAAACACAATAGTTCTCAAAAATTATCAAAAGTCAGCATCACAATGTGGCTTTGATGGACTTGTTTTCCTCCAGCCTCGTAAGTATGTCATAAAGGGAAAAAGGAAAGATCACATCAGCATTTGCATAACTCTAGTTCAAGGAGGGCAACCGGTGGCCCTAGGTGGACCTTTAGTCCCCTTTTGGAAATCTCAGAGTGACCCCTTAACCATTATTGCTGAAAATTGATGATATAGCTCCCTGCTAGTTTGAACTGGGGAATGGATAAAAAACTAAACACAAATCTTAAAATACTCATTTACTTATCTATGTATTACTGAAATTCTTGTGCCTGTTTGTAACCTTCAATTGGGCAAAATGGTGCATCATAGGGCAACAATTTTTGAACCAAGGTACCTCAAATGGGCCAACTTACAGGATGCATCCAAAATCCTGGACCCATTACTCCCATGGATTTGAAATTTGGCCAGGTTGTAGCCATTTCAGCACCACTGTACTGCCGTGGTCAGCCAAAGTCACATGATCCTCATGGGCATATTCCCAACATCTTTCCTGCCTCCCTTTGGCCTCTGCACCCAATCAGCTGGCAGCAAGGCCTGAAAGGCACACAGCAACTGGCTACTTTGGAGCCAAGGCTGGTATTTGAAATCTCTGAAGAGCGGTGGGTAGAGAGGGAAGGACGAGGGAGTAACTTGGATGCCTGCTGGTGAGGTAGGGCTGGCTGAGGGGTGCAAGTGGTTGATGGATGAGCCCTCTTCCTCCCTGGAGGAGTGTGGCCCTTGGATACACATTGGAATGGGGAGCAGAGGTGCAGTTTTCCTCACAGTCCACTGCCCCCTTGGTTCTCCCTCCCCCAGCAAAGTGGCAGGCAGTTCTGCAGGTTGAGGAAGAGGAGGAGGCTTTACTGGGGCTCTGGTGAAGGTCATGATCGGAGGGAAAATGCACCAGTCTATATTATATGTTGATAGAAGAATGCTCCCTGCCAGCTTCCCATGAGTCAATGGAAAAGCTGGCAGGAAGTGTGAATTCTTCTGACAGCACCGTAAACCTCAGGGATTTAAATTTGGCAAAGTTGTGGCCAGGACCCATTACTCCTGTGGATTTGAAATATGACAAACCCATTTCCAATGCTCCCTGCCCACTTCCCACAAGGAAAGTCAATGGGGAAGCGTGCTAGAAGTCAGAAGTGACTCCCACTCCCACTGCTTTTTTGCCCGCCTGTGGTCCTTCTGTTTCTCTCTTTAGGTAAGGAAATACCTCTGAAATGATGACCCAACAGGTCATGGGTTGTGTTGTAGCAATATAAAAATCTATAAAGATTGCCTACCCCAGCTCCAATTCATCATAGAGTTCTTTTCATATTTACTTATGGTGGCTTCTGTTTAAATCAAAGAGTTTATTGACCATCTTTAGCTCACAATATAGATTCTTTTTTATTGTACACCTCCTATGTGCAACTGAGCTTGTGCTCACCCTCTGTTGACTCTCCAGAAGCAGATAATCTTTAGATGGCTTGGGCACAAGCATTGTTGTTGTTTATTCGTTTAGTCGCTTCCGACTCTTCGTGACTTCATGGACCAGCCCACGCCAGAGCTTCCTGTCGGTCGTCAACACCCCCAGCTCCCCTAGGGACGAGTCCGTCACCTCTAGAATATCATCCATCCATCTTGCCCTTGGTCGGCCCCTCTTCCTTTTGCCTTCCACTCTCCCTAGCATCAGCATCTTCTCCAGGGTGTCCTGTCTTCTCATGATGTGGCCAAAGTATTTCAGTTTTGCCTTTAATATCATTCCCTCAAGTGAGCAGTCTGGCTTTATTTCCTGGAGGATGGACTGGTTGGATCTTCTTGCAGTCCAAGGCACTCTCAGAATTTTCCTCCAACACCACAGTTCAAAAGCATCGATCTTCCTTCGCTCAGCTTTCCTTATGGTCCAGCTCTCGCAGCCATATGTTACTACAGGGAACACCATTGCTTTAACTATGCGGGCCTTTGTTGTCAGTGTGATGTCTCTGCTCTTAACTATTTTATCGAGATTTGTCATTGCTCTTCTTCCAAGGATTAAGCGTCTTCTGATTTCCTGACTGCAGTCAGCATCTGCAGTAATCTTTGCACCTAGGAATACAAAGTCTTTCACTGCTTCTACATTTTCTCCCTCTATTTGCCAGTTATCAATCAAGCTGGTTGCCATAATCTTGGTTTTTTTGAGGTTTAGCTGCAAACCAGCTTTTGCACTTTCTTCTTTCACCTTCATCATAAGGCTCCTCAGTTCCTCTTCACTTTCAGCCATCAAAGTGGTATCATCTGCATATCTGAGATTGTTAATGTTTCTTCCAGAGATTTTAACTCCAGCCTTGGATTCCTCAAGGCCAGCTTGTCGCATGATGTGTTCTGCATACAAGTTGAGGGCACAAGCATAAAAGATAGTAAATTCAGATGACATGCTTTCTCATTCCTGAGTCTCATCTTCATCCTGCTCTGATGAGGTGTCTTTCTTAGTCAGCAAATGCTTTATACCTGATCATCCAACTTTTTCTTTTTTTAATTTCTTCCCCTATCACTTTTTGCCTTTATTCTTCTTTGCACCCAGAATGTTGTTCTTTCACTTTAGTATCATGGAATCTTCACATTCTGTAGTCAAAGATGGTCATCCCTCTCAGAGGGGATTCTTGGATAAAACTATGACAATTAATGAATGAGTTATCCTATCCAAATACCGAGTTGCTTTCCCATAATTGAAAACCAGTTGTCATTAGAGCTCTTCTTACCACAGCCAAAGACAGGTAAACAACTTATAACACCATGTTCATGAACTTGAAAATTGAGAAGCTATTTTCACATTTTGGAAGCTTCCTTAGCTCAAATAGGAGAACAAATTAATGACTGTGAAATTGCTTTTCTGCTGTCATCAGCTCTTCCTTGTTGCAATGGACCAGTAACTTTAAGCTGAAGTTCTGTCAAAGAAAGTGAAGTTGTCATGTATTAATCTGCTTGGTTCTTGAGTTATTTCATAACAAAATCCTGTCTTTCTTGCAACATAAATGTGATATCTTTCCTCAATGTATAGTATGGCACTTAATAAGGCAGCACTGTTGGTTAGACTTGAAAATATAAAGGAACAATATTACTCTCCGGGGATCAGCAAAAACAATTAGATTTTCACATGTAGAAAATTCAATCTAAGTAAACCAAAATAGCTTAAAAACAAACAATGATTAGAAAATTATGGCACTCTATTTTATAACCTCACTTTCTCGTAAAAAGCCTTTATGACTTTACATAGCTCCAGGGAATGGTCAGGTGCCAGGCATTGTCTGAGAGCAGAGACAACTTGCTATTTAATCAGAGCAGGATAGGATAACAAACAAACGTTTGTTGCTTTGTATTTTGTATTTCATAATGTGTGTTGAGCAGTGATTGAGAGATCAACTGTTATAAGGTCCAGTGCAACTCAAGGATGTACTGGGTACATTATTTATTTATATTCAATGTATTTTCATAGAACTGAAGGCACTCCTACCGTCATCTACTTGTTTGATCACAAGAGAGCTGTCAGGTAGGTTAGGCCAGGTGATAGTTATTTGTCCAAGTTCACTCCATAACTTCCTTTGACTGATTCAGGATTTGAACCAGGATCTCTTCTGTCCTAGCCAGGTATCGTTGATGAGAGCCTGCCGTAAGTTGCTTTTCCCTCTTTCCTGACAAGTTGACTTTTTAAAGATAAGTTAATTATATTGTAGGGTTTTATTAATACGTTGTAGTCCTCATATGCAGGATGATGAGTTGAAACATTTTTAGCCTTCTTTGTGGCAGTTATGTTGAGAGCTAGTAGTATTTACCAAAGCAGTAATGCCAATTATATCAACAACCAACTGCCCCCAGCTCCAAGCCTGAGAAGTGCAAGGCAAGGAGATCGGTATTGCATGAGAAAGGCTGGAAAAATATGGGCCGGATTTAAATGGCAGTGGGTATAATAGAGAACTGCATTCTCATGCTGACCGAGGGCAATCATGCTCTTAAAATGGCTTTTATCTGTGACAGATTGCGGGGAGGCTGAAAAAGTAATGGAGGGAAAATTAGACATAAGCAATCAAGAGGTAGAAGGGGAGTCCATTGTTTGCTTATCTTACAAACAGCAGCTCAGCCCAAGTGGCAGGAAACTTGGGATGAAGCATTTCAAACCATTCCAAGACTCTCCACCTTAACGAACTTACTATAAATGAGGGTTTGAAATTCCTCTTGCATTTTTCAAGATTCTCTATGTGTCCCAAGATTAGCACTGAAGATACATTATTGAAGCCTGTGTATTTCTTGCTTCCTTGATCTTGAGACATTTTGGGTAGCTTCAGCTAAGTCTGAGCTGGGGAGCCTGACATTCTTACTGCGTATAAGAAAATGAGGCATAATCAGAGTGATGCACAGATTAAGAGGTCTACAAATTGTAGGGCCTGTTATGGAGAACTGTCCTCCATAAAAAGAAATGCAGAGATGAAGAACATTAAGAGATGCAGTGCAGTAATGCAAGAAAAGACTTCAAAGCAATCCTAAATCTGTGTTCTCCAGCCTTGTTAACATAGCCCAATTCTTTGAAAATACAATATCCTATTTACTTGCTTGTCACTGTGATTGTTTATCAAATGGAGTGGGCCCCGTTTTATAAAAACAGTACTGGTGAGGCCCACCGCATAGACAGTGCTTCAATTTCAAGAAAACGTATTTCTCTAAGGCCTCAGAAGCTATACTTTGGAATCTGAATCCTTAGAGATGTTGTTTCCCTGATCTCTTTGTAGCAGAGATCAGGGCTGTTATCTAAGTTAAGCAATGGCTGGTTTTGAAAGCAACAACCAGTTCCACCTTGGCTTTACCAATATACTGGGTTCTTATTGTGGATCCTTCCCAATAAGGAGAAGCTGTGTTGCTCATGAGCTGCAGTAGTGCATGAACTAACAGGACCGTGGATGCAGACAAGGCAGCCATGTAGACAACAAGGGAGATACAACCAAAGAGTAGGTTGTCAGAGTGCAGGCTGCAAGTGGGGAGGGTGTGGAAGCAAACAGCCTGGGCCAACTGCTGGAGATGGTGAGCTTTCTGCTCAGCCTGAGCCTGTTGGTCCTCTGTCTCTTACTCAGAGGAGGTGGAAGAAATTAAAAATCAATTTGCAAGAACCAAATGGAGCCGGCTAGATAAGACCCCTGGCTGAGATTTGAATGTAACACAGAGGTGAAATAAATATTCATGGTACTTCTGCTTCAGCAGCAGTATTTGGAAGAAAGAAAGGGAAAGAAGGCAGGTCATATGGACTTGCTTGTACATGGTGAACTAAAATGGAGTAAAGCCCACTTTAAAGCAAATTAGCCCAAGTCATATTCTGAAGAGTCATGTCTTTCTGATTGGGGGACTTTGCACTTCAGCCCTATCATGACTGATAATAATCTTTCTCCCCAATATCCAGTGTATGTAACTAATAATGAGAAGGTTATATGAAGGCAGCTATTCTGTTTGTAAGAGGACCATTTTATGTTGGCTTTACTTGCATTTTTATCCTGACATCTGTACATACACAGGGATATTAACACTTATGTGTGAACTAAGCAAATTTTATTAGATCTGTAATTGCTTTCAGCAAAACATAGCCATTTATTTGGCTTCACACCTTGCATTTCTGTGAAATACATTTTTTTTTCTGAAGGCTATGCAAGAAATAGTTTGTGATGATGTGTGCATTGAATATATTCCAAACTGAGCAGCAAAGGGGTAAAAATAGATCAAGGACTCATAGTAGCAGATTGGATTTTCTTTGCAGCACAGCAGATGGATAACAAACGACATATGTTATCATACGCCTTTGGTGGCAGTTTATGGCATATATTAAGTACAAGATGGCATGAATTCAAATCACAGCTTAAAAAATGACCCTATAGGGCAATTCCCAGACTTTCAAGGCTTCCAAGGAGTAGAGCTAGGAGAAACAATCTACAAGCTGAGGTCTCACACTGCAACACTGTCTCCCTAAGTGGCTTCTCATAATTGGTGCTGTGGATGCAGAGAAGGAAGATTTCAAGACTATCTCTTGAACAGAGCTCCTCACCCCACCTAAGTTTGGAATATTGCATGGATCAAACACCCAAGTTCAGAAGTGGACCATCTGAAACCAGTAATTCCATGCACAAAATACTTCATGTATAGAACAATTTGCCCATCCTCCTCTGTAAGCTTTTAGCAGGTGGCTGCCTACAAAAAAACTAAGTCCTTTGAATGACATCTTAGACCTACTATTTATGAAGTGGTGCCCTGATTGGCTTTTAAACATATTTGGATGTGTTGTCTTATTATCTCCAAAGCAAAGAGCATTATTAATTTCTGTTAGGTGGACTGAGCCCATGGGACAGAGCAAGAAACAATATAATTTTAAAAAAAGCAGATGCAGTAGATGAACCAGAGGCACAGAATAACACATTATCCTGATAAAATAGGATTTTGCCATATAGCAAAATATCATGAGAGAGAACGAAACCCTCTGTAGGACAGTCTTACTATCTAGATGCAGCCATACAGACCGCTCCTTCTTCTTTAGATCAGTGACTGTTGCTGAACTACGACATCTAGAATCTCACACCATTGGCTAAATGGGCTGGGACTGTTGGGGGTTGTGATTCAACAGCATCTGGAGGGCTACAGATTCCTCAGAACATTGAGAAAGTACTATAGAAAAAGAAAATATGCCTTTGTTTCATGAAATGTGTACACTTTAAAAAAAGAGTCTCCAGCCATTTTTCAAAGTTAAGAGGGAAATGTTCTTATTAAGGAAGATTGCATCATATTATTATTCTCAAAAAGATTTTGGTAATATTTTTCATCTGCAATGTTTGGTAAAATTCTTATTTGAAGGATACAGGGTCCTTGCACTTTAGTTGTCATATTGCTAAACAATCTGTATGATGCAGAATAAAAAAATAATGCAGTCATAGGTGGAGCACTGAGATGTGATAATGAACCCCCTGCTTAGTACAGGAATCCACAGAAGGGAAGCCCTCTATTTCTTTGGATGATATCTTCCACTGTCAAACTGCTCCTATCGTGAAGAAGGTTGCTTTTTTTTTTTTTTAATCATCTGCTTAGCAGTTTTCAGCCTCTGACTTTCCATGAATCTGTTAAAACCCAAAGGGGAAAAAAAGTTTGTTTGTTTCTTCTACATCAGAAGGTTCAGGCAGCCAGAAAACATTGTGCAGTGATGAAGTAGTATGTAATGGAGTAATACTATCTATCTATATCTCTACTCATCCATCCATCCATCCTACCTTTCTTTTCTACAACTTATGGTGGCATACATAATTCTCTGGGCTGCTTTTGACAATAGTGACTCACACTCCCATTGCTTCTTAGCTAGACTATGGCAGTACCCTATGCTGGGTGTTGCCTTTGAAGACAACTTAGAAGCTATAGTTGGTTCAAACTTGTGGGAGCCTATGTTCCAGTCACTGCATTGCCTATCCATTTGTTTCAGGGTCCAATTTAAATTGCTTGTTATAAAACCTATAAACCCCACATGGCTTAGATCGCAGGTACATGCAGGAATGGGTTTCCCAGACAGTCTCAGCTTGCCCTGTGGGTGTCTTCTGGGACAGGATGCTGAGTGTCCCCATCTTACATTAAGTGAAATAGACAAGGGTCCAGTGATGGTCCTTCTTGGTGGCTGCCCTCATGAGATGGAATACCTGCCCTCTTGAGGTATGTGGTGCTTCCTAACCTACTGGCCTTTAAAAGGCACTTAAGACTATTACGTTTCACAAGGCATTAAGAAATAATGGTGGTGAGGCTGCCTTAAAGATGCATTTTTAAATGGTTATTGTTTGTATTTTATATTGGTTGTATGTGTACACATACATACATACATGCATACATACTGTATGTATGTGTTTTCTTCTTTTGTTATACTTTAAACCACCTTGAGTTCTTTGAAGTAGCAGTATATACATTTCTGTATCAAATTAGAAAGCAATCTGAAAATGACATAATCAAGGAAGAAAACTTGTAGAAAACTCTGTGGAAGAATTAATAGATGATCACATTTTTGTACACAATATTCCGCAGTTTTTTTGTTGTTTATTTTTTTCTTTCATATGGCATAGCAGTTGGGTGTTCATGCTGCTTTTTCTTGCTGGCAAATCCTTGTAAGGTCCAACAGCCGGATGTGTAGACTATTTAGCCGTGACAAGTCACATTGCCCAGGGTGCACCACGAGGAGGCTAGTCTACATTGCACTGAGTTGGGCTGACTGGCCCAAGGTCACCCAGCTGGCTTTCATGTCTAAGGCGGGACTAGAGCTCACAGACTCCTGGTTTCTAGCCCAGCACCTGAACCATATTCTGCAGTGATAAATTATGTAGGGAAACTATGGCCTGAAGCAGAGGGGTTTTTTTTGCAGGGGGTGGGATGAGGGCTGTACTTGGTTTTTGAAAGGTTGGCTGGAGCTGTACTCCCCAAAGTAGGAAGGCCCAGACAGAGAAATAGTCAGAGGCAAAACTAAAGTCAATTCTATTTAAATTAATTTAATTTAATTACATACCATTAATATGACCATCCTCCTGTACTGCCCCATGTGGGAGCAGCACCAAAGATTTCAGAGGCACACATAGCCGTGGAGTCTTAGACTGTGCGAACCCAATTTGAAAGTGCATAATTCTACAAAGATTGTGCATCTAAGCAAATCTGTGTCTGTTTTGAACCCATATAGGAGTTTGGCTGGGTGACTTCCTGCTGGGAATTCATTCACACATACACACACACACACACACACACAATAAACAAACTAATATTGAAATGCTTTCAGTAGGGGAGAGGAACATCTGACATTTCAGATATTGGAGAATTAAAACTCCTGTCATCTTAGACCACTGGCCCTGTTGCTAGGTGGTACAGTTAAGTAGAACTCACCACCCTTGCTCTGTGGAGACTTTCTGCTTGAAAACTGGCTGAGTACTTGGCAAATAGAGGGGCAGAGAATAGGAAGAATCAAAAGTGGATTGTGGATTCTTTTATGTTCTAGTTTCCTGTTGTAGGACTAATCAAGATCATTCGATGTATTCACATCTCAGAAAATAGCAAGCCGGTATCTTTTACCTTGGTGTCTGTATCAAACTTCAAAACTGAAAGTACTGTATTTGGAAGTAGAAATTGAGCTAAAACAAACTCAGCCGACAAGATAATATGGGTCTTCTTCACTCTGACAAAACCCCAAAGCAGTACTCTTTGGCCAACAGCAAATATTCTATATCACCTTTCTTCTTCTCCTCCTCCTTTTTCTTAATGCGGGAGTAATTTACATACAGATAAATAACATTTTTGTATACCTTTGGTACAATTAAGGAAGACTGGATGTTTATTCTTGGCCACTGCTGCCTACCTATTTCATGGAGCTTTGAGAAAGATGATTTCAGAACTGGTGAGCAGTCGTTTGCTCCATAGCTGTGTTTCTGCTTAATGATGCATAAAGAGAGACAGCAAATCTCCTGGCTAAGCTTTCTTGTTAGAATAGCCATGAAATTACTCTGTGATGTATGCATGAGGAAGCAGACTTGTAGTAAAACTAAACAACCATTTTTGTAAAGTGTTGTAAATATCAGGACTTGTATCAGGAGTTTCACTTCAAAAATCCTACACTGATGCAGGAGCCACAGGTGGATGAAACATGGGCCACTTTTTACCTAAGAAAACACTTGAGATGTTTAATTACAGTAAGAACTAATCCAAAGTGCACTTCATGTACTGAGACAAGACTGGAACTTAGTTATCCATCTATTTTGGCACATCTAGAATATTTTAGCACAGAATGGTGTTAAGAACCTATCTGACTGTTGAGAGCTGCAGGCAAGGCCCCTCCAAAGATACGTCTACTATCAGAAGCTGAGCTGTTTGACATGTACAAAGTGGCCATTTCATGCTTTGCTGCCAATGTTTGCTTCTGTTATTGCCTTTTTAGAATCAATATGGAAAGGCAGGAGACAAATCAAGTAAATAAATACTGTCCAAAATGCCCTATAACAAAATTTATTGATGCTTGGGGCATATGTTTTGAGCTTGAGAGCTCAGAAGGTCTGAAGTTGGAGCTCCAAGACAGTGAGACACTTGCTAGTAGGGCAACATCAGGGAAGCAGCGTTGGTCATTCTTTATCCCGTCCTCAGCTACACTTTTTAAAGGACTATGTCCATTGAAAGGAATAAATGGGAGGACATAAGTTTATGCCAGTTCCATGTCTGTTATGTGTTGTACGCTCTTCCCTCACTTTACTACTTTGGGCCTTTCTGGCTTTCCAATGAAAATGCTCTTGAAAATAACGTTCTTGGAAAAGCCACACAATTCTTTGTTTTATTGCCTCAAAGACAGGGAACTACCTATGGAACTTTTTCTAGGCATCATCGTCATCATCCCAGGCTTGCTAATGGGCTTGCAACAGATGAGAAGCTTACCGGCTATGCAGCTACATTTTCCAAGGCTTTGTTCTGCAGCAGCTCCACCAGCATGAAGTTGCAATCATTTTGGTCATGTGTGTCCCATGTAGGGTAAACGCTGGTATACCCATTTAGGTGTAGAATTGAATTATCAGCAGCATTGTCTTTTGATAATAAAAATGTGTTATGAATATGCAGATTACAACCTTCTTCAATTATTGTGGAATTTTGTGAGGAAACCTTAATCAGGAATTTCTGCAGTTTAGCTCTTTGTAGATGATTTCAGGCCTAGAGTTCTTCCCAATAATTCAGATTTTGCAGGAAGGCACTGCCTTTAAGAACAATTTAACAAATTTATATTTTAACACTTTCATTTTTCATAGTAAACCAATTTTTCTGCATATATTATGGTTGAAATCCTGTTTTTTCCCCCTCATGGTTATTGAAGTCTGTATGTAAATAAGAAACACTACCCAGTCAGGCAGTATCAGTAAAATATCTAAGCACAGACTTTTAATCTTATTAGCAACATAAAAGAGAGTTCAGGATCTTGTAAAAAGCTTCTAATAGTTTTACACCATAGACCACAGCAGTATTTATGAGGGGTGTGCAACACTATGGATTTGACCCACAAAAAGATGTGCTGAAGCAACCAGAGGCTTCAGTACTTTTTTCTGGGCAACATGATGGTGCCCCCCACCCCCATCTGCCATGCAATTCCAGGAAAAGTTGTAGATGCTTTAAGGTGTTGTATATTGCCCTGAAGCATCATTTTTGGGAACTAAATCCAAAACAGTGCATAGCCTAATTAATTAATTATGCCCCTCTGTTTCAACCAACACATATCCAAATGACTTCAGCTATACTAAGGATGTGTAAACATTACTTTCAATTCTTTGGCTCAGGCTGGTAATGATCTCTGAGACCTGGTAGTGGATGGAATTTTTTTTCCCCATCAAGCAATCTGCTTGTCTAGCCAATAAAGCACAAAAATGTTGATTTGATTTTACTTTTATTGCTGCCTTTGTGGTACACGCACATTATCAAGTCATTAAAGCTGATAAACACAATCATTTTGGTAGAAATGCTTAAATTTCCATAAATGTGGCATAAATAAAATGAACCTAGCAAATTTCATATATGTCATTAATTTCTGTCTAATTTTAAGCTTCTTTAACTGGGAATTTAGAAAAAAGTATTGTATTTAATTAGTATTATTTAAAGGAACTGATCCATGAAAATTAGCTGAAGACATTAATTAATGTAATAAGTTCCCTTTTGCCTCACATATGTTGCCCAGAAACAGGATCCTTTGAACAGTGAAATCTATATTATACTTTCCTTCTGTACAATTTATGACTTAAGTTAAACTTTTGTATGTTGCTCAAAATGTCTTTCAGGATCTTCTTCTCATTGATTCCATTTTATATTTTCTCTTCCACTGATGTTTAAGCAGTTGATATTAGGCTCATGACTGGATCTGATTTAACTGTGAGAATATGTTGACACATACATTGAAATAAATTGGGAACCTACTTTCAGAACCAAAGCACAAGGTGCACAGTATTAGGATTCAAAACTTTGGATCTGGTGCAGGCACCCTTTTGGCTGGTCACGCCTTTAACAGGCCTCACATTTTCTAGGGCTTGTAGGCACAGAGATGCTGGAAAGTGTGGACGTAAATTAAGGAGATTGTAAGGAGGCAGCAACAGGTCTTTGGCCTTACTCACTGAGACTCTAACTTTGGCCCTGGCTACTACTGGAATATGGACAACAGGTCTCCAAAACAGAAACAGGCAAAATTTATTTATTTTATTTATTTTTCAAATGTTGCTACCACCCATCTCCCCCCAGAAATAGTAGCAATTTTGCAATTCCTGTACTTCTTTTGGTTTCTTGATTACTGTGCTGCTTTGTGTTTCTCACCAGTTGCCCTTCTTCCTACTAACAAACAGAAATATTAGGTACGATTAGATGGCATTCCCTATCCATCTTAAGTACACAGAGACATACAGATTGCCTAGTCTGGCAATGAAACGTCTGCAAGAAAACCACAAGGCTCAGAAAGCACCAAGAGCTCTGCATACAAATCTCCCTGATGTTTAAACTACCAAGTTCTAGCTATGCTGTGCAAACACTCTTCATCTTGGACTAGCAACTTGTTATTCATAATGTTAGTTTTTCCGCTCCAGTCTTACTCCATATTGAACTCCAGCTACTCTTTCACGTACAAATCTCATGTATAAGCATCTATGTACTTAATTATGATGTACTGTAATTAAGTATCTATGTACTTAATTACAGGGATATATCTTTTATTAAGAAGGTGACATCAAGTATGATTTACAGTTTAGTCTTGGGGTTGTTTTTACAGGCAGCCAAGTTCAAGTCAGGGCTGGATTCTGTCTGGATATTCAGAGAGATTAAAAGTACTCTGGCCTCCCCCCACCCATGCGTTTGCCCTTGCCACTGCAGAAGGGGAAACCCTTCCCATCTGCAATTAGAGTCCATATCCTAGGAGACACTGCTTGAGTGCAATGTACTGACAGATTTTTAAACTACCAAAGGAATTAATCTGCAAATCAGGGCAATGTGATTGTCATCCCAGGAGAAAGTATCTGTGTAGCTCAGGGTTTAACTGTGGGGTTCTTAGTGCTCCCTGAGCTTGGTTGTTTGCGCTGTCGCACTGATGACAATAACTAGTTGGGTAATGAGACATTGGCAAGCAAACAACCAAGCTCTGAGAGCACCAAGGACTCCACAGTGACTGTCATTGCTAAGAAGACTGTGATGAAGAAAAGCTACTGCCTTTCTACTGCACCCAGCCACAGTACTTTTGATAGTCCATGCTGTTCTTCACCCTTGCTGTAGTTAAAAATTGCCTGAGGACAGCTTTCTGGCTAATCTGGAGCCAAAGGCTAAATGAAAGAGAAAGTGAGAAATGGGTCTATTGTCATGACACAAAAAAGTAGATTGCATTTGCTTGACATTAAATGGATTTCTTTCTCAGCTTTGTATTAAGCAGGCTAGGATGGGGGTTTGGGTGGCGGGACCATGAGGCTGCACTTAATACTCAATTTAGAGATCATGGACTTGAATAATAATAGCCAGCAATATTCAAGTTCCTCTTGCTTGAGGCTCCTGTATGGCAAGAAAAACTTATGAGACAAAGTGCTAGGACTATAGCAACAAAACATTTGCATAAATAAACATCAGGTATGAGGAACAGGATTTGCACACTGACTGGTTGTAATTGCATCTTGAACAGATGCACATGGGAATAAACAAATGCTTTGCACTGAAAAGGGGGGAAGTGTGGATTTGTTTATTCTGTATTAATAATATTGCTGTCAGTAGTGCAGAAAGAAAAGGGTGGAAATAATATACCAATAATTGAGGAGTAGATAGGACAGCGTTTCTTCAGACAGTGACCAGCAACATTTACAAAATATACAACACAAAAGTCATATCAAATTGATGAGATAAGATACCAACACAGCAAGGAGTATCTGTAATAAAAGCATTGTTGTTGTTTATTCGTTTAGTCGCTTCCCACTCTTCGTGACTTCATGGACCAGCCCACGCCAGAGCTTCCTGTCGGTCGTCAACACCCCCAGCTCCCCCAGGGACGAATCTGTCACCTCTAGAATATCATCCATCCACCTTGCCCTTGGTCGGCCCCTCTTCCTTTTGCCCTCCACTCTCCCTAGCATCAGCATCTTCTCCAGGGTGTCCTGTCTTCTCATTATGTGGCCAAAGTATTTCAGTTTTGCCTTTAATATCATTCCCTCAAGTGAGCAGTCTGGCTTTATTTCCTGGAGGATGGACTGGTTTGATCTTCTTGCAGTCCAAGGCACTCTCAGGATTTTCCTCCAACACCACAGTTCAAAAGCATCGATCTTCCTTCTCTCAGCCTTCCTTATGGCCCAGCTCTCGCAGCCATATGTTACTACGGGGAACACCATTGCTTTAACTATGCGGACCTTTGTTGTCAGTGTGATGTCTCTGCTCTTAACTATTTTATTGAGATTGGTCATTGCTCTTCTCCCAAGGATTAAGCATCTTCTGATTTCCTGACTGCAGTCAGCATCTGCAGTAATCTTCGCACCTAGAAATACAGTCTTTCACTGCTTCTACATTTTCTCCCTCTATTTGCCAGTTATCAATCAAGCTGGTTGCCATAATCTTGTTTTTTTTCAGGTTTAGCTGCAAGCCAGCTTCTTCTTTCACCTTCATCATAAGGCTCCTCAGTTCCTCTCCACTTTCAGCCATCAAAGTGGTATCATCTGCATATCTGAGATTGTTAATGTTTCTTCCAGAGATTTTAACTCCAGCCTTGGATTCCTCAAGCCCAGCATGTCGCATGATGTGTTCTGCGTACAAGTTGAATAGGTAGGGTGAGAGTATACAGCCCTGCCGTACTCCTTTCCCAATCTTAAACCAGTCCGTTGTTCCGTGGTCTGTTCTTACTGTTGCTACTTGGTCATTATACAGATTCTTCAGGAGGCAGACAAAATGACTTGGTATCCCCATACCACTAAGAACTTGCCACAATTTGTTATGGTCCACACAGTCAAAGGCTTTAGAATAGTCAATAAAACAGAAATAGATGTTTTTCTGAAACTCCCTGGCTTTTTCCATTATCCAGCGGATATTGGCAATTTGGTCCCTAGTTCCTCTGCCTTTTTTAAACCCAGCTTGTACATCTGGCAATTCTTGCTCCATTAATTGCTGAAGTCTACCTTGCAGGATCTTGAGCATTACCTTACTGGCATGTGAAATGAGTGCCACTGTTCGATAGTTTGAACATTCTTTAGTGTTTCCCTTTTTTGGTTTGGGGATATAAGTTGATTTTTCCAATCTGATGGCCATTCTTGTGTTTTCCAAATTTGCTGGCATATAGCATGCATTACCTTGACAGCATCATCTTGCAAGATTTTGAACAGTTCAGCTGGGATGCCGTCGTCTCCTGCTGCTTTGTTATTAGCAATGCTTCTTAAGGCCCATTCAACCTCACTCTTCAGGATGTCTGGCTCTAGCTCACTGACCACACCGTCAAAGCTATCCCTGATATTGTTATCCTTCCTATTCAGGTCTTCCGTATATTCTTGCCACCTTTTCTTGATCTCTTCTTCTTCTGTTAGGTCCTTGCCGTCTTTGTTTTTGATCATACCCATTTTTGCCTGGAATTTACCTCCGATGTTTCTAATTTTCTGGAAGAGGTCTCTTGTCCTTCCTATTCTATTGTCTTCTTCCACTTCCACATATTGCTTGTTTAGAAATAATTCCTTATTTCTTCTGGCTAACCTCTGGAATTTTGCATTTAATTGGGCATATCTCCCCCTATCACTGTTGCTTTTTGCTTTCCTTCTTTCTTGGGCTACTTCTAGTGTCTCAGCAGACAGCCATTTTGCCTTCTTGGTTTTTCTCTTTCTTTGGGATGTATTTTGTTGCCGCCTCTTGAACAATGCTGCGGACTTCTGTCCATAGTTCTTCCGGGACCCTATCTACTAAGTCCAGTCCCTTAAATCTATTCTTCACCTCCACTGCATATTCCTTAGGAATATTAGTGAGCTCATATCTAGCTGATCTGTGGGTCTTCTCTAATCTCTTTAGTCTGATCCTAAATTGTGCAAGAAGAAGTTCGTGATCGGAACTACAGTCAGCTCCAGGTCTTGTTTTTACCGACTGTATAGATGATCGCCACCTTTGGCTGCAAAGGATGTAGTCAATCTGGTTTCGGTGTTGTCCATCTGGTGAAGTCCATGTATAAAGCCGTCTCTTAGGTTGCTGGAAGAGAGTGTTTGTTATGCAGAGTGAGTTGTCTTGGCAAAATTCTATCAGCCTATGTCCTGCTTCATTTCGTTCACCCAGGCCATGCTTACCTGTAATTCCAGGTGCCATTTGACTGCCCACCTTAGCATTCCAGTCTCCCGTGATGAAAATAACATCTCTTTTAGGCGTGTTGTCCAGTAGGTGCTGCAGATCCTCATAGAACTGCTCTACTTCAGCTTCTTCAGCATCTGTGGTTGGGGCGTATATTTGGATCACTGTGATGTTAGATGGCTTGCCCTGAATTCGAATTGAGATCATTCTATTGTTTTTTGGATTGTATCCAAGCACTGCTTTAGCCACTTTACTATTAATTATGAAGGCTACTCCATTTCTTCTGTGGTCCTCTTGTCCACAGTAGTAGATCTGGTGGTCATTTGATGTGAAGTGGCCCATTCCAGTCCATTTCAGTTCACTGATGCCCAAAATGTCTATCTTTAATCTTGACATCTCACCAATAACCACATCCAATTTGCCCTGGCTCATAGATCTTACATTCCAGGTTCCAGTGGTGTGTTGATCCTTAGAACATTGGATTCGCCGTTCACCACCAGCACCGTCGGCCGCTAGCCATCCTTTCGGCTTTAAGCTAGCTGCGTCATCGCATCTGGAGCTAGTTGAACTCATCCTCTGTTCCTCCCCAGTAGCATTTTGACCATCTTCCGACCTGGGGGTCTCATCTTCCGATGGTATACCGACATATCTCTGGTTGTACTGATCCATTGAGTTTTCACGGCAAGAATACTGGGGTGGGTTGCCATTACCTTCCCCAGGGATCGCATTTAGTCTGACCTCTCTGTCATGACCTTCCCATGTTGGGTGGCCCTTCACGGTTTAGCTCATGGCATCATTGAGGTGCTCAAGCTCCAGCACCACGACAAGGTAATGATCCTTTGCTGAAGAAAAGTATAACATAAGCTACTAAAATGATAAGTATTCCTCCCTTGGAATCAGAAATTGGACCCTTTCCTGTGCACCAACCCTGTTGGATTGAACCAGCTGGGTTGACACTTTCAGAGGTAGTAACCTTGCCCTATGCCATGTAGAGCTTTATAGGTCATAACCAGCATGTTGAATTGTACCTGGAAGCAATTGGATACCAAAACCCAAAGTTGTAAATCATCTTACCCAGAAGTTTCATGAAGTCGTTGAATAGGAGGGGAGGCAGTTGAGCCCTGTTGCACCCCACAAATGAGGAGCCTAGGGAGTGACCTTTCCCCTGCCCAATCAACACTGACTGAAGCCATCTCATCAGGAGGAAGGAGGTGAACCTCTGTAAAATGTTTTTTTTTTTTTTTTAATCGTATGGCATAGCAGTTCAGTGTTCATGCTGCTTTTTCTTGATGGGAAATCCTTGTGAGGTCCAGCAGCCAGATCTGTAGAATAAATAAATAAATTTAGCTATGACAAGTCACATTGCCCAAGGTGCACCACAAGGAGGCTAGTCTACATTGTACCGAGTTGGGTTGAGAGAGAGTGACCGGCCCAAGGTCACCCAGCCGGCTTTCATGCCTAAGGCGGGACTAGAACTCTCAGTCTCCTGGTTTCTAGCCCAGCACCTTAACCGCTAGACCAAACTGGCTCTCTGTAAAATGGTGCCCCCTATTCTGGCCCAGGAGAATACCATGGTTAGAAAGCCACTGAAAGATCAAGGGGCACAAGGGTATATGTGTCATTCATATACATATATACATAGATGTCTCTCCCCTTTTTGGGAGAAGATGGGCAGTAATAGAAATTTGAATAATAAATAAATAAATAAGAAGCACCTCCATCCTGGCTGTGCCACTGGTCATTTACAAGAACAACCAATTTCCCACAATTTAAAAACTTATAAAAGTAGAGCCTGAAATTGTATTTGTCTTTAGGGGCGTGGGGGGCAGCCATATCACACTTCTATCTTATTTCTATCTTATTTTAATAGCAACACCTGCAAGGTGGGTCAAAAAAGTCAACAAGGCAGTGGCAACAGAGCTATTGCATGTGGGAAGATTACACTGCCATGAGCACCATCTTGACCTTTTTTTACTTTCCTCTGAAGAGGCCACTGGCTTGTAATCAAACTGTATTCCAAGATCGTTTTCACAAGTACAGTTGCTAAGCCAGGTGGTCTCTGCTGTATACCTGTACATTTGATTTCCATGTCCCAATTGAAGAACTTTGCAATTGATGGATGAAATGTATATTTCTTTTGTCTCTGTTAAATCTTATTTATTTGCATCCTATTATTAATTAATTAATAGTAAGACTCACTCTAGACTCACAGTCTCTTACAGCAGGATAAAATACAATAAAATGAGCCAGTTTAGTGTAGCGGTTAAGGTGCTGGGCTAGAAACCAGGAGACAGAGAGTTCTAGTCCCGCCTGAGGCATGAAAGCTGGCTGAGTGACCTTGGGCCAGTCACTCTCTCTCAGCCCCACCCACCTCACAGGGATGTTGTTGTGGGGAAAATAGGAGGAGGAAGGAGTATTAAGTATGTTCGCCACCTCGAGTTATTTATCAAAATAATAAAGGTGGGATAGAAAACAAACAAATAAATGAATGAATAAGCCCACAGTAAACAAAACAGATAAATGCAAAGTATCATAAAAGAAAAAATAATTAACTCTCTCTCTCACACACACACACACACACAGTAAGACCAGTACACAAAAGACACTCATAACACTCTGGATGATCCAGTTGTGGGTAGAGGTGTGCAATATTCAGATTCAGAGAGGGAAAGGTGCTTTGGACCTGATGTGGACATGCTTGCTCTGTCCCTGATCCATTGCCGCTTCTTTAATGCCTTTGGAGCTTAGCTATATATTTTCCTGCCACTGTGCAGGTACTGTGTGAGACCAGGAAAAAGCACCAGTTCTTTAAGATGCCACAAATTGGTATTGTAAGTACACCCACACCAGATCCAAAGCATCTTTCCCTAGTTGTGGATTATTTTTTTCTTATTCTTCCTGATTCTGAGAACTCTCATAAAGACTTACCTCAGTTTTTACTGAATTGGTGTCCTCTAGATCTCTTGATCTCATATGCCAGAAAATTTGGAAAACACAAGAATGGCCATCAGACTGGAAAAAAATCAACTTATATCCCCATACCAAAAAAGGGAAACACTAAAGAATGTTCAAACTGTCGAACAGTGGCACTCATCTCACATGCCAGTAAGGTAATGCTCAAGATCCTGCAAGGTAGACTTCAGCAATTCATGGAGCGAGAATTGCCAGATGCACAAGCTGGGTTTAGAAAAGGCAGAGGAACTAGGGACCAAATTGCCAATATCCACTGGATAATGGAAAAAGCCAGGGAGTTTCAGAAAAACATCTATTCTGTTTTATTGATTATTCTAAAGCCTTTGACTGTGTGGACCATAACAAATTGTGGCAAGTTCTTAGTGGTATGGGGATACCAAGTCATCTTGTATGCCTCCTGAAGAATCTGTATAACGACCAAGTAGCAACAGTAAGAACAGACCACGGAACAACGGACTGGTTTAAGATTGGGAAAGGAGTACGGCAGGGCTGTATACTCTCACCCTACCTATTCAACCTGTACGCAGAACACATCATGTGACGTGCTGGGCTGGAAGAATCCAAGGCTGGGGTTAAAATTGCTGGAAGAAACATTAACAATCTCAGATATGCAGATGATACCACTTTGATGGCTGAAAGTGAGGAGGAACTGAGGAGCCTTATGACAAAGGTGAAAGAAGAAAGTGCAGAAGCTGGGTTGCAGTTAAACCTCAAAAAAACCAAGATTATGGCAACCAGCTTGATTGATAACTGGCAAATAGAGGGAGAAAACATAGAGGCAGTGACAGACTTTGTATTTCTAGGCGCAAAGATTACTGCAGATGCTGACTGCAGTCAGGAAATCAGAAGACGCTCAATTCTTGGGAGAAGAGCAATGACAAATCTCGATAAAATAGTTAAGAGCAGAGACAGCACACTGACAGCAAAGGTCCACGTAGTTAAAGCAATGGTGTTCCCCATGGTAACATATGGCTGCGAGAGCTGGACCATAAGGAAGGCTGAGAGAAGGAAGATCGATGCTTTTGAACTGTGGTGTTGGAGGAAAATCCTGAGAGTGCCTTGGACTGCAAGATGTCATGCGCTGCCTGCCTCTGAATAACACTCAGACACTGGTTCGTGGATCAGGCTCTGATTTATTTGCAGGGCAGGTACAGCGTTGGTAGAAAAAAGCTGAGAGTGACAGGAGCGCGCCGGTGCGGGGTTTAAATACCCCGCGCCGGTCAGCGCCCCCTCGCTCGCGGTCACATCACCCCCCTTTGTCCAATACGTTGCCCTGCCGGTGGGTGAGGGTTTCCGGGATCGCCCATCATCAGGTTTTCCATTCCTCTGCTGATTGCTTTCAGCTGGGCGATCCCCGTTGTATTGGCGCTGATGGCTTGGGTGTGCTCCGTGATCCGTTTAGTTATTGTTTGTTGGCCGTTAGTCGTTGTGGGTTGATGGCTACTTATCTTGTACCCCTTCACCTATTTCCTTGCCATTGTCATGTGTGCCATTGCGCTGATGACTTTAGCTCAACGGCACTCATGACATACTGCCCCCTTTCCGAATAGTGTTCCCCCCCGGTTTTCTGGGTTTTTTTTTTTTTTCCGTGGAGCTGTCAAAACGCCACATTTTTTTTTTTTCAAAGTTCCCGCCGGAGTAGTTGTCGCCCCTCCCTTTGCTCCTCCCTCTACCACGTGCCTTCCCAGGGTGTGTCCATGGTGCGCATGCTCGGGTCCTGACCTGGCGTGCGCATGCTCCAGCCACACCCTGTTTGTTTGGCTCAGTTCGGCGAGGAGAGAGGCGTGGCTGGTCGGGTGCTTCTCAGCTCCAGGTAGGGCCCTTCTTTTTTCTTATTTAAAGTGCGTCGCCTTTGTTGTGTCTCCTGGGCGTTGCCCCCAGGTTGCCCTGTTGACTTGCTTGCCACTCCCCCGCGGCCGGGGGGGCGGGGGGAGGGTGCTGGCGAACGTTTGTCACCACCCCGTGGGCCCGGGGCGGGGGGAGTGAGTCCCGGGGGGGGGAGGTCCACCCAAGTCGCGGGCTTGGGGGGGCCCTTTCCCTTGGGGCACGGGAGGCGGGGGGGGGGCCTGCGGGGGGGGGGTTGGTTTGCTGACCTTGGTTGTGGTTTGTCGGGGTGTGCCCGGTGAAATGCTCTGGTCAGGTCAGGCGCGTTAACGTTGTGCGCCGCCACCCATTCCGGGTGGGGGAAGTGTTTCCACCTGACCATATAGTGTAGAGTTCCTCGTTGCTTGCGGGAGTCGAGAATGTCCCTTATCTCGAAGTGGTGTTGCCCGTCGATCATCACCGGTGTGGGCTGTGGCGTGCTTGGGTGCCATCGGGAGGTGGTTGCCGGTTTCAGGAGGCTGGTGTGGAACACCGGGTGGAGTCTCCGGAGGTTGTGTGGCAGGTCCAAGCGTATTGCTACCGGGTTCACTATTTGCGTGACTCGGAACGGCCCGATGTACTTAGGCCCCAGTTTTTTCGAGGGTTGGGTTGACTTTAGGAACTTGGTGGATAGATAGGCCATATCCCCCGCCTGGAACGTCGGTTGTTGGCGCCGGTGCTTGTCGGCCTGCTCTTTGTAGGCTGCCTGTGCATCCTTCAGCGCCGCCATGATTACTGGCCATGCTTCCGCGATCTTCCGTCCCCAGTCGCTAGCGTCCACCTGGGGTTCCGGGGGTTGAGGTAGCTCCGGTATGGGGACGAAGTCGCGCCCCGAGACTACTTCGAACGGAGTTTTCCCCGTGCTCGTGTGGACGGCGTTGTTGTATGCGACTTCGGCGAACGGGAGCAGTTCAGCCCAGTCGTCTTGGTGGTAGTTAGTATATAATCATATGAATTGCTCTAAGGTGGCATTAAGAACCTCTGTGGCTCCGTCCGTCTGGGGGTGCCAAGCCGTAGATAGGGCCTGTTGGGTCCCCGTCAGCTTCAGGAAGGCCCGCCAGAATTTGGAGGTGAACTGTGTGCCCCTGTCGGTCACCACACGTGCGGGACATCCGTGTAGCCTGTACACGTGGATGAGGAAGAGTTTGGCTAGCTGTTGTGAGGATGGGACCGACGTGCAGGGGATGAAGTGGGCCTGCTTTGAGAAGTAGTCCTTCACCACCCAAATGGCCGTTTTCTTCTGGCTGGGTGGGAGGTCCACTATAAAATCCATAGAGATTTCCTCCCATGGGCGGGAGGGTTCTGCCACCCGTTGCAATAGCCCCGCGGGTTTGCCTGGTGCCCGTTTGGCCCTAGCGCACGTTGGGCAGGACGCCACGTAGGTTTTTACGTCTCGCCTGAGCGCGGGCCACCAGAATTGACGCCGTGTTAAGTGTAGGGTCTTGAGGAACCCAAAGTGTCCCGCTTGCTTGGCGTCGTGTGACCTATGCAAGATCGCCTGGCGTTGCGAGTCCGGGACGTAGATTCTGCCTTCCCCCCATGCCAGGTCTTGTGCCATCGTTACCTTGTCGGGGTTTGCCAGGAACCAGGGGTCGGTTTTGAGGGCGGCAGCGAGGTCCGTGCGCATTCCCCCTGGTAGTTGCGGTTGGCTTCTTCCAGTCGCCGGTTGTCCCGCCGTCGGCTGCGCCGTAGAGTTGAGCTGCCTCCGCGCGCCGCTTTGGGTGGTCACGGCCATCCCCAGTTGCGAGGCGGATAGGACCGTCCCAATGGTGTCTGGGGCGGGCTCTTCGTCTTGGGGCAGTCGGGAGAGGGCGTCGGCCAGGAAGTTCTTTTTGCCCGGCATGAACTTCAGCTGGAAATTAAAGCGGCTGAAGAATTGGGCCCATCGGACCTGTTTTGGGCTAAGGCGTCTAGGCGTTCGTAGGGCCTCGAGGTTCCGGTGGTCAGTCCAGACCTCGAATGGTTGGGTGGCTCCCTCGAGTAGGTGTCGCCATGTCTCTAGTGCCGATTTCACCGCGAAGGCTTCTTTCTCCCAGACGTGCCATCGCCTCTCTGTCTCGGAGAACTTCCTTGACGGGTAGGCGCATGGTTTCAGGAGTCCCGTGGGGTCTTTCTGTAGCAGGATGGCTCCCAGGGAGAAGTCTGAGGCGTCGGCTTGGACCACGAACGGCCGTTCTGGGTCCGGGTGCACGAGGATTGGCTCCGTAGTGAACAGCGCTTTCAGCTTGTTGAATGCGGTCTGGCACGCGGGAGTCCAATTCAGCACTGTGCCTGGGTTCTTGGCGCGTCGGGTGTCCCCCACCCCTTTGGTTTTGAGGAGGTCCGTTAAGGGGAGGGCTATCTCAGCGAACCCCCGGGCGAATGACCTGTAAAAATTCGCGAATCCGAGGAAGCTCTGTAGTTGGCGTCTGTTGCGGGGCCGCTCCCAGTTTAGCACCGCTTCGACTTTTGCGGGGTCCATTTCGATGCCGTCCCCGGAGATTCGGTACCCCAGATAGTCTAGGCGCTCTTTGTGAAACTCGCACTTTGTAGGCTTGGCATAGAGCTGCGCCCTTCTGAGCTTGTCGAGGACTTGCCTGACTAGGGTCACATGTTCCTCGTGTGTTTTTGTGTAAATAAGGACGTCGTCGATGTAGACCAGGACCCCTTTGAACAGATGTTCATGCAGTACCTCATTGATGAGCTGCATGAACACCCCAGGGGCCCCCGCGAGTCCGAAGGGCAGTACTTTGTACTGGAAGGCGCCTAGGGGGCAGTTGAACGCCGTCTTCCATTCGTCCCCCTCCCTGATTCGGATGCGATAGTACGCCTCGCGAAGGTCCAGTTTGGAAAAGACTTTGCCCGTGGACAGGTGGGCGAGCATGTCCTTCACCAGGGGTAAGGGGTATTTGTTGGACAGGGAAGCCGCGTTTAGGCCCCGGTAGTCGGTGCAGAGCCGTAGGGTCCCGTCTTTCTTCTCCGGGAATAAGACGGGGGCTCCGACCGGTGAGCATGCTGGCTCTATGAATCCCCTGTCTAGGTTTTTATCGATGAACTCCCGGAGGGTTGCCATCTCCTTCGGGGTCATCGAATAGATCTTTGGTCTAGGTAAGGGGACGTCGGGCAGTAGGTCGATCCGGCAATCCGTCTTGCGGTGGGGGGGTAGTTGGTCAGCTTCTGCCTCTCCGAAGACCTCGGAGAAGTCGGCGTATTGTTCTGGTAGGTCTGCTGTGGTAGCGGCGTTGTCTTGTGTGGTCGCCTCCGCTCGTCCTACCGTGGGGTTGGTTCTGCCCGCTAGAACTGGTGCTCGATACTCGCCGTCGCCGAATGTGAAGGTGCGGGTCTCCCAGTTGATCCGCGGGTTGTTTGTCGCGAGCCATGGCATCCCCAGGACTGCAATGGGCCGTCCGATGTGCGTGACTACGAACGATGTGCGCTCGGTGTGAGTGCCCATTTGCAGGGTGACCGGCTCGGTTTGTAGCGTGGCTGGTTTCCCTCCCGCTGTAGAGCCGTCCAGCTGGTGGAATGCCAGCGGCGTGGGGAGGGGGAAGCAGCGGAGGTCGAGTTTGGCGACTAGGTCGGGGTGGATGAGGTTTTTTGAACACCCAGAGTCCACTAGTGCCGCGGCCGTGGTGGCTCCGTTGCCGGCAGAGAGTTTAATTGCTGCCATTATTACGGGGCTTTCGTCGTTTCGTTGAGGTGGTCCGCGCTGCTGTCCCACCGCCTGCCTCGCCACGCATTTCAGGGCAAGCGGGGAGCATTTCCCGCCGGCTGGTCGGGGTCTGCGTTGTCCTCTTCCCCCCAGTAAGCGTCCCAGCCCTCCTCTGGTGTCGCTGTGGCCACGGTCATTCGGCGGTGAGGGGGCGGCCCCAGGTTGGGTGGTTTGGGGCTAATTTTCGGGGTGGGTTTGGGCGCGCTGGTCGGCGGTCGGTTGGCGAAGCAATCCACCGTCTTGTGCCCTAATTTGCCACACCTCCCGCAGGGCTCCCGGTTGAACTTCTTTTTTGGGTATATGGGGCCGGCCATCCCCCCGTGTGGTGCGGGTACCTTTTTCCCGGCATAGTTTGTGTCTTCCGTGGTTGTCATGAGGAAGGTGCGGTGCGCGTGTTCGGCTTTCCCCGCGAGGTGGATCCACCCGTGTAGCGTTTCTGGGTCGTCGCGGTAGAGGGCCCATTGGAGGACGTCGCGGTTGAGCCCCCTTTTGAACATTTCCAGCAGGGTGGTCTCGGACCAGTCGCTGACCTTCCCCGCGAGGGCTTTGAACTCCAGGGCGTAGTCAGGGCCCGTGCGTGTGCCCTGTTTAAGTCTTTGGAGTGCGCTTTTCGCCCTTACTTTGGCTAGGGGGTCTTCGAAGTAGTTTTTCATCTCATTGATGAAAGCAGGGAAGGTGGCGAGGGCGGGGGAGCTGGACTCGTACAGTTGGACGTACCAGTCCGCCGCCCTGTCTTGGAGTTTGATCGCCACGGCGGTGATCTTGTCGGCCTCGGAGTCATAGGAGTGTCCGTGCCTCCCCATGAACTCCCTAGCGTTCGTCACGAAAAACGAGAGTTTTGTGGGGGTCCCATCGAAGAAGATGGGGAAGTCCTTTGGGGCCCGGGCGTTTTGTGCGGCCCCGCCTCTCGCTTCCCGGGGTGTGGTGTCGGCCGCCTGTGCCGTCTGCTGACCCTCCGCTGGCCCGTGTGGGTTCGGTGCTTCGCTCGGGGTGTGGGCCTGTGCGGGGATGTCGTTGGGTGGCGCGGGGGGCATAAGCGACTGGAGCATGGTCCGGAGTTCCGTCAGTTGAGCCCGCATGGCCGCGGGTTCAGCTCGTGCCTCCTCGTCCACAGCCCGCGCCGCCGCTGGGGCCGGTTCCGTTGGCGCGTCCTCGGGGGTGGGTTGCCGGCGGGGTTCATCGTCCCTCTGCCGCGGGTCCGCTTCCTCCGCCGTCTGCTGGGTGTCTCCGTCGTCCTCCTCCGTGTTGACCGCCGTTGGGCTGTCGCTCCACGCCCGTTGCTGGGGTGCGATGTGGGGCGCGGGGTCCTCCGCTGGTTTCGGAAGTCGTGCTGCTCCCTCCCGCGGTCGGGTTGCCTCCGTCGCCATCTCCCCTTGGGGTTGGAGCTGAGGCTCGGGTCGGGTGGGGTGGGCGTCCATGGCTCCGGGAGTCCGCGGTGCCTCTGGCTTTGGTCGGTCCTCCTCTGTCTCTTGCCGCGCGGCTCGCCCTCCTTGCCCGCGTGCTCCGGCCTCATCTTGCTGGTCTTCTCGCCGTCTACTCCTCCCGCGGCTCGTTGTCGTCCGGTGGGGCTCGGCGAGGCTGAGTTTATGACTCTCAGCTTTATGTCATGCGCTGCCTGCCTCTGAATAACACTCAGACACTGGTTCGTGGATCAGGCTCTGATTTATTTGCAGGGCAGGTACAGCGTTGGTAGAAAAAAGCTGAGAGTGACAGGAGCGCGCCGGTGCGGGGTTTAAATACCCCGCGCCGGTCAGCGCCCCCTCGCTCGCGGTCACGTCACCCCCCTTTGTCCAATACGTTGCCCTGCCGGTGGGTGAGGGTTTCCGGGATCTCCATCATCAGGTTTTCCATTCCTCTGCTGATTGCTTTCAGCTGGGCGATCCCCGTTGTATTGGCGCTGATGGCTTGGGTGTGCTCCGTGATCCGTTTAGTTATTGTTTGTTGGCCGTTAGTCGTTGTGGGTTGATGGCTACTTATCTTGTACCCCTTCACCTATTTCCTTGCCATTGTCATGTGTGCCATTGCGCTGATGACTTTAGCTCAACGGCACTCATGACACAAGAATATCCAACCAGTCCATCCTCCAGGAAATAAAGCCAGACTGCTCACTTGAGTGAATGATATTAAAGGCAAAACTGAAATACCTTGACCACATAATGAGAAGACAGGACATCCTGGAGAAGATGCTGATGCTAGGGAGAGTGGAGGGCAAAAGGAAGAGGGGCCGACCAAGGGCAAGGTGGATGGATGATATTCTAGAGGTGACGGACCCGTCCCTGGGGGAGCTGGGGGTGTTGACGACCGACAGGAAGCTCTGGCGTGGGCTGGTCCATGAAGTCACGAAGAGTGGGAAGCTACTAAACGAATAAACAACAATAGTTGATCTGCTCTTTCCTTGTGCTTTATTTTTTTCCCCCTATCTAAGCATTCTCTGCTGATCTGGGGAAGCACCTTAGCTCATGTTAGTGACTTTTAAAAAAAAAAAATATCCCCCAACAAAAATGACAGAAAATAATATAATCACACAAAGCTTTTATTCTCTATCCCAGTGTGTAGGTTATATGGATCCATAAATATAAAGAAATGAAATCAGAAATCAGAAATCTAATTTTGTCTTAATTGTCTAGCTAACACATTTATCTTAGTTGCTGTCCTGAAATTAAAGTTTTCCTTCTCACTGAACAGAAAAATGTGTTTAAGTTGTACAATATACAAATACTCATTTTCTTTACAGCCTTTCTCTGGTCTTTGAATGTAATGCCCAGTGGTGCCTAAGTCCAGTGCAATGTCCCTAAACTGTGAAGTAGCTTATTGACAGCAGTTGTGGGGAGACTGTGATCAAATTAAATAACATTCTTAGGAAAGAATGTTATTACCAAAATCTTCAGATTACTTCATTAAAAAGACATAAAACTTCAGATTTAAACAACAACATCCCTGTTCTTCTCTATTCTGCACCCAGGTCTGGGTACCTTATTTTTATCCCTATGCTCCACTGGTTGAAGTAGTTTTCTACTAGCTGGGCAACAGAGAATAAAGAAATAAAAAGTACTTCCTCACAATTGTTTTCACTTCTCAGTCCCTCCAAAGCAATTTGAAAAACATCTGCCAGTTGTCTTCACTTCTGTCAACCTTGGAATGTTGAGAAAAAAATCCCATTGCCTCTACTCCATTCAAAAAGGAAATAATTTTGCTACTTGCTAATACCACCACACTCCACCACCACCACCACCCGCTGCCCAGTGCCAACTGCATTTTTAGTACATGTTGTATGACTTTGATCATTTGCAACATAAGTCTAAGCATTTGTAATAGATGAAGCTGCATCACCAAATGCCATTCCTCCTGTACTAAAAATTCCATTGTCAGCTGGGAAGCTGTCATACTATATCACCAAAGGTGCATTCAGGCCATTCCCCTAACACTGGTAAGCATAGCTATAGCCTGCAAAAGTGGTAGAAAGGAGAGAGAAGGGGCAATACATTCTGAACAGATTGCATACTTTTAAGGCTGTAGGAACTTGAGTTCATTGTAAGAGCATCTCAGTGCTATTACCACTGGAATAACCAAAATCCCCTCCTTCTCCATCCCACATGAAAGGGAAAAGGACAAAACCAAACCAAACCATATGTGATGGTTGCCTTATTCCCAAAGAGACACAGACTCACTTAGTCAGGGCTAAGGATTTCTGGTTTATTAGGAATAGAATGCATACACGGAAAAAGACGGGAATGAGCACATGGTGTGCGAGGTAGCCGGTAAATACCCGCGGTGCGGACCTGATCCTTCCCCACCCATTGTCCCAAAGTCCTGATCCAGAGTCTTGATGGGCGATCAGGGTGCGATTCCGGAGTCTCGATGGGCGATCAGGGGATTAGCGCTGATTACCTCTGTCCTCTTCCTTTGTCTGGCGCAAGTGTGTCCCCCGGGGTAATGCAGAGATGTCAGGGAGATAGGATGATGGCTTCTCGGGTCAGGGCAAAGGTATGGCTCCTTTGTCCTTTATTTGTATTTGTCTTTGAGTGCTTAAAGGATTAGCACTGATTCTTTCCTCCTTCCTTCCCTTCTCCAGAAAGGCATGTTCCCCATTGTGATGCATGTATGCATTGCAACAGGGCACATGACACCATACAGGCTCACCTTTGCATGTCCACTGACCTTTGGCTGAAGAAAAGGGGGAAGGAAATAAACAACACAAAACTTTAATCAGTTTCCCTTTCCTGATTTCCCTTGAAAATTCCTGCTTCAGGGGCTGAAGCTCAGGAACCAGAAGGAGGGTGAGGCAAAATTACCCTTCAGTAGGAAAATGGCTTGGGCAGTATGCTGCCCATGAATCCAATCATAATTGTTTTGCACCATCACATAAGTATTTTAAAATTTGTGTAATGATACATCTTGCATCCTAAACGTATTCTGTGACATTTAGGAGCATTTAGCTGAATGTTTTATTGGTCTAAGAATCTCTAGAAAAGGGAAATCTAGTAGCCACTTAGCAAACATCTTTAAAAAATAAATGGGGGGCATCATAGTTGGATATCTAAGTATCTTGGCTATATTTGTGTGTTTCTGTATATAAGTATTTATTAAAATGGAGTAAAAATAGTAACATTGCAATTCTAGAAACACATACTTGGAAATAAATAAGCTTCATGGACATGCTGCTAAGTATCCTCAAGACATTAATTAAATCAGTTTATCAGGATGTCCTTAAAAATGATATTCCATGCCATCAAGGAAGAAGCATATTATATGTGGAGTATCATGTTAACATGAGGAAATTTCATTTTTAGTGTTCAATTTCTCCATTGGTCAATATTTGATTATTTTATATGTGGATATTAATTATTAGAGAATTTACTAATGTAGGGAGAATTTAGCATACAGTATGTTTTGACAACAAAATTACTGTCTCTTAGTATTTTCTGATTAACATCTTGGGTGACTGACTTATTTTCTAAGAGTAACTTGACTCAAAGAAAACTTTAGTCATTTAATATCCAGTATATATCTTGACATTGTATATTTTAAGAAAAATTAATACTTTATTGTTGATATCTTCAAAAGCATAGAAATTTAGAGCTTGTAGATTTCAACCCATAAATGCTAGGTGCCTCTTAGCCCATGGCTGTCTCATGCACACTGAATGTATGACTCCCATTTGTTCAATCCATCTTGGAATGTGAAGATTCATTTATCCCTTTAATCTTGTTGGGATCCAACAGATTTGGATGGACTTGGCATAGAAATCATGAATCACTATTCTGCGTTGGTTTGTTTTTATATCAAATCTATTGCCAAATTCTTATTATTTGAATTTGGCAGCATCTCTACTTTTAATGATATTGGATAGGGATCTTGAGAAAGTGAACATAAATATTTCACCCTAAAATATTCATTAACTTAATAACTTTACTGGAAGCTACATTCAGGATTTATTGCAAGATAAGCAGCTTTAAGTGGGCTGATTAGGACTCCTATAAAAATAGAAATTACATACTTATTTTATGTCCTCCATCTTCTTCTTCCATATCGTTTGGCAAGCCAAGCAACAGATTCATCTCTCCCTAGTCCCCAGCATCCTCTAAGTTATCAATGTGGCAGGCATTTGAATCATATTTGCAGTATCAACATTTCTTTTACACTTTGCTTCCATTTCACTGCCATTCTTAGCCTGAAGAGCTTATGAAATACTCATCTGTTTCTGTCCTTTTATTTTTTCCTCTGATAAGCAGCTTTACTTTGTACAATAATGACATATAATAAAAATCCCAAGCCCCCTTCTTGAGCTGGGGGTATTGTTATCTTGACAGCCCTCAAATTGATCTACCTTAGAATTGGAACCTTGAGTCACAAAAAGGTTGTTTGCTCTGTCAGGAGCCAAACAAAAACAGCTAGAATTTGGTAGCCTGCATCAGTCGTCAATTAGGAACACTCAACATGAGAAACATGAGAAGTATTATATCAAAAGTACTATACCAAAAATGCAAAAAACAAACAAACAAACAAACAAAACTGAATGGAAGATGTTCACTAAGAATTTAATCTAAAACATATTTTTGAATTTATAAACTTAAATGTATGTAGATCTGTGTGTATATTATACATAATGAATATAATCAATCTCATTCAATAAGCATTAAGGCTTCTTATTGCATTACATACCATTTGTCAATGCAAGAAAACTCTGGAAAGTATCTCATTACTGCTTTGTAAGTGAAAAGAAGAAAGAGGATTTTAGTCATATTCCAGGTCAGAGTTCCAAGCAAAAATGCATCAAAGGACAAAGTGACCAGTAATGAGCAGGAAATATTTCACCTAGCAGGGTGAAATAAAAACGAAAAACAAAACTGGTGAGAAGTACTATATCAAAAGTTAAGAGCAGCCTGATTAACTGAGATATCACTATGAAGGGTTTTGAAAGATCTTGGCTATTGTGGCAGTGGGTAATATGAGGAGAGCAAGATTTTAAAAAAAAGACTGCAAATGAGATTAAGATAGACAAAGTTAAAAATGATCAAGTTATGGCCTAGAGTTTTGGCAAAAGGAGGATAGAGGAAGGCATATTTTTGTAGTTATAAAACGGGTGGGTAATTTCGAACCCTCCAGTTATTTCTGAACTGCAATTTCTACTAGCTCCCATCTGGAACTAATGTGGACAGAATGTTGACAGAGATATCCAAGTATAAGAATCAAGCCTTGCCTCTGACTCAGAAATCAAAACTCCTTCTGAGTCATATGAGAAAATAGAAACTTACCAGTCTGAAACCGGGAAAGCAAAAGTGAGTCAGCAGCACAGGAAGAGCCTAAGGGGCTGATTGGTCAAGATTTGGTGGAGGATTTGAACCCTCCAATCAACGTGTGTTGACGGGCAGAAAAGTGCGTGAAGGAGAAGGCAGCCCAATTGGCTGCAGAAGGGTCCAGGCGTGCGAAGGATCGGCATAAAAGGCAGACACGTGAAAAGCAAGCTGCCAGAGACAACCGATCCTACAAGCCTGCAGCATCTGCAGAAGAGTCCCTACCAGCGTCAGAGACAGCATCTGTTACTGAAGAGGAATCAGTGCTTCTGCTCTCCACCGAAGAGGACTCAAGTCCTGCTCCTGCTGCTATCAAGGATCCTCTTATCGCCAAGCCCAGCAACTTCAGTCTTGCATCCAGCCTTGGCTCTCCACGGTCATCTTGTGCACTTTCTAGGAGTGCTTCTTGCCCTGTTTCAGGATTTTAGCTGAGCCCAGTGTTTCCAGTCCAGCCTAGTGGTGCCTGCAGTCTCACCCCGAGTCTTCGGTGCAGCCTTGCAACATTTCCAGATTGCCAGTTAGTTCCAGATCTCCCATGCAGCTTCAGTGTGCCTTCAACCTCCAGCCTCACAGTGAATCTTCGGTCCAGTCTAACCACGCTTCAAGTGCTCAACCTTGCTCAGGAGTTTCACACCTATCTTGTCATGAACCTGAATTGCTGCCTAGTCCAGGGCTTCCAGCCAAGTCCAGCCTTGCTCCAAGTTCCTAGCCCAGAGAATCCAGTCTAGTCCGGGGCTTCCAGCCAAGTCTAGCCTTGCTCCAAGTCTCCAGCCTTGCTCCGAGTTCCTAGTCCAGAGAATTCAGCCTAGTCCAGAGCTTCCAGCCGAGTCCAGCCTCATTCCGAGGTCTCAGTCTTGCTTGAAATCTCCAGTTCCTGGTACCCAGTCCAGCTCAGGTCCCCCAGTTCAGTCCAGTCTGGTTCTCAGTCCTCAGAAGAGTCCAGGGGGCTCCAGTCAGCCCCAGTCAGTGTTCCAGTGTCAGCTTAATTCAAGCATTGTTCCAGTTTGACATCTCTTGTCTTCAGCTTCAGTAGATACTTGTACTCCAGCCCCTTCCAACCTTCCAGTCTCCATTGGAGAGTCCTGCTCCGCTGCCTTGTTGCCATTTCCTCCTGCATTCTTGCCGGTTGCCTTGCCGCTGCCCAGTTGGGCTTGATTGATCTAAGTTCTTTCTTGATTCAAAGGACTTATTTATTGTAAATAATTATTTAATAAAGAGTATTTTTGATATTTAGTCTCCCGGGTCGCCTCTAGTCTGAACAGGACACCAAGATAAAATCAGCAATAGCTACAAGATGTTAGAAGTCTTTGTATATTTATTTCTCATCTCTGCAATTATAAAATCTCCGGCTGAATGGAACAAGCAGCATTCTAGGTAGGCTGATGTTGCCATAACCAGGGGCACTTTGGTTGTCACTACAATGTCGTCTTAATCATGTTAATTTATACACCAGTGCAGCAGCTCAGACCATATGAAAACAGCAACCGGAGCTGGTAAAAAACAGTGACTTAGTCAAAAATTGATGAAACCAATATAATAATTTCAGGAACCTCATTTTCATGAAATTTATATTCCCAAATTTGATTTGATTAATTTAGATGATTATTCAGCACATTTACTTAGGTGTAAGTTCTGTTGAATTTAGGGATGCTAACTTCAGATTAAAGTTCCATAGGATTGTGATGTTCATCTCTGATTCTGCTACTCAACCAGCTGTCATAAAACCCCTTTTAGATATTTCTTTTTATCTATCTATCTATCTATCTATCTATCATCTATCTCAAAAAGACCAAACTCATGACAACTGCAAGGAATGGAAACATCAAAATAGTAATTGATGGAGAGGGGGTGGAATGCATGGAAGAATTCACCTTTTTAGGATCACTGGTCAATCAAAATGGTGAATGCAGCCAAGAAATTAAATGCCAAATCATGCTGGGTCACACAGCAATGATGAGTATGAATCAAATTTGGAAAAACAAGGATGTCAGCTTGATGATTAAGTGTAGACTAGTCCACACTATTGTGTTCCCCATAACTACATATGGCTGTGAAAGTTGGATGATGAAAAAGTTGGATAGAAGGAAAATTGATTCATTTGAACTATGGTGTTGGAGGAGGCTCTTGCACATCCCTTGGACTGCAAAGATAACAAATAAAGAAGTGTATAAGTGCATGAAATGGGTCATGTCACTAGAAGGAAAAATAACAAAACTTAGATTTAGTTACTTTGGTCATGTCATGAGATCAACATCGTTGGAGAAAGACGTTATGCTTGGAATGGTCAGTGGCAAAAGACGATGAGGACGCCAAAGAATGCGCTGGTTGGATGTAATCAAAGCAGACACAGGCCAAAGCAACTGAAAGAAGCTGTACAAGATCGGAAATCATGGAGAGAGCTGGCTTATGGAATCGCCAAGGGTCGGATATGACTGAATGGATAATTCGATTTGAAGTTCTGTTGAATTTAGGGATGCTAACTTCAGATTAAAGTTCCATAGGATTGTGCTACTCATCTCTGATTCTGCTACTCAACCAGCTGGCACAAAACCCCATTTAGATATTTCTTTGCTTTCAAATACAGCATTGCTAGGTTTCTGTGACATTGTCTCCTTTATTTCACCAATGAATCAGTGAATCAAAACCTCATTTTAATGTGAATTTAATGGTTTTAAAACAATCACTGTCATTTACAGTTAGCCCTCTCAGGAACCATAACATTTAATGGAGAAATTTATTTTAACTGTGGTTATATTACAGCTTTATTCAATATTTACAGAATACAAACCAACCCAAATTAAATACTTTTTAAAGCTCAGTGCTCTTAAAGCAGGGGAAGTGGAGGAAGGATTTTAAGCATGTAAATATTTCCCACTGAAATGAATGGGATTCAAAACTGCTAAGATTTAATTTCTGCACTGAATGCAAACTGAAAAGGCTTTTGTTACTATGTTGGCTCTTTAATAACCATAAGATAACTGCATCTAAAATCAGGTATATTATTTGTACCATATACCAAAATGTTTTTTTTAAACACTCAAAATATTTACAGAATTCCAGAAACTGTATTTTAAAAATGGAGCCTCAGAATTGTCTGTGGAAAGGCCTGTCCTTTCAACGGCATGATTGAATGTTTCACTAAATCCTGTGTCACGGGTTTTTTTTTTTCCTGATTTGCTTTATTGTATGGATTGGTATCTCCCTCTGACAGGGCAGTTTCCTTTCTCTTAACAAGTCCTTCCAGAAAGTAGGTACCAAAATTAAAAGAGTTGACTTTACTAGAAAGAAGCAACATGAATAACAAGATGTTGTCTGTACAGTGCTATACTTACTCCCTAGCAAATTTGGTTTATACTGGAATCCAGAAGGTTCTCATGATTATTAATTCACCAAAAAAGTGGGAAAATGGCATCAAAGGACAGAACCCAGGTCTGAGCTACAAAACTCCAGATGGCAGCAATATATACATAAAGCTAAAACTATTGATTATAGTACATGTTTTTGATCTTTCATTGAATAAAAATCAACAAATGTATTATTATATTAAAAATAATATAATATTATTATTAATGTCATTTATTTATTTATCCAATTTGTCCTTGCCCATCTCCTCCCTTCGGGGGACTCAAATAATAATGTTAATGTATAATATATATTATCAGAAAAAATAAGAGTCTAGAAAACTAATGTTGAAATTTTGTACACAACAAATTGATATGAATTCTCATTTTGCACATAAGCAACCCCAGTAAATTCAGAGATGTCTGTTTCCAAATAGATGAGCATAGAAATGCTAATAAGTGTGTTCAGCAACATTGTATTTACAGAATGAAAACAAAAAAAATGTGGCTTGGCCAGGACCATATATGACTTTTGTTTCAGCTGAGCTTTGACAATGCAAGAACATTAAGACTAGTCCAATACTATAATTTAGTTTCTCCAATATTTGGCAAATGTAAGGTTGTTGTAAGGATGAAATAATTGAGGGAAAACAATAAAACACTCAGAAGTCCGGATGATTATTTTAAAAATAATAATTTATATAATTAGATTCAGTAGGGTGGATCCCAAACTAATCATACCTAAAATAGACCATACGTCCATTCACACAACAAACTTTACTTGGTTATATATTTTCTGGTTTTGCCCAATATATTGAACTGTAAACTAATCAATGGAACTCAGGTCACACACAAACTAAGCCACAAACAATCAAAATCCAAGTTTAAAACTAACAGAACTTAGCATCTCCCTGCATCCATCTGCTACATCTTTTCTTGACTATGAACAAAGCTAACAAAATTCTTGAAACTTTGATTAGTCACAATTAACTTAATACCCACTGATCTTTTCTAAGTATGACCAAGTCTAGATTCAGTTCAGTTTGTTCTGCAATTCTTCATCGCTAATGTTTACTGTATATAAGGAAACTGAGCCAGGTCTAGAATGGAAGTAGGTAATGTTACTGCAAGAATTAAAGAATTATTTGATTTGTTTTACATTTGTATCCCCCAATACCATCTGGTCAAAACAGATCTTTTTTTATAAAGGTAAAGACTAGGGGCTTGTCCTCATACTCCATTAATATGCTTCCCTGAGAATGAAGGCGGCTTGAAATCTGCACTTCTCCAATGAGGCTGACAGTGTTGCTGCCTATACAGAAAATAATACATGTTATTTGTTAAGGGCATATCTGCATTGCATCCTTAAACTGCTCCTATAGTCATGCCAGCTTGACTTTAAAATGTCTTAAGAAAATCCTGTCTAGACTGAGATGCTTTGGCAGCAGATTACAAAGAGTTCAGCCAGGATGGCAAGCTATATTTTCTCACAGGACAATTTCTGTGCTGCTGTGCCCTCCCGTTTTTCTGTTCCAGGAAAGAAATTGCCAATTATAAAATATATGCATACAAATTTAAATTGCATCTATGCGTGCAAAACTAAAACAAAACATGCACATGTATGCAGGCACAACAACCTGTCCTGTTTCAGGCTAAGCATACATACACCAACTTGATTTGCAGACAATTTACCAGTGAGTAGCAAGCAATCACACACAAGGCAGGCAGAGTCCACATATGCAAGTGCATGCATGGACACTTCAGAAATATATACAGGAGAATTAGGCTTGCCTGAGACCTGGATAGTTAAAAGGTTCAGTCCAGAGCCAAAATGGAGCATGGCTTTAAATATACAAGCATAATCTACAACAGTCCAGAAGACCATTCACCAAGGAGGTTAGCTAGCTTAGGTCAAAGAGCCAAGGTTCATGATGCAAGCAGGAATTAAGAACAGAGGAACATGGAACCAAGATCATCACTGTTGTTTCCAACAAAAGGCCAGCTGCTGGTGGTTGCTGTAAAACAGCGTAGTTGCAGGCATAACTCAGTTAAGGGCATTTGCACTTTGTTTCTTAAAGAGCCAAGCAGAGCACCTCTGCTCAACTCTCAGAGATCCCAGTGCATCCTTGGGCTGGGTAGTCAGCAAGCATCAGAACCCTTGTCAGCCACCTCCTCCCTACCTGCTCCTGCCGATTGCTAGCTGAGTCCCTGCTGATTGCTCACTGAACCCTGACAATCTATTAGACCAGACCCCTCAACCCCTGACCCCTTTGAGTCAGAGGAGACCACAACACAACCAGTTTTAAAATACAAATTCCTCTTTCTCACATTCTGCTTTTCCTGAATAATGTCTCTCTGGCATAGTAATTGAAGACCTGAAGGACCGGGTTAGGGGCAGATCATCATGGAAAATATCTGTCTGTGTGGTTCCTAAAAGTTGACACTGACTTGATGGCACATAATCATCATAATCAATCATCATAGTAATTATAATACTTGTCTGATTGAAACCTGGGATTTTTTTTCTTTTTAATTACTGTTTATCTTTCCCTGAGCTACCTACATTTCTGTTGGGCTTTAAAAAAAAAAAAATCCACCACTGCTATAAGTCCACCAGTTTTCCATCAGTGACTGGTTCAGATATGTAAAACTAGGCAAGTTTCCATGAAAATGCAAACTCAGTAAATCTTTCCCACATCCCCACAGCTCTGAATAATTATTTTAGACTAAGTGGCTTCACCAGATTGTTGCACTGATCTGTCAGCCAGAAGATTAAATTAGTTGATTTTTTTTTAAAATAAACTTACAACATTTTAAAGTATAGTTTTCATAGGAATCACACTGTTCCCCTTTAACTTAGAAAATTTGAAGACCAGATGCTTGGACAACAGATGTTGAATGCAGCGGCTGTCTGGAGAATAGCTTTAAGAAGTATTCCAATTATAAAATGGTTTGCTGATTTACATTTTCCTTTCATTTTGTTATTCTTTGTCCTTGATTATTAAAGATATTTACAACTAACTGAACAGGTTTTGTTTTTGACTGTGAGTTCATCTTCTAATTACCCTCTTACTTGGAGGCTTACATTTTCTAAGCCATTGTGGTAGTCTATCGACTAACTATAATATGAAAGGACCAATAGCATTCCATCAAGCTCCTTGTGTATTATTCTTGCAATTAATTTTAACAAAACTCTGTGGGTTTTTTGAAGTGCTTTGTGAATATAATTATCTAAACCAAAACAAATGCTCTTCAGGTCATTACGTAATACTATTTTATGTATTTTACACCAGCATCCATTTAGCTAGATCAGAAACAAAAAGGTACAGAGCTCTGCAAAGTTTTTCATGTGGGTCAAAATGATTCTAAAATTTCTGCATTTCTCTACAGAGTTCTCCATTTCATGTCTTGTTTTGGAAGTAGAACCAATAGATTAGGCACCCTCCATTTCTTTTTTTAAAGAAGCTCTGAAGTTTGTGTCATGAGTACTGATGGTGAGCAGGAGGGGGCCTCTATCCAGGGGGGAAAACGCATGCATAGTACTGAGAAGTTAAGCAGCCATTCAAAGAAACGCAGAACAGACCCACCTTGACTTTTGGGGTTTATCTGTCTGGGTTTTTCCCATGCTTCTTCAGTTTGTTAGGATTTTCTGTCTAATGTAGCAGTAATAAAGCACTAGAGACCTATTCCTCGTCTCAGCATGGTTCCTGGCTGTTAGGACAGTTTGCATCAGAAACAGTGCCTGAGAATTTGTAGGAGCTTTTATTTCTGCTTCCCTTCCCACTGACAATCAATACCTGAAAGTGTTTTGGTTAAGAATCAGTTTTTTGTGGTGGAATTCGGCACTGCCGCTGATTCCCAGGAAGGAGGGAACACATTCCAAGCTGATTAGAGGGCTCATGGTCTGGAAAGCCTTGACAGGGAGTCAGAGAGAGTCAGGGTAGCCCCTCCCTAGACTCTCCCAGGTTACTTCCCCATAGGTTAGTTAGGATAGCTTTAGTCTGGCAAGATTCTGTCTATACGGTGAGAACAATGAAGAACTAGAGTGCAGAATACACTGACTCAGCATCATTCTTGGTCTAGTCCCGACCGTTTTTTAAAAACCAATCTCTTTTTGTTTTGTTTTCAGATTTGAAGGATCCCTTTGAGATAATATTCAAAATGTGGCACTTTTATCCTTCCACTTACACTATGTGGCCCTTTCTCCTCTCTCAGACAAAAGCCACATCTTGGGAAAGGGGAGGAGGGTAATGAATGTTGGAAAACTTCAGAATGTAATAGTTAAAAGAAAAGTAAGGAGACAATAAATATGTATTATTAAAAAAAAGATATAGTGAAGGCAAAGCATAACAAAAGCACAGGCATAACTACAACATAGAAAAAAAGCATAGGGCTAAACCCTATCCTAAAGTTTTCCATTCCACACGATAATGAATATTTTTGTCTAAAATTGTTATCTGAATTCTTCTGAACTCAATCAATCAATCAATCAATTTATTTATTACCGTTGTGGAACAGTACAAGCAGGGTCCTCGGTGAATATATATAAATTAACTTAATAGATGATAAACAAAATTTAAGACAAAGTCAAAATACATTAATAAAATAGCCTAACTAACAACTGTGAGTGAGGTCCAGGGTGCAATCTATATTTAAATTATAAAACAAACAGTAAAATGATATAACTATAATAACATCTAAAATTACAAAGAAGTGATAATATCTCAAATTTAAATGGATTATGGTTACATAAAATGTGTCTGGCTAGTGGAAAATTGGACCATCGGGGTCCGGTGGATCTTCAGTGCTGCTGCACAAAACCTGGCCATATGCTCTGTAGCAGAAGGCAGTTCATCTACGAGCAGCATCTGGGCATAGGTTGAGTCTGAGCAACCAGGAGGTCTACTAATCAGAGGTAGGATAAATCTGTTTTGAATGCCTCCATAAAAGGGGCAATGAAGAAGGCACGTTCTGTAGCTTCTACCTCTCCCGAATCACAGGGGCAATGCCCTTTAGCCAGAGGTACTTTTTTATATTTACCATCCAGTACTGCAGAGGGGAGTGCATGACATTGGGAGTTCTACTGAACTCTAAAACAGTAATACCAATATTTTCTTAGGTCAATCCACAGTTTAGGTGCTGTTACTTGCAATTTGTATTTTAACTATATTAGCAAAATTTAAATAAATTACATATATCTGTCAGTTCCATAGTCTCCTTTCAATAGTGCACACACAGAGAGAAATGAACTTCAGAAATCTCTGGTTTCCTACCATAACACAGCACTTGTGAATAATTTAATATGTACATAATACTGTGTTTTTTCCTCCTTTGGGAGATAACAGAGCAATAGTACAAGATTCATCCTCCCCAGGAAAAACAATACTAAGAAGTCAGTTTTCTACCAGTGGAGAGGCTCAATAAGCCTCTTGTGTGTTCACTAGAATGTTTTCTCACATGCTGTCTTATGTTTTCCTAAGGTGGGGCATTTTTCCCCATAGAGGGATGAATACGAAGACAGGCAGGAAGCTCTGCTTAGCCATTCTTCTTTCAATTACAGTATGATTCTTGGAGTAGCTCCACAGGATTTTTAAGATCAGTTTATGCCACTTCTTGCCTCTGCTAGCTGGTGGGTATGCTTTTATTTCCTACTCCGATTTGAACTATCCCTATTTAGGTCCACCTATGGTGTGTTATGGTTACGGAGCCACAGTGTGTCTTAATAATTGTAATTTTAAAAACGGTCGTTGAATCTAGTGGACTCTTCCACTTTCTAACCTTGCGTCAGAAAGCTTCTAACCTCAAAGCTTACACAATGAGCATTGATGAATAGATGCACTTTAGAGGGAAATTCAACAAATCGAATCAACAATAACCTGCATTTCAGCTGCCTAAGCCATCCATATTAACACAGGTGGCACAGCTGATTTTATGGGCTTGTACTTTGGTGCCCTCTTGGACTTAGAACATATATTCTTTATAGGGTAAAGGTAAAGGTTTCCCTTGACGTAAAGTCCAGTCGTGTCCGACTCTAGGGGGCGGTGCTCATCTCCGTTTCTAAGCCTTAGAGCCGGCGTTGTCCGTAGACACTTCCGGGTCATGTGGCCAGCATGACGACACGGAACGCCGTTACCTTCCCGCCAAAGCGGTACCTATTGATCTACTCACATTTGCATGTTTTCGAACTGCTAGGTGAGCAGGAGCTGGGACTAGCAACGGGAGCTCACCCCGCTGCGCGGATTCGAGCCGCCGACCTTCCGATCGGCAAGCTCAGCAGCACAGCAGTTTAACCCGCAGCACCACCGCGTCCCTATAATATTCTTTATATGCAACATTAAAAGCTGAATTAAACAGTCAGGCCATTGGTCCTTTCAGCCAAGTATTACTGGTACAGATGGGCAGTAGCTTGCCAGAGTTTCAAGGGGGAGTTTTTGAAAGCCAGATTGGAAGTACCTGGGAGTGAACTTTGAACTTTCTACTTTCAAAGCATGTGATCAGCAGCCCATCCATCGACTTCCTTCCCACTAATCCATCCAAATAACGAAAAAGGGCATCTAGTGAATAAAGTGTTTTTTTATAGGTCTTGATAAATATTCTAATTTTGAAAAGGTAATTTGCTTTCTTTGCAAATGGGAGGGATGAAGTGAACCAAACTAATCAAGATTGGCTAATAAAATGTTAATGAATTCAACATAACCTATTTCTGAGTTCCATGTGGATAGAGACCATTCTGTACAAATAACATGATAAAGTTTTAAAAATAAATACAAGGTACAATCCACAAGAGCAACAGACATCTGGGATGGAAGATTAAATCACAGATAGAGAGCATCATGCTTAATAGAGATGTCAGTGTTGCACAGTAGGGTTTCCTTAAACTAATTACATGTGATTTGCTGAAGCAAGGAGATAGAATCCCAAAACTCAGCTTATACAAAATAACTCACTTGCAGCTTTCAGGAGCCCCATGGAAGCATTTTTCTCTTGTAAACAATCTGCTTTGTATGGAGAAAATATTAAGAAATATTTAGAAAAGAATGTACCAGGGGGGATAATTAACAATAATAATTAATGTTATTAATTAATAATAATTTTTAAGAGTTTTAAAGAGAATAGCTACCCCACGGGATTTTGCTGGGCTCCCAACTTCCATTCTGGAAAGCATATAGTCGGTTCTCTGACAAGCAGAAGTTCTGTGAAGAAGGACGGTCCACAAGAAGACACTTTACTGTATGTGTAAAAAGCCATTCTGCCACAACGCATTAATGACATGAAGGCAGCTTCTAATTATGAGCAAACTGATATATACTGAATACAGTCTAATTTGCCCATTCCTAAAGTAGTACTATTTGGTATTTCATAAATGTGACCTACAGATTTCCTGATGTGAAGGACCTGAAAACACCTAGGCAACTTGTAGAGGCTAATAAAAAAATCCATATTTAAATTAATATTGTATAAATACAAGTGTAGAAATTTGCTCTAATTCCAGGATTATTATTTGCTCTAATTCCAGGATTATTTGGGGTAGATTTCCACTCTATGAAGCAGAATGAATGGCTCTAACATGCATGTTCCCATTCAAGGCTTTCCATAAAGCTTCAGTTTGCTGTGGCATTCCAGAGCACCAACATGTTGCCAAAAAGGGGGGGGGAAATCACTACATGAATAAAAAGCCATGATGGGGAAGAAAGAAAGAGGAACTGGGTTCAGTGATTTACAAGTCTCTCTTTAAAATAAAAGTGTTTTTTGCAATAAGAGCCCCATCAACCAACCTAATCAGAGTATTTTGGAGCATGATAGGTTTCACGGAGAGAAAAAGAGAGAATTGTTTATCTTAGACTTATTTAGTACATTTACAATAAATTACACCTTAATGGCAAAGAGAGTGACTAGGTGATCTGAGGTGCCTGCTCAATCTGCCAGCAACTTCAAGATTCTGGCTTTCTCTTATAACTTTTTATGATTAATTTAAATATGAACTTCTAGGAGAGGATTTCTTCTGCAAGACCTTTGAAAAAGTCTGCTCTTTGATAAAATAGGACTGATTTCCATTCTATCCTCACATGACCAGAAATGGGACCTGAGAATGATGTCCTTTCTTATTGGAATGAGTTTTCTATTGTGAATGTTAATGTAGTGCCAAATCTCCCAGTATTATCTGGTTTGTCTTGTTTGTCTTCTACAATAATAAATGCATTCTGAGTTGACATTTAGTTTTTATAGATTATAAATTTCTACTTTTTAATATTCTTTAAATCATTTCTATTTCACTAATTTATTCAGTATGCATGTCTCTGCTGCCTGTTTCATATGGCAGTTTGAAAAATGTGCACCATTCTAAGTGAAATATTCTAAAGGGAAGCAACTTCATTTTGGCATTTATTGTTAATTGAAATTTGCTATTAAGTATCAGTTATAGGACTTCTAATGCTCATGAATTTACATTATGTTAAGCATCTGCTGCTGTTCAGCACAATTTTGATAAAGTTACAGCAAGCTCATAAATTTAAAGTAGGAGTACAAGGGGTTTCAAATTCATAGGGGTTTAATGTTCTGAAAAATGGAATGGAAAATGACATGCTCTGCTGAGAGAATCTGAAGTCAGCCACGTTTTGCCTAAATTTCAGGAGCAGACAGTTTTATTATAAAGTTCAGAGCTTATTTTCCTGACTGTGGGAGCAATGTATTAAGTTATTTCCCACACACTTCTAAAAAGAAAAAAAAAATCAGAAATATGTGCTTGCTCATGCGTGCAGAATGTCTTGTATGTGTGCAGTAAAAGTATGGTGCTTCTTGCATAGTGAATGGTTAAATGTTTTGACATTTGGTATCATTCTTTTATCTGAGATCTTCTCAGTTTCACTGGTATTCTAATATTACGGAGTTTACACTTCTTTTTATTGTAGGACCTCCAACCGAAAAAAGGAACATTGTATGTGAAGAAGTAGGCTAAATCTATAAATGGCAGGTGTGATATCACAATCAAAACCCCTTTTGTAGATACATGTGATGTCAACACATGTACAAAAGAGCCAGGGCTTGGATTGTGATGATGCACAATTCATCTTGCAGAATTTGATCACTCTCCTTCCCCTAGCTGCTGCTGATTTCTTTGATATTTTAATCATTCAATTAAATATTAACCTAAAAATTTTAAAAATAGCATATCAGTTTTAAATTTGGAGAAGACTGTTTGCGTAAGCTGAGTACTTAACACAGAGAGACATTTGCAATGCAAATGATCTGTTATATAGGCTCTTTATCAGGTATATAGTATGAACAGATGCCAGAGTGCCAGCGTGGCATGCCATCATGCCTACTGGGCTTGGTCTTGGAAGGATGGAAAAGAAATTAATTCTGTTTACCTATTAATGCAGATTCAGCTAATTTACACTTGTCAGACAATATCCACAGACATTTAATTATCATTTGCTATTTGCCCTTTGCTCCAACTTGGTAATGTGGTTTACAATTTAAAAAGGGATATAAAATTACTATACTAGGAAATAGTGTGAAGAAATTGTATACATTGGCAAAGCAATGTGCACTGTCTAATAACTGTAAAAAGTGATTATGGAAATGTGTGTGGAAGAATATAAAGAAATGCATACGCTAGGAGAAATGTGTGCAAAATGGGTATGAATTCTCATGCATATCTTTAAAAAAAAAAGAACATTGCAAACTAAAATATGGAATGAAGAGAAACTGAACTTGACTGAGTCATCTGCTTATCAGTTTATTTGGCCTGACACTAAGAAGGTGGTCAGGCCCCTGGTGCTGGATTTGCTGTGGCTGTTTTCACTTGGTTGCAATGTGGTGCCATACATCTATCATTTAACTGTGGTGGAATAAAAATGAAATGAGCACATCCAGCCGGTCAGACTCAATTGTCACTCAAGTCAGCACTGCTGCTGAATCATCTTCCTCTGCAACACCTGCTAAGCCCAACTGGTCAGTCCCATACAGGGATTTGGTTTAGAGACTCCTCAAATCTTACAGGCCTCTCTCGTTTCTTCCTCAACATATTGTACAAATGAGACTCTACCATCTGAGCAGGTAGGCAGGGATTAGCCTATGCTATTGTGTGTGAGATATGGCCGTCTTAAAGGAAAGAGTGGAAGAAGATACCTTGATATGGTATGAGCAGATAGGGAACTAAGAAGCAGGTGAAGACTCAGGCTATTACATATTCTATCCTGTGGTGATAGGAGAAAAGTTTAACTTTTCAGAAAGCTGAGTATAGTGAATAAAATAGATTTTATATCTGCAGAACATATATCTTTGGCCGCTAGTCCACAATAATTCCATCATCCATCCTGTGAGCTAATTAAAAACCCTGTTTTCAGTCTAAATGAGACTTGGAACAAAACACTGTAAGATACATACAGATAAGAAGAAGAAAAAACATTAACATTAAAATTATTTTATGATAAGCTTCTGAAACCATTTGATAACTCCTTGCTGATGGGATTCAAGCTACCCATTAGAGATGTTGAGAACCTTTAGCGTGGAGAAGAGAAATCTACAAGGGGAGTTGATGGCTTGCTTTCAAACACCTGGAGGGCTGTTATGTAGAACACAGAAAAGGTTTGTTCAGAGTTGTACCAGAAGATGGGACAAGAAACAGTGGGTTTAAATTACAAGGAAGTAAATTTTGGTTGAACATCAGGAACCAATTCCTAATGGTAAGAGCTGCTCAACAGTGGAGTAGACTGGTGGTTGACTTTCATCCATTGGAGGTATTTATGCAAAGATTGGATGGCTATCTGTCCTGGATACTGCAGTTGTGGATTTTGGACAAGATCCCTTCAACCCAAATATAGGGAAAGCTGATATCGCAACACCCATGCCTCTCATCTTTTAGCCACAAACATCAACATTTTAACTGCCTCTCCACCCATTAGATAACAGGCATATCTATGTCAACTGTGGGCCAACAAATATAGCAAGTAAACAAACAACAGCTACTGTGATGGGACAAAGAAATGACACATTAAGGATAACACTTTTCATGCTGTTGGAAATATTCATCTTTCATGTCATTTTGTATGGCCAGGGATCCTAACTCAAACTCAGCACTGGGGAAGAGTCCAAGTATAATAGAATAGCTGATGTTATGATGAGTTCTCTCACTAGGATAGCCTCCCTACAGCAGAGCCATGCACAGCACTGCCAATTCCTTTACAGCTGAGCATGCAGACAGATAATCCCGGGTAATTCAGCATGCTGGCTGGAGGTTGACAGTTCCTAATGCAATACCCAATCATGACATTCTAACTTACCAGTTTCGGAACACAATAAAAAACGGGCTGAATTACCAAACTACAAATAGGTAGAGATTGCAGCAAAACTTCAAGAAAGATGTTCAGTATGCTTGTGAATGCCACTTTAAGGCATGCAGCATTCACATTCCACTAAAGAAGGTTATACTTATGTAAGTCTTTTAAAATGGGTAATCATATAAAATGCTTCCAAATGAAAATGAATTGTTATTTTACTTAAAAATTGAATTGGTTTATACTATGTGTGTGCGGGAGGGAGGGTTGCATCTAATTTCTTCTGCAGTTTTAATACACAAATTCATCCAAAGCAACATGATAATGTGTGTGAGGTATCAGGGCAGATTTCTGAAATTACCAAAGCATTTGAAGGAGCTGCTATAATCATGGAAAATGTTGCATTAAGATTGCATTTCCTTGGATTTCTGGTGGGAACATGGCAGACTGAGCAGCTGTGCCTGCAAGCTCCACAGGCAGAGCTGACAACGTGGCATTTTTGGGGGAGCTCAGGTAAGTTTTCCTGAAGCCCAAGAGTGTTCTCTGGATGTAGGAAAACACCAGGAATCACCCCATCTGCCCTCCAGACAGCTGCTTGCAGCCAGAAGATCACAAACAGCATTTCGTGTTCGACTGGTAAGAGCTAGCTCGGAGGCTGGGAGGTCACTACTTTCCAAGCTGCACTGTAGTCTTAACGGGACACTAAGACTGGCCACCCCATTTCTAAATCACCAAATTTATTTTTAAAAAAATATGTGTACCCTAAGAGAGGCTTTCTACAACAAGGAGAAGCAGGCTGTCTTGGTGCTTATTGTTATTGGGGATTACTTTTTAAAACAATTCTTTTTTAAGTTTTGGAATTCATTTCCCTTCCAAATATAAAGGAGGATTGAGAGTAAATAAGTGTCTTCCTGTTATTATTTTGGTATTAAATTTGAAGATTTTCCTACATGTTGAATCGGCTGATTTAAACATTCAGCTTTCTGTTTCTACTTTCCCTTGGGAACTGTCTATCTCACTTTTACTTTGTGTAAACATACTTCAGAACTTTTTCATATCTCCGACTTTCACTGGTTAAGCTCCTAGGGGGCACCATAATCTACCGTGTGAGACATGGAGGTTTTTAAATGGATTTTTTCTGACTTCCATCAAGATTTTAAACAGATCATTTCTGACTCCTATCAAGCTTTTATACAAGACATTCAGGACATTGTGGAAAATATGAGTTCTAAAATGTGTCATCTGCTTGGGGATGTAGTAGATGAAATTGAGGAATTCAACAGTGAGAAATGTTTCTTCTAAGAATGAGATTGGGATTTCTGTTGAGATGCTGGATGAAGATTGAAAAGTCGAGTTGGAGAGGGATCTGCAAGCAATAAGTAAAATTGACTTTTTGGTGAAATGCCATGAAAAAGAAGGGGTCATTTTGTATGGGAGGCTTTCTGAAGAGAAGTTGGAATTTTTGAGGGGGGCAGTTGGGCTGTTTGATTTTCTCAAGAGAAAAGTTTTGTGCACATTGTGGGGATATGTAAATGCTTTGGTTTATTTTGAAGTGGGATAAGGGTTGGAGAATGTTTATCTGGATCGCTTTTGGGGTTTGACTGATATTGTTTGTTTTTAAGGATATGGATTAAGATTATTAGGGTATAAAAATGTTTATTTGGATGGTTTTAAGAATTTGATTTCAGGTCATTGTTTCGAATTGCTTTTCTTTTTTGTGTCTTCTATTAAGATTAAGATTATTAAAACTGTCATATTATTTAGTATAATGGCAGACAATTGATGTGCTTTTTAGTTTGACTTTTAGTATAGTAGACAGAAATGTATAGAATAGTAGTAGGAAGGGAATAATTAAATAAGTGTTGTATTTTGGGGGGAATGGTTTAGGAGGTTTATATGATTTTTTTTTCTTTAATATAAGGGGAGGGAGTAACTGTACTTAGTGATTTTTATAGTGTGCTAAAGGGGAAGGATTTATAGAAATAATCTGATTTTGGTTTAATATAGAGGAAGAGATTGATAATGGAAAATTTTTGTATATCCTTGCTGTTAAAAGTCGGAAGTCACATCTTTCTGTAATGTTGTACAAAATTTTTCTTTTGTGTTTTCACACCTTTTTAGTTTTTCTTCTTTTTTGGTAGGGTTTTTTTTCCCATAGCTTTTATCTTTCTCTTTAAGCTTAATAAAATTCATTTTAAAAAAGATTGCATTTCCTTATTATACACAGCCACATTGCTCCATGCAACCCTGTCAACAGAGAGAGAATTCTGTTGAGTAATATGCATAAAACACCTCCCCATACACTCATCTAATTCAATAACCAGTTGTTAGATAATGGTAGTTACTCTGAATGCCAAAGGTCACACACAAGGGATAATTCAATAATGATTCAGTAGTAATGTTGTGATCACAACTTCCATCCTACCTTGTCTAAGTCAGATTAAAAAGGTTTTATCACTGAAACCCTTGGGAACTGACTAGGACTATGTTAAGTGAGGCATTGTGCTGATGAAGCTAGACTGATCAGCACTGAGCAAGTAAACAGAGAGGAAACTAGTAGGAGTTTGCTAGGAGTTCAACAGGAAGAAAAGAAGAGAGTGGCTGTAGTAGTTCTTTGTTCTGTGGGATTGTGTACTGAGCTATGAATCATAAAAAGATCATATTCTGAATAGCTGCTGATTACAAGGAGTGAGTCTTGTGCAAGTGAAGAGAGAGACTCAGGGGCATTCAGCAGGACAGGAGTAGATCTTCATAATTTTCAAGGCTTCATACTTGAAAAATTTGAGAATGGACCAATAGAAGGGAGAAAAAAAAAAGGACTTTTTACTGGTGATGCCCTAAGAAACAAAAGGGAAGATGAATAACCAGAAGTCTCCAGTTATGACCTGCAAAGTTTATGAAATGTTTGTTTCCTGTCTGAAAGCAACCTGACATACATTTGCAACAAATGGAAGATCACAACAGTCCTTGAAGAAAAAACAAAAGGGTTGGAAAAGCAAATGGCTATCTTTCAGCTTATGAGAAAGGATGAAGTTTCATCAGTTCAAGGAAAAAAGGTTCCACAACTGAAACCGACATTGGAAGCAACTCTCCATATGAAAGACAGTCAAACAAAGGAGTAAATCCAGTCAATGACAGCAACTATCAGAAATAAAAGAAGTAGAAGATTTTCTGCATGACTGGAAATTGGAAATGGTTTTCAGGCCCTTGCAGATGAAATATACTTTGAATGTTCAGACACTGCAGAACAAGAAACAGGACAATAAATCCCTAAAGGACAGAGATGATGCAACTGTTCCCTATAAGAAGAGCAAAGATATCAGTCAAGAAGGTGACTGATTACTACAAGGAACTGAATAAATATATATGCCAACCAGACCTATCAGCCAGTGAGATACGCTGATTGCCAGAGCAATGATCAGGAAAGTGACAAATTAACTTCCACTAACAATGATCCCTTCTTGCTAATACATGTAGGGACAAATGATACTTCAAAGAACAGCTACAATAATACTGTAATGGAACTTGAAAATCTTAGAAAGAATCCTAAGAACTTGGAGTCTGGTGGTTTTCTCATGGAAGAAGACTGGAAAGATAAACACTGCAAGTCAATGACTCACAAGTTAATGAGTAAATGTCTTGGACAAACAATTCTTATCAGTCCTGGTAACATGCCTGGGGAACTCCACAGCCAACCTGGCCAGGGTGTCAAATAGATTGGGTGGGAAAGCTATCAGGCAGCAAGGAGGCTGGTAGAATAGCAGCAGTCCCATCTAATCCCTGGTATCCAACCTAATCAACAGAGTCTCACTTCCAGTTACCTTAAATGACAATAGCAACTCCATCACCCCTTCCCTGGGGTCATGGCTGGTGCCACGCCTGAAACCCAGGAGGAAACGTTTCTAACTCCTGAGCTACCTCAGACTCCATACCCAGAGTAGCAGGTTGAAATCCCAGATCATAAATCTGGGAAACTCCACTGCCAATCAGCCACAGAGTCAAGAAGCCCAGGCAGGGAGGAGGTAAGCGAGCAGCAATCCCAACTAATCCCTACAGCCTAGTCTCACAAAGGGGGTCTCACATCTGGTTATATCTGGGGCAGGGCCCCGAAAGGCAACCAGAGATTCCTAAGTAACAACGTCCACTCCCCCTTCCCTAACCCAGAGGTATGGCTGGTTCCACACCTGAAACTGGGGAGGGCACATCTCAGAGAAGGCAACACCCCCCTCCCTGCCCAACCAGATTTCAATGATGCAAGCTAAGAGGAAAAATACCTTCCATTTTCAAGAAGTGCTTCTCTGCAGTTATAGAAATGAAAATTTGACATTATAGTTTGGCAGCTAAATCTATTGAGCTGTGGACATACTGGAAGGCTAGGATATAAAATTACTAACATCTGTACAACTCATCTTTGCAAAGTGCTTTAAAATCATGCTGATTTCAAAAATATGACTATTTCCACAGACTTCTGAAGCCAAGAATACAATGGACACTAAGAAGAATACATAGAGTTTAAAAATTACCTTATATGTGTCGTGCCAAATGCAGGATACGGTTCAATACACAAAACAGCAAACTGGGGAGCAGGGGGCGGGGAGGAGTGAAAAGTTGTGTGCCACATATTGGGAAGGTGCTGAATTCTTTCCTCTTTCCATTCCATTATGATGCTTTCCTGGAGGGAAACTGTCATGGGCATTATGCAGACTGGTTGTTGTCATGTTGTGATGATATTTAAATACAGGGAAGCCCTGCTGAATTCAGAGGGACATATTCCTGGCTCAGTTTGTTAGGAGTGTCAAGACTTCCATGTCCTGAAACTGAGACTCCTATACCTTTGAATGTTGAGATTAAAAAGAAAATTCCACCATTTCTGGCTTTTCCCAATGTAGCGCTCTGTTGGGGGAAAAAAACCCTCAGTGGATAATTTTTTCTTACTGTGATGGAATTTACAGGACTCTTCTGCAAATACAGAACTCTTAGCACCTACAGACTGATATTTGAATGCAGTCAAAAGGTTGGTGTGGCTTGATTATTAAAAAATATATATTCCAAACATAGAAAAAGCATGAAAAATGCATGAATACAAGAAATTGTATGTTCTGTAGAAACATACTTGTGTAGCTTATTTCACATGAATCTTGGGGAAAGAGGAAAATGTAATATAATTCATAGGAAATGTCCATTCCAAGTTAGATCATTGGCCAGAATATTCAAGCTGATTTTTCCCCCCAGTTTTTCTATTTTTGCCCTTTAAGATGCTCTCATATTCTGGACACTAAATAAACAGGCATTTTTCCAAACAGAGTTTTGTAGAAAAGATTGTTGACTGATTACCTGAGAAACACATTTTGTGAATCCTGATTATTAGAGATGAGACCAGGAGATTTTGTGCACTTGTAAAAAAAAAAGATGCATTAAAGGCCTTAGTTTTTAAAACTGAATTACAGAAAGAGCTGAGGAAAAGGGATGGATTTTTCAACTTCATTTCCATACAGATCAAATGAAACTTCATGCTGCCCCTAAATTACAGGTCCTGAAATAAGATCTGGAAGACAATAAAATTAAGGTTAATCTTGGCCTTAGGTGTTAGGAGTAGCAAAACATGAGGCAGATGAATATTAAAAATGCAACAGGCTTTGTAAATGAGCAGCATAAAGTGCAGCATTTTTGGGGTCCATCAGCCATTCAGTAACTAGATGTTTCTCACTTTTCTAATGGCATTAACTATCCCCACCCTTGACATTATCTAACATTTGTGGCCACGATCCGATTTGATGAGAAATGCATGAAAAGGGCTCAGGAAAGATCCTTTAATATTTCACATGGGCAAACCACAGCTTCTGATTCATCCTGTATGCTTTCAAATAAAATATGTAAACTTTTGCTGTTGTATATAGAGCATTCCTAAGATGATGGAGCAGCAGACAGGGCATGTGAATAGTGATTTTGAAGGTGTTGATTTTGCCTCTCCTAGCTAATAAGATTGGCCAGAGGGGACTGGCACCATAGTTAGGAGACATATGCTTCCTTCTGGGAGAGATATATGTTAAATAAATGCATTTCTGCTTGATACAAGCAAACTGAGGAGTTATTGGCTGCTTTCAAATATATTATTTGATTCCGTCATAAATGTAGATGCAATTGGATGGTACCAATTTCAGTCAGGCTTTTGCTCAGATATTGGATAGAGATTTTGATTGCCTTGATGCTGTGAAATAGATAGGGAAGCACAGCTGCACAATGACCATTGATCACAATAGAGGCTTATAGGACTAGAGTTCTCTTCTAGTTTCACAGCCTGCTACTAGTTGTAACAGCATGGGCACTCCCTTTGTGTCATACATATGCAATTTGCCTTTCCATATAGAAAGGTGGATAACCTGAGGAACTTCCTTTAGATGATGATGATGATGATGATGATGATGATGATGATGATTAGATGCCCAAATCCCTAAGGACTTTGGTGGTTTACCAGAAAAATACCCAAGAAACAACACATCATAAACAAAAGTATACAAATAAAAGGTTCACAAACTAAAACATAGAACTGAATAAATCAAAACCAAAGTATAACCAAACTAATATGGAATCAAGGCCCAAATTTGCAAATTCCAGTTGTTTTTAGTGGCTTCTGGAAGGCATCTGGGTATGAGCCAAGTAGATGTGCACTGGAAGGCCAAAGGACCAATGCCATCACCTAAAAGCACCACCACCAGGCCTTGGCATCCCTCATCTCCCTAAAGTCAGGCACTACTAATAATTTCTTCTGGGTAGATCAAACTGGTTGGGCTGATTCCAACAGGAGAATGCAGTCCTGCAGATAACTAGGCACCATGTCATGTAGATTTTATAGGTTGATACCAGCCCTTTACTAGGTGCCTGGAAGCTGTAGGGCCTGCAGTGCTGGTGTGATGTGCTCCCACCAGCGAATGCCAGTCAGAACAACAGACACTACTCTCTGAACCAATTGCAGCTTCCAAGTGATCTTCAAAGGCAGCTCCAAGTAGCATATATTGCAGTAGTCCTGTTACAAATCATGGTGTCCTGTTTCAGGTTTCAAACATACACAGTTGCTAGGTAATGGTAGGCAATTTACTCAAGACTGAATAGACAAACAGCAGACAAGGAAAGGAGCATAAATCAAATAGAGTCTCTGGAGAAAAGACTTGCCTGAGTAGTATCACTTTCTGAAGGAGCATATAGTAGTCAAGATCCAGTCCAAAATGCAGAGAACCAAGCACAATTTATCAATTTGTCCAAGGGTTGGAGTTCTAGGTTCCTTGCACAGGCAGGAGGCAACTACATACTAAACTTAAAAATAAAATTAAAAATTTAATGACATTTTCTTTTTCGGTTATGAACTGCCTTAAATGCCCTATGAACAAACAGGTAGGATGATCATGATCATACTGATGATTTATCTCTTGCCTTTCAGCACATAAGGTGCTTAAGGTAACTAAAACTAATACATACTTTAAAAGAATACTGTAGTAGATAGCTAAAAATGAATAAAAGTGGTTAAAATAGTTATTCATGCAATTTAACAGGCCTAGCTGAGGAGATCTTAACTCCCTTTCTTGCAAGTGGAAAAAGTGGGGATAAATACAATTCCTCAACATTTGGGAGCATTGTAGGTGAAGGCTGCCTTCCAATATCCAGGAGGCATCAGGGAATTGTATTTTACTATATTTTATCTTACTATAGACTGGTTATTGTCCAAAATAAAATATTTTTCTCTCTGTATTAAGGTTGAGGTAAGTTAGAATATCTGCTGGTGTTTTAAATTTTACTTATTTGCACGTATTACCCTCCATTTGATTGTTCCTATTATAGAGTTTGTGCCACAAGAAAGTTAACTAGAGGTAACAATGAAAATGTGCTTATTAAAATTCTCCTATACTATACTCATATAGCTGGTACTGTGAACTCTAACATCCTTTTCTACATGTTTTAACGTTAATCTCATTTGCTGGAGAAGTGATAGAAAAAAACTTTAACTTGCTGATCTTAATCCATTAGCAGAAGAGCTAAGTTTCCAAAGGAAACTTTGTTTTCAGCTGTGGTTTCTATGGGTTGGTAGTTTTCAGCAGTCTGTGGAACTGGGTGAATGAGATGTTCAGCTTGAGATCCACATCATCTGAGGCATCTCCTACATCAGTAAGAATCTGGATGGACATTAAGGTTGGCAATTCAAATCCGCGTGACGGGGTGAGCTCCCGTTGCTAGTCCCAGCTCCTGCGAACCTAACAGTTCGAAAACATGCAAATGTGAGTAGATTAATAGGTACCGCTTCAGCAGGCAGGTAACAGCATTCCATTTAGTCATGCCGGCCACATGATCACGGAAGTGTCTATGGACAAACGCCGGCTCTTCAGCTTTGAAACGGAAATGAGCACCGTCCCCTAGAGTCGAACACGACTGGACTTAATGTCAAGGGAAACCTTTACCTACCTTTACTATTAAATTCTATACAGATTCTCCCATAGACAATGAAACAGTTATTTCCTGTCCATATCTGCAGGCAACATAACAATATTTAGAGGCATTTGGAGATACTGTATTGTTTCTGCTAGAGAGCATATACCAAAGATAAAACAAGTTTGGGTGCCCTGGACGATTTGCTAATAGCATATATGAATATCCCTGTAGGAGGGGCAGTATGGGGAAAAAATGAGTAGTGATCTCAACATTGCCCATTGTATACAGGCAAAGTCATTCAGTGGTTTGTCAGGGTCAGCCTCGCTCTGAATAAGACACAGACTCACTTAATAGGGATTAAGGATTTCCGGTTTATTGAAACGGCACTGACAGATAGAAAAACGGGAATGGGGGTGCGGTGTTGAGGTGCCCTGTATATAGCCTCTTGCAGGGTCCCGTGCTCCTCCACCCTTCATTGTCCCCATTTCCCTTGATGGGTTTCTTGATGGCTGTGGGGGCGTTTTCCCAGTTGCTGTCCTTGTCCTCTTGGTTCAGGTGTGTCCTCCAGGTGCGGCTTATCGCTGCTTATCTGAAGTCCTTCTATTCAGCTGCATATGATTCCATGGGTGTGGGTGCTTTGGGTGCTTGATTCAAGCACTGATTTAATTATCTCCTTCCTCTTTTTCTTAATGATCATGATCCACGTTGTGAGGCTCTTTGTGCCTTGCAACGGGGTCATGACAGGTTAGACATTCAATCATGCTAGTGTCATAGCTCATCTCTATTTAGATATTTCAGTCTGTCACAGGTACTTGGCCAAGGTGAAATTGAAACATTGAACACCTAAGTAAATCCCTCCTGGCACACAAGATTGAGCTTCCTGGTTTTCTATGCCTATTATTCTCTGCCTTAGTTTGGCTTTGGTCCAATCAGGGCCTTGTATAGTATCCTGCAAGTAATCACAGTGGCTCCAGGTACGTAGAATGGAGCTTTTCTATTTGCTAATAAAATTATCAGCAGAAATTAGAGATGCCAATCTAATAGGTTGGAAACCTGTTTTTAGCCAACAATTCAGTGTATTAAATGACAACACAGCTTCAATTTTATTTGCACCAGCTTCTAGACACAGTACAATATTTGAGACACATCATGGTACTTGGAAGATACTTCTCAGGAATTTAGATTGAAGGATCTCCATGAATGAGATATTTTTATAGGATTCTGTTGCTACAACATATAGAAGTTGCACTTGGGCTTTAAACTATTACAATTAATAGTTTAATTCATTGTGAGATATATGTTGCTCCCCAGGAGCTATGAGACATTTGAATCACCAAAGTTTATCTCAGTGGAAATCGCTGAACAGACTGTGCATGGGCATAACAAGATCCAGAGATACTCTGAACAAGTGGGGCTATTGGGTGGCTTCTGCCCTTTGTGAATGTGGAGACATGCAGACAACAACACATATGTACACTTGTCCTCTGTGCCCTGATCAATGCACATTTGAGGACTTCATCACAGCATGACAGAACACAATTAATGTTGCCAGTTTCTGGGCAAGAACTGTTTAACTTTTATATATTTTAACTTTTATATCTTATATTTTAAATTCTATGTTTTACAGTATGCCTTATTTTAATTGTGATGCTTCTGACATGAATAAATAAAAAATCTCAGTGCATATTGTAGAACATACCCCGGATGTGCATTCTGGCTTCCTATAGCATGGAAGACTATTCCCAAATATATGAATAATTGGATCTCATGTCCATTTAGTTTCCATCTGTGGACTTTAAGGCACTTTGCAAAGACTGTATGTTTGGTCTTATCATAATTAATCTCTGTGCAATATTCTGCAAGGGACCACAACTTCTCAGGCCAGCCTGGGTCAGTGCCACTAGAATTATACTGTCCATAGAAAGGATTGAAACATGTTTGTATGCCAATTTAGGGGGATGATGTGCCAAATTATATAAAGCTGAAATCAGGGAATTTATATAAATGTTGAATAGCTTAGGAGCTAGGATATAGTTCTGCCTAGTTCCTTTACTCATCAAGATTTCCTTAGTGTAATGGGCCTGCATAGAATATCAGACTTTTATCCTAGATTTATCTTGAACTTTTTGCAGTAATAGAAACTACCATTGACTGATAGAGGATTCTTTCATTTGTGGCTATTACAAATTAAGTTAAAGGTAGACTTAACATCTACAAAGGCAGCATGTAACACTGAACTAGGATTAACCGTATATTTTTCAACCAAGTATCAGGGCTTGATTTATATGGGAGAAACCTTCCCCAAAGCTAGCCTCCTCATCTGCCAATATGTGTTCTGCCTCAACCCAATCCAATAGTTTCTCTCTTAATTGGATAGCATGCATCTTACTAATAATATTCAGTAAGCTAATGGGTCAATAATTAGAAGGAACATTCCTTTTACCTTTTTACAAATAGAGACCATCATTGCAAAACCACATTCCCATGGGAATCTTGCAGTGCTATCTTTATATGTAAAAAGGAAAGCTAATACAGGACTCCACCAATCTAAGTTCCTATGTATAATCTCTATACTAACAAAATCATTGTCTGATGCTTTTGTTTAGCCAGAGATGCAGTTTCTGCATTTGGAGGAGTCTGCACACTCCAGGCATCAGAGGCTGAAATGTTGAGTAATTACATGATGAGATTGGCTTCCAACTACTGGGCACAAGAAGGCATATTTTCAACAGAAATAGCTATTGTGTGTGGGTGTGTGCGTGCGTGCTCGCCAATATGTTTAGCATCATCGGATTCCTTACTAAAATATGGATTGAATCCAAGGCTTTATTGCATCACTGGGAGTGACCCTGAGTGTAATGGCCTAAAGAATACCCCTAATTGGCAGCCTATAGTGTCACATCCTTAACTATTCACTAAACCTCCCAAAAAGACTTTTGGGGTCAAATAACACTGCAGGGGATGCTGGGATTGATGAAGGTTGCCTCCTTCCCTATTCATCTGTAAAAGCATTCAAGTTACAAGAAAAGTTTTCTGTAAAATCGGTCTTGGTGGGAAAAGGGAAAGAAGTTGCAATTCTGTTTCTGTTTTGGATGCCAGGTGGCAAACCTCAAAGATATACCCTAAAGATATAAAGTCAGCTAACATGTAACTTCCAGGAGGGGCTCCAATTATGAAATAATCTGGAGTCTCCAGGAGCTGCTAACAAGGTAAGACACCTGCGAGTTATCTATTAACAAGATCTACCAATGAGGATTTCCTGAAATGAAATAAATTGTTAATAATGAGTTTCTGTTGTACAGGAAAGAAAAAAATGCTTGAGGGTAGTTAACCAAGTGGTTTCTATAATGGAAACAAATGAGAGCACAACGTTCCATTGTTTCCTCTATTTTAGCCACCGCAATTATTGTTCTAGAAAGATGTGCATGTGTTTAAACAAGTGATGCTCCTGCTAAATGAGGCCAAGAAACCAGAACCTTTAGCAGATAAATCTTATGGGCTCCAACACAGATCAAGGGAATGGCAAGTTCTACTGGTAATGGTAATGGCAAAGGGTCAAGGCAAATGATAGCAATGGTAGCTTGCTAAACCCTGTACCAGCTCCTCAAATAGGATTTTAGGAAGGTTCATGTGGAGAAGGAGAAAGTTACAAAATTAAAGGAATCCATCTGGCTGAATAATGGAAGAAATACATTCTTTTAATTTTAAAAATTAGGATAATGCTTTTGAAGAAACTGAAATTAGTTGATGAAACCGATACTAGGGCTGTGCATACTTTGCAAATCATTTTAGGAAAGATTTATTTTTATTCTGATGTGAACTTGTACTAAAACCTATCATGGATATGTTAAAAATAGGACATGCCAGACCCATCTTACTACTTTTTTTGACAAAGTGACTAGATTAGGAGACTACGTATAATTAGATTTCCGTACAGCTTTCAATAAAATTGACCATAGCCTCTTTCTTCATAAAATAGAAAGGTGTGGGATGGATGGTCCCGCTACTAGATTTGGAGGTGGTTGAACAAGCACATCCAACATGTGGTCCTTAGTGAATCTATCCCTCCATGGAAAGAGGTATGCAGGAGGGTACCTCAAGGCTTTTTCTGGGCTCAGTGCTCCTCAAGATGTTTATACATGACTTAAGTGATGGAATAGAAGAAGTGCTGAGCTAATTTGCATATGACACAAAGCTGAGGGGCTGTTACTACTATCTTAGAAGACAGGGTCAAGGTTCAAAAGGATCTTGATTGACTTAAACATTGGGTCTTTTCCAACAAAACGTAGTTTAGTGTCAGGAAACGTTGGGTTCTGTATTTAGGTATGAAAAATCAGAGGTGTTTTTTCATACCCATACAAAAATCAGAGCCCAAGACAGAATATGCCTGGCTCAGCAGTAGCACATCTGAGAAGGATATGGGTCTCCTGGTAGACTACAGATTAAATATGAAACATCAGTATGCTGTAGCTGCCAAAAGAGGCAATGCAGTCTTGGACTGATCAACATAGGTATGATGTTGAGATCATGGGAAGTGATAGTTCTGCTCTATATTGCACTGGAATACTGTGTCTAGTTTTGGTTGCCACAGTACAAGAAAGACGCTGAGGAAATGGAAAGAGTGTAGAGAAGAGCAACAAAGATAGTGAGGGGCTTGGAGGCTACATCCTATGAAGAATGATATATTTAGTCTAAAGAAAAGAAGGCTAAGGGGAGACATAATAGTACTTTTCCAATATTTGAAGAGTTGTCACAGAGAAGAGGATATGGATTTACTATCCATAGTGGCCAAGGATAGCACAAGAACCAATGAGTAGAAGCTTTATTCTGAGATCCAAACTCAGAATAAAGACAAATTTCATGACTGTGACAGCTTATAAGTAGCAGAACAGCCTGACCCCTGGAGTTGTATATGTCCCATTAAGCAAAGGTTGGACAGTCATTTGTCTGGGATAGGGTGTTGGACTAGAAGGCCTCCAAGTTGCTTGCCAACAGTATGATTCTTTGATTCTATGATTATTCTGAATCATTTTCAAAACATACACAATCCTTTGAAATACTGACAGAACCTTGATGCAGCAAGTGTGAACACCGTGTTTTTGTACATTAGTGGAAGTTTCCTTAAAAATATTAAATTAGTGATTTCCTATTAAAATTTCATTTGAAATATACTAAAATAGAAATCTCAAGAACGTTTAATAATAGTTGGTTGCAATATGTGTGAAATTGGAGATGCAAATCAGGAGTTAGAACATTATGCCAGACCTGCAACTAGGGTCTGTTTCACCCGGGGCAAACATGGATTCTGCACCCATTTTGGTGCCCCCCCAAACTTTTTAACTCTTTTAAACTATACAGCGATCATGAAACCTTTTTTTATTAAATCCTTTAAAATGATACCATCATTACTTAATATCTGACCATGTGAATGTGTTTAACATTGTGTTTAATAAGCCAAATATTTGGAAGTACAGGATTTAAGAGTTTCCCCAGAGTCTCTCTTTTGGGGGAGATGGGTGGTGATGAAATTTGATAAATAAATAAATAAAATCTATCAGACTACCTCTTGTGTTTCAAACTCACACTGGGATTAATTCCAAAAAAATACCCTTATATTTTCCCACAGACTCCAAATCAAAACATCAGCATGTAATGCAACTTTTACTATTTTACAGTATTAATATTATGATGGCTTCATTTATATTTGGCTTTATGCATTTATAAATAGGAAATCGATTTCTATTTTCAGACAAATTAATAAAGAAACAAAAATTTAAGACTGGGATATAAGTCAGACAGTTCATATAAATTAAAAAAATTACTCAGTAAAGGAGAGACCTATCATTGCACTTGGCAAGGTCAAAATATGTGTAATATTTATCTGGAATCCCTCCCTCCCCTCCCTTCAAGTAAAAAATTGAAGGTGAAAAATAATAGAACTCCAGATCAGCCTTGTGATGGGTGCTGAAGCGATGTGGGGCCAGAATAGTTGACTTGCTCTATTTCACAAATATCTCTTGTAAGTATATTTTTCATGTAGGAATCTAATAATTCATGATGCTTCTCATGAATTAGGTTAGAATGATATATCTAACATTCCTGCTGAAATATTCATAGGGCTGACTACTATTAATCTCCCAGCTTTCTCAGTGTGTGACTTTCCGCTAAATCAGTGGTCTGTGGTCTCTGTCTGGCACAGTAAATGAATGAAAATGTTTGACATCACTGGTTTGTTCATAGGTTTGCATCATTTGTTGAAAAAAAAACAAGCCTAATTCAGCCCACCAGTCACAGTCTATTGATTGCCCTAACCCTGCATTTTTGTTTTCTTTGCCATGCAGCAAAAAATGGGCCACCATACATTATTTGTATTTGATTTGTATGCAGGACCTTGGTTTTTTATTTATGTGCAGGACCAAGCTGAGCCCATGGTCAGTTTCTCTGCTTTTAGATGGTGGTTGACAGTCCAGACTCTACCACCATTGCTAGTCAGTTGCAAAGACTTTGCGCTGAAATGCTGGTCCCACCAGCAGAATCTTCAGAAGTGCCATAATTGCAATAGAGAGAACTTTGTTTGAAGTAGCAGTGCATATTACCATCTAATGAGGGGAAACTTATGCTGAGTTGCCACATTTGGTCTGCGGAAATTCAGACAATTACTAGATGGCAGTTAGAACTTAGATTTTCCTTCTAGTAGTTGTCTGGCAGTCATAAATTAGTACCATGAAGTCTAAAATTACCTAAATTCACTGAAGTTCTTGGGTTGAATGAGGCTGTTGGTTCTGGGATAAGAACATATAACTCTATGTGTTGGTGGTTCAAACTGATAGAAATCTCTTAATGTGTTTGCTTTGTTCTGTCTTGGTTTTCTCTTAGATGCCAGGAGAAGACTATCATTCTCTCTTGTATTTACAATGATGCTTTGGAGTACCATGAAAATATCTCTACTGAATTTGGCTTCTGTTTCTATCTATCAGTGCAATAAGCAGTTCTTATTGTTGTGGTTTTGTTCTATTTTTAATTGCCTTCTTACATTTATAAGACCACTGGCAGAAAATGCAGGGTTCAATAAATATATTTCCAGCTCTGAATAAATAATGCATAAATTCCCAAGTCTATAACATTTTTGGACATCACCTCCAAAAGCATTCATGTAGCAGGACTGGAAACAGTTGAGATCCTAGAGATCTTTCCCAGCCATTCCCAGTAATGGCCATACTAGCTGGCAAATTCTGAGAGTTGAATTCCACTCATCTGGATAGTACCCAGTCTGGGGAGGCTGTTCTAGATAAATTTAGTTTAAAGCATTTATATATGTGCATGTTCTACCGTGTCTAATGTCTGTATTGCAAGTTGCTATTTATTTAAACAATCAAAGGGCAATTTTCCTCTGTCACTGTCCCCTGGTGCTAATAATAACATTTTTGCCAAGGCTGCACAAACAGTACATGGCTGAAGTTTGACTGCCCTCAAATCCCAAAGCTAATTCGACCACTTTGTCTAAAAGACCCCATGATTCTCACAGCTCTTCCAGTTTTATGGCATTTCTCATTGCCAAAATTCTCATTGGATTAAAGTACAATCCAGTGCATATTTAATCAGAAATAAGCCTCACTGTATTCAACACAGAATTCCGTGAATGCAATGTTTACTCCTTAATAAGTGTGTTTAAGATGATAGCCTGAATGGTAATACTTCTTTCATTAGTCATGTGACTTGTAGCCAATTAATCAATTCATTAAGCAATTAGATTTAAATGGCTTGAGTTATAGTTGCAAATTGCAACCACCTCAGTAAATTTTGAGGTACTGTATATTGAAGGGTATAATAATTTACAGCCTGATAAATCAATGCACATTTTAAGTGATGGTTAAAGTAGAAAGGCCACCTTTTAATATTTTCTTTTTTTTTTAATTCCCTATCACAGTGACAAACTAGAGTTAAAATGGCATAAGTGTGCCATTAATCCATGTTCACACTGATGAAAATTGGAACTCACTGATTAGAAGTGGTGTCCTTTGATTAATCGCCTAAAGCTTTAGCTGATTAAGCTGCCAATTATGGCTTATAGCTCTACTTATTGTTGGAGTAGAGTTCATAAAGGAAGTGTTGTAGCTCACTTGGTGTTCTTATTTCCTCATGAACGGAGTTTTACAAAGTGCAACCTGGAAGAGGATACTACTATAATACTTACAGATCTCATATATGTTAATAGGGCCATGTTTCTCATATTGAACCTATATACCCCTTGGGAATGGAATGGTTATGGCTATAGCTTAGACAAGAAAGGGGAAGGACGCCCGGTGCCCCTTACAAAGCATCTTTTGCTGAATTTTTTGTCCAGTTCAGAAGCTCTCTTTCCACTTGTAATGTTATATATGGCTTACCTCTTAAACATGTAGATTAGTTGTTGTTGTCATCTTTTTTCCCTTTCTCAGAGATTTCCCTGAATCTCTGGGAAATAATACTTACAGATCTCATATATGTTAATAGGGCCATGTTTCTCATATTGAAGCCCACAGTAACAGTGATAGATCTCACACCTATTACTGTGAAGAATGCAATAGAACTGCGTTCTCAAGAACAAGTATCTTAAAGCAGAATAAATTACTCCCCAAACCCATACAACAGACATTTACTGGAGAGTTCTTCAGATTTGCCTTATAATTTCACATTTCCAATTTGGAAATGTGAGAATTTTTTTTTTTTAATCTTTCCATTGCTGAAAATCCTCCTGTAGGAACATTTCATAGTGGAGGCAGTTTTAACTTCATTCAACCTTCATTTTAGCTTCATTCAAAACTTCCCGACATTTGCTCTGCTTCACTTTCTGATTATACCTGCTTCAAACAGATTGGCTTCTATGCTTTTTTTTAAAAAAAATCTGGATATTATGTAACAATTATGTCACAATGTATTGAAACCGTTATTGTCTTTTAAAATAGATTATTATTCCATAATATCACATGTCTGAAAATTAAGGATTTCTCGTTTGGAAATCTGAAGCCCAGCTTGTAAATTGCATTTCCAGAGGTGTGTATAGAATTCTACACCACAGTACTTCCTTTCGATAATCACTGCTTCATGCCTGAAGATTTTGAGCTCACTTTACTCATGTAAAAAGCCATCCAGTAAGTCACGAGCATGAATTCAAAGCCATTCTAATCTTTTTGTACTCCAGAAAAAAAAAAAAAAAAAAAAGGATTGTGCCATGGCAATGCAGAAGTGCATAAAAATTGGAACTACATGAGGGGTGGGGGTGGGGGAATAAGGACGATGATTCTGAATCCTTTGATTTCGTTTGTGTCCTTCACAGTCACTCAACATATACATTTACTTTTAAGAAATATCTACAGCAGATTTAATGCAGTCAGCAGATTATCCTGTTTTATATGGCTGGCTGCTGAATACAGTTCTATAATCAGAAAAAGTAAGATGATGAACTTCCTTGGAAGAAGGGTTTAGAAGGGGGATAAAAAAATCCATCTTTAAAGAAATGGATTTCTCATGGACAATCTTGAAAACTGATAGCACCTTGTCTTATTTCTCAGAATCCTAGACTGGGAATTTGTCAAACAGAAGCACATAGACAGGTAATGATGTCTTATCTTTTAGGTGATGCTTGTACAATGGCAGACTACAGTCAACTAAAGGGGATCCTCCTAGACCTTCAGTCACATCGCCAGAGGCAGCAAAACCAGCCAGGAGAAGACAGAACCCAAAAGCGCTTCTTAGTCGGAGATATGTTTAATTACTTGGATATAAATGGTGATGGGCACCTCAGCAGCTCTGAATTGGCTCAGGTTAGTTGCTGTTCGATGAAAACTGAATTAGGAAGTGGATTGCATTTTCTGTCCAAGGTGTAAATTGAATGTAACCACAACAAAACTATCTTGGGAATAGCCTCTTGCTAAATACTATTCAAAACTGAACAACGAGCTCTCTCACTATTGCTGAGTTGGGTTTTTTGTTTCTTTTTTAATTTGCCATTTATAGTTATACTGCAAAATATGAAGTAGCTATGTCACATTTTTCCTGTTTAGCAAAAATTGATCTATGCTGGATTCTTTTTTTTCAAACATGTCTTCCTTCTTGAGATATATGCGTGTGCGTGTGTTTGCATGAAAATATATTAAAACTAGAACAGAAGCTAATGTCAGAATTTCATCCTTCCTAAGATGATTTAATATATAAACTTTGCTAACACCTTTATTCATCATCTATACACACAATGTCCTTTTATAGTTGCAAAAAGTGTTCATGAACTATAAAAAAGAAAGTAGTGTCACAGGAAATAGTGACTTTATAATGATCATCATACTGTTACCTAAATGCTGTATCTCTAGATCCCTGAGAAACATCTGGTTACAGTCAGAAAGAGCATGATGGATTGGCTGGACCACTTATCTCATCCATGTAACTATATGGTTTTGTGAGATGACACCAGAAATAAAACTTCCTTCTTTCCATGATTATGAGCATGTATGTATGTATATGTGTGTGTGTATGTTTGTGTATACATGCATACATACAAACATATTTGGTTCAGCTCCTAGAATCCATATAAGAAGAGGGTGGTTTCCCTCTTGTAATTTCATATATAATCCAGTGAAAAAGGACTGTGAACTTATCTACTACCATATGTATGTCACAAAGCAGATAATTCTCTTTTCTCCTAATTTTCCTTCTTCCACCATTATTTATTATATCTATTGCCTCCTCCCTAACATATGGGAAAGCATATATGTTTAAAATATTTGACCATCAAAATGCATGTAGAATTTGAAGTTTCACCTAGAGTTCCTTGGTTTGAAGTTCAAACTTTGTTGAATTACAATAATTAATTATAAAATAAAGCACTCCATAATTCAGATCGACCCAGTTGCTTTCTGCCCTCCTCTCTCCAATAATCTGTGGTTCTTCAATCATTAGTTCATTCAACTTCTCACTTTGCTGCTGCAGCTCCAACAATAATATGTAAGTGGTAAAAAAAAAAAACCCTTCCATTCCATTTCTTCCTGGAGCAGAAAAACTTTTTTAAAAAGTAGTAGATTTAGAGTTAATAGATAGGTGGGAGACAAGGAGAAAGATTTGAAATTACTGGGGGAGAGAATTGAATTTGTTGTGATCCTGACTGACAGAACAAGGAGGTCCAATTTAATGGACACATGCTTCGAGTAAACCAAACTGTATTTCAGTTGGGGGAGATGAATTGGTTTCCTTCAGTCCAAGAGAAATGAAAGAAGGGCCAATCTTTGGATTGGAAAAACCTGAACGCAAACGGAGGCCTTAATTCATGTGCAAAGTCTTGGCAGAAGAAATGAAAAGCAGTATATTGTCAAATAGTAAATTAGATATAATGGCATCCAAAACACCATGTTTTTTTATTAATAACTCAGTCTAGGTCACAGAAATAATAGTAATAGTAATTTCTCATCCTTCATTTTATAGCAAGACTTTATCACTAGTATTATTTATAGCACTATTATGTTTGAAAAAGAATAGAGCCCCAGGAGGGTGTCCAGGAGTACAATCACAATGAGAGGTAAAGCAAAGATCACCCCAATCTCGGGCTGCCACAGCCAAGCCATGATTATATCTGTCTACTTGATGGCTACTTGATGAAATGTTATAATGACGTTTTCTCTCTTTCTGAGTAGTAAAAAATTCCAGAAGTTGCACTACAGTGCTTATTTCCATTAAAATAAGGGAGGTTTGGGAGCATCATGGTAACATTTGTTCAGTTTATAAATATTCAAGCAGCATCTAATAAGTATTATGAAAAAAGGAGATCGATAAATATGCTCATGATCTATTAATTTGTGACTTGGTTATCTACTGTGAATTCCCACATTTGCCAGGACTGTGCAAATTCTGGAAATCCAAGACCCCATGCAAGTTAGTGTCTCTCGGCTACTCATTCAAAGAGCCTGTATATATGAGCCCAAATAAAATGCGCCACTGCCTTAAGAGTCACAGGTTTCCTTAAAGCAGTGGCATCTTTTTTTCAGGTTCACATGGAAGCCTGAAGAAAGTCAGTTTACTTGAATGAATAGCAGAGAAATGCCAAGTTTATTAAGGACTAAGGTGGGGATAAATCCTGTAAACAAACATACAAGCAAGCAGCAAGCTGTATTTGCCCAAGGTCCAAAGCTTTCTTCTCAGCCATTTTTACCAGCTCTGGTATTTGCTTCTGTGAGACCCAAGATCATCACCAGAAGCTCTGTTCTGAATACTCTCCCTACCTTTGACCTTCAAAGAGGTCCTTCTCAGATGTGTCCTTCTAACTGTGGGATGATCTCCTGAGAAAAGATTGCCTGACATTTCCATTCATGACTTTGCCTGTGGTGTGAGGCAGCAATATTCTCAGTTTCCTCACCCCTTTTAATACCAAGTTAACATTATTTTAACAACACTTTAATATATTTTAAAACCTTTTAAAATGTGATACTTTTAGTATTTATCCCTGCTTGGTGGCAGTAAGTGCTTTTACCATTATTTAGCTTTCTCTAATGTGTTACTATTTTTATTTGTTCCCGCCCAAAAAATGTTGAAAAGATATTATGTAAAGATAATTGGGATTCAGTTTGTCTATCCATCTGTACATCAGCAGGACAAGTCTCTGAAAACAGAATAGAATGATACCAAATTTGATATGGTAGGAGAAACCAGCAAGGAAAGATAGAGTTCAAAATGGATACAATTGAGACAGGGGTCATAGATAAAAACATTCCAGATTTTTTTTCCCAAATGCATCCCTGGAGGAAGATAATTGGACAGTGGGTTGGAATGTTGGCAGCTACTCCTTCCTCCATTCTGGCCCTATGATCCAGTGGAAAGTTGCTATTGAAGGGTTGGAAAAAATTCCATGTTATGCTCTGTAGGATGTCTATACCTGGATATTATTATTATTATTATTATTATTATTATTATTATTATTATTATTATTATTTCCAGATCGTTTTGTGGTTCTGGATATACATGCTATTGATTTTGTAAGTGATGATTTTACTTCTGTTTAAACAATTTACCATACGTTGCCCAGAAACCTAAAATGGTAAAATCAGAAATGTCAACTGAAAATAAGTTTGCATAACTAATATTGTCAGTTTCTACATAGTGGATTATCATAATTAAAGTTAGTGAAGCAGCATCATTTGAACAAAATTAACTTGCTCCTTTTGCAATACAGAAGTATCTTTGTTCTTGATCAGACTTCATCACCAATAGGAGGGATACTTTCAATTTCCCTGTCACAATCACAATGGAAATATTCTTTGAATCCAGTTGTGGGTAGCACAGCTTGATGCCACTAATTCATGTACAATTGACAGCATTTAGCATCTCTACCTGACAGTATACAATGCCAGACTATTTTGGGGGATAGAATTCATTTAATTAATAAACAAAATAACATGGTGTAAATTGTTCATGAATGCCTTCGTCACAAAAGAACAAGATTCCTATTAAAGTCATTACTCTGATCCAAATATTGACATAGAAGTTTTTAAAACATTAAATCAGGGCTCCACAATGTCACATATCTTCTCCCCATCAACAAGTACACTTCCCCAACAGCATAATGTAGACAGCAGGTGAAAAAAGTATCTCTCTTCCCACTAGGCATATGTGGCTCAGTTTAAAACTGGCCCATGTCAGTCTTGCAAGTTTTCATTTATTATTCCATTCTAATCATTCTTCTGCAAATTACCTAAAAAGAATAGAAAAAAGAAAAGAAAATCTGCAACTATCATCCTATACCATTTTCTGAATATATGTTTAAAATGCAACTACCACAATATAGGCCTTTTCAATATATTTAATCTCCTCTAATATTCACTTGTTTATCCAGTTACCTATATCATTTTTTTATACAGCTGACCATAAAAAGCTATCTTGTTTTACAAGTTTTGCACAAATATTTGCAGTCGTATATGAAATCTTTGAGCTGAGAATGACGGACACCAGATGATTCTGGGTATTCCGAGCATCAGCACTGGGAGATCAAAAGAAATCCATGATGGAAGACAAGAAAATGGGTTTTCATGATTGCCATTATATTTTTGCAAGAAATAGCAACCAAGTATTGTGATACCTCTCAGAAATAATGTATTTCTGTCTTTGGGAGGGATGGAATGTCACCATTAGGGATTAGCCACCCTGATTAGGTCTGTTCTTTTTAACTCTCTTATTTAAATTCCCAGCCCAGCAAATACAGTATATTTGTTCCAATCTTTAATTATACATCCACAGGAAAATTTGTCAGACTGAGCCTAGGGACATTAGTGTTACAAACTTTGAGAAGAGGGTAAGAGTCTCACTTTATTTTTAAAAATTTAAAAGCCTAGCATGCTTACAGTAATGCTGAACTGTTTGAAAACTAGGTGTTTCTTGGTCTTGGTCTTTCAGACTGGTCATGCAACCACTTGTAATTCATATAAATGTTTTAAATCTCTAAATCAACACTTGCAGACCCTCTCATAAAAACATTCTGATCAAAATTAACACTGCATTCTGTAGAAAATTGGTTAACTAAAGATCATGAACTGGTAATCCTGATGAATGCTTTTTATTTATTAGCCACAATGAGTACTGCAATATCATAATAAAACAGCAGCCCAGAGAGTAAAGAATATGTATATTCCATAAGCGATATGTAAAATGATAATTGGCTGTAATAGATAGATAAATAGATAGATATCAGCTGCTTTATGGTCTGAAAGCACTCTGTTTCAGTCCTGTCTAACTAGCCTTGGAAGGACAAGCTGCCCATCTTAATTATCATAACAGCATGAAATATATTGAGATATTTTTAATGGGTTGTTTAGCAAAATCAGCTACTTGGCTGAATCGTTGCGATAGATCAAAGCAGGGCAGATTATCTAACAGCCAATATGCCTTTAACTCATGACTGAGCACTAATTGGTTGAACATATATGTGAAAATATTTGTCTGGCTTGGAATACCATAAAATGACCTTGTGCCGTGTGCTTGAATGATAAAGCAAAGTGTGATTGTATTCATACGTTACAACTAGCTAATACATGTGATAAATACACCAATAGAAGAATTGATCTTCATTATTTTACTGGCAAAATGCCCATCATTATAACTACAGGGTGCTAGTGGGTGCATTTGGAGAGAAGTTTGTGTCTTGCTGGTCTGTTCTTTCATTCAGATTCACTTTTGCTGGAGGGTCAGTCAGTATCATGACTACAAAGCTACAAAACTTTATTCTTCTGCCATAGAAGCCATGAGGAAAGGAGTTTCACTCAGGTGACACTACTGAATTATGAGCTAAATCTCTTCCCTGGAGCTTCTGATTTCTGCTACTGAGAAGCCAACCTCATATCTGCAGGACTAACTCCAAGTCTTTTCTTGCTCATCGTTCTAGAGTAGCCTTCTCCAACTTGGTGTTCTCCAGTTTTGCTGGACAGTGCATGGACTAGTGATAGTGCCTAGGAATTCCAGGGGTTGTTCCAAAATATCTAGGAAGCACCAGGTTGAGGAATATCACACAATCTAATGTATAAGGCACAGTTATTGATGAGAGAGAGAGAAAGAGGGAGATACTCAGAGCTTTGCTGGGGAAAGGGCAAAGCATGAACAGGGGTGAATATTCTGTGATGCTTTTTCAATGTAAGGCCAATGGTGAGGGATTCTGGCAGATATAATTAAGCAACAATATCAGTTAAGTTGACCATGTGGAGTGTAGAGAAAGTCCACTATACTTAGAGACTTAGATAACTCAGCCTTCAAAGTGTTATAGACTGCTGTGGGTTTCTTCTCTGTAAAGAAGGCCAAACTGGTTACGGAGGCATCCATGGGACACAAAACTTCCATCAAAATGATGCCATCAAAATCACATGTGATGTCATGCCATGAGTACAAAAGGGTAGAACTTCTGTTGTAACAGAGAGACACTGCTTTCATCATTTACCCTTCCTTGACCTGTTCTGTGGACATCTCTGGTTGGATGACCAGTTTTCTCTGCACCACGATATCCCCAACTACTGTAGTTTACAGGAGAAAGTAACAGCCATTAAGGTTAAAAGGAAAAGACAAAGAAGTTAAATGTATCATTGGAGTAGGGGCTAAACTGTCATTACCAGTTATAACAAGGTGCAGTATTGCTTCTTTTTGCAAGTCATATTCTTCAAATGATCACAATGGTCAGAGGATCCTTAGTCTCTTCCTCGGTATCAGAAGCAACTACTGGAGAGAGGTCAAAAAAGTCAAGAATCTTATCAAGCCTCTGGAAGGGAGGGGGCTGAAATGGAATGTGAATCTGGAGGGGAGGGTGATGTCATGAGTACTGATGGTGAGCAGGAGGGGGCCTCGATCCAGGGTGGAAAACCATGCATTGTACTGAGGAATTAAGCAGCCATTCAAAGAGACACAGATCAGACCCTCCTTAGCCTTTGGGGTTTATATGTCTGGGTTTTTCCCACACTTCTTCAGTTTGTTAGGATTCTGTTAATGTAACAGTAATAAACACTAGAGACCTACTCCTCGTCTCAGTGTGATTTCTGACTGTTAGGACACATCACATTGGTAGAACTGAAGAAATTGCTTTGCATTACTTTGTCATTTCTGTAATTTGCCAAATTAGGTATCAGACTGTTACCTAATATCCACTGGATCTTTCACTTAGATAAAATCATTTTCAACCAACTTCCTTCCTGTATATATTAGTACAGTTGTGTATTGCAAATTGGTAAAATGATTTAAAAATAATTTGTTAAAACTTACATCAGCTATTCATGACTATTCTGTTCATTTCAGAAGTTCAGTTGAAAGTCAGGAGAAATGTTTTAAATGTAGAGAATATTGTAGCAACAATCCATATAATTGTTGAAAAAAGCACCACCAACTGTGTCTCAAACTTCCACATATTGAACAGGAAAAGAAAAGAAACAAAACGAAACAAAATGAAACAAAACTAGAATTTCATTCTGGGAAAGTTCCCAATTTATTTACTTCAATAAATATCAATTATTTTCAGCAAGAAAATGTCCTTAGCAATTAAAAAAAAACAAGATCAATATTTGTTCTGTTAATTCTTGGTCCCATTCCAGTTTTAGAAAAACCTGATTGAAATCCTCCTCCCCAATTTATTCTTATGAAGTATCAAATGAACATCTGAGTTATATATGTGCCAGTCACAGCTGTGGTAATTGAAGTGTTATTTTCATTAAAAATTGTCATGGATTTATGGAATTAGTTTCATAAATCTACTCAATAGGAGGTGCTAAAGTAGTTTCTTAGATGACATTAAATCAAATAAACATGTCAGTACTGTGAACAGATAATCAATTCACACTTCAAAGCCTGACTCAGGGAAATTTCTAGCTGTAAGAGATTGATTCCAGCAGTTATTGTTGAGATTGCTTTTATTAAACATTATACATGGTAAGTAAAGATGTGTTGCTTTTTTTGAAGTATCATTACTCGAAATTGTCATTGAAATGGACCAAGTCTGGAATTATAAGCAAAACAAAAGATTCCTGGACTATATCATGAAAAAAATTAGCATTCTCGAAATAAAAAGTATATTTTTATGGCTTCTCTTGTCACCTTGTTTTTCAAGATTCTGCATCTCTGATGATCCTTATTTTTTTTTTCTTGGCTAAATTACATGCATTATTATTTTAAATACTAAAATTATGGTTGTATGTTATTCTGTTTTCATTATGTGCAATAGTCTATGGCTAGAAAAAATAACGCTATTTAATCTGATAATTTATTAAATTGGTTAAAATATTTCTATATGCAAGTTTGTCTCCCAACCTATATCAGCAATAGCAAGGTGATTTCATACAGCTGAGGACTAAGGGTAATTTTCAGAAAAAAATGGCATTGTTATTAGATTGCAACTATATACACTCATCCTGTTCTGTTTGTGTCCTTAGTTGTTTAACTCTGGACAGCCCAAAACACTCCCTCATCCTATTTGTCCAACAACAACAACCCTTTGAGATAGTCCAGGCTGAGAGAGAATAACCAACCAAAAATCATCCAGTTAACTTCCATGGTTGAGAATGGACTAGAACCTTGATCTCCTGCCTTGTAGTCCAACACCTTAACTGCAAAATTATACTGGGTTCTCATTCTCTCTTGTTGTCTTTCCTATCCTTGTCCTTCCTGCTTCAGCCACTGTTTGGAAAATCAGTAAAAATATAATTATATGCTGTCCCAACAAAATATTCTGCCATGTGGTAAGAAGCAACTGATCTCCAAATGGCATGGTCATCAGCCATACAATCAGACTTTGCTGTATTAACTGTGTAGCTCTGCATGAGTTCTGGTTCTAGGACTAAATCTGTGCCAAACTCGATTACCTGCCATCAACAGGAAATTGGCATCCACTACCAATCAAATAGCACATTTACTATTTATAAGAAGGAGTTGGATGCATCAGCTCCATAATCTGTCACTCTTAATGTCAGTGCTGGGATGTGCTATATATCTGGTAAGATCTTACAAAAATATATATTAAACATACAACTTTTCTCTGTATATATGCAGGAAACTCCTATCTTGCTACTGATTTTTGAAGCCACCTGACTCCAGAAAGGCTCTGCGTGAATTACAATATTTAAAATACATAATTTAAGAAACATGACCCCCAGTCATGCAACTGAAATGATAACCAAATATGAATAATTCCATCTCTTTCTTTTTTATTGATAGCTGAAAAAAAGGGAAGATCTGGAAGATGATTTCTTGAATTGTACTCCAGAAGATCTTCTCCGATTTGATGATTACAATCATGATGGTTACCTAACCCTGCAGGAACTCTATACTGCATTCCGTAAGTAATAACGTAGCTCTGTGTGCGTCTTTCTCTTTTGCTGTTGCAGAATGAAGGAAGGGTGGAAAATGGTCTTCTTCCTTTGCAGGGAGCCAGTGATATCTGTTTTTCTTGAGCTTAGCAAATCTTCCCAGGCAATGGTTAACACATGTTTTGTGTGCCCTTAGTAATCATTTTCAGTAGCAAATGACCGCCAGCAGTGAAGGTCTGAGCGGGAAACAGAATAGATATTTTGATTAGTGGAGGAGATGAATACGATCAATTCAAGGAGCTGTAAATGCCCACCTCCTGCCATTGCTTCAGGGGCAGAGGGGTGTTAAGGAATCATGCAGGAGAGAGGAACTTTGGGCACCATTCATTGTTAATCAATGAAGGCAAACCAAATGTTCACTATGGTTAGGGATTTCTTCTATAATTTCACTTAATTCATATTCCTGTTCTAATCTTACATTTGTACATCAATAAATATAAATATTTGAAGTAACGTATCTTGTAAGGTGTACATTCTTCTTGAAAAATTATGATAAACATATTTGCCATCGCAATATGATTTTGTTTCTTAATTGACAAATAATTATTTAAACTTAGAGATATAGGAGTGATTTCAGTGTAAGTAGCAAAAGAATACAAGGCTCCTTCTCTCTCATCAGCAAATCTACTGTTAGAATTTATGAAACACAAGTCCATGGAAGATTGCTTTAGCAATGGCTTTGACCCTTGTTGTAGTTCACTGTTATTGACAATACTGGCAATATTATGTAGAATGTTATTTCTTGTTATCAATATGGAATAAATAATTCGTTGGGGTTAGTGTTTAATTCCTCTTTGTCTACTAATGGAAAGGATCTGTGTGACACTTGGTTTGTTTTATAACTGCGAAATATGAGTGTTTGCCAGTGAGGCTTATGGGTTTTCTTTTAATATCTATCCGAGGATTGTGTCAATATTAATTCTTCACTTGTCTACATTGTGAATAGGTGACAGTTCTCCACATGGGTTCTAAACTCAACTCTTCAACATTTTTTTTCATAAAAGAGTCGTATTGTTCTTATGTTGAAAGATAATTTTAATGTGATATTTGATGCTACAGTGATTATGACTGAAGCACTCTCCAGGGTTGCCTTCAACTTCAACTCTCATAAAATCCAAGTGTAGCTCATAATAGGCCTGTCCCCTTCCCTAGCCAGTGTGATCTGCACTCAATTAGTTTCCATCTTGAACTCTGGTATTTCTGAATTATAGCTTCTATAGCCTCCTGGTTCACTTAATGTAGATCTCATAATTGGGAAGTGGAAAGTGCATTTAGACTTCAAGGATAACATCTAGCAAGCGTCTGTTGTGGCCATCCAGCCCCCATTCTGGATCCCTCTCATAATACTGTAAGTTTGTTTAGAAGGGGAATGTAGCATGAAAAATTTAGAGGTAAATTCTCCATTTGATTCTTGTTGGCAGATTCCCAGAAATACCACAAGATTTCTGATAGTTCTTTAAGAAAGCTGAGAAAAATAACAAGATGAGTTCAGTCAGACACATTTATTTATCACTAGCACAAATATTGCTTTAGAGAAGTTAGGCCCCTAGAGGACATAGTCAACTGCACCCAGTAGTATTTTCAGTAGGATTCTGGTTTAGGAATATATATCTCAGTAAGACAATATTCATTTGTTTGAGAAGTTTCTGCTTTCAGGAGATATGAAGACATACATTGATTTATTCTCCGTTTGATGTTTGGAATTTGAGAATAAAAGCTCTAGTTTTGCACTGGGAGTTATGTAGCCAGTGGTATTTTGCATCATGAATACCTTCCTGTTCCAGATTTGCCACATGGACATGGAAAAGATATTGTGAAATAGCTTTTGGATTTCTTTTCCAATGCTTTAGTTTGTTCAATATCATTCTTAAACACAACCCAAAAGGAAAGAGAAGCCTCTTGTTTTTATGTAGCTGTTTGAAGTGATTTTTTTAAGGGTCTGGAAAAATGTAACGTTTAACTATCATATTGGATTTGTTTTACGTTATCAGTGGAAGTAATCCACTGCCAGGTTCCTGGAATAATAGATACGATTTTTTTTAAAAAAAAGGCTTTGTGGTAATGTGATATGAGAAAACATTTTGAATTTGAAATACCCTTTAAGTGTTCCAAGCATGAATCAAAATACATCTTTGGAAAGTTTTGTTTCAGGTGCAAGAAAAACCCATGGAGTGAGTGAAAAGGTTGGCTGCTTTGAATCTTCTGCCTGCTCTGCACACCACAGTTGGGCTGTCATTTTATGGCTTGCGATGGGGCTGCTCCTCTTTTCCCCCACACGTGCCGAGCCAGTACCACAGCAGCACTGGTCATGTCCCTGCTGCTATTGGTCTAGACTGGACTGGGTGACATGGTGGAGGGGCATTCAGAGGAAAGAGGCATGTGACCAGACAGAAGGTTGCTTGTAGCTGCATGCATGCCAGCCTTCCATGCAAGTTGCTGGATTTCTTTTTAATGCTGTAGAGCAGTTAGAATTCATATGGGTATGTATGTATGCATGTATGTGTGCTTTCGAGTCAGTCTTGTCTCCCAGCAACTGCCTGGACAAGTCCCTGCAGTTTTCTTGGCAAGTATTTTCTGAAGTGGTTTGCCATTGTCTTCTTTCTAGGGCTGAGAAAGAGTGGCTGGCCCAAGGTCACCCAGCTGGCTTTGTGCCTCAGGCAGGACTAGAACAAAAAGTCTCCTGGTTTCTAGCCTGATGCCTTCACCACTACACCAAACTGGGTCTCCTGCTACTCATATGAATATCATCCATTAAGCATTATCCTGTGCTTTATTTTGCAGGCAGATAATGCAAATATGTGCCTGCATTCTAGATGACTTCACATATAAGGCTTGCTAATACTGCAGTGGCTTTGTAAAGAGGATGAGTTTTGGTTCAGTTGGTTTATTAAACTTTGAAGTGCATGTGCACTCTATGCAACCTTTTGCATATTATTGCAATATTTGTGTACTTAGGAAGCACCAGCAATACCCCACCCCTTTTTTTATTATTATTTTGTTTACAGCCAGCAGCCATCCCTATGTGCAAGAAAAACATCAGGGAAAAACAACACAACTGTTTTTGCTGGGACTGTGCACGGCAGGCAAGCTGCAAAACAAAACAATCCATGCCTACAAAAAAATGGCCAAAGAGATGGTTAAAAGAAAAATTAAAACATAAAAAGCATATAAAGAAGATGTGCCAATTAAAAGGAATGTTAACAAAAATGTAGCTGCTCTCTGTTATGGACTCCTCTGATTCTGGCCTCAAGGGGAGAAACCAGTGGATTCTTAGCATTAGGTGGGGAGTGAGCAATTGTCCATTTCCAAGTGCCTCTTGTCCCTTGTTCTGTGAATGGACCGGTGGCTTGATACTGGCCTGGCTTCTGTGGCTTTCTCTGGCCCTAGACACAGGACCTGTTTCTCAGACCCCTTTTTCCTGCCTTCAGACTGTTTCCAGCCCATATTCATTGTTCATTCATAGGTAAGAACCTTGTTATGCTCTAAACAGATCTCTGCCTGATTTATGAAGCTTTGGAAAAGCTTACCTCTCATCAGCTACTCTGAGTAATTTATGATAACCTAATTAAAGCCGACAGAATTATAAAGTGCCTTTCTCTTTACCTGCTTTTGGTTAAAGCTTTGCATAGGACATTGTCTTTCTCCTGTAATCCGTTGAATTAATGGTTCAGTGGATTTTATTTAAAGAAATTGAAATTACTTTTCTCTGTTCTTTCTCTTTGGAGGTGGAGCTTTTGTAATATCAGATTCTAATCTAAACAGATTTTTCAGCTAGTGAAGAGATAACTGTGTTGTCAAGGGATTTATTTTAATGTTTTCAAAAATATTTTAAAAATCATATACTTGGCCAGTTTTATGCAATTTTTATGGTAGGTAGCAGTAGTATATCACCTATGCTTGTGATCCTGGATTCAAAAACAAAGGAGTAGCAACTGTTCTGAAATTCTCATTGCTTCCTAGGTCTAGAAACTTAAAACACGTTGAAATTTGTTTAGATGGACACAGAATAAGGAACCATTTTGGGGGTTTGTTTTGACAGCAGACATTTAAGAGAAACATTTCAGTGGAATGTTTCAAATGGTCCTATTTTATTCTAAACTTGAAACAAAACGAAACACTGTATTGCATTCAAGCCTCCATCATAAAGTGAATTAAGCTTACCATAAAGACCTGAGATATATTTAATGAGAGCACATTTATATCAATAGTTCTCAAAGGGAAAGCAAGTTAAATTGCAACATTTGTAGTTTGGAAATAGGCAATGAAATCTGAGACAAGTTCAAAAAGTTATATAGAGCTGAAGATTAGTAAGAAGTGTTAACATTATAAGTTAACCACAAAATGAACTGTAGTTCCCTTTCTGAGTCCTGTGAGAGTTTCCAGTGTAGCCTTTCACATAAAGGGTGTGTAACAGTATGCTATGTGTTATTTCTGAGCTGATGGGATAGGGATGTTAACAGTGTATTGATTTGCAAGGCACTCTCTAGATTAGAGTCTTAACTTGCTTAGATTTGTATGATCATGCTTGGGGCATAATTAACTTTGGTTGTGCTTATGGCATACGGGCCAAAATGTGTCAAAACTGACTGCTTCTGTCCTGACCATTAGCAGTTGGTGAATACATGGAACAAAGGAAAGGTATAGGTTTAATAATTAATGAAATGCCTGTAATATATGTGAAGAAAGTATGAATTTATATCACCTGGAGTGGTACATGTACAAGCTTATAAGATAGAAGGCTAGAGTTCCCAAACCTCCTTACCCTGACACTCTCTGGTTCTTTACACCCTTACTCCAGCCATGGTGTATTGGCTAGGTAGCCCCCTTTTCCATCACCTACCTTCCAGAGGGTATTCCATCTGGCATCCTCCCCAAAACTGAGCTGTTAAAACTCTCATAACCTTTGCTGCTTTTCTGGCAATTAAAAATGTAAATGTTAAACTACAGTCTATATCACAAGCTACATGTTGCACCATGTAACTGAGAGGTATGTGACTCAAGGTTTCAGCACTTCTGCCCCCATCCCTCACGAGGTAGACCGCACACCCAGAAATAAACTTTATTTAAAAGAAAAAAGAAAAAAAACCCTATAAAAATCCTTTTAAATGTTAAATATCCAAAATGTTAACATTCAACAGTGAAGGAGATACAGTAAATGAAGATCTGTTCTTTATGGGGGAAATTATGGGGGAAAAACATGATTAAAAAAGAAAATGTATTGGAGAAGGTTTAATGCTCCCAGGAGATCATAAAATGCCACTGCTCTGCTAATGAATGAGCATTGTCCCAGGATCTATAGAAAGATACTGGGGAAAGTTTCAAATTAATTATTAAATATTAGAAAAGATTCTAAAGAGAATTTATTTTTTCATGCACATCATGTGGCCATACATAAAAGCCTGAAATAAACCCAATTACTGAACTTGTACCATACAGAGAAATAAAAACAACAGGAAATGTTAGCACAGCAGTCAAAGAAATTATTACTAGCACAGATTTCTGTCTAAACTTGTTATCTATTTCTTTAGAACTAGCATTCTCTTGAAACAGATGTTCTTTCTGTCTTTATTATCTGGGCATTCTCCAGTTCCCTGGCAAGTTCAAACTTTAATCAGAGGCTGTATCTTTTCCCTGCTCACAGCTTTTTCTTCCATTCCCTTCTCTAGTTCTGCCTTTGGCTTTTTTTTTTTTAAAGGATTCTATATCCAGCAGGGGCCAGGGGTATCTCCCTATGGCTACATGGCCAAAAGAGAAAAAAGACAAGGTTTCCTCAAGGAACTGTGGATTCTAAGTCTGTAGTCTGTGCTGCAGGGGATATTTATTAGGATTGTCTTAGTTCTGCAATGGAACTATATTCACAATGTGCATGTTATGGTCCAGTGAACAGTAATAGGAGAACATAATTTGGGCATTAAAGGAGGAATCTTCTCTAACAATAAAGTCCTTTCCATTGGCAGACAGATTCTGTTGGATTTCACCCTCAGTTTCCCTTGCCCCATTACTCCATCAGTCTGTCTTCCAGCAATACCCCCCCCCCCATTTCCAATTGACCCCTTCCCTTCCACTCAAAGTCATCTTTTCATTCCCAATTAACTCAGTGGTGGCAATTCAAAAGTAGCAGGTAGAATTTATCTCTACTTCCTCTCCTGCTCTTTGTCCGTTGGGATGAAACATAGTGCAGATGACTGCCAATAGACCTGATAAAAATTAGCTAAGAGCTCCCGTGATGGTGGTGGTAGAGAATAGAGAGAAGATAATATTCAAAATACCCAAACAGAGACAATTATCTATTTTGATGCTATAATGCAGTCCAGATTATTTATTTATTTATTTATTTTCTATTCCGCCTTTATTATTTTTATAAATAACACAAGGTGGTGAACATTCCTAACACTCCTTCTTCCTCATATTTTCCCCACAACCACCACCCTGTGAGGTGAGTTGGGCTGAGAGAGAGTGACTGGCCCAAGGTCACCCAGCCAGTTTTCATGCCTAAGGCGGGACTAGAACTCACAGACGCCTGGTTTCTAGCCTGGTGCCTTAACCACTAGACCAAACTAGTTGTAAATAAGCCACATTTGGATGTCAGAATCCTTATTTTCTTATAAGGATCTGTTTCCCAGGTCCTTACCAATGTTAGTTTGTAAGGATCTGGGGACAGAAACCTTTAGAACTCAGCTCTTTTTCCTCTCCCCATTTCACATCCTAACAGAGCCCCTACTTGATGCTTCTCATCCTTATGCCAGGTAGCAGTTGGTGATTGACATGTCCAGCCTTCTTGCCTTGGTCATTCCTAGCAGCTGATGGATGTCTCAATGCTGGTAGGTTGTTCCTTTAGACCTCCAGTAAACAACTCAGCCAGGTTGTTTTCTGAAAGCTATTAATGTGGTGATTATTGGATAATTCTTGTAAAGAAAGACTTTTGTAAAAGATGATATTTTGCTTTGTTTTCCCATTTAGTTTTTTAACAACAACAATAGCAACAAATTGGCCAGGAGCATACTACTTGGCAGGCACCAAAGGAGATCTTCTAAAGCACGTTTGTGCCTTTAGTTGCCTTCTCATGACCTAATCCCTGAACAGACTTTCTCAATCTGGTCTCTTGAATGGAAAAGTATTGGATTATAATTCTGAGTATCATCATCATCAATAATAAACACCATCAAAGTAATATATATATATATATATATATATATATATATATATATATATACATACATACATACATACATACATACATACATATACACACACACACACACACATACACACACACACATACACACACACACACACATACATACACACTTTAATAGTAATAAATAAATGGACACCATCAAAGCCATCAATACCTGGGCCACACCTGTGATATGAGACACTGCTGAAATTATTAACTGGACTCAAGCTGAACTGGACAGTTTGGACTGAAAAAGAAGAAAATTAATGACTGTTCACTATGCATTACATCCCTGTAGTTATATCTATCTATCTATCTATCTATCTATCTATCTATCAAATTTTGCCACCTCCCATCTCCCCCCAAAGGGGGGACTCTGGGTGGTTTACAGCTGAGATAAAACATTAAAATACCATAAAAAGTATAAATACAAATATAATATTACAGATAACTACAGCATAAAATCCAGATGACAATATGAGTTGGAATATCACCCACGTGTATCTAAGAGGCCATTTAGGGCACTAACCATCTCCAGGTGTGATCACTCCCACTCCCGCCCCAAGCGAGGTGGCAAAACCAGGTTTTTAGTTGTTTATGAAAAGCCACAAGAGATGGAATCTGCCTTATCTCTGGGGGAAGAATGTTCCAAAGGGCAGGAGCCACTGCAGGGAAGGCATGCCTCCTGGACCCCGCCAGATGGAACTGTCTTAGAGACGGGGTCCGTATATATTGATAGATTATATCCGCCCTGCAGAAATAGAGGAGGAGGTTTACTTCAAGTCAGACAAACTCTTGAAGAAGAAAAGCATGCATTGGCTGATTATATAAAACACAGCCAAGAACAAGCATTGATGCAAGTTAAAATTTGGAACTTACTGAATGTACAGGAAACAAAACATGACTATCGCAATAATGTAATAAAAACACAAACAGAATGCTGGCAAGGAAGAGCATTACATGGTCAATGTCTACAAAAGATCAAGTGGAAGGAGGATAAAGATAAAACCTGTCAATGGCTTAGAACTGGAACATAAAAAAAGAAACTGAAGGCTTGATATTGGCTGCTTCAAAAGCAAGCTAATTGAACTAATGCAATCAAGGCCAGAATTGAAAAACCATCAAATGATTCGAAGTGCAGATTGTGCAAAGAAGCAGAAGAAATGGTAGATCATATACTTGGCTCATGCAAGATCACACAGACTGAGTATAAACAATGACATATCACAGTTGCCAAAATGATTCACTGGAACATCTGTAAAAGTTATCATCTGCCAGTAATGAAGAATTGGTGGGAACATATAGTTGAAAAAGTAGTCGAAAATGAGTAGGTTAAAATATTGTGGGATTTCCTAATACAAACTGATAAAGTCTTGGTGCATAACACACCAGATTTAACTGTGGTTGAAAAGAAGAAAGCGTGGATAATTGGTGTGGCAATACCAGGGGATAGTAGGATAGAAGAAAAAGAATTGGAGAAGATCACAAAGTATCAAGATCTGAAAATGGAAATTGAAAGATTATGGCATAGACTGGCAGTGGTAGTCCCAGTGGTTATCGACACACTGGGAGCCATTCCAAAAAACCTTGGACGGCCCTCAGAAAATCTGTGCATTGACAAAATTTCCATCTGTCAATTACAAAAGGCCACACTGCTTGAATCTGCACATATACTACACTGATACCTTACGACATCCTAGGTTCTTGGGAAGAACTTGATGCATATGAAGGACAATACCAGCTAAAGAACTGGCAGCTGTGATTTCACATTGTCGTGTATATAATAATAATAATAATTTTTATGCGCCAGACTCCCAGCAACTCCCACAGTTAACGTGGCTATGAATGTTCTGCCTGGATGATACAAATTGTAATCCAGTATATCTGGAAGTCATCAGATGGGTAAACCTGCCGTGCTCATTGCAGGATTTGCAAGGCAGGATGATGTTACACTGTCCCTGCATAGATAATTGCCCAGCCACCAAAAGGGAATCCATCACTCTCTGGGACAATCTGTCCAACTTCTGAATAATCCACCATTATTCTGTTTCCCCTACTAACCAGCTGACATGTATTTCCTGCTCACAGATTATTTTATTTTATTTTATTTCATTATGTATTTCAAAAGTAACATGAAATATCTGTGTTGTTTGGTTTTCAGATATGCAAATAATCACTTTAGCTTGCAATCCCAAAATGATGACTGTGCATATATCAAACAACCTTTGGAGGTGGGCTAGTGCGATATAAACCTGGCAATTTCCACATTGACAGACCTAATAATGAAGAACAGCTAATAATAAACCAGACCACAGAGTAATCCTAATTAACTGGCTTGGAAACAATGCAGTAATTTGGAAAGCTCATGGCCCAGCTGAGAAGGACTTTAAATATGCTCAAATGACTGCTTTTGAATAAAGCTATTTGGATTAAATTTGACTGAAGGTCATTAAAATTAGGCAAGTCACTTTGGCTTTAATTTTATATGATGAAATGAAGAGGGAAAATTTTTGGCAGATGGGATGTTCTGGCTGGAGAAATAATAATGCTGTCTTCCAATGCCATATAATATAATCAATGTGGGCAGGTCAATTAGCAATACAAATGTGTCAAAAAAGAAGAAAAACATGTATTCAGTCACAGTGATTCTGTCTTGTCAACATAGTGTGGATTAATAACATATCATTAACTTGAAGTTAAAGTCTGTGTAAATTGTAACTCACTGCTCATTAGAATTCTCAAAAATGGCATTCGCTTCTGATAGCTTGGGTCAGGCAACAGAACATTTATACTCTCGGAAGCTCAATGGAGTATGTGATGAACTCCAATGCACTTAAAGAAAAAATAAAGTTTTTTCTCAATAGTGGCCACTAATAACACAGAATAATCTATAGTTCTGTTCCAGTTTAATTTTTATTTTTATTTAAAAAAAAATCAATATGAACACATTCAAATATAATGTTGAATATATAGTTCCTACAGAACACTATACTGAATTCATATATTCATTCATTCATTCATTCATTCATTCATTCGCCATTCCCTGCCCCAACTAGTTATCTAGTTGGGGAAACATGCATGTTCTTTGTCATTGTCTTCTTCCAGAATTGGTTGGTTGTATTTTTCTTTTTAAAACTTCATGGTCTAGTAGTACTTACTGTTAATTGATTGATCATGAGCCATCAAGTTGTTGTCTTAATGACCACATGGATAGATTTTCTCCATGATGACCTGTTCCTAACCTGCTCCTTCACGTCTTCCAATGATGCACTCATCACCACTGTAACTGAGTCCATCCACCTTGCTTTTGGTGATCCTCTTCTCTTTCCTTCTGCCTTTCCCAGCACTGGAGCCTTCTCCAGAGTGCTAGGTCTTTGCATAATGTATGTATCCAAAGTAGGATAATTTGAACCTGGACATTTGTGCCTCAAGTGAAATTTATGAGTTGATTTGTTCAATGATCCTTTGTTTGTTTTCTTGGCTGTCCATAGTATTCTCAGGAGATTTCCCCAACACCAAATTTTAAATGTGTCAATACTCTTCCTCTCCTGCTTCTTCAAAGTTCAACTTTTACTTCCATAGAGGGTCACAGGGAATATTGTGACTTGCAGAGTTCTGATCTTTGTAGGTATAGACACATCATGAATATCTTTTCCAAGGCCTTCTTGGCTGCTCTGCCAAATGCTAGTCTATGACATATTTCTTGACTGCTTGTTACTTTACAGTTGATAGTTGATCCTAAAAGGCAGAAGCTACAGTGTCTACCACGTTGATACCTTAATTGTCAATTCTAAGGTTGATTGGAGAGCCAGTTTGGTGTAGTGGTTAAGGCATCAGGCTAGAAACCGGGAGACTGTGAGTTCTAGTCCTGCCTTAGGCATGAAAGCCAGCTGGGTGATCTTGGGCCAGACACTCTCTCTCAGCCCTAGGAAGGAAGCAATGGCAAACCACTTCTGAAAAACCTTACCAAGAAAACTGCAGGGATTTGTCCAGGCAGTCTTCAAGAATTGGACAAGATTGAATGGATTTAAAAAGGTTGATTGTTGTACCTGTTGTCATTAGTTTGGTCTTCCTTATATTTAATTTTAGTCCCATTTTTTTCACTGTGCTCCTTGACTTTTATTACAAGAGTTTGCAGATCATTTCTGTTTTCAGCTACCAGAGCAGTATCATCAGCATAGAGCAGGTTATTGATGTTTCTTCTTCCAGTTTTAAAGCCATACCCATCTTCTTTCAGTCCGGCTTCCCTTAATACATATTCATCATATAGGTTGAATAAATAAGGGGAGAGTATACAGCTTTGTTGCACTCCTTTACCAACCTGGAGTTAGTCTGTTTTGCCATGTTCTTTCTGTACTGTGGCTTTCTGACCTGTATATAGATTTTGTGTCAGGACAATGACATGTTCAGGGATTCCCATTTTTCCAAACACTTTCCACAGCCTCACATGATTGACATAATAAAAGGCCTTTCTATAATCAATGAAGCACATACTGACTTCTTTTTGGTATTCTTTGGCGTTCTCAATTATGCAGCATGCATCAGCAATAATGTCGTCTGTTCCTTGTGCCATCTCGAACATCTGGCATCTCCTTTTCCTTGTAGGGCTCTAATCTGTGTTGGATGATTCTAAGGATTATTTATTTGCATGTGAAATTAAGGATATTGTATGATTGTTTGCACACTCTGTTAAGTCTCCTTTTTTGAGTATTGGAATGTCTTATTAACTCATGCAACACTGTTTTACACATGGCTGCTTTGAAGTTATAGCCATTAAGTTAAATGGTCTTCCTCCCAAGTAAATGCCTAACAGTTCCCAGTTTCTCATGGTCATATGATAACCCTAAAGTATCTCCCAGCTGAATGCTGTTTTGCCCATCAAGTTTTAATTATTTTAGTATGTGAGTTTCTGTCATGCTCCTGCAATTTTTGGTTCCAGAGTAGGAAGTAATCTATTACTTTATTACCATTGATTTGTCTCTCTTGTATGCAATGCTATAGCTAAACTTCAAAGGAACCCTAGAAATCAAGGGTGCATCAGACTGAGGCAATGTTGAATAATAATATTTAAGACTCCTGAGGGGAAAAAAATGAAGTTTTCTTCAAAGTGACTGAAGCAATTGCCTCTGAGCCATATTTGCCTCAATATATACTCTGCAACAGTGTTATTAAATAGCTTGTTTATTCAATGCCTCCCAGAAGAATGAATTATAATCAGGTCAGTCTGATAACCCTATTCTCTGTTGACAACAAGATGAGTGAGAAGAACATTATCTGAAACTTGAATGCCTACAAATTGCTTCAGAAGTGCTTGGCTTTAGGGGTGTTTCAAACTCATACACTGGTATTTCATTAACTCTCCATCTATAACCCTTAATGCTGCTTGAAGCCATAAAAACAGACATGGGGCAAATATACCTACCAGTTTGGTAAAAATATAAATAAGGTGTAAGCAAGCAAAATAATCTCTAAGAATGCATTGATTTTTCAAATCCTGTGAGTTCTTTCCTTGCTATCTCAATGCCCCAACCTCAATATTACCATTTAGTGCCCTTTTGACTAATCTTCAAAATATTGTTTTATTTTCCAAAGCAATCTGGTGAAACAGTTTTAAAAAGAGTTCAAATTATTCTATGTACAATTTCTTACTAGCATTTGCAGTGAGATCAGGTTGAAATTCTGACTGGGATGATTTAGTTTCAGTGCATCTGCCTGGCCCAGGAGACTGGATTTGTTAACCCAGTCCTTTCATGCTCCATAATTTTGCAGCTTTGATCCATGAATAGAAAATTCTGACTTTCCTCTAGCAACCATAAAGTCACAGGAGCTACCATTCATCATCTAGATCCAATATTAATCAAGGCCTAGGAAATATTTATGGAACTGTGGATTTGTGTGAAACACATTTGTCATTGCTGGTTACTGTGTTGCCTTTTTGTCCTTAAAAAGGCTGATTATTTTATCTTTTAGCATATGGTGGAGAGAATATGTACACAAATTCTAATTATCATCTTGGTGTTACAGCTAATGAAAATTGTAGGTGCTCTTTTTGTTAGAGAAAAAACTAAGGGACTTATTGAAATCATTTGGGAAAACATAGAGGACTTTCCTGATCATGGCTACCCAAATATTACTATTTTGTTTCTCATAAGCTCTAGAGAGTAAAGTGAGGACTGGTGGAATGGATAGTATTTGCAAGTTAATCACCGTTATGGGCATAGTATTATTGTCACTGTTATTTGATACTATCATATCAAGGTACACTGAAATACTACATAAATGTTTCCAACACATGACTATCTGAATCAGACCATTACATCTGAGAAATAAAATTTAAATAATCTTCAAACTCTGAACCGTTATGCACTGTATAAACATAAAACAATTATCACAGTTTACAGCGATTACTTCTAACCTGTAGTAATAAGGGAAGTAAATGTGTTTCATTAAATAATTTTTAAAGTTGATTGGTTTACTTTAAACAAAATTACAAGTCTGTTTTTTTTTTCTTCATAGGATTTTATTAAGAGAAATGGATCAAAATAATATCTTTTTTCCCATCAATTTGGTCACTTACAAAACTGTTTCTTGTTATGACACAAAAGTCACTGCATTTTTTAAAACTCAGTCTTGTACCATGTGACATCACATATACTTATTGCTACCAAAAGAATGAGGCCCAAAATTACAATGCTTTTAAGTGGTTTTAAACATTCTTTAATGGCATTTATTTTTTACTTTCCATTTAAATCAGAAATGGACAATCCTTGCTTGACAGATTACTTGTTTATCCCTGAAGCCCACCCCACCCCCAGGTTTACACCACTAAAATTGAGAAGCAAAGCACTGAAAATTGAAGGCACAATTTTCCACATTTTTTAAAAAGAGAAACAGTTGTGTCAGTCTTCTGACAGACTGAAGACAACTCTATTAATGTTAAACTCAACCCACTAAAAATTAAATTAAAAATTAATAAACCAAACCCAACTCATATACCTCTTGAAGATTAAAACCAAAGCTTTTCCTTTGGGAATTAAAAGTGGTGTACATAGCTCACTGTGCTCAGGTTATGCCACCACCACTCCCAGCAACGACAATGGAGTAGGAGGAGGGGAGGTTAGGCAGAGTGACTGCCCCAAATCATCCAGTAAGCTTCCCTTGCTAACAATAGATTTAGACCTGAGAGTCCATGGTGCTAGTTCACTTCAGCACTACGCTGACCCATGGCTCTCTGCCATGGGCAGTCGTAAATGCTTCAGGTGCTGCCATGCAAACTGCAGTCACAAAAATAGGAAGCAACTTAGGGCTTTATGATTGTATCAAACTAGCATTTGCCCATTGGTGAAAGGGCTTCCATTAATGGGTAAATGGCCCACTGGGCATTTTTAAATCTGTTCTAAAAGCCTGGGAAAGGGAAAGTTGTGTTTCATTTCATAAGCAACCATCTTCTTGAACATCACTGGATCTCATTATTAAGGTACACTGGAAGGCAAGTCTTTTGCCATATCCAAAGATTATCTATAGGCTCATCCAAGCAGCCACATTAACCTGCTTTCCTCCCACCCTTCAGTTGGGAGAATAGTATGTCAACATAAATTGCACTATTGTCACAGCCTTTTATCACACCTCAGCAATTAGACTGGACAGTGTTGTTGCTTTCACCCAATGTAATGCAGGAGTTTCAGGGCAACAATTGGTGGATTCTCTACCATCCTTTCACCTTCTACCTGTTGCCCCCTCCTGGTAGAAAACCAATCACCAATCACTGTCCCGACATTGTGACAGGGCAAGGTTGAACTACTTTGGATAATTCCATGCCCCTCTTATGCTCTACCATCCATATTGCCAGTATATTTTCCTAAGTACTGGTGGGTGGGGTTAACAGATTAGGGTCATTGTTTATGTGTTTGCCACATTGTTTATGTGATATGCCACATATCACCAAGATCTCTCAAGCTCTTGGTGATATGGAAGATTAAGAGAGTGATACTGTTATTCCCATGACAGACAGGCTAGTGACATTAGCAGCTACTGTATGATGCTATAGGAAATTATTTCCCAGACACCTACAATTAGTATTGCTGCTAGATCTCCTGAAAAACAATTCAGCCAAAATCAAATCCAACCTGAAAAGTATCTTCATGGCTTTCAATCAGCACTTATGAAAGAAGTGCAAGAAGATCTTTGTTGACAAATGCTTTTGATGTCCCAGTTGAGCCTCACATGCAAGCTGGTTAACAAGTGCTGATTTACAGTCCAGTTTGAAAGGCAGTTCAGTCCAAGGGCTTGCAGCAATGATATCAACTTGTATTTCAGGGATGGCTGCTGCAATGCTGAATGGATTTCCTTGGGTTTGTCTAGGGTCTGGGAAACAAAGCTGTTTGCATCTGCAAATAACAGCTGTGGATCATTTGGTCAAGAAGAGGTCTGACAGGTCTACCAATCTCCTACAAGACTGATATTTCAGTGGAAAAAGAAAAGACGACCTGGTATCCAGTCATTATTGAAAAACCTCTTTGCCCTTTTCACCATCCAGAATTGGTGGATGGCCTGTTCTCCCTTCTGGACTTGGAGGTGGAGATGGGTATCCTCTCACACTCCTGTTCTTTCTTGGCAAGAGGAAATGCCTCATCCAACTGATTCAAAGCTGTTGAATGATGGTGCCAAACATTATCAGTTAAGCTGAACTGAATGAAATAGGGTAGTGTTTGGTCTTCCCAGTTTAGCACCAAAGCTTGAGTGATCTGTTTTCAATCTTTCAAAGATGAGCTGGAATTTCATTTCAGGAAGTTGGGAAAAGAGTGCATGCTATGGGGAGCCTTTCCCACCCCACAAGGAGTAACAACTCCTTTTCATGCAAGAATAAAATGTGAGCCAAATATTCTCTCTCTCCCAAAAAAGAAATAGGCTGCGCAAACCAAGAATCTGGTCTTTCTTTGCAACTAAAGCCAAAATGGCTGAGAAGGACAGTGCACAATGATGGTATCTTTTCCCATACTGACCAAACAGGACATTCTGAAACAGACATTTGAAAGTCACTGTCCTATATTAACATAGATTGTCCAACTGAAAAATAAACTGTGTTATCTACTTTGTATTTCTTCAGTTTTATAGAGTTGGATTTGCTCAGATGTCTCTAATTCACTGTCTTCCTTTGGAGAGAAGAAAAACCTGTTATTGGTTAGCCATGAAATGGGAAAGAAAAAGCAGTGGAAAGGAATGATCATCTGCCAATCTGTTCTAGCATATGATGCTCTATTTCCAAAGCCAATTCTTCAATTTGAGCCAGCACATTTTCTATCTGAATGCATGAATTGTGCATCTCTTATGTTCAGGCAGCCTGACAAATGCCATAATAAAGAGACTGATATTTCAAATCAGGCCCAATTTTGTACCTTTTGCTGCACTGAAAAGGGCCAGCACTTGTTCTTGCTATTTGAAGAGCAGATATTTCTTTGAGGGAAAAAGCAGTAAAGCAACTTGTAGGCTTGAGGTGAGTTGAAGAACACTTGGGGGAAGGTTGTCATTCACTTTGCTCAGCAGCTCATGTAATCATTTGTTGGAAAGGGACTTAGTCTCTTTCATAAATGATGACAAGCATGAGATCAGCTTCCTAATTAGTTACAAGCATTGCGTGGCTATGAAGTACTTTAATCAAACAGCACAAAGGAACTTAAAGAATTGAAAATGAAAAGAAGCTGCTAAAAAGAACATAGGAAAAACATCCAAATATTGCTGCTATTATTGTTGAAGATGATGATAATGGTAAAACTTAACCATAAGAGAAAAGATGAAAAATGCATTGGACTGCATAATAACTATAAGGGAGGTGAAAAAAACAAAGCAAAACAACATCATGGACATTTAACCTTTCTATATTTCATCTCGATATATTATATCTTATAATTAATTATCTATTAAAAGACACTGTGTGTCTTTTGTCTCTGAATCACATAACCCTTAAGCTTGGCTTTAACATATCTTACTTATTTAATTGGAACCCAAGCTCAGACTTCAGATGCTTCAGAACAGAAGGGTTCTGATAGCCTGAAAAATAACCTTGCAAATCCAAGTGTGACTTTCCCCGCACTTTTTAGCTCAGATTCCATAAGATAGAGACCTCATTCAAAGCGTTATTCAAGCTGAATGTTCATTCATGGGATTGCCTAATTTGGAGCCATCTGTAGCAGCTGTATTTCTAGCTGGCAGTTGTTGCTTTCCACTGATGAAGTATTGCTGGTTGAGCTCATCATATGATTTTTTTTTAATTCATTCAATTATGTCCGATTCTCAGAGACTGCCTGGACAAGTCCTTGCAGTTTTCTTGCCAAGGTTTTTCAGAAGTGGTTTGCCATTGCCTCCTTCCTAGGGCTGAGAGAAAGTGACTGGCCCAAGGTCACCCAGCTGGCTTTGTGCCTCAGGTGGGACTAGAGCTCACAGTCTCCTGGTTTCTAGCCTGATGCCTTAACCACTACACCAAGCTGGCTCTCTTCATCATATGATTACTATTTATTTATTTACATTTCTGCAACTCACAGGGACTCTCAATGGCTTATAACAAATTAAAATTAATAATAAACAATGTGTATCAAAACAAACAGTAGCAGGGACAGTCCTGACCATTAATCCTAGCTACAGTGGAAGGGATGGGGCTTTTGTGCACAGAAGCAAAAGGGGCAGACCTTGTAAACTGACATCCAGAAGCCCCACCCCACTATAAAACTAGAAATAGGAGGAAGTTCTGCCTGGCTAGCTGTTGCTCTGGTCCAAAGTCAGTGCCATGAGGGTACGGGGTGAGAAGGAGGGAGGAGGGGAAGAAATCCAAAGTGTATCAAGTGACACAATTACTCTTACTGTGGATGACCTTGACCTGGGTGTGCTAAGGCACACCCATAATAACCTTCACTGCTACACTTTGAATCAGTTGCAGCTTCTCTATGGTTTCAAGGACAGACCATATAGAATGCATTAATGTAGTAATCCAAGCAGTAGGTGACTAAGGCATCAGTGACTGTGAGCAGGGAGTCCCAATGCAGGAATGGGCACAATTGGCATACAAGATAAGGTTGTGCAAAGGCTCTCCTGGCCATGGATGCCATCTGCATTTTGTTCAGTTGCCACCTGCTCTTCCATACTCCAAATTGTGCACTAGTTCTGCCTGGGGGAGAATCAACCCTCCAGAACTAATAGTGGAAGATCCCCAGTACCAGGGGAGCCTAAAATCCACAGTCCTGCAGTCTTACTGGGCTTGAGCTGAAAACTGTTCTTCCCTATCTAGACCCCCACAGCCTCCTGCCTCTGAGAGAAACTTGTTGGCATCACTTGGTCAACCAAGTCTGGAGATGTAGAACTGACTGTCATCAGCATACTGATGACGCTGTTGTTCAACCAGAAAAAAATGTGGAGCCCATATCAACTTTTCCCACTTAGCCAAAACAGGAGGTTGTGAAGTAGTAAAATAAGTTGCCATTAAAGTTTAAGAGTAAAGTGTTATCAAGAATGAATTCTTTGGAAATGGGCAGAAACTCTTGTGGCTGTGGCGAATTTTGAAGCATAGGTTCCCACAGAATTGAAAAAAGGCAGGAATTTTTAACCCATATTATTTTTAGGTGACTATATAATGTTAGTGTGTGTGTGTCTGTGTGTCTGTGTGTCTGTGTGTCTGTGTGTGTGTGAGAGAGAGAGAGAGAGAGAGAAGGTTGTGTGTAATGTTCCCCACCCCCATGTTGGGGGAAGAAAACTGGAGGAGAGAAAGCAAGAGAATGTCATAATATGACTCACAGTTTTCATTTCCACCAAGAGCATAATTTTTAGTAAATTAATAGGTTCTAGTTGCCCATTAAAATCCAAGCTATCACAAAATACTTTATATTTCAAGAAGGATAGTGCAGAACAACAAACCGCTGCTGAAAGAATTTATGTTTCCCAAGCACCGTGAGGGAACAGGGAAACCTGAGCAGACATATGGATAATAAATAATATAATTGTCCCTGTTAATTAAATGGCCTGGGATTCTGTCAATATGAATCCTGATTCTCACACAGTATAAGCTAGTACTTAATCATTATGTGACTAAAGGTTTGGCTAGTTGAAAATACATGGTTTCCTAGAATGAATGTTCTCTGAAAATAGTATGGCAATAATGAATTCCATTCTATTTTATGGAATAAATCAGTTAGGCAGAGTTGGCAGTTAAAACTATGGGCCCTTGGTGTATAGTTGCCAGGTCCCGCCCCAGCATCAGCCATCACCTACCAAAATCAAAGGACTTCAAGATCTTCACTAATTGAGCTGGCTTGTTATTGGCATCATTGCTAGTCCCTGGCATGGCCACGAGCATCTATTGGGGTCTAAAGTCACTGAATGCTGTTGGCACTCCAATAGCTGCCAAACTTCTTTCTATTAAGAAGGCTTATTGGATTTGAATGTGGCCCTTGTATAGTGTTTCCTGGCATTCATTAGAGTTGTGTGTGCATATTATACTATGATAGTCTATATTGCTACTGACTATTTACTTATTCAACTTATTTAAATTCTGAACCTTTGGTCCAGTAGTTCTGCTTAAGGCAACTTAGCACAGTTTTAAAGAATAATAAAATTAAATAACTATAGTCATGATCAGTAAAGAAGAAGAAGTGAACTCTTTCAGTCAGAGAAATCTTTGTTTTGTTTTGTTATTTTTATTTTATTATTTCAATCTATATGAAATAAATAATAATACCGCCCATCTCCTCCCTTTTTGGGGGGAGATGGGCGGTAATAGAAATTTGAATAATAAATAAAATAAATATATGGCTGCCTACCTAAAATTAAAAGGGATGCGGTGGCGCTGCGGGTTAAACCACTGAGCTGCTGAACTTGCCAATCGGAAGGTCAGAAAGTCGGCGGTTCGAATCCGCGTGATGGGTTGAGCTCCCGTTGCTAGTCCCAGCTCCTGCCAACCTAGCAGTTCAAAAACATGCAAATGTGAGTAGATTAATAGGTACCGCTTCAGCAGGCAGGTAATGGCGTTCCATATAGTCATGCCGGCCACATGACCATGGAAGGGTCTACGGACAAACGCCGGCTCTTGGCTTTGAAATGGAGATGAGCACCGCCCCCTAGAGTCAGACACGACTGGACTTACCTTTACCTTTACCTTTTACCTAAAATTCATGACTCTGGATCATGAATTTAGCAACAGCTAAAAACTATATGAAAAACGACAAACAATATAAAAATTGTATAAGTACAGTCAACAGCCAAGGTACAAAACCACACAGCTGCTGCATAGGCTCTGCCACACATCCAGATCACCAAGCCCAGTCCAGAACCACATATTTAAGGCCTTATGAAAGCCAGTAGGGTCTCTTCCTTTCTTTATTGAAAATCTCTGAATTCCCAGCTAAACTATACTAAGTGGAGCCTGGGAGCAGCAGAAGAGAAGGCAGTAACTTCTCTACTGGGTGACAGAACTTCAGGCTTTTATTTTCTATACCTCCTAGAAAGAAAGGTGTGAGGTTAACTAGGCCAGTTCTAGGCATTTGAACTGCCTTTCTCCATTCTACCCTACAAATATGAAGCCAGCTACCATTATAGATACAGAGTTCTTGGCATATGCAAATAGAGTATTTGCAGAGATCAAACACTTTTCTGTCAAAGATGAATTAGCTGCACAATACCCCAGACCTTGCCAGAAGGAAGGGTTGGTAGGATGCCTCTGTAAAGTTGTATCCAACCAATAAAATGTTATTACAGTTAAAACCAGAGTATTTGAGTTTATTAAAATGAATTTAGAGTCAAAATTAAAGAACAGTGATAGTTTTGGTGGAAAGGAGGAGGATCAATGAAATTACTCCCATTGGGCATTGCCATCGGAATATCCTATTTACTGTTCATAGAATCATGTAGGGACCTTGGAGATCTTCTAGTCCAACCTCCTGCCCAGTGCTGGAATCCTCAGAGCATCCCAGACAAATGGCTCTCCAAGCTTTCCTTGATAACCTTCAGTGATGGAGTACCCACAACTTCAGGAGGTGGGCTGTTCCACTGCTTAATGCCTCTCGCAGTCAGAAATTCTTATTTCAAGTCTGGATCTCTCACTATAAATGTTCCACCCATCTTGCCAACTGTATTTCACTTTTTTATGGGATGCCCTGCAATTCTTTGGAGACGCTGCCATCAACAAACAGGCAGTCAGAAATGTATGGTGTTTCCAAGATCATCGTAGACCTTAAAATATGAATTCATTTATAAATACGTAGGAGTAATTTTCTCACAGACTTTTTCTTCTGAATAAATTTGCTGGAGTTGTATGTACTTCCTTAAGAGCAAACTCCAATGATTTTATCCTGAGTTAGATAAGTGTACCCAAGTTTATAGCCTTAGAAGCCTCCCTTCCTCCCTTCACATTAATATGGTTTACATAATCCGTATAAGGCAAATATAACCAAAACACTGAGTTTATTTTTAAAAAAGCATTGTTAACTCATGATAAGAGCATGTATTGAGAGTTGTTCATGTACTTGCACAATAAAAAAATTAAATTGGACATATAATGATTCTTAAAATTTAATGGCAAATGTCAAAGTTGCCTGTTAATTTCCACTGCTCTCTTAAAGTGTTACTGATAAATGTCAGCATTGACCAAATTGCAGAGAGAGACACAGAAACAAATTGACCACACTGTATTTTTGTAAATAGTACTGTTGTTCTTATTTTTGATATTTTAACTAGTTCCCTGGGACTGTGTGTCTAAAAGGCTTCTTTGCCCGATAACAAAAAAGAAAAAAAAAGTGTACAGTCCATGTTTCACCTTCTCATGAACACTTGAATTCTGCATACAACTGAGTCCTTAGCTGCTGAGTGAAAATCTCAGTATATATAATTGTTCTTGTAGTTTTGGTTGTCAGTTCTGTTGACACACACACACACACACACTTTTTTTTCTAGCTGAAAGAAAAGTGTTGATGTGATATAAAAAGTAGAGAATATTTGTGTTCCACTTCTTGGACCCCACAGCTTTTAATAAGGCTAACATTCTGGGGGGGGGGGGGAAATAAGGTCAATTCCTTAGAAATTTATAAGCTCATTTGTGACTATTGTTCTGGATGCAAGTAGAGTGTAATTGCCCATAGAGCTTGGGTAATTGAACATTCATCTGAGCAGCTGGTTGTTTAGCTGGGCAGTGGCAAATTGATAATGGTCTTTGCCTGTGGGAACACCTGCAGTTCTCTTCCTTTTCCTGGATGATGATGCATCCTTACTTCTTATTCTGATTTACAAATAATGATCTACTCCCTACATAATGTCCCCGGGGCTGACATTATTTCTTTTAGATACACAGACACACATACACACAGAGAGCAGTCAGTTGTGCACGCTTTTCCTTCCTGTTTATAATGCTCTGATTTGGGAAAGAAAGTCCTTTAAGGATATGCCCTTAAAAAAGGAGGAGTTATATTAAAGAGGCAATCTAGTGAGTATTAAAGAAAAGATAAAACAGGAAATAAGCCATTAAGAAGAGGGTACGTAGGTTGAGATAGTGTGAGTGTGGTACATATTTCCTCACTTCATTAGCAAAAGAGGAACAATATATAGGCTCTTTTATTAAAGGATGATACAAAGAATCTTTTCTTTGAAAAAAAATATCTTTTATTTGCCGAAGTCCCTAGATGTCATTGCAGATGTAGCTATGGCCTGTATAAGCTGCCTCAAGGTATAAATCTATTTCTCTTGTACTTGAATAGTTCAATAAAACCATGGGCCTTTCAGATTTCATTGTTTTCAGAATAAGTTAACCCTTACTGAGGTAGAAGATTTGTTATCCTCCTGTTGCCAGGGTCTTCATGGGCAATCACGTTCAAATATTGAAACTCTGCTTTCAGTTTTGTGCCTGAAAAGCTCAGAACAGTCAGTGCCCTATGCAGCTTCTTTTTTTTCCTTGCTGAAAGTCCACATTGGTAAGACAACTCCATTTTAAAAGTTATTTTTAAAATGCCATTCACAGTGAAAGGTATTTGCTCTCATAACCACCCTTGCGTGACTGGAAGGAGCTGGCTTCAGGGCTGAATATAAATCAATGGATATGATCCTATAGGTATTTACTTTGTTCTGTCACTTCTGTCCTGAAAGGCAAGATATAAATAAGGTTTTTTTAAAGAGTGACTTCAGAATTGATACTTAAGGATGGCGGCTGCTGCTGAAAAATAGTTTATTATTTGAACATACCAGTGGTGCAGTGCTGAGGCAGAGACCCTTAATCAGAGCTGTGTGAATGCATCAGAGATAGGCCGTAATCTTAACCTATTTATTTTGGTGATCCACCTATTCTGAAAGAATCCCATGTGCTTAATAACAATAATAAATCTTTGTAGGTGCCTAAAAAGAAAAGAAACCACTCTTGTGCATACAAAATTGATAATGACAACACAACGTTGCTTCCAAGGTTAGAAAGTCAACAAACAAAGCCATCCAGAAAGCAGATAAAGCAGTGGAGGAAAAAAAATTAATGGAAAAAGGCATGTACAAACAGATACATCTTGAGGTGTTTCTTAAAGAAAGGGTAAGGGAAGCTGAATTATGTTATTTTTTTTTCCATTTAAGGGTGCTATATATAATAATCTAAACACTTGGGAAAATTGGAATAATTAAATGGAGGCATTCCTTTCATTTACACACTTTTTATGTTTTTGGGAGGAACTGGTATATATGCATCTTATACATGCCTCACATCAGCTGAATCATGAAGTATACATATTTCAGTCATGGCTTTTCTCAGTGGGACTGCCACATCTAGAAAATAAGATACATGCTTCTTTAATATGTATTAATCATTATCAATTGATGTGAAGCATGTGTATTTTTCACTATGATATCTTCATGTCATTTGCAGCAGGAGCAGGCCTCATCTGCATATATGAAAAATGTAAGCATAGCAACACTGGGTTTAAGGTTATGTTGAAAATGCCAGAATGACTGCCTTACTCATCTGGGGTGCCAATTTTTCTCTTGTACTAATGATAAAAGGAAGATAAAATCATTTCTATTATCATCCTTCCAGTTCAAGTCTGATGTTCATGTGAGGATTATAGGTCTTGTAAACAATGAAGCGAGGCTACGCTGCTTGTTCAATTCTTGCTACAGGCTCAGAAGGTACTTGCTAATCTCTATGCTGTCAGAATAAACCATACAAGATTGAATCATGCCTTGGAGAACAGAATGAGTTGGTAAGAGTTAGGATTGATATTTTTTTCATAATGAGAAGAGAATTAGCAAGAAGATCAGCCTCACTGGGATTTACACATTTCCATTATGTACCATTAGTGTCTGGTAACAATGCCATTTTCCATGAAAGGCTACTATCTGAATGTAGTCTGTCAGAAAGGCTCAGATAAAAAAGATGCCTTAGTTGCTGAAAAACAATACCTCAACATTTCAGCAGTTTGTGTCAAAAGCAAACACTTTATCAGGTGGTTGTAACTGATCCCATCAAGGACTCTTCTGTGCTACAGCTGTATTGTGGCTATTGGCACTGGCAGGACATGACATAGTATGTAATACGTCATGGGATCAGTTCTAACTATACACTAAGTTGTTTATAAATATTATATCTTGCTGTCCATGATTTAATGTTAGAAGTAGTCATTCTGGGATAAGAACTGTTTAGACTAATGAGCTGTGAAAATTTTAATTTTTGCCACTTCTGACACCAGTCTAACCTTGGGTTGGTGTGGTTAAGACTTGCCCATCCTGATGCCCTCTAGATGTATGAACTAACCTTGCCAGCCTTCCCAGTCAAATGTCAGTGGCCATAATGACTGGGAATTATAGAAGTTGCAATTGAACAAATTTGAATGACACTGGATTGGGAAGGCTGGTGCACTTAATTCCTTTCCTTCATGTTCGTATCAATGGGAAGGAAAGGCTGGAAGGAAAAAAATCACGGTGAAAGCCTACCCCTCCAGCACTAGCTGCTATTATCCCCTTTATTTTTATTTTTTTTTTGGTACCTTCAAGTCAGTGTTGACTCCTGGCGACTACAAGGTTTTTCAGAAGTGGTTTGCCATTGCCTGCTTCTCCTTAGGGCCAAGAAGGAGTGACTGGCCCAAGGTCACTCAGCTGGTCTCCCAGTTTCTAGGCTGGTGCTTTAATCACTATGCTTTAATCACTACACCAAATTGGCTCTCTGCTATGATCCTAACAGGGCTTAAATCACTGCAACTGTAATGCTTAGGATTCTTTTCTTGTAGTTGAACTGAGACAGGGCACATAATGGTAAAAGAGAGGTCTGCCCTTTTCTAGTTTATAGCTACAGTATGTAATGATTGCCTATCCCAACAGAGTCAGACTCACAAGCAGGTACTTAATGATATCTGATTTACTGTGAGAATAGTATGCAAATACAGAGAAAGCTGAGAATGAATAAAAGCGTGCCAAATACAAACTAAAAACCCTCGGCTCAAAACATAATCCCTCCCCTCGCCTGGCCATAGCAAACTCCCCGCCCCCCAGGTGCTGGTAACCGTTTTCTACTGATCCTGGGAAAGTAACCTTGAAGACATGAGATAACCCAAATACATTCCAACCCAGCAGCCAACAGATAACAACTCCCTGAGATGGAATCCTCCTCCCTTCCCAGATCAAACACGTATCAGGTAAATGACATGTGAAACGTTACGATGTACCAGGAACATTGGAACAGTGAACATGACAAGTATTATCTGTTTGTCTATAGAGGAACTATCTTCATACAAAGTGTATTGCATGGCCTGCTGAACAGGAAAACATTGAACTGCCAGTGAAATTCCATTTTAGCAACACAAGGTGCTGCCTCTATCTAAATTTACCATGGGAGAATACTGCCATCTTTTCCTTATCAAGTCTGAAACAAATTTATCTTAAACCCATTAAGTCATCCTGCCATTAACCAAGACAGATGCATGGAAAAAATCCAGCTTTTAATTGCTATTTATTGAATTTTTTTTTTCTTTTCTGTACACCAGTTTCTAACGGACACATTGAGATATCAAGTTGATCTCACATAGAATTGAGAAATGAGGACAAATGACATGGGACGCAGCATGTGTTCAGGCTTTTAGTGATGTATTTCTAAAGAAGAATACTGTAGCTTTGGAAATAAAATGGATCTTGTGGTTCTTTTAGTATTGCCAGAAATTACATGGTGATAGGCTCTGGTTTAACCTCAACAAAAATGCTTTGAAGCTTCCCAAAATAATGTCTTTGTAAAAGTACAAAAAGACAACTAATTATTTCAAATATTCAGTCAGTACTGCCAATATGCTTCTGAACCCAATATTTATTTATTATTTACAAAACAAGGATCTAAACTGCCTACAGTTTATTCCAGTGCAATTAATTTTTTTTTAAAAAATGTACTTAGTATAGTATAAATTATATAATAAAAATAGATTGATGAAATCCATAACATATCAGCAAATATCCTGTCATATCATGAAAAAAATGAGGTGAACCACTACATGTTTCCAAAAAAAGGCATATACATGCTGTTAGCTAATTTTAATTTTTTTAATGGTGCTTAATGGACTCAAATTTTCATATTGCAGTGAAGAATCAGAAATGAAACTCTTAACTAGTTTGTCAATAATTGTTTATCCAGTAATGATAGTTTTGCTTATAGTCTGGATCTAAATCAGATTATCAGCAATCCACAGCATCCCTCTTAAGTGTTGGGCAGCAACAAAGGGTACAGAGAACCGCCTCCATGTTATGGAAATGCGTATGCAAGGAGTTAGAATATTTCAGAGTGATGGAGCTATGTCCGAAAAGCCTTGTCTCTGAGCCCATGCCACTCTAAAATCTCATGGGGAAGGGACTCAAAGCATTGATTCCCAGTCTAATCCCTCATAGCAGGCTGACTGTACTTGGCAAAGATGATCCCTAAGGTGACATGGATCCAAGCCATAAAGATTTCATAAGTCAAAACAAATGAGAAATATACTGGCAACTAATGCGACACCCATCATATAGGTGAAACACTGCTGAAAGAGCTGTCACTGATCAGCATGTGGGCTGCTGCATCCAGCCAGCTGATGTTTCCAGGTTGTCTTCAAAGGCTGTTCCAAGTACAGCACATTGTAGTAATCCAGTTTCAAGGTAATGAAGGCATAAGTCATAATTGCCAGGGCCTTCCACTCTGAAAGGAACCACAATTGATGCAGCAGCTGAAGCTGGCCAAAGTCTCTCCTAGAAGACATGAATCCAGGAGAAACCTCAAATTGTGGCCCTATTTTTTCAGAGGGTCTACTGCTAAATCTGATAGATTGGTCAGGTGTCAACCATTGGCTGGCACCAAAGACTTAGAGTATGGGGTGTATCCTTATTGATACCTATTGGTCATCTAGATTTTTGCAGCCCTGATCTGGGAAGAAGCTGATGTAAGAATGTTGTCTGCTGAACAGGCAGCAACAGGTGTGGTGCCTCCCAGTTAATAGTGGCAACTTATCAGTTATCAAATGTCATCCTCAAAGCATTGTGACTGATATGTGAAAGTAAAAAGGACAGCTGGTAAAAATATGACTTGCTTAGAAGCTACAGCAAACTTAATCTTAAGCTATCGCAAACTTAATATCACTATCACAACACTGGCCTCTCTCCAATTCAATCTATACTGATGAGCTTTCATTATGGAGAAAATTGATATCCACCATCTGAATCTCTCTTTACTTTCAAATCACTGAAATGCTTAGAGAATGTTCAGAGGGATTTAGCCTTGTTTTGGATATTTCCCAAACCTTTATAACCATTTTTTGTTCCCAAATCCAATATTTATTTTATTTTATTTATTTATTTCTCAAATTTCTACTACTGCCCATCTCCCCCCAAAGAGGGACTCTGAGTGGTTAATATGCATTCTTGTTCATCAGCTTCATTCTGGAAAATTAGAAATGCAGCTAGGATTCCCTTACTAAATAAAAGACCACATTCAGTTCCATGAGTCTCAATCTAATTATGATTTTGAATCTGTGGCTACAAGTGAAGACAACAAAAGTGACTGAAATAACACTGAATTGGGAATAAAATATGCCCTGCTCTTTATAGAAAGCAAATTAAGACCCAAAGGCCATACAACGACAAACAAAAACAATCATACCTTGAATTTCTAGTTAGATCAGAATGATCTTCAGTGATCACTTTCACTGTCTCTTAGAATTAGAGAGTGTGATCGTTGTTCAGCATAGGAATATTAAGTTGGACTGTAGCATTGCCTTTTGTTGGAAAGTAAAGCGTAGCCCATCAAGCATTAAACAAGCATCTTGTTAGGGACAGAAAAAAAATTAACCTGAATTTTGAAAAGGCTGCATTTGACTACTGTAGGAAATATTCTAGTGGAGGTAGAGAGGTAGCAAACAATATATCCCATCCATCAAGATCCAGGTGCCTACTCAGGTATATATACTGGCTGTGTTCTAGTTCAAAATGTTCTTTCAGTTCAGTGATCCTTTTCAAAATAGTGTTTGGATTAGAAAATAATGGGTGGCACCATTTTGAAGCTTCAAAATTTTGAAGTGGTTTGAATCACATTAATCATCTTCATGATCTGGAGATGTATTGTACAAAGTGCCTTAATGACTGGGTTGGGCCTGAAGATTCTAAACTAGGTGGTTTCAGTTCTGACCTGGCAAGATTCATCTGCTGATCTTATTAGAGAATCTTCTCTTGGCTTTGAATATTATTCTACTTTTTTTTTTTCACCAATCATAATTGTGTGTTTTTTCTCTCTGAGTAGATAAATTTATCACCCCAGCCTTTTTCTTCACAAATTATTTGTAAAAAAAAATAAAGCAGTGACATCTGCAACAATAATGGCATGTCTGAGCTGAAATGTTGTGATATATTGAAGATGAAGGGTTAGCTATATCAATAGCAGTGAACAGGAAGTAAAATGCAGAATTAGGGTGGTCTTGGTAAGAATTTTAACCAAAAAACAAATAGAAGGGGATAAAGGGGATTTAAAAGGTGAAATACAGATACACCTGGAGAAGATGCTGATGCTAGGGAGAGTGGAAGGCAAAAGGAAGAGGGGCCGACCAAGGGCAAGATGGATGGATGATATTCTAGAGGTGACGGACTCGTCCCTGGGGGAGCTGGGGGTGTTGACGACCGACAGGAAGCTCTGGCGTGGGCTGGTCCATGAAGTCACGAAGAGTCGGAAGCGACTAAACGAATAAACAACAACAACAACAAATACAGATACACAAATACCCAAAACAATTTGGGTTTACTTGCTTATTTTTAATACATAAATTGACTTGTTAGTGTGTCTCAATGTTTTCTTTTTCCTTTACTTTCCTTGATTTTCCAGATTTGAAAGACTAAAACTGAACTTTTCCCTCTGCAAATGTCACTTATATGGCAGCTGGCAAATTTATATTTTACAATTTTCAAATTACCTAACACTAGATGTTCTCCTCCCACCTGCCCCCCACATACATCCATATATACTGTGTGTGTGTGTATATTTGTGTGTTTGTGTGTGTGTGTGTGTGTATATGATGTAGATGTAGATAGTTGTTGCAGACATCTTTTTGTCTTTGAGCTTGACTTTTATTTATTGTCTTTGCAATTGATAGTTCTCTAAGAAATTGCCATGTTTGCATCAGTTTTGCAATCCCTTGTTCAAAGTTATATTTCACAAAATCAATTCTTTGTTTCTGTTAAAATTTGAATTAGAGGTAGTCTGATAGTTACTAATAAACTCAAATTCATTCTTTAGAATCAGGATATTGATTGTGCAAGAATAGATTTTTCTTCCAAATTCCAAATTCCTCTGATCTACACCCTTTATTATGAGATCTTTTTCATAATTCTCTTTCCTCATAAAATTATCATGTTGGTGATTATTATTTCCTGTTGACTTACAGGGAAGGTTCCCTCTGTTTGAAAGTTTTGGGGGCAGGTGAATTAATGTTTAATAACATATCTTGATACTCTTTCTTAATGAGAAGTTGCACAGTGTTTACTGCCATTTACATGTTCCTCTGTGTATGTCTGTGCGTTTGTGTGCATTTCTCAGGAAGCAATGACTGTGTGAAGAACTATAGCTACCCATGAACATGGAAGGGAAAAGGGAAAATGGGCATGGTTTGGCATAATGGCAGTCCAAGAAAGCATATACTGTTTTGACCCGTAAACCAAAGCCTTTGCTTTATCTACAGAAAAAGGAAAAGTATGTACAAATTGGCATCAGTGTATCTTAGGTACAGCCCTTGCTTGATCATGGAAGTTACTGCTTTCTTTGGGATTAAGCCAATTTGTTCATGGAATGTTGTTGCCTCTACATCAGTATCTCTCATACCACATTGTATTATTGTAGGTCAGGTGCTGTGTTTCTGTTTTCATACCTGAGACAGTGAAACAGATTCCTTCTTTCTGGGCAAAGAATAGGGATCCTTAGGAACAACATGGATTCCAAAAGAGACTTGCTCTGTCCTGAGATTTCTCCATGATATATGAGCCACCAGTAACAACCAGAGCAAGGAAATGGCTGAGGAAGGATGTCCTATGGACATTAAGTTAGGATTACATTCCTCTTCTTTTTCTTCTATTGAAGTTGGGGAACTAGAGAGTAACATAGCGGTTACCTGTTTGTTCCTTATATATATGGATTTTATGATAGCTTCAAAGTTATTTGATATGCTTAATTTTAAGCATTAAGTTATTTTATGATAGCTTAAGTTATCTGATATGCTTAATTTAAGCTTGTAAGAAGTAATTTGCATGCTCATCTGTGTAAGCAGGCATGTTAGAATTGCATTCAGGTTGAATAGGGAGAAAATATTTTGTTAATTGGATGAGACTTTTTCAGGCCACAAATGACTTATATTGGAAAACATTAGTAATGGATTAATTGTTTCTCAGAAGGACGTTAGTAATGCTGGTAGAAATCTGTGTTTTAAAGAATGTCTTCATAAACTGGTTGGTTTAAAAAGGAAAGTGCAACCAACTATTTAGAAGGCCTCCATGGTTATTATGACTTGGAACTGCAGACCTATAGCCACATTCAGCTGCACTGCTTGGGAGCTTCTCAGAAGGACCTAGTTGGTAACTGTTAAAACAGTTGTCAGTGCTGGACTAGTCAGGTATTGTCATGAGTAAGGATGGCGAGCAGGGGGCTCCCACCCAGACTGTCAAGCACATGCGTAGCACTGAGGAACTGTTCAGCCATTCAAAGAGACACAGATCGGGACCGCCTTAACCTTTGGGGTTTATATGGCTGGGTTTTTCCCACGCTTCCTCAGTTTGTTAGGATTCTTGTTAAGTACTACTAATAAATATTAGAGACCAAGTCATTGTCTCAGTGTGTTTCCTGGTAATCAGGACAGGTATGAAGACTCTTCTTATGCTATTAGTTTGCTGTTCTTTTCTTTCTCACTGATTCTGTTTTATGAGTAAATACACATATGTGATTAAGCCACAATGGAATGATTTATAATAATAGATTTATTTACCCATCATCCTCTCTTACAAAATAAATAAATCCATGTCTAATTCAGCAGGAGGCATTTGGATGTTGATATTCTCCCTCTTCCTCTTTGAAAACATTGAAGAATGTATTACAGACAAAAACAATGCACATTTATTTATTTATTTTCTATCCCACCTTTATTATTTTTATAAATAACTCAGTCATGGATCTTCAAAAAAGCCCTGTTTATAGTAGAATCAGTGACTTCACCATCCCATATTTGTCTTTCTTCAATGCCCTTTTCATGAGTTTACCTTGGAAAGTTTCTGGAAATTGCCATTACTGCAAAATTCAGTGGCCAGCCTGCTAACCTGTCCAAAGTACAGAAATCATCCAACCTGTGTCCTGAAAGATCTGCACTGGCTACCAATTACTTGCAAAGCAAAATTTAAGGTTCTGATGTTCACCTTTAAAGCCCTAAATGGCTTATGGCTGGATTATATTAAAGACTATCTCTCCTCCCACTATAAATCTGTTTCTATCGGTTGGAAAGGTATCGCTGTTAGATGTTTGACTCTTGCGTATGTGGGAAGGGGATTTTCTGCTCTCAGGCTGTGGAATGCATGTCCTAAGAAGGACTATTTGGTTCTCGGTGTTAAGAAATTAGTAAAAGGTTATCTTTTTCATCAAACTCTTGTTAATTTCAGTTATGGATTTTACTTGCATTAAATTTGTTTCATAATTTCATAATTTTCAGGAAAAAAAATCATCCAAATTTTTCCTTTGTACATTTTCTACAAAAATGAAGATAATGTCTCCTTTTTTCTTCACCATCTGAGTTAACATAATTAAGAAGGAATCCTATATAATTCTGTGCAGAGGGAGAATAATTTCCAGGCAACCAAGCTGAGGATCACATGGTGATTCCTTCATGATGTGTTATATGTCCCCTTTCCTATTTCTGATGCCCAAGAACCTTGGAAGCTACCAGGAGATGACCAAAAACACACAAGCTCTCATATGATTACTAAAGCCATGATGTGAAAAACAGAGTTAGGAAATACAGCTGTATGATTTGTTTTTGTTTCGAAAACTTGCATACAGCAAACATTCAGGAACAAGAAACCACCCTCATAAAGATTAAAGGATGAGTGAACCTTCTACCTAAACACAATATGTTAAAGAAAACCGTGTACAAACATGGGCTTCCACGGGAGGAGCAAGGACAGGAAGAGGAATGATAAACTCTGCATAGCAAGGTTATCACGCAAATGCCATGACTTAAATATTTGAATATATTAGGAGAAAATTGTGCAAATATTTATTATTTTTCAGGTGAATTTTCATCCAGGCTTAAAAGAAATTGCAAGCCGATGTAGAAATGGGGCAGAATGAACTTTATATTGGGTGAACTGACTGAGGAGTCAATCTATTCAAGGCTGATATCAGCATCTGGCATCCCATGTTCTTCTGGCTAAGCCCATTACTGACAGCAGCCTGAGCAATACTGGCAGGTTGGGACTAATCACCACTTCAATTTTCTACAGTGCTTTCAATCTAGTATCATTCTGTTGCTTCCCAGTGGAAAAGCCTTCCTGCTAACAAAAAGGGGTAGACAAAACAGCAAGATGGTCAGATCACTCTTAAACTGAGAGCTAATCCTGAAACTTAGTCTTTGTGACTTAGCTGCTGCAGAAGTAGGGCTCAGCATTTTCAAATTAGATCTCCAGTCTCTGAGCAAACATATGCTATCACCCTGAATGTGCAAAAATAAAACCACCCAGTCAGCTCTACCTTTGGAGATACAGGTAACCGGCACAGATCTAGGCAGAAAAGGAGCAAGAGATTTCAAAAGCCACAGCTGAGTGAGCTTAACAGCTGCTCTACCACATTCTTTTATCTATTTTCTGTTAAACCGATTGGCATACAAAGGGGACAATGTGAAATTTGTAAAAAAGCAATGATTGACAGAATGGGTTTGAAAATCAAACCCAGCTGAATGTGCCCTCTACAGTAACACTTCAGATCCAATCTGAAATATTGATAATGTTAATAAATATTTACAGTACAGATTGTTAAAAATTGTAATTGGGAACAGTCCTGCTTAATATGCTTGCCTTTTAGAAACCTCACCTTTTCACTGTGATTGTTTGTATTTGGCTGCAAATTACACTGACACATCTAGGTAATAAGGGAGTTTTTACAAACTTAATTCAGTTCTTATGTGTTATATTTCCTTTCACATATGGTTATGCAACTTTATCAAGTTAAAATGAAGCTTATTCGGAACATGAGCATCGTAAAACCTGGGGTTTTTTTACATCTGTAAGGTCAGCTACTTACATGTCTGAAATGAGCACAAAGTTGAAAGAATTTATCCATTATAAAACTAAGATGAAATTTGTCCCCAAGACATTATATTGATCTTTCATATTGTACATTGTTTGTGAGCAATGCTGAAGAATTATAGCCTGGAAGTAGAGCATGGAACAGATTTATTTATGTTGGCTGAGTTTATTTGTGTTCCATTCAGAGATACATATGAAACGCATGGAGTTCACCCCAGAAAAAAATTGTGTGTGTTGCTTTGTGATTCTCCCATAAATATCTCATTTTTGTTTGGCTTATCACCTAGGCTTCAGCTTGGAAGAGGTTAAATTGGTGAATGGGAAAGAGCACAACTGACTTGATAGATTAGTCTATAACTCGGTGTTCATTTGCAGTAGTAAATAGGCTCAACAAGCTTCTTGTCTGGCCAACTGCTGAGATAAAACTCTGATTCATTCATTTAGCGTATTCACATTCACACAGGGTAATATCAAATAATTAATCCATGGGTGGCTTTTGTGCCATATACAAACCTCTTTGCTTCAAACACAAGAAATTTGCATGGTTGCTTAACAAATTGACTGCTGAAGATTTGTTCCAAACACTCATTTTTCATTTTGACTCTCCCCCACCCCTTTGAGGGATGAAAGGCTTTGTGTGTACTTTCATGTACTGCATACTTAAGCCAGAGACAGTACATTAACAAAGGATGGAGAAAGTTACTTTTGCTGCTTTGGCATACAAATCCCATTATGAAAATAGCTCTTACCAATAGCAATGCATTATCTGTTTATTTTCTCTTTCTTAAAAGGAAAAATGGAAATAGAAATGCAGAATTGCACATTTTGCTTAGTCAAAGCAATCCTTTTATGTAGCATTCAGTAAGCAGGCGTATGTCTACTTACTTTAGAACACACATTTGTGATGCCATAAATTCTATGGAAATCCTGTTACAATTGGTTTAAGACAGAACATAATTACTGCTAATATTCCTTGCCCAAGTGTTTGTTGTAAGGATGAGAAGAAATTCATTTGGTTTGCTTTTTCGTATTCAGACTTTAAATAGAAAGCAAAGCTACTGGAAGAATGACAGCTGTTATAAGGCAAGCTCAACATTAAAAACACTGCTATTTTGTTAAACTGCCATTACTGTATGAAGTTGAATTAAGAGAATTAACTACATTCTTTCATAATAAGGGAGGGAGGGAAATTGGGAAGTGTAAATTAAATTGCTTAATATTAAAATGCAAAACAAAACACATTCTGTTCAGCTAACTTTCCAAATCTCACAAGAACATACATACAGTAGGCTTAGGCTTGTGTTATAGTTAAAGCCTGAATCTATGTTAGCCAACTTCAGCAAAGGATCGTTACCTTGTCGTGGTGCTGGAGCTTGAGCACCTCAATGATGCCATGAGCTAAACCGTGAAGGGCCACCCAAGACAGGAAGGTCATGACAGAGAGGTCAGACTAAATGCGATCCCTGGGGAAGGTAATGGCAACCCACCCCAGTATTCTTGCCATGAAAACTAAATGGATCAGTACAACCAGAGATATGTCGCTATACCATCGGAAGATGAAACCGCCAGGTCGGAAGATGGTCAAAATGCTACTGGGGAGGAACAGAGGATGAGTTCAACTAGCCCCAGACGTGATGACGCAGCTAGCTCAAAGCCAAAAGGACAGCTAGCGGCCGACGGTGCTGGTGGTGAACAGCGAATCTGATGTTCTAAGGATCAACACACCATTGGAACCTGGAATGTAAGATCTATGAGCCAGGGCAAATTGGATGTGGTTACTGGTGAGATGTCAAGATTAAAGATAGACATTTTGGGTGTCAGTGAACTGAAATGGACTGGAATGGGCCACTTCACATCAAATGACCACCAGATCTACTACTGTGGACAAGAGGACCACAGAAGAAATGGAGTAGCCTTCATAATTAATAGTAAAGTGGCTAAAGCAGTGCTTGGATACAATCCAAAAAACGACAGAATGATCTCAATTCGAATTCAGGGCAAGCCATCTAACATCACAGTGATCCAAATATACGCCCCAACCACAAATGCTGAAGAAGCTGAAGTAGAGCAGTTCTATGAGGATCTGCAGCACCTACTGGACAACACACCTAAAAGAGATGTTATTTTCATCACAGGAGACTGGAATGCTAAGGTGGGCAGTCAAATGACATCTGGAATTACAGGTAAGTATGGCCTGGGAGAACAAAATGAAGCAGGACATAGGCTGATAGAATTTTGCCAAGACAATTCACTCTGCATAACAAACACTCTCTTCCAACAACCTAAGAGACGGCTTTATACATGGACTTCACCAGATGGACAACACTGAAATCAGATTGACTACATCCTTTGCAGCCAAAGGTGGCGGACATCTGTACAGTCAGTAAAAACAAGACCTGGAGCTGACTGTAGTTCAGATCACGAACTTCTTCTTGCACAATTTAGGATCAGACTAAAGAGATTAGGGAAGACCCACAGATCAGCTAGATATGAGCGCACTAATATTCCTAAGGAATATGCAGTGGAGGTGAAGAATCGATTTAAGGGACTGGACTTAGTAGATAGGGTCCCGGAGGAACTCTGGACAGAGGTTTGCAGCATTGTTCAGGAGGTGGCAACAAAATACATCCCAAAGAAAGAGAAAACCAAGAAGGCAAAATGGCTGTCTGCTGAGACACTAGAAGTAGCCCAAGAAAGAGGGAAAACAAAAGGCAACAGTGATAGGGGGAGATATGCCCAATTAAATGCAAAATTCCAGAGGTTAGCCAGAAGAGATAAGGAATTATTTTTAAACAAGCAATGTGCAGAAGTGGAAGAAGACAATAGAATAGGAAGGACAAGAGACCTCTTCCAGAAAATTAGAAACATTGGAGGTAAATTCCAGGCAAAAATGGGTATGATCAAAAACAAAGATGGCAAGGACCTAACAGAAGAAGAAAAGATCAAGAAAAGGTGGCAAGAATATACAGAAGACCTGTATAGGAAGGATAACAATATCGGGGATAGCTTTGACAGGGTGGTCAGTGAGCTAGAGCCAGACATCCTGAAGAGTGAGGTTGAGTGGGCCTTAAGAAGCATTGCTAATAACAAGGCAGCAGGAGATGACGGCATCCCAGCTGAACTGTTCAAAATCTTGCAAGATGATGCTGTCAAGGTAATGCATGCTATATGCCAGCAAATTTGGAAAACACAAGAATGGCCATCAGATTGGAAAAAATCAACTTATATCCCCATACCAAAAAAGGGAAACACTAAAGAATGTTCAAACTATCGAACAGTGGCACTCATTTCACATGCCAGTAAGGTAATGCTCAAGATCCTGCAAGGTAGACTTCAGCAATTCATGGAGCGAGAATTGCCAGATGTACAAGCTGGGTTTAGAAAAGGCAGAGGAACTAGAGACCAAATTGCCAATACCTGCTGGATAATGGAAAAAGCCAGGGAATTTCAGAAAAACATCTATTTCTGTTTTATTGACTATTCTAAAGCCTTTGACTGTGTGGACCATAACAAATTGTGGCAAGTTCTTAGCACTATGGGATACCAAGTCATCTTGTATGCCTCCTGAAGAATCTGTATAACGACCAAGTAGCAACAGTAAGAAGAGACCAGGGAACAACAGACTGGTTTAAGATTGGGAAAGGAGTACGACAGGGCTGTATACTCTCACCCTACCTATTCAACTTGTATGCAGAACACATCATGCGACATGCTGGGCTTGAGGAATCCAAGGCTGGAGTTAAAATTGCTGGAAGAAACATTAACAATCTCAGATATGCAGATGATACCACTTTGATGGCTGAAAGTGAAGAGGAACTGAGGAGCCTTATGATGAAGGTGAAAGAAGAAAGTGCAAAAGCTGGCTTGCAGCTAAACCTCAAAAAAACCAAGATTATGGCAACCAGCTTGATTGCTAACTGGCAAATAGAGGGAGAAAATGTAGAAGCAGTGAAAGACTTTGTATTCCTAGGTGCAAAGATTACTGCAGATACTGACTGCAGTCAGGAAATCAGAAGACGCTTAATCCTTGGGAGAAGAGCAATGACAAATCTCGATAAAATAGTTAAGAGCAGAGACATCACACTGACAACAAAGGCCCGCATAGTTAAGACAATGGTGTTCCCTGTAGTAACATATGGCTGTGAGAGCTGGACCATAAGGAAGGCTGAGAGAAGGAAGATCGATGCTTTTGAACTGTGGTGTTGGAGGAAAATCCTGAGAGTGCCTTGGACTGCAAGAATATCAAACCAGTCCATCCTCCAGGAAATAAAGCCAGACTGCTCACTTGAGGGAATGATATTAAAGGCAAAACTGAAATACTTTGGCCACATAATGAGAAGACAGGACACCCTGGAGAAGATGCTGATGCTAGGGAGAGTGGAAGGCAAAAGGAAGAGGGGCCGACCAAGGGCAAGATGGATGGATGATATTCTAGAGGTGATGGACTCGTCCCTGGGGGAGCTGGGGGTGTTGACGACCGACAGGAAGCTCTGGCGTGGGCTGGTCCATGAAGTCATGAAGAGTCAGAAGTGACTAAACGAATAAACAACAACAAAAATGTTAGCCAAATGGCAAGTCCATTCACTAAACAAATGAACGGTGATAGTGACACCTAAAAGTGCAGGCACACATGTGCACACAAAAGCAGTGGAACTGTACTCAAAGGGGGGTAGAAATATCACAGTTTATGTGAGACTGGAGAAAGGAATCAAAATCAGTTTAAAAAGCAAGGGAAGTATCATTATTTCTACAGTGTCAGGAAGCCTACAAGGGTACCAGATAAAGACTTTTGGTGTTTGTTTATTCCATCAGTGCAAACCCTGAAAAAATGCCACTGCTTCCTCTGCCTTATAGAAATCTGTAACACACCATTGTTACAAGTAAGGAGAACAGGCAGAGAGAAAACTCAGCCACAAGACACTCTGATACCTGTTTTACAGTTCTTCTACATCTCTTGAATCTAGAAAAGTTCCATGAGCTAGGGACTAGGATTCCAGTGGAACCTTCCCCAGATGGTCACACCGATTACAACATAGAAGGGGCACAGGAGATGTCCATGTCTAGTAGCTGTTTTGAGTCCTGCTACAGTGGTATTAACAGTACCCGTGGTAACAGGGAACATTAGCAGAGCTGTAGGATGTTACCCAACCCATACTGAAATAAGGTTCAACTGATTATAGTCAGCTCATGTGCAGCATATGGGATGGTGGAGAGAGCATCATCTTTTCCTTTATCAAGGACAATAAATTGTATTTAGACTGCTGTATATGCAGCACTTATTAACACTGATTTTAATACTAGTTCTCAAGGATGAACTAAATGAGATACTGCTTTTTTTAAACTGAAGGGTTATTTACATGTTTAATAATATTGGTTTTATTTCATACCATCATGGTTTCCTGTATCTCTTAAGGGCTTTGTTGTTAATAAAATGCTCCTGGTTTTGAATCTAGGACTGATTTACGATTTTTTAAATCAGCAGTAGAAAAGCAGTAATATATGTCTATTGTGTATATATTATTTTAGTTCCACTTCTATGTCTCTCTTTAAGAGAGGCATATAATATTTTTGAAATTGGCTGTCTTTTTACTGTAGGGCAAAAAAAATATCAATTTTTATGCCATTTGATAAAAGAAAATAATGCCAATGTAATTTCTCTTACAATCTGCTGGTCTGTACCTATAACATCCTTCATGGCATAGGGCCTGATTACTTCAGGGACTGCCTATCTCCAATAGTATCTTCCTGACTGATTCAATTCAGCAGGGTTAGTACACGCCGGGTTCCTTCAATTAAACAATGTCATCTATTGGAAGTGCACCTTCTCTATGGCACTACCTGCCCTCTGGAATGAAGTTCCCCTGTGATCTGGGTGGCTGGTATTTCAGGGGGCCTTGAAGGCCTTTGACTGGGGTAGCTGTAGCCCCTTCTGAGTCAAGTAGGTATGTCTTTCATTGTTGCCCTTTTTTTTTGCCATCTTTTGTTCTTGTCTTTATTTGTCTTGTTTGATTCTTATTTTTCTGGGTTTTTTTACTTTCTATACCACCCAGAATCACTGGGAGATGGGCTCTGTACAAATAAAATAAATAACATCATTACAAAAGGGGACTGACACCTAGTGCTCATTTTTGTTCATTAACCTAATGTTATGATTTTTCTATTTAAATAGCTCATGATTGTTTCTGCCATACCTGGAAACCTCTGCTGAGCAGCAAAGTAAAAAGATCAAATGACACATTGAAATGAACAACTAAATGACAATATAAGTTTTGATTAAATCATAGATAAATTGTCATTGTTGTATTCTGTTACAACACCTAAAGAAATGGAAGCAATGAAACAAAAACAGAATATTTCATAGGGAATACTTATATAAACATAAAAAAGTAAACATACATACTAGTTAGGGCATGAAAGTTGCCTATAAATTATCTCTTATATTAGAACCTGGGTCATCCACTGAAAAGAAGGAAGGAAGGAAGGTTTATGCAACAAATAGTTAAACAAAAATATTGCTGACTGCAATCAGATGGTTTTAAAGGTGATTAGATAATTGTTTGGAAGATAAGGTTATCAGCAGCTATTAGTCCTGACAGATTTATACTACTACATCCAGAATCCAAAATTTTTGGTTTAAATACATCACATGATTTAAATAACAATTACTAAATAGAAGCCGTTTCTGTGTTGGTCACTATTATCTTTCAGGTGTTCTTGAACTATAGATATTTGCATCATGAACAGATTTCTTAAATAGCTGGTCCTATTCTTGTCCAATTAGATTGATTATGTGCCATCAAGTAGTTTTTGACTCCTAGCGACCACATAGATTTTCTCCATAACCTAAAGCAGAATGTGCCACCAATTTATCTATAGATTTTTATAGATTCCAAACCTTGAAAGTCAATTTCTGATTGGCAAATGGGAAAATGTGTTGGGAGTTGGAATGCAATAAGATTTGTGTCCTCATGATTGACCTTATCTGGTCACAATGTTCTTATTCTGTTCTCTCCCAATGAATATTCTTAAAATATTACTTCAAGAAATATTGTTCCTGATAAAAATGAAATCTGCAAGAACTGGATAAGTTAGTCTTTCTCTTTCCCTTTCTCATACATATTTCCTCTACCAATAAAGAAAATGTAGTTCCTTATATATTAAGAACACATATGGGTTTATAGATGCAGCCTATTTCTTTTTGGGGCCACAAGCTTTGCACAGTGTTATTACTGTAGCCAATGAGGTTAATCTAAGGCATGATTATTGCTGATGAAAACAGACGCATGGGAATGGACATGATTTTTTTTTTAATATGTGTCCAGTGAGCTTCCAGAAGACCTCTGCAAACATATAAAAAACATAACTTTGGCAGTCCTTCAGAATATCACTTGATGCATGTCAGAAAAAAACACATAGCCCTACCACTCTGCAGCTTCAATGATCTGAGCTTCAAGAAGTGGGGGGCAGCACTAATCAGGCTGGGCTCAGATGGGTAAGTATGCTGGGAGGTTATTATGCTTTCTCAAATATAAATATCAGTAATCATAAGTATTATGATTAGTATTATAATACTAATTATAAAACTTATAATACAATTAGTAAATAATTAGTATTATTACTAATTATTTAAAGTCCTATAAGTTTAGATGGATTCATGGGCTTAGCACTTCAGAAATTTAAATATGAACTAATTTTATAGATGATGATGATAACAATGATTTTATCCTGAAACTTCAGTCCAAAGCTGATGAAGAATGATTATTTCATTCACAATTCAGATAAAACCATTTTCAATTCCTCTACATAATTTTGTTGATTTCCAGTGTTGATCATTACTCAACCTCACTGTTCTTACATACATTTTAAAAGTTTAAGTTCAATATTTTCTTTGAGATAAAATAGTTTGAGGCTGGGAGATAGCTTTCACCTGTTATCTACTTAATTTAGTTAACGTTGTGAGTAGAGATGTGTGAGTTGATTGTATACAAATGATTGTGAGTGTGCCTGCATGTGTCCTCTGTTTTGGACTTGGTGGGGGGGAGAGAGAGAATGAGAGAGACAGAGAGAATCTGTCTTTGAAGCTTGATATCACCAACACATTTTCACAACATTATTTACAGATATTAACATAATTCATGAATACATTTGAAAGTGTTTTCTTTTCTATGGTTTGGGGGATAACATTCTTGAAAAACCATGGTCATTTTATTTCCCAAATTTGTATTAATCATTTCAAAACTTTTTCACAACAGTGACTATAGCCTTGAATTTATCAGCCCCACTAGGTAGACCAGACAGGAAATCAACTCCACAGGAAGGCTAAAACTACTTTTATTGAGACAGGTTATAACAACAGAATCTTGCAAGTGTGGTTATGCTATACCTGTTCCTCCTTCTTATAGATCAGTGAATTAGGGAGGCATCTCCATGAGTCACTTCCAAATGTTATCTGGCTGTTCTGGACTTAAAAAATTCTTCAGCCCCTTTTACCTTAAGCAACAGCTTCTGCATATCTCCATCAAGGTCATCTTCCTTACCCTCTACAAATTAGTTTAAACTGCAGTAAGCCAGAAGGTAATAAAAGATGGGGGAAGATTTTACTGAGAATCTAAACCAAACTCATCCCTACTTCTGACCTGCAAATCTGACAACTGAAAATATTACACAATTGTTGCCAGCTAATTTCTTTCAGCAAGACTTGAAGTAGAAGTATAGAAATGCACTAGTGAATATACAATATTCATAAAACAGTAGTATGTAACAGCAATCTTCTTCCTTGTAATATCTACTAAGTAATTCCAGTCCTACCTTATAGAGCAGTGACTCCATCTACTATACAGCAACTTTTCAAATATTTGTAGAGTGCTATTACATATCCACTTAATATTCTCTGACACAAACTAAACATAGCCAGATCTTTTGGAGATTCCTTATATGACTTGTTTACCAGCCCCTCTCGCTCGTCTCCTGATGCACACTTCTAACATACAGAACTGAACATAACAGTTCCAGTGCAGCACTGCAGCATAGAACAGAACTATTACTTCCAATGAGAAGGACATAGTATCTCCATTAATATAACATAAAATTGTATCCATGTTCTTTAGCAGCTACATCTCAGTGCAAGATTCATATTCATTTTGTGATTCACTAAAATACCTACTTTATCAAATATTATGAAGGAGATTTGAGTCACTGGAATTGTCAGGGTAAGTCAATGCTAGTTTAATAGTCTACGTCCAGTCTCATGGAAGAATAGTTTCAGTAAAGAAACCTGAAAGGTTGTTGCCTAGCTTGTATAAGAGCAAAAGAAGGCTTGTTATTTATTTATCTATTTTCATTCATTCATTCAATTTATATGGCCACCCATAATCACAGGTGTGACTCAGGGCAACTAACATAAGGATTTAAAAAAACACACAAAAATATCAAAGCAAGAATCTAGAAAACACATCACAGCTGAGGCTGTTCATATATCAAACAAATCCCTTTAAAACAGACTCACCTGGTGCCCTGCCCCAATGCAGGAGAGAAAATACCGATCTTCAACACCTTGGAAAAGGCCAGCAGGATCAGAGCCATCTGGGTCTCAGGGGGTGTGCTTTTCTATATGGCAAGTGCCATGACAGAGAAGGTACATCTTCTGGTCCCATCAGGTGACATTGTTTAATAGAAAGGAGCCAGAGTGTGCTCATCCTGTTCAATCTTGTGGGATAGGCCACAGTAAGAGCCTGGTGGTTCTGCAAATAACCCAATCCTATGAAGGACTGTGTAGATGATAACCAGCATGTTGAATTGCACCCAAAAGTCTACTGGGAGCTAATACAGCTTGCAAAGCAGTGGAGTTACATGGACCCACTGAAGTGCACCCATAACTACTTGCTCTACTGCAATCTGGACCATTTGCAGCTTCCAGTTGGTGTTCAAGCAGACCATGCAGAGCATGATGCAATAATACAAATGGGAAGTGATTGTGGCATGAGTGACTGTGAGCAAGACCACCTGATCCAGGAATGGGCACAAGTGGTACACAAGATGCATATATATAAAGACCATCCTGGCCACAGCTGCACTATTCTTCAAGCAGGAGGTGAGAGTCCCAGAAGACCCTCAAATTCTGCACTTGTTCTATTTGTGGGGAATGCTATCCCCTCCAGAACTAATGATGGAAAGTTACTCGATCTGGGATGCCCTAAACCCCACAGCCACTTGGTCATGTTAGGGTTGAGCCCAAATCTGTTCTTCCAGTCAAGCCTCCAGACATTAATTAAAATTAAAACATTAATGGCATCATTTGGCTGGCCAGGGATCAAGATTTATAGCTGATTATACCTAACCCTCATGTCCAGTGGCTTCATGCAGATGTTAAATAGGAACAGGGAGAGACCATAGCCCAGAGAAAATGTGTAAAGCAGGGACTTAGGACTAGACTTCTCCAGCTCCCCACCAACACAAACTGGCACTGATCCTGGAAGAAAAAGGAAAAGCACTGCATCACTGTGCCCCGCTTCCAACCAATCTAGAAGGATACTATGATTGATGGTTTCAAAGACTGCTGCGAGATCAAGGAGGGCCAGGATGGATGTAGCACCACCATTCCGATCCAACAGAGTTCATCTGCAACTATGATCAATGCCATACTCAAGGTCTGAAACCTGACTGAAAAAGGTCTAGATAATCTGCTGCTTTCAGGGCCTTCCAAAGCTACAGTGGGATGAAGATTGTCCAATACTGTGGGATCTAGCAATGGCTTCTTAAAGAGTAACAGACCACTATCTTCTTAAGTGCAGGAGATACCACCACCCTCACTCAAAGCTGAATTGACCACCATGTGGACCCAACCACACATCATCTCCCAGGAAACTTCGACTGATGAGGAGGGACCTAGATATAATGCATAGGTGGCTGCACTGATAGCTCTGAAATCCTGTCCACTTCCTCAGGACTAACAGGCTCAAATTCTTCCCAGACAACTGTTCCTCTGTCAGCTCCATAACACCTGCACAGCTCGACGCTGCCTTAGAGCAGATCTGAGTGCTTTATCCTTTCGATGTTTCAAGTAATCCTCACAGCAGTCCTGTGACTGATCTTCTGACCCCTCTCTTCCTTGGAGGCCCTGGGTCATCTTAAACAAAGGACTCCCTACTTCCTATGGCTGTGATAAGAGCACATGCTTCTCTTATTGCCACAAGATAATCCTTAATGAAGGCTCTTATCTGCGTTTGCTAGGATTTGCTGTTTGTCTTCCTTCAGGGGTGCTCTCTGTACCAGCAGTAGATGGAGGAATGGTATTCCTCTGAGTCCCACTGCCATATACAGGTAGTCCTCGTTTAACTATTTGTTTAGTGACAGTTCAGACTTACAACTGAAAAAAATTACTTACAGCCAGTCCTCACACTTATGACCATTGCAGCATTCCATGGTCCTGTGATCACCATCTTTGACCTTTCCAGCCAGCTTCTGGCAAGCAAAGTCAATGGGAACCACTTGATTCACTTAAGAACTGCAGCAAAAAAGGTCATGAAAGGTTGGATTCACTTAACGACCATATTAGCTACTGAAATTCTGATCCTAATTATGGTCATTAAGTGAGGACTACCTGTATAGGAGACAAGATAACTGCTCCCCAGTGTGACCAGCTTTGTGACAACCACAGGACTCAGGCTGTCCCTCCAGCATAGTCACTGGTCCACTCCCACTGCTGCCATTCAATGTGAGATCCAGGTGCCTGTGCATGCTGAAACACCAAGGCCAGGCATCTCACGCTGTTGCCACTCCACTATTTGCTCTCCAGTTGGCCCATGCTGACTTGTCTGGCTCACAGTCTACCATGCACACCTTCTTCCTAAGCCACTCAGGAAGTTGCTCTGAAGACTTTGCACCTTGTCATCTTCCTCAGCTGCCATGAAGCCCCACAATACCAGCTTGTGACTCAGGGTGTGTCCATAGACCTTCCAAATCTTTCTCACCCCTCCATAACATTCATACATCACCCTCAACATTATTCACCACCAATCTTCTGTATCCCACCACTGATTTCCACCCAGGACTGCAACTGTGGGGGGGCAACCGGGGCATGTGCCCTGGGCGCCATGCTGGGGGTGTGTGTGCCAAAATTGTTGAGGTTTTCCTACTAACGATTAAGACTGCTATTGTACCTAATCATTTTTGGCCAGGTGAAGAGGTTGTATTTGATTGTCTCCTCACACGTGCTTCATGCAAATTGCCTGGGGGGAGGAAACCTGCCCGGACTTGTTTCTTACTTCCTCTTTTTTCTCTGCCGGCAATGTAGCCAAGCAAGGCTTGCTCCAAAGGGGAGCTAAGTCCTTTAAATATGTTTTGCTTTTGTTTTGCTTTCTGTAAATAAATTATTTTTATAGAAATGCTTGGTGTGTGACTTTTTTGACCTCTCCTGGGCTAAAGGCTTTCCCAGCATCTGCTAACAAAAATGAGTGCTGGGGGGGCGCCAAAATGGGTGCGGAATCCATGTTTGCCCCGGGTGACACAGACCCTAGTTGCGGCCCTGTTTCCACCCAGCCTAACTGCCATTACAAGGGAAAAAAAGGTGTTAGTACCTGGCAACAAAACAATAATCTGCTGAATCACCATCAGGTGCAATTAAATTCTGTTACTTTTTGTTTCTTACGATAATCCTTCTAAGTGACTGGTGATTAGGTACAGGATCAAATGCTAATGCAGAAAAAAAAATGAACTGATAAGTTTTAATGTTTTATTGAAGATGTGGGCAAATCTTTCCTTAACATTAGTTGACAAGATAGTTTTAAGTTAACTTTAGAAATCCCACTATTCAAAAAAACAATGAAGCAAATCAGCTGTGCCCTCAAGTGTCTCAAGAATTTCAAACCAAAACTTTTGCTTTATTCATTAAGTTTTCTACACATTGGGAGCAAGAAAGAGAAATGAGGCAAAATGTCAATAAATTCATTATTATTTGTATGGAGATTGATATATTTGATTTTATCCATAAAATATTTTAAAAGGCATTGTGCTTACAGCTACTGATTTATTTTCACATTTATTAAGCTAAGTAAAATGTCCAATAAGTTAAAACAGATTTAAGAAAACCACAGAGGGCATCTTAACTATCTAACAAATGTCAGTGTTTCTGTCATATTATACCATAAGAAGCAGCTGAGGCAAATACTGTATGTGTTAGCCAAAATTCAAAACTCAGGTAATTGCCTGAAAACAATGGATAAATAGGTGATTTTCTCTCTCCATCTGCTGAGGAAAGAGCATTTCATATTCATATTACAGGAGGCCACTCATGTCTTTCTATCTTTGTTTCTAACCAGTGAACTTCAAAACGAATATATTTCAACCAACTCTATAGCAGATAAATCAATCTCAATGGTAACTTAATTACCATGATAGATGTCATTTCTCTGAAGAGAAAAAAGAAAATTATTACAAGTTATACATACAGTATAGTTGCAGGAGATTTCTTTTTTGACTTGTTTCAAATATAAATGAGAAAAAATTAAAACCCTGACAAATGTACTCTGTATAGTCTTGCTAATACTATTTTTAGTTCAATAGAAATATGAAAATGCTGTACAAAGTTTGGATGAATCTAACAGCAAAAGAACACATTGTATATTACATTCAAATATTGCCAAAAATGACATTTCTTTAGGGTTCAGCATTATACTGTTCAGGAAGGCTCACCATGTGCCATAGTAATAAGACATTATGGCTGGGTTCACATATCATACTAAATGATGATATGGCTTATTGGTTTTCCCAGACATCCGTTTATAATGGTTTATGGCAACCTTCCCCAACTTTGGTGGTCTCCAGATATACAGAGTTCGATTCCCAGACTTTTTAACAATGGCCATGCTGGCTACAGAATTCTAGGAGCCAGTCCAGGTCCAAACACCTGGATATTCCCAGGTTGGTGAAGGCTAGTTTATAGCTTAACATTATTTGTGAGTCCACAATAAACCTTAGCCAAAGCAGGCAATGATTAGTGTTTATCTGAACATGCTGTGATGCTAGTAAAAGCAATCTGGTAGTTTGCTTTAAAGAGCCATAAGTTGTAGTTGGTTTGCTCTGTATAGCCCTTAGTTAAACTCTAGTTTCTACGAAAGCAGTAAACATTATCCCTTTAAGGAAGATAATTAACATGTGTTTTTAAATCTGGTTTATAAGAGGTTTTTAAGGGAAAAAAACACCCTTAATTATTGTTATCAAGGCATGAAAAGGTCAAGGAATCAGTGTATACTGCTGCTTATTATGAATCTGGTAAAAACAGTCTTCAGGAAATGGACAGATAGCAAGAAAGGCTAGTGAAGAAGGTGGGTTGCACTTCTGCCTAACTATGACTGTTATTTGCTTTGGACAAAAGGCAAATGTAGGGCAATTTTTTTTTTATTTGGATTGACTGCACTTATGGTTCTTTGTTTGTTTGTTTTAAAAAAGGTAGGAACTCCTGTTGTTGATGTTGTTGATTGTGATGCAGTACAGACCAGGCTGTGTTATTGATGATGGAAAGGCTGCGGGGTTTGTTTGTTTTGTGTGGGGATAAAAAATTATCTTATAGGGATAAAAAATTATCACTATAATTTTCATGGCTTTCCCATCTCAAAATAGAAAAAAATGCCACCACAATTAATGGAGGGGGGAGAAATTTGCAGAATCAGAATTCAGCATCCTAACAGACCAAATTCCTGAGGCTGGCATAAAGGTGTTCAGGAGCCCCATGGGACTACGGGTTGTCCAGCTCTGACTTAAAATGAGGGCTTGGACAGCTATCCCCATCCTGTTTCAAGTAATATGATGGTATGCTATGCACAATTGCACATTGTTTTCCAAATCTGTTCAGAATATGATCAGGTTCGCCTTCCTATCTAAGAACATCTCCCTCAATAAGATACCCCAAAGTTGCAGCAGATGCTCCAGTATAGTACAGTGCACTGCTTCTCCATCCTTTTGACTTCTTTCCTGTGAAAGAACCAGTTACTTTGCCCAGTTTCTCAAGTCTCCTAAAAAGAGTTTTCTTAAATAATTCAACATTATCCTATTGTGCATAATTCAACGTTACTTGTAATTTTATTCACTAAGCGGCTGCAATAACTTCAGCAAACTGATTCAGTAGGTGTTGGTTCAGTACTTCACAAGGAACTCGTTGTAGCTGCACATCAAAACAGTGCTTTGTGTTCAATTCACATAAACTGAACATTCTCTGCGGGGCATACAACCAAATCTACCGCAAAGGATCGGGTAAACTGCTACTAATTACGTTTCACTTTGGAAATGAATACAGTTCTAACATGCAGTGTATTCCTTCTTTCTATTAAGTGGCAATACAGTTGCATGGCAGGTGTTCTGGGAGTTTCAGAGGAGTCTTTAGCAATAAGATCAGCTCATCAAGAGGTGGGAATTACTTGAGGAAATACAGTGAACCCTGCGTTAGGAGGTGATAATGGACCAGGACTCAGCAAAGAAAGGTAATGTTGTTTTGGTATGACTCATCTTCCCCTAATGGAGATGAGAAGCTTCTGCTTTTCCATGGCATTTCTGCTCTATGTTCACTAAGCATAGCAGGAAGAGGTGGAGACCAGGGAAACATGTTAATATGTTTTCTACTACAGATTAAGGTCACTATGGTAACTAATCATTTTGGCCGGGTGAAGAGGTTGAATTTAACTGTCCCCTTTTCAGTTGTTAATTTTTGCACCTGAGGAGAAGAACTTGCCTGGACTTGTTTTAGTTTGTTTCCCTTCTGTGTAGGCATGTAGAGAGTTAAGCAGCTCTCACTGAGAGCCTGTAAGAATGCAAGAGCCTTTAAATATGTTTGTTTTCTGTAAATAAAATTATTTTTATAGAAATGCCTGGTGTGTGACTTTTCTGATCTCTCCTGGGCCAAAGGCTTTCCTAGCAATCTGCTAACAAAACACTCTGCCTTGGATAATGGGGGAGATTTGCTATGATCTCCCTCATGCATTGAAGGCATGCATAAGTGGTTGTGCCATTTGTATACACTCTCCCTTTCTGTTATTGACATGTATGCTAACACTAACCCACCAACCTATACAAAGCTGCCTTGTGTTTGTGTAGATAACCTCTTTGCAAGACAGAATTCATGAAAGTGGGGATGCTGCAGAATTCAGAAAGAGTAGAAAGATGAGACCAGGTGCCATTATGAACCCACAACCCTCCACTTGTTCTTTCATTTTTTTATATAGTAATTTTATTAAAAGTTACAGTTAAAAAGATAAAAACTAATACAAACTAAAAAAAGAAAAGAAAAAGAAAAAATAGAAAGTGCATAAAAGGAAAAATAGAAAAATAGAAAAAGAAATAAGAATATAGTAAATAAAAAGAAAAGAAAAATAAAGAAATAACTTCTGCCTTCATCCCAACAAGCATAAACAATTTTAGTAACTTATCACCTTCTCTTAGAACCTCCACCTGTTCTTTCAATGTATAAGGGGCTACAGTATGTAAACCTTCCTAATAAGATGCTTATTCTGTATTTTATATACATCTATTGATTTAAATAATAAAATATTACTTCCTTTAACTCTGGCTGGGGAATTCTGGGAGTTGAAGTCCACCCATCTTACAGTTGCCAAGGTTGAGAAACTCACCTCTAACTGCTTTATTTTTTTAAGGAAACAGACATGTTTTCATGCTTTACCCATTCAATAAATTGTTTGGAAAATCTAGATTGGCTCAGGCTCATTTCACCAACTGAAAAAGGAAACATGCCTGATGAAACCAGTTCTGAGATATGCATATACTGTAATGCCAGGAACAAGCCTTAGTGCAAATCTTTATAGTGGGAGAAATCAGGTCTGTTGTAAATATAACAAAAGATTGCTAAATTGCTTCCTTCCCTGTTGTTCTTTTTTTTCCTCGTAGGACTTGAAATTACTCAACTACTTACTTTGTCTGTTTTTCACTTATTCCTGACCTAGCTGCATGAATTTTCCTTTAGCCTCTCCCATTCATTATAAACAGCAGGGGCTGGTGCTCAGTGAAGCTGTCAACTGCTGTAGCCTGACAATCAAAGGTTGGGAGAGGAGCACCTGTATGGCCTTTCAGGTCTAGGAGAGGGGAGGTATATGGGATGTTGCAGTACAGTTGTCCAGGAAGTAGGTCACTCCTGCTGACTCAACAGCCTGTTCTCAGAAAAGCCATCAATTAAATATGTGGTTGCTTGATGTCTCCACTGCTACCTTATGCAGCCTTCCTATCAGAAAAACAAGGGCAGAAATTTGTCTCCCAAACTCTATATAGCTCTCACCATTAGCTTCTAGAGTTAACTGGAAATGCTAGCAATGAAAAGTTCTGGAGACACACACCCACATCCTCATCCATGTTTGTTTCATGTTTTTAAATGATATTTTATCATTTTTACTTTCCATGCCAACAGAATAGTGGAGGGAAATTATAGAAAAGGGATGTGAGACTGCCTGCCTGACCATCTTTCTGTCAGCAGGGTGGCTCTCCAAAAACAGGACAGAATGGGAGAAGCCAGCAGAGGAAAGATCAGATTCAAAAAAGTCTGCTGGATCAGGCTGGGGGAGTGCAGAAGGGAATTCCAGAAATATCTCCCAATGCTTCCCTATGGGAGAGGCAGCTGAACAGCCACCCAGAATGTTGCTGATTGTTCCAGTCTAACCCTCTTCCCAGAATGGAGCATATGCAGTCTTTATAAACATTTCATGCACACGTAGTAACATTTCCCCCCTTCAATCCCTGGCTTTCCTACAACTGGCTGTGTGTTTGGTTACAGCTCTTAGACTCAGGTGGCTTTGGACACAGTAGAAAAGTTTTGGAGGACATTTGCAAAGCTGGAAGTTATTTCCAGGCCAGACTTGGTGTGATGTTCACCACTGCATTTCAAAACCAATGAACTGAGATTCCCCTGGATAGAAGTGTATGGAAAATTCTGTACCTTTAAAAGCAAGGCAGGATATTCAACAAACCACCATTAGGAGGGACATTCCATTGTTCACAAAGTTAAAATTATACATTTGAGATTCATCAGATCTGATTTACATGATGTAGAGAGTTACTCTCAGAAGTGTCCTAAATTGGGAACAGATTGCTTAAAATCTGGGCAAGATACAGCACTTAAAAACTCAATAGCATATCACATGGGAAAATGATACTGTTTTGACAAGAGAAACAATCTTGCCCTGTTACTTCTGGCCAGTGAATGTAGATTTTCAAAATTAAGAGGAGGGGGAGGTTCTAGCCACTCAGTTTGATAAAATCAACATCAATCCTCAAGAACACAGTGATGATTGCAGCACAAACTCTTCATTTCAACTGATGTGAAAGATGGACCCAATTAGTACCACCAGTTGGGTAGAAAGAAATCCGCCTCACATTAGGCAGCTCCATCCCATGGGCAAGCACTGACACAGCTGTCTGCTTACATGTAGAAGAAAAAGGCTGCCATTTGAGGGAAAGGCAAAGAGCTGTGTGTGCTGCTGCCACTGCCTTCTTGGCTGTCCATTTCTCCATCAGCTAAGACCAAATCACAATTACAATTTAACCATCCTGCCTTCTTTTCTTTGTCAGAACAGGCCAATAGATTGTGCTGTCTTCACCACTCTGCCTTTCCCCTTTTCAACATTTCTTGATTTTTGCTGCTGATGCTACTGCTTCCTTTAATCTTTGCCCCCTTGCAGCTTGAACCCACATCTCTTTTCAAGGCCCCTTCACTTCCACAAGTGTTGTCAGTCCTGCTGCCTCAACTGATTGTGGTTTGTTTTTCATGATGCCACTTCAAGCACTCCTTTGCAAAGTCCTCCTTTCTCATCTCCCTTTGCTGCTGCCCCTTTGTTTTTCCTCTTGTGGCTCCAAGCCATTAATCTCTTTGTATCTCTCTCCCACCCTATTGCTTTTTCTCTAAGTCTTCATTATACATCAGCTGTTCCTTTGTACCTCTGCCAGCATTTTCAAATCTTCCCACCTTGTGCCTCTCCCTGAAGCCTTTTTCTTTTCTGCCCTCTTTCTTCCTGCTTCACACCAACCAATATCCCATTTTTCCTCTCCATAGACTCTTCTTTTTCTGTTAGCACAGGCAGCAGACCTTCTGATTGCTCAATTGTGAGTTATTTGAGTTAATTTAGAGAGCATTGAATGTCACAACTAGCAAGGAGGATTTTACAGTTCACAAAAGCTTACACCTTTTGATAAAATTTGTTAGTTGGGAAAGGTGCTACTGGACTCCTGATTTTTTTCCCCACAGACTAACACGGCTGTCTTCCTCCAGTTGGTGTGGAAAGTTTGCTAGCCAAAATAAGCTGCAAGGTCAAGGGAAGATACAGAGTGAATTACATTAGGGCCAAGCTGGGAACCACTGGAAGAAAAGGAAGAGGAAAGAAGAAATTTGTTTTGTTGGAAAAATGTGTTTCAAAATATTTACAACCAAACCATCTTTAAGGCAAAATCTTTTAATGCAAAGGCTTTACCTCTGAATTATTGTTTAGCTAGTCGTTTTTAAATATATCTTATTTATGAAATTTTAATGGGAAAAACTGATGTAGAAAATAAGAGAAAGGTTGAAACTACCTTCAGCTATAGTCTGAAGGATTGCTTGTCCAGACTGGCATAAAAAATGTTAATAACAGAACTGATTGCCTTCAGCTATCCATTTATAGAGGAAGTGCTGATAAATTTTCCTTGTTGTATAATGTACCTATCCAGTGACCTTTAGCTTCTATACCCTCAGCTTCTACTTTATTTTTTTTATCCTGTTTTTAGCCAATCTTTCAGCATGATCTGAAGGGAGAAAAGAATAGATTCTGCTTTTGAACCGTGATAAGCTCTGTTGGATTGGATAAATTCTGCTGGACTGGAGCACCATGTAAGCCCCAGCAAATAAATAAAAATAATACATAAATCAATAAAGGTTGAGAAACCAGCAATGTGTAATATACTGTATTTACCTGGAAGAAAGAATTATTGAAGGTAATGGGAGTTACTCCTGAAGAGAGAGAGAGATGCCATTTTCTAGCCTAGTGCCTTGATGACTACATCAGACTGACTCTCAGGCATATACTGGAGAATATAAATTCAAAAAACAAAACTATTGCCAAAGCACATTTTGATGATGGTGATGATGATGGTGGTAATGGTGTCCATAGATATATACAATATGTGGGATTAATTGTGTGTATATATGGCAATCTGTGTATGTATATGAGGGAATGAGTAATGTGAAGGGATGAATGAAGCATGGGCTTTGTGTGAGAGATTTTGTATTTGTGTGAGAAAGGTAACTATATGGATAAAAGTGCAGGGAATATCATTACAATCACAGAGCTGAAGCTTTCTAATCCTACCACAATGCAAAGTTGAATCCAAAGAAAGTAAACTGAAATTTGAAATATAACAAGATCATCCATTTGGTTTCACATAAGATGTGAAGACTTTATTCTGTCCTATATACAGTGATGGATTTACAAGTCAGGGTTCCTGTACCCAGTTTTCATTTCAGGCAATCTTGGGTTGGGAAGGGTGTGTTCAGGCAATATTTGCAGAGGTGAAGTATCTTCATTCACTTATTCATTTATTTACGGAGTTTCCCCTAATAAAATTATGAACACTTCATCTGTACAAGGCATGATGTTTTCCCAAAATTCTGCTTACTCATGATAATTATCCCAACAAAAATTCAACAGATCCACAATCCAACTAAATTAAATAATAGAGTTAATGTGTGTGTGTTGGGGGTCAATTCAATTAACCTGAATATTAACCATTAAAAAGAATTTAATTTCCCATAAAATATTAAGTTGTCCTTTCTCACTTCCCTTAGTCAATGTGTCAGAAAAAATAAGCCTTAATATTTTATGCAGATTTGAGATCTTAAAGATGGCACATTATTTTTTGTGTTGTTTGTGTATGTGTATGTTGTTGTAACAAATGAATCTCTCTCTCTGGAAAATGTTAAACAGCAGTAAGGTGACAAGGATTGAATAACTGTTCTATATTACTAACCTGACTGAAGCATTTGGAGCAAACTGTAGTGTTAAGAAGATTTTAGAGGCAATTCCTCACTACATGGGCTGCATAATAACCTAAGTTGTTATGGGTATGACAATTTAAAAAGTTGTGCCACGTTTTCTTAGATGAGCATGCCGTTTCCATTGCTAAGGCAAACTCTTAAAATTTAATAAGCTGCCTGCTTTATCATCAAGTCATAAATTAGATTATGATTTGCAAAATAATTCTTGGTAGCCAAGAGATACACAGTGCCACCATTTCTGTTTGTGTTAATCGTGTTCATATAGATTGCCAGTCCAGAAATTGCTCTTGTTCAATCATTTGGAAGTATAACACATTTTTAGTTAATGACTATTCATTTTATAGCAGTGCCTATGGCAAGGATACCTGTAATGTCTGTTGTTCTACAAAGATCCAGCATAATAATTTGAGGAAAACATCCTACTGTAATGGGCTTGAAACTCATCCCAAGTAGTTTTTCACTTAACGTATTCCATTTATTTTATTAATGTTAAATGAAATTGTAGAAAGCTATAATGTTGTCAGGCACTTGTCTAAAAAAAACAAGTTCAATTTACCACTCTGAACTATCTCAGAGGGTTTTGGTTCTTCAGTCTTCCAATATCTACCTAACATTTTAGACAATCACTTTGCGTATAGAAATGACTATATTTCTCTGTCCCAGTATACTGACTTTCATTATATCCATCTAGCTAGGCATGTTCCTTCCAAATCTAGCTAGCTAATATAAATGCTTTGCTAACCTAATATAGTTGCAAAGCATTTATATTACTAAGAGGCCTTTTGTGATGTGAATACCCCCAGTGGATTTGAGTTAGCCTATGACCAAGAATCCAGAGTTTCACTTTGTTGTTCTTCTTGGTAATCAAACAAAAGCTATTCACCTCATTCCAGATCAGTTAATTGTTTCTTATAATTATTAATTTAAAGAGGAGATTCAACATTAAACAATCTGCATGTTATTTTCTAATTCAGACACAATATAATATTTACATAAGTATGCCACATCAGCCCTCAATGGCCCTTTTAAACTCCATGATTCTACTATACCAGGGTTACTCAACCAGGGTTCTGTGGAACCCTAGGATTCCATGAGAGGTCACTAGGGGTTCCCTAAGAGATCACGATTTATTTAAAAACTTATTTCAGATTCAGGCAACTTCACATTAAAGAGGTAAGTTTCATTATTATCAGTTTAAGAAGACTGTTAATGCATCTATACAGTCCTACACATGAAACAAATATAATAATTTTGTAACTTCTGGCCTATATTTGAGCCTGAATGTGCAGGGATTCCCTGAGGCCTGAAAAATATTTCAAGGTTTCCTCCAGGGTCAAAAAGTTGAGAAAGGCTGTTCTATAGCATCAAAATATTTACCAGGGGAATTTTCAGATGTGCATTTGGACCCTGCCACAGAGTTGCTGGGTATATAGTCATTACAAAACTATTGTTATGGAGATTTAGCTCAGTGGAAAAGTGCCTGCTTTGTGCAAGCAGAGTGCCCCAGGTTCAATCCTTCACATCTTGAGTTATGAGTAGGCAAAACTTCTGTCTGAAACTGCAATGATAGTGGACTAAATGAACCTATAACCTGTCTCAGTTTAAGGCAATTGATACTATAATGACTCCTGGTAGGGAGATAACAAGAGATATGCATAGGATTTAGTTGAATCCAGAATAAAAGTGAGATGCTTCAGAAAGAGGCTATGGTCCTCCAATGCAAAATAGGATTGCTTTTGATGGGATCAAAACTGACTCAATCTGGACTTTCACAAAGTAGCATTTTCTTCTGCTTTTCTATATTTGGTAAATGCCAGAGCAACAGCCAGAGGAGGGAAAGAGGATATTACTGAACCATATGGAATTGTTTCCTAGGGTCTGTCAATTCACAGTGAATTGGGAGATGGAAGTGAATTTTATACAATCATTTCCATGCTCTTTTCAATTCTATTTGTCTTTCTGCCTTTATTGAGAAATAAATAAATAATTTTGAGGTGTTTCAACAGTTTCAAGAAGAGAGGAGATGGGTTGTTCCTAGTTCCTACTCCTCCCTGATTCCTTCTGTGAGGTATTGTCATAATTTGCATTGCTGTGGTAATAGACTTTTGCACCATTCTTCAGTGTGAATAGTGATGGTAACAAACCATTTGATGGTCTTATGGACATAAACTGAAGCTAAAGAAGCTAAAGGAGCCAATTGTTTTTTTTTCCCTAAAACATGATTAGGAGGATAAAGTTGGACAATGAAAGTGGTTGAGTATCCAGTTCTGAAGCATTCTGTTGGTGGATTGGATGCTCTGTCTAAAATGCCATTTCATCATTGTTCTCCTTGCATAAAATATGTAAACCTTTCTAGCTGGTCTTTAAAAGCCAGACTAGCAATATATAGATATCCCTAAATGTGTTGTCAGTGGGATGAGTTAATCATGTCAATTGTACATTAGTGGTTTAAGCATGGGTTGTACCTGTGGCATTTTGCAGCAGCTTGGAACATAGCAGATTGATAGCACTTGATTTATTTCAGTTTCAGGGGCAACCTTCTTCCTGAGATAGACTTCTGCCCTTGTCTTCAACCAATGGCAACACAAATAGTCATCTTCTGATAAAAGGAATATGCAATACTTTCTGATGAGCCTTATGCTAATCGATATTATGCTAACTCAGTCTGCCAGCACTAAATTCTTGCAAAATAAATTTTGTTAAAGCTAATGTAATTACTGATGGATGGAGCATATGGATCTCAACAAAACCCTGGGCAATTTATATGTCCTGTCATTTTCATTATGATCCATATGCACAGCATTTCAAATGGGCCTTTTGCAACTTCCCTGTATTGCTAATTTAGCCTAATGCAATTAGACATTTTCTGTAGTGGTACTGCATATGAAGTGTTGAAAAGCATACAGGTGCAGTTCATTTTGTTTAAATAGGGTTTTTTTTATTAATATTCCTTTAAAATTCCAGGAAAAAATGCACAACAATATTGTCAGTCAAGGTTGGCATGTCAAGCCCAGATGCCAGACAAACTGGGAAGTCTCAGGGTAGCAAGTGAGAGTGCCTGCAAGAGATAGGAAAGATTCAGGAGATAGACTTTATTCAGTTATATTTCCAGATAAATAAATACCTATCTTCTCTCAAGTTCTCCAGGGTATGCTATCTGTTTAAAAAGTCTTGAATATTCTCTGGTTATGTAGAGAGCTTATGGGACATATCTTCCCAGTTCACAAGTTATGTCAGCCATGTTTCCAAGTTGCCTGCCTACTTAGAAAGATTTGAGGGTGAAAGTTTGTCAAATTTTGCATGCTCAGGCCTTCCACTCACCAGAATTGCCTAATTGCATTTAGCGGATTTTCCCAATTTATATCAGATGGGGCTGGAGTGAGAAAACATGCTGCATCTGAACAGGGATAATAAGGATTCCTAACACATGATTGATTAGAGGTGTCTCTTTTAGGACCATGGACAGATCCCAGCAAGAATGTGACTTTTTTAAAGAACTACCTTAAAAATGTAGTACTGTGCTTAAACCTCCACATCTTGCTAAAGAATACAGTGCTTTAAAAGATATAGCCATTTGACCTGAAACTTGTCACTCACCATTTCTTCATGACTCCAAGCCAGTTGAAGATGATGGCACCCATATGAAACCGCGTACAGAGATTGCAAACTCTAAGCCCAGATTCTCAAGGTCCCCACTTTTCCATGCACCTTCAATTAACTCTACTTTGCATTTTTCACCCATATTTATGTCATGTGGCTACTGGATGATGCAATCATAATAAAATATACCATAATGATAGCTTGAGTGAACGAAATATTTAATTTTAACTTAAGCCACCTACCTAACACTATCACAGTGGGTTTGCATACAAAGGCAACTACACATTAACAGATATAATTACCTAACCAACTAATTAAACTACTTTATTAAAGAAATCTTTAGATTGACACTAGGCAATTTTATAAGCAGAAATCTTAACATTACTATTTCTATGGGAAATTTAATATGACTATTTCTATGGATCATTTTTTCTAGTAATTTTGTAAGCAGAAATATTTGTTTTAATACTATCTGTAATAAACTACAAAAATAACAGAAAAGTTCTATATGAAAAAAATTGTAAATAAAAGAGAAATGAGGATCTGCTTGTTGTAGAACTCATGAAAAATCCTCATTTTTCATTTGAAAAAAAATTAGTCATGAAGTGGATCAAAAAAGAACTATGTCCAACTGTTTTTTATTTAAAAGTTTTGGAGCTCTGTTATTTTTACTTAACTGAGTACCTTAGAAATGGCAACTACCCCTTAAAACCATAGGCCTTGTTGACTTACCAAATATCTCACCTAAATCCGTTAAAGGGAAATGGCCTATCACATGAATCTAAATGTTTGGATAAAAGTTATGGGAGATTTACTGTGTAATGCCAATAATTAAGCTGCCAGAGTAAGCAACTGGCAGCAGTCTCAATCTGCAACCATCACATTGAAAAAGGGGCTGACTTGGCTTTTGTGAGATCCTGGTACCCTGAATCTAAAACAGACAAAAAAACAGGCAAAATTAGATAGTTTAGTTTGAAAAAATGCCATCCATCTAACCAACAGCACTATCAGAACATGATATAATTATTTAAAAGTAAAGTAGTGAGCTGGACACAGGGAACAGAGGGAAACAGAAACCCCATCAGTTTTGGGAGCTTTTCCCTTCAATATTGACATTCAACATCAATATGGCACCATGGTGGCCATATTTGGCATAATAACAGTTGCCCTTTCTTCAGAATGCCCAATCCTAGAACATGGGGAATATGTGTGCTTTCAGTCCCATTTCATGATCTTCATGATAAACATAAAACCTTTTCTACATGAAGCTGTTCATCCAGGAATGGTGAAGATAGGGATTGTGTGCTCAGCTCATATCCCCTGTCATGAGTAAGGATGGCAAGCAGGGGGCTCCCATCCAGACTGTCAAGCGCATGCGTAGCACTGAGGAATTGGTCAGCCATTCAAAGAGACACAGATCGGGACCGCCTTAACCCTTGGGGTTTATATGGCTGGGTTTTTCCCACGCTTCTTCATTTTGTTAGGATTCCTGTTAAGTACTAGCAATAAATATTAGAGACCAGTTCATTGTCTCAGTGTGTTTCCTGGTTGTTAGGACATCCCCACACTCCATCTTAGCTCTACTTATGTGAATACAAACACCTGGATAGAGCTAGGAATTTCTCAGTCGTTTACCTCAAGGGTGCACCATCGTCACCGGACCACCTTGCCCTTTGAGCATTACCAGAAACCAAAAGTAGGCAGGACCAGGTCAAAAATAAAATGTAATTCAATCACACTTAAATTCAGCTAAATCAGTTAAATTATTTAAATACAGTTAATATTACTACTTCCCATGAATTTACTAGCCCCCTCCCCCTCCATGTAACATTAACGTTTATAACTCATTGTCAGCTTTTGAGAGATTCTGCAGATGCTTCATCTGAAGCAGGGCTTGGCATTTTTCCCCTAGCTGGTGATGACATTCATTCCTCCACTCAGCTAGAGGGCACAGATGGCATCACAGGAAAGATAATGATGTCACAAAAGGGGGGTGCATTTTGGGTTGATTTTTTTAAAAAAAAATTAAGGATGACAGTGGGCTCAGGAAACCTCTAGGAGGCAGTTTGCTCCCATTTCTGTTTAAAAATGTGCAACCCCACCTCCCCCAAATGCCCATATTCCACAACTTGAAATTCAGTAACAAAATAGCTGAATTTCAGCACTGGATTTCACTTCATTTTGGGTGGTGAAGGGGGGATGCTCCCTGGGGATGTCTACTCCTGTTTCCATTATTGTTGAGGAGGGAAAATGTGCTGCCAAAAATCTGTGATGTTTTTTAATTGAAAAAAGCAACAAATTACAGTAAAAGAGTTGTAATTTTTTAGCAGTTGGTCACAGATGGTACTATGACCACATTATACATTAGCAGCAGTACTAGTATTAGAAAGGGTGGTAATGGTAATAGCAGTAGCAAAAGTTACTATGCTTATACAGATTTGATATTTTAGGACCGTTACTGTAAGCATACTTACTTGTGCCACAGTTCTTTTTAAACAAAATGGGTGATACGATAGGAATAATAATTTTCCTTCCTCTTTCCCTGTTGCTGACTAGTTCTTTTTTATGCATCATTGAAACTTATTTATCTATGGTTACACAGTTGAAGAAACAAAATTACCTGTCAGTTCCAATGATCAAATTCTTTAAATCTTGAAAAAAAGAAGCAAAGTGTTCTCTTGAGTTTGCAGAACATTCCTAACTCTTACATTGTCCTGGGAGCTTGTCTTTATGCTTAATTAAGCCCTCAGCACCAGAACTGGACTACTCTGCATCTTGAAAATAAAGTTTTCCCATTGGGCCTCTCAAGTGTTTAAGATTGGAAAATACCACTTTAGTCTTTCGCTGATTTATTTTCTCCAAGGGAGGGTGCAAAAAAAAAAAAAAAAGAACAAAACAAAACAAAACAAACTTTTCAGAAAAGAAATAAAGAATTTGATAGCATACAGTTCCTGTTGATACAGGAGGAATTAAAATGATGTGAAAAAATGTATTTTTCTAAGGACTGTGGATGTATGTATTCCATAACCCCCATTTAAAAACTCATCAACTACTTTGGAGGCCTTTCCTATATAATTAAAGGGGTCCCACACCAACTGCGAACTCTTTCTCCAGATCCAAGATAGAGCTTTTTTGTGTGGAGTTGATGACAGCTGGTAGGGAACCATGAAAAAGAAATGAATGCATGATTCCCTTATTTGATGTTCTGCATTTTATCTTGGTGCTGTCCCTGGTTCACTCACAACTCTAACCCAAATTGAGCCATACAGTAGCATGTGTGGGATGCAAATGAACCTTGATCCTAAGAGCAGGGTGAATTGAAAGGAATACAATGGCCTTTCATTACATTTGCATCAAAAGAAATCCCTGTTACTGGGACCCAGACTGTCTGCATTCTTCTATTGGGTTTTCTCTTTATTCAGATTCCCTAGCTTTGAAAACAAGTAAAAAGAATGTTAGAATGTGGAGTGCAAGCTAATGTCATAAATTGTCATGTTCACCATTTCAACGTTCTGTTAACATCGTAACGTTTCACATGTCACCTGTCTTATCCGTGTATTGCAGGCTTGCAGGCTTGCTGGTATTTTTCCGTTTCTCTTTATTTCTTATCTTGCTCCTTAGGAATGTATGTTTGGGTTTGTAACTCGGTTCAAGGTTACTTTCTCAGGCCGATGTAACGGTTGCTAGCACCTGGGAGGGGGGTGGTTGCTAAGGGGGGATAGGGGCGGGATTGGTTTGGAAGCAAGGGTTTTTAGTTTGTATTTGGCACGCTTTTGCTCATTCTCAGCTTTCTCTGTATTTGCACACTATTCTTATAATAAATCAGTTATCTTTAAGCTCTGGCTTGTGAGACTGAGTATTTTGGAGTAGGCAACCATTACATAAAGCTGAGAATCCATAAGTATATTTTCCGCTAGCCCCATCCAAGTCTTTGGTGAAAGGGAGCACTAGCGATGACAGAACCTGGGCTGTGAGAGAGCAAAGGGAGCGAAGAAGAACCTGATACCACAAAGGCTATTGTGACCCCGAGCTCCCGAGCTCAGAGGGCAGCCCGCCGGGATAAGCGGGGTATCCAGATGGAAGACTGAGGTTTACCGTCTGAAGTGAAGGGCGCTACAGGGAATGGCTATCGAACCAGGGAGGAAGAAGACTCCAAGGTCGAATCGCCCCAAGCATCCTGGGAACCAGAGATTCCGTTGTCACCTACGGTCTTGGTGACCACGGGACCCTTGGAAGAACCTGTTACCCCCGCCCGCATAAAAGCACTAGAGGAGAAAATCGAATCTCTAGTGGCCATGTTAAAAGAAAACCCCAGGGGGTCGGGGTCCCTGCGAGAGGGTCCGGAGGAAACTCCAACCTGACGGCCCAACCCGGTGGCGAGATCCCCATCACCCAGGGGAAGAAGTAGGACTCGGGTTCTCCAGCAATCGAAGGGAAAAGCATCGGGAGTGACCAGGGAAGGGTCACGGATGGTGGGCAGGCGTTCGTTGGCATTCGCGGAGCCTCCTGAGGTGCACAAATCAACAAGAACCCCTCCACCTTTTATGGTAAAGTTTGATGGCGATCCCACAAAGTTGTCCTTCTTTATTACTAATGCTTGGAATTATATGGAGGACTGGGGGCGAAGTTTTCACTCAGAACATGGCAAAATTAATGCCCTTGCCAATAAGCTGAAGGGGAGGGCAGCGGATTGGTATGTCCAATTATGCCAAGCCGAAGCCATGGAGTTAGAAGACTGTGAGGAGTTCCTGTGGGCATTAAAGCAGCAGTTTGAAGATCCCTTGGCACAGGAATGAGCGAAACGGGCACTGAAGAAACTTTCCCAGGGGTCTCTCTCAGTCGCAGATTACGCCTTAGAGTTCAAAGCCCTGGCTGGAAAGGTGGAGGACTGGTCCCAGTCAACTCTAGTGGAAATGTTCAAACAGGGACTGGAGACGGAGGTCCTCCGATGGGCTTTGGGACGGGATGATCCGAAAATGTTGTATGGGTGGATTCAGCTGGCCGGCAGTGCTGAAAACGCCCTAGAGACTTTTGCACATAACAAGGAATTGAAGCAAGGGAAGTCAGGTAAAAGTGCCCATGCCCCGGGATTCTCAACTCGCCCCAAACCGAAAAGTTGGGAGGAAGAACGAGAACGGCGTTTTGCCAAGGGCCAGTGCCTGAGATGCGGGAAAGAAGGACATCGAGCAGCTTCGTGCACAAAAAAGAGATCCGAGGAGCAGCCAGGGAAGTCGTCCGGGAAGTCTCCTTCAGTACCGAGGAAGATGAGGGCTGCCCGCGCGGAGAACGATCCTAACGACAACCCTTTCGGGGGAGAGGAGGAGGAACTGGATTTCGTACAGCCAGTGGGAAAAGGCAACCACCTGCTCTGAAGGGCGCCGTGGGGCAGGTGGAGGAAGATGGGCACGACCATGATTCGGTGAGTGGGAATTTTCCTACCCTGACGGTCAAAGTGAAATTGGGATCCAGTACCCGAACGGTGGAGGTGTGGGCCATGCTTGACTCAGGCTGCTCGCATTCCTTAATGCACCCTGACCTAGTAGCCACCTTAGAACTCCCTAGGTTCCCTTTGAAGCGGCCAATGATTTTTACGCAATTGGACGGGACTATGGCTGGGGGTAAACCGGTCACTCACTCTACAGGACTGGTGGCACTGCAAATGGGTACTCATTGGGAGAAATTACCCTTTGTCATAGCGCCGGTGGGGGGCCCATTGGTCATTTTAGGGATGCCCTGGTTTGTCGAACAAAATCCTTTTATCAACTGGATGCATAGGACTGTGACATTCACTGATGGATTTTATAAAGTGCCAGAAAAGGATTTACTGGGAGACAAGGAGGGCAGACGGGCAGCCACAATGACTGTACAAACTCTGGAACCACTAGAAGGGCTGCCCGCACAATATCAAGACTTTGCAGATGTGTTTGGAGAAAAGGAGGCAGATCGCTTGCCGCCTCACCGAAAGACAGACTGCACTATTGAATTTCTACCCAATGTGAAATTGCCTAACCCAAAGATCTATGCTATGTCCCCAAAGGAGTTGGCTACACTGAGGGAGTTCATTGACAAAAACCTAGCCAGGGGTTTTATTGAGCCAGCCAACTCCCCGGTGGGGGCACCTGTCCTCTTTAGACCAAAAAAGGACGGTTCTTTGAGGCTATGTACAGATTTCCGCAGGCTCAATGCAGTGTCAATTTTAAATAAATATCCTTTGCCTTTAATCAAAGATATGTTGTCACATCTGGCCAGAGGTAAAATCTTCTCAAAATTGGACTTGAGGGAAGCCTATTTTCATATTCATATACAGGAAGGGGATGAGTGGAAAACAGCGTTTAACTGTCCTCTGGGGGCTTTCCAATATAAAGTGTTACCCTTTGGTTTGTCGGGAGTGCCTGGTGTTTTTATGCAACTAATTAATGAGGTCTTGCATGACCACCTGTTCAAAGGGGTGTTGGTATATTTAGATGATGTATTGATTTATACTGAAACAATGGCAGAACATGTTCACTTGGTGTGTCAAGTGCTCGCTAAACTGAGAAAGGCTGAGTTGTATGCTAAATTGTCAAAATGTGCTTTTCATCAGTCGGAAATTGACTATCTGGGCTACAGGATTTCAGAAGAGGGCATTGAAATGGACCCCTCAAAAGTTGAAGCCATAGTCGCATGGGAACCCCCACGCACGTGGCGCCAATTACAACGTTTCCTTGGCTTCGCCAATTTCTATTGGGCATTTGCCCAAAATTTTGCAGAAATTGCCCTCCCCCTCACTGACTTACTCAAAACTAAAGCTCAGGGGGATACGCGGCATTCAAGAAATCCAGGGGCGCTACTTAAGTGGACCCCAACCTGCCAGCAGGCGTTTGACGTGCTCAAACAGCTGTTTACAACAGAACCTATCCTGAGGCATCCCGATCCAACTAAGCCATTTGTGGTGCAGGTCGATGCCTCCAATTTCTCCATCGGAGCCCTTCTGCTCCAAGCAGATCAGTCCGGCCGCTTGAGACCCTGAGCGTACCTATCTCGCAAGTTCACGGAAACTGAGAGGAGGTGGCATGTCTGGGAGAAGGAGGCGTTCACTGTAAAAGCAGCGTTGGAAACCTGGCGCCACTTATTAGAGGGGGCTTCTCAACCTTTTGAAGTTTGGACTGACCATAAAAACCTGGAGGCACTAAGCACCAGTCGAAAACTCAGCCCTAAACAAATTCTTCAGCCGCTTTGATTTTTCCCTCAAATTCATTCCGGGAAAGAAAAACTTTTTGGCCGACGCCTTATCCCGCAGACCCCAAGATTCTGGCCCTGGGCCAATCGTTCAGGGTACTGTGTGGACTGAAAAGCAATTGGGCTTTGCAGCTGTGACGAGTAGTCAGACGTGGACCCAGCAAGCTCAACGGACAGCCACTCCTCCTCCCTCCAGTCCGGGACGTTTGCCAATTCCTTCAGATTTGCAACAACAATTTCTTTTCCACCTGAAATCTGATACTTGGTTGCAGGCAAACTTAAACAATGTTACTTTTGACGGGGATTTTGCCTGGAAGAACGATCGTCTTTACGTACCTGAGGCTTTACGAAAGACGATCCTGCTACGCTCTCATGATGATAAACAGGCTGGTCATTTTGGGTACCTTAAGACTCTCCATCTCATCAGATGACAGTTTTGGTGGCCGACTCTCATGAGGGATATAAAAGCTTATGTGGCTGCTTGTCCTGTTTGTGCGGCGACCAAGCACAAGGCAGGAAAACCCCAAGGCTTTCTGCAACCTGTGGCTAACCCTTCCTATCCTTGGCAAGAAATCTCCATGGACTTTATAGTTGACCTACCACCCAGTCAACATAAAACGGTGATTTGGGTGGTGAAAGACTTTTTCTCTAAACAAGCGCATTTCATCCCCTGCGCTTCCGTTCCCACCGCACAACAGTTAGCCTACCTATTTCTAGTACATGTGTACCGTCTCCACGGGAGCCCCTCCCTCTTGGTGAGTGACAGGGGCTCACAATTTACATCACAATTTTGGCGGGCATTTATGAAATTGGTTGGCACCGAACAAGCCCTCTCTACGGCGTGGCATCCTGAGACGGATGGATCTACTGAGGCTGTTAATTCCACATTGGAACAATATTTACGTGCTTCTGTTAATTATCAACAAGACAACTGGGTGGATCTTCTTCCCTTTGCTGAGGTTGCTTATAACAACGCGGTACATCAAAGCACTGGCCAAGTTCCTTTTAAGACTGTGTTTGGCCGTGATTTTGTCCCGATACCGGAACTCCCACACCCGCAATCTCTGCCTTGCTCTCTGACTGATTGGGCCCAAAATCTAACGGACTCCTGGCAGAAGATTCAACAAGCCCTCCACCATGCCCAAGCCTCTTATAAAAAACATGCGGATGCAAAGCGCTCCCCGCAGCCTACATTTACAGTGGGGGATAAAGTCTATCTCTCCACGAAGTTCCTCAAATCACCACAACTGTCCAAGAAACTTGGTCCCAAATTTGTCGGTCCTTTTCCTATTGTTGCACAAATAAATCCTGTGACTTTCAAATTGGATCTGCCACATAATCTTAAACGTTTGCATCCTGTTTTTCATTGCAGCTTACTCAAGCCGTTTCTCCGATCCAACCGATGGCATCCCCAACCATCACCACCCCCACCCATTATGATTGATAACCAACAACACTTTGAGGTCAAAGAGGTGCTTGATTCCCGCCGCTGGCACTCTACCTTACAATATCTCATTCGTTGGAAGCATTTCTCCCATCCTGAATGGGTCGCCGCTCCGGATGTCTGATCTCCTGACCTGGTTGCTAGATTTCATGCTGCCTATCCGGCCAAGCCGGCCCCTTAGCATTTCCCTTTTGGGGGGTTTTCAGGGGGGCGATATGTCATGTTCACCATTTCAACGTTCTGTTAACATCGTAACGTTTCACATGTCACCTGTCTGATCCGTGTATTGCAGGCTTGCAGGCTTGCTGGTATTTTTCCGTTTCTCTTTGTTTCTTATCTTGCTCCTTAGGAATGTATGTTTGGGTTTGTAACTCGGTTCAAGGTTACTTTCTCAGGCCGATGTAACGGTTGCTAGCACCTGGGAGGGGGGTGGTTGCTAAGGGGGGATAGGGGCGGGATTGGTTTGGAAGCAAGGGTTTTTAGTTTGTATTTGGCACGCTTTTGCTCATTCTCAGCTTTCTCTGTATTTGCACACTATTCTTATAATAAATCAGTTATCTTTAAGCTCTGGCTTGTGAGACTGAGTATTTTGGAGTAGGCAACCATTACATAAATGACCAATTCAGAATGGTAAAACTGTTTGCTGTAATGCTACTTAAACCCCTGTATTTTCTCATACTAATTAAAGGGAGGAGAAAGACTGGTTTAATATATATTTATATCTCCCATATCTGGACAACAAATTGGATATTACTACCCCAGGGTAACCCAGATCAATCACAATGTGCCTAGAGCTCGGTTTGGGGCACATAGAGAGTGGATTAGGTAGTCTGTAATCAATTCTAATAGTTGCTTCTTCTTGTCTGAATGCAGTGTATAAACTATGGGCTGTGGCTTGTAAAACATAAGGGGTTTTTGGAATGGGTTCATACATGATATTGTACCAAAATTGAACTATCCACATTACAACTCTGTCATTTGTGAGAACCTGGCAATTGTTCTGGATGAGAAGTGTTGTGCTATCACTATGCCTGTAGTCTAAAAAAAAAAGGGGGGGGGCTTGTGAGGGTTGGAAAACAATTAATCCGCTCTGAAAGTTTTTAATGGAATACAAATGTTAATGATGTGCTTAGATTGTTTCAACACTATTAATGGGCCAGCAGCAATATTTCTTCTTTACACCATTAATGAAACATCATGGTTATATATTCTGGCATATTTGCAATATTCCTGATACTTGCACCTTGACAAAAATATCTTTTCCACTAGAGCACAGAATAGTGCATGCATAATATATAATTTGGCACATTTTAAGATTATTTTAATTATATTAGATTTCTTGGCACATAATGTATTTGCAGATTTGAAGTGAAAGCAATGTGCCTGTGTTCTCCGTGTGTTCAACATTTGAGGTGTAACCATAGCAAGCTTTATATGTCCATAACTTAAAGGGAAATTTGCTAACTCTTTAAATACAAATTGTAATTCTAATAGTTATGAGTGGTCTTTGGCAAATTCAAATCGCGTTCATTGTTACAGATTACATCTTTTAATTCATTTCTAAATGCTATTGATTTCACTTGGGTGGCTATAAAGATAAGCATAAATAGGGCTTTATTTTTCTAGGGAGAATAAGTAAACAAAGCTTTAAAATAAACATGGTGGAAAGGTCATCTCTGTGAAAGGTATGGAGGGAAGCTCAGCAAGGAAAATGTAAAGATGCTGCTGTGGAAGTGAAGGGACAACCAGAAATGCTGTCTCTGTGCAGTTATACTGTCAAGTTCCATATACCTCTCATGTACCACTCTTCAGCAGGAAAAGCAAACAGGAAGTGTTTTTTTCCTTATCTCTCATTGTCTCACAAGGATAATTTTTTGAAGCATAGCAGAAGAGGTTGAATATAACCTCTCCCCTTCCCCCGCCCACCCACCTTTCTGGCATCTATGTGCCACCCAAGATTGCTTCTAATTGTCTCTGCAATTCAGTGTTACAACAAATGGCCCCATTCATTTCTCTGCATGGGGAGATTTTGATATTTTCATTTATTTTTTATATATTTCAAGATTTGTAAGGCCACCCAGCTCAGGTGGTGTGACTCTAGGCAACCAAGAAAAGACATGGAGGGGGAAAGGAGGAGGATAGGACAAAGAGAAAGGGAAGAAATGGTGGAAACAGAGGGAAAGACTGGGAGGAAAAATAAAGAGGTTAATAAAGGGAGAAAAATAGAGAAAGAAGGGAAAAAACAGAGGTGAATGGGAAAGAAATAAAAGATGGGACAGAGAAGAAGAAAAGTGGGTGGCAAATAAAAAATAAACTGTTTTCTCTTCCAACTTTGACTTCTTCCTTCCTTATCATTAACTCCAATACATCTACATAATTCTGCTCGGCCTGAAGCAATACTTGACTTTTCAGCAGGATGCCAGGAGCTACAGTACATCCCCAAAGTAGGTAGGCTAAGAAAGACCGAAATGGATTCAATTTAAACTAGAATGTAATTAACATTTACCCATTTAATTCAAAAGAGTTTGCCTTATTGTTCCCCATATATTCAAAATAATTCCCACTTTTGTTACATTAACCCTTACAGTTGGGTGGCAACGTTGGATTTTTGGCTCACAGTCAACCCTTTTGGGAGCCACATGCAGCTCTAAGTCAATCTTTGCTTTATATGATGCTCCTGTAACATCCCTGAAACAGAGATGAAATCCTGCCTCCAATGTGAGAAAAATCTCTTACCTTTTTCATATATCCATCTCCATTATCAACAACTATACAGAACATTTGCATATAGCAGAAACTGATGAGATGACCATAGTACTTGGGCTGTAGGGAAGCTAAAACTTTGTTGAAGCATTGGGAGTATATTTTGTATATTCATATTACATATTGTATATTTTGTATATTTTAGACCTGCAGACAGAATGGAAGTAGATAAAACTTAAGTGGTACATTTCTCTTTTTATATATAAGAATTTCTATATAATATATAAGTTTCAAGAAAAGATAAAAGCTACAGAAAAACAAAAAAAAACTACAAAGAAAAAAACTAAAAAAGTGTAGAAACACAAGAGAATTTTTTTCAAAATTACAAAAAGAGGTGACTTCTGACTTTTAACAGCAAGGATATACAAAAATTTTCCATAATCCCTTACTCTATATTAAACCAAAATCACATTATTTCTATAAATCGTTCCACTGGCACATTATAAAAATCACTAAAGACAGTTGCTCTCTCCCCTTATATTAAAAGAAAAGAAAAAAATATAAACCTCCTAATCAACTTCCCCCTACTAAAGTCAGTATTTATTTATTTCCTTCCTACTACTATTCTATACATTCCTGTCTACTATGATAAAGTTCAAACTAAAAAACATATAAATTGTCTGCCACTGTACTTGATAATACAACAATTTTAATCATCTTAATCATACTAAACCCAAAACCTGACATTTATTATTTTTATTATACCTTAATAATCTTAATCCAAATTGTTAAAGATAAATGAAATCAGCCAAACCCTAAAAGCAATCCAGATAAATATTCTTAAACCCTTATCCCACTTCAAAATAAACCAGAGCATTTACATATCCCCACAATGCGCACAGAGCTTTTTTCTTTAAAAAAATTGAACAGCCCAAGTGCCCCCCTCAAAAACTCTGACTTCTCTTCAGGAGACCTCCCATACATAGTAACCCCTTCTTTTCCATGGCACTCCACCAGAAGGTCAATTTCACTTGTGGCTTGCAACTCTCTCTCTCCCTTAAATTTCTTCAGCTCGACTATTTGATCTTCATCCAGCATTTCAACAGAAGGCCTGATCTCACTCTTAGAAGAGACATTTCTGTTGCTGTTAAATTCCTCAGTTTCATCCATGACATCCCCAACCAGATGACACATTTTAGACCTCGTATTTTCCACAATGTCCTGAATGTCTTGCATAAAAACTTGGTAGGAGTCAGAAAGAATCTGTTTAAAATCCTCCATGTCTCAAGCAGTAGATTATCCCCCCCCCCCCCAGGAGCTTAACCACCGAAAGTCAAAGATATGAAGGAGTTACAGAATGTGTTTACACAAGTGAAAGTGAGATATGCAGACAGTTCCCCAGAGAAAGTAGAAGCAGAAAACTGAAAGTTCAAAACAACTGTTTCAATGTGTAGGAAAATGCTAATATCTTCAAATTTAGTACAAAAATAATAACAGGGAGACAATTTACTCTCAATCCTCCTTAATATTTGGATGGAAAACAAAGTCCAAAACTTAAAAAGATTTTTTTAAAAAAATGATCCCAAAAATAACGATAAGCACCAAGAAGACTTGCTTCTCCTTGCTGTAGAAAGCCCCTCTTAAGGTATGCATACTTAAAGAAATATAAATTGGGTGATTTAGAGATGGAGTGGCAGGTCTTAGTGTCCCTTTAAGGCTACAGTGCAGCTTGGAAAATGGTGATGTCCCAGCCTCCTGACTGCTCTTACCAGTCAAACGTGAACACTGTTTGCGATCTTCTGGCTGCAAGCAGCCATCCGGAGGGCAGATGGGGTGATTCCAGGAGTTTTCCTTTTTCTGGAAAAACACTCCTGGGCTTCAGGAAAAACCTGACTCAGCCCGAAAAAAGTGCTGCATTGTCAGTTCTGCCTACTGAGCCTGCGGGCACAGCTGTTCAGTCCGCCATGTCCCCACCAGAAATGACAAGCGGTACATTTCTAATGACATGCAGTTTTATCTGCATGGTGCTTAGTGTAGATAGTACAATGTACACATTTAAGTAATTGTATTCATTCTGCTGCTGGAACATATTAGGAAACCTTATTAGAAAGATGATGTATATTTATGTAAGCCAAAGCCTAATATAATCTTCAGGGGCACAATATTTGCACAATGCCCTTTCCAATTTCTGTAACAATTGTACTTTTGCAACTGTAATTTTTATTTCCTCAGTTTTAGATGACCATATCTTATATGTTCTAGTAATTATGAATGTATAAGTGATATGAAGTGATACTTCCAAAATATTTATTTATTGATTAAATGTGATAATATTTTAGTCTTTGAGTTTCATGTAATGTGATTATCTAAATCATAATATTTTAATAGTTCACAGGCGTATACTGTTTAGCAAGTTCATTTTCATGTTTTTATTACATATTCTCTAAGAACAGAAGTCTCCCCCCCCCCATAATGAATGTGACATTCATAATAAAACTTGAGTGAGAAAGGATATTAGCATCAAGGTTTTATGTGATTTTTCTATTAATCCTTCATTAGGCATTTTCAAGAGTCTACAGCCAACACAGATGGGAGCCAAGGATACAGGAAATTACCTGCTCAAAGTTCTGTGAAATCAAAATTGCATTTAGCACAGTAACACTGGAAGGAAGACTGAGGAAACCTTCCCCCGTCTTCTCTGACCTTTGTCCTGGGCAAAGTGATGAATTAATTCTTTGATCATCACTTGGCTATAATTTCACTATTTTCCTAATGAAGTGCCTGTAAAGTGCAGGCTTTGGCTCAGAAATTCTAAACTGAACTTTTAATCCAAATAATAATTAAGCTTCTTACATTTGAATGAGAAAATATAGAAAGCTACATTTGAAACAGCCTGTGTTTACTTGGAAAAATACCCAGTGTTTCTAATATGAAATACTGGAGATAGATTCAAACCAGCAGGTGTATCACACATGAACATTTCCTTCGATATGAAATACACTAGTTCACCTCTCCAGATAGCTGTCTATCTGCGTGTGTGGTCCTGGCAATCTGCCTTACCTTAATGCACCACACAAGGTGGATGCGTGGCTGAAGTGTTCCAGCTGAGCCTGTTGGTGGCACACCACATAACAGATGGACTGAAGTCATGCTACACTGTAAGCCATAGTCAGTGGTTCATGCAAACACACTGATTGCCTCCTCTCTTTGCAAGACAATCTATAAAACAACAAGTTTATGGTCTGTTTCAGAGTAAATGTGTCCTGCACCTGCTATTTTTGGCTCACACTATCCACAGAGCTACAACTCAGATTATAGATTTAATCTGGCTAGCATGACCTATAAATAGCTACTGCTCATCATGGTTACCCTTAAACAAAGACTGGACAAATTCTTTATATACCCCTTTTTTATGTGTGTGCAATGCATGTAATGCAATTTTTTAAAAGGTGGGGCTTTGATGAATTGGTTGCATCTTCCATTTTGAAGCTAGTGACCATCACAGCAGGTACCTCTGTATAGACAGTATTGTATAGACCAGTGTTTCTTAAACATTTTTCTCTCAGGATCCCTTCCCACTTTAGAAAATTATGGAGGATCCCAAAAGAGCTTATGGTTCTATGGGCTATATTTATTGATATTTACCGCATTACAAATTAAAATTGATGCATTTGCTGCTGCTACAGCTTCTCACAAGTGTTTGATGAGATTTCAATATTGTATTATTTTTCAATATAGGCTGGCAAATAATTTTGATTTCATGGACCCCAAGGGTCCTAGGACCACCCTTTAAGAAGCACTTGTATAGACAGTAATATTCTTAAAAGGAAGATTCATTGTCCCCCAAGGAATTTAAAAATGAGGATCACCTTAGATTTGTTGAGAATATGTTAATGGTGATACATTGTAAGGGAGGGGTCTGTTTAATTTCCTTTGAGAGAGTCACTTTAAATTCATGGTCATCTTTCTTTCAGGTAAATACATTTTGTTTTCCCTTTTATTCAACAATTCTGTGAATTTCAGTAATATAATTAACATTTTATAGCTGAGAAATTGAAACAAAGAAAAAACAAAATGGATACAATTATGAATCCAGGTCTTGTGTGTTTCTTGGATATGAGCTCAAAATGTTGAAAAAAGGTAGTGCCTGTGTCGCAAAACATGTAACATTACATTATAGTTGTAGCTTTTGAGAAGGAATATGAAGGGGTGGGGGTGAAGACTATTACGTTTCACAGAAAGCTAAATTTTCTTATGGTAATGTGTGTCAAGGCATATTTTTATTTTTGGATATAAATCTAAGAATAATGAATGAAGCAATAATATCAGCATACCCAAGTAATAATCTTATCATAATTAGATGCTGGTGGTTGTATTGCTGTGTTAATCCATTTCCCCATTGTGAGTGAAATGATTATCCTTTGTATCTGTGCTATCTTTCTTATTCTGTAATGTTATGAAATTACACATTCATTTCTGCTGGAAAGCCCTCCTGTTCATTGTGTGTGCAGCCCAGCAAAAGAAGACTCATGTATTTGCTTTCCACTAACCTGCCCATTGTTTTCCCTTGATCCACATAAACTAAATGAATTCTCAGGGGAAGCAAACAGATACTGTTATTTCCTTTCATTAAATCAATAGTTATGCAACCTGCTTTTCAATATGATTATTGCAGAGATGTGGATCTGGCTACATGTTGGCCAAAAATTGACTTACAGTCACTATTTTTTACTCAGAGCATTTTTGTGTTAATGTTTTCTATGTGAATATGTTCACAGACAAGTTGCTTCTTGTTGTCCAAAAACAGGAACACAAAAACCAGCTGTCCTATAAACAGCCAAACAAATATCATTCATGTCAATTTTTCCTTAAAGGAAAAATTGCAAGTGAATGATTGCAAGTGCCCTCCTTCAAAATGGCAGTGGTGTCACAGCTAATGTGGTTTTGTGGATGTAGGATCCAGACCAGAGGGACACAGCATCAGTCATGGAAACACATGAGGTGATTCTGGACCAGGCCCTCTCAGACTAACCTACTTCACACAAATCTTTTTGGGGGTTAAATGATGGACAATCCCCATGTGAACCACTGTGAGCTCCTAGAGAAAAGATGGAATAGAAATCTAACAACTAAATCACACAAATAATATGGTAAAGTACTCCATAATGGCTGGAATCATGATGGCTACTTAAAGTTACTTCTCCAGGGGGCATTTTTTAAAAAAATTATTCATTTACTAACTCTTTCCCAAAAATCTTCCAAAGTGATTTGTGTTTCTTAATACTACAATTAGGGCTGTTTATGGGGGTGGGGTGGGGGGTGGAGGTATCAAAAAAGTCAAGATGGCAGGTGTGATGACAGTTTTGTTTGGATATGCATCTTTATGAAACATGACATTATTCACACTACCTAAATTATTATGCAGATCGTAATTGTGCTTGAGTTCCATACTTCTCTGGATTTGCATTGTAGTTCTTGGCTTAAAACTACCTTCAAGACTGCATGTATTATGTGAAGTTGTCTGTGTATGTTACACATTTTTTTCTTGTTCTTTCTTTATATTCACAGGGTGATATGGAGATTTATTTTTTAAGAAAAAAAAGGGTTTTGACTTAAGTACTGCTATTGAGGAAACTGAGGAGAAAGGGGGAAGGAATTATTTTTACCAGGAGCTAGGGGCCTTTGTCCCACATAGACATGATATGTATCAACCCTGGCCTTTCTTAGAAGATGCAATAATGTATAGAAGAGGAAATTGAAAACTCCAACCAGAATGTTTTGTTCTACCATTAACATTAACCCAGAGTCAAAGAAGGGGAAAGTCCTTTCCCTAAAACAGTAATCAGATGGAACCTAGGAAGTATGTCCTGACTGTGAGTCTTTGAGAAGGCCTTGAAAACCTAGATGTTCCCTCAAGCATTGAGGCTGGGATGTTAGAGAAACTCATCCCATGAGATAGAGTAGATGTTGGTGGGCCCCAATTGTGTGTTTGGTTGTTGCTTTCTGTGGTGTTTTGTTTATTGTAATTTTGCTTATATTGTTGTATGCCTAGGAGGCTAAATAAGAGACTGTCAAGGCAAACCTACAGAGAGTCTCATACAGAGTCCCATGGCTGTTGAAATCTCTGAGTATGCCAGGGGAGAATGGTATTTTTCTCCACAATCAGTACTACAAATGTGTAGTATAGGATGCTCAAACATTACATTCTATTTTCTTTTCTGGGAAAACATGGGAGATCTATGCAGTCCCACAGTGCCCCCACTGATATCATACTGATGTTTTCTTCTTCTCATTTTCTCATTCTGCAGAGTGAAAATGAGGTACATTGGAAATATTAACATTTTCATCTGCAAAGGGATGGGATATTTCTTTTTAATGAATGAACATGCTCGCTTATATAGAATTCCCCTTTGCATGGGGAAGCACTAAAAATTACACCCAGTAGAGAGCTGTAGATAGCAATTCTCCAACTGCTTACCAGGGCCTGTACTGATGCTGAATAGTGTGGCAGACTTGAAGTTTGAGGAATACTGAGCTGCTGGAATTAAGCTTCCTCTACCCGCCCTCTGAAAAACTGCTAATTAGATCTGTGAGCCTTGAAATAATTTTGGTTGCATTTTGAAAGCGACTTTACAGAGATGACTCTTTAAAAATGTGTCCTTCTACTCAGAGTGCCAAGCTCATGGCAAGGAACTTTGACCCTGCTGTAATGCCAGGTTAGACTATTTGTTCTATTGAATGTAATATGTGCAATAACATTTATCCTTGCCACAGTGATTATCTTCCTCCAATTAGAAAAGTGCCAGGAAATCTATCATCTGTAAGATGCAAGACAATTGAGAGTAGCTAGTTAACCTTTCATCCAATATGCCAGCAGAAATTATGCTTTTGCAATAAATCTGTCTGCCATTCCCCTGACAGCTGCAAGGTGCCAGATACAGAAAACTGATTAAAACAAGACTGGGAATCTTAGTCTTAGATGAAATATCATTGCAAACAGGTTTTATTGATTATAATCTTTTAAGCCAGCATAAAATAGTCTTGTGACTAAAACAGTTAAGACAACATGTGCTGCAAAAGAAATATTCCCCTCCCTCTATGTTCCCTACCTTCCATATTTTTGAGACTTTGAGGTTGTCCACCTGGTAGGACAATGTTTGAGACAACCGTGTTTGAGATAACTTTGTCCACCTGGTAGGATCCCAAAGGGCTATCAATTGCAGTCATAAAACCTATGACTTATGACTAAAAACATACAGTATTTTAAGTTTTTGTAATAATATTCTTTTTTGTCCTATCTTAGAGCAAAGAACCACACTGAGATGGTATCTAGGTCTCTAGTGTTTATTGCCCTACTCTAGTAGACAGAAAATCCTGCCAAACTGAAAGACTGTGAGAAACCCACACAGATAAACCCAAAATTCAAGGTGGGTCTGCTCTGAGTTTCTTTGAAGGAAGGTTCAAAGTCTCTAAACTATGCATGCATTTTTCTCTCTGGATAGGGGCCCCTTCCTGCTCACCATCAGTACTCATGACATTTTTAATAATCATTTTTTTCTTTTTTATAATGATTGTTTTTGTTTACTCACTGTTTTTAATCTCATTGTTATACACCATCCAGAGTCACCTTCTGTGAGATGGGCGGCCACATGAATGTGAGCAAGCAAGCAAGCAAGCAATAAACAAACAAACAAACTTGGTTGGTTTTGTGCTACCAACCATTCTAATTGGTGCAGCCTACTCTGATATCTTTCAGAATCTCACCTTGTTATACATCTGGGCCTCCAGCTCAGGTGAAGTGGCTGCAAGAATGCCCAGATTGTAAAATATAGGCATAATGGGACTTTCATGTACTGAAGTCAAATGGAGTAGCAGCCCACATGAAAGTTCTGTCACCTGGTCCCCTCCCCTTCCCTCTTGCTTCCATTTACATCCAGTGGCTCTTTGGGGCCAATGCAGTCAATGGAGAGCCAATTTAGAATAATCGTGGAGGACCTTGAAACCCTGATTTGGAAGGGTTTTACACTGCATAGAGGATAACCAAGGATAGAGAAAGTTCATTGAAGCAGCCAGTCACCTTCTGCATGGGGAAAAATGACAGTAAAGGAATGCAGAGGCAGCATGCTGTTTCCTTGTCCTCATTTACAAAGATTACATATTCTTAGAATGCTTAAAGATCAATAATTATATATTCTGAGTTAAACAGAAAGGTAGGATTGGGAAATAGACAGTTTTCTTTCAATTGTTTGCAAAATGGGGATTTTAAATTTAACAATAAATGTATGCAGGGAAATTAGTGATCTGCTATAGACTATTAGAGTGTCAGTTAAAAATTCTTCTCCAAACTTCAGATCTTGGAATACAATCCCCAACAATTAATCCTCAACAACTCCTCAACTCAGTAATTCTAGGTCTTGTAGACTAAAATTAGCTTGGGCAAAACAACTATAGAAAATAAGTGTTTAAGATATTTAAATGTGGCCAATTTTTGCAGTTTTCAAAACAAACACATGTTCTGGTTTATGCCTGTCCCTGCTTGTAACTTTGAAACTTACAGTAGCTGTTTTGTTTATTTTATCTGCTATATTAATATGTATGCAAACATTTAACAGATTATTAGATTGGAAGGATTCTTGTAAGCAACTGAGGCATACAGATTATTCAGGAGCAGCAGTTTAGAAAAGCTGAAGTTTCAATCCTATACCAAATTTCTTGGGAGTAACCTCACTGAAATCAGTGGGACTAAGTATACTGTTGTTCACTGAATAGTCTAAATAAATTGAGTAATCCTGAGGGAACAGAACCTCAAGGGACAGGTTTTAAGTCTAGTTTGGGTTAGCTAAGCACTTGTTAGTATTGTTGTAACACTTTCCTATATTATATATAGGAAAGGTTACAACAATAATGTCACTAAAATGTTAGCTTAATTCTACCAGTCTAAAGTTGATTCAGATGTTGCTGAATTCATTCAGGTGGGCTGAGTCAGATATGCCTATTTACCAGTACTTTCTTTCAGCTGTAGGATTAGTCAAACATTCTGTCCAGATTGATTATAAACAAAAGAAAAAAATGGGGTAATACTGGGAAGCCTCACATTGATCTATATGTATGCACTGGCTGCCTGATAGGACTCTACATACCAGGGACCCAAAAATGTTTTTTATATGGTTGGCGGAACTTAACTTGGCCTTTTCCTCCATAGTGAAGGTCTACTCCAAAGCACAGCAGTAAGACACCACTCTCAGTTGCCAGGCCCTGCAGCTGCTTCTCTTCCTCTTTTTTTTATTAATTAGCAATAATGGTTTATTTTGCCTGATCATCTCTTGGTGGTCTTATTGCTTCCTAGTCAATCCTGAAGGCATATCCCTCTCTATCTTCCTCACCTCTGTTCTGAGCTCTCTTACATAACTGAAGCCTCTTAAAAATCTGAAGCTGAGTTTTCTAAACGGCCAATGTGTTTTGGATTGTAAGAAATCATTACACTGGCAAAATTCGACAAGCTCCTGATAATCATAATACATGAAACTGATTGCAATAGCAGCTTTGAGAAGAAAAAACCAATCGGTGTCATAAAACATGCATGGGGGGAATCTATAAAGACAAAATGTATAAATTTCTGCAATGGAGCCTCTTTTCTTCCTGAGGTGCCACTACCCTTTGTTTCAGAAGCAATGACTTATCAGAGAGCACATTAAGACCACTATGTTGGTAGGAGCTATTTAGTCCAGCTCCCTGCTCCATTAAAGCATCCCCACCAGATGACTGTCCAGCATCTCTCTTAATAATAGTAAGTCCAGTGAAACCCATCACAATAATCCTCCACTGTTCACTGTTAGGAAGATTTATCAGAACATTCAGTCAGAATCTGCCTTCCTGCAACTTAAGTCCATTGTTCTGTGTCTTGGGATGCCCAGAAAAGGTCATGATCTTCTTAGGGAAATCCTCCAGGTATTTCAAGAATATTATATTGCCCCTCAAGGCTTTTCTCAAAAGTAAATAGATCCAGTTCTCTCAGTCTTTGCTTGGTAGTATTTTATTGGCTCTACTTTCAGTGCAATCAACCGATACACCCTAAATATGACAAAAGTGGGAGAAGTACACAGTGTTCCTCATTCTTGGCACTCTCCAATAATTTGAAGAACTCCTATCAGTGCTAGTTGCAAAATTCTCAGTGCTGAAATCTGCAAACATCTGGAGTGCACCCAGCTTGAGAAAGGCTGGTTTAAAAAGGACCACCAAATCATTTCTGAATACAGATAACCAATAAATGGCAGCAGAAAGGGTTGCTTTCTTATCGTTGCCTCTTTCCTGCCACCTGATCGTCAGTGTTTTTGCAAATTTGGTAGCCCTATTAAAGGATCACATGCATGTAATCATCGAACTTTCTCTATAGAACAAGTATAGTTGCATAGTATATAATATACAACTACAGCACAAAACAACCATTTTGGTGGGTGACCATTTCAGTTGCTATACTTCTCTCTCTCTCTAAATGCAATATCAGCATGCGCACTTGTCTAGGAATTCAGCTTTAAAAATAAAGATTATGTGGTGTAACAACTCAGAAAGGGAGAATAATAGCATTTGGCTTCCAGCTGACAACAGCTGTGGAAAATAAAGCTGAAATGGAGTAGATAAGGGGGTGGGAGATAAGACACCTGGTGAGGCAAAAGAAAGCTTAAACTATATCAAAGGCAATGGGTGTGGAAAAGGAGGGTGAGATTGAATGATTGCTGAATGCTGTGAGAAAGAAGGCAAAAACTGGTATCAGTAAGAGAAAGACTTGGGGACTGGTCAGTATTGGGGAGGCAGTTGCAATCCAGAGCATCCTCCCTTGAGATGAGTCTGGTTTCATCAGGGTGAGGGGTAATATGATTTTCCCATTGATGTTGCCAGTCCTTCGTATCAGTACTGTGGCTAGTGATTCACTTCTGTGGTGCAGATATTCTTCAGCCTCTTTTCAAAATATTCTTGTTATCAATAGGTACAAGATGAGTCAGGCAGTATTTTTGCCATAGTGAAAAGCAGCCTGATTCCTGAGTAGTGTTTTGTCTTCTTGTGTAACCTCAGAGGCTGGACTTTTCTAATGCTGTGTATAATCAATATTATTCATTAATAATATCTGACAAACATGGAACTACAATTCTAAGCACCTGTCTCTGGATTGATGATATCACTGGTGAATATATTATGAAAATCTTAAAAGCAAAATGGATTGGGGGGTTCAGAGAATTATGGACAATCTTTCAAATAACCTAATCCCAAACTAGTTTGGGTTTTAAATATCAATTATGGAATATAACCCTGCACTCAGAAACTTGCCAGCAAGCAGTATAGCAGATAGAGGACACTTAAAATGCACTTTTGGGGGGCGGGGTGATACACGTTGCAGTAATTTAATCTGGCTGTTATTGGTGCATTGATAATTGAGGGTAGTTCTTCTTTCTCCAAATATGGTTGCAACTGGCTTTGCAAGTTGTGTTTCTACAGATGCCAAGTATAGGAGTACCCTCAAGACCTATGAAACGATAGTTATAAACATCCATTCAAACTGGCCAGTTCCTGCCCTTATTGTGTGGATCAATTTTAGCCTGAAATAAGTAGTTGGGGAAGAAAAATCTCCCCAGCCTCATTGCCCCTTACTCCTCCCTGTCAAAATGACCACTGTTTGTCTCATGAGATTTCTCCATCTTGGCTTCAAAGAGTTTGGCATTAGCTGGACCTGTATAGTGCTTCGTCTTTCTGCACCAAGTTTTGGAGCAATTTAAACAAAATGTCATAGTCACTACTACACTGAAATCAATGGTTTTCTGTCATGAGTGCCGTTGAGCTGAAGACATCAGCACAACGGCACACATGACAATACCAAGGAAGCAGAGGAAGGGACTTAAGATAAGCATAGCACGCACAACAACAGACACAGACCCCGGCCGGATGATTCAGCCATCAGGACACAAAAGAGGAAGAAGGAAAGACAAAGACAGGGCGGATCACGAGGCACACCTAAGCTGTCAGCAAAGCGCAACGGAGATCGCCCAGCTGACAGCAATCACCGGCTGAGGGAAGAAACAGATTATGGGCAATCCCGGGGCACCAGCAGGGGCCCCGCAGCCCTTCACCTACCGGCACGAAAGCATGCAGGACAAAGGGGGGATGACGCAACCCAAGGTGAGGGGGCGCTGACCGGCGCAGGGTATTTAAACCCCGCACCGGCGCACTCCCTTCACTCTCAGCTTTTTTTGCATCTAGCACTACGTTTGAATAAACCTGAACCTGCTCTTCTCCGAATCAGCGTCTGTGTTTTACTCAGCGGTAGGCAGCGCATGACATTTTCTAATATGGAAATGCCCTCAGCCTTTTAGTATTTGGGGATGGGAATTTATACTCTGGTGCTCCCAGACAAGTCAGACAAAGAGCCTGCATTTTACTATTTCATGAATTTAAGCAGTTAAACATATAACTAGGAGCTGAAGGTGATCCAACTGCAGTATCTGTCACCTCTGTATCTGCCAAAGTTGATTTGGGTAAACTGGCTGTCCCCTTCCTCCCTCAGCTTTCCATGTCCTTCCCAAAGCTGGGACTCCATGGAGGAGGAGGACTATGCTCAATAGGAGTCCATTCTTCTTTGGTGAAGGATACATAATAGCTGTTTTCCCTTACTAGAACCTCAACACCCCCACACCCCCACACACACAGAATCAGTAAAAGCTTATGGCTTGTGTCAACTCATAAGGTTTCAGGAAGGTGTCAGTCACTTTCACCAGCATGATGACACCCTTTTCCTAAGCCATAAGACTGTTTGTTCAGCCACCTTCTGTATATATGGTTTGTGTTGTCTTTGTAACAGCAGTGATACTAAATTAATGTTTATTGCCATACCATGTGGGTAATCAACACAATTACCCCAAATGCCTGTTTTCATTTCTTCCTCCAGGAAAGAGTCAGATGCTATGACTGTTAAGACTGCTGAAAACTCCTACTAAACAACCAGAGACACTCAGGGAGAGCCCCATGAGTAGTGCAGTACAATGGCTCTTACAGTGATTCTTCTGCTTTGAAGCCTCTCATCTACCCTGAGAGCAATTTCTTGCCATTTAATTAAAATGTTGACATACTACTTTCTTGAGTGTTTTCCAGAATAAAATTATAAGGAGACAGTAAGAGGAGAATGGCTTAGGAAAATGTCCCATTGATTCCTTATGGGTATGAGTAGAGGTGTTGGCAAAGTTCTTTGGGTTCAGTAATACTCATCTGGAGGGCATTCTCACCAGCCTGTTGTTTGAGTTCTCACTGAAGGAAAGAGAAGAGATGGATGAGATGAATAATGAGCACATCCCAGTGGATGAGCAACTGGGCTAGAATAAGACAGCCTCAACTTTTTCTGTGGAAGCTTCTGAACCTGAATCACCTTAACCTCAGCTCAGCCTTACAGGAGCATGAATGTTGTGGTGGAAAGGCACGAAGAGTTCTGGGCAGCTTCAGAATAAGGTCCCCTGGGAAGGTTGACTTACTCAGGAAAAATGGATTCATCATCAGGCATGCTGATTTTGTTGTATTATTATCTGTACTGATAGATCATCAAAATTCACATGACTCCTCAGACCAATTTAGCTAAGGGAGATGCTTGCTTGTTAACTTTAAAATAACACCTTTCATTCAACACCAGATATCAGAAGAGCATACATGGCAATTGCCCTTAGCAGGAAACAGTTCTGGGCAATCCTAGAAGATCTCCCATGATTTTCCTGCTTCTGCCTTGATTGCCCTTTTGCTAAAGCTTTTCCAGCTGTCATTGGACTCTAACTTTCTACGTAGAAGTGGGGCTGGTATGCCTAAATATCTGTATAGAGAAATATGTCTCTGTATGATAAAATTACAGATTTAGTATTTCGTCCTTCATTAGTTCATGTCATAATCCCCTTTCTACATATTTTAATTCAAAATTTATGTCCAGTGCTCTTTGCTATGGAGCAACGTTACCACTTCCAAAGTAACAAAAAAATTAAGTCAGTGATCTAAAGAATATTTGTGCCTCTAAGGTGAACTTTTCTCACTTTTTATGTGACTAATTTTAGAAGACCCTAAATAGATTCTCTCTGAGCTTTGCAATATTAGAAGATTATGACTAATTGGCAGAAGGAAGCATACCAACAAATTGATTTTTATTTTTTATTTTTAATGGCAATTTCATTCATAATTCTTTGCTGAAAATTAATGATGGTGAACAGTATTCAACTCTTACTAAGATGAAAGCCTTAGCTTTTTATGACTATCATTTTTTCCCCATCAGAAATGGAAAGCATCTCTAGGATTTTGAAATCAAGGGATTTGAAACCAATTATTTTTACTATTAAGACAGACTGAAAAATACATGTTTAGACTCCTTAGATGCACTTCAAAATAGCCACATTTATTAAAATTATAGCTTTATGAAATCCTTTTAATCATTATCATGTCAGCATCTTTCACAGTTAGAATCATTTTGCCAAAAGTGTTTACTCCACCATAAAATTATTTTCTTAAATTTAGCAAATGGCAGCATTGGAAAGGTTTTTGTCTTGGAAACCACCACGACTGCTTTACCTTTAACATGTTACTCTGTACATATACCTTAAAAGCTGATCCAAAGTTTTAGTTCTTTGTGATCTTTGTGGAATTTTCTATAGATAGACTTGTAATAAAGATAAAAATGAAATAGAAAAGATTGTACAGGGGATCAATTAGCATTCTTATGTCTTCATCAAATAAAAGACAATCAGGTTAAGGATAATAAATGATTTGTGAAATCTTTAAAGCAAATGGCAAACCAAGATTTAGATCTAGGTTTTAAGGACCATGAAGTTAACTGTAGTAACAGTTATTGCAATAACTTTATTTCTCAAACAATGATATAAAGTGAATCATGAACAATCTTTACAACACTATAAGTTTCAAATTCTCAAACCTCCACGAAATTCTTCTAGTGTTGATCTCTTCAAAAGTATCTGCTAACTCAGAAAATCACAGCCCGGAAAGATATTCATATATTTTTTTATTTATTATTTTAAAGGGCATTGTTCTCCATCTTCAAGCAGCCATAGCACAAAAAAATCCATATCTTTTTTTTTTTTTTTCCATGAAATCCATTTAACAATTTGCAGAACTTTGCAGCTAGGGTTTATTGCCACTTGCTGTGGATGAAAAAAATGCAATATAATTTAATATTGTAACACATCACTTCTAATTAATTGTATTTTCCTCCTTGATGCTTCAGAACTAAGTTGTTTTACTGGATGAATTTGCTACCCAATAGTGTAACACTGAAGGATTAGGAAAGGATATCATTTATAATAAAAAACTGAAATATTTCTTAAACCAGTTTAGTGTTCCTATAAGGGACAAAGCCAGTAAACTAAACAATTAAATCATCTAGAATATGTTCAGGCACTTCTTTCTAAACACTCATGTCAAATCAAAGATATAATGAACTGTAGCGATAAATAAATGATAAGATTACACCAATCATGTTTTATTGGTTCCACAAACATTATTTTAGATTATTCAATGGAGTACTAAAACACACAAAAATGAAACACTGAGTATGGCTTCTGATAGGGTACAGGGTCCATCAGTTTTGATATCCTGAAAATGCACTTCTCTGCATGCAAGCAGTTTTGCTGTATACAGGGCAGTCTAAACTAATAGCAATGAAATGCAAATGGCCATAAGCTTGGGGACTAGATCTTAAATTATATTACAGAAGAAAGAAATCTGTTGCTGAAAAACTAGTGCATCGAAATCAGTTCAAGTGGCACATGTAAGCTTATATGTTACATCATATAAAATATGTTACATCATAATCATAAGGATAGGACTGTCTAATGAGGACCTAGGCAAAGGTCATCAAATGAATTAAGAATGTTCAAATTGTATTAAATCAATTTAAATCAATATACATACACATTTCATTATATGCTGTAAAAGGCAATGCAATATTTAGCAGCACCTACTGATTTCAAGTACAATAAACGATATACTGGTAGTCCTTGCTTAATGCTGGTTCATTTAACAACACTCCAAAGTTAGACTGCCTCAGAAAAAATGCTTTATGACCTGTTCTCACACAACTGCCACAAACCATTGCACTGCCCCCTTGGTCATGTGATCGCAATTTGGGCACTTGGCAGGTGGCTCACTTTTACTACCAGTTGCAGTGTTCAGCAGTTATGTGATCATGATTTGCGACCTTTTTTGCTGGTTTCTGGCAAAAAAAATGGCCATTGGGGAAGCTGGATTCACTTAATGACCATGGTGATTTGCTTAACAACCATTGTAAAAATGGTTGTAAAATTGGGTCTGGTCACATGGTGACTCACTTAATGACAGCACCACTTAACCAATTTTCCAGTCCCTATTGTCATTAATGAGGATTACCTGTATATGGTACATATCTACATAATTTATTTATATGGAATGATTCCTAGTATTGGCATTATATTGAAAAAGATACCACTCTCTGCTTGACTGCAGAAAGAAAACTGTAGCTTATAGTTATAGAAAGCAAGCAGTTCCCCATATTTATTAATAATATATAGTTTTACTTTTGAACTTGAATCTATAGCAAACAGCTGCAGTTAATGGCAGTGACAGTGAAAGAATAAGGGCTTAACCTTGACCCAACTCATGCCATCACCAAACTCTCCCTTTATAAATATGTACAGTCCTCCTGAAGATCCATCTAGGGAGATGTATCCTCCTATTGTTTCTTTTTTCCACAATGTGCCACAATATAGAGTTAGTGGGAGAAAAAAACTCAGAGGAGAGGGTACAGGGGTGAAGGTTAGGAATTCTCACCTTCTCCCATTCAACATATTAAACACAGAGAACATTGTCCTAGAGTGGTCAAGTGGCAGGAGTAGCATCTCCAAAATGTTTATTTTGATACTTTTTTTTAAGGGGAAGCTGGCTTTCAAACCTCAGACATTGTATTTGTTTATTCGATTCCAGGAAATGTATAATAATTCTACTCTGTAGCAGTGTCAGAAATACACTGAGCTCAGGCATCGGTGTCCTGGACCCTGGTTGGTCGAAGCCTCCCAGGTGGTGGCATGCAGTTGTGTTCAAGCAGTAATTAATGCCTCATTGAAGGAGCAGGTTGTACCACCAGCCTCACAGGAGTGCTAGGTAGTGGTACACCCCCTTCTCAGGAGGCCATCCTTGGACCCAACAGTGTTGGATAAATTTTGTTCACTCTCCAGCTTTCCCTTTCTAGAGAAGGTTGTAGAGCGGGTGGTAGGCACTCAGCTTCCAGATGAAGTGGATTATCTTGACACTATTCAGTCGGGGTTCAGGTAGGTTACAGTTTTGAGAAGGCATTGGTCACACTTGTGGATGACCTCTGAAGGACCAGGGATGGGGGTGATGCCACTATCTTGGCCCTCCTGAATCTCTTGGTGGCTTTCAATAACATTGACCATGGTATCCTTTGGGGCCACTTTTGGGGAGGGAGACACTGTTTTGCAGTGGTTCTTTTCCTTCCTCTGTGGCTGGTTCCAGTCAGTTTTGTGGGGGAGGTCTAACCCTAGGCCCCGGTGATGTGGGGTGCCTCAGGATTTGGATCTCTTGCCACTCCTCTTTAATAACAAAATAAAACCATTCAGCAATGTCATTTGATGGCACAGGGTGTGGTATTATCAGAATGCTGATGATACCCAGTTATACATCTCCACCCCTGGCTGGGCAGACAATACTAGTCAGGTGCTGACCCAGTGCCTTTCCCAGACAGCTGGTGTGCAATTTGTGGGTCCTCCTGGACTTGTGGCTCTTACTCAAAGAGTGGATGGCATTCATGGCTGGAGGGGGGGGTTTGTACAGATCCATCTTGTGCACCAATTGCACTCATTCCTGGACTGTCACAGTCACTCATGCCTTGCTCACTTCCTGATTAGAATACTGCAATGTGCTCTACATGGGGTGCTCTTGAAGATCATCCAGAAATTACATCTGGTCCAGAATTCAGTGGCACATGCCCCTTGGTTTGCCCTTATTACAACATTGCTGTGTGAACTGTAGTGCTCCCATTATTATTTTTTTTGCAGGTACAGTTCAAGGGGCTGATTATCACCCTTGAAGCCCTGCATGGCACTGGACCAGGTTATTTGTGGGACCACCTGTCTCTGAGGGTATCTGTCCATTCCACCAGGCCAGATAGGGTGGGCACACTCCAAGTCCCTTCCTTTAAACCCTGTCATCTATGGGACCTAGGAGGCATGCTTATTCATTCCATAGTGGCTCCTGCCCTGTGAAATATCCTTCCCCCATGATCCAGCAACCCCCCAATCTCCTAACCTGCTGGAAGGCCTTAAAAAACTGGTTTGTCCCTCATGGGTTGGGATGGCAGGAGGCTGGAGCCCACTGATTGTGTTGACAGGTTGGGGAGTGTTGTTTATGATGTTGGTTTTATTGTCTGTCTTTGATTTTTACTATTGTTTTGTGGGCCATCCAGAGTTGAGGCACATAAGACATATGGCCATATAAGTTTGTTTATCTATCTATCTATCTATCTATCTATCTATCTATCTATCTATCTATCTATTGCTATATTTTATAATAATAAATTCCTAGTATTAGGAGAGGAAGAGTACATCAACTGAAGTATTTCATAGCATGCTTTACTGAATGCCTAGTAAGTGTGTATATTATCTTTGTTAATGAGGGGCATGTTATGTTTATGAAAGCTATTTTATTAGGAAAGTTAGGCTTTAAGTATCACATTGCATAATTTATAAATAAGGGGCAAACCCTTCTCCCAATTAAAGCCCTAAAGCTTTGAAAAGCTTTTACACTCAGTGCTAAAATTATAAATAATAAATATTTTGCTTTGGTTTCCCTGTAAATATAAAAAAATCAGTTTGGCTTTCCCTATTCACAGAGTTTATTTTTGTCAGACTGTAATCATCATAACCAGTTATTATATTTTGTGTGAAATAATCATTTCTTATTCCTCTTATGTCTTAATACAGAGGGAGGGAGGAAGTATAAGTGTCTTATCTGGCATTGTTTTGCATCTCCAAGATAGGGGAAATATGGAGAGACTAGTAATAAAAAAGACAATGAATACCTAATTCATTATATAAACTAAGCAATTTGCAATGCCTGGCTGATATATGAATTAAATACTGTTTTCTTCTGAAGTTTGACTTTAACTTAAAATAGATGCTGAACTTCCATGCATGTGCTGCATTCAGCTCCCAAAGTCAACTGCACTTTTTTACAATGAAGGCAACACAAAGAATAACATTCTTTTTTAAAGTATTGAGTAGGTAGGAAAGAAGATTTTTGAAGTCTCTCCATCAAAACCACAAGGGGAAAAGATGTAAATCACCGGATAAAGTAAATGACCATAGTCAAAGTGAAACACAAGGCAAGACAATTGGTTTATGTGGCATTTGAAGCCAGAATAAGGAAAATGTCCCGTTGATACATGCTTTCTTTTCTTTTCGTTTTTAGTCTTTCAGTTTCCTTCATTCACTGAAGTTAGTAGATGCTTATTCCATTGTTTGCTCTTCTATTTTCCTTCTGTTGTGTACAAAACAAAAGTGAGGCCTACCTGCCATCTTAATTTTCAGGAATGCCTCTGGATTCCAGTTTTATAGGAAAGGAAGATGGTGGGCAAGATGGCATCTGGGTTTGCTTGGCAATAGCATACTCATTCTGTAAGAAATTTAAAAATTAAGGTATTGAGGCAACATTGTGATTCTTGGGGAGAGGAGTTGGACTGCAGAAGCCTCAAGTCAGGGCTGAGATTATATGCATTATACCCTCCCAAAATACAGGGCACAATCTATTCCAAGAGAGGATGCAACCCATCAGTGTGTCTTCTGACACACTGGAGTTTTCTGACCATCATGTCCAAATTTTGTGAGTGTCCATAGCATGTTTTGAAAATTCTGAATACAGCCCCCATGTCAAAAGGTCAGCAGATATCACAGAACTTAAATATATGTAGCCTGATCAGTGATAATATGATCCTGTGTATATCTATGCAGAAGAACATCTTAGGGTCAGTGAGGTTTATGTATAGGTAAAATGTTACAGAATTGCAGCCTGATCTGATAATATTGAATGTTTTTAAAATAAATAAAACATTCCCCAAAAGCACCAAGTGCTTCCCAGTTAAAACTGTGTTAGATTCAGACTGAGAGATACTTAAACTAGATCCACTGAATACCGTGGAACTTGTTAGTCATACTGAATTTAATTCCTTAAATTTCAGTTGGATATACACTAAATGTAAATCTAGATCCAATTCAATGGCTTTGTAATTTACCAGGATATTCAGAGGCAGTAGTATTCAAAGTTAACAGTACTCAGAATTTAGCAAGTAAATGGAAACATTATTTCCTCCTTGTTTTCCCAATTATGTATTCAGAATGAAAAGTTAAAACGAATTTTTTTGTAAAGGAGAATACCCTTGAAGGGATAACACCTTTTAATTATTTTTCCAGCTCAGTCAGTAATTATCTCTAACCAATAGTTATATCTGGCAAAGCTTCAGAATGATCATCAGAATGATCTGAAGCACTTCCAAACATAGCAGGGCTTTTGAAATAATTATATTGCATATAGGCATCTATAAGTTAATTCCAAAATCTAAATAAGATGATCATTTATTCATATGAAATAAGGCAATATGTCCCCCCCAAAAAAGACCAAAGAAGATACCAATTTACAGAAAATATTTAAGTACTAATGCACATTTAGAAATAATTTACTGAATTTAAATTTCATAGCAGGCAAGCCAATTTCCCATCCATACCACCATCCTTAATTTGTACAGCATTCTCAGTTTATCCCCCAAACATTCCTTATGCATCTCTATCCAACTGATTTATTTCTGCAGTCTCATGTTTCCTGGACAGCATCTTTGTCTCTCCCCTTTCCCCCTGCTGTTGTCAGAAGCTGAGAACCTTTGATATAAATACTGTGCCACTGTTCCTCCTCCTGAAATTAAACCTCTTTAGTTTGTAGCTGGGGCTAATGGATCAAATGCAGACCTGTTGCCATAAGTAGCCTCAATTCATGCTTTCTCTTCACGTGGTGCTGTAAGAAAGATGCAGCATTATCCGATGATCTTCAGGTTTGTTAACAAAAAGATCATCAGCCACTTCAGGACTCTTCCCATTCCTTGAGTGTCAAAGTTTAGTGGATAAAAGGCAAATAAATCTTTTCAGCACCAGTGTTTCATATAAAAGAAGATATCTGGCCATTACAAACAGGTGTCTGGTTTACTAATTGCTGGTCATCACCAACTGCCTCCTTTTGCATCTATAGCAGGAAAATACATACTTACAGTTAATCAGCAAAGAAACGGACTTATTACACATCCAGATGTCCATATACTTGACAAACAAGGTTTGTCAACAGGTTCACTTTTTACACTAGGACATATTAACTTAATTATTAACTTAATTTTAAAAATTATCAGTCTCACCTGAGTCTTTCACTGAGAATTCCAGCATTCCCCATGGAGACATAACCCACTGAAAGCAATTATCTCCTTGAAATGCTGATCCAAAATTTTATTTAAAGCCCTGGGATTCAGCCAAGAATCAAACATAAAGTCTGATAAATTACCTCTTCACTTTATGAAATAATGTCACCGGTTCTTAATTTCAGGGGTTTAAAAAGATTTAATAGTAGCAGACTGGGTCTCAACATTAGATGTGCTGATAAAACAAATCCCATTGATTTCTTAGGGGATTATTGCTTTTTCGTTTCTTCATTCTTTTGCCCTTCCTGCTTTAGGTTTCCTTTGCAGTACTGGGACAGGAAGCAACATAGTCCTTTACATCACGCCTTAAGGTTGGCCACCAAAATTGACGGTGAACCAAATGCAATGTTTTGACAAAACCAAAGTGTCCAGCAAGGTTATCATCATGGGAACGCTGCAAAACATCAGCCCTTAAAGTTTAAGGCACATAAAGGCAGTGTTCCACCCACGCCAGACCGTTTTCAAAAGAAACAGTGTCTCTATTAGCTAGCAACCAAGTGTCAGATTTCAGTGCCTGGAGAAAGTCCTTTTGTAACTGACAAGGAACTTGCATTTTCCGCTTCCCAGACAGGGCTCCGGGTGACGGTAACCAAGCCCAGTTGTGGTTCAGTGAGAACAGTCCCAACTATATCTGCCACATGGTCAGAGTCCTGAGGCAAACGTGACAAAGCATCGGCCAGAAAGTTTTTCTTTCCTGGAATAAATTTTAACTGGAAGTTAAAGCGACTGAAAAATTGAGCCCAGTGAATTTGTGAATGACTGAGATGCCAGGGGGTGTGGAGAGCTTCCAAATTCCCGTGATCAGTCCAAACCTCGAAAGGGCATTTAGCACCTTCCAGGAGGTGACGCCAGGCTTCCAAAGTGGCTTTTACAGCAAAAGCGTCTTTTTCCCAAACATGCCACTGGCGTTCAGTTTCAGAAAATGTTCTGGACAGATAAGCGCAGGGTTTTAAGTGATCTTCAGAATCTCTCTGTAACAAAATAGCCCCAGTCGAAGAGTCAGAAGCATCGACTTGAACCACAAAGGGGTGCTCAGGATCAGGGTGCTGTAGAATAGGCTCAGCAGTGAAAAGAGTTTTCAACTTCTCAAACGCTGCCTGGCATTCAGGCGTCCAATTCAGCACTGCCCCAGGGTTTTTTACTTTGCGTGTCTCCCCCAAGCCCTTGGTACAGAGTAAATCAGTGAGGGGCAAAGCAATCTCAGTGAACCCTGGGATAAATTGGTGACAGTAATTACTGAACCCGAGGAAACTTTGGAATTGCTTCCGGGTGCGGGGACGTTCCCAACTTAAAATCGCCTGAATTTTTGCAGGGTCCATTTCAATGCCCTTGTCAGACACCCTATAGCTCAGATAGTCAAGTTGGGTCTTGTGAAACTCACATTTGGAAAGCTTGGCATAGAGTTTGGCATCTCTAAGCTTGCTTAACACCTGTTTGAGGAGGTGTTCGTGTTCCTCCTCAGTTTCAGTGTAAATGAGAACATTGTCTAAATAAACCAGGACCCCTTTAAACAAATGATCATGTAACACTTCATTGATCAATTGCATGAAGACCCTGGGTGCCCCTGCTAACCCAAAAGGGAGGACTTTGTACTGAAATGAACCCAATGGGCAATTAAACGCAGTTTTCCATTAGTCTCCAGCTCGTATGCGGATGCGAAAATAGGCTTCACGAAGGTCGAGCTTGGAAAAAATCTTGCCCTTGGACAAATGGGCTAACATGTCTTTCATTAGTGGCAGAGGATATTTGTTGCAGATCGAGATGGAATTTAACCCCCGATAGTCCATACAGAGTCTAAGCGTGCCATCCTTCTTTTCCCGGAAAAGCACAGTGGCCCCAACTGGGGAATTTGCAGGTTCAATAAACCCCCTCAACAGATTTTTGTCAATAAAGTCCTGCAATGCCTCAAGCTCTTTTTGAGTCATTGGATAAATTTTCAGCTTGGGCAATTGAGTGTTGGGAACCAACTCTATTGCATAGTCAGTTTTTTGATGGGGGGGGGTAGCTGATCTGCTTCCATTTCCCCAAAGACATCTGCAAAGTCTTGGTATCGATCTGGCAAGCCTTCTAAATGTGCCAAACTAAGGCACGGTGTGGCAATTGCAGCCCTTCCAACCCCCGCATGTGAAGCTCTCTCCGCTGTAGGGGCTTGGTAAAACCCATCCTTAAAAGTCAGAGTTCTGTGTTCCCAGTTTATATATGGGCTTTGATAGGTCAACCAGGGGATCCCCAGAATTACCAAGGGATTGCCAACAGGTGCCACTACAAATTTTAAAGACTCATGGTGGCTGCCCATTTGCATTGCGACAGTTCCAGTGAAATGGGTTGCCGCCCCCCCCCCCCGCCATTGAACCATCCAACTGTGTGAAGATCAAAGGCTGCTGGAGGGGAAAGCTAGGCAGGTCCAAAGCAGCAACCAGATCAGGGTGAATCATACACCTGGAACACCCAGAGTCCACTAAAGCCCAGACTTCTGTAGTCTTAGTGCGGGAGCCCAATTTCACTTTTACTGCTAGAGTTGGACAGTCAGCACTCACCATAGCATCCTCCCACCCATCCTCCTCCACCTGCCCGCAGACGCTTTTCAAGGCAGGTGGCTGGCGTTTCCCGCCGGTTCCTTGGAGTCATCTTCAACCTCTCCCGAGAAGTAGGGTACTTCTTCAGAGTCGGCTGCCCCCTTGGCTGCCATCATCCTCCGCGATGAAGGCAGCGATTTGGCCGGCAGTTTGCCCGCTCGGTCTCCATCCTTGACTTTTGGGCAATCACCTGCTCGGTGTCCTTCCTTTCCGCAGCGGAGACACTGACCCTTCACATAGCACCGATCTCTCTCCTCTTCCCTGGCTCTGTAGCCTGGCTGGGCAGCAGTTGCGGCACTTCAGGGTCCCCTCATGGTGGCCGGTGGCTTTTCAGGTCGTTTGGTTTGCATGTAAGTATGCTGGGCATGCTCAGCCTTGCCGGTGAAACAGATCCATTCGTACAATGTCTCTGGGTCATCTCTGCACAACGCCCACCACAGGACATCCCTATTGAGTCCCTCTTTAAATCGTTCTATTAAGGTAGACTGGGACCAGTCGGTAATTTTCCCAGCTAAAGCCTTAAACTCCAGGGCATAATCAGCTACAGACAGTTGGCCCTGGCTAAGATCCTTCAGTGCCTTTTAGCCCTTGCTTTGGCTAGCGGATCTTCAAAATGCACCTTTAATGCCCACATAAATCCCTCGAAATCCTCAAGCTCAGGGGAGCTAGCCTCACTTAATTGAACATACCAATCAGCTGCTCGTCCCTTCAGCTTGGTGGCAATGGCAGTTATTTTAGCCTCTTCAGAAGGGAAGCAGGGTCCAAACTGTTTCATATAATTTTTTGCATTAGTGAAGAAGAAAGACAACTTAGTTGGATCCCCATCAAACTTGACAGAAAAGTCTTTCACCCCCGCTCCTGTTGGAGCTGAATTAGTGGCTGCTTGACTGGTTGGGCCCCAAGTTACAGTAGTTCTCCTGTCTTGGGGTGGGGACACTGATGGATGGGCTCTGCGGGGTGGAGAATCATCCCGGCTTCGTCTCCGGCCCCACTCCGCTGGTGGTCCGGGTGAGGGGATGGAGGATGATTGTGTGGAGCTGGAATCTCCTTCACGCCTCAGCTGCCCCCCCCCCCCCATGACAGAGACAGGGCTTTTAGCATGTACTCCATCGATTCTAATTTGGCCTCTACCACTCTTAGCCTTTCAGGGGTTTGAGATTCCTCCTTCCCTCCCTTGTGCATTAAGCTGACTCCCTTCCGATACCGTGGTAGATTCTACATTTGGTGCCAGTGGGAACTGATACTTCCAGGACGCTTGGGATGTCCCTGGCTGGGGTTCTCCCATTTCATCCCAGGTGATCAGCTCTGCGGGCGATTCGCTGGGTGCTGGTTGCTTTGGTGCTCTCCCCTCTTCGGAACCTCTCCCTCCAGGCTGGAACTCGAATGCTACCATGAAGCTGAAGGTTCTGGGGTGAGGCTCCATTCTTCACTCCTGACCGTTGACTCGGGCATCAAGCTAATCGGCTCCTCAAGTCTCCCGGTCGTGGGTTTGGCTTTGGCCATCGTTAACTGTTTTCCCTCACAAGAAACTAATCTTGGCAGGAGCTAAGGGTGCAACTTCGGTGATTCTCAGCTTTATGTAATTATTGCCTATCCTAAAACACCATCAGACTCATGAACAGGTTCATAAAGATATCTGATTTATTAAAGAATAGTATGCAGGATCACAAAGAAAGCTGAGAATGGAAAAAGCGCGCCAAATGCAAACTGAAAAACCCTCAGTACAAACGAGATCCCTCCCCCCGTAGAATCTTCCCAGGCTCACAATCCCAGGTGCTCCTAACGGCTCCTGATGGTCCACGGGAAAAGTCCTTGAGCAGAGCACATAACCCAAACACATTCCACAGATACAGAGCTTGGCACAATGTTTCACAGCAGCTCCCTCCCCCCATAAACACGCATCAGCACCATGTCATGTGAAACGTTATGATGTACAGTGCACATTGAAACCGTGAACATGACACCTAGTTAATGGATGTCAATATATTTATGATAAACCATAAGGATTTATGGGGTAGCCATATCAATTAACTCAATGACTAATTTAGCCCCTGTAGACAAGTGCTGTAAACGATCTTTTTATGTTTTGAATCAGGTATAAATCAATATATTCAAAACACTGTATATACAAACCATCCGGTATTGTGTCATTACCGTTAGCAGGAACTGTGGCCTTTAGCATAGGACCTATAACCACACCTACTCTTTCCTTATCCTACTAAAAATATCCTACAGTTGACCAAAGCCACGATAGACAGCAGACGTCAATGTTTATGGGCCTCTCTGATGATTATTCAACTTGGAATGGAAGATGAGTAAAAGTTAAAGAGCATGAATTAACAAATCAAAAGTTATGTGTCTGAGAAACTGAGAGAAAAAGGAAGGCTTGGCTTCTGGGTACCTTTGTGATTCTACCTCCCTCATGTGGCTTTCAAGCAAGAGACTGTGTGGGTTCCTGCCCTATTATGATAAGAGGATCTGAAAGACAGAAGCATACAGTGAACATCTTTTCGTTGATGTTCTGGAAAAACTTACCCCTTAAAGTGCGACAGGCTTCCCCTGTCCTGGCTTTTCAAAATCCCATAAAAACCATCTTTTGTCTGATCAACAAGTGGGCTGTGTTCCTGTTACTACCTTGATGGGGTTTTATATATTTGTAATTTGAAGGAACTGTTGTATTGTTATGGCTAGTTGATTTTATGATTTTATTTCTGCTGTTTAATTGGTGTAAACTGCCTTAAGACTAAGGATAGTCAATATACAAGCATTTATAATTAATTGATTAATAATAGAAGATAGATTACTCCCTCATCAGAATGAATGAAAGATAAGAAAGGTGACCTGGAAGCTGCTTGGAACAGGGTGAAAAGAGTTACGTTACACAATGCCACTAAAGGGAGTTATACTAATGGGAAGGATAAAAATGATGTTTGGTGGAATTATGAGGTAAAAGAAACTATGAGTGAGAGAAAATATACATGCATGTTTTATGCAAAATGAGCATAACAGAAAAATATAATGTGTATGTATAGAGAAAGTCAGTTACAAATAATGTAATCAGCGAGCAAGGAATGGTTAAGATTAAGAAAGGAAAAAATACAAAGTGATGTTGATGAAAATTAAAAAAAAGTATTTTAGGAATAGGTGAAAAAGCTGAAACAAGGAGTTCCCAGCAGAGTGAATGGAATTAAAAGCAAAAGTGATGAAATGTTTTGTGATAACACTGAAGTGAGGGAATGTTAGGAGGAGTATTTTAGAGAACTTCATGGGAATGAGAGTAGTAAGTCAATGAGTGGAATGAAAATTATTCTTGGGGTAACTTTGGTGAGTATATATGAATGCAGTGTATATGCAAGTTTTGTTACTCTCTTCCTCGTCCCTCCTTCCCTGTCCCCTTCTCTCGCTTCATGTTATAGGAAAGAGGAACAAATGGGAGGAAATGGGTACTTACTGATCATATCATCTAATTTCAAATTAGTAGTATCTCTCCAAAGATGTTGAGCAGTCATATAATCTCTTATTTCATGGACTAGACTTTGCTCCTACTGTTTTGTCTTTTTATTCTCATGCTCATCAAGCGAGATACAAAGCCATTGTCTCTTCTGGGAATCATAAAGAACTCTGTCATTTGGTTGTAATGGTGGGTGGTAGTAGCAGGATCGTGTGAAGCCATTCGACAGAAAAACACCGTATTTCTCCTAACAAATTCTTCCAATCTGAAGAAAAGGCATTACAAAGCTGAATGTTTCAAAGAGGTATCATTTGCAATTGTAAAATGTGAGAAGTCAACTTAGACTTTGATTCCTATATTTTATATACTTTAGTTAGAGCCTTTGTATTTGGAGTGGAGGGTGCATTTTTTTTCTTAACGACTGAACTTACTGAGCATAGAAGTGTAATGTTGCATATCTAATCCACAAAGCTATTGTAGGTCAGAAATGGTGTGGCCAAATTAGGACATACACATGAAATAGAAGTTTTGAAAGTTGTTGAACCATTAGCAGCCTTATAATACCAGTTAAGAATTGATATTCATGGTTGTGATCAAATTGAGATGATTTGTGGAAATTACATTTTCAAGGAAGACAGCTGTGTTGCCATAGAAACAACCAAAACATAGCTACAGGCTATGTGATGGGTAAAGAAGGCAGACAGAGGGGGAGGAAGCTTCGGAAAAATAATTCAGTATAAAACTGTCTTGTTGGTAAAGAAGGAACAATGGAAGACCAAGACTCTGTAACAACTGGACCTCCATCTGAGCTAAGTGTCACTGACTACATGTTGCTCTGTGATTCAGATATCTGCACTTCTGCAGTGAAACTGACCAGTTGCACCTGCATAGGTAAAGGTAAAGGTTTCCCTTGACATTAAGTCCAGTCGTGTCCGACTCTAGGGGGCGGTGCTCATCTCCGTTTCAAGGCCGAAGAGCCAAAAGACAGCCTACCCAATTTCCTGTGAGAATTCTATCATCTGTAGCATAAAGAGCAACATTTCTGGACTTATTAAATGCTTCAATAGGAATAATCTCTTCAAAATTTCAGGCTCAGAGATCATAGTTAAAAGCTGGGTTCATATGTTATACTAGTTTATAGTAGTGTAGTTATACTGTATACTTTGTTATATAGTTTGTTCAGTTTTGAATTAGCATGAGGGAACCTAGCCAGTGTGCATTGTAAAGCATGCCTTATGCTTAAAGCTATGTTCAACACCAACAAAGTATGGCTTATCAGTAAACCATATTTGAATAAACTATGATTTTGTGCAATGTGTGAACCATGTCACAGACAAAAGGTCTGAGGCAAGATCCTACAGAATAATTGCTGACCTCAAGCAATCTCTAGTACCAGTCACTGGAAAGTGTGCAAACAACAATTGCAAGTATTGAGAAAGTCTGTGGTAATATAGCAGAATATAGAAATAAATTATTTTGGAATGGAAACAAGTTATTTTCATTTAGTATAGGGCAGTCACCAGCAATTTCTAGTTCCTCCTCTTATGGTACTCTTACTTGCCCATTCTCTGTTGTGAGATCTAATTCAGGTTTTTCCATATATCCATAGTTAAATGATCTAATTCATTACACCCATCTTTGATCATTAGGTTAAAACACTAGTTAAAAGTAAAGTATCTCTTAAGATAAGTGAAGAATCTGTGGCTTTCCAGGCTCTTCTGAATTACAGTTTTAATAGCCTCAGTTAGTATAACCAATGATGAGAAATGCTAGGACTCGCAGCAATATAAGTAGCTATAACGAATGAAGAACCCAGGTTCCTGCCTCATTTCAAGGGCCCCGAATTAGCTGCAGAGTTTCCCAAGACACTACTTCTCTGAGAAATAGACGTTAAGGGTGCAGAATAACTCAGATTAAAAAAAAGTGAATCCAAAGCATGATGTAGCAATATTTTGCAGATGATGTTTGTATGTACAGTTTCTACATCCACAGTGACAGAAACTGTTGGGATTCTACAACTGCAACTGCAAATATCTATTCACTGAATATAAAATAATCATCTGAGAAATATTACTATATACCAAGAAAAGAAGCTTAGCACCAGGAAAACTTTTACCACAAGTTTGTATCTCACAATATAATTTAAAAAAATAAGTTTGAATAGGTTTGTAGTATTGGCTCAACTGCTTGTAACAGTTGTCTAGATATCTGATAAAACAGCTGGGTTTGGATGAATTATTTTTTAAAAAGTCCTCCAATTTGAATTATAACAGATTCTTTCAAACTTGCTTAGAGTGAAGATGGAAGTTGTGTTTTCTCAGCTAACGAAGTAACTGTCAACTTTCTATATCCATACCACAATAAACCATAAGGACAGCAAAATGGCTTATACATAGGGACATTATTATGCAAATGCCAACTCATCTACATGCCTCCTGACATCTGTACTTATGTTTCTACATTTGTATAATGATATCATCATGCAGAGGCCATCATCAATTCTCCCATGTCCGGTCAACACCCATGTGTTCCTACTGTATTGTTCATGTAATAATGATGGATTGTGAAAAGGAGAGAAAGATTCAGGATGCAGGGAAAAGAAAATACAAACCTGTGCATGTTATTACTTTCCATAGTTACCTGGTCATGCAAGTGACAGAGGGAGAATTAAAATGGTGGTGGTGCTGTTTATTAAGGCTGTATGAAGATACACTTCAGCAAAGGATCGTTACCTTGTCATGGTGCTGGAGCTTGAGCACCTCAATGATGCCATGAGCTAAACCGTGAAGGGCCACCCAAGACGGGAAGGTCATGACAGAGAGGTCAGACTAAATGCGATCCCTGGGGAAGGTAATGGCAACCCACCCCAGTATTCTTGCCGTGAAAACTAAATGGATCAGTACAACCAGAGATATGTCGCTATACCATCGGAAGATGAGACCCCCAGGTCAGACGATGGTCAAAATGCTACTGGGGAGGAACAGAGGATGAGTTCAACTAGCCCCAGACGTGATGATGCAGCTAGCTCAAAGCCGAAAGGATGACTAGTGGCCAACGGTGCTGGTGGTGAACGGCGAATCTGATGTTCTAAGGATCAACACACCATTGGAACCTGGAATGTAAGATCTATGAGCCAGGGCAAATTGGATGTGGTTATTGGTGAGATGTCAAGATTAAAGATAGACATTTTGGGCATCAGTGAACTGAAATGGACTGGAATGGGCCACTTCACATCAAATGACCACCAGATCTACTACAGTGGACAAGAGGACCACAGAAGAAATGGAGTAGCCTTCATAATAGTAAAGTGGCTAAAGCAGTGCTTGGATACAATCCAAAAAACAATAGAATGATCTCAATTCGAATTCAGGGCAAGCCATTTAATATCACAGTGATCCAAATATATGCCCCAACCACAGATGCTGAAGAAGCTGAAGTAGAGCAGTTCTATGAGGATCTGCAGCACCTACTGGACAACACGCCTAAAAGAGATGTTATTTTCATCACGGGAGACTGGAATGCTAAGGTGGGCAGTCAAATGATACCTGGAATTACAGGTACGCATGGCCTGGGAGAACAAAATGAAGCAGGACATAGGCTGATAGTATTTTGCCAAGACAACTCACTCTGCATAACAAACACTCTCTTCCAACAACCTAAGACACGGCTTTATAGATGGACTTCACCAGATGGACAACACCGAAATCAGATTGACTACATCCTTTGCAGACAAAGGTGGCAGACATCTATACAGTCGGTAAAAACAAGACCTGGAGCTGACTGTAGTTCAGATCACGAACTTCTTCTTGCACAATTTAGGATCAGACTAAAGAGATTAGGGAAGACCCACAGATCAGCTAGATATGAGCTCACTAATATCCCTAAGGAATATGCAGTGGAGGTGAAGAATCGATTTAAGGGACTGGACTTAGTAGATAGGGTCCCGGAAGAACTATGGACAGAAGTCCGCAACATTGTTCAAGAGGCAGCAACAAAATACATCCCAAAGAAAGAGAAAACCAAGAAGGCAAAGTGGCTGTCTGCTGAGACACTAGAAGTAGCCCAAGAAAGAAGGAAAGCAAAAGGCAACAGTGATAGGGGGAGATATGCCAATTAAATGCAAAATTCTAGACGTTAGCCAGAAGAGTTAAGGAATTATTTTTAAACAAGCAATGTGAGGAAGTGGAAGAAGACAATAGAATAGGAAGGACAAGAGACCTCTTCCAGAAAATTAGAAACATCGGAGGTAAATTCCAGGCAAAAATGGGTATGATCAAAAACAAAGATGGCAAGGACCTAACAGAAGAAGAAGAGATCAAGAAGAGGTGGCAAGAATATATGGAAGACCTGTATAGGAAGGATAATAATATCAGGGATAGCTTTGACAGGGTGGTCAGTGAGCTAGAGCCAGACATCCTGAAGAGTGAGGTTGAATGGGCCTTAAGAAGCATTGCTAATAATAAGGCAGCAGGAGATGATGGCATCCCAGCTGAACTGTTCAAAATCTTGCAAGATGATGCTGTCAAGGTAATGCATGCTATATGCCAGCAAATTTGGAAAACACAAGAATGGCCATCAGATTGGAAAAAATCAACTTATATCCCCATACCAAAAAAGGGAAACACTAAAGAATGTTCAAACTATCAAACAGTGGCACTCATCTCATATGTGTCAGGCTCTGCCTGAGACCCAGTAAAAACACAGACGCTAGAGTAGACTTTAGGTTCTGGTTTTATTTGGGAATAGAATGCATGCCCTTAGAAAGCTGAGAGTGAGGGGAGCGCGCCGGAACGGGATTTAAATAGCCCATGCCGGTCAGCGCTCCACCCCACCTTACCCCAGGTGCGCCCCACGAGTCCCAACAGTTCGTCCTTGCCAGGTGAGAGGTCGTCCAGCCCCCTGCGCCCCGGGCATCGCCTCAATCACCTTCCTGTGTGGTGGTGATCCATTGCCAGGCAATCAGACTTCTAATTCCTTGAAAGCCCGGCCGCGCCCTTCTGAACCTCGCCTGTTCGGTTGTTATTCAATTTCTTGTCAGTTACCTTTTATTGTTGCTTCCTGGGTTGCCAGCCTCAGTTGTTACATTATTTCTTTAGACCCATTACTGCTTTTTGTGTTTCTCTATTGCCCTTGCCTTATCAGCCAGGGACCCCTATTCTTGTATTGTCATGCGAGCCGTTGCGATGTCACAAACATCGCAACGGCGATCATGACAATATGCCAGTAAGATCCTGCAAGGTAGACTTCAGCAGTTCATGGAGCGAGAATTGCCAGATGTACAAGCTGGGTTTAGAAAAGGCAGAGGAACTAGGGACCAAATTGCCAATATCCGATGGATAATGGAAAAAGCCAGGGAGTTTCAGAAAAACATCTATTTCTGTTTGATTGACTATTCTAAAGCCTTTGACTGTGTGGACCATAACAAATTGTGGCAAGTTCTTAGTGGTATGGGGATACCAAGTCATCTTGTCTGCATCCTGAAGAATCTGTATAACGACCAAGTAGCAACAGTAAGAATAGACCATGGAACAACGGACTGGTTTAAGATTGGGAAAGGAGTACGGCAGGGCTGTATCCTCTCACCCTACCTATTCAACTTGTATGCAGAACACATCATGCGACAAGCTGGCCTTGAGGAATCCAAGGCTGGAGTTAAAATCGCTGGAAGAAACATTAACAATCTCAGATATGCAGATGATACCACTTTGATGGCTGAAAGCGAAGAGGAACTGAGGAGCCTTATGATGAAGGTGAAAGAAGAAAGTGCAAAAGCTGGCTTGGAGCTAAACCTCCAAAAAACCAAGATTATGGCAACCAGCTTGATTGATAACTGGCAAATAGAGGGAGAAAATGTAGAAGCAGTGAAAGACTTTGTATTTCTAGGTGCGAAGATTACTGCAGATGCTGACTGCAGTCAGGAAATCAGAAGACGCTTAATCCTTGGGAGAAGAGCAATAAAATAGTTAAGAGCAGAGACATCACACTGACAACAAAGGTCCGCATAGTTAAAGCAATGGTGTTCCCCGTAGTAACGTATGGCTGCGAGAGCTGGACCATAAGGAAGGCTGAGAGAAGGAATATAGATGCTTTTGAACTGTGCTGTTGGAGGAAAATTCTGAGAGTGCCTTGGACTGCAAGAAGATCAAACCAGTCTATCCTCCAGGAAATAAAGCCAGACTGCTCACTTGAGGGAATGATATTAAAGACGAAACCGAAATACTTTGGCCACATAATGAGAAGACAGGACACCCTGGAGAAGATGCTGATGCTAGGGAGAGTGGAGGGCAAAAGGAAGAGGGGCCGACCAAGGGCAAGATGGATGGATGATATTCTAGAGGTGACGGACTCGTCCCTGGGGGAGCTGGGGGTGTCGACGACCGACAGGAAGCTCTGGCGTGGGCTGGTCCATGAAGTCACGAAGAGTCGGAAGCGACTGAACAAATAAACAACAAATGAAGATACAGTTCATAGCACTTTGATTGAATCAGCCCTTTGAACTTAATCTTCATATCAAATAATTGATTCCATATTTCAGATTAGATGCTTTTGAACTGATTTGATGATATGCAGACATACTCTTTTCTCTTGAATTGGATCAACATTCAAATCAATCTGGCTCAGGTTGACAGGCTCAGTAGGATTTCCAGTGACTCTCATACCCTAATGTTTATTCCTTGAACCTATAAATGAGAGTCCAAGGCCATGAGCCTACCTCCTTTATCTTTGGAAAGTAGAGATATGTGCTGTTCTTAGAAGCAGCTACAATAGCTCCAAAGTCTGCTTTTGTTTTAGGAAGTGCTCAGATGTGGATGTTGAGAGAACCTGAGCTAGACTTACTTTCTGAAGGGAAAGTTGACAGAATAAATTGTATACTTTTTACCATAAGATTAAACATAACTCAAAAAGTCCTAGTCTGTAGACTTCATGAAGAAATGACAAACAGAAAAGTCTTAAGATGCTAAATTCTTTGTCATGGTTAGAAATACAGTCATGCCCTTTTATGGCTCAGAAAACACTGTGACTAACTGGCTGCAGAATTTACTATAAAGCGTTGTTTGAAGCCTATAGGAGACAGAGTGTACATTACAGTAATAAATTGCGTGGGCTGGTCCATGAAGTCACGAAGAGTCGGAAGCGACTAAATGAATAAACAACAAACAGCATATTTTCTTAGCTTTTAAAAATAATTTTATTTTGCACACATATATTTGCTCAGTTATGTTCCCACACTTAGAATGCATGATGGAAATAATAAACCCAATTGGGGAAGGTTTTTTATTTGACTCTGACCTGGGCCTCAGCAATACCTTTTAGGCTCTAAGAAAAAATCAATATGCTGATATATATAAGTACATAGAAAAATAAAAATAGATTTTCTCATAATTAAAAAAGCATTACATGAATTTCATGCCTATGACAAAAAGTTCTGAGCATCTCTTTGAACCTATTATTGTTGGTGGTAGTGGTGGTTTTCTTGTTACCTATTCTCCCAGTTCCCCAGATTCATTGCATGAATTATCCTAACAAACATTGAGTTGCAGTGTCAGAAAGCTAGGCCAATTCTTCATGAAACCAGAATTTGGGGTGTCAGAGTACTAGTACTGATTCCTAGCTGCTTTCAGGAAACATTTTTAAAAATGGGGGGAAAAGTGTTAATGTGAACTTCTGTCATCTGAAACTTTACAGAACTGAGTACCCATATACCCTATCACCAGATCACTGTTGGTTTTCGGATTTATGGCTAATAATTCAGGCAGATTCGGTCTAGTTTATGAGTGGAAAGGGCTGTAGGTGCTGGCCAGCTGTCATCATGGCATTGAATCCAAAGGGATTCCTGCATTTACTGGAGCCACTTGATGATAAACCAATGAGAACAATAGATCCCACTGTTTCTAATGGCATTTTTCAGCATTCTGTCTGGATAATTTGATTATCATAAAATAGTAGTCTCAAATATTTAATTTGCTTTCCGATATAATTCACTACGGAGAGATTTAGGTTTTAATCTGGGGACTGTAGAATCTACATTTAGCCATGAAAACTCACTGAGAGGCTCTGAGTAGTTATTCTCCCCCAGCCCAGCACTCTCATTAGGTTGCAGGGTTGTTCTTGCTGGGGGAGAGAGGAATAGACAAAAACTTTATTTTGGTAATTGACCAATAAAAAATACATTCTATAAAACAAAGAAAGCAAAATTATCCCCTAACATCAATAACTATTGGAAACCATTTGTGGGCAAAGCTATGTTATTTTGCTATGTTATAGACCCCATCCATGAAAGAATGTCATTTGGCGGGGCCCAGGAAGACAGCCTTCTCTGCCACTGCCCCTGCCTCATGGAACACTCTTCCCCCAGAGGTGAGGCAGGCCTCCACTCTCCCAGCCTTCTGGAAAGGGTTGAAGACCTGGCTCTGCCATCCTGCATGGGGCATGAGGAGGGGTAACCAGTCCTGGGGGTGGTTGGCACCCTGAAGATGCTCCTGTAAATTAAGATCTTTTTAACACCTCTGTCTTGGATTGTACTTTTATGTAAGAATATTGTTTTATTGTATTTTAATGATTATTCTTGTTTTTATTGTAAACTGCCCAGAGTCGCTCCCTGAGTGAGATGGGCAGTGACTAAATTTGAAGTATAAATAAATACTTTCAGAAAAATACTGTTTAAATTGGTTATTTAATAGATAATGCAGATAAAAATTATCCGAGTGCCCCAGCAATTTAAATAAAAGGGGGGTAATCAACTGGTGGCGAACATCACTGTAGAGCTGATAGTACAAAAGAACATGGACTGTGGTTTCTATGGCACCCATGTCACAGGGGCAGTATCGGGTTTCAAATGCGGAAGAGATGAATATTTATGCTGCTGTGAATTTCTAGAGGAAAGGTAGAATATAAATCTAATATATTAAATGTTAACTCTCTCTCACATTCATACAAACACACACACACAAACATATATATACACACACACGCATGCATATCATGCATATGAACTGCACATGTATATCACAGAGTTGAATGGAATTCAACAGATGGAACAGTTCTATGGCTCAATGAAAAAGCAGAGAACAAATATAGATGGGGACATACATCCCTAATTAGAAATGTGTTTTATTGACTGATGGAACAGCAGATACCAAGAAAAAAAGTCTTGGCTTGTGTATACCCTGAACTAGGACAGAACGTATTTACTGAGACTAAAATTCAGAGTGAAGCTCATACTTTTTTATTAACTGGAGGCAGAATGCATTACGAGCTTGTGCCAATCAACGTAATAAATAAAAAAATATGGAATAATCTTCATTCTTTAATAAGAAGCACATCTACTGATAGCCTAGAAAAACTATTTCATGTACTGGGAAATATCTGTGAGCAAATGGGAAAAATAATTAAAAAGCAGTAACAATATACTGCAAAATGTTATATCCAGAGTTTAAACTCAAAAAATCTAATTAAAGATACAAAAAGCATTTTCCAAATCAAATGGAATTCTTCACGTAACATACTCCTCTTGCTCAAGGAAAGTAGAATCTATGACCTGCACTTGCTATGTAAATTATCTCTGAGCTATGCTAAATCAATGAGTGTTGTTCTGAGGATGCTCATTCCAGGTTGCTCCCTGTAATGACCTCAATTATATATATCTTCATTGTGAAATTATGATTGCCGTTGCTTGGCTTCAGATGACAGCAGAGGAAAGATTTCCATGATAAAGAAGTACAAGTGGTACTATCTAACTAAATTAGCATGCAGGGCTTGCTATTAAAGACTATTGCTATTAAAATCATTGCAGTTCATAAAGACCCTATGATTTAGGAATAATAATAGTAATAATAATAATAATAATACAACTGAGAGGCAATAATATATAATAGTTATAGCTCAATATAAAAAGTTTAACAGCTTACCAAGTACAGATGGCTAGAGATGCATACTTGCAAGATAGTTATATGTCCTGCCTCTGCGATTCCTTTCTTAGTCCCTTAAAGTAAGAAAAGTATCCTTCGACTCAAGCTTGGCTTCTGGTGACTTCATGGACTACAGTCATGTAGTTTTCTTGGCAAAATACAGAGGTAGCTTGTCACTGCCTTCCTGAAGAAAGCTTTTAGGCTTCTCAGGCTATCCTACAGCCCTGGTGTTCTCTGTAGGTTTCCTAGATGAATTCTAAGCAGATTTAGCTTCTAAGTCCACACAAGATCAAGTAGACTTTGCCATCTGCTCAGATACTAGTGACTCACATAGGGTCACAATAGGAATCATGACTAAATGAATAAACAATAAACAACAATGAAAAGTACACAGCTTCAGTAAATTTGACGCTAGTTTTTAAATGGCTTGCTGCAGTGACAGCCACTTCGGGTTTGACCCTCAGTAAGGTCTGCAGAAAATGGAGCAAAAATATTGGCAAGGGGCTCTCCACCATGTAAGCCATGGAGCAAAATGTATGCACAACATAGCAACTGAGTAGAGGCTGTGTAGTGTTCAGTTCAGAAGAACGTAAGCAGTGCCCTGCTGGATTGGGCCCCTGGCCCGTCTAGTCCAGCAGTCTGTTCTCACGGCAGCCAGCCAACTGCACAAGGAAGCCCACTAGTCTCCCAGCAGATGGTCTTCAGAGGCAGTCATGCTGCCATCAAGAGTAATAGCCGTTGATCCCCAGGACTTCCATGAATTGGTCTAGCCCTTTTTTGAAGCCAGCTAAGCTATGTAGCCAGCACGACATCTCATGGTAGCGAATTCCCAAGTTTAATTACACATTGTATAAAAACGAAATTCCCCTTGCCTGTCCCGATTTTTCCAGGTTTTAGTTTCATTGGGTGGCCTCTGGTCCATGTATTTTGGGAAGAGAAAAATAGCTTCTCCTTGTCCACTTTATTCACACCATGCATAATTCTGTACACCTCCATCATGTCCCCTCTCATTCATCTCTTTTCTAGACTAAAAAACCCAAAATGCCATTAACTGTCATCACAGGGAGCTGCTCCAGCCCCAACGATCAAGGGCTTGGAGCAGCTGCCCTGCAATGAAAGTTGCACCCTTCTGAACCTTCTCTATATCCATTTTGAGGTGCAGCAACCAGAACTGCACACAATATTCCAGATGGATTACCAGTCCTAGGCTGACCCCACTAGTTACATTCCTCCATTGTGAGAAATAAATATTTACTCCTATTCTTTGTTTTCTATACTTCAGCCAGTTACTTATCCACAACTGGGCCTGTCCTTTTATTCCATAGCTCTGAAGCTTACTGAGAAGTCTTTGATGAACAGACTTTGTCAAAAGCTTTTGGAAAATCTAATAGATGATGTCTACTGGCTTGCCCTTACCCACATGTTTATTAACACCCTCAAAAAACTAGTAGATTAGTTAGACAGGACTTTACCTTTGTGGACCCACATTGGGTATCCTTGAGCAAGGCTGGTGTCTCCAAATGTTTGGTGATTTTATCTGAGGTAAAATAATCTGAGCATGAGGTTAATGAAGATGCCTGTCTCACAATATATGTATGGTTTTTTGAGAAAAGGCTAATTAAGGCTGCTCTATAACAGAAGATGGTACCCTTTCTATTGATTTAGTAAAACCACAGGAACCATTTCCTAATTACTACATCTGTATTTAGAAAGCCTTCAAAGCATAACTGATAACTGAAGGAGGACATCAATGACAGCTCATTGAAAAAAAATGAAATACTAATATGCTTAGCTTAATTTTTTTAGCATGATTGTGGGAGTGAATGCTTTAAAATTTGGTTTGCATGTGTGTGCTTAAAAAAAATCATCCCTCCTTTTTGGTAAGATGCCCCATCTGACAGTCATCTTAAGTATATTCTATGTGCCTGTAATGCCTGCTGAAATCTGATACAGTTTTACTGGAATGGAACATTCATACTGACCAGCACTTTGCTGCTTGATTTGGAAAAAAGAAAAAAAGAACTCTATCCTTGGAGAGTCTGATCAGGCCACTGCCATTCTGAAGAACATATGTCAGTTATCTGGCCTATCTTTTCCTTATATCAACTAGAGCATTGATGAAGTGTTTTGCTACTCAAGTAAGTCCAGGCTGTGTCAGATTCACTGATCAGTATTTCAGGGTGGATTCTTAATTTCTCTGCTAATCATTCTCTGCTCAAGGGGAAAGGAACTGAAGCAGCAAAGAGTAGGTGACGGGATTAGCCATTGTTTCAGTTTGTGTCTCTTAAAGGTTAATCAGCCCTGACACCTACAAAGAGCAATTAGGTATCTGCTCACAGTTACTTTCCAAGGTAGTCTGAACCTCATGTTTTGTGTCTTATGTAATAGGTGAGCATGAGTGTTTCAATCAATCAATCTTTGTTCAGTCATAGAGCAGCAAAGGGCATGCATGTTTAATGGTTCTCCAGGCAACTGCCAACTTAAAGATCTGTGTTGCTTGTTTGCTTGAACCATGTCAACAGTTTTGCTTTCATGTGTCCTTGTGTGTAAGTGTATGTGCATGCCTTCAAGTCAGTTTGGATTCCTGGGGACTGCCTGGACAAGTCCCTGCAGTTTTCTTGGCAAGATTTCAGAAGTGGTTTGCCATTGCCTCCTTCCTTGGGCTGAGAGAGGGGGACTGGCCCAAGGTCACTCAGCTGGCTTCGTGCCTAAGATGGGACTAGAACTCACAGTCTCCTAGTTTCTAACCTGGTGCCTTAACCACTTCACCACACTGGCCCTCAAAGCATTGCTACTGTTGTCAAAAAGACCTATTCTTTCAATTGGTAAAAACAGTGCCTCTAGAAGAATGTGAATTTTTAAGGATACTGCTTGAACCCAGCTCTGATTATTCTTAGTCACAATAAAGCTTCTGTAAATTCTTGCCAAGACCTTATTTCAGGAATGTTAATTTTCAGCGTCTTTCTTCTTTTCATCACGTGGCAGTTGCTTTTTAGATAGCAATATCCATCCAGCATCTCTCTGCTCTTTATTTTCAGCTGAGGTCTTGGCATAATTATTCTCTAATGAAGTAGTGAATATTGTTCATTATTTTCTTCCCAATTAACCCTCCTCCTCCTCTATCTTCTTCTGCTACTTTTGTTTTTTTTTTTCCTGTCTGTGAAGATGATATTCAGAAAATCGCCTTCTATTATTTCCCTTGCTAATTCTTCTCCCCAACCCCATCCCACCTTCTGCTCCTTTTCCTCTTCCTGTCCTGTATTACCCACCTAGTGAACTGTTCTTTAACTGCTGGAGTTTTCCAGACTCCTTAAAGCACACTCTTCTTCATTCCTTGCTAACCCTCCTTGGGTCCTCTTTGTGCTCAAATTCCAGCTTGTGTCTTTGTTCATGAGAATGCTGTCCTCTTCATTTGTCTTCTAATGGCTTTGTTGATCTATATCAGTTAGGATTGTGGACAGCCCACTCAACTGAAGTAGCACTTTCTTGAATACTGAATGACATTTGGGGGACCAAGTCCCAGTGACTTCCACTGATATTAGTTCTTTCGGATCTAACAGCAGTACTGGACACACTTGACCTTTAAATCTTTGGGAATAATTTGTGGTGCTCTTTTTGAAGCCTTGGAATCTTTTTTTGAGTTCTTGGGTTTTTATTTCAGTATTGTATGGTGGATTTCAGTCCTGGGAATTTCACCTTAGAGTGGATGTCACACAGAAGTCAATCTTTGGTCCTAGTTTGTTTACCTTTTTTACTCCTTGGGTAAAAAGGAAAGGACCATGATTCATGATTAAGGCTTCCATTATCATTGATTATGTTCAAGTTTAACCCCTTATGGACTTTTTGCTGAAAAAAGAGAAAAATGAACGTAATGTATGGGTTTGAAGATTAGAAAGGGTAGCTTATGGAAAGAAGGGAATTATGATGTAAGCTTAGAGAGAGAGGGTAAAATATAAATGTACTTATAATTGCTGTCAAAAAAGATCAGAAGCCACTGCTTTATCATCTTTTTGTTTCTTTTCTTTTTTGTTTCTTTTTCTATTGTCTATCTTACTTATTCACTATTCTTCTTTATTTTCTTTGTTTCTTTTCTAATATTTGTATTGTTTTTATCTTGTTAAAAATTTCTTCAGTAAAAATTATATTGAGATAACATTCAAGTTTTGGGGTTCATTGGGATGACAATGCGTGGTCAACAGAGATGGATATGGCTTCATCTGTTAAGAATTTTCTGGATCTCTTAGCCACCATCTAGTGGGCACGTGGAAATTTGCAGCCTAAAATATTTGCTGTTTTGCTATTTTGTTTGTCTGCCAGCCACAGACTGGATCAATACTGCATCAAAGGAGATGTGATATGAACTGTCATTCCCTTTTTTAGAAAAAAATCATCTTAATTGGCTATTAATGTGAAACCTCCACTTGGAGCATTTAACTGTTACATTGTCCAGAGTCACAGAGCTGTAAATGTTTCAGTTCTGACAGTGTTGCTTTATTGTTCCACCACATCTCGTTATTTCTTTTTGAAATGCTTAGTAACAACTCTCTTCCATTGACAGTAATTCTACCATCAAGCATCTTACAGTACCTGTCTGTGCAGCAAAGCAAAGTGTTTGCTGGCACATTTTATAACAGTTGCCTGTACAAATAATAATGCTGTTTTTGTAGGTTTTTGAGGAGGTAAATTATACAGATATCTCGATTCTAGGCTGTTTTATTATCTCTCTGCAGGTATTAATCAGAATGCAGTGTCAAGTAGAAAAGGAAAAAAATACTCTGGTGCTTAAAAACAGTTCACACAAAGCAGTTTAGAATGGATTAGCTTATCATCCTGATGAAAAATATCATTTTCTGATGTAAGAGGACATTTGCATGACGGTTTACTCAGTAGGCATAGCATTGTCTATCCAGTACAATTACCATATATACTTGTGAGTAAACCCATCCATAGGTAAGCTGACCCTTGAATTTTTAACCAAAAGAACATGAAAGATATGCTGCCCACAGATAAGCCGACCTGCTTTTTTTCATGGTATTTTGGTTAAAAATTTGAGGGTCTGCTTATCCGCAGATGGGCTTATCTGCGAGTATATATGGGAAATGCGGGTACTTTAAAAAAGGTATTACCGTATATTCTTGCAGATAAGCCCATCTGCAGATAAGCCAAACCCGATTTTGGGGGTGTAATTTGGGACCTAGAATTCTCAGGTTATCCACAAGTATATATGTTTTTGTTTGCTTTTTCTGATAACATTTTTCTTCGTTATTCAGACCACGTATGTCAAGACATGACTTTTTCCCAAGTGTTTGGGTCCAGTTGAGTCAAATCCTCTTTGGGTAGTTTTATTATTCTGTTTTGGTTGCCATTTTATATTTTACATATTGGGTATGTTTGTAATGTTATGTGGGATTGTTTTGCTTTATTGTGGGTTTTTGCTGTTCACTGGCCAGAGTCACGCTGTTTCAGCTGAGTGGCCCTATCAATCCATTGAATGAATGAATGAATGAATGAATGAATGAATGAATGAATGAATGAGGCTTTCGCACTCCTCCCTGAGAAACAATTAGTCCAAACAGGTGTGCCTGTTAGAGACCTCAACCCTGAGAAAGAAAAATATGGCTAGTAAAACTGAATGATATTATCTTACTTCTAACATCCTGGAAGATTGTCTGATAGGCAAGGAGTATGAAATAAAGAGATAAATTATAATATAGGAGTTTTGAGGTATGTCCTATTTCCTGTTGTTCTAGGTTTACCTTTGGGGCAGCCAACATTTTAGTTATGTCTGAAAGCTCCTTTATCAAGCAGCAAAAAGGCCATTTTTATTTAATAGATAATAATATGAATAAATTGCTTTTTGCTATTATTTTCACAGAGGTGGTTCAACTCATACTCTCTGAAGAGCAGAATGTCAGCGTAACCACCGTAACTGTTGGGCTAAGCACTGTATTGACTTGTGCGGTACATGGACCTCTGAGACCTCCAATCATCTGGAAACGCAATGGCATTGTGCTGAGCTTCTTGGATTTGGAAGATATCAATGTAAGTCTTCAGCATAATCATGACTAGCATTGGAAAAATGAAAATCTGAATTTACACTCTCCCAGAATTCACACATTCTTTGAAATATACTGTGTATTCTCCCTCGGGGGAAATACATTCTCGATAGTAAACATGAGTTTTTGTGGAGAACTTTGGTCTTTTAATCGGTTTTAAATGTGGCAGCTTTTGTATTTTCATAATTTAGTGTTATACTATGTAAAGACATATATCATACTATGCATATTTATGGTTAAAAGTGTTATACTGTGTAAAGACATATATCATACTTACGCATATTTATGGTTAAAGGATGAAAGAAGATTTCCTCAGAAATCTTTTGCTACCTTATATACAGTACTGTAACACACTTTAAGGATAGGATAAATCAGAGTCCCCTTCCAAGACTGGAAAGGGAGTTCCAACCTTGGAAATATAAATACTGCAAAAACCTTTAACTCCCTGGTTTTTCCAACACTGAAAATGCAGTACTGGGAAGAGATGGGGGATGGGGGAAGACATGGTTGGAGCTCAGCAGGGGCATGCTGGGAAAAGCTGTGGATTTGCCAGAACCAGACTCATCAAACCAGGGAAAAATTCAGACCAGCCTTTGCAAGAAGATAACTAACTATAAAAGCCTGAATGGGAATAGAAGATCGGTAAATTTTATTAGGACAGGTAAGATTATCTTGTGAAATGCTCCCAATCCATGTTCTCTTTGGGCAATAGGTTTTTCATATGTTAAGAAGAACAAGAGCACTGATAACTCAGTTAAATACAGAACATTTTCCATAAAATAGGTGTTTTTTAAAATAGGTATTCTGTTGGATCAGAAAACTACAAGTTCAAACAGTGTGTGTGTGTGTGTGTGTGTGTGTGTGTTTAAGAGCTCAGATACCACTTTGGATGGGCATCCAAGTTCTTGAACAAGTTACTTGTTCTTTATTCTCATCAGTTTGCTTCACTGCTGATGAATTTGCTGATCAGTTGCTACCCCCCAGAGCAGTCACTTTGTGAACAGGCATGTCTCTCCTACCTGCCACTGTGATAGTACCACCACACTTTCTCATTGTTTAGAATGTGCAAATGGGCCCTGCTATAAGGCTGCACTTTATATATGTGCAGGAGATCCAGTCCTGACTCAGATTTTAGTGTGGTGACAATCAGATTTAATATTTTGCTCCCTTTTGCAGTTTTGATCCAGATTCAGCCCTTTCCTCCTGCTATTCACATTGCCTCAAATTGATCTATTAAAACATCTTATTTACTTCTTGATAATATCAGCTGTAGAATGCAGCTGCTTGAAAAGAGGAGACTTGCACAGGCTGCTGTACACCATGAAGTTCCTCCTACTCCTACCTCTGTTAACCCTTCTAAATCTTCTTGGTCAGATTGGAGTGAAGGTCATGCTGGACAATCCAGCAGTTGGAAATAGTGCTTTATTTCTCTTCTGAAACACAATTCCACATTACTCAATGATATATTTAAAGGCACTAAGGGGAAACTGCTTCTTAATGTACTTGTAGTCAGTTAATTACATTATTTCCATTCCCACCCTTTTAGCATGCCTCAAGCAGCAACTCAATTGCATTTTTCTACTTTTCACAATAAGGCTAGCAATTTAGTTAATTGGAAGTATAACAGGAGATTAATTGTACCTTTTCACTTCAAGAAAATCTTCACTGCTTCTGGCACTATTTAATCACATACAAGCTTAGAGGCATTTTCAGACATTTTTTAATGATCATACATTGTGTTTCAATTGAACTAATGTTCTATCAAAAACTAACAGGGAGCCAACAAATAATATCAAAATAAGAACAAGGCTGTGGCAGAAAATCCAGTAGTACTGTGCCCCACATCCATGTTTGTCCTGGGTAGAGATAGGCAGGTATGTGATATACAGTACATCAGAATAAATATTAATGACAGTAATACATGGTAACAAAACACTCACTAATTCTAAGTGTACACAAAAATTAAAACTGGGAGACTAATCATTATTTTTGATGGCTGCTTTTGTGGACTGTTTTGATTGGCAATTAAAATTAATCATTTTTCTTGACTATTTAATGAGAGACTTATAAGCAGCATAGTAATTTCTCTTATCTACCAAGACTTGAATATTTTTATCACATAACTTCCAAAAGTACCGTCTGAATCTCATATAATTAAATCATTTTTTCTTGTCTATAATATTCAAGGTTGCCTAAATTAACAAAATAATATTTAATACTAATGAATACCATTGCTATTTGGGCTGCATTTTAAAAGAAACCAGTTTTATTCATGTATTTATTTTATTACACTTGCAATTTACATTTTCTCCAACCATACAGGGTTTAATGCAATGGTTATTCATTACTGTTCATTCTTGTATGGATAATAGTCTGCCTAAGGATCAAAAAGAATAAGGATGATTTTAAAAATAAATAATGGAAAAAAGCTAATTATATTCTGCCTTGTAATTTAGTGTGTTGCTTCTAATTTCCCTGAAAGGTTTGTATCTTTCAAACATATATAGTTTACTAGGGAAATGTTTAACAGCTAGAGAAGGATGGCTCAGATGATTTTAGGTCCATCTCAGTTTCATATGTGTTTATGCATAAATCCATTCTTCATTTTCAATGCTTGCTTATCTATGGTGGAGCAGCCCTAGTAAAAAATAAAGGAACCCTTGAGTATTAAAATCATAAGCTGCATATTGTTAGGTAAGCTAGTGTGTCTTAAGTCTTGCATCTCTCAGGAGATGGGATTGGTTCACTAGAGAGAAGAAACAGAAACAACTTCATGAGATGAGGGCATTCATCTCATGAGGGCATTCAGCTCCTTTGAGTAGACTTGTCCACTTTATTTCCCATGTTTCATCTTTAGCGTTTGTTTCACAGGTTTAGCACTTGGTTGACCTTGTCTGCTCCTGGACCTTATATTGCTGTCCTCCCCCTTCCATGCACCTTTTCCTCATTTCTGATAGCGCTGCCTCGCTATCACCCTATGTGCCCTGCTCTCATGATATCATGCTGGGGACTGTCTCACATGCAGAGGGTGACCAACTGGCTGGCACTTACTAATTAGAAGAAGTGTGATAGTGCTGCTACAGCAGCAAGACACAGAAGGGAGCAGTGCATAGTGGGAGATGGGACAGGGAGTTGATGAATCTTCTCCCTGAATGAGAACGTTTTATGTATTTTATCATTTATTTATTCAATGTATAAGCTGCCTCAGTCACCATCATGACTCTGGGCAACATATAATACATTAAACATATACTGGGTTGTTTAAAGCCTCCCCCATGGATACCTATTACTCTGCCTTTTCTGTTCAAAGACCAGCTCCAGCATCTTGCACTTTCTTCACAAAAAGGGTCCCTTTACCTCAAGACTCAGTATTACCTACAATGGAAGAATGGATGGTAAAGTTGATGGAGTTGGGTGGGATGGCAAAACAGACAGCTTCGATTAGAGAAAAGACATTGACTAATTTCATGGCAAATTGGAAGCCCCTTTTGGACTTTTTGCATGAAACTGAAAAGAATGAAGTTATGATATATGGATTTGATGATTTGTTGACAATAGAAAAAATGGATGTTACATTGTAACCTCAGAGTAAGAGTTTAATCTGTTACTCTATATCTGTTGTAAAAAAAGTCAGAAGTTATTCCTTTTTCTATTTCTGTTCTGTTCTTTTTCTCTTTTTTCTGCACTTCTGTTTTCTTTCTCTTTCTTTATTAGTTTCTGTTAGATTTTATCTCTTTGTTTTAAAACTTAATAAAGGAAGTGACTATGCCTGCAACTTCTCCAAGTGTAAGATAGCTGATGTTTTATGGAAGGAAAACTGTGCAGTAGCAGCATCAGCTCTTCCTTCCCTTTGTTTTCTCCCCTGAGACTTTAAGGTAGCCTGAAGAGCACTGGACCACACCTGGTTTCAAATCATAAAAGGAAAATGCTGAGATAACCAGAGTGTGGGGATGTAGGTGTGTTGTAGAGCAGAGAGGAAGGATTTGCAGCTGAGGGAGGAGAGCAGCTGTCAGCTTGGGAGGGACTGATGGTGCAGGAGGAGCAGGCTTGCTCAACAGCCTCACTACCCCAGAAGAGATGCTGAGAGCCCGCAGCACCTTCCTTTTCTCACCCCAGCGCTGACTGAGAAGTGCAAAGCTAATGCTTCAGCAGCAGTTTAGAACAACAGCTGACAGCAATGGATATTGTTAAGAAATAAGAGAATGTTGGAACTGGAAGGTCACTATTTGAGTCTCTTTGTTGGTGGCCTGGACCACTTCTCAAAAGAATCTCCTTACATGTTTATGTCCACAAGTCTAGCTACAGTATTCATTTTCCACAACATCTTCTCACAAATCCATATTTTGTCATTAGTTTCAAAACAATGGTGTCTTTATTTATTCATTCCATTTATATAGCTGCCCAATTGACACACAACTCAGGATGGAGAACATCATTAATAAACAATAATGACTCAATAAAAACAACACAATAAAACAAACTGTAAAAAAATAACCTCAAACAAGTGCCAAGAAAACTTATCCAATAGGTCATACTACTCCCAGATCCAGTGCCTGATGGAAAAAAAGGTCTTTTATACCTTTTGAATCCTAGGCAGAGTCAGGGCCAGGGCCAGCTGGATCTCAGCACCCAATGGCTTTATTGACAAGAATCAGCCCCATGAGTTGCACTCAGAAACATACTGGGCACCGGTATCAGTTACATTTATAACTGAGGTATGTCCACAGCTATCCTTATCACAACTGACTAAGGCATGAGTGACTGTGAGCTGGACTTCCCAGTCTAGAAGTAGGCAGAAGATGAGGGCCCTCCAAGCCATAGCTGCCACCTGCTCTTCAAGGAGGAGCTGTGAGTCTAGGAGGACCCCCACATTCTCTAACAGGTATGTTTGCAGTAGTGCAACCCTATCCAGAACCAAATATGGAAAATCTCTAAATCCAGGTGGTCCCACAATCCACAGCCATTCCGTCTTATGAGACTGAACCTGTTCTTCCCTATCCAGATCCCTATAGCCTGCAGATACCAAGGCAGAACCTCATTATCTAACTTTTCTTTTCCTCAATGTATCATTAGGTAAAAATAAAATTTACTATAATGAGATTTTGTTTGAAGTCTGTAAGGAAGCAGCTGACTTTCAGAGACAGTATAAGAGACATCAGGAAATTTAATGCATGAAGGCAAATGTTATTTGAAACTAATTTATAGTTTATCTTCTCACATCTGTGATGAAAAGTCAATCTTTTTTTTTAACTGCCATGCTCCCAGAAGTTACAATTTGTTTGTAAATGTCACTTGTGTATAATTTGTCACCTGTGACAAAAAATGTTATGAATTGAATCATTTATAAGCAATTTGTATTACTTTTATATGGCTTAACATTGGCAACAATGAATCAGTGTTGTAAAATGGATAGCTTTAGTTTTGGGGCAGGAGATTCAAAATTAGGAAGATACCATAACTTTACTTAATTTTAAACAAATGTATTTACTTATTTAACCATCCAATAGCTGAGGCTCTCTGGGCAGTTTACAAAAGTAACCTAAGGTCAGTCTGTCTCTCTCTCTCAGAATGGTCATGAGGAGGAAGAGATCAGAAAGCTACATAAATGCCAAATCTGAGAGATACTTCATACTGCCAGCATGTTTCCCATGGCAAACCCATAAAGGGTGAAACATAGACTGCTTATTCTCTCTTGTTAGGGTTTTTTCAAACTGGTACAGACCCTAGACACAAAGTCTTAGATTTGTTTTGCTCCCACTAGAGATTGTTGTATTTTACAAAGTTAACGTGTTTGTAAGTGTCCTACTGTTTAACTTTTAGTGTGAACTCTGCACCTCTATGTCTGTGTCTATTTCTTTCTTATTTTCTTACTTCTATCTTAGTCTAGGGTCTTCCAATTGCTGTAAGTTTTGCACCACGACCTCTACTTTATTTAATCTATAATTTTCTATCTCTGTGTCCTATGGCTATTTTCCTATCCCTAAAGACTTGTGGTGTGGTATCCTCTCTTTGCCCCCAGCACTTACTGTCTACTCTTCCTGGAGCTGGTTTGTGGAACTCTGCACCTAGGCTGTTGCCCATGGTGGACTTCCCTCAGCTCCTTCTTTGGTTGGGCTCTTCCCCCATCTTTGGGTTCCATCTCAGCAGGTCTTGCCTTTGGGGCGGTTGCTCCAAAGCTTGTCATTCCTTGGGTTGTGTTTGCTGGCCTTTTGATCAGAGACTTTTCTGCTCTGTGCAGTCTTCCTGGCTCAACTGCTCCCTCACCGTGCCCACCCCTAGACTAGTTTCTGCTCTGTTTGGTGGGACACACTCTTCAATTAAGGAGAAGCTAGGGCTGTTTTAAACCTCTTTCCCAGGTAGCAACTCTAGATCTCAGGAAGGAAGGAGAAATGCCTGCTCATTCAAGGTGGTGAGTTCATCCTTCCACACTCCAGTTTCTATTTTCTCTAAACGAAAGCTATATGAAAAAGGAATTCAGTTTAAAATGTATTGAAATAATAGACAAAATAGTGAAGTCATAAATATTCAGGAAAAGGAGTGAATATATGACATCAGATAAACAATACAAGGTATAATTAATAATTACAGCATAATGAGGAGTGTGTGTGAAGTATACTGCTGTCAGAAAAATGCATTTACTTTTAAGTGGTTTTCAGGTTTAAAAAGTATTTTTAAAAAATCCAGGCAAGAGTACCAAATAAAAACATTTAAAATAACAAGAATCAACCAAAGTTAGAGAAATCAAGCAAACAAAATAATGACAAAAAAGCTTGCTAGTAAGAATATTAACCTGTGAAAGCATAGGTCAAGAGAAGCAACTACCAGACTATCTCATCAAAGGGACTTTGCACAGCAGTGTCAAATGCAGCATCAGAGGAGGACATGAAGAGGAATCTCTAAGACACAAAAAATACAATTCAGAATAACTTTATTTGTTACAGCAGAAATAGGTTTTGATGCAGATCCTTCCTATCTGTTTACCCCCAACATGTAAGTAATAAGATTATTGTTATGACTGCAGAATATAGGATGAAATGAGATGAGAATGCAACCTACACAGAAATTAAATAGAACTGAAACCCGTGCTACAATTTAGAATGTAAAAAATTCTTTCTGAGTATAAAAGAGTATAGCAGACATAACAAATGGAATTGTATTCACAAGAAACAAATTCAATCATTCTGCATCTCATCCCTTAAGTTTATCTATCATCAGTGTTTCATAGGGCAATAGAGGACATAGTGGATTATGTCCTCCACTTGGCCAGTCTAGAAGGATAAAGGTGTGGTTCCACTGGGGCTATACAGAATCTCCCTATGAGATCTGCTAAAAGCATGGCCTGAAAGTGAGCTATGTAAAAGCCTTCCTTATGGAACACTGGTAGTGTAAACCAGATACTGGGAGAGGCTTTTAAGTTTCCTAAAATAATGAGATTTTGATGACTGGACACAATGCATCTCTGCTGGTATCCCATTGAAGGGACTGATGTCTAATATTTTCTCTGCTCTATGTTCCCCCATGGAAGACAGGAGTACAGCCCTACTATATGTTGGGCAGTTGCTAACGTGGTGGATAGATGTGTCCTCCGTGCAAGTATCTTATAAAAGGAGATGTATAAATATTTGAAAGAGGAGCATTGTACAATTTGTTGGGCATCAGTTGACTACCCACTGCCAAGGACAACTACCTTTGTTTATGTTTTATCCTAACTTTTTTCCTTTGACAATAATCAACCAATCTGTCCAATATTTGTTAAGGTAAACTTGATGCGAGAGACAACTGCCATGTCATCAGTGTGCGTTACAACTGAGATTGTACATCCACTAAGTAAATGGAAGAAAAGGCTTTGCCCCTCCCATTGGCCAATGCAATATAATGAATGTAAAAACTGAATTAAAAAGGAATGAGTAAATAGCCACAGTGAGGCCTGGAGGCAGCATGTATTTTGGGATAGCAGCAACATATTTACTGACCTTCTTTAAAATGCCAGTGGGTCACACAAGGCTGCTTTGCGGGCTATGTGTTGTATTGGCCTACTCCTGGGGTTTCCAGTATTCTTCTATGGTCTTTGGGTAACCAAACAATGTGCAAGTCTGGGAATGAATCTTAGAGTTCTCAAAAGTTAAATGTATTAACAGTACTATTACCTTGACCACTGAGCTCACTCTGGTCATTTCCATCCACTGACTAGCCAGTGCATCAGAGAGGTGATTAAGTAGCAGTAATTGCCCAACCCAGAATGGCATTTCATCTCATAGCTTACTGCTTTTCCTTACCAACAGGACATCAGCTTTCTTCAGGCCAATCCCCATATGTCAGCCTTTTGAGGTAATCCAGGCAGGAAAACAAAACCATGGGTACTAACACTCCCTTTATTGTAAAGTCACAGTAACAGAATCTTACAAGTCTGAAAGCACTTCTCCCCTTTACTTTCCAGAGAACTAGGGAGGGTCCCTTCTGAGACGCTTTCTCCACCCCCACTCCTCCTTTGGACTCAGATTTCTCTTATCAAACCAGTGTCTTGGCTGCAGCTCTTCCTCCTGTCTCCCAAGTTATTCTCAGAGCTCATTACATCATAATGATTTATTTGAAGCTCAGAGTACACCCTATGGCTAAAATATGGAGACCTACAAACTGACAGAACCTTGTACTGAATGGAAGAAAAATGTGTTTGTGATGGGTGACTGAAATTGGCCTTATAAATGAGTTGTATGCTCTGCATCAGCATCTCCCTAAAGCCTTCCTGCAGCTGTTTGCAGCTGCTATATGAACTTAGAAATAGCTGCATCAGTTCTGAAAGTGGTTGTCAGTTTGCTCTGGCTTTGGCTTAAAACCACTGACTGCAACACTTGCTAACAAAAGTGAGCTAGGCCCTCTGTCATATCTGAGTTAATGGGATTTGGAAGGCCTGCAGGGAGATTTGGCCATCTGAAGATGCCACAGTCCTTGCCAGCAAGATGTATTGAGATAGTGAGTGATACTTGGGGAACCCATCCTGTTCTTTGTTGCTCACTCTAGGAATGTACTAAATGTCTAAAAACCTTTGTATTCAATCAAACAACCATGGATATTATTTTGTTTATATATCAGGATCCCTCGGATTTCAGACACAGATGGGTTAAAGTTCTATTGGTAGATTGGCAGCAGCCTGAACACTGACTCAAATTATAACATTCAGTCATGATGACTGAACACTCATGTAACATATTAACTAATCCCAGACTGACATAATAAATTATATGTGTGGTTAATTTGTTCCAGGCAGGATAGCATCATTCACTGAAGATCTTTTGGATATGATGAATGATGGTTTGTTAATTTGAGGATTTCTTTGGAACAACTCCCCAAGGAGGAAACTCTCAGGTTATCTGGAAGTGGAGCTGTGAAAGACCTCACTATCTCTCTTGTGATATATACCTCCTCGATATTGTTAGCTACTATTTCTAACATCTCTGATATTGCTTTCAAGGTATTTAGATCTGTAGATCTTCACTGCCCTATGCAGTGGACCTGAAAACCACTTACAAAGCCAGATCATAGGTTCCAGGCTGTCTTCTCGTTAAGGTAGCATTTTAGGAATGGCCTGAAGGTTATTTGACACATTGGGGGTACAAGTGAGCCCCAGATTTTGGTAACCCAAATCAGAGTAGTTGTTTCTTGTTGACTGCTGCCCCACCAAATGGGTTGTGGAGTTGGCTGGTTGTGGAGTTACTTTTCCTGGTGACCAGTCACCTGGGTGATATGCAACTTTGGCCTAAAACATTTCCCTTAGTCATATTCCCTTTCTAGGAATCCCTTGTGTTTACTTAAACCAATGTATAACTCTCTCCCATTTTCTCCTCATTTGTATGACCACCTTCAGCCTACTTGGGGAGAAAGGTCACGTGACAGCAAAAGGTTTTCTGTCATCTTACTCATTAATTATCTGGCTCAAAGAATGTTGGTTCCACAGGTGCCAGACAAGAACACTGTGCAAAGCTTTCTTACCCACTCAGCCAGTTACTGAAACACTGTATGGAATAAGATTTGTTTTCTTTTTCTGTCATGTTTAGCCTGCAGCTGCCTTCTTCATACTTAAGCATGAAGAATTATCAGTATAAGTGCCTAAATGCGTTGCTACCACTGCACCAAGAAAACTAGACACTCTGTGGAGCTAAAGCTTTGGTCATTGCTTATACCAACAAAAGATAAAGAGGGGCGTTTGAAAATTAGTTTGCCACATAAAGGTATAAAGTAGAAAGATCAAAAAAGAAAATTGCAATGGGAGGAAAAGAGAATCTTACTCATATTGAAAGCAAAGATAAAAGTCCTACCTCTCTATTTTGGGAGGAAAAAACACACTAAAAAAAAGATTACAGATATCCATCAACTCATCATTACTCACTTTTTAATCTGATTTTTTTTTAATTAGTAGTAGTAATAGTTGTTGTTGTTGTTGTTAGACAGAATGTAGTGGAATTTGTAGCAAAAATGAATCCTACCATAAGGAAATTCTGTGGCAAATTTCATCACAATGGCAAGGAATAATCAGGCCCTTCTTTATTGTGTGGAACTGATTGTTGAAAATAGGGTGGGAAGTATAAGAAATTAATTTTGTTCTTTCCTGTAAAAATAAACAGTTGCCAAGCCAGGCTTCTCCATTAAATAAAAAACAAGTTTATGAGCTTTTCATAAAAGAAACTGCACAAAACATAATCAACCAACTGCTGCAAATGAGGTGAAACAGAAAGCAAATTTGAAATTCTCTTCTGAAATCTCTGTCTCCCTTCCAAGAAACTGTGGTTCACACACTGTATGGCCTCTTCAGAAGGTCAGTCTGACATGAGGGCAAGCCAGTTAATCATTTAATCTAATACTTCCTTCTCTGGCATTTTACATAAACACAAGCTTTTCTCCTTGTTTTTAGCTGGGCTCCAACTCAGCATGAATCCTGCACATAATGCAGAATAGGGCAATTTCTAATATCCTAATAATATTCTAATAAAACTCACTTAAGTCTCTAATTTGACTTGTATCCAATTCTCTGCTTGTGCTATGTGGTTTGAGAGCTCACTGTGCTGGAAAGGGCAAGGTGTTCTTTCCAAAAAAGAGGAATTTTTAAATAATATGTTTCATGTTCGTTTATGTAATATATTAGTAAGGATCGGTAGAGTGACACAGTGATCCTTGCTATTAGTTGTCCCAATCATAGCATTTTGAACAGCTGGTTGTATCATGGGGGATGGAGACAGTTTGATATATATTCACTTCCATTACAATAACAACACATTCTTTGTGATAGAGTATGTGATACCCTTTGTAAACATCAACTGATTTATTTTCAATTCATCAACCTCATTCCCATTCTTGTATGAGTGTTCTTCAGTGAGTTTCTTTATTTAAATTTCCATTTCTCTCCTTTCTCATCCCAATGTTTCCCTTTCATTCCCATCGTAAAGTGTTCCAATATTCAAGCAATTCTACCTAACTTTCTTTTTGTGCTAATAGTTTCTCTTGTGGGTCAGGAATAAGGAGAACCACCAAAACATGATGCCCCCAATCCCAAATCCTGCAGCTGAACCTTAAAGGTACCATGCTTGATCAAAAGGCACTAAGAGGTCAAGGATCACTAGGATGGATACACCATTCCCATCCTGATTCTGCCAAAAGATCTTAACAAGCACAACTAATGCCATTTCAGTATTATATCTTGGCTTAAAACCTGACTGGAGCAGATCCAGATGATCCATTTCCTCTAAGATCTCCTGGAGCTATTGCCTGACCACCTTCTCAACAGCCTTTCTTTAAAAGAGAAGGTTGAAGCCTGGACAAAAATTGTCCAGAATCTAGAATCACTGGTCCAGTGATGACTTCTTAAGGAAGAAAGACACTAGAGTCTCCTTCAGGGCCAAAAGAACCACCCTCTCTCTCAAATATACTATTTTATTATATCAAACATTAATAGGATATAGATTTTAGACTTCTGCACTTACTTACATGTAATTATTAGTTTATAGATTTATGTATAGATTTAATATATAGATACACCATGGTAAACTTATTTAAGGCTATTAACACCTAGCCTTCCAGATATAAAACTACTGGATTAATTTTATTTTGTCTATTTTACATGTTATGCTGGACCAAAATAAATAAACAATCCACAGATATCAACTACCCTGTCACTAAGAAATGACTGGTTCTCAGTCCACTAGGACATACAAAGATAGAAGAAAGAGATGTAAGATTTGAAACTTAGAGTTTCTTATATATGACTAGAGACTTACAGTTGGTAGTTGCTGGTTTTCTGCTCCAATTATGCCTTTTCTTCTTTTTTTAGTACAGGCAATAAAACTAAGTTATCAAATAGCTTTGTCTTTCCCTGCTAGCCTTCCAGTTCAAGCAGAAACTATCTACTACTTTGATATCTTCTTCGCCAGTTATAAGGCTGGTTGTTCTACCTGTTGTCATTAGTTTGGTCTTCTTTATATTTAGTTTTAGTCCCATTTTTTCACTTTGCTTCTTAACTTTTATTATTAGAGCTTACTGATCCTTTGCTTTTCAACTGTCAGGGTAGTGTAATTAGCATAGTGCAGGTTATCGATATTTCTTCATTCAGTTTTCAAACCATGCTCATCTTCTTCCATTCCAGCTTCCCTTAATATATATTCACCATATAGGTTGAGTAAATTAGGGGAGAATCCACAGCCTTGTCACATTCCTTTGCCAACCTGGAGCCAGTCTCTTTTGTCATGTTCTGTCCATACTGTGGCTTCCTGACCCGTATATAAGTTTCTCATGAGGACACTGAGCTGTTCTGGGATTCTCATTTTACTGAGCACATTCTACAGCTTTACATGATTGACACAATTGAAGTCCTATAATCGATGAAGCACATAGTGACTTCCTTTTGGTATTCTTTGGCTTTCTCAATTACCTGCTTTGCATCAACTATTATGTCTCATGTTCCTTGGCCTTTTCTAAAGCCAACTTGAGCATCTGGCATCTCTTTTTTTCCATGTAGGGCTCTAATCTGTGTTGGAAGATTCTAAGCATTATTTTGCTAGCATGTGATTCAACTCCATACCCCTTCCAAAATGGAAACAGTTCACTTGAACTGATCTTATGATAAAAGACTTTCACATGTTTCCTTTTCACATGTTTCCTTTCCTGTTCACATGTTTCCTTTTCCTTTCGTACTTAGGTATACAATATCTCATGTTAGTTAGTATTATATAATACAAATATTTTTGAATAAAGAACTATAACCGACCAACCATTGAACCATTTCTGCTTTTGCCCTTAGAGACAGAGATGTCAACAATTCCCTGGAGACATTCTAAAAATCATTGTTATAAACAGTTACTGAGCTGTGGTAGTAGCTTCTTTAGGAGGGTAGGGCTGCTTCCTCACGCGTGGCCTTGCCGACCTCCGCCATTCCTCCCTGCTTCCCGCTCTCCTTTCTCGAGTGCTGGGAGGGGGCAGCAGCTGACCAGCCCCGCCTCCTCGGACCTCTCAGGCAGCCATTTATCTAAAGCTGTCTGCTCGCCCTCTGACTCTGCGTCAGAGGCTGGCCACATGTCCTTGATGTCTCACTCTGACTCCAAGCCCGAGCCCTCCATGGACTCTGGGCCCAAGCCCCCCATGACAGAATTGTAAGCTTGTTTATACTCTTTCTTTGTGTTCTTTTACTTCTTTTGTGTGTTTTTTTTCCTTTCTCTTGTTTTCTTTTTCAATTAAATAGCAATACTTTTTTTTTTCCAGAGTACAAAGGTCCTTCTCTAGGTTTTGCTGCTTTTCTAAAATAATTTCAGACAAAGACCATGACCGGCTGGGAAGCAGATCTTTCAGCTCAGCAAACCAAATCACTTTCTTCCTCATTTGCATGCCATGTTTCCTATCAAATGAGCTCTGATGCCCTTAAAAGTTCAGCCATTAACTTGGCAATTGTTGGTAATTACTGGTAATAGAAACATTTGACCATAATTGTACTTATAAGCTGACAAGGCCTTTCATGTCAAATATGCATTTATCCAATGCTAGAATCCAATTTTAGGAAGGAAGATATGGAGAGATGTAATGTAGGACAGTGGGTGTATAGCTCAGACAAAGTCTCTACTTCTGTGGCAGGAGTTATAATCCATACCATGGAACAAAGGACTCGTGCAGTTAGTTTACCTATCCATAACCCACATCCATGATAATTCCCAGGAGCAATGGAAAAATTGTGCAGTTCTTATGATACATCATGGATGCACCCACAGTTTGAATTTCCTTTAGTTCAGGCTGGTAATGTCCACTGTTTCTCTTCTAATTGGAGTATTTTCAATTAACAGCTTTGTTACAAAACAACATTCAGAATAACATAGAAACACAACAGGCATGAGGTATCTCTGGTCCATATCCATTCCATCAAACTTCTTCCACAGATCCCATCTTTTTCTTTTACACACATTTATCCTCCAACCTTCCCCCTGCCATTTGCAATGAAAATCACTGTCACAGCTTCTGCTATTTTGAGAATGGAAATAATTAACTGTAATGCAAAACCTAATAGAGGTTTTACATTACAGTTGTTGCGTATTTACATTCTCAAAACCTAAAATAGCTATTGCATTGTTTAAAAACAAACCACAGATATAGTAGTTAAGGTTGTTGGGTTAGGAGCACAGGGAGACCTGGTTTCTAATCCACTCTCAGCTGTGGAACTCCCCGGGGGGGGGGCAATTATTTTCTCTCAGCCAAATCTATCTTGCAGGTATATTTCCCTAGAGAAAAATAGGAGGAGGGTGCCCTGTGCTCGCCACCCTGAGCTCTTATATGAAAGGCAGGATAAAAATAAACCCACTGCTGATATCATGCAGATTGGGAATTAAGTCCTTTTCTGCACAAATGGGCAGAAATAATTCCACTTTTCCAATATGACTCATCTGAAAATATGACCTTAGGTAAGGTAAGCATGCTAGAACTCTGCCCCGAAGGGCTGCTTTGCTTGAAGAAAAGTTCAGACTGCCCTCTTCAAAGCCTCTGATCAAGAGAAGTGCCCTGACATTTCTGAGTTGCAAGGTGTCCAAATTGTTCTGCTCAACAAAAGTGGTTTCTGTGCATGGGCAACAGATGCAGAGGAGCCACTGTTCTCAAGGCAAGGCAGGTTGGCCCCACTGGCACCAGGTGAGGGCCACTTCCTTCATGGCATAAAGCAGCATCTCACCAAGAACACCCACATTGCTTTGTAGTGTATGTGTAAATATGGGATGAGGAACTTGCAGCTAGCCCTGAATCTCCAGTTAAACCTAATTGGCACCTTTCCCCCTAAATGTTCCCCCCTCCCCACAATAAAGCATTGAGCCCAAGTTTATCTGCTCAAGGTTCCCCAATTGGTAAAGTCAGGTACCTGATTGATTCTAGGAGTAAACATCCTGAAGTGTAAAAGAAGAGGGTGTCCCAAACAGAACATACTGCTCTTGAAAGACAATCATGAAAGGAAATGTGATATGGAAAAGATATCTGGCAGCGAGCCAGATATTGTTTAGTTTCTTAAATTGTCTGTGTATTGCAGTGGTTTTTTAAAGGATTATTGAATACAAAAGCTAGCTGAGATCAATCTGGAACACTGGTTTTTAAACCAACAAAGCTTGAAAGTGTATCGGGATCATTTCAGCAATATTCTTTTCCAAAGGTATTTGTAAAGTGTAAAAGCAACTCGCTAGAGGATACAGGCTTTCATTTCAGAGAAGAAAAAGTGAGGCAAACCAAAGAAAGAAGCAGTTTGCCATCTGACACCATATGACTATGTCACTGAAGGGAATGCAGGAGCATGAATTTCTGAAAAATAAGGATTCTGTTAAAGCCAGAAGCAGTTTTACTGTGAGACATAGCATATAGTGCTAGACAGGAGGCACTTTGTGTAGGATTATGTATGGATAGAAAACAATCCATTTCCTTGGATTCTTTATCTAGAACTTTATTTATTTATTTATTTATCAAATTTATCATCGTCCATCTCCCCGGAGAAGGGACTCTGGGCGGTTTATAATAAAACATAGATAAAAACCATATAAAACTATAGAATAAATATAATACATAATAAAATATAAATATGGTGGGAATCCGATGGCTAAAGGTTCGCTATAACCTGCAAGCCAAACAGGGCCGCTCTAAGGAATTAGACATCCCCGTAAGTGACTGTTCTCCCTCCTGCCCCAGGCATGGTGACAAAACCAGGTCTTCAGCTGTTTTCTGAAGTCCTGGAGGGAGGGGGCCAACCTCACTTCCGGGGAAAGGATATTCCAAAGGGGAGGAGCTGTTGCAGAGAAGGCCCACCTCCTGGACTCCGCCAGATGGAATTCTCTTGCAGACGGGGTCCATAGCATGCCCTTTCTGCCTGACCGGGTGATAATATTGATAAGTATTTTAAAGGAGAATTGCATATGTGCAAAACTTCAGAATTGGAATGCAAATAATATGTGATGGCATTCTTAATACTTAGTAAGGATTCAAAATTAACTGTTTTTCAATTTGCCTGGGCTAGGGTGCATCTTGATCTCTTACCTTGTTCAAAGGCAGAGAAGAAGCCACACAGAATTCTGATCATCCACAAAATTGAGTATAGGATGTCATTTCCTACCTATATTACTTTATCTGGAATAATCCACATGCAATCTCAGGAGTTGTAGAATTGAACCGATACCCTTACAGAAAAAAGGTTGCCCTTGCAATGCCCATATAGTGAGGAGACAAAGATACTGGCCTAGAAATAGGGGGGGTGGGGGGAAATCTTCAAGTTCCCTCTCAGTCATGGAGTTCACTGAATAATCTGTTTCATCCCAATTTCCCCTCCCCCTGACCCTGAGATGAACATACAATCAGCATCCAGAAAGTCAGTATATTTTTTCTTCTTTGGATTGCACAAAATAATAGGTGATCTTTGCTGACGCTTATAGAACCTAATTGTACAAACTGTCTGTTGAATATGGCTGAAAAAGCCAAATGCGTATTTGGTACTTCCAAAGATATTATCTCCAGCTCCTAATATTTGGTCATTTCTACAAAGCAACACTTTCCAGCTGCCATCAAACTTTTAGCTATATTCACATTTGAAACAATGCACAAGGTTCTTTGCTCCTTTTACTTCTTATTCGTTTGTGTTAGTTTTTATGTTCTTTATAAAACTTTTAATAAAATTTATATTAAAAAAGCAATACAAAAAGGTTCAAAGTGTGCAGCAGAATAGGACTGTGCATGCTAGACCCACTCTCTGTACTTCTACCCCTATACCAAAGGAGAACCTTTTCACATGGTCACTTGAATGGAAATAGAGCTCTCCAAATGACTGAGAACTTGTTTTATTTTATTTTATTTGTTTGTTTGTTTATCCAATTTGTCCCTGCCCATCTCCTCCCATTGGGGGACTCTGGGCAGTTTACAATAATCAATTAAAACAACAATAACACAGTGAATAAAATATAAAATATAAAATTACAGCAATAAATAATATAAATAAGAGTAAAAAATAAAAAGTCCAAGTGGCAAAAGAATCTAAAACAGTCCAAGTATGGGAGGAGTGGTCTATAGCAGCCATCCCCATGTAGATCTATTTCCCTCTCCGCCCCAAGCAAGGCGGCAGAACCAGGTCTTCAGACTCCTCTGAAAGGCCAGGAGCGATGGGGTCAATCTCACCTCCAGGGGCAGCATGTTCCACAGAGCGGGTGCCACTGAAGAGAAGGCCTGCTTCCTGGACCCCGCCAACCGAAGTTGTCTTAGAGATGGGGTCCACAGCATGCCCTCTCTGCACGATCAGGTGGGACAGGCTGATGTAATGGGGAAGAGGCGGACCCTCAGGTAACCTGGCCCCATGCCATGTAGGGCTTTAAAGGTAATAACCAACACCTTGAATTGGACCCAGAAGCAGACTGGTACCCAATGCAGCTTGTGCAGCAGCAGTGTTACATGTGCCCTTCTAGGGGCACCAAAAACAGCTCGCGTGGCTGCATTCTGGACCAGCTGAAGCTTCTGGATACTTTTCAAGGATAGCCCCATGTAGAGCGCATTGCAACAGTCTATATGAGAGATAAAAAGGGTATGAGTGACTGTTTGAAGGGCCTTCTGATCCAGGAAAGGGCATAACTGGTGCACAGCACATAGCTGCGCAAAGGCTTTCCTCGCCACGGCTGCCACCTGCTCTTCGAGCAGGAGCCGTGAGTCCAGGAGGACCCCCAGATTACGCACCAGGCCTGTCTGGGGCAGTACAACCCCATCCAGAACCAGAGATGATAATGTCCCAGATACGGAAGAACCATTAACCCACAGCCACTCCATCTTACCAGGGTTCAGTTGAAGCCTGTTGTTCCCCATCCAGACCCCCAAAGCCCCCAGACACCACAAGAGGGCAGTCACAGCATCACTTACCTCACCTGGGATGGAGATGTACAATTGAGTATCATCAGCATATTGATGATACCTCACCCCATGGTGACAGATGATCTCGCCCAGCAGTTTCATGTAGAGGTTGAAAAGGAGCGGAGAGAGTACCAAACCCTATGGCACCCCACAAAGAAGGGACTGAGGGTCAGATCCCTCGCTCCCTATCACCACCGACTGGGACCGGCCCTGGAGGAAGGAGGTGAACCAGCGTAAAACCACACTGCCCACCCCCAACTCTCTGAGCCATCCCAAAAGGATACCATGGTCGATGGTATCAAAAGCTGCTGAGAGAGCAAGGAGAGCAAGGATGGATGCACTGCCACCATCCTGCTCCTGCCAGAGATCATCCATAAGTGCTACCAATGCCATTTCTGTCCCATAACTTGGCCTGAAACCTGACTGAAAGGGGTCCAGATAATCCATTTTCTCCAGGACCCTCTGGAGCTGCAAAGCCACCACTTTCTCAACTACCTTCCCCAAAAAGGGAAGGTGGGAGACTGGACGAAAATTGTCCAGAACAATTTATATTATTTGTATTTGTATTTGTATTTATTTATATGCTGAGTTGTTCAAGCAATCACGTAGTCCATGCAGACCTTCCCAGTGAGTACGCTACTTCTTAGATGAGAGGAATGGAGACTAGCATTTGTACATGACATGGAGACCAAGTGTGGTATTCATAGCCTCTCCATTCTTTTTTCTCATATACTTTGCAATACAGTATTTTCAACATTTCCACAACTGAAACAAAATTGGGATTTGCTCTGTTTTTAGGAGTTCTGAAGAACTTGTAAGCTATTTAATAAATTCCTGAGAGGCTTAGGAATTAAGCCTTTTATAATAATGCAGAATTATTCTTATCCTCATTAATGGAACATCACTAAGAGTAAAAAAATAAGAAAGTTAAAAATATAGAAGTCATTTTGCCATGATAAAACATGGACTAGAACATTTTTTTTAAAATTATACACACACACGCACACATACAGTGTGTATATATATACACATGGACACACACACATATATACACATGTATATACAGCAGCTGAATAGCGTAGTGGTTAAATCACCGCCTTTGGAGTGGGAGACTGGGGTTCAAATCCCAGCTGTACCTATCTTACCAGTAGGGGGCCTTGGGCAAAGACCCCCTAACGCTTTACCTGCCTACCTCAAATATGAGAGTGACACAAACTAAGAGAGTCATGCTGGCTCGGACGTCACCCGGATTAACAAGGTCTGCGCCAGACGTTGGGGAACCAAAGCAATCTGACGATAAGTGGGCTACTGGAACAAACCATACCTGGACGAGACAAGAGAACCTGGAATTGATGGAATGCTACTACAACAGCAGACCTAATGAGGGGATATATGAAACGTATGAGGGAACTATGGATGGACAGAAGACCTGCATCCACACTAAGTGAGAAACAGCTAGTTACCCAATGCTTCAACATAGTGAAGAGGAAGCTGCTCTCACAACTTGAGATAGACCAACTACACATTATATCCCAGACCCCAGAAGAACAACTGGAGGTGCAGCCAACACCTGAAGCTGGAACATCCCTGCCACCCCTCCATTACAGAGCACAGCAGCTGATATGAGGCAAAAGATCATGGATAAACTAGCTACAGTCAACTCTCGAGACCGATTACCAAGGCTCAGTGGAGAAGCACCATCAGATAGCATGCTAGAAGATGCCAACAGAGCCCTCACAACAATCCCTACTACCACTATAACTCAAACCAATGAACTAGTATACACTACAGCCACTGTAATCCTGGGGTTGCTTGGCTACATGATCAAGAAGAACAGGAGTACATACCCCCCTGGAAAATGAGGTTGGAGGCTAAGATCAAGGCAACTTGGAGAGAAGTTAGTCAGCTGGTAGAACTATAGAAGGGTATGGATAAGACTTGGCTACTGAAAAATACAAGGGCCTGACTCCATCTGAAGTCCTAGAGACTGCTAAACAAAGGCTCACAGCACTGGCTACCAGGCTAAGGAGAGACACTAGAGAAGCAGAGGTCAAGAAGATAAATGCCCTGTTCTCCAAAGAACCATCCAAGGTGTACTCCCAACTGCAGTGCAACAACACAGGAACAGCAGAGCCATCAACAGCAGAAATGGAGCAGTACTGGAAGAACATATGGGAGAAAGAGAAGACACATAACACCAGTGCAAAGTGGCTGCAGGACCTGAGAGGAGACCAAAGAAATCTCCCAGAGCAGGAACCAGTCACCATCACAGTAGCAGATCCAAAAGTGGGTCAAGAACATGAAGAGCTGGACATCACCTGGCCTGGACAAGATCCACACCTACTGGCTAAAGAAACTAACAGCAGTGCATGAACATTTAGCAGCACAGATGAACCAGCTGCTAGCAGCAGGCTCCCACCCAGATTGGCTAACACAAGGCAGGACAGTGCTGATCATGAAAGACCCCAACAAGGGAACAGCTCCATCCAACTACTGGCCAATAACCTGCCTCCCCACAACACGGAAAGTCCTATCAGGCATCATAGCCACCAAGCTGCAGGACCATATAGGCCAGTACACAAGCACAGCTCAGAAGGGCATTGGGAACAACACTGGAGGGTCCAACCACCAGTTGCTTATAGATAAAGCAGTTGCCCGAGACTCAAGGTCTAGACAGACCAATCTGAGCACAGCCTAGATTGACTACAGGAAAGCCTATGACTCAATGCCACACACATGGTTCTGTGAATGCCTGGCACTATACAAAGTCAACAGGACACTTAGGACCTTCCTCAAGAACTCAATGGGACTGTGGAAGACAACACTGAAAGTCAACTCAAGGCAGCTTGCACAAGTGGCCAACAAGTGGCCACTTCCTGTCATGTCAACCAGTCCCACCCGATCATGCAGCAAGGGCGTATTGTGGACCCCATTGGTAAGAGAATTCCATCTGGCGGGGTCCAGGAATCATGCCTTCTCTGCAGTAGCTCCCACCATCTGGAAGATCTTGCCCCTGGAGGTGAGGTTAGCCGCATCGCTCCTGGCCTTTTGGAGGAATTTGAAGACCTGTTTCTGCCACCTGGCTTGGGGTAGGGAGGGGAGTCATCATGGCTAGTGCCCTAGTGTGCTCATCACATACAAGGATTGAGTTATTATCTGCCATTTGGACTATTTTTATCTATAATTATTGTTTATTGGTAAATGGTTTAAATATTGTATTTTTATATGTTGTAAATTTATTGTAAATTTATTATTTTATTGATTATTATTGTAAACCGCCCAGAGTCCCTCTGATTGGAGGATATGGGCAGTGACAAATTTGATTAAATAAATAAATAAAAGTGTGGCATATACCAAGGTGATGCACTGTCCCCACTGCTGTTCTGCATGGGCTTGAACCCCCTCAGCCAGATTATCACAAGATCTGGATACGGATACAAGTTCAAGAGTAGAACTACCATCAGCCACCTCCTCTACATGGATGACATCAAGCTGAATGCTAAGAGTGAATGAGACAGACTCACTGATCCACCTGACACGAATCTACAGTGAGGGCATTGGGATCATTCGAACTGGAGAGGTGTGTCTGGATGGTAGTAAAGAGAGGGAAGGTAGTTAAGACTGATGGGATGGAACTACCAGCAGGCCACATAGCAGACATACAGACCAGCTACAAGTACCTTGGTATCCCACAGACACATGGGAACCATGATGAGGAGGCAAGGAAGACAGCAACATCCAAGTACCACCAAAGGATCAGACAGGTCCTGAAGAGGCAGCTCAGTGGGAAGAACAAGATCCACACCATCAACATATATGCCCTGCCAGTCATCAGATACCCTGCCGGTATAGTGAGCTGGCCAAAGGAGGACATGGAAGCTGCCAGAGTGAAGACCCGGAAGCTCCTCACAATGAATGGAGGCTTCCACTCCAAGTCCAACAACCAGAGACTGTACATCAGGTGGAAAGAGGGAGGGTGGGGTCTAGTGAGTGTCAAAGCCACTGTCCTGGATGAGACCCAGAGCATCCAGGAGTACATCAGTAAGATGGTACCTAAAGATGGGCTGTTGAGAGAATGCCTAAGGCAGCAGCAGACATGGGAGGAAGATCAAGCAGAGGAATTGCCATCGCAAGACAAGACCCTGCGTGGGATGTACCATCGACAGATAGCTGAGGTGGCTGACACTGGGAAATCCTGCCAGTGGCTGGAAATGGCTGGACTAAAAGACAGCACTGAGGCACTGATCTTAGCAGCACAAGAACAGGCACTAAGCAGCAGATCCATAGAAGCAGTGATCTACCACACTAGTCAGGACCCAAGGTGCAGACTGTTCAGAGAGGCCTCAGAGACAGTCCAACACACAGTGGCAGGCTGTAAGATGCAGGCAGGAACAGCATACACTGAATGGCACAACCAAGTAGCTGGCATTGTGTACAGGAACATCTGCACAGGGTATGGGCTAAACCCACCCAAGTCCAGATGGGAGATTCCCCAGAAGTTTGTGGAGAATGACAGGGCTAACATCTTGTGGGACTTCCAGATCCAGACAGACAGGCAGGTACTGGCCACGCAACCAGACATCGTGGTAGTAGACAAGTACAGAAGACAGCGGTGGTGATAGATGTAGCAGTGCCAAGTGACAGCAACATCAGGAAGAAGTATGAGAAGCTGGAGAAGTACCAGGACCTAATGGTGGAACTAGAGAGGATGTGGAAAGTGAAGGCCAAAGTGATCCCAGTGGTAGAAGGAGCCCTTGGGGCTGTGGCTCCCAAGCTGGGACAGTGGGTCCAATAGATCCCAGGAACAACATCAGAGCTCTCTGTCCAGAAGAGTGCAGTGCTAGGAACAGTTAAGATACTGTGCAGAACCCTCAAACAGTAGAGAGACCTGAGGATGAGGAAGACACATACCACCCATATGGGTGAGAAGGGATTTTATATATATAATTTATATATGTATTATATATGTATGTATGTATGTATATGTATGTGTGTGTGTGTGTGTGTATATATATATTTGTCCCACTTACCCATTGATAAACATATATTACGGTCTCTCCCTATAATATTCTATTTAAGTATAATTTTGCGATCATCTGTAGTATGCTTTATGATAAGCTTTTTATGTCTATTTGATAATTTCCTATGCTTTTTGAAAAAATAATCAAAGATTATTCAGTAACAACTCTGAGGCCTAAGATAACAATTGAGATGCTTATCTTTTTTGACTCATGTTTTAAAAATAAATTATTTTAATTAAATAAATAAATAAAAATAAAAAATAGGTAAGCTGTAAAAACCTCATTTAGTCTCACATATGATGATGGCTTAACAAATCAGGTTCCACAGACTTATTTTCAGCATCCAGTTTTCCCAGTCGCTTGGCAGTGATGTCCCTGATGTAACTTATGAAAAGTTACAATATCTCTTTTAAATTTTACCTACTATCATAAATGTCCCAGAAGGTATCTGGCAGATCCAACCCACATTAACCCATGTTAACTATCTAGTTCAATGATCACATTGTGGAGAGGGAGGTTCTGGAAACTGGACCTCAGGGAACAGTTGAAGAATTTGTGTACATTTAGTCTGGAGATCAGAAGATTTAGGGGAAGGCAAGGTAGTTACCTTCAAATATTGGAAGGGTTCTCACACTGATGAAAGAACAGAGTTGTTTGTTTGTTTATCAAATTTGGAAGGCTGCCTATTTATCTGACAAAACTCTGGGTAGTGAACATACCATAGAAAACATCAGCAATAAAACAAAGAAAAATCCAGGTAGAGGCCCTCTCATTAAAAGCATAACATTCGCCATACATCACCACCCAAATTAACAACCTGGTCCCAATGCCTGGGGGAAGAACCAGGTTTTCATTGCTTTCTGAAAGTCCAGTAAGGTTGAGGTTGTTTGTATCTTGGGGGGAGGCTGTTCCATAGAGCAGGCAACATGACAAATCAGGCCCACTTCCTAGGGCCCACAAGGTGAGATTGTCTCGCCCAGAGGACCTGGAGCATGCTCACTCTGCCAGATCAGGTGATACAGGTAGAAATCATTGGGGTGAGGTGTTCCCACATGTAGCCTGGGCCCAGACTGTATATGTAGGGCTTTAAAGATGTCAACCAGTACCTTGTATTGCACCCAGAAGCCTATTGTTATGTGGGCATACTGTGTTTTCTGTTTTTCCAGAGAACAGGACTGGAATCAACAGGTAGAAAGGGCAGGAAAATGGATGTTACCAAAAAATAAGCAAAGAAATAAACAAAGTGAATAGCTGCATGAAGAGACAAACTCTTTGGCAGTCTATATCTGAAAATCAGCCAACTATATTTGAACTTTCCAGACTAATAGGATCCAAAACTTACATTTCAAAATGCACATTCCTCCCAATGTGGCAATGCAGTTAGGGGAAGCTGGGAACAAGCATGGTACAGGAAGTTGCATAATGCCAATAACAGTCCCTTTTCAAAAGGCTTTATTCCACCTGGAATTTGGTGATATGGGTGGTATATAAATGCTATCAATATACAATAATTAAATAAAAATGAAAAAAGCTTCACAAACTGAAGAGAATAGTTATTTAAGATCATTGATCATATAAACTGACTATATCAGCACTGGGAGATGGTGGACTCTGATTTGGGGAGATGTTTAAACAAAGGTTGGCCATTTGTCAGTGATGATGGAATTGCAGGATTCTGTCATTGACCAAGGAGATAGAACTAAATGGCTACTAAGGTCTTTTTCAGGTCTAACGTCCTATAATTCTATATATATATGTATGTATGTATGTATGTATGTATGTTCTGGAAATCCTGGATCCCTTTCCTGGAACTGGGAAGTAAAACACTGTTATTATTTTGTGTCTGATATTTTATTGTTCATTATATAATAGAAATATTTTCTATTTCAGTGTGGAAGCTCTGTACATAAAGGGTATATTTTGCACGTGTCATACCGTAAGCTAATTAAAAACAGAAGATCATCCTTTAAGCTAATTAAGTATGGTTTTTAAACGTATCATTGTGGGTTGTGTATAAAAGAATAAGCAATTCAGCACAGCCAATTCCTGCATACTAATGAAAGCAGAAAAACAGCTGCTGCCTGTGTTTACTCATCAATATAGAGGCTTGTATAGCATCATTTGGAACAATGTGATAACGCCAACATACCCATATTTTGAAATCTCACAAATATTTCAATTTCTCAAGCAGAATTATCATTACAAATTATACAATAAGCAACCCAAGTAAGGAAAAGGGTTTTTTTTTTCCCCAAATGAGATAAGCCATAATATAGGTAATTAAAAATCAGAAGTTTTTAAAAAAGAAATAGCTTTCTTATCCCTATTCCATTACTAATTTGGGGAGGGAGAAAGGGGTGGAAAAACCCATTTACAAAAGTGTTTTCCAGATAACTGAAGGCCGGTTTAAGTATTTCATTTAGTAGATAATGCATGGAGCTTTTATTAGCAGTCTCCATAGAATAAAGCCATCCCCCAGAGTAGTCTGCCTTGTAATTCGTCAGATCTTTAATTATAGACCCAGAGTATTGAATTTTATGTGCGTATGCTTTTTCCTGAAATCAGAAACTGATATTTAGTTGCAATAATTCTCATTTTTGTATTTGCATTTCGTCCAGTGAATCTATACATATTAAAAATACTATTGTCACAATTCAGAGAAGAGCAACTGTCAAAACAACCGGTGTTAGCTTAGCTTCTTGCAGCATTTCAGACATATTTGCTAAATGATAGGTTTCTCCTCCCCCCACCCTCTTTCTGTTTATTTGCAGGATTTTGGAGAAGATGACTCTCTCTACATAACCAAGGTAACAACTATTCACATGGGCAATTACACGTGTCATGCCTATGGCTATGAAGAATTGTATCAGACCCACATTCTTCAGGTGAATGGTTAGTAAATGGCACATATGACAATTCGCTGAACATTACTGTTTTTCTTACAAAAGTAGCAAAAAAGCCCACTATATTGTATCATTTCAGTATTAGTTATAAATGGAAAATACATCTGGTTAATTTCTCTAGAGGAGGATACAAAAACACAAGAAGAAATATAGGATGTGTATGCATTTGTTAGTCTTTTAAAAATATTATTCTTTTGTTACTGTAACAAACATCTTAGGAAGTGAGAGTTATTAAAATGTGGAATAAGGAAGGTAAATAAATGGCTGTGTAACAAGGTCTTTCAATGAGGCACTTTGCTCAGGAGAGAAGGCATGCAGCATGCACAGATCTCTTGGTCCATTTTGTGAGGGGGTGAAGCAGCCACAACTGCTTGAGGGCTCAGCATAACTCTTTTCTGTGCATTATTCCAGCAGAATAATTGAGGGGGGTGGTGAAGCAATGCAGCAAGCTTTCAAGCAGCTCAGAGTATTTCATGCTTTTGCGCTCCATATTCAAAGGGGAACTAGAAATATAATCTGCATCTGCTTCTAGCTTGCATAGAATAGTGCTAGCACACTTAGAGTAAAACTCACTTTTAATTGCAGTGGTGGCAAACTGGCCAAAATGTGCCTTAACTGACCCATATTGTCTCCTTCCTGTTGGCAAAGGTATCATTAAGGTTGATAACCTAATCTATATTTCTCTATCTTACTAAAAAGCATAATGTAGAAGACCCAATTGACTAAAGCCAAGATGGGCATAAGAAGGCAATATCTTTGGGCCCATCTGGTGATGATAGTGGCAAACAGACAACTATGACTTGAAATGTAAGAAGAGTAAGTGGTAGAACAGCATGAATTAATACACTAAATGAATAAAATAAAAATAAAGGGGAAAGATGTATTAGATCCAAATAAAGGTGGTCTGATCCTCCAGAGTGAGCTAGATGAATACATGGATGGGGTATGAAGATCTAGATGTAACTATGAATGAATTGGCTAAAAAAAATCTGTAGAAGCATGAGCTGATGTCATCTAGCTAGTTGTAGGTGTATGGAAGTAGGAATTTATAGATTGCGATAGTTGTATGGTGCTCCTGTGAATGATGATAATGAAATAATTAAAGATGGGTTCTGGGGGGAAATGTGGCATGTTCTGAAGAATGTGATTCAAAGGAAAAAATGACTAGTTGACAGGAATGGTTAGGTGGAAACAAAATGAGGCTATTATGCCTTTTTCACAACAAAAGACACTAGAGTCAGGATTAGGCTTTTCTGCTATTTGCTTTACCACATTTTCCAGAATTAACTCCAGTCTGCTAAAATGATAGCATTTTACAGGCAGTCCAATGTATCTGAGTAACAATACAAAGTCACAGACATATTTGAGCAATAACAATAAGGGTCCAGTGCATCATAGAGAATGTACAGAAGATTGACCCATTCAGGGACTTAAGAAAGAATGAGAATGGTGGCTGGTGAGTGTCTGCTTTAAAAAGTTCTGTTTTGAATATGTATTATAAGCATAGGTCTGGTCATGCACACACATGGCAAAGGAATGAATACAAATATTAAAGTGTGATTGATTCTAGGCTGACTATATTTCCTTGAGACAAAAAGAGGACATTGGGATGGCAAAATGGGACGGGGTTAAAAACAGGACATTGGGATGGCAAAACAGGGCAGGGCTGGGCAACGGGCTGGATCAGCAGGCAGGAACTTCTCCAGTTTTCTTGGGCTGGGAATCTTCAGATTCCTTCATTTGCGAGAGTCAAGGCTGGGCTGGAGAGTCTAGTGGATGGTTGTCCGTGACAAGCTGTTCCTCCTCTGGCCATGCTTTTATGTTCTTTTCTTCCTGCCATTTCAAGGCAGGAGCCAATCGGCTTGCCCTTTGATCACCGCCTATCAGCTGATCCTGTTTTTTTTTTCTTTTTAGGTTTCCCGCCAGGTTGAGCTCTGTGGCTTTTTTCCCGCCATTTCTGCTGAGCTCCCCCTCCTTCCACTCAAAGTCAGACTGCATTCTGACAAGTTCACGGGAACTTTCAAATTTTTAAGTACAGTTTTTAAGAAAACAGGACAAAATGGACATTTATATTAAAATGATGGGACAGTCTGGAAATGTTAAAAAAAAGAGACTGTCCCATTCAAAACAGGATGATCAGCCTAGGTTGATTCACCCTTGTGTTTATGAAAAAAGACTGAGAGAATTAGTATAAGATACAAAGGTAATGAGACTTCTGAATTTGGTACAGCTCATTTTTAGTGTAGCCCATTTGGCACAGTGGATGGAATAATAGGAAGGAAGTGAAAGAAAGTGGGTCTCAGGACTTCTGCCCAAACTCCTATATTCATGGCTATTATCTACGCTAGAAAACAGTAGGTTCCCAAAATGATTTATCATGTTATCTTCAAAATGAGAAATATCCAAGTAGTTAATAATCAGAATGTACCAAGATATCTTAAAATAGAGTCAAAACACCACCAATGAGACAGGAGCTCTGAAACTGTGGTACCATGATCTTCTAAGGTTTCAAATAAGATTGACCTTTCTCTTCCCCTGGATGTGACAAATTCAGGAATCTGCCCTAAGTAATATAATTTACCTAAAGTTAAATTGAAACCTTGAGAAGTACAATGGTTTGGAATGTAAGACTGACAGAACAAATCTTCCACATAAAGAATTCCTTTGAGATGGATGACATTCTTGATAATAAAAAGTTAGAGAATTTGGTCCTGGTTTTTGTACTGAGAGAAGTGCATACATAAAGAGAAATAACTTGGTAACCCTCCTGAGTGTGTATGGTAAAAGAATAAGTACTTAAGAGAGTAGGGTTTTTTCCCTGTATTTAACTGCCTTTTTAAAATATTGTTGAGATAGTACATAATTATAGAATTAAAACTATTTTAAGGGCTTAATTAGTTAAGAGGCCTCAGCTGCAATCCTAAACTCACAGGCCATGCTTCTGCTTAGAACTGGTTTGATGTACTATAATTTTGTGCCTGAGTCCTATTAAACTAAGTATGTATATGTTCACATAAAAACGTGAGACAACTTTTCATCCATAAACTATAATTATGCACATTAAGTTCTATTAAAAGGGAATCAATAAAAAAAATTTTCATTAGGTGCTTGAGTCCTAGTATTTTCAGTACAATTAGAATTAAGCCTCACATTTCTCCTGCTCTGCCTAAACAAGCTGGCTGGCTGGGAAACCTGGAGCACAGTCCTGTCAGGTTTGGGAGGAGGAAGACATAGAGAACTTACCTACTTCCCTCTCAGGATCTTTGTCCTCAAACTTCGTCTGGTTCTTGATCCTGGAAGTTCATGTTCTGATTCTTGGTATTTTTTCCATCAGTCATACTTTGATCCTTCCCCAGTCTTTGGCCTATGGTTGTTTCTGCATGCACCTGTGCATTCAGATAGGCTGCATGTACTTGAATAGACTAAGTATTCATTATATGGTTTATCATATGGCCCATTAAGTTCATTATCCATCATAATCACCAGAAAAGAGAATGTGCTGGGCAATCCTGCAGAGAGGTTATATTCAGTTCAAATACGGATTATTTCTGGTTCAGTGAGATCTTGATTTCTGTATGTCCAGTGTTAACCTTCCAACAGTAAGGGCTGTGGCTTTGTAGATGAAAAGGGAAGTGAGCTCTTTGAGGCATCTTCTTATAAAGGGAAACCATTACAGTACAGTCTCAGTTTCCTGGACCTCAGTTTAGCAGAGTTCTGTTAGGATAGATAATATCTGTTCAACATTTTATGCATGCATAAAATCCCACTTGCCATTTTATGTATCTGTAAAATTCCATTTGCTATTTAACTGAATACTGATTAGTTAAACTGAAGTCTTATTGCACCAATATTCTTCTTCATTTGCCTTCTAATGTGCCCAAACAACCACAAAGTGCTAGCAAATATACCAAGTGAGTGGACATCAGTTTTGAGAGAATGCTATTTGCTGTGGAAGTTATTTGTCTTATGCTGCATGGAGGATTTCGGTTTCCTCTTGAGATTTCCTCCTAAAGTGGCTTGTTCCAGTTCTTATTGTGTTTCACTACATTCCACATATCTCTTTTTTTCACTTCAGTGATAACATATTCTGGCAACAAGTTATTGGGGAAACAGATCAAAGTGTAATAGGTAAGGAAAAGCTGTTTCGCCTTCAAAAGCCAATGCCTCGCAGTGCAAGACATTCTTCTGGGATCTCTTGTAATTTATGTTTTAGCTATTATGGGATAATGGCTCAGATGCCTCTCTAGGATGAAAGATAGAGGCTAAATATCCAAGTAAAATGCTAAACAAGAAGATAAGCTTCACTAAGTGGACTAGGATAGTTTACATAAAAATTCATGTGACTATTAAAATATAGTCTTAAATATATTACAATGCATGTAACTGTTAAAAAGATCATTAGGATTCAGAAGATGAATCTCAGCTTTTTTATATACAGTATATTTATAAATTGCATCATGCAAACTGGCACTTTGCAGAAGATCCCAAAGCATCAGTCCTGTTGACATTAGGAAAGCTGCCAAAACCTGCCTGTTCTGGAAACCTTTTGGAAATTGTTTGGTCCCCTCCTTGCAACAGGTAAAATAAATACAATTTATATAAGAAATGACAATATTTTACATTAGAATAGCAATCCATTTATCTCAGAATTGTTTACAGGGACTGGTGGTGGTTCTCCACATTTTCAGACCAGAATGTTTTACATTCTGTATCCTGACCATTGTGATCCTCAAATGGTGATACCAAATGCTAACAATAATTAAATACAATGGCCATTCTTTCTCTTTTAACACTAGATCTTTAAACTCCATAATTCTAGGGAAATTCTCTTCTGTCACAGAATTTCATACACAAATACACAAACTACCTTGGGTACTTCTGTCTTGCTCTAGGTATCTAATAGTGTCATCATGACAACTTAGAAGTCCCATATAATTCAATGTATCTTATTTCCAAATCATGGAGTATAGGATTACAGCATCAGTCATTTAGCATATGTGACTATATGTCATAAACTATATGTCCAAGCAAATCTCTCTTTGTTGAAACTTTGTTGAGACAAAGGTGTGATTCTTTCCTCCATATATCTTGGAATTAGTAAAAAGCTGGCTGATTAGGTGTCCATGCAAGCTTCTCTGATAGGAGAGATATATAGACCATAAGACACAAGCCACATGCCTTGTTACCCTAGACCTCACAACATCACTGCACTTTCAGCTCACAATTTGTTCTTTGACTCAGACAGCATTGTTCTTTTCTATATATGAATGTTTAGGTGAATTTGGGGGTGACTGAGATTTGAATGGCAGGCTACCTTTCTTGATCTAATAACTTTTCCATTAAAACACTCAGGACAAATCTCTTCATCATTAATTCCAGTTGAAGAAATCTCTATCATCTTGAGTTTTAGTCAATATCTCCAACCTAACTAAGAAAGTTGGTCCAACAACCATATTTCTATTATGATTAAGAGCCAGTATAATATAATGGACATATCATATAGCCCAGCTGTTTCATAAATCATAAAACCTTCATTTTTTAGAAGACAAAATGTATCATCCTAAGGTGTTTTCCCAGAGTGATTTTAGCTACATAGAAACTGGCACAATAAGTGCATTTCCAAGGTTGTTCCATCAATATCAGAATACCTAAATCATGAGGGAGAAATCCCATGCATTGTCTCTGTCAGGAAGGCTGTTCTGCTGGGGCCTTGTGGCTTCTATCTGTGTGACCCAAGGCTAATAACATAGCCAGAAAGAAAGGGTACATATTGCAAATATTCTGCAGTATAACATTGAAAGGGTATAAGCATTTTGGAAACTGAGCATGAAATGAAATACAGGAAATCTTGCTTGATGTAAGTTTAACCAGTACCATTCTGTAAATAGTAAAACTGAATTCAGCAGTCTCTCAGAGTATTTCTGTCAGAGGGAATGAATTTAGTTCAATGTGCCCAGCTTGCCTGTCTGCTTAATCAAAGTCAGAAAGAAAAGTAACATTCCTTTCCTCTTACGATTATGTGATCATATCACACCAGAGGTTTTTATTTTAAACATCATGTTTAGTGAAAGAAAAACCATTTATCTTTTCTAACAGAATGCTCTTCCTTGGTAAAGAGTCTCATAAAACAGTAACCGGCTATGAAAACGGATATTTTGCAAACCAAAAACTCCTTAATGCAAGGAATCATTTTCTTTGGTTTCTGCACTTTACAATAAGCCAACATAAATCATCACATTTTCCATGAAAATGGTTGCCATTGGCTCCTCAATCCAATTTCACAGATCCTCTAGGAGTGTTTTCTAGTAATAGGTGTCTATTTTGAATACTATAATATATGAACACTATAATATACAACAATCTAGCATTTAGAAGAGCAGTAAGGTGAAAAACACCTCCCTTTTTTCCCTCCTCAAAAATCAAAACATTAAAGGCAAATGACTGATCTGTCAATATAAATAATGTAGAAAAATGATTCAGTTGGTTTGTACTATATTATCTATATACTACTGGTAATAATATACTAATTTATTTTATGTTGTGCCTTCAAGCCCATGCAGTTTTCGGAAGTGGTTTGCCCTTCCCTCCTTCCTAGGGCTGAGAGAGAATGACTGGCTCAAGGTAAGCCAGCTGGCTTTGTGCCTAAGGCAGGACTAGAACTCACCATCTCCTGGTTTCTAGCCTGGTGCCTTAACCACTACACCAAAATGGCTCTCCAGTAGATACTGATACTGATACTGATACTGATACTGATACTGATACTGACACAAAATAGTTCTTGTATTGCCCTTAATTATAAGTGCATACCAGATAAGAAACACTAAATACTTTAATATACATATCACAACTCTTCAAGTCCTCAAGCTTGTAGAGCAAAAATGACAGCCCCAACACATGTAATAAGGAAAAACATAAGGTTTTTCTTATTACACATAAGGCTTTATTATATTACACGTAAGCCTTATTATACATAAGGCTTTCCTTATTACACATGTAATAAGGAAAAACCTAAGGCTTTTCAGCAGTTAAAAAAATGGAGAGAAAAAGTTTCCATCAACATCTCAGCTAATTTACTATGAAAGTGGGAGAAAGGGGAGGGAATCCCCCCAAAATACATGGGAGGTAAATGAACATTCTCTATTCAGAGCATGTTTTGTAGAAGAGCCCTAACTATTATTCATTTATTTTATTTTAACCATTTTCATACCATTTCGTATCTCTGGGACACTTCAAAGCAAAGTCCCAACATTAGTTCCTCATGTAATAATTGTCTTGTGTGGTACATGTATTGGAGTTTTGGTGGTTTTGAAAGTACCACATGTGACCGCTGAAATCAGAAAAATAAGCTGTTTAATATACGGCTGGAAGAACCTCACATTTTGGCCATGCTTTGTACATTTTATTGTAAACCGCCCAGAGTCCCCCGTTGGGGGAGATGGGCAGTGACATAAATTTAATTAAATAATAAATAAATATTTACCATGTTCTTTACTATGTACTCCTCTGCATTCTGCACTCTTTACTACAAGACAAGTGATTAATTGTAGAGAGTAGAGAAGATAACTGTGACAGAAATATGCAAGAACTGTTACATAGGCAAAGGGCTGAAACATTTTCAAAGTCCAGAGCAATGAGATAACATTTAGGTGCCTCCTTGATTCACTGAAGTATGGGGGGTGGGGGGGTGGGGGGAGAGGTACAGCAGAAACTTGCAAGGTTCTGTTATTATATTAATATTAAAGGGTAGTTCTAGTCTTCCTGTGGAGCTGATTTCCTGGTCTGGTCTATCTAGTAGGGATGACATTAATGAATATTTGATATGTGAATGTAAGGTTAGAATAATGAAAAATTATGTAAAAAAAGATTGATTCTTACTCCCTAGATAAGAGTTGGGCAGTTTGACAGCAGGATCTAAAGGGTAAAGTCAGGCACCAATAAACAAAACAAAATATGATGTTGACCCCCTGATGCCTAGTTCTTGTTCATGTTCCCCTCTGTACCAATGTACTATAGGTATAATATTAACTTTATTTATTAGTAGTATTGTCATTGTCATTATTACATCATAATTTACTTGTTTTTGCATGTCTTTTGCATGACTCTTAGGCATAGGAAAGATACTTTAGTGTTTATATGAACAGTCAGGGGGGAAAAAAACATTCCAGTTCACCATGAATTCCCAGTTCTCCATCTTATAATTCTTTAAATATAATGATTGCCTACAATTTATTTTTAATCAAAAATATTTTTGTACAATCATTCATTCCAAGTTATTACAAAGTAATTGTAAGCATGACTTTGTCATGAACTAGCTAGACTAGATAATCAAAATCAAATATTTTTTAAAGGGTAGGTGAAAACAAGATAAGGAAAGATGTACAATGCTCTCTTGGAAGATGAAATTAAAACTCTACTAATTTGAATGAACTTGAGGAGTTCATTTTTACCAAATAGGAATTATATAAATTTCTGATTCATTTACAACACACGTTTACCACCCAGTAACAAATGTTATCTTAGTGATTTACAATAAAAGTAACTCAATCTATCATCTATCCATCCATCTATCACTGTAAATGTATAAGACTGAATATATCTTAAATTTGAAGTACCAGGTGTGGTCTGCAAAAATCTAGATGACCAATAAATGGCAGGAAAGAGATACAGAATATTCTAACTCTTTGCTGCCTTCTACTGGTTGTCTTTGCATGTTAGAGAAGAATGTTACAGAGAGAAATACAGAATACATATAGAAATGGATATACCATTTTCACGCAGACTAACCCCCAAATTTATAAAACACTATGAAAATCGGACGAGAAGAACATGGACTTGAAAGGCTCACAAAGTGGTAAAAAATAGAATAGACAGATTTGTCAATCCTTAAATTGCTCATCAAAACAGGGAATGGAAGGGACATTCCAGATAATTTCATCCAATCTGCTGCCCAGTGAAGGAATTCCCCACTACATCATCCATGACAGATGGATGTTTGAACGCAAGGCAATTTGTTCCATTGTTGAACAGCTCTTACTGTTAGGAAATTTATCTTGATTTCCATCTGAAATCTACTTCCTTGTCATTTAAGTCTGATGTCTTCTGAAACAGCTCTGGACAATCCTGCCCAGTCTTTCCCATGATAGTATTGCAAACACTTGAAGAAAGCTATCAGGTCTTCTTTTCTCCAAACTAAATATAGTCAGTGCGTACATTTTTCCTTATAGGCCCCTTATCATCTTGGTTGCTGTATGGATATGCTACACTTTGTCAATGTCCTTTCTAAACTGCAGTGCCCAGTACTGGATGCAATATTCTAGGTGTGTCCTGACCAATGCAGAAGAGGGAAGGATGGTGCCTTCTCTTAATCGTGACACTGTACTTCTGCTGATCAGCCTGGAAATGCATTCGCCTCCTTTGTAGAGACATCACTTTGGCCTGATGTTCACTTTCTGCTCCACCAAAAAACATACAATCTTTTTTCATTGTACTGCTACCCTGGATGTTTTGACCCTTCTTATAGTCATGCATTTGCATCTTACCCAAATATTAGACTTGTAATTGCCTGTGTTGGAATTCATCTTCCTGGTTTCTGACCATTGTTCCTGAATCCTGAATGCTATACCCTAAAGCAGCATGTCTCAACCTCAGCAACTTTAAGATATGTGGACTTCAGCTCCCAGAATTCCCCAGCAGCAGGGGGAATTCTGGGAATTGAAGTCCATACTTCTTAAAGTTGCTGAAGTTGAAAACACTGCTCTAAAGTGTTTTCCATCCCCCCTCCATCTTTGTGTCATCTGCAGATTTGATAATCATATTTTCTGCTCCTCATTCAAGTCATATATAAATATGTTGAACAGCACAGGACTTAAAGCCCTTTGCTATACCACTCTCTAATATCTTCCAGCCTGATGCGGAGCCATTGATATGTACTCACTAGTATCACTGATGAACTAATGTCTGAGGGACCATCTCATCCCTATTACATCGACCCACCCCATCCAGTCATGCAGGGAGGGCATGTTACGGGCCCCATCTATAAAAGAATTCCATCTAGCGGGGTCTTGGAAGCGGGCCTTCTCTGCTGTAGCTCCCGCCCTTCCCCCAGAGGTGAAACAGGCCCCCTCACTCCTGGACTTTCAAAAAAGTTTAAAAACCTGGTTTTGTCAGCAGGCTTGGAATGGGAGGGGGAACAATCATACCTGGGGATGGCTAGAGCCCTGAAGTTATCTTTGATGGACCCATTACACTCACAGACTGATTAAAATCTTTTAGCCATTTAGATTCTATCATATCTCTATTTTTATTGTATTATTGTATTTGTAATTGTTCTGAATTTTAATCCTGTTGTATTGTAAACCGCCCAGAGTCCCCCCCCCCGTGTGGGGGAGATGGGCATTGATAAAGTTTGAGAAAGAAAGAAAGAAAGAAAGAAAGAAAGAAAAGAAAGAAAGAAAGAGAAAGCAAGCTCACAGCAACACTAAAAATGTACCACTGTTAAAATTCCAATATCATTCAAAGATCTGTAGACTCAGGGCTGAAATATATGAATGAATATATTTTATTCTAACAATGAATAACTTGAAGAAATTACCTGTAAGCAATTATAGAGCTACCTGTATTTGTTCTGTATTAATAAATGTGTTGAAATTTGGCCTGAGTATGTTGCCATCCATATATAGTTTTGTAATTGTAATAATGTTATCCATATTAACAAAATCCTGGAAGAGTTTATCCATTTCTTTTTATAGAGATCTTTCATAAAACAGTTGATTTAATTTTCATGCTATTAGAAGATATCTGCTAAAATTAATTACTTGTCAGTATAGTAGGGATCATTCCTGAGCATAATGCTATTAATATGTTGGATTCTATTCATGTTAATTTACCAAGTAGTCAAGTCTCTTTCCTTCAGAAAAACTGTTCAACTAATCTGGCATGTATTCCTTCAGACAGCCCTTGATTATTGGCTTGGCAAGATCAGTATGCACACTGTCAGCCTGGGTAGAAAATCTCTGAACATATGAAGCATTCCTTAATGAATGATAAAATGTATCTTAGCTGTGCAGTTGCACTTGATGATTGTATGGATAAAATAAATTCAAATGTCCAATAGGTTGAATTACCCATGGGATCAGCTCTCAGTTCTGATTTTTATCTTTCTGTTCATGTCTGTGGTCATTTCAGTTCTAGTTACAGCTGAACTAGTTTTCCTTTCTGAAATCAAAAGGACCAAAAACTTCACTATCATTTCCAATTCACTTTGCAGGATGAAACCATGTTGTTGAACTGACTTGAGAAACTTTCTAGGAATCATTCTGAGAGAATAGAATGCATTCTACAACTCTGAGTATTTCTAGCCAGCATGACTAATCAGGATCTTTAAATCATGTTAAAAGATCAACTAAGTTATTTTAGAATACATGTGTCATTTGAAGTTTCTGCAATTTTGCTGTGTTTGGCCATCAGATCGCCTTCTCTCTTAGCAAGCTGCCCTTTAATCAGAGCAGAGCAGAGTTAGGATTTCATCCACTTTCAGAGTGGAGGCCCGTTAGGGTATATACAGTAAATCAGATGGAGAACCAGTATGATCTAGTGGTTAAGGTGCTGGGCTAGAATCCAGGAGTCTGTGAGCTCTAGTCCCGCCTTAGGCATGAAAGCCGGCTGGGTGACCTTGGGCCAGTCACTTTCTCTCAGCCCAACTCGGTGCAATGTAGACTAGCCTCCTCGTGGTGCACCCCGGGCAACGTGACTTGTCACGGCTAAATAGTCTACACATCTGGCTGCTGGACCTCACAAGGATTTCCCAGCAAGGAAAAGCAGCACGAACACCAAACTGCTATGCCATACGATTTAAAAAAAAAAAAGTAAATCAGACTATCCAGATTGAGAAATTCCCACTTCCCCCAAGTCTACCTGGTGCCTACTAAAATGCTATTTCAGCAGTGTTTTGAAACATTGCTATCCAGTTGAATTTTGGCTTAGTTGTCTACCTTACCTCTGTGACAATTATTTTTGCAGTTCTGATCTGGATTTTATTAATGCCCTGTTGTGTTTTTATTATTTGGTGTGTTTAAACTGTTGTGAACTATAGCTGTTAGTATACAAGTTGTGATATAAGTATCTTTGGCATTAAAAGTTTACACAAAATCAGGTATAAAATGTTTCCACTCTGATATTTAAAGGAATACGCCATTGCTTAACTTTGGGGGTTTGTCAGGTTTGTGACTTAGCTTAATTAGAGAGTTCCAGTTAAAGGAATTCTGCTAACCAGACATTCCCACTGGAAGGTGAGGAGGAAGGAATTTTTATTTTATCTCTCTTACCTCTGTCACCACCTGACAAAATGTTCCTGAAAGTTGGGAAGATCCCTTGGAACTGTGAGGTATGTAGCACAGGGGAGTGCTTGGAGAAGGGAGAGCTGAGCAAAATTGTCTCTCCCTCTTTTTCCATCTACTTGGGGCTGCCCTTGAAGACCATCTAGAAATTACAATTGGTCCAGAATGCAACCGCACTAATAGTTTTGGACATCCCATAGTTTGCCCAAGTTACACTGTCGCTGCAGTTGCTGCCCTGTCTTCCAGTTTCTTTCCAGGTGCAATTCTAGGTGTTGGTTATCACCTTGAAAGCCTCAGTGCTACAGGGCCAGGTTATTTGCAGGACCGCCTCTCCCTGAGGGTATCTGCCCATTCCACTAGATCTGACAGGATGGGCACACTTCAGGTCTCTTCACTTAAATATTGCGATCTTACAGGACCTAGGCAGCACACTTTCTCAGGGGTGACCCCAGCCCTTTGGAACACCCTTCTTCATGAGATCTGGCAGGCCCCTACCCTCTTGGCCTTCCAAACAGTCCTGGCTTTTCCCACAAGCCTTGGGGTAGTTGAGGCTGGAGCCCAGTGAAGCTCTAATTTTTTTCAAAAAAATGTGTGGGTATATGTTGTGTTTGGAGGTGCCAGGAGAGTTCTTTTTTATTGCTTTTTGTGTGGGTTTTTTTTTCTGTTTTTATTGTTTTATTATTGCTTATGAGCTGCTCAAGGTTATACTGCATAAGATGGATGGCCATACAAGTCAAATCAAATCAAATCAAATCAAATCAAATCAAATCAATAACCTTAGCCCAACACTCTGGGAAATCTTATGCCATGATAAATTTGAAAGCATTTAAAAAATCATAAAACTCTTTTGTTTTTCATGAGTTTAGCCAGCATTTCAAATTTAGTGAAACACACAGTCTGTAAAATTCAAGATGGTGAATAACATCTCCATAATGCTTGTCAACAGAAGGAAAACTTACTTTTTATTTTAATACAATGTGCAAAGGCAGTATATTTTAGCAGCAGCTATAATCGTACATAGCCCTAGCTGATCAATAAATGTGTACTTTCTGAAATGGGTTATTGCACCAACCTTGTAGCCTATTAGAGACAAATGAATTAACATGATGGCTTTTATTGGACTTTCTCCCATTTTCAGAAACACACAAGCTTTTGATCTTCTCAGAAATGTACTTCAAGAAGGAAAACAACACATTTTTCAACACATTCCTTCAGGACAGATATAATTCTACTGATGTTAATAGGGTTAATTTGTATGTATTATCAAAGATTAAGCTCATATTGTATGTGTGTCTCACATATATTTAGCTGATTGATTCCACAAAACAGAGATCCTGTATTTTTTCCACTTTTTCTTTAAAAAAAATTACAATTCTGTAGTACTGGTGGTTTTACCAGAAGATTAGTGAGGACGAATTGGATAATGGTATTTAGTGCATGGTACATATTCCTATGCAATGCTTGAGTACGTAATACAGGATTAGGCATTTATTTCCATCACTAAAGGATTTATACTTGGGTTATACTTGGTTTTGCCCTTCCTGAGACCTTTCTCATAGTCAATCTAAAAACCTTGGGAAACAGATACTCCATAACTTTGAAATGGTTTCATTGCCACTTGACATAAATACTCCTTAACCTTGATAATAAAGCATTTCAAGCATAAGATGATGAACTTGTCCTTGGCAAACTCCAGTGAGATGAGACCATCAAAAACAGGTGTGAGTGATGAGGGTTCAGAGCTTATATAAGCTATTCAAAACTTCAGTGCAGACCTAACCAGGAGGATGCTGCATGTTTGATGGATTTGAAGACTCAACCCAGTATAATCTCGGGTTCCCTGACTGGCAGAAGAAGCATAAGGTCTTTCTTTGTCTTATTGTATTCTTAAATTGCTGTCTCATATTATGTGATCATGTTATTTTCTTATAATGTCTTGGAATAAAGCTTTAAGTACTCATGCTCTTACTGTGTGTTCATTGCTTCCAAATCCAAAAGAACCTGTGACCCAATCGCTGCTGGGCTGAGGACAGAACAATGCAAACTTCTCTTGACATATAAAACATATGAAGAGATCTGCTGGATCTGATTAAAAACCTATTTTGTTTGCTATTCTGTCCCCAACTTTTCTTATCCCACACAATGAATCCCTTTGGCCTGCAAGTTCTTTCTTCAGTGGAGTCCTTGGTGGTCTCTGAGCCTTGTAGCTTTCTTGCAGATGTTTCATTGCCAGACTAGGCAACATCTTCAGTGCAATGGATTCTAACTCTAATCGGTTATAATTGAAAATAAAATAAAATAAATATTGCCATTACTTTTTTTAAAAAAATGGCAAAAACCCAGATATGGATGGTTTTTGGCCAGAATATTATAAAATTATATGACACTAGTTCTTAAGTAACTATATTGATCTGAATCAATCTACTTTTGTTCCTAAAATAAATTAGGTTATATATTCTATCTAAGCATTAGATACAATATATTATGCTAAATATACCAACTTCTCGCTGGTTTTTTTCTGTATAAGAGAATAACCGCCCAGAGTCCCTCCAGTGGGAGGAGATGGGCGGTGACAAATTTGATAAATAAATAAATATTAGGCAAAAGAAGAATATTCAAGATCTGAATAGGAAAACAGAATCATGTAATTAATCTATTTGCAGATAATATGCTTATATGTCTTAGGGATCAAAATAGAGATATATCTCAACGACAGTTTGAATTATGTGTATTTCATTCAGTGGCAGATTTAGAAGTTTAATGTTAGTAAATCATCTGCTAAGTTAATTAATACTGAGAAAGATTCACAGAAAGAGCTTCAATAAGTTATGAGACTTTATATCAGTCCAGGTAGATTTATATATCTAGGTGTACTTATCACAAAGGATCAGCACCAATTGAAAAATATTATTATGATCCCCTTCTCTGCCAAATAGAAACAGGACTGAAGTCCTGGCAACATCTTTTGTGATCATTTCCTGGCATTTAACAGCAATTAAAATGACTTCTTCCAAAAAGCTGTTCTTTTTTCAAACATTCCCTAAGTCTTAGTTCTGTGTAGGGCAAAGAATTATTTCCCCATTTTTGCATCATTATAAAACATCTAGAATCAGGCAAGCGTGGTGTGGATCTGTTTCATTTAATAGCAAGAGAATGTCATTGACAATACATGGAACTTCTGTATTGAACACAAAGGTTATTGATATACAGTACTTTTTACTAATAGATTTCCCTTGTTTACACAAATTTCATTTTGGATAGAAATACTGAATATATTTTAAATGTTTATCGTTCTCCCAAATATTATATGTGGAAAGTGGGTGATGGGGGTGGTGGACGCCTTAATAGGCATTCAGTTTTTGTTTTTGTTTTCAAAATCCTTTTTGCTTTGTCTCAGATCATTTTTTAGTTTAACTATTTAACAAACTATTATTATTAGTTTGGGGTTGGGAAGGAGAATTTTTCAGCATTATCTATCTGCCAAACAAACAAAACTATGAGTTGTATACAGGAATGGGCAAAGATCTTTTTCATCTTTTTGCTTTATATCTTTCTGGATATGAAGATACATGGTCCCAAATGTGACATCTCCAGACCAGGCAAAGATGAAATTTTCAGACTGTTCTTTTGTTTCCTATTGGGGAAAGTTTGGGTGTTTTAAGGAGTAAAATGGGTTCCTTCACAGAAGTTCAAGATACCATTTTGAGCATTAAACCTCTCTGGGGCAGAATGGTGTTGGGGGGCTGATGTTTTAGAGTTTGGCATTTTTAAAAAGAGCTGTGGGTATCTTTATTCTTAAACTTTCCTTACTCCAAACATTTAAAAAAAAACTGGCATGAAAAATTCAGATTGCCCATTCTGGGGCCATGGGGCCACAAACAGGATGGTGTGGACCTGCTTTGGCTCATGAAATGTCACACCTTGTCAGGAACCAGGTCAAGAACTACACTGAGCCGATATCTCCAACTCTAGTTCTTTATTGTTTTCACCATGTAGACAGAATCTTGCCAGATTAAAGCCACTTAACTAACCTAAGGGGAAATAATCTAGAAGGGCTCTAGGGCAGAGCTACCTTGAACTTCTTAAATTTCCCAGCAACAGTGTCCAGGCTGTGAAGCCTCTTGTCTGTCTGGAATGTGTTCCCTCCCTGGGAACCAGCGGCAGCACCACAATCCACCACACACCTGCTCTTCACATTCTGCAAGGTTTGCTCTGGACTTGATGTTCCCAGCTGATCAGGCAGGAAGTCTGGAATTAGAAGGGCAGCCGTTTCTGGGACTCAATTGCCATGGTCAGTTCAGTTCTCATTGAGGTTCAGAAGCGACCATTCTTTTATAAAGGAGTCTTGGACCCATTGAGTTGATTCCTACCAAAGACTCATGATTATAGAAGTCCTTCAGTACTTTTGGAGAATTTCCAGTTGACCAGGCTGCTATCTTGGGCTTACTCTGCAACATTGAATGAGCCATAGATATTGTTACCCCCAAAAGTCCATTCTTGTGTTGTACAGCATTAACTTGCTGCATAGTTTATGTAGGATTTACCTGCAATCCTACGTAAACTGGGTGTGAGACATAGTGGATGATTCTGCAGCTTCTCACCAGCAAGCAGAATTGAAATAGACAAAGAGGGACACACAAATACTCAAACTTCTGAATTATTGTAGAAAAGCAAAAGAGCTGTTTTGAAAGAATTCCAACTACTGATGAGTATGAAATCTGAGTTCTGTTTATACTGCAATCAGTGATTGGATTTCTGCTCCTCTTTCTGTGTAAACAGCTAAAGGAAAGTCTCTTTGGGGTGAGGTGGGCTGCTTCCATCTGTTTTATGTTTGGGTAATGGATTGATCTAGTATCAGGCTGTTTTCTTTTCACCTTGCAAAACTAGGACCCACAATAAACAGGAGTGGAAGATACTGCATCAGGCCAGCTTTGTGGCAGTGTATGGTGGCCATTATTGCATCTTGTTGCTATCTAGTAGAGTTGCTATCCAGTAGAGTTGTCTGGATTGGTAAAATATGTATTAATAACTAAATCCTGGAAAGGATGTATTAGAATCAGAGATTTGTTGTAAACAATTTGCAGTACACTTCCAAAATATTTTTTTCCATATCCACTTTGACCTTGATGACCCCATTAGAGCATTTCCTATGGTTATATTCAGAACATTTTCTGGTCTGCTTGTCTGATACTAGTTTCAGTTAATTCAGCCTGAGGAGGTACATAAGATGTTGAAGTATTAATAGATACTTCTGTTAGAAGTATTAATCTTCATCCATTTCAGCTAATTAAAAGATGCATAGCTTGGGGAGGTTCCTAGATCCATATTTTACATTAGAAGTCCCAGTAAAAGCAGTAATTTTTCCAGTTTTGGCACAGAGATGTCAAAACGATGACAACAGAGATTCATGTTTTGCCAATTGTATTAATATGGTATGTTATACACAGGATATCCCTTGAAGAAAATTTGGAAGAAATGCCAATTGGTTAATATTATACCAAATAGAAAATACCTAGATTTAAAGGAATTTGAGGGCTAATTCAAAATGCTTTTACTTACACTGAATTCCTAAACAGTTTGGACCCTGCATACTTTCCTGTCATCGAAAACAGCTTGTTATGCTTTGCGCAGTTGTAATCACAAATAGGATGAAGGGAGTTATAGAAAGGCTAATTGGAAAGGTAAACAAGAAGGAAGAAATCTGCAAATCAGAATAGGCCCAGGCCTTGGGGCATGGCTCACTGTGAAGAATCATGGATAGAGCTTGGCACAAGTCAGAAGTAATGGCTTTTCAACCAAAAGTCCTTGGAACTAGGGGTGAGATTAAGTGGCTTCCCAAATTTCACAGCTGCCTTTGATGGCCAAAGAAGAGCCATTTGCTAAACTCTAAAAAAAAATTGCTCTCTGGTTTGGAGGGACATGGTATTACCTTTAGCAGGACCTTCCTTCTTTCCTTCCTTCCTTCCTTCCTTCCTTCCTTCCTTCCTTCCTTCCTTCCTACCTTCCTTCCTTCCTTCCTTCCTTCCTACCTTCCTTCCTTCCTTCCTTCCTTCCTTCCTTCATTCATTCATTCATTCATTCATTCATTCATTCATTCATTCATTCTTGCTGTATGCATAGGAACAGTCATTGTGAACTAACATTTTTTCCCTGGAAGATCTCTGATTCCCCCTCTGAAGTAAACAAAATAGGTGAGCTGATGAGAAGGAGGATCTAGGGCTATCAGATTTGAGTTGCAGAAATATGCGTGAATGACTATTAGATGGTCTCTAGGTGGTCATTAAGTGTTGACAAAGACTTGATGGCTCATAATCAAAAAATCAATCAGTTAGAAAGTAGAAAAATGGTACAAAAACTCAAATTCTTTGCTGTCATCTAGTGGCCATTCAGATTTTTGAAGCCTAGATATGGTAGGTCTATTCATTAAATATTCATATATTTAATGGTTGATAGTGTCTCATACTGGACTGTGCAACCAGCAACAAAATGTAGGATGTGCTGATGTTTTGGCAGATAGCTTGTTTTTATTTTTCATTCTTGAAAGAGGATTTTATTACAATACATTTGCTGAACAATAATAGTATTTGCTTCCCAGTTTCTAATATCAGAATTCAGGATGGTCTAATTCCATCTGGCAAGCGGTAGGTTCTTTTCAGGTCTTTGAGGTAAGACATAATTAGATTTGTGTTAAATGTGCTACACAGAAAAGAATTATATTTTAAACACCAGCAGCAGAATTTAATAAAGCCCAATATAGTGTATATATTAATTGAGTCTTTCTTTGCATTGATTATTGGCTTGTTTTATTACAAAGGGAACTGCAGCTCTTGCGATCAAAGCACAAGACTGGTGAAAGGAGGGCTCTTCATTTGTCAGCCAGTAGTTTCACTCAAAATCAGAGAGAGAGGGAGAGAGATCCCATATAATTACTCAGATAATAGAAAAGCAAAGTGGTCCAGGTGTGTGCAACTTTGAGCAGATAAATCACAGGAAAAGAACAGCTTCCAGCCCAGTGCTTATTTTCTCACCCACCACTGCCCAGGTTAGAAGCAACCTGATCCTTGGAAAAAAACATGCAGTTGTACAGGACACCTGGGTTGGCTCTGAATATAGTATTTGATGTTTTAAGAGCTGCAGCAGCTGTTATACATAGCTTAATTTAAAGTCACCAATTCCTTTTTCTTCCTCCCATAGTGCCACCGGTGATTCGTGTCTATCCTGAAAGCCAGGCACAAGAACCAGGAATATCAGCAAGCCTCAAATGTCATGCTGAGGGCATCCCAAATCCCAAAATGTCCTGGCTAAAGAATGGCATGGCTATCACACCAAAATTATCCAAGCAGCTCCTTTTTTTAGGTAAGGGTTTAAAAATGTGGCTGTTACCTATCATTGGCCAGAGTCAAATGGACTTTGCTTTAAATTATTTTACCAATGTGTGATCTTATTTCATCCAGATATGACTTCACCTTTGTGCTATTTATTTAACTTATATCTGGAACTATATTGGTTGGGATGTTAATTTTCTGCACCCCTTTCTTAAATGGTTCTACAGATATTATACATTTCTCTTTTGCTAGAGAATTAAGACAGTATTCAATTCTTTTTATCCATTATCAATCAAGTGATCCTATTGCTGATCATTACAAATTAGCAATTTTGAACAGAGTCAGGTGAGCTCCCAGCAATCTGCTTAAGAACAGTAGATGTCTCTACTGATGGAAGCACCTAGCTAACCTTTTCAGAAGTTAAGGATTTTACTTAGATGGGAAACCTCCAGGGAATATCTGAGTTGTAAGCCACACTGGGAAACTGGGGGAAAAAAAATCTGGAAGAACGTAATAGCAAACCACTTGCATGATACTACCAAGAAAACTGCATGGACATGCCCAGGAGGTCAAGCCCAACTGAAAGAAGACATTACCTTCATAAGCAGTTGGAAAGCAGCAATCTGAAGCAAAAAGAATATGACATAGCATTAGGATACTACATCAAGAACCAAATCCAATGTGATTTTTGCTTTGGGTGATTGTGGGCAAGCATTCTTACCACATTAGATTTTTCTTGTCATATTGTAAACTTTTTTTGTTTGTTTGTTTGTTTTGTTTCACTTAGCTGTACATCACCCAGAAACTTATGGGATTGGGGTGATTTACAAATATTGTAAAATAAAGAAAAGAATAAATGATGGGAGGAGGATTTTCCTTTGCCAGGACTGCTATTATGGTAGAGAGAGTGATTTCTGTCAGGCTGCCAAACAGCTGCACTATCCTCTGGCAATTTTACTTTCCTGAATACAGTACTTTCCACCAGAGTCTGCGCACTGAGTAGTTGGGGAACAGCCAGGGAGTACAGGGATGGACCTGTAGTATCTGCAACAGGCCTTCATGGTCTGCATGTGAGTTGAGGGCCAAAGATTGCCAATAAAGGGGGAACATAAAATATGAAGTATATTTCAATCAAATTTCACAGTTCTTCTGTAACTGCCATTTTTATATATCACATACTCATAATGCCAGCATATCTGTAAAAATGCAATCTTCAGAAAAAAGTATTCCTAGAAGTTCAGAAATGTTACCTGTATGAATATATTTATCAGTTGTCTTTTCTGTATTCTGAGAAAAGATGTCAGCATGGACAGGTTTGATGATTTTAAGGTTATTCATCTGCAGGGTATCCAGAATTCTTCTGTAGGCCATCTCAGCTCAAAAAATATTGGACAACAGAATCATTCTGAGGCTGACCCATAATCCCTTTGATTTCAACAGAGCCCTCCAACAAATTAATGTGTTTAGGAGAGCAGCCTGAATATTCCCCATGTTCTCAAACTTCTTTGCAGTTATAACTCTTTATGCTTTTTTTGTGTGTACGTGTGTGTGTGGTGCTGCAGCAAATGGAAGTGAACTTCATATCAGCAGTGTTCGATATGAAGATACAGGTGCCTATACTTGCATTGCTAAAAATGAAGTGGGGGTAGATGAGGACATTTCGTCTCTCTTCATTGAAGATTCAGCAAGAAAAACCCGTAAGTGTAAATTATATATCTATTTTCTAACGATGTATCCTCTTTAAATGGACTTGAGTGATTGGAGCCAAACTGGATTTTGCCTGCATAAAGGATCATAAATTGATGTCTAATTTCAGAATTACTATCTAGTTCCCAATGATCACAAGAAATAAGAATTCTTTACAGAGTTGAAGAAAACTTGATAGTTTCCTACCTGTAGATTTTTAACGTAGAAATTTCTATATTTTTTATTAATAATCTAAAAATTCCACTTGTCCTTAAACATAATGCTTTTAAATTCATTTCTGAAATCATATATGGAACGTGAAGAATGCAATCTTGGGAAACCCTCCCAAGAACCAATTAAAAATGGATTAATCCATCAGATTGCCTTTGGAGATATTTCCAAGCTGATTTTTTACTATATTACCAGTTAGCATGGTTTTTGGCCAAAGTGCTTCAGAATTATGAGAGTTCTACTTCTAAACTTTTTTGGCATCAGGGTGAAGAATGCTGCATTAAATTAAATTAATTAAATCTAAATTAATTTAATTACATCTGATAATATAAAATACTGATTTTATATTTATTGAATATTGGTATTATTTATAATTTTATTGAATTTTAAATTGCTTTTACTGTGAACCGCCCAGGGTCCCCCATGTGGGGGAAAAGGCGGTGATAAAAATATGATTGATAAATAAATAAATAAATAAATGAATGAATGAATAGATAAATAACGGCAGCAGGATTGTATTAGGCTCAATCGCCTTCTCAGCAATCTTTGCTCTTTTCAGCCCATGGCTATGAGGCCTACTGCCTCCCTTCACATTCATTAACTGAACTACAGTTCACAATTTGGAGAGTAGTCCCATTCAGGTTGGAAAGACCATAAGTTGTAATGAAACGTCTAGTTCATAATTATTTAGCCTAGTTATAAATTATCTGTAAGACTATGTTCTGGAATGTGAAATATGAGATTCATTTTCCATGGCAGGAAAGAATAGTTTCAGTTACTTCTTTTAAGGCTAAAGAATTAAGATATCTTTACTCTGATTAGTACTCATTTTCCATAAATAAAACTAACAATGGCCTTTGAAGCTGTCTGTCCTATTTTGATTGCTTTTGTTACCTTCATCATCATGCAAATTGCTAGGTGGCAGTGCCCATGACAAATTCCTTAAAGGCCAATTTACACATAAAAAGATGTACCTGTAAGGTATTTTTCAGATAAGTGTAAAAATGTATGGCATCAATTCAGATGTGTATATCATAACAAACAAAATCAACATGAGAGAATTGGGACTGAATACATCTGCCTAAATAATTTGCTTTCAATGACAAACAGAAGGTTGCCATCTTATGTTAGGTGGCAGAAGAGCCCTAAGCTCCATAGCTGTAATAGGTAAATAAATATTAATAAATAGAAGGGTTGATGGTACTCTACCTAACAGGAATTATTTTTGTGGCCTGCCCAGAAAATACCTTTTTAATAAAAATAAAACTAAGACCATCAAAGTATTCATCAGTGAACTTAATAGGAGAAAGACTAGTTTCCTTACTACATTTTTATTGTCAAAAATGACATTGATTTTCAGCCAGCTTTCATATGACTACAGCTTTCACGCAATTATAAAACATAAAGTGCTATTACTGTGCAAAAAGAAAAACATGTGCTCATGAAGAACTTCATACATCTATACATGTGTACATCCCCATTAAGATATTTTTCACTTTTAGACTACAGCAACTAAGAATTAAAGGTATAAGACAAGCTAAAACAAGTTTATACCAACACCATTCTCTGTACCTCTCCCTCCCTCTCTATTCTTGCACTATTCTTGCTCCCACCATATCCATACACTGTTTTGTATATTGCATTTCATACTTTACATTTCTCACTTCCCTCTTTTTCAGGATCTCATCAGATCAATCCAACCCTTCCACTCAACCCATTCACTCCTCTTTTAAATATTCCAATTTGATTGTCATTCTTTCTTCTTGTGTATGACCAAACCACCTCAATGTATGACCAAACTCAGCATACTTCTTTTATACTGGTCATTCACTTTTATATTCATATTCATGTAGCACCCACTTATTTTTAATCCTAGCTCTTCTGTTTAACTAAACACATTCCTTAATTACCTATTCCCATTGCCTACAGTTTACTTTTATGAAACTCCTGACATACACAACTTTCCCTTGCTTAACACAAAGAGGGCAGAAGCATTCTTGTTCTTACACAGTCATTTTCTTTCTACATTTATACAGTGTCTTGCAACAGACCACATACTATCCATCACCCTTCTACCAGCATTTGCACATATTCAAATTTCTCCATCAATTTTCCCATATTTAGTAAACATTCTACCAAGATGCACAAATTCATCTACTTGCTGTAGTTTGTTTAATTACAGAATTTATATGGCCGCCCAACTCTAACACTACAACTCTGGGCAGCTTACAATAATCAAAAAACCAACAAAAACAGTCTGAAGATAAAAGTAAACATGCTTTACATATAACTTGCAATCATTCATTGCATTTTCTCTGTCGAACATACAGAGAAACATTCTCCTGGTCTTCAATACATTAATTTTCAGATCCACATGTCTTATATAATCTAATATATAAACATATATTCTCATCCCCAACCATTTGCCTCTAACATATCCATAAGCATGCTTTATATGCTTAACCATAAATACGTTAAACAAACAAGGGGATATCACATATCCTGAATTACTCCTTGCTCAATGTTGAACTATTTGCATTCAATTTATTCTCATACATGCTTACTTTCACCATATACCACACTTATCACATTCAGCAACCATTTGCTCAAAATAGTCCATCATTCATGTTTAGACTTGTTATCATAAACTTTATCTAAATCAACAACACACAATAAACTTATTTCTCATAGCCTTTGTGTGTAAAAGTGCACCTCATATACCTCCTACTTGCGTACTGTTGGGAAGAGGCCAACAGTATATTGGCTGCAAGGTAGCCTCTAGATTAGAGATTCTAGCTTACATAGAATAATGTGATGATGCTTGAAGGAAAACAGAGCGTTGATTATGCTTGTGACATGCTGGCCAACATGTATCCAAACTAACCAGGACTATTCTTAATGTTAGCAGGAAATTTTGCATGTGGCCTAGGTATGACTATGGTTGGTACACCTGGACTATGTGATTAAAATGAGTTGTCTCAAGTATTACAACCTTTACACAGGCAAAAATCCAAAATTCTTTGGCAAATGTGGATTTCCTATGTACAAATACTTGGATTGGGAGGGGAGGAGGGCTTAGAATTCTAACAGAGAAATTCAAAACTGGTGAGATTCCCCCCAATTTCTCTGCAAGAATGTGATCACTTATTACAAAAATTGCTGCTCTGTAAGAAAAGAATGAAAGAGTATTAACGTCATTTAACTGCTGCAATGAAATGTTGACATTGTTTTTTGTTTCCATTTTCTGGCTCTCCCATTTCTCTGATACTGCAGTTGCAAACATACTGTGGCGAGAGGAAGGTACTGCAGTAACATTGTCTTGTTGTAGTGATAATGTGCTTGTCTGCTTTAATAAATCCATAATAAACCATTCTCCACTGATTTTCCACTAATGTTAGCAATGTTGGCCGGTCTCAACTTAAGGCACAGGCAAACTGATTGCATAATTGGGACAATCTAAATACAGTAATGTAAGTTTTAAAAAAGAGTGTCTAAAATATAATGGGCCAGGGCCGGTCTTCTTCCACCTGGACATTTTCCAGCTACTGCATAGTCATTATTAAACATTCTGGGAGTTAAAATTAACTCCTCTGAAGAGCACCTAGATTGGGAAGACTGTAATAGATATTCCAAATATTAAAAACAACTTTAGAGAGATTAAACATATTATCATTGCTGTACACATTTATTTGTGACCTACATGAAATATATTTTAAATTACAGCAACCAGTTCCTGTCATTCTTGCTTCATAATTTGTGTTTGTACAGATTATTTAATTATATTAAGCCACATTCCTCAGTGCCATATTTCCACTGAATCCTGTACATATCAGAAAAAAATGGTTGCACTCATTTCTTTAAGCAAAACAGAACGTTGCTTATTTTGTCTACTTCTGTTTATTTGGCAGTTACATATTCAGTTCAGTCAGATTTACTATGAATTCTCCACAAAAATAATATGTACACAACTTTAAATCATCCAAAAATTCTCAAGATTCAAATGAAAACTCCTTATAAAATCTCACAATAGGACTGGAAGGCATTTGTCCATGGCCTTATTTCACACCATCATATGTAAAAACTATATGGGGTTGCAAAATAAAACTGAAACTGTGAAATGTTGCTATGGGAAGCAAACATTATGTCATTTGCAAAAAAGGATAGGATAGGATAGGATAGGATAGGATAGGATAGGATAGGATAGGATAAAAAAAATAAAATAAAGTCATGGATGCTGACATTCAGATTAAAAGATATTATGTGAAAATACAACCATATGACAAAGTATAATTTTGTTGAGTATAAATGTACTTATATATTTGCACATGCAAAAAATTACTTCAGCATGGGAATTCTTGTTTAACTTCTTGAATTTACAAATGCTGATTATGACCAAGTGTGCTCATGACTAGCTTTCTAGGCATTTGGCAGACCTATGAGCAGCTCAGCATCCCATTAAATTACTGAAATAATCCATAATGATGGCACCCTGTGACGAAGGCTGCATCCTTTAGCCAGTTAGCATCATAAGGCTTCTTAGATTGTTTAGGCTTCTTATTAAAGATATCAATAAAAGTGATATAATGCTGAAGTGCACTTTACAATGAAGAAAACACAGATACTACACTTTCAGAATATCCTACAGTTTTCAGCTTTGCTCTTGGGCTCCAAGAAGCAGCAGATCAGACTTACAGAAAATCCGTCCCGCCCTCTAAGGTCCACATTCAACTATGGCATGAAAGTAGAAATAGTCACATGTGATTAAGTACAGAAATAACAAACAAATAGATAGATAAACATATAAAATTTCTATTATAAAATACTTAGAATAGCAAAAAGGCAGTTTTAAAATTAATTGCAAATAAATATAGCATTATAGATGATGGTTAGCAATTAATGTTGCACTGCCTTCTTAGTTGCCATGTTAGTTATTCCTGAATTTTTAAATTTACTGTACTGAATATTTCAGAAACAGGACAGGATGATCAGACTGCAAATAATGGAAAGACAGCCAGATTACAGATATAATGATAAAAGAAAATTAAATTCTGCTCATCTGCAAACAGATTGTGAAAACCATTCTGTGTTTACAATGCTCTGCTGTATTGCTGATTAATATCCTTGGGAGAGCACTTACTCAGTCATGGTGTTACGTTATCTTCCTTTGAAATCAACTTGATAGGATACTTCATATGGCTAAAAGAAACAAGGAAGGATGTTTCTTAGAAGAAAGTGAAGAATTCTAAAAGCCCATATGGAGCTAAACTCTTGTTCAAAGTGCAAAATAATTGAAACAGAATATTGTGCTTAATAAAAGTAGGTGTAGAATTTCTTACTAACAGCTGAAATACTAGTTCTCATGGAATCCAGAAGACAATGTACAGTATTATTCTAATAGAAAATGTATTATGAATGTGTGTTTACACTACTAATACATAAGCAACATTAAATAAATTCTTGGTATTACCATTAGCAACTGCTTTAAGAATAAGGCATATAAAATCTAGAATGTTAACGTATATTTTTATTAAAACAATCATGCAGAATAGGAAGTTAGTGTGCATGAATACAGGCAAAATTCACAGTTACTTATAAATTACTGCATGATTGTTACCATTTGTCGCAATTTTAAACATCTGCAGAAATGTGCACCCATTGCATCAAAAGCCAAACTCCACCTTCCAATGTACATATTTAAGTCCCTATTGAATGGGAGCTGTGTGTACAGTATATGCCAGGATGTGATTCTGAGTCATGAAATGTTACCTAAGAAACTTTAAGCCAAAGATACTTCAACTGGTCAATAGCAATGATAGAGGCCAGGCTTTAGCTATGCTTTCAGAAATGCATGGTCCCTCACTCCAGCATCACATTTAAGAATCATTCTTCTAGACCCATTTTGATGCCTTAACTGGGGTATTTCTGTGATATAACTAAGAGGCTAAACATCATATATTGAAACATAATAAAATTGAATAATATCTATTTACCATTGTGTTTCTTTGCTAATTTTTTTGCAAGTTGACATCCATTAGGCCAAGAAAACAAGTACTATCTTTAAAAAAAAAAAATGTGTATTTATTTATTTATTTCTCAGATTTGTGCCACTGCCCATCTCCCCTCAAAGAGGGACTCTGAGCAGTTTTATTATCCCAAACAAAGCTTTTTTTAATTATCAAACTGTCTCCAGTTCTCACAACGCACTCTCAGTTCTAGTACTGTCATGAGTTTAATTATCTCTCCTTGAAATAAATGGGAGTGAAAGTAGTTAACTTTAGCTGGATTAATTTCCAATCCTGGAAGCATTTGATATACTCCAGTAACTTTTCTAGTCTGAACAGGATTTGGGGGCCACTAGCTGAAGCAGAACTATCATCTACAAGAGCTGATTTAAAAAAAAAATAGGATGTATATTCCATGCAAAAACAAAAGAAGCATTAAAACAAAATTTGACCACAACAGAACTATGGAAGTTTGGCAGATAAGTACACTATCAATATCACTTGGAACGACAGTAGCCATTATAAAACAGCCAATATAAATCTCTACTATAATCATGTATAGTGATTGGATCACTGAAAAATGATGGAACAGGTCCTCAGTACAGCATACAATGCATTCATTACTGCTTCTGCATGTAATGGAAAATGAAGTCCTCTGCCCAAGTCATGGGACCTTCTGATTAAGCAAAAATGTAAAATACAACATTTTACTAGCAGGTCATTGACAAATTACTTTTCCAAAACTTCTGGAATGCCCCAGTTTTCATAGATGAGTGCTGTTGCAATGCTAAAAGATTCCATATTTGTGAATTAGAGTTTGCAATATTTCAAAAATGTCTTTGCTTTGGTGGTTATGAGAATTGACCTCCCCCAAAGGCTATTGGACAACAAACTAAGTATTCCCTGGAACCCAGAAATAACCCTTGTTATTTCAGTTTGGAATTATGTGCAATACATGATTGGATTCCTGCATTTGAAACCTTTTCCTGAAAGGCCAAAATGGTTAGCAGTCTCTTTTTTCATGTAAAGGAAGGAAAACTGCTTCTCAGATCACCAGACACATGACCCCAGTTCCTTATTTGAAGTTCTGACAGCTACCACCAAGGCAATACATTTTTGAGTCTACCTGTATCTCTTTTCCCACACCTTGAAGCTGTACTTGTGACATGAACTTTAATTTTGTGAATGCACCAAAAGCATCCTAATTTCTAGGTGTTTTTCTTTTCCTTCCAGCCTTTCCTTGTTAGTACTTTCCTTTTTTGATTTAGCTTTCATTTTGCTTTTAGACCTAGGAAATATGACTTTTTTCCCCTTGCTCTTTTTCTTCTGTTTTTTTCTTCAAGGGCTCAGTGTGGGAAATATGTTCTATGTCTTTTCTGAGGATGGAATCACAGTAATTCAGCCAACTGACTGTGAGATCCAGAGGCATATCAAACCAAATGAGAAAGTGTTCACCAGTTATGTAAGTTTGGGGCCATTATTACTATCCAGACTATTGGTAATGTTGACCTCATGCAGGGATTCTCAAACTTTGTAGATACTGTGACTCCTAACATAAGTGACATTGTATGTCCCCTGTGAACAAAATTTCATTGATGTTGTGTTGAGGAAATAAATATACTGCTTAGTTTTAGTAATTAAATCTTAATCTATACATCATGGGGATCTGCCAAATTTGTGGTGCTGCAATGGATTTCTAAAGGCTTATGCAAGCAAAACAAGGACTGAGCACAAAATGAGTTTTTAACAACCTGCCTTGCCTGTGCAAGCCCCATCATATTTTTTTTTAAATTGTGACAACCCTTCCCCAATTCGATCCCCTTGGAGGTCCCAGCTAGGGGGTTTCAAGCCACAGTCTGAGAAACATGAGCCTAATTTGAACCTCAGCCTAATTGAGAAATGTGAACCTAATTGAATTATGGAAAGGGAGAAAAAGTGATATAAATGTGTATGAATAGAAAAGTAAAAAGATGAGTTTGGCAATTGTTTGTTGATATGGTTCTTTGCATCTGGCTAGAGAAAATACGATTTTGAATGCAGAACAACAGATCCAGCCTGAAAGTTAATGTTCATGCTGGAGAATGATACCTTGAGTTTTTGGTGGCAAAGTGGAATATACATCTAAAAAATAAAATAAATAAAATAAAATATTCAAGGGGCTGCATACTAAAGAGCACAAAGCAGTATCTAGTACAAGTAAAAATTTCCTGTTCTTAAGTACACAAAGAAGTGCATAATTTTTACTTAATGTCCTCAGGTTTGGGAGGGGGGGGTGTCCCTCTTTCTGGATATGTTTGGCAGAGAGTCAAACTTTATCACTCTTTTTATTTCAGGTAGATATCTGTCCTAGTCTTGAAGGTGAAGCTGTTCAGTCTTGCCTCTGGGCCTCTGCTGTCAATGTCAGAGATAAATATATTTATGTTACTCAGCCTAAGTGGAATAGAATAATGATCCTTGATATCCAGACACAGAAAATCATTCAGGTAATTTTACACAGACAACTAATTGTTTTAAGATGGGAAAAATGGCCTTGACGCTGCAAAGAATTTTGCAGTTTCCCAGGGGAGGTTCTAGCTACTGCCTTAACCATGGCTTGCAGTCTAAAATTTGGCCCCTTTCTTGAGGGGGAAAAACCCCCATTTGCAGCTTGTTATAAATAGGACAAGGTTTCTATTAAAAACAAGATAAAAGGGCCAGTAGAAAAAATGTCATTATTACATGCCCATTTCTAACAGGTTCTAAAAGATCAATAAACACATGCATGAATATATGTATGATTCTCAAGATTCGCTGAGAATGGGAACATTATTTTCTTATACAAAGATACAACATTAAAGCATTGTATGTATGTGACCAGATCCAATGTATAAGTCCATCAAGGTTCTATCCCATATCAAGAAACTATGTAATACTTGAAGCCTGATCTCTGTGCATCCTTACCTGAAATAGATCCTACTGAATACAGAGGAAACCAATAATATACGTAGGGTTGTACTATAAGGTTGTCTTCCTATGCATTGAAACCAGTGGGACTGACTTCCAAGTAAACATTCACAGAACTGAATGGTAATTTGTGGGTAGCTGGGATTTTACTTATCTATATTCAAAAGGCCAATTTCATACAGACATTTAAATGGAATATGTAGAAGGCAACATATAAGACAGACGGACAAGAGACAGATTGAAGTTTTGGGAGAATGGCGAGTGCTGTTTAATGCAGGGGACATTCCAAAGCTCCTCATAGCTGGATGTAGTGCAAACTGTGTACAGAGGAAAGCCACTAGATTTAGATCCTTTGATGGTGTCAATGGCATGGATGTGACATGTGACCACATAACCTAGAGGCAAATTGCATATGTAAGAAGGATGTTGGTGGACCATCTATAGGATGACATCAGTCACATTGGTACCACTAACATAAGGAGCAGGTCTCAGTAGACCACAAGGTCTTCTACAGGGCATTTACAGTAGAAATGGCAAAGTATGTTGTCTAATTTTAATAGAGAATGAAAAACATATCCAATAATTTTTATTAATAGTTTGTTAACTGGATAAGTTTCCAGATTCAGAGATTACACTCCCTTTTCATGAAAAAGAAATAATGCAACTGTTTTTGTTTCCTTGAAGTCTCTGGGTGTTGATCCTCTGCCAGTGAAGTTACATTATGATAAGTCACATGACCAAATATGGATACTTAGCTGGGGGGATATGAAGAAATCCCATCCAACACTACAGGTAAGTTGCCCATGAGCTTAACAGCAAACTACTGTTTGTTTAGAGTTTTCTCTAAACAGGATTTTAAAAATAAAAATATAATTGTTTATTTGCGTACCAATTTTGCATTCTTTCCCTCTGCTCCTCTGTTTTGGATAGTTCTATGTTTTGTTTTGTTTTGTTTTGTTTTGTTTTGTTTTGAGCAGACTGAAAACAGAACTGACAGCAAGAAATGTGTCCATTGATAGGTACAGATAATTTCAGTGTGACTGGGTGGAGATATTCCAGCAGCACTGAGCAGCTTTTGATCACAAAGGATCATACCCTAGCGAAAGAGGAGGAGAAGCAGCTTTCTGTTGATTTGCCCTCTGCTGCAGCCTTTTGCTTCATCCTCCTCAGTTCTGGAGGATCTCATCCTCTGGAATAGATTCTGGAGATGAGACCAAGGAGATGGTGAAAGAAAGAAGAACCTGCAATCCCCCTCTTTCTTTTCTTTGCAAAGACCCTCCACTCGATCAAAAGCCACCCTTCAAGCATAATAACATCATAGAAGTCCACCTCCTATTCTTCTAGTCATCAAATCCAGATATCTTTAAGCAGACATCACTTTTAATTATTACAGTTAGTTTTAGAATTATCATGAATACTAAACTACTTAGTCCTTTCCTTTTATTTCTTTTATTTCACATTTTTTTCCCTTTCTCTTCCTTCATTTCTTTTCATCTCCTCTATCCAGAAAACACATTATCCTTCTCTGAATGTACCACAATCTAGTTGTGGATTGCAAGCCACCACAAAAGGCAACAAATTTAAAGAATTCAGGGGTGTGGAATTTATTCCAGAAAAAAATTGCTGGGCCTCATGGGAGAATGGAGCAAACTTAATTAGCTTGAATCAAAACTGTTTTACTAACATTTTTCCTTTGTTACATAGAACATGCTGGGTATGAACACCCTTATTCTTGCCTGTTTCCTATGCATTATATCTTGCATTATTAAATGAACAAGGATTTTAGAAAAAGAAGATTTTGCCTTGGCATAGATTACCTTCCAGCACTGTAGAGGCAGAAAGAAAGATGTCCCTACAGTTCCAGTATTAGCCCTACTCATAGCCCTCCATTTATGCTATGGACTTGTGCCGCTCATTCTTACAACTAGTGATAGCTGCAATATCATTCTCTATCTACTCATTGTAATAGTGACAAAGCCATATCTATATGCAAATGATCATGGCATAACTCACTGTGGGTCTACTGCACAAGCTCCTAATTGTCTGAATTGTAGCAGTTAGAAGGTTATTTTACACAAACTGTAGAATTCCCAGGACACAGTTACACTGCATTGCACTAATTTTGCTTATACTGTATTAGTAAAGAAGGGTACAATATACTACACTTTCCCTGATTATGTTAAATCCCTTCATCAAGAAATGGCAGATTTCTTTCCAGTTTAGTTGGGAGGCCTGTAAATAGGCCAAACAAAATATTTGAAGCAAATCTTTTAAGGCTCTAGCAGTTTCAGTAATGAATTTCTTAGCTGTACATTCTAAAGTGTTCCTGTTCACAGACTGTATTAGTAAACTCTTCTAATGAATTTACCTTAGCTATTTTGAATCAAAAGCACCTTCTTGCATAAGAATCTCAGAATTTAAACACTTTCTTTAAAGTTTCACCTTTATGTTTTGCTGATCTTACTGGAGCAAAAGATACTGTAGTTTCCCTAATAATAAAGAACTGCATTTTCGAAAGACTAGACTTTGAAAAAATAGAATAGAAAAAAAATGGAAAAATTCCTTTTCTCATTTTCCATACACCTCCTTCTAATAGCTACAATATATGTATACTTTTATAGAAATGATCAGTTGCTGTGGCTTTGCTGTGGATCATTCGACACAGTGAATTAGCTGTGTGTATTTACATGAGTTTAAATAAACGTGAATATGAAAGCCATGTTTATTGTAGCCAGTGTGGAAAAATTATTGCAGGGTTAGATGTAGGCCAGTTTTGACTCCTGCATGACTGTATTGTATAGTGATATAAACAGCTTAAAAGTAAATGGGAAATTATTCGCTGATGTTACGAATGTTACCTACACAGAGTTGCCATTGTTGGCAGATTGCTAGGAAAGCCTTTGGCCCAGGAGAGATCAGAAAAGTCACACACCAGGCATTCTATAAAAATAATTTTATTTACAGAAAACAAAACATATTTAAAGCTTCTGCATTTTTACAGGCTCTCAGTGAGAGCTGCTTAACTCTCTGCATGCCTATACAGAAAGGAAACTGAAACTAAAACAAGTCCAGGCAAGTTCTTCCCCCCAGGTGCAAAAATTAACAACTGAAAAGGGGACAGTTAAATTCAACCTCTTCACCCGGCCAAAATGATTAGTTACCATAGTAACCTTAATCTGTAGTAGAAAACATTAACAGCCATTTCCTCAACATCCTTATTTTTAGGGACTGGGACAACCATCATTTGGCTTATGGAATGCTACTATGCACATGACCACATTCATGTTGGTATCATATGCATTTTAGGTATTCTAGATTTTTATTTCAGTGCTTCCTTCATTGCTCCTGTCAGTGGCCAGTATTTGTTTGTTCATGGTAGGTAATACCAGAAGCAAGTACAGGAGAAAACCAGCAGATCATCTCTACCCACCTGAATGGAATGGATGATTATTTTATTCCACCTACAAATCTGATCATCAATCACATCAGGTAAGAGTTCTCTTAGCACCAAGAGCTGTATCTTCAGTCTAACAGTTCTCCTGAATCACAGAAACTACTTGTTTGCTTTTGTACCTGTTGCTAGAAACTCAGGAAGAAGAAGCCATAAAGATCTTCTGCAAAGGCTCTGTTAGTCTAGAAACAGGACATGACAACAGACAGACAGAATGCATCCCAAGAAGCAATGGAGCAGTAATGACTAGCCTGACAGAATTAACCATTAGTTTATCCATTCTCAAGATTGTCACTGAGTTTTAATTTAATTTAATGAAAACTTCAACCAATGATTTACATTTTCATTCTTGGTATGGTAGCACTCTAATAAATGGATTTCAGCTTTTGCAGTCTGACAAACACTCAGCATATTTCTTCCTTTGTTTTCAGGAAGAAAATGAATAATAGAGCCTAGTTCAAATACCTCCTCACTGTATTAAAACATGATTCTAAGAATTCTTATTTAAGTCTTGTCTACTCTTGGCTGAAAGCCATTGAAGATGTGCCATCCAGTCATAGAGCAATATCATCAATATTTATGAAGCCAGTTGGTTGTAGAACTTCCAGAGTCTGTTCCAGGGGGCTGCTAAAAGTTTGCCATGGCAGCATAGCCCTATTCTACGCTGTGAACGAAGAATAGTGAAGGAAAAAAAACCCTACTCTTTGTTTTAATTTCAAAAATTGTATATATTTGCTTTACATAGCAATATACATTTGCACATCCAGTGAATGGGTGACATAAAAAATTGTGTCATACATACATATACCAATATTCCAATTCCAACCAAACTGTAGGAGGATTGGGGTGTTGCAGTGATTAAGGCATTGGATTAGGGCTTGGGAGACCCAGATTTAACTCCAGCCCCAGCCATGCAAATTGACTGGAAAACTTTGGGCCTGTCCCCTCTACCCCCATCCAAATTATCTCACAGGGTTGCTATAGTGGAGATAACCTGAAATGGAATCCCTGGGTAAGTTGCCCTGAAGTCTTGGAGGAAAGGAGTAATACAAATGTAATAAATAGAGTAAGAAGCTCACACACATTTGCAAGTCATCTTAAACAATGATTTAGCACAAGGACCCAAACAGAAATGAGCTAAAGTCAGCTATGTCAGGTGGTGGAGCTTGAAAGTACCCCTTTTACTACATCTTATTATCTCATATGGAATGACAAACTTTGGGTTGATCTCAATATAAATTAATGATTTCTGAGCTGCCTTCCTGAAGAAATTAGCATAATTATTAGCATAATTAGCAATACATATAACTCAGGGTTTGAACAATAACAAAAGAATCTAGCTGCCCAAGAGGAAAGGAATGGAGGGGAAATGGACACTTAATGCCATGCTAAACCCGTTTACTGCAAATATGGCCAGTGAGTACTTACTTAATAGCAGCAGGTGTATCATACTCCCACTGATCTGCCTCATTCACCTGTCAGTGTAGCCTTGGGTATGTCTCCTAAGACGTCTCCATGAGTTCATAAATCCAACTACCAGATGTATGTTTAGACTGCAGCCATACATTTATTGTAAATATAGAAATGCTTTAAAGAAAGGATTTTTGTTCAAAATAGACTTCTAGCATCCTGATTCAAAGGAACAGCAGGTGTAATCTTATTACTCCTTGGTCACACACCATTTTCATTTTCTGCACTAGATTTATTTTTTAATCTGTAATTGATGCAAGTACAATAGTTGAAAGACAAACTAAATCCCAGGATTGTTTGCAGGATCATAGAATATAAAACCTTGTTCTTAAGGAATGAATTTTTATGCATGATATAGTGCAGTTTTCAACTCTACTTTCTCTGTTACACACACACACACACACACACACACACACTGTAAGAACTGACACCATGAGTCCCAATATTGACCTGACTCATGCACAGCTGACATATGCAGAATTCAGATTTATTGAGATTAGTGTCCAGATCAAGAGAAAAGCTGCGATTGAAAGCTTCCCACCTAAACTAGCTAATTAAAACTTTCCAGTCACCCTGCTCCCCCCTTCTATCTCTTCCCACCTAATTCCAATGGTCAGCCATACCAGGCACAGATGTGTTCTGGTAGTACAACCTTGACTCTCCCCTTCTTGTCCAAACAGACAAGATTCACACTCCTTGCAATTAGCCCTCCCATCCAGTTCTTGACACACATTGACTCATCATGGCAGACAAACATGATCAGACGATTCAGCAATTATTTGATTGTGGAGTCTGACACACTGTCATGAGTAAGGATGGCGAGCAGGGGGCTCCCATCCAGACTGTTAAGCGCATGCGTAGCACTGAGGAATTGTTCAGCCATTCAAAGAGACACAGATCGGGACCGCCTTAATCCTTGGGGGTTATATGTCTGGGTTTTCCCATGCTTCTTCAGTTTGTTAGGATTCCTGTTATGTACAAGCAATAAAACATTAGAGACCAGTTCCTTGTCTCAACGTGGTTCCTGGCTGTTAGGACACACACACACTTATTCACTATCCACCACAATCCCAAAACTCTTGGTTGTTTACAAAAATGATTATTATTTGGAGAAACTATGTTTCTATGCACCAAAACAAGTCAGAAATATGGGTTTCACTCCGTGGAATTGGAATACTAGGGCCATGGTTGTTTGACAAACAAAATCACCGACTATGTTGGAATTGGGAAAATATGAAAACCTGTTCCAAATTAGGGCTGCTAGATATTTGACCTTTGTGGCCATCCAGATTTTGGTAGTCTAGATACTATAATTTTATTATTTAAGTCTCTCCAGGTAGATGGACCATCCATGTGTACAGAACTTGTGTATAAGTAAGTTTTTTATTAATTCCTATGAGTTTGAGTCACAACAGGAGATACCATCCTTTCAATTCAAGACAGATGCACTGTTTGGTGTTTCTTAAACTCTTCTATCACTATTCCACCCCAGTCTCTTTAAGAAGAATTTTCTGTAAAGAAAGGAAGAGTTCAAGGGGTACCAGGAAATGCTGTCATCTGTCCAAAGAAAAATCTACCATCACTGTGTCCACAGCTAGCTCTTTTATATAGATATTTGTATTTTCCAATTGATGTAGATTTAGTAAACCCGTTGATTTCAAATGTCTACTCTAACAATTGCTAAGGGCAACTTAATGAGGAGACTGAGAAAAGTGTTACATACCTTGAAAAACTAATTTTCTGTATTAATCATTGAGGTCACGTTTATGTTAGTCTGATATATTTAAAAATCTTTATGCAATGTGAACATACTTTATTTGTTTGTTTGTTTGTCCAATTTATATAGCTGCCAATATCACAACCAGTGATTCTGGGTGGCGTCAACAAAGTTAAAACATTAAAAATATAAAACACTTATCATTACTATTATTAAAAACATTAAAACTATAAAAAATGAAGTGAAGACAAAGAAATAGTAGGCAAAGGGATGTTAATAATAAGGGTGTCATGAGTACAGATGGTGAGCAGGAGGAGGCCCCTATCCAGGGGGGAAAATGCATGCGTAGTTTAGAGACTTTGAGCTGTCATTCAAAGAAACCCAGAACAGACCCGCCTTGAGTTTTGGGGTTTATCTGTCTGGGTTTTCCCACGCTTCTTCATTTTGGTAGGATTTTCTGTCTACAATAGCAGTTAAATAAAACACTAGAGACTTCTCCTCGTCTCAGTGTGGTCTTTGCTTAGCCAGGACAAAGGGAGCCATCTCACTAGTTCACCAGTCCCCTGGGGGCCCCAAGACTCTTGGCACAACCTGGTCTTGAGGGTCTTGCGGAAGATCAAAAGTGATGGAGCCAGCTGCACCTCAAGGAAGAGAATATTGCACAATGTGGGCACCACAGCAGAAAAGGCCCACTGTCTTGGACCCGCCAAATGTAGCTTCTTCAATGATGGAACCTGTAACATGCCCTCTCTGCTAGATCTGGTGGGATGGGCAGATGTAATTAGGGAGAGGCAGTCCCTCAAGTAATCTGGTCCAATGGCATGTAGGGCTATAAAGGTCAACACCAGCACCTTGAATTGGACCCAGTAACCAATGCAGCCTGCAAAGCAGGGGTGTCATGTGTGTTCTACCAGAAGCACGCTTCCCTTCTCGCACTGCTGCATTTTGTGCCAGCTGAAGTTTCCAGATAGACTTCAAGGGCAGCCCCATGTACAGCACATTACAATAGTCCAGGTGGGAGGTGACGAGGGCACGACTGACCATGAGTATGGCCTCTCGATCTAGGAATGGGTGCAACTAGCCACATCTGCCACCTGCTCAATTAGCCCATCCTCCAGCTAGCTCCATCAGCAACCAAACGTCCCAGTGCTGCCAGCTCACAATCCCAACCTCTTAACATTAAGACAGAGAAGCAATAACTGGAAGCCCAATGCTATTTTTTTTTGCAGCAATAGATCTAAAGCAAATAATAGTAATAATGATCTGCTATTACCATAGAATGTCCTTTGGGATTTCAGCACTTCAGTCTCTTACCTACACAGATTCCATTTATCCCATGGTACAAAACGTGATAGTGTGTTGTTTCAGCTTTAATGTCTTTTCCCTGAATATCGCTGTGTGTCCAACTAAAGATACTCTATTGCATCTCAGCATTAAGCTCTAAGTGTCATTAAACAAGGTAACATTTATTTGCCTCATTCCTTCCCATGATCAAAATGATCCCTAGTATGACATTTGATCTAAGCAGTGGTAGATAAGTTGAGGCTCCAGAGTTGGTGGCTGCCCAATGCCCCTTCAAAGTTTCTATTGAATTATAGTCTTCAGTGTGATAGATGGGAAGTTATTAAATATGTGGCAGTGGTCATACTAAGTATTTTAAATTAATTTAATGTTCATCATATCTAGTTTCTGTGCTAGCTCCACTCACTGTTTATGATGTTCGCTCTAAATTTTTGAAGTGGCCCCTAGCATGTAGCACTTCAGGCTGAAGTTTGGCCTTCCACCTGAAAATTATGTATTCTTGCTATAAAGTTTACTTAAATACATTTTGATTTTGAGCACTTAGGCATCATAATATTATTCACTCAAGAATGCAGCATTTCTTAAGGTACATACAGTTGTTATACCATGTTTTGCCTTTTGTTTACAGGTTCGGTTTCATCTTTAATAAGTCAAAGGCTGCGGTTCACAAAATTGATCTGGAAACCATGGCTCATATCAAGACTGTCAGCTTTGGAAACTACAGCTGCCTGCCCCAAGCCATGGCCTACACCCACCTGGGGGGCTATTTTTTTGTGCAGTGCAAAGCAAATATGTCCATACCAAGAATTTCACAGCTTATAATTGATAGTGTTACAGATTCTGTTATTGGCCCCAACTATGACGTTTCAGGTACTCCTTACATCTCTCCTGATGGACGTTATTTGATCAGTGTAGATGAAGAGAGCAGGAGGATCAGAGTCCAGGCCATAACAATCCAAGGAGAAATCAAATTGATTTATGACTTACAAACCGCTATGCACATATCTCATCTGACATTCCAGTCCTCTTTCACTGAAGCCAATCAGTATTATATATATGCTTCTTCACATTTGCAAACAGATGTACTTTTTGTTGAGTTGTCAACAGGGAAAATGGACCTCTTGAAGAACTTAAAAGACCCTATCAGATCTAAAGACTGGCCCTGGAACAGCTACAACAGAATTATCCAAGACAGTGGATTATTTGGTCAATACCTTATAACACCAGCAAAGAATTCACTCTTTATAATTAATGGGAGACAAAATACATTACGCTGTGAGGTTTCAGGAATCAAAAAGGGCAATACAGTAGTTTGGGTAGGAGATGTATGAAAAATATACAAAAGGAAAAAGGAACCAGAACTTTCAGGAAAAAAAAGTACTGATTGAACATTTAACTGCAGCAAAAAATATATATGCAGTAGCATTGTATATTTTTACACTGAGGGGAAAAAAACTGGTATACATTTCACAATAGACGACTGGCCTGTTGCAAGATATAGGGTATGCTCTGCTAATTGGAATTGGTTATACTAGGAATTTATGTTGAGTCCAGTTTAACAACTTAATTTATGGAATATATCCTGGGAAAGGAATGGTTCAACTGAGATGGTATAAGCAACATCCTATAGAACCTCACCTTTGACTTGAAAGGCTGATCAATCTTTCAGTTTTCTCTAGGTAATCAGTTTTCATTTTGTTATTTCAACAGAACATTTTGTAAACAACATTGTGCCATGTGGCATGAGATCAACCCTACCAGTTAGATTATTTTATTTTCACAAGGGTGGAAAAGCTGGAGGAATTTAGGCATTAATGTACTTTATTGAAATTGCAAACTCAGTCAAAAGTCTTTTTAGAGCCATTCATGTCAAAGATTTCTGGAATCATTCAATATAGCAGATAATATTAAGGCAAAACGTTTGTATATTTTAAAAGGCAATACTTACACTCATCTAAAAACAGAATCAGACTGAGGCAGTAAGCTGAAAAACTGGACTATACATTTTTTCAACTTCTGCTACTCCTACATATTTCAGAGGTTGGCAGACTTCCCCCAATCCCTCTCCTATTGTATTGTACTGAAGACATCACACTGAACATTAAAGGAAACATTTAAGAAGTGACAAATCAAGGATGGAGGGGGAAGTATGAAAATAGATTGATTCAAAAAGAAAATGGAAATAAGTATTGGATTCAAGTCAGATGTAGTCATGCTTGGAGCAGACCAACTGAAATTGCTGGGAGTAGCATTTCCACTGTAAGCCATGGTCTTCTCTTGAGTTAATACAGTTCCTACAAAGGCTAAGGTTTATATGCACACACGCATATACCAAATGACATTGTATTAGGGCTTTCTCTCAGACCTAACCCAAGCACGTATATCTGGCGTAGCGGGACCTCCAGATCTAGGAAACTTTGTATAAGGTGTCAATAAATGAACAAATATGCAAATATCTTCTATGTAATCAACAAAGAGATATATTAACTTTATTTTTTGAACAGCGCCAGCCATTCAAAGTATACAAAAATAAGCTGCTGTTTTAGCATTAGAGAAAAGAAGCAGTGCTGTTTCCAGGACAGAACCATTTTTCAGAAGGCATTTATTCCCCTTCATTAAAAATTTACCATTAGTCAAAGAAATTGGGCCCTTCATAGAAACAATAGATACATCTTTAAAAGCACTCTTTTTAATAGCATATTTTTGTGCAGAAAACTTTTAGCTTTTATATAAATCAGACATATCTGTCATCTAAGACCCTAGGAAGAAAAGCCTTTTAAAAATCCGTCTATTTATTCCATTTTGCTGCTCTTCATATTCTTCTTTCATTCATAATGTCCTCATTTATAGTCAATTAGCATTTAGTTATGAAACCAAGAGTAAAGTAACACTCAGTTTAATGAACTAAAAGGGGAAAGGGATGCCTGTTAAAGTAAAGCATCCATTAAATCAGAATGGGATTTTATATGTGCAGATTTTACACATTCTATACATGCATAAAATAGGAATAGGGGTTTACACATGCGTAACTGATGTATTTTACGCATGGATAAAATGGTGCATGGGATTGTTATGCATGTGTAAATGGCAGATGGGATTTTATGCATGCACAGAAGCACATAATATATGGACAGATGTTTGTTGCATCTGAAGTCCATTAAATCAAAGTTTTACTGCAATTTAAAAGGAATTAAGTTATACCAATGATGCAACAACTGACAGTAAGAATTGTGCATTGATTCACCATAACATGCAAATACACTTGCCAATTTAAAAAGACGTAACATGTATGCATCTTGTTAAGAATGGAAACTAAGTTCTGTTGGAATACAGATACACACACAAAGTCCCAGTGTACCTTAAGTCAGTGGAATTCAAATGCCTTTATCTGATGCTTTCATTTTTATTGATGTATTTTAAAATATAACTTCAATTTGGTTTAATATAATATTTTCCAGAGCAATCCTGTCTTTTCCATAATGCTTGGTGAGTTTCCCCCCACTCCCAAAAAGGAATTTGTTGACTGGGATTAATATTTATTCAATATATATGGTAATAACTAGAAAAGTACCTCTTTAATCATTTTTGCAAGAAGTGAAATCACTGTGTTTCAAAAGCACACAATTATTTCTGCCAAGCAGACAGTAACCATCTTTAATTTGATGATTATGTGCCAGGGGCTTTAAAGTATATATCAATGTGCATGCGTTAAGATTCTCTGTTCCGAGTGGGATCCCTGTTTCTATGGGCTGTTTATGTAGAAGATGGTGCCATGGATGCCAGTTGCCAAGGACATCACTGTGACGGTAGTGCTATTGCTCACTACCCCATAATCCTTCACCTGTCCTAGGGCAGTCTTATCCACTCTTGCTGGCTGATGAATTCTGGGAGTTGAAGTCCACACATCAGGGGGAGGGGGGATACAGATTGGGCAAGATTGATAAAGACAGTGATGTGAACTTCCAAGTGGCTTGACATGCTTAATATCAAGGACCCAAATCCAGTTTTTCAACTGGATGGAACAAGAAAAGTATTTCTCTATTACATGTTAGCCTTTGCTGAGTGATTTCTATTGCTGGACATCTACTGTTGGACTGCATCTATATTATAAATGTAAACCACTTCATTGACATTGTTTCTATTAAAATACTTTGAGAACTGTAATCATATTTGAGGATCTAGAAATTGCTAAGAATTCTTAGTGTATCCTCCCCTCCCTCATAATTGTTCCATTTTCATTATTCACTTATGGAAGCCATTGCAGATTGAAACCAATCTAAGCGAAGGACTCCACAGATTGAAACCAGCCAAATTCTGAAGTATTGATGCAGCTTAAAACAAATTATTCAATTTTTTGACCTGAAACAGGAGAAGAATGAGATCTTCTTAATTAATGAAGCACAGAATTCTTGCAATCCATAACCTAATCCATAATCTTTAACTTTCTAGAAAGAAAGGATATGAGAGCTATTAACAGAAGTACAGTAGTTGGGGGTTGTGCCCTCTCTTATCCCAATGTGATCAGTGGTAAAATATACTTTTCCTCCCTAAAGCCATTGTTTCCTCCTATGAGCCATAGGAGGTTAGACTTCAGATATTAAATATTGGATGTAGCCTCCATTTGGAAATATTGTAAAGCAAAGCTACAGCCGATTTATTGTCAAGGTGTTTTACTGAGCATTGCTTTAAAGTTCCCTTTTTATTATTTCTGAATAGGTTGAGTTGCCCATCAATTAAAACTTTTGTGAAGAAAAAAATGTCGATTTCATTTTTTTAAAAATCCTTGTAAATATCTGTTGAGGTAAATATTCTTGAAATTAAGATATGAAGGTTGTGTAATAAGCTTCACTGCTTTCTGTTTACTTTAATACACTGGACTAGAGTGAATTCAAATGTTAACCTTCCAAAGATGCTCCTGCGGCTTTCTTCTTTCACCCTCAAGTTCTATTGATGTCTTTTCTAAATATCCAAATGACCTCATCCTACTTAGAAAATGATAATTAATTTAGGTGCAACACATAACTTGTGAACAGTTCCAATTACGTTTGATCTAACTGAAAAGTGTGCACATTTCATAATCATAATTCTGAGATCACAATTGTTCTGTACCACAAAAGGTGAACATCAGGTTTGTTTCCTTCCAACTCTTGTTTCTCAAGCTTATTAAATCTCATTTGTTTGCATTTCCTGATTTATTTCTTTTGTCTGCCTGTACATAACATTTGGATACCACGTCATATTCTTTCTCAGCCAAGAAATTAATAGTCACAGTGATTAAGTGGAAATAATTTAAATTGAAATAGCATGTAATTAGCTACCCTAACATGCTTGTTTATCATTAGAAGTTCTATTGGATGGACATTGATTTCAATGAACAAAGCAACTGATTTAAGATAAGGATCAGATCCCTGATATCCAATGCAATGTTTTTCACTACTTAAATAAAAGACAGTACAAAAGAGATGTCACAATCATACTGGGTAGTGGTGTTTTTCTTTTTAAAGAGGAAATTGCTAAAACAGCAATTTTTTATCAATCTAGCAATTTATCTGTATCTTGCTTCGTGGCACTCAGAATTAAACATGCTACCTTGACATTTTGATAGAGGAGGCAAGGATTAAGCTCTGGTCTGGGTGCCAACAGGAACACGGACATTTCGTAGTGCTCCAAAATACTTGGCTTTTTCTTCCATCCTCTTGATATGCCTGCAGAAAGTGGGAAGTGTTATTATAAAGAACAGGAGTTTAAAATTGTGTGCACTTTTTATCATTGTTTTACTGTTACCCTTTTATTAAGTTTACTTAATATTTCTATTTCTTTAAATTGCTTTGGGAGGGTATTTGCCCTGAGAAATGTCTTGGAAATATTTTTTTAATTAACAACAGGAGCAACAACAAATCTCCCATCCTTGATAATTACTCATGTTCCAAGGCTCAAGTGGAACAAAGAAGGGTTGAATTCTTTCAAAAAATAATACGTTTTCCTCACACTCAGGTAATGAATCTTGACCATGAACCAAAAGACAAAATTAAACAATTATTCACTAGTGGCTAAAACCTGTGAGTTATGGGTCTACATTCTTTCTATTGGAGTATTAGGAACCCAGATAGTGGCCATTTTCTGTTCATCACAGGTCTGGATGGGGATAGGAATGATGTACACAGTCTCTCATGGGTCATAATATTCTCATGCTCATAACATCCTGCACCTAGTTTCTCATTACTTCCAATATTTTTGTAAAAGTATGTTGCTGCTAGGCAGGAGAGGAAAACAGGCTTCTGTTAAAGGATTGCTCTCATGAAATCCTGATTTACTTAGAAGTAGGTAAATTGAGTCATGATCCAAATTAAACGGCTGAATGAACCATCTGTTCCCCATAACATCTTAGGCTACATCTTGGAAAAAACAGATGGTGTCATCATAGCCTAAGGAAGGCTGAGAATGACCTTCAACCAGCCTTCTTTTTCTTCAAGACTAGTTTAATTAAGTACTTTGGCACATAGTCTACTGCCCTGCATGGTGTCTTCAGCACTTGTCAGACACAGTCAGATAAAGTCAGTCAACACAAAATGACAGACAGAAAGCTAGAAAGAGCTCAGTGAGCAAAACAAAGTGCATTTAACCTTAGCTAAACAAGTCTCAGCCGAGCTTGAAAAATTACATCAAATTTCATTGGACTTTTCCCTTGGAGGATTGGTATTTCTTGAAATTCAAGGCAAATGAATTGTTTCAGAATTGTCACAGGCATTCCTCCTGATTTTTTTGAGCAGCATGTATATTCTAAAACTTTTCCAAAGAATTTGACCAAATTATATTACAAGCCCCTAGTTGGATTAAAGGTTGAGCGCCTGCTGGTGAAAATGCAACTATTCTTTTGAGTAGCTCCAACAATTAACATTCTTGGATTATAGCAACCAAGCAACAAAGTTATGGGCCTCTGGTGAGACATCTGCCTGCTTGATTGAAGGAAAGACTGCTGAGGAAATATTGTGACATACTGGTAATGTCTCTGGACTGGAATACCAGATGCTCCAACATTTCTTAGATAATAGATATATCTGCACAACAGCTTTTGAAACTTTGGTTCAAAGTATCCTTGGAAGGACAAAATGCAGTGAAATTTAAGGTACTTCATATCTGCATTAAGCAGGGCCTGTGCTGTTCCTGAAGTTTCTTCTCTTTTTCATTGCAAATACATGGCCCCAGAGAGGAGACCAACCAAATTTATTGGTGCCTGTAGCTGAAGGAAAGAGATGTACCTTTCTTCAGATGCATTGTTATGATTGGCATACATCACAAAATTCTGCCCATGAAAGTTACATTCTTATACACAATATATTCTGATATTCTTTGTCTGTGTGCGTGTGTGTACTTTAGTATACCAGAGGAAAAAAGAATCCAGTAACCTTAGTTTCATTTTCATAAAACCAAGTTTCTAGTTCTTAAAATCTGAAAAACAGACATGTTGATAATGCCTGATTAACTCAAATTTTACTCAGGGAGGGTAAAATTTCCATTACAATCCTAAAATTCACTCCCAAAGGAGTGAATGCTATGTTATTATGTGACTTATTTTGTTAGTTATTAGTATATTATTGTATCTATCTGTTTCACTCTGCTTTTGTCCTTTTAAAATTTGCTGGTCATTGACCAAATAAATATTATTGATAGATTGATTGATTGATTGATCAATCCCAGCAACACAGTAGCTATATACACTAATGTACTCAAAATCATTTAGCTTTACTAGCATGTAAAGTTCCATGGTCCAGAGACACAGAGTTGAAGGAATGCTGTTGTGGTGGTGGTGGTTGTTATGAATTAGTTTACTCCTGTGTTTCAAATTATTCAATTGTGTAAATCTTAGTTTCTAGACTTTCTGCCGTCTCAACAATGTCTAAAAAATTAAAATGTGTCATATCATTTTTACCCTTTCTCTCAGCCTCCTCCAATCTTCTATTGCCTTCTTCTTGGTATTGTCTCAATTTTCATAGTATTCCTGGCATTTGGCCAAGAATCTGGTCATATTCTATTTGAAGGATGCATAAGTCCAGGAAACACTCATTTGCATTTTGCATCTGTTGCTGGATCAGCTATTTCACTTTTACCTTTCAAAACAAAATCTTGGAAGAATATTGTTCCTTCTTTTCACTCTATTCTTGGATTATGAGGTGTACATAACATTTCTCTATATGTGCTGATACGCATTATTGAAGAATTAAAATATTGTCAATCCACTAATGCATAGGTTGAAAAGAAACTGATTTTTTTAAAAATATCTAGAATATTCACAGCTTTCACCTAAGGTAAATGGCACCTTTCCTGGTGAATGGAAATGTTAATAATATATTGCCCCTAAGTATATATCAGCACTACTGTCAACTGATAAGCATTACAAACCTTCTTAACATTGACATTAACATTCTTATCATTCATTCTTATTTGTGCGATAATGGACTTTTTTTTAATCCTCCTGCAATGCTGAATGTAGAAAGAATATATATATATATACACACACACATATATATATATATACACACACACACACACACACACACACACGTGTGCACACACACTGTATATAATTGTTTTATCCTGCCTTTATCATTTTTATAAATAACTCAAGGTGGGGAATATACCTAATACTCCTTCCTCCTCCTATTTTCCCCACAACAGCAACCTTGTGAGGTGAGTTGGGCTGAGAGGGAGTGACTGGCCCAAGGTCACCCAGCCGGCTTTCATGCCTAAGGCGGGACTAGAACTCTCAGTCTCCTGGCTTCTAGGCCAACACCTTAACCACTACACTACACAATGCTGGTACTTGAAGCTTAATGTAAAACAGAGGCTTACAGTAGTTGGCAGCTCTTGGTTGCACTTCAATGGGCCCTGTTGACAATGATTGGTGGTGACTCCGTAAGAGTGCCAATGCCATGTCCAAGAGGGTGCTCTTCATTCTATGTGTGAATTGTGTCCATTCATTGGTCAGAAAGCAAAGTTTAGCAAGTTTTTCCAAAGTTTGGAGGAGAAAAGCAAAGGAAAATTCCAATGTGCTTGGACTTAATTTGACTGTATTATATGAAACTAAGGAGTTGGTGATTTTGACACAGTGGTTCCAAAATGCAGCAAGCTTCCATTCTAACTTTGCTTGAAATACTGTATGTCATTTTTTTCCATATTGTTAATTACTTTCAAAACCCCAGGGGTTTTTTTGCAAGCCATGGGTCTAATCACTGTATTAATAGTATAATTTTCCCTATACATCAAGCAACAATGAAGAAAAATTATACATAACAATAAGTTACTATCAGCATCATGTGTGACTGACAGTATTTATTTTTTTAAAATGTATTTTCTACCCCGCCTTTATTATTTTTATAAATAACCGCCCAGAGTCGTTGCAAAACGAGATGGGCGGTGAAGAAATATGATAGATAAATAAATAAATAACTCAAGGCGGGGAACATACCTATTACTCCTTCCTCCTCCTATTTTCCCCACAACAACCACCCTGTGAAGTGAGTTGGTCTGAGAGAGAGTGACTGGCCCAAGGTCACCCAGCCGGCTTTCATGCCTCAGGCGGGACTAGAACTCTCAGTCTCCTGGTTTCTAGCCCAGCACCTGAACCACTAGACCAAACTGGCTCTCTTTACTACCAGTTAAATACAGGATTGTTTTAGTAACACATTAAGATCCTCTGAAAATAGAAAAGTTATGATAGAATATATCATCCAATGGCTTCAGACAACAGAATTATCCTGCTGAAAAACAAGAACATTTCCTTTTGATTTTAATATCACTACAGCAGTAATGTGGAATGCTTCAGCATGACATTATGGATTATATAGTATTTCTAGACTAGTAACTGTGTTCACTTTCTCTGCCAGAGAGATTTGAAATAGTTTTATGATTCTGTAAATGTATGACAATCCTTACACATTCGCCATACATAATTCTACATATCGAGAGGCACTTCCTCCCAATGTTTTGCTTCTCTTCTTCCCAGCAGTTTGCAAGGGGAGTTTAGCAAATAAATGGTAGCTGAAGCTATAAGTGACAGCTAATTATTTAATCTATGCAGCACTTTTCCAATGTCAGATACAGATTTAGGTGCTTTAGGGTAGATAGTACCAAGAGGTGTCATTTTCATTTTCCCGTATTCTCCCAAGCCCCTTTGGGAGAGCAAATCCAAAGTCATGATGTCTAAATAGCTGAGCTATACAGAGACCACCTGATCAAGTCCAGGATTTTGATTCTTTGAAATGTTTTTCACTGCATGTAGGTTATTTTCAGTATGTGTTGAACTTACTGCAATAGTATGTCCCATGGTAGGGAACATTTCTGCAAAATTCCACACAGGGAGCTTGTGACAATTCTAAGAGAACAGGAAGAGTGTTCATAAGGAATAATCATGCCCCTCTCTGAATATTTGGATCTGATTATCCGGAGCTGAAGTGAAAGTAAGAAGGATAAACTCACTGCTCTCCTTTCCTTCCTTCCTTCCTTCCTTCCTTCCTTCCTTCCTTCCTTCCTTCCTTCCTTCCTTCCTTCCTTCCTCCCTCCCTCCCTCCCTCCCTCCCTCCCTCCCTCCCTTCCTTCCTTCCTTCCTTCCTTCCTTCCTTCCTTCCTTCCTTCCTTCCTTCCTCCTTCCTTCCTCTTTCTTCTTTCTTCTTTCTTCCATTATTTATTTATGATTTAAGTTTATGGAACAGCCCATCTCAAATGTATGACTCTGGGCAGCTCATAGCAATTAAAACTATTTAAAAAAAAGAATTGCTTAATTTAAATTTAAATATTAAAATTATATGAAAAGTCATACAACAACACAGTCAGTAGCCAACGTATAACAAGAACTGCCAACAGCAATCAGCATAAAGACAGTACAGGCTCTATGGCACACCTGGATCCCCAAGCCCAGTGGCAAAACCATATCTCTAAGGCCTTACAAAAAGCCAGTAGGGTCAGAGCCAATCTGATCGCTGGGGGGATGATATTCCAAAGGGCAGGTGCCACAACAGAAAAGGGTCTCTTCCTGAGCCCCGCCATATGGCACTCCCTAGCAGACAGGACCTGGAGCATACTCTCCTGATGGATCTAATGTGGAGATGTAACCAGGGAAGGATGGTCCCTCAGATAACGAGTCCATGCCACAAAGGGTTTTATAGGTCATCACCAGCCCCTTGAATTAAACTTGGAAGAATATTGGTAACCAATGCAGCTTGTGGAGTGGAGGTATAATATGCATTGACCATGCAGCCACCTTGTACACCAGCTGAAACTTCTGGGTGCTCTTCAGGGGCAGTCCCCTGCAGTAGTCCATGTCCTTCCTGATTGGTTGATGCCTCCCAGGAGATGGCATGCAGTTGGATCCAGGAGATCCTAAATGGTTCCTTGAGGAAAGGGGTGATTCCTCTGGCTCCTAAGGAGGCAGTGGTCTGTCTCTCCTCAAGAAGCCATCCCAGAATCCAATTGTTATCTGTTGCCCAACATTCCCTTTTTAAGGACATTTATTGAAAAGGTGGTCAGTTTATAGCTCCAAAGGGTCCTGAAAGAAAGGGATTAACTAGATTGCTTTAAGTTGGTTTTCAGACCAGAGTATAGTACTGAGGCCCTAAGGATTACACTTGTAGATGACCTTTGGTAGGACTGGAATGGGGCCGATTCACCCATCCTATCCCTACTTGATCTCTCAGCAGCTTACAATACCATTGATCGTGGCATTTCTGGACTGACTTCAAAGTTTAGAAGTGGGAGAATGGTGCTATCATGGTTCTTCTCCTTCCTCCAGGGCTGGTTCCAATCAGTGTTGGGGGAAGGGATCTAACCTGAGACCCCTGCTTTTTGGGGTTCCTTATCTATGCTCCTATTGAACATCTACATGAAACTACTGGGTGATGCTGTGCATCATATGTGGTCAGTATACCTCTCCACCATAGGCCAGCCAAGTGATACTTTCAAGGTTCTTTCCCAGTGTCTGGAAGCTGTGGGGTGTCTGGATGGGGAAGAACAGGCTTTGACTCAACTCAAGCAACACCAAGTAACAATGAGGCTTTGGGTCCCCCAGCTCTGAGGACTCTCCACCTTTGATTCTGGATGTGGTTGTACCCCTGCCCCCCAAAGAAAGAACTGGTGTGCAACCTGGGGGTCCTCTTGGACTCTTGGCAGGTAGCAACCATGGCCAGTAGGACTTTCTCCAAATTCAGCATATGCTGAAAATTGACAGCAGTTTCTTACTGTTTTAAAATGGGAAATATATGAAAATGATTGGGAAAGCCAAACAAAAGACCTAATCTAGTTGAAACAAAAATCTCCCCCTAAAATATGTGGATCTATTCATGAGCACAATATAGCCTTATCTATGTTGCCTCTCTTGTGGACAACCATGTCTACTGGCTCTTGGTTCTCCATACCACTATTAACAGTCTGCAAAACTGCAAACTAAAGTTCATAACTACACAGGGTTGGAAAGTCAGATTTCCCTGGCCAAGGACAACTTGCCATCAACAATATATACTATCATCTCTTTCTCCCTTGGTGATCCCTCTTGCCAACGTATCCAGCCATTTCCATGAATTTGCCACAGATGCCGAGTGAAAGAACCAAATAAATAATATTTATATGCTATTATAATACAAATAGCCTACTTCATCACCAGTTGCATTGCTAGTAATTTTAACAACACAAGATAGATGGAAAGGTACAGAAAATAAAACAAATTAAACTTACGTTTGTTTGTTTTTAAATATTTATACCTAAGAACAAGAAAAGAGTAAAGAGAAAGAAGGAAGACCAAGCTGGTGATGGATTACTGATCTAAATACTGAATTTGAGGGCCAATGGTCAGAGGAGGAACAATTGCTGCCCACAAGGCATTTTTAAATGAGTGTTAGATTTTTCTTTCCTCATAAAAATAAACAAAAGGGGTCACAAAGGCAATACAAAGCCATGTTTGTAAATCAGAATATGGGAAGAAAATGCCTCCCCTAAGAATAGCTTGATGATAGTTTTAGGTTTTGTCTTGAATTTCTTGTCAAGGAGGAATATGTTCATTGAGTGAGAAAAAAATATATTGAAATGGTTATACCTAATCTCTCTCCCCTGCTCCCACCTCATGGCTCGAAGGTACAAATCACCCTCGCTCTTTCTCTTGTGTAGCTTTGAGCACATTAAAATAACCCTGTCACTTCAGGGGAAGCCAGTTGCTTGGGACTTTTTCAAGAACAGCAGCTGAATACTACTCTAAAGTCAGGATGGTCAAAACAACCTTCCCCCACTCTCCAGACTGGACCATTAACCGTTGCCCAGCCAAACATGGACGAAAGGCCCCAGGCAGCTAAGAAGAAGTCCCCAAGATCTTGGATCGTGTCCCTTATCAAGCAGCATTAAATAGCAATGCTGCAATGGTCTAGATCATTGGTTCTGGGATACAGCCAAGAGATGTCAGAGTCTCTTATGTTTCCAGTTGTGTTTGGTACAACTGCAATGCTTGATACCAATGGAATCTTTATGTAAATATTTGGCCAAAGCAAGGACACATGACCTTCTCTGAAATATTTCCATGCCTCCCTCACATTTGTAGGCATTTTATTTCTGCTCTTTTTATGAAAAGTCAAAAAGATCCGATTGAAAGTTCAAGCCCAGTTCTTGTTACCTTTCGCCACACAGAAAGTTGCTACCCAAACAACAATCTTGGAAACTTCTATATGGATGGGGAATATTTAAATGGGCCTTCAGGTATCAGCAGCACTGACTGATTTGAAAAAAGCTAAGCAGGGTTGGGCCTGGTTATTACTTTAAGGGGAAGCCACAAGGACATACAAGGTTTGTAAGCTTGACTGGCAAGTCAAAAAACCACCCAGAAGAAAACAATAGCAAACAATTTCTGTATTATTGCCAAGAAAACTACATGGACATAGCTGTCAGCCCTCCAAGGTAGAGCAAACTTAGAAACTAGGTACTAATACTTTTATTATAAGGTTATAATAACAGAATCTTGCAAATCTAAATGTGTTTCTCCCCTCTCTCCTGTTTTCTTCATCAGAACGAGGGAGGGTCATGTGTGAGATACTTTCTGAGATTACATTTCTGCCCTGGACTCGGTTTTCTTTCATCTGACCATTGTCTTTGTTGAGGCTCTTACTCCTGTTCCTCAAGGTTATTCCTTCTGCTCATTATATCAGCCTGAGAGAGCCTTTATATATACATACATATATATATATACACACACACATGCACACATGCACACAAACACACACACATACACACACACACACACACAATATATGTGAAAATTTACTTGAAAGAAACTTCAGTAGATTCAACTGTAGTTTTATGAATAAAATGTTTCAGAAACAAAGTGTAAATTGGAGCAACTTCCCACAGTTGTAATTACAAAGTGTGTAATGACTGTATTCCTCAACCTGCCATTAAATTTGATTCATACATGACTGTAGTAGAAATCCCTTTAATGGAGAGTAGCATACAGAACAGCAAAAAAGTTGCAAATGAAAGTTCCCCATTTTCCCCACATGAAACAACCCAATGAGTATGAACCCCCTCCCTCTCTCAGGCATGCAGCCCCGCTCTTCATGCCAGTCAGTTCAGTTCCACGCAGATGTCTCCAATGGCTTGGCAGCTTGACTTTGGATGCCAGAGATAGTCCAAACAAGACGCTTTCACACTCCTGGCATATTTCCCCTCCCAGTTCTACTGACCCGCAAGTCCCAACATGTGTTAACTCCATTCATGCATGTGAATCCAATCAGATGTTCTGGGAACATTTGGTTGGGAAGCATGACATACAGTGATGAATGAGCCTGTTGCGATAATCCATATCTAAGATGTCTAAACAATCCACCAGGATTTATGAGACAACAGGGCTGGTATGATGTCCAGTTAGTAAGTGAGAATCCCATATTCATAGATTTAATAAGCACTGAATGAAGGAAGCCTGAAAGAAAGCCACTATTTCACAGACTGACTCTTAAGCAGTTTTATGGGCTATATGCATACCAGCTGGGTCCTCCATCCATATCCTAGTGGTTTGGGAGGGGGTGTTCATGCGAAAAATGATTTCAACTTCCCTTCTATGTCATCCTGATCCCTTTTCAGTACTGGGCTGCATTTAAGGGTATGCAACTATTCTGAAGGTTAAGATATGCTCCAGGCATCACTGAAGCTACCTTGATAGGCATGGTTCAGAGCTTCATGTTTTAGAAACTATCCAGGAGGCAGGCTGTATCCTCATGATGGTTTTTGTCTTAGGTGTGACTTAGGTAATGCAGAGGCCCAAGAAATGTTTCCTTACTGTGGATGGATCACTCACTATTGAAGGTTGGGGTTTTGTAGCAAATTCAGAGGCAGGGACCAGATAAACTGGGTTCAACCCCAGGGGTTAAGGAATCTAATTTGCTTCGAAATACAAATAAATGAATTTGGCAGTGCTGTGGAGTGCACTTAAGTTAAAATAAGTGGAGAAACAAATAAAAACAATTCTTGTGTCTACACCCACCCAACCAAGGGATAAAATGTGAATGACGCCTTTCAAAAGCAAACTATAACTCTTTCAAAGAGACACTGAGTGGTAGTGATGGGACATTTTAATTTGCCCATCTGTTGGGAGACAAACTTCCAAGCCTGGTTCTTCCAGGAAATTTCTCTTTCAGAGAATGAAGGAATCCACATAAAGAACCACTATCCTGTAATATGTAGTTCTTAACTTTAAGGGAAACTAAAATTCAGCATCGTCAAACATATATCTTGGACTTCAAAAAAGGTAATACACTCAGAACAGTGATCAGTAGGACCCCATGACAGAAACTGCTATTAGGAAAAGGAAGTCAAGATGGGTAGGAGTTCATAAAGAAGGAAAAATTAAAAGCACCATTGGAAAGAATTCAAAGGAGAAGAAAAAGGACATCAGAAGAAGACCACGTGGCTAGACAAAAGGTTTGGGGAAGGTTTAAAAACAAAAGGGACATATATCAGATATACAGAGTCAGGTCACGAGGGAAGTCTACAGAAGACAGCCAAGAACTGTAGAGCTGGGATCAGGAAAGTGTAAGGTCAAAATAAAATGAGGTTAACAAGGGATGCTAGGAATAAGACAAAAATGGCTTATCTAGATATTTCAAAATAAGAGGAAAAGAAAAAAGAACCAGTGTACCAGTTGCTCAGTGAAAATGACAAAATGCTAATATGGAGAAAAAGAAATGGAACATCACTAAACTCCTGTTTTGGTTTAGTCTTCTCTAGCAAAAAAACTGTGTTTCACCAGGAAATTCTAAGGGCAGGATTATAGTTTGAGATCAACAGAAAAATGCTCAGGGAAACCCTCTTTACTTTGAATAAGCTTAAATCTCCAGGACCAGATGAACTGAATCCTATGGTAATGAAAGGAATTAACTGACAGTCTGGCTAGACCTTTAAGTATTACAGGTAGTCCTCGTTTAGCGACTGACTTGTTTAGCGACCATTCATAGTTATGATGGTGATAAAAAGGAACCTTTGCAACTAGTCCTCACATTTACGACCTTCACAGGTCTGTAAAGCAAAGGAAAGCTGACTGCTTCACTTAACGACCAAGTTGTGCATCCCAATTGTGGTCGCTAAACAAGGATTACCTGTATCTTTAAGAAGTCCTGGAACACTGAGGAGAGGCCAGATAATTGGAGGAGAGCAAAGGTCTCTATTGTCAAAAAGAAGAAAAGGAAGTTCCAACTACATAGCAGTCAGTCTGACATCAATTCCTGGGAAAATTTTAGAGCAAGCCGCAAACAGATCGGTCTTAAAAGCTCCTTGAAAACAATGCAGTGATTATCGTAAGTCTGCATGGAGAAGAAATATCACCACTAATCAATAACTTACAAGAACTTCTATCTTCAGAATACCTGGAGATTTTTACCATTATTTCCTACTGAGATGGCCAAGTTGTGTCTTAATGAAACTACTCTTTGTAAACTGTATCCCAGTTTACCCTTGTTCCTTCTGCCAATCTTTACATTAGCTGGGTCTTCAGGAGCTATCTAAGTTTAAACTCCTGATACTCACTTTATGGGCTATAGACGATATGTAAAGGAACATGCAGTTATTTGCCTAATTTGACAGCAAATCATTTTTCTGGGTTTTCAGTTTGATCGTACAATCAGGGTCACTTACTTTTCCCATGTGTTGGAATGGCTACCTTACATTTTAGAGCCTTCTCCCATCTAGCACCTACTCTTTAGAAACAGCTTCTCCTCAAACTGTTTCTGGCGTCTCATCTCCTGAGGGTTTAAAAAAGACCTTTAAAATGCTTCATTTTCAGTACTTTTATGAAGCTAAAAGCACCACTTTTCAGTTGCAGTACCTAATACCAGTTTAAATTATGGTAGAGCTGGTGTTAGAAGATGTTCGTAAATTGATTGCTATATGTATGTATATTTTATATTTTGTTATGATTTTTATTATTATTTGCTTATACCGTGCTTTGCCTTAAACACATCAATAACAATACTAACAACAGCAACAAGTCTGGTTTTCTAATTAGTTTCCTGTATAAATAGTGGGTATGTTGTAAATGTAATATATGTGCCCCATGATATGCTGATTAGTAGTCTATTTAAGTGTGTTGTGGAAGGCAAGACAATCAAAACTGTAGTTGGTTTGAAAACTACTGCACACTCAAACTGCTCATCTGTGGTTCTTCCGAATGAAGAAGAAGATTAAATGGCGTGCCACAAGAATCAGCCCTGGGTTCTCTATTCTTCGACATCTGCATTAATGATTTGGAAGATGAGGTGGTGGGAATGCTTGTCAAATGTGGATAATTTGAGTGAATAGCTAAAACTCTAGAAGAAGTAATTGAGAGGTGACATACAATTTAAATTATTATTATTATTATTATTATAACAATCTTTATAAATAAGATAAATTTATGAACAGAAATTTTAAGAGGATGACATTTAAGTAACAGAGTGCAAATCAATAGATAAATAAAATTTCTTCACTCAGGAAACAAAATCAGATGCACCTGTATAGGTGGAGTATACCGGTTTAGAAACAGTACTTGTCTAAAAGATCTTGGAATGTAACTGACTGCAAACTAAATATAAGCCCAGCAATGTTATGTGGATGCAGAACATGCAAATGCAATTTTGGGCTGCATAATTGCACAGGAAGCAATCATTCCATTTTGTTCTGCTGTGATCAAATCTCACCTCAAGTATTGTTTCCGGTTCTGAGCGTCACACTTTAAGAAGAAAAATTGGACCAGATTAAGAGAAGGATACAAAGATGATCAGGCGACTTAAGTTGTAGGAAGAGAGATGAACAGGATAACTTCAGCTTTAAGAACAAGTGGCTGAGGAGGTTATGATAGCACTATTCAAATATCTGAAAGGATGTCACATGCTTAGCTCCTGATTTTGCAAAGGAATTATTATGGGTTCAAGAGGCTGGCTCTCAGAGAGTTCTCCCAAGCAGGATCCTTCCAACTCTTAGCCAATTCATTTTAATTAATTCTAATGAAAATCTTTCTGCCAATAAAATTGTACAGTTTCCCACATGTCAGAGAGAAAGGGAAAGGGTAAGGGGGAAAAAGGAAAAAGAGAGGAAGAGAGGAAGACAGGAAGAGAGGAAGAGAGGAAGAGAGAAAGAGAAAGAGAAAGAGAAAGAAACACACACACACACACTAATTTTGAGAAGTTTATTTTACTGTTTGCAGTATTAAAATAACAATATGGATATACAGAGAAGCCCAAGAATCACTTTAAACAACAGTAAGCTAGTGGATTCAGGGGGATGAATCTCCTTGTATCCTGCCAACAGGCTTTCTCAGAGCTACCAGAACATGTACAACATGTTCCCATATTTTGTGATGCAGAAAAAGCATTCAGATACAGTGAGTTCTTCTTAAGGAAATGCCAGTGCTTTCTGAGCAGATACAGGCCACCAAGACATCTCTTCAAGGGCAGGGTCAAAATTATTCTTCCTCCTCCATTACAGCCAGGGCTACCAAGCCAAAGGCTATAAACTGAAGGTCCATCCTTAACATCCTTAACACCGCCACACACATACACACACATGCACTCACTCACACAGGCGTGTGTGATGTCTGGCATTGCCACAAAAATCCAACACCAAACACTGTTGCTGAAATTTGGCCACCCGGTTTGTCTCTGAAAAAGAACAGTAAAAGGACCCTTTCAGTACTGCATAATTTGTTGGGGGGCGGGGTCCTTGCCATGCTGTTTTTCTGTTCTATCCAATCCTCATCGACTTCCTGGGAAACTGCAGGAAGACTCACACAGCCCACAGTGTGCAAAAAACAGAAAACAAAGTATCCTTCACTACAGAGACAAACTCAGGGCTTTCAGATTCATCTCATTTTCAGCATCCAAAAGTTATGGAAAAGCATTTGTGTGATCCCCCGCCCCACCGCAAAATCAAGGTATTACAGATAACTGTTTTATGGTAAGAATTCCAATAGAGAACTGTAAAAGAGGGCCTGAGTGTGAAAATTTCTTTTGAAGATCAAAACCCTGAAACTATTTAAAGTGCCTCTTATTATCATCCCCTTAGTTACTGCAACCAAATCCATTACAGCTGCTATGGCTGAATAAAGTATGAATTAAGCTACACTCTTTTCCTTTGTCATTGATGTATGTGGACCGATCTGCTTTAGGGGAGAAACTTCCTGCGTTTCCTTTATGTCTTTTTGTTTGATAGCTTTCATTCTACAGTATTACCTGCAGGCCTTTTCATATAAGGTGCTAAAACTTTGATAGCTCACACTAAAATGCATGTGGCGAAAGGACAGGAAAATAATTACTATTAGTTGTCTCACTGAAGGGATCTGCCACAATAGCTAAAAAAAGGCTTGAGGCTTAGTTCTCCATCCCTGGCTTAGAAGAGACAGAATTAGCAACAGTCTGGGGATCATGCATTACCAGCACTTCAAAATGTTCTGCCTCTCAAGCATCAAAAATATTTCAAGCTGAAGTCAAAACCAAAGTAACTGGAACGCAATCCAGTTCAAAGCTTCCTCGCTGTGAATATCCCAAATATATTAAATTGAAAGAAATATATTAGGTTGACTATTTCTTCTTGGGAAACTACACTGGGTGGGTGTTTCCCCCCCCCCAGGGGAAAATCCTAAATCCCATCCTAAGACTAGATGAAGAGCTTCCCTAGCCCAACTCATTTCCCACACACATCCTGCAAATTTCTTTAGAAATGTGGCAGTGCACCTTTAATTTAAAAGAGTATCCTGTCAACTCACAAGTGGCCAGTGGATCAGCATAATTTTCAATTCTGAGATGAAGAATTATGTTGTAAATATACTTGCTAAGTTTTATATGCTTACTTATTTTATTCAGAAAGAATCTATCAAATAAAAACATTCAGCAGAAACTGTGTCACTTTGATCAGTCATCAGGTGTTTAAATAAACAAGGAAGAGTATATTCTTTCTGTCTGTATTTCACCATACATTGTAAAGATGCATGGTATCATAGTATAGCTAGCATCTATGATTATAAGTCCTAAATCTTTAAAGTAGGTTGAATTGGAAATTATTGAACAATGCAATAATCACCAACAATGCTCTGCTTTCTCAACTTAATGAAGCACGTTACTAAAGCATCCTTTCTTATATTCCCATTGGTTTTCCAACTATACCTCAAGTCTTTCTTCCTTTTTTGTAGCTCTGCAGTATCTATTTGTCTAAAGTAACCTTGGCCAGAACTGCTCATCCAACAGGAAAGGATGCCAAATGACCCATAAGAAGCAATTAAGGAGATTTTCAGTTGATAATAGAAAGGAAGCAATGGATTCCATCAATATAATCCTCTTCATCTCAGTTGCTTACTCTGTCAGGATCCTCTTTCATCAGGCATGGGCCTAGCAGTTTCATAATTCTTCCAGAAACTCCACTGTGATCCTTAGACATACTAATATCTTTCCCAAACTTAATTTACATAATTACTAAATTTTATTGCTTAAGGCTTTCGTTCACTAATTTTGAGAGATGTATATTACTGTCAGACTCTCTTGGATACTACATGGTATTCAGATGTTTGAGACAAACCACTTTTCACAATCCATCCATCGGTAGACAGGCCTCTCAGACACTACTTGGTGTTTAAAACAAGGAGGTGCCCCACAAGGCCCTAAACTGAAAATCAATAAATAGCATACCATGTAACAAGAAAATGTAGGAAGCAGCACTAGACCCAAACCATAACTTCCACTCAGGTGACCACAGCATGTAATGTATATGTTTTATCATTCTTTCAAACTCTTGCAATGAAATGAGAGATCATTACACTCACTATAGCAAAAAGTGTCTCTACCTGATAATGAACTCATTTCACCTTTGTGTAGGAAACTGTAGCCCAGGAAATTATAAAAGGTGAAATTACTATGCCAGATGTGGGGTTCTCATGTCTCTCAACTGAAGAGGCATCTCTGGAGTATTGCAGCAGGAGGACATTTTTGAGACATTGTTCCTTTAAGAGTACATCCAAGTCTCTCCTGAATAATACTGTAGTTATAATTAAGTAGAGTTGGGCAGTTTCTTCAGCCTACCAGAGCTATGTACTTTATCAGAGAGGAATCAAATATTTGTGTATATGTGTTCTTTAAAAAAAATCTTACCTTGCATTATAATAATTTAGTACTTTATGACTAAAAGTTCTTCGGGAACTATCATTCCCCTACTGTGCTGTTCTTCACAACTCAACAGTAGAGCTGGGCAGAATGTCAGGGAGCTCCTGCACTTTGATGATGCTTCAAATGGAGCACTCTCTCAAAGACCACTCCAGATTACAAACCTGTTCTTTATCCAGAATAAGCGTTTCTTTCCAGTCCTGGAGTCAGTTTTCAGAATTAGCACAACTCATTCTTGTCTGTGCTGAGTTGCAGTTTGCTTTCCCACATACAATACCTTACTGCCTGAAAACATTAAGAGACCATGGAGACATCCATCCCAAAGCTTGCAGGAAAGAACACTAGAATATAATCATCATATCGATGACAAGTAGCTCCAAATTTGTTCATGAGCCTTTTTTACAGCTAGTAAAAAACTAAAATCCTGTGAGCAACAGTTCAATTATATATCCACAACTCAGATACTTCTTCACAATGACTGAAGACACGCACAAAGCACATCCTGCTAGAAGATGTTTGTTGCATGACTGGACATGTCTCCACACAGGGGCATGGTTCTACAAAAACACAAAGCATACCCAAAGCTAGTACTCTAGGCATGCACTAAGCATGTCCTGCAAGGGGAGGTCAGTTAAGTGTCCAGACATGTCCTGTCTAATTAATCTAGGCAGGTGCAGGGCATGCTATGCCAGGATGAACATCTGTCACTTGGTAAACGGGGTGTTGGTTACATGTCCTGAGACATCTAGGCAGAAGTAGTAGCCCTTTTTCAAGCAGCATGAAGGCTGATTTGTTCGATGTAAAATCTCTGCCCTTGCAAAGTGAAAGGCTAGAACAGTGTTTCTCAACTTCAACAATATTAAGATGTGTGGACTTCACCTCCCAGAATTCCCAAGTCCACACATCTTAACATTGTTGAGGTTGAGAAACACTAGGCTGGAAGAAGAAAGAGATGCCACACTACTGAGCTATGCAGCCTCTTTGAAGAGAATTCACAGAATGGTATTATACTGCCCTGTTACTGTAGGTTCTGAAACACAGCAAAGGATTGGTAGAAAAATTAAGAAATATAGTACTTCAGGTTAGCTCTAAAGCCACAGCTCTAACTTTGCTTCATTTGGTGTTATTTTCAGAAATGGTGAGTCTCAAGATATGAGCATGACACAAATTCTGAAAGCCTGTATCATAAAAATCCTTCATCATTGTATGATGGCTTGTCTACCTCAGAAGGAAGAACAGGTTGATGGCTGCACTGAAACAGAGCTTATTAAAAACGTTTGCTGTAGACTTTCCAAACCCAAGGCCCTTTGGATCATCATAAATATTTCTACCAAGCTGGATAAATTATATTTCATGAAAGACTCTTTTCTTGAACTAGCAACCTTCATAAATTGCACTAAGGAGGACACTAATCCACTTTCAATAATGTCAAACACTGAGGCCAAATTGTCCATTTGTCTTAAAAGGCTGGTATGTCAAGCTATTACCCCTGCCAAGAAGATGTTAACATTCCCCCAATGAATTTTATAATAAAAACATTTAGTGTGGAAAAAAAATGTTTTATTCCATTTGCTAATCCTGTTGTTCTGTTTAGACTATGAGGCGACCAGGCAAATAAAAAGGAATTGCAATGCAACTCTATACAGTTAGCAATTGTCTCTTAAATAAGAGCTGAGTTCAATTCATGCCCCAACAGGGCAAAGGCAGAGTGCTTGTCAAGATAGCAAAGCCAGGTTCTGCTGGAGAGCATGACAATGCAGCTGGGCTGGACTCGACTGGGATTCACGGCAAGGTAGTTAAGCAGGACTCAACTGAAGACCAAGACAGAGAGGCAGGACAGCATTCAGCAGGAACTGGCATCACGGTGGCTGAATCCGTCTTGGCTGGAGTACATGGCAAGACTGCAAGACAAAACTCGGCTATGGATCTTAACGAGGTACAAGACTAGGCTCGACTGGGTTCTGTGACAAGGTAACAAGACTGGACTTGAGTGGACTATGTGGCAAGGCGGCTTGGTGGAGCTTTGAGGCAAAACAGCAGGATTCAGCTCAGCTTGGTTTCGTGGCGGGTTGGCAACGCAAGACTCGACTGGGCTTTGAGGCAAGGTGACAGGACTCGGCTCGGCTGAATTCCATGGAAGGACAGCAATACAAGACTTGACTGGGCTTGGAGGCAAGTCGACAGGGCTCGACTCAGCTGGGCTTCGTGGCAGGACAGCAAGGCAAGACTTGACGGGGCTTGGAGGCAAGGCGTCAGGACTCGACTCGGCTTGACCTCCTGGCAGGATGGTAAGGCAAGGCGCAGAAGGCTGGAAAAGTTCTGGTTCCGTAGCGGCTACAGGGCGAGGCTCTGAGAAAGCTCCCAGCTCCTCTTCTCTGGAAGAAGTTGCTAGCTCAATGGAACGTTTGTCTCCGGCAACCTGGTCCTTGCACTGGCATCTTTTTAAGCTGTTCCCTTCATGCTGTTTCTCCTCCAGAGCCAATCGGGCTTCCTTTTGCTTGATGCACTTTTCAGCTCATTTTTCTCTTGCTCTGATTGGCGATTTTGAATTTGGCTCCTGATTCTGTCCAATCAGCTGCTCAAGGCTTTCCCACTCTGCTGAGTCACTTGGAGTTTTGTTTTCCCCGTTTTGCCTAGCATAGGTTTCGATTTGTCCTTCCTCAGCCTCAGAGTCAGACTCAACCCTTACACCTGTTTAACTGTATCAAGCTGTGAAATAAACAGACACAGTTTAATCAAACCAAAGCAAAGTGTTATCCAAATCAGTCTTTTTGGGTCTAATTAGTTTTGCAAAGGTGATAATAATTTAAGTCAAATGCAATTAGTTTGTGATAGCAACATGAGGTATAAAGGCAGGAGTATATATGACTGTTTCAGTGAGAACTTTTGTGCCTTATCCAGCTGTTTGTACTATGCCATAGCTAAGAAGAACATTTTGAGAATAAACACAATTAATATAAGTGAATTTTATTATTGCTTTTTTTGAGAAGTAATCTTGTTAGAGGAAAAACAGTTTTTGTAAACTTTTTTCTTTTAATAGAACGAAATATTGGATTTGTAATATCTGAAAGTAGAAGAAAGTAATCAATTTTCACAGAAATAAATAGCAGTAGACTTTCAAGTTCCATTCAAGTATTTCTCTGACCTCCATTGTGTCACTTTTTTTCCTCTTAGATTGGCTGGATGATCTTAGCAACTTTGCCAATGCCTATTGATGCACAATGAGAGCAATATCTTATGGGGAGCCCCAACCTTCTACATCTTATGAAGCACATGGAAGATTAGTAGGTAAAAATATTGGCTGCCTTTTCTTGAACTGCAAACAGGTTTAAGGAATCAGGTATTCAAATGTGCTATTATGATTTTGCTGAAGTTCTATATTGTAGAGTCCTTGGTGCTCTCTGAGCTTGGTTGTTTGCTTGTGGACATTTCATTACCCAACTAGGTAACATCATCAGTGGGACTGAGTGTGGGGTTTTCTTTTGATATTTCTTTCTTTCTTTAGGAAACAGAAAGCTAGAACACATCCCCTCCAGCAGCCAACACTCAGACAAGCAGGGATCAACACTAGACAATCAGACAGAAAACAATACTCAAATCAAAGAACCAACAAAGAAGAAACCACAACCCTGCCCAAACTGGCAGGGCTGGCTGCTATATATAAACAGGGAGCAAACCCCACATTCACTTGCACTGATGATGTTACCTAGTTGGGTAATGAAATGTCTGCAAGCAAACACCCAAGCTCAGAGATCACCAAGGACTCCACAGTTCGGTGCTGAACTAGAGATATTATCTTCTACTGGAAGTTCTATTGGTTTCTGCTGTTTCATCCACAGCCACTATGCCATAAAGCAAAAATGTAAGGTGGAGGATTTCCTGGAAGATGTGGAGAGGGCAAAATACAGTAAGCGTAAATTGTTTTGCCATTCTAAGTCCTACCTCCGGGGACCACACAATTAGCAAAGAAGGGGAAACTGTTTGTAAAAATAAAATATGGTGTGACACATGTGGGGTCTATGTCTTTAGCCCCCACAAAAAAAATGTTAGAAAAGGAAGTATGGGCAGTGCTTGGAGAAGGTTGAAAGCATGGGAGGAATTTATGTTTTCTAAATCCATTGCCTAAACCAGAAATAGGCGTGAGATGCTTTGTTTATGATTTTGAGCGTTATCAGGAAATAGGAGTCCAGGATATGTAAATGCTCTGGTTTATTTTGAAGAGGGGTAAGGGTTTAAGATGTTTATCTGGATTGTTTCTAGGGCTTGTTTGACTTCATTTATCTTTAATGATTTGGATTAAGATTAATAAGGTATAATAAAAAATGCTTGGTTTTAGGCTTAAAATGATTAAGATTATCATTGTTGTATTATTAATTATAATGGCAGACAATTTATATGCTTTTTAGTTTAATTTTTATTATAGTAGACAGAAATGTATAGAATAGTAGTAGGAAGGGAATAATTAAATGTTATCTTTGCAGGGGGAAGTCGATTAGGAGGGTGTGTGTGTGTGTGTGTGTTCTTTTTCTTTTAATCTAAGGGGATGGAGCAACTGTATTTAATGATTTTTATAATGTGCCAATGAATGGAATGATTTATAGAAATAATGTGATTTTGGTTTAATATAAAGTAAGGGATTGATTATGAAAAAATTGTTGTATTTCCTTGCTGTTAAAAGTTGGAAGTCACCTCTTGTAATTGTAAAAAAAAAAAAAATTCTCTTGTGTTTCCACACTTTCTTAGTTTTCTCTTTTTTTGTACTTTCTTGCTTTTTTGTAGTTTTTATCTTTGTCTTAAATCTAATAAATTTCTTATAAAAAAAAGAAAAGGAAACAGGAGTCCACATACCAAATGATGTCTATTTATTCATTAGTTCAATTTATATAGCTGCCCTTCTTGCATATGTGACTCTGGGCGACTCACACATCTGTGCCATGAATATGCTGGTGAAAGAGGATGATAGAGACGTGATGAGATAGGAATGTTATGGTGTTGGGTGCCTGGCTCAGTTCTGAATACAGAGAGAGAGGGAGAGAGAGAGAGAGAGAGAAATAAATATCCTGTCATTGTGGGATGTATTTTCATCTCTCACAGCTCCAAAGGATATGATGGATACCTAGTTCTGAGACAGATGATCAGTGAAAAGATCCAAACTAAACTTTTGATTCAGGGTAATCAACGGCTCTGTACTTCACTGCCACATACTATATTAAGATTTGGTTCATTGACAGTCTCTGTTTCTTGCCCCTTAAATTAATTCTCCAAGGCTGTGGGCTTTCAGGGCAGCAAGGGGCACTTCCCTCATTTGTGCAAGCTCAATCAAAATTACAGGAGATCACTCCCCAATATCAAGCTTTCCAAAGCTCCTGTAATACGTTAGTATACACTATACAGTAACTCCTGGGGCATGAATGGAGATGGTCCTCATGAACTATTGCAAAACCACCTTCACAATCAACAGTTCTGCATCATTACTTTTCACCCTATCTAACTGGAAGAAGCCACTGTCACCCCATCTCTAGATACATGCTATCATGTCCTGTACATCTTCAGAGTACACACCAAGTCAACCTGTTGATCTATTATGACAGGTGAAAACTAACCATCATCCAACAACAGCACTGTTGACCTGGCTCCACAATAGGTATAGGAGGCAAAAGTAGGATACATAATGACCCAATGAGTCCTCATAGCCTTCACTAATCTGTCTCTTCCCCTTCCAGTGTATTTCCCTCTGCCCCACACTACTGAAATAAGGGCACAAGTGCTACTAGAGGAAGATGAAACACCATCTTACCTTCCCCTAAGCCTCAGAAATATGGTATACACTGGGAAAAAGAAACAAGAATGAATGTTATGCAGTATATCTTGGAGAAAGGGCACATCAATAGCATCAGTATCCAAAAAGTTATACACTTAATGACCACAGTAGGGACTGGAAAACTGGTTGTTAAGTGGTGTGGTTTTCAAGTGAGTCACATCATGACCGGACCAAATTTTATGACCATTTTTACGATGGTGAATCATGGGTGAGTGAATCACGGGTTGTTAAGCAAGTCCAGCTTCCCCAATGGACATTTTTCACCTGAAACTGGCAAAAAAAGTCACAAATCACTATCATGTGACCGCAGGACACTGCAGCTGATCATAAATGCGAGCGAACTGTCAAATGCCCGAATTGTGATCACTTGACTGTGGGGGGTGATGCAACGTTTTACGATGGTCGTGAGTACAGGCCATAAAGCACTTTTCCCGAGGGTGTCGTAACTTCGGACCACTGTTAAATGAACGGTCCCTAAGTGAGGACCACCTGTAGTTAAAATGTATGGGGATAGGAAAGATTTGCATTACAGATGTAAACTCCTTCTTCCATTATACCAGGTGAAAAATAGGGCAACAGTAGACTCTGGAGTATGGCAACAGCAGGGGAAAAACACAAATAGTGAGGGCTGCTAAAATTCAGCCACATCGAGAGGGTTACAAGTTCCCCACCCGTGAACTCTGAGAAGCACTGAAATATGGAAGATTTGTATTTTGTTTTGTTTTGTATATTTAGTGTCTCTAACCTGGAAAGAAAGCATCCCAAAATTGGATCATAGGCTTATATAGCTACATTTCTCAACTTTATTCTTTCATTCTGGTGAAAATTAACAAAGCTGTTTAATCCCTACCACCAAGAAGTTGATATAATTCTAAGACACAGATGGCTGATCATCTAAAGGTGTAATTGCATCTTTGAAGTCATCCTACGGCAAAAAAGCACTTGTGGCAAGCATTATTTGCTGAAACAAATTCAACTTAATTAAGACACAAAGGCTGCACTGAAAAACTCCCAGCTTTTCGACAGAACTAACAGTTCCAAGTGTTGCTGGGGGTTATGCTTTGCAACTGCTCTTGATGGTAAAGGAGAGGCGGCCTTTGAACAATGCCTATGTATCAACTGTGCCCTTTCTAACTTTATTGACTTTCATTTTTAACTCCTAATTTTGTAAATAGAACTCAGTGCTGTTGTTGCAATAGAAGCCCTCTTTAATATGCTTGAATCTGTGAGGAAGATGGTGATGATGATGATGATGATGATGATGATGATGATGATGATGATGATAAGAGACTTCATTATATTTCTTTTACCAGTCCTGGAGAACAGGTGAAGTTCAAATGAAGGTTGTTCCCACCTTCAAAAAGGGGGAAAAGAGGCCCCAGCAAACTGTAGATCAGTGAAGCTAAATTTAATACCTATGAAATTCTAAATCAGATGATGAAGAAAACAATCTGTAAGCACTTCAAAACAGTATGGTAATTATTTGAAGTCAGTATGGATTTGTTAAGAAGAAGTCTTGCCAAACCTATCTCATTTTTTGGTCAAGTAACTTCCATAATTGATTTTGGGAATGTTGTAAACGTTATATACCTTGACTTCAGCAAAGCATCTGGACAAAGAACCTCATGACATGCTGATTAGCAGTCTAGCTAAGTGTGAGCTGGATGGCATAATAGTTATATGGATACATAATTACTTGAAAATTGGTCTCAAAGAATGTTCATCAATGGTTTCTCCTTAAACTAGACTGAGGTATTGAGGGAGGTGGAGCTATAAAGCACTTTCCAATATTTTGATCAAAGACTTGTGTGAAAAAGCAGATTGAAGGCTCATCAAATCTGCCAGTAGTGCCAATTGGGTGGGATAGCTAATAACCTAGAATAGAAAAACAAAATTCAAAACTATCTTGATGAGATAAATGGTCTGAAAATTACAGAGTAAATTTTTAATGGAGACAAATGCAAATGATAATTTCCTTCAAATATCTGAAAGGAAGTCACATAGAAAAAAGTCAAGGTTTACTGATCACCATTTTAGAGTCTAGGATGCCTAATAAGGGATCTCAGTGACAGGAAGACAGAGTAGAAACAATTGAAGCGAATATCTGTAGCTCAGCGTTGAACTGTGGAGTCCTTGGTGCTCTCTGAGCCTTGTTGTTTTCTTGCAAAGGTTTCATTGCCAGACTGGGCAACATCTTCAGTGCTGTCAGTGCTGCACATCTGCAAGAAAACAAGGCTCAGAGAGCACCAAGGACTCCAGAGTAGAAACAATCTACTACCTACAATCTTACTACCAATACTACCAATCTTACTACAACCACTTTACAGGGGAACCCCACTATCCAGAATGTTAGGTGTCTTTCTTTCTTGGCATATATTCAAGCCAAGGCTAGACAGTGACCTGCTGAGGATCCTTTAAACTGGATGTCTGCACTTGAGAGACAAAAAAGAGGACAAGAAGAGCCCTTTTCGGCCATAGAGTTCACCCCTTGCTCACCCCAGATACAAATGAACACCTCTATGTGGAGAAACTCTGGGTCCCAGATTATCTCCCATGATAAATATGTTAAATCAGATGTTCCTCTAGCATAAACAGAAGCACTGCAACACATCGGCCAGTATCAATCTTTATTTCTCTAGTATAAACTCTGCATTAAAAAAAAAGTGAAGATGCATTAAAAATATATATATATTCTGAAAGTTGGGCATGAATTAACATATAGCTTCAGTTTTAAAATTTGTGTTTAGAGCTATTGTTTATATGAAAAATGAGATATATCAGGGAATTCTCCATTAAAACATATCCTGGAGAAATTTACATTGGGAATAATATATATTGGGAAGTTGCATACAGATGTTCCAAGTGTTAAGGGAAAGTGTAAACACTTAAACAGATGTGGATTTTTTTATGGACTTTTTTAAAAAATCAATTAAAATGCAGTTTTTAACATTGCCTTCATGATATGAATAATGAAATAGAACAGTTCTACACAGAATTCTAACTGTAGGCAACAGAAACAAACCAACACAAATAAATGGCATTGTGAATATTGTTACAGCATTAACCAAGCCTACATCTATCCTAGATTATAGACTTCATTTTTTAAAAATCCTGCCACTTAACGACTTGTCCATTTGTTCACCCATTTATTTCAGTTTTACCTAAGATGCAATTCTCTGCTTAAATTGCCATTCTTTGAATCTGGATCTAGCTAATTTTTATCAGCCAAATAGAGAGATTCCAAAATTCTTAGCTAAAATGTAACACAGAGTTCATTGCCTTATACATGCTATGTCTTTATTTATCCTCTCCAAACACAGAATGAATGTGTCTGTTGTTAATATTTTTAAAATACAAATATGCTGCACACAATCTTAATTATACCTTGGTTTGGATAATGTTTAGAATAGCTTCATTAACACCAGATTGAGCCATTTTAGACCTCTTCTTTTACCACACTACTTCACCAAATATACACAGAGACAAGCTTGAGAGATGCAGTCAAAAGACAGCCTGATAGAAGCAGAACATTTAGTGTTTCTGGTCTCCCACATGGTGGCAAAAACACTAAAAAATAATGGACTGAGTCAGCGTGTTCAGGTTGACACAAATGATGCAGAAAACAACAGCATAAAGCTAAGGCCATTTTCAGAGATGAGAACTTTGGGCTGGGTTTCTCTGGGTTTTTTTAGTCTGCTATATAGACCTGGGATTTTCTGGTGGTCTCTTGTGGTTCTGGCCTTGTTGATTGGGAGAGGCAACAGAGCATGTAATTAGCACTAAGGCTTTGGTGGTAGAAAACCAAATGTCAAAAGCAATCAAAGTCCACAGGCTAGCTTTATTGTGCACCTGTTCTTATAAACTCCAGAGACAGGGCTTGTCAAAAACATCAAGTGACAGGAAGACAGAGATACCACACCAACTTTTAAAGGATGAATACAAATAGAAAACAATTTCACAATAGGCATAGGCACAATAGGCATAGGGGTGAAACAGAAGAAAAGGTGAGGATAAAAGTACATAGGAGATATTATCAGGGTCTTCATATCATAGATACTTTTGTAGTCATTTATAGACAGCTATAAACAAGAACATAAACAATGACCTGATGGATCAGAGCACTGGCCCATCTAGTCCAGCAGGGTGTTCTCACAGTGGCCAACTACACAAGGAAGCCCACTAGTATCTGAGCAGATAGCCTTCAGAGGCAGTTACACTACCATTAAGACTAATAGCCATTGATCCCCATGATTTCCATAAATTGGTCCAACCCTTTTTTGAGGCCAGCCAAGCTGGTAGCCAGCATCACATCTCATAGTAGCAAAATCCCACCAGATCATTCATCCATTCATTGATTCACCCATTCATTGGTTTGAATACTACCTCAACCACCAGAGTAAGTCTAGGTGCCTAAACTACTTAAGCCTGATGTTGCTTCAATTTTTGAGATCAAATGAGATCAATTAAGTGCTGTGACTTAGCGTGGCCAATATAAAGATATCATTTAGTATGTTTAAAAGGTGTAAATGTAGGCTGACCATATTTCCTTGAGACAAAAACAGGACACTGGGATGGCAAAACAGGACGGGGTTAAAAACGGGACATTGGGATAGCAAAACAGGGCAGGGCTGGGCGACAGGCTGGATCAGCAGGCAAGAACTTCTCCGGTTTTCTCCAGCTGGGAATCTTCGGATTCCTTCATTTGCGAGAGGAAAGGCTGGGCTGGAGAGTCTAGTGAACAGTTGTCTTCCTGCCATTTCAAGGTAGGAATCAACCGGCTCACATTCACCCTTTGATCACTGCCTATCAGCTGATCCTGTTTTTTTCTTTTTAGGTTTCCCTCTGGGTTGAGCTCTGTGGCTTTTTTCCTGCCATTTCTGTTGAGCTCCCCTTCCTTCCGCTCAAAGTCAGACTGCATTCTGACAGGTTCGCAGGAACTTTCAAATTTTTAAGTAAGGTTTTTAAGAAAATGGGACAAAATGGACATTTATATTAAAACGGTGGGATGGTCTGGAAATGTTAAAAAAACGGGACTGTCCTGTTCAAAATGGGAGGTATGGTCAGCCTATGTAAATATAACTATCAGAGTTTCGGGCATCTCTTTCTTAGCCAAACCAGAGCTATGCTGGAAGCCTAGAGAGTTTCTACTCTTTATTTTCTCTTCCTTATTTAGTAGCAAAGTGCCAGAACCCTCTCTCATATATAAAAAAGGGTTCAATCCAATGCCTCCAGCAACTGTAAAGATAACATCATGACAAAAGAGACAAAAACAGTATAACAAATATATTGTTATGGGGAAATAAAGCCTCCAGATAGGTCCATTCACATATATGAGTAAAGACTTCTCAAAATCTGAGGCCATTTGCAAAATCTCATGTGTGTCCTAGGAACCCTAGGAATTCTTCTCCCCAGTTTACCTCTGGAAGCCCTTCCTTGATTGTAATTTGGGATTGTTCCTTGGCCCAGATTTTTTCCAGCCAGCAAGGTGACTCACATCCCACTAGAAGAACCAGACTAGACATACAGTACCTGTTTAGCAGCAGAAACAGAAGTCCAGGAGGAGCAAGGATCTGAAACTTGGTCCAAAGAAAGAAGCAGTTTTTAAAGCTACACACTAACACTGAAGAATCACTCTCTTGAATGTATTACCTCTAAAAGCAGTATCTTTTTTCTGCATTTCCAGTGTTATCTTCAGCTATTCCTTTGAATACACTGACAGATGGTTTTTATTTGTGCTTAAGTCTCTTTGGTCAGGTTTGCCCAGATTTTACTAGCAGCAGTGACAACTATTCATGAACCATAAGCAATTAATTGTGAATGTGCAGATATGTTTGTACACTCCTGATCATTAGATATCAGAGGACATCTACTGTTCCACATGCTCAATCATGCAGACAAATCTCTAATTAACACCAACAGTGTGCTAAGCCCAAACACACTGTTAGGCCTTATTATCAAAGGGGGAAGGCTGGTTCAGGAATTATGGGAAGGCATCAAATTGGGAAAGCTAGAATATATTATCAAGAAAGATTAAGGGCTTTGTGAATCTTGTCTTGTTTTTAGGAAGGAATTAAATGCCAACCTAGTTTAAACTATGGCTAGCATAATCTTTGCATTAAAAAGGAAAAGCTGCTTCATAAGGATTCCATTACTATAGAAGTACTATAGTATGGATGAATGGCTGCAGACAATTATAAAAGATTAAAAGCCATGATTTGGATTACATGACTTGAGCGTTATAGTATATATTTCAAACTAGCTACTATGTAGTGTTGAACCTTTTCTTCCAAATCTCCTGCCCTGGCACAGCAATCTTATCTGGCTGGCATTTTCTCTCATGGTGTGAAAACTATTGAACTAAAACAACATGGCACAAATGGAACATTTTTCTTTAAAATCATATCCAATGCTCAGAAGGGAAGGCTTTCATCCAGCAACTCTGGTTTGCTATATTCAGTTCAAGCTCATTTTCTCCAGGTTTTTTTCAGTTCTGCCAAGACACGTTTCTCTCAGCATTTTGCTTCGGGAATCCTCATTGCTAGGCATTCAGGCCAACTGTAATGCATCAACTCGAGTGCAGCTACACCACTGGGGGGACTGATCTCCATGAACATAAACGTACACACCATTTTATCCCAAATTACTGTAAAGGGAAAAAAAGTAAACAGAAAGACATTTTTTTCAGTTGACATGTGGAGAGTAATTTTGCCACCCTCCCCAAACCCTTGCCTTTTAGATTCTCTGTTGGATTTGCTTTGGAGGTCCACCCCCAACTTCTTACCAATGGACCTCTCAGAAGGAAAGAAAAACAGATTGTTTTGTGAGGAACAGAAGATAATTTGTTCACCAGTTAGCTTTGGGAAAATAGGATGACTGAGCACCTGACTCTTTGATATCAGGGGCTGTAAACAGAATTGGTTTATCATCTGACATTTGTGTGCTTCAATGCAGTTTGAAAGGTGAAAGAGTGATGGCCTGCAACTGTGAAAGAAAATGGCTTGTCAGAACGATTGCTCAAAACTTATGAAGCCATTGCTAGGACCTGCCTATTTAGATAATTCCCAGGAGTGTTATGTACTAAAGCTGAATCCTCAACTGTAGTTACCATATTAAGAATGTTTAAATCCATTGCTTAAAAGTATTTAGCTGGCTTGGATTGTAGACATTTTCAGGGGAGTAATATCCCATAGAAGTCAGTTCAGTTCAATTTTATTACAGTCTTGTACTGACCAGTACAAGATACAATTCTATAAAGATATACACATTAGCCTTAAAATATGAACCATCCGATTAAAAATAATTTTAAATTTGAATTTAAAAAACGTTATTGTGATATAACTTCAGCAAAGGATCGTTCCCTCGTCGTGGTGCTGGAGCTTGAGCACCTCAATGTTGCCATGAGCTAAACCGTGAAGGGCCACCCAAGACAGGAAGGTCATGACAGAGAGGTCAGACTAAATGCGATCCCTGGGGAAGGTAATGGCAACCCACCCCAGTATTCTTGCCGTGAAAACTCAATGGATCAGTACAACCAGAGATATGTCGCTATACCATTGGAAGATGAGACCCCCAGGTCGGAAGATGGTCAAAATGCTACGGGGGAGGAACAGAGGATGAATTCAACTAGCTCCAGACGTGATGACGCAGCTAGCTCAAAGCCAAAAGGACAGCTAGTGGCTGACGGTGCTGGTGGTGAACAGCGAATCTGATGTTCTAAGGATCAACACACCATTGGAACCTGGAATGTAAGATCTATGAGCCAGGGCAAATTGGATGTGGTTATTGGTGAGATGTCAAGATTCAAGATAGACATTCTGGGCATCAGTGAACTGAAATGGACTGGAATGGGCCACTTCACATCAAATGACCACCAGATCTACTACTGTGGACAAGAGGACCACAGAAGAAATGGAGTAGCCTTCATAATTAATAGTAAAGTGGCTAAAGCAGTGCTTGGATACAATCCAAAGAATGATAGAATGATCTCAATTCGAATTCAGGGCAAGCCATCTAACATCACAGTGATCCAAATATATGCCCCAACCACAGATGCTGAAGAAGCTGAAGTAGAGCAGTTCTATGAGGATCTGCAGCACCTACTGGACAACACGCCTAAAAGAGATGTTATTTTCATTATGGGAGACTGGAATGCTAAGGTGGGCAGTCAAATGACACCTGGAATTACAGGTAAGCATGGCCTGGGAGAACAAAACGAAGCAGGACATAGGCTGATAGAATTTTGCCAAGACAACTCAATGAGCATAACAAAAACTCTCTTCCAGCAACCTAAGAGACAGCTTTATACATGGACTTCCCCAGATGGACAACACCGAAATAAGATTGACTACATCCTTTGCAGCCAAAGGTGGCAGACATCTATACAGTTGGTAAAAACAAGACCTGGAGCTGACTGTAGTTCAGATCATGAACTTCTTCTTGCACAATTTAGGATCAGACTAAAGAGATTAGGGAAGACCCACAGATCAGCTAGATATGAGCTCACTAATATTCCTAAGGAATATGCAGTAGAGGTGAAGAATAGATTTAAGGGACTGGACTTAGTAGATAGGGTCCCGGAAGAACTATGGACAGAAGTCCGCAACATTGTTCAAGAGGCAGCAACAAAATACATCCCAAAGAGAAAACCAAGAAGGCAAAATGGCTGTCTACTGAGACACTAGAAGTAGCCCAAGAAAGAAGGACAGCAAAAGGCAACAGTGATAGGGGAAGATATGCCCAATTAAATGCAAAATTCCAGAGGTTAGCCAAAAGAGGTAAGGAAGTATTTTTAAACAAGCAATGTGCAGAAGTGGAAGAAGACAATAGAATAGGAAGGACAAGAGACCTCTTCCAGAAAATTAGAAACATCAGAGGTAAATTCCAGGCAAAAATGGGTATGATCAAAAACAAAGATCGCAAGGACCTAACAGAAGAAGAGATCAAGAAGAGGTGGCAAAAATATACAGAAGACCTGTATAGGAAGGATAACAATATCGGGGATAGCTTTGACAGGGTGGTCAGTGAGCTAGAGCCAGACATCCTGAAGAGTGAGGTTGAATGGGCCTTAAGAAGCATTGCTAATAACAAGGCAGCAGGAGACGACGGCATCCCAGCTGAACTGTTCAAAATCTTGCAAGATGATGCTGTCAAGGCAATGCATGCTAAATGCCAGCAAATTTGGAAAACACAAGAATGGCCATCAGACTGGAAAAAGTCAACTTATATCCCCATACCAAAAAAGGGAAACTAAAGAATGTTCCAACTATCGAACAGTGGCACTCATTTCACATGCCAGTAAGGTAATGCTCAAGATCCTGCAAGGTAGACTTCAACAATTCATGGGGCGAGAATTGCCAGATGTACAAGCTGGGTTTAGAAAAGGCAGAGGAACTAGGGACCAAATTGCCAATATCCACTGGATAATGGAAAAAGCCAGGGAGTTTCAGAAAAACATCTATTTCTGTTTGATTGACTATTCTAAAGCCTTTGACTGTGTGGACCATAACAAATTGTGGCAAGTTCTTAGCGCTATGGGGATACCAAGTCATCTTGTCTGCCTCCTGAAGAATCTGTATAATGACCAAGTAGCAACAGTAAGAACAGACCATGGAACAACAGACTGGTTTAAGATTGGGAAAGGAGTACAGCAGGGCTGTATACTCTCATCCTACCTATTCAACTTGTATGCAGAACACATCATGCGACATGCTGGGCTTGAGGAATCCAAGGCTGGAGTTAAAATTGCTGGAAGAAACATTAACCATCTCAGATATGCGGATGATACCACTTTGATGGCTGAAAGCGAAGGGGAACTGAGGAGCCTTATGATGAAGGTGAAAGAAGAAAGTGCAAAAGCTGGCTTGCAGCTAAACCTCAAAAAAACCAAGATTATGACAACCAGGTTGATTGATAAGTGGCAAATAGAGGGAGAAAATGTAGAAGCAATGAAAGACTTTGTATTTCTAGGTGTGAAGATTACTGCAGATGCTGACTGCAGTCAGGAAATCAGAAGACGCTTAATCCTTGGGAGAAGAGCAATGACAAATCTCGATAAAATAGTGAAGAGCAGAGACATCACACAGAGTTGGGAAAGGTAGTTAGCAGTATTGAAAATATATTTATTATGTTCTGAAGACAGGAAATGAGGAGGCTTCTGTAAGTCCGTTTGTCTCTCTATGTCCTTTGTCCTTTGCTTCAGGGACAATTTTGCCTGTTCATAATCCATCCTAGAATTAAATCTGTGGAAAAGTCTAGCTTTGTGAGACTAAATTCAATATCGTTTAACCAAGAGGATTGGAAGTAATCTTGAAAAATGAGTGCCGCTAAACCTTGGGGATAATGCTTGAGTTTTAGCCAAAGGTTCAGGGAGGCTAGACACACTCTTGCCTCGACTTTTATCATGCCAACTTCCAATCGAAGTTGACCGTTTGTCACACATTTGGGCATTTGGAGTACTGCTCTAATAAATTTGGACTGCACTCTTTCCAGAGGTGTAATGCTTGAAGTCGGAGCACCAGTGCAGGACCCGTAAAGGAGCTGGGCTAATGACTTTGCCTGGAAGAGCTTAAGAGCTGCTGGAATACAGTGTCCTCTGTTACTTTGGAAAAACTTTAGAATGGCATTGCCTGATTTTTGTCCAGAATCAGCTGCATAGTCAAAGTGAGGTTTCCTAGATCCAATGGCATGCACAACTACCCCTAGGTATTTGAAGCTAGACACTTGCTCTATTCTGTGCCCATTTATATTCCAAGAGCGAAGTTTCGGCCTTTTAGCGAAGGTCATTATCTTTGTTTTCTGATAATTTATTTCTAACTGATTATTAATACAATATTGGGCCAAGGATATCAAAGCTCTCTTGAGACCTATAGGAGTCCTAGAGAGTATGACCACATCGTCTGCATAAAGCAGGAACTGAATACTTCAGTCCCCTAATTTAGGAGGATGAAAGTCTGGGTGACTTAGGCATCTTACCATATCATTAATGTCAAAGTTAAAAAGTAGGGGAGCCAAAATGCAGCCCTGTTTCACCCCCTTTAGTACTTTAATCAGCTTGGAAAGTGGCTCAGATCTATTGCACCTGACCTTCAAGGCCGTATCAGAGTGTAGGGCACGTATTAGGTAGAGAAGCCTGCTATCTATTGAGGTGGCTTACAACTTCTCCCACAGCTTAGGCCTAGATATAGAATCAAAAGCTGCCTTTAAGTCTATGTAAGCAGCATACAATGATGTTATCTTGTTGGTACAATACTTTTCAAACAAGTGTTGAAGAATCAGACATTGTTCAATAGTTCCTTTGCCCTCTCTAAAGCCAGCCTGTTCGTCTGCTATAAGATTTCTCTGGTCCAGCCAGTCTTTGAGTTTTCCTTGCAAATGTCTAGCATATAGCTTGCTAATTATATTCAATAGACTAATAGGTCAGTAATTGGCAGGACCATTTGTCTTCCCTTTTTTAAAAATCGGGACTATAATAGCCAGGCCCCAATCCTCTGGGATTCTCCCCAAATTATCAATATAGGTAAAAAGTACTGCTAAAATTGGGGACCACCATTCAACATTATTCTTTAATACTTCAGCTGAAATAAAATCCATTCCCGGAGCCTTCCCTTTTCTAAATTGTCCAATAAGAAATTTGATTTCAGTCACCAGACTGGAGGCTACTCGGTTAGACCTTCATTCATTTGTGCATAGAAGTCAGTGTACATTAGTTTGCATCAAGATATGAAAAAGGGGAGGAGTAATAGTTTTATGACAGAGCATGTTTTGAATGAAAATCTCAGACTCAGTCATCCACATTTTAAACTGGGCAGGGAAAGCATCATTTCTAAAACTCTAGAGCAGTGTTTCCTCAACCATGGCAACTTTAAGATGTGTAGCCATCAACTCCCAGAATTCCCCAGCCAGCATTTTGACTGGGGAATTCTGGGAGTTGAACTCCACATATCTTAAATTTACCAAGGTTGAGGAAACACTGCTCTAGAGAAATGGTTCCCAACCTTGATGCATCATCTGTGGTGAGATAGTAATCCCTAATCCATGACCACTGGAAATCCTACCTGGAAGTTGGGCTTCCAGTGAGGACATGGCGGACTGAACAGCTGTGCCTGTGGGCTCAGTGGGTGGAGCTGACAACGTGGCAGTTTTTTCAGGCTCAGGAAGGTTTTCCTGAAACCCAGGAGTGTTTTCCAGAAAGAGGAAAACATCAGGAATCACCCCATCTGCCCTCCAGACCACTGCTTGTAGCCAGAAGATCACGAACAGTGTTTCTCATTAGACTGGTAAGAGCTTAGCTGGGAGGTGAGGAAGTCATCATTTTCTAAGCTGCTCTGTAGTCTTAAAGGGACACTAAGACTGGCCACCCCATTTATAAATCACCCAATTTATATTTCTTTTAAGTATGTGTACCCTAAGAGAGGCTTTCAACAGCAAGGAGAAGCTGGTTCTCTTAGTGCTTATCTTTATTTTGGGGATTACTATTTATTTATGTATTTATTTTCTATCCCTTTTATTATTTTTATAAATAACTCAAGGCAGCAAACATACTAATACTCCTTCCTCCTCCTATTTTCCCCACAGCAACAAGCCTGTGAGGTGAGTTAAAAATTCTTTTTAAGTTTTGGACTTTGTTTTCCCTCTAAATATTGAGGCTTGAGAGTAAATAGTTTTCTCCCTGTTGTTATTTTTCTACTAAATTTGAAGATACTGGTATTTTCCTGCACGTTGAATCAGCTGATTTGAACCTTCAGCTTTCTGCTTCTACTTTCCCTTGAGAACTGTCTGTATATCTAACTTTCACTTGTGTAAACATATTCCAGAACTCTTTCATATCTTCAACTTTCACTGGTTAAGCTTCTAGGGAGTGCCATAATCTACTGCATGAGACATGGAGGATTTTAAACAGATTTTCTCTGACTTCCAGTGAGATATTAAACAGATTCTTTCTGACTCGTACCAAGTTTTTATACAAGACATTCAGGACATTGTGGAAAATATGAGGTCTAAAATGTGTTATCTAGTTGGGGATGTCGTGGATGAAACTGAGGAATTTAACAGTGATAGAAATGTTTTTTCTAAGCGTGAAATCAACTTCTGTTGAAATGCTGGATGAAGATCAGATAGTCGAGTTGGAGAAATTTAAGGGAGAGAGAGAGTTGCAAGCCACAAGTGAAACTGACCTTCTGGTGGAGTGCCATAGAAAAGAAGGGGTTACTATGTATAGGAGGTCTCCTGAAGAGAAGTCAAAGTTTTTGAGGAGGGCAGTTGGGCTGTTCGTTTTTTTTAAGAAAAAAGCTCTGTGCGCGTTGTGGGGATATGTAAATGCTCTGGTTTATTTTGAAGTGGGATAAGGGTTTAAGAATATTTATCTGGATTGCTTTTAGGGTTTGGCTGATTTCATTTATCTTTAACAATTTGGATTAAGAGTATTAAGGTATAATAAAAAAATAATTTTCTATTTGGATGGTTTTAGGTTTAATATGATTTAGATTATTAAAATTGTTGCATTATCAAGTATAATGGCAGACAATTTATATATATATTTAGTTTGATTTTTATTATAGTAAACAGAAGTGTATAGAATAGTTGTTGTTTATTCGTTTAGTCGCTTCCGACTCTTCGTGACTTCATGGACCAGACCACGCCAGAGCTTCCTGTCGGTCGTCAACACCCCCAGCTCCCCCAGGGATGAGTCCATCACCTCCAGAATATTATCCATCCACCTTGCCCTTGGTCGGCCCTTCTTTCTTTTGCCCTCCACTCTCCCTAGCATCAGCATCTTCTCCAGGGTGTCCTGTCTTCTCATTATGTGGCCAAAGTATTTCAGTTTTGCCTTTAATATCATTCCCTCAAGTGAGCAGTCTGGCTTTATTTCCTGGAGGATGGACTGGTTTGATCTTCTTGCAGTCCAAGGCACTCTCAGAATTTTCCTCCAACACCACAGTTCAAAAGCATCGATCTTCCTTCTCTCAGCCTTCCTTATGGTCCAGCTCTCGCAGCCATATGTTACTATGGGGAACACCATTGCTTTAACTATGTGGACCTTTGTTGTCGGTGTGATGTCTCTGCTCTTCACTATTTTATCGAGATTTATCATTGCTCTTCTCCCAAGGATTAAGCGTCTTCTGATTTCCTGACTGCAGTCAGCATCTGCAGTAATCTTCACACCTAGAAATACAGTCTTTCACTGCTTCTACATATTCTCCCTCTATTTGCCACTTATCAATCAAGCTGGTTGCCATAATCTTGGGTTTTTTGAGGTTTAGCTGCAAGCCAGCTTTTGCACTTTCTTCTTTCACCTTCATCATAAGGCTCCTCAGTTCCTCTTCACTTTCAGCCATCAAAGTGGTATCATCTGCGTATCTGAGATGGTTAATGTTTCTTCCAGCAATTTTAACTCCAGCCTTGGATTCCTCAAGCCCAGCATGTCGCATGATGTGTTCTGCGTACAAGTTGAATAGGTAGGGTGAGAGGATACAGCCCTGCTGTGCTCCTTTCCCAACCTTAAACCAGTCTGTTGTTCCATGGTCTGTTCTTATTGTTGCTACTTGGTCGTTATACAGATTCTTCAGGAGGCAGACAAGATGACTTGGTATCCCCATAGTGCTAAGAACTTGCCACAATTTGTTATGGTCCACACAGTCAAAGGCTTTAGAATAGTCAATCAAACAGAAATAGATGTTTTTCTGAAACTCCCTGGCTTTTTCCATTATCCAGTGGATATTGGCAATTTGGTCCCTAGTGTCATGTTCCCCATTGCAAGGCATTAGTGCATCACAACGGGGAACATGCACATCAGGAAAAGAGGAAGGGTCAACCATTGTCCCATTACCCACACACATAATCCCTTAAGAACACATAATCCAAAACCCATCAACAGATAATAGGAGAGCAACTCAAACAGGACATGGAACCATCAACGGATCGGGGGAACTCCTACCCATTACCCCGGGGGGACGCACCTGCACCGGACGGAGGCAAAGAAACAAAGAGAAGACATCGGAGATAGCCTGGAAAACCCATCAGAGAGCGATACCGGCGCTAAGCACCATTCCGGACCCGGCTTGGGGACAATGGGGGGTGGAGGAGAGCAAGGTCCGCCACTAAAATATAAACAGGGCATCCTGCTACTATACCCCCATTCCCGTCTTTTTTCCTCGTACGCATTCTACCTCAATAAACTCGGAAATCCTTAGTCCCACTAAGTGAGTCCATGTCTTATTCGAGGTAAGGGCTACCCTGACATAAAGACGGGAATCCCAAAAAAAAATTTTACCACTAGCACCAATCCAGCTCGTACTATGAGGGAACCGGCTAGTGATGGCAGAATCCAACCCACGACGAGGCGGCGACCCGGCGACCAGCAACAGAACACCCGTCCCCACAAACGGAAGATGCCCGAGGCCCCGGCGGCGCGAGGTCCAAGAGAGCTCGGGATTGGGTTCGGAGGGAGAAGGGTCGGCGAACGCTACCCGGGAGTCCCAGGGAGCATGGATGACCGTCGACGAGACGGAGGACTCATCGCCCGGATCGCCCAGAGCCCCGAAGCAACCGCGGGATGTCCCCTCATCCACGGCATCAGGAACCGAGGGAGAGCAGCATGGCAACCGCACCAGAAAAAGTTCGAGAATGGCAGCGAGGCTGAGCGCGCTCAAAGAAAAGCTGGAGGCAGTGCAGCAGCTGCTCCTGCGGTTAGCAGAGGTGCAAGAATCCAACGGCAGGGGAGCAGGGGAGCTAGGCACCAGAAGCCCAACATCCCTCACCCCCACCGCGGAGACGTGCCAGCCGGAGAGACGGAGGAGAGGTACGGAGGAAGACACAGCACAAGGCAGGGTCCGCTTCCAAGAACCCGCCCGATGGGCTGCCTCCCCCCCTCCCACCCCGATGGCGAGATGGATGGATCGCAGCGGGAGCCGGTACGAGAGCGCACCAACGCCACCTGAACCCCAATGGAGGGAATCCTCACATCGAACCCAGGAAGCCCCGATTGGGCGAACCACAGCGCGACACCCAGAGGCAGCTTGGAGCCCACCAAGAGCGGTGATTAAAGATTTCGGTATTAAGTTCGATGGGGACCCCACAAAACTCTTTTTTCTTACCAGTGCAAGAAACTACATGGAAGAATGGGGTCCCTACTTCCGGACAGAAAAGGGCAAGGTAAATGCCCTAGCCATAAAATTAAAAGGACGGGCCGCTGATTGGTATGTCCAGTTATGCCAGTCAGGCGCCCCGGAACTGGAGGACTGCAATGAGTTCCTCTGGGCAATTGAGCTACACTTCAGGGACCCCCTGGAAAGGGCGAGGGCAAAAAGGACTCTAAAAACCCTCAAACAAGGGCAGCTCTCCGTGGCAGATTATGCCATGGAGTTCCAAGCCCTGGCCAGTAAGGTTGAAGTATGGTCCCAATCCACCCTCATTGAGAAGTTCAAAGAGGGGCTCAACCTGAATGTACTCAGGTGGGCACTCTGCAGAAACAACCCCCACACCCTGGTGGAGTGGATCAGGTTAGCAGGAGAAGCAGAGGACATCCAGGACACCTTCCTCCATGCGAAGAAGGAAGCACAGCAAGCAGAGGCGGCAAGAGGACCCCGCACAGCTGCAGGACCGGCGAAGTCGAGACCCCAACCTTGGAAGGAAGAATGGGACCGACGGTTCACAAAGGGTCAGTGCCTCAAGTGCGGGAAGGAAGATCACAAGGCGGCGGCTTGCCCAAAAGCGAAGGCGAGGGACAGCTCGTGGAAGGCACCAACCAAGCCAACCCCAGCACCCAGAAAACTGCCAGTCGTGATGGGTGAGACCACAGCAAAAGACTTCCCCTACTGCGCCGAAGGCGAGGAGAGTGACAATGACGGGCCGGCAGAAAATGCCAGCCACCTGCCCTAAGGAGCGCCGGAGGACAGGTGGAAGGAAGCAAGAGGTGCGACGATTTCGGGGTGAGTGAAATTGTCCCACCCTATATGTCAAAGTCACACTCACCCACAGTGAAAAAACAGAAAAAGTTTGGGCACTAATTGACTCTGGCTGCTCAAAATGCTTAATGCACCCGGACCTGGTGGCCGCGCTGAACCTCCGCTGCTATCCACTTCAGCACCATTTGGTGTTTATGCAGTTGGATGGATCAGCAGCGGGAGGGGGCCCGGTCACCCAGTACACAGACGAGGTCGTGCTGCAGCTCGGCAGCCACAAGGAAAGACTGGCATTCATCGTGGCACCGGTGGGACAACCCCTAATTATCCTAGGGATCCCATGGCTGGTGAAACGCAACCCACTAATAAACTGGGAAACCAGAGAAATCAAGTTCTCAGACGGGCGCTATCAAGCACCCACAGGGGATCGGGTTCCCCGTGCTGCAATGGGGAGGGCGACGACGACCTCAATGCATAGGGAGGCAACGACTCTGGAGGGCCTGCCAGCCAGATATGCAGAATTCGCAGATGTATTTGGTGAAAAGGAGGCTGACAAACTCCCACCCCATAGGAAAACAGACTGCACCATTGAACTGGTCCCTGGCGTACTCCTACCTAAACCCAAAATATATGCAATGACTCAGAGGGAGCTGACAGCATTAAGGGAGTTCATTGATAAAAATTTAGCGTGGGGTTTTACTGAGCCCGCGAACTCTCCAGTCGGAGCCCCAGTCCTCTTTCGTGAAAAAAAGGACAGGTCTCTTAGGTTATGCACCGATTACCACGGTTTGAACGCCACGTCCATTTCAAATAAATACCCCTTACCCATAATAAAGGACATTCTGTCCCACCTGGCAAAGGGAAAGGTTTTCTCAAAACTGGATCTAAGGGAAGCCTACTTCCGGATACGAATAAGGGAGGGGGATGAATGGAAGACAGCCTTCAACTGCCCGCTGGGGTCGTTTCAATATAAAGTTTTACCATTTGGGCTGGCGGGGGCACCGGGAGTGTTTATGCAGCTAATTAATGAGGTCTTGCACGACCACTTATTTAAGGGGGTGTTTGTTTACCTTGATGATGTCTTAATATATTCAGAGACAGAACAAGAGCATGAACGCTTAATAAAGGAAGTGCTCAAGAAACTTCGCAAGGCAGAGCTATTCGCCAAGCTCTCCAAGTGCGAGTTTCATAAGGATCAAATTGATTACCTGGGCTATAGAATCTCGGCGAGGGGAATTGAGATGGACCCAAGCAAGGTCCAAGCCATACTGGTGTGGGAGCGCCCACGCATGAGGAGACAACTCCAAAGTTTCCTCGAGTTCACAAATTTCTATAGGGGTTTCATCCAGGGGCTAGCAGAAATTGTACTGCCCCTAACTAACCTACTCCGGACAAAAGGCCTGGGAGACACGCGGAAATCACGGAACCCGGGGGCGCTCCTGAACTGGACAGCTGATTGTCAAACAGCTTTTGAATGCCTCAAAAGCCTATTCACAGCAGAGCCAGTACTGCAACACCCTGACCCCACCAGACCCTTCGTCGTGCAAGTCGACGCATCCGACTTCTCCATAGGGGCACTCCTGCTTCAGCGGGATTTTGACAATCAGCTGAAGCCCTGCGCGTACCTTTCCCGCAAGTTCTCCGAAACAGAACGGAGATGGCTCGTGTGGGAAAAGGAGGCGTTCGCAGTCAAGGCAGCCCTAGAAACATGGAGGCACCTCCCGGAAGGGGCCTCCTGCCCCTTCGAGGTCTGGACTGACCTCAAAAACCTAGAGGCTCTCAGCACACTGAAACGCCTCAGCCCAAAGCAGGTGCGCTGGGCACAATTCTTCAGCAGGTTTAATTTCAAATTAAAATTCATACCGGGGAGAAAGAACTTCCTTGCAGATGCTCTTTCCCAATGGCCACAGGATGCCAGCCAGGCATCAGACATTGTGGGGATGGTGTGGACTGACACACAGCTGGGCTGCCCTGCTGTAACATGCAGCCAGACAAGAACCCAACGCACCCCAGCGCAAAAGCCCGCAAACGGAAGGAGACGCAGGTCAATTTCACCAAACTGGCAACAAAGACTCGTTCAAACCCTCAAGACAGATACATGGTTGCAAAACAACCAACACCATGTATCTTTCAAGAACGACCTAGCCTGGAGAGAGAAAAACCTGTACGTGCCAGAGACACTGCAAGCGGAAGTTTTAAACTGCTCCCACGATGACAAGACTGCCGGGCACTTTGGGTTCGTTAAAACACTACATTTAATCAGGTGGCAATTCTGGTGGCCAACCCTCAGAAAGGACGTTAAGGAATATGTCGCTGCCTGCCCCACATGTGCCACATCAAAACGAAAGGGGGGGAAGCCCCAAGGTCTGCTGCAGCAAGTAGCAAGCCCCTCCCACCCCTGGGAGGAGATTTCCATGGACTTCATTGTAGACCTACCACCCAGCCAAAGGAAACCAGTCATCTGGGTGGTAAAAGACTACTTTTCCAAGCAGGCACACTTCATACCCTGCGCGTCCATTCCCTCAGTGCAACAGCTGGCACGCCTATTCCTCACCCACATCTACAAGCTCCATGGCGCCCCCTCTCGTTTGGTGACTGATAGGGGCACACAATTCACCTCCAGGTTTTGGAAAGAATTTTAAAAACTTATTGGCACCAAGCAGGCACCCTCCACAGCTTGGCACCCCCACACAGATGGCTCTACAGAGATTCTCAACTCCACCCTGGAGCAATTTCTACGAGCATTCATCAACTACCAACAGGACAATTGGGTGGACCTGCTACCATTTGCAGAGGTAGCATATAACAATGCAGTGCACCAGAGCACAGGTCACACCCCATTTATGGCAGAGACTTCGTACCAATCCCGAACTACCCCAACCAGACACCCCACCCTGTTCTCCAGACAACTGGGCGGCACAACTGGCCACGGTTTGGCCCATCATCCAGATGGCTCTCACAGACGCACAAGCTACATACAAGAGATTTGCTGACAACCACAGGGCAGTGCAACCAAACTACAAAGTGGGAGATAGGGTCTACCTCTCCACTAAGTTCATCAAATCCCCACAACCTTCAAAGAAACTGGCACCCAAATTCATTGGACCATTCCCCATCACAGAAATTATCAACCCAGTCACCTTCAAGCTGGAACTACCCCACAATTTGCGGCACATACACCCAGTGTTCCACTGTGCCCTGCTGAAACCGGCCACCCCTTCCAAATGGCACAACGACCCACCCCCCACCCCCACCCATCATGATAGATGGGCAACAACACTTTGAAATAAAAGAGGTACTAGACTCAAGGAGATTAAGGGGCACCCTGCAGTACCTCATCAAATGGAGACATTTTTCCCACCCGGAATGGGTCCAAGCACAACACGTGTCAGCAAACCGACTAGTCAAAAGCTTCCATGAAGCATATCCAGACAAACCAGCACCGTAAAGTTCTCTTAGGGGGGGCAGCATGTCATGTACCCTGTTGCAAGGCATAAGTGCATCACAACGGGGAGCATGCACATCAGGAAAAGAGGAAGGGTCAACCATTGTCCCATTACCCACACACATAATCCCTTAAGCACACATAATCCAAAACCCATCAACAGATAATAGGAGAGCAACTCAAACAGGACATGGAACCATCAACAGATCGGGGGAACTCCTACCCATTACCCTGGGGGGATGGAGGCAAAGAAACAAAGAGAAGACATCGGAGATAGCCCGGAAAACCCATCAGAGAGCGATACCTGCACTAAGTACCATTCCCGACCCGACTTGAGGACAATGAGGGGTGGAGGAGAGCAAGGTCCACCACTAAAGTATAAACAGGGCATCCTGCTACTACACCCCCATTCCCGTCTTTTTTCCTCATACGCATTCTACCTCAATAAACTCGGAAATCCTTAGTCCCACTAAGTGAGTCCATGTCTTATTCGAGGTAAGGGCTACCCTGACACCTAGTTCCTCTGCCTTTTCTAAACCCATCTTGTACATCTGGCAATTCTCACCCCATGAATTGCTGAAGTCTACCTTGCAGGATCTTGAGCATTACCTTACTGGCATGTGAAATGAGTGCCACTGTTCGATAGTTGGAACATTCTTTAGTTTCCCTTTTTTGGTATGGGGATATAAGTTGATTTTTTCCAGTCTGATGGCCATTCTTGTGTTTTCCAAATTTGCTGGCATATAGCATGCATTGCCTTGACAGCATCATCTTGCAAGATTTTGAACAGTTCAGCTGGGATGCCGTCGTCTCCTGCTGCCTTGTTATTAGCAATGCTTCTTAAGGCCCATTCAACCTCACTCTTCAGGATGTCTGGCTTTAGCTCACTGACCACACTGTCAAAGCTATCCCCGATATTGTTATCCTTCCTATACAGGTCTTCCATATATTCTTGCCACCTTTTCTTGAACTCTTCTTCTTCTGTTAGGTCCTTGCCATCTTTGTTTTTGATCATACCCATTTTTGCCTAGAATTTACCTCCGATGTTTCTAATTTTCTGGAAGAGGTCTCTTGTCCTTCCTATTCTATTGTCTTCTTCCACTTCCACGCATTGCTTGTTTAAAAATAATTCCTTATCTCTTCTGGCTAACCTCTGGAATTTTGCATTTAATTGGGCATATCTTCTCCTATCACTGATGCCTTTTGCTTTCCTTCTTTCTTGGGCTACTTCTAGTGTCTCAGTAGACAGCCATTTTACCTTCTTGGTTTTCTCTTTCTTTGGGATGTATTTTGTTGCTGCCTCCTGAACAATGTTGCGGACTTCTGTCCATAGTTCTTCCGGGGCCCGATCTACTAAGTCCAGTCCCTTAAATCTATTCTTCACCTCCACTGCATATTCCTTAGGGATATTAGTGAGCTCATATCTAGCTGATCTGTGGGTCTTCCCTAATCTCTTTAGTCTGATCCTAAATTGTGCAAGAAGAAGTTCGTGATCTGAACTACAGTCAGCTCCAGGTCTTGTTTTTACCAACTGTATAGATGTCCGCCACCTTTGGCTGCAAAGGATGTAGTCAATCTGATTTCAGTGTTGTCCATCTGGTGAAGTCCACGTATAAAGCCGTCTCTTAGGTTGTTGGAAGAGAGTGTTTGTTATACAGAGTGAGTTGTCTTGGCAAAATTCTATCAGCCTATGTCCTGCTTCGTTTTATTCTCCCAGGCCATGCTTACCTGTAATTCCAGGTGTCATTTGACTGCCCACCTTAGCATTCCAGTCTCCCGTGATGAAAATAACATCTCTTTTAGGCGTGTTGTCCAGTAGGTGCTGCAGATCCTCATAGAACTGCTCTACTTCAGCTTCTTCAGCATCTGTGGTTGGGGCATATATTTGGATCACTGTGATGTTAGATGGCTTGCCCTGAATTCGAATTGAGATCATTCTATCGTTCTTTGGATTGTATCCAAGCACTGCTTTAGCCACTTTACTATTAATTATGAAGGCTACTCCATTTCTTCTGTGGTCCTCTTGTCCATAGTAGTAGATCAGGTAGTCATTTGATGTGAAGTGGCCCATTCCAGTCCATTTCAGTTCACTGACGCCCAGAATGTCTATCTTGAATCTTGACATCTCACCAATAACCACATCCAATTTGCCCTGGCTCATAGATCTTACATTCCAGGTTCCAATGGTGTGTTGATCCTTAGAACATCGGATTCGCCATTCACGACCAGCACCGTCGGCTGCTAGCCATCCTTTTGGCTTTGAGCTAGCTGCGTCATCACGTCTGGGACTAGTTGAACTCATCCTCTGTTCCTCCCCAGTAGCATTTTGACCATCTTCCGACCTGGGGGTCTCATCTTCCAATGGTATAGCGACATATCTCTGGTTGTACTGATCCATTGAGTTTTCACGGCAAGAATACTGGGGTGGGTTGCCATTACCTTCCCCAGGGATCGCATTTAGTCTGACCTCTCTGTCATGACCTTCCCGTCTTGGGTGGCCTTTCACGGTTTAGCTCATGGCATCATTGAGGTGCTCAAGCTCCAGCACCACGACAAGGTAACAATCCTTTGCTGAAGATAGAATAGTAGTAGGAAGGAAATAATTAAATAAATGTTATCTTTGGTGGGGGAAGTTGTTTAGGAGGTTTATATAATTTTTTCTTTTTTTCTGTTAATATAAGGGGAGGGAGTAACTGTATTTAGTGATTTTTACAATGTGCCAATGGAATGATTTATAGAAATAATGTGATTTTGATTTAATATAGTGTAAGGGATTGTTTATGGAAATTTTTGTATATCCTTGCTCTTAAAAGTCGGAAGTCACCCCTTTTTGTAACTTTGAAAATTTCTTCTCTTGTGTTTTCACAGTTTTTAAGTTTTTTTTCTTTGTAGTTTTTTGTTTTTCTGTAGCTTTTCTATTTGCTTGAAACTTAATAAAATTCTTATTAAAAAAAAAAGGAAATCCTACCTGGAAGTTATGTGAGAAGGGAACCAGTGCTTCACAAAGCCATTGTCAATCACTGCAATCAAAACTGAGGTAAGTGAATCAACGGGCTGATGGGTTATACCAGAACTCTTAGTGTGTTCCTAGTTGGGGCAATTCTAATTAGTCATAAATAGTCATTCTCATTTTGACGAAGAGAACTTCACATACTCATAAAGCACAAGAATATATTGTTTTAAAGTCTGCCTGGCTTCTGATAACTATTTACTGTTATCAGTAAATTGTTTTATTTTGCCATTTAACATTTCATTTTTGTAGCACAATTTAAACTACTGTTTTAGTTGAAATATTACAAATATATAAAATGGGTTAAGGATTTCATTTACAAGTGATATAACTTCTATAATTATTTTTAGTCATTACAATTTTAAAAATTGATTCAAAACAGAAAGAACAGACCTAACACTAGTTTTAACAACTTTTATTTTATAAAACATATATGTTTATATTTATTATAAACTATCTCTAATGTTTAGAAGATAAGCCATATATTAATAAATGAACTGATATCAGTTTGTATCTCACTTATATATTAATCCTTTTAGTATATTTTACAAAATACAATAAAATTTCAATGCAATTAAACTAAGAAAAAAGGATACATTTGTATGATCATATTCTCTGAATGAGTCTTTTTAATTTCTTGCCACAAGAAATTTTTCAGGAAATAAGGCTTGTTTACTTTTCCCTTCTTTAGTATACCTCTTGTAACAGAGAGAGAAATGAGAGTGCAGTTAAGAGTTAAGACAAAGGTATTATCAAAGTAGCTATAATTCATCTCTACATATCTTCAATATTAACATTAAGTAGTGCCAGGTCATACTAAATAAAAATGTACAACTACACTCTTCTAAGCTCCATGAGATAATTCTATTTATGTTTATTTTGCACTTGTTCGATGCAGTCCTTCCTCACTAACAGGAAGACTGAGCATTAAGTTGTTATATTAATTGATAGACTCAGTAACCAGAATTCCATTTTTTAGTCAGTCAGGTGTTACACAAAAAAGGTGGCCCCATGAGTACAATGAGATTGAAAACCTTGACCTTTGGTTCCACTTTACCAGAGCAAGTCACACTACATTGACTTGATGTATGAGCGCAGAATAGGGTATTAGGAAAAGCAAGGAAATTTTAAAAGAGATAAATAGAACTTGCAATGCTCCCATCTTTAACAACTTGCTTTTTAAAAAAAACTCCTTGGAAATCCAGATGAATAAGATGTTTGGATTAATCCATTCCTTTCCTTATTTCTCTTCCATTTATCATTGTGCTCTCTGTTCCTGACTTAGAGTTGTTGCTGTAAAAACAAAAAGATTGGTAAAATTCATATAAAGGCCTTATGCAGTGTATTCTAGTAGCCACATAAAAACTATACTTTTCCAGATGTGCAACATATTATTTGTAGTTTATTAAAAACTAAAAAGGTTTTATTTAAAAATTTATGTATCCACTGCATATATAGTTTGTAGCCTCCATTGAAAGCCACCAACTATATATTAAACATGTGGAACAAACTCTGATAATTCAGAATGATTAAATTTACATTAAAATAATCCCTGTGTTGGATACAGCTTTTTTTCAGTAGAAGAAACTACAGCTGTTACCTAGCCAGTTCAGTTCTTAGTTCTTCCTCCTCCCCTCAAAAAGAGGCAGAGGCTTGGGAGCTTAGGATGAACAGACAGCTCATGGTCTTCAGAAGTAGGCAAGAGCCAGGCTGAGAGTTGAATAGGCCTGCTAAACTGGAGAAGGAAGAGGTGGTGTCTCCAGCTGCCTGGAGTCAAAGCAGGAGATACAGAGGTCAGATGTGGTGGGAACTAGAGCGCAGATGCAGTGTAGTTAGCTAAGGACATGAGGAGAGCAAGAAAGGACCAGTGCTGAATTACTGTGTTATTTAAAGGGAACTCATGGAATTTGTTTTCAGATTCAAACAGGCTACAATACAACTTTGCAAGTTCTGTTAATCCAGCCATATGTGGCTCATTCATTAATGCATGGTTGAGTGCATTGATACATCCTGATTATTAAATATTTAGATAACTCTCATTTTGAAAGGTAAAATATAAATGCATTTATTTGCAACCACAGGATTTAGCAAAATTCATATAAAATCACAACAATCTGTTGTATTATCTGTTAAATTTATCCCCCCTAAAATTATCAGCACTGTCTGTCAACATCTGCATTCGTATCTTCCTTGAGGCCTTTGCAAACAGTGCAACTTGTTTTGCTATAAATTCATCTATACCAGTCAGCAGGAAATAGAGTTTTTCTTCTATGCCAGACTGATTCAGTTGGGTTAAAAAAGGGATAATAAATCTAGCTCTGGGTTCCTGATATAATTTGCAGTGTAAGAAGTAATGGATCAGATCTTCCACCTGTGAATTATCACAAATGCATAAATGTGTGTAATTGGTAATCCTTTATATCATCCATCTAAATAGGCTCTTGGCATTGTCTGAAAACTAAGTTCTGTGAAGGCTTGTCTCAGGGAATGGGATGTAAGACACTGTAAGATTACATTCCTTTTCCATCTTTAAGTGATCAGTACCAATTGGCCATCTTAAGCTTGTATATATGCTCTATCTTGTCTAAAATCTTTAAAAAAATAAATAATCCCTCAATAATATATGGCAATTTATGTCATTCAACAGTTCCTGATCTAGTGAAAATTGTGTGAATAGGTTTAGACACAAATTCACCCACCCACTACTATTAAATTGTTTGTGGAAGTATTTTTTTTGCCAAATAAGTGTCGGGCATGAAAACTAGTCTCCTACAATATAAAGTTATTGCTTTCTTTACCCTTATATAAATTGGTGGAAGGCCCACTTCTAACCTCAACATCACTGCCAATGTACATGGGGGTAAAGCTAGAATTATCTCATGAATTTGTTCTGGGCCACCTCTAATTCTTCCAGTTTACTTAAACCCCAGATTGGGGCCCCGTACATCAACTGTGAGATTGTTTTCTCCTGGAAGATCTTGAGAGCAGGTTGCACTAACCAGCTCCTTTTGAATAGAAGAGGGAGCAAATGGTTCTCATTCATCTCATAGCCATTGTTCTTGCCGATGCAATATGTGTTTTTCATAATAGTGTTTCAGTAAAATGGACACCCAAATACTTGAAGGGTAAAATGACAAATTATTATCTGAACTGATTGTTGACTAATTTAGATAATACCTCTGGAAGCGATCCCTGAGTGGATTCACATACTACAGCAGAAGTCTCCGACAGTGCCTTTTCTATCTTCAGATGCTTATGTTGGAGCCAGACCACAGCATTTCATTTTAATTTATTTCTGTGAATAAATATGGATATTATTCAAACAGTCTACTTATTTGGTGATAATGGATCACTGCTGAAAAAATATCTAACACTCTCATGTCACTGGGCTAGAATATCTCTTCAGAAAGCCACTTTTTTGTGCCAAATCTTCCATCTGTTGGCTGTGTAAGAAACAATCAGCAGGGAACTTGCCGTGTGTTACAATTTTATTTCTGCCTGTAATCCATGTTCCTCCCCCCCACTCCCCAATTCTGTTTATAAAATGCAAGTTCTTTTTCCAAGTACCATTGCAACCTGCTACATGCTGACTTGGGAACTAAGAGGTCTATGGGAAAAATAAGTGCCAGCATAAGCAATTCAGCCCAGAACAAACTAAACAAAATTATGTTATCATCAGCACTGCAATGTGCTCTCAGGCTGATGACTGCAATTGTAATTCTTTCAAGAAAATATTCTATCTCTTCAAGTCTCTAGTCACAGCTAATACATATTTTTATTATGATAATAAGATCTAGTGATGTTAACAAAAACTTTTCTATTTAAATTGTTTGACCAAAGTTCATTCCCAGAAGTTTTGAAGGGCTCTTGAACTTGATTGAATGGCCTCTATCTGGGGCTTTATGACTGGCATAAATGACTGGCCCTTCATATTTTGAATTTTTAATTGTTGTCCCATTTATAGAAAAAGAATCAATCGTTTTGTTAGATCTAGGATTAGAGCAGGCTCTATGGTAAAGTGCTACAGAGTTTATATCTTCAGATTGGAAGAAAGAAATTATCACTTCCATTCTGGATGAGTGACTTTCTTCAAGAAATCTTTTTTTTATTTCTCTGCAGTCTTTGATACCATCAACCACAATGTCCTGTGGGGTATTCAAATATTTGATTTAAAGTTTTGATGAAAGTAATTTGATTTCATCTCCAAATCCAATACATGTATGTAATCAGATGGTTGAATCAGTTAGAAACACTGGATCAAGTTTAATACCTCAAAATCAATTTGACAATTTGCTAAGATTTGCACAAGTGCAACCCTCTTTTTTTCAAATTGAATCAGTGGTGGAAATCAGATTGACTAGATTTCACAATTCAATAATTCAAAACATATTGATTAAGCTCTCTGAATACATTTGATTATTTGAATCAAATCAAATCAATGATTTAAATCAGATTTGACTTAGGTTCATGCAGATCCAGTGTTCCCTGGCTTTTGGGAAATGGTCCTGAGCTTTTCAAATTCCTCAGGGAATTCCAATGGCTATGTTGCTTTTGACCCAAACATGCCAATTTCAAAAACGCTGTTTGGTGATTTAATTACTGTGGTTCAATATGGGAGCTGACTATTAACCTCTAAGGAGAAAATGAATGGCTTATGAAAGGAGAACTTTTTAACTTCACAAAAGAGTGAGAAAAGTTACTTTTATTTTATTTTTAGAGAGAAAATAATCTTTTTTGTCTTTCCAAAAGCAAATCTCCTATTCATTAAAATAATTTTTGCTCAGAAGTTTATTCCCTTGTCAGAAAAAAGTCTCAGCCTTTATGTGCCTTCACTTTTTCTTTTGATCTTAATTTGCTGGTTGCAACATCCATTTACACTTTTATAGCGTGCTGTCTCACTAGAAGTAATACTATCTCTCATAATGTTGGTTTCTTGCCATCAGATACTATGTTAAAAGAGATCCCACACTCAGATATGCTGTTATAAGTACAAACTACTGGCTGATGTATTTGGTCACTGAACCTGCCCTCCACCACTCACTTGAAGAATATGTATTTTGTATAAAATGAACTAATTTAAAACGGGGATCTCAACCAAGCCATAATTTATCTATAGTTCATATCTCCCCCTCTTCTAATTTTTGTATTCTGTATCTTTAATTCATGTGAGTTATATTTTGAAAACAAGACCGAAAAAAAAAAGTTTAGTGTATAACATGCCTTGACTTTGTCTGGTGCTCGTAAACATCCCCATGAATGCTGATTGCATTTAAATTGCAACTACTGCTGGTTTACTTTATGGATTGTTTTAAATGCACTGTTAAGTAATAATGGATGAGTTTTAAAATGCATACACAGGTACAAGAGTGCTTACCAGTTTAGTTCTTTCTAAACATTTGCAGGTCTTTGGTAGTATTTTACCACAACTTCTTCTGGGAAACTTTGACAATAGTGGCCAATTCAGATGACTTCTGTAATAGAAGCACTGCATCTGAAAGGAACATGTCTGCATGTGTGCAGAGGAGCACAGTGTTGACTGATGCAACTGGGACAGATCCAGCAGGTCTCTAGAAGTCCAGGTTCAAGCAGTTCTGCACTGCCCTGTTTTGCTGGCATTTTGGACAAATGAGTTCTGATATGGAGAGCCTTCATTTTTGACTAGCAACTACAACGACCTGGAATAGTGTTTCTCAACCGTGGCAACTTGAAGATGTGTGGACATCAATTCCCAGATTTCCCCAGCTGGGAGTTGAGGTCCACACATCTTCAGGCTGCCAAAGTTGAGAAACACTAGCCTAAAAAGTGTGAGAAGCTGGTATTTACCAAAAGTTGAATCTCCACATGTTAAGAGGAATAATGGCATATTCCTTGCAATATATTAAGATCATTTTTATTCTAAGTCATCAGAGTTTAGTCCAAGCTGATCTTTGTAACCAGTATCAGCAAAAGAGAGATGGGAGCTTCTCTGTCCGTCTTGTGCTCTCTCTGTAAATGGGCCTGTGAGAGGGAACAAGTATACTCTGCTATATACTGTCAGCAAAGCAGAAACAATCTGCACTGCCACCTTTTTGTGGTGGGCTGGAAGCAAGTAGAAGAAGCTTTCCAGAAACAGTTGGTGGTCCATGCTTACAACAGGGCAACCTGGCAGTGCAGATATGCCCTTGGTCACAATATCCAATGAGTGAGTTGTCTATTTATTTATTTATTTTTATTTTTCAATATAGCCTCCCATTTCACACAAGGTGACTCTTGGCGGTGTACAATAAAACAATAAGCTCGGGCCGGTCTTCAAATTAGAGCCCAAATTAAGAGTTACTGTGAAGAGGAAGGTTGAGGTGCAGCTTCCTCAGCTCCCTTGGCAAAGGACAGAATTGAAAAACAACAGAATGAATTAAAATAAGGAAAATGTTTTGCGTGACTTTATGTACTACAATTGACTCTATCCTCTGTGATAACCTGAATTAATCACATACTAAGATAGACCTGGTTACTGGTATTAACAGCATGGCCACTGAAAATTGACTCATCTTTGATAGAGCTAATTGTATGACATGATGAGTTCTCCCTATGTAGCATAAGACAAAACAGGACTGGCCACTGACCTTTCAAATGGGGCACAGTTAAGCAAAGCGAGAGATTCAGTGGCTACAGACTTCAGACTGGGTGGGGGTGGGGTAAAAAGGTACAGATGGTGGCTACAGTCATACAGCCAAAGCTTGTTCCTTTTTTACCTATGTGTATGTGTAATGCATATGAAAAGGGGTGGGGCTTCCATCACACAGTCATAGTCACCATCTTGACTTTCTCTAACTGACCTCCTGAATGGCCCTGATATTGTAATCTCTTTTTTGGCCTTCTTCTTGCCAATATAAAACTCAAAAAAGGATTCCACTCTCCATGAATCCTTGCATCATGTTTTACTTCAGACCTAAACAAACAAACAAAAAAGGAATAATTGGAGAAGGCGTATCTGAGAGCTCAAAAACCTGTTTCAGAATTTTGTGAAGTGCCCTCCTTCTGTTAGTAGCAGCCTTTATTCTCACTCATCATCAGTAACTGTCTCCTATTCTATTATTGTTAACGTAAGCAGTATAAACATGAGACTAATCTTTTACTATAAAAATGACACAGAATATAATTAAGCCCTTACCCAGGCAATTTCACTTTAATTTCAAAGAAAAATGAGAGGTTTGGTTTGCTAGTAATTCAAATACATCAGAATTTTCTAATCCACCAGCTTTGCAGACTCTAAATCTACCATTTTTAAAACATAGTTGATCACTTCCCCTGTACAGCAAATAGCAGTGCAATGAAGTTTATAAATTTTGTACAAGTCTTTCTAATTACAGGGAGAGAAGTTTGAATGCTGAGCTGGAGTTTTGTTTGAACAGAACTGCAGTCAAACCTTTCTTACTGTTTGTTTGGCTAATTATATAGACATTTTATTCTGTCATATAAATATGGTATAAAACATTACATGCAATCCTTATATTGCACACAGCCCTAGCTGACCTTGGCTGATCTCAGACTGCTAAATAACATCAGACCACATTGAAAATTTGATAGGAGAACATCAGGAATTCTCAAGGCTGCTTGCTAGATTGGAAAGTAAAAAAGAAATCTCGGAAGAAGTCATATGAAGCCATTTCCACATTGTTGCCAAGTATACTGCATGTCTGTACCCATGTAGTCACCAGGCAAGACTGCAAAAATCTGGATGACCATCAGACGGCATTGAAGAGGTGCCAAAAACTCTGTACCAACCACAGATGCAGTCCACATCTGGTAGCCCTGGTCACCAGAAGCAGAACTCCACTCCAAGGACACTTTACATTGACTGGGTCAGGGTGGATGGGGTAGGGGGTGATAATGTCAGAATTCTGCAGCACAGCTGGAGGCAGAAAATAAATAAATAAGAAAGATCGTATATGCAGTGTCAGAGTATAGGCACTGAAGTTCCTACCAAATGAGCCAGGAGCACAATCAGTTGTTTTCTAACTACTTTATCAGAACATATTCTAAAAGCACACACCTACATCCATTCCCATGAATACCATATACCTACCAGGGAGGGAGGGAGGGAGGGAGGGAGGGAGGGAGGGAGGGAGGAAGGAAGGAAGGAAGGAAGGAAGGAAGGAAGGAAGGAAGGAAGGAAGGAAGGAAGGAAGGAAGGAAGGAAGGAAGGAAGGAAGGAAGCCTACTAGCCTAATGGATGAAAGGGAGGTGGGAGATTCCAGACAGCTCAGCTTTTCTAATGCCTGGCTTCCATCTTTTGTAGCTCATGGTATCTGTGCTGATTCCCACAGCAAGTTTTCATGCTTCATTCTGGCCTCAGACCTTTCCTCCTTGTTCTGAAAAAGCTTGTTTATTAGTCTCAGCCATGCAACCCTGATGGATGGATAGTTTTCTTACTTTGTTTCCATTTATCATCTCTTAGTGCTGCCCGTCTGTATTCTTCAGCTGTCTTATCTCTTCCTTCCTTCCTTCCTTCCTTCCTTCCTTCCTTCCTTCCTTCCTTCCTTCCTTCCTTCCTTCCTTCCTTCCTTCCTTTTTGTACCTCTGAGCCAGTGTTGACTCCTGGTCAAGTCCCTGCAGTTTTCTTGGCAAGCTTTCAGAAGTGATTTGCCATTGCCTCCTTCTTAGGGCTGAGAGAGAGTGACTAAGGCAGGACTAGAACCCATGGTCTCCCAGTGTCTAGCCTGGTGCTTTAACCACTACACCAAACTGGCTCTCTCCCTTTTTCTGGTTAGCTAGTAATAGAAGGGCACTGTATAGAGAGAATTCAGGATTTAGGGAGTATGTAATAGAAGGATGTAGAGAACAATAAAGAATGAAGATAGATAATAAAAATATATATTTCATATCATCTGGGACTGCAGGTTGCCTGTCCCTGCTCTAGATACTACAGAAGGTCATTTGAATCTATGGAGTCCCACATCCTGAGATGCAGTGACATACAGGTAGTCCTCGACTTATGACCACAATAGGGACTGGAAAATTTGTCATTAAGTGGTTTGGTTAAGTGAGGCATCATGTGACTGCACCAAATTTTATGACCTTTTTTGCCACAGTCATTAAGCAAGACACCACATTACTGCAACTTGCAACCTCCTGCTGGCTTCCCCATTGATTTTGTTTGCAGGAAGGTGGCTGGGAAGGTTTGTTTGTTTGTTTGTTTGTTTGTTTATCAAATTTCATCACTGTCCATCTGTCCCCAAAAGAGGGACTCTGGGCAGTTGTAAATGGTGATCACATGACTGCAGGATGCTGCAGCTGTCATAAGTGTGAGCTGGTTGCCAAGTGCCCAGATCATGATCATGTGAATGCAGGGATGCTGCAACCAGTCATAAGTCACTTTTTTCAGTGCCGTTGTAACTTCAGTTGCTAAATGAATGGTTGTTAAGTGAGGACTACCTGTAATTCAAATCACATTTTCAGTACTCCTTGGGCATCCACATATCTCCAGTCCCAATCTCATACCCCAGGGTTTTTGTATGATACAAAGGGCACTACAACAGCAAGAAAAGGAAAAGGTGGTTATGTAAAACTGATGGGGAAGGGAGATGGCATACTAGCTTTGACTTTGCTCACATTGTCCCTTGCAGAGTTTGACTTTTGTGGATGGAGAAATCCATCACCATTTCTTCCATGCAACTCTCCTCCATCATTGCTACTTGTTCATCCTGAGCAGTTTTGTGATTGTATATTCTGAGCTGTATTAGCCAACTGACGTGGCCTAGCAATTAATTTAGTCATTCTTGCTTCTCAAGCCTTCCTCTATTTGACAATTCCACTACTTTCCCAATATATATACTGTATATTTGTTTATCCCATTTTTTCTATTAAAATCCAATAATTTCTCCATTATGTTTCCACCCCAGCTATCCATTCTAGGGGAAAACACTATTACCTCACAAACCAAAGCACAGGCATTATTTTTAGAACAAAACAAAACTGTGGTCAGTTGTCTGTTTTATCAAAGCAAGCAATCTGACTGCATTTCCTCAATAGATAATATTGATTCTAATGTGTCCAGTTTTCATTCCACTGAGGACAATACCCAGCAGTCCTTTCATTCATTTTCACAAACTCCAAAGGGAATTGATTATCATCCAACACTTCTTGGTAGCACCAACTGGAAATTGTGAAATCTGGCAGCACTGCAATGTCTCGTGACAGCATCAAAGGGACAAATATTTTCTATTGCCAACAAAGCTTTTTATCAGTCAACCCTCTGGAATCAGATGCAGGCCTTTATTTAACTTTCCCAGAATTATTGTGGCATCAGAGACCTTTAATATGATAAAGCCCATTCTTTACATGATTTTAACCAAGCAAGATATATTTAATTGGCTTTAGGAAGAAGGGAAAAGTGGGGGAATACCATTGGAACCACAGATGTTACACCTGCAGCATGTTTCTTTGCTTATATACCGAGAAAGAACACATCCTTCCATGTCTCCTTTTTCATTTAGGTAGCACAAATCCTGATGGGGCAAAATACTGAAAGTCTCTGTGATAAATTACTGATTTCTTCCTTTTTTTATGAAACACATTAAATAGTAACATAGTTTTAAAAAATAAGTTTGTTTTCCTTTTTAGTTGCGACAGTTCACAGAAATATATCCTCACTGTCACAGAGCTAGAGGCTGCTCTGTACTTTCTTATCAAAAGCATGTTTTTATTTATAAGCCTTCCTCTTATACATCACATGACAGTTAGAACCCACTTCATCTGGGAGGGTTTGGATTTCAAATATCTTAGATCTTTCTCAGCCACAAAGCATTTCAAAGCAGAAATGTTATATTATAGATTGAATAAGCTGACAAAAAATATGTTCAGGATATTGGAAAAGCTTGCCTGTGACAACAGGTATGCTTTTAACTGGAGGGGAAACACAGATTGTGCACTTGATCTGGTATTCACCCCACCCCACCCCCCAAACTTTCCTTTTAAGTTTGCCTTAAAAGGAAAACTCTTTTGGAAGTCAAATATGCACAGTCATGAGAACAGAGCCAGCTCTTACATTAGACCAAATGAGGCAACCGTCTCAGGCAGCCGTTGTTGTGAGTGGGGCAGTAGCAGAGTGTCTTGGATGTGCCTTTGGGGCATCCCCTGTTTTTCCTTTAAAGGTCAAAACCATGAGTATTACTGCTCTTGTGTAAATCGGAGGATGCTGGTAATTCAGTCAGCTTTTATATGTGGAATAGTGAGGAGGCCATCTTGTTTTACACTAGTCCTGAAACAGCTAAGCCTCCATCAAAAGTGGAATTGTGGGGAAAAGGCAAGGAGATATGGAGTGCACCCTTTTTCCTATATGCATGCTTGCTTTTTTTTTCCTTTTAAGTGATAAGTGCATCTAGGCTATAAACTGTACTAGATGGATTAAGTCTATTTCTTTTGCTTTGCTTTTTGTAGGATGTGATCATAGCATAGCATGATGAAAGTGTTTATCTCAGAGCTTCAATCATATGACAGCAGCATAGAAAATCTCAGACCTTTGATCACAAGGTTAGCCTCCAAGGGTAGGGAGTTGGACTAATATGGTTGAGCATGTTTTATTTATACATGTATGATGGCATGTCTATGGCACGTACAGTATAGCAGTATCTGAGAAGATTTTATTTTTTAAGCAACAGAAGTGATTAGTGAAGAAGCAATATGTTCTCTGAATCACTCGTAAGGAAAGGTACTACACACTAGCTGCAATGACTGGGGAAGCTGCCCTGGTTGAGGATGATGGGCTGCTGGCTACTGTAGGGATGTGAGATTCAGTCCTGTATTTACAGTCCTCTATTGAACGTTTTGTTTTATTCCTTTGCAGATATTTCCTGTAGCTATTATGCTTTGCAGTTAAAGTTACTCTTTTGCTATGCTTCGCTTAATATTTTTTTCAGCTTTTACCTCAATTGTGCATCTATTACTTTTGAATCCACAAACCACATTTTAGTTTGACAAAACAGAAGGGGGAGGGTGGCTGTGGTTTCCACTGTTTGTTTGTGCAGACTGTCTGTGCAGACACCCAAGCTTTGTGCTAGCTAGTTGATAAGAGAAGCTAAGATGAATGATAGTTTAGATTCAACATTCCCATAGGAGGAGGAAAGGCTATTGAACTGGGGTCAGAGGTGGAGCCTTAAGATGACCCCAGGACACTCTGGAACTGGGAGAGCTTGAATGGGGTTAAAGATGGGCAAATAATGACCCCTGCCATCTGTAACTTATTCAAACAGCTGGATGGGGCATGTATGGCTGGATTCTGGAAGTCATTAATGCTTCTTTAAGGGAGAGGTTGAAAGGTGGATGGATTCAGTTACAGGGGCAATGGGTGCACTGTTGGAAGGCCTGAAAGACCAGGTTAGGGACAGATTGTCATGGAGAAAATCTATGTGGTCGCTAGGAGTTAACAGTGTCCTGATGTCACATAAGCAATCAATCAGAATGGGAGGGGTTGTTGTCATCTGCCTTAAAAGAGACAGTAGTTTACCTCCTTCTAAAGAGGCCATCTCTTGATCCCACCAACCACTCACCAGCAATCCATCTTTCAAAAGAGCGCTAGGTGATCCTGTCCCTAGAAGGAGGGTAAGTATAGACCAGGGGGACAGCAAATTTCATGTTGATACTGTTTCTGCTGATTCAAGGATGGGTACATAGTAATGTATCTCACTAGTGGAGAAAGGCCCTAAGACATAAGCGTTTGTTGGTATCTAGAAATAATCTGTATCCCATGTATACAGCCTGAATTTCCTTCTAGAATTTTGCTCTGATCATTTAAATTCTGGGCTGAAATAAACATGACTTTAGAGCTTTGGGACACTCTTTTATAAAACTTTAAATCAAAATACATATTGTTGAATAGGAGAAGGTAATAGCCATTGGCCAAGCACCTGAGATAAATCCTGGTAATTGCTAAGAGATTCACTCTTATATTTCACTTTATTTTATTAATAGATATTTAAGCATTAGTCTTCAATACAGGGCAGGAATCATGCTGAAATATATCAGTAATTTAAAGTTAATTAATCATTGTCTTTCCTAATGGAATCAGGGCTTTTCAAAAGAGAAGCTATCCTTCATGTAATTCTTTTTTCATGTACTGTTTGCCATATCAGTAATTTTAGATCCAGCTATTGGGATACAAATAATTAATGCATTTAAAATTTAGCTAGTCTTCTAATTTAAAATGTTATGTGACTTGCCAACAAATTGACAAGCACACTGCATTTAACAATAGACAATAAGGTGAGTTTCAAAAAAAACAACTAAGGAACTGAAAATAAATATAATGCCCTTATAAACCACTCACTGACAATGAATAACAGGGCTGCCACATCTGATTCTTTCTTGCCAGCTGAAATGGTGTTCTGAAACTGGGCTGTGGAGGGGAATCTGAAAATTACTAAATGTAGATTGACTATAAGAATGCCTAAATAACAAGAGTGGAATAGAAATATTTTCACTGGCTAAAATCAGGTATCTGGGCAGGCTTGGATCTATCACTAATGAGAACATATGCTCTTGACAGATTACAAAACAGATGGGATTGAATTAATGTCTTGTTTTGGTATTTTACTAGACCCTACATTAGCTCTTCTTGAAAAATAAGTTCATGTGGTTATTGTGGAAAGCAGAAGTTGCTGTAATGACTAAAGTACATGCTAGGTGAACAGGATGCCAGCCAAGCAATAAGCAACCCTCACTGGATCTCACAGCTTTCAGCTCATCTTTAATTTCTTTAACTGACTTATTTTTTACTTTGGCATAACTCAGTCACCATGGTGCTCATTTGCCACTTTTGTGTCTGAGCTACAAAGCCAATGCAAAGCCCCCAACCCACAAAAGGCCAAATGTCAAAACAGAGGACCAAGAAGGGCACCGATTTGGATAGTGTTTGCCCACAACAATTTCTGGTACAGGTGCAAATGCAGCTATTTTAATTTCAATAGAAATACATGATGTCTCACCATATTAGGGAGGACTTGGCTATGACCAGATGAGCTTTATGCCTAAAAGAGGTTTTTAGAATGGCTTTCTGGATTTCTAAGGCAATATCTGTATTTGATTCCTAAGGTTCCAGTATGCTGGTCTTTTAATATCTGGTGGGCTTACATTAAGGAATGCAAGTTGACTGCCTTTGCACTGCATTTTAGTTCCACATGCCAATGCAATAGTATTGGGACTGCAGGAGGAGCAAGCAGAGAGTGTTTTATCATTTACGGCTGAGCCACAATTGTCCTGAGGATTGCAAATGGCAATCCGGATCAGAGCTTTGGTGTGGGCACCTAAAGTGTTGGCCTATATTTTGCAAGAAGAAGAAGAAGAGGAAGAGGAAGAGGAAGAGGAAGAGGAAGAGGAAGAGGAGCCAAATCCAGCCTAAACATCTGGCTGACTGTGCGACCAACCATCATTTATTAAATTTATATGCCACCCAAATCCCAGTGGCTCTGGGCAGTTCCCAAATGGATTGATTCTTTTTGTTCAAGGGAGTAAAGTTATTCATTTACAATAGAGTTTCAATAGATAGGTAGTTTGGGTTTCACCACATGACTCCTGCCTTAACTTCAGTGGGGGAGAGGGAACAATGAAGAAAAAATAAGTAAGTTGAGAAAGGTTGCAAGGAGAAGAAAATGCAAGGAGTGAGGTTGGCTCACATGAACCTTCTGCCTCTAGGTTCTCAAAGACTGCATGATTCATTTAGGGGTGTCCTCAGGAATGGTAAAAAAACAATGGCAGTCATGATGGCAGTCACAACTATATGACCAAAGCCCATCCCAGCATCACACAACACACATAAAAACAGGTGGGGCTTTGATCACAGGGTTGCAGGCACCATCTTGATTTTTGCCCTCCCCTGGACACCCCTGGATACATCCATACCAGTCCATTTTATATTCTATTCTCACACAGATAAACACGATTTGCAACAGACCTCAACAGATGTTAATCTCTCCCACATGCACACAAATCAGGGTAGCTCTTTCCCCACTGTATATTTCCCCTGACTGCACACAAGGATATACCATCTTCATTCAATGTGACTTCCGCTCTGTGATCCTTCTTCTCACATTTGCTCTCCACTACCCAAATATGAGAACAGGCCCCCCTGCTCGTAGGATCTGCATTCACTTTCAGGTCAGCCCCTTATGCCACAGATATTAGCATCTAACCTCTGGTTGTGATTGCCTGACATCTCTGCTTGAAAGAGCTTGATTTCTGAAGAAAGCTATTTAGAATGTTGAGCCATCCTCCCTCAAAGCAGATGTGATGAAGCCTGGCTATGATCCCCTTCCCATTTGAAACCACCTAAGAAAGAAATTGTCATCAGAGGTAAATTGACTTACTGACTGATACTCTGGGCTGTTCCTCTGTCAAGCTTTAGTCATGAAGATTGCCTAGTTATTTGCATACCCTTCTGTTTGACATACAAAATCACCTTTGCGTGGTGTGTTTATTCTCTCCTGAAGCACTGCTTGCAGAGGATATGAGAATGTATTATACATGACCCAGGGAAAGTCTTTGGCATTCATGTCAGTTGATATATTGTTTTAACAAGCAGCTCTGCCTGCCAGGGCTGGCAGCATTTTAAGTGGGCCACACTGGACTGTGCTTCACGGAGCTGGGGAGGCAATGCACGTACGGTGTCCCAGACTGCTTTGCTTTGCAGGTATTTCTCAACTGATGATGACATTTAAGCTTTTCCCATTGTGAGGGAGGGGGAAGAAGATGGTGGTCTAGGATATTTCACCTGATTCCTTGTTTTTCATCAGGCCTTGGGTAGAATTTTCTGTAGGTCTTTAGATATCTAGTGGTTGCCTGGATTTTTGCAGCCCAAACCTGTCAGGATCTTGGCAGCCCAGATCTGGTAGCCCTAATTTATAATTGCAGAGCTCCTCAATATTCTCCAGTCCTGAGGGGGAGGAGGGTTTCTACCCAACTTTCCTTTGCAGTTCCTGATTTACACAAAGGCCCTGTTCTCTCCTTCTAGCCGCCAGTGGGAAGCTACATAACAACCAAAATTGCTGGCACTTCTCAGCCCCACTTAGCTAGTGTTCTCCCTTGCCAGGATTTGCAGTTCAGCTGTAGAAGTTGAGCAGAGGAAAGTTGTGACCAGGGACTAACATTGTGAGATGGCTGGCTGGGTTGACTGGTTCTGAAAGAGAAGACATGCAGGAAAGAGCCTGCCTCTTTCCAAACCCCAAAAGTCTGCTTCCCTGCTGTTAGTGAGAGGAGGGAAGAAATGTGGAATGACAGCAGTGGAGGGTGCCCAGGGGACCAGAGAGAAAGGGATGTATTTATACTAGCCTGAACTTAGGCTGAGCTCCCTCCCATGGGGCGCCTCCTGGGCCACCAACCCAGGAGACCAGCAGATCACACACACCTGTGGGTTGCTGCCAACAAGGGGAAACCACTCATTTAAAACTGGTACAACTCACTCTGACTGAAGACTGGGGATAAGATGGATGTAACATGGGGGGACAGGATGGACTAAAGATGTTGCCAGAGAGCTTATGGTAAGATGCAGGTGGGGAAAGCTCTAAAACAGTGATTTAACCATTACAGATTTTTTTTTCTTTGAGATTTTCAGTGGCTGTAAAGTGCTTTTGCAAGTCATCGTGTCTGCCACATCATTATTTCCTTCCCTCAGTCCTTCACTTGCATTGCCAGGCAACCTCAAATAAAGCCCTTCACCTTATGCATTAAACTGCCTGCAGGTGGAGAAAGAGAGAGAGACAGACAGGAGCAAGAAAGCTTGCACCTTTTGTGTAGTGCAAATTAGACTTACTGGCTTGTGATACGACAATATTCTGTATCATACAACAGACAACTGGAGTCAAAAACTGGACAATCTCTAGGGTTTCATTTATTTATTTATTTTTAGATCCAGCATTGATTTTCCTCTGATGTGGATGTGTTTCTGTTGCTATTCTAGATGAATTATTATATGATTTGAAATGCAACATGGTTTTGCTAAGATTTGTGGTAAGGATATGCAAAATATTCCAAGCTCAAATTGCCTATTCGGAATGTTTCAAGCTTAGAATACTGTTTCCAGTTTTGGTTGCCACAAAAAAAGAAGGAAGCTGAGGAACTGGAAAGAGTGCAGAGAAGAACAAAGATGATGAGAGGCTTGGAAGCTACATCCCACGAAGAACAATTACAATTATTGGGCACGTTTAACCTAAAGAAAAGAAGGCTACCGGGAGACTTCAGAACTTGAGACTTTCAGAACTTGGAGGGATGTCACAGGCAAGAAGGTGTAGATTTATTTTCCTTAGAAGACCAATGGATAGAAGTTTTGCAGAGGGAGATCCAACCTTGAAATAAGGAGGAATTTCCTGACTGTGACAGCTATGAAGCAATGGAGCAGCCTGCTTTCTGGAGTTGTGGTTGCTCCATCACTGGAGATTTTCAAACAAAAGCTGGACAGCTGTTTTTCTGAGATGATCTAAGGATTCCTGCCCTGGGAAAGGGTTTGCTTGTTTGTTTGCTATATTACTTCAATGCATATAGCCACACATCTCATATATACGACTCTGGGTGGCTTACAACAGTTAAAAAACAAAAACAAAGAAATAGAGTATGAAAATAGAAAAACCATTGAGGGAGGCGGAACAAGATGGCCACCGAGTGACAGCTTTTTAGTGAGCTCCTAATCCTCTTACTTTATTTATCCCCTATATGTAGTTTTAAGTTAGTTTATTTTATTTAATATCAATCAGTGATCTTAGTAATTTTAGTTTTTCTTATTAGGATTAGCAATTTTAGGTTTTTTGGTTCAGGATTAGATAGGATTAGGATTTTAGATTTTGGACTCTGGAACTCATCAGCTGCAGACACCTGTCGACGAAGTGAGAGTAGGACTTACAATCCTGAATTACCACTCAAGGATGCAAAATCAGAAAGCAAGAATAAAAACAAAAAAGAACTTGAAAAGAAAGTTCAAAAGGAGTCACAAACTGGAGACACAGCTGAGAGGAAATCCAAAACAAGACAAGGCTGCGATGACTCTAAAGCAACCAAAGATAAAGGATTTATTTCAATCAATAGACACTGCAAGTAAGTCTCCTTTTCCTTTTTCCTCTCCCCTTGTAACTTCCGTCAACAATTCTTATTCCCTACTGGACTGGGATGTGGACGATGGTTTTTCCATTGAAAATGAGGTTTCAACAGGAGATAGAGGGGAGGACATGGTTAATACTAAGAGCAATTTTAAAGGAGACTTGGACCTGGTTGCCAAGAACTGTCTTTTAACTGCTCAGACAGTCATTGCTATATATGATCAACTCTCAGAAGCCAATAAAAAGATAGATGAACTAAAGACTCTAATGGGAAATTACATCTCCAAAATAGATAAGAAAGCAAACAGTAACTCCCATGCTCCAAAACTTACCCCAAATCCACGGACACCATGGGTGGCACGGGGGCTCTCAGAAGGAGAAGACATGGAGGAGAGGCTAGTCTTACAGAGACACAGGATTTTGCTCCAAGTTGCCGATACACCTCTGAATAGGGCTAGGTGGCATAACAGAAGAGTAATACTGAACTCTCTTTCTCAACTTTTACATTGTAGGGTATATTCTAATGAATTAATAGAGACCTCTTGGCTCCCTAGTAGGCACGGATGTAAAAGAATATTGTTAACTTTTGGACAGATTATTTATCCATCAATGCTCTTTAGGCTTGAAAATTCTTTAAGGAAATATCATATCTGGCCAATTTGTGTGTTTTATAATACACAAACTCTGTTAATGTTTTCTACTACAGATTAAGGTTACTATGGTAACTAATCATTTTGGCCGGGTGAAGAGGTTGAATTCAACTGTCCCCTTTTCGAATGTTAATTTTTGCACCTGGGGGGAAGAACTTGCCTGGACTTGTTTTAGTTTCTGTTTCCCTTCTGTGTAGGCATGTAGAGAGTTTTTAGCAGCTCTCACCAAGAGCCTGTAAGAATGCAGAAACTTTTAAATATGTTTTGCTTTCTGTAAATAAAATTATTTTTATAGAAATGCCTGGTGTGTGACTTTTCTGATCTCTCCTGGGCCAAAGGCTTTCCTAGCAATCTGCCAACAGGTTATGGGCCCAGTAAACAGCCCAGTAAGCCCAGTAAAACCCAGAGAGAATAGAGAGATCAGCTCCACACCTCATGCACAATTTAAAGGCAGGTAGCAAAGACCTGTGAAGGTTTTCTTTGGAGCCACCTGGAGATTTTCCAGCAACTGCTGGTCTACAGGACAAAGAAGCCAGCTGAGGTGACTTGCAAAAGAAGGAAGAAGCCATGGCTACCTCCCAGCCCTCAGCGATGCCTCTGGAGCGCCTATCAGAGACCAACTATTTGAATTGGGCCCTGAAGATGGAGATGTATCTTCGCAGAGAGAATCTTTGGCTGCCAATTGGTGAGCAAACCCCCCAAAATCCCAGTGCTGAATGGCTGAGACAGGATGAGCGGGCAGAAGGAGATAGCCTTCCTGAGCACCTGCACTATATTCAGCAGCTGTTTGTTGAGTTGCAGGAGAGAGGAATGGAATTTATACCTCTCACAAAATCCTATATCCTCCTGTCCTCACTGAATGAAACGTGGGACACACTGATTTGTACCCTGGAGGCTATGCCTGAAGCAGACCTCACCCCATCGTATGTTACACAGTGCTTACTCGCTGAATGGGAGAAGAGAGAGGAAAGATCCCCCCCCCCCCATCTCTTCTGGAAAGCTGCAATACCAGAAAATGAGGGAAAAGAAGGGAAAGGAACCTGAGGCCACAGCGCTAGCCAGCCAGCGATGCTTCACTTGTGATTCAGCTGGACATTTGCAGAAAGACTATGCCTTGAGACCCAAGAGTAGAAAGACAGGGAAGAAGAACACAAGGGCAACACAGAAGAAGGCTCTTCAGACAAGCCAAATTGCACAAGTTGCTGAGAAGGGTAATTCTGATGTATGGGTGTTAGATTCTGGGGCCAATTGTCATTTATGTAATTGTAAAAGCTCTTTTGTGTCACTGTCTAAAACTGAAAGACAGAGTGTATCTTTGGCTGATGGGTCTGTGACTAAAATTATGGGACAAGGTGACTTATATTTATCCTGCTTGGGAGAAACTGTAAAAGGTGTGTTGTATGTGCCAAATTTACAATCAAACCTTTTATCTGTGGCACAATTGGCTGCAACAGGTTATGTCATAACATTTAAGAAAAATGGTTGTGAGATACATAAAAATGGAAAATTGTGTGCTACTGGTATATTAAAAGACTCCCTGTACATTGTGCAAAATGCAAGGAAGCCAAGCTGCAAGGCTGCAGTTGGCAACACTCCATATCATGACCAATGTGTACACCTGATGCACAGGAGATTTGGTCATGCTAATTTCAAGTATATAGCACAAATGCCACAGCTGTGTGCTGACCTAAAGATAAAACCCTGTGATAAATACTTAGATTATGTAGTTTGCAAAGAATGCAAAACACTAAAAGCTCCTGTGAGTAAGCACAGTGACAGAGTTACAACTAGACCTTTGGAAATTGTACACCCTGACATTATTGGTCCTTTTGCTCCAAGTCTTGGACAAGCAAGGTATGCAATGACCATCACTGATGATTTCTCAAGATACACATTTATCTACATCTTAAAACATAAAGATGAGGCATTTGAGAAATTTAAAAGTTTTGTGACATGGGCAAATGGAAAATTCCCTAGGCCTGTATCTGCACTCCAATGTGATAGGGGAGGAGAGTACCTTTCTCACAAATTCAAAAGGTTCCTAGTGGAAAAGGGGATAGAACAAATTCTTTCTAACCCTTACACCCCTCAGCAAAATGGTGTTGCTGAAAGAAAGGGCAGAACCTTGCAAAATGCAATGGAATGCATGCTTAAAGATTCACATTTATCTTTTAACTATTGGGGAGAGGCAATATCTACTGCCTGTTATGTACAAAACAGATTGTATAACTCTGTGATTCAGGACACTCCATTCCATTTGTTTTATGGTGTGAAACCAAAGGTAAGCCATCTGAGTGTGTTTGGTAGCACTGCATGGGTTCACATTCCAAAACAGAGAAGGAAAGGAGGCCCCACAACAAAGAAAGCCATCTTTGTTGGCTATGAACAAAGCCAGAGGAGCTACAGGTTCATAATGGGAGAGAAATTAATAATTAGCAAAAGCGCTTCTTTTGCTGAACAAAACTGGGGGAGATTAAACTCTAGCTCTCCAGTTGATCTGACCACCACAAGAGAACAGCAAGGACTTGCTGATGGTGATCTTTTGCCTGATGAGGACATTAAACCAGAAAAGCAAACTGAAGATCTGTCTGATGAGATAGATGCTTCTCAGGAAAGTGATAGGAGTCAAAATTTAAGCCCTGTATTACCTCGCAGATCTCAGAGGAGTAATAAAGGTGTTCCTCCATCACATTTTCAGGCTGAAACAGTAAAGGCTTTTCACATATTCACAGAACCTGAGTCTTTAGAACAAGTGAATGCTTTACCACCAGAGATTGCACAAAATTGGCATTCTGCCATGCAACAGGAATTAGCATCCTTGAAAGAAAATAAAACATGGAAACTGGTAAATCTACCTCCCAATGAACGCTGTCTAGGCTGTAGGTGCGTTTTCAAACTGAAAAGGGATGCTGATGGCAAAATCCAAAAATATAAAGCAAGGTTGGTTGCAAAAGGGTTCACTCAAAGGAAAGATTTAGACTTTGACAAGACTTTTGCACCAGTTACTAAAGGTGGATCAATTAGATTACTGTTAAAAATTTCTGCACTCAAAGGAATGTCAGTTCACCACTATGACATTCAAACTGAATTTCTCTAAAGTGATTTAGACCACAAATTATATATGCAACAACCCCCTGGCTATGAAAAAGGGGGGAATCTGGTCTGTGAACTGCAGAAATCAATCTATGGATTAAAACAGGCTGCTAGATCCTGGAACCAAAAATTAGATGAAAAACTGCAGAATTTTGGTTTTGTAAAAGGAAAAGCAGATCCATGTGTATATGTGAAGAAAGACAAACAAGGCTGTATGTATCTGTGCATTTATGTTGATGATTTGCTGCTGTTTACACCAACAGAAAAACAAAGGCTTGATTTTGAAGCCTGCATGAAAAGCCATTTCATATTAAAAAGCCTTGGAATTGTAACAAATTACCTAGGTTTGGAAATACACAGGGAGAAGGATGGTAGTTTTCTGTTAAACCAACGTAGTAAAATTCAAAAGCTCCTAGAGGATTTTAATATGCAAGACTGTAAACCAGTCTCTACTCCGATGATAACAGATTTTCAGAAAGATATAGGAGAAACTCAATTAACTGAGGCAGAGAAATATAGATCTGCAATTGGAAGTTTACTGTACATTGAAAATCATTCTCGCCCAGATATCTCAAATTCTGTGGCCATTTTAAGTAGACAGGTAGAGAAGCCTACATCTACTGGAAAAGCAGCATTGAAGAGGTTAATGAGGTATTTTCAAGGAACAAAGAATTATTGCCTGAAGCTAAATGCCTCTGGAACTGAGAAATTGCAGGCTTTTGCCGATTCTGACTGGGGAGCAGATGTCAGTGACAGGAAATCCACTTCTGGGATTTTAATTCAATTGCTGGATCTAGCTTAGGCTGGCATTCTAGAAAACAAACACTTGTTGCTCTTTCCACTGCAGAAGCAGAGTTTTATTCTCCAAGACAAACCTGTAATAAGGTTATATGGTTTAAACATTTGTTAAAAGACATAGGCATGGAAGTGAACCAGCCTATAACTGTTTGTGAGGATAATCAAGCTTGCATTGCTATGGCAAAATCTGAAGCCTGCAAAAATAGGACAAAACATATCGATATTAGATATCAATATATCAAAGATATGATAAGCAAAGGAAAAATAATGTTGAAATATTGTGAATCAAAAGACATGATTGCTGATATTTTAACCAAACCTCTTGCTGTACCAAGACACAAAGAGTTAACAAAGCAAATTGGTTTGCATCTTATTCTGTAGTATAAAAAGGGGAGTGTTGATGTCATGAGTAAGGATGGCGAGCAGGGGGCTCCCATCCAGACTGTCAAGCGCATGCGTAGCACTGATGAATTGTTCAGCCATTCAAAGAGACACAGATCGGGACCGCCTTAACCCTTGGGGGTTATATGTCTGGGTTTTTCCCACGCTTCTTCAGTTTGTTAGGATTCCTGTTAAGTACTAGCAATAAATATTAGAGACCAGTTCATTGTCTCAGTGTGTTTCCTGGTTGTTAGGACAGTTAATGTTTTCTACTACAGATTAAGGTTACTATGGTAACTAATCATTTTGGCCGGGTGAAGAGGTTGAATTCAACTGTCCCCTTTTTGAATGTTAATTTTTGCACCTGGGGGGAAGAACTTGCCTGGACTTGTTTTAGTTTCTGTTTCCCTTCTGTGTAGGCATGTAGAGAGTTTTTAGCAGCTCTCACTGAGAGCTGTAAGAATGCAGAAACTTTTAAATATGTTTTGCTTTCTGTAAATAAAATTATTTTTATAGAAATGTCTGGTGTGTGACTTTTCTGATCTCTCCTGGGCCAAAGGCCTTCCTAGCAACCTGCCAACAAACTCAGTCCCTGCTAAAGTCTGGGTGGAGAGCCAAGTCAGCGAGGGAGGACAACATGAACCTTGAAAATCCTAAATGTAACTGTTCAATATCAGTAAAACAAAGTACTCCTCTATTAACAAGATAAGGTTAACGGAAAAAAGATCCCAGATCTAAAGGGAAGATACAGTGTTTGGATGATGAGGATGAACTAATCAATCAGTTTGCCACCCTTCCCCCAGGAGAACAACAACTGATTTTACATAAAATTGAATTAGTAAGGTCAATGTTGAAATCGGTAACTAACGCAACAGAAAGTCTTGACACCCTGCTCCCCTCCAGCAGCTCCTCTGTGGAAATGTTACTAAGTCCAGTTTCTGAAAGCATAAAATCTCCAATAAAAAAAAGAGAAAGCGTGCCAGCCCAAAGCAAAAACACACAAAGGAAAAGGACTCTCAGCAGGATAATATAGTACAAGTCCTAATTAACCATCCAGAGGATAAAACTGTAGCTGGTGACCTAACATCACTGGCAGTAGAGAATCAGATAGAGCAATCTCAAGAGTCACTTTACCCAGCTGAACTCAGTGTGGACCCTAATTCGGATTCCATTCAGCAAGGGGGTGTTCCGCCTATATCCTGTCATTCTACATCAGTACAAGTTAATACCATCAAGGGAAATTCTGAATCAGAGCAATTTTCCGAAAACAGCCACCAACTTGACGCTAGTCACTTTCAAGTACAACAATTAGAAAATGAGAGGGATATATTGGTTCCTCTACCATTTGCAGAAATGCTAGCAGCAAACCAAAATCTGTGGAATATTGGCCCCCAAGACAAAGAAGAGCAGCAATTGCAACCTAAGACGAGGAAAGCTGAATCCTATAATAATTGTGTCTACATGGGAAGTATTGACAACGTAGTCCCAGCATCAGAACCAGATTGACTGTACCTATCCTCACATGTTAGTCAACCACCTCATCTAGAATATTCTGTTTCTGGGAGACCTGTACAAGATAAATTTTCTTGCAACCATCATGTAGCAACTCAAGTTTCGACCATCTCCCAGGACTCGCCTTTAAAAACGGTCACATTTGGGAACTCAGATCGACATATGGACGCTCTTAAATCCCTATCTATCCTCTCATGGAATATTGCAGGTTGGAACGCCAAATCCAAAGACTCTGCTTTCATAAACCACATTGCTGAATTTGACCTACTCTTACTCCAAGAAACTTGGCTTGACAGCAACTTGATTATAAATGGGTATACATCCCTCTCACTACCCGCAGCTCCTGGAGCACGATGAGGCAGAATGTGTGGTGGGCTAAGTATACAAATCTCAACCAAACTACGTACAAATATTATACAGTTAGACCCAATGTAGTGCTATGCGATGCCTGTGCTGTTAAAATTTAATAATGCTCTATTATTATTGGTGAATGTCTATCTTCCACCTCTCCAGAATAGGTCCCATTTTAACAACATATGGACTAAACCGGAAGTATATATAAGTACTCTTATGCTAAATAATCCTTCAGTTTATGTAATAATTTCTGGTGACCTAAATGCCAGGGTGGGGGTGAATGATAAGGTACTTTTTACTCAGTTCCACCAGTATCCCCCAGAACCAGTTACAATCCCCCCCCCACTGTTAATCCAGCAATCTAAAGACTATAAGGGGCTGTATCTATTACTAACAATTAACAAATTAAATTTATATTTATTGAATGGATCTATTGGTAGCGATTTCCCTGGTGAATTCTCCCACTGGGTCGGCTCAAGACTTTCCCTGATTGACTATACTTTAATCTCATGGAATTTGATTACTTTTGTACAAAAACTTTATTTAGGAAATCAACCCAATAGTGATCATCTTCCAAGTATTACAGTTTTAAAAGCATTTGACAATTGCTTTCTGGAAACAGAACCCATCCCATTTCGGGATTCAGACTCAGAGCTGAGGTTGGTTCATGTCAAATGGACTCAGCAACTTAGTGAGCAAATTGCTCAGCTGCTTCTATCCAAAGCAGCACTGCAGCTCCGCTCCACCATAAACAGAGAGCGGTCTGGGGATTCTCCCTTGCAGACATTTACACAACTGATTCAGTTGCTTCAGCCTGTGATTTCCACCCAGATATCAAGGGGCAGAGATAATCTAGGGGGCAAGATCTGTCCTTCCCAGCCCTGGTTTGATGCAGAATGTTTTGAAGCCAGAGGTAAACTGATCAGGGGATTTAAGCTATATAAAGAGAACCCAGTTGAGCACCCCATCCAAGATTTTATGCTCCAGAAGAAATAATACAAACATCTTCTACAAAACAAGAAAAGAGAATTCACTAAGGTTTCCTGGCAGCAACTGATAACAGCTTCTCAAGCCAGAAATTCCACTCTGTTCTGGCACCTTATAGCTCTCCATTCAATTGACGGGCCCCTTTTACTCCCTCACCTGATACCAGCATCTGTGTGGGAAAACTGCTTTAGAGCATTATACTCACAAGAAGAGGCCCGTAGAGTTGACTTAGATCTTAATATTAACCTGCTCCCAAATTGGGCCCCTGTCACAAACGCTGAAATAAAGAGGCTCGTAAAACAGTTAAAGCCTGGTAAAGCTCCAGGCAATGACTTTATTACACCTGAAATATTACAAAACAACCTGGATTGGTGGACTCCTGTTCTTGCTTCCCTGTTTACTTATATTGACCGCACTGCACAAATTCCAGAGGACTGGGGCCTAGCTATTATCATCCCTATTTATAAAAAGGGCACTCGAGACCTGCCTGTTAACTACAGGCCCATTAGCTTGTTAAGTATAATAAGTAAGCTCTATGCCAGACACTTATACAATAAGCTAGTTGACTGGATTGAGTCAGAGCATATATTGGCAGATGAGCAAACAGGTTTTAGGTCCAGACATTCTATTTATGGACATGCCCTCATACTTCAACATCTGGCCGAAAAATATACACCTAAAACAGGCTTGACATTATATACCGCTTTTATTGATTTTAGGTCTGCATTTGATCTGGTTCCCAGAGCAAGGCTTTGGTCTAAGCTTATCCATACTACAATTGATAGAAGGCTACTGCTGCTCATGCATAATCTTTATAAGAACTCCAGAATCAAAGTTCGATGCAGTACGCAAGGCCATCACACAAGTGAGATTCCAACTCACAGAGGTGTGAGGCAGGGTTGTATTTTAGCTCCTCTGCTGTTTAATCTGTATATAAATTCACTTGTGGCCAAAATGAATCAGCTAGAATACCACCCTCCAAAATTGGCAGACAGGCATATCGTAACTTTGTTGTATGCAGATGACATAGTACTCCTATCACAAACACGAATTGGACTCAAACACTCTGGCCAGTTACTGCTCTGAAGAAGCTTTCAAAATCAACTATAGCAAGACTAAAATTTTGGTCTTTGCAAAGAGACCTAAACTGCACATCTGGAGGATAAACGGCCAGAACATTGAACAAGTTAAATCCTTTAAATATCTGGGCATGGTTTTTCATAGCTCCACTAAACGCAGTGTGCACCAAAGCTATGTTATACAAAATGCTCAAAAAACACTGGCAGCAATCCAATCTTTTCACTTTACCAAGGGAGCACAGCACATTCCAGTAGCACTGAAGTTATACTCAGCTAAGGCCCGCACACAATTACTCTTCGGTGCTCAGCTAGGACCCTATCCTTCTTTCACACCACTGGAAAGGGCTCAGTCCAAATTTTTAAGGGCCATATTTCAGGTACCTTCCTGTACCCCAAATGTAGTATTAAGGAGGGAAGCAGGGTTGCCTAAAGTTGAAACAGGTGCATGGACTTGCATTATAGCACATTGGCTGAAACTACTGTTTTTCCCTATGGGTTTGGGTTCTTTCCTTTCTAAAGATAATTATAAATCTGTATGGTTCAGGACCATCTCACAAAAACTACAACATCACAGCTTTTCTAGTGAGGCACTCCTAATGATGGGCTATGAGTGTGCTCTTAGCGAATTCAAGCAGCGTATCAAAGACCTGGAAATCCAGCAGGACCAGTCAGCTTTGCCTAAGAGTGTTTTTTGGGGGGGCGATCAAGCCTTTTCTTATAAGCCAGCGAGATACCTAAATCATATAACTGTCTCCAAATTTCGGAGGGCACTTACTTTGGCATGCTGTAATGTGCTTCACACAGCAGTTTTGGAGGGCCGCTACAAAAAAGTCCCATACGAGTTGAGGCTGTGCCCCTGTGGACAAGGGGCTATTGAAACTATAGAACATGTCCTGCTATACTGTATTCTTTATAAGGATTCACAAACCCATTTAATAACCCCTCATTTGATAAAATATCCAGGAAAGTCTGATCTCTTTTATGTTCAGTTGTGCTATCTGATCAGAATGACTTAGTTTCCCTCAACGTAGCTAAATTTTGCTACACTGTCTGCAAATTAGGCAGACCTCAACTGCCCATTGACGACTCTATTAATCTGTAAATATATTATCATGTTTTGTTCATTTCATTTAATGTATTTTTAATGTATTTTAACATATTTCAATGTATTTCTTTTTTATTATTATTTGTAATTCTGGTCTGTGACTGTATTAAAGATTGGTTGAGCTAACTGAAAGAATGCATCCAAAATATAAGACCCACAACTGCAAGGATCTTCACACCAGTTCTGTTTGCAAAGTTTTGGCCGCTGCAGCATAATGTATTTCAATGTATTTCTTCCTTTTTTTTAATTTGTAATTCTGGTTTGTGACCGTATTAAAGATTGATTGATAAAAACCATTAAAAGCCATATAAGATAATCAGCAGCCACGTTGTAAAAACAATCTGCAAAACTCAACATAGCCACTGCACAGGCTCTACTAGCAAAGTCACTTCTTCAGGGCCTTATGAAAAGCCAGTAGGATTGGGGCCATCTGATCTCCAGGGGGATGATGTTTCAAAGGGAAGGTGCCATGACAGAAGACCCCCAAAGTCCCTTCCAACCCTGTGATTCTATGAGGATTCTATGAGGATTCTATGAGGATTTTATGATTCTATGAGAATTCTATGATTCTGATAGGAAAATATACTTTCTGCAGCTGTTTATTTTGGTCTTGTGTGTTGTGATTTCTTTTGCAGGCAGGTAACTATCACACATAGAGAACCAGTTTGGTGGAGTGGTTAAGGCACCAGGCTAGAAACCGGGAGACCGTGACTTCTAGTCCTGCCTGAGGCACAAAGCCAGCTGGGTGACCTTAGGCCAGTCACTTCCTCTCAGCCCTAGGAAGAAGCAGGCAATGGCAAACCACTTCTCAGATCTTGCCAAGAAAACTGCAGGGACTTGTGCAGGCAGTCGCCAGGAGTCAACACTGACTCAAAGCCACCACCCCCCAAAGCTATTATGCATATGGAAGGGTGTTTGCTGTGCCCTATCTGCAATACTCAAATGTTGCTAATAATGCTGTTGAAGTTTCAGCTTGTAAAATACAAGTATGTGTTACTTTTGTTAGTTCTACCTCAGTATGTGCACTTTGTGCATGGTCTTAGTAAGGCCGCATTTTCAGGTGGCATGCTCAACATTGCCTTTGTTGGTTGAGTGTTGCCAGTAGGTTACCAAATAGTAGAAGTTGTGCACTGTGCATTAAGAAGAAAAAGAATCCTCAAGCCAATAGTCAGGAAAATGTATTTTATACTACTACAGTGGGTTCTGTATTATTTACTGGGCTTCTGTGGCTATTTGTGCATACAGGCTGAAAATCCTATGCTTAAATTGTTGCTTCCGTTGTTTCTAATGGGAAACAATGGGGTGAAGGTGGAAGCTTTTTATTAACATGAATTCACAGAAAGGGCTTTTTTCCAGATATACAAACTGTCTATTGGTTTAATGCCGTTCCACAGTTCAGTTATGTATCCTTATTTGAACTATCAGGCAATATTTGTATTATATTAGCGACCGCTTTATGTGCAAGGAAATGCCATTTTAACTATTGTAGTGCAAAACAAGCATGAAAAATACCACCAGCGTATGTGTGTTTAAATGCACTCTAGGCCTCCAGATGGATTTTCAACTCTTTCAGGCAAACAAGTGGCAGGAAAGCCCTTTTGGGATAAAAGGAAAAAGACAACAGCCAAATAAATCCAACAACAACAAAAGCGTATCTGTCTGAAGCACACTTATAAATCCTCAAGAAAAGCTTGGTGCTCACCAAAAGTGACTGAGCTTCATGCTGCCAGAGCATTTACAAATGGACAAGATTTATGTAAAGGTTTTTAGAGTCCAGCATTTTTGACAACCTATCTATTGTTACACCTCAGCAGTACAGAAGACTTTTACGTGATATGGATAAGAAGAATCATACAAGAATAAATAGAAACTAAGTCAATATCCATCTGGATTTCTTGGTATTCAATAAAACGGCATCTTGGAATAGAAGCCAGTCAAAGAAGGGTGTTTGTTCTTATTCAGACCTCTCTGAGACGTATTTAGTGGGCTTTATTCAAAGAGGCTGACTACAATAAAGACACCTTTAAAAAAAAAAAGTCCAAAATCACAGAGAAGTTTTGGAATCTGTCTTCCAGAATGTGAGATGGGTCTTCTACCATGGCTAACATTTTTCCCATATGGAAACCATGGCAGATAGAAGGGGCCTGTGTGCAAACGTTACAGAATGGAAATTCAACTATATCCTGCATTCTGAGTTTTATGTCCTCTCCAGCACACTGGTATTAGGGTTTAATGTTGAACCAGAATTGTTTGTAACTGTTTGCTTCCCCCTTTTCCCCATACACATAGAGGAAACAGACCACCACAAAGCTACAAAGCTCCTAAAAGTCCATTTCTCATTTGGTTGTTGACCTGCTTTCTCTATTGGTGATAAACAGAAATCTTGTTTTCTGGCACATTCTGTGTTCTTCGCAAGAGCGGTCACCCACCACTTCACGCAAATGTTTTCTGTAAATTACCCCTTTGGAGTATTTGAATTCAAAGTTCAATACACCACTGTGAAAAATTATAACTTTGGGGAGGGGGGAAATGAGAGACATTTTGTTCCTACCATCCAATGAAGGAGCTCAGTTAGTCCCTGCTGATGCTGATGCCTAAAGCCTCACTGCTCATTTGTATGTAAACACTGTTATTCTGAAATACGTTCAGACCTTGAATTAGGACAAGATTATAGGAAAGTGCTCTGAAGTGCACACTGATGATGCTTGTCAACTCATTGTGGTACATGTATATTTTAATTGTTTTGTATCCTTGGAGAAATTATAAGACTCTACTGGAAAAAAAATAATTTATACGTAATCCTAGCTGGAGTTCAGTATTTTCTTCCATATTAAATATGACTGTAATGTATCCATAATCATGCCCCCAGAAATAGAAAAAAGCCCAATGACCTTCTACTGATTCTAATTATTAGATATAAATTAGATCTCCTAATTAGCCCAATCAGTTGTGCTTTTTTCCTGTTTCTGTCCTTGGGTGCTATTGGCATTGGTACCTCTACAGAAGCCTACAGGGGGTTGAAATTATTTCTGTTTTCTGTAATTGTGCTTTCCACACACACACACAAAATGGTATAAGATCTTTGATGGCAATGTTGAGAGCATCCGGGTTAAAGCAACACAATTGCTGTTAGTATTGATTACCAATCTCCCAAAGTAAAACAGAAGATGTGATTAGGTTTTCCAAAACCAAACTGCAGATCTTTCAAAAAGACATGAATTGTAAGGGGGAATTTTAATTACAGACTGAAAGTTAGAAAAAACTTCCTAATGGTAAGACCCGTTCAACAATGAAACTAATTTCCCAAAGAGGGGTTAAGCTTTCCTTAATTGGATATGTACAAGCAGGAACTAGACAGCCATGCATCTGGAATGCTTTAATTTGGATTCTTGCATTGAACAGACGATTGGATTGTTGAAATGGCCTCCTCTTCTATGATCCTATGTATTTAATGATTTCCTCTTCTTTCACATTCAGAAGCCCAATTTGATAAAAATGTTTGGTAGTCTCTGAGAGACCAAACGTTTTTATCAAATACGTATTTTTTATCAAATACGTACCTTGTTTTTCTGGGGCCACATAAATCCCTAAGGCCTCAGCTGGTACACAAATATATGAGTTTTTACTGTGAAGATAATCTAGGCCTTCTCAATTCAATGGATCCATTGTTTAATTATGTGGGAGCAGAGCTCCCTGATTGATTGATGTGCCATCAAGTCAGTGTTGGCTCTCAGCAACCACAGAGATAGGCTTTCTCCAGGATGATCTGTCCCCAACCCGTTCTCTCAGGTCTCCAAAAATTGCACCCATAATTACTGTAATTGAATCCATCCACCTTGCTGGTCTTCTTCTTCTTCTCTTTCCTTCCATATTTTCCAGAATTATAGATTTCTCAAGGGAACTGAGTCTTCATAAAATGTGTCCAAAATATGAGCCTGATCATTTGACCCTTGAGTGGATTGATTTATTCTATGATCCATTTGCTCTTTTATGAATTTTTATTTGGGGGGAGGCTATCCATGGTATTCTTAAGAGTCTCTAACACCAAAGATCAAAAGTGTCAATACTCCTTCTATCCTGCTTCTTCAAAGTCTAACTTTTGCTTCCATAGAATGTCTCAAAGAAAACTATTTGCACAATTCCACCTGCACAATTCTGGTCCTTGTAGATATAAACACATCATGGCATCTTAATATCTTTTCCAAGGCTTGATATGATTGACACAATCAATGACCTTTCTATATAAAGCACATATTGACTTATTTTTTTTGGTATTCTTTGGCTTTCTTAATTATCTAGCATGCATCAGCAATAATCTTTCTTGTTCCTCAGCCTTTCCTAAAACCAGCTTGAACATTTGGTATTTATTTTTCCATGAAAAGCCCTAATCTGCATTGGATAACCTTAAGCATTATTTTGCTAGAATGTAAACTTAAAGATATGTAATAATTTGCCCACACTGTTAAGTCTTCTTTCTTTGGTATTGGTACTTAGATGGACTTCTTCCAATCTGTTGATTGCTGTGATATTCTCTAAATTTGCTGGCACTGTTTGAGAACCTTTACTCATTCTTGTTCTGTTGCTTACCATATTTCTATATATATTCCATCAGTTCCTCTAGCCTTCCAACTTGGTAATGACCAGAGTGTTAATTTAACTTCATCTTCTAGTACTACAGGTTCCTGTAAATAGAAATATCTTCTAAGTTAAATGTCCCTATTGTACATAATTTCAGTACACTCTTTCTGTCATTGTTTGATCTTCTTTGAATCAGTTATTCTTTGTCCGTTGGCATCCTTTAGCATACAAATGTAAGGTGGGAATCTCCTTTTGAATATGGAGGTCTTTGGGAATACCATCCTTGTTTTTCCATGTCGGTTTCCATCTTTAATGTTTTTTCAGATGTTGTTGCAATATACCTTCTCTTCTAACATATTTCTGAATTTTTTTGTTAAGTTCCTTCCTGAGATCTTTGTCTTTACTGACTTTGCCTTCTCTTCTGTTCTTGGTAATTTCTACATCTATTCTAACATCCAGTTTGCTTTCTTCTGTTTTTTTGATCTTTGGCAATCTTTTTTCACATTCATCCTTAACAACTTATTTGATTTCATTCCACAGTTCAGATTCTCTATCAATGAGATTCAGGACTTCAGATGTTCTCCTTGAAAATGTCACAAGATCATGTCACAGAAACTCATTGGCTTTGTTCTTCTGCTTTATTGTGTCTTGGAACTTGCACATGAGCAGTTTGTGATATATTCCACAGTCACCCCTGCTTCATCTTTGCTGTTATAACAGAGTTCTTCCCCTCTACATATAATAATATGCAGTAGTCAATTTAATTTCTGGGTGGTCTGTGTCATGATATGCATGTATTACCAGATACACCATTGTTCTGGTTGTTTGAAGAATCTGTTATCAGTGAAGAAATAACTGGGTTGGATAAGTTATTCTTCTGTTTTATTTCTGTTTCCTAAGCCAACAGTCCAACTAGGGACAGGTTATTTGAGGGACCACATATCTCCCATGGTTTCTGCCTGCCTGGTAAGATCTGGTAGAGTTCATGCTCTTTGGGTCCCTTTAATCAAGAGCCATCTGTTGGGACCCAGGAACCATGCCTTCTCCAAAAACTCCTCAGCAATTTCTCAGTAGCATATTGCATGCCATTTGACCTGAGGGACTCATCATTCAGCACTGTTTTGTCAACCACTTCTTCTTGTCTATCAGTCTAGTTTTCTGGTAAAATATAGGAGTGGTTTACCACTGCCTTCTCCTACACATATGCTTTTGTCATTGTCACTAAATTGATTATGTACCTCCAGCACCTTCCTATATTACTGCTGCCCAATATATGTGCCTGCTTGTTTTAGCTGGGCAGCTGAGGTGACCTACATGCCTTGGGTGACCGTTGGGAGTATATATTTTTGGCATACACTCCTGACATTCTTTGTTCATCCCTTCTGTAAATACAACCCATGATGAGGCAACACAGACTCAAAGGGAGGGGGACAACTCCCTAACTAGGGCCTGATTATTTGTGACTCAAGTAAGAGCTTTATTTCTATGTCATATATTCCTCCCCTACCGATGTATTCTTCAGCAAAGGATCGTTACCTTGTCGTGGTGCTGGAGCTTGAGCACCTCAATGATGCCATGAGCTAAACCGTGAAGGGCCACCCAAGACGGGAAGGTCATGACAGAGAGGTCAGACTAAATGCGATCCCTGGGGAAGGTAATGGCAACCCACCTCAGTATTCTTGCCGTGAAAACTAAATGGATCAGTACAACCAGAGATATGTCGGTATACCATCGGAAGATGAGACCCCCAGGTCGGAAGATGGTCAAAATGCTACTGGGGAGGAACAGAGGATGAGCTCAACTAGCCCCAGACATGATGACGCAGCTAGCTCAAAGCCGAAAGGACAGCTAGCGGCCGACGGTGCTGGTGGTGAACGGCGAATCCGATGTTCTAAGGATCAACACACCATCGGAACCTGGAATGTAAGATCTATGAGCCAGGGCAAATTGGATGTGGTTATTGGTGAGATGTCAAGATTAAAGATAAGACATTCTGGGCGTCAGTGAACTGAAATGAACTGGAATGGGCCACTTCACATCAAATGACCACCAGATCTACTACTGCGGACAAGAGGACCACAGAAGAAATGGAGTAGCCTTCATAATTAATAGTAAAGTGGCTAAAGCAGTGCTTGGATACAACCCAAAAAATGATAGAATGATCTCAATTCAAATTCAGGGCAAGCCATCTAACATCACAGTGATCCAAATATACGCCCCAACCACAAATGCTGAAGAAGCTGAAGTAGAGCAGTTCTATGAGGATCTGCAGCACCTACTGGACAACACGCCTAAAAGAGATGTTATTTTCATCACAGGAGACTGGAATGCTAAGGTGGGCAGTCAAATGACACCTCGAATTACAGGTAAGTATGGCCTGGGAGAACAAAACGAAGCAGGACACAGGCTGATAGAATTTTGCCAAGACAATTCACTCTGCATAACAAACACTCTCTTCCAACAACCTAAGAGACGGCTTTATACATGGACTTCACCAGATGGACAACACCGAAATCAGATTGATTACATCCTTTGCAGCCAAAGGTGGCGGACATCTGTAAAGTCGGTAAAAACAAGGCCTGGAGCTGACTGTAGTTCAGATCACGAACTTCTTCTTGCACAATTTAGGATCAGACTAAAGAGATTAGGGAAGACCCACAGATCAGCTAGATATGAGCTCACTAATATTCCTAAGGAATATGCAGTGGAGGTGAAGAATAGATTTAAGGGACTGGACTTAGTAGATAGGGTCCCGGAAGAACTCTGGACAGAAGTTGGCAGCATTGTTCAGGAGGCGGCAACAAAATACATCCCAAAGAAAGAGAAAACCAAGAAGGCAAAAGGGCTGTCTGCTGAGACACTAGAAGTAGCCCAAGAAAGAAGGAAAGCAAAAGGCAACAGTGATAGGGGGAGATATGCCCAATTAAATGCAAAATTCCAGAGGTTAGCCAGAAGAGATAAGGAATTATTTTTAAACAAGTAATGCGCGGAAGTGGAAGAAGACAATAGAATAGAAAGGACAAGAGACCTCTTCCAGAAAATTAGAAACATTGGAGGTAAATTCCAGGCAAAAATGGGTATGATCAAAAACAAAGATGGCAAGGACCTAACAGAAGAAGAAGAGATCAAGAAAAGGTGGTAAGAATATACAGAAAACCTGTATAGGAAGGATAACAATATCGTGGATAGCTTTGACAGTGTGGTCGGTGAGCTAGAGCCAGACATCCTGAAGAGTGAGGTTGAGTGGGCCTTAAGAAGCATTGCTAATAACAAGGCAACAGGAGACGACGGCATCCCAGCTGAACTGTTCAAAATCTTGCAAGATGATGCTGTCAAGGTAATGCATGCTATATGCCAGCAAATTTGGAAAACACAAGAATGGCCATCAGACTGGAAAAAATCAACTTATATCCCCATACCAAAAAAGGGAAACACTAAAGAATGTTCAAACTATCGAACAGTGGCACTCATTTCACATGCCAGTAAGGTAATGCTCAAGATCCTGCAAGGTAGACTTCAGCAGTTCATGGAGCGAGAATTGCCAGACGTACAAGCTGGGTTTAGAAAAGGCAGAGGAACTAGAGACCAAATTGCCAATATCCGCTGGATAATGGAAAAAGCCAGGGAGTTTCAGAAAAACATCTATTTCTGTTTTATTGACTATTCTAAAGCCTTTGACTGTGTGGACCATAACAAATTGTGGCAAGTTCTTAGTGGTATGGGGATATCAAGTCATCTTGTATGCCTCCTGAAGAATCTTTATAACGACCAAGTAGCAACAGTAAGAACAGACCACGGAACAACAGACTGGTTTAAGATTGGGAAAGGAGTACGGCAGGGCTGTATACTCTCACCCTACCTATTCAACTTGTATGCAGAACACATCATGCGACAAGCTGGCCTTGAGGAATCCAAGGCTGGAGTTAAAATCTCTGGAAGATACATTAACAATCTCAGATATGCAGATGATACCACTTTGATGGCTGAAAGTGAAGAGGAACTGAGGAGCCTTATGATGAAGGTGAAAGAAGAAAGTGCAAAAGCTGGTTTGCAGCTAAACCTCAAAAAAACCAAGATTATGGCAACCAGCTTGATTGATAACTGGCAAATAGAGGGAGAAAATGTAGAAGCAGTGAAAGACTTTGTATTCCTAGGTGCAAAGATTACTGCAGATGCTGACTGCAGTCAGGAAATCAGAAGACGCTTAATCCTTGGAAGAAGAGCAATGACAAATCTCGATAAAATAGTTAAGAGCAGAGACATCACACTGACAACAAAGGCCCGCATAGTTAAAGCAATGGTGTTCCCTGTAGTAACATATGGCTGCGAGAGCTGGACCATAAGGAAGGCTGAGCGAAGGAAGATTGATGCTTTTGGACTGTGGTGTTGGAGGAAAATTCTGAGAGTGCCTTGGACTGCAAGAAGATCCAACCAGTCCATCCTCCAGGAAATAAAGCCAGACTGCTCACTTGAGGGAATGATATTAAAGGCAAAACTGAAATACTTTGGCCACATCATGAGAAGACAGGACACCCTGGAGAAGATGCTGATGCTAGGGAGAGTGGAAGGCAAAAGGAAGAGGGGCCGACCAAGGGCAAGATGGATGGATGATATTCTAGAGGTGACGGACTCGTCCCTGGGGGAGCTGGGGGTGTTGACGACCGACAGGAAGCTCTGGCGTGGGCTGGTCCATGAAGTCACGAAGAGTCGGAAGCGACTAAACGAATAAACAACAACAACCGATGTATTATGTTGCAGTGCAGACTTTTTTCTCAAAGTGATTTCTGTCTTGAATACAGGTGTTTAAGCTATGGTCATGTACTAAGCAATATACCACATTGCTCTGTAGTAAGAACACAGATCTAACATACATTAAATTCATGTTCGAATGAATTGTAAAAATTTAACAAATGCATACCTAAAAAATGTAGACTGGCATGTCAAAAACTTCATCACAACTTAAAATGTTAATTTTTCTGAAGAAGAAACTCACTTATTTGTTTCAACACGAAAGCACTTCTTTTCCTACTTAATAATAGGAATGTTGAAGCAGGAAAAAAATTATTCACTAGACTACAGACAGATAAGTTTAAAATCACAAAGAGTAAATCTTTTTCACTTGGCTAGCCAAAAACATTTTGATCAATAAGGTTGTGTCCTTGTTGATTATGTTCATCACTCATTCAGAGACATAATCCATTGTGGTGCCATTCCACTTAAACTGAAAGACAACAGGAAAATGGCAAATGCTAATGTGAGAGCAAAGTTGTAACAAACATCTGCTTTCTTGCTAAATGTATCGCTGCCTCCCATTTTCAGGTGCTAAGTGAAGAGCTAGTTGAAATGTTTACTGATGAGATTGTGTGTATGTATATGTGTGTGTGGGGGTATACACACACATACAGAGAGAAAGAGAGAGAGACATGTGAATACTAGACTAATTCTAAAGTTATCACCTGGGGATGGAAGACGTTAATGCTTCCCTTCTCTCTTTAAATCCTAGATGCAAACTAAAGCAGAACAGCAATGCCACAACACCCAGCAACTTAAAGCCCTTCACTCCGCTCTCTTTCTTTCCATCAGAAGTAGCCAACAAGTTAATGATGAAGTGGAAATTTTAGAAAGTAAAACAGAAATAATACATAGAGAGATGGAAAAGGACTTAGACAATCTGGCATTACTGGAATTGAGAGGGAAAGAATTCGGCTTGAGACTCAGAGCAGTTCCAGAGGATCCTGGAGAAAACACCAGAGAAGAGGTTCTACAGTCTTTAACAAACTTTCTGGAATGGGATGAAGATGATATGGAGGTAGAAATTGACAAAGTCCATAGAATCAATGCGTGATTTGCAAAATTAATGTACCAAGGGATATTCTTGTGCACTTTGTCAGAACGAAGACCAAAGGTCAAGTTTTGCAGCAGCATTTTACTACCAGACGACAGATTAATAATGATATTGTGATTGTACTTAAAGAAATCCCAATTAGAATACTGTGCAAACAAAAAGAGTACTTTTTCTTTGACTGATAAATTCAAACGGAAAAAGATACCATTTTGATGGGATGAATTGGAAGGAGTGATCTTCACTTTTAAATGACAGAGATTCAAACTGAACTCAGTCCAAAAAATAAAAGAATTTCTAGAAAAGTTTAAAGGGGAATTGGAAGAAATGCAAATGGAGGCGAGAAAGGGCCCTAAGCAACAGACACAACAAGAATATGAGGAGGAGACCACCACGATGGGTGCTACAAGCATTGACTTTTCTAAGTTCTTGGTATAAATACAGATTTTAAATGCCTAACCTGGAATATAAATGGAGCAAATGCTCCTCAAAAAAGAAGAAAATTATTTCGCTATTTAAAAAAATTGAAAGAAGATGTAGATTCCATTTCCAAAAGGAATTAAATCAATTTATAAAACCCAAAGGGCCAAAATCATAATAAATGAGGAATTGATAGAATATTGTGAAATAGAAAAAGGAACAAGACAAGGATGTCCCTTATCTCCTCTGTTATTTATTTTAGTTTTAGAAGTTCCTCATAGGGATATAAGAGAAGATAAGCAAATAAAGGGACTAAAAATTAAACAGGAAGTTTTTAAGTTAAGAGCATTTGCAGACGATTCAGTTTCAATTCTACAAAACCCTTTTGATTCTGTGGATTATTTAATGAAGAAACTGAAAGACTTTGGAATATTAGCAGGTTTCAAAGTAAATAAACAAAAAACAAAAATGTTAAGTAAGAATATGACACAAGAGAATCAGGAAATATTGATGAAAAAGACAGGTTTTAAAGTGGAAAAAAATAGGTATTTAGGAATAAATATATAGGCTAAAAACTGTTTTATTTCAAAATAATTATAGCAAAATCTGGAATGGGATTAAACAGGATATGATAAGATGGGAAAAACTTCATTTATCTCTTTTAGGGAGGATATCTATAATTAAAATGAATGTATCACCCAGGATGTTATTTTTATTTCAAACATTACCAATTTTAATAACGGAGACAATATTTAAACAATGGCAAAAAGACATTTCAAAATTGGTTTGGCAAGGGAAAAAACCTAGAATTAAGTTTAAATTATTACAGGATGCCAAAGAGAGGGGAGGATTAGGGTTACCGGATTTAAAATTATACTATGAAGCATGTTGCTTTCTGTGGATGAGAGACTGGATAATGCTGGAAAATCAAAAATTGTTACAATTAGAGGGGCATGATTTGAGATTTGGATGGCATGCGTATATATGGTATGACAAAGTTAAAGTAAATAGGGACTTTAGAAATCACATTATCAGAAAGGCTATATTAAAGGTTTGGGATAAATATAAAAAAAGACAAACCCCAGATATACCAATGTGGATATCTCCACAAGAGGCATTTGTAAGGAAGGGAACTATTGGAAAGGGAGAAAAATGGTTAAGATATAAAGACTTATTAAACTATGAAAAAGATAAATTGGTATTTAATACAAGAGAAAAATTAGAATTAGAAGGGTACCCTTGCCATTGGTTCGCATATAAGCAATTAAATGAATGTCACAAATCAGATATAAAGAATTATAAATTTAGAAATGAAAAAACAGAGTTTGAAAAGCAATTATGTATGAATGATGAACATATTATCACCAAAATGTACAAAATGCTACTAGGTTTAAATTCAGAGGACGAACAAGTAAAGGACTGTATGATCAAATGGGCAAGACACTTTGGTTATAATATTATGCTGGAGAGATGGGAAAAGATGTGGACGAGGGGATTAAAATTTACATTGTGTTACAATCTAAAAGAAAACTTCTATTAAATGATGTATCGATGGTATTTAACGCCAGATAAATTATCAAAAAATGTTTAAAAATATATCAAATAGATGTTGGAAATGTGCGCAAGAGGAAGGAATGTTTTACCATTTATGGTGGACTTGTAATAAAGCAAAGAAATATTGGGGACAGATATATATGATTATTCAAAAATTTTTGAAGATAAATATAGTAAAAAAACCAGAATTATTTTTATTGGGAATAATGGAGGAAGAACTAAGAAAAAAATATGGAGATTTGTTGTTATATATGATTACTGCAGCAAGAATTTTATATGTTCAATATTGGAAGAGAGATTATATACCAACAATAGAAGAATGGATGATTAAATTATTAGATTTAGCACAAATGGCAAAATTGATGTTTCTGATGAAAGATAAAAATACTTGGAGATTTAAGGAATTATGGCAACCACTTCTTGATTACCCGCTTATAATTGAACAAAATGAAGCTATGACTATGGGTTGTTTATATTAATGAAATAGTTAAATAGAAATAATGGTAATATAAGGGTAAATAGAGAAAAAAGATTACAAAAGGCGAATATAAGTATGTCTATATTTATGATAGTCGGAAACTTTCCCCCTTTTTCCTTTTTTTTTTCTTAATAGAAAATATGTTGTCTTGTTATTTTGTCTTACTATATTTGTTGTGCCATGACTTTTTGTATATAGACTGTGCTATAACTGTAAATGTATTTTAATAAATAAAGGGTTAAAAAAAAAGGGACAGCTAAAGATGAATTCCCCAGTGTGGATGCTAGGAAGAGAAGAAGCCAATCTAACAGTGGTGGATTCTGATATGGAATGTTCAGCATTCATCTTTTCTTACATTTATAAGCTGCTGCTGCTGAAATTTCCTGCATCCAACAGCTTGACCTATTTATGGATTTCTAGATAGACCTGCTTGCACTGCTCTGAAGTTAAAAAGTCTTCTTTCCATCTATGTATTAATTCCCCCTTTACAATATCCATTTCAGCATGATAGAGGTGCTTTATGATGACTTCTTTAATATCTTGAATTTGTTGTCATTTGGAAGCCATTATAGATGGCTGCTTGAACACATCCAGTGAATGAGAAGGCACCCTGAAAAAGATTTTAATGCTGAAAATTTAGAGAAAGCAGAAGGGGATAGCTCAATCGTACTAGAAATTAAATTCTTGAAATCTAATCTAATCTAATCTAATCTAATCTAATCTAATCTACTCTGTGCTTCAGTGAACTGGATTCTTAGTAGTATGCAGTAAAACAAAACAGGATAAAACAAAACCAGTTTTTAATAATGGACATCCCAGCACTCAACATACACTCTTCAGAACTGTTTGGCTTTTTAATAATTTCCAGAAAGCCATCAATGTGGGGCCAGCCTGATTTCCAAGAGTGTGTGTGTGTGCTATTCCAAAATATATCTGCTGCCACTGAACAGTAGTGTCCATGAGCCTCACTGTGATGTGCTTTTGTAGAGACAGGGTTCACCAGTGGTTTCCCTGGGGACGAACACCTGGGTAGGTTGATTCTGGTTGTAGGAGCTGGTTCTGCAAATGTTCCCCTTGTGTTCACTGGTGTCTTCAGGTAGGATTGATTAGATGCCACATGGAGAACTGTGTCCAATTTTGGATGCTACATTTTAAGAAGGATTCAGAGAACCTGAAACAGCTTGAGAAAACTGCAGTGAGGACAATGAGGGGGCTAAAACCTAGTCTTATGAAGAAAGACTGAAGGAACTGGATATATTTAGCCTTGAGAAGAAAAGACTGAGCGGGGATATGATAGCACTCTTCAAATATCTGAAAGGATGTTACACCGAAGATCAAGACCTGTTCATTATCATTTCAAAATGAAAGACATGGAATTATGGATTTTAGTAACAGGAAGGCAGATTCCAAGTGAATGTTATAATATTCATAACAGCCAAAGCAGCTGATAGTGGAACCACTTACTCAGAAGTGGATGTCTTCTCCTCTTCACTAGATGGGCTCAAGTAGATCTAAATAACTGTCTGTTGGAAATACTTCAATTTGGATTTGTGTCCTGAATAATGGATTGGACTCTATGATTCTGTGACATCGTGGAGAGTTGTTGCCAATCGAAATTGCCAGTACTGAACCAAAAGGACCAGAAATCCAAATAATCATGATACAATTTTCTGTGTACTCTCTGCAAATCAGTTTGATTTAAAATAGTAGCAACAGTAATAGGAGCCTCAAGAGACATCTGACAAGGATGTTTAATCTTCCTTGTTTCAAACAGAATGTTCTTGTGTAGATCTAGCAAGCATTGACATTCCTATGATCCCTACTTCACAAATTAATATAGCTCTTTTTTTTTTTTTTTTGCTTTTTGCAAAGGAGATCAGAGCAATCAAGATGCTTATCTTTTACAAACAAAATAATGGTCCTGAATGCAGTTCTCTATGACTTTTGCTTTGATCACACAAATCTGTCTAATTTTTATATGCCTTTAGGGAGTTATCTTGCTCTCTGGTAATCTGTATGCATCACTGCACATTATGAAAATTAATTACTCAGTTTGAGTTTTTTTTCCTGATGCATTAGCAGATGGAAGCCTTAACGTGAACTATGGTAAAAGGGACTCTGGGTGGGATTTTGAAGGATTTGTGGAATGTGGTTCATCTAACATTAGCTTTCAAAACAATATTAAACTGATCGAGATGAAATGTCCTTTAATAACCTCAAAATATTTCTCTTACCACAAAATTAATATTCTTTAGAGAGAGTACCCCTGCCCCCATCATTATGGCCCCAGTCAACCTGCTCCAAATCACAGAGAGCCTACAGTCATTCAGTGCCTTTTCTGACAACTTCCTGGCCCACAAAGTGTGGAGATCATGAGGAAAAGGTCAATATTTGCAATCCTTTCTCTTGCTCTCTGATTATAATTAAGCAGAGAGAATAGTATTATAACAGAATGCAAACACAAAGATTTGTGCTGACCATGCACTGGGACTTTATGAAAAGACCTGCTGTTTCATTTAGTCATCCTGAGATAATATTTCATTGATTGGTTCAACATGAGTTCTTTTAATATATTCAAGGAATTCATAGGTAGCTAAATCCCAGAAAACATTAAAATGCATAGTATGAACCAAATTATACATAAATTATTTGACATATATTTCAAATACATACATAAAGTAAAATGAGCCGAATAATTATTTCTGGACAGTCAAGATCAAGAATTACGGAGATAAATGCTTGATATGGCAAAAATGGAGACAGCAAACAGTATCATCAACTTCTGCTCTTAAGGAAGAAAGCAGAAAAGTTAACTTTTTTTCTCCCTAGGCATTTTTCCAAACAAAGCGCTCAGTTGCAGCCACCTATTATTTTTATTTTCTAAAGATGCTTTGGAGTGCTCAGTAGCATTAACTATAATGCTGAATTCTAGCAGTTGGATTTGCAGCCTGACACACACATGCACACACACACACACACAGAGCTTTAGCTGTCCTATTTGTCTTAGTGCAGGATAGGTCGGCTTATTTTTGTGCAAAGTGCAGACACTCCTAGGTTGAACCAAACTGCTAAAAAGAAATTGCAAGATAGAACATTTTGCCTTCAGTAATGTTCACTGAAGTCTGGAAATAAAGGCATTTTATCTGCTAGCAATGTTTCTTTTACGGCTACATAAATGTCTTCAGGCCTCATACCATATTTTCACAAGATGTACATGTTTCAGTAGAAGAGGATATATGTCTCTTCAGTAGAGGAGAAGAGCACTGATGATGTTACCTAGTTGGGTGATGAAATATCTACAAGCAAACAGCCAAGCTCAGAAAGCACCAAGGACTCCACATGTACATGTTTGATTACTATCGAAGCAAATATTTGTAGCTCAGGGTTGAACTGTGGAGCCCTTGGTGCTCTCTGAGCCTTGTTGTTTTCTTGCAGACGTTTCATTGCCAGACTAGGCAACATCTTCAGGGCAAAGAGGGAGTGGGCCTTGCTCTCTGTTTATGTGCCGTGGCTTGCCCTGCTGGTACTGGTAGGGGTGTTGTTCTCTCCTTGGGAGTTCTTTGATTGGGCTGTTGTTTGCTGTTTGGTTGATTCAGTCAACCAAAGGCTACGTGGAGAAGGTCTATTGCTCACCTTCCATGCAAAATAGAAATCATCTTCGACCAGGACACACAGACAAAATGGCTTGGTTGAATCTGGAGGAAACAGTTCTGATGACACCTAGGGGTCAAGCCATATAGGGTTTCATAGGTTAATATCCACACTAGATATTACATGGCTAAAGAGGGTCTCACTCATCAACACATTGGCTGCTGCATTCTCTACTGTTTGTCCCAGTGTCTTCAAAAGCATCTTCATAAAAACACATTGCAGTAAGCTAAATTTAGACAACTAAATATAGTAGTCTCGTCAATTACTATGTCAGCCAACTAATTTCCCATTTTTGTTCCCCTGGTGGCCTGCATTCATCAGACAAAACATCTATTTTTAAATGTACTTTAAACAATTATGAACAACTATGTACTTCTTTTTTTTCATAGAAACTTGGGAAAGTTAGATCTGTCTTCAGGCTAGAAACACACATCTTTCTCCTATAAATGGGGTAATCTTCACAAAACCAAAATAGGTGATTTGGAAATGCATGAGTACTAGTCCTGAGCTATTTGTAATTCCAAACAAATAGCAATTGTGAGAGAAAAAAGTTATGAAGACACCCTTTCCCAAGCATTTTTGTGGGTATATTTTCCTAGGATTTTGGTTTTTCTCCAGTCAATCTCATGCATTTCTATAGTATTTGCTGGATTCTTTTGTCTTAAATTGTATGGTCTTGACTTCCATTAATCCAAAGCAAATATCTGATTAGCTGACAAATAGACAGCAATACTTGGACAACCTGGCAGTAAAGTTTTTGGGGATTGTGATTCAAGCACTTAAGTACTGGGCTTAGCCCTAATTATGACCTTTGGGTCAACACAAATGTGTCTTTCATCTTTACAGTTTCCAAAAACCTACAAAATCCTTGTTCAGCTAAGAGACTGTGCTTTTGAAGAAGTAATGCCATAGTTTTGGCAGTACAGTTCCTCAGATTGATGGTTCTGGGGGACTTCAATCTGCCATTGTTGGGGGCAGGAAGTTGTTGAGAAGGTAGTCAGCCTCCAGCTTCAGACAGCCCTAGAAGAAGCAGATTATCTGCACTGTTTCAGCTGGGATTCAAACTGGGGCATAGTACTGAGATGTCATGGTCACCCTTGTCAATGACCTGTGGCAAGCTCGGGATGGGGGTGGTGCATCCATCCTAGCTCTCTCTGATCTCTCGGTGGGCTTCCACAGCATCAACTATAGTACCCTGGAGGAGCTTAATGAGCTAGGGGGTATCATTTTGCAGTGATTCTCCTCCTTCCTTCGAGGTCAGTTCCAGTTGGTGTTAGTGGAAGGGGAGCAGTTGAGTTCTAGGCTCCAGCTTTGTTGGTTGTCTTGGGCTCTAGTCTCTCCCCCGTCCTTTTTAATATCTACATGAAGCTTCTGGGTGAGGTAATCTGTTGATACAAGATGAGGTATTATTAATATGCTATTGATCCCCAGTTGTATGTCTCTGCCCCCAGCCATCCAAATGAAGCCATTGAGGTTCTGTTCCTGTGTCTGGAGGCTATGAGGGTCTGGAGGGGGAAGAACAGATTGAGGCTCAACCCTGCCAAGGCTATGAGTCCTGGGTTCCCTGGATTCTGGAACTGGAATGTTTTTATCTTTGATTCTGGACGGGGTGGCACTGTCCTGTTGAGTGCCACAATCTGTGGTTCTCCTGGACTCACAGCTCTAGGTGGCATTTCTAAAGAGCAGATTATCAGGGTTTTAGAAAATGTGTTTATTACATTGACCAGTATTATCTTCTGCACATGGTCTTGTACAGACCCACTCTATACACTACTATGTAAATTTTTCTTAATGTTTTGGAATATGTTTTTATCAAGGGGACATCTTGAAACTTTAATTTAAATGTTTGTTTGGCAAGTTGAAATCCGTAATAAAAGACCATCAGATTTCATTCATTAGAAAAATCATACTGCCTAGTTAGCTGATAATTTAGAATTGCATTTCTGTTAGAAAAAGCATCCCCTGTGCCCCTAAAACCTACTGTGTTAAGCGTAAAAATAGATCTAGCAAATCAAGCCATTATGCTGCATATTATTAAGGCACAAACATTATTGAATATAAATATCACAAACATGTTGGTCTAGGAGTATAATTTATGAAGTTCATTGTGTATCAAAATGCACCATCCCTTCTATGATTTACACCACTTATTTTGGTATATTTGACTCATTTTTTTCTCTATTATAGCTACTCTTCTCTGCATTCTAATCATTTTTCTGAACCTAGCTTTTACATCACTATGTTTTCTTTTAAACTGTTGGTAATGCAATATGTACTGTCCCTTACCCACTATAAAAACCATCTCCTGTGCATAATGCCTTCTGCCCCATAACACAGCATTATTTTTATTTTGTGTGCAGGAAAAGCAAGAAAACATCCTGTGCAAATATTTTTCATTCTGTATATAATTTCAACAAATCACTTAAGAAGAGAAGCAAAGATCAATATTAACAATGAGACAGCCATGCATCACCATCTGCACAAACCGTGGTGGCAAACAACTCCATGGAGGAGAGTCATAAAAATGGTGGTTTTCAACCCTAGCATTGGAAAGAAAAGTGAAAAAAGAAAAGATCAAATTAAACTGACAGTCTGCCTGATCATCTGAATGCAATTTAACAAAATGAGTTCAAACCCAAAATAAACTAAGATAACGCTGTCAGGCAGATGACTGCTTATTTATTTTTTATGGCTACAGATCAGTGAAATTATCTACAGAAATAGCTACAGATCAATGAAACCTGTTTCTATCATTTCTATCTATGTCTGTCTGTCTGTCTGTCTATCTATCTTTGTCTGTCACCTGCTAAGGTGATGCTGTCAAATTTCTACTCTGCCACAAAAATAAAACAGAAAATATATAATAATACAAAACCCAAGATGCTAAAACCCATTAACCATAATTAATTGGCATCATACCCCAAACACCATCCAAAAGGTGTTTGGATTTTCTACTTTTTTTGGAAGGCAAATCATGTCTGAGATAAATGAACCTCAAACAGGAGGCCATTTCAACAGGCCAGCCCTGCTATGGAAAAAGGCCACCCAGACCTCCCAAAAATACAGAATAACCAGTTGTTTCTCTTGGAACAATCAAATTAATAGGTCCAACTCCTTAAGTGGCCAAGTCATAAAGAACTTTAAAGGTTAAAACCAGCACTTTAAATTGCACAGTTGGGAACATTGTTGAGAAGGATGTTGGTCAACAGTTGGCAGAGGCTTTTGGAGGGAATGGATTATCTGGATATGTTTCATTTGAGCTTCAGGCCAGGACACAGGTGGCAACAAATATTGGCTGTGTTTGTTGATGACCTTTGGAAGATCCAGGATGGGGGTAGTGCATCCATCCTTGTGCTCCTTGATCTCTCAGCAGCTTTCAATACCATTAACAACAGTATCCTTCTGGATCAACTGCAAGGTTTGGAAGTGGGAGGAATGATATTGTGGTGGATCTCCTCCTTCCTCATCAGGCACATCAGGGGCACATCAGGGATTGATGCATTCTGTTTAACAGCTACATGAAACTGTTGGTGTGTGGTGATCTGTTGGTTTTGCATCTGATATCATCAGTATATAGATGGTACCCAATTGTATATCTCAATCCCAGGCTGCTAAGGTGAAGCTGTCCATGTCCTGATCCAGTGTCTGGAGTCTGTTCAGGTCTGGATAGGGAGAAGCAGACTAAGATTCAATCCTGCCAAGACTGAGTGGCTGTGACAGTTTGCCCTCCCTGCCTCACCTCAGTTCTGATCAGCGGGCTGTGGTTGCAGAAGCCATCTTTTTTGCAACTCAACTGTGTTTCTTCACTCACTACCTGAGCAGACTCCATGGGGCTCCATGCTTGTCCAGCACTACAACAAGAGGTCCAATAAAACCAGTACCAGTGGCTGCTGTGCCAAGGTGCTCCACTGTCAAAGCCAGTACCAGTGCCACTCTTGGACCCCCTCTAGGATACAATACTGGAATAATCTTACTTAGAAAAAATATATTCTGAGGACATTTCCACTGACAAAGTATTATGGAATGCTGCAGCCAACAGGATAGAATAACATACTGTAAATGTGCTTGAAGACATGCCTTTAATGTTATGCTACTGTACTGCATCTTTGTGTTCCTCTGTGTGTGTGTGTGTGTGTGTGTGTGTGTGTTATAATAGCGAGAACCCACGTGGTACAATGTCCCTCATATATGAGTCTGTGATATGAGAGTTGTTCAAACTCTTTATAAAAGAGAGAGCTAAGCATATATTTGGCTGCTTCTATTATTAGTATTTTTATATTTGCTTATGTAATCCCCAATTAATAATCAGATGCATGGGGTCCTGTGCATGAAACTTTTGTCCTGATACAAAAGTGATTGGGAAAGTTTTTTTATACAGAAGTTTTCAGCTCACAGCAGAGCTGTTACAGAGCTGTAAAGTGGCTTGCTCGGCTCCACTGACTGACAGAAAGAAGGGGTCATTAAGTGCTTGAGAGATTAAATACTTGTGATGGGATTGCCTTCCAAGTAATTTAACATAAGCTTTATCTTCTGCCTTTCAACATGGATGGCATCATGGTGCAGATTTAAGATGGACTAGTTCTGATTACAATACAGAGGCTGCTTGATCTGAGAAAACAGTAGGTTCATGCTATGAAAGACCAAGAAAAGAAAAGGAAGCTATCAGCTTCAAATTCTACTGCCATGACTTCCAAAATCAAAGACAGAAACCACCATTCAAGTGTCATGGTGGCTTCCTTTCACTCCTGAGAGAGAACTGCTGCAACCTGGCAAGAAAACTTCTAGTTGTGCATGGTGGTATTTTGTTTTTTTTTAAAAGCAGTAATGCCATTTTTGTAGTTTATAGATTGTCTGCTGTAATGATGTTCTGGTAAATATCTATACTGTATGTATGTGTGTGTGTGTATTTGTATGTATGTATGTATGTATGTATTGCTTAAATTTGTTGGCTTGTTTTCTATGATGGGAAGAATTTCTAAAAATAGCATGTGCAATTTTCAATTATTATTTTTTCCCTGATATCCTCTGTGCAACATTGCTGCCAATGCTGCCAATTAACCATGCCTCTTTATAGGATGCCGCAATGCATTTTTAAAGAAAAAACATGTTCTAACCATGCAGTGGAGCTCAATCATTTGCAATCTGCACTTAGAAGGAAACTTGATTAAACTAGCTTGCTCCTGTCAGTCTCAACAGAATAGGCCATACTAGCCAATGATGGGGGGGGGGGCGTTATTGCAGAGCAGACAAAATTTAGCATTCTGGAAGAGTTGATGTCTCACTTTCTCCCTCCTAAACCAGACATGTCCCCCAAAATGTGCTTAGTATTCTGCTTAAAGCAATGGACTCAGTATCAATCCTTTAAGTAGAGGCTGTACACATAGACATGTATCTGGGATTCTGCAACTTGCAGAAATGTTACCCTTTAAAGTTTTAATTGAGAAGTATGTCAGCCATTGTTTGGCCTTTCCAGACAGGGAGATATAACTTCATTCCTTAAAGAGAAATTCCACACATACAGGTTCTTCTGCCCTATTCTTTTGGGAAGAAATTAGGTTTGTATGCCAAACTATATATTTTTGAAAAGAATTGTTTCATATTCTTGAGCACTACTCTTGAAAGCAGAAGCATGATTACGTTTCCTAGTATGGTTCATTAGGCAGACTTCCATACCAATGCAACTTGATGATGCTGGGGAATTATTGGACTTCCAGTGAGTGCCATGGAAACCTGATGTCCTGCAGATAGCAGGACAGCGTTTACAAGGAAAATTGTGACTGGATGCTGGATCTGGACCAGCAAAATTTCTCCAGAGGAAGGAGAGATCAGTGGCATAACCCACATGACTCCAGACAGCACCTCCTCATGAGTAGATTGAAGGAATTGTGGTCAGCTTATAAGAATATGAGTTATATATACTGTGCTTTTTTCATTGTAAGTCCCCTTGAGTCTTTGAATAAATAAAAGGCCAGGGCAAAAATGCAATAATTAATAATAAATCAGTAGGGTTCATAATTTACACTATGCAAAAGCACATAAACCATATCATGCTCAGAAAATCTTCAAACAAACAAAAAACATATCTATGTTGTGTTAAGTCCTAGTATGGCTTATTGGTTTTGGCTTAGCATGAAATGTGAGCCAGCCATTGTAGTTTGTAACCCATAATTGATAGCTTTGTGTAACATACAAACAGGCTACTATGATGTGTTCCACAAACCATGATAAAAACAACCCATGGTTTAATAGAATGTGTGACCCCCAACTACTTGTGGCATTCCAAGGTAATTTAACCTGGGGATTAAGTTTTACCTGAAGCATCCACATTGTTATGTAAATTGATGTTCTGCCTTTCTTTCCTTCAGTTCTGCCAACATATTTTCTATTTCAGGAAACCTGGCCTTGAGGAACAATCATGAATTAATCTTGACTCCAATTTTCAAAAACCTCTCTAAGCAAACTTTCTTTATCCAGGCTTCTTCTGTGCCTTGTTTCTTTTTAAAGCAAAGATATTGCTGAGTTGAAGAAACCTATCAGTCCTAAGCCATCCTATCTATTATTTATCAGTGTTTTATCGTATTTTCTAACTTTTTTTCAGTAGCCAACAATCTTCCACAGTTTAGCTATGATCATGATATTGCCCTGCCCTGTTAGAATAACAAAGATCCATTTATTGAAGCTTTGACAGAGTAGGGAGTTTTTCTATATCTAGGATTCTAGGATTAAGCATGAGGGAACCACTGATTGTGTTTCTTCACATAGCCATGAAGCACAATAGTAGTTACATCCTTGCTATGAAAAACATCTATGCTCAAATTTATCATATTTATGTTGGAAATGTGGAAAACATGAAGGGTCATTTTATCATGCTTGGTGGACTTGTAAAAAAGCTAAACAATTTTGGGTTCAAATACACACGGTGATACAAAGAATGTTAAAGATTCTTTGTATTGAATTTTAAAATTAGAATATTTTTTTGCTGGGACTAATGGATAGACAATTGGAAAAGAGTTATGGAAGATTGTTTTTGTACATGGTAAGTAAAGGTAAAGGTTTCCCTTGACGTAAAGTCCAGTCGTGTCTGACTCTAGGGGGCGGTGCTCATCTCCGTTTCTAAGCCTTAGAGCCGGCGTTGTCCGTAGACACTTCCGGGTCATGTGGCCAGCATGACGACACGGAACGCCGTTACCTGCCCGCTGAAGCGGTACCTATTCATCTACTCACATTGGCATGTTTTCAAACTGCTAGGTGAGCAGGAGCTGGGACTAGCAACGGAAGCTCACCCTGCCGCGCGGTTTCGAACCGCCGACCTTCCGATCGGCAGCTCAGCGGTTTAACCCGCAGCGCCACCACGTCCCTATATTGTACATGGTAACTGCAGCAAAATTATTATATTCACAAAGATGGAAAGGTTCTGAAATACCCACAGTGGAGGAATGGTTGGTGAAGATGACACAACAGAAGAAAATACATGTAGCTCAGGGTTGAACTGTGGAGTCCTTGGTGCTCTCTGTGCACTGATGATGTTACCTAGTCAGGTAATGAAACGTCTGCAAGAAAACAACCAAGCTCAGACAGCACCAAGGACTCCACAGAAGATGACACAATTTGCAGAGATGGCAAAATTGACTTGTTTGATTAGGGAAAAGACAATAACTACATTTGCTAGTGACTAGAAACCCTTTATTGACTTTCTGCTGAAAATGGGAAAAAATGAACTTGTGATTTATGGGTTTGACAATTAGAAATGGTAGAATATGAAAAGAAGGGAGCCACGATATAACTATAGAGAGAGAGGATAAAATACAAATACATTTATAACTGCTGTAAAGAAGATTGGAAGCCGCTTCTTTATATCTTTTTTCTTTGTCTTTTCTTTCTTTTCTAGTTCTTATTTATTTACTTATCACTTTACTTTTCTTTTTCTTCTTTAAATTTGTATTGTTTTTACTCGGCAAAAAAACCTCTTGAATAAAAATTAATTTAAAAGAAAAAAGAAAATCATCTGCGCGCAGGAGCTAGTCTGAAACCAGAGTCCCTCCTTGCAGGGGGAGATGGGCGGTGATAAAAATTTGATAAATAAATAGATAAATAAACAAATAAACGACGCAAGTGTTAGTATCTGTGTGAGAGAAATAAATCATTTACCATGTGGCAACACAGCATAAAGATATTGCATGTCTCCAGACTGATAAAGATTCAGGACACAGTTATGTAAACAGCCAATGCAGGCTTCTCCATTACCAGTGAAAAGACCTACCACCTCAGCAGATCATAGGAAGGCTGTAAGAAAGAAAATCAAAAAGTATTTTCCCTAATCTGCATGGAGATAAACTGGGTCTAAATGGGAAATAGTTCAGCCGCTGAAATTCTTTTAACCCCAACCCTTTCATCTCAGTCTTGCTTGGAAGGAATCTTTCAGGCTGAGGAAGTAGCCAAAAATGGCATTTGGCCTATCCCTAAAATGGGGGAGGAGGGAATCATCCATTTTTATGTTGCAGCAAACTTAACCTTTGATTTTGGGAAGCCCAAAAGTGATTGTCAATTGGCAAAGGCACTGCCTCCTCAAGAAGGTTTATACCTGCCATGTGAATTCAAAGTAAAAATATCCTTGACATAATTCCTGTGGACTGACTTCTTGGCACCTTCACCTAGTTTTCCTGGCCACAATATGGAAGGGGATTTCCACTGCATTCTTCTGGATGTTTTTTTGAGTTCCCAGGCTAGCTTACACCCCTGTTGTTCTCTGCAGCTCTCCCATCTAAATCCTACCCAGGCCTGATCCTATTTTGTTTCCTAACGAAGGTTCACCAGATGCTGGCCACCAGAATCTAGCACATGAAAAACAGCTGCATTGACAGTAAATGTAGACAAACTCTCACTCCAAAGTTCAAAGGCTATAGGAGTGAACAGTGACATAATGACATCACTGAAGAGTTTGAGTAAAATTTTCAGCTCAAGTTTTTCTCCTTGGGGGCCTTCTTCTTGTCCAACTTTTATATTGGTGTTTTGAAATTAAGTGGAGAGCTCTAGAGCCCAGCATTCTCATATAAGTAAATGGGCACTAATTGCCAATCTTTCACAGAAAGCCAATAAAATAAGCATAAATGGGTTTATTCACGCTCCACTGACTTACAAGGGACAATATAAAGTTCATGGCATGAAAATGCGTGTGCTACATCCATATGAGCCTCTTCCTGTATCCTAACATATAGGGCACCTCTACCATTTTATGATGAGGAGTCACAATTTGAATACTTCAAAATATGCTTCAGAGCAACATGCAAAGCCACTTTGCTTCATTCCCCCCCCCCCAAGATACGTGGCTGTGTGTGCACTCTGTGTACGCAGAGAGAGTTTGGAGCAGCTTCTAAAGTAGCAGTGCAAGCCTGGGAAAAGATGTGACTGCTTTAATGCTTTTAAAAGAGGAGCTTCATAAATGGTCCCATGCATTCCCAAAAGCCTATTTTGAAGGATACACACAGCCCTAATAAGAACGACTAGGTGGGCACAGGAACAGCATCCAGGGGACTAAAGGAAACACTCAAATCAGATTGGGTTACCTTTCAGGTGTTCTTGGAAAAAAAGGCAATTGCTATTAAAGACCACTTAAGAGGAAAGCACAAAAGAAGAGGAGGAAGAAGGTGTAATAGACACATTTAGTTGGTTAGATATACATCCAATGTTTTCTCCAAAAGCAATGCTACGCGGTATGTTGGGTTCAGAGAGGGTGATTGATCCAATGAGTTTCCATAACTATTGATGGATAACACCAGTCTCCTTAAGTCATAGACTAACACCTTCACCACTGTACCAAATTGGCTGGCTATTTTTAGCTGATTTCACATCCCAATTTAGGATTGTATCATTCATTGACAACTTTTTGCTGAATAATTATCTGGAGTATACAAGTGCCTCTCTTGATATTGTGACTGACTGAAAAAACTGATGTTAATATCCAAGCTACAAATCCTGGCTCTATAGTACATTTTAGAAAATTGTAAAGGGTTTCCATTCTACAGGATACACAAGTCAATAATAAGGCTTCTGCATGCCACGGAGTACTAGATTAGGCAGTAAATCAAGTAAATGGACAACCTGAGAGATATGGGGGACAGTCAGGAGTGGGAATCTAGACTAGCCTCATTTCTGACCTGCAATATTAACAATGGATTAGATTGCAATGTTGTAAATATAAATGTGCATATTCTCTTTGTTTCCCAGCAAACTTTTTTCCTTTATGAATTTCTCAGAATGGTACCTACAGTCCACCTTCCATTAAGCTCTCAGAGCAGAAAGATATGGATGTTACGTTATGTCATACCCCCACCTATGGGGTTATCTATGACTTCACATACACCCAACCTTTATGCTGAATAATGTCTAAGGGTTTTTATTATTGTTGTTTACAAAAAAAAAAAAACCTGACATAGATTTACTAACATGAGGTTCTTTGAATGGTGACTCACCTACTTGATTTTGTTACATTAGCCATGGCAGCACATTCTGATACCACCAAACCAGCTTGCGCCACACTGGAAGAATGACTTTCCTTGGCATCTTGTTTCAGAAATTTGCCAATGCAGTAAAACAGCGGTGGAGAGTAATCATTTTATGCTGACTGCATGTTTGGGTAGGGGACAAGAGTCAGTGATGTATTAGTCATATAATTAGAAGCAGGAAAATACAGAAAGCAGCATTTTCTCCAAGTACATTAATCAGCCAGATGTTCCAGACCAGTCAAATTCTAGAGCAGTTTGTAACATATTAAAGCTGCCTGGCTAGCAGACCTTCTTATATGCTTTCTGCCACATCCTTATGATCGGCCTTTAACTACCATTGAAAAGGCTTGGGAAGTTTGATGGTACCTCTGACATTTCACAAGGTTGACAAAATATATTCCAGAGCATTTCTTATTTACTTATTTAAATTCTGGAGGTATCAAATCAAGGAAGTATTTTTTCCACAAGGGAACAAAAGGCAATATGCACAGGCTACATCTTCTCATCAGGCACTGGCTGAAATATACCTGAGTAGGGTTAACAAAACAGTGGTATCATGTAACTTCTCCAACTCAGTTCTGCACAGGTTCTATGCAAATGAATTCTCCTAATCTCCACAGGAGAAATTTTGAAGTGCTGTTGAGACTGAAGGCTAGTTCTGGTGGTATGAGAGCTAGCTCCTAGACTGATAAATGGACTAGCAATTATGAAACAATGAGGAGATACAGAGCTTCCCAACTTTAGAAGAGGGTCATGCCCCCTCTCCCCTTTGCAGCCTTCCTCCATGTAAGACCATGAGAAAATGGTTAAGAATACTCCCCCCTACCTCATTAACTATGCATAGAGGCCTCATTTGAAAGTAAAGCACTTTCTGGAATGTTTGTATCCCTAAAGCTTTCTTCTTAATACATCTAAGTACTTTGAGAACTTTGGAGTTTGGATTAACTGTTTCTGGTCTGGCTTGCTACCAGAGAAGACTGACACCTGATCCTGAAATTATTGGAAGCTGTGCATTTACAGGATGCCATCTGACAAGACAATAAACCCAGATCTTGTTATTTGCCTGTAATTATGGTACTTTGAGTGCTCATCTGAAATGAGCGGGAGGTAAGCTGTTAAAACATTCAGAATGAACATTTTGGAAATAGCACTGGGATTCTATAGCAAGCCTGCAAAGGTGAGACTGCCACCATTGCCCTTAGTACCAAAGGCTGCCCTGAAGTATCAAACTGAGGTGGCACTCTCTCCACTTTCAGGATCAGGATGGGTGATTTGTACAAATTCACAGATTACACTTGAAGCACTAAAATTGCAGATCATTGTGATTACTGTGACTCACCCCCATGGATGAGTGATCAGCTAACTTACCCAGAGGAGGGACAGGAATTTATGAGAACATCAGGCACAGTGCTTTCAACCAAATACACATCCTATCAAGGTCTCAGGTCTAACCAGTACTTCCTAACAAATGTGAAGACTGTGATAAACGTGTAAAGCAGGAAAAGAATCCAGTATGTATGCAGACATAAAGGTCAGTGCCAGGATGACATAAAACTCCAATAACATTTGCCACCTCTTTTGTGAGTGCAAGGTTCCCATGCTGCCCAAGGCATCTGAAACAAGCCACAATTTCATCACAATACTGACATCATGACACAAGCTCCACCCTTGACATACTTGCTTGTGATGTCACAATGCAGATATAATCATTTATCTTCCTTCCCCCTCCCTTGTAGCTGTCTATACATGCTGCTGACAAAATATCTGTTAAAGCCATTAAAAATTCACACTCCTGCAGAAATGCCAAGTGGTGGGGTGAAAATTCAAATGTCTGATGTTCCATTTGCTCATTATGCACACAGAGGTGTTCTGATCAAACTGTAGGATGGTAGAAGGGTTCCTGCATCCAAAGAAGGAGGAAAACAATAGGTGATGCGGTCCATGTGATATTGTATGCACTTTGCTGTGTCCCTGAAGAAGGGTGAGGGGTATTTGGCCCATTCTCAACCTTCGAGATGTAGATGGTTTCCTCACATTTCTGTGATTCCATATTGTGTCTGCTGTGTCTCTTTTCCCACTCTTTTGAAATGGATCTTGGCAAGCACAGGGAGGGCATGCTCCAAGTTCCTTCTTTTACAGTAGGTCTTGTCACCTTATGGGACCTAGAAAATGTGCCTTTTCTGTGGTTGCCCCTGCTCTCTGGGACAATCTCTCCCCTGACAAATGACAGGGCCCAACTCCCCTCCTTTGAGGAAAGCCCTTAAGACCTGGCTCTTCCCCCAGGCCTTAGGGGTCAGTTGAGTGGGCCTCCCTCCGCTGAGGTTGGTTTTGTTCTGTGCTTGATTGCCATTTCATATTTTAGCCTTCAGCTTTAGATTTATATATTGGTTGTTTGTGGTTAGTTTGTCTTATCGTTGTTGTACTTGTTGTTGTGTTTATGTTGTACACCATCCAGAGTCACACTATCTGAGTTGGGTGGCCTTATAAATCTCAAAACAAATAAATAAATAAACCTAATTCGCTTAGCCCAGTAAAAACTAATGTTAGCAAATACTACCTCCAAACAGCAAACAGAACAAAGTGAAACAGAAAAAGTCCAAGAGTTCCTCTTTCCAAAGAATGGAGCTACAAGTCTTAGAGTGAAAGAAAGTTCTCTGGAGAGCCTGAAGGACTCAAGACCCTGTCAGAAAAGAATGTTTTATTATGGATAAACAGAAGTAGAAGTCAAGCCATTATCCTTCCCCTCAAAACTGTCTTATCTAGAATCATGGAAGGAAGAAAGTCAAGTGCTTTAACTGTGCTTTAAACTGCCAAACATTCTTCACTTGCATTAGTTCCATTATCCTTAGAACTGAAGAATCCCAATCAGGTATATGATAAGTTGGTGTTTTTCTCTCCATTAAACAGATGGGGGCTGAACTGAAAGGTTAGAAATGATTTCCAAGGTTCATTATACAGTCACAGCAGATTTGCAACTATGAAACGGACTGGAATATTATTAGAAGGAGTATCAGGGATACTTCATCCTTTTAAAAATCAGGTTAGGGACCAAACGTACATATGAATAGAAAAAGTACAAATCTGTTCTGCCTGTGCAAACTGCCTTTCACTTGGGAATCTGAATCTCCATGCCATATATTTACTGGATCAGATGATAATATACTTGGCAGGATTCGGCTCCCTCTTTGTAAATGGGTATGGCCAGGTATTAGAATTTCAAAGGAAGACTCACGTAAAAATTCATGTCGTGTCTGTACCTGGTGGTGCTGTTTTTAGTTTTTGCATTATTTTATGCTGAGATGATATATCTATTGGTTTTATGGGGGCTGTTTGTCCTTGTTGTGAATTTGTTACAGTACATTATGCTATTGTTATGCTTTAAATTATTCTGTAAAGTTCCTAGAGAAATTTATGTTGTCAGGTATTTAAATAAATAAATGCTTCTATGTGATCTTTATATTTTCAAGTCTGGGATTGTGTTTGTTGTTTATTCATTCAGTCGCTTCCCACTCTTCATTACTTCATGGACCAGCCCACGCCAGAGCTTCCTGTCGGTCATCAACACCCCCAGCTCCCCCAGGGATGAGTCCGTCACCTCTAGAATATCATCCATCCACCTTGCCCTTGGTCGGCCCCTCTTCCTTTTGCCTTCCACTCTCCCCAGCATCAGCATCTTCTCCAGGGTGTCCTGTCTTCTCATGATGTGGCCAGAGTATTTCAGTTTTGCCTTTTATATCATTCCCTCAAGTGAGCAGTCTGGCTTTATTTCCTGAAGTATGGACTGGTTTGATCTTCTTGCAGTCCAAGGCACTCTCAGAATTTTCCTCCAACACCACAGTTCAAAAGCATCTATCTTCCTTCTCTCAGCCTTCCTTATGGTCCAGCTCTCACAGCCATATGTTACTACTGGGAATACCATTGCTTTAACTATGCAGACCTTTGTTGTCAGTGTGATGTCTCTGCTCTTCACTATTTGATCGAGATTTGTCATTGCTCTTCTCCCAAGGATTAAGCGTCTTCTGATTTCCTGACTGCAGTCAGCATCTGCAGTAATCTTCGCAACTAGAAATACAAAGTCCTTCACTGCTTCTACATTTTCTCCCTCTATTTGCCAGTTATCAATCAAGCTGGTTGCCATAATCTTGGTTTTTTTGAGGTTTAGCTGCAAGCCAGCTTTTGCACTTTCTTCTTTCACCTTCATCATAAGGCTCCTCAGTTCCTCTTCGCTTTCAGCCATCAAAGTGGTATCATCTGCATATCTGAGATTGTTAATGTTTCTTCCAGCAATTTTAACTCCAGCCTTGGATTCCTCAAGCCCAGCATGTTGTATGATGTGTTCTGCATACAAGTTGAATAGGTAGGGTGAGAGTATACAGCCCTGCTCTACTCCTTTCTGTAAGGATTGCCTACCCTAATAGACTGAGACTCACAAGCAGGAACTTAATGATATCTGATTTATTAAAGAATAGTATGCAAATACAGAGAAAGCTGAGAATGAGCAAAAGTGCGCCAAATACAAGCTAAAAACCCTGGGCTCAAACGTTATCCCTCCCCTCACCTTGTCGTTGCAAACTCCCCCCCCCCCCAGGTGCTGGCAACCATTTCTGCTGATGTCCTGGGAAAGGAACCTTGAACACACAAGATAACCCAAACACATTCCAATCCAGCTGCTAACATATAACAATACCACGAGATGGAATCCTCCTCCCCTCCCAGACGAAACACGCATCAGCCAAATGACATGCAAAACGTTACGATGTAACAGTAACATTGGAACGGTGAACAAGACATACCGCCCCCCCAAAAACACTAAGGAGCAGGTTTCAGAGGATAAGCTAGATGAAAGTGTCTAACTAAAACAGGAGAGTGAACATCACAGGCAGACACCCACTCAGGGTGGGGAAAGTGTTTCCACCGAATGAGGTAATGCAGGGTGCCATGAAGTCGGCGAGAATCAAGGACCTCCTTCACCTCAAAATGTTGCTGTCCGTCAAACATGATCGGAGCAGGAGGTGGGGGTTGCGGATGCCAATGATCGGCGTGGTTGACAGGCTTGAGCAAACTGCAATGAAAAACAGTATGTAAACATTTCAGATTGTGTGGCAAATCCAGTTTAAACGTGACAGGCTTCACAACTCCCACAATGGGAAAACGACCAACAAACTTAGGAGCCAACTTCTTCAAGGGCTGAGGGGACTTAATGAACTTGGTGGAAAGGTAGATCTTATCACCAACTTTAAAAGCAGGTTGAAGGGCTCGTCGCTTATCAGCGTGCAGTTTATAGGCAGATTGGGCATCAGCCAACGCCTGCTGAGTCACTGGCCACGAATCAGCCAGTTCAGCAGCCCAATCAGAAGCAGAGCAGGGCTGCGCGGGGGGTTGAGGCAATTCAGGAATGGGAACAAAATCCCATCCAAAAACAATATGGAAAGGGGTGTGCCCTGTGCTCTGATGGATGGTGTTGTTATAAGCCACCTCAGCAAAAGGTAGCAGATCAACCCAATTATCCTGCTGATAGTTGACAAATGCCCTCAAAAATTGTTCCAGGGTCGAATTAAGAACCTCCATAGATCCATCAGTCTCTGGATGTGACGCAGTGGACAACGCCTGCTTGGTGCCCACCAGCTTCAAAAATGCCCTCCAAAATTGGGAAGTGAATTGTGTCCCGTGGTCCATGACCAAGCAGGAGGGGCTACCATGAATCTGGTAGATGTGGATTAGAAAAAGGCGGGTCAATTGCTGAGCAGACAGAATAGAAGCACATGGAATGAAATGAGCTTGTTTGGAAAAGTAGCCCTTTACCACCCAAATCACAGTCTTTCTCTGACTAGGAGGCAAATCCACAATGAAGTCCATAGAAACCTCCTCCCAAGGACAGGAGGGGCTGGCCACTGGTTGCAGCAGCCCGTGCAGCTTACCCCCCTTCCGTTTTGACATGGCACAGACAGGACAAGAAGCAACATAACTTTTTACATCACGTCTTAATGTGGGCCACCAAAATTGGTGGCGTACCAGATGCAAGGTTTTGACAAACCCAAAATGACCAGCCACCTTATCATCATGAGACCTAATCAAAATTTCCCTTCGCAAACTGTCAGGGACATAGAGGCAGTTTTGCTTCCAAGCTAAGCCTCTGTCAAATGTAACATTGTCTCTATTCGCTTGCAGCCAAGTATCAGATTTCACCTCTAGCAGAAACTGTTGTTGCAATTGCGAGGGAATTGGCGTCCTTCCCCCAGCCAATGAAACTGAATCTGGGGGCAGCTGCGCACGAGTTTGACTGCGTGTGACAGCTTGCAAACCCAATTGGGGTTTTGTCCACAGTGTACCCACAACGTCAGGTGCCTGGACCGAATCCTGGGGCAGGCGGGAAAGCGCATCAGCCAGGAAGTTTTTCTTGCCTGGAATGAATTTCAACTTAAAGTCAAAGCGACTGAAAAATTGAGCCCAGTGGATCTGCTTAGGACTGAGCTTACGGGGCGTGCTGAGCGCTTCCAAATTTTTATGGTCAGTCCAAACCTCAAAAGGACATTTAGCCCCCTCTAATAGGTGGCGCCATGCCTCCAAAGCAGCCTTGACTGCAAAAGCTTCTTTCTCCCAAACATGCCACCGCCTTTCCGTCTCGGAAAATTTCCGGGGCAGATATGCACATGGCTTCAGGCGGTTGTCAGCATCCGCTTGCAGCAAGAGTGCTCCAATTGAGAAATTGGAAGCATCCACTTGAACCACAAAGGGTTTAGTGGGATCAGGGTGTTGAAGAATGGGTTCAGCAGTGAACAGGCTTTTGAGTTTGTCGAAAGCCAACTGGCAGTCAGGTGTCCAATTGAGCAATGCCCCCGGGTTCTTTACCTTGCATGTGTCCCCCAATCCCTTCGTACGTAACAAGTCAGTGAGAGGCAACGCAATTTCGGTGAACCCCTAGATGAATTGGCGGTAATAGTTGGAAAACCCAAGAAAACTTTGGAGCTGCCTGCGGGTGCGTGGGCGCTCCCACCCCAAAATAGCTTGAATCTTCGCAGGATCCATCTCAATGCCCTTGTCAGAGATCCTGTACCCCAGGTAGTCAAGCTGAGTCTGATGAAATTCACACCTAGAAAGCTTAGCATAGAGCTCAGCCTTTCTCAGTTTGCTAAGCACCTGTTTCACCAAGTGCTCATGCTCCTCTTCCGTTTCAGTATAAATCAAAACATCATCCAAATAGACCAGTATACCCTTGAACAAATGTTCATGTAACACTTCATTGATCAATTGCATGAACACCCCTGGTGCCCCCACCAACCCAAAAGGCAAAACTTTGTACTGAAAAGAACCCAGTGGACAAGTGAAAGCAGTCTTCCATTCATCCCCCTCCTGTATGCGGATGAGGAAATAGGCTTCCCGCAAATCCAGCTTAGAGAAGATTTTCCCCTTAGCCAGATGTGCTAACATGTCTTTTATTAACAGCAGAGGATATTTGTTTAATATCGAGACCACATTTAATCCGCGGTAATCTGTACAAAGTCTCAATGTCCCATCCTTCTTCACTCAAAACCAGACGGGGGCGCCCACTGGCGAATTTGCCGGTTCAATAAAACCCCTGGCCAAGTTTTTGTCCACAAACTCCCTCAATGCCGCCAGTTCCTTTTGAGTCATGGCATAAATTTTTGGTTTGGGCAGTTGAGCGTCGGGGACCAACTCTATTGCACAGTCAGTTTTTCGATGGGGTGGGAGTTGGTCTGCTTCTTTCTCACCAAACACATCCGCAAAGCCTTGGTATTGCTCCGGCAAGCCCTCCAGTGGTGTGACAGTGAAATGCGGGGTTGCTGCCGCCGCCCTCCCCACTGCAGCCTCTGGAGTGTTGTCCTCCCCAGGGGCTTGATAGAAACCATCCCCAAAAGTCAAAGTCCTGTGTACCCAATTTATATAGGGGTTTTGTTGGACCAACCAAGGAATCCCCAGAATGACTAAGGGATGCCCCACAGGCACCACCACAAACGGCAGCCCCTCACGGTGGCTGCCCATTTGCAACGCCACCATGCCCGTGTAATGGGTGATGGGTTTCCCCCCCGCCATAGAGCCATCCAGCTGGGTAAAAATCATGGGACGTTTTAATGGAAACCTGGGTAACTCCAAAGCAGCCACCACGTCAGGGTGCATCAAGCAACACGAACACCCCGAATCGATCAATGCCCAAACTTCAACGGTTCTTGTGCGGGAGCCTAACTTCACTTTCATGTTCAGCGTGGGATAGTTGGCACTCACCGAAACAAGTTCGCACCCGTCCTCCACCACCTGTCCACAGGCACTCCTTAGAGCAGGTGGCTGGCATTTCCCGCCGGCTGGTGTAGATCGGGCTCCTCCTCGCCCCCGAAGTAAGGAACCTCCTCCACTTCAGTTTCAGCCATGGCTGCCTTCATTTTCCTGGGTAGGGAGGGAGATTTCCCCGTTGGCTTCCCTGAACGATCATCAGTCTTGCCCTTCGGGCATGCCGCCGCTCAGTGACCTTCCTTTCCACATCAGAGGCACTGCCCTTTTGCATAGCGGCGCTCCCTCTCCTCCTCCCAGGCATGTTGACCAGACTTTCCAGTAGGCGCAGCAGGGTGGGAACCCTTGCTGAGCCCAGAATATCTCATCACCTACCTGTGAGTGAAGGTTTCATGGGCATGCTCAGCCTTCCCTGCCAACTGTATCCATTCATACAGGGTATCTGGGTCATCCCTACCGATCAACCACCTCAGGACCTCCGTGTTCAGACCATCCTTAAAAAGTTCTATTAAGGTAGATTGGGACCAATCCTCAACCTTCCCAGCCAGAGCCTTAAATTCCAGAGCATAGTCTGCTACCGATCGTGGCCCCTGGCTAAGCTCCCTCAGCGCCCATTTTGCCCTTTCTTTAGCTAACGGGTCTTCAAAGTGTAGCTTCAACGCCCACAGGAACACTTCGAACTCCTCCAGCTCAGGGGCATCCGATTGACATAACTGCACATACCAATCGGCAGCCCGCCCCTTGAGCTTAGTGGCAATGGCATTAATCTTGGCTCTTTCTGAATGAAAATACGGTTCCCATTCATCCATATAACTCCTTGCATTGGTAAGGAAGAATGATAGCTTAGTTGGATCTCCATCAAATTTAACTGTAAAGTCCTTAACCCCCACTCTGGGCAGTCCCTTCGCCACAGCTGGGCAGTTGGACTCTCTTTTAGCTCCCAGGGATCTCCACTCTCGAGGAGGGGACCTTGAAATTCTAACCCTCGGCGCTCTTGCTTCCTCTCTGCACCAGGTCCTACTCCTTTCCTCTGAAGAAGGTGGGGGCGAAGAAGGAGACGAATGCCTATTACTAGACTCCTCTTTCCTCCTCTCCCAGGGACCCCAGTCCATTGACATTTTCTGAAACATAAATTCTAGTGACTCCAATTTGGCCTCCACCAGTCTTATACAGTCAGGGGTTTGGGAATCCTCCTTTCCCTCCTGCCTCACCACAGTTGGGGAACTCGGGTACCACTGTTTCCAAGACGTTTTGGACGTCCCTGGTAGGGGTCCCTGTGTTTCATCCCAGGTGACCAGTTCACCTGGCGACTCGCCAGTCAGTTCAGGGGCTCTTTTACCTCCAACCTCCTCTTCTCCCAGGCTGGAGCTCGACACCTCCCGAATTTCTGAGAGCTCCCGAGTAGGGACTCTCTCTGTTCTTATCACCGTGGAGTCAGGTTCCCCCTCGCTCGATTCCTCGCTTTCCGTGGTTTGCGGATTTGGTAGGCTCATCGCTAGCACTTCTCCCTCACAAAATAAATCTGGAAAGAGGCTAATGGAAAATTTTTTGAGATTCTCAGCTTTATGTAAGGATTGCCTACCCTAATAGACTGAGACTCACAAGCAGGAACTTAATGATATCTGATTTATTAAAGAATACTATGCAAATACAGAGAAAGCTGAGAATGAACAAAAACGTGCCAAATACAAACTAAAAACCCTGGGCTCAAACGTAATCCCTCCCCTCGTCCTGCCGTTGCAAACTCCTCCCCCCCCCCCCCCCCCCCAGGTGCTGGTAACCGTTTCTGCTGATGTCCTGGGAAAGGAACCTTGAACACACGAGATAACCCAAACACATTCCAATCCGGCTACTAACATATAACAATACCACGAGATGGAATCCTCCTCCCCTCCCAGACGAAACACGCATCAGCCAAATGACATGTGAAACATTACGATGTAACAGTAACATTGGAACGGTGAACATGACACTTTCTCAATCTTAAACCAGTCTGTTGTTCCATGGTCTGTTCTTACTGTTGCTACTTGGTCATTATACAGATTATTCAGGAGGCATACAAGATGACTTGGTATCCCCATACCGCTAAGAACTTGCCATAATTTGTTATGGTCCACACAGTCAAAGGCTTTAGAATAGTCAATAAAACAGAAATAGATGTTTTTCTGAAACTCCCTGGCTTTTTCCATTATCCAGCGGATATTGGCAATTTGGTCCCTAGTTCCTCTGCCTTTTCTAAACCCAGCTTGTACATCTGGCAATTCTCGCTCCATGAATTGCTGAAGTCTACCTTGCAGGATCTTGAGCATTACCTTACTGGCATGTGAAATGAGTGCCACTGTTCGATAGTTTGAACATTCTTTAGTTTCCCTTTTTTGGTATGGGGATATAAGTTGATTTTTTCCAGTCTGATGGCCATTCTTGTGTTTTCCAAATTTGCTGGCATATAGCATGCATTACCTTGACAGCATCATCTTGCAAGATTTTGAACAGTTCAGCTGGGATGCCATCATCTCCAGCTGCCTTGTTATTAGCAATGCTTCTTAAGGTCCATTCAACCTCACTCTTCAGGATGTCTGGCTCTAGCTCACTGACCACCCTGTCAAAGCTATCCCCGATATTGTTATCCTTCCTATACAGGTCTTCTGTATATTCTTGCCACCTTTTCTTGATCTCTTCTTCTTCTGTTAGGTCCTTGCCATCTTTGTTTTTGATCATATCCATTTTAGCCTGGAATTTACCTCCGATGTTTCTAATTTTCTGGAAGAGGTCTCTTGTCCTTCCTATTCTACTGTCTTCTTCCACTTCCGCACATTGCTTGCTTAAAAATAATTCCTGATCTCTTCTGGCTAACCTCTAGAATTTTGCATTTAACTGGCATATCTCCCCCTATCACTGTTGCCTTTTGCTTTCCTTCTTTCTTGGGCTACTTCTAGTGTCTCAGCAGACAGCCCTTTTGCCTTCTTGGTTTTCTCTTTCTTTGGGATGTATTTTGTTGCCGCCTCCTGAACAATGTTGCAAACTTCTGTCCATAGTTCTTCCGGGACCCTATCTACTAAGTCCAGTCCCTTAAATCTATTCTTCACCTCCACTGCATATTCCTTAGGAATATTAGTGAGCTCATATCTAGCTGATCTGTGGGTCTTCCCTAATCTCTTTAGTCTGATCCTAAATTGTGCAAGAAGAAGTTCGTGATCTGAACTACAGTCAGCTTCAGGTCTTGTTTTTACTGACTGGATAGATGTCCACCACCTTTGGCTGCAAAGTATGTAGTCAACCTGATTTTGGTGTTGTCCATCTGGGGAAGTCCACGTATAAAGCCGTCTCTTAGGTTGTTGGAAGAGAGTGTTTGTTGTGCAGAGTGAGTTGTCTTGGCAAAATTCTATCAGCCTCTGTCCTGCTTCGTTTTGTTCTCCCAGGCCATGCTTACCTGTAATTCCAGGTGTCATTTGACTGCCCACCTTAGCATTCCAGTCTCCTGTGATGAAAATAACATTTCTTTTAGGCGTGTTGTCCAGTAGGTGCTGCAGATCCTCATAGAACTGCTCTACTTCAGCTTCTTCAGCATCTGTGGTTGGGGCGTATATTTGGATCACTGTGATGTTAGATGGCTTGCCCTGAATTCGAATTGAGATCATTCTATCGTGTTTTGGATTGTATCCAAGCACTGCTTTGGCCACTTTACTATTAATTATGAAGGCTACTCCATTTCTTCTGTGGTCCTCTTGTCCACAGTAGTAGATCTGGTGGTCATTTGATGTGAAGTGGCCCATTCCAGTCCATTTCAGTTCACTGATGCCCAAAATGTCTATCTTGAATCTTGACATCTCACCAATAACCACATCCAATTTGCCCTGGCTCATAGATCTTACATGCCAGGTTCCAATGGTGTGTTGATCCTTAGAACATCGGATTCGCCATTCACCACCAGCACCGTCGGCCGCTAGCCATCCTTTCGGCTTTGAGCTAGCTGTGTCATCATGTCTGGGGCTAGTTGAACTCATCCTCTGTTCTTTCCCAGTAGCATTTTGACCATCTTCTGACCTGGGGGTCTCATCTTCCAATGGTATACCGACATATCTCTGGTTGTATTGATCCATTGAGTTTTCACGGCAAGAATACTGGGGTGGGCTGCCATTACCTTCCCCAGGGATCGCATTTAGTCTGACCTCTCTGTCATGACCTTCCCATCTTGGGTGGCCCTTCACGGTTTAGCTCATGGCATCATTGAGGTGCTCAAGCTCCAGCACCACGGCAATGAAACTATGAACAGCCAAGTTAAACTATTGGTCTCGAGAAACTTAGCCAGCCATGGTTATTTGAAAAGATTGTCAGCAGAGAGATTGTCGAGAATGGGCTAAGTGTCCCAACCACAACCATTTTAATAATGGCAAGTTTGGCCCTTCCTTTAGGCAGAATGACCCAGCTGCCTCAGGACCAAATGTTATGGTACTGGGAGGATGACTATTTAAGCCCATTTTTTGCTCTATCTACTTCTGTGTGTTGAGTCGGGGGACAGGTGGCATCTCAGGCAGCAAATTTTAGATTCTTCACCACTTGGATTTTTTATTTTTACATCTATTTATATTATTTTTTACTGTATTTTGCTCTTTGTATTTATGGTAATGGTTTTAATCGATTATTGTAAAATTAGATAAATAAATAAAATTAAATAAATAAATAAAATTATCTTTAGAGTCCATTGTGCCCTTGATGCCCACTGCCTGGCAGCTGCCTTATTCTGTCTAAAGCTAGCCCCACACAGGAAAACATATTCTGTTAATCTGTTACTCTGTGTGGGATGTAAGTCTTTGACAATTTACTGACAGATATTCCTTCTTACCATCAATGGAGCTATGCATGGTATCACCCAGCCTCCCTGGCACTTCAGATGAAAAGTTGATTTACATGGCTCCAAATTAATTCAGGGCATGTGACTAATTTCAGACATCCTATTTCATTACCAAAATGGTAACTAGAATATTCTTATCTTCACAGCCATACCATGTTTATAATAAGGACAGAATTTAAAAACAAAAACTAATACTTTTTCCTTCTTAACTTGAGCTTCTGTCATTTCCAGAACATTTGGGATGAGAGCAGGATTGCTTACCATCAGTGTTAATATTAACTCATCTCTTCCCTTTAGTACCTTGTATTCAAATGTTATATACATATATATTTGCTTGCAAACACAAAACCGTAAATCAAAGAGAACACGGTCCGCGTTGTAACATTTCCTCATCCATTAAGTACGGCAGATGGTTCTCAAAAGCTCAGGGGTTTTGTATGTGTATGCATGTGCTTTCAGATAAAGAGCTTGGTTGCTTCCATATCATAACATTTTTCTTTTTAAAAAGGTTAGCTTCTTTTCTTTAGAAAGAAACGTAAGATTTAGATAATAAATACTGCAGATTCAAAGCTCAGCAAAACTGGAACAAAATGAATACAGCAGCATTCTTATTTCTGTAACAAAATTAATAACAATCATTCTCCAAATGTTTGGCATAGAACTTATTGCTAATACAGATCATTGCATTAAGAAAAACCCGATCTTAATCATCTGCATCAAGTTCACTTCACTGTGAATATATTAGCTTTCTCATATACCTGTATAAGGGGGTTCCAACACTCACATTCCATCAACTGAATGTAATGTATAAATATCAGAGTCCAGAGGCCCAACGTATTTTGATTTTGCCAATTTTCTTTCTTTCTCCACCTACATGTGACCCTAACATATTCCTTAAGACTCACATATGGTCCCCAATCCCCAAAAGTTTGGGCCTCCTTGCTGGACATGGACTGAGCCTACAACCCTTCTGCTTCTGGCTAATAATGCTGGCTTTTCATACAGGGCGATTCAAATGTTTGTTAAAATATCTTTAAAAAAAACTGAAAGCAGTTCAGATGAGTCCAAACATTTAATCCACCTTTTAATTCTTCCAGTGTGAGCATCGAACAAAGGTTAGCATATGATTGGCTCATCTTACTGCCATTCCTCCAAGCTGGGGAAAATAGGTGAAATGGTACTATGATTGTTTAACTGTTTTTTGCTTGATTTATAGAGGTTTTAGTATATTGCTTTTGTTCACTGTTCTTCGCTGCCTAGAATTCATAGGTAAGATGGCAGCTGTATGAATTTTCCAAAATACATGCATACAGTACATACATACATACATAAATACCTTGCAGAGATGCACCTTTAACCATTGTGGCATTTTGCTTTGCAGAATAAACCTGCATGCTCCTGCTGTTGTTTTACAGTGTGGGGACACTCCAGATCCCAAACTTTGCCCCTTTCCCAGTCAATGGCAAGGCAGCACCTTTGATTGCCACTCTTGTTTCCTTTTGGTGGCCAAAGGTTCAGCACTTAAGAAGAAGAATCACCCTCTTTTATACCCTGTCAGTGCTCTTCAGGTTTAACTGTAACTTCTGTTGTAGCCTTCAAGACCTAATTTTAAAATACCTTGTCAGCCTGCAGGTCTGTGAAAATGTTTTCTGAAATAAGTGAAACAAGCACCAAACTTGGGTGGTGTTTGCTCACCCTGGCTACCTTTCTATATAACTAGCACCGGCATGAAGCTCTGAAAACATTCAATGGCAAAGTTATGCAAAAATTCATACAACCTGAAAAAGGGAGAATATCATTTTACAGAACTGTATGCTGAACTTTTCAAATTACAGTTTTACTTAAACTAAAATGTATTGCCTGCATTTTGTTCTTTTTAGGTAAAAGGACCTGTGTGCTTTTCTATTAAATACGGAATGATTATCCCATTTCTGCTTCTCTGACCTTTTTTATTCCTATATTGGGATTCCAAGAAGTTCATTAGCAGAACTTAGTTTTAAAAAAATTGGCCAGTTCATGGCATGGGCTAAAGAAAACTTTGAGAAACTCAGACTTTAAGTCACTAGCACTGCCTCAGCTCTTCAGGTCGTGTTTCACTAATCAGTCTCACTGGGTACTTGTGTAAGGCCACTTAATAGCAGAAACTAGGCCACTAATTCCATTGTAAGGTTCAAGTCTGACCCTGATTCTGAAAATGAAACTTATGCTGAGCCAGAAGGGGAAAACAAAACCTATCCCGAAGGATTTGAGGAATTAGAAACCAGGTGTGACTCAGCAGAGTGGGAGGATTCAGAGACGCTGATTGGACAGAATCCAGAGGGAGGTTTGAATCCTCCAATTAGTGCATGAGAGAGGAGAGTGGAGAAGTGTGCGAAGCAGAAGGCAGGCCAATTGGTGACAGAGGAGAAACAGCACAAAAACGATCGCTTAAAAAGGCACCAGCGCCAGGAGCAGGCTGCCGGAGACAACCAATCCTTCGAGCTGACAGCTTCTTCTCTAGAGTCATTGTCAGAGCCTGAAGCCTTGCCTGTAGCCAACACGGAACCAGAGCCAGCTTCCTTTATCTGCGCAGACTCTCCTCTGCTGCCTGCTGTCCCAGCCGAGTCCAGTCTTGCCTCCAGTTCCAAGCCTCGCCTTGCCGCTCCAGCCAAGCCCTGCCTTGTCTCCAGACCTGAGTCTTGCCTTGCCACTCCAGCAGAGTCCAGTCTCACCTCCAGAACCGAGCCTCGTTCCATTTCTGGGCTGCACCCTGCAGTTGAGCCTTGAGCTTCTTCCTTGCCACCCACCCTAAGCCACACTCGGTCTTGCCGCCTCGTTGAGAGGGATAGCCGAGTCCTGTCTTGCTGTGCTGCCACGAACTTCTGCTACTCCAGATCCTGCAGCAGTGCCTTGTTTCCCTCCTTAGCCTGGGTGGACTTGAGTGAACTGTACTGTCTTACTTATGGACTCTTATCTTTTGTAAATAGTTGTCTGTAAATAAAGGATACCCTTTTGTATATTGCCTGGCCGTTTCTTAGTCCGAACAGGACATCCATGTACTTTGATTCAATTTCAGTTCTTCCATACAGGCATGGCTTTATACTCCCCTGAGTTTGTCACCACTACGAACAGCAATGAGAAAAACTAGTTCCACTAGTTTTGCCTTGTCCCTCTGTACAGCTTGGGACCAGAGCAGAATGACAAATGAATGGACAGAGTAGCAGTGGCCAGGGGGAAGTGGACCCAATCAGATATAATATACCATCCTTCCCCCATCTGAAAGTGGCACTGCCTTGCATAGGGCATGGGCCAATTCAGTCCCACAGAACATTTTATAAGATTCATCCCCTAAGAAAGCCAGAACAGTCTTACTGAATCAGACTGAAAGCCTCTTTAGTGCCACATTTAGTATCAACAGCACTTAAACACTTGGCTATAGAAAGGCCATTAGCCCTCCTAGTTGGTCCTCCTAGTCAGGATTCCCCAGCAATTGGTTTTCAGAGGTATGGTTTGCTTCCGGGTCCAATTCAAGGTGTTGGTTTGAAGCCCTTTGAAGCCCTTCATGGCATGGGTCCAGGTTACCTGAGGGACCCTCTCACCCCCATTACATTGACCCATCCTACCCAGTCAGGCAGAGAGGGCATGCTACGGACCCTGTCCATGAGAGATTGTCAATTGGCAGGGTCCCGGAAGAGGGCCTTCTCGGCTGTGGCCCCCGCCCTCTGGAATACATTGCCCCCAGAGGTGAGGCAAGCCCCCATTCTCCCGGCCTTCCTAAAGGGAGTGATGACCTGGCTCTGCCATCTCACCTGGGGTGGGGTGGGGGTTAATCAATCGTGGGGGTGGTTAGTGCCTTGAAGAGGCCCCAAGGAATTATATGCATTTAAATTAAGATTCTTGGATTCGCCATCTTGGATTTTATATTTTATATATATATATTTTATGAAGAATTTTGCTTTTATTGTATTTTAATCTGTAGTTATTTTAATTTTATTGTAAACTGCCCAGAGTCGCTCTTAGTGAGAAGGGCAGTGACGAAATATGTAGTCTTATCCATATTTAACGCTCCATCCAGAGAATTAAATCAATCACATAGGAGATGAAGTGAAATTTTATTAAGAGACAGAGGGAGACAAAAAAAAAATAACTCCCCCCTTTTCACTTTGTATTAAAATGCAGACATTTAATGTAGAAGGATATAATTATACAGCAGTCCAAATCACAATAATACAGCGACTTGCAAATTATTTAAGAAACAAGAAATCCAGAAGAAAATGCAGTATTCCTATCTGCTACAAACAAAGAACCTTTGGCCGCAAATCTCTGCAGAGACTGGAGAGGTCACCAGAAGATCCTAAAGTAAAAATTATATCTACAAGAACTTAGCCTGAGATCATGATGAAGTCAGAAATTCAATACTGCATTCAGTTCCACAACTTTTAAAGAGATATGTTTTTAAAAAGGAGCACAAGACAGAAAACAGAAATTAAACAAAAAAAATGGTGCAAGTTGCTGGCTACTTGTATTGACCTATTTCTACAAAAGTAATGGAGACCCAGTTTGGTGTAGTGGTCAAGGCATCAGGCTAGAAACCAGGAGACCCTGAGTTCCAGTTCTGTCCTAGGCACAAAGCCATCTGGGTGGCCTTGGGCCGCTTGCCCTAGGAAGAAGCAAGCAAGGGCAAACCACTCCTGAAAAGCCTTGCCAAGAAAACTGCAGGGACTTGTCCAGGCAGTCTCTGAGAATCGGACACAATTGAATGGATTTAAAAAAATAAAAAAAAACAAAGTAACAGACTTCCTGAAGCAAATGGTCCTCTGCTTCAATTCCTTGGCTTCTCCAGCTTCTTATACTCACAGACTGCTGGGGACAATGGGAGCTTTACTTCATGGATTTCTCTCTCTGTCCCCATTAACAGAGAAAAAGCCCTTTTCTATATCCAGCAAAGACAAGGACTGGAGTAATTGGACTCTGGATCCACGTATGTGACAAAGAGTCATCCCTCAGTCTTGGGGAAGTGGACTATGAATCTGAGTCTTCAGTCTGGGCCTGTAAAGAAGTCTTTCCTTTTGTCTTTTCTGTATTTCCCACCATTCATTGGATCACACACACCCATGCACACACACACCCATGAAGATCCTATTACGACTATTCTTCTCTTTTTTTCTCTGCACAATTTATACACAATTTATGATATATAAACCCCTGAAATTTCTCTTACATGTTTGTGTGTGGACACACATACTCAGAAGTCTGAAGCATAATTTTTTCATAGGAAAGTTGCTCCAACCCATCATCATTTGATGTGCTGTTTTCTGTACCTTCTCCATCTCTATGATTGTTCTTGATTGATGTGAACAAACTTGGCAAAGGTAACTATATTTGCAAGATCATTGCATACAGGAGAGATCTTGTTGGGCTTCTTCCATAAGGTCTGGTGGTACCCCAATGTGCTTAGAGCCATCATTTCCTCCCTGGCCAATTCATTTAATTGAAAGATGCAAAGAACTATAGGGTCATGCCTCCTGCTTGCCCTGAAATGATGCTTCATGACATTACATTAACCACAGGGTTGGCCATTTATGCTTTGCATAAAATGTGCCTGTGTTAATTTACATATAGAAATGCAAATTTGGAAGTAATTACTGTAGTTCAAATTGAAATACAGCATGCCTCCCACAGAGGAAAAGACTGCCCTGCATATTTCTTCAGATGGCAGCCCAAAGGCTAATTCCTGAATGGCAATTTTAAGCCTCATGTACTCCATTCTGACAGTGTTTTCTCTATAAAGTGGACATGGGCTCATCAGTCTGTCAAATGGTGAATGCCTTTGAAGAGATGTACTGTACAAGCAAACCAGGCAAGATGGGGAGAGAATTTGCAGGAAGTACAATATGATGGTGAAATCGATGTAAGGCTAACAGATCTGAGCTGAAAACATCCAGATAACCATTAGATGGCAACAAAGGAATGCAGGATTCTCAGTTTTGCAGCCATCTAATGGTTGTCTAGATGCTTGCAACCCACATCTGGTAGCCTTAAGATGGACCTAAATTTCAAGAGAGTGCTGGGTTCAGGTTGCATTTAAGACAGTATCTCTGAAAGTGAGGGGCACAACTTCAAAACTCATCTAATTGCACAGCACCCCTGTAATAAATACATCATGGGTTTTTTTGTACCAGTTGTCATTCAATTGGAGAAAGAATTTGTGCCAGGAATTCTTTCAGATTAGAAGCAAATTTCAGAGTAGAGAGGAGTATGGTGCTTTTCCACTTAGACAGATATAAGGTTGCCAAGGCCTGTGTTTGTTCCAACCTCTAATCATCTCTTCATCTTTCTGCAGCCTCCCTGGCTTCCCTTAGACCAGGAGGGGAGACTTGAAGAAACTTTATACAATTCTTGTGGTGATTGGGGATATTGCAAGAATCATCCAGGAGTATTTGCAGTATTGTTGACAACAAGAATATGGGTGGTATGTATATTTGGAGTGTTAATAGGATACCATAGGCACTTCCACAGGGTAGCTGTCATGAGGAGCATGAAAGTCACATAATAGGAAGATTGTTCTCCATCAGACATGCTGGCCCCACCAAAGTACTCTTTACTGAGGTCTTTAAAAAAAATAAAAGTAGGCAAACTTCCAAACACAACACAGGACTATAGTTACTCAGCTGTTTTTATTTTCTGGGACACTTCTGAGCTATATGTAGGACTCAAAGCCATTCTTGTAAATAATGCTGGAGTCTGGCACTTCCTTTTTCAGCATGAAAATTTTCTTGTGAATTTTTAAAACCAGGACAATAATAATTTTAAACTAAAGGTTGCAGGGACATTGGTGCCCACTGACACAAATTGGTTGTCTCTGACTGACAGTGATTCTACAGAATTTCAAGCAGGGATCTCCTATGCATTTTTGAACCTTTTATCTGAGAAGCCAGAGATGTAAAAATGGATGTGCTGAATGGATTGCTACTCAAGTAGTGGATGGCCTCTCTTGCCGGTGTTATGATGGCATTGCAAAGATAGCATGATCTTGAATGTAAAAACTATGAGATTGGATGCAAACTATAAATTATAGAATGGTGCCAGCTGAAATGAAACAGTTGGCTCTAAGTCCTGTTCCCATTCTTGGTTTTGCACTGGCCATATACTTGCTTTGGTGTAATCTCTTGAACAGTATGTTGCCTTTCATCATATTTGTGTCCATACCTAAGTTAGCACCCTTGAGATATACCAGACTGCAACACCAATGTGGACTGGGAATTATGGGAAATATAGTCTAAAGCATCTGGAAAGCATCAGTTTCAGTGCCTCAGAATGTTGCAAGAACTATCTGTCACTGGATTCACCTTCCTCTTCCCCACAGAAGCATCCACAGTCCTTGCTTTAAGAGGAAGGTTACAGGCACTGCTTTGGTGGATTAAAGGATGCAATTAAATCCTGGCCAAAGTTCTAATTATGTGGATTAACTTTTGTGAGGCTATTTATAGTGGGTGTGGGAAGGATTGGGGGAGAGTCCCTACTTCTTGCAGCATTCAAGTAGAACAATCCTTACAAAGGTCTCCTGCAATCTGATAGTTCTGATACTAGCCCCTCTCTTTAGATCCTCTATCTATGTTCTTCAAAGCAAAAACAGCTTTATCACAAAGCTGCAGAAATAAAGCTGGAGAAGTGCTTCCGAGTTTGTGTGTCATGAGTACCGTTGAGCTGAAGGCATCAGCACAACGGCACACATGACAATACCTAGGAAGCAGAGGAAGGGATTTAAGATAAGCAAAGCACGCACAACAACAGACACAGACCCCGAGGAGAAGGGAATGACCCCGGCCGGATGACCCAGCCATCAGGACACAAAAGAGGAAGAAGGAAAGACAAAGACAGGGCGGATCACGAGGCACACCTGAAGCTGTCAGCAAAGCGCAACGGAGATCGCCCAGCTGACAGCAATCACCGGCCAGAGAAAGAAACCGATTATGGGCAAAGCCCGGGGCACCAGCAGGGGCCCTGCAACCCTTCACCTACCGGCACGGAAGCATGCAGGACTAGGGGGGGATGACGCAACCCAAAGTGGGGAGGCGCTGACCAGCGCGGGCTAGTTAAACCCCGCACCGGCGCACTCCCTTCACTCTCAGCTTTTTTCTCATCTAGCACTACGCTGAAATAAACCTGAACCTGCTCTTCCCTGAATCAGTGTCTGTGTTTCACTCAGCGGTAGGCAGCGCATGACATAAAGCTGAGAGTCATAAACTCAGCCTCGCCAAGCCCCACCGGACAACAACGAGCCGCGGGAGGAACAGACGGCGAGAAGAACACGAGCGGAGGGCAATGGGGCCGACGCGTCGCGGCCAGGGCGGGCGAGCCGCACGGCGAGAAGCAGAGGAGGACCGACCGAGGCCTGAGGCAACGCGGACCCCAGGAGCCACGGACACCCTCCCGGCCCACCCCGAGCCTCAGCTCCAATCCCGGAGGGAGGCGGAGGCGTCCCGGCCACGGGAGGGAGCAACATACCTCCCGAGACCCGTGGAGACCTCCCCGCCCCACATCGCACCCCAGCCACAGGCGTGGAGCTTCAGCCCAACTGCAGCAAGCGCGGTGGAGGACAGAGAGGCAAACCAGCCGATTCACTTCCAAATCGAGGAAGCTGACCAGCGGAAAGGAACGCCTGAACCCCACCGGTGGCTCAACCGTACGGAAACACCAACAGGTCCGACCACAGCTGCGGCGCGGATCTCGGACCGAGAAACGCAAGCCAGACTCGCGGCCATGGAGGCCCAACTAAGGGACCTCGGGACCATGCTGCAGTCGCTGATGTCCTCCATGCCTCACAACTACGTTCCCATGCAGGTACACACCCCGATCCAAACCCCGAGCGGGTCTTCGCACCCCCATAGGCCAAATGCTAACCAGCAAGCGTTCCAGGGGGACGAAGCCATGGGTCAGGAAGCGAGAAGAGGGGACTCACCGAACACCCGGGCCCCAAAGGACTTCCCCATTTTCTTCGACGGGAACCCCACGAAACTGTCGTTTTTCATCACAAACGCCAGGGAGTTCATGGGGCGGCACGGACACTCCTTTAACTCAGAAGCAGACAAGATCGCAGCCGTGGCGATCAAACTACAAGACAGGGTGGCGGACTGGTACGTCCAAATGTACGAGTCCAACTCCCCCGCCCTCTCTGACTTCCATGCCTTCATCACTGAGATGAAGCACTACTTTGAGGACCCGCTAGCCAAGGAGAGGGTTAAAAGCACGCTCCAAGGCCTCAAACAGGGCGCACGAACTGTCCCGGACTACGCCCTCGAATTTAAAGCCCTCGCAGGGAAGATCAATGACTGGTCCGAGACCACCCTGCTAGAAATGTCCAAAAGGGGCCTCAACCACGAGGTACTCCAATGGGCACTCTACCAGGACGACCCGGAGACTCTGCAAGGCTGGATCCACCTCGCGGGGAGAGTGGAACACACGCACCGCACTTTCCTAATGGCGACAACAGAGGACAAAACAAACACCAGCCCAAAGGTACCCGCGCCACACTTGGGGCCGGCTGGTCCCACGTATCAAAAGAAGACGTTTACTCGCGGGCCCTGTGGGAAGTGCGGAAAAATGGGGCACAAAACGGCAGATTGCTTCTCCAACCGAACCCTAGCTAGCGCTCCCAAACCCGCACTGAAACCTAGCCTCAAACCAACCAACCCTCCGCCGCCCCCCCACCGCCGGATGACCGGAGCCACAGCGACACCGGACGAAGGCTGGGACGCTTACTTGGGGGGGGAAGACGCCGAAGGCCCAGACCAGCCGGCGGGAAATGCTCCCCGCCTGCCTTAAAATGCGCCGCGAGGCAGGTGGTGGGACAGGGGCGCGAAACACATAGACAGAGTGACGAAAGCCCCATCATAATGGGGGCAATCAGGCTCTCCGTTGGCAACAGAGCCACCACGGCCGCGGCACTTGTGGACTCGGGGTGCTCCAAGAACCTGATCCACCCCGACATAGTCGCCAAGCTCGACCTACCTTGCCTCCCCCTCCCCACGCTGCTGGCATTCCACCAGCTGGACGGCTCAACAGCGGGAGGGAAACCAGCCACGATGCAGACCAAGCCGGTCACCCTACAAATGGGCACCCACACCGAATGAACATCGTTTGTGGTAACCCACATAGGGCGGCCCATCATAGTCTTGGGAATACCATGGCTCGCGACTAACAACCCACGCATTAACTGGAAGACCCGCACCTTCCAATTCGACGACGGCGCGTACCGGGTGCCAGTACCGGCGGGCAGGATCAACCCCACAGTGGGACGGGCAGAGGCGGCAGCCCAGGACAACATAGCTACCCCAGAAGACCTACCTGAGCAATACGCTGACTTCTCAGAGGTCTTCGGAGAAGCGGAGGCAGATCAACTACCCCCCCACCACAAGACAGACTGTAGGATTGACCTGCTTCCCGATGTCCCCTTACCCAGGCCGAAGATTTACTTGATGACCCCGAAGGAGATGACAACCCTCCGGGAGTTCATCGATAAAAACCTGGATAGGGGTTTCATAGAGCCGGCATGCTCACCGGTCGGAGCGCCCGTCTTATTCCGGGAGAAAAAAGACGGCACCCTACAGCTCTGCACCGACTACCGAGGCCTCAACGCAGCGTCCCTATCCAATAAATACCCCCTACCCCTCGTGAAAGACATGCTCGCCCACCTGTCCACGGGTAGAGTATTCTCCAAGCTGGACCTTCGCGAGGCGTACTACCGAATCCGAATCAGGGAGGGGGACGAATGGAAAACTGCGTTCAACTGCCCCCTAGGCGCCTTTCAGTACAAAGTGCTGCCATTCGGACTAGCAGGGGCCCCGGGAGTGTTCATGCAGCTCATCAATGAGGTACTGCATGAACACCTGTTCAAAGGAGTCCTGGTCTACATAGATGATGTCCTCATCTACACCCAGACACACGAGGAACACGTAACCCTAGTCAGACAAGTCCTCGAGAAGCTAAAAAGGGCGAAACTCTATGCCAAACCCTCAAAGTGCGAATTCCATAAAGCACGCCTAGACTACCTGGGGTACCGAATCTCCAGGGAAGGCATAGAAATGGACCCCGCAAAAGTCGAGGCGGTGGTGAATTGGGAATGCCCACGTAACAGGCGCCAACTCCAAAGCTTCCTCGGCTTCGCGAATTTCTACAGGTCATTCGCACGGGGGTTCGCGGAGATAGCCCTCCCCCTAACAGACCTCCTCAAAACTAAAGGAGTGGGGGACACACGGCGTGCCAAGAACCCAGGGACAGTACTAAATTGGACTCCCGCGTGTCAAACCGCATTCAACAGGCTGAAAGCGCTGTTCACCACGGAGCCAATCCTCACGCACCCGGACCCAGAACGGCCGTTCGTGGTCCAAGCCGACGCCTCAGACTTCTCCCTGGGGGCCATCCTACTCCAAAAGGACCCCACAGGAATCCTGAAGCCATGCGCCTACCTGTCAAGGAAATTCTCGGAGACGGAAAGGCGCTGGCACGTGTGGGAGAAGGAAGCATTCGCAGTAAAATCGGCGCTAGAAACATGGAGGCATCTACTGGAAGGAGCCACCCAACCATTCGAGGTCTGGACAGACCACCGGAACCTCGAGGCCCTCCGGACGCCCAGACGCCTCAGCCCGAAACAGGTCAGATGGGCCCAATTCTTCAGCCGCTTTAACTTTCAACTGAAGTTCATGCCGGGCAAAAAGAACTTCCTGGCTGACGCCCTCTCCCAACTGCCCCAAGATGAAGAGCCCGTCCCAGATATGATCGGGACGGTCCTATCCGCCTCCCAGCTGGGGATGGCTGTGACCACCCAGAGCGGCGCTCAGAGGCAGCCCAACCCCACGTCGCAACCGACGGCAGGGCAACCAGCGACCAGACGGCGCCACCCGCGACTGCCAGGAGGTATACGCGCGGACCTCACCGCCGCCCTCAAAACCGACCCCTGGCTACTAGCAAACCCTGACAAGGTGACGATGGCACAGGACCTAGCATGGGGGGAAGGCAGAATATATGTCCCGGACTCGCAACACCAGGCGATCTTGCACAGATCACACGACATCAAGCAAGCGGGACACTTCGGGTTCCTAAAGACCCTGCATCTAACACGACGACAATTCTGGTGGCCCGCACTGAGACGGGACGTGAAGGCCTATGTAGCGTCCTGCCCGACATGCGCCATGGCCAAACGGGCACCAGATAAGCCCCCGGGACTTCTACAAACGGTGGCGGAGCCCTCTCGCCCATGGGAGGAAATCTCCATGGATTTCATAGTAGATCTCCCACCCAGCCAGAAGAAAACGACCATTTGGGTGGTGAAAGACTACTTTTCGAAACAGGCCCACTTCATCCCCTGCTCATCGGTCCCGTCTGCCCAGCAACTGGCCAAACTCTTCCTTATACACGTGTACAGGTTACACGGATGTCCCGCACGCGTGGTGACCGAGAGGGGCACACAATTCACCTCGAAATTCTGGCCGGCCTTCCTAAAACTGACTGGGACCCAACAAGCCCTATCCACGGCCTGGCATCCCCAGACGGACGGAGCCACAGAGATCCTCAATGCCACCCTGGAACAATTCATACGCTCATACACCAACTACCACCAAGACGACTGGGTCGAACTGCTTCCGTTCGCAGAAGTCGCATACAATAACGCCGTCCACACGAGCACGGGGAAAACCCCATTCGAAGTAGTCTCTGGGCGCGACTTCATACCCATACCGGAGCTACCGCAACCCCCGGGACCCCAAGTGGACGCTAGTGACTGGGGACGGAAGATAGCGGAATCGTGGCCAATAATCATGGCAGCGCTGAAGGAAGCACAGGCGGCCTACAAAGAACAGGCCGACAAGCACCGGCACCAGCAACCGACGTTCCAGGCAGGGGATATGGTCTACCTATCCACCAAATTCCTGAAATCACCTCAACCCTCGAAGAAACTGGGGCCTAAGTATATCGGGCCGCTTCGAGTGACACAGATAGTGAACCCGGTGGCAGTACGCCTGGACCTGCCGCACAATCTACGGAGACTCCACCCGGTATTTCACACCAGCCTCCTGAAACCTGCAACCACCTCTCGATGGCACCCAAGCATGCCACTGCCCTCCCCAGTGATGATCGACAGCCAACAACATTTTGAAGTAAGAGAAATACTCAACTTTCGCCGTCAACGGGGAACACTACACTACCTAGTAAGGTGGAAACACTTCCCCCACCCAGAATGGGTGGCGGCGCAACACGTCAAGGTGCCAGACCTGACCCGGGCATTCCACAGGACGTACCCCGACAAGCCAAAGGGGCGCCAAGCCGAACCGGCCCCTTGAACACCCTTCCCCCCTCGGGCCTCCCCCACCCACCCGCCACACCCCCAGGGGAAAGGGCCCCCCAAGCCCACAACTTCAGTAGACCTCCTCCCCCCTGGGACTCACCCTCCCCCCGCCCCGGGCCCACTAGGGAGAGACGATTGGTCACAAGTGCATCGCCAGGGGGCAAACGCCCAGGATGCACACATGACAAATATGAACTCACAAATCAAAAAGATAAGGTTCCTACCTGGAGCTGAAAAGCACCCAACCAGCCACGCCTCTACCCACGATGAACTGAGCACGAACAAGCAGGGTGTGGTCAGGGCATGCGCACTCCCAGGGTGTGGTCGAGGCATGCGCACTCGGAACACACCCAAAAGATGGACATGAGGTAGAGGGCGGAACAGGGGGAGGGGCAAAAACACTCCGGCGGGAAATTCAAAAAAAAAAAAAATTTTGACAGCTCCCCCGGAGAAAACCAGAATGCCGGGGGGGGGGGGCACTATTCGAACGGGGGGCAGTATGTCATGAGTACCATTGAGCTGAAGGCATCAGCACAACGGCACACATGACAATACCTAGGAAGCAGAGGAAGGGATTTAAGATAAGCAAAGCACGCACAACAACAGACACAGACCCCGAGGAGAAGGGAATGACCCCGGCCGGATGACCCAGCCATCAGGACACAAAAGAGGAAGAAGGAAAGACAAAGACAGGGCGGATCACGAGGCACACCTGAAGCTGTCAGCAAAGCGCAACGGAGATCGCCCAGCTGACAGCAATCACCGGCCGGAGAAAGAAACCGATTATGGGCAAAGCCCGGGGCACCAGCAGGGGCCCTGCAACCCTTCACCTACCGGCACGGAAGCATGCAGGACTAGGGGGGGATGACGCAACCCAAAGTGGGGAGGCGCTGACCGGCGCGGGCTATTTAAACCCCGCACCGGCGCGCTCCCTTCACTCTCAGCTTTTTTCTCATCTAGCACTACGCTGAAATAAACCTGAACCTGCTCTTCCCTGAATCAGTGTCTGTGTTTCACTCAGCGGTAGGCAGCGCATGACATTGTGGGAGTGCCAGCATGGCCCCTCTCCTCTGTTCATTGCAGTAACCCAACTTTTTTCAGGCTTCAGACCTGGAGAAAAAGAGGCAGCTGCTTTTAGAGTTGCATCAACCTTAGCGAATGGGTTCCTGAAGGGAGTACCACTGCTCCTTTCCTTTCAGGCTCAAGCAGAAGCTTAAGAAATATTGGGCAACTTTAAAAAATCGAGCCGAAAGGTACAGTGCTCACATCTCCCACATCGCCTTTGAAGCACCCCCAGGTCAAACACTGAGTGAACATAATGCTGACATCAGTAGAAAAGACTGGCTGGGGAAAAAAGGCATTATTCCCTTTTTTTCTCTTTTAATAAGAGGAAACTAGATCACACGCTGCTATTATATTTGACGTTGAGCTTCCTAGTGGGTCCCAGTGTTCCTATAGTCCAACCCTAACAAATATGGATATTTGTGTCACGCTGGGCAGCTTCTCCTTTCTGTATGAGAAAGTCAGAAGACAATCTGATTGTGTTGTTCTCAACAAATAACATTTCACAGGCCTAAATGTTCATTGAATTCCCCTAAAGGGGTGTGTTGACAATACACTGAGTAAATAAAACTTCACTTTGGGGATGTATTTTACCCCATGCTGTTTGCTGTATCGGAATAAAGATGTTTCTAAATGGAGAACATTTCATCCTTATTTTTAAGTTCTGTAAAAGAGATCATGAGTTTTCCTCTCAGGGAAGTACCCTTGCATACCATAGACACATTATTGAAGCTCTTGAGGACAGAGGGAAAAAGATAGTTGGCCTAAATTCTGTCTGCTGTGATATTATAGTAGTTAATTTGTATTTCTTTTTCTGTATTTCTCTGTACAAAACTGTAGATGGGCATCTAACCATCTGTGCCCATAAATGTTTCAACTCATCTTTCAAATTATTTTCCCTTTTATTTTTCATCTTATTTTTGTATGATGGATAAGCAATAATTCTACTTCGAATGTATGCTTTATATGCTTCCCATTCAAAAATTTGGGCACTTGATGTTTCTGAATTCAGATCAAAATATTGAAAGGTCTCTACCTGCATTTGTTGTACAAATGCTTTATCATTCAATAGGGAAACACTGAAATACCAATTTCTTGATACCTTAACCGGTTTCTGAGAAAGAAACCAAGCAGAGATGAACAGACACCTAAGAGTTGTGAAGGAAAATTGTGCTAACCATCTGTAGTCATTCCCTGAGGTAGGAGGAAGTGACAAAACATGTGTTGAGACATTGCAATGCAAATCCCATTCCTTAGATAGGGGCATGTGGTGTCACAATGCAAAACAAAAGGGTGGTGCTTGAATCATAATGGCACAATATCATTTTCTTTCTCATGATTAGGAACAGACTCCTATGTAACCACACCTAGTCCATGCTGCTTGTTATACGGAAAAGGGTACTGAGTCAACTACTTATCATTTCCTACATATTTTGCACCTGGCTTTGCAAGTTTTAGTTTTTACTCAATCCCACTGTTATTTTAATTGTTTTCATTGATTGTTTAATTGTGTCATTGGTTGCTATTCTTGGCTTAAGCATTGGAATGCTACTTTTAAATATTTTAATGCATTGATTATATACTGCCCTGGGAAATAAATGCTCTTATTGCACAAACAAATATTTCTTATCCTGCCTGATATAATGCAACGCTTTACAAAAGTTTCCCTTTTCACAAGAATTCCATTTTGCTGTTGAAATTTGTCAGAGTTTAACTCCATATAAGGAATAATTATGCTGGCAAATGATCTCTAACAACAATATTACAACCAATTTCCAGACAGCGTTTTTCAAAAAAGACTTGAGCTTCAGAAGAATCTATTTTACCTGCAAATTTCATCTGAATCTTTTGAAAAATAAATTGGTTGGAGACTTTTTTTTCCAGACTAGTCACTAGGTGGCTTAGCTCTGACTATGCACTGTTCCCTGAAGGAAATCCCAAACAAAATCTTGGATCAGAGATAAAATGGCCTAATTTCCAAAGACCAGACTGGATCCCAAACCACCCAATCAGTTCCCACCCATATTTAATTTATTTCACTCATTCACTTAATTGATTTCACTCATTTTTTAAATATAATTCTTTGTGGAATTGCTTTTTTCCCCACATTTGTAACTTTGTACATTTTATTTTATATTTTATTGTAGCTCTGATTAAACCCTATTTTTGTTCTTTAAAATGATTTACATGGCATGGTGTAGCTTTGCCCAGCCAGGTGTCCTGTATAAGGCCAACACATCTAGAGCAGGGGTTCCTAAACCTTTGCCATCACAACTCCCTTTAGTGTAATCTTAATGTACACACTTCCTCTAAAACACCAAACACCAAAATGAACACAAATGAACAATGAAAACAATAAAATGAAATTGTGGGAAAGGTGGATTTATTGTAACAATGTGCAACTACAAGGTTCTTCACAGCTCCCCTGGATTCTGACTTCCCCAAGGGAGGCATACCTCACAGTTTGGGAAACCGGGAAACCCTGATCTAGAGGAAGACTGATTTGGAGAACAGACAGAGAGAGAGATGCTAGTGGTTCTACTACACTGTCATTCACTGATAGCCCTGCATAAGATGGAGGTGCTATGCAAGATATATTTGGGACAGAGTTTTGGAGTAAAAAGAATATGTCATGCTGTTTGCTGGCATTGTATCACAATTACTTATTATATCAGAATAATAAGGTATTGTTGTATCCAAAGTATTCTGAATCTAGTGTTTTTCCCAGTGCCATTAATTTGTTAGTGATGTTAAATGAATATTGTTTAATTTTTCTTATATGTAATTTATTTGAGGAATATTTTACTTTTGCATGGTACTGTCACCAGTCAAGAGCAATCAATGGCAACAGTAAATGTGCTTAATGTGTTCACGTCCCCTACAGGCTCAAGGCTGGTGACTTGTAGTTTGGGGGGGGGGTGTTTACCACTAAGAGTAAACTACTCTGTCTTTCATATGTACACAAATGGCTTCAATCCTGTGTAGACTTACTCAGGAGAAATTGAGAATAGGATCATCCTTTCACACTGTCTTCAGTCGGTATTGCTGTAGCTTTTGCAATAAGATCACATGAATTGTAAATACTCAAGTAGCATAATTACAACGTATTTACAATTTGTGAAAATAATTACAGTGAAGGATGTTTTTCATTCTATAACTACCTTTCAGTGATAAAGATGGTTAAACATTGGTTTAAGTGAAAGGGTGATTCTTCAGCCCAAACATCTTTCTAAGCAAAACTGAGTTAAATGTAATGTCCTAAAATGAATTCATATGGCATGGTAAGGCCATGACATAATTAGTCCTAGAATATTGTTTAGTTCTGCCCCATTGCTTAAACTATGATTAACCACACTCATGGACTGCAGAAGATCTACTTAGCTTAACTATAGCTCCATGTGTCTGAACCCAGAGCATGGGAAGGGTACATGAAATAGATAAACAACACCCTTCTAGCCCCTGGAGAGAGGTGGGAGGCAAAAAGAATTATAGAAAAAGATCACTTGTCATGTTCACTGTTTCAATGTAGTTTATACATTGTAACGTTTCACATGCCATGGCGCTGATGCGCGTTTCTGTTTGGGAGGGAGCTGCTGTGAGACCTTGTACCAAGCTCTGTATGTGATTTCAGGACAATGGAATGTGTTTGGGCTATGTTCTCTGTTCAAGGACTTTTCCCGCAGACCATCAGAAACTGTTAGGAGCACCTGGGATTGTAAACTTGAGAAGATTCTACGGGGGGAGGTCTTTTACTTGCACCGAGGGTTTTTAGTTTGAATTTGGCGCGCTTTCATCATTCTCAGCTTTCTCTGTGATCCTGCATACTATTCTTTAATAAATCAGATATCTTTGAATTCCTGCTCATGAGTCTGATAGTGTTTTAGAATAGGCAACCATTACATCACTCCCGTTACATGCACACGTACATATGCGCGCGTGCACGCACACACACACACACATAGAATGAACCATCACCAAGATGATGGGAATGCCAACAGCAAGTCACAGCTATGGTTTACCAACTCATCTGATGTGGCATGTAAGGGTAGGTAACTGGACTGTCTTCTTTTTTGTTTTTAGTTCAAAAATCATTTCAGGACAGGGACACAGAAATTGGAGCAGCAGCACATAGGATGAGATATTTAACTCTTTCCTTCTTAATGCCTTCCCTCCCCAAATTGTTTTTACTTGCATATCTCTGTCGTTTGTCCCCACCAGGGTTTCAAGTGATGTTTGAGTTCCACAGAGCAAGGCAGCACTCACATTCAGACTGGGGAAAAACGGGCAAAGGGAAAAGCTTGTGCTTCTTCACTTTTAACTGCCAAATCTTAAAGTATTTTTTTTAAATGACACACAAGAGTGAATACCTTTATGTGTTTGTTCTAAACTTGAGATTTCATCAGCATTCTTCTCTTGTGTTCTTCCCCTGTTCCCTCTGTTTACCAAGCACTGCCTTCTTTTCTTTCTCTTTTGAGTTTCTTGTGCCCAGATGCATCCCATTCCTCTGAGATGGCATCTGGATTTTTACATGATACCATCTGGCAGCTGCAGTGGACAGTTTTTCTACCCTGTATCTATTCAGGGTGAGCTGAAGATATAAAACAAGCCCAAAAGCCACAGCTGAAACGTCCTGGCACCTGTCTGCAGTGCATCAAGGAATGTGTATTGATCTCTGTTCAGAGAGGGAGGGAGATTTGTTAGTGCCTATAATAAAAATCTTGATAAGCAAAAGCTATAATCCAAACACACAGTAATATAAATCTTACTGAAATCAAGAACAACTACCCAGTCAATTATTTAGATGGGAGTAGTAAAGCAAAATACAAAGCATTTTTGACAGTAAGAATAACACGCAGGATGGAAGTTATTTCTTCGCTCTCTTAAAATTATTCTATTTTGAAACTGACCCAAACTTCTTGTTTTACCTCCTTGTTATTAGGTTATCAGTCAGATGATCCCAAAGTACAAATACCTCTGACCTCTATTATCACTCAGTGTATCTTTTTGTTTCTTTGTTTGTTTAGAGCTATAAAATGTTGCATCTTTCTAAGTAGACTTGGAGGGTAGGGAAAGTGGTGGCCATTAAGAAGCTAAGCAGCCTCTGTCATCATGAAACAAAAAACCACCCCACAATAACTGGAAATAGTAGTCGAGTAGATCACTTTTCCAAAAACAACTACAGACCCTAAAAATCGTAAGAGGGTTTCGGTGATCTTCCTCCAAATCTCTCCCTGGCTGTTGTTGTCGGGTGGTTTGCTCTGCTTTATATTTATTTTTTTATTTATTTACTTCTCTTTGAACATTCTGTTTTGCTGCTATAAAGAAGGACAATCCCTCCCAATGGCCAGCAAGCATAGGACCCAAAACCAGACAAGGTATTTTCATGCATAAGACAGACAAATATGAAAAGCCAGTTACCTATCTGAACAGATAAAAATAGAAGAGTAGGACAAATGAATTAAGTATCTTTCCGCCTTTTCATCTTTGTTATATGTTAGATTCATCGCCTGCTTTTCTTTGGGACCTCAAGGCAGTTTATTTGGGACCACTTTGAGATAGGTTGGGCTGAGAAGGAATGACTGGACCAAAGTCACCTAGGGACTAAGAGTGAATTTGAATCTGGTCCTCTCCAGCCACCACACTGGACCATAGTGACCAGTTCACTTTGCCTAAAGAGAGGGCTGGCTCTGAATAGGTGAGTCACTGATGAAACTAGTAAATCTGCTTTTCTTGCACAATGTGAATTATAGGAGGAGTAATACCTGCTACAGTCATGTTTGGGTTTCATTAACTTTACTAAGCAAACATTGAAAATGACTGTGTATCTTGCTTGATTGGTGCCCCTGCTTCAGTTCATAAAATGTGCATAATTCAAAAATAGGCATAGTTTCTGTCTGCCCATTTGGCTCCCATATGCACTCTGATCAACTCCTGGCTTAACCGAAAGGAAGTAATATACTCTTATTTGCCATAATAGCCTGATGAGGTTCAACTACTATGTCCCATTGCATTTTCAGAACACGATGCTCACTGAACCTTGGAAAAGGCCACTGCTCTTTCATAAGTGGTTCTGCTTAAAGTTACATGCATGACATCCCCTTTCTTCCATAGCAGGTGGAAGAGCAAAACATTTACATTGTGTTTTATTGCTAAATAAAGCTTTGAATACCTCATTAGCTTTGAATACCTTGACCCCATTATCTCTTTTTAAAAATCAATTATTAAGAAAAATGACTTTCAAGTCAGGCACAGATACAATCGCTCTTTAGAACCAAACAGGAAGGGCATTTTGTGTTGTAAGATGCATTGGGGAAGGCTAGAAGTACCAACAGCTTTAAAAAAAACATTAGAAAATTCATGTCTGTTGGTGGTTAAGGTGTTGGATTAGGATCAGGAAACCTGACTTCTGTTCCTGCCTTAGGCATAAAAATCAGCTGAGTAACCTTGGGCCAGACACTCCCTCTTGGCCCTAGGAAGAAGGCAATGGTAAACCACTTCCAAAAATGTCACCTAGAAACCTGCAAGGTCTTGTCCAGGTAGGTGCCAGGAGTCAAGTCTGACTTAAAAGCAAAAAATTAAAACATGGCTGCTAGTCATTATGATTACATGGATTTCCACAGTGAAAGTCAGTCTTTCTCTCAATGTCATTGCTGAGGGAAAGGGCTATTGCTCCAGGGTTTCCCCCACATTATATTCCCACTTGGAAATAGGATGCTGGACTTACTTGCCAGAAGTAGAATTGTTAGTGAGTTTCTGTCATTCCTTTTCCCCAAAAAACAAGCTTAGCGGCCCTCCAATGAGTAGTTAGGTTTTTATTGTGACCAGATTATCCCTTGGATCTCTCCCTCTCAATAGAAAATAAAAGTGGTTTTTCCCTTGAATGTGAAAAAAGATAAGATAGAACATCATCTGCAACAGTACAAATGGCAGAAGTATCTTCCAGTAATCTGGTATGTACCTTACTTGAACTGCTTTTCGAGAGGCAGTTAGCAGTTCAAATATCTGCCAGATTACTGCAAAACCTTTTTCATCCACATAAGATTAAAAAAATACCTAAGCATAATATTTTACTTTAAACAGCCTTAATCATTCCGTTAAGCCACAATCTTCCCAGTACATACAATGAGATTTGATATGAGTTATGGCCTTTTGGTGGTGGCCCTGCATTTATGAAGTTGGCTCCCTAACCAGTAGCAACACTTAACTTAATCTTGTCTGGGTGGAGAAGCTAAGTAAGACAGGTTAGATTTGGGGCCAACAGGGCTGCTAAGAAATCTATATAGATGTATCCTTAAGAGACCATCACTGGACCCAATTATCCAGATCTGGACAATTTTCGTCCAGTCTCCAACCTTCCCTTTTTAAGGAAGTTTGTTGAGAAGGTGGTTGGCTTACTGCCCCAGAAGACCCTGGAGGAAGCAGATTATCTGGACCCTTTTCAGTCAGAATTCAGGCCTGTTTATAGTACTGAGGCAGCATTGATTGTGCTTGTCAGATATCTCTGGTGGGCTCAGGATGGGGGTAGTGCATCACCCTGGCCCTCCCTGATCTCTCAGCAGCTTTTGATTATGGTATCCTTCTGGGCCAGCTCAGGGGGTTGGGAGTGGGAGGCACCATGTTATGGTGGTTCTCCTCCTTTCTCCAGGGCCAGTTCCAGTCAGTGTTGGTAGAGGGGAGAGATCAAGTCTGAGGCCCCTGCTCTGTGGGGTGCCTCAGGGCTCTACTCTTTCCCCACTCAACATCTACATGAAGTCACTGGGCAAGGTCCTCTGCTGGTATACTAGTTCACAGATGATACCCAGTTATACATCTCCCTGGGCTGACCAAGCAATGCTAGCTCCTTTCCCAGAGCCTGGAAGCTATGAAGGTCTGGATGGTGGAAATCAGGCTTCATCTTAGTCCTGGCAAGATGAAGTCACCATGGGTCTTAAGGCTCCCCAGTTCTGGGAATTTTCCATCTTTAACTCTGTATGGGGGTTTGCTTCCCCAGTCAGATTTGATGCACAATTTAGGGGTCCTCCTGGGCCCCTGCTTGAAGAGCAGGTTGCAGCCGTAGCCAAGGGTGCTTTTGTACAGCTTCATCTTGTGCACCAATTGTGCTCTTTCCTAGACCAGGAGGCCTGCTTATGGTGACTCATGCCTTAGTCACCTCCTGTTTGGATTACCGTAATGCACTCATGGGGCTGCCCTTGAAAAGCATTTAACACTGCAGCTGGTCCAGAATGCAGCAACGCAGACAGATTTTGGCATATTCTGATTACATCCATGTAACACTGCCACTCCAGGAGCTACACTGGCTCCTAGTAGGCTTCTGGGTGCAGTTCAAGGTGCTGATGATTCCCTATAAAGCCTTCCATGGCATACTGCCAGGCTACTTATGGGACCACCTGTCTCCAGTTGTTTCTGCTCATCCCTCCAGAACTTGTAGAGAGGACATGCTTCAGGTCCCTTCTATCAAACAATGTCATCTGGTTGGACCCTGGAGTTGTGCCTTCTCAGTGGCAGCACTTGTCCAGCATCCTCCTGGAGATTCAGATGGCCCTAACCCTGTTAGCCTTTCACAAGGCATTGAAAACCTGGCTGCTCCCAGGCTTTCGAGTCAGGTGGGTAGATGAATTCTGTTACTATTGATAGAGAATCGGGTCAGCTGCTTATCCTTGGGCTCAGGGGGGTTATGTCTGGTGAGTTTGTGTGTTTTAATCCTCTAAATGGGTCACATGTGTGAGATGAGCAGCTATATAAATCATATAAATAAATACATGCATAAGTCACCAGGAATAGAGCTAAAGATTCACGTTTGCCTTCTCTCATTTTTCTTAATTCCAGATCATCTTTGAAGAGGGTTGGTTTAATTGGTGGTTGTTGGTTTCAGTAATCTGGGTGTCTTTTATATTGCTTTCTAGTATTATTGCTTATAATTTCCTGACTGTTAACTACTTTGAGATGATTTTTTAATGCTGAAAAGTGAGATAAATATTTCTTAAATAAATACTCTTGAGAAGAAAAATGTCTATATGTGAATGACTTGCCATCTGCCTTAATAATATTTTTTAAGCTGCTGATTTTTAATTCAAACCTTTAAAATTGTGGTTTCAAAATATTTTGAAAGCAGCCCCTGGAAATTTTGGGAAAAGTGCTGTAATTTTTAAATGACCTAATTAATTATTAGATCTATAAATAGTCTGTCCTCTTTTTTATTCCTCGTTAATTTAACCAAATTTGATTTAATTTTGCTTTCAAAGGAATGCTGTTTTTTTAAAAAAATATATACAAATACACTTGACTGTGCTTGCCAAATATCTATGCTTTGAGGGTTGTTGCTACATGTCATTATATTATGTCTTCTTTTCCTTGGTGGCCTTTAGTAAGCAATAAGAAGCTTCCTTGTCCTGTGTTAACTATGTTAAAGTTTGACTGGATTAATTTTTTTTTTTTAATTTAACATTTAAGGAACGTAATATATATTTTATAATAACACTTTGAAGATAGAGAGAGGCTGGTCTTTTGCCCTCTCACAGTCACCATACATAAGTAGGTAGTCAGTAATCCAATAGTAAATGTCTATTGGATTTTTGCACAGGTATTCTGTACAAAGGGCAGATTCAATAATTCTGCTCTTTTCTCTTATCAATACATTCTCAATTCTTATCGCAATGGCTAATATCGTAGGGTTTCCACTTCCTATTCCAATATCAGCCACAAGGGCATTTGATAAGGTTGAATGGCTACAGAACTTATGATCAGAATAATCTGTCATTGCACAGAAGAGAATGTATTCATTATCAAGGTTAATTGGCTTCCTAATTGCTATGACTCCAGACATCTGTGATCAGTTAATTTTTTTTTTCCTTTCTGAAGAAAACTAAACATAAGTTTCTTGATGGTGAGATACTAGATGGAGCACGCATCTAGTATCTCACCAGCCATATTGGTTTATATATTCCAAGGTATAAAATCCATTTAAATGGCTTTTAACTGTGCAAAATATATCTTTACATCATTAGTGGTTTTACAGTTTGTTAAATTTTCCAGATAGCTGAAAGCTTAATATCAAACTCAGTCTCCTATTGGAGCAAATCAATATATAGATTTTTTCTGGCTAAGTGTTTCATTATGTTAATGAATAAGAATAGCTACTGTTTTATTACTTTTACAGTTATTGGATTGGATCTGGACATAGTCATTCTTACAATAGTTATTGCAATTAATGGGAAAGCGAAGTCCTATATGTTTCAGTGATCTAAGGATATTCCCCAACGCTATTATTTTTCTGTGTGAAATGAGGCAGTGAGGAGATACTTCAATTCCTGAATGAAGGATTCAGAGGCATGTTCTATGGCAAGAAGAAGCAGGTTTGAGTCCTAGTTGGATAAAACTGAAGCGCTAAACCAATCACTACAGAAGGGCGTTTATAGAGAACAGTCACCTAAAAGTTTCAATATATCATCTGAGGTAACCCAAAGTTTACTTCTGAACCCCCATTTCCTTATTTATGGATATTTTTCTGAATTATTCCCATGGGAATGTTTCCTAGCACTGGCAATGATAACTGTTTAGGGTACAATCTGTCATTAGCTTGTATTATGTACATATAGATATATTATTGATCTGATTTATCCCACCTCAACCTGGAAATGCTGTATATGGTTTACCATGAATAAGGAACAAAATAATAAAATTATAAATGATAATAAAACAGAAATAAAGTATAATTTGCAATAATACATTAATATGTGAACCAACAGCTCCATAACTAATTCCGGAAGGCCTTCAAAAAGAGGTGGGTTTTTAGTAAATTCTGGAAGGCTATAAAAGTGAGGGTCAGGCTATTCCACAGGAGAGGCACTTCCACAGAGAATGCCTGCCATTGGTCCTGCTTCTGCCGCAACTCCTGTCCTCCTTGGCTGTTTGAGTCAGATGGGCAGAAGCTATCTGGGAAAGATGTTCTCTTGGACACCACATCCTGGACCATTTAGGGTTTTAAAGGTAGCAACTAGCACCTGAACTGTACTTGGAAGCATACTGGTAACCAATGCAGCTTCCGCAACAATGGTATAATGTGGTAGGATTGTGACTGCCCAATAAACATACCGGTTGCTGCATTTTGGAGTAGCTAAAGTTTCTGGATGCTCTTCAAGGGAAGCTCCGTGTAGAGCATATTACAGTAACATAACCAAGAGATGCCAAGGCATGAGTAACTGTCCTCAGAGTATCCTAATTCAGATAAGATCCACAACTGATCCACCAACCAAAGCTTACTCCCTACCATCACCAGCTAGATCCACCTACTCATAGGAGCAGAGTCATTATAAAATGGTGCTTCCAATTCTTAAACCTTATGAACATTCTAGCAAGATACTGTGGTTGACAGTATTGAAGACTGCTGAGAGATCTAGGAGGACAAGGATGTCTCACTCCCTCCATCTAGGTTTTGCCACAGCCCATCCATGAGAGTCAACAAAACAGTTTCCATCCCATGCCTGGATCTGAAACAAAGACTGTCATGGGCATAAATAATCCATATCTTCCAGAGCTCTCTCCCACCGCTGTCTCAGCAACCTTTCCCCACAAGGTTGGAGAAGAACTTCTTGGGGTTACTGAGGATGGTTATATCACAGTCTCTTTCAAAGCCCCCCGCTCCCCTCATCGAAGAGTTAAATACCACCTACATCCAATTCCTAGCCCATTATCTCAGAAGAATCTGTCAATTTGGCTTCCAGGTCAGTGGAATGCAAATAGATGATACTATTTAATTGAAGGGACCCGGAGTGCACCAAACCTGTTGGCTTATACCAGCCAGGCAGACACAACAGGAGATAGGTTGTCCCTCAGACAACCAGGCCCTACACCATCTAGGGCCTTGTAGGTTATGACCAGACCTTGAATCACACCCAGTAAACAGTGCAGTTTATGAAGCAAAGGTGTCACGTGGGCATACCAAGGGTGTGATTTTATGCAGTTTAAAAGGAAAATGCCAAAGTTAAAAACAGAAGAAAACATCATAGAACATCTAAAATATCATGGGTCCAAGGGTTTTTTAAAACTAAAAGTAAGACAGGAAGAATGTTCTTCTCAATCATCTCATGAAACGTAAGGCAACCACTACTCCCCATCCAAAAATTATTATAGAAATTATTTTACTCCTTGTGAAAAAAGTACAAAATAAATTATGGGGCAGAGGGGCAAAAATTTTGGTTCATCAGTCAAGGGAAATTAAGAAGGAAATAATTAGTTTATTTTGTCAGAGAAGTGAATGCTAATATGCTAGGAGTCAAATAATAATCATAATAATAATTATGAGTATTCATCAGCTTATAAGGTAAGTTGCACTGATAATATATTTAAATGCTTTAATTATACAGGAATGGGAAATCCATTATATCTCTGCTATTCTTTTATGTTTTCAGTGTTATTACAAGGTGACCCTTGCATTCTTTCATTGTCCAACTGTTGTATTGTTTGGCACAATAGCTCTTGTTAAACAAAAGTGGATACATTTAAATCTTGTCATTTTTATTCCACTCTAGCATCATAGGATGCACAGGACAAGCTTATATAAGGAAACTAGTAGAATTCACCTTTATCTATAAAATAGCAAATCATTGCACAGTAGATAAGCACCATAGAAAACAGGTCATTTTCCCATAGTCTTCTCATGCTATGGTGTGTATTTCTATTTTAATTATATCAATAGTTTCTAAACTTGGTTCTCTCTCTCTCTCTCTCTCTCTCTCTCCCCCCATATGTGTTTAGTGTCAACTGTTCTGCAAATGTGTGTCATCTTATTTGACAATGTATAAATGCCTACTTATATGTAGATTCATGTGCATATATGTATTGCCATCCTACTGTGCTGCACACACCACAAACCTGGCTGCCCACTCTGCATTGGAAGAGTTACCTATATTTTGGAAGCTTGTTTTCAGACATGGAGGAATGATAGTGGCTGTTTTTGGTAGGAAGATACATACTATAAATCCATGGAAAAAATGCATGCATGATTTTGTTAGTTGTGCAGGTTTATTGTACCTTCCAAAGAAAAATATCTCAGATGGATTGAAATACAGCAGTCCTTAATTTACAGCTGGCATTTTCACAAGAGATAAATGGAGCTGGGCTCCATAAACCTTCTAGAATTCTTCTGAATGTTTTTAAGTACTTCAGCACTTTTTAAGTACGGATCCTAATGAAACCCATCTTCTGACCACTGGCATTTAGTCATGAGGACACATAAAAGCAAGGCTAATCATATTAATTTAAATCTAGCCATATGGCAGGAAGCTGATAAAGGAGTGATTTTATTTGAGGCTCACTAGCTGCTACATTGCTCAAACACTAAGTCTGTAGCCTAGGGGGAAAATACAGTCCCTTTCTTTAGAGGATGGGAAGAAAAGGAACACAAGTGGATTCAGCAGCAAAGCCTTATTTCATGTAAAATGCAGGAGGAGAATATAATGGAATTTTACAATATCCTTCTCAAAGAATCTTCATACATATCAGCTTGACTTTTCTGCTTCAAATTTCCTTCAACTGTTGGTTATAACCTATAAAATGTGGCTTTTTAAAAGGATTTTAGGCTTTTCTAAGGCCATTCATTTAGCACGGAATGGTGGTCAAGCAGCAGAGGATAATTTAGTTTCAGGAACAGTTCAACCTTATACATTTATGGAATTGATAAATCATTCCTGTGCACTCAGCCAATCAAAACACAGAATTCTATTGTATACCTGATCTCTCACTTTCATCACATGCCTTCCATTCTAGAAAATTAAATTTGTTTTTTTTTAAAAAAACAAAACAAAAATACTCAGTCTGCAAAGTCTTTCACAAGAAGGTACTGGAAGAGAATTTCTCTTTTCAGGCAAAAAGATATAATTCTGGAAGTCAGAACAGTAATGTAGAGTCTTTCACACATATGTACTGACATCAGTTGTCTGCAAAAAGAAACATCCAGTCTCCACCTTTGAAAGAAAAAGATGGATGTATGCCTCAAACTGATTTGTGCTACTCTTTCCTATTTTGTTGGATAGAAACTCAGAATCATCAAATATCAATAAAGGAGAACGATGATTCAGCCACTTAGTTACAATGAACTAGTACTGTTGGTCCAATCTTTTACAGCATTTAAAAAAATAATGAATCAGTGCAAATGGAAGACTTCTCGCAGATTCCAAGCAATAAAATTAAAAGAGGAACAGATTGGTCATGAAATGTTATTATAAGCCATATATTTCAAGAGAGTGGTAGTCCATCAAAGTCATTTTGATTTCAATATTTAGACCAAATTAGGGAGTATTCAGGGAGACACATAATCTACCAGCAAAATCAGCAGGCTAGTAGTATCTAGTGATACAAACTGAATATATGACATTAAGTTTCCCAGACTTGGTAGGCTGCTGAAATGGAATTAAATTATCTTAAAGCATGCATTTTGTATTACTAAACATTATAGTCTGGATCCAGACTTAGTCATGCTTAAAGGAAACCTTACTGAAATTAATTGGACCTTGTTGTTGTTTATTCGTTTAGTCGCTTCCAACTCTTCGTGACTTCATGGACCAGCCCACACCAGAGCTTCCTGTCGGTCGTCAACACCCCCAGCTCCCCCAGGGACGAGTCCGTCACCTCTAGAATATCATCCATCCACCTTGCCCTTGGTCGGCCCCTCTTCCTTTTGCCTTCCACTCTCCCCAGCATCAGCATCTTCTCCAGGGTGTCCTGTCTTCTCATTATGTGGCCAACGTATTTCAGTTTTGCCTTTAATATCATTCCCTCAAATGAGCAGTCTGACTTTATTTCCTGGAGGATGGACTGGTTTGATCTTCTTGCGATCCTTGACAACCTGAGAATCAAAGATGAAACATTTACTGAGTTCCTGGTGGATTACCCATCAACAGATAAACTGCAGTCCATTCAAGTTGCCATGGCCTACCATTCACCTATCATGTGTATGTGTTGGTACCTCACATACAAGGGTTGCTGATTCTATTTGGCATTTCTGAAAAATAAAACTAAAATATTGGAAGTGATCTATTTTTCTCTCCCTGAATACCCATAACTTTCTGTGATTAAATGTGATATGGAAAACACCAAGTCAGGTGTTTTTATTTTTCAGGAGAAGAAAACATTTTAATTCAGTGATGCTAGACAAGCTCCCACTATTTCCAGTTTATTCATTGTTAGGAATTGCAATTGTAGTCACTTTAATGTGGACTCTTGCTATAAATATACTGGAAGAAACAATTCTTTGGGTATTGCTTTTGTTTAGTAAATTACAAAGTGGTGATTGGGTTTCTACATTCCATATTATTTCTTCCTCTCAGTTGGGCAATGTAATCAATAAGATCGACTGCATCTTGCTCTATCAAGATGAAGTGGATAAATAAACTTCCTAATTTGTTAATATAATGAATATAAGTAACTGTGAGTTTTCATTTCCATACTCTCTGTGTGCCCCAACAGAATAAAGGCAAGTGCTACTGGCCATTAATTGTAGAATTATACAAATATGAAAACTTGCTCCCAGCTGAACTCATTGGTGAATTGGTTAACATAGAATCCAATGGGCCTATTAGCTTTATAAGTTTAATCAGTTTATAAGCAAGGACATTGTTGAATTGCAGCAGGTAACAGTTTTCCCCCCCCATATTTTAAAAACCACAAGTCACCCAGAGTCATTATAATACGGGATGGGCGGTAAAGAAATATGACAATCAATCAATCAATCAATCAATCAATGCATCCTGTTTTCCATGGCTAAGAAATACTGCATTTAAGAGAGTAATATATTTTCTCTCAAGATTTTAACACCCTTCCCCTCACAAATACTCATACTCACATGAAGATCCTGGCATAACACAGTAACAAGGCTTTGTTTATTGCTCTACATACACATCCATATGCTGTATTATTAACGTAGAAAGGAAGACAACTGGGAGAGTCCTCTTAAGAAGAGGGATAAAAATGAAGAATTCATAATATGAACCCCATCAATTCATTTAAAAGACAGCACTTGCTGTCTTTTCTTGCAGTGCTAAAGGCAGAAGGTTTTCAATTAACCAAGGGCTGTAGGAAAATTATTTTAATTGGAGTGTCATTCCCTTCTGACACATCTATGCACATTCATTAGGACCCAACTTTCTTTAGTACTATGGCCTATTTTTTCTCTTTTATGATTAGTTTTCATGACAATTTCACAAGCTTTCATTTATGTGTATGCATGCATGCTTACATACATGTCCCTTGGAACATCATCCCCCTAGAGATCAGATTGGCCCCAGCCCTGTTGGCCTTTCACAAGACCCTGAAGACATGGCTGTGTTCCTGGGGTTGGGGGTCAAAGTGTCTGTTCGAGCCTGTGAATTAATTTTATTGAAATATTTGTATCATATTTATATTGATGGTTGTGTTGTTGTTACCTTAGCAGCCAACTGTCTATTTATTTAATATTGTTCAGTTATTTTTCTGTTTGTTTTTAAATTGTTGTTAGCTGCCTAGAGTCACTTGTATGAGATGGACAGCCATAGAAACTGAATAAACAAACAAGTAAATAAATGCCTCCTCATAGATATATATGTAAAAGTCATGACTGGTCACCGCTATGGCAAGGTGAGTTGCCCTGGAGGACGTGGGATGATGCCATGATCTCAAGCTGGTGTGTGTGTGTGTGTGTGTGTGAGCCAAAATCAGACTCAATGTCATGTAGATATTGCATAGCTACCTGTCTGATTAAAATACCTGGATGCAGGCATGCCCACCTCCTAGCTGTGAACTTATAAAAGCAGAAGCATTACATAATGGAGAAGGAGATTGATGGGCATTTCCGGAGTTGTGTTTGTATGGTGTGTGCTGGTGGCAGGAGGAGAAGAAAGCTGTAGTTAGAGACCCAGTAGAGACAAGCAGGACCCGAGAGAGAGATCTGCTGAGTTGTTGGAAAGGATTGTAGTGTTTTGAGAACTGATTAGAGGTCAGCAAAGATGGGCAAAGATGCTGGAATCCAAGAAGCCTAGAAAAGAGTTGTTATTTTCTCCTCCCATTTTCCTACCTAGAGCAGAAGTGAGCCCAGAAGTGAAAGTGCAGAAAACATCTGTATCAGGGAGGAAGGGAGTGAAATAAATAAGCCACTGTAACAATCTCCATTTAAGATTGTCTCAGCAAACCATATGTACTGTACTGTTTATTAAGCTAAGCCCACTGATACAGTAAATGTCACTGTAAATATATTAAAACTATGTGAAGATATCTGGAAAGTTTGTGTTGCTTTTTTCCACCCACCACCACTTTTCCTTTTGTAATAGGAGATTGCAAGCACCGCTAAATATGCTGTGAATAAATTATCTGTGTGACAGTAGGTACTGAGGAGCAGTTTTCACAGTGTAATTGAAAGAGAACAAGTATCGGTAGCTTCTAAAAGCCTAAATGAGTGACAATGATGCTTCTATATATTTTTAGATTACCTTTCATGCATTTTTAAAAGTATGCTTCATGCCCTTTGTTCCCACATTAAATCTTTAGCCTTTTATCTTTGCATCCTCTTCAGATGATGATTTTTTCTAATTTTCTCATTAATTGTAAGAACAAAATAATCTGTGTCAAGAAACAAATTAAAGTTTTTAGGAGTTAAAATGACATTGGGACAGGACCACTGTGGCTCATCCCACTGCTGATCACTGGGTTGTGTAATCTGTTTAATCACAGATTAAAAGAGAGCAAAATGATATTGAAATCCATTTTATCATTTCAATGAAAATGCATTGAAGAATAATTTCAATTGCATTGAAATTTGCATAATGGCAAACAAGGAAGGGATTCCATAGATATGGGGGCCACCACTGAAAAGTCTCTTCACTTTGTGACTGCTAACTTAACAGATTTTAATGGTAATCCTACAACCAGAGCTTCAGTGGCTAATTTTAACACTTGGGCAGATTCTTATGAACTTTGGCAACCTATCAATGAATCAGATCTCCAATCATTTAGGTCAATACCAGCATTCAAAACTGAACACAGAAATGAATCAATAACAGCACCTCCATTTTGTTCCAATGGAACCTTCCAAATTCCCTTTAAAGGCAACCCAGATAAAGCACATCAGAGCAGCTTAAATGGGATGTAATCAGGGTGTATTGACTCTTGGCAGGATTGCAGCTGGAGAATCAACCTCAGCTGGTAAAAAGGGGCCACCTGTACTTTATTTTCTACTGGCAGGCCTCTTTCAGAGGTTGACCAATTCCATCTTGCACTGGCTATGCAATATCATTCAGGCCAGGTAAATCCCCTAAATATATTATCTCTGCTTCTCCAAAGTCTGTTATAATTTTTGCCCTCATCTACTAAAATCTACCTCCTAACTCCTGCAAAGGCCCTCCCTGGGAATTAGCAGGCAGTCAAAACAGCAGCAGCAATACCTGGAGATCAACACCCACAAACCAAGAGGCTTCCACAGCCAACTGTTCTACAGCCCCATACTTCTTTAGGCATAAGCTTCAGTGGGATTGACTTCCAAATAAAGAGGTCTGTGTGAATCAGAAGGGACCTGAAGTAGGAGAATTGCTTTGATATCCAAAAGCAAACTGATTTGAATGGCTGTGAGATAAACAAACATAGGACTACATTGATAGTCTTCAAACTCAGTGAATACCATGCAACAATTCCAGGAAACTATCAATTGATTTTAAATGTTTTAACAACATAAGCACTGCACATTCACTCCCTCAGTCATTCAAATCCTATATATGAAATCCCCTTCTTGTTGCTGGCCAGACAAGGAAAGGGCATGGGACTTCCCCAGGAGCACTCTTCAAGACAAAGCTTGATGGAGTGAAAGATCGGACTTTGAATTTCTCTTCTCTCAAGCTCTATTTGATAAGCAATACTGGATTATATCAGCTTGACTGCTGGGTCCCCTCAGCATCATAGACCAGTCATCAAAGGCTGGTCCTGTAGGGTGATCCAGATGTTCTCTTCCATGATGGTTCCATGACCATAGGGAATACAAGAATTTTTCAGAAAAATGTTCTCAAGAATTAACAACTTGGCTTGGGGCAGCTCATATCTTGAAACAGTTGTATTCATATATACTTAGTGGGTTTCTTTTCCAGTGCAGCTTTTTAACCCTTTATTGAGTGGCATTAACTTCTCTTATAACACCATATAACAAAGTAGGCAGAAGCACATTCTTACACTAATCCCTTTTTACTTGTTTTGATAATCATTCTTCACAACTAACCACATACCACCCACTACCTTTCTACAAGTAGTCTTCATCTATTTCCTCATGTTAGTAAACATTCTGCCAAGTACACAAATCTATCCACTTGCTCTGTTTTTTTGCTATTTGGGTATAACTTGCAACTGTTCACTCACTTTTCTCTATGAAAGACAATACCTTGGTCTTTGATATGTTAACTTTTAGATCCATTCTCTAAAAGTACCATCTATCTAACATGTGCAACAGATCATTTAGGTTTCCAACCCACAGCATGCATCATTTGCATACAATAGTGCACATATATTCACTTCTCTAACCAACACAAATCTAATGTTACTGTAAGCAAGCATTAAATATTTGTCTAGCAATATACTGAATATTCAAGGGGACATCATATTTCCTTGATATACTTCCTAAGACTCAGCTGACCAATGGTGTTGGTGTGGAGAATTTTGAGGGATGGGTGGAAAGTATGCAAAACTCTCCTCCTCATTTCAATTCCTTCAGCTCTTTTGAGTCTTAATTCCTCAGTTTTTCTTTTCACACGTTTTTATCAAATGTCTTTGATTGCTATAGCAACTGTAAAGCAATCACTTTCCTTAAATAGCAATTCCTATTTCACTAGGGCAAAAACTGTCTTTTCCATCTAATTTTCTGCCTTTTGTGGGATTGTCTTCCTATCTTCTCCAAGCAGAAAAGTGTACTACAGTGGATATACCAGAATTATTAATCTATTTTCTCCTCGCCTTTGCTTTAAACAGTATTTTGCCATCAGTGGATTAAATTATGCGTATTTGGGGAAATTTTAAATACCCTGCTGAGATACAATCTTCCTGTTTCATGGCATGCAATCATTGGCAATACTGTATATATTTCACCTTGAAATAAATGAAACATTCATTATAACAAGCACACAAAATGATTAGAAAGGACTGTTTAAAATAAAGCTATGCAGAGATTTCTTTTCACTATAAAGTATAGATAATGATGACACTGAGGACATAACAAGCTTCTTGTTGGTACCTGATGGAGAATGAAAATCTGTGATGAATTCTAATACTCAGATGTGCATTTCTGTATGTTAATTGGATGGTAATATGACATTGGTGTTTGTTCTGACCTGGTCCACTTTTCTTCCATATGAGAAATACTTAATCAATGAAATACCTAATAAATGTATTGGTGGATTATGGGTCAGGATATACGAGAGTAAATTAGGATTCTGAGTTAACTGGGTATCAGTCCTACAAGGTAGACCAGATCAAGAAACAGATGCTGTGTAGGCCTAAAACTATTTTAATTAGAATGGCTATAGTAACAGAATCTTGCAAGTTTGAATTACTTCCCCTCCTCCCTTTTATCTTCAAGTGAATTAGGGGGGTGCCTGTCTTGGGTTTTTTTGTAAAATCTCTATCTTTGTATGGGCTTAAGCCACATCTATCTTTTTGTCGCCTTGGTAATAAATTTTTCCTCTCTCCATTAAGGCCATTCTCTATACTCTCTACTCTGGCCTTGAACTAGAGTGGCAAATAAGCTGGCACAGGACAGGTAACTACTCTAAATTTTTTTGGTTGTAAGCATTTGAGTCTACAGCCTGATGTTGTGTCCCAATGACACATGTATACAGTGCTAGGAGCATGGCTGTTCCACATTCTGTGTCACTGGGTCTATTGCTGTAATTCTATGCAGTACTGAATATCCTGTTCTTTTCTCCATTATAAGGAGAAGAAAGAGTAGAGCAATAGTGTCTTATCAGACCTAAGAAAAGTAGTTTGAAGATCTAGTGAATATTTTCCCCTTTGTTTTACTTTGAACTATGGCATAAGCCAGAGAGGGTCATTGTGACACATGGACCTCACAAGGATTTCCCAGCAAGAAAAAGCAGCATGAACACCGAACTGCTATGCCATACGATTAAAAAAAAAACAATTGTGACACATATGGCTTCCATAGATGGCATCTACAGGACCTCAGAATTAACAAAACTTTAATTAAATTATTTAAAAATTGTTATTAAATGGGTTAATGGTGGAAATCTTGGCTGATCACCAAATTTTTCAAGATACTGATATTCCACATGAAATCATATGAGATTTCAGAGTTGAAAAATTTGTCGATCTTGTGCATAAGTGTGTGTGTGTGTGTTTATATCTATATCTGTAGATGCCCTTCCACTAGGAAACACTTAGCTTAGCCTAAGGGCCAGACTGGAAACCATCATTGCACTATAAAATGTTTGAATGTAACCCTTTATTAGAGTGAATACAGAATAGTTACATTAGACAAATATAAAAAAAATACACATTTCCCTGGGAAGTTTCATGATCCAACATATCCTGTTTTTCCAATCAACTCCAATAAGTACAACTGCGTTGATCTTAGATCCACAATTAATTAACAATTTCACTCTAGGTAAAAGCCTAGGGGAAAAGACTTGTGGGTTATTACTAGAGGAAACACTTGTTGGCTTAACATACGTTTTTCAGTTCTTCTCTGTTATAATATAGAGATAATGCTAAGGTGTTAATATTGATTAAAAAGTAACAGCTTCTAAATCAAGAACTTTCTGCTATCAAAGAGATGTATAATTTTTCTCTTGCTCTTCTGGTTGGATTCAGACTTTTTTATACTTTGAACAGACCTCTTTGAATTACTGTGATTTAATTTAGTCATAGCTAGGTCCAACTACTTCAGCAAAGGATCGTTACCTTGTCGTGGTGCTGGAGCTTGAGCGCCTCAATGATGCCATGAGCTAAACCGTGCAGGGCCACCCAAGACGGGAAGGTCATGACAGAATGGTCAGACTAAATGCAATCCCTGGGGAAGGTCATGGCAACCCACCCCAGTATTCTTGCCATGAAAACTAAATGGATCAGTACAACCAGAGATATGTCGCTATACCATTGGAAGATGAGACCCCCAGGTCGGAAGATGGTCAAAATGCTACTGGGGAGGAACAGAGGATGACTCCAACTAGCCCCAGACGTGATGACGCAGCTAGCTCAAAGCCGAAAGGACGGCTAGCGGCCCACGGTGCTGGTGGTGAACGGCGAATCCGATGTTCTAAGGATCAACACACCATTGGAACCTGGAATATAAGATCTATGAGCCAGGGCAAATTGGATGTGGTTATTGGTGAGATGTCAAGATTAAAGATAGACATTTTGGGCATCAGTGAACTGAAATGGACTGGAATGGGCCACTTCACATCAAATGACCACCAGATCTACTACTGTGGACAAGAGGACCACAGAGGAAATGGAGTAGCCTTCATAATTAATAGTAAAGTGGCTAAAGCAGTGTTTGGATACAATCCAAAACACGATAGAATGATCTCAATTCAAATTCAGGGCAAGCCATCTAACATCACAGTGATCCAAATATACGCCCCAACCACAGATGCTGAAGAAGCTGAAGTAGAGCAGTTCTATGAGGATCTGCAGCACCTACTGGACAACACGCCTAAAAGAGATGTTATTTTCATCACGGGAGACTGGAATGCTAAGGTGGGCAGTCAAATGACACCTGGAATTACAGGTAAGCATGACCTGGGAGAACAAAACGAAGCAGGACATAGGCTGATAGAATTTTGCCAAGACAACTCACTCTGCATAACAAACACTCTCTTCCAACAACCTAAGAGACGGCTTTATACATGGACTACCCCAGATGGACAACACCAAAATCGGATCGACTACATCCTTTGCAGCCAAAGGTGGCGGATATCTCTACAGTCAGTAAAAACAAGACCTGGAGATGACTGTAGTTCAGATCACGAACTTCTTCTTGCACAATTTAGGATCAGACTAAAGAGATTAGGGAAGACCCACAGATCAGCTAGATATGAGCTCACTAATATTCCTAAGGAATATGCAGTGGAGGTGAAGAATAGATTTAAGGGACTGGACATAGTAGATAGAGTCCCGGAAGAACTATGGACAGCAGTTTGCAACATTGTTCAGGAGGCAGCAACAAAATACATCCCAAAGAAAGAGAAAACCAAGAAGGCAAAATGGCTGTCTGCTGAGGCACTAGCAGTAGCCCAAGAAAGAAGGAAAGCAAAAGGCAACAGTGATAGGGGGAGATATGCCCAATTAAATGCAAAATTCCAGAGGTTAGCCAGAAGAGATAAGCAATTATGTTTAAACAAGCAATGCGTGGAAGTGGAAGAAGACAATAGAATAGGAAGGACAAGAGACCTCTTCCAGAAAATTAGAAACATCGGAGGTAAATTCCAGGCCAAAATGGGTATGATCAAAAACAAAGATGGCAAGGACCTAACAGAAGAAGAAGAGATCAAGAAAAGGTGGCAAGAATATACAGAAGACCTGTATAGGAAGGATAACAATATCGGGGATAGCTTGACGGTGTGGTCAGTGAGCTAGAGCCAGACATCCTGAAGAGTGAGGTTGAATGGGCCTTAAGAAGCATTGCCAATAACAAGGCAGCAGGAGATGATGGCATCCCAGCTGAACTGTTCAAAATCTTGCGAGATGATGCTGTCAAGGTAATGCATGCTATATGCTAGCAAATTTGGAAAACACAAGAATGGCCATCAGACTGGAAAAAATCAACTTACATCCCCATACCAAAAAAGGGAAACACTTAAGAATGTTCAAACTATCGAACAGTGGCACTCATTTCACATGCCAGTAAGGTAATGCTCAAGATCCTGCAAGGTAGTCTTCAGCAATTCATGGAGCAAGAATTGCCAGATGTACAAGATGGGTTTAGAAAAGGCAGAGGAACTAGGGACCAAATTGCCAATATCCGATGGATAATGGAAAAAGCCAGGGAGTTTCAGAAAAACACCTATTTCTGTTTTATTGACTATTCTGAAGCCTTTGACTGTGTGGACCATAACAAATTGTGGCAAGTTCTTAGCGCTATGGGGATACCAAGTCATCTTGTATGCCTCCTGAAGAATCTGTATAACGACCAAGTAGCAACAGTAAGAATAGACCACGGAACAACGGACTGGTTTAAGATTGGGAAAGGAGTACGGCAGGGCTGTATCCTCTCACCCTACCTATTCAACTTGTACGCAGAACACATCATGCGACATGCCTGGCTTGAGGAATCCAAGGCTGGAGTTAAAATCTCTGGAAGAAACATTAACAATCTCATATATGCAGATGATACCACTCTGATGGCTGAAAGCGAAGAGGAACTGAGGAGCCTTATGATGAAGGTGAAAGAAGAAAGTGCAAAAGCTGGCTTGCAGCTAAACCTCAAAAAAACCAAGATTATGGCAACCAGCTTGATTGATAACTGGAAAATAGAGGGAGAAAATGTAGAAGCCGTCAAAGACTTTGTATTTCTAGGTGCGAAGATTACTGCAGATGCTGACTGCAGTCAGGAAATCAGAAGACGCTTAATCCTTGGGAGAAGAGCAATGACAAATCTCGATAAAATAGTTAAGAGCAGAGACATCACACTGACAACAAAGGCCCGCATAGTTAAAGCAATGGTATTCCCCGTAGTAACATATGGCTGCGAGAGCTGGACCATAAGGAAGGCTGAGAGAAGGAAGATCGATGCTTTTGAACTGTGGTGTTGGAGGAAAATTCTCAGAGTGCCTTGGACTGTCAGAAGTTCAAACCAGTCCATCCTCCAGGAAATAAAGCCAGACTGCTCACTTGAGGGAATGATATTAAAGGCAAAACTGAAATACTTTGGCCACATAATGAGAAGACAGGACACCCTGGAGAAGGTGCTGATGCTAGGGAGAGTGGAAGGCAAAAGGAAGAGGGGCCAACCAAGGGCAAGATGGATGGATGATATTCTAGAGGTGACGGACTCGTCCCTGGGGGAGCTGGGGGTGTTGACGACCGACAGGAAGCTCTGGCGTGGGCTGGTCCATGAAGTCACGAAGAGTTGGAAGCAGCTAAACGAATAAACAACAACAACAACAAATAAAGATAAAAAAAATAAAAGCAAGTCTGATTTTACTGAAGCTTACATGAGCTATGAAACATCATTCAGAAAAGATAAATGAAGTTCAGGGAACGTGATAAAAGATAAGAAAAGCAAAAATAGTAGAAACTGTACATAATGCTAAAATAAACATTGAGTTAAATAATATGCAGAAATGGTCATAAATAACAAACAAGTAATTATATGAAATTATAGGGGCATCTAAACAGATGACAACGAGGGGAATAATTCATGGACAAATGAGGTACAAGAAACATTCATCAGTTCTGTTTGTTTCCCTTGATGATAATCTTATTTCTCTGGTAGCCATGGTCCATAAACTTGCAGTCCTATTTGATTTCACCCTTAGGAGTCATATTTATCATGTACTAAAACTGCCATGGCAGCATTTTAGGGCAGAGTGCAGAGAGTGACCTGTGCTTTCTCACCAAAAGCCTGAAATTGTTATACTTAGTTGATGATGTCTTCTGCAAGTTTTTCTCTTTCTTTTTTTCTTTCTTTCATTCATTTTCTATCCCAACTTTATTATTTTTATAAATAGCTCAAGGCAGCTAACACAGCTAATACTCCTTCCTCCTCCCTCCTCCTATTTCCCCCAGAACAACAACCCTGTGAGGTGAGTTGGGCTGAGAGAGAGTGACTGGCCCAAAGTCACCCAATTGGCTTTCATGCCTAAGGTGGGACTAGAACTCTCGGTCTCCTGGTTTCTAGCCCCTTGCCTTAACCACTAGACCAGTTCCAGAAGAAAGACAGAAAGAAAGAAAAAGAAAAAGCAAGCAGGCAGGCAGGCAGGCAGGCAGAGTGCCAGCCACTGGCACTCTGCCTGCCTGCCTGCCTGCCTGCTTGCTTTTTCTTTTTCTTTCTTTCTGTCTTTCCTCCTTCAGGCTTAAAGTAGAAGCAAAGGATGGAAAAGTGACAGTTCTGCCAATTTCTTGATCTAGATTCTTAAGCTACAATGTTCCATGTAAGACTTGATCAAAACAGAACAGAAAACAGCAAGACTTCACAATCCTATGCTTCTGTTATGCAATCTGTAATTGTGTTATCCTAGGCAACTGTATTTTCTTAGGCTTATGCAGAATTGAGGATTACAGTTTCCTCTTTCCTTGTTTGTGTCGTAACAGAAAAGAAAGAAGAATGAATCAATCATTACATATATGCATTGAAATGGCCATTCTGGAAAAAAAATCACAAAATAAACATTGCAAAGAATATATTATTCTGATAAATGATGGCCAGAATTTGGAGCAAAAGAACTTGGACTAAAATGAATCATTTTAGCACTATAAAATAAGTCTTCAGGTTCCTGTTTTTGCTGGTGGAGGTGAAAATCTGTGAAAGGTAAAAGTCCTGAGCAAACTAATATCCTAATTTTTGCTTGGCTCAGCAAGGTCATCCTGTCAACTTTATTCTCTTAAATATATAATAACCTCTAGACCAGACTGGCATCAATTTGTGTATCACCTACATCTGGCAATTTCTCTTCTGCAAATAATAAAAAAAAGCTGATGCAGAGATATGAAAATGTTTAATATAGACAGCTGGGAATTTGCCATGCTTCCCAGACAGTTGCCCTTCTTTATATTGACATTCACAAGAACATAATTTCCCTCATTGAATTTTTCATCCTATGCAGGCAAAGTAATTACAAAGAGCAAAGGCGTGGTCTTTGGGGAGTGTTGTGTGTTATGGAACTATCAACTTCACCATGTCACATCATTTTCACTGAACTTCCTTACACAAATTTGTCCAAATGTTAGTAGTGATTTGTAGACACATAGCTGGAAGAAAGAAAGAAAGAAAGAAATCCAAGGAAGTTTCTGTATCTCCCAGCATGGATTAAAAGAGTTACCCAGGCACTACAATAGTGATCAGCATCAAGCACAAAAAAGTTTCATGTTTTTATTGTTGGAAATAAATGTTTGAAGCTGACCCTTTGCAGCATGCCAAGGTTTTTTTTATGAAAATAATATTAAGTGTGTGTGTGAGAGAGAGAGAAAAGTTAGGTGGGGCAGGAAGCCTGATGGGCATCAGAGGAAGCACCCTTCAGTACATTAGCACTCCCAGTAAGGAACCCAGCTCCAGATAATGAATAGCCAGAATTCAGTTCTCTTCTGCTTGTCTAGTCTTGAAATATTGAGCATGGCCATTTCACCACAGGTGACCTACAACATTTTTATAGCATCGTTGCAATAAAATTAGAAGATCTCTTTGCAGATTCAATACAGGAAAAGAGAGCCTAAGACACCATTACCTCGACTCCAGAAAGGTATATCCACATTTTATCAGACATTTGGCCTACCAAGACTCCTGGAAATAGGAAAACAGACTGAAAAAATGAGGATGGTGGCTGAGGAGATAAACATCCCAATGACAGTTTGTCTGTCAATGTTGGGTAAGGTGAACTGTCAATGAACTTTCACCTAGCAACCAGCAAACTATACAAGAGTCATAAACAAGCTTCAGTGGAGAATTCTTGTTCCAAACAGGATTCCCCCTTTCTCTCAGGCTAGCACTTTCCTGAGAATAAAGTAATGAATGATGAATGAATGAATGAATGAATGAATGAATGAATGAGAGAAGAGAGAAAGGTGAGTATGCAAGTGTGAGGTGGGTATGTGGGCATTTAACGTTCTAAACCATTTGAAGCTTTATTGTTGCTGAAACTCAGCATGGTTGTTACTCGCTGCCAAGATGCTGCCGTCTCTTAGCTAGAAATCTGAGAATAGTAAAAGAGATAGATATTCCACTGTATGTATGTATCTTCCCTGTATAAAATTTCACTGCCCACCCAAGGCAGTGCATCTGGCAAATCCAGGATGCCTGTTCCCAGCTACTAAGTTTGCTGTGGAGTAAAGTGAGTGGGAAGAGCCAGAGGGACATGGTTGCAGAATGATGAATTGGTGTCTATAAGTGGGATAAACACATGAGAGTAAGGTCGATTTTCAAAGGAAAATTGTGTAGCATCATCCATCCACTGAAGTGATATAAAGCCAAACTTCACTACTGTTATTTTGGCACACCAGAGGTTGGCTAATTCTGGAAGAGGCTCTAAATCACTGGTGGAGAAAGGTGCTAAGGGTAGCAACAATGTACATATCAATTGTGTAGACTTCCTTCTACCCACAGCCATCTCCCTTGATGCTAGCCAGGTTCCCTGCCCCACCTGATTTTACTTTTAGATTCTTTTCATTAAAATAAAAATGAAAGTACTGTACCATTTGGGAAAGCAACATGTGAAACTCTAACCTAACTGTTATTCCCCAGAGTGTTTCTGTGCCCCACATATATCCAAGAGGGCTGCAATCCAGCGCTTTGTTGGGAATTATGCTAACCTCCCCAGAAAAGCAGCCAGAGGGACCTCAGCAGTTAATTTTTTGATTATCCATGCCCACTGTGGCAAACCTTTTACGAAAATCCCCACAGCAAGCTCTCAAATTCAAAAGGTGCCCCACAGGCATGTGTGATTGTGGATCCCGCACTATGCCAGCATGCAGTGAAGGTGAAAATAGCAATAAATTTAAGAAGTTAAAAAGGCCACACCTAAGTGCTTGTTATACTGCTCTGTCATTTCTCCAAAAGCAGGCTGAGTGGAAAAACTTGAGGGGACTTCATGCAACCAGTTGCTCATTATTTAGTTAACACTATTTTAAAAGTTTTTGCCTCAGGAATCAATAACTCCCTATTCCACCACAATGCATATTACTTATTTTGACAAAAAGGGAAAATGCAGGGCTTCTTTTCTGATTCATAAAAATGTGTGTGTCTTAAAGAAAAAAGTAAAATGTGAATGGGTTTTGCATTTGAAGTGTTTTCTGCCTCTCTTGAAATCAGTGATGATCAGCCAGAATAGACTATTTTAAGGCTCCTACAGCAAAATGTTTTTCTGACAAACAATAGATAATTATAGGCTTTAAAGGTTCACCAGCATTAGAAACTTGCCCAGAATGTTTCCTGCTTCAGTGTAATTGTAGCATGTGGCATGCAATAAATGAACTAACAAGGTAAACTTTTTTATTATTAAACTTTATTAAATGTTCAAGACAAAAGGAAAAAAACTAGCAAAAAGTAATGATTAAGATAGAAAGTAAAAAAGAGAAACAGAGTGGGAAAAAAGAGAAAGAACAAAGTCAAAGATGCAGAAAAAGAAAAAGAAAGAAAATAAATATAGAAAAAGAATGACTTCTGACTTTTTTTTGCAACAGATAGAAGTATAAATTTACATTGAACTCTTACTCTAAGTTTACAACATAGCTTCCATTATTTCTGTTGTCCATAGCTAGCAAGGTAAAGTAATCCAGGTAAAATAGCAACATCCAAGCAAGTGCACTATCTGGGTGATCTTGACTGATCTTGCAAAGCTAAGCAGGGCCATGCCTGGTTTTGTAATTGGGTGGTAGACAACCTGGAAATTCCAGGACTGCAGATTAGACTGGAAAGTTGAAAGAATATCCTTGGGAAAAAAAAAGACAATGACAAACCATTCTATACTTGTACCAAGAAAGCCACATGGCTGTGTCCATGCAGTCAGCAGGAGTCAAGCTCATCTCAAAGAAGAATTTTAATGTAGCAATGCTGGTTTTCAAGTTACCATAGATAGCATTAATTTTTAAAGAAACATTTTCCAACTTAAGCTTGAAACTAGTCAGTAAGGACAGGCAGGCTGTTTGTGTGCTTTTCATCAATTATTCTGCTAGATAGAAAAAAAGTTTATAAAAGCTAAACAAATGAAGGACACTGTAAACTGCTTATAGGTGGCCTCATGTCATGGGATACCTGACATTGAAATATACTTTGTCAACAAATTCCAAATTGCCAGAACCTGAATGCAACTTTTCTTTGAAGACTATTTGAAAGGAGGTCACAGCCTGGAAAAAGCTTGGGTTCCCCGTGGTGCCAGGTTCACTTTTGCTGTCCTAATTGAAATCTTGTGCTGAAAATAAATTTCCTTGTAAAGAACACAAAAAAGGATAGAACAAATTTTGGCAGCTTTCTGGCCCATTCAACATCATCCTGAGATTTAGCTCCTATAATGAATAATAAGTGGGCCAATTTTGTTCCACTTAATGGAAGACCATGTACCAGGCAGATTTGGGAATTCCATTTGTGCCAGTAGTGATAATAACCGTAGCAACACTGCATATTTTATAACACAGAAACAGTTAGATTGGTTCATGATGATTTTTGTACAAGGTCGATGTTCCAAAAAATCTGAGACCTTTGTTATTTATTTCAATCAGCACAAAGCAAAACATTTCCATGGAAGTCTTGTTGTTGTTTATTCATTTAGTCGCTTCCGACTCTTCGTGACTTCATGGACCAGCCCACGCCAGAGCTTCCTGTCGGTCATCAACACCCCCAGCTCCCCCAGGGATGGGTCCGTCACCTCTAGAATATCATCCATCCACCTTGCCCTTGGTCGGCCCCTCTTCCTTTTGCCCTCCACTCTCCCTAGCATCAGCACCTTCTCCAGGGTGTCCTGTCTTCTCATTATGTGGCCAAAGTATTTCAGTTTTGCCTTTAATATCATTCCCTCCAGTGAGCAGTCTGGCTTTATTTCCTGGAGGATGGACTGGTTTGATCTTCTTGCAGTCCAAGGCACTCTCAGAATTTTCCTCCAACACCACAGTTCAAAAGCATCTATCTTTGTCCCTAGTTCCTCTGCCTTTTCTAAACCCAGCTTGTACATCTGGCAATTCGCGCTCCATGAATTGCTGAAGTCTACCTTGCAGGATCTTGAGCATTACCTTACTGGCATGTGAAATGAGTGCCACTGTTCGATAGTTTGAACATTCTTTAGTGTTCCCCTTTTTTGGTATGGGGATATAAGTTGATTTTTTCCAATCTGATGGCCATTCTTGTGTTTTCCAAATTTGCTGGCATATAGCATGCATTACCTTGACAGCATCATCTTGCAAGATTTTGAACAGTTCAGCTGGGATGCCGTCATCTCCTGCTGCCTTGTTATTGGCAATGCTTCTTAAGGCCCATTCAACCTCACTCTTCAGGATGTCTGGCTCTAGCTCACTGACCACACCATCAAAGCTATCCCCGATATTGTTATCCTTCCTATACAGGTCTTCTGTATATTCTTGCCACCTTTTCTTGATCTCTTCTTCTTCTGTTAGGTCCTTGCCATCTTTGTTTTTGATCATACCCATTTTGGCCTGGAATTTATCTCCGATGTTTCTAATTTTCTGGAAGAGGTCTCTTGTCCTTCCTATTCTATTGTCTTCTTCCACTTCCGCTCATTGCTTGTTTAAACATAATTGCTTATCTCTTCTGGCTAACCTCTGGAATTTTGCATTTAATTGGGCATATCTCCCCCTATCACTGTTGCCTTTTGCTTTCCTTCTTTCTTAGGCTACTGCTAGTGCCTCAGCAGACAGCCATTTTGCCTTCTTGGTTTTCTCTTTCTTTGGGATGTATTTTGTTGCTGCCTCCTGAACAATGTTGCAAACTTCTGTCCATAGTTCTTCCAGGACCCTATCTACTAAGTCCAGTCCCTTAAATCTATTCTTCACCTCCACTGCATATTCCTTAGGAATATTAGTGAGCTCATATCTAGCTGATCTGTGGGTCTTCCCTAATCTCTTTAGTCTGATCCTAAATTGTGCAAGAAGAAGTTCGTGATCGGAACTACAGACAGCTCCAGGTCTTGCTTTTACCGACTGGATAGATGTCCACCACCTTTGGCTGCAAATGATGTAGTCAACCTGATTTTGGTGTTGTCCATCTGGGGAAGTCCATGTATAAAGCCGTCTCTTCGGTTGCTGGAAGAGAGTGTTTGTTATGCAGAGTGAGTTGTCTTGGCAAAATTCTATCAGCCTATGTCCTGCTTCGTTTTGTTCTCCCAGGCCATGCTTACCTGTAATTCCAGGTGTCATTTGACTGCCCACCTAGCATTCCAGTCTCCTGTGATGAAAATAACATCTCTTTTAGGCGTGTTGTCCAGTAGGTGCTGCAGATTCTCATAGAACTGACCTATTTCAGCTTCTTCAGCATCTGTGGTTGGGGCGTATATTTGGATCACTGTGATGTTAGATGGCTTGCCCTGAATTCGAATTGAGATCATTCTATGTTTTTTTGGATTGTATCCGAGCACTGCTTTAGCCACTTTACTATTAATTATGAAGGCTACTCCATTTCTTCTGTGGTCCTCTTGTCCACAGTAGTAGATCTGGGGGTCATTTGATGTGAAGTGGCCCATTCCAGTCCATTTCAGTTCACTGACACCCAAAATGTCTATCTTTAATCTTGACGTCTCACCAATAACCACATCCAATTTGCCCTGGCTCATAGATCTTACATTCCAGGTTCCAATAGTGTGTTGATCCTTAGAGCATCGGATTCGCCATTCACCACCAGCACTGTTGGCCGCTAGCCGTCCTTTCGGCTTTGAGCTAGCTGCGTCATCACGTCTGGGGCTAGTTGGAGTCATCCTCTGTTCCTCCCCAGTAGCATTTTGACCATCTTCCGACCTGGGGGTCTCATCTTCCGATGGTATACCGACATATCTCTGGTTGTACTGATCCATTTAGTTTTCATGGCAAGAATGCTGGGGTGGGTTGCCATTACCTTCCCCAGGGATCGCATTTAGTCTGACCTCTCTGTCATGACCTTCCCATCTTGGGTGGCCCTTCACGGTTTAGCTCATGGCATCACTGAGGTGCTCAAGCTCCAGCAACATGACAAGGTAATGATCCTTTGCTGAAGCATGGAAGTCTAGGGAGCACAAAATTAAAACATATTTGAGTGTGGAAATTATCAAATCATTACATCAAAGATAGTCAAATTTTCATTTGCAAGATTTATGTAATATCAAATTAAGACAAATTTTTCACATCATTTCACCCCAAAATTCACTGTTCAAGCTATTGGTGTAAATAGCCTTTCTCATTTTCAGAGCTACTGCTCAGATGGTCCTACCCACACCTGGGCTATGCCAGATCTTGAAAGTTAGGTTATAATAAGTTGAGTTGAGGGACAGGGACTATAGAAGGGTATAAGATCAGGGCAGATAATTTCCAAAATCCTTAACATTAGCACTTGTTTATTTGTAAGGAGAAAGGGCAGAGCTTACAGATTAAAAGAGGGAACATTATTCTGAAGAAACAAACTCCATCCTGTGCATTCCTCCTAAGAAGAAAAGCCAAATGTCCCCTCCCCTCTAAATAAAGTAAAGGGATGGTTATCCAGAGGCACTCTTTCTCAGTGGCCACCTGTTACATCGCTATCATGTTTATGGAGCACCCTTCCTGCCCGATTTTCACAAGGCATTCACAATTATTTTCTTCAGTTATACTTTTGACACTAATGGTGCAGATGAGCTGCCTTGATGAAGTCATTTTTCTTTGCTGATATTTTACTCTCTGCTAGGTTGGTTTGTTGGATGATGTCCTGTTCAGTAATTTTAATAGTTATTGCAAACTGCCCAGAGTCTGTGGGATGGGATGGTTTACAAATGTTTGCATAAATAAATAAATGCAGAGCAGATCAACAGAAGAGAAGATATGGAGCTCAGGGTTGAACTGTGGAGTCCTTGGTGCTCTCTTAGCTTGGTTGTTTGCTTACAGACATTTTATTACCCAACTAGGTAACACCATCAGTGCTAGCACTGATCAGTATTAGAACTGACGATGTTACCTAGTCGTGTAATGAAATGTCTGCAAGCAAACAACCACACTCAGAGAGCACTGAGGGCTCCACAGAGAAGATCCTCTGTAAATTAAACCATTTTTATGTTTCTAGTATTAATGCTCTACATAACCAGTCCTTTAGCAGCAATTCTTTCTCACCCTCATCACTTCCATACTAAGTTGGTGTAAGACTGAAGAGGGACAGGCTTAGGAACTAGACTTGTGTGAGGCAACTTTAATTCTTCTTGGTGTTGTGCATTGCTCTCCTTTGGTACAGGAATCACCAATACAGAAACATTGTTCAGCCCTTGCAAGGGCATGAGGAGCCTGTGTATGAGAGCAGAGTGAAGCAACATAATCACTTTGCTTTGATCTTAGCAACAACGGAATTGTTGCTTTGTATGCAGTTCCAAGGGACTGCTTTACCCAGAACTTAATCAAAGTAAACCACCACCTCGAATATACATACAGTCCTATTAAGAACCTGATCGTTCAAAGTCTTATTCAGCTTTCAACTAATTTAAAATTAGACCCTAATGTGGAGGCAATATTACACTTCCTTTGTTAAGATTCTTCATTTTTTTTAAGATTCTTACTCATTGATTTGTTAACATAGGTAACATGTTAACATATTCCAATTCTTTATTCCATCCTAGTGATACTCTTTAATTGTTAATTAAAATATATTGTAGACTTAGAGCTATCCAAAATTCATTCCAATATTCATCATAATTTTGGAGTTTTACATGCTGGTAATGCATCTGGCTCAAATTGTGAAATCAAGACATTTTTCAATTCAATATACTGCCATTTTTATTTTTAGCCAAGCCAAATTCCTCTTGCATAACCCACATGATTTAAAAGTTTGTTCGGCAATAAAATGATCTAAAGTATTAATAAGTATTATTAATAATACTACTTGCCCGTGATGTGGGGGGAGAGAGAGGGAGAGGGAGAGATTTGCCCACAATTTTCAAACCAGGATAATCACAGAAGGTAAATTTGTCATGGGAATAAGGATTGAAATTATATTTCCACTGTTATACCCCCATATATCATCCAGTTGTTTGATAAAGCAAGCCAGTGATTCCAATATCAAAGTACAAATAAGAGCAGATAAAGGACATATTTGACAAGATCAGTGAGGCATCTTGATAAATGAAGAGATCATTCCATTTGTAATAATTCTAGTAAAGAAGCAAAGGAGCACATATTGATCCCATTAATTAAAAAAGACGGCAGTCCATATTTAGCTAAAACTTGTTTCAAAAATCTCCACTGCACCAATCAAAAGCCTTTTCTGTATCTAATGAAACCTTCTCCACTGATTTTATTTTTCTGTATGTATAGCCAGAATGCCAGTTAGTAATGTAATATAATCAGATGCTTTTATAAAGGCAGGTTATTCAGGTCGTATAATCAGAGGTAACATTGTCTGTAATATACGTTCCAGTATCATTGTCAATATTTTCACATCAACGTTTACCGAGATTCTTTGCTCTCCATAGCATTTGGGTGGATGCTTTGTTTTATCTCTAGTTCCTGGGAGAGCCATTTGAAACAGAATGAAATGCCGTAGGACATTTGAGGTAATGGTGTACTAAAAGGCTACACTCAAAGGTGACTTGGCAACAAGGTTACTTTTTTATTGCTCCACCGTACTTTGCTGCTTGTGTCATGTCAAGTCTTTGACATTCAAAATAACTTCTTTAAGGACAGACATGGATTTATTAATGCAGATAACTTAGGTTATGTGTGCAGCACTTAGAATTCTCTAGAGCAGTGTTTTTCAAACTTGGCAGCTTTAAGATGTGTGGACTTCAAAGTACCATATGTCATGTAATAGCTTGTAGCAATGACCTTGCAATAGCCCCAACTTACTTCTAAGTTCTACCCAAAGCAACCAAGCCAGGCCTGAGACATTCTTGCCTGGTCTCACCTTTCTCTCTCTTCTAATGGCAGCACTTTGGGGTCATGATGCACCTTTTTTTTTCTTGCAAGAGGATGATAGCACACAACAGGAGGCAAGCACACTTAGGATGCCTGAACTGGTTTGCAAGCTCAGCAGCAGGACTCAGCATGAAGCCATCCAGGAAGAAGTCCAGGAAGAGCCCCCTTGGAAGAGGAGGAAAGACTAGGCAAAAGACACCTCAGTTCTAGCAAAATCACTTTGGGTGGAGCTCAGGAGTGTGTTGGAGCTATTTCATAGTCATTGTTGCAAGCACTAAAACCATTGAAAGAGAGCTGCAGCGTCTGGATCCCATGTATGGCCTTCCACTTCTTGGAAGATGTCTATCAACTTTCAGCATCCGTTTGAACTGGTGAACATATTAATTACCTATTCTTCTACAACAAAAAGCTCTGGGTTTTGTTTTGTTTTGTTTTTTGGAGTTACAAACTTACTTCCAAACTTCCATCACTGTAAGTTGACATGAGCAACATTTTTTTAGTTCTCTTTGCTCTGGTGGACAATAGGTAAATATCCTATCATCCATGCTCCATCAGCAGTAGTACTCCTAATAGTGAAGTTGTGTAGTGATCCAATGGCTGTCATATTCATGACTATCCTTTTACATTCATGTAACTTTGTTGTACTGTGGCCATCCATATTGTTTCTTCTTTATTGCCATCTTGTACATTACAGGGAAAGTGGATTTAGCCTTCTAATAAAGTGTTGTGCCCCATCATACATTTCAAGGAATGTTCTCATTTGTGTTTATGGACAGTGGTGCAACCATTGTACTCTGCACTCATTATCCAGTTCTGGCCCCACATTTTAAAATGGACACAGAGAAGCTTGAGCCTGTTCAGATGTGAGCTACCACAACAACAAAGGGCTTGGAGACCAAGACCCAATGAACTCCTTTAATTCCTAATGGTTAAAGGAGCTTGGCATGTTTAGCTTTTGAAATAAAAAAAACTAAGGGGAAATACAATGGTCCACTTATATCTAAAAGGTACAAGAAGCTGCAGACCTACTCTATAGAAACTGACAATAGGGCAAGGACCATTGGGTTGACATCAACAGAAAGGAGATTTAGGCTGAATATTAGGTAGCAGGTTCTGAAAGTAAGAGCTGCAAAGCAATGGAGCAGTGTGCCTAGAAGAATGATTATTCTGGAGTTTTTGAATAGAAACCAAACGGTCAGCTTTTAGGGAAAGTGTAACAAAATCCTGCACTGAGCAGAAAGTCCTTTCAAACTCATGCAATCTATAATTCTTTGATTCTAGATAAGATTGAGATCTTCTCTCTGAGCTAGCAACATACCATTGTTTACAGCAGCTTCTATCCTTTTGAAATTTCAGAACAAATCCAGTTTTCTTCCCCTGATTTTGAAAGTAATACTCCGAACATAAACACAAAGGGATAACTACGGGAATAAAACAGAATTTCCTTCTGTTGCTAGACACATTTACCTGGGAATAAATGCTATTTTATTACAGAGAATACTTTTTTACAAATTAAGGAATGAGCATCCATAACTTGGATCATTCTTTTCCAAAACAGAAAGAAGGAAGGAAGGAAGGAAGGAAGGAAGGAAGGACAACCTAGATGCTGTACAATGAATCTATGCTCCCATCAACTGCTGTTCTCTGAATGGTTGATACACAATTGGGGGTGGACTGTGGAGCTTGGGTTTTGGCTCCAAGGTCCCAAGGTCTTCACTAATTTCTACTGACTAAATTAGGACAGATTTTTAGTATATTTATGTGAAATTAAAATACAGCACAATGCAAGGATTTCATATCTTTCCTTAATACCACCCATCTCCTGTAGGGAATTGTAGAAAAGGTTCCCTAGCAAAATTGTGTTCTGTTAACCTGGCTATGGAGAAAGAAATGTATATCACTAATACAGAGAAAGTCACAGAGGAATGAGAGATTTAAAATCGGAAAAGAAAGGTGTTTTCAGGGAGAAAAGCCATTTTTCCTTGGAGGAAAGTGATTTATAAACTACTGCAACTTTCAGCTTTGAAGGTTTCTTGAGCTTTAAAAAATTTACAGGCAGCCTCTTGTTTTTACATACACTGCCAGCTAGGACTTATATTAGATACCCTGGACCAAAAAAGGATACCACGCATTTAATAAACCATCATATCCTCTGATGCTATTCCCCATTCTCCAAACACAGCACTGAGCATTAAAAAAGTGAAATCTTTCAATTCTTTAGACATGGTGACTGCTCACTCTATCATCTCTTTAGCTGAGCTACCTTACCAGCATTTATGCATTTATTTATTCCTTCAGACATTTTAACAATTGTGGGAAAAAACACTACAGTAGGAGGAAGCTTACCAAAGAAATTCACAAGCTCCGTTCTTTTCACTGATTTTCTTCCTTGTTCCTCTACCCTCCACTTTAACCAGATTAAAGTTCCCATGTATCTTCTGAAAAGAAGTACCCATGATGCTTTGCTCTTCCCTCCTTCGTAAAGGGACCATCACCTTAGAGCCAAGGCAAACTCAGATTAATTCATGGACATTTCCATATACATTTTTGGGGGTCAGCAACATTTATTCATTTAATCAATGTATATGGCAACCCAAATAGCAAACTACAACTTTGGGTGGCAAACACTGGAATGAATGAATGAATGAATAAATAAATAAATAAATAAATAAATAAATAAACACAAGTGAAAACAACAGTAAAAGCAGAATATATACAAATCCAACCACAGTTATTCTCCTACACCATTAAAAAATGGGTTCATCTACCACCCTGAAAAATGCCCAGAGGAAGACCCAAGTTTTCAAGGCCCCACAGAAAGCCCAAAAGATTTAAATCATCCAAATCTTGGGATGTATAGTTCCATAGGACATATACTGCAAGAGGGAAGGCACATCCCGTGGGTCCCATCAGATGACATTCTTTCATAGAGAGGACCCAGAGTATGCCCATCCTGCCAAATCTTGTAGAATAGGAAGAAATTATCCAAGATAGGTGATCCTGCAAATAACACAGCCATCTTCTTTGAAGGACTTCACAGGTGGTAGCCAGTACCTTGAATAGCACTAGGAAACCTAATATAGATCAGGTTTGCCATTTTCTTTTTGGGGGAGGTTTTTCCTATCTATCTATCTATCTATCTATCTATCTATCTATCTATCTATCTATCTATCTATCTATCTAATCTATCTATCTGGTTTTTTTAAAAAAAAGTTGCCTAAAGAATAACTTATAACCAAAAGAAAACATTAAAAACAAAAGGGAAAAAGTATATATACTCTTATCCAACAGATAAACTAAATAATTATTAAATTATATTTCCTAAAGAAAAAGTAATTTAAAAAAAAAAATACTACTAAGAATTAATATGGGAGGCAGGAAAGAGGATATGCCCCTCCCACCTTCCCTTATGCCATGCAACCTACGGGTTTCTGGGAAGTATAGTCTGAAATCATGATCACGTGACCACGGCTAACCATGGCAATGCTGCAGTGGCCAAAACTTTACAAAAAGAACTGGTGTGAAGATGCTTGCAGTTGTGGCTCTTATATTTTGGATGCATTCTTTCAGTTAGCTCATTTGAGGTACCTTGCTTTAAAATGTGTTGCCCTATAATGTACTGTTTTGGCCTGTTGAAGGTTACAAACAGACAAACAGACAGGAGAGCTTTAGTAGTATATAGATTTATTGGCTACCCAACTCTAGTGGACTCTGGGTGGCATACAAAACTAGGGAAAAAAACATAAAAGCAGTTAAAAACATTAAATCAGATAACCAGACTACAGTGATCCAATAAACAACAAAATCAACAAAACAAAACAGGGGCCTTAGACAAATAAACATCAACCCCAGTCCTGGGACCAAAACCAGATTTTCAAAGCTTTCTGGAATCCTAGGAGAGAGGGCATCATCTTTATCTCTGGGGGGATGCTGTTCCAGAGAGTCCGCAATGGAGAAAGCACACTTCCTCAGTCCCACAAGATGACAGTGCTTAATGGAGGGGACCTGGAGTGCAACCACTCAAATTCCACAATTTTGGGATATCATTCAAAATAACATTCACAACTTTAAATTGAAAACATTTATCCATGAATCTACTTATATACAGCACATTACAAAATTATTCCAAAAAGGAATCAATGGCAGACATACCCTCAAGTGTCTTATATCACCAGCAAAGAAAATCTACAGCCCATCCTTTCTGATACATTCTTTGGGCCATCCAATACCCAGAAAAAAATGAATTAATTTCAACCTCAAGCCCAAAGAAACAGACTTAACCCTTTTAACACTTGCATCCATTGATGTTCCATTTCTGGATATTCCTACTCTTTATTTCATAAATCATAAATATCACTAATTTCAACCTTAAAGATATTTTTTGGTTTCTGGTATAGGTTATAAAATTGACTGATTTCAAAATCAGACTCAAAAATAAGAGCATCTCAGATTTCTCTGAGGCAACTAAGGGATTTGGTCCATACTGAGCTATTAAAATACGCTTGAGTTGATTATATTGCCACTGTATTAGGCAAAAGGTCATTGAAATTCCTTAAAATAATTATTATAAAAGTACTTAGTTTAAACCTTCTGTTCCAGAATCTGTCCATACTTTCTAATAGAACATCTCACCCCCAATTTTTAAGTAGAGCTCTGCCATAAAAAATATTCATGAGACTCAGAATCAAAATCCAATTTATATCCCAATAGGGGCTAAACATGTCTAGCTGCTCTCAGACTAGGTAATCAAAGACACCTTTGCTATATGCTGATTAAAGTAACTGCCAAAGTCCTACCCCATCCAAGGTCAAAGATGGAATATCCCTAGATCTGGGTGACCCAAATATCCTAAGTCATTGTAGGACTGAGTCAGAGATGGCTCCTTCCCATCCAAACCTACTGGCCCTTGGCTGGCCCAGGGTCAAAAGAAGCAATTAGGTATTGTGTACTGACGATACCAAATGCAAAACCGGCAGACCAAATCTTGATTTCGGAAGTTTGAATCTATTCTGTCTATAATTGAAAATTAACAAAAAAATCTCCTTATGAGGATTTTCCAGGTTGGGAGATAGAGTTATCGCATTTTTTGTTATTTATTTATTTATTTTCTATCCCACCTTTAATATTTTTATAAGTAACTCAAGACGGCGAACATACCTAATACTCCTTCCTCCTCCACTTTTCCCGACAACAACCACCCTGTGAGGTGAGTTGGGCTGAGCGGGAGTGACTGGCCCAAGGTCACCCAGCCAGATTTCATGCCTAAGGCAGGACTAGAACTCTCAGTCTCCTGGTTTCTAGCCTGTTGCCTCAACCACTGTTAGCAAATATTACGATGATATGATGGGAGAATGGCTTGATTCCTTTTCCCATCCATCTTGATTGTATATCTGGCAATTGATAGGAAAAAGGCGTATGTCACAGAAAAGTCCATAGAAAAAACAATTGTAAACTTTCAGAAAAATAGGTTCTGGAGCTAAAATAAATAAATGAAAAAGAATGTAGAATTTTGTTACGTGTTCAGTTCAGTTAGCACCAAAGTTCCATAAAGTGCAACATGATCACAGCATACGGTTGAAAGCATCCTCATTCAGCCAGGTTCTAGATTGTGTTGCATTTAAACAAGGGTGGTTGATCTCTTAATATAATTTATATTTCTGCAGGATTCCCATTTCTGCAATCTGGCTTTCTGAAACTTGGACGACATGACTATATTTGCCTCTTGAAGTCAAAGATGCATAAAAACATTGCAATTACCTGCTTTAATTGTCATGGCGGCTTTTTATGCCTTTGGATTACACATGAAAGGAAATTATCATTGCTCTTAATTATATTTAAGACTAGATCTTAAAATATAATCCATTTTAAAAATATTGGTTGTGTTTGCTTGTACAGCATATCTCATAATACCCAGAAATACACCTCAGGAATTACTCAGTGAAGAAGGCTGAAAAGAAGAGAGGAGGAAAAAAAACTTTTTCCCAAATTTTGCCCTTTTCAATCTTTTTCTGGTTTCACAGTGTTATCCTTTTGCTATAAGAGCATAAGACTCTTTTCAACATCCTTCTGAATTGTCTTAGGTCAGAGAACAGGGGGGTTATCTTTATCTTTTTTCTTCCTGCCAGGAGAAGGTGCTAGGGCTGTTTAAAAACCTGCTGTTTCCCCATTAACATCAAGCTGGTGCATCTAAAACTGTTCCGTTTTTATCCGTACATCTTAATTATTAATAGCCCTGTACCTTGGTTCTTGCAATTAATTGAGTAAGTGAAAACACTAGCAGAACAATCAGCACCCTTAAATAATTTAAAACGTTAATGGTGCCTGATAATTTTGGGAGTGACTCATTATTACCAATTCTTATTCTTCAGCAACTTGTAATTAGTGAAGCTGATTAACCTAAGTGCCAATCTTCCTTCTCCAGGTGTTTAGCAATATTATACATTTTTTAAAAAAAAGAATAACCTACCTGCATGTTTAGGAACTATTAGTTTAGTCTTAAGAGAAATGGATCTCATTCTTAAAACACTTGCTCATAAGTGTATTTTATTGAAGCAAATGAGATCTCTTTATTATGCATGGCCTAATATAGATGGTTTCACATTTTCTATCAGGAAAAAAAAACTAGAAGTAGCTTAGAACCAGAGCTAGCAAACAGGCCTGCCATTATTAAGGCAAGATTTCTATCTAAATATCAGTGTTTAAACCAGGGATAAATTGAAAAATGGAAATGGAAAATCATTCAATTTCCTCCTGGAACAAATAAAGCCAGTTCACACTGAGAATCAATATCACACAAATAATACCATTAATATTTTATTTTGTATATGTTTCCTCACAGAAATTGGCATATATCCACTACCAGGTCTACAATATTCCAGCCACAGAAAGAGTGAAAACATTGTCTAAGATTAAAGTGAAGTGTGGGATCTCATCACAGAGTTATTCACACTCTTTGTACTATTTCGTTTGTTTCCAATCTGGCCAGGCTAGCAATTTTCCAATGACTGAGGGCCGCTCTTAACATCTAGGAGTTTGTGGGCCTTGTTGGTTGAGATGATCATGCAAAGGGGACCTTTGTTTTTGTTCTCCTGGGTTTGGGGAAACTGTTTTAAGATCTTTCATTCTGAAAGTATGCTTAGCCTATCTGGGGTGTTATGTTATCCTTTTCATCTGGTTTTGGCTTCAAAATTGGAGAAAACCATATCAGCAACTTTCATCAGTTTCATCAGGGTCAAATTCAAGGTGTTGGTTATGACCTTTAAGGCCCTTCATGGCATAATCCCAGGTTACCTGAGGAACCGTCTCATTCCAATCACATCAACCTGTCCCACCCAGTCCAGCAGGAAGGGCATGTTGTGCACCCCGTCGGTTAAAGAATTCCAATTTGCAGGGTAGAGGAGGACAGCCTTTTCTGTCATTGCCCCCACCCTGTGGAACATCTTGCCCCCTGAGGTGAGGTTCACCCCCACTCTTCTGGCCTTCAGGAAGAGCATCAAGACCTGGCTCTGCCAACTAGCTTGGGGTCCAAGAGTGATAGGCAGCCCTGGGGGTGGTTGGTGGCTTAAGACGCTCTCTCTGCCTTTTAGTTTCCCTCTTTTATCATCTATTTTTGTACTTTTTCTATTTTTATAATGGTTTTATCATTTTTATATGTTTAGATTTTACACCCAGAGTCACTTTTATAGTGAGACGGGCAGTGTATAAATTTAATAATAAATAAAATAAAATAAATAAATCCATTAGGGGCAGTCAAAGACCTGGGGCTATGGAAAAGAGGACTGCAGGTACTCTGGGGGCTGGGGGTTTCCCATCCCTGCCACAGAGGTATCACTCAGTTATGGCTTATGGATTTTTTTTCCCTTGGATCAAGCAACTGTGATGGTTGCAGCTAAACTATTTCAGAAAACCTAATTCCAACTGATTTTCTTCCACATGTAATTTACAAACACAGACCAAGGACAAAACCTAACCATTATCCAATATGATTTTCCCATACATTATTCATTTTTTTAAACATAGATTTACAGTTTTAAACTTGCAGCACATAAAGTTGGAAGAATAGATTGTGAATAAATTGAGACAAAAATATAAAGAAAATTGCTTCTCTGAGTATAACCTTCCATATAAGTATCCAACTGGGGACAAAAATATAATACCCAATTCAAAGAAAGAACTTACATGAATAGCTAGATAATTTATAGAACTTCAGTCAGTGGTTAATAACATAATCCTATATACAATAATAATAATTTAAAAATCCATTGAATTCAATTGAGCTTATTTTGAGATAAATGAATACAAGATTGCAGTTTTCCTATGAACAGGAAATTAATGTAATACAAAAATGCAGCCAGAAAGTTGTACCCCATGTGCCATAGCTTGGATTGCCCAAGAATTGAAGTGTTCTACATGGACTGATTGTACAGGAACCCATTCCCAAACTAGTTTCTAAGACTGTTTTCCAAGTCTGTAGCAGAACTGGAGGCATGATGGACAGTGAGCCCATGACAGAAAATCCTTAAGCGCATAGAGTAAATCCATGGTTTAGAGCACATACAATGAGTCCATGGCTAGTGAAAATTCCCATTTATAGCAGCTGTATGAAAGGTTACCAGACATTCATACAAGCACATGCTATGTTGTACACTGAAATTTCAGGCAAGTTGGCTTGGCAAAACGAGTGTCAGGCTGCAGAGTTCTCCATAGTCCCTTTTGAAATGCCCCACAATCGTGAACTGGCATGAAAAAGACAGCTTGCAGAAAACTGCCAGCAGCTTAGCTAGTGGGCATAGAAACATGAAGTTCTGTGTTGGTGCCTCTGTGACCCATTGAAAGAAGAACTGAGTAAACATAATTCCTAAGGCTTAACCTTGAAGGATTAGACATCAAGCTGCCATCTCTTCATGACAAAAATAGTTGGCAGCAGAGTCCCGGAGTTGGAATGTCATATTATTGTACAGATTGAAGTTTGATTTGCTTTGACTGTCAGAGAACAAAGGATAAATGCCATGCAGTATTAATACTGGAGTTTCAAATAAGCCACTGTAATGATGTACTTGGTTACTGAAAGAAAGATTTGGTATAATCTTTTAGAAAAGCACAGCAAGATGATTAGAGATATTGTTTGTTTTCCAGAAAAAAATCAACCTAATACTACTACAGTGTCCACATATCTTTGATATTTATAAAATACTTTCATAGGGGGGAAAGTTGTGTATTTAAGCTCTCCATGCATTATATTTTCATTTCACAGTGTGAGTTTCTGAGAAGCTGTAGGAAGGGAAGAGGCTGATATTCCTGATTTTACCGAAACTCATAGCTTTGTACAACTTCTTATTATTATTTTATTTCAGCCTATTTTATCTTCTCTCCAATCTTCCATTGGAGTTGGGCAGCCAATAAGTTTTAATAAATAAACAAACAAACAATACTTTATCTTATCTTACTCTATTTTATCTCATTTACAATCTTCATTTACAATCTTCTATAGTCATCTGGATTTTTTTATTTTTATATTGTATTATATTTTATGCTTTATTTATGATTACTGTTTTTAAGGCTTAATTAATTAACTTATTGTAAACTGCTGAGAGTCCCTCTTTGGGGGGAGATGGGTGGTAGTAAAAATTTGAGAAAGAAAGAAAGAAATTGCACTTGAAGGAACACATATGTAGAAGAAGATGCTGTGCTGGAGCCAAAGACTGCACATAAGAAACTTTTAAAGAATAAAACAGCAACTGCTGGCAGTTACAGCCCTATAGTCTGCATTTCTATATGGCATGGATCATTCCACACTGCTTTAACAGGGGACCTCAGATACAACTGTCCTTTCTGTTTCATTCATACTTCTCAAGCTATATCACCTAGACAGAGATTCCATTTGAAAGAAATGTGCTTTCTCCTTAATATAGGAGGAATTTGTGCTTCTGATATTGATACCATCAAATCCTATTGCACAGGCCAATCCCAGATTGAAGATCTGCCTCATTATTTTATATTAAATGAAAAAAATCCTCAAGGTACTGGATATTTATCAAGATTCTGATGTAGTCAAAGTGGAAATTTTGTTACCATATCCTTCTGCTCAGACCTATCATTTGTTGGGTTTGTACAACATACTAGACTAGGCCAAAATGGCATCAGCTGGTGTTTGAATGCTGTGTGAACTAAACCATGGGGTCTAGCCAGCATATTGTTCATTTGTTTGGGCATAGTATGTTATGTGAACACAGCCATGACATTTTGTACACTGGGATTTGGGCACAGTATGTGATGTGAACCCAGCCAGTACGTGATTTCTTTTGCTATGGTAGCCTTAACATTACAGCCCAGCTATTCGAAAGCTGTGGCAATTGATAGTAAGCAGGACGCCCTCCCTTAACAAAGTAAAAACTCTGCACTAGGACTGTGCAAAGTATTATAAAGAAACACTTTGCAGAGTATATTAGTGTTAGCAAAGCATTTATCCCTGCAGCATTAAACAGCCACATCCATTGGAAGATTCATTCTACTGTCTCAGGCATAACCCCTGGTTTAGTTGTCTGCCTGTATAAGGTTTGTATATGTACAGCCACCACTAGGTCCTAGCTGAAGTATTATCTGTGTATGCACACACCCACACAACCTGCAGTAGCCTTTTTAAGCAGCCACACAAACTTTTCAAAGGACATTGCTGCTTTAATGCTTGGAGGAGGATGGCTTGACCCCTGCTAATACACTTTGTGAACTGCTCCTTCTGAATGGTTTTACAACCCTACTCTTATTAACTCAGCACAGACTACCTTGTTTCTTTTGCATCTTATTCAGTATAAATCTCTTATAATCACCCATGACTATGCACCTTAATAAATCTGAATTGGACCAAAGTTAATTAGATTAAAAAGAGTTGCTTGAAGATATTAGCCATAATGGCCCTCTTATTCTTAGCATCCTGGTTTTTGCTTAGCAGATCTAAAACCAATGAAGCAACCTAAAGAATTTTTCCTCCATTTATCCATACAAACATATTGGTCAGTTTATTCTCATCCATCCTGCACCTAGCCTCAGAATTAAGTCTCTGTGGTCTTAATGCCTAGCTTGTCTGCCTGGTTATTTGCCAGCTGCATATGGCAAAAAATAGAGTGATAAAGATGGAAGATTGGCAGAGATTGGGCGAAGAGCTCCTCTGGCTCTTAGAAGAATATCTGATCCTGTGATTGGATAGAAAAGGTATCATCATCATCATCATCATCATCATCATTTTTCCCACTTCACCATGAATCTGGAGAATGCAGGTGGCCCCATAGCTGGTACTTGCTTCCTGGCCTAGAAGCTCAACACAGGATTCTCCCAGGCTTTACTTTGTCTCCCTCTTTGTTCCCTTAATTCCAAACTATAATCTTCACTTCTTTGCTTGGGTCATTGCTGCATTTGCTTAAAAATAATGTTTTCTTCCTTGAGAAAGTACCGGCTACATCTAAAGCCTGATTCCATATTTGGCATCATTTTAGCTGCTGGCAATCTTATTAGCTTATTCTGGGTACTTAGTAGCAGAGCAGAGCATCTGATAAGTCAATTGACTCAAGAAACAATGGGCATCAATCACAGTAAAACAGAATAGAATAAGTTAAGATAAAATGAAGTAAGATGAGATAAAATAGAGTAAGATAAGATAAAGTATTGTTTGTTTGTTTTTTTAAATTTATTGGCTGCCCAACTCCAGTGGACGATTGGAGAGAAGATAACATAGACTGAAATAAAATAGTGTAAGATAAAATAGAATACAAAAGTATAAGATGAGTGCTAAAATACAAAACAGCATGTATTTAGATGAAAGCATCACCTTTTCACGCTACCCCAACATGTTCTATAAAACGTGTTCTCGGTTGAACAGCCTAACTAAAAATTTAGCAGTTTTACTGACTACATATTGTTTGTGCCCTGAAGGAAATAAAAGACAGTCTTTTATTGCAGTCCAATGTATAGTTCTATCAAGTAAGGTCTGAATTTGCTGGGCTCTTGCTGTGGCATATAGCTGGCAGTCGAATAAGACATGCATAATATCTACCACTGTGTCTGGGGCTCCACATACACATGTTGGGTACTTAGGTGGAGCAAGTCCTCCATCTTAATTGCTAGCTTTGAACCAGTTTAGTGAAAAAGAGAATTAAAGGTGGCTTGGTCACCGCATTTAGCACGAGATCTTAAATAGCAACATCCTGTTCCCTGCTCAATCACAAACCATCTATTAAGTGCTGAGCATTCTCAGTGGCCACAAAATATGGAGTCTAATGGAAATGAACAGTAAGGAAGGGGAAAGGAAGGGAAAGGAATATCATAGAAAGGGAATGACTGGTTAATATTTTGCACAGGGCCACCACAGATTACAACAGTAAGTTTAATAGTAAATAGTAAAGCCGTCCCCCCTCCCCCCCCAGCATTAAAAGGCAATACTGTGTTGGAAGGCTGATTGAAATATTTGATCTGCATGTTGGAACATTTGACTTTTATAGAGATTAGAAATACACAGCCTCTCTTTTCTTTTTACAAAACATTCTGCTCTCACACAGATTTATATTCACGGTTGGACAGGTTTTAGCTCCTAATTGGCATTTTTTAGTTTCCACATGAAATACTAACTGTCTTCCTTCTCCCCTTTACATATGAGATGGGACTTGAAATTAATAAGCAATGCAACAGGTGATGTACTTACATGCACTTCAAAAAAGAAAATAGAAAGATGTAGATTTTTCTACCTCATTGGATGATGTAAATGCAGCAGGATCTGAACCCAAGTCGGTCGTATCTCCTGTCTGCTTGCAGTACTATGATGAAATGTATCCAGAAACTGGGAATCAAGTCAGCAACTTTTCAGTGAATGCAGCGTGCCTACTGCAGATACTGTAGTTTCTAAACATTCTGTTGCTACTACAATATGAAAGCAAAACAAAGGCATTGATAATGTCTGCAGCAGTACAGTTTTGGGCCTGGGTAATGGTTTCTTCTTTCTGTGTGTTTTCCTCAGTCTTAAAAAATCAAACCAGAGCACTCTCCAAAAATCACCACAAAATGGAATGCAAGAGCATTGGGAAGGAAGTGCAGGTAAACAAACTTCACTCCAAATAACAAATACAAATTTATCCACCAAAGCAAGGTATTCCATAGAAAATAAATGTAATGACAGCATATCTCATATGTTAAAATGCAAACAAAAAACAAAACAAAACCCTCAGGCAAAAATATTACATGTCAAACTAATTATTTAGTATAATATGAGGTACTTGACTCTAATAATGCACTGCATTATAACTCGGCGTAACTATATAATGGAGCACACACAAAAAAAGAAGTGGGAAATATTCAACTTATTTTTGAGTACAGAAGACTCCAGATTGTAGCAAACAGCCTCTACAAGCTCCCCAGTTTTTAAATTTATTTTGTCACAAATTGTCATCCAAAAAAGTCTTCACACGTATTGATAATTTATTCTAACCAACTGAAATATTTCTCCCAAATTCATTGATTGATATAGATAGGTAGATGATATAGATGATATAGATGATATATATAGATATATAAAAATTCCCTTCTCACCCCAATGCGGTATGTGTCTTCAACCTCAGAGGCCTGGGGTTTGAGGGTTCTGCGCAGTATCTTAGCGGTTCCTAGCACTGCACTCGTCTGGACAGAGAGCTCTGATGTTGTTCCCGGGATCTGTTGGAGCCACTCTCTCAGCTTGGGGGTCACATCCCCAAGTGCCCCTACCACCACTGGGACTACTTTGGCCTTCACTTTCCACATCCTCTCTAGTTCCTCCTTCGGGCCCTGGTACTTCTACAGCTTCTCATACTCCTTCTTCCTGATGTTGCTGTCACTTGGTACCACTGCTGTCTTCTGATTCTTGTCTACTATCATGATGTCTGGTTGATTGGCCAGTACCTGCTGTCCGTCTGGATCTGGAAGTCCCACAGGATCTTAGCCCTGTCATTCTCCACAACCTTCTGTGGAATCTCCCATGTTGCCGTCACTTGGCACTGCTGCATCTATCACCACCACTGTTTTCTGGTCCTTGTCTACTATCAGGATGTCTGGTTATATATATTGCTTAAGCCTAAGACACTTTCCACAAATTCCTACATGTATTTTTCAAGCATGTTCATCTATATCTAATAGTATAATCTCAGGACTAGCTATAGCAGGTACATTGGGCTCTTTGCTTTTCTCCATCAACCAGAGACACTTTCCATTTATTTATTTATTTATTTATTTATTTATTTATCTATCTATCTATCAAATTTGTCACCGCCCATCTCCTCCGACCGGAGGGACTCTGGGCGGTTTACAGCACAGAATAAATATACAATAAAAACTCAAATAAAAACACAGTAAAATTCCAATAAAATCCCATTAAAAACCAGAACAATTTCTTAACTACCCCAGCTCATAAAATCCAGATGGCTATGATCTCTTCAACCATCATGTAGGAGGGGCACTTCTAGGCACTAGCCAACCCCAAGTATGTCGATTCTCCTCCCTGCCCCAAACCTAGTGGCAGAGCCAGGTCTTCAACTTCCTCCAGAAGGCTAAAAGCGATGGGGCTAATTTTACCTCCGGGGGCAAGATGTTCCAAAGGGCGGTCGCTACTGCCAAGAAGGCCTGCCTCCTGGATCCCGCCAGATGGAATTCTCTTATCAACGGGGTCCGCAGCATGGCCTCTCTGCATGAACGGGTGGGATGGGCTGATGATACGGGGAAGAGGCGGTCCCTCAGGTAACCCGGTCCCATGCCATGTAGGGCTTTAAAGGTGATAACCAACACCTTGAATTGGACCCGGAAGCAAACTGGTATCCAATGCAGCTCACGTAGCAAAGGTGTTATGTGCGCCCTTCTAGGGGCATCAAAAATAGCCCACGCAGCCACATTCTGGACCAGCTGAAGCTTCCAGATACTCTTCAAGGGTAGTCCCATGTAGAGCACATTGCAGTAGTCTATATGGGAGATAACAAGGGCATAAGTGATCATCCGAAGGGCTTCCCAATCCAGGAAAGGGCGCAACTGGTGCACAACACGAAGCTGTGCAAAGGCCCTTCTGGCCATGGCTGCCACCTGCTCTTCCAGCAGGAGCCATGAGTCCATGAGGACCCCCAGGTTATGCACTGGGTCTGTCTGGGGCAGTGCAACCCCATCCAGAACTAAAGATGACTAAAGTCCCAGATAGGGAAGAGCCATTAACCCATAGCCACTCCATCTTACCAGGGTTCAGCTGAAGCCTGTTGTTCCCCATCCAGACCCCTACAGCCCCCAGGCACCAAGAGAGGGCAGTCACAGCATCACTTACCTCACCTGGGATGGAGATATACAACTGAGTATCATCGGCATACCGATGATACCTCATCCCGTGGTGACGGATTATCTCGCCCAGCGGTTTCATGTAGATGTTAAATAGGAGAGGAGAGAGGACCAAGCCCTGTGGCACCCCACAAAGGAGAGGTCAAGGGTCGGATCTCTCCCCCCCTATCACCACCGACTGGGACCAGCCCTGGAGGAAGGAGGTGAACCAGCGCAAAACTACGCCGCCCACTCCCAACTCCCTGAGCCGGCCCAAAAGGATACCATGGTTGATGGTATCGAAAGCCACTGAGAGGTCAAGAGCAGCCAGGATGGATGCACTACCCCCATCCCGCTCCCACCAGAGATCATCCATAAGTGCGACCAATGCCGTTTCTGTCCCATATCCTGGCCTGAAACCTGACTGAAAGGGGTCTAGATAATCTGTTTCCTCCAGAATCCTCTGGAGTTGTAATGCCCTATGCGGTAGTGTTTTGCAGCCATTTCTAGAAATTATTCATTGTCTCTTCTATGAGTAAACATAGATGGTTGAGTGCCAACTGGCTAGACATTAAAACTGGGTCACTAAGACTTAACAATACTCTGATCAGGAATGGAGAGAGAAAACAACAAAAAGCATTTAGCATATTTGATGGCTTCTAGAAGCCTCTTCATGAGCCATGAAGAACTTAACAGATTTCTGGAGAAAGGCATGGTTGTTTGGTCCATTAGCTAAGCATCTAATTAGGAGGAAAGGATATTAACCTAGTTCAAAAACCTGTGAAATATGAGATTTGCTGCCAATTTTTACACAGATGAGCTTCAGCTCATCATTTACTTTTAATAAATATAGTTCTTAGTGCTAGGTAGGAATTTCTTGTGTCTTATATGCTATGTTTCAGAGATAATCACAAAGCTAATAGAAAAATGAATAGGAGAAAATCACTCACATTCTATTTATGGTGATGAATTTGATGTTGCATTATACGTAACTTCTACTGCCTATTGTAGAAAAAATTCCTTTCACAAATTTCCCCAATAGTTCATTATAACCCAGAAAACCAGCACACCATTTCATTGAAGCACAGATTGTTTATTACAGTACCAGAGGCAGCAAGACTAACCTAAAAAGGGGTGCAACGTGCAATCCCTCTATATAGGAGCTCTGCAAATTACAATATCCATTTCATCTTTACTGCAGGAAAATTGCTTGGATTATAGCAACATGTGCATGTTAATGAATCAGGATGGTGAGGTAACGAGGGTGACTACACTACACTACAAATACAATAGCTTATTGAGTTAAATAATCTTTCTCAAGAAAAGTTGCTTTAGTATGTTCCTTTTTCTAAGTATTACCTTTGAATGTCCTTGCTTCCTAGTGCTTTTACTATCCATTAATGCCTTAGTCAACATTCCTTTGTGTCTTAAGGTTTCATGGCTCAGTTAACAGTTTATTTCCCTGGGAAAGTGTATTTGAGGAGAGGGGATGTGTCTGTCTATTCTAACACCATCTTCCCACCACATAATCTAGTTGTATCCACTTGTAAATATATGCAAAACTAGATTTATCTTTCTCTAAAGGATTGGTCATCCAAATTCTGATAGCATCTCAAGAGGACAAAATCATAGGACATTCTTCCAGACATCTGACATTCATTCTAATTCAATTTTCCCTGGGAAAATTTCGTTTCCCAGTTTCATTTGGAGAAGATCATGTGCACCTGCCAGTCCCACTAGGTCAGATCAGAAAATCTACTCCAGAGGAAGGCCAGAACTACACTTTATTGAGATTGGCTATAATAACAGAATCTTGCAAGCATGGCTGTGCTGCACCGACCCTTCTTCTTCAGTGAATCAGGGAGACATTTGCTTGAGCCACTTCTGAATATGATCTTCTTTCCCAGGACTTAAAGCATGTTTCATCCCCCTTTGCCTGGGTAACAGTTCTGGCATATTTCTGTCGAAGTCACCTTCCTTACTCTCTACAGTGCCAGATTATGATTTGAGCTGGAAAAAAAATTGGGGGGATAAATGGTACTCAGTAATGCAGACGCATTCATAGTATGAACTTTGATTACTTGTATTCACTTTTAACTGGGCAGAGAATCATAGCTGGAGAATAAGCTTGAATCAAACCCAATATTTCTCTGACTAAATTTTCAGCTTGTACCAGTCCATTCAGATTGTGCTAGAACCAGCTGGAAATTCTTGATAGCTTTTCAGATCATTATTTCTGACATTTAATATTTCTATTTTATCTGTTGTTCAGAGTATGCATGTCACGATTGGCAGACGTAGGCCAAAGAACTCCAGTGGTCTAATCAAAGGACTGACGCTGTGGAAGTATAAACAATTCTGAAGATAGGAATGACAAACACAAAATGGGATTAGTTTTCTATTTCTATAGCCCACAATATCTACATGTTTAATTTTCATTAATAAAAGCAATGTACATGCAAGCTTTAAGTTAAGCAATGTACATGCAAGCTTTAAGTTTTGTTAAGTCAGGGCAATAAATCAGGGCAATAAATAAATAAATAAATAAAATCACCTGTTATCTGGGATTCACTCAATAGCAGCGTATATTACAGACTCTTGGCTTTAATGGAAAAAAAGAGGAGAAAATTCAGCCAAGTTTACTAAACATAGCTGCAGGAAATATGTGACCTGTTTTTTTTAATTTTATCAATGATCTGCCCATTACTCAAAACAACTGGCTGCATTCAGCTTTGATGCTGAAATTGATCACTGCTGATTAGGAAAGCTGTTTTATGTTTTATAGAGGCAAACTCTCCAGGCTGTTGCTGATGGGATTAGTCTGTAGGTTCTGAAACCTACATCAAGAGCACCTAGCAAAGTTGTTTATACATTGGAAACAAAAGACAGAGTTTATATAGTGAATTGCAACTACTCTGAATTAATGTAAAATTATGTATGAAATTATGTATGCATCCATTATGTGAATGTGTAAGTCAGCCTATGGTGCAATCTTCCATATTTGGTCTACGAAGCAACCAGTAGAAGGATTACCAGACCAGGACAAATCTATTCCATTTTACAGATTTTAGGGACAGATTTCCAGTGTGGCAAATTTCCAGTCCACTTTTTCATATTAAACCTCTATAGAAATTTGCCAGGTTGTTTCCAAGGGAAAAAAGTGGATAAAGGTTGCATTTGCTTAATAAACTTATAAAGGTTGCATTTATAAACTTATAAAGGTTGCATTTGCTTTGTAAACTTTATAAACTGCATTTGCTTTATAAGCTTAAACTAAAGGTTGCATTTGATTTATAAATTAAATAGACTGGCTGTAAAGAAAGAGCTCTCCTTCTTTCTTCAAAAAGTAGAGACCTCTTTTCTGATACATCCTTGATCTTCACTCTAAATGTTGATAACTGGGCAGAACACTGGCCAGAAAAAGTTGTAGTAGCATTTCTCCTGCCATGGATCTTCTAGAAGCAAAATATTCAAATTTTCTTTCAGCAGTATTCTAGGCATTTGATGACCTCAGATTCTGCTGTCTATAGAACAACACAAATAGAAACTCCATGAAAGCCTGACTTTGCTAGTCACAATATGTGATCAGTATGCTGTATTAATATGTGAACGTCTGGATTAACAAGACAGTTTTCATCTTGTGTTAGCACAGACAAAAGTATTATAGTTTTATCTATAATGCAAAGAAATGATCAAAGTGCCTACTGGTTCTGATATAACCCTGTTTAATATTCTTTCCCAATTTGGTGACAAAATATGAGAAGAAATGTGGTACCAACACATCTGGAAAACAACAAGTTAGGATGACTGCTCTAGGAGATTCAAAGTTCTCCCTTGGCACAGAAGCTGACATTCTGCTTGACCATTGCTTCAATTATGGCATCAAGCGCTCTAAACAATTATGATTTTATTGCCCAGGTTCTCTCATTGATATTGGTAAGGAAGGTAAACTTTCTAATGCAGAACTTGCTGAATGAAAGCATTTGGTAAAGCAAATTTTTTTAAACTTTAGGTAAAAGAAGGTTTGTAAAACCTGAGTAGCTAAGATAATACAGTCTGCTAAACAAACATTTTCTGCCAGTACAGCTGAGTATGCAAAATTCAATATAGAGTTAGATTTTAGCCTTAAATTGGAGCAGCACTGAAGCTTCATAATGTTTTGCATATAACATATAAATCACTGTACTGTCTGGATTAATTATGGGTCAGATAGTAGATGAGGAATTGAGGGTAAGGCAAAAGAGTTTGTACTCTTCTCTTTTTTAGAAGTTACTGCTGCATTAAGCTACTTTGAAGTCCTCCATAGATCAAAGCATGAGACCTCTTGCCTCATCACATAGCAGGGAACCAATATCCATACTTTTCTTTGTTATGTTACTGCAAATTTCAGATGAACTATTTGCATGCATACATGCCCTACAGAGGTATGTGTAATAGTTAGATCAGAAACATTAGAGCTAGTGAGCACAAGGGTTCTAAATTCTTTAATCAGGCCCAATTTCATCTTATCTGTACAAAGTGCCAGCGAGATAATACCATTGCAGAGTCATCTTCATTAGGCTCAGGTGTTCTCATGTGTATGATGTACATGAGAAGAGGGAAGATGGATGAAAATATTGGCTCCACTTCTCCTCTACCATTGCCCTCATAGCTCTTAGGGAAGAAAGGTGCCTGAATGTCTGCATGTGGTGTCCACAGCATTTAGAAACCTGTCTCAGGATTCAGGACTGGGGGAGTCTCCATGGATACATGATACATGCCTAGAATGTATGGCCTTCTCCATGGAAAGGTGGGCAGGAGGCATCATATGCATCATAACAATGTGCATAACATTATTGTGGCTTCTCTCAGACCCCAATGAACATGACTGTCCCAGATCAGAGTCTGATAAAAATTATTACAGTATAGGGTGGGGGTGGACTTTGTGTCCTTTTCTCTGCTCCTTCACCTCACAAGTGTACTTTACATATGAAGAGAATGCCAGAAGAAGGACAAGTGTCTTCTTTGAAAACAAACTTGACTATCGTTTTGTGTTATTCAGCAAGTTCCCAAGGAAATAGCAGAGGATGTAATTAGATTAAATAATTATATTTATTGGTGCTAATTAAACAATCATGAGGAGTGTATTCACCAGGTAAACTTGGTTCTGCCTTTTCACTGTAGTTTTAAAAATTCATTTCATAAGAAAATCACAGGCAGTTTTGCTCACAGACATAATACTAAGATTAAAACTGGCAGTGCTATCCCATTAAGGAACCTCCTGGTTATTATTACAGAGGAATAACAGAGCAACATGAACTTCCTTCTCCATTTGTAAAAGTAACATTTTGCTCTAAGATCAGTGACCCAAAATGACTATTTTAATGCCACCATATTGAGTTGTTGAAGGTCTAGGCCTCCTAATGGCCTGTATGTATGAGAAGAACAACAGGGATACAGCTGCGACTCACAGAAATAAGAACCAGATACAGAGCTACAATGGCAGTTGTTTATCTAAGCAAGGCCAATGACTACAAGCAGTTCAAATGGAACAAAAATATCCTTAGGCTCATCAAAGGAACTGCATGATATCTAAGATACAAAATCCCAACATTTCTTCTAGTGTCACACACAGGAATCATTTCCAGCATGTACAATTTCCTTCTACATTCTCCCACTTCAAAGGCAATAATCCTCTGCTACTAGTCAAACATGGATATGATCTTGCATTTGATTTTCCGACCATGATCAGTAACCTGATTGTTTATGTTTTATATATTCATTCTATTTTTAATAATCCAATAATTTATATTTTCTGGGTGGATTAAAGGGAGAGGAGTAGAATCCAAAGAAAGACACAATGAAGTTCAGTGATGACAGTATCATAGGAAATACAATGAAAAGTAAAGATGTCTTTAAATCAAACTTGACTTGAGATGATTAAATGGACATGTTCCTCTAGTTTTCTCAGCAACAATATTGAAGAACAATGCTCCTGCCGCTTTCTGGATTTTTTTTTTTCTTTCCAGCCTAACCTATTACCCCGAGACTTCCTGGTGATCTCCCATTCAAACACTAATTGAGTCTGACTTTGCTTAGCATTTTTTGAGATTGGTCACAGCTGACTGTGCACTACCCTGTAAGCTGGATGGAAATACTGTAGAGAATACAGTGTGAAAAGGTACTCATGCTAACATAATGTGTTAAAATGCTCTGCAAGGTAGAATCTAAATCCAACAATACCCCAGAGCTAAGCAATGTTCCCATCTGGCATCCAAAAGATAGTTATGGAGGTTCAGCTGATCCTCCTGGGAAGGCTCTATCACAGAAGGTATAGCTGAAAAGGTCCCCATTCAGCAAGGAATCATAGATGTCTTACGTTCACTTAGCAAGGAGTCACAGGAGACCTAGGAGTCTAGGCAAATGGGTTAAAGAGTATGTTACTAATTCAACTATTCTGAATTAGAAGATTTAGGAATTGCCAATATACATTCTCATTCTTGGGTTTCATTACTGTTTAAATTACCAGTTCAGTCACTTCTACCTCTTTGTGACCTGATAGACATCATTTTCTAAGGTTGTTTGCAGTGGTGCGCTGAAGCCAGTTCATACTGGCTCCATTAGCCAGTTGTTAAATTTTGCAAGCTGGTTCAAAGAAAACTGCACCAGTATGGCTGGCGCCACCAGTCAGCTGTTTGACAGCTGGCAGCACAGCAGAGTGGCTGCGATGGAGCTGGCAGTGTCAGTAAGGCCTGGAGGTGCTGGAGGAGCTCAGCAGCATGTCTTTCAGGGCAGAGGTGGCTGTAAAAGACTAGGTGGCAGCAGATCAGTTCTTTTGACTCTGTGTGTGTGTATATACATATACGTATACATACCTACACACACACACACACACACACAAACACACACATACACACACACGCACAAGCATGCATTTCTTTTTTGGAGAGCCAGTTGTTAAATATTTACCAGCATGTCACTGGCTGTCTGTCAGTAACCTCTTCTTGGACTTTGGAAAGCTCCTGTTTGAATCATCAGTGATACTATCTACTCACCTTGACTTCTGTCAGTCTCTTTTTAAATTCCCTTCAGTTTTTCCAATATTATGGTCTTCTACAATTACACTTGCATTATATCTATTTAAGCTGTAGTTTAATATCTAAATTGTAGTTTAATTAGTGCTTCCCATGAGGAATCCAGTTTTATCTAAGCTGTAGTTTAATCATTAAAGCTTCCCATGAGAAATCCAGTTTTACTTCATTTAGAATTGAAGTTTTGTTCTTCTTGTGGTCCAAGGAATTCCCAGCAATTTTTTCCAGCACTCCAATTCAAAGACATCCATTCTATTTGCTCTGTCTTTCTGAGGTATATGTCACAACTGACAACACTACATTGTCAGTGTGATGTCTCTGCACTTTAATATTTTGTCTCGCTCTGTCATAACCTTTCTCCCAAGTAGCAGATATTTTCACAACTGTAACTATAGTTTTGACAAATATCGTACTCAAGAGGAATTAATCAGTTTTGAGATTAGACAATAGCAGTCCCCATCTTCTGTGTGTCCATTTGATGTAAAGTGAGACAGAACCTAGAGAAAATCAGTGAAGGGCTGGGGATCCTAGATTGTACTTCCTGTCCTGTCCAGAAGCTCATTTGAAAGGCCAGGGGGAAAATGCTGTAGCAGTCTTGTTTTCCTTAGTTCCATACCTGGCATGTTCTTAGAAGCAAGTTCCATTAATTCATTGATAATTATTCCTAAGTAACTGAGAAGAACTTACTTATGAAGTAAGGATCATAGCCTCAATAGGGTTCCATGCAAATGTAATAACCTCTGTTTCTTCCAATTGATATGTAAAGTACTGGTGTATTTTGTTTATATTAGGATGCATTCTGGAGCAAGGAGAATAATGAGAGAGACAGACAAAGGGGCTGAGAAACAGAAATGGCAGAGCAGGTGTAACCATCAGTTGATGATTTCTTATTTCTTTTTCTTATACATTTCTTGTGCAACTTATACAACACTTCCTTTCCTTTGTTTCAGACAGAAAAATATGGTTGGATGACCACATCTGGTGAGTTCCTTATAAAAAATGAATAGATCAGCCATGGGTATCTGGAAATACCCAAGCTCTTGGCCCAAAGCATTTTACTATTTTTTAATCACAGAACCCAGTAAGGAACTAACACATATTATGGCATTCCAGTATGGATGATCAGATGACGACGACGACATTGGAAAGGGAAAAAAATAGAGAAAAATGTCAGGAGGAGATCTCTCCAAATTCTTCCCCTCCAAACTATTAATGCCTTAGGATTTCTAATGGTGTGTAAAGGGAAAATGGCAGAGAAAAGACTGAAGCGGTCCTTCTTGTCCATACATCTCCATTCCTGATGGAAAAGGCCTTTCTAAAAACAACAATGGCATTGGTTGTCTATCATACATATACAGTCCTGTTAATGGGTTTGAAGAAGTAAGTGAGGTGAAAGTTATAGATCAGTGGCAAACCATGTTTTGCAAGTAGGTTCAAGATTCCAGTCCTGGAATCTTCTGTTGGATCTGGGAAAGAAATTCCACAGAGCTGCTGCCAATTAATTTGGACAATACTGAAGTAGGCTGAGCAACAGTGGTCTGGGTAGGTATAAGCAGCTTCCTGTGCTTTACATTCAGAATCAGATTCTATAAGCCGCAAATGTTATGGGTAGCAGTTCTCAAAGGATGGGGAAAAGATAAAGGAGGGAACAATTCCTTTATTAATAACCACTTTACTATATTTAGTTTTTGATTTGTAAATAGAACAGCAGATTAATTCTAGGCAGTTTGAAGTCTGTCAGCTAAATGTAATATCTGTGCTCCAAACACTAGGCATTTATTATTTGGGACTGTTCCTTTCATGTGTTATTTTGAACCAAATAATGTGATTTTATTTATAGCTATGTTTTCCTAGTCAAAAGGGGTACAGCAGAAGCTGTTGTTTGGCCTTTGCAAATAATGGGGTTTATTTTACAAAAAGCTTTGCAAAAACAACAAATTGAAAGAAGCTCAATCATGAATTAAAGTGGATTTTGCAAGAGAAATAGAAAAACAGTGCCATCTTTTGGCTCAGGGAGAGGTTTCTAAAGTGGACATCTCTGGCTATAACCATTTCTCTCTTCCAGTGAACAAAATGAATATAAACCGAGGCTGTGCAGTTAAAACAATTTGATACATCTGCAGTTCACTGCATAACAGCAGCTGCTTTTTCCCATTCTCTGCATTGTGCTTCTCTCAAGCAGAAAGTGGTATATGAAGCAAGGATTTCTAGGTATTGCATCTCCAGAAAGAAGCCAGAAAGCCATTCAAAAAGGAAATAAAAGTAGTCCTCACTTACCAACTGCCTCTTGTACTGACCATTCGAAGTTACGACAGTGTAAAAAAAAATAGCTTTGTGACCAATCCTTGCATCTATAACCATTGCAGCATCCCGTAGTCATGTAATCACCATTTGTGTGCTTCGCAACTGGCTTGCGACATGCAGTTAATAGAGAAAGCAGAAGTAAAATTGCAAGCTGTGGTCACATGATGTTTTGCTTAGTGACAGAGTTGCCAGTCCCAACTGTGATCGCTAAGTGAGGACTATCTGTATAGCGATCCTATTGATATAAGAATTAGGGCATTTGACAGATCAACACACACGTCTTTTGATTGTTATGATTACCAGGTCCATCAAAATGTTAAGGCTGTGATTTGGTAAGAACATGTGGACTGAAACTTGCTTTGTGTGTTTGAGATCTTCCTGGACATTTAACTTGGGAAGAAAGTATCTTTGTTCATTCACCAAGAATGAGGCCCCTTTTAAAAGATTTCTCTCTTGGAGAAACACCTTTCTTCTCCAAGATTCTCATCCTCTGTGACTACAGACAAGATGCCACTCAGAGAATGGGATGGGACCGTAACATCACAAAATTCATAGTTCCCCACCTTTCAGTTTTTCAAGGTCAGAAAACTGGGCCCCACTAAACAAATTTGTTCCTCACAAGCCAGAGTTCAGAGCACAGAACATACACCCACAAACTCCATTCAAGAAACATACCCGATATTTGGTGTGGTAACCTGGATTGCTGTCGCTTCTTCTGCTGACCTCCTGTCTTCACAGTTTTCTACCATTGTAATTATTTACTATCAGAAATCAGAGAAGGGTTGATTATTCAGACCTGCTTATTCTGTTGCTAAACTCACATGAATGTTTAATTTATTGTCTCAGCTTTTTACCACTGGAGTTTACGTCTTGGCTAGTATGCTTCTTTAGGCCCATATCTTCTCATATATCTGTTTTTATAAAATTGTATCTCACAGATTATACATTCTTCACCAAGGTGAAAATTAAGGGTGAAAAAATGTCACAGTTCTCTGAGTAAAATGTTTGTTTTATTATTAATTAGGCCAAGCCCTTTCTTTAATATTAAATCACTATGGCACCACCCCACCATTTTAAGGGCATTGCATTCCTTTCTTTATGGATCAATTATTGCTTTGTCATTTGACACCTGTCTTTTATTGTTACTATTTTTGTAACCTTGCTATGCCTTTGAAGGAAACAGTCTAAACAAGTTAAACAAATCCCTGTGTTGAAATTAGCCTAAAAGCACCAGTGAACACAAAACAGGATGAAATTACCTTTGCTAAAATGCTCCATTAATACTACACATGTTAATCAAACTGCTAAATATGAAAGGCTATTCAGATTCCAGACATCATCAGCTAAAGTCACCCTCATTTAATCAAAGGGCACAGAAGAAAGTAATGATGGGCCTGGAGTCCAGTGGGTAGCAGGATATCAGAGTTAGGGAGACACTCCATATTCAGGGTCATTAAAAGTCACATCATACAAACTAATTGGAGTGGAAGGAACGTGTGTGAAAGGAATCTATGCAATGCTTCCTCATGCATTCAATATTTCAACCAACCAGTGTACACTTAGTGTCCTAGTGAAAAGCTCCAAAAGTCCCATAGACTTGGATTGGATGAATAAGGCTGAGGCCCATTCATAGTACCTTTAGACTGTAGTAATCCATGAATGTATTGGATGCAGTGGCAGTTTCATAGTTTGGGTGCAGCACCATGCATTTTACAGGGGCATATACAGAATTAAAAATTGAGCTATATGCCATGTTTCCACAATGGGCCATGCCCCAGGACATCTCATAGTAAATATAAAATAAATATCAAAATACAGCCCTATAGTTGAAAAACAATTTACTGCAATGCACATCAAACTAATTAAAATAAGATAAAGTCAACAAACCAATAAATCTACTGCAAACTCAATATTGCAATGAAAATATACAATCATCTTTTGTACCTTTTGTATCTTTATCACCGCCCGGTGATAAAGTTTGATAAAAGATACAATTACAATTAATTTATAGTGAGTACAAAAGCGAAAACAGTATTAGCAGTAAAAAGGAAATAGTTAAACTCTTACTGCGAGTGCTGGTCTTATTGCACTTTAAGAAGCTATAGCAGCCAAGCTTAAGTAGAGTTTGGACTTTTGGAGAGTTGTTTCACAGTTTACTCAACCACATAATCCTACCTCTTGAATGTTTTGTGGCCAAGAGTAATTTCTTCACTGACCAGAGACTTTGAATCAATGGACTACATAAGAAGTGTTTCGGTTCAATCATTTTACAATTTCATGAAGCAGGAACTAAACTAGGTTGGCCAGGTAGATGGCCAAATTTCACTCTTTGGATATAAGCTACTTAATATGGAACTAGAAGTAAAATTGTGTGGCAATACTATTTAACCAACAGGGTTCTGCATTTAATTTTTTCATTTTGTGATTCATCTTCTACAGTGCTGATAGATGAAGGCTATTTTATCATTTGAGTTTGCATCAATTTAAGGATCAGCCACACGATTTTAAGTTCCCTCTTGCTAGAGAACTTGTGATGAGCTCCATATGTAATGTGCAATTATAGACACAGATCCTGATATACTGAGTTGTTATTTTTATGGCATTCTAGATTTGCAATTCCCTTCAGATTTGCATTCACAGAATGTCCACTTCTGAAGTGCATGTTTGTTGTCTGAGGCCATTAGGCAGAGTAAGGCAGTTGCAAGGAGTTGGAGAGCACAGGCAAGGTACTAAGGGACAGAGATGTGCATGGGTTTTAGTCTGTTTTGCATACCCCAAGCTATTCTCTGCCTCATGTAAAAGACCAGTGTTCTCCATTGCACAACAGTTGAAATAAATTTTGTCAGTCCAGTCAGACATTTTACCTTTAACTTCAAGCAAATGTTTTGGCAGCTCCCTATGTGCCCAATAGAAGTGGACATAGCATATGGGTTTCTATCTTGATGCTCTGCTCTTCACAAAAACACAATATAAAACACCATGTAAACATATCTGTGTACCATATTCTATCTCCATTTTTGCACATCAGATATGGAGCTCACTACTTCCCAGAGTCTGTGACACATCATGAGGAGAGAGAGGCATCTTTCTTCGTGATTGAGGATCCTAGAAGGGAATAGAGATCCATACACCGCCAGACTTACGAAATATCCACTTCTAACTGGCCAGTCACTGTTTCTAGCTCTCCAGAGAATGCAAGGAAATAATTGTCTTGCAAAACTCTTCCAAAAGGCTCCAAGCTTGGTTACAAAACCAAGAGAGACTCTCTTTCAGAAGATATGAGAACCTATCAGACAATTAGGAAGCTAAATTATTGACTTTAGATTTCACATCAGGAAGTCTATTAACTGCTGCTGCAGGCAATATGTATTTGACTTTGGATTGGCACATAACATCTCAGCAAAGCATCTTAATAAATGACAAAATACAAAGGTCCCTGTCATGCTGCTAAGAGAGCTTCTAGCTACAGGGAATAGAAACAAGAGCCACTATCAAGCTCAGTAGATGTTACATTTATTTATTCACCTACTTTGTTTAGATAGCCACCTGCTCAACATGCAACACAGGACAGTGTACTCAGTTAAACAACAAATAACACTACAAAAATAAAATATAATAAAATATAACAAGACCTAAAACAAATTGTGTCAGAGACAATTCAGCAATCAAAAACAATAAGCCCAGGCAAGTTCATAAACTTCCTGATCCAGTGCTTAGGGATCATGTCTTCAGAGCCTTACAAAAGGCAGGCAGGCAGGCAATGCTTGCAGTAAGTGAGAGATCCCAGAACATGCCAACCCTGTCACATCTTAACAGACAGGCAGAGTTCATCAAAAACAGACTGTCCTGCAAATAACTAGACCCCATGGCCTGAAGGTCTTTAAACGCAATACCTTCCACCTTGAATTGCCTCTGGAAGCCTACTAGCAACCAGTGCAGCTCACAAAGTAGTGGTGCTACATGGGTGTATCAAGGTGTGCCCCTAAGTACCTACACTGCAGCACTCTGGACCAGTTGCAGCTTTCAAGTGGTCTTCAGGGGCAAGCCCTGTGTAGAGCCCATTGCAGTAATCCAGACCAGTTCTGGCCAAGGCATGAATGACCACAAGTAGGACTTCCCAATCTAGGAATGGACACAATTGACACACAATATGGATTTGTGCAAGGACTTCCAAGCTACAGGCTCTTCAAGCAGGAGTTATGAGCCTAGGAGAATTCCCAAATTATGCACCAGACCCATCTAGGGGAATGCAACCCCAGGTAATCCAGGTTGTAGAAGCAACCCACTGCAGCCTGACTAGTTTGGAGTTATCTGAGAGGAATAATGTTTCTCCCACCCCACCTCACCCCCAACTTACCCCCAGAATGATAACGGACTCCAATTAAGTCATCCCCAGTCCTGGAAAAATATCCACAGCAGTCCTATAAAACCATAAATCTTAAGACCTAGTCTTCACAGTCCTATCTATCTATCTTATATGAGTGCCCATTTTTAATTAATTAACTACAAGCAGCTAACAATATTTTTTTTTTAAAAAGTACATATAAAAAAATAGTAGCAAGAAAAATAAAAGGTACCAGAGAGAGATAACCCCTCAATCAGTACAGAGGAAAAGGCACAAACCAGGCTGCCCTAAAGCCTGAGGGAACATCTTTTGATGCCTTGGGTGTAAATAACATAAAGGCGCTGCCAGTAATGGGAGTAGGCAGCTGAAAGTTTACTTCCTCACAGTTGCAATGGCACCACGTAACGGCCACTGCTCAGGGTGATGGGCTCCACAGAAGCTGCAGGACCCAAGCCAGTACCCAGCTCGGCCTCCAGTCTGATCCCACTCCTGCTGTTGCTTCCCCATGCCACCCAGTCACTCCAGCACTTTGAGGCCAGGCACAGACAGGTCATCGCACCAGCAGTCAGGAGAAAGAAGGTCTGCTGCCAACAGAGACGCACCAGCCGTCCCCAAAGCAACTTCCTGGCAGCGCCCCCAGGCAGGCGTGTGCCACTGCTCAGCAGCCTTGTTGTTTCTGCTTCCAAACTGCTGGATCTGTTCCACTATCCATTATTCTTAAAATGTGCCTAGAGCTGGACACAGCACTTGAAATATCAGCAGCACAGAATAAGTGGAAATATTACCTTCCGTAATTTGAAAACTGCTGTACTTCACTGATGCAGCCTAGAATTGCATTTACCTTTTAGCAACCAAATCACTCTGCTGACTCATATTCAGTTTCTGGTTTGCACTTTCATCTACTGTGTTTGCTCCTTTGATTTTCTCCCTTTTTAAAAAGTTGCTTCTTTGCCAGCTCCTCTTATAATACCTTTATCACTTGATCTGATAAATCTTCATCCTATAGCTGAAATGTGACTAGTCATGGCTCCAATGCTCTTAGTTTTTCTTCTGAGACCAGTTGTTTTGAGGCAGAAATTCAAACATACCAAAAGCACTAAAGTCTACAACTCCACATAGGTTTTTTTAAAGCACCACCAGTCAAAATGCTTGTATTATTTCTTGTTCTCTTCTCAGAGTAGTCAAATTCAACCTGTTGATTAAAAGGGGAAGGAATTTATTACAGACCTCCTCTTTAAACTCCAATGCCAAACTTCTGTTAACTCTTTCAATCCACTTATTTCTAGGAAACTGGTTGCCTTATATTCTTCCCACAGTCCTGCAACAGCCTCCACTGACTCAGCTGAAAGCAGTCACCCAGTCAGCAGCTATTCAGCCCTTCAAAGTTTAGTGTTCAGTTCATCAGAAACTTACAGTTTTCTGGCTGCTTCTCTGAAGAGGTTTTCCCTTTCAGGGTACATTTAAACTGGAGACCAAAATACAATTATACAGAAGGACAAATAGATTTATTGACAGGTTCAGTACTGTAGGCAAGGAAGCATTAGCCTAGGGAGGGATGGGGTTACATGACCTTTTTATAGACTTATGCAAATTACTTATTTCATCTAATTAGTCATGTTACAATTACAATTATATGCAATTACTATTACAAGCAACAATGCCATAGCCATTACAATCATGACCCAGTTCATATACACAAAATATATAATATAATAAATACAATACAATACAATAATATAAGTAGGTAAAATGTGAGCATACTTTCCCAATAAAATAAAACCTTTAATTAAACAAAGGGGCCTCATACTCTGTAGCTAAATTGTGATTTTTGCAAAATTGTTATCTAAAAACTTGGTTCCAGGTGCTAAGATTAACTTGCTATTACCTAGCTAGGTGCTTACTATCAACTTTCACTGCTGTCTTGTATTCCTGCAATTAACACTTTCATTTTCATATTAGTGCCTGGTTACCTCAGGTGCTGCTGAATATTCCAGATCCTTAACTGCTTTTAGCTGAATTTACAATATTACTTATAAGAAAATATACTTGAATTGGGGTCTCGGATCAACTCCCTAAAATTTTCTCCTACATGACTCTTTCTCTTTTTTGTCTCTTTTTCCTGTTGGACACCACTGCCAAACTTTTGCTAGTTCTCTGTTTGCTCACCCAATTTACTTATTCCCCAAAACTGCCTGCCTTATATTTTTCCTACAGTCTCTGCTTACTTTGCTTTCCCTACCTTCTATAATGAATAGGAAAAGTTTCAGGAAGGCCTGACAGGTAGTATACAATAAAAAATTTGATCAGGCTATCAAATAAGACTTGTAATTACTATGCTTTTGAGAACATTACAAGCTGAATCTATCTAGAAAAAAAATCAGAAAAGATTTCCTTGAGCTTATTATTAAATAGATGGGAGCAATTAAAGAAGATGATAATCCCAAAGTAGAGATTTACTGCATTCTAAGAAGATAAATTATCAATTGATTGAAGAAATTACTCTGAAATCTCGAAATGAGAAATTAGAGATACAAAGAGTTAAACAAGAAATAAATTAATTTCACAGTATAATCCTAGCTATTGTTAAATCATTACAATTTCTGACAGCTTAATTTTAGGAAATTTTAAAACTATTATTTCTTTGGGCAATGAATACAGAGCTGTAAGAGAATTAAGCAGGAACAGGTTCTCTTTATGGGATACCAAGCCCTTATCAAGGTTTTCAGTGAGCACGCAGAGAACTCCTCCTTTGGTGAGCACTATCAATGAAGCTAGGGACTAGAACTAGGGACCAAATTGGCAATATCCGATGGATAATGGAAAAAGCCAGGGAGTTTCAGAAAAACATCTATTTCTGTTTTATTGATTATTCTAAAGCCTTTGACTGTGTGGACCATAACAAATTGTGGCAAGTTCTTAGCGCTATGGGGATACCAAGTTATCTTGTCTGCCTCCTGAAGAATCTGTATAACGACCAAGTAGCAACGGTTAGAACAGACCACGGAACAACGGACTGGTTTAAGATTGGGCAAGGAGTACGGCAGGTCTGTATACTCTCACCCTACCTATTCAAGTTGTACGCAGAACACAACATGTGACATGCTGGGCTTGAGGAATCTAAGGCTGGAGTTAAAATCTCTGGAAGAAACATTAACAATCTCAGATATGCAGATTATACCACTTTGATGGCTGAAAGCGAAGAGGAACTGAGGAGCCTTATGATGAAGGTGAAAGAAGAAAGTGCAAAAGTTGGCTTGCAGCTAAACCTCAAAAAAACCAAGATTATGGCAACCAGCTTGATTGATAACTGGCAAATAGAGGGAGAAAATGTAGAAGCAGTGAAAGACTTTGTATTTCTAGGCTCAAAGATTACTGCAGATGCTGACTGCAGCCAGGAAATCAGAAGACGTTTAATCCTTTGGAGAAGAGCAATGACAAATCTCAATAAAATAGCTAAGAGCAGAGACATCACACTGACAACAAAGGTCCGCATAGTTAAAGCAATGGTGTTCCCCGTAGTAACATATGGCTGCGAGACCTGGACCATAAGGAAGGCTGAGAGAAGGAAGAGAGATGCTTTTGAACTGTGGTGTTGGAGGAAAATTCTGAGAGTGCCTTGGACTGCAAGAAGATCCAACCAGTCCATCCTCCAGGAAATAAAGTCAGACTGCTCACTTGAGGGAATGATATTAAAGGCAAAACTGAAATACTTTGGCCACATAATGACAGGACACCCTGGAGAAGATGCTGATGCTAGGGAGAGTGGAAGGCAAAAGGAAGAGGGGCTGACCAAGGGCAAGGTGAATGGATGCTATTCTAGAGGTGACGGACTCGTCCCTGGGGGAGCTGGGGGAGTTGATGATTGACAGGAAGCTCTGGCATGGGCTGGTCCATGAAGTCACGAAGAGTCGGAAGCGACTGAACAAATAAACAACAACAAAATCAATGAAGTGCCACTCCCTCTTCCTGGCTCTTGCCCAAATTTTCACTTGTCAAATGTTTTCCAGGAAGAGAAGCTCTGGAACGTGATGCAGGCAGTCTTGCAGTTTGCATCAAAGCCACCCAGCCTGGAATCTCCTGGTGACACTCTGAAGATCTTCCAAACAGAGCCACTTCAGCATACAGTGGGAGCGGTCCTAAACCTGCCAGCCTGGAAGCATTTTGGCAGACTGCTAAGAAGACCCTTCCCCTGCAACACTGACCGAAAGTGGCTTAAGGCCACCCAGTCAGCTTCATTGAGGTGAATAAAGTTGCCTCTTCATTTCAACAGAGAGAATCCCGTGGCCCACCTGGCATAAATCAGGTTGTCACCATGAATCTAAGTCACTTCACACAGGCTTAGTTCTCAGAGGCTTATGCATCTGTGAAATGAGTGTTCTTAAAAAGATAGATAGTGTGGTAAGAACATAATTTCCCAGATATTCCTATTTTAGGAGCTTTAAGAAGCAAATGAATAATAGCAACACATAAGGACAATAAAAGGCCAAAGAGCCTTCAGAGTTCTGGAGCTGAACAAATAATGAAAGCAACTCAAAATTTAATGGATTTGAAAATAAAAAATCTAAATAAATGGCAGTTTATTTCTTTGAAAAAAAAAGCATAAGTAGTTGGCAACAGACATGGCATGCAATAAATATTGATGACTGCAAACAAGAGGGTAGCTTTGTGAAATCGTTCTTCCTTGAAGAGATTTCTCTGAAGAGGCTCAACAGTGAAGCTTTTGTATCCATCCTTTGCTGGAAGGGCACTCTGCTCCTTTAGAGTTTATTCAGACCTTGGGCTACCCCAAACAGTTGTTTTCGTAGCTTTTAAAGGCAAAATTCGATATGGAACCATACCTTGTTTTTGCTGTTAGTGGCATAATATGCCATACTTCTAAAAACTGAACGTTATCCTCCCTCTCCTTCCAATCTATGTAGCACATAGCCCTCTAGAATTTTTTTAAAAAGAAAGGTAAGCTGCAGTACAGCAATCCCTTGAGGAGAAGCTCTTCCTAGGGCATAAGATGTGGGGTACTGCTAGACAGACTTACCTAGCTATATTGAACTAGAATCAATGGGCCTTTACTTTGCATTTTTCTTCTTAACAGATCTGCTGTGGTGAAAAAGAAAGGGAATGGGAAAGTACAGGGTGGTTGCAGATTGAAGACATAATTTGCTTTCTCCTCCATAAAAGAACCTGAGTGAAGTGGAGCAACAGCCACTTATGGAGTTCCCCTTGTTCCTGATGGATCTTAGGACAGGAAAATGCAATTGGGGCATATGCATTAATTTGTAAGGCTGTGCACACTTGGAAAAGGGTTTGGAAGAGCTGCTTTGGATCTTGCATGAGTGCAGTAGCTCTCCACCCTTCATTGTTCAGTGTGTTGCTACTTTGCCAGTCACACTGAAGATGCCCTGCTTTCATGACCACATTATTAAAGCAGTGGTATCTTTTTACAGCAAAAAACTGAAGATAGGTGAGAAGTGCTCTGCTTGCAGAAGGTCCAAAGCCCTTCTTTCAAATCATTCTCAAAGGATGCACCCCACTATTTATTTTCTTGGAGAAGCCCTCATATTGGTGAAATACAAAGAGCAAGGCTGAGTGGACATGGGTACAAGCTCAAGTTCATGTCTACTCTTGTGGTAAGAGTAGCAAAGCATCAATACTTCTCTGCACTTATTTGGTCTATGGAATGTCAGCTAGCAATATTTTGTAGGCTGACTCACTCCATGTTACATACAAAATTGCTCATAGCTGCTCTGAGTTGGATGGCGGATTGGAATGTCACGGGATGTCAAGAAGATCAAGGCTGTGGATGGTGTGATTGAAGCCCTGCTCTCTTTAATATGTGTTGCCCATGAGATGCTTGTAAAAATAGGTGGGATGTATATCACATGTTCACAAACGCATCTTAACTTCTCAGACTCTCCCATAGATCCCCTGATCATAATATACAATATTCCATTTCTAAAATTCTATTTTTTTAAGCATGAGTTCATTTCATTTCATTTTCTTAAGAGATTGTGATTTTTTTAAAAACTTCTACCCAGTTTGGTGTAGTGGTTAAAGCGCCAGGCTAAAAACCAGGAGACCATGAGTTCCAGTCCTGCCTCAGGTGCAAAGCCAGCTCAGTAACCTTGGTCCAGTCACTCTCTCTCAGCCCTTGGAAGGAGGCAATGGCAAACCACTTCTGAAAAATCTTGCCAAGAAAACTGCAGGGACTAGTCCAGGTAGTCACCAGGAGTCAAAAACTGACTCAAATGTGCACGTGCACACACATACACACACAAACAGAATTTATACATATTTCCCCAACTCACACTTTTGTACTCATTTCTCCCATGTATACATAATTTTCCCTAATGTATGCTTTTTCCTACATAATTTTTCTTGTTTTATAAATATGTTAACTTCTTTTTTTTTCAGTAGGACAACTACAGTATATCTTAAAATTCAGAAGCATATGAAAACCAAAGAACAGTTGTATTGTGATTTGCCTACAAGCTGGGAAATGCAAAATAAACTGGTCCACATTAAAATGAAAACATACTGAATTTCTTTCTCTTTTCTATTTAAAGGCACCTTGAAAATGGGGGGGGAGAGAATACATTCTTAATATTTTACTCATTTTAATGCTTGCACTGTAGAAAACTGAGTTTATTCTTGGCATATTGTGGAAGTGAAATCTGCCCCATCAGAACTCTTTCCTCTGGTAGGGGGCAGAACAAAAATTTTGCAGCCTTAATTGCAGATATTAGAAAAAAATTGTACCTAGCAGTTCTTATAACTGGTTATTTTTTGAGGTAGCCATTGGATTTCAGAACTGGTATGAGAGACAAAATAACAATACTATGCATTGGATTTATATCAAACAATTCACCCATAAGAGCCTCTTTCCTTTGAATAGCATTGTTTTAATTAAAGAAAGAAAAAGAAAGAAAGAAAGAAAGAAAGAAAGAAAGAAAGAAAGAAAGAAAGAAAGAAAGAAAGAAAGAAAGAAACCAATGACAGGGCTGATTAAAGTTTGTTCAAGCATACATACAATTTCATACCTTCAGCTCTGCCCCAATCATCATTTTTAACTCTGTTCTGTAGAAATCACTGTTTTAACATTTTCTCTGTTATTTATCATCTATATCTCTATCTATCTATCTATCTATCTATCTATCTATCTATCTATCTATCTATCTATCTGGCCTTGTACACAAACACACAAACACACTGTTGTTGTTTATTCATTCAGTCGCTTCCGACTCTTCGTGACTTCATGGACCAGCCCACGCCAGAGCTTCCTGTCGGTCATCAACACCCCCAGCTCCCCCAGGGACGGGTCTGTCACCTCTAGAATATCATCCATCCACCTTGCCCTTGGTCGGCCCCTCTTCCTTTTGCCCTCCACTCTCCCTAGCATCAGCACCTTCTCCAGGGTGTCCTGGGTGCCTGTAAAATCTGATGGGTTTGTTAGAACAACAAAGTCATGTAAGCTCTGCCCTTTATGGACATACTTCACATGATGATCTTGCAATGTACCTACAAAAAGGGAAGGCAAAAGTGAACTACTGAAGTCGAGTGAACAAATGTGATGAAACAATGATTTGAGGAATTATAGGTGGTACATAAGAGAGGAGATACTGTAATCATAACATACCCTCGTGTATTTTTATGTACCATGTTCAATGTTTCATTATTAGTTGCAGAGTAACTTGCTTCACAAACACCCTGGTGTGTAATGTGACATTCTCAGAATTAAAACAGTAGCAGTTCTGCACTTTAGTCATATAAGCTGATGCTTTTTGCACATTTCTTGGTTGAGAACATAAGCACCCAAAAATGGATTGGCAGCTCAGGGGTGTAATATAAATCAGGCAACAACCAGTTTCAACAATTATTCATCAAGGGAGCCTTTCAACATAAGCAATCCTAAGGAAGTTAATAACCAGAATGTACCAATGGATATTTTTTTTAAAAAACTATATTATTTCCACAAACATTTTTTTTAAAAGGTGAATCACAATAACACCAACAAGACAGAGATTCTCAAAGTGGGTGATGCCATGAACCTAAATTTTCAAATAAGATTGACTTTCTCATCACCATAATATTCCAAATTCAGGAATCTGCTCTACATAATAAATTAAACTAACGTTAAATTGAAATCCTTAAGAAAAATAGCATTTTTGGAATGTAGGACTGATAGGGGAAAAAAAGTCTTCCACATAAATAATTCCTTTTGAGCTGAGTAACACTTCTTGAAAATAAAAGAACATTTATCCTATTTTTTGTACTCAGAGAACAAAACATGGAGACATGAGAAGAAATAGTTTGATCTCCCTCTTGGATGCAAATGGCAAAAATATGAATGCTTAGAGAGATTTTTTTTAACCCTCCCTTTTTCTTTTTAGTATCACTGGGATAGTACACAATTAATTAAAGCAATTTTAAAGGCTTTAATAGTAAGAAGTATCCACTGCAATCCTAAACTCACTGGCCATGCTTCAGCTTAGAACTGGTTTGATGTAGCATAATTTTGTGCCCAGAGTCCTATTGAACTAAATAGGAATATGTACAGATAAAATCTGAGACAACTTTCCAACCCTACACCATCATTATGCACAATATTAGTACTATTGATAGTAATCAATAGAAGTTAAATTCTTTATTAAGTGGCCAAGTCCCAGAATTTCAATACAATTAGAATTAAGCCAAAACCTCACGTTTTTCCTGCTCGCCTGAACAAAACAGCTGTCTGGAAAGCCTAGAACACAATCCTATTAGAGCTGACATTTTTTGTGCATGCAAAGCCTGATTGTAACGATTGCCTATTCTAAACACCATCAGACTCATAAGCAGGATCACAAAGATATCTGATGTATTAAAGAATAGTATGCAGGTTCACAAACTCTGGAACATACGGGCATATCTGCACATACTATTTAAGATGGACTGGCCTGTGCTCATGTTATATAATGGTATGTGGGAATGACCTTGGGAGACTGCGTCCAGACGTGCTGGCTAGGGAACAGTCAGCTAAGAGACCGCATAGTCCACAGCTGCATAGTAGGTGGAGCAAGAGGCTCAGAAGAGACCCTCCCTGGGGAATGTCTCTGAGCCCAGATTCCCAAGGTCATCCCCACATGCCATTACATGCTAGCTTGACTCTAAACTGGCTTCAGAAAACCTTGTTTGTTTGAGACACTGTGGTAACAAGATATTCACTGTGGTTTGCAAGATATTCAGTCCAGGCTGTGAGCTCCCATGTCCTCTCATTGGACAATCAACCTCCTGACTGCTATGCCCGCCCACCCTTCTGTATCTAGTTTTGTGGGTAGGTCTTCCTGGACATACAGTATATACCTCTATATGTGCATGCACACAGAGAGAGACACACAGACACTGTAATGAATGCCTATTCTAAAACACTCTCAGACTCATGAGCAGGAATGCAAAGATATCTGATTTATTAAAGAATAATGTGCAGGATCACAAAGAAAGCTGAGAATGATAAAAGCGCACCAAATGCAAACTAAAAACCCTCGGTACAAATGAGATCCCTCCCCCCATAGAATCTTCCCAGGCTCACAATCCCAGGTGCTCCTAACGGCTTCTGATGGTCTGCGGGAAAAGTCCTTGAACAGAGCACATAACCCAAACACATTCCATTGAAATGAACATAGATACAGAGCTTGGCACAAGGTTTCACAGCAGCTCCCTCCCAACAGAAACGCGCGTCAGCACCATGGCATGTGAAACGTTATGATGTACAATGCACATTGAAACAGTGAACATGACATACTGCCCCCCAAAAGAAAGAAAGCATTAAGTGGAAGTTTTCAATGGGTAAGCCAAATGGAAATGGTTAACTAACTCAGGAGCATTAACGTGGCGAGCAGGCACCCATTCAGGATGAGGAAAGTGTTTCCAGCGGATCAGGTACTGGAGGGTGCCCCGAAGCTTGCGAGAATCAACGACCTCCTTGACTTCAAAGTGCTGTTGCCCGTCAATCATGATCGGAGCAGGAGGAGGAGGTTGGAGATGCCAGCAGGAAGAGTGGTGGACAGGCTTGAGCAGGCTGCAATGGAAAACAGGGTGCAAGCGTTTCAAATTGTGAGGCAGGTCCAACTTAACAGTAACTGGATTGATAAGACCAACAATAGGGAAAGGACCAATGAACTTGGGAGCAAGCTTTTTCGAGGGCTGTGGGGACTTGATGAATTTGGTAGAAAGATAAACCTGATCCCCAATTTTGAAATCGTGTTGCACAGAACGATGCTTATCGGCTTGAAACTTGTAAGCAGCCTGGGCATCAGCCAAAGCCTGTTGAATCACCGGCCAGGAATCAGCCAGCTTAACAGCCCAGTCAGAGGCAGAACAGGACTGGGGAGGGGTTTGTGGCAGCTCATGGATGGGAACAAAGTCGTGGCCAGAAACCACATGAAAAGGGGTCTGCCCGGTGCTCTGATGGATAGCATTGTTGTAAGCCACCTCAGCAAAGGGCAACAAGTCCACCCAATTGTCCTGATGGTAACTTATGTATGCTCTAAGGAATTGTTCGAGGGCAGAGTTCAAAATCTCTGTAGATCTGTCTGTCTCAGGATGCGACGATGTGGACAGCGCCTGTTTGGTGCCAATCAATTTTAAAAATGATTTCCAAAACTGGGAAGTGAATTGTGTCCCACGGTCACTGACCAAACGGGAGGGGCTACTGTGGAGATGGTAGATGTGGACGAGAAATAGGTGGGCCAATTGCGGGGCCGACGGGATGGACGCACATGGAATGAAATGGGCTTGTTTGGAGAAAAAATATTTTACAGCCCAAATGACAGTTTTCTTCTGACTGGGGGGTAAGTCCACAATAAAATCCATAGAAATCTCATCCCAGGGACGGATTGGGCTGGCCACAGGCTGCAGAAGCCCCTGTGGTTTCCCCCCTTTACATTTTGACATGGCACAAACGGGACAGGAAGCAACATAGTCCTTTACATCACGCCTTAAAGTTGGCCACCAAAATTGACGGCGAACCAAATGCAATGTTTTGACAAAACCAAAGTGTCCAGCAAGTTTATCATCATGGGAACGCTGGAAAACATCAGCCCTTAAAGTTTCAGGCACATAAAGGCGGTGTTCCACCCATGCTAGACCGTCTTCAAAAGAAACATTGTCTCTATTAGCTAGCAACTAAGTGTCAGATTTCAGTGCCTGGAGAAAGTCCTTCTGTAACTGACAAGGAACTTGCATTTTTCGCCTCCCAGATGGGGCTGGGGGCGGGGTTGCCTGTGCACTGGTCTGGCTCCGGGTGACTGCAACCAAGCCCAGTTGTGGTTCAGTGAGAACAGTCCCCACTATATCTGCCACATGGTCAGAGTCCTGAGGTAAACATGACAAAGCATCGGCCAGCTAGTCTCACTTAATTGAACATACCAGTCAGCCACTCGTCCCTTCAGCTTGGTGGCAATGGCAGTTATTTTAGCCTCTTCGGAAGGGAAGCAGGGTCCAAACTGTTTCATATAACCTTTAGCATTAGTGAGGAAGAAAGACAACTTAGTTGGATCCCCGTCAAACTTGACAGAAAAGTCTTTCACCCCCACTCCTGTTGGAGCAGAATCAGCGGCTGCTTGAGTGGTTGGGCCCCAGGTTACAGTAGTTCTCCTGTCTCGGGGTGAGGACACTGATGGACAAGCTCTGAGGGGTGGAGATTCATCCCGGCTCCGACTCCGGCCTCGCTCTGCCGGTGGTTTGGGTGAGGGGATGGAGGATGATTGCATGGAGCTGGACACTCCTTCGCGGCTCGGCTGCCCCCCCCCCCCCATGACAGAGATAGGGCTTTTAGCATGTACTCCATCTATTCTAATTTGGCCTCTACCACTCTTAGCCTTTCAGGGGTTTGAGATTCCTCCCTGCCTCGTGTGTTAGGCTGTCTCCCTTCTAATACCATGACGTTTGGGGTCAGCGGGACCTGATACTTCCAGGACGCCTGGGACGTCCCTGGCTGGGGTTCTCCCATTTCATCCCAGGTGATCAACTCTCCGGGCGATTCGCTGGGTGCCGGTTGCTCTGGTGCTCTCCCATCTTCGGATTCCTCTCCCTCAGGGCTGGAACTTGAATCCTGCCATAAACCTGAAGGTTCTGGGGTGAGGCTCAGTTCTCCGCTCCTGACCATTGACTCGGGCATCAAGCCAGTCGGCTCCTCAAGTCTCTCGGTCGTGGATTTGGATTTGGCCATCGTTAACTGTTTTCCCTCACAAGAAACTGATCTTGGTAGGAGCTAACGGTACAACTTTGGGCATTCTCAGCTTTATGTAATGAATGCCTATTCTAAAATGCTCTCAGACTCATAAGCAGGATCACAAAGATATCTGATTTATTAAAGAATAGTATGCAGGTTCACAAAAAAAGCTGAGAATGGAAAAAGCGCACCAAATGCAAACTAAAACTCCTCAGTACAAATGAGATCCCTCCCCCCTGTAGAATCTTCCCAAGCTCACAATCCCAGGTGCTCCTAACGGCTTCTGATGGTCCGTGGGAAAAGTCCTTGAGCAGAGCACATAACCCAAACACATTCCATTGAAATGAACATAGATACAGAGCTTGGTACAAGGTTTCACAGCAGCTCCCTCCCAAACAGAAACGCGCGTCAGTGCCATGGCATGTGAAACATTACGATGTACAGTGCACATTGAAACAGTGAACATGACACTGATCCTGTCAGACACCCTCCAGGTTTTCCTTCCCACTGTGCCTGACAAGCAGAATAATGTGAAGTTTTGGCTTAGTTGCTGTAATATGTGCACTATTTTAACAACCAGTTCTCCTAAACGGGACTAACACCCCTGTGGTAGCTTTTTTATCTGATGTCTAAAGACAACTATGTAAGCAAGCAATTTTAAGCAAGTGTTCTGCCTTGAGCATGCTGTAGTTGTGCAATCTCATAAAGCTATTTCTGATGGGAAGAGGAGATGAATGCTATGTTGACATCTATGGTTGCTCACTTTCTTTGGGTGGCACCAAAAATAGCTCTGAAGTTCTGGCATTTTTCTTCACAGTAAGCTTGAGAATAGTGGACTTGAAAATAATTCCCCAAGTATTACCTAGCCAGCACAACAACTTGAGTGTGTTTGTTGGATACAGTGGGAATTGTAATCCAACACACCTTGTTGGTAAAGTCTACAAACTGGCCCCGGAACAGTGTCCTATGTAAAGCCAAAAATATCCGTGGGTTCCATCTAGTGTAATGATTTTCTAGCCCAAAGGTTTTACCATTTTACAAGTGATAACCAATCCAACACTTCAGTTGCCTTTCTACCTGTTGTTCAACAAACCCATTCAGAACAGCTTGCTGAAATTTTTTTTCCATAAGGGATTGTACCCACAAAAGGCAATTGTATAAAACATGGCATCTCTTACACTTCTTCCACTGACTGAACATTAGGTACAATTCATTATTTAACTAATCAGTTTTTCCAAACACACAAATTATATTTAGGGGGAAAAAAATCTGTAAAGTCTGTTTACATTCAGCAAGTGGCTGTAGAAATCAAGTCCATTGCACAGTGTTGCTGATACTGACATTACTGTCAGAGTAATGCCACTAATCATTTGCCCTGTGATTCCTACAATGTGGTAGGTATTTCTAAAGCAAGGCTTTAATGGCATCAGTTGAATTATTCATACAGCAGTGTGCCAACTTAGCACGTCAACTTCTTGATGAGGACAGTGCAGGATAAATGGAATGTGCAAATAGCAAAGCAAATGAGTGCTTTGCAGCTGTATACGAAGAAGCAGCTCTTCATGCTACTCATAAAAAATATTCAGTCATGTTACTGATTTTAAGAGTTAACAACAAACCTATGCCTAATGATGGCCTATTTTCTTTTCTAAGGGATTAGTAGTTCCAAGCCACAATCATTTGGGTTTGAAAATCTATAATTTTCAGGCTTAGCGTATGGGTAGGTGGTTGTATTAGAGGCAGTGATGCATTTTTAGATAGGGAATTAGCATTTATTTTATTTGAATTTTGAATTCAAACCCTTATTTTATTGTAATTTAACTTCAATTTTCATGAACTTTGTAAATGTGATTGAAATGTATGGGTCTGGTTTTGTTCAAGAATTACTTTGTTTCTCTTCTCTTCTCTATATCCCATTTTAACCTATCAATTCCCAAATAGCAAGCAACAACTCTTAGGGATAAAATCTGAAATTAATGGGGAAAAGTTATGAACAGTTAGACATTTAAAGATGCATCACCTCATCCTTTCACAAACTGAAAGGTTATAACTTCTGCTCTCCTAGCAAAACTAACAGAATGGGTCCATATGTATGCGTATTTTAATCACAAAGGGAGAGAAACAGCCTTGCATTCCTGTACCAGAACAAAGTTGCTGAACTATCATTTCTGCCAATGTCTAAATTGCCATTTAACAACTGGCTAGCTGCCAGCTGTGTCAGGATAACAAATGAGTAGACTAGCTAGGAATTCTGGGAGATGTCACCATAGCCCATCTGGAGGGCAGTGAATTGGGGAAAGTCGGTCTAGAGCATAATGTTCATTAATATCTAACAAATCCAAACTGTGATGACAAAATGAGTATCTCAACTTCATGAATCAAAGTGATTTGGATGCAGGTATGTAAGTCATAGGGTTTGCCCCCAAATATCATGACATGTGATTTGTCATTTGCCCCCACAGACACCTATGGTATCCAGCAATTGTCCTGCCTTTGTAATTAATATGGTGCTGCCTCTTCTCCTCGTTCTTCCTCCATATAAACAAGCAGTGGGGACCCTGTGCCCCCCCCCAAATCATAGTCATTCCTGGCAGCATGACAAATAAGGCAAGAAGCTAGAGGGCTGAGAGAGGAGAGTCCAAAACAAGCCTTTCATCTACATCTCTTCTTCTCCTGCCTCCATTTTCTCAATTCATCATGGATGCTGTCCTATGATAACAAAGCTGCTTGAAAAAAATGATGCCATCCTTGCTTAGAAGCCAATTCTCCTGTGACAAGTAAGAACTTGTTTTCTTTGTTTTGGAAGCTGCTGTCATTTGCTTGTGATATGTAGCCACATTTAGGGATGCTATTTTTTATCTCCTGATACCACAAGCGAAAGACAAAAGCATGCTTAAATTAAAATCCAAATACAGTTTGGGAGGAGAAACAGAGTGAACAGAAAGTTGGAAAGCAGGGGCAGAAGAATGGTGGGAAAATAGGGAGAAGGCATCTGCCAGAGGTAGAGTACAGCTGGACTGCATATTTATCTACTCGTATCTTCTAAGGAGATAGAGTCAGCATCCATTGTTTCTTCATATTTCTAACCATGGTTTCTTCCATGGTTTTCAGAGCAACCCTGTAAGTTAAGCTACTCTGAGAGACAGTGACTGCGCAGGAGCATTCAGAATGTTATTCAGTAGGACTGTGGAATGAAATGGGTCAGGAGGTGTTAGATTGTGGCCTAGGTTTGTAGGAGCAGTTGAACTGTGAGTAATTTAACTGCAATATCCAACTGTAACCACCCAGGCTTACTATTAGCTCTGTCTAGCTCCTGATCCTGTCTCCTACTAAGTCTTTGGATTCTGACTTGCTCTTCAGACTTCTCTGATGACATACAGCCCTTGGCTCCTAGCTTCACCTCAGCAAACTGCCATTGACATTAATAATCCAAGAATAATACTCCACATTTTGATTGAGGTGAAGTTTTCTGCTATGATTCTTACCACCCATCCACCATCCTGATCTTCTAGAAGTCATCACATTGTGAACCTTTCAAGGTGAGGACCTTTCAAGGAAACAGGAATCGCTAGGAGTCTTGGAACATATTTTAATGCAGTTAGGATACTACAACAGGATTGTGAAAATTTATCAAAGCCCCTCTCTAAGTCAACTTATACCTAAAACAATCAAGGCAGAGTTGTTTTGAGTTTATTTCTCATGTTTTCTATTTTCCCAGGACTCAGTATCTTTTCTGTAATGGCTCAGCATTCCCCTTCTCCTTCTCTGAGTCAAACCAACATTTGTTTACTCAAGCTGAGCTACTAAAAAAGGAAGTTCCTCATGCTTATTGCCTGCCTTGATTCCAAGAATCAACGCTAGGAAGGAAAAAAATAATGTTTCACTTCAGTACATTATACTAGGCTAATGTAATTTCTTCAGGAAATGTCTTGTTATTCTATACCAAAGATGAGCAATCAATGGCTCCAGGTTGCCCTGTCCTTTATTGGTCCTCCCCTTAGATTAACCTGCCAAAATTGCTAGCAGATAGCCAGTTTACAGCAATTTTGTCATTTTTAAAAAAAATTAACACAACCAAACCTGTCCAACAAAAGATAAAATGTTTCATTACATCACTTCATCCTCACCATGTTCCCAGTAGCAGTGTTTCTCTGCTGCTCTCCCAATTCTTCTCAATTCAATTCTCAATTCTCTCTCAGTCTCTCAGTTCTGGGAGTTGAAGTGCACACATCTTAAAGTTGCCAAGGTTGAAAAACACTGCCCTAGATATTTATATAATTTTTTCTTTGTTCTTTTTCTTTTAATATAAGGGGAGGGAGTAACTGCATTTAGTGATTTTTACAATGTGCCAGTGGAATGATTTATAGAAATAATGTGATTTTGGTTTAATATAGAGTAAGGGATTGATTATGGAAATTTTTGTATATCCTTGCTGTTAAAGGTCAGAAGTCACCTCTTTCTGTAACTTCGAAAAAATTTTCTCTTGTGTTTCCACACTTTTTTGGTTTTTTCTTTTTCTTTGTAGTTTTTTTGTTTTTCTGTAGCTTTTATCTTTGCTTGAAATTTAATAAAATTCTTATTAAAAAAATTACATCATGACTCTCTTCTTTCTATAACCTATCCTATCTAATCATCAAAACCATAGATCATAAATTCATTTCTTTCTGTTTTACACAAAAAGTCCATAAGGGGTTTCCAGTCAGCAGTAAACATAGATATTGTCTTTTCTCTAATCAAACAGGTCCATTTGGCCATCTCAGCAAGTTCAATCATCTTCACCAACCATTCCTCCGTTGTAGGTATCACCCAATCTTTCCATCTTAGTGCATACAAAAAAAACCCTGTGGTCATCATATATAAAAACAAAGATCCATGACTTTTTTCCAACTGTTCATCCATCAGTCCCAAGAGGCAAAGTGCTCATTTCAGTTGTATATTAATCTTTAAAATCCTCTGAATCAGTGTATGGATTGAACCCCAACTCTTTTAGGTTTGTTTTTTCTTGTGCTGAGAGCCACAATGGTGTTTTCAGGCACAGCCTGGATTTTTATCTGCTCCATATTCTCAATGCAACACTTCTAACATAATGATTTTTAAAATCCACATTAACCTTGACTTTGTTGTATCACAAATACCCATGCCACCCAAATCTCAGGTCATGTCCTTCTAACTCCAAAAACCTTCTATTTTTGAGCGGTACCCACCCTTTCATCCAAACCAAACAGCTGTCATGAGTGCCGTTGAGCTGAAGACATCAGCACAACGGCACACATGACAATAACGAGGAAGCAGAGGAAGGGGCACAAGATAAGCATAGCACGCACAACAACAGCCACAGACTCTAGCCGGAGGAAGCAGCCATCAGCTCACAAAGGAGAAAGAAGAAAAAGACAAAGGCTAAGCGGATCGCGAGGCACACCCAAGCTGATAGCACAAGCGCAACGGAGATCGCCCAGCTAACAGCAATCACCGGCTGAATGAGGAAACCGATGATGGGCGATCCCGAGGCACCAGCTGGGGCCTCGCAACCCTTCACCTACCGGCAAGACAGCATGCAGATCAAAGGGGGGATGACGTAACCCAGGGTGAGGGGGCGCTGACCGGCGCGGGGTATTTAAACCCCGCACCGGCGCGCTCCTCTCACTCTCAGCTTTTTTCGCAACTGTTACTATGTAAAGAAATAAACCTGAACCTGCTCTCGCATGAATCACCGTCAGTGTTTTACTCTGCGGTAGGCAGTGCATGACATAAAGCTGAGAGTCACAAACTCAGCCTCGCCGAGCCCCACCGGACAACGAGCCGCGGGAGGAATAGACGGCGAGAAGACCACGAGCGATGAGGCCGACGCGTCGCGGCCAAAGTGGGCGAACCGCACGGCAAGAAGTGGAGGAGGACCGATCGAGGCCAGAGGCACCGCGGACCCCAGGAGCCACGGACACCCGCCCGGCCCACCCCGAGCCCCAGCTCCAACCCCAGAGGGAGACGGCGGCGGAGGTGACCTGGCCATGGGAGGGAGCAACATACCTCCCGAGACCAGCGGAGAACCCCCCGCCCCACATCGCACCCCAGCCACGGGCGCAGAGCGTCAGCCCAACTGCGGCAAGCACGGTGGAGGACGGAGAGGCAACCCAGCCGACGCACTCCCAAACGGAGGAAGCGGACCAGCGGACGGGACTGCCTGAACCCCACCAGCGGCTCAACCCGGTGGACACACTGATAGACCCGACCCCAGCTGCGGCGCGGCTTTCGGATGGGGAAGCTCAAGCCAGACTCGCAGCCATGGAGGCCCAGCTACAGGACCTAAGGACCATGCTGCAATCGCTGATGTCCCCGGCGCCACCCAACGACGTTCCCGTGCAGGCCCACACCCCGAGCTGGTCGTCGCAACCCCATGGGCCAAATGCTGATCAACAAGCAGCCCAAGCGGACGAAGCCAGGAGTCGGGAAGCGAGAGGAGGGGACTCACACAACGCCCGGGCCCCAAAGGACTTCCCCATCTTCTTCGACGGGAACCCCGCGAAACTGTCGTTCTTCATTACGAACGCCAGGGAGTTCATGGGGCGGCACGGACACTCCTTTAACTCCGAAGCGGACAAGATCGCAGCCATGGCGATCAAACTACAAGACCGGGCGGCGGACTGGTACGTCCAAATGTACGAGTCCAACTCCCCCGCCCTCTCGGACTTCCATGCTTCCATTACCGAGATGAAGCGCTACTTTGAGGACCCACTAGCCAAAGAGAGGGCTAAAAGCGCACTCCAAAGCCTCAAACAGGGCGCACGCACTGTCCCAGACTACGCCCTCGAATTTAAAGCCCTAGCAGGGAAGATCAACGACTGGTCTGAGACCACCCTGCTAGAAATGTTTAAAAGGGGGCTCAACCGCGAAGTACTGCAATGGGCTCTCTACCAGGACGATCCGGAGACCCTGCACGGCTGGATCCACCTCGCGGGGAAAGCAGAGCACGCGCACCGCACCTTCCTAATGGCAACGACGGAAGACAAAACCAACACCTACCCAAAGGTACCCGCACCACACGTGGGGACGGCCGGTCCCACATATCCAAGGAAGAAATTTACTCGCGGGCCCTGCGGGAGGTGTGGGAAAATGGGGCACAAAACGGCAGATTGCTTCGCCAGCCGAACCCCAGCGAGCGCTCCTAAACCCGCACTGAAACCTAGCCTCAAACCAACTAACCCGCCGCCACCCCCCCACCGCCGAATGACCGGAGCCACAGCGACACCGGACGAAGTCTGGGACGCTCACTGGGGGGGAGAGGATGCTGTAGACCCAGACCAGCCGGTGGGAAACGCTCCCCGCCTGCCTTAAAACGCGCCGCGAGGCAGGTGGTGGGACATAGGCGCGGATCACTTCGACAGAGCGGTGAAAGCTCCGTAATAATGGCGGCAATCAAGCTCTCTGGGGGCAACGGAGCCACCACGGCCGCGGCACTAGTGGACTCGGGGTGCTCAAAAAACCTGATCCACCCCAACATAGTCGCAAAACGCGCCCTACGCTGCCTCCCCCTCCCCACGCCGCTGGCATTTCACCAGCTGGACGGCTCAACAGCGGGAGGGACACCAGCCACAATGCAGACCGAGCCGGTTACCCTACAAATGGGTACCCACACCGAACGAACATCGTTCGTGGTAACCCACATAGGACGGCCCATCGTAGTCTTGGGGATACCATGGCTCGCAACAAACAACCCGCGCATCGACTGGGCGACCCGCACCTTCCGATTCAACGACAGCGAGTACCGGGCACCAGTTCCGGCGGGCAGGACCAACCCCACGGTGGGACGAGCAGAGGCGGCAACCCAGGACAACACAACCACACCAGAAGACCTACCAGAGCAATACGCTGACTTCTCGGAGGTCTTCGGAGAGGCGGAAGCTGATCAACTACCCCCCCACCGCAAGACGGACTGCAGGATTGACCTGCTGCCCGATGTCCCCTTACCTAGGCCAAAGATTTACTCGATGACCCCGAAGGAGATGGCAACCCTTCGGGAGTTCATCGACAAAAACCTAGAGAGGGGATTCATAGAGCCGGCATGCTCACCGGTCGGAGCGCCCGTCCTATTCCGAGAGAAAAAGGACGGCACCCTACGGCTCTGCACCGACTACCGGGGCCTCAATGCAGCTTCCCTATCCAATAAATACCCCTTACCCCTCGTGAAAGATATGCTCGCCCACCTGTCCACGGGCAGAGTATTCTCCAAGCTGGACCTTCGCGAGGCGTACTACCGGATCCGAATCAGGGAGGGGGACGAATGGAAAACAGCATTCAACTGCCCCCTAGGCGCCTTTCAATATAAAGTGCTGCCATTCGGACTAGCAGGGGCCCCGGGGGTATTCATGCAGCTCATCAATGAGGTGCTGCACGAGCACCTGTTTAAAGGGGTCCTGGTCTACATAGACGATGTCCTCATCTACTCCAAAACGCACGAGGAACATGTGACCCTAGTCAGACAAGTCCTTGACAAGCTAAAACGGGCGAAACTCTATGCCAAACCCTCAAAGTGCGAATTCCATAAAGCACGCCTAGACTACCTGGGGTACCGAATCTCCAGAGAAGGCATAGAGATGGACCCCGCAAAAGTCGAGGCGGTGGTGAACTGGGAACGCCCCCGTAACAGGCGCCAACTCCAGAGCTTCCTCGGCTTCGCGAATTTTTACAGGTCATTCGCCCGGGGGTTCGCGGAGATAGCCCTCCCCGTAACAGACCTCCTCAAGACTAAAGGGGTGGGGGACACATGACGCGCCAAGAACCCGGGCACAGTACTGAATTGGACTCCCGCGTGCCAAACCGCATTCAACAGGCTGAAAGCACTGTTCACCATGGAGCCAATCCTCGTGCACCCGGACCCAGAACGGCCGTTCGTGGTCCAAGCCGACGCCTCCGACTTCTCCCTGGGGGCCATCCTACTCCAAAAAGACCCCACAGGAGTCCTAAAACCATGCGCCTACCTGTCGAAGAAATTCTCTGAGACAGAAAGGCGCTGGCACGTCTGGGAGAAGGAAGCCTTCGCAGTGAAATTGGCGTTGGAAACATGGAGGCACCTACTGGAGGGAGCCACCCAACCATTCGAGGTCTGGACTGACCACCGGAACCTCAAGGCCCTCCGAACGCCCAGACGCCTCAGCCCAAAACAGGTCAGATGGGCCCAATTCTTCAGCCACTTCAACTTTTAGCTGAAGTTTATGCCGGGCAAAAAGAACTTCCTAGCTGACGCCCTCTCCCGACTGCCCCAAGACGAGGAGCCCGCCCCAGACATGATCGGGACGGTCCTATCCGCTTCCCAGCTGGGGATGGCGGTGACCACCCGGAGCGGCGCCCGGAAGCAGCCCAACCCCACGGCACCACCGACGGTGGGACAACCAGTAACCAGACGGCGCCAACCACAACTGCCAGGGGGGATATGCGCAGACCTCACTGCCGCCCTCAAAACCGACCCTTGGCTCCTAGCAAACCCCAACAAGGTGATGATGGCGCAGGACCTGGCATGGGGGGAAGGCAGAATATATGTCCCAGACTCGCAACGCCAGGCGATCTTGCACAGATCCCACGACGCCAAGCAAGCGGGACACTTCGGGTTCCTGAAGACCCTGCACCTCACACAACGCCAATTCTGGTGGCCCGCGCTGAGACGGGACGTGAAAGCCTATGTAGCCTCCTGCCCAACATGCGCCAGGGCCAAACGGGCACCAGGTAAGCCCCCGGGACTTTTACAAAAGGTGGCAGAGCCCTCCCGCCCATGGGAGGAAATCTCCATGGATTTCATAGTAGATCTCCCACCCAGCCAGAAGAAAATGGCCATTTGGGTGGTGAAAGACTACTTTTCGAAACAAGCCCACTTCATCCCCTGCGCATCGGTCCCATCCGCCCAACAACTAGCCAAACTCTTCCTGATACACGTGTACAGGTTACACGGATGTCCCGCACGTGTGGTGACCGACAGGGGCACACAATTCACTTCTAAATTCTGGCGGGCCTTCCTAAAGCTGACGGGGACCCAACAGGCCCTATCCACTGCCTGGCACCCCCAGACGGACGGAGCCACAGAGGTCCTCAATGGCACCCTAGAACAATTCATACACTCATACACAAACTACCACCAAGACGACTGGGTCGAACTGCTCCCGTTCGCGGAAGTCGCATATAATAACGCTGTCCACACGAGCATGGGGAAAACCCCATTCGAAGTAGTCTCGGGGCGCGACTTCATCCCCATACCGGAGCTACTGCAACCTCCGGGACCCCAAGTGGATGCTAGTGACTGGGGACGGAAGATTGCGGAATCGTGGCCAATAATCACGGCAGCGCTGAAGGAAGCACAGGCGGCCTACAAAGAGCAGGCCGACAAGCACCGGCGCCAGCAACCGACGTTCCAGGCAGGGGATATGGTCTACCTATCCACCAAATTCCTGAAGTCACCTCAACCCTCGAAAAAACTGGGGCCTAAGTATATCGGGCCGCTTCGAGTAACACAGATAGTGAACCCGGTGGCAATACGCCTGGACCTGCCGCACAATCTACGGAGACTCCACCCGGTATTCCACACCAGCCTCCTGAAACCTGCAACCACCTCTCGATGGCACCCGAGCACATCACTGCCCTCCCCAGTGATGATCGACGGCCAACAACATTTCGACGTAAGAGACATACTCGACTCTCGCCGTCAACGGGGAATATTACACTATTTAGTAAGGTGGAAACACTTCCCCCACCCAGAATGGGTGGCGGCGCAACACGTCAAGGCACCAGACCTGACCCGGGCATTCCACCGGACGTACCCCGACAAGCCAAAGGGGCGACAAGCCGAACCAGCCCCTGAACACCCTTTTCCCCGCGGGCCCCCCCCGCCAACCGTGCCCCCAGGGGAAAGGGCCCCCCAAGCCCGCGACTTGGGTAGACCTCCCTCCCCCCGGGACTCACCCTCCCACCACCCCGGGCCCACGAGGGAGTGACATTGGTCACCTGTGCATGCCTGGGGGCAATGCCCAGGATGCACACATAACAAAGATGACGCACTTGGGAAAAAGATAAGGGCCCTACCTGGAGCTGAAAAGCACCCGACCAGCCACGCCTCTCTCCTCGCCGAACTGAGCCAAACAAACAGGGTGTGGCCGGAGCATGCGCACGCCCAGGGTGTGGTCGGGGCATGCGTACTGGGAACACACCCTAGATGGACACGAGGTAGAGGGCGGAACAAAGGGAGGGGCGAAAACACTCCGGCGGGAAATTCAAAAAAAAAAAAATTTTGACAGCTCTCCTGAAAAAAAAAAAAAAAAAACCGGACGGCCGGGGGGGGCACTATTCGGACAGGGGGCAGTATGTCATGAGTGCCATTGAGCTGAAGACATCAGCACAATGGCACACATGACAATAACGAGGAAGCAGAGGAAGGGGCACAAGATAAGCATAGCACGCACAACAAAAGCCACAGACCCTAGCCGGAGGATGCAGCCATCAGAACAAAAAAGAGAAAGAAGAAAAGACAAAGGCTAGGCGGATCGCGAGGCACACCCAAGCCGTTAGCACAAGCGCAACGGAGATCGCCCAGCTGACAGCAATCACCGGCTGAATGAGGAAACCGATGATGGGCGATCCCGGGGCACCAGCTGGGGCCTCGCAACCCTTCACCTACCGGCAAGACAGCATGCAGGACAAAGGGGGGATGACGTAACCCAGGGTGAGGGGGCACTGACCGGCGCGGGGTATTTAAACCCCGCACCGGCGCGCTCCTCTCACTCTCAGCTTTTTTCGCAACTGTTACTACGTAAAGAAATAAACCTGAACCTGCTCTCGCATGAATCAGCGTCAGTGTTTTACTCTGCGGTAGGCAGTGCATGACAACAGCAAGCTGCAAAATACAGTTTCAGATCAGATAAACCCAATCCTCCTCTTTCCTTTGTATCTTGTAACACCTTATATTTAACTTGTAGCTTGTTTCCTCACCATACAAACTTAGATATATCCTTTTGCCACTGTTTAAATGGTGCATCAGTTGTCAAAACCAGTATTGTCTGAAACAAAAATATTCTAGCCAAAACCTTCATTTTTATCACAGAAATTCTCCCCTACAATGACAACTGTAATTTCTTTCATCTTAACGTACCCTTTGTAACTTCATTCCATGTCTTAACATTATTATTTTGAAATAACATACAATTCATATTTGTCATGGTGATACCCATATATTTTACTTTTTTCTCAATCTTAAAACCCATTTTCTTCATCAATTCTGTTTGATCCTCTATTTTCATATTTTTTGTTAACATCTTCATCTTCTGATTCTTAAAACCTGTTAGTGTACAAAATTTTGTGGAGTCCTTGGTGCTCTCTGAGCCTTCTGGTTTTCTTGCAGATGTTTCATTGCCAGACTAGGCAACATCTTCAGTGTGAAAAGGGAGTGGGTCTTGCTCTCTGTTTATATACCATGGTTTGTCCAGCTTGTGTTGGTGGAGGTGTTGTTCTCTCCTTAGGAGTTCCTTGATTGGGCTGTTGTCTGCTGCTTGGTTGATTGACTGAGTTAATAGTTCCTTGATTAGGGTATATTGTGCTGCTTGATTGTTCCTCTGATGTTAACCCTGGTGTTAATCTTTGCATATCTGGTTGTTGATTGCTGGCAAGGGAGTGTCCTGGTCTTTTGGCTTTTCTATTGTCTCTTTTAAATGGTATGTAAATGTTGTTTACCTCTATGTGTCTGTTGATGGCTGACTTGTCTGAGTGCCAAGCTTCCAGGGATTCTCTAGCATTTTTGGATTTGGCTTGGTCTAGGATGTTCACAGCTTCTCAGTTGAAACTATGATTGAGTCTGTCCATGAGTTGTGAGATTAAGGAGTTTTCATTGTGTCTTCTGACTGCTAGTTGGTGTTCATTGATGCGCTCTGCAAGTCTTCTGCCTGTCTGACCTACATAGTGGCTGCTACAGTCCTTACACTGCATGTTGTAGATAACTCCTATTTTTTCTTCTTGGGCTATTGGGTCTTCTGGGTTACTTAATATGTTTTGAAGAGTTTTGGTTGGTTTGTGTGCTATGGTAATGCCGTGTGGTTGTAACAGTCTGTTGGTAGTTTCTGAGATGTTTCTGATGTATGACAGTGTTATCCTTTCCATAGCTTCCATTGGTTGTGTTATAGTGGGTTGAGTGGTCAGGTACTTTTTGATAAAGTTGAGTGGATATCCATTTTGCTGGAAGATGCTGTACAGATGATCTTTTTCCTTTTTCTGGTGTTCTGGCTTGCTGCAGTGTGTTAGTGCTCATTTGAATAATATTCTTACACAGCTCCTCTTGTGGGAGGTTGGGTTGTTGCTTTGGTAATGGAGCACTTGGTTAGTGTGGGTAGCTTTCTGGTAGACTTGTGTTTCTAACTTGCCATTATTTCCTCTACTGGTGAGGATGTCTAAGAAAGGTAGTGTGTTGCTGCCATCAGTAGACACATAGAGGTAAACAACATTTACATACCATTTAAAAGAGACAATAGAAAAGCCAAAAGACCAGGACACCTCCTGGCCAGCAATCAACAACCAGATATGCAAAGATTAACACCAGGGTTAACAACAGAGGAACAATCAAGCAGCACAATATACCCTAATCAAGGAACTATTAACTCAGTCAATCAACCAAGCAGCAGACAACAGCCCAATCAAGGAACTCCTAAGGAGAGAACAACACCTCCACCAACACAAGCTGGACAAACCATGGTATATAAACAGAGAGCAAGACCCACTCCCTTTTCACACTGAAGGTGTTGCTTAGTCTGGCAATGAAACGTCTGCAAGAAAACCACAAGGGTCAGAGAGCACTCCACAGTTCAACCCTGGGCTACAAATATTCGCTTTGATTGGTCTTTTAATTTTCCCATTACTGTCTCTATTCCCTTTAGTGGATCCTCCAGAATCAACACCCGGTCATTAGCAAATGCCCTTAACTTGTTTTTTAATCTTTATTCCCACAATTCTCTCATATTGTCTTATATCTCTATTCAATATTTCAAGAACCAAAATAAACAAGAGAGGAGACAACGGGCATCCCTGTCTTTCCCTTTTTGTATCTCATAGGGTTTTGTTAGATCTCCATTGACCATTATGTGTGCTTTCTGTGAAGTGTAAATCGATCTTACCCATTTAATAAAATTCTCTCAAAAATTCATATCTTCCAAAACTTTAAACAGGAAAGCCCAGTTCAAATTGTCAAAAACCTTCTCTATGTCTAAGAAAATCAATGTGTCTTGTTTTTCATTAAGTTGCTCCAAGTATTCCAAAATATCCAACACATTTCTTATGTTATCCTTTAACTGTCTTTTAAGTAAAAACCCACATTACTTGCAAACATTCTTCATAATGATTATTTACTAATCCTATCTACAATGTCTTGTAGGTCATCATGAGGACTTATCAGAGACATAGTGAAGTTTTTTCAGTATGCATTACCTGGAGCATCATTACATTGTTTCAAACTAGATATGACTATTACCTAGATATGACTATAGTACTGTAGGTGAAAAAGTGATTATGAAGCTAATGGAGAAAGACTCATGAGAATTTAAGAAGCAAAATCTGCACGTTTCATAAGTAATCATGTTTCAATTCATCCTTAATCTGTTCAGCAATATATTGTAGGTATCCACATTATTTCTAGTGATATGTTCACTTACCAAAACTGGCCAGCTTTTATAACATATATTATCATTTACAGTGACCTGCTGTTGTGTATCTGGCTAACCCCCTTGCAAGCAATTATATAATGTTACACACAATTGAGATTTATCCTTCAAAATAAATTATGTTTAACAACATAATACTCTCACTGGCAAAAAAAAAAAAAAAAAAGGTAGGGACAGCTATATCCATATTCAATAGGAAAATGTAAGCTATGATATTTTCCAGCATGAATAAAACCGGACCAAATAAGCTGCTTGAAAATCAGCAGTTCATTCACACTAGCAAACACACAATACCATTTTTATAACACAAACGTGTAGCACAGTTGTCTTTCCAATGTATCACTACTGCTAACTTGTCCCAGATTCCTTGTTTTAAAATATCAACTTTATTGTCTTTATTCCATGTTACAAACACATCCAGGTTCCCAGAAATATCTTGAGTTAAATGTCTTGCTCAATTCCCAAAAGTACCATATGGCACCACTGCTCAACACCAGCATTGCTTTCTAATAATGAGCTTGAATTTATAATAAACTTGATGATGCCTAACTGATAAGTCAATTATCTTGCATACTCAATAAGGATCTAAAGACAGATGTTTGGGCATGTAAAAGTATGTCCTGTGATTGCAAACTATAGATACAATTAAAGCCTTCATTTTTATTGATGCTCATAAATGTTAAATGCAACTCAGTCTACTGTTTGAAATTCATTTATTTCCATTTATCCTCGAGTTGTTGAAGCCAAAATGGATTTACTTAGTTGTCCCCCTGGTAATTGCTGCCCTGATAAATATATGGATATGAATATAAACATTTGTTAAGCCTGATTAACATTCTCCTGAGATCAAAGGGGGAAAATATATCACATAGAATCTGGCAGACCACCAAAGAGAGATCCTTGAGAAAAATATTAGAATCTATAGATATATGTATCTATATCCGTATCTGTATCTATCATCTACTGTATATCTATATATCTATATCTATATCATAACCATATCATTTGCCATGGGAATGGGGAGTTTCTACCTATTTGCAGCACATTTACAATTATTTTCTATATCTATCATCTATCTATCTATCTGTAAGAACAAGACTTGATGGAATCTCTACAGAAATGTGGCAAGCAACAGAAGAAGGATCTGTGAAAGTTCTAACCAAACTATGCCAGCTAATCTGGAGAATGACAGAATGGCCCAACAGATTGGAAAAGGTCACTCTACACACCGATAGCAAAAAAAGAAAAAAGAAACGAAACTGAATGTACAATATCTTTTTTTTTCACTTGCTAGCTAGGAAAACAATGTTTCGGGTCAGCCAACACAGAGAAGAGGCCTACATGGAAACAGAGGTGCCAGATGTTCATGCTGGTTTTAGGAAAAGCTAAGAAATAAGAGGCCTCATTGCTGATGCATGCTGGATAACTGAGAAAGCCAGAGAAGAAAGTGACTCCTTTCCCTCCAGTGTCAGCTCAAGGGCTGCTCTCCTCCTGGGCTAGAGCCCTTTCATTTTGCCACAGCCAGGTCACTAGCTACGCTGCAGAAGACAGACCAGCTGAGCATTAGCTGTACTATCTTCTAGTTCCTGACTGCTCCAATAGCATAACCCTCACTTATCTTGCAGGCAAAGTATTGCTGGTTTAACCCATTTGTTTTGGTTTCTTTTTTATTATTATTACTGCATTTCTTTCCAGGCTTCTTCCTTTACCATTTGCTTTATTGGTTGCTTTATTGATTTCTGATAATGCTGTTCACTGATTTTCAGGTGCCCTGAGGTAGAAGGCTGTCTCCTTTAGCTTTGAGATAGCCCAGATAACTTACAGGCTGTTTGGGGGCTGGAATGAAAGCCTTCTACCTTCAATGCTTTCATCCTGTAAATATAAATTTAATACACACTCTCTCTCTCCCTTCCTCTCTCTATCTTTCTCTCCATATGTGTGAGTGTGTCTGTCATGTTCACTGTTTCAATGTGCACTGTACATCGTAACGTTTCACATGCCATGGTGCTGACGTGCGTTTCTGTTGGGAGGGAGCTGCTGTGAAACCTTGTACCAAGCTCTATATCTGTGTTCATTACAATGGAATGTTTTTGGGTTATGTTCTCTGTTCAAGGACTTTTCCCGCAGACCATCAGAAGCCGTTAGGAGCACCTGGGATTGTGAGCCTGGGAAGATTCTACGGGGGGAGGGATCTCATTTGTACCGAGGGTTTTTTGGTTTGCATTTGGCGCGCTTTTATCATTCTCAGCTTTCTTTGTGATCCTGCACATTATTCTTTAATAAATCAGATATCTTTGCATTCCTGCTCATGAATCTGAGAGTGTTTTAGAATAGGCATTAATTACAGTGTCTGTGTGTCTCTCTCTGTGTGCATGCACATATACAAGTATATACTGTATGTCCAGGAAGACCTACCCACAAAACTAGATACAGAAGGGTGGGCGGGCATAGCAGTCAGGAGGTTGATTGTCCAATGAGAGGACATGGGAGCTCACAGCCTGGACTGAATATCTTGCAAACCACAGTGAATATCTTGTTACCACAGTGTCTCAAACAAACAAGGTTTTCTGAAGCCAGTTTAGAGTCAAGCTAGCATGTAATGGCATGTGGGGATGACCTTGGGAATCTGGGCTCAGAGACACTCCCCAGGGAGGGTCTCTTCTGAGCCTCTTGCTCCACCTACTATGCAGCTGTGGACTATGCGGTCTCTTAGCTGACTGTTCCCTAGCCAGCACGTCTGGACGCAGTCTCCCAAGGTCATTCCCACATACCATTATATAACATGAGCACAGGCCAGTCCATCTTAAATAGTATGTGCAGATATGCCCGTATGTTCCAGAGTATCTGTTTTGTTTTGTTTACATCCCTTCTTTCTAGAAAATGTAAACCAGAGCTGATGTTCCTATGGAACATTTGGGGGGGGGGGTAGTTTGTTGACTGATAAATGCACTTTGTTTCATCATGACTGCTTTTTTTTTACAGTGCTCACAGCTGGTGCAGAAAGATTTGGAATCTGTGGTTATGAGTATGGGCAAGTATCATACCCATATCATTTGCCACAGGAATGGGAAGTTTCTACCTATTTTTAGCACATTTACAATTGTCATGAATGGCAGTTATTTTCTGTGCCTAAAGTGAGCAACATAGACTTCTGAATCAGAAAAATAAAAGTCATGGCAAGAAGATTTTTTGAACTATTTCGTTTTTGATTCAACTTGAGGGCCATTTTGCACATGTGTGCATGCACACATGAAAACGCTTATATAAATATGTTGGAATTGTAGCTTGCTCTGAATGGTTTGATGCGCATTGCCAGATTTAGTATTCAGTTCAGCTAACATACATTCCAGGCCTCTTCAGTGCTGACAAAAGTGGATTGTGCAGTGGTATAATATACATGGATTTAATTATAAGCTTTATACCCACATCTAAACAAATAAAAGAATTGTCAGGGACCTTCATCACTAGCAGCACTGTTACTATAAGCACAGAAAACAAGACATATATTAATACTGGTAATGAGACAACATGTATTCTCCTCATCGAGCTATCAGTAATCTATTAAGTTGCTTTTAAAGCCAGCTTCAGTCACTGGTTCACTGTAATTATAGGTAATGGTTATATATCTAACAGTTGACTGCCCCAGAATAACCAGATTTTGTGCCATTACCATGGGATGTAAGTCAACTTCACCTTCACCGCAGATTGAATTGGCGGATTCCATTTCTGATGGATTTCCAAACAGCATGGATGCGGGCATCCATGTCTATCAGTGTGTTTCATACTCCAGTCAAAAGGGCTGACACAAAAGAGAGGTCTGCTGCTGCATACAACAGCAGTGATCACTTTTATCTAAAAACCCTTTGCATTAGGGAAAAATACATTTTAAAATTGCATTTGGAGAAGTATATAAAATATAGAAATTAATGGTTGGAAGATACCTTTCAGACCATCTAGTGCAATCCTGCCCAGCTGAGGAATAGACCGCTATAGTATCCCAACTGATTTAACATCTCCAGCCTGCTTAAAAATCTCCAAGCAAGGAGAGCTCATCACCTCCTGAGCAGCCTGTCCTGCATTTGAATAAGCTCATGATGTTAGGAAATTTATTTCCTTGTAGTTCATTTTCTTGTCATTTAAGCTCATTGCTTCTTGTCCTGTGTTCTTGAACAACTCTGAACCATTCTGTCCTATATTCTATATGACAGCTATATGTCTTCAGATATCTGAAGATATCAATTAAGCCTCTACTGTATAAAAGTAATAATAAAAAAATAATCCCTTCTCACCCCCATGGGTGGTATGTGTCTTCCTCAACCTCGGGTCCTCTGCCAGAGGCCTGGGAGTTTGAGGGTTCTGCACAGTACCTTAGCTGTTCCTAGCACTGCACTCGTCTGGACAGAGAGCTCAGATGTGGCTCCTGGGATCTGTTGGAGCCACTCTCCCAGCTTGGGAGTCACAGCCCCAAGTGCTCCTACCACCACTGGGACCTCTTTGGCCTTCACTTTCCACATCCTCTCTAGTTCCTCCTTCAGGCCCTGGTACCTCTCCAGCTTCTCATACTCCTTCTTCCTGAAGTCGCTGTCGATATTTTATTTATTTATTTATTTATTGAATTTTGCCAGCCCCCATCTCCCCCCAGACAGGGGAGGGACTCTGGGTGGTTTACAATAAGGAGAAAAACATTAAAATACCAAAACAAATATAAATGCAAATATAATATTAAAGATAAATACAGCATAACATCCAGATGACAATACTCGTTGGAATATCACCCATGTGTATCTAAGAGGCCATTTTAGGGCACTAACCATCTCCAGGGGTGATTACTCCCCCTCTCAGCCCAAGTGAGGTGGCAGGTCCAGGTTTTTAGTTGTTTTTGGAAGGCCACAAGAGATGGAACCTGTCTTATCTCTCGGAGAAGGATGTTCCAGAGGGCAGGAGCCACTGCAAAGAAGGCATGCTTCCTGGACCCCACCAGATGGAATTCTCTTACAGACAGGGTCCATAACATGCCCTCTTTGCATGATTGGGTGGGACAGGTAGATGTAATGGGGGCGAGATGGTCCCTCAGGTACCCTGGCCCCATGCCATGAAGGGCTTTAAAGGTAATAACCAACACCTTGAATTGCACCCGGAAGCAGACCGGTACTCAATGCAGCTCGTGAAGCAATGGCGTTATGTGTGCCAATCTAGGGGCACCAAAAATTGCTCACGCGGCTGCATTTTGGACCAGCTATAGCTTCTGGATACTCTTTAAGGGTAGCCCCATGTAGAGCACATCTTAGCCCTGTTATTCTCCATGACCTTCTGTGGAATCTCCCATCTGGACTTGGGAGGGTTTAGCCCATACACTGAGCAGATGTTCCTGTACACAATGCCAGCTACTTGGTTGTATCATTCAGTCTATGCTGTTCCTGCCTGCATCTTACACCCTGCCACTATGTGTTGGACTGTCTCTGAGGCCCCTCTGCACAGTCTGCACCTCAGGTCCTGTCTAGTGTGGTAGACCCCTGCTTCTATGGAACTGGTGCTTAGTGCCTGTTCTTGTGCTGCTATGATCAGTGCCTCGGTGCTGTTTTTTAGTCCAGCCCTTTCCAGCCACTGGTAGGATTTCCCAAGGTCAGCCACCGCAGCTATCTGTCAATCGTACATCCCATGCAGGGTCTTGTCTTGCCATGGCACTTCCTCTGCTTTATCTTCCTTCCATGTCTGCTGCTGCCTCAGGCATTCCCTCAACAGCTCATCTTTAGATGCCATCTTACTGATGTACTCCTGGATGCTCTGGGTCTCATCCAGGACAGTGGCTTGGACCCTCACCAGGCCCCGCACTCCCTCTTTTTGGCTAGTGTATATATAATATATATAATTTTTCTTAACAAAGTTTTTCCACAGATAAAAACAATACAAATTTTAAGTTAGAGAAATAGAGAAAAGAAATAGAAAAGTGAAAAAGAAATAAAGAAAAAGAGATAGAAAAGAAGGAAAAAGAAAAAAAATATAATGAAGAAGTGGCTTCTGATCTTAACAGCAGCTATAAGTACATTTATATTTTATCCTCTCTCTCTAAGATTACATCAAAGTTTCCTTCTTTCCATAACCTACCCTTTCTAATCATCAAATCCATAAATCCAGTTCATTTTTTTCTTTTTTCAGCAAAAAGTCCATAAGAGTTTTCTAGTCACTAATAAATGTAGTCATTGATCTTTCTCTAAGCAAACAAGTTAATTTTGCCATCTCTGCTAGCTTTATCATCTTCACCAACCATTCCTCCATTGTGGGTTTTTCAGAATCTCTGTTTTTGTTCCTATAGTTGTCTTGCAGCGGTGATCATATATAAAAATAACCTTCCATGGCTTTTTTCTAGTTATCTGTCCATTAAAGTTCTGATTTCAGTTGAATCTTAGTCTTTAAGATTCTTTGTATCAGTATATGTATTTGAACACAAAATTTTCTGGCTTTTTTACAAGTCCTCCAAACATGATAAAATGACCCTTAATATTCTCCACATTTCCAGCATAAATTAGAGGTACCTTTATACATTCTAGATAATTTTTCTGGATAAACCAACGATACATCATTTTATAAAAATTCTCTTTTCAATTATAACATAATGTGAATTTCAATCCTTTCAGCCACATGTTTTCCCACTGTTCCAACAATATGTTATGTCCCAAATTCTTAGCCCATTTTATCATACACTCTTTCACCAGTTCATCCTCAATTTCAAGTTTCAGCAAAAGTTTATGCATTTTTGCAATTACATGTTCATCACTTGTACATAATTCAACTTCAAATTCTGTCTTCTGTTACTCAGTTCCAAATGTCCTGTTATGTACCTTGAATCTTTGGAAACCACTGAAAACTTAATCCCAGTGTTACTTCTTTCTGAGAATTACTTTGCCAACTGGGAGGGCAGGCACCTCCGGCAGGGAAGGTTTTGCTGGTCCTATCTCACATCAACTTTTGCTAGAGTATTGGCAAGAAGTATGAACGATAAGTGCATCTAACTAAAAGTATAAATAATTGCAATAAAGTAATATCTAAATTCTGCAACAGCTCCTAGGGATGAACACAGGAGTACCCAGGAATGATCCTACCCTTGTTTGCTCTTGATGACAATCAGAAGGGGGAGAAATTCGGTTCTGTTTTTGCATTTCTCTACTGAATATTGTCATGTCTTGTTTGGGTACCTTGCTTGGCCTATGAATCTTTCCTATCTATGGTATACTGTACTTTGCAGTTAAATTTTATTTATTTATATTTATTTATATTTCAAATTTCATCACCACCCATCTCACTCAAAGAGTGACTTTGAGTTATTGTTATTCTTTTGCTTTCCTTTGCTCAAGAAATCAGGCTGGCTTCTTCATTTATGTCTTCATTTGAATCCATGAAGCTACTTCCCATGTTTTACTTTTGCAAAACAGCATGCTATATTATTATTATATTATTATTATTATTATTGCTGCAAAAAAATGATGGGGCAGCATTCTGGGATCCTATGATGCCCTTTCTTCAGTCAGATTTGTCAGCTCTTTTTTGAGGACAGTAGTCTGCCAAGAAAATGTCCCAAAAGTGGCCTGACCAAAGGGTCAGACATGACTCAGTGCTTGTACAGGGGACCTTTCACTTTTTTTTTCGCTCAGAAGATACTATGGACCCCCTTTGAATTTCTCAAAGGCTAGTCACCTAGCTATTCAAAGGACTGTCTCCCCAAGATTGACTTCAAGCCCCACTGGGGCACTGTTTGATGTGCACCATTATCTATGGAAAGACAGCGAGAGGCTTTTTGGTTACAGCATCCAATATGTGCATCTCCCCACCTCGAGTGGCTACTTCGTGTTCCATCATATGTGAAGGCGGCTTCTTCGATTCTATTTATTAATATTTGGAGGGGTGGGGGTGGGGGGAGAAGCCAGTATGTTTGGTTTTAGCTTGTTTATTCATTTATTTATTTATTCTGTTAATTCTTTCCTGTATCTCCATTTATAGAAGGCAGAAAAGGTTTAACATTTATTACATTTCAAAGTAATACATATAGATTTTAAAATGGTATTTGATCTATTGAAAGCCACTTTGGATGTAACCATATAGGAGACATAAATCACAATTATTCTCATGTAACACAACTGCATTTTTCTTTTTACTTCTTACTCCCCAAAAGAAGAATTATTTGGACTTAATATGTATTGTGCTATTTATTCCAAATTTCCAAATATAAACATACACACACAAACACACCAAAAAGGAAACCTGTTATGACAGATTCATGCAGATTTTTTGCTTTTCCTATCATGCCAAACAGGAAACTGGATTACCCTGTGACCAACGTCTATCCAATAAACACTGTTGCTTTTATGATTTAAAAAGGAATTATCTTCCTTTGGAGATTTACCCTGGAGATATAATTTTCAATTTTTCTAAGATCACGTCAAACCACAATATTATTCCAGTTAATAAGCAGTTAATAATTCTTCTCAGTGGTCCTTTTTAATTTGATTGAGGCTCCCCCAATATAAACGTAAATAGTGAGTGAGGCCTACTCACATAATAATAGAAGAGCTTTTGGTTGAATTATTCTTGAATTTCTTAGCTTAGAATTCAAGCTTTGGGCAAACAGCCCTTTTAAGTAATTCATGTTTATGAGGAGAAGAAAATAATGAACCAAATATAAAAAGGCTACCCTGCAATTAACAATTTTTGTTCCTTCAGAACATAAACTATCAACCCCAGGTTTAGAAACTGGAAAAAAAAATAGCATCTGAAGCAAAAGCCTGAATGACCCCATATTTATACTGGGGAAAAGAAGGAGTAATAGAGCTGAAGAGAGCCAGTTTGGGGTAGTGGTTAAGGCACCAGACTAGTATTTGGGAGACTGTGAGTTCTAGTCCCACCTTGGGCATGAATCCGGCTGGGTGACCAGCCCTGAACCCTGTAGACCCCATTTTCCCTCCAAGTTAAAAATGGCTTTAATGCTAGGATAGATGGACTAATGCATCAGAGTGTTCTGCCTATCGCAGCATTGATCAGTACAATATTGTTCACGCTAGAGAAGAGGTGAGCAACCTGAGATCCCAAGGCCACATAATATGCAGCTTAATAATCTGCTAGAGGTCTCTTCCCAGTATAGATATCAAGCTGACACATCTGTAATCTGTTCCTCCCTTTTTCAAATATAGGGACAAGATTTGTTCCCCTTCAGTCTTCTGGGACCTCCATGGGTTCTCGAAGACTCTAGTCCTGCCACCACCTATACTGGTTTCCATAGTAGCCTAGGATGCAGTTCATCTGGTCCTGAAAATTTGCCCTCATTTAAATTAGCTAGGAATTCTTTTGCCCTCTCCTTTCTATCCTGACAACTCTTCCATTAGCAAAAATTGCCAACTAGGCAAACCTTTTGAGACAAGATAGATATAAAATAAAATATAAGATGTTCTGTCTGCTTCACCTGTTATGAAATCACCTCTTTCTCCATGGAACAGATCAACAGTCTTTTTGCCTTTCCCTTTCTGATGTATCTAAAAAGCCAATTTTGTTGTTTGAGGCCTTTCTTTCTTTCAAGCCCAGCTCATTCAGTAATTCAGACTTTCTGACAAGATCCCAACAGTTTCTAGCAACTGCCTTGGATCTTTCTTTAATCATATATCCCTCTTTCCATGACTGGTTCTATTTTACAACAGCAGGTACTATCTGTTCATGCTCACAGAAGCAGTGATAATAGCATAGTTATATTTAAACTTACATAATTATGTTCATCCTAATTTGATAACAAAATTCTGCTCAATAGACTTTCCATCCTCCATATACCAACATACTCTCCAACTGCTTAGAGGAAACAATGACATCTGGCAGGTCAATTTTTTATAATTTGTTTTCTTGTTGGTTGATGGCGTATCACATTTTCCACAGCAAAGGAAATTAAATACTTCATTCTTAATATAATTTATCACTTGTAATGTAGACAAAGCCATTTAATTGAACAGTATGCATTTGAACATTCTCCAGAAGAGCAGAAACTGATAGGCAAATATGGAAAACCATTTCAGCAGTTCTTGCCCTGATTTGCATGCTGCAATAAAGGATAGAATTTAGGCTTAGTTTCTTGAGTTTATATGACCAGGCCAAGATTCTATCTGTCAAACTGAGCTCTGTGAATGGCTTAATAATAGAAATACACAACCATTAAATGCCAGTCTGTGTTCTTGCCTTAGATTCTAAACATTAAATTTGAGCAAATACAGATTTTATTCCAAACTGAGTGTTATTCTACTTCCAAACTGGCTGAGATTCCTGACAAATTGTATTATCAGCAAAACTTTGTTAGCAAAACTTGCCTGCATCTATAGAATACCACCAAGATTTTTGCAAGTTACTGTACCATATTAGCAGTAAATACTTTAAAAAGTATCTTACCAAAAGAGTGCTCAATATACTTACCTTCCATTTTCCTTCATTAATTTTACAAGCATTTGTTTGAATTACTACGAATGAAGTATATATGCAGTATTAACCAACATTACTTCAATCGGTTTAACCAATTACTTTTCATGGGTCTTAACATAAACACTATACCTGTGTTTCCAGGGCTAGGGATTAGAAGCAGGGATGCCTGAGAATCAGTTCGTCACCATTCTAGTGAAAAACATCTGATCCACATATCTATATACTACTAAAACTCTTGTGTCTGTTTCTCTGTTTGTAACCTTCAATTGGGCAAAATGGTGCACCATAGGCCAACAATTTTAGAATCAACATACCTCAAAAGGGCTAACTTAAAGAATGTATCCAAAATCCAGGACCCATTATTCCCATGGGATTGAAATTTGGCAAAGTTGTGGCTGCTTCAGCACCACTGCACCTTCCGACTACACTTCCCAGAAACCCGTATGTTGCATGGTGCAAGGGAAGATGGGAGGAGTGTACCCCCATCGTCTTTACTGCCTCCCTCTGACTCCTGTGCCCAATCGGCTGGAGGAAATGCCTGATGGGCAAGTGGCGATTGGCTGCTTTGGAACTGAGGCCAAAATTTGAAATCTCTTAAAAGCGGTTTGTGGTGAGGGAAGGATAAGGGAGTGGCTTGGATGCCTGCTGGTGAGGTAGGGCTGGCTGGGGGTTGCCAGCAGTCAACAGGTAAGCCCTCTTCCTCCCTGGAGGGAGGGGGTCCTTGGGGACACACTGGGATGGGATTTGGCAATGCAGTTTTCCTCACAGTCCATGGGTCCCTTTGTTCCCCCTCCTGCCAGCAAAATGGCAGGCACTTCCACAGGTCAGCCAAGGAGGAGGAGAGGAGGGATTTCCAATGCTCCCTGATAGCTTCCCATAAGCAAAGTCAATGGAGAAACCAGCAGGAACTCAGAAGCCACTCCCACTCCCACTGCTTTTTTGCCTGCCCATGGTCATTCTGTTTCCCTGTTTAGGTAAGGAAATATCTCTGAAAAGATGACCCAACGGGTCATGAGTTGTCTAGTATAATTATCTGCAGATGCAGTCATTCACATATACAGTCATACTGTAATGTGCAATTTGTGATGCATATGTACCAAAATATGTACAGTATAGAATTGATATTTTAAGGAGAAAATTATGTAGACACTTATACTCTGCAAGAAAATACCTAAAGTACTTTATGCTATACTGTGTACCCTGTTTTAAAAAGAATGCAGAGAACGGGTGCAAAGGTTATAAGGAGAATCAGAGAACTGGAAAATGACTTCTACAGGGACTGATGGAAGAATAAATTTGTTTAGTTTTGAGAAAGAATAACTGAAGGGGGATTGCATAGTTCTGAAACTCTGTGATACAGAAGGCCATGACCAGAATGCAGAATACAGGTCATAAGTTACAAGAGAGAATATTCTGGTTGAAATTTTAGGAAGGCCTTCCTCACAAGAACAGCAATTTGGTAGTGGAACCAGTTTCCCAGAGAGGTGCTGGGCTCCTTTTACTGGATCGTTCACACAGAGGCTGGAAAACCATCAGTTGGAGCTCCTTTAAGGTGGATTGGATTTGATGACCTAAATGCATGTGTGTCCATAAGGGAAGGCGTGTGCTGCCGTGTAGACTCCACCCCTTATATACCTGCATACAACATTGAGGCACGAATATGAAAGGGTGGAGCTTGCATTATGATCATAAGGCAGGTTTTGTAATGTTGGTGTCGTTATGGCTACCTATAGATGCCTCTGCCTAAATGTCTTCTTCCAACTTTATGATTCTGTAATTCTATGATATATTCAAAATGATATATTTGAATAAAAATTATTGTGCAGATTTTTTTAAAAAACTGTGCAGATATTTTGTGTATGAATACATGCAAAACTGTCATGTACTTGGACTAAATAACAGAAGATGTTTAAATGCTACAGCTTTGGTACCCAAATCCGCATTTAACAAGCTAGTACTTCAGACAGAAAAGAATAATCATGAAACTTAGAATTTGCAGGAATTGTGAGAAAAATGATTGATGAAAGGGATAGTTCTGTAAGGTGCTTTAACTTTTTTCCCCTTTTGTTGCATATATATGGACATTTTTAATGAAGGGTTTTCAATTTCAAACAAACTGCCCCAAGTTATTGAAACCTGTTTTATCACCTGTATTAAAACAGTATAATCCAAATAAGTGTGGCATATGGGAAAGAAGATGCTTGTATCAAAGCACTTGTTAAGCCGAAACCTTTTATAATTAAATTGCTTCTTGTTAATTAGATTTTTGTTCTATAAACTGCTCATTTCAGTGCTGCATTAATTCATATCTTTCAGTGAAATAGAAACGTACCTGTTTAAAAACACATGCACATGCAGTTTAAGCAAGTGCTGGCTTAAATTGCCACTTTACAAAGCTAATTAAAAAAAGAACATTGCAGATGAAAACCTTTCTGTCATTTATTTTGTTTCTTAAAGTGGCTGTCTGTTGAACAAGACATATATCTGTTTTCTGCTCAGCTGTCTGTATCCCAGAACAAAAGGTAAACCACCATCTGTCCTGCCATTCATTTCAAGACTGCCCATTCAGGAGAAATTCCACTAAAAGCTGCCTTATTGTAAGACACCCCCTACAGCACTCTGCATAAATCAGTTTTATTAGCACAAGGATGTTGTACATACAGTAACGCTCACGTGGTTCTTGTTCTCAACCCGAGTCCCTCTGAAAAGGGTGGGCTATTTTGAATTTTGCATTAAGAAAACCCCTACCTCAGGAACCCTGCCAGAGGGGGAGATAAACCTGGTGAAATGTAACTTTTAAAAAGAGATCTAATCCCTATTAATTCTAGAAGCAGAGCTATAAGCAAAAACTGAGGTCCCCTTTCTGACCACTTCATAAAACTAGACTTTTCCTGCTGTATAGTGTTTTTCACCAATGAATGAACAGTCCTGTAACTGACATCCTCTTTGTTTAGAAGAAGATTTTTTAAAATCTTCCCTGATGGAAGTGATGGCTGCCTCCTATAAAAACAATGCAGAAATCAAGGACTTTTTGTAGTCTGTAATGAAACTACTTAAAAATAAAGGGTAGGGGCAAGGATCGGAGTTCATAATATTCCAGGTCTTAAAAACATTATCCAGTCAATGTATGTAGATAAAAATACATAGTGCAAAAAGTAGAATAGTAGATAACAGACTGTGAGGTCTCCAAGATAACGCATTATGCCCATTTGCAGAGTGATGGTAAAATATGATAACCTTACATAATAATCCACCATTTGTGATCTGGTCTCCTGTTATACTGGGTTGAATGTGGGTTGAATCTGGTCTCCTGTTACACTGTAGCTGAATGTAGAAGCAATGCAATTCATAAAGGATTGGAGGGGTTTCCAGTCTATGCGCAATGTTAAGCAACCTCTTTTCTCTCCTTTCTTTTCCTTCTGGGCGTGGCCTTTGTGCTAATTTGACACATAACTGCTCGTAAATTAGTGTTATATACTATAAGGAACTCTATTGGGAAGACACACAATCTCTTTGTGTTACATAAAGCAGAGCCTAGGAATGGACTGTAAGCGGATCAAGTGGTCTTCCATGGTGGGAGAAAGTCTTTTGATATTAGATTGATATCCTGCCTTTCATGCCAAATGGTTCTCAGGAAATCCTTGGCCTGCCTTTTGACTGCCTAGAACATCTCTGTCTAATTTATACCAATTTGCTTTTCATTATCCAGCCCATGCTTGGTGTCTCTTTAAGATTTATTGCTTCTTTGGTCTTCAAAAGGGATGTGCAAAATACCTCCTTTCCTATGCATATGAATGGCACTTTGCTATAGTGCTTAGAATCCAGTACTTTGGAACATTGCATTCTATTCTAGATAGCATATACAGCATTATTATTAGGTGATGAATAATATATGTTTACTTTAAGGAATTAAATGCACATACTTAGTAAATGCCTATAAGTTGAACAGAATGTTATTCCATTCAGAAGTGGGAGGAAATTATTATGGGGGAATGAAGAGGAGGAAAGAAAGATGGAACAAGGATGTACATACCACCTCTGTAGACTAGACTCTCTAGATCAAAAGTGCACTGAATTATTTTACCATTAGCTCAAATCAGAACATGAAAGATGAAGCCTGAGTCATTAGTGGACAAAGTACTCCCAATGAGCCATTAAATTGTTCCTTTCCAGTGTATTGCTATAGAAGAGAAAGCAATTGATGGGATGGCAGCTAGTTTACCAATCCTCCATCTACATGGTGTCATTGGAGAAAGCCTGATTCAGCTAATTCTAAACAGCTACCAAATCCAAATGGCTGAGCGTTAAGCCAATTTAGTCCCTCCTTTTCTTAAACCAAAGGTGTCTTTTCCTGGCATTGTGCTGCAGCTGCAGAAATCACAGTTGATTTAATGAGTTTCAGAAGTGCTATGTGAGCACCTCACATACTCTGAAGAAACTTTTTGCCATTGCACCTGAAGTGCTACCCAAATACTTCCCTTCTCCATTTTTTTCCTACAACAAGAAGCCTGTTGGATAGGTTGAAATGAGAGATGGTAATTGGCTCAGTCATCTACTGAGCTTCCATGGTGGCCTTGTGTGTCTCAGGTCTCAGTTCAAAATCTTACCACAATGCCAGACTGGCTTTCATTGGCTTGGTTGCCCTCCACAGGCATCCTCTTTGCAACTGATGGGAGACAATGAACATGCATAGGATGGAGACTCCGTGTCCATGGGGTCTCCCCTGTGCCTACTCTCCCCCTCACTATGTGAGGTTTGAAAAAATGTTTTACCTAAAATCTAGGAAAGTTTTTAAGAGAACAGTTCTCAAGATTGGTTCCTTGCTATGCAGAATAAACTTTGAACAGTCCAGTTGAGGCCAACCTATCAAAACCCAAAGGTACTCCTGATATGATGGTCAGATTAGAAAGTGTTGGAAGGAAATCTTACCAGGGTCCATTCCGAGCTGGGAATGAAGAAGTGCAGGCAATTGCTTGAACAGAGGTAATTGTTTTGTTGTCCAAGAACGTGAAATACAGAAAAATCAGCTGTCAGAGATGGCCACATTTGTATTCCCCCACCAGCCCCTTATATGAGGACGCAGGTCTTTTGTTAGAAAAGAGCATGAAAAACGAAGTTTAGTTTAGCTGGATAGCGCTTAATCGTTTTCTGGCAGGGATACTTTCTAAGAGTTCTGAATCAATACAATTGATCAGAGTGAGCATAATTGATCAGAGGCATTCCTGCAGTCCCACCCCCTACTGTTTTGTGGTTTTCTTGTTCTTTTGATCAATTAAGCTCTCTGCAAGGCTGTGGCTTTTGCCTGTTGGGCTTAGTTTTTTGTTATTCTGAGGGGGAAGCCCTTTCTCTTTTTCATGTGCTAAGGTGTCAGTTCCCTGCCTTTTGTCTTCTCAGTTTCCTGATCGGCTTGCGGGGAATTTGATTAAGTTATCAGGCGGTTCCTCTATGGCTCATGTTGGTATTTTCCTATTATTCTATTGTGATCCTTTATGTTTGAGTCGTTTCCCTTGTGTCTTAGTCTTGGTCCTTTGCCCTGGGGTTTTCAGCTTCTTACCTGATTTTGGGGAAGTGTTTTGGCGGGAAGTGTCTATGGAGAGAAGACTCAGTTTGAAAATGGTAGTTTGTGAGAGAAGGGGGTGGTTTGCTTGAATCCTTCCAACAAAAGTTATAGCCTTGTGCCTTGTATATACAGTATATTGCAAGCGAGAAAGACAGAGATATCCCTTTTCCCTAAAATTGTTAGTTTTAGCACTAATTAGTTAGAAAAGGAGTTGCTGCGAAGAAAAAAAGGAGAAACAAATATGCCATGCTGCCCTCTGCTGGTAGATTATTTTTTTGCTGCTGTTATATTGCTTTTTAAATCGTTTAACGGAGCATGTAATGCACATGCTCTTTCTATATTGCTATTGTCCACAGAAGTGTCAAGTTAAATACCAACGTTACACAGAAACTAGGAAATGTTTTCTCTTCTGCAGGTCTTCATTCCAGCCTTTGAGCAAGCAAACATACGTTTTACTAAGAAAGCAAAAGCAGTAGGTGGCCCTGCATTAGTCAGAGTGAGGAGATGGATACTAAAAGCTGGAGAAGCTGCAGCAGACTCTGCCCCAGAATCACTGAAGCTAACCTGCTCTGTAGCAAGTTTGCTGGCTGTTCAGTCATCCAGCAGCTATTTATCATGGGGAGGGTTATTCTCTGGATTGGAAGATAGATATAGTATATAGCAGAGTGTAAAAAGATCTTGAGCATGAATTTAAGAAAATTCTTTGACAAAGAAAATGTCTCCACACTGAAGGTGAGGTGTCTGCTGTCACGCAGCATTCTTGTAAGTGGGAGGGCTTTTCACACTACATATACTTCACTGATATTAGTAACCACAGGAAGCAATTGCTTAAGGTATTTTGCTAAGGGGACTATCCAGTCTCTTTTGTGCCAATTCACAGCCAGTCCAAAAAAGTATGACAAGAGTTCTTGCCAGTCACGAAAAGCATATTAAGTAAAAGGACAACAGAGATTTCAAATACTCAAGAAAACATAACCGTTTGGTAACAATTACTAATTACCTTGTCCATCTGCCAAGGATGATGATGATGATGATAATTGTTGTTAAATTTATGCGCTGCCCAGCTGGGATGTGAGGAGAGACCACATGATCTCCTTCCATCCCTTTTAACTGGGCTCAGGTATGAATTGTATAGATGAAATAGAATTAGAATTCAGGCCATAATCCAGATATGCTTTTAAAATTCTTTGGGCTGATCACTTTCCTATTCTGAAGAGGAACATGGTTCTGTATTGTCCTTCAAGTTCTATATAGTGTTAAAAGTATCTTTGTTTTCTCACCGGAATGAGGCTATTTATTGTTAATGAACAACACAAGATAGCACCCTCAGAATATCATTGCAGATTGCACTGATGAATTGATCTCCCCAAAAAAGTACTCTCATATATACAAACACTTGCAAATGAGCCCCATTTAATCGAATGAGATTTACAGCCTGGGACTGCAGCATGGAAGTGATCAAAAACCTTCTGTGGGGGGAAAATACTGAATAAAAAGTCACCCGCCCATAATCCATGATAAGTTGTTTATTGGTTCCAACATCATTAGTAGATTGGATATTAAACAATACTTTTAAACATTCTCTTAACCAAAAATATAACAAATATTTACAATCACTCAGTAAAAATACAAAAAAGCATACAGAGGCACTGTCTTTCTAAAAGACATAAGTGTAAGAGGTATAAAAAAATAGAAGACAAACATTGCTTGTTACAGAATACTTTACAATCACTGATTTGTGCAGTTTTACAATTGCTATTGGAATACCATTACAACTGTGCAGTTTTTGCCCATATGCTCACATATGCAAAACGTCATGAGTACCAAGCTAAACTGCATTCCATGGATAGATAAAGAACTTAAAGACACAACGATGACAAGTACAACTGGAGGAACAGGGAGAGGAATGAACTGGAGGTGACATCTGTTTTCTACTCCATGTTTAAACAGTTGGCATTAAATGTTTCAGTCAATGAAGAAGTATTTTTTTCCTGATCCGTTTTTGAAGGCAAGTACAATGTTTCTAAAACTGCATTTCAGGAAATGCACATTACCTGGACCTGTAGCACTGTTTCCTATAAATTATTTGTATGAACAGATCAAGCTTCTTCCATTTTTTTTACCTCCTGAGATAAATTGATATAATGGATTCTTATTGGATATCCATTATTCATCATTTGGAATCACCTTAGCTGTGCAGCAGGATCATATCTCAAGAAGTTTTCAAAAGTTGAAGTGAGAATCAGCTTTACTAGCATTAGTGCAAAATTCTCCAACTTTGGAAGAGAAATGCTGGCCGTGTACTTATTCAAGTGAAATCAGAACCTTTTTAATTTACCCTAGATGACAGTATGTGTCGAGGTAACAGAAGTGCACCTGCAAATCACCACTTTGGAAATTGTAGCTCAATATTATGCATATTTTCACGACTTGGTTTACCTCCGATATAAATCTTGCCTCAAAGAGGAATCAAATGGCAAATTATGTACAGGCCTACTTACATATTACGATACAGGGTTTCCTTTCCTCCTATTCGTGTAAATTAAAAACTGACTTTTGAGATTTTTAAACATTCCTATTGCGCTTTCAGCATAAGGCCAACTTTCTCACAATACAATGGAAAAAGAATAAATGTTATATACAGAGAAGAATTGGCCATTTCAAGAACTTGAAAAAAAAAATCAACATGTTATGTGCATGGAAGGGATGCAGAACATGCTAGTAATATGTTCAGTTATATAATGAATAAACATTATGTAAACAGCACAAAATGGGGTTAAGCAGTTTCATAATGAATGGCTTTAAAACAAAAAAATCCATCTCCTTGGGCTTACCCAAGCCCCATTTCAGTTTGGCTACTGTCCCTGACCAAGCTGGTAAAAAGCAAAACAAAACATATACCGATCAGAGCAAGGACAGGCTGAGGCAGTTTGCACTGTGCAAATAGTAAGCAGTTAAAAAGGGCTCACTGACCCGCTGCATATTTACACTCTATAGGCTCTGCATTAGGAAAATGTATTAACAAGATGCCCAGTGATTTTAAAAATAACATTAATTAAAAAAGCAGACATCTCTGATGCTGTTGATACAAATACACTAAAAGGGCAATTTTTGGCTCACGAGATTTTCAACAAGGAAAGACCTGGAGGTGGGTTGATAACCCAACAAAAATTACTACCAAAGAGAAAAGGCTCTCTACAAATGGCAACAAATATTTGAGATTCGAGAAATACTGTAATATTGGCCCTAAGCACTAGAACATCTACTAAGTTTAAAGTTGAGTTTACACTTACAAACTGCATGGTATGTGTGTGAACTGGACTTGCTGGGAGCTCAGGACTCAGATTTAAAAGTTTGCTTTTGACGAGCATAACCTCCTTCTTTGAAAGCCCAGGCATATCTGGCAAAAAGCACATCCATACCAGTGACATCGAAGTTCTCCATAAAGTCCATCAAGCAACCTGCAGTTTTAAACAGAGTCACAGTATGCCCATTCAGTTGGACATCAGCTGTAAGAAGAACTTTGAACAGATGCTATGCACATGCCTTTCCTCACTCTGTTATGGGTTTCTAGGAGATGATCCATCAGAAATATACTTTCCACAAGTCTCTGAATCAGTGGAAACTGTACTACTATGGATTATGTAGTGGTTTGTGTGCAGGAAAATTTAACTCTGTTGCACCTGCAGTAACATTATAATAAATGCTAAAACCATGGTTGCCAAGCTTCAGTATTTTCTCACTGTTGGTTGCTTTAAGGTCTGGGGAGGGTGGGCGGAGGGGAAGAGCCCTGATGGCTCACCTATTTATTCCAGACATTTAAGTAGTAACATATATTTAGTCACTTAATTTTTGAATTAGGGTTATCCACTCAGCTCTCTGGATTTGTAATTTCATGTTACAAGGCATTGAAGGAAGTCTCCAATAGCCATAGAGAAATCCAAAAGACAAGCTTTTTTCACATATGCTTTTGGGAAAGCTATCACTGACCTAAGTCAATATGCAAACAGAAAGTTTTGATATCAGGACAAGCGACATTTACTTTGCACAGAAATGAAAATCTGAAACCTCTTTATAACTTTAAGTGTAAAAAATAAGGTTACTTTGAGGCACCTTTAAAACTGACAGACATCTTCCTTCTACCCTAGTGTGTAAACATTTATGGTATTAAGGTTTACAAGTAAACTTTAAATATACATTGAGACATTCATGTCCACTAATTATGTTCAGCTAGGCAACCATTATGCAGTAGGGGAAGAATATAAACACAAATAATAACTCCAGTTTTTTCTATGTACTCTGGTTGGCTAAGTAAAGCTGCCATGTCAAGCCAGTCTTTTGTCTTTTACTTTGCATAATACATGTGCAAATGTGTATTATACATACCAGTTCAGGGAATCCTCTTTCTCTGTAAATAGCACCTTTGTAATCACCCCACCTTATAGGAGAGCATGATTGATATGCCTGCAGTTCCACTGGGTTTTAAAGGTGATTTGAAGTCACATTTGCTGGGCATTTCTGAAATCCAGCACACAAGCTTGAGATAAATGAAGAAATTTCATCTTACAATCACACCAGGCACTTGAGAACAGTGAGAAGTTCTGTCGCTTCACTCCCAACCCCCACAAAAAAAAGCCTAGAGCAATAGCACACATAAGCCTTGTCTCTTTCTCATCTTTAGAATGTGCTTACCAGGGGTGAGTAATTAAGTGGCACTGGTAGGCAATTGTGGTGGCAACAGATGGTATGTTTCGTTTTACATGTTCTCAGATTTCTAAAACTATATTTTAAGTATTCAGTATGATTGTAGTAAATCTGGGATGATCTGGAACAATTTTCCTCAACATGGCAACTTCCCAACTTTTGTTATAGGCATCTAGAAGATTATCCATCTGGAAAGTATTTCTAAGTCTCTGAATCAGTGGGAATCGATTACTTTGGACTTCGTAGTGGATGTGTGGATTGTTCAAAATTTATGAACTATGCAGCTGATTTAAGTACAAAAAAGGACTTGCAACCAAACTTTTCTTAAGGAATGGGAAGAAAAGTTTCAAATAAAATTGAAAGCCTGAAATAATATATAGACTGTATTATTATTATTATTATTATCATTATCATCATTATTATCACCACCACCTCCTCCTCCTCCTCCTAATGGTCCTTCTTATTTCTATGACTTTGTTCCTAAGCTTGTAAGTTTGAAAACTTTAAGCTAAATCCTAAAGAGCAGAACTTGTTGAGTACTTCTCCAATGCAAGTATTATAGAAGAGGAAACACCTGGTAAGTCTCTAGGCAGATAATGATACAAATGTGCCATGAAATTGTTTAGACAAGAGGGAAAAATATGGAATGTAGGAAAGAAAAAAAATGCAAGTGCTCCCTTAATAATATGATAGCTGAAAGGAACTGCATGTATTTCATTGATTTTAAAATACAGGATCAATAGATGGCAGTATTTCACTACTGTATGCCCATCAAAACACACTCAATATACACCTCTAAGGGCTTGATATTTTAAAGATTGATGTGGTTGATGTTACACTGTGTGTAAACCTCTAGCTGCACTCATGAACATCCAGTTCCTTAGAAATCAAGTGTTTTGCTTAGCATAAGACATCACACTAACACCTTAACAATTTGCTTCCTTTTTTTTTTGACAAAGCATTCACATTAGCCAACCAGAGCATTCCAATACATGTACAAACAAAAATCCTTATATAAATTCCAAATTAATAAATTACTCTTCAGATTGCTGCAGAGGTTTCCTTAGTTTTGATGTCATTTTCACATAAAATAACTTTCTTCAACTGAGAGCCATAACAGTTATAGAGAAAATATCTGAACAAAGTCTACTAATAAAGATTCTATAGTTCTTCTACAGAAGATTGCTCCCAAGCTGGCCCCAATGCATCAAATATTAGGTCCTTCTTGATACTGCAATACAGGGTCAGTATTTCTTAGAATGAGTGTTTTATCTTTCCAATATAGTTTTCTTAAATTCCATTGAATTGACTGCAATGGGCTGAAGCAAATTCAAAATTACAATCCAGATAGTTCATCCTACTAGTCGAAGAGAGGCAAACACAATTCTTTGAAGTCAATAGCAGCAAGCTGTCAGCTATAGCTGACAATACTGTAAAATTCCTTCCTCCAATGTTGTTACGATTTGAAACAATTTTCACAGGAAGCACAGAGGCTAGACTGCTGATACTTGTTCATCTTCTGTGAAATAAGAAAAACAGTGTGAACTCTCTGTGTCATGAACATATAATACATTTAAATTAAAATTGTGACATATCTACTGTTACATCCCTAGGATTTTCTCTTGAGTTAAAATAGCCCTTCTTTAAAAAAAAAATTTTTTTTAACTTTCTTTACTGCTATCCTGGCACTGTCACTCATGCAAATGATGAATTTTTTTTAAAAAAAGCTTTCTAAAATGTATCTAATTCTAAATCATATTGGCAATTTAATATGGTGTAGCTCATGATGTTGGAACTTTGGGTAATGATTCATAGTACCATCGGAGGTCTCAAAGATAGTTGGCTTGGCTTATGCTTTTCATATTGTCACGCCAACATGGCATTTAGAGGCTTTCAAAAGAAAGTTAATGTGGTAAATTAAATATCCCACCAGGTCAATGTTGAATCTCAGCCACACTTTGCAAATGGGCATATAAAATTCTCACAGAATGAGACAGTGTGGTATGATAAACTGCAGTGCAATAATAAGACTAGAACTAGCGAGGACCAGCCAGTCACTGAGTAACCTTGCAGTAGTCATAGTCACTCAAATAGAATGGAAGAGTATTATTTGATTCTGCACTCCTTGGATTCCTCCAAGGAGGAAGTTAATAATGTAATATGCAGTTAAAGGATAATTTTGTATCAGTAGCCATGTAATCCACCCTAAGAATCAGTTTGGTATGGTTGTTAAGGCATGAGGCTAGAAACCGGGAGACTGTGAGTTCTAGTCCTGCCTTAGGCACAAAGTCAGCTGGGTGACCTCGGGCCAGTCACTCCCTCTCAGCCCTAGGAAGCAGACAATGGCAAACTACTTCCCAAAAACCTTGCCAAGAAAACTGCAGGGATTTGTCCAGGCAGTCACCAGTAGGCAAAAACTGACCTGAAGGCACAAATAAATATATAATAAAAATAAAAATAAAATCCATTCTAATGTATTATTTTTTGATCTCTCTAGCATGTAGATCAGAAAGGCTGACTTATTCTACAGAAAAGAAAGAATACTTGATGAAATAGATCCTTAGGACATTTCATAGAAACATAACATTTTAATCAAATGTTCATGCAGCTTTAGCAACATATATTCATAGGTATAAACATATACACATCCAAGCCACTCACCCATTTTTTCAACATAATGCTCTATCTATAATGCAACTACAAGCTTCTTTTGTACAAAGCAATGTTTTCAAAGCAAGTTAGGTAAGATTTATGCTAAAATTCTAGTTTTATAAAAGCAAAATCTGTGAAAAGCATTCAGATTCATGGATTCAATTAAAAACTGAGCCAGACAAAACACAAATAATAACAGACAACAGAAAATGGAATGGAAATGTCAAGGAAGTCAAAATCCAAAATTGCTTATTTCCAAGCGGCAAATGAAAAGAAAAAAGTGAAAAATCGAGATTCGATTTCTTTTAAATTTTCATGATTTTATAAACTCTGTTTTTTCAAAATCTTAGTGTTGAGGTATAAAGGTTCAGAACAGAGGTCAAGTACAAAGCATCAGTGTGGTCCAATTAGTGGGTCTCTGATTTTGTCCAGCGAGCAATTTCATGAGGATTGCAAGTCCTGTTTATAAATAATTGAAACTGCAATTTAAAGCCTCAGCTGTTCAGTGTTTTTGATCTAACAGCATTCTCTCAGAACCTTATGTGTGGAAACTGATGGACATTTACCTTGTGGCTGCCCAGTACCCACACCTACAACACTTAACTGCATGGAGAGTCATCATTTTGGGACTCTGGCTAGGTCTAATAATGCTCTGCTGAGCAACACATTAGGAAATACTCAGCTTCCTGCATAACAGAAACTTGTATCTGACACTTGGTTAGAGTTGCTTCATGGAATGTTTTTAGATGATCTCCATGTAGCAGAGGTATGCACTGCTGATCATAATTCGGTTTATCTCTAGTACATAAAAGCATAGCGGATGTGACTACTTTTAAAATAATTTCTGTTACATCAGTCACAGCCTTTTAGACTGTCAAGTACAATTGTTTTCTTCTTTTTACTGCAGGTAGGGTAAGGAATTCTGAACGACTATCAACCTGCTCCTTGTAAACATGCTAGTTAATAATTAGCGTCCCAATACATGTTCTGTTTCTTTTTTTCCCTTTAGGATCACTTATTCTCACAATAAGCATACGTAAAGCATATATAAATGAAAGAAAAGAAGGGAGAAAAGAATCACCGAGGCACATTCAGGGTGAGGACTGTAAGGTAAGACAGACTATGCACTCCCCCAAATTTATAATAAATCACACACCACTTGACTCAACAGCTATCAAAGGAGATCTTTTAACATACCATCCTCTTCACTATTTGCGCCAGTCATATCTGCTAGCTTAGGATGGGACGGTTGCCGGCTATGCCACTTAGGCATCTTCCTTGGAAAACAGGCCACTGGTTCGCTATTCAGAGGAGTGGAGGAGAGCCTAGACAGCATCTTTGACCTCTGCACCGCCACACTATAGTCTGGAGGCTTTAGGTGTGGGTGGTGGGATCCTTCCTTTATGTCCGCTAAAGAAATCCCCATATATCCTGGTGGGGTGGGCGGTGGCTCCCTATATCTACTGTCTTCCTTAGATGAGGTGACACAGTACACTAGCACAAGAAATAAGCAATGGAAATGTTAATGAAGGAAACAAAGACAAAATAAAAGCATTTTTTAAAAAAAACAGTGAAATGTTATAATGACTTAACCAAAAACTGATTAAACAAAAGGTAAATGAGAATCACTCATAAAACACCACTGGCAGTCACAGTATAGGAGCAGAACCACTAGCACAAAGTGGTGCTTACTGTTCTTTAATTCTTAAGAGTCTTTTCTAATACTTTCTATCTCAGATGCACATAGCCAACCACAATCTCAAGTATGAGAACATCCAATTGTGTTGAGAAAAGGGTGGTAGTGACCCAGTAGCTCTAATTTGAAAATAGAAATTGAAAGCAGGGAGCAAGTCTAAAGCAATGCATTTTTTAATAAGTTGGCACAAAATCAGCTTACTAACTAACTATAGTTACCTCTAAGAGCTATATCAACTATGATTTATTTGACCATCACCATTAGATATATTTTGTTATTCCCTGGACTTCCAAATTTATTCTTTCAGAAAATGTTCAGATATCAAGTTGACTGACCCTGGTCTTAAAAAATGTATTATTTTGGAAAATTCTCATGTTTGTTGGTCTATTAAGGATATGCTAACAGCAAACTACAATGACACCAAAATGATGACGTGTGGTGATGTCATCACACAAATGCCATCCTTACATACTTGTGTCAAAAATTCAATGCAAGTAGGGAAGTTGTAGCATTTGCATGATGACACAGTCATACATGTTATATCTGTCAGAAACATTCTTCTAAATAAGGTGCCATGATACCATCCACCAAAGCCCTTGCTCTGAAGTTTTTCTCCAATATCAGGCAACTCATTTTTGTTTAGGCAGACTGTTCATATATAGGGGATTTGGATTATGAGGTGTCTCTGTTTTTGGAGTTGAATTTTTAAGTGACTGGCACCAAAGGTTGGTGGAAAAACAAGGCAGAAATGGAATAAATATTAAATATTGACCTGAACTGTTTGAATGACTGGAAGCTATTTTTCAAAGCCCTAATTCTTCAAACACTAGTGGTTTACAAACAATTTTCATAAGTTACTTGATCCCAACAATCTGTAATTTACTAACCAAAGTACATTAAAAAATAAAAAATAAAGACCACATATTGGACTCAAATGTGATTTAGTTCGCCCTTTCCAAATCCAAGGATAAATTATACTTCAGACATCTAATTTGGCCTATCTTTTAATTCCAGCAATATTTGTAAGAGTCCATGCTATTAAAACACCTACAATTAAGATCATTGCTTGCCTTCACAAAAATTCCATGTGGTTTTGTTTGCAAAGTTTACGGTCATTTATTTGTCCTCAATCTCATTCTCACTGTAGGAGACACCCACATGTGCAATGCACATTAAAAAGGAGCAGGATATCAACTGCACATTCCCACCCACCAGTTTGACTTTTTTGATGCCCCCGATTGTGATCTTTCTTAAACATTTAGAAGTGCAATCTTGCATTCTCTGGAAAGATAACTCAGTGGCCCTAAAAGACATGGAGGAATATGATCTGAAAACTTCCATGGATACTGGGGTGGGAATAAGAGATCACTGAGTTTGTAACACCACTTAAAGGCTATTTCTGAACTATGAAACACTTCCATAGCTATTAAGATTTCCTAAGTATATTCCAGTATTATATCATTATCAGTCATTCCTGGCTGTCTACTACATATACATATAAAAGGACACTAAAATGTTAGGATATGTCCTACTATATACCCAGTCACATTTACAAAAGACAAATTATCTATATAGAGAGAAATCTGGGTGCATTGCTAAGGCCCCTGAAGGTTCTAGACCAAGTATATTTACTGTGTCAAGACACGCAATTTGCAGCCACTTCAATTCTAAAACAGCCGGTTTCTAGAAATTGACTGCCAAGTTACAGGCTTCATTTTACTGAAACCATTGTTATTTTAATGGAATGAAGTAAGCCCCTTTTGGCTTATAAAATAAACAGTAAAATTCAATTACAAATACAGGTAGTCTTCACTTAACAACCACAATTGAGACTGGAATTTGGTTGCTAAGCAAAGCGGTCATTAAGCAAATCCAACCTGATTTTACAACCTTTGCAGCAGTCATTAAGCAAATCACCATGGCTGTTAAGTGAACCACAAGCGAATCATGTGGTTCCCCATTCATTTTGCTTGCCAGAAGCCAGCTGGGAACATTGAAAATGGTGATCATGTGACCATGGGATGCTGCAACAGTCATAAATGCAAACTAGTTGCTAAGTGCCCAAATCATGATCACGTGACCACGGAGATGCTGCAATGGTTTTAAGTGTAAGCACTGGTTATAAGTTGGTTTTTTTCAGCACTGTCATAAGTCTGAACCTGAATGAATGGTAACTGAGGACTACCTGTAGGAATTTTGGTTAAATAGAAAGGGGTTGATTACATGTGATGTTTTAATTCTCAGCTGTACTATGATTCCGAATAATTCTTTTTAAAGTGTTGCTTAATACTGCATCCTTATGAAAAAATGAAAAACACACAACTGTTAAAATTAGTGAGGCAAGAATAGGTTAGACTAGGTCAGAGCTGTTAAAAAGTAAGTTTGACAGGGCAGACAATACTGGATTTTATGTAGATCTGTTATAATCCTGCACAAACTTTCAGCAGTGTTAGTTTTGCCTTTAAAGAATGAAATGTTAATGTATGGCCTCTTGCTTTTGGATAAGAAAGTAATGATACAAGCAAATAGTTTATGAACTGGGTTTCACTCTATCTCTTGGCCATACCTGTTATTATTATTGTTATATTGTTATCCCACCTTTTAAAAATATATTTTGGTCAACTCAAGGCAGCGAACATACCTAATACTCCTTCCTCCTCTTATTTTCCCCACAACAACCCTGTGAGGTGAGTTGGCTGAGAGAGAGGGACTGGCCCAAGGTCACCCAGCCAGCTTTCATGCCTAAGGCAGGACTACAACTCTGTCTCCTGGTTTCTAGGCCAGCACCTAAACCACTACACCAGCCTGGCTCTTTTTTCCTTTGCTAAAAAGTTGGTATTCCTGCCTTTATCTTAATAATAATAATAATAATAATAATAATAATAATTTTAGTTAATTAATTTTTTTAATTTCAATTTTTAAAAGTTTTCTTTAATTAACATAATGTTAGCAATTCTGTTCACACTGGCACTGAGAAATTTAGAGCTCCTCATCTGCGGAAAGCAGGACAGAATTTTTAAAAAATAAAATAAACAAACTGTTATGCACGAAAGGAGAAAAAATCCAGTTGCTAGAACAGTGTTTCTCAATTTCTCAATACTTATAGTCTTCTGTTTCCTTTATTGCATCCTTTAATGGATGCTACTATTCTCTCACTTCTATTTCCAGATTGTGGATCCATATTGCCCAAACTGAGTGACCCTTATATTGCCAAGGAGACCTGGCAGGCGAGGGTGCAAAAACAGCCTAATGTGGAAAAGGTTGGAAGAGGGGGGACAAGTAACCAATTGCCTGGATAGGTCTGTTCAGTGAAATATGCTTTAACAGTACTTCAAAGAAAGGCAATAGGCTTCAGGGGATGGATCCTAAACCTTCTATGAATAAAGATTTTTGAAAGAACTAAATTGTTTTCCCCGTATCCATGTCTTTTATACCCAGCTGAGAATAGTATTAACATGTTGCTGGTAGAGTATGAAATGATTTCTGGTATAAATGTTGGGGAAGTGGACTATATCGGATGGATGGGTAGCTGAGTAAGTTAGGCAAACATAGCTTTCCTCACAGATATGCAAGGTACATATTGGTATAGTGGTATGGTGCTATGGAGCGTATTATTCAAGTAAACACAAGTTGAAATCTGAAATATAGATTCAAAGACAGCATCTAGGAACAGAGACCACTTTTCTTAAGCACTGAGCACAATCTATTGCTCCTTTCCATGCTATCTTCCTGCTACATCAGGAAGACAGGACAGAAAAGAAAGCTGGAATCAACCTTTCCAGACTGGCTTTCTAATGCCTTAAAATACTGCCTTCGCATCTCCTTCCATGATATATGCACATGACTTACGTGACAGCAGAAAAATTGTCACCTTCTAGAATGTAGCATTCATACATATATTTTTTAATCTATAAAGTGCTTAGGATTTTCTTGTCCCTACCCTAACAATAGGGTAGGGACAAGAAAATCCTAAACACTTCATAGATTAAAAAAATTCTTCCCAATTTCAGGTTATATCTGAAATTACTGACATTGTGAAAAAATGTTTAATTGTAGAGTCCCATTACGCCCCCCCCCCGCCTCCACACACACACTTTAAGAAAGGGTGTTCAAAATGAGCAGGGCAGCAATTCTTACATACATGTAATATTTGTGTGCTTTCTTAAGTGTGCTTTATTTCTACAAAAAGAAATAAAGTAAATACATGGTACACCTGTGCCACAGCTAATCTTTTAATGTCTACACTACAGATAATCTATTCTATGTTAATATCCAAGGACAACATTTTGATTCAATACAAGAATAGTAATTTCTTAAGCATTCTTTTATCTGAAAGCATTGTTGCAAACTGCACAAGAGGACATTTTATGTCACATCTTTCATCATCAATCAAAAGTTGGAATTTGGCATGGAGTCTGCTTCTTCTCAAAGCAGTTGTTTCCTACAATAATAGGTGTTTGATTGATGGCCAATATGACAAGCTTGGGAAATGATACATGAAGATGATTTCCTTCCTATCTTGGAGGCAAGGGGAAAATGCATGCACTGCCAAACTGCGGGGGGGAGGGGGGGAGCAGGGGGGGATCTCTCAACTGGATTTACTCATCACAAATTTTCTCCCCAGGCTGGTTATAGCTAGTGTGAGTGGTCAAAAACCCAAATTCTTAAAAAAAGAACTGCAAGAAATCTCTAATCAGAAAATACAGGAAGTCTCAAGAAAGCTACTTCTTAGGATCCACAGGCTCTCTCTCTTTCCCTACAAGCCAATAAAACATGCTGCCTATTATTTTAAATCCCACCCTTCTCCCAAGGAAAACTGGAGACACTCCAGCAGAGGACTTGAGCTGATTGAAGACATGTGTACAAGATAGAACATTTTACATGCAAATTGGCCATGAGGGCTGCTGAAGTCATTCCTGAATAGCTCAACCACATAATATACAACAGCTGTGGAAACATCCACTGGCTTTTCATCAGGCTTACCTATGAGGCCATGCTCTGTGCTTGAAGTGACAGTTTTGTAAGTTGCATCACTACCTGCTTTAGCGTCCAAAGCCTCAGTGTGCTCTGCTGTTAAGCTGTCCAGTCCTCTTCGTTTTATGGTCCCATAGTTTGTTTCGTGGGTGTCTGACAGGGAACTAGATGAAGCCCAGCTCTGCCGGGACTGGTCAAAGTCCATGCCAGTTTTGGGTTGCCGACTACCGTCTGAGTGGCTGTGTGACTGCAAATGAGTCTCCTCGGGACAGCAGCTAGATGGCTCCACTTCAGCAATGGCCCTTTCTAAATGAGCATGGCGGTAAGAGTTTAAGAGGTCCCACCCCTTTTGGTTCTGGATGTTTTGAAAATTATCATGAGAGTTACTCGAACAAGAGGTCCAGCTTCCACGGCCACTATCTGCTGCTTCTATTGTGAGGTGCTCATGAGAAATCTCCTCGGTGCTCATGGAGGATGGGACAGGCAGCCCTCGGATCACTGGAGGTCTAGGCAGGGGCCAACTTAAACTGGAGAAAGCACAAATTAGAAGGAAAATACAAATGCTGATGAAAAGAACAGGCAAGCAAAACAGTAGGGTTCTCACTGACCAGTAACATTCATATGTTTCTGTTTGTAAATAACAGAATAATTTCTGAAAATAAATTTCAACATATTTCTAAACTCATCTTTGTATTTAAAAGATGCCTTAGAAGCAAACTAGTACTAATCACTTCATTAAAATTAAACACTTCATTGGGATGTTTATTTTCTTTGCCACAGGCACAGAAATTTATCAGTGGAAGTGCTGAAGCAAGGTTTGTTGGTACTACAAACAAATAAATAGTAATCCTGAGGAAAATCAGCATGCACACACCCTGCCCCAGTCCAACAAAAGTGTCTATTATTAAAGAAGAAAAAAGTGAGATGGATTACTCTTGTTTATGCTTTATATTGTTTGTGTTCTTTGTTTCTCCATCAGACAACTATCTGGTCTTTGCCCTGGGAGCTCAAGGTAGTTATATGCTTCAAAATAGCACCAAACTGCAACAAATGCTACTGTATAGTGCTTAAGACACTTTGGATTACTCAGGGAAAGTTGCAGAAGAATTGAGTATCTTAAATGGCTTATCTAGGTCAGCCAAAACAGAATAAATATACTTCAAATCACCCAGTGGCAACACCTATGCACACCTGTCCAATTATTCAGGAGAGCAGTATAAAAAAGTAAAGACAGGGTTGTGCTGTGCTTCAAAGATGTTAATTACATGTGCCTAGGATTTTGTTTCGAGAGAGACCAGGGCCACCAAAAACACTTTAGGCTTTTAAAATAACTCCCATTGTTCAGCCTTCTGCTGGCAGCAGTCATAACAGAAGTAACAAGAAAGGTGACTACATATCATGGGCATATGCCCGGAAATACATTTCCTCCTTGCTTGGCAGAGCTATTAAATGGCTGTTGCCAACTACCATATCATGTTGTATATTGCACAAAAACACATTTGTCATTTTAACACATTTGAGCATGCTATACCAGAGGGAGTTTGTTTAAATCTCACTTTAATGCATTTTCTTCCACCTACATTAGCACACCAATTTATGCCATACAAATATAGGGAGAATTCTAAATCCAAGATTCTTTCAGCAGAGACTATGCCTTGCCCTTCTGTAAAGTGCTAATGGCTTTTCAGCAGGCTAATAATCCCGTTGAGTGTGAGGATACCACAACCAGTAAATGGCCAGAACGTAACATCTCAAAAGTTATTGTGCACCAGTCAATTATCACCATCTGCCCTGTGGGAAGGATCTCTTAAGAGGGAAGGAGGCAGGCAAAAAGCATCTCAGCAGCCTGGATTCTCCCTCCTTCTCACCAGCTGCCCACTAGGAAGAATTCCCAGGGAGAGATGGGGAAGACAGGCAAAGAGCACCCCAGAAGCTGATTCAGCTGGACCTTTTCTCACCCTCCTCCTACAGGGCCATTAAACCAAAGGCCATGTGAGAGACCCTAGACCAGTGTTTCTCAACCTTGGCAACTTTAAGATGGGTAAATTTTAACTCCCAGAATTCCCCAGCCAACATGAGTCCACCCATCTTAAAGTTGCCAAGGTTGAGAAACACTGCCCTAGAGGTTTGTTAATTTATCTTAAATATCTGTTGTGGGTCTTTCAAATGTGCAATTGTTCAAACAGCTTATGAACTGCTTTTTTATCCTGAAAGACAGGACATCAATAACTATACTGAAGGAAGGAATGATTCTTACCCAGGGCAAGACTGGTTGTATTCAGGAGGTGGTGGAAAGGGCTCTCTCCTTTCCACTGCCTCAACTGCATCCATCACCATCGTCTGAGGCAGACACCTCTCATCCTGAAGAGCTGCAGACATGGAGTCAGCAGAACAGTTGCTGACAATGCTGGACCGTGAAGAGATCTCACTATGACTGGAATCGGAAAAATTCTCAGATTTGGCAGATGGGATCAGGGCGTAGCCTAAACATGATATGGGAAGATTGCATTTAGAGACAATGTACGCATTATCACATCACTATTCAACAAAATACGGTTTTGTTTGGGAAATGGCTTTTCGCCGTTTTCTCTCTCTTCCTACTTTCCTTACAAGAGTTGTCATCATTTGTTTTCTGATACTTCCTTTTGTTAGTAGAAAACAATAAAATACAACACAATGGAATAATTCCTTCATGAATTCCTTTTAATGTTAGGGGACAAAAACTGCACACCTTCTTTCACCTGTTTCAAAGATGATATATGTGCTAAACCAACCAGGAATAACTTTCCAGTGCAACAAGTACAACTTCTTCAAAAGCTAGACATACCCAAAGGAGACTTGCTTTCCAGTTGATCAGGTAAAAGGATACTGTGTAGCTAACCAAATCAGAATCAGCAGAATCAAGTGTGTGTGGTTTTTCTGCAGTTGTTTAAATACTTCCTCCCAAAGAAGCAATTCTCTCTGCTCAGTTACATGCTATACCTTCAGAATTACTTCTCTTTAATCAACATGCTAAATAAAGACGTTCTGGTTTAGCTGTGCAAGTACAGCCTGAATTCTCTGCAAGTTTTATTTTACTGTATTTGCAAACACAGTAAATGTGCTGGGGGATTGTCTTTGCTTGCTGTTTCAAGACTGGATATTTAAGGAAATCTGTAATTATATAAATTTTAATTTTGTTTCTCATTTAGAATATGTGAGATTGTTGGAAGTCTATCATCCCATTTGTGAGGAACCGTCTGTAACCATTTCTTTTCCCACTATGAAGACAGTTATATTTAACTCAGGCTTTGTTAGAATAGACTGAGATCTTCTAGTAGATCTTTGGCTGATTTATAATACAAGGGTTTCTTACTATCAATTGTCCAGCAAAAGAAAATTTTAAAAGAAATACTTTTTTAATCCAACCTTCGGCTTCTGAAATGAAGAAAATGTGGTGAGGAAGCTGGAAAAAGAAAGACCGAATGAAAAATGGCCTGGATCCAGCAGAATCTGTTTGGGGAAAAAAATGTGCATCCTTTTGGTGCACTCCTATGGGAGAAGCAATTGTACAGTGGCTTGGAATGTTGACAACTCCTCTATTCTAAGCCCCCTTCTTCCTGGTCACATGACTTGAAGCAGCCTGCTATTTAAGGAGTTGGAAAGAATTCTGCTCTGCCTGCCTTCCCTACCGTATTGTATGTAATATGCTGTAATATAATCTGTATACACCCTAACTTACTGCAAGTAGAAAATGAGAATCATTTTGACTGGGTATTGGCTGGAACTGTACATATATTTTACCTATAAGCTGCAATTCAGAATACAGATGATACATTTTATCATCTTATTCCATGGTTCGTGTAACTGAGAACTAAATCTCCACTGAAAGCATACAAATTTATTTTGAATTTTAGGCAACAGAAATAAAGGTCGTCAACATTTTAATCAATCATTTTCATTGTTTTCCTACTATTTTCAATTATAGGCAATAATATCCAAGAATAATTTAAAATGTTGCTGCGGAATCTTCAAAGTGATATAAATATGGAGCCACCAGAAGTAACATTTTAAGCTCCGCTGCTGAAGTACATCTCTAGCATTCCAGCTGTCAGTAAGCTGCCTAGGAAAATTGCATTTACCTGCCTGGGAAAATGGCATTTACGCAGGTAATTTTGGAATATTTGAAAGCAAGAGTCCATCGGTGTTGTCTACCAGCCTGAACTGAGAATTGCAGAGGACAAGAAAGGAATATAGTATACGTGCACCTAAGTAAAAACGATATGCATATGAAAAAGTGGCTACAGTTCACTTGAATGTCTAATTTTTCAGTAAGTTTTAATTAAAAATAAATGGAGAGTACACTACCTTTGTCTACAAGTATTCCTGTAGGAATATTTACCCTGGCAAAAACAGTTATTTTTTTGTGGGTGTTACATGCTGATATTGAAGATTTCCCTTTACTTGCCAGTATAGGTGTGAAAATATGAACATCAATTGTCATTTCATATCAACCTTATAGCTGACCCATAATATGCTACAGTGTAGATTTTCTACAAATGTAAGTTGTATTAAGTTTCAAGTTGATCTTTTTAAAGCTAAGATCTAGACTATAACATTTATATTCCATTTCTCAATTACTTAAACTCAGTATCAGGAGGAAGTTAATTTCTTATCAGAGATTGCACTTGGAACCTGATTCAGAATTTAAAGAAAATTTCACACTACGTGTATCACATTTATATTTTTGGCTTTAGCTGATGGAAGAGCAGTTAACAGACCCTGAAGGTATAGAATATGAGGGTCAAACTGAGCACAATATGGAGTTTTGAATGTCTTTTGTTTTTTAAATTAAAAAAGTAGGTGAAACGTGGCAAGGTCAGAAAGATTATTTAATCCTCTTTCCTCCTGCTCTTGGTCAACTAATACCACCAGTCTCTCCAAGATCTGCTGTGAACTTTTGTGCCCACCTCCAGACAAGCCAGCAGGAAATGCTGCCACTCCAAACTACTGTTTACCAGCTGCATTCAAGCAAGGCCTCATCATCCATTCAGAGGGTCAGGATACCAAGTAATATATTCCTTCCTGCTCTCTTTCTGTTCCCTCTCACAATATTTTCCTCTTCAGTGATTCTGATTACTGAGAAGCAGCCTAGAATATGAAATTAATAGACTGTTCTCCTAATGTCTAAAAATGTTTTATGTTTCTCTTAGTAAGTTTGCTTCTTCTTTGCTTATGTACTCAAGTCTATATATGTACATCCTATAAAATATTGCTATTCCCAATTTAGAATGAAATGAAAAGACATTAGCTTGTTTAACAAAACTGACTATGACAAAGGAAAATGTATACACAGCATCTCTCATAGTGGTTTCTCTTAATCAACAGTGCTGAGTTTTAAAAACATCTTGCATGTTTGATGACTGCATAAAAAAATCCACTACATGTACACTATTTCTCCCTTATGCCTTATAACAACCTTCCCCAACCCAACGTTCTCCAGATATGTTGCAAATGTACCTCATGGAACTCCTACCACCCAGGCTAAAGGTTGTAGGACAGGGAAAGGCTGCCAAATATTCTTCTCCTATATTCACAAGTTTCTTTCTGAACATGGGGTAGAGAATGAGTTTGTAGGTTGGAAGCAATCACTAAAATAAATTATTCCTTCCCTTGTATATTGTGTATATTGTGCTTCTGATGTTTATAGATTTGTTGTCCCATTAAAAAGTAAATGTGTCCTCAAGTCAATCTCAAGTCCTGATGACTAAATTCATGCAGTTTTCTTGGCAGTATTACACAGGTCATTTGCTACTATATTTTCTAAGCTGCATTTTCAATTTCCAAGTCCAACCTACAGTCCTCTGAATCCCATTCAAATATAACCAGGGCCACCTTTGCTCAATAGCAGAGATCAACCAAGCTCAGCTATATGCTGCCACTACCAAAGCAATGTATATTTATATAATATCTAATCTGCTATTTCTGAATGAATCTATACAATGCTATGATTATCTCAAAAATTAACTTAAATTAAATTATTAGAGCCAACTATCAGAATCTACTAACTTGTAAGAAATGTTTACCAATGGGAAGTAAAACACTGATTAATCATGACTGAGCTATTTTATCAAGTGAAAGTAAATGATTACTTAAAAGTAAGTAAATACATTTATAGTAGTTATTCAGTTGTTATGCCAATATACAGTTTAATATCTACCTGTATAACAAATTGTTTTATGTATATATTAAAATCATATTTGGGATGTGAAATTAAATGATTTGATTACATAAATCATGCAAAAATATTATTTAAAAGTAAAATTACTTTCCTAATCTCCAAACTGTTTAAATTATGCTCTATAAATTATACATTACTTCACAGACATAAAAAGACCAGCATTTCAGATAAGTAAATAACTGCATATGGTTAGCATACCATATTAACATTATAATAACAATTATACTTTACTGCCTTAAAATCTACACAACTTAAAATCTGCCCCCTTAGATAGTTAACTGCAAATCACAATTTGAATCTGTATATTATAACTACCTGGGGTTTCTAAACAAAATATGAAAAATGACTGATGCATACTTATGCATGTTTTTTTGAGAATAAATTCTGTGGACTTCATTTGGACTTCCTTCCAAGTAAATATAGACACAATCAAGCAACAAGACCTGAATTCTCTATTCAAATTCTCTGTCTTCAGCTTTAAATATTTCAAGCAGCATAGCAAGCCTTTCATGCACTGAGGTTTTATTTGTTTCACTAACACAACGGCAATCTGCGCGAACTGTCTCCACCAATAGGACTGTAAGTGTATAAAGAACTGCTTCTCAGAAGTGACCAGCTATGTGACAAAGCAGCCACCCCATTATTTGCACAAGTGAATTGTATATGATGCCATACAACTGACGAGGGCTAGAAAAGATGGCAGTAAAAGCATATTTAAACCAGAATTTTATACAGCCCATTAATTATTTACTAACTTTTCGCCTGATACCCAGAGCCAACCAAGGTCTGTGGAAAGGTCATAACCTGATCCTTAAGATGGGCTAAGCTTGGTTTCTTAGAAGATAGCTGGGACAATCAGTGCTCAGAGAACAGCATCAGAATTTGTGGCATGGTTTTCTCTAAATCACCTACAGAGAGGCTAATGTTCCCCACTTGTACTAATAGATTTATACTAATATTCAAAATGAACAAGATATAGGAAAAAGTATTTATAATGTTGATATCCGTTTCCATGTCAAGGGGGAAAAATGAGAATGATAAACAGAAAATATTTAACATCTGTGAAAACTGAATACGTGTCATATTGTCTTCCTTCTTTTCTGTCTCAACTGTGGACACAACCACATCAGTGAGCTATTGTTTCCATGACCGCTGACTGTATGCCCCACAGTGCTGGGCATGTCCTTCTGCTTCTCAGCTCTATCCCTCTCTTGCATGCATGCTGGCTCCACATGATAGGTGAAAGCTGGTCTTTCCCTGGAGATGCTCCTTTCCCTGAATCTTCCAAAGGGGGACCCCATTCTTTTTCTGGGTTTGTACAAAGGCTCAGGCTTGCCTCTACCATCCTCACTTCCTCGCTCTTCGATACTGACTGATCTTTCTGCTGTCTTGCTAGTCATCTGCTGGATTTTCTTTTGCAAATAAGCCCCACCTATTCCATAGCTGCGATGTCCACTGTTCTTGTTGCTTGTTTCACTTGCAAGGGAGGAAGATGAACCGGACAGATTAAGCTGGCTACAGTTATCAGACCTCTGCGAGTTACTGACTACAAAGACAAGAACACATAAAACAAATCACATGGTGATAACAAAATGAATGCTTCTCTTTTCTTTAATATACATAATGTTACACTTGGATATAGTACAGAAGGATATACAACCCTGATGTTAAATAAATAGTGCCAAAGCTCTGGATGTTTCATTAGTTAAAGGACAGAGCGTGTAATTTTAGTTCTGTAATGAGATGCTAACCAGAGCAGGGGCTACTTTTGTCAAACCAAGTATATTCTTAAAAGGGGGAAATCCTGACAAGTTAAAAAAAAAAACATCAGCTGACAGACACAAAATAACACCCTTAGAAATATAAGAAAGTAAACCAAAAGACATGTTTATGGAGAAGAATTCCAGCAGGAGTAAAATTTGGCAGTCCCAGTGAAATGAGACTTGCCAGCTACTCAAATAAAAAAGATACACAAAGTTCTCTCAATTTTATGAAATGAATTCATTTTTTAAAGCACACAGAAAAACACATAGCAGTATTGGAAGGATATTCCAATCAATAACAAATCTATCTATAATTAGGAATTTATCCAAGGCATTTAAACACCAAGCCCAATCATAAAAATATATCGGCACTATTTTAAAACATTTATACATGCTAGGCTTTTCATGAATGTATTAAGCTTATTTTGTTTTCCACAGGTAAAATATGGCCCATTATAAATGCCTAAAATATCTTGAGTGTACTGAAGAAAAGAAGACAGACAAACCATAAGGCAATACTAAGATTGAGACCACTCTTACCTTTGCGTGGAGACTCCTGAGGAGAAGCAGGAGGACTGGAATGCAATGATGATGCCACAGAGATGTCATCTTCTGCCTGCTTTTTACTACTTGGTTCTTCAGATAAACTGAGTGACTTCTGAGGAGAACCTGCACCTATGAATGAGACAGAAAGCAAGGTAATGTTCATGCTCAAAATCCAGCCTGGAATATTCCTACAAATGAGTGGTTTGTTTTATTTTGGTTATCCAGGATATTGAACATTCTCAAACTGAAATGATTTTTGAGCCCTTTTATCAAGTAAATCTGATCAAGACATAATTTTGTGGGAAAAAACAGTAAAATATGATGTTATTTATAGAGTTGCAAGATACACAACATACATTAATCATATTCAATATTAGTACTAAGAGCCTATGTAGTGAGTTGTAATTAAAAGAGTTCTACTTTAATTTGGCCTTTTTAAAAAAACAATGAAGAAAAAAAATATTTTTGACTGACAGAAATCCAGACTTCAGAAAGGTTAACCAAACACTGATGTTGTGATTAGTGATGCAGCTCTTTGTACTTCTAACATCTACTATCTCTACATGAAAAAAGTGGCATAAAAGTGGCACCTCCCCCATCCCACACACAACAGTTAATAGAATTAAATTATTCTGTAACTATTTGATGCCCCTTATTCTGACCATCTTTTACCATGTTTACATAAGAAAGCTGGTTGCAGTTTAATCTGCCCTTATGAAAGGAAGTTATTTTTGAAAAATTCTGTCCAAATACAATTGCCTCATGTCAGTCATTTCTCCATCCTTCTTCCTGCCTCATATCACTTCCCTTCTCTTAAACTGAGTGCAGACCAAGTAGTTTTTCTTGATGAGACTATGCTCTAAATTCCTGACCAGCAGTTGCTTGCCACTGACAAAGCAAAAACCTTAGTCAGCTACCAACAAACCCACATGCTAGTCATATGTAAATAACAACAACAACAACAACAACAAAAACATTCAGGCTGTATAACATTAGGTAAGTTTGGCTGTCAAAAAATATTGAAGTAGACTTTTAGGAAGAGTCCAGTTCTGAATGGCATTTGCCCTTTGACTGGGAGGCTGAAGAATGTGAGGATACCAGCTGCACCATTATTAAACTCTGGGGATGGTCAATATTGTATGCTACTGTTGCTTCTCTCCACATATAATATCCTCTACTTTCTATCCCAGCACTATCCCAGGGCTTCAGAAATACAGTTTGGAAATACATTTCTCCTAGTCCTCTCAAATGACTCCCACTATAATTTTAACTGCAAATCAAATTTTATATATGACCGGGAACCGTTTGCTTTCTTCCAGCTGCAGCCAGAACATGAAAAGGGACACTGCTGCAGGAAAGAAAGAAAAATCCAAATTAGATTTGCCTGATTTTGAAAAACAGAATGCCTCTGGAGCTGTTTCAGGTTCCAATTTTTCAAAAACTATTAAACAATGGCATGCAGAAGATGTTTATGGGATTATCATCATATATAGCATTAGCCCATTTGTCTAAATCTATGGTAATGAATCAAAAGGGTAAGACAAATGTATGTGCTCAGAAACAGTTTTATGTATTTATTGGCCAGATGAAATAATTTTTGTTTATTAGGATAAGATAAAATTTCCATCAAGGAGAGCTCAACTCCTGCTAATTTGACAGTTATTCCAGGACATACTCTGTAAACCTCTTTTTCTAGACCCAAGATGCCTTTCAAGTCAAAGAAGACAGAAAATACTTGTACACAATGCAGACTGAAACTGCAGAGGTCAAAACTGCCAAACTGCAAGATTAGATCCAGCTTTGGTCAGGTTTTCTGAAAGAAGCAATTTTTCTGAATATTATGTTATATTTTGATATTACGCTTTTACTGACATATATTTTATTGTATGCATAAGCCACCTAAGGAGAACAGTGTAGATAAAACACTCACTAAAAGCGACGTGGTCTTTTGCTGGTCCTTTTTTCCGAATAGGGTAAAGATTAACTGCTGGAACTTGAAGAACTTGACTCATTCTGTTTTGCTGATGTAAGTGGGCTTTTGTGGTTTGGCCAACCGACCTCAGTGGCATTGGAGACATCTCTGAAACTTTTGTGCCTCGTCTTTCACTTAAGTTTTTTGTCACTGACATTGTGAAGAAAAGGAATAATTGTCTCTGAATCACAAATTATTAAAATAGAATGCCTATTGAAATAGCAAATGACATGCCGACTGTAGTGCTTCTGGATCCAGTTACAGAAAGAGCTGTGCCACCAAAATCAGGGGAATGTATCACAACTGTGATTAAATGGAGTCCCACTGATGGCTATAAATTCACTTTACCTAAGACTAAATTTAAATCCAGTCTTTTAAACTGAATGCGAAATCAAGGCACCTGCTCGTTCCTCAAAAGGTGCATCCATATTTCCACTAGGTGGCATACTTAACTCACAGCATGTTATTGTACTTCACTTCTCATTATTATATGGGTGCTAACACATATCGAATTCTAAATTTGTTTCTGGGCTACCGACAACAATGGTTTCTCCATGCCTTTCTTACTGCTAAAGGATTACTTCTTTAACATTGGAAAGGTAAAATTATAGCCCTAAGTACTCTGCGGATTGAAGACCTGATGCTCCTGCAAATTATGCAGGAGTTGCTAATAAATATAGAGTATGCATGGATTACTACAATGAAATATTCAATAAATTCATCCTTTACTGAACTTTATACAAATAGCAGAGCATCAAGAAAGGTTACTGTCCGTTTCCAAAAAACTGGATAGTAACTATGTAAGGCTTGATGCTCTGTCGTTTGTATTAAACCAAGTAATCTCCAAAATTAAATATTAATTGTGCACTCAAATATCACTTTCACATTTCTGCTGTTCTTTATATAGGAACTGAAAACTACATTTTGGAACTAATCACCAAAATGTTTTTAAGCTTATTATTGAAATATACATGCATGCATTCTAAATGTCAAAGTGAAACTTGTTACTGATTGTAATACTATTTACATATTAAATCTATGTTAATAAGAAATCTAATTTTCCTATTTTGCATTATAATGACATAATTAATGTCCTTTTGTGATGATATTTCATCCTTTCATTTTCTTGGCATTCATACTATGTTACTTTTATTATTCCTTAATTCTGCAAAGTGCTGACTTGGCAAAAATCCAAAGTACTAAGAGAATTTTGGCAAACACAAAGATTAGTAGTAGAAAAGGACCTTTTCAATTTTATACAACTCAATCAAAGCTCAAATAATTACATGCTAATACAGATCAGGCGTTTTCAGAAAATTCTATATAATATTCTGTTTTAAACGATCCTCATATTTAATTAGTGCAAACATCAACCCTTCCAAACTTTTTTTTTTTAACTTACAAGTGCTGTATGTAGGCTCACACTGAAGTGACATTATCTGGATTTTTTCTTCATCTGTTTCCACGTTTAGGTTGGATAGGTACTGTTTGACTTTCCTGGCCATCTGAGCATCTTCATACAACTTTTTTGCATTTAAAAGGGAGCTGCGCCGAGCACGTTTTTTGTGAGCACCTCCTTGAACATCCAACATGTTTGAATTTGTGCTACCCTGACTCAGTGACCTGAAAAATAAAACAGCCATTATGTTTTAGCTTTGCTTTGATTATGAGGAATCAAAGCAGCAAACACTGAAGCAAAATGTTCTTCTATTAAAAGCGCATGCTGATGTCAAGTTAAAAAGAGATGGAGTGTTAACACATTTGTTCTAAAGTAACTTGCAAAACTGGCAACAGAATTAATACATCCAGAAAAAAATATTAAATAAAGTGTGCAATGAACAAAAACTGGGCAAAATACATGTAAGTTCCTTCTAAAGAATAAAGCTAGGGTACTTTCAGACTTGAACTGAAAACCTAAATATGGAGTTAAGTTTGTAATGGAAGATGAATTTCTCCATTTTTCTAAATTCAGTGATATTAAAGTAATCTGGCCCAGCAGGTTGAAGTAAGTGCAAAGTTATTATTGTATTACATTTCCTTTCCGCTCTTTTTCTGAGCTTAAGAAACTGAAAGGACAAAATACCATAAATACCATTATCTCAAAAACAAGGAGAAACTTCTTTATATTACACTCAGTTGCTGGTAACAATACTCTGCATAACAGTTACAAAGGTTCAGCATTTTTAACATCTTTATGAACAAACCAAATGGTATCACTGTCAACCAGAATTAATTTGAGACTTTCCCAAGAGCTGCTATAATCTACTATTCTGTTTCTCAAAGGGAGCGAGCATATCCACTGCGACGAACAGATTCATATATGAAAGACCTATGTGTGCTACTGGACAGTTTTCTTTGTTATTTTATGCCAATTGTCAAGCTTTGAACTGAAGACTTTGTGTTGAAGTTCAATGGGGGAAACTGCTGGAGAGAATGTAGGTACAACGTCACTCAGCTACATGTATGGCTTGTGATCTGTGCTTGTAGAATCAGAGCATAATGATATAAAGATAGGTATGTCATGTCCCCAAAAGGGCTTTGTCTTCAACAATAATACTTACTGTATCTGTAATATAATCTGGATACCTCTGGATATAAACAAGCTTTATTATTTTTAAGATGCGTACTTTCACAATTCCCAATTCTCCACTTTTTTATTATAAAGTACAACTGGGATTTCACCTTGGTCAGTTTAAATAATATGGTTAATATTAAATGACTTAGTAATACTCAGCATGAGCTGTGGTAACACTGATTCTGTACCAGCAATCCCTACATCTTTTGAAAACCAGCTACAAAACGTGAAGCTTCTTCAACAAGACCCTCAAATTCAGCAAAGGGCATTGCTGGTACTTGCAGAGGACAAAATGCCCCAATTATATGACAAATATTTAACGTTCTTCATATTTTTCTAGCAAGAGTTTGAAAAAAACATGTTTATCATTATATAAAGCCATCTATTCCAAGGTGGTAAATAAATAGTAATTAAGAACTACAAACACTTATATTTTAAAGAGGGCAGATACAAAAATTTCACACTCATGAGGCCCAAAAAGATGAATCTGAGGTTTTTCCTCCTTTTCTTAAGGACAAGAGCAAGAGAGAAAGAGTGAATAGTCAGTGTTCTGGTAAACTGCCAAAGATCTCTAAATTACAGTATAGGAATGAAGAGGGATTTAGGATCTCTGTCATACGATGCAATAGGAGGAGGGAAGTAAAATGAAATAATGATTGATTTCTAGAGAGTAAGGCAGGGGAAAGCTGAGAAGAAAATGCAAAATAAGAAAAAGAGAGAAGCAAATATCAGGTTGTAAAGTATGATTTTCTTATAAGATATAAATTAGATCAAATAAGAAAGAAGTTCCTTGTTCCTTTTGATAAAAGCAATTAAAGTTTCAGGTGTACTCAGACTTCTTGACAGTCTTACAATAATTTTGCGTTTAATCTTTCTGAAAGGAAGAAGTAAGAACTAATTTCAAGGCTACAATCATTTCAAGCTGATGCTCATGTAAGGCCTATCATGTACCTCAAAATGCACTTTGGAGTATAGTTATTTATTACTTTCTGATATGCTTATACAATTCAAAGTTTAAAACATAATATTAAATATAAATATACTGCAAATTCATCAACCAAAATATCTTAAAATGTGTATGAAAGAGATTTTCAAATTTTGGAAAGATTTATCCCAGCACTGCAATATTTCAATGGCATATCCTCTGAAATACTTGTGCTGAACAACAGATGTCAGATTTTGTAAAGGTAAAGATGCATGAATCTGAACAATGGGAAGGAAGAAAGAATATTGAAATAACAAGGCATAAAGACTTAATACACACAATAGAGCAATGGGTTTAAATAAATGCAAAATTGTAACATTATGAAATCTGATTGCTAATTTATTAACATTAGAAGAGCAGCAGGTTTATAATGTTGCACACATTTATCGTAAGGAGTTTCACAAACCACAAGATGAAAAGGCAAAATATGCAAACAATAACATTCAAGATTATAAACATATCTCCCTGATCTAAAATATGCTATGGATACATTGTGGATATATTTAACATCTCGCCAACTGAAAATTGGCAAGTATACTTTTCTAAAAACAATCATGTTATTAAGCTCATGTTCCTTGATTTTTGCAAAGTAACCATTTATACTGGAAGGAAATGAGATTTTGTCCTTTGTTTTCCTACTCTAGGCAATCAAGAAGAAATAACTATTAATTCTCTGTGACATCTTCCACCTCCCCCTTTAGGAACTTAGTATTTAGTATTGTAATATAAAAATACAAAAGTGTTGTATTATAAAATACAAATAATCTAAAGGAAGTTCTCACTAAGTTATGCTTTAGTGAGAAGTAAGTTATTCAAGACTCTTTGATGTACAAAGAGTCTTGTTTGTACATCCCGATGGTCCTAGAACAGGACCCACTACATACTATTGTGTCAGGATAGCAAAAAGATTGAAATGAATTGGTCACTGCATCATTAAATATGCCTTCAAGATGTAGAGTACATAATGTTTTTGTTACTTTATACAAAGATGGAAAGAAACTGAACATAGTCCCTAAATTCTCACACATAATAGATTGGAGCTTATTCTGCAACTAGCATGGCTGAATTTCATAAATACTGCCAAACTCCATAAACATGGAAATAGCATTTCAGATGTGCTCAGTGCAAATACATTAGGAAAGGAATTTATGGTGACTTACTGGAATTCCTATGTGTTTTGGCAGGCTCACTTCAATAATGGCAATGGTTGAACTACCTGTAGCTAAACTTTCACAGAAGCTTCTAATGCTGATACACCGAGCCATACATGGCTTCTGAAGATACTTGGCTTAATCTGTGGGGACTGGGCATCTCTCAAAGAACTTCAGTGCAGATCATCCCTGGCACATCTCATGGTAACAACATTTAGTCATTCCTTTTCCATTCCTGAGCATTAGGATTTTATTCCTTATTTTTCAAGGAAATCTTTTAACTATGGAGTTTCTCTGAAGTTCAGGCGTCTGTGTATGTGTTAGTTATCCATTAACAGATATGTGTAAATGTGTGGTCTGTGTTTTTGAAATCTTCAAGCAACACTCAGAATGTGGAGTCCTTGGTGCTCTCTGAGCCTTGTTGTTTTCTTGCAGCCATTTAATTGCCAGACTAGGCAACATCTTCAGTGCGAAAAGGGAGTGGGCCTTGCTCTCAGTTTATATACAGAGAACACCAAGGACTCCACAGTTCAACCCTGAGCTACAAATATTTGCTTCGATTGGTAACACATGGAATAAATCAGCTGTCAATAAAAACATTTTATTCGAGCTTAAATTGGGCTAATTTCAAGAACTTTAAAATAAATAAAATCACTATGATTTGCATATAATTTTGATTTTATTAATAAGTGGATTCCAATTTGTCATCATAAACCTGTTTTATCTTAAACTTGGAAGTAGTTAGAAAAAACTATTGCAGGGTTAATAAAATGCATGCTGTTGTTCAGGTGCATGCATTAATGATGATGCAGAATGTTAAAAGTTGCATAACTTTGCTTAAAGTCTTAGTTGCATTAATCTCTGCACTTACCCCAAACTCCTCCACCTCTTCTTCCTGTAAGCAAGAGCCATATACAATGAAGCATGTATTTAAAAAAGAAAGCAAAGGGGAGAAAAATCACAGTTGAGAGTCAGAAAGGAAAAGGATGTAGACAGGAAAAATAAATGAAAATTTCAATCAGGTAAAAACATTTCTCAAATCAGTGAAACAATTATTTCAATGGAATAGAGAGACAAAACTGGTTAGAATACACGGTGAACACAGAAACACATAGACCCAACGAGTTGGGGTTTAAAAAAACCATGTTTAGGGAACAGGACAACAGGAAGAGGAGCCTCCAGTTAAACTTGCATTAGTTTTCTAGAATTAGTCCCTTTTTCATCTATTTTCATATGTAGAAAGTTGAACTATATCTCAAAGGTAATGAACATTAACTATCTATTTTGTTTAGCATAATTTTAGACATAACAGTTGTATTTTTTAAATATACTGGGTTACATATTTAAAGAAAAAAATGGTTTAACTTAGACATGCTGGGTTATTTTCTAGGTTGTGCAACATAGAATCCTAATCTAAAATTTCATACATTGCAATATACCAAACATAAAAAAAAAAGATTTACTAGCTATATTATCATTCAGACCTTAATGCAAGTATTGAGAATTAACAGAACATATATGTTTGCTTTCCATTCACATTTCTGTAAGTGTTAACAATGAAATTAAACAAAAAATAAACATGCAAATACAAACATACAACTATTTATGTCCCAGACTTTTCTATTTCAAATTCCATACCTTTGTCTGAACATCACAGCAGGATCCATGTTAGCAGAAGTCATTCGGATAACCTGACGTATCTCTTTAGCAATCATTCTCAGTTTCTCAAAATTTACCAAACCTTCCACCTTTGAATCATTTCCTGTATAATTAAAATATGTGAGAAAAGCATTTAAGACTTTTCAAAATACTTCTGAGGCTGACAAGTTATTTCTTTTATATGCTACAGCTCATTATTACATATTAACAGTCTTGAATACAAGCAAGAAGTCGCAAGAAGCTTTAAGTCAAGGGAGAGGTGCCAGTCTTACCCCCAAAATATCCACATCCAATTTTTTTTTAAACACCAGCTGCTGACAGCAAAAATGACATGTAACAGTAGATCTGAACTCCCTTTGAATTTTCAATAATAAAAGGGATGTGAAACTGATAGCAAAGAAGTTATCTTAATTTCCACCCCTGCTTCTTAGTTTGGGAAAGGGTATTTATTTTTCCCTCACTTTTCAACATTTTCAGTCTGAGAATCAATTCTTAAATCCAGATACAAAAGATGGACATTTTTTTCATTATACACAGAAATACACACCTCATTCCCCATAATATTTGGAAGCTAGGTTATCAGGTGGAAAGGAAGGTAATATTCCTTTATTATAAATGTTGTATATAAAGTGAGATCCTAGCAGCAGCATAGTATGGAACATTGCATCTGATAAGTATTTCTCTTCAGATATTCACAAAAAACAAACAATCGTCTTTTACATATAATCATCATTTATCCCTTTTCTCTCATCCCTCACCCTTTTAACATTAATACATACATGCATAGATATATACACAGATACATACATACCTACAAAAATAAAAAATCCTTTATTGCTTGCTACTGGGTTATCTATAGATAACACCTCTGTTTTGTGAGCTGCACTGATCGTCACTTTGCTTCCTGATGCAATTCAAGGTACTGGTTATTATCCATAAAGCCCTACATGGCATAGGGCCTGGTTACTTGAGGGACTGCCTGTTCCCCGTAACATCTGCCTGGCCAATTCAATCCTGCAGGATTGGAACACTCCAGGTTCCTTTGAATAAACAATGTCATCTCTCAGGTCTCCAGAAGTGCACCTTCTTTATAGCAGTACCTGTCCTCTGGAACGAGGTTCCCCATGAGAGCTGGATGGCCCCCACTCTACTATGGTTTAGAAGAGCCATGAAGACCTGGCACTTCACCCAGTCCTTTGACGAGGGAGAGTGAGACCCCTCATTTCATCATGCCTGCCATTTTTTAAAATTATTTTACATTACTTATTATGTTTTATTGTAGTTTTTTGTTCGTTGTTGTGAGCTGCCCAGAGTTGTTGAGAGTCAGGCGGCATACAAGTTTAAAAAATAATAACAGCAACAACATCTGCCTATCCCAGGTCCTCGGGAAGGACTCAATAGGTGGATAAAAATGCCAAATCCAGTCTAAACGTCTGGCTAACTGCGATCAACCATAATAATATATTCTACAGGTATGGTAGGCCTCTACTCATAGTGGAAAGGTGGAAATTTATTTTTGGTGGGCCATAGGGCTTTAAAAGAAAAATAGCTGAATACATTCTAGTTAGCTGTTTTTAAATATCAGTTGAATACTATAAAGCTCAGAAAATTTTATCTTTTTTTGTGTGTCCAGACTTGCCTTCATGCAGAAATGTAATATCTTTCTTGACAACTGGAAATAATGGAATAATTGGAGGCTGCATGCTCTGACTACTAAGGATGTTGCGATACTTTGCCATGTTCCTAGATGGATCAAAAAGATCCTGAAGATCTCTAAGGTGTTTTTCGTATTTGCTTGGTAACTTTTCCCATGTACCTCTGAGTCGAGCCACTGGTGCCAGATTAAGACCACTGCAAGAAATTATTTAATAGTTATTATTGTGAGTATTAAAGATTAATGTACTTTTTAAAAAATGTATACCTTTAAAACAGAGCAAATTTTTAACAAATGCCAGCAATTCCTCCCTACAATTTTTAGGGAAGAGTATTTCCTAGAAAACTACTTACAGGAATCTCTCTGGGCTTGTAGAAAACTATTTCTTGCACATCAGCATCTTGATTAGATATCGTATAGCAATTGAAATGTGGTGTAGCGCCAGCATAACTATCATTCTCCTTTCTCCTTACATCTCTGTACTCGAGTATAGATTTCTACTTCAGGCTGCAGTTAACATTACATTGGAGGTGATAAACCACAACTAAAGTTATCTTGGATTAAGCAAAAACTCTGGTTAGCCTTAACTGAGATAAAAACTCCTGCCAATGTATTATTATTATTTTGTCCCTTCAAGTCAGTCTTGACTCCTGGTGACTGCCTGGACAAGTCCCTACAGTTTTGTTGGCAAGGTTTTTCAGAAGTGGTTTGCCATTGCCATCTTCTTCCTAGGGCTGAGAGGGACTGGCCCAAGGTCACCCAGCTGGCTTTGTGCCTAAAGCAGGATTAGAACTCATGCACTCCCAGTTTCTAGCCTGGTGCCTTAACCACTGGACCAAACTGACTCTCCTGCCGATGTATACCTTATGATCAAAAATAGTGGTGAGAATTTGTGTCCCAAAGGAAGATGACAGGGACAACAATATACAAAGTTGTGGCTTGTGATCTCTGGAATACTTAATCATATTAAAACATTGCCACTATTTCTCTATAAATGATTTCTACCAAAACAAAAACTAAGAAGGTCTGATCGTTAACATTTTCAAATGTAAAGATTATTTTGAGTCAAGCTCAACTTCTCATGATTATATGGACATGTCCATTTTCTAGGCAATGATGTGGAAGTTGTTCTGGGATTTCTTCCCCCAGTTTTCCAGTTTAGCCCACAGCCCCACTACTGCATTTCCTGGTGATCTCCCACCGAAGTACTAACCAACCAACTCTGCTTTTCAAGATCAGCCAAGGTTGGCTCAATATTGCCACCTGCTGGGGTTATTACTGTTTGAGAAGATCAAACAAAAACTGTTATGGGCCAGCAAATGGATGTACATATGTCTACTCAATACATCTAAGTATCCACTGCTAAATTTTAAAAAAATCTAAAACTTCACAAATAAATATGTACTAAGCTGTCAAGTTCATCTTATGTTTGCCAGTAACTTTTTAGTTTCTTTGATAAAGTCTATGATCTTCAAATCTCAAAAGTACTCCACTTATATTTCAGTTTCCTGCTACTCTGTTATTTTTCAAAAGAAAATAACCAACCTAATAACAGCAAACATAGAGTTGAAATTCTTGCATTCTCTGCAATGGAGAGCAATTTTTATGAAATGTTTTACAATCTTCATCCTTTTCAGCTGATTTGCTTCAGATAGAATTTCTGTAGCAACCCAAAATGTCTCTTGATTAATAACATCCTCAAATTGTTTCAGGTTAGTATTTCCTGTTTTAGATTCAAGCTTATATAAATCATCGATATACTCAGTAGGCTCAATGTTTCGAAACAATTCAAAGTCTCTCATTGAGAGCTGAGTAGCCACTTCAATAGTACTCAGCTGTAAAAGTGAGATTTGGCTCTCTCTTAGCAATTCTTGAGCATCTTCATCTGAGCACAAAGTCTCCGTTTCCATATTATTTTTCAAATAATACCTAAAAGCACAGTGAGAGAAGCATATATGATTTAGTACAGAGTTAACAACTTTGCAGAATTCTAGTCTCACGTAATAAAGAAACTAATTTACAAAAGGGATTTTCCACTGAAGGAACTGTATCTGTGAGACAAAATATTCCCTTTTCACCCTGCTGCCCTCTGTATCTCTTCAAAATCACTATGGAGGTTAGAAGCAGGTTTGTGGAATGAAGGGAAGGATAGGAGAAAAGTTCATTAATACAAACCAAGAGGTTCAATTTCACCCCAAACCCTTAGTTCTATTGAATTATTTTTGCACCATTACTCTTCATCACCAGTCGTGAGGCTTTTATATAAATTACTGATATAAAATATGGTTGCCTTTCCACAAAAACGTTGCTATCTGCACTACTTTTCCACAGCTACATCTATGCTCTGAAAGTTGCTTCTAAAGTAGTCTTTTCATTTTCCCAGAAACTACATTCCTTTTCAGAAGGCATTAATGTATAATCTTAGGTGGTTACAGCTCGGTTAGGTCAATATTTTTATCTGTGATGTAGTATTTCTCAGCGGCTATTTTGTGGTGGTGGTTTAAAGTTCTATGTTGTGAGCTATCTGTATTTTAATTATGAAATATCTGTTATGCAACACTTCATTTTTACTTTTCTTATTTAACATAATCTGGCAATTATGTATCATATCAAAGGCAATAAAATCTGTTCACAGTAAGAAATGCTAACTCTTCAGTATTCTTTCTTGTCTATCTCAATTATAAAATAAACTATTTACCTCCCATTGAGCTGAATTCGGTCTGCTAACTTTGAGAACTGGTCAGGAAGCCTTCTCTGTTTGATGACTCCTTCAGTGCTCACAGAAACTTCACACAGAGAATAGGTCTCTGGGGTTCCTGCCAAATTGAACTCATGTACTGCATGGCTTACAACTTCTTTTGCTGTAGTGTCTTTGCTGATGATAATGTAACAACTCTGTTGATCAGCTTTGAAGACTCTTATAACCTGATCAGGAATGTCTGAGTTCAAAACAAAAAAGAAATAACATGTTATTTCCCTTCAGTGGATAAAATATTGTTTCTATTTTTAATTATACATATTTTTTGGCTTTTATAGAAAATTGACTTGCAATAAAACATATTTCCCATAAACATGTATTTATTATTTTGTTCTTGGATAAAGCAACAGGACCTTACATTGTACACTGTGTGCACAATTATTAGGCAAGTGAGTATTTTGACCATATCATCATTTTTATGCATATTTTCCACCTCCAAGCTGTATAAACCTGAATGCTTATTGGATATAAGCATATCAGGTGATGTGTATTTGTGTAATGAGGGAGGGTGTGGCCTAAGGAGATCAACACCCTATATCAAGGTGTGCATAATTATTAGGCAGCTTCTTTTCCTCAGGCAAAATGGGCCAAAAAGGAAATTTAACTGACTGTGAAAAGTCAAAGATTGTAAAAAGTCTGTCAGAGGGATGCAGCACACTTGAAATTGCTAAGATATTGGGGCATGACCACAAAACCATCAAACGGTTTGTTGCAAAGAGTCAACAGGGTCGCAAGAAACGTGTTGAGAAAAAAAGACGCAAATTAACTGCCAAAGATTTGAGAAGAATCAAACGTGAAGCTATCAGGAACCCATTATCCTCCAGTGCTGTCATATTCCAGAACTGCAACCTACCTGGAGTGCCCAGAAGTACAAAGTGTTCAGTGCTCAGAGACATGGCCAAGGTAAGGAAGGCTGAAACTCGACCACCACTGAACAAGACACATAAGTTGAAATGGCAAGATTGGGCCAAGAAATATCTGAAGACAGATTTTTCAAAGGTTTTATGGACTGATGAGATGTGAGTGACTCTTGACGGACCAGATGGATGGGCCCGTGGCTGGATCAGTAACGGCCAAAGAGCTCCACTTTGACTCAGACGCCAGCAAGGTGGAGGTAGGGTACCGGTATGGGCTGGTATGATTAAAGATGAGCTAGTTGGGCCTTTTCGGGTTGAAGATGGACTCAAAATCAACTCCCAAACCTACTGCCAGTTTTTAGAAGACACTTTCTTCAAGCAGTGGTACAGGAAAAAGTCTGCATCTTTCAGGAAGACCATGATGATTATGCAGGACAATGCTCCATCGCATGCATCAAAGTACTCCACTGCGTGGCTAGCCAGTAAAGGCCTCAAAAATGAAAGAATAATGACATGGCCCCCTTCCTCACCTGACCTAAACCCTATTGAGAACTTGCAGGCCCTTCTCAAACGGGAGATTTACAGTGAAGGAAAATAGTACACCTCTCTGAACAGTGTCTGGGAGGCTGTGGTTGCTGCTGCACAAAAAGTTGATCAACAGATCAAGAAACTGACAGACTCCATGAATGGAAGGCTTATGACTGTTATTGCAAAGAAGGGTGGCTATATTGGTCACTGATTTTTTGTTTGAAATGTCAGAAATGTTCCCTTGTAAATTTTGAGTTGTTTGTTTATTATTCTCACTTTAACAGATGAAAATAAACGAGATGGAATTTTCGTTTTTCATTTAGTTGCATAATAATTCTGCACACTAATAGTTGCCCAATAATTGTGCACACATAGATATGCTTCTAAGAAAGCCAAAACCTCACTTTTACTTTCTTAAATATTCAGGTTTGAGGTTTATTAACATTTTGGATTGACCGAGACCACTGTAGTTGTTCAATAATGAAATTCATCCTCAAAAATACAACTTGCCTAATAATTGTGCACGCAGTGTATGTCATTTCTCTGAGATTTAAACCCCTTTAAAAAGCCTTTTAAAAGCCTGTAACTATTCTGGATGTTTTGATCCTCTTAATGGCTATCAACTAGGTTACTGTTTATCTGATACTATGCTTTATAATGCTACCAAGGAAAGAACTGCAATTGTTAACCTGATGTGGCTTATGAGAAGAAATAAGTGTCTCATAAATCAATAAAGCTTACTAAACTTCAAGTATAGTGTATTGATTGCTTTTTCCTTATGGATAATTCATGCTTTGTTAAACAGCATTGTTACGTGATATATGTTCTGGTTTGGAAAATCCAAATGAGAGGGCAATGATACATAATTTAAATGGACTGATCTTTATTTTCTTCTAATATTTCTATCCTGAACACAAATGCATATGCAAACACTCTGCAAATGATTAGATTTATAAAATAGCCTTTACAGAATGAAACACAAGAGGCAGGCATGACTCCATCTCAGAACCTGATTCAAACATGCAGAGAAAACACAAGGTTGAAAACTTTTCACTGTATTCTTTCAGCTGCAGATTGGGAAGAAGAGAGAATTGTATTCATTCTCTCTATTCATATAAAATAATTTCCCTACATACAAAAAAACAATTACTTAGAAGAATAGTCTAAAAATCTTTCCTGACATGGTAGCTTTTTTAAAACACACACACATGGAGCAACACTGTTGTCTATCACCTGAAATAGTTTAGTCCGTGAAGCCTTTAATATGCTAATATTAAAATATTCACATTTTAAAAAAATACCCCACCCATCATAATTTCACTGATTGGAATACTTACAGTAAAAGCCAACTGCTGCAGAATGAAAAAAAGGGGGAAAGTCAGAATCTAGATGTTATGCCACGAATAAAAACATTTAAATAATTCCCTGTATTAAGAATCTAAACATTCTAAACATATATATTTAGAAGTCACACTCTCCTGGTTTCTAGCCTGGTGCCTTAAATAATATACCAAACTGGCTCTCTTATACACACATAAAACCATACCATAAATGGTGCTGAAGCAATATACAGAAACACAAGCAATAGCCTCAGCCTTTTTATCTCTCTCAGACACATAATAAACTTGCCAGGAAATAATATGATATAAATCTGTTTAGAACTATATCTGATCTAAAACAGTTTAGATCAGATATAATGAGACAAGAACAAACTGATAAACACTTAGGAATGAGTTTAGATGGCAACTCACAAGCTTACAAACCTTTATAAAAGTAAAATTACTGAATAGCCTCTAGAGCAGAAATTATCTAATGCATGTATCTGGCTATAAACTAATAATTACAAATTAAAATGAATGGTTCATTTGTCTGTTTCAGGAAAAGGGTTCCCCACCCCCAAGTTGTATAGCAGTGTTTCTTAAACTTTTTTCTCTCAGGACCCCTTCCTACTTTTAAAAATTATGGAGGACTCCAAAAGAGCTTTTGTTTGTATGGGTTGTTTATCAATATTTACCTCATTAAAAATTAAAATTGATGCATTTGCTGCCACTGCCACTTCTCACAATTACTGGATGGGGTTTTAATATTGTATTATTTTTCAACATAGGCTGGCAAATAATTTTGATTTCGTGGACCCGAGACGGTCTTGGGAGAACCCCAAGGGTCCTAGGACCACACTTTAAGAAACACTGCTGTACAGCACGAGCAGGATACCTGTAGCCCTCTGATACTGGTAAAGCAGAACTTCCAGTAATGAATGATAAGGCATGATAGACCAGCAGCATCTAGCAGGCCACAGGTTCTTCCTTTCCAGATTAGGCATTTTGTGACACAATGCACTTGCTTTTAACAAAACATTTTACATAATTTAGTTGGTTATGGGTACCAGTGGACACCTAATACTCAGTGTATCATATTCTTCAGATTCTACAAGTTATATACAGAGCACCGAAAGTCAGGTCCCAGAGACAACTAATTATGTAAATTACATTAAATGTTCAAATTGGTTGCCATTTTCTTCTAAACACTTTTTATTTATTTTGATGCATAACCTTTGAACATGCCTACGTACAGTAACATTTTCTCTGAAAAAAAATTAATAAAACACATTGTGATTGGCCTATGGGGTCTGGCTTTTGGTACACCATGTAAATTAAAGACATTAGTAATTATATATGTATGATTTATTTTTCCTACTAAATTCATAAATTTAAACATAAATTCTGTTTAAATCTCTGTATATGATTCTTGTTCTTACTTAACTAGAGTATTGACATTTCTAAACATGCTGGAAAAGATGATGTACTATGGTTTATCCATATTTACAAGGATGGATCAAAACCACAAAGATTATAGCAAGTACACTGAACATATATATGAAACTGCAGGGGAGTAGCTTGGAATGAAATGTCATCAATACATTGACATCATCCATTTATGCAGTGCCACTTTAGACCAAGTCAGCAATGCCACTAAAATCCTGAATTGGATATGGCAAAACAAACCCATCATAAATCCCACTAAGTCAAAGTTGCCAGCCATCAATAGACATCTTGGCAACTTAGTAACATCAACTCTGGTAGTTACTCTTGATAGAATCACACTCTCCCCAAATTAGTTTGTGACTTCAGGATTCTTTTGGATCCTGCTGAAACAGCAGAAAACCATGCCCAGGGGAGACTTTAGCTCTAGCTGCTCTTCCAATTGCAACCCTACTTGCACCAGAATGCCCTAGCAACAGTAGCCCATGTTCTGATCACGACTCAGTTGAATTACTGTAACATGCACTATGTGGGCCTTCCTTAGAAGATGACCTGGAAGCTACAACTGTTACAAAATGCAGCAGACACCCCTGACAGACTGGAATAACCCCTATTTTGAAGTTGCTGCACTGGTTGTCGATAGGCTTCTGTACCTAATTCCAAGTGCTGATATTATCTTGAAAGCAACCCCAGGACATGACAAAGAATACCCTGCCAGAATTGAGCCCATCCAATCCTGGGATCTAGAGAGGGCTTGTTGCAGCAATCCCCTCCTTGCAAGAATGACGACGTGTGAACTTCAGACATTCTTAATAATGCCCCCATTTTATGGAATATCCCTGCCCTGAAGGTACAGGTAGCCCCAACCCGGCTGATCTTTCATAGACAGGCTAAAGCAATTTTGTTCTACTGTGAATTTGGCCTTAGATTAGAGTAGCTGGTTTTAAGGGTATCTGTGATGTTTATTAATGGCTTTTGATGATACTACTTTAACTGTTCATGATGCGCTTTTACTTTCATTCTTCTATTTTGCAATTGACTTGATTGCACTGCCCAAAGTCCATTAGGTGAGTTATAACCTTGGCAAAACAAATAATCAGCCATTAATGAACTCATAATACTGATTTATAAACAACAATTAACAACTGAGGTTTTTTTCAATAGAAGAGCTTTAGTAAGACAAGTATCACAAAAAAAGAGACTTATTTCACCTGAAGGATTTGAAAAATCCAGCATGCTAGTTGTGGGTTGTAAGAGATCAGGACTACTGGATGAAAGTGTGCCTGGAATAGGCATAATTGCCAAACTGTGTCGGCACTGTCTTGTCCCCACAATACTGTCATCTTGTGACTGGCTTACACTACCATCACTGTAAGAGAGTATTAGAAAACTGTCAGTATAGATGATCCAGAAAAGAAATTATTTTATTAAGTATGTAAGTTAAGTGGTGGAGGAACCCCAAAGAAATTTAGAAGTACTAAAAGCCTGGAAATCAGAGACAGAGATGGAAATATTCCTTGTATAGAAACACCCACACTGCTGACATAAATGAAGAAATAAATTATTTATGGAACTTTGGATTAAGTAGCAAAATGTATGCTATTTGGCTTTCCTGGTTTTGGTGTAAAAGACAAGTCTATGATACAGGTGGTCCTCGTTTAACAACCACTCATTCAGCGACCATTCAAACTTGCCACAGCACTGAATGAGTGGTAGTTACAACCGGTCCTCAAAGTCCAGCCAGAGCAGCACCCCCATGGTCACAAGGCTGTGATCCAGGCACTCAGCAATTGGCCCAGATTTCTGACCATCACAGCACCCCATGATCACGTGACCACAATTTGCAATATTCCCACAAGCAAAGTCAATAGGGAAGCCAGCAGGAAGTCAGAAGTTATGATCATGTGAGGTCCTTGCTTAATGACCTGCATGATCCTTGCTTAATGACAGTAACCAGGGACTGCTGGAAATGCCATTGCTAAGCAGCATGGATATGTGACATCGCGCTTTATGACCACATTGCTTAGCAATAGAAATTCTGGTCCCAATTACCACTGTTAACTAAGGACTACCCATAACCTGAAGCTAATACGGAGCAAATTCCTTTTCTATCAACGCTGAATTGATAAACCTTCCCCTGAATTCTAACAAGATGCTAACAATGCCACTTTTAATACAGCTCTAAAGCCAGACATTATGTCCTTGTATGTGTACTAATCCTAGCTTGCTTGGAACAGTGAAGATGGCTCCTTTAGCATGAAAATTCTAATTTTTATTAGTACTAGAACAGAAGAGTTTGATAAGCAGGGATTTCTTTAAAAAGTTCAAGAACTAAATAAAAGGGATGACTGGACAAGAAATTGTTCACAGTTGGATCATCAGTAGGACTCATTTTTTCCACACCTCAAAACATTTTCAGTTCCCTTAAAAATATATTCTAATATTTTATCATACCTGAATAGTTTTGGAGGCAAGATGCTGAATCGTGTCTTGTCTAAAATTTTCTTGATTCTGTTTCTTCCTCCAGACACAGTGTTTGCTTTGATTTTCTTGTTTCCTTTCTCACGTGGAAACATCTGTTCCACATCTCCAGGAATATCTGGGATGGAGTAACGATTATTTTTCTTTTCTGCTATTTTGGGAATATGCGGAACTCCATTCTTCTCCTGTCCTATCCTACTAAGTAGCTCTTTGAATACTGTAAAAATGTTGAAAATATATTCTTTCATTAGAACATACTGCTTTTTAAAAATATATATTTAGTGTCAAAGAAGGTATTTAAAATTCACAGAAAGTCAAAGAGAACAGTAGTAAATCTTATCAAACTCTCTCTACAGAAGTTCTGCTGTAGACTAGTGCCAATTTGATGATGTGCAGCATAGCACTGTTCAACTTTTTCCAGCTGGTGACCACCCATTTATTTTAAAGTAACTAAGCATCCAGCTGTCCCAGAAGGTATGGCTAATGATGTTACACTAAATTAGGTTAGATGGATCAAAAATTTCAAGGTGTTATTTTAATGGAGGTTACTCCATAACACGTAACACCCATGAGAGAATTCATGATTTTCAAGAGGAGGGTTGAAGAAGTGAAATAGGTGTCTTAAGCCTACCACCTTAAGCTCCCTCCCACAATGCTTCAGCCCTATCCACCCTAAGAGTGCTCTAGGGGATGATGAAGGGATACTCAAGGGTACAGACTGCACATCTCTGATGGAGCACATAAGCGAAAAGCTGTCTCTGAACTGAACTGAAAATATCTGGAAGTAAGTCTGGATGTTAATCATGCTCAAATTATGCCAGTCCAGCTTAAAAAAGAGCAAATGTCCTCATTACAGCAATCCTGTGAATTAGGCTGTTTACACCATGCCGTCTTAACTGCTATGCTATTCACCTGTTTTGCCCATTTTACTGGATAAGAAAGCTTAGCACACTTATTTTACTGTTTAAAAATCCAGTCCCTTTCTTCAAAGGAAGAATTTTTTAAAAAATTCACTGAAGTCAGAGCCACAAGACAGCTTTAGAGACAGATCTTAGGATCTTGGCCAATGTCTCTAACAGATACTCACCGAAAATATTTGTTTTTACAGTGATGGAAAGATGAGTATTGTTTCTCAAGATTTCAGTAGCTTTTGAAAATGTAATGTTCTCAAAGTTTTGCCCATTTACTTCCATTACCTGTAAAATAACACATCTGAGATAAGCCTGTAAGAAACCATGCTTCTCAAATACTTTACTACTTATAAAACCATCACTTTTACAAAACAAGTTATAATCAAGTTCTTTTCTTATATTGATTTATGTTTGTCTTTCAGAATTTTCATTTCCATGTGATGATTATAACAACTTACAAGTAGGGTCTGTTTTCCACAATTCATACTTTTTAAATATCTAATTGATGATTTAAGAAAAACCTGTATAATTTTGGTATTAATATTATTAATAATATTAATATTATTATTAACTCAGGCTGAGCTTCACATTCCATTATGAAATCCCATTTTATTCATCATAAATATCCTCAGATTTAGTTCCTCCCTTATTTTTTTCTCAGTACACAAGAAAGAGATCAGCATTTCTAACGCTTTTACCTAGCCATAATTTGGCTTCACACAAGAAACAAAAGTCACAGTTTAATAAAGATTTCTAGTTGTGGTTGGAAGGAAAACAAGGTATTTTATTTGGCTGGGGCATCTGAACTAAGCCAAAAGAAAACATCTTGGTGCTCAGTGTATTCAGCTGAATGTGTTTGCCTAACTGTGTATCACTTAAACAAAAGATAAAAAATGTAACTGTTAAAATTTAACCTTACCTGATCACCACGTTTAAGCCCAGTTTCTGCTGCTTTGCTTCCTGGTTCCACTGACTCTACAAAAATACCAAAACCTTTTTCGCTCCCTCCAAGAAGACTGAAGAAAAGTGGTGACTCTCTAGAAGGCTTTTGCAAGGTGACTTGTCTCCACTTTGCCTTTGCGGCACATGCAATGTTTAATAACCTGAGATGTCCTTTCATTTTCTGTAAATGGTCAGACAAACACATGAATATTCTGCATCTACAACAACATGGAAACCTAAATATTGGGGTGGGGGGCTTATGTAACCATTATTACTCACCTGTAACTTAATTTCTCTGACTGGAAATTTGTGAATTAACAAATATGACTTTTAAACCTGCACAGCACCATGTTCAAATCATTCTAGATTTTTGGAAGGAGTCCTATGCGCCATGGATATCAACCATGATTAGGCATAACTCTTACTATTCCTGTCAGTTTCTAAGAGTGACACAACGGAACCTTTAGAAGGAATTCTGATGCGAAGCTGGTGGGGGTGGGAGGATGGGAAGTGTGAATTCACTTGAAGAACCTCCATCAGTAACCAGCTCTCATTCATCAAGGTCTTCGTGACTCACATTTATGGATAAATATCTAGCTTACTACACCAATGAGAAATAGCTGTTCCAAAGCCTGAATCAAATAGAAGACTGAGCCCAGGTAGAGCTGCCTTGCATAATTCTGGCCCCACAGTTCTTGTGAACTGATCTCAAGATATCAAGTAGGCACTACTGCTGCTTGGTTGGCTCATAACATAGATTAATAGTGGTTGCTACTGACTTAGGAAAATGCTGGGGGAAGACTCCAAAACCCCTATATGGTCCTTGAACACCAAGAACAAATGCTAGTCTCTTTGGAACTAAGCAGTTCTATTTAGAGGGAAAGACTGGAGAGAGCTTTCAACCAGCAAAGTTGACAAATGAGCAAATGACCAGTTGAAGAAATACTGAGGAGAACAGTGGAGCCCTGTCTAGCCATGCTGTGGTAGACATGGACTACAGGATTCTCACCAAAAATCTGTCAGCTCTAAAAAAATCCAATGAGGCATAAAATGCCACATTGTGAATCAGAGACCATTATGACAATTACTCAGTGTAATGTTCAGATTCCAAAGGACTATCCTCCTGATGACCATGATTCTGGATTATTCAGCAGAACTCTGTCATGTCAAAGGAAGGTCCAACAATACAGGCTTAAAATATATACTCTCCTGAATGACATACAAAATACAAATAGGAATGTCCTACAGAACACCCCTCTAAAAATGTTTCCAAAAATGAACAGATCAGAGATTGTATTTACAGAAATAATATATATATATTTAAAATATAGAAAATATAGAAGTTTATATTGGGCCCTACCGCATTTTCCAATTTTTTTTCAAATTCTTCCAAAAATCTTGTCATGGCTGGATCTCCTTCAAAATCATTAAAATGGTTGTTCACCCATAGCAGTACAACTCGAGTAACCTAAAAACAAATGTAAGTTGCCATTTCAATACAATTCTACTACTAGTATCTAGATAAATCAATGCTTAAACTATTTATCTTTTCATTTTATGAGTTTATCAAAGTTTCTAATTACCAATTTTAAAAAGAAAAAAATATCATTAATATAGTATAACCTCAAAGCCCCAAGGATCCATGCTGTCTCCAAAAGATTTCAGAGCAGCCCTGAGAGAATTTCAAAGTTGTAATTTATGACATTCAGAGAAAGGATTAAATATATGATTGGAACATAATAATTTTAAATAAATATTATTATTTTAAATTAAAAATCAAAATTTGTTTTTATTCTGGCCCTACTGCTTTTTAGAGTGTGTCCCCAAGGCACGCCACTTAAGGGTGGATTCTAGCCTACAAAAATTTGTGCATTCCTATTATACAGAAAGACTAAAACTTAATATTTAGAGGTCTGTGGATCTTTTCTTGCAACTTTCAGACTTTTTAAGGAACCAATACTTCAAAATTTCTGTAGTGCTGATAATAAGTTCAAAAGCCAGCAAAGCAAGAACAGACTCTTCAGTTTGGCTATAAATCACAGCCCAGTTACACCTATATTGGCCATTTCCTAGTTACTTCATCAATCTATAGCAAGAAATACTCAGACACATAAAATATTACTCCACATTTTGAGTTGCAGTAACTTTGTATATGTAATCACCATTATTTATGTCTCCGCAATTTCTAAAGTACACCAGTAGCCAATATTAACTGGTAAACTTTTAAAATACTTCAGTAATATTTTTGTACATATACAGTTGTATCCATCTGAAGAAAGTAGGAAAGTGAAAATTACTTTTTTTCTGTCTCAGTGAATGAGGAATGGCAGAGCCTATTATAGGGGGTAAAGATCAGAAAGAAATCCTACCAGCCAGATGCTTTATTGTCCATTTTCTTGGGGTTTTTTTTTAATTATGTCCACTTTGATTTTACATATTTTAAAACAACTCCAAATCTTCTTTGGTGAGAGTTAATTAGAGGGAGGTATGTTTCTTAATTTTTTTAATAAATTAATAACTAATAAATTAATAAATAATAAAATTTATTAAAATAAAATTATTTATAAAAATAATAAAAGCAGGATTAAAAATCTAAAAAAATTAAGAACAATCAGAATGAGCTTAATTTGGGATACTACTTGTTGATAGCATAGCATGAATAATCGCACAGAATTAGTTAATGTTATAAAATTTTATGAATCTTGTTTGATAATCTAATCTCTCAATCATACTGCACAGAAGATCAAACATATCTGATAACATGCAGAAAAAAATTCAACTAGTTTTCATCAGCAAAAGCAACATTTATTTCCAACATTCAACAATAAGAAAAACCTAACCAGTAATCTCCAATTTAGGAACCAACCTTGTCCCTGAGACTGTCGACCAGAAACCAGTCTAAGAGTTTGTCCCCAACTTCCAGAGGGCTTGACAAAAATGTTCTGAATGTTAATAAAAAGTCTTCAATGTAGGTTGGATCCACAATAGAGTGTTCTTCTATTAAATGCATAATGAGGCGTTCAGGTGTAGCCTTAAAAACAAAGAGAATCTCCTGACAACTTAATTCTGTAGTGTCATCAACCATGGTACATTCAGAGATAGTGGTACATAAATTCAGTTCCGAAATGTCATTCACAAACCTTTATGCTAAAACAATTATTTGCCCACCCATCCCCAAAATCCCTCATATTAAAATCCTTCATAGTAAGTATTTGCTATCCCTTTGTTGTTTCTGTTTCATGATAAACTCTGCCATTCTTGTCTCACTATCCACTCATGCACTTAGTGTGGTAACTACCACCTCCACCTCTTTCCTGGACTGGAAGTCCTTCAGATAGTCATTCACACCATAGTCACCTGATGAACAGGCTATTGTTATGCACTTACATGGGACTGCTCTTGAAGACCTCTTAGAAGTTCACACTGGTCCAAAAAAGCAGGGGTGCAGGCAGTGGTAGGCATGCCTCACTATGCTTGCGTGAACCTACTGCTCCATGAGCTGTATTAGTTACTAGTAGGCTTCTGGTTACAATTCAAGGTGCTGGTTATTCCCTGTAAAGTCCTTCATGGCATAGGGCCAGGTTATCTGATGGACTGCTTGGGCACAGTGGATCACTTTGGGTTCCACTGATCAAGCAGCGTAATCTAGTGGAACCCAGGAAGTGTGCCTTCTCTGTTGTGGTACCTGTTGAGGTTTTCCTACTAATAGATTATTGTGCCTAGTCATTTTGGCCGGGTGAAAAAGGTTGCAAGTGATTGTCTCCTCGCACGTGCTTCATGCAAAATAGCCTGGGGGGAGGACCTGCCCGGACTTGTTTTCTCACTTCCTTTTTTTCTCTCTGCCGATATGTAGCAAGCAAGGCTTGCTCCAAAGGGAGCTAAGTCCTTTAAATGTTTTGCTTTTGTTTTTGCTTTCTGTAAATAAATTATTTTTATAGAAATGCTTGGTGTGTGACTTTTTTGACCTCTCCTGGGCTAAAGGCTTTCCCAGCATCTGCCAACAGTACCTGCCCTCTAGAATAATATCACCCCAGATATATGAATAGCTCCCGCCCTAATGATGTTCAGGAATATACTGAAGACTGACTATTCACACATGTTGATGGTGGAGCCCCGTTGGATGCTTTTTTGTTTGAATGTCTGTCTTTGGGCCACTTATATATCTTTTTTTTTCTGGTATTGTTCTTGTTTTTTTAATTGCAAGCAAGTATTCTAAGTAGTTTACATAAATAAATAAAATTGAGTAACTTAGTTATTTAAGTTATTTAATAGGACTTTACTATAAGAAACAAGATTTTATCCTGAAGACTATCCTTATTATATTCATAAAAGCTGGAGATTAATGAATCCTTACTAAGATGTCATTTTTTGATTACCTTAATGACAATGTGTCCTTTTCTGGTTCCACTGCGGTCAAGTTCTCTGTGCTCCTTCACCATAACAATTTCTCCTTCTTCCTCCACTTTGTGTGTATTTTTTTCAACATGGTTCAAAATACGCCAATAGTCCTGCTGGGCTATACATACAAACTGTTCCAGAATAAAAAAGGCAATTAAAAAAAACCAGCAGTATTATGTAAAAATCTACTGCCAAACTTCTTTTAATACAATGAATAAAAATCAGGTCATTTCCAGCTTATCCATTCTCAAAGATAAATGTTCGTTAAGCACAATCACCAATAATATGCTCAGTGGAACAGATCTGGTTGAGAACTGGATTTCAAAAAATAAAATGGTCCTACTCACATTTCAGTGGAACGCAGATGTCAATTAACCAAAGATTAAATAAGAGCAAGTAGTTACTCTTTCTGAAGAAGTGGTATTATGAGTAAAAAAGTTACAAATAAAAAGTTCTAATCTGTTTCTAGAATAAGTGCTATATCCAGCATCATGTAAAGACTTCTATTCACAGAAAATTGGGAATGGCCAGGGAAGCAGCAGACATCTGGTTGGTATTGGGTTGTCACAGTTGAATAAACCCTTGATTATTTTAAAGGATAAGATATTCTAATTGTTTATAACAAGCTTCACAATGGTGAAGTATTTTACTCTTAGATGATCTATCTTACCTGGCAGTCATCTACTTTGGTCCTAACCACACCATTCATGTGTTGCTTTTCCAGAGATGGGGTAATCCCAAAACTATTTCCCATACAGAGACTTTCTGTTTTCCCATCAGGACGGCTAATTTCCACAGTGCCATTTAAAATAACGTACCAAGAGTCAAGCTAAAGTAAAAAACAGATAAAATTATCTCTGTTATCTTGCTATGAATCAAAAAGCCTCGATCAACACATAAACATGAGGTCTGATAAAAGTCCAGTTTATACATAGCTGTCACAATGATATGACAGCTCAAGTAGCAATAAAATGATTAAATTTAGAGTTATGTTAATTATCATAACCCTTCTATCATACAAAAACAATCAGAAATCAAGAAGCAAGTAAGAATTTCTGCCAATTACCACACTCTACCAGGTCTTGCCTTAAGGTAAACAGTCTGTTCTTGTATGACCCCTAGCCCCACTGATATTTGCAAATAGATAATGGACATATTATTGTGGCTAGGTAGAAAAGGATTAGCAGAAGGATTTGAGAAACTAAACCTAAGGGATGTAAATATGAATACAAAGGAGTTTCTACTGGATGAGGAAGAATATGAAAGAAGTAGGAAATATGATATAATAACGTTATAATCTGAAAATGAATGTTTTCCAGAATAAGTATATACAGAATATAAAATACAGAAAATTAAAAAGCATATTACCCAAATACACGTTAATAGAGCCAACTTGTTCGGTGATGCAGGAGTACTTGCATATATGACAGCTGGGGAATCTAAACGGTCACCATAAAGTGATGGCAAGGGTACATAACTTAGCTGTCCTCATGGATGTTTCATTCAATATACTTGTCAGTCAAAAGGTAACACTTCCCCCTCATCTGACCCAGTAGGGAATACTAAACGTTGGGAACTTTTCATTATATATAATGAAGGCAAACACTTCTATGTATTCAGTAAACATTATTCAAATTGTCATCCTCTGTGCTCAATAGAGAAGCACAAAAAAATATGTATCCCATGTATAATATAGTAACATTTCACGGCATCATGCCTTACTTACCTCTTGCCCATCTTCAAGGATGATGGCTCCAGCTTGTTCTACCACTTCAAATATCATTACTGAGCAAAGTTCTCTTCTTACTGACATAGTCATATTTGCAAATGCTGGAAGCTGATGCATGAATTCCAGTAATTGTTCTAGTGGATCAAAATGTGTATGTTAAATGCAAATGATATACTTTATAAAGTAGAACTATCATGTACATTGGCAAATGTTATTTAGTCTTTATAACAAGACTGGATTTTAATCTCTATCACTCATAATTCATGCTAATTAACATAGGTAACTTCACTGACTTGAATTCAATGCTAGCTTTATACATTGAAAACGTGTTTTAATCATATGGAAGGGTTATTAACGGTTATGCTAAACTGGGGACGGGTAAGATAGACAGACAGACAGACAGCATAAGAACAGAACTTAACATTAAGCACTATGCAAAAAAGTTGTAGCAACCATTTTCCTATAATAAGATTTATTTTTATGTATGTACTGTATGTATGTATGTATGTATGTATGTATGTCTTCATTGATTTAAAAAGATTTATATGACCACCCATCCTATATATAATAAAACTGAGCAGCTCACAATAAAACTAAAGCCAACTCAAATCAAAACAACTCGCAGTGTTCCAGAACAAACTCCCCCACCCCTGAACATTCACATTTATCAGGCTCCAACCACACACTCTTCAGCAAAGGATCGTTACCTTGTCATGGTGCTGGAGCTTGAGCACCTCAATGATGCCATGAGCTAAACCATGAAGCCCACCCAAGACGGGAAGGTCATGACAGAGAGGTCAGACTAAATGCGATCCCTGGGGAAGGTAATGGCAACCTACCCCAGTATTCTTGCCGTGAAAACTCAATGGATCAGTACAACCAGAGATATGTCGGTATACCATCGGAAGATGGTCAAAATGCTACTGGGGAGGAACAGAGGATGAGTTCAACTAGCCCCAGACGTGATGACGCAGCTAGTTCAAAGCCAAAAGGATGGCTAGCGGCCGAAGGTGCTGGTGGTGAACGGCGAATCCGATGTTCTAAGGATCAACACACCATTGGAACCTGGAATGTAAGATCTATGAGCCAGGGCAAATTGGATGTGGTTATTGGGGAGATGTCAAGATTCAAGATAGACATTTTGGACATCAGTGAACTGAAATGGACTGGAATGGGCCACTTCACATCAAATGACCACCAGATCTACTACTGTGGACAAGAGGACCACAGAAGAAATGGAGTAGCCTTCATAATTAATAGTAAAGTGGCTAAAGCAGTGCTTGGATACAATCCAAAAAACAATAGAATGATCTCAATTCGAATTCAGGGCAAGCCATCTAACATCACAGTGATCCAAATATACGCCCCAACCACAGATGCTGAAGAAGCTGAAGTAGAGCAGTTCTATGAGGATCTGCAGCACCTACTGGACAACACGCCTAAAAGAGATGTTATTTTCATCACGGGAGACTGGAATGCTAAGGTGGGCAGTCAAATGACACCTGGAATTACAGGTAAGCATGGCCTGGGAGAACAAAACAAAGCAGGACATAGGCTGATAGAATTTTGCCAAGACAACTCACTCTGCATAACAAACTCTCTCTTCCAACAACCTAAGAGACGGCTTTATACATGGACCTCCCCAGATAGACAACACTGAAATCAGACTGACTACATCCTTTGCAGCCAAAGGTGGCGGACATCTATACAATTGGTAAAAACAAGACCTGGAGCTGACTGTAGTTCAGATCACGAACTTCTTCTTGCACAATTTAGGATCAGACTAAAGAGATTAAGGAAGACCCACAGATCAGCTAGATATGAGCTCACTAATATCCCTAAAGAATATGAAGTGGAGGTGAAGAAAAGATTTAAGGGATTGGACTTAGTAGACAGGGTCCCGGAAGAACTATGGACAGATGTTCGCAACATTGTTCAGGAGGCGGCAACAAAATACATCCCAAAGAAAGAGAAAACCAAGAAGGCAAAATGGCTGTCTGCTGAGACACTAGAAGTAGCCCAAGAAAAAAGGAAAGCAAAAGGCAACAGTGATAGGGGGAGATATGCCCAATTAAATGCAAAATTCCAGAGGTTAGCCAGAAGAGATAAGGAATTATTTTTAAACAAGCAATGCACGGAAGTGGAAGAAGACAATAGAATAGGAAGGACAAGAGACCTCTTCCAGAAAATTAGAAATGTCGGAGGTAAATTCCAGGCAAAAATGGGTATGATCAAAAACAAAGATGGCAAGGACCTAACAGAAGAAGAAGAGATCAAGAAAAGGTGGCAAGAATATACGGAAGACCTGTATAGGAAGGATAACAATATCGGGGATAGCTTTGACGGTGTGGTCAGTGAGCTAGAGCCAGACATCCTGAAGAGTGAGGTTGAATGGGCCTTAAGAAGCATTGCTAATAACAAGGCAGCAGGAGACGACGGCATCCCAGCTGAACTGTTCAAAATCTTGCAAGATGATGCTGTCAAGGTAAGGCATGCTATATGCCAGCAAATTTGGAAAACACAGGAATGGCCATCAGCTTGGAAAAAATCAATTTATATCCCCATACCAAAAAAGGGGAACACTAAAGAATGTTCAAACTATCGAACAGTGGCACTCATTTCATATGCCAGTAAGGTAATGCTCAAGATCCTGCAAGGTAGACTTCAGCAATTCATGGAGCGAGAATTGCCAGATGTACAAGCTGGGTTTAGAAAAGGCAGAGGAACTAGGGACCAAATTGCCAATATCCGATGGATAATGGAAAAAGCCAGGGAGTTTCAGAAAAACATCTATTTCTGTTTGATTGACTATTCTAAAGCCTTTGACTGTGTGGACCATAACAAATTGTGGCAAGTTCTTAGCGGTATGGGGATACCAAGTCATCTTGTCTGCCTCCTGAAGAATCTGTATAACGACCAAGTAGCAACAGTAAGAACAGACCACCGAACAACGGACTGGTTTAAGATTGGGAAAGGAGTACGACAGGGCTGTATACTCTCACCCTACCTATTCAACTTGTATGCAGAACACGTCATGCAACATGCTGGGCTTGAGGAATCCAAGGCTGGAGTTAAAATTGCTGGAAGAAACATTAACAATCTCAGATATGCAGATGATACCACTTCGATGGCTGAAAGCGAAGAGGAACTGAGGAGCCTTATGATGAAGGTGAAAGAAGAAAGTGCAAAAGCTGGCTTGCAGCTAAACCTCAAAAAAAACCCCAAGATTATGGCAACCAGCTTGATTGATAACTGGCAAATAGAGGGAGAAAATGTAGAAGCAGTGAAAGACTTTGTATTTCTAGGTGCGAAGATTACTGCAGATGCTGACTGCCGTCAGGAAATCAGAAGACGCTTAATCCTTGGGCGAAGAGCAATGACAAATCTCGATAAAATAGTGAAGAGCAGAGACATCACACTGACAACAAAGGTCTGCATAGTTAAAGCAATGGTGTTCCCCATGGTAACATATGGCTGCGAGAGCTGGACCATAGGAAGGCTGAGAGAAGGAAGATCGATGCTTTGGAACTGTGGTGTTGGAGGAAAATTCTGAGTGCCCAGTGCCTTGGGCTGCAAAAAGATCCAACCAGTCCATCCTCCAGGAAATAAAGCCAGACTGCTCACTTGAGGGAATGATATTAAAGGCAAAACTGAAATACTTTGGCCACATAATGAGAAGACAGGACACCCCGGAGAAGATGCCGATGCTCGGGAGAGTGGAGGGCAAAAGGAAGAGGGGCTGACCAAGGGCAAGGTGGATGGATGATATTCTAGAGGTGACGGGCTCGTCCCTGGGGGAGCTGGGGGTGTTGACGACCAACAGGAAGCTCTGGCATGGGCTGGTCCATGAAGTCACGAAGAGTCAGAAGCGACTAAACGAATAAACAACAACCACACACTAACCCAATGCTTGAGGGAATAGCCAGCATTCCAAGGCTTTCCAGAAGGCCAAAAAGGGAGAGTGAGGGTGCTCAATAGGGCAGAGGCAGCTACAGAGAAAGTGTGTTTCCTAGGCCCCACCAGATGACAACATTTAAAGGAAGGCACCTGGAGCATGCCGACTCTATCCTACCTGGTGTAACAGACAGATACCCTCAGGGAAAGGCAGTCCTGCAAATAACCTGGCCCTGTGCCATGTAGGGCTTTAAATATGATAACCAGCACTTTGAATTGCATCCAGAAAGAAACTGGAATCCAGTGCGGCTCACACAGCAATGGTGTAATACAGAAAAACTGCATAGCCCCCTGATCTGCAGGCAGTGCTGAATTCTGAACCAGCTGTAACTTCTAGATCATATTTAAAGGCAGCCCCATGTCTTGCGTGTTGCAGTATTCCAATCAGGAAGTGACCAAAGTGTGGGGGACAGTGAGCAGGGCCTCATGGTCCAGGAAGTAGTGCAGTTGGTGCTCAAGATGAATTTGTGCAAAGGCCCTCCAGCCATGGCTGAGTGTCATCGCTTACAGCACTTTGATAAACCAGAGTGCCATACAGGATCCACACTCATATTCTGCACAAGTGCAATCTAATCAAGGTCCTTGTCACATGCCTATTCCAAGCAGCAACCAGGATCTCAGCTGGATAGTATGCCACAGCTTTGGTATAATTCAAGTTCCCTCTGAAACCCTATTGGGGTGGGCTGACTGACACACCCTTCCTACAATGGGGGGTGGTCGCCCAGAACTCCAGGTACAAGAGAGTGTGAGCTGTCCATGGCAAGGGACTAATGTTAACATCCCCCAACCCAGATTAAGATGCCACTGCTCAAAGACAAAAACCAAATCTAATATCTGACCTCTCCAGTAAGTTGGGCCCTTAGTAAGTTGGAACAGGTCCATGATTGCCATGGTGGCCATGAACTCCTGAGCCATTTCTAAACCCAGGCCCAGAGAAGGCCGGTTGAATTCCTCCAGAACCATAAGCCAGGGACCCCTGAATGACAATAGCCACATCTCCATCCCTGCCCCAGACTTTCAGCTGGTGCCAAACCCAAAACCTAGGAAGATATATTTCTGAGAGAAGACAGCACCTCCTGTTCTCAACCAAGTTTCAGACATACATGCCAGGTTGGCCCTCTGGTCCATGATCAACTCATCAATGAGATAAACTTTATTATATGCCAACCTAATGTTAAGTAGCAACAGCCAGAATCCAGAGCTCCTCAAGCTCCAGGAACCATATCTTGGGGCTAAATACAAGGGTCTAGAATGCAGAATTGGTCTCAGACTAAGGCCACCTTCCTTTGGGGGGTGGCCCACCCCATCTCCCTCCATACCTCCGGATGCCTGTCACTACCGCAATGCTCCCCTCTGCCTTCTTCCTCCCTCACAATCTACCTCCCTCCCCATGCCCTTCCACTCCTAAGTTGAAGGGATCCATCCAACTAACCAACCAACCACCAACAGATGAGACAGATAAGCCCCAATCAGACTGCCAGAGCTTCTGTAAAACACATCCTGGGCAGCCCCTCCATCCCACACCATACCACCACTACACCCCCATTCTGCTCTCTCTCTAACCCCCAGCTATCCTGCTCTGACTCAGGCTGCAGTCAACTTTAAGATCTCAACTAATGTTAACAAATCCATAAGCATATCTTAAAGACACCAGGTCTATTCACTGGTTCGTCCAACTCTGGGTTTTTTTTCTTCCTACACAGTTGTACTTTTACAATCTCTTTAGCTGGCTGATGCCTATTACTGCTTGGATGATATCCCTTTAGCTATGTAATGATTAGTTTTGGGGTAATTCAGTTTACTACTGCATCTTTATGCATTAATTTTAATAGCTTGTACAAGAATATAATGGATTCATGGAGGCAGTATTATTTCTCACCAATATCATCATCTGTTTTGTCAGCAGGTTCTTTTTCAAGGCACTCCCGAACAACATCTCGTCCTAGCAGAGGATCAGATGTTCTGTCAATGTCTTCATCTTCTTCTTCATCATCTTCAGAATCTACTGGTGCTTCTGGGAGGCCAGTTAAATCTACATCTCCCATCTCACTTTCAGTAGCCTGTACATACAAGCAATAAATGATATTTAAGTTTCTGAAAGTTAAACAATCATACATGTGAGAAAGCAAGTAGTATCCATAATCATTAGTTAAACAAATACTAGCAGAAGTAGTTATGAATCTTTATCTTACATATGGATGTATGAGTAACTTGCTTGGTTCTAGATTATTTGTTTTTAAAGACATTTAAACTCTGTTTTAATTCTGCAGCCCAATAGTTAAAACCTATTCAACAACAGGAAAAGGTGCTTTTAAAAAATGCTATGTTACATCCCAAAAGGATTTTATTAATAGCACTGGTGATATCCAAAATCAGAAAGTCTTAACACATTGGATTTTAATTAGATCATACAACTTGCCAGAAGAAAAATTAAGTCATATGGCTAAAAGAGAAACTATATATTCAAATACAGGTGATCCTTGCTTAACAACCATTTGCTCAGTGACCGTTCAAACTTACAACAGCACTGAACAAGTGGTACTTATAACCAGTCCTTGAACTTACGATGGTTGGAGCAATCCCGTGATCACATCTGCCACCTTCTTGCTGGCTTCCCACAAGCAAAGTCAATAGGGAAGCCAGCAGGAGGTTGCAAATGATGATGTGATGTCCTCATTTAACAATGGGGCATGATTCACTTAACGACAGCAATCAGAAGTGCCAGAACTTCTGTCACTAAGCAGCATGGTCACATGATATTGCACTTTATGACTACATTGTTTAGTGATGGAAATTCTAGTCTTGGTATATTTCGAAGTGGGGTAAAAATTTAAGAATGTTTAATGGGATTGATAATGAGGCTTTTATGATTTCATTTCTCTTTAACGATTTGGATTAAGACTTACTGGATTCTTTTTAAGATTTGTTTGATTTTTAAGATTTATAAGGTATCTATAAGATAATAATTGTTTGGTTTTTAGGTTTAATAGGGTTAAGATTGTTATAGTATTATTAATTATAAAAGTAGACAATTTATACGTTTTTACAATTTGATTTATATGTTTTTATAATTTGATTTTTATTATAGTGGACAGAAATGCATAGAATAATGTTAGGAAGAAAATAATTAAATAAATGTTTTTGGGGAGAGGGAAGTTGATTTAGAGATTTATATACTTTTTTTTAATATAAGGGAAAGGAGCAATTACATTTAGTGATTTATATATGTGCTAATGGAATGATTTATAGAAATAATGTGATCTTGGTTTGATATAGAGTAAGGGATTGATTATGAAAATTGCTCTATATTCTTGTTGAAAGTCAGAAGTCACCTCTTTATGTAACCTTTGAAAATTCTTTTTCTTGTGTTTCACACTTTTTAGTTTCTTTTGTTGTTGTTGTTGTTTTGTTTGTTTGTTTATTTATCAAATTTTATCACCACCCATCTCCCTCCCAAGGAGGCACTCTGGGCGGTTTACAATAAAATAGAATTAAAAACCAAAACAGTTATAAATACAATAAATACAATAAAAATAAGAATGTAATGGAATCGAGATGGGCAAGAGTTCTTTATCGACAACTTTGTTGTTGTTCTTTTTGTAGTTTTTTGTTTTGTAGTTTTTATCTTTGTTTCAAACTTAAATTAAAAAGTTTGAAACACTTATAAAAAAATATTACTTAGAGTTCCATTTAAGAAAAAATATATATATATTGTTAATATTACCAATACTTAGTATTTGCTGGACAGATTACATAGAAAAATATAAAAATAAAATCCAAATCTATCCGTTATTAATAGCCTTCCAACATACTAGAATAAGGCCTGCCTATATCCCCCAGAAACCCTGGTTTGATCAGGACAGCATATCTAGTAGAGCAGGATTAATGGCAGCTTTTAAAATTTATACAGCAAGCAATTGTCCCCATGCCAGAAATCAGTTAATTACCCAGAAAGGGGTTTTATAAAAAATTTTATTGAAAAGAAAAAAGGCAAGCTTTCGCTCAAGCAAATGGGGAGTGGCTTTTTTAGGCTGTGAAAAATAAGAATACCTCCCTAGTTTGAAAGCTAATTGCTTGCTCATCACATTAGGGGAAACAATGTTTGGAGGCTAGAATTTCAGCTGCTAGATAGGATGAGTTTTACAGTATACCATATAGCTCCCCCCTTTCTATTTGCCAATCTTCACGTGAGACGCCACATAGCATGCCCCCTGGCTGCAGGTCTTCTCCTCAGAGATTCTTAAATTACAGTAAACAACTGAAAACTGGGAAAGCCCCTGGTTGTGACCTAACACCATCAAAGTTATTGAACGGAAACACTGATTGGTGGGCCCTGACTTGGTCTCTCTTATCACATGTATCAACAATATACTCCAAGTGCCAGGTGACTGGATCTATAACTGTTCCCATTCCTAAGAACGGCAACATCATAAACCCTTTAACAATCATTCAGTTAGCCTATTCAGCATGCCTAATAAACAACATGCCCAATTCTTGTATTATAAGTTACTGGATTGGCTGGACCAGGAAAAACTCCTAGCTGATGAGCAGGCAGGATTTTGGGAAGGTAGATCCACAGTCTTGCCAGGGTTGAGCTGAAGCCTGTTGTTCCCCATCCAAACCCCCACAGCCTTCAGACACCAAGACAGGACAACAACAGCATCAGTTAATTCCCCAGGGGCAGAGATGTAAAGCTGGGTATCATCAGCGCACTGATGACACCTCACCCCATGATGATGGATGATCTCACCCAGAGACTTCATGTAGATGTTAAACAGGAGCAGAAAGAGCACTGAAACCTGTGAAACTCCACAGAGCAGGGGTCAAGGGTAGAACCTCGCACTCTGATCAACACCAATTGGAACTGGCTCAGAGGAAGAGCACAGCCAGCATAGTACAGTGCCACCCACCTCCAATCCTCTCAGCCAATCCAGAAGGCTACCATGGTCAATAGTACTGAAGGCTGCCAAGGGGTCAAAAAGAGCCAGGATGGATGCACTACCCCCCATCCCAGTCACTCCAGAGGTCATACAAAAGTGCGACCAATGCTGTTTCTGTTCCATATCCAGGTCAGTATGCCATCTTACAATTTCTAATATATACACACATAGGCAACAGTCTTATATGTTGCCTTTATTGACTTAAAATGAGCCTTTGATTGTATTCCAAGGGACAGATTCTGATGGAAGCTGTCCTTCATATGTATTGATCAGAGGGAATTCTGTTTATATCACAATTTGTTCCAATAAATATGAGTAAACTTACACTATGTGGTGCAGTCATTTCATGATTTATCATTTTTTAGAATATACATCATCCAAGGATCAAGTTGCAATACAAATAAAAAATGTGTCATTAGAATCAGCACAGAAAGACAAATACTGCATTTCTGCTGCTGTCCATTACCAAGTTCACTTAACCCAATGATTTAAAGATAATTTGGGGGAGATATTTTCAAAATTAGGATGATGTGTACCTCACTTCTATTTGGTGATGGTGCTGGGATAGCAGAGCACTGCTAGCAACATGATTTAGAATTCTAGTCCTGCCTTAGGCATGAAAGCCAGCTGGGTGACCTTGGGCTAGTCCCTCTCTCTCAGCCCAACTCACCACACAGGGTGATTGTTGTGGGGAAAATAGGAGAAGGAAGGAGTATTAGGTATGTTTGCCACCTTGAGTTATTAATAAAAATAGTAAAGGCAGGATAGAAAGAAAATAAATAAATAAATAAATAAATAAATAAATAAATAATCCTCAGACATGAATATAATCTCCAATTTCACAGAGATCTGGAAAGAAGGTAATTCATGAAAAAATTAAAAAGAATACAGGTAGTCTTTCTTTAGCAACTGCCTTGTACAGTGACGATGGTGATGAAAAAGTAACTTTATGAACAATCCTTCATTTACGATTTTTGCAGGTCTATAAAGCAAAGGAAAGCTGAAGTAAATTCATAAGCACAGCCACGGTTTCACTAAGCAACCACCTCGCTTAACAACTGAGTTCCTAGTCCCAATTGTGGTCGCTAAACAAGGACTACCTGTACTTGATTTTTACGCCCAAGTTTCATTCCGTGGGCCTTCCTGCTCTGTGTATTTAAAACGAGAAGGATGTCCATTGTTATTTTGGATTAAATTATGTATTAAAATCTTCCAAGCCTCTATGTGGTTATAGCATTATATTGCCGTTTTTTGATATTTCATATTTGGTGGCTACTTTGCAAACCAGCAAACCATCATGGCAGCAAGTTTAACAACTGTGGCACAATGGATTCATGAGTCCACACTTTTAACTAATCTTCACCTACTTGATATTGATTATGCTGTCTATTGTTTTACTGTTAGTTTCTGACCTCTGTTCATAATAAAAACTCTCACTTTCATGATTTCACATGTTCCTGTAGGATGAGAAACCTCAGATGTTCTGCAATCTTCCAAATCTGGTGCCCTCAGGATTACAACCTTTAAAATTCCCAAAAAGCACAGGAAATTGCAGTCACAACACTTCCAAAATGCACCTAGTTACAGAAGGTGGATCTAATAAGGCAAGGATGAAAATAACATCCAGATTATTTAGGCAGAGACTAAAAACAAAGCAAAATTATTATTTTGCTGCTTTAGAAGCGGGAAGAGCACAACTCTTCCCATACTTACTGGGTTTTTTTTCATTTGAACTCCATAGCAATTAGGTTTTCCTCCCAGTCTGTAAAAGTAAAAATCTATGTGGATGGGGAAACATACCAGAAAAGCAACAGAACGTACACGGGAAAGATTAAGCATCCCTCCGCTGCTTCTTTGCTTCAAATCAGATACCCAAATTCAAATTCACATACTAACAAGAAGTTTCTTCATAATAAAAATACTAGAAGGATCATCTTGTGATATAGGCATTTAGAAAGGATTAGTGAGATTTTCACATCAACAGCTGGAAGTAATTTGCTAATAAATTTAATTAAGGTGCAAATCTCATATGGTAGAATATGATAACATTAATATAAACAAACAACCCAAGTTAAGAATTTATGCCACATCCATTTCAATTGAAAAATTAAGTAGGTATATTAATCTGTTCACTATCAATGAAACTAAAGATGCTTAAGCACCCACTGAATTATGCTCAAAATAATTACAGAAATACAAACATAACATATGAAAGACTAATGATCTCTATTGAACATAGATTCACATTGTAATTTATGTATGCAGATTCAGTGCTAGATATTCATGTATATGTAAGCAGTGCATACATAGGACTTCTGCCTTAGATATTATTACACTATTCAGCCTTAATAAATCCTTTACTTTAAAGAAAAAAGTAAGACTGAGTATATGCAAACAAACTCCAAATAACACACACTGGCCAACTGTTAAATTGATCTTCAAAAGTCTAACTGTGGGTAAACAGATTTATTTATGGTATTTTTATGCCACTCAACTTCAAAAATTCCAAAGCTGATTTGGTGTTTTCCATTCACCATATGAATTTCTGTAGGTTATTAAGGAATATACGGGCAGATAATATTCCAAGCTTCTTATAGCTTAATAATGTGAAAGCTCACAGCCTGTGAAGTTGAATAATTTATTCACATGCATAAACTTGATGTTTAAAATTTTTTTCAAACTATGTAAGTTATGCCGCAATCTGACTATCACCACCACTGTTATCAGCACTGCTGTCTGCTGAACTTAGTCTAGTAACTTACTACACAGATAGTAACTAAAAGAAGCCATTGTTTCACATATCTAGTGCTATCATATTATCATTTTAAAATATTTTTTCAACTCACACAAAAGTAAAAAACAATCAAGAGTGACAAGGAATACTTGAAATTGACTTTTATCAACCAAGCCATCAGTCTGTGTAGCTCAGTATTATCTCTACTGTCTGGCACTGCTGTATAATCTGTGGTTCTCCAGATGTGTTGAACTCCACTCTGTGTAGTTTCTCCATTTAAACTATTTCTGTCTATTATCTCACCAATTCCATGTTAAAAACTTGTGGGATTTAAGTTTTTAGTTAGTTATTTGCAAACAACAGAAGGTAATCAAGTCAAATCATGTTCTTTCTAATTTGCCATTTGGCAGCAGCATGTATAATGGTACTGGGTGCCTCAATTGTTTTCAAGAGCACAAGATTTTCCTCAACCAAAGATCTCTGCTTTCCTTCCTGTATTCCAACAATGGAGTTGTAGTTAATGGCAGCTCAGAAATAAAGACTGGACATTCTGATTATACACAGAATTTTTCCCTTAAGTGTAGTACACACCGCTTTGACTGATATAATGCTACAATATATTACTATGGTCTAGTTTTATTTTGCTAAAAATGTAAACTTAAGTAAACTAAAGCATCATTTTACAAATCAGAACCTCAATATGCTTTGAGATCTTCATTGGTTTTATCATTCTTCTGGGGATTAAAAAGAAATTAAGAGAGAAGTGTGGAGTTCTTGGTGCTCTCTGAGCTTGGTTATTTGCTTGCAGACATTTCATTACCCAACTAGGTAACATCATCAGTACTACTGATGGTGGGGTTTGTTCTTGATTGGGTACTGTTTTCTGTTTGACTGCTTGTCTGGTATTAATCCCTGCTTATCTGGGTGTTGGCTGCTGGAGAGGAGAGAAGTCACATTTGACAATGGTATACTTCCTCTATCCTGTGGAATATTTCAACAAATTATATCTGTTTTTATGAAAATAAAAGAGCTTCAGGTTTACCTGATAGATGTCTGATAAACTGCTACTCCCAGAATCACTGGCAATGCTGCAGCCAGACTGGCTTGAAGGGACATGTGTCACCTGTGGATGTTGACTATCTGTGAGGTGCATCTTGGTAAGGTCAGCTGGAAGCTGGAAGGAGGAAAAAAAAGGGGTGGGGGGGAAGATCAGAGTTAAGTGGAATTGCAAATTCAAGCAATTCATGTTCTTTCTGACCTGGAAATAATTTGACAGTAATTTAAAAAACACAGGTGAACAAGTCACTTCTTCTTCTTCTTCAGAGTAGAAAGCATCTCTTCAGTGAGAAGAAATAATTTACTGGCAATACATAAATTTACCCCTGAATGGAAAACTTCTGCAGATAAGAAGACAGGGTTGCATGTCCTCAAGGGCTTTAAAACAATAGCAATTGAGGAAAACATCATGGATTATTGTTTTAACACTCCAAGAAGACACATTTTCAAAATAAATGAAAGTTCTGTTGTAATGTAACATTTGGAGAGTTGTTATTGCCATTTGGTTGACATCACCAAGTACAAGTAGAATTACTATTAAGTCTGGTGAATGACAAAATGAACACCTTAACAAACTGAAAGGTTCATTTTGGCATTCACTCAGACCTATTCTTTTATCTTGTTTTGTTCAAAGTTTGTTAAGCCTTGTGGACCTTTCCCAAACTGATACTTGATTGAGTTAATTTGTAGATTACTTTTAGAAGGTAGGAGGTAATGAAACAGCTGCAACAAAGGCAACAAACAAGTTGAAGACAGCGTCCATGTTGATATTTTAAAAGGAACTAGCTGAAAAGAGTGCTTATGTGGTATATCTGTATCTTTATACTTTGGTCCCCGTTGCTACAGTATTTTGTTGCTGGTACTTAAGTGGTTTACTTTGTTATTGAATAGGTCTTTATAAAGGATCCTTGGGACTATCTAGGGTTGGATATCTGGGGCTGTGCTGTCTGTTCTTTTACTATTGAGAGATAAATAGTTGAGCTACTTGGTATCTACTAGACATTTCAGGATACTGGGTATTTTAAGGGAAAATCTTATGAAAGTAACTGGAGGCAAATTTTAAGTATAAGGATTATTTTGTTCTTTGGAATGAGTACCTGCCTACATAAGGTAAGCTCTTAGAAACAGTGCCTATTTCTTTTCATGTTTACCATAAAAATACTTATGCACCTATTTCTATTTGTATGTATTTCATTTATATGTATGTATGTGTGTGTGTGTGTCTGTGTGTATACATGGTATACACATATGTGTGTTTATATATGCTAATATTAAAAGCCTGGATATTTTAATACTGATAAGATTTTTGACATGTAGATAAAATTTTATTTTATTTTAGTTTTATTTTTAATATTTGATATTTATTTTAATTTGAGGAGTTTCATCCAGATAAAAAATATAAACTGACTACGCCCCGTTACTTCAGCAAAGGATCGTTACCTTGTCGTGGTGCTGGAGCTTGAGCGCCTCAATGATGTCATGAGCTAAACCATGAAGGGCCACCCAACACTGGAAGGTCATGACAGAGAGGTCAGACTAAATGCGATCCCTGGGGAAGGTAATGGCAACCTACCCCAGTATTCTTGCCGTGAAAACTCAATGGATCAGTACAACCAGAGATATGTCGGTATACCATCGGAAGATGAGACCCCCAGGTCGGAAGATGGTCAAAATGCTACTGGGGAGGAACAGAGGATAAGTTCAACTAGCCCCAGACGTGATGACGCAGCTAACTCAAAGTCAAAAGGACGGCTAGCGGCCGACGGTGCTGGTGGTGAACAGCGAATCCAATGTTCTAAGGATCAACACACCATTGGAACCTGGAATGTAAGATCTATGGGCCAGGGCAAATTGGATGTGGTTATTGGGGAGATGTCAAGATTAAAGACAGACATTCTGGGCGTCAGTGAACTGAAATGGACTGGAATGGGCCACTTCACATCAAATGACCACCAGATCTACTACTGTGGACAAGAGGACCACAGAAGAAATGGAGTAGCCTTCATAATTAATAGTAAAGTGGCTAAAGCAGTGCTTGGATACAATCCAAAAAACGATAGAATGATCTCAATTCAAATTCAGGGCAAGCCATCTAACATCACAGTGATCCAAATATACGCCCCAACCACAGATGCTGAAGAAGCTGAAGTAGAGCAGTTCTATGAGGATCTGCAGCACCTACTGGACAACACGCCTAAAAGAGATGTTATTTTCATCACGGGAGACTGGAATGCTAAGGTGGGCAGTCAAATGACACCTGGAATTACAGGTAAGCATGGCCTGGGTGAACAAAACGAAGCAGGACATAGGCTGATAGAATTTTGCCAAGACAACTCACCCTGCATAACAAACACTCTCTTCAAAGCAACCAAGGGACGGCTTTATACATGGACTTCCCCAGATGGACAACACCGAAACCAGATTGACTACATCCTTTGCAGCCAAAGGTGGTGGACATCTATACAGTCGGTAAAAACAAGACCTGGAGCTGACTGTAGTTCCGATCATGAACTACTTCTTGCACAATTTAGGATCAGACTAAAAAGATTAGGGAAGACCCACAGATATGAGCTCACTAATATTCCTAAGGAATATGCAGTGGAGGTGAAGAATCGATTTAAGGGACTGGACTTAGTAGATAGGGTCCCGGAAGAACTCTGGACAGAAGTCCGCAACATTGTTCAAGAGGTGACAACAAAATACATCCCAAAGAAAGAGAAAACCAAGAAGGCAAAATGGCTGTCTGCTGAGACACTAGAAGTAGCCCAAGAAAGAAGGAAAGCAAAAGGCAACAGTGATAGGGGGAGATATGCCCAATTAAATGCAAAATTCCAGAGGTTAGCCAGAAGAGATAAGGAATTATTTTTAAACAAGCAATGCACGGAAGTGGAAGAAGACAATAGAATAGGAAGGACAAGAGACCTCTTCCAGAAAATTAGAAACGTCGGAGGTAAATTCCAGGCAAAAATGGGTATGATCAAAAACAAAGATGGCAAGGACCTAACAGAAGAAGAAGAGATCAAGAAAAGGTGGCAAGAATATATGGAAGACCTGTATAGGAAGGATAACAATATCGGGGATAGCTTTGACGGTGTGGTCAGTGAGCTAGAGCCAGACATCCTGAAGAGTGAGGTTGAATGGGCCTTAAGAAGCATTGCTAATAACAAGGCAGCAGGAGACGACGGCATCCCAGCTGAACTGTTCAAAATCTTGCAAGATGATGCTGTCAAGGTAAGGCATGCTATATGCCAGCAAATTTGGAAAACACAAGAATGGCCCTCAGATTGGAAAAAAATCAACTTATATCCCCATACCAAAAAAGGGGAACACTAAAGAATGTTCAAACTATCGAACAGTGGCACTCATTTCACATGCCAGTAAGGTAATGCTCAAGATCCTGCAAGGTAGACTTCAGCAATTCATGGAGCGAGAATTGCCAGATATACAAACTGGGTTTAGAAAAGGCAGAGGAACTCGGGACCAAATTGACAATATCCGATGGATAATGGAAAAAGCCAGGGAGTTTCAGAAAAACATCTATTTCTGTTTGATTGACTATTCTAAAGCCTTTGACTATGTGGACCATAACAAATTGTGGCAAGTTCTTAGCGGTATGGGGATACCAAGTCATCTTGTCTGCCTCCTGAAGAATCTGTATAACGACCAAGTAGCAACAGTAAGAACAGACCACCGAACAACAGACTGGTTTAAGATTTGGAAAGGAGTACAGCAGGGCTGTATACTCTCACCCTACCTATTCAACTTGTACGCAGAACACATCATGCGACATGCTGGGCTTGAGGAATCCAAGGCTGGAGTTAAAATCGCTGGAAGAAACATTAACAATCTCAGATATGCAGATGATACCACTTTGATGGCTGAAAGCGGAGAGGAACTGAGGAGCCTTATGATGAAGGTGAAAGAAGAAAGTGCAAAAGCTGGCTTGCAGCTCAACCTCAAAAAAACCAAGATTATGGCAACCAGCTTGATTGATAACTGGCAAATAGAGGGAGAAAATGTAGAAGCAGTGAAAGACTGTATTTCTAGGTGAGAAGATTACTGCAGATGCTGACTGCCGTCAGGAAATCAGAAGACGCTTAATCCTTGGGAAAAGAGCAATGACAAATCTCGATAAAATAGTTAAGAGCAGAGACATCACACTGACAACAAAGGTCCGCCTAGTTAAAGCAATGGTGTTCCCCGTAGTAACATATGGCTGCGAGAGCTGGACCATAAGGAAGGCTGAGAGAAGGAAGATAGATGCTTAGGAACTGTGGTGTTGGAGGAAAATCCTGAGAGTGCCTTGGACTGCAAGAAGATCAAACCAGTCCATCCTCCAGGAAATAAAGCCAGACTGCTCACCTGAGGGAATGATATTAAAGGCAAAACGGAAATACGTTGGCCACATAATGAGAAGACAGGACACCCTGGAGAAGATGCTGATGCTAGGGAGAGTGGAAGGCAAAAGGAAGAGGGGCCGACCAAGGGCAAGATGGATGGATGATATACTAGAGGTGACGGACCCGTCCCTGGGGGAGCTGGGGGTGTTGATGACCGACAGGAAGCTCTGGCGTGGGCTGGTCCATGAAGTCACGAAGAGTCGGAAGCGACTAAACGAATAAACAACAACGCCCCGTTGCCTATTGCAAAGTAGATCATTAGACAAATAGTTTTAATCAGCCCCATATTGATGGTCAAAACATCAATATCTAATAGATTTATGCCTTTAGAACAGATGTGAATGTCACAAATGGAGCTCTAGAACTTGATAGGAAAGCTATGAATAAATCAACTTGGGAGACCCTTTATAAGCTTCAGCCTCAGTTTTAAATAAATACTAATCCAAATCCTTAAACTTAGCGGTAGTACAATTTGATCTTGGGGTTCTTAAAGAATTGTTAGATAAAAACAGTAAGCTTGCTATGGAATTGGTGGTTTTATTTAGTGATTTCTCATGTAACTAAAACTGTTGGCATATTAAATGAAATTAACAGAAACATGGCTTTTATGTCAAAACAAGTATTCTCATGGAGAAAATAAAGAAGAAATATGAAAGAAAACTAGGTTGTTACCTAATAATTAGGTAATATAAAGCATGTATCCAGCACAGAGCAGAATTCAAACATTAATCCTGCAACCAAGATTTGTTAACTCACATGCTCTGGGAACAGTAATAGAAAGATGTACTAAGGTCTCAGACCATGCAAACTATGAACAGGATGCTTTTTCATAAAGCTGCTTTAAAGGCTGTCCCTGGCTGTCTCGGGGTTTATGTGCAGACACAGTAACTTTGTGATGATGGTAACCCCAGCAGAAAGGTTCTCTGTGCATGCAAATGCACATGTAGACAACCAGGGATGACAGCCTTCAAGCTTCCAGAATGCAGCTGCTTTTACACTTCAAGGTTAAGATGCTTCACTGACATAAACTCAATTTGCAAAAGAGCCCTTCCAAATGCATTACCCAAATGCATTAAGGGCTATATAGACAGATTAAGAATTTGTTAGCACACAGTATTCAATCTGAGAATGATTAAATTAATCCAGCTAATTTAAGAATTTAGAATGTTTTTGCAACTTCAAACTTTCTTCTTTATGTTACTGACCCCAAACTATGGTTTACCTAAATAAATACATACATACATACATACATACATACATACATACATACATCCCACTGGGTATTTAGACAGACTTCCACATGTTCATTCAGGAAGGATTAAGATTAGTAAAAAGTCAAGATAACAATTAAGGTATATATTTTGTTTGTTTGTTGAACTTATACAGCTGCCCATCTCATATTTATGACTCCAGGCAGCTTAAAATTAAAACATAAACAATACCAAAAAACACATAATAAAACAACCATACAAACAATACAAAACATTAAAACAATTAGAACCATGTAATACAGACATCAGGAGAGCACAATAATTCATGAACAGTACAACCATGTTATGGGCTCTACACCACTCTCTGATCCCCAGGTCAGATGGCAAAGCCAGGTCTTTAGACCTTCCAGAAGGTCATCAAGGTCAGAGCCAGCCAGACCTCGGGATGAAGGATGTTCTATAGCGTGCATGCAACAGCAGAAAAGGCCCTCCTCCTGGGTCCTGCCAGATGACATTCTCTAGTGGACAGAACCTGCAACAAGCCTCTTCTGCTGGACCTGATGGGATGGGTAGATATCACTGGGGAGAGGCAGTCCCTCAAATAATCCATCCCCCCATGCCACAGCTTTATAGGTTATCACCACCTTGAATTGGACCAGGAAACAAATTGGTAACCAATGCAGCTTGCAAAGCAGAGGTGTAACATGCACAGATCTAGGTGAGCACATAACTGCCCATGCTGCTGCATTTCGCACCAACTGAAGCTTCCGAATATTCTTCAGAGGCAGCCCCATGTAAAGTGCATTACGCTAATCCATACGGGAGGTGACCAGGGCATGAGTAACTGAGCGTAGAGCCTTCTGATCCAGGAATGGGTGCAACTGGTGCACAACTTGAAGCTGTACAAAGGCCTTCCTAGCCATGACTGCCACCTGCTCTGCCACCTGCTCTTCAAGCAGGAGTCGTGAATCCACAAGGACCCCCAGATTGCACACTGGGTCTGTCTGTGGAAGTGCAACCCCATCCAGAACCAAAGATGGTAAATTCCTAGATCCAGGTGGCACCAAAACCCAAAGCCACTCAGTCTTGCCAGGGATGAGCAGAAGCCTGTTGTTCCCCATCCAGACCCTCACAGCCTCCAGACACTGAGAAAGGACGTTGGCGGCACTGCTTACTTCAACAGGGGCAGCAATACATAGCTGGGTATCATCAGCATACTGATGATACCTCACCCTATGGCTATGGATTACCTCACCCAGCAGCTTCATGTAGATGTTAAATAGGAGCAGAGAGAATATCGAACCCTGTGGCACTCCACAATTTAGGGGCTGAGGGCAGGACCTCTTACTCCCAATCAATACTGACTGAAACCAGCTACTGAGAAAGGAAGACAACCAGCTCAATACAGTGCTGCTCACTCTCAATCCCCACAGCCAATCTAGAAGGATACCATGGTTGATGGTATCGAAGGCCATTGAGAGGTCAAGAAGAGTAAGGATGGACACACTACCCTCATCCTGCTCTCACTAGAGATCACCAAAAAGCAGGAACAATGCTATCTCAGTCCCATACCCAGGCCTGAAGCCCAACTGAAAGGGATCCAGATAACCTGCTTCATCCAGGACCTTCTGAAGCTGTTGAATGACCACCTTCTCAACAATCTTCCCTAAAAAGGGAAGACTGGATACAGGACGAAAATTGTCCAGAATGGCTGGGTCCACCAATGGCTTCTTGAGGAGAGGGTGGACCAATGCCTCTTTAAGGGTGCTGGAATCATCCCTCTCTCAAAGAAGAATTTACCATCGCTGAAACCCAACCACACATCACCACCATGGAAGCTTTCACCCACCAGGAAGGCATGGATCTAATAAGCAGATGGCCAAGCTCACAGTCGTAAGGACCCTGTCTTCTTCCTTGGGCCCAACAGGTTCAAACTCCTCCCAGATAACCAGGCAAGACTGTGCCCCAGGCATCTCCACAGGACCTGTACCAAGACTGGTGTCCAGCTGGGAATGAATCCAAGCAATTTTGTCTGATAGATGCTCTGCAAACTCCTCTACATGGCTCTGAAGGTGTATCCCAGAGTCCCATCTACCCAAGAGGCTCTGGTCACCCTAAACAGCGCCACCAGACAGCTATCCACGGATGCAATAAGGGTGGAGAAGCACTGACATTTCACCACCCTTACTGCCACAAGGTAGGCCTTAATGGCAGTTCTCACCCATGTTTGGTCAAGTTTATTCTTCGTTCTCCACCAGTCGAGCTCTAGGCATCCCATAATCCACTTCTTCTCCCTCAACTCTTCCGTAAACCACAGAGAGTGACGGGATCCACAAAAGCAGAGAGGCTGCATGGGTGCAATCCAATCCAAGGCCTCAGTCACCCTCCTATTCCAGGCAACAACCAGGAATTTTAATGAGAATAAGATTGTACATCAAAAGTGAAGTAATGAAAATACTCCACTCAGAAACACAGAATAGTTCTTGGAACCAGTCTAATTTAAAACCAGCAAGAATTTTATTTTTGAATTCTTATTTACTGCCAGCAGGAAAACAGTCCCCTAAAAATCTGTAGGTTAGAAGATTTAAGAAAGCAACTGGAAGATAAATGGGAGAACACTTCATGTCAGTGAACTGCATTCAGCTAAACCATGCTGATTGATCTTGACACCCTAATTGATGCTAGGCCAATAAAGTTAATTAATTTGCAGTTGGATGATGATGCCTCAAATCACTAAATGATTAATAATCCCTTTACACAAGAAACACAATTCTCCTCAGAAAGATAAGCATAACAAGGATGTTAACACTCCAACCACCACCTCTGGTCAAGAAGATGTTATTTAGATTCAGAACAGTGCAGATAATTATTCCCTCCCATGCTATTTGTAAAGTCACTATCTGTATCATACAGCCCTTTCAAATTAAATAATGGAAGTAGTATTTCTGAAAGTGATACACTCTATTCCAGAATTGCTACGAATTTACTATTATTTAAAATGTAATTCTAAAGTACTCTGTTTAAGTATAAATTAATTTATCCATGTTACTCAATAGTATAGATATAAACTACATATTCTGTAGACTATCTATATACTATATATTTGAACAGTCCACCCCAGGCACCTCACATATCTGGGTGGTTTCCAGCAGTTCTTGGGGAGTTTCCTGACAATTTGGCAGGTGATTCCTGGGAGGATCTGGTTCATTGTTGGCACTGTGATGCAACCCAGGCCCTTGATAAATTTGTCCTGAACTGCCTCTCTCTCTTGGCCAATTTTGGATGGCTCCTTGGTTTACTGAGAGCCTGTAAGAGATGAGGTGATAGAAGTGACACTTAGGCATAAGCGGAGAATGATAAAAAGTTAATCTGACTTAACAAAATGACATGTGTGGTAATAAGAGAGGCAAATTGCCATTACTTCTCCTCTCTTACTGTGTCAGACAGTTATTGTCCTGAGGCCATGTTTCAGGTGGTCAACTCCCTGTTAGGAACAGGGAACATCAGGTGCCCCTGCCCAGTTGCTATGATCAGTTAGCACATTGCACTGACAAAGTCACTAAGATTCGCTCAAGTCTTGACTCCACATGGGCAGGGTCCAGGACAATGACTGGGGCATCGTCTTACTTAGTTACATGAAATTCCTTTTGGCCTGTGAGCACATAAGCAATAAGATGTTTTTGTATACAAGAAGTTTCTAATTTTAAAAAAAGTTAAAAATTGAAGGTGACAAAGAAGTTATGCTAAGTTAAATAAAACACTGGTAACACTTTATGCAATATGACTTCTCTAATAAAAGGAGAACGTGCATAGTGGAATACAAATGTGTGTAGGAATTGCTGATTCCAGCTTACAACATTAAAATTTAGTCATTTTTTTATTATTTTGCATATGTTATTAATAGAATGATGTTTTGCTTTTCAGTATATCAAAGTCCCTTTTTAATTTTTTTTTTAAATACACATGGGGTAGAAAGGTATTCAGGGGCACATTAGTCCCAACAAGTACCAAGTTGCCTTTTGTTAGGCTACTTATATTACTTAAACCATCACATGTATTAAAATATTTTATTGCTTTAATCTGTTGAGTAGATAAAGTGGATATTGAATCCAATACCCCTATAGCCCTCTTGACTATGACTAGGAATAACAGAAGCTATAATCCAACATGATCTGTAGTCACAGATTCCACTAGAGCTGCTTAAGCAAAAGTTATTTTAAAAAATCGTTCCCAGAAAATACCTCATCATTTGAAGTCAAACAAAAGTATAGAACCATCTTCAAAATGCCCCTTTGTAAAGCATTCGCTTGCTAAATTTTATGAAATATTTGCAATTATATTGTACTCTCATTTTCACAGCAGCTTAATAACATACTGTCATATATAAAGCCAGGCATAACACCTTACCATCTGCACTGCAGCATAGGAGATACTCCAAAACCCCATTAACTGAGTGTACCTACCCATGTTGCGACAAGGAGATTGAAACCATTTCACATATATTACTACATTGTAAACTCTACAGGGATATCAAGTCTGCTTATATTCTGCCCCTAATATGTACATTTCCAGGAAGACCAGACAATTTTTATATGAACCATCTTCTAGAAGATTTGAAATCATTTATCACCTGTGCAGTAGCCAAATTCTGTGTTGCCACAATGAAAATAAGACATGACTGGTTATGGAAATGATCACTTCTGTTTTATTTATCATTTTAGATTTAACACATACTAGCTATCTTGTTTTTAGATGATATATACAGTATTTTACTTCATAGTCTGTAATATTTTAGATTTACATTTGCACAAGTAATTAAAGCACCATTATAGCAGTGCATGTCACATTTTAATGTGTTATTCTATCTTTGTTATGCTAGTATTTTATCTTACCTATTCGATTCTGCTTTGGTGTTATTGTTGTTTTATTTTTGCTGGTCAATGACCGAATAAACTATTATTTTTAATTATATTATTATTATATCTGTTTGCAACTATAGTAAAAATGTCAATTATAATGTGGAAGATATCAAAGTGGTAGACAATTTCTGCCTTTTAGGATCAACCATCAAGAGTAAAGTAACAAGCAGTCAAGAAATATGCCACAGACTAGCATTTAGTAGAGCAGTCATGAAGGTCTTGGAAAAAGTATTCAGATGCTGTGAAGTGTCTATACCTACAAAGATCAGAATAGTGAAAACAATGGTATTCTTTGTGACACACTATGAAAGTGAAAGTTGGACTTTGAAAAACCAGGACACGAAGAGTATTGAAGACTCTTGAGAATATCGTAGACAGCCAAGAAAACAAACAAATGGATCATCAAACAAATCAACCCAGAACTCAAACTCAAATTATCCTACTTCAGCCACATTATGTGAAAACCTAGCTCTCTGGAGAAGGTTCTAATGCTGGGAAAAGTGGAAGGAAGAAAGTGCACCATTGGAAGACTTGAAAGACCAGGTTAGGGACAGATTGTCATAAAGAAAATCTATCTATATGGTCTGTAACAGTTGACAACAACTTGTTGACACATAATCAAAATGATTAAAACCATTACTATATCCTCAAGACAATAAATACAGGAGAGGTCATCTCAATTTTGAAATATTCCCCATAGTTCAATATAAAATTAAAATATCTGATTCAGGAGCAGAGTGTTCTGCATGACTGCTATTAAAAAGTTGCATTTTAAGGTAAGTATTAGTGCCTCTATCTGAGATGATGTAGTAAAAGACTTCTTTTCCACTGAAAAGATTTCAAATGCATTCTGAGTTCTTCATTTCAGCTCATCTGAAAATCAGATGAAAGCGTGAATTTTTTTAAAAAAGAAAATTGACCTCAGATCGAAAATCTCTAAAACAGTATTTTCCAGAATACTTCTGCTAAGGAACAGCAGATGCAAATTAGTGAAATTGTTCCAAGGACATTAGGAAGTTTCCAAATTTGGATAGTAAAAGCAAAATCATCTTCCAACAGATTGGGCAGAATGTCAGCCTGCTTAAAATAAAAAGCAGGCAAGCTGGGGGATGGAGGGTGATCATTTCCCTGATTGAGAATTGGATTTCAGACCGCTCATCAGATGACTATCTGATACGCATTGGTATGACCTCTTTAGGGAATCACAAAGTCAAGTTCTGAACCATAATACCCCATATGTAGTACGACATTCTAACTATTCTGTTTGAATGTGCTTAAATACCTAATATTGGATATATAGTGTTATCATGGGAAATCATGCAGGAATGTATGAACGAGTTAGTAATTCTAGAATACTGTAAGTTACTACCCATAAGGGTTAGTATTAAGTAAGCATATGTATGATACATCAAACCTGCTTTCTGATCAAAACTGCTTTTATAATAGTTCACAAAGTAAAAGCAAAAATTATCTAATATTAATGTCTAAAACTACGCACCAACTACTAATGTGTTAGTTTTGAAAGTCCTAGAAGGCTCCTGGTTATTTTAATGAAGTGAATGCCTCTAACATCTGGGAGGGACTAACATTTTAATTAGACGTTTAAAAATACCAGTGTCTGGCTATTATTTTAGAAAGGAATTTTTAGGTTAATATTCCTGAATTCTGCCCACAATAATATATCTTAAGAGTTGAAATTACTTTTAAACAGATCATCTATTTCAGAAAGTTGGCTTTGTATTTCCTGCTGTTCTAGCATCTCATCCCAATGTAAATTTCAATCTCTATTTTCTATATGTATTTATTGTTCATATACTGAGCTACCTGTGCAGGTGAACTATACTGTTACGATAGACAAAAATGATGCCAACAGTTGTTAAAATGAACTGTAGAATAAGTTCTGAACCAAGTTTACTCAGTGCAATTCAGCATATTTATTTAATAGTGAATACCTGAAGAGACAAACTGTGTGATTCAAACAGGCTTTGCAGGAGCAGATTGGCCCCCTCCAGGCCAGATCGTTACCTGACTTCAAAATTCTTCTTACAAACATTCTTCCAACATAGTATTATTTGTTCAGCTACCTGAAAAGGCTTCCTTCATACATATAGTCCATTCCCTCCCTATCAGTTGTATGGATTATTAATATATTGTACTTCACAAAGCTGTAATTATTTCAGGAATTCTCCTTCTTTCTTCTAAGAATCTTACTAATTACATAGCAGAACGTAAGTGGCAGTTAGTTACAAGTTATAGTGGGGTATTTCTCAATCCTGGAAAGACCCTTTTGAATACAATCAACTGTATCTTCCATTCATATGCTTTCTCACTGCAAATATCAAAGTGGTTCAGCCAACAGTGATGTTGAATTCAAGGGTCTTGAATGAACTCACCAAGTAAGTTTGGTTTTTGCTTCAGTTCTGTATGGGGGATATAACTGATCTATCTCAAAGCATTATTATGAACATTCTTAAATCAAGCACTTTATGACCACATTGCTTAGAGACAGGAATTCCAGTCCCAATTACCATCATTAAGGGAGGATTACTTGTACTTACTTAGATAGATAGATAGATAGATAGATAGATAGATAGATAGATAGGTAAAGGTAAAGGTTTCCCTTGACGTAAAGTCCAGTCGTGTCCGACTCTAGGGGGCGGTGCTCATCTCCGTTTCAAAGCCTTGGAGCCGGCGTTGTCATAGACACTTCCGGGTCATGTGGCCAGCATGACTCACGGAACGCCGTGATAGATAGATAGATAGATAGATAATAAAATTGAAATTTAGAATCAAACACCAGAGAGTGCTAAATTTGTAGGTTTCCAAAATTATCTCATTTTTTAATTTTTAAGTGTTTTTATCATCACAGCTGACCATTTGAACAAAAGGAAATAAAAATGCAAAAGCCTATGAAAATATGTTACTCTACTGCCTGCCTGTATAAATAAAAAGTCAAGAAATTTAAGGGTATTAGTCCTGGAGCCACCTAATATCCCTTTGCATTTTTCAATCACAAATAGGGCACTAACTAAATTAGGTTTTATTATCCGTTAAGCTATTTCTCTTTATATGCTAGCTTAAAATTAAGTGGTTCCTTTGAAAGCACAAGATCTCTGATTCACTGCAAGACCCTGCAGAGACCACACTCTGACAGCAGTTTGAAAATTTGTTTTTTCTGAGGATGGCATACATGGCCATTAGGAAATTACACACAGTCCTCATTTAGTGACCATTTGCAGTCACAATAATGATAAAAAAGTAACTTTGTGACTAATCCTTGCATTTACACCCTTTGCAGATCTGTAAAGCAAAGGAAAGCTAAAGTAAGATCATAAGCACAGTCATGGTTTCACTTAGCAACTGCTTTGCTTAACAGCCTAGTTGCCAGTCCCAATCATGGTCACTAGGGCTTGAAATGTAACTTAAGAGTGAGGAGAACACAGCCTGCTTCAAATGCTAAAAATGTTATGAACTGCTTAAGCGTCTATTCCGAATGAATGAATGAATGAATGAATGAATGAATGACAGTAAAAAATAAAATTGCAAAGAGTAATGAAAGGAAAATTGTTGAATAAACTGTACTCCTAATAGGCATTCAATCAATATATGTTATCCAGATGATTGACAGCGTAATGGTTTACTAGAATACTATCATATTTACCTTGCAGTTCACTGTGCTGTAGCTAACTAGTATAATCTGAGGAAGGTAGAGAGAAAATTGTTGTAAATGTGGCTTGTTTCCAATGGTTCCCTATGTTAGCAGTTCCCCAAAAAAATTTTTAATATACACAATCATAGCACTAAAATGTACTGATCCGTAAGACAGGGTCAGCAATGCTGTACCTGCAAATCCTATGACATCCACAGGACCACAGAATTAAATCAAAATTACACTAAAACTGTGCAAGATTCCCAGATCTGAGACTGTGTTGGTCCTGCCAAAAAGTCTGGTGTTCTTCTGAATTTTCAGTGATTGATAAAGTATTGAGCAGAGGAGGCCTATACCAAGAGACTACTTGCAGAACTTCAAGGATCAATAATGATTTCTGGGCTATGAATTGGGAATAATTTTCCTATGTTAAAAAAAAGTCAAAATCCAAGTCACCTCTATGTAATCCAATAGGCTATAAAAACCAGAATGATTCACCATATACCAAGTATGCATTGTGAAAGAACCTTCAAAAATCACATAGTCAAATAAGGGATTCTTATAGTCTAAACTAGTGAATGTTGACAAAATAAGGAATCTCCTGTGCTAGTAAAATACTGCCATCATGAATGTAAAAACTATAAATTGCAAAGTACAGAAGTCCAAATATAGATATGTATACTGGCTACGATACTTGGAATATATACTGCTAAACTGTGTCCTCCAAATACCAACGTATTTATTGACCACACCAGAAAACTAAACAGAAGTCAGTGGTAAGAAAAAAATTATCAGTACAGTAAATGGCATGCTAAAAACCTACAAGACATCAACTATAGTGCAAATTCTGATACTACAGTAGACATATACAAGAAACCATATTATATTATTACTATTATTATATTTATATCCTGCCTAGACAACTAGAGTTTCTGTATCTTCTCATACAGTATAAATACCTGTCTTTAAAATTCCAGATACTCCAACTACTGCAAACAGTATAGCATCCTGTATCTGCATAAGTAAACTATTGGAAACTACTTTTAATTCAAAATGATTGCATTGTCCAAGTAGCAGTGTACCTGACTACATTTCCACATATTACTAACCTGACAAATTAATCAGTTGTTATGTTAAATTGAGCCTCATGTCACACAGTGGTAGGCGGCAGTATTGCAACCAAAACTCTCCCTGCGACCCGAGTTCGATCCCAGCGGAAGCTGGATTCTCGGGTAGCCGGCTCAGGCCGACTCAGCCTTCCACCCTTCCAAGGTCGGTAAAATGAGGACCCAGCTCGCTGGAGAAAAGGTAATTACGACTGGGAAAGGCAATGGCAAACCACACTGCTCTATAGTCTGCCAGGAAAACATTGCAAAAGCGGCATCCCCCAAGGAATCAGAAAATGACTCAGGGACCCTTTTTAAAGGGGGCATGGTGGCTCAGTGGTTAAGATGCCAGGCTTGTCGACCGGAAGGTTGCAAGTTTGGCAGTTCGAGACCCGAGCGCTGCATGATGAAGTGAGCTCCTGCACTCGCCCCAGCTCTTGCCAACCTAGCAATTTGAAAGCATGCAAATGCAAGTAGATAAATAGGTACCGCTTTGGCGGGAAAGTAACAGCATTCCGTGACTGTCATGCTGGCCACATGACCGTGGAAGAGTCTTTGGACAACACTGGTTCTTCGGCTATGAAACGGATATGAGCATCGCCACTTAGTGTCGGACACAACTAAACGGGAACCTTTACCTTTACCTATGTTAAATTAGTTTAGGGAAAACAAATGATACCTCAAATAGAGAAACCCATCATATTATTATAGTGCAGCCATTTGCTATTATCTAATAAATTATTTCTCCCATACAGCAGCACCTGGCTTATTTTGCTTGCAATCAAAAGCTAGACTGGAAAACTGAAGAAAACATTTGAAAGACAGGGGCAAGCTACTTTGTACTGTTGCCAAGAAAACAACATGGATGCATTTGTGAAGTCACTAGTTTGTGAAGGAGATTTTATTTTTTACATCTGTGTATTTTTTAAAATATATAAAAGTAGGTGTGGTGATTTAAAATCAGAAATATTTTGTTTAGTGTTATTGCTTCTTCTAAATAATCTAGCAAAAATAAAATTACATGTTTCATTTTCTCAATCAATTAATATTTTATATACAGGAAATAAAACAAGATGATTTGCAATCCCCACATTAGGGTTTTGCACCTGAATGCTGCCTACATGAAAAGATTATGCTTTCCCAAGCTGGTAGAAGTGGTGTTGAAAATTCCAAGATTTTTTACATTGGTGTATCTCAATGTACATAACTGAGGCTACTGTATCTTGTGCAGCTTCAGATTTTATAGTAACCATGACAACCATGGAGCTATTTAAATTATACTGTGCACAATCTATGTGGCAATATAGAGAGAGAAGCTGGTTTTCAATCCTGGATGGAAGAGATCTCTAACTAAAGGATGCAGAAACATGAGTGATTTTACTCAACTTATGCTGGTAGCAATATTTTTCTTCTAGGCAAAATATGGAAGAATACAGATAATTTTTTTATTAAAAAGTAAGTTTCATATATGAGTATGGGGCCAATAAATTCATATGCTAATGACAGAAAATTGACTGGATATATTTCAGAACAAATTGTGTGTGTGCGTGTATGCGTGTGTGTGAAAGAAAGGAGGAGGGAGGGAAAGGGAAAGGGAAAGTGGGGACTATCAACTAATCTGCAGCTTGCAAAATTAAAATGTGTTAAGTAGAAAAATATTTTTACTACAGGCAGTCCTCGACCTATGACCACCCATTCAGCAACAGTTCAAAGTTACGACAGTACTGAACGAATGATGGTTATGACTGGTCCTCAGAGTTCTGGCCATCCCAGCAGCACCACAGTAATGTCATCACGATCTGGGTGTTTGGCAACTGGTTCACACTTACACTGACTTTGGTGGAAAGCCAGCAGGAAGTTGCCTCACCTAACAACTGTGGTATTCGGTTAACAATGGCCACTGGGACTGCAGGGATTGCTGTCACTAAGCAATGCAATTGCGCTTTATGACCGCATTGTTTAGCAATGGAAATTCTGGTCCCAACTGTCATCATAAGTCGAGGACTACCTATATAGGATAATGGAAAGAAATGGATCCCCTTGCAGAATTCAAAAGGTTATGATTTAAAAATCACTATAAAACTTCTTAAAAGCTTTTTAAATTCCCCAGTGTTTGAACGCTAGCATCAAAGAAATCTTTCAGATGAAACTCAGAAAAATGCAATATATGGATCAACATTATTTAAAGCATCTTTTAAAAATGTGCTTAAATCATATCTGGCATTGCCTTATTTTCCATTTCAGACAGCACTGTCACCCACTTCCAATTTAACTGCTTACACTTTAGGACTTCTGCCCACAGTCAACATAAAGCATGACAAAAGATTTGCCCACATTTGTTGTTGCTCTAAATTATTTCTTATGAAACTGTCTAGGCAGTAAAAATAATTTTAAAAGCTTCCTTCCAAACACCTCCCACCTCTGAAGTCATATCGTAGAACTCATTACTTCCTAAATCATATCTGGCATTGCCTCTTTCAGCTTTCAGAGATTCTGTAAAAACTTGTTTTCCAGTGCCCTTTGCTTAGTTAACCAGGGTAAGGATGATGATTCTTTCCTTTTGACTGGTATGTACACATTGTATAATTTCAATCACATGCAATATAGTTACATATAATGTGAATGTATACATTACATAATTTTAATCTGGATTTAATTACTCTTGTTAGTTCCTCAAATATTTTAGCAGAAAAGTGGGATAATAATAATTTTAACAAAAATAAAAAATAAAAATCAGCAACAATTTAGCTGCACTTCTGAAGATTGATTCAAATGTCCATCATCTGCCATGTTAAAGAATTTCAATTAAAATTAAGCCTAACCTCAAACTGCTATATAATTAAAGCATTTTGTGTGGTTACCTGTCTCCATAAAAATGGCTTCCAACTTCTTCCTTGAAACCAATTATGATCAATATAGATAAGGCTACAATATATACAGTAGGTTGAACAAAGACTGTATAGTTAGATGTCTTAGTGATTTAGTTTTTAGACTCATGAGTCTCAATCACTAAGAAGTCTGTTTATTCCTGGTACAGGTAGTCTTATCTTTATCTTAGTCTTCTAGGAACCAGGTTTTACTTCCAGTTTAGGAGTGATAGTGAAGATCACTTTGGTATACAGGACTTTGCTGTTATTCCTATGCAAAAGCACTACACTTGGGAATCAGACAACAAATATTCCACATAGGAATGCAATGTTTAATATATTTGATATCATGCATGTAGAAATATACTTTATATCTTTGAAGATCACTCCTAGGGATATTTTTTCCTTCTATACATTGTTTTAATACATATATATCATAGTAAAGGTAAAGGTTTCCCTTGACGTAAAGTCCAGTCGTGTCCGACTCTAGGGGGCGGTGCTCATCTCCGTTTCAAAGCCTTGGAGCCGGCATTGTCATAGACACTTCCGGGTCATGTGGCCAGCATGACGACTCGGAACGCCGTTACCTTCCCGCCGAAGCGGTACCAATTAATCTACTCACATTTGCATGTTTTCGAACTGCTTGGTGTGCAGAAGCTGGGACGAGCAACGGGAGCTCACCCCGCCGCGCGGTTTCGAACCGCCGACCTTCCGATCGACAGCTCAGCGGTTTAACCCGCAGCGCCACCGCGTCCCTTATATATCATGGTTGGACTATAATTAAATAATTCTATACACTCCATGCAATTATGCTGACATCTCCAAATTTATGTGAATGTCTGCACAATATAAGTGTGATCAACTGTGTGCAGTAAGCCTAATCTGCAAGATTAATCTGTAATGAATCCACACCTGTGCCATAGGCTCTATTCTATACTTCATGACATTCAGTATTTTTATAGTTGATCAGGATTCAAATAATATAATAAAGTTTACTTATCAAACTGAAGTCTTACAAGGTAAGACATAAAGCCAGTATACAGTCAAGATGCAAAAGGGTTTTGATAGGCTGAAACACTGTGCCAAAACCAACAAAACAAAACGTGAGCTAGCAGTTTGATACAGCTGCTAAAAAATTGAATGACTTAAGTTCCATGGGTAGAAACAACCGTTTTACTTTAACTCCATTACCCAGATCACTTTGGAATAGTACTTCCAGTTTTGGACATATTTTAAGAAAGACATTTACAAACTAGAACATGTCCAGAAAAGATGGGCTACAGCTTAGTAACAGAAGACATGCTTTGTTTGCCGACTTGATCTCTCAATAAAAGTAGAAATTCTTATTTAAAACCTGGACAGATTATGCCAGTCAGAATTAACAATTCTTGGTTAAAGGAGCCAAACATCTGATTCAGTATATGGTGCTTCCTATACATCTAACAGCACAAGTGATGAGTCTACAAAATCCAGTGAGGAATTGTTGAAACTATTTTTTGTGTGAAGAAGATTAAGGGGAGACTTGAGTGTAGACTGTAGATGATGGAATTGAGTTTCCTGTTATTCCACCGGACAACTAAATTCAGTGGGTGAAATATTTTAGAAGTTTCCTAATTACAAGAACTGGAATAGACAATTTTAGGAGATACTTTACACGGAGGGTGAGCTGCCATCTGAAGGACTATGGGCATACTGTAGAAGCATTCTGTATAGCGCATACTGCAAATTCCACATTGAACTAAATGAGCTTCAACTCTGGTTTTATATAACAAAAATAACTTCTTTTCTGAATACAGAATTATTTTTAAAGATTGTGATTTATCATATTTTATAACATCAACAGATATAATTCTCTTTTACACTTGAATAACAATCAACCATATGGACATTACTGATTGAAGAAGAATTTATCACACAAGAGATATTTGTATCATTCAATAAACAGTTTCAGACAAGAATTTCCAGACAGAAGATACTATTCAGACTGATTAGGCAGAAAACTGAGTAAATCTGATGTCAAAATAGCATTTATTATGTAACCATTCTGAAATTCCAACATATAGCATTACTTTTCATTTGGGTATTTACTTTTTTGCTTTCGTATCAAGTGGAATATGTGCAGACAACACTGACACATAATTATATTCAGTGCACTGCTTCATGATCATCTAAATTCTTCTATCAACATTTTTTTATTATGAAACAAAGAGGAAGACATACTTTCTTACATGGAAAGAACTAATATATTTTAATTCAATTCTAAAATCTACCAATAGCAATCCATTTGTCCCTTTACAAGGAACATTTTTATATAATTTTTTTAGGGAAGGAAGAATCCACTTATTTAGCATTCAGAATGAAAATATAAATTTTCAGGAGTTTATTTAATAGTAAATTTGTAGCATGTTAACCTACTTGTATGAAAGACATTTATAATTACAGTCATTGCAAAGTTATTCATAGAAAAAATATGTAGAATCTCATGCAGAATTGCACAAGCACAAGTAATTGCTCATTAATTAAACTTTAAAATGTGTAAGGAAACATTAATATACTTTCATTGTAACCTACTGATGAAATAAAGGATTAGATAAACGTTTAATTTTACTTGTATTGTCCTTCTCCAAAGTGTGCATTTTTATATCTCACATGAAGCACTCATTAATTATTTTGGATGAAGTACAACTGCATTTAATACATGTCTCTTGTATCTGACACTTAATTGAGAGAATGTGTATGTTTTAGTTATGACCAAAAGACCCAAATATCTGACAGTTATTACTCATATGGAAGGAATTATTTTACTGCCAATATATTACAAAAATATTGTTCTAGGTAGCCAACAACCTTATTCATTTGTTGCCCTTGGTCTGACAAAGGCTCCAGCAAACACAGAAAGCAGACTTTTTGCTGCTATTGTTGTTAAGATTTCTATCCCACATTTCCTCCAGGAGGTCAAGATCCTTCCTCCACATTGCCCCTCAAACAACCCTATGATATAGGTTACCTTTTAAGATAATGAGTGGCTCAAGATTTCCCAGGAAGCTTCTGAAAAGTATATTGAACCTGGTCTCCCAGGTCATAGTCCAACACCTTAAACTAGCTTGGATTCAACCAGGATAGGGACTGCTGAATGTGCATATACAGTTTATAGGTGTTTTAATGCAATCCTTAAGGGTACTTCTCTCTGTTGTTCTGCATTTCCTCTATTAGATTAATATTAATATTTCAGACTATGTACAACTCCATAGTGTAGACTGCAGATCACAATATTATAGATATATGTTTCCCTATGTAATTATATGAGCTATCATGGAGAATAACAATAGCACTATCTAGAAATTCCTCATGTACTCATGCCAGCAAATTTGGAAAACACAAGAATGGCCCTCAGCTTGGAAAAAATCAACTTATATCCCCATACCAAAAAAGGGAAACACTAAAGAATGTTCAAACTATCGAACAGTGGCACTCATTTCACATGCCAGTAAGGTAATGCTCAAGATCCTGCAAGGTAGACTTCAGCAGTTCATGGAGCGAGAATTGCCAGATGTACAAGCTGGGTTTAGAAAAGGCAGAGGAACTAGAGACCAAATTACCAATATCCAATGGATAATGGAAAAAGCCAGGGAGTTTCAGAAAAACATTGATTTCTGTTTTATTGACTATTCTAAAGCCTTTGACTGTGTGGACCATAACAAATTGTGGCAAGTTCTTAGTGGTATGGGGATACCAAGTCATCTTGTCTGCCTCCTGAAGAATCTGTATAACGACCAAGTAGCAACAGTAAGAACAGACCACGGAACAACGGACTGGTTTAAGATTGGGAAAGGAGTATGACAGGGCTGTATACTCTCACCCTACCTATTCAACTTGTATGCAGAACACATCATGCGACAAGCTGGGCTTGAGGAATCCAAGGCTGGAGTTAAAATCGCTGGAAGAAACATTAACAATCTCAGATATGCAGATGATACCACTTTGATGGCTGAAAGTGAAGAGGAACTGAGGAGCCTTATGATGAAGGTGAAAGAAGAAAGTGCAAAAGCTGGCTTGCAGCTAAACCTCAAAAAAACCAAGATTATGGCAACCAGCTTGATTGATAACTGGCAAATAGAGGGAGAAAATGTAGAAGCAGTGAAAGACTTTGTATTCCTAGGTGCGAAGATTACTGCAGATGCTGACTGCCGTCAGGAAATCAGAAGACGCTTAATCCTTGGGAGAAGAGCAATGACAAATCTCAATAAAATAGTTAAGAGCAGAGACATCACACTGACAACAAAGGCCCGCATAGTTAAAGCAATGGTGTTCCCCGTAGTAACATATGGCTGCGAGAGCTGGACCATAACGAAGGCTGAGAGAAGGAAGAGAGATGCTTTTGAACTGTGGTCTTGGAGGAAAATTCTGAGAGTGCCTTGGACTGCAAGAAGATCAAATCAGTCCATCCTCCAGGAAATAAAGCCAGACTGCTCACTTGAGGGAATGATATTAAAGGCAAAACTGAAATACTTTGGCCACATAATGAGAAGACAGGACAGCCTGGAGAAGATGTTGATGCTAGGGAGAGTGGAAGGCAAAAGGAAGAGGGGCCGACCAAGGGCAAGATGGATGGATGATATTCTAGAGGTGACGGACTTGTCCCTGGGGAAGCTGGGGGTGTCGACGACCGACAGGAAGCTCTGGCGTGGTCTGGTCCATGAAGTCACGAAGAGTTGGAAGCGACTAAACGAATAAACAACAAACCCCTGCCATAATTATACCTAAAAAGTACCTTCCCATATTAAACATCCTTTACAATTTTACCATCCCAAGAGACATATATGTCCATCCAACTATAGGCAGCATATGTAAAAAATAAATATAGAGTATTTACAAGTACATAAGAATACAAGAGTAAAAATTTACTAAACATTTTTTTCCTAAAGCATATAGAACATTAAAATAAGTAAGCCAACCAAGTTTTTAAGAACTCTTTCAAGAGAAAAGATAATCTATCATTCTGGTTACGGTAAAAGGAATAAAATATTTGAAAACATAAAATCATCCATACTTCATACTTGTCCACAAGTTTTCCATTTATTTTTGCTTATTGCAATCTTACAGATAGAACAATAAGTAGTTAAGTACTGAATCAAGCAAAAAACAATGCACAGAAAATCAAAACACAAAATAGATTAATTAATTTTCAATTACTAGGCACACTGGTTTTGGATAAATATATGAATTTTATAATCTATTAGAACTGAAGCCCTCAATTTATGATATTTGGATGTGAACTCAACTTTCACAATACATGAGATCAATAGCCACCAAGTAGAAATATATGCCTGTCCTATGGGAAAAAAGTTCTTCCATTAAATCTCCTGACAGAAATTAATGAAGCAACATACACGAAAGCCACAAACATGTACCATTTATTGGAAGAATAAGTTCCATTTAAATTAAGAGGCATTACTTCTCAGTAAACATGGATAAGGATTAAACAGACCCTTGAGAATGAAGGAAGTCAAATATATAGGGATGGTCCTTACATTTGTACAAATTCTACCTTTTCTTAATTGAAAGCCACTTATGAAGCTGTCCCAAATAAAATAATCTATGCCATTAAAAGCATAAAAATAGAAGAACAACTGTGCTGGATTAAACTAAAGTCCATCCTAATATAGTGTTTTGTTTTTTACAGTGGACAATCTATACACCCTGAAATGTTAGTAAGCAGGAGATGGAGACATATCCTGCCCCATCATTGTTCACCTACAATGGATATCTGGAGGCATTCTGACTACAACCAGTTGAGTCTTCAAGATTAATAGCTCTTGGTAGACTGGTTCTCCATAAATTTATCCAATTCCCTTTTAAATCTATCCAAGTTAGCAGATGGTTATTGTTCCAAATTCCAAACTGTGACAAATTCAGTAACTTACAACCAATATTTTTACAACTATCGTACACAAACAGTTTACAAAGAGTCATGACCTATGATCTCCAAATCTCAACAAAAGCTTTACTCTGCCCTGTTTGTCAAAATACAAACACATTAGTACTGACAAGAGTTCAGCAATACTTTAATTGGGAGTAACCAAAATAAGAGCCAGTTTGGTCTAGTGGCTAAGTCAACCGGCTAAAAACCAAGAGACTGAGAGTTCTAGTCCTGCCTTAGGCATGAAAGCCAGCTGGGTGACCTTGGGCCAGTCACTCTCTCTCAGCCCAACTCACCTCACAGGGTTGTTGTTGTGGGGAAAATAGAAGGAGGAAGGAGTATTAGGTATGTTCACCACCTTGAGTTATTTATTAAAAAAATAATAATAGAGGCAGGATAGAAAATAAATAAATAAATTTTTCCTATGAACCAAAAGAGCTATTTTTACAATTATTATTTCTTAGTGTTAGATGCTTTGATAGAGATTGCTGCTGTTATTAAAATCTTCCTAATATTCAGTGTTTACCATCTGATTGTGAGTGTGCTTACATGTACATGCATACACAAACACATATACAGTTAACATGTATTAAATTCTTCTACAATGGCAACACACAGTTCTTTTCAGGCTATACTTTGCCTTTGAATGGTGTTTTGTGGGCCAGCATCACTATGCAGTAAGGTCTGATTAGTTACAAGTGACAGATTTGAAAGCTTGAAGGACAAAAACTGAAACACTAAAGGCAGGAGGTAATGTTTGTTTGTTTGGGGAAATCATTCTCCCTTTCCTGTGAATAATCCAGTATTTTTAAAGAAAGAACTTCTATCTAATGAACATGTTTTTTTCATAAAAACTCAAGTAAATATAATGCCAGCTGTCCAAAATAATAAATATAATAAATAATATATTTGCCTCAGTTCACAAGCCAGGGCTCAATCAGAATGCTGTTTCATGACATGGTATCTTTTCTTTCAATTTACTTTTAAAAAGAGTTTATGGGCAGGAAGCAGCTGACTGGGAATCTACATGGTAAGAGATGCACGTATTATTTTTATTCTATTATCCTTCTTTATAAACGAGGTGAGTCTATTCCCAAGTAAACCATGTGACTCTCCAAAAGAGAAGGAAGCACAACATCATTGAAATTGAACATTGTGTAAACAGAGGGATGTTATCTAAATTAGATAACAACCACTTCCAACAAAAATTAACAGTAGTTCTTCCTTAATCCTTTTGTTTGATATGTTAATATAATTTTAAGGGCCTCAAGGCATTTTCATTTGAATTGGATTTGTATATTTAGCTATGCTTTATTTTTTTTCACCATCTAGAGTTCCTTGGCAGCTATATAAATTTAATAAATAAAATTCTCAAGGGCAGAGGGTGTCCTATTCCTTCCCCCCATGTCTTAATACCAGACCTCCCACCTCCCACACTTCTCTCTTTTGAATGAGCTCTGCTAGTCTGAACTCCCCCCCCCCTTTAATTCTGATTGTCTCCCCAATGAGGATGCTCCATGGAAGACCTGTTGTAACTTGCTTCCGTACCATGGAGCAAAAATGCAAGATAAGAAAACAGCAGACAATCTAAGGCAACTGCAGGTACCCATTCAAATGCCGGCCAGAGCCACATCCTCATGTGGGAAGAAAACCACTTGCTTATTGTATCTCTAGCAGTCCTTGAAAGTGAGTGCTTGCCAAGGTTTTATTACCAGTTGAGAACTGTAATGTTCCTAGCACCACTGTACCCTTGGACCTTGACATACAGCATCACTGAACCCTTGGACCTGTTTTTCCCAACTCCCTAGCTGTTAAATTTTCTTTAGAGCAAACTAACCATGTAACACCCCTGACAAGGCTTCCCCTTTTTTTCCTAACTTCTTCAATTCCAACATGGACTCTCAAAAACAGCTTTGGAAGTTTCAGGGACCTTCCAGAGAAAATGTTATAGGACTGTAGAAGAACCAATTCACACTTTCCAATTCTGTCAGCAGGAATTGTTACTACTAATAAAAATGTACATTGGGCTGAATCCTAAGTTTTCCTCTGTATTTAAGTAAATTGTTTCATGATGTTTTGACAAAAACAGTTTTACTGTGCCAGGTGAAAATTACTAGAGTAACACTACACTTAGACTAGTAGAGTAGGTATATTGTTTTTGGTCATGTCAATGCGTTTTACAGACATATAAATATTAATTTCCTATCTCCATCAGGTCTATGATATTAAAAAGATTAGCTTTCCAAGTAAAGAACATGACTGAATTCTATATGATATTCAACTTGTATCATGTGATCAATGCTGTCAGAATCCAGTTAAGAAAGATTACTTAACTAAGGAAGACTACTCCTTAATTTACAATTCAAATGTTATTTTAGTTCAGTGTTTAAGGGAAAAAACTCCAGATAAATGGGTTAAAATATCTTTCATTTGTTGTGATTTACATCTCACATATCAAAAGAAAAGTGTTCATGTAGATAATTGAGTTTTTAATAGCTCTAATAGTGCACAGACGGCTCAAGGAATTCTGAATGTCAAATGCAAACAACCTGTATCCCCAAAGGTACCTATATGATTAAACAGAAAAACAGAACTAAAAAAAATGACATGCCATAACTCTTAGGTAACCCATTTTTAATTAAACACAATTTTGACTTCAGATCAGGTTGGCAAGATGCATTTTCTAGGATAAAAGTAATAGCTAGAACTACTAAACTAAAACTGGGAGCAAAACCTATATGTTGATGGCATCTGGACAACATATGCTTACCATAACTTATGATTAAACTCAAGCACATCAGCCTGGAGCCACTGGATCCTCCTCATAGACACACCCTGCCTACAATCAGTCCAGGCTTCTCTCAGGTTCAGTGTATCATCTTTCTTCCTTACTAATCAGAGTACAAACCTAAAATAACCCTCAGATTACTTTAGATTTGTTTCTCTGATTGGGAGGTGGAAAGAGAAAATTAGAAGACAGATCAAAAGCATCTGCAGTTCACTGACACAAATGTGGAAGGTCATGATGCAAATCCTGTCCTTAAGTATTTGGTCCCAATATCTTATGCAAGAACTTAGTCACAGTTTTGTCTCACGATGAATCTTTCATCACTTGCCCCTCCCTGACCCCTAGCATCCCTATGAGTCAAATGTTATGTTAAGCCAGCCTTTCACATCCAGAGTGCAAATCACATGTGTGGACTTTTAATTTCCAGAATTCTCAGCAATAACCATGTTGGCTGGAAAGTTAGGACTTGAATCCACACATCGGGAGGGACATGAACTTGAAAAGACTGTGCTTATGGTTTAAGTAACCCAGTGGTAGACATCTACCAGGTCCACTCTGGGAGGCAGAGAAGAGCCAGCATATGGGTAGGCTATATTTATGCTCATCCTTAAATTACACATCCAAATAGGCCCAATATAAAACATGTCTGCCCTTTTGGGAGTGAATAAACATTCATTCAGAATGATTTCAAGACACACTCTCCTTTGGCTTCTTTACATGATCACCCAGCTATATGGCATTGTCTTCTCTGACACAGACTGAAGAATCATGGATGTTTTAAAAACTTGCTAAGCAAGTTACAACGACAGATAACGCAACAATGAAGAGTGGAAGATATGAAGTAGGGGAAGAAACCATAAAACATTTTAGGCCCCTAACAAGTACTTATGTGAATAATTGTTCACCATCACCAACAAAAAAGGGTGTGCTCTAGAAACTAGCTCTAGATTAATAGACAAGTATAAATCAGTATTACTACTCTAATGCCAATACACTGACAGAATTCACCCTAAAATATCTTGGTTTGCATGACGTATTAAAATGTTTTACAAACCACAATGGCTACCCAAAACTAAACAAAATACATTAAGGCTTAACCAGTCTTGGGTCTCAGTTTGGAAATATAGCCCAGTATCTCAGTGACTGCAGTCAGGTCTTTCTGACTTTCAGGGCTAGTGGCCTGTTCCTTCCAGAAAGAGCGAGGTCAGAACTGATTGATTAAATCAGAAAAGAGTTAACAGTTCTTGTCACTTTAATTTACCTAGCTAGAGAAATACAACCATACAATGATAATGTTGATTATAAATCTATTTTCCCCCTTCAGTCTCATTTCTAGGGAGGAAGCCAGAAATAATGTATAGGTTGATCTTGGCAGTTGTCATAGCACAGGAAACACAATGCTGTGACAGTCATAGGAGGAAGGGGATAGATCAGCAGGAGACAAGAGATGGGTATAGTAGAACATCCACACTGAAATGTTTTAACCTTTAGGTGGTGGTGGTTGAATAAAGGGTTCTAGAAGGAAGATACATCTGGATAGAATATAAAATGTGCCTACTGAAATAGCCCCCAACTTTTACTGTCTTAAAACCAAACAAAGAGCAAAGCTAAGAAGTGATGATAACTCTTTGCTTACCAGCAGATACTTAAAAGTATTACAGGATAATACCATTTCTTAGCAGGCTAATAGAACAAAACAATTTTAATGTATTTTTAATACTTCATTTCCTATGTCAATCAATTCTCTCTTATACATATAAGGACACACCTCAATTGTTATTATTGTTCATAACAATATCAGATATACATTTAAGGCATATGAATTCTATGAAGATTCCCCCCACAAGGCATCAACACACAGAAAACTTCTAGAATTACTAATAATTACTATACTAAAGAAACAAATGAAGAAACTTTTACAAAGGCATAATTTTTAATAAATAAGATTATACAAATTATGTTGAGTTCTCTTTTTTCTGTAATACTGCAAACAGATGCTCTTATATACATATAGTCCCAACTATATTCAAAAGCTGAACTACAAGGCTATATGGTTTCAGAAAAGATTGATAACTAGGCCAAAGAGCAATATTAAACATTAATGCACCCTGCTAGAGTTAAGGATTTTTCTTCCACAGTACTGACTCAGATAAGATTAGCTCTATAGTAAAAAGAATTTCAACATCAGAAGAAAACCAACAGAAATTATATATATGAATATTTTTAAGATGTATCTTCTTACTTTATCCAGTTGGAGGAAAAACCTGCATATAAATCCTTACTTACTTTAGAGGCCCATGGCTGCAGACAATTGGCATAACAACGAACAAGAAAAGCCATTTCCTGTGTTGAAAAGGAAAGCTTCCACTTGCAAACAAAAGTCACAGACGATAAATTAAGTAAGATCCTTGGAAGATTCTTTTTTATAAACTATAAATCAAAGAAATGGATCTTCAGGCACATGATTAGTCAGACTTTGTTTTCACAGTGATTTTTTAAAATTATAGTTCAGCAGCTTTCATGTTGCAATGATTACTGCAAAGAAAAAAAATCAGTCCAATTTCAACAAGCAGGTAACTTCACACATTCAAAAAATTCAGCAGTGCTTCTCACTAACATCAAGCAGAATATGCCTGAAATAGCAGACCTAGAGTAAATTCAGGAAAAGGCTGAAAGTTAATCGTAATAATCTATGAAAAAGGTGAGTATTAAATTCCTCTTAAGATTTTTTTTTCTATTTCAAGGCACAGATAAAGCTGGTTAGTCTTCAGATTCCCTTTTTCCATCTTCACATTTTATAAAGCAGGAACAGTTTTGCAAAGAGTCTTCTTCATTAGATCTTGGGTGACCAAAGAATCCTTCATATCAAAGTTTTTTCTTTATACTCCTGCCCACCAAGCCTCAGTACTGAATCCACGCACAGCTAGTATCTTCAGAGACAAAATGTGAGTGTGTGTATGTGTGTGAGGTCTAACAGGTTTGCATTATAGAATTTCTCAAAGCTTCTGCAATCAAAGCCATTTCCCTCCCACCCCCAATGCAGAGTTTAAAATGCTGCAGTATAGCTAAGAATTCTAATGCAACAGCCAAAAACCATGGCTAATCCAAATCTAGTATTTTCCAATTAAAACATTTCTAATGCATTGCAAAAAGCAACATCTACAGCAAGACTGAATGGTCGAGTCCTAATTCCTACTATCTTTGCTCGTTTCTCAGCAGCTCCCTCAGGAGAAGCTCTCATCGATTGGATGCTCCGCAGCAAGATGAAATATCTAATAAGGAGGGGAGAGTGTGGGAGGGGAATGGAGCTAAAAGGATGACATCACCTATATAGAAAGCCTTTAGAAGCTGCATTAGATCAATTGGCTACTGTATCTGCAGATGCAGCCAGAGCATCTTTATTGACCTAGTATAAACACATCTCTGTACAACAACAATTCAGCAAAACGCAGTATGTTACATTTCATATCACTCTGCTGATCTGACAGTGCACACAATTCCTTTGGGTGTTTTATTTTTAACCACTTACTCTTGAAATCTGTGCATCTAGGCACATGGGTTTTTTTTCCTAAGGTGCATTATAAGCAAAGCACATTTCTAGTTACTGTGATTTAAAATGAATAAGATACTTCCTTCATTATCTGCATACCCATGGTCTCTCAAAACAATTTAAACTGGAGAACACAAACTTTTTCTGAAATATTGTAACCTTGTATAAAATCCATTTTAAATTGCTAGCTTGGAGAACTAAAGGCATCATGCCTTAAAAGTTATTAAAATGTTGATATTTGAAGTATTAATATTAAAAATGGGAAACAATGTTGTCAGCCATCATGGCAAAGAGCCAGACACTCTAAGGGATTTAATGGTGTGGATTGAAAATGAGCATGCATACCTTCTGTGCAATCAGTTAAGAGGAAAATACATCAACACTGTAGTTGCAAATAAAAGAAACTATTGCCTAGATAAGCACAAAATCTAGTTTTTGCATTAAATAGCTACTTTTATTTCTGGCAGCAAATTATTTTTTCATATTTTTTTTTGGAACTCAAGTATTGACCACATATGCATATTTCTCCTGAATCCTGAAGACAGACTGACAATGCTTTTGTGATCAAAGCAGGGGACTTCATGGTTGATAATGAATGCCATTCATTCACAAATTCACATCAATCTGAGATTAATTTCATTTATAACTTCTATAAACTCAACTATACCCTTAGTTCTCCAGTAATGTATCAGCATGCAAATACTGCTGATAACTTGGTTGAAAAAATGTTTTAGATTTAATTAACTGGCATGAAAAACAGGAAATGGTAGCATATGCAGTTTTGTTCAACAGCATCCTTCTTGGAAGCTCTTCAGTTCAGCAGATTTCCATGAATGAAAGAAAGGTTTTTTACTAATTCCCATTTTAGTTCATTGTACCTGTTCTTGAACATCAGAGGATCATCTAAAATAATAATGCGCTGGGGGAACAAGGACTGAAGAAAAAAATAGGGAATTTGCAAAAATGGTCTATTTCCTTAGGGGCTACTGTTGTTTACATCTGATTTGTTTTAATTTATAAAATATTTTTAAAAGAATAGTTATCCTCCAGTAGGCTATTAGAAGTAGTTTAGTAAAGGGATTGTGTGATTTGGTGATACATGAGGAATTGTGACCACAAAACTAGGAAAGGGGGATTGAATAACAACTGTGTCAATAAAGAATCCTGCTTACAAGATGCAAACAAACAAAAAAATCCTTTCATGAAAAGAATGACATCACTTGGTATTACTTTAGACTGCTGAGTGGGCATATGTGTCTATGTATTTTATTCAATGTATTTGCGTTTTTTCTAAAAAAAAAAAGAAGAAGAAGAAGATATATTCACTCATTCTTGAGAAAATCATAGAACAATCAAGTGTTTAACCTAATGTTTTTGTTCATAAAAGGCAAAGAAGCCATCATCACTATAGCAGCAACTGTACTTAAATAACTTGTGTAACACCATTCTAAAGTATACACATAGAAAATGTAAGCAGAGCACTATGTCTCCAATGACTTTGACTAAGATAATTATTTAGTAATATACAGTTCTTCATAAACTTGTTTATAACTTGTTTAAATGAAATGTAGCTTCTTCTATTACCTAAATATTAGCAAATATACTGTTCTCCAACTAATTGGACGTACAGTCTCAAAACTGCCTTTTAAAATTGCTTTATTGTGCATACAATTCAGTCCACGAAAGATTATGGCATGAATGCAATATTTCACAGCTACTATGAGCTCAATAATGGGGGAAAATTCTATTTCCCCTTTAAGTAAAGATGACATCATCCTTTTCCTTTTCGTACAAATCAGACTGCAGCTATTGCAATTCCCTGGGGAAGATTTTACATGCAACACTGCCAGCCTAACAGCTATGTGCAGGGGGTAAGACTAACCTAATTCAGTGCTAGACTAGAAGCTTTAAAAGATTATTTTTAACACTATTATTACAAAAGTTTCTTAACAAATTGTGTATTATGAGCAAATGTAAAATTATCAAAATGCATTTGCAAAGGAAGTAATATTTTTACAAATATTTTGTATAATTTACTTCATACAAATAAGTCTAACTTTAAAGATACAATGTGCTGTGCTAAGCCTATCAACAATGTATACTATAAATTATTTATTTAATAAAGGTACAAATGCAAACAGTACACTTTATTAATTTAAAAATATAATGAATCTAAGAAGGAAGAACAAGCTTAAGAGTCTACATTATATATGGATGGAAGGATAGACAGATGTCAAGCAGTTAATTTTTATTCTAGATTGCATTTTAATAAATTCCAGGTGCCTCAAACATTCACTCATCTATTTTAATATTACGATCTGATTTTCTCCAAATGTCCCATATGAAAAAACAACTCCAAAAGAAAAGTGAGGACACAGCACATATCAAATTGCTGGATCTATACTGTAAATAGAAATATAGTTTCAGTAAACCATTACACTCAAAATGGAATTCAAGAAGCTAAAGACTCAAAATACCTGGTGATTGACAAGCTGAATGACATGTTACAAAGCAACATAAAAATGTTTATAGCTTGGCAAGCAGAAGTATTTAACATTTTAATGATAAAGAAGGTTATCAAAAGTTTACTGTACCATATACAAGCATCAGTTTGAAATGTGTTTTGGAAAAGAAAGGGCCAATGATGAAAATTAATACTGGCATAAGGGGCAACATCTGGTAGCATCTCCATGGTGTACTAGGTCTTGTGTGATTTAGAATGGCTAAAACACCTACATCATTTAAGATTCTCTGTCTGTCTCAAATGGTTATATTTTCAAGAAAGGGTAGAATCGTAATTACTGCATTAAAAAAAAAGCACAGCAATTATTAAAAAACACTCCAATGAACTATCCACAGTTTCTTCTTTACAGTGATATTATGTTCCAATATTAAACAAGGAATATGTGTTAGTTTTTACTGCAGCCAGAGCTTTCTATAGTCTAAAATTCCTACCAAACTAATGGTATGATTCAATAGCAGTAGGAAGATACAGTATAAGCTATCCTGAGGGAAGGAAAAAAGGAAAGACAGGGGAGGGGGAGAAAGAGGAGGAGAAATGTAAGCAAGAGGCTGTCACTAGAACAAAAATGATGTAAGCTTCTAAAAATAGAACCGGAGATACAGAGGGAACAATAAAAAAGGCACCATAGATTCAATTTCCCTATAGGCATTGTAGCTCCTTTTTCTTTCTTTCAGATAATATACTATATATTTAAAAAGTCTTCTCCTATTTAGAGCATTTGACATTTATAGTTGCATAAATCTCATCTGATTTACTTTATTCACTGTAGATTCATGTATTAACCATCTCCATGCGCCATATGAACAAACAAGTCATTCCTACATTACTTACACCCTATTGTAAGTAACACTGGATTTCTCTTTAGAAGTTTACTGAAAATTAAAATTAAGAATTTAATCAATTTTAAATTAAAATAGTAACTCACAGGTTCAAAGGCCTGCTTCAGCAGAATAGAGCCAAAGGAATTAAAATAACAAAAGTATAAAAAAGCATATACCAAATAAAAGCATATAAACAGCAATGTTCCCTCTAAGTTGCACACATATGCAGCCCTCACATACCCACTCAAGGGACACAGTCTCCCATTCACTGTCAAAGATGATGCATCAACAAATTGTGTTTCAACAAAGGGGGAAGCAATGGAAAGAGATGGAAAGGGGAGGCTTCTCTCTCAGGAGCTAGGCCAAAGCCCAGGCATCTTCTGCCAGGCTCCACATTGAAGGAGTTCCCACTGAATGCCAGTGGGAAAGAAAAGACAAAGCAAAGGAGAGAAAGAGATGTAACTTCTCAATTTTTAAAAAAGAAGTTGAGAGCTTATAAAGTATGTTATATGCTTTTTTCAAAAACTGCTGCCCCCTTAGGCCAAAGTTGGCCAGATCAACTCAACTCTGCTCAGAAGACATCATGACTTGAGCTTCTGCTTCCCTGGCTTAGAGGGAACACAGACTGACCACATTTAAAAAAAAATGTGTCTATGCTTTTATTCAGGCAGGTCCACTAGAAGAAAAATTATTAGCATATACCAATTTAACATTTTTTCCTAAATTGGAAGAAAAATCTACATCTCTTTTTTGAAACACTGCCAATCTCTCAAACCTCTGAGTAAGACTTAGACGGTGAAAAGTAACTAAATCTGCCCAGGTATACACATTTATTTATTTATTTTATTAATCTAATTTATCACCGCCCATCTCCCAAAAGAGACTCTGGGCGGTTTACAATAAAACATTATTTTATCATCATCATCATCATCATCATCATCATCATCATCATCATCATCATCATATAGAACAACTATTGTAAGACCAGCTTCCGTATACTGTATCATCAGGTAGATATGATATAGATATGACACATTTTTAAACTATAGCAGAAGTATCATCAAACACATATCATTTATAACAGAGATTCCTTTTTAGAATATCACCAAGAATTCTACAAACCTGAACACAAAATCTGGCAACTTTGAAGATGGTATGAGAATGCTTGTCAGCTAAAGGAGAAAAACATAACAAGCTTCTCAGTGCCCAGAAAGATGGAACAGTACAGTAAATCATGTTCCATTTAAAGATCCATACAAAATAAGCAATATAAAAGGGCATGTCCAATGGTTTCCATTGATCCTGATCCAAAAGGGCAAGCATGTTCACTATGTGGTACTTTACTTAATTTATTCACTACCAAAGTGGATGGAAGGATAATAATTTGGACCTTGAAAAAAGCACCCCAATTCTTGGACAGAGCCAGAGTCTTTGAATAACATGCTGGCAGGGTGTACAGGAATTTGATCTCCATGCTTGATAGTCTAAATGAGCATTCACTAGATCAATTTGCAGTTCTACTTCTGCAAAGAAGTATTCTGCATCTTACAAGAAGTATTCTTTAGCCCTCTCACAGGGCATAGTTACAAGACACTCTAATGAGAGCTCATATGACAGTTTTTTTGTATGAACTATCTTTTGCCTAGCTGATTGGAGATTATTAGATAAACCTGGTGGATACAATTTTAATTTAAGCCAGTACTTGAGAACAGAGCATTTAACATATATAAGAAATAATTTCTGGTGACTTTTCTTAGACATTCACCATGCTACTTTATACTAAAGTAGTACTTTATGCTAATCGCATTACATACTGTTTTGTGCATGATATAAAGAGTTTCAATAGAGCAGCTATCCATTTGTGTCATGAAAATGTTCCATATGATGTAGAAACCATGATTTTATTAGGACAATGCAGCACTTTGCAATCAAAGGGGAAAAGATACATCAGATTTTGTAGGGCTGTTCACAAAGCCTACTGGCAACTCCTGAAAGAAGCTGGGTCCTCTTCCAGAACCGCATGATTCCACAAACAAGTGTGCTTGGCTTAAGGCGCTGCTTACATGTACCGTACATGAGTATCCCGGTACGCTCCAATCCAAATCCTGCACAGCTCTATTCATTATATAAACTTATAATGGGAACTAACACAGAAACTGATTTAGGGAAGTTCCCCATGATAAAGATAACATTCAAGTCAGGCCATGTTTTCAAGTACATTTCATTCCTTAGGAAACTGTATCAATTTAGCTTGACATAAATTTATAGCATGATCACATAAAGAAACCATACAATTACAATTGGAGCTCAAATGCTTAATACAAATAATATGGAACCAAAGGCAGGATGAAATTATATGGACTGTGGCTGGATGATATATGCACAAAATGTGGCAAAGCGTATCATTCATCAATGTAAGAAAACATCTGACTCTCAGTCCTATTTCTTAGACCTTTCTAAGAAACAGAATTTTATATTGTCCCCTCTATGCAGATGCTCGCCAGGAATTATTATCTCAATTTTTTACTAAACATCCAGGTCGTTTGGATTCTTTTTATCTCAAGCTGTTTCTATCAGACCAATCTGATTTTACCTCACTGACCATAGCTAAATATTGCTCTATGATTTGTATAGCACACAGCAGTATCCTAATTTTTCTTAGAATTTTTTTAGAATTTAAAGGGCTTTTCTTTTATTCTAATCAGATGTGAATCTTCTGGTTTATTTGTTGGTCTATGACTGAATAAAAATTGATTTGATAATATAAGCTAGCATAGCTTTACATTCTCGTAGTGTTTTACAAATTCTAGTATTACTTATGTCCTTCTATAGTTATTTGCCCTAGTTATTTATAGTATTTAGATTATAAACGGTAAAATTAATTGTAATGCTATAGGATTCTTTTGCTTTTTAATACCTATACTCTGTAATTTTATCTTAATAATTTCATCTTTACCTTATTTATGCTATTAATATGACTTTTTATTTGTATTTCTATTTTAGCGTAATCGTTATGTTATTAGTTGTATGCTGATCTATGACCGATATAAAATTGATTGATTGAAAATATTTTATTTCCAATAATTATTACCTTGAGAATATGAATTAGCTACACAATTCCAAACATTCTTAAGTTCAGTTTAAAATCAAGAATGCTTTGGGAAATTTTTTTAAAAAAGGTATGTTGGATTATGCACATTTCTCTCTCACCTCCGTATATTAAATTTCCCTTATTCTTTCAGTTTTGATATTATATAATTGCAAAGTCAGAAAAGGAGAAATGAATATTCCCCTAAACTTTGAAAATTTAGTACATTCTAAGGTAGGTCAGCATCTGTTTCTGAGAACTGGAACATAGCCTATGTGACTCCTAATTTTAAAAAGGAGGAGGAAATACATGAAATTAGAGTTTAACATCTGTTCTACACAAAAGACACAAAGTATTATTACACCAAAATAGTGAAACCCATAAAAGAATAAGTCTTGCTTAAAAGAATTCCAGTTAACTTCTGCAAGTGCAGAGGTCTGGCCTCAGTAACTTTTCTAGATCTTTGAGGTTAAGCACATAGCTTCCTGCATAAGACAGCAAGTTTTAAAAGGCAGTCATGGTGCTAATACTGTACTTCTCTAATTTAGCTAAATGACAGCATATATTTGTTATTATTCATGCAAGGAATTATACAATAGACATTCTATACTTTCACTTTCAAATACTTTTAGATATGATCCCTCACCAAAGGCTCCCGAGCAAACCCAGAAACTGGGGGATTAGACAACAGGTGTTTTCATGGTCTCCTAAACAACTTAAAAAACAGGAACTGGGAGTAGGAATAGATGGCCAATTTTCAGATTGGACAGATGTTTCAAATGATTTCCCCCAGGGATCGTTACTGGTATTTATTTTGTTCATAAATGATCTGCAGTTAGAGATGAGCAAGGAACTGGTCAAGTTTGCTAATGACACTGAACTGTTCTCGATAATAAAGTAAATAAAAAAACTGCAGAGCTTCAAAATAATTTAACAAATTAGATGGACTGACCCCCAAGGACAAATACAGTCCAATGTAAGCAAGCACAAACCAATGCACATTGGCACAACCTCCCCACCCACCCCCTTCCAATTTTACAGATATTGGGAAATGTGTTCCAGCGACTGACTAGAAAAAGCATCATGGTGAATAGCTTAATGAAAATGCGCACAGTATTCAGTCGCTGTTAAAAAGAAATACAAAAATTCATTTTGGAATATTTAGATGGGAGATTAAAAGGAAACAGCTTTATTCACAAATACAAGCAATACTAATAGGACAAATGGAGGGGTTTTTTTTCCAAATAAAAAGAGATACTAAACAAAATCCTTACTTTTTTAAAAAGATTGTTTTATTCATTATTTTTATAAACAACTCAAGGTGGGGAACAAACCTAATGCTCCTTCCTCCTCCTATTTTCGCCACAACCCTATGAGGGGAGTTGGACTGAGAGAGAATGACTGACTCGAGGTCACCCAGCTGGCTTTCATGCCTAAGGTGGGACTAGAACTCACAGACTCCTGGTTTCTAGGCTGGTGCCTTAACCACCAGGCCACTTTCTCTTTGTCTATTAACTTACAGGTACATCTGAGTTTTGTAGTATATATTGCTTGCTTTTCAAATTATATAAGGTTAACTGAATGCAAATGATTATTTGTTTTATTCATTGGCATATTTCCTACAGATGAATATCTCATTTTGGGGAAGAATCATATAGAAAACATAATTTCAATGAAAAGGGGCAATATATCAATTTTAGGAAAGTTTTCTTACTTGCAAAAGAGCTGCAAAATAAACTACTCACAAATAAGAAATGCAAATATGCATTCAAAGAAAGCCAACTCCAAAAGCCAAACCTAAAAGATTCTCAGATTTCTAAAAAAAATCCTTTTTTTTTTTCAAAAAGACACCATCAATGATAATTCATTATAACAGACCTTACAACAAAAGTTACACGATTGCCTTTTATCTTTAGGAATTTGCAAACTTCTGCTATCATTTTTATATTACGTTAATCTAATTTATGCAGTCTTCTGCACACCACTCATCTAACTGGCTGCAGTCCTTCATACCTCATGAAAATCTGTATTTCAGGGAATCAAAGCCCATTTTGAAAGATACACAATGTAACACAAGGAAACAGAACAAGTCAACTGCTAAACACTCTTTTTCACACATACTCCCAAACAAAATTTGCACAAGTAAATATGTTTTGGATCCAATGTGAATAAATATGTACTTAACAATATAATATAGACAAGTTTCCCCAAATCTAGAAGGTATCAATGATTGTTACTCCAAATGTAGCAAAATTCTGCAACATTATATGCAAAATGCACAGCCAATTAATATGTCCAGTTAATTTTACAATCTGTCCTTTTTGTATGTAACCTGGTTTATACTATTGAGTTTATTCTGTACTGGTCCTTAACCACAATAAAGACACTGGACTTAACTAGTACTTAACATGTAGACACACTTCCAAATCTAGAAATTACAATACAGCTTATAATAAGTTCAAGATGTGCATAACTATAACTACCTGAATTAGAATTTGTGAAATTATTAAAAATATTTAAAAGATAAAAATATTGTTAACACTTTCTTTGCTGAGAAAAAACAAACATTAAACTGAATAATCCTGGCTATACTCCAATGTTGATATCTACCATGAAACAAATAAATTCTTACTTCAGTGAGATACACAGTATTCTGAAACCTTGATATATTAGGTCTTCAGCACTGAATGATTTGCCACACAATCAAAATAATTTTAAAAGTCAAAGGAAGTAATTATTTAAGGAAAAGCTATTTCTCTATTCTAAAATATAGGTTTCTGAAACACCTAAAACTCAACGCACATTATTTTTAACAAAAACGTAAGGCATATTTCATTCTTATACTTATGCCTCTGAGAACAGATATCCAAACAGATATCAACAATTCCTAACAGGAAAACACAATAGAATGATTTGCTTGTGTAGAATGCTGACTGGAAAAATCAGAAACTTTTAAGAATATTTAATTAATTAATATGTTACACTGCATTGGTGATATTACCTAGTTGGGTAATGAAACATCTGCAAGCAAACAACCAAGCTCAGAGAGCACCAAGGACTCCATATATAATGGTTTGTCTAACAATCTGGAAAATATAGCAATTAAGATGTTCCAGAAAGAACTTCAATATATTTGAATAAATGCAGTTGAATTTGCTCTCTCAAAAAATGTGAATATGCATTAAGAATGTTGAAAGCTTCTTAATGAGATGAATTAAAATACGGTATATCTGAGTAACATTAGTCACCTGTTAAAATAGATTAAATCATGATAATCTCCAACAGTCAAAAGGGTCCGTGCCATTGCCCTTTAGTGGTTTATTTGACACAAGCATGTCTTTTCTGTTCTAGAAACAACTAGCCAGCTTCTTTAAAATGATGTCGTGATCCATGTTTTGGGTGTCTTTTTATATCTGTTTTGTCGCTTTTGAATCAGTAATCTGGCATTCAGCCAGAAAAGCAGCTTCCTGTAACATATGACAACATCAGTTAACACCACAATGACAGACAGGAGTATCAGCTCTCCAGGTATTGTGCTAAACCAGTCTGCAAGCATGTAAAAAAAAAATTAAAAAATGGAAGTTTAAGGGCTCTGCCCCCTCCCCTCAATCAAAAGAAAATATTCAACCACATAATTTTGCAGCATTCCTATGCAATGTTTTGTTATATACAATATAAACCAAAACAAACACCTTTGTTCTTGTGAGCACTTCGGTGACAATAATTGGAATTTTTAGAGATGACATACTGAGTAACTTGCCATTTTTGTACTATTTGGGAAATTACTTCACAACAGTCATGCCTTTCTTTTGCAAATAAATTTGAAAATCCTATACAACTTGGTATACAACTGAAGTCCTTTTAATTACATGCTGAGCACAGGTGAATTCATGAGCAAGCAACATCAGATGGCATAAAAAGATTTTGGAAGGAGAACAAAAAGAAAGAACATTATTTTTCTCTTTTCACAGGTTTTTCTCTCAAATAGATGGTAGGTTAAATATCTGCTGTTTCTAACAATAAAGCTGGGAATAGGTCAATTAAAATGAAGAAAATTGAAATAAATTGCCCATGAAACAGCAATTACTAAGTTATCACAAGAGCATAACTTCAACATTATTATTCCACGTTATAAGAAATCACCTGCTAGAACAAATGACTATATAAGATGTCTTAAAACTGTCAGTAACAGAAACAAAAATTGTGCACTGATCCATTTCTCCATATCATTCATAATTTTATACATCTTTATTACACCCTATGACTGCCTGCCTGCCTTTCTCTCTCTCCCTCTCTCTCAACTAAATAGCCACTTATAACTTTTCTTCTAGGGAAGTTTCTATAGTTTCTATTTATTTTGACTATCTTTCTCTTACAAGCCTGCAGTGCTACTGAAATTAAATGTATTCAGGTAAGTTAATCTATAAAGAAAACATAACATTGTATGTTATAAATAGTAGTACAAAAAATGAGGAGTAGAAGAACCAAAAGCAACAAGTTATTTCTGCATATATAGGGCTACTGAGAAAACGAATTTAAAATATAAAATGCATTCAAGGAAAAAAAATCTTAGTATGTTAATATCTTAATATATTAAGACATTTTTAAATCTCATCTTTTACAGTTTTTAAAATAAATGTTTTGCCAGAACATAAAATTGATCATTAAGGAACTAACAGCTATAACATGGAAGAATAGATGGATAGCTAATATGATCCTGATACAATAATTTATTTGAAATTATCTCAGTGTGTTATTTATGATACATATCTTATTTAATATATTAATTAGTACATAAAGATATTTAGTACATAAAGATATACATACCTTCACACCAGTGCATCATTTCAGTCAAAACAAGCAACAAATACCATATAGCATTCATAACTTACTTTGTTATAATCTAAATTATAAAGTATCTGAATTACAGATGATTGAAGATTTCATCTGATGTGCCCTTAGCTAAACTTGGCTATATAGTCTAAAGAAGCTTTCCCTAACCTAGCAGCTTTCAAAAAGTTTAGCACTGCAACTCACTGGGAATTTGGTGAATTTCAGTTCCAACACATCTGGAAGAAATGGGTTTTATTTATTTATTTACTTACTTACTTACTTACTTAAAATATTTATATTCTACCCCAAGGTGCAAGAACTCTAGGAAGCCTGAGAAAAACTTATCTACATCCTTTCTATTCCTTTGAACCTTGAACAAAGTTGAAATTTAAGGACTTCAGAAAGCAGTTTTAAATGGAACAAGACAATTTTCAGGATTGTCTTTGCTTATATGAATGTGCCCCTAATTAGAATATTGTGGTATTTAGCAAGGATAGAACCTTTCTGTAATGGGCTCCATAATTCTGGAATTCTCCCCCAGAGTGATTCAACAATCCATATTTTTCTTAATTTTGTATGTAATTTGAAGTCTTCCCCCTTCCAGAAGCTCGAATACTGCAAACCAAAGTACCAGTGTCCAGCAACACTCTATTTCCAAAAATTCCTCCAGGCTCTAAAGTAGCCCTATCACTTCTCTTTAGAAAATGAAAAAGACTGACAGCTTCAGCTCAGTGCTTTGTTTGCAAAAGTCCTTATTTTGTAAATAAGCAAGCTGTACCAGCAGAGCACCCAAAACATATTCTCAAAATGCAACAAGTACCCACCAGCCCAAAAGAGTAAGGGGCCTATATTAGAAGAAAAAAGGGATATAAATATAATCATATACAAGTAAAAAAAGAATTATCAGCTACTGACAAAAGACTGAAATGTGACATTCAAATAACTTAAGTGAATACATTTGCAGCACCTTCTTCAATATGCCTTTTAATGATCAAATTTAATGATCAAAAGATCATTAAAACAAGATACATTTATGAAGAAATATTCTACACATTAGATTCAGAAAAAAATCACACAAAAAGTACTTATAAAAAAAACCCTTATGAAACTTTACTCTTGAAACATGAGCACTCAGCAAACTTCTAACATCTGCAAAAATGACTAAAACCAATCTCCAGAACAACTTGAGAATTGATCTCAATTCAAGAAAGGGGGGAGAAGGCTGAGAAGAGAAGGGCAGCTTTAATCTTTTGTCTGCCATTGTGTATGGGGAATTCCAGTTGTTGTTTTTTTATTGAAATTATAGCTCATTTGATACAAATGACTTATTGTGCTAAGCATGAATTCTCTTCATGGTAGCTGAACTTCCACAAAATATATCTAAACACATTTCAGCATAAAAACTCTCACTGTCTAAAATTACTAAAATGCCACAATGCTAATCTTCAGAGTCTATAGAACATTAGAATGATTCTGAGACAGCTATAGTTGTTTTAAAGCGTTGTGAATAAAGAACAATCTAAAATTCAACATTTTATAAAATCTACTTTGTAATTTTACCTATCTCTTCATTTGATCCAACAGAAAATCAAACACACAAAGATATGAATACAGATGAGTAAATAATTAAGAGTATAGGAAATACACTCACTGAAAGGTAGCTACTAACATCCACATTATCTGTAATGGTCTGACGTTCTCCCCTCCGATTAATCTTCCGAAACCTCCGTCGAGATTGTCGAAGAGGCACTTCCCTTTGCAAGATACTGTCTTCATTCTCTTTTGAATTATCTACCTGGAACACATGTTCAGGATCCTGATTAAACATCCAGTTCTTCCATATCAATGAAAGTCTATGTAATTTTAAAAAATTCATGAAGACAGGCTCAGCATGAGTTAATACTGTGACTGTGTCTTAAGAAATCTACACAAGTTCCTGAAACTAAAGCGACACTTCTTCAATTACTAATTACAATGAACCAAGAGGCCACAGTTTCCTTCCGGGAAACAGTCTTGTTTAAAAAGAAAAAAGAAAAAAAATCCTTAAGCAAAGCTATCTATCAGTAAAAACTGTTCACTGGATTTGAACAGTTTTATATACATTAAAACAGCTCCCTAGACAAAAATAAACTATACCACCATGACATTTATTATTGTTTACTACAGACAGTATTATTTGTAAAGCCTACTAAACAATGTATGTTGAAGTAAAATTTATCAGATTCACTTCATTTAAAGCTAGAGTACTGCCTCTACTTTGTCTCACATACAAATCATAAAAGAAATTTTGAACCAAATCTGAGCAATGTTGAGAACGTGTTCCTCTTCAAGTTCATTCGTGTTATAAAAAGAAAGTCGACATTCATATTTCTTTTAGACGTCTCAGCCGGAAATAGCAGAGACAAACATATATACAAAGAACTAACAAAAAGAGACATGAGGTAATTCCTATGTATGTAAGAGATGTGCAGTAAGGAAAAAAAAACTTATTTCCGTCAACATGAACCTTGCTTCAATTGTCTGTAATATGAAAAATAAAGATATAATTATATAATTATTTCCAAAATAGAGAAAAATATTTTCATTACCTAGTCTTTCAAACAGGGATCTAATGAAGGTTCTGTGTTTTGTTGCAATTACTGTATGATTTAACTCTTGAAACCATTATTAGATAGCCACAAAGTTAGCAGATGCAGAAATAACTGATTTCAAAGGCTGAATTAAACAGGCACCTAAATGACTTTCACTGAAGTTAATGAGTCTTAAAAATGCAAATCTTTGAACAGATTGTATAAAACATAATAGTTATTTTAAGAATGTTCCATTTATGACAACAGCAATGAATTTACCTATTTATCAGAGAAGACACTGACCTTATTACAACATACAAGTGCTTTCGCTAGAAGACTATAAATATAAATATCTATTATGTAAATTATTCAAACAAATCATATAATTAGACTGTAGTAAGCTTTATTTACTACAGCAATAAAGCATCATTTTAGTCCATCAGAATACTCATTGTTTATTTAATTCAAAATACCATTGCAGATACGTCTATAGTTATCTTCAGGCTAGTTCTCATGCCATACAACATGCTGTCATAATGTCATGCAAGAGGCTATCCTAGTTGCTACAGCAGAGCCCAGATTTCAAAAGGAAATATGTACAAGGTTACGAAATACAGCTTACTGTACTTGACTCATCATATACATCATATGCTGTTGATTCTTTTACAAAACCTTTAAGAAAGGGTAGATAGACAACTATTAGAGATACTATTAAGGCTGTAACTCCTGTTTCAAACAAGGATTGAACTACATGAGTTGGGAAATCCCTTCTAACTCTGATTCTGTGCTTTGTGGGAAAATGCAGTAATTTCCAATTAATAATATCTTGCCTTGCAGGGAAAACCCCAATGCTCAAAAAAACATGAAATAACTCATAAGACCTTCCAAAAAATGCTCAGGTTGTGTGGGTGCGTGTATTTGCTCCTATTATTGTATATAGCATTTATCATAAGATCACTTTGTAATTTTCATACTGTCAAAGCAACCTTGTAGCACTATGAAAAAACACAAAGACACTCTTGAAAACATAATGATATGCAATGTTCTCATTCCATGTTCCTCTCATTCATGTCTTCATTAGCATACTTACATTTTATACGTTCTCCTATCCTCACCCTCAGCTCATATTTACTGACTTGTATTTGTTTACTGATTAGATTTACATCCCATCTTATTCAGGAGCAAAAGGTAGCATACAGGTAGGACCGCCTCTCCCTGAGAGTATCTGCCCCTCCTACCAGATTGGATAGGGTAGGCACACACCAGGTCCCTTCCCTGAAATCCTGCCATCTAGTGGGACCTCGGAAGCATGCCTTTTCCATGGCTGCCCCTACCTTATGGAACACCCCACTCCCAGGTAGTTCAGTAGCCCCACCACCCTTTTATCCTCTTGGAAGGTCATCAAGACCTGGCTTTTCACCCAGCTGGTGGGACAGAATGGGGATATCTGGAGCTGGTTGTTGGGCATCCCAAAGGAATGGCTGAGGCACCAGGTTTTTGTTTTTTGATTTTATGGTTTATGATTTTATAGTTACTGGTTTTATTGTTGTGAGCCACCCAGAGCTGTGCTTAAGATGGGCCACCATACAAATCTTTTAAATAAACACATACATACATACATGGCACTCTTTCCTCATATACAGTGGTGCTTAAAAGTTTGTGAACCCTTTTGAATGTTCAATATTTCTGCATAAATATGACCTAAAACTAGATAAAGGGAACCTAATTAAACAAATGAGTCAAAAACATTATACCTGTTCATTTATTTATTGCGGAAAATAATCCAAAAGTGTCGCAAAAGTATGTTAACCTCTATGATTATCAGTTCATTTGAAGGGGAAACGTATTTCAAGCAAGGGGGTGATAATCAGGTGTGAGTGTGGGAGTTCCTGACTTATCTCTGGGTATTCACTATCAAAGTCTGATCTTCACAACATAGGTATGTGGAAGTGGTTGATGGCGTGAACGAAGGAGATTTCTGAGGACCTCTGAAAAACAGTGGTTGATGCTCACCAGGCTGGAAAAGGTTACAAACTCTTTCTTTTTTAATATTTTTATTAAAGATTTTAACAATAGTAAAAAGACATACAAAATAAGATTAAGAAAATAAAGAGAAGAAAATAGAAAAAATAGAAAGTACAGAATAATAGAAAAGAAAAAGGAAAGAAAGAAAAAGATATTTAAGGAAGTGACTTCAGATCATCTTTACAGGAGTTACAAACACTCGTAATATCACTCCTCCCTCTTTGAAATTACATTACATATTTCACTTTTTCCCATATCCAATCCTTTTCAATTGGTAAATCAAAAAATTATTAACTCAGTTCTATCCATTTTCATTAAAAAGTCCATAAAGGGTTTCAGTATTTTGTAAAAGTACTTATTGTCTTATCTCTGATCAAACAAGTCAATTTTGTAATCCTTTCTCTTACTTAGTATTCTGGCACGATTAATCCTTAATTTGACATTAAGATGTTGTCACAGAACCTGATCTTCATCCATATATTCTTCCTCCCATCCTAAAAATACTTTTAAGGCTTCAACAGCCCTCTCCTTACTATTTTCACCAAGTTGTTCTATAAGGCCTCAAACAGGATTCTTTCTCCATTATTTGCATCTTTTTTCATCTCTTGACTAATATTTGAATTTCCTCTCTATTATTTGCATTTTATTTTCCAAAATTTCCACCTTGACTTTAATTTATTTCACCTCTCCACTCAGCTGTCCTGCCGATTCTTCAAAATTATTTTTCATCTTTTATCTCTTCTTTCAGACCTCTTTTAAATGACGCATTCACATAGGCAGTTATTCTGTTATTGTAGCTGTAATGTTCTTACCCAGTTACTCAAAGACCATTTGGAATGCCTCAACTGTATATATAATATATATTAAACTTATTACAGGAATAAAAACTAATACAAACTAAACTCAGAGAAAGACAGGAAAGTAAAAAGAGAGAGGAAAAATGCAAAGGAAGAAAAAGGAAAAAGAATAAGAGAAAAGAAAAGAAAAGAAAAGAAAAGAAAAGAAAAGAAAAGAAAAGAAAAGAAAAGAAAAGAAAAGAAAAGAAATATATAAAGAAGTGACTTCCAATCTTCATCACAAGTATAAACAAGTTTGGTAGCTCTTCAGCCCTGTATGGTCACAAACAGATATCTCTTCTTCCCATTACCCATCCATTATCTATAGGCAAATCCCTAAGACAGCAATCCTGGTGTCAACAAAAAGTCCGAAAAAAGGTTGCCAGAATTTCATAAAAGTATGTCTTATTTTAACCTTAATCAAATAAACCAACTTTATATTCCCTCCTATCTCTGACAATCTTAATCTTTAGTTCATTCAAATATTGTCATAGAATTTGATCTCTCTTCAATTCTTCCTTGTCCCATCACACAGGCTTTTTCGAGGCTTTAACAAGTCTCTTTGTAAATCTGATAAAAAGGCATTATCCAGGTCATTCTCTTGATTGCATTTGCATTTTCCTTTTAATTTTAAAAAATTCAGCCAGTTTCTTTTGTGTATATAGTAAAGAGTCCTTATCCGGGTCATTCTGTTGGCCTGTTATTTGTCTTTCCACTTTACATGCCTTCTGTCTTGTAATCCACACTTCTTTTTAATCCAATAATTCTGATTCTACTATTTCTGCATCAAGCAGGATTTTATTCACATCTGTTATTTCTTCATTATCCTTTAAATACAGTCTATCCATAGAAGCAAACATCGTTACTGATATTGTTGATATTGTGGCTACTAATTTCTGGCCGCATTCTTCAAAGATCTCCTTTAATATTTCAAATGTTCTAGTATTTTCTGTCATTTTATAAATCCCAATTCCTTTTTTTTCTTTTTGCCAAGAATCTTAGTACCCTCTTGCGTCCAATTTAAATCATAAGGACTTTAATCTCTGTTATGACTTACAGCAGGTAAAATAATTCTGGTTCCCATGAAAAGCTCTTTATTTTATATAGTTAGTTCCGAAATCTTATACTAAAGGTTTCAATATTCCAAATTTGTCCAGACCCTTAATTCATTGATAACTATCTTTGTTCCTGAAACCAGAGATTTTCCTTTTGGGACTAATGCTAGAAAAAAGTCATGGAATTTTGTTTTTATATAAGATAACTATAGTGAGATTATTATATGCTCAAAAGTGGAAAGGTTCAGCGCTATCCACAATGGAGGAATGGTTGGTGAAGATGATGGAACATGCAGAGATAATTAAATTGATTTCTTTGATTAGAGAAAAGACAACATCTATATTTATTGCTGACCCTTAGACGTTTTGCATAAAACAAAAAAAATGAACTTTTGATTTGTGGTTTCGATGATTAGAAAGTATTAGATAATAGAAAAAAGGAAGTTTTATTTCTAACCATAGAGTAAATGATAATTTTGTAAGCATACTTGTATTTATTGAAGAGAATATCTGTAGCTCAGGGTTGAACTGTGGAGTCCTCAGTGCTCTCTGAGCCTTGTTGTTTTCTTGCAGACGTTTCATTGCCAGACTAGGCAACATCTTCAGTGAGAAAAGGGAGTGGGGTTTGCTCTCTGTTTATATATAGTGGCTCTGTATATAAACAGAGAGCAAACTCCACTCCCTTTTCGCACTGAAGATGTTGCCTAGTCTGGCAATGAAATGTCTGCAAGAAAACAACAAGGCTCAGAGAACACTGAGGACTCCATACTTGTATTTGCTGCAAAGGAAATCTGAAGCTTCTTCTTTCTATTTCTTTTTATGTTTTATTTTTGCACCTTTGTCCTTTTGTTTCTTTCTCCCTTTTTCCTTTTTCTTTCTTTACTTTGTATTAGTTTTTGTTAGTTTTTATCTCCTTTTTAAAAATTTAATAACATTTATATATATAAAAGGTAACTTTCTTGGTTCAAAATTTTGTTTAGCTTTTTGCAATTTATTTCAAATTCTTTAAGTTCTTAAACTTTTAGTTAATTTTTCTTTTGTTCAGAAATGTAGACAGACTCGCCAGGTAGCTTTTCAAACTTGTCTTTCCAAAAATCTCTAATAGCCTTAAGATACTTAAATAGGCAATTTCTAAAAATAATTAGAAGCAAGGTTAGCAAACAGTGTCCTTTAAAAGGCTCCATTGTGGCTGCGAGCTTGATGATCAATCCCTTTGTCTCTCAGCACTCAAACCCGCAGGGGACCACTGTCCTGTGGTCTCCGCGTGAGGAACATCTGTCTGGAGCACATCTGGGCAATCTCCTGTCCTCTCCTTGTCTAGAGATGTTCTGAAGGACCAGTCTAATTCACTGGTTCTTCAGTCTTTGCTGAGGTCAATTCCACTCTCCCAGGAGATGTGTTCAGCTTGCCATGCCTCTACCAGAGCTCTTTAAATCGTTAAGTCTTTAGTCCCATTCAGCACACCATAGTTCTGTAGTCAGATGACTTTCCCTTATCTTCTGTTTTGCAAAACAGTCCAATCACTGTCCCCAATTAGTCCAAATAAAACTCTTTCCTACAGAGACATATATTGTTTACTTGTTTAAAAATACTTTAAAATCAGTAAATCCAAATTCAATTGTCCCCTAAGTCCATTTTAAAGTTTCTTAATTTAAACTTAATTTAAATTTTAAAAACAAGCGTTTTTTATTTAATCAGTTTTAAATCCTTTAAATTGTTCCTTTGCTATTATCTTTAATCTGAGATGGAAGCTTACTCACAGGTGGCTTGATCGCTCTGCTGCACTGAAGATCTCTCTTTAACTTTGAAATAATTGTCTTCCAAATGTGATGAAGAAAATGGGGGTTTTCACAAACCCAATGTCCTTTTACAGGCTCCCCCATGGCTGTGAGCTTGCTGTCTCTTCCTGGGCCCCTGCCACTCAGATTCATGAGAAGCCCACAGAACCTCTTTGGATCTTGCGGGTCTCCTCACAAGGAGCAGCCTTTCAGAGCACACATGGGCAATCTCCCAGCCTCTCCTTATCCAGAGAGGCACCACTGACCTGGGCTTAACACCTGGTCACTGGTCTTCACAACAGCATCCTCTCCACTGTTTGCTGTCTGCCATTTTTCTCCCATCCAGAAGAAAAGGTAATAAAACTATTTCCAAAGTGTTTGTACTCCACCAGTCCACTGTCAGGCAGGTAGTGTACAAATGGAGGCAATTCAACACCACTGTTACTCTCCCCAGGAGTGGTCAACCAACCAAGATCATAACAAGGCATGTAATATTCTAGAAGGCCTCAAAGAACTCAAGGAACTAAAAGCCTCTCTTGCAATGGTGAATGTCAGTGTTAATGTGACTACCATCAGGATAACACTGAACAACAATGGTGTGCATGGCACCGTTGCAAGGAGAAAGCGACTACTCTCCAAAAAGAACATCGATGCCACATGCAAAAGACTATGTGGGTAAGCCAGAAGGCTATTAGAAGAATGTTCTGCAGACAGATGAGACCAAAATACAGGTAGTCCTCGACATATGATCACAACTGGGACCAGAATTTCCATCACTAACCAATGCAGTTGTAAAGTGAGATGTCACGTGACCACATCATTTAGCGATGGCAATACCAGAATTCCCCATTGCCATCATTAAGCAAATTCCACCGGTCATTAGCCGAGGACCCACCCCAATCTGAGCCATTCTGGGCTTGATCCCTTCCAGCCCCCAGCCTCAGCAAAGTAAGGGACTACCTCTAACTCCCCTCACTTGCCTATCTTCACCCTATCTCTGCCCTTTTGGCTGCCCTACACCCTGCCTTGCAGAGCAGCAAGCAGCCCCAGAACCACACAGTTCTGGGGCTGCTTGCCATGGTACGGTTCAGGGGCTTCTTGGCACGCCATGGCTTTGGAGCTGAAAGAAACTTTGGAGGAAATAGGTTTTGCAGGAGGAAGGAGAAAGACTCACAAATGGCCAGCAGCTTCCAACATGAGCTGCAGACCACACACTAGAAATGCCCCTGGAGAGTCTGCAGGTGCTTCTGGCGTGCACTCTGCAGCTCACACTGGAAGCTGCTGGCCATTTGTGAGGCTTTCTCCTTCCCCCTGCAAAACCCCGGAGCCACAGCGCGAAGCCAAGCCCCAGGCCAGCGGTGCAGCACAAAGGGGCTTCTTGGTGCGAAGGGCCAGACTGGGCACACCTCATCAGCAGCAGGAGCAAGAAGATGGCGAAGGTCAGCTGGGGTGGCAGAGCACAGGGCAGCCTCGAAGTGCAGGGTGGCAAGGGCAGCTGGGGCTGGGCTGGGGCAGCTGAGGCTTCCAGGAGCAGCTTCATGCTGCACTGTGGCTCAGGGGCTTCTTGCAGCTCCAGAGCTGCAGCACGCCAAGAAGCCCCTGAGCCGCAGCATGGTAAGCAGCCTCAGTGCCACACAGTTCTGGGGCTGCTTGCCACCCCTCAGGCAAGGTGCAGGGTGGCCAAAAGGGCAAAGATGGGGGGCAGATAGGTGGGTAGGGAAGTTGAAGTGCCCCTGTGGTGCTAAGTGTGGGTGGGATACCAAGCACCCAAATTTTGATCACATGACTGCAGGGGGCGCTGCAATGGCCATAACTTCAGAGACCAGTCATAAGTCCATTTTTTTCAGCACCATTGTAACTTCAAATGGTCACTGTACAAATGGTCGTAAGTCAAGGACTACCTGTAGTATTTTTTGGCTTGAATGAAAACTGTTGTTTGGCAAAAGGCAAACACTGCATTCCAGCATAAGAATGCAGTGGCAGTATCATGGTTTGGGCCTGCATTGCTGCCTCTGGACTAGGACAGCTTGCCATCAATGATGGAACTATGAATTCTGAATTATACCAGCAAATTCTAAAGGAATATATCAGGGTATTTGTCCATGAACTGAAGCTCAAGAGAAAGTGGGTCATGCAGCAAGACAATGACCCAAAACACACAAGTCATACCACCAGCAAATGGTTAAAGCAGAAGAAAGTTAATGTTGTACAATGACCAAGTCAAAGTTCTAACCTTAAACCTATAGCAATGTTATGGAAGGACCTGAAGTGGGCAGTTCATGCAAGGAAGCCCACCAACATCCCTGAGTCGAAGCTGTTCTGTAAGGAGGAATGGGCTAAAATTCCTCCAAGCTGATGTGCAGGACTGATCAACAGTTACTGGAAATGTTTATCTGCAGTTATTACTGCCCAAAGGGGGCACACCAGTTACTGAAAGCAAAGGTTCACATACTGTTGCCACACACAAATATGTAACTTTGGATAATTTCCTTAATAAATAAATGAACAAGTATCATGTTTTTAAGTTATTTATTTATTGGGTTCTCTTTATCTAGTTTTAGGGTTTGTGTGGAGAACAGATCACATTTTAGGTCATATTTATGCAGAAATATTGAAAATTCAAAAGGGTTCTTTAAGTACAAACCTGTGAAGACAGATTGGACAAAGAGAAAAGGACTGGTCCAAATACACCAAGTGAACTTCTGTGGCTGAGAGCAGAATCAAACTTGGGTCCTTGATGCCAATCTATCACCTTAACCACTACACCAGACTTCTTTCCAGGTTTCTCACCCTCAGGTATTCAGAATTCTGACACATTCAGTCATCATTAGTCTGTTTTGTAAGTTCTACTTTTTTAGGAGATATAGATACACACACAGACATGTACACTCACCCCTATGTCTTATATTTGCCAATGCCAGTCTGTCATGTGGTTACATCACCATAGAGGAACAGGTTTGCTAATGGTATATAAAATCATTTTTCCCCAAGATTACTCGATCGCTTAATATATACTTCCAGATTCACTTCTAGTAGACTTTCTGATGAGGACTATCTGTCCAAAATCCACAAAATGCTGAAAACACCTTCAGTATCAAAATATAACTGTGAAAAACGAGGGGTCTAAGAATATTAATGAATCACACACTATTATTTTGTAGAATCCATCATTGTTTTCAGGGCCTTATGTGCCTACAGCGCAGCAAAATTCCAGAAGCTAAGCAATCTGAAAACGAAATATTAAGCATGGTTGTTACCAGAAAAGTAAACACAATGAATTGTTAGCAAGAACTATAGAAAGCACACCCACCTGCTTCCTTCAGATATTGCCAGAACTATGAAACTACAAACATAATAAAAAAAAGTTTTAAAAAGCCTTGTAAAAATATCTTTCCGTTAAATTCTGTAGAACGATGTTTTTTAGGTACTGCACGGGGTAGCCTATGCTACAAAAAACAACAAACAAGCTATTTCAGATGATGTTCTCTTTAAAAAAATAACGCTAACATCACATTGATTTTTAAAGATGTAAAACCTGTAGAATTAAGTGATAGAACTAAGTACTTCCTACCGTTCCACTTCATACAAACAATACTTTTCTTACATAATTTTTTTAGAGAGTATAGAACTGTATGAGCATATGCCTTTCCAGTATCACTGTAAGCAAGGAATATCCAAAATTCAAGAGATGATGAAACTCTTGGATCAATCAGTAATACAAGAACACCCTACATGGACCAGAAAGCTAAATGCTATAAAGAGGTCTGACCTAAAGAAAGAGGTCAAATCTTTGACAAATTAAATATTTGAAAGAATCAATATTTTTTGCTTCTATCTGCTTAATCTTCTCCAAGCTAAGCATACAAGCACATTTGCATAGTCCCTCTTAACTGACACTAAGATATGTAAAATAACAAGAAGCAAAGAAGTCACAAAATCTAAACTACATAAATCTGTAAACAAACAGAAATAATGACAGAAGAGAGAAAGATAAACATATTAGTTATCAGAGAAACTTCTCTGAAACTCTGTGGCTGGTGATTGGATTTGAGCCAGTAGCATAACACCATAACAACAAAACAAAAATGCTTTTCCAGGTACGGTAGCTAGATAGGAACACAGTGCAGGCCTCACGGAAAGCATAACATATACTCTGAAACACTGATATTGTATGTATGGTATATGTATTCCTTTAAAAATATTCAATGATGTAAGAAATTACTAATAGAAAATACAACGAATCAGTGAAAGGCACAGATTCACAAGAAAATTCTCTATGGCCATAGCCAGAGGAACACAGCATGAGCAGCTCCCTCTCCCTCAAGCAATTATTTTTAAAGAATGATCCTTACCACAATCATTTCCGAAGGTTCCAACACAATACACTCACAACCTCGTTTCCCTCCAGACTGCTTGCCAAAACTGAGGAGAAAAATGGGAAAGTGTAAACCCCACATTACCATAGGCAGTAATAAGCAAGCAGGACAGAAACAAAATTTAGTAATACTAAAGTATTGTGCAAAATAACAAGGTAGCTTGCATTATATCCTGTATCACTATTTGAAGGAGCAATATAACTTTTTGATGTATCATGTATCACATGTTTTATGCAGTTCATTAAAACATCCGTTTAGAAAAGTATCCAGAAACAGTATGCAAGATAAGGTTATATTTTATTTCTCAAAAAAAGGGGGACTCTGAGCAGTTTACAATAAGTTAATAAATTAAGCATTAAAAACAGTAATCAAATAAAACATAAATATAACTCAATACAATATAGAAATAAAAAATAAAAATCCAGATTGCTACAAAAGATTGTAAATATGAGGGGAACACTCTAAGGTGCCAGCCATCCCCAGGAATGACCTCCGCCCTCCCCACCCCAAGCACAGCGGCAGAATTTTCCAAAAGGCAGGAGCCACTGCAGAGAAGGCCTGTTTCCTGGACCCCGCCAAATGGAATTCTTTTACCAATGGGGTCCATAACATGCCCTCTCTGCATGAACAGGTAGAACGGGTTGAAGTCATGGGGATGTGCCTGTCCCTCAGGTAGCCTGGACCCATGCCATATATACTATATACTATGTACCATAAAAGTTTCAAAAAATGAAAAACAAAATAGAGGTAGCCACATTAATGAGAGCCAGTTTAGTGTAGTACTGTACTGTACTTAAGGCACTAGACTAAACACCGGGGGACTGTGAGTTCTAGTCCTGCCTGAGGCACAAAGCCAGCTGAGTAACCTTGGGCCAGTCTCTGTCTCTCTCTGTCCTAGGAAGGAGGCAATAGCAAACCTCTTCTGAAAAACCTTCCCAAGAAAACTGCAGGGACTTGTCTCAAAGGTACCAAAAAAAAAAAGTCATATCATATTAATATGTTGCAGCAAAACAAACAAAAAGTCTCATGGTGTTTTAAACATACTACAATATTACATCAGCTTTTATAGCTGCATTAGATGAGTGTAATTTTATTTAGAGGTACAGATATAGAAAACATGCCTTGTGGAATGGAGCGTATAGTGAGGTAAGAGGGAAATAAAGCAGACAGTAAGTGGCAGATCAAGTTTCTTCTTTTCCCTGCAGTCTCTGGGTACATCCCAGTAAAACAGCATCAGTAGTTTGGAAGATCCTTGGGGACAATTTTACTGGGTGGATGTGGCACAAGGAAAAGGTAAAGGATGGGTGAGCAGAAGTTGTTGTGAAACATGAGAATTAGATTAGAGCAGGGTTTCTCAACCAGGGTTCCATGAGAGATCACTGGGAGATCACAATTTATTTTAAAAATTATTTCAAATTCGGGCAATTTCGCATTAAAGAGGAAAGTTTCATTCTTTATTTTTAGTTTAAGAACATGTTTTAGTTTAAGAACAGGCCTACGCATGAAACAAATATAATTTTGTAACTTCTGGCCTATATTTGAGCCTGAATGTGCAGGGGTTCCCTGAGGCCTGAAAAACACTTCAAGGGTTCTTCCAGGGTCAAAAAGTTGAGAAAGGCTGGACTAGAGGATCATAAGAACATAAAATTTTCTGTTTTTAGGGAGGTGGGGGTAGTGGGAGAGACTGACTGACTCTGGTTTCAGATTTATATCCATTTTTGGCAAAAATGAGTTCTATTGGAAGCTCAAATTATATTCAGTTTATTCATCAAGGAGAAACAAGAAACAACTTTTGACACAAAGGAAGTATGTGAAATATGAAATAGACTAAAGACAAATTAAGTATGAAAGACATATATTAAAATATTATTAATATTTTGATTGCTGTATTCCAGCTTCATTTTTTCTGACATTTAATTAGTTGGAAATAGCCAGCTAATTATTTTCAGTTATAATATCAGAGCAGTGGGAAATAATACCCCAAACAATTCTATGATTATGCATATATTGTACAATTGACAGAAAATATTTTCCCACTTTTTTTTTTCTGTTTTTTGGGGGGGGTAAATTTTTTTATTGTATTTGAAACAAAGATAAAAACTACAGAAAACCAAAAAACTATAAACAAAAAAAGAAAAAGAAACTAAAAAGTGTCAAACACGAGAAAAAAGAATTTGAAGATTGCATACAAAGGTGACTTCCAACTTTCAACAGCAAGAATATACAGCAATTTCCATAATCAAATCCTTATTCTATATCAAACCAAGATCACACTATTTCTATAAATCCTTCCATTAACACATGTATTAATCACTAATACAATTACTCCTTCACTTTATATATAAAGAGAAAGTGTGTGCGTGTGTGTATTTCTAGTTCAACCTCCCTCCCCCTTAAAACACCATCTATTTAATTATTTCCTTCCTACCATTATTCTATATATTTCTGTCTACTATAATAAACATCAAATTTTAAAAATAAACAAATTGTCTGCCTTTATAATAAAACTACAACAATCTCAACCCTATTAAACCTGAAAGACAATATAAAATGTTATTATATTTTATTAATACCTTTTAAATCTTACAAATCAAAAATCCTGTAAATCTTAGTCCAAATCATTAAAAAAATGAAATCATAACAGCCTCATTATCAGTCCAATTACAAGTTGATTTTTCACCCCTCCTCAAAGTATACCAGGGCATTTACATATTTCCCTATTACATATAAGGCATTTTTTTTAAATAAAAGTCCAACAGCCTAACTGCCCATCTCAAAAATGCAGACTTCTCAGCAGAAAAAAAAAACTCCCCCATAACCTATTCTCTTCTTTCCCATAACACTGATTCAGACAGACATAACATTTCCCCAGCATGGCAACTCCCTGTGCAGTCTTAAACTCTCACAGTCATTTTAACCCCCTCAACACCAAACCACAGTCTTCAGCTGGCATTACTTCAATCTTACTAACAGTAGAAAAGTCCCCATCTTTACCAAAATCTTCACCATCCATCATAACATTTTCAGACAAATGACACATTTTAGCAACAATCTCTTCTCCAATGTCCTGAACACTCTGCAGAATAGCTTGACAGCACTCTGAAAGGATCTCGTTAAAAGCCTGCTTATGCTCACGATGGAACTTTAAAGAAGTCTTCTTTAAAATCTTCCATGCTTCAGGCAGCAGACTTCCGGTGGGATTGTGGTGGACTGAACAGCCCTGCCCATGAGCTCTGTGGGAAGATTTGGCATCGTGGCAGTTTTTTCGGGCACTGGCTGGCTTTTTCTGTTGCCCAAAGCGTTTCTCCAGAGTAAGGAAAAGCCTGGAAGTTGAACCATTTGTCCTCTAGATGGTGAGTTGTAGCCAGGAGATCATGGACAGCATGCGCGATCAAACGGTAAGACTTCACCGGGAGGCTGGGATTTCATCTTTTCCGAGCTGCGCTGCAGCCTCTTAAAGGGGAAGTAAGTCTTGCCTTCCCATTTCTAAAGCACCCAATTTATTTTTTAAATTTTGTACCCTAAGAGAAGCTTTCTACAGTAAGAACAAGTGGAAGAATCTGTTGGTGATTATTATTTTTGGATTATATTTTTAATTTTTTTTTAAAAAAAAGTTTTGGCTTGTTTTTCCATCTAAAGTGTAATGAGAGCTGAGAATATATAATTGTCTTTCCGTTACTATTTCTTGTACTGAATTTGAAGGATGGATTGTTTTCCTACACATTGGATTTGATGTTTTAAATTTTTAGCTTTCTGTTCACTTTCTCTGGGACTTGTTTGCTAGTACACTTTTCTTGTCAATTCCAGACAGAAGTTTTTTTATTAATTCATTAACTCCTATTTGTATGAGTCAACTATCTAGAGGGCACCATAATCCACTTTTTTTTTCTCTTCAATTGTGTCCAATTCTCAGAGACTGCCTGGACAAGTCCCTGAAGTTTTCTTAGCAAGGTTTTTCAGAAGGGGTTTGCCATTGCCTCCTTCCTAGGGCTGAGAGAAAGTGACTGGCCCAAGGTCACCCAGCTGGCTTTGAGCCTCAGGCGGGACTAGAACTCATGGTCTCCCGTTTCTAGGCTGGTGCTTTAATCACTACCCCAAACTGGCTGTATAATACTTATTATAGGTTTTCTTAAAAGGTTCTAGTTTCTAGAGTAAAAAGCACTTTGCAAAATAGTTACTTTTTTTTTCCAAATACTAAGAAAAAAGATGGAATCTGCCATCCATGCAACAAGACCATTTAAAATCCAAAAAAAGTGGGGAGGGATTGCCAAAAATTGCTATCAGAGGTACAGATATGTTTAAGAAAGAGGTTTGATGAAACTACTCCAAGAATGTTTTGGATAAATCTTTATCATGATGATTGTGATCAGTATAAAGCAGGAAAAAGCATAGCTAGCAAGGTCAAATTCCCATGTTTATAATACATCATATAGAATATGTAGCCTTTAAGTGTATTAACTATCTTGAACTTACATATATTACTAGGTTACCCTCTTCATAGCGAAATGCAGGAAGTGATTATTGTGTTGAAAAAGAGTGCTAAAAGATTACTAAGACAAGAATGACATTCGATATCTGCCGGAGCCACGTATTCCAGTCAATATAAATGCAACACATTATTCAGAAATAATTTTGCAGTAATTTAAACATGAAATAAATGAAAGCAAATGAAACAAATTCCTCTATGACCTATTTCTTGAGTGTTTCAGGATAAGATGCAGATATATAAGATGCTGTAAACTAGTAAGAGATAAAATAAGAGTTTTAAAAACTCCGTATTCAAATTGGACTTGGTGCAAAATTGATAGATCACATCATAGTGGCTCCAACTAAAGGCTCCAAAATTATCGGAACAGCTATCCACACCACATGAATGGCTATTCTGACATTTTATCATCCAACTTAGACTTTGTATAAAAGGATTTGCAACAGGGCATTGTACACGTGTAATACTTGTTTTCTGAAGGAGATTGAGAATATGATACAAGCATGGGACTGTAGAATCTGCTTTCAATAAATCAAGACCAGTTTATTTATTACAGTTCCACATCACTCAAGAATCAGAGTTCTCTTTGTGGTATATAAACAAATTTAAAATCTAACACACAAACAGTAGTGATAGCCATACATTTCAGAGTTAATTGCACAAAATTAGAAACAGTATTATTCCACTACAAGAAAGATGATAGCAAAATGGTAGAAAATAGGCCTGTGCAAAACATTCAAAAAGGGTGCTTTGCTAATAAGCTCACTGGAATGAGCAAAATGCTTCTCCCCAAAATGATAAAGCAGCCACATCCTCTAAAAGGCTTGGTATGCTGTTCTGAAGGCTTTCCTCAGCTGTCTGCACATGTGCATGCATGCCCAGCTGTTGTGCTTCACTGGCAGTCCCAGCAAAAATATGACCTATGCATCCATGTTTGCACGTGCACATACACATGCACACAAAGTTAAAAAAAAAAAAAAGCTATAAAAGTTGCTGCACCAAGTCTTCCAAAGTACTGTTGCCTTAACACTTTGAGGACACATGCTTACTTGTGCCAGCATGCTTTGCAAAGGATTAGAGTGGTGTGCATTCTAATGCTTTGCAAAACCCTAACAGAGAACACACACTGCATGCAGTAGCTCCAACATTTAATTCTCATCACCTTCCAAATATTATAAAACACCTCTGTTGAAAATCTGGAGAGATGCAGCAGGCAGAACAGCTGAATCAAGATCTATTTCAGTATAGGACACTTCCAGAAAATGTTAATATCAGCAATATTACTTTGTTTTAATGTTAAAAGAAAAAAATGTGAGCTAAATCTTCTTGTTAAACAATTATAATCAGAAACACTCTGTTGACTCTTCGGAAATGCTCTCTGAAGTTCTTTTTTTTTTCCCTTTCCCCAAGTAAAAGATCGCATACACTCTTGCATCAGTGCCTCTTTGGCCTACTAGTCCCCTTTTCGGGAGAGATGGGTGGTGATAGAAATTTGAAATATATATAAATAAATAAAAATACTCAACCAACATTTTATTTATTTCTTTTATTTTTGTCCCACCTTTATTATTTTTATAAATAACTCGAGGCAGCAAACATACCTAATACTCCTTCCTCCTCCTATTTTCCCCACAACAGCAACCCTATGAGGTGAGTTGGGCTGAGAGAAAGTGACTGCCCCAAGGTCACCCAGCCGGCTTTCATGCCCAAGGTGGGACTAGAACTCACAGACTTCTGGTTTCCAGCCTGTTGCCACTTCACTTCTACTTTAAGGGAAATTCTCACAGATATTCATGTAGAACAATTATTTTATGCATGCTTACACATTAAGCAGAATGCATTTGTCAAACTTGAAAAATTCTCTCCATTTCCTGTTGCTGTACCCCCTGCAAATTTAAAACTCCTTTTGATGTGCTTGGAAAATTGTATTTCTTATCTCCTGTCCATGGTACCACAAGCCAAAACCTAAAGCTTCTCTTTTTCCTCGTATTTGACAATTATCAGAATAGTCATGACCTCAAAATATTCAGAAATATTCTTAACTCTCCTTACATGCACTATGTGTCTGAAATATTCCTGTTCAAGTCTGTGGACTATAAAGGACATCCCAAAATCTTTATCTTTCTTTCCTGTAAGTACTTCATAGTTGATCTGGAGGTATAGCTCAGATCACTGTCTTGCTGAAATATCCAACTTCTTCTCAGCTTTAATTTCTTCACTGACTATGCAATATTAGCTTGAAGACCAGGAGAAGTATCTGCTAGAACTGGTCAGATCTACAAAACACAATTCATATATCTATACAAATGATCTGCTGAAAAAAATTAGCTGACATTGGAGTAGTTCTCCATAGTATTCCCTTGCTTGTACAGTTAAGATCTGCATGAAACAGTACTCAGAGGAAAACTTCTCAAAACTCATCGTAAGTGACATCATAAAAGAAAGTCTTGATAAGCCTGAAGTATTTTGAAACAGAATGTTTTGGACTGATGGAACTAAAATTGAACTATTTGATCAGAACCACAAAATGTACATTTGAGGAAGAAAGAGCAAAGCATTTAAGAAAATAACACCTCCAACGCCATTAAGCAGAGGAGTCGCTCTATTATGCTTAGGGATTGTGTGGCAGCCAAAAGTATAGGAATTAATTATGTGGGTAGAAGAAAGAATGGATTTAACTAAACGTCAAAATATACTTGAAGCTGCATAGTCAGTGACAGAACTGACGCTGAAAAGAGGGAAGAGATGCTAACAATCCAGAAGAGGTTTTGTGAATATGGCAAAAGGATAACAGATAATACATAAAAAGCAGAACTATTCAACATACTGTATATTTTAGCTCAGAATATTCTGATAAGAGTGTTATTTATTGCACCAGGAAATTATCAAGAGTTGGTTAAAGAAGCAGGATTCCTGCCTGACCTTACTGGGAACTAAACAGGGATGATCTACTGCTATTTCTATTGCTATTTCTGCAATTCTGTGGAAATGAACACCTTGTAAATCCAAGAGGTAATCTCTTTCTTCCTCTTCCTCCTGAGCAATCTTCTTTCAGACAGCACCCCCAGATCTGACTTTTAGTGAAGTAGTTTGAGAGCTGAGAAATGAGGGTTCAAGAAACAAATTATCGACTTTCCCTTGTTAAATTGATACTTTGGCTGAAACTCCAGTTCAAATGGGAGATATACCGAGAGCTCTTTAAACTTCCAAAATTTCCTCTGTACTCACTAGGATGTAACTAATTTTGAGACTCTGTTGATGGTACAAGTAATAAATTACTGCATTTTAGAACATGTTGATAGAAGTTGATAACATGGAAGAAAGACATTAAGTAGTTAAAAGGCAAAGCTGAGAATGAGGCAAGTAAGAACATGACTGCAGCTACCCAAGACAAAGTGAGATACAAAGAGCTGGTGGCCTGCCAAGAAGCACTGGACCAGATCCAAGGTCAAGCCAGCAGGAAAAAAAATAACCTTCTAAATGTTGCTGGTCTAGAACATAAACTTTGGCAGAAATAATAAGACATTCTAATTTTTAGAAGTGGATTCTATTACTGAACAATGTTATCCCCAAGAGGTTTAATGAAGACATTTTGTTTGGACCTCTGTCTTTCACTTTAAGAATGCTGTATTTACAGCGCACATTGCTCATTTGCAGTACAGGACACTACTACCCCCTGCCACCGTCAGTTTTGCAGAGCATGGACACCGCAAAAGATAAAACAATGCTGAGCCTTGCCTTTGTGGGAGACTTTTCTGTTTTTTTATTTTCTTTTACAATACAGGAGAGCATATGCTACATAGTTCAAGGCATGCTCATATTTCTTGTAAATAATTATTCTCATGGTTGTTACAACAAAGCTCTCCTTTTTTGATATCTGATTTCTACAAACATAAAAAGTTTTTTTAACAAATAAACTTTTTGATTACTTGTATCTGTATTTGGAGGATATTCTATTTTAGAATTGTACTGAATTACTTTGAATAACAACCCTTTTGATATGGTATAAATTAAATTTCTGGATCAAGTGATAGAAACCAAGGTATGTTCACATAAAAATAAACTTGTACACAAAGAAGTGGGGCAAACCCTCTTGACAATTTTTCCAGGCAAATGTACGACAAATAGATTAACCTTATGAAGAATATGTAAATAAGAGAAACCTAGAACTGGTTAACACCTTGTAGTAAGATATAATGTGATTTACTTGATTTTGGCTTAGCATATGTATAAACTGTAATTTAGTCAAAAACCATGATTAAGTGAGCCATGATTTAGCACAATATATGAACCAGGAAAGAAAGAAAACCTGAAATACTCACAATTATCTGTTAGATTCAAAAGGTTACACTAACAAACAGCAACAGCAGCATTTTACAAAATGAGATAAGAGGTTATTTTACCATAATGTGAATGAATGATTCAATAATTACAATACATACTATTTAAGTTACTATTAAAAAATAATAAGCTTAATCTTTTTAGTTCTACTGACTTTAGCTCAAAAATATTATCAGTAGCCTTAGCCTTTTAATAGCATTCACTTTAAAAAACTACAAACAAATACCAATTTAAAGCAAATCCTTTTTCTCCTTTTTAAAACTGAACTGCATACACACATACCAAACACATTATTCTCTTTTCGGGCAAGCTATGTTATGGAAAGGACCACTTAATGGTTTTTTGTAAGATAAGGAATAAGTAGACGAGATCACTAATCTGAACCAAAACACAACACTAAATTTTTGGTGTATTTTGCTGGTAGGCCATAAGCACAATCAAAGCCCAGTTTTACCCCAAGCAGACCCATGCCATTCTAGGCATACTACTCTAATCTAGAGACTATTTTGTAAGCAACATTGTTGTTGTTTATTCGTTCAGTCTCTTCCAACTCTTTGTGACTTCATGGACCAGCCCACGCCAGAGCTTCCTGTCAGTCGTCACCACCCCCAGCTCCCCCAAGGTCGAGTCCGTCACGTCTAGAATATCATCCATCCATCTTGCCCTTGGTCGGCCCCTCTTCCTTTTGCCTTCCACCTTCCCCAGCATCAACATCCTCTCCATGGTATCCTGTCTTCTCATTACATGGCCAAAGTACTTCAGTTTTGCCTTTAATATCATTCCCTCACGTGAGCAGTCTGGTTTTATCTCCTGGAGTATGAACTGGTTTGATCTTCTTGCAGTCCAAGGCACTCTCAGAATTTTCCTCCAACACCACAGTTCAAAAGCATCTATCTTCCTTCGCTCAGCCTTCCTTATGTTACTACGGGGAACACCATTGCTTTAACTATGCGGACCTTTGTTGTCAGTGTGATGTCTCTGCTCTTCACTATTTTATTGAGATTTGTCATTGCTCTCCTCCCCAAAATTAAATGTCTTCTGATTTCCTGGCTGCAGTCAGCGTCTGCAGTAATCTTTGCGCCTAGAAATACAAAGTCTATCACTGCCTCTACATTTTCTCCCTCTATTTACCAGTTATCAATCAAGCTGGTTGCCATAATCTTGGTGTTTGTTTTTTTTGAGGTTTAGCTGCAAGCCAGCTTTTGCACTTTCTTCTTTCACCTTCATCATAAGGCTCCTCAGTTCCTCCTCGCTTTCAGCCATCAAAGTGGTATCATCTGCATATCTGAGATTGTTAATGTTTCTTCCAGCAATTTTAACTCCAGCCTTGGATTCCTCAAGGCCAGCACGTCGCATGATGTGTTCTGCGTACAAGTTGAATAGGTAGGGTGAGAGTATACAACCCTGCCACACTCCTTTCCCAATCTTAAACCAGTCCATTGTTCCGTGGTCTGTTCTTACCATTGCTACTTTGTCGGTATACAGATTCTTCAGGAGGCAGACAAGATAACTTGATATCCCCATACCACCAAGAACTTGCCACAATTTGTTATGGTCCACACAGTCAAAGGCTTTAGAATAGTCAATCAAACAGAAATAGATGTTTTTCTGAAACTCCCTGGCTTTTTCCATTATCCATCGGATATTGGCAATTTGGTCCCTAGTTCCTCTGCCTTTTCTAAACCCAGCTTGTACATCTGGCAATTCTTGCTCCATGAATTGCTGAAGTCTACCTTGCAGGATCTTGAGCATTACTTTACTGGCATGTGAAATAAGTGCCACTGTTCGATAGTTTGAACATTCTTTAGTGTTTCCCTTTTTTGATATGGGGATATAAATTGATTTTTTCCAATCTGATGGCCATTCTTGTGTTTTCCAAATTTGCTGGCATATAGCATGCCTCACCTTGACAGCATCACCTTGCAAGATTTTGAACAGTTCAGCTGGGATACCGTCATCTCCTGCTGCCTTGTTATTAGCAATTAACCTTTCCTTGATCTCTTCTTCTTCGGTTAGGTCCTTGCCATCTTTGTTTTTGATCATACCCATTTTTGCCTGGAATTTACGTCCAATGTTTCTAATTTTCTGGAAGAGGTCTCTTGTCCTTCCTATTCTATTGTTTTCTTCCACCTCATACTCTGGCCCAAATGCAGACAATTCAGAACTAAATGCAGTGTACAGATACGTACATGTTTTATTATATGTTATAATCCTCTGATGGTCTATGATTGTAATAAAGATTTGATTAGATTTGATGTTATAATCCATTCTTTTCAACTAATCATTGTCTGTGACGTTCCCTAGAATTGTAAGAAATAGATTAAGCATACAAACTATTGAAACTGGACTTGTTTTCTCACTGTACATTATGTGTATTTAACTGGGTTCTCAAGCTTACTTGCTTTTCCTTATCATAAAGAAACACTGATTTCTTACATACCTGCAGGGTGGCAAAAACATAGAATCCTTCATAAGCACAGATCCAGAAAGAAGAATATACCAGCATCTTGCAATAGTATCTGAGCTAAAGAGAAGAAACAAATATGCATAAAGTGCTTCTTATATCAAGAACTCCTTCAAGCTTGTTTTCCTATTTACTATGCTATCTTGTTCAAATTTACACATGCAGAAGAAAGGCTCTCAAATCCTGAATGAGTGATAAAACTTGCAAAACATGAGTTCTATCCCAGATCTTTGAGTGTAGATCATAAATGCAATTTTGTAGATAGTCTAATTTCTTTAGATCTATTATTAGGATAATAAAATGAACAGTATATGCATTATAAAGATCTAGATGAATTTTTTGATACCAGATATGTTACACCTTATTTTTTCATTTAAGGTAATGATTAAATGCACTTACCAAAATAAAACTTGATTTCCGTCATATCTTTTATACCGTGCACTGGAAGTCATAATTCTGAGAACAAAAATTTAATCATCATCACATAACATTCATATCCTACTATGGATAATTGTACAGAATTCACTGAGAAACTCAATTGTTATACAAATAATCAGTACATACAAAAGCCATTATGCCTATAGTTCGAAAAGCAAGGCTGAGAAAATTCAGGCAGAAATCCACGGTCCTTCTAGTCTGCCTAGAAGGAATTCAATCTTTAGAATCCCGAACAATTTTAAATAATTTCTATATCAGATTTTGTAATATTTCAGTTTCTTAAAGGTTCATGCAAAAAGTCTCATCTAGAAGACAGGAGACTTCTTTTGTACCTGAAAAATTATAACTATCCACCATAAAATGCAAATACAGAAGTCCTACTTCTTTTCCAATGAGTCCTGCAGTACATTATAAATGTCCAGAAATAAGCCCCGCTGATTCTGGCCAATTCGTTTCCAGAACTGGGGAGAGAGATTTTTTTGTTTTGTTTTTAATTTCAATCTTCTCTGTAGTTGTTTACTCCTTGTTGTATTCCATACTTTGGAAAACTTCCAAAAACTTTTTTAAAAATTATAATGCATATTGTGTATTGTGTAATACTTGTTTTTTTTCTCTTCCCTTAAAAGAACATTTTAAAAGTAACTATTAAAATAAGTTACATTACACATCAAGGTATTCATGCTATGCAAACCTAACTGAATAAAATGGACTTTGTAGTAGTATATCTAAACATCCCATTTCCATCGACTAGCCACCCTTACCTTAACTGATGCTCCCTGAGATGAGATAATATATCCATTCCATGAAGATAGTAATAGATAGTATTTAATTCCTGAAAAAAACCAACAATAACATGATGTTAATCCTTGCAATTTTGAGCAAGAAATGGAATGTCAATCTAGGAACAGAAAAGGCAACAGTTTTTCCTGGTGCTGCAACAGTGTACACATAACAGGCTGAAATAGGTTAACAGAGTATGTTCTTGAGCACTTGGAATTCTCGTCTCTTCCTTTTTACTACAATTTCAGGATATAAACTAAAAAAAAAACTGATTTCCAATAACAAATTGAATCATAAAAGTTTCTCTGCTCCACAGGATAATTGAGATAGTACTATAATGAGGGACTAACCCAAGTATTTTGTATTCTTTGCTTCTGGAAACAATGGTGAGATATAAGATATTAAAAACACTGATAGAGAAACATAACTGAGAATGAGCCAATAATTTCAAAGTATGAACAACAGGGGAAAAAAAAGAACCATTAAAGGCTTCTTAATCAGTATTTGGTTGCTATTGGTGAAACCTTGCTTTGAGTTCTTCATCATGGCCATATTAAGGTGCTTTCCTCTGATCTATCAGCAGAGTCAGGAGAAAAATATGCTGGCAGAATTTGTGCTGTCCTGGCAGCTAAACTCTAACCTCCCTCAATAACAAGGCTTAGAAGTGGCCCCATACATACAGCTTTACTCTCTCACAACTTAAAGGTAGTTTTGGTAGATTCCCTTGGCTTTGCTTTTCCTCCAACCCGGTGTTAGCTGCCAACAGGACAAACCACCACGCAATCAGTTTCAATGAAGTGTGGTGGGGTGGTCTTGGATGAGTGCAGGTGGTGGGTGCCTGTGTGATTAGGAGTGGATTCTGGAGGGAAGTGGGATGGGATAGCATTCCTCAGTTACTTGGACAGATGGGGAAACTTGCAGAACTCTTTGTCGATTTCACCCCAGCTTCGGCAGCAATGAAGGACAGTGCTGGCGGTTAGTGGTGGTGGGCAGCAGCATGCTGGAGATATCCCATATACATGCAAGATAGTGCTGGAGCAGGAAAAAAATGGCACCATCTCCCTTTCAAAGTAATGAAAACATTCAAAAGCAGTGCCATGCAAAAATGGATCTGGCATAAACAGCAGAAAAACTGCAATGCAGTCCCTTGGGACAGAATCAAAAAAACAACTCTCACAGTTTAAATCAACTTGCAGCCCTATATTTTTTTACAGACAGGTCTACTGATCTTTTGAAAAACTAGTGAACATGTGATTAATACCGGTCTAGTGATCTTCTGGACAGCTGGTATACCAGGGTATATGAGCAATTCACACAGTGCCTGAATGGTGCTTTGCCAAGAATGGTTCAGGCATTACAGGGAGGTGACCAGGGGCTGGGTCAGGACAGTGGTGAATTTTCAACACTCTTCCTGTTCCTATTGAACATCTACATGAAGCTGCTGGGCAAGGTCATCCATCAGTACTAGGGTCAAGTATCCACAGCATAGTGCTGATACCCAGTTTCACATTTCAACCTCAGGCAAAAAAGTGATTCCATCGAGGTGCTGCCCCAGCATCTGGATATCGTTAGGGTCTGAAAAGGTAGGAACAGGCTTAGGATTAATCCCAGCAAGATGGAAGTGGGCTTTGGTTCAGAAGACAGCCAGTTCCACAGAAAGGGCATCTTTAATTCTGACTGCACCATATCCCCATGTACACAGCCAACCCTTCACGGCATCATCTCCAAGATCATGAATGAGGTGATGCGAACTATTTGTACGTCAGAAGACAACAGAAAACATTGTTTTAAAAGTGCAACAGCTGAGGACAAATTGAGGCTTCCTCATCAGGACACATCATCTAAAAACAGTTGGTGGGTTGTCATTATGCTATAGTTAGAAGAATGTGTAGATGAGCTCTCATTTAGGTACGTGAGGCAAAACTGTGAAACCTTCCACGGTCTTTGTAAAACCCATTAAACTCTCACTGGAGAATCCCTTAGACTGCCTGAGTTGCAACACTGCTCCCTCTTAGACAGAAAAGCAATGCAACACAAGGGAATTTTACAAGTGTTAAACCCAGCAACCAAGCTGTATTGAGTCAGGGACAGAATCAATTCTTAATGACCAATTTAACATTATGTCAAACAATATCACACAGTAAACAACATAATCCTATGCTATCAGCATGGAACTTACTTATTTCCCAGACTGAGAACCCACCCACATCTATGGACTCTGGGTGGCTAACAAAATGTGAAAAGTAAGTATCTTCTACAAACGTTTAAAACCCAGAAATTAAACTTATGAAAACTGGAATCAAAGTGAAAATGTAAAGCTAACAACGATACTACTTCAAAATAGCAAGTTAAAACCAGGCTGGAACTTCAAAATGACATGCTTCACACGCTCCATGGAACACACCTCCAAAAGACCAACAGAGGAAGGGGTCATATGGATTCCACGATGCACCATGTTCCAAAGAGACAGGTGTGCCACTGAGAAAGCCTGCTTTTGAGGTCTGCTCCCCCAACTGCATTACATTTGAACAATACTCAGTGGGGGAAGGTGGGATCAGAATTAATACTTATTAATGTTGGTAAATAAGAGGTATGGATAAAACATAATGAAAAATTATAGATGGCTGTAAGAAACTATAAGAAATGTAATTATACTTCACAATTCATAAAGCTAAGTCAGAACACAATCTCTAAATAAAGATCCCTGCTCAAAATGCCATTTATTATCTATTACAGATATTAGCTGTCAAGGAGCTTATTAGCCAAAATATTATTTACTACTCCAGTGGAAACTAGTTAAGCATCACATATGAGACGTCCCAGGATCTACTGTCAAAATATTCTTATCAAGAATTACAGTGCAACTAGTGAAGTTTATTGACTTTCACATTGTTATATTTATTGAAGTAGCAAACATGTTCCATAATGAATGCTTGAACAGAAATCATACTGTTGATACCCTGCAACTTCAAATCCAGCAAAACTACAAATGTCTCAGGTGATAAAGATCTGTATGTGTTCCATTACAAGCAACCTAGCCAGCAACACTACACTGTTAAAGACCGAGATACTTAAATGATTGTACCCAGCTATATAACCTAACCATCCTTTAAGGATACCTCACTGCCATTTCACCTATATTTGAATCTGGTTTGTAATAATTTTATGGGCAGTTATACTGATAAAAACTAATACAAACTACAAAAAATAAAAGAATAGAAAGAAAAAATAGGAAGTGCAAGAAAAAAGAAAAAATAATAGAAGAAAAATAGGAAAAAATAAAGAAAATATAGCCAAGAAAAAGAAAATAAAGAAGTGAGTTCCCTCTTCATCACAACAATTTTAACAACTTAGCATCTTTTCTTAAAGTACAACAAACAATCTCTTCATCCCATATCTCAACTCTTATCTATAAACAGATCCTTAAAACCTATCATTCAGTCCTAATCAGCAAAAGTCCATCTAGAGTTACCAGAAAGAACAACGTATCTGTTTTAAACTTGATCAAATAAACCCACTTTATGTTCCTTCCTTTTACTTTTAACAATCGTTATCCAAGTTGCTTTTTTGGTTTGCCATTTGTATATCCCTTTTAATTATTAAGACATCAACCAGTTTCATTTGTATATCCAGTGTAGCATCTTTTTCCATATCATTCTTGTAAGTTGTCATTTTTAAATTCACTTTCAGCTCAGTTTCAGTCTTGTCCAGTGAAACTTGTTCCTCTTCCAAAACATATTTTAAAAACGGTCTATCCATAATGGCAGACACTTTTAAGATTAACTTCTAAGTCCACTGTTCACAATGTTAAAATATTTTGCTCCATTCTGTGTTAGTGGATGGAGTGTTCTTCTCCTTTAATTGTAATCTTTAGTTCCTTCTGGTTCCCTCTAGTGTTCAACATTCAAATTCTCATACTATCATGTTTTCTTTTAAGAACTGAAAACAGCAGCATTTTCCCATGGGAAAGATTTTTATGATTAATTTCAAAATCTTATTTCAAATTCATCTGGACCCTTAGTCAGTTTATAGCTTTTCAAAATCAACATTCCAATCACCCCTTTGTTTACTCAAAAAGAGAGTCCTTTTTGTCCTTGAACGTACCTTTAAATCTTCTTTTGCTAAGGGTTAAAGGAAACACACCCAGTACATGTTACAAGACATGTTGATCGAAAGGTTCTTACTAGTTGAAAAGCAGTTAAGAGGGAAATTCCAAAAATGATCAAGAGAAGAGGCTTGGCAAACTTTATGTCCATATAGGCTACACTGAGGCTATGAGCTTGGTGGAAATTCCTCGACTCCCAGCTGCTGCATTCATGAGCTGACTGCAGAAACCTCAGTCCCTGCAGTCTACTCATAAGGAGCAGCTCTCCAGAGTGCAAGTGGGCAATCTCACAATCTCTACTTAATCCGGAGAGATTTAAGCCAGCTAGGAGTCACCTTCTGGCCAATCTTACAACACCATCTCTGTTGCTTTGGAGACATCTGTTTCACTGCCAAAAGTGAATCTGGTTTGGTAAAGAAAAAAATAAGTTTCCTGATGGCTGAGCCAAATATGGAATGCCCAGTCCTGGGATATCTAACCGACTTCAGCATTATGTCTAAGTTACGGACTGCAAAAGATATGTTATTTTTCACAACTAATTCATATGCAAATATACAATTAACATGCACTGCTTTTATTTGCTGTCTTGCCTTTAATTTTACAGTATTACAGTCTAATGCTGCAGAATAATGAACTGAAATCAATACATGATTTTTTTTATTTTTTTATTCATTCTGATCCTTGACAGGTCACAACAAAGTAAGGGAAAGTAAATAAGGTAAAATTTTTAAAAATCTACCATAAGACAAAACCAATATAACTGTCATGAGCACTGATGGTGAGCAGGAGGGGGCCTCTATCCAGGGGGGGAAATGCATGCGTAGCACTGAGGAGTTGAGCAGCCATTCAAAGAGACACAGAACAGACCCACCTTGACTTTTGGGGTTTATCTGTCTGAGTGTTTCCCACGCTTCTTCCGTTTGTTAGGATTTTCTGTCTAATGTAGCAGTAATAAAGCACTAGAGACCTATTCCTCATCTCAGCGTGGTTTCCTGACTGTTAGGACAATAACACCCATGGTAAGAAAATAAACATTTTAAAAATTTACTCCATAACACCAGTACGTTATAACAACTCAAACAATCTAAAATTAACAATAACAGTAACAATTTTTAAAAAGCATAATAAAAAATGAAATAATTATGAAAGATTACACCCTAAATAACCTCTGGAATAATTTAGCCTTTGCTAGCTCCTGGAAGGCCATCAGCAAGGGGACCAGTCTTAATTCTAGAGGGAGGCTGTTCCAAAGAACAGATGCCACAGTTTAAAAACAATGAGTTCAAGCCTCAGTCCTGCTCACTTCACAAAAATGGGGCACCACCAACATATTCTGGAAGGACCTCCTTGGCTGGGTCAACACTGGGTGGGAATAGATCACCCTGCAGTACCCTGGTGTCAAGCCATATTACTCAAAAGTAACACTTTGAATTGCACCTGGAAACCCATTGGTAACCAATGCGAAGCTCTAAAGATGAATCTATTATCATCACAGTGTCTAGTGCCAATCAACAAATGGGACAATTCATTTTGTATCAACTGTTCTTTCTGAGTGGTCATTAAATGCAGCCCCACTTGGAGTTCATGTTCAGTGCATGGTTTAGGCTTTTCTTATTCACCACCTGCCAATAATACCTGCCAGCCAACTATGGTATTTCTTAAAAATAAAACTGGCTAAAAAAAGTATCCACCAAAGAAATGTATCATCCAGTCAACTAACTTTACAAACTTAACAGGTATTTGCTTGTCTGATGCCTGATCTTTAAATGACAGTTTCTCAGCAAAGCTACAAGGAATGTTCAAATTCAGTGTAAAATTCATTCCCATAATCCACTAGTATTGATTGCTCAATAGGAAAATCAACCATAATGTTGCAGCGGGTAAGAATAGAACAAACAAGAGTAGAAACTCTATGTCTAGACTCAAAGCAAGCTTTTTAGCTTGCCTGCCCACTTCCTTCCTGATCAAAATACACTCACTATACTATCTAAATTAGGCCCGAATGTAGATATACTAAGGTCCTATTTTTGTCTTCATTTTCAAACCATAAGGTCCTCAAACCCTATCTTTAAACTATTAGTATGTCTACTTGTCATTTTTTAAAAATTTCTTTTCTTCTATCTCCAAATCACTCTTATTATATTCTCTCATAGAATATACAACTATTCTTACTCTAAATCACAGTAGGGTTTTTCTTGATCTCTTTTTGATCATTGTTGCTTATTTCCCTTGATCTCTTTTTGATCATTGTTGCTTATTTCCCTGTGTCTTTTGCTCCTTCCCTAAAGAAGCATTCTAGACCCACTTTTCCTTCAAATTCCTATTTTGCAGTCCACTGCCTAATCTACAATATTTAAGTATTTTACCCCTAGATTCCTAAACATCTAGCTTTTCCATCTCTACTGACTTCTTCTAAGTTCTTACACATAACCTATGTGAGTTTTCAGTCTTAGCTTAAATGCCATTCTTTTTTATTGTAGGAGTAGACAATCTGACCTAAACCAATGAATATTCCATGCTACCACAGTGTGAGGTGCTTCACTAGTGTAACATGGACTCAGTGTTAGGTAACACAAAATAGACCACTGCCCCCAATAGCTTTGTTTGAAAAGTTCCACTGATCTCAGAATAGCTTTCTCTAGTTAAGCATACTTTTTATCAGTCTTCCAAAAATGTTCACTACATTTATTGTTTATTTTATTAAATCAATTTAATAATTATTAAATTGTTTTCTCTTGTGCTTATTGCAAATGGGCACTGCTACCACGTATACAAGTTAGTGCTTACTCAGGATTCCATTTCTGTGAAAGGATGTCACAGGAAATAGGTGTGACTTTTGTAATGAAGACTTATTTACACAGAGATAACTGTTCACAGGATTGATGCTTCAGACAGGTCCTGTTTCTTTTAAGATTCCTCAAGAAACCCAGTGACATAAAATTTCCTACAGAAAGAAAGCGACATTAACTCTGCTTCTTTGTCAAATACTGCCTTCCACTACATTCACAGATCTCACCCAATCCCCACATTTGACAAACAGAGAAGAAAAATTAGTCATTTCTGTCCACTACCAAAACTCATGGATGTCTCCCTTCCTCTTTTGGGGGAGATGGGTGGTAGCAAAATTTGAAAGAAAGAAAGAAAGAAAGAAAGAAAGAAAGAAAGAAAGAAAGAAAGAAAGAAAGACAGACAGACAGACAGACAGACAGACAGACAGACGGAAAGGGTCGTGCTTAGTCCTGTTCCATAAATGAATTATGGAACACAGTAGATCTGTGTTATTTTTTTATTTTTTAACATTCAAATAAATGTATCACTGCTGGCATAGCTGTTTTAGAAATATTAATTGATTACAAAATTGTTCCCCAACAGTGTAATACTTGCATTGTACAGCATTACAATGTAAGAAATATAATAAGTAATGTCCTAAAGAAATTTTTTAAAACTGATACTAAAAAAAAGACACTTCCTATTAGAAGGAACTGCAGATTGTGTGGGCCATCTAGTGGGAAAGCACTGTAATTTCATTCAAAGCTGACATCCTAAAAATGAAACCAAAGAAACACTTTTCAGAAAATATATATATCAGTTACACCGTAATTACATAAGTTATCTTTATTATGGCTAAGAAAAAGTGTGATAGAGCTTATTAAGAAACAAAAAGAGCCAGCAAAACATAAACAAGTATGTATAGTGCATTTTTTTTTAATTTAAAGGTTTCTCTATTTGTCCTTGTCATGTTTATTTCTAATAAACAACCGTAGTGGATCACTAAAACTAATCTATTTTACATCTCCATTTTTAATAAGCCACTGGCCTAATTGAGGTTATAGTCTTATGTACATAAGCACCATATATTAACATGGAGAGAAGTCTGAGTGCGATTTAATGATGTGCAACACTGCGTTGTCAGACAATCTTTAAGGTTTCAATATCTGGTGAAGAAAATGTGATATTCCACAAACACACTATACAATTAATGCTAGATGCACAAGGATTTACATTTTAGCTGATTAAGCCAAAATCTGCAACTAGAGTCCATTTTCCAAGCAAGCCCCACAACACCTTTCTACTGACGTATATAAAATTTCAAATAGACACTTGCATTTAATTTATGCATAAACTTTTCCCTGATGTAAAGTATTATTAACTCACAGCTTCAGTCTAACACTCCTCCTAAGCATCTAAGGATAAAATAAAAGAACATCTCATGTATCACTCTAAGTTCCTAGGAGAGACTGAAAGATACAATCGTGATCAAACAAAATAATAAAAAATATTTATATTTCTGGGCAACACTTCTGGGAAGGATGCATGTCCTCTCAATTAATATGAAGGCTGATTCAATTACAGAAGGAAAGAAAATTGCAATATATTAAGCAAGCCTTGCCCCTGTAGATATTTAAATGTATTTTAAATACTCCAATCATTTATTCTAGATTACTTTGTACCTTGCTCAGCTGCTCTTCTTTCCCTGGCTAAACCAGTTTTTCTTCAGAAGTTTAATAATTTATTGTGAGAACTAATTAAAACACAGGATTGCTTAATTAACTGCTTAAATCCCACCAAATATATTCAAACAGCTAAAAAAAAGGAAAATTAAAAGGAGGATGATGGCTTAAGTGAAGCTTTTCTGGGGAGTAATCAAGTTCAGCCACCTTGCTGCTGGATATCTTCTTTCCTTTCCTCTGTCCCAGCATTATCCAAGACTTCTCTGAGATAGGACTTTGCATAATGTGTCCAACATTTGAGTCTGGTCATTTATGCTCTGAGTAACCTGCATTGATTTGTTCTATGATCCATTTCTTTCTCTTCTTGGCAACCCATGGTATTCTCAGGAGTCTTCTCCAATACCAAAGTTCAAAAGCATCAATATTCTTTCTACCTTGCTTCTTTGAAGTCCAACTTTCACTTTCATAGCATGTCACAGGGAAAAAACATTGCCTGTATGCTTTTGAACACTGTAGATATAGACGCATCATGGCATCTGAATATCTTTTCCAAGGTCTTCATTGGTGCTCTATCAAGTGCTAGTCTGTGACATATTTCTTTAGCACTGGCTCCTTTGCTGTTGATAGTAAAGGTAAAGGTTTCCCTTGACGTAAAGTCCAGTCGAATCCGACTCTAGGGGGCGGTGCTCATCTCCGTTTCTAAGCCTTGGAGCCGGTGTTGTCATAGACACTGTAGTTTGGTGTTACTTATATTTAATCTCAGGCCCATTTTTTTCATTGTGCTCTTTGACTTGTATTACTAAAGGCTGCAGATAGTTTACTTTTCCATACAGATTATGCATCTATATAACTATACAGATTATGCACCTGTATAACCAACCTGTCTTCCTCTACCTTTCCCCACTTCCCACCTTGTCCCAATTTAAATCCTGTATCAGTCTAGCCACTCCATGCATCTGATAAGATAAGCTGCAGCTCATGAAAGTTTATGCCTACCACGTTGATAAATGTTAGCAATTCAATTGATAAAAAATCTCCATCTTGCATTATTGTTCAACATTACTTAGCAACCACTCATTCAGCAACCATTCAAAGTTACAACAGCATTGAACAAGGTGGACTTATGACCTGTCCTACGGTCACGTGATTGCAATTCAAGTGCTTGGTAACCAGCTCGCTCTTATGACCGATGCAGTGTCCCACAGTCACATGATCGCCATTTGCAACCTTCCCTGCTGGCTTCCCACAAGCAAAGTCAATGAGGAAAGCCAGCGGGGAAGGTTGCAAATCGCTCCCATAAGTTGCTTTTCTCCCAAAGAGCCACCTGCACGACCTAACACACTAGCACCGCACAGCAGCCCAGCCCGCCTGCCTGCACTCGTGCCACACAGCAGAGCCCACCCATGTGCCCTGTTGTATATGCGCCACATGGCAACTCCCATCCAAGTGCTCTGCTGCAGTTGCACCATGTGGCAGCAGCCACCCATGCTTCCTGTTGGATTTGTGCCGTACTGCAGTGCCCACCCAAGCGCCCTGTTGCATTTGCACTGCACAGCGCCACCCACCTGAGCACCCTATTGCATTTGTGCCACAGTGCAGCACCCACCCAAACACCCTGTTGTAGTTGCACCGCACGGCAGCACCTCCTGTGTGCCCCACTGCACTCACACTGTGTGGCAGCAACTGCCTGCATGCCACATTTGCACTCGCACCATGCCACCCCTCCAGGCCACCCGCACTCCGTAGCACTCACCCACCTGCTGGCCTGCTTGCAATCCTCCTAAGGAAAGTCTTGTCATGACCTGGACTTGCAAATTCCTACTCGCTTCCCCATTGACTTTGCTTGTTGGAAGCCAGCAGTAAGTCGCAAGTCTTGGTCATGTGAGGTCCTCGCTTAATGACCCACAATCCTCACTTAACTATGGTAATGGGGACTGCTGGGATTGCCATCGCTAAGCAATGCAATCATGTGATGTCATGCTTTACTACCGTATTGCTTAGCGATGGAAATTCCAGTCCCAATTACTGTTGCTAAGCGAGGACTACCTGAATTGTACTACCTGTGTTATTGTACTGCATTATTCCAAAAGGCATTCAACTCAAATCTGAAATACAATCTCATCCTGAAAAAGACTCAGTAGGGAAGCCTCTTTCTACCTTGAGGGCACAGGATGTGTTCCAGAAGTTTGCAAGATCAAACTAGCTGCAAATACAGCCCAAATACCTTACAACTGGCACTGAATGAAAAGTCAAGATACAATGCACTATATGGAAAAAAGAAAGGAAATCACAAGAATGACTTCAGTCACTGCAGAAAAAACACACTAGATCAGTAAAGAAATGCATAAATTTTGAGATATGAATAACAAGTTAAACAGTTGAAAGAACTTTAACTTTTATCCCATCCCCCAAAAGTAGCAGAGGAAGTGAAGAAAAAGCTTGCCAGGACCATTTGCAGGTGTTCAGGGTATAAGGACACATCTGTTTTCAATGTTTACTAGCATACTGGCAGAACCAACAACTTTCAAACTGTCAGAGACTCCAGCATTATAGCCTTTAGGTCATGGCTCTAAATATGAATGAGGGTATGAGGCCTTATTTGCAGTTCCCTAAAACACCTGAAAACCATACCACCTTAATTTGGCACAAAAATTGCCAGCACCAATGAAATGTGGCCATTTTGCCACTGAATTTCAGTGGAACAATTTTATATGCTTTGGGGGCCATTGGGACATTTTAAAGGATGAAAAAAGGAGCAGTATGCCTCCCCAACTTCAGCAAAGGATCGTTACCTTGTTGTGGTGCTAGACCTTGAGCACCTCAATGACGCCATGAGCTAAACCGTGAAGGGCCACCCAAGACGGGAAGGTCATGACAGAGAGGTCAGACTAAATGCGATCTCTGGGGAAGGTAATGGCAACCCACCCCAGTATTCTTGCCGTGAAAACTAAATGGATCAGTACAACCAGAGATATGTCGGTATACCATCGGAAGATGAGACCCCCAGGTCGGAAGATGGTCAAAATGCTACTGGGGAGGAACAGAGGAGGAGTTCAACTAGCCCCAGACGTGATGACGCAGCTAGCTCAAAGCCAAAAGGACGGCTAGCGGCTGACGGTGCTGGTGGTGAACGGCGAATCCGATGCTCTAAGGATCAACACACCGTTGGAACCTGGAATGTGAGATCTATGAGCCAGGGCAAATTGGATATGGTTATTGGGGAGATGTCAAGATTCAAGATAGACAGTTTGGGTGTCAGTGAACTGAAATGGACAGGAATGGGCCACTGCACATCAAAGGACCACCAGATCTACTACTGTGGACAAGAGGACCACAGAAGAAATGGAGTAGCCTTCATAATTAATAGTAAAGTGGCTAAAGCAGTGCTTGGATACAATCCAAAAAACGATAGAATGATCTCAATTCGAATTCAGGGCAAGCCATCTAACATCACAGTGATCCAAATATACGCCCCAACCACAGATGCTGAAGAAGCTGAAGTAGAGCAGTTCTATGAGGATCTGCAGCACCTACTGGACAACACGCCCAAAAGAGATGTTATTTTCATCACGGGAGACTGGAATGCTAGGTGGGCAGTCAAATGACACCTGGAATTACAGGTAAGCATGACCTGGGAGAACAAAACGAAGCAGGACATAGGCTGATAGGATTTTGCCAAGACAACTCACTTTGCATAACAAACACTCTCTTCCAACAACCTAAGAGACGGCTTTATACGTGGACTTCCCCAGATGGACAACACCGAAATCAGATTGACTACATCCTTTGCAGCCAAAGGTGGTGGACATCTATACAGTCGGTAAAAACAAGACCTGGAGCTGACTGTAGTTCCGATCACGAACTTCTTATTGCACGATTTAGGATCAGACTAAAGAGATTAGGGAAGGCCCACAGATCAGCTAGATATGAGCTCACTAATATTCCTAAGGAATATGCAGTGGAGGTGAAGAATAGATTTAAGGGACTGGACTTAGTAGATAGGGTCCCGGAAGAACTATGGACAGCAGTTCGCAACATTGTTCAGGAGGCGGCAACAAAATACATCCCAAAGAAAGAGAAAACCAAGAAGGCAAAATGGCTGTCTGCCGAGACACTAGAAGTAGCCCAAGAAAGAAGGAAAGCAAAAGGCAACAGTGATAGGGGGAGATATGCCAATTAAATGCAAAATTCCAGAGGTTAGCCAGAAGAGATAAGCAATTATTTTTAAACAAGCAATGTGCAGAAGTGGAAGAAGACAATAGAATAGGAAGGACAAGAGACCTCTTCCAGAAAATTAGAAACATTGGAGGTAAATTCCAGGCAAAAATGGGTATGATCAAAAACAAAGATGGCAAGGACCTAACAGAAGAAGAAGAGATCAAGAAATGGTGGCAAGAATATACAGAAGACCTGTATAGGAGGGATAACACTATCGGGGATAGCTTTGACGGTGTGGTCAGTAAGCTAGAGCCAGACATCCTGAAGAGTGAGGTTGAATGGGCCTTAAGAAGCATTGCTAATAACAAGGCAGCAGGAGACGACGGCATCCCAGCTGAACTGTTCAAAATCTTGCAAGATGATGCTGTCAAGGTAATGCATGCTATAGGCCAGCAAATTTGGAAAACACAAGAATGGCCATCAGATTGGAAAAAATCAACTTATGTCCCCATACCAAAAAAGGGAAACACTAAAGAATGTTCAAACTATCGAACAGTGGCACTCATTTCACATGCCAGTAAGGTAATGCTCAAGATCCTGCAAGGTAGACTTCAGCAATTCATGGAGAGAGATTTGCCAGATGTACAAGCTGGGTTTAGAAAAGGCAGAGGAACTTGGGACCAAATTGACAATATCCAATAGATAATGGAAAAGGCCAGGGAGTTTCAGAAAAACATCTATTTCTGTTTTATTGACTATTCTAAAGCCTTTGACTGTGTGGACCATAACAAATTGTGGCAAGTTCTTAGCGCTATGGGGATACCAAGTTATCTTGTATGCCTCCTGAAGAATCTGTATAACAACCAAGTAGCAACAGTAAGAACAGACCACGGAACAATGGACTGGTTTAAGATTGGGAAAGGAGTACGGCAGGGCTGTATACTCTCACCCTACCTATTCAACTTGTATGCAGAACTCATCATGCGACATGCTGAGCTTGAGGAATCCAAGGCTGGAGTTAAAATCGCTGGAAGAAACATTAACAATCTCAGATATGCAGATGATACCACTTTGATCGCTGAAAGTGAAGAGGAACTGAGGAGCCTTATGATGAAGGTGAAAGAAGAAAGTGCAAAAGCTGGCTTGCAGCTAAACCTCAAAAAAACCAAGATTATGGCAACCAGCATGATGGATAACTGGCAAATAGAGGGAGAAAATGTAGAAGCAGTGAAAGACTTTGTATTTCTAGGTGCGAAGATTACTGCAGATGCTGACTGCAGTCAGGAAATCAGAAGACGCTTAATCCTTGGGAGAAGAGCAATGACAAATCTCAATAAAATAGTGAAGAGCAGAGACATCACACTGACAACAAAGGTCCGCATAGTTAAAGCGATAGTGTTCCCCGTAGTAACATATGGCTGCAAGAGCTGGACCATAAGGAAGGCTGAGAGAAGGAAGATCGATGCTTTTGAACTGTGGTCTTGGAGGAAAATCCTGAGAGTGCCTTGGACTGCCAGATGATCAAACCAGTCCGTACTCCAGGAAATAAAGCCAGACTGCTCACTTGAGGGAATGACATTAAAGGTAAAACTGAAATACTTTGGCCACATAATGAGAAGACAGGACATCCTGGAGAAGATGCTGATGCTAGGGAGAGTGGAGGGCAAAAGGAAGAGGGGCCGACCAAGGGCAAGGTGGATGGATGATATTCTAGAGGTGACGGACTTGTCCCTGTGGGAGCTGGGGGTGTTGACAACCGACAGGAAGCTCTGGCGTGGGCTGGTCCATGAAGTCACGAAGAGTCGGAAGCGACTAAACGAATAAACAACAACATGCCTCCCCAAAGCCTCCTGATCTTATTCTAAACCCAAGTCAATTCCTGAAAGGAAAAAAAGGGGATAGAGGGAAAGGACATTTCATTACACTCTTCCTGTAATGTCACAAGTGTAGTAGCAGTAGTAGTTAGGATTTTACTGACTAGTCAGAAGACCATATGTCACATCAAAAACACTGTGTCAAATCAAAACAGTATTTTTTCTGTTTTAAATGACCTTTTATTCCTGACCAGCAATGTTAGGGATTCAGTACTTATAAGCAACTCAGTGTCACTTTGAGCACAGATAAGCTTGAAGATTTCCTTGGCCTGGTATCAGATGAGAATGTGATGGATGCTAATTTTAAAAAGCCGATTATCCAAATGGAGGGCAGAGACATGCTAGCTGTTCTTCTAGGCAAAAATTAAATAACTTACCAGGATCAATTTGTAAGGTACTCCACCTACAATTAAAGACTTTGATTAGGGTATGACATTGTATACATATAGTAATGCATGCCTAATTCATCTCTGACTACAGGGACTGGAGTCTTCTCAGTTCCCAAGATGCATCTTAAGGAATTGCTCTGGATCTACAAGTAGGAGGGCTTTTAATAGCACCACAGCTCTGCCGCGTAGGTTAGTACAGGGGTAATTTTGGCCCTTTAGTATAGGAGACAAAGTACCAGTGTGGTAATAACTGAGTAGCTTTACTAACATACTAGAACTTACTGTAGCCCTTGCTGCACATCTTTTGAAGTAGTCTACCATGATCCCATATCAATAAAAATCAAGCCTAAGTATGAAAAGGATTTAGCTTGTTCTGTAGCAGGGTTTCTCAACCAGGGCTCCGTGGAACCCTGGGATTCTACAAGAGGTCACTAGGGGCTGCCTGGGAGATCACAATTTCAAAAATTATTTCTAATTTGGGCAACTTCACACTAAAGAGGTAAGTTTCATTCTTTATTTTTAGTTTAAGAACATGTTAATGCATATACAGGCCTACAAATGAAACAAATATAATAATTTTGTAACTTGTGGCCTATATTTGAGCCTGAATGTGCAGGGGTTCCCCAAGGCCTGAAAAATATTTCAAGGGTTCCTCCAGGGTCAAAAAGACTGTTCTATAGGCTCCCCATCTAAATAGCTATTATATTTTACATGTCTCTTGTTAATACTACCACTTTGGACTTGGCTTTATTAATTTTCAACAAATTCAAAGCACAATAGGCAGATAGTTTTCAAAGTAATCTCAGGCAGACTTGAGAATACGCTATCATGTCATCAGCATAAAGAAGAATGTTAATAGGGTTATTATAAATATTAGGCATATTGTTAGCCCTTCAAGGTAGTCCATACCAGGAAAACAAATCATGAATACTAATACAGGTAGTCCTTGCTTAACGACCATTCATTTAATGACAGCTCAGAAATATGACAGGGCTAAAAAAGTTACTTATGGCCCATCCTCAAAATTATGACCATCACACCACCCACGCGATTTGGGCGCTTGGCAAGAGGTTTGCATTTATGACCATTTGCAGCATCCTGCAGTAACATGATTTAGATTTGTGACCTCCCCACCCCCCTGGCTTCTGACCCAAAAAATAAATTGGAAGCAATTGATTTGCTTTATGACCATCACAATTCACTTTACAACTGCATGATTCACTTTACGGCTGTGCTGACTTGCTTTATGATCACCACAAAACGGTCATAAAATCAGGTCTGGTTCTTGCTTACTGACCGCATCGCTTAGTGACCAAAATGGAAATGGAAAGTAACCAACAATGTGTTATCTTCCCAGTGGTGATAAGCTAATAGGCCATGGTCTGTAATGCACTTCTTGGCAGCTCACAGGCAACTTTGAGAGCAGACCCCTTTCACCTCCGAAGATACTAGCCAAGGTTGCTGGCAAAATGTCAGGTTACCAAAGAATCAGACCACAGCCTATTAGCCTGGAAGTGCATTGCCATTTGACTAATACTGGCCGTGAAAGCCTGCATTGATGTAATTATCTTGCTGAAATAAAAAAAACTGAGCAGCAATTAAAGGAAGGGTAATAAACTGGTATCAGCCAACTCCTCCAAATGAATAGAACATGTGAAAGTAAACATAAAAATCATTTAACATTACAGGAGGTACTTCACTAACTTGTTTTTGAGTAGGTTTAACAGACAGAAATGTTCTTATCATAGATGAACAGAAAAAGAAATCAAAGCAAAATAAATTATAATAAGATGACCAAATCAAAACTAAAAATATATTGCATCACTCAATTATATTGCTACTGCAAAATTAATATACGCATCTGAATCTTCAAAACAACATAACTTGTTCAGTTGTTGCAATAAACTAAGCACATGTCTTTAATCTTTTTGCCTGTGGGCATATTTGGAAAAAAAAATATGCAGGTGCCACTGAAAAATAGCTGCTGTGGTAAGATCACTAGTCACATAATATTGGGAATACCACCCACTTACTTTGTTTGTATATGCCTTCTTTTCTTGCTTGTTCTTCATTTTTCTTTCTGGTCACATATTTTTCCCTCTCTGGTATTCTTATGCTGTAACGGCCTATTCTCTTTCTCGGGCTGCTTTTACTCACAGATTGTCAAGTTCCCACCAGTACTGGAAGATCACTTAAGACATAAAGCTCTGTGCTGATTGTATGCTTGCTTAAAATTTGGAGGGACAACAGTACCATGGGTACAGCACTCATATAGTGTTATAACTCCTACAAGCATTATTGGAGAGTGCCGGCTTGTACTTTAGAGAGAGAGAGAAATACACATATACAGTTGTAATCCAAATTATTGAACCCCCATTGCAAATCAGGTTGATTGTCAAAATGTACAGACTTTCAGCTGTTTGCAATGAACAAATCAAACAAAAGCAATTGAAATAGCTCAACACAATGAATGCTTCAAGTGGTGTCCCCAAAGTCAACTGAAAATGCAACTTATCATGACTTCTCCAGTCTCAAAATTATTCAACCCCTTCATGGCCAGCATCTTCAATACTTAGTAGAGCACCCTTTTGCTGTTATGACCTGCTACAAACAAGATGCATAGCCAGACACCAGCTTCTGGCAGCGTTCCTGAGGAATCTTAGCCCATTCCTTATGAGCAATAGCCTCCAGTAATATTTTTGGGTTTGCATGCTGCAACCGCCTTCTTCAAATCCCACCAGGGATTTTCTATGGGGTTCAAGTCAGGTGACTGTGATGGCCACTGTAGAATCTTTGAATTCTACAGTGTTGAATGAATGATAATAGGTTGAATGAAAAATAATGGGTTGAATGAAAAATAATGCCACCTCCGTAGGTTTAGTTAAAATAGGGATATTTTAATAAATGAAACAGGAAAATAATCCTTGAAATGAGCTCTTTTGTTACCTAAATTTACTTCCCCACATAATCACCACAATTCACCAGACATTTCTGCCAATAACGGACAAACATCTTAAAAGCTGTCACAGAAGAACTCCATACTTCTTCAACCAAGTCATGTTGCAGCAACATTTCCTTCTTGTGCTTCCAAACTCTATTTAAACTTTGTTTCAAAGTGTGAGTGTTGCAAATGTAGCAGTCTGAGTTGACAGTGATGGTTCAAGGAAATCCATGTGAGTAACACCACCTGTGTCCCAAAAACCTGTAACCAAGAGTTTTCCTGCTGAAGCAAGAGTTTTGATTTTTTTTCTTTTAATGATATTCCATGGACTGATGCTTCCTTTCTGAGCCATAATGTTGAGCCTATGTTTTGTCAGCTGTCACAATCCTGTGATGGAATTCCATACCTTCATTTTCATAGGGTGACAACTACTACTGGAAAATTTCAAGTTCTTTTCAAGCTTTTATCTCTGCCATCAACATGCAAGTAACCCATCTTGTACAAACCTTCTACAATTGAAGAACAGCAATAATTGACCCACAAGTTACTGTGGAATACCCAGCTTGGCAGCAAGTTCCCTTTGAAAGATCTGTCAATTGTCCTTAATCAGTCCTTCAAACTTTCTCATGTGAAACTTATCAATTGCTTTCACAGGTCATCCACTTCACTCTTGATTACACAAATCACCTTTTTCCAGTTTACCATCTTTACATTTTTTGGCCCAATGATGCACAGTGCTCATGTCAACATAGTCATCACCATAAACATCAAAGCATGATAAACAACTTGTACTTGGTGGTGAATTTCAACTGAAAAGACTCTTTCAACAGTCAAAAATCCAATCATGGCATTTTACATACATTAGTATTGCCACCTGTTGGTGATCTAAAACACTGGAAGCATAATTTTTAATTCAACCTTCAGATATTATAGTGACTAAAATATAAAATTAAACCTATCAAGAAAAAACTAACAAAGATCCATATAGTAACAGTTTGTGTGTGTGTGTGTGTGTGTGTGTGTGTGTAAAGTTAACTAAATTGTTAAGTGTTTCATCACATCTAGACCATAAAGCAACATACTGTATCATCTTCTCATTTTTACAATATGGAGACTTAAAGATAAACTCATATCCTGAATCCATTCCTTAAAATCAAGAAAGTAACTTTCTTCCCAAGTACATAAAATTATCCTCTTTGCTATACTCCTGGCTCAACAGAACCAAGTTCTTCATGAAATGAATTATATTAAGGAATTCAGTATCATAAAGAGATCCTTATCTGTAATATTTTTCCCAAAATTATATTAACATAATTTATAATTTGAAGCCAAAACAAAGCTATAATAGAACAAGACCAAATCATGAGAGTTAATGGACCTTCAAAGTTTGGTAGTTTGTAGTGGCAGAAATGAATCCAAGTTAACTGATTACCAGCATCATCTGTCCCCTACTTCTTACAAATTAGATAAAAGGTTTTCTTCTTCATTTAATTAATGAGACTTGTCATTCTATCTTCATCATAGGTAATGAAGTCAACTTGTTACAATTAAAAGAGTTTAACCATGGTTTAGACTCCTAATATAAAGCATGAGTTATATAGAATGAAAGTGAACATTTTTGTTCTCTTTCAGACAACTGGAGAGAGGGAGAAAGAGAAGATGTGTGACAACTATAGCTCATTTTCATCACACTATACCATGATTTACCATGATATTGACACTAAGAGAACTGAAAGAAATAAACCAAAAATGCCAAGGAAATTCAAAATGAACTACATAGGGATTAAAGAAGGGAAAGACAGTATCTGTACTGTGGCTGTGAATGATTTAAAAATTATTCAGAAGTACTCTAGACCTCATACCAGATAGGCTCCTTTAACAAATAACAGAGAGGTGCTGCACTTTACACAAGGTCCAAACCAGTTCTTTCAAAAGATTTTTTACGTTTAAGTTTAACAACCCTAATCTGGATGCAGGCATAAGATATACATCTGTATAACAGATCTATTAACTTTAACTGTTACGTAAAGTTAGCAGCATTACTCCCACTGTAAGATGACTGCTAAATGCTAATCTTCCAACAAATACCAATTTATCAATTTAATGAACAAAACTTTTAAGTAAGCGGAATTTACAGTTGACAAAAACTATCGTGGGCAACAAATTTCAGTTCCTATAGACTTACATAGATATTTTGTGCATCTGCAAAACTAAGAGAAAGAAGGATGTAACAGATCTGAATGAGGGTGGTCCGGCCTCATGGAGTGGAGTTGAGGAATACTTGTAAGAAAGAGGAGATATAGGTTTAACCATGTATGAAAGAGCTAGTGTAAATATTTGTCAGAAAGTATGTCGACTACATTGTGCAGGTGCATATAAAAATAGGAAAAGATAGGTTGATATCACAGAATGCAGTCTTTTACAGATATTTATTGGTGTAATGATATTTGGATAATGCCATGTGAGACAACAAATATATGTTGGTATTTCAGTAGCTTTTTTAAAAAATAAAAGTGTAGCCATACTTATAAACATGCAAAACAGGTTTAATTTCTTTCAGTTTGCTAGTTACATCACTTATTCTGTCAGCCCTATTCATTATTGACCTGATAATTAATCTCTTCTCTTGAGGATGGTAGTGAGATGCAGTACTAAGGTGTCTTCTTTCTGTATTTGTTTCAGTTTAGATGTCCAACACTGGCATTCTTGGACATTCTACTGAAATAAAGTAAATGCCAATAGTCGCATACTACATTCTAGTGAACAATGATAATGGAAAAATGTTAAATGAGTTTTGAGAAAAACTGTACAAACTTAAAATGAATGTGATCCTGGGATAAAAATATTCTGCTAGGTGACATAAATGGCAGGGAAAAATATGAGAGTATAGAAAAAGTAATTGGAGATCCAAGAATGAATTATCTCCCTATAAGCTGAGTGAATAAAAAAAATATAAATAAATAGGCATCTGTTTCAAATATTTTGTTCAAATAATTATTCAAGTATAAGATTGAGTGAATTAGTGAAGGATACAAGTGTGGTAAGTTTTTACTGCGGGACAGATCATTATTTGGTACTGTAGTATCAAAGGAAAGGATATGAAAACATGAATTGCTTTGAATTACAAAATATTTATTGTGAAGGTTGACTACAGATAGTAGTACACAGTGAGAATGGAATGCTTAGTAAATGACAGAGCAAGGAGTGGAAGATGGATGTGCAATATCCCCTTGGTTCTTTAATGTAATTTTGGATAAATGTATAAGAAAGGCTCATGAGGAAAGAGGCACGCTGGTTGGGGATGCACTTTGTGTGAAGCTGATGTTGTGTTGTTGGCTAAGAACCTGAATGATCTGCAGTGAAAATAAGATAAATTGTATGGTGCAATAAGAAATATGGATCTGCAAATCAATGTAGCTGATAGTTTTGTTTGATAGCCAAGGTAGGTTTGTTTGATAGGGAAAATGGAGTTAACTACAGCAAATTATACATTAATGGTGAAAAACTAATGTAGATTAATTGGTATTCTGCAGTTACAGTTTCTAGTGCTCCAATAATTATGGGAAAAACTCAGTTTATTCCATAATCTCTGTATTTACATTGTTAAATCTCAATATTTTACAAAGTTTTCCAGTTCCTTTTGAGCTTCTTTAGTGTTATTTGGTATTGCCACATCTAAATTTTAAATTCGTTTTCTTTAACTACTGTGATGTCCAGCATGTTGTGTTCCAGATGGCAGTCCATCTGAATTTGAAAAACCTAATAAGCATTTTATGTGATCATTCTGGAGCACTTTTTCAACACTGTAATCATACCAATATTTTGGAACACTAAATCCATACTTTTTGTATAAACTAAATCCATCATTTTTGCTACATAATCACGTCTTGTTTTATAATCTATCTAGGCAATTTCATTACAGTAGATCAGATGGTCAACAATCTTGTATTTCTTTTTATTGAATTTACATCTGCTGTTTTTAATTTTTTAAATTTTTGTTTCTATGACATGTGTTGCTAGTGCTTGCAAATATAAAGACTTCTGTTTCCTTCCTGATGGATCCAATCCAAAGCCATTAACATCAAGTTTTGTTATTATTCACCAGGTTATTGTTATTATTCACCATGCCTTCAATTTATTTTAGAGATGCAGAGATTTATCTTTTCAATTTTTCATTTGCTACTGTAACTGTTCAGCTTTGTATGTCACCTTTGATTCTGTCACATATAAAAGGTCTTCCTTGCAGATAGTTATTAACAACCTCTCTTTTCTTACTTTTATGTAATCATTTGGACCTGTAAACCCCCATTGTCAACTCCACTTGCAACAAACCAATTTTCCTTGGTAAATATAAATGATCTATGTCACTTTTTGGGTATAGCACATGATATAGCCTGAACCAATCTTTTCAGTTAAGTTTCCGGACCATAATTTACAACACTGGTTGTTTACAGACCATAATTTACAACACTGGTCCAGTGCGGATTGGCAGATAACTATTTTCCGATTTCCCAGTCTAAGAAAGAGGGTGACGCACTCAAAGACACTTAGCCAGCTTTGGTACCTAAGGGACTAGAGCCTGGGTCTTTCCACTCATAGCACCTTAACCACTACACCACACAGTATCTTTCTCATATATATGTATATAGGTATATATGTAAAGGTGTGTTAGGCAAGTGTGTGTGGACACGAATGCATGTATACACTAATATATAGCAGTATTACAGTAGTCTTCACTTAACAACAGTAATTGACCCCAGAATTTCCATCACTAAGCCATGCAGTTGCTTAGCGATGGCGATCCTAGCAATTCCCCTTACCATCATTAAGTGAATTTTATCGTTGTTAGCCTGAGCACCCACCCCAATCCAAGCCATTCCGGGCTTGGTTCCTCCCAGCCCCATGCAGCATGAGGCCGCCAATAGCAAGCTCCACCCTCCCCAGCCTGCAGTCCTTCACCCAGCTGCCTCTTCTCCCAGTTCCACACACCTACCTTTGTCTTTTTCACTCCAGCAGAGCAGCACTGAGAAGGTAGAGTAAGCTGAGAAGATAGCGTTCTGAAGGGAGCCATGTGGAAGAAATTATTGAGAAGCTGGGTCTGAAAAGGACTCACAAAGCCAGCCAGTTTTTGCTTCACCCATGACAGCTGAGTGAAAAAGGCAAAGGAAGATGCGGGGAACTGGGAGAGGAGGCTGCTGGGTGAAGGAATGCAGGCTGGGGAGGGTGGAGCTTGCTATTGGTGGCCCCGCACCAGTGTGGGTAGGATGGGACACCTCATGCCACAGGTTGCAGGGCTTCCAAAAGGGCAGAGATAGGGGGTAGATAGGTGGGTGAGGGGAGTTGAAGTACCCCCCCCAGTCGTAAATGTGGGTGGGCTGCCAAGCGCCCAAAATTTAATCACATGACTGCAGGGGTGCTGCAGCAGTCATAATTTCAAGCACAGGTCATAAGGCCATTTTTCAGCAGTCGTAATCTTGACCAGCCACTGAATGAATGGTCATTAAGTGAAGACTACCTGTAGTTAACTGGATTGTAACTATTACATTTCAAAATAGAATAGATTAGATGTATCTGTCATCATATTGATTTGTAAATTGTGGTATATTATTTGTGAAAAATGCATTTTAATCCTTTATCTCATGCCAAATCGATGCTATGGGATAATCCAGGCCCTAAACTTGATTTTAAAACCCTGCTAAAAAAGAAGATTTGGACAGAGGCTGGGATTCTTACTTTAGATTAATTATAGTATGATATAAATACCACTTGTCCATTGCCACCCCGAAAGTATTTTACAAGTACATTAACTGAGATCTCAATGTGGACCAGCAGCATTTTCAGCTTCAGAGACATCTAATTTAGAAGAATTAATTACCAAATCCTATGAGACATAAAGTCTATGCTTAACTTTTTTATAAAGTGATAATCATTCTGATAAGCAAATGTTAAAAGACTGAATGGAATTAGAGACCCATCACAACAATGAGAAACTGTTTCAACCCCAGAATCAAATATTTTAACTCATCTTAGATTACAGCTTTTGTTTGTTGTTTATTCGTTTAGTCGCTTCCGACTCTTCGTGACTTCATGGACCAGCCCACGCCAGAGCTTCCTGTCGGTCGTCAACACCCCCAGCTCCCCCAGGGACGAGTCCGTCACCTCTAGAATATCATCCATCCATCTTGCCCTTGGTCGGCCCCTCTTCCTTTTGCCTTCCACTCTCCCTAGCATCAGCATCTTCTCCAGGGTGTCCTGTCTTCTCATTATGTGGCCAAAGTATTTCAGTTTTGCCTTTAATATCATTCCCTCAAGTGAGCAGTCTGGCTTGATTTCCTGGAGGATGGACTGGTTGGATCTTCTTGCAGTCCAAGGCACTCTCAGAATTTTCCTCCAACACCACAGTTCAAAAGCATCGATCTTCCTTCGCTCAGCCTTCCTTATGGTCCAGCTCTCGCAGCCATATGTTACTACAGGGAACACCATTGCTTTAACTATGCGGGCCTTTGTTGTCAGTGTGATGTCTCTGCTCTTAACTATTTTATCGAGATTTGTCATTGCTCTTCTTCCAAGGATTAAGCGTCTTCTGATTTCCTGACTGCAGTCAGCATCTGCAGTAATCTTTGCACCTAGGAATACAAAGTCTTTCACTGCTTCTACATTTTCTCCCTCTATTTGCCAGTTATCAATCAAGCTGGTTGCCATAATCTTGGTTTTTTTTGAGGTTTAGCTGCAAACCAGCTTTTGCACTTTCTTCTTTCACCTTCATCATAAGGCTCCTCAGTTCCTCTTCACTTTCAGCCATCAAAGTGATATCATCTGCATATCTGAGATTGTTGTTTCTTCCAGAGATTTTAACTCCAGCCTTGGATTCTTCAAGGCCAGCTTGTCGCATGATGTGTTCTGCATACAAGTTGAATAGGTAGGGTGAGAGTATACAGCCCTGCCGTACTCCTTTCCCAATCTTAAACCAGTCTGTTGTTCCGTGGTCTGTTCTTACTGTTGCTACTTGGTCGTTATACAGATTCTTCAGGAGGCATACAAGATGACTTGGTATCCCCATACCACTAAGAACTTGCCACAATTTGTTATGGTCCACACAGTCAAAGGCTTTAGAATAGTCAATAAAACAGAAATAGATGTTTTTCTGAAACTCCCTGGCTTTTTCCATTATCCAGCGGATATTGGCAATTTGGTCTCTAGTTCCTCTGCCTTTTCTAAACCCAGCTTGTACGTCTGGCAATTCTCGCTCCATGAACTGCTGAAGTCTACCTTGCAGGATCTTGAGCATTACCTTACTGGCATGTGAAATGAGTGCCACTGTTCGATAGTTTGAACATTCTTTAGTGTTTCCCTTTTTTGGTATGGGGATATAAGTTGATTTTTTTCCAGTCTGATGGCCATTCTTGTGTTTTCCAAATTTGCTGGCATATAGCATGCATTACCTTGACAGCATCATCTTGCAAGATTTTGAACAGTTCAGCTGGGATGCTGTCGTCTCCTGTTGCCTTGTTATTAGCAATGCTTCTTAAGGCCCACTCAACCTCACTCTTCAGGATGTCTGGCTCTAGCTCACCGACCACACTGTCAAAGCTATCCCCGATATTGTTATCCTTCCTATACAGGTTTTCTGTATATTCTTGCCACCTTTTCTTGATCTCTTCTTCTTCTGTTAGGTCCTTGCCATCTTTGTTTTTGATCATACCCATTTTTGCCTGGAATTTACCTCCAATGTTTCTAATTTTCTGGAAGAGGTCTCTTGTCCTTCCTATTCTATTGTCTTCTTCCACTTCCGCGCATTGCTTGTTTAAAAATAATTCCTTATCTCTTCTGGCTAAACTCTGGAATTTTGCATTTAATTGGGCATATCTCCCCCTATCACTGTTGCCTTTTGCTTTCCTTCTTTCTTGGGCTACTTCTAGTGTCTCAGCAGACAGCCATTTTGCCTTCTTGGTTTTCTCTTTCTTTGGGATGTATTTTGTTGCCACCTCCTGAACAATGCTGCCAACTTCTGTCCAGAGTTCTTCCGGGACCCTATCTACTAAGTCCAGTCCCTTAAATCTATTCTTCACCTCCACTGTATATTCCTTAGGAATATTAGTGAGCTCATATCTAGCTGATCTGTGGGTCTTCCCTAATCTCTTTAGTCTGATCCTAAATTGTGCAAGAAGAAGTTCGTGATCTGAACTACAGTCAGCTCCAGGCCTTGTTTTTACCGACTGTACAGATGTCCGCCACCTTTGGCTGCAAAGGATGTAATCAATCTGATTTCGGTGTTGTCCATCTGGTGAAGTCCATATATAAAGCCATCTCTTAGGTTGTTGGAAGAGAGTGTTTGTTATGCAGAGTGAATTGTCTTGGCAAAATTCTATCAGCCTGTGTCCTGCTTCGTTTTGTTCTCCCAGGCCATACTTACCTGTAATTCGAGGTGTCATTTGACTGCCCACCTTAGCATTCCAGTCTCCTGTGATGAAAATAACATCTCTTTTAGGCGTGTTGTCCAGTAGGTGCTGCAGATCCTCATAGAACTGCTCTACTTCAGCTTCTTCAGCATTTGTGGTTGGGGCGTATATTTGGATCACTGTGATGTTAGATGGCTTGCCCTGAATTCGAATTGAGATCATTCTATCATTTTTTGGGTTGTATCCAAGCACTGCTTTAGCCACTTTACTATTAATTATGAAGGCTACTCCATTTCTTCTGTGGTCCTCTTGTCCGCAGTAGTAGATCTGGTGGTCATTTGATGTGAAGTGGCCCATTCCAGTCCATTTCAGTTCACTGACGCCCAGAATGTCTATCTTTAATCTTGACATCTCACCAATAACCACATCCAATTTGCCCTGGCTCATAGATCTTACATTCCAGGTTCCGATGGTGTGTTGATCCTTAGAACATCGGATTCGCCGTTCACCACCAGCACCGTCGGCCGCTAGCCGTCCTTTCGGCTTTGAGCTAGCTGCGTCATCACGTCTGGGGCTAGTTGAGCTCATCCTCTGTTCCTCCCCAGTAGCATTTTGACCATCTTCCGACCTGGGGGTCTCATCTTCCGATGGTATACCGACATATCTCTGGTTGTACTGATCCATTTAGTTTTCACGGCAAGAATACTGAGGTGGGTTGCCATTACCTTCCCCAGGGATCGCATTTAGTCTGACCTCTCTGTCATGACCTTCCCGTCTTGGGTGGCCCTTCACGGTTTAGCTCATGGCATCATTGAGGTGCTCAAGCTCCAGCACCACGACAAGGTAACGATCCTTTGCTGAAGAGATTACAGCTTACTCCCCTCCAAAAAAAAATATTTTGAACTTATTCAAACCCACTGTGTTTATAAAGAAAACAAATGAGTAAATAATTGTATTGTTAGATATGCAATGAGAATAACGTGTTGTAAGTTTTTTGTAATACCCTAAAGTTTTTATGCTTGGGGAAAAATAATTACATATATTAATTTGTTTTTATATGAATTTTATATGAATCAGAAAGAGCCTGACAGCATATTTTCATTTGTAATGTGTTAAAATCCACTGTCAATTGGTAAGGTGCTTGTAGTTTTCTCACATGTAACCTGCACCTATGTAACCAACTTGTCTTTTCCTCCCTTCTCCCCCCACCTCATCACAATTTAAACCCTACATCAGTAGCTTATGCCTTTTAATAAAATCTGTTGGTCTGAAAAAGTTCTATCAGTCTCTTATTTTTTGCCACCACAGACAATCATGGCTCTTCACCTACTATATCCACAGTGAGGAAAGTACATGTCATCATATTCCCTTCCTACGGATATTTTCAAAAATAAGATAATGAACGTTCCAAAACCAAGATAATTCTATTATGTTTTTCTACATGAGAAGCAGCAGCACACACTGTCCAAGCAACTGATGCAGTAGCTTCTCTTTAACTTGATTACTGAGTAATTTAAGAGTAGATTTTAAAAAGTTTGCATACTGTGACAATAAGACTGAAACTTGGCCATGTTTGTGCCTGCCGAGTATGATTACTTTTGTATCTTTAATGCACTTAAAATGCTCCACCATTTTAAGTGCATTATTCAGTTCTGTAAATGATTGAGAAAAGGATGAAATTATTTAAATTTAAATTTCATGAATACGAGCTTAATTCATTGAACTATATTCTCCTTTATCAATTTAAGGTGGAGGAAAAAAGACATCTGAATAAACGGCAGCTAAGTGTTAAGAAGAATAAAATCCAGGTTTTTTGTTGAAATTAATCAATTCCAGTTAATAAAGTCTAGAGACAACAACAAGAACATGAGCAGGGAAGTTCAAAATGCATTAAAACAAGAGAGATAAATATAATTAAGATTTAATACTTAAGACTGAGACATGAACTCAGTAGAGCAGACAGAAGCATGGCTGTTAGGAAGTGTGTCATGACTACAGCGCACTGCTGAGAAGGGAAGTGGGATCACTTCCCTGGAGAGTTTTTGTTTTCAATTGAAAGAACATTTAAGGACGACTTACATTAAAAACAATGCTTTAACAGAGCTTAATGTAATTGTGGGGTGCAGATCAGATACTACTCATAATAATAAATTAATATAGAATAAACATTGATTTTTACATTAAAAGATGTGCCAAATTTTATTTAAAGAAGAAAAGAAGCATTCTCAAAACTATTAAAGCCACTGCAGAAAATGTATAGGAATCTAATGAATGAAGAGCTCATATAAGAGCATACTAAAAGGAGATAGGATGTGCAGTAAATCCTAGAATACTTCAGACTAAAGTTTCAATTTTAAAAAATGATAGACCCCACTACCACCAACATTCAGGAGGCCTACTGCTAAAAATATTTACTACCAAATATATTAAAACAATTTAAATTAAAACAAAAGTGATAACCCATTTTCAGAACTCCTGTTTAGATCCTTTCTGAACACTAACAAGGACATCAGTTCTCTCAACACAAAGGGAATACATTCAGAGACTTGGGGCAACTTCAGAGAAGCTGGACCTTAAATAATTGCTAGGTAAGCCTACAGCTTCTGTAAGCAAAACTCCACAAATGACCTCAACAAGCAGGGTTCCCTAGCCCTCCAGAGCATTTGGGGGGGGGGGGAGACATCAGAAACTGCCCTCCAATCCAACTTCTCTGTTCATAAGGTAGCAGGATAGAAACATGACCCCAAAAAGGGAGCATGCAAACCATGCCCTTTCTTACTTGTGTTCCAATGTCAGACACAAGTATGTAACTCACTGAATTGCACTGTGAGTTTATGACACATTTCATCACTACCAAGACCACCCTAGCCTGCATACATAAAATCAATTGCAATCCATCATGTCTGAGAGAATGATGATTCATGCATCCTACATTTCTGATAAAAAAGCCTCTACTGCTCTGGACATATACAAAGCTAATGGAGCCAATTACTCAGAACATCTAATACACAGGATTGTTATAATGAAAGAAACACTGATTTGATGTATGACAATTATTGCCACAAGGTTTCAGCAATGTTCATAACCAAGCTGTGTCATAACTGACCAACTTCTCAGTCCCCATTAGTCACTGACTGTTATGGACAGTAATTACACAAATACCAATAAGTTTGATAACAAAGATTTTTTTTCCAATGGGTTATAGCAAAGTTCAACAATAAAAGGCAAGCATCCTGAATTTTCAATTTATATATTTTCCTTCACATTATGTGAAAAGGAGAAAAGCAACATCAGAAGTAGACATTTCAGTAGGTAGGTAGGTTTTATGAGTACTAAATGTACACTAAATGTTTATGAGATATTTGCAGGATTAGTGTCATGACCCCGTTGCAAGGCACACAAGAGCCTCACAACGTGGATCATGATCATCAGGAAAGAGAGGAAGGATCACAATCAAATCAATGCTCAGCTAATCACCCAAGCGTCCACACTCATGAACTGATCTACAGCTTAATAGAAGGATATCACTAGGTAATCCAGATAAGCATCGATGACACAGGAGAACTCAAGCCTTGCGCCCCGGAGGACGCACCTGCAACCAGAGGACAAAGACGGCAGCCGGGAAAACGCCCAGACACCCATCACAAATCACATCAACACCTAAATCGCCCGTCCGGTCAGAGGAATGGGGACAGTGGAGGGTGGAGGAGCACAGGGTCCGGCAAGAGGGTATAAACAGGGTACCATGCCACCACGCCTCCATTCCCGTTTTTCTTTCTGTCAGCACCGTTTCAATAAACCGGAAATCCTTAATCCCTATTCAGTGAGTCTGTATCTTATTCGGAGCGAGGCTGGCCCTGACAATCAGCCACAAAAGTATGCACCATAGCCTCAATACATATGTCAAGTTCCTCTAGCACAAGGCATATTACATTCAAAAATCACTTCTTACCTAACATAATGTAGTTGTCCTAGAACAAACAAAAGACCAATATGAAGTTATTTATAGACAAGCCAAAAAAGGTAAAACAACCCTATGCAGCAATGCAAAAGAAATTCTTCCAAGAATATGGCAACTAACTGATTCAGGTTTCCCAAATAACTTTTGTAACTCAAGGGGAAGCAGCAAGGCAGAATTTCACATACACACACAAATAGAAATAGGTATTTAGAAAACTTTGAAATGTATATCAAGCCATGCCAAAATTTAATAGAATTGTGACATTTTTAACCATATATCTACATATTTCCCATTCTCTTTGCATAGGTAATTTATGAAAATACATCAGATTTATTCAATAATGGGAAGATTTAAAAAAAAAAATTAAGAAAGCAACAAGGGTTAAGTCCTTACTGCACCTACCAAATATATTGGAAAAAAGTTATTGGAAGCTTTGAAAAAAAATCTACTTCAAATACCAGTTATTTCTGGAAACAAGAAGCAGATGTTTTCTTCTGTTTGGCTCAACTGTGCAACAGAACAACAGGCCCTTTGTTATGCTGTCAGCAAGAATGTTATTGCTGCCTTTTTTAAAAATGTCTATCATTAAAGAATCTGGTTGCGTGGTACACTGTGTAGTAAATGAGAATTAACAATAATGGTTTAAACAAAGAACAGTTGCAATGTGAACTATTTCATTAATATTCTTTCATGACTTTAAAGAACAAAAGAATCCTTCAACTGCAACAAGCCAACAAATATATTTTAACAGGATATAACAAAAATAAAGGTTTTAAAACCCAGGAAATCCCAGATTATGCAATTTGAGTTTTATTCCCACTAGACTGCTCAAAAATTAAGCAGTTGAAAACTGCATTCCCTTATCTTTTGAAATTTACAGAAAAAAAGGTTTACTTTTTGTGGTCAGTTTGGCTTGTCCCTTCACTAAAACCCAATAGAAAATAATTTTCTGAACTTTGCATCAGAACAATTCATACAAATATTCACCCCCGCACAAAAGAGAGTATCTACAAGAATTTTCCTCTACAATCTACAAGAAACACTTTTTCATATTAGGATTTACACTTCGTTGTTGTTTATTCGTTTAGTCGCTTCCGACTCTTCATGACTTCATGGACCAGCCCACGCCAGAGCTTCCTGTCAGTCGTCAACTCCCCCAGCTCCCCCAGGGACGAGTCCGTCACCTCTAGAATATCATCCATCCACCTTGCCCTTGGTCGGCCCCTCTTTCTTTTGGCCTCCACTCTCCCTAGCATCAGCATCTTCTCCAGGGTGTCCTGTCTTCTCATTATGTGGCCAAAGTATTTCATTTTTGCCTTTAATATCATGCCCTCAAGTGAGCAGTCTGGCTTTATTTCCTGGAGGATGGACTGGTTTGATCATCTGGCAGTCCAAGGCACTCTCAGAATTTTCCTCCAACAGCACAGTTCAAAAGCATCTATCTTCCTTCTCTCAGCCTTCCTTATGGTCCAGCTCTCGCAGCCATATGTTACTACAGGGAACACCATTGCTTTAACTAGGCGGACCTTTGTTGTCAGTGTGATGTCTCTGCTCTTAACTATTTTATCGAGATTTGTCATTGCTCTTCTCCCAAGGATTAAGCGTCTTCTGATTTCCTGACTGCAGTCAGCATCACTTCTACTTATCAAGAAACAATCATGGTACAACAAAGTTACTAAAGTTCACTGAGCATTTGTTTGCATGGGGAGGTGTGATTAATTTTTATTACAGTAGTTCCAAACAAAAACTTTTTTTAACATTTCCCTTAGTTCAAATGGATACCACACCCCTGTCAACAAGGGTAGAAAGGATTCTGTGTTAAATTTAATGAAAAAGATGTGGAATGAAGATTGTGTTTACATATGGCAAATAATGGGAACCTAACAAACCTCAACTTTTAGAATCCAACCCCTCGCAGTCTCAACAAGTATAAACCACAACAAAAGATAATGGAGTTATAGTTCAGCAATATCTCAAGAGTTGCTGAAGTAGATATTAAGGGGAATAATGATAATCTGTATAAAAAAATTACCTCTGAATATGAATTAATGAATATAATTAACATACCCCTAGGGGTGGTATGTGTCTTCCTCAACCTCAGGTCCTCTACCAGAGGCCTGGGAGCTTGAGGGTTCCGTGCAGTATCTTAGCTGTTCCTAGCATTGCACTCTTCTGGACAGAGAGCTCTGATGTTGCTCCTGGGATCTGTTGGAGCCACTCTCAGCTTAGGAGCCACAGCCCCAAGTGCTCCTACCACCACTGGGATCACTTTGGCCTTCACTTTCCATATCATCTCTAGTTCCTCCTTCAGGCCCTGGTACTTCTACAGCTTCTTATACTCCTTCTTCCTGAAGTTGCTGTCACTTGGCACCGCTACATCTATCACCACAGCTGTCTTCTGGTCCTTGTCTACTACCAAGATGTCTGGTTGATTGGCCAGAACCTGTCTGTCTGTCTGGATCTGGAAGTCCCACATGATCTTAGCGCTGTCGTTCTCCACAACCTTCTATGGAATCTCCCATTTGGACTTGGGTGGGTCTAGCCCATACATTGTGCAGATGTTCCTGTACACAATGTCAGCTACTTGGTTGTGCCATTCAGTGTATGCTGTTCCTGCCTGCATCTTACACCCTGCCACTATGTGTTGGATTGTCTCTGAGGCCTTTCTGCACAGTCTGCACTTTGGGTCCGGTCTAGTGTGGTAGACTCCTGTTTCTATGGATCTGGTGCTCAGTGCCTGTTCTTGGGAGATACACACACACACACACTATCTCTATCTCTATCTCTATATCTCAGACACAGATAGATATAAAAAATTCTAATTAAGTTCCACGGAGCTTACTCTCCCTATTAAGCAAGTTTGCCTGTTTGTTTACTGAATGTATACCTGCTACAATCAAGAGTCTCTCAGCAAATCACAGACATAAGAAAAATAAAATGTCTATGGAAAAGTAAAAAAAGTATACAATAATCAAAACATATTTACAATCATCCAACCTAGGCACCATCTATAACCATAGGCTCTCTGGAATTGCTTCAAGAAGGAGGCTGTTCCATAATATAGGCACCACCCCAGAAAATATAGGCACCTACAAACTTCTATCCTATGTAACTTGTGGAAATGGATTTTGTGGATTTAGCCAGGTGGATGGAGAAAGTGGCCCTGAAGATATCTCAGTGCTGAACATAAAGGGCTTTATAGATAATGATCAGCACCTTGAATTGCACATGAAAGCTGACTGGAAGGCAGTTTAGGGCTCAGAGCACAGATCTAACTTGTGAATGTTGGCATGTTCCAATCAATAAATAAGCCTTTGCATTCTGGACTAATTGAAGGTTCTAGATGGTCTTCAAGGGCAGACCCATGTAGAATATACTGCACTAATCCTGACATTTAGAATTATGCCCTTTGAATACACCACAATCCTCTACATGCCTACTCAAAATGAAGTCATACTCCATTTGAGGAATTTACTCCCAGTATACAGTGTTGCAGTCTCAAACTTCTATTTTAACATAACAGCACCTATAACCTATTTGTCTTTCAAACATCAATATTAAAATAGTAAAAATAATCCCCAAACATATTTTATGTGTTTTCCTATTTCACTCAGAGACAAACAAAAGTTTAAAATAATGTTTCATAGTATCAGCCTCAGGAAAGAAAACTGCTTAAGCTGACTAATAGTTTGCAAAGTTGATGGGGTATCCATCTGGACCCATTTCATGGTGCTGGACATGGTGTTGGAACTGCTTTGCTCACCTTGGTGGATGACCTATGTCAGGAAAGGATATGGGGGAGTGCTACCCTGCTATTTTTCTTGGACCTCTGGATAACGTTTGATACCATTGACCACAGTATTCTTTTGGACTGTCTGGTGGGTTTAGCCTCGAGATGCACTGATTTGAAATGATTCCCATTCACACCATGTCCAGAAAGTAGTACTAGAAGTTTACTATTTGTAACCTAGCCACTGATCTATAGCAGCTATGTCAAGGTCCCTTCCTTAACTGGTCAGATTCGGCAACAGTTAGCTGTGCCTTAGCCACATCATATCTGGATTTCATCTCATCCTGAATAGTGCTTTAGGAAGTCTCAGGACGCTGCAATTCATGCAAAGTAAAGCAGCTAGATCATAACATAATGTAGTATGGGCTCAAAAGCTAATCAGGATTGAGTCTCATCTGCACCTGGATGAGAGACCAATTCCAAGACTGCAGACTGGACTGGGAAGCTAAAAAACATTCCAGAAGAAAGTAACGACAAACTATTTCCATATTCTTCCCAAGCACGGTATGCTAATATATAGTCATCAGGAGACGAGCCTAACTTAATGGCATCTTTAGTTTTAGCTTGCTAATTTGCGCAAGGTACAGGGATCATATAATGCCTATATTGAAAGACTCTCACTGGTTGCCAGCCAATTGCTTACTGCATACAGTTTAATGCATTGCATTAACCTTTAAATCCCTAAAGATTAAGCTTTACTGTGTAAGCAATCTCTTCTTCTGTTATGAAACTGTCCAGTTATTATAACCTGCTTTTTGAATATGCCCTTGCTGCCAGAGGCCCATCTTTTTGGTACACATAAGGGGGCCTTTTCCTATAATGGTTGCAGGTATGTAATGCATTCTATCTGGAGCTATGTTGACATTCTTGCCTTTTAGAAAATCTGTAAAGTCAACCTTCCTTCTCCTGGATTTTAAGTATTAATTTTAGCATTAATTGTGGTGTTAATTATAACCTGTGTTTAACTTTTAATTTCTGTGTTTGTTTTGTTTTAAGATTGTTAATCTCCCCTTGAATAATAATTTGGCTGGGTGGTAGTTCCAAGCTAAGCCTGCCTGAGTCTTTCTGAGAGCTCCATCCTGCCTGCATTCTGAGGTCTCAGGATGTAGCGATTTTTCCCCTTAGGTGAAAGAAGTCCATCCAGGGCAGCTGGTTAAGCTGCCACCATCAGTTCCTGAAATTGGAAAGTGTTACCCTTAACTGAAATCTCAGCGGGGCAGGAAAGAAGATCCCCCTTCTTGAGGACTAAATTTTTAAAACAATGGTTCAACTTTTCCCTTTTTACAAGAGTTACCAGACTCATGCAATCTGGTCCATAGAGGTAGTACAAACCCAACACTGGATTAATTATTTTAATAGTTGCAACAAAAAAAGTACTTGGGGAATAAAATAGTTGCACTGAGTCATAGAATAGCTAGATCAACATATAAAGAGCCAGTATGGTGTAGTAGTTAAGGCACCAGACTAGAGACTGTGAGTTCTAGTCCTGCCTTAGGCACAAAGCCAGCTGGGGGACCCTGGGCCAGTCACTCTCTCTCAGCCCTAGGAAGCAGACAATGGCAAACCACTTCTGAAATCTTGCCAAGAAAACTACAAGGACTAGTCAAGAGAGTCTCCAGGAATCAAGAATGACTCGAAGGCACCAAAAAAAAAATCAACATATAAAAACTTGGAATCATTAATCTGCAACCAGTGAAACAAAGAAATGAAGGGAAGGGACATAAAATGGGAGCAAAGGTAAAATCACACAACTGAGGAAAGCAGCACTGAAAAAAAATCAAACATCCCTAATGCTTCTGCATATATTTTCCCTGCCAGCTTTACCTTACCAGTTTTCCCAAGGCTACTGCATCGCAGGCCCAGATAGAAAATCTTACGTTTTCATCCTTGCTGCTTTTAGAAGCTGCATCTATTCACACAGAAGAAAAAAACTTCTTGCTCCCTCTGCCAGCCTAAACCATACCCTACTGAATCCCAGGACTCTGGCTTTAAAACTACAGCCACCAGCCCTCCTATAGTACTCCAAATTCACTGTAAGTCATTACTAGAATGGCAGGACCTAAATTTTAACATAAATAAAATGAATAAGTTGAATAAGTCTCCCAAAGAACATTCAGACCAGTCTAGCAATTCAGTCATGTAATAACTGGATAGCTGTTAACATCGGCAATTTTATGTATTTAAAAGAGAAATACCATTGTGGAGACAATTTCACTTATAGTCATGAAAAAGCCCACTGCTTTAGTACAAGAATCCATATGTTAGTTTACACAGTTTTCCTTATTGCATAGTTAAGGATTGGCATTGCACCAAAAAAAGTTTCTACAAAATAATGTTTAGAAGTATCTTGCACCACCAAGATGACATAGATTTTATAAAGAAAAATAACGAAGAGCACATTCAAAGTTCCACTATTTTCACTCCTTAATCCCTCCAAAGCAGTTGGAAACTGCTGCTGCCCTTGAAATACTGGGAACTGCTGAAATCACCATGAGTCAAACATTACTCCTCCAGCTGACCAAGATGGGAGCACAAAAAATTTATTCAATCAATATTCCAACCCTGAACTACAGCAGATCATGGAGAAACAAGCATCACCTCTTCCACACTTCACCCAAAAAAGAAATAAAATAGATTGATACCAAACACCCTACCCATGTTGCTATGATGAAAAGCTCTGTAATAAACAATGGTTTGGGGGGGGAGGAAAAATCACCAGTACTTTGCCACCATTACTATGTTACACCTGAGAGCACCCGAAGAGACAATCAACTACACTGGCAGTTCTGTGATCAAGAGGCTGCTCTCCAATATCTCTAACCATGGGGCATGCTAGTGTAGCAACTGGGAGGCAGGGGAATGAAAGTTAAGTCTTAATTAATGCAGTCAGGTTCCAGAATTCTAATACAGTCAGGGTGGATTCAGTCTGCTTTTGACTATTTTCAGGTCTTTGCCATTCTTTGCCACTTCTTCCACGGTATTCCAGCTGAAGAAAACAGGGATAAAACTGACATTTTTGTTTCTTCCTTCTCTTTGTCAGGGAATCAGCAAATGTGAAGGAGTTGGGCTGTTTAAGTTCTTTTCAAGTTGCTGTCTGGAAACTGAATAGCTCACTGGAAGCCAGGAGCTAAGAGGCAGGAAGAGCCAAAAGTTCCCACCAAGAAGTGAACAGATCATCCATAAACTCCAGCATCAGAAAAGAAAATACTGGTTTTCCTTCTATTTCAATTAAACAAACACAGAGACAGAAAGAAAGCTAACCTCTCAAAACAAGCCAACATCATCTGTAGGTCAAGAGTCAATTCTGACATGATGGAGGTAGCCAAAGAGAGCGACTCTATTACCAGTTAGCTGAGAGTAAAGTATTTTTGGGTAGACTTGTGTATGATTACAATCAAATGATTAATTTTTTCTATTCTTTCTATTTAATCAATAGTATATTTCTAACAATTACATGCAGAACAATGCAAAGACCTATGTTTCAATTTAATTTGCTAATAAATTTTCCATAAATTACTAAGACTATGTGTAATTGCATAATAACAAAAGGGGATTATCTATTGTGTCACAGGTATTCCAATGATTACATTTAAGATCTTATTCAGTTAAAACAATGGTCATTCCTGGCTGCTTTACATGGCTATCAGTTCTCTTACATTGTGCAAATCCCTAGTTGTAAGTCTTCCCTTCCTTTCTAGCAACCCTATTCTGGACACAGGACACAACTATCTTGTATGCACATGGATGACCACACATATTCAAAAGTGTGTTGAAGTATATGCACATTTAGGGATGCACAGCTCTGTGTATTTAGTTTAGTTGTTAGTATACCTGGACCAGCTATAAAGTGCAATTACAGACTAATAACTAATACTGTTCAAATACTTTGAAAGAAATCCTTCAGAACTTATGGGAGCATCTATAAATGAAGTGGCTGTACATGCACATGCATGCAGAGACAACCAAGATTTGCTCCAGAAGCAGCAGCATGAGCTTGGAAAAATGCTATTGCTTTAATTAAAGGAGGTAATTTATGCACACTTCTGCATGTTACAAGAGCCTTGTGTGGCGCAGAGTGGTAGGCAGCAGTATTGCAACCAAAACTCTCCCCATGAGCAGAGTCTGAACCCAGAGGAACCTGGATTCTCAGGTGGCCGGCCCAGGTCAACTCAGCCTTCCATCCTTCCAAGGTCAGTAAAATGAGTACCCAGCTTGCTGAGGAAGGTGATGACTGGGGAAGGCGATGGCAAACCACCCCACTCTATAGTCTGCCAAGAAAATGTTGCGAAAGTAGCGTCCCTCCAAAGGGTCGGACATGACTCGGTGCTTGCACAGGGGACCTTTCACCTGCATGTTACAAAACACTTTTTCAAAGAATTTGAGCAACACTACTAATGACTAGCAAAATAAGCAATTATTAGTTCATCTGAAGAGTGAGGTGAGGGTAGAGAAGAAGTGGAAAAGCACAACCACTTCTGTATCAGCATTTTTATTTTTGTGGTTCTTTTCCATTGTATAGAACGGAGAAATTCGTTTTAGAAACAAAAGGACTAAGACAGACATCCAATATTGGCAAAATGGCTCTGCTCTTGATCAGATCACACATCAATATTTTCACATTAAAAAATCCAAACTCTGAAATGATGCCTATTCAGCCACTCCACAGTTGGCCAGGATACCTGCTGGAAAGAAAGAGGCCTGGGGTGTGCACCTTATTATTACAAGCAATAATGTGCAAACCATTAGAAAGAGGTGCTTTACAACACACAGGAACAGGCACATGTGAGACAACTGACATCCACTTTCAACGCAGCTGCTCCCAAATCTTGCAAAATATATAGCTGTCTTAAGAATTAGGAGATGCCTTGTTCATGCTTCTGCACAGTGAAAAGCACCTATTTTAAATGCTCTACATACTGTAGCTCTAACAGGCATATATGACTACTGCCTCTTTTATTTGAAACAACAAATTAATAAACTATGATTGCATGCTGCTCAATCTGTTCCACCTTGCACCTCCATTCACATGAATAGGCAAACCAACCAAAAAGCCACACATAAGCATAGCCTCGTATTACAATGGTTAACTTTTTCCACATATACCAGAATCTGGTGTATTCCATACACACACACAGTGAACGACTTAACAGAGTAATCACTGCTTTGAAAATGAAATAAAAGAACACTGAAACAATGTGATTGTGGTTTTTTTCCAAATTCTCATGAAGTTTGATCTAAGCAAGCATTAATGCTCCACAAGAAAGAATTTAATACAAATACCTCCAAAAAACTTCCTATGGAATTGTTTCTGCTGATGCTCAAAGAAGGTAGTCAGAACTTTCTGCCAGTCAATGTCTGAAAAAGTATCAGCCCACACACCTCTATACTTCTTTCCTGCTTGGGCTGATGCTGGGTAGCAATATTCCAAGTATTGTCACAATAAAAGTCCTGGAGCCAGAGGGGTAATCAAGATGTTCCCAACCACTGTCTGATATTTCAAAGCCAGGATAAAGACTTTTTGATCCTAACCCTACCACAGGCCAATGCTATATTCAACAAGGCAAGCAGAATCGCTGAAGTCTGCTAAAAGCCTTTCAGGCATCAGTTCTGATTAAGAAAAATAAACTACAGCCATTGCAGAATTTCAAGGGCTAAAACTAAGGTACACACAACTAAGCTTTGTAGTCCAGTTGCATACTTATTTTTCAGAACAAAACTAGATGCAAGAGTTCTGGGACTGATTATTTGTTTGTGCATGCACATGCGCACAAACTCACATTAAGAGGTATAAAGATTCAGATTTTGGACAGCTTCCCTCCAAAGCCATTTTTGCTCTATTTGAAAAAAAAAAACTTATAAAAAGCAAGTAACTGCTTCACAAAAGTGATTTTGATAGAAAATGATACAAGGGGAAGGAGTTTTAAAAACTCTCTCTCAACATATTCAGGAACTGGATCAGCATTTTCTATTTCTTAAAATATATCTTGGGATATCAATTCCAGTTTGATTCTCAGAGGTATGTCCTACTGAGTTTAAGATTAATGAATCACAACACATGGGACTGCTACTTACTAACACTGGTGGAATTATGCTTTTATTTACCCTAGGGAAGACATATTTTATAATCCATTCCTTATGAAAGCTGGCTGGGTGACTTTGGGCCAGCCCCTCTCTCTCAGCCCAACTCACCTCACAGGCTTGTTGTGGGAAAAACAGGAGGAGGAAGGAGTATTAGGTATGTTCGCCGCCTTGAGTTATTTATAAAAATAATAATAAAGGCGGGATAAAAAATTAAATAAATAATAATAAAATTAACCACGATTCTATGAAATGGTGAACATGTATCAAAAATAAAGTATTTTCATTACTCTCCCCACTCTTACTGCTCTTTAACATGAAACACCTAGATTGTGTTAAATCAGAATTTCCTAGTACATTTTGACTTATGTCAGTTAATCAACCCTAAACCAGAAACGTATCTAGAAAGACAATGCAATAATTTTCAATGGCCCAAAGACTGTTTGACATTATGCCATGATATCAGGTAACTTTTGCAAAAGAGTACACTTCTTCAGCAAGATACAGCTTATTGTTTTAATACTGGATTTCTTTTAGCATTATAACTGACTTGGTTTGTTTTTTTTAATACCTATACTTGGGCTTTTACATTCCATTATTTCATGCAAATATATTTTGTTCCAATTCTAGAACACTCATCCTCAAAATCCAGAATGATAAAATCAAACCAAGCAAGATTAATTGAATATATATCTTCTTCAATCAATATTTCACCTAAGTACCATTTCCAAAAAGACTATTTAAGGCAGCAAGAAGCATTAAAAAGAAGGAATCCAATGCTAAATTTCAAAATTAGAATATTGAAGTATTAAGGACAGGGAATCATGGAAAGATAGATTTGATTGTTTACTATGTCCTATTTCAACAGATTTTCAAAAAAGGATCTTATTCAGGATTCTTGGCTTACTGGGAATGTGCAGCCAACTGCAACATGGAGCCAACTGAATCTTCCCATTCTGCTCTTTCTCTCTACTGCCCATAATCTAAAAACCTAGTACAATTCAAAAGTTCAGAATTGTTAAGAAAAATATTCTAAGAACAAAATGTGAAATCTTGTTAGTAATTTGCATACACAATTTACATTAAATGCAAATTTCTGCTGTTTGCCCATTAAGATTTTTAACCAAATCAGACTTGTTAATTTATATTAATCTATTTAGCAAACACTTTATATTGGCATACTAAGACTTCAATGCTATGACCCAAAGGATGAAGCTTACAACAGAAGATACAGGATTTTGGGGGTTCTTTGTGTGATATCAATGACAGAGTCTGACTTGGTAGGATAAATCTGACAGCAAATACCCTCTCTGACTATCATCAGCCTTCAAATTTTGCTTGTTCTAAGATTACGAAATCACAACCCTGAAAATCCTAAAAGGGAGAGTGATAGGATAACAAAGGCAAAATATGAGTCCATTTTATAGACTACACTCTCCAACACACACATCTAGAAAGTACAGATTACTTCAAGAGCTGGTCTGAATAAATTTACCACCCACTGCTTAGAAAGAGAAGAAAGAGCTTTGTTTGTGTTTTTTAAACAAAGTGGATGGAAAGACTCTGTGTCTTCATTCCTGCCCTCTTGAGTACAGCAAATCAGAAGTAGCAACAAGACATTTAGATTGTTCTGACTAGAATCCTATAGTCACTGACTCAGACACATATAGGAGTGACTTCATACTCAAATATGCAATTTTCATAGAATTGTTAAATGTCATTCATCATCAAGTAATACACATCCATTCTATGGTATTGGAAGTCTAAGTGATTCTCTTTCATGTACTATAAATGTAATGATTTTACATGCCTCATTTTTATAAAACTCGCCAAAGGTCAAGAGTTTAAAGAATTGTTTTTTTTAAAAAAAAAAAGACATCAGGCACACTTAAAAAAAAATCACAATATGTGCAGAATGACAAAAATTCTGACCCTATATGAATGTGAATAAGGGACAGCATTACACAATAGTTTGCGACATGAAAAGCATATTCATGGGTATGTTTGCCATACTGCAGAACATTCATATAAACATGTTTTACCCCATATATCAATTATAATCATGAACCCAGCAGCAGCAACAAACACACCGACAGCCATGTGTTTTGCTACCTGTGATGATGTATGTACAAACTCCATGCAGGGTAATATGTGGAAATAACTTTTTTTTACACGAAGCAGCAACAAACATAAAAGCAAAAACAACATTAAGGGAAAGGTTTAGAGAGTAAGTCACCTCTTGAGTTCTTTCAGATGGTTTCTTCCTCAAAGCTTGTTTAATCCTGGGATCTACAAGGGATGTCATCCTATTACTCTTGTTATCCAATTACAGAGTTCTTCGGGGTTAGTTTATGAAAGCGAGCGAGGTAAAACAATACACTAGTTCGGAAGCGCGATTTTTTCCTTCTTCTTTTTAAGTCCAGCCAAGCCCCTGAGTTATAATGACGTTGATTTAAAAGGGTTTTTTTTTCTTTTTCTTCCTCCTCCTTCTTCTTCTTTCGTAACTAATCCCAAACAACTGGCAAACTGAAAGGTTTCACGAAGAGAGAGAGGGCCGTGACCAGCCGAGGGAACTGGAGATCCACCACCAGCCGCGCGTCCCGCCCGCAGTCTCTCTTCGGCGACCGGGAGGACGCTGGCGGCTGCGGCTGCCTTGCTTTCTTACTTACTCTCGAGGAGCCCCGAAGTCACGCGTGCGGAGTCCCCCTCGCTTTTCTTCCTCCCAAACTCGGCCCCTTCGCCACCGCTCGGCGCGAGTAGCAAACTCCCTAACCGCAACGTCCCAGCCGGCCACACTTGCAGGAAGTGCCTGCAAGTCCGGCCGGCTGGGACGGTGCGGCTGGAGAGCGAGAGGGAAAGAGGAAAATTAAAAACGCCGCCGGGCACCTCCTCAGGAGCCGAGAAACTCACCTCGCGGCAAGCCTCCCCACACCCGAAAGGCAATCAAAGGCGCCCAGCCACCGCCGGGCTCGCGGGAATGCGCCCTGCCTCAGCCGAGGAGGGGTGGCCGGGGCAAAAGGGCGGGCAGCGGGGAGGGGGGGGCGGTGGTAGTGGGACCACGTGACAAGACACAAGGCGCCCGCCGGCTGGCTAGGCCCAGGCTGTCATTCAGCCGAAGAGGGGAAGGCCGCGGGGAGCCCCGCCCCTTTCGCCAGGGCGGGGGAAAGGGGTATAAAAGGTTCGGAGGCGCGAATAGCCGGGAGGGGCGTGTCTTAGGGGTCCTGCGGGCAAGAGCCTCGTGGGCTCCTGCTAGCGAGCCGGAGCCTCTTCACTGAGGGCGCTTTCGCCCTCTGCAGGATCGCTGAGCCGCTCCCCCCAGACGAGACTGCCTTGGGCCTCTGTAGAGGGGCTCGGCTGTACTTTCTGGGCACGCCCCGCGAGGCGGGCTGCTTTGGGGGTGTCTGCGCGAGGAGCGCGCCGCTGTTTAAAAAGAGGGGGAGAAGGCGCGCCTGGGATGGGGAGCCCTGCTTGGGTGCTAGCAGGAGGGGCGGTGCGATCTGCTGGAGCAACTTTCTCGGCGTGGCCAGGCTGAAAGTTGTAAGTTGACCCAGGACGTTAACCTCGAGGATGATAACCGCAGATCCCTCAGTCAGAGTCCGGCGTGCTGACTGCTGCACCAGCTTCCTTCAGATTGGTACTCTCCGGATGCGTTGGACGGTTAGCTGGGCCTGGCAGGCCGGACGCATCTGGAAGGCACCTGGTTGGGGAAGGTCACACTTGCCATGGGTCAGCTCCCTAAATCAGTGGCAGTCTGCTGATCTTTTTTGTCGATTAGCCTAGCTATTTGCATTTTGAGCTCACCGTGGGGACATTGTTATTATGGCTGTGCGGATCTTCGGAGAAGCTTCAGTTTATTAAAGGCGCCAGGAAAGTTCCTCTTAGAAAGCAGAAGTCCAAAAGGGATTGTGCTTCTGTGCATGGGTTTCTATGCAGAAACCCCTAGCGTCCATGAATCCCAATGACCCTGATTGGCCGTTCCCAAACCTTGGATAAGGGTGCCTTTTCCATAAGGAAGCAGATCTTTTTATGCCTCTAGAGTCGAGCCAATCGCTAGGTCTGTGGAGATCTAATGACTGTGACAAGCTCCTGCGTTGCAAAATTTATCACTGGACATATTTGGGATACTTGGTTTTCTTTGACAGAGTATTCTACCCCTTTGTCAAAGCGTCAAAAAGAACAGCTACATGTTCTTTAATAATGGAAAGAGAAAGAACAAAAGTTGTTCTGGAGTTTTCCAAATTAAACCAAGAGGAAACAGAACCTATTCGTGTTTTCATCTAAAACTACTTTTCATGAGGTTCACGCTGCAGTTCCAAAGAAGCATGTTTTTTCCTAGTTCAGGATGTGCTTTCTTATTCTGTACAGCTGATTGCTGTAAGTGATGCAGCCTTTGTTCATGAAGCCAAGAGTCTGTTTTATTGTCACTGATTTGATGGTAAGAGGCATTATATTCAAAAAGGTTATACTGTTCTGTATTCTTTCTAGGGATGCTTTCCTCTGTTTTTTAAAAAGCTGTGTGATGCATCAGCTCTTACACATTATCCAGGTTCTCTCTGTAACTAGGGAAAATATGGTGGCTACTTTTTTAAAAAAATATTCAGACCCATAGGTACTATGTAGCAAGATTACGTTCTTCTCTGATCTTTTATTTCCTCAGGCAGAACTACAGTTTGTTGTTTATTCAATTAGTTGCTTCCGACTCTTCGTGACTTCATGGACCAGCCCACGCCAGAGCTTCCTGTCGGTCGTCAACACCCCCAGCTCCCCCAGGGACGAGTCCGTCACCTCTAGAATATCAAGAACTACAGTAGAAGGAATAAAAATATGTCCATTCGAAACTTTATATTTTTAAAAAATAGCCATCTTTTTTGTGTTCCAGAAAAGGTGGAATCTTTAGAAAGAAATCTAAGGAAATACTTTCAAACACCAAAATGTTGAAAGACGGAAAACATTTTGGAAGAAAAGCTGTGAAGTGTCTATGCCTCCAGGAAGAAGAATGTATTAAGAAGTCATGTGTTTTTTCCCCCATGGATGCCAGCAATCTCAGCTGTGTTGCTGAGAGAGAATATGGAGTTCTGGGACAAACATGGACTAAGGGATATTGGGCAGGCATCTGTTGGTTGTAGCCTGTGGGTTCCTGCAATCTGCAGAATGTATGCAGAAGTGAGAGAAAGATGGTAAAGTAAATGATGACAGGAGGAGGAGGAGAGAAGGGTTTGAGGCTGTGTCTCCGTTTACATAAACAGTAGTCTGTTGCTTTGATGTGGATAATGAAGTGTAAATAAAAAGAGTGTATCCTAATAGTCTAGTTCTCTGAAGTGTGTGCACGTGAAGAGAAAAATTCCTTATTACAGGACAGAAAAATTCATGTGTACCTAGGACTCATCTAGAGCCCAAAACTAGTTTGCAGCTCTCTCCAGAATTTAATTTAAACTGGATGTTCAAGTGTCATAGAAAGAGACATTTAAAGATACATAGGGAATAGCTATATTAATGATAGTTTATTTATTTATTTATCAAATTTGTCACCACCCATCTCCAACCGGAGGGACTCTGGCCGGTTTACAATACAGAATAAATATACAATAAAATTCTAATAAATATACAATAAAATTCTAATAAAATCCCATTAAAACTAAAACTATTTCTTAACTACCCCAGCTCATAAAATCGAGATGGCTATGATCTCTTCAATCATTATGTAGGAGGGGCACTTTAAGGCACCAGCCAACCCCACGTATGTCGATTCTCCTCCCTGCCCCAAGCCCAGTGGCAGAGCCAGGTCTTCAACTTCCTCCGGAAAGCTAGGAGCGATGGGCCTAATCTCACCTCCAGGGGCAAGATGTTCCAAAGGGCCATGCAGATCCAAATAGTTACTTAACTTAATTACATTTAGCTTTTCTCCTGGGTCTGCCTGCTTTTAAAATATGGCCCTGGTGTACCTTCAAAGGCAACTGTAGCCTTGGCCTGAAAAATAGTGTGCGCCCTTGCTGGAGGGCCATTTGGATCCGTTTCAGTGAAGAGAATAAGAGAGGGAGTTCCATTGCCATAACAGACTCTGTCCTTGATTTGGTATGAAATGCAAGCCACCCCAAAGAAAGTATTATAAACTGTAATGTCTGGGCTTTTGTCTAATGGCTTAGCATGTCAAACCAAGCCCCAAACAAACCACATTATGGCTTAGTGTGATGTGTGTCCCAGGGCAAAGACAAAAAGGGAAAACTTACTTGTGAGCATTTATGACATACACAGTGCAGCAATTGAAAGAAGCCAGATGGGCATAAATAGTTTAGAGGGCACCTGACCTAATTGGTGGATTAGTCAGTTCCAGATGAATTCGTTTGCTTCGTGTCTCCTCAGTAATGCAGTTCCTGCTTGAAGCTTAAGGCACACAATGGCAGCTTCGTTCTTAATTAAGTTAAAGAGAACTTTGTATCATTTGGAAGTAAGGAAATCAGTTGAACATTAGAAAATACTGGTTAAACTTTGCCCCATTTTGCAGTATGGGGTTAATTGGATTATTTTAAGCTTTGGTTGGGGATTCAAGTCAGGGCTTAGCACACTAACTCATATAGTTTGGGCTTGTTCTATTATACGTTTCACATTACTGCTTCCCAAGGATACATGTTTTATTTGGTTATCTCCTAGCATTTGAAGTTTACCAAGGCATCAGGTGTTCTTTGTCCACATTTGAATCAGTGCTTTTTTGATAGAAGGGCAACAAAGAGAATTTTAAAAAGAAAAAAATACTAGCCTAATTTGAGTTTTGTGTTTAAAATAATTTTTCATTTTTGTCTTTTGAAATTTGACATATGGCATTTATATTAGTCTGCCAATTTAAACCATATAATTTGTTACTAGTAATACTTTATTGAATCATATTAGTATTATATGATTAATATTTCATGTTTTGCTTAATAAAATACTACATTATTGTATGCTGCCTACTTTCAATATCGCTAATCCCTCCCCAATCCAAATCTGCATTATACAGATAAAAACATTGAAGGGTGGTAGAAATACGAAAAGGAGATTACATTGTGAGATTGCATAGGCCGTGCTTCTCATGTTATAAACAAAGCCTTAATCTCCCTTTGCCACTGGTCTACATTAAAAAAAAAAACAAAATATCAATTTTTCCCTCCTATCATGGAAAACAATTACCAAGTTTTTTTTGACAATATTTTTAAAACCACATTTTCCCCATGCTAAAACACAGGTTTTGAAACTATACTCTTTTTTTGTCTCTTCTTGTTGATGGGGAAAGAAGTGTTAACTTTATACATTTTTGCATTTTAAGATTTTACAAGCAGTTATAAAAGAACTATTCAGAGTGCTATTAAGGCCATGTGAGAACCCTGAATGTTTCTTTTAAACCTAAAAATAGACCAGAGCTAAATGTTTTCCAGTGATGGTTATTAACTGAAATAGTACCAATATCAAGGGGTGCCTGAGGTACCTTCACTAGGGAAATTCAACCTCCTCTGTTTTTATGGCTGTTTGCCGCCATTCATACTGTTTCTTCAGAATCCTTTCAGAACACTCTTATGTGTCGTACAACCACTTTCAGAAGACCAGATGCAGGTTTGGATGATTTTATGACCTTCTCACTGCACAGGTAGAGGAGTGATCATAAAACACCATTTGCCTTGTCATTTGAGAAGGGAATATCCTAATGTGATGAGGCACCTGGAGAAAAAAAGGGGCCTCTTTCTCATACTACTTTGAGAAGATCCTGTGTCAGCATGACCTAAGTCATCTCAAAAAGTCAACATGAAAATTAAATAGGATATTTATTGTCACTGGCCCTTGGACAAAATTTGGCTGCCTGAGGAAGTGGGTAGGGTCCCTTGTAGTGTAATGACTGCCCACAGTGGACTGGATCAGTGTCTGTCCTTAGGTGTTCCACTTGTCTGGATTCAGGTGGTGTCAGTCCTTCAAGGTAGTCCAGGTAAGAAACCAAGACCATGAGTACTAACGCAACCTTTATTGTAAGGTTATGGTAACAGAATCTTGGAAGTCTGGAAGCACTTCTCCTTCCTCATCTTTATTTTCCAGAGACCTAGGGCAGGTCCCTTCTGAAATGCTTCTCATACCCCCATTCCTTCTGTGGGCTGAGATATCTCTGGTCTAACCATTGCCTAGGCTGCACCTCTGCCTCCTATGATTATTCTCACAGGCCATTGCGGGTGGTGATCAGTGCTACCTAAGGGGAGGTGGGCTGAGATGCTATCTGCCCTCTTGTGAAAACACCATTTATTGATCTGGCCATATTGTGGAACTTCTACCAGCCTGCAACCTCCCTTTTGAGGGGAAAGCTGTTCAAAGGGTGGTGAGTTATGTCCCGTCCAAGTCCATCCTGGACATGGGACAGAAACAGCATTGGTTACTGGTCTGGTCATCTGGTGGACAACCCTTGTCCAGACTTGAATGGGGGGGGGCGGAGTGTGCATCTCTCCTACTCTTAATAGAACTCCCAGTGGTGTACAGTACTATCAAACATAATAACCCCTTGGATCTTCTGCAAGAATTGGAGGTAATGTTTTACAGTGGTTCTGCTCCTACCGAGCACGCAGTTCAAGTCTTAGTCATAGAGGAAGAGCAATTGAGCCCATGGTTGCTCCAAAGTGGGATTGCCACAGGGCTCAGTTTTCTCCTCTACATTATTTAACGTCTATATGAAAGTGCTCGAATAGGTCATCCCTTGGCGAAGAGTGAGGTGTCAGCAATATGCTGATAACACTCAGTTACTAGGCTGGAGATGCTATGAAGACCCTGAACTGGTGTCTGGAGGCTGTCAGGAACTGGATCAGAGGAAACAATCTCAGATGAAACAAGATAAAGTTGCTGTTCATCTACTGATATTTCAGTAGGAGTGTTGATAGCAAGCCAAGATTTCAGCAAAATAACAACATGTGAATCATAAGGTCATAATGCAAGCTCTACATCTTGCATATTTGTGTGTAACATAACATAAATACAAAAGGGTGGAGTTTACACTGTGATGTTGCAGTGCATGTTGTGCCATTTGCTCCTTCCTGTGGAAGCCTATGCATCTTAGCCTCCCTGAAATACTAGTTCCAATTATTCTGTTCCAGGTCATGCTCCCCCTGAAGGAGCAGCTTTGTGACTTGGGAAGCCTCATGGGCTTGCAGCTCCTGTTCGACTAGCAGATGAAGCCTATGGCCAAGGGGGCCTTTACCCAGCTTCAACAACCATACAGCTGGACTACTACTGCAGTGCATTCTATATGTGGTTACCTTTGAGAACCATTCTGAAGCTACAACTGGTATAAAATTATCAACCAGACTGTTGGCAGGCAGATTCTTCTACTACAGAAATAACATCTTTATGATACACTAGCTGCCAATAGAGTGCTGGTTATTACCTATAAAATCCTATATGTCATAGTACTCAAATGAGCTTGCCCATCCTATTAGTCATCAAGGGTGGGATAGCTCAGGATGTCACCTCCACATGAAGTCAGTGGGTTGTGTCAGAAGACAAGTCTTGATGGCAGCTAGAACTCTATGGAACATGCTGCTCCTGAAGATTTGTTTGGCCTCCCCCCTTAAGCCTAACCCTTTTAGGAAGCTTCTGAAAACTTCCTTTTTGAAGCAAGCTTTTGGTGTCTATTGGGGAAGGAGGATGGCCATCTTTTTTCTTATTGTTTTTGCTGATATGACTTTATATGTTAAGACTGGAGATGTTGAAATTATTCACCAAAACGGAGGCAGTACAAACGTTACTTAAATAAATGGAATACTTCGTATGTTATTTCTATATGTTGCATAGAATTTGCATCTTTTTATATTTTCTCTTCCTATTTCTAAGTAAAGTTCCTCCCTTATGTTAAAATATGAATAATTTATTTTTACTGTTTCCATTTGCATGATTCCTCTTTTGCCCAATCGTTATGGGAAAGACTAGTTTATTATGTTACAAATGTTCCATTATCCTTAAAAAACCCTCTCTGATGTCTGACACCTCCATTATTAGTACAGTGCTCAGAAGCACTGAATAATTTTTAATGAATGTAGTGTTAAAATTAAGAAAAGGTATGACTCATGTTTTCAAACTGATAATATGTTAAATAAAGGTGGTGGGTGAAATGATACTAATTGCTCTTAAAACAAACAAAAACATTGTTGGTTCTAAATTCTGATACCGACCAACCATCCTCTAGAAGCCATCATCCATGGTCAAAGAGAATAAATGACAGCAGTCATATGAGCACAAACAAGAATGGAAAGATAACAATGCAATGCCAATATAGAAAAGGGGTAGAAGAACTCTTTGTAAAATGAACTTCCTGCTGCTCTTTTAAAGTTTCAGCCCCAACATTTCTGAATGATTAATGAAAAGGTGTTGAAAGGAGATCATGGGATTATTCCTGTGCTTTTAAACATTCCTTTTGTTTTGCATCTGTTTAGATACAGCAGCTGAACCAACTGGTTTCCCATTGTTTGCCATTATTGGTAGTTAGTTATGGTTTTCTGTTGACAATTTTGTAATGTTCACAGCTGTAAAGCAAAAATGGACTGAACAGCAGAACCATGTTGTATGCTACATTCATATGCTTATAGAGGCTTCCAAAGTCCAGTATGGCCTTTTAAAGAAGAAATTAGTACTTTTGTATTTGTATGTACCAGTAAAATAACAAAACTATTCTGAGAAGTAAATTTACCATTATAAATACAGAATTTATAATTTAAAAGTCTCTTAGTTCTTAAATGCAGTACTAATACTGTATGTGAGTCAATATCCTTTTGCACTTCTCTGCCCATGAACATATAGCAGGATAAAATCCTATGTATCAGGGCTAGCCAGATTTGGATATTTCACTCAAACATACACTACAGTTTCTTAAAAATAAAACTACAAGTAATTAAATCATAAGTCAGAATTTAGAAACGATAAAAAGGTAAAGGTAAAGGTAAAGGTTTCCCTTGACATTAAGTCCAGTCGTGCTCGACTCTAGGGGGTGGTGCTCATCTCTGTTTCAAAGTCGAAGAGCCGGCGTTTGTCCGTAGACACTTCCGTGGTCATGTGGCTGGCATGACTACACGGAACACTGTTACCTGCCCGCCGAAGCGGTACCTATTAATCTACTCACATTTGCATGTTTTCGAACTGCTAGGTTGGCAGGAGCTGGGACTAGCAATGGGAGCTCACCCCGTCACGCGGATTCGAACCGCTGACCTTCCGATCGGCAAGCTCAGCAGCTCAGCGGTATAAAATTTACCTCTATGAATTTCTCAAACTGACCAGAAATACACATAAATTCATTAACTATTAGCACTGATTACAATTTAAATTAAATTAAAATTCTATATTATGCCAAATGGCAGCAGTTTTGTAAATTTTGACAAATCATTTTCAATGCAGTTTAGTACAAGCGTACTCAAAAATAAGGAGTTCCAATGAAAATTACCCTCAAGAAAACGTGAATAGTAGACTTCTCCAACTTCGTACACCAAGATACAGACAACTCCCAGAATTGCCAGCCAGCATAGTCAACCCATACTTGTCTTGTTTCATAATTCATAGCTTGGGTTGCATTAGATTACGGAAAATGGCTTTATGATTATATCTTATATTTTTTATTTCATAGCAATTATGTTGTTTATCTAAGGAACTTCAGGTAGCCTCATTTTAGCTTCACAACAAGATATGGTGAAGAGAGACTGATTGCCCAATGTCACCCAGTGTGATTCATGGCTGAGTCTGAACTTCATTCAGCATCTAAACCAGAAATAGGCAATCAGGTGCCTTCCATATATTTTAGAATTCAATCCCAGCCAACCCAGCTACTCTTGAAAAGAATACTAACATAGAGTATACCTAGCTGGAGGATGCTGGAGTAAATGAAGTATGTGGCTATAGATGGAATAGGTACTTCACTTTTGGAATGTTGGGGATTTCTGTTACCCATATCGAATGCTGTCTAATATGCTGCTACTACTTGTGAATACTGTGTTATGAGTATAAAAGCTTGCATTTACAGAAAGTAAGTGGAATCTGCATCTGTTCACTTAAAAAATGAATAAACTCTTTTCTAGTAAGTGGCAATTCTTACATTCCTATGTGTTAGCTTTTTCTATTAGCTCTGCCAATACAGACTGGTTGATGACTTGTCTAGTAGCAAACTGATTTGGAAACAAGTCATGACTACAAGCATAGCTGCCCCAGTCTGGTAAAGATGAGACTTTACAGGCATATTTTTAAATGGAAGAAGCACTGAAATCATGCAAGCAATTGCTGTGTATGAGTTCCCCCATGCCATTCCCAGAGGCTGGAATTGGGTACAGCCCACAGAAGCCAACATTACCTTGCATTTTCACTGGGAAATCTTCCTCCATTTTCATTAATACATTGCTGTTGTCTTGGTTTCAGTGTCAAACATACTTTCTAAATTGAAGTAAACATATTTGTCTACCCTGGATGCTGGCCAATACTATCCTACAGAGTCTTGAATGCAATCCTATCACAATGTGGTTAGGGGACATTGTGCAACCCTTCTGCATTTCTTGCTCCATCATTTCCTTCACAGTTTCCATTTTATGGTCCCCAGAAACAAGGCAGATTTGGGGGGAAATTTTTTTAAAAAAAATTTCACAGAACGCCACTGTCCTTCATACTGCTTTTCTACACTATGATGGAACTACAAAATGGCAAAGAAAGCCTTCTCGGTCTCCTAGCTTAGTTATCAGGTTTTTAGTTTTGCTGCATTTTGGGGGTGGAGAGGGGGTGGAGCAAGAGAATTGCTCTGCAGCCCAATATCGTTCAAGGGCAAAAGCAAAGATTGTATCCTTAGAAGGGCTTGCTTCCTGCCCCCAGCACAACGTACAGACACAGGCACCCCTTGTCCAATAACAGGACAGTGAAAGAGAAGTAACTGGGCAATAGAACTGTGTTTGGTACTAGAAACCAAAGGACCATTTATCAAAATGGAGAAAATGAAATGTTTTCATTTAGCAGTCTCTTTGGAACTGGCTCCTCCCATAAGGGTCTACCAAACACATCTGAGAGGCATATGTGAAATATTGTTCAGACCAAACCAGTTCATCTAATCAAATGTGAAATTGAACCTAGCTACCTGTGACTCATTCTCCCAGAAATGCAAACTCTGTACTTACAGGCAGATTTCACTTTCCAGCAAGGATTTTAGACATCAAGTATTTTGCAGAAGTTATTAGCCTGATATAAAATATGAGTAGTCAGCTGTAGGTTAGCAAAGGATGGATGGACAGCTCCATCTTTCTCGAAGCAACCTGCTTATTTTAATGCTAGATATGGAGTTTGGGTAAGAAACAGTGGGTGACAAACAACTGAGTTTGGGTAACAAACAGTGAACACTGGACAAGCAGTTAAGTGATAAAGATTGGGGTAAATCAACCTAAAAACTGACGACACATAATGGAAACAGCTTGAAAGAAGCCTAGGCCACAAAGTCAATGGCTTCGAACTTGTTGGAAGCTAATTCTGGACCTATCCGATTGTGCACCACTGACTTCTGTGGAGAGCTGAATCAGCTTTTTTCTTACAGTGAAGGAGGGCAAACTACAGTGGATTGTTCCTTTCTCTCACTGCAGTAAACACGGCTGGAATCTTTGTCCTGTCTAGTGGCTTGAGGTCGTGATATTCAGATCAAGCAAACATACCAATTTGTTCTTCTTTGCCCCGCTGGGTCCTCCTCAGACCCAACCCAACCTGCACACATGGAGATTGGGCAATTATATCTGTACAACAATTCAGGCTATGATTCAGGGGCTGTAAAAATGAATGGAAGAGAGAATGCATCTCTTCAAACTTCCACTATGTGGGAGGTATGAAATGATATGGAGACATTTTAGTAGAGGGACTACAAGGAAGCTTTTCACTTAAAGCATTTTGTGGAAGTTTCTCCTCACACCGTCGGCGAGGAAGCAGATAAGAGCAAGTCCAAGGTCATGTGGAAAATAGCCAGGCTGCTTAAAAGAGAGGGCCGAGTTTTCCATTAGATAAGGTAGAATGAACAACTACTTATAAAAAGGTTTCAACTTTATAAATGCTGCTAGTTCATGATTAACTGTAGCTGCTGAAATTATTTGGATACTGGCTTTCAACTTTCTTCAGAAAATATTACCCTCAGTTGTTGGATTTTCTTTTGGGGTTAAGTAAGTGGTTCCAGCCCAGCTTCCAGATGAAGCCTGACACATCTTTTCCACAGACCCTGGCATTTCTTCAGACTATCTTGATATTGTGCTGTGGTGAGAAGTCTTCTCTGCTGTCTCTTTCCCATATTAAGAGGTTCCTCAGAGGAGCTTCTTTGTTTAAAATCACTCACCATTCATTTGGGTTCCCCTTTTGGGGAAGATGGGCGGTGATAAAATTTGAAAAATAAATAAATAAATAAATTTTCATGTCTTCTGAGGTGTGCATTTGATGTTGAATTCCATTTGGCATCCCTTACTTGAGCTTCTCTGCTTGCTGTTCTTCAAGCATAATTCTTGGAAAGTGATCATTGTACTGGTTCCAGCTCTTTCTGTCAGGACAGAACTTTATCTTACTGTTCCAGATTCAGTGGTGCTTTGAGCTCTTGTATTCATGCTAAAGGAGCACATTTTTATTTATTTATTTTCTATCCTGCCCGTATCAGTTTTATAAATAACTCAGGGTGGTGAACATACCAAATACTCCTTCCTCCTCCTATTTTCCCCACAACAGCAATCCTGTGAGGTGAATTGGGCTGAGAGAGAGTGACTGGCCCAAGGTCACCCAGCCGGCTTTCATGCCTAAGGCGGGACTAGAACTCTCAGTCTCCTGGTTTCTAGCCTGGTGCCTTAACCACTAGACCAAACTGGCTCTCATGCTTTTTCACAGGAGTCAAGGTAAGTTTTTCCTTTCCTTTGCCCTATATCAACATCTCCTTTGAAGAAGGAATGGCACAAGTTAGGTATCAGGCCATCAAGATTTCTGTTTCTAGAACTCAGGGGTTCATATTCTCCAATTTCCTATTTGCTTCCTTTCAGCAAGCTCCCCTGCAGAGGAGAATGTCCACAGCAGCATTATCCAGATACTGTACATCAGAGTGTATGTATAGTTTATAGTCTCTGTCTATTGCTGTTCTACAGGGAATCATGCCCCACCTGTAGATATAGAAATTATACATTTCTTTACGTACAGTATATCAGGTGGGAACATTCCTGATGAAGAACATTCTGGTGGATATACTGTATTCAGGATCTGCCACTTTTCATTCAGGCCTCTGAAAACAACAACCCAGAATATTTCACCAAGGCAATCCAACGTCCTGGATCAGGAAATGTTACATTCATATTCATTATGCAAAATAGGCATATATCATTAGACATACTACTTTGTTTCTGTTAGTTATCTCAGACAACTAAGAATAAAGTAATCTTTCAGCTATTGGAAACTTTGACTAGCTCTTTCCTTCCTGTTACACTTCTTAGGATCTGTAGATATTCCATAACTACGTATAGAATACTTCCACCCAGTATTCACAAATTTAGGGGCTAGGATTTTTTTTTTTTTAAGGAACACTATGATGGTGAGAATACTGAATGCTGCATCCAGTATCAAATTCTGTCTTTGCACTAAGGCATTTTCTCTATCTTTTTTCTTCCAGGGCTGTATCAGAAGTTAGGATAAAGTGCATTTCCACACAATTTCCTGTTTATCTTGGAAGCAGTTGCCCTGTTGTAGAACCCTTGCAGATTATTGCCTTCATTTTGCATTGTTCCCTAACCTGCAATAAGGGAAGATACACTGTGTCTCTAGGCCTGTTTCATATGCATCTCTTCTTATGAAGGACATCCTGCATCTGTTTTGCTCTTTCAAGCGCCACTTTGTGTTTCCCCACTGGCTTTGTAAAGCTCCAGCTGCTTACTCTTGACATTTTGAGAGCAGGCATATGGTCAAATGTCTGTCATCCATCACTGTGTGTGATGGGAGAAATTACATTTCCAGGACAAGGTAATTTTGGAGCCAGCTCCTGAATTGCCAGTTGAACAACACTTCCATTCAAATCAATGCAAGACATTCAGTGTTCCATAACCTGGTCTTGCTGGTGCTGATCTCAGCACTCTTTTTTATGCCTCCTGCCATCCCAAAACCATCTTCTATCTGTGTTTCTAAATGGTTTGGGTTCTGGAATATTTAAAAGATCATCTGCTAGATGCAAAGCTGTGTATTTGTTATTTATGTAAAGTTCTAGTAGGTCATTTAATAGTGTCAGTGCCTTGATTAAAAAATAAATATATCTCTGATAGTACCAACAAATTTGGGAGGTGGATTTTTAAATTAATCTCATGATGCTGTAGAATCTAATGGCATTTTAGCAATCTGATGGTAAAGTGATGAAGTTCTGCAGAGCTATTTAAAGAATGCCATAATCTGATGTCTGTTCTTATTTGATATCATAATGAATGTATAAACATCTGCAATGTGAAATCTGAATGAATGGATCTTTGCTAACACTTTAATGTGTTCGTCTTAACCAATGTGATACATTTTGCCTTAATCAGGGCAATGTATTTTCTTACAAATGTTCAATAAAGCAGAGCTCTCATTGTTCTCAGAATTATTTATTGCTGCTATAATTATTGATGTTGTTGCTGCTGCTGCTGCTGCTGCTGTAACAAAATCAGGCCATATAAGAGTCCAGCAAGACAGTTCTCAAGCCATGGCTTCTCCATATGTATTTACCTGGTGAATTTTTTCTTGAAAATTCCCCTCATACACATCCCAAATACACTAAAACTAAAACTACTTCAGGGGCAATGATTAAAAGATGGCACAGCTTCATAGCAACTGTGTGTATTATTGCATGGCAATATGCCCAAACTCTCTGTATACTTATATCGATATTTAGCATATATTTCAGCATATCTGCAGACATACAACAATACGTTATTTGACGTTACAGACAGATTTAGTAGTATCGGATAGCTGCGTAATGTAATGATTGGAGCCAGGTCAGATAGATTTAGTATTTTATATTCTCAAAAGCATATTCTCTCATTTTGGGGCCAAAGACTTTCAATAGCTGTTTATGAAATCTATAATCCTAAAACTTGGATCTTCCTTTTGTATACTGCATTTATTTGTGATTTTAAAAGCTAGCCGTCTATACTTCCAGCTGGACACAACTGAACCCCTTAACTAATACCCTTTGCCTTTGTTTTCATCCAACCTCACAATTCTCTACAGTAATTCCTGTCTCTCTGTCTTTCATTTCTTAAAACTGTTGCCAAAATAACGTAATTAACTGGAGAGTTACTTCATCAGGCTCTGGCATCTGTATGTGAATAAGGAAAGGAAGAGTAAGATTATTAAAATCTCAACCCGGGGGAGTTTTCAAACGTTCCTACATTTCTGAGACCACGTCTCAGTTCTGAGGTGCCGAAACATACTGGGTAATCACATGGTGGCTGAAGCATGACAAAACAAATTACTTTTCAGCATGTGCTTACAATCTTATTATTTTCAGTTCTAAAAATACACACGCAGCTGACAGCTCTGGTCTTCCAGATGCTGCTTGCCTTCTAACCCTGCTAATGCTATCCACCTGGGCTATCTTTCAGACTGTAAAACCATAGATCAGATGCTTGAAATTGTCTATGTGTTTCTCTGATATTCACAGGATAAATGTCTTGCAAACTCTCTGCTGCAGGTAAATGGTTAAGGTGCTCAACTAGGAAGAGGGAGACCTAGGTTCTAGTCCTCCCTTTGGCATGGAGGCCAGTTGGGTGAGTTTGTGCCAGCCACTCACTCTTAGCTCAGATCAGTGTCAGACTCTGCAACAAGATGGCTGAAAAACAAAACCCTACATCGCATTATGCATTGGATAGACTTTGCTGTGAGGACTAGGTGAGCACAGTACAAAATAAGCAGACACTGAAACTGAGTGGGGCAAAAGCTAAGAAAAACAGCAAGACAGAATTTGTATAAACTACTTCCATTCACATACATTTTGGACATATTTTGGATATTCACTATAAGCTTCTCTCCAAATTTGGTGCACTCTAGAACAATGTTGGAACAACAGCTTCTATACTAGCTAGGAATTCTGGGAATTTATTCCCCACATATTTTGGAGATACCAGGTTAGGAAGGCATTACACTGAAGGATTAAAATATGGTGAACGGTTAACAGAAGCAGCTGAATATTGGTGACAATGTTTGTAAATACCAAAACAATATGAATGTATAATCTTATTATGTACCTGGCTGCATGAACTTGTCAATATTCTCCTGACTGTCAGTTATCATTCAATTTTAGATGTCCACAGTAACACACAACGTATCTTAACTAATACAACATTTGTATAGGCAGCTAATTTAAGTACTAGTGAGGGATCCAACACAAGTGAATTCCAAGGACAGCCTGTCATGACCTCGTTGCAAGGCACAAAGAGCCTCACAACGTAGATCATGATCATCAAGGAATAGAGGAAGAAGATAATCAGAACAGGGATTAAAACAAGCACCCAAAGCATCCACACCCATGGACCCATATGCAGCTGAAAAGAAGGACATTGGATGAACAGAGATAAGCCACACCTGGTGCCCTGGAGGACACACCAGAATCGAGAAGACAAGAGAAGACACCGGGAAAACGCCCAGAGAGCAATCAAGGGTCCCATCAAGAGGGATTGGGACAATGACGGGTGGAGGAGCCCGGGGTCATACAAGAGGGTATAAAATAGGCACCTCCACACCACACACCCCGTTCCTGTTTTTCGTTCTGTCAGCCATCATTCCAATAAACCAGAAATCCTCAATACCCATTAAGTGAGTCTGTGTCTTATTGCGAAGTGAGACTGACCCTGACATAAAAACGGGAACCCCAAAAATTTTTTTACCTAACACCTATCCACCAAGCGTGTGAGGGACCCAGCTAGGTATGGAAACTCACGGAACGAGGCAGCGCAACCCCTCAGCACCTGGCGACGAAGCCCTGCTCCCCTCGGGCGGGATGTGGCTGAGGTCCGGGCGGTGTAACACCCCGGTAAGTATGGGATCCAGCTCGGGGGAAGCGGAGGGGGAGGGAACCACCCCGGCGCCCCGGAGCCCGCAGGCCACCGGGGGCGAGATGAGGGGACCCTCTCCAGGCTCGCAGGCGACCCCGGAGGAAGCGTGAGATGAACCGCCAACCAGGGCGCACGGAGCCGAGGAAGTGCCTGGCACCCCGGAGGGACCAAGGGAAGGTCCGTCCTCCACGACGGCCAATGGCGAGGGCAAGCAGAATGGCGAGCACACCAGCGGGGGTCCGCAGATGGCAGCAAGGCTCGACGCGCTGGAGGAGGGGGTGCAGGTGATACGGCTGATGCTACAACAGCTGACGGCAGCGCAGGGACCCCGCGGCGGCAGCAGCGCGGAGGCACACCCGAATGAGAGACGGCGGGGCGAGCGCGGTGGTGGCGACGGGGGAGCCCAGCCCAAGGAGCCCACCCGACGACCGGAGGCACACCTGGACGGGAGACAGAGCGGATACCCAGCGGATGGCGGCGACTACGTCGGAGCCCGACCCCAGGAGCTCACCCGCCGGTCGGAGGCGCACCCGGACGAGAGGCGGAGGGACGACCAGGCATATGGCAGCGGCGACAGCAGAGCCCAGCTCCAGGAGCCCACCCGATTGAGAACGTCCCACCCCCCCACCCAGGCGATGGGTCGACTAACTTGCGAGGAGACCCAGAGAGAGACATGGATACCGCAAGAGGACTGGAGACAATCCGACCCGCATCAGCCCCCGGGGAGCACGCTGCACGGCTCAGAGGGGACCGGGACCCAAACCAGAACGGCTGCCAAGGACTTTGGCATAAAGTTTGACGGGGACCCCTCCAAACTCTCATTTTTCCTGACGAACGCGAGGTATTACCTCGAGGAATGGGGTCCCTGCTTCAGAACTGAAAGGGGCAAAGTGAATGCCCTGGCCATAAAGTTAAAAGGTCGGGCCGCCGATTGGTACATCCAGCTGTGCCAATCAGGCGCCCGGGCGCTGCAGGACAGCACAGAATTCCTGCAGGCGCTGGAGCTGCACTTCAGGGACCCCCTGGAGCAAGAAAGAGCTAAAAGGGCGCTGAAAACACTCAGACAAAGCCAGCGCTCCATGGCAGAGTATGCCATGGAGTTCCAAGCCCTAGCCGGAAAAGTGGACACCTGGTCTCAATCAACTCTGATTGAGAAATTTAAACAAGGACTTAACTTAAACATTCTCCGGTGGGCACTCTGCCACAACAATCCCAACTCCCTGACCGAATGGATCCGGCTGGCAGGGGAAGCGGAGGATGCCCATGACACGTTCCTCCACGCCAAGAAGGAAGCGCAGCAGATGGAGGCAGCGAGACCCCCACGCACAGCTGCAAGGCAGGGGAAGCCGAGACCCCAACCATGGAAGGAGGAACGGGACCGGTGCTTCACCAAAGGGCAGTGCTTCACATGCAGCAAGGAAGACCATAAGGCAGCAGCACGCCCCAAAGCGACACCCAGAGAGAGCACGAGGAGGGCACCAACCGCACCAACCCCAGTGCCTAGAAAGCGACCAGCAGCAAAGGGGGAGTACCGAGCCAGGCACTTCCTCTACAACTCAGAGGAGGAGGGAAGCAACCCCGACGAGCCGACGGGAAACGACAACCACCTGGCCTAAGGGGCGCCGAAGGACAGGTGGAGAACAGTGACAGGTGCAACGACAAAGGGGTGAGTGAGGAATGCCCCACCCTCTATGTTCGTGCCACCCTCACTCATGGGGATAAGACTGAAAAGGTCTGGGCACTAATTGACTCTGGCTGCTCCAAAAGCCTAATGCACCCAGACCTGGCAGCCGCGCTCAGCCTCCGCTGCTATTCACTTCAGCACCATTTGGTGTTCACGCAGCTCGACGGATCGGCAGCGGGAGGGGGCCCGGTCACCCAATACACCGGAGAAACCACGCTAAGGCTCGGCAGCCACGAGGAAAAATTGGCTTTCATCGTGGCACTGGTGGGGCAACCCATACTCATACTAGGGATCCCATGGCTCATGCAGCAAAACCCAGTCATCAACTGGAAAACCAGAGAGATTAAGTTTGCTGACGGGCGTTATCAAGCACCTTCAGGGAACCGGGTCCCCCGAGCGGCCATGGGGGGGGCAACGACGACTGCAGAGCACAGAGAGACGGCACTGCCAGAGGGACTGCCAACCAAATACGCGGACTTCGCCGACGTCTTCGGTGAGAAAGAGGCGGACAAACTCCCCCCCCACAGGAAAATGGACTGTACCATTGAACTGGTCCCGGGAGTACCCCTACCCAAACCCAAAATATATGCCATGACCCAGCGGGAGCTGGCAGCATTAAGGGACTTTGTGGACAAAAACTTGGCAAGGGGTTTTATCGAGCCTGCAAACTCTCCAGTGGGAGCGCCAGTCCTCTTTCGTGAGAAAAAGGATGGGTCACTGCAGCTCTGTACAGACTACCACGGATTAAACGCAGCAAGCATTTCAAATAAATACCCCCTACCCTTAATAAAGGACATCTTGTCCCACCTGGCAAAGGGTAAGGTATTCTCTAAACTGGACATAAGGGAAGCCTATTACTGCATTCGGATACGGGAGGGGGATGAGTGGAAAACTGCTTTCAACTGCCCATTGGGGGCGTTTCAATATAAGGTGCTCCCATTCGGACTGGCAGGAGCACCGGGGGTATTCATGCAGTTAATTAATGAGGTCCTGCGTGACCACCTTTTTAAGGGGGTTTTGGTTTACCTCGACGATGTATTAATCTACACGGAAACGGAACGTGAGCATGAACGCTTGGTAAAAGAAGTGCTCAGGAAACTCCGCAAGGCAGAGCTGTTTGCCAAGCTCTCCAAGTGCGAGTTTCACAAGAAACAAATTGACTATCTAGGGTATAGGATTTCAGGTAAAGGCATAGAAATGGACCCAAGCAAGGTCCAAGCCATACTGGTGTGGGAGCGCCCACGCACGAGGAGACAACTTCAAAGCCTCCTCGGATTCACTAACTTCTACAAGGGGTTCACGCCAAGGCTGGCAGAGACTATTTTACCCCTAACTAACCTACTTAAGACTAAGGGCTTGGGGGACACGCGCAAATCAAGAAACCCGGGGGTGCTACTAAACTGGACAGCTGATTGTCAAACGGCATTCGAGAGACTAAAAAACCTCTTTACAGCTGAGCCAGTGCTACAACACCCTGACCCCACCAAGCCTTTTGTGGTGCAGGCAGATGCCTCCGACTTTTCCATCGGAGCCATCCTGCTTCAAAAGGACTCCGACAACCACCTAAATCCCTGCACCTACCTTTCCCGCAAATTCTCCGAAACAGAGCGGAGATGGCACGTATGGGAAAAGGAGGCATTCACAGTAAAGACAGCTCTGGAAATGTGGAGGCACCTGTTGGAAGGGGCCACCTGCCCCTTCGAGGTCTGGACGGACCACAAGAACCTGGAGGCACTTAGCACGCCAAAACGGCTCAGCCTGAAGCAGGTGCGTTGGGCTCAGTTCTTCAGCCAGTTCAATTTCACCCTGAAATTCATACCGGGCAAGAAGAACTTCCTGGCGGATGCCCTCTCCCGACAGCCACAGGACGACATGCAAGCCTCCGACATCATGGGGACAGTATGGACCGAGAAACAGCTGGGCTGCCCAGCGGTCATGCGCAGCCAGACAAGGAACCAGCGCACGGCAGCACGAACAACAGGGAACGATCGGAGCCGGCGTTCAATTTCACCGAACTGGCAACAAAGACTCACACAAGCACTACAGACAGATACATGGTTGCAAAACAACCGACACCATGTATCTGTCAAAGACAGCATGGCCTGGAAAGAGAAAGCCCTGTACGTGCCAGAATCACTGCGGGGGGAAATCTTACACAGATCGCACGATGACAAGACTGCGGGACATTTTGGGTTCGTAAAAACCCTTCACCTAACGAGGAGGCAATTTTGGTGGCCAAACCTGAGAAAAGACGTGAAAGACTATGTGGCCAACTGCCCTACATGTGCCACCACCAAACGGAAAGGAGGGAAACCCCAAGGGCTATTACAGCCAGTAGCCAGCCCCTCCCACCCATGGGAAGAAATTTCCATGGATTTTATTGTGGACCTCCCACCCAGCCAAAGGAAAACAGTGATATGGGTGGTAAAAGACTATTTCTCAAAGCAGGCACACTTCATCCCGTGTGCAACAATCCCCTCTGCACAACAACTGGCACGCTTGTTTATTGGAATAGGCAATCATTACACTAACACATATATACAGGATCCACGGCGCCCCCTGCAGGTTGGTGACTGACAGAGGCACACAGTTCACGTCAAAGTTTTGGTGGGAATTTTTAAAACTAATCGGGACTAAGCAAGCACTGTCCACTGCGTGGCATCCACACACAGACGGATCTACAGAGATCCTAAACTCAACACTTGAACAGTTCCTGAGGGCATTCATAAACTACCAACAGGACAACTGGGTAGACCTACTACCTTTTGCAGAGGTAGCCTATAATAATGTGGTACATCAGAGCACTGGCCACACCCCATTTAAGGTGGTCTATGGAAGAGACTTTGTACCAATACTAGAACTACCTCAACCAGAGGCCCCACCCTGCTCACCAGACGACTGGGCAGCACAGCTGGCGACAACCTGGCCAATCATCCAAACGGCCCTAGCAGACGCACAAACCACGTACAAAAAATATGCGGACAACCACAGGGCAGAGGCACCGAACTACAAAGTGGGAGATAGGGTCTACCTCTCCACTAAGTTCATAAAAACCTCACAACCCTCGAAGAAACTGGCACCGAAATTCATCAGACCCTTCAAAATCACACAGGTAATCAACCCAGTTACTTTCAAACTGGAACTGCCCCACAACTTGAGACGGGTCCACCCAGTCTTCCACTGTGCACTACTAAAACCAACAAGCACATCCAAATGGCATACGGAAGAACCTCCGCCCCCACCCGTAATGATAGACAACCAACAACATTTTGAAGTACAAGAGATACTGGACTCAAGAAAACAAAGAGGTAAGCTGCAATACCTCATTAAATGGAAACATTTCTCACACCCAGAGTGGGTCCAGGCACAACATGTCATGGCAAGACAACTAACTAGACAATTCCATGAGGCATACCCAGAGAAACCAGCACCATAAAGACATCTTTGGGGGGCAGCATGTCATGACCTCGTTGCAAGGCACAAAGAGCCTCACAACGTAGATCATGATCATCAAGGAATAGAGGAAGAAGATAATCAGAACAGGGATTAAAACAAGCACCCAAAGCACCCACACCCATGGACCCATATGCAGCTGAAAAGAAGGACATCGGATGAACAGAGATAAGCCGCACCTGGTGCCCTGGAGGACACACCAGAATCGAGAAGACAAGAGAAGCACCGGGAAAACGCCCAGACAGCAATCAAGGGTCCCATCAAGAGGGATTGGGACAATGACGGGTGGAGGAGCCCGGGGTCATACAAGAGGGTATAAAATAGGCACCTCCACACCACACACCCCGTTCCCGTTTTTCGTTCTGTCAGCCATCATTCCAATAAACCAGAAATCCTTAATACCCATTAAGTGAGTCTGTGTCTTATTGTGAAGCGAGACTGACCCTGACACAGCCTTCTTTAACTGAGAAATCAAATCTCCAGTTTATAAGATTAAATAATCATTAAAGCATTGTTAGGGATCAAATCAAGATCATTAGACAGGATATTTATGGGGATTAGAAAGTATGGGCTAAAGCTAGGAAAATCATTTTTTAATTGAGGAAACAAGCAGACAGGCCATATTTGTACAACTCTAGAATCCTTTTTAGTATCCCGGCTCAGCACAAATCAGGGATAAAGATATTTGATTTGGTCGTGATATAAAGTAGCCCAAGATGAAGTTTAAGGAATTTATTTGGCAAATGCAGAGACTACCTGGTTGGGGGATCTGATCTTGAGTTCCTGAAGTGCTTAACTATGGAGCAAGATATGGAATTGTGGTCTTACATAATCTATACTGGGGAAAGGTCAAACAGCTGTGACTTTGTGCTTTACATGAATGAGATTGAACTTGTAAATGTGACTTTAGAAGGGGATGAAATCTGTCAATTTTCATGAAAGGGTTCTTTGAATTATGCTATTTTAAAACCTTGAGTTCATTAAAAAGCAAAACCGTACATCACCATGTTATTTGAGGGCAAAAATAAATTTGGCCAAACAGCTGCTGCAGTTGTGGGATGGCATGGATTGTACCAGTGGAGGAATACTGCATAAATAATGACAATCCTGAATCTAGTAGACCTAATCAACAAAGGAATGAAACTAATGAAATGGAAATATAAGGAACTAACTCTCTGGTCTTTTCCATAAAATGAAAAGTTACTAAGGTTATTATGCTAGTAATGCAGCTTACACAACATGATCACACAGCTGTTCAGAATAATGACGTAGGTCACAATGAGATAGTGTGATTGGTAAAAATAAATGTTTCTCTCAATCCCCAAGTTCTCCCCACTTTCCTAAGGCTGTGCTTAGGGGCAGCCAATGTTGTCTGATCAAAAGTCTTACTCTGAATTAAGGTGGCCCAGTCTGTTAATTTATTACTTTCCTTTCACAACACTGTACCTTCCCCCTCTTTTTGACACTGCTTAACAGCTTGATGGCACTTTGAAGAAAGTGTTTGTAAGTGGAGCTTTGTACAGATGCAGAATTCAAATGCAGCGGGTCTGGACCTGTTCGCTCTGTACCCACTAAATGAAAATCCTTCTGATTTCCTGTACCTTGCCTTGGGATTTGGGCCTCAGCCAAAAAAATGATATACACCCCTAGTATTCAAGGAAACGTGCATTTTAGCTGGCAACGTAGAGAAAAAAAGCAGGAAGTGGGATGAAATTACACTTTCACTACTTCCTTTCAGCTAGGGTGACCACTAATTTTCTAAGCCTAATTTTCTAAATGTGGAGTGTTGCAAGTCCATGAATCAGAACAATGGCAACCATAAAGCAAAAATAGAAAATGATGGGGAGAAATGTATTATTGATCTAAGTATATTCAGTAAATATTCCACTTACAATAGAAGCAGCATTTTCTCTTAACATATTATAGCCCTAGTGCCATTGATTGAGGAGAACTGACAAATGCAGTCAGATCCCACAGATGCTGCTGGTTGGGCCTGTGAATTTTTTATTTGTTTGTTTGTTTGTTTGTTTACAGGACTTATATGGCCATCTATCTCATACAATGACCCTAGGTGGCTCATAACAATCTATAAAACATAGGTAAAAGCAAAGGTACCCTTCCCCACAGATGCCAGACCAAACATTCTCCCAGCTCAGCCCCCATCCTAGCCCAAAGCTTGGGGGAAGAGCCAGGTCTTTACAGCCATCCAGAAGGATAAAAGGGTAGGGATCCCTCAGAACTCAGGTGGGAGGCTGTTCCAAAGCACTGGGCCAGCCACCAAAATGGTGCTCCTCCGAGGTCCCATCAGATGGCGACATTTAATGGAGGGGACCTGAAGCGCACCCACCCTATCTAACTTAGTAGGACAGGCAGATAACCTCAGGGAGTGGCAGTCCTGCAAGTAACCTGGCCCTGTGCCATGTAGCACTTTAAAGGTGATAACCAGCCCCTTGAATTGCACCCAGAAAGCAAGAGCAGTGGTGTTACTCAAGTGGATTGCGGGGCACCCAAAACTGCATGTGTCATGTGCTGCTGCATTCTGGACCAGTTGCAGCTTCCAGATGGTCTTCAAGGGCAGCCTCATGTACAGCACTTTGTAATAATCCAAACGGGAGGTGACTAAGGCATGAGTGACTTTAAGCAAGGCCTCCCAGTCCAGGAATGGGAGCAATTGGCGCACAAGACAGATTTGTGCAAAGGCCCCCCTGGCCACAGCTGGCACCTGCTTTTCCAGCAGGAGCTGTGAGTTCAAGGTGACTCCCAAATTGCACACCAGATCTATCTGGGGTCATGTTATCCCATCCAGAGTCAGAGATGTCAACTCTCCTTACCCCGGAGGTCCAAAACCCCACAACCACTCCATCTTGCTCGGGTTGAGTCGCAACCGGTTTCTCCCCATCCATGCCCTTACAGCCTCCAGATGCTGAGCCAGCACCTGAACAGCATCACTTGCCTGGCATGGGGTAGAGATGTATAACTGGGAATCATCAGCATACTGATTATACCAAACCCCATGCTGGTGGATGACCTCTCCCAGAGGCTTCATATAGATGTTAAATAGGAGGGGAGAGACCCCCACCCTGAGGCACCCCACATAATAGGGGCCTAGGGTTCGACCTCTCCTCCCCCACTAGCACTGACTGGTACTGGCCACGGAGAAAGGAGAGCCACTACAAGACAGTGCCCCTCACTCCCAATCCCCAGAGCAAGATGCCATGGTTGGTGGTATCAAAAATCTGCTGAGAGACCCAGAAGGGCCTGGATGGATGGACATACCACCCCCATCCCGAGCCCTCCAAAGGTCATCCACAAGTGCAAACAATGCCGTCTTGGTACTATAGCCGGGCCTGAATCCTGACTGAAAAGGGTCCAGATAATCCAGATAATATATAAAACCCTACTGAGGAATGGAAATCATTTGTTTGGGGGGGGGGGCAGGGGGAGCATGTATTAAACCATGGTCTATAGTTTCTGAATTTCCTGGCCAATATTGGAGTTGTAGTTGCAAAGCAGCTGAAAGGCACCAAGGTGAGAAAGGCTGTATTAAACCAAAAACAAATTGGCGCATCATGTATAGGAAGGTAATCTGGTTAAACAATTGCATTACAGCACCAGAGGAAGGAAGCGAGGGGTGATGTAACAATGGTGGTGACTGAGGGGTGACAGCAAAACAAAAGGATAGTCATGAAATCATCAGTTTGTGAGTCATGCATGATTTTTTAAAAGCATGTTTAGTCTCTCCAATATGAAACATTCTCCTTACAAGAGCAGTTTTAATCATTTTCTCAAGGTTATTTCCATACATCTATAAAGACGCTTTCTATTCAACGGACATGCACAGAAGTCCAGTGATTAGGCAAAATGAAATTATCTTCATTCATTCTTTTGTAGTACAGTCTACTATGTGTCTGAAAGTTATTTCTAGTGAGCACAAATCAAGTCATTTTCCTCTGTCTTCTGCATTGGTCAGACAACATCTAGAATAGAAGGAGAAGCACATGAAGAAGGTTTGGAGCTGTTAGAGGTGTTTAGCCTGGAGAAGACGATGGGGATACGTGATAGCTGTCTTCAAGCATCGGAGAGGCCGTCACGCAGAAGACAAGGCAGAACTGTTCAGCACTGTTCCAGAAGAGAGGACAAGAAGCAATGGATGTGAATCACAAGGAGCTACAGTTTAGCTGGACATCAGGAAAATTTTCCTAACAGTGAGAGCTGTTCACAAATGGAATAGACTACATCAGGAGGTGATGGAATATCATTTACTGGAGCTGTTTAAACAGAGTCTGAATGGCCGTCACAGACGCTGTAATAGTGCGGGGGACTGGAGATTTGAGTGGATGTTCTCCAAGGTATTTTTCAGTCCTAGATAGCAGGGAAAACCTTTGGCTCTCCAAATGTTGTGAATTACAACTCATAGTCATCACTATTAATAGTGGAGGTTATAAGCAAGCAACATCAGGAAGGCAAACACCGAATGAATCCTGGTATCTAGGATGCAGACCTATCTTCCAAGGGAGATATTCTTAAAAATGTGCCCAAAAGTAAATCCCTTCAGGTCTAATGCAGCTTATTTCTGCATAGGAAGGGATAAGATTGGAGCTTTTATATGCTGGCAAACCAAGTCTGTCCTATGGTGTAATTTCTAAACAAGGGATTTACATACGTGTAGCATACATGATATGGTTATTTATATGGAAGAACAGAGCAATGGAAATGCATGCAGTGAAAAAAATGGGAAAGAGGAGATCATAAGACTGAATGATTCATATTCTGATGCTAACTGGCAACTTCTGTGTTCAGTGCGCCACCCATATAAACCAGATCCACATGAAGTTCTGCATATATATATATATATATATATATATTTTTCACTAACAACTCATTCTAATCATAAAGCAGGAGTTCCAGACAGAACTAGCTGCTCCTGTTTCTATTTCCGCTTGTCCTGTTTTCTTTTTCTCTACCTTCTCCCACTTCTCTCAGATATTTTACTTGACAAATATGTCAACCTTTATTAAACAAAAATAAAATATGAAGGAAGCAGTGAAGTAATTCCAGAAAATGGATCTGATCCATCTGTATGAGAGCATGATTTATAATATGAATCTATGTTTCTGTGTTATGTAGAGTTTGAAATGTCCCTAAAACATGTTGGAGTGTGAAAGAAGAGTTGTATTTTCTCATTCTGAGGAGACTTACTTCTCAGTTACGTTTCCACCGGCGGGGGGAGGGGGGAGGGAAAATGATATCCATATCTTTTTTTATTGAGTAGCAGAAGCTGGGCAAGGATTTTCAGTCAAAAATTAGCTAGAAGGGAAAGAGGCCTTCATCCTTCCTGCTGTTTACATGTATTCCCTCCCCCGTCCCCCCACCCCCGCATTGTGGGAGGGTGTTAACATGTGAATGCCTGGAGAAAGGTACCTGGAATTCCAAGTCATGTGCAATTGCTGTCTGTGCCTCAGATATAATGTGATGCATCTGGCATTGGCTTAGCGTGTTATAATAACTTGGAAAACAGCAAATATAATAACAGCAAAGCAAATTGCATTTGACTGTTAGGTTCTAAGTGTTCTTTGAGCTTAATTCGCTTCATTCAGACGTTCCGTTACCTGGATAAATAACATCATCAGTGCATGGGGGAAGGGAATTTGCTGGCTGTTTATAGCTTGTGTATTCTACTATGTTATGCAAACCTAGACAGTTTTGGCTTATCAGTGAATAGTCTCTGATACTGAACTAAGCGCTACAGGTATTGATTTTTCTAAATTTTTGGCTTGATTATGGATTACAGCTGCTTAACATGGGATATAAATGGAGCAGATGCTCCTCAAAATCATTATCTGAAAAAATTGAAACAAGATATAATTTGCCTACAAGAGACACATTTTTAGAAAAAAGGACAAAAATATTTGATTTATAAAAATTTGGGTGAAGAATTTATTTCAGCAAGAACTAAAAGAAGAAATGGAGTTGTTTTGTATATAAATCCCCAACTAAAACCAGAACTTGTGTTGACTGATGAGCATGGCAGATTTGTTGAAGTGGAAGTTAATTTGCATGGGACTAAGAGTCTGATGTTGGGAATTTATGCCCCAAATGAGGATCAACTACTGTTCTATAAAGGACTTATGGAGAGACTAATAGGCTTCTCTTATGAAAATTGTTGTTTGATGGAGTATTGGAATGCCTTAGGCATGAAAGCCGGCTGGGTGACTTTGGGCCAGTCACTCAGCCCACAATGTCAGGCTTGGGTGACAAGCCAGTCAGTTAATTCCTGTCGCAACCAATGGATCAACATTTGGTTGATCTGAAAAAAGTGGACCCTGCAAATGCGGGAAAAATGCTAGGAAGAAAAAAAAATCATATGTAAAGGATAACAACTTTTCCCAATTGAGCTACTCTTGAGATGGCCCTGGCTGAAAATTTGGGGAATTCAAATCTACACATCTGGAGGGTATCAACTGTCTGGAAGGCTGAATTATACTATATGCTGTAAAAAATCCTCATTTGTATTTTAGTCAACTCTATTGCCCAAGTAAGCAAGCTAGTGTTTATTTCACATGGAACAGAGATGATGAGAAAACAGAATATTTCTAAAGCAGTTTGGTGCTACAGAAGAAGATTCCTTACCCATAAGGATTTAAGACTTTATAAAATAATATCAAATTTATTCAGAGCTTTTTTTCCCCCTTCATTAACTTCTAATTTCAGGAGTGATTAACATATTTATTTTCCATTTATATTCCTGGAGTCCACTGCAGATGGATGAGTTTCAGCAGAATTCTAACTTTCCCAGAAACACAGTTTAAAATGACGAAGTGCAAGACCTTCCTTTAAATTATTTGCACTATTTGAGAAAAATGGAACGTTGAAATAAAATGAATTCAGTCATTAATAATTAGAGCACAGGCCACACAGTTGTAATTGTCACATTCTCTCTGGATGTTTCCCTGAAAAATTCATCTGCATTATATATTAATCCTTGCAGTAAAAGAGCATTTACTTATCTCTTGTTCTCATCTGTAAACAGTAAGCGTTGTACATGTTTTTGCAGCTTCCCTGCTGTAAGTAAGCCTACTGCATAAAAACCTGCTAGTTTATTTCACAGGATCACGTGCATTTCATATGCTGTAGAAAATTCAAGTGTTTCTCCATGAATGGGATTGGAAAGGGTAAGGGAAGAGGCATTGCCTAGTGTGCTACATGTATTGTTATGGAAAAGTTTATAGCCTACACAAAGAAAGCATCGTACATTTAGCAAGCTAGTGTGGTAAAAGAGATTTTGGGGCTCAAAACAGCCAAAATAGCTCATCCCAGCATAAAACACAGGAATCCAATCCACCATCTGACCATGTTAAAATCAAATCTTCATATCCGTAGTAATCTGATCATCAGCAATAATCAATCATCTTAGTGTAGAAATCAAAGATAATTGATTTACAAGTGATGAATGCAGTTCCTTTTTCCATTTTTTTTTTTCAAATAAATGATGGACAAAATCAGCAATGGTTTATCTGGACTATATACATGGAGGTCACCTTAAGCATTCAGCCAGTTCCATATGAGGTCCTCAACTAGCTATCCTGCTTCAACATCCAAAATATATCTTCCACATTCTCCATTTACTTCAACAGAAGTAGAAATCAGAATGAGCACAGATGTGGATAGGGGGGATCATAACAAAATAGATTTTTGGTTGTTTGGTGGGATTAATTTGGGGAGGGTTTCTTTCTTTCTTTCTTTCTTTCTTTCTTTCTTTCTTTCTTTCTTTCTTTCTTTCTTTCTTTCTTTCTTAACAAAGATGTGTTTATTTAAGGGCTTATGCTACTGTTTTCCTTTGTTTGCAATCTCAACATGGAAGGAAACTGTGCTTTATATTTCATCAGTCAAAGAGGGAGCCCAAAGTTTACAAAAGGGAAATTCAGGAGCCACATGCATCTCAGGAATCATTGCCCACCATGTATCTCCTGGAAAGCAGAGGGTAGACCTTGTAGAGCTTTTCTTCATCATCAGAGCGAGTGATCTGACACTGAAAAAAAGAGATTCAGTACACTATATCACTTTCTATTAAGGAAAACAACCTGCAGCTTTTCAGTACTATTGTCTTAAAAAAATCCTTAAAGCTCCATCTTTTGTGGTAGAACATTGAAGCAACAGCAGTTTAAGCAAACTTCAGTATTGTCAAATAACCTTAACGAATTATTTTTTAGGTCTTAAACAGATGTATTGCTGTACCATCATAGATATATTCTTTTTATCTTCTCCCATCACTATCCAATACAGGGCAATACAGGAGTAAGGGAGTAAAGTCCTAGCAAGGCATTCCATTTTATTGGGGACAGTAGTGAAGGGACCAGGAAAGGACATTCAGCTATTGTTAGTTATGACCCTTGCAGGGTCAGATTCATGGAGAGGAGAACAGCAACAATAAACTTTCATCTTTGGCCAACCTAAAGCAATCAAGCCTGAAATAAGCACACACCCCACAGTAGAAATGTTAGGAATGTCAGAATGTACTTGCAAAAATAGTGAGCGTATTCTGATTTCATAAAACATACATTGCAAAGTCTTGAAAAACAGATGGATTGGGATCTGGAAAACAGCATGATAAACAGCTAAGATACTTCAGGTCACATGAATTTACATTAGGGAGAAAAAACAAGAATGGACAACTACAGTTGCGGTTATCTAAAATTCCCTTTTTACTGACTTTTCTGCAAGTCAGAAAAAGGCCACAAGGATTGCCAATCATTCTGTCTATGTGCAGTCAAAACTGATTTTGAACTGGGAGAACTGGGGCATGCAGTGTTGCATAAGCCGAACTGAACAAGGAAAGAAACCACAATTTGCAAATCTTAGATGCAACTCCTGACCTCTAGTGGTTCCAAGTAGTTTCCACTTAGCATTCCTGTAACCAAGGCAGTAGAAAGGGAAGTGACTGTTCTGGAACAGAGGTTAAAAAGCTCATCAAAAGGAAATGGTAAGAGAGTTGTAATGAACCTGATGGGGAGAAAGGCAGTGTGGTACTCCACCTCACTGATAACAATTCTGATTTATAAAATAGGATATGAAACTATGAATCATACTGACAGACAAGAAAATTGCAGGAGATGGGATTATGGTTGCAGATGGTTGAGTGGGCAGACTCAAGCCCTTTCACATCTTTCCTGCAGCAGATGTTCTGATGTGGTTTCACTAAGATGCCAGAGGCTCAGGGTATCAAAGAAGACTGCTTGAGGGAGGAGTAAAGCAATGGAGCAGTCAACTCACACGAGCATAGATGGTCTCCCCCTCCCATAAAAGCAACAGGTACTTTTGCCTTGACCTTGTGTTAGTGAGCTATTTCCACAGTATGCTGCTCAAGACCACTGTTAAAATGACTTCCTTTTATATATTACTTTCCCACACACATTATGCTCAAAATGTTGCTCATAAGCAGGGCTGGTTTTTTAAAAAAAAATAATGTCAATTTCAAATATTAATGTTACAAACATTATGATTATTTGACTTTTCTTCAAAATTAAACATAAAATTGGAAATGAAATGAAAAATGAAGGAAGAGCTTACATCAAGGTGTTTGATTTATAAGACCTAAATTTGTTTAGATCTTAAGCTAAATTACTTGTTACTAAAATCTCCATTGTATTGTAGAAATAACATATTGTACCAAAATTGAGAAGATGCAGCAATAGATGGTCTATATAGCTAGATTTAATAATATGTTAGAGGATTGAGCTAGTTCTGCACTTTCTGGATATATTTTTAGTTTCTACAAATGTCACTAATTTAATCACTATTCTGTATATTCTTTTCTGATTTTATTAGCACTGTTATATTTTTGGTTGTACTTCATCATGATAGGGATGCGGTGGCGCTGCGGGTTAAACCGCTGAGCTGTCGATCGGAAGGTCGGCGGTTCGAAACCGCGCGGCGGGGTGAGCTCCCGTTGTTAATCCCAGCTCCTGCTCACCTAGCAGTTCGAAAACATGCAAATGTGAGTAGATCAATAGGTACCGCTTCGGCGGGAAGGTAACGGCGTTCCGAGTCGTCATGCTGGCCACATGACCCGGAAGTGTCTATGACAACGCCGGCTCCAAGGCTTAGAAACGGAGATGAGCACCGCCCCCTAGAGTCGGATTCGACTGGACTTTACGTCAAGGGAAACCTTTACCTTTTTCATCATGTCTTCTGATTGTTATATTTACCAATTTTTTAAAAAATTCCCTTCTCACGCCTGTGGGTGGTGTGTGTCTTCCTCAACCTCAGGTTCTCTACCAGAGGCCTGGGGGGTTGAGGGTTCTGCGCAGTATCTTAGCTGTTCCTAGCACTGCACTCTTCGGCACAGAGAGCTCTGATGTTGTTCCCAGGATCAGTTGGAGCCACTCTCCCAGCTTGGGAGTCACAGCCCAAGTGCCCCTACCACCACTGGGACCACTTTGGCCTTCACTTTCCACATCCCCTCTAGTTCCTGCTTCAGGCCCTGGTACTTCTCCAGCTACTTCTTCCTGATGTTGCTGTCACTTGGCACCACTACATCTATCACCACCATTGTCTTTGGTCCTTGTCCATTACCACGATGTCTGGTTGATTGGCCAGTACCTGCTGTCCATCTGGATCTGGAAGTCCCACAGGATCTTAGCCCTGTCATTCTCCACAACCTTCTGTGGAATCTTCCATATGTACTTGGGAAGGTCTGGCCCGTACACTGTGCAGATGTTCTTGTACACTATGCCAACTACTTGATTGGGCCATTATTTGGCTGTAATGACCATATAATTGATACACACACACACACACACAAACACACACACACACACAGAGTATATGATAACCAGGTTTGTCCTGTAATTTCTCAGCTTCTGCAGCTGGTCAATGTTGCCTTTCTACTGAAGATGTATAATAAGCATGTAGTTTATCCATTTGATCTAGGCTTCTTTCATCCCCCATTTCTTATGTTGTCTTTTGCTTTATAGAATTCAGTATGGAGGAATGACTTCAGCAAAGGATCGTTGCCTTGTCGTGGTGCTGGAGCTTGAGCACCTCAATGATGCCAAGAGCTAAACCGTGAAGAGCCACCCAAGACGGAAAGGACATGACAGAGAGTTCAGACTAAATGCGATCCCTGAGGAAGGTAATGGCAACCCATCCCAGTATTCTTGCCGTGAAAACTCAATGGATCAGTACAACCAGAGATATGTCGCTATACCATCGGAAGATGAGACCCCCAGGTCAGAAGATGGTCAAAATGCTACTGGGGAGGAACAGAGGAGGAGTTCAACTAGCCCCAGACGTGATGACGCAGCTAGCTCAAAGCCAAAAGGATGGCTAGCAGCCGACGGTGCTGGTGGGGAACGGCGAATCCGATGTTCTAAGGATCAACACACCATTGGAACCTGGAATGTAAGATCTATGAGCCAGGGCAAATTGGATGTGGTTATTGGTGAGATGTCAAGATTCAAGATAGACATTCTGGGCATCAGTGAACTGAAATGGACTGGAATGGGCCACTTCACATCAGATGACCAGCAGATCTACTACTGTGGACAAGAGGACCACAGAAGAAATGGAGTAGCCTTCATAATTAATAGTAAAGTGGCTAAAGCAGTGCTTGGATACAATCCAAAAAATGATAGAATGATCTCAATTTGAATTCAGGGCAAGCCATCTAACATCACAGTGATCCAAATATATGCCCCAACCACAGATGCTGAAGAAGCTGAAGTAGAGCAGTTCTATGAGGATCTGCAGCACCTACTGGACAACACACCTAAAAGAAATGTTACTTTCATCACAGGAGACTGGAATGCTAAGGTGGGCAGTCAAATGACACCTGGAATTACAGGTAAGCATGGCCTGGGAGAACAAAATGAAGCAGGACATAGGCTGATAGAATTTTGCCAAGACAACTCACTCTGCATAACAAACACTCTCTTCCAACAACCTAAGAGACGGCTTTATACATGGACTTCACCAGATGGACAACACTGAAATCAGATTGACTACATCCTTTGAAGCCAAAGGTGGCGGACATCCATACAGTTGGTAAAAACAAGACCTGGAGCTGACTGTAGTTCCGATCACGAACTTCTTCTTGCACAATTTAGGATCAGACTAAAGAGATTAGGGAAGACCCACAGATCAGCTAGATATGAGCTCACTAATATTCCTAAGGAATATGCAGTGGAGGTGAAGAATCGCTTTAAGGGACTGGACTTAGTAGATAGGGTCCCGGAAGAACTCTGGACAGAAGTTGGCAACATTGTTCAGGAGGCGGCAACAAAATACATCCCAAAGAAAGAGAAAACCAAGAAGGCAAAATGGCTGTCTGCTGAGACACTAGAAGTAGCCCAAGAAAGAAGGGAAGCAAAAGGCAACAGTGATAGGGGGAGATATGCCCAATTAAATGCAAAATCCCAGAGATTAGCCAGAAGAGATAAGGAATTATTTTTAAACAAGCAATGTGCAGAAGTGGAAGAAGACAATAGAATAGGAAGGACAAGAGACCTCTTCCAGAAAATTAGAAACATCGGAGGTAAATTCCAGGCAAAAATGGGTACGATCAAAAACAAAGATGGCAAGGACCTAACAGAAGAAGAAGAGATCAAGAAGAGGTGGCAAGAATATACAGAAGACCTGTATAGGAAGGATAAAATATCAGGGATAGCTTTGACGGTGTGGTCAGTGAGCTAGAGCCAGACATCCTGAAGAGTGAGGTTGAATGGGCCTTAAGAAGCATTGCTAATAACAAGGCAGCAGGAGACGACGGCATCCCAGCTGAACTGTTCAAAATCTTGCAAGATGATGCTGTCAAGGTAAGGCATGCTATATGCCAGCAAATTTGGAAAACACAAGAATGGCCCTCAGCTTGGAAAAAATCAACTTATATCCCCATACCAAAAAATGGAAGCACTAAAGAATGTTCAAACTATCGAACAGTGGCACTCATTTCACATGCCAGTAAGGTAATGTTCAAGATCCTGCAAGGTAGACTTCAGCAATTCATGGAGCGAGAATTGCCAGATGTACAAGCTGGGTTTAGAAAAGGCAGAGGAACTAGGGACCAAATTGCCAATATCCGCTGGATAATGGAAAAAGCCAGGGAGTTTCAGAAAAGCATCTATTTCTGTTTGATTGACTACTCTAAGGCCTTTGACTGTGTGGACCATAACAAATTGTGGCAAGTTCTTAGTGGTATGGGGATACCAAGTCATCTTGTCTGCCTCCTGAAGAATCTGTATAAAGACCAAGTAGCAACAGTAAGAACAGACCACGGAACAACAGACTGGTTTAAGATTGGGCAAGGAGTACGGCAGGGCTGTATACTCTCACCCTACCTATTCAACTTGTACGCAGAACACATCATGCGACATGCTGGGCTTGAGGAATCCAAGGCTGGAGTTAAAATCTCTGGAAGAAACATTAACAATCTCAGATATGCAGATGATACCACTTTGATGGCTGAAAGTGAAGAGGAACTGAGGAGCCTTATGATGAAGGTGAAAGAAGAAAGTGCAAAAGCTGGCTTGCAGCTCAACCTCAAAAAAACCAAGATTATGGCAACCAGCTTGATTGATAACTGGCAAATAGAGGGAGAAAATGTAGAAGCAGTGAAAGACTGTATTTCTAGGTGCTGTCATGTTCCCGTTCCGATGTTTATGGTTCCTCGTAACGTTTCACATGTCATATCTGCAGTTGCGTGCCTGCCTGGCCACGCTGGTAAATTTCCTTTGTGCTGACTTGTGATCTTCTGGAATGTATGTTTGGGTTATCTCTGCTGTTCAAGGTTACTTTCTCAGGCCGATTCTAACGGTTGCTAGCATCTGGGGGGGGTGGTTGCTATGCTAGCCTGAGGGGAGGGTTCGCAACGGGAGCAAGGCTTTTTAAGTTTGCATTTGGCGCGCTTTTGCTCATTCTCAGCTTTCTTCGTAATTTGCATACTATTCATTCAATAAATTAGTTTTCTCTAGTAACTACTGATGAGACTCCTTTTATTGGAATAGGCAATCATTACAGGTGCGAAGATTACTGCAGATGCTGACTGCAGTCAGGAAATCAGAAGACGCTTAATCCTTGGGAGAAGAGCAATGACAAATCTCGATAAAATAGTGAAGAGCAGAGACATCACACTGACAACAAAGGTCCGCCTAGTTAAAGCAATGGTGTTCCCCGTAGTAACATACGGCTGCGAGAGCTGGACCATAAGGAAGGCTGAGAGAAGGAAGATTGATGCTTTTGAACTGTGGTGTTGGAGGAAAATCCTGAGAGTGCCTTGGACTGCCAGAAGATCAAACCAGTCCATCCTCCAGGAAATAAAGCCAGACTGCTCACTTGAGGGAACGATATTAAAGGCAAAACTGAAATACTTTGGCCACATAATGAGAAGACAGGACACCCTGGAGAAGATGCTGATGCTAGGGAGAGTGGAGGGCAAAAGGAAGAGGGGCCGACCAAGGGCAAGATGGATGGATGATATTCTAGAGGTGACGGACTCGTCCCTGGGGGAGCTGGGGGTGTTGACGACCGACAGGAAGCTCTGGCGTGGGCTGGTCCATGAAGTCACGAAGAGTCGGAAGCGACTAAATGAATAAACAACAAACATGGAGGAATGAGAATTTTATTTTCTCCGCATTTTTCTTTTTTTTTTCCCTTTGAATGCTTCATCTGCATGTCTCTATCAGATATAAAAAGCCCCATGGAGGGCTTATCAAGCTGTGATGGGGTCCTCAACCCTCAGCAGAGAGAGATCATTGCAGTGAGCAACAGATTCTGGGATGGGGTTCCTTCCCCCTTCCTTCTATCTCTTCTTCCTGAGCTCCTGCAGCTTTTCCCCACAGCCAGATTCAACTGACCATCTAGTTGGCTTTTGTAGGTGGAACAAGGAGGTACCATCATCACTGCTTCTCCACTGGGAATCAGGTGTGGCTTGGTGCAGGCTGCGGGTTTTGCAGAAGAGTCAGCTTGATGTTCAGTCAGGTCACTCGTGTCTTTCATCCAGCCCTTTAAAAAAGAGCAGTAGGGCTGTTTTTCGCCTTTTAGGAGCTTACTGTGTTTTACTGTATCCCTGCTATTTGGGTTTGGTTTTGTTTCTCCTAGCTGCTGATTGATTGATTTGCAAGTCTTAAACAGACTAGTCAAAGCTAAGTGTGTATGCTGCTGTTTAAAAATACAGAGAACTCCCTTTAAATGGGGCTTATTTTATTTGTTTTGTGCCTCCAAGTCAGTCTTGACTCCTACATGCAAATCCATGCAGTTTTCTTGGCACATTTTTCAGAAGTAGTTGGCCCTTGCCTCCTTCCTAGGGCTGAGAAAGAGAGACTGGCCCAAGGTCACCCAGCTGGCTTTGTGCCTCAGGTGGGACTAGTCTCATGGTTTCTAGCTCAGCGCCTTTAACAACCACTGCACCAAACAACATTATATTCTAAACTTCAGTGGTGTGAAGGTGGCATTGTTGATAGCCTTTCATCTCAACCCTTCAACAAGGTGGCAGATGCCCAGAGATTCAGAGGCAGCCATGAGAAAGGGATGGGAACAGCCTATAGTTATCTACCATCAGCAGCTGCAGTACTTTATTCAAAGAACAAATAGCTTGTATTATATAAGGACATACCCTCTCTCCACATGTTGACAGAGTTTTCACTTCGTTTTGTCCAGGAAAGGGAAGCACCATTTTTAAAAGGCTGAAGAAAAAGTAAGTGGCCAAAAAAACCAACAACAACCCAGAGGTAGAAAGAATTTCTCTTCCTTCTTTCAAAAATACTCCAGTATTTTGATTACCTGGAGCCATAGACTAAAACAAAAGAAGGAAGCACTTTTTCATATCGTTCATAGAGAAACTGCATTTGTTTCCTCGGGAAGGTAAGGAATGTAGATTGGTAAAATGTCTCTGTTTATGCAGCCACTTTCAAGAGCAGATTTTTGATCTAGTAATTTCTTATAGTTTTGATGGAAAAAAAACAGGAGAAAAATGAATTAGATTGTTTATAGGGCACTGGGGATTTGATTTTATTTCTTAGATGTACAAATAATTTTAATATACCTACCTACATATATTATTTGTGGAAGTGCTGTAAGTGGAGCAATTTTACGGGAAATGTCTGCTGGTCAATGACTGTAATAAAGATTTTGATTCCAGGAAATGCAATGCAATGCAATGAGGAAGTCTACTTATCTCTACTACTTATTCCACTGCAGAATTCTTTTACATTCTTAGTTCAAGCTGCAATTATTATTATCCTTATTTCAAAGGGGACTAATTGATTTGAATAATATGATGGTTATGCCTCTGAACATTATTACTGGGGAACAACTGGGAAGGTGCCATTATCCTTATGTTATGAGCTGAAGGTAGACATTTTGTAGACCTTTTATGATCAAGGATGCTGGAGCAGATAGACTGTGCTGTCTGGGAATTTTGGGAATAGTAGCATCAAAACATATGGAGTACATTAGGTTGGGAAAGGCATTTGATCTGATCCAGCTGGGATGTTATATTCTTGATGTCTCTGGGGATTTGAGAGGCTTCAGCAAATGTGTCAACTCTGAACTGAGCTGTGAGAAGTTACATCTTTACAGCTATTGTTCATGGGACATTTCTTGTGATTTTGCAACTTGGTTCTATTGTGTGTGAGCTTTGCTGAAATTTCTCATGTACGTTTTCATCATACTGAAAAATTCTAAGTATGAACAAGAGGCTCTTTGTTCTCAAGTTCTGTGTCCTCATATGCAACTTGGTCCAAGTAAGAAGTTTGAAGAATGCTCCAGTTACCTCCTGAAGCACAGATCTTATAAAATCCAGTATTTGTGAGGATCCCTTGCCGGTACAGTGTATCTGCGCACTGTAGGTCATTCTGTCAGAAAACTCAGGAAAAGGACTGATATATATTTCTAGGAATTCCTTATTATTCCCTTACCCAGAACTGTAGTAAGAGCAACATATCCATTCACAAATATGGCTGTTGTTCAGATTAATCTAAATGAGCCAGCCATCATTGTTTATTTTTAATAACTTAGTACAAGGAAGCAAACAATTCTGAAATAATTTCAGCACTTACAAGTAAGGGATCTGAAGTATTTTAAATTCTTCTTTTAAACAAACCTCTAGACTTCCTTGGAAGATACAGACTGGGTTTATGATCTTTTTCTATCAGATTTAAGATAAACTTATTTAAGGTAAACTTGAGGTAAAAAAGACATTGATAATTTGAAAAGTATTCTAAGATGGTCTTCAAGAAGACATTAAGTCAGTTTTCATGGAGAGTCCCTCCTATGATCAGAAACGCAGTTTTCACTTGGACACATCATTAATTCAGTTGTCATATTCATTCTGGCAGGTTCACCTCCCCAGATGACAATTCCAACAGAATTGTACTGTACGTGCTCCATTGCTATAGTGTTTCGGCTGGGACCAATAGCTTTCTGCATCCTATCTCTCCATTTTGTAGGGAGCTGACATGGGTGTAGGAAGTTATAGGGCCATCATATGGAATGACATACTTTGAGCTATCTGTTACCAGGCATGCATATGACATGCCCTGCCCTTTTGTATTTCCATTCTAGTGCTTCTCTGATGACATCTTTGAAGTCTTCAAAGACTTTAAAGTCTTGTGGAAAAATGTCTATCTTCCATGTTTGATCTCTGAGCAAGATCTTTAGCACTCACCTCTCCGTTATGTGCTGGGTAACTCTAAAATTCTCTGCTTGGGTTCCACACTTCAGAGCTGTAGGTCATCACGGGTATAATTGGTGTTGAAGGTGCCCGCTCTTGCTTTGGGGTTTCCCACCTGTTGTAGTATTTCTTTTATGCAGTTAAAGCTGAGACATGCCACAGTTCTTCAGTGCAATATCTCTTGGTCGATTATGTGCAGACATTGATCTTCTGGATGAGGTAGATATAAAACAAGATGGTAGAGAATTGACATCCTCTATCAACTCATCTGGTTTCCTTTCACTATACAGGCAGAACTGGTTTTGTACTGAGTCTTTTTCCTGTTGATTTTCAGGCAAACTGCTCTACTCACCACATTAAAATCATTTAGGCACTACTCAGCTTCTTGGACATTGTCATCAGTAAACCAGAGATAGATGAACTTCTTGCTATCAGTGCTGATACCTTTATCTCCCCAGTTGAGCCCTCTAAAAATTTTTTTCAAGGGCTGCCATAAAGAACTTTACTGGGTAGATTGAGTCACCTCAATGTATTGGGATGTAAATTGGGTGATAAGAGAGTGATGATGATCAAGCAGCCTTCATGTATTGATTTGAGCAATCAGGTGTAGACCTCATCAATTTCTCAAGGCATTCACCACTGCATTCATTTCTATGTTGTTCAATGCTTTCTCATAGTCAACAAATACAAGGCATAGAGGCACATGGATTTCTCATGTTCATGGCTATTAATTCAAAAAACTACCAAGTCCAGGAGATTACTAACATTGACTCTTGATGGAGTTATGCTGCCTCAGAGGTACTAAACTTGCAATTTGGGGGCCCTTCTGGGTTCGCTATTCCAACCTGATAAGAAGGTGGAAGCTGTGGCTAGGAAGGCCTTTGCTTAGCTCCAGCTGATATATCAAAAGTGGCATTATTTGGATCAGGATGCAGTGAGAACCATCACTCATGGCCTTGGCATTTTGCCGCTAGATTACTATAATTCACTGTATATATGCGGTTGCTTCTGAGAATCACTTGGAAACTTCAGCCAGTCCAAATACAGCACCATGTGCTTCTTGGGCAGCTGAGCACTGCCACATTACACCATTACACTATGGGAGCTGTGATGGCTGCTGGTGTGTTTCTGAGTGTGATTCTAGGTGCAGATGACTTCTTACAAAGTCCTATATGGCTCGTGGCCTGGGTATCTAAGAAACTGCCTCTCCCAGGTAGATTCTGCCTGCCCACGCTGGGTGATCAGAGGATACCTGCTGGGGGTGCCCTTCCATTCATGGTATGATGGGAGAAGGTGTAAGGGATGTTGGTGGGTGCTCTCCATCTTTGGGCTAGCTTAACCCTTTAAGCTCCCACTTTCAGGGCCTTATGGAAGATCGTAAAAAATTGGATTTTCTGGAGAGCCTTTGGAGGATTGATCAGTGTGGAGCTACTGGTGCCAGAATGGATTTTTTTCTACTCTGCATTGTATTGTATTGTAATGTTACTATATTGTTTTATCTATTTGGGGTGTTGTATATCACTTAGAATCCTAGTGAATTGTGGAGATAAATACCATAAATAAATGAAAATAAACTATAATCATTAGTGTGAAATTAATCACTATTTCCATCACAATTCATGGCTCACAAACTACAAGGGCTGGGATTAGAGAACATGCTTAATGTAGTATTTAACCCAGCTACAGTAGGCTAGTCTTAGGCTAGCCACTCTCACTAGTTTCACCCTTCCTTATAAGGGACTAAGGCAAGCATTACTGTCCTGGGAGAAAGTATGGAAAATGTTTTGAATGGCCAGAATCTGTTATTTAAAAGTTTGTTGTAGTAGTAGTAGTAATAGTCATTATTTATTCTTCACTCAGTACAAAGAAAAATAGCAGAAGGGGAATAGAATAAAAGTTGTACTCCAATAATGCAGCCAGAAGTGCTGAATGAAGCGTTAAGAAAGAAGAGCATGCCTGACCTTGAGATCAGTTCCTGAATTTCTTCCCAACACAACTCCATGCCACATCCATGCCCCACATAGAAATACTGCTAGAATTATCCACCTGCACGTCCCAAACCAAGTTAAACCAATTTTTCTTGCTTAGAAATTTTAAAGAACTTTCTGAAAATATTTTGGCTGACTTCTGATGGGAAACAATGCTACAGATTCACATAGGAGGTTCTCTCACAGCAAATGAATTTATCTGGCTCACTATCAGTTTCCACCAGGAATCTTCTCCCACCTTATATAGAAATGCTAGGGATCAATTGGTAACTTCCGGAGCACATGAGCACTGAGTTACAAGCCCTTCACTCCAAGATGCTGTGTGTGTTTTATTGCACTGTATGTTGAGTTGAAGAGGAGAACAAAACTAGATGAACTTGAGGGGAGAAAGAGAGAGAAGTACTCAGTAGACATTAAAAAGCTTCATCTTCACCAGTGAACATCCCCTCCCAAGTGACAACAATGTTTCTAAGGCCTTTTTGCTTTCCAACAGGAATGTCTAATGATTTGCACATCCTGCCCATTGGTGCTTTCAATAGCATATTCTACTCTTCTCATCAGATGACCCCTCCTCCATTCCTGATAATTATGTAGGAGAAAACTCTTGCTTCCCTATCAGTAAGGGCAGCATTGCTCAACATTCAAAACCTCACCTCAGAAATAGTTGCAATGCAGTTGGATGTCCACCTTAAAAGGTGAGGCCTCAACCTGAAGCATAGCACAAATGTGCTAAAGAAGTATCAGCCTGCTCAAGGAAACCTTGGGGGCCCCAGGTGATGCCTCCCCTAAGAGCATATGATCATTCTGCTCTTCTTCCCTGGTTCTGAAGGCCTCTGGGAAAAAAGAGGTGGGTCTGAATGACTTGTGAAAGCAGCAGTGGTTGGAAATTGCCAAGGTCACATTTAGTCTTGTGTCTGTCCAAAATCCAAGGTAAGCAATAAAGGTGTCCTAAAAGAATACACTGATAATGCCAATTCATATTCCTGGCATGCATTTTCCCATTTTATTCGCAAATAGCTGTGCACCTTTACTTGCAGCAGTGCTGCAGGATGGAGGTCAAAACAGGCATCACAATCAAAGCCCTGCCCTTCTGTATGTGCCTGTGACATTGATGCAGGTACAAAAGGGATGAGACTTTGCTATATCTGAAATAATTCTAGATTATGACATTGTCCACCAACATTCTGCCACCCTGAATAAAATAAGACAAAGTTAACAACTAGCAATTAAAGGGACAATCTTGTATTTATTGCACAAAGTTCCCCTAAAACTGGGAAGTTATTATAATACAAGTGCACATCTTGAGATATGTATGTACATTTGTGTATGTGTATGTATATATTACAGAAAAACACAAAAGATAACAAGTATGTACATTTTATCCAGCAGAAAACACATAACACCATTTATATAATTTAGAGAAGACTGAAAACAAAACAATTAAAACCCTATTAAAAATCTGTTTTAACTCATACAGATTTTAAAAGGCTACATTTAAAAATCCTGTTTCGGATTCCCCCTTCCCTTTGTTTTTTAACAATCTTGCACTTGCAAGTTCCACTGGAAATAATTTTGTTAGCATGTATGTACAATATACTTAAATATTTTCAGCCTTAAAATTAAGACATATTAATGGGCATTAGAAATATTGAAAAAAATCAAGAAGATTAGTTTTGTATATACATTGTTCTGAAAGCATAATATGTTATGAGGTCAATGCTACGGTGCTGTTATATTTCCCTTAGAAAAAAAATTAAAATCCAGATAGATGTATGTAGTACCTCGATATTTCATGTACCATATACAAGTAATCAGTCACAGGAAAGCATGCTGTCATGCCATACTTTTTGCACAGTAACTATTCCCATTATATAATTAGAATGAGTAACAAAACCATTAAAAAAATCAAATTAACCAAATGTTTGGAGTTGGTGGGTAATGTCTTATTATCTAATGATTTTGAAGAAATTACATCAGTGGCAATACTTACTGCTTGAATAATCTTACAAGCCTTTAAAATTGCCAGTGACCATACAGTTCACTGCTACAATGGAAAAACCTCCCCATCTAGAGGCCCTGGTTATGTGTGATGAGTTCACCCAGGAAGCAGTTTGAATGGATGCCTCCAAATCACCAATAGCCACCATCAAGAAAGGTAACACAGTAACTACACAGCTGTCACACAATGCAGAAGCAGAAGGAGAATAAGCAAGCAAATTCTTTGATCCAACAGAATTTCCTGTATTTTACAACATGAAAATAGCCTAGCAGAATATCTTAAATCCACTTGTACTATAAAGAATGCCTCTGTGGCTGAGAACAGAAGCCCAAAGAAAAACTGGAGATAAAGTTGCAATCAACAGCTCAATTTCTCAATACCATAGGAGGAAAACTAAAATGGAATATAGTGTGTTTGGGATTCTAGTTTTAATCTGGAAATTAAATTGATAAAGGACAAATTGATAAAGGACAAACTATATATGGCAACAGCAGACGATCCTGGCTTTACATGTGAACCACACAGGGCTGCTATTAGATACTTTTAGATATGCAAATGATTGTTTGTCTTCTACCATCTTGTGTACCTATGACCTTCACTTCATAATAATGAAGATGGAAAGGAAAGCTGACTGAAGAGAACAAAAGCCTAAGATATAAACTCTTCTTTTTGCAAAAAAATATTGGGGAAAATACAGTATAGTCACAGCAGCTGGCATGAAGCAGCAATGTGGAAACCCCTGTGGGACTTACACTGGGCTAAAATTATAGCTTTCAGTGGTGCAGACTTTATCAGCGCACCCAACAAATTCATTTTTTTCAACATGAAAATCCTTGCAACCTGCGGTTTCTTCACCAAACATGCAGAAGGTGATTGTCTGCAAGATCTATTTGGGGGATGAGGGGAGGGGAGAGATCTATATTCAAACTGGAATGCAAATTATTTCTCAATGGCGGGGGAGGAAGCATAGAATATATTATGACTCAGGCGCCCTTGACCATTGGAAAACCCTTTTCCCTTAATAGTTTCAGCTTCTGTTTTGGGGCAGCCTTTCAGGTCACATTGTTAAAATATTTAATTTTAGTACAACTGAAAGCATAAACTTGATTGCACTTGATGAGAACCACATAGACAAAAACCTAACCATACATTTATCTTTACCCAGTTTCCTTTTATTAAGATATGAGAAGAGTTGAGCCCATGTTTGCCATTCACTGGGGCTACCTTAATCACCAGCCCAAGCCCAGTTAATTTTAACTACAACAGGCAAATGTTATGTCCACTTAATTGCAACATTCAGTGCAGCCATTAGGAAGTGACATCTGCACTAAAATCAACCTGTTTTCACATTATGTTCATTGGGGAGGCAGCCTGATTTGCAAAGCTTCTTATCTTCACATTTGTTCTGAAGAAAACAACGGTTGGACAATTTAAATGCTAAAGCCATCCCCCTGCATCTACAACTGTAAGGGTTCCAACAGACAGAATGCTAATTTATGATTAGCTTAGAACTAAATTAATTGCTATTCATTTTTAAGAAGCAGTTGTTGCTGTAATGTTAGCCCCAGTCCTGCCTATTGGGGCAAGTATTCAAATGTAATGGGGCAAAAAATAAGTGAATATGAAGAGGGGTAGGAGAAATCTTGCTGCTGTGCAAGGTGGTAAACTTGTCCAGTTAAAAAAACAAAAACTCCAAATGCTGGAGAAGTAATCAGGTAGCAGGAAGAGTGGGGAAGCAGGCATCCTTTAACAACTGATAGGGCTTTGCAACAGAGGATAGTTGTAGGCTTGTCCAATTATTGTTTTAAATTTTAATAGGCTGCACAGGCCATTGTGCAATAAAATAAATTATTCATAAAAATACCCTCTGGCTTCTCTAGCTGAAATTGTTTTAAAGTTCTCAAATGCATAGAAGGTTGGATGGGGTTTTCTCCTATTATTAGTGATGTCACAGACCTAATCCAGTGAATACAGGCATAGTACATAGCAATAGTGTTATCAAAACAGGAGCAGAAGAACTGTGTTTACTACAGACAGTGGCAATGTGGACATACGCTTTCCAGCAAAGGCAAGGAGGAAAGTCACTCGCAACCTCAAAAAATAAAAGGAAAAAAATCAACAACTAAAGGGCTTCGTGTGTGTATGAATTAGGAAAACTGTGTTTTGATTTTCACTGAATATGGGATTCAACATATCACAAAATAAAGTACTTCAGAATGTTGTTGATGCTTGACTAGATACAGGGAAAAGTATCAAACCTTTTTAATCCATATCCCCTTATTTAACCTGAGGTAGTAAAGCTGGTTCAAGATAATAGCATTGTCCCCAAACTGAAATCCTCTACATCTTTTGGGACCACAACTCCCAGAAGTCCATGCTGGCTGGGAATTCTTAGAGTTACAGCTCCAAGACATCTAGAGGGCTCTTCAGGCTGATTTACAATATATATATATTTATAACTTATAGGTCCCATATCAGAATTCTTTATTGCTTAATCATGACCAAAACAGTAACATGGGATAAAGGGATGGCACAGTTGCACTTTCCTTTTCTACACCCCCACTCCACATTTCCAAACCTTCTGCCAATTTGGAGGATGTATGAGGGACTGCAAGTGGGCACAGAGAGCTTGCCAGAGGACACAGTTGGATAAAACTTATAAATCCCATTAAATTCCCTGGGACTTACTTCAAAGCAAACATGCATATGATTATATTGTAAGCCAGTTCTTAATAAACAGGTTAGAAAAGTGGTCTCATCAGAGTAGCCTGCCTAACAATTAATACAATGCAAACAAACTGAGTTTTAAAGTCTAAAATTTGTCGGGAGAGATTTTTTTCCAGCATTCTAACTCTGTATTGTATCATAATTTATAAGGTATAAATTCTCAGTATTACACTATCTTCTGAATTTTTAAAAAATACTCTGAAACCAATGGAACTTCAGTATGTAATAAAGCTCTTACCTCTTCTTTTTTAAAAAATAGTTTTAACAGCACCTAGTTTTTCTTTACTGCATCCCAAATGAAGCATGATCAAGGGAAAGAAATTCTTATTAAAAAAAACTATAACAAAATATTACAGAAAATTTGTTCAGCTTCTTCCTTTTTTTTTTTTTTTTTAATAAAAAACCAAATATTTGTTTTCTGGAGTTTTTGAAAAGTAGCATCAACATCAGAACAACAAAAGCATAATGTCAATTTCACACCCAAACTGAGGAATGAATATATTCATTCATCCATTCATTCTCAATCAATATCACACACTCACACACACATTACACCCAGGCCTCCTCCTATGGAAAGAACTGCACGCTACCTTCCCAGCTCCTACCTGCCTTTAAGAAATAAACATTTCACTGTACTTCTAATGCAGTTGAATTGGTTACAAAAAGAGCTTCATCATTATGCATTTTAAATATTCTCCTGATTGGCCTCAAACATCAGCTGGTTCCATTCCCTTGCACAAACACCAACAGCACTATGGAGGGCTGCGAAGGCTTTCTTCATTCTGGTGATCCTGTAATTTAACAGTCTGCAGTAATATCCACTTGGCAATCCTTATCCAAACCATGTACAATACTCCGAGCTCTAGTGTCTTCTTTAGCAATCTGAATCTCTGTTCAAGTGGTTGGTTGGTTGATTTTTAAATGAATAGGCAAGGAAAGAAAGGGACCATGTTTGTACATTTTGTGTTCACTTGCAGAGGCACATTATCAAGTTGGCAGGCTGTTCAATTCACCTGCCTGCAAGCAAGCAAGAGTCTGGAAAATGGAGGTTCATGTCTGTTTCCTCATCTTCCATTTTATAAAAATAGAATTATTGTCTTTGCCCTTTTGGTGTTTTAGAGAAGAATCTGGGCAACATATGGAGAATGGGTGCTTGCCACAGCTGCCAGTAAAGGGAGGTCACTGGATTCAATCCTAAAAGACAAAGAAATATTATCAACAACCAGCATGACCTGAAATGTTCTAAAGCTCATTAGACTTTTCTCATGTTAAAGTACTTGTAGTTAGCTTATTAAAACATAAAGTTTATCTGAACTGTCAAGGTGTTTTAAATATATTGCAGTAACCTATGAATAATAATAATAATAATAATGAATAATAATGAATAATATGAACAATGGCAAACCACCCTGTTATAGTCTGCCAAGAAAATGTCATGGAAGTGGCATCCCCCCCAAAGGGTCAGACATGACTCAGGGCTTGCACAGGGGACCGTTCATCATCACACAACCTATGAATATGTTTGTAATTAAAGAACACAAATGCTTATTTCATAAATATATATGACTGGACTGTTTGTCACAAGAAACAATTTCCCCAGGACCTGTCTGGTGACAGATCTGCTTTGCTAAAGATTTAATTGTTTCCAGCTGTCTTGGGAATCAAAGTGGATGGATGCAATTCAAGAATATTTTCATGCACACAGATTTTAACCACTGGGTTTAAATTTAGAATGCTTTCTTAAAGTTAGGTGTGAACAAATAGCAACCAAAGAAGAAAGGAAAAAACAAGAAAATATATCCTTTGTATTGGTCTGGATTTTATATGCTTCCTATAAATATAGCTTTAAGGACTGGCCAGCATTAAGAACAATATATTGAGATAGACATACAAAGTGTTGTTCTCCCAAAAATTTTCCTGTAATTTACCAACAACCAGCTCTAATTGCTGCCCTTAGATAGATCCTTTTTGTCTAAAGTTCTCTTTGCTTCTGACAGGAGTTAATAGCCAAGCAGCTGCTGATCCTAGAACCTATCTTTCCTGTTCCAAGTAGGTTATAATTTAAAATTTTGCAACTCAATGCGGATGCTATCTTTGGAAAAAGTTCAGTGTGCAAGCAAATGAGATCAGAATTGCAGGTCAAGTCACTGATGCTTTCCTTGTTCCTGAGTATGAAACATTTGTTGCAAATAGCCCAACAAGTTGTATATTCAGAATAAACAAGTAAATAGGACAAAGAAACTGTATTGGATAGAAAGCATACCCCAGTACTACTCCCAGCTCCTTCACATGAACCCGCATTTGGCCTTTGAGATATTCCGACAACATTTTGCTCTTAAAATACAGTTCCTGCAACCGATCTTCTAAGTGCATGATACACTAGGGACAAATGAAAAAAGAAACAATAACATCACAAACTAGTACCCTATTTCAGCCCACAATCCACCTCATCATATTGTCCGTATTTTAGGCACATAAATATCTGAACGTGCCTATATTTGTAGTCATAATCAGTAAAGATATTAGATATTAGTAGTGTTAACCTTTGATAGCTGCCAAAGTTTGATAGATAACTTAACCAAAGGTAAGTCTCCCAAACAAGATTCTTGCAAAGCTTTCATTAACTACTGAAAGGGGAAGGAAAGGGGTACCAGAATTTCAGCAACTGAATTCTTATTCATACAAAGCTTATTCATCTCCTGCAATATCTTAGTGTGAAGACTTACACTGTTTCTTCTTAACAACTATCCTGTGAGATGGTTGTATTCCTGTCTCAATGATTTCCTGTGCAATAATGGCCTAAAGATTAAAATTACTCATGAATTACAAGTCAACATTTTGTACTGTGGCTTGTGACTTGAAAAACCACATCTCTACAGATCAAGGAAAACCTAGCAGCTGCCTCTTTCCCAAACCATCTCCTGAATCTTTATTAGCCTCTGAACTACTGCTTACAATAGGTTGCACAGCCAAATATGCCACCTCCCACTTGGGCTTTTGTCAAATGATAGCTAAATTATATATGACTAGTGATAACCTCAAACTGGGAGGAAGATACTTAATGAAAAGCTTTCATGCATTAAAACTTATCTTGCTAAATATTGGCAAGTATTTCTGAAATAAAGCAAAAAAAAAAAAGGTGCAGAATGAGGCATTATCCTCAATCTGATTTAGTTTCATTATTGACATTATCATCAGCTTTCAAAATAGCCTCTGATTGGATACATACTATATTCTTTAAAAAAAAATTGTCATAATGCCTACCAGAAGCTACTTTCAAAATCAAGAATGATATAGGAAAAGTAGAATGGTTGTGAAGGGCACAGGAAGAAATAAAGGAAAAGAGGCAAGCAACGAGTAAATATTAATTTGTTCCCAACTGACTAGATTGTCTCCATCTCTGATGAATTTCATAACTTTTTCCAGTTATTGGAGTTATACATTCAAATATGAAAATTAAATAGTCTGTAGTCTGCAATTTCCTATTCATTCAGCATAAGAAACAAAACCTGAGAGTGGGAGCTTTAGATGTACTGGGAACCATTATTTTGGACCATGACCTCCATTCACTTCTGCTGTTCTATGCGGAAACATCAGTCTTGGGAAACAATCAGAAGTTGAAGAATCACTAAGTTTTCTGGGCAGTTCCAAAGTTTGTAAGCGTGAGTAGAGTTGACATAGAAAATAAATTCAATTGGAATCAAAGGGACCAAAAACATTTTGCTTTTTTTGGGGAGAGGGCAAGTATTGTAGGATAGCAGAGTGACAGAAATTGCAGAATTCCATTCAAGGTTAAACTGGATTTATGCCTGGTTGCCCAGGTACTTACGAAATTTGGAGATAAATTATGCTTATAAAGTTGAAGAGTGGAATGAAGCAGGTTGGAGACAAGGTTAGAGACGAGCACATCTTTCCCAAGTTTGTTATCAGTGATTCGCCTCTGACTACTGGCCACTTGCACTGTCCATTTATCAGTATCTGCGATAATGCAGACAGCTTCTGCAATTGGTTCATCCAGAACAGGATGCTAGAAGTCAAAGAGAAACATGCCATTTAACAAATGCGACTTTGGTTCTAAAGATATTGTAGCCAAGAGCCAAGGGTGTAGAGGATTCTTAGCAAACATGGTTTTAGAATGAAAATCTCAAAACATATTTAGCATCAGGGTACAAACGATGTATATGCAACAGCAGAGATCATTATTCAGTGTTTTGGGAAAGCTGTAGTTCTATGAAAACAGTATATAATTCAGTGACATGAAACAAACAAACAAACTCTGCAGTGCATTCACTGTAGCCAAGAGGCAGAACACAAGCAACTATAAAAATCAGTCTACGTGTTCAAGGCAACTCTGGATTTGTGTTCCTAGAAAAGCAGTTCTAGACCTCATTTTCAAGAACAGGTTGTGATATGGCAGAGGATCACATACAAGCTCTGAAACTTATTTGAAGATCTCTTTCTCTTTGTGTACAAGAGTGCTTCAGATGGATGCACAAAAACAACTAAACTGATACAGGTCAAAACACCTTAGAATGGCTCTACCTTTTTCATTCTGCAAATGAAGTTGCCTAAGGAAGTCATCTTCCAATTCATACTGGGAAATTGTGAAGTTGCAGCCATAAGCCTAACTTAGCCACAAAGACCAGCAGAGGGAGCAAAAGAGAAGCACTTGTAAAATAATGGCTTTGAAGTAGTTTTGAAGCAGATCAAATGTATCCAAGTTGTTTACATTTGAGCCACAAAAGCCTAAATAACGACTGAAGTCCCCAAATCATCACCAACATTATTATTTATTCAAATTTTTGCCACCACCCATCTCCCCCAACAGGAGGGACTCTCCAATATCAACTCTCTCTCTCACAGCCAGTGTTATGTATGGGGACATACGTCAGTGTCTGTGTGTGATCTATATATATTGTCTCATCACCCTTGGCAATTCTTGATGTTGGAAATTATGGTTTAAGAAAAGTTTCTCCTTTTTTTGTTTGAAAATGGATGGAAAACATCCATTTCAAGTCACAAGCCACAGTACAAAAATGTTGACTTGTGCTTCCTGAGTAATTTTAATCTTTAGGCCATTATTGCACAGGAAATCATTGAGACAGGAATACAACCAGCTGCTAACCTTAAAAAGCCATGGCATATGTAAAGTTAATTTTAAGGTCATATTTAATATACATGCTCTTCTTCATAGTTTATCACTACTTATCTACATTAGTAACAGCAACATCTTACTGTAGTTTTCAGTGCCAGTAAGAAGTGGAAAAAGTGAAATAATAATTAAAAACATCAACGTTCCCTTTGTAGATCAGATTATGAATCCTATTAATGCAGAATTCAGTTCAAACAAGCGGCCAACCAGATGTCTCTGAAACCTTATAAGCAGGACATGAAGGTGAGTTCTTCACCACTAATACCTATTACTCAGACATAAATATTTAACCAATGGCAACATAAATAATATCACTAGACAGTGAATGAAATAAGATGATTAGTCTCAAATTTGAGAATTAATCATGACATCAAGCAAGAGAACATCTAAAGGTTCTTAGCCTATATTAAACAAGTCTTATATATTTCTATGAAGTGGTAAGAATCCTGTCTGAATGAGATCATGAAAATTAAAGAATTCCATGCCTGCTCTAGCAGGCTTCAGAAATATTTCTTTTTGTTGACTATTGAGATATATTTCATCTGATGAATATAGTTTAAATTACCTGCACAGCATGCGACAAATCTGACATCAAACAGTGTCTCAGTTTCTCATCATTTCCTACTCCTTGCAAAACAAAGTCAGGTACGTAAGATGGACAGTAGCCACCTAGCAAGGACCTTCCAAAATTGGCAATACTGGGCTGGACAGAGTTCACTTCAATTAATTTTGACCTGAAAAAAAGGTATAACATGGGCATATATACTATAACTAGCACTGATTTCTCTCTACTTCACTGAAACACTATAGTGGGCAACTATTGCAGGTAATGCACACCTACATTCCATTGATTTCTGTGGGACTTACTTAATATAAGCTCATATACAGCTCACATCCTGTTATACTGTACCCTCTGTAAGGATCCTAGGACCCACCTTGTAACTCCTTACCTGGTAAAATACCTGGAAAATTCTGATCATTTTTACGCGCAGTTATGATTATTACATCAGTATGACTTAAGTTTTCTTGAACATAGCCAAATTTTGTTATACTGCCTGTAAAATTAGACACACACTAACTGCCCACCAATGAATCCACCACCATGTAACATTCTTATCCTGTTTTGTGTTTTTATTCTTATTTTATTTTTAACATGTTTTGTTTGGTTGTGACCGTAGTAAATTCTATCATGTAGAAGCATATGAAGAATTTTAGTGCAAACTGGGTCATCTTCACTGTTGATCAAGGTTAGAAGACAGATTAAAGACACTTCCAGTTGGATCGTAGAATAGACATAAAGAAACTATATGAACTAGTGCAGAAGTTAATAACAGTCATAGTATTTTTTTAAATCAAGTATCTTGCTTTAAATAGCCTATCCTAAATTAGGGGTATACTCCACAAAGTGTGAAAGGTAATTAGAGACTCTCTTAAATTGCAGCCTCAGTGAAGTAAGTATCACTTCCATTACTGCATTTCTTAAATTAACATCAAGAAAGTAACCCAGCTAAAATAAATAAATACATAGTATTTTCTCTGTAGAGCATGTTTTTAATCATCACACACACACACAAATTGGCTACTGTCTTCAAGACCACTATTTAGGAAGAATGTAGTAAATCACTGTGCAGGGAAGAGGGAATGGCCTTGAGGAACAGGAGGAAGGGTCGCTACCAAGGCAGTAAAAAGGGCTGAGTCCAGGGCAGATACAACCTGAGAAAATGTCTCGGACAAGACCCTCCCTAGTTAGCTCTCACAAAGATAAAGGGAGGGAAGGAAGCGGGAGCACCTTCAGACTTGCAAGATTCTGTTACTATATCTGTACAGTGACAGTAGTATTGGCCTACATGACTTTGGTTTCCTGGTTTGCTCTACCCTGAAGGGCTGACACTCACCCAGATTTGAGAAAATGTAAGTTGCTACAAGCAATACCTACCCAGGAAATGGTATGTCCTCTTCTTCTGTCCATTCTTCTTGTTCTGCCCCGTAATAGTCGCTGCTTGTCCTTGCAGCATCATGAGCTGCATCTTCACTTTCGCTGTCACCAAGGGCACTATCGGAGCTCTCATTTCTTGGAATGTCCCAATCCACACCTGGGTCAGATTTTTTTTCTAAGTTCTCCCTGTCCCCACGGGGGATAAACATAGAGAGCTTGTCTCTTTGGTCCTGCTCTGCAAAACAGCTTTTACAAGTCTCTTGACGAACAGATTCCATAAACTTACAAAATTCACTAGGGGATTTGTTACTCTTTGTACTCAAAATTTTGGGTGGAAATTCTAAGCTACTATTAGGGTCTAGAATGTTCCTTGTTGCTTTCACTGGAATATCATCAACAGTCCTGGTTACAACAGAACCTTCTTCAGTAAAATATTCAGCAAGCAAACTTGCACTTTCTGCTCTGTAAGGATTCCAGTTCTGGATCTCAATGGCAACCTGAGGGAACTTTTCAGGCATATTCTGATCTCGTTTTTGGTCCTCAAGGGTTTGTTTTTCACAGTTCTGCTCAGCCGTTGTTCCTTCTTCGGTCTCCATATGGCTGCTGTGCCTGGCCATTTGTTCTTCAGCCACTTGACTTCGCACTTCAATATCTGAATCAGGGGACATAGAATCTCCAATGAGGAAAGTCACCTTTGTTTGAACTTCAGCCATGCTACAAGGAATTGCGTGAGATGAAATTTTATCAGGTGGTTTCTTCTCTACCGTCGTACTCATTGATCTCAACAGTTCAACAGGCTGATTGTCAGAATCCATCAATTCTCTATTCTGCCATAATCCACCTGTTGGTTCCAATCCGGACTCTGGCAACGCACACGTTTCCACAGATGCTGATCCCGTGAATACTACTCTTTCTAACTTTATTCCCACACAAGGCATTGATGTCTCTTTGCACTTAACTTCAATAGGCCTTTCTTGAAAATCAGAAGGCTCTACACTGCTTTCACATGAAGCAGCTTCATCTGTCTTTGGGGTATTCTGTGGATCTTCTTTCTCCAGTCCTGAAACAGTATCTGCATCTTGACTAGGTTTAACAGGGCATTTGCAATATTTACAACTGCAGTCAGAAGTTCTCACTTCTTCAGACTCTTGAAAGGATAGATTGCTTCGGTTCTTGTGCATTGTAATGAGCACATATTCAGATTCCTCCACCTCCCCTTTTGCTAGTGTTGTGGTGATCACTGTACCAGGCATTACTATGGCTTCATCCTCTCCATTTTCCAAAAGATGAGTCTCTTGCAGCTCTGAGCATCTTATGAAGTAAGTAAGGAAATAAAGTAAACGTTGCACAAGATCTTGCCTTTTGCCAACCACAACTGTTTTTGACAGCCTCACAGGTGATCCAATAGCTCCATACAGATCTCCTGTGAGACAAAATATAAAAGCAGTATGTTGTTATATCCAGCGTGCAAGAAAATACAATGTCTTGAATTACAATGGAGATCTTCTATATAGATTAAGGGTGGACAAGCTTTCTAGCCCTAAACCAAATTGGTGCAGGGATTACAAATTTACAGACACATATTCTGTATCTCCAAAATTCAGTATTGCTGGCTTGCTGTTAAGGGGCACTGTCACTGTTCAAATCTATGGAAAGGCAGCATATCTTTCTATTTCCGAACACTGATAACAGAAATAGCCATCTAGAAAAGAATCAGTGTGCGAGAGAAGAAAGTAACATAGCTTTCCTGTCATGAATTTACAATGCCATTGAGAGAGAGAGAAGAAAAAAACACCAAACCAAACTCTAGGGCTGTGCAACCCATTCAAAGCCACTCCTTGAAGCCTGGTATGGCTCTTCTGAGATTGTCCGTCAATGCCTAGCCATGCATAAAAGTTATGACTGATAGAGGGTATCCCTCAGAACAGTTTGCATAGCACCCCAGTCACACTGATTTGTTGTATCTCAAGTTGTTACTATCAGATCAATCTGATTCTGCTTCGATGACTGTAGCCAAATACCGTTCCATAGTTTGTACAATATACCGTAACTTCTTTTCAAACACCTCTCAGACATTCTCCATTTGGAACCATTTCACATTCAGCTGTTCATTTAGTCACTACTCTGTAACAATGTAATACGTCCTGACCGTCAATTGATTTTTCCTTTTGTCTTATTTTCATTAATAGTTGCCAGAGTCATTTTAAAAATATAGTCATTATAATTGGATTCTAACTTTTAAGTTTCTAAACCATAATCACTCCTTATGTATTCTTCTACTTTATACACCTCATCACCACATCTTCTCTAGATATAGTATTAATTACAGTTTTTCCATGGATTTTAGCATTATACTGGTTCAATACTTTAGGTCAGTAATTTTACTATTCTATTATTCTAAATAATCATTTAATTGCTTTATTCCAATTGCATAATGCTAAAAATGTGGGGGAGATGGGCGGTGATAAAAATATGATAGATAAATAAATAAATAAAATGATGCCTTACTAAATTAATGTTTACGCCCAAAATTCTTAAACTTATAATGTTACTTGTATTGCTCTTTAATAATAATAATAATAATTTATTAAATGTATATGCCATCTGACTCCAAGTGACTCTATAGCTTGTTTTATTCTAGTCAGTTTCTGTGGTGTATAGGCTGCGCTGATATTCAGCCAGTTAAATGTAACACTGTTTTTCAAAGATCTGTTTTGCTGGTCAATGACTTACTGGTTTGCATAGCTGTCCAAGAAGCCAACAATGATTTTCTAGTTGGCCAACTGTGAGTTGGGAGTCAAAGTGGTTTTGTAGCTGCATAATATACAACTAAGAGCATGAATATGGGTCTCAGGTTCCTATGCATGATATTTATATGTTTTATCATGGTGCTATTCTAATTAAAAAATTACTGCACCAGAGGCAACTTCACATACGAAGTTAAGAATCATTGGACTACTCCAAATGTCATTGCTGTCCATTTGCCTGAATAACAAGAGCTACAAGGTAGCAAAATATAATACTGAGCAGGGTATAAACTTTGAAATAGAGGAATTCATTTTGACAATCTCTACAGACATGCCCCCAGGCATAATAAAAAACAAAAAAACAAAAACTGGCAGCTGTGTTGGTATCTTGTACATATAAATTCCACAGAACATGAATTCCTTAATGCATAACGTAATGCCCAACCTATTAGGATCAGCTGGATAAAATTCCAGAGTTTTGCACTTCTGAATTCTAATTTACCATATTGCTACTTCTGAATAAATATGCATAGAATCAGACTGTAAGAAGCTTGACTTGGAAATAGAATTATGCCAAAAAATAAAATTAATTTTAATTTAATTTAATGTAAAAGGGGGCTTTAGTTTTAATAGATTTTGCTTTATCTAACTTAGAATTGTTACACTGTCTTCTTTTTATTTAAAAAAACGGTTTCCTGTTTTAGTAAACAGGAATTAAACAGCTTAACAAAAAGGTATTTTGTTCATGGAAGAAATATACTGAGGTAATTTAAACATACCTAACTGTGCCCACAGTGGATTGTACGGATGACTCTTTGCCAACATGTCCACAGTCTGTGAGGAATGCTTCTCTAGAAATATTCGAATTGGTGGCTGGCCATTTGGCATGACAGTTGGAACCCAGGCCAGATGGTTTGTCAAAACTGCAGTTAGAAGAGCGGGTAAAAATCTGGATGGGAAATAAAAGGCCTACACTTTAGAAATTAAAAAAAACATATGGGATTTTGGATTAATTTACTTCTATAAAAGGGAGTCTATTATACAAGAAGCATGTCCCTTACTGAAAGAGGAGATTCAATTAAGATTTCTAAATCAGGGAATCGATTCTAAGGCACTTCCAAACCTCTAATGCAGTGTCATGTTGTTGTTTCCATTTCAAAAAAGGTACAGAATGTAGAAGTTGTGTCCCGCCTACACATGGAGTTGCCAAATTGGAACCATTAAATATAACCCCTTCACCGTTTGAATCTTTTTTAGTTCTACAATGTCACATTTTTGTAAGAATTCAAAATGTGTAATGCTAATAATTTTTAGAGGCAACTAGAATTTCAAATGTATTTATTTCTTTTCCAGAAGAGTGGAAAGTACATTAGAATTTTAACAGCACTTTTGGGTTAGCCTACATCACACTGTGCTCTCAAATAGCACAGGGAGGATCTTCAGAGTGTCACTCATACCTTGGTCACTGCTCGAATGGATTACTGAAATGTCCCTGCCACTTTCAGGTGCAATTCAAGGTCCTGATTATTGCCTTGCATGGCATAGGGCCTGGTTACGTGAGGGCCTGCCTCTCTCCCTATGCTTCCAGTCAGGTCCACTGAAGTGAACACACCCCAGGTGTTAATTAAGGAGTATCATCTTGCGGGACCTAGGAAGCGCCCCTTCTCGATGATAGTTCCTGCCCTGTGGAATGATATTGCCCCCCCCCCCCCGCCGAGATTCATACTGCTTCCACCCTTTTGACTTTCCACAAATTGCTAAAGACCTGACTGTTCTCCCAAGCCTTGGGTTAGGATGGTGGTTGTTTTGCTGTTTGGTTCTTTGGATTTTGTCTCTGGTCAGTTGTCTTCTTTTTTCTTGATCTACGTTTTCTCTTAATTTTTTATCTGTAAGCCACCTAGAGTTGCTATGGAGTTGGGCAGTCTCAAAATTGAAGTAATGAATAAATAAATAGCACTCTTAAAGAGTTACTTGGAAATCTGGATATAGTACAGCATGGAATAGCATTAATTCAGCTGTCAGCCCTATGAGTTAGGCAAATTCATGAAACATGCAGGGCAGGGATTTCAGGAATCCTCTTTATTGTAGGGTAGAATAACAAAATCTCAAAAGTCCATCAGAGTTTGTCTCTGCCCCACCTTACACCAAACAAAATCATAGCAGGTTTATTTTGAATTTCTTTCTCGTGGTTTCCTTTTTCTCATGACTATTTTTTTTTTTTGTTCCCCCTTAATGGTTTGCTCTTTTCTTCACTATTCCCAAAGCCAAGTCTACATTCCTTCCCCCCAGCTAAGAAAATATAGTTAACATATGATGTTGGACAACTGCTAGCTTTCCAGCATCTGGTTACTGAACACTTTGGAGATTATATGGTTTGGCGGTTTATCTCAATTTTTCCTTCCTGTTTGAGCAAATCTTTATTCTTTTAGTCAGCCATCAGGTCCTATTGGCTAAAATCTTTTCTTATGTCAACATTAACTATTTTTGTTAGAAAAGAATTTAATCTTGACTTAAAGAGGCTGAAAAAAGACTTAAAAAAATAATTAGAAGTTGTGTTTCAAGTTATTGTTGACTAGCTTCAACATCAGGCAACTGTTTTCTGTTTCATTTTTTTGTTGTTTTAATGTTAGTTTTTGATTTAGAATTGAAAACTAGGCTACACTTCCTAAATATTTTAATACTTTAATACTTTTTCCATATAGATAGCCATCTTTTAAGTTGCTTGTCTTTATTTGGTATTTCCAGAAGGCAGGATAAGGAAGTCACTGGTTTGTCACTGACTATTTTTGACAGACCAGCTGTGTTGTTTTCCTGCAAATGTGCTATGTTTACCTTTACTACTATAAAGCTAAAAAGCAAAAAATATAGGAATGCTTTACTGGTTCTTGGAAGCTTGTTCCATCAGGAAAGTAAATTCCTTCATAAAGTGATGGCAGAGTTGGTTCTTCTCTGGCATTCCTGACATCATCGTAAGCCAAACTGGTTCTGTAATCCGTGGCATAGTATAGAGATTACAAATTGTTGTTCTAAATGGCAAAAAAGACAAGATTAGGTTACCAACATAAATGTTACATCACAGAGCTCAAGGAGGCATTTTGTACCAGAGTAAACCATCATTTTTTTAGTTACCAAAGAATGCACAGACTTCCTGGGAAGCCTCACCTTCCTGCTTTCAGCATCTCCTACATACTGCAGATACTACAGCACCCCATTCAACCTTAGAACCTTCCTTTCTAGCCAACTTTATATCTCCAAGTGCTTCTCTGATATTTCTGTCTGGATGCCTCATTGTCATCTCAAGCTCAGTATGTCAAAGACTGGACTTCTCATCTTTCCCTTCTCTCCTCATTCCATCTCCTTACCCATGTCTTTCAACTTGCCACTTATATTTAGTTGAATGATGACCAGATAGCATTACTTCAGAGTAATTTATATTAAGATTTTTCTTTTTTACAGTATGATTAAGTCTTTAAAGAGCTCTCTTCAGATCTAAGCAACTTATAGTCATTTACTGTAGAAGAACACGCACTTTCCTTTTCAAGAATCTAAACTAGATCATTTAAAATGTGTTAAAATGTTAAATATAAAACATGAATACTCCAATCACATCAATCAATGAACCATGTATCTCTACAAATGCAAATATATTACTAGCATGTAATACCAATCACTATATAATGCCACAATGAAATGATAATGTTCATCTTTACACCATGTATTTGTTTAAGTGGACACATATGAAAGATGGATCACATGAGATTTAAAGCAGGCCACAAAGGAAAATAAGTTTCTTCTAGAAGATTTCAGCTTGTACAGTATGTGGAGAATGATACCTTCAAAGAAGAAACAAGACAGGGTTTCTCAAACAAGACAAAGTCCCTATGTAAACTAAATGAAACAATGGCACATCATCAGAAAGATACCAAGATGTATGAGAAAAGAGGCAAGGGTTGGAAGTTATAAAAATGTATGGGAACTGTAGCTCTTTAGAGCCATCATTTAAAACAAGGTACAGTGCGTGGTAGACAGCCAGTTTGGTGTAGTGGTTAAGGCACCAGGCTAGTAACTGGGAGACCGTGAGTTCTAGTCCCACCTTAGGCACAAAGCCAGCTGGGTGACCTTGGGCCAGGCACTTTCTCTCAGTCCTAGGAAGGAGGGAATGGCAAACAGCAAACATTTACATTTCTGAAAAACCTTGTCAAGAAAACTGCAGTGACTTCTCTAGGCAGTCTCCAAGAATCGGACACAACTGAATGGATTAAAAAAAAAAGAAACCGTACATGGTAGATATTCCACTTCAATTCTTCTAGAATTCAATGCTAGCTTGACTAGCTAGACTTGGAGTTGGATAGGTATGCACAGTTGTGTGAATAGAGTTTTTCATTCACAAAGTGAACAGCAGAAATTGTAAACCTAAGTTTACAAGTTCTGAGTCTTTGGATAGAAAAGAACAAGTAGCACGGGAGAAATTCTAAAGATCTTCTTTACAATACTCAATGTGACTGCTCATCTTGAACAAGCAGCCCTACTTAATTCCTGTTTGCTCTAATTGGCTCAATTAGATATTTCCTTCACACCATACCTTTTTGTACATATGTATTATCATAGTTATTGGTTCAACTCAACAAACTTTTGTCTATGATTGTGTCTTATTTAGGCAATAAATAAATAAAATCTACACACAGTATCAAATGCTGTCAGTAAATCTAGAATGCTATAAAAAAGTTTAGATGTGCCTTCAGTATTTCTTCATCATCATCACCATCATTTCTGTGAGGTTTATCAACAATATTATATTTCAACTTGTTCTTCATGGCCATATTAGTTGGGAATCCGGGGAGTTGAAGTCCGATGTATCTGGAGAGCACTAAGCTGGAGGAAAACTGCTCTACTGCAATTAAACTAACTTATGCACCACTGAACTAACTGCCTATTCTTTTCCTGTTTACCTCTCTATTTCCCTTTCTTTTTTTCATTTTTTTCTCTTGTACCTATGTTCAGACTGTTACTTGCTTGGGGAAGAGTTTGCCATTTTTAGATAGCATCATGTTAATAGACAAATAAATAAAAACAACTTTTCTGTTTAACAAATTCATGTAAGATGGTAACACCATAGAAGGATAGAAAATCACTTATTCTGCAGACAAGAGGAGGTTGCTTGAAAACCTACAAATCCAAGAAAAAACCCCCACTAAGATTTGAATACCATTAGCATCATTATTGTTCCAAACTTTTTAAATCATATAACCTCTCAAGCTGTATTTACTTCATTTTTCCTTTTACCACTGCATGCAGTTTAGAAACAGCCACAGTGATCTGTTTGATCTTGCCTTGTCCAAATGCTACTGCAGTAGTGTTCCACTATCCTTAAAGATTACTGAGAAGGGAGTGTGTGTCCATAAGCTCCATACTATCCAGCTGGGAATTCTTTAAATAACAAGCGAAGGGCTTCTCACAGAGTAGAAAGACTGCTACAGAGTCTAGTAAAAAATGGTGAATTGTTTACTATTAACAATACCAATGTGATTCAAACTAAGTCCCATGTAAGAGAGGATTAGTATTAGCAGTTCTAAAAGGTCCTGGAGATTATGAAGATGTGGAGGATGTGGATAGAAAGAAACTGCTCATCATCCTCCAAAATAGATAGGCAAGGGGCTCGTATAGAAACTATTCTGTAGTATTTTTTCTATAAAATACAGGGTTGTTTACTCTTTGATTGCTAAAGCCTCAGAAAAACTCTTTCCCATCCTCTACAACCTTCTGTTTGGTGATGCTGGGCATACAGACTGGAACATTCCATTTTGCTTATTTATTGCATTTGTATACCACTGACTTCCCTGCATTCAAGAAGACCTTTCCCAAGTTCATTATTAAATTTAAAGCAGCGTTAACCATAAGTTAACTTTAAAGCAGTGTTAACCATAAGTAAAGCAGCGTTGACCATAAGTTAACCATACGTAAAAGCAGCGTTAACCATAAATAAAATCATAAGTATGGTACAGCAAGTTTGTGCGTGTGCTGCATATGTGTACTTGGGTATGAAAGAGAGAGAGGGAAAAAAAGAGTGAAGCTGGGGAAATAACGTATGAGAGATATGTAAAAGAAAGTTTGGAGTTCGCCCAGAATATATAGACAGATAAATGGAGGGGAAGAAAGCCAGCGACAGAGTCATGAACAAGAGAACAACATACATTTTTGTCAGGAACTGTGACTGCTAGAAGTGATATTCAGTAAGTCCATAGTTTCCCTTCTCCTGAAATAAGTCTCCAACAGTTTTCTGGCTCTTGATGTACTATCTGAGATTATCGTTTAGGATGGGGTGGGGTACCAACCATTTTTTTCTGGAACGGCAGCTTCTGGCATCTTTCATTATTAGCCATGCTAGTTGGGACTGCTGGGAGCTTTCCTTTAGCTGTATCATACATGTGATCCAGCTATACATGCCCTGAATGAACACACAGATAAGCTGAGTAGACAAGGCCCATAAATTAGAGGCTGTGCTACAGTGAGAAAGGGTAAGAGCAAGACTATGGGCCACCTCAGGGTCACAGATCATTTGCATTCTCCTGTGGAACAGTGTTGATTCTGTCTTCATATCTACAATCTAGACCAGTGTTTCTCAACCTTAGCAACTTTGAGATGTGTGTTCTTCATCTTAATGAAGCATTCGTGGTACAAAGAACAAGGGCAGCCCCCTCCCAAACAGTAACACGTGTCAACACCAACACGGCATGGAACTAGTTATGATGTTCACAGGAACACTGAAACAGGAACCATGACATCCTGCCCCCCTAGAAAAAAAAATTAAACTACAAAACAGTAAATTACAAAGGAAATTAGGGCTGAGGTTTTGCAGAATAAGCAAGATGAAATTGGCGAACCAAATCAGGAGCGCTAAAGTGTTGAGCAAGCACCCACTCAGGATGGGGAAAATGTTTCCAGCGAACGAGGTATTGCAGGGAGCCCCGAAAGTGACGGGAGTCAAGGACCTCCTTCAGTTCGAAGTGTTGGTGTCCATCAATCATCAATCTGACTCTGGGGGGAGGGATTGGAACTGTTTAAGCTTTAATAGTTTGAAAGACCCACGTTTTTGCCATTCTCAGCTTTATGTGATGAGTGCCTACCCAAGTTTCCTACCAGACTCACACAAGAAGCTTATGGATATCTGATTTATGACTGGATAGTATGCAAGTTCAAGAGCAAAGCTGAGAATGGCAAAAACGTGGGTCTTTCAAACAATTAAAGCTTAAACAGTTCCAATCCCTCCCCCCAGAGTCAGAAAGAGTCCACTCCCTGCAGCCTGCTGGTGTTCCTAATGGTTCCTGCTGATCTTCAGGAAAGTGTCCTTGAACAGGCGAGATAACCCACACAGACATTGCAGTGTCTCTACATCAGTGCCTGGTACGAAGAACAAGAGCAGCCCCCTCCCAAACAGTAACACGTGTCAACACCAGCATGGCATGGGAACTAGTTACAATGTTCACAGGAACACTGAAACAGGAACCATGACACACACACACCCAAAGTGCTTGAAGTGGAAGCTGCAGCTTGCATAATGGAAAATCAGCTGATTTTGCAAAGCTGAGGTGGAATTCCAAGTTCAAAGCAGCCTCCTGGGTCCCATTTCAGCCTCCTCAAACCCCAAAGCAAGCTTTCAGAAAGCTTCCTCAGTTTGAATAGTCCGTAGGTTCGTAGGGGGTGGGAGGGAAACAGGAGGAGGAAGCAGAGTTTCTGTTTTAAGCCTGAGATATTAAATGATTTGTTTTCGCTGAAAGGCTAGCTCCAGTCTTGTGACTCCTTATTTACTATTCTGGTAACTGTGGCTGCATCTGCAACTGATAGTGTTTCCTCAGAGAGATCAGATTCCACTGGCCGCTAGCCAGCAGGCATGTGACTGCAGCGAAGGGAACCCTCCGTGCCAGATATAGAAATAATTTGCACAAAACACTAGGCAGAGGATTAACTGGCCAAGGGCGGGTGAAAGCCCTGCCTTGCATTTCTCCCTGGTTCTCTCAAGCTAGGCAAATGGCATGCATTATTCCTTCCTCATCAAACAGCATCACAGTGTTGCAGCCAGAGATTATGTAAGGTCCAAAGCACATCACAGACTATTTCAATTCTTTCTTTACATTTAAATTTTAAAAGACGCTGGGAAATCACACTTCAGATGCCCCTTTTTCTGAGGAAGGTTTAATCAAATAAGCGTGGCCAGGATTTAGAAAAGAGAGTAGGTGCGGCAGGGACAGTCACGGCTCAAAAAGGGAAGTGATGCACATCCACAAAGAGGAACTGGGATGAAAGTAGCACAGGCTAATTGCAGAGGTACACATATACGTACATTCTAAGCAAACCTATACTTAATGGGGATGATTTGTGGGGCAGGTTAGTCACCTGTCCAGGTGTTGATTAGTGGAAAACAATGTCAAGGCCCTTGTAGTTTCTTCTTTTGGTTCTTCAGCTATGTACCAGATTTAGACCAGAAAGAAATTGTTGTCCCCCATTATTATAATAGTAAAAGGGTGGTGGTGGAGGAATCAATTAATGTGACAGTGTTTGGAAACAAGGCCACATGCTTTTCACACTGCTCATTAGATATCACACCATGCAGACTGTGGTGTAATACAGATATCCACAGTTCAGCCAAGCTGATATTTTGTAGAGAAAATCCTCTCAGAAGATAAAACTCAGAGCTTATGTCTGTGCTCTGCTTAAAAGCTCTATGTTACCCCCACCTTTCCCACAGTTGATAGGACAAAATCTTCTCATTATGAAAGAAATGGGAATGAGATGTTGGCAGGGCTTTTGCATTTCCACATTGAATTTTTGAAAAATTATGGTTTTAACTTAGCATCCCGACCCAGATGCTTCTGGATGTATTGGAAGATAAATTCCATCATCCCAGATACCATGGTCAAGAACATTTAGGGATTGGGGTAGCAACAGTTAAATCCATCTAGCAAGAAAGAGGCACGATTAGAGAACATTGCTTTATACTTGACCAAGTTCAAACTGAATTGAAAGACATTAATATTGTGCAGTTCTTACCATCTTAGTTTACTTATCTCCAACTTGTTATCTTATTAGAATATATGTCTGTATGTAATATTATTAATTATAAGATTAGATGAGGTTCTAATTGAGAATTCTGCAACTTGCAGTCATAACACAAATAGTACAAGGTTGGGGAAGGCTATTTTAGGCAGTAATTTGCAAAAGAGGAAAACAGCTCTAAATTAAGTACTTAGGCAATGTAGGTCTTGGAGGAAGGACACTATTTATGTCCCCTTTAGTCCCTCTTAAGTTTTCTGTGATGGAGATCCACCATCTTAGTAGACTTCCCCACAGATGGTACAAGAGTGAAAGCTCCTCCTTAATAAAAGCCAACCATTTTGAACCTGGAAAAGCCAAAGCATTGTTAATAACCTGATTTGTTTTGTGCTTATTTTTTTTCCACAGTTTTTGTGCACCTTTTTTGCTTTTAAATAAGTACCACATTTGTTCTGGAAAGGAATAATTGTATTTGTAATGTTGAGGTGTGCAGAGGAAGCTTTTTCTTGTCTTTTGGCACTGAAAAATGCATGGGCACTTTGGTAAATTAAACAACGGGTCATGCTGCACAATTTGTTCTTTAATGTAAAGATTCTCAGGATAGTGGTGGGGTGTGTTTTAAAACCTTGTGCACACTGGCTTTCAAGACTCATGAGATGTTTCCTATTTGCAATGTTTCTTCCTTTTTCTGCATATTTTCCTCTCCCCATGGGGATACTATTTAAAAATGCAATACCCATAATAGCTGTTGAATGCACATACCAGCAAAATTGTCGCATAGCCTCCTGAGTACTGGTTGTTTAAAGCATTGACAGACTTAAATATTCTGTTTAATTACAGCTAATAAATGTACTGTGTAACATCACAGCAAGGTATTCATAAAGATCAACATTTCCTGCATGGAAATACATTAGGACTGGAATTGTTGTCTTTTTTAAAAAAAAAATGCTGCCTTGGTAAACGTCTTGGCAAAGATCTTCAATTTTTGGTGGAACGCAGTAAATTTACGATTCTCTTTAGAGTAGTTTGAAATGCACACTAATGTGCTAGTGATCTGAATTCTCAAAAACAGAACATCAGTTGTTCCAGAATTCTGTAGCCAGATTGTTGGCAAGTTCACAGGATACACGTATTTCCTCTGTTAAAACAAACTCCACTGCCTTCTGGGAGCAATTGAAAGTGCTGGTTGAACCTCAAAAGGCCCATGCAATTTGGGATCAATCTAACATACCATATTTTCCCCTAGGACATTGCCAGGCCTTTCAGATCTGGAGGAGGAGTTCTTCTCCAAGCTCCTCCCAGGGTGAACTCATCTTTGATGGCCCTCTCAGTGACTGATTTAAGTTCTGAAACTAGTTTCTTCCCTGCTATGTTTTGATGACAAAAGCTCCTCTACTCTCTCTTTAGTACTTAAAACACTTTGAGGCAAACCAACATTTTTCAGATTTTTGTCAGCTGCTCCAATGAATCATCCCCACCCACTAACTTGCCTCAGACCTGATAAAAATATTCATATGCCAAAAATAAACCTTATCTTTATCGTAAGGCTGGTTCCTTTAAAAACTAGGTTCTTTTGAAAGCAAGGCAGACTCACGCTGGTTTACAATTCCTTCCCCTCTCCTAGCATACTCACATTCCCACATACTCACACAAACAAGACAAAAACTTTGGAGGCAGTCTTTTTTAAAAATACATGATCAGTGAAGAATGGAAAAGTAAGAATGATGCAATGTTACCAGAGCAGTAAAACAGGATCCTTTATGCTAGAAGCCTCCACATTTTACTCCCTAGTTTTACATTTTTCAAGCTACTTTGTAACTTGTAGGCGGTAGAAATAAGATTACAAGACTCTCACTCCACAGAATTTATGAAAAGCCTATAGCTTTACAAAAAGAACTTTCCTCTCAGGTCCCACAAAGATGAACCTCCCTGTGTGTGTATGAGTTTATCTAAAGAAAAATGCAAAAACAGAAGCAGCAATAATGGTATTTTGAACCATTCTTGCACTGTGTACGAACGTCTATACAGGCACATGAATGGGCATTATCGTCTACTGGTGCATTTGCTAATAAAGGGTTGGACAACCTGCAGGTCCACGACCGTATGCAACCTCTAAAGTCCTTTTCATAGCACCCAGCCCCCACTCTGCATTTGTTGAAAATATCTGTTAGAGTTTCCCATCATGTGGAAACAGAAAAATACTACTTTAAGTCCTGATACAAGCTTGGTAGAGGGTTTTTTAAACAAAGAAAATCTTGTATGCCTAGGCATTTTGACTCTTTACAAAAAAGATTGGAAAGTGAATTAGCTGATCTACTGCTAACATACTTGATAGACTGTGCACAGCTTGCAGAGCTCCAAACTTCCCACTAGAGTGTCAAACATTTTGGCAACAGTAGCTCTTCTACACATTAACATGATTAGTTAAACAGTAAAATCACTCAGAGGTAGTTTCATCTCTATAATATTTTGGTTTCTATGCACCTGGCTGTGGTGCTGTAGAATATTTACTGAACTTCAGAACTCTGGGCACACTACTGGCCAAGCCCTTCTCTACCACCCACCCAACAAATTGCATAATCAACATGTCATGTGTTTAAAGATTTAGTCAACACATCTCTCAATTATACACAATAAAGCGGACTGATTTTTTTTAAAATGTTTTCACTCCATTTATTCCTCCACTGAGGTAGCAACTCACCCCTTTTTATTCAGTGTTCATGAGGGTAAAGGGAGAGAGCGATTGCAAAAATCAGTTCCGAAACACAACCCAAACACAGGCCTAATCAAGGATCAAATGAGAACTGCTCCTTCCAGAGATAAACAAAGGAGGAGTTAGTAATTCCCCATTCCAAGCTAAATCAGTGTTGCACAGCAACCCTATTGGGGTGCTGTTTGCCTTGGCTGTGTATGGCTGGATGGTAGCCAAACTAATAATATTAAAAAATACAGTGCACTACAAGAAAACACCTCCTCTCCTCAAAACCTCCTAAAGTCCATTACATGACACAGTGTGCTGCAGCGTACAGATACTTGCAGATTTATTCATGTTAAGCAGCCTTTTGGGGGAAGAAAGCCAGACCCCTTTAATGACATGAACACTGTTACTAACAGCAATTCCATAAAGCTGTCATCCTTTCCTTATATCCATCAGCAACAAGTTCACACTGGAGCATAAATAGGAGGCTAGGAAGGCAGTACAGTACAAGGGCAAGTAATTTTCCCACTGAAGCATTAGCCTATCCTTCCCTCCCCAGTCCTAAGAGTTTCCTTGTTGCATTTGCTTTTGCAGTGAAGAAAAACCCAGCAACTATGTCAGGAGCATGCTAAAACTACCCCTTCAATCACTTCTAAAGAAGGGGGACAATGTCAAGGCACGATGGCACTTTGGCTTCAGGAAGAAAAAAGAAGTATCTCAGATGTCAGCAGGCAGAACAAGAAGGAAATTCCCGCCAGTGGGATCCTGCCAGCCTTGCATCTCTAGAGAAAATGCTTCAAAGTGGTCTTCAGAATTTTCTCTGTGGCATCAGCTGTGCTGAAAGTTAATCAGCAGAAACCTTCAGAAGCTAAAGCCATGGGAACACAGGGATGCAGCAGTAAAGCCAGATTGGCATCGTTTAGCCCTCCTACTGTATGTGGAAGGAGTTGTTATATGACATTAAAACATCAGTAGTACACCAACTGTCTCCAGTGGCAGATTGATCCTTGTTTCCACACAGTCCTACTCCGAGTTCTACATTCCAAGGTGATAAAGGATTTAGAATGGATTGTCCACCTTCCAGGAGAAAAGTCACCTTCAAAGTTCATAGCTATACCTGCAAACATTGCTCAAATCAAATGCATCAAGTAACTATTCTGGCTCCAAAGGAAGTGGCCAAAGGAAGAATTCAAGGGCCACTCTAAATAAAGCATTTTTTGTTACGTTGCAATACCACAGAATAAAGGCTATAGCAAACATGAGGTGGCCTTGAGAAGTGCACACCTAATGATCTAGGCTTGGATTGTGTTGGCCCATCAAAGTCTGTTCTGCCTGGTAGTAGCTCTCCAGTCTCTCATGCAAACTAACTCTGCCATCTAAAATCCTTTGAATTGGAGATGTCAAGAACTGAACCTGGGACTGCACATAGTTTCTGCTCCATCACTAATCAGAGCCTCTTCTGCCTTTCACTAGGAGCTGATGAAAGCCATCCTCAAAGCACCAGAGTCTGTTCTAAACCTCAGAGGAGGACACCACAGATCAGCTGATTTCCTGAAACAGGAGTTATGTTTCAAGTTTCAAATTTTAAGGGACATGGCTGACTCAAATTTACTACAGGAGATACTATTATATGCTCAAAGTGGAAAGGTTCAACACTACCCACGATGGAGGAATGGTTGATGAAGATAATGAAACTTTCAGAGATGGCTAAATTAACTTCTTTGATCAGAGAAAAAACAATGTCTATATTTAGGGCTGACTGGAAACCCCTAAAAGACTTTTTGCATGAAATGGAAAAAAATCCACTTATGATTTGTGGTTTTGATGATTAGCAAAAAATTGGATAATAGAAAAAAGTGAGCTTTTTTGTAATCACAGAGTAAGAGATAATTTTGTAATTGTGCTATATTTGCTACAAAGGAAATCGGAAGCTATTTCTATTTCCTTTTATGTTTTCTTTCTGCACTTTTTCTTTTTTCTTTTTCTGTTTCTTCTATTCTTTATTAGTTTGTACTAGTTTTTATAAAACTAACACAAACTAATAAAGAATAGAACAGAAAAAGAAAAAAGAAAAAGTGCAGAAAGAAAACATAAAAGGAAATAGAAATAGCTTCCAATTATTTTATTTTATTTTTTTATATATATATATTCCTTTCTCAACTAACTTTATGAAAGTGAACTTTGCAAATTAAAGGCAGCTAGATAGTAGGTGACAGGTTAGAGACTTTGCCAAAGTCCCAAAATATATTTCTGAGGTAGTTTTCTGTACTGGACAGCTTATGAACTGCTATAATATCAATCACTGTATTTGCATTATTTTATCTTAGGGAAGTTGGAAATATCCCTAAGAAAAGGTAACAGTTTTGCTTGCACATGACAACTAGAGACTGCAACTGAATCACTGCAACTGATCACATGAACGCCGTTCAATATACATGAAGGTGTTCCTCCCATTCTCTAGGAAAGTTCTTGGTATTTCCCGTTGCACTGCAATCTTCCAGGGTAGAGGTGTCTGCAAGATCCACCACTTTTGTCATAATGATGAGAGCAACGTTGTACTGTAAACTCCTCCCATTTTCTAAGTGTGTGCAATGTCACCACACATGTAGAAAAGGGATGGGGACTGGGTCATGTCAGTGCAATGCTGTGTTCATTGTTTGCCCCCCCCTTTCTCCCCTGCAGAAACCTCAGTTCCATGGGTTCTCATGCATTACAGATTCACTATAGACTACAGTGACTGTAGATACTTGCCCCAGAACAGTAAGAGGACTGAAAATCTGAAGTTCTCTAAATTAAAATGAAACTAATTTCCCTTAGTGATTTCCCTTAATTACTTAATTACATAATTTTCCTTAGGCCTAGAAACAGACAACCAGAAACCCACTAGCTTCCCCAGCCAGAACATTTGGATTCAGAACATACGAAGGGTAGAGGTTAACCACCTCTGTTCTAAACAATAGCTCACAATGGTTTAATTACTCCTCTTCAGCAAATAGGAGTACAAATTTATTTCCCACATTTCACATTTGTTACCAGAAGCATTCAAATTCTTGTCAAAACTGAAAAACAACAAAAGCCTCACCTGAATTCATTTAAGGCATCCACAATTCTGTTATATGCCAAACTCCGTTGGCTGGCATCAGCTGACCGACGGCTCGTTTTCATAGCCTTCAAAACAATATTTAAGCAAACAACTAGTATCAGACAAAAATGTGGAAAAAATCCAAGTCATATGCTATGTTTTATCTAAGGTCGATTTGAAAAAGCAAACAGAGGGCGGTGCTTTATTTTGTTATGTCTGTGTGTGGACTTTTTTTAATGTGATAAATCTTGTCCCTTGACAAGTTTCATATCAAGATAGAGATATGTGAGGAACATGTATTTACACTTTCCCCTTTTTTCTACACTTTTGCTTGCAGGAGGCTATAAAGAGGTCCAAGGTTTCCCACACTGCAGCAGCAGATTCAGTGTTCAAACAAATCCTTGAACTAATTACCTGCACCCAATAGTAAATACAATTCATTGGTGGTAGGATTTGTTCTGTGAATAAGGGCCAAAATGCAGGTTAACATGAGTTATAATCCTAAAGTAATCAGGCACATTGTTCTCACCTCTTTATCGCCTTGAAGAAAGTGACTAGGACCCAATTCAGAATTCACATGGTGCTGCATCATGTGCTCCCCACTATCACATAGATATTCCCATATCTGATTTAAGCTCTCTCTGGCTTTGTGCAAACAGGAATATGCACAATGGATTGTATTTATGTAGCACTGCAACACAGGGCACTTTCCATCACCAGAATAGGGTGTAGGAGCTTAATAGACCTATTAGTCTATCTAGCTATTGTCTATTCTGAAGCCTCAGAATTTGCCCTAAAGCCCTGAGGGATTTTTATGTAGAAGAGATAAGAGGAGGTCATGGATTCAAGGAGGAGGAAATCTTATTCTGTAATCAGTTCCCACAACTGTGGATTTTGTACAATCTTCATATATGTGGAAGAGGGAAAGTGGCAGGCCCACTCCTTCAACTCACAAAGGCCAATTCCAGTAGCCATGCCCTTGTTCCATGTCAGAGCTAGCTGGAATCTAACCCACCCTAAATTTGGCTGCATTTGTATACCCTACACTGTGCACTCATGGTGAGTGTGCTCAGTGCTGCTGACAGGATATCTGGAGTGTACACCAAAGCGAGACTGCAGCTGGTTTCTGAACCCTGACTGATGTCAACTGCCTCACACAAGGCCATCGTCATTTGGCACACTGACTGCTTGGCACACTGTAAGGTAGCTCTCCCACTCACATCAGTGCACCCCACATTGTCTGCATGGAGTGACTCAGGCCCCAGTAAGACAGAAAGCACCACTTGAGTACCAGCAAACCTAAACCTGTCCTTGGCATGCCTCAGCCTCTGGCTGACCCCAAGATACAGAGGAAGACATGCAGACACTGGTTCAGGGAAGGGTTGCAGAGGCACCCTCGCATCAGGGTGAGGAGGCTATGCCAATGTACACAAAGACACTTGTCTATGTCAATGGTATGAGTATAATTAAAATGCATGTTTTTGGAATGTAAACAACTATCAAAGGGAAGCCCAAACAGCCTCTGAAACATAAAAAAGCAGAGGAATTATAACTTTGAATTTAACTCAGTCATCCACTGTCATAGCTATTAAACCATATAACTCAAGAATTGACTAAATCAGCTCAACAGCCTTTCCTTTCTAGCTATTTAAGAGTGAACTCAAGACCCTTATGCATTACCCTGAAGTAAGACCACTCCCCAAAATTAGTATTATGGAGTCAGCTTGTGTATCCCCAGTTTGGTCTAATGCAATGTTTCTTAACCATGGCAACTTAAAGATGTATGGACTTGAAATCCCAGAATTCCCCAGCCAGCATGTTGAAATCCACACATCTTAAAGTTGCCAAGGTTGAGAAACACTGGTCTAATGCCTCTAAGTGAATACTGATACAGCCTCAGCATTACAAATCAATGTGGTAAAGCCATATCATAAAATAGAATTAGCAATTTAATTAAAAGTATATATAAGTGGTGTTGGTATTTACCTGTTCTATTGCACTCTTCAGCTTATTCATATGGCTCTCAAAAAGAGGGAAGTGTGAGAAAAAGAACTCATTAAATTTGCTATTCTCTTCTTCATCCTTTGAAAGTGAGAATATCACCCCAATTGCTATCTTCTTTTTCCTGACAATTCCTGGATTTGGGCTGGAGCTGTCATCTGACAAGTTAAAGCTTTCTTCCACCGACCTTTAGGAGAACCAAAAAAGTAGCGCTGTAAATTACTTGAAATGATTCAAACTACATCCCAAGTAGAACTTCGATATAGTAAAATAATCCCCTCTTGTTAGTCTGTTTTTCTTTAATGATAATCTAAGTTAACACTAGATCTTAGTCTCATCATCAAAACCTGGCATGCTGACATTTAAAGAGGTTGTTCTGGGCATCTGCTATTAAGGCACAGGGTTCTAAACATCACGGAATCATGGAGTGGGAATGGAACCATTTAGGTCACCAACTCCAGCCCTCTGTTCTGTACAGGAATCCAATTCAAGCAATCACAAGAGTCCAGCCTCTAAACATATCCAGAGAAAGAGACTCACCACCAAACAACTCTTGCAGGGAAGTTTTCCACAACATTCAGCTGGAATATGTTGTCATGTAACTTAAATGCATTATTCTGAGTAGCATAAGAAATCCTACCATGTCTGCCTTCTCTGTTACATCATTTCAGGAATTTGAAAAATTCCATCACATTCCCTCAGTCTTCTCAAAGCTAAACATTCCCAGTTCCTTCAATTTCTCTTCACAGGACTTAAGTTTTCACTTCTCTTCATTATCCTTCTCAGAACCTGTTCCATTTTCTCTAATTCCTTCTTACAGTGCCCAGAATTGGACACAATACTGGAGATGGCACTGACTCAGTGACAAATATAATAGAACGATAATGTCCCATTATTTGGAAGCTGTCTTACACTGCCAATTCATATCCAGCTTTCTCCAAGTACCACTGCCAGTATCCCCCATCTCATACCTGTGCTTTTTGTCTCTTTGCCCCTTCTTAGCCCACATCATGAAAGTCATAATAGTCCTGTACTCTATTACAACATAAATGTCCCATAAAACAGGGATACAGTATGTCCTATTCTAATTTCCTTTCGTACTTCTGAAATAAGATGAGTTAGGGGTGAGGGAAGCAAACTCCATTGAATGAAAAGGAGTCATTTAGATACTAATGAATAATACTTAATAATACGGAGCAAAGAAACTGGGGTAATTGTGTTTTAAATGATTAGATACCTAAATCTAATGTACTTGGGAACCCACAATATAAAAGTAACATTAAGCCATGTTCTATGCTCACAAAATTATCCTAAAACACTCAGTTACTCTCTTGTAGGAGTTTTGAATGATGCACCAAGATGTTGGATTCCACCAAATACATCTATACACTTCATGTGGAAATTCAAACAGCATTTTCAATCAGCTCACCATCTAGGGAAGACTCCATTCTCCAAGCTTGTTGTCTGACTGCGACGCCAGCGCCGTTGGTAACTGCTAGCACAGCTTCTGTTTAGTGAAGAACCCGGAGATGGAAAAGGAGTGATAAGCAGGCTGCTAAGAGATGCTGCAACAACAACAAAAAAGGGAAATTATGTTTAAAAAAACCATTTGATTCATGAAGCACAGATTCTCACAGAATGTGAGAAGCGAAATCTGAACATAGGTAACAATTATTGCTTAAAAGGCTTTCTCCTTTCTGCAATGTGTTTCAAAGGAGACTATAGTAACCTGGATGACAGATATAGGCATAGTATCTCTTTTTTGCATGGATGAAAATTCTGTACACTGGCTATACACTGACATGCACAGAATGCACTGTAAGAAATGTCTGCTTAGCAGCTGCCTCCGCTGACTGTCAAACACTTTTCTTGAAGTTATCTAAACCCACAGCAATACCTTTTTAATGAAATATTTCTTTCTCTTAAACAGTTGGAAAGGAACAAGACTGGGTCTTTCCAAACTGCAGTCTGTGGCAAACTATTTGGTGAGTTATTCTTAAGAATGCCTAATACATTTTATGCTTCTACATATAATTGAACTAGCAAGGGACATTACTCTAAGCCATGGTTTGCTTGCCCAAAGTTTGTTGATGAAATCATAATTGGCTGGGTTCAGTACTGTTATCAGGCTAAACAAACTATATTAAGCCTAAGCAATCTTCTTAAGGACTTTTGAAGAGAGATTCCATTACAAAATAAATACACAGCAAAGAAAACCTGGGCACTTATATTACTGATGAACAACATTACCAGATCTTGCAATTCCGCTATCTCTGTCTTCATTCAGCTCTCTTCCAGGCATGTCCATCGGGTTGCTGTGAACTATGCAGAGAAGACCACCCATTAATCCAAGTTCATGAAACCTGTTCACCTTTGTCATGCTTCATTTAATTTACCAAATAATCATGCTAATTGGTGACTTCATTTAGAACTTTGAAAATAACAGCAAGGCATACCCATCTCCAAGAAAGGCTGCAAAGCAGATCAAGTCATACACAGTAGCTTCTACAAAGGTTCAGGCAGTATTTGAAGCCCACCTCTTTATTTCAACAGAAATGAAAAACTATCACAGAAGGAAGTTAGCCATGGAACAAAAGCATTCAGTACCAAGCTATGAGCAGTGCTGAAAAAAGAAGGGTATAACAAGCAACTATACAATGGGTGCTCTAGGAGACATCAGATTTGGATTTGCACTTCTATTGCTTGTTCAACTAAGCATGACACTGTCTACATTTGCAGCCAATTCTTATTAATAGAGATGAAATTCTAACCAGAAGCTAGAACTTCATCTGCCAAATCAAAAGTTTCTTGATCATAATTACTTCAGAAATCATAGATTTGCAGATCCATGAAAAGAAAAATCTAAACCAGCCATGGAAATAAAACTTGGATAATGGAAAGCAAAACAGGAGAGGCTTATTTCAGGTTTATGCAAATAGTGAAATATGTTTTTATCACTGAGTTAAGATTAATTCACTCTTGGGGAAGCTAATGAGTAATCCTCATATTGTTAGGGATTTGCAAACCCCAAATGATTCCCTCGATTTGACATGAATAAAGATTATAGGGAATTTTTTCAGGGGGGGGACTTATCCTCTTTTCTGTGATTGATGTCTAAGGTTTTATTTCCAAGGCCAAACTACAGATCCACTCAGTTTTGTCAAACCAACTAGACTATCCATACAGCACATAGCAAACCTGCAAAGAAAGAGGCGCTCCGGATCAGGCGGAGCGGACCTTGTTCAGAGAATGCACGCCTAGGGCTGCAAAGCTGTGAAAAACCTACATGGCAAAATGTAAAATACATATGAAAGAATGAGGTTAGTAAAGCAGAACAGCATCTGTGGAGGGGAAGGGAAGATATAAGCCAACACAAAGGCAGACCCACAAACACAGCAAAACCCACACCTTTTACACCTGGATATTGGATTTCAAACTGCATTGCCTTCCCAGATTTACATATCAGTTTTAATGCAGGTGGTTTCTTTTTTTCATTCTGAATAAATCAATACATGAGGTAAAAGCTTCAAATAATTATTAATTACAACGTGAGTATAAACAAACACTTTCTTGATTTTTTTTTGCATATTTGTGATGGATTTGTATTAGTTTGATGATACGTCAAACACCTAATAGCTTTATAAACATAGAAAGATTCTCTTTATCTACCAAAGCAACTATTTTCTTAAGTTTTCTGCGCTTAAGTGGCATTTAAATGTTGCTTTAAATGTTTGTATGTACCTGTGCAGGGAATAAACCTTATTTAAATAAAATTCTCTTTGTAAGGTTCAGAATTCTTTTTCCCCCTGATTGTCTCAATTCGCAAATCCCCATAACAACCCCATAAATAATCTTTTTCAAAAGTAGCCTGGAGATTAAAATCTTTTAAAGGACCTAATTTGTGTACTTGTGCATGCACACACATAACTTCTGTGTAAGAAATACGACACGAGAGAGGCAAATCACTTTGATATATTGCCCCTCAGCCCAGACTGTAGCCTTCTAACAAGAGTTGCCTTATTTGCCTCTCCCCATCTCCATGGAAATGGAGCTGGCAGAAACGAAGATATCATCACGATGGCACAGTCCTGTATCCCTCTGACACATCCCTATGGACACTTCAAAAGATGATCCAGTCTTGCATTCTTTCCCAAAGCCTCCATTCAGCCCAATCTTCCAGCTCTAATGAATGACAGAGAAAGTTTTTTCTTAGCCTAATCCATCTCCTTGCATGATTGATTTGCTGCTGGAAAATGAAATGAAAGGAGACCTTTATCTTCCTTCTGCCTCTGAGTAATTTCTTGTTCACATGTTGTTTCTAACCAAAAATGTCATAATATTTTCACCAAAGCAAATGGAAGCTAATACTACATGCTGTGCCTGAAATTCTGGCCCTGTGTGTGCAAAGGTTTTTTTTCCCCTCTTGCAAGAAAAATAAAAAGCATTTTGAGTTGAATGAAAGAAAAACACTCCTTGTGCCTTCTCTTCTGTTAGAAGAAAATAAGAACAGTATCCTTTGATCAGACTTTAGGTTTAAATCACTAGCAGTATGAATAACAGGGATGATTACTGAACCCAGGACTTCTCTTCACTGTGTGTATGGAGGCATGGACTGTGATATTCAGAAAGCTGCTCAGTGACTTTTCTAGTTGTTTCTTTTCTAGTTGTTTCCAAAAATGGTAAGCAGAAGTACTAAGCGTTCCACCATGAAAGAGCTGGGCTGGAAAGGTTGGCTTGCCTACATACGAAAGCACACAGTAACCTTTTAAAAATCCAAGAATTAGCAAGAATCAATGAGTCATAAGTATTCTTTTCATTTGATTTAGCTTCTAGAAATGTTCTGGTTACAGATTAACTCATTTTTGCACTGCCTGGCTCTGAAGCATGGACTGTAAACAAATATTGATGAGTGGATTATGCATTGGTCTGGGTTTGTTAGTTATTTTTTCATATGCAAAACCATAGCAAAATAAATGTATTTATTAATACACTGTACCAAGTGATGCACAGAAGTAAAAATCAATACTTTTCCTCTTTAGGTTTTAGAAATACACACAAATGGGCTATTATCAAGTAAGCTCAATGCTTAGCAAAAGGCTATTTCCTTTATTCAGGAGACTAATTATTCCAGTGTATATAATTCATGTAGCTATTTGCACTAGCCATTCATTTGCCATTTCCTTTAATATTACAATCCACATTATATAACTGTTAAGTCAACAACTCTTAAACTGGCATAGATGTGTAAAGAGCGTTAAGGAATACAGTGCCTAGCAGCTTTAATTATGCTTCTTTCACATTATGTAATTACACTCATTTAATAAAGCTGGACTTAAAATGAAAGTTATACTTGTAAATCCTACCACACTGACACTGCTCCACGTGTACGGTGCCTCACACACACAAAGCTTCCTTTCCATGCCATTGCCCATAGTGCAAACACATTTGAACATAAAACTGGCTTGCGGTTATGCTTTAAATCAGAATTGCAACCCTGGCCCATTGGAATGATCTGCCATTCTCATGTGCTGATGAAGTTTAAATGTTGGTGCTCTGAGCTGCCTATAGCTAGCTATTTATTTATTTATTTACTGCCCCGCCTTTATTGTTTTTATAAATAACTCAAGGCAGCGAACATGCCTAATACTCCTTCCTCCTCCTCTTCTCCCCACAACAACAACCCTGTGAGGTGAGTTTGGCTGAGAGAGAGTGACCGGCCCAAGGTCACCCAGCCGGCTTTCATGCCTCAGGCGGGACTAGAACTCCCAGTCTCCTGGTTTCTAGCCCGTTGCCTTAACCACTAGACCAAACTGGATAGAGAGGAAGGATAGCAACAGTTAAGAGGAACAAGTATGTTGCAGTTTGCAGGGATCAGAAAATTATGGTTTGCATCAAATGGGAAATGGAATCAGAGCACTGGAAGGGAATAAGATGGTAGAAAACATTATGAAAAATCTCTGGCATGTTTCCAGTTCTCTGTGCCAGGGTTTGGACAATTGGCAATATTGTGCCTGAACTTATCTAATAGTCCCTTTGACATCAGCTCTAAAACATCCAGCATGTGTCAAATGAGGGCCATCTAAAATCTCTTTATGGATATCTTCAACACGGAAAGAACTAATCACATCACTATACGAAGCAGCTTAATAACAATGCACCTGCTTCAATTATTTCAAGATGTACATGAAAGCAGTTTATGCTATAGTGTTCCACAAGTGAAATAAATTGTTTTGTTTTATACCCTTGATCTTTTGCCTGCTATTAAAACCTATTTGGTTTCTAAAAGGTGAGTGGTATTGATTAAATAAATGGATTAAAAGGGTGTTGAGTGCATGATTCATCCAAGGACAAAGCAATCCCAATATTAGGTTCAGTATGTATTGATCTTTCAGCCAACCATGTTGATTTGGCATTAGAAAGCCAAATAATTCATTTTAAATAATAAGCAACTAATTACATAAACTGTGGGTCTTGGTCTGAAATCATCCTGCTCAAACAGATGGCACTGTAGGTAGCAAATATAAATGATATGGCTTATGGGAAAAGGAAAAGATTTTCTCTAGATCATCATATTGTTCTACTTCTTGGCAGAGTGCTATTATTGAAGATTAATTAGGCTGCTGGGAACAGCTGCATGGATAAAGGCAGCAAACGGCAGCAAAAAAAAAACAAAAACCAAAAAACCAGAGAACATCATCATGATTAATAAAGCTCATTCTTCTCATTTTATGTATGTATGTATGTATGTATGTTGGTGCCTTCAAGTCAGTCAGTTTTGATTTCTGGTGACTGCCTGAACAAGTTCCTGCAGCTTTCCTGACAAGATTCCATGAGTGGTTTGCCCATGCCTTCTTCACAGGACTAAGAGTGTGACTGGCCCAAACCCACCCAGCTGGCTTTATGCCTAAAGCAGGAATAAACTCACAGTCTCCCAGTTTCTAGCCTGGAGCCTTAGACCACTACACTAAACTGGCTCTCTTCACACTTACTAGGCAATGCTTAAAAATAAAGTCTGACTAAATCCTGAGTGGAAGTACAAGGTACCCTGCTGAATTTCTGCAGGTTCTCTGAGCAATTATGCAATATTACAAAGGATCCCTGGACTTTGAAGAGCAGCATTTGGAGGGGCACAAGGGGCTGCAACATAGTGCATGGAATGGGGACCACTGAGTTCTGCTTAACTGTATCCCAATTCAACTTAAGACCTTGGGAAGAACCAAACCAGTCTTCTTGTTTGAGAACAACTCAGCTCATACTAATTTTCCTCCTGCTGCTCTTTCACATGTCAAAAGCAGTTTACATGAGTTATGTCATGTATATATGAAACATACTCATAGATCCATAGATCTATCATTGTCTCTGCAGGCTCTGGTGACAGCCCTAGTCAGCAAGGATAACTTTTGTCAGTGGCAGCTGAGTCATGACTGCAGTCATTTCAGAAGAGTGATCCATGCCTTCTATCTACTTGTTGGGATTGCTGCAAAGCAGTATACACAGCCCTGCTGTTAAAGATGACCCAGGAGGTTCAACTGATGAAGAATACAGCTGTCACAATTTTAATTAGTTAGTTGCTGCTTATTATGCAAACTTTGGGGAAAACTGCCCCACTCCATGTCAAGTTTTAATATCTTTTTCTGAGGTCTTTTTCTTTATTGGGGCTACATGATATAATGTTTTCACCAGCTGTGGAGTGGGTCTTAAAGACACCTGCCTAATGTCCATATTGCAGTTTTTTGGGGTCAGGTGAAAACACACTTGCCAGGCATTTTTATTTATCACCAGATTTAATTTTTTAAAGATATTATTTCTTATTCTATTGTTGTGAAGTACATTGCCCTGAAATATAGAATGAAGGTGAATGTAAATATTTAAAATAACTAAACAAACAACTAACTAAATAAACCAACATCATGAGCACCGGAACTATGAAATATATCTCACATATTACCTACTTTACATATTCACATGATAACAAATATATGATAGTGTTTTGTTGACACGCCCTTCTTTAAATATTAAACAGTATAGTTTTATCTGATCAGATTAGAATTCTAACATTTTGTGTTTTATATTAGATTTTTCGTTATTCTCACCATAAATGGATTTCACTGACTTCATCAACGTCCTTCAGATATTCAAATATTCACACAGCAGTGAACTATTCCAGTTTCCAAGTGTCAGGGCCAGAGTAATGGCTGCCTTAACCCCAAATCCACAGCATTTCTTTAAAAAGTTGTTTTACTATTCGTCAGATTAATCTGTGTTAATCATCAAGGGTCTTATGTTGCAAATAAGAAAATTACCTATGTTCATAAGCAGTCCGTTCATAATTGTGCTATGATCTGGCTTCAAAGTATTATTATCCTGATTAATAAACTCAAGACTGTCTTGAAGCCTACAGGAAAAAAGAGAGAAAAAACAATCAATCTTGTGCTATGATGTTGACCTTTAGTTATCAGTTCTGTCTAACATTCATTGCCACTTTCCCCCTGCCGGCACCCTTATGTCTTGTGAGAATGAAACAGGAATCTAGAGAGAAAAAAGGAACTAGAGAGGGACAATCTGTTCTCCTGAAGAAACCAAAGCACCAGTCCCTCAGTCCCTAATGATCACATGCTCTTTCTAATATACTCACGTGTTTAGACTTCCATAAATACTGCTTCCGGTTCGAGCTGTAAAAACTTTGCTCAGCATAAGCTGTGGAGGACAGCTGTGAAGCCAAGAGAGTAAGAATTAAAAGATGTCCTCACAAAAGAACACTCCCCATTCACCAGAGCATTAAAGTCATAGTCTCTCTAAGGCAGTGTTTTGCAACCTCAGCAACTTTAAGATGTGTGGACTTCAACTCCCAGAATTCCCCAGCTGGCATGCTGGCTGGAGGATTCTGGGAGCTGAAGTCCGCACATCTTAAAGTAGCTGAGGTTGAGAAACATTGTTCTAAGGCATTTTTCTTAACTAAATGAAGATTCCAAAGCATTCCTCAAAATAGTGCACTAGAGAAACAACTTTAAAAATTAAACAATGTACTGTATTTTATTATTTATTTTAAAATAGGTTTACTTTTCTTTTTCCCCAAGGCAGCTAATCATCATAAACATATTTCAAATTTAGAACATGAATAAGCACATAAAAGCATTAATAAAAAACACAATCCAACAGCCCTGCCCTGAATTTTAAGAACACAACATTCATGTGACAAAACTTTTGTAAGACTTTTGTTTCCAGAAAGCTCATGGTAAAATTCAATTTTCTTTTACAAAATTATTTGTAATTTCCCAAATATATGGGCCTACTATTGCTCTTAAATCCCATCAGAAACAACTTAGCTTTTGTAGACTCATCCCACCCAGTGAATGAGCTTAACAGATGGCAGCATTTTTTTCTATAAAAATTATTTATTCCATGTTTTTCCACATTAAAGGACAACTGGAGGAATGATGGAACAGCACGCCTATTTGTGAGCTGTGGAATTCTGGCTTTAAATGAATACGGCCATATGAAAAGTACATAAAGCAACTAGCTGAGGATCAGCATATCAAAACCACATAATTAAAAATATTCTGCAAATACTCAACAATATAAAATTGAACACATGGAAAAGGAGGAGTGGGCTTAGACTTGGTAACAGCAGGGGTGACCAAGGGCCACATTTTGAGGGAATAAAGTCTACAACGTGGGTAGGTCCACATCACCCACGTAGCTGAGGCCGGGTTTTCGGAAGCGTTTTGGAAGATTTAGGCCATTTTTGAACAATTACATGCTTATTTAGGACTTACACTCGAGATTTTTTATTTCCCCTATCTTATTTCCTATAGCAGCCGATTGTGCTGTCAGTTTTCAGTAATCATAAGCAATCTGGGTTCCTGGACTACAAAATACTTCTGGGGCATCATGCATGCCTGACTGACTGCCCATCTTTGGCCCACAACTAATGTACTGTCTACAGCCCAGTATATATAGTTACCGACGTTACGACAAATACTTGATAAAAACTGAAGGGTAGGCAATATGCTTTAGTATCTACACCATTAGGAGGATGTATGGAAGCTCCTCCCTAGTTCTGAATAAGGCATGGGGAATCCAAACAAAACCCACAAGAGAGATCACATTCCCTCTCTCCACACTGTCACTTCTACACTGTCTTCACAGTGCGAGAATTAATATTACCCTAGCAGTCCAGATGCAGGGTGTTTCCTGTATCTCAGTGAAGCAAGATTCTGCCTTCTGGGGAAGGCTCAAGAGGGGAAAAAAATATATAACAAAAGAGCATCTTTACCGGATCTGATGGATTTTTAAGGTTGAACCCTTGTAGCTCATAGCCACAGAACCAAACATCATCTCCCCAAGCATATTGGCATCTGAGGAACATCGAGAGCCCTGCAAAAGACACTGCTAATAATTACGTTGCATGGTGATTATTTTTAAAGCATTCTTAATTTAGGGCATGGGAAGTGAAGGACCATCACAAGGATAAATGCATTTAACAAAACACGTGTGTGTGTGTACATACACATGCATAAATACTATCCACAGGTACCAAGATGTTTATGCGGGTACACTTTGCCTCTCCAGAATCATAGTTCTAAATGCTGCTGTAGATGGCAGCTGTTCCTCATACTGAAAATAATCTTTGGGCAGAATCAAAATCTCCTGCACCTGCTGCTGCTCTCCACACATTAACTGTTGTGATTTTACGGCAGGTGTGGACGCCAAGGGCTCCAACATATGTGATGCAAAATGAATGGAATCGCATCACACATGCAGCAGGGCCAAGATTTTTTTCAGTGTTTGCGCATGTGAGCAGGGTTTGTGTTCAGTTTTTTTCTTTCCCTTTTCCCTGTTTTGTACAAAGCCTGCTTGAGGGCTTACACTGCAACTTTCAGATTTAGCACTTCAATATGGCAGGAAGTGAAGCTCCTGGCATTCGACCAGAGGAGCCTCAGGATGCCTCATGCAGCCCTGGAGTAGCAAGCTGCTCACCCCTATCTTATGGCTTGCTGTGGAGAACATCATGTGCCCCAAAAGCCTGACCTGCTCTGTTTTCCTTCTTCCTTGAGCAAATACTTCAGGCACATGGGCTTTGATAGCCTCTTGGTATTTGGCCATTCTGTCTTAAAGGATGTAATTTGATTTGATGGGAGAGGTGCATATTGGAACTAAATACTGTGAGAAAAATAACAAGTCCACTGTAACATAATAGTCTATTGCCCTAGATATATTTCTACACATGGATTTAAGCAAGTAATACAGAATGCACAACTCTTTGAATAGCATCATTCACTGTATTCTATCTGCTTTTATTATGAGTACAGCAACTTCTGCACTCGAGGGCTTAGAATTTCACGCACTTTTTCACACCTGGTTACTGTACAAAGCACTTAAAATTATTTTGGCAGTAATCACATGTGTCACACTACAGGATAATATATGGCTTCTTGATTACCCTGTAGGTACTGGCATTTTCTACCATAACGGCAGAAAGGTTTCTAAAGTAGCAATGTACCTGGTAGGAAAGAAAAGTCATTTTAATGGGAAACAGGATTCTAGGTTATTTTTCCATCACAACTGTAATAGTTAAATTCTGTCAATTACAATCAAAACTCGGCAATTTATACAATGAAGCCACATGTAATAAATCAGATGTCCTGACAAAGATATCAAACAAAATAAACTTGTATTTGGATATTCTATATAAGTGTGTGAGAAGTTTTAATATATTATTTAAGACGAGAGCAGTTACTAGTTTTAGAATCCTGAAGAAAATACTTGAGCTATGAAAAGATCTTCTGAAAAGAAACACCAAAATCAAAAACAACCGCCTATAGCGGTTTGATCAATCCTTGGGCGTCAAGCAAGAAAACGCTAGATTGTTCCCCTTTCTGGAAGGAAACCCAGATGATTGAAAAAGTGAATTTACATGGACTAGTATAAAAGCGTTTTTCTAGGAGCGATTCATCCCATGATTCACTGCATCTGTTCTAGAAATGCATTATGAGATGAGATTCAGCCGACCTTCTGGACAAGTTAAAATTTTCTAGTTCGCCCAATTTTGGCAGTTTTAAAGTTGTGTGATATTTCTTTTCAAGTGATTGTCCTAAAAATAATCAAGAAGCTAAAAGTACATCACAGTTGTGTATTATTTTGTTGCCTGTTGCCCAAGATTGGTAAATATCAATGCTTTTATCCAGATATCAGTACTCTTAGTTTCTTTAAATGCAGTGTTTAAATCTTATAAAATAAATTAGTCTTTTTAAAATGATGTGGCCCAAATACCTGCACAGACTATAGATACTGAGATGAATATGTGGTTCTAAATCACCCTCACTTGCATAAATATATTTTCCAATACAAAAAAATCTGAAAAACCTGAGTCACTAATTTTGCTGGAAGTAAAGTGCAATATTATATATATTTTTACATGTAACTGACAATGCTGCCCAGTCAGATTAAGAATGGAATTTACATAGCATGCAGATAAAACATGTAGATGTTTACAAAGCCTGAACTCAATGTTTTATTAATTATCACAACAGTAGAAACAAACACCTATATTTTAGACTCCTGTAAGACTGATTTTAGCTATTTGTCTATGAAAGAGAAAATGGATAAGGATAAATTTATAGTAATTTATATTGGTTGCCACGTTAATATCTCTGCCACTGTTTTGTCCCATGACTGTTCAATACAGTGAAAAATGCCCAATTCATGTACATGAGGAAAAGAGACCTATTATCAATCCATCCATGTTGTTCCTCTATACATCCTACCATCATGGCATAGGAGTAGATAATGAGAAAACACCCTGCCTATTACCTCCTTGTCATTTCACTATGGCTGAAAAAAATGATCCCTTCCATTAGTAGAACATGGAACAGGGTGGGCTGGGATATAAGAGGTTTTGTTTATGAAATTTGCTCTGCTAATTCTGATGCTAATTCTACTATCAACAATGACTAGTTATGATGGCTACTTGAACCTCTAGTTCCTGAGACACTAGATCATTGAAGATCAGCTGCTGATGGACAACACAGGAAAAAGTTCTGCCGGTAGACTTAAACAGTCTTGCTGTCTTTTAATAACATGTATATCATTTGCTTCAGCTTTTGACAACTGGAAACCCATACTTGCATTCTTCATTGTACAAATTAACTTTGTAAATACTTTGTGCAACATCGATTCAAGAGAAGATCAAATTCCATTGTGTTAAGTCATTTACATGCACTTCCTTATATTTACATTAACTACTCCCTCTGAACCACAAGCACTCTTAAAGTATGTGTAGTCTGCCTCTTCAGTACTGGATGCAGCCTATTCACTGATACGGAATCACTTGGCAGAAGGCACTGATTGGGTTAGAGTTCCTTAAAAAACCTCTCTGACATGGAAGTTAAATGAGGTATAACCACAATTCCAGGCTGCAAAACATTATTCTTATTCTCTTTTCTAAGAACACAGCTCAGAGAAACCCTGTTGCTTTCTCACCAACCCAGAAAGTCTTCCTTAATTAAGAGATTTTTTAAAATAAAAATTACCATTTTCAATTTCACTAGTGCAATACAAAGAAAGATACAGTGCATTTGAGACTGAAAGAAGGTGTAAAGGATGAAACATAGAAGCTAACATTTTCTTTGTAAAGTTTTCAAACTTAGTTATGAAATCAGGCCCACTGGCATCACTCAAGAAGTCCTCCAGAATGTGTCATGTTAGGATCAGCCAGTCTTAAGCGGAGAACTACTTCACTACAAAGAATAGAAAGGCTCAACTCTATTTTAGGGAGGCTTAATAGAAAAAAACTTCTCTCAGCACAAGGTGAGATGACAGAAATACATCAGTCAGATGACTGGCTGCACTAGTAGCCAAATCCTCTCTTAAAATGTAACTCAGGTTCAGTGAATGCCAGTTCATAACCCTTTTAAAGTGACAGCAAGCAAACATCCATCATTTAACATTTTCAAACTACTTTTCAGACAATAAACCCTGTGGCACAAGTCTTTCCAAATATTTAAAATAAGAAAACCAGGGACCCCTGACATTTAGTGATGGTAAAGAGTCATGAATGCAATCTACTGTGCTGAATGGTGGACTACAATGCCCATTGTCTCTGACCACATGAGTGTCGTGGCGCAATGTATTTGGTGCGCACCAGGTGAGAAAAAATCAATGTAGTCAAATCAACACAGATATTTCAGAACTGAAATGGAAGTTGACAAATAACTATTTTTGTATTTTGATAAAAAATCTGCCCTAATTTCTGATTTAACTTTATAAATCATCAATATTTATCATTAAAATTTTAAGTAAAAATCAGCATTTACAGAATCTATGACAACGTGAAGACTTTTTTATTGGTAAGAAATATATGAAATTAAATGGAATATTTATGCACATAGCATAATTCTAATAAACAGCTAAGAGATGGGCCAACTCTCTGTAGCATCAACACTTGGGGTGACTGGCCAAAGAAATAAATGCAGTGCTGGGCCAGAGTCCATCCTATTATTAGCTAATCCCCTCAGGAGCAAGGAACAATAGTCAAGAGTTAGTTAACAGGCTATATTCAATATTCTGTTTCTGAAGCTGGCCTACCAACTTCTGCAGATACTGCAGAAGATACTATCCTATTGTCACGTTAAAGTAATATTCAGTGGCTAATACAATGGATTCTATCCTACATCTGAGACAGCATAATGTTTTGGTTCCTCTGTTTCTAGACTTTTAAGATCATGTATGGCATTCTTCACAGAGCCAGTCTGGTGTAATGGTTGAGGCATCAGGCTAAAAACCGGGAGACCGTGAGTTCTAGTCCCATCTTAGGCACAAAGCCAGCTGGGAGGCTTTGGACCAGTCACTCTCTCTCAGCTTTAGGGAGGAGGAAATGGCAAGCCACTTCCAAAAAAGCCTTGCCAAGAAAACTGCAAGGACTTTTCCAGGCAGTCACCAGGAGTCAAAACTGACTTGAAGGCACCAAAAAAAAAAAAAAGGCATTCATAAATTACTCCATATCTGAAAATACAGGTTACATGCCCTCCTTATCACTTCCTTCTTTTAGTGCATTCCTGGTCTTTCCTATTCTGGTAGGATTCAAGAAGAAAAGGAATAGGTGTACAAATTATGCATCTTTAATATCCTCACACCTCAGGTTTCCTACAACCAAATTTTAGCCATGCATATTGGGGGGAAAAAAAAGCTCAATTCATTTCCATAAGTCTTGCTTCCAGGTAAGCATAGACCGTAGAACTGGCTGTAGAACTGGCTGTCCACCAGCTGTTATTCTTCATCATTAATGTTCAGATCACTGGATGACACCCATTCTGCAGGTAATTTTCTCAGTTTTCCTATTCCAGACTCCGATAATACCAACCATCTGTTCTGCTGGACAATCACCAAAGAACCTCTTGGCTCAGAACTCTCTGCCCCAAAGTCCCAACCACTCTTAATAAGGTAATGCTTTCAATACAATTCAAAGGACTCTCACCTGAAATTTTGGACACTGATCTTTTGTTTCAGAAGAAGAAGAAGAGGAATTGATTGAACTGTCCAAAGAAGAGGAACTATCTCCTCCAGGTCTGAGCTGGCAACATTTTCCAAAGACTTTCACCTGTGCATCACTGCAGAGCTTCTGATGAAGAAAAAGATGCAATTGCCACATTATGCTTAGCAGTCTCCAGAGCACCCTTTCTCAACTTTTTGACTCTGGAGGAACCCTTGAAATAGTTTTCAGGTCTCAGGGAACCCCTGAACATTCAGGCTCAAATATAGGTCAGAAGTTACAAAAGTATTATATTCATTTTATGTGTAGGCCTGTATATATGCATTAACAGTGTTCTTAAATTGAAAATAAAGGATGAAACTTACCTCTTTAATGTGAAGTTGCCTGAATTTGAAATGATTTTTTAAATAAATCGTGATCTCCCAGGGAACCCCTAGTGACCTCTCATGGAACCCTAGGGATCCATGGAACCCTGGTTGAAAAACCCTGCTTCAGAGTGTTCTCCAAGAAAAGCCTCCCACATGCAATGATAGCTTTCAATATTTCAATATTGAGTAAGCATTTCAGTATTGAGGAAGTAGAGGAGATCACCAACTAAGATGAGCATTCAGTAGATTTTGTTTTATTTGATTCTTCTGTTGGGAACCCAGAAGTGCACCTTCTATGTAGCAGTGCTGTCCTAACAGCCAGGAACCACGCTGAGACAAGGAATAGGACTCTAGTGTTTTATTACTGCTACATAACAGAGAATCCTAACAAACTGAAGAAGTGTGGGAAACACCCAGACATATAAACCCCAAAGACTAAGGCGGGCCCAATCTGTGTCTCTTTGAATGGCCACCTAATTCCTCAGTACTATGCATGCGCTTTACAGCCTGGATGGGAGCCCCCTGCTCACCATCCTCACTCATGACATGTGCCTGCCCTCTGGAGCAAGGTTCTCCCCGAGATCCAGATGGCCCCCATTCTGCTGTGGTTTAGAAGAACCATGAAGACCTGACTCTTCACCCAGGCCTTTGGCAAGGGAGAGTGAGACACCGTTTCACTGCACTTGCCAACTTTTATCTTTATCTTATATCTTTTATTGATTTTATTGTAATTTCTTTGTTTGATTGCTGTGAGCCACCCAGAGTTGGATGGCATAGAAGTTTTATTATTATTATTATTGGAACATTATTTGAAAATTATACATTAGAGTTTGGGAATGTTTCAAGTTCAGTTTGGAAGATGTGCAGGAACACAAATGTAGCATCTATTGGAACTCATTAAAACAGCTGCATCTTTTCCCAGGATGTCTTGAAAACATACGCAGCTAGTTTAAATGAGTTGCCAACAGCTGTTGCATTTGTTCTCCAGCACATTCCAAAGTACCCTCTTCTAAATTAAATCTAAAGTACTACATGCATACTGACATAGATACACATTTTCTGGTTACAGAAGTAGAACCAAAGAGACTACCTTGAATGAAAAACAATGTTAATTCATTCCATATCAGGGGTTCCTAACCTTCTTGCCATCATACCTCCCTTTGGTGTAATCTTAATGTACACACCTCCCCTAAAAATCCAAGCACCAAAATGAACACAAATGAACAATGAAAACAATACCATGAAACTTTGGGAAAGGTGGATCTATTCTAACAAGGTAGCTAAAACATTCCTCACACCTCCCCTGGCCCTGTCTGCACCTCTCCAAGGGAGGTACACCTCCCAGTTTGGGAAATCCTGTTCTGTATGATGTCACAGATTAGACACTTTTTGATTAATTTGTTTTAAATAGTCTGCAGACATAATTCAGTGCTGCCTTTACACTACCAACAAATATGGCAGCAGAGAACAATTTGCAAGCATATCTTTTCAGCTGCTGGAGTTGATGTCACAGAAAACTTTCCACTTGTTTTGTTTTAGTCTCTGGCATAAAAAGACTTTGGGCAATAACAATAATTATGACCACCAAGTCTGTGCATTCTGTTATAATTTAAAGTTGGGGTACATGTAGCCTCCCCATTTTCATTGTCCTCTGCAAGAGTTTCTCCACTGAACTGTACTTTTTAAAAATGTCAGAACAGCAATGATACTTAATACACAGGAAATAATCATATCATATGATATCAAATTCAGTGTTGACTATTTCATCCTGATCTTTTTGAGCATATCCCCCAATTTACCATTCAAAGCCACACAAGGATCTTAGCCCTCCAATAAAATTAATAATTCTGGTTTAAGAGACAGGGAGGCAAACCAAAGACCCCCAGTCCAATGCAAGTTCTATTTACAGGTAGTCCTCATTTAGTGACTGCCTCATTTAGTGACTGTTCACAGTTACAATGGTGATGAAAAGTAACTTTGCAACCAATCCTTGCATTTACAACCTTCACAGGTCTATAAAGTAAAGGAAAGCTAAAGTAAGATCATAAATACAGTCACGGTTTCACTTAGCGACTGCTTCACATAATGACTGAGTCGCCAGTCCCAACTGTGGTCACTAAACAGGGACTACCTGTATGCTGTCAATGGACTACTGAATCCCTAGCTTTTGATAAACACAGCTCCAGCATTAAGCAAAGAGATGCTGAATAAGCAGAAAGCAACCATGAAGTGCTAAAGGTTGTCTTTCAGCCCCACAAGCAAGTCTCAGGAACAGTCTCCCACTGCATGTGCTAAAGTGAAATTTAACCACCATTCTGTCTTTCACTTCAACCAGCAAGTATTTTGGCTCGTCCCTATATTCAAGCCAGCAGTTCTTAAGCCAGAAAATGATACCTGCAAGGAAGTTGATATGCAGACTTCCCTATTCCTTGAAATGGAGAAGATACATAGAAACATGAGAAAAACTAATTCGTACCCCCACAAAAAATGAACTTTTATTCTGGGGAGATCTGACATTTCCACCAAATTTAGGATTGGAGGCTGAATTTTTAACAGTGAAAGTGTTTCACAGAAATTCAGACTATTTAGAACAATGGAAGTGCAGCTATTAATCACATCTTGTTCTCCCAATAATCAGTGTTTGCAAAGGAAAATTTTATCGGGGTATGGGATGGGAAGGAATAAATCAATATGTAATTTTGTAATGTATGGATTTAGGTTCCCAAAGAATGTATGGATTTTGGTTCCCCAATAAGTTGCTACTGTAACTCTGGTAGACCAATCTGAACATCTGCACCAGAGAAGATTAGGAAGAAGCCATGGGGTTTCCAGCCTTCCTTTTGCCAAATTCAGTTGAGAGCTGGAAACTACCAAGGCCAGCCATTCAGAGCACTGAACTATTATTATACAAAGAAAGAGACTCCGATTTTATGAAGGGAACATAAGCCATTATCCAAAATCTCACCCTTCTAATCTCTAACACCTTCAACACATCTTCAAGCTATCTTCTTACAACTCTTTTCTTAGTCCCTAATTGGAGGCAAAGCTGAGCACCAATGGTGGGCCTAGACCAACAGTTTAAGCAATGCAGAGCCAGCTGATTCAGGGCGAGTCCTTTTTCTTTTTTTCAGAACTAGGACCTAGGATTACACTACTTCTCCCAATAACAACCTCTTATTATGACAGGCTGATCGTTAAAAGGACAAAGCTGAACTCGTGCACTGTTAGAATTGCTACTGGCTTCAGTTTTTTTGGCATGCAACAGCTAAAAACATGTGAATAGCTATCATATGATTCCACTAGGAACCCATGAACCAGAATTGCATTTTATCTCTGACAAACAACAGCGTCTTGGACCAGGCACTGCATCATGTGATAAAACCACACTGAATCTAAGGGTTGCAGCATTTTTGCTCAGGCATTGTCACACTGTGGCATTCAGCTGATGTTGAAAGTATGCTTAATCATTCTTGGTTGCAAGTAGGCATACTTAAATATGAAAAAGGAAAAGAACATCACCTAGAATGATAGAACGTATTTCCCAAACAGCACATTTCCAAGCTTAACCTAGCAAACCTATAATACTTAATAAATGAACTGTCTTAAAAATGTTCTCCTACATAGTTGTTTTCTGCAAAGCTCTCCCTGAACACTCTATCTTGAATGCATCCTTTCTTGACCAAAAATACTAGGAAATATTATATCTTTGGCCTTTACAGTGGAATGTAATGAACCTCAGAATCCCCATAGGTAAAAAGAGGTCAAATGATCACAATCCTTTGGATGCCATCTGTCAGCAGCTTGCGTGAGCCAATCATTCCCAAAATGTGGAAGCCAGACAAATTTTAGAACATGCAATTTTAGAACCAAGCATATGCTCAAGAGCAACTCACCGGACACCTGGATCAAATATCTGAGGTGTCCATTTTTTCTCTGCAAGGTTTTCAACTCTGAATGTCAATGAAATACAAGATGCAACAAATTGCCAGAGATTATGCAATAAAGGTATTGGTTGTTCACTGTTCCAAGCACAGCTCAAGCTATATTTCCAAAATTATAAGGAGATTAATGACTAAGTACTACATATAAAGGAAACCGGAATCTCTGTTCTTAAGCAAGCGTATACACGTAATAAATCAACACTATAGGTACCATACTGCTAGCACCATCTGTTGTGTCCATTGAAGCCAGTAGCATGAGGCAAGTGAACAGTGCTTTGAACTGGAACAGATAAAAGAGATGTCTTTTTTTCATTCCAGATATGTTTGGACTTCACCCCCAGAATTCCTGAACATGGTAGAACGACTCTGAAAGAATTTGGGTATTTTTAATCCCTGTATTCTGAATAATGTCAAGTTAGGGACTGTCACTTTCAAACTGAAATTTCAGTTCTTACTATCATATATCTCATTTTCAGACAAATCACCTAAAGCTAAAGGACTCATTCAAGAGATCACACTACCAGTCCCATTATATTGTACACAAACTGTTTCCCCAAACTACCTAGCATCTGGATAATCTACCAAGCTTATATTGTGACCCACTTCTCATTGCAGAATGCAATTAGGTTCTAAACATCTAAGCTCAAACACTAGTAAATACTGCCTCATTTAAAAAGGACTAGCTACAGGTATATATAGCTCCCTGCTCAAACTCAGGAATGTCCTCTTTTAAATCACAATTTAAAAAAAACAACTCTCCCTGTATTGGTGAACTGTCAAGAAGTACATGGATATCCATGGAGTTTCCATACTACTTAACTGAAGAAAGCAATTGAAGGGGAAGGCATGGGTCTTCCCTCCATAATGAAGTCACTTGAATGATGAAAAAAAAGTCCCCAAGGTCATCTCCCATTATCATTATTCACCAGAACATAACATGAAACTATCACCCACTTATGGATTTCTACTTTCATACCCACAACTACTTGGTCGATTGCTAATTCCTGCTCTCTGATATACATTCTAGCCCTTTCATTCATAATTAAATCTACATCTTCACTTCCATTCACCAACTTCAAGGGATTAAACTACCTTCATTCAAATCTACTGCATCCTTCCCCCTTCTCTTAGTTTCCGATACACACACACACATACACAGACACCATATATATTTCATATCAATTGTTAATTCATGCTTTTCTTATATTCCATGTCTCAAAGTTCTATATGCCATGTCCATCACCAGATTGGACCCACTGATCATTGCTACCCAACAGAGCTTTGGCTAATCAAGGATTTCATATCACATTTTTAGCAAGACAGAGTAGGTACAAACTAGGTTTTCAGCCTTAATCACATCCATGCCACATGCAGCATTCCTGTCATGAGTAAGGATGGCGAGCAGGGGGCTCTCACCCAGACTGTCAAGCGCATGCGTAGCACTGAGGAACTGTTCAGCCATTCAAAGAGACACAGATCGGGACCGCCTTAACCTTTGGGGTTTATATGGCTGGGTTTTCCCACGCTTTCTCAGTTTGTTAGGATTCTTGTTAAGTACTACTAATAAATATTAGAGACCAAGTCCTCGCCTCAGTGTGTTTCCTGGTAATCAGGACAATTCCCTGCTAGTGACAATGATTGAACTGGTCAGTTTTGGAGCATTTTGTCCAATATATCACAGGCTCATCCAGGCTCAGTTTTGCCCCAGACACAATCACACTATTGAATGCAAGGTAGTACTTCTAATCTAGAGACTAACTTGCAAGCCAACATACTGTTGCCCACACCCACCAACAATGCAGTACATGCAATGTACTTATACACACTCAGGATATGCAAAAATTCTGGTGTCGATAGAGCAAGCAAAATAAGCTTGTAAGCAAATGAATTGTCATGCAGAATTTCTCAGTCCATTAGAAAACAATGGTCTACTTTCACATAAACTCACATTTTAAAAGGGTACAGTTTGATATTTTTATGAGAGAGCAAGGTAATATGCATGAGAGATTTTCAAATGGAGCATGGTTGCAAGCACTGGACCTGCACAAAAAGCACTAAGTCAAGGTTTTTACAAGGTTTTTCCGTCATCTATATAAATATTACATTTGGCAGAAATATTGAATACATTGTATTTCTCTTTAAAATTACATATGAATCTTTCATGCATATGCTGAATTTTCCTTCAGTATGCCACACATTTCCAACAAAGCTAGCACTGGTACAATTAATTAAAGTGTGGGACAAAAGCTAATGAATTTAATGTTCACAGAAAAACAATTATATGTCATTTGAAAGCTTAAAAATACACATTTTCTGAATTGGCCTTCATGAAAACATTGTATGATCACAACCACATTTTCGTTACCCCCACTGCAGAATTTCTCCATTTATTCACTCATTAGTCTCAGTGATTAGGAAGTTCTGAGTTATTCTATCAGTGTGAAATTCATGGTAGGAATGTGATGGTTGCACAAATGTGATTTGAATATGTATTGACTCCATTAAACTCAGAGGCTTTTAACTTTGAGGGCTGAACACTTCTTTGTGTCCAGGGGTAATTATGTGAAAAGCAGGTGATGGGAGGAGAGAGACTTGTTCACATTCACACCTCTACTACAAGGCAAATGCAAGATAATAAAAATAGTGATGATTTCAGGATCATGATGAAGTTAAGTGGACACAGTCCAGTCCACCACAGGCAAAGAGATCATATATGGAGAGGACTCCAATGAAGATAGTACACTTTTCAGGGCCATATACTACATCTACTCAGAAGTGCATGTAATTCATTAGGTCATACTCCCCAGTTAGTCTAGTATAGGAACAGAGTGACATCCTTGCTTTTCTCCTTCTGCTGTGACTTGAGAACATAGGTATCGTGCTATATTCCTTGAAGGAGAGCACAATAGTGCTACAGGGTGAGGAAGCCTTGTGAGGTTTGCCTGTTGGAGTCAACTGTTCTGGAAGCATTTTTAGATGAACCTTTGAAACAATCTCCTGCTCTTGACAGGAGGTTTATTATAGCATCATATGATACAGTCCACTGTTCTTTGTTTATTTACATTTCAATTTCTTTTTCCTTTTGGTTATGATTTTATACTTCTTATGCATATGTTGTCTTGAGCTCATTTTTGGCATAGAAATACTGGACTTTACCAACCAACTAAACATAAATAAGCAAGGTAAATAGGCATCGCTCATCACTGATTACTTTTACACTGGGTAAAACGGGAGGTTGCTCCAGTTAATTACTTAATTAGAACTTTGGCTCATCTACCTCAGAACTACAGATGCTGAATGGTATTAGCTGTTCCAAGTATCATGAAGGAATCCTTCCTAACCATGTTTGGAGAAACCAGAGACTGAAACTGACATGTTTGTATGCAAAGCAGATTCCCTGCTACTGAGAGACAGGCTTTCTCTTAATTTTCTGGCCCTATTACTGTAATGCATTTCACTGCATGCAATTCAAAGAGTCATCTTCAGAAAAGCTGACAATTTCAGAATTCCAGTTTGTAGAAGTATGGTGGCCAAAATGGATTCTATTGGCCATAACACTTTATTCTAGTATTTAAAACACATACACACACAAGAACAACTTCCACCCATTTCCAAAATACTAGTTGATTGTCTTCATCACTTTTCTCCAAAGCTGATGCAATTTCTCTGAATCCCTCTTAAAGTATGTTGCCCAAACCTGACCATAGTACTTAAGGCCTGGTCATAGCAGAATAGAAGGGAACAACTACCTCCTGTGATTTAGAAGTTGTACTTCTACTGATACACTCTAAAATAACTTATGCTTTCTCTGCAATCATATCAGGTTACTGGCTCATGTACAATTTGCAATCAACTGTTATTCCAAGATCTTTGTCACAAGTACTATTAGCAAAGCTAGGTATCTGCCATCTTTCATCTAAACTCTTGATTTTTGTTTCATAAGTGAAGAACTTCACATGTGTCTTTGTTAAATTTTGTTCTTTTTCTTTCAGCCCATTCTTCAACAAAGCTGGGCATCCCTAAATTGAAAGAAACAAACAAACAAACCTATCAAGGTCACTTTGAATTTTATTTCAGTCTTGTTGATTATTAGCTAGCCCACCCAATTTTGTATCATCTACAGATTTGATAACATTTCCTTCTGCCTTATAGAAATCATACATGAAAATATTGAGGAATAGAGGACCCAGAACTGATCTCTGGGGCACCCCATTTGATATTTCTCTCCAGTTAGTTGAAGAATTTATTAAAGATTGACAGGTATCCTAGAAAGTTTCTGAGATGCATAGCACTCATTCCAAATCTGAAACGGTGTGACTTGGTCTTGCAGATTTTACTTAGAAACAAATATTAAGCAAACCAAAGTTTAATCCATACATGTTCAGCAGTATTGAAATGTCAGGCACAAGCATCCAACAGCACTGTGTCTATTTTAAGTCAGAAAACTGGAGCAGGAGAGGTGACTCCGGAAAAGATCTCAATTATTTCTCTAATGTAAACATCTGTGGTCATAAATCATCTTTTAAAATTCAGTTTACAATGAACTACTTTTGGGATGTGTCAAAAAATTAAAAAATACATCACATAGTTTCTCTGGCATGGAAGTGTTCCTTTTATCAGAACTGTTTTTAAATACTCCCAAGTTGAAGTATTGTGTCTTGCCTTGTCTTAGCTAAGGTGGGCTTTCTTGTATGATAACATGTTCCACCAAGCAAGAAATTTCAGTCCAGTGGGATTCAGGAAGAGGGCACAGCTGTGTTGAATGGGGGAGGAAATTAAAGCATGCTCCAAAAAACCAACTAACTCTTACTGATGAACAATTCCAAATGCAGCTGTGTTCAATTCCAAATGCAGCAAACTCTCTCTTAAAAAGACAATATAAATCACTGAGTATGTGGGGGGTCAGAAAGCAAAGGCATGAAATTCTAAAATGCAGTTAACAGATGATCTTTTCACAGCAAGAAAACATTTGTCCCACACACTGTGTTATTTCAAAGGGCAAAAGTGTTGTGGGATGCTGCTAGAACTTCATATATGCTGTCAAGTGAAGGTTGGGAGACGTTTGCCACTTAGCTAAGGTATGTGATCAGAATAGTTCCACCTCCTTCGAGCAGATAATGCTTGTTTTTACAATTCAACTTTGGTAGTCACCTATTGGCTTATTTTGGTTTAAAAGTTTACACACACACGCACACTCACTCATTTTAAGAACCTGGCATTGTAGCTTAAATAAATACAGTCAATGAAAACAATTACCACCATGATTTGGGAACAGCAGTTAGTACAGTATACCCTCAAAATTTCTATACTACTTTCCATTTCTTTTTTATTTAAAAGTTGGATGGGGGGAATCCTTGATGTTAACCACACAAAGAGCCTAAGAGCTAATAAAGGATTAGATTAAAAGGGGGATAGTAACATTATAGTTAAGCCGTTAAGAACAAGGGGAATTACAGATAGCAGCACCAACTGTCATGAGTAAGGATGGCGAGCAGGGGGCTCCCATCCAGACTGTCAAGCGCATGCGTAGCACTGATGAATTGTTCAGCCATTCAAAGAGACACAGATCGGGACCGCCTTAACCCTTGGGGGTTATATGTCTGGGTTTTCCCCAAGCCTCTTCAGTTTGTTAGGATTCCTGTTAAGTACTAGCAATAAATATTAGAGACCAGTTCCTTGTCTCAGTGTGTTTCCTGGTTGTTAGGACACCAACTGACCTTGGCTGATCTCAGAAGAGCTAAGCAACATTAGACTTGATTAGTACTTGGATGGGAGATCACAAGGAAATACCAGGGCTTCAGACTACATTCTCAAAAAATTATCCTAGAGGAAGGCAGTGACAAATCACTTCTGAACTGTTGCCAAGCAAACTACATTGATGTATTCATGTAATCAGCAGGAGTCAAACTGCATTCGAGGGAGACAGTACCTAACACTTTAATGCCATTGAGAACAATCACTGAAACTCTAACACTTTGTGGAACTGTACAAAGCTCACTGATTCAGGAATGGAACACTGTGGAGAACTCTAGGGATGTTCTATCCCCAGTCCAGATCATGACAAACCTTCCTCCACACAAAGCCATTCCAGGAACAGTTTAGTGAGTTTTACACATTCCTAATGTGTAAAAACAATCATTTTTAAACATAGCAATAACAAGCATTTATCTTAGCAGTGCAGTTACCAGTGCAGAAAATTGAATAACCTCTATGGATTAAGCATGTGTTACATTTGAAAAACTGTGTGCATAGTATATTTGGTTTTAATGAATGTTGCTCACCGAGATTGACACATCTTCAGTTCTTCTCTTGGCATTGGAGTCAAATAAAACATTTCGCCCTCTTCTTTCACAGTCCTGGTACACAATTAGTCGGATCTGACTTGGATTAAACTCCGGCAAAGGCCAGCTTTAAAAGGATGGGGAGAAAAGATACTTCATATTAGTTGGGGCTTCATTAAGCGTGCTAAATATCTTTAGCTATAATATCAAGAATGGATGGTGATAATGACAAACACAACAACCATAGCTCAATCACCAGAACAGAATATCTCTTTTTGAATAGTGGTATAAATGGATTGGTAACTTTAAATGTTGTTTAAAACAATTCTTACCATAGGCTGGCATCACTCTTGTTAATACACAGTGCAAAATATTATTGTAATATATGCATTAAAAGCAAACAGAACAGAATTGTTATTAGTAGAAAGAACTATGACATGCTGATGGGAATGGAGAGCTTCTAAAAGGTTTCTGATTGGAACTTTTTGCCTTGCATCTTTTATAGTAAATACTTTCCCACAAAGATGTTTCATGATCATGGCATTCCCACATTCCTAATACTTTGTTTCATGACAATATAAGATTAAACATCACACCTTGCTGAGATATTCCCTTGTAAATCCCATTTGGGAAAACAAACACACAAAAGCAGAAGTTCAGGCTGAAGTGCCAGCATAACTCCCAAAATTCTTTAGAGGCAGGATTGTCTGCCATTCCAAGGAGGAAGCACAATAGAAACATAGCCTGAGTCACAGAAAGAAATATAGCATAGGAACAAAAGACACGAACCTAATTCCATTCCAGAAGGAAGAAACAACAACAAAACCTAACCCTGTCTGCTTTGTACTGTTGCTCCACCCAAAGAAGAATTCCATATATACTGTATCATGTTGCATTCATTGTTTAGCCACCAAAAGGTGGCCCACTCCACTCTAAACCATGACTAAAGCCATTGAAAGAAATAATGGGAAATTTATGCCAGAAACTAAGGAAAGCCCACTTCTGATTTCCCAACTCCAACCACAATGACAGATCCAAAGACACCATGTAAATAATAGAATGCCATGCATGAGATTCATCGAATCATAGAATTAAGGTTTGGAAAGGATCTTGAAGATCATTTAATCCAGCCCGTGCAGAAATCCACTACTATAGCATGCCTGACAGATGACCATCCAGCCTGTTTAAACACCTCCAGTGAAGGTGAGTCTTCTCCTTTCCAAGGCAGTGTGTTCCACATTAAACAGCTCTTATGGTTAGGATTTTTTTCCCTGTTGCCTAACCAAAGTCTACTTTTGGGAAGTTAAAGTCCATTACTTCCAGCCTTAACTTCTAGAACAATTCCGAACAACTCTGCCCCATGTTCTCCCTGTCATCCCCTCAGATATCTGAAGACAGATATTGTGTCTCCCTCCAGCTTTCTCTTGTTCCGGTTCAGCATATTCAATGCCTCCAAACCATTCCCTGCAAGTTTTTCCTTCCTGTTTTTTTTTCCCTGATTCATCATCTTGGTGGTTTCTGGACACACTGCAGGGTGTCAGTGCCCTTCCTATGTTCTAGGTGTGGTCTGACCAGTGCAGAAATGAGAGAAATGACGATTTCTCTTGATCTTTATTTACTTTAGAGGGGTTTCCCCCTCTAATTTCCTTTATTTTCTCAACCTCTTACTCCACATGCATCTGTGCAATTGGAGTTTTTTCTTCCTCAGTTCATCTGCACACTATGGTTTGTATTAATTGGTTATGGACACTAGCAATGTAGGCAACCCCATTTAACTTCACTACTATTCATACATCTTAGTATCTACTCCCCTCATTGGGGTTAAACTAGCTAGTAGAATCTGGGCATGTCAAGAACATCCTCCTGAAAATGAACTTCCAAAGTGGAGAAATTAATTCTAAGTTTAACTTCTGTATGAAAAATCATTGGGTCACATAAACAACAACCTAAAGTACTACTGTCCCAGGTTTAGTATTTCAGTGAAATTAGACCAATGGTGGAACCATCTGTAACTGCATTCGCTTTTCAGGGAATTAAAATATTCTAAAAATACTGATGGGCTTTTCTTGTTGACACAAAAGATAGAGTGCAGAAAAGTTGAGGAAGGAGGATACACACAAAGGTGGAGCATATAAAAGAGGCTAGGGTAAAAACAGAGAAGTAAATGAATGACATACTGCTTACGTAAAGGAAGTTAATTATTCAATATTGCTTTTTAATTTTCATTTCTATTTCCACAGGCAATAGAAAAAAATGAAAGGTAAATATTATTTCTCTGCCAATACAATGTAACTAAATGGAACAATTCAATTAAATAAAGTAGCTGATAAGACTCAAAGTATGTGATATATTTATAAGGCACCTATATAATGACACATTCAGATAGATAGAGGATGGATACTCTGCTATAAGTTTTATAAAACATTAAAACTCCTAGAATTTGCAAGGAAAGATATTGCGTTTAGAAGCAGTATGATCAGACGTTAATGTTAATGTTATAACTATGTAATTAGGATCCATTTACTCAGAAGAAATGTTTAATTGCAAGACTTACAAAGTCTTTCCAAAAAGGTATAAATCTGCTGTGCATGTAAGTTGCGTAACTTAATACAATTTAAGTATTTTTTATTTATTAAACAAATTTATAAGGCTGCCCAACTCACACACAGTGACTCCAGGTGGCTTACAGAATTAAAAACCATAAAAACACAATAAACACCCCACGGTGGCAGCAAACACATTCGTAACAGCCATTTGACTGGCTCTGAAGCGACCTGGGATTGTACCTTTTTAGTCTTGTACACCAGTCAGAAGTAGACAAACTTACTTTTAATACCAGTGTGGATAGCTCAAATGACATCGGCTAAACTAGAATCCTTAACGTGTACAGACCAACTCTGAACAAGAAATTCAAAAAGGAAGAAAATGGAAATGAAATTATTTAATTCTATAACAATTCAGTATTAAAGCCAATGTAAAACAATAATATTGAAACCTGTCTATATGTCAGCATAATGAAACTCCTGACAGAAAGAGATTCCTCTTCCTTTCCTCACCATTATCACCACAACTCTAATCTAGAAGATTAGGAATAGAGGATTTTCTCGTGGGATGGTGGTGGGGGGGATCCCATTGCATAAGCGAAAGTTTTCTGGTGTGGTGTAGAATAGAACCTAATCTAATCATAGCCATTTTTTATTAGAAATTAGCAGTATGTTTAATATTACAGAAATCATGCTATGGAAGCAGGAAACCACTTAACAAGGAATGACATCGTATTGCTATTTATTTTAAGAAGGAAAAGAGAAATAAGGAGAGGCAAGAAATATTATTGAGTCATAAGACAAATATATTAAAAAGTAAAAGATTTAGATAAACTCAAAAGGACAAATACTTTTCTATGAAACACTGTAAGGAAGGAACCTTTGAAAAAAGGGTAACAATCAAAGATCAATCAATTAAGGGAAGAAAAAAACCCAAGCAAACAAACAATATTTTACTAACAGAATAAATAATGGAGCACCAAATAAGTGATCATGAGAGACTTGACTGGAGCTATGCAGTCCTCAAAAATGATTTAAATGCTCTTGTGGGCTTCATATAAGCTTAAATATAGCAACCCTCTGCTAGTCATTAAAGATGTCTTTTTCCTGGCTCCTGTGCAAAGCTGAAAAAAAAGTGAAGCTGCTTAATAGCATTAATTTTTAAGAATCAGTTCCTTAAAACAGTTGTACATTTTTCAAGTTTCTGCAGAAGAGGGGCTGCTTTAACAGACAGACTCTCTGTTCCCCTGAGGTCCAGTGCACTTTTTCCTATTTTCAAAGCATACAGTACAGAGCCCTAATAGCAATACACTTTGAATAATCAGGTGGGTACACCAATCCTTTCCTCTTTTGCTTCAAATAACAAAGCTGATTAATATACTGTAAAAAATATAGATCATGAACAATATTGAAGACTGACTTCTGTCCTCTTTATAGCAGAATGCAAATAAACGCCATAGCAAAACAAGCAAGTTACAACAAAAGAAAAAAAAAGGCAAAGATAGCATACTTTTGAATAAAGCATCCAAATTTGAGCAAACATGTTCCATCTTTTGTCATTATGCTTCACTGGGAAAAGAATCATTCTTTAATGCACCTTTATTGATAAACCAAAGCTCATACTTCCACAGATATCCTTTCTACTGTACATACTATTTACTGTAATATATGGTGATATCTTGATTAAACAGTGAATGCAAATGTTTGTATTTTATCAACATATTAGTAAAATGTATGTAATTAAGACAAACTGCCAACTTCTAATTCTGCAGCTCAGGATTCCAGTTTTAGAAAAAGAAAATTTTACAGGCAGGACTTCAAATCTGATGAATTCTTAGACTATGTACTATACGCATTCTCTGAATTTCTCAACTAGTCACCTGAAATGTCCTTCATAAAAAAACCATAAAATAACAAAGACAACTGATATATTACTTCTTACCCTGCTGCCTACAAACACAACAGGCAGACGGAAACCATATCCCTTTTGGGTTAAAGTGGACCCAGTTTGCAGCAACAGCACTTTCTGAGAGAAAGTATGACTTCTGGATAGAAGAAATGTAAAATTATCTCTTCCTTCCCAGTTCAAATGCCCAACTGATGTGAAGAACATTATGCAGATATAAGCATAAAAAAACCTAACCAATTAGTGTCTGTAAGATTCTTAAAATATCAGTATGAACACACACACACACACACACAGACAAATGAGGGGGTACTTTAATAGTTCCATGCAGTGCTCGAGCCAGTCACATAAGTGAGATTTTTTTTCCTTTGTGTTGAATCAGACTTCTGCTATCACAATCCAGATATGCTAGATGACAGCATCTTCCAAACCAAAATAATGGAGATCTAGTACAACACAACTAGAAGAAAAGCAGAAATAAACCTATATTCCCCCTCACAATATTAACCTAACAATTACTCATGAACTCCTTTTATTCTTTCTAATCCAAAGGAAATTATGTAAGGAGACTGGACCTCTTCCCATCTATATAGCCATCAATATGATAAAAATTCCCAAACTCTGAAATAACAAACAGATTTGATGTACGGGGAGAAGCTGGCAAAAGAAAGATCTAGTTTGAAAATGGGCTGCATCTGTGAAGGGGAAAAAAATCCACTATATTCCCAGAATGGATCCCCACAGGAGAAGCAATGGGCCAGCATCTTGGAATGTTAGTAACTTTTCCATTCTGAGCTCCCCCTCCCCCTCCTGGTCACATGACCCAAAGCGCATCATACAGAATCCATATTGCGCTTTCCAGAACACACATACATATAAACAAATACAGACATGAAGAATGCACAGAAACCTCCACATGGATGCCACATGATACTTGGTTACACAGAAGAAACAAAGTTGCCTCCTATGGCCACTGCCAGTAAAGAGGTTGGAAAGAATTCCAGAAGCCATGTTCCTCAAGCTTTCCCTCCCTTGTTGTTAACATGATTTGTTTCAGGAAGCCACCTCTCTGATGATGTCTCTCCCACACACCCTAGATTAGAATATGGACTCAATTGGCTAGCATTTTGACACTGACTTGACTGCTACTTGAGACTGAAGAGCAAAAAGGCAGAAAGTTCTCTAAAATTGTCTGTACAGGAGAATGAGCTAAACAGGGAATTCTGCTGCATTTACCAGCATATCTGACTCTGCTGCAGTTATGAACTGGGTTACTTCTCCAGCTGTGTTCATGATATTTTAACTACCTTTGACTGGGTTGGCATAAGATTATTCCTGCAGACTATTATCAGTGTTACATAACATGACTCTTCCTTCACCTAAAAACATTCTTTGGCAGCTGCAGCACCATCCCAGGAATCCAAAGAAAATGAAGTGGCAAATCCAGAGGAGGTGGTTCAGGAAGACTGGCAAGGATGCAAAAGAGCCAGACAATAAGATTCTCACAGCTGTCCAAGGAGCATATTTGCAGACATGTGACAAAGGCATGTGAAATGTGCTTAAAATAAAAGCAATTATTCCAGCAAATGCAATATTAAATATCATCAAGAGATGGGATCTTCTTCAAATTTTGAATTCTACTGAAGACTATTAGCTTTTTTTTGTAATTCTTTTGTATATATGTGTAAATTATGAGCTTTGCTTTAAAAGCCTATTTAATTCCACAGTTGTAAAACTTTAACATTATATCCAATATTTAAGCTGAAAATTCAAAAGGGAAAAGCCAAAAAATTAACAGTATTTTGGTAAGAATTGGTGATAGGTATTATTTCTAAATATCTGCCTCCTTTTTCAAAATGGGGGAAGCAGAATAAGTAAATAGCCATTATATAACATCCAGTTAATTATGTTTAGTTACTTTATCTGAACATGGATTTTAATCAATTCTACAAAAAAAAAAACCTGAATATTTAACCCAACTTTCAGATTATCTCTCTTGTCAGGTTAAAATAAACAAAGTAGTTCCAAATCCTCACTAAAAATGAAAATGGATTTTAAAGGGCACAAAAGAATCCAGCTGGAAACAGAGCAGACGTATCATTGTAATCAGAGGAACAGCAATTCCAATTAATTGTTTGCTCTTATTTCATCTATGGCATATATTCAATATACAATAGGGCTAAAGCAGGATATAGATGATTGAGAATACTATAACTATACATGACCATTTAAAATACTTTTATCTGTATACATCTTCATATCCCAAATTGCTCAAAGCCTTTTCCATATTTTTTTCCTCAGAACAACCCTGAGAGAAGGTTTGGCTGAGGATGGTGACTGGGTCAAATAGAATTTAGTTGCTAAGGAGAATTGGTATCCGAATCTCCCATTCTTACTTCCTATCATTCTCCACAGTGAAATGGCCCATCCGGATTTTTCAGACCACATGAGATGATGTTGAGTCCCCACCAAAAAAATTAACATCTGATTTGTTTCTGGGGAGTTTACAGAATATGGCAAAAAAAAGGTGCATCATTTGGTAGTCTGAACTGTTAAAGACTACCTCTGGCTTAAGTCCCAGGTATAAACTAGTTGTATAACAACAGTGATTTGAAGTGTTTAGTTTACAAGGGCTCTTCCTCATCTGGTACTTTCCACACGTCCTGGAGTTCAACATTCACAATCCATAGACAATGGCCCTGTTGGCCAGTTGATATGTTGGCTAAGGATTACGAGCACTGATGTTCAATGCATCTGGAGGTGACCAGGTTGAGGAAGGCTCCCATAAAGTGGACACAATTTAGGTTATTCCAATATGGCTGTGACATTTCTGTTGCTCAGCCTCTCTCCTATTTATTATCTTCCTTGATCTCTGTGTTGATCCCTTTCTGTAGGCAACTGGAGCAAGGAAGCCAAAACCCAAAGCTATTTGTTAAGTAATTAAAATACTTTCTTTTCATTCCTGCAGATGTGCGAAGTAAACAAAGCCTTCTTTAAAATAGCTTGAAGCATGTATTTCCAACCATCAAAGAGAAATAGGATACAGAACTGGGTGGATCACCTACAGTCAGTGTTTATTGTGTCTTTTATATCTTGGATGTTCAAGTTGGCTCAAAATCAACAAGTATTTCATGGGTTTGCAGAGATGGGAAAAGGAAAAATTGAAGAAAAGATGGCACAGGAGAATTGGTTAAATACAACACATAATATGAAATTGGTGTTTCAAAATGCTTTTTTACCTGTAATAGTTTAGAACCTTCTTTAGATATTCTCTATTTTTTTAAAAAAAGGATATTGAATGCTTTTAACTTCAGATCACACATACAAAAAAAGAAGCTAAAAAAGCTAAAAAAAAAAAAAAGAGAACAAAATCCCAATTTTCATCTAGACCAATCTTCCTATTGACCATAGTTTAGGGCAGTGTTTTTCAAACTTGGCAACTTTAAGATGTGTGGACTTCAGCCCCCAGCATGCTGGCTGGGGAATTCTGGGAGCTGAAGTCTACACATCTTAAAATTGCCAAGTTTGAAAACACTGGTTTATGGAAACATTTAACTATTAACTATTCTAAATCTTTTTTCTTGGCATTTGTTTATAAACCTGCAAAACGTGCCTTTTCGTATTGTATCTATCACACCAAAATATTAGTTTACAATCCTTTCAAAAATTATCTCCATACCTCTTTCTTCATCGTATGCCTATTGTTCCCATTCTATAGATGGAAAAGAGCAAACAGGTGTGTTTTAATTTTACAACTCATTTAATCCAACCAAGTTTCTCAACTAAAAAGTAAATATGCCCTCCAGTCAAGTTGACTCATGCAATATTTTGGGCAGCCTTATGGAAATGGTTTGTCACTGTCTTCTTGTGGGATGTATTTTCCTTTTTCCCCTTCTCACTCTAGCTAAGAGCCTGGTGGTTCTCCATCCAAGTACTAATCAGAGCCTGTTTATTTCCCAGATCAATCAAGGTCAGCTAGGTGCTAGGAACTAAAATGGGCAGCTGCTGAATTCTGTCTACAAGACAAATACTTTTAAATAATTTTAGAATATTTGCTATGTGAAATATAAACTCCTCATACCAGATTTAATACTTTCAAAAGGAAATCTAACAGTAATATAACATTGTCATATTGCATAGTTACAGTGGCTGATTATCTAGAAAGTTATAGCAATCAGACTATTTGTTCCAACATAATATTAACTAAAGTTATGAAAACTGCCTGGCAATGAATCACCGGTTCAAACTATTTTTAAGGACATCTACGCAAATGTTATTTTTAGTTTATGCCAGCTTATCTGTTCTGCATGCCTTTCATGTTAGCACCTTTTTAGAACACTGATAGGAACATTCATGCCAGAACAGGTTCCTGGTCCATTTCATATGGTACCTTGGCTTTTTCCGACAATGCCTACCACTGAATACAATAGAAAAAGTAAGTACTATAGCTCATTGATCTACATCCTAATAGATAAGGAAAGCAGCCATTTGCTAAGTAGCAGTAATCTCATTACACTTTGTTGCATGTATCCTTCATTTGTATTATGTTGATATATGTGCAGTAAGTTACACAGCATTGTTTAGGACTGTGAATTTGGATTTAGAATACAGTAGGTTTTTAAAATAATAATTCTATAGTATGTAGATGTGCATTTCAATTATAAGTGCCACATTTGTGATTGGTAATATATGCAGAGGGTTTGTGGCAGAACAGTAGGTAGAAAATAGGTTTATGACTCAATATTACAGTACAGACATTGTAGCACCTTGGAAAGCTGTCTTTTCTTTCAGGAATTGCTGAAATGTAATTTGGAATCCACAAGTGGTTGGTGAGAAAGTAGAGGGCAGAAGAGTTACCCCTACAAACAAGATATATATCATCTTAAACCAAGATTAGGAGTGCAAACAGAAAATTCACATTAACAACAAGCAATTGGCTATTGAAAGAATTAACTGCTTAAATCTCATTTCATGCAAAGGGTTTTAATGTAAGCAGTTTTTAACGATAAAATTCATAACTGGCAGCATGGGTAACATGGTTTAACATAAAAGCAGCCATCAGATTTAAAAATAAATAATAAACAGGGTAGGGAGAAGGTACTGACAACCCTTGATTCATTTATTAGCACAATATGCATGGTATATTAGCCTTAGCATAACCCACGATGAAGGATGCTATGCACTGTAACTCCTCACCTGACTAGTCAACCAGAGTTTCTGCTTCATTCACCTATGACAACTTACAACCAATTTTTTATGTCTTTTCATTTCTGAGGCTCAAGCATACTATTACTGTTTTAATAAAATATTTTATATTGGGTATTTGTATCAGCACTGATTTCAGAGCAGTTCTTAAATCTTTGCCTATACAGTATTACAGAACTTTAAATCTACTTAAGTTACTCCAACACATCATCTCCTCTGAGCCAAGTCATAAGTCAGTGGTGGTTGGCAGGGAGAGATCAACCCCTAGGCCCCTCATTTTTGGGGTGCCACAGAGTTCTATTCTCTCTCCCCTCCTTTTCAATGTCTACATGAAGCCATTGGGTGAGGTCATCCATCAGTCTGGGGTTCGGTATCATCAGTATCTTTATATTGGATAGATCCAATTATATCTTTCGACTCCAGGCCGGCAAAGTAAGGCTGTTGAGATTCTCTCCCAGTACCTGGAAACTGTGTGGCTTGGGATGGGGAGGAACCGTCTCTGACTCAACCCTACCAAGACCAAGTGGCTGTGGGTGTTTGGACTGCCCAGATCTGGGGATATTCCAACTTCGACCTTGAATGGGGTTGCACTTCCCTATTCAAGGATAGTGCACAATTTGGGGGTCTTCCTGTACTCGCACCTCCTGCTCAATGAGCAGATGGCAGCTGTGGCCCGGAAGGCTTTTGCCCAGCTTCAGTTGTGCCCTTTCCTTCAGACAGTCACTCATGCCTTGGTCACCTTATGGCATAACTACTGTAACATGCTGTACATGGGGCTGCCCTTGAAGACCACCCGGAAGCTTCAGCTGTTCCAGAATGCAGCTGTGCAGGCAGTGATGGGCAAGCCTCAGTATGCCCATGTAACACTTCTGCTTTGCAACCTGTACTGGTTGCCAGTTTGCTTCCAGGTGCTGGTTACTACCTATAAAGCCCTACATGGCATAGGGCCTGGTTACTTGAGGGACCACCTGTCTCCCATTGTATCTCCCCAGCCAGTTCATTCTAGCAGAGCTGGCACAATCTGGGTTCCATTGATTAATAATGCCATCTGTCTGGACCCTGGAAGCGCGCCTGCTCTGTAGCAGTGCCTGCCCTCTGAATGAGGACCCCCCCTCCCAAATTTGAACTGTTCCCACCCTACTGGTATTCCAAGGGCCTTAAAAGCCTGACTCTTTGCTCAGGCCTTTGGTGAGGATGCCTGACACCCTTTTCTTCCTTTCTGTTCCCTTCTGGGTTTGTTTTCTTTGCCATCGTTGTTCTTTTGTCTTGTGCTGTTTTTCTGTCTTTTGTATTGTTCTTTGTTTTTAAATGTTTTAACAATTGTAAACCGCCCAGAGTTATTGGGGGTCAGGCAGTATATGGCGTATAAATTTAATTGATGATGATGATGATCAGAGAACCAAACTAAGATGTCGAAAACCTTATTTTCTAATCTTCATTCACGTCTGAAATCCAGTAGGTGGCCTTGCGCCAAGGCCCCTCTCAGCTTGAACTAACTCATGGTTCATACTGAAATCTGTTTTAAGATTCCCAGAGGAAGGATGCGAAATCACTAAAGCTAGAAAGATAAGGTAGATAATCTAATGTTCTGTACAGCCTCTACAGAAGTTTTACAATACAAGCCAATGTTCATGAAAGTACTGAAGTAATAATGTAAATTTTCCCTAGGCTGCTAGGATTAAACTAAATTTGGAGGGAACCCACAGTAGCAAGGTGTATCATGTACTGGTCAGAACTAGACAGAAGAATATTAAGAATAAGGTAGAGATAGAAAGATCATGGTAAGTTAATCAGAAGTCTTCAAAATATTCTTGGATATTTCCGATTGCAAACACATGTACTCAGGAGTATATCATAACAACATTTGTGATTATTACTTTTATAGCTATGGAACTCAGAAATATAGATGCTTCTGTGAAAGAATCAAGCATGGGAAAAAGTACAATAAGGGTTAAAGTCCTCAGGTAAATTCTATTTCTCTGGAATGAACTTTTGTTAAGGGGGTTGTTTTAAAGCCCTAGCTACATTTTAAACTCCATCTCCTAAAAATTAAAACTTAGGCAAGTAACTTATTTCTGAAGTTCATCCCTACTTCACTAACATGAGACAATGGTAAATACTAACCAAAAGCCAGAGTTTTCAAACATGGGATGTCCAAAGAGATTTTGAAAGATACCAATGTAAAAACATGAGAGTCAAAGAAAGCAGTGGAACATTCACAGCTGGAAAAAGCATGGAGAGATGGCTAAATCTTATGGGGCATCCAGAAGGCAACGGGTTGAGAGAGTCTACATAAAAAAGCATCAGCGTGAATGAATGAGTGACCATCCTACCTCTTTAGTCTACTACTTTATTTTACTGATCTGGCTTTCTAGCTTTTGAGTGACTATTGTGGCTGGGAAGCCAGACTAGTTAAGTAAGGCAGATTAAAGAGACAAGGTGCTCAGGCTGAGTTTTTATGGTACCATACAATCAAAGCAAAGAGTAGGTATCATTTCCCAAAACCTCAGCTCTTCTAGGTGGTTCTTACTTCCTATCATACAGCTGCTATCAATAGAAACAGAGATCATTAGAAGAATTTGGAATTATTACCAACTATAAGCTTTCCTTGACTCTCTTACTGTCCCCAGAGGCCAGCCATGGTGGGCGAAAGCCCCCGCCAAGTCTCACCAGCCAAAATCTCATGATAAGCAGGAAATATTGATCATTATGAGATTTCTTCTCACAAGTTTCACAAACTCTAGGATTGCCTTGGAATTGGGGTAGCATCTATATTCCATATTTACAGTCCATAGGAATGCTTTGTTAATGATGACTGGTTGATGATACCAACTGGCAGAAAAATCGTGATTGGAAGAAATGGATGCTGCTTCAATTCTCAAATACTTTTATAATCAGTTAGAAACGAATGTACTGTATTGCAAAGTTCAGAGCGCAATGTAATTACTTTTTGCAAAGAAAGGGAATACATTCCACATCTGCAGTTGCGTATAGGTTACTCTGATATACCATGTCTACAGAGAAAGTTCCTCTGACCTGAGTTTGACATAGCACAAATATCTGTAGGTTAACAAGCTACTTCTTCAGATGCAAGTTGAGCATCCAGTCAGCTTCACTCATCTGTTGGTTTAGCTGCATCAACTTAAATACCCTTGATTTGTTTTATATAGCATACAGGTATTGTGCTATACCTCACCCAACAGCCTCCTAAAAAGAAATAATGAAATACTTCTTAAGCTGCCTCTAAATTTTTATCTGCCTTAAATTCCGAATACTCTCAGCCTGCTGACTTCCCTTGATTTTTCACCTGATTTTTTCCATTTCTGTCTTTCCCTCTCCAGTTTTTTTTTTAAGAGTCTAAGTTAAGTATATACAAAATATTTCAATTTTGAAACAGCTGTTCAGGATTTGTAATGAGTTGTTCTAACCATTCCAGAAGCGTTTCAAACTCAAAACAACCCCATTACCAGTACTTGATCTGAATTCAAAACAGGTCTGAAATACTCCCAAAAATGCTGTTTTCAGCTTGAGCCCACAACACTTCAAACTCAAAGCATTTCACACACCTCTACTACCAAGGGACCTATTCAAATTCCAACCCCGTTTGCCTTCCAAATTCAAGCTCTCCTGTCTGCTTTCCCATTCTCCATTTTTAAAAAGCAATATAACAGTACCAGATAAGGTATATTATATAGATTCAGATAGATCCTCTTCCCATTCAACTACTGTGACATTAAAAGTATTATCCTGATGATGGGGAGTAATCCAGATCAAGTTAAGCATTTTTAAAAATTGTGTTAAAGTCAATAGAAAAGTTAACCACGTGCTTAAACCATCTCCCCATAATTCAGAAATGCTTAATGCTTAACTTCCAAAAGAGCAAGCCCTATAAATTTGTGTGATAAAGTATGAGGACTTATAAGGTATCCGGTTTACCTTTTACAATTCTAAAAGCTTTAATACATGCATGAATACTTTTACCAGTTGATTATTTTAGGAAATACTCCTTGCTATGTAAGCAGTCTGACCTAAACAAGAATCAGCCATCGGGATTAAAACTACCAGCAGTTTTTATTTCTGCAGCAAATATCTTAGTAAGAACTACAGAAGATAAACTGCCCAATCTTCTTAAAAAAACTACTTAGAAGTCAGTCCCAAGGAGTTCAGCAGAGCTTACTTCTGAGTAGACAAGCACAGGACTGTGCTGTAAGCAAATTAATTTTAAGACAGTGCTATATTACATTGTTTTTTTTAAAAAAGCACAATTATTTCCACATAATTTCATTAAATAAATATAGCCAAAACACTCAGTATTTTATCATACCTGGAAAGCATCTTTGTCCCTCAAGCGGGCTCCACTTTTCCGAATTTCTGTAACTCCGGTTAGGAGGACCAGCTGCCAAATAAGGTTAATAATAGAAATGATCCACATTCATCCAGAACCACAAGACTGTCAGGTGACAGCTTGAGAAGTCTGAATTTAACTAAAACAAAAGAGGTGCCATGCTGTAGCACAAAAAAGAAAAAAGCGGCAACACCAGAGATGAAGAAGAAAGCTTTCTCTCAGAGTCAGGATTCCCCCACAGAAGAAAAAAGTAGGTGATGGGGATTCCTGAGACAGAAAACCCGAAAAGCCCTGAGGCAGAATTCCCTGGCCATTCACAGGCAGATGCTGCTCTGTATTTTCACGACCAAAAACCTGCCTTTTCATCTTGCGGGTCGCTCCAGAAGGTGGGCTACAGCAAACATGGTGATGTTTTACCCTGCTTCCTTTGTCTCTTCCTGGAGTGTGGGACTGCGGAAGATCAATCTACTTCATCAGCAGGCTAAGTGCCCCGCTGCAGCCAAGGCAGACTCTGCATGTCAGTTTAATCTCTTCTCCTCCTTTAGCGAAACCAATACAGGCAGAGCCTCGTGACCAGGCTCCCTCGCAGCTGGGGCCACAATCCTGCATTTCTCCAGGCTATGGTGGGTCAGAAAGACAGAGTGAGTGGGGGGAGAAAGGCAACAAAGCAGCCCCCCCTTCCTCTCCACTCATTGCCTACATTCTTGGAAGCTGCAAGATGCCAGGGACCAACCCCCCCCCCCCCCCCCCGCCGACAAGCTCAGCCTGGGAGTGGAAAAGCCACCCTAACAGCCATCACATGACCCAGAGCTGTCAGTAGATGCTACCTGGATCTGCAATGAGGTCGCTAGCCAATCCCAGCCCCGCCTTGCTTGCATACATGCATGTATATTCCACCAGGAAAATAAGGCGATTACTGTTTAACCATGCAGGGCCCTCATCTGAGCGCCTGATTTATTATTTAGTGCAAGTCAGGGCATTAAGCTTCCCATGATGCTTTTTTCTCACCCAGCTTGCTCATCAGGGAACAACTCCAGTAAGTATTAACTTAAAGAAGATATTGCCCCCCCGCCCCGCTTTCTCTCCCGCCTTCTCTCCCTCCACGCACACGCGCTGAAAGCTTCTTCCCCAGCCTCAATCTTATATAGGAACAAAGCAGACACTGTTGGCTCTGTAAAGGCTCCTTAACGTTTCCAGAAAAAAGCCTCAAATTGCGAAGACAACTGCACACCAACGATTTCCTAGCTGTAAACAAGATTTTATAACTGTTCTTTGGGGCAGCACACACATTTCAGGCTAAGGGGAAGGCAGACCATGGAAGGCATTCAGGATCCTTTGCAAGAGTGTTCCTACACCAGCGAGGGATAGCGATTAAGGGCTGGAGTAGGACCAGGGCAGCCCAGGTTCATGTCCACCCTTGGCCACAGAAACTCATTATGTGACTGTGGCTCAGTCACAGTCTCTCACCCCAGCCTACCCTACAAGGTTGTGAGGGGAAAACTGTAAGAATAAATGCTATTCACACCCCTTTGAGCTCCTGACAGAAAGGCAGGATAGCAATCTAACCAACTAAAGAAACACAATGTGCAAGTCTACTCAAAAACAAGTCCAACTGAGTTGAATGGGACTTATTCCTGGGTAAGAATGTACAGTACTGCAACCCCTGAATCTTTCCCCAAAGGCTTTCATATAATTTTATTCATGTTTTAAATCCAAAGGACAATTCAAAGGGAAAAAGATTAAGAAAAATGAAAATGCAAGGGTTTTAAGTGTGTGTAAGCCTGCAAGTTTGAAGCCGAAGATTTAAAAACCAAAACAAGACACCATCATTTAAAAAAATAACACATTTTATTGTTATTAGAAATCACCAGTTCAGAATAATTTCAACAAGCATTAAAATAAATAACACCAACATCAACTTCAGAGCATCATTAATGTTGCCTCTTGTTTAAATGCAGCTATTCTACGTCAAATAACATTTTCATCATATGTTTACTTTGGAAAATCCCTGAATTTTCTATGAGAAGCCTTCTTTAATCTTATACAACATAATGTTCAACTTCCTCAGGAACCTCACAAACTATTTACCAATGGTTTTCTATATGTAAAGTCAGTGTAGCTGGATTAGGTCATTAATAGAATTCTGACATTTTACAGATTCCACCTAAAGGATTTCCTAAATAGTGCCAGGAATTCCATGGAAGAACACCAGGTGCCTGCAGAGACACACTTGGCCTGAATCCGTACCCCCTCTCCTCCACTGAAAGATGAACACACACACTCTCTCTCTCACACACACAGGCAAACACACAGACACATACAGAGAGTTTAGACATGTAGTAATTTTTCCAAGTACTAACTACTGTAGCCATATGCCAATTCTGAAATCTCCTTGTTTCAGTAGTAGTTGGCCATGCTGCTGTCCAGTTTTGGTACTGAATTTAGATGAGAATAACTCTTGCCCACAACAGATATAGGTTGAATTTGGGGATCAGAGTCTAGCTTTTGATTTTCTGGTTTTAAAGCTTTGGAAATATTTAAAGTTGCTTTTCTTTCATTCTCCCTTCTAGGTTTGTTTGTGTATGTGTATGAAAGAGAGAGAAAGACAGAGAGACAGAGAGAGAAACATAGCAGTTTTCTCTAAGCACGCATACAGAAATTGCTCACATCATAAAACTGACACTGGCTGTGCTTGGTGAATTCTGATGAGTACATTGAAGGACTCCGTTTGAAAGGGAAGCTGGCGACTTTGTTTATTCAAACAGTCCTGAACTATATAGATTTCAGTTCAATGAACAAAAGCTGGAATTGCACAGAATTCCAATCTCCATAAATATAAAGTGCTTAGCTCCTTTAAATGTTTAACTTTTTAGATTATAAAGAGATTCTAAACCCTTGAATCAAGTAAACTGGGTTGGCTGTTTCCTTCTAATGCATGCAGCGCAGCCAAGTTAAAAACTTTCAGATACTATTCAAATGAATGCATATAAAAACCTTTAGCTTTGACTAGATACTCTTAAAAAAGAACACACAGAGAACCTACATTGAAGCACCCCAACTGCTAACATGAAGTTATGTTACATGCAGATATAGGTATATCTGGCTCTCAAAAGATTAGTGTGGTCAAATGTGACTTTTTGTCTCTGGAGCTATGTCATGGTAAGAGGTTAGTGAGCCTAGTTTATTACACACCTATTTATCCACATGAGTATGTTTTTATACAATCTCACTTTTACATGCATCCACATAAAACCGTTTTTATAAAGAAGGCACAACTGCACTCTAGGAAGTGATCTGGAAAGTATGTGAAGGAGCAAATCAGATCAAACCTTTATTATGGCCTGTGGGCCAGAAAGCACAACAATAAAATACATAGACCTGTAATTATTAGTAAATCTTAAAAAGTTTTAAGTTATATTAAGTGAAGGGGTTTTCATTAAAGCTCTAGGAATCAGACAGTAGCCTAACTAACAGCCGAAGATACAAACAACACTGAAGGTAAATTTCGAGACACCTTTCTATTCTTTCCAACCAAACAGAATGTTGGAAACAAATTTTGTAAAGGCCCTAGGACTCTTGTCAGTCTGCCCATCAGCAGAACAGAACACAGCATAAATGGGCATGGGGGAAGAAGATGGTAAAAAAAAAGTCAGTCTGAAAGGATCTGGATCTGGTTGGGGGCTGCTGAGAAAAAAATCCCACCCGGGAGAGGCAGGCAGGTGGCAGCTTGGAATGCTGCTGACTCCTCCCTTCTAAGCTCCCCTCCCTCTTGCTCATGGGACCCAGAGCAGAGCTACCATTAAGGGCTGGAAGAATTCCAGAAACATGCTTGGCACCCTGATCCTAACTTGTCATACTTGAATCTGATGATTCAGTAGGTTTGCCCTATTCTGTAAACTAGCTTTCTCCAACCCAGTGCCCCTCAGGCCTGCTGAACCATGGCTCTCAGAATTCCCAGCCTGCATGGGATACACCGGCTGGAAATTCTGGCAATTACACTGTTGGGGAAAGCTGCTATAAGTACTAGTATACTTTACTTCTGTCTAAACAGTATTTAAGCATTTTAAACCACTGTTGATAGTCTTTTGAAAAGAGACATGTGCTATCTGGAACCTAACAATCCTGAGGAGTCTCTTGGGCTCTTTCATGGTTCTACACACCGCTTTGCATCTTTGCAAGAGAATGCAGGTTAATCCAGCATGAGCATCTGACTGTTACCTCTTCTTGGTACTCTGGCAGTCTGAAGACCGGAACAGCCATGAAGCAGGTGAACTTCACTGACTGATTCTTGCAAAACACTCATGTGCTATTTTCTGCAAGAATTCAATACGTAAAATTCCCACCATTAAGACAAAAGAATTAGGGGGAAGCCACTTTCAGTGGGCTGATCCATCAAGTCACGAAGAGTCGGAAGCGACTGAACGAATAAACAACAAACAAAAACTTTCAGATAAAAATTCCATGCTACAAGACTCAACACTTCCAAAAGCAGTTGAGAGTGCCCGTAAGAAAAGTCCTTTGCCTAGTCTTAGAGCACTGAGTAATCTTTGATGGGTGCCAGAGAAGGTTTAGCTGTGTTAAAAGCTTTTTTTTTTTACTGCTCAATGAATAAAGTCAGTTTTAAAAAAAAATTAAATAGACAAGAAATAATCTGACCATTCGTTAAGCTACACTGGAATAGCAGTGTTTGTTTTGTATCCAGCTCCCAATTGCAATCCTGTATAAATAGAAACCAAACAAGTCTACATAATACCAACTGGTACTGCAAGACAAAAGACCATTTTCTCCCCTCACCAAACAGTTATTTTATTGTGCACCCCAGCTACTCAAGGAGCTGAATAATTCTTCCCCACAGCTATAACAGTTAAAGTGTGAATAGGGTAGAGCTGCACTCCTCAACTGGGTACCCTCCAGATGCATTGGGACTACAGCTGCCAGAATTCCCAAACAGGTTGGCCGAGAGCTATAACTTATAGCTCAACTTATCTTTTGTTCACCTTTTCCCAAGTTATGCTGAGAGTAAAATTAATTAATCACTCTGTTACTCAATTAATCAAAACATTTAATTTTCAAAAAATCAAATGGTAAAGTTGGCTTTGTAAATCATAAAATATTCCATCTTGTGTTTTAGAAAACTGTAGCTGGAAGTGCACATTTTTTCTAATGAAAATGATGCTCAGAAAATGAAATCTGAGCTTGAAGGAGTCTGCAACACTAAAACAATAATCCTTTGTTCTCTTAATTGACAACAAGGGTACCCTATCGGAGTCAGATCCAAGAAAATACAGTAAACATTAAAAAAGTACTGTCATAAATTTTATTTATTCCACTAATATTCTTTTTTTAATCCAGGAGTTCAAGGCAGCATGCAAAATCATGGCTGGCTGGGGAATTCTGGGAGTTGAAGTCCACACATCTTCAAAGTTGTCAAGGTTAAAAAAACACTGGTCTAGACAATGTAACTTGGGATTAAACTCAAGATATTTTGAAGAAACACTGGCACACCCTGCTCACATGCAGATTCAGAAAAAGACCACTGGAGAGAGTCCTCATATGCACAAGTATTTCCACCATGATTTAAAAACGTATTAGTGAAAAAAGGCCTATAAATGAGCAAGCAGAAAAAAACAGTTGCACCAGCTCTTAGAACTTTTGTTCATCTATCCTACTGCCATTTGCCCAGAGTGCTAGTTGGCTGCCCAGGATTTTAGCAAGAGGTTTTAAGCAAGCTAGGGAAGGCATGTAGAGCGTGGCTTCTGCAATTTTTTTCCAACACCTTTAACAACCATGGTCTTAAGAGGCAGCACCTGTATTTTCTTGTGAGTAACAAAACGTCTTATTTCTATGTGTTTCTGCTTTCCCCTCATGCCCCAGGAAGCTTATGCTTGGCTACAGGTCACATGATGGGGAAGGAGGAAGCTTGGAATGCAGCAAGGGGCAGCGTTCCAAGCCGCACCCAAACTTCCTTTCCCATAGGGATGCATTGGGCACAAGCTGCTTTAAATAATTTATTTGCAACTTTGTTGGGTTCAGAAGAATAAAATGGCCCCACCCAGAGTTGTTCTGTTATCCATACAAGCCCTGCTTCCTCCATCTTTGTAATTTACACGAAAGGCAGAACTTTGCCATCTTTTTGCCACTTGCCTCCTGCTTCATATGGGATATTCACCGAAAACAAATCCTTTGGTCTTATTTCAAAAACAGTTTTGTGCACCCCTTTAAAACAATAACCCACCAATGGAGGGAGGGAGAAGGAGAGCTATGATAACCAAGCGAAGATTGACCTGACTCTTCCCCAACTGGGGGTTTGGAAGAAATTGTTGAAAATTCTATGGGAAAGAATCATGCCAAATTTTAGTTTGGCTAAGACTTTCCAGTTCGAAGGGAGGTGGTGTTTCTTAGGAATAACTGTGCCTCTTCCTGATACAGTGGAGCTGATTGTCAGGGATTGGACAAACATATAAATATACGCATATGAAAATCAGTCTGTTAAAAAGATTTCTTCTACATAATCTGCAAACCAATTGTAATATGTCAAAAGAAAAAGACAGAAAGATAAAAGAAAACAGCTTAAAAATAATAAAAATATAGCCGGTAAGTGGAACGCTAAGCATACTGTGTCAGATGTAAACAGTCAAGAACCAGAACAACAAACCAAAGCAGTATTTTAGTGAGCCACAGACAGGAGGAACCATTCCTGAGAACCTGCTAACTGAAAATGAGTAACGTGGACCAAATCATAATGAATAAATTGTCTTCTCTCCCCACCACACACACACCCATACTACTTCTGATGCCAGAATTGAGGTAGCTCTGCTCCCTAGGATCACTCTTAATTAAAGAGACATCTGCTGGTCACTCCAAACCAGTGCTTCTTTATTTATTCCCATTCCTTTCCTCTCTTTACCAGATATCTGCAGACACAGATATGAGTCCTGAAATGGCATCTAAAATGCTAAAATATGGGAACAGAACTTCATGAAGTTCTCATCTGGACTCAAGCCAAATTTGGTTACTTCCACTGCATTCTTGACTTCTAAAGATAACTACTTGAAAGAGCCCCTGCTTCTGGATTTGATGTTAACGTAATATAAATGCACCTGCTAACTGATAATGTGCCTCTTACTGTACATATACTGTATTTGACAAAAGCTCCATGTGCAATGGTTTGCCAAACTTCATTTCTATGTGCATGGGAAGTGAGCGCCTAAGAAACTAAACACGCATGGCCTTTTTGTTCCCGCAGAAATGCATGAGTCTCAAAGAGGTATTCTATGAAGCTTCTTTGTATGTAATTATTCTACAAATTCACGGTAGCCGGTGAAGAAATTGAACTGGATTCTTTTCCACGTGGTATCTAGTCTCCTGCTGATCACGCAGAAGTCCTGGACTTCACTGGCTGACCCAGCAGATAATGTTGCAGTAGATGTCTTGCAGTAGATGCCTGAAGGCAAAGGTTACTTTCCAGCCACTGTGTTTCTTAATTGCCCTGCTTCATCCACTGAACATTGCAGAGGATCCAGGCAAAGTACCTTCTTGTGTTTTCCTTCTTGTAAAAGCCAATAATGTGGAAAAGACAGGATAAGTTCACATTTCCGTTCGATGGAGCCACCAGTTTGGAAGCACCTGACAGCTCCAGAAGATAAAAATCCAAGTTGGCTAGCAAGTGGCTATGCTACAGCATGCTTCCATGTTACTACTGTTATAATCCTTTAACAGTGCTGTCATAGCATCCGTCCCCAGAGATTTGCACAGCTTCCACCCTATAAGAGTTCCAGAAGTCTTTGAAAACATGGCTGTGCTCCCAGGCCTGGTGTTAGGTTGGCTGTTGAGAGTCTGGCAGATTTTTTGTCATGTAACATGTGTTTTGTCTGGGTGTACTTCTCTTTTTAATTGTGTTCCTTTCTTTTAATTGTATAGCTACTCAGAATCATTTGGGAGTCAGGGAGCCTTTTAAATCAAGTCAAATCAATCAATAAAAATTAACAGGGCTATCATAAACTAGTAACCCTAAACACTGACGGGCTTCTTGAATAGAAAAAATACAGTGCATTTAAGATATCATACACCTCTCTGGAGCACAGCATTTAAAAGGTGAGCGCTGCAGGTACTGGAAAGTGCACCTTTGAACACTTAGGCCTCTTAGCATGGTCCCTCGGCCAGAAAGACAGGAGAAATAGCTTAGGTGAGACAGTTCTCAGAGAGTGCCACCCCATAGTCACGTTTTTACAGTGGAAAAACTTCCTTTCAAGCACTTTGCACCCCCTGTTTTTTAGCAGAGTTTCAACATGAGCATGATAAAAGTCACCAGTCCTGGCAACTTGCATATGGCAAAAGTTGTCATGACTGAGGAAAGCAACCTGTTTCTAGAGTGAGAATTTATTTGGCTGGGCATATTCACTGGTCCAATATGATCTGGCAAATTGCCTTGCCTGGGAAAGTGATAGGGCCAATGGAAATCTCTCAGAGCCTTCCTTGGCTGTACTTCCTGCCCGTATAATTGATTAAAGTAGTGTCCTTGTGCCTGGGTGATAACTGAGAAGCAAATCAATCTACAGACAAATATTTGTCAGTCAGAGTTTGAAAGAGACAGTGTTGGTAAGAAGATATCACAGGAAGCAAAATATGACAATAGTTCTTATATTTCACCTAGCACCATGCTCCCAGAAGCCATTGACTGATTGCTAATAAATATATTGTGTTAATTAATATGCTAATAATAGTAATAACATTCTAATCATAATTGGTCATAAGGCTTAATAGTAGCTTTTTTAAAAGATCATTTAAAAAAATAACCATGGCAATCAACTGCTTAGCTTTTCTAGTTTAATCAAGGACGCCCTTAAAAATATTTTTTAAACAGATTGCAGTTCTAACCCATTAGAACCCATTCTAACCCAACTTACCCAAGAATTGAAGCCAATTTAGTGGCCTGCTAGAACCACTAAATTGAAATGGAGCAGAGCTTGTAACACAGCAGAGAAGCTGCACAGAAAAAAGAATATTGTCTTTAAAATAGCTTCAATGAGCATGCCAGAGAAATACAGGTTATTGATCTTACACACTCAGCCCTCCCAAGCATAAAGAATCACACGCTCAGACAGATTAGGTTAAGATAAGTAAAAGAATTTCTTACTGACTTTATTGTTGCTTCTGTTACATCCATCTTGGTGGAAAAGATGAAGTTCCTTTGTTCTTTTCTTTCTAAATTCTTAGTTTTGCCCTAAGCTCTCAGCCCTACAGCTGCCAAGAGCTGCATGGAAGAAAGGGGCAGAATTCTTCATCAAGGCCCAAGCACATGGCCCTGATGAGAAGAGCAGCATCCATTCTGCCTGCCTGATCCGTGGAAGAAGAAGGAAGAGACAGACAGGAAGTAGGAGTGGCAGCAAACAGCATCCTCTGAGTTGCACTGTGGGACAACTCAATTTCCATGCTAATTCACATGCTAATGTGGCATGCTGGATTTCCCAGGACTTCCAACAAGAATAAGCCCGCTTGAATTCAAGAACATTTATTTCTGATTAGGTTACACTACTAGATCTGGGCTGCAAAAAAATTATCTCCATGAAATGGCAGCAAAGGGTTAGAGTTTTCTGTATCTAGTGTTCATCCAAAAGTTTTCAACCAGATTTGGTAGTGCAAGATTAGGTTTATAAATTTTAGTATCAGTATATTAACTTAGATTTTCTTAGGTTTTGAGCCATTTTTGCACATCATGCTAAGCTTGGCTAGTGAGCACATGTGCACCAACATCTTACTGAAAGTCTGAGTCTTATTATATTAGTCAATACCTAAAATGGCCACTATTTTGAATTTAAGCAAATAGGACTTTGTAACCTATAATGACTAGAATTCACCAACAGTTTGAAGCTTGATTGAAGATCCTGGTTATTAACTGTCATTAAACCAAAGTTTCCTATTTCAGTTTTAATGGTTATCTGTGGTTGAATTAAAATAGAAAGGTATAACTCTTGGTGTGATCTGGCTGCAATAAAGCAGGATCCCGGATTGGGCTGAAGAGCTGAATTTGTCTTCAAGATCCTCTGGATCTCTCTCTTCAACCTTTGATGGCCAAAGAGAGTCAAAGGCAGAGGTAGGCCACATATGTACCCTGATCTGTCCCCTCTTACACACTGAATGGGGCTTAATGTGAATGTGTGGTCGAAAGTAGAAGAAATGTGAGGCATGAATTAGGGTACAGTTAGTCAATTTATCCCCAACATTTGATAGAAAACTGGCAGAAACAGGTATTTTTCATGCCAGAACTTTTAGAACAGTTATAAATTACGTTCGGCAGTATTATGTCAAGACTATGGTGGAAAATAAAGTCATTATGTCACTGCACTAATCATTGCTTGTTGAACCATGATTTGTTATACAAGCCAATGGATGTGTTTGTTCACACAACAAACACCCACAACACACACCTGTTTATGATTCAAAGTGTTACACAAGCTCAAAACTGGGTTAACTGAATAAATTATTGTTAACTAGAGCTGGACTGCAAATACTGGGACAACCACTAGGGGACAGAAAAGAGATGCAGAAAATTAAGTCTGGTATCCCTAAGTTAATCATGAGTAAGCATGCCTTGCAAACTCATCCAGAATCTGTCTCACAGATGAGTGAAGTAATCAAATGCTCTCTCGCTCGCTCGCTCGCTCTCTCTCACACACACACACACACACTTCCTCTTTTCTCCCTTTTTAAAGTCATTCTTCTCTTGCACCTAAACAAATTAGTTAGCAACTTGGACAAAGCACAAAATCAAAGCAAGAGCAAGCTGGGAAACAACAAAACATATGCATCTGTTTGGACATCATGGGGGACTACAAATCAGTGAGCCAACAGCAAAACCATGGTTTCAGACAGGTTCATTACCCTAGGAAAGGCCACACTATAGTCACTGGCTTCATTCACACATATCCAAAGCAGACAAGCCATCTTATGGCTTAGTTTAATGCATGAACCCAATCTACATTTCAAGTTACTGTATATGTACTGCTGCTGCCTGAAATACATAGAAGCAGCCTTTATGTAAGTGAAACCGTTCATCCAATTAAGTCAGTATTCATTACTATGGCTGCGCAGCCCTTGGAGTTATTGTAAACTGCCCAGAGTTTACTGCCTCTTGGGGGGAGATGGGTGGTGGCAAAACCTGACGGATAAATAAATAAATAGATAGATTTCCAAAAAGTTGCTTTGGAGAAAGAAGGCAGCACCTGTCTGCAACCCTTTAATGAAATGCCTATTTTGCCCAGGATCATGTGACTCTTTAAAGAGTTAATGGCAGGGGCTGTCTTCGCCCATCTGTAAATTTCAAAGCACCTTCTTAGAACCAAATGCAAAGCACTGCACAGCCCTACTGGTTCCATCCACTGGAAGCAGCCCTCTAGGATTACACACTGGAGATGCCAAAGTCTCAACTCGAGGCACTGTGAATTCAGAGCATGAACGGACCCCTGATTTGGCCTTTCAGACCAACTCAGAGAACATACGTTTTAGAGCGCTCAGCTGTTCTAATGGATACACGTTAAAAATTCCAGAGCAAGAATAAATTAAATGTCTCTGACATCTGAGAGCCACCGAATAGTAACCATAAAGTCCCTACAATTAATGCAAGAGAATTTCTTCTGGAAATTCTTTCAAAGGAGAAGACAACTCTCAAGGGTAGTGTTCATGTATTTGACAATACTTCTGTTCTACAGTCATCTCTCCGGCAGTCTACAGTCCTCCTGGCTTCCCATGCTTCTCAGGGAAGACATCATGAAGGCACTTCTCCCACAGTCTTTGTTCTATAGCAGTGCTACTGTCCCATTACGGCAGAGTCCTGTCCATAAGAAGACTGCTAAAGAACTTCTTCCCCTAGAGAAAAGTGAGTAAGTCTTCCACCCAATTTCTCTGCCCATAAATTGGGGGCAACATTTCCAAAGGTCATCTGTGCTCATTCTACCAGCAACCAGGTGAAGAAGCAGTTGCTTTAAGTCTCTGACCACATGGCTAAATTGAATATAATCTCTATCACCACAGTGCCAAGCTGCTGAAGTGTAACAACTCTTAATTTAATTATATGATCAGAACTACTTGCCTCTGCATATAGTTACTGATCTCACATAGTAAGCCTTTCAGTGGCTACATTGAGCTCAAGCTGTACATAAGATCCTTCCACCAGCAGCAATTCATTGCATGAGGGCTCTTGCAGGTATTTTTTTCATTCAAGATCCATGATACCCACAGAATGCAAGCATCATAATAACATTACACAATGGATCAGGCACATGGAACAGGAACAACCTGTTGCATGCGAGACAACTGCTCTGTGTGTGTGTGTATTTAACAGCACAAATGTTTCAGTACTCCTTTAAACAAAAGGGATTGGTGTCAAGAACTGCAGTCTCAAACAGAGAACATTGATGGGAATCAATTCCCTTCGGCTATTAACACTTCTGATTTGATCCTAATCAGAACTGGCTACTCTGTCAGGTTTGGGGGAGGGCAATTCAGTGAGAGAGTTCTTAGAAAGTTAACACTGGGGGGGGGGGGGGAAGCCTATATTAACATAAATATAGCATGTGGGTGTTTGTGTCCAATTTTGGGGATATTTTGTTCTACCATTCTGGATTAACTTCAGTTTTTTTTTTTTCTGCCCTGATGCAACTGATCACTATGTCTGCAATTCAAAAGAAGCTGGGATTTACATTTGAATTAGACATATACAAGAATTGTGGAAGGGGAAGACTGAGGAATCTGTGAATGTCAGCATTTGGTTGGAAGCTTGTGTGCACGAGGATGAAACAAGATGTAAGACACATCAGCGGGTGTTTCAAGATTCACAATCGTCAGCGAGTCCTTTTTGACTCTGTCCCTCATGTGACTGCTACGAGCTGTTGATTCATTCAGTCATAAGACACAAGTGAGACGTGAGCAAACAAGGATGCAAGGTCTAACCTCAAAGGCATGGCAATGCCTGTTCTGCCAGTTTATTGTATTAGCAATGCAAAAGAAGAAAATATCCCCAAAAGGTAAAGGGTGCACATATGTCAGTGGATTGCAAAAGTCACTTTAGTTCTTGTTTCATTCTCTCCCTCTTTCTCTCTCTCTCACCCACAAGCTTTCTTTTAATTTTATCCTGGAGCTGCTTTATTGATGAATTTGATTAGGTTATACCATCAGTATTTGATCACCTTGGCTGTTGTCCTGTCCATTTTCTAATCTCATTAATACAGCAGGTCTCATTCCTCATACACAGGATGACATTACATGCTATGTCTTTCGTTTCTCATTTCTCCTCAAAGAACAGCTCATGCAAGGCTCAAAAATTTACATACTCTTTCACCAGAAAAAAAAAGATTGATAAATACAGATGAGACCTACTTGAATTCTTTACTTTCATATATCAAAGGCCCCTAAATATCACAGGAACTCTAGTAGCCTTCCAGGATTCACTAAGAATCCTGGGTACGAATAATTACATATTTTGTGGGAAAAAGAAGTAGCAACAGAGAGCCAGGAATGTCTGCAGTGGAATCAAAAAAAGTCAAGATGGCATCTGGAACTGCACAAAGTCCCACTTTTTTTTAATGCATTGCCCATTAAAAAGGGGCAGGGCTTTAATCGTACATCCACAATCTTGACTTTTTAAACTTCCCCTCTGTGGACATCCCAGGAGGGCAAAGCAGCTTTTTAGAATATGATTAGCTTTCCTCTTCTGGAAATGATCAGGTTATAAAAATGCTTCTTAATTTGAAGAACAAACACCCGGGGGCTTAATTTAATTTAAGGATTCTAATTTGGTCACACATATATTAATATTAAATGTCATGGATATAACATTCATAACTTTAGCACTGAATTATAGGCAAGCAACTGTTTCTCTCAGAAATACTTCTTCCATGGTCAAACTAGATGTTATCCAAAACACATGTCCTTAAAAACACGCTTGTGGAAAAAGAATTAAAGATGACACATCATTTCACACATTCCCTTGCCTTTTCCTATTACCACAGAAATCCTCGATCAAGACGAGCTCATTTCCTTGGCTACAATAATATAGTACCACATCACACACTGCTCAGTTGTCCTCCAAGGAGGGGTCTAGACTCTAAGTGACGAATTTTGATTGACCTGAAACTATTTCCGTCAAGATGAAAATAGAAAAGATACAGCAAAAGTTTTTAGTTTAACACTGTCATTATGTAACCATAAAACATCATAATAAAACAAGAACGAGAGACATAACACAGACGGAAATCTCGCCAAGAATCCTACAATACCCTGCAATAGCCAGCTTGGTCTAGTGGTTCAGGTGCTGGGCTAGAAACCAGGAGACTGGGAGTTCTAGTTCCGCCTTAGGCATGAAAGCCGGCTGGGTGACCTTGGGCCAGTCACTCTCTCTCAGCCAAACTCACCTCACAGGGTTGTTGTTGTGGGGAAAATAGGAGGAGGAAGGAATATTTGGTATGTTCGCCGCTTTGAGTTATTTATAAAAATAATAAAGGTGGGATAGAAAATAAATAAATATTTTGACAATCTTGAAGTAGACAACCGTCTATATTTGCTATAATTATAATTATCCATTAGATTTCTACTTTAAAAGGATGGCACCTGTTTAGCTGCTGTCTTGCCGTTTTGGATTCCAACTTAAAACTTAAATTGCCAACAAAGGCTTTTTCATAATCCACCTGAAGGTGATGGGTGACCTCTCTTTATATTCCTACACCAAATGTAATCATTTGGTAAATTTCCAACATCTGCCTGTTGTTGTGAACATATTAAGAGGCTGCCAAAGCCATGAGAATGCCTTTCTCAAGAAACCCCGTGATTAAACATTAGTAGACTAGTTACAAATAGGACCTGAAACCTATTTCAATTGTAGGATGATGTGGTCCTGTACTAGGGGTCACTCCATGCCACTCAAAACCCATCACTTCATTTCACCCACTTCTTTGTCTTTTGTTGACATTCACCAATAATCTCTGAGTATGTTTAATCCTCCCTTTCTTGGTTTACATTTGTCACCTCTTCTTAGTTTTGTTCTAAACTTTTCTTCTGAAACCCATGATGATCTCCTGAGGGTGCCCAAGCTTCCTGTTCATGTGGGAATGGTGCCGTTTAGGCTACAATGTGATCTACACTTGAAAAATCATTGTAACAGTTTTAGCTTGTTATGAGCAATTTCATCTCATGCCAACACAGTTGGCTGCACACCAGAAGCTTGATATGGCCATGACTTCGCAGACAGAAGCCTTTTCTTCTTCCTCTCTTTCCTGAGCAGCAGAATAAATCAGTTCTTGTGCTGCTGGAAGCAGATCTCAGCAAAATGTGAAGGTGCTCACAGAAAAAAAAAAGTCTCAATGTATTCTAAGGGAACAGGACATTCAGCTCTCCTGTCAGCTTAGAAACCTAAGCAGGGCTTTCCTGACCATTTGAGGGCAAACAGGAAACCCTACGGAAACTGCTGGCAAAGTTACATGCCAAAAGCACCACAAAGAATTGTTCAAAAATCCACATGAACGAAGGACAGAGGCAAGGATTGTTTAAAAACACTGACCAATTTGGGGACGTTTTCCTTGTTTTGTTTTTTTTAAAAACCTCCCAACATAATTACTCCAGTTCCTTTATGTTATCTAATGTAATTATTGTTGCTTGACACGATTTCATAACAAATATGCTAATGCTAATAAGCTATTAATAGGATGTGATAAGAACTGGGAGGTGGGGGGAGCCTGCCAGTCAAAGCAAAGGCACAGAACAGCCAGGGAACCTATAGGTCACTTAACGCATCAATGTGTGCATTTGTTTATTCCTATGTTAACTCTGCCAACATCAGCTGTTCATTTTTTAAAAATAATTTTATTAAGCATTGCAGTTATATAAAAAAACTACAAACAACAAAAAAATAAAGGAACAGAGAACAAAAAAGAATACAAAAGAAAGAATAAAGAAAAAAGAAACAGAAAGAAGTAAGTACAATTTTAGTAACTTATCATCCTCTTTTAAGATAAAACAAATGATCTGTTCTTCCCATATCCCATCTCTCATCCCTAGACAAATCCTTAAAACCTCATCATTCAGTCCTGATCAGCAAAAATCCATTAAGGGTTACCAGAGATGGCAACATACCTATTTTAACCTTGATCAAATAAACCAACTTTATATTCCTTCATTTTAATTCTAACAATCTTGGTCTTTAATCCCTTCAAACAATGTCCTAGAACTTCATTTTTTTTAAAAAAAAATTCTTTGTCCCTTCTCACAAAATTCTTCAACGCTTTAACCGGCCTCTTTGGTAAATCCAATATAGGAAGATTATCCAGGTCACTCTCTTGGTTTGTTATTTCTATATCCCTTTTAATTATTAAGACATCATCCGGTTTCATTTGTATATCCAATGTAGCATCTTTTTCCGTATCATTCTTGTAGCCTGCCATTTTCAAACCCACTTTTAGATCAATCTCACTCTTGTCCGGTAAAACTTGTTTCTCTTCCATAACATCTTTTAAATACAGTCTATCTAGAGAGACAGACACTCTTAAAATTAACATCTGGGTTCATTGTTCAAAAATATCCTTCAGTATGTCCAATGTTAAAATATTTTGCTTCATTCTCTATTAACAAGTCAAATAGGTGTTCTTCTCCTTTAAGCGCAATCTTTACCTACTTTTAGCTCCCTCTAGTGTCCAAGCTTCAAGTCCTGACCTATCAGGTTGGATTTTTTTTCAGAATTCAAAACAGACACCATTTTCCCATGGGAAGGATTCATTCAATTAATTTCAAAATCCCATTTCAAGTCCATCTAGACACTTAATCCATTAATAACTTTCCAAAACAATACTCTAATCAACCTTTTGCCGTTTATTCCCCCAAATTGCTAAGTCCTTAAAGGTGGCACTTAAAATTTCTTTCGTTAAGCATTGAAGGACTCTCACCTAGTGAATGCCATCAAACTTGCCATTCCAAAGATTCTTAATATTTGAAAAAGAGTAAAAAAGTCATCCCAAACGTGATTAAGAAATGAGGCTCAGCCAAACTTTATGTCCATATAGGCTACGTTATGGTTGTGGGAATAGATGGAATCCCTCAACTCCCAGCCACTCCATTCACCAGCTGACTGCAAAAACCCCATGGTTTTACAGTGGTTTACTCATGAATAGCAGCTGCCCAGAGTACATGTGGGTGATCCCACAATCTCTCCTTTCTCCAGTGAGATTTTGCTGGCCAGGATCCGTCCTCTGGCCACCGATTTTGGCCGTCCCCACTCCTTCAGGGACATCAGTCCCTCTTTTGGGGGAGATGGGCAGTAATTAAATTTGAATAATAAATAAAATAAAATAAATCTAGCTCGCCATGTCCTCACCAGAAGTCAGGAAGAGAAACTCTGCCCATCATCAGCTGTTCATTTTGTAAAAGCAGTCAGTTTCTTTGCATGGCTGCACTGTCTTCTCCACAGTTCAGCTAAAATAAGGTGCAAGATGAGGTCTTCCACCTAAAGCTCCAAATGAAAGGATGAGCTCATTATAGGTGTAAAAAGGCTGGGTCTCATGATGGAAAGGACATTTCCCTGCTCATTCACCATGGAAAAACAACTGGCATTGTACACCCCAGCCTCTACCTCACTGGCACAGAGCCAGAGAGAAAGGAAATCTTAAGATCATACCTTCCACACCTGCAACAGTTTGTGCAGCTCTTGGACTAGGTGCGTGCCTGTGGTGTGTACATTTCCTTTGCCTTTTAATCTTTTGAATGTAGTTCTGGCTTGGATCCAAAGATGCACACCAAAGACAAACACATATAACCAGACCGCTACTTCCTATTTTAGTTGCAGCAGTTTTGCAGCTAGACACAAATCTTTACTCAAGTGTGGCTGCTGCTCCTGTTGTTATTGTGACGTGGCCTGGTTCTTCACTAAGAGGAAATATGGTTGCAGAAACAGATGACAAACAGTACAGCTGCATCTGGTTCTCCACCTGTGAACATATCCCTCTGAACCGTAGGCAACATATCTCTTTGCTTGTATTCGTGTGCATGCTTACATAAGACTCTCTATCTGTGTCTATGACGCTAAGCGTTGTGCATGGACTTTGCAATTACGTAGCTGTGCAATGATAACTGGGGGCTACATTGCATATAGAGTTCCATCCAGTCCAATAAAACTTAATTCATCCTGGCTTAGGGATTTATTAATCAAAGAAAAGCAGATTGGAAATGTTGTAAATATGAAGACTGAATGAAAAGTAATGGATCTAATGTTATAAGTTACCAACACATGGCAGTAGTGATATCCTAGAAGATCTGATGTGTTCTTTAGCATCTGTTCTTTCACTTCAGTTGGGGGGAAGTAACTATGCAAAAAGGTTATGCAACTATTGTTCAAGAAACAGAATCCTATAGTAAGTACTACTCTGTATGCTTGAATCAATATGTCATGACTGAATCTTTGAATGCCGAAGGAATTCCTCCATTTGAATTCCCCTACCAAGGGCAAGTTGTTTATGATGATGACTGTATCATCATGAACAACTTGCCCTTGGTAGGGGAATTCAAATGGAGGAATTCCTTCGGCATTCAAAGATTCAGTCGTGACATATTGATTCAAGCACACACTGCATCACTGGGCCAAAAAACGAAAAAATGGTGAACTGGGAAGAACTAACTTGTGTGATCAAGAATGAAGTAGATGACCTATAACAGCAGTTGATGGGTATTACATAAGAAAGGTTGGTGAAGTGATTAAGGACAATCAGCAGATCATTCAAACAGAAATCCCTCTCAAGTTTGGCATGTCACAGGAACATGTGGGTCATATTATTGATGTTCTTCAGTACAGGAAGGTATGTACAAGATAGATTCCTCATATGCCAATGTCAGAGATGAAAGCTTCAAGAGTTGAAATTTGTGAGCAACTGTTGTACACCATGAGAATAAATTTGAGGAATTTCTTCACGGCTTCATGACAGCTGACAAAATATGGGCTCAGCATTATGACCCAGAAACAAAGCATTAGTCCATGGAATCTGATCACAAAGCTTCACCTGTGGGAGGGGGGGGAATTCAAAACCCATGCTTCCGCAGAAAAACTCATGGTTACAGTTTTTTGGACAACTGTAACTCATGTAACATATGGCTGCAAGAGCTGGACCATAAGGAAGGCTGAGAGAAGGAAGATCGATGCTTTGGAACTGTGGTGTTGGAGGAAAATTCTGAGAGTGCCTTGGACTGCAAGAAGATCAAACCAGTCCATACTCCAGGAAATAAAGCCAGACTGCTCACTTGAGGGAATGATATTAAAGGCAAAACTGAAATACTTTGGCCACATAATGAGAAGACAGGACACCCTGGAGAAGGTGCTGATGCTAGGGAGAGTGGAAGGCAAAAGGAAGAGGGGCCAACCAAGGGCAAGATGGATGGATGATATTCTAGAGGTGACGGACTCGTCCCTGGGGGAGCTGGGGGTGTTGACGACCGACAGGAAGCTCTGGCGTGGGCTGGTCCATGAAGTCACAAAGAGTTGGAAGCGACTGAATGAATAAACAACAAAACTCATGGTTATAGTTTTTTGGGACAGTGATGTTGTTACTCACATGGATTTCCACATCACTATCAGCACAGAACACTACATTGCCACACTCAAAACTTTGAAGCAATGATTAAGCAGAGTTCAGAAACACAAGAAAGAAAATGTTCTGCCTCACACTTTATGAGCCACCCAAGGGCATATGCAGTCAGCTCTCACCATCTTTTCCCATCCACCAGTCTAGACTTGGCGCCTGAAACTTCCAGCTGTTCCCATCTTTGTACTTAAATGAAGAAAAGGACTGCTGAGACCTGGTTGAACAGACAACATATGGAGTTCTTTTGTGACAGCTTTAACAAACTTGTCCATCATTGGCTGAAGTGTGTAGTGAATGATAGTGATTATGTGGAGAAGTATATATAGGTAACAAAAGAGCTAACTTCATAGATTATTTTCCTGTTTCCCTTATTAAAATATCCCTATTTAAACTACAGTTTTGGAGGTGTAGGTAATACTTTTCATGCAACCCTTGACCATACATAAAATATGTTGAAAGGCACCATCCTAATAAGTGCTGATGTCAAATAGTTGTTTCTAGAAACTCTCCAGTCTCAATTATCTGCAGCAGCATCTCCCTTTAAACCAATGCTGGGATCTCAAATGTGTTATGCTATGTTTAATCTTTACATAGGGCAGAAAAAGACCACTTTAACCAATATCATTTTGGTTATTACTGTCCCTAGATTTGCCACTTTCCCTTCCCTTATGCAGTCTTTGCACAATGAAAGGGCAGGGCAGGGCCATTAACCCTGAGCAGCCAGGAACTCCCCTGTTCTCCTGGTTGTAGCACAACAGCATAAAACAAAACAGCCAATCTCCTATTTATGGCCATTGCTGACGTAACAGGGAGCAGAAAAGAACCTATTAATCAAATGTGCTGCTTGCAGGCAGTCCCCATTTCAGCTGTGTGGCTTGCTACATCATGAGGTAATCTGTTCTCCCACCCTGCACTTTCTCAAATTGCTCTTTCTCCCAACAGCATACATTCCTTCAAGTCAAGATTAATCCTGCTGACTTCACGAACCACTTCTAACCACATGGAAGTGGTTTGCCATTGCCTTCTCCTTGATTTTCTTTTACTTCCCAGTCTGGCCTATAGCCCCAGCATCTCCTGGTGGTCTATCACCCAATGGCAATCAGGTCAAATCCTGCTTACCTTTTTGAGATCAACCAAGGTAAGCTCAGTACTGCCACCAAGGTGGACAGTGTACCTTAATCCTACAGTATTTTAAGGCAGACCTAACAAATCTCATCCCATTCCACTATTTCTGACTCACTATGCAACAGAACAGTGACCTTCACTCCCTAGAGCTTTCACTGTATGAAAACTTAAGTCCTCTTCAAAGATAACGCTGGCACTGGCTGACTATCAGTGGGATAATTCAGATGTGCCCAATAATACAGGCCACTACAAAGTATATCGCTCATGCTCAACAAAATTAGAGAGCTGGGTCATAATGGTTTAAAAATAAAGACCTCTAAAGATGCCTGTTGGGTCACTATCTCAAAATAAAAGCTGAATTAAGTCCACTCTATCCAGGAACATCAGAAGAGATGGCGGGAGTGGGGAGGGTGGCCAAACAGCATCAGCTGACATAATCCAGCCATGGTAAGCTGCAGTTGGACGTGGCCATATTATTAGACCCACCTCAGTTATTTCCTTAATCTTCTCCAACAGGTGGTGGCTTGGTGGGACTTGGCTCCCCTCCCCTGCCTGTTATAAAGCAAATGGATGCAACTGCAGTTGAGCAAAACAAAAGATGTGAGGGCAGGAGGCAGTCTTAAGCTGAAGGTGAACAGCTAAATGTTTCATCATGATTCAGGCAGGTATTACTGAAGGACTACAGTGGGTACAGAAACTCACACCCTTTGGAGGCGCTTCTTGGAACTCAGTGGTTCCATACAGAACAGGGAAGATCTTCTATGGGACTACAGAGGGTTCCAACACACACTTGCCATGATGCTGAACCTGGCAACAGGTACAAACTATAGCAACAACAAATTAGGATCCATGTGAACTTTGAAATCCTGGGTTGTTTGCAAACCATAATTTCAATAAACTACAGTTCTTCAAGTCTGGATTTCACAGGAAAGTATTTAGCTTAAAGTAATGAATACGAAAAGGGAGAGGGGAAAGAATATGACCTAATAAAAGTTTCTTGTGGTAAGAAATCCTGGTTTCCCCTTGACTAAACTGGTCTTTGTTTCATGATTTCCTTAGTTCTTAAATCAATCATTAGTCATGTTTGTAATGTATAGTTCTTAAATTTGCATCAAAATGTTCAGAATTAGAGAAACATAGATTGAATCAAAAATACATTCTGTGATCTGGTATTGATGTCATTGCACTACTCATTCCAAGGAGGGGGGAGCCCTGCTAACCTGCACATGCAATGCAATGAACTAGCTAGGCCACTAAAGGACTTTCTACAGGAATGTTCCAAATTGAAAGCTGCAATTTCTCAGCAGCCCTGACTATTCCTAGAAATTGGATCAGCTCTATAGGTCGCAGCATGTTCAGTTTCACTATTAGCGGAGCTATGCCCCTGCAGGAGAGCATGCAGCCGTAAGTAAAAATTCCTGCCTTACCTACCTGAGTTTGAGACCTAGAGAAAACAATCTTGCTCTGCAAGTAGCTGACTGCGTGTCCTTACCTCCCTTTACAAGACATACTACGGCAGAGATAGTTTCATGCAAGTAAACTACAAACTGACAAGGAAGCCACAGAATAGCGAGAACATTGCCAACCTACTGGAATGTGATGCAATTTTTTCCAATCAACCATTTGCCCGTCCACAGTTGCAATAGCCTCTGACATATTTTCAAATCATCTGCTTTCATATTGTTGCTGTTGTTTATTCATTTAGTTGCTTCCGATTCTTCATGACTTCATGGACCAGCCCACGCCAGAACTTCCTGTCGGTCGTCACCACCCCAGCTCCCACAGGGACGAGTCCGTCACCTCTAGAATATCATCCATCCACCTTGCCCTTGGTCGGCCCCTCTTCCTTTTCCCTTCCACTCTCCCTAGCATCAGCACCTTCTCCAGGGTGTCCTGTCTTCTCATTATGCGGCCAAAGTATTTCAGTTTGGCCTTTAATATCATACCCTCATGTGAGCAGTCTGGCTTTATCTCCTGGAGTATGGACTGGTTTGATCTTCTTGCAGTCCAAGGCACTCTCAGAATTTTCCTCCAACACCACAGTTCCAAAGCATCGATCTTCCTTCGCTCAGCCTTCCTTATGGTCCAGCTCTCGCAGCCATATGTTACTACGGGGAACACCATTGCTTTAACAATGCGGACCTTTGTTGTCAGTGTGATGTCTCTGCTCTTCACTATTTTATCAAGATTTGTCATTGCTCTTCTCCAAAGGATTAAGCGTCTTCTGATTTCCTGACGGCAGTCAGCATCTGCAGTAATCTTTGCACCTAGAAATACAAAGTATTTCACTGCTTCTACATTTTCTCCCTCTATTTGCCAGTTATCAATCAAGCTGGTTGCCATAATCTTGGTTTTTTTGAGGTTTAGCTGCAAGCCAGCTTTTGCACTTTCTTCTTTCACCTTCATCATAAGGCTCCTCAGTTCCTCTTCGCTTTCAGCCATCAAAGTGGTATCATCTGCATATCTGAGATTGCTAATGTTTCTTCCAGCGATTTTAACTCCAGCCCTGTATCCCTCAAGCCCAGCTTGTTGCATGAGGTGTTCTGTGTACAAGTTGAATAGGTAGGTGAGAGTATACAGCCCCGCCGTACTCCTTTCCCAATCATAAACCAGTCCGTTGTTCCATGGTCTGTTCTTACTGTTCCTACTTGGTCGTTATACAGAAACATCAGAGGTAAATTCCAGGCCAAAATGGGTATGATCAAAACAAAGATGGCAAGGACCTAACAGAAGAAGAAGAGATCAAGAAGAGGTGGCAAGAATATACGGAAGACCTGTATAGGAAGGATAACAATATTGGGGATAGCTTTGATGGTGTGGTCAGGGAGCTAGAGCCAGACATCCTGAAGAGTGAGGTTGAATGGGCCTTAAGAAGCATTGCTAGTAACAAGGCAGCAGGAAACGACAGCATCGCAGCTGAACTGTTCAAAATCTTGCAAGATGATGCTGTCAAGGTAAGGCATGCTATATGCCAGCAAATTTGGAAAACACAAGAATGGCCATCAGACTGGAAAAAATCAACTTATATCCCCATACCAAAAAAGGGAAACACTAAAGAATGTTCAAACTATCGAACAGTGGCACTCATTTCACATGCCAGTAAGGTAATGCTCAAGATCCTGCAAGGTAGACTTCAGCAATTCATGGAGCGAGAATTGCCAGATGTACAAGCTGGGTTTAGAAAAGGCAGAGGAACTAGGGACCAAATTGACAATATCCGCTGGATAATGGAAAAAGCCAGGGAGTTTCAGAAAAACATTGATTTCTGTTTGATTGACTATTCTAAAGCCTGTGACTGTGTGGACCATAACAAATTGTGGCAAGTTCTTAGCGCTATGGGGATACCAAGTCATCTTGTATGCCTCCTGAAGAATCTGTATAACAACCAAGTAGCAACAGTAAGAACAGACCACGGAACAACGGACTGGTATAAGATTGGGAAAGGAGTACGGCAGGGCTGTATACTCTCACCCTACCTATTCAACTTGTATGCAGAACACATCATGCAACATGCTGGGCTTGAGGAATCCAAGGCTGGAGTTAAAATCGCTGGAAGAAACATTAACGATCTCAGATATGCAGATGATACCACTTTGATGGCTGAAAGTGAGGAGGAACTGAGGAGCCTTATGACAAAGGTGAAAGAAGAAAGTGCAGAAGCTGGGTTGCAGTTAAACCTCAAAAAAACCAAGATTATGGCAACCAGCTTGATTGATAACTGGCAAATAGAGGGAGAAAATGTAGAAGCAGTGAAATACTTTGTATTTCTAGGTGCAAAGATTACTGCAGATGCTGACTGCAGTCAGGAAATCAGAAGACGCGTAACCCTTGGGAGAAGAGCAATGACAAATCTCGATAAAATAGTGAAGAGCAGAGACATCACACTGACAACGAAGGTCCGCATAGTTAAAGCAATGGTGTTCCCCGTGGTAACATATGGCTGCGAGAGCTGGACCATAAGGAAGGCTGAGAGAAGGAAGATCGATGCTTTGGAACTGTGGTGTTGGAGGAAAATTCTGAGAGTGCCTTGGACTGCAAGAAGATCAAACCAGTCCATCCTCCAGGAAATAAAGCCAGACTGCTCACTTGAGGGAATGATATTAAAGGCAAAACTGAAATACTTTGGCCACATAATGAGAAGACAGGACACCCTGGAGAAGATGCTGATGCTGGGGAGAGTGGAAGGCAAAAGGAAGAGGGGCCGACCAAGGGCAAGATGGATAGATGATATTCTAGAGGTGATGGACTTGTCCCTGGGGGAGCTGGGGGTGTTGACGACCGACAGGAAGCTCTGGCGTGGGCTGGTCCATGAAGTCACGAAGAGTCGGAAGCGACTAAATGAATAAACAACAACAAAAACAGTTCCTTAAATGTTACTACACAGTATTTAGAGTAAACTTTAGTCTGACTAGAAATTGACAAGAAAACCTAAGACTCTAAGAGGTATATTAAGAACTGGTCCCTTAAAGAGCATCTACTTTTGTTTTGAGAAATAAGTGATCTGCCTTCTCAAGGGGGGAGCCCCTTCTGAACGGAATCTTTAGGTCTGGGTGAAGAATGAATACTTCTGCTTCATACATGTGCCCATGGAATTTGAGAAAATGATGTAGCCAAAGCTCAGAACTTCGCATGTATTTATGTCACTCTAGTAGCATAGCAACAACTTCTCTAGCCACCAGAATGACACAAGAAACCCAGAACATACAGTATGGCCTCTACTAATGTCAATTCTGCCCAGTTGTCTGACAGTCAATGCCTAAAACTAAGTTCATCTGTCATTCTAAATCATGGCTTAACCAAGGTTTATTGAATAAACCACAATGGGCTGAGTTTTTACAATACACTAAGCTATAAACCGTGCTTTACAAATTACGGTAGCTGGTTTCCCACAATGCAGGAAGATCAAGCAAATCACATTAAGGCTTAGCACAATGTACAGATTCTTCACACAGATGGTTCAGAGATTCCTTATGTTATACTAGTGATAGAAAAGTGAGTCATGCAACTGGAGTTTTATATTGGAGATAAAGTTAACTGATTTCAGTGAGGCATAAAGATTCCCAACCCATCATGGTAATAAGACTTTGGCTGGATTGATTACTCTTAAACATTACCATAAATATATTTACTGTCCAAAGCACAAATAGGGTTAACACCAAACAAAAATGGAATTTTAGTAAATTATTGTGCCGTGTGATTGAGAAAATTAATGTCATTGAGAAAATTGCATGCTTGTTAATCAAAAGCACGCTATACTTAAAACATTCAATCTCATGTAACCCTGTCTAGGGCAGCAGCATAATTTGTCCTGAAACAAATAACAGGGTTTTAGCTGTGTTGCACAACCCAAAGAAAGATTAATGTGTTTTAAGATCAGTTAATCCATATCAAGTGATCCTAGGAACACACCCTAAATGACAAGAGGCTGCTTCCTCTTATTGAACTTTGCACATCTTATCTTACAATACCTGATTTTAAAAAATAAAATAAAATTTGATTAGGATCAATTAAAGGATACATCTCTTTTATAACTGGAGTGAGTCAAATGTAATTCAAATTCACAGTGATGTTCACCCAGGAAAGCAAGTACAAGTTCCTTCTTTGAGTTACTCACAAGCATGTGATCTTGCACCTACAGTTAAATGTAGCAATAAGAGATCCTGTGTAATTATGAAATCATCCAGCTGGTTATTTTCTCCTTCAACAAACAAATCCAGAAGCAGCATTTAAAAAAAGAAAAACCTCAATCCAAGAGAAAGGATAATGAAACCGATGTCCAGAAAGAAACAGAAGCAGGTTGAATTTGAATCTGAAAAAGTCATACCACCATGACTCTTTCTGTAAAAAGGGAAGAAATCCTTTAAGTTCAGACTTGCTTTAAGAAACTTTGCAGTGAAGCAGAAGGAGATAGAACTACAAAACTTTGCAGCAGAAAGAGAATGCTTTCTAGCCAGCCAAATCAGGACAGGAAAGTAAGACCGCAAACAACATGGGACAGAGACCAGACAATCCCACGCTCATTGGGATGAACCAGAAGGTCAGCCAGGGAAGCCAACCACAAGAAAAATCCATGCAAGTCCCTCTGGGAGAAGATGGGTGTCAGAAACCACAGAGGATCAATGCAGTTCTCAGTTCCTTCGCAAAAGATGGGAAGCATTTTTGCTTCCCACACTTGTACCGCCTTCCTCAGCACCTTGGGAATTCAAGGAGTTGATCTCAACCTAACTTTTATTGAGGGTCCTTTATTTTGCTCCTGTTCAGAGCTGGATGCCTGCAGGACATGCATTACAACATTCGCTGCAACAGAGAGCCTGGTGGGGCTGAAAAAGAATGCTGCAATGAGTCACTTCTCTTCTTTTGTATCTATGAGAAGAGAAGGGGGAGAGAAACCGATGTAATGGAAAGAAGGCAGTCACAGGATGGACACACAGTATCTTCAGATAGAGAGATTCTTCATACGATAGATACCATAGATATACAGAAAAACCATAATGGTTTTAGAAGTCTAGGCCGCCCTTCCTCAATGTCATATCCTTTAGATATCCTAGACTAAAATCCCCATCAGCCTCAGCTCTTCTAACATTCAGATGGTTGTTGGAAGTTGATACTCCTAGCAGGCAGAGAAGCCATAAGCAGTGGTGCAGTCCCATCCTAGGAATAAACCCGAAGCAAGTTCCATTTAGGGTAACTGGCTTACTCCAAGTAAATGTGTAGATTTCTGCAGCTTAATTCACTGTGCTGCCTTTGCTGATTCATTAATTAGTAGTCTTTAAAGCAAAACCCCAAAACAGGAATCCCAAGTTATCTTCTGCTTCAGTCATTGCTTCTCTAACTGTGCCAGTCATCTCCCAATACAACTGAGTGAGAAAATGCATTTGTCTAACAGTAAAAGCCAACATGAAAGTCAAAGAAAAATACAGGCAAGGAAAGAAGGCAAGGGACTTCAGTGAAGTTTGTTTTTGCATATCTGTTAATCAGTATTCAGGCATGTAAGAGGCCTGGGCATATGGAAGAAGGGATTTGTAGAAAGACAAATTATGTTTAGGATTAGCTTCCTACTTTTATGTTAAATGAGCTCTCTCCCTGTTAAGTTTTAGCTAAGAACTTCCACTGTTCTTAGCCTTAGAACAACTTTTATGAAACCTACCTGGTGAGTCCGCCAAGGGACCATCTAAGCATTTTGGCAGAGAAGTGCAAAGAGATGTAACAGCTAGAGTTAAACAAATTCCTCCTAAGAAAGAAATTGACTAAAAGAATGGTTAATCAACAAGTCTAGCTTTGACAGACAATGACAACTCTTATTCCTCTCTCTTCCTGCCTCCCCAGACCTCTATAGTCACTAGAGGGGTGGGGAAGAAACAAGGAACTGCTTTATATTCCTGCTGAAAATGGAGTTACCTGAATGCCAGGCAGCTGGCCAGCTTCTCAGAAAGGCCAGGGTAGATGTTTCGGAGGCACAGGAAGCAGGCAGCTGCACGTGGGGAAGCCTTGATGTGTACAGATGTGCAAGCCTCATATGTTGGGCAAATACAATGGAGGACAGAACTGGTACACCTGTAACCTCAAGCTAAATACTTTTTGACAAGAAACAGCCAACTGAAAGTAGTCTAGATTTATACTGCAGTTTGGTCCATTTCAGGAAGGGACACGGTGGCGCTGCAGGTTAAACCGCTGAGCTGCTGAGCTTGCCGATTGGAAGGTCGGCAGTTCAAATCCGCGTGACGGGGTGAGCTCCCGTTACTAGTCCCAGCTCCTGCCAACCTAGCAGTTCGAAAACATGCAAATGTGAGTAGATTAATAGGTACCGCTTCGGCGGGCAGGTAACGGCGTTCCGTGTAGTCATGCCGGCCACATGACCACGGAAGTGTCTACGGACAAACGCCGGCTCTTCGGCTTTGAAAAGGAGATGAGCACCGCCCCCTAGAGTCGGACACGACTGGACTTAATGTCAAGGGAAACCTTTACCTTTACCTTACTCTGTCCATTTCATACTTCATCAATTAAATAAGAACTTCAAATCCAATACAAATTGCCAACCCAATGCCACACTGGCATGCCCAGCGCTATCACACAGAAGCAGCATTTGCTCTCCCCCCCCCCAAAGAACTAAATATCTAATAAAAACTAGAGAAAGCCATTTCTTCATCATATTATAACCAGGGTGAGAGACAGATGGGTGGAAATACAGATGGCAGGAAAACAACATTATGCATTTTTGAATGCTGTTCTAAAAAGATTAAAAAATACAAAATTTTTGTAGTTTCAACATTTCAGACAAGGCTGTAAAATATAAGCTGGTCCATACATAACACACGCCAGAGTAAACCTCCGGTCATGATTTCTAACACTGTTTGCAGGTACTGTATGCTTTGCTGTAGTCATAATAATAATATAGCAATAGTAGCAACACTAAACTGTTATATGAATTGGTGCAACAAACTACAGAAAAGTTGTACATCTAAACTGATGGTCTCACTATAAGGGCAATGCAAACTTAAGGGGCAATTCTGTGTGACAGTGTTTCTCGACCTTGGCCACTTTCCCCTTGCTGGCTGGGGAATTCTGGGAGTTGAAGTCCACACATCTTAAAGCTGCCACGGTTGGGAAACACTGCTGTATAGACTGGGCATAATCACTCCTCACATAAGCTCGCTAGAAGAAGTGAAACATGTAATGATGAGGAAAACAAAGTTTTCAAAAATACTAAATTTATTAAACTCAAAACAGGTTTGTGGGAAAACTGAGTCTGGAGACAGATCAGAATTGTGAACAGTAACAGAACATGGTGTCGCCTTTTAGCTAAAACAAGCGAAAGCCCTCCAACGTGGAATGGTTTTGCTGCAGATTGAAGATAAAATACCAGAATGTAATACCTGATCCACCTTATGCTCGACAGTGTAACCATTTTTCTTAAGAAAGCAGTCTTTCAAAATAAGAAAGAACACAAACATATGGACAACTATTACAATTGATGCCCTGTTCATTCCTCCTTTGAAAGAGCAAATGACAGGCAAGGACTCTTGATCTGTGAACCAGTTAATCTCCGGGTTCTTAAACAGAATATGAGATTATCTAACAAAATTTAGTATGTATGAGGCATCAACAGCATATTAAATATTGCAACAAATACACACACACCCCTCCCCCAGAGAATATTAGCACTGCCTGGTTGGATTAGGCCAAGATAATTTATTGCTGCTTACGCTAATATACTGTCCTCCAGATGACAGCATTACTAACTGGGAATTCTAAGAGCTATAATGCCAATACATCTGGAAGGCACTAAGTTGGAAAAGGCTGGACAAGTCCCAACGCGCTGTTTTCAGCAACAAGGAACTAAATGTCTCTGGCAAAGCACATAAAATATATGGTGGTTTGTCCCCAGTGTCTGAGAATCAGAAATATTCATGTAGGATGTCTATAGCTACCATGTTCAAAAATTGCTGATTTGTTTATCCCCTATGATGTACTTGGCTAGCAAAATTGTGCTATCCATGTGTGTCTGTATACATCAAGAAACAGGGTGACCTCCAACATTAATTCATTAATAGGATTACATGATTACCCAAGTATTATTTTTCACACAGTAGGATTTCTACTTCCTCTCCTTCCATTTGGAGTCTCCCATGCCTGACCAAAATCTGTTTCAAAGGATTCCTAACAATCAAAAAATATTTGGGAAACATATAGCAGGCTGTCAGACAGATGAGACTGTTCTCCATTCCATGGATATGACAAATACAGACCGTACACTACATATACAGACATGTACTCATGTTTGTATGACATACATACATACATACATATATATCCCTGTTTTGAGATTCTGATAATAAAAAGAACAACTTGCATTGCCAATATCTATCCATAGGGCGGACAGTTGCACCCCTAATCAGAACCCTATTAGCTCTACAGCTATCAAGATTTTGAAACACATGTTTACATTCCAAATTTATGAATGCTTCAATTGTATCAAAATTTCACCACATTAAATGCTATCCCGCTACTTGAAAGAACAGCAATCAGTGAGCAAAATTTGCAAGCAGGAAGCATACATAGCCAAACCATTAAAGGTATCATGGGTTGACAAACAGAAACACTGCAGTACAAGCACACACTAAAGGTTCCTCAAGGTCCACCTCAAAAGCAATGTTCATTGATATCTGCATAGCGGTTTACTTAGATTTGTCATAAGAAATTCCCAAATTTCAAACTGATTAGAAAACCTACATATTAAAAAGAGACTCCAAGGTACACTGTAAGAATAAATATTCTGTTTAACTAGATGTTTCACTTTTATTGTGCACACTAAAAAGCAAGCCTTTGAGAATACTATAGTCACCTTCTTACTAGAATACAGCCATACATTGAAGTGTTACACTAACCTTCTGTGGATGGGCTTTCAGATATTGAGCTGTACAAATACTGAGCTAATTCGTGTTTTATCAGAGATGTGGTAACACAACAAGGTAAGCTATTTAAATTTTCTCTAAATATAAACAGTTCACTCAAGCCTAAGTTTTGCTCATAAAACTGAGATGGATTTTATTTGTAACTCTTCAGGAAAAAAAAAAGTCCAACAGAGTTCAAGAGACTTACTTCTAGATAAGGGTGCATAGACTTAGATCTTTAGGCTTATTTGGGAGACCTTGACCACAAGCTGGCACAGCCAACTGATGGGCATCAAACTCAGAGTAGAAATGTAAGAAACAAAGAAGTCATAACTCATCTGTACATTTTGTTTATCATTTGCACACATCAATATAGTGAATGCTAAACTGTAGGATGATAAAGTCTTCCTAACAAGGTGGCCAGTTAAATAATTAAAAGTCAAGACAGAAGTAAATGCAGTGTCTTAAATATAAGAAGGAACCCCATGATGCTTAAATAGTCTGATGCTGGGTGTTTTTATATCAGTTGTGTACAATATAAAATCATTCAAAGGTGCAGTGACAGTTTTGCTGAGATAATATAGTAGGTTTATTTGCCAAGAGTATTTTCAAATAAATTCAGCATCCAGTGCCAACAAAATAACAATAAGGCTATAATCAAAATTCAACCAAGCTGATAAATGGTTCCACATAGCCTTGGGGCTATGTATTTTAATTTCTGACATATAATTAAACTGAAAGATAGCACCATAAAAGGAAAAGCAAGTAGCCAGTTTTAAGTAGGAATGTCATGACAATAGCTAAATATATGTCCAAGTCAACAACAACACCTAGGAGCTTCCACAAGACAGAAAAGAACGTGTTATGTAATTTATGCAAGGAAATGAAGAGACACGGTGAATTTCACTTGCAGCAACATTTTAATAATAAATTCAAACTTTGAAACTAATTCTTCTTCTAGCTGCAACAGTCCAGTTGCACGTGTTATTTTTCAGCTACAATCCTATAATATCGTGAAAGTTCTGGCACAGCACAAACCAATGGTTTTTTTGCTCAAAAAGGTATTCCTCTTAATTCAAAATGTTTTACTCCCAAGTGAATGTGAACAGGGATGCAGCAGGTTTTGTAAGTCAATTCTGTTGAATTCAGTTGCACTCAGAGCTGCCACATCCCTGCCCATGTTAAGAGATAAGCTAGCCCAGTGTTTCTCAACCTTGGCAGCTTTGAGATGTGTGCACTTCAACTTCCAGAATTCCCATGTTGGCTGGGAAATTCTGGGAGTTGAAGTCCATACATCTTAAAGCTGCCAAGGTTGAGAAACCCAGATCTAGACAATACAGCAAGGCTTCAGAGTTACTCACTGATTTCAGTTGAATATTGAAGCTCACTTTGACTTTAAATTCAATCCTTATCATTGCCATCCCTAGGCAAATAATAGTCATATGACTAAACTGAATCATCAATAGACAATAATAAGCTGTAAGATTCTTTTAATGAATGAGGCCACTTTTCCTTCAACGAGACAGCCCAAAGCAGAATTAAGTATTATGTTTAATTAATAAATAATAATAATAATAATTCTTGTTGTAAAGCAACTTTCCTCAGCCTGATGCCTCCAGAAACCAGCTACCAATCCCATCTATGAATAATAGAATGCTGTAGAGCAACTCAACTGGAGGGCAAAGTTTGGAGAAGGCTGACCTACAGTACAGGTGAGAAAAATGAGAGGCAGGAAAAATTGTGTGCAGATATCCTTTGCTGGCAGGCTCCTGCAGCCTGACAGGCTTGTGTTGTGACTAGATCATGAGAGATTCCTCCCGTAACCCTACCCTCAGCTGGCAATCCGTCGCCCTCGGGTTTTGTCCTTCCTTAACATTTAAGGTGGCTCTCGGCAAACGGCAAACCTCCCCTTCCCCTTGCAAGGCAGTCAAGAGCCTTTAAAAAATAACCACAACCTGTTCAATCAATACGCGGCATCAAGGCAAGAAGGACGAGCAAACGAACTAGCCGCTGGGGAAGTGGAAGGAGGAAGAGATCCACCCGTCCCTTCTGATGGAGAACGGAAGAAGAAAACTTCAAAAGGCAGCCGAAGCGGGACTGGCAGGAGGAGGAAGAGAATGGATGCCCTTTGGGTCTTTTAGGCTTTGGCAACTGGCGGAAAGTGATGCGAACCCCATTTGCGCAGCCTTGCAAGCACGTGATGGCTCTTATTCTCAAGGAAAAAAGAGACCCACGTTAGACGGCGAAGGAGGAGGGAAAAGCCCCCAAAGGAAGCAAGGAGGAAGGAAGGAAGGAAGGAAGGAAGGAGCTTGCACGAAGTTTTGGCGCACAGCGAAGGCGCATATCCGTGTGATTTCCGCCCAAGAGGGAGACTGGCGATGCAGGCGCCAAGGCAGCGCAGAGCTTGCCAAGAAAGAAATCCCGCGCGCCCCCCGCCTCCTCCGGGCTTCTTCGGGGAGCCGAGATGGGCGGAAAGGCGCTGGAAGAGACACCGGCCAACCCGAGCCCCTGGGTCTGCCTCGGGACCAGGGAGGGGGGACAGGCTCAACCACCCAGGCGGCCGTTGCTGGGGTGCGGTGGGAGGGGATCAAGCGGAGAGGAGCAGCAAACAGAGCGGAAACCAAAGCACGCGTCCCCCGCCCAAGACGAGCTGCGATCCGCCTCCCGCTCGCCTCGCCCGGCTTTCGCCTCCCCTCCGCGGCGTCCACTACCTACCTGAAGGCGCCCTCTTCCTTGAACTCCTTGCAGGGGGAAATCAAGCTGTTCTTTTTGTTGAAAAGCTTCTGCAACAAAGTGGGTGTGGGAGGCATTTTGGGAATGCGACGCTCCGTCCCGGCAGGGAACAGCCCGTGCAGCGATCACCCGTCGCAGCTGGGGCAGCCAGCTAGTTCCTCGAACCCGACTCCATTCGCTGTGACAGTCATATGACAAAAATTAATCACTTGCAGCAGCCGCGGCTGAAGGGAGCGGGGTGGGCGGGGCTTCGCGCGGGCTCCCGGGCCGCGGATTGGCTGGAGAGTCCAGCCCACGTGGGGCAAAACCGTATCGCTGCTTGGCTCGGCGAAGCGGCAGCCCTGGGATGTTTTGGTGGTAGAGAAACCGGGGGAGGGGAGGGGAGACGCTCAATTCGGATTCCTTCGCCAATTTTAGCCCCGATTGGTTTACGTTCATCCCATTAAGCCCAAGGGAAATTTGCTTAACCGGGACAAATTAAGCGCTCGTAAGGAACCGCCGTTCCACAAATCTAACAGCGCAAGAAGGCACGGAAGGCAAAAGCGCTCCATACCTGACATAATTTTGAATCTATTCTTGGGAACTGCCTCCGCCCCCCTTTTTGTTTGCTGTTTCAGTTCCGTTGTTAGGAGATATCTCTAATTACATTGTTCTAAAACTCAAACAATTTAAAAAATCACAGATCAAAAGTGTCAAGAAAAGAAACACCTTTCATTTATGTTAGCAACCGTCTAAGACAGTTACGTTGCGATTGTGCCAAGATATTGTAGATCTTATGACAGTCATTTCCCCAAACCCTCTCAGTTACGAATGGCCAGGAAACAAAAGCCAAGATGGGCAAGACTCCTTCAGTTGACGATCAGCGCTTTTCATTTTCCTCTGAGAGCTAAAGACTGCATCCCTAAGAGCAGAGCCTACCCTGTTGTTGTCCCACAACCACCAGCATCTAATGTAAGCTGGTCCAAGGAAGTGTGACTGGGGAATCAACCAGAGAGTTCCAGACCTCACCAGATAGGAGAATGGCCTTAAATCTTTAGCTTCTCTTCTCTACCACATGATGATGGCCCTTTGCTCCAATGATGTGCTATGTATGAGTGTTCCAGTGATAACAAAACTGCACATCCAGTGATTCAAGGTGCAAGTGTTGCAATGTATCTGTGGATGTAGTGGACCACACAAATGCAGTCTGCCCCTCAGGAAGCCTGGCAGTGCATTAGGTTGACCACAGTGATGACACATCATGAGCACATTGGTCAGTTATTCATCTACCTCTGGTTGGCTGCTCCCAAAAAGAACTTGTCTGTGCTGTCCTTCTAGACATGGCAAGATTGTGTAATGGTGAAGAATGCATCCAGTGCACTTCTAGAGCCATTTGGAAGAGCAAAACTTTTCAGATTAACCATGTGGTTCTTAAAAACCACTGTGAAAGGAGATGGTTACTGAGGAGGCATAACAATAATACAAAGCCTTTCCACAATTAAAAAAATACAAAGGAAACCACCCCAGAAAAATATGGAAAATCCCAGCACACACAAGTTATGTGTGACATCTTTTGGCCTTCCCAAAAGTTTTAATTTTCCCTTCCCATCCACAAAAAGTTGTCCCTAACCTTGGTACAAGGATCATGGAGGAGGACAAGGCTGGCACACAAAACAGAGTATTTCATGCTGCGACATTTATTGTAGATCCCCCTTTCATCCTCTGCCTCACAGTAAATGATCTGCAGTAATCATATACTTTCACCTGCCTTTACTTCATATATCTTTACATATTTTTATATATCTGTTTTCCCATTTGCTCATCTCTAGGAGGAACAGTCTCACTTCCTGGTTTTGAAACAAGAAGGATATTTTATCAGTGTTGCTTCAAGCCCAAGAAGCCAGATATTGACTTGGGGAGGATGGTTTCAGTGGAGCTCGAATCGTTTTGCCTAGACTTTAAGTCTCTACTCATCTTCTCCTTCAACTACTCCTTGCAGGGCCATGATTGCTAGCCATTCTTATCTTGAGGACCCAAAGCCTACTGGACTGGTGATGAAAAAGACTGGAAGATTTCAGTACTGGTTGGCAATAGGGTTGGTTGCATGATTTGGATGTTTTTCCAAGCATATTATGTGAAAATTAGCATAAACAGGGAACTATGCTATGTTCAATTGTCAGACTGAGGGAAAACATAAGCTATAGATGGAAGGTGACAGCTGAGATGTGTTGCAAGGAATCTTAAATGCAGTTTCAGGAGATCAAAAAGCCAAATGCTTTCATCCAGTATTTTCACCCATATTTTGTATGTGTGTGTGTGTGCCTTTGAGTCCATGTTGACTTTTGGCAAGCGCCTGGACAAGTCCCTGAAGTTTTCTTGGCAACATTTTAGAATTGCCTCCTTCCTAGGACTGAGAGGGAATGACTGGCCTAAGGTCACCCAGCTCGCTTTGTGCCTATAGCAGGACCAGAACTCATGGTCTCCCAGGTTCTAGCCTGCTGCTTTCACCATACACCAGACTGGCTCTCCCATATTTTGAGGGCCAAGGAAATGGTCATTCTAGGGCCAATAAATGGCTGCATTCAAAACTACACCACTATTCATTGTAAGGAAGCATCGGTAGAATACTAGAACAATAGGAGACTGAAAAGAAAAAAGTGCCAGGAAGGAGAAAACCTTGAAAGAAAAAGTCCAAAATCATTGTTGGCATCAGGAAGTCAAGGGAAAGCAGCCAAATCTGTAGTGACTGAACAAAGGTTCTGAGGAGGAAAAAAGCAGAATCTTTGATAATGTGATTCTAAACAGAGCCCACAGTTGCTCCTTTTGTTCTGTTAGAAGTCTGAATAAATCTCAACTTCACTTGCTTGGAAACAGGTTAAAATGTTGCTTGGGGAAGAGAAATTTGGTGAAAAACTCTATTGAGTTAGGGAGGAAAAACTGGCATGTACCTTTGCTAAGGATTTGCTGCCTTATCTACACATTTTCTTTTTCAACCCCATGTATAATTTTGTGACAGTAAACTAAGCAAGTGTACACAACTTTCATGTTTTTCTCTATTATATTTTAGCTTTTATTGAAAGTTTTATTTATTTAGTTTTACTTTTACTGAATCGTTAGTTAATTTTTATAGAAACTTTTAAACTCTGCTTAACTGAATCTTTACATCTGCTTATATACTAATTCAGGATTGAAAATGAGGTGTTTTAAGGTTATACACTGATTAGTCAATTAGCAGTCAAGAGCAAACTTAAAGTGTAATGAGATGAAACATACTAAATATGATAGAAATTGGTACAGTTTTTCAGGTTACATTTAGTTTTTAAAACAGTATAAATGGCTTGCAACTTCTTTGTTTTGAACCAGAATGTGATGAAATTTGCAGTTACAATAGCAAGGGGAAAGGAACCACAAATTTCACACAGATAGAATTTGTACAAAGGGACTTGAGTGGCCATAAGAAATGATGAGGTCAGTCAAATGTATAAAGGAAGAACTTCCTCATCTCACTTTTTTTTGGTTTCCTACTCCTGCAAAACATGGTGCTGGAATATCCAAATTAGATGACCTAGAGTAAAGATCTGACAGCAGACATACCAGTTGCTGAATCTAATGCTTTTTCTGCCCCATCCCAGGTTTATATAAACAGAAATTTCTTTTTGTGCCAGCCACTGAAGCACCACTTTTTTGCACTGTTGCAAACCTGAGAAATAGTTTGGAATCCCAGCTACTCTAATTCTAAGCAAGAAGTAGAACAGAGTAGTTAAGACCTGTCTTCTCTGTTCCATGACAGGGAATATCTGGCCTTAATGACATTTATATGCTAGCAAGATGAAACAATTTTTTCCCAGTAAGGGACAAAGCAGAGCTTATACAGTATGTCCAATTTTGATTGTGTGGAATTTCTATAAAGCCTGGATTAGATTGGCCTCAACCCTCCTGGCCTTTTCTGAGGTCCTGAAGACATGTCTTCGCCACCAGGCTTGGCAATCCAACTGTGTAATAGACCTTCTTCAACGGATATATTGAATGTGGTTAAAGTTTTTGTAACCTGACTGCTGAATGTTTTATGGTTTTTAATATGGTCTTTAACATGGTCTTACAGGCTATGTGTTTCTATTGTTGGCATTTTTTTTCTGCTCTTAAGTACTTCCTTAAGCATCGGCCAGGTGAAGAGGTCAAATTTAATTGTCCTCAGTTTAGGTGTTAATAGTTGCATTGCCTGAGGGGAAGGCAGCTTGCAGGACTTTTGTTTAGTTTTTAGCCTTGCAGCCATGCAAGCAGCTCATTCTTCTCTGAGAGCGTGTGTGAATGCACAAGCCTGTAAATATGTTTTTGTGCTTTCTGTAAATAAATTTTTCTAGAAATGCCTGGCATGATTTTTCTGATCTCTCTGGGCCAAATGCTTTCCAGCACTCTGCAACAGGTTATGGGCCCAGTAAACCCAGTAAAGCAGCCCAGTAAAACCCCAGAGAGAGCAGAGAGATCAGCTCCACACCTCATGCACAATTTAAAGGCAGGTAGCAAAGACCTGTGAAGATTTTTCTTTGGAGCCACCTGGAGATTTTCCAGCAACTGCCGGTCTACAGGACAAAGAAGCCAACTGAGGTGACTTGCAAAAGAAGGAAGAAGCCATGGCTACTTCCCAGCCCTCAGCGATGCCTCTTGAGTGCCTATCAGAGACCATTTGAATTGGGCCCTGAAGATGGAAATATATCTTCGCAGAGAGAATCTTTGGCTGCCAATTGGTGAGCAAACCCCCCAAAATCCCAGTGCTGAATGGCTTAAACAGGATGAGCGGGCTAGAGCCATCATTATCCTGGGAGTTGAAGACAAGCAGCTAGTCCACATGCGAGGCATGCAGTCTGCAAAGCAACTTTGAGAGACTTGTATGTAAAGGCAACAGCAGGGAGTAAAGTTACCCTGACAAAAAAGCTGTACAAAGCCTACCTTGCAGAAGGAGATAGCCTTCCTGAGTACCTGCATTATATTCTGTTTGTTGAGTTGCAGGAGAGAGGAATGGAATTTACACCTTTCACAAAATCCTATATCCTCCTGTCCTCACTGAATGAAACGTGGGACATGCTGATTTGTACCCTAGAGGCTATGCCTGAAGCAGACCTCACCCCATCATATGTTACACAGCGCTTACTCGCTGAATGGGAGAAGAGAGAGGAAAGATCCCCCCCCCATCTCTTCTGGAAAGCTGCAGCATCAGAAAACAAGGGAAAAGAAGGGAAAGGAAGCTGAGGCCACAGCGCCAGCCAGCCAGTGATGCTTCACTTGTGGTTCAGCTGGACATTTGCAGAAAGACTGTGCCTTGAGACCCAAGAGTAGAAAGACAGAGAAGAAGAACACAAGGGTAACACAGAAGGCGGCTCTTCAGACAACTCAAATTGCACAGGTTGCTGAGAAGGGTAATTCTGATGTATGGGTGTTAGATTCTGGGGCCAATTGTCATTTATGTAATTGTAAAAGCTCTTTTGTGTCACTGTCTAAAACTGACAGACAAAGTGTGTCTTTGGCTGATGGGTCTGTGACCAAAATTATGGGACAAGGTGACATGTATTTATCCTGCTTGGGAGAAACTGTGAAAGGTGTGTTGTATGTGCCAAATCTACAGTCAAACCTTTTATCTGTGGCACAATTGGCTGCAACAGGGTATGTCATAACATTTAAGAAAAATGGTTGTGAGATACGTAAAAATGGAAAATTGTGTGCTACTGGTATGTTAAAAGACTCCTTGTACATTGTGCAAAATGCAAGGAAGCCAAGCTGCAAGGCTGCAGTTGGCAACACGCCATATCATGACCAATGTGTACACCTGATGCACAGGAGATTTGGTCATGCTAATTTCAAGCATATAGCACAAATGCCACAGCTGTGTGCTGACCTAAAGATAAAACCCTGTGACAAATACTTAGACTGTGTAGTTTGCAAAGAATGCAAAACACTAAAAGCTCCTGTGAGTAAGCACAGTGACAGAGTTACAACTAGACCTTTGGAAATTGTACACCCTGACATTATTGGTCCTTTTGCTCCAAGTCTTGGACAAGCAAAGTATGCAATGACCACCATTAATGATTTCTCAAGATACACATTTATCTACATCTTAAAACATAAAGATGAGGCATTTGAGAAATTTAAAAGTTTTGTGACATGGGCAAATGGAAAATTCCCTAGGCCTGTATCTGCACTCCAATGTGATAGAGGAGGAGAGTGCCTTTCTCACAAATTCAAAAGGTTCCTAGCAGAAAAGGGGATAGAACAAATTCTTTCTAACTCTTACACCCCTCAGCAAAATGGTGTTGCTGAAAGAAAGGGCAGAACTTTGCAAAATGTGATGGAATGCATGCTTAAAGATTCCAGGTTATCATTCAGGTTTTGGGCAAAATCAGTATCTACTGCCTGTTATGTACAAAACAGACTGTATAACTCTATGATTCAGGACACTCCATTCCATTTGTTTTATGGTGTGAAACCAAAGGTAAACAATCTTAGAGTGTTTGGTAGCACTGCATGGGTTCATATTCCAAAACAACAGAGAAGGAAAGGAGGCCCCACAACAAAGAAAGCCATCTTTGTTGGCTATGAACAAAGCCAGAGGAGCTACAGGTTCATAGTGGGAGAGAAATTAATAATTAGCAAAAGCGCTTCTTTTGCTGAACAAAACTGGGCGAGATTAAGTTCTAGCTCTTCAGTTGATCTATCTACAACAGAACAGCAAGGACTTGCTGATAGTGATCTTTTGCCTGATGAGGACATTAAACCAGAAAAGCAAACTGAAGATCTGTCTGATGAGACAGATGCTTCTCAGGAAAGTGATAGAGTCAAAACTTAAGCCCTGTATTACCTCGCAGATCTCAGAGGAGTAACAAAGGCATTCCTACATCACATTTTCAGGCTGAAACAGTAAAGGCTTTTCACATATTCACAGAACCTGAGTCTCTAGAACAAGTGAATGCTTTACCACCTGAAATTGCACAAAATTGGCATTCTGCCATGCAGCAGGAGTTAGCATCCTTGAAAGAAAATAAAACATGGAAACTGGTAAATCTACCTCCCAATGAACGCTGTCTAGGTTGTAGGTGGGTTTTCAAACTGAAAAGGGATGCTGATGGCAAAATCCAAAAATATAAAGCAAGGTTGGTTGCAAAAGGGTTCACTCAAAGGAAAGATTTAGACTTTGACAAGACATTTGCACCAGTTACTAAAGGTGAATCAATTAGATTACTGTTAAAAATTGCTGCACTCAAAGGAATGTCAGTTCATCACTATGACATTCAAACTGCATTTCTCTATGGTGATTTAGACCACAAATTATACATGCAGCAACCCCCTGGCTATGAAAAAGGGGAAAAACTAGTCTGTGAAATACAGAAGTCAATCTATGGATTAAAACAGGCTGCTAGATCCTGGAACCAAAAATTAGATGAAAAACTGCAGAATTTTGGTTTTGTAAAAGGAAAAGCAGATCCATGTGCATATGTGAAGAAAGACAAAGAAGACTGTATGTATCTGTGCATTTATGTTGATGATTTGCTGCTGTTCACATCAACTGAAAAACAAAGTCTTGTTTCTGAAGCCTGCATGAAAAGCCATTTCACATTAAAAAGCCTTGGAACAGTAACAAATTACCTAGGTTTGGAAATACACAGGGAGAAGGATGGTAGCTTTCTGTTAAACCAATGTAGTAAAATTCAAAAGCTCCTAGAGGATTTTAGTATGCAAGACTGTAAACCAGTCTCTACTCCGATGATAACAGATTTTCAGAAAGATATAGGAGAAACTCAATTAACTGAGGCAGAGAAATATAGATCTGCAATTGGAAGTTTACTGTACATTGCAAATCACTCTCGCCCAGATATCTCAAATTCTGTGGCCATTTTAAGTAGACAGGTAGAGAAGCCTACATCTACTGGAAAAGCAGCATTGAAGAGGTTAACAAGGTATTTGCAAGGAACAAAGAATTATTGCCTGAAGCTAAATGCCTGTGGAACAGAGAAATTGCAGGCTTTTGCCGATTCTGACTGGGGAGCAGATGTCAGTGACAGGAAATCCACTTCTGGGATTTTAATTCAATTTGCTGGGTCAAGCTTAAGCTGGCATTCTAGAAAGCAAACACTTGTTGCTCTTTCCACTGCAGAAGCAGAGTTTTATTCTCTAGCACAAACCTGTAATGAGGTTATATGGTTTAAACAGTTGTTAAAAGACATAGGCATGGAAGTGAACCAGCCTATAACTGTTTATGAGGATAATCAAGCTTGCATTGCAATGGCAAAATATGAAGCCTGCAAGAATAGGACAAAACATGTAGATATTAGATATCACTATATCAAAGACATGATAGCCAAAGGGGAAATAATGTTAAAATATTGTGAATCAAAAGACATGATTGCTGATATTTTAACCAAACCTCTTGCTCTACCAAGACATACAGAGTTGACGAAGAAAATTGGTTTGTTTCTTACTCGTTATCATAAAAAAAGGGGGAGTGTTGGAATTTTTTTTGTGCTCTTGGCTACCATGATAATTAAGTACTTCCTTAAGCATCGGCCGGGTGAAGAGGTCTAATTTAATTGTCCTCAGCTTAGGTGTTAATAGTTGCGTTGCCTGAGGGTTTGGCAGCTTGCAGGACTTTTGTTTAGTTTTTAGCCTTGCAGCCGTGTAAGCAGCTCGCTCTTCTCTGAGAGGGTGTGTGAATGCACAAGCCTGTAAATATGTTTTTGTGCTTTCTGTAAATAAATTTATTTTTCTAGAAATGCCTGGTGTGTGATTTTTCTGATCTCTCTGGGCCAAATGCTTTCCAGCACTCTGCAACATTTATATTGTACTTTATTTACTGTTTCTTGGCTGTTTTTTTACTGTTGTGAGCTACCCAGAATCATATATATGAGATGGGTGGTTATACAAATTGAAGTAATAAATAAATAAAATAATAAACAGATAGTACAGGGGGCACAATTTAGGACATGCAAAGAAGAGGGATTGCCTCTGTCTTTTTCAGCCAAAATTATTTTTCTTCAGAGGCTTTTGTGCCATTCTGCTATTTGTTAATCACTAGACTGACAACACCTGGGATCACGCAAGAGCCTAAATAAGGCTGCCCTGCCTGTCTATAACATACCTTTTAAATGGCTATCCCTGTCCACAGGATGCAGTGGAAGAATCCAACACTGACATCTAGTTTGGTCCTCAGTGAACACAAATTACCTAGAAAATAAAACTGAAATACAGATTGGGAAACAGAATACCAACTCATGAATGAAAATGATTGCACAATACTGGATTCCAACTCCAGAGCCCATGGCATTCACACACAGTACATTACATACAGTCTCAACATTAGGTGAGTCACAGTTAAATAGGTGAAATGATCATATCACCAAGTCTTGTGTTGTGAGGAAAATGCAAATTCTAGCAAATGTCTGAAATCCAAGATTCAGTCATACCTCTAAGTCATCAAATGGTGACTAGGCACACATGAATCAATCCTATGTTTAGTAACATGATTCTCTAGAAATAGATGGTATTGTTTCCATTAATTTTTTCAACCAAGTTAAACTGAAGGACTGCCTTTTAATGTTCCATAGCAAGGGCTTTTGATAGGAATAGATTCTCTCATTAGGAGGTTTCTGTTATGTAAGATGAAAATTTGAACTGGCACCATGAAGGATGACATCACACGGATTGTTCCTGACTGGAATCAGAAGCTTGCTGGGTATGTTGCTGTGCTTATGTCAACACCATTGAAGATGTCCATCAGAAGTAAATCTTCATTATAAAGTGACCTTGGCCACATTAGATGTTTTGGAAAATAACATCAAGGAAAATCAGAGTGAATATTAAGCTTCTCTTTCCACTGGTATAACCATCTCACAAAAGCAATGAGAGCCAGCAAAGATTTACTTTGTCTTGATTATTTTTTCATGGAATAGTATCAGCAAATTCATTCTCAAAAAAGCAACTTGAAGCTCCTTCCAGCCCCCACCCTTCAGTTTTTATAAATATGTTATATACTTACAAATCAAAAGGTACACGAAACATGGTGTCATTGACATAACTTTAGAGAACAGCTTTTAATGTACAGGAGAAGGCAGAATACAGGCTAGATTTGCCCAGAATGCTGAATCACCAAGAAGCAAAATGCATTTTAGCTTACTATATTGTGCAAACTCAACCTGGTATGTTTAAGTTTATAATTCAGTGTGTTGGGTTAGCCCCCAAATTTGGGCTGAGTAAACCATGGTAAACATGTCAGGAGAACACTGCCATGGAAGCGTCTTTATCCAAAGTAATAAACAGAAGAGTCTCTCTTTAAAGTCTAGCAGTAAAGATTAAATTTTGTCTTGAAAGCAGGTGAGTAAAATAAATAACTCTGTTAAAAAGAACTGTGCTAACAATTTTTTTTAATTTTTTTTTACATATAGTTGAAATGAAAAGTAGAAACAATTGTCCTGAATTGGCTTAAATTCAGATACTTTACTTTAGCTGAGTTTGGGTGATCAGGCTAATAACTCCGGCTGAAACATATCAAGGATTACTATGTATGTATATACATAATATACAAAGATATGTAAAATATTTTCAAAGATATAATTCAAAATGTGAACAATAAACTTATGTCATTTTATAATCCATGAACAATATTTTTACCTGTCAGAATGCATGTATCCTGAAGTATAGTTTCCGTCATAATTTTCTTTAAAACTATCATCAGGTTTCAAATTTACAAAATCCAGATATTTACTTCAATCATGTTCTGCCTTACATTTTCTCAATTTCCCATTTTTCCTTTTTTTCTCTTAAACAACTCAACTGAATAAATGTTTTAAATTGCCTTTAAGAAAACTATCAGTAACGAACCAAAGCAATTTGCAACAGAGAAATAATAAGTTTCCATATGCAAATCCAATAATCTCTTTCCTAGGTAACAGTTTTACATATACCTCAATAAATACGTAATTCATAAACATATAGCAAGTGTTATAGATAAATACTAGAAATTAGACATAACTCCTGAAATAAGTAAGATGTGAAGACAGTATTAATATAATTCATTCCAACTGAATTTAATGCCCTTGAATTTTGCTAATTATACCTACTGCTTATACTAGATCCTGCAGGGGGATCCAGGAGTTACTCCGCTCACTTTCTTCCTGTTTTGGTGAGAGAACAGCCGACATGTTCATCTATCATTACTACAGGTCCAGTTTTTTGAGCTCGTAATAATATCTGAAATATAAATAATTTTGCACTGGAATGAACTCTCTATTTCACCTTTTGGAGAAAATATATCAGTACTATAGTCCTTGAACTTGAGAGCAATGTTACAACTATAGAAGAGTCGGGACTGTTAGTGGAAATAGGTCTAAAAACATGACCAAAATGCAATGCCTTGTACAACAAGAAGGATTTTGGACAGCATAAAGAGGAAAAAATAAGTTATTACAATATACTTTTTGATACTAGACAATACACATAAGCTACCACTCTTTGATAACAATAACCCCCCCAATATCTTTTCCTATTATAATTATTTCTGAACAAAGAGGTGCTTTTACACTCAACATCACCAATTTTACCTTTGCTAAATTAAACTGATTAATTAATCAGTTAATTAAGTTTAGAGTTGAAATAAAACTGATTAAGATTAAGCTAGCTTTTTGTGATAGAAATGGTTTGCCCCCAAACTATTCTGCATATTTACAGCCAAGAAACAATCTGAATTCAGGAGTTAATCTAACACTCTTTTCCGTTCACTTTCCAAGCAATCTGTGTTGTAGGTTCACACCAAGTCTGGAATTATGTTCTGTAGCATTTATCCCAAACCACCACAAACTGTTTTCTGCATACAGAAACCATGTTACCCATTTAAGATATGTCACCATAATAATATTTTATTTCTCTTCCTTTTACCTTCAGTTGCTTCTGATGGGAGAAACACTATTTTTCTATTTGGTGGATATTGGAGTACTTTCAGTGGTCTAAATCCTGGAGAAGCTTTAATAATAGAGCAGATTTCTGGTGGGCTATGTAAAAACTGAGTGAAATGGAAGAACATTACTCATTCACATAACATGGAGTAGTTTTCAGAACATTTAATTTATGGGTAAGCATTGCATATATAATCTTTGGGCTCTTGTGCTTACACTCCTCTGACCTCTTCTAAAGTGGATATGAGATCAAAACCACTTCCTTTCATTTTTAAGCAAAACAGAGTTATGTCTTGTGAATATTCTAGTTAGTTTAAACTAAGAATGTGCAATCTCTATCAGAGCAAAGGCTGTACTTAGATTCGGCATTCCCTGAACAAAAAGAAATAGGACATATCAAGAACAAAAACTAAATTTAATTTTAAAAATTAAGTATAGTTAATACTATTACCTCCAAAGTATCCAATAACTTGTCTCTTCCTACATATATAATAAGTTCTCCAATTATTGGAAAGATTTTGAGGGCACAGGTTGTATAGTCCAGTTTAAATGATGGCTTGCTAGGAAGCCAAATCAAATAATATTTTGATCCTGACTTCTCTGAATAAATTATAGCTTAAAGCAGGGGTCTCCAACCCCCGGGCCGTGGACCAGTACCGGTCCATGGCCTGTTAGGAACCGGGCTGCACAGCAGGTGGTGAGCGGTGGGCAAGCAAGCGAATTTACAGCCTGAGTGTTTACAGCCGCTTCCCATCACTCACATTACAGCCTGAGTGCCACCTCCTGTCAGAGAAAGCAAGCCCACTGACTGCTATCTCCAAATGGTGCGAAGAAAAAAGAATAAAAGGTCAGGAAAAAAAGGAAGTGCTTGAATCATCCCGAAAACATCCCCCCCGCACCGGTCCGTGGAAAAATTGTCTTCCATGAAACCAGTTCCTGGTGCTGAAAAGGTTGGGAACCGCTGGCTTAAAATGAACATGTTTCCTTCAAGTTTGGATGTAATGATTACTCTGAAAGAGCTCCATTTAAACCCCTGAGCCCATGCCAGAGGGAAAAGGGAAGAGGAAGTACATAAACCAGAAGCTTACTGTGATTACATAAGACTAATGCAGAGTTTTGACAGTATGTCTTAAAGGAGCCGCATAGAGCTGTCACCCTATCTGAAACTCTCCTACATCGATTCAGTATAAAGTATAAACTTTCCTTCCCCTGATACAACTTTGGGGGGGAAAGGGTTCTACAAGTTGGCAGCAAAAGTTGGCTATTAATTTTACAAGTGTTTTTACAACCCATTAGAAAAAAAATTTGACAACTTAAAATATAAGTATGCATTAAAACAAAAAAGCATCCCAAATAAAAGAGGAAAGAGGGTAATATTAATGGTTGATTCAGAACATATATCTTTCATCTAAAGTGTAACACCAGAAGGAAACCAGGGTTAAGAATATATTATATCTTCACATTTCAGAGACAGAGAATGTTGAATTTTGAAATCATTTGAAGATCCTGTCCCATTCTACCTTGATGCTTTAAATCAGGCGTGTCCAACGCGTGGCCCACAGGCCGCATGTGACCCTGAACAGCTAGTAATGCGGCCCCAAGGATGAAGCACACAAAGAGTAAAATTAGAATTAAAATTTCTGACGAGCACCTTGAAGTTTTATTACTTGTATACATTAACTATAGTATATATTTTATGTCTGGCCCAAGACAATTTCTCTTCACTCAGTGTGGCCCAGGGAAGCCAAAAGGTTGGACACCCATGCTTTAAATGCAAGAGCAATTACAAGCTAATTTAATATTGAATCAGAAGAAAAAGTAAATAAACAATTAACCTGATGAACGGTCCTTTGGGGAGACAGAGAAACAATTGCTTCTGAATTCACATTTGGACTATTTTTGTATATCAAACAGTCGTCATGGACTGAGGCTTCATGCACGGACAACAAGTCTAACTGTATCAAAGCAAAATAAAAATGCAAGGGGTTATTCTTAATCCAGAGGGTGTGTTTCTCAAGGAAATTATTCCTTGACCTTCATTCTGCATGTGTAGCTTGTCTGGGCTGGACAAGACAAAACAGCCTTCCCATTGTCAGATTACTGCTGTGATACACCGTACAAAACTGTCTTCTCATAGACACCATTATGGCTCAAGATCAACAAAGTAATTGTTCACCAAGTAGATATTTACATGATACTTTTGTGAACTGGACAAACATTTAGTACTGGGAATCTCTGGATATAACTTTCAGTCTTAAGTGCATCTCAGCCACTGATAATTCACAATGTACAGAAAGCAATCTTTTATTCACATTTGGCTGAGTTTCTATTACAAGTCATGCAGATTAGAAACTCTCTGGTTGATACGCATTTCATATCAATCCTTATTTCTCAAGCCTAAACTGTCAAGTAAGCATAGACGCTTGTTTCCAGAAGTAACAACATTCAAAGGATATTAATGCATTTGCAGTTTAAACTGGCTCGTTTTTTTTTTTAAAAACTTGACATTTATTTACTTATTAAGACCTGTTTTTCTGAAAACATTACTAAGTGCCACACTACAAACATTTATACTGTTATATATCAGATGAAAATGTTGGTTATTTTAGCCAGAATGTCTAGTGCCATGAAGATACTTTAACGTAATTTTTCCAAGGTAGTTACAATATTGTAAAATAGGCATACAATAAAAACAAAACCTCATTTAGTAGCAAAGAAATAATTAAAGATGCTTATTTAGGCATTCAGTTAATACCCTGCCTTTGGACTCAATCAAATATTTAAGGTTAGAAACATGTTCTAGGTAAGTGTCCTATATACAGTATTTGTCCAATAGAAAATACAGGTAGTCTTTGACTTATGACTATAATTGGGACTGGCACTTCTGTTGCTAAGCAAAGTGGCCGTTAAGTGAATCATGCCCAATTTTATGATTTTTTGCCAGTCATTAAGTGAATCACGTGGTTGTTAAGCGAATCCAGCTCCCCCATTGACTTTGCTTGTTGGAAGCTGGCTGGAAAGGTTGCAAATGGCGATCACATGACCTTGGGATGCTGCAACCGACATAAATACATGCTGGTTGCCAAGTGCCTGAATTTTGATGATGTGACGGCAAAGACGCTGCGACGGTCATAAATGTGAGGACAGGTCATAAGTCACTTTTCCCAGCGCTGTTGTAACTTCAAATGGTCACTAAATGAATAGTCGTAAGTTAAGGACTACCTGTATGTGAATATTCTGCAAGCTGGATCCCACTGATCAAACAATTCCAGATTCATGTACCCACATTTAAAAGAGTTGGTTTTTGGTATGATTTAGTATCTACATTTATTTATTTATTTTTAATGAATAACTCAAGGCAGGGAACATACCTAATACTCCTTCCTCCTCCTATTTTCCCAACAACAACAACCTTGTGAGGTGAGTTGGGCTGAGAGTGACTGGCCCAAGGTCACCCAGCCGGCTTTCATGCCTAAGGCAGGACTAGAACTCTCAGTCTCCTGGTTTCTAGCCCATATATGTAAAATGGGGAAGCATGGAAAGCCAAATGAGCAAGCCTGCATTCGCAAATCTGTGGAGGGTGCCTTGACCTTTGTATTCAGTGTTGAATAAGTAAGCTTTGACTGATTTTGAGGACACTCATCCCACTGAATCGTTTTCCTGAAATAGACAGATAAAGGCATGCTCATTCACACAGTGACAAGGTGCTAAATGACTCATAGCTGTTGATTTTCTGCTATTATGTCAGGATTTCTTACTCTTACTTACTTATTGTTCAACATGGTTTATATAGCTTCTTTTTTCCTTTCAATCATACACTCAGGTTTCCCCATGGCCTTCGGGGGTGAACCCTGGCAGTAGTCACATACCTTGTCAGCATCTGGTGGTTTGGATGCTACAATCCCACACCTTTTCTCAGAGCTGTTTTTTCCTGATGAATGCAGTATGTGAGGGGAGGATAAAGAACACACATTTCCAAATTTTATTTTTTTTCTACACTTCCTTTTAACGGGTTGCTGATCCTCAGCCTATCATAAGAAAAAGAAATGTGTTTCAGAATAAAGTCAGCCCTACTGAAAAATGTACTTACATTAAAAAAAACATAATGTAAACAAAGCATTTTGCATATTTGATCTCATTTTTACAAATGTAACAAATTATACGGAGGAGGTTACATTTATTTTCCCATTATTGTAAAGAACAGATGTTATGAACAAAATAGATCTAATAAACAGAGACTGCATCCTTTTTCCTCCCTGTTTTTTGGACATGACCAGGGTCAAACCCAGTTCCCCTCTTTGGCTACTCCCATCAGACCCAAACCGACCCTCCCTGCCCCAAAGCCCCCCTGCAATCCCATCGAAACCGAGAACAGATGCCTCCTCGCCAGCTCAGGGCACAGCCCAAGGGCAGTCCTTACAGGGAAGCTGCAAACTAGAGGAACTCCAAGGTTCCATCCTCAAGAGCCTGAGGACCTCAACAGTCCTTCTCCTTTAACAATGAGCTTCTCCAGCTCTGCTGCCCCTCCTGAAAGGGCTGCTTTGCCTAACAAAATAATAATAATAATAACAACAACAACCCCAGGTGCACAGACAAGGATCTGCCTAGCTTCCCCAACAGTGGCCAGCAAATCAGATCCCTGGGATTTCCCACCTTGTAGCCCTCAACCTTTATAAAAATCTTTGCTTCCCAATTGTTTGGGGTTCCTCTTTTTGGTAAAGCTGGGAGCCAACAATTGTTGCAATAAAGCTTGGTTCTTCTCCTTAGCATTGTGAGCTATACTTCTGAATTTTCTGTGACAAGGGAAACTTCATTTCCTTGAAGATCCTCTAATAAGTCCATGAAAGCAGAAGAGAAAGATGTATATTGTATAAAGGATTTCCTCCGTCATAAGCCTTGTCCCCGTTCAGAGTGTCCAGTGACCCCATAATGCCATGACAACTTCAATCATCCCCTCTGATCACAAGGTGTTGACCTCATCAGACCCCCAGACAAATAGTCTTGTGTAAGAAGAGAAGTTTTTCCCTTAAATCTGACAGCATTTCATCTCAGTTTCAGTATGAGTAAGATCAGTTATCATGGAGTCAAGGTCTGGGGTGACCCGTTGTAGATTTACTAGAAATGGGTTTCAGACAAGTATGGGCAGAGCAGGCATGCCTCTCCCCTTTGGTCACTGTCTGGCTTCTGCTACAGCTACTTCTCTCCCCATTGCCCTCTCAATTAGTCCATTTCCTGAATTTCTTTTGTATCTATTACTGTACCTCCTACCCTGCACTATTTTTTAAAAAACCAAGTTCTCCCCACAGATTTCCAGCCAGGCACAGGAGAATTGAACAGAATCCTGCTATTTTATTCAAGAAAGAAGGGGAATATTTGTACACTTCACTTGCACTAAAATGGCGCTCCCACTTCTCTTCCCTGCCAGGTCCCCAAAATAATGTGGGATGTCAAACAGGCTTTTGCCACCTTCAATCCCTCCCCCCTCCCTGCAAACAAGACAGTCCAGCCGCTAATCAGCTTTAGTCATCCAGCTCAACAAGTTGTACTTAGTAGCACAATCCTGACAGGGTCTGTTTTCCTCCTGTCTTTAGGTATTTCTGCCTCAGTGTTTACAGGAGTTGTTACACCACTCTTCGCTCCTGGATCATGTTAGAGGAGGAATGGCCTATTGATAACTCCATACTTCAAGATTTCTATGGAACAATTGCCACAGGATGGTCAGCCAAATCATTAAAGACTTCAGTGTTATTCTCTGTTTATATGCTTGACCGTGTTCTGTTCCTTGAAAACAAGTATATAAAATAATCTCAGCAGGGAAAATGACCAGTCATAATACAAGACCCCAGCACATGAGCAAAAAATGGCTGCCAATCAACTAAGAAGTCATATAGAAACAAAATGAGGTGAGGGAGAGACAAATATCATAAACACTAAAATACCATGACTTAAAATTCCTTTCCAGACTGTTTGGTCACAGACAAATTGTCCAGAGTCCTCAGATAGGAAGAGATTTCACATTTTGCAAAGAAATCACATAAGAACAACAACAGTATATTACAAGCGTATGAAGAGAAGTGTTTGCTGCTGCTTTAAGCCTACTGGGATTTTTATTTAATTAATTGAATTACAGCGTGGTATTCTAATTCCAGGGTTATTACAAGCAGAATTATTTCTTTTTGTAATTATTTCTAATTATTTCTAGCCAAAATACTGTGGAACTCCTATAGGATGCCTATTATTTCCTCTTATATTTAACATGAAACTAGAACCATTTGACATTCTGGACATAAAAGTGGCTGCAGCTAAACATACATTGTACTATATGCTGATGATTTAGTATGTCTTAAAGTTAATTATTAATGTCCTAAATCAAAATTTACCAATATAGTACACGAGTTTGGTAAATTGTCAAGTTAGTCAATTAATTGTATTTATGGAAATCAATAGAAATTGGAGCTTTGCTTAGTATTTAAATATATTGCAATAATTATCCCAAGAAATTACCCATGGATGTAAATATACCAAATTGTTTATCTCAGATTAATACTGATAGAAACAGATGGTTCAAATTCCCAATGAGATTATGAGGAAAATTAAACTTTGTAAAAATGAATCTTAGTTCAAGATGCATATATGCGCTTAAGGGATTCCCATGTTGTTAGGACCTTGTTTTCCAAAAATTCACTAGTTTTGGAGCTTCAGTATTACTAGAATGAGTATGAAACTTTTTTTTAACAAAGTACAGATAGTCCTTGACTTATGACCATTTATTTAGCGTCCGTTCAAAGTTACAGCAGCACTGAAAAAGGTGACTTACAACCAGTCCTTGTCAGGAATATAGAGCGAAGAACCACGCTGAGATCAGAAGATTGAGCTCTAGCGTTTATTGTTCTACTCTACTGTGCAGAATCCAGCCAAACTGAGAAGGCACCAGCAAACCCTACCAGGAAAGCCCAGAAGGCTAAGGTGGGTCTTTTCTGGACCTCTTGATTGGGAGGGAAAGAGATTCAGTACTGTGCATGCACTTTTCCCCATGGAGAGGGCCCCCCTCTTCTTCACCAGCCATCTCCATAACAGTCCTCGCACTTATGACCATCCTAGCCTCCCTGCAGTCACATGATCAAAATTTGGGCAGATGGCAACTGGCATGCATTTACGATGGTTGCAGATCGCCATTTGCAACCTTCCCTGTCAGCTTCCAACAAGCAAAATCAATGGGGAATTGCATGGTTCATTTAACAACTGTGTGATTTGCTTAATGACCTCATTATTCACTTAATGACCACAGTGATTCACTTAACGATCACTGCAAACAATGTCATAAAATCAGGTGCAGTCACATGATGGCTCACATCACTGCTTAATGATGAATTTTCTGGTCCCTATTGTGGTTGTAAGTCGAGGACTACTTGTAAACGATTTTAGAATTAGTTAATACTGAAATGACTATTCATATAAATTGTTCATTTGACATTGTAACAGAATCAAGACATAGATATTATTTCTATTATTATTACTACTACTCATTATTACAATATCACTAGAATAATGCTACATCTGAGTTGAAGATGACCATACTTGTTTTATAAAACTACTGCATAGGCCTGGGGCATCTGTACCTAAGAACAAGTGGAGAGTATGGAAAAGTTATCTCCTTTCTCTCCTTTTACTCAGCATCCTTTCTTACCAATAAATATTTTCTCATGTCTCCTGTGTTAACTCCAAAACTGAAAATAAGACTGGCTAGACATGTGAGAAACATGAGAAATATTGTGGACAATAATTAGCAAACAGAGGACTGGTTAAATAATCCTTCCTTCTATCTATCACATTCCACTGAAAGTATTCTTCCATCATATACCATTAATGATAAATATGCTGGTGGGAAGCCCTGCCTTTTCATTCTACTCCTACCTTTGATGATTATGGTTGTAACATATTACAGCCATAACAGGGGGCAGCATTTAATCAGTCTTGGCTGATCTTGAAAAAGCTAAGCAGGGTCACATCTGGTTGTGAGAGACCACCAGGAAATCCTAGGGTTGTAGATTAGATTGGGAAGTATGAAAAAAATCTCAGACGATAATAGCAAATCATGTCTATATTCTTGCCAAGAAAGCTGCGTGGACATGTGCATGTGGTCACTAGGGGTTGAGCTCAGCTTAAGGGTGTTTAGCTTTTTTATCCATTACAGCCCCCAATTGAATAACCTTCCAATCATTAATACCAGCTTGATATTCCAAAGAGCTATGCAATGGCTTAGTATTTGGCCAGGAGCTATAGCTTACAATTGTCGAGTGGGAATCATGTCCAGTTCTATCAATAAACAAGGATGCGTTACTACTTGGTCTGGAAGGGGTGTTTTGTTATGGTTTTCTTATCAGCCTGGCAATGAATAATTTAACACTTCAGCTGAAATTCTCACAATCAAGATTCACTGTGATGAGTAAAGATACCCTCCACAGATAGCAAGAGCAGTGGATTGCGGTAAAGAGGTTAAATACACGAGTAACTGCACAAAGATAAAAGCAACCACAGATTGCGCAATTCACACACAACAGCCTACAAGCATTAAAAACTATTACCTTTTTTTTTTGTTCTGGAAGCAATAATGAAGGTCCAGAAGGTTGTGGTGTGAGTATTTTTTCATTTGCAGGCAAAATTTTATATACTTGTTTCCCTGAAAAATACAACAAAACATTATGTTTCAAATCATCTGAACAAATTGGCCATATTACTTGCCAGCCTTAGGTTTGTGACTCAGAGGCTGATCAACAGCATCACGCACTTATTCCCAATTTCGGAACATATTATTATCTCTTCAAACTACATATAGTTTACCTCATTTGATTCAAAATCTCTCTACAAAGAGGGAACGAGAGTCTAACAGCGTTTGCACTTGATGTATCTATCCGAGGGTACCAATTACTCTGGATGACTCAAGTTTTCACAATTGTTCCCATGGCAACCAAAAAAGATTGGGGTGCAGCCTGCAGCCAGAAACAGCTATGGGATTTTGCCGCTTGCTGCCACTTTCCCCACGAGCAGCCAATCAGAGTGCTGCAGCCCCTCTCTCGTCCTGCTGATACTGGCTTAGAAACAGGCAACGTAGCAAGGTTGGACTTCATGCATTGTGATGAACTAATACAGGAACCTCTTACGAAGCTGCACTGGCTTCCCACAGAGGTAAGAATGCTTGTTTTTGTCTTTTCTATGCCCAGCAGTCCTCACCCCAGCAGTTCCCTTGTCTTCCAGCTGACTGTCTGAGAAGGATAAGGCTCTTCTTTCACTTTCCTCATTCCACTTGATTCCCCTGCTTCCACCCTTCCTTACTTCTCCCAGAATGCTCTCCAGATCACCGTCCTAGTCAGTTTCTTTCTTTCCCCATTTCCCATCACATAAATGATGGGGGGGGGAGCCAGTTTTGTACCCTCCCTCCATCTTGATGTCTCCTAACCTAACTAACGTAGTTGCTGTAAGGACTTCTTCTTTGCCAAAAGATCCTGCTCACTAGCCTTTGCACAATCCTGGTCTAATTTTATAGAAACCCTAGAATTGTGAATGTCTTATTACAGAATGCACACCCTCAGTTCTTAATTCATTTCTTCCCAGATTCCCCTATTACTGGCATGGAAACAGGTGCTTAACAGTGTCAGAGGAAGTGTTTGGCTATATTATATTCTGTACCGTGCCATTTCAACACATGCTCCTGTGGTGTAAGGACATTATTTAGTATGATCTGGAGCTTGGTTTGGGATGTACATTCATGCATATGTATTTTCACTGCTTTATTGACCTAGGAGCAAGGCATTTGACTATGTCTTGTGACAAAATGAAATACTGGGTGAGACAAAATATTACAGCAGAGGCTTCTACCGGGGGGAAGGAAAAAAGCATGGTTTGAGGTGATCCAAATCTCACTGTGGGATGTACAACTTCTGTTCTTTATTCTTTTCTACCGCAGGAGGAGGAAGAGCAATATATCTATATATAGACATATACAGGTACCTACATATATTGGTTCCTTTGGTATTATGGTGCACTGAATGTCAGTGACTGGCATTACCATGGGCCACTTCCTATTTAGTTGAAACATGACCTTTCCCCTTCACAGAGACTGGAAAGAGTTCCCAACAAATTAATGAACTGTCTGAATATTCAATTCACTTTATTATGATCAAAGATCAGCCAAACCTGAATATTGCATAGAAGACTGCTTTGAATAGTTCTCCCTAATAAGACCACCCTGATAATCTGGGATGAACATTCACTAAATTGACTTCAACCGATTTTTAGAGCTTCAGAGACAAGAAGGTGCTTCAGAAAACAGCTGCGCAATCTCACAAAAAGGTGCAGCTTCCATAAGAAGTTGTAACAGCTGCTATGAAGAGCCAGTTTGGTGTAATGGTTAAGATGCTGGCCTAGAAACCAGGAGACTGTGTGTTCTAGGCCTCCCTTAGGCAGGAAGGCCAGCTGGGTGACTTTGGGCCAGTATCTCTCTCTCAGCCCAACCCACCTCACAGGGTGGTTGTGGGGAAAATTGTGGCAAGAGTATTAGATATATTCACTGCCTTGACTTGACTTGACATACATACATACATATGATAAAAATATAATAATATGAATAATAAAGTTCGTACTTCTACATGATCCTAAGCAGCTCTTTGCCTTTAAATCCAAAACCTGCAATCCATTCACTGTGTGTATATATGTGTGCACATATATACACAGACACCTGTAGGACTGTTACCTCAAACGCAATTTATTTTGCAATTATTTTAAAATACGCGTGTATTTTTCACTAACCTTAGATAGGTAGTACCTCTGTGCTCCCAAGCAAGCAAAAATTACTGATAGTTAAGTCGAGACATACATTTCTAGATCCCTGATCAGTCTTGTGAGAAAATACAACACCAAATTATTGTAGGGCGTGTAAACAAATTCCATGAATGATAGCAAAGCAATGCAGAGGATGAGAAGGAAACTATTTTAGTTAAAAGATTTTCAGCACCAGGATTGTGATCAAGCTCTAGTAAAGAGGGTTTTATAACATTTGATTAGAAAGAGAGTATTTTAGGGAACCACTATAAATAGGTTGTTGACATGGTCAGTAATGTAAAGAAAAAAATCTATTAAGTGTCTTGCACATAGCAGAAAACTAGTTTAGTTGTTGTTTTTTTTACCTGCTACTACAGCTGAAGTATTTGTAGATTCAGAAGGCAGCTTCTGCCTGGATTGTTTCCTGCTGTCAAAAGACTGTGGTATTAATATATTTCAAACATTATGAAACAAACTATAACCAGCATTGCACATAAAAATCTCTATGCAGTAAGATGAAACATTTTCACTCCCCTAATTAACCAGAAAGCACTATATGCAATAATATACATGTTATACTGTATATCATCTAATCAGTCAAAACAATTCATATGGTTAATTTTGCTTTAATATGATCCTCTATTGGTCTCACTACAGATACAGATACATAAAGGGGATCTTCAGAATTACAGTTGGTCTCAACTGAACAGTCTCCAGCAGCATTTCCACAATTCTTGGAGATTTCTTCTAAGCATAAATGCCAGTAAATGTGAAGCTTGTATGAAACATTCTCTGAATAAAATGGTCCTTGGGGAGTGACTGTTGGAAGACACTGACTGAGTAAAGTGGCCTAGTATAAAATGCACAAGGCTTTTGTCCATTTCCAAAACTGCAGGCTGAAATAGAAATGGAAATTGACATCTGGCACTCAAATTCACTGCTCAGGTGAGGTCTGTATCTTTAAGATTCCCACAGTGGTGACAGCATTAGTCACCTATTCATGGTATCAGTTTAAATTGATCCTCCTCCATGCATTTGGACTGTGCAATATATTTTTTGATTGTAGTTCTAGTTTATAAGAGAATTTATTTGGAGTCTAAAAGATTGCTGGTATCTTTACTCTTTGCAAATAATTTTTTTTGCACCAGCATGTTTGTGAAGACTACTAATATAAAGAAAACAAAATATCAAATTTAAAGTGAATGCTCTTTTTACCTGGTAATGCTCTGGCCTTGGATTCCTGAAGTGTTATCTAAAAGAGATTGAATTTAGCTGAATATAAGCAGCAGAAGGTAGTGCAGTAATCCTAATTGCATATGTCATAGGGCTCATCCACATTTTGCTTGCCCCAATGTAAAGGTGCCCCATTAACCACTCCCCACTTGACCTTGCCAGCCTTGATGAAGGCCCTGAACACTTGGTTGTTGTCCCAGGCAGTGGGGCAGGATGGTATGTGAACCCATTAATACGTTATATGATAGATATTTGTCTCCAGCGTGATGTTTTTTATGGATTCTCATTTGTATTTTGATGTTTTTAATCCTGTTAGCTACCCAAAGTTGCTTGGCAAGGGGACACCCATAAACATTGAAGAAAGAAACATGTAAGAAAGGAATACATGACATTGTCCTCGACCCACCATGAAGCAACCTCTGCCTGTCTTTTCTTGCTGTGTGTCAAAAGTGGGAGTGGTGCTTTGTAGTCTCTCTGTGGCACTTCATTTCCTTGAAGGCAATGTTTTTACTTCAACTGGCTAGCACACACCATTGCAGGCACTTCCCCTCCCCTTTGGTCAATAGGAGCTGCCCTCCACAGCTATTTCATCTTGGTCTGCTGGGCTACCTTCTCTTACAGAAAGCCTAACCACGATCTGCTTTGCAAGGTATGTCTTAGGCCTTTTGGAGTCTGCTTATGTGCTTTAAAACACAAGCTTTTGAAACACCAGTACGTTCCTCTTATTTATTTATGGATCAGGCACCAGTGTACTGCTGAACATTTCAAGAACTTCAGCTGATTTGTGTGGGTAATGTGATAGCTGCTTTTACCAGCTTGTCCTGCCTATCCTCCTACAGAGGAATATCCCACATTGACATCAGAGGCTGTGCCATTGTGCCTACTCTAACACCATTTTGCCTATTCCATGGAGTACCTCTGGATATTCTGCCGCTTGCTGCCAGCAGTCCCTTGTAGCACTCACCAGGTGCCTCTTCGAGCACAAGTGACAGGAAGAGCTATAAAATGGGGGGGGGGGAGTGAGCCTCTACCTCTCTTGCCACGCATGGCAAAAAGTAGTAGAAGGAGAAGAGAAAGAGGTCAGTGGCTCCCTTTGTGCCAGTTCTCCAGTCCACAGAATAATCACTCCATGAGATGGGGAACTGACAGCAAAAACCCCTCAGGTCTACTAACTGCAGCAAAGTAGTGTTTCCTACTCTACCTCTCTCCTTTCTCCTCTTCATAGTCAGACATAATTCTTATTCTGCTGAATCAGACTAGGAAATATAACCAGCATTCCATTAAGCTGGTATACTTTAAGCCAGCTCCTGCACTGAACAGCACTTTAATGCTGCTTTGTGGACGAGACCTGAGGGCATGCAGAAGACCCCTGATGAGATTCCTAAGCCAAATTAAGTTTGAGAAGCATTTGGACTTGGAATCTGGAATCTGTTCTCCTCCGTCTGGCAAGACGATGAGGTCATTTGCACTGGCACATGTGGTTTGCTCTGTCCATTACTTCTCTCCTCCAGCTTCTTTATATCCTGACAGAGGTTCATCCATATCACATTCCTATCCAGATCTATGTCAGCTGCTGAATATATAGTTCTGTTTAAGTTAAAGAAAATGTTACGTATCATATTCCAAAAGTTACCAAATATTTTAGAAAGGTTTGACAGTTGTGGCATCTTGTCTATGTTGATGGCTTTGCTGGTATCCAAGAGAGTTGAATTTTTGCACGCAAGATGGGTTTCAGGACTAGCAGTGTCTTCTTCAGAAGATAGAAGACAATACAGTTAACAGTTCTGTTAATAAAATTCAGAAAGTTCTACAGTGCTAATAATGCTTAATGACTTCAGAACATTTACCATATACTGTACTTCAGGGGAGATAACAAATAGGTTGACAATGAGACTATAATCTGAAACAAATGTTTGGCTTAATCCATAACGGAATTGGTTTATCTCTAGGTCTAGGAAACAGATCAGGAATTGTCAAACCAAAAGTTTTTTTAAAAGGGTGCTTCTGGATTCATGAGTTCATTGAAGGAGTACGCATGCATCAGCCAATTAAGCAGCACTGGGTAGAAGACTGTTCAATCTGCTTTCCTCCCTTATTGTATTACGTATATCAAAATACAAGATACTAATGCACTGCCTTCTAACACAAGGACAGAAACATAAATTCACGTGCATCTCTTTCCTCAATTTCTTCCCACAAATAATTTTTAGAAATGTATACCTAAGCCAGTTTCATCCCTGAATATTTCAGGTGATGAATAACTACTTGTAGAATCAATAGTCTTGGTATAACTACAGTCCAGAGTAGTCTCCACATCCAAACAATCCAGCAAAAAGCCTGAAACTCCGGTTGGTAATGTCATTCCTGGAATTACAGGTAAAATGTAAAATTATCAAAAGATAGTTTTAACTTTGGTCTAGTGTTAACGCCAGTTTGGTCTAGCGGTTAAGGCTCCAGGCTAGAAACCAGGAGACCGAGAGTTCTAGTCCCACCTTAGGCAGGAAAGCCAATTGGGTGACTTTGGGCCAGTCCCTCTCTCTCAGCCCAACTCACCTCACAGGGTTGTTGTTGTGGGGAAAATAGGAGGAGGAAGGAGTATTAGGCATGTCTGCCACCTTGAGTTATTTATAAAAATAAGAAAGGCAGGATAGAAAATAAATAAAAATAAAAATAAATAAACTTTGCAGAACACTATACAGCAGGAAAGGAATACAGAAAAATTAAATGTTATCAAATTGCCTACTTCTCCAATGTGGAGCACACTGTTACAACACAGAAAGGAGGGGTACAAATAGATGAAGATAAACCAATAATCATTCTCCATGACAAAATGGTGCTCTCTCCCCCAAATAAGTGTATTTAGCAACAAAGGAGAAAGCAAACTTAATTGTATTCCTGCAGTCAAGATAGTACCAAATATATTCTCATACAATTTGTATATATAGCTGAGTATACATACACAAAAATATACAAATTTGGCATGTATCAGTTCTTTGGTGTATACACATAAGCAAATACACACCAATCAGGTTAGAACCAGGTTTGTTTTTAATAAGCTATCATAAAATGTGGGCTGGTGGGATAAACATAAAGCCCCAATCACTCAATGTTCTGCTGAGTTGATGTTATGAACTACATATGAACAAATTACTGACTGACATTGATTAGCTGTAGATGATTGTAAGGAAATATCAATACCATTTACTGAAATGCTTATGTGGAATTATTATAGATGTATACACAAATATATCCTCTGTATGCTTTTGTTTCATTTATTTTTTTCTTTTTTCACTATGTACTGTTTATTTGTTGTTTTTGCATTCAATTATAAAAGCAAAAATAAACAAATAAGATGTTATTCTGGAAGAATATCAAGGTGGCTTGTGTGCTGAAGTACATTTTAATTGGTTGAAAAACTGTTGTTTTTGTTACAGGTATAATACTTATATATATTTATTTATTACAGATATAATATTTATATTTATTTATATTATGTTTACTGATACATCTTTAGTATGGTTGAAGTTCCAAAAATTATGTTTTTCCCAAATAAAGTAAACTTTAAATGACAGAGTTCTCTTAGATTCACTAAGGAAAAAACAGACATTTTTTTCTGGTTAATAATATTTTGGGGATATGGAATCTTCTTAGAGATCATATTTTCAGGCAAACACAGTATAATCTGTTTTGAATGATATTCCAATCCAGTAAACCCTTAAAGAACCTTGCTGGAGCAGACTTGGGATTCAACAGATAAAATTTTCCTCTAGACTTTACCTCAAAATAATCTGTTGTATCTGAGGAATTCCAGACTATTCACATAAGTTACATTGTTTATGTTAATTTGGGTCATTTGTGGATTTAATTAACACCTAGGTTTCACATACTCCAATGGTCTGTGAAATTAAGTGCTTACTGTATTATTATTCATTTGCTGCAGAGAAGTGGGGTATAAATGTAACAAAAGGGAAGTGGGCCTTCTCTGCAGTAGCACCCGCTGTCCTAACAGCCAGGAAACACGCTGAGACAATGAACTGGTCTCTAATATTTATTGCTAGTACTTAACAGGAATCCTAACAAACTGAAGAAGCGTGGGAAAACCCAGACATATAAACCCCAAAGGTTAAGGCAGTCCCGATCTGTGTCTCTTTGAATGGCTGACCAATTCCTCAGTGCTACGCATGCGCTTGACGGTCTGGATGGGAGCCCCCTGCTCACCATCCTTACTCATGACACCCACTCTTTGGAACATCTTGCCCCTGGAGGTAAGGTTAGCCCTATCGCTAGCCTTCTGGAGGAATCTGAAGACCTGGCTCTGCCACCGGGCTTGGGGCAGGGAGAATAGTCATACTTGGGGTTGGCTAGTGCCTTAAAGTGCCCCTCCTACGCAATGACTGAATGAGACCACAGCCATCTGGATTTTATTTATATTTAGTAGCTTTGTGAAATTGTTTTATAGTGCATTTTTATATTGGAATTTTATTATATATTTATTGTTTTTTTATTATTTTGTTGTAAACCGTCCAGAGTCCCTCCGGTAGAAGGAGATGGGTGGTGACAAATTTGATAAATAAATAAAATAAATAAATAAATAAAAGAAACAAGCATGACCAACACTTATTACAAAGAGCCACTGTAAGCTACCATTTTCCACAATGGTTGCAGGGTTGAAAATTCATTTATAGTCCTGACTTCTACAATCCCTCCAGATACAAAAGAGATATATCACAGTCTACAGACCATACCTAAAAAATCACTTGAGTGTTTCCAATTTTCCAATTCGCAGCCCCCACCCTCTTGAACAGCATCCCCCAGAGATAAGGACTGTGTCCTCTCTCCTAGGGTTCCAGAAAAACCTGGTTTTGGTCCCAAGCCTAGGGTTAATGTATTGTTGTATTTGGGGGGTCCCTGTTCTGTTTGATTTGTGTTGCTTTTGAGATTGTTTTTGTCCAGGCTATCTGTGTGGTTGTATGTTTTATCAGTTTTTACGGGGGGGGTTGGTTTTGTATGCTGCCCAGAGTCCATCAGAGTTGGGGGGCTATAACAAATTTGAACAAGGAAATAATAAACTATGTCAATCCTCATGAGAAAACCTGACATGGAGCAGGGGTGTTATATATCAATGATATTTTATGAGTCACATATGAAAAACTAAAGCTTCAAGATACAATCAAAAGAAGAATGTCCATGATCCCAGCATACTTGGGAAAACTCACCTGAAGTAGTTTCACTATTTCTCAGGCTTTGTTTACTTGCAGAGGCTAAATGCAAGGAACCCTATGGGCAAAAATAAAAAGCCCAGATGTCAAAGCAAATAACATCATACAAATTTCTCAAAAATTGTTTCCTGGAAGTGACCCCTTTACACTTGTTTTCTTCAGTTAACCTATCCAAGCTGTGTTGTAATTTTGGGATAGCAATTTTTTCCTCAAGCAGGGACTGTCAGAATCATCCTTATGATCAGATTATAACACCAGTGAATACAAAGAAGCCATGTTAACATTGTTGTACTGCTCATCATCCCATCTGGGTTTGTTTTCTTTGCCATCTTGTTTCTTTGCTTTGTGTTTTTGTACTGTTACTTGTTTTTAAGTGTTTTTAACCATTTGTAAACCGCCCAGAGTTGCTGGGAGCTGGGCAGCATATAAATTTAATAAACTATCATCATCATCATCAAGACTGGAAAAGTCATCACAGTGCCCCAGGATTTCTCAAATGTAAAACTACTGTATAAAATGCCATTCTGTATAGAGACTTATTTAAATTTGAATCTAGGTGGTAGCTGTTTCATGAAGAGTAGCCATCACACAATGGTATTGTCACTATACATTTACATGCAATCTATGCCGGTTTCTAACTACTCTGATTTCCCACCACACACTTATCCATGACCTAGTAAATGCATTTTTAATTTTTTAATTTATTTTATTATCAAATTTATACACCGCCCATCTCACCATAAAAGTGACTCCATAACACTGTAAAAGTTACAAAACATGGTAAACTTAGTTTTAACCCTGGTTAATGTTTCATGACTTAGTGAGTAGTTTGGTTAATATATGATTCAGTGTATTGTGTGAACCCAATCTAAAAGTCAATGGGAGCCAGATATGATCAACTTTCTCTAATTACAGTCACAGCTGAAGTTGGTTTAATGGAATTCTGGATACTATCCTCACTTGTGCCTCCACCAGTGAAATTGATTCAATGTAAGTGATTTCACAATAATGTGTCTACCTTTAAGGGAGTTGTTTCCATGTCATTGATGTCGTTGGTCACCTCCGTACTTCTATATCCATTATAATTTAATTCAATGCTATTTAGAAAAAAAATGAGGGCAATTACACGTATATTTTCAGAGGCTATTTCAGATCTTTTCAGGTATCTGCAACCTCCTTCAGTAAAACAGTGAATGCATTATGCTTGCTTTTGAGCACTCATTTAATGAGAATGCTGTTTAGTAATGAGTTTGATATAATGTTGATAAGAAGACTGGCCCAAGAACAGCATTCCCTAACCTAGTGCACGACTGAGATATGATGGACTACAGTCTCATCATCCCCAGTCACCATGGAAGTATACTGTTAAAGCAAAGTGATCTAAACCCTTTCATAAGATTAAAACAATTTTTTTTTAAAAAATCCTGAATGCTTATTATTCCGTACCTTTCTTCAGATGAAAGACAATCCATTTGAGTCACTTCAGAGTACTCTTGAACTTTTGGTAATGCTTTTGTAACAGTGCTTCTCATCTGCCCTATTGAAACAGATGGTACAATGGAAGTTATTACAATAGCAGGACTAAGTAGGAAAAAAGGGAAGATTGAAGATCTTCAGCATTATTAAGCTTATCTAAAAGTCTTGCATTCACCTAAACAATTTGTTTTGATGTAAAGAGAGAATAACCATGTATCCTTTTAGAAGCAATAGTCTGCTGCTTAATATTCACTCCTTTCCTTATAGGTACTAAGTAGAGGACTAGTTTTTTCCTTCAGTCATGCCTACAGAGATCATATTTGTATCATATTATATAAGAAGGTCTATTTCCACTGATGTTGTGACCATAAACATATTTTCATTAAATAGTCATCAGTATTTATTTGCATCCATGTTTGTATAGAGGTTGGCAAAAGCCATCCCTTCATGCAAAAATACACAAACCTACATATACTGTTTCTTACTCACAAGGAACATAAAAAAAAACACTTTTATTAAAGCCATTCTAGAAAACCAGTTTAGGAAAGGTTTCCATCACAGCTTAAACAGGCCAGTAATGAGATCATTCATACCGTAAGGTACACAATTAAAAAGATGTGGTACTTTAGAGAGTCATATGATACATTACATCTGATTATTTAAGAGTTGTTAGTTATCTACCCATATTTTAATGCTTACAGTGTTTTTCTTTTTTTTCCTTCCTAACTATATTTCCTATTTTAAATGTGTAGTTTGTCAGCATTAGTTTTTTTTCCTTTTTTCTTGAAATTATAATAATAAAATAAATAAGTTTCTTTTCTTCAAGAGCATCGTGCAGGACTATAGTGCCATTTATAAATTAACACTGAAGAATTCTCTCTAACGTAATTACAACTGCAAGTTTTGTTGAATGCTCTTTCTGGCAATTCTTTGTATGACTACATAGGATAATGCCAGCTGAACTTTTCCAATGGTCTGCTGCTCTTGCTGGAAGGAATGACAAGCAGTCCTTCAATGGTCCCTTATTCCCTGGCTGATGACAGAGACCAATGTGTGAAGCCCCAGACCAATTTAACAGATTTTTCTCAACATCAACAGGTTCTGATTATTTCAAACATGGCAAAATCCCCCTAATAAAACCAAACTTCTGAAATTTAGTATGAGGAATTGAAAAAGCAGCAAGAAAACTGCAAGTTGGATTAGTGCTTTCTAAAAAGAAAATGACTGGCAGCTCACTCTAGTAGAATTGTGAAAGCACAAGTTACACACACTCCCTTTAGAGATGTGCAAGAACAATTCCTTTGCATTATTCAGTTAACACATTTTGCAAGATATACTATTTTCCCAGTTTATTTTTTTAAAATAGAAATACAGTACTATGTTCCTACTCTCTAACCTTACTTTTTCTTCAAAAGGAGAAATGCTCCCCCTTCTGGCTACTTCATTTAATTAATTTTGTAAGCAATCCACCTACACAGAAAGCTTTCATTTTTTCCAAGTTTGGGCAGTTTTAAGGTAGAAGACTAATCAAGAGGTGAGTTACTATTCCCAATCTGTGAATATATATATGAAATACACACACACACACACACACACACACATACACATACATATACACACACACACCCCACTGTAATAATTTCACTATGAGGCATTTGTTCCACTTCAAAATCTATTTCGTAAATAAAACTTAATAATCCTCCAGGAACACATTAAAATGGTACACTTGGTGAAGCCTATCCATAATCACATTTCTTGGTTAAACGCTGTCAAAAATTACTGAAAGAGGAGACCTGGATCAATCACCAGTTCTGAAATGAAGAACAGTATCTCTCCTGCATAAATATTATATTTATATAGTTTGAATGACAGATATTCCACCTTTAGTTCTGAATGTGGTCACACTTCCCCAGACAGAACTGTTAATTATCTGGGGTTCTCCTGGAGTCACAGCTGTTACTCAAAGAGCACGTGGCACTGTGACTCCAAAAGCCTTCACACAGCTCCTTCTGATGCATTAGTTACAAACTTCCCTGAATTGGAAAGCCCTGCTCACAGTCACTCATGCCTTCTTCATCTTTCATTTGGACTACTGCAATATGCTGTCCGTGGGGCTGCCGCTGAAAATCATTTGGAAACTCTGACTAGTCCAGAATGAAGCAACTTGGGCAGTGATGGGGGGCATGCAATATACTCACATAACACCACTGCTGTGAGAGCTGCACTGTAGTAGTAGTAGTATAACTTTATTGATTAGTCAATTGACCATATCAAAAGAGAGCTGCACTGGTTACCAGTTTACTTCTGGTTGCAATTCAAGGTGCTGGTTGTTACCTTTAAACCCATAAACTCTACTCTGAGTTTTTTCTATTCATCCATTAAGCTTTCAGAAAGAAAGGTCACACTGGACCCATTCCATTATAGAGTGTCATCTGAAGGCCTTTTCAGTCACTGTCCCCTTTTTCTGGAATAACATATACCTAGACATCAAATCAGCCTCCACTCTCTTAAGTTTTCAAAAAGCAATTAAGAAAAAGCAATTAAGAATTTTTCAGCAAGCGACTTCTGGTGGGAATATGACGGACTGAGCAGCTGTGCCCGCGAGCTCCACAGATGGAACTGAAAATGTGGCAATTTTTTTCGGGATCAGGCAGGTTTTCCTGAAGCCCAGGAGTGTTCTCTGGATAAAGCAAAACACCAGGAATCACCCCATCTGCCTTCCGGACAGCTGCTTGCAGCCAGAAGATCACAAACAGTGTTTTGCGTTTGACTGGTAAGAGCTCGCTGGGAGGTCACCATTTTCCAAGCTGTGCTGTAGCCTTAAAGGGACACTAAGACTGGCCACCCCATTTCTAAATCACCAAATTTATTTTTTTTAAGTATGTGTACCCTAAGAGAGGCTTTCTACAACAAGGAGAAGCGGGCTGTCTTGGTGCTTATCGTTATTTTTGGGATTACTTTTTTTTAAAAATTTTTTTTAAGGTTTGGAAATTGTTTTCTTTCCAAATATGAAGGAGGATTGAGAATAAATGTCTTCCTCTTATTATTTTGGTATTAAATTTGAAGATATTAGCATTTTCCTACATGCTGAATCGGCTGATTTAAACCAGCTTTCTGTTTCTACTTTCCCTTGGGAACTGTCTGTTATCTCACTTTCACTTTGTGTAAACATACTTTGGAACTTTTTCATATCCTCAACTTTCATTGGTTAAGCTCCTAGGGGGTGCCGTAATCTACTGCGTGAGACATGGAGAATTTTAAACAGATTTTTTTCTGACTTCCATTAAGATTTTAAAACAGATCTTTTCTGACTCCTATCAAGTTTTTATACAAGACATTCAGGACATTGTGGAAAATCTGAGCTCTAAAATGTGTCATCTGCTTGGGGATGTAGTGCATGAAACTGAGGAATTCAACAGTGATAGAAATGTTTCTTCTAAGAATGAGATTGGGTTTTCTGTTGAGATGCTGGATGAAGACTGAATAGTGGAGTTGGAGAAATTCACCAAAGAGAGGGATCTGCAAGCAATAAGTAAAATTGACATTTGCTGAAATGTTATAAAAAAGAAGGGGTCATTATGTATGGGAGGCTTTCTGAAGAGAAGTTGGAATTTTTGAGGGGGGCAGTTGGGCTGTTTGATTTTTTCAAGAGAAAAGTTTTGTGCACATTGTGGGGATATGTAAATGCTTTGGTTTATTTTGAAGTGGGATAAGGGTTAAAGAATGTTTATCTGGATCGCTTTTAGGGTTTAACTGATGTTATTTGTTTTTAAGGATATGGATTAAGATTATTGGGATATAAAAATGTTTAATTGGATGGTTTTAAGAATTTCATTTCAGGTCATTGTTTCGAATTGCTTTTCTTTTTTGGGCTTATTAAGACGAAGATTATTAAAACTGTCATATTATTTAGTATAATGGCAGACAATTTATGTGTTTTTTAGTCTGATTTTTATTATAGTAGACAGAAATGTCTTCAGCAAAGGATCATTACCTTGTCATGGTGCTGGAGCTTGAGCACCTCAATGATGCCATGAGCTAAACTATGAAGGGCCACCCAAGACGGGAAGGTCATGACAGAGAGGTCAGACTAAATGCGATCCCTGGGGAAGGTAATGGCAACCCACCCCAGTATTCTTGCCGTGAAAACTCAATGGATCAGTACAACCAGAGATATGTCGGTATACCATCAGAAGATGAGACCCCCAGGTCGGAAGATGGTCAAAATGCTACTGGGGAGGAACAGAGGATGAGCTCAACTAGCCCCAGACGTGATGACACAGCTAGCTCAAAGCCGAAAGGATGGCTAGCAGCCGACGGTGCCGGTGGTGAACGGCGAATCCGATGCTCTAAGGATCAACATACCATTGGAACCTGGAATGTAAGATCTATGAGCCAGGGCAAATTGGATGTGGTTATTGGTAAGATGTCAAGATTAAAGATAGACTTTTTGGGCGTCAGTGAACTGAAATGGACTGGAATGGGCCACTTCACATCAAATGACCACCAGATCTACTACTGTGGACAAGAGGACCACAGAAGAAATGGAGTAGCCTTCATAATTAATAGTAAACTGGCTAAAGCAGTGCTTGGAGACAATCCAAAAAACAACAGAATGATCTCAATTCGAATTCAGGGCAAGCCATCTAACATCACAGTGATCCAAATATACACCCCAATCACAGATGCTGAAGAAGCTGAAGTAGAGCAGTTCTATGAGGATCTGCAGCACCTACTGGACAACACGCCTAAAAGAGATGTTATTTTCATCACGGGAGACTGGAATGCTAAGGTGGGTAGTCAAATGACACCTGGAATTACAGGTAAGCATGGCCTGGGAGAACAAAACGAAGCAGGACATAGGCTGATAGAATTTTGCCGAGACAACTCACTCTGCATAACAAACACTCTCTTCCAACAACCTAAGAGACGGCTTTATACATGGACTTCACCAGATGGACAACACTGAAATCAGATTGACTACATCCTTTGCAGCCAAAGGTGGCGGACATCTATACAGTCGATAAAAACAAGACCTGGAGGTGACTGTAGTTCCGATCACGAACTTCTTCTTGCACAATTTAGGATCAGACTAAAGAGATTAGGGAAGACCCACAGATCAGCTAGATATGAGCTCACTAATATTCCTAAGGAATATGCAGTGGAGGTGAAGAATCGATTTAAGGGACTGGACTTAGTAGATAGGGTCCCGGAAGAACTATGGACAGACGTTCTCAACATTGTTCAGGAGGCGGCAACAAAATACATCCCAAAGAAAGAGAAAACCAAGAAGGCAAAATGGCTGTCTGCTGAGACATCAGAAGTAGCCCAAGAAAGAAGGAAAGCAAAAGGCAACAGTGATAGGGGGAGATATGCCCAATTAAATGCAAAATTCCAGAGGTTAGCCAGAAGAGATAAGGAATTATTTTTAAACAAGCAATGCGTGGAAGTGGAAGAAGACAATAGAATAGGAAGGACAAGAGACCTCTTCCAGAAAATTAGAAACATGGGAGGTAAATTCCAGGCAAAAATGGGTATGACCAAAACAAAGATGGCAAGGACCTAACAGAAGAAGAGATCAAGAAGAGGTGGCAAGAATATACGGAAGACCTGTATAGGAAGGATAACAATATTGGGGATAGCTTTGATGGTGTGGTCAGGGAGCTAGAGCCAGACATCCTGAAGAGTGAGGTTGAATGGGCCTTAAGAAGCATTGCTAATAACAAGGGAGCAGGAAACGACAGCATCGCAGCTGAACTGTTCAAAATCTTGCAAGATGATGCTGTCAAGGTAAGGCATGCTATATGCCAGCAAATTTGGAAAACACAAGAATGGCCATCAGACTGGAAAAAATCAACTTATATCCCCATACCAAAAAAGGGAAACACTAAAGAATGTTCAAACTATCGAACAGTGGCACTCATTTCACATGCCAGTAAGGTAATGCTCAAGATCCTGCAAGTAGACTTCAGCAATTCATGGAGCGAGAATTGCCAGATGTACAAGCTGGGTTTAGAAAAGGCAGAGGAACTAGGGACCAAATTGACAATATCCGCTGGATAATGGAAAAAGCCAGGGAGTTTCAGAAAAACATCTATTTCTGTTTTATTGACTATTCTAAAGCCTTTGACTGTGTGGACCATAACAAATTGTGGCAAGTTCTTAGTGGTATGGGGATACCAAGTCATCTTCTATGCCTCCTGAAGAATCTGTATAAAGACCAAGTAGCAACAGTAAGAACAGACCACGGAACAACGGACTGGTTTAAGATTGGGAAAGGAGTATGGCAGGGTTGTATACTCTCACCCTACCTATTCAACTTGTACACAGAACACATCATGCAACATGCTGGGCTTGAGGAATCCAAGGCTGGAGTTAAAATCGCTGGAGGAAACATTAACAATCTCAGATATGCAGATCATACCACTTTGATGGCTGAAAGCAAAGAGGAACTGAGGAGCCTTATGATGAAGGTGAAAGAAGAAAGTGCAAACACTGGCTTGCAGCTAAACCTCAAAAAACCCAAGTTTATGGCAACCAGCTTGATTGATAACTGGCAAATAGAGGGAGAAAATGTAGAAGCAGTGAAAGACTTTGTATTCCTAGGTGCGAAGATTACTGCAGATGCTGACTGCAGCCAGGAAATCAGAAGACGCGTAACCCTTGGGAGAAGAGCAATGACAAATCTCGATAAAATAGTGAAGAGCAGAGACATCACACTGACAACAAAGGTCCTCATAGTTAAAGCAATGATGTTCCCCGTGGTAACATATGGCTGCGAGAGCTGGACCATAAGGAAGGCTGAGAAGGAAGATAGATGCTTTTGAACTGTGGTGTTGGAGGAAAATTCTGAGAGTGCCTTGGATTGCAAGAAGATCAAACCAGTCCATCCTCCAGGAAATAAAGCCAGACTGCTCACTTGAGGGAATGATATTAAAGTCAAAACTGAAATACTTTGGCCACATAATGAGAAGACAGGACACCCTGGAGAAGATGCTGATGCTAAGGAGAGTGGAGGGCAAAAGGAAGAGGGGCCGACCAAGGGCAAGGTGGATGGATGATATTCTAGAGGTGACGGACTCGTCCCTGGGGTTGCTGGGGGTGTTGACGACCGACAGGAAGCCCTGGCGTGGGCTGGTCCATGAAGTCACGGAGAGTCGGAAGCGACTAAACAAATAAACAACAGACAGAAATGTATAGAATAGTAGTAGGAAGGGAATAATTAAATAAGTGTCATTTTGGGGGGGGAGTTGTTTAGGTTTATATGAATTTTTTTTCTTTATTTTTACAAAAGGGCAGGGAATAACTGTACTTAGTGACTTTTATAATGTGCTAAAGGAGAATGATTTATAGAAATAATGTGATTTTGGTTTAATATAGAGTAAGAGATTGACCATGGAAAATTTTTGTATATCCGTGCTATTAAAAGTTGGAGGTCACATCTTTCTGTAATGTTGTAAAAAAAAAATTTTCTTTTGGGTTTTCACACCTTTTTAGTTTTTCTTCTTTTTTTGTGTTTTTGTGTTTTTTTGTAGCTTTTATCTTTCTCTTCAAATTTAATAAAATTCATAATTAAAAAAAAGAAAATTTCAGCAAGCCTTTGAGCCCCTTTGCAGGGGGAGTGTTTGCATTGGATTGGCTGTTCAGTGGAATATTTTATTACATTTTCCTTTATATTACTATTATTATTGGTATGTACACGGCTCAGAGTCAGTTATGACTGGAATAGCATATAGGTCAAACAGAATAAATAAATAAATAACCAACCTACCCACGTAACTAAAAATGAACCTGAAGGCATAGTTTCTTGATCCTAAGGTGTTTCTGGAATTCAGATCAGAATATTCTCCTATTATAATGCTTCTTAAAAATGCATATTCAAGAAAAAGTAAGGAAATGTCAGCCTGTGGACCAAATGCAATAGGTATGGCATCCACCTCAGGCCTAAGAAAACCCAGGCAGACCCCCTCTCCCCCCGAAATACTTTATCTTCCCTCAAACTATCCAGCACAAGGCGCTTTTCTTCATCCAAGAACTACCAGCCTACACAAAACAGAAACTTTAATCTCAGTTTTACCAATATGAACACACTGACTGTTTTATAAAGCAAGGATCTTTAAAAGCTCAAATCCTAGACAAATGCACTCTTGTCTCATTCCACCCTATTGTGCTCTTGCTCTAAAAGTTGTACAGGACTAGTTGGGGGGGTTGTTTCTCTTCCAGCTCAAAGGCTAGGTCACAATTCAGAGACTAATCCACTTGCAGTTATAGCATACATGGCAAGGAGCAAGCCATCAGTACACTGTGGAAGAAATGTCCTAATAAAAACACACAAAGCTGTGCTATAACTAGGGCTTACAGTATTTCTCCTGATACTGTGCAATAAACGGCTCCTGACACCCACCTGACGCTTGAAATCAGTTTGTCAGATTGCAGAAGGAAACTATTTGGAAAGTACAAACTTGAGCTGTTCAGAAAACGTATGCATGGTGATGAAATGGGGCCTCACTAACCTACCTGGATCTTCAATATAAGCGTTAAGGCCTAAAAGGAAACTAACCATGATTGCCCTTCAAATTTTTGTGGAATCAGGGCCCTACAAAATCAGGAGTACACAACTACATTTCCACCTCAGACCTTCACCACTAACACAGGGAAGGCAAGGGGACAGAATGTGGCACTTAAAACATCTTTATAGTTGCCTCAACATTCAACACTTGCCTCTTCAGACCCTTGAGAGGGTTTCAGATGATTCTAATAATTCTCTGGATCATGACTTTGGATACCAACAGTAGACAGGATTCAGTCCACCAAAATCTATGTACTGTAAGCAGTTACATGCACTAGTTTTGTACAGAAAAAAAGATTTGTTGTGAAAAATTTTGAAGCTTAGAGCAGTATGGTCCTCCTTCTCTACTACACATTAATTAAAAATCAAATTCAAAGAAAGCACAAGCAGTTCTGATTGTGATGGAAACAGTCACAATATACGAAGTTTTATCATTCAACTATCAGATTTGCTTCAGACTTCAGGTCATGTAAAAGCTGTCTATGATGTTCATCAATTAATTATACATTCTGAAACATCGCTCTAACGAGAAATACTTTAGATTTTCATAAAGCTCTCATCCTCTTTCTTACCAACAATTCTTTTCACCTGAGGATCACAGCTAAGCTTGGAAAGCAGATCTGGGTGCCGCTGGGGTGCTTTGTCTTTACTCTTCATTCTGTCTATTGCAACAGATGCTGTCTGAGCTGGCAGCGGAGAAGCACAATGTATTTTCTTTTGGGTCTGCCTCTTCCGGGAATATGAACGTAATTTCATCCAATCCATCTTGTTTTCTTTTCCTCTACAGAAATGCTGTCTAAAAGGAAAAATATAAGACAAGATCTAAGTCAAATATAAGCCAAGGCACCCTTCTCAAGTCTAGCGCTCTTCAGACATATTGGTTGCCAATACCTGCCTTACCCAAGCCATGTTGGCACAGGAAGGCAGGAATCAAGCAGCAACAAACCTTGACACAAAAAGATCATAAGGGTATCATCTTTTCAGACAATAAAGTAGCAATCCAACTTAATGTGCCCTAAAAATGAAAAATGGGCCTGACCTGCCCAGCTAAATGCAAATCTGCTACTGTTCCCACAATCAAGCCAAACACCGATTTCCCTCCAGGAAAAAGTGCCTAAACAATATATTTGCTAGGGGAATATTATGTTATACAGACACAGACTCAAAAAGTAAAATTATTTTTCCATTAATATATGCTACACCCAGGACACCCTCAGGAAATGATTTAAGAGGTGAGGTGCAAATTTAGCCAATACTGAGAGAAAAGTAGAGGAGCAGCTAAGAATCAGCAGGTGATGAGATGTAGGTGTGGGAGAAGTAAAGTTGCTTAGATTCAAATAATAATTGTAAATCCAGATCGGACCTAAACCGAAGTGATGTGTGATGCAGTTAGCAACATGTCCTATCCCGTCCCCGTCCTTTCATTAACGTGTTCGCCTGACTTTAGGGAAGAATAGCAAAAGCTGTCCCTAAATGTAACCTGAAAAGTATCGGCGAAAGGACGAAAAGCTCGACCTGACAACTAACGTTTTCGAGAGTTCCTATATCCACAAACGGCTCCCTCATAACACAACTCTCCGTCGATCTCCCCGTCCGCTGCATCAGCGTCCTTAATAACAAACACGGCAGAGTCTCCTCCCGCGGCCAGAAAAAGATTCTTCGGCGTTCTGATAGGCAGCTACTTTCACCCAATCACCGCTCTGGATCAGGTCCAAAGAACCTATCGGAGCTCTCAACCTACTCATTCCTTCGCTTCAGCTTGTGAGGCGCCGCGGCTGGACGTTTTTGGAAGAATCTACGGAATGGCTTCGATCGAGTCAAATGCCCGGTTCCCGATTGTATATTTGATTCACTTTATACGTGCGTGCCTTATCATGTATCTTTCTTCCTAATTTGTTGCTGTCCAGATACATTGCGTGGCAGGTCACATTCTCTCTCCAAAGGGAGATGAATTTCGGCGGACTAAGAAGGGTGTTCTTTTGAAGAGTTCATTCCCGCCAACTACTACTTACACTACACCATTTGGCTTGGTTTGTTATCGTTTTACTACTGTTCAACCTAACGTAGAACTTTGGCTTTTTTTAATATAGGGACTGCTATACTTCTTTACACTTCTACCTTATGTCAGCCAAGGACACGCCTTTGTCCAATGCAAGAGACAGACACTGTGTTTGCAGAAGGTTTTATTTGCCCAGTAATGCTTAGATGTGATCGACCTGTAACCTCTAATAGTGATTAATGTGTTCACTCTCCGGTTTCCTTTCCGAGATGGATTTGAAGATGTAGATTTCATGATTAAGGAACCTGGCCTAATTTTTTAACTTTTGCACTTCTTTTCTCCATTTCCTGCAACTGGATGGAGTGCTAGAGATCTCAAAAGCTTGCACATTCTTTTGTAATTTTGCTAAATCTTAACATAGCTACTGCTGAGCTAGAGATTTGGGGGTTTTTTCCCCAGGAGCAAACATGTCTGTGCGCACATGAGAAAGAATACATCCTTGTAGGGTCAAAATACTGAACAGTGGGCAATGCATATTTATTTACTTTTAATTTATTTATTGTATTTTATAATAATTGTGATGTGGTTGGCTTTATGAGATTTTAATGTTTATGTTTGGAGCTTGATTTTATTGTAAACCACCCAGAGTCCCTCTCTTGGGGGAGATGAGCGGTAATTAAATTTGAATAATAAAATAAATAAATGTTTTAAGAATGTAAATGTTTTTATTTACCTGGATTTAAATATTTTACATTCTTTTAAAATAAATATTTTTACTTATTTTTAAACAGTCTTTGTTTTTTTTACATAGAAACAAGAAGAAAAGTACAGAGGAACACTGATCACTGTGTCAAGAAGTATGCCAAATATCGTGAGATTCCCCAGGATAGGAAGTGGGAATACTTTTTTTTCTCCTGGATTGTGTTATGCCAGCATGTTTTCATATGTTAGGAAGATGCCTTAGTCCATTTAGCAGAATATTGTCAACACAGCTTGGCAGGATTTCAGGAAGGAATGTGAGCTGGATTTTTAATTTTATCAAGAGGGCCTTTTCCCCTTGGCGAGTTGTGCAGGTTGCCTGTAGCTCTTGAATGCATTGCAAACATCAACCTTTGAGGGTTGGCTTTTCCATGGATGAGCTTATCTACAAGTATATATGGTAAATAATAAAGGTTTATTGTGACTTTCAGAGGATCTCTATGTGTTACAGTAGAACCCTAATTGCTTGATCCACGTAATTTAACAGGTTGTGTGATCGGAACTCTAAGCCAAGCCTGGGTATTTTTTAACAACTCCCTGTCAATTTCTTTGCCAGATTCCTATATTTAAAGAAGCCATTGCCGTTATTTCCATTTTTGCTCCATTTTGACTCCTTTCCAGCTTCTCTTTAATTGTCTATGCCATGAAGCCACATCCCCTTTTCCTGTTGCTGGGGAATAAAGTCCTAATGCTATTCCATCCACAAAACAACTTGTAAATTCCAACTGTTTTTTTAACAGTCACATTCTCAGAACCTCTTACATCAAATAGCACATCAACATACCTCCTCCTGCACATACGTATACATACACACATATGTGAAAAGCTTGCTTCTCTTCAGTCTCCCCATGATGTTATTGTGATGCTCAGTGCATAAACAGTGGGGGAGGGAAAATATGTCAATAGCTCTGTCTTGTGGAATATTACAAAACAATTCAAAGAATAAGGTCCATGCCTCCTGATATTATGATTTCTTAGCCCTTTGTGGTATAAGCATCACTGACACCTTGGTATATTTTAATAGAACAATTGTCATTTCATAAGTCCTTATTTATTTGTTTTTTAATCCTGCCTTTATTATTTTTATAAATAACTCAAGGCGGCAAACATACCTAATACTCCTTCCTCCTCCTATTTTCCCCACAACAACAACCCTGTGAGGTGAGCTGGGCTGAGAGAGAGTGACTGGCCCAAGGCCACCCAGACGACTTTCGTGCCTCAAGGCAGGACTGGAACTCTCATTCTCCTGGTTTCTAGTCCAGCACCTTAACCACTTAATTGGCACAAAATACCTGACATCACGCTGGATAATAATTTCTATACAAATTATTCATTGAGTTGTGAATTATTTAATAGTTATTGACTCCAGGGCGCTTTTTAATCTGTAGTGATGGCTGGTTTTGATTTATTCAGGAGGGGATATATGTGCTGAAAACAAATCTTTAGCACAGTCCAGGCATGCAGGAGTCAGACTATCCTACCTGGTGTCAGTTTTCAGCATTCTGGGCAGCGAACCTCGAGAGTCGCCTACTCCAAGTTTGGTGCCTTCTGGATGTGTAGACTTCAAGTTCCAGAAATCCGCCATTCAGGCTGGCAATTTTGGGAGCTGAAGCCCAGACATCTGGTCAGGTAAGGCAGCTGTAGACTAGAGGCAGGCAACCTGGTCCCAAATTCATAAGTCCCCAGCTATGCTTACTAGGTTTATAGGAACTGAGTTCCCAAGCACAGACACTACATAGCCTTTTCCTGATCTAGTCATGGAACTGACCTGTGCTCATTTTAAAACTGTATATTTATAAACAACCATGTAAACAGCATATTAACTGTACCCTTGCATGTTGTTACTTCAAGAATAATTCTGGAAGTCATTGGCATTATTTTCATTGTAAGAATGAAGATGAACCATTCAGATAAATTAAGGGGTACCACTTGCGAATATGGATGCGGTGGCACTGCAGGTTAAACCGCTGAGCTGCTGAGCTTGCCGATCAGAAGGTCGGCAGTTCGAATCCGCGTGATGGGGTGAGCTCTCGTTGCTAGTCCCAGCTCCTGCCAACCTAGCAGTTCGAAAACATGCAAATGTGAGTAGATTAATAGGTACCGCTTCGGCGGGCAGGTAACGGCGTTCTGTTTAGTCATGCCGGCCACATGACCACGGAAGTGTCTGCAGACAAACGCCGGCTCTTCGGCTTTGAAACGGAGATGAGCACTGCCCCCAAGAGTTGGACACGACTGGACTTAATGTCAAGGGAAACCTTTACCTTTACTTACCACTTGCGAATATGGTTAATGCACATTCCTGTTCCTCTGTCAAAAGCTACTTTCTCTGTTTACATGTGTGTCCCAGCTCCCACATAAGCTGAAACTCTTCTATCACTCCAATAGGAAGTGGACAGAAGCCTTCAAACATCTGTCTTCTCTTTTCTTAAGTAGCCCAGTATAGAACATCATCTCACAGTCTAATGCAGCCTTTCTCAATCTTTTGACCCTGGAGGAACCCTTGAAATGTTTTTCAGCCCTTGGGGAACGCCTGCACATTCAGGCTCAAATATAGACCAGAAGAAACAAAATTAGTATATTCATTTCATGTGTAGACCTGTATATATGCATTAACAGTGTTCTTAAACTAAAAATAAAGAATGAAGCTTGCTTCTTTAATGTGAAGTTGCCCGAATTTGAAATAATTTTTTAAAATAAATCGTGATCTCCCAGGGAACCCCTAGTGACCTCTCATGGAACCCTGGTTGAGAAACCCTGGTCTAATGGATCAGCATGGACCAAAGGAAAAACAATCCTAGGATATATGAATTACATTTATTAGTTATTTGTTAGATTTATATTCTGCCTTTCATTCAGGAACTGAAGATGGCTTATCCCTGCAACAGTGTGAGTTAGGGCTGAGAGAGAGAAACAGTGAGGTTCTATGGCTGAGGGTGGAGTAGAACCTGGGTCTCTCCAGTGCCAGTCTCACACCTTGACCCAGTGTTTCTCAACCTTGGCCACTTTAAAGCAAGGCTGGCTGGGGAATTCTGGGAGTTGAAGTCCACACATCTTAAAATGGCCAAGGTTGAGAAACACTGCCTTAACCCCTAAACCAGCTTAGAGTGCGCACAAGATATTCTCTATGTGAACTCTTCACTGCATATCCCTCCGTTTCATTAAGAACAGAAATTAAAAATTTGTTTCTTTTGCTCTATTAAAATTTGCAGTGCAAGATCTGAAGTCTGACAGATCATATGGCTCCTTGGATTTGCATTATTAAGGGTTTGTCTTATTTCCCTTTATGTCTAACCAAAAAGTAATTTTCTGTCTTCTGAATACCATATTTTCAGACACCAAGGGAGAAAATAAACAATTATCTCGACTTTGTTTTAAAGACATAATCTGAAAAAAAACCTAAGCTATGCATTCCTAGTTATTAGTTTATGTTAAATAAGCTCATATATTGTGTTATGCTGTCAGTTTTATAATAATAATGTCAAACAATTGGAGAGGCTCCATAATTGTCCTCATTTTCAATATTGGAACCAGTGAGTTCACAGAAGACTTCCCAAGTATATTTGTGGTCATTTAAAAAAATGAAAGTCCGCACAATTTAAAATAGGCCCTCATTTCTGAACAAGTCATTACTGATGCCATAGACAGATTGGAATAAAACAGGATTTTAAAAAATATTTTATTTGTCAGTCAAGAGGATATTAACAACTTTGAGAAACTTGACAGTTCTTTACAAAATAAAAGTCTGCATCTTCCCCTTTGCATTTTAAGTGTACATGCAGATATCCCAAAATCAAACAAAAACTTGTTAACTACAGTTAAGATGTTTTAACTGATTGTTACAGTTTTAATCCTCTTTTTTATTGAAAATAGAATAATATGTAAGTAAATGGCTGATTTACTTGCAGTTTATTTCAATGCAGGTATGTTGTCCTGTTGCATGATCAAAAGGTACAGTGAGGTGCTGTTGTCTCACAGAAAAAAATGAACTAGAATGACAACTTACATATTATTTTTCTTCCTGGTTTTCTTGCTTAAAACCAGAGTGTATAATTCAGTGCAGAAGAGCACAGGACTTTGTGCTGTTTAATATCTCTCAGGAAGAGGTCATTTTGACAGATTCCAATCCTCATGCAAGATTAAGAAAAGTTGCACGTGCTGAAATGTCTCTTCTGAACATGCTAAGCATATAACTGTTCTCTCTTAAAACTGGACACACTAAAGATGCTATTTGTTTAATTTATTATTGTAATTTTCACATTATAATGATCTAATTGCTACATGTCTATTCAGAAGTAAACCTGAATGCGTTCAGTGGGACATACACCCTGGTAAATCTGAATAGAATTTTAACCTGAATATATTAATATTTTTGTGATGTCCTGAACTTGTTGCCCAGGACAACATGTAATAGTTGCATTATTTGGTTTCAGGATGTTGAGAATAATCCCAAATCCAGGGAATGGCCCACTGAGATTCCTTTGGTAAAATTGGAAGAGCTGCTGCACCATCAACAGAAAAGTGCTGTAATGGAGGAACAGAAGATTAGCCCTGAAGGCCCCCTAGCACACTGGTGGAAATGTTCAAGAGCGTGACATGCTACAGGTGGCAATTCTGCTAGTAGAGACTGAAATGGAGAATTCTGGAAGTAACATTGAAACCACTGGATCCCAAATCCTTCAGTTCCTCGGATTGGTTTCCTTTATTAAGGACTAGATTTTTATTTATTCAATTACTATCTGTTTCTACAAAATCAGAACTACTTTTGCAACTGCTTTAAAATTCCTTAACTATATTTTTAAATCGCATTTTATGTTTGCCTTCAATAGAACAGCACAATGTAGCAATTTATTTGGAAAACAAGTTAAGCAAAATTCTCCAACATAGCAGCATGGATAAATACCCTGGTTTAGGTTAGAGGGGTGAGTGGATTTTTTTTCAGCACCCTTTATATGGGAATGAGCACAAATCTAGGTATGTGCTCATGCAGTGTTTTTTTAAAAAAATTCTTGCTTAAAGAATGAAATCAAGTTTAGTAGAAACTACTTTTAATCTATTCAGCTTTACTGTTTTGCTTGACCTGTCTAGCAAATTAGGAAAAATAGAATGAATGTGCTCAACCCTCTCACCAGTGCATCAATAACCATTAGTATATGATTCCTTCAATATTGACTGAGTATTATCCATTGATTTTTTATTCTTGATATTAGGTGTATTTACTCGTTTTTTTTTAAATGGGCCTGTTATAAACATCTAGAAGCTACACGTTGCGACCTTTTCTAGTGTGGGCTGATACAGCTCTAGTGCAGCCTCCTCCCCTTCATAGCCTTCAGATGTGTTTGGAATGCAACTCCCAGAATTCTCCAGCTAGCATATGGCTGAAGATTTCTGGGAACTGTAGTCCCAACACATCTGCAGAAGACTAGGTTGGGGGAACAACACTCTTGTTTCACCTGATTTCAGAGTGTAGCATCTGAAGTACTTAGCAGTGTTGAGTGAAAAGTAGATTGATTTAACTTTTTAAAACTACACTTTACAGCATCCTTGCTTGCTCAAGCACTGAATGAAACCAGAATGACAAGGTTTGCTCCCTTCTACCTTTGTTACCAGTAACTTTGAAGGTCAAAAAGATTTTTTAAAAAGTATTGTTGCCTTCTACTGGGGAGCATCCCCAGTGGAGAAAAGGACATTTTGGTTTGGAGAGGGGCATAAAGCAAAGTGGTGATGTTTCTGCAAGTCAGCTGTTCAAAATCCACTTTGTGGAAACCTCAGATTGAAGGATAACACATTAAATGAGGCTAGTACATGCAGCACGCTGACATACTGTCATTTAGAAGCAGATATTCTTCTTAATGCCCTTCTTAAAGCAAATTTTACCAAGCAACAACAAACCTGCCTTTAGTGCAAGTTCATTTAAAACTGTGTAAAAACAGAAGAGTGTAAAGAAAGCAAACCAATGTGCAGCTACTGTACGAGCCATCTCTATAACAACATTTTCCATGAGACATCAGCACATCTTTTAAATTGCCAGATTTCATGCAAAAATAGTATATTCTAAAACTTACATTCATTTCATAGACATTTATTTACATATAGATCATTCAGGGCCGCAACTGCGGGGGGGGCAAGCGGGGCATGTGCCCTGGGCACTGTGCTGGGGAGGCGCCCAAATGAGCGCTTGGGGGGGGGCCAAAATGTGCATGGAATCCATGTTTGCCCCGGGTGACACAGACCCTAATTGCGGCCCTGAGATCACTGGTTTGTGCTTTCCACACATTGAAAACCAAAGATTACCATTTCAAGTTGATTTGATTCATTCCAAGAAAACTGAAGCTAGTTTGATATATGCACTAATAATTTAATCCAAAGAAACAGGATTTTCTTGTTACTCATACCAGCCATGTGCCATAAAAATATTTGTAAAGGATTTTCTGCTTTGCTTCTATATAAAATACATTCATGTTTCAGTTCAGGCTTTTTTATTTTACTCCCAAATACGATTAGGCCTGAGTGAAGCGTTAAATTTTACGTACACAATCTCATTTACATTTTGCAGGAAAGGCTGCTTTAGCAGTATATATTTGTAATGTAAAACTATGCAACATTTTTTAAGTCTGTTGGAATGACCCATTTTTCTTGTGGAAGATCACTCCCATCTCTTATTCACTCCTGCATGTCCTTCACTCACAGGACTGCAAATTGATGACATCACAGAATATGCTAACACAGAGTTTCTAGTATGTCACTCAAACTTCCACTAGACATAATTCACTTATATAACTGCAAGTTATTAAGCCATGAACATCCACCTGTGAATCAGCTTTGAGAGAATGGCTGTTTTTGTGATGACCAGGATTTCATAATCACCATGAACACAATTTTAGTTGACTGGTATGTGGATTCAGCCTGATGAATTAATCCCATCATCCTTACCATTGCTTCTGGTGATATACTGTACAGCATATTAACAACATCTTAGACTCAAATTATTAATGTTGGCACCAACATTCCAATCCTGAACAAGGAGAACTTTTCCAAGAGATCCAACATCAACAGCTGTAATGTTATACTAGTCACACATACTTACTGGTTGATACGAATAGTACAATTCAAATCTGGTAGGCAAATGTATTCCTTTGAACACCAACAGCTCAAGCTATGCATGATTACTTAATAAGACATTTTGCATAATGGGCCTGTATGTATTTTTTCTACATTGCCATAATTTTTAAAATAGGACCATGTGAGCAGAGAAAATCACTTGGGAACTTCCAATGCAATTGCTGTCTACCTGAGATCAAGTTCAATACCACATAGGATTTATATCATGAGCTCAGCTATGTGCTGCCAAACCTTAAATGTGGTGACAATAGTGAATAAAGACATTAGTAAGAAGCATTCGGCCTCCACAGGTGGCAGCATCTAGTCAATCTTAGCTGGTCTCAGAAAAGCTAATTAGGGTTGGACCTGGTTAGTACGTGAATGGGCAAACACTAGAAAGTTTTATTTTTTTTTATTCCGCCTTTATTATTTTTATAAACAACTCAAGGCGGTGAACATACCTAATACTTCTTCCTCCTCCTATTTCCCCCACAACAACCACCCTGTGAGGTGAGTTGGGCTGAGAGCGCGCGGTTGTCCCAAGGTCACCCAGCCGGCTTTCATACCTAAGGTGGGACTAGAACTCACAGTCTCCTGGTTTCTAGCCCAGCGCCTTAACCACTAAACCAAACAGTTTCAAGGCTGTAGGCTAGCCTGGGAAGTAAAAGAGAGAAAAAACATCGTTCAATGGAATGGCAAACCATTGTATTGTTGTCAGAGAAGCTACACAGATGGCCCTTGGTCACCAGGGGTCAAGCTCAACTTTAGGGGTCTTAACAAAACAAGCAGCCCTCATGTTAGTTCCAGAAGGTGTGCATTGCACCTGAAGCTCAGTATTTTCTAAATCTAGAATAAACTACCATTGCCAATTAATGTACAGAATGGGCAACTTGTGGGTTGTGTACAGTCCCCCTAGCACTTCCAGGTTGTGCTTCAGTGTTTTGTTTTTAGATTTGGTGTAACACACCTATTTTGCACACTAGCCCCATCCCACAAAAGAGCCTTGCCCCTCCCATTACTGCCACATAACTGCCATATCCAGCAGATCCTAACCAGAAAAAAAAATAGTATTAAAGGTTTAGCCCCCAGCTGCAAAAAGTCACTCATGCTGTACTAATATTCAGGCTAATAGCAATAACTCCCTAAGCCTCAGTGTTCTGATTTGCCTAAAATTATGAAGTGACTAGGAACAGAATTTGACTCAAAGCAGACTTTTACCTTTTGATCCTTCACTTATAAAGAAATATAAGGAGATCCTGCTAGTTCAGACCAAGGCCCACTTCAGTCCAGCATGTGATACTCCTAAAGTACTCATAAGCAGGAGATAAATACATACTCCTCTCCTGCCTTTGTTCCCCTGCAACTGGTATTCGGAGACATGCTGCCCCGAAACCAGAGGGAACATTTGAGTCTTCAAGACTGATAGCACTTGATAGACTTGTCCTCCATGAATATATCCAATCCTCTTTTAAAATCATCAATCCAACTTAGCCTATCTCTTGTAGTAATGAATTCCTTCAGTGAATTATTTGCTATGTGAAGAATTGCTTTCTTTTATTTGTTCTAAATTTTCTTCCAGTTAACTTCATAGGATGACTCCTGATTCTAGAAACCTGAGGGGGAAAAAAAACAATTCTCCCTGCCTCGTTCTCCATGCCATGAATGGTTTTGTACACCTCAATCATTCCCCCTTTTTCCTAAGCTAAAGATTTCCAATGTTCTAATCTTTTCTCGTTAGGAAAGTGTTTGAGCCCCTGGTAATTTTGGCTACCTTCTTCCGTACTTTTTCCAGCTCCATTCTAGCCTTCAAATGTGACCAGAACCATATACAGTATTCCAGATGCAGACATAACCATAGGTTTGTATCAGGATATTACAGGGTACAGTATTGGCAGTTTTATTTTCAGTCCCTTTGCTAATGATCCCTAGCATGGAATTTGCGTTTTCACAGCTGATGAACAGTGATTTGACATCTTCACTGAGCTATCCATTGGCCCCAAGATCTTTTTCCTGGTTAGTTACAGACAACTCGGCCCTCTATTTAGCATGCATTCCTGCATGCTGATCCTGAGTACAGCACACACAACTTAATCACTAGATTGGGAGGATTTTCTAAGCTTTTCTTTAAAACAGTTCCTGTAACTGTTGGGGGAGGAGAGGATGTACAACTGAAACAAATGTGTTACTTTAAATAAATAAGCATAATTTAGCAAGCAAACAATTCCTCTTGCTAAGGACATTTTAAAATGTTGCTTAATTTTTTAAAACAAGATTCTATTCAGATGGATTATACCCAATATATTCCTAGGTACTATTTTAAATAATGGTAATGGTATTTAAGATTGTACTTATAATTCTGAATAAAAGAGGTCATGACAGACATTTCTGGCAGTGTTAATTTTATGTAATCAAAATAATATAGAGTTTAGTGTGTACGCTAATTTGCTCAAAATATTAGTTCTTCAGAAATGAACATTAAAATAATTATTTCCAAGCATCATAGCAATGTAACTAAAAAGGGTACAGATACGATATATTTCTATGTCTTCCTGCAATGAATACATAAAAATTAAGAGTCTCCATTATCCACTATAAAATTACAGCTGAATTACTGGAACTACCAGCCATGTTTCAATGTAGATTGAAGAAAGTATACCAGTCTGTCCCAAATTGGACATATACTAAACTCCAGCTCTCATAATCCCCAATCAGTATGGCTAATGACACCTACTTGGGGAATCTGTACAAAACCATGTTAGTCTTCACTGTCTGCACTGATCAGTTCAGAGGACACAGCTGGACAACAAATTCTGAAGTAAAATCTTTGTAGTTAGGCAATGAGCAGAAAGGGAAGGCGTTGGGAAACACACAGACACAAAAGATATTTTTGTAACAAGATTTACTGCATCAAATGTGCAGATTTCTGTTCAAGAATATCTTAAGTACTTCTAGAATAGACATTAATAAATCAGGCTCTGCCTACATCTTCCATTCATTCATTGTGTCCCGTTAAAAAAAAATCAACTGAATTTCAGATATGAATATTCCAGCAAAATTTAACTCAATTTCAACTGCTGCTTTAGCACTTTAAACTTAGACTGAACCATAGAGAGAGTAAAAAATGAGCAGCTTACCTTCAACCCTGATTATACTAACAGTTCTACAGGGCCACATTTTACACTTATTTCATATATTTGTAAATGATTTTGCTTTCAAGTCAGTAGAATCAAGCCCTGTAGTATTAAGTTTTCAAATTCCATAGAAGTAGCAGCATATGATGCATGTGGATCAGGCAACCCTTTCTTTTTGGATAGTTTCTCCAGTTAGTTTCTTCACTGAAGTGCTGACATTTTTTTAAGCAAACTGTTCAAAGGCTGGGCATAGAAAAGAAGTCCCAAATATAGGACCAAAGGTTTTTCTAATGTTCATATTGTTCATTCAGCCAAAAGTGGAAGTTGGGAGTCTACTTTAAAATCTGTTACTACAGTTCCACCAATCAACTTGGAAACCCCACATCCTCTATTACTTAAAGTCTGCCCAGGCCTCTTGAAAAGGTCAACAAGGGCTAAAAACCTGTGGCCTTGCTGAATATTCTTGCTGAATATCAAGAATCTCAGCAAGCTTTACATGAGTGAAACTGGCTAGAAAGTCAAGATGCTGTGCTCTAAAGTGATGCAAAGGAAAAACAGGTGCTCAGCCCCCCATTCTTCTGTTAAAAAGGAAAAAATATCTAGACTTTAGAATAGGAGGCACAAACATAAAAGTTATGCAGTGTGTTCTTACAAACTAGGTTTCCTTTTATACATCTCAGTTGGGTAGCTACCAAAATAGAAGACAATCAACATCTTTCAGGAAGTGTGTCCAGTAAACAATCTTGCTCATTTTGGAAAGTGTGAGGCCCTATAGTGACAATCACAGGTTAGTATTCATCTAGCATGTGACACGAGGTCCAGTATATTTAATACATATGAAATACAAGTTTTTCCAATGTGTGAACTCATCACCTCCAATAAATTCAACTTTTGTATTGCAGAGCATAACAGCTGCCGTTTAAAGAACAATTACACAATTCCAGCTTTCAGTTCTGTATCAGGTTAATAGATTTATTTGTGGCTTTCAGCATCAAAGAATATTTGAGGTAGACTACTAGCCTTTGTCAGATTTCTCCCTGGAAATTTAAGAGCTCAGTTGCAATGAGGAATTCTTGTTACATATGCACTCAGCAGTAACTGGGAGGATAGACTGTTAAAGAAAGATGCGTGCATGATGTATATCAGGGCAAGAACCTCTTGCTTCTAAAGAGTTCTTAGTAGTACCCATCCAGAGAGACACCTGGAAATCCTATAGATCGCATGGCTGAATCCAGATTTAGAGGAGTGTCACGCAAAAAGTGGATTTCTTTCCTGTTTGCTAAGGGAGTTTTGCACGCGTTAATAAAGAAAGGCCTGTCAAATACTTTCAAGAAGGAGCGGAACTTTTAAAAAGTTTAATGGTTGTCCAGTATGGTCTATGCAATCTTCTAGGACCTAGAACTAGATGGCAAAAGTATTACTCAGTGACCATGTCTTGAGACAGCAGAAGGCTCATGTGGAAAGTCAGATGCTTATTCATTTCAACTGCATCCTTCCCATTTTCAAAATTATCCTAATATTGCTACAGAGTACATTATTCTGAAGAACCTTCCTGCACTGTCAGATGGAGATGCTTAAATAAAGCTCTTCTATTTGTTTCTTGAAGTATTCTCTCAGCTCTGGTCGCTTGGCTTTTAACGTAGGTGTCAACAAACCATTTTGTACGGAGAACATTTCGGAGTGGATGTAAATAGCTTTAACCTGAAATTTAAAAAATGAAATAAAATTATACAGCTATGTAAAGATCAAAAGGAAAAATAAAACTAAATCTGAAAACTCTACTTGGTTGCCTCCTGCCCAGGAACTTGCTGATAAATTACAGACTTCATCAGGCAAAACAAATATAACTTATAACCTTGCTAACGTAAATTACATTCAGTGATTTGGGTTGACGAAATATGAATATGCTTTGTTTTACTCTGGCTTTGGGTGTTCTGTGAAGCAAGCCCCTTTGACCTGCAGTTCATGGTTTATTTTTATTGTATATCACTAATAGATCGCTGTAGCTGGTCATCACTACTTTCATTTTAGGTAAGATCTGAATCCACTTCAGACTGTTTAATTCTGAGTTAATTTGCTTCACTCCAGTTTCCCATGTTTTCCTAAATAAATAAACTTAACTTTATTTTGTTGCTGATTTGTACCTTTTCATTTAGGAAGGTGCATTCTTCCCTGTGAGTAAAGGCTGTTAACCATGGCAGACAGTTCCTGAGCATATGTGTATTATTATTATTATTATTATTATTATTATTATTATTATTATTATTATTAAAATTTATTAGAGGCACCCAGAGTCTATGGGAGTGGGTGTCTATAATAATTTTTTTTTTAAAAATTATACAATAAAAAACATTAAAAACATAAAACTCCATAGGCAGCCTGGACTAAAACAGTCAAACTATGTAGAGCTGCTTGTGACCTGCTGCTTCATGTTTCCCCCAAATCAAGAAGCCTTGGTATAGTTACTCTAAAGTCCTGAACTATAGGTTATATTTATTTATTGTTTGTACATGTTTTAATGTTACATGGTTTGGGTTTATTGTTGTGTGTGCATGTATGTGCTGCATGCCACCCAGAGTCACATTGTTTGAGTTCATGGACCTTATAAACCTAGTTAATAAATAATTAATAAGTTTGGCTCATGCTCTCACCTGGCATTTCACATGTATGTTTTGAATTCATAGACTTTTAAAAATACATTTCAGAAATAACAAAATGTTCTGTTGCCTGAGAACTATTTGAAGATACTTTTATCTTCCCACTTGCTGCATAGGACTGCCACAGGAAAACACATGTTTGTTCAATATTAAAAATACTTTCCGTTTTTAGTAGAGATAAAAGATAACCAGTAGTTATCTTTTTCTTGTTGACGAGAACTGTTGGTAAATGATGGCAACACATTTTTCAAAACCTTACTTCTGGAAACATCTTAAGATAGCTTTACATCTAAACAAGGCATTCTCTTGACGTTTTAAAAAGGGTGCAGCATGTACTTTATAAGAGACTGCATTTGTTTTCAGAAATGAGTATTTAATCATAAAGAACTCCAGAAACCAGGCTCAGTGTTGCAGTTAGTTCTAGACCTCAGGACTGCAGTTCAGAGCCCAAAAGCCAAGAGACATGAGGAGGGAGAGTGACCCCTTAGAGCAGGCAGGTGATGTAAGCAATGACACTCAGGACCAGCATCAATATCTGGGCTAGATAGGCATGCTGGGCCCAGAGGGAACTGATAATGCTTGCTACAACATCCTTTCATGCTAGGGGAAAGGCAGCTGGGCAGATTCATAACTGCAGGCATTCTTACCAATAGTACACAAAATACATTATTCTTCTTCACTGTGCCTATACCCAAGTAACATCCCTGGCTGTGTAAATGGAGAGCCCCATCAGATAATTAAGTTCCAGAAATGAAATTAACCAGACTGCACCACTAATGGGCACAACAGAACTGACAGCTTTTTGATGGCTCTGCGGCGCGTTGTGGCTAGTAAACATGGTGGATCATGGTGGCAATCTAAAGACAGTCCAAAGCTTGCTAGAAAAATAAAGAGTGGAACAGTCATGACAAGTTACCAGGAGCTGAATGCATCTTGTATATAGAATCAGCACAGACAAGAGTGTGAGATTCAGCATAAAAACAGATGGCAATTGTTGTACACCACTCAGAGTCACATGGATTGGGTTCAGTGGCCTTATAAATCCAGTAAATAAATAAATATATCCAACCCTCTGCTCAGTACAAAGATCCAAAGGAAGCCATCCTTGACATACTGTATGGTTGTCTAATATGTGTCATGTTCACCGTTCCAATGTTGCCGGTACATCGTAACGTTTCGCATGTCATTTGGCTGATGCGTGTTTCGTCTGGGAGGGGAGGAGGATTCCATCTCGTGGGATTGTTATATGTTAGCAGCTGGATTGGAATGTGTTTGGGTTATCTCGTGTGTTCAAGGTTCCTTTCCCAGGACATCAGCAGAAACGGTTACCAGCACCTGGGGGCGGGGGGGGGGGAGTTTGCAACGGCAGGGCGAGGGGAGGGATTACGTTTGAGCCGAGGGTTTTTAGTTTGTATTTGGCGCGCTTTTGCTCATTCTCAGCTTTCTCTGTATTTGCATACTATTCTTTAATAAATCAGATATCATTAAGTTCCTGCTTGTGAGTCTGAGTCTATTAGGGTAGGCAATCCTTACAATATGCTCCTGAACACATCTAGTGAAGAGGAGCACATCACTTCTCTGGGGAACTGGTTAATTGTCCTTAATTGCTAACTTTAATCTGCACTGTTAAAAAACATTTTCTTTGGTATTAAAAGTTTGGTTTGAAAGTACCATCAGAAGTGTCATTTGTTGCTTCCGTTGAGGCTGGACTGTGCTTAGGCACCAGTTGGCCTTAATCTGGCCCTGGCGGCCATGCAATATATTTTGTGGAACAGCTTGTAAATTTAAAAAATAAATAAACAAAACACAAATTATGACAGTGATGAAATGCAAGACAGCAGAACCATAGATTCTGACAACCACTCGTGCAATTCTGTGTATTCCTATTTAGGAATAAATCCTACAGAATACACCCAAATATCCTCTCAGGTAAATACGTATGGGATTAGATCCCAAGGGTCTTTTCAGTGAGTTTCTCTTTCTTGCTCCTTTGGGCGTACAGTGCCCATTAGCAAACTTCTCCTATTTGAGTTTTGTAAGCCTGTTATAAAAATACCTATGCACTTATCAGGAGAAGATTAGTCTATGCAGAGAACAAAAAGAACTGCTGTATTTTCTAGGTCAGCTATAAGAATTAAGGGCCTGAACTCACTTCCCAAAACTGCTCTCATCTTATTTTAATATGTGTTCTATTACAAGAGATTTACTGAAAGTAACTCTTACACAATCTTAAATAGATGAAGATATTTTAATAGAAATAGAAATGTCAGTGAACATATGGCTGAACCACAAAGTACAATGATGCATCTAAGGTTTCATATAATGCATGCTAAAATCCCCTTCTATTCGTCTCAAAAAGGAGTTCATCTCATCTTAATCATCAAAGGTACTCATTTTCAGCATTTACCTGTTCAAATGAATGAAGTCCACTCTCTTTTCCTAACTGCACCATATCATCCATTATGGCTTTTTGCAGTTCCTAAGTAAGAACATAAGAAATATCTAGTTATAACCATTAAGTCCAATTTGGCAACAAGAAAATAATAATAACAACAACAACAACAACAACAACAACAACATTCAAGTACTTTTCCCCTTTTTATGTGCTCGTGTGCTGGACAAGTAGCAGTGACAGAGGGATGGAATGGCACAATGAAAAAGGTATGTACTGCTTCATATCCCACCTATTCTGGATTCTGGTTCTCCCAAGTCTACATTCTGGCTTCATCCACCCATCAGTGGCTGTGGCCTTTGATTGATTTAATTGAAGGCTGTACCTACTTGCCCAATAAAGAACAATATCCAAACAATCTGCTGTAGAAAATCTTGGTACACAAATGTCTAAAAAGGCCCCTTCATCTTTATTTTTCAAGCATGCATGTATGCATGTACACGCCTCTGCATGTACACACACACTGAACTGTTATTTGGGCATGGATCTGAATTTCTGAAGCTTTCATTTCCATGTTGGATTTAGCATTAATGCCTGAAGGAATTCAGAGGCCAAAGCTCAGCATGATGGCTTACCTTCCACTACAAGGAAAACAATAGTCCAAATGTTATAACTTGCCAAGGTTATCCCAGCTTAAACATATAATGCAATTCCTGTACTAGGCATTTGGTAAAGGCAAGATCCCTAGCCCACCAAGGTTTTAAGTATTATTTTCTTAAAAAAAAAAAGATAAACAATTAGAAAAGAACTATGGAACATTGTTTTTGTATATAATAACTGCTGTGAAATTTTATATGCACAAAAATGGAAAGATTTTGAAATACCCACAATGGAGGAATGTTGGTGAAGATGATGGAACTAGCAGAGATGGCAAAACTGACTTGTCTGATTAGGGAAAGGAGAATAACATCATTTATTAGTGACTGGAACCCCCAATGGACTTTTTGCTAAAGAAAGAAAAAAATGAACTCGTGATTTATGGGTTTGATGATTAGAAAGGGTAGACTATGGAAAGGAAATTATGATGTAATCTTAGAGAGAGAGGGTAAAATGTACATGCATTTATAATTGCTGTTAAGAACACGGAAGCCGCTTCTTTATAATCTTTTCTTCTCTTTCTCTTTTTTCTCTTTTTCTTATTTTCTTTCTTATCTAATCATATTTTTTCTTTTATTCTTCTCTAAAAGTTGTATTGTTTTTATCTTGTTAAAAATTTCTTTAATAAAAATTATTTTTTAAAAAAGCCATCTGCAATCTGTACTTCCTGAGCATTCTTAACTATGCATTGCATTCCCACCTCCACCCCAAATTCAAACATTCAGAAATGTTTGAATTTTCCCAGACTCCTCCAAGTTTTCCATCCCTGACCCTATATGATACTGGCTCCATCTGGCTCTTTCCATTTTTTGCCAAGTACTTAGGAATGGAAGAAGTTGCCTTAGACTGAATTCAACCTCTGATCTATGGAGTGCAGCTGTTTCTACACTAACAGCAGCTCTCTGGGGTTTTCTACATGCATAGCATGTGTTCTGTTACTGAGCTATGAAGCTTCACCTACAATTCCCAATGAACTTAACATTGATGGATATTACAAGCTGCTTGTTCCCTCTCAACGAGGCATCTGCAAAGAAATCCCACAAATAAGCTTTGAAACTCCAAGCTGAGAAAGAGAATTCATGAAGAAAATGAGAGACCACTGTGAAAACCACTCAGAAGCTATAACTGCTTCAGAATGCAACAGCACAGGCAGTGATGGGCATGCCTTGGTATGCCCATGTAAGACCACTGCTCCGTGAGCTGCACTGTTTGCTGGTGAGCTTCTGGATGCAATTCAAGTACTGGTTATCTATATACTGCTAAAACTCTCACGTCTGTTTGATATTTTGTAACCTTTAACTGGGCAAAGTGGTGCATTGTAGGGCAACAATTTTTGAACTGAGGTACCTCAAATGGGCTAACTTACAGAATGCATCCAAAATCTGGGACACATGACTCCCATAGAATAAAGGTTTGGCAAATTTTATAAAACATTTTATGACATAAACATTATCACAAACATTTTATGACATAAAAAATGTCATAAAACATTTCTTGTGGTCAACTCCTGATGTTTGACTGTGCTATACAGTGGAACACTGGCTACTTTCAAGGCAGATACATCTCTCCCTGAATTTCTAAGAACTTTTCCAGTACATTAGAAGCTGTGCCATTGTTGAAGGCACTGAGGAATCTGGTAAGGATATATCTCTGAAATGATGACCCAACAGGTCACGGGTTGTCTAGTCACCTCTAAAGCCCTTCATGGTTCAGGGCCAGGTTGTCTGAAAGACCACCTCTCTCCCATAGTTTCAGCCTGTCTGGCAAGATTAAGCAGAGTTGGTGCAGTTCAGGTCCCTTAAATTAAGCAATGCCATCTATCCAGGCCCAGGAAGGATACCTTCTCTATCATAGCACCTGCCCTCTAGAAAGATATCCTACCCAGTAATCCAGATAGTTCCTACCCTAATGAAGTTTCCATACTAATTCAAAATGTGGCTGTTCTCCCAGGCTTTGGTTATGGAGCTCTGCTGTTTGCTTGTTTGTTTTTAATATGGGATGTTGACTGAAAGCTTTTAGATTTAGATCTACTGATTTTCGGTTTTTGACAGCTATCTAGAGTCATTCTGGAGTTGGGTGGCCTCCTAAATAAATGGTTTCTATGAAATGTTTTAGCTTTAGTTGTCTTTCTACCAATATTATGACAACATCAGACATTGATCCATACAGCATGAATGGTTATCAAAAGATGGGCTTTGACAGGTACAACTGCATACATATGGTCCTTCTTCCTACATAATGTACCCATAATGTACCTATTCAGAGTGATCTCCTTCCCATACTTGGGAAGCTGTTACAAGCTATCAAGTTGCACCTTTCACTTTAACATTGGCTGCCTGCCACAGGGGTCTTGTAGTACCCTGACAAATTCTGATCCACCGATTAGAATTTTCATCTGTGCCTTTTACTTGCATAATCTCGCTAAAACAGCATTGCACTTGTATATTTGGAGTAGAAAGCATAGGCAGAACAACACATACCACATTGTTACAAAGCTCTGCAAAAGTTCCATCAAAGCCCTTTTTCTTAGCCCAGCCTGGCATGACCTCAGCATCCGGTACAACTATCCCCACCAGAAAGGCCTGTAAGGTAAAATTGGAAACCACATTTGTGACCCAGCATTCCAGTTTAGACCCATGGTCCCAAAATGGTCAAACCAGCCATTATTGAATGAAAGCAGATATACTGAATGAAAGCAGATGTTTCAAAACATGCTCAAAACAACTGAAATGGGTCATTTCAAATCTGAAAATGTTTTGCATACCTCCACTTGCTACATATTCTAAAATGCCTCTTGCATCAGCAAAATAACAGTTTCTAGTAACTGAACTTAATTCCAGAAGACTTGCCACACCATCAGGCAGTATCCATTCTCCACATTATACTAGGCATAAAGTACTGTACCTATATATCATGTGTGTTGAAAGAAAACAAATCATTATCTCCAGACAACTATGCCCCACAGGTAATAGGAGAGTAGTGTACCACAGAAGAAAATAGCTTCTTCTTCACTTAACCTTACAGGAAGCCACAATGAAGATATCTGATTTACAGAACAGAGAGAAACTTGACTAGATTATTGAAATGCCAAGTATTACCTGTAAGCTATCTCCATGCACATATATTTGGGAGACAGGTTCACTACGAATGTAGATATTCTCAATTTTTTCTGGTGCAATGTACTCTCCCTGAGCCAGTTTAAATATATGCTTCTTTCGATCAATGATTTTGAGTGTCCCATTCTGTGAGTAAACCGCAAAGAACAAGTATGTTGATCTAAGAAAAATTATCAGGCAACAGAACTATACTTTAGCAAAATTGCAACTTATTTTACATTTTGGGGTTGGTAAGAGAAGTTCAAGTCATCTCCATGGTTTAGGAAAACTGGCAGCACAGGCACAACCCTATCCTTATTTAGGGGAAAGAAAATCTGCTATTCCAAATGAGGCTAGTAAAAGGTTAAAAAGTCTAGTAAAAGGTTTTGGGATCACAATCTTAAAATGTATTCAATCACATCAATAGTCTGCCTTTCCTCTCTTCTCAACAAGAGAGCCAGTGTGTTGTAGTGGTTAAGTGTTGGATGAGGACGGGGAAGATCCAGGTTCTAATCCATCCTCAGCCATAGAGGTTTGGTCATTTTGGGTCAGTCAATCGCTGCCCAACCAACTCACAAGAACTGGGGATACAATGAAGGGAACTCCCTACTCCTTAGACTGAGCTCAAGGAGAAATGGCAGAGTATAAAGCTAACAGATAACAAATTTGTGAACCCCAACAAGGGTGAACAGCCCTGGAGAAGCCCTGATACTTCCTTACTACATTACAGTATCACATCATCTATACTTATATGAATATCAGTGCCCAACTCATTGATTCTTCTATCATTTCCCAAAATGCCAATGATCAACGAAGATGTAGCTTTTCAACTTCATTCTTAATACAGAACATGAAAAGTTAACAGTTTAGTACATACAGAAAGCCACTTTCCAATGTCCCCTGTATGAAGCCAGACATCCTTGTCCAACGCTTCAGCTGTTCTCTTTCCATCTTTTAAGTAGCCCTTAAAAACATTGGGACCTTTAACACAGATCTGAAAGAGAGATCAACATGCTGTAAGGTGTAGTAAATAGCCTCTGTTTACACAACAACTGCTAGATATGAAGCAAACTGCATTCACATTTTTGCAATGAGAGCTGATTAAGTTATGTACTGTTAGGACTAGAGACTAATATGGCAATCTCCCATAAAGAAGCATTTACATCTTTTGACACTGCTTTCTTTTGACACAGTTCTGGAGCAGCAAACAACAGGGGTTTCTTTATAGCGGTGTTTCTTAAAGTGTGGTCTAAGGATCCTTGGGCATCCCCCAAGATGCTCTCAGGGCTCTGCAAAATCAAAATTATTTGCCATATATTGAAGATATTTGCAAAAATATAAAACAATGTCACTCTTCTCATTATTATTTTTTATTCATTAAAAAAGGGTTTTTTGGTGGAAATATTTATGTTAATATCTAGTGGATTTAACTTTGTTATTTTTACATGATTCAATAAATAAATATTCTATGAAGGCATCAATTTTAATTTTTAATATGATAAATATCAATAAATATAACCCCAACAAACAAAAGCTCTTTTGGGGTCCTCCATAATTTTTAAAAGTGGGAAGGGGTCCTGTGAGCAAAAATGTAAGAAACACTGCTCTACAGTAAGGAAGCTTGCAAGGGCTGACTTCCATTAATGCAGGAAGAGAGAGTGAGTCACCCAAGGACCTACAATGCTTCAATATGTCAGAGAGCAATCCATGCTCCTTCCCATATTAGTTAGGAACATTCTTGATGCTATCAAGTGGACCACCAGCACTCAAACAAAGAATGTTAAGTGACTTGACCATTTGCTTTGTTTTGTTGTTGTTTATTCGTTTAGTCGCTTCCGACTCTTCGTGACTTCATGGACCAGCCCACGCCAGAGCTTCCTGTCGGTCGTCAACATCCCCAGCTCCCCCAGGGACGAGTCCGTCACCTCTAGAATATCATCCATCCATCTTGCCCTTGGTCGGCCCCTCTTCCTTTTGCCTTCCACTCTCCCTAGCATCAGCATCTTCTCCAGGGTGTCCTGTCTTCTCATTATGTGGCCAAAGTATTTCAGTTTTGACTTTAATATCATTCCCTCAAGTGAGCAGTCTGGCTTGATTTCCTGGAGGATGGACTGGTTGGATCTTCTTGCAGTCCAAGGCACTCTCAGAATTTTCCTCCAACACCACAGTTCAAAAGCATCGATCTTCCTTCGCTCAGCCTTCCTTATGGTCCAGCTCTCGCAGCCATATGTTACTACAGGGAACACCATTGCTTTAACTATGCGGGCCTTTGTTGTCAGTGTGATGTCTCTGCTCTTAACTATTTTATCGAGATTTGTCATTGCTCTTCTCCCAAGGATTAAGCGTCTTCTGATTTCCTGACTGCAGTCAGCATCTGCAGTAATCTTTGCACCTAGGAATACAAAGTCTTTCACTGCTTCTACATTTTCTCCCTCTATTTGCCAGTTATCAATCAAGCTGGTTGCCATAATCTTGGTTTTTTTGAGGTTTAGCTGCAAGCCAGCTTTTGCACTTTCTTCTTTCACCTTCATCATAAGGCTCCTCAGTTCCTCTTCACTTTCAGCCATCAAAGTGGTATCATCTGCATATCTGAGATTGTTAATGTTTCTTCCAGAGATTTTAACTCCAGCCTTGGATTCCTCAAGCCCAGCTTGTCGCATGATGTGTTCTGCATACAAGTTGAATAGGTAGGGTGAGAGTATACAGCCCTGCCGTACTCCTTTCCCAATCTTAAACCAGTCCGTTGTTCCGTGGTCTGTTCTTACTGTTGCTACTTGGTTGTTATACAGATTCTTCAGGAGGCATACAAGATGACTTGGTATCCCCATACCACTAAGAACTTGCCACAATTTGTTATGGTCCACACAGTCAAAGGCTTTAGAATAGTCAATAAAACAGAAATAGATGTTTTTCTGAAACTCCCTGGCTTTTTCCATTATCCAGCGGATATTGGCAATTTGGTCTCTAGTTCCTCTGCCTTTTCTAAACCCAGCCTGTACATCTGGCAATTCTCGCTCCATGAACTGCTGAAGTCTACCTTGCAGGGTCTTGAGCATTACCTTACTGGCATGTGAAATGAGTGCCACTGTTCGATAGTTTGAACATTCTTTAGTGTTTCCCTTTTTTGGTATGGGGATATAAGTTGATTTTTTCCAATCTGATGGCCATTCTTGTGTTTTCCAAATTTGCTGGCATATAGCATGCATTACCTTGACAGCATCATCTTGCAAGATTTTGAACAGTTCAGCTGGGATGCCGTCGTCTCCTACTGCCTTGTTATTAGCAATGCTTCTTAAGGCCCACTCAACCTCACTCTTCAGGATGTCTGGCTCTAGCTCACTGACCACACCGTCAAAGCTATCCGCGATATTGTTATCCTTCCTATACAGGTCTTCTGTATATTCTTGTCACCTTTTCTTGATCTCTTCTTCTTCTGTTAGGTCCTTGCCATCTTTGTTTTTGATCATACCCATTTTTGCCTGGAATTTACCTCCAATGTTTCTAATTTTCTGGAAGAGGTCTCTTGTCCTTCCTATTCTATTGTCTTCTTCCACTTCCGCGCATTGCTTGTTTAAAAATAATTCCTTGTCTCTTCTGGCTAAACTCTGGAATTTTGCATTTAATTGGGCATATCTCCCCCTATCGCTGTTGCCTTTTGCTTTCCTTCTTTCTTGGGCTACTTCTAGTGTCTCAGCAGACAGCCATTTTGCCTTCTTGGTTTTCTCTTTCTTTGGGATGTATTTTGTTGCCGCCTCCTGAACAATGCTGCCAACTTCTGTCCAGAGTTCTTCCGGGACCCTATCTACTAAGTCCAGTCCCTTAAATCTATTCTTCACCTCCTTTGCATATTCCTGAGGAATATTCGTGAGCTCATATCTAGCTGATCTGTGGGTCTTCCCTAATCTCTTTAGTCTGATCCTAAATTGTGCAAGAAGTAGTTCATGGTCTGAACTACAGTCAGCTCCAGGCCTAGTTTTTACCGACTGTACAGATGTCCGCCACCTTTGGCTGCAAAGGATGTAATCAATCTGATTTCGGTGTTGTCCATCTGGTGAAGTCCATGTGTAAAGCCGTCTCTTAGGTTGTTGGAAGAGAGTGTTTGTTATGCAGAGTGAATTGTCTTGGCAAAATTCTATCAGCCTATGTCCTGCTTCGTTTTGTTCTCCCAGGCCATACTTACCTGTAATTCGAGGTGTCATTTGACTGCCCACCTTAGCATTCCAGTCTCCTGTGATGAAAACAACATCTCTTTTAGGCGTGTTGTCCAGTAGGTGCTGCAGATCCTCATAGAACTGCTCTACTTCAGCTTCTTCAGCATTTGTGGTTGGGGCGTATATTTGGATCACTGTGATGTTAGATGGCTTGCCCTGAATTCGAATTGAGATCATTCTGTCGTTTTTGGGATTGTATCCAAGCACTGCTTTAGCCACTTTACTATTAATTATGAAGGCTACTCCATTTCTTCTGTGGTCCTCTTGTCCACAGTAGTAGATCTGGTGGTCATTTGATGTGAAGTGGCCCATTCCAGTCCATTTCAGTTCACTGACGCCCAGAATGTCTATCTTTAATCTTGACATCTCACCAATAACTACATCCAATTTGCCCTGGCTCATAGATCTTACATTCCAGGTTCCAATGGTGTGTTGATCCTTAGAGCATCGGATTCGCCCTTCACCACCAGCACCGTCGGCCGCTAGCCGTCCTTTCGGCTTTGAGCTAGCTGCGTCATCACGTCTGGGGCTAGTTGAGCTCATCCTCTGTTCCTCCCCAGTAGCATTTTGACCATCTTCCGACCTGGGGGTCTCATCTTCCGATGGTATACCGACATATCTCTGGTTGTACTGATCCATTTAGTTTTCACGGCAAGAATACTGGGGTGGGTTGCCATTACCTTCCCCAGGGATCGCATTTAGTCTGACCTCTCTGTCATGACCTTCCCGTCTTGGGTGGCCCTTCACGGTTTAGCTCATGGCATCATTGAGGTGCTCAAGCTCCAGCACCACGACAAGGTAACGATCCTTTGCGGAGTGACCATTTGCTTTACTTCCAGCAAATTCCTTTTCAAACTAGTCTAATGGAACATGCTTTGAAATGCTCTATTTTGGTTGCTGTTCTAGAGCTCTTATCTATAACAAATGGTGCACTTAGGTTTATAGTTAAGAACAGAAATGAACAAGTACCAATACTGTACACATTACCTCTCCCTCTCCTTTGGAAGCAAAGTAATTCAATTCTTCAGCATCCACCAGTTTAATTAAATTACAAGGCAAAGGTGCTCCGACATGGCCTGAAAATCAAATTAGGAGATATGTGCTTGGGTTTTTTTCTCTTAGAAAGGTAAAACAGAGAAACAAAAAACCAGCAACAGATTGTTATCACATAGCTATCTGCATATTACTGAAATAGCAGACGTCATGCATGTGTAATTAAGTGAAAAAAGTAATTACAAAATCACAATATCTCAGGGTGAGAGAGGTGGAGGAAACAGCCTATACACCCACTGCTCGTCCCTCCCTGAAGACTATGCCAGAGAAAAAACAGTTCACAACTGAGCTGCAATTTATCACACATACTGAAGCTGGAATCCCAGTAAGCTACACGACTATAGATATTTACAAACAGCTATTTTGTTCACCATCACTTATACTTTCCACTGCAGAAGAGATGAACTATTGACTGGTTTTAAGAAGAACTTGCCTGTTTGGCAGAGGACATTAATGAGTCAGAAGCAGCCTACGGGTACTATGAGCACACAGATAATTCTCCTGCAAACCTGCATGTTTTAGGATTCTGGCCTTGCTTTCAAGCTTACATGACCACATTCACCCGTCTTTTGTGAAGCTGCCTTTGTTATTACCTGACGTCCAATCTCCTGGGGTGGTAAAGGTACACCCAGCTGTACACTCTGTTTGACCATAGCCTTCATAAACCTATCAAATACACATTATTTAAACAAGACAGCAATGTTAGTATTTTATTTGAACATTGGAAGGAATAAAGATCTCTGCTGTGCACAGAAGGGACATTTATATCACTTGGAATCACTGACATTGCCACTGCATGAGCAAAACATCTGGTTCTTGAACTTAAGTGGTAAATAAAGAAATTAGAAGTGGTAAATAACACCTATAAATTCAGAAAGTGGAGAGGGAAATGTTTCTGGATTTTGTTGCTAGGCCAGGAAAAATTGCAAGTGGCTAGGAGTTGAATTATTGATATCCACCAATAACAACATTTTTGAGGGCTAATGTTGTAAGCTCTGCCTGGACTAAGGAAGGAGCATCATTAATTCCTGCAAAGAAAGGAGGAGGGCATTGTAAGCCTGGGCCCATGATGCCCTTGAACCCCTGACAGTCTGAGTATCTGTCGACTTTAATAAAGGCAAGTGGCTGTATCAAAGTCTTGGAAAGACAACTTGGCTTGTAGACAGTCCATCTTGAGAACACAGATAATTTTCCAGATGGTAGCTAGTCAGCAGAAGTGAAAGGCAGAAGAATGGTAACTGCCTTAGTAATCTGGCTTCATCCTGTAATGATCCCACCCAATAATTTGGCTAAAGCTGAGAGAAAAATTCAGATCTGGCCTTTGCTATGAACCAAACATTCTTAAAAGAGACTGATCTTTTTAGGATAGTACATCATTTCTATTATGAATGTATCTGGTCCTCATCTGACCCTTAAGTAGAATTACTAGACAGAAAAGGTGCATCTGAATAATGCTCTGGTAGATCCTACCTGACATCCTAGTGCCGCTCGAAGGAAACCCAGAACTGTAGGTGAAGCAGGAGCAGCGCCAGTAACAATCATCCTAACACAACCACCCAGGCCTGCCTGTGAGATAAACACAATTTTGAAACACAACATAATGTCATCTTATCCTAATTCTATTGCTGTGGGAAAACAGTGAAATTCTCCATATGAGCAACCCCACTCCCCACAAAGGTAAGGCCATCCCTGCTATTCTTTCAGAGGGTCATTGAGACCTAGCTTTTCCAAAAGGCTTTTGCAGGGAGCACTGATAAATGAACGAATCCCGAAACTGTGGCACCAAGGATGGTGGGGGAGTTGATTTGGGGTTTTTTGCTTAAGTCTTAATTGTTTTAATCTGAGTGATGTGTGGATCATGGAATATACACTGCTCAGAGCCACATTCAACTGGAGTGGTGTATGAGCCTTAGTAATAAAATAAAATAATTAAAAGAAAGGTGTCTGCAGGAATAGTGTGCCTGTTTATAATGTGCAACGGCTTCCAATCTGCAGATCCATGCGTGTCGATTAACTGTTGTCAGAGACATGGGTAAATGGGACTGCTCATTGCTGCTCCCAGGGTGAATTTGGCTACATTTCCAAATGCCTGAATATTGCTTCTCTATTATTGCTTCTCACAACCCATTGCCCTCCAGTTGTATTGGAGAGAACTCAGTTCATCTAGAAAACAACAAGTGGGGAGAGCAGTTACTATATATTGCTTAGATTAGCAGAGTATGTTTGAAATAATAAAAGGACCCACTTTTTAATGAGACTGAAAGAAGATTTAAATATGAGTACTGTATTTCAGAACTTAATGTACTTTCCACTCCTCATTCTCCAGTACTGTATCAAGATCACCTGATCTGCTGAAAAGGATCACTAACGACTCAAATCTTGCCCCATACAATTTAAATGTAAAAAAGGGAAAGAGAAAAGTAAATTAACTGACAAGCCTCTAGGATAGATATTTGGGGAATGGGGAAGGAAGGGCAATTAAAGAATTGGAAAATCTCCTTCCTTCCATAGCAAATTTTTTAACTACTGTACTTACATGGCCTGAGCCTTACATAGTTGCCTATATCAATCCCATTGTTTTTAGCATACTATATGACAATAAAATCAATCCAATTAAAATCAATATTCTCAACATCAACCTTAGCACAAGATACGAGTTTTGCCACTTTCCTATATACTGGGAAAATGGCGGCTAAATATACCTCCCTAGGGAGAACATTCCAGAGCTCAGGATCCATATAGAAGGTTCTTTCCTGCAATCAGACAGCTGATTTTGGGGCAGCCAAGGCAACTTGAAAGACACCTCTCTTGCTGACCTCAATAACTGGACAGGTTTAAAAAATACAAGTATTTCCTTTCCTTTTCTCGTGGACTTAAAATTATCTTAATTTATTTTTAAATGTTTGGTCTGAAATATTTAGGCCTTGCTCAAATGTGAATTTGAGTAGAAGACTTACTAAACTCAGTGGGTTACTTCTGTGAAAATAGGTATGTTGACTAACTCTCCAATACCCCCACTAGAAGGTACTTCAACAGAGTACGTGTGCCCCTCTCCCCCAGAGACAAGTTTTAAAAGCTGTTTCATAGGTTTGCACCAAAGAAAAAATTACTTGATTATAACCAAGCTATTTTCCCATTTTTATCACCTGAATCCAGCATATGCTGGAGGGCTTCACCCATCCCTACATTTAACCTACCCTGTTAAATGCCTTGAGAAATTTCCAGTGTAAATTGCATCTCTGTTGTGAGAGATTCTCACAAGATCCAGTTATATAAATCCTTACCTGTATTTTGTTAAAGAATAATTTATCCCACAGGCTGTCATTTCTAATGATCCCACTTTGAACTTCTGCCTTTTTACGAGTGGCAGCAAATTCAAGAAGCCAACGTTTCATAGGAGTGTCTGCTTGACTAAAGATCTACGAATCAGTGTAGAAGAACAAGGAGAAAGACATGAAAATGTTACTTCATAGAAAAAAATGACAAGGAGCAAATATATTATTCATATAAGCAGACACGACTCTACAAATGTCATTAGTCCTGTACAATTGTTAGAATTAATAGTAGCTGCACTATAAAGCTATTAGCAAAAAGCTAACCTACTAGCGTTTTTTTTAAAAATTATGCTCTATTTTCCTTTATTCTGAAAGTAACTGAAATCTAAATGGAGATTAAGATATTTTGAGATATGTTAAGTGTTTTAATATGTTTAGTTTGGCATGGTTATATATAATTATTTGGGAAATTATGGCAACAGAACAAAAAACATCTGGTAACCGCAGAAAAATTCCCAGCTCCTAAAAAGCCAATTATGGCTGATCATTATTTTTATTACTGTCATGTGAGGCAGCAATAATGCCAAATTTTCAAGATAAACCACTACAATCATATTTTACAAACAGTTTTACATACAAAAAGAGTAAAGAACGGAAGTCAGACTTCATTTATGCCACATTAATCATTCCACATAATTATATACTGCCTATCAAGTGTGTACATATTTGTATGTACCAATAGACTGCAATAACAAATATATTAAAATGCAGTATAAAAAACATTGAACACTGGCTTAAACTGCAATGGAATATGTGTTTTATTTCAAAGAGAAGGTACTCAAAAGATTGCCATAAGACAAATGACTCTCTTCCTGGGTGTTGCATTTGATCATGATAGTGATGGTATTATAATCCAGTGATGCTTGCAACAGCTGGGCAGGTGTAGACAAGAAATATTTTCTCAATTATCCTGGTACCTTGATATTTAAAACCTTAGAGGTACTGCCAAGGGTGAGGGGGCTGACAAATGCAGTATTGTGCTGTCCCAATACAAGCCCCACCCCTTTTGTGCCTTTGTTATGATGTGCCATAGATGCCCATATGGATTGAGCCAATAACACGATGCTGCTTTTTGTCATTTTGATGACAGCAGAAAGCTTCTGTAGTCACCCATGGATACCAGAATCAAATACCGATTTTGCAAGTTCTTTTTCCTATTTGGAAATCTGCACTCAAGTATAAAATGAGGTAGGCAAATTCTGCATCTTGCTATGCTTAAATTCAGTGATAGCAGAGTAAAATAATTAAAAGTAAGCAATGTCTAGACATTCAAAGCCAAATATTAACACCGCGATAAGAAAAACAGCACTGTATCACCAATAAACACACCCAAGCACTGCTGGTGTCTCCCCCAGCAGAGACTTCAGTGTCATTCCCCAACCCCCAGGTAAGGATGCAGGTGGGCAGAGCCCAGTCAGCCTATGGTATTAGCCAGAAGACTGTCTGCACCAGGGTTTCTCAACCAGGGTTCTGTGGAACCTTAGGGTTCCATGAGAGGTCACTGGATGCCCTAGGAGATCACAATTTATTTTAAAAATTATTTCAAATTCGGGCAATTTCGCATTAAAGAGGAAAGTTTCATTCTTTATTTTTAGTTTAAGGGCACTGTTAATGCATATATACAGGCCTACACATGAAACAAATATAATAATTCTGTAACTTGTGGCCTATATTTGAATCTGAATGTGCAGGGGTTCCCTGAGGCCTGAAAAATATTTCAAAGGTTCCTCCAGGGTCAAAAGGCTGGTCTGCATGCTCCTACAGAGGCACAGGCACAGAGCTGGAAATCAAGCAGTACTGAGGCCAGCATTCTGAAGCCAAAGTTTTCCTCAGCTGCTAATCATGCTCTACTGACATTCTTATTTCACACTACAGATAACATATTTAGACAAGTGTCTGTGGGATAGAAGAATACACTTTTTGTAAAGTAGAACATAGGGAGCCTCTCGGCCTCAGGCTCACAGACCAAACCCGGGGCAATATGGGCCACAGAAATCAAACCTGATCTCCTGGGGGTCCTGAAGGCAACAGTAAATTTCAGATAAGAATATAGACAGCAAGATCACAACCCTCATATCACCTGAGCACAACATTCATGAGTGATCTAGCTGTATTCTCCTTTCTATTCTACGCATGGAATTCAGTACTAAAAGGAATCTAACTGCAATTCTCACTTAGCATAATACCCAGGCTGAACACAGAAGAGGCTCCAAAGTTTGACTTCTGCCTAGGAACATTAAGGGAAAACAATTCGAGACAGACCCTTGAACATGTCCATTTGAAGACACAGTGTGATGGCTACAAAACTGAGCCACTGCACAGGTTTTTTGGCATTTTATCTACTGTCTTCCATTCTATGGCACTGTGTTCACTGAGATGGTGGTCAGTGTTTCACTGGTCATTTTCCAACTGCACACCACATTATCTACCCCCTATTTTCTGTCTTCCAGGTCAAGGCAGAATGACTATTTATGATCACACCAGCACTGACCAAGAAGAATGGAGGCAACAAGGTACAACAAAGCTTTTGGGATTTCTCCCTCTTCTTTGCAAGTACTCTAAGAACAAGAGAATTTGCAGAATGTGACTGGTCAGAATTTAGCATGAAAGAATTGTTTTTCTACCAAATCTCCTGTCATTACAATGGGTAAACAGGTGGGTGAGAATGGTGGCAATAGAGAACATTAGCATGTGATGCAGGGAACAAACAGAAGTTCAACACTTGCTAAAAATGGTAAGACTAAAGAAATAGTTGAAAATATAACACTTTTTACTGAACAGGATGATATTACACAGGAACAGAAGAACGACCTTTATTTCACTTGCTACCTGACAGAAGAGCACTTAGTACTGCAGGCCTATTGCAGTCCTATAATAATTACACTGTCTCTTATGTATTTTGAAAAGAGACAAGAGCTGTTTTGGAACAAAAATGTAGCAATCCTTTGGGCTACAGTATACATATACCAGGTACGTTAGTTCTGCCTTATCAGTTAGTAGAATGATACAAATGGACAAATTCTTATATGAATTAATCTCATTCTAGTAATCGTTTTTCCTAAAATTCTTCTTCTTCTTCTTATGATGATGATGATGATGATGATGGTTCTGCAACTTATATGATAGATTTTTCCAGAGGCCAAACTCGGACTTCAACAAAATCAATTTTCAAACATCAGATAAAACATTTTCCATTTTTTTTTGTTCATAAAAATAACATCCAGCCTAACAAGCATTTAAGTACTTAAATAAAGTTAAATGGAACGTACTCTTCTACCGTAAATTTTGGGTGCAACATTCTGAGTAAGTAAGCTGGCTTACATAAAAGTTAAAAATGCAGCAGCCAAAAAATTTAAGGAAAGAAAGAAGTATCCAGTCCCGCCATATTGAATAAGATCATCTTTTTATTTGCCAGCAGAAATGGTAGAAAGTACCTTATCATACATTCTATTGAGCAGCCTTGGCACGACAGGAAAGATGGTGGGACGCAGAGCTTTCATATCATCAGACAGCAACCGGATATCTCCTTGGAAGAAGCCAATTCGTCCCCCATGACAATACACTACAGACTGTGATGAGGAAGGAAAGGAAACCAATTAATTACTATGCTTTTACCCAGTATGCCCCAAATGTGTGGGATTATAAAACCCATACCCCTCAGGCATCTCTCTTATTGGTGGCGCTGCAATATCACAATTAAATAACTCCTGATAGGAAGGCCCTATCCAACAGCCTTGACCATGTCATATGCATAATAGAAGAACTGTCCGGGGTTCTACTACTAGGGGACAGATGATTCTACTGAAAAATCTAAGATTTGCTTCCTCACAATACTGATTTACTCTGAAAACCAGTAGTAGTGGGTGATGCCTATCCACCCTATGGTTTAAGTTCTCTTGGTAAAGAAATTCCATTAAAATTTCAGTACTAGTTGTAGGGCAAACAACTAGCTGTAAAGTTTAGGAGAAATAGTCTTTGGAAGAGAGCACTTCATTTCAGGTTGTATGTTGCAGGTCTGAATATTCACTTTAGAAGAGCTGAGTGTTGAAACTATGCTTTTCCAAGTGAAGCAGTAAAATGTTTTTTAAAACCACAATCCTTCTGGAGTAGCTGTAATTTTAGGTTTAAAGCAGACTCGCTGGCAGGACTTGTATGTAATTTTTAAGCATGGTTAAACTATGGAGAATCAGCCTAGTTTCTCCGTGAGCTTACGTATTCTTCTTAGTTTCAAGGGGAAAAAAAAGCAAAGTTCAGCTTCTGTTTTAAATTAAGTCCAATTTAGCATGTTTCTGACTCTTAAATTAAGGATAATTCTCACTATAATTAGTGGAAAGAAGCCAGCTTCAAGACACAAACTGTGGAGAGGGTTTGTTTTCATGAGCTTAAATAAAACAGGGCATGGGTGAATCCAGGCATAGGTGAGTAATTCTTATAATGCTATACTATGATTCAGTGCAGTGTTGTTCAACCTTGGCAACTTTAAAATGTGTGGACTTCAACTCCCAGAATTCCCCAGCCAGCCTGCTGTTGAAGTCCACACATCTTAAGGTTGCCAAGGTTGAAAAACACTGACCTAGTAGCACATCTGGGCCAGCCCATTGCCTATTCATCCATTTTCATTGTTCAGCAGAGGAAATGTTGGCTTCCACTGACACTGAGGCCTTACCTGTACCATTCTCTCAAACATGTGTGCTAAAGGCAAATAGGAAATGTGTACATCCTCATATGTAGGAGACCACTGACTCTGGAAAAAAAAACACAACAAGGAGCCCCACGAGGCCTGGTCAGTCTAGGCAGTTTCTTACCTGTATCACTCTTTCAAACATGTGAGCCAAAGGTAGGAACGAGATGAGAACATCGTCCTGTCTCGGAAAGATCACTTTCTGCAGATGAAGGGCATGGGAGACAGAAAGGAAAGAAACACTGACAGGAAGACACAACAAGAAAGTCATAAAACAATAAAAAGAAAAATGGCACCAAGAGGGGCAAAAGGGGGTAGAGATTATTACGTGAGAAAAGAGAACAGTGTTTGAAGTAATGCGTTAGGCCACGACACCAATGGAGCTATGTTAGCAGGAGTGGTGAGTAACACAAGGGTGTATGCAGAGAGCTCTCTCCACTGTACAGGGCACCAAAGGTGTCCGTTCCTAATCACAACAATACCAAAATGACAAAAAGTGCATCGTATGACTGATCATGACACAAACTCTGCCCTTTCAAATTTGCATCATGACATCTCATGTAATTATGGAAGGAATGGCATTTGCATCATGGCACATATTTTATCACTCCCTTCCCTCCCCCACTTCCTCCAGACACCTATGCAGGTCCTGTGTGTTCTGAGACCTGAGCTGTGAACATGCCCTCCTATTCAAGTGTCTGTGATGCCAACTCAAAACACCTGCTCCCAAAAATGCTGTGAGGTCCGCCTTGGATACTTTTGCTGCTTGGGGTTTTCCCCCACAGAAGTGCCTCCTTTGAACATTTTCAGCAAAAATGACCAATTACTAAGCAACAGGTTCAAATGTCAACATCCACATAGGTTAGGAACATAAGTTATTCTAGATCAAGTCAAACCATTTAGCTAGCAGACCAGCAAAGGCTTCTAGGGTGAACACTATTTGTAATGGAAAGACAGGATATTTATTTTTAGAAACATCCATCTATTTTTATTGAAACATTATTAAAATATTATGATCCATTTCTGTCATAAGCTAGCATTTGGACAATCACAACATCAGATTGCAAAATTGGTAGGTTTCCTTATTCCCCAGTAGGAGAAAACTTGTGGCCCATAATAGCTGCTTGATCCACTGCATCAGCTATGAACTACTAGTGACAGATTCTAGTCCCGCCTTAGGCATGAAAGCCGGCTGGGTGACCTTGGCCAGTCACTCTCTCTCAGCCCACCCCACCCCACAGGGTTGTTGTTGTGGGGAAAATAGGAGGAGGGAAGAGTATTAGGTATGTTTGCCACCTTGAGTTATTTATAAAAATAATAAAGCCGGGATAAAAATAAAATAAATAAAATTTGTACGCATAAAGACTGAAGAATTGATCATTCACATATCCAGATAGGGCCAAAAAAGGGTCCCCTCTAAAATCCTGGACAATTGCAGCTAAGTAGTGGTGAGGATACCATAATATACTTCGATTCTGGTTTAGTGCACTGTGTGAACCTATCCATAATGGTTAGTGTTATGTCTCAACAAGGCCACTATAGCTCATTAAATGAACCACAGTTAATATGACTGAACCCAATTAACTCAAGGTACCCTCTGGGTCTTAAACAGAATACAGCATGTGATGCTTTCATGAGGATAAGATATGATATAATAATGTAATGTAATGTAATGTAATATATAAAATAAAATAAAATAAAATAAAATAAAATAAAATAAAATAAAATAAAATAAAATAAAATAAAATAAAATAAAATAAAATAAAATAAAATAAAATAAAATAAAATAAAATAAAATAAAATAAAATAAAATAAAATAAAATAAAATAAAATAAAATAAAATAAAATAAAATAAAATAATAAATGGTATAATACAAATATCATAGCCAGGTAAGTGGTCTAGTGGTTAGGTACTGGGCTAGAAACCAGGAGTCTGTGAGTTCCAGTCCCACCTGAAGCATGAAAGCCGGCTGGGTGACCTTGGGCCAGTCACTCTCTCTCAGCCCAGCTCACCTCACAGGGTTGTTGTTGTGGGGAAAATAGGAGGAGGAAGGAGTATTTGGTATGTTCGCCACCTTGAGTTGTTTATAAAAAATAAGAAAGGTGGGATTAAATAAATAAATAAATAAAGGCATGGGAATCCTCTGATTTTTTTTTAATGTCATGTTATAAATTAATATTGCAACCTTGCTTTCTGGATGCCTGCTAAGGCTTCCATGCTTTAAATTACATGGGTTCTTTATTAACACTTTTTGTTTGCTACCCTACTCACAAAATATTCTAGATAGAATGGACTCCCTTTCCATCTCCATTTTTTAAATGACCAATTTTTTAAACAAATTATTTCTTTATTGCAGAAAATCATTTTATACATACTCTAGACTGAGATACTCAGAGAAAGAATTGTAGAAAGGCTATTACTAGCTGAGAGCTGAAGGAGTTGGTATGAGAGAAAGTAGCATTTGAGCTTCTCTGACCCATTTTAGATAATGAGGACTTCTACTTATTCTTGAAGTGGACAACATAAATATTTAAAGGCTATGGCTTTAAATTCACTTTCTTTTTTCCAAACTGCTTCTTGCACTTGATCCAGATTTAATCATGCTTCAAGAAGACCTCTCAGTGTAACTTACATTTTAAGGTAATCTTAACTAACTAGTTACACAGATTTCAGTGGGACTGCCTGAACCATGTCCAAGCCTCAAGTTGGGATGGCCCTCTGTTTGTTTGTTGGTTTGTTTACCCACCGTACAAAATTATCTCTGGGTAGGAAGAACCTCTTAAATTAAAAAAACCCAGCACAACCAGTTTGTGCTACTATTAAGCATCAGTTCAATACTTAAACCAATGGCACTGGAAATGACAGTCATGATTCACAAGCAGTCTCCTAGGACAGACAGTTTTCTGTCTTGTAGGTGTTTCCACATCCAATATTATATAGCTCATTTTGCTGTCAGGTTCCAAAATAAATAAATAGAGTATTCACCTCTGTTACTTTCAAAAAACCTGAAAAATCAGCCACCACATTTCCATGAGTCAGCATAGCACCTTTTGGATTACCTGGAGAATGGAGGAAGAAACATCTATCAAATAAACATTCACATTTACCACATAGGAAAAATGGGCAAAGAAGTCAGCACCCCAGAGAATTCTTTCAAAATCTGTTTCTTATTTGCTAATATGCAATGATCTTTGACAGGATGTACATTGTCAGCCTTTAAATGCCTGCTTAGCACTTAACAGTTTAAGCAGTTTTCACTGATACAGTTATCAGTGAAGACAAAAAGGGACAATCAAACAAATCACTTCTTATACTGTACACACAAAAGGGACTTTAAGGGACCCTACCAGACATTGTCCATGTCTGGTAGAACAGTAATTTTTCTAGTGTTGAAACTTGGCTCCCAAACATTTTCCCCTCACTGAACTAAATTTGAAGTCTCATCAGCTATATTAGGAATGAACAGCTCCCTGCCCCTGCCACACTCAAGGGCCACATTTCCTTTGCAATAATCTTTTGGACAGCATGTGCCAATTTGGTGGAGGGGGCTAAACAATGAGGCACAGAGAGAAATGGAGGCAGGGCCACCCACCATCTCTCTTTCTGATGCTCCTGTTTCCCTCTCTTTTCTTTGCCAATTCCCCCGATTCAGCATGGGGTTAGCACAAGCTTTTAAAATCAAGTTGAGGATGCTCTACTATAGCCACTCATATTTTAAACATATTTTAAAACAGCTTGCTTGTTTCAAGGCTATCTTTGAAAGCTAGCAGCTTTTAACCAGGTTCAAAAGTTGATTTATGTTACAGCTTTATATAAAATCCAGAGCAGTTGTCTTGCTTAATACAGTCTATCAACACCACAGCCAATTCTCCTAGTGCTATCTGATGGACAGAAATCAAGATGTGTTTTCCTTCAGAACTTTATAGGCTTGAAAGCATTAAGAAATGCATTAAATAAATGTAGTATTTGGTGTGGGTAAGTGTGGGTAAGTGTGGGTAAGTGTGCAAAAGAGGGGGAGGGGCAGGGAGGGCAAGGATTATTTTTCCCAATAAAGGACATTTCCTTGAAAGGGGAGGTAATGCTATGTACAGTAAAAATCTAAATATATGACATTTGGCTTCTGCTTTTTCAGATTTTTTCCCCTAAAGATCTTTTCTTGGTGCATCTGACTGAAGATCAAGCTGAACAAATGAGGTCAGGTTCCAAAACATTATTAGAGAAGTGAAAAATAGATTAAAATTCATTTCCTAAATGTATATCTCATTAATAGAGCAGGTAGATTTAGAGAAGAAATAATGAAAGTATCTGTTAATTAAGTACACTCCAGTATAGTGTGAGAAAAAGCCAATTTAACACTTTGTATCAGCAGGCTCTTTCACTTGTCAAGATATATAAATCAAACCAAAATAACCAGGATTAGGATTGTCAGAATCCAAGTAGCTGAAAGTTCAATCTTTCTGGAAATACGTTTTTGCAGAGAAGAAAGTAACCCCTTCATTACTCATGTATTTCTGACTGTCCATGGGATATTTAGATACCATGCTACTTTCAAACTGGCTGGAAATTGCAATCGCTATACATATACATATCCAAGGATATTTGCAAGTCAAAAATAGTGAAGTACACAAATAAGCAATCGATGGGGCAAATATTTAGTAAAGGGTTGATTCAGTCACTCTAGGGAGAGTTCAAAATGTTTTCAAAGATTTTAATTATATTATCTGTTAGAGCTTAGCTTAAATTCACAGAATTTAATTTGGAAAAAGTAGCTTTAAGTTGTATGACCTTCCTTATCACTTGGCTAAGGAGATGTATGACCTGGCATGCAAGATGTCCTGTTTTTCAGAAAGGCAAGAAATGCATCATGTTATGTCACATCATTGATCTTGTCATCACCTTGCTTAATTGGCTCTTTTCTTTTCCATTCGTGCTAGCATGGCAGTATCACTGGTGACATTATAACTGGTGAGTAGTTATAGCGTACATTGATTTTTATTACCACCTTTAATTATCTCCCACTTTTAAAAATGTATTTCCCTGCCAAAGATGTCCTTAGACTGTATTAAGAATAGCTATCTTTGCTGGCTCGTTACATTATACTGGTCATTCTGCCAGGATGGAAAGAAGAGAACAGACTGTAATCCAATCAGACCCCAAAGCAGAGTTACTTCCATGGTAAATGAAATAACATTTTAAGTGGGAAGTCTGCATTAGTAACAGGAGTGGTTACCTTGGCTGACCCTTTCATTTCAGATATCAAACTTAGTCAGGTGCCATTCCCAAGCTTGATAACTGAAATGAAAGGCTCACCTGGGTGACCCATTAATCAGCCATTACAAGAGTCAGTTTGGTGCAGTGGTGAAAGCACCAGGCTAGAAACCTGGAGACCATGAGTTCTAGTCCCACCTTAGGTACAAAGCCAGCTAGGTGGCCTTGGGCCAGGTACTCTCTCTCAGTCCTAGGAAGGAGGCAAGGGCAAACCACTTCTGAAAAACCTTGCCAAGAAAACTGCAGGGACTAGTCTAGGCAGTTGCCAGGAGTCAACACTGACTCAAAGGTATGAAAAAAAAAAAAGACAACAAAAAGTGAGCCATTCCATTCCTTGAATTTAACCAGAGATATTTACCACAATAAATGTTTAAACTTTTCTAAAATACATGTCATCAGTCAGGGTGATAAATCAGCACTCTGTACTTTATATATACCAATTATCCCTTTGCATTTCCCCAAAATATGTAAAAATATGTAAAAATAATCAAAATTAAAATGTACACATTATTTCTATTTACAAACATTTGAAATGGTTCTGAAAGAGTTAAATTATATTTATAAATTATATTTATGTTAAATTTCACCAGCATTAAAATGATAAATTTTACCTGTGGTGCCACTAGTAAAGCAGACAATTGATAGATCTTCTGGTTGAGGAGGCTAAAAAAATCATAAGAATAAGAAATACATTTTCTTACATCAGATTTATTGGTTTCTAACACAGAGAAATAATATTGTCATTTTCTATGCAATCATTTCCATAGGGTGTTGCTCACTTTCGTTTTTGCCCAAGATCTGGTTCAAAATATAGATAGTCCTTGCTTAATGACTGCCCTGTTTAGTGACCATTTGAAGTTATGATGGCCCTGAAAAAGTAACTTTATGACCGGTCCTTGCACTTACGACTATCGTGTAAGTCATGTGATTGAGATTTGGATGCTTCCCAACTGGCAGACATTTACAACTGTTGCAGTGTCCCAGTCACATGATCACCATTTGCAGGCTTCCCAACTGGCTTCCAACAAGCAGGATCAATGGAGAAGTTGGCAGGGAAATCGCAAGTCACAGTCACGTGATGTCTTGCTTAATGACCGAATGGGAAGTGAGGTCGTAAGTCCACTGCGGTCACATGATGTCTTCCTTAATGACCATGCCACTTAGTGACAGAGTTGCTGGTCCCAACTGTGGTCATATGCATATACTTTTGTGTGAATAGACCATCATGCTAGAGCAGTGATAGTGAACCTTTTGGGCTCAGCATGTCAGAAATTTGGAAAATGCCAACACAAAGCTTTGCAAGAAGCCAGCAAAAGCACACCTTTCACTCAAAGGAGCCCCTTCATGCCCCTTTGCACAAATCGCAAGCAGCTTCTGCAGGAACTGGCTTCGCGCAAGTAGAAGCAAGAAGGTGGCCAGGTGAGCTGGGGTGGCGGAGGGCACGGCAGCAGGGCTCTCGGAGGGGGCGAGGGCAGCTGGGACTGGGCTGGGGCGGCTGCGGCTTCCCGGGGAGAATCGCTGTTGTTGGGTGTTGGTGAACGCTGGTGTGTCACCTGGAACTTTGTGGCGTGTCACCTTTGACACATGAGTCATAGGTTTGCCATCACTGTGCTAGAGTCTTACACTACAACTGCGTGCACCCTTATTTGGGATTAAGTTGGACAGAGCCTAAGGAAATCCCCGGCATCCCCAGCATGGACAGGGAGACAGCCTTTATCCAGAGACAGCCGTCTATGCCAAGGCTCTCATCCTGCCGTCACCTGCACTGTACACAGAGAGAGAGAGGGGGGGGGGGGGTAGAGCTACTCTAAATGTACACTGTGGGGTGAAACTCCCACCTCCGCATTGGACTTGGAGGTGAAGGGAACTTCTGAACAGGGCTAATAAGACATCAGAGTCCCAATACCTTCAGAATCCATGGTTTTTGTTGCTTGAATTTCTCAGCTTAAATTCTATTTGGGAAAAAAATCAGAGGGGCAGTTCTTGGAATCACCAGGCTGAATAACTGCTATTCACAAGAGTGGGAACATTTCCGTTTGCAGAGGTCTCCCACTCTTATTCTGCCCTTACCTTCATGCTTTTACCTGAAAATTACAGTACCAAAATTCAGCCAGTTACATGCCAAATTTTGATGGTGTAATATCAAAAGGTTTGGGGGGAGTGGGGAGAAGAGTTGGGAGTATTAAGGATGGGAATAAGAGAAATTCACCTCCCAGAAGTTTTCTGTTACCAATCCTGCCCTTATTTTTATTTTTTTTGCAAAAACTTTTACTGCCAAATATCTCTTGAGTGTTTGGGAGTTACAAAGGGGATGCTGAAGACTGCAGACAGCCCATCAACTATCATCTCCACTTCATTGATGTACAAAATATCCAACAGTGGGTTTCTGGAGCTCTCACACCACAGCTTGGGCAAGGTTATCACTACACAATTCTCATCCTCAGAATCACAGCATTTTTTTTCGGAATTCTCATATTGGTTGTGAAAACACACAAACATAAACTGCTGGAGCCACACAAAACCAGAACTTTCTTCTGCACAGAAAATAAACTCTCACAGGACATTGACACTACAAGAAAGAAACCCAGCTTCTACTCAGTAAAATTCTCCCATGGCTAATGACTAATGTGCATCAAATAATTATTTCTTTTAAATTTTAGTCCTGAACATGCCACGTATCTCATACAAAGATGCAGGAATTCCCTAAATCTAGGGAGTCTCATGTATTGGGTAATTCTAATGCCTCTTTTCTGAATGAACAGCCACAATTTTTAAATGCCATGTTCCCCTGTATCCCTGAAGTGCTGTTTACAAGCAACTCATGTTGAGAACCTCCAAGATTGCAAATATTTTAAAGACTGAAAAATTTACAAAGGTCTCTGTACTATCTTCCACTAAAATAAATGGGACGTGAACAAGGAACCAGTGGGATTTTGTACAATTTTCATTCTTCCCTTGAACAGTTAATGGTGGATTCAGCCCTTTGTTCATGAGAAAATACTAGGGATAGAAAAGGATGGATCATACTCACTACAGGGACATGCCAGCATTCTCGACCACAGTCCTGAAGAATATAAGAAAAGAATAATTATTAGCTGATATTTGTGATAATCTGTGAACAGTTCTCTGGCCTGTCTATCCTACTGCTGTTTAGCTGTATGCCTCTTTAAGGTTATGCCACGCTGTCATATAATGGCAAGACTAGACTAATAAAGCAGTTTTGCACTGTCAAATTTAGAATTTTTTAAGATGATGATGATGATGGTTCTGAGAGTCAGTTTGGTGTAGTGGGTAAGGCATCAGGCTAGAAACCAGGAAACCATCAGTTCCACTCCCGCCTTAGGCATGAAAGCCAGCTGGGTGACCCTGGGCCAGTCACTCTCTCTCAGCCCTAGGAAGGCAGCATTGACAAACCATTTTCAAAATCTTGCCAAGAAAACTGCAGGGACTTGTCCATGAAGTTATCAAGAGTCAACACTGACTCAAAGGCATAAAACAAAAATCAAACTGCAGTACTTATGTCAACTTTGTCTTGTCTTTTATTTTTTTAAATAAAGTTTTTTCTCAGCATATTAAAAAAAAGTAGCTACATTTATTCTCATCCCTTAAAACAGTTTTTCATTTCACAAAAATATAACATAAAATCAAATAAAGCATTTGAAAAGGACTGCACCTCCACTTCCTGCATTGCCTGGATCTGGACTCCACATCTTTGTCCTCTTTCTTTAAGGTCCTTCTCAAAGGGGTCCATCAAAATAATTGATTTCAAGCCCGGTATTTCTTTTTTTTCTATGTGTTCCAACAGGACTCTGGCTTTTTCAGGTTTATCACAAAGTACTATAGAAATATCAGCTAATAAAATAAATCAAATGATATAGACAATTATATTGAAATACCAACACATTTTTATTTAAAAATTACAAGCCATCTAAATAATTGTGTGACAATTATTCAAACAAGAATACGTATCAATTCTTGAACATTACAACCATCCAATTCTCCAACTACTGCAACTGTATTCTTGTTTCCTTTGTGTATATTGAGGTCAGAATTTTTTATTTTGAATCAATACCTTCCCAATTTCCCCACCCTAGTTCTCCCCCTTGTCCACTGTATTATGCTAGTTTTGAAATGGTAAAATTTAGAAGGGATTTAGACTGAGCAATTGAATATCCTGAATCTATAAGTTGTAATCAAAATCAACTTCAAAACTCTAACTTAAAACCTGTTTAAGTCATTGTTGCATTCCAAAATACTGGTTCACAGCTTAAGTAATTTTTATATTTTAAAGATAAAAAAGATATTGATTTTATCTGACGTAAAATGATTATCATCAGCAATAAGCCAAAATATCAAATGAAAAAGTAAGTATTTCTGGTATCATATTAGTTGTGTATGATTACAGGAACAACCACATTTCACTTTAAGTCTGTAAACTATAAGAGACCTATCACTAGATTCTCAATCAGACTTTCACAACCTGGTCTACTCCAAAGATATAGTGATTGTAAACTTCAAAAGCTGCAGAAAATGCTCAAAATACAGCAGTTTTTAATGATTAAACTCCATACTGAACCCCATATTGGAAATCTCATCTGGATTCTAAGATTGAAGCACATTATCAATTTAAATATGATAGTTAAACTCTGACTCCCTGCTAAAATTCTAATTATATAGGCAATTTTTTGCTTCAAAGGCAAAATATTTTGAATAAAATATTCTATCTCCAGATTTTCGCAATGAGGACCTTTTCAGTGAAGAATAAGAGAAAGCTACAGGGTCCTCTAGAACCCATGCTATCCAAATGATCCTGCAAATGACCAGATTCTGTATTAAATGCAGACATGTAGTAAAATGACCAACTTTAACTATCCAATCAATTACATTTTATTTCTGCAAGATCTTCTTGTTCCTTCTTCTAACATTTCACTGTGGAGTCAAACGTAAAGGGACTCTCGCTACTGAAATACATCTTTTGAACAGCCAGATACCTACTTGAAATACCAAAAAGAGTATTTGAAGAATTGCTCAAACAAATCTACTCTCTTTACCTGTATTAATAATATAACGAATGGATCCAGGGCCTAATGTATCATACAGGGGAACCACAACCATGGAATAGGTATAGCAAGCCAGCTCAGAAATGATCCACTGGAAGAAGATGATAAAAGATATAAACAGGAAGAAATGTGAATATAATGAGAGTCTGGAAATAAGATTCAATTTCCTGCAGTCTCACCTCTGGCCGGTTTTGTGCAAAGACCCCAATAAATTGGTTTGCTGATGATTTGCATCCTTTTTGGAGTAAGCCTGACCCCAGTGCTTCTGCTCTTTCAGCAACCTGAAAGTTGAAGTAAAGCACTTTAAAATGCCAGGTGGAATCTAATGGGACATTTCCATAAGCAATTTCTCCACCCTCTTTCAATTTTCCTCAAAACTGAGAATTGTAATATCAATTCATTTGGTTGTTGTCTAACCTCATGGCATTCCCAGGCTTATTTATCACTTAAGAGAGAGCCCTGCCCCACTGATTTCCAGTTATTTCATTGCCCTGTTGAAGAGGATTCAACAATGAAATGTATAACAGTATGCTCTGTTACTGCAGGCACAGTTCACTTGAAAAGGTGCTTCTTACAAACTAAGCAACAGATGGGGTTTGTCTGGTTCTAGCTAACCAAATCAGGGTGCACTAGAAAAAATATTTCAAATTGCGATTCCATTTTTACTGTTGTTCCATTAAGAGAAAAAGCAACAATATCAATCTCACCTCTTTATAGGACAACCACTGATAAGGCTGTTTAGGTTTCCTAAATCCTAAGCAGGGACCATTTTCTAGAGAAAAACAGACATCAGGAGCAGTTAAGTGTGATAATCCATTTTCAAAGCTGCTTAATAATGCATTTCCTGATGGCCTATGTATATCTCAGCAGGACAGCATGCTTAAAAATAAACCAGTGCTGCTATTAATAGTGTGCAGTGTCAGCAATCCAAGAGTTTATATCAAGGATCATCAAACACAAAGGACAGTTATCTTGACTATGGGATTTCATTTTTAAATTCCAGCGAGGACTATTTTATTTTTAAAGTGAGACCCTGACATCACATGAAGCACACATGCTCCCTTAATCTTTTCTCTAGAATACTACAATTTAATGAGTTAACCAACATTGGCTTCCATTCTAAATAATATTCCATTGGTTTGGTGTGTCCTATGTCAAGCAATAGAAATTGAAGAAAAATCATCATCACTGGAATAGGCGCCAACTGCTAGCCAATAAGCTGTGCAGAAAGGGAGAGCATTCTGAGATACAGTGATGATGATTAGATTTATCCCAAAATTGTCACCGTATCAGGAGATCAGGAGCTGGGAGGCAGGGTGAGGTAGGCATCCTTTCCAATGTGTGCACAGAATGGCCAATGCAACTGTTTGTGCAGTGACACCCACGGCTTACAAATAAAGAGTTCTCCATCTGACAAAAAACTTAAGACTGCCACAGGAAGTAACTGGGATTTAATGCAATGGTTAGCATCCAGCTATGACACATGACTGCTCGGGGTAGGGGGTAGACTCCAATCTGCACTCCCATCTGGATGTAGTATTTGAAAGAGGACCCAGAGAAGGATCCAGAGAAGATTTGGAAAGAAATGGGAGCAAGAGGGAAGATTCTAGCATTCTGATCCAGATACCTGTAAAACAAATAGATAGGTGGTTGTAATGGCATGTGAGAATGACCTTGGGAGACAGGAGGAAGAGCTGCAGGCTGGACAACCATCATGTAAAAGGTATCTCAGTCCACAGAAGGAGGGAGGGGGGCATGGGAAACATTTCAGGAGGGACCCTCTCTAGTTTTCTGGAGAGTAAAAGGAGAAGAGGGGAGAAATATTTCAGTCTTGCAAGAGTCTATTAATGTAACCTTACAATAAAGAAGATTTAGTACTCATAGTTGTGCTTCTTATCTGGACTACCCTGAAGGCCTAACAGTGGTGGGGCAAAAGAGGCACAAAGTAGAATGCTACACACTACTCCTTCTTAGCATGGCAATGGATATGAAATACCACGGAATGGCAAGATCCATTGCCAAGATTTCGGAGCTGGTGCAGCTATAAGGGAGTTGGCATTCTGAGCAAGAACAGTATCACTATTCCCAATGTGTTTTATTACATAAAGCTCCAAATGTCCACTTCTTTATAGGTAAACCAAGGGAAGTTTTAACAGAAACCTTTGACATCAATGGATGAGGTTTCAAGGTCAAGAACATTTTGGGGTTATCTATCTTAGACCATAGTTCCCCACCTTCTTCTAATATTAACTCATAGGAAAATACCACCCATGATCCTCTGTGGATCTTCCTGCCTCCTGGTATTTGGGATTACTTTGTTTATCATCCTTTGTTGCTTATCTTCTACTTGCAGTCTTTTACCTCCAGCCAACCTACTGTAAAGCACTTAATGTAGATCCACTGAATAATAATTGTTTTCCATTGTCATTCATGAGAAAAACTGTGTAAGTTACACATACTTTAGTCAATTTTTTAATATTTCAACTACTTCTTGAGATATAGTCTCTGCACTTTTTATTACTTTACTATTTTGAGGATGAGCTATGGTGAATACTGTATGTCATAGAAAACTGATAGAATACAATTCTAAAATTTCACTTATTCCTGGAAGAGGTGTGGTGAGTGAATACCAGGGAAAGACATTTCAATGGTAACATGCTACTTAGTTAATTACTTAACACTCTCTTTCAAAAAAGTTCACCTAGCATTGTTTTTTTAGTTGCCAGGACTTTATACTTCTGTCTTGAAATACTTTAATGGTTTATGTAGCTGATGACCACTTAAAGAGTTTTGAAACATCAAACCTCTGAATTTGTTATGGAAGTCAATTTTGTTTTTGTTTTTTTCCCTGGAGATTTCTGTATTTAAATTCCATGGTGGAACTTTTACTACAAGGGGCTGACCTTGAAAACCATTTAGAAGCTACAGTTAGTCAAGAATGTGGTAGCTCAAGAAGTTACAACAGCATCACAGGTCATCATATAACACTACTACTTCAAGAGCTGCGCTGGTAACCAGTTGGTTACCAGGTACAGTCCAAATACTGGTAGTCATCTTTAAAGCTGTATGTAATTTGATGCCTGTGTATCTGTGGGAGTACCTACTCCTGATTCAATCTGCCTGTCCAACGAAACCAGGAAAAGTAGGCTCCCTTCAGGTTCCTCCTCCCAGGGACCACAGAGGCATCCTCCTTGATTGCTGTTCCCCCTTCTGTGGAACAGCACCCCCCAGAGATCTGGATGGCCCCAATCCTGTGGCGATTCATGAAAGCCATTGCAAGTGTTCCAGCAAGCCATGGGGGTGAGACATGGTGGAGCTGCTTCCTTTTGCAGTGGGGTGTTTGGGAAATATAGTTTTATGCTTCTTGGTATAGAAGTGCATTTTTTTTATGTCAGGAGTGGTAGGAACTTTTCCAAGTAACAAATTTTATTAGAAGGCACAAGTTTTTGTCAGCAACAGCTCACTTCATCAGATGTATGGAATTTGTTAGTTAGAAAGGTGCTACCAGACTCCTGATTTTTGGCCACCACAGACTAAAACAGCTCTCCTCCTACAATTTTTAATGTGTAATTGTTATTTATTAATTTGATTTATAGATATGGGGTACATAAGCTGCTCAGAGTCAGCAATGTTTGGAGTGGATAGAAGCCCAGTACAAATCAATCAATCAATCATATCTCCCTGCAATTTTGGGGGTTTCTATCTGATCATAAGCTGCCCAAATAGTAGAATATAAATTCTGTAAATAAGCTACAAATAACCACTCAATTATGAGAGATTCCAAGAGAACACTTTGTGGCCCTACAGTTTATGGGGCCTGAAGAAATAAGAGTGACTTGTTTCCTAATTCTGATTAAAAACGTGTACTCAATTGATATTTATGCTTTTATAGCAGTAAAATACCATGTGTGTTGGAAGTAACTACTAGTCCTTCTAAACTAACATTAGCCCCTGTAAGCGTCCCCGTGGTAAGTTCAAGCCTTGGCCAACAGCAAAGTTTAACTGCCCCAAAGAGTGAACCGGCATCTAAACACAGTTACTTCAGCCAAAGCACCTACATCTGATCTCTGTAGAAGATAAACGGACAGCTTCATATAAAGCTGTAACAATATTACAGGTAGTCCTCACTTAAAGACCACAGTTGGGACCAGAATTTTGGTTGTTAAGCAATGCAGTTGTTAAATGAATCTGGCCCGATTTCATGACCTTTTTTTGCAGTGGTCATTAAGTGAACCATGTAGTCGTTAAGTGAACCATGTGGTCGTTAAGCAAACCATGTGGTTCCCCATTGATTTTGCTTGCTGGAAGCCTGCTGGGAAGGTCGAAAATGGCAATCACACGACTGTGGGACACTGACAGTCACAAATGTGAACCAGTTGTCAAGTGCCTGAATTGTGATCATGTGACTTCGAGGATGTGGCAACGGTCATTATGTGTGAGGACCAGTCACAAATCGGGTTTTTTTTAGCACCATCATAAGTCTGAACCATTGCTAAACGAATGGTCATTAAGCAAGGACTACCTGTATTGCATAAAATAAATTCGTTATTATCAAAGATTGCCTCTTATCAAAGGTTGCCTCGTTTCAAAAACTTACCAGATATATTAAAACCCCTTCTAAAAACTTCATACATGGTCCTTGCATCATCATAGTAATGAGTTAGCAAATGTGTCTTGTTACCAATTACAGATCTTCGTGCACCATCCCAACCCTACAATGAAATACAGACAAGTGCAAATCAGGAATCCGTAAAGGGGAAAAAATATACCACGCAGGTATATTATATCTGCACCTAGGATCCTCACTCCAGTTTCTCAAAGTTACAGAAGCCATTAACACTGCACTTGGGAATAACAGAACTTTAACTTTTCTTAGTCCTCAAACAAACTGGAATCTACATACCAGTTTGCTCAGATTCACAAATGTAGGCTGCAAGCAACTTAACATAAGGCACTGGCTTTGTACTTTATTATTCTGTAAAATTTGACTGATGATGCTATGTAACACATCAGTAGTATTTTATTAATCACTTTTCCTATGTTTATGTCAATAACTGGCATGATAAACGAAAAGCAAAACACCTGCATTATCTTGCAACAACAGTTGCCCTGATAACAATTCTGCTTTTAATTCCAAACTTAAGATACCGAGAGGATTCAATGTTAGAATATGTCAACAATTCCTTTGTTGTACTTACGAGGGAGATTAAGGCAACAAAGAGGAATTATTCAGAAAAGCTGAAAAATCAGTTTTCAGCAAATGATCCTGCAACTGTATGGAAAAACCTGAAGAATATAATTGGCTTTAACAATCCATCTTTCCTGAATGATGAGAGTCGTCAATCGGCAGACGACCTTAATATGTTTTATTGCAGGTTTGAGAAGGAACAACTGTTATCTGCTGTTACCAACTGTACTTCAGACACATCTGCTGCTACCAACTGTATTTCAGACACACTGTTAGCACCAAACTTCTCTATACCCATTCCCAATTCCTTAGGCTCCTCACCTCTGGTGATCTTGGAAAAAGAAGTGCAAGATTTATTTCAAAAACAAAAGATCAGAAAAGCTCCATGCCCAGATGGAGTCACTCCCTCCTGTCTGAGAGCTTGTGCGGAACAACCGGCCCCTATTTTTACACATATTTTTAATAAATCGTTGCAGATGTGTTATGTTCCTTCTTGTTTTAAAAGCTCTACAATCATTCCAGTTCCTAAGAAATCTTCCATCAGTGAGTTGAATGACTACAGACCTGTTGCATTGACATCTGTAGTTATGAAGACCTTTGAGAGGTTAGGGCTGGCTCATCCGAAAGCTATCACAGATCCTCTGCTAGATCCATTGCAGTTTGCTTATAGAGGAAACAGGTCAGCAGATGATGCTGACAACATGGCTCTACATTATATTCTGCAACATCTTGAATCTCCGGAGTCTTATGTACGAATCCTTTTTGTGGACTTTAGCTCAGCGTTCAATACTATTATTCCAGGAATTGTGTGCCTGACCTTACCTGTAGGTGGATAATCAGTTTTCTAACAGATAGGAAACAATATGTGAGGTTAGGCAAAACTATATCCAGTATTTGGTCAATTAGCACAGGTGCCCCTCAGGGATGTGTGCTCTCCCCGTTGCTTTTCTCCCTCTATACCAATGACTGCACTTCAAAGATTCTTCTGTTAAAGTTCTGAAATTTGCAGATGATACAGCTGTTATTGGTCTCATTTGGAATGGGGATGAGTCAGCATATAGATGGGAGGTACAACAACTGGCCCTGTGGTGTAGTTCTAACAACTTGAAACTGAATATGCTCAAAACTGTAGAGATGGTTGTGGATTTTAAAAAGAATCCTTTTAATTCCCCTCTTCTTACTATATTCGATAGCCCAGTATTAGTAGTAGAGTAGTAGAGTAGTTTAAGTTTTTGGGCTCCATAATTTCTCAAGACCTGAAATGGACGCTTAACATCAGAACTATCATCAAAAAGGCACAACAAAGGATGTTCTTCCTGCGTCAACTTAGGAAGTTTAATCTATCTCAGGAGCTTTTGGTACAGTTCTACAGAGGAATTATTGAATCTGTTATCTGTTCTTCTATAACTGTCTGGTTTGGTTCCGCATCCAAGCAGGACAGATATAGACTTCAATGGATAGTTAAGTCTGCAGAAAGAATTATTGCAATTCGCCTGCCTTCTATAGAAGACCTGTATATTGCAAGGGTCAAAAGGAGGGCGGAGAAGGTATCTGCAGACCCTTCGCATCCTGGACATAAACGGTTTCAACTTCTACCATCAGGATGGCTCTACAGAGTACCATATGTCAAAACATCTAGACATCGAAACAGTTTTTTCCCTCGTGCCATTGCTCTGTTGAACTCCTGATTAATGTAGCATGATATGATTGACAATGTATGGTAAGTCTTGACTGCTAAGATTTGACCGGTAATGCTCTGTTAAATGTGGACGTATGTTAGACAACAGATGCAGTATATTGTCCCTGAATTCTCCCTTTAAATATGAGTGTGTGTTAGTTAACAGCTGTAGTATTTCCTTCAACTTTTTTTTCTTTCCTGATCGTATAGTTTTAGCAAATAACATTATTACTTTACTATTGCTTATTTTTGATGTTATGTAAATATATTGAGAGCTCTTCCACCCAAGTCAAATTCCTTGTATGTCTAATCATACTTGGCCAATAAAGTGTTCTGTTCTGTTCTGTTCTGTTCTGTTCTGTTCTATTCTATTCTATTGCAGGGAATGCACTGCTAAGACATGGGTGTAAGAAAGTCCCAAGCAGATCTGCCACTCTTTTTCTTTACGTTGCTTCAGGCAAAACCCCAAAGATAAAGTGAATTTACCATCCATGGGTGCATGTGCATACAGTATATGTATGGAGTATATGTGTTTATCCATACTCACACCCACACCAGGGAAATACTCCCCCGCAAAACACTGGGTGAAACTGCATGCTAACCTTTAATTTATAAAATAAGGAGACGGTTAAATTTATACATGATAATAGAATAAAGAACTAAATTTTAAAAAATTATTCAGTTAAAATGTTCAGTTTTACAGAGAGAGATTGTATAGCTCAGGATGGAAAGAAGTAACTAGGCTGAAGCATGTAACTGGGTATAGAACTATCTCTGTTCCACTCCACCAATGGAGTTAACACAAAAATGAAGCAAAACTCAAGAAATACATATTTAGTTCCAGTGCTAGAGCCAGCAATGGAATATTTTAAGAATGTAAGGTACAAAACAAAGTACTCTGAAAAATCAATATTATAAATTACAGTTTTGAAATGTTCTGCAATCTTAACCATAAACAGAAACTTTTAGCACACTATTTTCATTTTGCAAAACCTTTCAGTGTAAAACTGTCTATCCAAACAAAATGTCCTACAGCCAAACCTAAAAGCAGAAAGACACCTGATCGATACTTCGCTTTTCAATGGTCCTCCAAACTGCTTACAGTACAAATAGTGAATTGGCGTGTCATCACACATATATATCCTTATGTTCTTTTGGCGTATATTTTTTTTAATCTGCCCAAATTGTTCTAGTGGTTATCCATCATCTCAGCAGTAGAGAGCTCTTCATTATGGAATTTGTCAGTGGATTAGATCTAATGATGTTTTAATTATTATTACTTTTAGAAAGTTGCTAAAGGTTTGACTGTTGAGGTTTGTTCTACTACAAATACTGCAGGGATGATGTTACCTAGTTGGGTAATGAAAGGTCTGCAAGCAAACAACCAAGCTCAGAGAGCGCAAAGAACACCAAAATACTTAAGTAGCTATAGGCTCTTTTAACTAAATGTGAGTGGAGGCTTTTATTGTACAAATTTAACAGGTATGCTGTTTCACTGTACTATCTGATTATGAGTAGCATAACAACTTTAAAGGATAAAATAATCAAAACCAGAAACTATTACCCAATATAGCTTTATTCATTTTATTATGGGGAGACCTCAAAACACAGCATCAAATCTTTGTTTTGTGGAGCCTCTCCTCAAAACATTTAGGAGACATGGATGCCTGAAGAGTTTCAAATAGGGGCTTTTCATTCTCTGACAACTGTCAGGGAGTAATAGCCAGTGGCTCTGGAATCTTATGGGGAAGGAAGATGTGGGATACAATTGATAGAAGAGAATATGGGAAGGAGGGACCATGGTATAGACTTCTCAGAATAATCCATCCTTGAACACTCCACGGTCTAACCATGCTGGCTGGAGAATTCTGGGAGTTGAAGTCCACTCATCTTAAAGTTGCTGAGGTTGAGAAACACTGGTCTACAGTCTTTTGTACAGTCTACAGAAAATGTCCAGAAAGGGTGTAGCCTACACCTGTTCTGGGCAAAGCCTCTGTGGTTTACCACTTTATTTTCAAAATGGCCAATCAACTTATGAGACTGGTGAAGGGTGTACAAAATGCGAAGTTTTTCAAACTGGAAAAGCCCCTTTTGAATTTGAATCGGTTGATTCATGTTCAAATCAATGTCAGGCTTAAAACACTTCCAGGAGGCCATTTTGCATGCAAATGTACAGTTTAGAACTCAAAATAACTCTTTCAAAATGATTGAATTTGGGTCATTTCAAATTTAAACAATTTAAATTTGAAACACTCTGCACAGCACCAATAGTGGTACTGAACAAAGAAGATGCCTTCATAATTTTAATTTATTGTATAATTATATATCCTGTAGTGCAATGTAGTAGTTAAGAACTGAGGCCAGAGAAACCCAGATTCAAACAGCCTGCCATTCAAACACATAGCTCTCTAGGTGACTATGGCCAGTTACTCTCAGCCCAACCAATCTCTTAGTGTAAGAATAAAATGAGGGGCGACATAATATTCTCCAGGAACTTAAGAGAAGCTGCCATGAATTCCTGGAGGAAAGGCAGAAACCAAATAAATACTAATTAGAGCTTTCAGTTGAAAGGTGGCATATTAACTTAGTTATTCTTTTAAATCCTGCAAAAATGTTTTGTTCTTTTTTTCTGAATTGTTCTTTCTGGTTGAACGACCTCTGGCTTACTGAATGCTTAATGTTCTTTCATCAGGAAACATGTCAGATATATATCCCAATTGATTCAGCAATAGCTCATCAACACAGAAGCTACAATTACTTCAAAGACCGAAGCAGAGTCATGCCCAAACACATGGGATACCTCAAAATAACATTTTCAGATAACCAACTTAACCCTCCCCAACATAATCAAAGAATGTATGTGTACCATTTCCACAGGAAATGGAAATACATTTTAAATAAGACAATAATGAAGGTTCTCAGCTACTATAAAATGAATCTCAATAGTTTAATTAGTTTGTTTTATCTGTGCTTTTACAAATATGTCCCCAAGGATTACACAGCATGTTTCAAACAAACAAAATGAAACAAAACCAATCTAAGGGGATTTGTTTGCATCATCCATGTTATTCAGAAAACCTACACAGTAAAAATGTCATTAATATGCAGTGCCATCTTTTTCAAAAGATACTCTTTTTTCTGAACCAGAATTCAATTCAGCATGTTCTGCCCTGATTAACTGGTTTATTAAGCAGCACCAAACGGATAAAATGTTGAAGTAGTATTTGGATTACAGCATTCACTGAAGTGATTTCTTCTAATAAGCAAGTAATAAGAGACATAAATGCAACTCTTTATAGACAAACCAATCATTCTGCCTTAATCCATACACTGTCATAGAGGTGTGGCACCCATTTCCACAGAGCTAGCCCCAGCCTTCTTCAGACAAGTTATTCTCCTGAAAATCTTGCTAAGACAGTTTGATAAAAAAAATCAAGTCATCAAGTCATCTATTAAACAGACTAATGCATCATCACACAAAGAATGCATCCTATAAAATACACACTATGAATCACTTGCAGAATCTTTTCATGTACCTAAACATGAATGTCTTATTCTGTAGAACAGCATGTCTACCATGACTAAGGTCCACAAAAACCTCTCTGGGTCAGTCGTTGTACTAATATTGGATGGACAGGCCAGAATAGTTGCAAATCTACCTATGGATATTGTCAGAAGATCAATGCAATAAAAGCAGCAGCACCTGCTAATGAAAACACTGCTGAGAAAAGGCATGCCATAAAAGCTAGTCCTATCAAGATAATCCTCACCTCAATTTCTTCTGATTGCATTTGGAGATCACATGGTGGTTTCACTGCTTTGGGACGGTTGAAAAGCCAATATGCAATGACTGCTGCAAAGGCCCCAATGCCCACCAAGGTAGAAGCTGGCAAGCTTCCGAAAAATTGTCTGAAGTCTTCACATTCTGGAAGGCGCAAATTCCTTAGAATCTCTCGTGCTTGCATCTTTTCAAAGACTGAAACGGCCACGTCTGCAGAATCAAGACATAATGAAAATAATCTTACAAGCTCTAAAGATTGCAGACCAGAGAAACAACTGCTCCATTAAGTTGGGAGCCAAACTTCAACTTACAGTCTCAGCACAATAAATCATAGTGTAATTGTTGAAATGTTCCCAGACTTAAAGTGGTTAAACAGAAGCTAAGGGGCTGACCTAAACATTACTTTTAAAATGGATTATGTGCCATCGAGTCGGTGTCGACTCTTAGTGACCACATAGATTTTCTCCAGGAACTTTCAAAACAGGGATACTAATTTCTATTCTGACCATTATTGTTCCCTTGAAACACTTACTGTGTTTGAGGCCACTGTGAAGTGAGAGTCAGATTTATTTATTTATTGCACATTTATACTACCAAATCTGGAGCAAATTGTGATGATTTACAATATGTATAAATATAAAATAGATAATTAAAATTGCCAATCAATAAAAGCAATGAAATAACAATCGCAGGTGCCAGTACAATCAATCATGGCAATATAACACCATACTTCAAAAGCCCTATGCAACAGTTCTATCTTGGAAGCCCTAAAAGGGGTCACAAGGCTGAAGTGGTTCTTACACATTAGCACATGGGTTTCTGCCTTTTGAACCAATTGTAATTTTGGTGTTACGTAAAGCACATTGCAGCTGTTTAATCAATGAGCCTCTGATTCCCAGAGTGTATTCTGCTTTACAGTATTTCCAAGGAAAGGAAGAAATAGGATGTTTGCCACCCAATTGCCAGTCTTTGTGACCGAAGTAATATATACACCTGCTCAAGATTATTGTGTATGTGTGGTAACACCTCTCCTGTGACAACAAATTCTTACTAAGAGAAGATGCTGTCAAAACAAATTCATTTCTATCTAGAAAAAGAGAAACTAGATGCCACAGTCTATGTAATGTGATGTTTTTCATTTTGAATATCAAGCCCTGGTAAAAATACTGTAATACAATGACAAGATGTGACAGTTCTCCTAGACTGCATACCAAGTATGTAGATCCTCAATGTGACAATAATTACAGAACTCTGTACAGGGGATAGTTGACAAATGTTCATTTTCAGTTTTTGAAATGATTCCTTGACAAAGGGAACAAAAGGGTTTTCAAGTAATTTGGTCAAATTTCTTTGAGTTGTCTTATGATTATACATTTCTGTGATGTCCTTATTTTTAAAAATCTATAATTATGAAACAAGCAAAATACAATGTAAACATCCTTACTGAGTCTGAAATAGGATGAATCTTATACTTGCTGTTCTTGAGTTGAACAGAGAAAAAAAAATAAACCAGGCATAATAGCCCATGAGCATAAAAGCAGACATTTGTTTCTGTGAAAAAGATAGCAATTCTTCAGTTAAGAAAGCAGTGATAGAAAACACTGGTCTATATCCTGGAAGGAAGGTTTCAATTTCTCTCTTTAGAATGTGCAACCTAAATGATTCAACTGGTAGAAATGCTATTCGTTTACTTGAGAGGTAATTTTTCTACAGTAATACCAATCCTGGCTTTGTTTTTATGGCTGCCAAAAAGAACCAGACAGACATAGGTCCCAACCTGCTGATGGAGCAGATTGAACCCCGAGTGGTTTGTCAACATCACTGTATCCTTTCCACCATGCTAGGCTCCACCTTCCTACTACTGCATTTGCAGGGAGTGTTTTGCAAATAGGGAACTTCAATACTTCTTATCAGAAGTTCCTGGCTTCTGTTAAACTTGACTTTTTGGTTCCAGTCCTGCCTGCCAGTTGAAGCCTAACATGAACAGCTTGGGGTTCTTAGCATACAGATCTGAAGAAGCAGCTTCCTCAATATATTACAAGCCTGGAGCTCAAAAGATTTATTGCAGGTGCTGACCTGGAAAGAGAACCTGTTGTAACTGACTAGGGCAAGGGCTTTCTCCAGGATGACACCAGGTGTATCTCTGGTCAGTATTCAGAAAAGGCTAAAGACCCATTTCTACACTCAAGCCTTTCTCTCCTAGTAGTCTGCTTTTAACTGAGACGTCATATACTGCTACATGTAGGGGGCACTGCTGTTAATTATATAATTTATATTGTGTTTTGAAGTTTTAAAATGCTTTATTATTGTTGGATTTTATCAATTAGGATTTTCATTATATAATTAACTGCTGCAGGCTGGCACACTGGGAGTATGAGCTATAAAGATGACACATATATAAATAAATGTAGTAATAACAGAAATAAATGTTATTTATGCTAATACTGTAACAAGCTTACTACAAGTATCGCTTTTCTCCAAACTTACTACCACAAACTTACTATCCTCCAATTTTCACATAAGTGAAAATTAAAAAGCTACGTAACAACTAAAATATAGGTAAAATCATTTTTCTGAACCATAGCACTAGGATTTTAATAGTGACACAATTAAAACAGATTTCAGGAATTAATGGTAAACTGGGTAATCCTAACCTTTGATGTTTATCATTGAGAAATTACTAAAAAGCAGAAAGGAGCTCCAATGGCAGTAGGGCAATTACTAGTCGTCCAGTCTCAGAAGTCCCAGTTATAACCATCACATCAATAAATCTTTATTCCAATTTCTCACGTCTTTTTCATTTCTTCAGAAGTTAAGTTCCACCAAATTTTGCTGGGATCAGGGGTGGGGAGATGTTTGTCCTTTGCCTAGAATTTAACTGTGGAGTACCACCTCTTTTCTTCTACTTCTTGACTAATGATTCTAAATAAAGCTCCTTGGTTATTCTCCATTTCTTTTATTAACATAGGCAAGTAACTTACTCTAATTCTTACCCTTTTTGATTTAAATATATTCTCCTTAAGGAATATGGGTCATGTTGTTATGAGTGAATTGCATTTATAGAGAGTGATCAAGTGTCACATGGTACCTTTTTTGTTAAAATGGCTTAACAAAGCATTGTTGATAAACAGCATGAAACCAGGTTGTAACTATGCCAGAATGTTTCTCTGTGAAGAGCAGAGAAAGAGGAAGGCAGATTCTTTGTTGGCTATACCTATTTCCACCTGAGTTCCACTATTTATATTTGCAATAAAAACTACTAGTGGAAGAGGGCTGAAGTTCACCCCTCTCCTGTATGCATTCGTGATGTTCAATGCAGTTTTCATTTGTAGCTTGCCCTTTGTATTTTTTATTTAAATCTCAGACTAGTAACTCCAATATAAAGCCATGTCAGTAAAGCATTAGCAAAGCACACCCACATAATACACCAGCAGAGGGACTGCAGTACAGACGAATGACAGATCTCATTACATTTGTTACAATGGCCACTAAGCACACATAAATGCCTGATGGATGAGGCAGTAAAGGCAGTAAAAAAATGTCAATAAAGTTTCTTGTTGGAGGGCAATTGGGGGCACTGGCCCAGAGAAGACCCTGTCTTGTGGCATAATCAAAAGCACTTCATCTACTAGCAGAACAACAAGATGGGTCTGTCCCCACCCAAGTCAGAAAACATGATATGAACCAAGACCTCTGATGTGGAACAGATATTCCCATATCTGAGGAATACTAACAATGAACAGTTAGTCCAGGGCATTTCTACTACACACAATACAAAGGTCTCAAACTGCAAATATTAAGAATAATGAACTAGCTGTCATAAAAGATTCTCCTTAGGAAAGAAGTGCAGTCTCCAATATTTTTTACTTCATTGATCTTTAAAAGCAAGCATCCAAGGGTTTGCCTATTAGCCTGCTGCAACCAGCAGACTAGGTCCTTTAGCTATACACATATACACCCAGTTGTCACTTTCCTGGGTACCAGAAAAGGTATGGAGGAACAAATGCCAGTGGGGCTAAATTAAACTATATATGGATGGCCAATGATTTGACAGTTGCCCATTTTTCTTCAGAAAATAACAGTGAACCTTGAGCATTATGGAGAAGCAGGCAGAGGTAAAGATTTAACTCTTTGTCCCCAGTGCCAATTCAATCACTCAGCACGTACATAACTATGTTCTCTTTGTTTCTTTGGGGTCACACAAAACTATTTTGTTTCTTTCAGCCAAATTAGATCACCACCAACAAAAGAACAAAGCTTTTCTCTAACAAATTATATAGTAGAGATCACTAGAGTAAAAAGGCACAGCCACCATCAAAATTTATTTCAAGGAAGCAGCATACAAATTTTGCAACTTGCGGTAGAATAGGAGTGTTCAAAGTAGCAATTTTAATCCTTAATACTCCAGCCTCAGTCTTGCTTTAGTAGCCAGTACAGCAAAAGAGAGGCTTTCCATACTCTGCAAATAGCACTGCTACTCAATGTGTATGGGCAATGAAGTGGTGGTGAGGAGGCAACTTTTTAGCTCCTTTATAAACAAAATACCAGAATTTTTTGCAGAAAATCCAAAAGCATTTTCCACAAGAGAAAAATAAAGTTGCACAGCATTAATATGCACTTACCTTGCTTAACCGTGAAACACCATTCATATACAATTGCTTTGAAAGAAAACAAATCCAGTCCCGGCAGCTTTATAATATACTTTTGGCAGCAGTGAAGATCAACAGTCCTCACTATCTGTTTGCTATTACACTTAAGGAGCCTACATTAAGAAAGATCCTGGTGGAGCTATATCATTTTTACAGTGTCATTCTGGACTTTAACCCAGAAGTCAACATCACCATCAGACCAAGGACACGTCCTTTTCCACACTGTCCTCTTAACTGCCCTTCACACTCCACTGTTTATTTTGGTGCCCTGGTTTCTTCTCAGTTTCTTTGATCTTCATACATCTCGGCTATCCAGAATTTCTCTCTTTCTGAGCTTCCTGTTCCCCTGCCATAGCTGTAACTGTTTCAGCTGGCTAATACAAGGACTTTTTCGAACACTTCAGTTTCCAGACTTTTGCAACCTACCAGTCTTCTGCTGCTACAAGCAGCCATTCATATTCTGGCAGCATTGACTGTGCCTCCCTTCTATATTCAAAACTCTCCCCTGTTTGGCCAAGCAAAGTGGAAGCTTGCTAAGTAACACCCTGTTACTATGGCAGCAACCCTTTGTATTCAGAAGCACCCACAGAGATGCTTTTGAGAAAGACTGCGTAGGATACATCCTGTAATCACACTTCCAAGATATCTGTTACAACTGGATGGTAAGATGCTTACTTGAAAAGCTTTTCAGAAATATGTAGTGATGTGATCAAACTTTTAATCATTCCCCTCTGCGTCAGTAAATTGGATTCTTCTAGTTCACGCCTGCTGTTTGAGTTGGGGAAAACACAACTCTAATGTAGCTGTAGTTGGATCCAATCTCCAGTTTCTTACTCCTCACTGGGCAATTTGTAAAGTTACTTCATTTTACATCAAGCCTACACAACTTGCAATTTACAAAGTTTAAATATAGCCCTCTAGCCTTATTGTTTGGCTTGATTGACAACCCTCCTGTTTTCCAATTGCAGACACTAATGAAATGTAGTTAGCCATCTCTAAACTTTCCAGATATGTTCAATTATAGTCTGTGTTTCCTTAAATTATGAGAGTTCTGGTCCAATACGTTTGGAAGGCTCCTAGCTAAGAAAGACTGCTCTGGATTTACCAACAAACTTGGTAGTCTACCGTATATATTGTTGATCCATAACTTGGATGAATTTTATAAAAGCACTGTACACAATAATACAATGGTGTCCCAGGTTAAAATATTTAATAATGCCTTCTGAAAGTACTTAACATTTTAAAATGTTAGTGTTAAAATGTTATCTATAGTAAGATAAAACAATCAAAATTAAACATAATTTAAGATATACTTGCAAATGGAAGTTTCTTACAATTACTTCTGCTTCACATATTTAGCCAACCAAAATAAATAGGAAGTAGATTAAAGTGACTATTCATTTCTGTAAATATCACTCAATGAATGCCAATATAACACTAATTAAGAATACTTTCAATAGCAACTAAATTATAATAAAAGAATACAGCTGTGTATGACACTAATTATTGAATAATGAAATTAATAAAGTACATAAATCAGGAGGTCTCTTTTTAAATGGACACATTCTGAAGTCTGTTATTATTTACAAAATAAGCAAATACAATTATGGTGATCAGTTCAAAGCTACCATCAATAATCTTGTTCTAATGACAGCATCAAAAACCTGGCAAGTTTCACAGTAATGTTTAAATTAAGACTCACCCAAACAGATAACTAATTTTGTCATCAGAATAACAACAACAAAACTTGGCAACAATCTTGGATGAGAATTTGTGTAAAGCAACTATTATTTTATGCCCATGCAACCTAGAATTTACCATATATATGATAATCACTTCATTCTATGCCGGAGCAATGATCTTACTGTTAGCACCCAAAATGTTGTGATGGCATAGTTAACCCTAACCCTAGTTTCTATCTGCTAAGACAGTTTTGGTAAAAACCATCATAATGGTCTGGAAAAATTTTAATTAAAGGCAAAAGCAGACTTAGTCTTTGATTAGATCAAAATTCACAGTGCAAAAGAACATGTTCCATGGGTTCATTTTCATCTATCATACATGAGCATCAGAATTTTATGAAATCTGCCATCCAGCAATGCTGATAGAAAGGCCTTAAAATGGGCTCTTCAAAATGCTATCGATCCTTAGAGTAAACAAGTGAGTATAAGTATTGTGTGGCGAAATCAGAACAACTTAGGTATGATTTCAAGAAAGAACTTTCTTTCACTCCTTTATGTTACAGCAAATGGCAGCAGTTACATGACTTTAGCTGATCCCAAAAAGGGTCAGAGCTAATTAGTCAATCAATTATTAACTAATTAATTAACTAATTAATTTCATAGGCAAGTCCAGAAAATTAAGGAATGAATATGAATACACACACACACACACACTCCAGGAGGAGACAATGACAATCCACTTCCGAACAGCTGCTAGGAAACGGCTGGATAGCATAGTGGTTAGAGTGCCACCTTTGGAGTGGGAGACTGGGGTTCAAATCCCGGCTGTACCTATCTTACCAGTAGGGGGCCTTGGGCAAGGACCCCCTAACGCTTCACCTGCCTACCTCAAATATGAGAGTGACACAAACTAAGAGAGTCATGCTGGCTCGGACATCACCCGGATTAACAAGGTCTGCGCCAGACATTGGGGAACCAAAGCAATCTGACGATAAGTGGGCTACTGGAACAAACCATACCTGGATGAGACAAGAGAACCTGGAATTGATGGAATGCTACTACAACAGCAGACCTAATGAGGGGACATATGAAACGTATGAGGGAACTATGGATGGACAGAAGACCTGCATCCACACTAAGTGAGAAACAGCTAGTTACCCAACGCTTCAACATAGTGAAGAGGAAGCTGCTCTCACAACTTGAGATAGACCAACTACACATTATATCCCAGACCCCAGAAGAACAACTGGAGGTGCAGCCAACACCTGAAGCTGGAACATCCCTGCCACCCCTCCATTACAGAGCACAGCAGCTGATACGAGGCAAAAGATCATGGATAAACTAGCTACAGTCAACTCTGGAGACCGATTACCAAGGCTCAGTGGAGAAGTACCATCAGATAGCATGCTAGAAGATGCCAACAGAGCCCTTGCGACAATCCCTACCACCACTATAACTCAAACCAATGAACTGGTATACGCTACAGCCACTGTAATCCTGGAGATGCTTGGTTACATGATCAAGAAGAACAGCATTACATACCCCTCTGGAAAATGAGGTTGGAGGCTAAGATCAAGGCAACTCGGAGAGAAGTTAGTCAGCTGGTAGAACTACAGAAGGGTGTGGAGATTACAGATAAGACTCAGCTACTGAAAAGTACAAGGGCCTGACTCCATCTGAAGCCCTAGAGACTGCTAAACAAAGGCTCACAGCACTGGCTACCAGGCTAAGGAGAGACACCAGAGAAGCAGAGGTCAAGAAGATAAATGCCCTGTTCTCCAAAGAACCATCCAAGGTGTACTCCCAACTGCAGTGCAACAACACAGGAACAGCAGAACCACCAACAGCAGAAACGGAGCAGTACTGGAAGAACATATGGGAGAAAGAGAAGACACATAACACCAGTGCAAAGTGGCTGCAGGACCTGAGAGCAGATCACAGAAATCTCCCAGAACAGGAACCAGTCACCATCTCAGTAGCAGACATCGAACAGCGGGTCAAGAACATGAAGAGCTGGACAGCACCTGGCCTGGACAAGATCCACACCTACTGGCTAAAGAAACTAACAGCAGTGCATGAACGTCTAGCAGCACAGATGAACCAGCTGCTAGCAGCAGGCTCCCACCCAGATTGGCTAACACAAGGCAGGACAGTGCTGATCATGAAAGACCCCAACAAGGGAACAGCTCCATCCAACTACAGGCCAATAACCTGCCTCCCCACAACACGGAAAGTCCTATCAGGCATCATAGCCACCAAGCTGCAGGACCATATAGGCCAGTACACAAGCACAGCTCAGAAGGGCATTGGGAACAACACTGGAGGCTCCAACCACCAGTTGCTTATAGATAAAGCAGTTGCCCGAGACTCAAGGTCTAGACAGACAATCTGAGCACAGCCTGGATTGACTACAGGAAAGCCTATGAGTCAATGCCACACACATGGTTCTGTGAATGCCTGGTGCTATACGAAGTCAACAGGACACTCAGGACCTTCCTCAAGAACTCAATGGGACTGTGGAAGACAACACTGGAAGTCAACTCAAGACAGCTTGCACAAGTAGCCATCAAGTGTGGCATATACCAAGGTGATCCATAGTCCCCACTGCTGTTCTGCATGGGCTTGAACCCCCTCAGCCAGATTATCACAAGAACTGGATACAGATACAAGTTCAAGAGTGGAACTACCACCAGCCACCTCCTCTACATGGAAGACATCAAGCTGTATGCTAAGAGAGAACAAGACATCGACTCACTGAACCACCTAACATGGATCTACAGTGAGAACATTGGGATGTCATTCAGACTGGAGAAGTGTGGCCAGATGGTAGTAAAGAGAGGGAAGGTAGTTAAGACTGATGGGGTGGAACTACCAGCAGGCCACATAGCAGACATACAGACCAGCTACAAGTACCTTGGTATCCCACAGTCACATGGGAACCACGATGTGGCAAGGAGGACAGCAACATCCAAGTACCACCAAAGGATAAGACAGGTCCTGAAGAGCCAGCTGAATAGGAAGAACAAGATCCATGCCATTAACTTGTATGCCCTGCCAGTCATCAGATACCCTGCTAGTATTGTGAGCTGGCCAAAGGAGGACATGGAGGCTGCAGATGTGAAGACCTGGAAGCTCCTCACAATGTACAGAGGCTTTCACCCCAAGTCCAACACCCAGAGACAGTACACCAGCCAGAAAGAGGGTGGGGAGGGTCTGGTGAATGTCAAAGCCACTGTCCTGGATGAGACCCAGAGCATCCAGGAGTACATCAGTAAGATGGCACCTAAAGATGAGCTGCTGAGAGAATGCCTGAAGCAGCAGCAGACATAGGAGGAAGATCAAGCAGAGGAAGTGCCATCGCAAGACAAGACCCTGCATGGGATGTACCCTCGACAGATAGCTGAGGTGGCTGACCTTGGGAAATCCTACCTGTGGCTGGAAAGGGCTGGTCTAAAAGACCGCACTGAGGCATCGATCATAACAGCACAAGAACAGGCACTAAGCACCCAATCCACAGAAGCAGGGGTCTACCACATTAGACAGGACCCAAGGACCCGAGGTGCAGACTATGCAGAGAGGCCTCAAAGACAGTCCAACACATGGTGGCAGGGTGTAAAATGGAGGCAGGAACAGCATATACTGAATGGCACAACCAAGTAGCTGGCACTGTATAGAGGAACATCTGCACAGCTTATGGGCTAGACCCTCCCAAGTCCAGATGGGAGATTCCACAGAAGGTCGTGGAGAATGACAGGGCTAAGATCCTGTGGGACTTCCAGATCCAGAGAGACAGGCAGGTACTGGCCAATCAACCAGATACTGTGGTAATAGACAAGGACCAGAAGACGGCGGTGGTGATAGATGTAGCACTGCCAAGTGACAGCAGCATCAGGAAGGAGTATGAAAAGCTGGAGAAGTACCAGCACCTGAAAGAGGAACTAGAGAGGATGTGGAAAGTGAAGGCCAAAATGGTCCCAATGACCATTAGTACAAATTAGTAAGTGTATCATAGGGTTGTTCAGGGCTTTAGATTCTATGGCAAAAGGAGCTTTGAGACAAGAGGGATGCAAACATAGCAGCTTTTTGAAGTCTTTAAAGCAGCTGCATTATTTTCTGATGGCACACAGCAGAGAGGGTAGCCCATAATCCCAAGAAGGATGTAGTTGTTAAGTCCAGGTGCTGTTAATATCCCTCCACAGCCCAATAGAATCTTTTTGTAATTGCTATGCAGCTCTGGTATATAGGACAATCATAGTTCTTCATAGGGCCAGTCAGCTTGTGTTAATGTATGGAAGTTCAAAATACAGCTGTAATGCACAATTTGTAGAATTTGTGTTCCTGAAATGCACACTTTTACTGACTATGCTGATGGTTTTATATAGCATATTGCCACATAACGGTTGTTTCCAAGTTCTTCCTACAGTTCCTTTTGGATCAAATAATATTGTAAAGAAATGTTTAGTAGAAATTGAAGGTTGCAGTTCTAAGCAAATTTAACAGTAGCAAAGTCCTACTGAAGTCAATGAATGTAGGCAAATAAGGGCACTATACCAAGAACATTCTGTATCTCATAGGGATCACCTGCATTCTGGACAAACACCTCAGTCCCCAAACATGGACTGAAGAAGGATATTACACTATTGCTGGAAGATAAGCTGCCTGAGATTCTGGAAATAGTAAACAGCTTTCACAACCAATAGTGACTTGAACCTCCATGAAACTCTCCAGTCCCCTCTTAAAAGTGCATACGTTGATATCTATTGTATCACCTCACTTAATGATACAATTTACTACAAGTGAACATTTAACCTGGGTAGAACACAACATTCTACAGAACCACTTGTTCTTTAACCAAATCATAGTTATATTAGCCATGGCTTAGCAGGATATGTAATTCAATCAGTATGGCAGCAAACACTTGCATACTGTGTTCACAACAGTCCCACTAACTTCAGTGGAAGTTTTTAGATTGCTGCCTTGGAACACAACTGATTACTATAAAAACCCTATTGATTTTGATGAAAATAGAATTCCCCTATTTAAAACTCTCCCACAAAAAAACAAGAAAAGACCCATGTTTCCAATATGTTATGAGTTCTGTTGTACATTCCACAAAATTGTTTGGGGAAATGAAATATGCAACAGCCTCCCAGCACCACCATGCCCAATCAGATGGTTACTGCAGATGGTTGGTATTTGGGAAGACCATTCCCCGTTCATTCCAAAAGCTGCCAAGGAGATGATGAATGGGACATTGCTTTAATAAAACAGTGTAGTCTACCAGCCTTGTGTTTGGGATCCTGAGTGAAACATTTGTGTAAGCTTACCCACATTCTTACCAACAGTGTTGGGAAACACTTGTGATCTTTAATTACTCTGTGTGATACTGATGCCAAGATCTTTGAAATTATTTCAGAAGTGTAGTAGGGAAAATAAATCAAACAAAATGGAGGATGCACCCTCCTCCTTCCACTCAATCTTTTGGACATGACCGGGGTCAAACCCAGTTCCCCTCTTTGGCTACTCCCATCAGACCCAAACCGACCCTCCCTGCCCCAAAGCCCCCCTGCAATCCCATCGAAACCGAGAACAGACGCCTCCTCGCCAGCTCAGGGCACAGCCCAAGGGCAGTCCTTACAGGGAAGCTGCAAACTAGAGGAACTCCAAGGTTCCATCCTCAAGAGCCTGAGGACCTCAACAGTCCTTCTCCTTTAACAATGAGCTTCTCCAGCTCTGCTGCCCCTCCTGAAAGGGCTGCTTTGCCTAACAAAATAATAACAACAACAACAACAACCCCGGGTGCACAGACAAGGATCTGCCTAGCTTCCCCAAACTGGCCAGCAAATCAGATCCCTGGGATTTCCCACCTTGTAGCTCTTAACTTCTTTAAAAATCTTTGCTTCCCAATTGTTTGGGGTTCCTCTTTCTTGTAAAGCAGGCACCCAACGATCATTGGAATAAAGCTTGGTTCTTTTCTTCAGTGTTGTGTTCCTTCTTCAGACTGAATCCATGACAAGAAGTGTTCCTCAAATTTGCAGCATCTTATTGTCATCTCACAGGCTTTATGAGAGTAAAGAATCTGAAATAGCAGGCAGCATGTGGACAGAAAGAAAGAACCTGTCTCAAATTCCCACTTCTGACTTGATGGTTTACTGTGATGGATATAATATCAAATCAAACTCCACTTGGTTGCAAAAAGGTAAAAAAGATTCTCCATTCTACTAGGTCTGTTGGTTAATCTGTCTTTGATTAAATCGCAGCTTAGAAAACAATGTGTTTATTGCTCTCCAAATATCTAAGTATAAGGGGTCAGGGCCAGAAGGACCAGTTTGCTTAAATGTTCAACTACAACAGGATCCTTAAAAGCTGCAGCCTGATACCATTCTGCTGAGTTAAAAGAAAAGAGATCCAATTATCAAGGTATTACATTACCAGTAAGATCAGTGACACCATTCTAGTTATATTGATGTCTTTGACACTGCTGAAAATATTTAATCTTTTGCACACACATAAAACACAGATGCAAATAGGTCAAGAAAGCCATGCTATTTAACCAGAAAAAAAAACAGCCAGCAGCAACAGCTGTTATAGCAAGAGAATTGTACTGTTGCTGTTTATACCACTAGTAATAATTTCTTCTGTACTACCGTAATAATTTCAATTTGCAGCCAGCATCTCTCCTTTAAATTATTACGTGCATACAGCTCTCCCAGCATGAGGCTGGGAAGCAGAGATGTAAATTAGTCTGACATTCTGGGTTCTTTTCCACACATTTCATTTTTCAAAAATAGGTGAAATACATCAGGAATTCACTTCAATCCTATTAATTAGTTCAGGTCATTTATTTGAAGGCACTTACTGCTAATGCTTGCTGATCTCAGGATCATGTATCAACTCTATTTTCTTGCTCACAAAGCAACATGGAAAAGCAGATAGACGCTACACTTTAACAATTCAGTAGACTTCCAGCTATTTCTACCTAAATATAATAGGAAGATTCCCAACCCATTTATTTATTTCAATGTGTACACCTGGCACACTCAGCTAAATTTTCTCCCAAAATGACCTTTCCTTTTTTCTTTTTGTACCAGCTACTACTCCTGGGGTTGAACAATGTTTCTGTGAGCAAACATTTATGTTCCAAGAGAAAAAGTGGGAAAAAATGCTATTTTTCCCTCTCTGGAAAAGCTGAAGCAAGGTTTTTCAACTGCACAAGACAGTAATTTTAGCAGTAATGATCAAGAATTACTTTGCTCTGTCCTTGTCTATCAATACGAAGAACCCAAAATACACTTACTTACTTGGTCCAAAGAGAATTTGTAAGGTTCCCACACTGAAACGTATCATTTGACTCTGAACCGCCTTTTCCCCATTCCCCCAACCCAGCAGCGGCAAAGGAGAAGCTGTTCTGAGAGTTCCTCCAGCATTGCAACATCACTCCACTCTAGCTGTGTTTAGATGAATGACAGAAGCTCCACCCTAAAGACAGACAAGATCACCCCTTCCTTAATACAGTCAGTTCACCCTCACAACTGAAATCTCTTGCTGATTCCACTGTGGAAAAGGCGAAAGGTCCCCTGGGCAAGCACCGAGTCATGTCAGGCCCTTTGGAGGGACGCCGCTTTTGCGAAGTTTTCTTGGCAGACTATAGAGCGGGGTGGTTTGCCATGAGCCTTACTGAAAGTCCTTTCTCAATCTGCCCCCAGACACAAGTCCCACCAAAAGCAAAGTCTGCGGTGTCAGGAAATAAAGTAGCCCTCTTCCCATTGGCTCTGCGGGACCATATGCTGAGTTCCTAGCCTCCTCAGGAAATGTAAATTGGGTTCCCTCAAATTCTTAACGGAAGGAATTGATCTACACTACGATGAATCAATGTTTGGATGCCAAACAGGAAGAAAAAAATGCCTGTCACCAATAGCAATGTATTTATGATCTTAATAAAATGTTAATGCTAGCCTACCATTCTACTGCTTTGCTAGGAGTAATCCAAGGCAACAGTGGCAAATCATAGCCATATGGGTCCATTAAACAATCCAAAGTCTATAGCTAATGGATAATACTATTATTGGGCCATCCAAAATAATACAAAAGAGTACAGAAACGTTTGTGTTGTATAAAATTCTTCTTTAACCCTCTTTCTCCATAATGAACCAACAAGACTGTTTTTATAGGTCTTAGAAAATATTGATTTTAGCTGCCCAGGTAAAGTCTGTCTCCAAATGCACATTTTCCATAATCTGTAGAATGATTATAGAAATGGAGTGTTCCATCCCCTCCAACAGTTTGCTTTGGGTCATTTTAAGAATGAGTATGAGAACAGGAAGTCAAAAATGTGAGAATGTTGAAAAATGGGAAGGTGCAAGCGTAGATAGTGTAAGAAATGTTAAAATATGAATGGGTTTGCTTAAGGAGTGCCTGCATGACCTGCTTAATATGCATATAGAGACAGTATCTGGAGCTGTAGTTAAGAATAATAATGTTACTGTTGTCATACACAAAGGGAAAGGGGGCAGGGGTGAATACAAAAAGTCCAGGAGTGTTAGCTTGTTAAGTGTGCCTGGGGAGGAGTTTGGCAGAATTCTGATCAAAGCAGTGTAATAGGTGACAATGAACAAAATATGGAAACTGCAGTGCAGCTTTATGAGGAGTGTACACCTGATTTTTGCTCTTTAGTAGGTGATGAAATGAGAAATGAAAAAAAGCGATAATGGAAGTCATTGTATGCTTGCTGATTCAGAAAAAGCATGTGGTAGTAAAGTAAATAGACTTGAATTATGGAATGTTTTGTGTAAATATGGAGTTAAAGGTTGGTTGCTGAACTCTGTAAGAGTGGTATATGATAGAAGTACTGCAAAGCATGCATGAAGACAAATGGAACACTTTATAGGGGTAAGATAGTGACATGTGATGTCCCTTTGGCTGTTTAATGTACTTATAGTTAGACCTGTTAGGACTGCTTATGGTGACGCTAGAAACATGCTGGTTGGGGATGTGCAACGACATGTACTTTTGTATGTTGGCTCAGAGAATTGAAATTATCTGCAGCAAATGTTAGATTGTATCATGTATCATGCCATGAGTATTGATCTGAAAATTAATAAATCAAAGGCTAAGGCAGTTGAGGATGAAGTAAATGATTGTAAACTATGTGTACATAAATGGTAAAAAACAAGAGAAATAGAGGATGTGAGTTCCTTGGTAGAAAGTTTACTAACGTTGGGAAAATGGATAGAGAAATGTTATGATGTACAAATGCTGGAAGATAGCTAGCTAGTTGTTGAAAGAAGTGAAAATGACTGTGCAAGAACATGCTTCTTCTCATTTTGTTATTCAGGAATAAAAGTTGGATATAACAAGAGAAACTTAACATTAAGTTGAAACCATTACAAATGGGGTATTTAAAAAGTGTGAGGTAAAAGAAGAAAAGATAGGATTAAGAATGGATGGGTGCTGAGCAACCATGACTTGAATACCCAGAGTGAATGACAAGTGTGAAAGAAGCATGTTGAGGTGGTTTGTTTGTACAGAGAGAGAATGAATGACAATCAAATAGGAAAACAAAGAAGAGTGAATGGGTCAAGGGGAAGGGGAAGATTGAGAAAGTCATAGTTGGATGTTGCTGATCAGATCTTCCGAGAGCGAGCCGAGACATTTTAAAGTATAAATGGCCATGCCTGAAGAGGTATATGGACAAGATGGAAGCAAATATGGTTTGCAAGGATAGAAAGGCTTGGAAATGTAGAGTGAATGGTGTTGGTATAAAGTAGTGTTAGCTTTTTTTCCTTTTCTTTTATCCTTTCTTTTATCTAAGACTTCCAATTTCTTTGGCTTAGTATTTTTTACTTCTTTTCTGTACTCTGCTTAATGTTGCTTGATGGGTATGTCTGTATGAATGTAAATATGAATATACAGGTTGGAAGCAAGTGGACCAAACTGTTGCAGAATGCTGGGAAAGCCTTTAGCCCAGGAGAGGTCAAAAAAGTCACACACCAAGCATTTCTATAAAAATAATTTATTTACAGAAAACAAAAACAAAAGCAAAACATTTAAAGGACCTAGCTCCCTTTTTGGAGCAAGCCTTGCTGAGCTACATTTCCAGCAGAGGGAAAAAGAAGAAGTGAAGAACAAGTCCGGGCAGGTCCTCCCCCCAGGCTATTTTGCATGAAGCACGTGAGAGGAGACAATCAAATGCAACCCCTTCACCTGGCCAAAATGCTTTGATACAATAGCAGTCTTAATCTATTAGTAGGAAAACCTCAACACTCCCCTTTTTACACTATAGATTAAGTTGCAAACCAATCTTCTCTGACAACTCTTTGTGTCTTGGTACAGGAAGAGGTTTGGTTAAAATATCAGCAATCATGTCTTTTGATTCACAATATTTTAACATTATTTCTCCTTTGCTTATCATATCTTTGATATATTGATATCTAATATCGATATGTTTTGTTCTACTTCTGTAGGCTTCAGATTTTGCCATAGCAATGCAAGCTTGATTATCCTCATAAACAGTTATAGGCTGGTTCACTTCCATGCCTATGTCTTTTAACAAATGTTTAAACCATGTAACCTCATTACAGGTTTGTGTTAGAGAATAAAACTCTGCTTCTGCAGTGGAAAGAGCAACAAGTGTTTGTTTTCTAGAATGCCAGCCTAAGCTAGATCCAGCAAATTGAATTAAAATCCCAGAAGTGGATTTTCTGTCACTGACATCTGCTCCCCAGTCAGAATCGGCAAAAGCCTGCAATTTCTCAGTTCCAGAGGCATTTAGCTTCAGGCAATAATTCTTTGTTCCTTGCAAATACCTCATTAACCTCTTCAATGCTGCTTTTCCAGTAGATGTAGGCTTCTCTACCTGTCTACTTAAAATGGCCACAGAATTTGAGATATCTGGGCGAGAATGATTTGCAATGTACAGTAAACTTCCAATTGCAGATCTATAGTTCTCTGCCTCAGTTAATTGAGTTTCTCCTATATCTTTCTGAAAATCTATTATCATCGGAGTAGAGACTGGTTTACAGTCTTGCATATTAAAATCTTCTAGGAGCTTTTGAATTTTACTACGTTGGTTTAACAGAAAGCTACCATCCTTGTCTCTGTGTACTTCCAAACCTAGGTAATTGGTCACAACTCCAAGGCTTTTTAATATGAAATGGCTTTTCATGCAGGCTTCAAAATCAAGCCTTTGTTTTTCTGTTGATGTGAATAGCAGCAAATCATCAACATAAATGCACAGATACATACAGCCTTGTTTGTCCTTCTTCATATATACACAGGGATCTGCTTTTCCTTTTTCAAAACCAAAATTCTGCAGTTTTTCATCTACTTTTTGGTTCCAGGATCTAGCAGCTTGTTTTAACCCATAGATTGACTTCTGCAGTTCACAGACTAGATTCTCCCCTTTTTCATAGCCAGGGGGTTGCTGCATGTATAATCTGTGGTCTAAATCACCATAGAGAAATGCAGTTTGAATGTCATAGTGGTTAACTGACATTCCCTTGAGTGCAGCAACTTTTAACAGTAATCTAATTGATTCACCTTTAGTAACTGGTGCAAAAGTCTTGTCAAAGTCTAAATCTTTCCTTTGAGTGAACCCTTTTGCAACCAACCTTGCTTTATATTTTTGGATTTTGCCATCAGCATCCCTTTTGAGTTTGAAAACCCACCTACAACCCAGACAGCGTTCATTGGGAGGTAGATTTACCAGTTTCCATGTTTTATTTTCTTTCAAGGATGCTAACTCCTGTTGCATGGCAGAATGCCAATTTTGTGCAATCTCAGGTGGTAAAGCATTCACTTGTTCTAAAGACTCAGGTTCTGTGAATATGTGAAAAGCCTTTACTGTTTCAGCCTGAAAACGTGATGGAGGAACGCCTTTATTACTCCTCTGAGATCTGCGAGGTAATACAGGGCTTAAATTTTGACTCCTATCACTTTCCTGAGAAGCATCTATCTCATCAGACAGATCTTCAATTTGCTTTTCTGGTTTAATGTCCTCATCAGGCAAAAGATCACCATCAGCAAGTCCTTGCTGTTCTCTTGTGGTGGTCAGTTCAACTGGAGAGCTAGAATTTAATCTCCCCCAGTTTTGTTCAGCAAAAGAAGCGCTTTTGCTAATTATTAATTTCTCTCCCATTATGAACCTGTAGCTCCTCTGGCTTTGTTCATAGCCAACAAAGATGGCTTTCTTTGTTGTGGGGCCTCCTTTCCTTCTCTGCTGTTTTGGAATGTGAACCCATGCAGTGCTACCAAACACTCTAAGATGGCTTACCTTTGGTTTCACACCATAAAACAAATGGAATGGAGTGTCCTGAATCATAGAGTTATACAACCTGTTCTGAACATAACAAGCAGTCGATAAAGCTTCTCCCCAGTACTTAAAACATAATCGTGAATCTTTTAATATGCATTCCATCGCATTTTGCAAGGTTCTGCCCTTTCTTTCAGCAACACCATTTTGCTGAGGGGTGTACGGGTTAGAAAGAATTTGTTCTATCCCTTTTTCCACTAGGAACCTTCTGAATTTGTGAGAAAGGTATTCTCCTCCTCTATCACATTGGAGTGCAGATACAGGCCTAGGGAATTTTCCATTTGCCCATGTCACAAAACTTTTAAATTTCTCAAATGCCTCATCTTTATGTTTTAAGATGTAGATAAATGTGTATCTTGAGAAATCATCAATGATGGTCATTGCATACCTTGCTTGTCCAAGACTTGGAGCAAAAGGACCAATAATATCAGAGTGTACAATTTCCAAAGGTCTAGTTGTAACTCTGTCACTGTGCTTACTCACAGGAGCTTTCAGTGTTTTGCATTCTTTGCAAACTACACAATCTAAGTATTTATCACAGGGTTTTATCTTTAGGTCAGCACACAGCTGTGGCATTTGTGCTATATACTTGATATTAGCATGACCAAATCTCCTGTGCATCAGGTGTACACATTGGTCATGATATGGTGTGTTGCCAACTGCAGCCTTGCAGCTTGGCTTCCTTGCATTTTGCACTATGTACAAGGAGTCTTTTAACATACCAGTAGCACACAATTTCCCATTTTTACGTATCTCACAACCATTTTTCTTAAATGTTATGATATACCCTGTTGCAGCCAATTGTGCCACAGATAAAAGGTTTGATTGTAAATTTGGCACATACAACACACCTTTTACAGTTTCTCCCAAGCAGGATAAATACAAGTCACCTTGTCCCATAATTTTGGTGACAGACCCATCAGCCAAAGATACACTTTGTCTTTCAGTTTTAGACAGTGACACAAAAGAGCTTTTACAATTACATAAATGACAATTGGCCCCAGAATCTAACACCCATACATCAGAATTACCCTTCTCAGCAACCTGTGCAATTTGGGTTGTCTGAAGAGCCTTCTTCTGTGTTGCCCTTGTGTTCTTCTGCTCTGTCTTTCTACTCTTGGGTCTCATGGCACAGTCTCTTTGCAAATGTCCAGCTGAACCACAAGTGAAGCATCGCTGGCTGGCTAGCGCTGTGGCCTCAGGTTCCTTTCCCTTCTTTTCCCTCATTTTCTGGTCTTGCAGCTTTCCAGAAGAGATGGGGGGGAATCTTTCCTCTCTCTTCTCCCATTCAGCGAGTAAGCGCTGTGTAACATACGATGGGGTGAGGTCTGCTTCAGGCATAGCCTCCAGGGTACAAATCAGCGTGTCCCACGTTTCATTTAGTGAGGACAGGAGGATATAGGATTTTGTGAGAGGTGTAAATTCCATTCCTCTCTCCTGCAACTCAACAAACAGCTGCTGAATAAAATGCAGGTGCTCAGGAAGGCTATCTCCTTCTGCAAGGTAGGCTCTGTACAGCTTTTTCGTCAGAGTAACTTTACTCCCTGCTGTTGCCTTTACATATAAGTCTCTCAAAGCGTCCCAAAGTTGCTTTGCAGACTGCATGCCTCGCACGTGGACTAGCTGATTGTCCTCAACTCCCAAGATAATGGTGGCTCTAGCCCGCTCATCCTGTCTCAGCCATTCAGCATTGGGATTTTGGGGGCTTTGCTCACCAATTGGCAGCCAAAGATTCTCTCTGCGAAGATACATTTCCATCTTCAGGGCCCAATTCAAATAGTTGGTCTCTGATAGGCGCTCCAGAGGCATCGCTGAAGGCTGGGAGGCAGCCATGGCTTCTTCCTTCTTTTGCAAGTCACCTCAGCTAGCTTCTAAGTCCTGCAGACCGGCAGTTGCTGGAAAATCTCCAGGTGGCTCCAAAGAAAATCTTCACAGGTCTTTGCTACCTGCCTTTAAATCGTGCACGAGGTGTGAAGCTGACCTCTCTTTTCTCTCTGGGTTTTACTGCGTTGTTTACTGGGCCCATAACCTGTTGCAGAATGCTGGGAAAGCCTTTAGCCCAGGAGAGGTCAAAAAAGTCACACACCAAGCATTTCTATAAAAATAATTTATTTACAGAAAACAAAAACAAAAGCAAAACATTTAAAGGACCTAGCTCCCTTTTTGGAGCAAGCCTTGCTGAGCTACATTTCCAGCAGAGGGAAAAAGAAGAAGTGAAGAACAAGTCCGGGCAGGTCCTCCCCCCAGGCTATTTTGCATGAAGCACGTGAGAGGAGACAATCAAATGCAACCCCTTCACCTGGCCAAAATGCTTTGATACAATAGCAGTCTTAATCTATTAGTAGGAAAACCTCAACACAAACACCCAAAATACTTTATGGCTTTGCTATGCAAAGTTTATTACATATCTTGATTTCTGCTCTCATGGCTTTCACTTAACTCCACATTCTGTAAAACAGTAAGACTAGTGCTGTAGAAGGAAACAGAACCCAGAAGAAGGGTCTACCTAATAATACTGTATTGAGGCCTGAGGTTAAGATGCTTTCTCTCAAAACATCCACTTAGCAATGGACTCTGCAAATGTTTTCAAACTCAAGTGTCTACTTAAGCAGATAACACGTTACACACTTAGTTAGACTGGTTTTATTTAGAATTCTGTGTGTGATTTTTGCTCTCCCTCGTTTTTACAGGTTTGCCCACATAAATTCTTTCTAGATCCAGAAAGTTGGCAATACAGTTTTAAAACAAGGATCTCTCATTAAAACCATTCTCACATACAAAGCTACAGTTATGTAGCTACTCTTTGTATTTTTAGGATATTCTGTGGATTTTGTTAAGTTCTATATTCAAAGCACATTCCTTTTCATTTTTTCTAGAATTGGGCTGAAAGAAGTTCTTACCAACAGGGCTAAGAAATCTCCAGCCAGCCTGAGTCAGATGTCTTAAGAGATTTGACCCAAATGATGGAAGCCAGTAGAAATACTTTTTTCCCTGTAGAACTCTTAAAAGAATCTGCCAATCTGCAACAAGCAGCCTTTGTGTTTTCAGATGGGACAGGGAGCCAACACTTTGCCTGTGAGTCAGACTTGTGCCTCATAGACAGAATGAGGAGAAAAGGGGCTGCTTATCTGGAAATGGAAATATATTTGTAAATTCTTCATTGCAGTAAGGACCACAATTTCTACTCGACAGACCCTTCTGAAGTTATCCTCAGCTGCACTTTGGCTCTGCTGAACAGCAGATTTGAACAACCTTCCTGAATACGTATAGGGAGGGAGCTGTCCTGACTTTGGGAGGCAAGCTGGTCCAGGGAGGGAGCCATACCAGAAAAGTGTCAGTGTTGGCCCCCCATTCCACTTATTTCTCTTGGGGTGAGGGCCTGCAACATGTCCTCTCTGCTTGCCTCTTCTGGGTAGGCGGATTCTAGTTGGAGTAGATTGTCTCAGAGATCTCCTACAGCCACCTTGAATTCCACTCAGAAGCAAATGGGTAACCAATGCACCTTTTCCAAGAGAGATGCTGTATGACTGTGCCATATTCTACCTGTCAGAAGGTGGACACCTGTATTCTGCACCAGCTGAAGCTCTGGTGTGGCCTTACTCCCACAGAGACACTTCAGGCTAAAGCTGATGGTTGGCCCATCTAGCCCAGAACCGTCTCCTCAGACTGTGGCTCTCCACAGCTTTGAATCAAGAATGGCCAATATGACTCCATGTTGTGTGTGCGAGAATTCAGTGTGCACAGACAAAAGGGGTACAAATCAAAAGGCACTCTGTGATCTATCCTCAGAACTCTTTGGTAAATGGTCAGATCAAAACTTGGAAGGAGTCTTTGTCACTGCCATAGCAAGTCACTGAGGAGAAAGAAAGAGGGTAGGCTGGCAAGGAAGCAAAAAAGGGACAAATGGGGAAGCCATTGCTCTGGCCATGCCCACCAGTGCTTTTATCTCATGTAACTTCTGAGGGAAAGCAGTCTTGAACAGTTCCTTATCAATTCCTTGAGTTTTTTTTTAAGCAGAAGCCAAGAATTCAACCTAGAGCTCCCCCCACAGCCCCCTCCCTCCCAGAAGAAGCACTTCTTCTGCTCTGCCAACTGAGCTATCAATGCTGCACTTGTACCACATAACAAACCACAAACTAGCCAGTCACATTTTAACCAAGTCCAGTACTCAGCCCAGATGGTTAATATGTGGCTCTGTCATTCAAACTCAGCCAAGTGAATTGAGTAAACTATGGTTTAATTAGACACAGGGGAGCATGTTCTGCAAACCGAGCCTAAGTCAATCAAATTTGTCTGATAGCCCAGGTCTTTGTTAGGAACCAAATACATTAAAAGAAGCAAAACTAAAGGTGAAATAGAATGATAAATTTTATCATATTTATAAAATTGTCCACATGAAAACAAGAATATACAGATAAGCAGCATCCTTGTTCATTCTTCAAAAAGTTGCAAGCTTAGACATCAATCCACCAATGCATCAATCCACCAATGCTACACAGTTTGCACTCCAAACTGAATATATTATAGTACTTTCTCCCTCAGAAATCCAAAATGTCCAATTTGTTAAACTGGATGCCTATTAAAGACCCCTTTGCAGAAGAAATTTCAGTGTTGTGCAAGCCTAATTCTCTGCTGAACCAATTCTTTCTTGAACAAATCTGGAACTGAATGTCTGGAGTTCAGGAAGTTAAAACTCTTACAATACATAGCTTTTGCTTCCAATTCTTGCCCAAAATCCCCTCTGATGCATGATTAGCACTCCTTTTCCATAAAGAAGCTTGTCAAAAAGGAACGAAGGACCAAGTTGGTTAAGCAGGAAAAATTCTTCTGATAAAAATTTAATTCAGTATAACCACATTAACAACTTATTAATAGAAAAAATGACTAAACAGGATGGTTTGAATTGCAAAAGGAAATTAACAAAGCAAAACAAGACAAAAATATTCTCTAAATGTTTTAGAGATATTTTTGGCAAATTTTATGAAATAGAGTTATTCAAACAAGGCTCTCTGAGAGAGAAGGGAAATCTTTATTTCTCATGTAATTTCTCATGGGTCTAGCACAGAAATAACATGATGGGGCAAAGACTTGAACATTTCTTCCTTCTCGGCCCCATTTGAAATGCCCTCTCCTTTCCTTTGTCAGCATCAATCTAGTATACAGTGTCTATGTTCCCTGTATTAAGCTCTAAACCCTGGTTTACAAACTGCAGCACATCTAGGTTTGCACAGCATGCTAAGCCAAAATCTAAAAAAACATTAATATCAATCATAACATCCAGCTGTGTCAGAGGTGGGAAGGCAACCTCTGAGGCTCCACACTCATGCTTTCTAGAATACTCATAAACACGTATGCATTCAGACTGAGACACATGCCCAACCTCTTCTCCAGAAAAATATGTGGACATACATACCTCAATAATAATAATAAAAAACTTCCCTACATTTTATATGTATTCACCTACATGCTACACAACCACAACTTCCTCCCTTCCCACAAGTGTCCAACCCAGGTTTGACACCAGTTTGAAATAAGTCCAGATAGTTATACAGTAATAACCCTTTGAATGCAGAGAAGACTTTTTCAGGAGGGTCTGCACAATCACCTCTTGGGATCTATTCCTGGTGAATCCCACAGCTTTTGCTACTTCTTTTCTCTCCCACATAAATTCTGCTATTTTTCCTGTCAGCATTTTATAATGGAGCAGCCCATGGGTGGTTCTCCAAACCATCCTCCAAGTGGGCTTTGTGAAGGACTCCTGAAACTTTAGAAGCAACAGGACAACGGCTTCATATCTATGACCAAAAATGAAGTCTTAGAAATAATATTTCTCTTAATGATCCAGTTGCAGCAAATATGTTCTATCTGTAATTACACCACTACTCTAATTAACAAATTAAATAACCCCCAGAATGGGGAAAACAGCTAGGTGTCCTCACAGTGGGGCTTATTTTGTCTATTTTTATAGAATATACTTAAATCTGCAAGCTTTCACAGCTTTTTATTATATTAATTTACCTGGGCAATTCATGGGATATCTGAGATTTTGGTGGGGATAAAAACTGAATGGCCAGCTTTCTAGGAACTTTTGGTTTCTTATGTTATAATGTGTGTTGTTTTCCAAACTCTAGGAACATGGGAACGAACGAAGCTATTGTGTGCCAGCTCCACTGCTATCTTTCTATATCTTTCTATTCATTGTGTCCTTGGATTGACAGCATTTGTACAGAGGCTGAAGGAGTGTTTCCTTCACAAGAGTGTTTTCCATCACCTGCTGGCTGATCCTTTTAACTGTAAATGCAGGGCTGAAACTGGGGTCTTCTGCATACACCTAAGTGCTCTGTCACGGAGTTATGACTCCTCACTGTGCAAAGTCTAAGCGAATCTGCTATTTAACTACTTACCTGGGTATCACAGGCAACATGGAATTGCATGAAGATCAACTGACAAAGAGAAGGATCACCCCCTTACTACTCCACAGGCCTGTCAGGTTTCCATTCTGACCACAGAGAAAGGGAGGAAGAAGACACTGCATTTATTTATTTATATTATATTTATTTATTTTATTCAATTTCTATAGTTGCCCATCTCAGACAAGGGTGGCAAACAATCATAAAAACATTGTAAGGCAATGCTATTCATTTCCAAAGAGAAAGCCGCAACAGAGGTAGTCTTGTTGCAGTTAAAAATACAAAAGGTGTCCTGAAACTTTATAGATTAGCAAAATTATCAATGACATAAATTCTCCTAGATCACAAAGCATTTCAACAGAAGTATACAGTACACATAATGAGAGAAATCCTTTATAATACTATAAAAAACGTCATGTATATCTGTACAGTTCTTTGGAGAAGGAGGGTGAGAAGAGGCAGAATTAGAAATAGTTACCATAAATAAAACAATAGTTAGATGGGACAAGCTTGCTTTAATTGGCTGGTTAGTACACATAATTTGACAGAAACCTTTATCTCTGTGTAATCTATGAGAAATACTAAATCTCCTAATGCAGGTATTCTCAAACTCTGTGGTATTATGAGCCCCTTAAAACTATAAATCAATTTGTGTGGCCTCACCATGGTTAAAACTAACAATAGAAGAACTTCGGATTTACTGTAGAAGAACTAAGATACCATTGCAAAATAATTCCAGCAACTGCTGTATATCAAACCTGAGTTGTTTATTCTGCGATCAATGTTCAAATTCCTCTTCTCCTTTCTGTTCCCGTCCTGTGTAAAGGGCTAGAAGCAACTCTCTTTGGAGCAGGATGGATCATTTCCATTTGTTTCTCAGTTTGGTAACGGTCAGTTCTGGTACAGTAACAGGCTGTTTGGTTTTGGCCATATGAGAATTGGCTCCCACATACACCAGTTTTAATAATTACCTCATAGGGGTTCTCCTACCTTATGCAACCAACACTTGCCAGCAACTCCTTGCATGGGTACAAAGCCTAGAGGGTGTTTTGACAGCACTTCCACTTTGCCTGGGCAACCCTGATCAGGTTTTTACAGAATCTGGGATTCCTCTCTAAGGTATGTGCTGATCCACAGTTCAAAAAACCTTGTCCTGATGAATTCAAGCTCAAGTTTTTTTCATGCATCCTTTCCTCAAGGATGGCCAACTAGAGGTTAATGACAGTGTCTCTTTTCCCCGGTAGTTTAACTTACCTCCCAATTTTTTTGGCGGTTGCCATTTTTGATGTCCATTTATTCTTTAGGTAGGATTAGTTTGTCTAATGTAAACTCTAGAATGGCACTGTTACTTGCTCTTGCTCCAAAGAAGATTAACTCCATTAAATACAAAACAAAATCATCACAGGGTATTTCCATAAGAGGTATGTAATATCTGAAACCCAAACAATGTCAGTCTTTTCCATAGTCCTGAAAAATGGTTAAGTGGTTGAAGGAAAAAGTGCTACTTATGTGGCTGGGAAGAACTGGAAGAAGCAAAATTATGAATCAGATGAATGAAACAGTCTCGGGGAAGAAAAGTAATATTTTAAGTCCAAACATCTGCAACATATTTCAAGGACAATAAGAAACAGCTGCTGCAGACCAAAATGCTCCTTCTGCAATATTCTTGCACCCAAAGCAAGAACACACTTCATGCTTTAAAAGCTGACATGAAGGTACAGAGCTTGTTGGTTTATTTGTGTGTCACTGTTGTTCAAATAAACAGTTGTTTGTATTTCATCAAATCCAATTCTTTTCTGTAGTCCTGAGTGCAAATGCTGTTCTGCTTACACTAAAATCCAATAGAACTTTAAGAGATACTTTCATTTATTACATAGTTACATGGTGGGGGTGGGTAGGTAAAGAGGTACTAAAATATCTAGCTGAGGAGATAAATATTCTTAGGGCCAGGTTTGAAAAGTTGACATTTCTTCCACGCTACTATTCTGGCGAACCCACAATAGAGTTCACTCACCAAATGCAGTATAATCCATTAGAACTGTAGAGTTAGTACTTCACAATGTCCTGGAAACTCTTAAGGCCATCCCTTCATGAGATGCATGAAGATGGGCCTAAACTCAACCCAGCATCTCCAGAATTACTCCAAAGGGGATCTGATCAAGGCAGAGTAGAGTGGAACAATCATTCCCCATGATTTGGATTCTTTGTTCCTGTTAATACACCCAAGATAGGCCTGCCATTTTAGCAGCTGGCTCATGTTTAACTTGTGGGGGACAAGAATACCCAGATCTTTATCACATGTACTACTGCCAAGCCAGGTTTCTCCCATCCTATATTTGTGCCTTACATTTTCTCTACCCAGATTTTTATTTTCCCCTATTAAATTCCAGCCTATTCATTTTAGTCTACTAGTAAAGCCTGCTTTCTAAATCTTTCATCTGAAGTATTAGCCATCCTTTCCAGTTTTGTGTCATCTTCAAACTTTATAAAGTGTCTCCTCACCTCGCTCATCCAAGTCTTGGATAAGACTGTTGAACCACACAGGGTCCCTGACAGAGCCCTGTGGCAATCCATGTGATACTTCCCTTCAAGGTGAAGTGCTGCACTCCCTGGGTGTGGTCATTCAACCAACTGTAATTTCATCTAGCAGTGAAATTCATCTACTCCATATTTTATCATTTTATGAGGGAGAATATTATAAGGCATTCTATCAAAAGCTTTTCTGAGATTCAAGTACACTCTATCTCTGTCATTACCCTGATCTACTGAGTTACTAACTCTTTCAAAGGATGAGATACAGTTAGCCTGGCATGATTTATGACAAACCCGTGCTGGCTCTTAATTATAGCATGCCTATCAAGGTGCTCAAAAACATGCTGCTTGATCATCTGTGGAGTCCTTGGTGCTCTCTGAGCTTGGTTGTTTGCTTGCAGACATTTCATTACCCAACTAGGTAACGTCATCAGTGCGAGTGCGTGTGGGGTTTGCCCCGTTATATAGTTGCTTGCCCTACCAGTGTTGGTGGGGGTGTGGTTTTCTTCTTGGTAGTTCCTTCATTGGGGTATTAAGGAGTATTAGGGTAGTTCCTTGATTAGGGTATTAAGGATTAAGGAGAAAACCACACCCCCACCAACACCGGCAGGGCAAGCTACTGTAAACAGGGAGCAAAGCCCACATTCACTAGCAATGATGACACTACTAGTTGGGTAATGAAACGTCTGCAAGCACACAACCAAGCTCAGAGAGCACCAAGGACTCCACAGCACAACCCTGAGCTACAGATATTCACTTCTACAGATAATCTGTTTTAGGACCTTGATTAGTATAGATGTCAAGCTGGAAGTTTCTTAGTTTTCCCATGTCCTCTCCTTTCCCTTTCTTGAGGACGGGGCACATATTCACTTTTATTCAGTCTGGTAGAATTTGACCAATCTTCAGAGATTACTGAGGGTGGTTCTGCTGTCATCTCTGCCTCTGCTAGTTCCTTCAGAACCCTGGGATAAAATCTATTTAGCCGTGGAGATTGGAATTAATTTAAATTAGCTAATTTCTCTCTTGCCCTCTCTGTGTCTATCTTAAAATGCAGTTCTGTTCTTCCCCAGTGGCATAACCAGGGTCAGCTGGGAGTCCATTCCCATTCTGAGAGAAGACAGATGCAAATAGGTGTCAAGAATTTCTGACTTCTCACCATCACATATTACCACTTCACTACTTCCTTCTCACAATGGACCTTTGGTGTTCCTTTTACTCATATCCAAATAACTTTTTTTTGTTGTTTTGTTTTTCTTTGGTATTTCTTGCAAGCCTCAACTCATTCTCAGCTTCATCTTTTCTGACAGAGTTCCTAAACGTTTCTGGAGACACTTCTTTGGTTATGTTCCTCTCCTTCCATTTCCCATTCATGCCCCCTCCTCTCTTCAGTATTTCGGACAGCTCTGCATGTATCCTTGCTGGCCTCTTTAGTTTTCTCCCATTTTTCCTTCTTGTGGGAACTGTTTACATTTCTGCCTTCAGTATCTCATTTCACAGATTTTTTTTCTGCTTCTTAGACTCTTTGCTCCTTAAGTATTTGAAGCCACTGGATCTGACCTACCTTCCCTTTAAGTTCATCAGCGTCCACTCTTCTGATTTCAAGTGTGCAGGCCTGGTTCTTCTCAGTCCCTTCTCCTATGGATATCACAAATCCAACAATAATAATTCCTCAAGGTGCCAGCCACCTTCATTTCTTCAGCCAATTCCTCCCCATTGATGAAAATTAGATCTAGGATCCCTTGTTCTTTCTTCCAAACAAAGTTGTCAACAAGACAGGACAAGCATTGTTGGACCTCTGACTTTTGGCAGACTTAAATTCCCAGCAGGTATCGGATTAATTGAAATCTCCCATTATCACTATTGCATGCTCTCTGAAAGACCATCTTCCACCTGCCTGGTGGTCTATAAAGAATTCCCATGCTAGTATCACTTTCGTTTCTCTCCTTTCCATCATATGATTCCTAAATTTCTGTGCAAATATATATTTTCCTCTTTGTATAGTGCAATACCCTTTCTATTGGATCTGTGGATGGACCAACAGTTTGTCTCAGGATAAGACACCTTCCTAAATCATATGATGCTTCTGTTACCAGACTGAGGCTATAGACTTTTTTTTGTGGAGTCCTCGGTGCTCTCTGAGCCTGGTTGTTTTCTTGCAGACATTTCATTGCCAGACTAGGCAACATCTTCAGTGCAACTGAAGTTCAGTGCATCTTCACACTGAAGATGTTGCCTAGTCTGGCAATGAAACGTCTGCAAGAAAACAACCAGGCTCAGAGAGCACCGAGGACTCCACAGTTCAACCCTGAGCTACAAATATTTGCTTTGAGGCTTTTTTTTTTTTTTTTTTGGAAGAAAAGCCTATTTGGCCAAACAAGGGATCCTGAGATGGAGCAGATCAGTTCCCGGGATCTGATACTTGAATCAGACTGAAAACATCTGGAGCAAATTGTACCATCTGCTGGATGTTTCTGGAGCTCCAGATCAGTCTGCAAAGTCGATTGGGCAGTATCCATATATTCATAATTTCTCCCTCACCTGACTTTAATAGAATGTGCTTTCAAAATAAAATGTAGAAACACAGGCATTTGCCAAAAGGGGAGAACTATCTTTCTGAAAAATTGTGCATGGCTTCCTTTTCCATCACTCAACTCCTTCACAAGGCAAAGTTACCTTAACTATGTAAACTAGTTCATCATGTATTCAATGCAGCAGGATATTACAGTCACATTTAGTCAGATGAAATTGCTTTGCTTAAGAAGCAAAAGCTTTCAGTTGATAAAATGCTCATTCTGCCTGAAAACGAAGGCTATGCCCTTTGTGCTCATCTATTCACACAGAAAACAGCCACCTGCTGAGTTACCATCTCAAGAAATTCAATCCTTCAATAACAACAGATGTCAAAGAATTGCTGTTTTAAAGGTATGAAGTTTGCATGAAAAACAAGACCAGCATGCATGCATACAAATGGATACCATCTGGAACAGCTAATTTCCAACTAATGTTGAATATCTAATGAATTTTAAGCTAACCTGATTTATGCCCAAATTTACACACTTAATTACAAATGGAAAGTACTCTGCATATACCCAAATGTACTCTCCAGGGCAGATTTTAGAGCTGAATCCTAGCATTTTGAACAGGTTCTCCGACTGAACCTTACTCAAATTATGTCTTGTATTTACTTAAGGGACAAAATAGAAAAATAATCTGGGACTTCTCTACTATTAAAAAAAAAAACCTGCAGGCAGCCCTTAGATCTGGCTTATTTATTTATTCATTCCATGTTTTAAGATTAAAGTCATGTCCAATCTTTACAAACTGGATGAGGAATCCAGCAGTTTTGAAATTGCATCCTGCAGGCTGAGATGTTCTTCCTATTTGCAAAATACAGTACTTGCAGCCACTTTCAACATCCTTTGCCTTCAGTGGACCACAACATATAAGTAAGGAAAGAATCAGCAGATAAATTGCATTTGGGGAAGAATGGTCTTCAAGAAAAAAATGCTGCAACTAAGATGAAAATGTTGTATATGATATTTTTAATGTACATTTTGCCCCAGAATTAGTATCTAGTATATTCCAAGAATATATCTAGATGCTAATGTGTCTGAGGCTGAGAATGCCTACATCTTTGGAGCATCAAAATCCTTGATGCTTCATAATTTCACCTCAGCACCAGACAGGACTTCTTCATATCTGCTGACTACTCCCATGCTCCTTCAGCAAAGGATCATTACCTTGTCGTGGTGCTGGAGCTTGAGCACCTCAATGATGCCATGAGCTAAACTGTGAAGGGCCACCCAAGACGGGAAGGTCATGACAGACAGGTCAGACTAAATGCGATCCCTGGGGAAGGTAATGGCAACCCACCTCAGTATTCTTGCCGTGAAAACTAAATGGATCAGTACAACCAGAGATATGTCGCTATACCATCGGAAGATGAGACCCCCAGGTCAGAAGATGGTCAAAATGCTACTGGGGAGGAACAGAGGATGAGCTCAACTAGCCCCAGACGTGATGACGCAGCTAGCTCAAAGCCGAAAGGATGGCTAGCGGCCGACGGTGCTGGTGGTGAACGGCGAATCCGATGCTCTAAGGATCAACACACCATTGGAACCTGGAATGTAAGATCTATGAGCCAGGGCAAATTGGATGTGGTTATTGGTGAGATGTCAAGATTCAAGATAGACATTCTGGGCGTCAGTGAACTCAAATGGACTGGAATGGGCCACTTCACATCAGATGACCACCAGATCTACTACTGTGGACAAGAGGACTACAGAAGAAATGGAGTAGCCTTCATAATTAATAGTAAAGTGGCTAAAGCAGTGCTTGGATACAACCCAAAAAACGACAGAATGATCTCAATTCGAATTCAGAGCAAGCCATCTAACATCACAGTGATCCAAATATACGCCCCAACTACAAATGCTGAAGAAGCTGAAGTAGAGCAGTTCTATGAGGATCTGCAGCACCTACTGGACAACACGCCTAAAAGAGATGTTATTTTCATCACAGGAGACTGGAATGCTAAGGTGGGCAGTCAAATGACACCTGGAATTACAGGTAAACATGGCCTGGGAGAACAAAATGAAGCAGGACATAGGCTGATAGAATTTTGCCAAGACAATTCACTCTGCATAACAAACACTCTCTTCCAACAACCTAAGAGACGGCTTTATACATGGACTTCACCAGATGGAGAACACCAAAATCAGATTGATTACATCCTTTGCAGCCAAAGGTGGCAGACATCTGTACAGTCGGTAAAAACAAGGCCTGGAGTTGACTGTAGTTCAGATCACGAACTTCTTCTTGCACAATTTAGGATCAGACTAAAGAGATTAGGGAAGACCCACAGATCAGCTAGATATGAGTTCACTAATATTCCTAAGGAATATGCAGTGGAGGTGAAGAATAGATTTAAGGGACTGGACTTAGTAGATAGCGTCCCGGAAGAACTATGGACAGAAGTTGGCAGCATTGTTCAGGAGGCGGCAAGAAAATACATCCCAAAGAAAGAGAAAACCAAGAAGGCAAAATGGCTGTCTGCCGAGACAGTAGAAGTAGCCCAAGAAAGAAGGAAAGCAAAAGGAAACAGTGATAGGGGGAGATATGCCCAATTAAATGCAAAATTCCAGAGGTTAGCCAGAAGAGATAAGGAATTATTTTTAAACAAGCCATGCGCGGAAGTGGAAGAAGACAATAGAATAGGAAGGACAAGAGACCTCTTCCAGAAAATTAGAAACATTGGAGGTAAATTCCAGGCCAAAATGGGTATGATCAAAAACAAAGATGGCAAGGACCTAACAGAAGAAGAAGAGATCAAGAAAAGGTGGCAAGAATATACAGAAGACCTGTATAGGAAAGATAACAATATCGGGGATAGCTTTGACGGTGTGGTCAGTGAGCTAGAGCCAGACATCCTGAAGAGTGAAGTTGAGTGGGCCTTAAGAAGCATTGCTAATAACAAGGCAGCAGGAGATGACGGCATCCCAGCTGAACTGTTCAAAATCTTGCAAGATGATGCTGTCAAGGTAATGCATGCTATATGCCAGCAAATTTGGAAAACACAAGAATGGCCATCAGATTGGAAAAAATCAACTTATATCCCCATACCAAAAAAGGGAAACACTAAAGAATGTTCAAACTATCGAACAGTGGCACTCATTTCACATGCCAGTAAGGTAATGCTCAAGATCCTGCAAGGTAGACTTCAGCAGTTCATGGAGCGAGAATTGCCAGATGTACAAGCTGCGTTTAGAAAAGGCAGAGGAACTAGAGACCAAATTGCCAATATCCGCTGGATAATGGAAAAAGCCAGGGAGTTTCAGAAAAACATCTATTTCTGTTTTATTGACTATTCTAAAGCCTTTGACTGTGTGAACCATAACAAATTGTGGCAAGTTCTTAGTGGTATGGGGATACCAAGTCATCTTGTATGCCTCCTGAAGAATCTGTATAACGACCAAGTAGCAACAGTAAGAACAGACCACGGAACAACGGACTGGTTTAAGATTGGGAAAGGAGTACGGCAGGGCTGTATACTCTCACCCTACCTATTCAACTTGTATGCAGAACACATCATGCGACATGCTGGGCTTGAGGAATCCAAGGCTGGAGTTAAAATCTCTGGAAGAAACATTAACGATCTCAGATATGCAGATGATACCACTTTGATGGCTGAAAGTGAAGAGGAACTGAGGAGCCTTATGATGAGGGTGAATGAAGAAAGTGCAAAAGCTGGTTTGCAGCTAAACCTCAAAAAAACCAAGATTATGGCAACCAGCTTGATTGATAACTGGCAAATAGAGGGAGAAAATGTAGAAGCAGTGAAAGTCTTTGTATTCCTAGGTGCAAAGATTACTGCAGATGCTGACTGCAGTCAGGAAATCAGAAGACGCTTAATCCTTGGGAGAAGAGCAATGACAAATCTCGATAAAATAGTGAAGAGCAGAGACATCACACTGACAACAAAGGCCCGCATAGTTAAAGCAATGGTGTTCCCCGTAGTAACATATGGCTGCGAGAGCTGGACCATAAGGAAGGCTGAGTGAAGGAAGATCGATGCTTTTGAACTGTGGTGTTGGAGGAAAATTCTGAGAGTGCCTTGGACTGCAAGAAGATCAAACCAGTCCATCCTCCAGGAAATAAAGCCAGACTGCTCACTTGAGGGAATGATATTAAAGGCAAAACTGAAATACTTTGGCCACATAATGAGAAGACAGGACACCCTGGAGAAGATGCTGATGCTAGGGAGAGTGGAAGGCAAAAGGAAGAGGGGCCGACCAAGGGCAAGATGGATGGATGATATTCTAGAGGTGACGGACCCGTCCCTGGGGGAGCTGGGGGTGTTGATGACCGACAGGAAGCTCTGGCGTGGGCTGGTCCATGAAGTCACGAAGAGTCGGAAACGACTAAACGAATAAACAACAACTTCCATGCTCAGCCTAAAATCTATAACCCATACAGGCACAGCCCATAGTGCTAAACAGTTTTTTACAAGTTTACTATGTATGACCTGAGCCTGAGGAAGAATTCTGGAGAACTCAAAAGCACTAATAAATTATTGATTTGATTTGGCGCTAATAAAGTATTGCCCAATAAATTATTGCCCAATTATGGCATATGGACTTTTTTCTATATTCCCGTCACCTTTCTGCAGGCTTTCTCTTTAAAGAGATGAACTGGATATTCAACCTACATAAGCATTTCCAACTTTTCCATTCAAATTTTTCAATGAAAACCAATTCAAAAAATGTTCTCTTCATCTAGAACTAGCTTTGTTTGCCTGCAGTGAGGTCATCACATAGACAAATATTCAATAAATAATGAAAAACAGTGGGATATTTTAAAAATTACTTATGTAAAATAGGGTAAGCTTAGGAAAATTTCCAAAGAAACTCTATACAGCCAACGTCTGGAATTAAAACAGTCGTGAAAGAACGTTGTGTTCCTCCGTGAATAATATACAGTAACTTCCAGTAACCTGGAAGATAGTTAATTTAAAAAGTTGCTGGCAGATCCATTCTTCCAAGAGAGGAAAAAGATCATCACAAAAACCTTCCACCTGTCAGGTTGAACCTCCAGAACATCTTAGTCTGTACAGCTGGGGAGCCCTTAGCTTTTCTACCTGGGACCTCTCCCTTCAGACCAGCTCTAGGAAAATAAAAATGATAGTCCTTTGGATCTCATTCCCCAAAGCCAGGGAATAGAATTTAATAAACTGTGTGCCAGTCTTGAAGCACAAGAGGTAGTTGTATAACCATGCAATGAGATTTTAATTTTTTTAAAAAATTGTTTATTAAAACAATTAAGCCAAATCACTAAATATAAAATAGTGTTTACTAGCAAATGAGAAACTAAAGGAAGGCAGGAAAGAAGACAGGAAACCAAGGGAAGTCACTATTTGTCAGCCTTCCCAAGTAGACCAGACAGGAAACATGACCAGATGAGGTAATTCTACTTTATTGTAAGGTTACATTAACAGAATCTTGCAAGTCTGAAAGTACAAATCTTCTGCCATCTCTTTTACAGCCTGATAAGTTAGGGAGGGTCCCTTCTGAGTTTCTTTCTCTTCCCATTATGCAGCTGTGAGCTATGCCCTTATCTGATTGTTCCCTAGGCAGCATCTCTCCCCCCGCCCCATCTCCCAAGGTCATTCCCACATACCATTACACTATCACACATAGAAAATTCAGTTAATAGACTTGAGTTCCTTTGTAGGGCTCTGTATGTTTCAAAAATTATTTGGAAGAAACGCTTTGGATTAGTACAACCATAGCATCTTTTTTTTTTTGAGAGGCACAGGCTTTAAAAGAGTCAACTCATTAAAGTTAATTTAGCTCTTAAAACAGTGCACTTTTTTCAAGTTTGTACAAAAACCTGGGGGGTGGGGAATAGCTATTTTAGTGAGTAGCAGAAAGGAGTTATGTTCACATAAGGCCTAAAGTACTTCTAATTTGTTTTCGAAACCTGCACATCCTGATAATGTAGTACCCACTTTAAGAACTAGCACATGTTGGACAGAGAGGGACTACCTGGCCCTCTTCAGTCCTCCTTTGTCTTTTTGGGAGGATGGTTAGAGGCAGATCATCTTGGCTTCTGAGCACTATCCTTATTTTATAGAATGTGGAGGATAGTGAAAGCCATTCCTTTAGAGGAGACTGTTGTTTTGCCCAACCAAGGACAATACTCCAGCAAATTAGAAATTAAAGATAGCTAAACCTACCTTCCTAAGGTGTTTTGGTGGAATCATAAAGCTGCAGCCCACATTTCACCGGCTGTGCCACTGTGTAAGTGGGATTACACAAAATTGGAAAAGTAAATTTCATTTATTGAAGCCTCTCAGCAGGGGACAGCTTACCAGAGGCAATATCAAAACTAGAGGTTTGCCAGACTCCAGATGCAATGATCGTACTTAGTTGTTTATGATTCTAGAAACTTATAGTCCTGTTTATGAATCTAGCAACTTAATAATAAAAGTATAATCTCTCTCCAGGTGAGCTTAGCACCCATGTTGTTGTTTTTTTGCAACAATATGGAAGTGGTTTCCTATTGCCTTTTCCTAGCACTTCGTCTTCCCAATCTTGTTTGTGCTCCTGGGAATTTCTATGCAAATGCTAACCAAATCCAAACCTACTTAGCTTTTTCAAAATCACTGAGTCACCAGGGGCTATCACCTACCGTATAGGTATTTAATACAGGGTAGTGGCCATTAGTATCTCTAAACGACTTATATAAATCACCCTTCTTCAAATTTACACCCTCCAGATGTTTTGGTTTGTACTTCCTATCTTCCCCCCATCAAGAAGTCTGAAGAAAGTTGATGTACAACCATTTTGCTCTGGTAAAGTAGTGATGTCTCCTCCAATTGTTATAGAACATTTGGGACCAGCAGTAACCCTTGATGAGCTAATTCTAATGCAGAACATTTAGTGTTTAGAGCATTTTTGTTCATACAGATCTAAAGGCCAGTAAATTGACAAAATGAAAATCCGTTTCCCATCCTCCTGTAAACTTTTTTTCTCAAACTTTTTTTTTCAGAGAGAGTAGGAATTTTAGTTGCACCTCAGCACTCTAATCTGTGGCAAAACTAGCAAAAAGCAACTCAGTTGAATTTCCAGAAACCGAATTCTTCAACCTCAGAGGCTGAGAACTTTGCCTTTTCATATAAGTTTGAGCAAGTAGGGAGAACAGAGAATATGTAAATAACTTCTCTGAAAGAAACACAAGCCTGAATTGGTGGTGGCAGATTAGAGAATCACACCATCCTCAGCAGCCAGTGAACTGAAAGGATTTAAAAAAAAAAAATTCAGATGGCTGGCTGAAAAATCCTGCCAGAATAAAGCTGTTCTCAATGGACAAAAAATCCATTCAGAACAAAATAAAATTAGGACTTAAGCATTACACCCAAGTACAGTGAAGAGGTTATTTTAGTTTATTCAGTCAGGAGGTTTCTGGTTTCCAGGTGTGTGTGTGTGTGCACACACACGTGTGTGTCAACTTCAGCTTCTTCAGGAATCTTTAACATATGCTTCTTTTTTCAGCAAGCAGAGAAAGGTCAATTATTTAATACATTTTAGTATTTATAAAGATGCAAAGATTTTACGCCCTTATCCCCAAAAGTGTGACTGTTATAAACTGGCATACCTGCAAACCTCATTAAAAACTCTGAAAACTACCACACATAATAAGCACACCCATATCTTTTCTGAGGTTATAATGATCTAGTTTTCTTGGTTTCAGAGCAATACGCAATTGTTTTCAGTAACTGTCGGTGGACAGTCATAGATATCTACATGGAAATGTTTGAATCCCAGTACTGTATTTCTGCAAAATAATGTCCTCGGCATTCACTGGAAAAGTGCTTCAGGGTAGACCCGTGGTTGAGTGGACCAGTGCCTCAGGGAGAGAGGGAGCTACAAAGAACATATTACCCCATAATAAGAAATTCCACTTCTGCAAGGAGGAGACATCTAGAGAGGTTGGCCCTACAATTCCTAGCCCAGCATAGTTGGGAATTCTAGGAAGTACAGAAGTGTTTTTCTGTTGCTTTTCAACTTCTCAGACTAACCTCTAGTTTCCCCAACGCATCAGGATCATATCAGGTTGGGGGAAGGTAGAGGCTAGTCTGGGAAGTTGAAAAGCAACAGAAAAGCACTTCTGTACCATTGCTAAGGAAGCTGCATGAATGCAGTCACCCAGAGCGAAGCTTACCTTTATTTTATTCTGTTCTCCTAATTAACAGGAAAGAACTGAGTTCCCTGTGGCTTTCATCTGTCAGATTAAACGTAAGTAAAGTGATGTTGATGAAATACTATTTTTACCTGTTTTACTCTAATGGAAAACTGTCTACAAAGCTAAGAAGAGATTCTTCACCATCAGCAGGATAAATACAAGGACTTACAAATCTTATCAAATCTCAGGTCCATAGCTCAAAAGCAGGGGATCTTCTTTGACTGTTGGAGATCCCACATCGTCAGCATTTCCCAGGAGGTTTGGGAAGATCCAGTCTAAACTGCTGGAAAGCCACTGCCAAGCAGTGCAGATCAGGACTGCAGGTGACCCCCCACTCCCGAAATCTTGGAAGAGCCCCCCACAGCCTCTCCAAAAGTTTTCAATAGACTGTAAATGTTAAACATCATAGAAGGGGAAATTATTAAACACACATGGGTAAATCATATCAAGTCCAATGAATTGAACTATATAATTAAAATGTCATGTTTTAACCAAGTCCTGCCCTCCTCTTTGACCTGGCCCCGCCTACTTTTAGAGAGTCTATTCATACTCTTCCCACAGGCCACTTGAAGGATATCTGCAGCTCTCTGCCCAAGAAAATTTGTACACTACAAATCCTGAGCTAGATTAATCCTACATTCCAACCCATGTGGAAATCTACAAGGAATCTTTATATACTTGAATATAAATTCAGTTTGACTAGAATAGTTGGTCCTCTGAACATGACCCTTCAGCTTGCATCTGTTCTCAAGTCAAAACTGAAGATTCAGTTTGTGAAGGTGCCTCTTCTTTAACTAGGGAAGGCCATGTAACAGTGCCCTGCTCCTGAACCCAAGGGAAAAGGGGAAGAAATATTCTCATCTGTTATACTGTCCCCAAATCATCAGTATTTGTTCAAAGAGTAAACAACTTCCTGCATGTTTTTTTAATTCTAGCCCAATGAGTGTGAGCACATTTAGATATTACAAACCTAATTTATATAAACAGAAAGGCTCTTGGTCCTGCACATTAGAAGGTAGGCACAAAGTCTCCTGCCATGAAATCTCATACATAAAAGAGAAGAAGAAAGATGGGAAGAAAGAAGAAAGATGTGTGACCCATCGCATGTGTTTGTTGGGAGAAGCAATCAGCACAAATTCAGCAGTGGTATAGAAACAGAATCAGATGCAGACTACAAAGGAGAGATAGACACTTCTTTTATAATCCAATTCCTGCAGTAGCAAACTATATTGTTAGATTTTCCAGGTGTTTATGGCAATGTGTTCATCACCGAACCAGATGTCTGCCAAGCACTTAAATATAATCAGTTTTATTCTTCTTGTCCTATAAAAATAGTTTAACAGGTCTCTCAGGCTGTCTTATTTCTTGATTGGCATTTGGGTAAGAGCAAGAGAACATTTGCAGGTATGCCCTGTTGGCAGAATGCTGGGAAAGCCTTTAGCCCAGGAGAGATCAGAAAAGTCACACACACCAGGCATATCTATAAAAATAATTTATTTACAGAAAGCAAAACAAAAGCAAAACATATTTAAAGGACTTAGCTCTCATTGAGAGCAAGCCTGGCTTGCTACATATCGGCAGAGAGAAAAAAGAGGAAGAAAGAAACAAGTCCGGGCAGGTTTCCTCCCCCCAGGCAATTTGCATGAAGCACTGCGAGGAGACAATCAAATACAACCTCTTCACCGGGCCTAAATGATTAGGTACAATAGCAATCTTAATCGTTAGTAGGAAAACCTCAACACTCCCCTTTTTACACTATAGATTAAGATGCAAACCAATCTTCTCTGACAACTTTATATGTCTTTCCATTCACATTACTTTACCATTATCTCCCCTTTGGTTTAACAGAAAGCTACCATTCTTCTTCCTGTGTTTTTCCAAACCTAGGTTGTTATAATTCCAAGGCTTTTTAATGTGAAATGGCTTTTCATGCAGGCTTCAAAATCAAGCCTTTTTCTGTTGATGTGAACAGCAGCAAATCATCAACATAAATGCAGAGATACATACAGCCTTGTTTGTCCTTCTTCATATATACACATGGATCTGCATTTCCTTTTTCAAAACCAAAACACTGCAGTTTTTCATCTACTTTTTGGTTCCAGGATCTAGCAGCTTGTTTTAACCCATAGATTGACTTCTGCAGTTCACAGTGACTTCTGCAGTTCACAGACTAGATTCTCCCCTTTTTCATAGCCAGGGGGTTGCTGCATGTATAATTTGTGATCTAAATCACCATAGAGAAATGCAGTTTGAATGTCATAGTGGTTAACTGACATTCCCTTGAGTGCAGCAACTTTTAACAGTAATCTAATTGATTCACCTTTAGTAACTGGCGCAAAAGTCTTGTCAAAGTCTAAATCTTTCCTTTGAGTGAACCCTTTTGCAACCAACCTTGCTTTATATTTTTGGATTTTGCCATCAGCATCCCTTTTCAGTTTGAAAACCCACCTACAACCCAGACAGCGTTCATTGGGAGGTAGATTTACCAGTTTCCATGTTTTATTTTCTTTCAAGGATGCTAATTCCTGTTGCATGGCAGAATGCCAATTTTGTGCAATCTCTGGTGGTAAAGCATTCACTTGTTCTAAAGACTCAGGTTCTGTGAATATGTGAAAAGCCTTTACTGTTTCAGCCTGAAAACGTGATGGAGGAACACCTTTATTACTCCTCTGAGATCTGCGAGGTAATACAGGGCTTAAATTTTGACTCCTATCACTTTCCTGAGAAGCATCTATCTCATCAGACAGATCTTCAGTTTGCTTTTCTGGTTTAATGTCCTCATCAGGCAAAAGATCACTATCAGCAAGTCCTTGCTGTTCTCTTGTGGTGGTCAGATCAACTGGAGAGCTAGAATTTAATCTCCCCCAGTTTTGTTCAGCAAAAGAAGCGCTTTTGCTAATTATTAATTTCTCTCCCATTATGAACCTGTAGCTCCTTTGGCTTTGTTCATAGGCAACAAAGGTGGCTTTCTTTGTTGTGGGGCCTCCTTTCCTTCTCTGTTTTGGAATGTGAACCCATGCAGTGCTACCAAACACACTCAGATGGCTTACCTTTGGTTTCACACCATAAAACAAATGGAATGGAGTGTCCTGAATCACAGAGTTATACAACCTGTTCTGAACATAACAAGCAGTCGATAAAGCTTCTCCCCAGTACTTAAAACATAATCGTGAATCTTTTAACATGCATTCCATCGCATTTTGCAAGGTTCTGCCCTTTCTTTCAGCAACACCATTTTGCTGAGGGGTGTAAGGGTTAGAAAGAATTTGTTCTATCCCCTTTTCCACTAGGAACCTTCTGAATTTGTGAGAAAGGTATTCTCCTCCTCTATCACATTGGAGTGCAGATACAGGTCTAGGGAATTTTCCATTTGCCCATGTCACAAAACTTTTAAATTTCTCAAATGCCTCATCTTTATGTTTTAAGACGTAGATAAATGTGTATCTTGAGAAATCATCAATGATGGTCATTGCATACCTTGCTTGTCCAAGACTTGGAGCAAAAGGACCAATAATGTCAGAGTGTACAATTTCCAAAGGTCTAGTTGTAACTCTGTCACTGTGCTTACTCACAGGAGCTTTTAGTGTTTTGCATTCTTTGTAAACTACACAATCTAAGTATTTGTCACAGGGTTTTATCTTTAGGTCAGCACACAGCTGTGGCATTTGTGCTATATACTTGAAATTAGCATGACCAAATCTCCTGTGCATCAGGTGTACACATTGGTCATGATATGGAATGTTGCCAACTGCAGCCTTGCAGCTTGGCTTCCTTGCATTTTGCACAATGTACAAGGAGTCTTTTAACATACCAGTAGCACACAACTTCCCATTTTTTCGTATCTCACAACCATTTTTCTTAAATGATATGATATACCCTGTTGCAGCCAATTGTGCCACAGATAAAAGGTTTGATTGTAAATTTGGCACATACAACACACCTTTTACAGTTTCTCCTAAGCAGGATAAATACAAGTCACCTTGTCCCATAATTTTGGTTACAGACCCATCAGCCAAAGATACACTTTGTCTTTCAGTTTTAGACAGTGACACAAAAGAGCTTTTACAATTACATAAATGACAACTGGCCCCAGAATCTAACACCCATACATCAGAATTACCCTTCTCAGCAACCTGTGCAATTTGAGTTGTCTGAAGAGCCTTCTTCTGTGTTGCCCTTGTGTTCTTCTCTGTCTTTCTACTCTTGGGTCTCAAGGCACAGTCTCTTTGCAAATGTCCAGCTGAACCACAAGTGAAGCATCGCTGGCTGGCTAGCGCTGTGGCCTCAGGTTCCTTTCCCTTCTTTTCCCTCATTTTCTGGTGTTGCAGCTTTCCAGAAGAGACGGGGGGGATCTTTCCTCTCTCTTCTCCCATTCAGCGAGTAAGCGCTGTGTAACATATGATGGGGTGAGGTCTGCTTCAGGCATAGCCTCCAGGGTACAAATCAGCGTGTCCCACGTTGCATTCAGTGAGGACAGGAGGATATATGATTTTGTGAGAGGTGTAAATTCCATTCCTCTCTCCTGCAACTCAACAAACAGCTGCTGAATATAATGCAGGTGCTCAGGAAGGCTATCTCCTTCTGCAAGGTAGGCTCTGTACAGCTTTTTCGTCAGGGTAACTTTACTCCCTGCTGTTGCCTTTACATATAAGTCTCTCAAAGCGTCCCAAAGTTGCTTTGCAGACTGCATGCCTCGCACGTGAACTAACTGATTGTCCTCAACGCCCAGGATAATGGTGGCTCTAGCCCGCTCATCCTGTCTCAGCCATTCAGCACTGGGATTTTGGGGGCTTTGCTCACCAATTGGCAGCCAAAGATTCTCTCTGCGAAGATACATCTCCATCTTCAGGGCCCAATTCAAATAGTTGGTCTCTGATAGGCGCTCCAGAGGCATCGCTGAGGGCTGGGAGGTAGCCATGGCTTCTTCCTTCTTTTGCAAGTCACCTCAGCTAGCTTCTTTGTCCTGTAGACCAGCAGTTGCTGGAAAATCTCCAGGCGGCTCCAAAGAAAATCTTCACAGGTCTTTGCTACCTGCCTTTAAATTGTGCATGAGGTGTGGAGCTGATCCCTCTTTTCTCTCTGGGTTTTACTGGGCTTACTGGGTTGCTCACTGGGCACATAACCTGTTGGCAGAATGCTGGGAAAGCCTTTAGCCCAGGAGAGATCAGAAAAGTCACACACACCAGGCATATCTATAAAAATAATTTATTTACAGAAAGCAAAACAAAAGCAAAACATATTTAAAGGACTTAGCTCTCATTGAGAGCAAGCCTGGCTTGCTACATATTGGCAGAGAGAAAAAAGAGGAAGAAAGAAACAAGTCCTGGCAGGTTTCCTCCCCCCAGGCAATTTGCATGAAGCACTGCGAGGAGACAATCAAATACAACCTCTTCACCGGGCCTAAATGATTAGGTACAATAGCAGTCTTAATCGTTAGTAGGAAAACCTCAACATGCCCTACCCTCCCTCCCTGAGTGTCCACATACAGCTTTTGTGAAATAAAGCCTGTTTTCACTACTGCATGTTCTGCTTTGCATAATTCTGCCTGATTATAAAATAGGTAGAACTTGGAAGCTAACTTTTTTTAAATTCTTTTTGACACTGGTCTGAATAAAGTATCACCTGACTATGTATGTGCCACTTTTTAGCAAGTAAAATGTATCACTGACATTTTAAACTCCTTAAAATCTCCACATAACTGTCTACATTGTAGGAGGACCGCCATGTTAATCCATGGTAGCAAAAAAATCAAAAAGAATCTGGTAGCATCTTTTCTAACAAATGTTATTAAAAGGCATAAGAGTTCATGAGCTGTAGTTCACTTCATCAGATATAGCTCATGAATGCTTAATATATATATATATATATATATTTTATTTAAAAGAGGTACTACCATACTGCTTCTGATTTTTTTTTCCTGCCACACAACTGTCTATCATTTCTATGGCAAAGGCTCCTGCTGAAAGCCTTTTCTATTTTTATGCATCTGGCCTTAGTTCTGATAATTAGCATCAAGAGTTTTCAATGTAGGCAAAAATCCACCTCCCAAAAATGGAATCCTATCCTAAACTGAGTACATTTTTGGCACTGAGTATATTTCATTCAATGCTGGAGGGACGGCAGAGATACTTCTGTATTGAGCAGGATAGCCAGTTATCTCCTCCCAGCAACCTTGCGGCAAATTGGTGGTTTCTCCCATTAGCAGCAGAGAAATAGGTGACTTTGACTGCTGAGCTCCTGCTCAGAGGAAAGGACAATATAACTGATGCTTCCATTCTAATGAAGTGGTAAGACATAAAAACAAAAAGGACCTTGGTGTTCTTGGAGGTGAGTCATACAAGCAATCATAGTTATGCTGGTCCACATAAACATGTCTAGGCTGCGGCCCTTCCTCCTATCTCCCAAGGTTATTCTCACAGCCCATTACAGTCATGAGGAGGTTAATCAGAAGCACACAAAAAGGGATTTTTTTTGTTTTGTTTTCCAGAATCTGAAGTGTTTCTCAGAGTCGCTCTTGGATTGAGATGGGTGGTGACTAAATTTGAAGTATGAATGAATGAATGAATCAGAAATGCTATATTTGAGCTAAGCTCATGGCTCTCCCCAAATAGGCCACTTCGAGGATTTGAAAATATGCAGTTAACATTCAAAACACCCAATGTAATTTTTCTCCAACTAAAATTATTGTAAAATCTACATCTATTCCAAGACAAACATATATGACAGACCCAGTTCCTGGTGATTACACAGAACTAATCTAATTTTCCTGTAAACAGGATGGAAGTGGTTTGCCATTGCCTTCTTCAGGGATTTCTTTGTTCTTTTTACATCTAAAGCTAGCCTGCATTCCTGACATTTCCTGATGGTCTCCTATCTAAGTACTATCTATATCCTACCCCACTTAGCTTTCAAGGTCAGCTAAGGAAGCCACGGTTTTCTTTATGTAGCTTTAAATGCCATTTCTTTACCAATTTGGTTAATACCACAGCCTTCTTGTAATCATTCAATAATTACCAGAAGTGGATTAGGAAAGTCTGCACCGTGAGTATCAACTCTTTTCATAGCTCCAATATTACTATTCATCTTGCTGTGTTATTGAGTTCCTCTGTCTTTGGCATCAGTTCAAGCAGCACTATTAAGTGGATAGTCACTTAATTCAGTTCTACCATCTGTCTCCATGTCTCTATTTTTATTATTCAAGTCGTGCGGCAGCAAACGACAGACAATTTCAGGGAAGAAAGGACAAGCATGCAGTTCAGCAAGCATACCCAAACAAATGAATCCCTTTGCTAAAACCCAGCAAACAAGAAAGCAAATGTCTTGAGGGTCAGAGGAAACGTGCAAATCAGATTCCAGAACTTGCAGTTTCTCTAAAAGTTGATATTCCAGCTGTATTCAGAGAAAAGTTTAGAGTTCCAAGTCAAGATGCAGAGTAGTTTCAAATGAACTCAGTGTTATTTTAAAGAACATTTTATTTCAACTCAAGGAGCATGGACCAGATTACAATGCTACCTGACCCTTTTCCCAGATCACAGAAAATACAGATCCCTAAAATTTATACCTACTACAAACCAACATGGGTTTACGCATGATCTACAGCTGCATGCTGCATTTATAGCTTGATTCTTTCCTCATTTTTACTCAGAACTTATGCCACAGCTTCCAGCCTTTTGGAGATCTGAAAACTGATTCTACAGCTGAGCTTATTCCCTATTAAAAGCAACTGTTTGGGGGGCTTTTTCCCCAATTTTTGTCATGAAAACAATTAGGAAAAAAAAACAACGAAACTAGCTTTTTACAGTTAGAAAGCACAAAGCACAAAACCCATTCTAAAGTTGATTTTTAATGTATTCATTTAAGGCTGGAAACATATCCTTCCATAAATTGAGATGCATTTTATCATGCCTGTTTATAAATGTGTTTTATTTTCAGAAAGGGACTTTAACTGAATTCCCTGATTTTGAGAGACATCTAGAAGAAGGTAACAAAGCCTTATTAATCCTACATATGCAAATGAGGAGCAAAAAGGTACAAAACAGTAAAACAGACTGATTTAAACCAATAAATCATAAACGGTTCCCGGGAAAGAAGACAGGAGGCAGAACTAAAGATAGAAAATTGTTCAATTTCATTTCTCCCCAAGATAATTTGGAATATGAATCACGGAAGCCATTCCTAGAAGCCAACCATCTGTTGTCCCACCCACATGGTCTTGCTGCTTCTCCCTGCCATCTACTGGCTAAGTTTACCACCTCACTTTGCCTCAAGATGGGGCCAGCCCTGCCACTGTCCCTCCCATCTCATAGCATCTGTGTTCTATTCATTCACCTAACAGTAGGGCTGGACCAGGTGACATCTTCCTATATAGGAGAGGGGGAGAGACAAAACAGCCCACTGCACTTTGGTAGGCAACAGATGCTCCCCCCGTAACACCTTCTAATAAGAACCCTTGTCTGGCTCTTGTCTCTTTTCTCTTTCATTCCAATAGATGCATCCAAAGGTCACCTAGGCAGAGAGATCCAGAGGCTTAAGGTGGAAGTGCCCTAGAATCAAACTTAGGTAGAGGCATGAATGCGAGTGAGAGCAACTGGTGCAGAACAGACAAGAAAAGAGGCCCTTCAGCATGGACCCAAGAGTTTCTGAGCTTTCCAGCCAGTATCAGCCATTGAAGCCATCTTATTTATTTATTTTCTATCCCACCTTTATTATTTTTATAAATAACTCAAGGTGGCAAACATACCTAATACTCCTTCCTCCTCCTATTTTCCCCACAGCAACCACCCTGTGAGGTGAGTTGGGCTGAGAGAGAGGGACTGGCCCAAGGTCACCCAGCCGGCTTTCATGCCTAAGGCAGGAAATTTAATTAAATTAATTAACTGATGCATTTAATCTAGTGCAGGTCACGCCAGCACCTGGCAATCTGTAGCCCCCTTGGTGTTGTTGAACTACAACTCCCATTATCCTTTACAATTGGCTCTACCTCCTGTGGATGCTGGGAGTTGTAAATCATCAGGGCTTTGGAGATGTGATTGTTTGCCATCACTGTTGCGTTTTTTATTGTAGATTGTTGTTTCTGTTTTTACCATGGATGTTTTACTATAATTATTTTTTTGCCACGGACATTTTACTTTATCTTGTAAACCAGAACGATTCAGCACACAAATTCAGTATAATAAAGCACACACACAGACACAAAAAATATGGCGGCAGAGTCCAACCTTCTACAATCCTATGCTTCACACCCTGCTTTCAGTAACATCCCACTAGATTAAATATTCTGGAAAACTCAAGTTTATACTCTGTTTAGGGTCATTTTGGTTAATCCGAATAAAATATTTGGGATTTTTTTTTCCTGCTAGAAAATTGCAGCTACAATGGCATTTATTGTCAAGACACACCTGTGTATTGCTTAAACACACAGTTGCTGGCAAATTTCTCCCAGGTGCCCTATTTTGAATTTCTCCCAGGTGCCCTATTTTCCTATTACTAAGAACTAATCACTCTGAAAAAGTTCAAATTCATATTAGTACCCTCGGGGTGGTTTGAGAATTCAAATTTCATAATTCACCTGAACAATTAAATGATCATCTGTCTAAACTAAGTAACCATTCTTCCCTTTTTGTTGAAGTTATGATAGCTTAAACTGGAGCTCAGATCTCATTGCTTGATCCAATAAAACTAAGAAGCTTCAGGCAAGAAAAATGTCTTTGGCTGTGCAAGTACATCAAAAGATTCAGGCTATTTCAAAAGGTCTTAACAAACACAATGATTTTTAACACATCACAATGGTGAATTGATAAAGCACCTGTAATTTCTCCCCCATGGAATCTTCATCACCCTGACTCCCCCCATGCCTCATTTTTTGCTACTGTAGAGTAATTCCTCCTTCAATAGGATAATTATAGTTCCTTTAAAAGAAGACGACCAAATTCATAGCTCCCAGATAACATTCTTTCTAGACAGACTTCTAAGTTTTCTAGATCTAATCCAAATAGGGAATGCATGTGTTGGGTATGAATGTGAGCAAGACAGAGACAGAGAATATAAATGCATGCATGAAGAAATGTGTTATCTTACTGATGGCAAAGATAAATGGAAATTAAAATTACAATATTTGCCTGTCTCTACTATAGTTATTGTTAATATATTCCTTGCTCAGGAAACTCAGCACAGATCTAGAGTAGATAATGAGAAATTAACAGGAAAGAACAACTCATTATTTCAGTATCTCAAAATCCTTTGCAAAGGAAAAGAGCAACTATTAATGTGGTACTTAAATAGCTCCATTTATTATAGTATAAGTTTATTGGGATCCATGAAAAATTATGTCATAATATTTGCTAAATCTTAGTTATTGTAAAGCAAACCAAGAGTTTTGTGGTAATAGATCAACATGGCAATTGCTTTGCAAATGAACAACAGAATGCAATCCTACCAAAACTATCTACCAATATTTTTAGTTAAAGTTCCATATTAATAATTTTTTCCTTTTCCTGTAAACCAGCATTTAGGGAACGTGATGGACAATTAGATAAAATATCCAATCCTGAATGAAGGGTAATCAGAGCTTTATCAACCCAGGTTACAGAAGGGAGTTCCCCTAATGGAAACGAGTTATAATCAAGGTTGAACTTGAAAGTACTTTCCAAAATGGGCTCTTGGGATCCTTAGTATTACTAAATGTTATCATTTATAGTAGTTACTACTTTCCATAGCCAGATATTTATATAGTATGCTGACTGCAAACATAGACGCATTTATACCCTTGTGGATTACAGTGCAAAAGTTCCCTTGGAGTTAGACTATCCTATCCACATCGCTTTAGCATAATTCAAAGGGGCTTAATCTCAAATGTGTGGCCATAGAAATAGAGGAATATATCATCAGGAAGGCTGTAAAATAATGCCTTTGAATTGACTTTAGGTAAGTAGGCTTCAGTCCTGGTACATTTTAAATGGATCTTTAGATTTAAAGTGGATCAGGTAAAATATTTAAATAAAACCATGTGCTATAATCAGAATATAGTAAAATCCTTTGTATAAATCAACCAGTTTCTACTTCCAACAGCAGATCATAAATTATACAAAGGCTAGGTAAAATACATACAAATCATTAAAACTTAAATAGCATAGTGAACACAGTGATTGTATAAATAAAACTTAATTACCCCAAATTTGATAAAATGTTTTCTCTGTTTAGTCATTGCTCAAGCAAAGCTTGCCAACTTCAACAACAGTGACTCCTTAACTAGATTTATGAGAAATGGGCTACAGTAGAAGGCTTTCCCCTTCAAAAAACTTCCACAACCAGAGCAGCAAAAGTAACAGGGTAGTAAAGAAAATAATGTGGGAGGTCTTCTAAATCATTATTAGAACACAGACAAGTGTAAGTTACGTGATGTTCCATGGAATCAACCATCCCTAATCACAGTTGAGGCATAGCTTGGCAAATCAGGAGTCAAGTAATGAGAACAGCCTAATCCAATAATTAAAAGCCCTAACAATTACCTTAGCTGTAACTGGGTATAAAGCCATTTCTTCATGCAAAGAGGAAGCAGGTACATCCTTAGATACCTAAGATTGTTCAAAGAAGCTTGTTTTGGAAAAAAAATCCATATCATATGGGGTAGAAATTATTCATATCTCTGTACATGCAGAAAATAAGGGGCTAACTTGCTTCTTAGAAGACTGGGAATATGACAGCATACTACTTGTATGCCAAAACTGTATTATGCCAGCTAGAGATTGGTCAGTTTTATTTTTTTGGATCCAAATAGTGAAATGCCAACTACCTGAAGCCATAAAAAGAATGCCAAGACAGAGGCAAGAAGTGGCTTGCTCTGTGACATGTTCCCCAACTCTTCTTTTATGCCTTTTTATTCTCCACAAAATACCATCTCCTTGGGTTTTTTGGCATTGAGAATTAAGGAGTTTTTAGAACAATATGTGTCCAACACTCATAATACAGTACTACGAAGGCATCTAGCAGAATGTGAAATCCATAGTGGATCATCTGCATAGAGCAATAATGACAATTTCCTATTTCCCACTTTCATCAGGAAGAAACTTTCTCCACATTGCTGAAACCTGATCACTGACAAATAAGAGGTACAAACAGACATCCTTGTTTCACCCTTTAATAATCAGAAAGTTGCCTTTTAGATGGGGAGAATCTAACCTTACTTGAGTGTTTGTATATCATGCCATAATTAATAGCAGTAGTCTTCTATCAAGATTTGGCTGATCCCATTTGGACCATAGCTTATCTCTATCCAGAGTGTCAAGTGAGCATGATCATGAATTATCCTGAATCTTACTATCAACAAAAAGGGATCGCACTCCTGATTTGTCTGAACTGCCTCCAGAGTCTACTTTTTTTTCAGCAAAATAGCCAATGTTCCTCAAAAGGTTGGTCCATAAAATCTGATTTCCCTTCTGGGAAAGCCCGTGATCTGAATCCTGCCAAATAGATTATATCAGCCTGACTTTCTGGGATCCAGGTTTCTTGCAAGCACATTTTGAAGAATGCTATCAATAGGTGGAGCATTCCACCCTGCTATATTCCAAGCCACCTGGAGCAACAAGGCTCAATTGTCATTCATTATATAAGGCTTTCCTACTCTTTGTAGAAGCAGATGTAAGCACTGTGTTTGCTAATTCAGCACTAGAGGTATCAGCTTGATTTATCCTTCCCCGTTCTTCTGGCACCAGCAGTTTCATGTCTTTGTCGATTGGACCAGGACCAAAAAATAATTTCATCCTGTATGTTTAGTCTGACCACACTGCTTTGTTTACTGAACCCAGAAGGAGACTTTAACTCTCCTAGCACCTGAATTACATTGGGGTCAGATCTCAAACAGATGTGTACAATTTCTGACTACTAAAGCAGTACTATTTAGTCAGCAAAATTTCATGGGCCTTCTACCTCTTTCCAAAGGAGAGTATAAAAGCCCAAATGCAAAAAAAAAAAAAAAAGCTTTGGCCTTCAGCTCAGCCAGCACAATAATGCAGCCATGTTAATTCTCAGGGATTTTTTTAAAAAAAATCTTCTATATTTATTTAGCCCTGAAGCTTGCAGTCCAAGGAAGGAGGATAAACTTAAAACTTTAAAAATACTCAGGAGCTGATGTTTCCTGGGCTGCTGTCTCCACACAAACTGGAAGTCCTTTGCAAGTACATCTCATATCAGAAATATATAGCTGTATCATTGTAACTATGTTTAGGGATAAGCCTTCTGCAGGCTTTTTCCAGCATTAAGTTTGAAACGATAAAGAATGTAGGCCCTCAATATTGGCTAAACTCCAATTTCTTTAACTTGAGCTAATATCTGGTGAGTCCCAGGGATACTCACTGGAATATGAGGGAATAGCCATCTTGCTCAAACCGCGGTCAGCCCCTTTAAAAAAAACACTAAGTTTGCATACTTCCTTTTCTAATTACATTCAGAAATTGCTTATTAGCTACTTTTCAGCTATCAGAAAGCTTTGGATCCACAAGTCTGAAAACAGCAGGTGAGTCTACCTTTGATCCTTAATGAAAGAAATGTTTAACTACAAGCTTAAAAACTTTAAAAAACTGAAATAAAGAGCAAGAAGCTAATTAAGACTTTGATTTTAGAAAGTTATAAACAGATTAAGGGACCAGACAAATCTGAAATAAAATTTTGGAATTAATTATAAAGAATCCTTCCCATGGGAAAGTTGACTTGTTTGAATTTTTTCTAAGACATAAAAGACAATTAAAAAAAAAATTGGACACTAGAGGGAACTAAAGATTTCAGTTAAAGGAGAAGAATACATAAACCTGATTAACAGCTACAGAATGATGTAAAATATTATAACATTGGAAATACTGAAGGATACTTTTGAAAAGTGGAATTAGAAGTTAGTATCAACAATGTCAATAGTGATGTTTGCTTCTATGGATGGACTGTATCCAAAAGATGTTTTGGAAGAAATGGCAGAAGAGGAACAAGTTTTATCTGACATGACAGAGATAATGTTGACCCTGAAAGTGGTTCTACAAATGACAGGCTACAAGAATGACATGGAAAAAGATGTTTCATTGGACATACAAAATAAATTGGATGATACTTTAAAATCAAAAGGGAATTACAAATAATAAACCATGAGAGTAACCTGGATAATTCTTTTATATTAGATTTATAAAAGAGGTTTGTTAAAACTTGGATGACTATTATGAGAAGGAGTAAAAAACAAATGAAAAGAAATCAAGTTCTACGACATTACTTGAACGGACTAAAGATTAAGATTGTTAGAAGTAAAGGGAAGGAATATAAAGTTGGTTTATCTGACAAGGTTAAAATAGATTTGTTGTTATTTCTGGCAACCCTTAATGGACTTTTGCTGATACCAAAATTGAATGAAATGATGATACTTTATGGATTTGTTTATAGATAAGGCATACATGGGATGAAGAGATCAATGGTTGTAAATTAAGAGGAGGTGAAAAGTTACTAAAATTATTATTCAAATTTTGTTTATACTTGTGATGAAGGTTGGAAGTCACTTCTTTATATTTTTTTTCTTTTCTATATTTTTACTCTTTCTATTCTCTAGATTTCCTTTTCCTTTGCACTTTTTTTCTTTCATTCGTCTGAATTAGTTTTCACAATTGCAATTATAATCTTTTTTTTTTTGAAAAAAAGGTAATTAAACCTTCAATTGTCCAAAACTTTGGGTTAGTTAAATGATAAGGTAAAGCCACTTCTGAGTTAAGCTTGACTTCTGGTCATTATACCACGCAGGCTTCCTCACATGTAGCTGAAGTGTCTTTTTTTGCTACTGTCTTTTTCTAGTAGTTCTCTACCTTACAGTCTATCCAACAGCTCTGATATTCCCAAATGATTCCATATCCAAGTATTAACCACAGCTGATCCTGCTTAGCTTTTGCCAAGGTCAGCTAGGAGATGCCACATAACATTATTTTGCTATCTCACTTCTAACACTTACTATAAGACAAGAAATTATATCTTTACGTTTGTACATTTATTCATGTAAACAGAATGTCTTCATGCCAAAGGCAGTATGACAATAATAAGAGGCTTGATGAGGGCTGTAGATACACCAGACATCTGATAGAAAATAAAGACTGCATTTTTGATTTGATGGAAAATGAAACATACCTTTTTCCATTTTAAAAGAATCAATGTAACTATTAAGACTATCCTTCTGAAGTAGAAAATTCCAATCTGTCCTTTAATCAGTCTGGTTTTTGGTCTTGTTCAACTGTAAATTGCTTGGGGGACAATCTACATGGCAGAGAAATCAGGTAATTCTATGATTCTCCTGAATATCTCAAGAGGTTTTCTTGCCATTGACTTGGTGTCCTTCTTTTGAAGACTGCCTCTCAATCTTTTGAAAACCGGAGATTATGTGATTTCTTAGTGTTTACATTTGTCTCATACCTTTTAAAACATCTACACAGAACCACCAGGAAAGATCATCTGTAATATGGGGTTTGGTCTCATTACTATGGAGATGACACATGAACTTGCCTAAATGTCTAGAATCTGGGAATGCTAGATTACTGGTTCTTACAAAGGGGGTAATTTGGGTATATCCTAGGGATAATGGAGCAATCTGTAATTGCTTGTTTGTAAGTCCAGGATCTAGTTGGGGACTGCCACTGCTGAGATGCTTCTGTAACACAACAGAGTCTGGGGTTTTTTGGGAGTAAGGGTAATGACATTATTTGACACAGGAAAAAGGGTAATTGGGACAAACAGCTTAAGAACCACCGGTTTAGACTGAGATGAAGGGCAAATAAAGACAGCAAGAAGGGGTCAGGCTATGAAAAAAATTGTGTTTCTCCATTAAAGTTTGCTTTGAAACTATGAATCTGGTACAATTCCTAGAATTTGTTATGGCCTGTCATAACTTTTGTAAGCTGTGGCTGAATGTAGTTTTATTATTGTAGTTTCCCCATGAGGTTAGTGCAATAGGCATAGTGCTATCCTAACAGATAATCCACAATCTCCGTGTAGTCCTATTTTGCCTACAAATACTATATATATCTAGATCTATAGATCTAGATCTAGATCTATAGATAAGTATCAACTCTGCTAAATGTACCAAAAGTGGCAGTAATGTTGAAATGTAGTAATGTAGTCCAGGACAAACAATACAAGCAATCCTATACAAGTTTATTCAAAAATGCAGCCCATTGAGCTTAATGAGATTTACTATATGATTGCTATCAGAGCAAAACTCAATGTATATCTTGGTATATTGTTTTGTCAAATGTATGATAAGAGTACTTCAGCAAAGGATAGTTACCTTGCCGTGGTGCTGGAGCTTGAGCACCTCAATGATGCCATGAGCTAAACCATGAAGGACCACCCAAGACGGGAAGGTCATGACAGAGAGGTCAGACTAAATGCGATCCCTGGGGAAGGTAATGGCAACCCACCTCAGTATTCTTGCCATGAAAACTAAATGGATCAGTACAACCAGAGATATGTCGGTATACCATCGGAAGATGAGACCCCCAGGTCGGAAGATGGTCAAAATGCTACTGGGGAGGAACAGAGGATGAGTTCAACTAGCCCCAGACGTGATGACACAGCTAGCTCAAAGCCGAAAGGATGGCTAGCGGCTGACGGTGCTGGTGGTGAACGGCGAATCCGATGCTCTAACGATCAACACACCATTGGAACCTGGAATGTGAGATCTATGAGCCAGGGCAAATTGGATGTGGTTATTGGTGAGATGTCAAGATTCAAGATAGACATTTTGGGCGTCAGTGAACTGAAATGGACTGGAATGGGCCACTTCACATCAAATGACCACAGATCTACTATTGTGGACAAGAGGACTACAGAAGAAATGGAGTAGCCTTCATAATTAATAGTAAAGTGGCTAAAGCAGTGCTTGGAGACAATCCAAAAAACGATAGAATGATCTCAATTCGAATTCAGGGCAAGCCATCTAACATCACAGTGATCCAAATATACGCCCCAACCACAGATGCTGAAGAAGCTGAAGTAGAGCAGTTCTATGAGGATCTGCAGCACCTACTGGACAACACGCCTAAAAGAAATGTTACTTTCATCACAGGAGACTGGAATGCTAAGGTGGGCAGTCAAATGACACCTGGAATTACAGGTAAGAATGGCCTGGGAGAACAAAACGAAGCAGGACATAGGCTGATAGTATTTTGCCAAGACAACTCACTCTGCATAACAAACACTCTCTTCCAACAACCTAAGAGATGGCTTTATACATGGACTTCACCAGATGGACAACACCGAAATCAGATTGACTACTTCCTTTGCAGCCAAAGGTGGCGGACATCTATACAGTTGGTAAAAACAAGACCTGGAGCTGATTGTAGTTCAGATCACGAACTTCTTCTTGCACAATTTAGGATCAGACTAAAGAGATTAGGGAAGACCCACAGATCAGCTAGATATGAGCTCACTAATATTCCTAAGGAATATGCAGTGGAGGTGAAGAATCGATTTAAGGGACTGGACTTAGTAGATAGGGTCCCGGAAGAACTATGGACAGAAGTTTGCAACATTGTTCAGGAGGCAGCAACAAAATACATCCCAAAGAAAGAGAAAACCAAGAAGGCAAAATGGCTGTCTGCCGAGACACTAGAAGTATCCCAAGAAAGAAGGAAAGCAAAAGGCAACAGTGATAGGGGGAGATATGCCCAATTAAATGCAAAATTCCAGAGGTTAGCCAGAAGAGATAAGGAATTATTTTTAAACAAGCAATGCGTGGAAGTGGAAGAAGACAATAGAATAGGAAGGACAAGAGACCTCTTCCAGAAAATTAGAAACAATGGAGGTCCAGGCCAAAATGGGTACGATCAAAAACAAAGATGGCAAGGACCTAACAGAAGAAGAAGAGATCAAGAAAAGGTGGCAAGAATATACAGAAGACCTGTATAGGAAGGATAACAATATCAGGGATAGCTTTGACTATCAGTGAGCTAGAGCCAGACATCCTGAAGAGTGAGGTTGAGTGGGCCTTAAAAAGCATTGCTAATAACAAGGCATCAGGAGACAACGGCATCCCAGCTGAACTGTTCAAAATCTTGCAAGATGATGCTGTCAAGGTAATGCATGCTATATGCCAGCAAATTTGGAAAACACAAGAATGGCCATCAGATTGGAAAAAATCAATTTATATCCCCATACCAAAAAAGGGAAACACTAAAGGATGTTCGAACTATTGAACAGTGGCACTCATTTCACATGCCAGTAAGGTAATGCTCAAGATCCTGCAAGGTAGACTTCAGCAGTTCATGGAGCGAGAATTGCCAGATGCACAAGCTGGGTTTAGAAAAGGCAGAGGAACTCGGGACCAAATTGCCAATATCCGCTGGATAATGAAAAAAGCTAGGGAGTTTCAGAAAAACATCTATTTGTTTTATTGACTATTCTAAAGCCTTTGACTGTGTGGACCATAACAAATTGTGGCAAGTTCTTAGCGCTATGGGGATACCAAGTCATCTTGTATGCCTCCTGAAGAATCTGTATAACGACCAAGTAGCAACAGTAAGAACAGAACACGGAACAACGGACTGGTTTAAGATTGGGAAAGGAGTATGGCAGGGCTGTATCCTCTCACCCTACCTATTCAACTTGTACGCAGAACACACCATGCGACAAGCTGGGCTTGAGGAATCCAAGGCTGGAGTTAAAATCTCTGGAAGAAACATTAACAATCTCAGATATGCAGATGATACCACTTTGATGGCTGAAAGTGAAGAGGAACTGAGGAGCCTTATGATGAAGGTGAAACAAGAAGTGCAAAAGCTGGCTTGCAGCTAAACCTCAAAAAAAACAAGATTATGGCAACCAGCTTGATTGATAACTGGCAAATAGAGGGAGAAAATGTAGAAGCAGTGAAAGACTTCATATTTCTAGGTGCGAAGATTACTGCAGATGCTGACTGCAGTCAGGAAATCAGAAGACGCTTAATCCTTGGGAGAAGAGCAATGACAAATCTCAATAAAATAGTGAAGAGCAGAGACATCACACTGACAACAAAGGTCCGCATAGTTAAAGCGATAGTGTTCCCCGTAGTAACATATGGCTGCGAGAGCTGGACCATAAGGAAGGCTGAGCGAAGGAAGATCGATGCTTTTGAACTGTGGTGTTGGAGGAAAATTCTGAGAATGCCTTGGACTGCAAGAAGATCAAACCAGTCCATACTCCAGGAAATAAAGCCAGACTGCTCACTTGAGGGAACGATATTAAAGGCAAAACTGAAATACTTTGGCTACATAATGAGAAGACAGGACACCCTGGAGAAGATGCTGATGCTAGGGAGAGTGGAGGGCAAAAGGAAGAGGGGCCGACCAAGGGCAAGGTGGATGGATGATATTCTAGAGGTGACGGACTCGTCCCTGGGGGAGCTGGGGGTGTTGATGACCGACAGGAAGCTCTGGCGTGGGCTGGTCCATGAAGTCTTGAAGAGTCGGAAGCGACTGAACGAATAAAGAACAACATGATAAGAGTACTACAAATACCATGTTTAAAATTCTTTTCCTTTACAAAAGAAGAGAAACAAATCAAGCAAAGCAAAGCAAGATTACTTAAATGGAATATGTAAATCTGTGCTGCAACACTGGGTGTTCCCACCTTCCCAGGACCAGTTTAACTTTTTTTTTAAGTGATTAAAGCTTTTAGCCCTCTGACTAAATTCCAAGGCTTAATTTAAATCAGAATCTGACAAACAATTTGTTTTCCAGAGCTGGGTAAAATGATTAAGAGAAATTATGATTATCTACATTCCTTTACCACAAGAGAATTATTACCAGCTTTGTTAGTTACAGGCACAATTAAGAATGAGAAACATGGGGCTTGACTAGCACACTAGATGTATCGATGGCATTGTTTTAGGTCAGAGGTTCCCAAACTTTTCATGGCACCCTTCTTTGTGTCTCCATAATTTTTTCGCAATGCCCCTAGGCTAAAACTGTGAACTACCTCAAGCTGGAAGTTTGCAATCCCGTAGTGCCCCGGGGTGACATGGCACAGAGTTTGGACATCATCATTTTAGGTGTTTCTCTACCCCCTTTCAGACTAGCTGGACCTTCCAGGTGACTGTTAAAACACTGTCACAACATCAGGGCAGTTAGAGCGAGATCCACTTTTTTAAAGTATAAAGCTACTTTGCCACTTTTAACCTGTTTGGTGAGTCAAGTCCAAATATAGTGCCTGGGAAGAAATAAAGGAGAAAAGTTACCTTTCTTGGGCATCTTTCTGAGAAAATATTAACCTGGCACCATTATTCTATTTCTAATTTTCTATTTAATTGTATTTTTTGTGTTTATTTCATGTGACAGGTGAACATGATTTAATTTGACTTAATTAACTTCAGTCTGGTGAACTGAAAAGCTGTTATATCCTCTTATTTTTACTGACAAACCTTCTACATACATTAGTATTCATATTTTAGCACACATAGTGAAACATACATCTGTGAGAGAAAAGTATTTTAAATTTCCAAAACAAGAATAATATCTAGTATGCCCTTACATGTACAAAGATGTGGCCTGAGGCAATTTTGATGGTTATTAAGGCTTGCACAATTTGTGAGCCACAATGTGCATGAGCTATCAGGCACACCAAGTAGCTTATCTAAGCTCCCATAAGGATCTTTCTGAGACTTTTTAGACCTGTAAAACCTGGGTGGGTGAAAGCAGCTTGCTGACAGACTGCTGTCTCTGGCTGCAGAATGGGGTTGGGTGGGGCAGGGAGGAATCTAAGCAGTAACACAGTGCACCAAAAGAAAAGCCAACTTCTGCCTTCCGATTATTCCACAGCCACAATAACAAATGCTCCAGTATTCATTCATTTCATGCATTAGTATCTTTCAACTGACTTTTTAAAAAACAACAACCCTAAAACTGGCTGAGAACCTCACACAGACAAGTCAGATCTGTATTTAGCAACCATCTTTAAGGATGTATAGATATGAGAGGCAACTGATAAAATCTCCCAAAACCTGAGGCTCTTGTTGTAAAGCCACCCATGAAATGGGTAAAAGAAAATATGTATGTTAAACAAAGCTCACCCAAGACATCCTCTTTGCTTCATTACAAGAGATAACATTTTGTTTCCATGCCTGCAAGACTCAGAAACTGGACTAGGCTGCTCCAGAAGTGACTTTGTCATAGGATGACTGAGCAAACGTTTATTTAGGAGAACTGGATGGTCTTCTGGATGTGCACCTGCGCATGCCTAAAACCAGAAGATATTATGGCACTGACATCAGCTTAGCGCAGAGCTAACTCCATAGTTAGAGTATATTCAACCAATATGCCCCTTACTTTCTTCACCTCAAATATAACAATTTGATCTGAATTCTTTTATTTATTTATATTTCAGATTTAGTTACAGCCCATCTCAAAGAGCAACTCTGGGCGTTTTACAATAAAACAAGAATAAATACTAATTAAAATGCAATAAAACAATGTTCTTAAATAAGTAATATATCCCAAGGTATAGATGGTAAATAAATTCTTGATCTGTGGGAGTATCTTCAGGGTGGTTACTCTTGCCTTAAGTCATGTCCCCAACCATGTCCCTTGACAGTTTCAATTTCAGGGAGTTAATATTGAAGACTTTTATTCTGAGGACCGCAATATGAAACAAGAGCAGATATTCTTTTGTATTTTTCTTCTCGGTAGCGTTCACTTCTACTCAGTGCCACTATTCTCAGGAAAACTACCTTTCCTAAAGTGACTGGCCTTGCCTCATTGGCTTCAGGCTCCACTTGGGCCCTTCAGCTACAGCTGATATGACTGGAAATGGGAGGTCAAGTGAGAGACTTCTCCAGAGACTATGGCGGTGGTAGCCGCAAGGGACAAAGTCTTTCGGGGGCTGGAGAGGCAGTTGCTAAAACAGAGGGCTGAGGCTGAGTTGTCAGGACCAGTTGTAAAAGCTCTTCCCACCAGCATGCTGCTGGAGTGCATCAAACAAAAAACACACTGCCTATGCCTGTTTCAGCTACTAGGATAACCATAGCCGTCCCCAAACAATGGACAGGACACCCATCAACTGGACTCTTAATTTCTGTAGAAATAAATCATGGCTATCCTCTCTCTCTCTCTTTTTGCTTCTGCCCACAAATAAGTGTTTAATATTAATTTGATGGCCAAATGTACAGTGCATCTACCCCAAACATAGCAGCCCATCAAGAATTTATTGCTGCAACTAGAAATGGCTGAGCTGGTGACAATAGGTGTCCCCTATCCTCAAATTTGCTGCCATTTATCTATTTTAGCCCAAGAATCTAGTCGTTGTGAATAATGCTTCTCAACAATTTCAGGTCTACACAAGTAAACGTCTTGCAAATGTCCAGGTTCTCTTCACTGGTATAAAACGCACGGATCGCCTGCAAATTACAACCAACAGCAGTTACAAATTCAGGCCAGTCTCCTTTCCCTGCCCCACCTCCGAAAGTTGTATCTCAAATCGTTTCAGATTACACCGCTTAGAACCGAATCCGGGAAGCCTCGAAGAGGACCGCAACTACTCCAAGCCCAGAGTAATCTTCTCGCTCTGATCCCATCCTCTTTAAATCGCTGAGCGTCATTCCTGCGTGCAATACCGCCGTAAAGCGGATTCCCAACGCGCACGCGCCCATCATCCGCATCTCGCCCTAGTTTAACATCAGAGAGCAGACCGAATCTTGGCTGCACAAAAGCGCAGGCGTGTACGGTCCCAAATCACTACAGAGAAATGGTGTGATTTATTTATATGTTTCAGCATACCCCCGGCTCAGCATGTTATCAAGACCCAGGACTGCAAAGCCGTTAACCCCAACAACGCATCCGTCATTTTCCAACACCGCCCTCCCACCCCCCGCCGCCTTTTGTCCTGCTTCTTCTGGAAACGCAGCTAAGCAACCTCGCTAAGCTCATTCAGAGAAGAAGGGAACGAAGAGGTGACCCTTAGAAGCGGCGCTACGTTCAGCAGCTGCAACCAGGAGCGGCGGGTGGGGGTGGAGTTGGTGCCGAGACCAGCGGGGAAAGATGCCTCGCCTGCTCTTCTTGCGGTCTGGAAAACCCTATTTTTAAAAACACTCGGACTGCAGCAGAGGCATTGCGGGCGAAGGGCTGAGACTTACCCAGGAAGAGCCAGATGGAGCCTCCAGAGACAAGGAGAAGGGCGAGCATGCCTACCGGCTCGGGCTGCAGCATGGACGGCCTGAAGCGCGAAGGCAGCCCTAGAGGGGACTGCAGCAAACTCGCTGCAGTGACAGCTCCCCCGGCTGCCAGGCGCAAGCCCGCCAGCCGCTGCGGTCCCGCGGCGGCGAAGGTTATTTTTAGCCCCTCCCCTCGTGCCCGGCTCTCGTGCCCGGGCTCTTGGCGGAGGCAACGTGCCCCTCGACGCCACAAAGGTGCCGGCGCGCGCCTGTGCAGGCCACCTACCTACCGATCTCCGTGCGCGCACAGCAACCTCTCCAAGCCCACCGCGGCCCCGGCAGGCGGAGAAGGCGTGGCCCAGCCCGGTAGGGGCAGCGGGCTGAAAAAGCCCGTTGCGGAGTTCGAAGCAACGATACCTCGGGCGGCGCGCACCGAAGGTCGGAGCGGTCCTCCAAGTATGCATCGGATTACAGCGTCTCGCCTTGGCTGCCGTGAAGCCTTTGTTCACCCGTTATTCAGCCAATCCCGCTCCGTTGTTGAGTTGACAAGTGAGTTTCGTGTATTACTACAGTCACAATGCTACTCTACCACTTGTGTATACCTAAGCAGATGTACGGTTTTTCAAGTAATAGGAAAAATGGCGTAAATTGGCAGCTCACCTCAAGGATTCCAGGACAAGTCAGGGAACGTATACAAATTAAACGGAAAGTATCATGAAACTCTATCTCAGATAATTGATGCAGGCATCGCCTTTGTGAAATGATTGGATTGAACACCAGGAGACCACCTATCTCTTTGTGCATCATTACATCTCAGTTTCTATATCCTCATCTGCACTTCGTTTGGTTTTTTTGTACCTTCCGGTCAGTGTTGACTCCTGGTGAGTGCCTGGACAAGTCCCTGCCGTTTTCTTGGCAGGGATTTTTGGAAGTGGTTTGACATTGTCTCCTTCCTAGGGCTGAGAGAGAGCAACTGGCCCAAGGTTACCCAGCTGGCTTTGTGCCTAAGGTGGGACTAGAACTCACAGTCTCCTGGTTTCTAGTCTGGCTCCTCTGTCTGTACACTACCCATTGGATATTCCTAAAAGAGGGTGGGGGACACTGGCACATATAAAGCAGGTTTCCAGTCCAGATGTTTGTACTTTAAAAGCTGCACAGTAATCAAAAGTTCCCTACACATAACAGAGAAATTGTGAGATTATTATCTAAAAGAGGGATAAGCATGTTGCAGAGCCTTAACTTCGAACACCCCCAACCAGACTACCAGTAGTCATTTTCCAGCAAATACTGTCTAGACAAGTGTTGCTCAACCTTGGCAACTTCAAGATGTGTGGACTTCAATTCCCAGAATTCCCCAGCCAGCATTGGTCTAGAAGCACTAGTCTAGAATGTCAGGGCACCTATGCACATTCTGTCTTAGATTTCTCTACATTCTAAGGAGTTCAACTATTTAGGCAGCAAAGGCCACTGTGTTCTGGGCTAGAGTTGGCTCTCATCAGCATATAATGCTTCATCCTCATCTGCTGGGCCCTCTCTCCTTGTTTGCACCCCTTTCTCATGCCTGGCTTCTTACAATGGTACAAAAGCATTTGCAGAAATGATTCCAATGGTTACTGCTATTATAACTGTCCAGCCAAAAAAACTTTGCTAGCAGCTTGGATGAGCATTCCTTCTGGTGTATTCCCACAGTGGCAAAGGTTATTTTTAGCCCCTCCCCTTGTCCCTGGCTCTTGTGCCTGGGTTCTTAGAGGGGGCAACTTCGTCAGCAAAGTTGATAGCATCAGAGGCCATGGACAGATCCAGCAGAACCAGGATAGTTGCATTCCCTCTACCTCAGTCCCAGCAAAGGTTGCCAGCAAGAATGACCGATACAACTCCAGTCATACACCAAGGCCTGAATCCCAACTGAAAAAGATCTAAATAATCAGTTCTATTCAGAGGTCCTTATAACTGTAGTTCAACCAACTTCTCTAAAAAGGGAAGTTTGGATCTAACACAATTCCCCCCCCCACTTGAAATGGACTATAGAAATAATGTTTACCATATTTAAAATTGAAGTAAGACAGTGATTTTTTTTATGTATATCTTTGCTGTAGGAAGTCACTCGTTATGTATTCTTTTCTATTTATCTATTCCCCTTTTTAGTTTTTCTTTTTTTTCTGGTTTTCTTTTCCAGTCTTTTTATCTTTTATCTATATGTTGAAAATATAATAAAGTAGTTTTAAAAAATAAAAAATAAAAAGGGAAGTCTGGAGACTAGTTGATATTTGCCACAACAAGTTGAGCTGAGTGATGGTTTCTCAAGAAGGGGACACACTATTGCCTCTTTCAAAGCAGGAGGCACCGGCCCTTCATTGAGGCATCTGTTACTTCCCCTGCTATGTAGGGCCGGTAGGGCAGGAATCTAACTGTAGCAGAGCTGATAGCAGTGAAGACTCAACCTGCTTCCTCAAGGTCCACTGTCTCAAACTGATCCCAGATAAAGATTAAGCCTCTGCCATCTCCACCCAGGCAGCATCCAACTCTGGGTGACTGTGACTGATTTTACCCTCTAAATGTTTAGTGAATTCATTGCAATGGCCCAGCAGACAAATTTCTGGCTCAGTTTCCCTAACATGGGAATTCAAACATGCTGTGATAGAGTTAAGCAACTGTGATAGGGATGAAGCTGTGCAGCAGGATGGCAGTGGGCAGTTTAGGATGTTTGAATGTTAAAAAAAAAAAAAGAATAATTGTTGTAGTTAATGTTACTAACACTCCATTCTTGACCTGTTTTCAGCAGCAGCACCCCTAACTTGTTCCCCAAGCCCTAAACCTCACAAAGAGTGTCTTACATCCACTTAAGTGTCACCTGAAGAATCTCCCCATAAACAATTGTCATTCCAACTTCCATACCTTGGGATTGTGGCTTCTGCAACACCTGAAACCCAGATGGACACATCTCTCTGAGGAGAATATTCCCCTCACCTATCCATCCTAGTTGAGAGTATATGCCCGGTCTTCCCTCTTATCCAAGATCAAATCATAGATAATGATGTTACAGGCGGATCTGGCATTTAAAAGCACCAACCAGAGCCCAAGTTACTCATAGCCCCACTGCCAGGTTTCTGAGATGAGGTGGGAGGGAGGGCTAGAAGAAGGGATTGGTCAAAGGTCCCCTGGTCTTCACCCCTGCCTCCTGCTGCATCTCTTTCTGCCCATAATGGCTGTTACGCTTTTTCTTCTTCTTGACACCCTTCCACCTTCTCTATCAACCCTCCCTTCCATCAGTAATGGGAGAATAGACATCCCAGTTCCTCCTTCCTCCTTCCTTCAACCATACTATATTCTCACCCACTGCAGAGCCACCCTTCAAACACCCACACACCATTTGTCAACATGCACCCTTACAATCTCCTAATTAGGCTTTGTAACCCTAGCTTCTGCTCTCACCCAAGTCAGATAAGAGTAGGCTATCATTCTGGGAGGAAAATATTCTATTACTTGCCTCTCATCTGAAGGGAGCTTCATAACATCAACAATACTTTCCTGATGTCTCCCAGTCCAACCAGCTCCTTCAGTCCAACCAGCTCACCCTCTTCAGATCTTCATTTTCTCCTCCCAATAAACAAATCTACTTTCTCAGATCTTGAGCAAACTCTAAAGCCAGTTCTAATTCACTGCTCAGTTCTTGCCTCCCTGTCTGGAGAACAGGAATGCCTCTACTAATTCCCCACTACCTGCCTTTGCTGGATACATTCCTGGAGGGAGCCAAGGGGCTGCCAGCCACATGCTGGTTTCTATAATCTCCCACCAATATTTCTTGAAGGGTTTTGGAATTTAGCAACCACTATTTGTAAATTGCTTCCTCAGCCTCCTTGACTCCTACTCTATACTTTTTCACCTAGACCATGGAGGTCACTAGTAATTCAGTCTCAAAATGGGGTGTGTGTACCAATCTTCACAGGACTCCATTCACTGAAACAAGGAGAGAATCTTCATGGTAGGGAAAATGCACTAGGCTCTGAGTAGAAACCCTCAGGCTGCCATGATGGCAGTGGGATGTTTGAATATTTAAAAAAATGTAGAATAATTGTTGTAGTTAATGTTATTAACTCTCCATTCTTGACCTGCTTTCAGAACAGCTTACCTATGAGTAAAAACAGAAAGTCGCTGTCCTCAGGCTTACAGTCTGAGGAGAAATATACAGAACAAAAAGGAGATGCAAGGAGAACAAAGTACCCTTTGCGCAACTGGACAGAGCAACAGCCAGGGAAGATGGCGGTTCCTCCTCCTGTGCTTCTTTCTCATGGGACAATTAGTCCTGATTATCCTTTTCGCACCAAGACTGAGCTCAAAGACAGAGCCAACAACCACAGTTTTATTGTTTCACTAAAACCCATCTTTAGGATGCTGGGATATCTTCCCCCCATGTTATTTATCCTTGAAAGTTCTTTCTTGGTTGAGATTCGGCTTGTAGAATTTCAATTTAATGAATGATCTAAATGGAGATGCTGGTTTCTTGTGGAATAGTGATTGGATAATGTGATAATGAGAATCAATTATTTAGTATTGGATTAAGACTGGGGAAATTTGTTTTTCAAATTTAGCCTCAGCCAGTTCCTAGGATGATTTTGTGCAAGTCAGTATCTCTTAGCCTATTCTGCATCACCATGTTCTTGTTGTGGAGAAAGAATAGGAGAAGGTATGCTGTGGAGGCTACCTTGAGCTCCAGGAGAAAAGGCAGGATGTAAATCAAGCAACTGATCGAACAAATTAATAATTAGGGTTTGGGAAACCAAGATTCAAGATCCTCACTCATTCATGAGGCACAGTGGGTGACTCCATCCCATTCACCTCTCTTCCAAGGTTGCTCTAGGGCAATGTAACCTTGGCAACTTTAAGATGTGTGGACTCAACTCCCAGAATTTCCCAGCCAGCATCCTAGAATTCTAGGAGATGAAGTCCACACAAAGTTGCCAAGGTTGAGAAACACTGCTCTAGGGATAAAATGGGAAAATACAAGCTAAATCATGTATAACTCCTTGAATTTATTAGAAGTTAGCTGAGGTATAAATATGATAAGGCATTAATTAGAGTAAAAACATAATAAAACATTATGGTAAAAGGGTATCTTTCTCATCTGTGAAAAAGTAAAATCTATATTGACCCATATGGGCATCTAATTTTCCTTTTCTACTTCCCAATCCTGTTTAATGAAAAACAATCTCATATGTACTTGAATAGCACAAGAAAGGTTCAAAGGTGTTGTTAGTGTCATGAATGGAAAAAAAAATGCTCACAGCCTCCAGGGATGGGAAGCAGCATTATTATTTGAACCAGGGAAGCAAACAAAATTCTTTGCTCTGAAGGTTAAATAGATCTTACACACAGAAGGAGCTGGAGTCATATTCTGCCTTCAGAGATGTGACAGGTAAGAGATGTCATGCTTGAATGCTTCTCAATCCTAGGGGAAAAAAGTAACTCTGCATTTAGAAAACCAGCAAAAAATCCACAAGACTAATCTGAAGGTTCATGTTAATCAGCTCAGGTTATATCAGAAAGACTACCTAGGATTCCTGTTCATTCTAGACTCAATCACTAAAGAAAAATTAGATTGTTAAAAATTTTACTATCCACACTGCTTGATTTTTCCAGGTTTAGTTTGTTTGAGAGGAGCCTCTCCAGTACTGTGAAGTGGTAAAATGTATAGTGTGATCATGGTGCTCAAAATCCATATCAAACTTTACTATGAATTCCAATAATATTGTAAACCGCCCAGAGTCCCCTTTTTGGGAGAGATGGGCAGTGATAGAAATTTGAAAAATAAAAAAATAATAAACTCACAATATTTCCAGAGTTGATTCCCCTTCCCCTCAATATTTAGAAGCAATTGCCAAACAATTGCCACATAGTGTGGGCCTCCAAGGGAACTAAATCCATTCTGCTTATCATTTGATCACTCTTTCATAGGGCTGTAGGGAAAGCAGAGAAAAAGTAGGGTATATAATATACTAACCTGTTGAAAAGTAGATATGATTCTATTTTTTCCTCTGCTTCACAAAGGAAAAAGGAGAAGGAAGATGCTGTGATCTTTCTATTTTTATCTTGTGATAAAATATTTCAAACTCATGCTATGTCTCTTACCTAGAAACACAGAGAAAATTTACTCCTACGTAGATAGCATGTAACCCATTTCTGGATCAGGAAGCACTGCTCATGGACACTCACGCCTTAGCCACCTCCTGGCTGGATTTCTGCATGGGGCTCTATGTGGGGTTGCCATTGAAGACCATCCAGAAGTTACAGCTGGTTCAGAATGCAGCAGCATGGATAGTAATGGGTATGCCAATATGTCCATGTAATGCTACTACTCTGTGAGCTGCACTGACTCCCAGTAGGCTTCTGGGTTCAATTCAAGGTCCTGGTTATCACCGACACAACACAGGCCAGATTATGTGCATGACTGTCTATTTCCTGTTACTTCTGCTCACCCCACAAGGGAAGACAGTGTCACCTAATGGGTTCTAGGAGATGTGTGTTCTCTGTTGCTGTGCCTGTCCTTTGAGATGAGCTCTCTTGCAAGGAGCAGATGCTGTTTTATAGAACTGTGAAGATCTGGATTCTCTTCTGTACATTTGTCAGCCCATTACAGCATTGGACCAAGATGGTAGATAAGATTAGTATCTAACTAATGGTAGATTCTTCTGTGAGAGTATTTGCTATATTCAGCCTCTGCTCTGTTTTGTTATATTGGTTTTGAATTATAATTATTTTTGACTTTGTGTTTTATTAATGTACTCCATCCAAAGTCACAAATTGTGAGTGGGACAGCCTTATAAATTATTTGAATAAAATATTTTAAAAATAAAAAATGACAGCTCTGTTTTGGGGGAGTGATGTTTTGCCTGAAAATGTCATCTGGTTCTGTGATAGATGGAAAGATAGATAGAGATAGATGAAATAGATGAGAGAGAGAGAGAAGTTAAAGAAATCTAAAACCAAAATGAAAGGAATATATCTAATGTCTATAATGTGTTATTTCATGTACAACACTCAGCAAATGTATACTACGTTGAAGAACTGTGGATTGCACTGTTCTTGAATCTCTGTCCTTGGTGCTAGAAGAGAATTGATGTTCTTAGTTATATTTGTGAATACCAAGCTGTAGAAATATTGCTTAGAGTTTATATATTGTTTCAGCAGGTTAAAAAGGCTTAATATCTCACATGCCAATTAATAACATGTGTCTAATAATTAATACAGTAGCATGTGTCTAGCCCCATTCAATATTTGGATGTTCAACACAGGAGCACTCAAGGATACTTCTCATACCCTCCCCACCCAGCACTGATGGGAAAGCAAGGATCTTGCAGGTACTGATTCATGTAGAAGCCAGCTTCATTACAGTAATATTGATAGGGCACAGCACTGCAATGCTTGAGATTTATTTATTTATTTATTTATTTATTTATTTATTTATTTATCAAATTTATCACTGCCCATCTCCCAAAAGGGACTCTGGGTGGTTTACAACAAAACATAAATAAAAATATAAAACTATAAAGCACTATAATACATAATACAATAAATATAATAAAAACCTTGATGGCTGAAAGTGGGAGGTGGGAGACTGGGCGAAAATTGTCCAGTATAGTAGGGTCCAGCGATGGTTTCTTGAGGAGGGGGCTCACCAGTGCTTCCTTAAAGGCTGCTGGGAACACCCCCTCTCTCAAGGATGTGTTTACCATCGCCTGGACCCAGCCACATGTCACCTCCCATGCTGCTTTCACCAGCCAGGAGGGGCATGGGTCTAACTGGCATGTGGTAGCATTTACAGTCTGAAGGATCCTGTCCAGTTCCTCGGGTTCAAGAGGATTGAACTGGTCCCAGATAACCTGGTAAGTACATTCCCTGGGTATCTCCTCCAATTCTGTCTCATGCTTGGAGTCCGACTCGGTCCGGATCCGAGCGATTTTATCCTGCAGGTGCCCCGAAATTTCCTCTGCATGGCCCTGTAGATGGAAGTCTGACTCCCCTTTCCCTAAGAGGGATCGGGTAATCTTAAACAGGGCTGCCGGGTGGCATTCTGCAGATGCAATAAGAGCGGAGAAGTACTGGCGCTTCGGTGCTCTTACCACCACAAGGTAGGCCTTAATTGCAGCTCTAGCTTGTGTTTGGTCAGGTTCGGTTTTTGTCTTCCTCCAGTGGCACTCTAGGCATCTCTTAACCCTCTTCAAAACCCTCAGCTCCTCCGTAAACCATGGGGAATGTCAGGTTTGGGTGGGCAAGAGAGGCCACACAGGCGCGATCCTGTCCAAGACTCCGTCCACCTCCCTATTCCAGGCAGCAGCCAGGGCCTCCGCTGGACTGTGCAGGAGAGACTTGGGTATAACCCCCAGTTCCCTCTGAAACCCAGCCGGGTCCATCAGTCACCGGGGGTGGACTAATCGAATGGGTCCTGCCTCCCTGCAGAGGGGGGCGGCACGAGAGAATCTCAAGGCCACCAGGGCACGATCCGACCATGACAAAGGGGAAAGATGTAATTCTCCCCTCAGATCATCTTGCCACTGCTCCGACAAAAAAACTAGGTCCAGGGTGAGGCCACTGTCTCTAGTTGGGTCCTGGATAATATGGAACAGGCCCATGGCTGCCCTGGTAACCATGAACTCCCAGGCTGCTTCCGAGGCCCACCCCAGGGAAGGCAGATTGAAGTCCCCCAACACCATAAGCCTGGGGAACTCCACTGCCAAACCTGAGACGGCCTCCAGCAGCTCAGGCAGGGAGATGCTTGAGATACATGGGAAGTATTTGAGTTATTGAATGCCTCAATCTGCCTTTCATGTGCTTCTGTATTATCAGCTCCATGTATGAAAATGGACAGTACTGAATGAAAATCAGGAAGGATGTGGACTGTTAGAAGAACATTCATTTCCATCATTACTTTCATCTTCTATTATCACTATTAGGGCTGTGTGAACCTTTCAGAGGGCACTTCACAAAGCGATTGCAATGGTCCTCCCACCAACATCTCAAAGGCTCCATGGGCCCCTTTGAGGGCATTTCCCACATCACTTTTTCTGGATTTTTTCTGAATCAAGGTGGCCCTCAAAGCAATTGCACCAAGCCTTTGTGAGGACACAGGGCCTTGACTCTTCAGAAGCAGGTTCATGGGGGCATTGGTCACTTCACAAACTATCTCTCAAATTTAATCTGTAGATTAAGGAGAATCCCAGGAGTCACCCCATGTGTTCTCCAGACAGCTGGTCACAGCCAGAAGATCGCAAAATGGCATTTTGCAATCGACTGGTAAGCAATCAGCTGGGAGGCAGGGCTGTCATCTTCCCAAGCTGCTCTGAAGCCATAATGGACCTTAAAGCTGCCCACCCTATTTCTATAGCACTAAGGTTTTTTTGTTTGAATTTTACCAAAGAGAGGCTTTCTACAACAAAGAAATGCAGAATCTCTTGGTGACTCTCACTATTTTTGAAAATTATTAACTTGATAATTTGGCTTTTTATATATAATTTGTTAAATTGGGATTTAAAGAATTTTGGTTTTTTATTGCTTTTTTATTAAGTTATTTTTGAGGAATATAAAAGTTGCTTTTCTGCAGATTGGAATTCTGATCTATTTGCTTTCACTTTCCCATGGGGATGCTGTTTATTATTACTTTTTATTTTCCTGATTGGCCACACCAGATATAAAAAGACTGGAGAGAGTGTTCAGTTACAGTGTTAATGACTTTACCTTCCTGAGGCACTAGAGGGCCCCATAATCTATCTTACTGTTAAGAAATATGGAGGAAATTAATTTGATATTTAAAGATCTCTACAATGCTGTTATTCAAGTCTTGGAGCATTTCTCAGAATCTGTGGAGTCCAAATTGTCACAAGAATCAAGAGAAACTGATAAGGCTGAGAACTACCTTAAGACTAAAGTGGTTTCTCCAAAGAAAAAGATGAGAATTGGTGACTTGCATTTAAATAGTCAAAGGAAAATTGAGTTGTCGAAAGTTGAAGATAAGAAGACAGTGTTGCCACCACACCACGATCAAGAATGAGAATTAAACTCTAGAGGCTGGAAGATTTTGGACAAATATTTGGGCTTTTTAAAGCAGGTTGTAGAATTTGAAATTGACAAGAAAGCTCCGTACATAATACTGAGACATGTAAATGCCTTGGTTTACTTTGAAGTGGGATAATTGTCTAAATGGTTTTATATGTTCTTCTTTAATTGGGAGGGTAATTTTGTTTTAGAAGGGAATGTACTAATGAGAATTTAAATGCTTTATAGAAATAATGTTTACTATAATATGAATTGGAGTAAGAGATCGATATTGATTTATGTATATCTTTGTTATAGAAAGTCGGAAGTCACTTCGTAGTGGTTTGTTTTGTGGTTTTTCACACCTTTTTAGTTCTGTTCCTTTTTCTTTGTACGCTTCTTTGTTTCAGTCTTCTTAGTTTTTAATGTATATTTTGAAAATGCTTTAATAAAGTTTCTAAAAAAATAAAAACTATCTCTGAAATGGATTCACACCCTTGGGAATTATCCAGAGAGGAAAAAGGGTTGCCAGAAGAATGTAAAACAGGCTTCAAAAAGAAAGGTGGGTACATTTTTAGTGCTGCATTCTCTTGAGGATTATCCTTGGGAGATCATATGCTAAGGGTGAGTGGGGGATCCTAACCTAAATCCAAAAGGCAGGCACAGTGTTGGATGGGTGAGCCTGTTTTCCCTCAGCTACATGTTCTGTCTCCTGTTCTTTTTTCCTTTCTCTGATGTCCATCTTCTCATTTCAATTCCCCTGACTCTTCCCTCATCCATCAGCAATTAGGCTTTGGGGAAGGAACTTCCTGCCCCAAATCTGCAAATAATAACAAAATAACCAGTATAGCAAATAGGCTTAGGAAGAAAGGCAACTTTTAATTGGGGGGGGGAGATTTAGGAAGAGTTACTTCATTCTTTCTTACTGTATTTTAAGGTTCAAATCACTTACTCAGAGCTAGTTTTCAATTGCAAACAAAAAGGCCCAGAAGAATTGACTCAGTCTCTATATACAATAATTGTATCCAAGCTATTCATCATCATTATTTGATGATGATGATGATGATGATGTTTCTTTTAGAAGACCCCACAACAGTTTTCAAGAGGACAGCAAAAAAACAACTTTAAATAAAACTATTGCAATAAGACAATAATCCTTGAAATAAATAATAGATGAAAAGAAGCTTCATTAAAAACCACCAAAGCAATCAATCAGATATTCTAGAAGACATGCGTAGCAAAGCTTTCGACTTCAGTCAGAAGTTGGCAGTCACTACTGGGAGATGAGTGGCCATATAAATTATTTGAATAAACGGAGGCAGAGTCTGCAAGGAGACATTTGTTTTCAAGGCAGAAAATTCTTATAAAAAATAAATAAATAGCTAGTCAGTTAATTTATCAAATTTCTAGGCCACCTAACTCCAAAATGACTCTGGGCAGCTTCTCGAGATTAAAAAGCAAGAAAAAGGCAGCATTATGTAGGAAAAGAACCCACTCACTCCAAGGGAACATTACAAGGTCACTCTCTTACATCATTCCCAAGCTAAAAGGGGCTAACCAACACCCTAACCCAAGGTCTGAGAAACAGCCAAGGTCTGGGGGCTAGCTTGAAGGTGGGAAATCTCCGTGGAGATGCTGTTCCAGGGGGCAAGTGATGTAATAAAGAAGGTCCCTTCCTGGTTCTGTGAGACACCTTTGCTTGACTGATGGGACCCAAAACAGTAAGAATGTCCCAGCTCTCTTATGATCCAGTACTGCTTGTTAACTAAGGATCCAAACCAATATATATATTTAAACTAGAACGGCATCAAGGTGCATCAAGTCCTCTGTACTTAGTGCTGCTTTGTGCATATTAAATGCTATCCACCGAGATTTTATAAAAGTAATTTCATAACCAGGAATGAGCAAACGGTTAAAGTAACCTTAAATGTCTTAAATGTTTTCACTGAATCCTGTTCAAGTAATATAACTTTGTATATAACTTTGTATATTCAGTTTGAATTCTTTGCTTTGAAGTTTGTTTTCTGTACTTTACTGTAGTGACAAAGAACAATCCTGTCTAATACATATCCAAAGATGCCATAAATTTGATCTAATACCTTTAATAAAAGTTGATGATATTGGAGTAATATTAATTATCATGATCCATATTTTCTTTCTATTTCAAATGTATTAAGAACATGATATAACTGTGCCCGTTCTAAGTGATCAAAGTTTTTTTTCCTGCAATAGGAAAGAAGAATTCACATTTCTTTCAATATTTTTATAATACTTCTTGATAATTTTCAGTCCTTAATAAACTCATATGAGCGAAGTGTTTTTGGTAACTAATATTAATTTCTTTAGAGAATACTTGTATCTTGATGCCTTTTCCATATTTTAAAATAGACTGGTTATTTCCATGCTACAAAGTAACCAGCTCTATCAACACATTAATTCATCAGAATGCTTCCAGGTCCCATGTAAGCTCTGCAGATATTCTTACATAAGTAAAGTATTTAATTTTAATGATTTAAAATTGGGTGAAAGCTGTTATTTGTTTCAAAATATATGGAGAGAAGAGGAAAGGAGAGGAGAGGAGAATGGTGGAAAAGACACTGACGTGGGGAGGAATAATCTTCCCAGTCTGCTTTTTGATAAAGAAGGATTTGTGATTGGTCATGTCCATCCTGACAGCTATTATGCCGTTCTCCCATGGCATCCAGTTTTTGAGAGTGCTTATGGCATGCTTTCAAAATTTGACATGTGCCCAGTGGCTTAATAACATTTAATCTGTTCTTAGTCTAAATGACTATGGATGAAGGTTTTATTTTGTTTTATTTGTTTTATTTTCCTTTGTTTAATGTTTCCTAAAAAGTTATGTTGGCATATCCAATAATGACTTGTTAAAAAAAGGTGTAATAAAGGCTTTTAAAATGTTTCCTGTAAAGATTTTATAATATTTTCAGTAAATCCTCTATAGTTTGGTCACACATCTTGTAACTGGTGGAGAATTATGAAGTGCTAGGAATTCCAAGGTATTTGTTCTGACCAACCACACTTCCAGTTGTGGCCTTGTATGCCTGTTTTATATAGATCAAGTATACTGGCTCAAAATATCATTCCTTCAGTCTGGACATGTTCAAAAACACGGTTTTTGAAAAACAGAAATCAATCATTTACCTGATACCAATTCCTCGGAGGAAGGGAGATCAGGGTCTCCACTACAGGCAGTCTGACCTTTGGCCATTCTCTGGTCAATTTTACAAGGAGATATTCATCATTCAAGCCTGATTTTAATATCTGTAGTCAATTTCACACTGCACATAAAAATCTCCCTGGCTGAGTTCCCAGTTTTTCAAAAAAAGCACCCACCTTCTACTGCTTCTTTTAGCAGCTATAACAGCAATTTCAAATGAGATTGAAGGTACAAGTCCTAGACTTGTACTTGCATTTGCTATAAATGTTGCTCAATAGCTCCGGGCTTAAAAGATGTGAAATCCATTTAGCCTCAACTCCCCTCCAAGAAGTGCAGCCTCTTATAAGCTATGCAAATGTGCATGACTTGGATTCAATCTTCCTCAATTTGCATAATTTCCCAGATTGTTGAGTATTTGGCTGGAAAGTCTGCTTAGCTCCTTCTCTGCTAGTGCTCAGTGGCTAACTCTTTCATTTGCACTGGTATCATTTCACTAAAATGAAAAGAGAGAACTAAAGAACATGGTTTTTCAAGTGAGGATTCCATTCTGTCGCTTTCCTGCTTCCGAGAAGAAAGCAACAGATGTAAAGCTTTGGTCAATTAGAGCTTCCATACCTGGGCTGCAAAAACAGAAGCATAAACAGGCAACAATGCAAATGAAAGAGTTAGCCACTGAGCACTAGCAGAGAAGGAGCTAAGCAAACTTTCCAGCCAAATACTCAACAATCCTGGAAATTATGCAAATTGAGGAAGATTGAATCCAAGCATAGAAGACATTAATGCTCTACTGCCATCCAGTGGCTATCCAAGCCAGGTGGACCTAGTCATAACCTTGTTCAGAATGATGAGACAGAGAGCCAAGTTACCTAATTCTGGCAGGTGTATGGCTATCAGCTTCCATTGGCATCTTTGGATAAATATGATAAATACACGAATACATGCCTCCATGGATATAATTCCACAATTATACTGAAATTTCACAAAAGAATTCTATCTAGCTTTTTTCATGCCCAGTTCTGTTCCACACATTTGTGGAGGGTGACACTTGCTGTTTAAAATCAGCACTGCAACTCTGTGAGTCAGAATAAGATGTGAATTAGAGCTGTGGGATGTTCTGTGGGCTGAAGCATGGAACTGTCTGAATGACAAGTCATGCATGGCTTTATAGCAACATCAGTCTGTGAGTGAAAATCTGGATGGAATTTTAATAACAAATAGTACTTGTTCTCCCACAGGAAAGATGCATGTGCCTCTTATCTGTCTGGGAATTTGAAACTGATATTATCAGTTAAATGATTGTCTGTTTGTTCCATTTTTAAAAATTGCTCAGGGTGGAGAACTATGAGTGGTCCTGGTCCAAAAGTTTGTAGCTTCACCTTTGGCAGCACAATGGAACTCTTTCCTCTAACAATTCACTGCCATTCCTCATCCATCTCTAGTGGCCACTCAGCAATCACAAAGGTGGCTGGGTGGACATTATGTCCTACAAAGAAGGGAGGGAGAGAGGAAGGAAGGAGAGAAAGGAAGAAAGAACAGAAAGAAAGAACAGAAAGAGGGAGGGAGGGAGGGAAGGAATTCAAAGTGGCCCAATCAGAGTGTATTCATTCAGTTATTTGTTCATTACACATTCTTTTCTCCTGCTTCAACTGCTTGACTCTAAACAGCATGCAGGCTAAAAATTGGAACAACAATATTCATATTAATGATAATAATAACAATCACAGTGAGCAATACTATTATGTACTACAATTCATTTCTGGTAATATTCATTCATTTCTGCTCAGTTTCCCAAGGTTCTGTCCAAAAGCCAGATTTTTAACATCTTCCATAATATGAGGAGTGAGGGTGTGGGTATAAAGCTTCAATTAAAAAAAAAAGGAGTGAAGGTATAGGTCAGATGATAAGAAATTCCACAGGAAGAAAAGCCACCTGCCAACAGAATAGGATCAAAGTCCCTTCCTTCCCTTTCTATTCTGCTATGGGGGCCTCAAGATTGGTAAAAAGTAAAGCAGATTAAAAAGGGAAAGCCTGCAAAGGCCCTTTTTTACAGGAATGTTCTACAACAGGGCTTTTCAAACTGTGTACCATAGAACTCTAGGATTATACTTACTTCTACCTCCTACTTAGTTTCTAGTGTTTTTCCACTCCTGTGGGGCACTCTTCCAGGACTGGCTTATTCATCATGTGTCAGCCTTGCAAGGTAGATCAGACAGGAAACAGGGCCAGAAGAGCTAATTCTACTTTATTGTAAGAGTACATTAACAGAATCTTTTAAGTCTGGAAGCCTATCTCTCCCCCTGTCCCCTTTACAGCCCAAGAAACTAGGAAGAGTCCCTTCTGAGCCTCTTGCCCCTCCCACATTCCTGCTACAGGCTAAGTTGCCTTTTACCTGACCATTCGTGGCTGCATCTATTTGCCCTGTCTCCCAAGGTCATTCCCACATATGATTACTTCCTGCGACTATTGTTGACATTCCATTCCCCATTCCATTCTAAGGTTTGTGCCTGTAATTTGTATTCCCCTATATTTCACAGTTATCCCATGTTGGGTTGAACTTTGTTCTGGCTCTCTGAGAATTGAATTTGAAGTAGAATGTCTGATGATAGATGATAAATGCAAGCCAGTACATATCTTCCCACTCTTGTTTTTAGATTGTGTCTTATATGAGTCAATTTTTTGTTGCCTAAACTTGCCCCAACTTGACCAGCCTTGATGAAGTTTTCTGTCTTAGTCCCAAACTATTTCAGTTCCAAACATACTTTATTTATTTAGTTACTTAGTTTCAGTGTTTGGTATAATAACTAAATATGTTTTTGCATGTATTTCTGGGATTTAAAAAAAGAAAAAAAATGGTGCAGCTGCTGAGAATACACCCAGATGCTTTTTAATACTTTCCTTCCATATCATATTTTTCCATGTTAAAAGTAATTGACATCAATAGTTATTAAAAACAAACAAAAAAGTGTGGGAATCTGTATCTTTTCCCCAGTAAAGAAGACTATAGAACATGACTTTTCTTTTGCTTAAATTAGAGAACAATATAAGAAGAAAATATTATTAAGCTCACCTTCCCCTTCAGACAGTGGCTGTTAAGAAACTGATCTGGACTGAACATGACCATGTCAGAGAATCTTTGAGCAGGTGGCATATAAATTACCATAAATAAATAAATAGGGATCAGTGGAGCTTTCTCCCAGTCCTTAGCACTGGGGTCCCAATCCAATTTAAAGGGTTTGTTTCCCACAATACACGTATAAGACCCAGGAAAGAGGTGATCTAATTAAAACAGTTATTTGGTCAACAGTTACATTTTTCAGATTCCCAGGCATATTCCCACAGTGAGTGGGAATAGGGTACTGCTAATAAGTGCCTTGATTACAAAGGCCCTGAATTATCAAAATCAATTTTTATTTTGGACACTGGCCATATATAAAAACCAAAGAGAAATAAATGTGCTGACCAATAACAATATAACATATGCACCGACATTAGTGACCATTCTGATGAATCCCTGTTGAGGATGATATGCACTTAGACTTTGCAACTTTCAAATATGATTGCTGCTCAAATAAAAGTAACATAAAATGCATCAAGCTGACCTTGATATGTTGTTAGAAATGAGTTATATACTCTAAATGCATATCTCTGTGATAGTCGCCATAAAAGTAGAATATAATTGGCCCAGAGCTGTATGGGTACAGTTTATTTGAATAAAGTAGCTTCAGAGTCTTGTTAAATTGGAGCAGCATATAAACCCAGTAAACAAGTAAAATAAAATTATGGAACAAAAATTAAATACAGTTAAAATGACATTGAAATTAAATAAATAAATAAAGCAAAATAAACAAAATAAGTTCTTCCTTAGAAAATGGCTCAACAGAGTGCATTAAAATGAGATAGGCCATGCATCATTTGTTCAGTCATTACAGCAATCCTACTACTTAAGTTCATAAGCAGGGCCAATCTTGTATACAGAGTAAACCCTTGACTGGGTGACCATTAAAGCTGAAAGTCCATTAAATCCAAATGGGATTTTTCCAGCCCACCCTTACCGTTACAACAATATACTGGTTTCTGTTTTAGTGGACATGAACTACATATATGAACATGTCAGGTGTAGGTATGTCAGGCTTTCCCCAAGTAGCAAAGATAAGTTTGTGGAACAGGAAGTGATTCTGCTTGTACCAGATTTATCGACTGAGATTCTTTTATTTCTGTTGCTTTCTTCTTCTCTATCCATTACTGCAGATTAGATTTTGACCATTGCATCAGAAGTAAACAATGTTCTGTTAAATCAAAGGGCTTCACAATTGATAAATAGGTGGAATTAACTTATTTATGTCCTGTTCAGACTATGAGACGACCAGGCAGATTTGCTAATAAAATTCTTTATTGAATTAACTATTTACAATAGCAAAAGTTCTTGCAATAGATTAGGTGGCAAGGGACACGCAGGCAACACTGCAGGGTCAGACCGTGGCAAGACGGTGAGGCAGAACTCGGCCAATCCTCTGATTAAAGCTGCAAGACTGGAAGGAGCGAGAGTGCATGGCAAAGGAGAGGCTGGACACTCAGATTTGTGCCCTGGCACGCAGGCTGGATCAGGCTGGCACACGGAGGCTGGACAAGGCTGGGCTTAGCTGGAACATCTAGGCAAGACTTGGATCTGGAGACAAGACTGGACTGGACTGGAGCGTCCAGGCAAGGCTTGGCTCTGGAAACACACCCGGATCACACTGGAGCAATGTGGCAAGGCTTGGAGCTGGACACGAGCCTGTGCTCAGCAGGGATGTCAGGGAGAGGAATTCTACTGGAATGACCCATGCAGAAGGTGGTTCCACAAGGGCAGAAGGCGCTGGTGCTGGTTCCACACTGGCTACAGGCAAGGCTTCTGATGCTGGTAAGGATGCTTCTGCAGGTGCTGTGAGCTTGAAGGGTCTGTTGTCTCCCGCAGCTTGCTCTTGGCATGCCTGCCTTTTTATTCGCTCCTTTTTGTGCTGTTTTCCTCTAGCAGCCAATTGGGCTTCCTTCTCTTTCGTGAGCTTCTCTGCTCTCCTCTCTCGAGCACTGATCGGAGGTTTCAAATCTCCCTCTGGAGTTTGTCCAATCAGCGTCTGCAATTTCTCCCGCTCTGCTGAGTCACTTCTTGGTTTTGATTCTCCAAGTCCTTCCTGTAAAGTTTCGTTCCCCTTCTGACTCCGGATAAGTTTCGTTTTCAGAGTCAGAAGCAGGCTCAAACCTCACAATTTATAACCTTTATCATATTGATATCCATCCAATACAAAACCATTTATCATGTTTTGCCATCCCCATAGCAGAATTCTAGTAATCCATGATGGAATGCAGTAGAATACTAACAAAAAACAAAAGAGCTTAGGCATGGCATTTATTTTAAACAGAAACAGACATCTAAATCAAGAGATTTACACTTTTGGATTATCCCAAGTCTTTTTTTTTAATGATAAGTGATCTATAACTATTCTGAAACAAAAAAGCCTATATATTTATTACTAATTGCATTGTATATTTTATAATGGATATAAGGTCTATCTTATTTTAAATAAGATTGGCAAAACTGATCTTGACCGCTGACTAAATTGGCCTAGATTTATCCCACTTTTAATTCATGATAACATGATTTTAACTTCCCCCTTATTCTCTATCTCACGCTCCACCCCTTCTTAGCTACTTAGCAGTCCTAGGCCTTCTCAATGCCTAGCACCAACCAAGTGTACTCAGAGATGCCTTCCTAGTGCAATGGCTCCTTCTGCCATGAAAATCTGCCAGCAATTGTTTTAAGGTGGGGGTGGGGGTGCTCCTTTAAAAATTCCTCTTCCCTCATGATTTTTAGATTTGAAATTATATTGAAATTACATGAGCCAGGCCTAACCAGGGACACTGGACTCAATGGACAGCTATATCAATAAATGAAAATATGCTTAAGAAATTACAAGCTATATGTCAGGGTCAGTCTCGCTTCGCAATAAGACACAGACTCACTTAATGGGTATTAAGGATTTCTGGTTTATTGGAATGATGGCTGACAGAACGAAAGACGGGAACGGGGGTGGTGGTGTGGAGGTGCCCCTTTTATACCCTCTTGTATTGCCCCGGGCTCCTCCACCCTGCATTGTCCCGATCCCTCTTGATGGGACCCTTGATGGCTGCCTGGGCATTTTCCCGGTGTCTTCCTTTGTCCCACGGATTCGGTTGTGTCCTCCAGGGCACCAGGTGCGGCTTATCTCCGTTCTTCCGATGTCCTTCTTTTCAGCTGTCTATGGGTCCATGGGTGTGGGTGCTTTTGGGTGCTTGTGTTAATCCCTGTTTTAATTATCTCCTTCCTCTATTTCTTAATGATCATGATCTACGTTGTGAGGCTCTTTGTGCCTTGCAACGAGGTCATGACACTATATCAATAAAGAAAATATGCTTAAGATTACAAGAAATTATGATAATCATCCAAAAGTGGCTTGTGTTTTCATCAGCAAATATAAGCCTGAGGGCTAATGTCCCACATATAACCAAATCTTTTTCTCAGCACATCTGCCTAAATAGCATCTATATCTGCATCCCTTTAACAACCTTATTTTCACTAAGAGCTGGTAATCAAAATTCTCCCTAGATCAAAGCTGACTGTGCTGCCATCTTGCTTTCCTTCTACTGACTGGCCCAACTGATCACCCTTCTCTTTGTCCCTTTTAAGGCCCTTAGGGGAGGTTTGCCAGATAGCCCATATTAATTAAATGCAGTCCTTTTCCCTGGGCAACAAGGGAAATATCTTTACTACTTAATTCTCATTTTACTCATTAGAAAAAAATGTTTTGATTCAGCAGGTCAAAGTGGGAATTCCGTAGAGCTTTCCTATGCCTTTTCCTTTATGGGAAGTTGATACTAACATGCCTATGTGAGGGGCAACTGAAGTCCACACATCTTAAAGTTCCCAACATTGAGAATCACTGTATTAACCTCTTCATCAATACAAGAATATCTGTGTCACACCTGATTTGTTTGGTTTGGTTAGGTTTACGGTCACTCTGTATAAATAATTCTTCATTCTGCCTTTTACCACCCTTCTCCCCTCCCTGTTTTATAATGTAACCGATAATTTAGGGTTAGAAACTAGCTTAGGGTTAGCATCCCAATAAACTGCTGCTGCCTATCATATTTCAAGGGAACTGTTGATGTCCTAGGATTTTCTACAAATTAAATTCTCTGCCTTTCAGATCCGGTAATAGCACAAGCAGTTCTTCCTTTATCCGGGGGTGGGGGGCGGTGGAGGGCAAAGTAAGTACCCAGTTGGCTTTTTGAGTCCCCTGAAACACATTCCCTGACTGTGTTTGTACAGCTTAATTATCCATGGTTAACTTAACTATGATTTACTCAATTCAGTTTTCTGGACTGACATGAAAAATGACACACTGAATCACATGGGTTGGGTTTGCCCAAACTGTGAAGCTAAACAATGGTGGGCTAAGTCTGTGAGTCAGTGAATTGTGGAAACCCAGGCCCTCTATGAAGATTTTTCAAGGTCTTTATTCGCATAGACAGGAAATCATTCTGACCACAACCTCGTGGGGGCCATAAATTAATATCCCCCATCCCCATACATAAACCTGCAGCAAGCCCAGGTTGGTTCATGGCCTGCCATACCAACTCTTTCTAGACCAAACCATGAATTACGAGATTAAGTGCCATCTGTTTTTGCCTAATATTATATAGTTCACAGGACTATAGTTTACAGGTGCTTTCCAGGTTATGCTCCTAACAGGATGTTTTGCTTGTTACTTTACAAGGATTTTTCCCCAGATGAAATGCATGTATCCAGTTACTTTATGTGGGGCAATGGCCTCACTATGAAGGGAATAGCCCTTCCAGAGAATGATATGAGTCTGTCAGAACCCCCCTTCCAAGATGTGTATGGGCTACAGGCTTTTCCGACTATCCAGCTATAATGCTCTCTATTTCCTTGAGTCAGCAGAAAACTGTAGTGGCGTGGGGTACAATTAAATAAATTGGCAAATAATAAATTACCTATTATGTAATACATACCTAGCCATTGTCTTTAATTTCTTAGAATCCCACTCAATTTTTTTTAAGTGCAGTCCCACAGCAAAACCCAACACATCTGCGTCTCAAACAGCTGAAATAAATACATTTTCTTGAATTACTTCAGGCTATTCATCCCACCTTCTATTAGTTTTTTTTTTTACTCTACCATCCATTCTAAGGGTGGTCATTTCATATCCATTTTATTAGTAAAGGCTTTATCTGATATTGTTAGAAGCATGAACTTTTTGCAACCAATCAAGAGAAAAGGCAATCTGATAATGTTAAATTAACAAGCTTAGCTGATTATCCACCTGGGTGGGAAACCACCAGATTGTAGGTTAGGCTGGGAAGTTGAAAAATATACTAGAAGATAGTGAGTTCAACTCAAAGGAGGATTTACCTCTTCATTTCCTTTGAATCCTGGAGTTTATTAGTGGCTTGAGCAATGCCAAGCAGAGAGATTTGTGGGCAAGCCTAGCTGTCTTTGGTAAAGATGCACACCACATAAATATGAATTTTCTGCTGATTTTTCATTTCTATATTATATGGCAGTAATCATCACCTAATCAGGGGAGAAGTGGCTAATACTGTTTAAGAAGGCTACAACTATTCTCTTATCTGGAAATAAGCCTCACTGAGCTCTACTGGACTCAATATGAATAAATTCATATAAGATTACAAATAGCATTTTATTCAAACATTCTTCTGCAGATGTGTAGTTTTGTCCAGAAACAATGAGAAGATTCCATCACTGTGTTATTTAATGTTTAACAGATTCTGTAAGGCTACTGCCCCAAACTGAGGGAAACCCACTGCTAAGTAGGTCTTCAGAACATTCTTGGTTTTCTTCTCAGGAGGCATGCAAGGGAAAAATGTATACAAGTGATATTTTTGTTTCTTTTGGAAATCCCTTTTCCCCTGGAGTACTGGGAAACAGTGGGATTGATCCCTGACAAGGTTGTATAGCTGATACCAGCCGTGTACTAAAGCCTGGGCCTTTCCACTGAACATCTGTCACCTTTAGGAGTAGGACTTGAGCTTCAGCAGAAGACCCAGAGCCCTTCTTTTTCAGATGTTTGAGTCCCAAGCCCTTTATAGCTTGAAAGGTCACTACAGGACTAGGGCTAGAAGAACATGTCTTGGCTTGCGGAATGTTTTTATAACCCAGATAGAGAGATGGGGGAGAGGATAATATTCAGGTTCCAGCAAGCCTGGAGGGGAATTAACCTTTTCTTCCCCAGTGCAATCCTGAGGAAAATCCCATCTTTGAAGTTGGTTGTTTGCACCTGGAGGAAGTCCCACAGCTAGTGTCATTAGGGGACTTTCCACACAAAGCTTTTGTGTTTAAGAACAAGAGTGAACAAGCCAATTAAAAAAAAAAAAGACCAACCACTCTCACCACCCTATGCATCTTAAATTCTAAGATATACAGTATATAATGTTATAATGTGATACAGAAGGAACATTTAATCATATGTGATGGCCATATAAAAAATTCAAAAGTACTAGAAAGAAAGGAAGAAAGAGTTTTATTTTTGAAAATTAAAAACAAAGGTTGAATTGAAACTTCAGGGTTTTTTTCTACTAGGCATCTTTCCAAAAGAAATAAATAAAAAATAGTATAGCCTACTTAAATATATGCTGATGACCACAAGGACAAATTTGGCCCAATATTGGAAAAGAGATATTTTGCCAACAATATCATACTGGGAAACCAAACTTGAGTAATATGCAGCAATGGCAAAACTAACACTATACATCCAGCATAGAAGTTTGACTGAATTTAAACAAGAATGGCTTCTCTATATATTGCATGTCACACAACAAAGCAAACCAAAATACTTAGACTACAATTTTTAAGGGGGAAATGTTTGATGTAAAGGTAGTAACCAGAAACAATGTTAATGTTTGTAAATAATTTGATGTAATTACCACTCAGGTACAATCTAGTACTTAATATTGTTTTTGCATATTGTTCTTACTAAACTGCCCAGAGTTCCTCTGTTGGGGGGAGATGGGCGGTGGTGAAATTTGATAAATAAATAAATAAATAATTTTTAAGAGGGGAGCATCCTACAATGGATTCAGAGGTAACCCCAGAATCAGAATGAATATATTGGAAGGGAACTTGTAGATCATTTAGTCCAGAAATCCTGTGTAAGAATCCACTAAATTATCATTAGTAGGTGGCCATTCAGCCCTGTTTGAAAACCACCAGTGAGAAGGATCCACCACAGCTTTAGGCAGTCTATTCTACTATTTAACAACTCTCACTGCAAAGAAATTCCTCCAAATTCAGTCTGAGCCTACTTTCTTTAACTACAGCTTGTTGATCCATGTCCTAACCTCCATTTGAACAGAGAATGGATCTGCCTTCTTTTGTATCACAACAAAGTTGATCGCTTTATATCCATCTTTTCTGAATTAAACCAGGAGGACCCGATCATTCCGCTTCTAGGGAAGGAAGCATACCTGTGTCAGTGACGTGAAGGAAGCAAGTGATTTTTCCCCTCATAATTCTTTAAAACATGTTCTATTTTTATACAGGGAATGGTTACATCCTGCCCTTCTCATAGTGGCTAACATATTTAGAAATAATATAAACAAGATAATGAGAAGAAAATGTTTCTGCTGGAACTCAGTGCTCAATGTGTCCTCAGAACTATGTCCTCTTCAGTGACTTTGACAGTTCAAAAGGTAAATAGCTCAACTTTGAAACAATTACAGAAATACACTTTTTTTTAACTTGGTTGAGAAATATTTCCAAAATAACAGATGGAATAATATCAGAAAGGGACCATATTTCAGTCACAAAACCAATAGGTGGTAGGAAACAGGTGGTCCCAGGTGTATAGAGTTGTTTTCAGGTCAGCTCCAAACATAATATAGTTCCCCGCTTCCCTAGTAAGAAAATATGGGTTATGTGGGGAGAAATACATTTTATTTATTTATTTATTCATTCATTCATTCATTCATTCATTCATTCTAGGGCTGCCATCCTAGAGCGCTCCTCACACACATGGATTGTGTTACATCCAGTCACTTGGACTTCATTTTTATTCCTATCTTCATAGTTACTTATTAATGGTGTTTATATTTTTATATATTGTATTGTATTTTAGACGGGCGGTGAAAAATTTGATAAATAAATAATTACATTTTCTTCCCAGGGAATGAACCAAGTAGGAGAAGGTAATCTGGAGTCTTCAAAACATTTAAGTCATCACTGACCATTCTTCTTGCAATAAACTATTGTGGCCCCATGGTAGACTCTCAGGACTGGACTGTAGAATCCAATACTTAGCCTTTGTGAAGTTCAGTGAGTGACTTTTAGCCAGCCACCCCCTCAGTCAAACTCCAAGGAAGGTCAAAAGCTGCAAGAAACTACTTCAGAGCAATCCTGTCAAGAGCGTGACTCACCTTCTGATGCCATAGGTCAATGTTTCTCAACCTTGGCAGCTTGAAGATGTGTGTACTTCAACTCCCAGAATTCTCCAGCCAGTTTGCTGACTGGGGAATTCTGGGACTTAAGTCCATTTATCTTCAAAGCTGTCAAGGTTGAGAAATACTGCCATAGGCTGACCAGGCAACCAATGGAACTACCTGTCATGACTGGAATACTCAACTTCCTATTAAATATGACTCATAAGTAATTAGAATTCTCTTTAATAGTGCATAGCATTCAGTACAGAAGAAAAAGTTGCAAATGGAAAAGCCCACACTTTTTCCCCATTAAACATCTTCAGTGACTTCAAATTCCCCTCCCCACTCCCCTCTCAGGTATGCCCCCTCCCTCTCGTGCCAGTTAGTGTACAAATGTGCAGCTGCCTCCAACGTTCTTTGCCAATGACCTTGGCAGTCCAAGATAGTCCAAACAAAATGATTTCACAGTCCAAGCAGTTTTCCCCTCCCTTTCCTTCCACTCACAAGAGAAGACACGTGTTGACTGAAACATGCATGCAAGTCCAATCAAGTGTTCTGCGAACGTTTGATCTGGGATCCATGACACTACCTCTCAGATCTCTGGGACGCTCCTTCAAGCACCCTCTGAAATCCTCCAGATCCATCAGACAAATGGAGAAGACCATTCTAATAAGTATCCCGGTCCTGCAGAGCTCCTGGGTAGCAGTTGTTCTTAACTGGACTAGGAAGTTATCTGACCATTAAGGCTAGAAGTATTGCCCTCCTTCTATCCAGATCACACAAAACTGCTCCAAGGCATAGACAAGGTCCAATATGTGTCCAGCTGCATGTGTTGAGCAAAAGATTACCATGATCACTGTGGAAACCAAGTACCCCAACGGCATGGAAGCTGAGGTTTCCTCACACCGAAAGATGAGGGCACTCCAATCTCAGCCCAGAGACTCACTCAGCTCAGAAAGCAACCCAGCTGGACAGCAGGGTAGCCAGTACAGGAATATATTGTTCCTATTGATCTATTTTAAACTGAGTTTCACACATTGCCTTCAAAGCAGAGCCCTGGTCAGAGTTAAGGTGTCCCTTAAGGTAAATTCCTTACCCCCTCCTGACTCTGATAGATCTCCCAAAGGACAGCATCACCACCCTCATCCAGCCAGGTTTCACTAATATCCAGCCAGGTTTCACTAATACACAGCAGGTTTCCACTCACGACCAAGTCATGGATGAAGGTGGTCTAATTCCAGGTGGACTTAGCATTTATCAACACAAACTTGAGACCAGGATCACCAGCTGCCTCTAAAGTAAAGGCAACAGCTTCTCAATACTAGTCACTGGGAAGCAACAGAACAAATGATCTTGGGCTATAATAACAGCAAGTGCTGGCTGGCATTTTCTAATTTATCCAAATTTCTCCTTCACCCCCCTCAGTATTGGTCACCTGTAAAATAGGAGCATTCACTGATTGCCTTTGTACAGATCATATATACAGAATATATGTATCCTGCCTGACTGTGATATTTCTGATTTCCCCACCATATTGGAATACAGAATCTCAGGACAATGCACAGCCTTTTGCATTATATACGTTGTTGCTGAGTAATGCTTTTATCCGTTGGACATATTTCTAATAAATAAACATAAATATGCAAGTAAAGAGAACCCTGAGTACTGAAACAAATATACTAGGCAATTTGTATCAAATTGTCTATAGATATAAAAGCCATCTAGACAATATAGGGTTGGTCCTATGGTACAATACCATAAACAATTATTTATTTAACCATGGTTGAATGAATAAACTGCAGTTGACTGGGTTCACACAACATACTAAGCCCAGACCAAACAAAGCATATTTTGGCTTAATGTGTTTGTGTGAACCCTATCAATGGAGCACATCTCATGGTCAAATAATACTGGTGGCATTAGGAAGGTAAATCCCCTGACTTTCAAGGATTGCCTTGATCTCAGAGCCTCTAATTCATGACCCCCCCCCAAAAAAAAGATTTGCAGGGGATTCAAAGGGCTGTTGGGAAAAGGAAGAGGAGCTAAATTACCTTTCTGAAATTTCCTTCTGCCAGTGCCTGCAAAATGTCACCCAAAATCAGATTAAGGAAAGATCGGTTCAGGTTGTGGTACATGTGAGAATAGCCATCTTGCAGATTATGGCAGAAAATGCAATGCAGAAAAAATTGGCTGTGATTTCTTATATTGCTTAAATTAAAAAAGAGGAGCCAGGGACCATATGGTTCAGAAGATTATTTATATTTGCTTTTTAACCTTTTGATGCTAGTTTTTTTTTACTGGAATTCTTTTTTTTTTTTAGTTAGAATGGCAGCAAGATTATAACAAAGAGTTATAGATTTACTACTGCAAAAAGCAGAAGGAATGGAATAATTAGTCACATTCAAAATCTGACTAATTGTTTCATTCCATTACTCCTCAACTTTGAAAGAAGCATGGGGACTGCAGCAGGAAGTAAAAGTGATTTCGACAAGTTTATCTACATGGAGGCCCTAAGAGGTTATTTCATTATTTGGGGGTGGGGGGGAATGCAGGAGGCACCAATGGAAAACAATCAGTATTGGTACAAATAGGCATGAGTTCCAAAATTAACTCTGAAGATGCTAAGGGGGCACTTCTCATTTTTACCCTCATAATAATAGACGTTTTGGCTGTAAAGATGCAAAACTCCTCAAGAAAAGCCCCACTTTATAGACACACCATGGGCTGCATGAAATTATCTTACCAGACAAAGTTACAAGGAATGTGCAGGGGGTACCTGAAAATGGGATATTTGGAGAGACTGAACTCCTGCCCTATAAGGAGAGAGATTGTGAATGTGAGAAAAGGATAAAAACAGGGGCTTCCAAATGGAAAAAGTAGAGGGGGGAGGAATTAAGAGATGAGCATGCAAAAAGATCTCCAGGCTAAGAAAGAGAAGACAGGGAAGAGTAACATGGCCAACCATATTCCATATATTAATAATATAATATAATACATGGGAGAAGAGCAATGACAAATCTCGATAAAATAGTCAAGAGCAGAGACATCACACTGACAACAAAGGTCCGCATAGTTAAAGCAATGGTGTTCCCCATAGTAACATATGGCTGCGAGAGCTGGACCATAAGGAAGGCTGAGAGAAGGAAGATAGATGCTTTTGAACTGTGGTGCTGGAGGAAAATCCTGAGAGTGCCTTGGACTGCCAGAAGATCAAACCAGTCCATCTGTCATGAGTAAGGATGGCGAGCAGGGGGCTCCCATCCAGACTGTCAAGCGCATGAGTAGCACTGATTAATTGTTCAGCCATTCAAAGAGACACAGATCGGGACCACCTTAACCCTGGGGGGTTATATGTCTGGGTTTTTCCCACGCTTCTTCAGTTTGTTAGGATTCCTGTTAAGTACTAGCAATAAATATTAGAGACCAGTTCATTGTCTCAGTGTGTTTCCTGGTTGTTAGGACACCATCCTCCAGGAAATAAAGCCAGACTGCTCACTTGAGGGAATGATATTAAAGGCAAAACTGAAATATGTTGGCCACATAATGAGAAGACAGGACACCCTGGAGAAGATGCTGATGCTGGGGAGAGTGGAGGGCAAAAGGAAGAGGGGCCGACCAAGGGCAAGGTGGATGGATGATATTCTAGAGGTGACGGACCCGTCCTTGGGGGAGCTGGGGGTGTTGACGACCGACAAGAAGCTCTGGCGTGGGCTGGTCCATGAAGCCATGAAGAGTCGGAAGCGACTAAACAAATAAACAACAATATAATATAATATAATATAATATAATATAATATAATATAATATAATATAATATAATATAATATAATATAATATAATATAATATAATATAATATAATATAATATAATATAATATATAATATATATAATATAATATAATATAATAAATATTATATTAATATATGGAATAAGGTATAAACTCCTCAGTATCTGAGAGTTTACCATCTTTGGTTCGAGGTGGGGTTGCACTGCCCCAAACAGACCCTGTGCGTAATCTGCGGGTCCTCCTGGACTCACAGCTCCTGCTCAAAGAGCAGGTGGCAGCCGTGGCCAGGAGGGCCTTTGCGCAGCTTTGTGTTGTGCACCAGTTACACCCTTTCCTGGATTGGGAGGCCCTTCGAACAGTCACTCAAGCCCTGGTCATCTCCCGTATAGACTATTGCAATGTGCTCTACATGGGGCTACCGCTGAAGAGTATCTGGAAGCTACAGCTGGTTCAAAACGTGGCCATGTGAGCAATCTTGGGCGCCCCATGGATGGCACATATAACACCTTTGTTGCGGGAGCTGCATTGCGTGACAGTTTGCTTCTGAGTCCAATTCAAGGTGTTGGTTTTCACCTTTAAAGCCCTACCTGGCATGGGTCCAGGTTACCTGTGGGACTGCCTCACCCCCATCACATCAACCCATCCCACCTGGTCCAGCAGAGAGGGCATGTTATGGACCCCATCCATGAAAGAATGTCAGTTGGTGGGGCCCAGAAAGAGAGCCTTCTCTGCTGTTGCCCCCACCCTATGGAACACTCTTCCCCGAGAGATGAGGCAGGCCTCCACTCCCCCAGCCTTCTGGCAAGGGGTGAAGACCTGGCTCTGCCATATTGCATGGGGAATGAGGAGGGCTAACCAGCCCTGGGGGTGGTTGGCACCCTGAAGATGCTTCTGTAACTTAAGAACTTTTTAACAACTATGTCTTGGACTATGTATTTTTTTATTTAAGACTATTGTTTTATTTTATTTTAATAATTATTTATTCTTGTTCTATTGTAAACTGCCCAGAGTCACTCTCTGAGTGAGATGGGTGGTGACTAAATTTGAAATATAAATAAAAATTTAAAAATATAATAATATAACAATATAACAATATAACAATATAACAATATAACAATATAACAACAATATAACAATATAACAATATAACAATATAACATAACATAACATAACGTAACATTATATTTAGGAAACGCACACATATAATGCATTTTGTGTGTGTGTTTGTGTGGTGTTTCCTTTTCAGGTGAAAGAGGGACTAAGGCATGTTTGGATTAGAACAGTTCAATTCAGTTTGGAGTAGGAAAGGTTCCAGTACCAGATATTCCTCCGATTCGATGCTCGGATGGCCCTTCGGCTAGAATTTATTCTAAAGAATTTGCATTCCCTTCTCCCTTTTAATAGCTGACAACGGTTATTATTGGAGGAACTCTGGGTCTTATTGGGCTCTGTGTGGGTTTTTTGGGGGGCTCCATGCAGTCAGGAAACTGAAGATATTACATCCCTCATTACCCTCTTATTGCACTCCTATACCAATTATTTAGGTACAGTTATGATTGAGCTACCATTAATTGCCTATTTCAATTTCCAATTGGATGTTCTCTGTTCTGCATAAAAAGCAGAAGGATGTAATTTAATTTTGGTAGGGTTTGCAAATCTGCCCAAGCCAAGAGCCTACTTGGCAGTGTCCAACAGCCAAAGGGCTGGCTTTTCATCCTTCAAGCACAGTTTTATCCTAAGGGCCACAGTTATTGACAAGCATACCTGTATGAGTGAAAGGAAGAATGAATGAACACCCACCCACCAACATACACTAAGAATTTTCTGGCTTTCCACCTGATGTTTCATCTGTCTTCCTACCCTTATAGGGAATTCTTGTTTCCAATTTGCTTTTTTTAAAATCTGCAATATACTTTTTCCATGATAATTTGTTTCATGCATCACTTGTTCTCTCTTTCTATGAATGACTTCAGATTCTCGATTTCATCAACCACATCCTGCATAGATAATAGATGATAACAATGACAATCTAGTTTTTTTTAAGAGCAAAAGTGTCACTCTTCAACTGAGTTCTTTTTTCTGTCTTACAGGAGGACACAATCACTTAGTAAAGAAAATAACCTCTAACTTTTCAGTCATACTCCAGAATATTTTTCCTTACATTTTATTTCCTTTTCCCATCAGCAGTTTGCTTCCTAAGGCAAGTGGCTAACGAAAACAGAATTGATAAGACCAGTTATTGTCATCTCACACTTCTGCTACAAGAACTGCATTGGTTTCCGGTTTGTTTCTGAGTGGGTGCTCAGTGCTGGTAATTATTTGATTTGGAACATGGATATCACTGAGGCCTCCTGTCCCAACCTGAATTTGCCTGCCCAAGAGGTGCCAGAAGAGAGTCCCTGCTGAAAATCCCCACTTATCAGGAAGATCTTCAAGAAGTGTGAAAGTGGCCCTTGTTTGTGGACGCATTTCCTCCAGAAGTGAGAGCACCCCACTTCCTCCTGGCCTTCCAATACAGGGTGAAGTCCTGGGTGTTGTTTTTTAAATATATGACTTAATTTTTCTTTCCAAAAAGACGTTGACTTTTGATCACAGTATTCAGCAACACCATCTGCATTTCTGGCTAAGTGCTAAGTGCTCTTGGGCCTAGAACCCAAATTCTAAAACTTCTCATCTTCAACTTAACGCTCAGGCTTATTCTTATTCTCTTGCAGCTCTAGGAAATCACAGCAGCCAAGCCATTGGAAGTCAGAAGAACTGATCTGCCTCTATAATCTCAGAACCCATCAACCAGGGGCATTAAATGGGCAGAAGGTATTTAGGGAAAAAGGTAGACCATTTAACTAACTTATTGTTAGCATAAATGCCTTTCTGATCTTACTGGTTCTTTTTTCATCTCCTGGATCTCTGGGAAATCTATGACTCAAGAGGATATCCATCATTTATCTGGACGGCGAAAAGGACACAGAATGACTTCCTCAGAATGACAACATTTCCTAATAGATCTGAATCCAGTTTGATTTCTCTTCTGTGGAGTCCCCGGACTCAAAAACTTAGATAAAAAAAGAAATAATTGCTCAGGGTTGACACAAACATATACTTAAGAGAGATGTAAAATATGATGGCATCTGCTCTTTAATTGTTCTCCCATAATTTAGCATTACCCTTTAAGCAAAGGAAGCCTGTATAAAAATGAATAGGTTATTTAGGCTTTGTTTGACATATTCTCTAAGGTGAAGACAAGAAGACAAATGATCTGTTCAATGTTCCAGGAAGAAACCATCAAAGGATACTCCAGTCCAGAAGATGACATGTGCACAAGTCTACTTTAGAAGTCAGGAACTGCAGCTCTCATATTCATTTAAATTAATGCAGGCACAATACAAATGAAAACAATATTTTGCTTTTATATGCAACTGTAAGTTGTTTTATCAAGATCCCAATGTATAAGGTATTCCTTTGTTGTTGTTTATTCATTTAGTCGCTTCCGACTCTTCGTGACTTCATGGACCAGCCCACGCCAGAGCTTCCTGTCGGTCGTCAACACCCCCAGCTCCCCCAGGGATGAGTCCGTCACCTCTAGAATATCATCCACCCACCTTGTCCTTGGTCGGCCCCTCTTCCTTTTGCCCTCCACTATCCCTAGGATCAGCATCTTCTCCAGGGTGTCCTGTCTTCTCATTATGTGGCCAAAGTATTTCATTTTTGCCTTTAATACCATTCCCTCAAGTGAGTAGTCTGGCTTTATTTCCTGGAGGATGGACTGGTTTGATCTTCTTGCAGTCCAAGGCACTCTCAGAATTTTCCTCCAACACCACAGTTCAAAAGCATCGATCTTCCTTCGCTCAGCCTTCCTTATGGTCCAGCTCTCGCAGCCATATGTTACTACAGGGAACACCATTGCTTTAACTATGTGGACCTTTGTTGTCAGTGTAATGTCTCTGCTCTTAACTATTTGATCAAGATTTGTCATTGCTCTTCTCCCAAGGATTAAGCGTCTTCTGATTTCCTGACTGCAGTCAGCATCTGCAGTAATCTTCACACCTAGAAATACAGTCTTTTACTGCTTCTACATATTCTCCCTCTATTTGCCAGTTATCAATCAAGCTGGTTGCCATAATCTTGGTTTTTTGAGGTTTAGCTGCAAGCCAGCTTTTGCACTTTCTTCTTTCACCTTCATCATAAGACTCCTCAGTTCCTCTTCGCTTTCAGCCATCAAAGTGGTATCATCTGCATATCTGAGATTGTTAATGTTTCTTCCAGCGATTTTAACTCCAGCCTTGGATTCCTCAAGCCCAGCATGTCGCATGATGTGTTCTGCGTACAAGTTGAATAGGTAGGGTGAGAGTATACAGCCCTGCCGTACTCCTTTCCCAAACTTAAACCAGTCCGTTGTTCCGTGGTCTGTTCTTACTGTTGCTACTTGGTCGTTATACAGATTCTTCAGGAGGCAGACAAGATGACTTGGTATCCCCATACCACTAAGAACTTGCCACAATTTGTTATGGTCCACACAGTCAAAGGCCTTAGAGTAGTCAATAAAACAGAAATAGATGTTTTTCTGCAACTCCCTGGCTTTTTCCATTATCCAGCGGATATTGGCAATTTGGTCCCGAGTTCCTCTGCCTTTTCTAAACCCAGCTTGTACATCTGGCAATTCGCGCTCCATGAATTGCTGAAGACTACCTTGCAGGATCTTGAGCATTACCTTACTGGCATGTGAAATGAGTACCACTGTTCGATAGTTTAAACATTCTTTAGTGTTTCCCTTTTTTGGTATGGGGATATAAGTTGACTTTTTCCAGTCTGATGGCTATTTTTGTGTTTTCCAAATTTGCTGGCATATAGCATGCCTTACCTTGACAGCATCATCTTGCAAGATTTTGAACAGTTCAGCTGGGATGCCGTCGTCTCCTGCTGCCTTGTTATTAGCAATGCTTCTTAAGGCCAATTCAACCTCACTCTTCAGGATGTCTGGCTCTAGCTCACTGACCACACCGTCAAAGCTATCCCCAATATTGTTATCCTTCCTATACAGGTCTTCTGTATTTTCTTGCCACCTTTTCTTGATCTCTTCTTCTTCTGTTAGGTCCTTGCCATCTTTGTTTTTGATCGTACCCATTTTTGCCTGGGATTTACCTCCGATGTTTCTAATTTTCTGGAAGAGGTCTCTTGTCCTTCCTATTCTATTGTCTTCTTCCACTTCCGCGCATGGCTTGTTTAAAAATAATTCCTTACCTCTTCTGGCTAACCTCTGGAATTTTGCATTTAATTGGGCATATCTCCCCCAACACTGTTGCCTTTTGCTTTCCTTCTTTCTTGGGATACTTCTAGTGTCTCAGCAGACAGCCATTTTGCCTTCTTGGTTTTCTCTTTCTTTGGGATGTATTTTGTTGCCGCTTCCTGAACAATGTTGCGAACTTCTGTCCACAGTTCTTCCGGGACCCTATTTACTAAGTCCAGTCCCTTAAATCTATTCTTCACCTCCACTGCATATTCCTTAGGAATATTAGTGAGCTCATATCTAGCTGATCTGTGGGTCTTCCCTAATCTCTTTAGTCTGATCCTAAATTGTGCAAGAAGAAGTTTGTGATCTGAACTACAGTCAGCTCCAGGTCTTGTTTTTACCGACTGTATAGATGTCCGCCACCTTTGGCTGCAAAGGATGTAGTCAATCTGATTTCAGTGTTGCCCATCTGGTGAAGTCCATGTGTAAAGCCGTCTCTTAGGTTGTTGGAAAAGAGTGTTTGTTGTGCAGAGTGAGTTGTCTTGGCAAAATTCTATCAGCCTATGTTCTGCTTCATTTTGTTCTCCCAGGCCATGCTTACCTGTAATTCCAGGTGTCATTTGACTGCCCACCTTAGCATTCCAGTCTCCCGTGATGAAAATAACATCTCTTTTAGGCATGTTGTCCAGTAGGTGCTGCAGATCCTCATAGAACTGCTCTACTTCAGCTTCTTCAGCATCTGTGGTTGGGGCATATATTTGGATCACTGTGATGTTAGATGGCTTGCCCTGAATTCAAATTGAGATCGTTCTATCATTTTTGGGGTTGTATCCAAGCACTGCTTTAGCCACTTTACTATTAATTATGAAGGCTACTCCATTTCTTCTGTGGTCCTCTTGTCCGCAGTAGTAGATCTGGTGGTCATTTGATGTGAAGTGGCCCATTCCAGTCCATTTCAGTTCACTGATGCCCAGAATGTCTATCTTTAATCTTGACATCTCACCAATAACCACATCCAATTTGCCCTGGCTCATAGATCTTACATTCCAGGTTCCGATGGTGTGTTGATTCTTAGAGCATCGGATTCGCCGTTCACCACCAGCACCGTCGGCTGCTGGCCATCCTTTCAGCTTTGAGCTAGCTGCGTCATCACGTCTGGGGCTAGTGGAGCTCATCCTCTGTTCCTCCCCAGTAGCATTTTGACCGTCTTCTGACCTGGGGGTCTCATCTTCCGATGGTATACCGACATAGCTCTGGTTGTACTGATCCATTTAGTTTTCACGGCAAGAATACTGGGGGGGGGGGGGGGTTTGCCATTACCTTCCCCAGGGATCGCATTTAGTCTGACCTCTCTGTCATGACCTTCCTGTCTTGGGTGGCCCTTCACGGTTTAGCTCATGGCATCATTGAGGTGCTCAAGCTCCAGCACCACGACAAGGTATTGATCCTTTGCTGAAGAAGGTATTCCTTAGGTTAAGATATTTCTTAGGTCCTGCAAAAAAATTGATCTCCTCTTATTATTATTCAGCTGCTACTGTGATGAGGATGTTTCATCTTGTCCACAACTGAAATACTCACTGATTTGGGCTCAGGTGCCATGAAATGAATCTGGACTAAAGATCACTGGGATGGCTCTCTGTTTTATCTTATCAGGAACGTTGCTGCTCTCTAAATCCTTTTTAATTCTTTACAAGTGGTACTTAAGTCCTAAGGTTCCTGGCCATGCGTCCTGCTTTCCTGTTCCCTAAGAGCAACCAACAGCAACCAACAGCATCCAGCAGTCCTCTAAGTTAAGGTGTCCTCTGTTGGGACTGTACACTGAAGGGCAATACTATATTGCAGTGTAGGCTGCTGCTCCTCAGTGTCATCTACATCTTTGTCCAAGATTCTGTCCAATACGAGTGATACCTATGTCCCATAGGCACTGGTGGGGTGATCGACTACAGTAATTTTCCTTACAACACTATCCCTCACATTCATTGGCATAACAGGGATTCTGCTACATCCAGAGCCCAGTGGGAGTTATGTTACAGGTACATCTGTATTCTTAGTTTGGTTTGCAACTTTTGTCCTGAGCAAAATTAAGGCCAACAGTCAGGCATCTTAGATGGTACATGTATAGATGAATAGTCTGGGCTAGAAGAATAAGGCACAGTGTGACTGGTAACCTTGGAGCTAGTTTCAGACACTGTTGTGGTGAGACCAAGCTGACAAGTCTTACAACATGACTTCGAGAACTGCACCCAAGATTCAGCTGCAGAACTGCAGAACTCACAAGGACAGCAATTAGTCCTGAGGAGGAGGTTCTGAGGAGGCCACACTTCTGATTCTTAGCTAGAAACTCCTTTGCTAGTTGACAGCCTCTAATAAGCGTACTCCCTAGTTCTCCCCTTTCATCAGATTGGAGATCCTTGGGGATCTAAAGCTTCTCCCTCATGCCAACCTAGTGGAGACTTCACTGAGCAACTACAGTTTCTTTGGTAAGACTTAGTTTCTCAGTTCTCTTGGCTCAGTAGGTTCTAGAGAGGGGCTGGCACTAACCTAAACCCTTTGATGTATACCAGCATAGGACATGCAAAGATAAAGAAGTAACTATAACTGGAGAGTACTCTGGCATTATTAGTTAGCATATAAATATATGCCATATACATTTCTAGGCACACATTTTGACAGTGACAAAATAGATTACTAGCGAGTTCATTTTATTTCCTTTGGATGAGAGAGTAATGAAGACTTATAAGTTGAGTTCCCATTTTATTCTAAAATGAGTGTTCTCGTCATGGTTTGTTCATCCCAATACAAGAGAATATATGTAGCTCAGGGTTGAATTGTGGAATCCTTAGTGCTCTCTGAGCTTGGTTGTTTGCTTGCAGATGTTTCATTACCCAACTAGGTAACATCATCAGTGCTAGTAAATGTGGGGTTTGCTCCCCGTTTTTATACAGTAACTTGCCCTGCCAGTGTTGGTAGGGGTGTGGTTTTCTCCTTAGTAGTTCCTTGATTAGAGTGTTGTTTTCTGCTTGCTTGCTTGCTTGCTTGATTGTTTGTTTGATGTTAATCCCAGTTTATCTGGGTGTTGCCTGCTGGAGAGATTGTGTCCTGGACTTTTTGTTTCCTTCTTAGCTTTTTTATTGTCTCTTTTGAATGGTGTGTAAATGCGGTTTATCTTGATCAATGGCTGATTTATCTGAATGCCAAGCTTCCAGGAATTCCCTAATGTTTTTGGATTTAGCTTGGTCTAGGATGCTCAGTTTCCCAGTTGAAACTATGGTTGAGTCTGTCCATGTGTTGTGAGGTCGTTGAGTAAACCACAGTATGGTTTGTTGAGTAAGCCACAGTTTACTCAACAACTCAATGTCCATGTGTTGTGAGGTTGTTGAGTAAACCACAGTATGGTTTGTTGAATAAGCCACAGTTTACTCAACAACTCAATTTACTCAACTCAACCATGGTTTGTTGAGTAAACCATAGTAGTCTAGTTTGCATATTGCACTAAGCTAAAAGAAAGCAAATCAAATTTTCATCCAGTATCTCACCTCTCTTTTTTGGGGAAGATGGTGGAGAAGGTAGTTGCACAACAGTTTCAGAGGGCCTTGAAGGAAGCGGTTTATCTGGAGCCTTTTCAATCAGGATTCAGACCTGGGTATGGGATGGAAATGGTATTGGTCGTACTTTTGGATGATCTCTGGTGTGCCCCTTGCACAGCTTCATCTTGTGCGCCAGTTATGCCCATTCCTGGACCAGCAGGCTCTGCTTACAGTCCCTCATGCCCTAGTCATCTCCAGATTGGACTACTGTAATGCACTCTACATGGGGCTGCCCTTGAAGTGTATCCAGAAGCTTCAGCTGGTACAGAACGCAGTGGAGTGGGCAGTCATGTGTGCTCCTAGAACAGCTCATGTTACACCTCTGTTCCACGAGCTGCATTGGTTGCCAATTTGCTTCCAGGTCCAATTCAAGGTGCTGGTTTTAACCTTTAAAGCCCTTCATGGCATGGGGCCGGGTTATCTGAGGAACCACATCTCCCCAAATACATCAGCCTGCCCCATTAGAACTAGCAGAGAAGGCATGCTGAGGGTACTATCAGCTAGGGATGTACATTTAGTGGGTCCCAGGCATTGGGCCTTCTCTGTTGTGGTACCCGCCCTGTGGAACTTTCTTCTCCCTGATATTAGATTAGCTCCATTCCTTTTGACCTTCCAGAAGTCCCTCAAGACCTGGTTATGTCACCAGGCCTGGGCCTCCCAGGGAACTGGAGACATGCTTAGATGGCTCCATTGCTGAGTTAGCTATCCTTATTCTCTCTTGCCTAGGGTTTGTATATTTGTTTTTTTATCATATTTAGCTTTTAATATTGATTTTAATATTTTTTTATACTGATTGTTTATGTATGTGTTGTTTTTATTGGATTGTTATAAGCTGCCCAGAGTTGCTTTTCTGTGAGATGGGCAGCTACACAAATTTGATTGATAAATAAATAAATCACCTTAGTGTTACATGAGAATCACCACAGCATGTTTGCAGTAGATGCCTTATTCATATGCTAGGGTTGGTTAGAAAATGCAAATGAATTACAACACAGGAAAAAGGAGTGAGGCGTAGTATAGATCAGACATAGATAGGAGACAGATGAAGGTAGTAACCTGAAATTCCATTCAAATCTAATGGAACTACTATTAGTCAATTCTTTTGCCCATATATGTAGTATGCAGCCTGTTGAGGGATTGCATTCTCCTTAAAGGTTCAGCATTTTAATCTGGGCAGAAAAAAGCCTTCACTTGATTATTTATGTCTCAGAGGTGACTTCTCAGTGCACCTTGCAAACCTGGCTAGGCTTGCAGGGTTCAGCCTGATTAATACTCTGATGAGAGATAATCAAAGAATATCAAGGCTTTGGGATAGACCAGAAAGTAAAAAGTAACAAAATCCCAGAAAATGGCAAACCTTTTCTGCGCTGGAAAACTACACGATCACCTGGAGTCCAGCTTAAGTCCTTTATATTTCCTGTGCATTTTCTGGAAATCTTCAGAGTGTGCCCAAGACTGCTAACCGAAGCTGGATCTACACACAAGTCTCTTCTGGGAGAGAATCACCGTTGTAGAGTTAGCCGATTAGTACTGAATTGTGCTGTAGCCCCTAGAGATATTTAAGGTAGTGAGCAGGCTGTGAACATTTTAATTAGCAAATAGGTATGGTGCAATATCTGCTGCGTTTGTAACATGGTCACAAGACACATATCTCACAGCTGTCACAGATGTGTGCATTTGTGTGCTTGGAGAGGTGAATAACATTGCAGCTGCATTGCAGCTCCAAGCACTGCCATTTTTGTTCCCTGGATTTCCATCTGAGAATCTGTGCAGGCCTGAATAATGGTTCTTCAAGTCCTGCTCTTTCATTACAGAAGTGTTTTTAAAAACGAAATTAGCCCTTTTCTGCCTACCAAAGCTGCCTGGGGGGTGGGGGTGGGGTGGGGGATGGTGGACTGGGAAGCTGGGATGGGAGGGCCTCTTCCCTCCTGCCCTTTTTGAGGGCTCCTCTGCCCTCTACTCAATTTCTGGAGGCAATCTTATCAGAGAAGGGGAATCTCATCTCTTTTAGTCAATTTGGGGACAAGTATAGAAAACTCCCCCACTTGATTTCCTCTCTTGGGGCAGAAACAGGTTGAACAGAGCAGGGTTGTTTTTTCTCCTGAAAAACAATCAGACGTCATGAGTACTGATGGCGAGCAGGAGGGGGCCTCGATCCAGGGTGGAAAACGCATGCGTAGTACTGAGGAATTAAGCAGCCATTCAAAGAGACACAGATCAGACCCGCCTTAGCTTTTGGGGTTTATATGTCTGGGTTTTTCCCATGCTTATTCAGTTTGTTAGGATTCTGTTTATGTAGCAGTAATAAACACTAGAGACCTACTCCTCGTCTCAGCATGATTTCTGACTGTTAGGACATCAAGGAACATCTCGGTTATTTGTTTTAATTTTTTATTTTTATCCCGCCTTTATTAGTTTTATAAATAACTCAAAGCGGCAAACATACCTAATACTCCTTCCTCCTCCTCTTTTCCCCACAACAACCACCCTGTGAGGTGGGTTGGGCTGAGAGAGAGTGACTGGCCCAAGGTCACCCAGCCAGCTTTCATGCCTAAGGCAGGACTAGAACTCACCATCTCCTGGTTTCTAGCCCGTTGCCTTAACCACTAGACAAACTGGCTTTAGGGTAAATAATATCAGCAAGACTGGCTGTAGAAAACATAGTACATTTTGGGAGTGAGGCAGTTTGCAGACTAGCAATTAATTAAACCAATGTTGAGTTGGCCTGGGACCAATTCTTTCCATGTGGACCTAGACTGGCTCTCAGACCATTCCTAGGTCTAGTTCAAGATGGTGGGTTTAACCCCAAAGTCCTTCATATGCGAATGCCTTTCTTCATATGTCAATTCCTAACATTGAAATCCATTGCTTTTTTCCAGGTTCCTCTAATAAGTGGGTTGCTGGGGAGAAAAGCACACCTACAGGGCAAAACGGCACCCTGGCTGTGATATGTCTTCTGAATGGAGGCTCCCTCATCGTTTTGGCACCAAGCAGTCTTTTGATTGTCTCAAGCTTTCAATCTGTTCTACATTAAACGTTAAAAACTTCCTCTTTGCAGCGTGACTTAAGAGCTATTACCAGACGGCTTGAAGCTGTTCTTAGTGAACAAAAACAGATCCTACCTCTATTAAGCATTTTTACCCTACTTAACCTCAAGACCATTCCAGATAATTTTAAATGAATCCCTTTCCTTCTGCTTTTTTCAACTTCCAAACTACAGAACTGGAACTTTTTAAAAGCATCACCTCCTAAATATTGATTTCCCTTCCAAAACCCGAGAGAGGTAAACACATAGCAATCAAAAAGTATGACTGGTTTTTAACAGTTCTGACCACTCAGTTGCCCAGTGATTGCTGAAACATGGTAACCTAGATACCAAATTGCCAAGGCTGTAATATAAAAAGAACTTATATCTTCTTCAGGTGTAAATGAACTTCAGGTTTATGGAATTATTTGGGCTTTTAGTAGAACATCAGGCTATATCAACTGAAGGGCAGCATAGCATAATGCAAGAGAATTAAGAAACAGAGTGCCTAGAACTCAGTTGATTTCCAGTGTCGGAACTCATTTCAAAATCCTTCAACATGAAAAGCCATCCTTGGTGGCTTTTCACTCCTCCAAGCTTCATTCAACAGGCTTCAAGACAGGAGCATATATTCATGAATAAAGTGAAATAAACTGCTTCCAACCTGATGTTCCCATGATGCCCTAGGAAGTTTGTCAACTGGAGCAGGAGGAAGCCAGCAGCTGGAATAAGCACATGTATCAGTGGCAGCAGCGGTATAGGAACTCAAGGAGGGTAGAACTACTAGGTCTGAGCTGCAAAACCACCAATAAATGGCAGCAAAGTTATAGAAAGCTCTCTTTGCTACCATCTCATGGCCGTCTGGAGTTCTGCAGCCCAGATTTAATGTTATATCTTGCTTGGGAATCCTTGGTGCTCTCTGAGCTACGTTGTTGCTTGCAGATGTTTCATTACCCGCCTAGGTAACATCTTCAGTGCACTGATGATGTTACCTAGCTGGGTAATGAAAGGTCTGCAAGCAAGCATCCAAGCTTACAGAGCGCAAGGGCTCCGCAGTTCAACCCTGAGCCACATATATTCTCTTCTATATCCTGCTCTGTTAATAAATTTGCACCCCATCTGGAAGAGAATTTAGAGGTGATGATGCCTTTTAGTTGGTTTTACTAAACAACTGTTATGTAAAATACTTTCAAAATACCCAGAGATCTATCTTTAGTTCCCAATCTTCCTTTTGCCCACATTTCAAATCTTCTGCCTTTGCAATAAGTTTATCTTCAGATAGTGCTGCTTGTTACCTGTTTTACCTATTATTGGCCAAAGCCAAAGATGTAAATTATCTTAGCTCTGAATTAATTTAGGTCAAAACTGTACTAGATTGAAGATGGGAAATACTCTTGAAAAAGCATAACATCATAATAACCATGTGGGGAACCTGAAGCCTGTAAGGTGACTCCTCTCTTTGCTAACAGCAGTAAGGAAATAGCAATCCTGAGATGGTTTGCTGAGAAGGAGAACAAAGACCATCCTTATGCCTCCCCCAGTTTTCCACTGCTATTAATATAAAAAGCAATCTATAGCAACACATCAGTTGTGGCTGCCCAGATATAAAGGAAAGGAAAGAAACAGCCATCCTGATAAGAACTGTGGACAGTCTAGATAAGGATGCGGATGTGTGTGTGTATCTTGTCTTCCACCCCAGTAGTCTCAGCCCCTAAAGAGTGAGTGAGTGGGAAAATCTGGCTGTTTTCTCGTAATCCCCCCGAGCCCAGCCCTGCCTACCGGTGTAGCCCTGAAGTTTTCACAGAGATCAAAGCACTCCCATTTCCTCCAAGCTGCCTACTCCAACTTCAGTTTGGTGATTTTGCTGATGGAAGTCTCACCTGGGTTGTAAAACTTAGGCTGCAATCCTGTATAGAAACCATACAGGTCTTCTGTAGGCTGGTATTGGGTTGTACTGTCATATGCAACTGACAGCTGATCTTTTCCTTGAGGCCTTATTGTTAGAACTTTAATTACCTTGTACCCAAACTGCACAGTTTTGGCTTTGTGAGAATGCCTGCTAAGGCCAAATTTCCATGTGGATCTAGACAGGTGATCATAAGCAAGGATATCCCACTCAGCCCACCTAGTTTTTCTAACATAATCCAACAGGTAGTTATCATTTTCTGGATTGTGCCCATGTTGGTATACATTTTCTTTTAAAATGATAATAGTCATCATATCAAATTAGATATATCTCAGCATGAGATAAGCAATTAGGAGATTCCATTATTCAAGGTAATTTCCTACTCCCTCCACTCTGAAGTGAGATATTAATCATTTCCTTTAGCATCATGTGTGTGTGTGTTCATGTATATATATATCAAGATAAAGTTTGCCAGAATCAGTACAAGAGAGCTCTCTCTGCTAATATCATAATGTTGTCCCACTGCTGGATTTTCCTTTGCATAGGAGTGTCTGCCAGTTGTATGCCTACAGTTTCACCTGTCCTTTCAGACACAAAGAAATTTTTAGAGAGAATAATGGAAAAGGTAAGCTATAACTATTAAATGAAACTGACTATTTTTGTCTAAACTCTGATATATTGCATTTTTTAAATGTCTGTTTCAATTGTCTAACTTTATTCTGTTCTTTGCAGGGTACAGTGAGATTCCAAAATGAAAATATGGTAAGAAGCTTAAGTTTCACTTACTTAAGTTACATCCTCCTGAGTGCCACAGCATTCAGTGGAATCTGCTTCTTGATTCTTGAATAATATGAATCCATATTTCATAAATGTAAATACACATAGTTTGGCTGTCAATGCCTGTCTTGTTTGAATCAATGTAATGTTGATTGATTGGGAGAACATATAGAAAAAATTCTGGAAAACCAAATATTTTATTTTATTTTATTTATTAAACATCTCTGCCGCCCATCTCGCACACAATGGCTCTGGGTGGTTTACAAAGAATAAAAATAATATAAAAGCATTTAAATACAATATAAATATAAAATATAAAATTCAAGATGGAAAATAAAGGGCTTTTCATGGCACCCTCACGGGGCCAACCACCCCCATGAGGAGCTATCACTCCTCCCAACCCAGGCCAGGTGGCATAACCAAGTTTTTACTCCCTTTCAAAAGGCCGGGAGAGTGGGGGCCTGTCTTACCCCAGGAGGTAGCTTGTTCCAGAGGGCGGGTGCCATGGCAGAGAATGCTCTCCTCCTGGACCCTGCCAATTGGCAATCCCTCATGGACAGGGTCTGTAGAGAATATATTATTCTCTTCACTGAATTGAAGTCCTATCAGGTTCTGCCTAATCAACAATTAGTAATTCAGAGACATCAACTGAATACTGTTGCATTCTGACATAAAAGGGTAGGCTTTGAGGAATGGACAAAGACATTTGAGGAAATGGAGCTGGCCGCAATTCATTCATTCATTAATTCATTCATTCATTCATTCATGGAATATACTTTTACCATATACAGTTTTAAGGAGGTGATTGTCAAAGACGATAGGACAGAATTGGCAGGCCATATCTAACTTTTACCCTTGGATCTCTTATTATATCTGTTTGTATTATCTAACTTCGTTTTGTCATTTTTCATTTGTAGAGATTTCTGGAAATCCCAATGACAATAGAGGTAAGAATTAAAACCATCCATCCGTGTGCCTCCCTCTCCCCCAAAAGTTAGATCATATCAAGTTTGAAGCTGTTATGGAATTTACCTTTAGTATGAAGAGTGATCAGTGAGAAGAATAGAATGCTGCTGTTATAGTGTTAAGGTATAACTGAAATAAGTGATGTCTCCTTGAAAATATTGTGTTTCTATTTTAAAATGTAAGGTATGTTCCTGCCAAAGTTAGGACCCTCAGTTTCGAAAGGACTTTTGAGTGATTGAGACCACAGTATTAAACTCATTATATTCATCCAAAAAAGTTTATCTGAAGTGTTGCTACTGACTTGGGGATGTAAATGCCAGATGGAATGTCATGAATGGGAGGAGCAAGCTGGTGGTTTCAACATCCTTTGAGAGAAATGGTTTGCTGTATTCATGGCGTCTGTGCAGGGCATGGGGATCAAAGTAATCAAGATGGTGGCTGGGACCACATGACTGAAGCCCTGTTCCCTACACAGGATCCATGTAAAAAAAAATGGTGAGGCTCTGATTGCATGATTGCAGGTGCCATCTTGAATTATGCCAAGGATGCCTCTGACTATTTACAGAGAACAATATTTTTAAGGCTGAGCTGATCCACAGCATGTTGAATCTCTATGTACTAGAGATAGAGCCAGTTTGTGATTACAGTAAATTAAATGCATTTTATTGTCTTTCCTCCCCACCCCATTCATAATTTCTGAATGTTATTATTGCCCTCTGGAAGGCAGAAAAGAACAATTTTAAATGCAATGTACATTATCATTCAAACTACAGTATGATCAATTCAGTTGTCATTTTAAGTATCACTTCTAAGACACTTAACAGAAAAAATTTAATTGAGATGTGACTACAGGTAGTCCTCAACTTACAATTATTCATTTAACAACTGTTCAAAGTTATGACAGTGCTGGAAAATATGACTTATGGCCAGGCCAGTCCTCACACTTATGACCGTTGCAGCATCCCCTCAGTCACATGATCAGAATTTGGGCACTTGGCAACTAGCATGTATTTACCTGGGGTCACATAATCACCACTTTCAACCTTCCCAGGGAGTTTCCAACAAGGAAAGTCAACGGGGGAAGCCAGATTTGCTTAACAACTGCATGATTTGCTTAACGGCTGCAGCAAAGAAGGTCATAAAATTGGTCGTGACTCACTTAATGACCACATTGCTTAGCAACAGACCTTCTGGTCCCAATTGTGGTCATAAGTTGAGGGCTACCCGTACTGTAAATGCATTTTACTGTACCACATTATTACAGCTTTCAATCTCCACTGTGTACAGTATAGTGTTGCAGATTTACGAGTATATTTTAACCTTTTTAAAAATATGTTGTCATTTCAGAAAGAGTGTGCGTTGCATAATTTGGACAAGTACATCAAGTCCCTGAAATTATTGAAGATTGAAGACTCTAAAGATTTGGCCAATGCATATGCCAATATGCTCCACAGTCTTAAGTCGTTCGCTGGAAATGAGGCTATCGCCAAGATCTTACAGCCACAAAATGTATGTAGAGATGCTTTAGTTTGTTTCTGAATAATAACATAAACTCTCTTAAATATTCTTGCTTGGATGTCACTGCTGTCAGCTTAAATCCTCTGGTGTGAAGGACTGTGAACTCCACTGCACCAAAGGCGATGTGAAGCCCTTTTTGCTGTGATGCAAAGCAGGTGTTTGAACAGCTACAGCCTGTTCTGTGTCCTGACCATGGCAAGTGAGTCAGTGCTGACTAACTCTGCTCTGTTTATTAGGAACTTCTTTGACATACCATTGTTATGTCACTCTCTCTGGCATCACTTTAAACAGCAATTAATTGCAGTTAATGTAACAGTGGAGACCTGGAGCCTTTCCAGAAATTGTCAGGAATTCCTGAAAATGCGACCAAAGCACAATTCCTGTGCTGGTCTGCAGGGAGGGCACCCTGATGCATTTAATACCATTGCTGGACCAGGTCCCCTTATTAAAACTATAGACGGATTGTCTTCTTGGATCACTCTGGGATTTAGATTCTGATCTTATGAATCGTTTTATCAGGGAAATAGGTAACAGGCATGCTTCAGAAGAATTAGATCCTGCCTTCTTAAATGAAAAAATAATAAAGATGTACTAATATTAGGTTGATTATTGTTACTATCAATAAGTCAATCAATCATCTGGCATATATATGTGACATCTGCCACAAGATCTTGGGGAAACTGTTTTAAATAACTGCTCCATTCACATTCCTGAATACTTCAAGGAATCTTTAAGGAATGGAATCCAAAGCTTTGTAAAGCTCTAAATACTAATTTGTTATGAGAGTGAAAAGGACCATGAAGGGATTGTCAGTTGGTTTGTGTGTCAAGCATATTTAGACTGGGTTTGCATATCATGCTAAGTCATGGTTGTTTAACCACAGTTGACTATTTTTGTACAATGCACTAAGCCATAAATCATGATGGACAGATCATAATATCCAGGTTCACGCAGTACATTGAGGCAAAACCAAACAAATCATTTTCATGGTTTAGCCCAACAGAGTGAACCCAGCTTCACTGTGAGAATCCCACATTTTTGTCTTTAAAAGCAAATCATGCAAGACACACACCAGCTCCATAGCTAATAGCGGTAGTCCCCGGGTTAAGAACGCCCAGGTTAAGCACAACTTATAGTTAAGAATGGAGCCTATTGTAGCAAAATTCAAGTTAAATACACAATGATTCAAGTTAAATACACAATGGTGTGAGTTTTTATGCAATACTACTTATGCAGTATTATACAATAATATTGTTCTGGCTTACATACAAATTTGACTTAAGGACAGATCTTGGGAATCTGGGGACCACCTGTAATTACAAAAGAAAGCCCTGGGAATATCTTCTGAATGAGCTGTGTCTCATAATAACAAATGATAGGCCTTTTGGAAGATTCATTCCCAACCTCTTTTCGCACAGGACTTCTTTTGCTTAAGCATCTTATACTGTTGCATTCTTGCCTTTGGAAGGGAGGACACAGGAGACTGAAAACTGTATGGTTTTTCAACACAAATTTCTCTCTTTTTTATTAAAGGAAAATCAGAATTGTGAAATGTCGAATATAAGCATTGATAAATTCCTGGAGGAGTTTTCTTACTTCCTGGTTGAACTGTATCATCTTTTGACACGCAAGTAAGGCACAGAGTACATCTGGACCATCCAAAGCTCCATTGCTTTATTCTGAAGATGAAATATTTTCAGGTTATTGTGAAGGCAGCCAATATGTTTGTGAACATTCAATGCAAAATATCTAGAAAATAAAAAAAAAGGGGGGGGGGATCACATTCTTCTGTATCTTACAGTATGAAGTGGTTTTAAAGAACACATATATGCAATACTATGGAAATGCATAGTGTACTTAGAAATAAGTCCTATGAAGTTCCCTGAAATTTACTCCCAACCTAGTGTTTGGAGGATTTCAGTTGAAAGCTTAGTTAGTACTGACTACTACTTAGGACATACTGCTGACTAAATATGAATTAACTATATGTTTTTCAAATATGTGCACAAATGGATGTTATTTATCTATTTATTTATTTAAAGTAATATTTAATTATATGTATTTTATCATAATATATATTTATTTCTGCCATGGAAATCACTTGTTTTGCCATTCATAATTTTTATCTGGTTACTTTGGTAACATCATTTTGAAAACTAACACTCAGCATAAACTCAGATGCCTGCAATATATACATTGTAACTGCGGGGAAGCCTTGTCTTGGGGCATCTCTGGTCTCATTTCTTCCAGTACTTCCTTTGTATTTTCTGATTCTAATTGCTATCTGCTATCCAAGGGAAGGAATTAGCCATACTAGCTAGGGATCTGAGAGCTGAAGTCCAACACATCTAGAGAATATCAGGTTGCAGAAGCAAACTAAAGTTAAAGGCTGAAGAATGGAAATGGGGAGGGAAAATTTCTGTTGAATAGTGTCTACTCAGCTAGACCTCTGGGATCCTACATGTTTGTGGCATCTGTTCAGAATTCCATTTTCAGAATGAAAGTTTTGTTGGGATGCTTTCATAGAGTGACAGGTGGAGTGGAGGAAGGATGGAAATTATGAGACATTCTTCTTGAAAGACAGTGTCACTGTGTCCCATTAAAGAAATAAAAGGCAGTTGCCCCAGGTGCCAGCACTCTGGTAGACTAAGTCCCAGAGCATCATTTAATTGTAATAAAAATATTGTTCTGCTGGTCAGAAAGAGACAAGAAATGTGGACTGGGCAAATGTATTTTTATTTGCAGGGTTTTTTTTGGGGGGGGGGTAAAAAAAACAGCTCCTTTGTTCTTGTTTTATTTATATTTCAGCTATATCCTCAGGTTGAGGATTTTAAAAAACTGAACGTTTAAAAAATCTAGTTTATATGCAGTATTATTTATGTCATTATTTATAATGTGATATTTGAGATTTAAACAGCAAGTAAAGTATGCTGGAAAGTTTTGTATGTAACTAATGGCGTGCAACTGGATTTGAATAAATTATTTTGTACACAGCTGGAATTTTGTTTGTTTGTGAGATAGGGTTTTTGAGAGACTTTGTTTTAAAATATACTCAAACACTGACATTTACTCTTCTCCGTATTTTGTTCCTTAAAAAATTTTTGTGCACTGTGTATAAAAAATGATCTTATGACAGTGAAAAATGGTTTGAGTTCAGATTATCTTGTAATGCATTAACTAATGCATTAGTTAAGAGCATGGACTAGAATGTAGATTCCCTTTCAACTGTTATGATTTTGTGGCAAAGCAACTTGGGGCCCATGATGCTCCATAATCTAGTCATTGCTCACCTGCAAAGACAGCTACAGACATTTTAATGGATACAGCAGGCCTAGAAGTGCTGTACTTTTCCATGTCTGGATCAGTTCTCTTCACTTTAGGGACCGGTTTTATGAGTAATGCAATTAGTATGCAAAAGAACCTTCAATAGATGACTATACCAAGCAACATGTATAAACACTTATTCTTATTACTGGGATCAAGAGGGCAAGCTCTGTCTTGGATGATGACGATGATGAAAACCATAATCACTGAGGGAGAACACAAACTTGAGCTGGGCTACAGCAAAGGTGCTTAGGGGCCAGTGTGGCGTACTAGTTAAAGATGCTGGACTGTGAGTAGGGAGATCAAAAATTCTAGCCTTCTCTTAGGCACAAAAGCCAGCTTTGGGTGGCTTTGGGCTGGTCACTCTTGTTCACTCTTATGCTGGGAAGTCAAAAAAACATCATGGAAGAAGGTATGGGCAAACCACATCTGAAATTATTGCCGAGAAAACTGCCTGGTCCTGTCTGTGTGGTTGCCGCAAGTCAAGACTGACTCCAAAAACCATAACAACAACTATAAAGGTGTTTAAGGCTATCACATTTCCAATAAAGGAGGGGAAATGATGCAGGGAAGAAGGAAAAACCAAGCATGTCTTCTCAGAGTTGTGTTCTCAATTTCTCCTAAGAACTGTGGATTGCAATGAACAGTTTTGATTCCTTAGTAGGAGGCAGTAAATACAGGATACTTCCACAATGGGACTTAGGGGCAGTTCAAAAGCTACTCTGGATCCATGTGTCTGATCTTACAACTTCAGCTGCTCTGGGAAACAGGCTGACAGATAGATGGAAATTATATTTTTATGGTGGAGCATTTCCTCTTGTATGCCCCCCTTCAGTCTAAATTGGAAGACTTATATCCTCACTGAGATTTAGCAGCTCATCTGTTTGGCAGGATTATGTGGGAGAAAGCAGGCACAAGGTATGCATGAATGAATGCATATGGAAAAATAGAGACATAGCAAAATCTTCATTTGCTATTATATATACATACTTTTTCCTAGTGGTATTACTGGAAAATATGGCACCTACAAGCAGCCCCTAAAGACTCACTTGATGCATGTAACCCTCTGTGTGGGAGCTGTAACCACTTGTAATGAAACCACATGAAGGCTTCTTCATTTAATGAAATGTTTGTGTGAAGCAGCTCAACCTCTGCAGTAGGAGCATGATGAACTCTCTCTTTTAGGGGAAGAAGGGTATTGCAGTCTGAGGGCCAGAGTTACCTACACAGCCCAGCCCTGTCTGTGGAAAGCCCTCCTTGTAGAATAAAGTCCACCCAATGTGTCCCTGAAGACAAAACTGCATCTGGAGCCTTGCAAGAATTAAGAATTCTCAGTAAAGAATTCTCGCAAGGGCGATTACAGTATTTTAAAGGGGCCGCCTTCAGTCTGAGGTGGGCACGTCCTTCCTCATTTTCAGACCTTTTCTCAGAAGAAGGTCATATAGTGTTAAGGGAAACTCATTAACTGCTTTTGAAAGCACTAGTACTATATTCATGTATGAAGCTGCTATATACAGAGCATAGATACTCTACCACAGAGTGGTAGAGTAGTCTTCACATAACACCATTACCTATGGTTTACTTATCATGGATACCTTACTCACCGTTTATTCACTTACCTGAATTTTCTAGGCTAACACAGCACGCCGAACCACAAATGAACCACATGGTGGTTAATCTGTGGTTGGAAACTTTGAAGTTCCGTGTATCATGCAAATACACCCAGTAGTTTTGGCACTAATGTTGCTGAGTATGCACAGCGCACTAAGCTTAAAGGTAATTGGTTTGGTTTTGGTTTAGCCATTGTGGTTTGTTCAATAAACATGGTTGAATAAGCATGGCTTAGCCCAACATGTGAACCCATTTCAGGTGGGGTTTTTCTCCATGGTCCTTGAGAGAGTTATATCCAATCATAGCTGGCAGTGGTGGGTTTGTTGGAAGCCGAGGCTGTCCTGCTGAGCATCTCCTTCCTTTCTCCTGTTCACTTGGGGACTGTCTCTGCAACAAGCACTCAGCTATGCAATGCTCCGGGAGCACTTCATAGTTCATTAACAATCTTTCCCTTCTGCAGTGTGCAAGAACATCTGTCAGGAAACAAGCTATTTTAGAAGAGGTATTTTTTTCAGTGTGGTTTCTACGCAGATACTCTGTTTCATATCAGTGGTTTGATTTTATCTTGGTCTAAACATAGGAGCTTAGAAACAAAAAAGGAAAAATCTTGTTCAAAATGTTAGCAGAAGTAAGCCTGCAGCCCTCCACTTACCTGGACCAAAGCCCCCCAGAAGAAGTCAGTGAGGGAAAACTTCAGCGGGGCTCAACTCCTAAAATTCTTATGAATAGATTTGTGTGATGGTTGCTTTATATGATATATAGTCATGATATATGACTATCAGCAATGCAAAAGTCTCTGTTATTATTTTCAAATGATACAAGTTTACCACTCTTTCTTTAGTGGACAAACGTTTTTATGACTATGCACCAGCAGATTTTTTTTATCCTCAAGCGGTAACTGCAGGTCTGTTTGTTCTGTCCTAACCCTTATATGAGGGAAGTAGGAAATCAATAGGGTTGAAGATGAGTGGTCTGCTGCAAATCAGACTTCCTTTAACTCAAGGGCAAGCAGGAAGCAATAAATCCCAGAGTCTCAGGATACATTTTAATTAAAATAAAAATGGATGGTCAATGGCTGCAATGGAAAAGGTGTTGTTGCAGTAATGCCACTAAAGTGGGTGGTGGTGGTCATGAGTTGTGTGTCTGTGTGTGTGTGTGTGTGTTCAAATCAGTCTTGACTAATGGCAACTGCCTGGACTAGTCCCTGCAGTTTTCTTGGCAAGGTTTTTCAGAAGTGGCTTGCCATTGCCTTCTTCTTCCTAGGGCTGAGAGAGAGGGGCTGGCCCAAGGTCACCCAGCTGGCTTTGTGCCTCAGGCAGGACTAGAACTTATGGTCTCCCATTTCTAGCCTGGTGCATTAATCACTACACCAAGCTGGCTCTCAAAAAAGGTGGCTGTGGCTGGGACTTTTGTGTGGAATTTTTTCCCCATTTTTGGATTGTTATTGTTGTTAGTTTATTTGGTATGTGAAATCTGAAAGAAGGTTTAGATGCAGTTTCTTTGGTTTGATTAGTTTTTGCTTTCTTAGAACCAAAGGCAATTTCAGTTGCCAGCTGTTATCCTTATTTCAGTGTAAGGAGTTTGGAGAACTGTTTTCTATCCATTTCAGCTGAGTTTGTGCAAACTGATTGTTTAAAAAGTTATTTGGATAACTTGAGGAAAACACCAGGGGCAGAAAGAATGAGGTGGGAAAGGTGGGCCTGAGGGCATGCCAACTCCAGGAAGGGACAGCAATATTTCCAGTCCCTAATCAACCACAATGACTTGGGAAATGTTTCGTCCTGGGGCGCCCTAAAGATATGACAAGAGAGCACCTTCCCTTTCCCCTCAGAGATCAGACTCCAGCTGGTGTCTGATGAGACATCAGAAATGGAGGTTGCCAGCTGTTCCTTTCTCCCGTCTTTAGGCGTCCCATGGAGCTGTTCCCTTGAAGAGGCCTGAGCAGGTTGGAATTATCACTGGAACTGGTTGTTGCCTCATTTAGATAACATCTCTGGGAGCTTTCAACATCTTACATGCTTTGGTGACCTAAAGGATTGTTATTTGTTAATGGAGCTCTCCTTTGAATGGGTTTGGTAGTTTCAGAATAAAAAATGAATGCAGTATATAATTTACTATGAAATATAATTAAGGTACACAAGCTGTGGCCCAAGAGCCCAAATGTTTTCCCAGAGGCTTAGGTTTCCCAGTAGCTGCCAATTTTCCTAAATAAAAATTTAGTTTGTGGTCTTCAAACTAGGAAGGTATGAGAATGTGGTTTGATGACATCAGTTTATCAGAAAAACTGGTGGGCTTGAAATGATTTCCTACAGTACACTAGCATTTTCCTTTCATTGAACTTACTTTTCCTTTGACACACCCCATGGGACTCACGTACACCCTTAACCCAAGTAAAGCTTGCTATAGTCTTTCCACCTATTTTACCTATTAATTCAAAGACTAAATTTATGATATTGCTGATGACTAATACACATAATAAGTTGGGTTGTGCAGTCCTATGGAAACTGTACAAAAGAAAATGCAGTGTTCTTTGTACAGCCATCCATTGTTGAAATTCTTGAGGAATTAGATGACTTGTGGGTTTTGTCTTAGAACTTTAGAGCTCACCACCAAAGGAACCTCTTTTGAGCTTAGACAACTTTGGAAAGGGGCAAGGTTTTCAATGCACCACGTTTATTAAGGTTCAGCCTAAGCTACCATTCTACCATTGTTTGTAAATAAGATATTGAAGTGGTGGACAGGTTCTGCCTTTTAGGATCAACCATCCACAGGAAAGGAACAAGCAGTCAAGAAATACACTGCAGACTAGCACTTGGTAGAGCAGCCATGAAGGCCTTGGGAAAGATATCATTGAATTTAGAAGGTCATAAGCTGAGATTTGGATGGCATGGATATCTATGGTATGACAAAGCTAAGGTGAATATAGACTTTAAAAATTATTATGTCAGACAAGCTATACTTAGAATATGGAATAAATATACATTTAGGTTTTGCCCAAAAACACCTTTGTGGCTTTCAGTGCAGGAAGCATTTTATAGACGAGAAATTATGAGTAAGCATAAATGGTTAACCTAAGGAACTTTGAACCTTTGTTGGAAATATGAACAACATGAAGGGACATTTTATCATGTTTGGTGGACATGTAAAAAAGTTTTAAAAATTTGGATACAAATACATATATTAATCCAGAAGATTGTAAAGGTTAAAGCACAATTGAAACCAGACACTTTCCTTTTTGGATGAAAGGACAGGCAATTAGAAAAAAGTCATGGAACTTTGTTTTTATATATGATAAGTGCAGCAAGACTATTATATGCTCAAAAGTGGAAAGGTTCAATACTACCCACAATGGAGGAATGGCTGGTGATGATGATGGAACTTGCGAAGATGGCAAAATTAACTTTTTTGATTAGAGAAAAAACAATATCTGCATTTACGGTTGACTGGAAACCCTTTATAGATTTTTTGCATGAAATGGAACAAAATGCACTTATGATTTGTGGTTTTGATGATTAGAAAAAAAACTCGATAATAGAAAAAAAATGATATGTTTTGTGATAACTGCAGCAAGACTATTATATGCTCAAAAGTGGAAAGGTTCAATACTACCCACAATGGAGGAATGGCTGGTGAAGGTGATGGAACTTGTGAAGATGGCTAAGTTAACTTCTTTGATTAGAGAAAAAACAATATCTGCATTTATGGCTGACTGGAAACCCTTTATAGTCTTCTTGCATGAAATGGAAAAAAAATGCACTCACGATTTGTGGTTTTGATGATTAGAAAAGGACTGGATAATAGAAAAAAGTGAGGGTTTTTTTAACCATAGAATAAGAGTTAATTTTGTACTTGCACTTATATTTGCTGCAGAAGAAGTTGGAACTTCTTATTTCTATTTCTTTTGTCCTCTTTTTGTTCTCTTTTTCTGCACTTTTTCTTTTTTCTTTCTTTGTTTGCTTCTTTTACTCTTTGTTAGTTATGTTAGTTTTTATGTTTTTTGTAAAACTTTTAATAGAATTTATTTAAAAAGGAAAAGAAAATATATTCAGATGCTGCAATGTGTCCATACCTACAAAGTTCAGGATAGTGCAGGCAGTGGTATTTCCTGTGACACTCTGTGGAAGCAAAAGTTGGTCTTGGAAGAAACAGGACAACAAGAATATTGATGCATTTGAACTTTGGTGTGGAAGAAAACTCCTGAGACTACTGTGGGCAGCCAAAAAAAACAAATGGATCATCGAACAAATGAACCCAGAGTCCTCACTTGAGGCACAAATGCCCAGGCTCAAATTATCCTACTTTGGACACATTATGCGAAGACCCAGCTCGCTGGAGAAGGCTCTGATGCTGGGAAAGGTGGAAGGAAAGAGAAGAAGAGCATGGCCAGCAGCAAGGTGGATGGACTCAGTTATAGTAATGATGGGTGCACTGTTGGAAGAGCTTCAGGACCAGGTTAGGGACAAATCATCATGGAGAAAATCTGTGTGGTTGCTAAGAATCAAAAACAACGTAATGGCATGTAATCATCATCATCTAAAATAATTTTCAAGCAATCGTCTATTTTTTTTATAAATTATACTAGAGCTTTCTTACCAACTTAAAATTTGAATTTGAATAATTCCCATAACTAGATCTCTTATCATCCTCCATTTTCATTTGTTGCCATGGCCAAATAGAATGCACTATTTAAGATCTGTTTAATAGAACCTCCTTTTTTACCAACCATTTTTGGTAAAAATTGTTATTGGATCAGGGAAGATATTGAGCTGTATCCGGACAAAAGAAGAACTCTATCAAGTCTACCATGTTATTGGGACCCAGTGCTAAGTGTGTATGACTACTCAGAAGTAGGAATCTGCAATAAGCCCTCTTAGCTGGCATGTGTTGGGCAGGCAGATTCTACCTGGAGCAGAGGGTCCTAGAGAAAACAAGATCCCAAGCCATTTACATATGATAACCAGCACTGTAACTGAGCCCAAAGCCAACTAATATCCATAGCAGTCCCCACAGTATAGATGTCACCCTGTTATACTGGCTACCACTACAGCAGGGTTAGTATGTGGCTAGTTTTGTTCTACATAAGCTGTAGCTTCTGAACATCTTCATAAGGCAGCCCCATGCAAAGTGAACTGCAGTAACCTAAATGGGAGATGACAAGGGCATGAGTTACTATAATCAGATCCTCCTGATCCAAGAAAGGTCACAATTGGCAGATCAGCCAAAGCTAGTCAGAAGCTCTTCTGGCCATGGCCTCCACTGCAGCTATAAGAGGACATGTGAGTCCATGCAGAGAGTAAAGAAGATATCTTGATGGAGATATGCAAGCTCTGTTACCAAAGCTTGTGTTACTCACACGAGTATAAGGAGGAGGAGAAGGAAGTACCGCATAAGCAGACTTGCAAGATTCTAATATAGTTATTATTTTTAAAAATTAATATTATTGTAAGCTGTCCAGAGTCACATTTTGTGAGACAGGTGGCTAAATAAATAAATAAATAAATACTCTCAATAAAAATAGTTTCAGTGTTCCTGTGGAGTTCCTGGTTTGGTCTACCTGGAGGTGCTGACAGTCCAGAAGGACTTCCCGGTTGTACACCTACTCCTTCAAGTGAATGCCATGTTATCTAGAGCTAAAGATGGAACTATCATGGAACCAGATGTCTTCTAAACAAACAGAGGCATCTTGCTGAGGTTCATTCTAAGCCTGTTCTGCTGCATCCAGATCCTCAGAGCTTCCAGGCACTGGATCAAAACTTCCTCTATATCCCTTGCATGGCCTGGAGACATACATCATACTATGGATGGCCCAAATTACACATTGGTGTATGTAGATAACGGGTCAGCAATCTTTTCAGGCATTGGGTGCTGTGGCATGAAACTGCATAGTATCACAAGACCTTTTATCCAATTTGTTAACTCATGCAAATCAAGATATTTAAATTTTGTAAGATTTGTATATATGTATCTTCAAACAAAACTGAGGAATATTATAAATGATCTGGTGCCCACAAACACTGCATTTCCATCCCCTGGTAAATAAAACTGCACCTAACTTACTGACAATGTATGTTTGTTGTTTATTCGTTCAGTCGCTTCTGACTCTTCATGACTTCATGGACCAGCCCACGCCAGAGCTTCCTGTTGGTCATCAACACCCCCAGCTCCCCCAGGGATGAGTCCGTCACCTCTAGAGTATCATCCATCCACCTTGCCCTTGGTCGGCCCCTCTTCCTTTTGCCCTCCACTCTCCCTAGCATCAGCATCTTCTCCAGAGTGTCCTGTCTTCTCATTATGTGGCCAAAGTATTTCAGGTTTGCCTTTAATATCATTCCCTCAAGTGAGCAGTCCGGCTTTATTTCCTGGAGTATACATATACTGACAATGTATATGTAACTTTAAATACTTGATATTTATTTATGAATAAAGGAGGAGAAAGGAATAGTGGAATAGATTTGCTGATAATTAAAAATAAGTTTTACATATATTCACACATTCCCATGATTTGCCGAGATGAGTACAACCCTGTTGTGCAACTGCTCTCTTTGAAAATTCATTTTGCAAAACGAAATTTCCATCCGTCAAAAATTCCCAAGAACATCCAGATCTTCAACAAAACTTTCTCTTAGCTATAGTAAGTATTCTGTGGTTAACAACTTAGTTTCTCTAAACCCACAAAACTTTCCTTGTTTCTTTTCATACCTAGCTTAATAACTAATTTTAATCTTCCATTTGCCTATTAGCCCAAGCTCCAATAGCAGCTGCTGCTGCATTAGCTGGAGTACAATTAACACCTGCTTGTAGGGGATCCTAATAACACTTGGTCACATCAAATTCAGGCACAGGATTACAGCACAATGTTTTGATCTTGGAAATCATAGAATAGCATTGGAAGGCACCACTCAGACCATCCAGCCCAGCCCCTGGCTGAGTACTGGAATCCAAATTAAGCCATTGCCAGTGGAAGGCTCAATTTGCATCTACTTTAACAGATCCAGGGGATCTACAACATCTCAGGATAATTCTTCCACTGCCAAACGTTTAGTTTGTATCTGCCTTCTTGCAACTGACATTACATGAAATAAGGGGTAGGAACATACAGACCCACAGAAGCCATGTATAAAAGGAGAGGAGTTTCCTATCCTTAATATGACCACTGCTATGGCTTAAATGCATACACACATACCACCTCATAGCCATCATACAAGATAAAACAGACATACCTGGTAATCATTTTTGAGATATCAAGACAAATGCAGCTTCTTTAATGACTACTTCTTTTAGTAAATTAAGCAAGCTTTCAGGTGACTGGATTCAACTGAACTGTGGGAACCTGCAAAGCATTCATCTTTTAGCAAAATCGAACTACCTGATGGTCAGAAACAGGAGACAAAGCCAGTGTGATGTGTTGCTAAATAAAAACCTGTCTTGGCTACAAATTCTAGATAAAACTGGGCTGAAAAGGAAGTAACAGCAAAGAGAAAGATGTTAGTAGCAGTCATTACTACATTTTGCTGTTTCCTGCCCCCGATTCTTAACAAATGATATGTGCAGAACTGCCTGGTTCCATCATAGCAGAAGGACATACTGTGAGTTCTATGTTATATTGCAAATCCCTTTATTCTTTAAGTATGTGCAATATTATGGCAAACATTAATGTCTAAATAACATTCTCACATTTGCTAGTTAACATGTGGGGAAATATTGGCCACGGGAGCTACTCATAAGTCTACAGTCCAGCATTTGTACCCAGCAATGCAGCTTGAAAAATTAGTTCACTGTCCTAGCTGTAAATTCTGGAAACCGTAACTCCATACAAGTAGAAGGTAAAAAGTTAGTGGAAGGTTTGAGTTATATATACTGTATATCTCAACATTTGCAAAGCAATTGTAGTATAATACTGATTTTATAAATTGATGCATAAGAAGAGGGGGTTGACAACTGTCATGGTTAAGTTCAGTCTGAAACTGACAGAAGGGGCAAACAAGATGTGCTGCTTGTGGTTGGAGACTGGAATGCCAAAGTACGAAATAGTACGGAGAAAAAAGTAGTTGGACTGTGTGGGCCAGGAAACAGAAATGAAGCAGGAGAGTAACACATTCTTCAAACAGTCATAACAATGCCTATATGCATGGACATCACCAGATGGAGCACAAAAACCCAAATTGACTATATTATTGATACAAGGAGGTGGAAGAACTCAGTTATAACAGCAAAGCCATTTTGGAGAGGGCAAAAAAAAAATCAGGAAACACATTCCTTGCATTTTGGAAAATGTTAAAGTATATGCCTATTGGACATACTGGCAATAAGAGCTTAGTTCCACTCTGAAACAACAGGATGCAACTACTTTGTGGCAAGAGATACATCTCTAGCATGTCATACTACACCTCAACATGACAAGCCATAGCATACCGCCCCCATGCCTCCTGCAGTTAGCAGGGCATCAAATCATGCTATTCACAAGGACTGTTTTCTTTTCCCTGAGCCATGAATATAACGGGAAGGAAGGCACAACCAGCAACATAACAACTACCCAGCTTCTTGGGCAAGCTGAAAGCACATTGGCCCTGACTTCAAAAGCCACTAGGGAAGCAAATATTCTTATTTTTCTAGTTGCAAAAGGTAGGAATCAGCACATGGACAGCTACCAGCATCAAAGGTGCTTGTTGGTGCAACATTCAAAGCCAGGCTGTGCTTGCAGATACCTCCTCCTGACATGCACGGCAAGGAAAGAGTCCTTAGTGGGCATGCTTAAGCTTATTGTGTCATATCAATGTAGCGTTCAAGGTAGTTCTGGGCATTTTTTTAAACAATAAACTTTTACAAGTATAAATTTTGTGAACTGCACAGTTGGAAGCTGTTTGCACTTTCTTTGTCCATCCATGGGCAAAGAGTAGCCATAGGCACAGAAAACCTTAGCAGCAGTACACTACATGCTTTATTTCATCATCAAACCTGTTGGATACAGATCACAGGTTAGGAAACTCTCAAAATGGCAAGCATAAATACGGCCAACTCCCATTTCCACATCTTGCCCACATACCAAAGTTCATTCAGGACAAAGTAGATTGTGCTTCCATGACTTTATCAGATGCATTCAGGAGCATTTATTTAATCCAAATCCCATGCTTCCCAATCTCAGTGCAGAATGGTCCAGGAGATGGCTAGCAGCTATAGCCTGTTGAATGTCTCATGTTTTACAAATTGGATATGTGTGTTCAGGTTTGGATCCAGAAAGCACTGGTAAAGTGAACACCAATTGCACCTAGGCTGATGCAGTGCATAGGCCTGTAGCCTTCATGGGCACTTCCTCTCCTTGATTGCAATTAGATTGCTTTAAATAGATTAGTCTAACTGTATATATATTGGAAAGTTGTGGAATTATTTCTTTAATATCACTCCATTCTTTAACATCCCCACTCCAGCCTCTGTTGCAATATTTTGGGTTATGGTTAGCTGAAAAACCAAAGATGAAACAGCTGCCCATTTCAGACCAATTAATTCTTGATTATATCGCTACTTCAATGACCAGGAGGCAGATGGGGAGGGAGCACTTACATCATTTCTCCCTAGCTACTGTCATAAAGGGGAATGAAAGAGATCTGATTCTGTGGGTTTCTGATTAGGGCATGTGTATTTTTTGATGTTTCTTTACTAAGAGTTCCTCTCATAATTGGAGCATTGGAATGGATATAACAGGTAGTCACTTTTAGCACTTCAGTAAGCATCCCAATTAAGGTCCATTTTTAAGACAGTGGAGCCAAGCAGTAATATTGAATGGAAATATATGATGTCACTTCTATCTCTTTTCACAACCATGTCATGCAGGAATCTTCTTAATGTATAGTCATTTCAGTTCACATTTTCACATAACAGAAAAAGCCATGTAGAAAAGGGGAATGTTTATTTTATTTACTATTTTGTAAGATCTCATCTGTATAGAATGTGGCTACAGGCATATTCACTCCCAGGGCCCCTTGTCCTGGACATGACCTTCGTACATGATCCCAGAAGTACATGCTTCTGACTCTTGGAACTGCATGTCTGAATTTACATTATAGAGCCATGTGGCTATATTCACATCAATACATCTGATTAAAAATCTAAAAGCAAACAAAAAAATCAAAAGTGAATGCCCAAGGAACCTGGTGTCTTCTACCTACAACTCTCATGACTCAGCCAACATTGTTCATGTGTGGGAAGAAAAAGATAAAAACTCTCTCAAGTCAAGATCAATTCCTTGGTTACAATATTGTATTGGTTTGCTGTGACCTTCTGGAATAGTAGCTACTAGCCTACAACCCTGTGGTTTCCTAGTTGCTTCCCACTTAAACAGTGCCTGGCTTTATTTCTGAGATCAGTCAAGATCAGCTCTATCTATATCTATCTATCTATCTATCTATCTATCTATCTATCTATCTATCTATCTATCTATCTATCTATCTATCTAAGCTGCTAAGATTCAGTGACTTGATGGCATGTAATCAATCAAGATCACCTAGGTGCCCTTTGTGGAACCCTTTGTGTAGAAGCACTCCTTAAATTCTTGAAGTCTTAGTACAATTTGGAATATGGTGGACTGTGCCATTAAAATGTCTGTTTGGTGTGCAACCTTATCTTGAAAAATGTATTATGGAGCTGAAAAAACATTTCAGGAAAAGGCAACCAAATCATTCAAGAGGTATCTTTCTTACTGTGAAACTAAAACATCTGGGACTCTTTAGGTTAAGAAAAATAGCCAGGAGGAGGGTAAGAGAGTTGAATGAAAAGTAATGCCTCCAATGTTATAAATTATCAACAGATGGCGGTACTGACATACTAGAAATTCTGATGTATTCTTCGGTACCTGTTATTTCACTTCACTTGAAGTGAAGTTGCTCAGAAGTTTGACTGAATTTTTGACTGCTGAAGGGATCCTGCCAACAGAAACTCATGGCTGAATACAGGTTGATTATTTTGATGATTGTGTTGATGTGAGTAATGTGCATTGCTGGGCCAAGAAATGTAAAGATAGTGAATTGTGAACAGCTGGTTTATGTGATAAGGAAGTGGATGTTCTGTGACAGCAACCAAGGAGTTTCACATGAGAAAAGCTGATGAACTGATCAGGAGAAAACAGTTTCTTGCATGCTGACTGCAGAGATGAAAGCTTCAAGAGTTGAAATTTGCCAGCAATTGTCATGCTACAAGAATGAAGGTGAGGTCACAGTATCTGGACAGCAGATAAAACATGGACTCATCATTATGGCTCAGAAAGAAGAATTAGTCCATGGAATATCATCACAAAGCTTCACCTGCAAAAAGACAATCAAAACCTAGGTTTTAGCAGGAAAATTCATGTTGCAGATTTGGGGATGCAGATGGTATTATTCACATAGGTTTCCTTGTACCTGGCACCTCTATAAACTCAGAGTGTTACACTGCAACACTCAAAACTTTGAAACAATTTTAATCAAGGTTCAGAAGCACAAAAAGGAAATTTTGTTGCAATGTGACAATGCTGGGCATCATACAGTACTTTATACGCCATCCAAAAGGCAATTGCAAAGTTGGATTTCACTATCTTACGCCTTTTACCAGACAGACCAAACTTGATGCCATGTGACTTCCACCATTTCCCCAAATTGAAGGAAGACCTTCATGGGTATCTATTTGACTCAGATGAAGAAGGAGAAAGGATGCTTAGGACCTGGCTGAAGAGACAGAGTTTTTTTCTTTCCTGATTATATTAAGAAGGTTGTCCATTGTTGGCAGAAGTGTATGGCAAATAGTGGTGATTATGTGGAGAAGTAACCAAATGTAGCTCCTTTGAGCTACATTGGTTGCTGGTATGTTTCTGGGCGCAATTCAAGGTGCTGGTTGTCACCTTTAAAGCCCTGCATGACTTGGGGCCAGATTACCTGAGGGACTGTCTTCTCCCAATAGTTTCTACCCATCCAATTTGTTCCAGAAGGTTGGGCATGCTGTGGGTACCATCAGCCAAGGAACGTCGGCTGGTTAGGGGCAGGAGATGGGCCTTCTCTGCTGTGGCCCCTGCCTTCTGGAACATTCTTCCTTCAGAGATTAGGATGACCCTGACCCTGCTGGCCTTTTGTAAGGCTTTAAAGACCTGGCTATGTGCCAGGCCTGGGGCCCCAAATGTGTTAAGGGCCCCGTTTCTTGGCTATTTTGACAATTATTAAGATAATTTTCTTGGCTGCCACACATATTTATTTTTGTATTGTTTTGTAATTGTTTTAATGGTTTTAGATGGTTCGCCACCCAGAGTCCTGTGAGAAACAAAAAAAGAGCCTTGTTCAGGTAAAGACAGAGCTTGCTCAATCCATCAATGGTCAGACCTTCCTCCAGGCACAGGGAACTCCATGAAACCCTATTCTCTTCTCAGGTGCAAACCATACAATGAATTGTTAATCATTTCAACAGTCACACTGTTCTGTTCCTTTTAGGATAGAAATCATAGGAATCTCCTGTTTATTAGTATAAATAGTGCATTTTCTTTATCACTGAGATGAAATGTTCCATCTCTAAATATTAGAGGTCCAGCTACTTTTATGTGATTTAAATTTCTTATATAGGAAGAAATGAGTCAACAGTTTTCTTTCACAGCCCTTACTGCCAGCAAACATCAGCTGGAAATGCTGGAGGTGAAAATTGCCTGTAAAGAGAAATGTAGTTCCCTTTGCTTGACATTAAGTGGCAAAGACCACAGATATCGATCAACCTCTCTGTAGCTGTTTTTCCAAAAGAAAAACCTTTAGAAATTTTATGAACTGTAATTTAGATATACTATTGTTTATTTCTCCCATTTGCCAGTGAGAAAGAGATCTCATGAAAGCTATCAGGATATTATCAGACTCTGAATTGGACATGGTTTCTAAAAATTCTTCGCAGAGAAATTGAGAGAACGGTTTCACCAGTATTTTGGACAAGGGACAAAATAAATGTTTAAACAGTATTTTTAAGGGGGGGGGAATAGCTCAACTCCCTTTCCCCTGGTAAGTTTTTTTTTCTTTTGTTATTTTTGCAGTCCTTCTCATTTTCACATCACCCTGTAGCATTGTGGATAAAAAAGGGTAGCCATCCCATGAAAATATTTGGAGAAAATTCTGCAATGTCTCCCAGCCTTTGAGGTAGACCTCCTTTATACCACTTTGGAAAAGTTCCACCACATTCTCCTTCCCTCTGAAATGCCTGTCTGTCACTGCGGACTCAGGGCTTGAGAAGGACATACATCCTTACCTTCAACGGGGCTTTAATAGCTGCACTGCACTTTACGGCAGCAAAGATTCATCTTCTGTATCTCATAGTAGTAATCCAGACTTTTGCAGCTCAGATATGTCACCCTAGTTTCTAGTGCTAGAAGTCTGGTCTCCATCAGTAAGGACTGTTTGAGGGGCAAGGCCAAAGGCACTGAGCATGGAAACGCTGTATGTTTCCCTCCACTCGTATAGATGATTGCTTTGCATTTTTTTCTGTCTGCTATTTTCTGTCACCATTGAAGCAAAGCAAGAGAATTTGCTTCAGTGTATGTGATCACTTCAACAGCTACAGTCCTTGGCTTCTATATGCAGATTGAACATGACCCTCCCTTGTTTGTAAACCAAATCTCTGCCATGGAACAAACAGTGATGGAGTTAACCGCATTGTTTTCCTTTGGATAACAGAACATTAAAGGTATTTGCTTTATTTATAATTATTCAAACCTTTGGATACAAACCAAACACTTGCAGAAGGCTTTAGATTTGCTACTCAACATCACTTTGCAGACAAAGGTCTTGCCATAAGGATGGATGGATGGATGGATGTAGATAGATGATAGATTTATTTATTTAAAAGATTTTTAGATGTCTGGTCTTCCTTTGTAAGCCTTTCCATTCCATCATTATATTAATGAGTGCAGGGTTTTTGTTGTTGTTGTTGTTTTAAATTCTGAGCACTGCAGTGTTGAATTCCAGCTCCAACAAGTCCTTGTCAGCATTGGCCATCAGCATGCATTTCAAGCTGCAAAAGTTGAAATAAACATTCCCATCTGGAAGATGCAAATTACTATGCTGACTGGAAACCTTGGCTATTGTGGCCAACAGTCCTGGAGGATGCCAGTTTGGGGAAAATTGATATAAGCACTAGTATTACCTGTATTTATTCATATTTTCATCTTTGACATAAAGGGAACCTTAAAAAGAGCCCACCTTTACTGATGAGATAATTCTTCAAAAAATATATCCAGGACGACTTCTGGCACTTACTAACTTGTCTTGGCAATGGCTTGATTTCCTTATGAGTCAGAGTCTGCTCATATCATTCCTTCTTTACTAACTGAAACCTTCCTTTTACTAACTGAAACCTTCCTTTGTTCTATAATGCAGAAATCAACACCCAAGTGTTCACAACCAAAAAACCCACACCATTCTGTCAGTCCAAATCCCCATGTAATGGAGTTTGCCCCACTTAGGCCTTTTCTCACAATGTTCTTAACTGGAGCAGTTGACACAGTTCACTAATCCCTTTAGCCCTGAACAGGCACAGTAATCGTAAAGGTATGTTCGCCGCCTTGAGCTATTTATAAAAATAATAAAAGCAGGATAAAAATTTTAAAAAAATAAAAAAATAAAAAATGTGCAGGATTCAGCTTCAACTGAAACATGTTCTGTGAACCCTCAGTCAATTGATCTGTTTTGCATATTTTGTCCTCCAAGGAAAAAGCAAACCTTTCCAATACAGAATTCATGTCATGGTATGTGGGAGGGATCTTGGGAGACAGGTGGAAGAGCTGCAGTCTAGGCAACAGTCAGACAAATGTCAGCTGAGTCCACAGAAGCCATGGGAGTGTGGCAAACATCTCAGAAGGGACCCTCCCTAGTTTCTTGGACTATAAAGGCAAGGGGAGAGAGATGTACTATCAGACTTGCAAGATTCTGTTAACATAACCTTATAATAAAGTTAGGGCTAGTACTTCTGGATGTGCTTCTTGTCTGGACTACCACACAAGGCTGACATCTCACTACCAAGGCCTGGCAGCACTGAACTCATCTCCCAAATGCTGATAGGCTACATGGCCAAATCCCACTTCTGTTGTCTGCCTGGCCAATGAAGAAAAGCCACATTGCTGCTCTCCTGGTGGAAGGGCTCTTGAGTTATCAGGCACTGTAGATGGCAGAGAGAATGGCCTTGAAGGACAGGTGGAAGGGCCACTAGCAAGGCAACAATCAGACAAGAGGGGCTTGAGCCCCGGCCAAGACAGTAACTTGAGAAAATGCCTCAGACAGGCCCTTCCCTAGTTCACATGATGATAAAGTGAGGGAGGAAGAAGCACTTTCAGCTTTGCAAGGTTCTGTTGCTAGAGCTGCTACAGTAAAGGTAGCCCTGGCCTATATGGCATTGGCTTCTCAGTCTGGTCTTTGGAAAGAGTGTGAGGGCTTTGTTTTTTCCAAAATTGTGATTTTTGATCCCGTTAGGATGAAAATGGATGATTTCAGAATCACTAGTAAGGAGGTCTCTCTGGGTTAGTTGCTGTGTTCTGTAGGTCTACTATATCTCAACTGCAAAAGTTGGATGGCCGTTGGATGTCAATAAAGAATCCGCTTTCTATTTTTGCTGCCATACTGTGGCCATCCACATTTTTTTGTAGCCCAGATATGGCAGTGCTAGTGTTGTAGGCATACAGAGGATAACTTTTTGTTTTTCACTTAATTGCTTGTAATATAAACGGAAAGGATTTTGAATAGTGTAACAGGAACCAGATGTTTGCTTAGTCTTGACTGTTGAAAAGCTTTATGCTGTATTGGTGCACACTCTCATCTCACTATAACTGTTCAGAGACCCTCTGGCAATTACTCAAGAGAAAAATAGGAGACAAAGCCATTTTTTTTGTCTCAGAGCAAAACCCAAAGGAATAAGGCATTGCAGTTCCAGGCAGAAGAGGCACATGAAGGCTCTGTAGGATTTCAGGCTCTGCATTCTGCGCAGAAGAATGTCTTGTTCAGGTGGATACTCAAAGCTGCCACTGACTGAATCAGATCAGTGATCCATCTAGTCTGGCCTCATGGGCTCTTAATACACTTTGAGTGCTGTCCCTTTTCACAATCTTCAAAACAAGTTTTCACTAACAATGTGATTCCAACAGAATCTAATGAGAGCCAGTTTGGTCTAGTGGCTAGAAACCAGGAGACCGAGAGTTCTAGTCCTGCCTTGGGCACGAAAGCCAGCTGGGTGACCTTGGGCCAGTCCCTCTCTCTCAGCCCAACTCACCTCACAGGGTTGTTGTTGTGGGGGAAATAGGAGGACGAAGGAGTATTGGGCATGTTCCTTACCTTGAGTTATTTGCAAAAATAATAAAGGCAGGATAAAAAATTAAAAAGAAAATAGAAGGGAATATATATACTGTATGTGTATGTGTGTGTGTGTATGTGTATGTGTATGTATGTATGTATGTATACACACACACACACACACAAACATATTCCTCAGTCTGGCTGGATACTGGCTATGTAGTAAGTGTGGCTGGGTGTTAGAGGATAGAATCATGCATTCTGCAGGGCCTCCCTGTCCCATTGCTAGGGATTCAGTCTTCATCTTATTGGAGGTGGGTAATATTTAGTCTACTGTTTCAAATAGCATAAAGTATTGGATTGGTCCGATATCTACAGGTGTCAATGACCTTAGCCTAACTTCGCTTTTATTATAGAATGTACCAGGAGTTACAGCCTCCTCCCTCAGACCTTTCTTAGAGGCTCTGGGCCTGGTAAGCCTGTAATGATGGTGCTAATAACAAGCAAATTGGTATGAGTTTGTCAAGCATGGTGAGAATTTGTGTCTTCTCTAAATTTTTTTGGAGACCTTGATCAAGCATTAGGCATGAAGGATTTCCATCTTATAGTTCAATATGAAACACCCTTGTTTAAAGACAAAAGAGGGGAGGTGGTAGCCTCTAACCTACTCCGAAAAGTAAATCTAGATCTAGATTTCTCTAACAAGGATAGCCAATTTTTGACAGAATCCAAGAGTTGAACAAAAATGTCAACTGCGCACCAAACTATTTAGAATCCAAAACAAATCTGGACATTTTTATTTTTTATTATTTATTTAGGGAATTTGTGTCACATTTTCTGACTTAAAACAGGCACTCATGGACATATACTTGTAGCCTTTCGGAAGGGAGTGAAGACTTGGTTATGTCATCTTGCCTGGGATGGGAGGGGGGACAGCTATTTGTGGGGGTGGTTAGCACCGTGAGGGTGCCAAGATGAAGGTCTCATCTCCCATCTTGAATTTTATATTTTATATTTGTATGTATATGTATTTATATTTATATTTATAATTATATTGAATTGTTTTAGTACTTGTCATTTTTATTCTCTGTAAGACGCCGAGAGTCGTTATACGTGAGATGGGCGGTAGACAAATGTAATAATAAATAAATAATAAATAAATATACAGTAAATGATCCTCTAAATACCTAACAGTATTAAACTCCCAAAGAAACAGCAACCAACCATTAAAAGTCTGGATTTTCAGGGGATTTTTTTTGAATGCTTCATTCAGAATAAGGAAAAGACTTTCAACAGGACAGCTTTAATCATCTTTCCAAACAACAACAATCTCTTCACAAGCCAAGCCTTTCTGGGAAGGAAATATCAGACTGTGGTTTGATTTCTATCTGTCCTATTTTTTGAGTCTACTGACTGTCAGTTTTTAGAAAACTGAGGATAGATGAGGTAGTCTCCATGAGGACTCTGCATCCAAGTTCTGCAAATCCAGAGAGGTTTCTCCCTCTGCCCTAAACGTTGCTTTTCTCTTCCAAGTTCTGTCTCACTCCATATCCTTTTTATGGTTCAAAGGAGGAAAAAGTGTCCTTCTCTGCTAAGGAAGCAAAGGAATGCAGTAAAGAGAATGGAGTTGACAGGACAGTTTCAGAAGAGAAGGACTTCTGTGAAGCCCTATTACCTAAAGTCATCCAGCATATTGTGATTGGATAACACAGGAGGAAGATGCTCTATATCCGTTCCATTCAATTTCAAAAATTGTGGGTTTTTTTTAATGCTGTGGGGGGTAGGAATGAAATATGAACTATAGAAACACTTCTTGAAAAGGAAGAAACCAATTATAGTGGCTATCCCATAAAAACATCTAGTATAAAAGCAGAGCTACCATTTTTAAAGAAAACTAACTTCACTTGCATCATGATCTAAATACACATTGACTTCTGAAAGATTGCTATTGAGCATGCTAGCTATAGCATGACACCGAAGATTCAAAAATGCACGTTCTCTGAATGTAAATGCTTACTGATATTTGATATTCATAATACTATTATTTTAAAGCCTCTATATTTATTTATAAATTTGATAGGTTATCATATAAAAACTTTTCTGGTCAGTTTACAGGGAGTAAAAATGACTGTACTTTCAGAGTCCATGAAACAGGCTTGCTTGTTTTCGGAGCCCCCCACCTATATTGTAACTCTGATCTAATATTTCCTGAAACAGTGCACTTAACCCATGTGCAAATGCCAATGTGTGGAAATAAGTTCCATCTCTATGTAACAAATCCAGTATTTCTGTCAGTTAGAAAATTACCTAAAATCAAAATAATATTTGAAGCAAGGCAACACACAGACACTCTCTCTCCCTTGATAAAATCTTCATGTAACATTATTTTTATCTAGTAATCAACCCATTTACTCAAAAGGATGTGAAAAACCATCTGAATAACAGCTCTGGTAATAGATACTAACAGATTTGTTCTCAGCCAAGAGAGTCTTATGAATCAGCAACAGCAAAACAAACATTGTTGAATCGGGATACAAGGACACTCTGCCCTAACTAGCTACAGCATTTAAGTTTACTATGCTGTCATTCCGGTTTCTAAGCCAGAGTTTCTACCTTAGCACAGGGGTTCTCAGACTGCAGTTCATGCTGCCCTTGGGGGCTGTGAGCAAATCTCAGGGGTGTTGTACTCTCTCTTGCTCTGCCTGGATTCCACCCAACAGCTGGTGCCAGACTAGGCTGAGTGTGGAGTGCAGGCACCAGGGCTCTCCTTCAACAGCCTTTGTGCTCTAAGCAATGGCTCCCGCGTGCCACCCATGGAGACCTGGCCAGAATGGAGGCATTCTTGTCTAGAACCACATTCCCCCTCTTCCAAGCGTGGCTTCATGCTGTGTCCTGGCACTGAGCCTGCATGCCCACCCCAGGCCACCTCAGCCCTGTACCTCCTGTACTTCATGTAGGAGCATGACATTCCCCAGGGCTGTTGCAAGAGCCATTGCCGAGAGCACAACGTTGTCAAAGGAGTCCTGTCCTGAAAGCCTAGCTTGCACATATGCAGATGGATGACTGCCAGCTGGCTTGTCCAGCTTGTGCAGTCTGATAATTTTATTCATGGGAAGGGGATGGGTGGTAGCATTAAATAAATGCTTAATTTTTTAATTTTTATTTATTTTCTATCCCTTTATTATTTTTATAAATAACTCAAGGCAGAGAACATACCTAATAGTCCTTCTTCCTCCTATTTCCCCCACAACAACCACCCTGTGAGGTGAGTTGGACTGAAAGAAGGTGACTGCCCCAAGGTCACCCAGCCTGCTTTTGTGCCTAAGGTGGGACTAGAACTCCCAGTCTCCTGGTTTCTAGCCTGGTGCCTTAACCACTAGACCAAACTGGCTGTGGCATTTATTATTTTAGGGGTCATGGCTCAAGGAAGTTTGAGGACAGCATTTTCTCTGGCACAGCACTTTGTATGAACCCAGGTAATGATACTTCCTTCAATAAATCATAGTTAAAGCAAAAGGTGTGTCCCAACCCTTTTAATACACATGGACACCCACCCACTGACCGGTATTATTTTTAATGGAATATCCGATGGGCTTGCTTCTTCCTAAAGATCCCGTGATCTGCAGGTTTCAGCATGAGGCCACATTGAGTCCAAAACCACTTAAAAGATGATTGAGAACCCTTCCCCCATTGTATGCATGTCATAAACGGGGATGCTGAGAGTTCCCCCCACATGAGATGAGGGGAAAGGAGCTGGTGCTTCTCAGGTATGGCCCTAACCCCCTGGAACAGCCTTTCCCTGCAGATCTCAGGAAGGCCACACTGGTTGGAACAGATGGGACTTGAGTGTCCAAAACCATAGGGACAGCCATATTGCTCATCAGGATTTTTATTACTTAAATAAGACTGTCTACATTTTTAAGTGAAAAGGTAAATCGTGTTTGTCATAATTAAAAATGTAGTAATATGCATGTACATAAAACCACAACTGTCTCCAAGAGAAATTTTTACAAACTTTCCTATTTTCTTTTTCTCATACGCTCCAATTATTTTTTAGGAATCAAGCAGTACAGAATAGTGGAATTGCCAGAGAATCATTATTCTTAGCAATAGTTTGAACCATTGTACAATTTAGATGCTCTATTTTTCTCCATGCAGGCATTTCAAAAGTCTGTGACTTGAACTTGTGGTTATGGATCCAAGCAACTTCTTTTTATGGTTTTTGTGTCTGCCTTAAGCTGCAGGCACATTGCACTCACAGCAAAGACATTATTTCATACACTTTTGCAACTTCTTTGAAAACAACTATAACACAATGGAATTCTGTAGCGAGCCAGATACCACAAAAATTCAGGCTGACTCATCCTATACTTCTTGAGAGAATGAGAGTGCTTTAGAGATAATCCATTTCCTGTTAAATCAAATGTCCACATGACTGAAGAAAAGCATGGTTGCATTAGTGATCCATAGCCATGTAAGCATCTTTTTCTACCCAGAGGACACCAGGGGTGGTTTTTTTACTATTATTTTTGGCAATGGGGAGATTAAGGAAGTCATACCATCATGACATCATGCAAGTGGGTGGGATCGGCTTTATTCTGGATGTTCAATGTATGCCAGTGTCAGTGATTTGGTTTTATTTTGCACTAAACAAATGGGCAGATTGGAAGAAGGGGGTTCCAAGCTCCCTTGTAACTCATGGGCTGCAGGGAGCTCATGTCCACCTTCCTCCAAGGGAGCCTCTGGCCTCTGCACCTGGCCTGAAGCTCCTCCTTTTCCCAGTCTTTCCTTCAGAGAGAACAAGGTTCTAGCTGGAGAGAGGAACCTGCTGGGCTCTCTCTTTGTTGCCTAGTTGTGGTTTTTTTCCACTGTGAAATACAGCTCCCATAGATGAATTTTTGTGTCTACCTTCAGTTTAGCCACAGGGGAAAAACCAACAAATATACAGGATATGTCTCCCACAGTATATGATTTAAAGCCTACTGAGATCTTGCTGCGCATATTAATCTGAAGCCAAGATTTTCAAGCTGTTCAACCAAATGAGATTTCTTCTTCCCAGTTCTGTAGCAAATGATTTCTGTAGCCATTAGGATGCCTAGGTCACCTCAGCTTCCTCTTCCCCACTTATAGCCAGTGTTTTGGGAATGATCAAATATCAGATATTGATCATTTGAAATATCTCAACGCTTGCCACAAACTAAGCACACACAACACATATGGCTTCTTTTAAAAAAGTTTTATATTTTTTAAATGTAAGTTGTACATCCTAGAAAATACAATATTTTTAAAATGTACATTTTGAAAAAAGTGTTCCATGACCCATCTGTAACGTTGCTGGATGTTGCAGAAACTGAAGCAAGAAGGGAAATGACAGTGTCAATAATATAAGCACATAGCACCAACTGTCAAAGAGCTGCCTTCTTTCCTTATCAGACGCTGCCTTTCTTCAATAAATAATGTCGTAATTTTCCTTAGTAGAATAGGAGTCATTTCTTAGAAATGAACTGAACAATGCACAAGGATGTCAGCAGAAGAGGAAAAAAAAATATGGTTGGGCTGGTTTCAGTCCACTTCTGTTGTACCACATGGTCTTAAAAATTCATTGCCTCTTTCATGAAACCATTTGTTTGATACTGTAAAAAAATGGTTAGGATTGTTATATTTATCCATTTACATAAAAGTCTATTTACTATCTGTCCTACTAAGCATCTTCAGCCATTGTATGTCTCTAAAAATACATGAGTACTTTAAATTATATAATAAAATGATAAATACAGTCCATAAAGTAATAAAAACGTGGCCAGCAGTTATGCAAAAGCATCAACACAAATAACAAGATCAGTAAAAGCAGCAGGCCTGCACACAACTTCCCTGCACCACGTTTTAGGGAATATGTATATTGTCCAATAGTTTTACTGGACAATATACATGCACATAACTCACATATAACATTGAGACTAGTATTCCAATCTCCTTTAAATCCAGTTTTTGTACAGTATGCAGATTCGTATAAATGGACATCGATCCCTCTAACCTTCGACCATTATCCTCACATCATGAACTTGTGGGTGTGGATCCATGGAGGACAGTTGGATGTACCTATCTACCTCTTCATGCTGAATCCTTGAGGAGCTGTGCCCAATGTGTTTGTATCTAAGAGCTACATTTGAACTTATTTTGCCCATTTTCCCCACCCCCCAAAATGCAGAAAGAAATGTGAGTTGATGTCCCACTCAGTTTGTGAATGTTAGGGAAGGGTTCAAAAGGAGCGTCAGAGGGCTACATGTAGCCATACAGCAGCTTTCCCCAACGTGGATAACCTACAGACATGTGAACTTCGACTCCCAGAATTCTCAACAATGGCACATCTGGAGAGCACTCAAGCTGAGGAAGGCTCCCCTAGAGCCATCTAGGTAGGAGGATGCAAGTAAGATCGTTTAATATTTAATATTACGTCTCATGAGCAGAATGGGAGATGGATCATGAGGCTCCTACAAATGTTGAGTTTTAGAATCATCTTTAGTCCATTCTGGCTTTATTACACACAACCGTTCCTGACATGCCTCTTGCTTTGCTACCATTGCTTCATGATAACTGCTCCCTTACAGTCATTTCATGGCCCAACTGCATGCACATAGGTTTTATTCCTGCAAATGGTTGTGCTGAACACAAAATGCCCACTGTGAGCCAATGCCATCTGAGAAATTTTGGAGGACCTGGTGGGTGGGAATTAACAAGAGTGCTCATGCAGTGAGTATTCCATGTTAAATAATACCTGAATGATGCTACAGACAACTACATGGGACTTGAACATTCAAATGTTCCGCTGCTTAAAATTTCATTGAAATGTTACTTTCTTCCTAGCTACTCACATCCTGTCAGCAGATACCATTTTCTACTTTCCTTACCTTATAAATGAACATCAAAGTCACAGACATAAGCTAACAGCAAAGGAATTTTAATGTGGGAGCACATTATCCAAGAATGTGTCATAGTGATACAAAAATCCTAGACCAAATAATCCAGTCTTCCTTAGCTGTTTGAAGAACCTTAAGTCTCGCTTCCCAAAAACAAAGAGATGATTTTTACTTACCCCACTTACAGCCTACTAACACTGGACATGCTGCATGTCTTGTTCGGTAATCACCTTCTCCACTTCGGAACAGGTTATACCAGAAAACTGCAGTCCCCTGAAAACAACAAAAGACTTTACTCATTTAAATAAATTCAATGCTGAGTGCATTTTCATCTAACTTGTATTTTACCTGCTATAAGAATAGGGAGTCCATAGGGCATTCATACCTACAGTAGTTATTTTCTCAACACACTGGAATATATCTACAGTATTTCCCATTTCCACTTCCAATAGGATTGCAATGGCAATGTATTTGAATGTAGGTGGAAAGTTAAAAAAGGAAATTTGTGCTTTCAAGTCAGCCTTAACTTCTGGTGACTGCCTGGACAAGTCCCTGCAGTTTTCTTGGCAGTATTTTCAGAAGTAGTTTGCCATTACCTCCCTCCTATGGCTGAGAGAGAGGGACTGACCCTAGTTGGCTTTGTGCCTAAGGCAGGACTAGAACTCACAATAACATGGCACTAATTCATGCTCTCTAGAAATGAAGGAATATATAACCAACTGTATCAAGAATATTATTTGGTGTGAATAGCCTATAGATCTTGCAGACTTTCTATTAATTAGAATCAAAGTTGCAGCTAATTTGTAAATAGATTTTTTAAAACCTGCGAAGATATGGGGAACATGCAAATTACTGCACATTTATTCACTATATTAACTACAAAAAGAAACGAATTGAACCAAAATATTTATTATTTAAACTTCTAAATTATTCAAGCAGCAGTTTCCCTTAGGACAAAGGGCTCTCTATTCCAGGAGTTGTGCTTACCATGGTGCTGTCATTTGCAGAAGAATAAAACATGTTTTCTTTGGGAATAAGTTAATAAAGGGTCCTGCTGGACCTTTAAACCAACATGATGTTCATATTCATACAAACAGGAACTCAGGAAACAATACTGCTCTTTATTGCTTGAAGAGAAATGTTCGTATAGCAAACAACAGTATCGTCTGGAAGCAGGTCCCACTGATTTCAGTGGGACACAATGTCAAGCTCCCCGATCAAACGTTCCCAGAACATCTGATCCGACTCGCATGCATGAATGGACTTAACACGTGTTGAGACTTGCAGGTCAGTAGAACTGGGAGGGGGAATATGCCAGGAGTGTGAAAGCTTCTTGTTTGGACTATCTCTGGCATCCAAGGTCAACCGGCAGAGCCGTTGGAGACATCTGCATGGAACTGAACTGACTGGCACGAAGAGGGGGGCTGCATGCCTGAGAGAGGGAGGGGGTTCGTACTCATTGGTTTATTTAATGTGGGGAAAATGGGGAACTTTCATTCGCAACTTTTTTACTGTCCCATATGCTACTCTTCAATAAAGAGATTTCTACTATAGTCACGTATGAATCAATCTAATGGCAGATTGAGTAATACAGTCATTACACACAAATGCATCCTTTAAATTTACACACACATTACACACAAATGCATCCCTTTAAATACTGAAAAGTATGTCAAAATGGCTGGATTCACTTATTGTTCTAAACTATGGAGTATTATGTAAGACCCATTGCAAATATGGTTTATAAACTTCTAGTGTGCTTGAGGACTGGGGGGCAGTGGGACAGAGCTGGCATGCAGCAAAGAGAAGGGGAAGGAGAAGTCCTGTTCTGTTACTGGGAAGTCAAGTTGTGTGGAGCCCTTTAATCAAACAAATGCCTTTAAAGCTCTTTAAATATACATTGTAAAACTCTTTCAGGCAAGGACTGATTGAAATTCTGTTTAATACAGGAAAAGGCTATCTGAGTAAGAGTCAGACTAGTGCTCTCCTACTGGAATGTCCTCACCCATGGGCAGCAACCAAAAATATCTCATTGCCACAATCTTGTCATCCCGAATGATTAACTAAGTAGAAATAGTGTAGATCAGATAGAATCTAAGAAAACAGAGCCGGTTTTATCAACCTTCTAGAGGGAAAGCATTTGTTATAGGCAAGCACAGTTATTACCTTTTTGGGCCAAATTGCAGCTCCAAAATCTGGGAAAACTGTTGCACCTCCTGCTTCAACATCGCTCATCTGAGAAGGGAAAAAAAGCCAATGCTGGAGATTCAGCATTATCAATAAGGTTTTCCGCTGATTTCCAGATCAGCTCTGGATCAGCAAGGTTTGCATCCTTTTGCAGGAAGAAGGCCACATTAAGTAGTGGGTGGGGTCAGGCTAAAAGCTAAATTTGATTTAATTTACACCAAAATGTAAAATCAATTTAGATAATATGATGTCCTAACAGTGAGACACACACTGAGACGAGGAGTAGTTCTCTAGTGTTTATTACTGCTACATAAACAGAATCCTAACAAACTGAATAAGCGTGGGAAAAACCCAGACATATAAACCCCAAAAGCTAAGGCGGGTCTGATCTGTGTCTCTTTGAATGGCTGCTTAATTCCTCAGTACTACGCATGCGTTTTCCACCCTGGATCGAGGCCCCCTCCTGCTCACCATCAGTACTCATGACATCTGGTTGTTTTTCAGGAGAAAAAACAACCCTGCTCTGTTCAACCTGTTTCTGCCCCAAGAGAGGAAATCAAGTGGGGGAGTTTTCTATACTTGTCCCCAAATTGACTAAAAGAGATGAGATTCCCCTTCTCTGATAAGATTGCCTCCAGAAATTGAGTAGAGGGCAGAGGAGCCCTCAAAGAGGGCAGGAGGGAAGAGGCCCTCCCATCCCAGCTTCCCCGTCCACCATCCCCCACCCCACCCCCACCCCCCAGGCAGCTTTGGTAGGCAGAAAAGGGCTAATTTCGTTTTTAAAAACACTTCTGTAATGAAAGAGCAGGAAATCCAGGGAACAAAAATGGCAGTGCTTGGAGCTGCAATGCAGCTGCAACGTTATTCACCTCTCCAAGCACACAAATGCACACATCTGTGACAGCTGTGAGATATGTGTCTTGTGACCATGTTACAAACGCAGCAGATATTGCACCATACCTATTTGCTAATTAAAATGTTCACAGCCTGCTCACTACCTTAAATATCTCCAGGGGCTACAGCACAATTCAGTACTGAGCAATAATTGGCTAACTCTGCAACGGTGACTCTCTCCCAGAAGAGACTTATGTGTAGATCCACCTTCGGTTAGCAGTCTTGGGCACACTCTGAAGATTTCCAGAAAATGCACAGGAAATATAAAGGACTTAAGCTGGACTCCAGGTGATCGTCTAGTTTTCCAGCGCAGAAAAGGTTTGCCATTTTCTGGGATTTTGTTACTTTTTACTTTCTGGTCTATCCCAAAGCCTTGATATTCTTTGATTATCTCTCATCAGAGTATTAATCAGGCTGAACCCTGCAAGCCTAGCCAGTACTACGGATGCGTTTTCCCCCCTGGATAGAGGCCCCCTCCTGCTCACCGTCATTACTCATGACATATGGCTACTCTTCATATATTTCATAATACATTTCTCCTTCTGTCTCATTAGAAATTTACAATTCTGCAGCAACCTCTGGAGGGGCTCCAGGAGCCACAGAGTTTTGAAGGAGGGCCCCTGACACCATTAACAGAGACAGACAGACTGTGGTCACGGATTTTAGGAGTACAAAATCCAATGGGAACATAGGCATTAAAAAAATAGCTAGTTGTTTTTTAAATATAAAAGAGAAATGACTGACTCAGGATTTGGTATGAAAACAGTTATTGTGTTGGATCACAATTGGGACTAATAGCGTAAACCTGTCCGTTCTGAATATTCTGCTATATGGAGCCTACATTTCTTCCAAATTTTTATTTATATTTATATATATTTATATTTATATATATAATTTATTTATGATACTCATCGAAAAGACCACAGTCCTCTGGCCAATGCATTTGCTCAGCAAACTGAAAAACTTCCTTAGCACTGAGGACATTGCTTAATTCTGTGCATCTCTGAGTAATCTTTTTATGAATCTGAAACACTGCAATGAAACTAACGCAGCTTTATTTCTGGTGCTATGAAGTAGCCACGGATACCACAGAACACAAGCACTTCAATCATATGTAGTGTCTGTACTTTAACTAAGAGGAGTTACTACTTTTGCGTAATGCTAAATTGTGCTGCTTTTCCTACAAGGGAGTAGCAATGTCCATGAACTTCCTGCTCTATCGGCAGTTCTGCATAACAGAGCCAACTCTGTTTCCGAGTGACTCCAATACTAACCCCAAGGGACACAGGGGGATGCAGCAGAAGGGGAGGGGCAAGGAAATCCCATTCTACAACTCAGATTTTGTTCCACTGATGGAAGACATATTTGGATCCAAACTACCATGTTTTAATTTAGGGACAATGAGGCCCCTCTAAAGAGATGTAATCATTATACAGGACATGGAATTTTGCTAATTTCAGGAAGAAATTCAAACCCTAACATAGTAACTGAAAGTGAAATATCTTAATTCTTTCTGGTTCCATCCTAATTTGGAGATTCTACTAAACTGCTTTATCATGGTCATTTTTAAACATGGGTGTCTTCATGTACCTTCCATTTAAAATGACAAAATATGACTAGAGTTGGATGTTGGCAACAGCAAGCAGAGAGAAAGGTATCAGCAATCCTTTCTCTAGATCAACAATTTTAGAAAGCTAAACCCGAATTAAAGCCTAGCATGTTTAATGAGATAACTTTTATTTATTTATTTAATTTTTATCCCGCCTTTATTATTTTTATAAATAACTCAAGGTGGCAAACATACATAATACTCCTTCCTCCTCCTATTTTTGCTAGACTGCAGACTAGAAGTGATGTTCTAATCAACTAGTAATGGTAATAGCAACTGCACTGTAGGCACACATCTGGAATAAACTAATGCCTTTTATTAGCCATTTTCCAAGAAGTTTCCTACAAATCTGAGAGCCTGATTGAAAGAGCTGCAATATCTAACACTTTCAGGTCATGGTAAGTAAAAGTGAGAACAGATTCTGTGGCTGCACAATTAATAATTGAATGTGTTCCCAAATCAGTTCTCATAAAAATTCCACTGTTAAAAATGTACTTCAGTCACCAATTTGATTGGCACAATTATGCCAGATTGCATAGCATGTATGAAGCAAGAAGATGGAAAACTAAATCTCCACAGATACTATGACTCCATGTAATGCTGGGTCAACAATTTCTAAAAACTATCATGCAATTAGTTCCATTTAAGATGGTACATGAAAAAAGACAAGTCTTACTCCACATGTCCAAGACTGCTCATACTTACATAGTTCAAAAAAGTGGCCAAACGGTTCCCAGTCCCTAAACGCTTGAAAACATCAGGTTCATCTTTCTACAAAATTAAATAAAAGTAAACTGCAAACTTCAAGCACGCAGGCAGAACACAGAGGTACTTACATAGTTAAGAAACGTTGCTAGCCTATTTCCTTCCGTTTTGAGTGTGCTGTCAAAGGGTCGCTGAAACAAACAACAACTTTAACCCAACTTCCAAATTGATTGCACGTTGTAGCTTTGGAAACAGGACATGGAGATTGTCTATGCATCTAAATGGAAGCAAGGCCCACCCAGTTGTTCCATGGGGCTATTTCTCAGGTGCGTATGAATAGGGTTGCAGGCTTAAGTCAAAATCTCAGATGCAACAGCATATTAACTAACATCCTGAACAACACACCTGCAATGCTAATACTTGGCTTGGTCCACACATTGTGCTAAGCCATAGTTGGTTTAACCATGGTTTTCTGAATAAATCACAACTGAGACTGTACGATATGCTAAGCCAAACTTATAAACCAACATGGCTGGTTACACACACACGCTTAACAAAAAATAAACTGTATTTTGATTTAGCACAATGAGGTATCTGTGTTTCATTCCATGACCATACGAGACTTGTAATACATCAAACATGCTGGCAGCTTCCTTTTCCTGCTATTGGATGTGGTAAACATTTGGTAAAACTCCTGGCTGAATGATCACTCCTTGCACTATAAAAAGTCAAAGGGCACTTTTCAGCTAGTGGAAATCAAAGTGCCAGTTCCTCTTCATCATCAGCAGGCAAAAACGAAAGAATTTGGCAAGAACATGCTCTGTTACTAATTCGCAGCTAGCAACAGAGCAACTCTCCTTATCTTTGTATTTGGAGATAGTAGATTTAAGAGCAACAAACAGTCTCCCACTGAAAGTGGGGTTCTTCCAGAGCCTTTACTGATGTTTTGCTGCGATTAATCACAAAAGCAATAATGCTTTCAGCTAAGAAAATGCTGTTTTTCTGGAACTGCAGTGAGGAATTGTTACTGGAAAACACTGTTAGCTTTCCTTAATATTCGTTGAGACCACGCAAGAGCAAAGATTTGGACAGGACCAGTTTTATTCATCTTCCTCTCAGAGGCCTGGGACAATTTAGGGATCTTCCTCGCAGAAGCCTGAGGTGATTTAGGACATGATTAAAAAGTGATCCACAAAATATTCAAGTTTGAGAAAAGAGGAGAAAAAAATTAAAACTGTACAGTTAGTTACAGTATTTAGACTTGGCACATTTAGCTTAGAAGGCCCAGATTTCAATTTAAAAGACAATATTTAATGAATGAAGTGTTTTTGACAGACAAGGCTGCGTTACATGTACTATTAATACACGGTTTAAGTGCATCAGGCAGATTAAACCTGTATACAGATTTAGAGCTATTTCCAGTTTCCATTTTTAGTGATATGATATCTAGTTAGAACAAAACTGTAAAATATAGGATCTGCAGATTGACTACGTTCTCTTTCTGCCTATTTTTGGTCTGCTCCATGCATTTATGGACATGGTTGTCCTTTTTCTTGATATAGAGGTAAAGGGTAGATTTTACATCCCTTCTCCCCCAAATTAATGCTGTAGAAACTATTACTATCTGAGTGGCAGTATGAAATATTTACTTCTGGAAAAGTAAAATCCTCACACGTGACCAAGTTCAATTAAGAATAAAGATAAGGGCGGGGCAAAAAACAGAGAGAGAGAGAGAGAAAAGGGGCAGTTGAATGAGGCTATAGAGGGGCCTACAGGATGAGGAAGGAGAAAACGAATGACACATTTAGCATGATACAAAGATCTGTGGTGCTATAGCGAACAGGAAGGGTACAGAAGAGTGCATACTAAAGGATATAGGAAAAAAGAGAATCACGTACTACAGAATAAGGCAAGGTGGAGAATAAATGTGAAGGGAACTGAGAGATTCTGTACCAAACCAAAAAGAACAGAAATGGAAGCATCAATAAATTTGTGATATTATGGCAAATAGATGCCACAGGAATCCACAAACTTTCTGATTTGGTTATCACACCTGAAACTTTGAGACCATGTGACAGTAGCAGGGTGGAGGGGCGCTAACGGAATAGATGTTTTAAAAATTCAATTTTGAAATATAGTTACAAACACAGCATAACAGCTCTCGAATCAGTGAAAACTGGTCTTCAGAATGATTTATAATCAGCACCAAAACAGTTTTTTTACAAGTGTAAGATAATCTATGAGCAAGCAAGCCAACTTGTGACTGCCTGTGAATGCCAGGTTGGTGTGTAATAAATCTGCCCTCATCCACAATTTAACACTTATCCAATTTGTGGATGAGAGTGCCAACCTGGCGTGCATAACTGAGACCTGGTGGCTTGGGGGGGAGATTCCCTTCTCAGAAATATGCCCACCTGGGCGGGGTGGGGTGCCTATTGTCCTCTGTGAGTCATTGAGGGGTCAGCAGTTGGGACTGCTGCTGTTGTGCTGCCCTCTCTGCTGCCTAGCATCATCCCTGCTTGAGCTGCTGGATTCCATTGCTGGGTTGGTGATGGAGTCCCTGAGGCTGATGGTCCTTGGGGACTTTAATCTGCCACCTGGCGATGTTGAGTCCAGGGCAGCTCAGGAGTTCATGGCCTCCATGGACCTGTCCCAAATGACAGAAGGCCCAATGCATTCTGGAAGTCGCACACTAGATCTGTTTTTTGTCTCGGGGCAGGTGCAGTGTGATCTGGCATTGGAGGACATTACCATCAGTTTGTTGCCATGGACAGGTCATTCTTGGGTTGTCTGCCAACTCGCTGGGACCACCCACCTCCACAGGGAGAGAGGGCCTATTCGGTGACTGATGGACCTTGTTGGGTTCCAGAGGGAGCTTGGGGTTATTCCCAAGGACCTGTCAAACAGTTCATGTTTGGGGTGCCTCAGGGCTCAACGCTCTTCCCTATCCTGTTCAACATTTACATGACACCACTGGCTGAGTTCATCTGCCAGTTCAGGGTACAGTATCATCAGAATGCTAATGATACTCAGCTCTACATCTCAACCCCAAGCAGCACAGGTGAAGCTGTCGACATCCTGACCCAGCATCTGGAGGCTGTTTGGGTCTGGATAGGGTGGAACAGACTTTAGCTTAATCCTAACAAGACTGAATAGCTGTGGCTGTTTGGACCCCCTAGGTCGGGGGTATTACCATCCTTGGCCTTGGATGGGGCTGCAGTTCCCCAGTCAAGACTAGTGCGCAATTTGGGGGTCCTTCCTGACTCGCAGCTACTGCTCAAAGATACCTGAGAGATTGCTTATCTCCAATCGTTTCTGCCCACTCAGTGCATTCCAACAGAGAGGGTGCGCTCCAGGTCCCCTCCATTAAATATTGCCATCTTGTGGGACCTAGGAAGCGTGCCTACTCTGTTGAGGCCCCCCACCCTCTGGAACAGCATCCCCCCCGCCAAGATAAGGATGGTACCTTCTTTGCTGGGGGTCCGGGAAGCCTTGAAAACCAGGCTTTGATCCTAGGCCTGGGGTTCATGTTTATTATTTGTTTAAGGCTCTATTTTGTTTTGTGGATTTTGTTAGCAGAGTATTTTAGTCTAGGCTGCCTGTTGATTTAATGTTTCTCACTGTTTTATGTTTTTTTAGTTTTGTATACTGCCCAGAGTCTGGAGTTGGGAGACTAATAAATTTCAATCGATCAATCACTATACAACTGCTTCAGAAACTTTAGTCACCATAAAGTAACGGCAAATGGATTCAACCCGTGCTATATACAGAGCCTGGAGGACCAGTCCAAATCTCTAAGAAATCCAGCTGTTAACTTTACGTAACCTTGGCTGCTGACAACTACATTCCAAGCATTATATATCATTCAAGAATGAATTATCTTGTTGGTTGTTTTGTTGCCTCTCTTACACAAATCAGCATCAGTGAAGCAGCTTTAAGTGTGCACTGATTTGTAATGACAGAGATTTGACCTGACAGAGATGCAATCAGATGAGAGTTTGTCCTATCATGTCTTCACGTAGGAAGACATGATCCCACTCCCCCAGTATTCACAAAGAGAAGGAAGGGAAGAAAAACAAACTCAACAACCTCAATAAAAAATAGTCTCACAATAGTTTTATGTTACTGAAACTATTATGCTACTCAACAAAGCTAAAACTATTATGAGACTATTTTTTTATTGAGTTACTTCCATAGTAATAGTTTGTGGAATGCTACAGACACAATCTTGACTTTAGCAAAGCATTTCATCAAAATATTTAAAGATATGCTGATTGATAAGCTAATTAAATGTAGACCAGGTACATGTTTATTAAGTAGATAACACAGATGGCTTGAAGAACATACTCAGAGTATTCATCATTGGTTTATCATAAATTGGAGGGAGGTATTTAGAGGGGTGCCATAAAATCAGTCCTAGAGACTCGACTCGCTTCTCCACCTAGGACCTACACACATGCCTGTTTGGATGTTCAAAGATGGGCATAGTTCGCTGCAGGGAATGTTGGATTCTAGTAATTGTTGACCATGTAAAAATTGGAACAATCCCAACAGTTTAACCTTCAAACCATATTACAGACCCATTGAGATGTAATGTGATTAGGCATTTGAAAGATGCTCAACCTCTCAGTTGGAACCTGAGCAATATATTACATGGAAGAGTTGGCTATCTTTTAATTGACTTCTTCTAGAGACAGCTGAAATGGAATTGTGATCTGATCTTACCAAGAGTTCCCTATCCCCATTTGACTTTATTGGCTAACATGTTGATGGCTAGAGGTACACCACTGGAAAAAAGCCACAGCTTTGCCTCTTGATAATATTATGTTCCAGATTACAAGGGAGACATTAGGAGAAAGGTGGGCCTGTAAGTGCTATCTCTTTTTCAAAATGCATGAACCTTAAAGTTCTCTTCCTAAACATCAGGCACAATACAGGCTACCTACTAATCACAAATCTTAATACACCTACCTCCTCTAAAAAAATTTCTATGGTCATTTTATGTACATACAAGTTTGGAAAAACTAGAAGAATTGCCTGCCATGAGATATATAATTTACTTTTGCCAGTAGAGTGGTGGGGGGGATGTATTCTGGGGGGTACTTTGCCATTAAACCCAATCTGAACTAACCTCAGCAATTCTTGGCTTATATCTGAAAGTACTTTATGGGCGGAAATCCTAATTTTTCTAATTGAGAGAAAGTAATTTAGGGAAAAAAATACAGAAATATTCATGGTACTCTCCTTGCTCTCCATAAGATCGTTTCTTCCAAATATAAATGCTTAAATATAATCCATACTCAGCAAACATCACTCATATTTCATACACTACAAGGAAAACTTGTCTCCATGAATATGATGCTGGTATCTGTTCATAGTCACCCAGTGGGCCAAACAAAAGATGACATGGATTCCCTAAGATCTTTTTCTTTACTAAAAAAACAGCAGCTTTAGAGGGGGGTTGAATAAATCAGGTACTGCAGTGGAAGATTAGCCCCACACCCAATGTCCCATTTCAATGTGATTTATTTTTTCTTGCTAATGCTATTTTCTGGGAGATGGTATTGGGACAGTTAAATCAGGGTGCTAGTATGGGACAAATAGGTGCTAATCCTGAGCCAAATCAGTCCCACCCTGTCCTTGTTTGTACAAAGAAAAAAAAAGATGTCAAAACTAACTAAGAATTTCCATCACCTCTAGTTTAGCCCTTAAAATATCAGATACACTTAGCAATAACTGAGAAAAGTACCTAAAATAGGAAATCTTACCCTTGAGAAGTCAAAATGTGGCTCATATTGTCCTCCCATCCCATAATTAGCAACCTAAAATGTAGACAAAATGACAATATATTAGCAAAATAAAAGCAAAAGCTTTTAAGTCAAATAAAATATGATAATCTTTCAGAACACATTTTGTTTTTAAAACATCAATATGACATTGCATGCTGCATGTGTGTCAGCACACTGCATGTTCCTCTGAGTTGGTGAGACGTGGGCAACAGTAGGTTGATTTGCAAAGTAGATTAAAGATCTTATCTTGGTAGAATAGTGTGAATGTGCTTCGGGTGAGACTGGTTGATGCACTTGTGGCATACTGGTCAAATTTCCTGAAACTGTCATTGCCCGTTACAAGGAATACTGCATGTGGTATAGGTATGTATGTATGTATGTAGAGAGCCACCTGGGTGGAGTTGTTAAAGGCATCAGGATTGAAATTGGGAGACTGAGTTCTAGTCCCACTTTAGGCACAAAGCCAGCTGGGTGACCTTGAGCCAGTCACTTTCTCTCAGCCCTAGGAAGGAGGCAAGGGCAAACCACTTCTGAAAAACCTTGCCAAGAAAACTGCAGGGACTTGTTCAGGCAGTCTCCGAGAATCGGATGCTATTGAACAGATTTTAAAAAGTGTATGTATCTATGCAATATAATACTATATTGGGGCTATTTTGGTGCAACTTAATACTATATTGGTTGGTGCTTTAACTACTACACAGAGGATTGGTTTCATCAATCTATAATTCAGCATAGGATAATCTGAGGAAAAGAAAATAGTTTTTAGAAGACAGCGAATTGTCCACACGAAATGAGATATGAAATAAAAAAGGAAGAACGTTCTGTATAGAGAAACTGGTTTTTTATTCTTGAACTGTTTCACATTTTTTCTTTAGCTATATCAAAAATAGCAATTGGAGGAGAGCTGATCACCATCTTTTCTGCGGTAGAAATTCCAGTTGGGCAGATATCCAAAATCTTAGCTCTTTGTCCTGCTTAATCAGCCAGAAACTGCATTATTTCTTAATATAATGGTGCTGGCCTGAAAACCAGGAGTCTGAGAGTTCCAGTCCTGCCTTAGGCATGAAAGCCAGCTGCTTGACTTTGGGCCAGTCACCCTCTCTCAGCCCAACCCATTTCACAGGTTGCTGTGGTGATGAAAATAGGAGGCAGGAGTATTAAATACGTTCACCACCTTGAGTTGACCAAATTTTAAAAAAATATGGGATAAAAATCTAGTAACAATTACAATAATGCAAACCTACTTGATTTGAAACTGAAGACATTTTTTTGCTGTTCTATTTTTAAACAAACAGATAATGGGTCTAAAAATGGGTGAATTTTGTGCAAGTATGCTGCACATATAGCTGAAGCTTCCTGTTAAATGTTATTGGCAGCTATTGCTACTTACAGAGTTTTGAATTATAAAAATCTCAATCCAAGTGTAAAGGTAACCTCTCCCTTTTTTGGGGGGTGGGATGGGGGCCTACTTTTTGTTTCTTAATTTTCAGGGCACTACACATTCAACACGTTTCATGCAGTTCTGCTTCAGAGACAGCAGGCAGGGCCTTGCCCAAGGAAGGGAACTGGTAACATATTTACCTGCAGTAATTCAGCTGTTTTGGTAGTTAATCCTGTAATCTGCTCCATTCGATGATTTACTTTGGCAACAACCAGGTCATCCTCTTCTTCCAGCCATGAACTTGCAGAAATAGAGATTTTGTACAGGAACTTAAAAACCTCAACTCATTGTGAAATTTAAAATACACCCCTCCACACACACTTCCTTTCATAATTTCATCCACTGTGCAGATGGGTCAACATTTACAGCGCTTCTTCACAAATCAACTTTTAGGCTTTAGTCTTTAAACGATGGCTTATATAACAACATATTTAAATCAAAATTGTATGTTTTAACTGATGATATATAAAATCTATACCACAGAATAAAAAAAAAACTAACAGCAAAAATACCAAACATTTCAACAGCTCTTTGTTCTGTAGGTTTTTAATTGTTGGTCAGGTTTGGAATGAAGTGCATTTCAAAGTTTTAATTTATTATCAATATATTTGGAAATTATTCATAAGAGGATGGACTTCATTCTTACACAATTTACCTTTTAGAAACCCGATAGTTGGCTACTGTTAGTACGCCTGTTTTGGGGTCGCGGACTGTAGCTCTTGCCAGCTGTATCAAAATATATATAAGAGTTACTAACTTAAATAACACCAAAAGTACATGTCAAACTTATCTTGCTCTTTTATTCCCAACCCTAATATGATTACATCCCACAAGATTCTTGTAAAAATGTTGAACAGTATTGCAACTGGAATTTATTCTATACATTCTGAAAAGTAAGATAACTGCATTAGTGGTAAACAAATTAATCACTCTAAAGTCTGTTATATTGTTTTGACTCCAGGGGGTTTGGGGGTAGGGGAAGAAGGTGGGTTTTCATTGGCATACACCTCAAATTCATACTACAGAGTTTTTTGGCAGGTGGCAGTGGGGTAATAGACTTTGCCTCACTTGTGCCACTCTTATACAGGTCGTCCTTGGTTAACGACCACTTGTCCAGCAACTGTTCAAAGTTATGACAGCTCTGAACAAGGAGACTTACGACCATTCCTTGTAGTTGCAGCTGTTGCAGCATCCCCACAGTCACATGGTTGCCATTTGCAACCTTCCCTGCTGGCTTCCAACAAGCAAAGTCAATGGGGAAGCCGGCGGTCGCAAATGGTGACGTCACGCTTAACTACCCTGCAAGATTCGCTCAATGACCACAACCAGAACTGCTGCGACTACTATCGTAAGTTGGTGTGGTTTATGACTGTGTCGCTTAGTGGCTGAGTTGATAGTCCCAATTACTGTTGTTAAGCGAGGACTATCTGTAATTCTGTAATTTGCTGATATATGCTGTGGGATTCCTGTTTCATATGCTGGAGTTAAGGGGAGGATAAACCCTATATGGGTTGGTGGTGGAAGTGAAAGTTAATACAAAGTTTTGCCTAGAATGTTGTTTTTGTTCCAGACAATACTGATTTTGACAACAGATTTACCATTTAAACAATGGCAGAAAGATATCTCTAAGTTCATTTGGCAAAGGCAGAAACCAAGAATCAAGTATAAATTGTTACAAGATGCCAAAGAATGAGGAGGTCTAGGTTTGCTTGATTTGAAATTATATTTTGTAGCCTGCTGTTTGCTATGGATGAAAGACTGGGTGACTTTGAAGGACAAGAAATTATTGGAATTTGAAGGACATGATCTCCGATTTGGGTGGTATGATAAAACTAAAGTTAATAAAGATTTTAAAAATAATTTTGTTAGATGTGCCATACTGAGGGTTTGGAATAAATATAAACCAATATTGTCTCCTAATGTACCTATGTGGTTGTCCCCTCAAGAAGCTTTTCTTAGAAGAGAGATGGCAGGCAAACCAAATTGGTTGAGATATGAAGATTTGCTGAATTTTGAAGAAGGGATACCTAAACTTAAAACAAAGGAACAACTAGAATTGGAAGGTCATATTTGTCACTGGTTTAATTATGCACAACTGTCAGAACGGTTTAATTTGGGTAAGAAGGTATATAATTTTGTTCATGAAAAAACACAATTTGAAATGGAACTTTGTACAAACGATGAGCATCTTATCAAGAAAATGTATAAAATGTTGTTGCAATTGAATTTACAAGATGAATATGTTAAAGATCGTATGATTAAATGGGCTAAGAATTTTGGGTATAATATTATGCTTGAACAATGGGATAACATGTGGAACAAAGGTATGAAATTTACTTTGAATTATAATTTGAAAGAGAATTTTTATAAAATGAGGTACCATTGGTATTTAACTCCTGATAAGTTGTCCAAAATGTATAATGGGTTATCAAATGTTTGTTGGAAATGTTTACAGGGTGAAGGAACTTTATCATTTATGGTGGACTTGTGGAAAAGCTAAGAAATTCTGGAATCAAATATGTATTATTATTCAAAAGATTCTCAGTGTAGACTTACAATTGAAACTGGAGCTGTTTCTCTTGGGTTTGATGGACCAACAGCTTGAGAAGCAACATGGAACTCTGTTCTTATATATGATAACAGCAGCAAGACTCTTACACCCTCAAAGATGGAAGGATGCACAAATTCCCTCATGGAGGATTGGATGATTAAGTTAATAGAACTGGTGCAAAGGGCTAAACTGACAGCATTGGTAAGAGAAAATACTGTAACTGGTTTGTTTCTATTTGGAAGTCGTTTTTGGACTATTTGCTTATAATGGAAAAAAATGAAGTTCTAATTTTGGGTTTTGATGATTAAATGGTTTCATTTTAGAGAAATAATGTTATTAAATGTTTAATTAATAGCAAGAGATTAACTTTTATGTGCTTTTATATCTGTGTCGGAGGAGGTCGGAAGTCACCTGTCTTCTATGTTTTCCTGTCTATTCTTGCACTGTATTAGTTTCTCTTTTTTAGATGTGTATTCTATCTGTTCTATATTCTGTATTTTGTGTTTTAATTATATCTTGAAAATTAATAAAGCTTTATTAAAAAAAAAAGAAAGTAATACAAAGTCACTGTGCCAAGGCAGGGATGCAGGCAAGAATGTATGAAACCCAGAGGATTTTAGGGAGAAGAGGGTAAAGCCCAGTAGGACAAGCTGCTCTATACAAACAGCCAACAAACCTCATTTTCTTGTGTCAGAGCACTGAGGATAGTATCTAGCCTGGTAATGAAAGGTCTTGAGGAGGAAAACCAAGCTCAGACAATACCAACAAAGCTGTATCAAACTTTGATGACTAAATCTTTCATTAGTTAGTATGGTACCAAGGCAAACAAAGAACTACTATTTGTAAGGGAAATGGTATTAGGAGACAGGCTTGATGTTATCCTTATCAAAAGTGAGCTTGATTTCCCCATCTGCAGTCCCCAGGGCTCCTCTTGACTTCTCCTTCCTGCCCAGGTGGTTCATTGCTGACAGATCCCTTGAAAGTGCAGATACCAAGACTATGAAGGAGCATCTCTGAGCAGAAAAAAGGATATGCTGGGAGAAAAGAACTGAAAGCTTGTCTCCTGCCTGAATTCTCTAGCATTTCTAATATACGCATGCAACAGACTATCAATAAAACAATGATTAGTTTTTACTTAAGATCTCTGAGGATCGGCAGCATATAATGAGCAGAAAGTTAAAGTCTTGCAGTCATCTTAGCCCCTGAGGCTAGTCCAGAGACCAATTACTGAAGGAAATGGGAATGATTAGGAAGGACCTTGGCAAGAATTGAGTTTGGGTGAACCAATAAGGATCTGGCCCATATCATTCCCAGTATGCCTGTAATCTTAGTGGTATAATTGCACCTTAATTGTGACACAAATATTTATTTAAAGCAATGCCATTTCACTAAAATTTGTTGTATGCATTCTAATAGACAACACCCATAATTATTCTCTTTGTTCGCATTTTTCTTCCCATGTTATTCATTTTTTCCCATATTCTTTCTTTGGTCTTTTAATCTCCCTGTTAATTATCTTGTCTTGGCATGTAGCTTTTGGCATAATGAAATGCCAGATTTCTGACTCATGTTCTTTGTGTTGTAGGCTCTTGCTCCACAAATCAATATCAGAAACTCAGTTTTAAAGCATAGCTTGAAAGGATGTAATTCTGAACTCTTTCTCATATATATAATAATGTGATTGTAATGGTCAGATTTAATTGCCTTAAAGAAGGAAGAATTTAAAATGAAATATCCATATTAATTAGCAGCAATGTATCTCCCCTCTTCTCAGTTTGAACAGCAAATACGAGCATTGCTGAAGCTAAGCTTAAAAAAGAATAAATCACTCATGTTGGCTACTATTTCATGTTTTGTTTTGTCCTGTTTTTGTCCAAATCTTGGACATCTCCCTAGTCCAATATGTCACTCCAGAGAAATGACTGCATAGTTTGAATAGTACACAGAACTCATCATAAATGGGCCTCAAGGACTATAAATAACCATGTGGTACAAAATTTGCTCCAATATATTATGGCAACCACATCCTTGCAAGGAAATGGGTCCTGACATCCCCAATTCATTCAACTTCACTTTTAATTAGCTTATATTAATTAACTGAAATGCTGATATAATTTCAGTCGACTGAAAAAAAATTAACTCTTACTTTTGGTTTAGCCAACTCCTTAATCTTCTCTATTTCTCCATCAGATAAAACTTCATAATATCTGACTATGTGTGGACTGTCCCATTCATCTTCTTCTTTAAAAGGTGCTATAATTAAGTAGGGATTTCGATTTCCATTGTGGTATCTGCAAAACAACCTCTTCTGTCTTCGAGGCGTCTATAAATATATCCAGATAAATACAGTATTTTAGATCTTGAATTTAGGTAAACAATATTTGCCTTATAATTACAGGGAAAAATAACAGACAATCTAAATAGATTTAGATGTTTTATTTAGATACAGTTATCGTTTGTGAAATATGCATTCTACACTGCAAAATTACTTGGTTGGAAATTTTGAATGGAGTGCCTCATGACTGCAATATTTTTAACTAAGGACTTAGGTGAGGAGATGGAATGAATCATTATATTCGCTGATTATAGAAAATTTGAGAGGGATAGCTAGGATCTCCAAATATAGGTCTAAAACTGAAAAGTACTTTGACAAAATAGATATTTTGAGTTGAAACTAACAAATTAAATGTAGAAATGAAAGAATAGAATAGAATAGAATAGAATAGAATAGAATAGAATAGAATAGAATAGAATAGAATAGAAATATAATATAAAAGTATTGCATTTAGGCAACCCTACTTTCAAAGGCACAGGTCCATGTCGAGGTTATCTGACTTGGCCAAAGTACATTTGAAACTAATATCATACAGCATTACAACTGTGCAGCATTTTGGATTCAATCTTGAAAAGATACCTACCGCATACAGAAATGCAAATTTCATTTTTGTATTCTGTACCTGTCCGCAACACCTAAAAGAAACAGCACATTTTTCCAGGATTGTGTTGTGCAATTCTGGAAAAAGACACAACTGCATAATATGCTGCAGACACATGCTACTTTCACACACTCTCATATTCCAAAGCACTTTTTGAAGACTGAATCCAAAGGGATGCACAGCCTATAAGACGAAACTGTCCACGGTAACTTGGAGAATAAAAGAGAAAAGGGATACCCAAAGAGCTAGCATACAAATGGGGACAAAGACTTGAGCTTTCCTGCACCAAAGACCATGACTAGGACAGCCATCCTTTGACATAATGCTGATCAGGAATTATGATAATGAAGACCAATACCCCTAGACGGTTGAGAAGGTGATGGGAAGATTTCATCTGAACATCAGGAGAACTAATAGTCTTTTAACCATACAACAAGGGCAGGTATTTTTCAGGCATAAAACTGGACAGCCATAAAATAGAGAAACTCTCAGAATTTCCTTGGATTTAACAGGGGTTATATTATATGGCCTATACAATCCCCTTCAAGCCAATCACAATATGCATCATGTTGAATGTTGGTGTCTAAAAAGTTCAAAAATCAAATGATACACTCTATCAGAATATAAGCAAGGGTAAGTTGAAATATGACATCTGAGCCTTAATTATTTAGAAAACAATTTCACACAAGAAAGTTAAAATCTCTTGCTTAGCAATTTGTCATAATCCTAAGAATTTTCTCATCTCATAACTCCACTGACACCAAGCAAAATAGTTTCAAAACTTACAGATGAGCAACTGGATATAATTCAAAGGAGAAACCATTATTCTTCTGAAATGGCAACCATTTTTAAAATACTGAAATGGTACTTTTGTATAAAAATTAAGCTCTCCTGCCATATGAAGCTACCTATTGACTTTTTCTCTTTTTTTGCAAGTTAGAAGGAAGGATGAACCTGCTTGTAGAATACAGAGGAAACACTAACAGTATGAGAATTTACACTAGTAATCTTTGGCACTTTTTTACTCACCAGTTTCACACCTTCCCCTCTGCAAAGGGCCTCATAGGTCTCGCGCTCTGGCAGGTAGTCCTGAGGCCTTTCATAAATGCCACTGTACGTTTTGGGCTCGCTTGTGCCCGACGTTTTATTGAACTGGTTTGTTTCTTTTTCGCTCTCCAGCAGCTTCTCAAAGTACTGCAAGTTGCTGCCTGCTCTCTCATGATCTGGCTCTTGGTTGAAAAGAATCATAAGAAAGTCAACCCAGGACCTTAAAGTCTACAACAGGCCACCAGTTACATTGTGCAGGTAAGAAAACTGTCCCCCTCATCTCCAGTTAAGCTCCCTGGGAATTAAAGATATAATCTTTTTTGGGCTTGAAATGTACAAGGGCAATAAATAAAGAGCATAATGCACTGTCTCAAAACACAATACAAAACTATGTTTCCCAACACATGGCTTCTCTCTACATTAAAAACAGCACAGATTATTTTTTTTAAAGGCAGCTGGTCCATTTTCTTTGTAACCACCCAGCAGACTAGCTCAACCAAGTAAGAGAATAAGCAATTTTGGGTTAATAAAGCAATGGCTCATAGTGGAAAGGCCCGAAGACCTAAAGACTCTGGATATTTTAGGAGAAAAAACTGAACTGGGCCAGCAGTTAAGAGGAATAGCCTTATATCAACACTCAGATCTTTCCTACAAAATTTTACGTTTAAAATAGTATCATTCTTATACAAATTAACACCAAACTTGAGAGTTACATCCCAAACTGAGGCTCAGATGGTACAAATCAGCTCCTGATGACTTCATAGCCATGTCCATACTTGGCTATAGCATGGAAGGGTTTGACATTTATTTCTTCCAGGAAATATTCAGATTTTCCAGTCTAATCTGTAGCTCTGCTATTTCCTGGTAGTCTCCCTACCAAGCGCTAACCATGCCCAACCCTACTTAGCTTCTGACCCCAGGCAAGGTCATCAAGATTAACACCAAAGAAGTTTGAATGGACAAATTAATTATTTTCATTGTTTCATATGTTTAGGGTATTCTTGTTACCGTGTGTGTGTGTGTGTGTGTGTTCATGTGTGTTGAGTGTAAGTATGCAGATATATTGGAATCAAATTTCAAACATAAAAATCAAAAATATTATCATATAATAAGTTTGAATCCTTTATTGATTTTATTTAATATAAGACTATACATATATGGCTATTACTGTCAAACGTCTTAGTAGCAACAAAAGGGATGAGGGCAAGAAATTAAAAAATAAAGTCAACATTATATAGCAAGGGAATGATTCTGGCAAAAAGAAAATGGATAAGCAAACTGGTAGAAAAGAAAGAGCTGATCAGGTAGCTTATATATTTAAAGTATGTTTGCAGGAATGACTTTTTTAATATAAAAATACATGACTGAAGAATGAGAAGGAAAATTACCTATTAAAAATCAAACAATATTCAGGATTCCACTGCTGATTTAAATGCAATCCTGACAGAAATAGAATGGATTGTTATTTTGCCTTAGATAAACTGCACTTTAATCCAAGCAAATAATTGCACTGAGCAGTACCAGATGTCCTCAGACAAAGGAGTAGACTAAGAATGATCAGAGTCTGCTCACCTGCCAACACTACCGTCTGCTTCTGAAAGGAATCTGCCATATCAGTCTAAATATGCAGTGATGTTAATAAACTGCAGTTTCTACAGATACACCAAAATATGGCCTAAGGTAGAATTAATTGCTATTTAATTTATAGTCATCATACAAAAGTGTGGAGTATTACTTTTAGATAAGTTCAGTATGAAATATTGAATGTAAACAGGCATTCTTGTTCCCTTCCCAGTTTCTGAAAGTTTTTCTCAATCACCTTTATAATTAAGACAGAGAGGGAAACAGAGTAAATAATCTCACTGTAGAAATGAAATGGTGTGGCCTGCTGAGAATTTGGAAGTCTGGATTAAAAAAAACTAAAGGTCATCATTAGTTTCACTTAATCACAGTAGAATTCAGGATAATTGAGTGCTGTTTTCTTTCAAAAGCATACTGAAGTGGTACCCTAAGCTGTCAAGTGAAGGGGATTCTTTCTCCAAACAATGGTGATCACAGAACCCTCACTTTTGTGCTTTTGAGGCACCACTGGCAAGACCTCATTTGGAGCCTTTGTGGGCAGGCCAGAAAGGCTTCCCAGATTAGAGATTCCACAAGCCTATTGAGGAAAAACACATGATCTATCCTTCTTACTCAGGATGTGCAGCTGTTTGGACCTGAAGCAAAAAAGGTGCTTTGCAGTAAAGGGCATACTTGCTGCCTTTCTTGGTGCCTCCTTAAAGAAGCACGGAGCTGTATGATCCAAAGAAAGTAAGTGCTTGAGTTAAGGACCTATAAAGAGGCACAGATACAGTGTGACAATCTTCTCCACCCTGTGGGCATCTCCTTACTTCAGGCACTTATCTTCCTGGACCACATGGTTGCTTTGTGAGCCCAGGAAAAGGTGAGGCTTCTTTCAGGAGATGCCAACAAGGGTAGCAAACTGCCCATGTTCCCTCTAAAGCATCTTTTCCGCTATGGATTGGAGTAAGTTCCTATCAGAACTTCTTACCTAGGATGACCAACCGCCTTGTAAGTTCTATCGCTCTGTGTAAATCCCCGAGCTGAAAAACGGCATAGCTAAGGTAATCCAAGATCTCAGCTTTAGTGGTGGTTGCCTCTTCACCACCATCATGCTGTTTCAGTGCCTGCTGCATCCACAGCACTGTGTGGTAATAATCTCCATCACTGTAAGCTGTTTTCCCCATACTAAAACAGTCATCCACTGTCAGGGCAGAACGGTATTTTGTGCCTGAAATAAAGTAAAGTACACATTAAGCACATCTGACAAACCTGCCTAGGCTTTTCCTCTGACAAATTTCTGCACAATGAAGGCATGTGGAAAAATCATCTGATTCTATTATCCCCTTTGTTATCAGATGCATGCTGTTGTTAGTGGACATGCTGAATAAAGGGAGATGCCCCTGAGATATGCAGGAAAAGGATGGATTTTTCTTTTCTTTTTTTAGTAACAACTTTATTAAGTTTTAAAGCACAGAGATAAAATCTAACTACCTCCTGCTCATTCACAAATCTTTCAAACCAGATAGAAATAAACTGTCCTCCTGCTGCTTTGAAAATTGCACTCCTAGGTACCACCCAGTCAAGAATCGGGCTGTTGATGATCCTTCAGTTTACTGCTTCCTTTTCTTTAATCTAGCATTTTTCCAGAATGAGGGGTGGGGGTGACAAGAGATTCAAGATCAGATTACATACTTCATTCAGTACATGACCTTTAAGTTCACTCCCCCTCCTCTCACCAGGAACTTTTAAATTGCTAGGGGAAAAAATACTTAAAACCAAAAATACTGCACTGAGAGTAGGAATACCCCTGCTTTTCCCACAGTGTGGGAGCACTTCACTTTTTTCTTAAAACTCTTTGCACATAGCTTGAGAACAAAGAGCAGAAACCTTCAGACCTAATCTCATTGCTATCAGTATGAATAGTGGAATTGGAAGCTAATGGGAATTGAGAGCTGACACAGGATTTCCCTTAAACCACAAGGAAAGCCTTATCTACATTTCAATAATGTGGAAGGAGAGCTGGAATCAAAGAGCAACTACTCTGAAGTACGTCTTTTCCAAGTCTGATACCTCCCTTGTCACATGTCCACAGGATCTTTTAAAGTCCGGGATGGGGTGGGGAGTTGCCTCTTCAAAATTTAAAACTGTCAGCTATCTTGGACACTTTCAGTCAAACCTGCTGTCTTCCCCATCCAGAGGAAACATTTTCTGCAGTTAAAAGGAACACAAAGTAAAGCAGATGCATAGCATGGCCTGGCTTCTGTGGAGTCTCAGTTTAAGCACAAAAACCACACAGAACAATCTAGTTCAATTACACAACGTCTATGTTCAGCTGTGTATTTGATTTACCCTAAAAGAGTTATTAGATTCAGGGACAATAGAACATATTGAAATATACCTTTAATTCCAGATGCTCATAATGTCTAGTTGCCAAATAGACTGATCCATGTGAAAAACTGGAATGAATCCCAGGTTAGCATGAGTTAAAGTCAAATACTGGCTGTTATTAATGGTTCGCCATATTGAAATTTCTTATTCAAATGTTTTTAATAGAAGCCAGTTTCTGAGATTTTATTAGTAAATGTGGCATATAAAACTTTTTAATCAACAAAAGATTACACAAAAATGTGTATAGTCAACAAAAAACCTGTAAGTTACTTATCTTGCCATAAACGTATTTACGAGGCCTAACAATCACAGAAGTGTGAATAAACAATTTTGACAGTTTTTTGCTCTAAAACATACAGTGACCTTAAACTGTCCTCTAGTCCAGCATACTGGTTTGAACCAGAATCATTCTGACACTGCTTTGCATTAGCAAAGAATTCATCTAAACTATGAAGACTGACTGTTTTTGTTTGAAATGTAAGTAAACCTTAGGACAAGAGCATTACATTTCCAAGCTATTTCTGTACTTTTTCAATAATGTTATAAATAAGACTAAGCATGTTTTTCTGGAATCTGGTGGACCATTGCTAACCATAGTCTTGGAAACAGCAAAACAAAAAGAAAAACTAGCATAGAGACACCTAGAACTGTGTTTAGGACACAGGGTATGGTGTAGAAAACAACTGTATGGGTTCATAGCTTATTCCACTGTTTTTTATATTCAGCAGGGAACCGAATTCAAATAATCAATATGCTTCATAGAAACATCAAATAGATTTCAATCACTACCTGGAAATTCTCCTTTTGATATCATTTCAGGGTCCAGCTTGTATGTGTCCTGCAAACGCATTAACGCTTTGGCAGCTCCAGTTTCATCTTCTTCATTTGGGAAAAATTGACGCTGAACCGTCAGATTTGCAATAAAGCCTTTATTTGAACAAGACAGAAATGGTTAACTGGGTGTCTCAGAAGAATATAATCAATAGCAGATTGATCTCCAATGAAAAACATCTCTCCTGTTCCAGAGAATATGGTATATTGGATTCAACAGTTGAAACTGAAACATAAATAAACAATGTTCTCATCAGACTCTCTCAAATTACATAGAATATATTGTTATTTAGTAATTGGCATGAAGATAAAATCCTACGAACTAAACATGGAAGAAACATTGAAGAAAATGTATCTGTTTCAAGTAGGCAAATGAAAATAAATGTAGGCAGTGGGGAAATAAGGGCTCCTGCTCCTTTCTTATAGCAAGTCCCATATATAGGAACTGGATCCAAAGAACAATGTTGATTGGCCATCATATTTTTCCACCATGCATCCACATTGGAGAAATTTAATTGCCAAAACACAGACTGATGAATTGTACTGAACTTCATGCTTGGGCATTCCCTCCTTCTACCACCCCCTCCCATTCCAAAGTGCTTCTGCAATGTTCCAACCCATTCCCTCCCTTTCTATTTTGAAGAAACCAGCTTCCCATAATATCTGAGCAGTCTATAGTTTGCCTTCAAAAAATAATTGGAAATCTACTTCAGATCATCATTTCTAATTCTGGTTTCAAGATACACTGTAATTTGTGTAACCCACTGTCTGACCATTTAGATACAGAAAAGAAAGACTGGATAAGGAAAGAAAACAGGAAATTGAGACTTAGTTCTGGTGGCCAACTCACAGCTTTATTGCTATACCTCAACTAGGGCAGTGATGCACTTGCAATAAATTTACCGTGGGTTTTTAACGCATAGATTTTAATGAAGCAATCTGGTAAATCTTACTTAGTTTGAGACCAGTATTAGTCAACTGATACCTGAGGGACCACCTCATCCCCTCAACATTGACCCGTCCCACCTGGTCATGCAGAGAGGGCATGCTGCGAATCCCGCCGGTTAGAGAATTCCACCTTGCGGGGTCCAGGAGGCGTGCCTTCTCTGCAGTGGCACCCACCCTGTGGAATATTCTGCCCCTGGAGGTAAGGCAGACTCCTGCGCTCCCAGCCTTCTGGAAGAATTTAAAAACCTGGTTCTGTTGCCTCACTTGGGGGGGGGAGAGGTAATAGCTCGTCTTGGGGCTGGTTAGCACCACAGATCTTCCCACTGAATAAGAACATTGCCCCTTGGGTTTGGTATTTATCTTATTCTTATTTATTGGTGTATTTATTGTAATTTATATTTTATGATTTTAATTCTGGTTTTATTGTAAACCGCCCAGAGTCCCCCTTTTTGGGGGACATGGGCGGTAATAGAAGTTTGATAAATAAATAAATAAACAAACTGAATCCATCTTAAATATCTATTTAACCATGAATTTCTACAAAGATTGTTTTGTAAATGACATTTTAAAAAATGCAAATGACATTTAAAAAAAAAACACAAGATGTGCAAAAATTCAACACCAGCCAGACAGTCTGTAACATGCCAAAGTCTACTCAATGTATTTAGTAGATGGTGCAAATTTATTAATATGTATTTATATGTGCAGCATTTCTAGCACTATGAAAGAACAATTTAGCCCTGTTGCATATAGCTATCAGCACCAAGGGTCTCCAAAAGCCAGGAGGCATCATTTAACAAAAACACCACAAATGAAATAACTAATGTAAATCAGATCAATTAAATAATAAAGGGGAGAATGGGTCTCACCAATGAGGAATTCCTGAAATTCATCATTAGATATGTGCAAAATAATTATGCAGACCTACCAATGAGACAATAAGACTATAGGGGGTGCTAATAGAGAGTATCTAGCAGAATAACTAAATGTTCTTGGGATTTAAAATGGTATGATTACAAAAGGCCATACTGCATGGTTTTCAGCTGTTTTAGTCTATGAAGATCAGAAACAACCAGCCAGAAAGAAATTTATGGCAAGCTTGTTTTTCGTTTTTATAAATACTCAGTTGCAAGTCTTCTCCTTTCCAAAGTCCTAATAAATGTGATCCAACACACAATGTATGCATGCATATAACTTTTAATCACAGAAAGCAAAGAACCTCTAATGTAACTCATTCTATATCCATCAGTGAGAAAGATATGGCTCCACTCCCATTACTCACTCACATAGGGCCAACACGTTAAAAGTAATGGAGAAGTGAAGTATAAAATGAAAAGTGATTGTGTTCCCTGAACCCTTTTGCAGTCTGTACCAATCCTTTGCCAGCAAAGACAGGTCATCTTTTTCTGCTCTCAAGAGATAATGGTCTTGTAATATACTGTTAAAACATGAGCTACATGCCCTGTCTGGAAAAGCATATTTCAAGTCCTCTATGCTTTTAGTTTAAGCACTGTGCTGCCCTAAACCATATGTGGTTGATTTCTGAGAAAACAATGTTTCCTCTTTAATACCACTAGAGCATCAGAAACAAGTCTTTCCTGTCAAAAAGAGTTTCGCAAAAAAGAGGAGGAGAAATAGCTGCAAAAGTAACATCGAGGCTTACATACGGAAAGCATTTTTACAAGAAAAACTAATGAAATAAATATAGTTGCTTATAACACTGCATTTTAAAACACAGAGATTACAAACCTTGATTCTCTGCAAGGACAAATTTCTTTAATTCATATCCAGACAGCCAAACTTAAGCACCATGTTTCTCTGTGACTTAATGCGGTCAATAGCTAAAAACTTCAAAGGCTATTGGCTCTAAGAAAGGAAAAGTTATTTATACAGTTCATCACATCTGAATAGCAGCCTCCATCCTGTAGTGCCAGATGTGGAAGGAAAGAGAAACTTCATCTTCGTCAAATCCTATGCTTGGCATCACAATAACAGAGATGAAGAAAAATCTATAGTTTTATTTGCTTATTGACACAGACCTTATTTCCTGAAGGTTAGTCTAACATATTTATGAATCTTTTTGGGAGGAAGATCTGCTACAGAAGCGATTCCCATTCCCTTAGTTGTGGCTAGTTTGCAAATTATGAGTTCTAAGGATAACTCAAAATGGATAAAAATATGATAAATAAAAGAAATAAATAAAATACCACTTCCAAATAAAGCAACAGATGTTTTGCAGCCTAATGACATACTTAGGGGGAAAAGGGGTCTTTCTTGCTGTTGTCCATTTATTTTTTAATATATCTGGAGTACCATTGCTCTCATCCAAACTTTAAGCAGCGAAAGACAATTTAGTTTACAAGAGAAGGGCTTTCATCTTCCAAGCAGCACAAGCAATTCAGAAACAGGAAAGAAGGTCACCTGCCTTCAGTCCCTGTGTGAGCACTGGCATGGGGTAGTGTTAAGCTGCTGGATTAGGGGTGTAGAGACTTTGGCTCTAGTGCTCCCTTAGGCACAGAAGTCAGCTTTGTGACCTTGTCAGCCACTCTCTCTCAGCCTAAGTCAGCATCAGGCTCTGTGACAAGCTGGCTGAAAAACATTCCCACCCCCTTGTCGCACTGTGCACTGATACGGTTTATTTAAAAGGTAAAGGTAAAGGTTTCCCTTGACATTAAGTCCAGTCGTGTCCGACTCTAGGGGGCGGTGCTCATCTCCGTTTCAAAGCCGAAGAGCCGGCGTTTGTCCGTAGACACTTCTGTGGTCATGCAAATGGCAAACCTGGATGCAGAAAATCCTTACTGCCTTCCCCTACTGTTCCAAAGAGAGGCAAATCCATCACAATGTTCCCTTGCAAATGTCTTATTGGGGTGAAGAGAGATGCTGGTCTGCTGACATATCTGAAGATGTGCAGTGTCTTGATGCATGTGAGAACAGTGTCATTTTGTTCACATATTACATCATACTGAGCAACCCAGTGCCTGTTACTGCTGTAACCGTGCCTATAGGATAAGTCATGGCCTCCCAAAGTCCTTTTCAGCTCCCATAGTATGTGCATTACTTCACTGTGCTGCTTATCTATTTGGCTTAAATCCCCAAGCCCAAAAATGAAGGGAAAAAAAGAACAAGCATTCTCCCCACCACCTTCTCTGATGACATCATACCATCCCTGTCACAGTCTTTAGCAGCCAAAGGACAAAGAAATGCAGCTCCAATCACAAAAACATGACTCACTCCTTTAGTAAAGCCAAGACATAACTGGCTTTGTCCAATCCACATTTCTCTGTCTTGCCAACCACTCAGGGCTGACTAAAACATTTCTGAAAGGTTAATTATATGTTATATGCAAATGTAAAGAGTCGGGATGAGAAAAAATTCCCTCCTTTAGAAAAGCAGCTTCAGGAAGGAGCCATCTTAACCTTTTCTTTGCTCCAAATGGCCCACAGCTAAACAGCAATGATTCAAAAGCACACTGAGGTAACTGTAACCCAATTTGAAGAAATGATCCTGATGGGAGGAATCATATTGAAGCACATGAACACCAGCCACAGGGGAAAAGTTCGGCACCAACTTTTTCTCTCTTTCCTTTTCTATAGAAAGAAAAAGCAGCATGAAGGCTTAAATACATTCCTGTTTCTGAAAGGAGGGGTTGAATGTGCTAAAGTCATATGAGATAAAGCAGGGGATTTCAAGAGAAGTTCTTGGCCACTCAGCACTATTCCAACTTAACCAATATTTTAATTTTTTATCTTGCCTTTGTAAAAATAATAAAGGCGGGATAAAAAATCTAAAAACAAACAGAAAAATTGGTTAAGTTGGAATAGTGCTGAGTGGCCAAGAACTTCTCTTGAAATCCCCTGCTTTATCTCATATGACTTTAGCACATTCAACCCCTCCTTTCAGAAACAGGAATGTATTTAAGTCGCTATCCTCATGCAGTCACAAATACTGAGGACAGGTCATGCTGTCTCTTTCATGTTCTGTGATGGTTGCTAATTTTTAGGCACAAGTCCCTTCGGTGGTTTATGCATCAGCCTGGAAAATTGTATGTTGGCCTACAATTATATCTCATCAGTGGATTTTTGCAAACACTTTCCTGAAGATGTCTGACACTTTACTGCACAATTCAGGGAAGTGCAAAACTGAGAGATAATTGCATTCCATATTAGCACATTAGTTCAGGCAGTGTGGATTAGCTTGAACGTTATGATTATGGACAAAGAGAGAACAACCTCACTAATAATATTTACCGATAGAGGAAATTTGTTGACAAAAACACCAAAACAATCCATACTGATTATACTACATTTCTGATTCTCCAAAGAGTCTCACCCTTGGTGTTGTCCTCAAGAACCAGATTCTCCAGCTCCAACCATTCTTTGTTGAGGCGCTTTACGAGTTTATAGGCATTGACAGGATGAGCAAGATAACCTTCTGGATCAGAGGAGGATTTGACAGTTAAGGATTCCATGGTCTCAGCCCAGCTGGAAAATAAAAGCATATACATATATTTAGTGTCATTTTAGCTTACTAGCCCTGAATAAGTAAGGATATAACAACACATATTTGTATTCCCAAGTACTTTCCCTCTTCTTAGGATCATTTGTGCCCTTTAATCTTGGGTTGTGGACATGATATAATTATTGCCATTATTTCCTACCATCTTGCATTTTATTCCTTATGTAGAACCTTCAAATGGGCAAAGATTCATATGGACAATTCACTTTAAAGTGTTTTATTATTGCTTACTTTCAGGTTGAAGGAACAATTAATAAAGTTGCATCCTAAACCATCAACTATATCAAGGACCATGTCTGTTAAAATACAGAAATAAATCCGAGTAAACATTTTACAAATAAGAAAGGTCTCAGCAGGTGGCACCATCTAACTTATCCTGGCTGTTCTCAGAAGCTAAGCAGGGTTGGCCCTGCTGTGTAATAATAGCAGAACACCACCACCCTGAATTAGGCAATTAAAAACAAGTGCTCAGAAGGAAACAAAAAGTTAGTTTGTACATGAAAGAATTCAGGAACTTGATTCTGAAACTGCAGATAAATTCCAGGCTCAGCCTATGCTCAGATGCAACCTGCCCCCAGTTCTCTTTATATGTTCACCTAACAGAAGACAGTATTTTCTCCTTGGATCTGATTGTTGCATTTGTGTTACCCTACTGTAGATACAGTGTGAGAGGGAAATAGTAAGGTTTGAGGTAACACGCTACAAGGGAATACAATCAAATGACTATCCTAAGAAGTACTTTGCACACTGGGTTACACTCATATTGGTTGGTCCACTGGCAAGCATCTGGGGGAAACAAGGTAAATTCTTTTTCTAATATAGAACGTTACCTTATATTCTTTTAAATTACAGCCAACTCTTGGTGATTGTTTCTACATTCTACACAGAATGTAGAATGAGAGTAATCTGTATTGAAACATTACATCACTTACAGCAAATACCTTACTGAATTTAATGGGATTTACTTTTAGGTAAAATTGCACAGATTTTCAGCCTTTATATTCTTTCTTTGCTCAAATGCAAAAGACAACATAGAGTAATAATGTCCAATAGCCAAGTAAAGAAAAATATATTAAAATGAAAAACAAAGTCTCTTCCCTTTACCTTTTTATTTTAGCAAGTTTGGATTCTTCCTCTTGAATATATGCTTTTAATGACTGTACCAGATCTTTTTCTGCATAAATCAGGTCTGTCATCTGGCCTTAAAAGGAAGAAAGTCAAACATCATTACATCCTTCTTCAATTGGATGACAGCAAAGTGTTAGGTCTCAGTCTGCGTCTTCAGATACACAAACTAAAGAACTTGGCCAGGTTCAACACTGGCCTCAGCCTGCATCACAGGAATTGGCTGAAGAGAGCGTACCTGAGGAGACACAGGTTCAGGCTGAATCAGCTCATCCAGAGCTGAGCTAGTCCAGGTCATGACCCCAGCAGAACTGTAAACCGCCCAGAGTTGCTTGCAAGATGGCCCGTGTAGAAATGTGAGAAATAAATAAATAAATACAGAATAAATTAAGAAAAGGAGAGCAAAGGAAGACCATCCGTCTACTTGAAGGAAAGAGGTGTGACTCAGCAAAGAGTCAAGCTGATAGGAAGAGCTACAGAAGTGAGACTGCAGCTTGTCTGGCTCCTTGTGGCAATCAACGCTCTATTAACTCTACCACCATCACCACCGTCTTGCCTGCAGTCCTATCTGGATGCTGATTTGGATTCCTTGGTTCATCCAGCTGAACTTTGCTCTTCAACCTGACCAGGATCATTTCTGTTCTGAACTGGTGTTGTCTTTCTCTGGACTATTTAAAAAGTAAGTTTCATTCTCTAAGCAGAAAGTCTACAGTCTGAGTCATGGTTACGTTACTACAGTTCAGGGTTTAACTTGAGGTTGTGTCAGGAACTGGCCGTGTGTGTAACTGGCAACACCGAACACAAACAGATGCAGCAGGTTAAGACATATAAGTAAGCTGGTCCATTTTTACATATGACAGAGGTCACAGAAGCAGTAATTTAAACCTAGAAAATTAAATCTGCCAATATTATCACTGGAGCTACATTTCTATAGTTGCATTTTGGTTTGAAAGAATTTTGGTTTCATTTCTTTACCAGGATCTTCTGTGTCAGAGTATTTCTGAAAGATATAGGGCAAGTGAATAGGCTTATTCTCTGGGTTAGACAGCATCTAAAAGGTTAGATATCAACTTTTCAGAAACATTGTACTCATGAGATAGTTCAAGAAAACATGTTTGTTTACTTTATTGCCCCCAAACATTATCCAACAGATGCAGTGAAGAGCAGTATTATCTTTTTCTTCCTTTCATCTCCAGTAGGTATTTCCAGATATTTGGGAGATGGAATCAGTTTTTCATGAACTCAATTCAATGAGTTTCCTCCTTAAACTGAAATGTCAACTTTGTCAAACTACTACATACTGTACATTGACTTTCAAGAGACTGGCTGCTAATCAAATTGCTCCCATTTTTTTTTAAAAAGGTATGTATTTATTTGTTAATTACATCTCAGTATTGAGAACTTTAGTTAAGAAATGAATACAAGCTCACACCCCTGCACCCCGGTTTCTCTCTCACACACAAATACAGACTCATTGGTGTTTATCAACCTGTCATTCTCCAGATAGCTGGGATTACAATTCAAGCAATTCTGAGAGGTCCAGCATTACCCTGGGGAAGCCATGCCATATCGTTTAAATTATAAATCTTCAAGGATTTGATTTTTTTTCTGTAAGTCTTCTGTTTAGACCTTTTCCTGTCATAAAGACTTTTGCTCCTTAGACTGTTTTAAAACAATGATACATTCTCACCCTATCTAAAACTTGCTTCCTTTTATTTAAAGATCAGATTCAGCTCCAGCTTTCTAAATTCTACTGGAAGAAAATATTTGACATTTGCTGCCTTGCCAAACCTTGTTCAGAGAGCAGCCAAGTTCTCTGTTTTATGGCAAAAAGTCTTATGTAACCAGTTCTATCTTAGTTTTATATCACTTTGGTGCTTCTTTATGAAATGGAAATAAATAGTTGGCAGTATATAAAAATAATATCATGGATTTATGAAAAAAAAGTCTAACTGCAAAGTCACTAGGTATACATGTAATAAAGGCCTATTCCAACCTTCTACGTAATACGTCTACTGGAGCCTTTCAATTTAGTTTAAGATTTAATAGCCAAATTAGAATTATTGTTGTAATTAGAAAAAAAAAGTTCTTTGGGGAAGGGATTTGGAAAAATAATTCTTTGTTCTTTAACACTTCAATCATGTCTACTACTTTTCCACTTGAAATAATTTTGTCTAGGCCAAGATAGTTTTTAAAGTCCTTTATTAAAAACAGGACAAATTTTTAAGCAGCTCACTCATTGGGTATGGGGAAAATACAATTGTATCAGCCAAGGTATTTAAATTTTATTATAATAGAAAACTAAATTGTATTTATCTGGTATTTATTAGTTTCAGTACAATCAGAAAGTGTATGCATAGATTATTATTGCTATTATCATTACTGCTATTTTAAAGTATATTTAGCTAAGGCCAGCACATAACAAAGAAACACACTTTAAATAAAAAAGACCACATGGTCAGGCTGAGAGCCCGAGGGAAATTGTATGGACATTTATAAACTCAAGAGAAGGAATTGCTAGCCAATTTAAGTTCTTATTATGGCCTGTTTCATTTCTTATGAAATTGTTCACAGGAGTTATGCATAAGAATGGATTATTTGCCCCTTAAATATGTTTCTAGGATTATTATTATTCTTTTTTTTAATCTGTTCAATTGTGTCTGATTCTCAGAGACTGCCTAGACAAGCCCCTGCAGTTTTCTTGGCAAGGTTCTTCAGAAGTGGTTTGCCCTTGCCTCCTTCCCAGGCCTGAGAGAGAGTAACTGGCTCAGGGTCCCCCAGCTGGCTTTGTGCCTAAGGTGGGACTAGAACTCCCGGTCTCCTGGTTTCTAGCCTGATGCCTTAACCACTGCATCAGACTGGCTGTCTCTAGAGTTATTAAGCCCATAAAATAATACTGATGTGGCCAAATCCTATGGAAGGATATCCATCATCCTTTCCATTTTCTACAAAAAACTCTCCTCTCTCATCAAATGCTGCACGCTGAGTTGCACAACTTGGAAAGGAATAAAACATATGCCAATAGCTAGATTTCAGGCAGAATCTTAAGTTACGGATGCAGATTGTTTTCTCAGATAGTGGGATTTTCTATTATTCCTCCCTCCTGCAATGCTCCTGCTCCTACCAATCTTCTCCACAAAGTACTCCAACACTCCAAACCAGGCATATGTGGGCCATAAAGAGCTACAGGGGAGAGAGAGAACATTCTCCTCTTTATTCCGCTAATGGAATGTATTTCATGAGCAGGAATCCAACTGAAAAAATCATTTAAATTGCTTTTAATTACCTATGGGAATATAGTTTTCTACACCATTTTCAGTTACATTATTCATTCTGTAGGATAATACATGAGCATGTGAGAGATTCACTCTCCAGTCAATAATGTACAGGCAGAAGAATCAGAAATGAAAAGAAGTTCAAGACAGTGATATCCTTTCAATCTTAGTGCCAAAACAAGCAACCCACTAACATCCATGACCTGGAAAAGGTTTAGGCCTTTTAAAATTTAAAAATGCATTAGGCACTCAAAACTATAGTTAAAACAGAGTTCTGAAAAACAATATGCTTATACAGAAGAAATGACCATTTTTCCTCTTGCCAATTGTAAATGAGGCAAGAAAAGCATGCAAAGCATGGCTTCTGGAATTTTTCCAATCCCTTTACCAGGCCTGACCATAGGAGGCATCTGTATTTTCTTCTGTGTAATTAAGTAATGTCTTGCATCTCTCTGTTTCAGTTCTCCACTTGCATTGTGTCCATGTGTATTTGTGTATATGTATGCACTGGGAAGCATATTCCACTCTGGGTCATGTGGCCATGAGGGAGAAGGGAGGGAGCTTAGAATAGAGCAGTCAGCAGCATTCTGAGCCACTGCCCAAGTACCACTCCCATAGGGATGCACTGGGGAATTTTTTTCCCCTGGAATTTATTTATCCATAGCCCCCAGCCAGATTTGGCCCATTTTCAAATTCAGTCTTCATTCTGATGGCTTCTCTGCCAGCATCAAGTCTGTCCCTCTTCAGTTATCCTGCTGATATCCCAGGACCCTTTACACAACTTATCTCCAATATTCCATGTATGTATGTATGTATGTATGTATGTATGTTCCAAAGGGTGAGTGCCAGGGCAGCAAAGGCTCTTCTCCTGGGTCCCGTCAGATGAAACTCCTTAGCAGATGGGACCTGTAAGACCTTCTGCCTCACCTGATGGGACAGGTAGATGTAACCTGGAAGAGGCAGTCCCTCAAATAATCTGGCCTCATAACCAGCACCTTGAATTGAACCTGGAAGCAAATTGGCAACCAATGCCAATGCCTTTGGAGCAGAGGTGTAAAATGTACTAATCTAGGGGCACACATAACTGCCCGCGTGCCCCAATTGGGTTACAAAGAATGAAATGAACTAGAGGGCAGTATACGGTATATTTTACATTCATAAAAAGTAAAGATTGGGGGAGATGGGCGGTGACATAAATTTAATAAATAAATAAATAAATAAATAAAATAAAAAGACATGATTTTAGACATGATTTTACTATATTGTTTAAAATGTTCCATACCTATAGAAGTGAAAAATTCTCCTTGTATATGCCCCAGACAGGTTAATAGTAATAGTGTAATCCATGGTGCCATCTTCAATCAATGGGATATCTGCAAGATAAACAAATATAAAGAAAAAATAAACTGAGAACATTTAAAAGAAATAACCCCAAATCTCCATAACAATTAATATTATTGCTCAATAGTATCAGATTGGATACTGGAGAAAAACTATCTTGCATAATACCTCTGCAGTACAGTATTAAAATTGGAATGTACCATATGCTATGAGTAATTGTTGATTTACAGCAACTAATCTAAGTAGACATTATATTGGATTCCATTCATGACAATTATGGATTGCTTTAGTCCTTGTCTTAAAATATTTCAGTAACACTGGCATATATTTTCACATACTGCAGCTGTTCAAATTTTTTTTACCATGGATATGCCAAGGAAATGGGAGAAGCAAGACCAGGGCCCATTTTCCCAGATGCACATTCAATAAACAATTCTACCACTGAGAACGAATGGTAAGATTGTTCAACTATTTATAATCAAACTGCTCCCTATGTTTGTGCACCATAATAGTTTATTTGCACCCAATGCATTCAATTCCACTGCACTGATATTATTATTTCAGGGCACATCTGAACAGCTTATAGGCACCAACGATGCAATCTTATACATGTGTATCAATAATAAGCCCCACAGAATTCAAAAGAACTTCTCCCCACATATGCATCAGATCACAGCCCACATGTCTTAAAATGTATTTCTGCTGCCTTAACTTCAGCTGCATCTTTAACAATGCAATCGGTCTAGGCAGACTGTCTAAGAATGGAACACAGAGAAATAGTCTGTTCACTATGCCTAGTCTATCGTCAGCAGGCTAGGTGAATCCCATCTATATATCTATATCTGTATCTAGAGGGGGAGAGGGGGAGAGGGGGAGAGGGGGAGAGGGAGAGGGAGATACTTTGCTCTCTGTTCTTTTTCTGAGGCTTTTTTTTCTTTGGGGTAGAAAAGTTAACAACAAGCATGTTTGAGAAATTCTGTAAGAACAGGTTTAGTCAAATATGAACACGATTTATTAGTTCCTAATAAGGCTTTTCCTGATTGATTGCTCCCATCAGTACAAATGTCATTTTAGCTAAATATATTAAATGCTGATAATTTTTGTACTCTCAGTTATACATATTTATTGACAACTCTGTACTCCAATCATTTTTTTTCTTATATAGTTGAGTTTGTATAGTTTCTAGAGTTATTAATTTCTATTATGTTTAGTTTTGCAGATAAAATGACACTTATATTAGTTTTGTACAGACAATCATGCTTTTATGTTTTTGCCCCCTTGGCTTTACAAATAATAAATATGTATCAATTTATCTAAATAAATCTTTATTTTAATAAAGAATAAATAATTCTTTATTTTAAGGAACATATTCAGAACATATTTACCCAGGCTATTTATTGCCCTTCCCTTTCCTAAGAATAAATGTAATGTTTAATTAAGGAGCATGGTCTGTCCCTGAACTCTGCATATTTTCTTTTTCTAATTTGGAGATCCATAGGCCTTCCTTTCTATCACTCTCAGAAACTTTTGGTAGAAAATTAAAAGGTATTTTGTCTAAATCAGCAGTTCTCAAAGTGTAGTCTGGGGACTCCTGGGGGTCCTGAGACCCCTTCAGGGAGTTTGTATCAATCAAATAAATAAATATTTTAAATTTCCTCAGTTTTAATTTCTACTACAGTAAATATTGATAGATATAACCCACATAAACCAAAGCTCTTTGAGGTCATCAATGATTTTCAAGAATGTAAAGGGGTCCTGAGACCAAAATGTTTGAGAACTGCTAGTCTAAATGATGTGGAGTTATTTGCTCAATGCCTCATACTCTGAGCTCCTTTAGTGAGAAACAGAACTAATAAAACAAATAATCCATCTCCTAAAGTAATCACAGGTAACTTGAGAATCAGAGTGGCAAGTGCCATGAAAGGAGGCTGCCAAGAGTAAAACCACAGCAAACGATAAAACAGAACAATGGAGCATGCCAGAAGAACTCCGGGGGTGCATATATTTGGACAGATTAAGTCACAACGGTCCATCTGAAGTGCTTGTTCTCGTTTCCTGGAGACATTTACACATAGCTTGGCTCAGTGATTATGAAGGAATTTTTCAGCTAAAACAGCTACCCTCACCTCATCACATTCAGGATATCTGCCAAGACAAAGAACACTGTTTACGTCATCCAGCAGTTTGAATTTTTTGCCACTTTGCCTTCACACACTTTCTGCCATGAGCAGAAAGCTTTCAGTTAGCACAGCTTTCATGTGGAGAGAGGAGACACCTGGCTATGAAATTTTAATTGGCATGTTTGCTCTCCAACAAAACAAAATGACAAATCTTTACAGCTTCTTGCATCCTGAAGCTTAGTTACAACAAATGTGAGCAGAGAAAATGAGGAAGAGCATAGTAGCTCTGCTCACTCCATTGCCTTCTTCCTATGCAGGCCAAACTGCTGAAATGGGATCATACTCTAGCATAGTATGCAGGATCCCCACATGATGTCCATTAGTGGAAAATGTGAAAAAGGTGAAAGGTCCCCTGTGCAAGCACCGAGATGCCTGACCCTTTGGAGGGACGCCGTTTTCGTGACGTTTTCTTGGCAGACTATAGCGGGGTGGTTTGCCATTGCCTCCCCAGTCATCACCTTCCCCAGCAAGCTGGGTCCTCATTTTACCGACCTTGGAAGGATGGAAGGCTGAGTCGACCTGAGCCGGCTGCCCGAGAATCCAGCTTCTGCTGGGATCGAACTCGGGTCGTGGGGAGAGTTTCGGTTGCAATACTGCTGCCTACCACTCTGCGCCTCACGAGGCTCAACTGCAGAAAATAAGGGTACCATAACAGCTAGTCTCCAGGGACAGAAGAGATTTCCCCCTTCAGACCTTCTGACTTAGCACAGAGATGGTGATAATTGTTAGATACATCATCCCTGTCCCCCAAAATGTCTCTTTATGGTGCAGAATAGAAGAGGGATCACCTGATGTTCTCCTTTCCATCTGTTATGCTACTGCTAAACACATAAAAGAGTTAAAGCAGGAATCACCAAAGGCCACTCCCTGGGACCATCCATGCCAATTAGGCATAGTATTCTTTTCAAGGGCTCTGGAAAGTTCTGTATCCTTTTGATATAATGTAAATTCTTGCCTGTTGTTCAGGTCTCTGTCTAACGTGCACTCTCTCTCTCTCTCTCTTCCCCCCCACCCCACTTTTCCCTGCCTTTATCCTGTTTTTTGCTAGTTTAATGTTTTTAGGTTTGCTGATATTTAATAAATAAACATCAAGCTATATTTTTGGTCACTGCACTGAGTGGCAAATGTGCTTGTTCTGATCTGGATATAAGGATTCACTGGAATATGCTGGGTACAAACTTAACCAGAAATTACCTACAGTCATTTTCCAACAATAACAACAGCAATCAAAAGAGGCAGAACATGCTAAGTTTCACTCTCACTGCTCACTTTTACATAAGAATGAAAATGCCTTTATCACAGCAGCATGAAGGAAGTTTGGTAAACAGGCCTGGAATACAATGAAAATACATACCTATACAATAGATACTTTATATCCATCAGGATTTAAAAGGAAATTTTCTAAATGAGTAAATGCCTATAATTTTCTGAGTGAGTGGTTATAACACTAACTTAGTCAGTCAGTCAGTGAATACAAAATATCCAGCAGCCAAAAACCCCTCTGACTGGCAGGTAGGTGTGAAAAAATTCAAGGCAGTGTTTTGCACATGATACATTACACTTAGGTTGGCCAGGTAACAGAAGTAAATGTCATATTCCAAAAAGCTGCATCAGATCATTTGGTCTGTTTGATATTTTATGTCTATTATTATACTTTTAAAAGTTTAAAGACACCTGATTGGACAATATATTGCACCAAGAATTCAGTTTCACAGTAATGCAAGAGGATCATACTTCAGAGGAATGTTTCGCCATTCCCAAAGCAGTGTTTCTCAACCTTGGCAAATTTAAGATGTATGGACTTCAACTTCCCAGCCAGTCCACACATCTTAAAGTTGTCAAGATTGAGAAACACTGCCGCAGAGACTATTAATCATAGGGAATCACGCAGTATACGAAACACACAATTCCTCTCCACCCCACAGCATTTCTTGTTTTAATCAACCTCTAGAAATACATTATCTACCACAAACCAATATTGTCTTTCTTGTTCAGACTCAGCATTGTTCACCAATTAGCTCTTCGCACAGCACTATTCCATCTGAAGAGAAAGAGTGGGAATGCCCATTTGTATCTCCAATGTTTTTAACATATTTATATTTTTGCCTGAAAATAACCTAGTATGTATTTGCAATAAATGCAAGTGCGTAACGGTGCTTGAAGAAAAAGCCAAAGGACTGGAACAGTGAGTTATCATACTGTAACTTATAAAAGAGAGTGAAGATGTATCAGATCAAACAAATGAAGCCTATAGTTGGAGCTGGGAGAGGAAGCAACTCTCCATTAGCCAGCAAATGACACAAAGAAGTAAACCCAGTGGAGTTGTATATGCAGCCTTTTGCTGGCATTCCCAATGGAAGTGCTGTCCACGCATACCCTTGCATGCAGAGACAAAAAGCCTTGGAAACACGCAGGCCAAGTTTTCTGAACAGCATGGCTGCTTTAACACCAGTGTGCCCTGCGGCATGTTCTTTGAATGCTTCACAGAACCCTAGTTTGCATTTATGAGTGTTTGCCTCTGTATCATGTCCTGTGCAAGATACTGATTCACAGGAAGCATCTGAAAGAGAATCTTGGGTACCTTTGAGGAGGGTGCTAGGGAGTTAAGAAAAACAAACAGGGTTTTAACTTTTTAGACAGATTTCAGACAGGCAATGGAACCAAAGCTAAAGCAAGAAAGCACTAATTTAACAGCATCTTATACGTTTCTTTCCATTATTCCCAACTTATTCTGCATGTATTCCTTACAGTTAATATTCTGATCTAAAACAAAGACATCACCCCCCAAATGTGGAATTATCCTAATACATTTCAGTTAACAAATGATTTTTTTCAGCCTGTTTTACTTCTTGAAATCTGCTTTGGAGCAGGCTAGGAAAATCTCTGAAACAATACTGGAAGGGAAAGACATGAAAATTACTTCCTTTCTCTGCCAGCAAGTCCCTGAGTAATGGACTTTGGTATTAGTAGTGTCCTTCCATTTGTAGAAATCTAGTTAGGATCCAAGCCATTAATTTAAATCAGCAAGTTAAAGTTGAAGCAAATGCATTCCCTCTTTCTCAAGCTAGTTGCAGAGGTGGGAAACAGGTGGCCTTCCAGAAGCTGCTGAAGGATAACTCAGAACTGGTCATGCTAACTGTAACTGCTGAGAGTCATGGGTTCCTCATTTATGATCTAACAACATTTCACTTAGCCAGAATGATAAATTGTGTCTCTAAGTAAATTCACATTGACAAAGGGAAAAAGTCAAAATCACAACTCTCTTTATGCCTGCCACATGAAAAGAAGCAATCTTTTAACATTTTGTACACTCTGACTGTATATTGCACCAAAGGAACTTATCACACATTATTAGCTAGAAACTAATGCACATTTCTTGATGACAGCTTCTCAAAAGGAGAATTTTAAGAAGTTGTACAGTTTCTCAAACCTTAGCTGTGGAAACATAAACATCCTGAAAATTCATATGCTCTCCATATGTCTCTGTTTATTCAAGTTCACCTATGACTTGAGATTCAAGGACAAAGCACACACAAAAACACCGAAATCCTAGAACACTTAGCAGTTTAATCCACAAATGCACAACTTTTTCCAGACTGAGGGAAATGCTCTGAATTTAAGAAGTATGCTGTGGACCACATTCCAAAAAGTGGACAGGGCCATGACAAAAATAAAATTTGATTTAATTCAGTGTAATTAAAATTACTTGAATAAATATAATTAATGTGCTTTGTCCTATTTTTTTTAACACTTTTCCCTTTCTGACATGTTAAAAATTACTGTTATCATTTTTACCACTGACTCCATACCAAACACTTTATGGAGACCACTTGCAACCCTGATCCACAACTTGTGCACCCCAATTCAATTCCCCCCAAAAAGGAAAAAACCTGGCAGTTGTTATCTATTACAAGCATGATATAGGTGTAGTGCAATTTGAAGTATCTACTTCATCTTAGGCATAAGGAACAAACTGAGTTTTAACAAAATGGGTCAGACTTTTCAAAATTAAAAGTGAAAAATCTTCTGTTTAAGTAAAATTCAAGATGACTGGTATAGAACATGAGCCATGACTTTAACAAATAATACAAAAAAGCACTCTTAAAATAATATCTGAACAGATTTCCTGGGATCTGCCCTTTCTCTTCTCTAATAAGGAGCAGGTGAGAGAGTAGTACTGAAGTCTGCAACTCACTCTAGATCAGACAATGAAAATTAAACTCATCCTGTTCAGTGGAGGCAGAACACTTCATGAATTACATTTAGGAGCAAGGAAGAAATTACTTTGACTTTGGGGCATTAAAAGCACGTTGCAGTGAGAATTCAAGGAACCCATACATGGCACCATGGTCGACACTGTGGTGGTGGCTGACACTTGGAGATTAGGGGAAGTATCTGGGTGGGAATGTGTTTAAGGAAGTATTCATTGTAATCACAAACTCTTTGCTGATAATTTGTTTCATTGTCTGTTAGACCACCTATCCATGCAAACCGCTTTGGCAGGTTACTGTCAGTGAAACCTGTGCTTAAATGGAAGGAATACATATTACAATATTGAAATATTAAAAATTGTGCTCAAACCCTTCAATGACCATTTCCATTCTCCCTGGGCTAACAGAGAAGGGTGCAACATAACTGCAACACCTTCACATCCTGCTCTTTAGCAGTCAAGAGCAGCACACTCATTCCCCCCTCCCCTCAGTGATCATGTCGGAAGAAAGCTACTATTTTAAAACAGCACACAATATTCATTTACACACGGAGTCAGAAATATCTCAATTGTGCAAAAGGATCTTATAAAGAGTAGGAATATTTTTGCTATACTATAAAATTAATTTATCTTATTGCATCGATCTCCAAATAACATTCCAAAACTTTAAAAGATTTGAGTAATTAGAGCATGATCCAAATCGTGCTTTTCCATAACCATGACGGTGCTGCCAGTAGAGATACAAAAAGACCCAGGGATATGTTGGAGCAGATAGAGGGAGCACAGCTGGAAACCAGCAGAAAAAAATGTGTTTCTCTTGTCTTTTCCATCAGATGGAAAAAAGCAGGGTAAGAATCCTACATAAACCCCAGAGTATAGATGAAAAATTGCCAAGGATTCTGGGACAACAGAAAGAAATGTTTTCTTCTGTTTTTTTTTCCAGAAAAAGTAAGAAAATGGGGGGGGGGGTGGATAAAATATAAGCATATTTAATTTATAACACCATTGACAAATGTAAGCTTTGTTATGAATTTACTTTAAAATATTTTCACTACTAGTTGCAGAACTCTTTATGTTGTGCCTGTAATGTGTTATTTTTGCCTGCTTAGAAGTAACACACAGGTAAAAAGAGCACTAAAAATGTGCCATCACCATTTTACTAAAACAAAGGAAGTTATATACTTTGAATTTTGTCCAAAAAGGAAGCACAAATAAAAAAAGTGGCGAAGGAATATGTAGTATATTTGGCCACATGAAGTGTATAACCCATTATATTTTTTGCATTTGAAGTACTATAACTATCAGCTATTTTTACTTCAAGTATCAGTCTTTTTATCATTTTACAGATTTCTGAAAAATAGTTTGAGGAGATGCAGTTCTTTGCCATTTCACATGCTAGCCTGCTTCTTGATTTAATGAATTTCGCATCTCTACTTTACAATTGTTCTAATGACTTTTTCTCTTAGGTATCAACAAAAGAGAAAACCCCTCCTTTAAATTGACAAAGATCTTACATTAAACCAAATTATTTCATATACATGATCAACATTATCCAAGTTATAACTATCCAAGCTTAAATTCTCAGTATATTTGTTGTCAGTTATTCAGGCACTTTAAGTCTGAGGATTACTTTCTCCTCATTCAGCAAATCAAGCTCTTGAAAATAAAGGCTTGAGATTTATCTATAGCTTTAATATATTTCTATTTAAGTGACATGTCTATTTCTGACATTTCTATTTAAAACCTAATCTAAAATACAACACTGTTTCCCACTGCACTTAAATATACAACTATGCATAACACAGTAAAATCATCCCTATTTAGACAAATGCCAGGCCTGAAGTCATAGATGACACACAATATTGGTTTCAGGGGTGTGGTCAGTATTGAATCCACGAAGAAGCGCCTGCTATATAAACAATTTCAGAAGGCCTCCTTTTATAAGGAAGCAGCAAGGGGAAACAACTGCATTCAGAAACCACACTGTGGCTCATGAATTCATTATTTTATTCTTCCATTTACACCAGCATTTTGCTTCTACAAAGACCCAAACCTTAAAATAAAAAATGTGCCTGCCATGAGATTGTGCAGTTCCAATGGGAAATAATCTAACCCTGATTGCTTAGAAGGAAGCTATCGGATCAGGGTAATCTCACATTCAGACAAATGCAGAATCTCAACACTTTGCAGATTTATCTGGCTTTGAGGAGAATGGTGGTAGTTACAGTGCTACCTGTATGTTATCCTGAGGACACAGAACATTTCTACACCACCACTCCCCAGTCCTTAAAACAGTCTGCAGCTGACTCACAATAATTTCTACTACAGTGGTCCCTCCAGCTGACCAATAGAATATGACGAATGCCACTCAAGAGTGCCCAATCCTCCATTCACATCCTTAGTTCAGATTATGTACATTTAACTGATTTCCCCCCCAAAATCCAAGCAGGTGCTATGAGAGGGAGCTGGAAAACCACCAAGGTGTTGTCTTCTTTGTTGCACTTTTTAAATGGAAAGAATAGCATTCTGAGTTGATGCTATGGCAGCTAAACTTTAGTTCAGGACTAGAAGATGGACGAGGCAAGAGCCTGTAGCTTATTAAAGAGAAGGGTCACCTTGGTGAAGTTTTAAATGCACAATTGCCAAGCCAAAAAGAAATCAGCTTAGATGCCAAAAACAAGTAACTGTGGGAGATCACACGGGTCCACAGCTCATTGTGAAACAGTGTAAAGACCCCGTATGGAACTGTTCGTTTCTTTGATCCTCAGAAGGCACAGGCCATTCCCAAAGTCTTTAGAATCCATAAGCTCTTTGGCAGCATAGGGACAATTCTTGCTAAAACTAAATAATGGTGCTAACCTCTTAAAGCCAAGAGCCTTACTAAACGTTCCTCTTTCCCCAAAGATAACTGCCTTCCAGCTGGCTTCTTGCTCCAGAGTCGAGCATCACATCTCTAAAACACTGCACTCATTCCTTCCACATGCCTGCATCACCACCTCCCATGCCAAAAGTTTAATGCGCATCTGCAAATAATTAAACAACTAAATGTTAAACAAACATTTAATCCTTTTGTGCTTTTTTTGGTAACAATATGAGGGTAGGTGGTGTCTCAAATGCTTTTTTGAGTACAGTGGCACCATACATCAATAATCTTATGAATTTCCTTTATTTTAATAAAGTTAGTAACCTTGTGACTTCTTGGTTATGCAGCTTTAAAAACACTAACATTGGGATAAGTTCTGAAAGACTTTTCAAAACTGCAATGAGTTCTTGTTCCAAAGCCTTTAAATTTGGTTATTCTATCTTCCTCTTATCCCAAGAGAAAAGCTCTAGGACAAATATATGAAGAGACCTGTTCAATTCAAACTGCAAGCATGAAAAGGAAGCTAGGTTGTCTTCTCCATCCAGAGCTAGCCAAAACTTTGGAGGAAAAGATGTAAAACTACACTTCTTGGTCACAGTCCAGAATGTTAATATGCAACATCCTATCAGATATATCTATAAATCTTTGGAATATTAAAAGACTTTCAAGAAAAACATACTGAAAATCATTCTAAAATCCCAACTGCAAAAACTTTGGAAGTCTTAGCTGAAATAAGCCTGCTTTGAATCTTTTCTGAACATTCAGAAACTTGTAATTCAAAATCAAGGAAAACTGTCTTCTCCCTCTAGGTTATTAACAGCAAACAAGCTGAAACAGAGGAGACCAACAGAATGATTCATAAAAATTAAGAACAATTTTCATTTGAATGTGTGTACATCAACATCAAATGTACAAAAATGGCATTCTTATTGTCATGCAAAGAAGAATGCCACAATCACCTCAGCTATAAGACAGCCTTGATAGTGATAATCAAAACTGACTAGGTTCCAACAGTATGCTCAGCTTAAACCATGGTTTACAAATCACAGTGCTTAGGCTCACATTAAGTCAAAACTTTTAAAAATATATGCCTTAGCCTTAGCTGCTCTTTGACTGGTCATGCAAGTCTAATACGTGACACACGTCAAGGTAATATTTCTCTACAGCTTCCACTCTTCTAACTTTCTGATACATTAAACACAGTTTTAAACAAAAATCACAAGGCAGCAGAAATATTTATTCTGGGTGTATGTTTAAAATACCAATTAGACCAGGATCACGCATACTGCATCTGAGCTGCAAAAATGCAAATAGTAACTTTCACCTTTTTTTCAACAGCAGAGATAACAGGAGAGACATAGAAAACTCTAGTTAGACATTTGCAGTCGAGATATGGTATATCTAGTCAGAAGTAACAGAATTGATGAATAGGGGTTTAAAAGGGGAACAGACTGAGGTTAGAAGGAATAAACAAAATAAAGAGGAAGGAGTATGCTTTGGATTTGTATATTTGCTTGCTAGTTAAAAGTTGTTTTTGTTAAAGCAGAACCTCTACATCACAAACTGTACACAATGCAAACTTGCATTATACTTGAAATAATTACAGTCAATCTATCAGATATTTTACTAAACACACATTTCATTCAAAGAAAGCCCAAAAGACATTTCAGGAAATTAATGAACCAATATGCAAATGTATTTTCTGGAAAAGAGCTGGCTATATAGTATGTCTAATTCTTCTACTGAAATCAGACTAAAAAGTGTGCCCCATCTTATTCAGCTTTTTAGATTATACAAATCTCAGCATTAATGAACCATCACTGTGTTTAATGAGAATACACAATTTAGAAACTATTTTCTACAGATAGCCCTTTAAATTAAAAATTTCCAGTTATTATAGTACTTCCTTTAGGTATTGCTTATAACAATGATGAAACCCTCCTGCAAATTTTGAATTTTATTCCAAAGCATGGCCTTTTGATTCAAAGTTTAAGTTTAGTTTAAGGATTCTAAAGTTCACAATCAATGTGCTAAACCAGCCTTTCTCAACCTTTTGACCCTGGAGCAACCCTTGAAATATTTTTCAGGTCTCAGGGAGCCCCTGCACATTCACGCTCAAATATAGGTCACAAGTTACAAAAAGTATATTTGTTTCATGTGTAGGCCTGTATTTATGCATTAACAGCGTTCTTAAACTAAAAATAAAGAATGAAAGTACCTCTTCAATGTGAAGTTGCCTGAATTTGAAATATTTTTTAAAATAAATTGTGCTCTCCCAGGGAACCCCTAGTGACCTCTCACGGAACCCTAAGGTGCCACCGAACCCTGGTGGAGAAACCCTGTGCTAGACTATATGGACCACAATCAAAAGAAAGGGATATTTTTATTCAGAAACCTGTAATCTTACAAAGTTCATAAGGAAGTTTTAATAGCACATTAATTAAGTTATTAGCTACAATGAATTCTGAGAGCCAGTTTGGTGTAGTGTTTAAGGCACCAGGCTAGCAACCAAGAGACAGTGAGTTCTAGTCCCGCCTTAGGTACTAAGCCAACTGGGTGACCTTGGGCCAGTCACTCTCAGCCCTGGGAAGAAGGCAATGACAAACCACTTCCAAAAATCTTGCCAAGAAAACTACAGGGAGTAGTTTAGGTAGTCACCGGGAGTCAACACTGACCCGAAGACATACACACACAAAACAAAAAACCCTTTGAATTCCACCCACTGATGAAAGCCTCATAAACAGATAATTTTTACAAAAATAGTTTTTTTATTTTGTTTATTTATTTATTCAATTTCTATAGCCACCCATCTCAGCAAGTGACTCTGGGCAGCTATTTATTTTCTTAATATTTTTTTGTTTGCTTTGGAGATGACACTATTGATTTTTAATCCTGACTCCAGATGCTACACATGCTCCCGAAGTCCTGGAGGAAAGGCAAAGTATAAATCTGACAGTGAAATGTGCCCTCTGGAAGACATTCCAATTCCTGGACCTCAAGAAGGTGGTCATAATGGGGATAGAGAATGTAGTATCTCATAGCACAATAAAACTGTTCCCTCTCCCAAATGTCATTAAAGCTGTTGTCTTCTATGCAGCCTGTATCTCCATAGCCAACATTTAGGCCCTAGAAATTTACTGACTAGCTTAGCCTTGGCTGCGTACTGATGTGCAATACCAGGCTGCAAATTGTTTGTATGGAGATATGTAACAGAGTCATAAGATGAACCCCAAATCTCCACATTCACAAGCCAAAACACTGTGGCTTAGAGTAGGCCAGTGCCTCTGGCTGCATATTGTGTTAAGTCACGGTTATTTAACCAGGGTTCACTAAGTAAACCATAGCTAGCTGCACATATGACATGTTAGGCCAGAATCATGTCTCTATAGCCTCCTTGGAAGATCCTAATGCGACAGACACTCTGTCTGAAGCATTTCAGAGCTATACAGGAAAAGGATACCAGTCTCACTGGCATTGCCAGGATTTTTGGCTTTCCATTCCCCTTCTAGCTTCACTTTTGACACTTCCCTACAAAAATGCAGAGACATAGTGCATATATCTAGTGTCTAACTAAGAAGAACCCTCAACTCTGCTCATTATTGGGCTGATTGTATGATGAATGAATAAATAAAGCAGTGCAAGGCAGAGAAGGGTCTCTCTAGGGCCTTACTTTGGCAGAGAAATTGGCAGAGAGAAAACACCATTAAAGAGGAAGTCATTGCCCTCAATTCCCCTCTCTTTCCTAAGAAGTAGTTGATAAATCTGCAGCCTTTTCTGTTTTCTTAGATCAGGAATGACTGCAAGTGCAAGGTCATTTGGCTGGCTGCCTGCTGGAAGATCCTTCACAAGTTGAGAGATAAATAACACCACTTCTTTTCTACCCTTCTCACCGCCTCTTGGTGCTTGGGTTCCACCTTCAGTCAAGCAGGCCTTTTCCAACCCCCACCAGGGCCAGAGAATCCCCCACCCCTGTTGTTCCAAAAAGATGCCACCTTCTGTAATGTAGCAGGTTGAAAATTCCAGCCTAGGGGCTGATGCACACAATTACACTTGGCCAACATCAAGCAGAGGAAGCTTTCAGAACTGCAGGATGGGTCACAGTGGGTTGACACCCCATTAAGTCTCCCCCCACCCCGACCCTCAGGAAGGTGGAGGAGAAGAGGAGCAACCACTTCCACTTGGCCAGGCTTGAACTTAGCCTGCCCCCGCGTAGCTGAAGGCCAAGTTTTCTCAAACTTGGGACCTCGCCCACAACTCGACCAACATTCCCCGGTTACGGATCTTCCAAAAATAGCTTTCTTACAACGACGCCTTCTTCTCCTCCTCCTCCTCCCCCCTCCTGCCCAGACATCACCCGGTGAGCATTTCAAAGCGTTACCTGCAGAAACCGCCGTGCTGGCCTTGTCTGCTCTCTGGCCTGTACCTGAAAACAAGTTAAGCAGGAGTTTATTATGGCGTGGAAATGTTCCAGGCTGTAGCTGGCCTAGCGAAGAAGTCATTCCCAGCCCCGCGGCTTCTCCACTGCGCCTACGAAGCTAACGCGTTGCCGGCAGCTTCGGATTTCGCCGGTGCGTGTTCCTAATACTTGCCATGCGGGGGCTGCAGGAGGCATGCAGGAATGGCCTTGGAGGCAATCCTAGACACTCTCGCCTGGGCGTAAGCCCCACCGCTTTGCTCTGTGGTTTTTACTGCTCGGTAGGCATGGAGAGGATTGCGCGGTGAGGGGCTCTTCGCGCGTAGGGGCAGGGGTGGGGGAGAAAGAGGGCGGGTGCCACAGTCCAGCGGAGATGGTTAATTAGGAGCAAGGAGAGGAGGTGTGGGCAAGAAGCAGGCGGGCAGAGCCGGGGGAGTGCGGAACAGCACAGCTCCAAGAATGGCAGAGGCTAAGGAGCACCAAATGCCGGTCTGGCGATACGACGGTTGGGATCAAAGCAACGTACAAGGAGTCCCACAGGTGCACCTTGATCCTGTCCCGCCTGGGAAGAAGCGGGGTCCGCGGCTCGCCTAAGAACACGCTACGCAACTCCGCGCTTTCTAGAACAGCCTTGGCACTTCTAGTCCCGCCCTTCCTTTGCTGATGCGCTTGGCGTTCTGCGCTCCTATTGAGCGGCTGCCACGTCGGAAACCCCTCCTCCCCACCCCCCTGCGAGCCTGGCACAGACCTAGGAAAGGCTGCGGGAATACCGTAATGCTTCCAAGAGCTGTCCCCCTTCCCACCTTCGGAAGAGCTGAGCCGGCTGGAAACTTGGTTCCGCCGTCTCGCCTCGCCTCGCCCTGCTGTACGCACCAACTTGCACGTTTTCTTTACAACATTATGGCTCATGCCTAAGACTTTTATGGACAACAGGCTTTTCCACAGAAGACATAGCGAGAAACAACCAGTGGAAACCCGCGGAGTATGCCTATGTGTCTGGGTTCACGTAAGGACCTAATTGAAGCATGGCTTATTGAATGAACTATTGTCCACATCAGTCTAAGCTGTAAATTATGGTTTACAAATCAGAAAAGTCTGGGTTCATCTGTCATACTAAGCCATAAGGTGGTTCAGTTCTCTTCCCATGTATGTCGTGAGCCGCTGATTTTGTTTTTTGTTTTTATAATTAAAGAGGGTTTCAGCAGAATAAAAACAGTACAGTACAAATTTTAAGTTGAAAGAAGAATACAGAAAAGTAATAAGTAAGTGAAGAAGAAATAAAAAGAGAAGTAGGAATGAAAGACAAAGAAAAAAGATTACAAAGAAGTGGCTTCCAATCTTCTTAACAGCAGTTATAAGCGTGTTTATATTTTACCCTCTGTCTCCAAGGTTACATCATAATTTCCTTCTTTCCATAATCTACCCCTTCTAATCATCAAATCCAAAACTCACAAGTTCATTTTTTCTTTTTTCAGCAAAAAGTCCATAAAGGGTTTCCAGTCACTAATAAGGGTAGTATTTGATCTTTCCCTAAGCAAAGTGAGCCACTGATTTTGAACTGAAAGGTAAGCTGTGCTCTTAAATAGGCACATTAAACTCGTTCTGATGGCTTCAGAGAAACTCTCCCATTCTGATACATACAGGGGATGTTCAAACCTGAAATACAGATTGTCTCCTGAAAGTATACATCACATTTCATTTGGATATTTTCCTGTCTAAAATGTTTACAGAAAACTGAAAGGAAAAAAAATCCCACATGTTCAAATTAAACTGTAGAATTGCAGTTTATATCTCAGTTCAGAAAGGCCATGAGGAAAAGATATATTATCCTTCTTGATACCTTGGGCGGTAGATTGTTATTCTTCGTGCCTTACCAGAATAAAGAATAAGACACACACAAATAGTTGATTGCCCACTCCCAAAGCAAAATGGAGCAATTATTTATGGTATTTCTTTTTCCCACACGATATTTAGCTTTGTCCTTTCAGTCTAAGTTGGAACTGTACAACTGTTCGTTGTTGATGTAATTAATTTCTGTCCTGAGAAACTCTAGCTCCCAATATAACTCCCATACCACCTTTCTTTCAACACCTCCCCCCCAAAACCAGGAACTTCTTTTCTTTCTTCCTGATTCAAATAAAGGCTCGCCTGAATCTCCTTTGCAGCTCCTTCAGTCATTACATTTATCAAGAATTTGACGATCAGGAGCCCCTTTGCCACACACAGAAGGCATAGGCATCCACAAGGGATGGGGTGGAAGGGGGACAAGAAACAGAACATGCATCATGATGTCATGACACAAAGTCCACAACTTGCCTACTTGGTCAGATGTAGGATGGGATGGGCTGCCTCAGCTGGGAACTCTTTGGCCAGTACTGGGAAAGAAATCTGAGCAGATTCCCCTCCTGGCTGGCCTGAAGCAATTTGATGCAAATTGCTTTCTGACAGTGAATTGGGGGATCACCTTGCTTCAGCGAAATGAATCATGTTGCCACTCACTCACTTTGCACAGTCTTAGTGAGCTTAACAATTGCCCATGAAGAATTGGAGGCCATAGATCAGACCAGTTAAAGCTATGGTCTTTCCAATTGTAACATACTGCTGTGAAAGTTGGACATTGAGAAAGAGTGATGGAAAGGAGAGAGAAAAAAATGAATTATAGATCAGATAGCTACTATGAGTACTACAGACTGCCAGAGGAACCAATCACTCCATACAGGAGCAAATTACCACCTCCTTCAGGTGATGATCAGCAAGCAGAAGCTCACATGTTTTGGCCACTTGATGAGAGCAGATGATAAATTAGAAAACATTACTACACTTTGCAGAGTTGTGAGAAGTAGAAAAAGGGTAAGATGATGGATGAGGTGAATGGATGGGATCAAAAAAATTACTGTATTGGAATATCCTTGGAACAGCTTGTTACTGGAAACAAGTAGAGATGGTGAAAAATTGTCTATGCAGTTGCTAAGAGTCAAGCCTAATTTAGTGGTACCTAACTAAACTGCAACTTGAAAGTCATGCAGGCTGGAATTTCTCAGAGTTGAGTCCCAACACATCAGAGGATAGCAGGGTAAGCTGTCCTAGAGATTCACTGCAATTTCTGATTCTCTATAAAACCAACAGTCATTATAATTTTAAGTGGAGGAACTGATTATGAAACAATGCAGAGCCCACAAATAACCTGCTTTATGATGATGGGTAGAAAACACAGAGTGGATGTGCTTCTGTGTTCTAGTCTTAAATTGGAGACTAGAACTGTATCTTTTCATACATATAATGATTTCAAGGCATAAGTGTAAAAAGGGCATCCTATGGGCAGGCACATATGACATATCAGCGTACCTTAAATGGTCTGCAGAGACCCTGCAGAATGGATGAAGATGGGTGCCTTACATCTTACTAATGTTTATTTTATTTTATCCCTTAACTTTCCTGAAAGGTTCTTCTCAAATTGGATCCCAGCCATGCCCAGTGTTGGAGTGTGGGCCTAGGTATGCTGTGCAAAACCTAGTGTAGCCTTCCAGCCAACGGACATTGCTCCTCTCTGAGTTGCAATATGCAACAATCTTGCTTCATTTGCGTATTTGTATATTCCAGGAAATACAGAGTTCCGTTGGCAGAGTTTTGGAAGTGATTTGCCACTGTCTTCTTTGTGGATCTTGTTTCAATGTCCCAGTCCAGCTTACAGGCCTGATATAAGGAGTCTAAACTCTTTCTTGTGCTGACCTAGAAATCACAGATGACCCTGCTTACCTTCCAAAACCAGCCACGTTCAGGCAGACGATGCCGCTTTCCTTGAATCAGAACAGATTAAAATTCCAATTCTAATATAGCAGTAACTAAGCACAAAATAGATTTTTCAGCTGGAAGAATGCACCTTAAAGTTTGCCTACAGGACTATAATTAGCATGCTTTGATTTCTGGCTTTTCTTCCTGGTTATTTTCACAGATGCATGTTCATTCATGAAAAATATAAAAGAAATGCTCAAATTTCCGCTCAAATTTCCACTCAAATTACAAAATAAAGCTTATTCAAACTATAGAACAGCCTGATTAGTTGGTGAAATGGTGGTTGAGTTGCTGGAATTGTTCATATTGCTTCCAATGTACTTTCAGGCAATAATTTAGTGACATAAGTGAAAATAAAAATACATCTCTCTACATTACTGTTCCATCTGTCAGATACATGGATTCACTGACAACCTAAAAAAAGGATTATACTCTTCTTTTTAAGGATAGTATTCCTAAATATTTGTGTTGTAACCTAAAAATGATCTATTACTGCTATTTTAGTTTTCATACTTGATCTGTTGGTTTTACCCTTTATATACTGAATATTTAATTTTGCACATCATGATTTCATATTTTTAAATTATAATCTATTGTTCATCTGTTGAACTAACCACATTAAATTGCAATATATAAAGAGCATGTGGCTTGTAAATTAGCTTTTAAACTGACTATTTTTTTTTTAAGTTTTGAATGATTTGGAAACACTGTCTTTAGAACTGGTTATGCTGAACAGTGTGTAAATTGTGCTTGGCATCAGTTTCAAGGTTCCAGTCCTTTTATTTGTTTTTATGGTCCAATGTCTGTTTCAACTATCTCTTCCCATGTCTTCTGCCTTACTGCTTCTTACTTTTGAGCAAGCTTCCACTTCTTGGAGTTCTGTCAAGATCATTCCCTTTGCACTTATTAGTCCTCCCTCAAGGCTCCCATGATTAATAAAGCCATCCCTGAACCAGTCCCTAGCCACCTTTCAGTCCATCTGTGATTTCTAGTTCAGCACAAGAAAGAGTTTAGACTCCTTATATCTGTTCAACCTATTCTCCGCACCCATGGAGAGAGAAGTAGCCTCTGTGCACTAGCTGCTGCAATGTGTTGATCTTTAGTAGCATAGGTCTTTTGGGGCAATTCAGCTTAACATTCTTAGCTTCCTCAGACTCTTCTACAGGTGAGGTTCTCAGTTATACAGGAGATTTAAATTCTTTCGTTCACAAGTTAAGAGACACTTCCTTCAGACTTTTCCATTCAGCACAGGGTGTTATGAACTGGCAAATGAAGGGGACAAAGACTAGTACATGTGTCCTTCTCCTTTCTTGGTGAGTATCTGAAGAGATTCCCATGATCCCTCTTCTGTTGGGATGTTGTCCCAACAGAAATGATGTTGTCCACCATTTCCTTAGTGAGAGAACTGCTGTTGGGCCAATCTGTATCTTCATGCTGTGTTTATGCAGCTACTTAGGCCTATTTGCAGTGCCCGTTATTTATTTATTTATTTGTTTGTTTATTTAAATTTGCACCACCGCCCATCTCCCCCAACAAGGGACTCTGGACGGTTTACAATAAAACATTAAGTATGCATTAAGTATGGATGGAAAAGCATGTAGACTTCATATAATTTGGCTTTTCTACTACTCCAATTATGCTGAGTTTCTGAAGGAGGAGAAGCTTTCCATAGATGTCTGTACCTAATAATGGGCATTAAAAGTTCAGCATTTTGTATTATGTCATTGTGTAAATCAAATAAAATAATAAAAGGAATTCTCAGTGCATATCCTTTTGCAATCATCTTCACTATTAATGGACTAGCTTCCTGACTATGGTCTCAGATTTGCTCACTGCCCAGAGTCACTGGGAATCAGGCGGTATATAAATTTAATAAATAAACCTGGTGGCTATTATCATTTTATTACAGTGCCAGATAAAGATCTTACTTCCCAAGCAGGAGCATCCATGGCACATTCGTGTCAAAATCTGCAATATTGTAGGCCTAGCATCATAAACCAAGCCCTACTGTTTTTTGTACTTGTATGAAATTTCAATTTCACATGCCTGAAATTCTAATATCTTGGGGGAATCCTTGGTGTTTGATTGCTTGGGGTTTGATTCAGTACTACTGACTGTTTTTATATTGTGATGTTTCAGTTTGTTGCATTGTAATTTTTTATTTTTTTGTAAGCCACTCTAAGAAGCAGATGAAAGACAGGACATACATCACATTCATAAATGTGAATAAAATAAAAGCCCTACAAAATGGTTGGAAAATGTCTATTTATTTATTTGATTTTGGTGCCACCCAACTCCAATCCAACTCTGGGTTGCTCACAATGTAAACAAAATAAGATAAAAATACAATAAAAAACAAATGAACAAGTTGGGGAATCCAGCTACACAACAGTGAAAACATATGCAAAACATGCAAAAACATAAAGCAAGGGGCTTCAGCCACCGTAACCCAAGGCCTGGAAGAGCAGCCAGGTCTTTAAGGCCTTCTGGAACACCACCAGGGTGACAGCCACCCAGATCTCAGGGTGGATCTTATTCCAGAAGGCAGATGTTATAACAGAGAAGGCATACTTCTTCTGATAGATGGCATTGTTTGATCAAAGACTTTGAATACACCCACTGTGTCAGCTCATACTGGTTGGGCATAAACCATGGGAGATAGGGAATCCTTCAAATAACTGAGCCTTACTCCATGTAGGGCTTATAGGTGATAACCAGCACCTTGAATCACATGCATAATCATATTGGCAACCACTACAACTCACAAAGCAAGGGTGATGTGGCCATACTGAGGCATACTCATCACTGCCTGCACTGCTGCATTCTGGACCAGTTGAAGTTTCTGAGTAGTCTTCAAGGGCAGCCCTTACAATAGTTTTGCTGTGAGGTGATAAGGTATAAGTAACTGTTGAAGGGCCTCCCAGTGCAGGAAATGACACAGCTGGAGCACCAAATGAAACTATGCAAAGGACTTCTTGCCCACTGCTGCTACCTGTTCTTTCAGCAGGAACTGTGAGTCTAAGAAGATTGCACACCACTCCTGACTAAGGAAGTGCAACCCCATCCAAGGGTAAAAATGAAAGATCCCCAGTTTCCGGTGGCCTCAACATCCACAGTCACTCAGTTTTAGTAGGACTGAGTCAGAGTTGGTTTCTCCCCATCCAGGCCTGAACAGCTGCCAGGCACTGGGTTAGGACCAATAGCCTCACTTGGCCAGCCTGGGGTCAAAAATATAAATGGGTATCATAAGTGATGATGATGAACCCTAACCAGAGTTGAACTCACCCAGTGGTGTCAGGTAGATGTTAAACAGGAAGGGGGAGAGCATCGAGCCCTGTGGGACCCCACAAAGAAGAACCTTAGGGAGGGACCACTCCTCCCACCACACCTATTACAACTGGCCTTGAATGAAGAAAGAGAACCACCATAAAACAGTGCCCCCAATTCTGAATCCCAGAAGGATACCATTGTTGGAATCATACCTGGAAAATGTACCTGGATATGGGTGCAAGCCACAGTCTTCTTGTGGGCTTTTAACTGAACACAGCATCACTGAAGCACACAAACCAACCAAAACCCTCCAGAACATCCTAAGTAACCCAAAAGACCCAGTAGCCCAAGAAGAAAAAACAGGAGTCATCTACAACATACAGTGTAAGGACTGTAAGAGCCACTATGTAGGACAGACAGGCAGAAGACTAGCAGAGCCCATCCACGAACACCAACTAGCAGACAGAAGACATGATGAAAACTCCTTAATCTCACAACTCATGGACAGACTCAACCATAGTTTCACCTGGGAAACTGTGAACATTCTAGACCAAGCCAAATCCAAAAACACTGGGGCGTTCCTGGAAACTTGGCATTCAGACAAGTCAGCTGTCAACAGGCACATAGAAATAAACCACATTTATGCACCATTCAAAAGAGACAATAAAAAAAGCTAAGAAGGAAGCAAAAAAGGCCAGAACACATCCCCTCCAGCAGCCAACACCCAGATAAGCAGGGATTAACACCACACAAACAATCAAGCAGAAAACAATACTAATCAAGGAACTATTAACTCAGTCAATCAACCAAGCAGCAAACAACAGCCCGATCAAGGAACTCCCAAGGAGAGAGCAACACCCCTACCAACACAAGCAGGGCAAGCTACGGTATATAAACTGAGAGCAAGGCCCACTCCCTCTTTGCACTGAAGATGTTGCCTAGTCTGGCAATGAAACGCCTGCAAGAAAACAACAAGGCTCAGAGAGCACCAGGGACTCCACAGTTCAACCCTGAGCTACAAATACTCTCTTCAATTGATTACCTTCCTTGGCAATTCAAAAGTACTCAAGAATTATATATGTCATATCCATGTGGAAAGTGTTTCATTTTAAGCCGTTTTCAACAGAAAACTTCATGAAATGTACTGTTTCAGTGAGAAGCAGCTCTTTTGAACATTTGACAGTATTTCGAAGTTGAAATAGAGCCATTCTGAGTTTGAAATGTTTCCAAAATGCTTGAAACAATCTGTTTTGCGCTTGAGATGAGATGTTTCATAAGGTCTCATGTTCAAAAGGGTTGAAATGAAACATATGGTAACCCCCCCAATATGTCTATTATATATGTATACACAAACACACACGCACAAACACGTATGTGCATACATATATCTATACACACGCATGCACAAATAAATGTCTGTCTGATTTGCATTAAAGCCACAAAGAGCTCTGAATTTAGTTGTTTAATAACATTATGGTCCCTATTGGCCCAGATTAGATGACTGAATAACAGCAACAATTACAGTTTTGGAATGAACAGGAATAGATTTTTTTAATGTAAAAGAACTGAGCTTCTGGTTCTCAGACTGAAAACAGAAACTCTGAAAAACTGCAGCTATGAATCTGGTTTTACTTTATGCAATATCAAGCAGAAGGATCCTTAATATGAGGAGCATAATCTTACATATTTAAAACACCCACAGAGAGAGAAATCCCACTTGCGTCAGAGGGACTGCTTTTAAAATTCTAAGTATATATTTTTAGACCATGGCCCTAATTGGTACATTTCTACATCCTAGTAAGCCACAAAGAAGATCCCACAAGCTTGAAGTATGTTCTCATTTATCATTTGTGACAGGAAAGGCATTCTTTATGATGATGAACTCTTTGCACTACTGCTTAACCTAAGAAAATAAGAATTGGGTGGATGCAAATTGTTGGCTCATATTTCTGCTTAGTGAAATTATGGTAAAACAAATTATAATCTGAATTATAAAGCCTTGCAAGTCATACCCTCTTGCACATACACAAAGGCATGGAAAGAGATTTGAAGGCAGAAAGATCCTGCAATTGGCAGTCACTGGTGTTATTTTAAACTTCACCATATGGCCAAAATTCAGAATGTGTAATACATATAAAGGAACGATGGGCATTACCCTTTTATGTTTTCTAAATGTAATATGTTTTTTATAGTTATTATTTGGCATTTATAACTATTCTACTCACTACAAAAGTATGGCAACATTGTTAGATTGTATTCTATAAGTTGGCTATATATCTACATTTTTATATCATGATGTGATCTGATTCTTCTTTGCCACATGAGAACTTCAAATAGAAACCCTATTTTTTTTTTAAAAAACCGTAGGATTTCATGCACTTCAGGGGAAAATTTTCTCATTGTCTTCAGTGGGATTTAAAGTACAATTGTTGTTTAAAGTTGGCATTGACTCCATTATCTCATCTTGTAATTGCATACAATTCTGCTCAAAAGAAACATTTTGGAATCTCCATTGGTCATTACTCTTTAACCCCCAAGCTTTGCCACATTTATTTTTGGCAGACAGTTGTAAAGCATCTTAATAATATCCCAGAAACAAACACAAAAATCTAATATATACAGTACACCATGTTTAAATTGTTTCTTAGAGCAATTATCATAATCTTAATGAAAGAACACAGAGGTTCTCTCTGGGGAAGAATGATGAGTTTGCACATTAAGAACATATGTATGGCAGCTGGAGTGAGCCTTTGAGGGCCAATCCATGTTGCAGAACTAATTTTCCTAGTGAAGATGGAGGTCCATTAACATGAGAAAAAGATCTGAGGCTATCATTATATCACCAAGGTACTCAGCAAAGGCATTCCAAAGGCATGTGGGTAGAATCCACTAGACTGAAAATCTTCCTCTTTTGTTGATGTGGTCCAAAATGACCCAAGAAATACAGCAGCCTGAAAATAGCACCTATTTTCTCTCCAATTAGTATCAGTGAAAGAAGGGGGGGGGGGGAGAGAATAACAGGCCAAATTTGAGATAGCAGCTTGAAATATCAGATTTCTCCATCTTCTGCCTTTGCTAGTGTGAAGTCGCAAAGCTTAGAATTCCTCCACCAGACTTTCTTCTATAGGATTATTGTTAAATATTAAAATATGAGCAATTTCTCTACCTAGACAGCATGAACAAATGAGATAATATAGTTACAAATTATCCAAGCTGAATGCACAAAAAATGAGACTTGTGAAAAATGTGTGAGCTCTTATTCAAAATCCCATCCCATCAGTCAGTCAACTCTTTTCTTAGATACCCCAATCCACGCATGTTTTCAATTGCCCCCCCCCCCCCGCAACTGCCTTGCTCAGCCTAGGCATCCTCCAGATGTGGAGAGTTCAACCCCAGAATTTCTCAGGCAGCATAGCTACTGCTGAAAATTCTGGGTTTAAAGACACCCACCTGTAAAAGACTTTGGCATCCAGTACATATACACAAGACATTTCATGACTTGGGATGTGAGATTAATTTGGATGGTTTATGATATTATTTCACTTGTGTGAGCCAGATGTCTAACAATCTATCTCATATAAATTCTCCATTTTAAATTATCTTTTAAAAAGAGCATCTTTGATTTGTGGCAGAGGATGGACTGATTAAAAAGCTGCTGACATAAGTTTATGTCATAGGTGCCAACTAGACAACATTTCATAATTATAAGGAGAGAGAAAGAAAATAGGAGATGCTTGTCTAGTTTGAACATTAAAAACTCTATTGTATGTGCTATCAGTCAGAAGAAGCCTGTCCCAAACCATTTCCATGGTGCTCCATGGATGTCAATATCTAGTTGCTGTGAACTGGTGCCCTCCAGAGTTTTGTGAGAATGTTCAGGTCTTCCCCTATAAGCTCTATAATCCAATTTATGCAAAACAACAACAAAAGATTGGTCACAAAATACGAGAGGAAACGGTTATTGAGAAAAGTAGAGGGGTTTTTTGGATCCCCAGCAGAAGAGATCACAGAACAAAATTCATCTGAATGTGCTGATGCTGAAGAAAACTTGGTCGGTGATCTGATTGGATGATTACATTTCATCTTAATAAGCTAAATCTGAGTATGCCTTTCCATCAAAAATGAAACGCCTTCACTTCTTCCTATATAGCAAGATGCAATAAAAACCAAACAGTTTCAATTTAATCCATTTTTTATTTTGCCAAAACCAAGAAATGTGCTTGCCAACTTCAGAATAAGCCAGACCTCGTAGGCAGCACTAGAAAAGGACCGCTGCCGGCGAAAGACTCCAGCGGCTTCGGAGCGGCAGGCGAAAGTTTTGCTTTCTCTTTCAACATTTTCACTTTTGCCACAACAATAAAGCAGCCAGGAAGCCTGGAGGCACATCTGTAGAAGCCGCGTGAGTAGCCTAGCTACCTAGGCAATTCTGCAGCCCCCTTCATTTCTATTAAAAGCAACAACAACTTTTGACTAGAGAAGAGAAAAAGAAGAAACTTTCTAAGCGGAGAAAAAAAAAACTTTTCTATACTTCGGAGACAAAAAATCTTTACTGCCAGTCCTCACTTAAAAGGAAGTGAATTAATTAATTAATTTCTAACACCATATTGGACTATATTGTAGATGTTTATAAGATTATTTTGAATTGCATGCTCTGTGTGTTTTGATATAAATATTATACATAGCTTTATATAGATAAATATAACATTAGGTGTAGTGATTAAGATAGGTAAATAAAGATTTCTATAAGAGCAAAATGAGCACAAGGAGACAGAATAGGAGAGGCTCAGAAGCCGGGGAAGGAGAATGGCTGAAAGCCATGTTTGAAGATTTTCCGCAAAAAAAAATCCAAAATATTACTCAAAATTTAACCCAACTATTAGAGGAGAAAATAGATGGATTTGAAAAAAGGTTAGATCATAAGTTAGAGACAATGGACAAAAGAATAAAAGCAGACATTCAAGAGGTAAGAGAAAGAGTGGAGAAATTAGAAGTAGAGAATGATATAGAATTAGACCGATTAACTGTGTTAGAGTTAAAAGAAAAAGAACATTGTGTTAGACTTTGAGGTGTACCTGAAAAAAAGGAGGCAGAAATAAGAGAAATAGTGGTTCAAATGCTTGCAAGTTTAATTGAATGGGAGGAAGAAAGGCTAGAAGAAGATATAGAAAAAATATTCAGAGTTAACTCGAAATATGCAAAAATTAACTGGAAACCAAGAGATATAATAATTGAATTTGCTAGGAAAAAGACAAAAGAATTGATAATACAGGCCTCCTATGGGGAAAAAATTAATATCGAAGGAGAGGAGATTATGATATTGAAAGACATACCACTGAGAATATTAAAAAAAAGAAGAGACTATTTCTTTCTCACTGAAGTCCTTAAACGAAATAAAATCCCCTTTAGGTGGAAAGTATTGGAAGGAGTTAATGTCACATTCCAACAACAAAGATATAAACTGAATACTATTTTTAAGGCTCAAGAATTTCTCAGAAAATATAAGAAAGATTTAGAACCAGAAACAGATAGAAGGGAAAGGCCAGAAAGTAAAGAAAGTAAAGTGAAACCTTTAAATATAGAGGAACAAAGTGCAGAGGAACTAGCTTCAAGTTCTAAAGAATTTGCAATACTCCTCTCCAATGAGTGAACTAAAATGCCTTTCCTGGAATATAAATGGAGCCAATACCCCAGCTAAAAGGAAAAAAGTTTTTCACTATTTATACAAATTAAAACAAGATATGTCTTCAAGAAACTCATATTGCAAAAAAAGATAGTAAATATCTGGTAAATAACAAATTAGGAAATGAATTTATAGCAGCAAATGAAAAAAAAATAAATGGAATTGCAATATATGTAAAGCCCCATCTAAATCCTAAATTAATAAGTGATGATAAAAATGGGAGATATTTAATAATAGAATTAGAACTACAAAATTCTAAAGCAATATTGGTTGGAGTATATGCCCTTAATGATAATCAGAATAAATTCTATCAAAATTTATCAAATGAACTTTCCAAATTATCCTATAACAATTGGAATATGATGGGAGATTGGAACGGAGTTACCTTACCAATTATTGACAGAAAATCTGAACAACAAATTAAAAAAAATCAAGGAAAATTGCCCCAATCTTTTTTTGATATGTCAGAAAATTTGGTTCTTGTAGATGCCTGGAGATATAAAAACAGTATGGCTAGAGATTATACATTTTATTCAGACAGATTCAAATCGTTCTCCAGGATCGATATGATATGGGTATCTAAAAAATTGGCAAATAAAATGGCTAGCATACAAATTAAGAAAAGAAAAGGAAAAAAAATATTACTAAAATTCAAGAAAATGGGAAAGAATTAGTTGACAATGAAAAAATTAAAAAGGCATTTCATAATTTCTTTACAAACCTATATAAGAAACAAGAAATTTCAATTGATAAAATTGAAAACTATTTATTGAAAAAAGGAAATTAACTAAAGACCAAAAAGCATTCATTAACAATCCCATCACAACCCAGGAAATTATAGAGGCAATTAGAAAATTGAAAATAGGCAAAGTTCCAGGTCCAGACGGATTTTCAGTAGGTTATTATAAATATTTTCAAGATCAAATTTTGTTACCACTTAAAGATTTAATGAATGTGATTCTGTTAGGAAATCCAATTCCAAAATCGTGGTCAGAGGCAAATATCATACTAATCCCAAAAGAAAAACAAGACCCGTCACTATGTAAAAATTATAGACCTATTTTGTTATTAAACAATGACTATAAAATATTTACTTTAATTCTAACTGAAAGACTAAAAACAATACTTCAAGAAATAATTAACTATGACCAAAATGGTTTTTTACCCCAAAGATATATAAAAAACAATATAAGGACGGTTTTAAATATAATAGAGTATGCTCAATTTCATAATGAAAAACAGATTATGTTGTTATTTTTAGATGCTGAAAAAGCTTTTGACAACCCAGATTGGAATTTTATGCTTAAGACTTTAGAACTGATGGATTTTGGTGATATATTTATAAAAGCAATAAAATCAATTTATATATTTCAAAAAGCCAGAATTGTGATCAACGAAGAGATAACACAAGAATGTCAAATAGAAAAAGGAACAAGGCAAGGTTGTCTGCTATCTCCTTTATTATTTATATTGGTATTGGAGGTTGTAACAGAAGCTATCAGAAAGGATCATCGAATTGAAGGGATAAAGATCAAACAAGAAACATATAAATTAAGAGCCTTTGCGGATGATTTAGTTATCATTTACAAAACCTGTTAATATCAATTGATTACTTATTAAAGACACTACAAGAATATGGAGAATTAGCTGGTTTTAAAATAAATAATCAAAAAACGAAGATGATAAATTTAAACATGCCACAAAATAATCAGAATGTATTAGAAATTAAATCAGGATTTAATAGTGTTTAAAAAGTTAGATATCTAGGGATAGAGATTTCAGCCAAAACTAGTGATTTATTTCAAAATAATTATGTTAAAATATGGAAGGAAATTAAACAAGATTTATTGAGGTGGGAAAAATTAAACTTATCACTTATGGGACGAATCTCTGCAATTAAGATGAATATTCTGCTGAAGATGCTATTTTTATTTCAAACCATTCCAATATTTATAATTGATAAAAATTTTAAATTATGGCAAAAAGATCTTTTAAAATTTATTTGGCAAGGGAAAAGACCAAGAATTAAATTCAAATTATTACAAGAGGATAAGGAAAAAGGAGGCTTGGGTCTTCCCGATTTCAGGTTATATTATGACGCATGTGGTCTATTATGGTTAAAAGAATGGATCACCCTACAAGATTATAAATTACTAAATTTAGAAGGACATGGTTTAAAATTTGGATGGCACGGCTTCTTATGGTATAACAAATTGAAAGTAAATAAAACATTTAATAATCATTGTATTAGACGGTCCATTCTTAAAATTTGGGAAAAATATAAATCTATTTTAACATTGACAGTACCACTATGGATTTCCCCACAAGAAGCTTTTGTAAGGCGACAAACAATAGGAAACAATAAGTGGCTAAAATATTTGGATTTAATAAAATTTGAAGGGACCAAATTTACAATGAAGACAAGAGAAGAACTGGAAAATGAAGGATATTCATGTCAATGGTTTACATATATTCAATTAAAAGAACAATTTAAAATAGATGCCAAAAGTTACAAATTTACAAAAAAACTATCTTGGTGGGATGAACAAATCTATGCTAATAATGACCACATGATCTCTAAAACATATAAAATGCTATTACAAATGAGAATATTAAATGTACAAATTAAGCAATGTATGAACAAATGGGAGAAAAATTTTGGATACAATATTGAATACGATGTTTGGGAAAGAATGTGGACTAAGGGATTAAAATTTACATTAAATTATAATTTAAAAGAAAATTTTTATTAAATGATGTACATGTGGTATATTACTCCTGAAAAATTATCGAAAATGTTTCGAAATACGTCAAATGTTTGTTGGAAATGTAAAAAAGAAATTGGAACTTTATACCATATGTGGTGGACCTGTAAAAAAGCGAACAAATTTTGGTCATCTATACATAATATAATTTGTAAAATGTTGGCAGTAAACCTTGATAAATTACCGGAATTCTATTTATTGGGCTTTATGAACAAAGATTTGGAAAAGAACTATGGAAAACTTCTACTGTATTTGATTACTTTGCCCGAATTCTCTATGCTGCAAAGTGGAAAGAAGAATTAATCCCATTTGTGGAAGAATGGATACTTAAATCCCTAAATTTGGCACAAATGGCAAAACTGACGGACCAACTAAACAATAAAAATATGGAAGACTTTCAAAAGGACTGGACACCCTTTTTTAAATATGTGGAATGGACTCAAAAAGTTAATATGAACATATAGTATGTAAATAGCAAATTATTTGAATTATTTAATCTCTTATTAGAATTAATGAAGGCAATTTAGAGAATTAAGGAAAAAAAAATAACACGCTAGGATATTAAGCTGTACCGTCTAGAAAGTTGGAAACCCAACTCTTTCTATTTATTTATTTGTTTTCCATTTTATCCTTTTTAAATTGTTTTATTTATATATATATATATATATATATATGTATGTATGTATGTATGTATGTATGTATATTTCATTTTTTCTCTTTTTTTTCCTCTGCTCTTCCCTTTTTTTTCTTTTTCTTCTCTCTTCTTCTCTTTTTTGTATTGTAAGATATTATTGTTTGTATGTAATTTTATGTTTATTTAAATAAATTAATAAAGATTCATATTAAAAAAAAATTAAAATTTATGAATGAAATGTCTTCACTTCTTCCTATATAGGAAGATGCAATAAAAACCAAACAGTTTCAATTTAATCAGTTTTTTATTTTGCCGAAACCAAGAAATGTGGTTGCCAGCTTCAGAATAAGCCAGGGTATTAGTCCAACTTCAAACAATGGTTTAATGTTAGAACTTGTTCCAAAGCTGTCAATCATAGAAGGAATCTATCATCAGTTACAATAGCCTGATATTTTCTTTCAGAGTAGTAATCATATATAAATATTTTCTCTAGAATATTTTTGGAAGGATATGATTGGGATAATTTTGCTAGCTACCAAATGTTCCCTTTTGGGCAAGGTACTTGAGAGGGTGATGTTTATGCAGCTGAAGACATTTTTGAGGATGCTGATTATCTCAGCCCTGTGCAGACTGATTTAGGCCTGGGTTTGGAGCTGAGTCACTCTCTGAGAAAGAGGCAGAGAGACAAAGTGCAATTCTGTTGTTTCTGGTTGGTTTTTTTAATCATCTTTCAGTGTCATTGATAAATGGTATTTTCCTGGACTGTCTCTGTGAGTTGGGGGCTGGGGCTTTGTGTTACCATGGTTCTGCCATGGTTCTACTCCTGCTTGCAAGGAAGATCTCTGAATATAGTATTGGGTGCCTCTATATCTTGGCAGCTATGCTCTGGGGTGCCACAAGACAGTTTTGTCCCCAGTGCTATCTAGCATCCCCATGGTGGGGATGGTCATCAAGAGTTTACAAGTGGGTGTCACCAATATGCAGATGACACTTAGCTCTACTTCTCTGTAACATCTAAATCAAGGGAGGCTGTGCATGTCCCAAACTAAAGTCTGGATGCAATGATGGGGTGTATGTGGGCCAGTACATATAATGAACCCCAACAAGACAGAGACCTTGATGGAGGGTAGTTCCAGGTGCAGGAATTAGGGAGTTTATCTGGTCAATATGAGATTTCACCCCCTCAGAAAGATGTAGGCAGTTTGGGGATCCTCATGGTCACTGGAGAACCAAGTGATCTCCTGGTTAGGAGTGCCCATTGCCAGTTTTGATTGGCTTATCAACTATGCCCTTTTCTAGACCCAGACAGCCTAGCTGCACTGGTATATACGCTGGTAACCTCACATTCAGATTTCTCTAATAAATTCTGTATGCGGCTACCCACAGGTTTGGCCTAGAAGATGCAGCCCTGGATTAACCATTAGGCAAAATAAGCTTAGGGCACCAAGGAAAGGGGGGCACCACAGAGATTTTTCTCCTAGCTATCATGCCCTTTACTCTTGCACTCCCACACTCGACTTTAGTCATTTTTTAAAAAAAATAATTGTCCTTATCTGCTGTGCTCAACTTTAATTTTGTAGTTGCTGTTTTTTTCAGTTGCACCACTTTGCACTGGGTTACCCTGAACTGAATTTCCTACTTTGAAACCCATTCACTCAGTTTGGAGAGAGCTCCTTTTAGAGCTCTTTCCAATCTCATTTGGAGCCTATCACCTTGAATCATCTGAGGCCATCAGCAAGGCCAGAGAAAAGGATGAGATTCTGAAAATGAGTTGTCTCAGACCAAGCTAATTGCAGGGCATTAATCAAACAGAAATATTGGATATTTCTCAATTTATCCTAGTGGTCCCTCCTATTCCTGGGACACTATTGCAACTCATTATCATTATGTATCTTTTTGGTAGCCCAATGGCACTGGAAATATAGTTACATTACATTTCCATTATATTTCCATTCATTCCTGAATGGCCAAATACAAATTTCCATTAGGCTATTTAGGTACATCAAGGTTCAGCAGCAGGTGACCCTTGAACTCTTCTCTGGAGTCTTCTTTGACCACTATTGCTGAACATCATCATTCACATCTATCATTTCAAAGCAGAAAATACTGAAAATCATAGTGTACATGCTAAAATCAGCTTAATGTGATTTTAAAAATACCTCCAAATGCAGGAAAAGAATGTATGTGTGTTTGTGTGTGTGTGTATACACACACACACACAAATGACACAACCCTTCCTGCTTTGCATCCATACTTTGCCTACTGTAGCTTTGTATACTTATTGCAGTCTAAAAGATTGATGTAGTCTTAACGATCATAAAGCCTTCATGTAATCATATTTTAACATCCACTTGAGAAAACAGTATGAGATATTGTGAATAATAACAGAATAGCAGCTGAATTGTGGAGGCTGTGGGGGCGAATGTCAGCAATGGGAAGGCAACCATAGCATTGCGCTTGAAAGCTCCTCCAGTCTTGCACCACAGTATACTAATTTACTCTTCAGCAAAGGATCGTTACCGTGTCATGGTGCTGGAGCTTGAGCACCTCAATGACACCATGAGCTAAACCATGAAGGGCCACCCAACACGGGAAGGTCATGACAGAGCGGTCAGACTAAATGCGATCCCTGGGGAAGGTAATGGCAACCCACCCCAGTATTCTTGCCGTGAAAACTAAATGGATCAGTACAACCAGAGATATGTCGGTATACCATCGGAAGATGAGACTCCCAGGTCAGAAGATGGTCAAAATGCTACTGGGGAGGAACAGAGGATGAGTTTAGCTAGCCCCAGATGTGATGACACAGCTAGCTCAAAGCCGAAAGGACGGCTAGCGGCCAACGGTTCTGGTGGTGAACAGCGAATCCGATGTTCTAAGGATCAACACACCATTGGAACCTGGAATGTAAGATCTATGAGCCAGGGCAAATTGGATGTGGTTATTGGTGAGATGTCAAGATTAAAGATAGACATTTTGGGTGTCAGTGAACTGAAATGGACTGGAATGGGCCACTTCACATCAAATGACCAGCAGATCTACTACTGTGGACAAGAGGACCATAGAAGAAATGGAGTAGCCTTCATAATTAATAGTAAAGTGGCTAAAGCAGTGCTCGGATACAATCCAAAAAATGATAGAATGATCTCAGTTCGAATTCAGGGCAAGCCATCTAACATCACAGTGATCCAAATGTACGCCCCAACCACAGATGCTGAAGAAGCTGAAGTAGAGCAGTTCTATGAGGATCTGCAGCACCTACTGGACAATACGCCTAAAAGAGACATTGTTCTCATCACAGGAGACTGGAATGCTAAGGTGGGCAGTCAGATGACACCTGGAATTACAGGTAATGTCAGGGTCAGTCTCGCTTCGCAATAAGGCACGGACTCACTTAATAGGTATTAAGGATTTCCGGTTTATTGGAATGGTGGCTGACAGAACGAAAAACAGGAATGGGGTTGCGGTGGTGAGGCGCCCTGTTTATACCCTCTTGCGGGGTCCCGTGCTCCTCCACCCTTCATTGCTCCCAATCCCTCTTGATGGGCTCCTTGATGGCTGCGTGGGCGTTTTCCCGGTGTCTTTCCTTGTCCTCTTGGTTCCGGTGTGTCCTCCAGGGCACCAGGTGCGGCTTATCGCTGCTTATCTCAAGCCCTTCTTTTCAGCTGTATATGAGTCCATGGGTGTGGGTGCTTTGGTGCTTGGTTTAAGCACTATTTTAATTATCTCCTTCCCCTTTTCCTTAATGATCATGATCCACGTTGTGAGGCTCTTTGTGCCTTGCAACGGGGTCATGACAGGTAAGCATGGCCTGGGAGAACAAAACGAAGCAGGACATAGGCTAATAGAATTTTGCCAGGACAACTCACTCTGCATAACAAACACTCTCTTCCAACAACCTAAGAGACGGCTTTATACATGGACTTCACCAGATGGACAACACCGAAATCAGACTGACTACATCCTTTGCAGCCAAAGGTGGCAGATATCTATACAATCAGTAAAAACCAGACCTGGAGCTGACTGTAGTTCAGATCACGAACTTCTTGCACAATTTAGGATCAGACTAAAGAGATTAGGGAAGACCCATAGATCAGCTAGATATGAGCTCACTAATATTCCTAAGGAATATGCAGTGGAGGTGAAGAATCGATTTAAGGGACTGGATTTAGTAGATAGGGTCTTGGAAGAACTATGGACAGAAGTTCGCAACATTGTTCAGGAGGTGGCAACAAAATACATCCCAAAGAAAGAGAAAATCAAGAAGGCAAAATGGCTGTCTCCTGAAACTCTAGAAGTAGCCCAAGAAAGGAGGAAAGCAAAAGGCAACAGCGATAGGGGGAGATATGCCCAATTAAATGCAAAATTCCAGAGGTTAGTGTCCTAACTGCCAGGAAACACGCTGAGACAAGGAACTGGTCTCTAATGTTTTATTGCTTGTACATAACAGGAATCCTAACAAACTGAAGAAGCGTGGGAAAAACCCAGCCATATAAACCCCAAAGGTTAAGGCGGTCCCGATCTGTGTCTCTTTGAATGGCTACCTAATTCCTCAGTGCTACGCATGCGCTTAACAGTCTGGATGGGAGCCCCCTGCTCGCCATCCTTACTCATGACAGTTAGCCAGAAGAGATAAGGAATTACTTTTAAACAAGCAATGCGCGGAAGTGGAAGAAGACAATAGAATAGGAAGGACAAGAGACCTCTTCCAGAAAATTAGAAACATTGGAGGTAAATTCCAGGCAAAAATGGGTACGATGAAAAACAAAGATGGCAAGGACCTAACAGAAGAAGAAGAGATCAAGAAAAGGTGGCAAGAATATACAGAAGACCTGTATAGGAAGGATAACAATATCGGGGATAGCTTTGACAGTGTGGTCAGTGAGCTAGAGCCAGACATCCTGAAGAGTGAGGTTGAATGGGCCTTAAGAAGCATTGCTAATAACAAGGCAGCAGGAGGCAACGGTATCCCAGCTGAATTGTTCAAAATCTTGCAAGATGATGCGGTAAAGGCAATGCATGCTATATGCCAGCAAATTTGGAAAACACAACAATGGCCATCAGACTGGAAAAAATCAACTTATATCCCCATACCAAAAAAGGGAAACACTAAAGAATATTCAAACTATCGAACAGTGGCACTCATTTCACATGCCAGTAAGGTAATGCTCAAGATCCTGCAAGGTAGACTTCAGCAATTCATGGAGCGAGAATTGCCAGATGTACAAGCTGGGTTTAGAAAAGGCAGAGGAACTAGGGACCAAATTGCCAATATCCGCTGGATAATGGAAAAAGCCAGGGAGTTTCAGAAAAACATCTATTTTTGTTTTATTGACTATTCTAAAGCCTTTGACTGTGTGGACCATAACAAATTGTGGCAAGTTCTTAGTCGTATGGGGATACCAACTCATCTTGTCTGCCTCCTGAGGAATCTGTATAATGACCAAGTAGCAATGGTAAGAACAGACCACAGAACAACGGACTGGTTTAAGATTGGGAAAGGAGTATGGCAGGGTTGTATACTCTCACCCTACCTATTCAACTTGTATGCAGAACACATCATGCGACAAGCTGGGCTTGAGGAATCCAAGGCTGGAGTTAAAACCGCTGGAAGAAACACTAACAGTCTCAGATATGCAGATGATACCACTTTGATGGCTGAAAGTGAAGAGGAACTGAGGAGCCTTATGATGAAGGTGAAAGAAGAAAGCGCAAAAGCTGGCCTGCAGCTAAACCTCAAAAAAACCAAGATTATGGCAACCAGCTTGATTGATAACTGGCAATTAGAGAGAGAAAACGCAGAAGCAGTGAAAGACTTTGTATTTTTAGGTGCAAAGATTACTGCAGATGCTGACTGCAGTCAGGAAATCAGAAGACGTTTAATCCTTGGGAGAAGAGCAATGACAAATCTTGATAAAATAGTTAAGAGCAGAGACATCACACTGACAACAAAGGTCTGCATAGTTAAAGCAATGGTATTCCCAGTAGTAACATATGGCTGCGAGAGCTGGACCATAAGGAAGGCTGAGAGAAGGAAGATTGATGCTTTTGAACTGTGGTGTTGGAGGAAAATTCTGAGTGTGCCTTGGACTGCAAGAAGATCAAACCAGTCCATCCTCCAGGAAATAAAGCCAGACTGCTCACTTGAGGGAATGATATTAAAGGCAAAACTGAAATACTTTGGCCACATAATGAGAAGACAGGACACCCTGGAGAAGATGCTGATGCTAGGGAGAGTGGAGGGCAAAAGGAAGAGGGGCTGACCAAGGGCAAGGTGGATGGATGATATTCTGGAGGTGATGGACTTGTCCCTGGGGGAGCTGGGGGTGTTGACGACTGACAGGAAGCTCTGGCGTGGGCTGGTCCATGAAGTCACGAAGAGTTGGAAGTGACTGAACGACACTAATTTACTACAGTGTGATTATTATTGGTTCCTGCAGATGGCAGCACCTGTCTTGGGCTCTAGACTAAACAAGGAAGCTGAGATAACATCTTGGAAGAGAGCAGTGGTGAGCTACGTCCATATTATTGCCAAGAAAATTACAGGTGTGTCTGTATGGTCTCAAGGAGTCAAGCTCAGTTCCAGGGAGTCTTTATCTTTAATTCTTATTCAATTTAAATGAGAATTATTTATTTGTTTGTGTGTTTATTGTATTTATTGTCTACTTTTTCTTTCAGAGAACATCCCACTCTAAGAAGTATATAGGCTGATTTTCTTAAGAGTTCAATGCATTATACCTGGGATCTCCCTTAATTTTATCCCTATAACAGACTATAAGTCTGGGCTAAGAGAGAGTGCACCGTTGGGAGACCTGAAAGAACATGTTAGGCATAGATCGTCATGAAGAAAATCTGTCCTTGTGGTTGCTAGGAGTTGAAAACAACTTGATGACTCATAATCAATTTAGAGAGAATGACTAACCCAGAATCAGCTATTGAGCCCCATGTTCTAGTGGAATTTGAATCTGGGACTCCCCAATCCATATATGACTTAGTCTGGCATGTTTTATATTTGATTATATGTGATTGACTTCAGATCGTGGTGCTTCATTCAGTTGGGGCATGGACTTAAAATAGCATCAACATTATCAACATCATCTCATAATTCGTTCTAGTACTTCCATAAGGCATATCTGGTCTCCACTTAGTGACATCAATACCTGGCTCAAGGGCAATTAATGAAATTAATGTATTTCATTCAGAATAATGGAACCATCAAGCAGTTGATATATGTTGAATTATATACAAGTTTGGATTAATACATTGTAGTACAACATATTTGGAGATCACTGAATGGAGGAATCTGAGTAAAGCGCAGGACTGGAGCCAAGCGCTTCTGAATTTCAAACCTGCATCTTCCTACGTTTGTATTGATGGAATTATCTCATCAATGAGAAGTCAGCTGCAACAATGTGTTTTGACATTAGGGGGAGCCCTGACATAACCAATCCTCCTCTGCTGCCATAACACTAAGGAAAAATTTTTAAAAAGAGTGAATGGGCAAATATGTATATACAGAAATATATATGAAAAATTATATTTGGTGATACACAAAATTGTTTGAGGCTCTCTTTTTGGCATAGAAGAGACAATCAGAGGTTCAGGATGTGTTCCTGAAAAAAGCAGGTGTTTTTTTTTATTATTTGTGGGGAATCTTCATCTCAGAGGGTGAAACCCTGATCCAGAATAGTCTGTGGAAGTTGTGTGCACAGTAGACCAAAAATAAAACAACAAAGGCAGAAGTAGTCATGCAAAGGCCTGCTGAATCGGAGCGTGACAGGCTTCTTAAAGATACCTCTGAAATGGAGAAAAGACCTTTTCAGTGGTGAATACATATAATTGGTTCTTAGTGGCATGACCCATATTTCCTGTTACAGTTTGCTCCTGCTGCAGGACAACTGGGCAAAACAAGGAAGGAAGCTGTTTTGGGGTAACAGTGACAGTGCTGGACTAAGAACAAGGAGATCCAGGTTCTAGTCCAATGCCAGCCATGGAATCTCCCTGGGTCACTCACTCTCTCTTAGCCAACCTACCTCACACGGTTCTTGCAGCGCAGGAAAATAGCAGGAGCTCCTGGGAAAAGATGGAATAGAAATCCAATAAATAAATGAAATATTACAAGGTCAGAGTGTTTTTCCATCTATCTCAGCTTTGGATCTACTCTGACTGATTCGGGTTCTTCAGAGCTTCAGGCAAAGCTCTCACCTGAAAATACATGCCAAGGGCTGAATATTGTTATCTGGGCTTTATGGTCCACAAATACTCCTCCCCTGCAAGGGGATGTGAAATTTGGCAACTGTTTGGAAAGATATACCATTCAGGTTCTCCAGCACTGACCTATGGCTTCTCCACAAAGGCTACATGTGGGAATAATAGAAGATGGAGCAATGACACACCTAAAGGGCAGAAATGTATGTTACTCTGAATGTGGTCCATACTGTGATATACATTCAGGTATTAGTCTGGGTGTGTGTGGTGATGTTTCTTTCATATGAAACATTTCCTAATGGGCATATTTTATATGAAAGGCTACTTCTTCCAAGATGCTCTTGAATCTGTACTTGATCTTCTTGACTATTTTTACCCTGGTTGGGCCTTATGCTAGAAATGCCTGAAAAAATATTTCAGGATGATCATCTCCTTTTTTCTTTTTAGTATTTTCTAAAAACCCACTTTTCCAGCAAGTATCTGGAGCAACATTTTGGTGACAAAGAACCATGCTTAACATTGGAGAAGGAGGACCAGAATGGATGGGTTGATGATACAAATGGCCAGGGGAAGGATTTCATTTATTTTTATTCTATGGGTTAGGACTGAATTCAATTACGATCAAAATAAAAAGGCAGCCTCAAACCTCTACTTACCCAAGTACCTATCAGAACAGGACTTTTTTATTATTATTAAAAGCCAGCAGGGTTGGCAACAAAGGAACCTCAAGGGATATACTATTCCACAGCATTGGGGCTGCCACTGAGAAATTCTGTCCTCTGGATGTCCATCCCCTTAACCTCTTATGGCAGTGTTCCTCAACCTTGGCAACTTTAAGATGTCTGGATTTCATGGGTACAGCCTGGCTGGCTGGGGAATTCTGGGAGTTGAAGTCTAGACATTTTAAAGTTGCCAAGGTTGAGGAACACTGTCCTATGAGCTAGTTATTCTAAGCATCTTCCTGGGATGATGAGGGACTGTCTCATCCCTATTACATCAACCCACCCCATCCAGTCATGCAGGGAGGGCATGTTACAGGCCCCATCTATAAAAGAATTCCATCTAGCGGGGTCTTGGAAGTGGGCCTTCTCTACTGTAGCTCCCGCCCTTTCGAACATCCTTCCCCCAGAGGTGAGACAGGGCCCCTCGCTCCTGGACTTTCAAAAAAGGTTAAAAACCTGGTTTTGTCAGCAGGCTTGGAATGGGAGGGGGAATAGTCATACCTGGGGATGGCTAGAGCCCTGAAGTTATCTTTGATGGACCCATTACACTCACAGACTGATTAAAAACTCTTAGCCATTTAGATTCTATTTTATCTCTATTTTTATTGTATTATTGTCTTTGTAATTGTTCTGAATTTTAATTCTGTTTTTACTGTAAACTGCCCAGAGTCCCCCCCGTGTGGGGGAGATGGGTGTTGATAATGTTTGATAAATAAATAAATAAATAAATAAATAAATAAATGATCATGCAAGAAGGTAGACTGTAATCAGAGAAAACAGTCTGAAGCTAAGTAGATGCAATATCTTACTGTATTTAAGTTAGTTACTCTGGTTGGGTAACTGAAATCTGTTGTTTCCCTGTCTTTATTTTCAGATTATAAGCCTCCTGGAGTACACGGTGGTTAAACCTGTTCTCTGTAAAGCATCATGGACATAAATCATGGTGCTATATGTAAAATGAATACAAACAATAAAAATAGCAATAGCAATAGGAGAAAAAGATAATTAATCATGGAAAAAAACCAGGTTCAATTACTTAGCACACTTTCAGCTTTTGTCACAGACCTAAGGAATAAATTCCATGCAGAAAGGGACAGCTAATCTATTCTACATATTCATAAGCATCTGGTATTCATATGCACAATGTCTGGTATCCTACAGATTCCTGTAGGATATCTCATACTGTATATAAGCCACAGTGATGTCACATTCATCATTATATTATCAGAAAAATGATGTGAATTATGTCACTGTAATTCATTGCAGTGCAGCAGGGTGGTCAGTGATCTCCATGATTAGTTATTTACATATTATTGCAAATGCATGTAATGTAGAATTATAATAATGTAGATGATATGTTTTCTTCTTTTTTTTTTCTTATTCATTCTTTTTTGCAAAAAAGATTTTTTAAAAATAGGCAAAAATTGCACTGTATGTCAAGGAACTGTACAGAATATCCTTTCCTAAATGCATCTCCCTCAATAAAATGCAGTGTTTCCCAGAGTATTTTAGGGTTTCCATGTTCTCTAATAAACTACAATATATGGATATAATTCCAAATCTCAATACTATGAAATTGAAATTTTAAAAACCAGTGTATTTTCAAACTCATTATATCATATGCCATAGAAAACCGCCCAGAAACAGCTCTACATTCTTCACTGCTCCAATATCGTGCTTTTGATAAACTCACATGAAAGCCCTTTTGTGGAACAAAGCCAAGGAACTATAGCAGGAGAACACAAAATCACATTATGGAGACTCAGTTGACAGCTCATTTATAACTGTTACCATTGTGCTGCATTTCTTTACTTATCACCATCAGGTTTTGTTTAGAATATATTTCTTGAGGTTGTAGTCATGGGACTCTCTTTGAACGTCGTGGGAGTCATGAAATAAACACCACAGCCAGCCCTTTGAAAATGATGGCATTCCGTTCCAGAACTTCTCATAAACATGAACCTTTTGTCTTTGATTGTTTACCATGGGTTCAACCTTAAGGACTCCATCAGTGTTTCTATCACCTGAAAAATGACATTTCAGACTACAGTGGAATGGCAATAAAGCCCAACTATGTATATGATTAAGCAATAGCCTTCAAAATCAGTGCAGGCAATCCTGCACATGCACGCGTGCACACACACACACACACACACACACACTACTCTGAGGTTTATCTTCTTTGTATTGAGTTGCTAGAGTTTAAAGGTCCATACACTGACCTTTCATCTGATATGGTGATGGGAAGAGATGAAAATCATGACATCCAAGCATTTAGCCAGTGAATTTCTATAGTATAATCTGGATGCTCTGGATCTGAGGTTTCAAACTGGATACTGAGGGGCATACACAGGGCACTTGCCACCAATTGCCTGGCCATTCTCTAAATACTATATTATTGCTGGGGACAATTACAAGAGATGACTCTTGCCCTTGTGTCCTTAGTATGAACTTTGCAGAGAAATCTGGTTGGTCACTGGTCATGCTGGTAGGTCACTATATAAGGGCAATAGTTAGTAATAGAGTAATAGTAATGGAGAGCTAGTGTGACGATTGCCTTAATCTAAATAAAACTTGCAGACTCAGAATCTTGATTCAAGTTCTTGATTTATTTAGAAAAGAGTGCAAACATGTAAAAAGCTGAGAATGAGGAAAGCGCACCCAAACTCAAACTAAATAGCGTCTTTGCCAACATCACTCCACCCCCTCCCTCACAAGCAGCCCTCCCCACATTCCCAGGTGCTCCTAACGAGCACCGCTGATCAACGGGCTAAACGACCTTGACATTTAAGAGATAGCCGAAACACATTCCTCCCTGGCACCATCCAGCCTGTTTATTGTACAAGGTTCCCAGCAGCACCCTCCCAGCCAATACACGTGTCAGCACCACGGCAAGTGAACCGTTATGATGTAATCCCATCTGAACGGTGAACATGACAGCTAGTTTGGTCTAATGGTTAGAAACCAGGAGACTGAGAGTTCTAGTCCCCCCTTTAGGCATGAAAGCTGGCTGGGTGACCTTGGGCCAGTCACTTTCTCTCAGCCCAACTCCCTTCACAGGGTTGTTGTTGTGGGGAAAATAGGAGGAGGAAGGAGTATCAGGTATGTTCCCCACCTGGATGGATGGATGGATGGATGGATGGATGGATGTTCTGGTCATACTGAAGAGTAACAATCCTTGAACAATTATAAATAAACGATCTGCAGGTTTTAAAATAAGAACCTCTGTTAAGATTTGGGATCATGGAAGAAAGAGATAGGTAGCATCAAAATGAAATAAAAGAAAGAAAGCCATTATTCAGACAGTTTAGGAGACGTTTCAAACTCTATGAGAGGCATCCATTGCATAGGGAATTCATAGGGCAACTGCTTAGGTAACAATGTCATTTTGTTAATGCAGACACATTATGGGAGAAGGCTGACAGATGGGGATCCTTTTTATCCAACATGCAGATCTGCAGCATCTGAGGAAATAAATTATGAAAGCTTTTGCAACCATAGACAATAAGAGCAACAAGCCATTTGGCCTCTTTGCTCCTCACTGGCAGGGCTGTGTATCTGAGAGATAACAATGACAGCTTAGGTTTCTGTAAGAGAGAAACTAAACCAACCAACCAAGCTGGCCAGAAATTCTAGGCGCTGTTGTCTTAGCACAGGTGAGGGATATCTGACTGGAGAAGGCAGAGCAAATTTATCTGGACCAGAGAAAAGAACTGCTTCCTCCTCTTCTTCCTCCTCTGACTTTAAAACTCAAGCTCTCACACTGGATAGTCCAAGGACCTGCAACAAGCTTCGTGAACTGGGCCTCCCCATTCTAATTTGACACCGGAAACTTTTCTAACACTATTTCAACCTACCTTCATTGCAAGGGAAACACAAGTATTGAAAAGCCCATTTTTTTAGGAGCCGTGTCATTCTGCCCTCAACATTTCGTTGGTTCCAGTGTAGTTAAACACTTCCCCACAGCACAAGAGGTTATAAAGTGAACCACCTAATGTCAGTCATCAGAAGATATTAGAAGGATGGGGCCAGTGCTCATCTAGGTTCTGCATCCTCAGGGACCTTTTCTATTCCAGCCCTTTTGTTTCCACCATTCATGAAACTTAAGGACAAATCAGGGTAACATGGAACTCACTTCAGAGAAGCAAAGTCAGAATCTGGAATCTGAGTTTTATTTCTCTGATTCTTCAAAAGCAACAACATTATCCCATCTTTAATAAAGGGTTGTTCCTGTGTTGATTTCCCATAAAAGGTAGCCCCCACTCAGTATAACTAAATGATTTTAAAATCCTTCTAATTCCAAAATCTGGGTTTTTTTTAAATCAGCAATATCAAGAATAAGTTTTAGAACTTACAGAACTAATATTTATTTATTTATTTATTTATTAAATTTATATTACTGCCCATCTCCCCCAATGGGAGAGATGGGCGGTTTACAATAAAAACAATAATAAAAACATCTGAACTTCAATCACACTTTAAAAACATAAATAAGATAAAAATATAAATATAAAATCCAAGAGGAGATGGAATCCCAATCAATAGGGGGTGCTTTGGCACCAACCACCACCAGGTGGAGCTATTACCCCCCTCCCCCATCCCACGCAAGGTGGCAGAACCAGGTCTTCAGTTTCTTCCGGAAGGCCAGGAGCGAGGAAACCCTTCTCAACTCCGGGGGCAGGATATTCCAAAGGGCGGGCGCCGCTGCAGAGAAGGCTCACCTCCTGGACCCCACCAGATGCAATACCTTTGTTGATGGGGTCCATAGCATGCCCTCTCTGCCTGACTGGGTGGGGCGGGTGATGTCATGGGGATGAGACGGTCCCTCAGGTAGCCTGGTCCCATGCCATGTAGGGCTTTATTGCAAGCAAAAGGGATATTGCGCACATTTATTGGGAACTGCTTTGTGCTGTTTTCATCAAGTTGTTGGAATCTCCAGTTTTGTTTTTGGGAAAAAGAGTGGTTTCAGACTAGAAATGTCATAACAGTATAATATAAAATAAAGACAGCTTAGTGGGCATTGTCCAACTTCTAAACAAAAGGTCATTTGTATATAGACTTCAGGTCACAACAATGTGAGTTCATGCAGATGAGAGAAGCAATTTATATTAAAAGGTCAGAATGAATTAACAGCAAACAAGTGAATGGAAACAGTAATTAGACATTGAGAAATGACAACTTGGCTATTCTATTTTCCAAGATCAGGCTTGCTATGTGGCACAAGAAATGGCTTCCTTCACTGTAAGCCTTCAATATTTTTGGTGAGGAGTGTGGTTCCCACAGCAACAGACACTGAGCCTTTATTGTTTTTTTTCCATCTGTTCATGGAAATTCCACTCTGTTTGGGAACAGAGACCTGCATCACCACATCTATGAATAGACAAACATGTCTATGCGCAAGATCCTAAATGCTCAAGCAAAGCAAAGAATTCAGAATGGTGATGACTCAGATCTTCACCTGGCACAAACTACTGGCAGGGCTCATTGGAATACTCCATGGTTCAATCTTAAAATCCTGCATCATGATTATAAGTAGGAATGAAATCAGTGTAACTAAAGCCAGTAAGATGAAGGTATTCAAGAGTTGTTTTTAATATTGGCCAGTTCATCAGAACGTTTGGAATAGATGAGAATTAAGGGTTCAGATGTAGTATGCTCTTTCTCCCTCTTTCAATATGTGTGCATGTGTCTTTAATAAACCTGTGACATCGGCCAAACAGTTCCATGCCTGTTAATCTGTACTGCATTTCCACTCTTCATTTTATGGATTCTTTTGCACATTATGCCTCATTCTCCTTGGGAATGGCTATTCTTACCATTAAAGCTGCTCATGTCCGGTGCTCATGCTGGCTTACTTCTAAACTGGCTTAAGAAAGGCTTAAGAAAGCTTTTGGCTTCAGCCCAGACCAGCATAATAAAATCCTGTCGGGGAAGAGACACTTTGGCAAAAGCTTGTAAGCTATTCAGTCTGGACATCAGGTGATCAAGTCCCCTGATTAGACAATTCCCTTGCTTCTGAGCCTTCACATTCTTCTGTTCTAAGAAAACAATTGCCAATCACTTTCTGATGGGTGTGTCTTACTGGATACATATCCTTTTTTTATCTTTATCATGCACACACTCAAAATTAAATTGGATTTATATATACAAACATCAACATGCATATACACTTAGCCCCAAAATCTGCTTAAAAAAAATTCTTACTGTCCTGTTGCTTTCTAAATGTCTTTTAGCACTACCTTCATCATCAGCTATACTTCTTTCTCTGAGCATCCTACCTTTTCCTGTGCTTTTTTGTTTTTGCTAAATTAAACAATTCATTGCTTCATCATTTTCCCAGTCCCTTGAAGTAGAAAGATTTCACCCTTAGCAGTTCAATAGCCCACACTGGAAAAACAATGAATTGGTACAGGGAAAAGTAGTAATAGCAGTAGCAGTTAATGGTAGTGGTAGCTGTTGTTATGCTTTGTTTTGGTCACTGAGAATAATTCTGCAAGTTAACACAATAATTAAACAGTACTGGCCTGACAGAAATCATTGTACATAAAATAAATCTGAACTGTCCTGGAACTTCACCAAGTAGGGTTCTATGAAAAGGGCTCTTGTGTCCTGACAGAAGGTGCAATGTATCAGAGCATATAGGCTATGGATTCACTAGGACCTTCACTGCAAGGGCAGTCTTAGCTGATCAGGAACTTTTAATATTTGCCCTCAAGAACAGCTGTTAGGAGGGCATTAAAACATGGTAGTGTTAGTGCTCTTCAGAGTTTGGGAATAAGTATCTTGCTGGCCTGAAAAAAGGAGCTTGACTCCTCAGGAACATTTATCTGCCACAAATCATAGAGCCTAGACCTTCTGAGTGGGAAAAACTTTAACGAGTGGGCAGTAATGGAAACCATGTGCTATCTCTACTTTAGTCAGACCAGCCTCCTGCCTTAGTACCACATTAGGCCCACTGGAAATATAGTTCTTAAGAATTGAGATTGAACCCTTTCCAGTGATACAGTCCCAATTAAGCTTCAAACACAATTTGCATATGTGCCTTAGCCGAGTATGTTTTTAGCACTGCTGTGCAAGTGAAAGAATTACATTGCAGCTGTTGAATTTTGCACATTTGAACTATGTGAGTCTGATAAGCCTTGTGTTTGGTAGACCTATGGAAAACTTACGTCTAAGTATTTAGAGAGTTTAACTCTATTGTCTGACCATTTCACCACCGAGCAAGCTCTCTAGATCTTTCTGCAAAACTTACTCTCAGTTTTAGCATAACTGATCCCAAGGATTTCCTCAGAACAATAAGTGGCTGAGGTACTCAGAGTGCGTTCTAATCCAGTAACAGCGAAAAGTAGAAAGCTCAGGGAAATAAAAATATTAATTTTTAAAATCATGCCAAGTTTCACACTAGTAACCCTATTTTCAATGCAAGGGTTACCACTATTGTGCTATTATAGCATTTGTAGTAAAGGTAGCTCTAATAGCTATGGGTAAGCATTTTATGTTTTATGGTTTTTATAGTTTGGGGTTTTACGATTGTTGTGAGCTGGCAAGAGTTGTGTTTCAAGATAGGTGGCCATACAAATACAAGTAAAACAACTCAGTGCGTTCCTGCCTCAGCCAAGTAGATTGTGAACTGCTGGGGTAAGCCTATAACAAATTAAAGCATGCTATCTGAAACAAATAGGAATGCTTGAGCTGACATAACATGGAAAATTGTATTTGGAAGTAAAGCAGGAAGCTGTATCCTGATAGTGAGGACGGGATTAACAGAGTACAACACTGTCCATTTCTGCCATCCAGAAATGATTGCCAGCCTATGCAGGTGGAGGGGCACCTGGGCAGTGCAGAAAAGCCTAATATCTCTCAATTTACATTTTCTTGTCATGATCGGCCTGTTTTGATTTTTTTTAATTACAGGATTTGATGGTATGTTAGAGGTCTATTCTACCACCACTTTAGCAACTGATTAAAAAAACCCATTGTAAATATACTGATTAGATTCATACAAAATGCTAACACACGTTTGTTTTGTCATGGTTTACTAAATAAACTGCAACTATCTGGGTTCACATAAGAAGTGGAGCCTTAACCCATGGTTTATAGCCATCAGTGGCTTTTAAACAGTTGTCTTATTGCCAAGAAAACTGCATGGCTGTGTTCATGCAGTCACAAGGAGAAGAGCTTGATTCAAGGATATTGTTACTCTTAAATTGAGAAAAGTTAAACAATCGGAAAATCTTTTCTGTCCTACTTTCCAGCACCGGCTACCTCAGAGACATTTAACTGGTACTTTTGGCCATGACAGAAGATAGTTCCAAACCTAGGAATTTTCAAAGAATAAAGTTGAAAAAGAGCCAGTGGTAATTAATATGGCCAAGACCATTATAATCCTATCAGTGAGCAGTTATTGTGCATAACAAAAGCATTTAATATGGAAACTGGTCCTCAGCCAAACAGGAACAAACACTATAATGAGTGAACTTTCTGGTTCAACAGCTTGTTTGTGCTTTGAAATTTAGGGGATTTCAGGTGCCATGAATCTTTCGATATGCCGGTCACGCATCTGTGCACATGAACTGTCTGCTTAGTAAATTGCTGAAGTCATTCAAATACGAAAGGACACCCCAGTTTGTTGTGAAGTTGGGTATTACAGTCAGAAAACAACGTTTCTTTAAAATTCAGTCACTTCAACCCTTTCCCAATTAGGACTTGGTCATGATATGTTGAACTGAGAAGGACAAGGCTTTTTCATGGGGGGGAGAGGGTTTTATATATACACACAGAAACATATACATTCACATGCCCACCTTCTACACCAGCCTTCCCCAATCTGGTTTCTTCCAAATGTAGCCATGCTAGTTAGGAATTGTGAGATCTGGAGTCTAAAACGATTGAAAAGCACCAACTGGGGGAAGCTGTGCTACATAAGTGTGGCATAAAATTCTCAGGCTGAAACTAAAAGACAATATGCCAAATCGTTCAGAGCAGCTGAAGCCGTATTTTGTGGCATCGTCAGGGTTCCAAACCAGCCAGATGGTCAAAACAGTGAGCAATAGGCATGTAAACAATGTTGCAGTTGTTTCACATAATCATCAGATTTGATCCATACCGAAATGCTTTAATTCGAGAAATTGTGTGTTATAGCCTAGGGAAAACATGGATTATTCACAGTAGTGCAACATAAACAAAATTGCATTCCCATTGCTAGCCTCATTCCTATGCTTCAGATTTGGTTCTGCTCTTTTTTCCATAATTTTGGATACCTGCCCCAGACCTGGGTAATGAGTTGCAGTCAACAGAACATTGATTCAGGCTGATGGTGGAGCCTCTGTTGCATGCTCACAAATGTGCTGCTTAGCTATTTCCCAAAATTAATTAGGATGGTAGTGTACTTTTAGAGAGCCATTAAAATGTATGTGGTCATTTGTTAGAGATACCACACGCACACACACACACACACACACGAGAAGAGAAAGACAACAAAACAGCTGTTAAGTTACCATCTCTCCATGCTTCTTCTCTATAATGATTTCAGGGCCATGTTGCTATACTGATTATCTACTTAATTTATATAGAAAGACTCAGGCATGTTATTGATTTATGTCGTTTGTGTGCCTCTTCTACATGAAAAGAAAGTACAGTGTTAATATAAATGCAAGAACTATAAAATAACAAATAAAATGAGCACCACAGAGCCAAAGAACAGCAAAGTTAGGCCTCCGCCATCAGCCCAAAGATGAAGAGATATCAGGACTGCACTTCAGCTTAGCAGCAAGGAAGAATCAACCTGATGCTATGGCAGCAACTGAACAGATGCAAGACATTGATTTCAATCTTCCCTATTATGGCATAAGTGAATCCATAGGACAAATCTGTGCTGGTTCAATATTGGCTTCAGACCCCTATTTTTAGACATGGGTAGATTTATTTCTAAATAAATAACTCAGCTTTTGAAATCACAATAGAAGAAGCAATTTCTTTGAAATGCTGTGGCATTGTGGAATCTGCATGTAATTCCTTCATCATTTGCATGAATTTTTGTACCTCTTTGCCTTCCAGCTTCTCAGTTTCAGCTGACCTAACAGTTTGTTCAAGGGGAAAGATGGCTTGATGGCTTTGCAACTCCCCTTCCATGAAACTTACTGGGGAGGGGGGCAGTGAAGCCATTAGTGGACAGCTAGGACCACTGAATGGAGCAGAGCTTAATACAGAGAAAAAAATGCTCACAGAAAAGAATATTATCTAAAATACCATTAATGGGCTTGTTAGAGAAATATAGGTTATTGATCTTACACACTTAGCCCACCCAAGCATAAAGAATTACACACTTAGACGAAGTAGGTTCAAAAGTAAGCAAAAAAAAGTCTTACTCATTTATTTGGTCCAGTTACATCCATTCAGGAAAAATGATTCTTGTTCTTCTTTCTTTCCCTAAACTGAATTAACCCTTAGCCCTCATTGCTGCTAAAGGCTGCATGCAGAAAGGGGGAACCTCCTGACTCTAGGCCCATGCATGGCCCCAGATGGAAGGAGCAGCAGCAGCATGCTTCCTTCTAAGGTGGTGGAGGAAGGTAGGACTAAGGAATGTGGGAGGGACAACAAACAGCTTCCTCCAGAAGCACATAGAGAATTACATCCTAGAACAAACTCATCCACATGCTAATGTGGCATGCTGATTTGCTGGGACCTCCAACGGGGAGAAAGGGAGCAAATGAAATGAACATCATGATGCAAGTTCTCCTCTTTTTGTACATGTATTGTGGCTTTATGTGCACATATATAAAGAGCAGAGCTTGCATTAAAATGTTGTGACATTAGTTTCAACATTTTGATGAAAACATCAGCTTCTGCAGAGGCCTTTGTCCCTCTCATAACCCCTCAGATTATTTTTCATGCAGACAATTACAGACAACATGAGACAGACAGCTCCTAGCACCACAACCAAAAGGTATTTTGCAGTTATAAATTCCTTTTCTGACAAGTTAAAAGAAATTGAATAAGCTATTCAAAAACAGAAGAGAGCCCGAAATGAAAGATGATATTGGGACGTCTTCACGCTCTCCCTCCAAACACGATCTGTGAAGGCACAAAGCCTTGTTTGAAAGGCCACCAAGGCTAATGTCATGGATTGTCTTATGGATTGATGCGTTGTTTCTGGAAGCTTTTTTGTCCGAAGAGGGGAACAAATGCTTCCAATAAGTAATAGGCAACAAGACCTCAAATGCTGGATAAAAACAAGCAGAAGATAACTCAAAGATCTAGAATTTGACCATCTCAGGCTCTTGCTTGAAGGATGAAAAGCATGAAAACATCTGTGAGTTGAAATGATGACTTATATAATCCACAAAAGAGAGAAAACAAGCAAACAGAAAACTGGGCATGACATTTTGTAACATTTGTATGTAACAACTTTTCTTGAAGCACATTTAGAAGTAAGCATTTATATTTGAATGGAAACATCATTTAGCTTATCCTGGTGGGGAAGACTGTGGCCAGGTGATCTCTGTTGATGGACCTCTTCCAAGACTCAGACCTTTCTAGTTCTTTCTCTTTAAACAAGGCAGCTCCTGAATTAGAGGTTGTCTTCACATAAAGAGCTGTCTTTTGCAAAATAGGACACACCACCATCCTATTTCCTGTTGTAAGGAGGCCAGGTTATCACTATATCTCCACTGTATTTGTCCTGTATATACAGCATAGGGTGTTGGATGACTTGACATTGTTTCTGTTTTCCTATTGGAACATTCCTGTCATTTTACGCAATTCCTGGATCATGTTTTCCATTAATATAAATTAACATCACTACACACTAGCATCTCAACTGGCTTAGACCAGCAAAACATCTGTTTCCTCATGTATGTCTCATTTTGCCTTCAGGAACCTGGTAAGAGAAATGCCACATGATTATAATCTCAAGCAAATCCAAGCAACAGAACATTATACCCTCCTAGAATCTGTCAGCTCTCCCAAAACTAGGTAGTGTAACTAAACTGGAACAGAAGGAACAGTTTCTCTCAGGATAAGTACCCAGTGCTTCTGGGTGCAAATGTACTACAAAATCTTGTAGGTTCTGCATTTTCTCCCTTATTTTTTATATCTGGACATCCACTAGATATGTTGAATTGATAACACCCATCCAGTGTGGGCATTGGCACCAAGTTGGGAAAAGTTGTTTAGACTGTCCTGGAATGACCTGTATCTTATGGAAGGATGGAAAAGACCAGGGGATAAGCACCTATGGTGCTGCAACAACTGACCATGGGCAACTAAACTTATTCAGCTCTTTGGAAGGCAAAAATCCCAGAATCCAAACAACTCTTTAGACAGAAGCAATTGTTGCATTTTCTTCTGACAAGTTTTGCTGAAAAAAAAGAGGTAAATTATACTAATACTAAAATCAAGTTTCACCAGAAAGCTTCAATAAAATAAATTACTTCAATGAAAGATTTTTTTTAAAAAAAGCAAATTGAATCGTTAGACTTGCAGTGATCTATTAAATTAATCATTGGTCAGAATGAATGTAAGTTGTAGTAGCTAAGACTGAGTTCAGACCTTGCTCTTAGCCTGAAATATGGCTTTGGCTTAAAGCAATGGATGATAACTTCAATTATTATTACAGTGATTATATTTTATAAACCATAATCTATGGCATAATATGTTATGTGAACCCAGCTAACTGAGTTTTATCCAACAAGTAATCCATACATGTCTGAGAGTACAAGCTCTCTTCTGGGGTATCTTAGAAATCTTATCTGGTTTGAAAAGTGGGGGAATGATAATACCTTTTAGCTTCTTAAGCCTTTGTTATATATGTACTTCTTATAATTCTGATTGCCTGTTTTATAGATAGCACCACTTTGCTGTATTTATCATTTACATAAAATGCGCGCGCGCACACATGCAATGAGAGCTACATTAAATCCAAAATTCCCTCCTTGCTCTTATATGGTGGGTACTGATAACAACCTTGCAAGATTCTTATCAGTCAGAGACTTCCTCGCCCAGCCAGGTTTACAGATTAATATGCTCTGCTCTATCTTGTAGCTTTGACTTCTTTATTTAATGTTATGGAATATAATGTGGTTTGATTGTACTGCATCATGTTATAGACTCATTCTATAACAAAACAAGTCAATAATAAATATATGAACATGGCGTGGATTTGTTTTGCTTCATTTTACATTGTTCCTTGTCCCTGGGATTTGTGAAAACTAGAGGGCAGAGCCAGGGTCATATAATACCTGCCCTTCCTCTTGCTGCAAATACCTGTATGTTTATTTACTTATTTATATCCCACAGCAACCCTGTGAGGTGGGTTGGGCTGAGAGAGAGTGACTGGCCCAAAGTCACCCAGCTGGCTTCTGTGCCTAAGGAAGGACTAGAACTCCCAGTCTCCTGGTTTCTAATCCAGCACCTTAACCACTGCACCAAACTGGCTCTCAGTATAACCCAGCCTTCTCCATGTTGCTGATTCAGGTTGGGCACTTTTCAGCCCAACTGCTTAGTGTTTGTTTTGTTTTAAAATCAGCCCCAGAAGAGCATAAAAGAGTCAAGATATCCTCAACCTAAGGTTGACTCCTACTGACTGCATCCACAGTTTTGTTGGCAGGGTTAAGGAAGTAATTTGCTGTGGCCTTGTTCTGGGAGGGTGCTTGGGGGGGGCGGGATCCCAACTAAGAGCTCTGGAATTCCCTGGTGGTCCTGATCCAAGTATTAAGCAGGGCTGATGTTGCTTAGCTTCTGAAATCAGCCAAGGAAAGATATAAACAACTTTCTGGCCTCATCACTACCCTGCTGGCTGCATCTGTTTGGGTGAATGGCTATGTCAGAGCATTTGGAGCTCTGACCACTCTGACCTTGCGTTAAGATTGCTGTAAATCAAGGAATAAAATAGACGGGAAGCCTGTGATATGAAAGACAAGAACAGCCTTTGTGTTCTGTTCAGATACTGTGGTTTAACTGCCTAGGCAAGTTTACGTTTTTGATTATAGATTTATAATGGAAAGGAGAGCTTATATAAAGAATTCTGGAAGCAAATCTTAAGGAAGTAGTATAAAATGTACTAAGGGACATAGTTCTAATGATCTGTCTGAAGCAAAGTGCATGTAACTCCCATTAGCATTCCTGGGAACTTTGCCAATGCACCAGAGTGGAAGAAAATGGAACAAACAGGGCTTAGTGCTTGGAAATAGTGTTGCTTAGAGAGTCCTCCATAAGCCTTTAAAACAACTGGGAGTTTGTGGGCAATCAATCTCCACATGACAATCTTTGTTTATGGTGAGTCCCAGGTTTTCCTGGTTAGCCTGCTAAGGCTGGGACAGATCTCCAGGAAGCATTTAGATTATAGTGTACTCTGCAAGAGCTGGAGACTGTAGTGAGGAACACAGACGGCTCTTATTCTAGATTGCTCAAATAGTACATTTACTCAGAAAAGAAGTAAGAGAATCAGCCCTTTTGTGATTATGAAAATATGCAAAATAATATTGTGACTGTCCTGAGCCTTGAAAAGGTTTTCCTCCCCCCCCCCATTTTATTTGCTTTTTCCCCCTTACAAGCTAGATATTACAATGTTCAAAGAAAAGGAATAAAACTAATACAAGTTTAAAAGAATATAGAAAAACAGATAGTAGAGAATAATACCACCAATTTAAGCAATAAAATAAGGGTGGCTAGCCAACAAATCTTGAATAGCCAAACAAATCTAAGAATATACTATGGGTAATATATTCTAATAGATGTGGAGTGTTTGGCACTGAATGAAATTCTAATACATTGAAAACTTAAAGTACTATGAAACATTTCATCCCCAATTTCTAGTTAAAACATGTCTCTACTGAGCTTTAAAAATATCTGGTTAACATAATTAAAACTAATAAGAGCAGACAAGACACATTATAGATAATGAACAATGTATTAAAAGAATACTGTAGATAATATATAGAATATGTCAAACTTAAATGTAAACTCTAAAACACACATTTCAGATGTGGCACAATTCTACATACAGAACTCTAACTTAAAATGGCTTCCAAATAAGCTAGAACTGTACGCTGGATTTATTTTTTAACTTTGCAGTTATTATAGAGTGATGAATTATTTTTCATAATGGATATGGGTGGTGCTTTGAAGACAATTTTAACTCAGCTAAAACATTCCTGAGCTAATTCAAATCAGTTGTGCAGCTACCTCCCTTTATCATTCTTCCTGTTCTCAGCAATAGATCCCATTAAGGTAGTCACAATGGATGACAACAAGGGATGGACTCTGTTCAATGGCTGCGTCAATATGATAGGATGCTTGTGCCATAAAAGGATTTTTATTTCAATGGGTTTTTGTCTGCTAGGTATGCTGTTTTATGTAAACATTCAGTGAATACAAATATTACAGTGGCTTTCACGCCATCTGTAGCAATAATTCTGCTGAATGATGATTCACATTAACTTCTTGTCAACAGCTAGTCTTGTCAACAGTCACAAAGCTTGTCCAATAGTTTTTCTCAAATAAATGGGGCTATTGTAAGGAAAGCTCTTAATTAGCAGTGAGAACATGTTTTGGACTTCATATTCCATCACTCCACCCAGCTCATGATTGTGTGGTAAGAGCTGCACCCAATAGCATCGGGAGGGCTACCCTTGCCCCAAGCCTACAAATTACTTATGATTATCCTTTCCCTATTTCTCCCCACATAATTCCAGGATTATGCATTCATGTTCCACAACTACATTCTTCTCATAGGAGTGGGAATTGTCAGCTGACTCTAAAGCATAACATTTCATTCCTGTAACTTGTCTTTTCAATAACCAAGACTGGAACTTAAACAAATGCTATATGTCACTTCAAGGACAAGGATGGAGATTGGCCTTGAATTAGAAATACTCTTACATAATGTTAGCAGAAAGGCAATTAAAAATCAAATAATGCTGGAATATAAAAAGTCTGAAAAGAATGAAATTAAAAACATCCATAGCCAGTTCAACAGAAGAACCAAACCTGGCTTTTTCACTAATACAGAATGTTTTGAATCTGCATGTTTCAATTCAGTGGAAGATGTAGCAAAATGGAGGTAAGGGAGAAAGCTGCATTGGCCAAGCTGTGAAGAGTTCTGCAGATTTGGACTGCATTAAAAAAGCCAACCTTTAGATGGCAACAAGGAGTTAGTTTATCTTTTTGCTCCCATCTAATGGTCATTTGAATTCTTGGAGCCCAGATCTGGTAGTCTTAGGCAAACGAATATGGAAGTTGAAATCCAAAACATCCCAAAGTCATGTTTTGAGATATTTAAACTGATTTATTTGATTTATTGGACATGAATTATGACTGTTCTGATGCATTTGTCAAAAGAAGGTTAAATAATATTTATCTTGGTGAAGCTTTCCTGGAAATAATGAAAACATATGGGCATAAGGGTCACATTAAAACAATCAGAGAGAGAGGAAGGATACGTTCAGAAGTTTGTTTTATTAGATGACAAAATTATTATTTTTCTATAGCAAAAGATTTTCTGTGATTCACTTGTGACTATTATTATTTTACTTATTACTGATGTGTTCCAAGTATTTTTTTCTTTTACACATGACTTGCTTGACTTTTAAAACAATTAATCCAGCAGTACAACCCATGGAGTCCATCAGTCATATTTAATTAGCTTCATCTTACTTTGTTTGTTTGTTTGAATTTCAAATTTCATCACTGCCCATCTCCCTCAAGAGTGACTCTGGGCGGTCACAGTTAAACTGTGCAGCCCATGTGATGGTTCTTCTCATACTAGGCAAGAGTTTATATCACAGAAAAGGTGCAATGGATAGTTGCTAGTTTACAGTAAAAGAGGCAGAAACTAATCCAGATGACAGATCCTATATGCTTTAAGAAAAACCTAATCAAAATACCTACTCTATTCATTTTGGGGAAATAGTTGAGAAATTCCAAAGCTACAGTGCCTAGCTGTAATAACCATTTAAATATAGGCTGAAGCTCATGGTCTTCCATTTGAAAGAAGTATAGATACATTTTCTTTTTCATTCTAGGATGAAAAAATTTATCCAGAAGCAAAGTCATCAGGCCAGAAAAATGTAACAGCTGGAAGGAGAGATCAGACCAGCAGCTGAAGATGAAATGCAATTTCAGCACAAATATGGCTCAGTAAGAATTAAATTATGTTTTAATTACCTTTATTAAAACCATTCCTTGAAACTAACTCTGGCCAATTCTTAGAATATTGTCTGGTCCGTTCTGTTCCAGCATCAAATACTGCCTCAAGAAAAGATGCTGATCATGATCTAAAACAGATTGCTATACACATTGAGTAAAAGCAGAGTTTAGGAAATGGCAGGCTACATTCAAAAAAGTTTTCTTTCTTTTCCATGAAAGCCAGTAATGGTCCCAAGAGCATTTTTATATATATATATATATTTTCTGCAAACTATTTGGAGAAATGGATAAATTTTGAAACAAACTATTGCACTGGAGTTATCCTGGTTAGAGTTTCAGCAATGCCTTTTCCTTGGGTGTTCCAATTCATCCACTTGCCAATTTTTGAGCCTCAGCATTATAATCAAAGTCAGATCCTCCCTGGCTCAGTTCTCACAAAACATTCAGCTGGTTATTAAGAATAATTAAATATGTCATAATAACTCTAAAGCCAAGTTAATTTATCCATTCACTATCTGCAGGGGTTCAAAACAAGCAAGATGGTGGCTTCTGCAACGTGAGATAGTGAACCCACCCCCAGCAACATGAGATAGTGAAAAAAAGGTAGGAATGGGTTTATTTGTGCCAAAATGTGTTTTTTTTTAATTTACTGGGCTTATATGCCACTCTAATTGTTATTGATTCTGAATCCATACATGACATCCATAAATCAGATTCAAATACGATAATTCTAAAACATTAAATAAGTACAACACTTATACCATTTATATTATATTTATACATGAAGGAATCATGTTAATCGGACAGCCATCCCACCACAAAATGAAACAACATTGTAGCATCCCAGCCCACCAGATCTATTGGATTAGCCAGATTTTTGTGGTTTTTCTAAATCCAACCCTGATCACAGTGCCACAATTTCTCAGTGAAAAAAATTTCTCTCCAGAGAAAAGAAAAACATCAAAAAGGCAGTAATTGGGGAGAGAACTGAAAGCCTTTTTTGTGAAGACCAGAAGTAAGAACTAAAACATGGCCGCTGTCTAACTATCAAAGATGTGCAGGTCTGCTGCGGGACAGGATTTTGGTTGAGCCATGTCATGTGAACATGTTCATTGGATCATGTAAAATTAAGATTCTTTTCTTTATACTTTGGTAAAACTTGGGATCCTTCCAAATCTGTAAATTTCTCCTTCTTGTACATCTCCATAAGTATCTGAACTTGGAAAATTGTGTTTCTATTCTTAATCTGAAGGATATGGCATTCAAAGGGAGCCATAGGTAAATAAAAATAACCATATTTGTTTTTCAGTGGTGATTCAGTCTTATAATCACTGTTGAAGGGCATATAATATATAATTATTGAGTGTTACTTATGATTTATTCATTCATGGACGTTATTTACTTTATGTTCCACTTTTGTTTTGGCAGGCCTACAAGACAAATTCCTTAAAATCAGCAATATAACAATGTTTAAAATCCATGAAAGGTAGCAGATTAACCACAGCTGCAATATCCTTTGGTTTGTGGGGCTGGGATCCTTTGGTCAGCACCAGAGAGGAATCTAAGGTTCCCTCTAGGTCCTGTTGCACTTCCTATATCACAGAGTGGGTCAACATTTCGGCTCTTAGAGCTGTAATATAATATAGCAAATGGCCTTTGCTCTCTGATGGCTGTCATAACTGTAGTTTCCTCAACTGCAAGTTACAAAGGGAGGAAGTTGATCCTTTTCTGCATTGCTCCTTTCTGCAGGAATCTTGCCTGGGGTCTTCTTCTGACTTAGTGCCTTCCAGAGGCAAAGCAACACCTGAAAATCCAAGCTGCAGAGGAGAGGCCGACTGCCTGTTCCATTCTTATCCTAGAAAAAAGACTTCACCCTTTCCTGTTAGCCAAGACCCCATGCTATTTTTTACGGTTTTCCCCTGTTCACTGCTACCTCTGATCAAAACGCAGTCTCAAATTTGCCAAGACAGAGGTGGGCAAATTTTAGTTGTTGGGACTACAATTAACATTGAATTGAGTGGAGGCAAAGGCCATTAACGGGCAAGAGGATGATGGAAAGAGGATGGGGCAGTTTGGAGACATCGGTGGGGGCAGCTTTTTCATTTTTTCCCCCCAGATGGGGGGCAGAATTTGTCAGGGGATTCTTTGTTTGGTTAACTATGTCATCCTTCTTTAAACTACTCTTTCTGCCTCTTACTGTATATGTCAACTTCACAAATTCATCACATTTTCATACTCACACCCAGTTAGTGTACACAGTTTAACAAAGAAAGATATAGGAAGTTCACTTTGAAAAAGTAATTTATTTGGTTACAACTAAAACAATCTCTTTGAATCTTGCCTCCCACCTTATACTGCTCTCCTGCAACAGGCCAAAATGTCTTCCTTCTATTTATCTGAAATGGCACATCTTGTGAAATCTGGTGACACCTGAAGGGTTAAAAATAAATAAATCAGTGGAAAGAAAGAAAGCCATCTCCACAGGATAAAAACTAAAAAAGACAGCTCCAAGAAGCTGATGACACAACCTGATGTACTAATGGCAGACAGACATGATACTTTATTGTAATTGCTACAAAGTATTTTAGGAAGCTTGAGCAGCATTTACCCAGAGCTAAGGGTTCAAATGTCAACACGTGTGAGAGTGCTCCATATGTCCCAATAGACTAACCCATTGCTATAATTTAAATCCTTCCAGATGTCCGGAAGAACCTATGGCAGACATTCAATAATATCTGGGATTTGTATTGCTGGACTCCTTGATAGCATCTGCCCAGCGGTGGTCTAAGAGGTCTATTTATTTTAAGAAGCCACCCATTTGGGGTCTGTTTTGCAGATATCTTTAAGAACCTGCCTAACATTTGCTAGTGAAACAAAAGTATTTCCTTCTATGTACAACATCACAAAAAAAGAAAAAAAAGAAGTATGCTAAATAATCAGCATGCTCATTCACACTATTTTCAGTCATATTTCATAAATGAATACATGGAAACTTCCTTTTCAGTGTGGAACTAATAAAATATATATTATTAAAATGCTGGGATATCATCAAGATAAGATTCACTCTTGGGAATTGCTCATCTCTGCTTCCTTATCTGCTTTTGATAATCATGGAAATGGTACTGCAGAAATTATATGGATTTATCTGATGAGATAGGTGAATGCATTGAACTAGAGGTGTATAGATCATATATCTCTGATCCATTTACTCTCCATATTAGTGAGACAATATGCCAGTTCATTGGTTCACAAACCAACTGAAGTCCTCCAGAACATCTTAAGCAAACCAAAAGACTCAATAGCCCAAGAAGAAAAAACAGCAGTCATCTACAACATACAGTGTAAGGACTGTAAGAGCCACTACGTAGGACAGACAGGCAGAAGACTAGCAGAGCCCATCCACGAACACCCACTAGCAGACAGAAGACATGATGAAAACCCCTTAATCTCACAACTCATGGACAGACTCAACCATAGTTTCACCTGGGAAACTGTGAACATTCTAGACCAAGCCAAATCCAAAAACACTGGGGCGTTCCTGGAAACTTGGCATTCAGACAAGTCAGCTGTCAACAGGCACATAGAAATAAACCACATTTATGCACCATTCAAAAGAGACAATAAAAAAAGCTAAGAAGGAAGCAAAAAAGACCAGAACACATCCCCTCATCAAAGAACTCCCAAGGAGAAAACCACACCCCACCAACACTGGCAGGGCAAGCTGCTGTATAGACACAGGGAGCAAACCCCACACTCACCAGCACTGATGATGTTACCTTGTCAGATAATTAAACGTCTGGAAGCCAACAACCAAGCTCAGAGAGCACCAAGGACTCCACAGTTCAACCCTGAGGTATATACATTCTCTTCTATGGAGTGACAGTTACAGAAATATGCTATATGGCCTGTAGATCCACAGGTACAGTATTTTGTAGCTGATTCAGAGGCATGAACTTTAATGGCACAAGATCTCCTAGATGTTTGAGGGCTCCACCAGTAAAAACATACTATTTCCTTCTCTGTTTCTCTGGCACTGGATCTCAAGGAAGAAACAGGAGGGAGGCATGGGGTGAAAAAAGGAGCTGTAAACCCCTCTCCCCCTTTCATTCTTCCATGCTGCAACTCTTCCAACTAGCCATCTAGTAACATGCAACATTGCAACAGCTCTGCCAAATTATCTGTCTCACCAATTCATCCCTCAGGTCATCAGCAAATCCTTCTCAAAACTGGTCAGTCAGAACCAAATCATTCTATCCCACATCCCTGGCAAATAATTAAAAAACTGATGTGTACGCATGAACTCTATGTCGACCTTGTTTTAGTTTGCAAACTTCTCGATTTGCCACTGCTTTCCTAGTAGAATCATCAAAGGATGTTTTAAATCTTTGCATTAATTTGGTAAATGCTAAATGTTAGTTGCATAGTGGCATTTTGCAGGTTGAAAAGGTGAAAGGTTAGATATCAGTAAATTCACTTGTTGGTGTTGCAGTGTGATGTTCCGCACAGAGTGGGGGGCCTTGAAGACACAGTATGAGAAATTGATGTCAACTCTTTAAGGTAGTCCAGATCAGGAAACAGATTCCACAAATTTGACTGGAACTCTACTTTATTGATATCGGCTATCTTATCAGAATCTTGAAAGCCTGTGTTTTCCCTTTCCTTCCTCTTATGCCATAGGAAGTCATGATAGGGTCAGAATGAGTTTCTTTTTTATACTTTCCTCATTTCTGGGGCTCTCTACAACACTCAACAGAGATCTAAAGCTGATTTTTTAATGTCTTCGGTTTGCTGAATAAAAGAATCATGACCAACATTTCTAAACTTTTATCATCAAGACATGCTATCCAGCTCATAGGGAATTCTCCACGTGGAAGGGGTTTTTTTCCCCCAATCAGTATTACATTTTCAGACCATTGTATTTTTCAAGGTTTCCCATAGAAATGTATTTGAACTGTACAATTTAGAGCCAGATTCCTTTGCTGCCATTTGAATGAACTACTGTCCTCTGCAGTTCCTGGCCCTTTTGCCTCTTAGGGTTCCCAGCTTTTCAGGGTTGGGGACTTTGGATCAGGAGGAAGTCATATCAGCTTCTTCTAAATGTGGTATGACTAGGATTAGCTCTGTGTCTGTCATGAGTAAGGATGGCGAGCAGGGGGCTCTCACCCAGACTGTCAAGCGCATGCGTAGCACTGAGGAACTGTTCAGCCATTCAAAGAGACACAGATCGGGACCGCCTTAACCTTTGGGGTTTATATGGCTGGGTTTTCCCACGCTTTCTCAGTTTGTTAGGATTCTTGTTAAGTACTACTAATAAATATTAGAGACCAAGTCCTCGCCTCAGTGTGTTTCCTGGTAGTCAGGACAGTGTCTGCCTAAAAGGTATGGAAAGAAAATACACTATGACTTTCATTTCCAGCTACACAGTTCCACATCTTTCATTCCAAAGCTGCAAATGCATCTGTCAACACACTATAGGTTGGATAAAGACTTGCCCTTCCATGAATTGTGAGACTGACACAAATCTCATGGAAGCGCCTGCTAGAGGAAGCAGGGTTGCTAATTTTGCAAGTCAGTTTTTCTGTCAAAATGCAGGACTGTATGAGAACAGGGACATACCCCTCTCTACATATGGATAATTTCTGGATCCCACCCTTTTCTTTTTGCATCTACTGTTAACAGAGGAATGTTAGAGATTAATCCTTTCTGATATAAGGCAGAACCTTCAAAAGTAAAAATTCAGCTTTGTTGAACAGATATACTGGAATTTGGTACTGCAAAGAATTTGATTCTTTAAGTAGTCTCCCAGCTGGAAAGAAAACAGCACAAAGAGAAATAATAAATCCATAGGTCTTATAACTCAATTGGATCATCGTCTATGTTTTCTGTCATCTCTAACAGCCAGAAAGTAATACAATATCCATGTTGAAAGAATCTCTCTCCATAAATGGAGTTCTTAGCAAGAGTTCAATTCAGAAAAATGTCAAGTCTGTAGTTTTGCAAAGTCTTCTGTGCATTGAGAATCATGCTCCAACTGTGATTTAATATCAGAATTCACTCTTCATAATGTTCAAATCATTTCTCAGATTCTGTTGAGAACAATTCCTAATATTTCATACGCATGCATACACAATTTCAATTTGCATAATTGCAATTGAGGTTATGCAAGTAGACCATGACTGAATAATAGATAACCTTTTCTGATGTGTGAATGTGTTTCTTAGAAAGAATCCCAAGTTCCCTACCACTGTTTCTACTCTTTCCAGATACATTTGGATGTATTTAATTTATTTACAATGCTTTTAATCCACCACAGTTCCACAAGACTCTAGGTAGCATACAGCAATATACAGTACAATACATAAAATAAAAATATACAATCATATAACCCAAAAATTAAATATAGGTGATGAGCACCCCTACTCAGGGCTAACAGATACCAAAAGCTGGCCAAAACAACACAGCCTTGGCTTACTTACAGAATATAACCAGGTAGAGGCTGCCCATAGCTCTAGGGAGAGAGAATTCTGTAACTTGAGGGGTTGCCAAAGAGAAGTCCTGTCATCTAGTCCATACCCCATGAACCTTACAAAGTGGGGGTTGGACTTTCAACAGACCTCCTTTAGATGACCAGACCAAATGGGCAGATCCAATTTTGGGAAGACACTGCCTGACATATCCTGATGCTGTTAGGACTTTAAAGGTAATGACCAGCACTTTGAATTGGGCCCTAAAGTCTAGTAGAAACCAATGCAGCATCCTATAAAAATGACATTTTCCCTATTATTGTTGCACCAACAGCCTTGCCACAGTTTGTTCCAACCGTAGCTTTTAGATCATTTCCAAAGGCAGCCCCACAAAGAGCCCTTTGCAGTATTCCAAGTGATGGAATCAAGTGATGTTCAGGGCCTGAATTATTGTGATCAGGGCATTCTGGTCCAGGTAAGGCACATCAGCAAAAGCTGGACAAAGCCCTCCTGGCCATAGCTTCTACCTGCTGCTTGAACAGGAGCTGAGAGTCCAGAAGGATCCTAAAACATAAACCACCTCTTTTTGAGGGAACACAAGCCGATCCAGAAAGACTGTTAGGCTTGATGTTTATTGGTTGCTTACTGACAACTGGCAACTCCATCTTGGTAGAATTCCATCTGAGTTTATTTCACTCCATGCAGAACCACATAGCTTCCAGTCACTGGTTTAGGGTTTCCATGGCATTTCTACCTTGACCCAGGGGCGCAATGTATATTTGAGTGTCATTAGTGTTCCAAACTTTGGAAACTCTAACAACAGCCCTGATATGATATCCAGGAACTTTTGGAGGGCCGCTGCTGAGTACCTCATCAGTTGGTAGCCAACAACTGCCCTACCTTGTCAGAATGGCCCAATTTCATGCAGACATTTGCATTCAATCACTTCCAGGGTAGTGCCCCCTGTGCTGCCCAAGTCTTACCTACAATCTCAGCAACCTCTCCCCACAACTTTAGTGTAACAGTTACTGCTGGACCTGACATCCACCCAACATTTTTTCAATAGGCAATATCCCCATCACTGCTCAGCCAGATCTCAGTAATACTCACCAGGTCTACACACTTTTCCATCACCATGTGACTAATGATTGGGCTTTATCAAGCACAGACCTGGCCTTTACCAGCAGCAGTTCGAGACCAAGGCCACCTGGGCCCAGGACAGAGGCAATTGGATTAGGATAAGGGATCTAAACTAACCTGAGTGTCCCCCTTCTCCTAGAATGGCCTATCCAATGTCCTCTGCCATACCTCTCTCCTTCCAAACATAAACCCTAGAGACCAGTGATATCTCCCTCTCAATACCATCCTTATGTGCCCCAGTCCCATGTGTTATAGTGTCAGCCACCATGCACAGAGCATTTCTGAGGGCCTAGCCTGGTTACATATACAACCACAGATACCCTAGCATTTGATTCCACCCCTGCTATTAACCCTAACAACTAGCTAACTATAATTCCCATCAACCATCTTAATCAACATCCATAACCTCAAAGAAATGCTAACACTCTGCAGATTGCCAAGCACCATCTGCAGGCTAAGGGTCCTGTATAAGTGGGAATTTTTTCCTCAGTACTGTCTGGCAATCACCTGGTTGTTGCATTTTAACAAATCCCACTAAGTCTCATCAAAATAGTTGGTCTTTTTGTCTGTTCTCACAATTGTTCTTGGCATAGTTCTGAATGAATCCCACAGCAACATGGCCTCATAGCAGCAAACCTTCCATCCCTCTCTCCTCTTCACTAGTTGCTTGAGCACTACACTGATCACACTTAACGCTTTGGCTCTGCTGTCTTTCATCTCTAATTGCAGCAGATACTGAAGGACCAGAAGCAAAGTCCTGTGTTCCAGAATCCTGCCCTAGCCACTGCTTTCCACAATACAGCCCTGATGTTAATAGTGATTATGCTGCTGCTTCTTCCTCTAGCAACCATCCATGGTGGCGGTGCTGTCCACACAGCCCACTCCCCACCATTGGATGTATTGTTCTCCGAGGGTAAGATACCTTTTGCAGGTATGTCATTAAAGTCATTCAAGCCAATATATACAGACATAAACATTCCAAAAGGGAGGGAAGGAAATAACAAGATCTTTAGAAAAACATTAAAGTCATTTTGAAACATTAATCTTCAGAGCCTCCCCAAAAATTTAACACCTAACTCATTCTACCTGCCATTTATAACACAAAATAACCAAATTGCCTAATCTTTATAGCACCTTTCCTGCCTACCATTTGTAAACCATCATAAAATGCAATATCCCTTAACAACAATCTGCTATATTCCGTATTTATGATATTTTTATTCTGATGAACTGCAGTCCCTTTAAATGCTGGAAATTAGTGATTTTCTATCTAAGAAAAGTCAGAAGAAAACGTTTAGAATATAATTTGGAAATTAATTTACACTGTTTTGATTAAAAATGATAGCAAATAGATATAGGAGTTAAATTGCTTAATTTAGTACAATATGGGATTAATTTGAAGGGAATCTGTCTTTATTTTATATGTTTTGCTTTCCAAAGACTGGAGAGGGAGTTCTGTAGAGGTCAGTAATTCCATCTGTTGATCTAAAGGCAAATGAGAGGTGGCATTAGATCTTGACAAGAAGGCATATAGAGGGTGGATTTGCAATATTATATCCACTTGAATTCTTTGATTGATTGATTGATTGATTGATTGATTGATTGATTGATTATGTGCTATCAGGTTGGTATTGTCTCTTGGAAGCCGCATAGGTAGATTTTCTCTATGATGATCTATCCCTAACCTGGTCATTTAGGTCTTCCAACAGTGCATCCAATGCCACTGTAACTCAGTCTATCCACCTTCCAACTAAACATCCACTTCTCTTTCCTCCCAACTTTCTCAGCATTAGAGCCTTCTCCAGAGAGCTGGGTCTTCACATAATGCGTCCAAGGTAGGATAATTTGAGCCTGGTCATTTGTGCCTCAACTGAGAACTCTGAGTTGATTTGTCTGGTGATCCATTTGTTTGTTTTCATGGCTGTCTGTGGTATTCTCAGGAGTCTTCTCCAACACCTAAGTTCAAAAGCACCAATACTCTTCCTATCCTGCTTCTTCAAAGTGTCATTTGCTTGAACTATGCTGATCTTTGTGGGTATAGATACATCACAGCATCTGAACATCTTTTCCAAGTCCTTCATGGCTGCTCCTTCAAGTGTTAGTCTGTAGCATATTTTTTTTTACTGTTTATTACTTTACTATTGATGGTTGATCCTAAAAGGAATCTACTACTTCAGTATCTTCATTGTTAGTTCTAAAGCTGGTTGTTGTACCTGTTATCGTTAGTCTGTTCTCCTTTTTGTATTTAATCTTGGTCCCATTGTTCCACTCTGCTTGACTTTTATTACTAGAGCTTGCAGATCCTTTGCATTTTTTGCTATCAGAGTAGTGTCATCAGCATAGTACAGGTTATTGATGTTTCTTGCACCAGTTTTAAAACCATGCTCATTATTTGTTTGTTTATTAAATCTGAACACTCCCCAACTCCTAGCAACTCATCTTCCAATCCAGCTTCCCTTAATACAGTATATTCAGCATATAGACTGAATAAGTAAGGGGAAAGTATGCAGTCTTGTCTCACTCCTTTGCCAACCTGGAGCCAGTCTGTTTTGCCATGTTTTGTGTGTACTGTGACTTCCTGACCTGTACATAAGTTTCTCATGAGGACACTGAAAGGTTCTGGGATTCCTATTTTCCTAAGCACATTCTATAGCTTGACATGATCAACACAATCAAAGGCTTTTATTTAATCAATGAAGCACATACTGATTTTTTTTTTTTTTGGTATTCCAATTACACTTCCTCCTTAATATTTCCAACTTCGGCATTCCAGCCTCCAACATCTTGCTTGCATGTTCTGCTGATTTAAAATTGAGCTTGATCATAAAACTCATCAACCTCCTCTTCTGCATTGGTGATTGCAACATAAACTTGGATGATATTATTCAGTCATTAATTGTATTGTAGCCACGTACTGTTCTTGCTATACCCTTTCTAATTGTAAAAGCAGCACTCTTCCTTCTTTGTTTTTCATGTCCTGAGTAAAACACAATGTGATCTTCTGACTGAAAGCGTTCAATTCCAGCCCATCTTAACAAAGTTGATGGAGAGGAACTTCTGGTGAGGACATGGTGAGCTAGACATCCCTGAAGGAGCGGGATGGCATTATGGAAGAGATCGGTAGCAGGAGGGTGGATCCTGGCTGGCAAAATCTCTCTGGAGAAAGGAGAGATCGTGAGATCATCTACGTGTACTATGGACAGCTGCACCTCGCAAGTAGACTGCAGGAACTGAGCTTTTTGCAGTCCGCTGGTGAGCTGAGTGGCTGGGAGTCAAGGGATTCCAGTTAAGCTCACAGTCGTAATATAACCTATATGGACATAAAACTCTGCTGAGCCTCATTTCTTAATCACTTTTGGAATGACTTTTTTACTGCTTTTTAAATATTAGAACCTTTGGAACAGCAAGTTTTATGGCATTCATTGGGCAAGTTTCCTTCAATCCTTAGTCAAAGAAGTTTTAAATATGAGTTTAAAGACTTAAAAAAAAATGGGGGGGGGGAATAAATGGCAAAAGGTGATTAGAGTGTTGATTTTGGAAAGTTATAAATGGACTAAGGGTTCAGATGGATTTGAAATAAGATTTTGGAATTAATGATAAGAATCCTTCCCATGGAAACAGCTGTATTTTGAATTCTGAAAAAAAAAAGATAGGATGGGACTTTGAAGGTTGGATACTAGAGGGAACCGGAAGGAACTAAAGGTTACAATTAAAGGAGAAGAACACTTAAATTAGACTTGCTAACATAGAATGGAGCAAAATAGTTTAATATTGGACATATTGAAGGATATTTGTGAACAATGGACCCAGAGGTTAATTTTAAGAATATCTGCCATTATAGATAGACTATGTGTAACTGATGTTATGGAAGAGGAACAAGTTCTACCAGGAAAGACTGAAATTGATTTGAATGTGGATTTAAAAGTGACAGGCTACAAGAATGATCTAGAAGGAAGTGATGTACTGGATATACAAATGAAACCGGTTGATGTCTTAATAATTAAAAGGGACATATAAATGACAAACCAGAAGAGTGACTTGGATAATTTTCCTATATTGGATTTACAAAAGAGACCTGTTAAAGTTTTGAAGGATTTTGTGAGCAGAGACAAAGAAAAGAGGAAAAGAAATCAAGTTCTAGGCCATTATTTGAAGGGATTAAATACCAAGATGGTTAAAAGTAAAGGGAAGGAATATAAAGTGGGTTTATTTGATCAAGGTTAAAATAGATATGTTGCTAGATCTGGTAGCCCTTAATGGACTTTTGCTGACCAGAACTGAATGATGAGGTTTCAAAGTTTTGTTTATAGATAAGAGATGAGATATAGGAAGAAAAGATCATTTGTTGTATTTTAGGAGAAGGTGATAAGTTACTAAAATTGTTTATGCTTGTTGTGATGAAGGGGGAAGTCATTTCTTGATATATTTCTTTTCTTTTTCTTTACTATATTCTTATTTTTTCTTTCTTTTCTTTCTTTTTTTCTTTTCTGCACTTCCCATTTTTTCTTTTTATTCTTTTATTTCTTTAAGTTTGTATTAGTTTTTATATTTTTAATTGTGATAAAATTATTGGGAAAAAAACCACAAAGTTGAGGGAAGTGAAAGCTGAGAAGTTGATGTTGCTTGTCACTGCCTTATCCCTATGGAACAAATGGATGCCTCCTCCCTGTTGAACTTTAGGAAGATGTTTAAAACAGTTCTGCTAGTTATTAGGGAATTAAGGGATGTTTGGGCTGCCTTATGCTGAGCTTTTTAGTATTTGTCCTAGTTTTATATTAATTATTTGTCTGTCTTAAACTATTTTTTTCCTAAAATGGAAAGGACAGGCTGAGTTGTTTTACTTGTACGTTTTATTTGAAATTTGAAATTTTTTGCTCATGCACAACTCAGCATATTTTTTTTAATCTGCAGCACAATTATTTATTATTTTTCCATAGAAATACATCATCATCATCATCATCATCATCATCTATACCTGAAAACTGAAGCAATACAATTAAGATACAGATTTGTCACCACATTTTCTATGTAAGTCCCAGCATAGGTTATTTTTGTACTTTAAAAAAATAAATGTTTACATTTTAGGGTCCTGGGATATACAGTATAACACTAAAATGTTTCATTTTAATAGTTCAGTTTTAGAAAATCTGTATACATAAAAGCCACATATAAAATGGTTAAAATATTAGGATTTATATGCAGCGTGAGAATGAAATTACAGCTAGATAAACCAAGAGCTTTCCTCTGTTGACTCAAGTGAGAAATAATATAAACATTTAGACAATTCTCCAAAGTATCAGTTGCTTGTTTAATGGTAGACAGAATTCTTTCTGTTCTAATTTACGAACAATTCTCACATTTAATATATTAAACATGTTGTGATATTTATCAGCATATGTCTCTAAAGCCCTTAATCCAACTTCAACCAGTGCAGGGAAGAGTAAAATGGAAATTGATATGATGAAACTAGATTTCTTTAAATCCATGCCAAAATAGAAAATAATATTTAATTACACTTTTCCCTTATGAACTATGGAAGACTGTCAGATGAAAATTGGATGGAAACCTTTCAGTCCAAAAGAGCTCAAGCCATAATCCAAGACAAAGTGAACTGCATCATGGCATCTGATGACTCAATACAATATATTCATTTCAATTATACACAAAGGCTTGGATCCTAAATTAAATCATGAAACATTCCTAACTTTGTCAAGAGGATGGTTAATGAGCCACAAGACAGTGCCATTCTGCTTTCAGAGATGAAGGACCCCCACGGAAACTGATTCTTGATTTGTACAATTTCCTCATACAACCCCAGGAAAGGGATGCAAAGCAGGGCATTTAAAGTGTACTTCATGTAGCTCTGGATCCGAAGAATCTAATCCTCTGTATGAATCTGTGGAAATTTGGCCTGAAATTACAGCCTTAGGTCCTTTTCATATGTTCTGCTCTGGCTTTAGTAAGCTGATAAAACAATGGATATGATACATGGAATTTCCCTTTCCCTCGCCTCCAAGGATACAGTTATGCTGGAGAATCATAGGAAGAAATTCCCCATTAGAAGGTCTTCTTGCCCTTCTAATTCCCGAAGTATTATGTGAGTCAGAACACATTTCTTTTGCTTTTTGCTCTTTTCTGAATATTGTGACTTACTGTAGTTCTCCAATTTAAAAAAAAAGGCATGCAAAAAGGCATGAATTTGAGGAAAGTGTTTGCAAAAAATATATATAGATCAGGGAAATTGCTGATAAAAATTACAATAAAATATAACCTGCATTAAAATTAGTTTTGAGTCATTGCATACAAGCTGGGCAGTTGAGAAGTTCAATAAATAAATAAATAAATATTTGCAGGAGAGTTTGTAGCAAATTGCAGATTGATGCTGATTGTAAACAGATGTAGAAAATATAACACACACGAATACAAAATGACATAATAAGCTTGCACTTCAAAAAATGCAAAGATTATCAATAGAGATTTGTCAATTACTACTGAATAGTACATATATACTTCTATCAGTGGTTAAGGGCAGTGAAAGACATTCATACACAGTATAGTAAATATTGTGGAAAGTCAGCTATCAGATTGTCAAATGTTTCATTTATAATTTTGTTTAATAATATAAAAGCCAATGCTGCATATTAAACAACATTTTTTCCAAAAAAGTATGGGGATAATATCCTCCTTTTATGATTTCTCCTCATAATTTTCCTTTCAGGCCTCCAGCCATTCCATCATTTTTCCCCATACCCCAAAAGTGTGGGAAATACCATTTGGCTATAGAAACAATCACTCTCTGTCACACTACTGGAAATTTGTGTTTATCTGTGGTGGACAACATTTTGGTAACTAGAGGGCTCATAAAATAAAGGGGGGGAGGTTTCAAAAGCCAGAGTGAGCAAAACAATGATGTCATGGTGATCATCAGTAGATGGGGATTTCTGATGGTCTTCAGTTGTTATGGCTTATTTTGTTTCATCTTCGGTGAAAAATCAGTGGGAATTGCACTTCTGTTTTCAGCTGTTTGCTATCAGATTTTGGCATTACAATTTACAGAAGCTCTGTGGCTGCATAAAATGGATTTAAAGGGTTGGTTTTTCTTTCTTTCTTTCTTTCTTTTTTTTGGTGCCTTCAAGTCAGTGTTGACTCCAAGTCCCTGCAGTTTTCTTGGCAAGGTTTTTCAGAAGTGGTTTGCCCTTGCCTCCTTTCTAGGACTGAGAGTGACTGGCCCAAGGTCACCCAGCTGGCTTTGTGCCTAAGGCGGGACTAGCACAAACAATTTCCTGGTTCCTAGCCTGGTGTTTTAACCACTGCACCAGGCTGGATCTCCAGAGGGCTGCATACTAACTGCTATATTCAAAAAAAGGATATCAATCATCATAGAAATTAGCAAATAAATACCAAAAGAAGTACTTTTTATGCAACTATATCATACTGCCTGCATATATTTCATATTAGGTTTACATTAAACATCCATTTTAGAAAAATTGATGTAATTCATCTACTCCACAATTTTTAGAATGTAAATGTGGAATTGAAGCATGGTGCAAGCAGTTCATATGCTAAGATTTAAAATATACTGTTAAAAGTCAGAAATCTTTCTTCACTGAAGTGTCATCTGTATATTTGATGTTTCTCCCGCTGTGCTGAACTGGTGCTTAAGATTATTCCTTTTTAACATTTCAGTCAGATGAAGGCATCTGACAGGGCAATCCTATACACATCTACTGAAAAGTAAGTCCCACCAGGTAAAAACGTATTACAAGAAAGCGTGCCTAGGAGTGAATATCAATTTAATAGTAAGAGCCAAGGACTGCTTAAAAGAGAGATCTGTGGTAAGGTGATGGTTTGTGCATGGGCTAGAAAATGAGCATTTGAATGTGCCCAGCAGAAACTATTTTGATCAAGGGGAAAACTGGAAAGAATGAAGTACTTCAGGGTGATAGCTAATTAATTCTCCATCTGATATAACAGCTCCCATCAGCAGAAGTAGGGATTTTTTCCCCTTTCCCTTGGAACCTTCTTGTGCATGGCTAAAGTGCACTCAGGGAAGTTGAGAAGGAAAAGGCCTTACAAGTCATATATTACACCTAGCCTACCAGCTGAAATCCTATCCTTGTTTTCCTGGGTCCTCCTACTGAACTTCTAAGTTGCCCTGTTTGGAACTGTACTACTTGGCTACTGACCGGTTTATGAAAGAAGACTATTTTCAAAAACACCATGTCGTATTAAGATATACAGTACATGCATGCAAAATGCAGCTGGATCCTAAACTAACTATGCATTTGTGAGTGTATGTTTGCATACACTTTTGCTTATCTTTTAATATTATTTCAGTCCCAGGATGCCAAAATGCCAAGGTTCATTCATGAAACAGCTCTGAAAATATTTCAAGTAAGGCTGAAATACTGAAATCTGATCAGAGAGAAACTTTCTTAGGGATGATGTCATTGACCACTAGAAAATGGTTTGCTTGAAAAATACAATAACATGTATAATTGCACTTGTATGGGGAAAATTTGCAAAAACAGACAGAGCATCGTTGTTCAGCAAACTACGGTTCTGCCAGAAAGATTGTGTCTGGGATTTTTACTTAATTCACCCAACCACCATTCCCACAGGAAACAGATCAGTTAAATCCTATAATAAGAGTAATTAATGTTACCAGAAAACCAGACTTTAGCATAATAACATTACCACCTTTGAACATTGTAATACCTTTGAACATTATAAGGAGGGCGGTAGAATCTGTTATTATTTGATCAGCTGCAAATTTTATGCAAGCTGTGCTTTAATTTATCCCAGACAGATATTCCCAAAGTAACTAAAGCTCTGGTGACCCCAAAATTCAGTCTTCCAAACTGTATAGAGGACCCAGTTATTGTTACTGAGTATTCTAGGCAATCACAATCAAATTATGTTGGATGTCAAGAAAAATGTAGATTGGCATGATTTGTTGGACAAGGTTTTCTGAAACTGAAGTGGTTTTCTACATGTATTGGGATAACTCTTAGAATTCCCAGCCATCATGGACTAGTGTGGTGTAGTAATTCTCGAAATTATTGTCCCAATAATTCTGGGGACAATAGAATGAGTTAGTCTGCAATTTCTGTGTCAGACATAAAGGTATTAACAAAGTGTGGATCAATTCTATACAAACTTAGAAATCATATGGTTGGAAACATCTGTAATTCTTTGCAAAATGGAAACAGTAAATGTTCAGGAGTCAACACTATAATCTTATTTGCTAAACACATACAACAGAGCTTCTTGAAGGCAGCAGAGAGATATAATTAAATAACATTCAAATATTTTAATCAGTCTTTCTCTCTTTTCAACAGTATAATTATATGAGGCAAAGAAGGGCACGATGACAACCAGAATTCACAGCTTATAATTTATTTGATTTAATATTTTGGCTCACCAAACAAGGAAGATATGAAACTAGCCAGAGCCATTTTTAACTGCATTATTTACATTAGCAAATGAACAAATATAGCAATAGTAGCGTAAAGATGGAAATAAAAATTAATACATAAATACCTATTTCAATTTGATATAATCTAAATTATATGCTGAATATGTATTAAGGGAAGTTGAATTGGAAGAAGATGAGTGTGGTTTTAAAATTGGAGGAAGAAACATCAATATCCTGTGCTATGCTGATGATACTATTCTGATAGCAAAAATGCAAATTCCAGTAATAAAAGTCAAGAAGCATGGTGAAAAAAATGGGGCTAAAACTAAAAATAAATACCAAACTATTGACAACAGGTACAACAACCAGCCTTAGGACTGGCAATGAAGACATCAAAGGGGTAGATAGTGTCTCCCTTTTAGGATCAACTATCAACTGTAAAGGAACAAGCAGTCAAGAAATACACCACAACCAAGCACCAGGTTAGGGAAAGATAATCATGGAGAAAATCCATCTACAGGTAGTTCCCGAGTTACAACCATTCATTCACCAACCTTTCAAAGTTACAGTGCATGAATGGTACTTACAGTATGCCCAGTCCCCTAAGTAACAGCTGTTGCAGTTCCCCCATGGTCACATGATCAAAATTGTTAGAATTATCAGGGGTCAACTCAGCATTGTCTCATAAGCATAAAAGGGGGTCGCTCTAGCAAATGCATCTCTATTGTGCTTGTGGGATGTCACATGGGTCACCTGATTTCCACTTCCTCCTTCTACCTGGGCTTGGGGATTAACAATATCCATTACCCTTCTGGCACACATGCAAGCAGGAGGTGCTGCAGGAATGCAGCCCTCCCCCTACCATCTCACCCTTTAGAAAGTGTCTACAAAGAACCAGTGATGATTAAGTGCTTTCTGCTATAAACCTACCTGTATCCAGATCTACTGAATAAAAGTAAGCTATCTCTATTTTTTCTTCATCTAACTACAGTATGAAGACTGAATTTATTTCTGAATGTAATTAAGCTTAACGTGCAAGCTCCCTTTTTGGTTCACACTTCTACTCTGCAAGATTGCTGTTAGCTGCTTGGAGTTCTTTTATTAAACTTTAAAAACTCCATCAAAAATTCTGGCACTTGGCAGCCCACCTGCACTTAGGACCACAGGGGCACTTCAGCTCCCACCACCTGTTTATTCCCCCCCCCCCGTCTGTGCTCTTTTGGCCCCCTGCACTCCAAGTCTCCTGCCACCTTGTACTTTGCCATCCCAGCTGACCTTTGCCATCTTCTTGCTCCTGCTGCTGACCATGCATGCTTGGCCTGGCCCTTCACGAGGCAGCTGCTAGCTTCACGACACTTTCCCCCCAAGGTTGCGCATGGTGGTTTCCTCATGAGACATGGGGAAGAAGGTGTCATGTGGCCAGCAGCTGCCTTATAAAGGGCCAGGCCAGGCATGCCTTGTCAGCAGTGGGAGCAAGAGGACGGCAAAGATCAGCTGGGGCGATGGAGAGCAGGGTGGCAAGGGCAGCTGTGGCTGTGGCTGGGTTGGGCTGGGCTGGCTAGGGTTTCCTGGGGCAGCTGTGGCATTGTGCCATGCTACCGGGTCGGTCTGGGGTGGCTGTGGCTCCCTGAGGCAGCTGTGGCTTTGTGCTGCATTGCAGCTCAGGGGCTTCTTGCTCATGGTTCTGGGGTTGCTTGCCACTCCACAAGTCAGGGTGCAGGGTGGCCAAAAGGGCAGAGATGCAGGGGGAATAAGCATAAGCAGTTGGAGGCAGTTGAAGTGGAGGCAGTCCCTTACCTTGGAAGAACTGAATTCAGGGCTGGGAGGGTCTAAACTGGGAATGGCTTGGATCAGGGTGGGTTCTTGGCTAACGAGTGGTGGAATTTGGTTAATGATGGCAACAGGGATTGCTGGGATTGCAGTCGCTAAGTGATCCTGTCACGTGATGTCAAGCTTCACAACCACATTGCTTAGCAACGGAAATTCCAGTCCCAAGTGCCATCATAACTTGAAGACTACCAGTATGTGGTTGCTAAGAGTCAAAACCAACTTAATGACTCAATAATCATACAAATGATATAAAATTAAACAAGAGAGAAAGTGAAGAAAAATGCCTAAGAATTTTCTATCACAAACAGCTCCTAAATATTGACCAAAGTACTTAGGAGTTCTCTTCCTTGCACTTCTGTCAAAAGAAGGACAAATTCATATATCCACAAGCAGCACATAATAAACTAATTAAAGGACTAAAGGGCTAAGGATGCCATACCCATTAGAATTACATTGGGCACAACTGTATGGAAAGGAACAGGCTACAAATTTAAATAAATAATAAAAATAAATGTGTTCCCTATTAAGAGGTTGCATTTTTCGGAAACTCAGCCTGAGTATTAGTTCTTGAGGATCAGCTTGATTGAATACAGTGAGAAACATGTATAAAAATGCTCTGCCTGGTTTTATTTATACTGTAAGTATTTTTTACCTGTTAAGTCACACCATATCTAATTTGGTTAATATACAAGCACACATATTGAAATCTAACCATATATGACCTTCATGCATACTGTGGTAGGCTTAAGAAAGGATTTTATAGGATTAAGGAAGAATTTTATAGAAGATTTAGATTGTCTAATAATATTAAGTGACTAGCAATGTAACGTTAAACTTTTGAACCATTCTTAGAAGCCTCTGGCATGTAATAAGCCACCCTCTTAAGGAAAACATTTTTATTGAAAGAAAAGGTGTGTATTTTCATAACAAATTAATGTTCCTACATTTGACTACCTTTCAAAAGTATAGACAAATATGTAAGTACATCAAGAATTGCAAATGTATTTGGTCACCTGTTTTAGATTTGCCTTCATTATATTTTTGTTCATTTTGTGTGCACTGTTTAAATGCCTCAGGGTGAGAACACTTCATAAACTCAACAGTGTAAACCAATGCTCTTCATCAAACTGACAATAGATAGGACTTTTTTGTTTTGAGCTAATTTATTTTCCAATATTTCTTTTTCTCAGGGCCTTTGAGGTTGATGGCAATTTAGAAAGACAGAAATGGCTTCTTTCTGTACCCCAGCCAAAGTTTGAAAAGCCTAGAGATGAGGGCTGCTTGCATTGGTGCTTGCTCTTTTTGCTTAATCTTAATCTATGCATAAATGTTATTAAGGCTAAGTAGGGACTTAACAAGAACAAATATTGGAAGCCAGAAATTTTCCTTTTAGGACTGATGGATGCACAGTTAGAAAAGAGTCAGGGAAGACTATTTCAGTATGTGATTACCGCCCAGAGTCCCCCGATGGGAGGAGATGGGCAGGGACAAATTGGATGGATGGATGGATGGATGGATGGATGGATGGATGGATGGATGGATGGATGGATGGATGGATAGATAGATAGATAGATAGATAGATAGATAGATAGATAGATAGATAGATAGATAGATTTCTGCGGCGAGATTACTCTATGCACAAAGATGGAAAGATTCAGCATTGCCTACCATGGAGGAATGGTTGGTGAAATTGACAGAACTTGCTGAGATGGACAAACTGATTTCTTTCATTAGAGAAAAGACATTATCGACATTCATCCATGACTGGAAACCCCTTATGGGCTTTTTGTGTAAAAAAGGAAAATGATTTTGTGGCTTATGGTTTTGATGATTAGAAAGAATAGGTTGTAGAAAGAAGGGAATCATGATGAAATCTTAGAAAGTGAGGTTTGATTAGAATTGTATGTATAACTGCCGAGAGGAAGATTGGAAGCCACTTCTTTATTTTGTATTTTATAAATAAATATATGTATTTTCATGCTTTCTGTTTCTACTTTTACTGAAGGCCAATTAGACATGATTATAATTGTTAGCCCTTCAAAATAGGTCAGGTCAAGGAACATACACCAGATACCAGAAATGCTAAGTTAATGTGTAGAATATAATAACAGAATCTTGAAACTCTGTCCAAGTTTCTCTCTGTCCCATCTTATACTAAACAAAATCAAGGCAGGGTTATCTTGAGTTTGTTTCTCATGCTTCCTTCAGTCTCTGGACTGTATAATCTCTTATTCAAGGTTCTCCTTAATAGATGTTTCATACCTTCCTCAAGATCAGCTCTAAATTCTTTTACAAAATGCAGATATAAATTCTAGAACCTTATTAAATATCCTTAGATAAAATATCTGAGATAAAATGTACTACCTACATTTAAGTTAGGAAAACAAAGACCTTTAGAGAGTTCTTGGTGACTTCTCCCACCTCTTAAGGCTGCTATTTCTGTAAAAACCATACACACACATACACACCATGTGCATGACATTTGCACATGCTACATTGACTTGTATAGTTGCCTATTCAATATACTCAGCCAAGGACTAATTAATGAACCTTTAATCTCTCTTCTTATATTAATTTATATTTAAATTGGTCTGAAGAGAATAACCCTTCACCCACATACATACACCTATCTTAGTGTTCCCTTCACTTGAGTCACCACCAAAATCATACAATCATACTTGGTTTCTTCAGCTCTTGAAGGAAGTCTGAGTTATCCAGTAAGATTATTTATGCCACATAGGGACCTCTGTCTAAAAACAGCATTTTATATCCAATGTATTAAAAAAGGCTCAAACTGAGTGGACTAATATAGGCAATGGCATCCTTGATGGCCAATTGTAAATATATAATGCATAGTATCAAACCATACACAGATACACAGACTTGTATTTTGTGTGCATGCACACACATGCATTGCTCATTTAAATAAATTCAGTGGCTCTTCTGATTATTAACACATAGGTAGATAAATATTATTGCACAGAGTATAATTAAATATAAATTATTTTTATGTCATAATTTATTCTACTCATACAATCACCCTGATGGTATAAGTAAAATGTGACAGAAAATTACCTAGAATTATTTAATGCATTTGATTACCTCTTGGCGTTTGCTATATGGCAGTGTTACATAAATTATGGTAAGAATTTTATATATGCTTTGAACAAACAAATGGATACAATTTGCAACATTTGAGGATATTCCAAAAACCTATCAAAAGGCAAAATAGCTCCAAGCTGAGAGGTTTGGTAAAAGCCAAGCCTATAAATTAAATAATCTCTTTCAAACCTGAAACAAATTTTGCCTTAGGATTCATGTTTGCCTGGACAAAGTCCAAACAATGACATTCAGGTTTCTCTCTTACAAGCTCCTTTACAAACATGCAGTAATCTGAAAGCTTTTATTCCCCACTGAATTATTGCTAAATTACTATAATTGGGACCAAGCTACAATTCATTCCATTGAGAATGAATTAATGGATGCCTAACCATTTATTCAACAGCTTAGTGTTGATTGACTGGAGATACAATCTTCAAAAAACCAACAACCTACTCATGTAGAAAAAAATGAAAATGTATTCACAAGGGAAAATATGTTCCACCCTTCTAGAACACTAGCCTAACCTTTCAAACAATCACGTTCAGTTATTGACTTTAGCAAAATACTTCCATTTGCCCCAACTGCCATATTATGGGGCCAAGATCTGTTATTCTGATTTGCTTTGTCTGTAAATTGTTTAAATGGCGAAGTAAGCATTTTAGAAGTAGACCTGTATTAAGCTGTTAAGGGACACTGAACCCTTTGTTAAAACATATCTGAGAGTTCTCATGATGTTGACATATACTGTAGAGACAGCCTTGAAGTGATGTAGCAACCATGTAGAAAACAGTAAGGCATAAGAAAGAAACTCAAGGCAGCCCCACTTTGACTGTCTTTGGTATTCGATGGAGAGAAGGAGAAACAACGTGAGACTGTCAAGATTCTGTTACTACAGCCTACATCAATAATGTAGCATTCTAGTCTGTTGTATATGTCTGTTTCCTGAGTAGCATGAATAATATTGCACAACAGCTAAAGTCAAGCTTCTCTGTGTGAGCAACTTTTTGATGGCTCGAGGCTACACCTAACATATTGGGGAAAGCTGAGGGCCACTAAGTATGTAGAGCCACATGACTCAAGTTGGTAGTGGTGTTAGGGGAAGGTAGTTGGGAGAATTTATATTAATCAGCCAATTTAGGACTTATGTTACAATTGTCATGAGTTTCCCTCCTCAGCATATGAGAAACAGTGTAGTCAGTTTCAGCAATCATAGTCAAGGGGACTCAAAGGGCTACAAAACAAGGTATTGGACCCTGCACGTGGCCCAAGGACTGCAGATTGTCCATACCTGCCTTAAATCAACATTGCTTGACTCTTTAAGAACAAAATGATAGTATGAATGAGGGGACTTGGATCTTTCCCCTGTACTGCACTTGGTTGTCCAGACTGTATCTCATAGCTGGGCTCCAGTAAGTGGTGGTAAGCCCACCAGAGTTGGTGAATCACTGCAGAAGGACTGCAAAGAGGAGAGATGCACAAAAGAGAAAGTTTGAATTAGAGATTGATGGACAAATTATTACATTTCGAACCAGATCTTTTCACATGTGACAGTTTATACAAGGTTCCATCCCATTTCCGCAGCAATCTGTGCTTCTCTTTAATTTGTACAAATATACTTGCAGAGAACATGCTTTCTTTCAAAGTACATATTTTGATGTGCTTTTGTTTAGCCAAGAATGACACTGCATGGCTTGTGATACTAAACTATTTTTATGAGATGTGGGAATCAGATCTGTTCATATATTAGTTTACCCAGTTTAAGGATCTATTAGTTTCGCCCATCTGCATGCCCCTTTTCCATTTAAAAATGACAGGGGTTGTATATGAGGAACAAATCTAGTATATGCAACAAATCTGGTTCTTGATCTAAACTGAACAGGAGCAGAATCCTCATGCAGCTCAGTGAAGAATGCCCACTATGTGACTTCATGGTCCTGGATCAGAGGCAAAGATGGATTTGCACACATATTTGTACATAAACACCAAGAATAAATGAGTGAGTGAGTGAGTGAGTGAATGAATGAATGAATGAATTGCATAATGGCCTCTATAGGAATCAGTTCTGGGAAAAGAAGAGCCCAGGGGAATTCATAGGCTGATACGGAGAGTTACATCTTCCTATGAAGCAGAATATTCATTTATGATCTAATTTCCTTGGCATAATAATTAGTCTGGCAGTATTACAACCATACAATTCAGATTTGTGTTGGGCTTCATTCAATATTTTTATGATGTAATGTATTTTTTAATTCATATTTCAAGGTGCAACTTTCCCATATATCAACATCAGTCCAGGTTTTTGTTTTTGTAGAATTTAGGACAGATCCACATAATATATCATATGCACAGCCTGTACCTGCTCTTGAAACTTTCAGAATAATTACATGCTGGGCAGTGGAAGTTTAATCTTTAAATTCCATCTGTAGGGTTTTAAAAAACAGTCTCTGGGTTTGTGTGAGTGAGCTGAAAATGCCAATTGAATAGCTTTAAAAAAAAAAGAATTCATGGTACCATATCTCATTCTCTGGACCCATTTCATTCAATGAATGTCTGTCTAAATTAGATTGATAATTAATTACTTCTACTATTGACCATGTGATAATCTTAAATGGACAAAAAAGAATAATGATTTAAAATCATCAAATGAATACCTAGTATTCACTTTTGATTCTGTCAATTATTTCCTATTAAAATATTTCAACCTATTGAAATATTTCAACTTTTCAACTTTGAAAACACTCTTCTTATTTAAATATATCACATCATTCCTAAGGATGTTTATATAATAGCCAGAATGTGTAAGTTGCAGTGGGGTGGGTGGGGGGACAAAAATCAGGCACTTTTGCCAATGGCCAGGCTTAAGGCAGGGGTCTGTAAAAACATCTTGCTTTCTCCATTTCCCATTGGCTAGCAAGGAGAATTTTTGAACTTTCAAGAGATAAAATTAAATGGAGTCGGTGTTTCGTATTTGCCGTATTACATAAGACGTCTTTCAGGGAAGTTATTCAACTGGAACTTTTTTGTGAAGAAACTATAACAGGGTTGCTGTGGTTGACGGATATAATTCTAAAAGCCACTTTGACAAGCACAATACTTCTTTTCTTACCCAGAATAGGCCATGCCTACACTCCATGCCTGACTGCCAATTTTCCAAACTTCTGCACATTTTGTCTACTTATAGAAAAATATGATAGATACAAAAAATCCAGTTGGGAAATTAGAATCATATCATCTTTAGGGATTTTTTTTATACTGCACAAAACTATTTTATTGACATTATTTTTTTTTAGTGTTCTTTTGGAACAGCAAGTTTCAGACAGAGCTGTTGGATGGCTAGAGCGAGGAACATCTCAGCAATCCTATACCAAACACCAAAGAAGTACTTTCTGTGGGAGCTATCAGGCTAAGGAAGGGCAGGCTCCCATTCAGACAACTGAAGCCGGTGATATGAACAATATGTTAATAGGAATGAGGTATTCTCTGGTAGGTCTGGCAGTCCTGGGTGTCCCAAAAGAATCTCTTACTGCTACTACACTCCCTGTCAAAGGAAAGAATGAGATAGCTGATGAGAATAATGACCTATTGCCCCTTCAAGCCCTTCAAAATACAGCAGTATTTTCCTCCTGGGCAACTTCCAGATGAATGGACTTTAATTTCCAGAAGTCCCCAGCCAGTTGTCCATTGGTTAGTATTTTGAAAGTTGAAGTCGAGAAATTCCCCAGTTTGAGAAACAATGCTGTAGAAATAAGGGAAGAGGAGGACTTTGCAAACATCCTTTCCTCCATATCTGAGGCCACTGGGAAAAATACAAAGGGTTGCCATTTATTATCTCTCAGCCAAATCTATCATACAGGATTGTTGCTGTGATTATAAAAACTAGTGTGGGGTGGTGACACCATCTATGCCACTTTGAGATCCTTAGAGGAAAGGTGGGATATCTATTAACTAATAAACAAATGTAATTTAAATAAATACTTCTATTTAACTAAATTTTTACTTTTGAAATATATTAGCTAGCTCAAGCTGTCTTCCTGTGCATGTGTATCCAGGCAGTTTAAGCATCTTCCACTTTCTGCCTGAATGGACAGCAACAGGAAGCTCCTCTCTTTCCCCAATATTTCAGCTGTTTCTGTCTAAAATATTAGAGCAGCAAATCTTTGCTATTCCTCCCCATTTCATTCTATTGTAAAATATTATGCTTCATCCTATTAAGATTCATCATCATGACATTGTTACGTTTTTAAAAAAATCCTCAGATAAAAAGTTCAAAGTGTGTTTTTTTTTCTTTTAAAAAACATATTACTCATATTAGTTCCAGCAGAAGTCCGTATCTTTGTATCATATATCATACATGTATCATATATACATATATACCCATCAAGCTATTCTTTTTTGGAGGCAGCAACATTATATTGAAGTGCAGAAAGGGAGTAAGAAATAGCAAGCCAAGAAATTAAAGACATGAGATAAACAAAGAAAAAGAAACTTATCTAAATTTAGCTTACTCCAACATGCCTTTCCATACCTTTCTATTTTTGCAAACCATCCTTGTGTCTGCAGTATCTGTATACCACTTAATATATTGCCTTTTCTTCTTCAAACTTTTCACCTTTTTTTTAGGATCTCATAACTCCAGGACTTTCTTAGGTTCCCCCTTCCTCTTGACCCATTCATTCTTCTTTAGTATATTTGTTTGGTGATTCAGTCCTAATTCATTCTCTCTAAATGACCTCAATGTATTTTCATACTGGTCATTCAATTTTTTATTCTATCTGTATTCATTCAGCATCCGATCATTCTTGTCTTTCTTTCATCCTCTTTTTCCACATACACTTTTTAAGTACTGTACTTCATTTCCACTAATTTTTCTGGCTCTCCTGACATACCCAGCTCTCACTCCTATATAAAAATGTGGGCATAAACATGCTCATATACACAGCCCTATTTCCTTCTTCTGACAAACATTCCTTCCTCACAACATGCCACATACTACCTTCCAACCACACTTCACGCATTTTCAAATGCGTCCATTTCTCCTCCTTAGTCAACATTTTACACAAATGCATCTACTTGCTTTTTTTGCCACTTATGCCAAAAACAGCTACTTTGGTCTTTGATGTATTAAGTTTTTGATCCATACTTCTCATTATACCCTGTTTATCTAACATTCATGTTTTCAGCCAAAAGCATGATGTTATCTACATACCAAAGTACACAGATACTCATGCCCTCCACCAACACATCTTTAATGTCACTACAAACATTCCTTATGCATCTATCCATATGTATATTAAACAATCAAAGGGATATTACTGTACATATCCTTGACTTATTCCCATCTCAGTGTAAACCTTTTGTCAAGTATTCCATTTATTTATTTATTATTCAAATTTTGCTACTGCCCATCTCCCCCAAAAGAGGGACTCTGGGCGGTTTACAATAAAATCAATAAAATCAGGACTATAATAATAACAATTAACATCTATAAAAACAATTACAAATATAAAATGCAATAAATAAGTGTAAAATGCAAGAGGTTAAAAATTCTGATCAGGTGGGAGGGGCTATAAGGCACGAGCCAACCCCATGGATGGTTGCCCACCTGCCTGCCCCATGCAAGATGACAGAACCAGGTTTTCAAGGACCTCCTAAAGGTCGGAAGTGAAGGCACCTGCCTCATTTCTGAGGGCAAGCTGTTCCAAAGGGCGGGGGCAACTGCAGAGAAGGCCCGTTTCCTGGACCTCACCAGATGGAATTCTCTTGTTGACGGGATCCGCAACATGCCCTCTCTGCCTGATCGGGTGGGGTGGGTCAATGTTATGGGGCTGAGACGGTCTCTCAGGTAACCTTATTCTCCTGCATGTGTTACTTTTATTATATACTACTCTTCACTAGCTTCTGATACTGTCAAGTATTAGGTATGTTCGCCGCCTTGAATTATTTATAAAAATAATAAAGGTGGGATAGAAAATAAATAAATAAATAAAATTCCATGTTTGCACAAAAAACCCATAACATGATAAATTCACTTTATCACACACACACACACACTTTTCTGCATGAGAATACTGACTTTTTTCCTTTTGGCAACAGCAGAAGCTATTGCTCTGAGGATATCTGATTTTACTGTATGTGCTGCTTTAAAGGTCTAGGCCTATACATTTAGGAGATATTTAGAATATTCCTGGCCTAGGCTATCATATGAGTCATAAATAAATTAATAAATAAAATGTGCAACACCTAGAAGCTCCCACAACTGCATCCAATTTTCCAGCCTTGCTAGGCAGAAGTATTATTAAAGTAAAGTCACAGTAACAAGGATATTATGACGGGGGGAATGGCCATGTTTGCCACCCAACCTAATAACCTGCAGTTTATTAAAGGGGCAAGGGTTGACTAATAAAAACAACAGAACCTGCAATACATTTTCCCTTCATATATCTCTGAGATACATTTATGAGTAGCACATGATATGGCAAGCATCATGTAAAGTTACAAAATCAATAGCTTGATTAATCTTTACTCTCACTGGGTTGCCTTAGATTTTGTGGCTGACTTGCAATCCTATAACTCTGATGAAGGAACATAGTGACTACATGGAAATGATTTGGGTAGAACAAGAGTTTCTTGTGTTTTTAGATAACACCTTTCAGTTTGGACTACTCCAATGAATCATTATCATTAGAGGAAGTGTTGAGTCATTTGCCTGGGAATAAGAAGAAAAGCTTTACTTTAGCATGTGAATAGCAATTAGAAATAGTTTGCTTTAAAATACAACATGAATTTGGATTTTGCATTGAACACAGGCCATTCAGGAACAGACGGAAGGAAATTAAGGATAGAAGAGAACATTGCAGAGCAGACCATTGCAATGGACAGGTTATGGCAACAAGGCAATGTGAACCAAAAATTACTGGGGAGAAAATATTGGAAGAACTGTAATAGTCTATGGTGGCAAAAAAATCTGATGTAGTCTGGTTGCACATTTCTGACTAACAAATTTTATTAAAAGGCATCAGCTTTCGAGGGCTGCAACTCACCTCATCAGATGCATAGAGTAGCTAGACAGATGTAGGATTTAAATTGGGATGAGGTGGGTGGCAGAAGGGAGGGAAGACAGGTTGGTTATGTAGGTGCAGGTTACAGGTGAGACAGGTAATAAATACCTTATCAATTAACGATTGTAATGTGTTAAAAAAACCATTGTGTTTGTGACCTTCTAAGATTGCCCCAAGCCTTTTGATGTATGTGAATTCATCAATTTCTCATTCAGTGGTGGAGTTAAAGACCCATTTTACCAAAACAATCACTTTGAGGTTTTATATAGAGCATCCTGGGAGGGTGGAATGCTCTGATATTACTTTGTCTTTGTTTTGACTCCTGATGTCAGACTTGTGTTCATTCATTCTTTTGGGCAAAGGTTGTTCTGTTTATCATACATAGAATCTAGAAGGGCATTGCTGGCAGATTATGGCACCTCTCAAATTGGAAAACAAAGTTAGACTCTGAGATGGAATACAAAATATAGGTTTGTTTTCAAAAAGTTCTGATTTTTGTTGTAGAGGCACATGTAGTGACTGGCTGCATAAAATGGAACTAAACTGAAAATATACCAATGATACCCAGCTTTATACCTTCACCCTTTATATCTAGTCCTTGAAGAGCCTCTAGAAGCTGTTGATACAAAATGCAGCAGCACAGTTACTGATGTTTCTCGATTTATGCATGCTATACCTCTTTTCAGCAAGCTGCATTGGTTGCCAATGTCCTTCTGAGTTTAATATCAGGTGCTGGTGGTTACCTATAATATATATATATCATATATATCATCAGCCCATCCCACCCGATCATGCAGAGAGGGCATGCTGCGGACCCTGTCGATAAGAGAATTCCATCTGGCGGGGTCCAGGAGGCGGGCCTTCTCTGCAGTAGCACCCGCCCTTTGGAACACCTTGCCCCTGGAGGTGAGATTAGCCCCATTGCTCCTAGCCTTCCGGAGGAAGTTGAAGACCTGGCTCTGCCACCGGGCTTGGGGCAGGGAGGAGAATCGACATACTTGGGGTTGGCTGGTGCCTTAAAGTGCCCCTCCTACATAATGATTGAAGGAGATCACAGCCATCTGGATTTTATGAGCTGGGGTAGTTAAGAAATTGTTTTAATTTTAATGGGATTTTATTCGAATTTTATTGTATATTTATTCGAATTTTATTGTATATTTATTCTGTATTGTAAACTGCCCAGAGTCCCTCCAGTTGGAGGAGATGGGCAATGACAAATTTGAGAAATAAATAAATAATTAATAAATGGGGGCAGGTTATTTGTGGGACAGCCTCTCCCCAGTCAGATCTGGCAGGAGAGTCATGTTATGGATCCGTCCATTAAAGAGTGCCACTTCGTGGAACTCTTTCTGTTGCAACACCTGCCCTCTGGAACATCATCCTTCTGAAGATCAGATTGTCCCCTACCCTGTTGGCCTTTTACAAGGACCTCAAGACAAGGCTGTGATCCCAGGCTTAGGGTCTGTTGGAGCCTGTGAATTAATTTTACTGAAATATTTTTACTGCATTTATATTGATAGGGGATTCTGTTGCAGTTATTATTTTTATCTTGGCTGCTGATTACCTATTTTATATTTTGTGTTAGCTTTTTGCTGGTTTTTAAAATTCTTGTTAGCCATCCAGAGTCACTTGTTTCAGATGGGCAGCCATATAAATTGAATACATACATACATACATACATACATACATACATACATACATACTAAAGATGCAGTTTGGTGCCTACTTATCTGGGACTAAGTCCCAGTGAATTTAAAGAGGCTTAGATAGTCTTGGATATAGTTGCATACATTTCAATTACATATTTAATCCCTCAGCAGATGGCAGTAAATGGCCAATATTGTCTGGGCTCAGAAACTAAGAGAGCCAAGTATGGTTACCACTTGGATGGTAGACAACCAGGAAATCTAAGGGCTGTAGGCTACACTGGGAAGTCAAGAAATATCCCAGAAGGCAGCAGTGGTAAATCACTTCTGCACCATCACCAAAAATAGTGACATGAACAGAAGAATAAAAGGAGGTTGCTCTTAAGGGAGACTACTGACGGAGGCTTCTGCTAAATAATTATTTTTAGCTAAATCTCCAGATATTTTAAATGTGTCCTGTTGCCTTTTTTCTATTTTATTTTGAACTTTATAATAATGGGCATGTTGTACTGCATCCCAAGTCAATGAGAAAGTTGCCTTTAAAGACAGTAATGAAAGGAAGGATGACTGCCAGTGGAAAATGTGGCTCAAAAAAGATGCAAACACTGAGAATTTTATGTATTACTATACTCCACAAACCACAAAACCTTTTTTTAAAAAAACAAATCGCTATATTTCTCTCCATATGGAAAAACTGATGAGACAAAGAATATGGATGTATCTTCTGCCAGAGTGATGAGAACATGGAAAGTTATAGGTGCTCCACTACCTTTTCATTCTCCTTTGCACTCTATATTTAAAAAAAAGATTCATACAAACTAGAATAAATTCAGAGAAGGGGAATGGGGGTGATTGGGGGAATTAATTAAATCCTATGAAGTTAATATGAAGGAATAGGAAATGTTCAGCCTTGAGAAGAAAAGATTGAGGGTAACATGGTAGCATTCTTCCAGTATTCGAAAGGATGTCATACAGTGAAAGTCAAGGTGTGTTCTCCATCATCCCAGAGCACAGGACACTAAATCATTGATTTGAGTTACAGAAAAGCAAATTAGGACTGAATATTAAAAAAATATTTCTAAGAGCATGAGTAGTTTGATAGAGGAACCAACTACCTAGAGCAGATGAGCTCTCCTTTGCTGAATGCAGAGATTAGATAGCTACCTACTTGTCAAAGGTGCTTTAATTTGGATACCTGCACTGAGCAGTTGATTGAATTCAATGAATCTAAACAGCTCTTTCAAATGTTATGATTTTGTTTACAGCATGTCCCATGTATGCTTCCAAAGTAATATTCAATGGTACTATTCTCTCCTAATATACAACTGATTTGTTGCCTGTTTTTAAAATGCTAACACATATCTTATTTTCCAAAATACTTTCTAGAAATTGACTAACATATGAAAAAGGGTTCCACTAATATATATGGTTCTATTATGTCTATTTACTTGTTTCCATAGTAAAGTGTGGAACCTCCATTTTTTTCCTTTTCATAATTCTCTATCAAGTATATACTGTTTAATCAAAGCAAATATTTGTAGCTCAGGGTTGAACTGTGGAGTCCTTGGTGCTCTCTGAGCTGTTGTTTTCTTGCAGATGTTTCATTGCCAGACTAGGCAACATTTTCAGTGCGAAGAGCGAGTCGGCCTCGCTCTCAGTTTATACTGATTGCCTGAGTTAGAATCGACCAAGCAGCAAACAACAGCCCAATCAAAGAACTCCCAAGGAGAGAACAACACCCCCATCAACACAAGCAGGGCAAGCCACGGTATATAAACTGAGAGCGAGGCCGACTCGCTCTTCGCACTGAAAATGTTGCCTAGTCTGGCAATGAAACATCTGCAAGAAAACAACAAGGCTCAGAGAGCACCAAGGACTCCACATATACTGTATAATTCATTGCTTCAAGCAATGATGAATAAAGAAAGCCTATACTGTACAATGAAAGAACCAGAGCGAGGCTGGACCATTTTCCTACCTCAGTGGCAAGCTAAACAAAGGTATCCCAAAGGAAATCTCCCACTGAAATAATGGCCAAGGAAATGAGTGTTGCAAGGCATTTGGCAGTTATTACTTCTTTGCACATCAACTTCCAAGTAGAACCAAATTAAACCGTGTGCAGATTTGATCTATAAATTTATCTGATCTAGCCAAGTCAAGCCATGCAAGTTTAAGCTGTCTGGATGAGTTTTAAAATATTTGTAGAAATATGCAATACAAGATAGAACCAAATTTTATAGTGGTGTGAGCATGCCCTATCATGAGGCAAACACAACCCTTGTGGCTCAAGTAAAGATTGGGAGAATGGTGTAAGCATGCCCTGCTTGTTGGTTGTAGCTAGGTCACAGCACTTTCTATGTGCTCGCCTGGTTGTCTATGGTTTCAACAAGGACATGTTACAGATAAAGCTTCCACTACCTGCTGGCCTGATGAAAAAAACCTGGTAATAGGTAGCTTTCTTTGGACTGTTTGGACTGAAGTGAATAGCTGCCAGCCAGCAAGCTAGCAATTTACTCCAGGACTAGAACAAAAATCACTGCCAGCAATGACTCTATGTCATTGGCTGGGTTGAGAGATGACTGACATTGTGCTGTAGTGAAACTTGGACAGACCACAACCTATTGGCTTAGCTGAGCTACCCAGCAACAGCATGGAAAGAGGATGGATGGAAGATGAAGTAAACAGGCAGACAATTACTCAGACCCTTAGAGAAGGAACGTGTACGCAGGATGTGGCTCAGCAATGGAACCACTCTATAAACTGTTATATGTCCTGTACTGCTTGTACATGTGACTAAAGCATTCCAATTTGGTACGTGTTGCTAACCTATGGAGCTACTCACTTCACCTATGTCTCTAGGTAAACAAATAGTAGCTGACAATGGCAGGACAGAACTACTCTACTCATTGAACCACCACTTCAACCCAACTAGAATGTTCTCCTCTCAATCTTTTCAACAGGGGAGGAAAATCAAGCAGCAGCAAAAAGCGTTTTGGATTTCAGACTTTTTGTGCTTTACATGGTGGTGACAGAGATTTGGGGAGGGAGGGTATTTGTTGGTATTCACCATACAAACAATGAGTGGGTTAAGGGAGAAGATAATGCAAGGTTTTCAATATTTTAAACTTTAAATTACTAGCATGCATTGCAAAAGCTGACGAACTCAGTATCAGGTGTGTCCTTATGATTATCTTATTACATTTAAGCTCTTAAATAGAATGGGAATGGATTGTTCATAGTGTACATCAACGTATGCATATCAACTTCTACAAAGAAACCATGTAGCAGGCCATTTTTCATGCTAGGATTTTTTTTAATGAATATGATAGACCCTCTTTCAGGGTCTAAAGGCCATGTATATGATTCTTCTTTCTCTCCCCCTTCCCCTATTGTTATTCACACAACAACTTGGCTAAATTTAGAAATAATGACTGGCTCCAAGTCACAGCTTCTTGGGTAAACCATGACTTCAGCTTGCCTTCTTTTCCAAGTCTAACCAAGCTGGTAATAGAACAAACAAGCTTTAGGTAAGTGTAGGTATATGTAAACAATGCAGCAGGTGGAGTACAATCTTCTGAATTATGTAATGGTATATGTAGGAGGTGGAGTTGTGGCGAAAGTTCAAACAGTAACCTTTGGAATTTAAACTGAACTGTTATAAGCAAGTTCTATCTTCATTTATGAAACGCTGGGAGGTAAGCTTTCTTAATACAGTTAAATACAAGAAGAGGAGGATATTTTATTATATTGCATTCACAACATAATAAACACTCAGTCCCTGCCTATGATATTATACCTTTCTTTCTGATTCTTATTTTTCTCTAACAATTGGTCAAAATACAAGAGGATCAATTACAAAAATAGGGACTGCCTCATCTCATGGAAGAATGTTGCAACATTTTAGTAAGTACAAAACTACTTAGAAAATGATCTGGTTTCAAGTGCATTGTATATGAGGGTCATTTTCCTGTGTGCTTTGGGCAGCAAAATAACTTGGGCCACTGCTGTATCAATACAGAAGAAAAATTGTAAATTGTGTCACACACAAACACACACACACAGACTCATCCATGGGCATAGATGACCAAGGTAGAAAGGACAAGTTAACATGAACAAACTGAAAAAAGTCTCTTTCTTATTAACCATTATTTCAGAAGTTTATTGAAATATTTTACTATCATTTCTCATAAATAACATAGTAAATTAAACCAGTCATTACTCAATCTTGCAGTCACCTAACTTCCCTCCAAGGAAATGAGTGAAAAACCCTAAGAGATTTTATGTATCTTGGGCTCCCTTGAATAGTTATGGAGTAAGGGAAGGGCAGCAGGGGAGGGGAAAACATTGCTTTAACACCAGAACATCTGAGGATGATTTAAGCCCATGCCACTCGTGGGCTAGGGATGAGATGAAGGCAACATCATGGGGACAAAGCAGGAAAAAGATATTGCTGTAGCATGTTTTTATACCATTATCAAATTCAAGTGAAGTATTTATTGTAGCAGGCTATATCCTTAATCTCTAAATCTGTTGAGACCCTGTCTGATCTAGGAAAATATAAGTTCTAACACACAGAAGTCAGGTATTTTTGATCCCCTATCCCCCTCCAAAAATAGTACTCAATATTGGGGTGGGAGCTTGGATCCGTAGGTTTTTCCTTAGTTTTAGCTCAGTTGTTATGCCAAAGTCTCCTAAAAATAGATAGTATTTTTAGGAGAGTACACAAAGTAAGGGGAAGGCATTTTATTTTCCATTCTTCTGTAAATCACTCAAAGCTCCAGTTGCTTGTAACAATTTGTAAACTATTGTGTAAATAAAACCAATCTGTACATTGGGGGAGGGTCTCTAGCAGAGGCTTGATAGTACAACCATGTGTAGAGAAAAGAAATGTAAGCCAAAACTGCTGGAATTGGAGGGGAAACAAAGGCAGGACGTACCTGTTGTTCTTTTTTTTTACTCTCTCCTTAGAAAGTTGCACGTTAGTTAGGGAGAGCATCTGAAGCTGAGGTTTGGGAGTTTTATCAATAGCCCTCTCCCCTGATAATCTGAGCACTGGTTAGCAATTTACTCATAGGTACAAAAGAATAGCAGGAACCCTTGAAGGAAAAGGCGCGTGTAGGTTGCTTCTCTGACTAAAAAAATCGCTCGCCAAGTCTAATCAGGGAATATCCTTCTCCAACGGCTCGTTGTACAGAAAAGCCAGGAGAAAGTTGGATTCCCGCCCGCCCTAAGCGTGAAGGGCCCCGCCTCTCCCTTTCTCTGCCCACTGTTCCTCCTCCTCCTCCTCCTCTCCTCTGTGCGGGGAAGCCGAGAGACGTCAGGCCGGACCGGAGATTAGCAGACGCTTTAAGTGGATTAGAAAGCAGCAGAGGTGCTGGTGGAGCAGACGCCGCTTTCCGAGTTGATTTTAGCCGGCTGGCCAGGCGCGCGCGCTCTCGTCCCGCTTTCCTTTCTCGATTGAAGAGCCCCGCCATGCCCCAGACAGTGGCTCTGAACGGTCCTTCGCCATGGGGGTTCCGTCTGGTTGGAGGCAAAGATTTCAGCACTCCTCTGACTATTTCCAGGGTAAGTGTGAGGAAAACCCGCGCCTCTCTCTCTCTCTCTCTCTCTCTCTGCGCTGGCGGTGGATGGATGGAGTTTCGAGAAGCGCCTCAGGCGACGGAGGCGGGAACTGGCATTTTTCGGCAAATAGCTCGTGTAGTTGCGCCGTCTTGGGCAGACTGGTAAAGAAAAAAGCGTGCGGGCCTAGATGCAAGGAAAGCACGTTTGCACGCGCCTGATTTTGTTCAAAAGTGATTGGGGGTGGTAGAAAAATGCCCTGTGTGGACCCGCATCCTCAGGCCAGCACCAGGCACCATTACATCAGTCTGAGGCAACCTGGAAAGCCCCAGGACGCCAGCCAGCCAAAGAGAAGAGCGGCGATGCGCTTCAAAGGCCCTCCAGGGCTCTCGTAGGCTGCCTGCCGACCCTGCGGGAGGCACTTGTTGCTTCCCATCTGGCTCGGTGATCTGTAGTTCCCGCTGTTGCAGCTTTTCCGCGCTAACACAAGCAGCGGGACAAGAAACAGGAGGGCGCCTTGGTGAACGCCCCTCCGAAAAAGAAGGATGCTGCGTGGGATTTTAGTGAGATTCAGTACATTCGCTCTGATTTAGATGCCGCGGTGGGAAAAGAAGGGTAAGGGGTATTAGATTTGCAGGCGCTGAGCTGCGTAGCAGCTACGTAGTTTTTCTGAGCCTAGGCTGGGAAGGACGACCTTAAAAAGAGAAAGAGAGCTGCTGAGTGACTAGAAAAGATGGGATTATAGTTTAACAGCCTTTTTTTTAACGAGCGTGCAGGGCTCTGGGAAGTTTCTTCGAGGGAGGGAAGTGAAAAGTTTGCGAGTGGACTGATCGGGTAATGCGTTTGCCCACCAATACATGGATTGGCAGCAAATGTTAATGCAAGGTACATAATTATATAAATGTTAATGCAAGGTAAAGAATTATGATTCCCTTAATTTAACCCCGCCCCCCCGTGCGTGGTGGGTCATAACATTTGGGAGAACAGGGCATTTCTCCCTGGACATACTAGTCTCAGAAGTTATTGTCCTGACTTTAATGAAATCATCTCATAAACTATTTTAATTTCTAACAGGCTGATCCTATGTGTGATTACTAAAACTTTGTTTTCCCAAAAGCAGTGAGACTTGAGTGAATATGTTGGGCAAATCCTAAGCATACTTATTAGGCAGTGTGAAAATTCAGTGCTATTTTCTGCTGAGAAAGATGACAGGATCTCATTGCACTATTGTCAATTAAAACAATAATCAGTATTAACTATTAGGATGATTGATATACATAATAAATACTGGTCATGATATTTTATTTCAGAAGGAATTTGTGAAAGGTTGGTTCTGTTATGAAGATCCAGTCATTTTAATTTTAAATGTGCCTACACAACATTATGCTGCCAGTTTTAACATAGTAAAAACAGAATATGGCATGTGATCTGGTACAATATAGACCTGATATTGTGAAAAGGTGACCATGTAATGCTTGAGTTCTTGATTTTTAAGGAAAACTATAACTGGAATCAACTGAGCACATATCTTTGATTTTAAAAAGTGGATTTTAATAAACTCAGGGTGAAGATAAGTAAGATCCTCTGGCAAGAGAAGCTAATGGCAAAAGGAGCTCAAAAGCAGGAGTGAGACAGTAAAAGTACAGTTGCAAACAATTCCAGTATGGAGAGAAAATGGGGGACAGCAAAATTAATGAGTGTGGCTACATAAAAAGCTTAGGGAAAATTTGAAAACAAAAAGACAAACACAGAAAACTGAGAGGGCCAGATCGCAAAGGAAGAGCAGGTAGCCCTGAACTGTAGAGCTGGTAACAGGACAGCCAAATTTCAAAATGAGCTCAAATTAGCAAAGAAAACTAAAAATAAAACAGGGCTTCTTAAAGTATGTTCAGAATAAAAGAATCAGTGAAACGGCTGTCCAGTGAGGAAGGCAAAATGCTAACAAGTAACAAAGAAGGGGCAGAGCTATTTAACTCCTGTTTTAGTTCAGTCTTCACCAACAAAACCATGTGTTCCACCAAGGAATTGTGCAGAGCAGGATGAAGGGGCAGGTTTTAATCTTGAGACTGATAGCGACATTGTAAAGAAAATCCCTTTGCACTTGAGTTTAAATCTTTAGGACCAGATTAATTGTATTGTAGAGTATTGAAGGAAGTAGCTGATGGTCTGGTTGAGCCCTCATCTATCATATTTGAGAAACCTTGGAAAACTGCCAAATGGCTGGAGGAGAGCAATTGTTGCTCCTGACTTTTAAAAGGGTCAAAAGAAGATACAGCAAACTACAAACAAGTTTGACATTGATACCTGGGAAGATTCTAGAACAGATCATCAAGCGAGAGATCAATCATTTAGAACTGATCATCGAGAGATAGATCTACAGTATAATCATCTTGAAAACAATGCAGTAATTAACAAGTCAGCAGTGATTTGTCGAGAGCAAATCTTGGCAGACTAATTTTACCTTTCTTAGATCAGATATATTGGATGGTGCAGCAATTAAGTAAATAAATTGCTGGTTTGAAAATCATACTTAGATTGTAGCTCATCAATGGCTCCTTGGAGAGAGATGGTGGGTGGGGTGCTGTAAAGATCATTTTAGGTTGTCTACTTTTCAATATTTTATTCGTTTGTTTAGCATATTTTTATAGCCACCCATCTCACAAACATGTGACTCTGGGTGGCATACAACACAACAGCAGTTAAAAACTCCATAACAATCTTAAAAAACCAAAAATAAAATAAACAGATAAAACCCAAGAAAGTGGGAGAACAAACATTACTTAATCTCATAGAGCCACCTTGCAGGCTCTCCTTGGGATTCCTAAGGCTGGTGAAAAAAACATGTTTTAAGGGCCTTCCGGAAGTCTAACAGATGGGGCTAACCTCAACTAAGGGGGAATGATGTTTCAGAGGGTGGGGGCCACAGCAGAAAAGTCACACTGCCTGGGACTTGCCAGCTGGAGTGCCTTTGGAGATGGGACCTGCACATACCCTTCCTGCCTGATCTGCTGTTTGATTGAAAAAGTAGAAGGAAAGTTTATCAAAGCTGCAGATAGTATGAAATACCCAAGAAGAGATAAAATTCCAAACAAACTTGATAGTTTAGAGAAATGCGCAAAAAGTAATGGAATAATATTTAATAATGACAAGGGCAAACTTCACTTAGGGAAAAAAACAAATCTGTGGAATAGTTGATTGTAAACTGAATATGAGTCAACAGTGTGATGTGGCTGCAAATAAGGTAAATGCTTACCTTAGGTTACCTAAAGGCTACATCAAGAGAGGTATATTTTCCAAATCACAAGAAGTAATTGTTCCCTTCTATTCTGCTTTGGTCAGATTTCATCTCAGAAATAGTGCCCAGTTGTTTTAATCCTTTTAAGACGGATTCAGAAAAATTGGAAACAAGCTCATAGAAGGGCAGAAAAGATGGTCAAAGGATTAGAAATTAAAACCTATGAAGAAAGATTGATGGACCTATGTGTGTTAAGCCTTAAGAAAAGACAACTGAGAGCAGATATGACAGCATGTGAAAGTATGGCATGTAGAAGAAAATCAAGACTTTTCTCTCAGACCAGAACATAGGACATGGAATAAGGGATTTAAGTTAAAGCAGGCAGATTCCATGTTAGAAAACCTTCCAAGTTTGATAGTGGAATTGTTTACCCAAAGAGGTAATGAAGGCTGCCTGTTACTGGATGTGTTCAAGTAGAATCTAGACAGCCATCTATCTGGATTTAGATTTTTGTATCAAGGGGGGACATGGACTCAGTGGTCTGGATGGCTCCTTTCAAATCTGTGTTAAGTCAGAAACAGGGTTCCTTTTTTACTGACATTGAAACAAGTCAATTCTGAATGATTGCTGTTATGTGTGCTTTTAGAATTTTGATTATCTATTTTGGAGTATCTGCCTTGAATCATTTCTGTGTATCTGATAACAAAATGATTGCTTTTGTTGGTTATTAGATTGCTGATCTTTCTTGCATTGAACATTGTATAGCCTCCATAGAAACAAAAAGTTTCTATGGAGAAAAATGAAAAACAAAAAATGAAGTATGAGATGAACAAGGAATAGAACGCATATGGTATTTCTGAGAACTGGTCATATCAGCTCCAAGTGAATTGAAGCTAGATCTCAATCAGGATTCAGTAATGTAAAACAATAACCCTTAAGTAAGGCTATTAAAGCAAGAAAGCAATGCCTTATGTGCTTATAATCTAAAGATAATTATGAACTATTGAAAGCAGCAGCTGATGCCAACACAGATAAAGCTGAGGGCCTCAAAAGTTTGCTCTTTTGAAAAGAGGACCGCCCATCCTGCCAAACAGCAACCACTCAAGACCTGCAGCTCTGTTAAACATAAAGGTTGTTCAACTTCTAAGGAAAGTGGGGTGGGGAACTCTGGAACATTAGGAACGTTGAAATGTATCAGAGACTGTGTAGGGGACACTTTTACAGATTTTAGATGAAGTCCTCCCTAAAAGTATGATAGGAGCCTAGGCAGATCCTCACCATTTTCATAGGAAGTGCGGCCTACCTCTTAGCAGTGATTTATTTCCTCATAACAAGAGAATTAAAAATAGCTGGGACTAACAAAGTAAACATAGGCTCCACCCCAAAAGTAGTTGCTCCAAATTCTCCCTTCATTATTACCAGCAACAACAAAATCTTTTTCAACAGAGACTGATAATTAATGAAAAAGGCTGATTTAGAAAACTCTACTCAAGATAAAGTGTTGGAATACCTGGAAGCCCGGGAAAACATGTGGCTGAAAGGATTGAAATTCACGTCATGTTATAACATAAAAGAGAATTTTCAAATACATATACAAAGAATTTTAAAGACTAAGATTCAACTGAAACCAGAACCTTTTTGTTGGGATTAATGGACAGACAACTAGAAGAAAAACCATGGAAGATTATTTTTATATATGATCACTACTGCGAGACAACTATATGCACAAAAATGGAAAGATTCTGAAATACCCACAATGGAGGAATGGTTGGTGAAGATGACAGAACTAGCAGAAATGGCAAAATTAACTTGTTCGCTTAGAGAAAGATCAACCACTACATTTATTAGTGACTGGAAACCCCTTATGGACTTTTTGCTGAAAAAAGAAAAAATGAACTGATGATTTATGGATTTGATGATTAGAAAGGGTAGATTATGAAAAGAAGGAAACGTTAATGTAACCTTAGAGAGAGAGAGGGTAAAATACAAATGTACTTATAGCTGCTGTTAAGAAGATTGGAAGCTGCTTCTTTATTCTTTTTTTTCTTTTCTTTTTTCCTTCTTTTCCTTTATTTCTTTTTTACTTTTCTATTACTTTTCTCTATTTTGCTTATCTTTAACTTAAAATTTATGCTGTTTTTACTCTGTGGAAAAACTTTTTAAATAAAAATTAGATATATACAAAAAGGAAAACCTGAAAGTCCAGGTTAGGGACAGATCATCATGGGGAAAATCTATTTATGTGGTCACTAGGAGCTGAAAATGATTTGATGGCACATAATCAGTCACTCATGATAAGAGAATTTGCTGTATACAATTTCTTATTTGGAAATACAAAAAAGGTGGCACATGGTAATCTAGGCAGCTAGATTATCATGTGTGGGACTGGATTCTGCTTTCAGCAATCCAACTGAAATTTAGGTTCAGAGGTAGAAAACATTACAGATTTTAGCATGTCGCATGTGTTAATACAAAATTAATGTTAATTAGGGATTAAAGGGAAATACTTATTTTGAAGGACCATTTTAGTCTGTAATAAAAAATATGTTGATTTCCCCCCCTTGTAAAATGCCAAAACTAAGCTGTTCTATAAATGCAGTTCCATAAACATCGCCTGTCAGTCCCACTGAACAAAGCTCAGCTTTCTTTTGAGTCGATAGATAGGTTGGTGATAGTTGCAAATTATGCTGCAGTAAATAGTGATAATGGAAGAAATTAGATAGGAATTGGGGGGAAATTGTGAAACATTCTGAATGAATGCAGTCAGGAGTGGGGGGAAATATTCTGCTAGAATGGATGGGTGGGAAGGTGCTGAAAGAGAACAAAAAATGTGACTGGACCATTTGGAGATCCAAAGATGAATGAGAATGGTGACTGCTTGATGAATATCAGCTTAGAAGGCTGTTTATTTCCAATACATGTTTTAATCATAAGTCTATTCATTTGTATATACTACAATGAAATGAATATAAATCTAAAAATATGACTTATTGCTTATGATGAAAGAAGTAATGAAAGATACAAGAATGACAAGAGGTTCTGAGGGTGGTACAGACCATTTTTTGGTAATGTCAAAGTGGAACTTGGGGGAAAAACATGCATGGAAGAAAAGGAGCTAAATGAAAGAAATGTGAAAATAGAACTACTGCAGGAAGACAGAGTATGATCCTGTAAGAAGAAGTTTTAAAAGGTAGATTAATCTCTCAACAGAGTGAGTGAAGAATGGATATAAGAAAAAAGAACATAGAAGCTGTTTGGATCAAAGGAAAAAGAATTATGTTAGAGTACCACAGAAGTGTATAGAATAATGCAGTATGAAAGAAGGATGCTTTGTGAAATGATAATAAAGAGAATGATGACTGCAAAAAAGGAGCATGAGAGCAATATGTTGTATAATGTATATAAAGAGAAAAATATAGTTTCTAAGAATGTGGCCAAAAAACAAGAGGCAATTAAAAATACAGAGAAAATGCAGAGCAATTATGATAGCAATAAAAAAGTGTTTTGGAGGTGGGTGAAGATAGCTTAACGAAGAGCCTCCAAAGAATGAATGGAATTAAAAGTAAAGTGATGAAATGATTTAGGAAGAAACTGAAGCGAGGAAATGTTGGAGGGAGTATTTTACAGATTTGAATGACAAGTAAATGGTGATAGTGATGCATTGAGGCATGAACTTAAATGCTATAAATATTGTCATCAAAGAAGAAATGGATGTAAAGCAAAGCAGAAATGCCTCGAGAAAGTTGAAAAATAGCCGCATGTTTCAACCAAAGTAATTGTGTTTCATAAGGAAGGTGGAGTGAATAATAATTGTAAGAATAATAAAGGGGGGAGGAGGGAAACAGAGCAAGTAGATGAATTTGTGTACCATAGTGGAATGCTTGTAACAGTGGAAAAGTGGATGGAGAAATTTTAAAGTAGGCAAATACTGATAGAAATGTGATGGACAGCATGCAGTCTGTTGCAAGAAATAAATGTTTTGGGGAAAAAGTGAAAATGGATTTGTTATATGGAAGTGAAAATTGGGCATGTGAAGAGAATGGATAAGGATGAAATAACAAAACAGATATATTAAGGAAGAGTGAGTGGGTCAAGACCAAGGGGAAGACTGAAAAAATCCCAGTTGGATGAGCTGATGAGATCCTCAAGAAGAGTGAGAAGCATGAAGTATAAAACACAGTGTAGGCCTAATTATATAGGTGTAATGGAAGTGTGGATGGTTTCCAAGGATAGAATGTGAATATGCACAGCACAACTAAAAAGATTTGGAGAGATAATGTGAATGGGTTTGATGTTAAGTAGTTTTAGTTACGTTTTCTTTTTCTTGTATCAGCCTTGCATTTCTCTGGCTCACTCCTTTTCTGCCCGCTGCATAATTTTGCCCACTCCAAAAGGGAGTAGCATCATCGGTATATACCAGGGTTCGGTGGCACCCTAGGGTTCTGCGAGAGGTCACTAGGGGTTCCCTGGGAGATCACAATTTATTTAAAAAATTATTTCAAATTCAGGCAACTTCACATTGAAGAGGTAACTTTCTTTATTTTTAGTTTAAGAACACTGTTAATGCATATATACAGGCCTCCACATGAAACAAATATAATTTTGTAACTTCTGACCTATATTTGATCCTGAATGTGCAGAGGCCTTAAAAATATTTCAAGGGTTCCTCCAGGTTGAGAAAGGCTGGTATATAGTACATATGACTATACTACGTGCTCCTTTCGTTTTCCCTGTCCTATAATAGGGTACTATCCCACAGTACCTGAGAATATTTGATCATAAATGCAAAAGATAATACTAAGAACCTATTACCCATCTCGTCTTTGGGCTGCCCTGAAAAATGTCCCTGTTAGACATGTCTATTATTATATTACTGAGGAGGAAAAAGGCTTGCTTAATAGGTCAATGTGATATATCAAAGCTATTTGAAATGTTTTTATAAATACATATAAAAGTTTCTCTAGCTTCTCCACTAATTATTAAAACCATACTGTCTACCAGCATATATGGTATAAATGTATTTAACATTTTCCCCATCCCATCCTTCTTAGACTATTCAATTTTGAATATTTTATAATTTAATACCCTACACTCTAGATACTCTGTCTACTCTAATAATGTAGAGTATTGAACTTTGTCTTAATGTAGCAAAAATGTATGAACTTTAGATCTTTCAGTATCTTAAGTCTGAAATGAACTGACCATTTGTTTTTCTCTTTGAAGATAAATGCTTTGTTTGTATTACTTGTGATTGGTTGTCAAGCCATTGCAAAGAGAAACAGTTGTTAAAGGGTGTTTTCCCATCTACAGTCTACAAAATGATCTCTGTAAATGAATGTGCTAGAAGAATTCTCTGCAGCAAATTAAAAAAAGAGATACAGATAAAGGGAAAATGCAGTTTTTCAAAACAATTATATTAGTAATTAATTTGGATTTTTATTTGCCAAGGGTGCTGTGTGTATTCTTAATTTATATAGGGCCTTTTCCCTTAAAAACTCATTATTTTAAACTGGGATTTTAATAGCAGGTATTATTATAGTAGATAAGTATATGGCATCGTACAGATGAGGAATGAGTAAAACTATACATATACTTCAACATACTTTATTTGTTTTAAAAAGTCTGTCTTTTTCTCATTCTCAGCCACTTTTTAGTTTTGGTGGAATTTATCTCATTTAGGATTAGATGAGATTTGAACACCAAAAATCCAGACGACCGCTAGATGGAAGCGGAGATTTATGTTTTTCTGTATCTCTGGCACCATGTAGTCGTCATCTAGATTTTGCAACCCAAATATGGTACCCTAATCTCTTCCATAGAAACATCAGTTAAGAACTTAAGTGGGGTTTTAAAAGCAAATTCAGTTGTTTTACTCAAAAATAAGACTGTTTAATGAGGCTTATTCACAAATATGGGTAGGTGAGTGAGTCCATTTTTCTTTTGGTCACTTTTTAATCTTTTTAACATTAAACTTGCGTTGGACCATTTTCCTACTCATTTGTAACAAAAATAAAATCTTCATGAAAATAAACATTTCTGAATATATACTTGTAAACATTTTTCCAAGTATATCTTTTGTACATGCACTGTTGTTACACATGCATTTTTTGGCAAGCAACTTATATGGGCTTCTTTCACCAATATAGACATCTTTGTACATACTTTTTATTAAGAACCTCCCTCAGAAAACAGAAAAAAACAGTTTTTAAATTTCAGCTACATTTTAATTCATATATTAGTTTGGGAGGGTGATTAGGTATATGCATTAACAGGCTGACTAAAGGAGTTTCTACAGAAGAATTCAGTCATGTTTGTTTTAAATTCTATTGCTCTGACATGTTTCTGTGATGTTACCCTGAGACTTGGTTCAAGAATTCACTCTGTTCTGCAAAAGGCAGCAAAATTACAGGCCTCAAAGGCTGCTAGGAATGAGAATAATGTCGTGGCGAACTGGAGAAATGTTAGAGCCTACTATTTATGCATTTTTTTTCATTGATAAATTGGAGCTGCTCATAAGTACTTACTTGAAGAGCAAGTTAGCAGCCAGCCTGGTAACTTAAGAGAAGGTTTCAGACTAAGCCATATTTTTGTCAGGGTAACTTTTATGCTAGTTTTCCTTCATTGCTCCCTTGTTCCTGCTGTTTTTCACATTTGTTTCTTTCTTTAGAATAGTCACAGTGTAAGAAAACTGTTTTCTTTTAAGGTTATCCATTTATATCAGTGTTTTTCAAACTTGACAAATTTAAGAAATGTGTGGGCTTCAACTCCTAGAATCCATCCAGCTATCAATTCATACTGATTTATATTATATTTTTGTATGAAATAGTTCTAATACTAGGCTCTGTGATAAAATTAACTTGATAAGATTCCCATCATTGCCACAAGTACTGATAGTATTCTGTTAATTTGTAAAGAAAAACTAAACAGAGCTTGCAGTATTTTTCTTACTGCCCTAGTCTCTCATCCTTACTCTGGAGCAAATAAATACCCATGTGCTATTTATTTTCCTTTCCCTCTTTGAAAAGGATACATTTATTTCTGCTATATATAATTTTCTCTAATATTGAGTTCTTGTATACAACAACTCCAGCTTTGTTATTTCCTTAGAGTGCCTTCCACTCCTTGTTTAGCAAATGCCAACATCTCCAGTCTCTAGTTTTCACTACTGTGTTCAGGTGTCATTAAAAGTAGAGATATTCACAATGCAAGCAGTGGTGGCCAGTCTCACTCCAATAAATTGTGGCTGAGATGTCCGTTAAGCCAGTTCTGTCCAAGTATAGAACTGAAATGTCTGTTGAGTATGTGCCCCACCTCTAGGAAGGATCCATTAAATCCTACATTACAACTGTAATCTCTTAGCAAGGAGATTCAGATTAGTCTTGTTCAGGTTTATTCAAACATATTGTAGAATATATTTCTGTCATATTGTACAGCTTGAAAAGTATTAGTCTTGGGTGTTTTAATGGGTTTTTCAAATATTTAAGATAGTCCTTTAAAATTTGTCTCTGTGGTTGAGGTTTAACAGAATTATCAAGTAATAATTTTATTAAGGAAATGTAGAAGATAGAAGAAATATATTACTATGATTCACATCTCAGTTTTGATTTCTATAATTGTTGTCAGCTTCAATTATAAATTAATTGATTTCATTAAAATTGCATAAATTATATTAATCCAGTAGACCAAATAATAAATGAGAATTATTTTATATAATTTTAAAAAACTAATGCACAGTTGTAAGATGAGATGCTATATAATTAGTTGCATTTTGGAGATAGCACTCAAATAGGAATAGGGGTCATATACTAGGAAGGGATTAAGTGACTAACCAATTGATTTCTATATATTATTGCCATAGGTAGAAACTGTAAGTGAATTTTAACCCTTCAGCCCTGAATGCAGGTGCAATTTCTATGCCACCAGTGCAGTAATTTTTTTTAGAGATAAAACTGTATGTGATGCTCCTATAAAAGCATATGCACTAAATTTGGTGTGTTTTACCTTCTTTTTTCTGTGGTGTGGGTATGAGGAGGAAATTGGAAATAACCACTTCTTTTTCAGCTAATCATGATTTGTTATACCCAAACCAGAATGCTATATTTTATTGAAACAAGCCTGAATCATTAACATTTATTTATTTATTTACTAGGCAGCCTGACTGCAAATGCCTCTGGGTGCCTTCACAAAGTTAAAAGAATAATTCCATAAAAAACAACAACATCCATAAAACAACCACCATCCTAGGAAACAAAACTATCCTTCTGCATCCCCCTCTGGTTTAAAGGGCCCGTTGAACCATCCTAACCCAAGGCCCGAGGGAAAAGCCAGGATTTCAAAGAACACTTGAAGCCAGGCAGGGTGGGAACCATATGAATCCAGGGGAGGCTGTTCCAAAGGGCAGGTGCAGCAACAAAGAAGGCCCACTTCCTGGGTCCTGCTAGATGACATTGCTTAATCAATAGGATCTGAAGAAAGCCAAATGGGTCATAGCACACAAGATGGATAGCACCAAGGGAGACGTGCAATACTTCGAATACCTAGACCTTGTGCTATGCCCATCTGTAAGGTGACCAAGGTACGTGGGAACGTGAGGAGGGTCTCTTGATCCAGGAATAAGCACAACTGGCATAGTCGCTGCATCTATGCAAAGGCCTTCCTGGCCATAGCTACCGTCTTTGAGATTGCCAAGTGGGGTAGTACAACTCCATCCAGGACCAAAAATGGAAGATACCCAGTACCACGAGGACCAAGCATCCACAGCAGTTTGGTCTTGTTAGATTGAGCCTAAGCCTGTTCCTCCCTATTCAGACCCCAACAGCCTCCAGGCACTGGGACAAGATACTAACTGCATTGCTTGTTGCCAGTGATTGAGAGGAACAACTGAGTATCATTAGCACATGAATGATACCTGACCCAGAACAGACAAATGACTTCCTCCAGTGGGCTCATGTAGGGGAGGGAAGAGAATGTCAAGCCCTAAGGCACCCTGAGAGTTTGGGGTGGAGTTCAGCTTCTCCACTCCAACAAATGCCATCTGAAACTTGCCATGGAGAAAAGGAAGAGAACTACTGTAACACCATGCTTCCCACTTCCTGCAGCTGGTCCAGAAGGATACCATAGAATCCTTGGAAGTTTCAATAAGCTGAAGATGGTATTAAGAATTTTTTGTCTTCATTTAGACAGAATGACAAAATATTGAAAATGAAAGTTTGTTTCTCCAGATACTTCCTTTGCCTGTGCTAAGAGGACTTGGGATAGGTTTTAGATTTGCTCTTCTGCTGCTATAGTATGGTTTAGCTTTATCATACAAGCTGAATCTTGTGGCTGAATCTTGTTTGTAATTTCATAATGTGAAACAGTAGGGAAGCCTTTCAATCTAAGACACCGTAGGTATATTACTGAATGTTTTTCCCTGACTTAACAACTTTCAATTAACACATTGTGAATTTGCTGTAGAAAACACAAGTTTCTCTGAATAACTTCATAGCAGTTTGATGATTTTCAAGGGAAAAAAAGCTTGGTTTTAAATTTCATTTTGGACATAATAGTAAAATATTCTTTATTCACTTCATTGTATTTTTTACACTGATAATTAGAATGATTTTATGTCATGCCTCTTATTAATTACTTTAATTAGTCGATTGCACTGACAATCCAGAATAGGAAATTAGGCAGGAGAAATTATTCATGTTCTTTTCATGCAAAATCTGAACTTGGTGGAAGCTGAACAAAACAAATCTCCCACACCCTAAACACTTTCTGCCGTTGCCAAGCTGGACAAAACAGAAACATTTGAACTACTTGGAATGGACAGCATTCTGCAATGTTGGAATAATGACATCAGCATTTTTGATACGAAGTTTAAACTATTGTTTTCCTGATGCAGGTGCACCTAGCTACTGTGGAAATGCCTTTATACAAACATAAGAGGAGCAAGCTTTAAATCAAAAAGTAAAACTAAGTACACGTATGAAAACCTATTTTTCAACTTGATTATAATTATTTAATATTTTCTAAAATGAAAACATTTAAAAGTACACTCTAGTCTTTAATAATATTTGTTGCTCTAATAATCTGTTGAGATTGATTATCAACCCTAGAAAATAACTTTTTAAAGAAATGGTTATAGAGCTTTGTGTAACAGAGCAAATGTGATCATGTGCTGCTTAAGAATAGAGAAATACCAATTCTTTTGATTCCTAAGGAAAGCAGCTCAGATCTTATGTGTATATATTGTGTAGGGTGTGAATGGTTTGCCTCTTTCTCCCTCCAATGTGGATGGATGACGTGAGTGGGTATTTTATCTATGTGGTTATATGTACTTCTCTGAATAATTTTATTTGCCTTCTATGGAATTGTCATTTTGTGCTTTGCTGGGACAATGTTTACTATTGACGTCTTACAACTCTTTTGAGTCATTTTCTTCGTCAAATTATTTATCTCTGAACCTGTTTGGTTTGCCTTCTGTGAACTCAGTGTTGGACCCCCCCCCCCCAAAAAAAAGGTTTCAAAAGAAGTTTTTGTGTTTGGGATCTCTGCCATGTACTGAATTGCATGGTGAAATAACTGATTTTTTAAAACACCACTTTACTTTCTGGGAAATGGATGTTCTCCTGAAGCAAAAATTTCTCAGAATTGCATATGTGCCCACTTATGGAAAGAGTTTAGCATTTGCTGTAACCATTACAGAAGAGTGACCAGTCAGCAGTCTCCAGCTGAGGCAGTTTGCTTAGCTTCTGTGTTGGCTTTGCTTTTCCCTTGCCCTATCCAGAAGCCAAGTGGGTTGCTGGTGGGGGAATAATTTTGTCATCAGGGGATGACAAGGATGAATATGCCAAGCCCTGTGATGTTTTGTTTTGTTTTTCGTCTTCGCTAATGAGATAATTAAATTCTTTTTGCCCAGCAGCAGTATTAATAACTAGGACCATACTGTTTAGTTGCAAGCTCTTGTACTCTCTGGAGAGGATGGTTTTTCACTGTGAATGTAAAGGAAATGTGTCAGTTTCCAGGGAACAGAGCTCAGAAATCCATACATCAGCAGCTGGAGGTAGCCTGCACAAAGACAATCGTTCTATTTTCTTAGGTTCCTGGCTGGAAAAAGAAGTTGTAGGTGTTAAATTTCAAAGAAGCAATGCAATCAAAATATTTTTAAAAAACACTCCAACGTTCACCTTTCCTTAATGGAACCAACACCATTTTTTGGAAGTACTTACTGTTGTTTCTATTTCTCCATCCAGACAAAGGCTGTCATTTATAACAGACTACCACTTAGATTTTTCTAAACCAATTCTGCTTTATTAAAGACTGGCTTCTTTTTTTGCAGGAAAATGGGATTGGTTTTGCTGGGCTACGGTGTTTTTATTCTTTCTAACACAACAGAATGTAAAGGGGCTTCTCCATCATCAGGATAATTCTCTCAAAACTGAACAGAGTGGGACTGAATTTGGTCTGGTGGGAGTAGCTGGCAAAAAATGATAGAATTCTAAAATGGGCTAAATTTTGACCTGGCTTGGGACTGTGGAGGAAAAATCCCCCCACCCCCCACTGCATCCTTCAGGGAGAAGCAGTTGAGCAGATTGCTGTGAACTCATAAATCCCCCCGTCTCCTACTTATGTAACCCAGAGCAGAGTGATGATTAAACCCCAAACTTCCCCTTGCCCCACCAACCTCTCCCAGCCTCCATCACCAAGTGGCGGCAGTGAGACACTCAAGAGACTAAAGAAAGGTTTTGTTGGAATTTCCTTAAACCCTCTATAGAAGAAAATGCATATTTCTTCTATGGCCATTGCTGGTAAATGGGTTGGAAAGTCATGTGACTCAGAGGGGAGCATATGCAATCTGGCCCATGCTTCTCAGTGCACGCATACACAAAACTACGGACACACAAAACACCAAAACAACAGGAACACAGATAGGTGCACAACCTGACTAGACTCTGCAGAAAACCTGCACAAATGCAGACATATGGCAGATGCAAAAGGGGAGAGTAGAAATATGTAAATATATATTTTTAGTCATTTTTGGGGAGACAAAATGTTTCCAAACCAATGAGACTTTGGGAATTAATTCTGTCTGTCCATCCATGGGATAACTCTGAGACCCAAGGAGAAATGGGACCAACTTTGGTATAGGTGAGAGGGAGGTGGAGGTGAAACCAGCAAAGAAAAAATCAAGTTAGAAAATGGGCCAAATCTGTTTGGGGACTGCCAAGAAAAAAAATCCCTTCGATGCTTCCCTCTGGGAGAGGAAGCAACTGGGCAGCAGCTCAGATTCTTGGCAATTGCTCCATTTTAACTCCCTCCCAGTCATGTAACCCAGAGTGGAGGTTGGGAAGCTGTTACATGCTTTCCAATATGCACAAACAAATGGCCCCTGCTGGTAAAGGAACTGGAAATAATTCCAGTTCACTTTGGGGTTCTTCTTAGGGTTGAACAGTAATTTGGAAATAATTTTATAAGTGCATAAGTAAAACAATTGAATTTGATTAGTGTGGTAATCCAAAACCATTTTTCTAAGGGCCAAGTGTAGAATAAAAGGGACCCCAGGAGATAACCTGGTGATGTTTTAACTTCATAGTCTCTCTGGAAGTGAGGATGCTTTAGGACTGGAGGTATTTCCTATTGGATCTTCGATTTGGCCAGTTTTAAGTTATCTTATAGGTTGCCTAATTGAGGGATGTGTGTAAGCCAGTATTACATATATTCAGAATTCCCATGCTTGGCAAACTTGTAGAAGACCAATTTTCGTTAACTTAATTTGGTTAAAGGGCACAGTATGTACTTTGATTCTCTTGCATGGTGCTAAGAGAACACACATTACCCTCATCATCCTTTTGTTGCTGGTTGCTCCGTATAACTTTCTAGAACAATAATTAATAGGCAAAACGTTGGGGGTCGTGGTTACAAAAATACTGTACAAAAGCCACCATGATTAAATGAATTGAAAATTGAAGATAAGAGGTGTCTTTCTGCCTAAGCCACCCCTACTGAACTCATAGCTGAGGCAAGATTAAATGAAGGATATTATGTTCAGGTTATGAACCAGACACACACTGAACATACTGTTCTTTTTCAGTTCACAATTTCTGTTGTCAGTCTGAATGTAGAAATCAGGCAAACAGAAAAATCAGGCAAGGAGAATGAGACAACCTTGGATGATGGCATCAGCTTCAGCAATCCAGTAATGAAATCAGAAACGAGTAACATTGTCTCTTGAATGGTGTTCCTTTGTTCAGCTTGTACAAACACAATGGAAAGCTTTAAACTTTGGGAAATGTTCCAGTCCAGCCAAAACAAACAAACTGGAGTATCCAAGGTATTCTGTACTGAGTCACTTCGTTCATATTATGTAAAAAGGCCAATTTAAATCTTTTGGAAGGCTGGAGGGGCTTTTTGTCTTTTTTTCCCAAGGAAAGTAACTCACATGTTTGCCAAAACAATTCAACTATTGTTTGTAAAGGTGATAAATGATTGAAAACTACCACTGAATATTACTGACACAACATTTTTGATCTGGCTTTCCCTAACTGATGGTGTCAGTTTCTCCAATTTCTAGCAAGGCTGCTTTAATTTAGCTTAGTTGTGTAATCTTTTAAAAGCAATATGTTTTTCTCTATCGTCTGTATTAAGGCATCGCCAGCTGTTGATGGGACCAACACTGAACTAAATAAAACTTTTCATAGAACAGTTTGTCTTTTTGCTCTGATTAACAAAAAAGTATTATAACAAAGGCTGTCTTTTATGTATGTAGAAGCATATGGAACACTATAGAAGAAACACAGGAATGGTTAGCTAAACATCTACTTAGCCCTGGGAAGGAAGAATGGATGAGAAAGAAACTCAAGATAACTATGCCTTGATTTTCTTTAGTATAAGAGGGGGCAGAGGGAAACTCTATGAGGCTTTCAGTAACGTAAAATTCCAGTAGTCTTGTATCTATTTCCTGACCTGGCCTACCTGAAAGGGCTGATAATGTAGTTGTTAAAATCTAGTAATTTAGAAGCGAGAAGTATCATTTATTTAATTCCCCCTCCCTTCATATGCTCATTTTTTTAAAAAGTGTATAAGAGATTTACTGAAAAGCAAAATAAATTGCTTGGCCAAATGCTAACATTTCCTGACAAATAACTATATAATCTTGTTCAGTAAACAGTCATGTCACATCTGAAGGCAAAAAAAAGTTTCAGTTCAAACTCCTGGAGTTCTTACTTTATTGGGGTGGGGGGCAGCTTCAAGAACCAAAAAAATGAACAGCAGATAGATACCCAGGAAGATACCCAGAACTTATATTGGAAACTATGCAGATCTTCCAAACCAGGCTGGAAAACCTGGATTTTCTTTGTTTATTACATTTCAAAGCATTTTTATTATTCGGATATGGAAATTGCCATGTGAGAGTGTAATTAAAATCCACTCATCTGTATGAAACAGATCAGTAATACTTATAGAGCAGTTCTGGAATAGTCTTATATAAATTGAGGTCTTGCATTCTATCAAGGCTATTTAACCAAACAAGACTATTAAGAAAAAGGAGGGACAAGGCTATCAGGCATTTGGGGAAGTTCAGTGTAGCAGAAAAAGACAAATCTTTAGGAATGAACCATACATATCAAAAGGCCATAAAGTTCTGATAGTTCTTGGCAAGGGCTACCATATCATACCAAATTTAGACAAGTAATGGATGGCAGCAAAGAGATAAAACTTCCTTTGCTCCATTTAGTTGTTCGTCCAGATATTTGTAGCCCAAATGTGGTCACCTCGTACTGGATGGGCTAACAGAAAAGTAGTAGAAATGTAGCACATGCCATAATGTAGGCATTAGTTAGATTAAAATTAATAATAAATTAGAGGTTATTTTAAGAAGGAGCTTAATTTGGGCCTCTTTGTGAGTTTGGAGCTGAGATTAGGTAGGGCTACCTTGTCTGCTACAAAACAACCCCCAGGTAATAGAAGAGAGTTTGAGTTTTTTTGTATTTCTTTGCTGTCAGGTGTTTGCAGCCCAGAGATGGTAGGCCAGATGGATTTGTGCCAAGAATTTTACAATCTTTCAACTATAATATTGACTATGCTCTCTGTTACTATTCCCAGTATAATATTATTTAACATAATGAAGAAAAGCAAGAGAGAGAAGTCCCTTCCAGGTAGGATATCCTGCAGAAAGCTGGCATAGGGAAAGCCACCAATGACCTCAGAAAATTCTGCTCTTTTTGTTTGTTTATTAAATGGGAAAGTGCTTTCTGCGCCTTGATGGAAAATAAACATAGTATATACTGAGAAGAAGAAAATACTATCTGTACCTGTGAGCCCATGAAGCAACATGTTCTTTATTGAAAAAAAGTATTGGCAGAGATGATTAAAGCATTTAAAGATTAAACATCCCTTGAGAAACAAGATCATAGTTGCAATAAAAATTATATCTTAATGGAGCAGATATGATAAAAAAACATCAGAACATTTTCTCATTAGATAATACCAGCTATCTAGGATTTAAGTTTTCATGACAAGTGAACAGAAGTAATAGCAGATGTTGTGAAGGAGTATTGAGGAAACTTCTAGATTAATATAGCCCTTGCCAACTTGGAAATTATGTGAGCTAGAGGAGTGTTTTTTAACCTTAGCTTAAGATATGTAGACTTCAACTTCCAGAATTCTAGGAGTTGAAGTTTACATATCTTAGTTCCCAGGATTAAGAAACACTGAGCTACAGTCCAAAATCTCTTAGAGCTAGATCAATAACACGTACTTACTGGCCACTGATCTGTATTGTTACAGATCAATTCTTTGTGTGAAAATCTATTTGTTTTGATACCAGTCTAATAGACTATGATTGTTGAAGATATTTTTTATTTTAGAATGTATTTTTTAGTTGAAGTACAAGTATTGCTAGGATATACCATTAGCCAGTTTGGTCTAGTGGTTAAGGCAACCGGCTAGAAACCAGGAGACTGAGAGTTCTAGTCCCGACGCAGGTGTCAGGCTCTGCCTGCTACTCAGTAAAACACAGACGCTAGTGTAGGCTTTAGGTTCTGGTTTTATTAGAGTATAGAATGCATGCCCTAGGAAAAGCTGAGAGTGAGTGGAACGCGCCGGAACAGGATTTAAATAGCCCGCGCCGGTCAGCACTCCACCCCTCCTTCTCCAAGTGTCCCCGAGCCCCGTTGCCGGTAGGTGAGGGGTCGAGCAGCCCCTCCTGTGCCTCGGGTGTCTCCTTAATTGGTTTTCTCTGGCCGGTGATGGGCCATTGCCGGGCGATCCAGTTCGTAAGCTTTCTGACAGCTCGGGCGTGCTTCGTGGTCAGGTGTTGTCAATTACTTCTCTTGCAACATTGTATCCCTTCCGTGCCTCCGGCTAGGATCGATACTTTGTTGCCAGCACCTGTTGCTTGCTTTTGTTAGTTGGTTGCCTTATCCCTTAATCCGCCCGGTGCTCATTTCTTTGTATTGTTATGTGAGCCGTTGTGATGTTACAAGCATCGCAACGGTGATCATGACATGCTGCCCCCCTTCCGAAAGGTTAAGCCGTGGGTTTGGAGGGGTAGGTGGTGTGGTAGGTGCGGATCAGGTCGGGAGCCTGGATGTCACGGGCAGTGACCCACTCAGGGTGTTTCCACTTCACGAGGTATTGGAGGGAGCCCCGCTGCTTCCGGGAGTCAAGCACCTCTTTTACCTCAAAGTGTTGCTGTCCGTCTATCATCACTGGTGGGGGGGGGCGTGGGTGCCACCGGGAGGGGTCACTTGCCAGCTTGAGTAAGCTGCAGTGACATACCGGGTGCAGTCATTTAAGATTATGGGGCAGGTCCAAGCGCACCGTGACTGGGTTTACTATTTGTGTTACCCGGAACGGTCCAATAAACTTGGGGCCCAGCTTTTTTGACGGTTGCGGCGATTTTATGAATCTGGTGGATAAATAGACCATGTCTCCCACCTGAAATGTTGGTTGCTGGCACCGGTGTTTGTCCGCTTGGGATTTGTACGCTGTTTGTGCCTCTTTAAGCGCGTCCTTGATGACCGGCCAGGAAGCTGCGATTTTCTCACCCCAGTCACAAGCAGCCACTGTTGGGGACGGAGGCTGAGGTAGTTCAGGGATGGGGATGAACTCCCGGCCCGACACCACCCCAAATGGGTTTTTTCCGGTGCTCTGGTATATCGCGTTGTTGTATGCGACCTCTGCGAACGGGAGGAGGTCTACCCAGTCGTCTTGGTGATAGTTTATATAGAAGCGGAGGAATTGCTCCAGTGTGGCATTAAGGATCTCTGTGGATCCGTCCATCTGGGGATGCCAGGAAGTCGACAGGGCTTGCTGGGTACCTATCAGCTTCAAAAAAGCCCGCCAAAACCTCGAGGTAAATTGTGTGTCCCTATCGGTCACCAAGCGGGAGGGGCATCCGTGTAGGCGGTACACGTGAACTAGGAACAGTTTCGCCAGCTGTTGGGCTGATGGGATCGAGGTGCAGGGGATGAAATGCGCTTGTTTTGAAAAGTAGTCTTTTACCACCCAAATGACTGTTTTCTTTTGGCTGGGCGGTAAGTCGACTATGAAGTCCATTGAGATTTCATCCCAAGGGCGGGAGGGTTCAGCCACGGGTTGAAGCAGCTCCTGGGGTTTGCCAGCCGGTCGCTTGGCCATAGCGCACACTGGGCAGGATGCCACATACGTCTTGACGTCTTTCCTCAGCAAGGGCCACCAAAATTGCCTCCGAGTCAGGTGTAGGGTCTTCAAGAACTCGAAATGACCAGCCTGTTTGCTGTCATGCGATCTGTTGAGGATCGCCTGCTGTTGTGAGTCGGGTACATATAGCCTTCCTTCTGCCCATGCGAGATCCTGGTCCATGGTGACCTTGCTGGGGTTGGCAAGGAGCCAGGGGTCAGTTTTCAATGCCGTTATGAAGTCTGCCTGTAGCCCACCCGGTATTTGAGGTTGTCTGCATCTGGGGGCGGGTGGCATTGTAGTTGTTTGTGGGGGGGGGGCAGGCTGTCCCCGAGTGCGAGCCCGGGTGACCGCTGCCATACCCAGCTGGGAGTCGGAAAGTACCGTCCCTACGATGTCGGAGATAGGCTCCGCATCCTGGGGTAGTCGGGAGAGTGCGTCTGCCAGGAAGTTCTTTTTGCCTGGTATGAACTTCAGTTGGAAGTTGAACCGGCTGAAGAATTGTGCCCAGCGTATTTGTTTGGGGCTGAGGCATCAGGGCGTACGGAGCACCTCGAGGTTGCGGTGGTCTGTCCAGACCTCAAACGGGCAAGTCGTCCCTTCCAAAAGGTGACGCCAAGCCTCCAGTGCTGCTTTAACCGCAAACGCCTCCTTCTCCCATACGTGCCATCGCCTCTCAGTCTCCGAGAATTTCCTTGAGAGGTAGGCGCATGGCTTAAGGATTCCCGTGGAGTCCTTTTGCAGTAGGATGGCGCCTATTGAAAAGTCAGAGGCGTCCACCTGCACCACAAAAGGTCGTTCGGGGTCCGGGTGAGCTAGGATTGGCTCCGCGGTGAACAGCGCTTTCAGCCTGTCAAACGCAGTTTGACAGGCGGGAGTCCAATTAAGTACGGCCCCCGGGTTTTTAACCTTGCGCGTCTCCCCGACACCCTTGGTCTTAAGTAGATCGGTTAATGGTAGGGCTATTTCCGCGAACCCCCTCGCGAAGGACCTATAGAAATTCGTGAACTCAAGGAAGCTTTGAAGCTGGCGCCTGGTGCGTGGGCGTTCCCAGCTCGAAACTGCCTGGACCTTCGCGGGGTCCATTTCTATGCCTTTGTCAGAGATTCTGTACCCTAGGTAGTCCAAGAGCGATTTGTGGAATTCGCACTTGGACAGCTTAGCGTAGAGTTTGGCTTTTCGTAGTTTGGCGAGGACTTGCCTCACCAACCTTTCGTGTTCCCTCTGCGTCCTCGTGTAGATGAGGACATCATCCAGGTACACCAGCACGCCCTTGAATAGGTGTTCATGCAGCACCTCGTTTATGAGTTGCATGAAGACCCCCGGAGCCCCCGCAAGGCCGAATGGCAGTACCTTATATTGGAAGGAGCCCAAGGGACAGTTGAATGCCGTTTTCCACTCGTCCCCTTCCCTGATGCGGATTCTGTAATATGCTTCGCGGAGGACGAGTTTGGAAAACACCCTACCCTTTGACGTGTGTGCTAGCATGTCCTTTACGAGCGGTAGTGGGTATTTATTGGATAGGGAAGCGGAATTTAATCCGCGGTAATCGGTGCATAGTCTTAGGGTGCCGTCCTTCTTTTCTCAAAATAGGACGGGTGCTCCGACTGGCGAGTTCACTGGTTCTATGAAGCCCCTGGAAAGGTTTTTATCCAAGAATTCCTGCAGCGCCGCTAATTCTCTCTGGGTCATGGGGTAGATCTTGGGTTTGGGTAATGGGACGTCTGGGAGCAGCTCAATTGTGCAGTCCGTCTTGCGGTGCGGGGGTAATTGGTCCGCCTCCTCTTCTCCGAAGACATCTGCAAAGTCTGCATATTGCTCTGGCAGTCCTTCTGGGGGGGGGGGTCGTTGTTGTGGACAACGGCTTCTGCCCTCCCCACTGTTGGAGTAGGTGGTTTGTCCGGTGTCAGTGCCTGGTAGACCCTGTCTTTGAACTTGATGGAGCGTGTCCTCCAGTCGATGTGTGGGTTATTGCATGTTAGCCGTGGGATCCCCAAGACTATTATGGGTTTCCTTATCTGGGTCACCACGAAGTTTATTGATTCCTTGTGGGTGCCCATTGTCAGGGTGACCATTTTGGTCCTCTGGGTGGCCGGTCTCCCCCCCGCTGCAGAACCGTCTAGTTGGTGGAACGCCAGCGGTTTAGGGAGGGGGGCACAGGGCAGTTTGAGTGCGGTGACAATGTTCGGGTGGATCAGATTTCTGGAGCACCCAGAATCCACCATAGCTTCGGCCGCAATGACTCTGGGGCCGTAAGCAAGCTTGATTGTCCCTGCCAGGATGGAGCAGTCGTCACTCACCCTGGGGTTGTCACGCCCCTTCTTCACCACCTGCCCAGCAGCGCTGCTTAGAGCAGGTGGGGAGCGTTTCCTGCCGGCTGTTCTTGGGCGTCGATCGCATCCCCTGTGAGGTAGGCGTCCTTGTCCGGGGTTGCTAACGCTCCTGTCAGCCGTCTGGGGGGGTTGGATGGTTTGTGCGGTTTCTTCAGTGTGGGTCTGGGCGGGCGATCCGTTGCTCTGTTCGTGAAGCAATCTGCCGCTCGGTGGCCCGTTTTCCTGCACTTGGTGCACTGTCCACGGGCAAGCCTCCGTTGTTGGTCTGCGTGCCAGGTTGGCCCCGTCTGTGGGACTGGTCCTCTTGTGCTGGGCAGGATTTTGTCTTCTGCGGTTGCGAGCAGGAACGTGCGCTGCGCGTGCTCTGCTTTGCCGGTTAGACAAATCCACCCGTGAAGGGAGGCTGCATCGTCCCTGTAGAGTGCCCATTGGAGCACCTCCCGGTTGAGGCCATGCTTGAACATGTCGATGAGGGTGGCCTCCGACCATTCTGTGATTTTGCCCGCGAGGAACTTGAATTCGAGGGCCTAGTCGGCCACCGTTCTCTTGCCCTGCCGCAGTGCTAGGAATGTGCACTTTGCCCTTTCCTTCGCCAGGGGGTCCTCAAAGTAATGTTTCAGCTCGGTGAGGAAGTCATGGAAGTTGGTCAAAGCTGGGGCTCTGGACTTCTACATTTGTACGTACCAGTCCGCAGCCCTATCCTGGAGTCTGGTGGCCACCGCCGAGATTTTGGTGGCTTCTGTGTTGAAGTAATGGCTGTATTGGGCCATGTAGTCCCTCGTGTTAGTTAAAAAGAAGGACAGTTTCGTGGGGTTCCCGTCAAATTGCACGGTGAAGTCTTTTGCGAACCTCCCGTGTTGCGGGTCCCCAACCCGTGGGTGTTGAAGGATGGCTCCCACTGGCCTGGGGGCGCGAATCTCTGCGGTAGAGTCTCGAGCTTGGCCCCTCCCGCTCGGGGTTGTAGACGGGGTGGGTATGTTGCCCCGGTCCCCTCTTACCCCCTGTGTTGCCTCAGTCTTGGAGCGCTCGCTGATGATTGTTGCCAGGGACTGGAGCATGTGTTCCAGGTCTCGTACCTTGGCTTTCAGGGTCGTGTCCTCATCTGCCGCTGGCGGGGACAGGAGCAGGTGCTCAAGGTATCGTACTCTGGCTTCTAGAGCTGTGACCCTGTCTGGCGTGCCCTGGTTGTCTGACGTCGGTGCTGCCAGATGCTGTCCGGTACGCAGTCTTGCACCTTCCTGCTCGGGCGTTTCGGGGTAGCGGAGCCTCCAGCTGGGGTAGGGTGTTCCCGTCCGTGATCCAACTCCATCGGCCCAAGCGAGGAGTTGTTGGTCCCCGACCTCGTCTTCCGTCGGGGTTCTCCCGACTGGGTTGGGGCTCCAGGTCTGGAACTGGGGAGTGGTGTGGGCAGGGAGGGTGTCTGCGTCTCCTGTGGGGTGCGCCGCCTCCAGCCGCCGTCGGGTCGCCTCTGCCTCTTGCGGGCCGTCCTTCACGCCTCTGGTGCGAAGTGCTGGCTCCATTGCTGTCCCCGATTCCGTTTCTCGCCAGTTGGTCTCTCCCGCGGAAAATTTTTCGTCCGGTGGATCTTGGCAATTTTTGGTTTGGTCACTCTCAGCTTTATGTCAGGCTCTGCCTGCTACTCAGTAAAACACAGACACTAGTGTAGACTTTAGGTTCTGGTTTTATTAGAGTATAGAATGCATGCCCTAGGAAAAGCTGAGAGTGAGCGGAACGCGCTGGAACGGGATTTAAATAGCCCACGCCGGTCAGCGCTCCACCCCTCCTTCGAGTGTCCCCGAGCCCCGTTGCCGGTAGGTGAGGGGTCAAGCAGCCCCTCCTGTGCCTCGGGTGTCTCCTTAATTGGTTTTCTCCGGCTGGTGATGGGCCATTGCCGGGCAATCCGGTTCGTAAGCTTTCTGACAGCTCGGGCATACCTCGTGGTCAGGTGTTGTCAATTACTTCTCTTGCAACATTGTATCCCTTCCTTCCGTGCCTCCAGCTAGGATCGATACTTTGTTGCCAGCACCTGTTGCTTGCTTTTGTTAGTTGGTTGCCTTATCCCTTAATCCGCCCGGTGCTCATTTCTTTGTATTGTTATGTGAGCCGTTGTGATGTTACAAGCATCGCAACGGTCATCATGACAGCAGGCATGAAAGCCAGCTGGGTGACCTTGGGTGACTCTCTCTCAGCCCAACTCACCTCATAGGGTTGTTGTGGGGAAAATAGGAGGAGGAAGGAGTATTTGGTATGTTTGCCACCTTGAGTTATTTATAAAAATGATAAAGGCAGGATAGAAAATAAATAAATATAAATAAATAAATAAATAAAATAGTCACACTCAAAGTAACAATCTTTGCAAAATTTTGGCATTAAGACAAAACATCAGGGAAGATGCTATAGAGTTTAATAAACAGCATGATATTTCATGCATGACTGGAAAGTGACAAGTTATTTGAATACTAGCCAAACAAAGCTGTTGTGGAAGATAACACCTCAGCAGGAAGCTATTAGAATAGTGTTGACTGCTTCTTTTAATTGTATAAATATTTTATCATTTGCTGCTTGGTTTCAAATGACTGATCCATGTCATGAAGCAGTAAAACTTGGGAATAAATGGAGATTTCCAAGAGTCAACTTACAATACTTACAGCCAGATAAACTTGTTGACCTTTGAACTAAAAATGTTGATTTCTGAATTGTAATAAATTCACAATAATATTCTTATTGAGTTAGGAATATAAAAATCAGATTTGTTTTCTGGAAGGGCAAACATTTAGAAACAATGGAGAATATTTATATATCAATATTTAATCTTGATCTGCCTATTGAAGAATAAGGGTACTTTATTACTATGAAATATTAATTTCATTCACATGCAACATTAAACCAAAAATCATAGTTTGTTGAATAAGCCATACTGGCATGTTTAACAAATATTGCCAAAGTATAAAGCCAAAATTTGAAATCTCTTAAGAGTGGTGGGAGGCAAGGGAAGGACAATGGAGTCACTCAGATGCCTGCTGGCAAGGTAGGTCTGGCTGGGGGGACTGGCAGTCAACAGGTGAGCCTTCTTCCTCTCTGGAAGGAAGGGGCCATTGGGGACATGCTGGGATGAGGAGTGGGGGTGCAGTTTTCCTTGGGTCCCATGGGTCCCTTTGTTCCCCCTCACCCCAGGAAAGTGGCAGGCAGTTCTTCAAGGAGGAGGAGGAATGATTTCCAATCCTACCTGCCAGCTTCCCACAAGCGAAGCTGGCAGGAAGTTGGAAGTCGCTCCTACTCCCACTGCCTGTTTGCCCGCCTGTGGTCATTCTGTTTCTCTGTTTAGGTAAGGAAATATTTATGAAAGGATGACCCAAAGGGTCACAGGTTGTCTAGTAAAGCTTAATACTGTGGCTTTCCATATCCTGAGTATTCCAGTTGTGTGAACTTCAAACTCCAGAATTCCCAGACAAAATTCTGAGATCTGAATTCCACAAAACTTGTGTTTGGGGAAATTGAGAGGAAAAAATATGAATTACTGGTAAATTCTGAAAAGAGTTCAAAGTGATGTCTTCTATTACCAGAACTCCCCCAGCACCCCAGCTTAGGGCTTCAGGAATCTCAATTTTAGCTTTTTTAGATGTTTTTACATTGAATTCCCAAGAATTATTGCATTGAATTACTTAGTGAGTAAACCAATTCTCAGAGAAGTCAGGGCCCAAAAAGAGTCTATTTTCTGAACAACAAAAGTTACATTTTGGCAAATATATTGAGCTTATGAACTATACCTATACTTTCCTCTTAACTTTAGCAGTCTTTTGTAGTTCCAGTTTGTGGTAAAATACAGGCAATTCCACCAAATACCATACTCAGAGACAGAAGGCATATGTGGTGCCTCTGTTATAGAAGACATCATGCACATTCTCTAACTGCCAACTATACGCACTAGCTAGGTTGTGGTATTTAGAGCAGCAATGGCGAACCTATGACATGCGTGTCAAAGGTGACATGCCATGAAGTTTTGGGTGACACAGCATTCACCAACACCTGACAACTATTCTCCCCAGGAAGCCGCAGCCACCCCAGCCACAGCCGACTTCGCCCCCTCCGAGAGCCCTGCCGCCCTGCCCTCCGCCGCCCCAGTTCACCCGGCCACCTTCTTGTTCCCGCTTGCACGAAGCCAGTTCCAGCAGAAGCCGCTTGCGATTTGTGTGAAGGGGCGCCTTTGAGTGAAGGGCGTGCTTTTGCTTCGCAAGGCAGGGTGCAGGGTGGCCAAAAGAAGATAGATGGGGGGGACAGGTGGGTGGGAGGAGTTGCCTTTTTCTCATTCAGTTTCTTTGGTAACTCAAACCTCACCACACATGATTGGATTGTATTTTTTAAAAATAAATGAATATGTAAAGAATTGTTTCTCTTTTGTTCGGGGGGGGCAGGGTGACACGCGAGCAGAGTGAAGTTAGGCATTTTCTGGATTTTTGACATGCCAAGCCCAAAAGGTTTGCCATCACTGATTTAGAGCCACTAATTGACAGGAGAGAGCCAGTTTGATGTACAAGAGTGGTTAAAGCACCAGGCTAGAAACCGGGAGACTGTGAGTTCTAGTCCTGCTTTAGGCACAAAGCCAGCTGGGTGACCTTGGGCCAGTCATACTCTCTCAGCCCTAGGAAGGAGGCAATGACCAACCACTTCCAAAATCTTGCCAAAAAACTGCAGAGACTTGTCTGGGCAGTTGCCAGGAGTCAAGATTGACTCGAAGGCAACAACAACAACAACAAAAATTTACAGGATAACCCACTGAGATCTTGGAATATCTTTTCCTCCCCATAGCTTAGTCCTTTCAGGGGCTATTCTGAGTTTTACACTATGAAAACATAGTCTGTAACTTTTCTTTCTTTCTCTCATACAGATAAATCCAGGAAGTAAAGCTGCTCTTGCTAACCTTTGCCCAGGTGATGTCATTTTGTCAATTAATGGTGACAGCACAGAAAATATGACACATTTAGAAGCACAAAACAAGATCAAAGCTTGTCTGGATCAACTGATACTGTCTGTGAACAGGTAAATGTCTCAACTTTCTATCTCATGATGACAGATCAGGTCTGTGCACATGTGGTTGGACCGTTTATACCCAGTGATTGACAGGTCACAAGCAGATGTTCATTCCCTAGCCTCTTTTTTTATATTCATTGCAGAACAGTACAACACTGGTTATTTTGTTGTTATTTGCCTAGCACCTTAGCCTGATTTTCATGGCCTGTTTTGATGTAGAAAAAGAAAAACTTGCTTCTTATTTTCAACTGTTGCTGTAATCCCCTATGTGGTAAATTAATAAATTACCATTTTAATTCTCAGCATGTGGAAAATACCACACACACAGACATTGCATACACCATTTAAAAAATTTCTTGTTTTAGTTCATTCAGCCAGGAATAATTAAACATCATATACTCCAGCATTCTCAGTAAAATGTTCTAAGCATACTGGGAATAAAAGTACAGTCCTGTTCCTCTTCCTTCTTGAAGTATGTATTTGTGAAGTGGGAATGAGGGAAAACAGAAGTCAGGAAGTCACAGGATACCGGAAAGAAAGTTAGTAAGAAATTCTGAGGACCCAGTCTTTCTGCATGTTACATAATTTTCAGAAAAAGACAATTTTAATTGAAAAGGTTTTGCTAATTTTATATTAAATTAAAAGCCAACTCCTTGTAATTTTACCATATCAAGCATCTTTAAAAGGTGACTCCAAAGAGTGACAGGAGTCCATTAACATAAAAGGAGCCAAACCCAAGGTGATTCAACTCAGGTTAACTAATAAGTAAAGTTTGTGATCTGGATTCTTGCCTCTACTGACAGAGGTCCAACCTCAGGTCACAAAATAACATTGGGAATGTAGTTGGGAACTTGAAAGACTACTCTTAGGAACTTTGATTTTAATATTTCCAAGAGGCATGGACTGCAGAATAAACCAAATTAAGCTCAGTGTAAGATTTGTGCTAAAACTGGAGTAAGTCGGTAGTTTGGAAGCCTTTGAAGCTGAAGCAGCCCAGAGTTACAGTCACATCATGTTAGACATTTCAGGCTATGTACTTAGCATGCTCTTGATGAGGCCCATAACTATGGAAAAAGACTCACAGATATTTCAGTATTTGAACTTGTACAATTTTTACTGGAATTTTACAGTTTTAATGGAATGGCAATGTTTTAGGTCTTTTTGGAAAGTTCAAGATTCACAAGAAACAAAACCCATACATTGAGTATTTCATAGGATTATTCAATCTGAGAACTGGGTTGCCATGTAAAGAAAGAATGGTTAACAAATAAAAGTTGTTTCAGTGATTTCACTAATAGTTGCTGGAAAAAATGAGTTAGAAGTAGTATCAGAGGAAGGCTGTAGTATGCTATGATGACAATCATTTATGTAAGAAAAGAAGCACCATACAAAGTACAGAATTTTGGGTAAATGTTTCTCTAGAAGCTTATTTTAAAGACAAATACAGGTAATTATTAATATAGCAGAGTGAACAGTTTACTTTTGAGAAATGAAAATGCCTAGGTTGGCTGTAGTTGAATATTTTACAAGAAGATTTGAAGCTGATTAAGTATGGGTGGGGTATTTTACATTGGTTTTTGTGTCCAAAAGTCTCAGAGTAAATTGCAAATTATTTTATAGTTTTGCCAAAATAAGTTTTCTTTATGAGGTTAATATTATTTCAGTAATTTCAAAGATGCTTATAGCTGAAAGACACTTTCAGTCCAAACTAAAACAGCTTTCTCGTGTACAGGTATTGTTACTTTACTGTTTATACTTCATCTTAAAAAATATTAAGGTACCATGCTCTTGAAAACCGTTTGAAACTCCAGGTTAATGTTCTTAATATGTTAGAAACTTACAGTTCTGATATCTCTATTTTTCCAGTTCTTTTCTGTAGTAAATTGGGGTGAGTTGATTTGGCACACAAAACTGCTCTGATCAAATCATTGTTCAATGAATTTAGTTTATGTCTCTGATTCTGGCCAGTCTAACTTCAGAGAAAACGTGAATACTTCACAAAACTTGGATGTCTGCTTTTTCCTTATGACTTAACCTTTCCAGCTTGCATTATAAGATGATTTTTGACACAGGAGTGGGAAATATCCTTCTGTGATGCTTCCCAGCATGTAAGCATTCCACAAAAATACATAAAAGGAGATGGAAATTTTTATTGCACCAAACACGTAAAAAGAGCCTGTGTGAAATCTCAGAAGACATCAACCATATATGTTTATGTCAGTTGGAAGTTTTCCATCAACGTTGATAAGAAATGAAGTGCATATACCATATACAGTAACAGAAGATTTCATAAATAACTTATATTAAGTTTTCTGAGAGTTGTTAAATTGTCACAACTTTGGAAGAGACTGTTTGTGTAAAGCATTTATCTTTAAATTATAAACCCGTATAATTTAAATAGTTCATAATTATGTAGCAAATAATATAAATGAAGTGAAATCAATTTTCTATTGTATGTAAATTTAAGTTAGCATTTTCAAAGCTTGTCTACTTTGAACTTTTTTATGAAAACAAATTTGGAGATACTCTGGATTAACTCACCACCCTTCACAGTCCTGCCTTATTGTCTCTGCTGCTTAATTCTATGGACTCCACTGCCACTGATTGCTGGTGATATTTACTTTCTTTGTGTGCTTTCTTAAGTAATAGTTTAAATAAGCAGTGGAAGGGCAGCAAACCATTAGTGTTTGGGCATCAAGCTACTTAGAATTTACATTCCTGTTTTTTTGTATTGAAATTGACTAATTGGTGGGTTGACTTCTACTGAAAGAGGGACAAGGGAGTTTGACCAACATTTGCTACTGTGAAACATGATGCCCTTCTGGAGAACCTGGCTATTTAATGGTACTTATTTTTTTCCTTGACTTTGTGGTAATTAATATTTGGGGTCTTATTCTTCTTAGTGTTTAACATATACAGTACATGCAATTACTGAACAAGATTGTTTACGATTTTTGTACATTATTGTCATCAGCTCTGTTCTAGGTCCTCCCCATTAAATCCAGGTGAGATGTTTATTTGTTTACTTGATTTAAACTATCTTTCTCATGTCTTAAATTATCCTCTAGCATTATCTCTAAGGTTTGCTTGATAACTGTTTGCTCTTGGAGGTATCTAGTTTTATTTAAATGCTTCATTTTATTCTAATTTATTTTATTTTTATTATATATTTCTAATCTTTTATTTGGCCAAGAGGTTTTTCCCTAAGCCAGCCACCCAGCATTTAATTAACTATAAATAATTTCATTTTGGTTGTGCTACATGACTGAATCCCCAGAGAAAGGAACTAAATTCATTTCACATATCCAGAAGATTGCATTAGAAATTTTGATGGAACCCAGTATACATTTGATTTATATGAATCTGCTTGGCTATTTTTAGTCACATAAAAATAATTTAAAAGAATATATACAATACCATTATAGATAATGTACAAAAAATGCAGCAATTCAACAATATCAGGCAAGTGCAAACAATGGTCAAGTATCTGTAGATGGGTCATAGGATTGGTCCTTCATTGAAGATCACATGATTTCCGAGTTCCATTCTCAAGAAAGTATGTAGGAGAAACAAGGTGGATGAATGACTGTGTGAGCAGAGCACCAAAATACACAGAAAAAACTAAAGTATTGAACAAACTGGAATTGCTGAACCATATAAACTGCTGTCACAGAGAACATTGGAAGAACATGAAAACCACAGCATTTGAAGCTTCAAACGCCAGTAAGTACAAGAAGATCCAAGAAGCAATAGAAAGGGGACTAACACGCCCCCCAAACACTGGAACAAAGAGTGAGCTTGAAACCTGTAAGGACGGGGAATGAGGAATTCCTTAGGCAATTAAAAAAAAATGTTGACATCTTAACAGTGGACCAATCACATGATTTATCTAAGATAACTGATTGTTTAGGATTATGTATCGGAGGAGAAAGAAGAGAGCTTCTGTCTCTAAAATGCCCAGCTAAGTATTTTAAAAAGCAACATCTCTCCCAGTGGGAAAACCTACATGTTTATTTTATGTAGTAGGCACAGTAACTATATTAACACTTTTATTAGTTCTGTTTTAAGTCTTGACCAGATTGAACAACTGGATGATGTGGTTCTTGTATTTCTCAACTCAGCCTGAAGCAAGCTGTTCCAAGTACTATAATGATGTCTGGCCAATAAAAGTAGTCACTGCTCAAGCCAGATGCAGACCTACTTTGTTACTGAAAATGAGTCATCCTTTTAGCAAAGCATTGTTTTTCAAAAGAAAAGGGAAACTAACTTAATCAGAAAAGGATCTTTATTATAATCCATATAGATCAGCCTTTCTCAACCTTTTGACCCTGGAGGAACCCCTGAAATATTTTTCAGGCCTTGGGGAACCCCTGCACATCCATGCTCAAGTATAGGCCAGAAATTAAAAGATTATTATACTCATTTCATGCGTAGGCCTGTATAGATGCATTAACAGTCTTCTTAAACTAAAAATAAAGAATGAAACTTACCTCTTTAATGTGAAGTTGCCCGAATTTAAATAATTTTTTAAATAAATTGTGATCTCCCAGGGAACCCTAGTGACTTCTTGTGGAACTCTAGAGTTCCATGAAACCCTGGCTGAGAAACCCTGATATAGATCATTCATGTACAAATTCTTCAAGAAACTCGAATGTGTTTTCTTTAGTATTGCTATAAGTACAACTTGCATGAACAAACATTTCACAGCTTATTGATTTAATGTTGCTTTCTTAAACACAGATATATTGTCATTTAATTCAATGATTGGAAGGATGATTTCTAAAGGATTACTTGTCATGTTTTTTTTCTATCTTAATCCTATAGAATGTCATAATTGCCCTTAAATGAAGTAGCTTCTAATAGTTCACAAAACAATAGTATGGGCCATTTCGTGTTATTTTTAAATATCCTGCAGTTGACAAAACTCCAATGATCCCTGATTAAATTTAAGATATTGTCAAAAAGGAATTGGAAGCAGGAACAACCTCTTTATAATTTTTTTTCAGCTCAAAAAAGTGTATGCTATATGAATTTAAATATTAGCATAGATCAGCTGCATATGCAAAAGGCTCAGCTAGCATTTCTTGAGACAACTTAATTATCCCTGAGATTTTTAGTGAATGCATGTCTAGCTTTTAACTTTGGATTCACGCTAGAAGTCCAAAAACATATAGAGGCAAGACAGTTCATCTTCTTTACAATCTGGTTTAGTAATTCCTGTAGATTTGAGTCATTGTGTTTTTGCACACATACATTCCTATCAGTGAATGATGAGACTGCTTTCCTGTTTGTGTCCTTGACATGTTCTGCTTTGTTTGCCCCACTTATTTTCCACCAGACAGAATGGAGGACAAAAGAAGTGGAACAAAAATCTGACTTTAACAAATCACTTTCACTATTTTTACTTACTGAGACTAAGAAAAGAACTGGTGGGGAAGAGACTTCTGTTGGCCAAATGAAATAGCTTGGTTGTTTATGATTTTGTTTCTCTTTATATCTGCTGAGTGAATCCTCGTGGAATTTGGTGCTGCTCATTCTTTGCCAAATAAGGTTCCATGGAGACCCAACTGTAGCCATGTGATTAATGATCATGTCAAGAGAGAGGACGTCGCTCAATGAACTTCTTTCATCTTCTGGCAATTGTTTTTCCATACACTACCATATAAATGAATAATTACCAATATGTTGTAAAAAGAAGTATGTACACCCTCATATCCCATTCTTCATCCAACTAAAGATTTGCAGAGACACATAGAAAAAAAATTAAAACTGTAAATAACAATGTTGATACATTTTCAAAAAAAACATTAGATGAATTGGCTGCACAATAGAGTGGATACTAACATTAACATAGATGAAACTCACAATAAATATTCTGGGGGAAAAATAGGGAGCATCAGACTCAGACTGGGCAATTGAGACACCAGAACTGAAAAGGCTTCATTTCTAGTCACTATCAGACAGTAAGGCTGGATAACCAAGAAAAAAGCTTTTGAAAAGTTCTACAATCATCTGTCTCAAGCAAATGATTTTGAGTGCTGTGGAATTATTTGACTAGCTGTGGTGTTAACAGACTTTGACATGGAGTAGAATGGCATTTGATGCAGTTTCTCAGACAGAAATTTGTTTTAGTCTTGTGCTTTAAAACAGACCAAGAACTAGCATAGCTGTCTTGGAGCTGTGGTTCTCTGTGCCTGGTCTTAATCAGAAAAGTGAATTTTATTCAATGTTACTTTTAAAGGCAGTCTTGCATGCCTATCTTGCTATAATTTCCATGATATATTATTAGAACATGGGTTAAGTCAGGTCAGACTACTTCTGTTCTAGAGGACCTACAGATGGCATACTGAAATTTGCATAAAAGGAGCTTCATGTCAGATCCTCATGAGCTTCCAAGGACAATGTCAACTCTAATGATATCAGTGAGAATCTGCAATGCATTGAAAGCTGTCTCCCAGGACAGAGGAAAAAAATCAGATACCTCTGTCTCAACCTGATTGAACTTCAGTGTATAGAACAGAGTATTGTTGCTTCCAAGAACCAGTTGAGCAATTTAGAAGAGAAGTAGAGTTGAATATCATTCTCCCAAATCCCCAATATGTTTACATTTTATGTGTATCAGTGGGCCTCACAGTTCATATGGATCTCTATTATGCCATTTTGCAGTACCTGGAGAATCTTTGTAGTTTTCAGCCAAAATCTGGTGGATAATTAACTACTGAAAATCAGTAATGAAACACTATTGGGAGTTTCATTAAAATGGGTTTTAGTTTGGCTTATTTTAAGATGTAACATTTAACATTTTTCTTGTTTTCCTTTTAAATTGATTTTTTCGAGTGTTTTATTTTTCCCTGGCTCTGCCCACGGTCAATATGTGGTGCTTTCTGCCATTGGAGTGTGGCCTACAGCCAAGTAAAAAGCTCAGGTTCAACCATTTGAAGGTTGTCTGCCTCAAGTAGAAGCTATTTATAACACTCCGTGAAATATTTCCTACTGGAAAAATTAGTAATCTCATAGCATCACATACTGGAAATAGCCATCCAAATAGGAATAGAACCACTGTGCAGAACCATCAGTCCTTTCTTTAAAGAGCTGCTCCAGAAGGATACGATGATTAAAGGTAAAGATGAAAGCTCTCCTCCTCCTGGCATGGGTCAGCCACCACTTCTCAAGCCATGATCTTCCATTAGGGAGCTAATTTTATCCAGTGACAGGTGGAAATTAGGAGCCAACCACTGAATTCATCACAGAGATCGCCATTCATATTAAATCGAAACTCTGTAATAGTTCTTAGGGTTCCTTTTAGGTCTATTGTATTTCAGAAGCAGATTCTTCTGTGTAGTCCACAAGAAGCTAGAGCAGGCCTAAAACTCATTGGTCTGAATGTGACAAAAGAGTTTGATATAAACCTATTTTGCAGTATTCACACTTTATATTTAGTGTACCTTAGAAGTATAGCTGAATGTGTGAAATCTATGAAGCATCTGAAGACAAAACAGCCTGTGATGACTGGAACACTCAACTTCCCATTAAATCCGACTCAAGCATTTACTTAGAATTCTCTTTAATGGTGTGTAGCGTTCATTACAAAGAAAAAGTTGCAAATGAGAAATCCCGTGTTTTTCCCCATTAAACATCTTCGGCAAATTCAAATCCCCCCCCCCCTCATCTCAGGTATGCACCCCTCCCTCTCATGCCGGTTAGTGTACTGTCTTCAACGGCTCCTCGCAAACGACCTTGGCATTGTAAGATAATCCAAACAAAATGATTTCACACTCCAATAATGTTCCCCTTCCTGTGCCTTCAACTCGCAAGAGTGATACACTTGTTGACTGAAACATGCATGCGAGTCCAGTCAAATGTTCTGGGAACGTTGGATCTGGGAGCATGACACAGCCACTGAGATCAAGAATAAATGAGATTCTTAATATGCATCACTACTTCATTGAATACTTAAAAATTTTGACCTATTTATTTAGATAGAAGGCAATGGAAAAATAATGACCCCATTTCCAAAAGGATACATGGAAGTTACTCATTTATGGTTACTGATATGACATATGAGAAATTATATAAACATCCCCATGAAAGATAAGGCTAAGTGCCTTCAACTAAAGGCAGAAATTCATAGAATACAGTTAAGTTAAGATCAGTATATAACATATTCATTCTGCAAGAGTAAAATTAAGTCATAGCCATAGGTAAATTTTGATAAAAACTATTTTATAAATCAGCTTCTGAGGGGTTTTTTAAGCCAATAACAGAGTTTCCAGGTTATAGGCTGAGGCTCTCCAAAGAGGGGATTGGCTAAATGATAAATCATGTAACTCATATATAGAAGGAACATGATATATGAAAGTATGATTTGTTATTTGGAGGATGATATGGAATGTGTGTTGTATATAGGCACAGGGGACAAGTCAAGAGCCAATTCCATTTCATGCTGGTTTAAAATCACAGGCAATGTTTTATTTAGGTAGTTTGTTTCCAGCACATTTGGATATAATAAAGCATCTGTGATAGTGATGCCATGAGTATATATGTTTGTTGTTGTTTGCAGCAGGGTAATATTGCTGCTCATGAAAAGCATTATTCATGACTATCTCAAATTTCCAGAATGGGCATAGGTGAAAAAGAATCACTTCTCAGATTTTTGGCTAAGGTCAAGTGTGGTATTAATCACATCATTTTCCTCTGGTATCTCCTTGAAGAAGCACTGGGTCTCTTTTTCAGTACATAAATTAGATCCAAAAGAAGTATTAGCAACCATCAACCTTTACATTCAGAAGCCATTATTGGGGGCTGGGGGCGGGGGGAAGAAGAATGTTTGCTGCTAACAGATTAACTGGAATTTCATTTGATTACAGATTTAAACAAACATTTTCATGTTTGTAGGAATTTTCCTATACATAGGCTAAACAAGGTTTGTAAATAACCACTTGTTTGGTTGCCTATAGCAACTAAGAATTCTGTCAAGTAGAGAGAAAAGGAAAGTTTATAGTGGTGATTGTAAAGGAATTGTACACTGACATATAAACTGAACAAGATCTATATTAGTAGCATATGTGAAATCTCATACACTATAAGAACTGACTGATATCATAATTTTAAAATACTATCCAAAGTAGGCTGACCATATTTCCTTGAGACAGAAACGGGACATTGGGATGGCAAAACAGGACAGGGTTAAAAACGGGACATTGGGATGGAAAAGTGGGGCAGGGCTGGGCGACAGGCTGGATCGGCAGGCAGGAACTTCTCTGGTTTTCTCTGGCTGGGAATCTTCAGATTCCTTCTTTTGTGAGAGGCAAGGCTGGGCTGGAAAGTCTAGTGAATGGTTGTCCCCGACAAGCCATTTCTCCTCTGGCTGTGCTTTTACGTTCTTTTCTTCCCGCCATTTCAAGGCAGGAGCCAATCGGCTCACCCTTTGATCACCAACTATCAGCTAATCCTGTTTTTTTCTCTTTAGGTTTCCTGCCAGGTTGAGCTCTGCGGCTTTTTTCCCGCCATTTCTGCTGAGCTCCCCCTCCTTCCACTCAAAGTCAGACTGCATTCTGACAGGTTTGCAGGAACTTTCAAATTTTTAAGTAAGGTTTTTAAGAAAATGGGACAAAATGGACATTTATATTAAAACGACGGGACGGTCTGGAAATGTTTAAAAAAATGGGACTGTCCTGTTCAAAATGGGGCGTATGATCAGCCTAATCCAAAGGTATCTTAAGGTAGAGAACATAAATAGCATATATTATTTAACATATGTTTAAATATGTATTTTGTTCTTAGAATGAGTTGTTAGACATGATGTCCAACTTCATTCTTTACCACTTATAATTTGTGTTTTTTCTGTAAAGTAAGCATAAATATCATGTGACAGAACTGTACCCCAGTGTATAGAATAAAAATAGGAAAAATCAGTGAAATACTATATACGTTTGGTCATAAAATAATGCAACAGTTATTAAGGAATAGCTGGCAGTAGTCAGTGAAATGCCCAAGAAAACAAGTAAGCCATTAATCACTGTCCAGAAGATGCCAAATGCCAGAACATCTCACTTGGAAATAACATAGTATTTGAAAAGGTCACTTGTGGGGAAGCATCTTGTTGCACTTAAGCATGGGTTGGTAGTATTCAAAGTCATCGGAAAATTATCACTTCCTGGTCCAGAGAGGCATTTTTAGGAGTGGACACATGGTATCCCCTTTAAACCCAGTTAATATCACTCTGAGACATTATGCTGCACTAACTGTTCCTTGGATACATCTACCCAAGCTAAATTTGATGGATTCATGATAGACAAAGGTCAAGTGGACACTGCTGCAAGATTCTTGTCTACATTCTCTTAAAAAAAAGGATTTAAGCTAAAAATCATTCCCTCAAAATTGAGCAAGATAGTGCCTTGGTGGGTTCATTAGGAACCTTGTCAGTCTTGACACTCAGATTAATAGAGGACAAGTGATTTTGTCCTCACCTTGCATATCAATTTCATTGGTGTAGATTTCTAAGACCTTTAGCAGGCTGTTTTGTGGAATGAATCCTAAGTCTTGCACTCTTTGGAAAAACTTTGTGGATGATTACCTGAGAATGCCATGGGCCTAGCAAAGTATTTCCCCAGGCTTGTTATTTTCCAGAGCAAAAGCTAACACTCACTGATGTGAAGTTCCCAACAGGCTTAAATTAGTTGGGTCTAATGGTGAAATAGAAAAATTGATTATTCTCCAAAGAGTGCTTCCTTGTTTTCTTTCACAGAGTTGTAAATCAGGAATACTTTTACTGGGACTTCCAGGGAAGAAATGGCAAACTGAAGAAGGCTCCGCTAAAAGCAGAGCTGATGACTGCAGTGAGTAGACCAGCTCTTCATAATTCCTCTCTGGCTAAGGAGAGGACTTGAGATCACCTACAAGTGCTCCAGACAGTTGCTCCTCATGAGGAGACTGCAAGAGAGTGGTCTCTGGTTGGTTTAGAGCTCTGGGAGATGAGGGAATAGCCATCTTGCTCAAACCGCAGTCAGTGCCTTTAAAAGGACACTGGGTCTGCATACTTCCTTTTCTAATCCCTTTCAGGAATTGCTGGTTAACTGCTTTTCAGTTATTAGGAACCTTTGGATTGATAAGTCTGAAAATACTGGGTGAGTTTCCTTCAATCCTTAAATACAAGTAAAAAGACTTAAAAAAAATTTTTTTTTGGAAATGAACAGCCAAAGGGTGATTAGTACTTTGATTTTGAAAAGTTGCAAACAGACTAAGGGTCCAGATGGATCTGAAATAAGAGTTTGGGATTATTTTAAAGAATCTTTTTAAACAAAATGCTTTTGTTTTGAATTCTTTTTTTTTAATGATATGATGGGACTTTGGGGGTTGGACACTAGAGGGAACTAGAAGGAACTAAAGATTACAATTAAAGGAGAAGAACACTCAAACTTGACTTACAATTAAAGAATGAAGCAGAATATTTTGACACTGGACATGTTGAAGGATATTTTTGAACAGTGGACCCAGAAGGTAATTTTAAGAGTGTCTGCTTCTATAGATGGAATGTGTTTAAAAGATGTTATGGAAGAGGAACAAGTTTTACCAGACAAGACTGAGACTGATCTGAAAGTGGATTTAAAAATGACAGGCTACAAGAATGATATGGAAAAAGATGCTACATTGGACATACAAAAGAAACCAGCTGGTGTCTTAATAATTAAAAAGGATATACAAATAACAACCTAAGAGAGTGACCTGGATAATTTTCCTATACTGGATTTGTAAAAGAGATTTGTTAAAGCTTTGAAGAATTTTGTGAGAAGGGATAAAGAAAAAATGAAAATAAATCAAGTTGTAAGACATTATTTGAAGGGACTAAAGATCAAGATTGTTAAAAGTAAAAGGAAGGAATATGAAGTTGGTTTATTTGATCAAACTTGAAATAGATATGTTGTTATCTCTGGTAACCCTTAATCGACTTTTGCTGATCAGGACTGAAATTATGAGGTTTTAAGGATTTGTTTATACATGAGAGATGGGATATGGGAAGAAGAGATCATCTGTTGTATTTTAGGAGATGGTGATAAGTTACTAAAGTTGGTTATACTTGTGATGAAGGGGGAGGTCATTTCTTTATATATTTCTTTCCTTTTTCTTTACTATATACTGTTTTCTGTTTTTCTCTTTTCTTTTCTGCACCTTCTATTTTTTCTTTTTCTTTTTCTTTTTTTTCTTTTTTTAGTTTGCATTAGTTTTTTATCCTTGTAAGTGTAATTTTTAATAAAATAACTATTAGAAGGAATACTTTCACCAAATGTTTTATGATAATATTCAAATCAGGATTCGGTGCACAAGGGGTTATTTCAGGATCTCAGGGTGATTTCTGTAATTCTTTTTGATCTCTTATTTCAGCTGATTGACGGCAAATAGAAAAACTAGAATCAGATGTTTCCTTTGTACCATGTGTGTCTGTCAAGGTTGCCTGTCTTTATGTAACCTTAATTTTAAATACATTAATTCTCACTGATCACAGTAGAACTTGCTTCAGAATATAACAGATGCAAAAATCTGAGGACAACATTCTCTATATAGTTATGGAAGGTCTTATTAGTCTGTATAATTGACTCTTTCAGAACATAATGTTTTCTTGTTTAATTTAGAACAGAAAAAAACCTTAGGTTAAACTTCCTAGACTAAAATGCTTATATGTTGTAAATACTTCATGTGTCTTTAATGCCAGCAGTTCACTTAAACTAAACTTCAATGTTTAATAGATGAGGAATTAAATATAAATAAAAGATTCTCACCAGTGTTTGTTAACTATTACCTACTAGGAACAAGAAGCTTTACATTTTGTAAAGTGACATGTGTGGCCTAAAATGAAAAATAGAACTACTAAATATGAGTTACATTATGAATTCCTATTTCTGTTGTTTTGATGAGAAAGCAGTTGACTGCTTTTGGGTTGTGGCTAATATATTGATGTCCACAAAGGTTAACTTGTGGCAAGATAGCGAGCTAAGGCATTAAATTGAAGGCCAGGGGTGCAGATAAGATACTAGTAGTTTGGTACCCATGCTTTTTCTTTATTTCTGCTGCCCCTCCCCCTTATCAGTTTTGCTCTCCTACTTGTCAGCTTTAGCTGTGGTTCAGTAGTTAAAGCAAACCAGATTTCTTAACCACGGTTTGCAAATACATTTGAAATCTTTACCTTGAGCATAATGGCTAAGTTAAACACGGAAAGATGGTAAGCTAGACAAATTTCAAATGAATAGAACACCTCTTTTCTTTCTCCAAAATGAAAGGCTAAAGGCTGTAAAATGTTATTACAGTCTTTCTCTTTAACTTAAACAAATGAAATGAATCGCAAATCATAATATGTTTTGATTTTAGGGAAGGTTGTAGAAAAGGTGGTTGTGCAACATCTCCAGAGAATGCTGGAGGAAGTGGATTATCTGGACCCTTTTCCATTGGAATTCTGATCTGGGTATGGGCCTGAAATGGCATTGATTGCACTTGTAGATAACATTTGGCAGGCGCAGGATGGAAGTAGTGCATCCATCCTTGCTCTTCTTGACCTCTTGGCAGGTTTTGATAACATAGATAATGGTATTCTTCTGGATTGGCTTTGGGGGTTGGGAGTGGGTGGCGCTGTATTGTGCTGGTTCTCTTCCTTTCTCCAGGGCTGGTTGCAGTCAGTGTTGATTGTGGGGAGGAATCCAGCCCACAGCCACTGATTTGTGGGGTTCTGCAGGGCTCAGTACTCTCTCGGCTCCTGTTTAACATCTACATGAAGCCACTGCGTGAGGTCATTCAGAGGCATGGGGTGAGGCATTGTCAGTATGCTGATGATACCCAGGTTTGCATCTCTACCTCTGGCTGCCCATGTGATACTATGGAAATTCTGTCTCAGTGTCTGGAGGCTGTGGGGGTTTGGATGGGAAACAAGAGGCTTCAACTCAACCCTAGCAAGACTGAGCAGCTTTGGGTATGAGGGCCTCCTGGTTCTGAGGACTTTTCACCTTTAGTTCTGAATGGGATTGCACTACCTCAAACAGAATCAGTGTGCAATTTGGGGGACCTCCTGGACTTACAGCTCCTGTTAAAAGAGCAGGTGGCTACTGTAAGCCAGCTTTTGCACAACTTCATGTTGCGCGCCAATTGTGCCCGTTCCTGGACTGGAAGGGTCTGCTGACAGTTACTCATGCATTGGTCACCTCCCAAATGGATTACTGCAATGCACTCTGCATGGGGCAGTCCTTGAAGAGCATCCAGAAGCTGCATGTGGTACAGAATGCAGCAGCATGGACAGCTATGTGCACTCCTTGATCAGCACATGCTACACCTCTGCTCTGTGAGCTGCTAGTATGCCTCCAGGTTCAATTCAAGGTGCTGGTAGTTACCTATAAAGCCCTTCATGGCATGGGGTCCGGTTATTTGAGGGACCACCTCTCTCTGATTCTGTCTATCCATCCTATTAGATCTGGCACAAGAGGCATGCTCCAAGTCTGATTCCATTAGGGAGTGCAATCTGGCAGGGCCTTCTGTCATGGTGCCTTCCCTTTGGGACATCATCTCTCCCCCCCACAAAAGATTAGATTGCTCCTGAACCTGCTGGCCTTAAAGACATGGTTGTGTCACCAAGCTTGGGAATCTGGATCTGTGGTAGAGCCCATGCAATGGTTGTATTGATTTGTTGATGACTGTTTTGTTTTTTACCTCAGCTGCTGATTATGTGTGTATTGTTTTTTATTGTTAGATGTTTCATGGTATCGTTAACTGTTGTTACCTGCCCAGAGTCATGAATTTGAAATGGACAGCCATATAAATTGAATGAATGAATGTTTATTTATCCATATGGAAAGAATATAATATGAAAGAAGAAAATCTCTAAATGATGCCCCTGATTCTTCCAGGCTTCTGGACTCTTGGAAATTTATTAACAATCCATATTGTACATGTAATTTTTAATTTTCCATTGCAGGGCTGAAGGCAAGATTTGGTCACCTAATATTTTAGAAGATGGAAAAGCACAAGCTTATCGTGTCAGTGTAGAACCTGAATCACAGGTATGTGATCTGTACATAATTTAAATCATTTTTTTAAATGTCATAAAAACAGGGAAGAAATGTTCTTTTGCAATACAAAACATTATTTAGTTGAACATTCAATGCATGCTCAGGACATCAGAAAAATATGTTGCTTTCTGAATCTATTGTATATTTGAGTGCACAAAATCCTTTACAGTTTGTATTTTATTTATCTTCACTGCCATTCCATGAAATAGGATTTGTGCAGAAAGAGTTATCTGTTTGAAATAAACTGTAGAGGTTCATGAGCCAGTTTCATGTACTGGTTAAGGCATCAGGCTAGAAACCGGGAGACTGTGAGTTCTAGTCCCCCCTTAGGCACAAAGCCAGCTGGGTGGCCTTGGGCCAGTCACTTTTTCTCAGCCATAGGAAGGAGGCAATGGCAAACCCCTTCTGAAAAGTCTTGCAAAGAAAACTGCAGGGACTTGTCCAGGCAGTGTCAGAGAATCGGACATGATCGAACAGATTAAAAAAAAGAGGTTCATAGCAAAGACAGATTTAAAAACAGGTTCTTTATTTCTGTTGAGGGATTGGGGGGGAACACATAGCTAGGAATATTAGGTGGTTTCAATACATAAAGGAATTTAAACTATGGTTTCTTTATCCAAAATCAACTTTTTATTCACTGTTCCTTTTTATGCATTAAGCTAGTTAAAAAAAATGTTTGTTAATTTACATGGAATTAGAGCCTTCTTTTAGAATATACTGCTAGAGTATTTTTAGATTCAACTGTAATGTCTAAATTTCTGTTTTGGACAGTGTGCTGTGTTGATATTTATAAAAAATTGATCTCTACATTTCATGATCTGTATATATGGCCTATGTAGATTATCACACTTGTACTAACCTTTCATAGCAATGCCATAGAGACTGCATACAGTGGCAACAATCTATAAAGTCTGACTGCTGTGGTAAAGTGCATTTGCCATTCAAAATCAGTTGTATCTGACTTTGAATGAAAATTATAGTGCTAGAGGATATATTTCCTAAGTTAGCATGGCTGGAAAATAAAAGCCAACACAACATACATGCAGCAGCCAAATCAGTAAATGAGCAAGTAAAGGATCTTTCTTCATAAGTATCCTACTCTTCATTGTTTGCTGCACTGGGAGAGAATGAAGATTTGCCACCAGTGTCCTTAGCTAGCAGGAGAAATTTTCTACCAGTTTAGATTCCATCTGCCAACTTACTGGAACTGGAATATACATACTTCTGGTTCAGCTTGTACAGTAGTTTGTGATTGTCCATGGACTAACTCTAAAAAGAAATTTATTTATTAATCAAATTTAGCCACCGCCCATCTCCCCTCAAAAGAGGGACTCTGGGCGGTTTGCAATAAAATCAAGTACGAAATATAAACATTAAAATCTCATAAAAACAGTTATTATAAAATACAGTAAATAAATATAGAATCCAAGAAAGGTATAAAATCCAGGCTGGTGGGAGGGACTCTAGGGTGCGAGCCACCCCCAAGAATGGTTATTCACTTTCCCGCCCCAGGCGAGACGACAGAACCAAGTCTTCAGGGCCTTCTGGAAAGTCAGGAGTGAAGGGGCCTGCCTCACCTCCGGGGGCAAGATGTTCCAGAGGGCAGGGGCCACTACAGAGAAGGCCCGTTTCCTGGACCCCGCCAGATGAAGTTCTCTTATGGACGGGGTCCGCAACATCTCAGAAATGTTGAAGTTCTGGAACATCTGTGAAATGGTGATGTGATATAGACAGTTAACATAATTGCTTCAATGTTCTTCTCACAGATCCTTGAGTTGCTTAGAGAAATAAATTGCTGAAGTGTGTAACTAGAGAGACAACAGAAGAAAATGTGGAATGCATACAACTAAACATGCTCTACATTTTAGGATCTATATAGTAGTAGATGACAGTGAAGAAATTGTTCTCTGCCACCATTGCATTAACACAATATCAGAGCAGTTGTAAAAGTGCTGTTGTGTGCTAGGATTCAAAACAGTGAGACAGAACTTTCTCAAAAGATTGCAGAAGTTGTTAATAGAAATAACTCTTTGATTTTTAGAAATCCCATTTGTAGTAACTGAGGGATTACTGTAGTTTATTTTGGTTTGATGGATTAGTTTTATTTTGTTCAGTCTGAAAATACAGGCAAATTGGAATAGGGAATGGAGCAAGATTGGCTGAACCTTTGTAAATTCAGGCTGGAAAAAATTACTAGGGCAATTAGACAATAGATTAGTAATGATTGCATTCCATCTCCTTTAAAAGGAAGATCATAAGAGCGTTACTGAAGAAACCCACCACATTCAACTATCAGACAATTTATAATAATACTTTATAAGTGCATACCTAATTCAGCCCATTATTTTACGTGAAGCAGGTTATCTAGATTCACTTTCTTGTTGGGGACTGAAACAGCCTTGGCCACCTTAGTGGGTTACCTGCACTACAAGCTGAATGAGGTTTAAATTTTTGTTAATTCTATTGGATTCACAACAATATGTGTTACTACTGACTGGAGTGGTTGGGGGTGTTGTGCATGTTTAGAATGAACAAGAGAAGATTCTGGGGAGACATGTTAGCTGTCTTCAAATATCTGAAGGACTCAGGAAGAAAATGGGGCAGAATTGTTCAGAGTTGTTTCAGAAGACAGGACAAGAAACAATGGGTTTAAATGACAAAGAAGTAGATTTCAGTTGAACATCAGGAGGGATTTCCCAAGAGTAGAAGCTGTTCAATGGTGGAACAGATTGCCTCATGAGATGTTGAGCTCTCTTTTGCTGTAGGTACTTAAACAGAGGGTCAGTGGACATGTGTGAGAGATGCTGCAATAATGGATGTGTAAACTGAGTATGATGATGGAGTAGATGATCTCCAAGATCTCTTCTTATCCTTACCTTCTATGCTGTAGGCACACAGCTTTTCTCTCTCTCAAATGTGGAATACTTGAACCGTTGTCTGGTTCAGGTCAGCCAGTTACGGGAAGGATGTGGGACAACAAATTAAGGCTTAATCCGGGATGGAGTACACAAATTAGTAGAGGGACTTCACAACAAACAGAGTACAATAGGAAACATCTCCTTTCAATTCTTTAAAGTAAGGCTCACACAGCTGCTTCAGGAACTCTTCTGTCTCCACATGCTGTCTTGCACTTTGAAGCATGTCTTTCAAAGATTTGCAAAGTCCTAATACTTATTACAGAAAGCCAGTTCCTTTCAGCACCCTCAGAAGCTTGACCAGAATTAGGGCCACTATTTCTTATTTATAATGAGAGCAAGATATTGAAAGACTACTTCGGTAGGAATCTGCCCTTCATTTGCCATCTTTTCTACTACCAGGTGAGCTCAAGTTAGCAGGCATACAGTACAATTTAATGCTATTCTAAATGATGTTATCATAAAATAGTTTTCAAGGATACTATTTCTCTGAGCATCCTGTTTGTTAGAAAGGCAAGGTAAAAATATTAATACATAAACTAAAGTAGGTTTATGAGTTAAGATTATTTCACTCTTTATATGAAATAGCATCCTCTGTAGGGCGAATATAGTGTGTCCATCCTTAATCTGGCTTTATTGGAGATGCATGATGAAGCTGTCTGTATTTTTTTCTCATTTCTTGGCTGTGTTTGCCTAATTAATCAACTGCAGCTTTATTCTGACAGCTATTTCCAAAAGATGTTGATCTTTTCCAAACTGTCCATACTGGGGGACAGTTTATTGGGAAGAAATGCATGAATTGTTACTGCCAAATACATTTCTGAGGGAGAATGCACATTAGTTTTGATTCTTCCCATAAACTAACATTATAAAATACATTTGCTTTTCATTTAAAAAATGAAAATAAACTGTGATTGGACAGGGGGCCAAAGTAATGCCCCCACATACCACCAATCTTATTCCTGCCATAGTTAAAAGTAACCTCTAATATACCCATTTCTAACCAACAGAAGTATTCCTCAAACAGCAGATGGAAGAACCTTGGCTAATCAGGAAAATCTAAACAGAACCAGTTGGTACTTGAATGGGAGAACATGGACTAGAACTGGGAAGTGAAAAAAAAGTCCTAAAAGGAGGTAGTGACAAACCACTTTTATATTTTCACAACAAAGCAGGAATCAGGCTGAACTCAAAGGAGACTTTATTTTACAAATCATTTCTGTATTTGCAGTCATAAGCTAGGATAGATTTATATCCCTGCTTAATTAAATGCCAGACACATTAAACGTTTGTTGTTTATTCGTTCAGTCGCTTCCAACTCTTCGTGACTTCATGGACCAGCCCACACCAGAGCTTCCTGTTGGTCGTCACCACCCCAGCTCCCACAGGGACGAGTCCGTCACCTCTAGGATGTCATCTATCCATCTTGCCATTGGTCGGCCCCTCTTCCTTTTGCCTTCCACTCTCCCTAGCATCAGCATCTTCTCCAGGGTGTCCTGTCTTCTCATTATGTGGCCAAAGTATTTCAGTTTGGCCTTTAATATCATTCCCTCAAGTGAGCAGTCTGGCTTTATTTCCTGGAGTATGGACTGGTTTGATCTTCTTGCAGTCCAAGGCACTCTCAGAATTTTCCTCCAACACCACAGTTCCAAGGCATCGATCTTCCTTCTCTCAGCCTTCCTTATGGTCCAGCTCTCGCAGCCATATGTTACTACGGGGAACACCATTGCTTTAACTATGCAGACCTTTGTTGTCAGTGTGATGTCTCTGCTCTTAACTATTTTATCAAGATTTGTCATTGCTCTTCTCCCAGGGATTAAGCGTCTTCTGATTTCATGACTGCAGTCAGCATCTGCAGTAATCGTCGCACCTAGAAATACAAAGTCTTTCACTGCTTCTACATTTTCTCCCTCTATTTGCCAGTTATCAATCAAGCTGGTTGCCATAATCTTGGTTTTTTTGAGGTTTAGCTGCAAACCAGCTTTTGCACTTTCTTCTTTCACCTTCATCATAAGGCTCCTCAGTTCCTCTTCACTTTCAGCCATCAAAGTGGTATCATCTGCATATCTGAGATTGTTAATGTTTCTTCCAGAGATTTTAACTCCAGCCTTGGATTCCTCAAGGCCAGCTTGTCGGATGATGTGTTCTGCATACAAGTTGAATAGGTAGGGTGAGAGTATACAGCCCTGCCGTACTCCTTTCCCAATCTTAAACCAGTCCGTTGTTCCGTGGTCTGTTCTTACTGTTGCTACTTGGTCATTATACAGATTCTTCAGGAGGCATACAAGATGACTTGGTATCCCCATACCACTAAGAACTTGCCACAATTTGTTATGGTCCACACAGTCAAAGGCTTTAGAATAGTCAATAAAACAGAAATAGATGTTTTTCTGAAACTCCCTGGCTTTTTCCATTATCCAGCGGATATTGGCAATTTGGTCTCTAGTTCCTCTGCCTTTTCTAAACCCAGCTTGTACGTCTGGCAATTCTCGCTCCATGAACTACTGAAGTCTCCCTTGCAGGATCTTGAGCATTACCTTACTGGCATGTGAAATGAGTGCCACTGTTCGATAGTTTGAACATTCTTTAGTGTTTCCCTTTTTTGGTATGGGGATATAAGTTGATTTTTTCCAGTCTGATGGCCATTCTTGTGTTTTCCAAATTTGCTGGCATATAGCATGCATTACCTTGACAGCATCATCTCGCAAGATTTTGAACAGTTCAGCTGGGATGCCATTGTCTCCTGTTGCCTTGTTATTAGCAATGCTTCTTAAGGCCCACTCAACCTCACTCTTCAGGATGTCTGGCTCTAGCTCACCGACTACACTGTCAAAGCTATCCCCGATATTGTTATCCTTCCTATACAGGTTTTCTGTATATTCTTGCCACCTTTTCTTGATCTCTTCTTCTTCTGTTAGGTCCTTGCCATCTTTGTTTTTGATCATACCCATTTTTGCCTGGAATTTACCTCCAATGTTTCTAATTTTCTGGAAGAGGTCTCTTGTCCTTCCTATTCTATTGTCTTCTTCCACTTCCGCTCATTGCTTGTTTAAACATAATTGCTTATCTCTTCTGGCTAACCTCTGGAATTTTGCATTTAATTGGGCATATCTCCCCCTATCACTGTTGCCTTTTGCTTTCCTTCTTTCTTGGGCTACTTCTAGTGTCTCAGCAGACAGCCATTTTGCCTTCTTGGTTTTCTCTTTCTTTGGGATGTGTTTTGTTGCCGCCTCCTGAACAATGCTGCCAACTTCTGTCCAGAGTTCTTCCGGGACCCTATCTACTAAGTCCAGTCCCTTAAATCTATTCTTCACCTCCACTGCATATTCCTTAGGAATATTAGTGAGCTCATATCTAGCTGATCTGTGGGTCTTCCCTAATCTCTTTAGTCTGATCCTAAATTGTGCAAGAAGAAGTTCGTGATCTGAACTACAGTCAGCTCCAGGCCTTGTTTTTACCGACTGTACAGATGTCCGCCACCTTTGGCTGCAAAGGATGTAATCAATCTGATTTCGGTGTTGTCCATCTGGTGAAGTCCATGTATAAAGCCGTCTCTTAGGTTGTTGGAAGAGAGTGTTTGTTATGCAGAGTGAATTGTCTTGGCAAAATTCTATCAGCCTGTGTCCTGCTTCGTTTTGTTCTCCCAGGCCATACTTACCTGTAATTCGAGGTGTCATTTGACTGCCCACCTTAGCATTCCAGTCTCCTGTGATGAAAATAACATCTCTTTTAGGCGTGTTGTCCAGTAGGTGCTGCAGATCCTCATAGAACTGCTCTACTTCAGCTTCTTCAGCATTTGTGGTTGGGGCGTATATTTGGATCACTGTGATGTTAGATGGCTTGCCCTGAATTCGAATTGAGATCATTCTATCGTTTTTTGGGTTGTATCCAAGCACTGCTTTAGCCACTTTACTATTAATTATGAAGGCTACTCCATTTCTTCTGTGGTCCTCTTGTCCGCAGTAGTAGATCTGGTGGTCATTTGATGTGAAGTGGCCCATTCCAGTCCATTTCAGTTCACTGACGCCCAGAATGTCTATCTTTAATCTTGACATCTCACCAATAACCACATCCAATTTGCCCTGGCTCATAGATCTTACATTCCAGGTTCCGATGGTGTGTTGATCCTTAGAACATCGGATTCGCCGTTCACCACCAGCACCGTCGGCCGCTAGCCGTCCTTTCGGCTTTGAGCTAGCTGCGTCATCACGTCTGGGGCTAGTTGAGCTCATCCTCTGTTCCTCCCCAGTAGCATTTTGACCATCTTCCGACCTGGGGGTCTCATCTTCCGATGGTATACCGACATATCTCTGGTTGTACTGATCCATTTAGTTTTCACGGCAAGAATACTGAGGTGGGTTGCCATTACCTTCCCCAGGGATCGCATTTAGTCTGACCTCTCTGTCATGACCTTCCCGTCTTGGGTGGCCCTTCACGGTTTAGCTCATGGCATCATTGAGGTGCTCAAGCTCCAGCACCACGACAAGGTAACGATCCTTTGCTGAAGGTTCTTCAGTAGTAGCATCCTTAAAGCAAACCAAATAAACATTCTTTAACCCTAATGCTACAGTATTAATAATTTTAATCTTAATAATCCCAAAAAAACAAAGCCAGTTCAAAACAGTAAATCCAGATCTTTAAAGGCAAATAGCATCAATCAGATCCTTAAAGCAAACCAGATGAATATTCTTCAACCCTTATCCCACTTCAAAATAAACCAAAGGAGTTACATATCCCACAATGTTCGCAGAGCTTTCCTCTTGAAAGAATCAAACAGCCCAACTGCCCCCCTCAAAGATTCCAGGTTCTTTTCATGACATTCCACCAGGAGATGGATTTCACTTATGGCTTGCAGATCACTCTCTCCCTTAGATTTCTCCAACTGCATTATCCAATCTTCATCCAGCATCTCGATAGAAATCCCAATCTCAGTCATTTTTTAAAAAAAACCTTTCTAGCACTCTTAAATTCCTCGGTTTCATCCACCACATCCCCAACCTGATGGCACATTTTAGATCTCATACTTTCCACAATGTCCTGGGTATCTTGCATAAAGTTTGATAAAAGTCAGAAGAAATCTGTTTGAAATCCTCCATGTCTCACGCAGTAGATTATGGTGCTCCCTAGGAGCTTAACCAGCAAAAGTTGAAGATATGGAAGAGTTTCAAAGTGTGTTTACATGAAGTGAGAGTGAGATAGCAGACTGTTCTTAGGGGAAAGTGAAAACAGAAAGCTGAAAATTCAAATCAGCCGGTTCAACGTATAGGAAAATGCTAATATCTTCAAATTTAGTTCAAAAATAATAACAGGGAGACAATTATTTACTTTCAATCCTCCTTAATATTTGGATGGAAAACAAAGTCTAAAATTTAAAAAGAATTTTTTTTAAAAAAATTGATCCCAAAAATAACTCCTTGCTGTAGAAAGCCTCTCTTAAGGTACATGTACTTAAAAGAAATATAAATTGGGTGATTTAGAAATGGGGTGGCTGGTCTTAGTGTCCCTTTAAGGCTACAGCGTGGCTTGGAAATGGTGACATCCCAGCCTCCCAGCTGCTCTTACCAGTCAAACACGAAACACTGTTTGCGATCTTCTGGCTGCAAGCAGCTGTCCAGAGGACAGATGGGATGATTCCAGGTGTTCTCCTTGATCCGGAGAACATTTCTGGGCTTCGGAAAAACCTGCCTGAGCCCGAAAAAAGTCACTGCATTGTCAGCTTTGCCCGCTGAATCAGTGGGCACAGCTGTTCAGTCCACCATTCCCACCAGAAACCATTTTTTATTCAGGATTCCTTTTGTGTTTTCTGTTCATTTATCTTGGGCCAAATCTCCCTTATTTATTTGTTTATTCAGTATAACTCATGAATTCAATCAACTAAGAATATAACACTGAACTAAAATCTAGGCCATGAAACTTAACTCTCTGCCCAATATGGGAATTTGAAGCATTCCAGAGTGGTGGCTAACTAGCCCCATTGAACACTTCCAGGGAAATCTACCATTTGTCTGAGTAATTGGCTTCACTGCTGAACTGCTTGTATAGTACTCATCAATTAGTTGCCATTACCCATTTATTCATATTACTGCCGCCCTATTGAAATTAAACCCGTATCATTCATTCTGACCACTAAGCATTGTGGTCCAATTGGCAAAAAACAACAACAACCCACCAATAACATTAGTCCTACAAGAGCCAGTTTGGTGTAGTGGTTACGGCACCAGGCTAGAAACCGGGAAACCATGAATTCTAGTCCTGCCTTAGGCACAAAGCCAGCTGGCCGACCTTGGGCCAGTCACTCTCTCTCAGCCCCAGGAAGAAGGCAATGGCAAACCACTTCCAAAATCTTCCCAAGAAAACTGCAGGGACTTGCCCAGGCAGTCACCAGGAGTCAACACTGACTCGAAGGCACCCAAAAAAAAAAAAAGGAATATACTGTATCTCAGCTGCAAAATTCCAAGCAGCCACAAGATGGCAAGAAAGAAGTCCTGGAAATTCCAGCTCTTTGCTGCCCTCTAGTGGTCATCTGGATTTTTGGGGGGCTCCCTGCCAGTATTTTATTTATTCTGTTGGCCTGACAGTTTGAGTGGTAAATAAAGAATATGTCCTTTCTGTTGCTTTGATTTGGTCTCAGTCTGCCTTAAGGAAGAGCTGGCTATGAATAAGTGAATTTGAAGCCAGTGATTTAACAAAGTAACAATGGTTTTTGCTAGCTGGACACTTTTATTCTTTAAAACATTTATGGGACAATGAGAACGTGAGGGAGAGACTAAGAAAGCTAGAAACAGGAAATAGCAGACCTGGACAGCAAACAGAGAAAGGATGATAGGTTTTAGTTTGAGATAACTAAAACAATGGCTTCCTAGAAAACTAAGGAAGAGTCAAAAAAAAATTCTATTATGTCCTGTGTATGTATTTGGAAATCATAAGAATGGCAGACTTTTCACACACACACACCCATAAAGCCCCTCTAGCACTGCCTCTAAGCTTTTTTTAAAGGATTGGGAAATATAAACCTACATTGATTTAATAACAAGCTGCACTAAACTACCTGAATTTCAGTTGTTAAAGTCAATTTTTCCATGGAAAAGATAACATTAAACAAAAATTATGGTATCAGTAATGAATCTTTATTGGAAGACAAACATGTCAAGCAAAGCAGCATTTGGTGCATAAAACCCCCAGTTGAAATTAATGGAATGCATTAAAAAAAAAGGTGAAAACAATTGTTACACTCTTTAGAAAACAAAAAGATGAGAAAACAACCTGGCACAATTTTAGATACCCAGTCACACAGGAACTATAGGCTAGTCTAAGGACTGATTTAAAGGTAGAAACATGCAGAAGCTTTGTGGCTACTGTTACTCAAATCAACCATGAATGGAATGAATTCCATTCAAATCGCAGTACTATTTTGGAGACAACTAATTTCTGCAGTTCAAATTGCCAGGGGAAAATGCCACTTAAAATCCTTGCTAAGTTTTCTTGTTGTTGCTCTATCCTATAAATGATAAATCACATTAAATATGGTGCTGATTGTGAAAGCTGTAAAGATGATTTATAACACTGTTCATGATGGGAGTGGCAAGACACTACACTAATGTGAGTTATCTAAATTAGATGGATCTATTAACTAGAAAAGCTAAAATTGATATCAACATTTCTTATATTAGTACCACTATTTTACTATTTTATTATCTTTGAGGACTGTGTAAACCCAATTTAAATCTGACAGAAATGGATAATTTCAGTACTCAAATCAAGCATCTCCCCCCATTTTTTCTGGCAGATATCAGAAAAATAAATCGGTAGTTTTCATTTAGTTTTAGGAGAGATATAGAGGTGCTTAAATGGCTTGATTTGTATTCCTAACTTGCTAGTAAGTTGTTACTTGGCATATAAAATTCATGTTCTTAGTTTCATTGTGCTTTACCTATGTGGTCAAAGCTCATGGGAAAAATAATCATGGCTCTGTTAACAATCTCTCTCTTTCTTTTCCACACAGTTACTTCCCATAAATAAATCACTTTGCTGTCATTTTTAGCATGTTAATAAAATCCTACTTGTAACTAAGCAACAATAGTTGGGGTAAATAAATAATTCCGATTACAACATAATTCATGGTTCCTCTTCAGGAAATATTCATGTCCAGAGGGTAACACTATCAACTGTATTTTATAGGGCACTGAATCATTGGGAAAATCTTGGTATGTATAGACGCTTGTCTGTTAATACAAAAGAGTCCCAGGTGAGAAAAGCTGTTCTCATGGAAGCCTGAACAGGCATAAATAATAATAATAATTCCATTAGTTCTGCTATATAGATAGCAAATGCACATGTAAAGTGGCATTTTAAGTTGTATTAAAATAATATAAACAAATAAAACAGTCACGAACAACCAACCATTTAATATAAAATGATAGTGAACTGTATATCTAATGGAACCATGAAAGGTGAAGTATAAACAGAGTGTTTATTTTTCAAACTGATCAAATGTAAAATAGAAAGAAAATATTTAAGCCCACATCATCTTAAATAGTTTTATGATGTAATCTGTTTTGGGGACAAAAAGAGTAGAACTACAGCACTTTAAAAACTTTGTTTCCTCAGTTACAAGATAATGAAATTTGTTTTTAGGGTTTTAATTTTGCAAATTAACTCTGAATGAAAATAAATGATATCTTGGTATTCCATGCATTTGAGATAAAGGCAGAAAAAATTCAGAGCACTTCCTTTTTCAGCGATATTGGTAAGTGAGTGCAATGTTCATTTTCATTTAATATGGCTATAGAATTTATAATATCCTAGGGACTATCCTCTGGCCCATGGTTGAAACCTGAACTGTGGGCATTTCATTTTAGTAAAGGTTAGAGTTTGTTTACATTAGTAAGTTTGTATGTGTGCAGAACAGAATAGACACAGAAAATAATGAAAATGAAATCTACATTGGATGGAATTAAAACTAAAGAGTCTTTATGAAGCTGAATACAAGATATTTAGAGCAGAAAAAAGGGGAGAATAAAGTAGAACAGGAATTAGCAAATAGAACCTGAGAATCAAATATGGATCTAATTGGATGATCTCTCTATTTGAGAAGGAAAAATGGCTGTGTGCTAAAACTTTCTGGTGGTGTATTAAGTTGATCCTCTTATAGAAGTAGTTCAGTCAGTGTCTCTAAAGTGATTATTACAACATTTTCAAGGCAGGTCCTGATAATATATATAAGTTCTTCCCAGGATAAAGTAGTTTACTAATAAATAGATATTGAAAATACAACATTGGACGAACTACTGTTTATTCCTTCATCATAACTTGGTATATCACACTCCTGGAAAGGCTAGGCAGACAACATCCAGAGCAGCGCTTGGGAATTAGCCAGAGTTAGCAGGACTCTGCATTTGGAAGCTTGTTGTTTATTTGTTTAGTCGCTTCCGACTCTTCGTGACTTCATGGACCAGCCCACGCCAGAGCTTCCTGTCAGTCGTCAACACCCCCAGCTCCCACAGGGACGAGTCCGTCACCTCTAGAATATCATCCATCCACCTTGCCCTTGGTCGGCCCCTCTTCCTTTTGCCTTCCACTCTCCCTAGCATCAGCATCTTCTCCAGGGTGTCCTGTCTTCTCATTGTGTGGCCAAAGTATTTCAGTTTGGCCTTTAATATCATTCCCTCAAGTGAGCAGTCTGGCTTTATTTCCTGGAGTATGGACTGGTTTGATCTTCTTGCAGTCCAAGGCACTCTCAGAATTTTCCTCCAACACCACAGTTCCAAAGCATCAATCTTCCTTCTCTCAGCCTTCCTTATGGTCCAGCTCTCGCAGCCATATGTTACTACGGGGAACACCATTGCTTTAACTATGCGGACCTTTGTTGTCAGTGTGATGTCTCTGCTCTTAACTATTTTATCGAGATTGGTCATTGCTCTTCTCCCAAGGATTAAGCGTCTTCTGATTTCCTGACGGCAGTCAGCATCTGCAGTAATCGTCGCACCTAGAAATACAAAGTCTTTCACTGCTTCTACATTTTCTCCCTCTATTTGCCAGTTATCAATCAAGCTGGTTGCCATAATCTTGGTTTTTTTCAGGTTTAGCTGCAAGCCAGCTTTTGCACTTTCTTCTTTCACCTTCATCATAAGGCTCCTCAGTTCCTCTTCGCTTTCAGCCATCCAAGTGGTATCATCTGCATATCTGAGATTGTTAATGTTTCTTCCAGCGATTTTAACTCCAGCCTTGGATTCCTCAAGCCCAGCATGTCGCATGATGTGTTCTGCGTACAAGTTGAATAGGTAGGGTGAGAGTATACAGCCCTGCCGTACTCCTTTCCCAATCTTAGACCAGTCCGTTGTTCCATGGTCTGTTCTTACTGTTGCTACTTGGTCGTTACACAGATTCTTCAGGAGGCATACGAGATGACTTGGTATCTCCATACCATTAAGAGCTTGCCACAACTTGTTATGGTCCACACAGTCAAAGGCTTTAGAATAGTCAATAAAACAGAAATAGATGTTTTTCTGAAACTGCCTGGCTTTTTCCATTATCCAGCAGATATTGGCAATTTGGTCCCTAGTTCCTCTGCCTTTTCTAAACCCAGCTTGTACATCTGGCAATTCTCGCTCCATGAATTGCTGAAGTCTACCTTGCAGGATCTTGAGCATTACCTTACTGGCATGTGAAATGAGTGCCACTGTTCGATAGTTTGAACATTCTTTAGTGTTTCCCTTTTTTGGTATGGGGATATAAGTTGATTTTTTCCAGTCTGATGGCCATTCTTGTGTTTTCCAAATTTGCTGGCATATAGCATGCATTACCTTGACAGCATTATCTTGCAAGATTTTGAACAGTTCAGCTGGGATGCCATCGTCTCCTGCTGCCTTGTTATTAGCAATGCTTCTTAAGGCCCATTCAACCTCACTCTTCAGGATGTCTGGCTCTAGCTCACTGACCACACCGTCAAAGCTATCCCCAATATTGTTATCCTTCCTATACAGGTCTTCTGTATATTTTTGCCACCTTTTCTTGATCTCTTCTTCTTCTGTTAGGTCCTTGCCATCTTTGTTTTTGATCGTACCCATTTTTGCCTGGGATTTACCTCCGATGTTTCTAATTTTCTGGAAGAGGTCTCTTGTCCTTCCTATTCTATTGTCTTCTTCCACTTCCACGCATTGCTTGTTTAAAAATAATTCCTTATCTCTTCTGGCTAACCTCTGGAATTTTGCATTTAATTGGGCATATCTCCCCCTATCACTGTTGCCTTTTGCTTTCCTTCTTTCTTGGGCTACTTCTAGTGTCTCAGCAGACAGCCATTTTGCCTTCTTGGTTTTCTCTTTCTGTAATGATTGCCTACTCCAAAATACTCAGTCTCACAAGCCCGAGCTTAAAGATAACTGATTTATTTAAAGGAATAGTATGCAAATACAGAGAAAGCTGGGAATGAGCAAAAGCGCGCGAAATACAAACCAAATACTCTCGCTTCAAACCCAATCCCACCCCTTGCTCCACCATGGCAACCACGCCCTCCCAGGTGTTAGCAACCATCCCACATCGGCCTGGGAAAGTGACCTTGAATACATGTCATAACCCAAACACACATTCCAGGAGAGCAGCACCCGGCATGGGTGAAATTCCCCTCCCCGCAAATGACAAACACGGAACAAGCAAGTGACATGAGAAACGTTACGATGGATTCAAACCATTGAAACGAGGAACATGACACTTTCTTTGGGATGTATTTTGTTGCCGCCTCCTGAACAATGTTGCGAACTTCTGTCCATAGTTCTTCCGGGACCCTATCTACTAAGTCCAGTCCCTTAAATCTATTCTTCACCTCCACTGCATATTCCTTAGGAATATTAGTGAGCTCATATCTAGCTGATCTGTGGGTCTTCCCTAATCTCTTTAGTCTGATCCTAAGTTGTGCAAGAAGAAGTTTGTGATCGGAACTACAGTCAGCTCCAGGTCTTGTTTTTACCGACTGTATAGATTTCCGCCACCTTTGGCTGCAAAGGATGTAGTCAATCTGATTTTGGTGTTGTCCATCTGGTGGAGTCCATGTATAAAGCCGTCTCTTAGGTTGTTGGAAGAGAATGTTTGTTATGCAGAGTGAGTTGTCTTGGCAAAATTCTATCAGCCTATGTCCTGCTTCGTTTTGTTCTCCCAGGTCATGCTTACCTGTAATGCCAGGTGTCATTTGACTGCCCACCTTAGCATTCCAGTCTCCCGTGATGAAAATAACATCTCTTTTAGGTGTGTCATCCAGTAGGTGCTGCAGATCCTCATAGAACTGCTCTACTTCAGCTTCTTCAGCATCTGTGGTTGGGGCGTATATTTGGATCACTGTGATGTTAGATGGCTTGCCCTGAATTCGAATTGAGATCATTCTATCATTTTTTGGATTGTATCCAAGCACTGCTTTAGCCACTTTACTATTAATTATGAAGGCTACTCCATTTCTTCTGTGGTCCTCTTGTCCACAGTAGTAGATCTGGTAGTCATTTGATGTGAAGTGGCCCATTCCAGTCCATTTCAATTCACTGACGCCCAAACTGTCTATCTTTAATCTTGACATCTCACCAATAACCACATCCAATTTGCCCTGGCTCATAGATCTTACATTCCAGGTTCCAATGGTGTGTTGATCCTTAGAACATTTGGAATCTAGCTAACAGGAATTAGTTTGCTTGAATTCCATGATGCTGACTTAATACTGCAGTCTTCTAAACTAGATGTGACAAATGCCTACAAATGGGTTAGTCCAATGTAGAAATTAAGGGATAAATATCTGCCTGATGCTTAAAATGCTGTAAATTTGCCTCCCAAGTGTCTCGGTGGTCATCCAAGACACTTGGGAGGCATCCAGGGGCACTGCTGCTCAGATTGCCGGGTGCGAGACCCTGTTTGTTAAGTTGGGCTCTAGGGATCAGCTGGGACTGTTGCTATTGTACCAGCCTCCCTGCTACATAGCAACCTCCCTGCCTGAGCTCCTTGACTCCATAGCCAGGTTGGCGGTGGAGTTCCCAGGCTTATGGTCTTGGGGGATTTTAACCTGCCTTCCTTGGGGGCGGGGGCAGAGGTAGCTCGGGAGTTCATGGTTACCATGTCAGCCATGGGCCTGTCCCAAGTAATCCAGGGCCCGACGCATAATGGCGGTCATTCGCCTGACCTGGTTTTTCTGTCGGAGCAGTGGCAGAGTGCTCTGAAATTGGGGGAGATCTTGGTTTTTCCCCTGTCATGGTCAGATCACTGCCTGGTGAGCCTCCAGTTCTCTGGCACCACCCCCCTCTGCAGGGAGGCTGGGCCTATTAGATCGGCCCTCCCCAGGCGACTGATGGACCCAACTGGGTTTCAGAGGGAGCTCGGGGTTGTTCGGGGAAGTCTGCTACACAGTCTGACTGAGGCCTTGATGGCCGCGTGGAATGAGGGAATGGCCAGGGCCTTGGATCAGATCGTGCCTGAGCGGCCTCTCCGTGCCCATGGCTCCCGCAGCTCCCCGTGGTTTACAGAGGAGCTGAGGAGGCTTACTAGTTCGGCCACTTCTGTATTAGATCCGTGCCCTTCCTGGTTGGTCAAGGCTGCCTGGGAGGAAGCACGTGATTGGGTCTGGGCGGTGGTTAATTCCTCTTTGAGAGTGGGGGTGCTCCCACCGGCTCTTATGGAGGCGGTGGTGTGTCCTCTCCTCAAGGGGCCATCTCTTGACCCAACCAGCCTGGACAGTTTTCGTCCAGTCTCCAACCTCCCCTTTTTGGGGAAGGTTGTGGAGAGAGTGGTCGCGTGGCAGCTGCAGAGGACCCTGGATGAAGCGGATTATCTGGACCCTTTTCAGTCAGGGTTCAGGCTGGGTTACAAGACTGAGATGGCATTGATCGCACTCTTAGATGACCTCTGGCAGGAGCGGGATGGGGGGCAGTGCGGCCATCCTTGCTCTTCTTGACCTCTCAGCAGCCTTGATACCATCGATCATGGTATCCTTCTGGACTGGCTTTGGGAGTTCGGGGTGGGCGGCACAGTGTTGTGCTGGTTCTCCTTCCTCTGGGGTTGGTTCCAGTCAGTGTTGATAGGGGGGGAAAGGTCCAGCCCATGTCCCCTACTCTGTGGGGTGCCTCAGGGCTCGGTTCTCTCCCCTCTCCTATTTAACATCTACATGAGACCATTGGGAGAGGTGATCCGACGGTTTGGGGTAAGATACCATCAATATGCTGATGATACTCAGCGTTATATCTCTACCCCAGACCGCCTGAGTGATGCTGTGGATGTCCTGACCCAGTGCCTGGAGGCTGTAAGGGCCTGGATGGGGTGCAATGGGCTTCGACTCAACCCAAGCAAGACTGAGTGGCTTTGGGTTTGTGGGCCTCTCAGTGCTAAGGTTTTTCCACCTTTGGTCCTTGATGGGGTTGCACTGCCCCAGACAGACCCAGTGCACAATCTGGGGGTCCTCGTAGACTCACGGCTCCTGCTCGAAGAACAGGTGGCAGCCGTGGCTAGGAGGGCCTTTGCACACCTTCAGGTTGTGCGCCAGCTGCGCCCATTCCTAGACCGAGAGGCTTTGCTCACAGTCACTCATGCCCTCGTGACCTCCTATCTGGACTACTGTAATGCGCTCTACATCGGGCTGCCCTTGAAGAGCATTCGGAAGCTTCAACTGGTGCAGAATGCAGCTGCACGGAGAGAAAATGGTGTTGGGTACTCAACACATGTAACACCACTGCTACGTGAGCTACATTGGTTGCCGGTGTGCTTCCGGGTGCAATTTAAGGTGCTGGTTGTCACCTTTAAAGCCCTTTGTGGCTTGGGGCGGGGTTTCCTAAGGGACTGCCTTCTCCCAGTTGTTTCTGCCCGTCCAATTCGATCTAGTAGGTTGGGTATGCTGCAGGTCCTGTCAGCTAGGGAGTGTCGGTTGGCGGGAACTAGAAGGTGTGCCTTCTCTTCCGTAGCTCTGCCCTCTGGAACATCCTCCCTCCAGAAATTAGGATGTCCCCGACCCTGTTGGCCTTTCGTAAGGCCGTGAAGACCTGGCTTTGTGCCCGGGCCTGGGGCCTCGAGTGTGTGGATGGTCCCATCTCTTGGCTGTATTAACATCCATACATTGCTCACTTGGCAGCCATGTATATTTATTTTGTATTTATTTTATATTTTAACTGTTTTAATTGTAATTGTTTTAATTGTTTTATAGTTTTATTGTTGTAAGCCGCCCAGAGTCACTTGCTGAGATGGGCAGCTATAGAAATCAAACAAACAAACAAACAAATAAATGTCTGATATAACTAATATTTAAGTGGAGATAGGATAATGGTTTGGGAGATACCTCCTATTCAAAAACATTGCATGCATTATATTTAATTAAATATTTCAATTTTGGTATAAAAAGGTCCTTAATTTTTTTAAAGACTTAAAAACAGTACTATAATAAACAGATTAAGAATAACAGAAAAGCCACTTTCAGTGATAAAAAATAGATGTAATTACATTTGAAATCATGCAGTAGATATCTGAAATTAAATGGTTTTGAATACCTTTTGTCCTTGGGAGAAAAAAACTCTCCTACGTTCCCATCAGTCAAGATCTTCTTACAGATCGGAAATGATGGACAAGTTCATAGAAGAATTAACAGTGTTTTCAGATATCCCATTCAGAGTTCTCTAAATAAGAACTGGTATCTTGAACTGCACCAAAAAACAATCTGAAAACAGTTCAATTGGTTCAGGATTATCAGCTAAGTACACACTAGTTTCAAAGTATACATCCAAACAGAACAAATAACATGAATAAATGACACGTTTCTTTCCGCCTCAAAATACTGTGTCTACTTTCCTTTTAACAAACTCATGAAAGTAAGACCCAAATTGGATGTGGTGTGGTAGAGCTGTGAATAGAGTACTTCACATTTTAAAGCAGCAGTTGGGAGGTGGGGGGAACACACAAATGATTCATGAAGATGGCAGTTGCAGACTTGGTACATGAGTATTAACAGATGGCTGTTTCCCCTTCTATTATAACAATTTTCCTGGTTAGAATTCCCCACCCCACAACTATGCACCCTGGAAGGAGGAAGTATACAGATACTTGTACAATACTTGCATTTATTGTCTTCTAGTGGGAAAAATAGCTCCTTTGTGAAAGTTTGTTTTTTCGTGACAAGCAGGTAATTTTACAATATGATCTATATGAACCATAAAATCTCTGCCTGAAAATCACATTTCACTTTCATTCTTCCTTTTACATTTAGTTGGGTTTTTTTTTTTGTAACTGTAACATCTTACTCACATAATTACCTAATCTACTGGGTTTCTTTGCTTTCAGTATGAATTAGCGGTTAATCTTGATATCAGTTCTGTGAGACTCTTTACTACTGGATGAGAAGCATCATAAAAGGCACACACTTCACAATTATTAGCCAGGATTATTCCGATAAGATTCTGGATTTCTGCTCTTTAACTATTTTTTTTTCTTTGAAATGGAATAAATCTATCAGGAAGAAAAAGTTAGCCACTTGCAACTATAAAAAAGGAAAGACAATATGGTTATCACTATAACTCCCCTGCTAGAGAGTCTAAAAGTAATTTTTATGAGTATTTTAATGAAAAGAAAACCCATTCACGTATTCCTCAATCCCTTAAAAGAAACTTCTGAAAATGTATTTAACTACATGGGTCCCAGCATTCATTAAATACTATAGCCACATAAGTCCTGCTAAACATAATTATGGTTGAAGCTGAACAATGTTTGTAAGATGGTTCCATAAGATGGTGCAGTAGCAGTGGTGTTTTCTTGTAAGAATCAGAGTATAGGAAAAACACATGAGGCATAAGCTTGCTGCTAACAGAGCACTATTGTTTGCTCTGAAGAATGACTGTTCTTCCTTGTAAATGTTTCTTTTACTAGAGATGCGTGAGTGAGTTATCTGACAGTTCTAAACAAAGAACAAAGTGCTGAGCAAAGGACAACAGAAAGAGCTGTTTCAAGTAGTAAAAAAATAAACATTGGCTGCCTATCAGGGGAAGAAAAGAATTACTACTTTATCAAAAAGAAGGAATTGTCATGTATTCCTTCCATTGGATCTTGACTATACATACTGAAATATGTTAATATCTTCAGATGTATTTTGGAAGAAAAGGTTTCTGTTTCATTATTGGGAAAACTTCATTATAGGCATCTGGAATTGAAAGCATAACAACTGGAACTTTGACATGGGAACAGAAAGTAAATTAAGCCCTTTTAGTGATAAGAGCCCCATGTATTAAATGATTATCTCTTGTTGGACCAAATGGTTTGGGTCAGCTGAAAGAGCAACATCTTCAAAGAAGGCAATTTATTTTATTTTATTTTTATTTATTTTATTTATTATTTAAATTTGTCACCGCCCATCTCCTCCCACTGGATTTAAATGTGAACTTAAATAAACTCTGCAGACTGTATTCCAATTGTTTGAAACTATGTCAACTTTCATTCTTCAGCCACCCACAGCCCAACATGAAAGAAGTTATTCCATGTTAATGCATTGCTTAGGAATGCTCCCATCTGAAAAAGCACACCTTCGGTCCAAAATGTTGGAATGCATTCAAAAATGAATGGGTGCAATTAGCTTGTTTGGAAAAGTGTTTCTATGGTAAGTTTAATAGACGTTCCATTTTTCTTTGCCATATAAGGCTCCTGCTCACACACAACATGATCAGCTGTTTAAAACGTTAAGGTGTAGAGGCAGCCTTATCAGGCAAATTCTGAAACAGCCTTCCCCAAATAGGTCAGGTGAGATTAACCTCAGCAATATGAACTATGCAAAATGGAACGCATTCTTGAAAGTTACCCAAGCCAGCTGGTCTACAGACTTGTATCTAAAGGCATCACTTACAGTGTGCTAATGCTTAATCATCAGATTCTCAAGTCTCCACCTGAGATAAAGAAATAGAATTTGCATGGAACAGGAAATAATGATTTTCCCCTGCATGTTGCAGCAAGCTTTAGGCTCACCCTCACTTCTCTCCCCACCTATTCTCTTGAACCTGAAGTATCCATTTCTGACTTTAAAATGGACCACAGTTTCCCATCATATCCGACTGCAATCTCTTCATGCACAGAAATGCTAAGCCATCATGGAAAAATTTACATGTGCAAAATCAAAATCAAATAAAGCAGCCTTGGAGAAATGTACTTTTTAAAAACTGATTTAGATGCTAGAACTATGATTTTGATGATGACTTCTTTTGGAACCATAAACAAGTCATAGTTTCCCTTGTTTAGAACTATATGTAGTTTACAAGCACAAACAGATGCTTCCGGTGTTGTTCTGGTTTGCAAAAGGAAAGAATGAAAGAAGCATTTGACACAGAGGTTTGCTGGAGTTCATTCGCTTAGTGGGAAACCATGAAGTATTCTTGCTGATAAAATCTTACATTTCTGCCATAGAATTTTCCTGTACAGAACCTATGGGGGTTTTAAGCAAACTGACCACAGTCAGAGAAGTAGAACTAATATTATGAGCTAGCATTCAATATGAAAGATTGTTTGGCATAGTTTATTATTTATTACCATTATTCAAGAAACAAAGGTTTCTATTTGGTCCTTTATTAGGGAACTCTGGCAAATTTAGGGAGTTCAGTTTTCAAGGTTCCTCAGAAGTGTGACAATGGAGAAATAAGTATTTAGAAATATTTCATGGAGGTAGAAGGAGCAATTTTCCTCTCTTTTTCTTTTTTTAATCATAAAGTATGTCCAGAATATGACTGATTTGTCACACATACTTCATATTGGGATATTTTTTACGTTTTCCACTTCATATTTTGCCTGGCTTCCAATTTCACATTTATGACAATAAGTATGCTAAACTATCCTGACCATCTCACCATGCACAGGCAGTAGTGTGCAGTGTTGTACGTGCCTGTGCTGAAGCTTAATTCACCTTCAGCTCAGGCTACTGCATCTGAGGTAGCAAGCCAAAAGCGAAGTCATTCTGAACCAAGTGAATGGTAGCCATTTACATCTAACAACTTTGTCACAAACTAACATAGATGAATTTGGAATGTCCTGAACTGTTCCCATGTCTACTGCATATTGACTTTAATTATCAAAATAAATAATATTTTTAGTTTTTTTTCCAGCAGAAATTGTGACTTAAGCAAGAAAAAAGCTGATGATAGTATAAGTAAATAAACCAACCCTTATTTGTATAGCTTTGAAAAAAGATTGAGATAAATTAGTTTCATTAGGCCTCAACTGTCAGTAGAGAGATTTATCACATGGGCAGTCATTTCGAATGACAGTCTCATGCTAAAGCCCCCATTTAAACTATGAACTGCTAAAATCTTGCAAATATGCAGTTATGCAGAAGCACCCTTCCTTTTATGATAAGTTATCTGATGAATAATGCATACGTTTGCATGGTAGATTTCACAGATCACTGAAAAAAATGTATATCATAAATTTCACAGCAGTCTAAACAGGGAAATCCCAATATCCCCATTCAAGTACATCAGCCAGGATTTAACTCACATTGTTTATATACTCTTATTACAAAATAGAGACTGATTCATACGATCTTTCATTCAAGGTGCTGCATCTGCACTTTGAAGATGATTCTACTAAAACATTTTAAGGTGGTATAGGAACATTCTAGTTTCTTAGCAGTTTGAGAAATTGTATAACTGGAAAAATATCAAGAACAAGACAACATGTCAGAACATAGGGCTCTCTCAATGTACTGAACTACTTCTGTGACATCCTGCAAGTTTTGCCCCTGGCTGAAAGCTCTAGCCATAAACCATCATATGGATCTTACAGTTTTTACAGGTCATTGCATTATTTATTTATTTATCCCATTCACTCATGTCTGATTCTTGGAGACTGCCTGGACAAGTCCCTGCAGTTTTCTTGGCAAGGTTTTTCAGAAGTGGTTTGCCACTGCCTTTTTCCTAGGGCTGAGAGACAGTGACTGGCCCAAGGTCACCCAGCTGGCTTCGTGCTGAAGGCAGGACTAGAACTCACGGTCTCCCAGTTTCTAGCCTGATGCCTTAACTACTACACCAAACTGTGTATTACACATTTTAAGCTTTGATTAAAATTATACTGTGGAAGGTTTTATAATGAACCAACCAATTTGTGTAAAATCTATTAGTTGTAAAATGGAATGAAAATTCGTAATTCTCTACAACAGTATCCTACAAATCAGGTCTTCAAGCCTAGCCGCCTCTCATCTACATTCCCATTCTATGCCCCTGGCATTATCTGAAAGTGGAAGCAAAAGTAACATTTCCTCAGGTTTAGAGAAAGAGAACTGCTTTGGGGGCATAAGCAGCAGTTACACGTACTCTTACTCTCAGTAGTCCTTAGGAAGGAGGCAAAAAGGTCTGAAGAGAAAGTGGCCATGAATGTAATACAGAGTTGGGGAATTCACTTTCTATATATTGTACTGCACACAGATGTCACTCAGTCCAGTGTTTGCCGTCAATATTGTGCTACTGAAATTGGCATTATATTGGCAATTTTCAGTGATATAATTTTCAGTGTTTTTTTCTTGGGAGGGAGTTTGGGCAGTTGGATGGAGGAGGAGTAAAATAGATGAACTCAATCTCTGCAAGGCTTAACATACATATTAAAGAAATTCCCCCAAATAAAAACAGTGGCCAAGAACTGCATCCATATTCCCTTGGTGATGTCACCAACCATACCCCTGCACTCTCTGGTAGCCAATTTTATTTATTTGTTCGTTTATTGTAAAAAGTAGTCCCTATAATAAGAAACCACCGGTCTCTAGCTATAAGGGTTGCTGAAGATGGCATGCTATCTGCTTGCCAGCAGGGATGAATTGTATCTGAGAGGGAGATAAAAGGGAAGTTTGAGGTAAAGATGAAGGTGCAGCAGCAAAGGAAGGCAGGCCCTTTTGTGGAAGATGTCTGGTTGGCCTAGTAGCTAGATTCAAGTCCTTGTGATTCAGAAGAAGTCAGAACCTTTCACTTCTATTTTAGCTTATCTGTGATTTAGGGTTATGTCTAAGCCGTAAAATATGGTCAGTCTTAACTATGATTTGTTGAAACAAACATATTTATAACCCAAATTACTATGGTTGAAGATTAATTACAATTCATTAATTTGGATAACATGACAAGCCATTGTGAACCAAAAGATTAGATAAAACCTTCCTAACTATTTCTTCCAGTCAATATTACAAAAGAAGAAAAGTGGAGAAAAGAGTATTATGCTAGTCTGGGAAATGGATGTTAGGCTCATTCAATAGTCAGTAAGTAGATATCAGAAATTCAAGTTTATGGAAACTCATTTGCATCCAGTTGATGAAGTCTGGAAGAAAGGAACCTGCAAGAATGTTTAACAAATGAGTATGAGTACCCAATTTACTCCATCTTTTCTTTAGGCACAACTTTACAGAATAAAATTAAGAACAAACATATTTTTAAGTTAAATATTCTTCCATACTTAATTGCCATTTAGGATTCTGCAGCTCCGTATTTACTAAATGTTTCCATACAGATAAAGCTTCCTGAAATGGTTAACGGGTGATGCAACTACTCAGAATGTTTAAAGCATAATCATCCTCAGTATACTTTTGAGCAAACTTGTTAGAAACTTCTGCCTATTTTCTTTTAGACTTGATTTGTTTTATTTTAAGAATTTTGATTTTCTTAAGGTGTTTTACAAGACACAAGAGTATTGTCATGAGCTAAGCTAGTCATTGGGTAGGCTGTGGAAGAACAAGGTATACATATAGAATTAATTCAGAATGAATTGCCAGGGCTAAAGTTTAGGCAAGCCTGGGTACATGCCAAAGAAAAGGTCACAATTAAATAGCACCAGAAAACAAAACCAAGGCAAAAGTAGGACCTTGAGTAAAAGAACAAACAAACAAAAATCACAGAAGAATTAGAGAGTAAGAATCCAACAAACGGGAAAACTAGCTTTTAACCAGGAAATAATAGTAAGGAATATATTTTCTTTCCAGTAAGGCTGGGTTCTTTGCAGCAAGAGACATCCATGTACTAAATCAGAACAAGCTCTGAAGGCTTACATGGAACCTACTGGTCCAGTAATGGAATAGCTACACCTGAGTTTGGGCAAGTCAGAATAGCTATCGCCTTAATACATTTTTGGTATATACCTAATTCAATACATTCTATATAAAAAAATACATGTACACATACATACACAAGCTACATTACGTACACATTTTTCATTTAACCAAAATGGCTTGCAGTCTTCCTTAGAAATGAAACATGAACCAGGAGAGTCCATAGAAAGTTGGTTGCCCCATATGTGTATTCCACAATGTAGAAAAGGAAACAGAAGACCTAAAACAACAGACAACAACACAGCATTAACTTCAAAAGATTATTTCACTCGCTGAAGTTATATCTTCATTGATACGGATAAACCTCTGACAAGGCATTAAAGTGCAATTTTAAGAAAAAGTTCCCTTTATATAAATCCCTCTGAGCAGGAAAAACCTTGCTGGCACCCTCAAAAATCTAACTAGAAGGTATAATTATAAAAATAAAATGACAAAGTATTTCTGATTTCCAAGAAAAAAATTATATGCAAATTCTGACTTTAGTTCTTTAAGATTTCCCTTAGGCAGACTGTCTTTAAATCTAATGTTCTGTACATCAGAAATTTTTAAACTTTAGTACTGTATGTGTTGATTCTCTATAATAAAACTACAAAACATAATAAACACTCTGTTCTCAAAATATTAAAAGATAATTGTCTACTTCTTTCTGACATTCTCTTCAGATTTCATATCTTCTCCTTTGCACAGATATTAGCATGAAAACTGACTTACTTGGTGCAAATGTTTTTCTTAAAGATTAGCTTTCATATGTTGATTAAAAATTCTAGGAATTGTTTAACATACGTTTGCGTCCTTCAGATAGTTTAAGGCAAATGTAAAACTTTGAATGCTTCATTAAAAGGCCCTCCTGGATGTATGTTTCTGAATGCAGTAAGAGCCAGATTGTATTTTCTTTTGGATTCTTGCAACACTCTCAAATTTCTCTTTTGTTGTCAATTTCTTTTGCTATATTCCTTGTTGGGTCCCCTTGATTGAGACTGTAGATCAGGGTTAGAATATTATGTGTTACTACAAGAGTAACACATGATATATATCTGTATGTGGCAGATATTTATTTAATGGAGAATAGCAGCATCAATTGTAAAGTTGAATTTCGATCATTTGCTATATCTTATTTATAGGAAATCTTTCATAAAACTAATGCTCATGAGACAAATTTGAACACATTTTATCAGCATATTTGTTTTTTGGTTTAAGAATTTCAGTTTTAAGGAAATGAGATACTTCGTGTTTTCAAATGAAGTGTTTTCAAATGAAGAATATTCTTGAGTTGAAATAGGATGACCAACATTCTTTTCTAGGTATTTCATGTTCCACTGATCATCTGTCCAAAGTTATTCTGAATACACTTTAGGCTTCATATTCTAAGCATTCCAAAATGCCTCAATTACCCTGAAATTCAAAAGAAAATTATAAGGAAAGATCAATGCTTGAACATTTAATGAGAGCAGTTCTGAATTAATTTTATTGCTGCTGTTCTTTTAGAGATGCTTGTGGTGATATGCAGAATTGCTAATCTGTGATTGAAAAGGCTCTTTCTGCTGACACTGTATACAAAGAGCTATTGATGGTTTTCCACTGGAAAACCTGTAAGGTGTAAATGCTCCTGATTTTTACTTTCCCTTGTAGCTCTTATTTATATTGTAGGGTTCCCAAGGCAGTTTTTCAGAGTTAGACAGGAACTCAGGAGGAATATCAGTGTAATTCCCTTTATACTTATTTCCAATCAGTTATCCTGTTTGCGAAGTTCCAAATTGAAATCTCGTTCAGTGAATATACACAGCACTGAAGAGTAAAACCTACTAAAACATTTCTCAGGTATATAGATAAAGAATAGAATATAGATTTTTTTTTTAATCGGTTCAATCATGTCCGATTCTTGGAGACTGCCTGGAAAAGTCCCTGCAGTTTTGTTGGCAAAGTTTTTCAGAAGTGGTTTGCCACTGCCTCTTTTCTAGGGCTGAGAAAAAGCGACTGACCCAAGGTTACCCGGCTGGCTTCATGCCTAAGGCAGGACTATAACTCATGGTCTCCCGGTTTCTAGCCTGATGTCTTAACCACTACACCAAACTGGCTCTCAGAATATAGATATAGAATATTTATTCTTCCTTATAAATTGTTAAGTCTCGTAAAAATAAAACACAATTCATTAATGGGTCATACAATGAAACTGATTTGTGGCTATCTTCTAGATTAATAAATATCAATGCAACCGTACTAAAATTAGCATATACAGCTGGAGAAATGGATGCTGAAATTAGCAGATAGATTACACAACAAATTGTCTGCCTGGGGGAACTGGCTAGAAACAAAACTTTAGAATAACTTGAAGTTAGGGATTGGAAATTATTTCTTTTCTTGGCAGAGATGCTTTGCTGTCCTGTTTATATAGCACCTATTCACACATACAGTACATGTGGCATAATTACCTTCCAGATGTTCAAATAAATAAATATTTCTTTCCTTTCACAAATTATTCCTGCAAAATTAAATATTTAACTTGCTCATCCCAAGTCTGTGGAATTTTAACACAAAAGTTCCACTAGCTTTAATGGAGCTTACTCACAAGCAAACAAATTTGCAACTGAAAGCTCATAATATGCTTTTCCCATTTATTAATGTTGTTAAATCTTTTTAAACATCCCATTTATTCATGTTTTATCATTCTTTTTTTCCTCTGATACTTTTGTGATATGTCAGATTATGTCACTAATTCTAGGAGAAAAGGATCTGCATTTGTATGGCAATAATCTTTTTTCAGCTCAAACAGGAATGAGGGAAAGCAATTGTGTGATCTCACCCCCCACTTTTGGAAATTTACCAGGCAAGATGCTGCTGAACACACATAAAGCTTACAGAACAGAGATCTTAATGAAAGGATATCTTAGAGAGAAATCTGATGGCTTTGAATTCATCATGCAATGTGAAATATCTATGCAGAGATAGCACTTGACTCAGCTTTTGATGCAATGATTTGCTTGTTGCCAGTAATACTACTACTGTTACTACTACTATAATATGTACAGTAGGGTTTGGGACCTGATTCCTGAAAGGTGTTTTGGGGTGCATGAGAATGTGAACCTTTTCCTGGGATCAGACTGCTTTAAGGTGTTGCAGATGGATAATACATTTGGTCCCCACATGCTCAGAACCCCTTTTGGAAATTGAATATGAAGTGCTGCACAGCTTTATTACACAGTCTGTTATGATGACTCAAAGACAATTTTGAGTATTAGGTACAGGGAGATCATCTCATGCCAGCTGGTCAGAAGTGGTATGCTTTGTTAGAACTGATCTTTTGAAAATCCTTCCCATGAAATCAGTAAACCAGACCAGGTTGGATGAGGAGCTTAATCTAGAAATCCCTCAAGAAATGAAGTGGGTTCCATTTCCATGATGGATGTGCCCCTTCCTCTGGTGGAATGTCTTTTCTCTAGGACCACGAATGTTGAAGTCAGAATTGCTCTGGCTGCCATAATTCATCACACCCATCTAAGAAGAAAACTATTAGCAAACAATTACTGATGCCAGGAGGACATAAAAAGATGCAGCAACCTTAAAACTATTTTTCCATTTTAGTATAATTTATACTTCTTTTTTTATATATACTTCAAATTTAGTCACCGCTCATATCACTCAGAGAGCAGCTCTGGGCGGTTCTGGCACAGCTAGCTTCGGGAAACCAGCACATCTGTTCATGTATATTTTAATGCTGTGGAGGAATTTATGGTCCCATAAACACTTTCAGCCTTTTTGTGCTTCCTTTGCACTGTACTTCTGGAGACAGTGACATATATAATTCTTCTAGCGATGATAAAACAACAGTATGTATAAAGGGCTAGCCTCCAGCTACCTAGCAATGAAACTTAACTGCTAGTGGTATTTATTTAATGCATAGAAAATATAATGTGATAGCTATTGTATCTGTGTGAGATCATTAAAAAAATAACCTTGTCATGCTTTAGACACAAGTATTTCAACTCCCAGAATTCTTAGAAATGACTGTGCTGGCTGGGGAATTCTGGGAACTGAAGTCTACATATCTTTGTAGAAAGGCAGCTCAAAAATACTGCATTTTAGACACCAATTTACAATACGTGATTCTGCAGTTTATAACAGCACACTTAGTTCTTTAAGAGCCAGTTTGGTCTAGTGGTTAAGGTGCTGGGCTAGAAACCAGGAGTCTGTGAGTTCTAGTCCCGCCTTAGGCATGAAAGCCGGCTGGGTGACCATGGGCCAGTCCCTCTCTCTCAGCCCAACTCGGTGCAATGTAGACTAGCCGCCTCATGGTGCACCCCGGGCAACGTGACTTGTCACGGCTAAATAGCCTACACATCTGGCTGCTGGACCTCACAAGGATTTCCCAGCAAGAAAAAGCAGCATGAACACCAAACTGCTATGCCATATGATTTAAAAAAAAAAAAAAACCTTAGTTCTTTTAATACACTTTTTTTTTTTTTTTTTGAGCTTTGGACATGTTTAGAATTTTGGGGATATATAATGAATAGTATCACAAATCAGCTACTGTGATAAGTGCAACCAATCATAGAAAGGGAAGCTGGGGAGCCTGGAAGACAAGTTCAAACGCCTAAATGCAAGGCACAGTTGCGTCCAAGCCTCAGAACAACAAAATGAACCCACAATTTCTTGGGCCAACTGAAACAAGTGTACACAGAACAAGCTTCTAAGGCTTAAAGGTACCTTATTTAGAATTTTTTAGAACTTACTATTTTGTTTTTCTTTCTTTTTCTCTCTCCCTCACTCAGGATCACCCATAGCTTGTTATATGTCTACACCCTTGGTCTTCCTCTTTCAGGATCATTCCCAAGAACTCTCAGACCTGCCCCCCCCATTGCTCTTTCCTAACAGTAATCCAACTACTTCCTCCTGCACCAAGCAAAATTACTCATCTTTCCCCTACTTCCTCTTCTCATATCTTTAGGTCATGAAAATTCCTCTTCTCCTAGGTTCACTCAGGCTGTTCCCAGAAATCCTTTAGCATATCCAGGAGTCAGGATTTCCAAGGAGACTAACATGGCTTGAAGTTGGAAACAAGCTACATAGTATATAAGACGTCACAGAAGTTGTTCCATTACTGTACAGCACTCAGGGAGTGCCTTAAATTCAGGGCTCTCCCAGCCTCTCTGTCTAAGGAGGATGGAATCAGTTCTGATTTCAAGAACCAGGCTGCTGTAGAACAACAGCCTACTCCCAAGTAAAACATCCTGCCCATGATGCTGCCTCATGTAATTGAGCACTCCTCCATCTCTGTGCTCTCTGGCTTTCCATATGGAGGAAACAGCATACCTGTGGGTAGGTAGGTAGGTGGATTGGGGTCTGAATCTCTAGGAATGGAATCGGAGACAGTGGGGCATCATTCTGCTCCATCACTGCTGCTTGAATGCCTCTTCCTCAAGGAAAGATGAATCCTAGGAACACAATGTTCTCTACATATTTTGACTACTATGGAAAAGAAATATTCTCAAGACCAACATTTGTAGAAGATGCCAGGGTGGGGAAGGTTTCAGTAATGCCATGTTTGATATAAGGGTTCTTTTATATCAGTTGCAAGCATTATTTTGATTCATACAAACAAGAAAAGAAGTCTAACTTTTCTGACATGCAGTAATAGTGGAAAATGTAATTTTCAACAACAAAAATAGAATTTCCAAAACAATAGGAAAAAAGACAAATGAGTGTTTTACAACTTTTCTGACCTTTTAGATTCTCTTCTGCTCCAATCAGAATTTGGAATTGGAGCTATTTTTTGTGAATACTGTCAACATGGACTCCCTTCTCCATCAAGATCTCTTTACTCTTAAAAGAGGTTGTTAGCCTTTTGCATACCCACAGTAGAAAAGAATGTTGAGTGCATTATTGGTTATCAGCATCATTTTGTTTATAGTTATAGCTACAGTATTCTCACGAACTATTTTAAGAAGTATGTTTAAAAAGATACCTTTCTAAAAAAAATTACACAGCAGCTAAATTTACAGCCTCACCAAAAGTGCCATGTTTGTGTTAATAGGAGGAAAACCTGAAATAAAAGATGCTGAATTGGGTTGTGCACTTCAAAAATGTTAACTCTGTTTTGAGAAGCTAAGAATCTGGCAAAACTATTACAATTATAAAGGCCTTTGTGTGCTAGTTGACATGACTCAGCAGGAAGTAGGATAACAAATCAGAAAGGTTCTCTTCAGGGAGAATTCATCTGTATACCTAATCTATAAACTTCAGTAAAACCAAAGTGAGCTGTACCAAATATTCTGAAAGACTATACCTGATCTAATCAGACAGGCAGGCCACTCTAGTTTTCTTAGGCATATTGCCATTTGCTTGTTCTAATATTCTGAACATTTTAAGCACTTTTTTTTTCCTTGTGTTTATTTAGGATGGGGAAACTTTGCATTTGGCCATAAACAGAAGCAACATCTTTTGCTGCATCTTTCCAGCTCACCATCCCTGTTCCTCTTCAGTGTAACGGGGCAATTAAGTCAGGAAGATTAAAAAGATCATTGGAGTGTTTAACATTTGAAAACATGAGCTATTTCTAATTAAGGTGGCAAATACCGAAAATCTGAAAACCCATAGCTCCAGGCCTGAAAGACAAATAATCAAACTGTATCCCCCTCTGTATGATTGCTGATGACAGCTGTTTAGAAGAGGCAGTGAGCTTACTTACTGTACTTACTTTCACATCTTTCATTTCACATCTGAGCCCGTTTTAGACTTTCAGAGGGGAAAAGTGGGCACAGAGAAAATGAGAGATGCCCACTACAGTCTCACCACTGACTTCTGTACAACGAGAGGGGGAAAGATCCCAGGGAGGAGAGGCCGAACATTTGTCCACATCCTGTTCTTCTACCCTCAGCCTTAACATGTTGATGGGGAATGCCAAACATACGTGATGATACTCAGCTCAGGGCAGTTACGTTCCTTGCTGGGACCTGACATCCTGATAGTGTCCCAGGGAAAGTGTATTATATTATATTCATCCATTCTCATTGCAGGCCTTTTCTGTCAACATGGAGAGGACAGGGCCAAAGGGTCAAGGTCTGCCTTCCTGTCATCCTTCTAGGAGGTGTATTATTATTATTATTATTACTATTACTATTACTATTATTACTATTATTATTACTATTATTATTATTATTTTCCAGCCATCTGAAGAGAGTTATAGGGCCTCTTTCCTCCATCATAAGAAGTAGACCATACTTTGAGAAACAGTGTTAGTGTGATATTTTATTGTGCCATGTCTGCTCTCTTTAAAGGGAAAGGACAAACCATTGCCACCATCTATTCCAGCAGAACATCCCGAATGGAAGCTCCAAGGAAGCATTTTCTAGGTACAAGGAGTTACCAGAAAAGTCTGGCTGCGTTCCTGATAGTGTAGACTCTGTTTGGTCCCCTCCTAGTTCCTTTTCCTGTACAAAAGCTGGACAGTGCAGAAGAATAGTTGGGCACCAGCTGGGGGGTTGGAAAGGCACACTGGCTTGCTGCCATTTACGGTCATAATCAGCATCCATTCCCAGAAGTCAGGAACTGACAGAGAAATAAATGGGAAGTAAGGGATCCATAGTTAATCAGGGCTTGGAATTCTAAACACTTCTAGCACAAACAAATGTCCTAGAGAAATCATCCTTTTGGAAAAGAAAAACCAGCTAGTTTTGACATTTATTTATAGGTAAATATTTGAAAACTGCAAAATGTAGTTTATTTGCAGAAGATCTCAGAAAAATCTTAACATTGCTTATGCATATCAGAAAAAGTGTCCACTAAGCATGGAGACTGTAATTATTGTGGTGTTGTTTATTCGTTCAGTCGCTTCCGACTCTTCGTGACTTCATGGACCAGCCCACGCCAGAGCTTCCTGTCGGTCGTCAACACCCCCAGCTCCCCCAGGGATGAGTCCGTCACCTCTAGAATATCATCCATCCACCTTGCCCTTGGTCGGCCCCTCTTCCTGTTGCCCTCCACTCTCCCTAGCATCAGCACCTTCTCCAGGGTGTCCTGTCTTCTCATTATGTGGCCAAAGTATTTCAGTTTGGCCTTTAATATCATTCCCTCAAGTGAGCAGTCTGGCTTGATTTCCTGGAGGATGGACTGGTTTGATCTCCTTGCAGTCCAAGGCACTCTCAGGATTTTCCTCCAACACCACAGTTCAAAAGCATCGATCTTCCTTCGCTCAGCCTTCCTTATGGTCCAGCTCTCACAGCCATATGTTACTACGGGGAACACCATTGCTTTAACTATGCGGACCTTTGTTGTCAGTGTGATGTCTCTGCTCTTAACTATTTTATCGAGATTGGTCATTGCTCTTCTCCCAAGGATTAAGCGTCTTCTGATTTCCTGACTGCAGTCAGCATCTGCAGTAATCTTTGCACCTAGGAATACAAAGTCTTTCACTGCTTCTACATTTTCTCCCTCTATTTGCCAGTTACCAATCAAGCTGGTTGCCATAATCTTGGTTTTTTTGAGGTTTAGCTGCAAGCCAGCTTTTGCACTTTCTTCTTTCACCTTCATCATAAGGCTCCTCAGTTCCTCTTCACTTTCAGCCATCCAAGTGGTATCATCTGCATATCTGAGATTGTTAATGTTTCTTCCAGCGATTTTAACTCCAGCCTTGGATTCCTCAAGCCCAGCATGTCACATGATGTGTTCTGCGTACAAGTTGAATAGGTAGGGTGAGAGTATACAGCCCTGCCGTACTCCTTTCCCAATCTTAAACCAGTCCGTTGTTCCGTGGTCTGTTCTTACTGTTGCTACCTGGTCATTATACAGAGTCTTCAGGAGGCATACAAGATGAGTTGGTATCCCCATACCACTAAGAACATGCCACAATTTGTTATGGTCCACACAGTCAAAGGCTTTAGAATAGTCAATAAAGCAGAAATAGATGTTTTTCTGAAACTGCCTGGCTTTTTCCATTATCCAGAAGATATTGGCAATTTGGTCCCTAGTTCCTCTGCCTTTTCTAAACCCAGCTTGTACATCTGGCAATTCTCGCTCCATGAATTGCTGAAGTCTACCTTGCAGGATCTTGAGCATTACCTTACTGGCATGTGAAATGAGTGCCACTGTTCGATAGTTTGAACATTCTTTTGTGTTTCCCTTTTTTGGTATGGGGATATAAGTTGATTTTTTCCAGTCTGATGGCCATTCTTGTGTTTTCCAAATTTGCTGGCATATAGCATGCATTACCTTGACAGCATTATCTTGCAAGATTTTGAACAGTTCAGCTGGGATGCCGTCGTCTCCTGCTGCCTTGTTATTAGCGATGCTTCTTAAGGCCCATTCAACCTCACTCTTCAGGATGTCTGGCTCTAGCTCACTGACCACACCGTCAAAGCTATCCCCAATATTGTTATCCTTCCTATACAGCTCTTCTGTATATTCTTGCCACCTTTTCTTGATCTCTTCTTCTTCTGTTAGGTCCTTGCCATCTTTGTTTTTGATCGTACCCATTTTTGCCTGGGATTTACCTCCGATGTTTCTAATTTTCTGGAAGAGGTCTCTTGTCCTTCCTATTCTATTGTCTTCTTCCACTTCCGCACATTGCCTGTTTAAAAATACTTCCTTATCTCTTCTGGCTAACCTCTGGAATTTTGCATTTAATTGGAGCTGACTGTAGAATCCCCCGGGAATCCCCCTCTAGGCCCAATCTGTAGCACTCCCCAGAGGAGGAGGGCAAGGGAGAAAATGGCTTCTGCTCCTTCAGGTTGTTCCTTTTGCTTTCATGGTGAGCATAGTTATGAGGACAGACAGACAGACAGAAGACGACGACTATTTTTGTAAAGCCGAACTCGTGCATGATTGTTCTAAAAATAAAAACCCAAATAACTGTAACATCGCGCATTCTGTGATCTCTCCTCCTTGTTCTATTTTGTTGTTGTTGCATTCATTTCTTATATGTCTTAATAGGTCCTTATTTGTATTTCACTTTACAGCATTTCTAAAAAGCCCCAATCTCACTGACTTTGGATGAGGTACAAGAGCAAATTTTTAAAAAATCAAAATACGTTACTGTAACTGCTGAAGTAATAAAATCATTGATGCATTTTAATAGATAATAATAGATACTGGCAATCATCCTAAGATTCAAAGGGCAGTTTAAACAGATGGTTTTAAAGGTCTTCCTGGATGAGAGGAAGTGGGAACTAATTGCACCTCCATAATGTGGGGCTGAGAACCAGTTTGGTATAGTGGTGAAGGCATCAGGCTAGAAACTGGGAGATTCTGATCTCTAATCCCTCCTTTGGCACAAAGCCAGCTGGGTGACCTTGGGCCAGTCACTTTCTCTCAGCCCTAGGAAAAAGGCAGTGGCAAACCACTTCTGAAAAACCTTGCCAAGAAAACTGCAGGGACTTTTCCAGGCTGCCTCCGAGAATCGGACTCGATTAAACGGATTAAAGAATTAATGTGGGGCTACAACCTAGAAGGCTGGTTTCCTAGTCAAGATCCCCTTGACTTCACATTATTAGATTACAGAGCTTATTAAACAACAAAACTATTATTTTTACAGATGTTAAGCTGTCATGTTTACTTTTGCCCGTCCATACAGTACAGTTATCTCATCTCATTTGTCTAGTAACAAAACATTTCCTCAGAGCTAGATCTAACCTGAATATGTATTTCAATTACCTTAGATGCAACACGCATTAAAGCATAGATGTTCTACAATAGGTGTCTTACACATGTGAAATATACTGTGTGTGTGTGTGTGTTTGTTTATATTTTTCACTCCTGCCCAAACAGATCCTCTTTGCTGATTCTTTATCCCCCAAATTACAGGTTCCATTATTATTAAAGAATACTGTTTTCAGTTGGTGGTCCACTTACAAATTACTGCCATGGGCCTGCACTTAACAGAAGTAGTAGTAGTTTATTACTAGCAGTGGCAACTTACCTGATTTCTTTTTCTGCTTAGGATAATGGACCTGCTCCAACCAGGAGACCCATGGCCTTTTCACCTGGAGGAAGTCCAACAGACAACAAGCAGATCTCAAATTTGCAATATAATAATCCTTCACATCTGTATGCAAACCACAGTCCAGATTCTAGTTTGCCATCACAGATGAGTGGTCTCCATATCACAACTCCCCAAAGGTAAGGAGTAAAAAGTGAACATGACAATTGAGTTGCCTGTAGAAATATCTGGTTGTGGGTGGAGGAGTTGAATTGTTGAAAGTTACTGTGAAATAGGGCTGCTGCATCCATGCTACAAAAACACAGTCAACTGCTAGATGACAGTAGAGAGAGAGATAAAGCTGTCACTTTTTATGTCCATTTAGTGGTCATCTGGATATTTTTAATCCAGATATTTCATACCCCTAGTATGAAAAGATAAGTGTCAATTGTTTCTCTGCACCATTTTTTCCAAGTGAAAATCCTTCACTCTTTCACACACACACTGAAACTTCTATGTGCTTCTGTTGGAAGAGCATCCCCCCCCCCTCCACCTAAAATGGCCTTAAATACTTGAGACAAATGATTTTGGCAGTATTTCCCAAACAAATCAGCCAACTATTCAACTGTTTCACTAAAGTCAAGCTACCCTACCTGGGCTCCAGAAATCCAGATGGCCAATAGATGGCAGCCAAGAGGGGGAGTTTTCTGCATCTTTATGCTGCCTAATGATGGCCCAGAGTTTTGCACCCCAGGCAGGGTAGCCCTAATTAAAGGACATTGTGGCTGGATTCACATATCACATTGAGCCATAATGTTACTGGTTTCTGAGTTATCTGAAACCTACTTTGTTATAGTTTTTAAACCATGGTTTAGAGCTTAGCATATGAAAGTGGCTATTATGACTTGTTCAACAAACCATGGGTAAAACAGTGTTTTTGTGTTGCCGTTTTGCTTTATCTCTTACTACATGATTGTTAAAATAGTAGCCTTACAATATTCTTCCAAGGTAACTTGGCAAAAGAGAAATGAGATTCATGTTAGAACATTCCCATTTGTAAAGCGATCTGAAAAAAAAAGTGTAATGTTAAGTTACATATACAGTGTTACATAGTAATAGTTTTAAATAAGCATGAGGAAGCTGTTAAAAGTGGGATGAGGATACATTTTTGCAATAAATGAATATTCAGGCCTGAGACTGAAACCAGTCTAGTCTGATAGATTTAGTTCAGTCATCTGGGCTTGTACAGTAGTAGCATCCTTAGGTCATTGACTAGAATTAACCACACAGCAGATCAAGTGCCCTGCAAATGGTATGTTGTGTGAATAAGATAAATTCAAAAGGGTAGAAAGTTGGGGCTGGCCATATGTTAAGATACTGCAGTTTCCAAGGTACAGACATACTTTGGTGCTAAATATACACACTTCTGAAAGCATAATTCCTACCATGTGAAGGACATTACTGTAGACCTCAATGTTTGAATAGTACCTTAATTGGATTTTATAAATGCATGTCATTTGAAAATTAACATATCACAGCTGCATCCTTTAATGTCATGGATAGGATAAAACTAAGATGGGAGGTGGCTCGTTAAAAATATTTTAGATGTTTAAAATCTGTTAATTAGAATTCATAATTTTTATTGATTCCAGATGCAGATAAACAAGAAATAGGAAATCTAATTGGGATGATGAAGGTGAAATCTCTAGAAAAATAGCTGAAAAAAATCACAGAGGAATTTCAGTAGTTTTGGCTAAAATGGTGGCAGAATGATCCAGCAATTTCAGGAGTTCACCAACCTTGGGCTCCTGTCCCATGGCTGTCATTTCCCACCCCCACCCACTTTTTTCAGGGACTTTATGGAGTCCAGAACACTGCTGTATCACTCCAGCAGTTTGTAGAGGCATGTAAAGTTTAAGAAGGCAGCATATAAATAAGGCTGAACTGAAATGAGCTTATCCTACTCACTCTCCGATTTATGGTTGGCAAAATAGGGAGATCTCACCAAGTGACCCAGTGTGATGGTATGAGTGACCAATATGTTTGCCATTTATATCAAGTATTTTAGCATTGTTTACAGCTGTATGTTTTTTTTTTCAAATGTGTTATACGTGAAATGCAAACCAATCCACAAGGAATCTGATTTATAAGGATTTTTTTTAAAAGCAGTACCCCTAAGACAATGTTTGGCAACAACAAAAAAACCCCTCCAGTGCCAAATATTATTCAGTGGCTGGAGGACTTCCAAATCCTTCAGTAATTTAATTTAATGAACTTTTTTTTAAAAAATACAATCCATGTGTAGCACAGTAATTCATAATGAATTGCAGCAGCTGTTCTGCACTTAAATATATGGTCAGTCTTAAATATATGGTCCAGTAGCCAGTAGAGTGAACTTAAGGGCTCCTTCATTGGCAGTTCTTTGCATATAATAGGTTGTTCATGAGCAACTATCAGTCCAGAAACAACAAAGGAGGAACAAACAATTGAATCCTCAATAGTAAACATAGGATTTGTTTGCAAAAGTTGCAGTTATCAAGCTCATGATTTGATGAAACCGTTCTAGAAAACATTGTAAAAGAAATTCCTCATAAAAGACCCCTTTTCTCTGATGGACTTTAGGTTGGTACCTCTTCAGTTGGCAGCAATTGGTTGATCTTCATTTTCTGTTCAAATAGTGTCGATCCTCTAAGGTCTCTACCCAGGAACAAAAATGGAATTGACACAGACTCAGATGTGTACAAAATGCTACAAGATCATGAAAGGCCTGTTTCAGAACCTAAGCAGTCAGGGTCCTTCCGGTATCTGCAGGGCATGTTGGAAGCCGGAGAGAATGGTATGGGGCACGTTCCTCTTTTATGCACACCTTAACCTACTTGCCAGTCTTAGAAGCCATGCATACAATAATTCTTGGTTGTTGTTGTTGTTGATGGGATTGGAAAAGAAATTTTTTTAAAAATCAGGAAAACCACCCAGAATATGTGATATATATAAAAAAGAGGGAGGGACATTGACGTCAGTATTAGAGAGCAAATGTTCAAAGCATGCATCAGCTGTTTGAAGAGCAGAACAGTCAGAACCTGAATGCTGGTATCTGCGTATGGGTGTATTCATGAGCATTTCATGCTGCATGTATATAATCTTGTATATAAAGATTTCATGACTTCCCTTCTTTTTTCTGGTTAGTTCAGACTACATGGGCTTTTTCATAATGTAACCCTTAAAAAGAGCCAGCTTCTAACATGCTCTCTTACTTTTATTACAGACCCTTAAAGGTCTCCCTGAGTCCTGACATACAGTAAAACAAATACATCTGGCAAGCTGTAAAAGTGCACTTTAGCAGTATTATTGCTGGGCTTGATTTCTTTTACATGGCAAGAGGCCTTATCTTTTTTCCCCCCATGCATAAAAACATTTTCTAAATTAGGCCACACCATTTGTTCTTCTGTATTTCCTCTATACAGTTCTTTTGTATCAGCTTCCTTTGTTACTTTTTAAATATCTCTCACTCCATTTTTCCCAGAGGTTAATGTCTGGTTTTATCTAGTAAAACAGAACTTCATATGGTATTCTCACAGTATATGGCTTTCTCATTCTTATAGTCAAGTTACCATTTTAAAATCAATACGGCTGATGCTGGTCACCTGTTCCCTAATCTTTATATCATCTCACATAGAGCCCCATATTAGCTCAGAAATAAATCCCATTAAAGGGATTTTCTTCTTTCTGTGAGTGCAGCCTTAGCATGTTCCTATCACTCCAGTGATAAAGAAAGGGAGAAGTGTATACAGTATAACAGAGTTACCCCAAGATAGCCTTACCTTGTGAATCCAAGAAGAAATTATTTGAACAAAGAAGTTTACATATCTGGGACATTCCCCATGCCTGAAATCCTATCTTGAATTCTTGACAGGTGAAAAGCACGACAAAGTGACCAGTCCAAGACATATTAAATCTCCAGTCCCTAAACTGGGTGGAGCCATGTCTGGCTTGCAGGTGCTCCCTGAGTGCACCAGATGTGGTAATGGAATTGTGTAAGTATATGAATCTCCCCAAGGGCCTTAGTGGTTTATATCCTCTCTGGAAAAGCTAACAAATAAACGTGCCATCTGTTTCATTTTAAACTCCCCTTGTAATGTATGCCATAAAACCATGTTATGTACTGGGAGAATTCTAAGAGCAGGAGGGCACCTGGACTGCTTCTTTCACAGGAGGGTTAATTAAATATGCACTGCAGCTTTAACATTCACTGAAGGTAGTCTCTTGATCCAAAGTACCTTTGTTATTCCAAAATGTGTATGGAGCCCCATACAAAACAGGATTCCCCAATTTCATTGAATGCAGGTGGCTCAGATGCTCGCCCTCAGCTTCTGCAGGCAGTGGAGGCAAAGCCTCTTAGTCTTTGTCGTATGGGCCAGAGATGTGCCCGGGTGAAATACAACTGCTTGGACTTACGTAACCCCTCGTGTGACCTGCAATAAATATTAATGGTTTTAAGTGTTTAACTTCCTTACCTTCTCTTTCCTCCTGCATTCTAACAGCGGCACAATAGTGAAAGCCCGCGACAAGCTCTACCATCCAGAATGTTTCATGTGTGACGACTGCGGCCTCAACCTGAAGCAAAGGGGCTACTTCTTCATCGAGGAACAGCTGTACTGTGAGACGCATGCCAAGGAAAGGGTTAAACCACCAGAAGGATACGACGTGGTAGCTGTTTATCCCAATGCCAAAGTTGAACTTGTCTAAATAGATACTCTTGTTTCCCAGCGAGGTCAAAGCACAGCCTCTGTTCTAAAGCTATGGCTGTAATCAACTCCAATTACTCAACTCTCAGTAAAACACCTTTCAGAGATAAAATGAGTTACCCTTGGGACCTTAGGTGGATAGTACTGGTTGCCGAAAGCCTTTGAAAAGAATCACTCCCCCCATTTTTATGACACTTTGCTTTTGGTTGCTGTGCTGTTGTTGTTTTTAACTGCAAATAATATTTGTTGTAGACCATCCAAAATCTATGTAAAAACATGCTTTTTAAAAAAGAACTTTTTCACATACCACCAGTATTTTTTTTTATTTTGTCCCATTTAAAAATAAGGCACTTTAAGAACTGACAGTTTAAAGCATTGCATTAACTTTTACTTTTGTCAGTAATATAGATATGCCATAAATACTGCTTTGTGGCTTTCAGGGTATAGAACACTGAGACCATGTTTAATTATTATTATTTTTAATATAGTTAAATAGAGAAGTTCTCTTATAAATTCTTTTTCAAGTGGTGTTGTTATAGTTGCTGCCTATTTGTTATTTTAGTTCTGTTCAGTACCTAGGAAACAAATGCCCTTCTTTACTTGCAAAAAAGGCAAAATCTTCTTTGAGTTGAGCTTAACTCCTGGTGATTTCATACTTGGGCTACCATATCTAAGCTGCAAAAAATTGGACAACCATTAGACACCAGCAGCAAGCTAGAGGGTTCTGTATCTTTTTCAGGCCATGTAATGGTTGACTGTTTTGCAGCCCAGGTGTGGTAGCCCTATTCATGGACATGGACATAAAGTTTTCTTAGCAATACTGCAGAAATGGTTTCACGCTTTTTCTGGAACTATCAAAATAATAAATAGCTCCTTTTTGTCATCCTTGTGACCCATGGCAGCATTAGCAGCTGCAGCTTTCTGCCAGGATTCGTTGCCTAACGCTGCCCTTTCAACTGTCCTGAATAAAACATTATTGGAAGATGACCCTCAGTTGGTTGAGAACAGTGAGCAGGTTTAAGATGATGGGTGTGTTCTCAGGACCTTTTAGATCATGTGATGTCGACACTTCTATTAAGATCAAGAACTCTCAAATGTAAATTGTTCTGTGTAAACAAAAATGTGTGAATGCACACAAAGAATCAGATATAACAGAATTTTTACATATGCCAATTTTCTTTCTTCTCTGTGAGATACCATGATTTCTCTTGCTGTTATTCCCTTGTATCAAATCACATGGACAACTATTTCTAAACAAAGATAGATAGATAGATAGATAGATAGATAGATAGATAGATAGATAGATAGATAGATAGATAGGGAAAACAAAACATTTATTTCTTCATAACAGGCTGAAACTTGCCCAGTGTGAAAAGTACATTATGTTTTAACAAGTAAAATGTGGCAACAAGGATGAAGAAAAGTATGTGCTTTTATTTAAAACATAGTTCTCTGTACCATTAACATATCATCTGTATTTTTAGGATACTCATTTAAAGAAGCTTGATTGATTGAATTTAATGAGATTTTTTTTCCATCTGCAGTTGTTATAAATGCATATATTAAAAATCATTTACCCAGCAATCAAGAGTGAGTCCCAGACCCTGCCAGCCATGCAGGCTATAGTAGAAGACACAGAAGCTTCTCCTCCATCTTTTTTTTTCTTTGCCCTCCAGCTGCATACTTCTATTGTAAAGGGCCTGTGACATCCTCATGGATGCAAAGCTGCTGATCCCTTGTTCTTGAAGTGCCTGCAAAATTCCATTTGGTAGCTTTCTGCCTGCCACTGCTTGCAGGGGAAACACTGGTGATGTCCTTTCAGAAAGACCACCTCTGCTACATCCTATATTTAGCCATCAGTAATGGGGAAGGTATCTTAGCATTGCATTGCTGTTTTTTTTTTTTTATTATTATTATTATTATTTGGTGACCAATTAAACAGGAATACCTTTTTTGGTTTATAAATACAAAACTAGTCAATTAGTTACTAAAGCATTGCAACACTTAGTATTTTCACATTAACTTTATTATGCAAAGTTTCCCATCAGGTGGGAAATGTATCAACAGCCCTATTTGAAACTTTCAGTAGCTTCCAATTCTAAGCTAAGGGTTGCAGCTTTATCACCATTTTTATGGTTTTCTGACCTAACATTTGTGTTTTCTCTTGATGGAACCGTACCAGTAAATCAGGGAAGATTTATGTATTATTATAGTTATCAATAGGAAGCTCTGGCATGGGCTGGTCCATGAAGTCACAGAGTCGGAAGCGACTGAACGGATAAACAACAACATAGTTATCAATAATCAAGCAATATTGTTGCTGTTTCATTTATTGGTTGCCAACAGAGAACTATTTCTTTTGCAACAGTCATGAGCATTTGTTCCAATTTGGCTTATTACTTTCGTTGATCCTTAAGGCCCCAGGCATGATTATACTGTTTTGTGGATTACTGTTTGAAGTGCTCTGTGGAATGCATATCGTATGAACCTGCAATTTTGCAAATTGCTGGGTACCTTTAAATTCAAGATTGGTACAGAACGCTCTGGCCCTTGAAATCTAATTGATAATTCACAACACCTAGCTTCACCAAAGGGTCTGCCCAGTTTATCTCACATCTTTTGTCCTTTCATTATCCAGTGAGTCTGATAAACAAGCAAGCTTTCCTGACTTGTAATTAGGGTTTTGCCTGTAGGGTGCGTTCCAGTGAGGTGGCAGACTGCCTGTCCATGATCCTTTGGACAAGTGCCTTGAAACAGCCAACGTTATTTCTAAGCTAGAAACCAAGGTGTTTTTACAAGAGTTGCTGAGTGAGCAATTTACTTAAATTCCTTGCGAGAGTTTTCTGAAATCAAAAAGTAAAGCCAGCCGTTATTTTTAATCAGATACAAGATTGGATCAAAAGCAAGTTTGTTTTTCATTAAAAGTTTCTACTTGGAAAAATTATTTCAAAATTCACAGCATGAATTCTTTAATACAATATGAGATACAAGTATAGGTTTCATTGTAATAGCTTAGAGTATGCAGACCTTGATTCTAGTTTTCTTAAAATATTTATCAGTTTAAAAAGTGCTAAATTCAATCATATATATCATTTTCATTACGCTTAATTTCTTCATTTCTCAAATAGTTGCTGCAACAAAGCTGAAATCTAAAAGGTGGACCTCTATATATGCATGTGCTATAATAATCATATAGTTGCTTGACAATAAAAAGAAAGCCTCATAGGAAAGGAACTTGCTTGCAAACAAATGAGCCCAGATATTTCTGGTTTGGAAAGTGCATCACAAACCTCATGTAATCCACTTCTTCTGTTATGCAGTGAGACTTAGGTTTCTGACATATTAGGCTATAGATCAGGTTGCAGTGCTTTTTGTCCCCCATTCAGCTTCATTTCAAAGGTTGTTTTTCACCCTGCAGGTGTCTGCAGTCTATTTCAGATGTGTTATAAAAATATTAAAACATGTGGCCCATCTTGGAAATTCATAAATAGTTTCATTAGTCTTGAGCCATGGGCATTATAAATTGCATAAAACTGATTGTGTAGGTATTATTCAGTGATCTGTTCCAGGCTTTATTGTACACAAATAGCTTTACTGGCCAAGAAATGAAACTTTCCTTATCTTTTATCTGCATGGAAGTTGTTAATCAGAATTTCTACAAATTGTCTCTTGCTAGTTTCTGTCTATGAATTGACAACTCCTGGGGTATTGAAAATGGAGCCACTTGGCACAAGAATATTTTGTTACAAATTCATTTCCTTTCAGCTGTGCCCCTTATCCTATACAAAATTTGTCTTGCAGCATATTATTAAAACCAGAATGTGGTTTATTGCCATTCAAACAAGGGACAAGATTGTTTTTATTTCTGTTGAGTAACTGTTCAATAATACAGCAAATCATTTTAGAAAAACATAGTGTATGTGGAGTTTATATGTATTATGAGTCCACCTCATTATCAAATGAATTATGACTTAGCTATTTCATCACCACTACTGGGGAAGGCAATGGTGAACCACCCCACTGTAGTCTACCAAGAAAACATCATGAAAGCAGCGTCCCCCTAAAAGGTCAGACATGATTCGATGCTTGCATGGGGGACCTTTCACCTTTCACACTGGAGCCTTAAGAGTTTTTCATTATTTCATAGTCCATCACATTCATAAACTATATGGCTGGTAATGTGTTTATCTTATATTCCCAGTCATCAGGATCTTATGACAACTGTTTACAAGATTTCTGTGCTCCTAATCACGCATTCATTTCAGCATTGGTGTTTCTTCTCCAACCAAAAAAAAGGAAAAGCAACAGACTATAGCACCAAGGGGAAACCTATTGAAGTATTTTGATCATGGATCATCCATTGAAACCAGGGATGGCAAGTTCCCTTGCTTTCAGTCTTCCTGTTCCCATCAAGTTCTGCTCTGGGGGACTCTCCCAACCTTCTGGAGTAGATTTTGAGGTGAAATTGGGAGTAGGGCTATAAAATAAAGGTATGAAGAAAAAGCCCTGTTATGTGAACAAAAATCTGCTTGGTTACTTTGAACTTCACCCTTAGCATATAAGGTACCACTGCTAACAATAGATAAGATGGGTTTTTTTTCTTCTTTAATAATACTGGGCTGGGTCATAACCAGGGGTTCTCTGCAAAGATGTCTTTCAAAGCACTAAATGAGCCAGTGAATTTAGTTAAGGTATTCAAAGGCAGATGCCTTATCTTACACAAACAGTAGCAACACTGACACAAGTATAAAGAAGCAAACATTCATAAAGACATAGTATTTTCTTTTAGTACAGAACAGACTTTTACTGAAGGCTGAAGCAGAACTGATGCCATCAGAAGATATCTATGAATGGAACAAACGCCAATGGCAAAACATTGTATGGTGACGTAAGGCAACCTTCTGCACTGTCCCCACTGATTAGGAAGTATTGGGAGTTTAAGTCCAATACATCTGGAGGAACCTAAATCCAATATTCTTTGGAGGCGAAGCTGAAAACAGCAGAATGAGGAAAATAAAATCAGTTTGACAGAATAAAAAGGTGTCTGTTGGTCACCATCTATTCAAGGAGCTCAATCATGACTTGGCTAAATTAAGGGTATGGAACAAATTCCCTCTGGAACTGTGTTTGGTCCCAATCTCTATTTTTAGAAAGGATGTCAAGGCACATCCTTTTAACTTAGCTTTTTGTATCTTTAAGGTCACCACCTTATACATTTTTCTGGAATTAAGCTCAGTGGAAGACCAGAAGAGAAGATTCATAAGTGAACTGCAGGGAAAATTTTTTACTATTGCTGCTTAGGCTTATCGTTTGCATTGTTCTTTTTATTCAGTAGGAGGCCATGGCACTCACCTAATCATATTTCGCACAATATTTGCAATAGCAATAAACACAGAAATAGAAGGAAACTCTAATAGTTTCCTAATGTCAAACTGTTAAAGATGACAGCTGAATGCATTTTAAATATTGTGAAATATGTGAATCATATCTGTTAATTTATTGTATATTAACAACTGGTCTGGCAAATCTCTTAAGACAGTTCGTGGTCTTTCAGAAGTGCACTGGCTCCTGGAGAATGATCTCATATTTTTGGCAAGAGTTTGCAGCTTAAGGTTTTTGGGTGTATAGCTAGAAAGATGACCACTATAGCCTATTTCAGGTATTTATTTTCAGGCTGAGCCCTTGTTCACTACTAGTGCACTATTCACAAACTATATCCTTGTGTGTGTCCACATTAGAGATGAATAGCAATTGCCCAGCCCAAGTGATTGCACAGGAATAGATCCCTCTTCAAGAAGGTAGCCCCTCTTTATCTAAAGCCTCTTCTCCTTGGATGTGGCAGGGCATGTTCAGACATAAAGTAGGCAGGCTAATTAGACCTGGCCTGCTTTGGGTCCATTTTGCAGAAATGTTCACACTAGCAAATCTCAGTCTTAGATCTGAATTTTAAAATCAAATAGTACAGACTATCCTCAGTCACCAAAAGCACTGCAGGGTTCACACAACCCTGCAGTCAAATTCACTGTTTGTGCATGCTGCAGATGCCAATCATGGCATGGTGTAGTGCCTGAACCTTATGGAATCCTACTGAGTAAAGTTTACAACTGCAAAATGTTTAATCTGAAACCTACATGTACTGGATTAATGAAGACAGAAACATGCAGGAGTTGTTTTCTGCTTTAATTGGCATTCTAAACGAGTCTGATGTTGATTAGGTCAGACTTGGCCATAGTCCTACATGTTAGTTACTCATCAACTGAATTACAGAAAACCACTTGCTGATTTGATTACTGGAGTGCAAAATGAAGCTGCTAGAATTTTGACTGGAAGAAAATACTGGGATTGTGCAAATGCTTTGTTGCATCAGCTACAGTACACGGGCTACCAGTGCATTTCCATGTGCAAATCCAGGTGGTGGGAAGAGCTAAGTGGCTTGTGACCTGATTCCTGGACGCAGCCCTTTGAACTCGCCTGTCTTTTATGATTGGCCAGTGCGCTTAAGCTGTATGTGCCTTTGCCTTCAGAGATATCATTAGCAATGGCCGCATCTGCCATGTGGAAATTCCTATCCCAAGAAATTAGGTTTAACAATTATTCCTATCTGTGTTTCTCCCAGCAAGTGATGACAATTATTTTTAAACCAGCATTTCACTCCGCTGTTGCATAATTTTACTTACCAGTACCTAAGCTGTGTATGCCTCCTTTTGCTGCCACCTATAATTTGTTACTGTGTATTTTCTGTGCTTCTGAAAATAAAATAATGCTCTTTGGATGTATACCTGGCACACTATGTTTGATCCAGACTGGATGCATCAGGTTGGCTGCTGCAGAACACAGAATGCTGATTTGTTTATTTTTTTACTTACCTGTTAGATTTATATCTCCTACCTTTCTTCCAGGAGCTTCAGGAGCTTCACACACGAACACATTCAGCCACCTAGGCACCCACACGTATTCAGCTTTCCCCTATTTCACTACACTTGTCTGAAGTAGGTTGGGCTGAAGGAATGACTGCCAAAGGTCACCTTGTGACCTTCAATGGCTGGAGTGGACACAAGCCAACACCATAACCCTTAGACCACACTGCTTAAGAAAAGCCTGTGTCCTAAGCCATCAGAGTTCCCTTATACTGTACTCTTGTATGTTGTTGTTAGGAAGAATGTGGAGTTGATGAATAAGGGCAATCAGCCTGTTAAATAAATCAGTTAAATCATCACATGAATGCTCTTTTTTATTACTACTACTGCAGTTCTGAGTAGATGGAAAAAGCATAATGCATGCATATATCACAGCAGACAAGAATTTTCTTTGTGAGAGTAGTAAGGATGTCTGTTTTAGAACTGCTTCTGCCCCCCTCCCCTTTAAAAGAAATTGTAAAATAGGGTACCATTTTGAACCAGACAAAATATTTGCAACTATCAGAATGAATTACATATTGAAAATGTGAAGACATGAAAGGGACATGTAAAAGCCTCTATGGTCTAACATTCTACTCCCATGGTGGCCCATAAGGAGATGCCTCTGGAAAGATGATTAGAATAGCGATACATATTTCCCACAGCTCGTAAGAGACCATACCGGCCGTCATGAACAATATCTATTGATGGCCTTATACATCACATGGCAGTAGCACCTATTGCAATTTTGTCCTCAAATATGGATATGTAGGGAAAATACAGAATGGGGTTACCAGCTCTTTCTATAATTTGACTACATTTTAGTTTGTATTTTTTTCCCCTGCCAATCCATAGAGAATGACCTGAGGTATTCTGGGCAAAGAATGTTGTAATACTAACACATCCACTGCAACATAAGTTTTCAGGGATCAGAGCTTGCCTCAAATAATGTTTGATGAAGTGATGACCTCAGTAGATAACTGGAATCAACATCAGCAGCAGCAGCACAGAGAGAAGGAAGCTTAAAGGATAGGTGTTCTTAAGAAAGTGATGCCATGAAGCCAGAAAGAATGTGACTCCAATCTAAGTGCAAAATGCAAAGTCAACTTCGACACTAAGAAAAGATGAGTGCTTGCTAAAGTGAATCTGCTTGCTGTTCCCAGTTCCTGTTGAGTTGCAGACTGCTAGAATGTACATAGAAAAATGGCCCTTTGAAGACCAATTTTTGAATGATAGCCATAGTTTTCCCTGTCACGGAGCACCACTATTAGGCAGTGAAGCAACCCCCTCGGGCAGCAAATGCTGTGGGCAGGAGTAGCAGCTCCCATATAACCACTCCTATCAACCTATGGGATTGAAGTCACACTATTCTATCTCCACTATTTAAATAAAATGGCTAGTAACTGACTTCATTAGGCAGAACAAGCAGCTAGCACTATCATTTACATAAGCTTTTACTCAGTTGAAAGTCTGGTTTGGCCTATCTAAACAGCAAAAGCACCCCTGGCACAGAAAGATTCCCAGACTGAAACCATAAAGTTTCCCTTGAGTCAAGCTTGACCTCGAAATGTTCATGCTGTTGTCTTGGCAAAGTATGGAAGTTTGCTGTTACCATCTTCCAGGACAGCAGCAATCTAGTGTTTCCAGATGGGTTGGGATTACAGTTCCCACAGTTCCCTGTCTGTACAGTAGTTGACCATGTTGGATAGGAATTTTACTCTCCCCACACACACATACACAAGACCACAGATTGGGAAAGTCGAAGTACAGCATGGGGAAGAAATATGTAGGGGGAAGAAGTCTAGAATGCATCTTTTGAAGTGGCTTGGGAAAGCTCACACATAAGTGTGCTATGTAATCTGTTGTCTTTTTTTATCTGCATGAGGCTGATACTGTGACCAGTGGCATCCATAGTGGGGGGTGGGAGGGTCAGATTGATGAAAGAATGGCATTCAACACAAGACTTCTTTTCTACATGCACACCCAAAAGAGGCAGAGCTTGCTGCATGGTGCTGTTTTTGTCATTCTGAAGAAAGCAGTCAGAGCCTGCGGACACTGCTGCTTGTAATCCCTCTGGAATAGCATTTTTATACTCAAGCAAACTTAGACTGTGTTTATACTAAGAGTTACTCCTTTGATAAAGCCCCTCTTACTTGAAAAGTGGTACTAAAGTACAAGACTCAGCAATCTGGCTGGGTGGGAAATTCTGGGAGTTGAAGTCCACACATCTTCAGGTTGCCAAGGTTGAGAAATACTGTTTTATACCATGAAGAACTTAAAAATCCATCTGAACTTTTCATATGTGCTGTATATTACAGAGCCTACAGGGAATGTCCAGGATAATGTGATAATGCATCCTAGTCAACGTTGGTTTTAAAATTACATACCAGTTGTAAAACCCTCATATTGCTTACATAATAAGAGAGTGGAACAAATTCAACAAGCTCAGATAGTAATTGGCAGCTGAGACCAGAGATCCAGGACTGGCTGTTTACCCAAGACTTCTTACAAGCTCTGATAAAAGCTTATGATTTGTGCCCACAGCAAAACCAGCTTGTGAGCTTGCTCTTGTTCAAACCCTTTCTTGAAGCAATGAGTGGCATTTTGAGGATCATTGCTACTTTAGCAACAGTTGTGTTTCCACTCTGATGTCTTTCAGCGTGCTCTCTTTCCCCCAGGACCCTGAGCTGAGTTGCATCATCTCTGCTTTTGTGCTTTTCCTAAACTCCTTCCCTGCCTACACAAACTAGGTCAGCAATTGCAGGAGTTCTTCAATGACTAGACATGTTCCGTAGAAGACAGACTGGATTTCTTAGAGGCCCTTCCAAAGCCTCATCTCTGACTACATTGTGTGGTTTCAGCTTTTCTCTTTGCCAGTTTCCTTCTGCCTATAAATTGTTTCCAACTGTGGGATCATGTCCTTGGCCAACCAAGACTGGAAGCCAAAAAAGGGATGGTTGAAAGTCAGACTATATCCAGCTTCTCCTAGGAATTGCCGTACAGAGAATACTAACCTAATGAGTAAAAATTACCTTAGCCTTCAAGCCAGATTGCTGTCATAAAGAATTTGTGATTTCTGGATCAATTCTTATTCCTCTGCATTGAGTTCAGACTCTGCTCTATTTCTGAGGAAGAAGGTGGGGAGAAAGGTTGCCATGAATGTATTGTCAGTGTTGCAGTAATGATTGAGTGCATACAGATGGCTAGACCAAGTTTTTTCAAACCACGTGCTTGCTGAACAACGTATAATGGCTGATGGAGTTGTGGCCCCACCCAATATGATTTAGCATTCTCTATGAACCATGCTGGTAACTACACTTTTTTTTTCTTCTCATGTATACCTCATACTATAATTATGGAATGACTGTATATTGAAAAACTGCCTAATAAATTCCTGAACTTTTTTTGGGGGGGGATGCTAGGGATGAACAGTAGGCCATTATTATATCTATTTTCTGCCACCACCAAGTTCCAGGAAAGTCCACTTGACCCATGTTGGAAGTAGGGAGTGAGCAAGATAAAGCCTGGCACCAACTCAATGCTAGCAATATCTTATGAGCAGAGTACACTTGTGTTCAGATTTTAATGTCCTCCAACTCTTGAATCATATAATGAAAATCTATAACTTAAGATGTAAAAGATACATTTGTTTAAAAAATGTCAGGATCAAATCTGGAAGGTTCACTCATTAGTCCTAAATTGGTTACAATAATAAATGTTATATCATTAGATATGGCACAAAATACAGAATTTCAAATGAAACACTCGAAATCAGTTCTGTTTATGATCAGAAAGATACTTTACATTATTATGTGACTAGTTTACTGTATGTTAAAACACGGATAGAAGTGTGCATTCTGTCGACAGCAGTGCAGATGGGTTGGCACCAAGTGAGCATTTGAATGCGTATCAAATGCCTCTGTTGAATTCTTGTTCTGTAGATGAAATGCGGGCAAAACTCTGCTTCTTTGTTGGATCCAGGCATTTGCTTTTACTGGAATTACAGAAGCATCATTTGTGCATGCTTTAACAGTCTGTGTTTCCATCTTTTGTAGCAATAAATCACCAAAAAGGCCAGATGTGATTAGCTAGCTTCTGTTTCCTGCAGGTGTTGTCATGATAGAAATAACCATTCTCAAAACCATAAACACAATCTGTAAAGAACGGAGACCAGAAAATTGTACTAGGAAGCTATTAACAAGATAGGTGGTCCAAAGAATATAAACAAGTTCAAATCATGGTAGGTCATGTATAGCAAAAAGCATCTGGAACTTAGAGAGGTTTGTCCTTGCTCTTTCTGGACATTTTTAGGCATGTTTCTCTACAAAATCTTATACACCTATCAGTCATTTAGTTTTAACCATGAGCTGGATCATCATGAAGGGTGTGTTTTATCCCTCACTGGAAAACCTCTAGTGTTCAGGTGATTGTTCCCATCCTGCAGAGGTTATTACACACACGTCTAAGGTTTGTTAGTCCTTTTTAATTTTAACTGGTCCTCCCTTCCTTTTAGAGATGGGAAGAATAGCTCCTCAAGGAGCTGAAAGGGGAAAAAAACCCTGTGTTGTGGCTCTTTAAGTTCAATCCATTAGTGCCAAGTACGTTTACTACGGGCCATTCCCTGCCATAATTACTTCATATATTCTGCCCCCTTTCAAAAACTATGCAATCCATTATGGACAACTGACATTGAGATCTGCAATCTAACGTTCAAGAGGTAATACAGTGACCAATTTGGTGATATAATCCATGTGTGCTTCTTTCCCCAACCTTGTGCCCTCCAGAAACGTTGAGACTACTGTATAAATCTGACCAGGGCTGTCATCAGGATAGAGTCCAAAAACCAGGCAGAGCTTTGATCACACCATCACAGACAGCATCTTGACTTTTTTGGCCACTCCCTACAGACCTCCCTGAATCCCACAGTTGCTTAAAAAAACAAAATGGCCAGAAATTCTGGGAGTTGCCGCTCCAGCTCAATTGGAGACACTGCTTTAGATTCTTCTATTGTTACTAAATCACCTCCTTCAAATAAAAATTTCTAAAGTATCTGAGAGATTTCAAATTATAATTGCTATTCATTACAGCTATATAACTTCCCTTTGCATTCTTTGTAAAAAAACAAATCAGTTTGCCTATTTGTTTTGCATTCACAAAGAGATTTTGGAGGAAAAAAAATGGGCAGTCAAACATTATTTTTCATGGGCCACAAACAGAAAACAGCTCCTCTCTACTCTGGTTTGCTCTTCTCTTGGTCATAGTGAGCAACTGACTCTCTGAGGGTCACATGAGGCCTTTGGGGTCTTCCTTAACTGGTCCTGCCTCCAGAACAGCTGGCAGAACAGATGACTGGCAGGAGGAGCACTCCCCTAGCATGGCATCTGATGCTTTCCAGAAGCCCTCTGATTGGCTGACTGTTGAGTGATGACAGATTTGTTGAGGAGGAGAGTGGAGGATGAGGACTGAATTCGGTGCTGCTCCATAAAATGGCTGCTTCTTCACTGCTAATGGCACCAGAGAAGCCAAGGGAGGGAGGGAAGGCTTCTCCTAATGCCCCAAGAACCTCTTAACTTAGTTGCTTTATGTGTATAGGCAGGGCCATGCATACAAGTGTGTATGCGCAAACCCCAAGAAGTGCTCTCATGATCATAAACCATTAAATGTATATATTGAATTCAACATCTTAACCAGGGTTGTGGAGCATAAGAGCCATAAGCTTTTCCCAAAAAGATAATAGATTACATCCCCTCTTGTCTCTTGATGCAGCTGACAGGAGTTGCAAACAAATACACAAACACCACACACACATGTATAAAATCCATGCATATATTTTCTTCTGCCTTGAATACTGAGTGTGTTTTATTATATATTACTATTTAATATAATAGTAATATATATTACTATTTGCAAGCCACCTGGATTCACAAATGGGCAGCATTTGCATGTTTAAATCAATAACTAACCCCAAAACTCACTCCTGCCCCGGAGCTTTGTGCTGGGTTGAGGAGCATTCCCAGTCCTGTTCAGCACAGCCGCAGTGACCCAGCCAGCTCACAGTTAGCAGCTGTTGCTGTTTTTTCTGAGGAATATTTTCCTCTGACCACATCTGTCAAAATGTTTCTCCCCAAGCATGAAGTCACCCTTGCTTAATCACTGAAGCACATCATCTATCCCACACCAATCTTCTGTGATAAAGTGTTCTAAATTTAAAACTGAAACAGAGGCAGTGAAATAAGGAGGCTTTTATTACTTGTCTTCATGCTTTGTCATCAGCTGGATTCCACCATGAGAACTCAAAGAAAAACACAAGTAGACGGAAGAGAGAGATGGGCTTTTGAAAAAGATGCCTGGAGCATCTTTGAGTAGCGCTGTTTCTCTTTCAGACCTATAAATCACTGGAACTTGCAGTGCTTCTCATCTGGGGGGCCATTTCTGGTTTATCAAAGGCAGTGAGGGTCCTTCTTCTCCTAGGTTCCTCTCATCACCATCAACTCTGCATTTTTTTACCCCTAAAACTTAGATGGTGAAACACCAAACATCTCTGGTGTTATGATCATCCTGGGCAGTTAACCAATAGATTATTAGGAGTTAAAGAAAACTGCTATGAATTACTGTATAATGGTAGTAATATATATTTCAGCTATCTTTTCTAAATAATCCTGTGAGAGGCAAAAGAATATGGATAGATCATAGCGTCTCAATCTTAGCTGGAATCTTTGAACCTGAGCTGGATGTTCTAACCATATCAGACCACATGTTCTCCACTTGGCTCCGTGCAGATTCAAAATAATTTCAGCGATGTGCTCATCACACAAGCCACATGACATATTTCTTTGCCTGCCAACAAAGCCTTTAACTGAACTTACAATCACAGGAGGGATGGAAAGAATTAAGAAAGTAATACAATGCCACTCAGATGTGTCTGTGTGTTCATTGTCAACTTGCCCATCTCTGTTTCTCCAGCTATTCTCCTTTCTGTCTCTTTGTAATTCTGTTCTCTCATATTTATTTTTGTAAAGCACAGGAGGCCTGTTTTCATTTTTTGAAAAGGAACAAATAATACTCAAGTTCGTAAAAATATACATTCCCATTCCTATGAATATAAAGTAATCTTTTCTTTGCCCAACATTTGGTCCCTCTTTATATTACACCTCTCTCCATTTATAACTGCTAAGGAAGACTTAAGTCTCAAGACTATAATTGCTTAAAGGCCTTACTCAGTTCTTGTAATATAGTGTGTTTATTATGTCTTACACAAAATTCTTCTACATGGACATGGTTTCTGCAAGAATTAAAAGAAAATTCTAAAATATGTTGATAAATAAACCAGGGAAGGAGGAAAACCAGGCTTCTTCTAACTTTTAACTCTAAATAAACCTGGGAGGAGAGGGGATACAACTGCTTTATCCCAGTGATGTTGGGCAAAGGAAAATATAGTGGGGGGTGTTGAGTTGGCCATTCCAGGGGAAGAGCTTTGACCTAGTGGTGATCTTCTTTTCCAACAGTGACCTCACCCCAGGGGCTTGGGAATCAGATGGTCACCTGGCCTCAAGCTGTTGCTGCTTAACACGTCTATCTGTCTGTATCATTACCATATGTGTTCTGGTGGTGGACAAACAGGCAGACCTATGTGTATTACTGAAACCCATCTGAAAAAAGATGGGAAAGTTGCTCCCTCAGAAATTTGTCCTGCACCAGCCTTGACACCTATGCTGATCACTTTGTTTGTGACCAGGTGACTGTTCCTGAAGTGCATTACCCTAGTTAAATCTTAAGACTGTATGTGAGAGAACTCATCAAACCAGATGGTCAGAGAATTGGCTGCCTATTTGGTGACATGTCCTTTCTGATGTGTTCATATATTTTAAACTTTCTCGAAAAAAGCAAAGGTGCCCTCAAGTCAAGCTTGACTCCTGGCACCTACCTTTCCTTGGTAGCATTATCGAAGTATTTTGCTGTTGCCTTCTTCTAGGATCTTCTTCTCAATCTACCAGTTGTTGAAGTGAAAACAAACACCTCTGCAGACATCAGAGCATACTCAAGAGGGAGCCAGTGAGCATGATATAGTCGAAAATGGTGCCACCTACCCAACTCTATTCAGAAATGGTTACTTAAAAGAGATTGAAAGGGAAGCCTTCAAGACTCTATTTTAAAATAAACAAATCTCATTTGAATGTTCCTTGCTACAAATCCATCTTGAACACTCTGGCAGGTAGAAAGAATATACATGTTTTAAATAAATATCAGGGGCTCACAATATAAGTACCTATTTTGAAGCACAGAGCTACCAGATCTGGACTGTAAAACTCTAAACCAGTAGAGGACAGGAAACAGCTAAGTTTTTCCGAATTGCTTTGCTGCCATCATTTGGAATTTTTCAGCCCTGATCTGGTAGCACTGTCGGGGTATCTTCACTCACTTCTGATTTTTAAAAGTTACCCAGCTAATGGCACGTCTGCACTAGCACATCCTGCATGTTTTCATTTGCTTAGATTGTCAGTGGCTCCCTTCAATCTTCCTGTTCTGGCTTCTCAGTATGTTTCCCAGCCATTTAAGCTTACATCTTGAGACCACAGATTGTTCCTAGCTTATGGGGCGACCCATATATGGGTTGGGCCACAGCTCAGTGACAAAGCAAGAATTCAATCCCCAGCATATTCAGGAAGAGCCAAGAGAGACCTCAGTCTGAAACCCAATGACAGTCTGCCATTTGCTCTACAATCAACAGCCCATGGCCTGAACAAGCAGAAGGTAGTTTTCCATGCATCTGAGAAAACACATTCAAACAGAAAATGTAGCCCAAAGTATCTATAATCCCTTGTGACTGTTATCATAAAAATGTATACAATTTAGTTTGAATGTAAAAATTAAAATAAAATAATAAAATAAAATAAAATAAAATAAAAGACCTCTAGATCTGTGTAGCTCAGACTTTCTGATCTTGGGGGATGGGAAAGAGCTAATGGGATGTCTGAACTGTTGGAAGTAATCATATTTACCATCATTTCAGAGAGAAAAAATAAAGCTCATTTCATGGAAAATAATTTGGATAAGGAATCTTGTAACTATCAATCCACCTAGTTAAAGGGTTGCTGTTCTTCCATTTTTCAAAAGCCAAAAGGGAAATAATAAATCAGAGGTGAAACGGTGGGATTTTGGATTTGTGGAAAAAGCCATCTGTTTATGGGGAAAACACTGGATGCAAAGATCTGATGTGGGAGGGCAGAGGCAGCACCAGTGCATCACCAATGCTGCTAGAGAAAACTCATTAGCTTACAAAAGAATGCCCACTTTCAGAAAACCAGACTAAATGTTAGTATCATTTTCAAAAGCAAAAGGTGGAAAAGAAGAAATAATTGACATGAAACAAAGGGCAAGAAGGAAAATACTCAGCCTCAAGTGCTCACTGATTCAATCCACACTGATGCAGTCCTTTCTCTTCAGTTTTAATCAGCCTTTTGAACGTGCAAAGAATTCATTTATAGATGGCACTATTGAACAGAATGGATTAAAAAAAACCTAGTAACTCCTCATTCTGTGTTACATGATGCCCTTCGAAGCTACACAGTTAGACCTGGTTCTAGAACAAGCTTTGAAAAATAAGTTGACTCATTCAAAGTGGCAATGAAAGGTAAAGTAACAGGGCAGCAGAAAAAGATGTTGACTCCAGAGAATGAACTCAGTCAGCACTCTTGACCTTAACAGAGAAACATGTGTCTGTCCACTGCAGAAGCATTATAAAACATCTGCTGAAACAAGCATCATATGGAGTAGCCATTGTTGGTAGTCCTGGTTGATGCTTGAGTGCTGTTATAAACTAGCATTTTATACACTAGCAACAAAATAATACTTGGCTCTGAAGTGCATCAAGACTTTGCCTTTTTGAGATGTTACATCTATTCTACATTGGATACATTGGCTATCTGTGCATTACCAATTCAGTTTAAGATGATGGTGTTACTCTTTGGACCAGGTAATCAAATCAAACCACATCATTTATTACAGCCAAAAGGCCAGAAAAATAAAACCTACAAAGTGATAAAAGGTAAAGGTTTCCCTTGACGTAAAGTCCAGTCGTGTCCGACTCTAGGGGGCTGTGCTCATCTCCGTTTCTAAGCCTTGGAGCCGGCGTTGTCCGTAAGGACCCGTCCGTGGTCATGTGGCCAGCATGACGACACGGAACGCCGTTACCTTCCCGCCACTATAGTTGATTCAATTAACCTAATGTTCTGGGTTTGTACAACACGTAAGGCTAAAATGTATTTGGCTAGTTAATGGTTTATTGTGCTATGTGAACAAATATTCTGCAGCAAAATGAAGCAATTTGTATGCAATCTAGCAAGGTAGCATTAGGTGATTTGGCTTGGCACCCAGGGGTGGTCTTTCTTGGCACCAGCGAGGGACAGAAGTCTTCTCATTCCTTCTCTGTTATGGAACTGAATGCTAATTCTGTGCCTCTCTTGGTCTCCAACACTCCTTGAAGGGGCACAGTTAACCCCCAGGGTGAATCTTGCTTGATAAGCAATGTAGGATTCTTAGTCCAAGGAGATGGGACAAGGAAAACCTGTATTACACCCACCACTTGTCTTTCAGTTTCTATGACACTTTTCCAGAAAGGTGTCTCCATGTGATCCTTCTTCCAAAAGTGAATGCAGACATTTTTGGCAAAGTGTGGCTTTAATTTAGTTGCCTGTTTATATCCCTTACTAAGCCCAGCTCACCCAGATTTAATTGTCACCATTTTCAAACACAACAAAATAGAAGAGGTTTGTACTAAACACAATTTCCTATAAAGGCCGTAACTATGGTATCAAAAGGCCCAATTCCAAACTCAGCTGTGTAAACTGTTTTAATTCTGGAGGAAAGTATAGTTACAAAAAGCCCTGAAATCCAATCCCCACCCCAACCCTCCCTTCAGCACATGTTCCTCCTTTTAAACATTTAGACTTCTAGGTTCAGATTTCCTGAGTTGGGCAGTCTTGTAATATAAATAGATTAAAGGCTTTGTAAAAAGTGGGCTGGGCTGCATTTGCTCTCATGTACACCTAAAGTCATTGTAATGACGTGCTCTCTTTCTCACTAGCACCAGATTTTCCCTGGCCAGTTCTGGAAGCCTGCTCATCTGGGGGCTTTCTAATGTTCCAAAAACACTGCTTTGCAAATCTCTTTCCTGGGAGTAAACTTCCTATTGTGAATCCAAGACTATGACGACATAATGTGAGTGGACTGATTTCAAGGACCTCAACTGTTAAAATACTCTGTGTATCTGCCTCATCTAAGCCTGGAGCTCCTATGAAAACAGCAAATCTCCCCATCCTCAGCAGCTGGAAGAGGCCTGAAGTGTAATTTGTGATATCAAACATTCAGACTACAGTGTTTTGCGTTTTGCTAGTCACCTTCACATCAAGATGTAGATGTCTTGTACTAATCAGCTTGGAGGGAAATTTGAAGCCAAATTGATCATATTTCTATTAATTGTGAATTTAATTTTTTTGTAAGAAGCCTGAAGCTTGCTTTCCACTGTTTTCCTATCTTCCTGATTTCTTTTGTTTCAAACTGTTTAATTTTCTCAAGGCTACTGGAAGGTTTCCACACCAGGGCCTTAAAAACCTTTTTATTCCTATCCAGTTAAACTGCTGGTACCACCCTAAACTGGCAGATAATAGAAAAGATTATTGCTGGCCTGTCCCCAGTAGCAAATAATGCAAAATGGCCTATATTTGTATCTGTCTTTCTCCCTCCCTTTCTCTTTCTCTTTTAAAAGAAAGATTCCCTTGACCCAGGGTTTTTCAACCAGGGTTCCATGGATCCCTGGGAGACCACGATTTACTTAAAAAGTTATTTCAATCTCAGGCAACTTCACATTAAAAGGGTATGTTTCATTCTTTATTTTCAGTTTAAGAACACTGTTAATGCATATATACATGAAACGAATATAGTAATTTTGTAACCTCTGGCCTATATTTGAGCCTGAATGTGCAGGAGTTCCCTGAGGCCTGAGAAATATTTCAAGGGTTCCTCCAGGGTCAAAAAGTTGAGGAAGGCTGCTTAAGCAATAGTTAACAGAGCACAGAACCTTTCTGCAAAGTTATCTTTCTAGAAGACAAAACAAAGACTATCGTTCACAATAACTATAAGGTACAGCACAGAAACGTGTCTCCCTTTTCGGCACACATTACCCACAGGGGATGGTGTTTGCTCTAAAAATTGCTGGTCTGTGTTGGTTCACTGACACCTTTAAAGACTAACTGGGTTATTAAGACCTAAGGGTTTGGGGGCAACAGACAACCCTCAGGATTTCAGTCCACAAAAGCCTTTGTTGTAACACACTTGTTAGTGTTTAAAGGTGTCACACAAGTCTTGGTTGCTTTTTCCTGGTAGCTACTTTTCTACAGACTGTCACTTTTTATGGAACACCCACCTGACCTCATCATTAACCTGTTGTTCTCCATTCCTCCTTTGGCTTCTGTTTCTTTTGAGGGTTTGAAAAGCCTGCTGATCCGCTTCTTTAAAGAAAGGTTTGTGCAAAACCTACGGCAGGAGGCTCCTCCTCCTTTTTCAAGAGGTTTGGTGTTGATGTGCCCAGTGATGCCCCAAGTACATGTATTGAAAAGTGTTAAAAAACTGGGCTCAGCCCTCTGAGATGCCAATTTGCATACAATGATCGGTTAAGGTAGATGCATACATGCAAATTGAGGCCAACATAAAGTGGGAAATGAGCTGGCTTTAGCAGTCCAGGCTTATGCGGTACTCTGGGCCCATAAGAACCCCCAGTTGCTTACAAGCACCCCAGGTAACCCACAGAGTGGCACAGGCAGGGGCTTTCTTCAGCCGTATCAAGAATCCAGGGCCTGCAGGAAACCAGTACATTTCAGTGACTTAAGCAGAGTGCGCAGGACTGGACTGAAGGGTTCCCATCAGACTCCCCTGATCATGGAGAATGAATGAAAGGAACCAATAATGGCATCCAGGATAGTAATCCACCACTGTTGCACAGGGGGCTTATGATAGAGGTTAATGTGGCAGGAAGGTCCCAAAGGATGTTAGGCATGAGCAAGATGCCGTCCAGTCACTCTTAGGAATGTTCACAATCTCTCTAACCATCTTCTCAACACTAACCAGAATTTAGATTTCCAAATATATTTAATAGAAGATGAGTTTGGTGTTACATCCTGTAACTAATTATAAATCAGCATACCTTGCCTGCTACATAAACCATGAAGGAACAACCGGTTTTGTGTTTTGTCACAGGCTGCATCCCTTCAGGGCTAAGCTATTAAAAGCCACATGATGGATATCTCAGAAAAGGGCAGGGCCGCAACTGGGGGGGGGGGGCAACCGGGGCATGTGCCCTGGGCGCCGCGCTGGTGGGGCGCCAAAATGAGCATGGGAGGGCACCAAAATGAGTGTTGGGGGGGCGCCAAAATGGGCGTGGAATCCATGTTTGCCCCAGGTGACACAGACCCTAGTTGCGGCCCTGGAAAAGGGGGCTGGGTCACCACACCTCTACTTTCTTTGATGCCGTTTCTCTTTCTCCTCCCATCTTTTTCTCTTGCTGTTATTAATTTGCTGACTTATTTTTCTTGCTCTCCCAAGAACAGATGGGTAGTTCTTATCGGTGGTCTGCATTGCTTGCAAAGGATTTTTTAAATTAGGTAAATCAATAGAACTATCATTTCCAAAACAAGGGAAGTAATACTTCCATTATATTAAATTTAGTTTATTATATACTTGAATGTATGTATGTATGTATGTATGTATGCGTACACACACACACACACACACACACACTACGAATATTATGCCAATTAACTGCTGAAATAGTAGCGATATGCAAAACTCACCATGCTGTTCCAAGGGCAGGTCGGTGGTTTCCAGAAGTAAATCCTCTGAAACTTTTTGAACTGCTTCCATCTGGAGCATTTACTTCCAGACAACACTGTACTGCCCCAGAGGAGATTCAGCATCATCACAGGAGGAAAGAAACCCTCTCTGGAGTTTTCTGGTTTTGCACATCAGTAGAAAATCCTCAATTACTACTCCCTACCATATCTTAATTAGACATTCTTTCTCATAGTAATTATGCAAAATCTAGCAACATCTCCTGATCTAATAAGAGAAAAAAATGAGCTCCTGCATCATTGCTGGCCTTTTCCTTAACAGGGTGCTGTAGAGATATATTTTGGATTTTTAACTATTGTAAATCGCCAACACAGCCTTGTGTGGCGCAAAGTGGTAGGCAGCAGCATTGCAACCGAGACTATCCTCACGACCCGAGTTCGATCCCAGCGGAAGCTGGATTCTCAGGTAGCCGGCTCAGGTCGACTCAGCCTTCCATCCTTCCAAGGCCGGTAAAATGAGGACCCAGCTTGCTGGGGAAGGTGACAACTGGTGAAGGCAATGGCAAACCACCCCGCTCTATAGTCTGCCAAGAAAACGTCACGAAAGCGGCATCCCCCCAAAGGGTCAGACGTGACTCGGTGCTTGCACAGGGGACCTTTCACACAAATTGCCAACAGTGAAGTAGAAACTCAATTTCATTTGACTCATAGGGACAGAGGTGCTTTAAAACTAGAGTATCCTGAAGCCTGCCTGTCAGTAATGCTGATGGTAGGGCACCCTAGAGCACAAGTGAAAGATTCAAAAGGGGCTCTCACAAACACCCCTCTTCAAGGGTGAAAGCAACCAGGTACTCTGAAAGCCTGGATGTGGCTGCTTAGAAGACTTGCCCAAATTATATCCCCAGGCTTCAGTGCAGCCTCTTTGAGTCTCAGAATACCAAGGCAATGTTGCCCTACATGCAGAAATCACCAAGGAAAGCCCTCAGAGCAGCCACACTGAGCCTTCCAGAAGATGCTCAAGGAGAAGTACTTCACTTGCCCCAACACTCTTTGCAATGGGCAGGCCCTTTTCAAGCACTTTACATAGCCGTACTCAATGCTTTCTATGATGCCTCGATGACTATTTACACCTGTGTTTCTCAACCTCAGCAACTTTAAGATGAGTGGACTTCAAATCCCAGTATTCCCCAGGCAGCACTCTTTTTGGAATTCTTTGTCCCTTAATGTTATTTAAAGACCGCTTCAGCTCTGCCTATTCCCAGTGATATTACACACTGTGCAAAAGACAGCAGCAGTTAAGGTCTTGGGCAAGCATTTCCCTCCACATAACTGAGAAGTGTTAATCAAGGCCAAGGATGCTGTGGCGCCTGAGGAAGATAATAGTTTTATCCACTAACCAAAGTGTAAAACCCACGGCCTTATTTCAGTTAAGGGCATACCAGATTCCAGACAGAGAATGGCTTTTTTTAAATAGTAATTTTATTAAAAGTTACAATTAAAAAGGTACAAACTAATACAAACTAAAACAATGAAATAAAAAGAAAAAATAGAAAGTGCAGAAAAGAAAAAAATAGAAAGAAACATAGAAAAGAAAGAAAAAATAAGAATATAGTAAAGAAAAAGAAAATATATAAAGAAATGACTTTCCTCTTCATCACAAGTATAAACAATTTTAGTAACTTATCACCATCTCTTAAAATACCATAATCAATCTCTTCTTCCCATATCCCATCTCTTATCTATAAACAAATCCTCAAAGCCTCATCATTTCAGTCCTAGTCCTATTCCTATTCCTAAAGTCCATTAAGGGTTACCAGGGATAACAACATATCTATTTTAACCTTGATCAAATAAACCAACTTCATATGCCTTCCTTTTTACTTTTAACAAACTTGATCTTTAGTCCCTTCAAATAACGTCTTACAACTTGATTTCTTTTCATTTTTTCTTTGTCCCTTCTCACAAAATTCTTCAAAGCTTTAACAAGTCTCTTTTTTAAATCCAATATAGGAAAATTATCCATGTCACTCTCTTAGGTTGTTATTTATATATCCCTTTTAATTATTAAGACACCAGCTGGTTTCTTTTGTATGTCCAATGTAGCATCTTTTTCCATATCATTCTTGTAGCCTGTCATTTTTAAATCCACTTTCAGATCAGTCTCAGTCTTGTCTGGTAAAACTTGTTCCTCTTCCATAACATCTTTTAAACCCAGTCTATCTATAGAGGCAGACATTCTTAAAATTAACTTCTGGGTTAATATCCTTCAATATGTCCAATGTTAAAATATTCTGCTCCATTCTGTATTAGTAAGCCAAACTTAAGTGTTCTTCTCCTTTAATTGTAATCTTTAGTTCCTTCTGGTTCCCACTAGTGTCCAGCCTTCAAAGTCTCATCCTATCTCATCCTCAGTCAGACTTGCAAGATTCTGTTGATGTAGTTTGGTGGATATCGGCAGTGGCGCTGGTTCTCAGGAAGGAGGGAACCCATTCCAAGGAGGTGGAGGAGATAAGAGGAGACACAGTCCGGGAGGCAATGGTGAGAAAACAAGGCTCAGGATAGCCCCGCCCTAGAGTCTCCCAGGTTATTACCCCTTAGGTTAGGTAGAGTAGCTTTAGTCTGGCAAGATTCTGTCTATATGGTGTGAGCAAATAATGAACTGGAGTTTGAATGCACTGACTCTTCATTGTTCTTGGGCTGGTCCTGACATGTAGCCTTTCAGTAAAGTAAAATTCATTCATCTAATTGTGTTTTCTGTCTGGTTTACCTGGAACGGCTGACAACAATCTTGCAAGTCTGAAAGTACAAATCTCCCACCCTCCCTATTTATCACTGAAGTGATCAGGGCAGGTCTTTCCTAAGCTGCTTCTTTAGACTGTTACCCTCTCTTGGACTGCCTTTCCTTTTATCTGATCATTCCCTAGGCAGCATCTCTTCACTCTGTCCTCCAAGATCGCCCCCACATTCCATTACAGCAACTGTCTGGAGCGCTTGTGGGTGATCTCAAGTCCTCTCCTTGTCTGGAGAGGAATTACAAAGAGCCGGTCTACTCACCAGCTCTTCATTCCATCACGGTCATCAACTCCACTTTTAGTGGAGCTGTCTTCAGTTCGCCATTTCTTCCCTGGAGGTCCCCCAGATGGAGAATGACTTTTGACACATATCATGCCATCAGAAAAACTAACATTTGGTCTGTGCAATCCCAAGTACAGTAAGTTAAAGTCATTATTAGTTTACAAGCAGCCTTCGGCCCCATAGAATATCTGTGCTATTCTTTTAGACTTCAAGAAACAAAGTACAGCCAGGATGAAATTACCCACCACTTGTTCCAAAAACAAACAAGCAAATAAATCTAAGGAACCCTGATATGCTTCCAGAATTATTCTCCTTTATAGATTTACTGGTGTCTTCCAGATGCATGATCCATTAAAAAGTAAACCTAGCATTAAAGGTCAGAACCTGCTTCATTTTTTACCATCCAACATACGCCTACCTTATCACTTAGCAAAAACAAAAATAAGTCTTTTTTTCTTCTAGTAATTTATCAGTATATTTTCTGCCTCCAAGTAGGCTGCTAAGGCTTACAACTCAGGCTCTTGTCATCCTGAGTGAAAAACTGCAGCAGCGTCTGCATAGACTAGCACCGCAATTAGCTAACCCAATATCCTGGGGAGGTGCTCTTCTTTTGTGAGAGTCCATACTGTTCCACTGATTGAAAAATTAAACAACAGAGCTAAAATGCATTCTGCTGCAGCCTGTTTTACACAGCAATGGGGGAAGACAGCTGTCCTAGATTGTTATGTATCATTTAAATATAGGTGTCCTTGTGGAGCTGTTTAATCAGCACAAGCAGCCAAGGATCTGTTGAGGAGACTTCAAGTTCTTCCAAAGCTTATCCCTATGAATAGCATCAAAGGCCAATTTTAAATCTATGAAGATTTAAAATCTATGAAGATAACATAAAGTCTCCCTTGGGTTCATATTTCTTTGCTCAGTGTTTGAAAATCAGTTGGTAATCCATGGTGGCCATGATTTGTCTTATTCCAGGCAATCTGCAGTTTCCATAGGAAGTGTCTGACATAAAGAGTATTTGTTAAATTTAGCAAGCTACTGGAATGACAGTTACCAGGGTCTGCTTTCTTACTTTTCAGATTGGGACAATGACAGAATCTTTGGTCATAGATAGCAATCTAATCATATGGGGAAAAATGCTGCTAACCCTAGGATTTCCCAATCCATATTATATTTTAACAGTTCTGCAGATATATTGTTGATTAGGGCTTTCTCTTTTTTAGGACATTGATTAGACTACTTCTCAGGCATAGGCTCATGCCTCAGAAGAAGTGCTTCATGTCTTGCTCCATCTTTTATGACTGGTCATAAAGACAGAGCCATTGTATGCTACCCATCCATCAATCTTTTGGCTTAGAGAGACCATTTGCTATTATAACTAAATTTGGCCAAATAATTATTGCTAGGAGGTTGACTGATCATTCAGTCTGAAAGGCTATCCCAGAGCTCTTTTGGGGCCTTTTTTCCCTAGATTTTATACTGTTATTTAAAATTTATCAATGATTTCGGGAATGTGAAAATGTTATTGTTTCTGTACCACTACGAATTTTCATTGGAGTGTTTGTAGTCATAACACCACCCCAGAATTGGGAAGATATATTCCTGCTTTTTGGAATCCTCTCCTGTTTTCAGTGTAAACATTTTAGAGGATGTCAATTACATTACTAAATAACTTCAAGATTAACTGTGCTTGGTCTCTAAGATTAAGGCCCTTTGTTGTTTTGAAGATGTTCATCATTAAGAACATCTCTCCTACTTAGCTATTCATTTAGGATACACCCACTCAGATGCTGACATTTTAATGGTGATCAGCTGCCTCTCAGTCCTCAGCTCTTGATCTCCCTGGTGTAATGGTTGCCTAATCCCAAATACTCAGTCTCACAAGCTCGGGCTTAAAGATAACTGATTTATTAAAGGAATAGTATGCAAATACAGAGAAAGCTGAGAATGAGCAAAAGCGCGCCAAATACAAACTTAAAAGCCTTGCCTTCAATCCAGTCCCGCCCCAAGCACCCGTCAGCACACACCCCCTCCCAGGTGCTAGGAACCGTTACACGCGCCTGGGAAAGTAACCTTGAACAGAAGTGCAAACCCAAACATACATTCCAAAGTTCCAAAACAAAACAGAGCGGAGGAATGGAAAAACCCAGCCATGAGCAAGACTGGTATACACGGAAAACGGTTTGACATGTGAAACGTTACGATGTTAACAGAACATTGAAATGGGGAACATGACACCTGGGCTATATTTAAATCAGGGAGAATTAGTAAGTGTTTGGGTTACCTCCACTTTAAAACAAATTATCAACTTCAATAACTTATAGAGTACAAGAACATAATGGACAAGACTCATCCTACATCCATTCCAGAAAGTGTACTTTTGGGGAAACATCACCTTCAACCAGGCTGTTTAATACAAAGAAGACTAGGAAGTTCATCATTTTTGCCAGATACCATTCCACACTGTTAACTCCCCTGCCCTGACCGGATGAAGTTTGTTAATATAACTCAGACTTTTTCCAATCTCTTGGAAACTAGTAATGTTCAGCACAGAAATTGAAATCGCTTATGCCAGTTGCAGTTAGTGAATTGTTGTTGTTTATTCGTTTAGTCGCTTCCGACTCTTCGTGACTTCATGGACCAGCCCACGCCAGAGCTTCCTGTCAGTCGTCAACACCCCCAGCTCCCCCAGGGACGAGTCCGTCACCTCTAGAATATCATCCATCCATCTTGCCCTTGGTCGGCCCCTCTTCCTTTTGCCTTCCACTCTCCCTAGCATCAGCATCTTCTCCAGGGTGTCCTGTCTTCTCATTATGTGGCCAAAGTATTTCAGTTTGGCCTTTAATATCATTCCCTCAAGTGAGCAGTCTGGCTTTATTTCCTGGAGGGACTGGTTGGATCTTCTTGCAGTCCAAGGCACTCTCAGAATTTTCCTCCAACACCACAGTTCAAAAGCATCGATCTTCCTTCGCTCAGCCTTCCTTATGGTCCAGCTCTCGCAGCCATATGTTACTACAGGGAACACCATTGCTTTAACTATGCGGGCCTTTGTTGTCAGTGTGATGTCTCTGCTCTTAACTATTTTATCGAGATTTGTCATTGCTCTTCTTCCAAGGATTAAGCGTCTTCTGATTTCCTGACTGCAGTCAGCATCTGCAGTAATCTTTGCACCTAGGAATACAAAGTCTTTCACTGCTTCTACATTTTCTCCCTCTATTTGCCAGTTATCAATCAAGCTGGTTGCCATAATCTTGGTTTTTTTGAGGTTTAGCTGCAAGCCAGCTTTTGCACTTTCTTCTTTCACCTTCATCATAAGGCTCCTCAGTTCCTCTTCGCTTTCAGCCATCAAAGTGGTATCATCTGCATATCTGAGATTGTTAATGTTTCTTCCAGAGATTTTAACTCCAGCCTTGGATTCCTCAAGGCCAGCTTGTCGCATGATGTGTTCTGCATACAAGTTGAATAGGTAGGGTGAGAGTATACAGCCCTGCCGTACTCCTTTCCCAATCTTAAACCAGTCTGTTGTTCCGTGGTCTGTTCTTACTGTTGCTACTTGGTCGTTATACAGATTCTTCAGGAGGCATACAAGATGACTTGGTATCCCCATACCACTAAGAACTTGCCACAATTTGTTATGGTCCACACAGTCAAAGGCTTTAGAATAGTCAATAAAACAGAAATAGATGTTTTTCTGAAACTCCCTGGCTTTTTCCATTATCCAGCGGATATTGGCAATTTGGTCTCTAGTTCCTCTGCCTTTTCTAAACCCAGCTTGTACATCTGGCAATTCTCGCTCCATGAACTGCTGAAGTCTACCTTGCAGGATCTTGAGCATTACCTTACTGGCATGTGAAATGAGTGCCACTGTTCGATAGTTTGAACATTCTTTAGTGTTTCCCTTTTTTGGTATGGGGATATAAGTTGATTTTTTCCAGTCTGATGGCCATTCTTGTGTTTTCCAAATTTGCTGGCATATAGCATGCATTACCTTGACAGCATCATCTCGCAAGATTTTGAACAGTTCAGCTGGGATGCCGTTGTCTCCTGTTGCCTTGTTATTAGCAATGCTTCTTAAGGCCCACTCAACCTCACTCTTCAGGATGTCTGGCTCTAGCTCACCGACCACACCGTCAAAGCTATCCCCGATATTGTTATCCTTCCTATACAGGTTTTCTGTATATTCTTGCCACCTTTTCTTGATCTCTTCTTCTTCTGTTAGGTCCTTGCCATCTTTGTTTTTGATCATACCCATTTTGGCCTGGAATTTACCTCCAATGTTTCTAATTTTCTGGAAGAGGTCTCTTGTCCTTCCTATTCTATTGTCTTCTTCCACTTCCGTGCATTGCTTGTTTAAAAATAATTCCTTATCTCTTCTGGCTAACCTCTGGAATTTTGCATTTAATTGGGCATATCTCCCCCTATCACTGTTGCCTTTTGCTTTCCTTCTTTCTTGGGCTACTTCTAGTGTCTCAGCAGACAGCCATTTTGCCTTCTTGGTTTTCTCTTTCTTTGGGATGTATTTTGTTGCCGCCTCCTGAACAATGCTGCCAACTTCTGTCCAGAGTTCTTCCGGGACCCTATCTACTAAGTCCAGTCCCTTAAATCGATTCTTCACCTCCACTGCATATTCCTTAGGAATATTAGTGAGCTCATATCTAGCTGATCTGTGGGTCTTCCCTAATCTCTTTAGTCTGATCCTAAATTGTGCAAGAAGAAGTTCGTGATCTGAACTACAATCAGCTCCAGGCCTTGTTTTTACCGACTGTACAGATGTCCGCCACCTTTGGCTGCAAAGGATGTAATCAATCTGATTTCGGTGTTGTCCATCTGGTGAAGTCCATGTATAAAGCCGTCTCTTAGGTTGTTGGAAGAGAGTGTTTGTTATGCAGAGTGAATTGTCTTGGCAAAATTCTATCAGCCTGTGTCCTGCTTCGTTTTGTTCTCCCAGGCCATACTTACCTGTAATTCGAGGTGTCATTTGACTGCCCACCTTAGCATTCCAGTCTCCTGTGATGAAAATAACATCTCTTTTAGGCGTGTTGTCCAGTAGGTGCTGCAGATCCTCATAGAACTGCTCTACTTCAGCTTCTTCAGCATCTGTGGTTGGGGCGTATATTTGGATCACTGTGATGTTAGATGGCTTGCCCTGAATTCGAATTGAGATCATTCTGTCGTTTTTTGGGTTGTATCCAAGCACTGCTTTAGCCACTTTACTATTAATTATGAAGGCTACTCCATTTCTTCTGTGGTCCTCTTGTCCACAGTAGTAGATCTGGTGGTCATTTGATGTGAAGTGGCCCATTCCAGTCCATTTCAGTTCACTGACGCCCAGAATGTCTATCTTTAATCTTGACATCTCACCAATAACCACATCCAATTTGCCCTGGCTCATAGATCTTACATTCCAGGTTCCGATGGTGTGTTGATCCTTAGAACATCGGATTCGCCGTTCACCACCAGCACCGTCGGCCGCTAGCCGTCCTTTCGGCTTTGAGCTAGCTGCGTCATCACGTCTGGGGCTAGTTGAGCTCATCCTCTGTTCCTCCCCAGTAGCATTTTGACCATCTTCCGACCTGGGGGTCTCATCTTCCGATGGTATACCGACATATCTCTGGTTGTACTGATCCATTTAGTTTTCACGGCAAGAATACTGAGGTGGGTTGCCATTACCTTCCCCAGGGATCGCATTTAGTCTGACCTCTCTGTCATGACCTTCCCGTCTTGGGTGGCCCTTCACGGTTTAGCTCATGGCATCATTGAGGTGCTCAAGCTCCAGCACCACGACAAGGTAACGATCCTTTGCTGAAGAGTTAGTGAATAAGTAGTAAAAAAAAAAGAGCACAAGGAGCCAAAAACACAGCTGTCTCTCGCTTTCTGTGTCCAGTTGGCTTAATACTACAACAGAATCAACAACTCTTTCATATTCTTAACTTGTTTCAAGGGTCCTTTTAAAACCTTTTGTTCTGTTTTTATCTTATTTTTATTGGTTGTTGTGAGCCACCTGGGATCACTGTGTGAGATAGATGGCGATATAAGTTCTTTAAATAGAAAAATAAAATAAATATACATTCTTTGTGCAATCTAAACTGATGTTTAAATTGCTCCCCTTCCTCCTAGCATAGACTTTCTGGTTGATATACAATAAAAGATGGACTATGTGATTTTGCAACAGCAGGGATTTCAAGAGGCATAATAGAATATGCACATGGGATGGTCTCAAATGGTACAAAACTGGGACCAGAAAGTTTCTCTTGTCCTAAGCTTCTGGAGGCTATTGTTCCTACATTTCTCCAAATGTAGAGAAAAATGCTACATTTATTGTAAGATTCTCATTTGTGAACTCTGATAAAGTCTGCCGAGGCTCTTCTAACCTTGCTTATTCTGACTGTGAAAAGGAATGGTAAGCGGCTTGCTTGATCATTTGAATCGTTCTGGTTATTAGCTTCTCTGCTGAGGGGAATAATTTTGACTGCCTCATTCTCCACACTATCATGGGCACCACATTATAGTTATAGACTTTGTCCTTGTCATGCAGCACTTGAAAGTTTTAAGAAGACTATAATTAAGTAGCATTGATTCATAATTCTGGTCTAGAACCTCCGAATTCTTCACTGCTTGAGAAGATGGAGATCACACAAAACAGTCATTTAAAGTGCTCTTGCTTTTCAGAGGCACCACTGTAATATTGATGAGTGGTACTGAGTATCATGAATCAAGAGCAAGGTGTGCCCCTGGCAACCTGGAAATAATCTCTAATTGTTTGGGGGGTGGGGGATAATCCAAAAGAATTAACAAGATTCACTTCCAAGGACTCCTTCTGGTTATCTGCAAAGTTTTGTTTGCATGTTGAGGTAGAAGATGCAGTTAGGGATTCGAGGGCATTATCATCTGAATCTCAAAACCACAACGATTGACCTTTTGTGTGAGCAGCAGCCAAACCACTTGAAAAACTTGAAAAACACAAGTTGGCATAATGGGACAAGAAAAGGAAGTTTTTCATTTGTAGGAACAAGTATTGGATATTAGAATGCTTGAAAGACAGTGAAATTATTTTTGTATTATTCCAGCTAGGCTGCCAGTCATCAAATCAGTCTGCTTATACTGGCAAGTGAAAAAGTTGGGTTAACAGGCAAACTGTTTCTTTCTGTGAACCCTAACATCCTCGTTCTCCCAAGTTACATATAGTACAAACTGATGACTTTAGTTTACTTTAGTTTAGTTTATTAAAATATACTCTCATAGACCACATAAGTTAAAACAACACATTACACAGCATCCAATAAAAATCCATTCATGCCTGCATAAGATACTCTGGGGGAAGCAATCAGGTCCAAAAACTTCTAATTGTCTCAGCAATGGTACAAAATGTGACTACAGTTCTGGAGACTTCCCATTCCTGGTGATTTAGTAGGCAGTGCACAATTGCCATATGAGAGCAATCTGAATAGTTTGTCATCAGAGGGGAAGTTACCTCTGCCCTCCAAAAGTGATAGATGTTTTAGAAGCACATGCGCTATTGCCTTCATTTCGAAGTCTGAGCAAATACCTAAATGCTTTTGGTAAGGCATACCATTATATTCATCCAACAGTAATAATAATGTTGGGGGGAGAGCACCCAGATGTGCCAATATGAAGGCCTTCCTGTGAGATGAAACTGATGAGTGATATAGGTATTGGGGAATTGTAAAAGGGGAGTGTATGAGCTTATTGTAGGAGAGATGTGAAGTGTTGGTTTTGTCTCTTTGTAAATCACGATCTAAAATTCTCTCCTTGAGCTCTTTCCATGCTTCATCCAGGCCTTACATGGACACAGACTAGGGGATGAGGCCACAGTGAGCCAGGCCATTCATTATTCGTTTCTTCCAAGACAGGTACCTATCTGTCAGAATTAGTTGGGTTAGAGAGTTCTCTCTCCAAATTTGTTTAAATCAATACTTCAACCGGCAGAGTCATAATTGAGCCTTCACTGACATACAGCCAAGTTCTAGCCAGAGAAGTGTGTTAGTGACAGAACAGGGAACTCCAAGTACGGATCTCAGAAATTTAGATTGTACTGCTTCTCATGCATGAATTGTAAGCCTAACATTGTGTACCACGCAGGAAAACACTTAGCACTTTGGCTTTAAAAAGTTTAATTGCTGTGGCACATAGTTGTCACTGTTATGGGTTGAATATCTAATGGTTGCATCAGAGGCTGTTTGAGCTCACGAAGTAAAGTTTGAAGAGTGAAGCTTCCAAGAAGAGGAGGACTGGAAACAGACGCCAAGATATTTGAAAGCCTTCACCTGCTCCGTTTGGTAGTTATTGATCTTCTAAATACGCAAGTGGTTAATCTGCCACTTGGTGAATACAACCACCTTGGCTTTCACGTGGTTGATTTCTAGCATTTCAGATTGGCAGTAGGATGCTAGTGCATGAAGGTCGCATTGCAGTCCTACCTGGGAAACAGACAAGATTATTTGCCCTATATGCAAATATATGCAAATCAGCATATAGCAGAATGAAGACTGGTTTACAGGCCAGAGAAGATGAATGAAATTTGGCTTTGGTAAGGGCCTGAATAATATCACTGATGGAAAAATGGAATAATAGACAGACCAGGATAAATCCCTGTTTAATTCCCTTAGAAGTTGGAATAGGGTCACTCAGTTTTCCACCATTTGAGCACTGGATCTGAGTTGGAGTCCTTTCATACAACATTATAATTAGTTGTAGAAGCCACAATAGATAGAGGAAGCTGCTGATATCTGCCACAACCTCTCACAAGGAATTGAATCAAATGCCACTTTCAGATCTATGAAAGCAGCATACAGAGCACCTCCAGGAAGATTAGTATACTTCACAGAGATGTGGGCAGAATGAAACATTGATCAGTAATGGAACAATATGATCTAAAAATTGGCTTGCTCCATTGCTAAAATTCATTCTTGGACCATCCAACAGTAAGCTTATAAAAAGATGTTTATCATATATTTTGCTAATTATACATACTAATCTGAAAGGATTGGTATTATAATGGAATTGGTCCATTCCTTGGGGATCTGCAGAGAGGTGTTAATGTTAGTGAATAAGGGGGCTAAAACAGTAGCCAAGCAGTCAGAATTTTGTTTCAGTATTTCCAAGAGGATCAAGTCCCCTCCAGGTGGGCAATTAAGTTTATCACTTCTGGCTTGGAGACTGGGGGCCAGTCAGAGACAGAATTAGAGATTGTTGGATATATGTCATATATGCCTGACTGTGGTTTGAAACAACACACAATACTGAGTATCATCAGTCTTGCATGATATTAGTTTATCCATTCTAAGTCTGGAGTTGTAGACACAGAAGGAACAAGGTGCCAGAACATGGTGCCAATTTTGGTTAAGACTGACTTAATCACTCTGTCACACTTTGCTAATTGACTTGTCCATATCTTCTTACTCAGGAGAACATACACATTCTAGCTTATTTGGGGTGGAAAAAATTCTCAGTTGTTGAAATTTCCAAAACATTTAGGGTTACAGCCTTAACTCTGAAGGGTAAAAGAGCCTCATAGGGGAAGAAGGTCATTGTCAGAGAAGGGAAGAGATGCAAAGGTTTGTGCAACAAAGTATGTTGTTAACCTATTTCTGTTGTTACCTCTCTTAGGTTTCTAATTGAGTACTACAGCTACAGCTGTTTCTCCTTGCCCCAGACTTCAACAGACTGTCCATCCAACATATCTTCCTCTTGATGGCTTTGTGACAAAGACTCTGGCTAGCCTGCTTGCCCAGCTACTTCTTGGCAAGCAGTTTGAAGGAATGTTTAAGGTCAATTCTTTTTATCACTCATAGTCAGAAGTTATTCAAAAATCTCTGTTGTGGTTTTGCTGAGGAGACACTGATTAGCAACAAAATCTATTAAAAATCCCTCTTGAGATATCTCATTGTTCTGTAGGTTGTTTTTTCATGACTAAATCAATTTTACCAGGAAAATAACAGAATCAATGCAATTTACTATCCCGACTTGATGATAGACATGCCCACTTTGTGTTCATTCCACTTCTGATTCCAGCTTTAACATTTCATATTTGTTGGAAGTAGTGAATTGATTAAAATGATTATTAGACCGCACACTGAGTCCTTTGGCTGCAAAGGTCAACGGTGTACAGTTTAGCAGATTTTGAGCTTGTCTGAAAGCCTCTGAGTTGTTTCATATTTTTTTTCTATGCTTCCTGCATAGAATCTCCAACAGCCTCCAGAGACAACAAAGGTTAATAAACCATATTATAAATCTATGATAAAAGAAAATAAATTGATTGACATAATAAAACAAAACCACAATAAGGGGAGTAGCAAATTATTTTCTATGATGGGCAAACTCCTTTTTTAGAATCGTGCCCAGTTTTGATGCCAAAAATATTTAAACTGTCAAGTCTCATAATGCCCTAAAATATATAAACAGAAACTGTGGGGAATGGGTAGGAGTGACTGCAGCAACTCAAGATTTTGTCATATGTGTTGTGATGACACAATGCAAACTCCATCTCTTAAGTTGGTCGGAAGTCCAAATCCAGTGGCCCAGACCCTTTGGACCTCATGGTCTGCAGACCACATGGAAGCAGTAGGGTACAGATAGGATTAAGGATTTACCTGAATGACCCCTTCTAACTCCAGTTCTATGATGGCATGAAATTACCCTGAAGGACATACATTTCCTGCTCCGATACACACAATGGCACTGTTATCTCCAGTAGGGCTGAGTGTGAGTTTTCTTGCAACTGCCAGTGAGGCTGGCTTTGGTGGTGTAACATAAGCTAGAGCTATCAGAGTTCAGCACCTCTGGACTGTGGCCCAGTCTGCATTCTGTTATGTTTTCATAAATGTACAATGATTCAGGCATCCCAAAGAGCTCAAAGTCAGCATGCAGGATTATAAGTGGAATTAACCTCTTCAGAAAATGTCATCCTCTGTTACAAATGGAAAGGTCTGTTGAAAATAATTGCAAGGTCATTTGGCACCAAGATCAGATCACACAACATCCCCCTATCTTGACAAAACAGGGATGAAAGACATTCAGATAAGGATGGAATGAATTGCTTAACAGCCTTTGTGATGTTATTGAGCTAGACTGTTCCATCCCATTCCATTCAGATTACATCATAACAATGCTTTGGTGTGGGCTATAGCAGACACACTGGCAAGAATATGAAGTGTTGGAATCACAAGGTGACTTTCACCTCTGAAGAGTTGCTTTGAATAAAAGAAAATGGAAATCATCCCAGCCGAACTTAAGCCTTCTCTGCTTGCCTCTATGAAACTGGCCAGTACACTGAGATTCTCACAGCAATACTTTATTTGCATATTTACTTCGCTCTGAGCACCATCAAATTCAATGGGACTTTCTTCTATTAAGTTCTATTAAGGGGCCATTGTATTCATGTTTACTCAGAAGTAAACGTTAAAATTATTGACTCACAGGTTATTCAACTGAACCATGCACAATGACACAAAAACAATATTGTTGTGAAAGGAAAATGTTCCTGAATTGATGAAAATCTCCATCACCATCTCTAAAAAAGGAGTAGAAAGAAGCAAAATTTAAAACCCCTGTGCATATATCCAACTTAGGACTGCAAACTCTGCAGAATCATGGAGATTTGCCCATATCCAACAAATGTGTCCATGCAACATGTTTGTATGTCTGTGTATCTCTACATACCTGCCTAAACCCAAACATTAGGCTGGATTAGGAATAATAACAACAACAACAAATTATTACAATTAGTTGCCTACAAAATAAGACACCTATTTAAAATTAATTCATCCCCTATCTGCATATGGTTACCATTCTCTCTTCATATATAAACCAGTATCACACACAGAAACACAACAATACAACATTCACATATCCTTTTTCTTCCAGCAGAAATAGCAACAGAAGAAAAGAAAACAAGGGGGAGGGGAAAGGGACATCTATACTGGAAACAGAAGGGAAAGTGGTGGGATGAAACTGGATGGAGAGGAGATAGTGGAAGAGATAACTCAACAAGGAAAGTGAGAAAATAGAAAAAAAGCACTTGTCAGGCATTGCAAAAAACAACAACAACTTTAGACTTCTTTAAGCAAACTTCCTCCCACAAACTATGGCTAATCTTTCAGTTGATTTTTACAGGCATCAACATCCACACCTTTTCAACAGTGATGCCTGCAGTCATTTACACCTCTTGCTATTTCTTGATTTTCAGTGGCTTCTTCAGTTCTTATCAGCAAATATACAGTAAGAATATCCTCCCTCTCAATATAGATCTCCAGGTCTTTCAGGTTAATATAAGTAATTGCTTGCAGGGCAAGGAAGATAAGCAAGTGCTATCTTAATTGGAAATGGTTTTGATTCTGGGCAATACGTGATCAATTAGCAGTTTGGCACCATTTTATAGAAAAAAGGAGTGTTGCATGAGCCTAAATTTCGTTTTCAGTCCCAGCTGAATCAGGTTTCCTTAAATACTGCTGATCTTTGTTTTTTTCCCCAGATTCTGTGTGGCTTTGAATTCTTAAGAGGCAAATCCTAGGCCAATAAATCCATGGAGGTTTCTGTTTCCCTTGTGATACCAGGAATGAACTGGATATTACAAGCTGAGGTGGATAACTGTCAAATGACCTTTTTGTAGAAATGGAAAACAGCTTTCCAATCCACAGAGTGAGATTTTGTGGGACGAGTGACAGTGATAGGTACTGTAGATCAACTTTTGCCTTTCTGCTCAAAGGCCTTCACACTTTTTCTCTTCTTCACCAGAAGATTCTTTAGGAAAAAAAGTTCTAAATGTGAAGCAGCTACAGTAAGTGGTCAGTAATTCAAAGGAATGGATAATGGGGAGCTGTTGAGACCCAGCTATGTTTGCCCTTAAAACTGGGAGACCAAGCTGCCTCTCCAGAGGTCAAAAGGAAAAAATAAGCCATCTGCTGCCATTTCTTTTATGGGGCTGACAATCCTTATGGGGCAGCAAGGCCAGAGGCAACATCAGTGTCAGCCGCAACTGCCACCCGACGCCTGGATGGTTAACCTGATGCATACTGGCCAGCACCCTGGTCTACAACCCAACTGCTGCTCCTTATTGCCCTCTAGGCTCTGGCAACCCTTTGATGGGAGCAGAAGCAACAGCCTGTATCAGTGGAGGCCTTCAATCCAGCAATAGGGCAGGCTCGCTGGAAGACAGCAGCCAATGGTGTGATTGCCCACTTTTGTGAACTGTGCTGGGGTGAGTACAACCATTCGAACTTTGCCAAATGGCCGCATTTGTGGCCTTGGGAGATGCAGGGCCTGGATGCACCCATAACGTAGTGGATCTGCTACTGGCAAACATGGACTAAGCTGCCTTTTCATTCTAATTTAGTTTTTTTCAGCTGTGACGGCTTTGTCATCTGGATGTGTGGGTATGGGGGAGCCGGGGGGCGGGGATAAGGGAAGGGTTAGGGTTCTTAAGCAGGATATTGTAGGGGTTTGGCTCACCTGTCTTCAATTTTAAGGAGCATTTGTAGCAGGGTTTTATTTTCCATTAAAAATTGTTGTTTCCCAGCTTAATCCTTTGATCTATAAATGCTAAAGGGACTGAATAATCTACATGCATAGGTGCCCACAACTGGCCACCATGATGGAGACATGATGACGCATGAAGGGTGACATCACAACGTAACCCCCATCCTTTCCAATGTAAGATTCAAGCACATAAGTTATGGGAGTCTGCACCATGAATCATGATATATGTTTCATCATTTGTCTCTAGCTATCATGGATGCCTACGAATGATTGTGCTCCCCTGCTCAGCAATGGATTGTTATGCTCTAAACTTTTCAGGGAAGTTTTTTTTAAAAAAAACAGGCTGTCAGGATTGTTTGATTACATGTTGGTGGCAATGCAAAGGAATGGAAACATAATGTGACAGGCAAACCTGGTTTCTATAGAAAGAAGACATTCAAAAGGTTCTTTTTAGTAGTCTGAGAATGTTTTTACTGAACAATAGTACCTATTATAGTAAATGTTTATAAAATTGGGCAGGTGGTATAAGCCAACATCCAGGAGATACCTTTGGAATTAATATAAAGTTGGGACCAGGGACCCATATCAGTGGAGGCCTTCAATCCAGCAATAGGGCAGGCTCGCTGGGAGAGAGCAGCCAATGGTGTGATTGCCCACTTTTGTGAACTGTGCTGGGGTGAGCACAACCATTCAAACTTTGCCAAATGGGAAGGGAAGAACTGAGATATAAATCTAACATGTCAGCTAAACTGTTCTTTGGAAATGGAATAAAGAAGATGTTTAAACAAACCGTATAATAAAAAACAGGGTTTCGATAATTGAAAAAGGGGAGTACAAAAAGCATCCAGCAGACAAGAGGCAGGGTTTTGGTTCTGCTGGATAATATCACCAGCTGCTATTATGCTCACACCAGGCAGAGAAAAGAATATTTAGCTAACCAATAGCAGATATCACCCCATCTTGGAGTCTCTGGATGGGGATTCAGAATTATGAGACTTAATTTGTTAAAAGTCCAAGGAAAAAGACCCAGCCAAAGAAATATTGTTGCAAGAGAACAGCCTATGCTGACAAGCTTCCTTTGCCATGAAGATCTAATAGGAATCGGTCGCCCTCTGGTGGCTTTCTATTTTTTATGTATAGGACTTGGAGATGCTTTGAAGATGACTTGAAAAAACCCTTGTACAAGTGGAGGCCAACTGTGCTATTTATTAAAGCAGACTGACTTTTTTCAGGCTTCCTCACAGGCCTGTGGGAAAAATATAAGTTGCTGCTGCATTGAGGAATCCATTCGTTAACATTAATGCAATTCTCAAGGCAGTGGCACCAATTTCTCAGGCTTGCATAGGGGTAGAGTTGCTTACTTCATAGCAGAGGAGTGTATGTGGGGGCAGGTTTATCTGCATGCCTGTCCCCAGGAGCAAACAGTGGGGTACATGTAGAAGTTCCTTGCCCAGTCTGGACCATTCAAGCTTCCTCCTAATATGAGGTATCTTGCATCCCAGGGAATTCTGGGACTGTCTAGTCACTACTTTTTGACTCAGAAAAACCTATGGGCCAGCTTCAGTAATTGTCCTGGATGCTTGGTCATCGATGGCATTTGGAAATTGTATCAGGAACTGCTCAATTTTTATCAGGACTCAAAGGTGGTTACTCCAGCCCTTTCCAGTAACATCTCAAATATCTGCTACAAGTTGTGTCTGAAGGTCTGATAAGTCTCATGGGGCTTTTGTTGAAGGTTGCAGAACCTTTGCCTGGCATTATCAGGGATAAGCCCAATCTGGGCTTCATTGTTTTCTTGATTAGTGCACAGTCTCTCATCTTTCCATGGTCATCTCAGCTATCACCACCAAGAGCAATCTGCTCAAGTTTGGTCAGAGGCAATACATGTACTGGTCTTCAGAAATCTTATGCGTGACTTCTCAAATTAAGAAAAAATGCATCTATGTCTTCTCCTTCTGGATAGCCTGGAAACTTGCATTTCTCAGCTGCTTTTCCAGTGTCAACCTTTCATGATCCAGCTGATGAGTTCCCTTTTTTCTTACCTCCTATACCTTCCACTCGTTCATTTTCAGCTGCTTTTTCAGTTCCATTTCTAGCTGTAACTTCCTTCCTTCCATTCCCAGTTCCATCCTCCTTATCTAGATTTGTGCCTTCCAGTACCTTGATGACCACTGGTCTCCTGCACTCCCACCTTGTGACCACTTTTGGGTAGAGTTTAGGCCACTGTTTCTCTTATATGCCCTTCTCTGCAGGGTTGGCTGTGATAATTTTGCCTCCCTACAGAAGGATACATTTGCAAGCTAATCCCTAACTTTAACTTATCTATCCATTGACCTGACAGCTACAAATTAAAATAAAACCATGTGTGCATTGCTCCAGTTCCTAAAAACAAAACAAAAAGAGTTTTTATATTTCTAGATCTTCTTTGGGACATGGTTTTAGCAGCATTCTGGACCAGCGTTTAAGCTATCTTTGGATACGCCAGTGCAAAACATGCCAACCCTAGCTCTGACTTGCTGTCTCTGTTGGGAGATATAGAGTGGGCTCCCCCATCACTTCCAGGTTTTTCTGCCAGGACTGAGGAAGTAATGGCAGAAGAATCCAGGAGAAAGATGGGAGAGCCGGAGGAACTGACTCTTTGCTCAACAGGTCTCTGTTCCCAGGGAGCTGCACCTGCCCTGCCAAAAAACCTTGGTGAGATCATTGCTTTCCTTTTCTTCCCTCCATTCTCTGCACAGATTAACATAGAAACATAAAATTCACCTGCAGCCTGGTCAATTTCAGACTTCAAATGTGGTGCCAAAGAGGAGAAGCTGGCAATGGGGAAGAGGAAACACCCCTTTAGGCTCTGCCAGTGCCTGTAGAAGGATTTCCCCAGTCATAGCCACCCACTTTGAACAGCCCCCACATTCTTTCTTTCCCCCTCTCCAGTTCCTTAATATAATTTGTTTTTATTTGAAACAAAGGAGGTATACATCCCTTCTCCTCACCAGGCACTAAGGAATATTGTCCTCTTATGAGGAGACATGGAGAACAGCATGCCATGAAATGAGTGGATGAGATCTTGCTCAGCCGAAACAGAGGCTACCGCTGGGACCCGGATTCAAGAAGAGGCCAGGGTGAACTAAGAAGGAGCAGGAGACACAAGGGGACCACAGATGGACCTGTGGATTGTGAAAGGAGTAACTCCAAGGCTGCTTTTCAATTTCCACCCAAAGCAGAGTCTCTTGTAGCCCAAGACAAAAGGGCCATGGAGGACAATGATAAGTGAATGAGGTGGGTCATGCCTGCACCAGCCTAAACTGACTCCTGATTGGGTCATCCCCAGCATCATTGATGAAGCATCATAGATTGTGTCCAACGAAAAATAGGTGTTGGGAGAAGAGGTAAACACTTTAACACCAGAAGAGCTAAAGAAAACTGTAAGCTGCATTTAGGTGGGCTGAGGATAAGATGAAGACAGCATCATGCATACCTGTCCTTTAAAAATTGTTAGCAAGGTGTTTTCATGGCTAGGGGAATGTGAGGAAGAGCTCCAAGGAGCAAGCCTGACTTGAAAGTCTTTAATTCTTATTATCAACCTTTTAAACCCTACAGTTTAGGACTTGACTATCAGAAAGACTGTCTTCTCCTGTTACGATTGCATTTATCCACCACCCTAGAAATTATTTTATTGGGCTACTTTGAACTGTTTTTGTGGGACAGGTAAAGCTGACAGTGAAAAATCCCCTCAAGCTACTGTCTGAACTTTGATAGAATTTAATCCTCAGACTGGAGTAGCCATTCATTCCACTCAACCCAAAAGTTTAAGTTAGAGCTTTGACCACATATTATCAATGGAAGTATGAACAGGATCTGATCTGGCATTGAAGCGGGCAGCCCAGAGATGTCCACAAGGGAGGTAGAAAAAAGTCATGCCAATGTAATTGAAGCCCTGCATCTTTTTATCTATGTTGCACATAAAAAAGGGGCAGAACTTCAGTTGTGCTGGCATGGATGCTCTAACCCTAACCCTTTTGACACCTCCCCCCCACTTTATCTTGTGACAAGCCCTGAATCTGTATTTGAAGTGCAAATCAGGCCTTAAGTCCAATCCAGCAGCTGCTACATAGCTTACTTCTGTTATAAAAACTGACCTGACTTTAGATCAGACTATTTGAAAGACTGCATTTTTTTCCACATGAGCCAGCCTGCTTTTATGATTGCTTTTATGACTGATGAGAAAGCTTTCTTTGGTCCTGTTATCAACAAAAGCAGCTATGATGGTAACGTTTGGGATATCAATTCCCAAGCTGCCCTATTTTTGTTTTGTCTAGCCAACAAAGACACTTTTGGTCAGGCACATTTTTGGCATCTGAATGAGCCCACTGCTGAAGTAGCCTTTAAACTAGTGGATGCTATTAATGCTTTCTGACTACTGTGGTTTTCATACGACAAATTGTGAAGTTTCATAGATAACTTTGCTATATGTATATTTCTCTAATTTACTTCAATAAATTCTTCTAGAAATATAACTGAGTCTGATACTCCATTTTTACTGGAGTGTGTTGTTTGACATACTTCACTGAAATTCTCTGAAGTAGGATTTTTGCTCCCTCTAATGGTCTCAAGATGATATAAGGTTTTTTTTTTTTTAAAACCACTCTATAACTCAGTAATGTGGTAGTAACATTTGCATAACTTAAATTGGATATTTTTAATCAATGAAAATCAGTGTTACTTCACAGGAGCTATTTTGTCAGTTATAGCCAATGGCCCACATGATAACATTTAAAACATTTAAACATGGTAAAAGCTGTTAAGGACAGTTTTTTTGGACACAAATAATCCAGATATAATTGATGAGTCTATTAATATAGCCTCTGTAATGTATTCCATAAAATACCTTTCATGAAAAAGTCATAAGCAGAACTTAGGAACAAAACCAACATAATTTTTAAAATATTAATTTCAAAGTAATAATCATGAGATAAGGAAGGGTATGACTAATCTATCTCTCCTTCCTGAAATCTCTTTCTGAATTTCACACGTAAGTTCTGCATATACGATGTACAGTTTTCTAACAAATAAGTTGGTATAGAAAGTGAATATATATTTAGAAAAGCAGGCATTACTCCAAGAACTTCAATTCATTCAATCATCTGTTTTTTCCAGAACAATATAAGGTTACATTTCCCTTCTAATGTTCATAAAAACTGGGGGTCAGTGAAGGCTCTTGGAATACACAGGCAGCAAACAGACCTGCCATTAGGATCTCCCTTGAGTTTTCCCTTGGGAAACCTTATCTAGTGATATGCCAAATTAATAAAAAATACATGATGGGCTCCATGGGATATAGAACTACTCTGTTAATCTGTAACACTGCAAGGCAGTAAGGGTCAAAGACAGTGTTTCTCCAACTTGGCAACTTTAAGATGTTTGGACTTCAACTTGCAGAATTCTCCAGACACCATGCTGGCTGGGGAATTCTGGAAGTGGAAGTCCACACATCTTAAAGTTGCCAAGGTTGAGAAACACTGTTCTAAGAAGACAATCCTGATTTCCTTGGAGAGCTGTCCATGACAGATTAGGATGGGACAGAAATGCCACCCTGCCAGCAGAGAAGAGTTACTTGCTCTGGGTGGAGGGAAGAGTCCAGCCTCAGAACTTCCATATTCCTGTAGCAAAAAAAAAAAAAAACCTGCCATAGGCCCAAAGCTGCTGCTGGTAATGCTCCTGCCAAAAGTAGCTTCAAAATGCGGCATTCTGGGAAACATTTTAGGCCAAGCTGCCCTCAGATACAGTACCTGTTTTTTTCCATGAATCTTCAAGGAGAAATCCCATTTTCTTACTGGAAAATGCAGGAGGGGAGTTGTTAAAAAGGAGATGTCGTAGATATGAAAAAAACACTACTTCTTTTCCCTCCTGAACTTCAGCTAGAATTGTCCTGCCTAACTCATGTGGATGGTTGGAAGGCGCTCACATGAATGTGCATGCATAAACAGATTCCCAGAATACATCTATTCACATATACGGCATAGTCACACATTTACCCATTCATCCGTCTACACACACACAAACTCACAAACTCACGCATACTCATCATCTTGACCTAGTGGAATGAAGAAGAATCCTCCTTCCTCTTTCTCCAAGGCATCTGGTTTCTGGCCACGCTTCCCTAATGACGTTAGCAGTCAAAAAGGGTTTCTGAGATGGGAAAATGTTATCCTTCTTCCTCTCAACTATGTTGTGCAAGTATCCTGGACAACTAATGGGTGACCTGGGGAATGAACTTTTCTGCTGATGATTGCTCGACTTTGTGTGCATGGTAAAGCCAAATGTTGCTTCATGCTACGCCCTGAAGCAACATGAATACTTGCAAAGTGAATGTATATTGCAAGCACACCCTTTTTCTTGTTTTTTGGGGTCGCAGTCTAGCTTGCTTAAGAAGTATTACAAAACCTAATATTTCCCTAATCAGCATGTAACATTATGACTGTAAGAGAGAACTATTGTTATAAAACTCAAGCATTCCAAAATCACAACTGCATTTGCATTGCTCTGGCTCTTGTGAAATTGATCATCAGATACTGGGGAATTTCCATTAGATATAGCAAGATTTTTAGTTCAAGTTTTCTTTGACAGCCAGTTTTAAAGCTCAAAGACTCAAATGCTACTTAGTGAATATCCTATGAAAATGTTAACATATTTGTTCAGGGACTTTTGCAAGTGGATCTATTTATTTCCCACCACCATTTTAAGACAGATAATATGTCTTGGTAAGCACATCTGTACTTATGATTCAAACTGCTCTTGTCCTGCACTCATGCTGGTTTGATTCTATAGTGGCTTAAGAAAATCTTGCCCAAACTGATAAAGTTTGGCAACAGCTTTCAAAGTATTCAGTCCAGACTGCAGGCTGCTACGTCCTTCAACTGGGCAATTCCCCAGCTCTTCCAAGAAAACAATGGCCAATTGTTTTTCTTCCTGTGGGCAGCTCTTCCTGTATATACTTGTGTGAGTGTATTTTATCTATATCTACACGTACACCATCACAGAAAGTCAACTTAAATTTATGTACCTGTATACAAGTTTAAAGCATCAAAATACAACAAGCTGCTTTAAAGTAAACATTCCCTTCTTTCCATCCTGTTCTACTCTGATACTGTCAAGAAGACAGTAATTTTAACGAAAAGAAAATTTAAAGGTAAAAAGTTTCACTTAGAATGCAAGAATTTTTGACTAATGGAAAGGTAAGCTAGGCCTAAACATGGACTAAGACTCAGCAACATCCAGCAGACTATAATCAAGGAGAATCAGATGCTTTTATTTATTATGTGCCTTATTCACATATAGCTGTGCAGAACCTAACTATATTATGTGGTGGCTCAGGGCTGGTATAAGATACATATTTTTTAACAACAGTGGTTCTCCCTCAGCCTCATATTAAGATAACCAGCTTTAGCCTGAAGTCCATAGAAGAAATCATCTGCATTCAAAAGCAATGTAAATTATGAGACTGAAAGGCCATAGAAATAGTGCTGCAGTTTTTGCAGGCCTTTGGGCAATAATTATCAGCTTCCCCCTTCGACATTCCCGCAGCGACATTCTTGAGAATGTATACATACAGTATTTTCTAGGACTACTGCTTAACCACAGTCAGCAGGCAGATGCCACCTGAGATTAGGGACAAGAGTCCTAGTCCTGATTCTGGAATCTAGATCAGTGTTTCTCAACCTTGGCAACTTCAAGCTGTGTAGACTCCAACTCCCAGAATTCCCCAGCCAACATGGCTGGCTGGGGAATTCTGAGAGTTGAAGTCCACACATCTCCAGGTTGCCAAGGCTGAGAAACACTGATCTAGAGTATAGGTAATTATTTTTGAAAAGCATTCTCATTTCATATATTATTACATCTATGCCTGAAACATGTTAGTATGAATGGACTCTTAAACCCTCTGCACTGAGAAAGGGCATTAGGTGGCCTTTTAGCAAACTGGAGCACTGATCCCAGCTCATGTTATGTAATGTAATGTAACGACGACAGAAAAATGCACATATCTGTATATATGGTTGAGATTGTTGTCATTGGATTTTGGAATCCTATAATTTAAAAACCACTTCAGAAAGTAATTTGCTTTTTCTTAAATTACTTTTTGGGGTCAATGTAGGCCACAATGGGCAGGCAATTACATGATAACATGAAGCAAGTGATTTTTGGAACAATTTTCAAAGAGGTGGTTTGTTCTCCTTTTCAAGTTGTGTGTCAAGTTTTCCCAATGAATCACCTGCCTATTTTGTTTTGTTTTAAGCCATAAAATTGGGATGAAAACCACACCTCCATTTACTGGCAGTTTGCCACTGAATTTTAGCTATAGCATTTCAGGCTAATTTGGCAGCTGTGAAAGGAAAAAAAAAAAATTTGGAGGGTCTATGTGTCCCCTGATTTGATCCCCCAGCAGAGTGTATAATATGTAATTATTAGCCTACCAAATATTCTTAGGTGTATATTTAGAATTGTGATTAGTTTGAACATGATTATGTGAATTAATGTGGATAATCATATAAGCTATTTCAGCTGAAGATACTTGCTATTCATGTATAAGCATAAAATTGGACTGCAGGATTTTTCTTTTCTGTAACTAATTTAGACCATTTTCTAAGGCCACCAGCTGGTTCCAGCTATTGTAAAAAGTCCAGCAGGTTGCACAATAATAATTTTGTTGAGAAAAGATCAATCGTGAGGAACCAAACCATTCACTTTAAGTTCCATTCTCTTTTGGTTAAATAAGAGGCTACTCTTAAAGTTGATTTTGAAATTTCAGTTGGTAGTATAGTAGTGTGACTGCTGAAGTGCCAGTAGAGGCTACTGGTTATCTTATGATGTGTACTGTATTGTATCAGGAGCATTAGGCCTACATCCATTTCTAAGCCAAACTGAATTTATCAGACTTTAAAGCTGTAGACCCAGTTAAAGTACATCCAGAATACTGCTTGCGCATTGAGATCAGCATCAAGAGACTCTACTTATATATCCTCTGTAAGACTAGTTACATTAGTTGGCAAAAGGTAGTAGTTTTTCAGCACTGGCCTCATTTAGAGGACTCTGTTCAAATTAATCTCTTGTATGTTTATCATTACAGATCTTCAAGCAACTCCTGAAGTTTATCAAATAATAAATAAATAAATAATAAATGTTCAACTTATTTAGTTGGCCTGTATTTGAGTTAGAACACCACTGGGATTGTTATATATTAAATTCTACTGGCTATTTTGAAAAAAACTTAGTATTTCTGCATTATATTTTGTTGTTTTGTGTATGGCCCTTTGTGAATTTTTTTTTAAAATAATAGCTTATATTATTTTGTAATGGAGCAAAGAACATGAGAAGAAAATAACAAAACATAGAGTTTTCCAAATCAGGACCAATAAACTCAGTCTCAGTTTAGCTTAACGAGCTATATGTTACCTTCATGGGTAGAATACTGGATTTCAAAGTATATAATGAATGGTTGGAAAGGCAGTACCCTTAGATGTTTAAGTATGTCATTCCAAGCAGCAGAATGAGGATGAAGTCTCACCTTTTTATCAGATTCCTATGAAAACTGATTTCTTAGTACAGAACTGTTTTTTTGATGGGAAGAAAATCCCCATTTTTGACATCATTCAACCAATCAGAAAATCATTTAGAGACTTTTCCCACCTGCCTAACAAGCCTGCACTTACATTGTAAATGGTCTAGGCTAACACAACTGAGATGAGCAAAGGAAAGGAAACCTTTCCATCCAGTTTGTATGATTCTAAAACTATAGACACATTTAAATAAAAAGAAGTAGATTTTATTATAAATAAAATCCACACTGCTTTTATCTGGCAAGAGGAACTGATTTATTTGCCAGCATTTATTTTGGTAAAAAGGGGAAGAAAGCAGACTGATCTTTCAAAGCCTACTGTTTCATATCCCTGTGCAACAACAGAAAAGCTTCCCTAAACATCTGATTGGAAGAACAAGAACTTGTTGAAAAGGTAGTCTTTCAGTTAAAAAGACCATGAACATTATTAATTACTAGCAGCTTGAATTGGGCTTAGAAATTAATTAAATAAATGCAGTGCGATTATAGGAAGAACTCTGGGAATACCATATAGATTTTTTTTCTATGTTTCTACCAATATATGTTTCCTGAAGCTGCAATCCTTGCAGCTTAATTCTGAATATTTATTCAGAATTAGATTGTATATATAAGTAACTACGTTTCTCTAATAAGTATATTTAGCGTGGCAGTTTAACTATTCCCTTTGGAGTTCTGTGAATTCCTCAGCTTCTCTATTAGCCTATGACCAAATAAATGTTGTTTTCTGATGACTGAAAGAAAAAAGTTGTAGTGATGAGCAATCGTCTATTATATTTTTCCTTGCTTGTGATATATTGTAAGGGGAAAACATTTTAGTCTACATTTTGTATGATAGACCCATTGAGGTGGTAGTGGCCATTTTAGCAACAGGGAGGCAGCACTGATAATAACGAGCAGCTATGAATTGGAGAAGAGCTCACAAATGTCAACCCTGATTTTCAGAGAAAGGCTAGAAATATTGATTAATAATAATCACTTAGTAGATTCATAAGGCCACCAAATCAGGAGACTCAAAGCAGCATATAAAATTAAAATCTTAAAAATATGAATACAAAATGAAATACATAGATGCAATGCAGTGGGGAGGGGGGATATAGATAAATTTCAACCATCCATCCATCCACCAGTTGGAATCACAAATCACTCTGGCCTCTGGCCTGTCTGAAAAATCAGGTTTTTAGAGCTTTTCTGACGGAGGCTTGGTTGGGGCCAGGGGAACCTCCAGGGCTGGTATTCTAGAGGGCAGGAGCAGCAACAAAGAAGGCAACAATTCTGGGGTCCCAATATATGGTACTGTTTACTCAACCTGCAGTGTGCCCTGTCTAATGCTATGGGATGGGCAGAGGCAACTGGATTCAATGCATTGCCCTATTTTCCCCCATGGAGCCTGCAATACCCAAATGACCCATGTTGGTCTTTATAGAGGCTATCCAGCACCCTGATTTGCCCTTGGAAGTCCACTGCTAATCAGTGCATCTCACAGACCAGGGGTGTCACATGGGTGTGCCAAGGTACAGCCATAACGGTTCTCTTGGCTGCATTTTGGACCAACTGTAGCTTCTAGGTGGTCCTCAAGGGCAGCCCCATGGAAAGTGCGCTGTAGTAATCCAAGCAAGTGATGACTAAGGCATGAGTGACTGTGGGAAAGGCAACGTGGTTATTTTAAGGGAACTCCTGAGTGTTAACAAAGGGAGAATTTCATACAAAGCTGTATTTCTGGGTGCTGAGAGCTACAGTTCCTCTCAAACAGCAACTTGATTTTTACTACTCTTTGATATGCTTCAGAAATCAGAACATACAACATGAGCCAACAGCCAACTAAGCACAACAATCCTGTTTCCTGAAAGAACACATTTATATTAGGGACCATCTGCTCCAGAAAGGATTTAAAGACAAGAAAGTTTGGTAAGTGGGCAAGAAATTTTCAGGTGTGCCAAGAAAAGCAGATTACTGTCCACAAGCATTATTTGTAGGCAAAATTGTACACCCTCAGCTATTGGAACCTACTGTAGGGTCATAGCTTTGTGAATACCATGAAAGATAAGGAAAAGACATTTATGATTTTTTCTAGTTTTCTGGTTGCATTAGTATCTGATTTGTCCATAAGCATACTGTTGCTTGCCTGAAGCCCTGATACCTATGAAAGGCTTGTTGGAAGTTTTTATTAGCTTGTAGGTTGATTTTGTGTTGTGTGAACAGATGGCTCCTAATGCCACAATGTCTCACACACACACACACACAGTGTGGAGCTATTTTATTATTTATCTCCTTAATGGATTTTCTTAGATAAGACCAAATGTTGGTTAAAGTAATGGGACAATATGGGAGTGCCACTCTTTGGACCTGTGGTAAGAAAACCATAAATTAGGCATGGAAATTGCACAAAAAAGCACTGCTTGCAGGAGACAAACTTGGTTCATATTTTGTCTCCTGAGCTTAAGATAAAAAGAGGTCTCATTCTTTGGACATTTGTTCTCTGCAAATCAAGAAAACATGCCTGGACTAGACATAGCTGCAGAGTCAGGACCAACTGCATTCATTACAATTTCTTTGGGAAGACATCTGCCAAGATAGCAAAAAGCAGAGACTAAAATTTCATAGGAAGCTATTTAAAAAGCCCATGTGTTTTGGAAATCTCATTTATCAAGAACAGTTACTGGATATTCATTTTAATAATATGAATGGTCTCTTTTCTCATGTAGCTGTTTAATTTCTTGTGTGGAGGGGGTGAAATCAACATTTTAAATTGCATAATAAAACATTATGACATCTTACAAAATTTTAGTTTCTTCTTTTTTCCACCCTTTGGAAATACAGCCATTGTGACATTCAGCAACATAATTCAGCTTGCTTGCTTTCTGTTATGTATTTCGTTGGGTGGGCATGTGGGCATTTCCTTTTCAGCAAGAACAGAGGAAGGTAAGTTGCTCCTGTATCTTTAAAACACGATGTCTGAATGATTCAGCATCCCAATTATTTTTCCTATGCTAGCAGCTAAGTTTTTATCTGGGGAGCATGTATCTCTTGTAGGCATAAGAGGTATCCAGATTCTAAGAGTAGCAGGTAGCTCTTGTGGAGCATGTGACTCACAGTTCTCTATGCAGATTGGGGCTGAGCTGGCCTGGAGTTGGGCTAAAGTGCCCAGAATGATAGGAACAACAGGAAGGCCTGCAGGCCTGGAGAAAGCAAAGAGTGTATGCTAATAAGGTAGAGTCTGTGGGTATTTGCAGAAAACCCTGAGAGAGAAAGCACCACGGGTGACTGAATTTATGTGCTGAAGGTATGAGTCATGGATCATGTATGCTGGGATGAGAAAAGAGTTCTGTGTGTTGGTAGAATGATCCTAAATGGAAGATAACTCATCCGCCATGTACTCAAGTCTCGGGCAGACTGCCTGTCTTTTAATCTCACAATTTTGCCTTTCTATTAGAGGAAAATATTATGATTTTAGAGTGGTTGTATTCTAAGACTTTTCCATTTTAAGTCTGAAAATAGAGACTGTGTTGGATTTTTCTGCAGATTTGTTAGAAGGCCTTGGAGCCTTTTGATTCAAGAAAATCCCTAAGTATTATTTATTTATTTACAAATGTTTTTATATCTCTTCTGTCATCTGACTCTAAAGCAACAGTATGCAACCTTACAGTATGTAACTTTATAGTAATTAACAAATCATCATGATCAAATATATCAAATGAATAAATATGATCAACATAAATCATACTGCAGTCATAAAAACCATGATTTCTTATATGATCAAAAGAACCAGATCTATCCCAAGCTCAGATGCCTCTCTCTTTCTGGCCTTGGTCCCCAAATGCATACTGTATTGAAAGAGCCATGTTTTTTAAAGCTTCCAGAAATAAGGATATGGTCCTTGTATCTCATGGGAGGGCCTTATACAGAAGAGCTCCTGAAGATGCTCCTCTCCAAGTCTCCTCTTATTGCACATCTTGTGTGGATAGGGACTCTCAGCTGACACTCTCCACAGGATCACCTTGGACAAGCAGATTCTGTTTGAAGCAAGCAGTCTCAAAGATGATCAGGCTCTAAGCCATGTAACAATGATCACCAGCACTTTGAACTGCACCCAGAAACAAACTGTAACCAATGCAACTCCTGTAATATGATAATGCAGGATTGTCCCAGTTAAATGAAAGCCACTACCACTGGTTACAGCTCTTAGATAGTCTTCAGTGCCAGTCCCAGGTACAAGACATTATGGGGACAAGAGTAGCTCTTCTGCTCCAGGAATAGTCATACAACTAGCATACCAACCAACACTGAGCAAAGGCCCTCCTGGCCACAGCTTCTACCTCCTGTTCCAGCAGGAGCTAGAGTTGAACATCCCTTGGGTACCAAGTCTTTCTAGAGGAACACAACCCCATCTAGAGGTAATTTTGGTATTGTCCCAGAGTTAATTAGTTTCTGAGGAACTGCAACTCCATCTTGCTAGGGTTGAGTCTCAACCTGTTTCTTGCTATCCAGACCCTTATAGCTTTCAGGCTTTGAGACAAGATTTCCATGGATCTTCTGGGCACCCTGGGGTAAGGATGTATCATGGGGTATTATTGATGATACTGAACCCTAAACTGCTGGACTAGCTCCTCCAACAGCTTCATATAGATATTAAATAAGATGGCAAAGAGGATCAAGCCCTGAGACAACTTATATTGGTGTCTATGGGCTCAACTCTTTTTCCCCATACACACCTAGAACTGCTCCCTTAGGAAGAAACCAAACCACTGAAGAATAATGACCCAGTTCCCAACTATCATAGCCAGCTCAGGAGGATACCACACTCAATGGTATCAAAGACCACCAAACAACCTAGTAGGGCTAGTAGGATTTTGTTCCCCATATCTAAGCCTCACCCTAGATCATCACTGAGAGTGATCAGTGCAGTTTCAATCCCATGCCTGTGCCTGAACCCTAATTGAAAGGGATCTGCTTCTTCTGAATCCCTTCTCAGTAGTCAGCCCATCATTTCTTCATAACATTTCCCCAAAAGGGCAGGTTAGAGACTGGGCAATAGTTGTCCAATCAGGCTGGATCTAGGATCTGCCCTTAAGGAGGGGTCATACTAATATAGTCTTCAACCATAACAGCATTTCCCCCTTTCACAATGAGGCATTCACAACCACTCAGATTCAAGTTTTTGTCCTATCTCGAGTAGCACATACAAGCCAGGTAAGACAGGGATCAAGCCCACAGGTGGCAGAGTTTATCTCCTGAAGGACACTGTCCACTTTCTCAGGATACACAGATTCAAACTCTTCCCATATAACACTACTAGATGTTACCCTTGGTGCCTCTCTAGATTGGTATATAATTAAAGGCTGTTTGGGAGAAATTTTGTCAGGAGCCTTTGTCATCTCCATATTCCAAAAGTCAACTAGGCTCTCCACAGAATCACCCTCCAAGTTGCTGAGAATCTCCACAAGTGCCATCTGGAAACTAAATGGATCCATAAAATGTCTAGAGGAAAGATCCATCTAATTGATCCCATCTCCCTGTAGAGGTTTGTGGCACCAGTCAACCCATAGTCACTAGAAAGTGATTTGTCCATGACAAGGTGAAATTCTTATATCCCCTACCACCAGATCATGTTCCAATTGTCATCTACAGGAGTGAAACAACTGCCAATGGAGAAGTTGATAATGTTTTATATAAAACTTAACACAAGTTGACAAAAGAAGTATCACAGCTTGATGATGGCTCTGTGATTTTTAAGGCACTGCATTAGAAAACAAAGTGCTGCTCTTGAGGGTGAACAAAAGCTACTGAATTGTTTGAGAACCAATTTTCTGTATTACACTTCATAATTTAAGATTTGCAAATACAGTAATTGTTGGTAGCATTAAGTGGCAACAATTTTAGGCAGTAGGATTAGAACATAATTCCAACACCCACCCTTTACAAAGCAATTCTAGTCATTTCTCCACCATAACAGGTGAACAGGGCATGTTTATGTGGTGCTCTTAACCATGTTTAACTTAACCATGGGTCATGGAATTAACCTTTTTAAATTTTTTATATTTCAAATTTAGTCACCACCCCTCTCACTCAAAGAGCGACTCTGGGCAGTTTACAATAAAACAATAAATAATCAAAATTAATAACCAGGTGGTAATCATAATCATGTGGTTAATTGATCTTTGCCATAACTGACTATAGTATGGCTGATTTCCAGCAAACTAGCTAACCGCATTTTAATCTAAGGGTTTGGATGAACCCAGCCCCAATGGGTTAGTTAGTTAAAGGCTCAATTGTGCTGCGAGCCTAGAAAATTGGCTGAACTAACTAACTATGAGTAAGCATGCCATCCTGCAAAGACAGCCGCTGACTTCTGTCCATTTCTCACGCAGAGCCTTCGTGGGAGTCCAAGACCTTTCGGTGGGAGAAATAGCAAGAGGAGCGGGATGGGGCGGCGGGTATCACTCTTTCCCAAGGCCCGCATACAGCAGGTTTGTTTACGAGTGTTTCGATGCCTTTTCCCGCCCAAAACCCAGGCGTCGTCACCAGGACGCCTCCGGGCGGGCTCACAAGCGACGCGCCTTCCGGCAGGGCGAAACCTCTCCGATCAGCTGAAGGTTATCTCGGGCGGGGCCGCTCGGGCGGGCACGGGGGGAGCGCGAGAAAGGCGGAGTCGGACCGCGAGAGAGCCCACCTCCGGAGGGATGCCAGAACCAGTCAGAAGGGTGCAGCGCGGGCTCCTCTATTTAGTGCCCGGCGGGGGGAGTGTATGTGTGCCTCCGCTGGCGTCTGTTTGTGCCCGTAGCCGCTATGCGGGATTACGATGAGATCATCGCCTTCCTGGGTGAGTGGGGCCCCTTCCAGCGCCTCATCTTCTTCCTACTCAGCGCCAGCATTATCCCCAATGGCTTCAACGGCATGTCTGCCGTTTTCCTAGCCGGCACTCCCGAGCACCGGTGCCGGGTGCCCGCCAGCGCAAACCTGAGCGCGGCGTGGCTCAACGCCAGCATCCCCCTGGAGGAGCGCGACGGGCGGCAGGTGCTGAGCCAGTGCAGGCGCTACCGCCTCGAAGCCCTCATCAATTTCTCTGCCTGGGGTCTGGAGCCCGGCCGCGATGTCGATCTTAGCCAAGTGGAGCAGGAGACGTGTCTGGACGGCTGGGAGTATAGCCGGGAGGTTTATCTTTCCACGATCGTCACGGAGGTAAGGAGGTGCCTGATCGCTCGGTGGCGGGGATGGCGGGGGGAGGAATCGGTCGCAGCTGGTGGTTTTGTTCCGGGGGACGGCTGCACAGCGTCGGGGAGGTGGGTAGCAGGCTGGCGAGCCTGGGCAGGAAAAGCGGCAAGAGAGATGCCTGTGCAGGGGCATGTGAAAATGCGAAGCCGCCGAAGCAGAAAATGGAGAAGGTAGGGCCGGGGTGCAAAGGCGAAGGAAGGAGGGGCCTTGCTGGGGCCATGTTGTACGAGGCTTTCCAAGCAAGGAGATGTCCCTGTCTGCAAAGGACCGCTGGGCTTCTCTTTGCAAGAGAGAAAGCAGTTTGTTGCAAAAGCGTGCTTGAGCACGTGGCACGCGTGCGATTGCGTAGGTGCAGTACCGTGTTTCATTTCGGCGGCGCCGATTAATTATTGCTAAGATCTCTGGAAGGGGGTATATTTCGGAGCTGAGCCTTAGCGATATCCTTACTTAACAGAATATCTTCCTGATAATTTGGAAAAGGCCTTATTAGCAAAAACTGGAAAGGCGTTTGTTCTTGTATCGCACGGCATTTCACCCACATTGTGCTTTTTAAATCTGTAAACTAACGGGCTTTCTCTGCCGCTTCTCTTTCATGAGTGGGGGATTGGGGAAAGTGATGCTTGTTTGCGGATGTGAGCAATTCCCATAAGTATTTTCAGTATTTATGACATTACTCTGCGATCTCTGTGACTGCATTACAAAGGCTGTCTGCATGAATGTATAGGCTTTATCTCGATAAATGTGATGGCTGGATGAAGTTATACAGTAAATACATGCATTTCGATTTACTTGGGCATTTAAAATGTAATTAGCATTTAGCATTTTTCCATCTCTCTCACACACTACATACGTGTGTGTTATATACATCGAAAAGAATCATGTAGCATCTGCTCATATATGTATGATTTGAATACTCCATCCTTTATTAAAAGAACAATAAATTCCAAACTTCATTTCATTCATTTATAATGTTAATTTCTCAGACCACTCCTCACCAACATCACTAGGTGGCTGACAAAATTTTAAAACACATGATCGAATGCTACCATTAATAATAATAATAATAATGATAAAAAAATGAAGGGCAGGGCAGGTGGGCAAGCGCAACAATTAACAATATAATTTCAATGGCAGTTTCACACAACGTCTCTAGGAAGAGCTAAATCATTAAGGCTCTCTTAAAGGACAACAAGATTGGAGCCACAGGCCTCAGGGGGTATACTGTTCTAAAGGGCAGGCACAGTGAAATTATTTTAATTAAATATCAAGAAATTCAATATACAGAAAAAGATCCAGAGGCCATCAACTGTTCATAAATTTCCAGATTAACAGATAAGTCTTGACTGGACTGACCTTAACAGAGGGTATGCCAAAGTCTGAGTACTATGTCAAAAAGGCCTTATCTCAGGTCACCATTGGTATTTCTAATGGTGGGAGCAGTTGGGTCTGCAGGGGAGATAGCAGTAGTCAAAATATCAGTGTGACTGGGTAATCTCAGCCCCACCTCTTTTAAACATGCAGCAACCTGCTGTACTTGCCATTTTGAAGTTGACACACACATGCCCTGTGAACTTCCAAGGGTAGGACAGTGAGATGGACATGACGTTGCTCCAGGTCCCATTTAAAGTAGAGTTCAGTATTTGACATGAAAAGTTTGACAGCTGTCATTCTTAAGCTAAACAAATAAATTTCACTATTCACACTTTACACACTTCTTGTTTATTAGACTATGACTTAAATAGACCAAGGCAATACAGAAAAGAAATTACACTGATATAGGATGTGGTGCTCTCAGCAGGTAGCAGCAGAGTGTGAACCTTGGCTGATTGCAGAAGTTAAGTAGGGTTTGGTCTAGTCAGTACTTGGATGGGGGACAGTCTGGGAATTCTAGGGCTGGAAAGTCAAATTGCATGCCAGAAAGAGGCCGTGACAAATTCTTTCTTTCACTCTGCCAGGATGATGGCATGGATACAGACCCCAAGAGCTGAGCTCAACTTAAGACCTTTATTTTTTTTAGAACGTGGTGAAAAGTGTGGGGGGGAGGAGTTCAAATGGCTATTTTATTCCCATTTCTCTCAGATCTTTAGGCATAACGTCTTCTGCTGACTTAAGTACGTGTGCAGGCTGATAGAGGGAAGGATTCTCCTTCAGATTTCACATAGAAAAATGGATTTTTAGGAATCAACATGTTGAGAAAACTCATAAAAGAGATGTACTAATTGGAATATACTGTTTTGGAGAAAAAAAAAGTTTAAAAATCATACCTTGGTCAAATTTTATGGAATGTGGTTGGCAGTTAGTATTCAGCATGTCCTACCACACCAGCTGCTCTTGTGGCCTTGTACATGGTCTTGAGTTCCCATTGTTTCCTGTGGCTGGGACAATCAAACAGTTTTGAGTTTTGTTCTGATGGAACACAGCCAACTCTAAATGTTTAAACCAGGGTTTTTCAACCTTGGCAGCTTTAAGATGTGTGGACTTCAACTCCCAGAATTCCCTACCCAGCCAGAACCTGTTGATTGGGGCTGTTGTTTCTTTATCTTGAACAAAATAAATTACCAGTTTCAGATATATCCATGCTATCTATCCATTACCCTGTCTGCCCACCACTGTCTTGTTGGGATTCATTATACGTTTTAGGCCTCATCCAATTCAGATTGCCTACATGTGCTGGACTAGCAGAAATACTGGACTTGATTCATCCCTGCAGGCCCCTGGGAGAGAAACCACTCTCATTGCTCCCTTAAAACCAGAAAAATGACCTGAAAAGTTAAAAAAAAAAATGGGGGCAATAAAAGCAGGGATGGCTCCGGGAGGTAAACCATTCCTATTCTTATCTTTATCCTCGCTCTAAATCCCAGGACCACTGCTGACCTGTAAAGCGCCTTTGTGCAAAAACGTTTTTTGCTGCCAGAGCATCAAGTCATGTCACGGGGCAGCTGTGGCTTCCTGGCACTTTTAACTGGATGGGCTTCTTCCTCCAACCTGGTGCTCTGTAATGTGGCACTGGGTTACAGGTAGAGCTTGACTTATGATCACAATTGGGGCCGGAACTTCCATCACTAAGAGTTGCAGTCATTAAATGAGTCATGACCAATTTTATGACCTTTTTTGCTGCAGTTGTTAAGCGAGTCATGCAGTTGTTAAGAGAATTTAGCTTCCCCTATTGACTTTGCTTGTCGGAAGCTGGCTGGGGAGGTCATAAACGGCAGTTACATGACCCCTGGGATGCTGCAACCATCATAAATACATGTGGGTTGCCAAGCACCCAAATTTTGATCATGTGACTGCAGGGACGCTGCAACGGTTGTAAGTGTGAGGACTGGTCGTAAGTCACTTTTTTGAGCGCCGTTGTAACTTTGAACAGTCATTAAACAAATGGTTGTAACTCGAGGACTACCTGTACTGCTGTTCCCAGTGTTTGGCCCCTATGTCATTGCATTTTTGTGCAGTGCACAACTTGCACACCTGCTTGCGACGACCTTGCTAAATCTACCCTAAATGGGCTGAAATTCAGTGGTGTGATTTCAAGGTGCCTAGGGTCATAAATGGGATATAGTGTGTCTGCATGCAGGCCCACATTTTTCCTCTCCCCCTAGAATAAACCTTGTCCCAGTCTAAGAATCAGTGTTTCATAATTCTGCTCCTCAGGTCTTAGATCATACACTGATGAATATAGGAATTATCTTCCTGCAAAGCACTACATCTTGGCGAGCCACATGTTGAAGTTAATAAGAGGTAGCATGAGTGCAGCCACAACATTTTTGTCTTCATAATTACTTTTTTAAAGTGGTTGCACAGTAGACACTTCTGGAGAGCTCATAATGGGTTTTTTAAGTTGCCTGATTGGATCAGTGGAGATGCTGCTGAATTTCTTCAGCATCTTATTCATACACACAAAAGTGAACCAGTGAGACATATAGATTTTCAAGAGGTCTGTTTTCACACATGTGTACTGTACAGATTGACAAGGAAAACAGGACTGAGTTTTTAAAAAGTTGCTGATTACTGATGTAATCTTGCTCTGTGTAGGCAGCAAGGCACTCTAACACCAAAATAACACACAAATCCTGTTTGCCAAGCAATTTATCTCTCATCTGGTAGAGGTATCTCTCATCTAGTAGAAACATGCAACCCTTGATGATTTAGCCTCTTCTATTCTGGTGGTGTAATGTAAAATTATGGGGTGTAATTGATGAGATTTAAGGGAGGTTTTTTGTAAAAAAAATCCACCTCTACACCATTTTTAAAAAAATAATGCTGCAGGCAATTATTGTACTGAGTAGGTTGCCAGCTGGAATTCTGACTCATTTTCTAAGGTGTCATTCAGTTATCTGGAAACTTCCAGAGGATGTTAATCTCGCATTCACTTTGTGCATGCCACAAAGAATCAAGCTTGACTCAAGCAGTCTACTTTTTTACTTGCACCAATACAGCTATTTGTTTTGACCTAATTTTGATCATGATTGTAAATGTTTCAGTAACATGGAACAGACAGATACAAATAAAAGCATATAGATTTGTAACCCACAACTATCCTTCTAGTCACAGGAGACATTGGCAGGTTCAATTTGTATTGACAGAGGTCCCAACTTAGTTGCATTATATGCAGTTTGGAGTAGTGATGATGATAATGGAAAAAAGTAACACATATGAAAATTAAATACTTTATTTTATTTAAAAGATTTGCATGGCCACCCGTCTTAACACACAACTCTGGGCAGCTCACCACAGCAATAAAAACCATAAAACCATTAAACACAACCAAAATCCGGTGCCTCAGACATCCTCTTGTAATGCCCCAGCAGCTGATCCAAAATATCCTCACTCTACCTCAGCTGCTGGGTAAAACGCCCGGTCTGGATGGCCTTCTGGAAGGCTAAAAGGGTGGGGCCCTGCTGGATCACCAGCGAAGGGTGTTCCATAAGGTAGGGGCAGCCACAGAAAAGGCACACTTCCAAGATCCCACTCAATGGGAACAGTTTAGGGAGGAGACGTGGAGTGAGCCTATGCTATCCAATCTGATAGGATGGGCAGATACTCTCAGGGAGAGGCGATCCTGCAAATAACCTGGCCCTGTGCCATGTAGGGCTATAAAGGTGGTAACCAGCACCTTGAATTGCACTGAAATTAATAGCTAGACGCATGTCAGCCCTTTGAGGTAGATCAGGTCAGCAGGGTATAATAAGAGAACCTTGAAACCTGACAGAGATTCTCTTTGCCTCATAAATAATATCAAAGAGTATCAAGGTGGGGTAATCTTGAGTTTCGTTCTCACCTCCTCCTCTTTCTCAGGGCTGACCTGGTGTTTACATAGTTGCTCTCACATTCTTTCTTCAAGTTGATGTCCACACTGCTCCACAATACAAGATTTCATTTTTAAATAGAAAAGTGAGTGTTAACAATAACTCTAAGAACATGAAGCCATTAGGTTATTGTTGCTTCATGACAAAATCCCACCAGCCTCAAAGAGAACATTTCAGCATTTCTGGGACTTTCAGACCGAATGCTTTTTAGTAAGATGGAGAAGAGGTAAACTAGTTACCAGCCTTAGGTGTACCTGTGCCCTTTACAGCATTCCCTCTAACAGTAAAGACAGTGCTGGTCAGTTTTAGCATATTGGGCCAGTGTGTGACAAACACAACCAGTGCTCAGTTTTCTCTCAAGAAGGTTTAGCTCTTCTGTGCAAGCTTTGTTGTTGTTTTGTTGTTTATTCGTTTAGTCGCTTCCGACTCTTCGTGACTTCATGGACCAGCCCACGCCAGAGCTTCCTGTCAGTCGTCAACACCCCCAGCTCCCCCAGGGACGAGTCCGTCACCTCTAGAATATCATCCATCCACCTTGCCCTTGGTCGGCCCCTCTTCCTTTTGCCCTCCACTCTCCCTAGCATCAGCACCTTCTCCAGGGTGTCCTGTCTTCTCATTATGTGGCCAAAGTATTTCAGTTTGGCCTTTAATATCATTCCCTCAAGTGAGCAGTCTGGCTTTATTTCCTGGAGGATGGACTGGTTTGATCTCCTTGCAGTCCAAGGCACTCAGAATTTTCCTCCAACACCACAGTTCAAAAGCATCTATCTTCGTTCTCTCAGCCTTCCTTATGGTCCAGCTCTCGCAGCCATATGTTACTATGGAGAACACCATTGCTTTAACTATGCAGCCCTTTGTTGTCAGTGTGATGTCTCTGCTCTTAACTATTTTATTGAGATTGGTCATTGCTCTTCTCCCAAGGATTAAGCGTCTTCTGATTTCCTGACTGCAGTCAGCATCTGCAGTAATCTTCGCACCTAGAAATACAAAGTCTTTCACTGCTTCTACATTTTCTCCCTCTATTTGCCAGTTATCAATCAAGCTGGTTGCCATAATCTTGTTTTTTTTTAGGTTTAGCTGCCAGCCAGCTTTTGCACTTTCTTTTTCACCTTCATCATAAGGCTCCTCAGTTCCTCTTCGCTTTCAGCCACCCAAGTGGTATCATCTGCATATCTGAGATTGTTAATATTTCTTCCAGCGATTTTAACTCCAGCCTTGGATTCCTCAAGCCCAGCATGTCACATGATGTGTTCTGCATACAAGTTGAATAGGTAGGGTGAGAGTATACAGCCCTGCCGTACTTCTTTCCCAATCTTAAACCAGTCCGTTGTTCCGTGGTCTGTTCTTACTGTTGCTACTTGGTCGTTATACAGATTCTTCAGGAGGCAGACAAGATGACTTGGTATCCCCATACCACTAAGAACTTGCCACAATTGGTTATGGTCCACACAGTCAAAGGCTTTAGAATAGTCCATCAAACAGAAATAGATGCTTTTCTGAAACTCCCTGGCTTTTTCCATTATCCAGCGGATATTGGCAATTTGGTCCCTAGTTCCTCTGCCTTTTCTAAACCCAGCTTGTACATCTGGCAATTCTTGCTCCATGAATTGCTGAAGTCTACCTTGCAGGATCTTGAGCATTACCTTACTGGCATGTGAAATGAGTGCCACTGTTTGATAGTTTGAACAGCTGCGATGCCGTCATCTCCTGCTGCCTTGTTATTAGCAATGCTTCTTGAGGCCCATTCAACCTCACTCTTCAGGATGTCTGGCTCTAGCTCACTGACCACACCGTCAAAGCTATCCCCGATACTGTTATCCTTCCTATACAGGTCTTCCATATGTTCTTGCCACCTTTTCTTGATCTCTTCTTCTTCTGTTAGGTCCTTGCCATCTTTGTTTTTGATCATACCCATTTTTGCCTGGAATTTACCTCCGATGTTCCTAATTTTCTGGAAGAGGTCTCTTGTCCTTCCTATTCTATTGTCTTTTTCCACTTCCGCGCATGGCTTGTTTAAAAATAATTCCTTATCTGGCTAACCTCTGGAATTTTGCACTTAATTGGGTATATCTCCCCCTATCACTGTTGCCTTTTGCTTTCCTTTCTTGGGCTACTTCTAGTGTCTCAGCAGACAGCCATTTTGCCTTCTTGGTTTTCTCTTTCTTTGGGATGTATTTTGTTGCCGCTTCCTGGACAGTGTTGCGGACTTCTGTCCATAGTTCTTCCGGGACCCTATCTACTAAGTCCAGTCCCTTAAATCTATTCTTCACCTCCACTGCATATTCCTTAGGAATATTAGTGAGCTCATATCTAGCTGATCTGTGGGTCCTCCCTAATCTCTTTAGTCTGATCCTAAATTGTGCAAGAAGAAGTTTGTGATCTGAACTACAGTCAGCTCCAGGTCTTGTTTTTACCGACTGTATAGATGTCCGCCACCTTTGGCTGCAAAGGATGTAGTCAATCTGGTTTTGGTGTTGTCCATCTGGGGAAGTCCATGTATAAAGCAGTCTCTTCGGTTGCTGGAAGAGAGTGTTTGTTATGCAGAGTGAATTGTCTTGGCAAAATTCTATCAGCCTATGTCCTGCTTCGTTTTGTTCTCCCAGGCCATGCTTACCTGTAATGCCAGGTGTCATTTGACTGCCCACCTTAGCATTCCAGTCTCCCGTGATGAAAATAACATCTCTTTTAGGCGTGTTGTCCAGTAGGTGCTGCAGATCCTCATAGAACTGCTCTACTTCAGCTTCTTCAGCATCTGTGGTTGGGGCGTATATTTGGATCACTGTGATGTTAGATGGCTTGCCCTGAATTCGAATTGAGATCATTCTGTCGTTTTTTGGATTGTATCCAAGCACTGCTTTAGCCACTTTACTATTAATTATGAAGGCTACTCCATTTCTTCTGTGGTCCTCTTGTCCACAGTAGTAGATCTGGTGGTCATTTGATGTGAAGTGGCCCATTCCAGTCCATTTCAGTTCACTGACGCCCAAAATGTCTATCTTTAATCTTGACATCTCACCAATAACCACATCCAATTTGCCCTGGCTCATAGATCTTACATTCCAGGTTCCAATGGTGTGTTGATCCTTAGAACATCGGATTCGCCGTTCACCACCAGCACCGTCGGCCGCTAGCCATCCTTTCGGCTTTAAGCTAGCTGCGTCATCACGTCTGGGGCTAGTTGAACTCCTCCTCTGTTCCTCCCCAGTAGCATTTTGACCATCTTCCAACCTGGGGGTCTCATCTTCCGATGGTATACCGACATATCTCTGGTTGTACTGATCCATTTAGTTTTCACGGCAAGAATAGTGGGGTGGATTGCCATTACCTTCCCCAGGGATCGCATTTAGTCTGACCTCTCTGTCATGACCTTCCCGTCTAGGGGGGCCCTTCACGGTTTAGCTCATGGCATCATTGAGGTGCTCAAGCTCCAGCACCATGACAAGGTAATGATCCTTTGCTGAAGTCTGTGCAAACTACATTTGCTAAAATAGAGACTACCTTGCTAGCCAGTGGATTGTTGCCCAGCTATCCAATTTTGCTGAGATTTGGGATTTTTTTGGTAGTGTCAAGAGTTACCTTGGAGAAAAATAGGCCGGAAAGGAAAAGAAAGGAAAGGGAAAGGAAGCTAGAGTGAAAGTAGAATGATGGCAGAAAGAGAAATCAGCCATGTAAGAAAAATATTAGAAAAGAGTAGACACTGTATAAGAAAAGAGGATGTGAAAACGGCTTGGAACAGAGTGAAAAGTATTATGTTGCAACGTGCCACAAAAGAGTATGGAGTAACACTAATGGGAAGGATGAAGAAAGGATATTTGGTGAAATGATAAAAGTGAAAGGAGTTGTGGGAAAAATACAGAGGGGAATAGTAGCCAAACACAGCTGCTCGGAGAGTGCATTCCACAGTCCGGGATCTGCATACCAGATAGCTGAGTTTCTGACAGTAACAGCTTCTTCGGAAAGTCCTTTCTTGCTAATCTAAGTAACTGCAGTAAGTAAGCACTGCGTAAGTAACCAGGCAGTGTTCTTAGCAGGACTGGCAGTCCTTCAGATATTTAGGCCCCAAACCACATCAGGCTTTAAAGGTGAACACCAGCACCTTAAATTATGCCCATATGGCTAGGTATTTCGGTACATGCATCATATAATGTATTGATTGAGGATCCCAAACCTGAGGAAATGCCATATTTAGGGACCCAGCGCTGGAGTCTTCTCAGAGGCTCCTTGCTTCTTGAACAGCCTACCTTCTGAGAGTTATACCAGGCCTTTCTATTATATATTCTGAAGAGTCATGAAAATATGGCTCTTCAGGGAGGGATTTCAGAATGCCTGATAATCTGTCACCTATGGATGGCACATCAGGGCCTTCTTGTTATATTTATATTACTGGCTTGTTATGTTTTAATTTTATCTTGTTTGTATGCCATTCAGAGTATTCAGAAATTGAGCTGCATAAAGGTGAAGTAATAAATATAGCATCTGTACCTTGCGCCTGTTAGAATTTTACACCAATTGCTATTTCTGGGCACTTTTCAAGGGTTGCATCAAAGCATATTGCAGGAGTCAAGATACGTCGAAAGCAAGATGGAGATAATTGTCCAGCTAGCTCAGGAATGGTTGTACTTGGTGTACTAGCTATAATTGTGCAAATGTGCTATTCTCCAGAAACAGCTGTGGTTAAGGAATCTGCAGTTCCATCCAAAACAGGCTTCAGCTTAATCTCTGACTCTACCCCACCACCACCACCAACAGCAGCTCTATCTTGCCTGGGTTTATTCCCAGTATAATGAGTTTAGACAACATTCAAGGGTACTGATTCTTTGAAGTTAAGTGGTAGGGAGCAGTAATGTATGTCATCAGCATACTGTTAGATCCCACTCCAAAACTTTGGATGAACTTCTCCAGTGGTTTTAGGTAGATGCTAACGTAGGAGACAAGATAGAGCCCTCTGGAATACCATGGTCAATGACTTAGGTGACAAATTGTAGTTCCCCAGTAGTAACATCTGAGCACATCCTGATAGAAAAGATCAAAACCAATGCAAATCAGGAATCATTTATTTGGAAACCAGCCCTATTTTTAGACAAACATGCATGGTTCTACTAATACCAAGATTTACGGCATTGGTCATCTTTAGCTAAGTGTTTGAAATCTGGTTAGATGTTTTGGCCATTTAGATTTAATGGCCAAGCCATGTCAAACTATGGCTTGGCCATTAAATCCAAGGATGTAATTTTGTGCTTCTTTCTTAATTCTCTGCTCATATGCACTTGATTGACCCTTGAAGACCATCCGGAAATTACAACTGGTGCAGAATGTAGCAGTTTGTACAGTTTTGGGCACCCCTCAGTTTGCTCGTACATATGATCAGGTAACTACTTTTTGTTGTTGTGAGTCACAATGGAATGTAAATTTCTGTGCTCTGAATGGACTCCAGCGTTAAATAGGAGATATAGGCATATATATGTAGGACATACTCTATCCTCTCCTTTTTTTCTTCTGTACCTACAGCAATTCTTGCTCTGTAAAATCCTGATAATATTTGTCTAGACTTACCAGCTCAGGGCCATCTGGTGACTATCTCAGATTATGACATAAAGGATTACCATGATAAAACCTTTGTTTTCAGCTGCATTGTTTTAGTATTTAACAATATTTGGTATAGAATCTTGAAAACATGGTCAACGTTACTGTATTGACTAAGATCACTATAATCTTAAACCAGGCTTTTTAAGCCATGTTTTTTGGACAAATTATAATACATACAACTTTTGCGCAAGTGCCTTTCCAGGTTCATAAATGCAGTTCTACTTTGCCTTGAAACTAAGCGTTGTCTTCATTGTTGTAACATCAAGACATTCAATTAATTTTAAATGGATTCATATTTCTTAATTGTCACCGTCCTTACTGAAATCTGTTGTGTCACTAATAGTTTGTAGTTAGGCTTACGCAAAGCATAGTGTGCTTTCTTCACTTGAAATAAAGTAAAATAGTTGTGCATGCACATGCATTCAGAAACAAAGAGGAACAGCTTTGTGAACCTTGCAACAAACACAAATGTTTTAATGATTTAGACAGATGCTTCATTCATACTCCTTCACATTGTGAAGCTCCTCATTTGAATACTTTGCACAACCCTATTTATAATTGTTACACAAAGCAAGAATTGTTTGCACAATATCAAATGAACTTTTAGCAAGAACTGAGCATAGTAGTTTCCTGTCATACCATAGTCTTTTAAGCGTATAAACTGGTCCAAATACATAGCCCAGAAATGATTTGGTTGACTAGGGATTTTGGGAATTTTACTCCACTCTCTCTGGAGGGCACAAAGTTGGGAAAGCTGGCTTTACCTAACTGCATTTAACATCTCTTTGAAGAGAGAGTTTGCAGTGTTGAAAGAATAGTAATACTAAGCCTGTGCAGCTTGTTTGATGAGGTACTTTTTGCTGGAATTATTTTCAGGGCATGCAAGATTGGAAGTGGATTAATGGGTGGGCAAGTCAGTCGTGAGATGAAAAGGAGAAGAAACTCTGACAAAGGTTCAAGCCAACAATATTTGAAAAAGGAGATAATATATAGATGATTCTATAAGATTGATAAAAGTCTCTCAGTAAAGATGGGGGAGTTAGAGTGCTTTTCTTTCCAACAAGAATATTTGTGTGTGTGTATGTGTGTGTGTGTGTAAAGTATCCTTAGGGGATTTGAAAGTCTCGGGGGTGGGGGCCCAACATTCCTTGATAACCCTGGGTGTCATTAGCACCTTAAAGACACTCCCTGGAAATTAAATTATGAACTTTTTATCATCTACCTCTTGGAACATATTATTTATTAAGAATATTGTTTTTATTGTATTGTTTTATTGTATTTTAACTAATGTTTTATTCCTATTTTATGTAAACCACCCAGAGTCACTCTCTGAGTGAGATGGGCGGTGAATAAATTTGATATATAAATAAAAAAAATATAAATTCTATTGAAAGGTAGAAAAGAGTAGGCTGTTAAAGGAGTCACTCTTTCTGTCAAAATGAGTATAAAATCTTAGAACAAAAGCAGTGCCCTGCTGGATCAGACTCCTGGCCCATCTAGTCCAGCAGTCTGTTCTCACAGTAGCCAACCAACTGTACAAGGAAGCCCACTAGTCTCCCAGCAGATGGTCTTCAGAGGCAGTCATGCTGCCATCAAGAGTAATAGCCGTTGATCCCCAGGACTTCCATGAATTGGTCCAGCCCTTTTTTGAAGCCAGCTAAGCTATGTAGCCAGCACCACATCTCATGGTAGCGAATTCCCAAGTTTAATTTCACATTGTATAAAAACGAAATTCCCCTTGCCTGTCCCGATTTTTCCAGGTTTTAGTTTCATTGGGTGGCCTCTGGTCCATGTATTTTGGGAAGAGAAAAATAGCTTCTCCTTGTCCACTTTATTCACACCATGCATAATTCTGTATTCCTCCATCATGTCCCCTCTCATTCATCTCTTTTCTAGACTAAAAAACCCAAAATGCCATTAACTGTCATCACAGGGAGCTGCTCCAGCCCCAACGATCAAGGGCTTGGAGCAGCTGCCCTGCAATGAAAGTTGCCCCCTTCTGAACCTTCTCTATATCCATTTTGAGGTGCAGCAACCAGAACTGCACACAATATTCCAGATGGATTACCAGTCCTAGGCTGACCCCACTAGTTACATTCCTCCATTGTGAGAAATAACCATTTACTCCTATTCTTTGTTTTCTATTCTTCAGCCAGTTACTTATCCACAACTGGGCCTGTCCTTTTATTCCATAGCTCTGAAGCTTACTGAGAAGTCTTTGATGAACAGACTTTGTCAAAAGCTTTTGGAAAATCTAATAGATGATGTCTACTGGCTTGCCCTTACCCACATGTTTATTAACACCCTCAAAAAACTAGTAGATTAGTTAGACAGGACTTTACCTTTGTGGACCCACATTGGGTATCCTTGAGCAAGGCTGGTGTCTCCAAATGTTTGGTGATTTTATCTGAGGTAAAATAATCTGAGCATGAGATTAATGAAGATGCCTGTCTCACAATATATGTATGGTTTTTTGAGAAAAGGCTAATTAAGGCTGCTCTAAAACAGAAGATGGTACCCTTTCTATTGATTTAGTAAAACCACAGGAACCATTTCCTAATTACTACATCTGTATTTAGAAAGCCTTCAAAACATAACTGATAACTGAAGGAGGACATCAATGACAGCTCATTGAAAAAAAATGAAATACTAATATGCTTAGCTTAATTTTTTTAGCATGATTGTGGGAGTGAATGCTTTAAAATTTGGTTTGCATGTGTGTGCTTAAAAAAAATCATCCCTCCTTTTTGGTAAGATGCCCCATCTGACAGTCATCTTAAGTATATTCTATGTGCCTGTAATGCCTGCTGAAATTTAAATAGGGATTTAAATAGCCCACGCCGGTCAGCGCTCCACCCCACCTTACCCCAGGTGCGCCCCACGAGTCCCAACAGTTCGTCCTTGCCAGGTGAGAGGTTGTCCAGCCCCCTGAGCCCCGGGCATCGCCTCGATAACCTTCCTGTGTGGTGGTGATCCATTGCCGGGCAATCAGGCTTCTAATTCCTTGAAAGCCCGGCCGCGCCCTTCCGAACCTCGCCTGTTCGGTTGTTATTCAATTTCTTGTCAGTTACCTTTTATTGTTGCCTCCTGGGTTGCTGGCCTCAGTCATTACATTGTTTCTTTAGACCCATTACTGCTTTTTGTGTTTCTCTATTGCCCTTGCCTTATCAGCCAGGGACCCCTATTCTTGTATTGTCATGCGAGCCGTTGCAATGTCACAAACATCGCAATGGCGATCATGACAATATGCCAGTAAGATCCTGCAAGGTAGACTTCAGCAGTTCATGGAGCGAGAATTGCCAGATGTACAAGCTGGGTTTAGAAAAGGCAGAGGAACTCAGGACCAAATTGCCAATATCCGCTGGATAATGGAAAAAGCCAGGGAGTTTCAGAAAAGCATCTATTTCTGTTTGATTGACTATTCTAAAGCCTTTGACTGTGTGGACCATAACCAATTGTGGCAAGTTCTTAGTGGTATGGGGATACCAAGTCATCTCGTATGCCTCCTGAAGAATCTGTGTAACGACCAAGTAGCAACAGTAAGAACAGACCATGGAACAACGGACTGGTCTAAGATTGGGAAAGGAGTACAGCAGGGCTGTATACTCTCACCCTACCTATTCAACTTGTATGCAGAACACATCATGCGACATGCTGGGCTTGAGGAATCCAAGGCTGGAGTTAAAATTGCTGGAAGAAACATTAACAATCTCAGATATGCAGATGATACCATTTTGATGGCTGAAAGCAAAGAGGAACTGAGGAGCCTTATGACAAAGGTGAAAGAAGAAAGTGCAAAAGCTGGCTTGGAGCTAAACCTCAAAAAAACCAAGATTATGGCAACCAGCTTGATTGATAACTGGCAAATAGAGGGAGGAAATGTAGAAGCAGTGAAAGACTTTGTATTTCTAGGTGCGAAGATTACTGCAGATGCTGACTGCAGTCAGGAAATCAGAAGACGCTTAATCCTTGGGAGAAGAGCAATAAAATAGTGAAGAGCAGAGACATCACACTGACAACAAAGGTCCGCATAGTTAAAGCAATGGTGTTCCCCGTAGTAACATATGGCTGCGAGTGCTGGACCATAAGGAAGGCTGAGAGAAGGAAGATAGATGCTTTTGAACTGTGCTGTTGGAGGAAAATTCTGAGAGTGCCTTGGACTGTAAGAAGATCAAAGCAGTCCATCCTCCAGGAAATAAAGCCAGACTGCTCACTTGAGGGAATGATATTAAAGGCCAAACCGAAATACTTTGGCCACATAATGAGAAGACAGGACACCCTGGAGAAGATGCTGATGCTAGGGAGAGTGGAAGACAAAAGGAAGAGGGGCCGACCAAGGGCAAGGTGGATGGATGATATTCTAGAGGTGACGGACTCGTCCCTGGGGGAGCTGGGGGTGTTGATGACCGACAGGAAGCTCTGGCGTGGGCTGGTCCATGAAGTCACGAAGAGTCGGAAGCAACTGAATGAATAACAACAACAAATGAAGGTACAATTCATAGCACTTTGATTGAATCAGCCCTTTGAACTTAATCTTCATATCAAATAATTGATTCCATATTTCAGATTAGATGCTTTTGAATTGATTTGATGATATGCAAACATACTCTTTTCTCTTGAATTGGGTCAACATTCAAATCAATCTGGCTCAGGTTGACAGGCTCAGTAGGATTTCCAGTGACTCTCATAACCCTAGTGTTTATTCCTTGAACCTATAAATGAGAGTCCAAGGCCATGAGCCTACCTCCTTTATCTTTGGAAAGTAGAGATATGTGCTGTTCTTAGAAGCAGCTACAATAGCTCCAAAGTCTGCTTTTGTTTTAGGAAGTGCTCAGATGTGGATGTTGAGAGAACCTGAGCTAGACTTACTTTCTGAAGGGAAAGGTGACAGAATAAATTGTATACTTTTTACCATAAGATTAAGCATAACTCAAAAAGTCCTAGTCTGTAGACTTCATGAAGAAATGACAAACAGAAAAGTCTTAAGATGCTAAATTCTTTGTCATGGTTAGAAATACAGTCATGCCCTTTTATGGCTCAGAAAACACTGTGACTAACTGGCTGCAGAATTTACTATAAAGCGTTGTTTGAAGCCTATAGGAGACAGAGTGTACATTACAGTAATAAATTGAATTATGGCAATTACAAATTATAGCTGAGATTAGCATATTTTCTTAGCTTTTAAAAATAATTTTATTTTGCACACATATATTTGCTCAGTTATGTTCCCACACTTAGAATGCATGATGGAAATAATAAACCCAATTGGGGAAGGTTTTTTATTTGACTCTGACCTGGGCCTCAGCAATACCTTTTAGGCTCTAAGAAAAAATCAATATGCTGATATATATAAGTACATAGAAAAATAAAAATAGATTTTCTCATAATTAAAAAAGCATTACATGAATTTCATGCCTATGACAAAAAGTTCTGAGCATCTCTTTGAACCTATTATTGTTGGTGGTAGTGGTGGTTTTCTTGTTATCTATTCTCCCAGTTCCCCAGATTCATTGCATGAATTATCCTAACAAACATTGAGTTGCAGTGTCAGAAAGCTAGGCCAATTCTTCATGAAACCAGAATTTGGGGTGTCAGAGTATTAGTACTGATTCCTACCTGCTTTCAGGAAACATTTTTAAAAATGGGGGAAAAAGTGTTAATGTGAACTTCTGTCATCTGAAACTTTACAGAACTGAGTACCCATATACCCTATCACCAGATCACTGTTGGTTTTCGGATTTATGGCTAATAATTCAGGCAGATTCGGTCTAGTTTATGAGTGGAAAGGGCTGTAGGTGCTGGCCAGCTGTCATCATGGCATTGAATCCAAAGGGATTCCTGCATTTACTGGAGCCACTTGATGATAAAACAATGAGAACAATAGATCCCACTGTTTCTAATGGCATTTTTCAGCATTCTGTCTGGATAATTTGATTATCATAAAATAGTAGTCTCAAATATTTAATTTGCTTTCCGATATAATTCACTATGGAGAGATTTAGGTTTTAATCTGGGGACTGTAGAATCTACATTTAGCCATGAAAACTCACTGAGAGGCTCTGAGTAGTTATTCTCCCCCAGCCCAGCACTCTCATTAGGTTGCAGGGTTGTTCTTGCTGGGGGAGAGAGGAATAGACAAAAACTTTATTTCGGTAATTGACCAATAAAAAATACATTCTATAAAACAAAGAAAGCAAAATTATCCCCTAACATCAATAACTATTGGAAACCATTTGTGGGCAAAGCTATGTTATTTTGCTATGTTATAGACCCCATCCATGAAAGAATGTCATTTGGCGGGGCCCAGGAAGACAGCCTTCTCTGCCACTGCCCCTGCCTCATGGAACACTCTTCCCCCAGAGGTGAGGCAGGCCTCCACTCTCCCAGCCTTCTGGAAAGGGTTGAAGACCTGGCTCTGCCATCCTGCATGGGGCATGAGGAGGGGTAACCAGTCCTGGGGGTGGTTGGCACCCTGAAGATGCTCCTGTAAATTAAGATCTTTTTAACACCTCTGTCTTGGATTGTACTTTTATGTAAGAATATTGTTTTATTGTATTTTAATGATTATTCTTGTTTTTATTGTAAACTGCCCAGAGTCGCTCCCTGAGTGAGATGGGCAGTGACTAAATTTGAAGTATAAATAAATACTTTCAGAAAAATACTGTTTAAATTGGTTATTTAATAGATAATGCAGATAAAAATTATCCGAGTACCCCAGCAATTTAAATAAAAGGGGGGTAATCAACTGGTGGCGAACATCCCTGTAGAGCTGATAGTACAAAAGACTGTGGTTTCTATGGCACCCATGTCACAGGGGCAGTATCGGGTTTCAAATGCGGAAGAGATGAATATTTATGCTGCTGTGAATTTCTAGAGGAAAGGTAGAATATAAATCTAATATATTAAATGTTAACTCTCACATTCATACAAACACACACACACACACACACATATATATACACACACACACGCATGCATATGCATATGAACTGCACATGTATATCACAGAGTTGAATGGAATTCAACAGATGGAACAGTTCTATGGCTCAATGAAAAAGCAGAGAACAAATATAGATGGGGACATACATCCCTAATTAGAAATGTGTTTTATTGACTGATGGAACAGCAGATACCAAGAAAAAAAGTCTTGGCTTGTGTATACCCTGAACTAGGACAGAACGTATTTACAGAGACTAAAATTCAGAGTGAAGCTCATACTTTTTTATTAACTGGAGGCAGAATGCATTACGAGCTTGTGCCAATCAGCGTAATAAATAAAAAAATATGGAATAATCTTCATTCTTTAATAAGAAGCACATCTACTGATAGCCTAGAAAAACTATTTCATGTACTGGGAAATATCTGTGAGCAAATGGGAAAAATAATTAAAAAGCAGTAACAATATACTGCAAAACGTTATATCCAGAGTTTAAACTCAAAAAATCTAATTAAAGATACAAAAAGCATTTTCCAAATCAAATGGAATTCTTCACGTAACATACTCCTCTTGCTCAAGGAAAGTAGAATCTATGACCTGCACTTGCTATGTAAATTATCTCTGAGCTATGCTAAATCAATGAGTGTTGTTCTGAGGATGCTCATTCCAGGTTGCTCCCTGTAATGACCTCAATTATATATATCTTCATTGTGAAATTATGATTGCCGTTGCTTGGCTTCAGATGACAGCAGAGGAAAGATTTCCATGATAAAGAAGTACAAGTGGTACTATCTAACTAAATTAGCATGCAGGGCTTGCTATTAAAGACTATTGCTATTAAAATCATTGCAGTTCATAAAGACCCTATGATTGAGGAATAATAATAGTAATAATAATAATAATAATAATAATAATACAACTGAGAGGCAATAATATATAATAGTTATAGATCAATATAAAAAGTTTAACAGCTTACCAAGTACAGATGGCTAGAGATGCATACTTGCAAGATAGTTATATGTCCTGCCTCTGCGATTCCTTTCTTAGTCTCTTAAAGTAAGAAAAGTATCCTTCGACTCAAGCTTGGCTTCTGGTGACTTCATGGACTACAGTCATGTAGTTTTCTTGGCAAAATACAGAGGTAGCTTGTCACTGCCTTCCTGAAGAAAGCTTTTAGGCTTCTCAGGCTATCCTACAGCCCTGGTGTTCTCTGTAGGTTTCCTAGGTGAATTCTAAGCAGATTTAGCTTCTAAGTCCACACAAGATCAAGTAGACTTTGCCATCTGCTCAGATACTAGTGACTCACATAGGGTCACAATAGGAATCATGACTAAATGAATAAACAATAAACAACAATGAAAAGTACACAGCTTCAGTAAATTTGACACTAGTTTTTAAATGGCTTGCTGCAGTGACAGCCACTTCGGGTTTGACCCTCAGTAAGGTCTGCAGAAAATGGAGCAAAAATATTGGCAAGGGGCTCTCCACCATGTAAGCCATGGAGCAAAATGTATGCACAACATAGCAACTGAGTAGAGGCTGTGTAGTGTTCAGATCAGAAGAACGTAAGCAGTGCCCTGCTGGATTGGGCCCCTGGCCCGTCTAGTCCAGCAGTCTGTTCTCACGGCAGCCAGCCAACTGCACAAGGAAGCCCACTAGTCTCCCAGCAGATGGTCTTCAGAGGCAGTCATGCTGCCATCAAGAGTAATAGCCGTTGATCCCCAGGACTTCCATGAATTGGTCCAGCCCTTTTTTGAAGCCAGCTAAGCTATGTAGCCAGCACCACATCTCATGCGAATTCCCAAGTTTAATTACACGTTGTATAAAAACGAAATTCCCCTTGCCTGTCCTGATTTTTCCAGGTTTTAATTTCATTGGGTGACCTCTGGTTCTAGTATTTTGGGAAGGGGAAAATAGTTTCTGTTTCTCCACTTTATCCACAACATACATAATTTTGTGCATCTCAATCATGTCCCCTCTTATTCACCTCCTTTCTAGACTAAAAATGTCACACCTTTTCCATAGAGAAGCTGCTCCAGCCCTTGATCATCTTAGTTGCCCCCCTCTAAATCTTCTCTAGCTCCACTATATCCTTTTTGAGATGCAGCAACCAGAACTGCACACATTATTCCAGATGCAGGCATACCACTGATTTATATAAAGGTGGGTTTCTCAACCAGGGTTCTGTGGCACCCTGGGGTTCCGCGAGAGGACACTAGGGGTTCCCTGGGAGATCAAGATTTATTTAAAAAATTATTTCCAAGTCGGGCAACTTCACATTAAAGAGGTAAGTTTCATTATTTATTTTTAGTTTAAGAACCCTGTTAATGCATATATACAGGCCTGCACATGAAACGAATATAATAATTTTGTAACTTGTGGCCTACATTTGAGCTTGAATGTGCAGGGGTTCCCCGAGGCCTGAAAAATATAAAGAGTTCCTCCAGGGTCAAAAGGTTGAGAAAGGCTGATACAAAGGCATTAACCACCCAGAGTCCCCCATTGGGGGAGAGGGGCGGTAATATAAATCAGATGATAGATAGATAGATAGATAGATAGATAGATAGATAGATAGATAGACAGACAGACAGACAGACAGACAGACAGACAGACAGACACAGATAATCAGCACCTCTATTTTCAATATAATTTACTATTATCCCAAACATATTGGCCTATTTACAGGTAGTCTTCACTTAACAACACTAATTGGGACAGGAAACTTCGTTACTAATCGACATGGTCGTAAGTCAAAAAACCACATGGCTGTGCCTCTTACTGGTAGTAGTTCCGGCAGTCCCAGTTGCTGCTGTTACGCAAAGACCATGCAGGTGGTTAAGCGAGGACCTCAAGTGACTGTGATTTGCAACTTTCTGCCAGCTTCCCCATTGACTTTGCTTGTCTGAAGCTGGCAGGGAAGGTTGCAAATTGTGATCACATGACTGCGGGACACTGTGACAGCCGTAAGTACAAGGACTGGTCGTAACTACTACTCATTCAGTGCCATCATAAGTTTGAATGCTCACTGAATGAGTGGTCATTAAACAAGGACTACCTGTACAATAGAAGCACACTTATCCAGTTAGGATCAAGAAATCAAATTTGTGGAATATAGATGGTTATATCTTAGAACACTTGATCTTGGGATCTGACCAGAAAGAAGACAGCCCTAGATTTACAGGTAGTCCTCGGACTGCGACTGCAATTGGGACCAAAAGTGATGCGATCATAAAGCGCGACATTACTTGACCACATTGCTTAGCAATGGCAGTCCTGGTTGCAGTTGTAACCCCAGGACAGCACGGGTGTGATGACTGCCTACTTAGCTTACCATTAAATTTGATTCATATGTGATTAAGTAGAAATCTCTTTAATGGAGTGTAGTGTGCAGTACAGAGAAAAAGTTGCAGATAGAAGTTCCCGCGCTTTCCCCAAGTTAAAACGCCCAATGAACTCAACCCCCTCCCCCTTCTTTGGTATGCAGCCCCCCTTTCTGTGCCAGTGTGTTCAGTTCTGTGCAGATGTCTGCAACAGCTCTGCTGATTGACCTTAGATGCCAGAGATAGTCCAAACTAGATGCTTTCACACTCCTGGCTTGTCCCCCTCCCACTTCTACTGACTCGCAAATCTCATCCTGTGTTGATTCCTGTCGCGTCACGCGACCAGCCCTTCGCCCTTCGGTCTATGGGATTCCCTGGGGGGGAATGAGCCAACGATTCCCTCGCAAGGGTGAGGTCGAAAAAACAACGGTAGGCACAGGATTCTTTTTTGGCAAGTCACGCTACATCTCAGGAGGTTGCTGGTACTGCCTCCTGGGCCACGCCCCCACCTCCTTTTATTCAGCAGTTCTATCAGGGCGGGGGAGTGAGTACAAAGAGAATAGGGAAATACAAGTCATGCCCTTATAAGGGAATATACAGCATTCTGGGGCTACGTGAGAGACGTGCAATCCAGCTGTGCAGTAATGGAGTCAGGTACGTCACAATTCCACCTTTTTCATTTAATTTTGTCCTCCCCCAGAGGGTCTGAGTCGGGGAGCCAGGGACTCTTCAGTCCAAGGAGACCCATCCCAGCGTCCTCTCTCGGGGGGTAGTGTGACTGGGGGTCCTTGTCCATTTCCGATTCACTATCAGAGGACCATCCCAAGAGTGGTGATTTCTCCATACCTACAGCAGTGACCAGGTGTTGAACAGCAAGCTTTGTCTCGGATACCTCTGAGTCCAATATATGAAGTCTCTGCTTTAAGAAGCGGAGAACACGACCCAGCACACAGGGGCCTATGGTGCATGCGAGAATTAATAACAGGAGGGGCCCCAACAAGGCGGACAACAGTGTGGTTAGCCATGGAGAAATGCTAAACATATTTTGATACCATGACATGGATTGTTGGCGCTCCAATTCCCTTGTTTTTAAACGGGAATTGAGCTCTTTCATAGAGTCCAATACTACTCCTGAGTTGTCGGCATAAAAACAGCAGTCTTCCTTTAGAGCAACACACAGACCCCCTTGTTTGAGGAACAGAAGGTCGAGACCCCTACGATTTTGCAAAACCACTTCGGATAGAGAGGTAAGGGAATCTTGTAGCGCCACAATAGATTGTTCGATGGCGCGAAGGTCAGTGTCAATGATAACGCTAAGGTGACGCAGGTTCTGATCATTGACAACAAGGGCTGACACACCGGTGGCGGCTCCGGCCGCACCTAAGCCCAGTAGGACTGATAAAGTTACAGCAGTCACTACTTCGCGCTTAGCCTTGAGGGGATAATGAGGGGGCTCTAAAATGGAGAGAAGTTCGTCAGGGGAATAGATAGAAATCTTGGGGAGTAGGAGCACCTGAATACAAAAGGCGTTAGTTCGTAACAAGGTATCACCATATACACATGCGGTGAGGCCAGAAGAACATGCCCAAACAGAGTTGTTCCCAGGGATAAAGTATTGCCCTGTCAATCGGGCAGAGATATTACCAGAGGTAGTGTAGAGTACACCGTAGCCACCATGGCCGGTGTGACCGTTGATGTTCAAGCGATTTTTTGGAAGATAGAGGGCACAGTGATCATGAGAAGAATTAAGGCAATATTGAGTATAGTTAGCAGGAACACGGCCAAGGCAGCAGCCCTGCCCTATTATAGAGGTGATAGTCAACGTGGTGTTTTGCCAGCGGCAGGAGGCGGCTGAGGTAGAGTTTCGGATAGGGTCAGGAGAACCGACTGCTTCATAGAATGGTGGGGAGGAAGACAAGCAAAGCCAACATCGAGATGTGTTAGAAGCGGTGTGAACAAGGGAAAAGGAGGAGTTAAGAAGAGAGACAAGGGGGTTTTTTTGTTTGGTGAGGGGTTTAAGAAAGGTGGAGTGAATGTCGTCGGCATTGGGCCCAACAGGTGGGGACTGAGGGAGAGTGACCTGTCGTTGAATGTAGAATATGTTGCCATAATGAAACCCGGGCCATCCGGCATATATACGACCTCCCCATTTTATACCTGAGTCCCAGGCATTCCCCTGAGCTTTTCCTGCAGCAGTGAATTGTACAATAACCGGATTACATTTATTCCAACCCTGATTGGTCGTGGTGCACCCAATGTCCTCTCTCAACCGAGTGAGAGTGATGTAATCAGTCTTATACGGAGGGGTCCAGGAGATGTGGCCGGTGGAAACGCAGGACCAAGACTTGCAAAAGTAATCTGCTATGCCTCCGCAGTCGTGCACGTGGTCAGGGCGGGTGTCATGTCCTGGGCACACATACAGGGGATACCTTTTAACGATGGAGTGGCTGGGCGGGGTGCCGTCCACCCTCCTGTAGGCTGTCACTCCTAAAAGCATTTCTGAAAAGTCAAAATACAGGTTAGGGAAACAAGATACAATTGGGCTATAACAAAAGGAGGTATTCAGGATCTGTCCCAAGGCATCGCGGATTGTCCAGGTGATATTGTAAGGGCGATGCGATCCCTGGGCGTCAAATGCCAGTAGGCGTCGTCCCTGCCAACGGGCGGGCTCAGGAAGGGAGAGTAAAAATAAGGTGAGCGTAAGGCGAGATGAGGTGGCGAACCCCTTAATTAATTTTGTTATTTCACAGTGATATTGTCCTAGATCGGTCAACTGTACGTTGGTGATAGCAAGGGTAGTTTGGCGAAAGTGATAAGTGATGGAGTAGGAATCGCCATCTTGGAGAAGAGTGTTGTTGCGAAACCAGCGCCAGAAGGTGCCTTTTCTTTTGATGGGAGAGCGTTGAAGACATTCCATGGCGTTGGATGCTGAGCTGCGGCCAATGGTGGCAGGGTAGCGTAAACGATGGGTTCGAATGAGAGAGGTTGTTTTAGGGTTCGTTGTGAGGGGAGCAGAGATGGAAGAGAGATAACAGAGAAGGAGGGTCAAGAAGGTGCTTGTCAGGAGGCTGCCCATGATATGGCCGGATGCAGCGAGCAGGAACCCAGAGCACTCGATCAGGTAGTTGCACAGCAGCGTAGCCTTTTCCCCAGGTGACGAGTTGCGCAGGGCCTTTCCACTCAGGGCTGGGCAGTTGCCTAAAATAAACAAGGGGACGGGAAGAGGGAACTACTGGCTTAGAAAAGTGTCGAGATGCAGCCGTAGCAGGGGGGGTACCGGTAAGATTAAGGAAATTCAAGGTAAACAAGGTGAGATTAAGGATATTTTGTAACATCGGGAGGCTTGGGGGGCCTAAGGCCTTTTTCCCCGTTTGCCGATCAAGGGCATTCTTTAGGGTCTGGTTAGCCCTTTCCACAATAGCCTGACCTTGGCTGTTGAATGGTATACCGAATCTGTGAGTAATGGACCACTTACGGCAAAACTCAGCAAAGGGAGTGCTGACGTAAGCGGGGCCATTGTCAGTTTTCAAAGTTTTGGGACATCCCGATGTGACGAAAGTGCGAATACAATGATTGATTACGTTTTTCGTGGCTTCTCCTCTTTGCAAAGTTGCCAGGATGAATCCCGAATAAGTATCCACAGATACATGGATATACTTCCAAGGTGCAAAAGAGGGATAATGAGTGACATCCATCTGCCATGTGTCACAAGCTTGGATACCCCTGGGATTAACTCCCTCAGGGATGCACTTTGCCTGCAAACTGCAGGTTGGACATTGTTGAAGAATGGCGGTAGCTTCTTGATATGTAATGCCAAATTGGCGCACCAATGCTTTTTTATTTTGGTGGAAATAAGCATGGCTGTCCCCTGCTGAAAGCGGCGGAGGAAGAGGGGAAGAGGCCATAATTTTGCAAGCCTCATCTGCCATGTGGTTGCCTTCGGACAGGAAACCGGGTAGCTGTTGGTGGCTTCTAATATGCGCTACAAACAAAGGGGATGTTCTGTCCTTCAGGAGAGTTTGAAGCTGCAAAAAAAGCGTCATGAGAGAGGGGGGGGTAACAGGGGAAATATATGCATCAAACATGGCCACAGCCATTTGAGTGACATACATACTATCTAATATAACATTCAAAGGCTGTTCTGGGAAAAGAGACAAGGCTAGCAAAAAGGCGGCTAACTCAGCCTGTTGGGCAGATGCTTGTGGGCCTGTTAGGCGTTTATGCCATTTGCAATTATTTTGCCATGTACAAGCCCCTATGGTTTTGGAGCCGTCTGTAAAAACAGTGAGGGCTTCCTTGAGTGGCTGCTGAACGAACGGCGAGGTTAGTGTGAAGGGTACTGTTCGCAGCAGTTGCAATCGAGGATCAGGGGGAAGATGGCATGACACCTGGCCACACCAGTCCTCCAAGGCATCCTGCAGTGCAGTGGAGTTTTGTAGGAGGGGTTCCCATTGAGTAACCTTAAGGGGAATGTACAGGGTGGAAACATCCAGTCCCATTAGGGCTCTAATCCTCTTCCGGCCTTTCTCAACAAGAGAGGCCATTTGTGCTGCTCTGGTGATGATGGATGTCTTAGGTGTGTGTGGCAAGTGTAGCCATTCTAAAATATGTAGATGTTTGTTATCAGACGTTTGGACAATGATGGCAGTTAATAATTGATGTGTTGAAAGAATGGCAAGAGAGGGTGGTTTGTCAGTGAGCGCACGGTCCACCCATTGGGTCGTAAGGACGGCATTGACCTGTTGTAGGGCGTGCAATTGTTGTTCTGTAAGGTATACCTTGTCAGCTGGGTTTGTCAAACCCACTAACGCTTGGAATAAAGGTGATAACATGGGTGTAGTTAAAGCAAGGTATGCGCGGGCCCAGTTAATGACCCCCAGACATTGTTGTAATTGGACCAAGGTGGTCGGCTGGGGAAGCGTGAGCATAGGTAGAAGTGGGGCAGCTGTGGAGGCTAAAACTTTGTGGCCTAGATATTGCATTGGATAACGAGACTGGACCTTTTCTGGTGCAACGTGCAACCCTGCCGTTGCTAGGGTGGCTAAAAGAATAGGAAAAGTTTTTTGAACTGTCCCTTTCGGGCCCTCAGCAGCGACTAAAATGTCATCCATATAATGATACACAAGAAAATGCGGAAATTGGGATCTATAGGGTTGCAATGCTTTATCGACAAAAAATTGGCACATTGTGGGTGAGTTCAACATGCCTTGTGGGAGGACCTTCCACTGGTACCGAGCAGTAGGCTTTGAATTGTTAAGTTCCGGTACCGTAAATGCGAAAATAATTCTGTCCTTTTGTGCCAAAGGTATGGAAAAAAAACAATCCTTGAGGTCTATTACAATAAGGTCGTGTCCTTCCGGAATCAAGTTGGGGTTGGGAAGTCCACACTGCAAAGGTCCCATGGGCTGAAGGATGGTGTTGATAGCCCTAAGATCCTGTAGGAGGCGCCATTTGCCAGACTTCTTTTTGATGACAAATACCGGAGTATTGTATGGGCTGGTGGAGGTTTCGATATGGCCTTCAATTAACTGCTGTTGGACCAAGATATGTAAGGCGTCCAGTTTCTCTTTGGTGAGTGGCCATTGATCAACCCATACCGGCACAGAGGTTTTGAGAGAGAGAGAGAGAGACCCTAAAGGGTCCTGTAAAGCCATTAGGGAAGTTGAATAAAAGCGTGGAACTGTGAAAGCAAGTCACGGCCCCATAGGTTACAGTGCAAAGGCAAGATATAAGGCTTTAGATACGCTGTAATATGAGAATGAGCAGTCACAGCAGAAAGCCAATGAGAGCTGACCTTAGCGGCCTGTGCTCCGCCTACTCCTTGCACCGAGGAGGCTTCGGCGATAGGCCAGGAGGAGGGCCATTCAGCGGAACGAATGACAGAGACGTCGGCGCCGGTGTCAATCAAGCCTTCGAAAGAGCGACCATTTAGTGTGACAAGGAGGGTGGGTTTAGAGGTTTGGACTGGTTGCTGCAAGGCAAACAATGATGGCATATCAGGAGAAGGGAGAAGTATGAGCGTGGCGACAATTGTTCCTTTATTTAAGGAAAAGCACCTATCTCCCACTCCTGCCAGAGCAATTTGTGTCAAATCTGACGAATCATACAAATAGGGAGCAGCAACCATTCCCTCAAGCGTAAGCGAGGAGTTGGGAATAAGCAAAGCAGGGGTAAGAGGAGGGAGGGGTTTATGCAGCGTGACAACAAGAGGAAGGGAAAGGACAGCCCCCGGATCGTCATACAAAAGATCCTCTGCCAACTCCACAGGGAAGCTGGTGATGGGTAATTCAGCCTTTGGGGCGGGGTTAGCTGACAACCCCCGATCTAGTTTTCCGAAGGCTGGTGAGGGGAGGAGTTATTGCGACATTGCGAGGCCCAATGATAGCCTTTGCGGCACCTGGGACAAGGAGTTTTAGGTTTGGAGGGGGGGGCGGCCCCCTTTGAGTGGAAGGGGGCGCCCCACCTCCCCCGGGTGCACGGCATTGATTCTTAAAGTGGCCCGGCTTCCCACAATTGAAGCAATTTCCATGACGAGTGATTGCGAGGGCTTCCGGGGAATGGAGCTGAGGGGAGGGGTTAGTAGAAGGCAGCGAGGTGGTAATGGCGGCAGCGAGAGCGCTCACTTTGTGAGAGGTGGTACCAACGATTCTGCAGAGTTGCAGGAAGTCTGCAAGCTTTACACCCGGTTGATTGACTGCGGGTTGCAGAATGGTCTGGCAGTCATGATTAGCGTTAGAGAAAGCAAGTTTCATTAGCAGCTCATGTTTAGCCGTGGCATTATCAATTTGTCGGTCTAAAGCAATCTGAAGGCGACTTATGAAAGAAGCATATGGTTCATTTGGTTCTTGCATTATTTTCAAAAATGTTTGGGTGGATTGAGAGTCGGAATCATCCACTCTTTTGAGAGCATTCATGGCGCACATGTGAATAATAGCAAAACAACGACGGGGGGAGTTCTGTTGCTGGACTAAGGTTGCGAATTGTCCCTTTCCTAATAATTGATTTGCGGTCACCCCTGCGGGAAGACCTCTTCTAATTTCTACTTCCACCCCTTTGTCGTATTCAGATTGCCACACAACGTATTGCGCCGGGGTCATAAGCATAGAAAAAAGCATTTTCCAATCATACAATAACATAACAGTGTTAGCAGTAACTAAAGAGTCTAAAACTCCCCTAGTAAAAGGAGAGTGCAAGCCGTAGGTGGTTACAGCATCTTTGATTTGTTTCAAAACCTTAAGTTCAATATTGTTATACAAATTTCCTCCCGCCGCCCCTAGGCCGATGGTCATGGGAAAGGCAGAGGGACTCTCCATTTCCAATGAGAGGGGGGAGGAGAGGAGTTCAGTGATGGCGCCTCCTAGGGGGTGGTGTTGAGGGGAGTCGGGGGTTGGAGCTGAAGGGGGAGGAGGAACGGCTGGGTATGGAGGGGGTGGTGGTGAGGCAGCATCGAGATGGGCGGCAAGAGGGGGTGGGGTTTTTGGGCCGGGAGGAGAAGGGCAAGTTTCCGGGGAAGACGGGGGAGGGTAAAGAGTGTTGATGGCCGCCATAACAGCCTTCCAGGCAGTCAGAATAGGCACGGGTGCTCGTGGGGTATCATGAAAATATTTTCCTATCCTTTCCCAAGTGGATGCTTTGAGCGACCCCTCTGAAGGATAGACAGGGCAGTGTCTGTCCATGTACAGTAGGAGTTGAGTCACCGATTTTTTTGAAATGGGAAAGATGGTCGTACCGTTAGCCTTTTGACAAGAGTTAGCCTTCTTCACTAAATCATAAAGTTCGTCCCTATGAACTGACGAAACTTTGGAGAGTGGGGAGCCCATTACTTACGATTGCAGAGCCTTTGCCAGGTGCGTAGTAACGAGAGTGAAGGCAGTGCACCTCTAGACAGAGATCACACCGTGAGACCGAAGGGATCCCGGACGAGCCCCCAGTTGTCGCGTCACGCGACCAGCCCTTCGCCCTTCGGTCTATGGGATTCCCTGGGGGGGAATGAGCCAACGATTCCCTCGCAAGGGTGAGGTCGAAAAAACAACGGTAGGCACAGGATTCTTTTTTGGCAAGTCACGCTACATCTCAGGAGGTTGCTGGTACTGCCTCCTGGGCCACGCCCCCACCTCCTTTTATTCAGCAGTTCTATCAGGGCGGGGGAGTGAGTACAAAGAGAATAGGGAAATACAAGTCATGCCCTTATAAGGGAATATACAGCATTCTGGGGCTACGTGAGAGACGTGCAATCCAGCTGTGCAGTAATGGAGTCAGGTACGTCACAGATTCCATTCATGCATGCGAGTCGGATCAGATGTTCTGGGAACATTTGATCTGGGAGCATGACAACGGGTCATTAAGTGGGGTCCTTAGACAACTGTGACATAGGAAGGGGCAGGAGTCCCAAGCAAGCACACTGGCGGGTGAGAGCTATGGGCATGTGGGCAGGTGCTATGGAGGGCGGGTGGGTGCTACAGGTGGGCAAAAATGCAGTGGGAGCAGGAGCAATTTGCAACCGCCTGCTAGTTTCCCATTGACTTTGCTTGTGGGAAGCCAGCAGGGAAGGTCACAAATGGCAATCACGTGACTGCAGGGTGCTGTAACTGTTGTAATTGCGAGCCAGTTGCCAAGTGCCCAAATCAGGATTGCATGACCGTGGGGACACTGCAACAGCCTCAATTTCACAGACCGGTCGTAAGTTGCCGTCATAACTTTGAACAGTTGCTGAACAAGTGGTCGTAACCAGAGGACTATCTGTAATTCTAAGTGGTTACTGTGACCTAGTGTGAAAGATAAGTGTTGTGGAACCAATAGGAATCAGTGACCATACTATTATTAAATTTAGTGTACATGTAGGTGATAAATATCCAACAGACCCTAATACAGTCGCATTTTATTACAAAAGGGGACTTTCTAAAATATAAGGGGACTGATGAAAAAAATGAAAGTAAAAATCAAGAAAGCCATTTTGTCCCATAATGCATGGAGTTCTATAAAATCATAATAATTGAAACTCAGCTAGAAAGTATTCCACAATTCTAGGCAAAAGAAGGGCAAAAGGAACAAGTTACTAATTATGAGCCATAACATATACTTGCAGACAACATCACAGTGCAAGCATAAAATGGCAGAACTTATGCTTGACTCTACAAAACCTTTTTGTCATTTTGATGTCATCATAGTTAGGAATGGATGCCGATGTTTAGAATATAAGAACATAATCTAAAGACCAGGATGTCTTTCTGCTAAGATCCAGAAAGCTATAAAAGTTAAGAAGCTTTTTTTTAGGAAATAGAAACCAGCCATAATAAGAGAGCACTAACTTTGGCTTAAGAATTTTAACATGACTATAAGGAATTATAAAAATGAGCAGATGATCAGAACTATTTCAAGGAGCAAATATAACTTATTTAAATATATCTTTTATCTTCTTTACAAGAAAATTTTAGAATGCTCTGTGAGTTGCTCAGAGAAAAGGTGACTAAGGAGGAAATAAAAAGGGTGTATAAGTTCATGCATGGCGTGGAAACAGGGAGATGTTCTTTTCTCAAAATATAAAATTAAGGGGTCATCTCTTGAAGCTGGTTAGTCTAACTCTCTTCCAATCAGTCGAAAACTCAATGCTCAATTTACCTATTAAATTCGTTATCACAAAATATGATGATAGCCACTTACTGGATGTCTTTAAAGGGAGATTGGATAGATTCATGAAGGACAGGTCTGTCAGGTCTTGAAGAATCAGTGTTGTCTCCAGGTTGGGGGCAGCATTCCTCTTAAAGCCTGTTGCAAGGGAATGTTAGCAAGAGAGAGGGCTTGGGAGCACCCTAGAGCAGTGTTTCTCAACCGTGGCAGCTTGAAGATGTGTGGACTTCAACTCCCAGATTTCCCCAGCCAGCACAGCTGCCAAGCTGCCAAAGTTGAGAAACACTGCCCTAAAGGCATCATATTAGCCACTCCTGAAATCAAAAGGATGGATTGAGATAGGCTGATGCTCTGAGAGTCTCTGGGGAGGGGGAGGAGTCCAGTGGGGGCAAAGAGCTCCCTGGAGATTTCCTTCCCACAGCCCCCACTTCTGAGCTGGTCTGCCTCTTTCCCCACTCACTGAAATCTTCCTCCTCCTGGTTCCCAGCAGCCATTGAAAAGTGAATCCAGAGGGGTACTTTACTGAAGCAATCTGCACATCCTAAAAATAGCTCTATACTGTAAAATACTGTAAAGTTTATATCTGCTTACATCTGCTCCACATGTTTCCCAGTAGACATATGTACAATTCACTGTTGCTTATCCCTCTAAGATCGTGTTTTCAGCCAGTGATATGCAAAAACAGTTTAGATTGGACATGACCTCCTCCCCCTCCCAAAGAAAAAATTGAGAAGCAGACCACGAGAGGTGGGTTAAAGAATATTGTGTAGAGTAGGTGGGAGGAGCTGCCAGTCTTATTCCAAAATTTCTGGGGTCCAACCTGAGTGTCCTTGCTTTTTACTCTGAGATATAGGGATGGCTGCACTCAGGAACCAAAGTCAAAAGATTTGAGATTTTAGGCAACAACTGATATGGCACAGTAGGCACAACGCTTAAGAAATAAAAGAAATTGGTTGGTTTAAATAGTTTCACTAATCAATTCCCATTCACTCACTATTACGTACCGTGCCTCAACCAGACTGATCAGGCACTTGGAGAAGATGCTACATGCAGCAGGTGGACAACCTGGGTCAGAGGTTTTCCAGTGAACCTTGTGATTCCATTCTCCTTTTTCCTTTTAACCATGAGACTGGATAAAGTAAAGGAGGAAATTAAACAAAGACTAGAAAATATGGAACTCCAGAATAACCTTGCAGCTGCCCCAAAACTATACTGACTTTGTTTGTTTGTTTGTTTGTTTGTTTTCTATCCCACCTTTATTATAACAAAACAAGGAAACTGCAATCCACACTATACAAGTTACCTTCTTCCAAGTATCGCTGGACCTTCTCCAGAGCACACTTCAGTGCTCTTCCCTCTGCAATCATGGATGGTAGATATGAGATGCTTTTTGGACAGAAGATGACCCTGTGCCTCTGATGAAACTGAAACCTTAAAGTGTGTCTTTCTGAGGTGTAGATTTTATAAGGAATAGCACTCCCAATTCAACCCTTAATAGATAGATTGCCTAGCTGTTCAGACCAATGGTATTTAAAACTTTTCCTAAAAGATAAGCATCCTGAAATTACCCGTACAATAGCTAAATTCTCTGCCCAGGCCATAACACTTCACTGTGTTCAGACCCAACAACAGAAGTAGGTGATGTACTTAATTAATGAGATTTTATTGTATTCTTGAATTGTATTTGGTTGTTTTAACTTGTATGATCTGATTTTGTAGTATAATCAACTCTTTTTTCATTCCTCCTTTTATAACCTGCACACATTCATGAACGTTGAGGTCTCTTTGGCGTTTGTCATTCCAAAACTGGGAAATTAGTTTGTTTCTCCAATTGGAAACATTATCAAAACTTCTCCCTCCCTGCCTGTAGAGCAAGTGGGCAAGATGGATTCATTGTAGGATGCCCTATCTTCACTGTAGCAAACTGACATTCACAGTAAATTTAATATTCAGAATAGAAAAAGTACTGTTTGCCATTGCATCAACAGTTAAAAGTTGCAGAAGATTTGAAAATAGATCATTCTAATATTTAGAGGTCTACAGTAGTACTAATCCACTTGAAATCTAATGACTTTACTAATCCACTTTAAATCTACTTTTTAATGACTTTACTAATCCACTTGAAATCTAATGATTTAAATATAATGGCTTTAATTGTATTAGATTACCAACTAATTTTTAACACATATGCTTTGCAAAACTTTATAAATTTTTAGAAATTTTAGAAATTTCTCATGGGAAAAAAAGAAAGAGAACTTGGTCAAATTTATTTCAATTTATTATTTTGCACCTTCTCCCCTTTTTAATATTCAGCTAGAGTACAGTATTTTATTGGTTGTAGTTAGACAGCAACAGCATATCAGTCTTCAGCCTTGAGATTCTGAGATAAAGATCCAAAGAATGGTGCAGCTCCCAACATAGGCTTGTGTTTTCTGCAAGATAATATTTCAAATGAGTTTTGAAACTTAGAGGTAAGTAGTTTTATAACATGACATGCAAGCCATTTTAAAAAACTCAGAAATCCCACAGGGCTAGAGTAAGTAAGTTCTTCTAAAGTAGCTGTTTGGCTCCCAGAACATTGAGGATATATACTGTGTAATATAAAAGTATAGTTAACTCTGGGTTTCATCTGTACGCAGTCATTTTAATTCTCATTGATTTTCGGTAGATAGGTCAAACACTGTACTTCTGTTTGAAACTAGCACTTCTGAAAAGTTACATGTTCCACCTTGTAAGAGTTCTGCAGGGTAAGCTTGTAAAGATGATGTTTCATTGAGCTCAGTGAACCTTAGCAAGTTGGTGTAGGATTGTTGCAGGTGGGCGGTATTTGAGGGGTTGGAGGCTGTAACTTGACCTCCCAAACCTCAGAAGGCTGTCTGGCATTCAGGAAAGAGCAGGCCCAATACTGGAAGGTCTCAAGAGTGAGAGAAGAGTGAGAGGCCCATGCAAGGTAAATCACTCCTGTGAGTACCTTCAAACCCCTTAAAAACAGCCTGAAAACACTCCCAGTGGGCATTCTTATCCTTAATTTTAAAAATAAAAGAAGAAAAATACGTGCTACATTTGTAAAGTAGAGAGACCTACAATCTCTCTCAAACTGAATTCAATTCCTGGTGATTTCATTGACATAACCATGTTTTCTTGGCAGTATTGCAGAAGTAGTTTGTCACTGGCTTTTCCAGGGTGTTAGTTCAACTTTCCAGTCTAGCCTACAGGCTGGGATGTCCTGGTGGTCCCCCATCCAAGTCCAAATAAAATCCAACCTGGCTTCGTTTTTTGAGATGGCTCCTGTTACAGACAACATAATTTAAAAGCATTCAAAAAAACATATTCAGTTAGAAGCTGATGTTGGCAGCAGAATTTGCAGTGCACAGAGGTCTCTAGATCTGGGCTGGCCTAGATTCTTGATGAAGCTCCTACCCCATGGTGGCATCTTATTCCTTATTTCTCTGCATTTCTAAAATCTTGCTCCTGCCTTCTCTAGTTCAATGCCTGAAGTTGGAACTGGTCTAAGAAGAAGAAGAAAGGCTTTTCCTCAACTTTGGATGGGATGAGGGTAGAGTAGGGGTTGTCATTCTCCTGTTTAGCTTCAGACTTTAGAAGACCATTTGGCATTGTCACCATGGCAGCTGAGATTGTCAAACCCTAATAATACATCTTTTTAGTATTTCTGTCAGTTTCATTTGATGGTCAAACTCATAGTTAGAAGTGCTGTTCCATACATAGTTAAATATTGGCATAAAACTTTAATACGTGTAATAAAAAGCATTGTTTATATTTCCCTCAGAGATCTTTAAATAGTGATTAAATTATATTAGTAGAATTTTGTATGTAGGCAGAAATTTCACTACTTAGAATTTGAAAGTTTTAAATACCACTTTGAATATGAATATGGCAGGCTTGGAATGGGAGGGCAAATAATTACACCTGGGGATGGCTAGCGCCATGAAGTGATCCGGAGGGACCTACCACACTGAAGGTCTGATTAAGATCTCTTCGCCATGTAGGTTTTATTTATATTTTTATTATATTTTTAATTGTAATGGTTTTATATTTTAATCTTGTTTTATTGTAAGCCACCCAGAATCCCCCAGTTGGGGAGAGATGGGCGGTGAATAAATTTATAGATAGATCGGTCTAGGAAAAAATATGTAATTCATTTTATTTATGTATTTTATCATTTGGCAAGCTTTGAATATAGCTGAGTCTATATCCAAGTTGTTAAACTTGATCTAGATGAAAATATTTGTACTAATCTCAAGAGGTCTCTTCTGGATTTTCCCCTATTAAAAATTAGACTCCCATTTCCTGGAAGAGTGTTTTAGAAATTCATTCAGAGAGACTGTTATTGTGGGATAAATCCCTGTTTTTGCTTCTTAGTTTTCTTTGTCAATAAATGCTTGTAAAAGTTGAATGCTCTCTGCTTCTTAGGTTCTGAATATGTCCTTCAGTGCCCTAGAGCTAACTTAACTCTTACCAGATAGCTTCTCAGAAACTGAAGAACTTCTTAGAATGTTAAATAAATAGAAACATCTACCCTCTGTTATGTCTGAATGTGTGCGTATGTGTACAGTATGTGTGGAAAAAGAGAGAGAGACCATGCCTGTGTGTTACGTAATGCAACTTTTATTACGTAAATACATTTGGTAATAATTACTTCTTCTGCCCTGACATCCATTAGGAGTTTCATGTCTCCTGCATCACAACTGCTTTTCTAATTCCAGAGCTGTTCTTTTAGCAAGGCGCAGGATGTTAACATAATGTGACTCCTTTGGGAACAAAAGCTGGCTGGGTGACTATGGACAAGTCACTCGCTCTCAGCCCAGCCTACCTCCTAAGGCTATTGTTGTGGGGAAAGTGGGAGGAGGGAACACTATGGATGCCACCTTGAGTTGCAAAAAAAAATAAAGGCAGGTTATAAATCAAATAAATACTTCAAAGGGGTTTTTAAGAATTCACTGGCTAATTGAGGTTTTCAAAGTTATATCTAAAAGTTTTACCTTTTTTTGGGCATGTAGGGATTTCCTCAAAATATGTGAATGTAGAAACGTATTTAGTATCAACAGCATTATGCAACTATGGCTTGTGGGATTCTTGAGCAAAGAAGTGGGCTAATTACTAACATCAGTTTGAAAAGTGAAATACTGTAGTGTTAAAAATAGATTGTACCATATTGAAAATGGTGCTACTGGAGAAACTTCTGCTTATTCAAAAGAGTGATAACGTATCATAGTTATTTCTCATGCCAGTCCTATCTTCGTGGATAATATTCTCACAGGCAGTTCAGAGAAGCTTTGTTTTTCCATAATCTCACACTCTTCATGGTGCATGCGTAAGGGCCTATAAGACATACCGGCAGCATGTCAAGATACTCTGGGGAATGGGGAGTTGTGTAAAAATATCTCTTATTCACATCCAGTCCTTCTCTGCTCAGTCAGGTTAGGTGAATTCCATAGGTTGAATAATTTGAGTGAATGATGGAAGAGGAATTATGGGACACATGTACTACTCTCCCATTCCTGAAAACATGACCAGAAGAAGACACAAACAGTTTGCCAGTTCAGGAAAAAAAATCATGTCCACCATTTGCAAACTTGAATCCTTGGGTTCTTCTGAGAAATGCCACAGCTATATATGTGCAGGACTAAAACTGCATAGATGTACATCAGGAGCCTAGATCAGTATCTGTTATCTGCTACCCAAAATACAGAAACCAAGAAACCTTCAACTTTTCATGTTTCTGCACTGGCTTTCTTATGTGTATGATATTAGCTTATGTGGATTCCATTATCATACCCTCAACAATTTGACTTCCTAGGATAGTATTCCACCATTACCTTCATATTATCCTAACTCTAAATAACTCCATCCATTTCATAAAGTGAGCTATACTCTGTGAAAGCTTAGATTAGCCTTTTGGATGCCACAAAGTCGTTTCCTTTTGCTGTGACTGACTCAGCTATTGATATCAGAAGGTTCTGTAATTGTATAATCTAAGATCAATCAGAAGTATAGGATTCCAGCCCTGCTCCCACTTTAATAAGAGTACAGTATCTTTATTTCAGATTTCTAAAGACTTTGCCCTATGATAATGAGAGAAACCTGCTGGCTAGTTAATGACTAACACACAAAAACTCTGATACTTCACAAGGGCAGTTTGCAAGTACTCAGTAAAAAGTTGAAACTTCTACAATTTGTATATGATAGTCATTTGATGATTTATAATGAGCTGGACTGGATGCATATGTTAAGAATTCACTTATAAATTGGTAAATTTAGAGAACAGTCTTAAACCGGATGAGGTAAGCCATCACTTCCAAAGGCTAGTTGGCGGATTCTGGACAGAGCAGGAGGTGACAAGATAGTTTTATTGCACCTTTTAGCCTAGCTCAGAGGTGGTTAATCTGAGGTCCGAGGGCTCCAAGTCGAGTAAGCCCTAAAATAGCCTCACCATAATTAAAATGCAAAAACTTCCCCTTAAATTCCTATCAAAATCATAAAAAAACCCAAAGCCACGGCTGCCCATGTGTGTGATATGGCTCCACGACTTGCCTTATGGCCCTGTTGGCTGCAGTCCTCGTCCCCTTTAACTGCCGTTCCTGCCACCAAATGTTGTATGCTTCTGACTTTACATATCTTCACTATATGGAATTAACTTCTTCTGTTTGTATGTGTATGTGTAGCTACAGTACAACTGCATGGGGAAACCAGCTATCCAAGGGTAATTTTGGGGAATTAATAGACTTTCAGTTGAGTGGCTTCAGTCCTTTCACCACCCAGTCATAGAAGCATCCAATTTGGGGGCTCACTACCACAAAAAAAAAAAAAAAAAAATTGGAAGTTACTGCAAGTTTTAAATGGGATCCCCGGGTTTGATATGCCATCGACACTGGTGGAAACCCTGTCTCCTAGCAGGCAGGTGCCTTTGTCTCATCATACCCAGCTCCAGTTAGTTGGAAGGTAGAATTACTCTACCTTTTGCTCAATTGGTCTTGTTCAGTCTCTATTTTATTTCAGTGGGGGATTGTACTTCATCCCAGTAAACTAGTATCATTGACAAGTTCATGTTCTAGATTTGCCGGCTTTAGATCATGGAAGAAAAAACATCAAGGACACAGCCATTGTGAATCATTCCAGAGGCCCAGCCCAACCTTCTGAGACTAGATTCCTACAGAAAGCTCACAAACTGAAAATAAGTGTAGTAGCACCTTCTCACCTGTGCTGCTTGTAATTAGTATAGAGGTGCTTATTGTCTCTGGTAACAACAGGAGTATTCAGTATGATAACCCATATAACACAGTTTGTTGGCCAATTTGCTTCTTTGCTGGCTTCTCCCTTCCTTCAAGCAGTGTGACAAAGAAATAATCACCTCAGTTAGTCTTAAGCCTATTGTAATACCTGATATGTACCTCTGGGCATGGGTAACCAGTCATCATCCCCATAATAAATCCATAATAAAACCATAGTTAGTGAAATCTGGAAATAATCTACAGACAACATAAACTAAAAACAGTTTCTTAGTCTCCTACATCTCTCACCTTACAGTTTGATTGCATGACTCTTAGGTTCTAATTATGTGAATTGATAACAAAAAATATGGCTTTTTTCCATTTTCTTCACACCATTTATTTATACGGGCCATATCTACTTTTTCATTACTTTTTTTCCCCACAAAGCTAAACATTCTCAAACCTTGAAATCACATTAGGGAATTCTCTGGCCTCTTGATCATTGTGGTTGCCTTTTATTTACCTTTTTAAAGCTCTGCTGTAACTGAGGTGCACTGACCTAAATTATTCAAAGCATTTCCAGTGCTCTGGCAATACAGATTTGTATAAAAACATTCTGTTGGCAGCTTTTTTTCCTGATTTGTTTCCTAATGTCACTAAGATTGCCTTTTCACAATAACCACACACTGGTTCAGAACTATTCACCACCAGAGCTATTCACCACTCAGAAGAGTTACTTTAATTCACTACTATCAACTCAGTGCCTGTATACATAGAAGTAATTTTAGATTTTTTGCTCCTCATTTTCAAATTGGGCCACTCCATTTCCCATTCAAATTCAGATTGTTTATAAACAAATTAAAATACATGTCACTAGACCCTAGGTGACTCCCACTGTTTCTGTCTCTCCATTGTGCGACCTATACTTTTTTCTCACCTTACGTTTTCTGTTATTGAATCAGTTACCAATGTGTAAGTGGTTTTCTCCTCTTATTCAGTGATTGTTATGGGCTGTTAAGAATCTTGAGTGACAAGCTTTATCGGAAACCTTTAAAAGTCCAAGAAAACAGGTTATTCCTATTCAGTAATGAGTGTTGGCACTCATAGAAAGAAGAGAAGGAAGGATATTTGCATAAGCCATGCTGACTTTTTAGAAACAAAGATGAAATAGATACTATACTAACAGGAATATAATACTTTAGATTCCCTCAGATACTTTTAAAATAATAAGTTGGCCTTTTGCACTCCTCTGTTTCTGACACAAATCTTAGGCAAATGTTTTTAGGAATATGCTAATTTTAAAAGGACCAGATTTTGAAGACAAATTGGTTTAGTTGGAATTACTGTCACCACTGGTATTGCTTCATTAGGTATTAAATCACTTGGAATGTAATAAACTAAAAATAGGTAATTGCTTCTTTCAAGAAAAGTATATATAAAATAGGTATCTGAAATGGGTCAGCATATCACTTTATACTGTGTACATATTGCCTTTTGTTGATTGCCCTTACGTATATTGTATAGGTAGCCCTCAATTAACAATAATTGGGACCGGAATTTCCATCACTAAGCGATGCAGTCATAAAGCACAATGTCGCATGACCACATCACTTAGCAACGGCGATCCTGGCAATCTCCATTGCCATAATTAAGTGAGAATTGCAGGTTGTTAAGCGAGGACCTCCTCACGACTTCTTCTAGCTTCCAACAAGCAAAGTCCTTTGGGAGGCCAGCAGGTAGTCGCAAGTCCCAGGCAGCTCGCAAGCAGGCCAGCGGGTGGTAAGTGGCCGCTGAAGCCTGGTGCAAGCACAGCCAGGTTGGGAGTGGCTGCTCCTGGGGGCAGGAGAACATGTAAGCAGCTGCTGTGGTACTGTGAGCGCAGCCAGGCCAGGAGTGGCTGTAGCTAGAGGCGGGAGGGTGCACAAGCCGCCCTGCATTCTGCTGCCCCTGCCACCCCAACTGACCTTCGCTGTCTTCTTCAACTGCTGATGAGATGCGCCTGGCCTGGCCCTTCACGAGGCAGCTGCTGGCCATGCAAGGCCTTCTTCCCGAGGCCGTGCCCAGCCTTCTTGAAGTCATGCGCTGCCTTCCTGAGGCATCTTCTCATGAAGGTCATTTGGGGTGACAAGTGGCAGAGCACAGGGTGGCTTGTGTGCTCTCCTGCTCCCTGCAGAAGCCACCCCCCAGCCTGGCAGCTTGCATGCTCTTGCACCCCCAGCAGTAGGAACAGTGGAGCTCATGGTGGCTAAAAGGGCAGAGATAGGGTGGAGATAGGCGGGTGGGAGGAAATTAAAGCGTACCCTTGGCTGTAAATGCAGGTGGACTGCCAAGTGCCCAAATTTTGATCACATGACTGTAGGGGTACTACAATGGCCGTAACTTCAAGGACCAGTCATAAATATTCAGCACTGTCATAACTTCGAACAGTTGCTGAACAAATGGTTGTTAAGTGAGGACTACCTGTACGGCATCATGTCCCTAGCCTTTTATAGTTGATCCTGATATCTTTTGCAAGTACTTAAGTCATGTAGTTGTGTTGCACTCTTTCTCATTTGCCTCCCCTTGCCACCCCACCCCCAGCCCTGCTGCAGAAGCTTATAACTAAGCAAGAAAAACTACAGGAAGCCAAAAAGCCGCACAATCTGGGGTGTGAGGTAGAGCAGACAGGAGGAATTAGATGAGCTAATTCTACTTTATTGTAAGGCTACGTTAACAGAATCTTGCAAGTCTGAAAGTACATTTCTCCCCCTGTCCCTTTTACAGCTCAAGAAACTAGGGAGGGCCCCTTCTGAGCAGCTTGCCCTGCCCACATTCCTGCTGCAGGCTAAGTTGCCTTTTATCTGACTGTTTGCTTGGCTGTGTCTCTTCTCCCTGTCTCCCAAGGTCATTCCCACATGCCATTACATGTAGTTACATGGCTGCTTTAATGAACCATAGATGGATGCTTTGTTCTCACAAGTTCTCACATTTGCACAAGTTCTGAAGCACTTCTTCCTACAGGGCCATAACAAATAGCACAGAGTATGTATTAATTAGACATGATCTGGTTTTAGCATTCAATGTATATAGTACTGGAGAAAAGACATCTCATTCCTTGGCTAAAAAAGCTAACAGATTGAAGGCCAAGTCGAAAGTCAGCTGGGGGCAGCAGGGGCACTGGAGGGCAGGGTGGTGGGGGTGGAGGCAAGACAGCCAAAAGGGCAGAGATGAGGGGGAGATAGGTGGGTGGGGGGAGTTGAAGCAGAGGCGAGCATGGCAGGGCAGGAGAAGCACGAGGTCCTTGCCTAACAATGGTGCAGTCCTGACCTAATGACCGCAACCAGGACTTTTGGAACTGCTGTTACTAAGTGGTGTGGTCATGTGATGTTTTGCCTTATGACCGCTTCACTTACTGACAGAAATTCTGGTCCCAATCAGGGTTGTTAGCAAGGACTACCTGTATTGTGTGTTTTTTTCATTTTCATGTCATGGTGGTTTATACAGAATGCCGTGGGTGTAGTGTTAGGACTCCTATAATTATCGTTGGTTCTTGTGCTTTGCATTTCCTTTACGCTCACCATTTCTTTCTAGATATTTTAGTTTCTCTTGCTTGTAGTCTGTAGCTTGTAGTCAGTTGAGAAATTAGCCTCTCAGATAACTGTCTGATGGGCTACCATGCAAGAGATATTGCAGACTTACTTTTTCTTGCTCCAGATAGCCTGACTAGACTCGATGGATGAAAATGGTAAGAAAGTACATTTGACTAAAGATTAGAAAAAACTTCCTAATGATTTGACCATGGAACAAACTCCCTTAGGAGATGGTGGACTGGAAGAAGCTGGATGGGAAGCCATCTGAAATGTCGTATATGCATTCTGTATTAAAAAAAAGATCCTATGCACAGTTAGGATCAGAATAGATGCTCTCCAAGTTCTGTCTTAACTCTATACAGGTAGTCCTCATTTAGCAACTGCCTTGGACAGCAACCATTTGCAGTTACAACAGTGGTGAAAAGTAACTTCGCAACCAGTCCTTGCATTTACAACCTTCAAAGGTCTGTAAAGCAAAGGAAAGCTGAAGTAAGATCATAAGCACAGTCAGTTTCACTTAGCAACCACTTCACTTAATGACCAAGTTGCCAGCCCAATTGTGGTTGCTAAATGAGGACTACCTGTAGTGCTGTGACTCTGCTGGTGTTTGTTTTTTTTTGTTTTAATATTATTTTGCTCATGTTTTTCTTGACAAGGTAACAATTTAATGTATTTTTCATCTGTCTTCTTATTGCACAATCTCACCTGGCAGAATAAATTCCTTATATTGAATATTTACTTCTTGTGGTCAGTTTTTTCATATATATCATGTTTCAATTTTTAACTAAATTATCAGCTTTGATAGACTTTTATATAGCTCATTTTTTAGGAGTGATGACTTAGATTATATGCAGTACTTGCAGAAAAGGGATAGAAACATTTTTTTTAAACCTGGAATTTGTGAAATTTTTGAAAGTATTTGCAAGATATGGAGACACCACGGATTGTTTTTCTGATACTGGGTGAGATGTATACAGATAGATCTAAGAATCTATATTGAATGTTACAAATTCCCATTTGTACATTGTAACAAGATCACACAGATTATGTTGTATACTACTTGTAAAACGTTAAAATTTCCATACAGCTCTATCAGTTCCTTTGCTATTAGTGATATATACTTTGTTTGGTCCAGGGTGAATGAAGCTTCTGATGTCCAAGTTCATGCAAAGTTCTTTAGATGCAGGTAAAAGGATAGCAAATTTTGGGGCAAGGTTGTTTTTGCAGGAATGCTCCCAACATACACTTCTTCTGTTTTGTCTGGGAGATGTTAAAAAAATGGTGTTTTGTGATTGAACGGCCACCCATTCCTGGAAGCAAACTGAAATTCTGTGTAATATGAGAGATGGGAGAAGATCCTTTTTGACTGTGACAGGTACTGTATTGATCTCTGTGAGGTTTAGAAGGAAGTAGGTGACTCTGCTAACTGCTCCAGCTAGAGGGAAGGAATTAAGTAGCTTTCTTAACTATTTCCCACTGAGCTGGTTTCTGGGTTAGATCCATCTTGCTATGTACTCTGATTTGATGGAGTTTTGGAGGAAGGGAGAACTCACGCTGCTGTGTATTTCTTTGTATTGGCAGGAGTGGGCAGCTGTGGACATGCTTCTCATTCTGGAATGCTTATAGCCTGTATCTTACCTCCTACAGGGGAGAACCATGTGTACAGTTTGAGAATTTTGGTTTGAGTCTGAAGAAGTATTTAGATTTCAAACTTCATTGTTAGACTGTTAGCATCTCATCCATATTCTATTGGGTGTCCCGCATGGTTTTATTAATGATCTCCTTAGACAAAACCTAAAAGGTCATTAAATGGATATTTATTTTTATTGTGCTATTTATAGGCTGTCCTGTGGTGGAAAGATCTGTAGAGGCAAACAGTATAGTGTTACAAAAAGATGCAGCACATATATTTGCAGTTGAGGAATTAATTTGTGGTAGCTATACTGTTTGACAATAATGTGGGCTTCCCTGTTTCTTCCACACAAGATTGAATGAGGCTTATATAACATACCGAATTTCAATCCCATTTATTTCTTAATTTATCTAAATCAGAGTGGTTTGAAAACTAGTATAATAACTAATAGTAAAAACGAAAACCCTAGAAGCCTCTGCCATCTAAAATTCTATACTGACATTGTCCACACACCTTCAGTGGATATTTGTGCTCAGAGGCACCTATTCAAATATGGTTGGGAACACACAGGTTTCATGTAATTCCTAGTTTCTCTGCAGTCTTTCAACAACCACCTCCCTTGGCCTCCAGATTTTGGTGATAAGTCACAAAAATCCAGCTTCACAAATTTTTAAAATTTATTGAAAAAGTGTGGCATAACATAGATGCACCTAGGTTTAACATATGGATTATCTAAAGCCCTTCAAAAGTTGTCCTTGCAGGGAGGGATCACTGCGTCATCGTCATCATCACATTATCTGAGACCTTTGGTTTTTGGTTTTTGGTTTTTTTGAAGTGAGGCCCTTTAGCACCAAAAAGGTTGCCATTCTTGCTTTAAAATAAAAATAAATAGGCTGTTTGTGCAGCCCATAGCCTTGGTAGCAAGGCCCAACCATGTCCCTCATTCATGACAAAAGACAAATAACCTGTTTCTGTCATGAGTAAGGATGGCGAGCAGGGGGCTCCCATCCAGACTGTTAAGTGCATGCGTAGCACTGAGGAATTGGTCAGCCATTCAAAGAGACACAGATCGGGACCGCCTTAACCTTTGGGGTTTATATGTCTGGGTTTTTCCCACGCTTCTTCAGTTTGTTGGGATTCCTGTTATGTACTAGCAATAAACGTTAGAGACCAGTTCCTTGTCTCAGCGTGTTTCCTGGCTGTTAGGACAGTTTCCTGCCCAAGAAGAGAAAACTGTTTTGTAGATCTGTTTTCCAAAGCATTTCTTCTGTGGGATTATTTTTAAGTGGGCATTACTAACAACCTTCTTGGTGCTAAAGGGCCTCTCATCATCGTCATCGTCATCATCCAAAATAATCCCCAACTCAATATGACTCAGAAGATGGAAGGTGTATGGGTACGGGTGATCTTGGAGAAGGTTCATCCACCCCTAGCTTTAACACAACCCACCAGTTGCGTGTGTTCTCCTGTGTTCCCACTTAGGGAGTGTGGCTCTTGAGGAAAAAAAAATGTGTTCTTTTAAAGAGCAAAATTAATTGTCTGGGAATTTTATAAGAGGACTAGGTAGTGCTGACCTCCATTTGTAACTTTCCTATCTTGTCCCAGCACTTTTTCTATTGTTTTACTTGCACAAATTATGTATATTAAAGAAGAAAACATGGAATTGCTGCACATTGCCCTTTGCTGTAGGAACCCTCCATATTAGCCTGGAAGTCTAATAAGAATGTACTGAATACACAGGCCCTGGATACAGATCTTGAAAATTTAAAATATGGTCTATATTTGTAATCAAATTCATAAAAATCAACATGTTTTCCTTCTCTCTGCATTTTTCAGTGCTCACAATAGGGAGAAATTTGTGTTCTATTTTGAAACTTTCTTGCATGTTTTAATAAAGGTGTGATATAAGGATATTTTTTTTCAAGTGTCCGTTTCAGTCTGTCATCCACCTCGTAGCATTAGGAGTTTGTGGAATGCAAAGAGTTACGAGGCCTTTAGTTGGCAAGGGCAGGGGATAAGGAGTCTGGGATAGACAGTACTATTCTGTAGACATAGCAGAAGTGCCACCAAAGATCAGCCTGTGAAATTGGTAGATATAACCCGTTGGTAGTGACAATAGAGTGCGAGAAAGAAACTCAGGATTTAATCTTGGGACGGAAAGATAGAGCTAGATTCTTGGACTCTGTATAATCTGACCTTTATTGTAATTAGAACTGCTTGTTATCTGCTATAAAGTTACTTATTTATCCAAGGCTTGTCCTTGAATCTCTCACTAAGGCCATTAATATACTCTTATGTTCCTACAATGGGAATTTTTGCCATGTCTAAGGTGCAGTTCCTTGTCTGTTCCCACAAGGTAAATAGCTTCATTTTAAGTTATCCTTCTGGCCAAATAAAGCTCCAGGCTGGACACATGTTTGCTTTGCATGTTTGTACTTCAGCCTTCATCTTGACAACAGTCAGATCTAGAATAGGAATAATTAAGTGTTTTAGCTCCATGGGTTATGTATTTCTGGCAAGGTGTCCTTTGACTCAAGCTTGTCTCCTGCCAACTACAAGGGTATGGATATGGACATGTAGATGGGCTTGGATTGTTTTGGGTGAGGGGGATGTCTTCCCAGTCTTATTTGCAGTGCTGGGATTTTTTGAAGATAACCCATTCAAGAACAAGCCAGACCTAGCCTTCTTTAGCTTTTTTAAGATTGATCAAATCTGGCTAGCTGCTATCTGTTACCTGCTGTGACATGTCTTGGCTATTTGATATCCAGATTATTCACTGTATAAGATACAAATGTGTTAGCATTTAAGAGGGCCAGAATAATTCATTTTAAAGAGTTTAAAATGATAGGATGCAGTTTATCCATCTATGTTTAGGGAGTAGATTATTGCTTCAGAAGGAAGAAATAATTTCCTCAACATAGGAGCAGAGGAATTAAGACATTGTGAACAAGTCATGGCCCACAGTTTTTGTGTTTTATCTCCCCCCCACCCCATGGATATTAATGATATTTTTATTATACCTTGTAAACTATTGAGCACCATGAAAGGAATGGGTGGCATACACATTTTCTAAAAGCAAATAGTAGGATACCAATAGAATCACTTAGATTTGAACAGTTGTAAGACTATGTTTTTAATCAGTTTTCATTGCTAGTTGTATCATTCTCACTTACATTTAGCATTTTTTAATTTCTCTTTCAGGCTGACCAAATTGCTGTCGGGTTGCATTCAGGTAGAAGACTTGGAAAGGGGCTCCTATTTGTCTACTGAAATTGCCCAATCTGTGTAGGTTCTACACAGTCCAGTGATACTTTTGACTTACCTTTATAATTTTAAAGTGGAAGTCTATGTCTGTCAAATGCAGCGTTTGATAGATTTTTCCATTCATCTTTGATAATATATGCAAACTTCAATTATTTGGTCAGCTGTTCATTTGAAACTTTCACTGCTTAAAATGAAAGAATTAAGATGTTCAGATAGGCTTGCTTCATTTTCGGATTAATGCGGCTTAATGTGCTTTTTTTTTTTTTTCTGAGATGGAAATACTGTATATGTGAAAAATACTGAATGCTTGTATAGGGCAAATCATCCCTGCAAGTAAGAGAAAACTTTAAAAAAATATGGCACAGTTATGATTCCTTCCTGCAGCCAGTTTAGATAGTAGCATACATCTCTTCTAACAAGGCACTTGATAATCTGGTAGAAAAGCAGGATTTGATATGAAAATCTGTATGTCTTTATTTACTATGAGGAGTAGAAGAGGAATAGTTTCATACTGCTGATACTGTGATATAATACTTTCCCAAATAGTCAAAAGTTTTCACCCCCATGAAAATCAAAACAAACTACAGTACATGGGTGTCAGCCAGGGGTTGTCTACAAGCTATTGCTACTTTAGTCAGAATGATGGAAGTGGGGTTGTGATGCAAGCTCCACACTTTTGGGGAATGTGTGCAGTGTCTTGAAGCATGTAGAGGAGGGGAGAGCCTGTATCAGGATGCTACGATGCTGAGACATACACTGTCCCTGCATGGAATCTGCTAACATCAGCCTGTTATGAACAGATTGTGCTGGATTTTTTAAACAAAGGAGTAGAGAAGGAAATAGAACTTACTTTGGGATTAGAATCCAAGTTTTCCACAGACGATCTTCACATCCTAACTCCTGCTTTTGCCCCCACCATCTCATGAGAATGAAGCATCTTACAGCTAGAAAATATAATTCGTAACAAGCTGTCCACTTGCACTGATTACTGTTGTGGAAGCTCATATAGTATTTACCTTTTTAAAACTTCAGGACCATGTTTAACAGAGTTAGAAGGGAGCTATAGCAGGACATGTAATAATTCTGTGGTGGTTTGTTTTATAATATTCACCCTGAGAATGTGAACTAACTGCTTGGAAGATAGCTATCAACCTCACATATGCAGGTAGTTTGTTCATCTTGGTTGATAAAACCAGCTGCATAGAGATTAAGACTATGAATCCTGGATTTATGTAACATCTTTGTAGAAAAAAAGGTACCATTCAGACACCTTGGAAAGAAACTGTGTGTGTGTGTAAAATCTAAACCCACGTGATAATTGCTGAACCCAGTTTAAAGGGCTAGCGTTGACCTTAAACATCCTGATGAATGAGCATTAGATTATTTTAAAGGCAGCTTCCCCTGGTATGAACCTGCCCAACTTGTAAGATGAGAATGATCACAGCCTCTAATCCTTTTCATAAAAGTGTGTCGATAAGTGGCTGCCACGTGATTGTGGGATTCCATTTCTGCTATGCTCCCTCTCTAAATGTTTTTAGAAAACACTACAGTAAAGACTTGTTCCAGGCAATACCGCTTTTAATTTCCTGTTGTTGGCTTTTAAAATGTTTATCACTGTCCATTCTGCTTCTCATGTGTACTTTGTGTTTTTCTATTTTCTGGGCCCTTAATTGTTTTCATCTTGATTTGATTTTTTTTCTTTTGCCACATGTTTTTAGGTTTGGTTTTTTGTATATATAAGAGCTACAAATAAGAATCAATCCCCACCCTCCCAAAGTTAGGATGTTTTCATCCAGTTTATTGAGTTTATTTCAACTTAAGGAAAGACTTGTAAGGAGAAGCAGGGACTGCTTAACACTTGCTGCCCTTATACACTCCTTCTTCACAAATGGCTCCGTGTTAGGTTTATAGAACATGAGTGTGAAATCCACGTCTGTCGCGTAAGAGACCACTCTCCCTGATCCCCTACCACAGATGTATTAACAAATGGGCAATAAAGAGCTTATTTTAAACAATTTTACATTACCCCGCCAGTGTGAGAATTAATATGTGAGACCTTGCCCTTTCCTTGTTTTTGGTTGATCCCCCCATCCTGAAATCAAATATAGACTGCAGTAAATCCATAGATAGGATACGTGTTTATTCTGATCACATTTCTGGCTTCTTTTTAATTTTAATCTTAAATCTGGGGTGGGGGCAGGTTGTAGAAATGAGAAACAAACCCTACTCTTCCTCCTACCTCTCTAGTACTTTTTGTTACATCGGTAGAAAATATTATAGGTAAAATATCCACACAGGACAAAATAAAAAGGAGTGGTTGTTTTCCACTTTGCTCCAAGTGATTTTACCTCTGGCTAATATTTCCAGCTGCATGCATCCTGCAAACAAGATTCATGCAAGGTTGTAATCCAGGCTCTATGGGAGTAAATCGGCGAGTTGGCATTTCTCTGCTTAAAGGTAAAGGTTTCCCTTGACGTAAAGTCCAGTCGAGTCCGACTCTAAGGGGCGGTGCTCATCTCCGTTTCTAAGCCTTGGAGCCGGCGTTGTCCATAGGACACTTCCGGGTCATGTGGCCAGCATAACTCACGGAACGCCGTTACCTTCCCGCCGAAGCGGTACCTATTGATCTACTCACATTTGCATGTTTTCGAACTGCTAGGTGAGCAGGAGCTGGGACGAGCAACGGGAGCTCACCCCGCCGCGCGGTTTCGAACCACCGACCTTCCGATCGGCAGCTCAGCGGTTTAACCCGCAGCACCACCATGTCCCGCGTTTCTCTGCTTACTTTACTTTTATTGAAATACATTTGGCCTAGATTCCTGGAATATTGTAAATAGGCAAATGAATTTTAATAAGGAATTCATTTTTTAAAATATTTAAGTGCTGATTATAAAACCGAAGAGGTGAGTCATAACCTGCAGCTTTATCTATTAAATGATATGTTTATTTATTTGTTCAGCATTATCTTTTTATTTGTTCAGTAACAATTTTTTATTGTTCTTAATATTTTTAACTTATTTTTCCTAGCTTCCTACTGCCAATTCATACTCCATTATTGTACTTATTAAAAAGTTTAAATCATTGCAAAATGACATTAAGTTTGCTTTGTTTTGTTTTCTTATAGTGGAATCTCGTATGTGAAAATGACTGGAAAGCTCCCCTAACTACATCTTTGTTCTTCGTGGGTGTGCTGCTTGGATCTTTTATATCTGGACAACTCTCAGACAAGTACATACTTAAAAACAGCTTTTGGCGGGTGTGGGTTTTAAACATATTTTTGTAATACCCTTTAGAGGATGCAGAATTGTTCTTAATTTGATGGTTAATTCCAACTTTGAAGATAGGAACTGCAATCAAACATTAATGGGAATATGGGTTAGTAAACAACTGAACTATATATGCATCTTCCTGTGCCATTTACACATCTGTGAGTGTGACATAGGTAGCTGTGTATCTGTATGAGATTTATGTGCTCCTATGAAAAAGGGAAAAGATAAGTGCACATATTTCAATATCAGTACTAGCAATTAAGGCAAATAAAAGGGATTGTCCTAGGCCATTGTCACAGATGACCGAAAAGAAGGATATGCTTAGCCTTTTCCCTGTTGCACATTTTTCTGCTTAAAACCTTGTGATATAAATGTGATACATAGTTTTCCCTTTAGGTTTCTGGTGGAGGGGACAATCAGTTTTGTGCAGTTCTGAATCTAAACCAAGTATTATGTGCCATTTACTTCTAAATTCCAATTAATCCTTTGTAAAACTGCCTAGCACAGATCAGTCTTCTCATCAGAGTGATGAACTACCACCTTCATCATTCCCATCTAGCATGGAAATGGAGTTCCAGTACAATACTTCTGGGGGTTAGATTAGCTGACTCTTGGAAATGCTGGACTATTGAACCCTCCACAAAGGGAACCAATCATGTAAACAGTGAAGGTGACATACCGCCACCAAGTGTTCATCTCAATACATTACTGAGAAAGACAAGCCAATTTTTGTGAGTTAATGTTATTACATGATACTAGCTGAGTATTTTGCTACTCTTGAGTTTCATGCACATTAGAGAGTAATACACAGAGTCGTCCATTTGTATTTTTTTGTAGCCATCCAGAAATATTTATATGTATGTGTCAGGTTGTTAAGTTTGTGTTTCCGTGTTTTTTTTTTAAGCTTGGTGAACATAATAGATTACCATTTTAATTTGCATCTCAATCTGCCATTACCAGACCCATATTACAAATCCATTTAGCAACTGGATCCAAAGTACCTACGATTCTAACTACAGGTGTTTTTCAACTTGGATTAGTTTTTCCCCTTATTTGATTGGCAGAATTCTCCCTCCCTGCTATATTCTTTTGCATTTGTTCCAGGTAACTCTGGAGGATGGAGTAGAATAACCTCTAAACTAGGTTTGGATAATTCAGGGATAGAGAGCATGGAAAACTCTGTTGCTAAAGCAGAAATCTGTTGTGACAATGCCTATATCACTTTGAGGTGTACTGTCTACTGAAAAGAAAGGAGAGATTGGGTGGACCTGTTAAGTCTGCCTAGAAGCCAACAACAATTGTATTGTGATTTCATTTACAATCTTTTTGCTTGCTTGTTCTTCTTTTCCCTAAAAGGTTTGGCAGAAAGGCTATTCTATTTGCAACCATGAGTGTGCAGACAGGTTTCAGCTTCCTCCAGATCTTCTCAACCAGCTGGGAAATGTTCACAGTGCTTTTTCTTATAGTTGGCATGGGGCAGATTTCAAATTACGTTGTGGCCTTCATATTAGGTAAGATTATTTTCACTCTTAAACTTTACTTGCCTGTCTCAATATGTCAAAGCAATCACATTTAACAAGAAACAAGTCCATGCTTAAAATATTCGCCACGCATAAGTAGTGAAACTATATTTAAGAAAAATAGCTAAATTAAAAGAAAGGTTATGAATTTGAGGAAGCTGAGAAAATCTGGAAATTGTATAGAAGAAGAAAATTTGCCAAGTGAAACAAAATACTTTCTGTCAATTTAGCGCGGTGATTCAGTGACTTAAATGGCCCATTCCCACTGTATGGTTATATTGTTTTTGAGATTTGACGTAACTGTATGGACATAGACATTTCAGTAACTTGAGTTCAGATTGTTACAGAAGTTAATCCTCACTATTTATTCTGAAACCTTTATTAATTCATCAGAAGCCAGAACTTGCTTAATAAAAAAAACAGAGGGAGTATTTAGAGCAGTGTTTCTCAACCTTGGCAACTTTAAGATATGTGGACTTCAACTCCCAGAATTCCCCAGCCAAGCATGCTGGCTGGGGAATTCAGGGAGTTGCAGTCCACATATCTTCAAGCTGCCAAGGTTGAGAAACACTGATTTAGAGAATGGGTGAGCAGACTGAAAGACGACATAAATATGAGATAGGGGGCATTTTTAGCATAGAGTGGCAGGATCCTGCTGAACTCCCTTAGCCACTTTGTCATACTTTCTTCCAGTTAGGCCCCCAAATCTTGAACAACGTGAACTAGGAACAGCTGATAGATTTGGGAACTTCCACCTTCCTGTGATCAAACCCATAGTTAGAAAATTCATGCTTTGCTAGTGTGATATTTAAGATTGCCAAGAGACTAACTTTTAAATCAGCAATGGCGCTACTTAGAAAGGAGTTAGGGCAGGTTGCTTCTTTAAATGATTTGTTTTATGCCAGTTATAAGCATATCCATATCCGTATCTTAGGTAAAGACATCTGCGTCATACTTTTTATGCAAGCAGACCTACATAGAATCATACCAAGCTCTATGCAAGGCCACCAGCTTCAGATTGTTGCCTTCCTGGAGCTTGGTGGTAGTTATTTGGTTCCTGGGTGGCTTTTGAGTTCAGAGTCATCTAAAAGTTTCATGTTCAGATAGGGAGTTAATTTCTTGCTGTCATAGCATGCTCTTGTTGGGTTGGCTCACTAATTTTACTACAGCTGTTTCTTCACTTATTCTTTATGGATTATATGTGGCAGTGCTTTTTTTAGTGCTCCCAGCCACCAGGTGACTACCAAGGATTACCAAATGTATCATGTTGAATGCTAATGCTTCAGAAAGGAAATTAATGGAAATAAAGAATATTACTTTATCCCTGTTGCAATGGCAGTGTTTACAATCAAAGAATAAAGAGCGGTGATAATTATTTTGTTGCTCTTTTGCATAGAGAAGGAAATCACCACCACTTTGTGGAATTGGAAAAAAAATTACTGCTGGGAACATTAACGGAATTAAGTTTCCTCATCAGTTGTACATACTTAATTCTCTAAATTTAGGATTTAAGCCTAGTTCTCAAGATAATGCAACAGATTTTTTTTTATTGCCATTAATAGAGATAAACATTGAATCTCAGCAGAAGCATTTTTTAAAATAAAAATTAACACTTTGGTCATGAATTAATTAAGCAGCTATTTATTAAAACATTAATATTTTCAAGATACTGCTTGCCTTTGAAAACTAGTTTGCACCTGGAAATTTTGAATGACACAATGTTTTTAAAAAATCAAAGTGCCATCACTGTTCATGAAGTTCTACACAGTTATGTAACCATTATAATGATGGGGCAGATAAGCCAGGGAGGAGGCGAAGGGAGGACATAGAGAGGACAGTGAAATCAATGGCTTACTATGCAGAGTAAGTCTTCAAATGAAGTAGTTTGCAAGTGGCTACCAGACTTTGGCTGTTTACAAGCAGTTTCCCTCAGACTGGGTTATTTGGAAGTGTAGACTATTGTTTGAGAACAGTTCTTAAATCTAAACAATACTGGCCTTATGAACTTAGTCATAGTCTTCCTAGTTATTGATTTAAACTTGCCATGTTTTTAATATTTTTTTCTCCCTTGTATTTTAGACACTTTGGCAGAAAATATATTAAATACATTAAACCCTTCATGATGAATAAAGGCATAGAATGTACTTGTCTGATACATTATGGACCGTATAATATAGAAAGAGCAAACTGATGACTGTTTCTTTGTTCTTTTTTCAATGCTGTGGCAAAATTGTATTTCCTTGAACTGCGGTGCACTATTTTTTCCACAGGAACAGATTGGAAAGAAAAGGAAATGTGAACATTTCCAGAACACGTTTCAAAATGAACAAAAACAGTAAAGGAAATTTTAGCACCTTTTAAAAATATACATATTCACAAACTTTATCCATATTTGGTTAAGTAGAAACTGTTTATTCAGTTGTAGCTATTTGGAGGCATTTTTTAAGTGTTCTTGGTGGATTTAAATAAAATATGTTTAAGCTATTCCTCTTTCCCTACTTAGCAAATAAACTGTGAAACAATACATTTCTCTTGATAATGAGTCCCACTTGGATGGACTTTAGATCTGTGTTTTGATAACCTTAAATACCGTAGCATCAGAACCCAAATACTGCAGCTGAGAGTGAACAGAGGAGAGAAGCTGGGGAAAATATATACTAGTGGTAAACTCTCAAGAGTTGGTACTGGGTTCTGTTGGTAAAAGCCAGGGGTCAAAAAATGTTTGTTCAGTTCAGCAGCAGGACATTCTAATCATCAGAGAATTGCTAGAACTCTGTTGGCATTTATTGCCTGGAAGAAGCGATACCTCCGTGTCAGACTGCATCAAGAATTACGTTTTTCAGGCTTAGAGTGCTACAGAAGAGAAGACAAATAAATTGTGTTACAAATATAATACTAAGCATCTTGCAAATGAACATGAATGAGGTCACTTTCTGGTGTTTAGGTCATTCTGTATTTCCTGATATGTGCTTAAATACATCGAAAAACACTTGCCAGTGGTTACTTTAAAATCACATCTTGCCACAGATAGTCCCTTTGATTTTCTCATTATATTTCTTTCACTTCAGCCACCCAAGAAAGACAAAGAATCCATGCCTTCTATTGCTATTTACACTTGCCCACTACATTCCTAGAACACTGACTGCCAGCATCTGTATGCTTGAAAGCAGCTTGGAAGAATCAGGCTGTGCATTTACATTTGTATTTAAGAATATTTTAGGTAAATATCTGTCTAAATTTTGTAATTCTCCTTCAGAACATTATTAACACAAGCACGATTTGAGACCCATGCAAGTGTCAGGAACGTACTGGTTCTAGTGATGGGGCTACCAGAGCATGACTGCAAAACACATGACCACTAGATAGCAACAGAGATTTAAGAGTTCATTGTATCTCTTTGCTGCCATCTAGTAGCTATCTGTATTTTTGCAGCTCAGATTCAGTAGTTCTATATAGACCTGATGTAGACAATACCTTTACTTGCTCAAGGAGAAAAAAAAGGGCAGAAACTGGAAAGGTAAACAATGATGTAAAGAAGAAAGGAATAGTCAAGATCAACTAGTTAAAGCCTATAGCAAAAAATGGTGGGAGAAAATGGAATCAGTTATTTCAGTGGCTGTTTAATTCCATAGTAACCTCAGTTGAAACCAAATTTAGTATGTCACCCTACAGAAAAATGTTAAAATTCCTGTTTATAATTCTTAACATGTTAAATTAGATTAATTCTTGCATTTGGGCAAGCCAGTACTATCCTTGCCTGGACCCTAATGCTAACTCTAACTCTAACCAAATAAACCAAATCCATTTCTGTCCCTGGGCCCCATTTCATTCCCTTTAGGCTTCACTCTTACTAGCTGTTTATTTGTACTTCGCACTTTGTACTGATTTGTAATTTATTTATATCAGGCATTCATTGTCGGTAGATAGTCTTCGCTCCCATTATATTTTATGGCTCTTTAGATAGCTTCCATGTTTTCAGTGGAGCCTCTTGTCCTCTTCTTCCATTCCTTGATTAGCGTGTTCTGCATGTTCTTCTCCTTAACCCCCATAGCAAAGGGGGGAAAGCATACAAAACTGCCCCAGAATAAGCCAACCCCAAAACACTTGATTAGCTTCAAGCAGGTGTTTCGTGCTCTGTTCTTTCTTTCCCCAGGTGGGGAAATACATACTGTACATAGAGTAAGATCCCAAGAAAACAGCCCATCCTAATAATAAGTTTCCCTACCCTCCCTTATAATAATTAGTCACACAATGCCTTACAGTGCTTGCCTCAGCACCTCTCATGTGTGCTGCTGTGTTGTACACACACACGAGTCACCAGCAATTGCTATCCAGTAGAGTGCAGCAGTGTTTATAGGAAGGTATGTCTATGGAGAGATAAGTAGTGCTGGAACAAGAGCACAGTCAGTACAAGCAAGCAAAAGATAAGGAAATGCTGCCACTTTCAGAAGGCTGGAACCTTTAGTATGCAGTATATGTCAAGTCGTGCAATTTTGTAACATCTTAGTGTTCAATAGAAAAAATAGTTACCTCCATTTACTTTTACTTGGATCAAACATACATTTATGACTGTATTGGCTCATAAACTTTATTACAGCAATTTCTTTAACGCTATGCCATATCTGAAAACTATATTGCTTTGTAGTGATTTTCCAAGAAATCATCAGCTTCCAGAAATTATCAAGTTTATAATCTTTAATGCCAAATTGCATGTTTCATAACGAGAATTAAAGAGAGCATTCTTAAGGCATTCAATATTCCTTTGTCATAGCTGAACAGAGGACTATAGGATAATTCCGATGTTCTTCCTGTTGCCCTGGCTTATAGGGATGTCCTCATACATATTTCCCTTGCTGTTTTCAACAAGCATGGTTTGTGTTAGCAAAGTTTGTCACTTTGAACAAAGTGCTTTTGAAAGGTCTTCCTTTCAATTTCACTGGAGAAGGAAAGGGAATTATGACACCAAGCATATTGTTGCTTATTTGGCTCAAGTATATTGTAATAGATTATGTGAGGTTATGATTACTTTGATTTTTTTCTTCTGTTCACTCCAGAACCACCATATTATTTCCTGATGGGTTAAGCATACAGTAAAAAGAGGGAAGCATATCTATAATCCTGGAAACGCTTCATGAATTCTAAATGGAATTTTGAGATAATTATGTTTAGAATACTATCCAGTGAATGTAATGCCTCATGTATTATGCATGGTTTCTCATGGCCTTGTGGTCCAGCCATTGGGGTTATGTTTGTAAATACTGTAAATTATTAGCGACTTGGCAGTTTTACTGCTTCTGTAATATTCAATAACCAGCTGGTCCAAGTGAGCATTCTCCTTCAAAGAACTCAATTATTAATAGTAGCTTAGATATAGTCATTGATTTGGTATCTCTGTGAAATGATCTGATACAGACATTTTCTTATTGCTCTTTGGAAGGGGACAAACATACTTCTTCCATTACATTGTACTTTTTTTGATATCACTTTCTTAGTTTCTTTTCCCAGATTAGAATGTATATTTTTTTTAAGTATGAAAAGATTAGAGTAAATCATTTAGGCTCAGCAGATATTCTCAGGTTGTTGTTGAGGGTGCTATTTTGCACAGTTGTGGTTTACAGATGAGCCTGTCTTCTAATTAATTAAATCATAAGATGGCTAACTATACATTTTAATAAATTGATCAAATCAAAATATGCATTAAGGTACATAGAAGTAAAGCAGTAATGCTCAAAAAAGAGCATCTTTGCTAAAAATTGTAAATAATTTAGAGTGAATGAAAAGGGAGGTTTCCTATCCCAATTCACAGAATGCATCATTAACCTAATTGTTTTTCAGTTTGGCCACTAATTTAGATACTGGTGGGTTTTGGGTTTTTTAGCACAATTTCATAAGGGATACATCCTCAGTGATTCTTAGCAGGGCTGGATTAAGGCCAAATGATGCCCTAAGCACAGCTCAACAATGGTGCCCCTGGCCCTTCCACTATTTAGCTGACGTTATATTAAGATACTAAGACTCAATAAGTGCTGAAAAGCAAAGTCAAGTGTAGCAGTGAAAGAGTTAAGGGCATAACAGCTAGGGGGTAAAACTCTGTGGTGCCCCTCTTCCTTTGGCGCCTTAAGCACATGCTTATCTTGGTTAACAGTTAATCCAGGGCTGATTCTTAACTAGGACAAGTAGTTTAACCCTCCATTTATGCCAGCTAATGCTTGCATTGGATACTTCTTTGTTTCTTTGTTCGTTTATTAGATTTATATCCACTTTTACTTTGTACACATAATGCTCCCTCCTCCTCTTTTCCTTGGTTGGTCTGAGAGAAAGTGACTGGGTCAAGGTCACCCAGCTGGCTTCTATGCCCAAGAGAGGACTAGAAGACTTGGTCTCCTGGTTTCTAGTCCAGCACCTCAACCATTACATTTAGCAGTAACATCAGACTCAGCTTGTGATTGCCTAAAAAAGGAAACGGCTCCAGTTGTGGGACTTCACTTTCCAGCAGCCCCAGTCAGTATGGTCAGTAGTCAGCAGTTATGGAAGTTGTAGTCTAACAGTCTCCAGAAGACTACAGGTTCCCTACCTCCAATGTAGAATTATAACTGGTGATTATTGGAAGTGTAACAGTGGACTAACTGAACCACTGACCTGCTTAAGCCAAAGTCATTCTAATATTCTTATGCATATTAAAACATATTTTCAGTAATGATATGGCTATGTTTCAATAACCCATCTTATTTCTCTCCAAAATATATCATAACACGCATCTTAAATTACACATCGATACACATGATGCATCAGAATTCCCTGCTAGTCATGTTTAAGCTTAGTCTAACTTGGTGCTGTATCTCTTGAAAAATTGTAGGAGACACAGCTCCATTTAAAAGACTGTATTTTATTTTTCAAAATGCAATAAAATGTTTTGAGTAAATTTTAAAATAGAGTTAAATGCTAACCACACTCCTTGTTTTAAACAGGCACAGAAATTCTTGGCAAAACAGTTCGTATTATATTCTCTACGTTAGGAGTTTGCATATTTTTTGCAATTGGCTACATGTTGCTGCCACTATTTGCTTACTTCATCAGAGAATGGCGGATGCTGCTACTGGCTCTTACTGTCCCGGGGGTGTGCTGCATTCCACTGTGGTGGTGAGTTTAACTGTTCTGAAAGTTGTTCAGCTTCAGAAATGTCTCCTCTGTAGCTGATGACCTTCACCCTGCACTGTTGTATAACCAGCAGGCTGTTTTACAGCCTTCAGTTGCTGTAGATATATTTTCCCACCTTTCGCATTTGATTGCAAAGAGCAGGGGACTGTTTTGAATGTCAAACATGTTCTTTTCAGGTCAATTATCTTTGAGTCTGATTTGGCTAGTTCTGTAGGACTTATCCTGTGCAGGGTCTTTCTGGATTATGTTATTCTAACCTCCAACTTTTAAAAATTAGCTTAAAAAAATAATGTTATCAGTCCTTGCAAGATAAGCTCTCCTGCTCAAACTTTCCCCTTCTTAATCATCTTTAGTCCCACTTTTTTCTGTTGATGCACCAAACAAACTTCCTGATAATGAAAAACCTATAAATCAAAAGCCATGTCATGTCAGAGCAACTGCAGAAAAGCAGTACTGTACTTTTTCTGGGTTACTGTGTATGCCAATCAAAGAGAATATTTGTAGCTCAGGGTTGAACTGTGGAGTCCTTGGTGCTCTCTGAGCCTTGTTGTTTTCTTGCAGACGTTTCATTGCCAGACTAGGCAACATCTTCAGTGCAACCTCTTCACTTGCTCTAGGAGAGCAAGGCCCACTCCCTCTTTGCACTGAAGATGTTGCCTAGTCTGGCAATGAAACGTCTACAAGAAAACAACAAGGCTCAGAGAGCACCAAGGACTCCACAGTTACTGTGTATGCATTGAATGTTCACCGTCATGTTTGCATCTTTTAAAAGAACAATTCTAATAATAGATGTAACTTCATAAAACTCCTAAAATGAATTATTGTATTGAAGAACCCACCTCCAATTGCTAGTACCAAGAGATACTGGAGATAGGAAATTATATACATTTTTTCATACATGTAAAGCGTTCTGAAGGAGGAGAGCTACATTACCCCATGATAGCCCAAACTCAGAAAGAGTATAATAGCACCTGTTAAAACTAACCAATTTTATTATAAAGCCTAAGCATCTGATAAAGGGAGCTGCAGCTCACAAAAGCTTATGCCTTATAATAAAGTGTGTCAGGCTTAAAAGTTGGTTCCATACTTTTTCTGAGGTTTGTGCCGCACTTGTGCCTCACGGGATTGGCACTGCTCACACACCTCCTTCAACATCCAGGCCTCAACATTTCTGATTCGTTGGCCTGAAATAATGATTCAGTAATAGATTCTGATATCATATTAACATTTGGTATTCAATATATCAATTTAAAGAATTTGTTTCCAATTTAAAAGATTGCTCGCAAAGATATGGTTCATTAATTAATATTTATATATCAGTTTTAGAGGTTAGAACCATTGGAAAGTTATACACTTGACTTTTTTTAAAAAAAAATAAAGCTTTATTAGGTTTTTCAACAAATACATAAAACTACAAGAAGTGAAATGAAGTATACTGCAAGGGAGAAAAAGAACTAAAAAGCGTGAAAATACAAAAAAAGACTACTACATGCTACATAATACATACAGTACATACTAACTTCCGACTTTCTACAACAAAGTTATGAATAAGTCTATATCAGTCTCTTACTCTAGTTCAAACTGGAATAAGCATTACTTTTATAAAACATTTCCATTCTCAATGTAACATTTCCTCTAAAACACTATTTTTCCCTTGAAATGGATATATATATATAAAAAAACATTTTTATAATATAAAAAAAATTCCCCCCTTGTTGTTGTTTATTCGTTTAGTCGCTTCCGACTCTTCGTGACTTCATGGACCAGCCCACGCCAGAGCTTCCTGTCGGTCATCAACACCCCCAGCTCCCCCAGGGACGAGTCCGTCACCTCTAGAATATCATCCATCCATCTTGCCCTTGGTCGACCCCTCTTCCTTTTGCCTTCCACTCTCCCTAGCATCAGCATCTTCTCCAGGGTGTCCTGTCTTCTCATTATGTGGCCAAAGTATTTCAGTTTTGCCTTTAATATCATTCCCTCAAGTGAGCAGTCTGGCTTGATTTCCTGGAGGATGGACTGGTTGGATCTTCTTGCAGTCCAAGGCACTCTCAGAATATTCCTCCAACACCACAGTTCAAAAGCATCGATCTTCCTTCGCTCAGCCTTCCTTATGGTCCAGCTCTCACAGCCATATGTTACTACAGGGAACACCATTGCTTTAACTATGCGGGCCTTTGTTGTCAGTGTGATGTCTCTGCTCTTAACTATTTTATCGAGATTTGTCATTGCTCTTCTCCCAAGGATTAAGCGTCTTCTGATTTCCTGACTGCAGTCAGCATCTGCAGTAATCTTTGCACCTAGGAATACAAAGTCTTTCACTGCTTCTACATTTTCTCCCTCTATTTGCCAGTTATCAATCAAGCTGGTTGCCATAATCTTGGTTTTTTTGAGGTTTAGCTGCAAACCAGCTTTTGCACTTTCTTCTTTCACCTTCATCATAAGGCTCCTCAGTTCCTCTTCACTTTCAGCCATCAAAGTGGTATCATCTGCATATCTGAGATTGTTAATGTTTCTTCCAGAGATTTTAACTCCAGCCTTGGATTCCTCAAGGCCAACTTGTCGCATGATGTGTTCTGCATACAAGTTGAATAGGTAGGGTGAGAGTATACAGCCCTGCCGTACTCCTTTCCCAATCTTAAACCAGTCTGTTGTTCCGTGGTCTGTTCTTACTGTTGCTACTTGGTCGTTATACAGATTCTTCAGGAGGCATACAAGATGACTTGGTATCCCCATAACACTAAGAACTTTTCACAATTTGTTATGGTCCACACAGTCAAAGGCTTTAGAATAGTCAATAAAACAGAAATAGATGTTTTTCTGAAACTCCCTGGCTTTTTCCATTATCCAGCGGATATTGGCAATTTGGTCTCTAGTTCCTCTGCCTTTTCTAAACCCAGCTTGTACATCTGGCAATTCTCGCTCCATGAACTGCTGAAGTCTACCTTGCAGGATCTTGAGCATTACCTTACTGGCATGTGAAATGAGTGCCACTGTTCGATAGTTTGAACATTCTTTAGTGTTCCCCTTTTTTGGTATGGGGATATAAGTTGATTTTTTCCAGTCTGATGGCCATTCTTGTGTTTTCCAAATTTGCTGGCATATAGCATGCATTACCTTGACAGCATCATCTTGCAAGATTTTGAACAGTTCAGCTGGGATGCCGTCGTCTCCTGTTGCCTTGTTATTAGCAATGCTTCTTAAGGCCCACTCAACCTCACTCTTCAGGATGTCTGGCTCTAGCTCACCGACCACACCGTCAAAGCTATCCCCGATATAAAAAAAACATTTTTATAATATAAAAAAAATTCCCCCCTTAATAGGCAGATAAACAAATATTAGATTTTTCTCCTAACCAAAACATTTATATAGTTAAACATATTATCCTTCTTCATTACAATTTTACTCCTAACCAAAGCATTTATATAGTTAAACATATCTCCACCATTACCTATTTAAACAATAACCTTATTAATATCCTTTTACTCAAGGTAAATTCATTATCCCAAAAGCAAAAACATCTGTCAAAACCTTTAAAAGACCATCCTAATAAACACAAACAGTTAACCCACTTCAAAGTAAACTAAGGCATTTATATATCTCACTGTTACACACAAGGTTTTGTCTTTGCAATCCTTGACTTGCCCTGTAAAATCCAACTCACCTTCAAGGACCTTCCATCCTTTGAGGCTTAAACTCTTGTCTTTGATCTCAGTATTGCAAAAACGCAGCCATTTCCGTTCCTTTTACGCCCAAAGCTTTTCCTTCTTCAAAATTAACATTCCAGAAGTGAATCTTCTTCCCTTCACTTTTTGCCTTTGGGATGTTACTCCTCATTTTTTTCTTTGAGACCAGGACCTTATTTTCCAAACAACTTCTAAGAGATGGTTCAAAGCATAAGTAACCTTAAGGTACAGCTCCTTAAAAACACCTTTAAAATCTTCCCTATCCCTCCATGGAACGTTATGGTGCCCTCAAGTGCCTCAGGATAGTAGACAAAAGGCTGTCTTTCCAAAATAAAGTTAATTGGGGTGGGGGAGGTGGGGGTGAAAAAGTAAAAGTAAACAAAACTGTTCTCACAGGAAAACAAGATAGATCAAATCAGCTCCGCAAATTCAACAAAGTGGGTAATTCTTTTGTAATCCTTCAGACTTTGAAAAAAGTAACAGTAAACAGGCGAAAATCTTTAAATCCAACAATACAATTTAAAAAGAAAAAAGAGAGAAAAAAATAAATATTTAGAAAAAAGCCAAATTAGCAAATTAATAACTTCCAAAAGTAATGAAAACCACCAAGAGATTCTGTATGTCTTTGTTGCAAAGAGCCTCTTCTTAATAATAATTAAAAAAGAAAAAAAATGGTGTTTTAGAAAAGGGGTAGGCAGCTTTTGAGTCCGTTTAAGGCTTCAACATGGCTTAGGAAATTATGGCAGTCCCTGCCTCCCAGCTGCTAGCTTACCAGTTGATCGCAAAATGCTATTTTGCGGTCTTCTGGCTGCTTCCAGATGTCCGGAGGACAAATGGGGTAATTCCGGGGGTTCTCCTTAATCCGGAGAACACTTCTGGGCTCTAGAAAATCCTGCCTGAGCCCAAAAAAGTCCATATTGCTGGGTCAACCGTGGAGCTCGCAGAGATTCATCTCAAGATGGCAATCCCCCACTGGAAGTGCCGGAAAGTTAGACATTTTACAAAGGTCTTAAGGAACTTAAGAACGTAATACTTTGTGTTTCTATGTACATGTATAATGCAGTTTTAGCCCAAATGAAATACTATGATTTCTAATTTATGAATACACAACGTCTCATAGTTTACTTGATATTAAAACAAACATTTTTATGCTTTTGATCCCAGTTCTTGCTTTCCAGTCTGTCAGTCATTTCATTCAAATGTTACACCAAAGAAATTAGAAATGTATTTGGAGATTTATAATCTTTAAGTGTCTTTGTGTTTTAGGCTTTGTTCTGCAGAGATAATGTTGCAAACTACTTTAATCAAAAAGTCGTTTAATTCCCACACGCATTGTTTCTATAGCATTTATTCTGTAGAGCCTTCTTTGCCTTTTTTTAAAAAAAATTCTTCCTATACTTGATTTCTTCCTATACTTCATATGCCCTTTATTTGCTTAACTAACTTCATAGTTAGCCATATGATCCAGGAACCATAAGCTGGAGAACCACATTTTTGTGAAGATTATCTGTGGTATCTTTAGGAAGCCATGAAAGTGGAAAAGTAAGCTTTCCTTTCCAGTTTTGCTTGCAGAATGCAACAAGGTGAATCCAGTTGAAATTATCTTTTTATTTGGGACAGATGGGAAGTATTTCCCTGGATCAGAATAAGAGAATTCAATTACAAAACGTCTGCTTGCTGATAATGACAGGAGCTACTTTTTGATTACTATTTCAAAAGGTAGTTGCTGCCACATCAGTACGCTTTGAATAATGCAGATAGCCAGATTAATACATACAGAGCATGAGATACTGTCTTTAAAAGGCAGGGGCCTTTTAACATTGCTACTTTTTATGCTTTGCTTAGCCTGTCTCCTCCTGTTCAGTTTTTGGTCAGTTCAGTCTTAAATTCATGCACTCCATTTGTTAACAACTCCCTGCATATGCCCCAAATTCCTCCCTGCCCCTTTTCTGTTCATGATCATTGTACTTCTGGCTTTTAATTGAATTTCCCTCTTAAGAATTAATACCTCTTTTAACTCACTTCTGGTTGGTTTATGTGGTTGGAGTATGGAAAGATAACAAGTATTAAAAAGCCTGACTTTAAATAGTGGTATGAAGGGAAGGCCTGGGAGATGGGGATCAATTTCACTTATCTAGGGCTACCAGATCTGGACTGTAAAAGTTCCATGCGACCACTAGATTGACAGCAAAACAATAAAGAATCTTCCCCCCTGTGCCCCGCCGCCATTCTTTGCTTCTATCTAGCAGTCCTTTGGATTGTTCTAGCCCAGCAATTTTCTGGTAGCCCTAAAGGTACTTTGATACCAGAAGTTACTTGCTCTATACAGATCCTAGCCAGTAAAAGCCACTCTGATCAAATATCCCCCTTTTTCCTAACAAGATGCCAAAATGTGCTTTATAGAACCAAGGAAATCATATTTTAATTAGTAGCAAAATCCCTTATTAATATGTTGCGATGCTTGTTCATTCCTGTGGGTAAGCACCCACATACAAAGGAGTTGCCGATAAAGTATTCCTACAGACAACCCTGTGGTTCATGAATATTAAAACTGCTAGATGAAATAGGAGGTTTGTGCTTCTGGTCTCCTCTCTTGATCAATTAATGAATCCAAGGTTGTATTCCTTGAAAAATCAAATAAGAAAGGATTAGATGGGGCTGTGGGACATGAACACTTATCCTCCAGGGCACTGGCATGGTTTTTATGTGTGTGGGCAGATTCACACACTTAAAAGTAGGTGAGAAGAACACGGCCATACCACAAGTTTCTTTTTCTGACTATTATTGAACAAGATCAGGTTCATGAAGTAAAGTTTTTAAATTTCTTCTGTTCTGGCCTGCTAGAAAATTGGTACTATTTTAAAGAAGCTATATATGTTTGATAGCTAAATAAATATATTTGGTAATACATGTGTTTAAAAAGCAGCGCAGGCCCAATTCTTACCATTCTTGAAGCAAGGAACTCAGTATTCGTATTCTGCATTTCTATGCAAGCCGCACTGAACTTAGTGGGACACTTCTGGATCCTCATACATAGGATGCGGTGTTTTGTACTGCTTATTTCAGTAGATGGTCTTAATACTAATGTACTTGTTTTATTAAGTTGCTACGGGGGGCATTTGGATGTAAACATTGGCATATAAATTAAATAATTAACCAAGAAGAGGCGCTCTGGGTCTTTAAATCCTTGCAGGAAATATGGCAATTTAAAAAAAATACTGAACAAAATCTGTGGTCTGAAATCCGATCAAAGTGTATTAGTGGGGAATTAGACTCTCCATGTGCGGTCATAGATGGATGTTTTCTCCTTTAGAAAACCTCAGATGATGCATCTGCAGTGTCTGTCAGCATTATAATTTGTTGACATCTCACTTACAGAGATGGACTGTGGTTTGACTTACGTTAAAAGATCCAGTACTTTGAAACAGGGTGTTTATGGTATGTTGTGGTGGCAAAGCTGAGCTGGTAAGATGGAAGGCTGGAAGTCTCCACCTTGCTATCCCAGCCACATCCTAGCTCTGCCCGCCTGTCTTTTAGGACGGTGCCTTGGTAGCTCCTGCTGCTGACACATAGCTTCCTGGGAACGCCTTATTTGGTGTCATCTCCCTGACCCTGACCTGGGAGACCGATGGGGCTCCCACAGCCTCTGCTGCCTTATTGGCAATGAAAAGGGTCCAAAACAATCTATCCTGCAAGCCCTGGGGCGTGGCATAGCCGTGTGTGACTTGAGGTTTCGTCAACAGCACTGCCCAAAAAAGGACCAATTTCACCAGAGACAGGTCATACTTTAAAAAAAAAAAAAGGGGGTAAAAATGTAACAGCTTTAGATATTAAAATTATGCACAATTCAGAGTTGCCTCGGTAGGGCGGCTGCTTCCAAATGAGTAAAACGAGAGAAAAGTCTAAAATATATGCAATGCTCCAGCCAGAACATATGGCGACAAAGTATTATTATTACTGTTGTTATAACTGATGACAAAAGGATTTTAAAGGCAAAGTATTACATTCCTGCCCAGTCTGAAATATAAGTGAATGAAAGCTGACACTGAACATCCAGTTTCCTATAGTTGTCCAGGAAAATGGAGATACTTAAGAACCTATTGAACAAATCAAGGAGTTGTAGTACAGTTTCTAGCTAGACATTTGCATACTTCTACAAAAGCAGGAGGCTCTTGAAATTGCTGTTCTTTTTCCTTCAGTTTACCTGGGAAATTCCTTTTCTCTGGAAAGTCCACTTTATTCAGAGGCTACAAGCTTCTAGCTCACTCCTGTTCGTAGTCCTGCACATACTTTCCTCCTCTGTCCCTTTTGAAGTTATTTTGCTTTGAAAATCCCTCAAAGTATCTCTAGCTGAGGGAGGGATTGTGAGTCTCTCTCCAAACCTGCCTGATGAGGGAGGGCATTACTCCTTCATGAACATATTGATTTTACATCTGTCAAGCAGCCAGATGTCTGTGATACCAGCTGACATATGTGCGGTGGTTTTGCCAGTTAATGACCCACAAAACAGTACGTAAGGATTAAGGCCTGCATTGTTCAGATAAGTTGTGTTGCATAGCCTTTACTACTTGGTAGAAGATGAAAAGAGCTAACAGCTGCATTGGTGGCTATGGTTGCATTACAAAGAAAATTCGAAGTAGATTATTTCATTGGCATAAAGTAATTATCTTTCTATGCCCCTGTAGTGATACGGCTAGTCCTGTAAACTAAGTAGTTCTAATACAAGATTCGGGTTTTATTCTTGGATAAAAACTATTCCATGACCAATACCACACAAACTGAAAATAAATATTTTTCTTACTAAATTTTTCAGTAAAATCAGAAGTCCCTGTGAAATTCTGTTGCTTTGTATTAGATAATCTATATCATGATAACTATTATAAGCAAATTATATTAACATATCTCACTTGTTGAAAAAGTAGTATTTATCATTCAGTAGACATTCAAGTTTTTAGAGGCACTGGGTTATCAGATTCATGATACATTTCCCTGGACTTTTTAATAGTTTCCTTTTCTAAGAAAATACAGTGACATTTTATGAAGAAACAAAGAAACTGTCATCATGAAGACATGCAGATTGATTGACCCCAAACACAAGACCTTGCTAATTGGATTCTTCTGGTGAAGTCACAACATGGCTCCTCTAATGTTTCAATTGGCATATTATAAATTAAACTTGTGATCTCTTTAGGGTGGATTTACATGACAGCTTTTACTAAAATTAGTGAGATGTCATCTGTCATTTTAGTATACTGAATCTTCCTTGAAGTCTTAAGTACTTCCTGCAGAGAATTCCTACAGGTTTCCATACCATATATTGTAATTTTCTCCAAATTATAAAAAGCAGAAGGATGGGCATGCAATATATCTGAAGCATTTGTGAAGTTATTCATTAAGGAAAGAAATTATGATGGAAGGAAGAACATTTTATTGACATATGTGTGCTCCTATATAACATTTATATGGGTCCCAGTTGACTTTCAGTCTGGGCTAGCATCATATCAGAGATACACTAGCTGTGTGATCCTCACTTCCAAGCAAATATGCTTTAGAACTGGGCTACGGTTTTACAGTATATGACATTATTTGATACTACTGTACCATTGGAATATAATTAAATCTAAAGCCTTGATGCAGTATGTTCCATATTATTATGAAGATCTCATCATATTGTTTAGCACAACCAAGGAAGCAAGGAATATTTGACATTTTTAAAATTTGTAATCCATTTATTCTAGTATAAACACACCCATAGTCCACCTACCCCATTCAGTGGATTATTCACTTGAGTAAGCATAAGTTGTCCTGTTAGAGCCTAGCAAGTATTTACTCAAAAGTTTATCTGTTCATATCAAAAGTGAGATCTTTTTAAACAAAAGGAGAAAAATCTGGCATCTGCGTACTCTGCTTTTTTAAAGAATATTTTTCTCTGAAATTAACTCCCAGATGATTAACGAGCAACACAGTGCAGTGAGTTAGTTGCTTTCCCTGGCACATTCCTTTCCATGCTTCCTATATGCAATGGACCAGACATTTGGCTTCCCCAATCACAACTAGGTGAAGACCCTTTCAGCCACTTTGATGGTATCGATTTATGGGGGGGGGAAAGCAACAGGATAATCTGGACTTGTTACAGGTTTATTCCTGAGTCTCCTCGATGGCTGATCTCTCAAGGAAGATTTGGAGAAGCTGAAGCTATTATTCGGAAGGCTGCAGAAACAAACAGGATTCCAGCCCCAGCAGTACTTTTAGACCCACGGGAGGTAAGTATTAGGGTTGTAATTGTATATTTAAGAGCCAGTTTGGTCTAGTGCTTAAGGCAGTGGGCTAGAAACCAGGAGACTGTTGAGTTCTAGTCTCACCTGAGGCACAAAACGAGCTGGGTGACCTTGGGCCAGTCACTCTCTTTCAGCCCTAGGAAGGAAGCAATGGCAACCCATTTCCGAAATCTTGCTAAGAAAACTGCAAGGACTTGCCTAGGCAGTTGCCGGGAGTCAACACTGACTCAAAGGCACCAAAAAAATAAAAACAAGAGGTCTAGAAGTAGAGATTGTAAGACATCAAAAGCATATCTGTACTGAAAACAATTAAAATTTAAAGATGTATATATAATGTTAAATTATGTACTGAAGATTCAGAATTTGCTTATCTATGAGAACCTTTGAGTTTATCAGAATTGGAATTGAGTATAAGATAATGAAGGAAAGAAACTACAGCCCCAGATATAAAAACTTACAGTGAAGAAATGTGTTCATTTTCAGTATTTGAACTGGCCTTTTACAGAAGAAAGAGAAAGGCTGATCAATATGTCCCTGTGTAATTGAGGTTCCATTGGTTGTTCAAAAAATAAATATGATGTAATTATATTTCATACACATGTGCTATGTTTTAGTTTAGTTTTAGTTTCTTTTTTAATTTTTTTTTCTTCTTTAGGCAAATAAATGAATAAAAATACTTTACAAAATAAGGTCAGATGTCTGAATGGTCCTCACATACATTTGTGACTTGCTCCCAGCCAGATATACCAGTATAGGCGCATTCCTGGATATTAGCAGCTTTCCTGAGTCTGCTTGCCCAAACAGGAGTTAGCCATTAGTATCTCCTGCTTCCCCAGATGCCAGCTGGTAAGGATACAGAACGTAAGCCTAGATAGGCTCTTCCCTATGGAGCCCCTTAAGAGCTGCCACCACACATGTAATATGAAGTTGATAGATGGTCCCAAACCAGTACATACTAATGGTAATTGCAATATAAGCTCTTCCAGACTCAAGAGATCTCTTCAAAATAAATTTTGATGATTAGGCAAGGGCAAACCACTTTCAAAATGTTGCCAAGAAAACTGCAGGGACTTGTCCAGGCAGTAACCAGGAGTCAACAATGACTCGAAGCCCCCCCCCCTTGTATATTTACATTTTTGTTGTATTCAGTGTAACCCACTATTACAAAGATGTCTCAGTTGTACCACTGGTAATGTTTAGAAAACATAACTCTCTACTACCAGCCAAGATAAAGCAGGTGATAATTTGTATGCACCACTACTTGTTGTTCAGTCATTAAGTCATGCCCGACTCTTCGTGACCCCATGGACCATAGCACACCAGGCCTTCCTGTCCTCCGCTGTCTCCCGGAATTTACTCAAATTCATGTTCATTGCATCGGTGATGCTATCTAACCATCTCATCCTCTGCCGTCCCCTTCTTTTGCCTTCAGTCTTTCCTAGCATCACACCTGAGTTAATTAATACTTATTATTGTTTGGTTTTCAAGACAGAGGTATACTTTAGAACTTGACTCCCTTGGGCTTCATATATGGCAAGGTCTTCAAATGCATTAACAATTTTCCAAGGTGAACTTCACTATACACCCAATTATACGTGCAATAAAAACACCACTGTGTCTCCTTGAAGAGAACGAGAGCAGACAATATGCAATGAATGTCTGCCTGAATTTTTTAAATTAAAGAATGTATTAAATCTAGCTAGCTAGTAACTACAGCCAAGATCATCAACAAACCTTCATGATTCTAAATACAACGTTCTCCCATCTCTCTGTCTAAGCTCCACTTTTATCCCCCACATCAGGCATTTTAATATACATCAGAGTTGGCTTGGAGCTTGTTCGACTTCTGCTGTTATTATGCTTGTCAGCCCTGGTTCCAGTCTTGCCTGATCACACCTGTAGGGTTTGGGTTTATCATTCAGTCCTAGAATGCTATAGAGGGTGTTTCTGGCTTGAACAAGCATGCTGCCCATTTTCCTCTTTCTTCTTAACAAGCTTCAGGATAACTTCGTACAGTCTCCTTGTTTGTCAAGAAGAAATCACGTCCCTCCCCTTGTGAGCTGCAGACAAATAATGAACTGCATCTGAATTTGATGTGGCCAGAGACATAGTTGCTTAGTACTTCTTTGTGATAGGGGAATTGGAACATTGTTGCATTTTTCCTCCTTCCCAAACATTCAACAATAGAAAAGGTAGAGGAAATGTGCAGTCCACCTAGTGTAACTCATTTTTCATCCTAGTCTTGAGAATAAAGGCTGCTATATATGCTGCTAGTTTACTCCCTCCTAGCATTTAAAAAGGTTCTGGCCACACGCTCTCAGTTTAAAAAAAAAAAAAAAAACTTTGGAAGAGTAATGTGTTTTGGAATCAAATGAAGCAAAGGTTGAGCAACTACGTCCAATATAATTATTCACCAGAAAACATGTGAAGTTGTCGTTTTCTCTCCCAATTATATATACTTGGTTATAGGAGGCAGCAAAGCAGAAAAGGTGCTAACATAAAGTAAGGATGAGTAACGCATTGGTAGGCTATGGTATGTCTCTTTGTGGTTCACGGTCTACAAGGGTTTTCAACTCCATTTAACTTTAACAGAGATATGCCTCTTTTTTCCCAACCCAAGCAGACTGTTAAAGATTATAGAGGAAAACAGAAGTGAACTTCTATGGAAGGCTACAAACTTAGTTTTTATAGTGAAAAAAAAAAAACTCTTGACCTTGTATTCAGAAGTCCTCTTTGGCTTAATTTTACCATGTGCGTGCCAAAAACAAAGGGTTATTTTTTAAATTATAACTCTAGGAACCCACTTTTCACTGGCACTCCCCAACCAAAGTCCAGAATGGAAAATCCCAGGAGAATGTCTGATTCTGCTTTAAAGATGAAGTGGTATAGCTGTACCGCAGTACTACAGTAGCTGAACGTCTAGTCATCTATGCTTGTTGATTGCTCTGGTTTCATAGACAACGCTGCCTGTCTCTCTAAGGAGCTGATGACTTGCAATTGCAGAAATAATACTTTTGATGGAGAAAAGGAGCTAATATATCAGTTTCTTGTTTTTATGAATTGTGTATGAGCTTACCTTCAGACCGAAAGTTTCCCTGGGCAGTTTACGTCTGAGATAGGAAGCTACTTCCTAAGGAAACCATCCATGGAACTGAGAACTGCATCCACTTGTTGGCTGAGCCTTTTATTTCATATCTGCCTGATTTTGATTCTTGTGGCGATCTTACTGTTTGAGCACGTATCGTGTGTTCAGTAATAAATATCATTCATCTTTTCCCAACAATCATTGTTAACTACTAATTTAGGCTAATTCTCAAACATGGACTATGTTTATCACAGGAGAAAGTTAATTTTGAAAAATAATTCAATTCTGGCTTCTGAAACAAGTTGAAATCTGTATAGAATGAGGGTGGAAATACACAAAATTGTCAAAGTGAAAGCAATCAACAAATCTCCATCTTCTTTAAATCTTTAAATCAGTGTCTTGGTTGTCCTTTTCTTTTCTTTGAATGTTTGATATCCAGGACATTTATGTTTGTTTACTTGTTTGGTTTTGGAATGTTCCCTTTTTTCTTTCTCTCCCTCCTAAGATAGAAGATTTGAAAGCCAAGCAACATCAAGGTGTGCTTTCGGACTTGTTCAGATCACGAAACATTGCAATTATGACGATTATGTCTCTTCTTTTATGGTAAGGCTCTGACAGCAGGCTCATTAAATGCAGAGGGCCAATAATCTGTTTTTTGTTTGGAGAAAGTTATGCTGTTTGGGACATTCCAATCCTTATTTATCATATGAGATTTTATTTTATTTTTTTAATTGAGCAGGATGGCTATATAATTTTATATAGCCATCCTGCTTAGCATACAGCTGAGTTACCCTTAACATGTGAATTGCCCTTAAGATGTGGTAAGTAGATCATAAATTGTGTGTTTTTCTAAATAATAATCTATATCTGGAGGACCTTTTATTAGATTGCTTGTTGATGTGTGTGATTATGAGGGTTTTTTTGTTTTTGTTTTTTTGGGTGGAGTTCTGAGCAATGGAATTTGTACAAGCAGAAGCACTCTGGCAGCAAAACTGCATCAGAATACATGTGCTTGTTCCTTTATCTTAACGTTTGAACCAGAAAAAACTAATCAGCAGGTTTAAAGATAACAGCAGACAAACAATATGACACTATTATTGTTTACAGCCCTGCAGATCTGATAGAAAAATAATAATAAAAAAACAATTTAACCAAACAATGAACAGCCAAGAAAAAAGGAACCAAATTAAGTTGGGCAGCAGATATGTCTTATTCCAGTCAATTCTTTGTACAATTTTCTTTTTATTAATTTTGTATTACTGAAAATAACTGAACTTCATGAGCATCACTCCAAGGTGGAAACTACAAGAAATAAAGTTTGCTTATCTAAAGGCCATTGGGAAATTAGTATTAAGAGCTATTATTAATGAAAGCACTTTTTATACAGGGTAATAATAAACATTGTCACTATACTATACTGTAGGTTATTAGAAAGTTCGGATAACATGGTGTTGCATAGGTACCATTTATTATATAGTAATAATGTTTATTCGGTCAATGACCAGCAACATAAAATTAATAAAAATAGCAAAATCGAAATAAGTCAAATGGTACAATTATATAGAGGCAACTGTAAATTAAAACAATTATAATATAATCTATAGATCCCTATTACAGTAATGACATATTGATTTACCTAAACATTAATAGATCCAATATATTAATACTATATTGTGAAATATATCCTCAAAAATTTATTAAAAGGTAACTAAACAAAATATTGATAAAAATAGAAAAATAAGCAAAAATCTCTACTACTTTACCATTTATTATATAAGGATTTCCATGATCATATATCACAGATCTGCTGAACAGAAGGAGCTAATATTTAACTCTCAGTTCAGTTAAATCCATTAGCATCTCATATACTGAATTGGATAATTGAGAGTCCTGAGAAGCTTCCTGTCTTCCCAAACGAGCAACCAGAATTTAAAATTAGATAGTTTCATTGGATGGCTTGCCTCTAACAGGAACTTGTCATAAAACAATGTTAAAGATGCTTTAGGAAAAACCATCAGCCTTTCCCTGTTCTCATTAGAAGGACTGTGTTGCATTTCACCCAGGGATATTATGAAGTTAGCCCTATGAAGTTAGATTAAAGTACTTTTGTGTAATTACTGGAAAACAGGGAAGTGGTATGAAAACACAGATGCCCAGAGGAATGTATGTGTGATTTCCCAACGCATTTCAATCCATTCTCATTCAAAAAGGTGCCATCTGAAATAGTAAAATAGGAAGTAAGTCTGATCTACCATTAGGCTAATTGTGCTATAGCTTGGTTAATTAATATTAAGAAGATCGTGGCTACTTATATTTGCTAATCTCTCTTTTATTCTAGGATGTTTACATCTATTGGCTATTTTGGCTTGTCCCTCAGCACACCCAATCTGCATGGAGATGCCTACTTCAATTGTTTCCTCTCAGCAGTCATTGAGGTCCCAGCCTACGTGATTGCTTGGCTTCTCCTACGGATCTTACCTCGACGTTATACAATATCTGGCACCCTTTTCTTAGGAGGGAGTGTTGTTTTGTTCATACAGCTAGTACCTCCAGGTAGACTACGTGTGTGCGCACATGCGCATTCCTTCCTTCCTTCCTTCATTGGTGCTATAGATGTATTGGCAATTGACAATACTGTACGAGGAGTTGGAACAAGTGTTAAAGAATTGTGTTTTACACCTATATCATATGGATCCTCAATTTTCTATTATATTCCAGGAAAATTCACTGAAATTGTTTATAAATAGAGATCTGCATTTACAAAACATTGTAGGAATGTTTCTCAGTTTATCTTTGTGACTTCGGTGTATCACACATCTGGATAATGCACCCGTGCAAAATTTCGTTTAGGAAATGTCCAAAAGATAAAGAGAATTTTGGTGGAAAGCCTGCACCCTAGGGCATGGCTTTCCACCAAAAGGGTGTGATGATCTCTTAAAAGGATGGGTATGGTGATGTCTTAAAATGACAGATGAATTTGTGTGATTCCCCATGAATGAAAGTAATTACTTTTTTGGGATTAAGGCTGGGATATATATGACTTTTAATAATTAAATTTGAATCTCTAAATGCAAAAGTTCTTAAACTTTGCAATTCCACAGCTGCCCACTGCGGGCCTGTGCAGCCCAGTTCTGGTAGCAAAGAGTAGAGCAAGTTTTAATAACATTCCCACTTTGCCTGTGCAAGACCCCCCTAATTGCTCATGTCTCACCAGGTGATCCCAACTCACAGTTTGAGGTGCCACAGTAATACTCTTGCAGTTTCTCTGCAACTGCCACAGTAGCAAAAGGCAGTTTTGTGTATTGTCTTCCTTCATCACTCCCTTCTCTCTATTTCATTACAAAAGCCAAGAAGGGTATTTCCAGAAGTGATTAATTGCCAGAGTTTGTGAGCTTTATAGCAACAAATTGCCTTTTGTAAGAGCATTAATGTGGAAGGGATTTGCTTCTCACCAGTGGGCATCCTCTTTGTCTGATTTGCTTTCGGGAAGGAAATTACCACGAGGCCTTTTACCCTTCCAGTTTTCACTTCCCTCCCAAGTTCCAGAGTTATTGAGACCCTCTTCTATACCCACTTTTGTTCAGAATGCCTGATTCTTATCAATCCTTACTGGCACTAGGATGCCTGTTTTTCTGATACTTCTATAATTCTTGCTTCATGATCAGCTCCAGCAGTACCTTTAGATCCAGTGTCAGTTTTTTGCTTTGCCATTGCCTGAGACCCAGATGGCCATGACCCTCTTGGTCATCGAAGGCTGTGAAAACCTGGCTTTTCCTCCAGGCGTTGGGCCAGGATAGTAGATGAGCCCAATATAGGTATGGTTGTGTAACTTAGTTTATTCTATGGTGCCTTAGTTAATGTTCTGCAATTATTTTACCATGTTTGCTTGTTAACTGCCCAGAGTTTGTATGTTAAATGAGCAACCATATACATTTTCTAAATAAATAAATAAAAATAAAATTTCCAGTATCAGTGCAGTTGCTTATGTTCATGTGGCCTCAGTCTTGAAGACCTGGTCTTTGAATCTGTGCTCATGGATTGCTGAATTCATCAACAATTCCAGTGTCCTGGCTTATTAAGTGGGCCATAGATATGTGGCAGAAAATAGCTGGAAAGACTGCTAGTGAGTTACATGCTCTCAGAGCTGACCATCATGCCTGCAATTTCACATGGTTACAGTTGTACTTCACCTAGGTCCCATCTTTGTGAAGCAGTATTGCTTGGATAGCTACTCCATGACCAGTGCCTGCATTAATTGGGTGATTTTTTCAATAGTTTTCTTCCTAGTCTTGGACAGCTTGTTAGTAACTTTCGTGTGATATACAATTATGAAGAGGTAAGATGAATTGGTTATTTGTGATTCTTCAAGTGATCTTTCACTCTTCAACAGTCATCTTTGCATTCATACCCAGTTCTGTTCTGGAGATGTCTTAGTATCATGGTTCTGAAGGCTTTTGTGTCAGTTTTTGAGAATTCTAGGGATGGTGCAAATTAGGCCTTAAGAGCATGCCTAAGGAGGTTTCTCATCAAAAGTATTCCTCAGCTTTGTAAGTTTTCTGAATGAAACTCTGCACAAGTGCATCATACTTACTTTATTTTTATTTTTATTTAATTTTTATCCCGCCTTTATTATTTTTATAAATAACTCAAGGTGGCAAACATACTTAATACTCCTTCCTCCTCCTGTTTTCCCCACAACAACCTTGTGAGGTGAGTTGGGCTGAGAGAGTGACTGGACCAAGGTCACCCAGCCAGTTTTCATGCTTAAGGCAGGACTGGAACCCACAGGCTCCTGGTTTCTAGCCCAGCACCTTAACCACTAGACCAAACTGGTTCTTATGTGCAAATGTATAGGTATTCATTTATTGGTAATCCCACTGTAAGCAATCTGTTTCTCTCAGCCACGTGCCCTCTTAGTTCTTCAAGTTACTGACATAGTTGCAGACAGAGACAACTTGACTTTAGCTGTTAAAACTAATAATGACATACCTAGGTATTGACTTGATGCACCTAACACTGCTGAAAATGCATGAACTAAGGAAGCATAATTGAGGTAAAAGTAGGACTTGTGCAAAGTTGATTAATCAAAGATGCACAGAAATTTTGTTTCTTTTACTTCTGTCCACAGATCTTCACATTCTGTCTCTCATCTTAGTGATGCTGGGGAAATTTGGGATCACATCTGCCTTCTCCATGCTTTATGTCTACACTGCAGAACTCTACCCAACCACAGTAAGAAACATGGCAGTGGGTGCTGCTTCCATGTCGTCCCGGGTGGGCAGCATTATTGCACCGTACTTTGTTTTTCTGGGTAAGAAATACACCATTTTAAAATAAATACAATAAATGCTCCCTAGTGTGACTTCAGATAATGGAGAAATACTCAGCAGGCTTTTCTGTGATCTCATTAATCCTGTGTTTATTTTCTAGGCTTGAGTCACATCTTCCTTCAAAACACCCAGATATTCAGTACAAGCCATTATTATTCTGATGAAAGCACTTGATTCCTATTTCTTTTACAGTGGTAGATTATGATTTATTACCAGTAATTCTTAGTACAGAGCCAGTTTGGTGTAGTCGTTAAAGGCACCAAGCTTAGAAGTGAGGAGACCGTGAGTTCTAGCCCTGCCTTAGGCACAAAGCCAGCTGGGTGATCCTGGGCCAGTCACACTGTCTCAACCCCAGGAAGGAGGCCATGGCAAACCACTTCTGAAATCTTGCCATGAAAACTGCAGGGACTTGTCTAAGCAGTTGCCAGGAATCAACAGTTACTTAAAGACACAAAAACAAACAACCATTCTTAATAGGATTACCAAGAAATCTATTTTTTATTGCACAGTGTGCAATACTGAAACATGGATTTCAGACATATAGACACCAATTGCCAATTATTCATAATTCTCACCTAATGAAACACACTCTAAATCTCTGAATTCTCTAAATCACACTTCCTACCTAATACTGAGGTGATGTGCGGTAAAAACATCCATTAAAATATATCATAAAACATGTGGTTCACTGGAGCAAAACCTACACAATAAAATTACATGACAAAATAGCACAAAATAGTGCACATTGGATTATTGAAAATAATCTTTTTTAAAAAGAAAAGCAGTAAAGATCACGAAAGATTGCTGTTCAGGATAAAATGAATAAATCCCTGCTTGCTGCCTTGAAGTCCAAGAGGAAAGGGCAGGAATCAAATATGATAAAACAATTACAAATTAATGTTGTGACTTTATATATTAAATCTACTTTCTGTGTTTTACCAGGTGCCTATGGTAGATTTCTGCCTTACATCCTCATGGGCAGCCTAACAGTATTGATAGGGATTCTCACCCTCTTCTTTCCGGAAAGTTATAGGAACCCTCTGCCAGAGACATTTGATGAGATGCTACAAATTAAAGGGTAACTTGATTTTACTAAAATAGAATTCCTCACTGTATTTCATATGAAGTGTAGTAAGCGTCAAGCTAAAAGGCAGAAAATAATTTCATGTACTTCTGTACAAATGCCAATAGATATTAGAAGCTGAATAAAAATAAAAAGGAGGCAATTTTTTAAGGTTCTCTTTACTTGTTTTTCATGCTTCTACACTTTATCTTCTGAGTGCTGGATGTTTTGATTTTCCTAAGTATTCTGAAATGAATGAAAAGACCTTCTTTGCCTCATCTATGTCTGTAGCTTGAGTCACAGCAACTGGATTTCTTGCTTTTTGGTAGAAACATTTCGCTGCTTCTCCAAGCTGGTTCTTCAGTCTGGGCAAAGGTTCATGAGGGGACACCATATATGTCTTCCAGGGTGGCTGCATTGTCCCTACACCGGAATGGCTGTTAATTGTGCCATGGAGGTGTGGATTGTCTTTTGGATATCTTATTCCTAGATCCTTTGTTCATCCCCAAGTGGATCGTTAAGAGTGGCCTTCCTGGTGGTCTTAATCTTCCTGGGGACTGATGAAAGAGCAGCATGAAAAATGGGGGACAAGTTGTGTCCGAGGCCTCCGCCTCTATTGAGGGAAGGATTTTCCACTTTGGCATGAATGGATTCCTTAACCCCTCTCTCAAGCCATGTATCTTCTCTGTCCAAAATGTGAACATTGTTGTCCTCAAATGAGTCCTTTTTCTTTTAGATGAAGAACCTTTTTCTTTTAGATGAAGACCTTCATCTGAAAGAAGAAGGACACTCATTTGAGGACAACATCAAGGCAAGGTCATTCCAGCTGTGTAACTGTGTAACCCAAGGCAAGATCATTCCAGCTGTGTAACTGCCCCTTATTGGGCAGCAGTAATATAGGAAGATGCTGGAGGTGGAGGATCACTTTAGTGACAACGGCAAAAGTATCCTTTTTTTTTTACTGCGCAGGAGAAGGCAGTGGTAAATCACTTCTGTATTTTTCCAAGTAAACCACATAGATCTTCAGGAAAGGATCGTTACCTTGTCGTGGTGCTGGAGCTTGAGCACCTCAATGATGCCATGAGCTAAACCGTGAAGGGCCACCCAAGATGGGAAGGTCATGACAGAGAGGTCAGACTAAATGCGATCCCTGGGGAAGGTAATGGCAACCCACCCCAGTATTCTTGCCGTGAAAACTAAATGGATCAGTACAACCAGAGATATGTCGGTATACCATCAGAAGGTGAGACTCCCAGGTCGGAAGATAGTCAAAATGCTACTGGGGAGGAACACAGGATGAGCTCAACTAGCCCCAGATGTGATGACGCAGCTAGCTCAAAGCCGAAAGGATGGCTAGCGGCCAACGGTGCTGGTGGTGAACGGCGAATCTGATGTTCTAAGGATCAACACAGCATTGGAACCTGGAATGTAAGATCTATGAGCCAGGGCAAATTGGATGTGGTTATTGGTGAGATGTCAAGATTAAAGATAGACATTTTGGGTGTCAGTGAACTGAAATGGACTGGAATGGGCCACTTCACATCAAATGACCACCAGATCTACTACTGTGGACAAGAGGACCACAGAAGAAATGGAGTAGCCTTCATAATTAATAGTAAAGTGGCTAAAGCAGTGCTTGGATACAATCCAAAAACGATAGAACGATCTCAATTCGAATTCAGGGCAAGCCATCTAACATCACAGTAATCCAAATATACACCCCAACCACAGATGCTGAAGAAGCTGAAGTAGAGCAGTTCTATGAGGATCTGCAGCACCTACTGGACAACATACCTAAAAGAGACGTTATTTTCATCACGGGAGACTGGAATGCTAAGGTGGGCAGTCAAATGACACCTGGAATTACAAGTAAGCATGGCCTGGGAGAACAAAACGAAGCAGGACATAGGCTGATAGAATTTTGCCAAGACAACTCACTCTGCATAACAAACACTCTCTTCCAACAACCTAAGAGACGGCTTTATACATGGACTTCCCCAGATGGACAACACCAAAATCAGATTGACTACATCCTTTGCAGCCAAAGGTGGCGGAAATCTATACAGTCGGTAAAAACCAGACCTGGAGCTGACCGTAGTTCAGATCACGAACTTCTTATTGCACAATTTAGGATCAGACTAAAGAGATTAGGGAGGACCCACAGATCAGCTAGATATGAGCTCACTAATATTCCTAAGGAATATGCAGTGGAGGTGAAGAATAGATTTAAGGGACTGGACTTAGTAGATAGGGTCCCAGAAGAACTATGGACAGAAGTTTGTAACATTGTCCAGGAGACGGCAACAAAATACATCCCAAAGAAAGAGAAAACCAAGAAGACAAAGTGGCTGTCTGCTGAGACACTAGAAGTAGCCCAAGAAAGCAAAAGGCAACAGTGATAGGGGGAGATATGCCCAATTAAATGCAAAATTCCAGAGGTTAGCCAGAAGAGATAAGGAATTATTTTTAAACAAGCCATGCGCGGAAGTGGAAGAAGACAATAGAATAGGAAGGACAAGAGACCTCTTCCAGAAAATTAGAAACATCGGAGGTAAATTCCAGGCAAAAATGGGTACGATCAAAAACAAAGATGGCAAGGACCTAACAGAAGAAGAAGAGATCAAGAAAAGGTGGCAAGAATATACAGAAGACCTGTACAGGAAGGATAACAATATCGGGGACAGCTTTGATGGTGTGGTCAGTGAGCTAGAGCCAGACATCCTGAAGAGTGAGGTTGAATGGGCCTTAAGAAGCATTGCTAATAACAAGGCAGCAGGAGACGATGGCATCCCAGCTGAACTGTTCAAAATCTTACAAGATGATGCTGTCAAGGTAATGCATGCTATATGCCAGCAAATTTGGAAAACACAAGAATGGCCATCAGATTGGAAAAAATCAACTTATATCCCCATACCAAAAAAGGGAAACACTAAAGAATGTTCAAACTATCAAACAGTGGCACTCATTTCACGTGCCAGTAAGGTAATGCTCAAGATCCTGCAAGGTAGACTTCAGCAATTCATGGAGCGAGAATTGCCAGATGTACAAGCTGGGTTTAGAAAAGGCAGAGGAACTAGGGACCAAATTGCCAATATCCGCTGGATAATGGAAAAAGCCAGGGAGTTTCAGAAAAGCATCTATTTCTGTTTTATTGACTATTCTAAAGCCTTTGACTGTGTGGACCATAACAAATTGTGGCAAGCTCTTAGTGGTATGGGGATACCAAGTCATCTTGTCTGCCTCCTGAAGAATCTGTATAACGACCAAGTAGCAACAGTAAGAACAGACCATGGAACAATGGACTGGTTTAAGATTGGGAAAGGAGTACGGCAGGGTTGTATACTCTCACCCTACCTATTCAACTTGTACGCAGAACACATCATGCGACATGCTGGGCTTGAGGAATCCAAGGCTGGAGTTAAAATCGCTGGAGGAAACATTAACAATCTCAGATATGCAGATGACACCACTTTGATGGCTGAAAGCGAAGAGGAACTGAGGAGCCTTATGATGAAGGTGAAAGAAGGAAGTGCAAAAGCTGGCTTGCAGCTAAACCTCAAAAAAACCAAGATTATGGCAACCAGCTTGATTGATAACTGGCAAATAGAGGGAGAAAACGTAGAGGCAGTGAAAGACTTTGTATTTCTAGGTGCGAAGATTACTGCAGATGCTGACTGCAGTCAGGAAATCAGAAGATGCTTAATCCTTGGGAGAAGAGCAATGACAAATCTCGATAAAATAGTTAAGAGCAGAGACATCACACTGACAACAAAGGTCCGCATAGTTAAAGCAATGGTGTTCCCCATAGTAACATATGGCTGCGAGAGCTGGACCATAAGGAAGGCTGAGAGAAGGAAGATAGATGCTTTGGAACTGTGGTGTTGGAGGAAAATTCTGAGAGTGCCTTGGACTGCCAGAAGTTCAAACCAGTCCATCCTCCAGGAAATAAAGCCAGACTGCTCACTTGAGGGAATGATATTAAAGGCAAAACTGAAATACTTTGGCCACATAATGAGAAGACAGGACACCCTGGAGAAGATGCTGATGCTAGTGGAGGGCAAAAGGAAGAGGGGCCGACTAAGGGCAGGATGGATAGATGATATTCTAGAGGTGACAGACTCGTCCCTGGGGGAGCTGGGGGTGTTGACGACCGACAGGAAGCTCTGGCGTGGGCTGGTCCATGAAGTCAGGAAGAGTCAGAAGCCACTAAATGAATAAACAACAAACAAACCACATAGATAGGCAAGATAAAGTACTTGATGATATAACACTAGATAATGGACTGCTCAACATGCTACTGAGAAAGAGCTGAAGATCCTTCAGGGTACCCGTGGTGTTTACGATGTGCTAGACTAAAGCCTTCAGGATGTCTAGTTAATGTTGCCATGCGGGAGAAGAAAACCCAAAGCTGCAAAAATAGAATTACAGTAGAAACACAGAATGTATGAAGCATGAACATAGGAAAACTCAACACAGTGAAAGAATCTAAATAATGAACTGGAATTGATCTTCAGTCAGAGAAGCATGCTGTTTACTACTCAGGACACAAAAAACAAAGAATGGTATTGCTTTTATAGTTAGGAAGGATATAACAGAGTACTTAGGTACAATGCAGTCAGTGACTGAATAATACCAATTAGACTTCTCAGATAATACTTTAATATGACATTTATCCATGTTTATGCTCCAACCACTGATGCAGAAGAAGGGGAGGTTGACAAGTTTTATGTTCAAGTTCAAACTGAAATGTGCAAGCAAGATGTGCTGCTTGTGTTTGAAGACCAGAATGCCAAAGTTGGAAATGGTGAGGAGAAAAAAGTGTTTGGACTATGTGGCTCATGAAATAGAAATAAAGCAAGAGAAGAACTTACTAGTCTAATGATTTCTTCATTACACACAAATTCTGCTATTGGTACAAAGACATAGAAGAACTCAAATTATAACAGCAAAGCCATGGCCAGGGGCTAACTTGGAACAGACCAATAACTGCTCATATGCAGGTCCCAAGAGAAGCTAAAGCCAGCCAATTTCCACAATAGGGTATTGAGCATAAACTCACAATTTTCAAGGAGAGCACCAGGAATCACTATGAAGGTTTGAACCTCACTGACAGAGAACCAAAGGAACTGTAGAATGAAATCAAAGCAGCTGTTTAAAAAGGAATGTGAAAAGAGATTGCTGTGACCAAGAAACAGAAGAAAGCAAACTGGATGTCAAAACAGATGGTGGAAATTGCCAAGAAGAGAAGCTAAGGCCAAGAAAGACTAAGATCTCAGAAGAATTTAACAAGAATTACACAGAACTGTTAGAAGAGACAAGAAGCAGTATTACAACTACATCTGTAAAGGCACTGAAGATGGAAACAGACATGGAAAAACAAGGTAAGTCTTCCAGAAGATCTAAAGGCTCTGGAATTTCCCACCTCAAATTGGTATACAGCACTAAAGGATGCCAGTGGGCAGATAGTAACAGACTCAAAGAAGATCAAAGAAAAATGGAAGGATTATACTGAAATTCTATATAGTAGAGATGCCAATGTCCAAGATACCTTAGAAGATAATTTGCTATTTACAAGAAATTCCTGTACTAAAAGATGGTTAGATCAGTATTCTGATCATTATCAAATCAAAAGGTTACAGAAATTGATGGAATAACTATAGAAATATGGTAAACAACAGAAGAAGAACCAGTAAAGGTTCTAATCAAATTATGCCACCCAATCTGGAAAATGACATAGTGGCTCGACAGATGGGAAGAGGTCACTCTACATACCAATAATGAAGAAAGGAAACTTAGAGTGTGCGAACTATTGCAAAAATATCCTTGATCTCCTATACTAGCAAAATAATGCTAAGGATCATACAACAGCCAAATAAATCTATTGAAATAAATAAAGTCATTGTCCTCATGAGAAATCTACACACAGGAAAGCAAGCCAGTCTATATGGAACATGGTGAAACAGACCAGAGGAGTGAATATACTCTCTCCTTATTTATTTAAACTATAAATGGAATATGTATTGAGAGAGGCTGGATTGGAAGAAGATTAGTGTGGTTTTAAAACTGGAAGAAGAAATATCAGTAACCTGTGCTATACTGATGACAGTACTCTGATAACTGAAAATCAAATGATCTGTAAGCTCTAGTAATGGAAATCAAGGAGCAAAATGAAAAGAATGGGAGAGATTAAATACAGAGCAGATCAAACGACAACAGGTACTGCACCCATCCATAGAACTGACAATGAAATCACTGGTGATGGATAGTTTCTTTCTTTTATCAACAGTAAAGGAACCAGCAGTCAAGAAATATATCACAGGCTAGCATTTGATAGAAGAAGAAAAATAACTTGGAAAATGTATTCAGATGCTGTGAAATATCTATACTAAGATCAGAATTGTGTAGCCAGTGGTTTTTCCTGTGACACTATATGGAAACAAAAGTTTTGCTTTGAAGAAGCAGTATAGAAAGGGCACTGATACTTTTGAATGTTGGTGTTGGAAAAGATTCCTGAGAATACCATAGATAGCCAAGAAAACAAACAAAAATGTATCATAGAACAAACCAATCTATGGTTCTTAAATGAGGTACAAATAAACAAGCTCACATTGTTTTATTTTGGACACATTATGTAAAGACATAGCTCTCTAGAGAAGTCCATAATGCTGAGAAAGGTGGAAATAACCAGCAGCAAAGTGGATGGACTCAAATACAGTGGCAATGGAGGACCAGGTCAGGGGCATATCATCTTGGAAAAGGTCTACCTATGTGGTTGCTAAAAGTTGACACCAACTTGATGGCACATAATTTAAAAACCTGGTGGATTATTATGTAAAGGTTCTGATGGTATGGTTCTTAATTACAATTGAGGCCTTCTGTTACTGATTGTATGCTTTTGTTCTCTTGAAATCTTAAGTCAGTTCTCTTGACCAATTATTCTGTTACATAGAGATAACAGAACTTCTGGTTTATTCTAAATTTATATTTTTCTCTTCTATACAGATATGACAAATGCAGAGTAGATTTGTCTTAGTGTGCATTGCATAATGCATGGTGTAAATGTAAAAATAAATATTTTATCCATGACAGAGACCAATGCTTTTTGTTTTCTTCATAAAACCTACATTGGCTGAAGAAAAGAATTCCATGAGGGACTACAGACTTTCAAAGTAAATAGACATCTGCTCAGCAGTGAGTGGGTCTGACTGAGAAAAGAGTTTTAAGTTTTTTCTTGCAGCAAGTATTCTAAAATCCTAATATTCTGACTGTATGAGTGTACGCATGCTTATTCAGAAGTATGCCTTTCATCCAGTTTAGTAAGAATAATTTCCTAGTACCTGTCTTTGGGATTTAATTAGATCAGAGCCATTCCTTTCGTAATAATTCACATTGTACTGAAGGATCTTTTGATAAAATAGCATTAAAAGGAAGTTTCTTGTGGAAAGTAAAAAAACTAATTGTTTGCTGCTGTAATTTCTAATGTGCGTAATTTCCTATTTGTTTTTAGATTCAGAAACAGAAAACACCTCTACAAAGTAGAAAATTCAGAGCAAAATCAGAACAAAATTCAGACCACGAAGAATCTGAGATCATTTTGATCGTAACAATTGAATGGACAAATTCATGGTTAAAGATACATGGAAGTCAGTAACACTACCAGAGAGACTTGTCCTAATGATCCTGCAGTTCTTAAAAACACTGATGCACCAAATATGTGGAATCGCTGTTAAATTGCTGTGTTGGCATAGGTTACTTTTATCAGTAACTATTTCTGTACCTTGGTTTGGGATTTGCATTTTTGTGAGATCTTGAGTATTTTCATTTCTTCTTGAGGTGTAGGTATTATTTTATTGTTGTATATGTATTTTTATACTTCGACATTTTTAGTTCATAATACGTGTTTCTTTGAACTCCAAACATCACTTTAAAATGCTGTAAAGTTTGGATTAAGGAACTACAATGTTATGCTTTAGAAGATGAATGGCAGAATCTTTTGTGCATAGAGCTTTATCGTCTAAGGCTCACTTGAAAAATCTTTAAAAGAAGAATAACTTTAAAGGAAAAAAATTGACTATAATAAAATGTAATTGTAAACTTTAAAAGATATTTTTAAAAGTGAAGCACATGTTTTGAAATCTGTGAAATACTTATTAGAAATAAACTATAACAATATTTTCCTCCATCAACCAGAAAATAGCTCTGAAAATCCAGTCTTAAAACCAACGATCGTTAGCTCGTTGTGCTGTATCTTTTAGGAAATTTGCCTGTCAAAGAGAGAACAATGCCTACATTATGTAGACACAGTTTCTCCACTCTTTGCATTCTAGTTATTTATATGATATAAACCAAATTTATTCACTGGGCCCAAATGCAGCTTTTTAATCGATTATTTTCTTCAGTGAGAAATATTATAAATCAGGTAATACGTTGGATGTAGTAGGTCAGCCTGCCAGAAGAAACAGAATTGTTTACCTATTTTAGGTTTTTTTAGGGCATGATAATGCAAGTACTTAAAGATGATAGCACATATAAGCTTGCGAGCAAATCCTCTGCTGAGAAAGTAACATTGATAAGATAGTGATTAAGATCAGGTATTCAGACAAGCATCGGGATAGCAATTTGTTACCCATTTAACCCTGAAATTCCTTCTCTTGTTTTTTGCCAGCAAAATCATATGCCTACATCTATTTCTTGGTTTAATGACTCAAAATGGCTGTTTTGCTGAGAAACATTTGTGTAAAAATGCCAAGTACTGTAATTCATATGTTACCAGCATCATGTGATGAAACTGGCTTTCCTGGTTTTACTGCTTGAGTACCATTCCTGGTAATGTATTAATCAAATTTAATTCATAAAGAAGTATGCAACCCATTTCTTATCTTTAAAGCTCAAAGTTATAACTGTAGCAAATCTGCACAGTATGCTGTGCTTTTATACCAGTAATCTGAACACAGTATGTTTTGTTATAATACTATTAGTTCAGAACAATTTGTTTTATGATCTTAGCCCAACCTTCTCCAACGTAGTGATCCCAAGATAATGTTGGCTATTGATGAGAGTGATGGAGTTTATATTCCAATACATCTTATGGACAAGACAATTTTGGGCATTATCTGTGATGGATAAGGCTTCAGGAAGGCTGCCCTAGATTTTAGATGGAGCAAAAGATTTAAATATGACAAGGAAACTCTTTATAAAAGCAGCTTCTTCTCTCTGGAAACTTTAGGTTGATAGCTTCACATTCTACATGGAGGACCAGTATCAACCTTGGAAAAGAACGGCAAAAGACAGCCACAGAACTCTAACAGAGTTCTTACATTTAAATCAACCCTGATCTGCAGGTGACAAATTCAGGACTAGTACCTCCTGTTCCTTGTAGGAGAGCACTGTAAATAACTTGGTTTGCCTTATGAATCTTGTGCAGTGAAGATAGCATTTTGTTAATGTATGCTATGTTCATTTCTTTTTTAATTTTTTATGGTTCTGGTATAACACATTTCCATAATCTAATATGTACATGACTCTTCTAGTATCTCAAGTTATTTATAAGATTGCCAGTTTCTGACCAGAAACTATAGTTCTGGATCCACAGTAGTTCCTTTAGTTTTTACCTATGGCAAACTGGCAGGATTCTGAAACACTTCTTAGAAAAAAGAACCCTATGCTAATTGCTTTCTCAGCAAAAATCTTGTCAGATAAAAATGTTTAATAATGTGCTGTAATCTGGCAATATATAACATATTATATATAAATATTTTAAACAAAACAGTGGATTCCTATAGAGTTTTACATTGTTTTAATTGTCACGATTTCCAAAACAATATTTGTAGTACTTGTTTGGACAACCTAGTTCTCCCAGAGTTTCTTCATTGTGTAAGAGTCTCTCGATTTTTAGTTAATTTCCAATTTAGAAAACTGCACTTTCTAGAAGATTGTGACATTGAAATTTTGTTTTTCATTTTTGGAGGGATCACTTTTGTAAAGAGTATTACACTATTACCTGATCTAGCGCAAGTTGTAAGGATATTTTAGCCTTTTAAGATAAATCCTTAGTTTCCTGTAACATAGCTTTCATCTAATGAGGTCCAATTTAGTAGTTGAAGAAATTCCACTGAAGAAAGTGGCAATTGTATTTCTTTTTGCATTTCATTACTAGTAACTGAAGATTTATAACATATATATAAATATATAACAAAACTCAAGATTTTTAAGTTCTACAGTATTGGTCCTATAATTACTTATTTTGAGGAAATATTTTTCAGTAAAATGTACATTCTTTGCCAATATAGATTCTTCTCAGGGATTTTCCAGATAGTTACTGCAATCTCCCAAAGACAGTAAATGGAAGAAGGACCAAGGGGAGTCATTTTCCCATTTTATTCCTTACTTTATCTTGTTTCTTCTGTAAAACATAAGTGGTGCTAGTCAAAGCTTTGATTTTATCTTCTGGTGGCCAGTGTACACAATTTTGTTTCGTTCAGTAAAACACGGTTCGCCAGGCATGCAAGCAGGGAATCAGTAGTTCAGTACAGCTCCACTTTTGCTACTGCCTTGAAGGACACTAAAAAGAAATCTGGCTCCTAGTAGGTTGCAATAAAAGGCTACAAGTTATAAATCAAGCTGAACAAATGCCATTTAACTGTTAATTTTGTAAAGTGCCTTGTAGTCGTGTTTGGTGGTGGTCTCTGTTGAAAAAGAAAAGGCTGAAGTTTCTCAGTTAACCAAAGTGTGAGCTGTCTTTTCCATAGATCTCATCTAATGCTCTTTGAGAGTGTTTCAGATTGCATTTATACTGTATCTGATAATGTACTGAATATTGATTGGAATCAGGTTCTTCAGTTGAAGGAACTGGTTTCGTCATTACAAGGGGGAGGAAAGGGCAATTGTCTTTCCTAGTTGGGGGATCCTTAGAGCAGATTGGGACGGGGGTGTAAGGTAGAGACGTAACTCCTATCTTGCAAATTAACTTCCATATTCTATGTTGGACTCCCCGCTGGTTGTTTAGATCGAACCCTAGTTTGTATAGGGTTTATGAAATCTGTCATGTATCACTATGTAACCTTATCTCTTTATTTTTCTTCATTGAGAGTAAAGGTAGACAAAAAAAATAAAAAACTAGTGCTGAGTTGTTTTCTGTGCTGCAGGAGTGAAAAAGGGAAATTCCATGTGTATACTGATATGAAAAAATAAATTTCCTTCAGATGCTGATGACATTCTCCTTATTTGGTGCAAGGAATTAAAAATTTTATAAGATGTATAAATTAATATGAAAGCTGAGTAAATACTGTAAGATAGGGGTTAGGGAACCAGTGAAACAACATGAAAGAACTGACACCAATTTAGTATTGAATAACATGGATATATATCAATAAATATGAAGGAATCACTTCAGGACTACTATGAGGCACTACAGTTTATACTCCATCATAATCTCAAATGGTGGGGGGGATATCTTACACAAGTAGCAAAGATACAAAATAAAGCAGCCGTAATACCCCAAACTAGACAAAATACTTTTCTTCGAACAGTTGTCAAAGCTTTTAAATATTTTTGGTTCACATCAATATTTTTCAAGATCGAAAGAAGGTATGCGTGTGCATTAGTTAATCTGATAGTATTCTAGGATCCAAGAGTAACATAAATGTGGCAACTTATGTGACATTCCAGAGGAGCAGCTCGATTAGTCAGCTACAGCACAAAAAGAGATTAAGAAACATCTGCATTTTACAGATTTAGCACTCCTTTCTACTTTGCACAAATTCATCAAAATGGCAATCCATAAATTAGTATTATATACAACTGATTTGGGGTTTGGGTCTCTAAAACAGCAGACTGGCCTGGGTCCCAAATAGAGATGTACAGAACATTTCTAATTTGCCTGTTCTGTTTCAGCCATTCTGGAAGTGTTTCAGGCTCAAAATACCTCACCTTTGAGTTCAAAACCAGTATTTTGCACTGGAAATTATAGACCATTTCAAGACTGAAACCTACAGAGTGGTTGAAAAATCATCTGATTTGAATTTTCTGTTTCAAAATTTAAGCAGCTGTAGCCCCAATAATACATTTAAATATATGTTCTTGCTTTGAATAAAACAGCTGAACAAATAAATGCAAATAAGTTTATTTCCATTTTCTTAATTTATAAAACCTGTTCACAAAGTTAATGTTACAAAAATATCTTCCACTTGGAAAGATAAACATACTTGAATTGCAGTTTTGGAGACAATTACAAGGTGGCAGCACCTTCTTGACCATGGTGATCTTAAAATGATAAGCAGGGTTGGATCAAATTAGTTTTTGGTTGGGAGACCACCTTGAAATTTCAACACTGAAGGGTGCACTTTTTCTGGGTTTCTGCAAACTGATCTTACATTGTTGCACCAACATAACATCTTTTCAATATATTCCTCTAATCCTTTATTAAACAATTTTTCAAATCAAATCTCTGTCCTTCAAGTTAGCTAGATGTTAGTTTATATTTAGGTATCTGAGACTAATGTTTGTTTAGAAATACAACTGCAGCCCCAGATATTCTGAATCATATCTTGTTAGGTAAAGTGGATCTGTTTCCCATCCAAGCAAGCATGTGCAATAAGTGATCGTTGTTCTCCTTTTAATTGGGATATACTAGCCTTTTCAAATATCATTTGTAAGGTCCATCATTCAGGGAGGGGCTGTAGAAGAGACTGAGAAATAAAACAAGGCAATGACAAACCGTATCAAACCATCATGCCAAGGAAACAGGTCATCCCCATAAAGTCATCAAGAGCTGAGCTCAACTTGAGGGAGGCTTTACCTTTACCCTATTAAGAGTACCATGAACTGCAAGAACTAGGCTAGTCTATTAGTTCTGGGCCAGATAAAATCTTCCTGCTCCCTTGGAGCAAGAAGCACTCCAACAGGCAGAAACACAGATATTTTGGGCATGTGATACAAACAAGTTTTGAACTGGAAAAAATAATACTGCGGAAAGTTGGGGGAAGGCAATAGATACAGTAGGCAAATGAGATCAGTGATTACTGGAGAAGGTATGAGCACTTACTATAGATTATCAGCCCTTCAAGGGAGCAAGGTCAAGAAACAGGCATGGCAGAGATTCCAGAAATCTTCTTTATTGTTCTCAGGTAGAATAATAGAATCGTGCAAGCCCATGAGAGTTACTCTCTACCAAACCAAGGCAGGATTATTTTCAGTTTCTCGGATCAAATCAATCTTTACTATGGCATAGACCAGCATAACATTTCTTTCTCCTGCTTCCCACTTCGTCAGGACAACAACAATCTTTTCTAAAAGTCCCCCTTTGTGGTTTGCTCATTCCTTCCCTGTTCCCAAGGCCAGGTGTACATTCTGTTATACTAACAGATCAGGATGACAAGTATTTTTCCATGAAGTAACAAGAAGTCCAACCTAGCTTTAAGCATCTTCATTATTTGCATATTACTATAATATTCCAGTATAATAAAAACAAACTTTTTCCCTAAGTGCAGTTAGGCTGATACATCTATGTCATTTTATACCTTGGAATTAACTGTTTTACAAAGAGTTCCTCTAAGTGTCTTACAAGGGCCTTATATTGTGTGTTAATTATTCAACAACACACATTTCTGTTTGAGTATGTGGGCAGTTGCTTAATCTATAAACCTTAAAAGCTTTCATTAGTCCTGCCCCAGCAGATACACAATCCTGATCAAACCCGGATTTCTGAGACGGTTCTGGCAGGTCTTCTATCATACTGGGAAGATATTAATAATGGCTGGATGGAGCTTAAGAGATCTTTATACGTGACTAGGGCCTCTACTGGGTTTGGAGATGATAGCTAGCATTCCTGAAACTGGGAGAGAAAACTAGGGAGTGTTTTTTCCTTCCCCCAGAACTGGTGAGTGGTAAAAGTTCTTCCAGATGTTTCTCTCAGATGGAGCAAAGATTCAGAAGAGGGTAAGAATCAAGAAGCCCCGCCAGAAACAAGCAAGCAGAAAAGACAGTGAAAAATTAAAGATTTTGACAGAACAGTATAGAAAACAGAAACTAAAAAAGATAAAAGACAGATAAAACTCTGTACAAAAAAGGACTTTAGCTCTATAGAGAGTGACAATAGAGATATACAGGGATTGTGTGAAAGGTGAAAGGTCCCCTGTGCAAGCACTGAGTCATGTCTGACCCTTTGGAGGGACGCCGCTTTCACGATGTTTTCTTGGCAGACTATAGCGGGGTGGTTTGCCATTGCCTTCCCCGGTTGTCACCTTCCCCAGCAAGCTGGGTACTCATTTTACCAACCTCGGAAGGGTGGAAGGCTGAGTCGACCTGAGCCGGCTGCCCGAGAATCCAGCTTCTGCTGGGATCAAACTCGGGTTGTGGGGAGAGTTTCGGTTGCAATACTGCCACCTACCGCTCTGCGCCACACGAGGCTGTTATACAGGGATTAAGAGCACAGAAATATAGAAGTCAGACATAAATAAATATATTGGAGATACAGAATAGAAATATATGAAAATATAGTGATAACAAGCTTATAGAAAATAGTTAAAATAGAAAATAGTTTTATTATTAAGATTCATTTCTGCACTAGCTAAAGGCATTTATAATTTACAATTCCTTTTTTATTTGTAAGCTTTCCTTTTGTAAAATAAAAGTCTCCTTCCCCCTCACCCCAGCCATTGAAGGGAAATACAAAAACCCAACCATCCAAGTTTCCAGTACTTTGGGTCTATTGAGTCTGGATCAGTCTGGTTATTGGTGGTTCAAAAAAAAATTATTTTATCTATCTATCTATCTATCTATCTATCTATCTATCTATCTATCTATCATCCATCCATCCATCCATCCATCCATCCATCCATCCATCCATCCATCCATCCATCCATCTATCTATCTATCTATCTATCTATCTATCTATCTATCTATCTATCTATCTATCTATCTAATTTATCCCCGCCTGTCTCCTCCCGTCGGAGGACTCTGGGCGGTTTACAACAATCGATTAAAACCATCACAATAAATACAAAAAGTAAAATACAGTAAAAATTAATATAAATAGAAGTAAAAAATCTGTAACACCCTTCCAACTCTTATATTCTGTGATTCTATGAATTTTCAGGCATGGGGCATTTTTGGTGGATTTTGGAATGGCTATAAAGGTGAAATTCTATGTTTCCTTTGCATTACCACCATTCTGAATCTGATTGCTGCTGCTTCTACTCAGCTGTTCTTTCTAGGAAAAAAGTTGTAAAATGCAATCTCAATTAACCTTATCTAGTATGGACTGAGGACAGTTATAGTGGCAAAATTTTTGGTTTGTCTGTTTTGTGTTACTTTGTATGTCATCCTGAGAGTTTTAGTATGACTCATTAAATAAGAAAAATGAAATTTAAAAAAAAATTGCCAGCTTGACCCCCAGTAGGACTCAGGAATGCACCACCATCTCCATCTCTAGTCCAACCTCCCTCTTTGCTGCCACTGCAACTATCTGGATGAAGAGGTCCTGCCTTCTGTTTTAGGTCAGCTCCCTAATACCATGTTTATAAGAAACTTTTTCTCCTGCCAATAGGAACACATTTTCTTCTGAATAAATCCCATACCTGTTGCTGAACAGGGTAATATGTTTTAAGTCTAACAAAAAATGATGCAATAATAAGTAGTAGCCCAGGTAAATCTATGGCCCAAATATTGATACTGAGCCTGTTTGCTGTGGCCCACATCATCCTACAGCTCTCCAGATGTTAGGGCTGCTCTGAGCCTCAGTACTGTGTGCTGGAATATGGGCATGGGGGTGGTAGTAAACATAACTGCACCACTACTCAAATTAGTCAAACATTGTGCAAACTTATTTTCCAAACTTATGAATCAATACCTTGTTTCTTTGAATGAAAAGCCCAACTTCATCTTGAAAATTAAGCTTTCCCTTGTAGTTTTAATTTCATTTCCATATCAAAATCCTTGTTTTCTCTAAACATTTATAAATAACAAATGCTAACTTTATGGGTTTTAATTGTATATTAACAGAGAAAAATTCAGGAGATGCAGAAATTACATTTCAGAAGCTCTATTACTAAATCAGAAAAAAAAAACATTCCTGACCTTGTTTGCTTGCATAACCTTTACCGGGAAACTGCATGTTTTATAGTTTCAGTTACTGTTTTGAAAAGCTGTGGCATTTACCCTAATTGGATTACAATATATGTATAATGCCTAGAAAAATGTATAAACAAACAAGGAATCTTTCACACTGCCTAGTTAGAAATATGCAGTTTAGTCATGGTTGTTTCTGAAAACATCATTATCTGTAATTACTGCAGTTTATTATGACTGAATCTGAAATACTGAAAAGGTTTTGTTTAAGGAAATAGCTCCTCAATAATCAAAACATTTTTGCCTGCGATGCAGAGCTGTCCGAAGAATGGAAGAGAAGAATATAATTGGAACAACTAATTTACTCTGTTTCCAATTAAATACTCAGCAGGTATCCGTGTCCACAAAAAATTCTGTTTCAACCCTTTGGTGACTAGGTCGGGTGCCTTAGAGACTGTGCATCTCTGCCATATAAACATCCCACAATTTTTTTTTTTCAGGCCAAATTCAGCTTTTGCCTGAAGCACCAAGGGCTATTTGTTGGGCAAAATTTCAAAAGGGCTTAATTTAAAGTATCTTAGTAGTTTTTAATTTTGTCACATTAAAGTTACAATACAGCAGGAACTTTTGGAGTCTCTAGAGGCCACACAGACAGCTTTGGGCAGTGAGGTAAACTGCAAGTGGGCCTAAATCAGATTCTGCACCTCTCTCCTATAGAACTGGGTAGTTTACTTGCAAAATATTAGATACATTTGTGGGAAAAGAATGATCCTCTTGATCTTGTCAGAGGATGTGAAACGGAGGTCAAAGTACAGTTTACTATTTCTATGTGATCTTGTTCTAAATGTCATTTTGATCACTGTGTTGTTGCTCCTCCCTTCTGATAATCTTATCAACTGTATCTTTCTATGACTTTGCATACGCACCTGTTTGTCTTACAAATGACTTCTCCTGAACTGAAAATTAGATGCTATTTTAATTATTCACATGCCAGGGCACATTCCCTTCCTGTGGCATGTTCAAAGAGACGAATGTGTACAGGCTAGTATCAAGCCTAAAATATTGGCCAGGTAGTAAAGATATTAAGCAAGTTGGATTTACCTGACGTATGGTAATATATTTAACTGCTTAATGTAATACATTTTGAATCCCTCCCAATATATAATAGGTAATTAGTACTGAAGATGTTGCCTAGCCTGGCAATGAAACGTCTGCAAGAAAACAACAAGGTTCAGAGAGCACCAAGGACTCCATAGTATATATATTTATATTGTATTTATAATATTGTAATATATAATAATTGATATTATAATATATTATAATTGATGACAACAGTATAAAGGATAGATGAATGGAACAATCTGGTGTTACATGGCGAATATGGTTCTATGCATACATTCTGAATGCAAATTTATATGTTGGCAAGGAGCAAAACCTGAAATATTGCCATCAGTCTTGGAAAAGAAGTATCTAACCTATGCATGATTATCTTTTCTGATTTATTTTAAGATTTGAGTTTTAATAGGGGACTAGTAAGAGCTCTTTTTCGCCTTTTTAAAAATCGTCCTTATTTTCAGCCACTATTTGCTCTACAGATGAGCATAAGTATGTAATGTTATTTTTTTCTCTACATGGTTACCTGCTTCATACCTCATACTTAGTCACAATATAGCTTGGTTTTGGTTTTTCATGTTAATTTAATCAAGCCATTGTGCTTTGCGAAACATGGTTTTACAGCTGCCCATAATGTGTGAATTCAGTCTTAAGTGGATCACTGCTTCTACCCCTTACATCAGGATTATTTTGAGGTATAAAAACTAAGTGAGCTTTTCTCCCACTAACTCTCTGCTTGGTAAAGCTCAAGGCTGGGGGAAAATGAACATCCAATACTGTATAGGAAAAGTCTTCTTCAGTGGGATCCACAGGCTTCCGCTGCTTTTGCCAAGAATGATGGAAGCAGGGTAGCAACCTCTGCCTCTTTTGGGTGTGCATGCAATACTGTGATGCACATAGAAAAAGGACAGGGCTTGGGTCATGATGCTGCAATGCTACCTGCATCATTCTCATTGCCCTTGTTTCCCTGAGAATGCACTCAGTCTACTCAGGTTGAGCCTGATTCCTCATAACTTCATAAACATGTCTATGGAGGCTTTTCTGGCATAGTACAGAAGTGATTTGCCTTTGTCTTCTTCTGGAATGTTTTTTTGACTTCCCAGTCTGACCATTCATGTAGTAACCAGGCCTGCCCAGTTTAACTTCTGAATCCAGACCAGGTCAGCTAAGTGCTGCAAACTGAAAGAAGCAGCACACATTTTTAGTTGTCTAGAATTTCATTCTCACCTGGATTCCTGATTATTTCCACATGCCATTTTAAGGGAACTGCGCACACCCATTTTAATTTATTTTTCCTTTCTAGTTGCTGTTGCAATAGCAGTATATTGTGCACACTTAACCTTTGGCCAAGTAACTAAGAGGAACACCTTAAAAGAGTTTTGCTAGATACATGGTACTCCAAGCTTTGACAGTTGTTTTGTGGATGCTGATTAGTGACTTTTGCTCAGTCACTATTTGTATATAAAATTATTTCACCTTGTTGTTTAAAAAATGTGCCACCCTATTATATAATAGAACCTGCATATTAGCTTACATATATTGTTGAATTTTATGGTTTTATTGCTGGATTTGTATAATCTACCAGGAGACCTTATGGAATTGGGAATGAACATTAATAATATATAAAGAAATAATCTTCCTAGCTCATTTTAGGATCTGAAATTTTTAATAACTAATCTGTGTATGTCTATTCAAAATAAATTTCCTATAATGAGGATGCTAGGCTTACTGTTGTATATTATTATCCTTGTACTTTGAGTTAGCTGTTTGAGAAAAAAAAAGTGCACCCTGATCATTTTTTAAACAGCTCATGCCATTATACTAACTTCAGGCAGTGCTCTGGAACTTGCAGCAACTCAGCTGGAACCTTAATACCCACTACTTTGACAGTATTATGGAGAAAGGTCACACAGATTGTGACTTGGGGTCACTTCAGTAGTAATCATTGTCATCATCATCAATATCATCATCATCATCATCATCATCACCACCACCACCACAGATTTCATTGTTCCAAACACAAATTTTATACAGTAACTGAGAGATCTGAATAAGAAAAACGCATTAGGAATTTAAAGTATAAACAATTATGTAAGTATCTGTGGCACCCCAATCTAAACTTTTGGAAATCTGATAGCAATTTGTGAACCAATATCAACTCTTGGATAACATGTTGTTTGTGTTTGTGTTTAAATATATAATTTTTGTTTTTGTTTTTAAACCTGCACTAAAAAAACATCAGAACAGTCATTTTAAAGCTACTTTAAAAGCTACAGAATGACTGGACTGAGTCTACAGAATGTTTTTAGAACAACCTCTGGTGCTTATTGTGTTGTTTTCCATTCAAAAATCAAAGTTTGCAGCAATTTAATAGAATATGGTAATAGGTGCTGAGGGAATAGAATTGTCTATTCCAAAACATTAGCGTGTGTGGGGTGGTGGTGGTGGGGAATTAGGTTGGGAAAGGCTGCCAAAAGCTGGAATTCCATATATTAACCTATAGTTTGTTTTAACTATAATTTGTTGAACATGACACAGTGGTCTGACTCAGCCATAATGCAAAGCCAAAATGGATCACTTCATATTTTATGATACGTCAGAAACAATAAACAAAACAAACATTTTGGCTTAGTGTTAAGACTATAGTAATTGTTATGAGCATTTTATTAGCCTAAACCAGTGTTTCTCAACCTTGGCAACTTCAAGATGTGTGGACTTCAACTCCCAGAATTCTCCAGCTAGCCAGGCTTGCTGGGGAATTCTGGGAGTTGAAGTCCACACATCTTAAAATTGCCAAGGTTGAGAAACACTGGCCGAAACAATGGGCAAAAATGCCTAAAATAAACCAAATAAAATGGATAATGTGTGCATATTAGTTTGTGGGACTGGACAGGTAATTGGGTAACTAAGTTCTGTAGTGCTCTCAGAAATTCAGGGCTAAATACTGCAGAAGCGGAGGGGCAGATGAGGCAAAGCTGGTTCACCAGATTTATTAGACATTCTACCACTTGTGTACATGCCAAGCAACATACGGTTATCTATGCACTACATAAAAATGGCTTTTTTTTAAATGCTCAGTAACACATTTCTAGACACGCGCCTGTCACTCTCCCTTCCGCTACTAATGTCTCTTCCTTGTACACACTCGCCTGTCAGAGTAAACGCGGACACGCTGAAACTGCTGCAGAAGTTTGCTTTCCATCTCAGAGAGAATCTGAACCGAACAGCTCCCCTATTTACCAGGCAGTACAGCAAGGTACATTTTTAAACCTAAATCAACGTTCTCCCCGTGCTCTTTTATTCTCTCGGGAGGTCTCCGGTAACAAACCCAGAGCCCTTCAGCCTAACGAAAAAGGGAACTTGCAGAGACGCGACCCGAGCTTTGGCGGCGGGCCCAGGGCGGCGCTCGAGCCCTTTGTGTACAAACCACACCCACAGGCAGGCTCCTTAACCGGCCCCTGCTTCCCGCTTGCTGCCGGCGGCCGGCCGGGCTCTTCCTTCCTCTCTTCGCCCGAGCCAGCAGCAGGGGCTGCTGCCTGTGCTAGCGAGAGCGGCGTCTCGGACTGCGGCCGTTCCTTGGCAGCCGGGCCCGTTCTGCATTCACCCGCCGGCTGTCCCCTGCCTGCCGCCGGCTATGTTCAACTACGAGGAGGCCACCGCCTTCCTGGGCGAGTGGGGCCCCTTCCAGCGCCTCATCTTCTTCCTGCTCAGCGCCAGCATCATCCCCAACGGCTTCACGGGGCTGTCCGCTATCTTCTTGGCCGCCACCCCCGAACACTGGTGCCGGGTGCCCGCTAACTCCAACCTGAGCGCGGCGTGGCTCAACGCCAGCATCCCCCTGGAGAAGCGCGGCGGGCGGCAGGTGCGGAGCCAGTGCAGCCGCTACCGCCTCGAGGCCCTGCTCAACTTCTCCGCCGGGAACCTGGAGCCCGGCCGCGATGTCAATCTCAGCCAGGTGGAGCAGGAGAAGTGCCTGGACGGCTGGGAGTTCAGCCAAGAGTACCACATCTCCACCATTGTCACCGAGGTAGGCAGGTGCGTGCTGAATTTGGGGCGGGGAGGACAAAGGGGGCGGCCGGTGGCGTGGTGGCCTCCTAGAGATCAAGATCAAGCGAACGCGGGAGCTGTTAGCTTAGGAGGGAAACTGATTCAGTCTGAAGTTTGTAGGGTGACTTCGAGGCCGCCTCGCAGGGCAGATGTGGGTATATTAGGGGAAGGGTCGTATAGGTTGTCGTCTCCTTGAACTTCTGAAAGATGGGACCTAATAAAAATCGGATAGTAGGTGAATGTGACCTTTCCTAAGGGCAGGGATACTTGCTGGGAAGCCACCATTCACTGTGCCACTTTCTTATGCTTTTTTGCACCCCTTCCATCTGATCCTGGCATGATTCCATGTTCAGTTACAGGTCTGACTAGTTTTTGGCCGCCTTCCTATTGTCCTCAGGCTGAGGTATCCTCGGTTTGTTTGTTTGTTCCTTTATCTTGCACAACCTTTCTTACAGAACAAAGGACTCTCAAATATCTAAAAATTTCCAATAAAATTCAGATTCCAAACATCCCCACTGCCCTTAGTATTTGTCATTGCTTTTCCCAAAACACAATTCTCAACAAATTAGGTTAATTCCACTCCATAGTGGTAAATATGCCCCATTGCCTTAATTGTTGCCTGTTATTTTTTCCCCTTTTATACACAATATATAAATCTGTGTACCACACCAGGCATGGGATAGAGGCTGGCAAGGTTTTGTCTCATCTTTAAAGATAATGTTTTTCCAGTTTTCTCCCATAAGGGAGCTGAAAGCTAGAGTTGTGAATTTTACAGGAAAAAGAGTATATTAGACAACCATAATCTTCTGAGCTCTACGGAATAATGGAAATACCGTATTTCTCATCTTGTTAAGCCACACACATGTATATTAAAATGCCTACCTTCCTCACAATTTGTCAAAGCAAAACAAGTTATAATTTAATTACGTCTGTGTATGTTTGCAATTACTATTGGGCTCAGAAGTAACTGTCGACAAGTTATACTGATTTATGGCAGAAGACTGTATTAATAGTTTGATGATGATTGCCTGGGTCTTCCAGATAACTAAGGTCAAGATTCCACACACGCACACACACCTCCCTTGACATGTACTTGGAGATGAATGGCCACTAGGTGAATACTGGATTTCAGTGAGTACATCAAGTGACCTTGCAAGTATTAGTCGAGTACTGATAGATAATTTTATAAAAGCAGTAAACTAGTAGCTTAATGAAAATACTTTGTCCCATACATACATTCTTTAGTAATCACTTTAATGCTTTTTTTAAAATCCTCCTGAAATGGATTTTCTCTGGTAATAAAGCAGATCCATTTTTATGTATTTATAGTATTTTTTGTACTGTATTTTACCAGTAAGTTCCCTAGTTGTCTTCAAATAACATCTAGTCACTATAATACCCAAGATCTAAAATATAATGTCCTGTATTTAGTCACCAAGATCTAAAAAGCATTAAGCCATATTTTTTAAAAACTGAAAGTTGCTCCTGAACAGACCAGAATTGAAAGTAGTGCTGCCACTGGAAAAAAACACTTATTAAACAGCCACCCATCTCATTCAGTAAGGGCACCTGGGTAAGGTCCTTTAAATAAGATCCAGATAAATATATTGAGTTGGGGGGGATCATCCTTTATTTCCAATCATCAACTTTATTCATTCACTAGTAACTGCTTCTGGCAATTATGTGCATGTTCATGCTCAGCATAAGAAGGTCTCACATTCCTGTTGGAATCCAACTCTAGAAGTTAGAATGTAGGATTCGCCTGGCAATTCAGAGTAACCTGTTTTGTTTGATTTGTGTTACTTATAAAAGTGTTTTAGCCCAGGCTGTTTGTTTGGTTTGATGTTTAATCTGTTTTTATGGATTTTCCAGTTTAGTACACCACTAAGATTTCATTGGAGTTGGGTGGCTAATAAATTCAAATGAAAATAAATAAAAAACTCAAAGGCCATCTCCTCCAAGCAGAATCAGCCTGTCCTGTTCACACGGTACTTGTGGAGATGCTCTCGGTTCCCTTATGTCAGGAGGTGAGAGGGGCCAGAGCCTAGAATGATACTTTCTCAGTGGTAGCCCCAACTTCTGGAATCAACATCTCTCTTAGATCCATAGAACTGGATGATCACATAAGGTGCAGACCATTTTTAATTTTTGTAGGATTTTGCTTGATTTTTTTTAAAGTATGTTCAGTAATGTTTTCAGTTATTATATTTTAATAGAGGGTATATGAATGGTTTTAGATACACAGCCTACACTGAATTACTTAGGATGTAATACACCGTATACAAGTTTGGGAATTAAATAAATTCACTGCATGGGACCACTGCTCAGAAGAAATTCACGTGGATATACTACAGAGGGTTGAAATGAGAACCAGTAATACTACTGTTATTCAAGTATTTTTAAAATTAATACCTGATAATAGCAGGTATTTAATCATAGTGTTTGTATCATTTTGTAAACATATTTTTGACAAATTCCAATTCAAAAACTAAAGCCCCCAGCTTTTAGCAGTTAACACTGTTAACTGCTACATGCAACATCAGGCCCACATTTTTTTAAAGCCTTCTCTTTTTCTGTCTAGAATTTCTGATAATGTTCAAGTAAGCCTTGCTGCATAAATTTCTCCCAAGACATTGTACAGATAGAATACTTCATAGAATTGCTGCATCTGTTGGCACCTGCTCCCACGAATGTGTGTTTAAATCTGAGGCTTAAATATTCTACCTTTCCTTTATCAAAATAATCTTCTTAGGCTGCAATCCCATTTATGGTTATCAGATAGTAAGCTCAAATTCAACACAGTGGGGACATTTGAGCAAATAGATAAAGGATTATGCTTTTAGTCTATGTGATCTCCTATATTATGTATTAGGGCAGCCCAAAGTGTCATAGTGCGTGGGAGACAAATATAATGCCTGTTTGCTGCTCTTTAGAGAGCTGTGTCTTTTGCCAGAATCATGTGGTAGCTGCCAAGAGAAAGAATTCAGCTCGTTAAAGAATTGTAAGCAGGTGCTATGTTTGCACACTGTGTTTTTTCTGAATTAGTTCCAAAATGCTTCACGGTTCTATTAGGTATTGCATTAGACATACAAGATGTGTCATGCTATTTATTTTTATAGATCAGATGTTGGGCATCTCAGCTTTATCAAATGTGATGGACTCAGATATGAATGACTCACAATTTCAATAACTAGTAGGTGAGATTTGGATAATTAAGCAAATATATATATCTGAGTTAAGTGTAATACAGTTTACAATATTAAAATATGTATTTTTAAATAACCCATTAATGTTTGTTTCTATAGCACTGTGCTTCATCCTGCCAAATATGTATTTTTGCCTTTAAGTAATAAACTATTTAGTCCAATTTTCTAAAATCCATTTACCTGCTCCTGACTTCACACCAAAAGACAAAAAGAGAAGAAACAATAAAGTATAGCAAAATAACCAGTGCCTACCACTGATTAATCCTCAATGGTTCAGATTAAAAGACTGAAAAATAATAGCTTCAGAGACAAGGGTGTCCTCTATCAGTCACAAGTTTGGCAGAAACTTACTTGCCTCTTGACTGACTCTCTGAAAGCCTGTTGTAACTGGTGCTTCAGCATTTTGGGGCCTCTAACTCCTTTTAAAATATAACCTGTGTGTTCCTAAAGAACTTGTATAAGATGTATAGCCTTTCACCTACTTTTTCACTTCTAGTTTTATGTTTGTTTAACTTTTAGCCTGTTGACTCATTCTTGCCAATTTGTCTCCAGCTTGGCTGCATATTTTACCTCTCTTGCCATTTTGTCAGAGACTGATCTCTGCCTGAGATTTGGCCTTCCATGACATCTAGGGAAAAAAAGGGCTTAAGTTTGGTGTAAGTTGCATTCCATTTCTTAAACCCTCATGTTCTATTTTCCAGCATGTATTTTGGAATGCCTCCTTTTCTGGGATGAGGAACTGCATGACAAAGAGAGTATAGGGTTCACACACTGCCCTAAGCCATGGTTTGTTTAACCACAGTTTATTGAATAAGCCACAATACCTGGGTTCACACAACATAGATAATAAACCTGAACAAATTACATTATGCCTTGCTTTGTTATATGAACCTAGAATTTTGATTTGTAAACTGTGGTTTATGGTTTAGCATGTTCTGTGAACCAGCCAATTGTGGTTTATTCAGTAAACTGTCATTAACCAAACCATGACTTAGAGAAAGGTACAAATAGGTCATTTTCTGAACCTGCTCTTACTCCCAGCTTTCAATTTCCTAAAGGCTCTAAGTTACAAGTGTTTTTAGACAACAGTTCTGTAACAAATCCTTCCTGTATGCCTCTTAAAACTTTATGTTTCAGAAGTAAGAATATTGTATAAACAGATGTGATTTTTGTGAGAAAAGCAATTGTAATCCCTTCTTATCACATATCTAATAAGAGTTGTTAAATACTAAATTAAAACAAATTACATGTATAATATTAATCTTTACATTTAAATATAATATGAAGACTTGCAGTTAAAGAGAAACAAGTTCTCACATGACATAAGGGATGAATACCATGTCACCTTAAATAAGAACATTCAGGAAGACCACCAACAACAGTGATATATCATCATCAACAACAATGAAAATACGGCTTTGTGTCAAAATCTCTTTCACATATACTGTAAATGCTGAATTAGGCTAGGATTGGTGCTGCTTCTCTGTGACCGCACAGTGCAATGAGGCTTCCAGAGATCCTTGCAGGCTAAGTAATTGTTAGGAAGACTGTTAGGAAGAATACACTTTAGCCAATTGTTTAGAGAAGATGATGCAAAAACAGTTTTGCAGCATTCCTGTGAGCTGCGAGATAGGCAGTTTCTGTTAATGAGAATTCTTGCCTTGTTGTGGCTCATGGGATTTTAGCCATATTGCCTGAAGCAAGGCATTGTAGCATCTTGCCCATTATCTATCATTCTTCTGGAGTGATCTGAAGGCTGTTTGGGGTTTAGTGATGTAACATGAACACAGCCTCAGGGTTGAAAAAGCCTTCAATCCATGGAATTGCCATCCTGTAAAGAAGTCAGTGTAAGAATAGTGTGGGAATTAAGAGACTTTCTAGGTAATTCATGGGCTAGGTTCACTCATATACTTGGAATAATGTGTGACCTTCTCAGTGGAATGAACGTGTTTATATTTTTCCTAACAGGAGATCTACTTCATAATTTCCATTAACGAACAACTAGTGGTAGGAGAATATATAATGTGTTAGTTACCTTCATGTACCCTACATTCACTTAGCTCCTAATTTTTTTATTATTGCAAAACCCAGGGCTTGATCAGGAAAATAAATGCTATATATTTAACTAAGAATCCTGATAATTCTGACTAGGTTTTATTACCCCATTTTTTTCTATTAGTCCGATACATACTAATCCAGATGGCCTTATATCAATATTACACACATTTTCAGAATGGCTTCTGTGATCCCTCTGACTTGCTGTTATTGGTGGAAATTCTGACCTTGTTAAGTTTTAGTTGGATTATTAAAATATATTGTAAGTGGTCATTTCCCCACTAATAGCATAGAGCATTTTCTAGATAAATACAACCAGTATTGTACCAAAATAACAATATTGGGACAGGTTTTATATCACTGGTGATGGCTGGTGATGTCATGAAGATACAATAAGTCACTAATAGGGAAGTGATCTGTGGGGCTGGAGAAGGCTTACAAGCTTCCTTTAATCCAAAATAAAGCTGCAAGTTTACTGAGAATGACCAAAATGATCATGTAAACCAGTGCTTTTATTAGCTGCATTGGCTCCCAGTCCATTTCTAGGCTCAATTTGAAATGTTGAGACTCATTTTTAAAGCTTAAAACGGTTTTCCTAAATGTTCAATGTAATGTCCTCAGATGTTGCTGAACCCCAGTTCCTAGCAACCCCTGCCAATACAACCAATAGAGAGGGATGCTGGGAAATGGAGTTCAACAATATCTGGAGGACTGCATTCTATGGGTACTTCATAGATGCTTCCTTGTATATATAATTGCCCAGGGAACCTGATCTTTCTCAGAAGTCCTCCAGACAATCCTGTCATGTGCAGTTTTGAGGGTGACTTCTCAGTTGTAGAGCTGTGCTTGAGAAATGCTCATTCCAGTGAGACATACCTGGCTCACATTCATATGTTCCAGCATTTTCCAGGCTATTATTATTACTACTACTACTACGTATTAGATTTAGAGTCACAGAACTCCAGAATGATTTTAGGTACCTTGTACTTAAAATAGAAAACGATCAAAAGAAGAACCTACGTGTCTGAACAACCCCACACCATATACCATAGCAAAAAACCAACCAGGGTTCCTCCAGCACTCTACAACCTTGAGAGAACAGCCAACTTTTAAAGACTTTAGGAACATCATCAGCATGGGGGCTACACAGATCTCTGGGTGGATGTCATTCCAGAGAGCAGGCACCGCAACAGAGAAAGTTAAGGTTAGTTAATTGAGTTAAGGTCTCAATAGATGGCATTGTTTAATCAAGGGGACTTAAAATGCATTTTTATAATTTGCTTTTGAAGTACTTGCATTATACTGGGATTGAGATTTCCATATTGATTTCATTCTTTTCTCCTGTGTTACTTGTTAACATATTCAACAGGATTTTTGTTTTATTTTTTGTCTCATTTTATGTTTAAATCACTTTTTTAATATTCTCAGGAAATTCCAGAGACTGGGGAGATAGAAAACACAATTTTAAAAAATAATTATTTCTACTGAAAAGCACTTGTACCAGTTTGGTGGATCCATTTGAGCAGATTTGGATCCTGTCTTTGTGATTTGTAATAAGTCAAATAAGTGTTCTGTCAAGTTCCTGATAACTTTAAAAGTATAGAAACCCAGTTAGATAATACTTGTTCATAGAGTTAAAGCAAAAATGGTCAACTTGTTGAACATAAAATAAAAAACATTGGATATACACTGTGACCCAGTAAGACAGGTAGCATGTCCATGTTTTAGGTTTTCCTGTGGGCATGTTTGTAAGAATGCCCAATTAAGTTCAGCAATACTTAAAACTGAAATCATTGCTTTGTGTTGTTGTTAGTATAATCAGCATTCTCCATATGAGTGTGACAGTTGTTAGCCTAGAGCAGGCAGATATGTTTGCATATGTTATTCACTCTGGAATTTTATTAAATTCTTTGAAGCTGTTTATTATACAAGAAAAATAATGAATATTGTTCTGTATGAAATCCTCTCAGTATAAAAAGTTGAATGCTAAAACCTTAGTGGGCACTTCCAATTGACAACTGTTTTCATTCCTCAGTTGCTCAAAAACAGTTTGAAAGCAATTTACAATCATTCTGCCAATGCAGAATTCATGAAAACAGAGTGAAAATTACTGCTAAAAGTTATACAACCCAAATCCCCCTGCTCTATATAAAAGGGTAAGAAGGGGGAAAAAATTCAAAACTCCCAAGCAGCTGCTTTTCACACAGCTGGTCTCATGGGATAAGAAGGGGGAAACTGACAGTCTTAGCCATTTTCGAATCTGCTTTCTTCTTCTGGGCTGCCCAGGAGAAGACTAAGCTATGGAGCAGGAGATGCAGTGCTATCAAGGCAGCATTCTCTTTACAGGACCTGTTACAATGATCTGAAGCTTGGAAGCTGGGAGAGGGGCAAAGCAAGAGTACATGTAGGTACCTAGCTCAGAATGCCAATATTTCCAGCTGAAAACTGACTTTGGAATGGTTTTTCTTGCGTCATAGCGGAGCCAAATGTAAATTGGCTCAGCTGCCAGAGAGAGAGAGTAGCATGGACCTGATCCAATAGAGCTGCAAAGGGTAAACTGATAGGTACCTAAGATGGGGATACTACATGGCAGCTTCCAATTCTGCCATACCTTCATTGTTACAGAAGAAAAAATAATGAACAACAAAATTGGGTTTCACATACATGAGCTTTATGGAATCCTTAAAGAGGATTCAGAAGACTGTTTTATCTTATTCTAGATATGTTACTTTTACGTTACCAAGTTTGGGCAGTTGATGTCTTCTCTCTTCCCAATTGGCATTCTAGTTAAGGCTGATGGGACTTGAACATAAAATGGAGGGTCACACATTGCCCATTTCTGATGTAAAGAGCTACTGGTCCATATGGAATAAGTAACAGGACACCACAGATTTTCCACACCTCACATTTTTGGTCTGTAACAAATTTATGTTTCATCTTCAGTTCATTGCTCTGTGACAAGTTATTAAAAACCTTTATCCAGCAACAAAAAGTGAATTTTACTTCAAATACACTTTTCATTGCAGAAGCAATGTTCTAGGAAATTGTATTTTTACTGCCATGCAGATGAACGTGTTTCTCAGTTTCAACCCATTATCAACCCAGTTTCAACCTAGTGTTCTTTAGAGCATCAAAAGCAAGGAGACCAAAAATATTTCCCCAAAATCCAAGTGACTCCTTAGTTTTGGGGTATTTTTTCCCTAGTGTTTAGAAAAAAAAAGTCAAATATCACATATGAGTAAAAAATACCCCATTGATATTTTAAAAGGTGTGTAACAAAGCACGCTTTTTCTGTCACCAAACATAGTTTTTCTCTGGATATGTTTTACTTCATTTAAATGTTGTTGGAGGTTATAAATATAATCCCCAAGTATTTGCTAGGCTAAGTGAATATCACATGCTGAATATTCTGTGTCATAGTTTGGTGACATGCCATTATTGCATACTATATTAAATATGACCTCGGCCATGCAGTGTCATCCTCATTCTCTGCCATTATCCAGTTTCTGGACTGAGGTGAGAAATCTTACGTTCTGACTGGCCCTGAGACTGCACTAAAGATTGACTGATGGACTGACTGACTGTTCTGCACACTCAGGTGTGTAATCTCTGAATTTAGTATCTTTGTTTGGTGTATTTATTTATTAAATTTGTATACCACCCAACTCCCAACAACTCTGGGCAGCTCACAAGTAATTTTTAAAAAATTCAAAAAGAAACAAAAAGAATAAACATAGCAAAGATGAGAGAAACTAGACAGGAACAGAAAAAAAGAAACAGACCTACATAGTCCAGGGGGGCTTCACTTACCCTTGCCAAATGCCTGGGAAAGAGCCAGGTCTTCAAGCCCCTTCAAAACACCAGTGGTGTTAGTAATTGAAGGTTTGAGAACTATTGCCTAAGTTTTCTTTTACTACAGCCTTCCATATCTTGCATATTTTGTCTAAGAAAATAATATTGAATATACCACTGTAAGAGGTGTGCAGCCCAGGTCAGTGAACTTCAGTAACCTGTCTTGGAAAGTATTAGAGAATGAAAATAGTCCTTGCCTGAGCTGATATGCTATACAGTATTCAGTCCAAGCAACATTTCTCTGTCGTGGTATAATTCTGACTGCTGTATCTGCATGGTAGTGGTAGAACCTCACTGTGCAAACTTAACTTTAGTGGTATTTAATCCTGTTCCCTGTCAGTTGATTTCTGTTTCCAAGATGATAAATGCAGCTTGCGTAGTAGAGGTGTTATATGTGCCTTTCTAGGGGCGCCAAAGATAGCCCATGTGGCTGCATTCCAATGACCAGCTGTAGCTTCTGGATACACTTCAAGGGTAGCCCCATGTAGAGTGCATTGCAATAGTCAATATGGGAGATAACAAGGGCATGAGTGAAAGGGCGTAACTGGTGCACAAGGCAAAGCTGCACAAAGGCCCTCCTGGCCACGGCTGCCACCTGCTCTTTGAGCAGGAGCTGTGAGTCCAGGAGGACCCCCAGATTACACACCAGGTCTGTTTGGGGCAGTGCAACCCCATCCAGAACCAAAGATGACAAAGTCCCAGATAGGGAAGAGCCATTAACCCACAGCCACTCTGTCTTACCAGGGTTCAGCTGAAGCCTGTTGTTCCTCATCCAGACCCCTACAGCCTCCAGGCACCGAGAGAGGGCAGTCACAGCATCACTTACCTCACCCGAGATGGAGATGTACAATTGAGTATCATCAGCATATTGGTGGTGATGAATGATCTCACCCAGCAGTTTCATGTAGATGTTAAAAAGGAGCGAAGCGAGTACCAAGCCCTGTGGCACCCCACAAAGGAGGGGTCGAGGGTTGGATCTCTCACTCCCTATCAACACCGATTAGGACCGTCCCTGGAGGAAGGAGGTAAACCAGTGCAAAAGTGTGCCGCCCACATCCAACTCCCTGAGCCGCCCCAAAAGGATACCATGGTCAATGGTATTGAAAGCCGCTGAGAGGTCAAGAAGAGCCAGGATGGATGCACTGCCACCATCCCGCTCCCACCAGAGATCATCCATAAGTGTGACCAAAGCTGTTTCCGTCCCATATCTGGGCCTAAAACCCGACTGAAAGGCGTCTAGATAATCTGTTTCCTCCAGAACACTCTGGAGTTGTAACACCACCACTTTCTCAACCACTTTCCCCAAAAAAGGGAGGTGGGAGACTGGACAAAAATTGTCCAGTACAGTAGGGTCCAGCGACGGTTTCTTGAGGAGGAGGTGTACCAGCGCCTCCTTAAAGGCAGTTGGAAACACCCCGTCCCTCAAGGATGTATTAACCATTGCCTGGACCCAACCACATGTCACCTCCCGAGCTGCTTTCACCATCCAGGAGGGCCATGGGTCTAGATGACAAGTGGTGGCATTTACTGCCCAGAGGATCCTCTCTGCTTCCTTAGGCCCAACAGGATCAAACTGTTCCCAGATAACTAGGTAAGTACACTCCCCTGGTATCCTCATGCTTGGAGTCTAACTTGGAATGGATCCGAGAGATTTTATCCTGCAGATGCTCAGAAAACTCCTCTGCACAGCCCTGTAAGTAGGTCACTGGGCCCACCATCCCCAAAAGGGATCGAGTAAGTTTAAACAGGGCCATTGGGCAGCATTCTGCAGACGCAATAAGAGCGGAGAAGTATTGTTTGGTTGGATTCGGTCTTTGTCTTCTTCCAGCAGCACTCTAGATGTCTCTTAACCCTCTTCAGAACCCTCAGCTCCTCTGTAAACCACATGGAGTGTCAGTTTTCAAATGGACAAGAGAGGCCGCACAGGTGCAATCCTGTCCAAGGCCCTGGCCACCTCCCTATTCCAGGCTGCAGCCAGGGCCTCCACTGGATCGTGCAGCAGATCCTCGGGTATAACCCCCAGCTCTTTCTGAAACCCTACCGGGTCCATCAGTTGCTGGGGGCGGACCAATCAAATGGGTGAAGCCTCCCTGCGGAGGGGGGCGGCATAAGAACTTCAGGGCCACCAGGGTGTGATCTGACCATGACAATGGAGACAGCTGTAACTCTCCCATCAGATCACATTGCCATTCCTCTGACAAGAAAACCAAATCCAGGGTGAGACTACTGTTTCGAGTCGGGTCCTGAATAATCTGGGGCAGGCCCATGGCTGCCATGGTAGCCATGAACTCCCGAGCTGTCTCCGAGGCACACCCCAGGGACGGCAGGTTGAAGTCCCCCAAAACCATAAGTCTAGGGAACTCCACCGCCAACCCCAAGACGGCCTCCAGCAGCTCAGGCAGGGAGGTTGCTACGCAGTAGGGAGGCTGGTACAGTAGCAGCACTCCCAACTGTTCTCGGGAATCCACCTTGAAAAAAGGGGGTCTCACAACCAGCTACTTGTGGAGCAGAGCCCCTGAAGGCCACTAGAGACTCTCAGATGACAAGAGCCACCCCTTCTCCCCTGCCCTGGTGTCTCGGCTGATGCCATACCGTAAACCAGGCTGGGCACATTTCCAAAAGAGGCAGCCCCCCTTCAGGGCCCAGCCAGGTTTCGGTAATACACGCCAGGTCTGCCCCCTCCTCAGTGATCAACTCACGTATGAGGGGGGCTTTGTTGTTGACTGACCTGGCGTTAAGCAGCAGCAGCCAGAGACCAGGGCCCCTATTAATCTGCTGACTAGGGCCTGGGTCTGAGTGCAAAGGGCCAGAACACGCCACCAGTAACAAACATTGGGGGCATCTTCCCCAAAGCTACCACCATAGCATCCCCTACCCATCACCACCTCAAAGATATGACCCGCCCTACAACCCCCAGAGACTTTGAATCCATCTGGCCCTGCTTCTGGACCTCCAGAGTCCCTAGTTCAAAATGGAGGTCCCTCCATCCACTCACACACCTTCACACAAATTCAGTCACCCACAGGGCAGTGGCAGGTCCTCCGGTGCACCAGCTCACGCTATCAGCGCTGTCAGAACCCAGCCATCACCAACCCATTCACTATTCACTCACTATGCCCCCCCTTGGCCTCTCTCACTGGTCAGCAGGGGGGCATCTCATTCACTCCTTCTCACCTCCTGTCTCTCACTCAGGAGGTGAGTGCTCTCCCACACCATCAAACACTCCCACCCTCCCCACTTCATCTCTTACCCCCAGGAGTAGTCCTCATTCGCACTGGAGGGGCCCCAACAGCTCTCCACTGTACCTGGGCAGGTTGGGAGGGGATGGTTGAGTTCTCAATTCCAGGCCCACCACTCCTCGCCACCAAGGCCTGCCACACCTAGGTCTGTTGTACCACTTGGGTCCCCTGCGCTGTTATAATCCATGGCACCACTAAGGTTGCTCGCCCCCACCGCTTCATCCAAGGGCTCTGGCTCATCACTATTGATAGGATTCAGTCTATTTTGCTTGTTTCTGTCTGGGATATTGCAATATTTACATTTTTTTAACACATGGTAATAGATCATAATTTGTGACAATATAAAAGTTGGTTTTCCTACTGTAGTTTATAATCACTAGGAATATAGATTGGATTCACATATTGTACAAGCTTTGTTTAACCTTGATGTTTATTTAATTGAATAAATTATAGTTGGCTGGGTTTCTAGAACATGTGAAGCCATCAACATGGTTTATGAATTACATTGGCTATATTCATGCCACATGCGAAGCCAAAACTGATATAGCTTTGTAAGAATTTGGCCTCAGATTACGGAATTTCATGTTATATCATTCTTGTCTTCCTCTTGTCCCTTTGCCTGCCTGTTACACTGATCTGATCTATATCATCCAAGGAGAAGTTCTTCAAAAGTACTTTTAGTATAGACTGTTCATAACAATTGGTGAGCCATCTGATCCATGTTCTGTTCTTGTGCAAAACTAAGTGTTTTAACTAGACATTATAAATGGCTTTTGCTGTTCTGGGCATTTGGAAAGCTGACTTATAATGACTGTATTTATGTATTTATACATTTTGTCCACCGGCAACTGCTTGTAAAGTATGGGACAAAATGTAGTACTGATTCCTGCTCTCATCAGCACTACGTTTAGCAATTAACTGCTTATGTTATCCTTATGAAAACAATGAGGATGCTTAGCACTAGCATTTAGGGTTTATTTTCAAAGTGTACTTGGAAAATTCCTATTTATTCACAGTGACCAGCAGGCCATAGAATTTGTGTGTGTGACATCTGCACAAATAGCAGTCTCAGTTCTCCAAATGTTGCCCTTTATGTAGTCAAATAGTTAATTATACATGTACCAGAGGCTCTCCAAAATAAAAATAATAACTCAAATAAACCAGCCAACTCTGAGACACTCAAATATATAACCTAATGAATTTTGAATTTGCTCATTGTTCATAGAATGTTGATCGACTGAAGTGGGGAGAAATGGGGAAAAAAAAGCGAGATGATAGTAGAATGGAGCACTGTAGACAAATGGCTGACTGTAAGGATGAATGGAAAAACTTCACACTGCAGTATTTGTTGCAGTTTTGGTGGGGCTGGTTGACACTATGTTTTATTCTAGTATTGAGGTTAGTATAGTTACTAAACATTTTAAAGCGGCCAGAGGTATGTCAGCATGACGCTGTTTTTCAATAATTGTATGTATAGGTGAGTTATATTGCCTCAATATAGATACAGTATATTGCTCCTGCAATAAACAAAAATAATTAAACAAATCCACCTGACTGTTCTGGTTATACTATGGATTTGGGTCAGAGTTTGCCTTTTTATTTTAATGGCATTTTTTTTTACCATATGTTAATTGATTTTTTCCCCCTGGAATTACGTTTATACACAATGTAAATATTTGTTCTTAGCTTCATGAGCTTTGCTCTCCAGGCTAAGTAATCCTTACCAATTCTGTTGCCCTCAAGATTGAATCAGGATGGTAATCTTGAACCCAGAGACTGATTGGGCCTGGCAGAACTTGCAAGAATTGCTTAAGGACTACCTCCTTTATAATTTAAGAATTCTGGAATCTATTTGCATTCATTTCACATACAAATCCAGCATCCTAACCCATAATTCCTTAACTCCTGAGTTACAAGCAAAGTCTTTGTATATGTGGTTTCACCATATCACTGCCAAATCACTTGAGGTGTAATTCTCTACACTACAGCTTGAGATGGCATGCGATGACAACATGCTCTCAACACTTTTCTGATTAAGTTGGAAGCAGGTCTCACAACCCATTCATTTTTAGGCCATGAACAGGCTTTTCTGAGGACCTTTCAAATATTACAAAAGTTTGCTCTGTCATCCTTCTCTCTCAAGGGAGGGATCTTCATTTGACAGGAGCACTAGCCGAAGAAGTGCCCATTTCATTCCTGCATTTGGCTGCTCTGTTCCTCTCTGCCTTGTTGGCTGCTGAAGCATTTATTAGAACAGGAAGATCCAGTTCAAGCTGGGCTTGCAGATCCCTACCACTTTTTGCTGGGGGGAAAAGCACCACTTTCCACTGCCTGAGGTTGCTCATCTCCCTAACCTGCTATGACACCAGGTTCTTTTTCTTCAGAATCAGGACCATATCCACTGCTAAAAGGAGACCTCCCTTCTCCCCCTGCCCCATAGGAAGCTCTTTCTCAGCCTTGAGTGAGCCATCCCTGCCCTTAAAAACATATGTATTTCAGTTAATTGTCTTGTATGGGCACAGCACGAGTTTAGAATCTCTCCTATTCCTCATAGTGGTAAAAGCCACTGGAAGATAGGAAGATATTTGCACTGTCAAAGCCCAAAACCCATCTCTGCCACTATTTTGTGACCAAGGCTTCCTGTGGGTTGATAGGATTTGATAGAAAACTCAGTGCAAAATACTACTTTAAATGTTTCCCCCCACTAAGAAACAGACAACATATATTTTCATCTTCAGGTACATTCCTTTGTGAAGTTACTTAAACAAGCCAAGCTGGACAAGTCTCTCAGATACTTTTATGGATAAGTAACAGAATCCTCAACCTGAGATCTAAAATAAATTGAATCGCTCCCCCGCCCCCGAATAGTACAATCTAAAGCTTGTCTAAGCATACATATGTTTGCAAGATATACTGTACTTTTAGTTTAGTGTATAGGTATCCCTCTGTTTCTGAATACTCTTAACCACCACTCTCTGGAATTAAGAAAAGGCTTAAAGACCAGTAGTTTCCTCAGTCAGTCAGGCTGACAGCTGGCTTTCTTCTGGCTGGTAAAACATCTGTCATTGTCAGTCCCTGTGGGATCATCTAAGAAACATAGACAAAGCACTGCAACACTTCTTCATCTTTGTCTTTGGCACACTTCTCCTGATACTGTCTTCCACCGTTTCAGATGCCTTCCACCATCCCAGGAACAAGGCTAAACTTCAGCAATGTAATACTGCCCAGTCCATTTTAGGATTACCAGTCACCCGTGTGCTTTCCTAAAACCAACAGGCAAACTTTAACAGTCAGAGCTTGTCTAGATCCACCTTAGCTACCAACTTATACTGTACCTCTTTCATTCTAATTTTCTCTCAGAGGTCATCCAGTAATTTTAAGATTCCACAGTAGCACTTTGCCTTCTATGGAAACTAAACTCCCAATACTCCACCTCTTTTATCAGTTGCTAGGACAAAGGAAAACTGCAGGAAGTAGTCCGGGCAGTTGCTGGGAGTCAACACTGACTTGAAAATACAGGCACAAACACAAACACACACAAAAGACAAAGAATTTGTTTAGGAGTCTGTGTAAACATATGGACAACCAGCAGGAAACTGGCTGAATGCAGGTTGTCAGAGTTTTATAAAAAAAAAAATTAAAAGCAAAGGCCGTATGTGAATAACCAACATATGTGGCTGATTCTTCCCCCAAAATTCTGACAAAGTATTTGTTTCATTATTTGTATAATTACTCCCTTTAGAATATTGCTTTGTGAAGGCATAAAATAAGGCCCTGACAGATAAGTATTTGAGGGAACAGCTTTAATATGAAAATGAGAATAATTGATTTGTGTGTAACTGTATAGCTTTTTACAATTTTTTCATGATGTAATAGATTATTGAATGGTTTTTTAGAGAAGTGGACCATTTATATTACAAGCAAGTTAAAGTACTAAAGCTCTTTTTCTTTTACAGTGGAAACTTGTTTGCGGCAATGACTGGAAAGCTCCACTAACTGTTTCCTTATTGTTTGTGGGTGTGCTGTTGGGATCCTTTATATCTGGACAGCTCTCAGACAGGTAAAGAATATATATACTAAGCTCTGTATTTATTGTTTTTATGCACAACTCATCTAGAACCACATTTCTGGATGTAGTCATTTTTTTCCAGCAATATATATTTATCTCTAAGTACATAGCATTTATTTATTTATACTTATATGTATGCCATTTACATAAGCAGCTTCCAATATTCATTCATAAGATCCAAATATTAAAATCTTTTTAAAACATCTTAAAAATCTGGTGCTATTTTTCAACTCTGCCCCCAAACAACTTAAAGAAAAGGTTGGTATTTCTTCTGTTTCCAAAGGATAAAATGGGGAGGATAGCCTGACTCAGAGGGTAACCTGTTCCTCAGTGAAGGGGCTGCCACTGAGAAGGCCATTTTCCCTTTTCCCACCCCTCTGATCTTTCTAAGGGTAGGTATGTTTAGCATTATCTGCCGGAGAGATCATGCAGGGTGGGCCATTTGTACCTGGAGAAGACAATATGTCCTAAAGCAAGGGCCCAAGCCATGTGGGGCTTTAAAGATAACAACAGCACCTTGAGTTGGGTACGTAAGCCTATGAGCAACCAGTGAATCTCACAGAGTTTGTGTTATTCTGTACTGGTCAGCAGGCAAAATGCCTGTTTTGAACACAAGTCTCCAGTGCTCTTCTTCCTTGACCGGTGCTTTCAGCTGCTCTGGCCCAGAAAGACTGCTGGCTATAAGGTGCTTCAGGTGTGGGTAAGAAAAATAGAAAGATAAACCATCCTTTCCTCTTTCTTTTGCCTTCTCACTTCTTCTCTTGGCTTCATCCTTTCTTGGGACAGATATCATCACTATTGAACATCCTGCTTCTCCACAACTCCCTTTCAGGCCTGTCTCTGCTGATTCCCATGTCACCTCCGCAATCTGGGATATTAACAAAGTCACCACTTGTCCCACAACCACTGAACCTCTCTGCCTTCTTTCTCCTCTTGTTTCACCTCTTGCCTTCTTCTTACAGCCTTTCGTTTGACCGGCCATCACCGAAGCCCCATACTTTGAATGTCAAGTACTGCCAGCATTTTACTATCAGGTAGTCAGGTCCATATTTTTAAAGATCTGGTCCCTTCTACGTGTAATTTTGCCCACATGCAAAATGTATGAAATACTGGGCACATAGCTTTGCTGCCTTAACCATCCTCCCACAGAAATCTTAACCTATGAAAACCTGTAGCAATGTATTGGCAAGAGCAAGAAACACTAATAATAATACTGGAGAAAATACATTGCACTTATATATGGTAGTCCTTTGGGTTCAAAGAAGACATGTTGTTGTGCAGTTCATCTGTGAACATGGAGGTGGCCCAGTCTGGAAGAGCAAAGTCTAGCACGATGTGGGCACTGGAAGTCCATTATTGCAGTAACTGTGGATGTTACTCGGTGACGCCGCTCACAATTTTCTATCAGTTTTTGGCAGTGCCTGTCTTCAAAGCCAGTGGAGGCTTCATAGCACATGGCTCGCCAGCAAATTCTGTCAGCAACCACAGCTTCTAGTTCCCTTGGTTGGATGTCACAGTGGCATAGGCTTTCTTTCACAGCGTCTTTGTAGTGCTTGTATGGATGACCTCAAGGTCTCTTCCCAGACTTCAGTACACTATAGAGCAACTGGCAAGTCATACGGTGGTCATCTATTCTGATGATGTGTCCCACCCACTGCATCTGAGCTTTGATAATCAGGGACCCAATGCTGGCGGACTCCGTGAGATGCCAAGACCTCCAGGTTGGAGACACAGTCTTTCCAACGAATGCCGAGGATGGAATGGAGAGCACGCTTGTGAAATTTCTCCAGTTGTTTGATGCGTCATTGGTATAGAGCCCAGGACGCACATCCATATAGGAGAAAAGAGATAACCACAGCTCTGTAGACTTTCAGCTTTGTGGAAATAGTTATTTGTGATATATTAATATATGTAATAGGTGCAGTGTACAGCTGCGTACATTTCACCTATTACAAATATTAATATATCACAAATAACAATGAATCTTGTTGTACATTAAAGATTAACAAATATATTATTGCATAAGATTTTGTGGATCGTAGTTTACATCACCAGAAAATTATATAGCCCGGCAAAGTTATTAAATATGCTGGGAGGTTTATTGTAATACTTTTGTTTTTTGATATTTAGTGTAACGATATGTGTTTTATGGAACGTTTTTTAAAAAAAGAAAGATACCCTCAAATTAAGCTCAGTTCTAGTGACTGCATCTATGCAATTTTGTTGGCAATGTCATGGAAGTGGTTTGCCGTTTTCTTCTTCCAGGGTGTTTTTTCGGTTTCCCAGTCTGGCCTACAATCCTGGAATTTCCAGGAGGTCTCCATCCAAGTATTAAGTAGAGCCAACCTTGCTTAGTTTCTGAGTTCAGCCTCCTGATGTGGCATATGTAGTATAACAAGCTATGAAATAAAAGCATATTTTCCATATTTTCTAAGATTCTCAGCATTTCCTAATAATCTAAGAGCAAATGTTTTGATTACTTCTTGGTTATAATAAATGTAAAAGTATTAATTCATAGAGCATTGATTGATTGATTGATTGATTAATTGATTCTTTCCATTTATATGGCCACCTGTCTCAAGCTCATGACTCTGGGCAGCTAACAACATTAAAAATATAAAAGCATAACAAACAGAAATCCAAAACAAGACATATAACACAGCAGCCGGGATAAAAAACGACCCATCAGTCACAATTAACATAGCCAATGCACTGGCTGAGCCCTACCTCCTGACCCCATGTTATATTGCGTAATGTAATAAGGGGAAAGATTCCAGAAAGATTTGGAAAGATTTTGAACCCATTGTGTAAATACATTTAATTTTCATTGCAGTTTGAAAAGATAATTGAACAGGAAATAAAACTGGAATTCCCACATAAATCAAATCAAGTCAAGTTTATTACAGCCCTAAGGCCAGATGCAAACATAAAATCCAACCGTCTGTACTTTCCTCATGTGTTTTTGTATCTGTATTAGGTTTAAACTTGTGTGGAGAACCTTTATCCATCATCTCCTTTCTTCCCTTAAAACTTTATTGAGATTTCAGTGAGGAGATTTCACTGCTGTCCACACTTCCATATATTTGAACACAAATTGACTGGATTAAGAAAACATTTGTCCCATATGTTTGAGAGTTGGCATCTCTTTCTGATGCTAATTAGCTAGTGAAGTATTTTTCATAAACTCTGTTTTATAGCCCTCTGATTTGCTTTTATTATTTTTGTCTCATTACAGATTTGGTCGGAAGAATGTGCTGTTTGTAACCATGGGGATCCAGACTGGCTTTAGCTTTCTCCAGGTCTTTTCAACAAGCTGGGAAATGTTTTCTGTTCTCTTTCTCATTGTTGGAATGGGTCAGATATCTAATTATGTGGCAGCGTTTGTTCTTGGTATGTGATTGTCTTAGTGTGTGCAGACCTTCTCAATAGCCTTACTCACTAACTCAGGGAGTGGTATTTTTAGTTCCTTTCCATCTTCTCCACAGCAGTATTTCCAACATGGCTGAGAAGAACATAATTTAAAAGTTTATCTGATAAAAGTAGAATTGGTGGTTAACCTTTCTGTTTCAAACTTGCACTCAAAATGTAAGTTTGTTGTATAGGACTAAAATAAGCACCACATATGAGACATCCTTCAACTGTTGTGATGTTTTGTTCATGATCTGTCCCCTCTAATATGCTCTGCTCTATATTAAGGGTAAGATTCCCAAGACAGTGACCATGCAGCTGTCCTTTCTGCAAGGGAATTAAACAACATTCAGTGGTGGCTGGGGGGCGGGCAGTTTGACCTGGCAAAATCAGCTGGAGGGAGCAATCCCATTCCTTGCTAATAGTCCTGATGATTGCAATGTACTTGACAACCTGTGAGCTTCTCCTTCCTCTCCAGTCATTTTTCAGCAGTGAAAACTTATTTCTCATTTTGTTTTTAATCCGTTCGATCATGTTCTATTCTCGGAGACTGCCTGGACAAGTCCCTGCAGTTTTCTTGACAGGTTTTTCCGAAGGGGCTTGCCCTTGCCTGCTTCTTAGGGCTGAGAGAAAGTGACTGGCCCAAGGTTACCCAGCTGGCTTTGTGCCTAAGGTGGGACTAGAACTCACAGTCCCTGGTTTCTAGCCTGGTGCCTTCACCACTACACCAAACTGGCTCTGTATTTCTCCTTATTTAAATATTATTAAAGGTTTTGAACACTTTGCTCAATGGTCTTGCAGGAGATGAGGAATTCTTCTCCTACTGGAAAATACCTTTTATTTCCTCTCTTCTGTCTCCTCCCTGTGAATGTGTGTCTACATGTGTATGTGTGCACCTCTGTCTCCTTCCTTCCTCTCCTCCCATGTCTGTGAATCCTTTCTATGAGGTGTGTTAGTTTCTCTGTATGTCTTACCCCTCTCTTTGTTTCTCCCTCGATAAGTGTGTGAGTGTATGTATCTGTGGGAAAAGGTCTTTCAAATCCAGCAGTGGTACCATTGCTGTACCTGTCCGCAACTCCCTAAAGGACCTGTGTCTTTTCCTGGGGTTCCATAGTAGTGTGCAGGTTCTGGAAAATGTGTATTTCAGTTAAGGAGATGGCAGCATGGTGATGATACATGGTCACACCCTGTTATCACTACATAACGTCTCCTGAACTCAAAAAATATATTTTTTCTGTGCCCCTATTATATAAATGACAAGAAAGTTATACCTTGAAAGAGCAGCTGAGAGGTACAGCAACAGTGTCCAGGCTGGCTCCAAAGTATCTTTTCCCAGTTCAGGTCTGATTCTGCAGTCCTTCAAGTACAAGATGGTTGGCATGTATAAACTAATGGAAGAAGCAACAATTCAGTGTGTTTTTAAATCAGTTTTTTTCCCAGATAGTAGATAAAATAACTAGTTTATATATTACAGTTAATATGCTAATCCATTCTCCCTTGTTTTGAACAGGTGCAGAAATTCTTGGCAAATCCATCCGCATTATATATGGCACATTAGGTGTCTGCATATTTTATGCATTTGGCTACATGCTGCTCCCGCTGGGTGCTTACTTCATTCGAGACTGGCGGTTGCTGCTGATGGCTCTTACTATTCCTGGGCTGCTGTACTTTCCACTCTGGTGGTAAGTGTTTAGTTTGAAGTCCTGCCCTTCCCAAATTAATAGCAAGTAGTACCCTTGGTGTAGAAGTGTTAATTGACATAGGGTACAATGGTACCAGCTAACCTTTACGATCTTTTTTGATTTATCTCTAAAGTATAGCAGTAGTAACCAATTATTTTACTACGTATTTGCTAACAAGTATCTCTGTTCCAAAAATGTAGCTAAATTGGACTGGATTCCCAAGGAAACAAAAATAAGTAACAGTTCTCTTAGGATTAAATTGTTATGAAATATTTAGGATTTGAATGCAATGCAAACAAATGCAATTATGCAATGGAGAGCATTACTGCATTAAATTTCTGACACATTCCACTAATGTTTCAGAGGAAAAAAAAGACCAGCAAGACAGAATGAATTGGGAAATGTGCATTCCTGTCAAATTTGGGCTAGTATAGTCTGGTCAATCCAGATTTGGCCAGTTTTGTGCTCACTGTATTAGAAACGACTTAATAGCATTTTTACAATAATAAGCAATATTCATGCTCCAGGGTATTCAGTTCTTATTCACTGCATATTTTAGAAGTCTACTGTCCTGTCTTAGTACTGTATTTTCTGATACACAATTCCTTTTTTACAATCCAGTATTCTGCATTTAATTTTTGTATCTAATGATAACCTCTGTATTCATATACTTCTATAATCTACAGGTTGGTGACAATGAAAAATAAATAATCATAGGATCTGTTTCAAAACTCCCAAATAAACACTTACAGTATTGTCACAACCATGATTTTTTACCCCATTTCTCATCCTAACTTTAACTGTTGTGGCTGCTCTAAGAAATCTAGGTTGGATTTTTTTTTTCACAAAGTTGCTAAAAGCCGTTAGAAGTCAGTAGCACTTTCCTACAGCTAAGTTTTTGATGTGCTTTGAAAAGCCTGTAGAAAGCAAGACTTGTTCGAAAAGGAATGGGTGAGGGTGATACCCCAAATATTTCAATAGTTTTGGGGCTACTTTATGATCTGGTTCATACATCTTGCTAATTTATAATTTAATTTGTGTTTTGGTGTGTTTTCTGAAGCCAGCACATTTTTGTTTATTCAACAACAATGGTTAAGCAGACCACAATTTAACACTCTTCGTGAACCTAGGCTCTGCGATATACGTAGGCTCTTTTCCTCAGGATCTACATTTGGATCTTTTGCTTGTTTTCTTCACTCACCTTGAATCTCCTACAAGTGGGTTAATATATACCGAAAACACATTAATTGAATTCACTGATAAGTTTCTTTCTTCCCATCCCCTTAGAAAGGCATTTGTTACCCTGCTCTATAAATGACTGTTATGAAATAGTTTTGATCTTTGTTTGATTTTCCAAAATGATGTTCAATTACTGTATGTAGTATATCACTGAATTTTCCCTATACTGAAATTCAGATACAGATATAGAAACTGGTAATACAGAAGAAATATTAAAAACACTTACAGACAACAGTATAAACCAAGTGTAAAAGCAGTTTGCATTGCCTTGTTTATTATGGCTGTGTTACACAATTCCTCACTGTCTAAGTTTATGCAGTATACTGAATCAGAAACTAACCAAATGGGCCCATTTTCATAAACACTCTTAAGTCACAAAAAAGCTAACCTATATTGTAAATGCATCCTGAGTTATAACGGATTAGGTTAAGCATGCTCTGTGAATACAGACCCAGATGACCTTTTGATCTCTTGCAGTTCTGTGGTTTATATCCTGGTTTGATTACTATTAGGCAGTAGGTCTGATATAGGAAGATAACATGGTAATAACGTTTATTCAGTAGGGTCTTAAATCATCCTTCTGAGTTTAAAGTTAATTAAAAAATACAGTATGAAAAAATAGAATAGAAGCTGCTGTTTTCTGTATTCTGTCATTAAACAACCTGTATGGACACTTTGCTAAAAGCAAATAAAATATTACACCACAAGATGGTGCCACTGTACTCTTAAAAATTGGAGAAGTTGCAGGAGGCTGTCAGGTACTTCTAGAGTACCATCTCCCCCACCCCCACCCCCACCCCCAATTTTGAGATATCTGTTATTCTACTTCTAGTCTTTCCTTGGAGAACTCATTTTTTCCAAACTTACAAATGTAACATTTCCATCACATCACCTTTAAAATTAGGAACAAGTAATACCGTGTTACTTGCCCCCAAGTTTCTTTACTTTTATTGCTGATCTTGGCCACTCTGTATGGTGGGGCATTTTCATTTCTTTGAAAGTTTGAAGCTTTCTGAATTATACCCTGATGCAAACCAGAAAAATCACATTTTCAGACATGACAAAATAACAAGTGATCTTATGCCTTTTTCTGTTACAAGCCCCATACACTTTTCTGGGGAAGGAAAAACCTCGAAGTTGCAGGGTCTCTGCATTTTTCAAGCCTAAGTAGCAAATCAGCGAAACAATCAACTTACGTTTTACAGTGAAAGAGAAAATCCAGTAGAAGAGCCTCCTGGTTATCCTTCTCTTCCCCGTTCTCCATTAAGGACAGCCAGTCCTTTCAGTATTTTTTGGAGCAGAAAAGGGAACACCGACATCGTGGAAAAACTTCCTCTGCCTAAAAAAAATAAACATGAACTGCCAGTAAGCCACTGTTTTCTCTGGCAATCAAAGCAGAAATGATCACAGATCCTGCGACTGGATTGGAGAGGCAATCCTGCAGTGAGCCAGTTGGAGCCATGCAGGTCACTGACCTCTCTCAGGGTCCTCCTTTATGTGAATAAAATGTTCACACAGAAGAGGACTTATTACAGTTGCTGATGAAAAATATTAATTTCCTGCCAGATCACCTTGATCCAGCCTCAGCCTCCCTCAGCAGCAGACCAGTCCCAAGAAGGAGGCTCTGACATGAGGGTAAATCCTCAACAAATTTTAGGCCATCTCAGAACTGGGATAAGGAAGGCATATGGATGAGCCATTAGGATGGTGTCCTTTATTGGTGTCACTTTGATTTTCATGTATAAAAATCTTTAATACCTTCTTTAATCCATGCATTCATGGCTGACGAAAGGCTCTCTTAATAGACACCCCTTTTTCTGGAGCAGCGTTTGCTTGAAGAGGGCAAAATATCTGGTGATACGTATAACATGAAAGGTTTGCAATTCTACTTGTTCTATTGATGTTGTATTTAAAATACTGCAGGTTGATTCCAGAATCTCCTCGCTGGCTACTCTCTCAAGGAAGGATTCAAGAAGCAGAAGATATCATTCGTAAAGCTGCAGAAAAGAATCATGTTGTAGCCCCTGAAGTAATATTTGATCTTGCTGAGGTAACCATGTATATTGAATCTGTGAAGAATTTATTCCTAGGCTCCTTTGTTCCTATTTAATTAAAATACTCTGTCCTATGTGATAAAGCCTTCCAGTCCCTTTTCATGAAACTGCTGGTTATTGATTCTGTAACATGATTCTAGGATATGATTCTAAGATACTCAGTTACTTCTGTTTTTATATAATATGAAAATTAGTCTATGCCATTTGTAATTTGGCAGCAGTTTGGATTTGTTTACCAGTTTCCTTAAAATACAGTATTCTTCAAATAAGCAGCGTTTGCAGGTTATCTGCTTGTAAGACAACAGTTGTGTGGGTATTGTTTGATTCTCATATATATACATATATATATATATTATTTTATATAGCTGCAAGATTTGAATTCCCAAGTTCAGCAGTCATGCAGCATTTTGGACCTAGTGAGAACCAAAAATATACGAACAATCACTATCATGTGTGTGATTCTATGGTAAGCAAATGATAAATTGATTCCTAGAAAATGCCCACCTTTTCAAAGCCTAGAAACCAGATTTCAAAAAGTCAGTGTCATAAAATGACTTTATTTACCTGCAGATAAATGAGGGCATAGGGCGCTTCTTAGAATTGCTCATGGAACTCTATACCTCAGTATAGAGGTATAGAGTTCCTCTAAGCATTTATTAGCCCAAGTCTTTGAAAATTAGTTTTCAAAATATCACCCACTCTGGAGATGTCATATCATCCTGCGTGGTGTATGTAGTGTTGTACTACTTAACCCTTTCTGACTTCTGAGTATGTCAGTCTCAGATGATTTGCTTCTTGAACTGCTTCCAGTAGTAAGTTTGAATTCTCCATATACCAAAGCTATTATGTCAGCCTGTTTTGACTAGCTAACTATGGATATACTGAAAAATGTGGAACTTGAAAGAACACTAAAACACTCATTTGGCCACTTTTTAAAGTTGCACTACTTCAGCATGTGAGTAAAGAAACATGTGGGTGGCCTCTAAAAACCACCTTTCTCTGTTGTTCATGTAATGCCCATAACCTTCCATTTTTTACCTCAGGTGACATCTGGAGTAAGGATTCCTTGTAGAGTATGAATGTGTGTGTGTGTGTGTGTGTGTCTATTTATTTATTTAGTATTTATTTATGCTGGTTTATGACCATAATAAATATTAATTTAATTTAATATACACACACATACATGCCCCAATTTATGTCATTTTTTGTCCTTAGAAAAATTATACATGCTCAGTACTCTATGATGTGCTTATCTTGGATTTCTGTATATGACAGAGGGAGAAAGGCACTTACCCATTCGGTGTGAGTGGAAGGCAGCACTGGAAAGAAATTTTAATAATATTTACTCTCTGAAATTTATTGCCAATTGTTTTGCCAACTGTAAAAAAACAGTATCAACAAATACTTTAAAGTAAAGAATACAAGTCCATAAATAGCAAAACGCCTGATAATACGTAACATAATAAATACTCTGTCATTCTAACACCCTAGTAGAAATACAGGTAGTCCTCATTTAATGGCCACAATTGGGACTGGCAACTCCATCACTAAGTGATGCGGTTGTTAAGCAAACCATCACGTGACCATGACAGACTTATGATCTCACTTCCACCACAGCCATTAAGCGAATCACCAGTGGTAGTTAAGTGAGACATCACATGTGAAGTGCACAAATGTGATCACATAACAACAGGATGCTGCAATGGTTGTAAATGTCTGCAGCTGCAAAGCCTCTGAATGTCGATCACATGACCACTGGAATCCTGTGATGGTTGTAAATACAAGGACTGGTTGTAAAGTTACTTTTTCAGCGCCGTCGTAACTTTGAACGGCCGCTAAATAGGGAAGCTATTAAGTGAGGTCTATCTGTATGGCACAACTCTAGTCCCATGCAGGATAATGTTGCTGCCCTTATATGTTTATTATCACCTAGGTCTGTCTTTCAGGATGGTGATTTCCATAGGCTACTTTGGCCTTTCTCTGGACACCCCCAACTTGCATGGAGACATCTATCTCAATTGCTTCCTTTCAGCAGTAATTGAAATCCCAGCTTATACTGTCTCTTGGCTGCTCCTTCAGAATCTGCCCCGGCGTTATTCAATGGCAGCAGTCTTGTTCTTAGGAGGCTGTGTTCTTCTTTTCATTCAGTTGGTGCCTGCACGTAAGACTGCTTTACTTGACACTTTATAGATATAGTCCACGGGGATAGCCATCTAAGGTTTTTAAAAAAAGACAGTATTCCAAAGTAATGTTATGATACACAAAGAAATGTTGCAGACCTATTCCATTTTGTGTTCATTTTGTTTGAATAGTGATATAAAATCAAAAAAGATGTGCTGCCACTCTGATTTTTGCATTCATTTGTTCTTTAGTGTACCAGCAACTGAACACTGATACGTTACTTTTTCATTCGATCTGCTGCTTCATCATTAGAAAAAAAACCACAATAGAAAAGACCCTGCTAGTGTATCTGGTGAAGTAGGCTCTTGACTGAAACAGAACAAAATGGTTAATATACTACAGGGTTAGAATAAAATACAGGTAGTCCTCGTTTAGCACCCGCAATTGGGACCGGCAACTCCATCACTAAGTGAAGCAGTTGCTAAGTGGGAATCACGTGACTGTGACTGTGCTTTCCTTTTCTCCACTTCCCTGCTCTTTGGAATGCCCCCCCCCCCCCGCAGCACTGGGATAGCCGGCTCAGAACTAATCAGTTTCACACCCTTGGCTTTTGTTTCCCTCCTAACCACTCTCCTGTTCTTTGGAATGCTCACCTAGGCACTGGGATAATTAGCAATAAGAGAATTAATGTTTGTATGTACACCCATTGGAGAGGAAGGGATTACAAGAGAGTAAGCAGGCACACAATGGGAAAAACAAATCTAAAGCAATGTGCTGGCACCAGCAGCTGCGAGCACACTATGCAAACAGCCTGGTACATTCCCCATTGTGTGCCTGCTTACTCTCTTGCAATCCCTTCCTCTCCAGTCTCTCTGTTCTGCAACGTGGAAGAAAAAGTAAAAGAATAGGTCAGGCACAAGACAATGTATACTGACTGTAATGTTGATCACATGACTGGTGATCAGGTGACTGAGGGACACCATCATAATTTTTAACGGTTGCTGAATGAGGCAGTCAGTAAGCGAGGACTACCTGTAAGTGACAGAAAAGACAGAAGGCAGGCAATCACTTTAATATCACTGCTTGGCTCTTGCTTATAGACCTCAGTGTTCTGTCCATTATCCTTGTGATGACTGGAAAATTTGGGATCACATGTTCCTTCTCAATGGTTTATGTGTACACTGCTGAGCTCTACCCAACTGTCGTGAGAAACATGGGAGTTGGAGCCAGTTCAATGGCCTCCAGAATTGGCAGCATCCTGTCGCCTTATTTTGTGTATCTTGGTAAGTTGCCAATAATATTTTTTGCTAAGGCAAGTTCATATGCCCTGCTTTCTAGCATTACAGTGAACTCTTGCTGGTTTCTGATATACAGACCTACAACATGTTACTGCTAGGAAAGATGTATAGAGGTGCAAAAGCTGATCTCCATTTCTGATCTTCATTTTGAGGAATTCATGATCAGCTTCCAAATCAGGTCCAAATAAATCCTATATAAACCATATGTTGAAGTCACAAAATTAGGAAATGCAAATGTTAAGCAACTTGATATGAATAACTCATTCTTACCTGTCCTTTCTGCTAGGTGCCTATGATAGATTTCTTCCGTACATTTTAATGGGAAGCTTGACAGTGCTGTCAGGAATCCTGACCCTGTTTCTCCCGGAAAGTTACGGCACTCCTCTCCCAGAGACTATTGAACAGATGTTAAGAGTTAAAGGGTAAGGATGTTGCACAGTAAAAATAAGCAGAAATCCCAGCTAATATTGCAGCAGATCTTTTTAGAAAAGCATTTGAAATCAAAATATTACAGGAAGTATTAGAATACCATAGTATAATCTTACTGTAATTATTGTTAGGGTAATTAAAAGAATGGCATGAAGAATTATATCATGGAAGAAATATCTGAGTCTAAATTCATAGAGTCATTGAAGGTCAGTGTCATGAGTGCCGTTGAGCTGAAGACATCAGCACAACGGCACACATGACAACAACGAGGAAGCAGAGGAAGGGACTTAAGATAATCATAACACGCACAACAACAGACACAGACCCCGGCCGGATGATTCAGCCATCAGGACACAAAAGAGGAAGAAGGAAAGACAAAGACAAGGAGGATCACGAGGCACACCCAAGCTGTTAGCAAAAGCGCAACGGAGATCGCCCAGCTGACAGCAATCACCGGCTGAAAGAGGAAACCGATTATGGGCGATCCCGGGGCACCAGCTGGGGCCCCGCAACCCTTCACCTACCGGCACGAAAGCATGCAGGACAAGGGGGGGGATGACGCAACCCAAGGTGAGGGGGCGCTGACCGGCGCGGGGTATTTAAACCCCGCACCGGCGCGCTCCCTTCACTCTCAGCTTTTTTCGCGCAACTCTACGTTTGAATAAACCTGAACCTGCTTTTCCCTGAATCAGCGTCTGTGTTTTACTCAGCGGTAGGCAGTGCATGACAGTCAGGCAGCATACAAGTTTAATAAATTATAATTAAATAAATTATTTGCATTTAACAAATTATTAATTTATTATTGTTGTTATTGTTATTACATTTAAACAGAGTTATGATATGCAAGAGAAATTCCAATTGTTTGTCCCTTTTGTAGCTTTTTGAGATCTTGAGATTTAAATCAAAGCTCTGCAATAATTTTCCAACAACATTTTCAGTAATTATTTGTCCCAGATGGTTCCAGATTGAAAGCATGGTCTAGGTCTATGCTCCTCACATCTGCTTTCCATTAAACATAGAAAAGGTGAGGTTAGCTGAAGTTTGGGTAAGAAGTGTAAATAGAAAACATAACAAGCCAAGCATACGTTTTTATTATGATCAAACCGTGAACACTCCATTGCTGGGTTTAACTATTTTGGGCAATCCTATGTGCCAATAGGTTTTTGTCAAGATCATCTCTCTCATCGTCTCCAAATCATCAAATCAAACTATCTAGGTTGTTTCCAGAAGTCTCCAGAATGCTACATTTGTATCATATGATTAGCCTGAATAAACTGCAGATAGTTTTCCCAAGTCACACAGCCATGGACTTCGGCAGTGGGGGTGCGGGTGAAAGTAGGGATGAATGAAATTACATTGCAGCACAATTCTGCTCCTTATGTACCTGCAGCAGTGTTTCAGCATAAATACGATAGGGCAGAACTCCTCTGGCCTCATAATGCACATTTTCTCTCGGTTTGAAGCTAGGCATGTAGACACATTTACTATGTATTAAAGAACAACCATTTCCTTAAATGTGAAGAAGAAATATGCCTCAGTTATTCTGGAGGATTATGTTATGACTGTGTCCTTTTTTTTCATTTTTTTTACAGAATTAAAAATAGAAAAGGACTTAAAAATCAAAGCAGAAAAAAGAATGGAGAAGAGAATGAAGTTATTCTGAAGACCACAACATTCTGATGAAGCTGTATTGTGCACAGTATTCAATTACACATTGAAAAGTAGCTAAACATTTCCTTTAACTTGCTTCTAGAGGAGACTAAACTGTACACCTTTTCCTATGATGCTAAATATATTTATTAAAAATACATTCGCCTTTGAGAATGTGGATACTATATATCCCAGTATGGGATTTTTGCCAGCAACTGCTTCATGGAACAGTGTTGGGTATGGAATTTTGTTCACTTTTAGGACAATTAACTATCCTTTTTGTGAGATCGCATTTTTAAAAGATGCTTGAAGGTGCGAGTTAAATGACTGGTGCCACTTTTCCCATGCATAGTGGCAAAAGATTAAACATGTAATAGAGTTTGGATATTGTCACATGTTATCACCCAGCTTGAGATTCTGCACCTGTTTTCTCAAGAGAAAAATAAGCTCAAAATGATATAGAGACAACTGGCTAAACAGACCTAAAATAATTATTATGCAAATATTGAATGCAATAAAAGGAGAATAAATTGATGCTATTTTTTTTTTCATGAACACATCTGGTCTAAAAATGGAAACACAATGTTCTAATGCAAAACACTGGCAAATTAGTTTTGTTTGCAGAACTATTTTCTTTACTACAGATTTAAATGATAGCCACTAGATACAGTTGTTTACATCTGGGAATGATGTTTTGCCTTATTTAGACATGTATTTATTTTTTACCAAACGAGATTAGGTTGCATTTGTAACTCTTCTTTTTCCTTTTACTGTTCATTGAATTTCCTCTAATGCTAAAAGGCTGTGGAAACAAATGCTCATCTGTATTTCCAAATTCTTTATTTTTGTTCCGTCTCTGCCTAAAATAGATGATACAGGTATGTAATAAAGGTATTTTGTAATTCAGAATGTGTTCTCTTAATGGGAATGTACCAATCTTGGTCCTTCAACTAGCCTAAAGTTCTAATTGTTGCCCTTTGACTACGCACAGAATTAATTATTTAAAATGTGTATCATGGCATTTATAAACAAGTTTGTTGACTATACAGTTGGGTTAAATCTACTAAGAAACTTTACCCATTGATTCTGGGAGCTATCTGAACTGCATCTATACACTTTTCTTCTAAATCAGGACTCTGATTTGCACATTTATTACATTATTAAAAGAATTAAATGATCTTTGTGATGCACAGTACAATGCATTTTACATAGGTTAATAAACCTGATGTAATATCAAACTGTACTTTTGTATTTATTTATTTATTAGATTTATATTACCGCCCCTCTCCCCCAATGGGGGACTCTGGGAAGTTTTAATAATACGTTGGTTGCTTTGGAGTTCTTTAACAAAAATGACACATAAATATATTGAAATATATAAGCACTTTTGATTCAGATACAGAGGCTATAAATATTTCAAATAAATGTTTGGAAACATTGTAGATTGTCTGGTACTCGAGCTGCTACACCCAATTCCTTGAACTTGCCATTTTCCCACTGAGAGCAAGTATGTACTGCATCTGATCATGGCTGCAACAATTGCACCAGTGTTAAAGGCATCTCATAGATGTTGTTATAGCACCATGTGGAGCATGCTAGAATTGCTTGTTTGATCTGAACTGTTTGGAAAACCTCATGGTGAAACCTTACTCAGCAATATGTTCCATTGAGCTGAGTGCAATTTATTCCTTGCCAAGCGTAATAGGTTTTAAGCATTATTATTCTAGAAGCCTTTATTCACCTCAGTTTTTCTCAGAGACTATTGGATTTCATCTTTTCAACAAGTCTTCTGCAATGCTGCTTTGAAAAACCAGGTTGTCAGCATTGCAGCTTGGCAAACTAACCCAGAGCCAGTAGAATTTAAAAAGAGAATAATAGTATCTCTTGTAGCTCTTTCAAAAAGATAGTAGAGAAAAGAAGGACCACCTTGGCAGGTCCGTGTGCCTAAAAGTATTCCCAGGTCTGTGGCCTTTGTATGTGAAGTTGCATTTTATCAGATGTTTTTTCTTCAGATACTCAGTGGTAATTCTGAAATGGTTTATCTAAAAAATGTTTTAATATTGGGATGTGATATTCATTCAAAATAAAAATGAATTGCTCTTTTGGAAAAATGTGTTAGTCTTTTGAAAGGATTGCCTACATCTCTCACATGATTTGCTCTTTTTCTAAGCAAAAAAAAAAAAAAATCCCCACACTTGAAAACCTCATAGGGAAGTTTCCCAAAGTTCTTGATCATTTTCGTTGTCCTTTTCTGTATCATTTCCAGGCCTTCAATATCATTTTAGAGGTCCAGTAGCCAGAACTGTACAGAGTTTTCCAAATGCAATAGCATTGTAAATACTACAGCGTTGGTAGTTTTGTGAATTTTATTCTTATCCTGGAATTTACATTTTTCACGGTGGTTGTACATACCGCACTGTCATTTTCCATCGAGCTCAAGCATTTCCATCTTTATTATGGGTTACATTTTCCATCATGGGTGATTGAAGGCAAACAGGCAAGAGAAGTTATTTTTCTTCCTCTGGATTCTGAATGTACAGATTCCCCATCTCTGGCACTGAGAGATCTTTTAAAATCTCTTCATCTATAGGAGACTTGATAGAAATGCAGATATGGAAATATGGCTTGAAGGCGGCTATTCTTTTAATATTTGCCGGTTTGTGTAGAAAATACAGTTTCTGAATTGTCAGTGCCCTTTGCTGAAAGTTACTACTGAAACAAACAATATGCACATTCATGCAGTAAACTTCTATATAGGTAGTACCTATAATGATGCCACTGAGAAGGTTTTACTGAAAGAGCAGAGAATCAGAATAGTAAAATCGACTTTAAAATAATAGCTTTGTACTACCAACAATTATTTCTGTGAATATAGATTTTTATTGACCTCAACTGCATATCATAATATTAAAATTAAGTTCAGAGTTCTAGCTCAGATAAAAGCATAAACACTTTTAGTTTCCTCAAACATTCTGTCCTACTTCTCTGGGAACACCCTTTTTTCTTTCTCTTTCTGAACCAGGACACAAAACCGTACAGATATAAAAGTGAAAGCAATAGTAATCTTGTTCTGATTTAGGAATCAGAGGCTTGCAGTTGACTGCATTGAATTTGGAAGAGGAAAGCCAAATAGAAAACGAGTTGCTTTGAACATTTAGAGATAGGCAAACCTGCCAGCTTCCCCTGGATTAGGATTGCTAGTGGTTCCTTTTCCTTCTGGGAGACCACCTGAAGGATGTTTGAAGACTACTGAAGAAAAGGAGCAATGCATTGGATGTAACCTGATAATTTCATGAGGCATCAAGTTGGAACCCATCATTAAAAGTGTGTGAACCGAAGAAACTCGGAAAAGATAAGTTGGTTAGACCCAGAAATACCGAAAAGTAGAAAGGGGAGGAGAAGCTGGAGGGCTGGGTCTGCTTTATTATAGTTCGAGAGCTTTCATTTCCTTTCTTTCCCCTGCCCTGAATTTGTTTGAACCCAACCAACTGTCTTGTGAAACTGAGGGGTTGGCTCGTTGCTTTCTGATTTTTAATTGGCCCTAATCACAATAACTGAATCTTTTTCATCTGCATTTTTCATCCTGTAAGTCAAAAATTAATTGTAAAGGAATATTATGTGTATATGTTTTGGGAAACTAGTCCTCAGTTAAATATACACGTAGCCTTCTGGAGATGACTTTTGCTTAGTATATTATTTTACAGCACTGTTTAAAGCACAAGAGTATTACTTTGTTACTGCTTTCTTTCAAGAGTATACAGCTTTTCCTGGGCCACAGACTGCTGGAAGTAACCAAGAAAAGGATGGGGGTGGTGCCAAGAGGAGGACTAAGATTGATTTCATTTCAAAAGAAAAATTGTTTTCAATTAATTAGATACAATTTGAATACAATTACTCCCGTGTGCTTAACAATTCTGCCTGTTGTCGTTAAGTATTACAAACTTAGTGAAGAAGTCTGGAGGGGCCAGTAAGGGTCATATTCAAGGTTTTTGAAGCTATAGGGCCTTGGGCTGTGTATTGCTTCTTTGGAACAAGTGGAACGCAGAAATATTTATAGAAACGTACAAGTGGATATCAAAATTTCTCTTGCCCCACCTACCGCCAGCAACTGATGTATGAAAAACAGGATGCTGTAAATGGCTCAAGTTTTTTGCTAGTCTGATCCCAAGCATATTTCTATGGCTTATGCTGGCGAGGCATCACATACCTGCAACAAGGGAAGTCCTTACACTTCCCAACACTCCAATTTTCTCACTCTTCTCCCTCTTTAAATCAGACTTACCAAATATAGTATTGTCATTTTCTGGTTGCAAAATATGCTTGGATCTGACCTTGGAAAGTATGAAGCAGACTATTCTTTTCTGGCTATTTCTAACACAAGAATTTGGCTTCCAGTGCTGTTTTTTTTCCCCCTTACTGAACAGAAAAGTGTATGTTCTGAATGAGCTGTTTTCTGCTTGATCATGGGTGTAAAGGAATGGTTTCTCTCCCAACGGGGGAAAAATGAGCACAAGGAGGATGTAGATTTAAAGAATACCTTATAACATTGCTATTTTGGGGGATATATCCTTATTTAAATATGGGGTTGCATTCTGAATCCCAGCCTTTCTCCCACCCCAAAATTCAAGTAACCCCTTTAACTGAAATTTCTCGGATAGGATATGGTTTAGGTAAGATTGTTATCCCTAAAAATGTACCCACATTTGCACAGTGGAGTAAGGCTTTTCGTCAGCTTTAGTATGGACAGTGTGATTTATTTTTCTTATGCTTCTTACTTAACTGATCTTGAGAAGCAGGAAGTTCTGCAGGAAGAAAGAAGTAACAAATAATTGAAGAATTCAGGCATATCATTATTTTGAGCAAATAACTGAGGGTAAGAAAGCACAAATCATTCAAAATATAACTAAGTTGTTTGTAGACTAAAATAAGCAGATGATAAAGCAGAAAGAGACTTTTTAAAAATATACTCGCTTTACAGGCTGTATTTAAACATGGATGAAGCTTGTGGTATGTATTACATTTATTCATTCCCCACCTTTCTGTGTCTTCCAAGGCCCAACGCAGCTTAGAACAACAAAAAAATACAATATATAAAACATAATAAATTAATGCAATTAAAATTAAAGCCAAAATTAAAATCAATCATTAAAATAATTTATAATGAAAAGCTTGGAGGAAGATGAAATGTTACCCTCTTCCTAAATATTAGGAGAATGGAAGCTAAACACCCTTCTTTAGGACACACATTCCAAAGCCTGGAGCCACAGAGAAGGCAGTTTCCTGTGTACCCAATAGTCAAACATCTAACCATGGGGGAGCGGGGGCATATTCAGAAGGGCTTTTCTTGCTGATCTAGGAACCCAGGCAAGTTTACAGTGGGAGAGGCAGTCCCTAAGGCCAGTCCCTAAAATATTTAAGGCTTTAAAGGTCAACAGCAGCATCTTAAATTGTACATGGCAGACAATTGCTAGCCAGAGCAGATATTTCAGTACAGGCACCATATGACCCTCATACCTTGCACCATTCAGCAGATTGGCCACAACTTTTTGCACCAGTTGCAATTTCCAGACACTTTTCAAGGGTAGCACCATATATATCATGCTGCAGTAGTTGAGATGGACTATAACCAAAGCATGGATAATTGTAGCTAAGTCTGACCTGCTCAAGAAAAGTTGAAGCTAGTGCACTAGCTATAATTGTGTGAATGTACTCCTCTGAGTGGCTGCTACCTAGAAATCCAGTGATAGCACTCCCAAAGGGCAAACCTGAAGTCCCCTCTAAAACAGATTTTACTTTAATCTCTAAATCCAGATTTCTCCTTACCAATAACAACTCCATCTCGTCTGGCTTTAATTTCTTCTTATTCTCCCTCATTATTGAGTTTAGGCAACATTCAAGGGGAACTGATTGCTTCCCTTGTGTTAGAAAATAGGGATGGTTGTCATCAGCATACTCTCAGTATCCTACTCCAAAGCTGTGGATGAACTTTTCTAAGGGTTTTATGTTAATATTATGCAGCTTAGAAGGCAAGATAGAACCCCATAGGACACCATAAATCAACGGTCCAGGTGTCCACCAGTAGCACCTGACACCTCCACCTGGCATGTCCTGATCTAAAGACTGCAACTATTGCAGGTCAATGCTCCCAAGGCCCATTCCTGCCAGACAGAGCACAAGGATACTATGGTAGATGGTCTTGAAAGCTGTTCATAGATCCAAGAAAATTAGCAAGATGGCAGTCCCCATCTTGTTTCTGATGTAGGTTATCCATCATTGACCTAAGCAGTCACAAAATTCAATCACTTTTATGAAGATATCAGTCAATTGTATCCACAGTCAAACTTTTCTTCATTTTTTTTCTATATAATTACTAGCCTTTTGTAATCCTTTTCTCCAAACTCCAAAATTATTGAGACTAATCTTCCTCCCCCATCATCATTCTATTTGAAGCTTGAAGCTCTCCTATATTAGTTGAAGCTTTCATGTTGAAACTTGTCACACCCTTTCCTGTATCAGGAGGTTATCCTTCACAGGGGAAGCAAAGCCTAGCATTTGGTGGTATTATCGCTTCACTGCAGCTGGGTGAACTTTATCTAACGTTTCTAGCCATAGCTTGTTGGAGATACATTTCTTTCATCCAAGCAATGATATAACAATCTTCCTTAGTGTGCATGTGTTGCTGCAGGAGCTCCATCTAGCTGTAAAAGGCTCTGGTCACAGATCGCAGCCTTGATAAATTGAGGAAGAAATGACAGCTTCTGTCCCTTCAGTGCTTCTAGTCATTTTATTGTAGGCTCAGCTGCTTTTTTCCCCCTTTTTATCCAACCAATAAGGATGGCATATATTGTCTCTCCTGTTTTGTCCTTATTACAACCCTAAGGACATCCAGTTAATTAACAAACAGAGACCGAATATCATTGTCCCCACCAAAAACTCTATTATCCCACTTCCACAGACCCTCTAAGTGGGAAGCAGTTTTGAGCTGTAAAAGAAGTTAACTATTAATCTTGCATATTCATTAACATATGAAGATTTTATGCAAATCGTCCTTTGTCCTATTTCTTGACTCTGCATAAATGATCACCTCTTAGGAACTGTGTGACATTAACAAGCTGATTAGGGGCCTGGAAGGAAAAATTAGTGAGTAATGGTTGGAAGCATTGAGCATAATTAGCTTGGAGAACAGAAAATTGCAGAGATACATGATAGCTGCTTTTAAGTATCTGAAGGGCTGTCAGGAACAGAATTGTTCCAGAAGCTAGGGAAAGACACCATGGCTTTAAATGACAAGGAAGTAGATTTTGGTGGACATCAGGAAAAATTTCCTAATGCTAAGAGCTGTTCAACCATGAAACAGATTGCTTTGTGGAGTGGTAGACTTTCCACTGGAGATGTTTAAACAAAGGTGCATGGTTAACTGTTGGGGATGCTGTAGTAATGGATTTCTGCACTGGACATCAAGTTGGACTAGATCACCTCTAAGATCTATTCCAGCCCTTACGTTCTGTAATTATTCCTGCAGGATTCAATTGGTAACCTAAATATCATATAGTAATTACAGCAGTAGCATGGCAGAATTGAGGAAACAAAGGTATGATTTCTCTTGGGCAACTGTTGCTCTACTCTCAATTTTCAAACAATTTAGAATGCTGAAGATGAATGTGGGCTAAAGTGTTTAATTCTTTGGCACGTAAGCAGTTGCATCCCAACGCTGATGTAAGTGCTGCAAGAAACAGCTGCACTGCATCTGTTACAGTTCCTGCATACCACTTCTTCCTTTCTTAAATAAAAAAAACCTTTTAGTTTTATAAAACCCTCAAACTTGCATTCCTCAGAACTGTTTGTTTAGCTACCAAGTGAATGTAAATTAAACTTCCTGGATAAAGGCTTTATGTGCAAAGTATTGTGTGCATTCGTATTTTTGTTCACTACAAGGCCTAATATAAATTAGGGTGATGGAGTTTCATTTTATTTTTGCTTTCTTATTGTTGAATATTTCTCAGAAACATTTTACTTCATTTACTCCCAGTAAGTTTTTCTAGTTGTTGTGTGATGAAAGCACCAATCTTAAATTGCTATGTAAAATTGTCCTAAGTTTATGCATGTACATCTAAATAATACACACAATTACGTGATAAATTGTTTTAGCTAGATTGTCCAGATGGTTCTTGCAGAGTTCCAAAGAAGTGTTAAAACATTTCAGCTCCTGTATACTTTTATCAGAATAGATAGCCAAGCCTTGGCTTGTTGTCTTTTTAGACAGCCATATCTCATCTCACCTTTCCCTTAATCAACATTAGATCACATGATCTTGTAGATGTGAGGAATGCCTTTACTGGCAAGTCTTAGTTTGCCAGCACTTAGAACAAAGACTTCTCAATCCTGGCCATAATGTTTCACTGAGTTTCTGATAAATGTTAATTTGCCTTAATATAGAAGAAACATAGTGCAAATGAAAGCAAATTAACTTGAATGATCCCACAAATAGCTATCCTATTAAACTCTTGATTCCTTTATTTGTTTTGTGATGATAAGGACCAATAGGTTCTTTGAGGTTATGAATGTCATGTGACCAAAGAAGTTTGGAAATCAAATGTCTGTCTGTACGTGTATGTGTAAGCATATGCTCCACAACAGAGTGGGTTCCATTCTGTTACCTTCTATTGTGTGTGTGTGTGTGTAGAATGAAATCCAGTTTGATGTGGAGTACATTCTGACCAACAGGTGGTCCTCACTGCTTAAAACAAAACAGAAACAAAACCCAAATACTTCTTTTTTATTGGGTACTACAGTATGTCATAAATATTTAAATGGGGGAGAACAAAAAATTACGGTAGAGAAAGCAGGGACAATCACAAAGCATCATTTTTCTCCCTAGAGGGATAACTTCCCAATATATCAGTCATATATTTTTCTTTATTTGTCCCCCAAAAGAAAATTGTTCTAACATTCCAGCATCCTCCTTAGCAGATCTTTTATAGAAAGAAAAGAGAACGGCAAAGCATGTGGATTAAAAGGCAGTGTCTCCACCAAGTTAAGTCTGACTCCTAGTGGCCTTGTGGACACTTTTCTACTATTTTCTCGGCAACATTTTTGGAAGTGGCTTCCCAGTGCCACCCTTGCTTGGGTTTTTCAAGATCCCCAAGGTCGGTTGAGAAGATTACAAATGGTAGCTAACGGAATCTGGACCCACGCAAAATTTCATAAACTGTTCACAAATGCTTTCCAGGCCACATTTGAAACGCCTGTTATCATATAGTCACTATTTCAGGTTATTCTGGATAAAGCTGTCATTTACTTTCTTCCTGTGACTCTGTAACTGACCTCTTATCATCCAATCTTATGTACTCTGTGACTGTGAAAGCCTCTGACTGATGCCAGCTCTCTTCAGGGCAGCAGTTGCTCTCCTCTCCACAAGAACAATGCATCATGCTAGACTGCGGCTTTGATGCCTGGGGAGGTAAATTGCCTCTGAGGATTTGCAACCTGGCCACAGTTGGTGGGAGCAAATTTGCTTAGCCTTGACCCAGCCCCACCCCCTGCTCACTGGCATATGAGGAAGAGCTCTGAGAACGCAAAACCTGCCTTGCCAGTTTGTTATAGGAAAGGGCCATATACTGTCCAGATAATGTGCTGGCATTATCGGAACAGTCATCATTCTCACCTGCTTGAAAACCTTCCTCCTGCTGGTGATGGGGTGTGGAATCCATGAGTTTCTTGAGTATTTATTATCTGCCTGACTGAGAATGGGCACGCTTGTTTCTATTTGCATAAGAGGTTGAAACTGCGGGTTATCTTTTTTCCTCCTTCTTTTCCTTTTAGATTGCACCGTTAATAGTGTCTGGACTTTGAACAGAAAAATAGCACAACTATTTTTTACTACTAGTATAACTTAGCCCACATCTGCTTGACTCTATATACTGGTAAGGCTGTCTTAGCTGCAGGAATTCACCTGGTCTTGGCTGGAGGCTATTCAGAACAGAGTGCTCTCAGAAAGCACATTGGTGCAACCCAATCACCTCCCCTCAAAGTGTTAGTGGCTGCATCCTTCCCATCCGGGAAGTCTTCTTTGGCCACTATAAAGGTTGCCCCTGGTTGTCTCCACGGGAACATGCATGTGTACAGACAACACTTCTGCTTGGACCACCAGCATGCAAAGGGGCTGTGCATGCACACACAGGCAGGCAGCTGGAAGAAGTGTTAATGCAACTGGGCCAAGATTTTCAAAGGATATGGTTGTTTTAATGTTTCAAGAAGGGTTTGCTTTGCAAGGGGCTCCTTTCAGTGGTTTTCCACAGCTGTAATTTAGAACTGTACATTAGAACAGAGCATAATACATTGATTTTAGCAATTTTAGCAATGATTACCTATAATTTCACAACTAAATATAAGATACTGTATATGTATGCACACATACCCAAAACTAATGCATAGTGTTGATAACTTGTGAAAATGGAAGTAAAAGTAAGAGATGAGTAAATATTTCTCCTCAGAAATTAGAGTGAATGGAGGTTTCTTTTATTTACTCTACTGGAGCTCCCCAGAACAGGTGGGGAAATTAGATTTCAGGAAAATTAAGATTAAGATGAGTCATAGAAATGGCCTAATAATTAACTGATGAATAAACATTCAGTAGGGAATGTTGGGAATAACTGACCCTCAGGAAATCATTCAAATACTTTTTGCATAGATTACTTTCTCTCTTTGTCTCAGATTAATTCTATTGTTCTTTTCATTGTGTGTATTCATGGGTCATATTCATCTCTGTAGATTTGTGGAAGGAAGACAGAAGGTGTATCCATTACATTTCAAAAACAACTGTGTACTTTGTGACCCATAACTCTGTGTCACGTACCGGGTGGGCAGAAGTTGAGAGGAAAACTACGTTTCTTGAACTTCACCAAACGCTTGACCTGTTATTTGGAAAATGTGCAATGTGATATCAACAGATCAGGTGCAAGAGATAACGAGATTCTTATATCTTTAACAGTTGTGTGACAAAGTGATTTTGCTCAACAAGTTTTCATCAAAGAGAGATCAAAACTCTTCTTACTTAAAAGAAAAGAAATTTCTTGCCTAATTGTTGCTATTATTATATTGCATCCTGTACTCTGTTTTAAACATTCTGTACACTACTTTAGGTCATTTCCGAATTTTGAATCCCATGTTTTAAACTTGGCTGGCCTTGTTCTATATTACAAGATCTTCTGTTTCTGCTGTTGCTCAGTGATAGATCTATTGCCTTCAAATCAGCACCTGAAACACTGAATGTTTATTCATAAGGTAATTATTAGGCCATTTTTATGACTCATCTTAATCTTAGTTTCCCTGAAATCTAATTATTCCATAGTACAAGGCATCTGTTGTATGTGTAAACTGCACACATAGTACAAGGCATCTGTTGTATGTGTAAACTGCACACTGCACACTAAGGACAATATCTTATCACTCTGATGGAAAGATGGAGGCTGGTGAGACAGAAAACCACAGGACTTTGGCAGCTCAACAACAATACTATTTACCATCATCTACCACAATTAGAAACCCAGCTTGTTTTAAATTTTAAAATAAAAATGAAAAGGAACTATTTTGATTACTGTTCCCATCTCCTGCCAATCTGGGAGAGTCTTAGGCTTCCAGTTTCCAAAATTCCTCACCAGTACCAGAATGGGGAAGATGACCTTAAACCTCACCAAACTGCTGTAGACATTTATAATAAGATGACGAATATTTGCCACATGAGTGGCCTCCAGAGTCCAGATGTGGTGTTGTAGCCTAACGCATTGTCTTGAAAAAAATCTGTCACATTCTATATAAATGCATAAAAGCCTTAAAAATGGTCACTTGTGCCATGCCTTTAGACTACTGCAATATGGTCTACAGGGAGCTGCCTCCAACCCAAAGACCCATAGGAAAATACAGCTTGTTCAGAATGCAGCAATGCAAGGAGCACCTTCGTATGCCTCTCTTACACCTCTACCTTGCAAGCTGCACTGGTTACCAGTTTTTTCCAAGTGCAATTCAAGCAGCTGTTTGTCATTTATAAAGCCCTTCATGGCTTGTAGCCTGGATCATTGTGGAACCACCTTTCTCCAATGTTTCTGCATGTCCTATAAGAACTGGCAGAATTGGCATATGCAGGATGCCTGAGGTGGGCCTTCTTGGGAAAGCATTAACCATTTGCTCCTTCCAGCAGACAATTTGAGAATACACATGAATGGCTGTGGTTTCAATTTTTGTATTTCCAGTGGGTTGCTGTCATTGTATTGGTTCCTGTACTCTTCTGTTTTCATGATGTTTTTAAACATTGCATATACCACTTTAAGTCGATACCAGTTAGGTGGCAGGTGCATCTTCAGCAACAGTCACTGGATTCAAAATGCTGGGCACAACTGAGCAAAGCCCCACCCCGTTTTACATGTGTGCAATGTGTGTGTCACCTGTTAAAAAGGAGCAGGAGCTTGATTGCCTTGTTGCACCTGTCATTTTGAAGCCAGTTACTATTATAGCAGATGGCCCTGCAAGGTGGCCTTATAAACTTAAATAAATAAATAAATAAATAAATAAATAAATAAGGAATATTACAATTGCATGACTTTTGCACAGAAGCTCTTGGAATATGGATCCTTGTGTGCTGGGGTGGCAGGAAATACAAATTAATCACGTTGTATATAAAAGATCAGCAACCATATCTTAGCATCAGCACTTTCTTGCCTTTGTTGCCCTGGGTGGTTATGGTAGGTATCACAGAATGGCCTTTTGTTGGTAGGTTAATGATTGCCTGCAGGCAATAAAAATAGAGCATTAGCTGGGAAGGTGTGCATTCAAAGGCATATGTTAATTCACCCATTTCTGGAGAATGACTAAAATAACCTCACCAAATTCAGAAGGAAGATACAAGTGAACTGAATCCTTTAGTGTTTTCTCTCTGAGGTGTGCAGAGACCCAATGAGCATGGTTTCTTACATTTCTACTCACTCAACCTTCTCCAAGTTGTTGCCCTTCATATGCCTTTGATATGCTGACTGGGAATAGGGACAGCATGTGTTTGGAGGGTAGCAAATTTGGGAAAGGTGTCACAATATTGTTACGTTGGATGTGATTTGCTCTTAGGAGCACCCATACCATTTAGAAGTAGCAATAAAAATCATTGCAAGTGAACAGAGTCAGTTTCCATCTTAGTTGATACCCATCTTAGGGCATCTTCTTGTATTCCTTTGTTTATGATGATTTGTTGCATCTTTGGGGACAGCATAAAGTGTAGAATAGTGCATATTGAAACAGTTGTGGTTAATTTGTGAGATACTGTATACTGCTAGTTGAGATTGCACAGAGGCAAAGCTAAGAGCCACACGGCAGACAGGCAGCAATAGCTATGCTGGAACTCTGGAAAGAAAATCCAGATGTTTGAGGCAGATTGCCCTAAGCAATTGTCCTATACTACCAAAACACTGGGTATGTTTTAATTAATGTTATGGTGGAATCCTTTCTTTCTTCTAAAACTGTCAGTTTCACATTCTAGCATTTGAAACTTACCCACATTGGGGACTTCAGTTAGATGGTCTGATAAATCTTTCAAAACAACTCCCTGCTGTGCAAATGGGGAAGATGAAGTGGCCCCAATTCTTCTGTTAAAAAAGGGGGGGAGGGGAAGAGGCTTGTACATGGCCTCTGAATCCTAAGATTTACATTCCCCACCCCCAAGAAAATAAACACCAACTATGAGTGACAGTTTGTATCTTTGAAAAAAATGGGCTCTAGTCCATGAAAATGTCTACTGCAATTAGGGATGCTGTGAGGCTCTGGTATCATGGGAGGAAACGTGTTATTTCAATTTAGAACAACTGCCTCTGTCAGAAATCTCACTCCAGAATTAATGATTAACTTGAGGCTAATAGGGGAGGTCATCTGTTCACCTTTTCAAAATGCAGAGTAAGAATTTTTTTAATGAATAATTTTTATTAAAAGAAGATTTTACAAAGATTTAAAAAACTACAGAAACACAGAAGAAGGAAAAAAAGAGATTATAAGAGGGTAAAAGAAAAAGTGAAGAATAAAAAAAAGCAAGAAAAAGAAATCTAAAGAAGTGACTTTCGATCTTTGCAGCAGTTACGAACATAGCAATTACCAACTCCACCCTCTCATATTGCATATCATAGTTCCCTTCTTCCCACAAACAAACCTTTTTAATCAATATATCTGAAATCAGCAGTTCATTTTTAAGGATTTGTGGTTGTTCAAATTGTTTAAAAAAGTGCAGTGTTTTTTAAAAAATGGGGGGGAAATAATATGGATAATCCCACCCCTACTTTCCATTGCGTGGAAAAAAAGCAGAGAGAAGAAGGCAGTAGAGGTTCTAGGAGAAACTGCCAAAGGTATAGCATCGGCCAAATGCAAAGAAAGAAATGGATGACAGTCAGACTCCCAACAGATTCTGAAATATTTTGAGTCTGGGCTGTTTGCTGCATATTGCAGCCACAAGGAGTGATATCAGCTCACCAGACTCAAGATTTGACTTGGCAGCATGCCTCTCTGAGGGCAAGTCATGTGATTTGAAGGAATAGCTCAGCAGCAGCCACAGTAGCATTGCTGGGTGTGATTGGTTTCCCTTGACAGAAGGGAAGAAAAAATGCAGACACAGAAAAACAATATTCAACTACTTTCAGATAAATGGGTAATGTGTTGTCCTCTTTATTCAAACACCTGCAATTAGCTAACCAATTCCTTGAGTTTCCAGGACAAAAAAGTAACTGGGTAGGGTAAAAAAGATCATAAAGCACAAAGAGGTGATGGTTTTGACTTTCAGTAAACGTGGAAGGTTACAGCTGAAAGCATCAGTGCAGAGGAATAAGAACCGTAGCGAGATCAAATGTTTGCTCATGCACAAATGCACTGCCCAGACCTGGAACAGATACAGATTCAGTGCAAAACAGGGAACAAGCAAGGCCTGCAGAAAGAGGTTGCTTCTCACGTGACCCAACGAGAATGGAAGTGCTGCTCCAGACAGCAGACAGAAAGTAAGTGGGTGTTTCCCTGACATGTTGGGAACCCATTTCAGATGAAATCCTGTGTATTGTTCAGGTGTTTCCAGGCAGAGGGTTCCTGGCTTTATCAGGCAAAAGGATCTGGGCGGCTTTTCCTACTGAATGGACATTTTCTTGCTGGGAAAAAAAGAAGGGTTCCCATTGGAAGAAAGCAAAACCTGGATTCCTTATAACGTTCTCCATGTGAGTGAAAATCCTCACGTGATCTTCTCTTCTGCAGGTTCCCTTAGCTTGCATAAATGTACCCAAACCAGCCAATGTGCCCATCTGTGGTTTTCATCCGTCGTTAGGAAATAGTAATTTTTTAAAAAGTGAAGTTGGAACCACTTTGTTTGTCTGACGTTTCTTCAGTTATGAAAGTTCTGGTTTAAATGTAAAATCTACACTAGGCTGAGCGGTATGCTTGCATTTTTCCTTTGAAATACAAGCCTGCATTAACCGCTTTTAACCATAATAAAAAAGAAGCCCAGGGCTGAAAGAGGGCTTCCCATGGAGGAAAAAGACCTACCAGTCATGATTCTGAGCCATCTCTCTTTCTCTTTTAATAAAACAAAGAAAATGCAGGACAGGAATTAAAAATACAGTGTTGAAAGATAAACAAAAAGCTGAAAAGAAAAACAGGAAAGACATTTGGGAGTATTTTATAACATTTTAAACAGCCATATCCAATATTTCTATCAAGAATGACATTTGTGCAGATGAGGGGGAAATATGTTAATATAGCTAAGAAATGGTGATCTAAAGTGAGGAAGTCTCTCCTAAATGGTAGGATTCTTTAACACTGTTTGCATGTATTTATTTATTTATTGAGGCCAAAGTTCTCTGAGCCAATCTTAGCTGGTCTCAAAAATTTAAAAGCATAACAAAACAAAACCTAAGCAGGGTTGGGTCTAGTTAGTACTTGGAGAGGGGACTACTTGGAAATCCCCAGATTGTAGGAAGTTGAATTTTAAAAAATCCCTCTGGCAGGCAATAATGGCAATCTGCTTCTATATGGTTGTCAAGAAGTCCTGTGTATTGCTAATATCAAGGCAGCTGTAACTGTGGCAGTTGGGATGATAGGCTTTTGCAGTGCAGGATGTGGCCAATGTCAGTGCACGGGCAAGTATTGTGTTTCACGCTGATTTTGGTATAGAAGGAAAAAGGATCATTACAGCAGAACGGTATCCTTTCGTATCACTCACTTGGCCACAGCATCCCTGTAATGGGATCACCTTGGAAATTAGCCAGGTTAATTTTCAGCCTGGGAACAACATCTGACAAAGCTGTTTTGTGGACTGTATCCTGCTAATGTTTGAATAAACAGCTGTAGTTGTGCCACTTGGTTCACCCCATTCTATTATTTAGTGGCCATTGCATTCCATTTGGGAAGCCGCTAGTAATGACCGAGGGCACTTCCCCACTACCAAATTATAGTGCTATCCACCCATTCTTGAATCAGCGGAAATATGAAGTTGGCTGTCCACTGTGACCACCGCTGATCACGATCCTGTTTGTTGCCTCTCTGCCCGCTCAGGGTGGTCACCTGACTTCCCCCCAAGGGTAAGGGTGGCAAAGCCTAAGTGATTTTATACACCCCATGGCTTCCCTTGGGCAGTTTTGGAGTAAGGGAGCAAAGACTACTTTAGTCCTAGTTCAGCTTATAAGGAGTTAAGATCGTCTCTGTCATGGGCTGGCCATGAGAGTGGGATCAACAGAGACAATAAAGATCGCAGAGATGATTGTACTACTCACAGGAATCGTGGAGACCTTCTTAAATAGAAAAATGACAAACCAGAATATTATAAATAAAATCAAATTCTACCAAGGAAGCAAGTCCCAAAGTGTGATGGCCAGAAATGAACTGTCATGTCTCCCCCAGGACTTTGAGGAAGGACCCCCATGGTCCTCCAACTGTGGCTGAACAATAACGCCTCTCAGTCCAGGTGGGATGGCCATGGCTGAGGGATGCTGGGAATTATAGGGCCAATATTTCATGTATTGGTGGGGGGCAGTTTTGGAGGAGAGCAAACTGGGTGCCTTTAGCACCAACCACCCAGATTAAAAGAAGATCCAAATATTTAATTTCTGTCCATTTGGGGGAGGGGGGGCTCTGCCTTCTTTGGGGGCCACAAATGGGGTGCTGGGGAGGCAGTCATGGGCTCTGGGTTGCCTATCCCAACCTTAAGCAATCCAAGGGCCTTAAAAAGCACTCAGAAGGATGAGAACCAATATTTTTCACCTCTTCAAGAAATGGGACAACACAGCGCCTTTGAAAGCACACAGAACACAAAGCATGCCATATTTCTAAGGGTAAGGGTTATACTCTCTCTGCCTTGCTCATAAATAATAAGTACACTCTTTGCCAAAACATGTAATGCATAGCTTTTTCTTTTCTGTCGATTGATTGATTGATTTTGTGGATTGGTTTGGGGTTTTATTTTGTTTTCTTTTGTTTTTGGCTTTCAAATCTCAAATTTCAACTGACCCAAAGATAGGAATTTGAAGATGGGGCAAATCCAGATTCCGATCAGATGGTGAAGCACAGAGACAAGGCCTCATTGAAAGGGAAGGGAATATAAGGGCAGAAGCTTCAGATCAAGTCAAAGCATTTATTACAACCACAAGGCCAGAAAACAGCAAGATAAAACCTACAAAGTGAATATATCTGTACACACACAAACACAAAGTAAATATAAAAATTAATAAATAAATAAAGATAATAGAGATAAAGTGTACAATAATGAAGTCGAGTAACAAGGGTAAAGCAGAAAGCGCGACTTCTATTTGTTGTTCCTCCTGTTTGATAAGAACATAAGTATTTCCTCCCAGGTTGTGCCTCAATTTGTTCTATTTGCCTTACCTGGAGCTGAAGATTTTGACTTTTATCTATTTACTAGTATTGTATGTTACTCTATTTTACCACTGTTGTACTCTTTATCTTGTGTTTTTATATTTTTATTCTTTGTTATATATCTTATATTTATTTCATACAAACACACACGTGTGTGTGGGGGGGTATATACATATACACATACACATACTGTGTGTGTGTGTGTGTGTGTGTGTGTGTGTGTGTATATATATACATACACTATCTATCTCTATTCTCTATATTCACTTTGTAGGTTTTATCTTGCTGTCTTCTGGCCTTATGGATGTGATGCATGATTTGAGATTTGATTTGATTTGATTTGATTGAAGGTTAAAAAAACTATGGAAGAATGTTATTTGTAGTAATTAGTAGTAACTGGCAAAAGGAAAAGAATACTGAAATGTCTGTAGGAGTAACTTTTCATTGAATGTATTAGTTCTAATGTTGTTCTTACACAAACCAAACAAAGAAGATAACATGTTAAAGAAAAGCAGCGCCATTAACTGGATATAGTTAAAGGAGGTGGAAAGAAACTCAAGTATCTGCAAAGAGAGGTGGGGAAAAAAATCTGTATTGCAAAGTAGCATTTTTAGGCCTGCCAACTTTTCCACAGGTCACTAACTGGTGTTTGGATTCCATCCTCCTATGACTTCAAAACCTGACTAACTTTTATAAGATGATGTTCCGTTGGTATATGACCCCCCCCAAAACTCTCTAAAATGTATGGGAATGTTTCCAATGTTTGCTGGAAATGTAATAAACAAGAAGGGTCGTTTTACCATATGTGGTGGACGTGCGAGGTTGCAAAGAAATTTTGGTCCCAAATACGTATGCTGATGCAGAGTATATTAAAGATACAGGTACCATTGAAGCCAGAATTATTTTTGTTGGGGATATTGGATCTACAAATAGAAAAGCACCTTGTCAGAATTATACAATATATGATCACCGCAGCAAGACTTCTTTATGCACAATTTTGGAAAACTCAGACTTTACCAACGATACAAGAATGGTTGTTAAAATTGATGGACATGGCAGAAAACGGCAAATTGACTTGTTTGTTGAAAGAAAACTTAAGTTGTTATTATCTCAAAGAGTGGAAACCATTATTGGATTATTTACGAAATGCAGGAGGGGCAAAGCTTACATGGGGATTTGAAGATTAGATTGTAAATATAATAGGATATATTAGACAAAGAATTATTTCTATATATTGTATGAAAAACTAGTACTTAGGATAGATTCTTATGTTCTTATGACCAGAGATAGATTGGAAGTTATTTATCTTTCATACTTTTTCGGTCTATTACTTTACTACACTTTTTCTTTTCTTTTTCTTAATTTTGTATTTCTATTTCCTTTTTTATTTCTAACTTTTAATTATGTATTTAAAATTTCAATAAAAACAAATTAAAAAAAAACCTGACTAACTTTGCTTCCATTCTGGTTCATTTTTACTTAAAGAGCCACAGGATATAAATTGTGTCATGTAATTCAAGCTTTGCACAAAGGAACCTTGTGAAAACCCAAACTGATTGTGCCTTGGTACTCAAACGAAAATGATGAATTCTATTTGGTTTACTAAATTAAAAAGAAAAGGAATATGCCCTCTGCATTGTTAGCTGGCAAGTTGCTGCATGTTAGACATGCAGCAAAGATGAAAAAACGGTCACCAAATTGGTACAGATAAACTGAGCTTTAAATTTCTTGAGAAACATTGGCCCTGAAGACGACAGTGTATCTAAGTACCTAAGTTTCCCTCCTGCATGCATGGTCTGGGTGTCAGCCAGCATATTTTCTACTCAAAATCCCTTTTGTCAAGTCAGTATCTGAAACAGGTTTGGTTGTTACCAATATGGCAAAATAGCTACTGCTGTTCTGCTGAAGAACCTAGTCTCTAGTTCATTTTCCATTCTTTGAAGACATGCTTTTAAATCCAAGAGCTTCAGAAGTAAGTAATCTGCTAATTCACGCTAAGTCATTTCCTGGGCAGCTAAGTGGCTTCCTGTGCAAAGATTGAGCATTTGTTTTACAAGGTTATGAAGCTTAATTCATGTAACCATAATAAAACTGTTCAGGCAGGCATTGATGCATGGTTAGGTTGTATTTCAAGAAAATTGAAGCCACCTGTGGAGAATGTAGGGGTTAGAGATTATACAACAGTTAAATGATGGTGAATTTTGGAGGGCTTTCCCACAAAAAACTAACACTTTTTTTCTTCAGGAGAGGCTTTCATGACTCCGTAGACTAAGTCCAAAAAGGTTATCTATGTCAAACAAAAACTAGCTCACTCAGGTAGGCTTCCTTAAAATAAATCTTTTCATTAATTCATTATGTATCTGTGCTGCCTTCTACCCATCATGGAATTCAGTTTGGAATTCATAGCATTTCTAGTTGGTCTCCTGTCCAGATATTGACAAGACCCAGACATACTAAATGTCAACATTTAGAAGGATGTGTCCCCTTCTCAAGAGGTCTGGATAGGGAGGAACTGGCTCCAACTCAAGGCTAGCAAGAGAAAGTGGCTTTGGGATTTTGGCCCCCCTGGGTCTGGTGATATGTTATCTTTGACTCTCAGTGGGATAGCTATTCCCCAGACAGAGCTGGCATGCAATTTGGAGGTCCTCCTGGACATGTGACTTCTGCTCAAGGAGCAGGGAGCAGCTGTTGCCATTCCACCGATATGTCCTGTGCACCAATTGCACCCATTCCTGGACCAGGAGGCCTTGCTCACAGTCACTCATGCCTTGGTCACTTCCCAGTTGGACCATTGCAACATGCTGTACATGGGGCTGCCCTTGAAGACCACACAGAAGTTACATCTGGTCCAGAACGCTGTCGGTCATGTAATATCTAGCACCCCACAGTTTATCCATGTTACTCCGTTGCTGTGAAAGCTGCACTGGCTCCCAACTTTTTCCAGGTGCAATTCAAGGTGCTGGTTATCACCTTTAAAGCCCTACATGGGACCAGGTTATTTGTGGGACTGCCTCTCCCTGAGGATATCTGCCTGTTCCACTAAATTGAGTGGGCATCCTCCAAGGTCCTTCTCCACTGCCATCTAGTGGGACCTAGGAAGCATGCCTTTTCTGTAACAGCCCCTGCCCTGTGGAACACCCTTCCCCTTGAGATCTGGCAGGCCCCCACCCTCTTAACCTTCAGAAAAGCCATGAAGAGCTGACTGTTTCCCCAGGCACTGGGACAGTGAGGTTGAAGCTTGGGGATGATGAATGGGTATAGTGATGGATTGGTCATCTGGTTTTTCCTGATTATTTTTTTGTTTTTATTGCTTGTGTTTTTATTATTGTTGTTAGCTGCCCAGAGTTGTAAGCCACAAGGTGGGCAGCTATATAAATCTTTTGAATGAATGAATGAATAAAGATGTATAATGAACAGTGGAATGGCAAAGGGTCAGAGCTCACTTCAAACTAGCATTTCAGCATTGTTGTTGTTGTTTATTCATTTAGTCACTTCTGACTCTTCGTGACTTCATGGACCAGCCCACGCCAGAGCTTCCTGTCGGTCAACACCCCCAGCTCCCCCAGGGACAAGTCCATCACCTCTAGAATATCATCCATCCACATTGCCCTTGGTCGGCCCCTCTTCCTTTTGCCTTCCACTCTCCCTAGCATCAGCACCTTCTCCAGGGTGTCCTGTCTTCTCATTATGTGGCCAAAGTATTTCGGTTTGGCCTTTAATATCATTCCCTCAAGTGAGCAGTCTGGCTTTATTTCCTGGAGTATGGACTGGTTTGATCTTCTTGCAGTCCAAGGCACTCTCAGAATTTTCCTCCAACACCACAGTTCCAAAGCATCTATCTTCCTTCTCTCAGCCTTCCTTATGGTCCAGCTCTCGCAGCCATATGTTACTACAGGGAACACCATTGCCTTAACTATGCGGGCCTTTGTTGTCAGTGTGATGTCTCTGCTCTTAACTATTTTATCAAGATTGGTCGTTGCTCTTCTCCCAAGGATTAAGCATCTTCTGATTTCCTGACTGCAGTCAGCATCTGCAGTAATCTTCGCACCTAGAAATATGAAGTCTTTCACTGCTTCTACATTTTCTCCCTCTATTTGCCAGTTATCAATCAAGCTGGTTGCCATAATCTTGGTTTTTTTGAGGTTTAGCTGCAAGCCAGCTTTTGCACTTCCTTCTTTCACCTTCACCATAAGGCTCCTCAGTTCCTCTTCGCTTTCAGCCATCCAAGTGGTATCATCTGCATATCTGAGATTGTTAATGTTTCTTCCAGCAATTTTAACTCCAGCCTTGGATTCCTCAAGCTCAGCATGTCGCATGATGTTGTTCTGTGTACAAGTTGAATAGGTAGGGTGAGAGTATACAGCCCTGCCGTACTCCTTTCCCAATCTTAAACCAGTCCGTTGTTCCGTGGTCTGTTCTTACTGTTGCTACTTGGTTGTTATACAGATTCTTCAGGAGGCAGATGAGATGACTTGGTATCCCCATACTGCTAAGAACTTGCCACAATTTGTTATGGTCCACACAGTCAAAGGCTTTAGAATAGTCAATCAAACAGAAATCAATGTTTTTCTGAAACTCCCTGGCTTTTTCCATTATCCAGCGGATATTGGCAATTTGGTCCCTAGTTCCTCTGCCTTTTCTAAACCCAGCTTGTACATCTGGCAATTCTTGCTCCATGAATTGCTGAAGTCTACCTTGCAGGATCTTGAGCATTACCTTACTGGCATGTGAAATGAGTGCCACTGGTCGATAGTTTGAACATTCTTTAGTGTTTCCGTTTTTTGGTACGGGGATATAAGTTGATTTTTTCCAGTCTGATGGCCATTCTTGTGTTTTCCAAATTTGCTGGCATATAGCATGCATTACCTTGACAGCATCATCTTGCAAGATTTTGAACAGTTCAGCTGGGATGCCGTCGTCTCCTGCTGCCTTGTTATTAGCAATGCTTCTTAAGGCCCGTTCAACCTCACTCTTCAGGATGTCTGGCTCTAGCTCACTGACCACACTGTCAAAGCTATCCCCGATATTGTTATCCTTCCTATACAGGTCTTCTGTATATTCTTGCCACCTTTTCTTGATCTCTTCTTCTTCTGTTAGGTCCTTGCCATCTTTGTTTTTGATCATACCCATTTTTGCCTGGAATTTACCTCCGATGTTTCTAATTTTCTGGAAGAGGTCTCTTGTCCTTCCTATTCTACTGTCTTCTTCCACTTCCTTGCATTGCTTGTTTAAAAATAATTCCTTATCTCTTCTGGCTAACCTCTGGAATTTTGCATTTAATTGGGCATATCTCCCCCTATCACTGTTGCCTTTTGCTTTCCTTCTTTCTTGGGATACTTCTAGTGTCTCGGCAGACAGCCATTTTGCCTTCTTGGTTTTCTCTTTCTTTGGGATGTATTTTGTTGCCGCCTCCTGAACAATGTTGCGAACTTCTGTCCATAGTTCTTCCGGGACCCTATCTACTAAGTCCAGTCCCTTAAATCTATTCTTCACCTCCACTGCATATTCCTTAGGAATATTAGTGAGCTCATATCTAGCTGATCTGTGGGTCTTCCCTAATCTCTTTAGTCTGATCCTAAATTGTGCAAGAAGAAGTTTGTGATCGGAACTACAGTCAGCTCCAGGTCTTGTTTTTACCAACTGTATAGATGTCCGCCAACTTTGGCTGCAAAGGATGTAGTCAATCTGATTTCGGTGTTGTCCATCTGGTGAAGTCCATCTATAAAGCCATCTCTTCGGTTGTTGGAAGAGGGTGTTTGTTATGCAGAGTGAGTTGTCTTGACAAAATTCTATCAGCCTATGTCCTGCTTTGTTTTGTTCTCCCAGGCCATGCTTACCTGTAATTCCAGGTGTCATTTGACTGCCCACCTTAGCATTCCAGTCTCCCATGATGAAAATAACATCTCTTTTAGGCGTGTTGTCCAGTAGGTGCTGCAGGTCCTCATAGAACTGCTCTACTTCAGCTTCTTCAGCATCTGTGGTTGGGGCGTATATTTGGATCACTGTGATGTTAGATGGCTTGCCCTGAATTCGAATTGAGATCATTCTATTGTTTTTTGGATTGCATCCAAGCACTGCTTTAGCCACTTTACTATTAATTATGAAGGCTACTCCATTTCTTCTGTGGTCCTCTTGTCCACAGTAGTAGATCTGCTGGTCATTTGATGTGAAGTGGCCCATTCCAGTCCATTTCACTTCACTGACGCCCAAAATGTCTATCTTTAATCTTGACATCTCACCAATAACCACATCCAATTTGCCCTGGCTCATAGATCTTACATTCCAGGTTCCAATGGTGTGTTGATCCTTAGAACATCGGATTCGCCATTCACCACCAGCACCGTTGGCCGCTAGCCGTCCTTTCGGCTTTGAGCTAGCTGCATCATCACGTCTGGGGCTAGTTGAACTCCTCCTCTGTTCCTCCCCAGTAGCATTTTGACCATCTTCCAACCTGGGGGTCTCATCTTCCGATGGTATACCGACATATCTCTGGTTGTACTGATCCATTTAGTTTTCACAGCAAGAATACTGGGGTGGGTTGCCATGACCTTCCCCAGGGATCGCATTTAGTCTGACCTCTCTGTCATGACCTTCCCGTCTTGGGTGGCCCTTCACGGTTTAGCTCATGGCATCATTGAGGTGCTCAAGCTCCAGCACCACGACAAGGTAACGATTCTTTGCTGAAGGGATTTCAGCATTGGGCAACCTCATAGACATCAGGGGCCAAAGTACGTGTGGCACTATCATCCAAGTAGCAATGGCCCAATTTCTATCTGACTTTGGCAGTTTTTGAAAAAGCTGAGCAGGATTGGACCTGGTTAGTACGTGGATGGGAGCCATGAGGAAATTCCAGGGCTGTACACCAGACTGGGAGACTGAAAAAACCATCCTGGAAGAAGGTAATGGCAAACCACTTCCATTTTGTTGCCAAGAAAACTAGAGAGATGCATTGATGAAGTCTGTGGGAGACTTTACTTACTGCAAGAGACTAGGGGAACTTACGTCTTTGCTGGACACAGTGTGAAACTTATTGACTCCATTAAACAGGAAGAAGGTTCCCACTGGAGCCAGTCAACAAATCTTGTGTGCTTCCAAATTCCTGTAGATCTTTGCAACTTGTTAGGGAGAGTAGGTGTTGGGCGATGCTGAGAAGAGCAGCAAGTTGTTGGAGAACAGAGCCATGCAAACCACTTCTTGATGGCAGATGCTATTGTACTGGAGCTTGAAATGGGAGGAAGGCACAAGGGGAGGCAAAACCTCTTTGCTCCAAAAAAAAGAAAAGAAAGGACTCTTAGCCTACATACCCTTTGCTCTGTATTCATTGAGCATGGGAAGTCACCCCTACTGATTTAAAAGCCATGAAAAACTTGTTGGAAAGACAACAATTCAAAAGAATAAAAATGCATTGTCAGGATTCCAACTATTGTTTTGATTGCTGCCCAAGATTATAAAAGATGTTTAGCCCCCTGGGGAAGAGATGACGCAATTCAGCATTTGCTTGTCTGTCTTTGCAAAAAAGGAAGCCCCCATTTTTTAAAAAAAGTATTTATCTGGAGAACCCATTTTTTAAAAATCGTTCCTCATTGCTAGCATATCTATCAGTATTTCAGTCTTCTGCCTTTGTTTTATCTTTTCTGTATTTCCTTCTACTTAATACTCACATCTTGAAAACAGATACACAATTCCACCCAAGCAAGAAAACAAGGTTAGAACTTGTTGGGCTTGGTACATGCTGAATATTTTTTTCCAGGTGATAAAAAGAGTAGGTTGTCTTTTGGTATGATGCCCCTGTGGATTTAATAATAAATTTTATATATATATACATATACATATACATATACATATACATATACATATACATATACATATACATATACATATACATATACATACATGACTTTTTTATCCCGCCTTTATTATTTTTATAAATAACTCCAGGTGGGGAACATACCCAATACTCCTTCCTCCTCCTCTTTTCCCCGCAACAGCAACCCTGGGTGGTGAGTTGGGCTGAGAGAGAGGGACTGGCCCAAGGTCAGCCAGTCGGCTTTCATGCCTAAGGTGGGACTAGAATTCTCGGTCTCCTGGTTTCTAGCCTGGAGCCTTAACCCCTAGCCCAAACTGGCTCTCGTTAATATTGTTAAATAGATTGACAACAAACCCCTCAAATATAAATGTAATTGCCTGGAAGTAACTATCTGATTTCAATAGAAGATTCACATTATTTATTTTAATTGAATTGAATTGAATTACTACATTTCTATTCGTCCTAATACTACAGTACTTGGGATTGATTGATTGATGGATTATGTGCAATCAACTCAGTGTCAATTCCTGGAGGTAGATTTTCTCCAGAACAATTTGTCCCCAGACCACCAGGCATCATAAAGGTCTCACTGGAAAAGCTTTAGCAGAACTTGAGTGCCACCTCTGTAAAAGTTTTCTTCCTTGAAGTTACAATCCCTGATTCACTGGGCGAGATTGGGGCATCCTACATGAGCCCATGCGGTGTAGTGATTAAAGGCCCTGGACTACCAGTGGGGAGGCCTGAGTTCTGATCATCCCTTAGGCACAAAAGCCAGCAAGGTGACTTTGGGCCAGTCCCCTTCTCTCAGTCTGAAGAAGGTGCTGGCAAACCACTTCTTAAATGTTGCCAATAAAACTGTATGCACCCGTCCATTTAGTTACCAGGAGTTAAGATTGACTTGAAGGACCATAACAACAAGGAGGCCCTACAGGACAATCTCATAGGCATACAACTCTTACTTTGCTTGCCCAGGTTTTGACATATTACTAAGAATACATTACAAGAACCAGTATTATAATCTAAGGAGAGCAAAAGATAAAAAGTTAGTCAAGCAGCAGAATCTGAAACAAATACAAGGAAGCTGAGGATCCACATGGGAAATGAAATGATTTTATATTCATCCTTGAATGAGTATAAATGAACTATGTGAATTAATATGGAAAAACAATGGCACTAGTATAGGACAACATGTTCAAAGTGACAGCATTGCTTTTTTAATATTGGGTAATAGTAGACAAAATATATAATGTAATGAAGCCAGTGTATCAGTGTTTTCAACTAAGAATTGGGCTTTGTCAGCCCTTTGAGCTAATCCAGACAGGAAACCAAAACCATAAGTACTAACATTACCTTTACTGTAGGGTTACAGTAACAGAATCTTGCAAGTCTGAAAGCCCTTCTCCCCAACCTTGCCTATACTTTCCAGAGAATGAGAGGGGTCCCATCTGAGACACTTTCTCCGTCCCCCTTCCTTCTGTGGGCTGAGATATCTCTTGGCTGAACGTCTAGTCTCCCATGGTTATTCTCACAGCCCATTACACACTTAAGGTGCATCAAATAGGGGAATACAGTATAATCATAGGGCACTAGGAGGACTCCACAGCACTTCCAGGGAGGTCTTATTTCCAACTCTGAAGGCAGAGAGAGAGGTAGGTGCAGGAGTGCCTGGAGGTTGGGGTCAAAAATCAAGATGGTGGCTTCAATCATGTGGTCATGGCTTCCATCTTGACCTTTTTGACTCCTACCCCCCAGACACCCCTGGGGGGGTACAGATGGAGTAGTTCATCTATCAGTGGAATTCCTTATTGAACTAGTTGGAACTTTAGTACAGATAAAGGTTTCCCTTGACATTAAGTCCAGTCGTGTCCGACTCTAGGGGGCGGTGCTCATCTCCGTTTCAAAGCCAAAGAGCCGGCGTTTGTCCGTAGACACTTCCGTGGTCATAGGGCCAGCATGACTAAGTGGAACGCCATTACCTGCCCGCCGAAGCGGCACCTATTAATCTACTCGCATTTGCATGTTTTTGAACTGCTAGGTTGGCAGGAGCTGGGACTAGCAACGGGAGCTCACCCCGTCACGTGGACTCGAACCACCAACCTTCCGATCAGCAAGCTTGGCAGCTCAGCAGTTTAACCTGCAGTGTCACCACGTCCCTAGTTGGAACTTTAAACACTATTTAAAAAGACCAATGCAGGAATATTGCGGATTCAGACACAGATCTACTGAAATCATCAGAATATGTAATTTTTCTTCTTCTTCTATTCCTTCCTTTGTCTGGAACTACTCCCAGCTGATGATAACCACTGAGATTAAATAGATTAAATACAACAGCTTGCAGGGCAGAAATTCACAGATGCAGACTTCTTGCCTGGGAAAGGTGTTGGATCTTTTACCAAGCGTTGCTTAATCTGCCAGCAACATCCCCCTTTTTTTTCCTTTATGGGTATTAGACTTTCCATGTCACTGAGGCAAAGGCCTTTGGGAGCTCCACAAGGCTAGGAGGCCTGCACAGATCCCTTCCTCCCTGCATGCAAACTCCATCTCCCTACTGGAGATTAGATTAAACTTTATGCTGAACCCTGAGGCACCTTCATAGAATCACAAAGTTGGAGGAGACCATTTAGGACAGGGAGTCCAACCTTCTGTTATATATAGGAATCCATCTTAAAGGCATGCCAGAGAGATGGCTCTCTAGCTTCCACCTGAAGGGCAGCCTACCACCTCTCTGAAAAATTAGCTGTACAGGGCTGTTGAATTGCTCTAACTCTTCGGCAGTTTTTCCAACATTCAGCTGTAATTCATGTCCATTATCCTCTGTCCTCCACTCTGGAATGAGAGAATACAGGTCTTGATCTTTTCCGGTGTGACACCTTTTCATGTATTTGAAGATAACAAACACCTACTCTAATAATGGAGATCAAGTAGCCCTTCATGCTGCAAAGCTAGATGTGGAACTGTGAATAGTCTTAATAGAACCCAGTAAATTGGGTTGGAGGGGATTTATGGCTTCTTCTTCCAGCCCCATATTGCTTGGTTTACATCCATTTACTGGGGTTACAGAGTTCAACTTTTCACACATATGTTATCCCTAACTTTGCAGCATGAGCAGACCTTGCATCAAGTGAGATTCCAGCTAAATATTAAATTCAGTAATCTGTGAATAAACAGAATTGGACACAACTGAGCTAATCCTATAGGTGTTACAGTATAATCATAGACTCACTTCCATGGACATGTTTGGTTAAACAGATTAGGACTTACTGCTGAATAGTTATCCACAGAATTGCCCTTCTACTTAACATCCTGGCTCTGGCTATATTTCTCTAGTGAGGTCAAAAGAAAAGAGAAAGAGCTTATCAGACATATGTTTCTGAGAAAAAGACTTTGACTGAACTAAAAGTAGCTCACATTTTGTTTTTGGCTCTGACTTACATACAGTAAAGGATGACTTCAAATTTACAGGGAGCCTATGCCATTCAGTACCAACTTTATTTATTTATTTATTTATTATTCACGTTTCTATCACCGCCCATCTCCCCCCAAAAGGAGGAGACTAACTTACCTCTTGCCTATTCTGACTAACTTAGATTCATTGGCTGTTCCTTGATAAACCTTTTCACCTGGGAGCTGTCCTCTCCAACTCAAAGTCCACTGGATCCAGGACCTTTGAAGTAGTATCAGGTTGGAAAACTCCCCCACTTGGATTCTAAGGGCAGCAACTGTGAGAACCGTTTCAGTCAGACGTCGAGGCTCCAAGTCTGCCTAATTAAATGTTGAGAAAAAATTTCAAGGCTATCTGAATATAGTAACAGTTTTATGCACAACAGGAAGAGCTGCCAGATTTCCTTTTTTAAAATAGTAATTTTACTCAAAATTACAATTAAAAAGATAAAAACTAATACTAACTAAAGAAAACAATAAATAGAAAAATAGAAAAATTAGAATAGAAATCAGGGCTAAATGTTCAAACAAATTTAAAACCCTGCAGTGTCAGAGTGTTGCTTTGCTCAGTTCATATTCTGCACAGCTACAAGTGTGCAAAAGGATAAGAGGTGTGTTTTGTTTCTAATAACAAACTTCTGTTACTCTCTTGCATTTTTTAAACACTATTGTGCAGGTTTAGCAGGCAAAGCAAAGTCCTTCATTGGTGAAGATTCATCTTTTCTGTCCTAAGTGTGGCATTCATTTTAGCTGCATATTATATTACTCATTTTTATATGAGCAGGTTGTAGACAGGAAATTTCAGGCTAATCTGCTTGTGTGATTTGCATCCTGCTTAGCCACCAAAAGCAAATATGGGACTTGATCATTTTATTCTCCAAACATTCTTGCAAGCTCAGTGATTTTGAGGGCCAGTCTCGACCTTTCACAGCAGCCAGTGGAATACCATCCCATTAGACCTCTTTCTCCACCTCCTTGCCTCCTCATAGCTATTTCTTCCAGAAACCCCACACATAAACCTGGAGTAGGAGAAATTTCAGGAGATTTGGGGCATTTTGGAAGTAATAATTGGAGTGATTTGTCTCACAGAAGCCTTGCATCCCATTCTCATGTTTAAAATTTCCCAAATCTTTCAGAAATAAGTAAAAATCCCACCACCTAAAAGTACACTAGCCATTTTGTCAACATGATCCTGGACACTTTCCAATTAGTGCAGGAAAAAAAGAGACTTACCCATCTATAGCAGCCATTTCTCATCCATCCCAGAATGCTTTGCGCCAAACTCACATATGCACCTACCCACATTCCATTTAAGGCGATGCTTTTTCTTCACTTGCATCTCACTGTGGCACCGATATGCCCCAGCAATGCCTTTTTTCTGCCACGTCCTCCTGACATTGCCATCATCGAATCCACAACCCATAAAGCAGCCTTAGATCACCACAGGTTTAGCCACCTAAATCAGCCTGAATAGCCGCTGACCAATGGTGATGACAGTGGGGGGGGTGCCACTTCAGAAAAACACCAAACTTCCATCCAGAAGGAACTCAGTTACCACGCAATCACGGCTCTCTTTGAATGCACTCGTCCAGGATGCTCATCTTCCAAAAGCACTGGAATTCCAGAGTTGTCCAGATTGTGGTAAAATAGCTGCATAAAAGAAAAGAACAGAAAATTCAATGCTCCGGGCAGATCACGAAGTGGTAGTGGTCAATTCTAGCAAGAGGAGCAATTCCAGCTAGTATTTCAGAAGAGATGCTGTGAAAAGATTCCAAGTTATGTTATAAATTACAAGCGTAGTTCAAAGACAGCATTATTTCGTTAAGCACAGCCTGAGATCTGAATAAAAAGCTGGAGATTACGTACAGCTCCTGAACTTGTACCGGCAACTAAAAAAGAATCAGATTTGACTGACCACCAAAGAGGAAAAGAAAAGAAAAAAAAAACTAACACAAATTCTTGGTTAGACTGCTTACCTATTACCAAAGCAGTAATTTTCTGAAGCAAAAATTCTGCTGCTTCCTTCAGTTGGGTGTACGTGAGGGAGAGTTTAAATCAGAGGCTGCTGTGGCAACGGTAAATCGAACTCTTCTCCAGACCCGTCAACAGATTTCTGCTGGAGTTGTATCCTTGATTTTAAAAGAACTCCAAAATCTCTATCTCCAGTAGAAGATGTGAATGGGGTAATCTGCCTCTGTATGTCCATGCCTCATTCATGGATGTGGAGTCTGTCTGAGCCTGTCTGGCACAAAGGCTGGTTGGCTGGCTGTGAATGTCAGAGTTTGCAGCCTTCAGACTATCCAGCTGTCTATTAAAGGTTTCCTACTCTTCAGCCCTTGCTCGTGTTCAGGGCCGCAACTAGGGTCTGTGTCACCCGGGACAAACATGGATTCCGCGCCCATTTTGGCGCCCCCCAGCACTCATTTTGGCACCCCCCTGTGCTCATTTTGGCGCACCACCAGCACGGCGCCCAGGGCACATGCCCCGGTTGCCCCCCTCTAGTTGCGGCCCTGCTTATGTTAAAGACACTGACTGGTGGATGTTTTCCTGCCATCAGGTGATGCCTGGTGGGAGGGGAGGAAAGCAGAGCTGTGCCCTGTACACTGTAAATAAAGACACAATTTGCTGGTAGCTTAGCTGGGAAAAAGAGCCCTGTGATAGAATGAAAACAGAGTTTTTCATCAGCCCCAGCAGCGCTGCTGTGTGTGCAAATGTTTAACACACAGGCTGAAAAAGAGATGTGGTAAATATGAAAGAATCCACATTATGTGATGACTGTTTTGCTTAGCCTTCCTGATCTGGTTCTCTCCAGATGTGTTGATCTCCTCCTCCTCCTCCTCCTCCGGATCAGCATGGCTAATGCTCAAGCTTCCTCAGCCTGCTGCCTTTTAGAAGTCTTGGACTATGTTTCCATCACCTTAATGCTGTAAGGTGTTGTGGGAACTGTAGTCCAGACAGTCTTAGCCCTAATAAAAGTGTTGTGTTAAACCGAATAAAACCAAGTGGAACCTCTGACTGCACTTTTACTTCCTGAGGAAGCATCAGAAGAATAAACATATTGAAAAGCAGAAGCTGAACTCTGCATAAACTTTTGAGAAGCTGTACAGGAGAAAGGTAGTTAATTATGGTGACTATATGAAGTAAAGAAAAAAAATCTGCTTAGGTTTTCCACCTCCCCAAAAGCCACTACAGTGTCACCTCTTCCTTCGGCAAGAGAAATGAGAGTCTTGTGACATTTGGAAGTCTCTGAGCTTCATTAAGTTAACTAGGAGAGAATTCTGTATTTAGGATACATGTATTTAGTACATGGTCACAATATGTCCCCTGCTTATAAGCTTTCTTTTTGTCCTAATGTTCTTGGTTCATTAAAAACGACATGTGTCCCTGTGCAACGACTGAATTTATAAATAGAAATCCTGGGTACATTGAAAATGTTGAAGTTTTACTTCTTATCACCTTGTTTTATTTAAAAACTACTGATGTGGTTACCTTGAGGCAAGAATCATTGGAAACTGCCACCACCAAAAGATGCAGCCCCATATTCTATTTTAAGGCGGTGAGTGGCTAATGTGGTCAGACATGGCTAGACATCCTGGTGGTCTCTAAATGTTTTGGACCACAATTCCCACATCCCAGGCCATGCTGGAAAGGACTTCTGGGAGTAATCACCCCAAAGAGCCAGAGGGTACCAATTCCCTACCTTTGCTATAGGTTGCTTATCCAAAGATAGAGGGCATCAGGTCAGAAACCTGGAGAGCATCAAGTTAGAAACTAGTCATTTGTCTGATAGCTTGCAGAAGGCCAGTCTTTCGTCTACTTCCTTTCTATCTTCTATCCTTTCTATCTGTATGATTTAACACACATGCACAAACACAGGCAAGCACACAAGAGTTCCTAAAGTCAAGGCTGCTCTGTGTATATTTTTTACTGAAGGAATGGGGCAGAACCTGCATTGCAGCAGCTGCTGCTCTGGCAAATGGTGAGTTCTCGGGAATAACCTCCAGGGGTCTTTGTTTTGTGGAAGTTATGTCCAAGCTGTCCTGGATCAAAACCTGTAGGCGGCTACTATAAATTATAGCCCTGCTCTCTCCTGCCTGCATTCCAACCTGCTATGTCATTGGCTCACTCTTTATCATGTCAAGCTGTTAAATAATATTACTTAAGAGGAAAAAAAGCCCAGGCAGAAAGGAAAGACAACAGGCATCAAACTCCCTCTGACTTGGTCACACAAATTTTCTTTATAAACTGATGAAAGAAAAAATACTTCTGCTTTTTATCATTATCCTTAATCTCACCCTTCTCTGCAGACGATGGGAAGGGATGGCTGAGCAGAAGTCCACACATCTTAAAGTGTCTGAGATTGAGAAATGCTGAGTTACAGCATTAAGAAACTGAGCACCTTGGTCTATCCAGAGTTCAAGATTTAAATTAGAGTAAGCACTAGAAAGAGTCAATTGTATTTTCCGTCTTGATCCCTAATTCCTAATCTTCCATGGAACTAATACATGAGTTCTGTTACTCAAGTCAGTGATTTACTGTATAACACAATATTCTATCCAAAAACAACTGTTGACTGCTAAAAGATAAGAAAACTGCTAAAAAATCAATATTGCTCATCTTTTAGGCTAAAATGAGGTAAATCCAGCCCTTGTAATTAATTCATGGCCCAGAGTGTGATGCAGACTGAAACAGTTGGGTTAATTATGAAAACCACAGCTCAGTTAACCATGGTTAAAGACATGTATGGCCTTATAGATGCTTCTGATGCCACTTCTTTCTATTCTTGGATGAGAAACTCATTCCTGGACATTTCTTTAATTTAATAAATTTAAAAAAGAAACGTTCTGTATTAAGTGGAAAGTTCTTGTTACCTTATTTGAACTTTTAATAACACCAGATATAACATGAGTGCCTGTTACTTCCTTCCTAAAGCAATGAGAAAGAGGAACAAAATATTTTTCATTTGGAATTTTTATATATTTTGTGTCAAGACATTTAAGTTCTTCTGTGAATATTGTAATCAATCTATTTCTGTTTCTTTAAGACAATCCTATCTTTGCAGTTCAGTAGTTCTTACATGTATATAATTTTACATCATATACAAATAGTTTACTTAGTCATAAGGTGGTGGCTTTTTTCACATTATTTGATAATGATTTTATTTATTCCTTATTATTAAATTTATATGCACCCCAACTCCCAACAACTCTGGGCACTTCACAAGTGAAAAAAAAACATTTAAAAAATACAATCAAAAACAAAAATAGGAAGTAGCACAGTATGAGTGACTGTCTGAAGGACCTCCCAATCATCACCAAAGCAATAGACAGGACTGTTCTAATTCAGATTTTAAAAAGTCGTAAAGATGTAGACAAAAACTGGGTTCCCATGTTAGACTAAGTTATGATTTTTTAAGTCATGATTTGCTAATTCAAACATACAATGGTTGGTTTTATACTTCATACTAAGACATTCATTGCTGTTTACAAATCACAATGGTTGGATTCCTCTTTGTATTAAGCCACAAACACTAAGATGGTGGATTGAAAGAGAGCCGTCTGGTATGTTTGAATGGGCACAAGGACAGCTATCTACCCAGACTGCAACCTTAATGCAATGTATGAACCCAACTGCACTCAAATGTCACAGTAAGCCAGTTTTTATCTTGATAAGAGTGAAGAACACTGAGCCTCAGTCTTGCACGCTTGTCAGATCTTACATACCTGTATTCTTTCTTCTTCTGGCACAGCCTCAGTGATTTTTTAATATTAACTCCAGCTTGCTGTTTCAGTCAAATCCAACAAGCTGTAGTTCAATTTGATTTAAACAAAGTTACTTCAAACTATGGTTGGCTTGTTTCAAGTTCTCAAAATGGAAATCTTCCATGGATTATGGTTCAGGCATAATACTAAAATCCAGTTAATAAAAGTCAGAAACAAAACTAATTTTCCTGGGAGAAATGTCCTGGCTGGCCAAGGCTACCCAGAGCCTATGCTGGCCAGTACTTCTGCCAGAATACCAGCAAGCACCATCCAGCGTAAATTCTCTTTTTCTGGTCACAGGAGGAAGCAGAGACATATGATGTACCTTGCACAGAGAAGACCACTGATATTGGGGATATTTCTATCCAGGAGCTGGACTTCTCTTCCTCAGAGGTCCACCCTATCTATTATCCTATTTCCCAGCCTCTTGCTGTGCAACATCAGGCCTTAATTAACAACCATTCCATCCATTGTAATGCCTCAAGAAAGGAGGACAGCTTAATATATTATTCTTGGGCATTACTGGATGGCTCGTAGCTGAATGTGTCAGGCTCCACTGAAAGCCAAGACAATTGAAATGATGTGAAAGTTCACATGAAGTTCTTGATAACTTAGTAGCATGACATATTGTATTGTAACCTAATCAACAATGTTTAGCCTGACAGGTATGGCCCAGCCCCATTTGTAGTTTATGATTACATAACATGTGACCTAGAAAATTTGGAGACTTGAGTAAAGCCTTGTTAAGTTAATGGTGGGTAAACATGTTGTGCAATCATAATGTACTCACAGAATCACATCATCCTACAATGTCATCAAATGTTAGATAAAACTGTATGAAAAAGCCAGAATAAAGCTTGTCAACAAGTTCTTATTCTTTCAATACAGCATTCTTATTCTGCTGATTTTTTATCAACCCCTGGAACTAGCTATTAGTAGTAGTAGCCCCAAGTTATTGAGTCCTAAAGTACAATTTAAAAAACATGAGAGGAAGCGGGAATGGATATGTATCTGATCATATTAAAACCCCCACATCCATTCTCATCAACATATTGGCCAAATTAGAGTCGGCTAAGCATTTATAGCAGAGAGATAGGAGAAGAAGGCCTATTTATTCATACAAAAAGGAAGCTTAATAAATGTTAACTTCTGAGTCTTACAAGAAATGCTATTGTAGTCAGTAGCTTTTATTAACTGAATAACAACAGGAATTCCAATAAGGAGTTGATGACATTGCTTTGTAATACAGTTACAGTAGCAATGCGTCCACTGAAGTATATTATGCAACTTGGAAATGTTGTACACTGGGGTAATACTAAGTCTGGATAATGCCTATACTCCCATTTGGAAGGGATCCAGCTATTTGAACTGAAGTGAACCATGTGGCTCATCTAGAAAGCCTGCAGCTGCAGAGGCATTATGTATCAAAACCACTTGGCAGCAATTAAAAAGCAAGAAGAGATTCTTACTCATCAAGGACACCACAAAACATAATCTAAACAGGGAGGTATTTACCATGGGGGTGAAAACATATTAGTCATAACTTGAGGACATAATGGTTAGTTCATGGGTATAGACTGATGAAGTGTAATTGTAATTGGCAACAATTCCTCCATCGTGCTATATTAAATAAGGTTTGTATTAGTCCTGCTTTTAGCCATAGTCTTTCTCGAGTTTAGTTTTTTCAGTGCCAGAAAAAGCTTCACCTGGATTGTTCTCACTGATGCATTTATATCCACATTTTAGAGAGCTTCATTCAATGCTGCGTATATATTCTGCCATTTTTTCCCAAGAGCTCAAAGCAACTTCTTCTTCTTCCTCTCCTCCTCCTCCTCCCTCCCTTCCATGAGGCTTTTCAGTGATCATGCAGGGACGCAGTCCTGGTTTTCTCAATCCATGTATGTTCCTTAATACTAAGTAATCAGCTTAAGATCAAAATCGTTATTGTACAACAAACACTTCAATGCAACTTGCACTGTTTTTTTTTAATGTTATATTCAATTCTGGATGAAAAAGCCAAGTCATCTGACACTCATTAATGTTGCCATTTTAAAGCATAATTAAGACTGATATAATATTCCTTTTTTTTTGTATCCTCAATGGTCTAAGTTATTTAAACATTGGAGTGTTAATAGTTTTTAATCAATACTATATAAATACCACTGTATCAAAACAATATAATGTATTATGTAAGTTTATAAGATCTCTTTCAACTCTAACATTTTAGAAAGTAAAAGAAAATGTAAAGCTACCACACCACATAGACTTGCCTAAAAGTAACCCTAAGGTGCAGTTGCAGAAGAGTCATGGTCTTCTGCATGCTTAATAGCTGGGTACTCCAGGCAAGAAAGGCCACTCTTATCCATCTTATCATTTGTCACTCTTTAATACTTTACTGTTTTTTTAATGTATTGTGTTTTCATTCTGAACACCACCTGGAGCCTCTGGAGTGAGGTGGTTTGTAAGTTAAATAAAATTTGTCATATATGTTAAAACTGCAAAAGCCCTTTTCTTTCGTGCATTTAGTTGTTCCAAATGGGCCACAGACAGGTAAGTATATAACTATCTTTTGGGGGAGAAAAAAAAATTAATTATTTTATATGCTGGCTGGGGAATTCTGGGAGTTGAAGTCCACAAGTCTTAAAGTTGCCAGCCTGCTCTAGAGCTAGCTCTGGATCTCCAAAGAGAGGAAGGTGAGAAGCTTCATATATGGTTTGTGGACATGCTGGAAGCAAGGATAGAAAGATCTGGGGAGATCTAGGGAATGGTTTGGGTAAAAACAGGATTTAGCTCTATTTCATTTCATTTTCTTATATGTCTTATATCCTTTTCTTGTATTTAATTTCTTTGGATTCTTATTTCTTATTCCCTTTTTTGCTCTGTTGCTTACTTCAAAAGGGAAGAGTATAGTGGGTATGTTTGCATTTTTTTTAACAAAAAAAAAAGTGTCAGTATCATGTTTCTGTCAGGCGATGCTCTGCTTTGTTTCTATGGTTCAGGAAATTGTGGTTTCTTAAGAGAGGATGCAAATGTTAGTAATGCTGTGCCACCCTTTTTTTCTCATGTCTCCTCTTCTACGTTGCTTTAAAAAAAATGCTGAACTGTGCTCAAGAAATTGTACAATAAGATTACACGGTTTTGAATCAGGGCTGTCTTGAGGGGTTGCAGAAATTTGACCTTAAGACTCAATTTTTCATTTTTTTTCATCACAAGCCTTTATTTAATTCTCCACATTCAGATTTTATCTCTTACTCTTTAACCAATACATAAAAAGAATCAAGTCTTTTCAATGTGGCCTTTCATATATACAGAGGATGGCAACAAAGGTAATGCAGAGACTTCAGGACATGCCCTGGGAAAACAGTGTGAAGGAACTTGGGGTGATCAATCAGGAGAAAAGAAGACCAAGGGGAGATATGACAGCTGTGCTCTGGTACATAAAGGGGAACCACTGGGCAGATGGCAGAGAACTATTTTTCAGTGGCATCAGGAGCTAGGGCGAGAAATAAGAGGTATACTTTGCAGCTACCTAGATTGCATTTAAATATAAGGAAAAACTTGCTGATGGTAAGATCTGTACAACAGTGAAATAGTCTACCTAGGGAGGTAATGGATTTTTCACCTCTGGAGGTTTTTAAGAAGAGGCTGGACCTCTCACAGATGGTCTGATTTTTCCTGAACACTGCAGAAGGCTGACTAGATGAAGTTTGTGGTCCCTTCCAGTTCTACAATTCTATGATTCTGTGTTGATGTACTACTACAGGTAGTCCTCGCTTAACGATGATAATTGGGACCGGCAACTCCATTGCTAAGTGACCCGGTCATAAAGTGCAACATCACATGATGACCACACTGACTTATGATGGCAGTCCCAGCAGTTCTGGCTGCAGTCATTAAGTGAATCCCACACAATCGTTAAGCGCGACATCACGTGACCGCCATTTGGAGCCTCCTGCCAGCTTCCCCACTGACTTTGCTTGTTGGAAATCAGCAGTGAAGGTTGTAAATGCTGATCACATGACCACAGGATGCTGTGATTGTCATAATTAAGAGCCAGTGGCCAAGCACCCAAATCACGATCACGTGACCGCAGGGACACTGCAACAGCTGCAACTTCAGGGACCAGTTGTAAGTCTCCTCATTCACTGCTATTGTAACTTTGAATGGTCGCTGAATGAATAACCATTAACCAAGGACTACCTGTACTAGGTCTGGCTTCATCCTTAGGTGAAATGAAGCAGGGATTTCAGGCACCTGAGTGGGACTAGTACATAAGTAAGTACTTGCCACCCTCTTTGCATCTTTTCTACAGTTTTCCACAGCCGATGTACTATAGTTTGTCATGCAGAGGTACACTTGTCAAAATTTATTTATTTATTTATTTAATTTATATAGCTGCCCATCTCAGGCCAGTGACTCTGGGCAGCTAACAACAGTAAAAACAATCAAACAATTAAAACAATACAGAAAATTAAATATAAATACAGCCAAGCAATCTTAAGACCATCGGTGTCAGCACAACCATGAAACAGGCCCTTCGCACACAAATTCCGTTTTCTGTTGTGTTATTTCAGAATGTCTTCTCTTTTAGCCAGTGGATCAAGGATTTAGTTCTAGTGAAAAGTATTGAAACCATTAGTTAGATATTGCCCAATAATTCACTTAGCATTGTTTAAAAGTTCATAACAAATGTTCATTGACTGAATAAAGCACTGAGCATCATAAGTACCAGGGCAATCGTGGAAGTAGAAATGTTAGTTGGAGTTCTTTTGAAATTGCTAGTCAAGTAAACCACAATCTATTAATTGTGAAACCACCCTGGCAATATAGCTTTGTCTGATTATGGATAGGCATGAATTATGCAAAGACTGAGAGATGAGCTAAAAACAAGCCTTTTTCTAAAGCTGTTTCATACCAATAAAAAGGTACCATCATTTGGATCATGTTGTGCAATTGCTTTATTTAATTTGCTGCCAAGAGGATAAATTAATTAGTTAACTGGTTAAATAATCAGCTGAATATTTAAAAAGATTTCAATTTTATGTCTACTAGTTTATGTCATGAAAGTCAGAGACATCACATGTTCTTTTTAATTATTTATCTTCTCCAGCTTCCTAAGTTTATGTTAGGAATTATACCTTTTTCTATTATTTTTACAAGGTGAGACCAGAAGAGCAGGGTCATGAGCTTGTATACCTCTTACACAAAGGGTTAGGTTAGGGTTTGGATCACAAGTGGTGTTAGAGCTGGGATCCAGGAACCTTTATTAAATAAAGGTTATATTTAATAGGGCTTTGCAAAACATTCAAAGGAGCACTTTGCAGCATTAGCTGGTGTGAACAAAGAACCCTCTCTTAAAACAACCTTAAAACAACCACATCCTCTAGAAGGGTACAGGCTGCAGTACCAACACAAAGCACCTCTGGGGACTCTCGGTGCAGTGGCTTGCTGGGCATGCACACCCATGGAAATAGCCTGGGAAGGACCTCGAAACGGCCAGGTTGAGCCTTCTCTATGGATGCCACCATACTTCACCGAGAAGAGCTTCATTCACACCAACGTGTTTTGTGAAGGACCTCTTCAGGTCTTTCCTACAAAAACGTGGGACTGGCTGCAGTTTACAAATCAAAGGACATAGTTAAGTGAAGGCCCATTTTGGAAGTATCCGATGAACTAAGAAAGTTTTGTATAATAATTCAGATATTTGTACACAGTTTATACTCACTAGGTTAAAAGCCGAACATAAAGTCTTACTGCAGCTTGGTCTCTTTGCTTATAGTTCCTTCTCAAAACCTTGGTGGTATCTTTCTTTGTCACCTGAGTCTGCTGCTTAGGTGCACATCCAGACAGTCAGTTTAATGTGCTTTTCTCCAGTCTGTGGAGCAGCACAAACTTATGCTAGCTTCATCTCAACTTTGCCTCAGTAAGGAGGCTAGAGTGTCATGAGTAAGGATGGCGAGCAGGGGGCTCTCACCCAGACTGTCAAGCGCATGCGTAGCACTGAGGAACTTTTCAGCCATTCAAAGAGACACAGATCAGGACCGCCTTAACCTTTGGGGTTTATATGGCTGGGTTTTCCCACGCTTTCTCAGTTTGTTAGGATTCTTGTTAAGTACTACTAATAAATATTAGAGACCAAGTCCTCGCCTCAGTGTGTTTCCTGGTAATCAGGACATAGAGAGTGGTAGTACTTTTAACAATTTACTGCAGGGCAAATTAGGGTGCAGGGACTGATGGATTTCCCTGCCAGTGATTTCACAAATTGCTCCACTTCACATGGACTGGCAGGGTGGAAGGTGAGGATGGATGCAGAGTGGGTTTAGCCATGCCATCTCTCATAACCTTTAAATGTAACTACAGTTCTAGTGACCAGATGTGACTTGCCTGTCATACAGCAAGATCACAGTGCATGACATTACTGAGCAACCTGACTTTCAGGTCATTTGTTTCTCTATGGGGCTAACAGGCAGGTCACTGTATGAAGTCCTGGTCTACCATTGAGAAAGATCCTGGTCTACCTGCTATCACTACCATAACACCAAGCTCATTAGGGTATGCAGTAGACCAGGACCTCCCTAAAGTGACCAGCTTATCTAGTACATGTAGAAACAAATGTCTTTAGAGAGGTTCTGGTCTATAACTTTCTTTAGTGATCTTGAAGCTGCTTCTTCTAATGGCCATGGAGGAAAGCTGGGCAGGTTATTCCTGCATGACCTGAAAGCAGCCAAGAGGATCTGAGCAGATTCCAGCCCCTACTGCATTTTCACCACTGTTGCCATCAAAGTGACCTTGAATATAGGCTGGGGAGGAAATGAAGGCTATGTTAAGTGGACATGTCCTTGAAGACTGGTCAGCAAGATATCTTTGAGCCCAGATTAGGGGGACATGTAGATGTGCCCTAGGGATTGTTACATCTGAGATTTTTAAATATGTGGTGGTGGGAAACTCACCCCAAAATTGCAATAACTGGAGAGGATCTAACAGTTGTTTTCTTATTTCTAAAGCTAGAAAGTTACAGGAATCACAGGTTTCTTGCACCCAGATGAGCCCCAAGATCTTTACAGAAATCTTATACAGAATGTTGGTTATAGAGGGTTGGACCATGTGCACAGGAGAGAGTTATTTTACAACTATTAAGAATGAGAGATAACAGGAAGGGATACCCAGATATCCAAAGTGTACAGTATCTTTCTTTCAAATGCAGTATAGTAACTTTGATATGTGAGAGGCGCCATGACCCTAATTGTTACTCTAACAAGCTGCTCCTGTACTTAACTGTGGAAAGAGGAGAGATAAGAAAGCAGTCACTACACATCCTTGAGATCTGTTGCATTTCACCAAAGACATAAATTCTATAACTATTTGGGCTCATTGACAGACCATTGGCACAGCTATAAAGAATCTCACAATGAGATGAACAACTAAAGAATACAAGACATTTGAGTACTACTAAAAGATCCATAACTAATTTTAGTTTTTTAGAGGCTTATGTCATCCTTCCACAGTAACTGCCATTATGCAAGATAAAATCTTTAGAGAAGTAATCCAAACTGCCATTTCAGTATATTAAAGCAAGAAACCATGTTCTAAATGAAGTGGAGAAATTATATATATAATTTATATATAAATATATATTTATATATATTTGAAATTTTTTATTCCACCTTCATTATTTTTATAAATAAGTCAAGGCAGGGAACATACCTCATACTCCTTCCTCCTCCTATTTTCCCCACAGCAACAACCCTGTGAGGTGAGTTGGGCTGAAAGAGAGTGATTGGCCCAAGGTCACCCAGCCGGCTTTCATGCCTAAGGCAGGACTAGGACCCACAGACTCCTGGTTTCTAGCCTGGTGCCTTAACCACTAGACCAAATTGGCTCTAGTGGCTAAGGTTAAGTGGTTAATGTTAATTTTCCCTCTTAGTTTAAGTCCAACATAAGAGGTTACCAATTTGGTTTGTGTGTGTGCCTGCATTGGTACATTCCAATTAATACATGCTTTTTAAAAGCATTACTTTTTAAGAGACTAAGTGTTTCCACTTGCAGGTGGATATCACCTAGATCTACCAGTCAAAAGGTAGTCATTTGGCTCAACCATGCAAAATCATAGATTGCTCAACTATGATTTACTGAATAATCCAAGTTGGCTAAATCCATACAACACCATCAAGTATCATATATAAACCTTTATAGCCAGGTCACACGGTATGCTAGACCAGGCCACCCAACACAGGAGATGGCTTATCTTAGCAAAATCTGTCAACAATTGAGTAGCTATTCTGTCTTTTCTTCCTTAATGAATTTTTCTTGTAAGAAAAAAGAAGGAGAACATAGAGGACTGCAAATAGAAGATGGTATTGTACATTTGCAAAATCAGAAATTCTGAAAATACTATATCTTGGTTAAAACATGGTCAATGCTGTAAAAAAATAGTATTACCAAACAAGAAGCACCCATTTTACCAAAATGTTGGTAAAGCCTTATTCAAGCTGGGTTACTTTAAGAATCAGGTGGTTTATTCTGGGAATTCAGTTCCCAGAATTTCTGTCTATCTCCAGGAAAGCCCCCTGCTTTACCTGCCTGAAACCTCTGGTCATCTTTGGAGGCCTTCAAAATAAATGAGTACAAGGGAGAGGATCTTCTTAGGTCTGAGGCCTCATGGAATGTCTTCCCAAGGGAGGCACACCTAGCACCCACTTCATTGCCTTTTTGTCATCAAGCAAAGATGTTTCTACTATCCCAGGTTTTTCTGTGGTTTGTTTTCAAATCCCCACACTGTACTAGAATAGTGAATTATATGTATTTTATATCCTTTATATCTGAATAGTGAATTATGTGTTTTATATCTTTCTTGCACTCTGTTAACTAAGTTGGATTGTTTTCATTCCTAAAGTATATGCCCAGGACTTGACCCAATATCAAAGCAGAATGATTGCTTCCTGTGATTTAGAAATCATACTACCTTGACAAAACCTAAAAGTGTGTTTGGTTTTATTTTGTTTGCAAATACATCACTTTCTTACCTCATATTCAGTTTGCAATCAACTTTCCAATTGTCTAATCTGTGTAGAGCACTTTTGGTGATGGGGAAAAGTAAAAATATGGTAGATAATACATGCCAGACGTTGTAGTCACAGCCTGTTTGGAGAATGCCAGTTTGGGAAAGGCTATTTCAGAGCATCTCCACCAAATATGGGGGCAAGTGGGAAACCTGCTCTTTACCAAGGACAATGAATGAATCCATTCAGGTACTGTAAATCTTTGTTACCTGCATTATATTAAATACCCCAACAAGATTCATAAACATGGAGACAAGATTGATCTTGTAATTAAGATAGTTTACTATATAGTTCTTCAGCAAAGGATCGTTACCTTGTCGTGGTGCTGGAGCTTAAGCATCTCAGTGATGCCATGAGCTAAACTGTGAAGGGCCACCCAAGACGGGAAGGTCATGACAGAGAGGTCAGACTAAATGCGATCCCTGGGGAAGGTAATGGCAACCCACCTCAGTATTCTTGCCGTGAAAACTAAATGGATCAGTACAACCAGAGATATGTCAGTATACCATCGGAAGATGAGACCCCCAGGTCGGAAGATGGTCAAAATGCTACTGGGGAGGAACAGAGGAGGAGTTCAACTAGCCCCAGACGTGATGACGCAGCTAGCTCAAAGCCGAAAGGATGGCTAGCGGCCGACGGTGCTGGTGGTGAACAGCGAATCCGATGTTCTAAGGATCAACACACCATTGGAACCTGGAATGTAAGATCTATGAGCCAAGGCAAATTGGATGTGGTTATTGGTGAGATGTCAAGATTAAAGATAGACATTTTGGGCGTCAGTGAAGTGAAATGGACTGGAATGGGCCACTTCACATCAAATGACCACCAGATCTACTACTGTGGACAAGAGGACCACAGAAGAAATGGAGTAGCCTTCATAATTAATAGTAAAGTGGCTAAAGCAGTGCTCAGATACAATCCAAAAAATGATAGAATGATCTCAATTCGAATTCAGGGCAAGCCATCTAACATCACAGTGATCCAAATATACGCCCCAACCACAGATGCTGAAGAAGCTGAAGTAGAGCAGTTCTATGAGGATCTGCAGCACCTACTGGACAGCACGCCTAAAAGAGATGTTATTTCCATCACAGGAGACTGGAATGCTAAGGTGGGCAGTCAAATGACACCTGGAATTACAGGTAAGTATGGCCTGGGAGAACAAAACGAAGCAGGACATAGGCTGATAGAATTTTGTCAAGACAATTCACTCTGCATAACAAACACTCTCTTCCAACACCGAAGAGACGGCTTTATACATGGACTTCCCCAGATGGACAACACCGAAATCAGATTGACTACATCCTTTGCAGCCAAAGGTGGCGGACATCTATACAGTCGGTAAAAACAAGACCTGGAGCTGACTGTAGTTCAGATCACAAACTTCTTCTTGCACAATTTAGGATCAGACTAAAGAGATTAGGGAAGACCCACAGATCAGCTAGATATGAGCTCACTAATATTCCTAAGGAATATGCAGTGGAGGTGAAGAATAGATTTAAGGGACTGGACTTAGTAGATAGGGTCCCGGAAGAACTATGGACAGAAGTTCACAACATTGTTCAGGAGGCGGCAACAAAATACATCCCAAAGAAAGAGAAAACCAAGAAGGCAAAATGGCTGTCTGCCGAGACACTAGAAGTATCCCAAGAAAGAAGGAAAGCAAAAGGCAACAGTGATAGGGGGAGATATGCCCAATTCAATGCAAAATTCCAGAGGTTAGCCAGAAGAGATAAGGAATTATTTTTAAACAAGCCATGCGCGGAAGTGGAAGAAGACAGTAGAATAGGAAGGACAAGAGACCTCTTCCAGAAAATTAGAAACATCGGAGGTAAATTCCAGGCAAAAATGGGTATGATCAAAAACAAAGATGGCAAGGACCTAACAGAAGAAGAAGAGATCAAGAAAAGGTGGCAAGAATATACAGAAGACCTGTACAGGAAGGATAACAATATCGGGGATAGCTTTGACAGTGTGGTCAGTGAGCTAGAGCCAGACATCCTGAAGAGTGAGGTTGAATGGGCCTTAAGAAGCATTGCTAATAACAAGGCAGCAGGAGACGACGGCATCCCAGCTGAACTGTTCAAAATCTTGCAAGATGATGCTGTCAAGGTAATGCACGCTATATGCCAGCAAATTTGGAAAACACAAGAATGGCCATCAGACTGGAAAAAATCAACTTATATCCCCATACCAAAAAAGGGAAACACTAAAGAATATTCAAACTATCGAACAGTGGCACTCATCTCACATGCCAGTAAGGTAATGCTCAAGATCCTGCAAGGTAGACTTCAGCAATTCATGGAGCGAGAATTGCCAGATGTACAAGCTGGGTTTAGAAAAGGCAGAGGAACTAGGGACCAAATTGCCAATATCCGCTGGATAATGGAAAAAGCCAGGGAGTTTCAGAAAAACATTGATTTCTGTTTGATTGACTATTCTAAAGCCTTTGACTGTGTGGACCATAACAAATTGTGGCAAGTTCTTAGTGGTATGGGGATACCAAGTCATCTCATCTGCCTCCTGAAGAATCTGTATAACAACCAAGTAGCAACAGTAAGAACAGACCACGGAACAACGGACTGGTTTAAGATTGGGAAAGGAGTACGGCAGGGCTGTATACTCTCACCCTACCTATTCAACTTGTACACAGAACACATCATGCGACATGCTGAGCTTGAGGAATCCAAGGCTGGAGTTAAAATTGCTGGAGAAATATTAACAATCTCAGATATGCAGATGATACCACTTGGATGGCTGAAAGCGAAGAGGAACTGAGGAGCCTTATGATGAAGGTGAAAGAAGAAAGTGCAAAAGCTGGCTGGCAGCTAAACCTCAAAAAAACCAAGATTATGGCAACCAGCTTGATTGATAACTGGCAAATAGAGGGAGAAAATGTAGCAGTGAAAGACTTTGTATTCCTAGGTGCAAAGATTACTGCAGATGCTGACTGCAGTCAGGAAATCAGAAGATGCTTAATCCTTGGGAGAAGAGCAATGACAAATCTCGATAAAATAGTTAAGAGCAGAGACATCACACTGACAACAAAGGCCCGCATAGTCAAAGCAATGGTGTTCCCCGTAGTAACATATGGCTGCGAGAGCTGGACCATAAGGAAGACTGAGAGAAGGAAGATAGATGCTTTTGAACTGTGGTGTTGGAGGAAAATCCTGAGAGTGCCTTGGACTGCAAGAAGATCAAACCAGTCCATCCTCCAGGAAATAAAGCCAGACTGCTCACTTGAGGGAACGATATTAAAGGCAAAACTGAAATACTTTGGCCACATAATGAGAAGACAGGACACCCTGGAGAAGGTGCTGATGCTAGGGAGAGTGGAAGGCAAAAGGAAGAGGGGCCGACCAAGGGCAAGGTGGATGGATGATATTCTAGAGGTGACAGACTCGTCCCTGGGGGAGCTGGGGGTGTTGACGACCGACAGGAAGCTCTGGCATGGGCTGGTCCATGAAGTCAGGAAGAGTCGGAAGCGACTGAACGAATAAACAACAAAACTATATAGTTACAAACACTTGTCCTACAGTAGCTCTCCATTTATTTATCCTTTAAACTGGTAATTCAAGACTCTTCTTCAACTGCATATTTAACATTATATGTATATGTGTAGCTTCTGTAAAGAGTTTTGTGGCACTTGTATCTAACTGATCATAGTATAGATGCAACTGTGGTATGTCCTCATTTTGATAAGGTTCTCCCTGTTCCAGATATATTGATGGTATAAAATTCCCCAACTGCTATCCTGTCAGTTTCTATACAAACGCTATATTAGTTCTGTTTCCTTTTTTAATGTTTTCATAGATTTTTGCAGTAACAATAGATTTTTTCAGGTATTTTAAAATTCCAGCTTCTTTGTAGTTAATTCAAATTGCTATAATATATCCATGCTTTTTTAATGTGTCTTTTTCAGTAGATTCTTTTACTGATCTAATTCTGATATTTTCTTCTTTTAAAAATTACAATATGCCACAAATCATTATTAGTTGCTTTATACATGTCTTTGTTGTATCCCAAATACTAATAAGGTAACTTCTATGATCCTATATAATGCAAACATTCAGCAACTTATTTATCTATAGTTTCCATTGTCTGTTTATTTTTAGTTGGTATATGTTCATCCTCCGGCAATTCTTTTCTTTAAAGTCATTTGTAAATCTCAATTTCCAGAAACATATGCAAGATCAAAATTAGTTCTTCTCCCATGAGTATCTGCCCATCAGCTAATGTCTAGTGAGGATGCCCTCTTGAGCTGCCACATCTGCTGGAGGTTCATTGAGTGGTGACCTGGAGAGACACTGTTTGGTGGAATTGGTATTTTGTTAATAAAGATAGGCAGAAAGAAAGAAATCACATGCAACTTGAGGATGAGAACTGCATGGAGCTCCCTAAATCCAAGAACCCTCCTGAAGTCACATCAAACTGTAAAGAGTAAAAGTTTTAACTGCATGAGCATATTAACTTAATTTCATTTAAATTAAATTAAATCAAATATAGGTTCGTTTGTCCCAATCTGAGCCTCAGCATTCCACTTAAAAACTGAGAGTGGTTCTCAACCTGAAAAAAAAAAGTGATCTAATATTTCCAGTAGATTTATGAATTGGGGGTTGTATCCAGTGTATCTGCCCATTCATAGGACACAGGAAAGAGTTCCTTCCTCTCCCTTCCCCCACTGCTGAACATCCTCCAGATCTGCCCTATTAGATTGAAGGAATCTCAGAAGCAGATCTCAGTACACCTGCAGATTGGAGAGGAAACAGCCAGGGTGGTGCAGTGGTTAAAGTGTTGGATTATGACCAGGGAGAGCCAGGTTGAAGTCTGCTCTTAGCCATGAAAGATCCCTGGATGACTTTGAGACAGCCACTCTATCTCAGCCCAAACGACCTTACAGAGTTGTTGCACTGATAGAAATGAAGAGAGATTGCCATGGTGGAGGAAGAGAAAGTTATTACTCTAGCAAATAAATAAGATTGTGAAAGGGAGGGGAAATCCCATTGTTTGCTTACCTGGCATAGAATATATCATTTAAAATGTGCAAAGCAAAAGACCCCCCCCCCAGTACTGTCCTAGATATGTATGACTTCCCTGTTTAGTAATTAAAATTCAGTGGGGCTTATTCCAAGTAAATTGAAAAGATTGCAGCCTTAGCTATCTAACTATTGTTTATCTGAGCAAGTAAAAAGAAACTTTCAGAGCAAAGTCCCCACTTATCTACCTAATTAATTAATGTGTTAGCATAATGGCATCATCTGATCAAAGATGAATACAGTGCCAAATAGGGCTACTGTCATATGTTCCAACAAAGTGCTCTGGGTATTGCCAGTCCAAATCAATGGGCTTCAGAGCACCTAGGAGAGCTAGTTTCCTCTAGTAGTTAAGGTGTTGGACCAGGGCTGGGAACACCTGAGTTCTGGTCCTGCTTTAGGGGTGGAAGCTGGGGGACTTTGAGCCAATCACTCTTTCCCAGCCCTGGGAAGGAGGCAATGGCAAACTACTTCCAAAAATGCATGGACTAAATTTCCAGGACAGGAGCCAAGTCTGATTTAGAGGCAAAAAAAAAAAAAGTAAAAAAAACCTTTGGGCCGGATTTGGCACACATTTCAATTAATTTCCATTTAATGACTGTAGCTTTACCTGAATTGATGCCAACAGAACAACAGGACGTGTTCTCCAAATGTGCTGCATTTTTAAGCCAGAGGGAGGTTTTGTCTCACTACATTCCAGGCTCTTCCTCCAGTCCAGTGTTTCTCAACCTTGGCAACTTTAAGATGCTTGGACTTCAACTCCCAGAATTCCTCAGCCAGCAGGCTGGGTGTGCCTCCCTTAGGAAGACTTCCATGCTGTCTAGGGAATTCTGGGAGTTGACGTCCATGCATCTGAAAGTTGCCATGGTCGAGAAGCACTGCTCCAGTCCCTCAGCTGAGCTATTTTTGGACATGGATTGACCCTTTTTCAAAAGCGCCCCCAACTGGTGTTCAGAAAGAGCCCAAGTGATGGACTACAGGTGTGGAGGACAGGTTGTGACACACGCTTGGGGTGCTCCTTTCCTTTGTGCTGCCAGGCTAGCAGCAGGCCTGGGGGAGGGCTCTGGGTGATGCGGGAGCACCATCCTTGCTTAGTGCGGCAAGTGACTGTTGGGGTGGGGTTGAGGGTTGCTGGGTCGGCAGTGCCCAGAAGTAGCGTGTGGAGTGCTGCTGACTCTGCTCCCCTCCCACTAATAAAAACAGCAAAGGGTATAGCCACGTAAAATTACTTGTTGGCAAGAAGTGGCAGAAAACAAATAATGCACTCAGTGATCACAGAGCCAGAGATCAGCCCAAAACAAAATAGCCATGGGCATAGTAAGGATCTGAAAATCAATGTATCAAAGACCAAAGCGGTTGTAGTTGACAGGGAAAATAGCATGAATTACTGCATTGTATACATAAATGCTGAAGACTTGGGTACTTTGTTAGAAGATTTACTAAAGGTAGGAAAATGGCTGAAGAAATAGTGAGACATGTAACTGCTGACAGAAGGGCAGCAAGTACTAGGCAGCTTGTTGTGAGGAATGAATGCCAGAAGATAAAATGGCCATGTATAAGTACGGTGACCATATTTTCTTGGAAAAAATAAAGAAAAAAACTGAAAAAGGGGCAAATCTGAAAGAGGTTCATAAGGATAAAAAAAATCTATTGTTTATGTGTATAACTTTGCTTTACAAAGGAAAATTCAAAAGCAAAACCAAGAAAAACTTTACAAAAACACATTCTCATTTTTTCCCTTTATTTTGGTGTTTTTAAGTCAGTGTTGACTCCTGGTAACTGCTGGGACTAGTCCCCTGCAGTTTTCTTGGCAAGATTTCAGAAGTGGTTTGCCATTGTCTCCTTCCTAGGGCTGAAAGAGAGTGACTGGGCCAAGGTCATCCAGCTGGCTTTGTGCCTAAGGCAGGACTGGAACTCACAGTCTCTCGGTTTCTAGCCTGGTGCCTTAACCGCTACACCAAACTGGCTCTCTTAACAAAAAATAGCTTTCTGAAATGAAGGACTGTCCTTTATAATAAAGGATGCATGGTCACTGTATGCATAAGTGAATGCTTCTTCCCACTTTATGGAAATGAGAGTTGGGTCTCAGGAGAAACCAAACAGTTGAATGCAGTGGAAATGGGTTATTTAAGTGTGAGGGGTAAATGAAGACAGGTTAGGATCAAGAATGAATAAAGGATGAATTATATTGAATTGAATACAAAACTAAGTGGTTAGTTCCAAAGAAAAAGGTTGAGGGAGGTTGGCCATAACAGAGAGAATAAGTGTGTATCAAATATAGGAAATAAGAGTGAATGGATTTAGAACAGGCCTGAACAACAGATGACCCCCCCGGGCCACATGTGCCTTGCCAACAGCCCACTGGCATTTTAAAAAAAGTCATTAAATTTGCCACCCTCCCAAAAGATGCGCTGCTGAGCACCTCCAACATCTCCAGGCTGTCTCTGCTGCTGCGAGCGCCATCTGATTGGTGCATCAGGTGTTTCTTTATAGCCCACAATGATATTTAATGTATCAGTGTGGCCCTTTCCCCTCAAGTTGTGCATGTCGTGTAGAGGAGAGGAAAGACTTCAGGTATGTTGTTGTTGGATGGAGTTGATGAGATCCTGAAAACAAGAGGGGTAAGAAGTCTCAAGGACAAAAGGCAATGTAATGCAGTGGTATACCTGGGTATAACATAGATTTCATTTCTTTTTCTTACTTCATGCTTCAATTTCTGCGGCTTACTATTTCTTACTCCTTTCTCCAATTTGCATAACGTTTCTTACCCCAAAAGGGAATAGCATTATGGGTAGGCCTCTATGCATGTGTGGCATTAATCCAGCAGTTGCTGGAAACCATCAAAAATACACTGAAGTGCATGGAATAATGGTCTTTTGTATGCAACTCCATCATGTTGGGAATAACTGGTGGCTAATAGATCTGATCTAGAGTCCTAGTTCATTTGAATATTTGAGAAAGTTATTATAATATTGTGAAAGGTATATTACCTTTTTAATACAATATTACTACACTGAATTTCTGTGTTCTGTGGAAGAAATGGCTGATAAATTTTAATCTTTGAATGAATAATTCAAGTGCAAAGTAGGTTGCTAGAAAATGCCTTTGCGTTGTCTTACATGTCTTTTCAATTATATCCAAATTCATTAATTCACAGAGACATTTTAAGCTGCAGCTAATTAAAAATAACTATCTCATGCTGAATGAAGTTGAAAAAAATCTGACACAGTATTGCATTTCTCTACTGGGTTCATTAATAATGCTTTATCTTGTTGGGAACATGAAAATCTACTTGGAATGTTTAGTGTTTGTCCACCTAACTGTTTTCCTTTTAATGAAAATAAGGAAGTATATGATAACTTCACAACAGAAGAAATAGTTTCTTTCAGGAAAACGAATTCTGTAACTATAATTGCAATTTCCCTAAATCTTCAAAGGGTTGCTAAGATTAATTCCTTTGATCTAGGTTATATATTTTATTTATTATTATGTTCTCTGTCATTTATTTGATATAGGAGTGGCCTTTTCAGAACCTGCAGAACCAAGGTTTTAAAGTATTCTTTTAAAGCATATCATTATTTGGTCTCAAAATATAACTTTTCCTATGTGTACAATTAAACTTAATGATAACATGCAATAGCTATCATATTGTTGGTAAGAAACTGCTTGGACTGGAGTTGGGAACTAATTTATTTAGCCTTTCTTCTAATAACTGGATATTAGTAATTAGATGTGGAGGCACAGGATTAGGAGTAGGGAAGTACATATAGTAAAGTTATTCCTTTTGGGGCTCCATTTTTATTTATTTTTATTGTATTTTCTTCTTTATTAGTACAGCGATAGAACAACCAAGCACCCAACTTAAAAAGAATTCACAATAAAGAAAAACAAAGAAACTATAAAAGTAAATATTAAAAAATGCAATTTGTCAACTTAAGGAGGGGCCCAATTTGGAAAAAAGAAATCCCAGTCATAACAGCTGCTGAACAATGGAACAAACTAACCCTGGCAATGGTGGAGTCTCCTTGATCAGAGATGTGTAAATAGAGATTATTAGGGATGATGTTGTGGGGAATTCCTGCACTGGGCAGGGCGTTGGGTTAGATAATATCTGGGGCCTTTTCCAATCCTCATATTCTATGATTCTGTGGCTCTTTGCTGTTGTATTTCAGGGCTATTTCCCACACTTTTAAATATCTTTGTTCCAAAGAAAGATATACTTCAATCTTTGAGTGTTTTGTAATAGTAAATCTGCCTGGTAACAGGAAAAAAAATAATTTCTTGTAGTGCAACAGTTTAGTTCTTGATAAATATAAACAATGAACCTACATTGAATTTATTTATTTATTTATTTATTTATCAAATTTTATCACCACCCATCTCCCCCGCAAAGGAAGAGCTCTGCGTGGTTAGCAACCACTGTTCAATAATTTTTTCCAATTTTCCTAAATAACTAAAATAAACTAAAATCAATAACTAAGTGGGCATTGCTATCAGAAATGATAATATGAACCAGATATATTGCAATCTAGCCAATGAATTCTAGAAAGATTTAAATTAATGTGATGTCATTTTAAAAGGATATAGTACTATCTATGAATTATTTTTATGATATATTCTTAATAACTGAACTCTGAGATGGATTCCTCTGGATATTTCTGCTATATATGGGGCAATCCTCAAAGGCCTCCCACATTTATTTTCATGCCCATCCTTACATCTTCCCCAAACAACCTAAAATCAGCCTTTTGGGGATGGTTATTTTGCCCCCTTTCTCTCTTTCCTTTCTCATTTTGTGTGGAATTAAGAAGGAAAGAAGCGTAAGAGGTCTCTGGAAGTCAAACCATTTTTTCTTTCAATGTTCCCAAACTCGCAGAAATGGCCTCAAATCTGTCCTATTATGTTTCCAGACTGTGAGGGGTGGGGGGTGGGGTGGGGCGATATTGTATGGGAAGAGAACAGTTTGCCTTCTTAGCAGATGCCTCCTGCTACCATTCTCATCCTTAGAATCTTAAAAAAAAACAAGCCCCTTAAATGGCCTTGCTTGTCCATGTCTCCAGGTGCCTCCTGCAGTCTTCTGGAGGATCGGGGGGAGCCTGAGTCGTCCCTCTACCACCTCTACAAGACTGACTTTCAATCTGATTCTTAACTTCAGATCCCAAATCTTCATTCCATAGTTTCCAAGGCTTTCATGAGAACCTGTGGCAGTTGATGTAGCGCTGAAGATGTTCCTCTGATTTAAAATTATGTGGATATACCGTGTTCTTAAAAATGCTGTTAATAGCTTTGACAGGCAAGATTTAATAAGTGTCTCAGAAGGTGATGGAGTTTGTTTCATTCGTAACCAGGTTGGAAGTGGTGGCTGGTTCTTTAGTACGATGCCGCTTATGAAGCAGAGAAGTTTCCCAGGCATTATTAGATCTCTAGCCCTCACCCTTCCCATTTTTTGCACTGCTCATATTGATGTGGTTGAATGTTTTCTAAATGATAGCTTTGGTGTGTGATTCTCATCTTCCTTGCTCTGGAGCCCAAAGGATCATAGATGCTTGAGAACAAAAGGAGCCACATCTGGATCTGTGGTCACATTTCAATGTATGTGTGGCCATATTCCCACAAACAAATTTGTGAACCATATTCCCACAAATTTTGGGGTTATTTTGAAATATAGTTTTAGCAGGATGTCAGAAACTGAATTATGGTTCCCAGCCACACAAAATCTGGCAATGCAGATATAATTTCTTTTCTATGCTGCATCTTCCCTGGCCTCTGAGAGTGGCTTGCGAAACCTGCAGCATACTCCTGAAGGTCTATAAATGAAGCAGCCAGGTAGTCAAGTATGCAGACTTGAGAAGTGTTTCTGTCCTGACATGACTACTGATTTCCTTTTTTAATCCATGTTGTTAAAAGTTCCTTGAGGAATAATTTAAAATGGAAGTCAATGAATCCTTACATGTACTGTTAGGAGGGTGGATTCTGCAACACACAGATATTGGTCTGTTTGTTTTGGTAGTGTTAGTTAGTTATTGTTAATTAGTCAGTCAGTGCCAGCACATGCTTTTCTTTCAAGGCAAATAACAGATTCAGAAGGAAGCTTTTTGTAAGAGTCATAACAGATGGGAATTAAAACCTCCTGCCTGCTATAGATCCTTGTCAGTCCCCTAATTATAGTTCCTGTTTCCCTAAAGACTTTCTTCCTTGCACACATGGCTTGCCATCTTTTTTTTTAATATACCTGCACATAGGCAGCTAAATACAGCATTCACTTGACTGAGCCCCTTACACACCCAAAGGCTGCACCCATCTGAGATCAGTGCTACACGCCTGCATTCCCACAACCCCTTTGGTCTTGGGCAGGTCTTCAGCAGCTGAGCTAATTCACTTCCAGTTCCTCTCCTGCTTGAAAGGGAATGCTGTGAAGACAGTCAGCATGGCAATTGGTGTCCATTGATGAGACTCCCTCATCATTCTACTTCCTGCATCCTGGGATTTCCCCCCTCCTTTCTGGAACCTCCCTCCCCCCATCTTATTTTGGAGTTATTCTAGAGGTGGCTTTGCCATTCCTTCCATATAGTCTCCAGAAAAAGACACAGAAAGGAAATGATTTGCAACAAATAGAATAAGAAATTATGAAGGGTAGAGCAGAAAGCTGGCAGAGCACTGAGCTTTCTACTCCCCATTTGCTAGCGGGATGGCTTTTCAGACCTCTCCTCCTTCATCCTCCTCAGCCCCAGGGTGGAACAGTGAGAACAGTATGGCAGTGCAAGCCAGTGCAAGCCAGTGGAGAGGCTAAGGGAAGTGTATGGTAGTGCCCTGAGGCAGCTACACCTGCCTGGAAGCACAGACATTTTCAGCAGCTGAGTATGCGTTAGGAGTTGTCCCTTTTGGCCGCCACTTGTGGAAAGGATCAGGGACATCAAAGGCTGCCTTGGAAGGTTGGGAGGATTCTGCAGGGCAGAATTCACTTGGGATATTGAGGTTGCAGGAAGAAGAGGAATGAAAAAGAATGTGTAGCATGCAAATCCACCTGTAGTTTTTGCATGCTCCCAAAACACAGGAAAAATTGCCTTCTGGCAGCAAATGGCCAATAAATGATCAATTCTCAATCTACTATTCTTCAGCTGTATTGGCCATTGGCCCTGCTGGCTGGGAATTCTTGGAACCGTAATCCAACACACCTGGAAGACACCAGGTTGGAGAAGACTAGAACAAGATTTCAATGTGATGCAAATGATGGAAACAGTCTGAGTGAGAGGTCACTGGTACAGATAATATTTGCTGAATCCTCTGTCCCAGTCACCTTTACATGCCTGCCCCTTCAAATGTGAAGGGCAGTGATTAGAGGATATTTTTCTCCCTGGCAGGTAATGATGGGTGGGAGGGGAAACACACATGGGGAATCCACCAATCACTGTCTTTTACTTATCCCATCTTAAAATAATGAGGACAACACTAATCACTAGCCTCACAACTGAGGTGGAGAAGAGCTTGGCCATCAGGCTGAGAAAATTATGATATCATACTTTTCTGCGAATTCGGGGATGAGAGGGCTGCACCTAAACTTGACAATGCGTCAAGAGTCAGTTTGGTCTAGTGGTTCAGGTGCTGGGCTAGAAACCAGGAGGTTGTGAATTCTAGTCCTGCCTTAGGCATGAAAGCCGGCTGGGTGACCTTGGGCCAGTCACTCTCTCTCAGCCCAACCCACCTCATGGGGTTGTTGTTGTGGGGAAAATAACAGGAGGAAGGAGTATTAGGAATGTTCCCCACTTTGAGTTATTTATAAAAATAATAAAGGCAGGATAAAAAAAAATCTTTAAAAAAAGCAATGAGGAAGAGCCCATAACCCAGCATTTTGATCCTCACAGTGACCAAATTGATGCTTCTCAGGTGCTTACTGAATGGAGACATGTCACTGTCACAGTACTGTTTCCTTGCAACTGATGTCAGAAATCATCCTGCTTCCAACCCAGTGGTAAGATTGAGTCTTCAGGACTAATTACTCTAGGTAGATCTATCCTTTGTGAATTTATCCCATCCTGTTTTAAAGCCTTCCAAGTTAATGGCCATCATTATTTTTGAGAAAATGAATTCAGCTCCACAGAATAATTATACATACTGTGTGAAAAATGGCTTTTTGTTTTGGTTAGTTCTAGATCTTCCAATCAATTTTTTAGATGGTCATTTGTCCTAGTGTTTTGAAAAGAAGAAAGTTTTTCCACGTCCTCTTTCTCCTTGCCATTCATGTATCATGGGTGATCCCTGATTCCAAAGCAGGAATCCAGAAAGTAGAGCCTGGGAGCTTCAGACAACCTGCCATCAACACCATAGTCTTCTAGTGTGGGTGTGGCCAATATGTTTAGCCCCTGTTTTGCATTTTCAGATTTTAGGGTAAAGGGCAAAATTGTTGTCGTTTATTCGTTCAGTCGCTTCTCACTCTTCGTGACTTCATGGACCAGCCCACGCCAGAGATTCCTGTTGGTCGTCAACACCCCCAGCTCCCCCAGGGACGAGTCCGTCACCTCTAGAACATCAAAAGGGCAAAATAGGTACTTTAAATCTTTGGGGGAATCACCAAAATACAGGGCCTGACATCACCCACTTTGGGATGTGTCCCACACGAAGCCTAGGGTGCCTCTTGAGTGGACAGAAATTGTACACATCTGCTGCAGAACATACAGTATGTAACAGTTCCCTCCCTCCCGCCCCCTTTCTCTTACAATATAAAGTCCTGCCTCACCATAAATGCACTAGGCTAGCTAGATAATAAGGATCTCTTTCTACCTCCTGCTCCACCACATATTGTTCCCAAATGGCAAGATACTACTTAGTATAGTTGTATATCCATAGGCTGCCTTTCAGAAGAGACTCTACCGATTTTTCAGATATTGGAGCTTAGGTCAGTGAGCAGAACCCTATTTTTCCATTGGGTATTGGAAGTGTATATGCAAATTTTGGATACCCCCTTTATACCAATTGCTCGTGATAATGGTTTTCCAGCTATATACCGAGGAACTGTGGAATTCTGCAGAAACAAAAAATGGATTCCTCAATTAGGAAATCAGAGAGTCATGGCATGCAAACTTTCCATGACTCATTAATTTCTTAATTGAGAAAACGGTTTCTTCTGCATTAGAAACCTCCTTCGGATAGACACAGGAGCAAGTTGGGAGTTTTCTTCTAAAGCAGAATTGCAGGTAGACATTAGGTTTGTGGGTTCTATTTTACTTTTTCACTGAAGCTCTGAGGTTTATTAACTTCAGCCAGATGAAAAATAGCTCAGTAGGGCACATAAACATTTTAAAAAAGTGGCAGATATCCTTCCAAGCACTTGTTTTTATTGTGAGATTGGAAGGCTTGGATGATCAGAAGGCTGGTCATCTGGGAGTTCCCCGTGTTGACCACTGACTCTGGAATAAGTTGAATGTGGTTCTCCAGTTCAGGGATTCTGAGGGACAGATGTGTTTCTCAGCAAGCAAACACAACTGGGAAGTCACTGAGGCAGTATTTCTCAAATTGAGGCTCTGGATTTGCCATGGGATTTCAGATGTTTCTGGATTTCTTCATCTCCGAAGGTCTGCCAGACAGAAGAACAGAGCGATGGGCAGATTAGAATAATTATTCACCTGATGGGTCTTTCAGGGATAACTGTTCTGTGCTCTGGGTCCATTTGTATTCGTTTCATTAAAGGTTTCAATGATTTTGTTTGTCCTTTCAAATGGGCCTAAACAAATCCTATATTGGAAGACTGAAGGTAGATCTTCACAACCTGCTTACCTGAAGCTCTGAGGTTTATTAACTTCAGCCAGATGAAAAATAGTAGCTCAGTAGGGCACATAAACATTAAAAAAAGGATATGCCCCAATAACCATTTTAAGCATCACACTTCCTTACCACATTGCTTTGTCTCCTCCCCAGTCTGCTGTGGAGGCAGCTTAAATTCAGCTTTCCAAGTGTTTCTCTAGATGCACTCCTCTCTCATGCCTGCTGGGTCCCTGAGTCTTTAAATAAAGGAAGCAACTAAATAACAGCCAGCTAAGTTACACTGGTTTCTCTCTAGCCAAATGTGGAATGAAAGCAAGGGGACGGGGTGAAAGGATTTTGAAAAATTAAGATGCATGATTAATACCTTTTAATATTTATTTTAAATATGTTCCTTGATAAGCAGCTTCATAGAACTTGCATCATTTCCAAATGGCAAAGGCCAAAGAATCCCACAAACTAAAAAATACAGATTATAATTACTTATATGGGTCCAAAATCACTATTCACATTACTACTCAGTTTTATTATTTTATTTTATAAATTAGAGTTGAATAATTGGGTGAACATGGTCTTTTTAGTTTTCTTTTAAAGGGTCACAAATATCATCACATGATCTCTTTTCATAATTGCTGTAACCATTAAAAATGAAAGAGAAGCACAATTCAAAAATATTACATATCAACATGAATATGTCAGGAATATTGTTCTTAATAGCACATGTAAAAACATAATCCCAATGTTTTTATGTTATTGCACTAACTTGTGCAAATGTATTTATAGTGTAATAAAAATGTATGAAAGTGCAAAAGTTTAATGTGCATTTTTTAATTTAGAGGAAGTGACAAAATGAATAGATTTGAATTATGTGAGTTTTGTACAAATAAGGAATTGAAAATTGATTGCTGAATTCACTAAGATGGAAGGAAAAAGGAAGCAGCTGTTAACCAATTAAATACATGGTGGAGAAACACTAATGTTCAAAGCAAGCACCCTGATCTATAGAAACCAACAACAAAATATGTACTGTGTATGAATTCAACATTTTCCCCTCATTAACAAAATTAAAATTAAAAATTCCCTGGACATTTTACAATTACACTAATTGTTTTTTATATATTCATCGCTGAGTTTCATAATGGTAAAATGGAATTTGATTCTGGGGGGCTGAGCTTATCCATGCAATTTCAGTTCATACTCATTATGCTGCGTGAATAGTTTGAGACACAACAACTTGTTTTTGGAAAGAGGGCAATGGAGGGATTAAGAGTCTTATTCTAATGTTACAAAGTGTGTCCAGCTGGAATGGGAAGGTCCACTGCATTCACTCATAGTACATATTCCCTGAAACTTAGCGGGGAAAAGAAGAAATTGTCTTTGTATGGAAAAGTTACATTCCATTGTCTTAAATCACGCTGCAACATTAAATTCTTTGCTAGAACAGACATGATTTGTATTCAAACCCACCTGCAGTGGGTGAATTTAGATATAGTCATGGTTTGAGTTGATACCACAAGATGAGATCTGGACCCAATCTAAGCAGAAATAACTCCATCTACAATGTTATATTTTTCCGGTACTCTGTGGTAGCAATTCATGTTCTGAAAATTTCAGCCAGTCTGAAGAAATTTAAATGTTGAACAAAGTGAAAACTTGAATCTTGAAGACTGACTAGATTATTACAGTATAAGTAACCACTGACTTAAGTGGCAATACAATTTTTCAATAGTTTACTGTATATAGTAGCTAACTTTGTTACAAGTATTAGCAGGAAGCAATAGTACTAGCTGAGCTTGCAAATTATACTCTATTCAAAAGTGTGAGAAATGTTTGTTGAATAGGTACATTACGCACATACTAACTCCCAAACTTTGATGTACCAAGCAGTAAGAGTTATCTGCTGCCTCTTTCCAGTAGCAATTTATCTTCACTTTGGCCACTGGCCAAGAACAAAACAAGGAGATTCCTATCATGGCACAGAGTATCCTGAATGAATCTTGGAAAATCTAGTCATTACTGATTTGTAATCTTAGAAAGTTCAGCAAATATACTGTACTGACCCAGAAGGAAAAGAACCCTGGACATACCACCTAAAATGGTAGATCTTCATCTACTGGCATTCTTTTTGACATAATGCAGGAACTTGATTAATTCAATTCAAACGGACAGGTGTGATATGCTTGTTGTTCACAATCTTTTAAAAAATTATATAGGCAGGCACTGATCAAAGTAGTGTCTTAGACCCATACCTTTTCCAATCCATACATTTTGGTTTCCAAATCTGACTCTCAAGATCTTAAATGATTTATGATTTAATTTTGGGGTAACTAAACCTGAATAAAGAAGCCTTGTGTGGCGCAGAGCGGTAGGCGGCAGTATTGCAACCGAAACTCTCCCCACAACCCAAGTTCGATCGCAGCGGAAGCTGGATTCTTGGGCAGCCAGCCCAGGTCGACTCAGCCTTCCATCCTTCCGAGGTTGGTAAAATGAGTACCCAGCTTGCTGGGGAAGGTGACAACTGGTGAAGGCAATGGCAAATCACCCTGCTATAGTCTGCCAAGAAAATGTCACGAAAGTGGTGTCCCTCCAAAGGGTCAGACATGACTCGGTGCTTGCACAGGGGACCTTTCACCACAAACCTGAATGAAGTTTGATTGAGATTCTTTAGTTGAAAATTAATTTCCACATACCATTCTTCAGATGCTCAAGGGAGTATAAAAAGAATGGGTAAATAACATGATGTATTGTTTGAGGTAGAATGAATATTCCTGTTCACTGAAGAAAATGTCTTCATTTTCATTGAAGAAAATGTCTTCAGTGTCTTAGCAACACTAAAGGATCTAGTATATAGAAACTCTAGTCAAGCTAAGAAGATAGTTTCCTAATTCGTTTATCAGTGATATGTAATAAAAAAGAAAACTAAACATATATACATATATAACATCATCTTTTATTAAAATAATTGTACATTTTATATACAAAAACATATGTACAAGGAAAATAATGTACAAGAATTTAAGCTGCCATCTAGTAGTCTGACAGTTTGCCAAATCCTTTTCTTTATCTTGTGGTTTAGTTGGTATAACCCTGTTATGCATTTTTTACACTCTCCACAATATCTATTCAGTTGACATCTTGAAAAGCACAATGCAAATAACCCATACATTCATCAACCAGCTTTAAAGCATATTTTCACTGGAAAAAATGTAATGTGGCAATAATCTAAAATATGTCCAAAGTAACCAGTGGAATGTTTTATAAACACAATTTGGAAGATATATGGAACAAAAATGTATCTGATTTTCACAGTTTCTCACGCTAAACAGTTTACACTATAGGGCTCCAGACTGAAGGCCAAAATAAATTTGGAGAGAAAAAAGATAACCAAGAAATATCTGGTTGAATGCTCACCTGCACACACAAATAGTTGTACTTGAATTCACAAAGTGCTTCGCCAATCTTCCAGAGGGTAATGTTAAACCTATACTCTGGATGGCCTTAAAAGATATGTCAATTTACCAACAGTGCGAAGCTTCTGTTTTTATTTTCTTCATGTTTAAAATTATTTATGCACTAATCCTACTAATGGATGGACAAGGGAAAAAAGCAGCATACAGGCCTTAATGGGCTCATAATGTAGTTAGGCACATGAAGTGCAGTTTTATCACAAAGATATTCCCAAACACACATGCATGCATGGCTTGGACTTTTCAATTCTAAATTTGAAGAGTGTCAACAACTGATCAATATGCCAGTTGTTGACATCCAAAATAAAACAGTACAAGCCTAGTGATAAAAAGGCTTACATGCCACAAGATATAGGGGGCAAATTGGACAGTCGTAGGGATTCCAACAAAGAGAATTCAAGGCCGGGCTTTGAGTCAGATGAAATTGCTTCTGCAGAAAAAAAAAGAAAAGTAAACGTTTAGAATATGGTTTCACTGGAAACTTAAATATAGTGGAGCATCTATCACAAGTTCAATAAAATTCCCATAACCCATTACCAAGCATATATGTGTATGATAATCTTCTCTCCCCCAATGGAGCTCTCTAGATTGGGAGAGGTGGATAGAGGTCTATAACTAAATATGGGTAGCAAGATCTTAGCCCAAATCATCCTAATTCCAATCGGCACCAACTTCCATGAAATGCAGTGCATGTACCTCTCAGCACCCCTGTTATGATAAGGCAATAATGAGAATAGACAATGCATGACTCTATAATGCTGGCCTGAAGATATTTGTGCGTAGAACTATCAGAATGAAGGCCCTAATATGTGACAAAGGACATTTGTTATTCAATAATACTCTGATGAGATAAAGACAGACAGATACATTTCTACAATCTGAATGTATAAGGTGAAATGTTTATACCTATGTTTGTTAGATCAAAGGCAGTATCATGTTCATGCAAGGTAAAGTCAATGTAGTTATGCTGCATTCCAGATTCATTTAGTAGGAACCCTTTTCCGCCAATGCAGTTTTGATGCCAATCAGAGCTGTAAAGAATCTGCTAGGAGACCAAAACAGGAAAGATGTGAGATCAACTATCTGAATTCTTTTCTGGTTCAATTCAAAGACACAGTTAATTCCTTTCTAAGATGCAGGTTATAAAACAAGATTGCAGTTGCAATCTTAAATTACATGGATCTCTATGATTTAATGAGATTCAGAAGCAAAGAAAGACACACTAAGTATCCCTCCCCAACCCTGAACAATGGAAACTCCCTTGCACATAGCAATGACACCCCCATGAATTATTGCCCCATTCATTCCGTGTATTATCCCAATGCCAAAATTATTCAGTTAAAAAAAAAAGAGAAAGAGTCTTACATGGCTAAGTGGAGAATTAAAGCTATCCTCATCTTCATCAGTTGTGAGGTTATATGAAGCCATCAGAGAAGGGAAGGGAGAGGAAAGAAGCATACCCAATGAAACTCAGAATTCTTGTTTACTAAAAGTTTATTTTCCAGTTTTCTATTATCAACAATAACATTTATATTGCTAGTCAGTGACAAAATATAGCATTGGATTTACGCAAGTACTGTAATGCCTCTGTCTTCGATTCATACCTGCTTAATATATAGAATTCTTTTACTGAACAAGGCAGGTTGTACTTAAGCATTTATAAGTCCCATTTATTTCAACAGAATAAATTTAGGTATATATTTCCATTCTCTCAATAAATCAATGAGATTTACATGTGCTTAACTTTCACTAGGTCAGGCCTGAAATGAACTAAAATATAAAAAAACGTTCATATCATTATATCCTGAAAAAACATTACATATTACATCATACTTCTAAGTAAGAATGCATTGGATGAGACTTCATTGAAAGCTTTGACTTCTGAAAAAGAAGGTAGAGGATAGAAGCCAACCTAAACAGCCTTCCTTAATCGGAATTTCAGCTCCTGTGAGCTGAAAACCATATTGTCTAGAGCATTATGGGAACTGAAGTCCAATCCGTCTGGGCAGCTGACCTAACCCTGCCATATTCTTGGTTCTGTTCCTCAATCCAATTATGATCAATCAGTGGTCAACTGGTTCTGAACAATTAAATACCAACCATCAGAAGAGGAAGGGATGGGTGAAACTTGAAGTTTGTATATGTTGTTTGTGCTGTCAGGCACCTGAATATCCAGTGGACAATTCCTCCAGTCAGAACTGTTTAAATCACATGTGGAAAGACCTGAAAAAGTCCATAGAAAGTATGTGTTTTATAATGCAAGAGAGGTTTTTTTTTTCCCCCTAAGATGGTCCTAAAATCTAGGGAAGCCATTTTGTTTCACACAAACAGACAAAATTGCTTGGGTTGACCCCCACTCCCACCCCCGATGAACAAGACATGAGATGCTCTGCCCAGACAAATAACTGATATTATGGCTTAAGTTGATGGTCTGACTAACTTAATGGCCGAGTTCCTTCAACACACTCAGCCACAAATCTAATCAACCCCCTTTCAGCTGGTCACATAAATCCAGCCTTTTCATTTTCTTTAGTTTTTAGAAGTTCTCTAACAGTTTGTCAGGAATTTGTCAGTGTGGAATAAATAAATTAAGAAAAACAAGATACCTTTTCTAAAATGCCAACACAGCCTTGGCGTTTTTCATTCAAGCAAGCTGAAAAACGGGCTCAGCAGGCCGGGCTTTTTCTTCTGAAAGCCACCAACTGACTAAAACTGTTTCTCACCTAAAGTGCTGCCCACTTCCATTTCCTCTTCTGTTTGGCTGGGGAGCACATAGCCACTATGGTCATCAGGTAACTGGATGCTGTTTGTGGCTTCAACTATCTCTTCTGCCTTAATATCTTCCACTGGCTGCAAAAGATGAAGGACCTCCGTTATGGCAAAATGTCAATTTATGTCTTTTAAGGTCAAGACATGTGAATGTTTACATTTCATTATATCTATCTATCTATCTATCTATCTATCTATCTATCTATCTATCTATCTATCTATCTATCTATCTATCTATCTATCTAATTTATCCCTGCCCATCTCCTCCCGTCGGGGGACTCTGGGTGGTTTACAACAATCGATTAAACAATCGATATCTGTTATTATCCCTTTGAGAGGTATTTTCTGCACAGCTTTTGGCAGAAGTAAATTGTCAGAGCTGTGATTTCCTTGTTTGAGATTTGTTTTCATGTAGGAAAATGACCTGCTCTTTTAAAAAAAAGGTTCAGACAGCAATTGTCTATAGCTAAAATATGAATGGGATGGTTGAGTGAGCTGGGAAACCAAATTGATTTTTATTTTGAAAGATTTCACTACTGCCAATAATGTGGCAGAAGGGATAAAAAGCTTTCTCTTTTAAAAAAAGAGTTAACTAATAAAATGTGATCAAGAAGTTAAAGATAAGTTACACTGTCTGAGTCCCAAGATGCTTCTCTCTTTCCTTCAATGGGAATGATTTCCGCCAGCACCCATCTGTTATTCTCAGTAGGAAGATCTTCAATGGGTGCAGAGAAATGGGAAGTTCCCACTGTATGAAAGCTGGACAGTGGCATCTTCAGGGGTGGTGCAGAGTTCAAATCTACAAAGTGCCAGGCACAACTTCTGTCATGACGCTGGGCCAGCCACCTTGCAAATTTTGACTTCTCCCCTGCAGATACCCATGAATCTGTACCTTTTAATATATCACATGCATGCTTTACTTAAACTATGGAAGAAAATACATACCTGGTATGTATGGTTTTACATGTTTTATGTTTTTATGGTATGTTTTATGGTTGTTGTGAGCTGCCCAGAGTTGTGTTTTTAGATAGGCGGCCATACAGATCTTTTAAACAAACAAACAAACCACATACATACATACATACATACATACATACATACATACATACATACCTTCCTTGGGCTTTTGTTTTTTAGAGACTTTGACTTCTTTTCTGTTTGGGGGGAAAAAAAAGCAAAAACACAGGCTTAGAATAAACACATTTGTAAGAGAGAGTGGGCTACAGACAATGCAACTGTCAGACAATTCAGGCATTGTCCATCTTACACCTAACACATTTCCTTCTTGAAGTGTGCAATAGTGGAAGTCTATTGGCTGCAAAGCTATAGCCATTGTTGGTAAGTTTTCCAATGGATTTTGGTGGAAATTCATAAGACTTAGAAAGATAGCCATAGACAGGCGATGTGACAATAGACAACTATCATTCATTTGAAAATGATTCAATGTTTCTCCTGCTGCCAAGAATATATTTCTAGTAGATTGATAGTTATCTTTAAGAACCTAAAGGCCTAATAAGATCCCTTTCTATAAGACAAAACATCTAATTAATTCAACATCCTTTACTGCATATTAGCAAGCAGATGGCTAGAAAAAGTCCAAAAGCGGGACTTCAGGGCAATCACCTATTCCTCCTGTCATCTCCTAATGATTCATTTTTCCAGTGACTGGTATTGACATCTGTCAATAATCTAGAAAGCAGAACACAGCTATAAATCTACATAATGATCTCTAAAAATGAGCAAAGCTGGTGGCCAACCATCACCATATCTATCTCACAGGTTGATCCAGACAAAGTAATTGAAACTTCTAAGGGAAGATTTAAACTGCAATTTTGCAAATGTACATGTGTGTATGGCCACCTTCACCAAACCATCTTAACCATAAGACTGCTGAGATGGCTGCCCTTCAAGTAACACTGGAACCAAATTTTATATTTCAAGTATTGAAAATATACCCATCCTTAAGTTTTGAGCAATACCTTTTCTCTGTGATTTTACTGAGGGCTTCAGCATCCTATAGACTCGGATAGCACTGGAACCTTTGCTAATGCTTTGATCCTTCACCTCTTGAATGTCAGGCAAGGAATTCATGGCGCAACGGAAATTTGCCTTCCATGTTTTTGGGTCAGGCTGTACATCACCTTCTTTGTACCTCCCTGTAAAAAGACATATGGTGTAAATCTAGGTATGCAAAAAATAAAGGCCACATCTATCCAGCAGGATCCTAAATCTCGTTATGGCATGTTACACAAAGGTACTGAGAGGAACCCACTGTCGCATCTGTATGCTTGACACTGGCTTCTTTCAGCCTGTGCAGCTTAGTGTAATTCCCACATACAAATGTACTGTTGATACAAACCTTAGTTACTGAAGGTATCAGTTGAAATCAGAACTTAGATATCATTGAGTTAACCCACTGATTCCAATGCGCCCAATCTACATATGACTTAATCTATATCCAACCCACAGTATTCCTATAAACGTATTCCTATTTGTTTAGTGTTAGGGGGTCATGATTTGACAATTGGTACAGAAATGAAATTCAGATGGCCTTGACCCTGATGACTTTCTTGAAGGCCCTGAAGACTTGGCCTTTCCCCCAGGTGCTGGGGCTGGTATGCTAGTGGAGCCTAGCAGGTATGTGCTTTGGATTATGGTGTTGGAGATTTTGAGTTTTATGCTATTAGAAAATGTTTTAGGATCCTCAGCTAGGTCTTTGGTTGTTGTTGTTATTGTGCTTTTATTATTTTTATTATTTATTATTGCTTAATAAATAAATGTAAATAAATACATAAATGTGGAACACCATCAAACTCTTTCAACATACAAGAGCCATTCTTTGTGACCAAAAATCAAAGAAAAAAATGCACAAAGGCTCAAAAAGGCAGTTTTGGGAACTCAAGAGTTGTACCTCCAGGATATCTGGAGGACAGCAAAATTGAGAAGTCTGCCCACATCTATTTGGACTTAAGAAATTCAAGTCCAAATCTAGAATGCTCACTGAAGAAGGCCAATAACTTCCCATATTGAGTGCCAGGAGTTTTAAGTGTGCAAATAATGAAACTGAGGAAAAAAGCGGTTGTGCACTGCAAAGAGAGACCTTTGTCAGTATGCCAGGACTGTATTTAGTGGCAAACCCAGAAATGCCACTCCATAGTACTGAAAGTAAATGACCAGCTCATCATTATCTCTTGAAGTGATAGACTTGGAAACAGATCCCCATTTTTCTCTCATCAGCCATTCATGAAGACTGTGGTGGCCAAAACTCTTGCAGAGCTGATAATTCTGACAGGCAAATACAATAGCACAAACTAATAAGGCTCTGTGTGCTACAAGTACCCGCATATGCACAAGTCAGCAGCTGAACCCATTGCCAGCTAGTTACAAGATAAAATACATTCTTTTAGGGTCTTCCCAGTTGTTTCGACTAGTAGATGCTAGGGCCGTACTTGCTTCAAAAACTATTTAGAAGAGGTGCTTTGAAATGCACAGGAGCCAAGATCTGCTTAAAGTGGCTCATCAATTTTCAGCCTTCTCTGCAGTGTACACCCTACTAGATACACTGACCACAGATACTCAGGAAGGAACACAAGCTCTTTGCCCAAAGAGGCAGGGCAAAAAGAAGGGATCCCTTTTGCTGCTGTCATTAAGATGATTCCTTCCCCCAAACAGAGTAATGGTATGAGTCTCTAGAAACGGGTTTTGCTATTACCAGGGCAAAACAGCACATACCTGTATGAATGGCCCAGTTTTTGAAAAGATAGGCGTCTTTTTCCAGTTCCCACCCATGCTTAGCTGCATGTTTCCAAGGGATCTGGAACACCTTTTCTTCCTGCAATTGAAAAATACAATTCCGAATAAGCATCACTGAACTGTATAGAGAAAACAAAATCAAGAAAACAGTAGGAAGCTGTTCTGCCAAGTGTCCAGGCAGTCATCAGGTGCCCAGACAATTGGTTCTTTTAGATCCAATGATCACACCAGTAAGTAAGGAGATTTTAAGCTTTGTTGTTTAACTGTGGCAGGCAAATTAAATAGAAACACAAGAAAACATACCAAGACAGATGATAAGAAATCACACTTCAGCTGTCGGGAGCCCCAGTAAAGCAACAGCAGAGAGTGCCCAAACCAATTTTGCACACAGCACCAGGGTCTGTGGCCAAGCAACAAACTCAAGAGGCAATCCTAAGGTTTTTATCAAACTCTGCCCCCAAAACTTCATGACTCTGTTTCCATTTTACTGAGACTGCAGGATGTAACCTTGACTAGATAGTTCCTAGGGTTTGGGGCACCTGTTTATGACATAATCTTATTTATTTATTTATTTATTTATTTACTATCTCGCCTTTATTATTTTTTATAAATTACTCAAGGTGACGAACATACCTAATACTCCTTCCTCCTCCTCTTTTCCCCACAACAACAACCCTGTGAGGTGAGTTGGGCTGAGTGACTGGCCCAAGGTCACCCAGCCAACTTTCATGCCTAAGGTGGGACTAGAACTCTCAGTCTCCTGGTTTCTAGTCCTGTGCCTTAACCACTAGACCAAACTCACTCTAATCCAAGAGCCTGGGAAGCTATACAGATAAGCTAGTGCTAACATAAACAATCTTGGGGTTTTCTCTTTTCCCAGCTTTTCAAGCAAGAGTGAAAAACAAGCAGGTTAAGCATAGCTCAGAGTGAACTCTAAATTTCTATAATCTTAATATGAAGGAGAAATAAAAAAATGTCTTAAACTCCTCGAAATACAATGGTCTTCCAGATTGCCACTACAGAAGCTGAAAATGAAGAACAACCCCCAACTTGTGAACTAACCTAGTACAACAAGGCTGCATTTCTGTTGATTTATTTTGTGTATTACTACATATAGCCTCAAATGCAATAGAATAGCATTGAATAACCTGGTGCTGTATAAAACAAAATGAACAAAAAACCATTTTGATTTCTTTCCCTAAAGTTTACTGTAACATATGTAAACTTTCTGGATATAGTCTTAACCACAGAGAAATGGGTCTGTTAGCTCTGCCTGAACTTCTTACACATTTCAACTATTTGGCAAAAGAGTAAGAACATACTGTCAAGTCATTAAGTTATCTTAGATATATTAAAACATAAGTAAAGTTCAAACTGAGTAATATGCTAAATTAATCTTAAACATAATGTCAATATTTATTTGATTTGCATTCTCAAGTTCTTTTCAATATTTTTCTTCATTCCAAATATCTCTGAGATATTTGATCTTATTTTTTCCAGCTATGGAATTCTTGGCATTTTTTCTATTCTTTGTTATCAAGCAACAAACTGCTGAAGTTTCACTATTTTCCTCACTATAATGTTCTATTTTCTCATAATATCCTTGTTTTAAACTTGAAGCAAGAAAAGTATACACGAAGCTAGCCTTTTAAAAGATAGTACGTGAATGAAAGTTTTCTATACCTTATTGATCCAAGAAAGTCCAGGAATTTTATTTGAATTAATCTGCAATTCCAGCCAAGGCCTCATGCGCATCCTTGCTTGTGGCATTCTGGCTCTAAAAAAAAAAAAAAAAAAGTCGGAAATTTTAAGTACAAGAAAAAATCTCTAACTTCTAGGAATATCATGGAGACCAATGGCTGATACTATAATGGACAATGCATTTTCCCCAAAAATCTTTTTTAATCATCTATTTGTTCCCTAATTTATCTATAAGGAAACCAGTGTTTTTATTCATCCAACACCATCTGTTGATCACACACAGGGCAGCCAAGAGCGTCTTCCAGAACAGACATGTGAGCCTGGAAAAAGATGTGACTGCTTTAATGATTTGAAAGGAGGTATTTCTTCTGCATGTTCTGAAACACCTCTTTCAAGGCATCTGCATAAGCGTAGTCTCCATTTTCCTTCTCTCCACATACATTACAAGGCCATCCATCTAGAGAATGCCACCATGTGCTTCTGCTCTTCTGCTGCAGAACTTACCATATATTTGATCACAGTAGACAGTAAGAGCTAGATGAAGATATCAGAAATGTATCAAGACCCACATTAAGCACTGCTGGCATCCCACATATACCAACATATGAGGGGGACAGCTCTGCTGAGCAGTACAATAACTTCTTCAAACATTGGCTCAGGACATTACTTATTTTCAAGGTAAATTCTTCCCAATGCCCCAAACTCCAGTGTGTGTTCTGTTCCTCCCCTCAAACTAAAGTACTGCCACTACTGAAAACACAAGCCAGGAAACATATTTTCTTGAACAACCTCAACAAAGCAGCAGGTAGGGTTAAAGGAGAAAGGCTTTTGATTCCCCTCTCCCACATCGGCATTCCCATGTTTTGTTTTATGTCTTACCCCTTTGATATGCTATACAGTAGTTCTTTTCTTGAAGCTTCATTTCTTAGGAATACTAGGAATTTAACTGAATATCTGCAGCTACAGCCATTAAATCAGTAATAAAATGTTTACAGCTTAGATGAAAACCAAACCGGAAATATTTCTTTAAGGAACACATGCTTAATTTCCAGATGGCACTGTCAGACAAAGTTGTAACAGAAACGATCCGTACAGCTATCTTCACAAAAGTGAGAAAGTAACTTCCATCTGCAGAGGTAAAGTGGAAATGGCTTTTCCCTATCCTGCTCTGCCCCTACCCCCCACCACCAGCAATTTCCAAACTTCTTAACTTTAGCAAATCTTTTACAAATGCGATTTTCTGCCATGGATGCATTGGCACACCTTTTTAGGGTTCAATGAATTACACAGAATCAGCTCATCAAATGTCCTGGTCAGGCCTCACATACGCCCTGGCTGAATGCAGGCACCCAACTCCCTCCAGTAACAGCTTATTGCAAAGGGAAATTTGAGGCATTCCACTGAAATTGGGACTCTTGCATTTTCTGAAATGCTTTTTAAAGCCTGTATATTTACCCATTCCCAACAGCACAAGATGTTTCATCATGTATGTCTGGCAAACAGATATGCATGTTTGTAGCATGAGTTAGAACAACCCAATGGCACCTGTACTGTGTGCAAGGCGTAATCTGAGGCCTGTGTGTGGTCTTTGGCCATGGAGTGTGTTCAAGAGCTAAGAGACTCAATCCTACCCCTGTATGAGAAGAAAGGCAAGACAGAATTGGGGACAGAAAATAAGGCTATAAAAGAGAATGCCTTGTGAAGATTTGGACAACTCAACAGTTGTTGTCTCATGGTGCCACCCTCCTGTGGTACGATGTGATAAAGAACTGTCCAGCACTCTGCATTCTAACAACCACTTCCAAACATAGGTGCAAGCAAGTCCCATTCTTTTCAGCAGAACTTGGGTCCATGTCAGAGGACCAGAACCGGGGGTTATGTGCAGTTAACTTCTTGAAGGCCACCATGTTACCGGATCTCTACAGAGGTACAATCCCTTAATGCCTGAAGTGCAACACAATTATCTCGGTAGGGGAAAAAAAATCAACTGCATTCTGGTACCTACATGATCCTCAACCTTGAAATGTAATGTGTGAAAAACTGCTCCTGGGTAAGAGCTGTACTTCCTGTAAAGTAAAGCAGGAGGAGAGAGGCCACCTTGGCTGTTCTTTGCTGGCAAGCAAAGCTATCTTTTTCACTTAGGCTCGAGGTATTGGGCTTGTTTCTATTGTTTGTTACTTCTTAATATTTCATTATAATGTTGCCATTTCATCTGTATTTCTCTTGCACTTCCACCTGCAAGGGATTGGTGGAGGGACAGGATATATTTAATATCCCTCCCTCCCTCTCAGATTTGGACACTGCCTGACTCCAAGGTGACTCGGGGTTAGATTTATCTCCTACTTTTCCTCCAACTCAAGGCAGGTGACATGGGGATCCTTTCATTTTATCCCCTTAACAACTCTCTGAGATTGATTGGCTTAAGAGAAAAAGATTCACCCAGTCATCCAGTGAGTTTCCATGGCTGAGGGTGGACTTGAGCCTGGTCCCCCCAGTCCCCATCTAACTTGTTGACCACTATGCCACCCTGGTTCTCAGAGTGAAGAAAGAAAGAAAACTAAAAATGAACAGGCTGCAAGGTCACTGCATTGACTGTATGGAGATGTCCACAGGAACTTTCTGCTTTCATCACAATGACAAAAATGCACCAGAAGACCCACCTCTTTCATGATGCTGATACAGAAAGGGTGGGGTGTGGATCAGAACACCTCAATGCAGCTTTCATCATGCTGCCCCCCCCAACGCAGCTGGATCCATTACCTCCTAATATTCAGTTTGGACAACTCTTTTTAACTTTAATGACCTTTCTAGCTGGTGAACTTTCCCTGGAATGCCTGACAGACGCAAACTGCCCTTTATGCATGGTAGCAAGACTCAGAACTGAAAATGTTCCTTACATTGTGGGGAATTTTTTATAAAAGAGCGTGAGATCCTGCGCTGGGAACAATGTCATTTGGCATAAGCAAACACAAGGCCTGATGATTTCCTGTTTGCAAGATCTGGATTGGGGCCAGGTAGTTTCAGGCTGCATAACCTCACTTGGAGGGGCACACAATAACTCAACATTACTAAAAGGGACCCCATCTTTACTGTTTAAATCCTTAACAAAAACATCTATGAAGGAAGGTCTCTGAAGAAACAGGCCAAGAACATCTACTGCTCCCTAGAGGTTATCAATTGGCCTACTGAATCTTCTACATTCCAGCTAATAGTAAGGATACAGCTTGGACTTAAAAAGGTCCCACCTCCAAACCAGAACAAGCTTGTAGTTTAAAGACCTCAGTGCTGATTTGTGTGTCCTACAAACAGATCTTCTTATGCTCCACTGGAATTTAATTCTGGCTGGTGTCCTGATTCCTTGTTGCAAAGCATAATATGCGTGACACTGATCTTCAAGGCTCCTGCGCAAAGGGTATGCCACAGGGTGAACCACAGGCATTCTGCATTTTCATGCACTTGTGAAAGAAGCAAATATATGCACTACATGCATTTGTTCTAGGACATTTAAAGGAAACCTGCAAATCATGTATTTACTTTCATGGAATAACTTCCATGCTTGAATTCAATGGGGGATCATCAGTAAAGACTGAATGGCAAATTTAAATGTTTATGTTTTAAGCATGGTCCTGGTCCCTTCCTTGCCAGGTGCATTATGATTCTCTGGAAAGAAATTTCAAATATTATTACAAGAGGTAAACGTGTTCCTTCCACCCAGTTCCACGACTGTTTGTCTCATACGCATATTCATCCCTGCAAGGCATTCAAGACAGCAGTCCACTGGAGATCTCTTACCCATTTCTCCAGCTTTTTCCATAATCCTTTCTAAGATTCTGATTTGTTTTAAATTTTCTTTTTCTGCGGATATTCTGGACAGGAATCAAGGATACCAAAGCTAACAATTTGGCCTGTCTCTCCTCACCCCGCCCCCTTCTTTCTCTTCTCTCTCCAAGCTCTACTTCCTGGTCCAACAACAAAAGAAACACCAACACCCATTACTGTAAATCACGTTCACAAAATTCTCTTTGGCAAAACTCGGATAGAAACAGAGTGAGCAAAGCCAACTTTTTGCAACTTTGCAGATGGAAGTATTACTGTTGCAATTTAGAAGCAAAACAAACTCGCCTTTCCCACTTCGCAGCAATTCCCTTATCCGGGACCGAGTCACAGGCGCGCTGACCGCATCTTGCATTAATTCTACCGGACCCCATGGGCGGGCGCGCTTCTGCAGATAATACTGTGGTGCTATCGCTCGCTTCACCTGACTCTTCGGTTACAGATGGTGGGGAAACGTTCCCCCCCCCCATGTACTTTGAGGACATTTCCGTCCTTTAAGGCATTTTATAGCGACCCTGAAATAGGTCACAAGAGGAGTTTTTAAAGGAATTCTTACTGCAAACGGCTAACCGCTTCTTTGGATGCCTCCGACGCAGCTAGTACATTTCCCCCCATCTAAATAGGGCTAAATGGGAAGGGGACATGCAAACATGCAGTGCACTGCAGCACTTAAATCAAGCAAGCAAGCAACCCCCGGTGAGCCTACCTGAGCCTCCGATCCCTAGCGGCAATGCACTTCAGACCGCTTCCGCCACCCCACCGCCCCGTTCCTGCGAGACCACGGAACCGCTCCGGATGAAAGTTATTCCGTAGGGCCCTAGGTGAGGGTGCCCAATGTAACGTGCACAGAACTGTACGGTGCCTGTCTGATTTAGGCGCGATGCCGCCAGCAGCAGGACAACGACCCACCTTCCTGTGCTTGGTCTAGGATCACCCCCCTTTCTGCAGCACCAGATTGACCGACGGCGTCCTCCCGCGCAGGTACCGGCTCCACTCCCGCCAAGTGACTCTCAGCTTCTGCAGGCGTCGGTCCTGGAGCAGCCTGTATTATTCTACAGGTCACCGGGATTCCCCGTTAGGGACACAAGCACGGCCAGCTTGGCCAATCAGCGCGCTCGAGGGATTGTGCCGCGGCCAATCAGCGCTCCGAGGCAGGCGCTGCTTAGCGGAGCCTGATTTCTCAGAAATCAGGCTATTGAAAACTAGCGGCAGAAGGGGAAGTCCGGCTCCCTTCCCCGCCCTTTTCTCAAACTTTGGCAGCGCTTCGGCTACCCTGCACCGAGGGGAGCAAGAGACGAATAGGAAGGAAACGGTGATCCTTATTTTGAAATGCATAAGCCGGGGGCACGTGGCTCGTTCTCAGGGCTCCACAAATCTTTTCCGGCCAGCCCAGCTCAACACCCACGCACACGTACCCATCCCCAGGCAAGGCCAGTCACATGGATGCTAACCCCAGCCCCTGCCTGCTGTAATGGCCTGAAATCCCGCCTGCCTGGGTATCGACAGGTTGAATCATGCTCAAATGAGGGCGACCTACATTAGCTATTTTCGAACTGTGGATCTGAATCCCACCCCCACCCCATCCAGGATGGTGAGCAATTGGCGAGGGTCACAGTTGTTGCTGTTGTTTAAAACAACAACAACAAGGCATACATAATGCTTGAAACTATAGACTTTGGATGCAAAGTCTGCCAAATCTGAGAAACCCTCAGCTTCAAAATTATGACCTCTAAGTGGTATATTTCCTTCTTCCTCAACCTTGAGCCAAATGAAATTACAGGACTCATTTTATTTGGGAAGAGGAGGGTCTCACAAATTAATTTTTCATTTAATACTCCAGTGCCAGCAGCTGAACTCTGGCCTGGGATGCAGCTGAAACACCTAAAGGCTGCCTTAAGAATGCTTCACTCTTCCACCCCTGAAACCAGCCTCTCCCCAAGATGTATCAGACTACAAAGCCCATGATGCACACCCAGGATAGCATGTGTTGTACCCCAACACATCCATGCAGAACAGCACCAATTTGGGGAAGGCCGCCCTCCCAGTATGAAGAAGAATATGCATGGGTTCTCTTCTCAATATGCTCTCTTGGGTATAAGGGAAAAGGCAGCGATAGTGTCCTATACAGAAAATAGATAAACAAAACCCCAAAACAGAACAACCTTTATCCTAAACACGGACAAAGTTTTCCTTAAAGTCATGTCATTTTGACTCAGAAACAGATCACCACTCCTGGGAGTGGAGCGGCCCTTTGCTGGTTGCCTTTAAGCAGAGCCTGGAGACACTCCAAAGTCAGTGATGCTTTAATCTGGATTCCTGCAGAAATCAAGGATTGGACTTGATCTAAGGAACCACTTTCAACTCTAACATTTTATGAAATGAATTTAACTATTTCTCCAAGAGCAGGGAACTGGCTTAACTTTTAAGCCAACTCAGATTTCTGGCTGTGTGTCAGGGGTGCCTCTAGTAGTACATTGTGTGCAGGTTCAGGAGGCTTCAACGTAGCAGAGAGGACATGGGCAGGCGGTGTTGGCAAGGAAGAAGAGGAAAAAGACGAGGTTAAAAAAAAGGATGGGCAGAGGCAGAAGTGTAGTTAGCACAATGGGGTGGGGATGGGGGAACCTGGCTAGGTGGATCCAGTTCTCCAATCAAAACCTGCCTGGCCCAGTCAGTCCATATGTTCCTCCTAACAAGTTCTACGAGGGAATCTTAGAGACAATATACGCCCACATCACCCTTCCTTAATCCAGCGTTCCTCCCAAACTGCTGGGGCTCTGTTGGGATTCTGGCAACTGCAGTCTCAACATGTTTGGAGGGTGCCAAGTTAGGGAAGGTATATGTACCCGAACATCCCTCAATATGAACTTGGAATGAGCTCAAATGATATTGATCCCATTTCCATTTCAAGTTGGAGTCACATGCACAAAAAGAAATGTGAGGATGATATAAGGAGAAAAGTGAGAATGATACAATATAACGATAAAAAGCCAGTTTGGTCTAGTGGTTAAGGCTCCAGACTAGAAACCAGGTGACTGGGAGTTCTAGTCCCGCCTGAGGCATGGAAGCCGGCTGGGTGACCTTGGGCCAGTTGTTCTCTCTCAGCCCAACCCACCTCACAGGGTGGTTGTTGTGGGGAAAATAGGAGGAGGAAGGAGTATTAGGTATGTTTGCCGCCTTGGGTTATTTATAAAAAAATAATTAAGGTGGGATAAAAATAAATAAATAAAAATAAATAAAACAACATAAATAAAAGCAACATAATGAGAGGAAAAATAAGAAATGCTGGGCATTAGTCCAAATGTAACTTGAAGGCTCAAGGTTAAGGAAAGGTGACAAATGCCATCTATCAGAAAACATCTAGCCACAGCAAAGTCCAAAGATACTGGACTAAGGACTATGTATTACTCACAACCCTACAGTGGTTCCCATTTCAGTAAATCACATGGTTCTCATGATGGAAAAGGTAGGTGAAAATAAACTAACCTTTTGACTGGAAATAGACGTAGTGCAACCTATCATTCTTATTACTGTTTGACTGATTTAATTATGGATAAACATCTAGAATCCTTTCATCCTGAATATGCACCTGTCAACAGAAGTTGGGAATGTGAATTTATAACTTACTGGATTTGTGTACGTGGTTGTAATTTGACTGTAGAAGAAGTGTCATTTTAAAGCATGTGCAATTGAGTATGTATTTACACTCAGACTTGCTTCCTAGAAGCAGTAAGACCTTATTTCAATAACTGTATACAGGTTGATTAGTTTTCCTAATTCCTGTATACAGTCTGATTAGTCCTTCCTAAATTACTATCAGCTTGCCTGAGTCTTTGTAAATCCATGTGGAAGTAGGTGTGTGGAGCACTTTCTGAATCAGTATTGTTCCATCATATGATTTGGCATTAAATTTGGGTGGCCCCCACCCTACTGACATTTTGCAGGGACTTAAGTCCTGGCTGTTCACCTAGCCCTTTGGCTAGGGTGGCTGACGCCCCTTTTGAGTAGTGTGTGTACATGTTCATTGTTGTCCACTTTTGCCATGTTTTGGTCCCTTGTCTTTCTGATTTTATTGTTATTTTTTTCTGTGTTTTTTACTTCGCGAACCACCCAGAGATGCTAGGAGTTGGGTAGTGTCTGCCTTAGATAGATAGATAGATAGATAGATAGATAGATAGATAGATAGATAGATAGATAGATAGATAGATAGGAATAAGGCTTGTGCAGAAGAAGGACAAAGCTATATCATGAGGCATAAACCACAGTACTATCAAAATGACAGCCAAGCCATCCTGAAAAGCAGGTCAAAAAGTAATAAATTCAGCAAGTCAGTTTGGTTAGGGCTGCATATCACCTGATTTACTGTAACCTGACATTTCATTTGTGGCCTATAGGAAGGAAGTTGGTCTTATGCTTGCTTTGCTTTCTTCTTTTGAAGCATTATGGCCTTCCTTTGAACCCAATGGATTGGTGGCTTTGCACTCAACAGAAGTTAGCATAAAATTTAGCTTTTTTGTGGATGTTGAGAAATGGGCTTTGGTGCATCACAGTTTGTTTGCTGTTTATTTGCAGGACTTATATGGCTGCCAGTCTCATACAATGACTCTAGGCAGCTCACAACAATCCCTAAAAACATGGTTAAAAACAAAAGTACCCTTCCCCTCAGGCACCAGAGCAAACATCCTTGCAGCCCCATCTTAGCCCAATGCTTGTTGTTAAAGGCACCATGTTACAATGGTGTGAATGTTGTTATTGTCATTATTGTCATTACTATACTAATAGGAATAGTAACTTTGTTTGTTCTATCATCACTACTAATCTTTCTATTGTGAAAGCAGCTGAACTCGGTTCAAAGAAGACTTTGCTCTTATTTCAGATTATTGCTATACTTGGATTAGACAGCAATGCCACAAAGCTCACTTAAAAGAGCAGTTTAGTTGTTAAGAGGTTCTGCATCGAAAGTGTATACACTGTGCACACTTCCGTAGACCCTTATTTACACTGCTGTCATTCATTTCATATGTGGAGGTAGAAATGTGGAGAGCCATGCTTTTCTTTCACATGGTTTCTGATTTTCTAATCTAATTCTCAAGTTTCTTTTTTGAAGCACTGAAAACATTAGTGTGATGCCCAGCAACATACACACACCCACCCACCCACATGGTAAGTAAGTAATCAGATGTCGGGGGGGAAGGGAAAAGAGATTTGTTGTTTGGGCTAACCACCACACCCATTTCCCCCCCAAAATTAAACATATGAATAATACAAATTATAGTATGGAAGGTATTTGGAAGTCAATTTTAGATGAAGATACAAATATTTGGTTGTTGTTTGGATCCATTCTGGATCTTCTGAAACCAGACATCCCAGTGTGGCAACCACAGAAGGTTACAAGTTTCACTATTTTCAGAAAGATGAACCATCCAGGATGATAAAAACCAATGTGACTGTGAAGAGTCTAGAAGGTTCACTTTAAACTGGGTAAGTGATCAGCCAGGTGGCAAATGCAATTCAGTTTAAGGAAGTGCAAATTTATGCCCAATTGTGGCAAAATAAAAATCCCTCAACCCTAACTTTACATACACATGGGGTATGGGCTCTCTCTAACCAGGAAAAAGACAAAAACCCATGCTAAGGATTTTTAGCAAAGGGAGTAAAAATAAATAATGCCAACATTGTAATGCCCTTATACAAACCTATAGTATGTCCACATTTTATGTTCTATGTCTGGCTTGGGCATTTAAAATAAAGGCTGAATTAACCTTTGCCAAGAATCAAAATAAAATTCCCAACGTAAAAGCAAGTCTACAAATTGTCCCAGTCTCACCTGGTTTGCACAGACAGAATCTGGGTGAAGGCGGGATGCTACTGTGTCTATCCTCTAAAAATGCTGAGGGTGGAACATGTAGGTTGTTGATATTTGGTTTTTTTTCTGCAAGAAATTTGGCTGTAGAGCCATTAAGGTTACTATGGTAACAAATCACTCTGGCAGAGTCAGAAGGTCAAACTTAAGTATGGGATGTGAAAAGATGACCATATTAGGTAAAGCTTTTAATTGCCCTGGAGAGGTATTTGCCTGGGCTTGTTAGTTTCAGTTTCCTTTCTACCAGCCTTCCTCTCAGTCCTCTCTGAGCGAGTGTGAATGCACAGCTTGAAAATATGTTTTTGTGCTTTCTTATAGAAATGCCTGGTGTGTGATTTTTCTGATCTCTCGGGCCAAATGCTTTCCAACACTCTGCCACAGGTTATGGGCCCAGTAAGCAGCCCAGGGAAACCCCAAAGAGAGCAGAGAGATCAGCTCCACACCTCATGCACGTTTTTAAAGGCAAGTAACAAAGACCTGTGAAGATTTTCTTTGGAACTGCCTGGAGGTTTTTCTAGCTACTGCCGGTCTGCAGGACAAAGAAGCCAGCTGAGGTGACTTGCAAAAGAAGGAAGAAGCCATGGCTGCCTCCCAGCCCTCAGCAATGCCTCTTGAGTGCCTATCAGAGACCAACTACTTGAATTGGGCCCTGAAGATGGAGATGTATCTTTGCAGAGAGAATCTTTGGATGCCAATTGGTGAGGAAACCCCCCAAAATCCCAGTGCTGAATGGCTTAGGCAGGATGAGCGGGCTAGAGCCACCATTATCCTGGGAGTGGGGGACAATCAGCTAGTGCATGTGAGAGGCATGCAGTCTGCAAAGCAACTTTGGGACGTTTTGAGAGACTTGTATGTAAAGGCAACAGCAGGGAATAAAGTTACTCTGACAAAAAAGCTGTACAAAGCCTACCTTGCAGAGGGAGATAGCCTTCCTGAGCACCTGCATTATATTCAGCAGCTGTTTGTTGAGTTGCAGGAGAGAGGAATGGAATTTGCACCTCTCACAAAATCCTATATCCTGCTGTCCTCATTGAATGAAACGTGGGACACGCTGATTTGTACCCTGGAGGCTATGCCTGAAGCAGACCTCACCCCATCGTATGTAACACAGTGCTTACTTGCTGAATGGGAAAAGAGAGGAAAGATTCCCCGCCCCCATCTCTTCTGGAAAGCTACAGCACCAGAAAACAAGGGAAAAGAAGGGAAACGAAGCTGAGGCCACAGCACTAGCCAGCCAGCAATGCTTCAATTGTGGTTCAGCTGGACATCTACAGAAAGACTGTGCCTTGAGACCCAAGAGTAGAAAGACAGAGAAGAACACAAGGGCAACACAGAAGAAGGCTCTTCATGTTAAGGTTTCCCTACTAACAGATTAAGCTACTTTTATACCTAATCATTTGGCTGGGTGAAAAGGTTGCAAGTGATTGTCTCCTCTCACGTGCTTCATGCAAAATAGCCTGGGGGGAGGACCTGCCCGGACTTGTCTTCTTCACTTCCTCTTTTTCTCTCTGCCGGCATGTAGCAAGCCAGGTAGCTCTCAATGAGAGCTAAGTCCTTTAAATGTTTTGCTTTTGTTTTTGCTTTCTGTAAATAAATTATTTTTTATAGAAATGCTTGGTGTGTGACTTTTGTTGACCTCTCCTGGGCTAAAGGCTTTCCCAGCATCTGCCAACAGGTTATGTGCCCAGTAAACAACGCAGTAAAACCCAGAGAGAAAAGAGAGATCAACTCCACACCTCATGCACAATTTAAAGGCAGGTAGCAAAGACCTGTGAAGATTTTCTTTGGAGCCACCTGGAGATTTTCCAGCAACTGCCGGTCTGCAGGACTTAGAAGCTAGCTGAGGTGACTTGCAAAAGAAGGAAGAAGCCATGGCTACCTCCCAGCCCTCAGCGATGCCTCTGGAGCGCCTATCAGAGACCAACTATTTGAATTGGGCCCTGAAGATGGAAATGTATCTTCGCAGAGAGGATCTTTGGCTGCCAATTGGTGAGCAATCCCCCCAAAATCCCAGTGCTGAATGGCTGAGACAGGATGAGCGGGCTAGAGCCACCATTATCTTGGGAGTTGAGGACAATCAGCTAGTCCACGTGCGAGGCATGCAGTCTGCAAAGCAACTTTGGGACGCTTTGAGAGACTTATATGTAAAGGCAACAGCAGGGAGTAAAGTTACTCTGACGAAAAAGCTGTACAGAGCCTACCTTGCAGAAGGAGAAAGCCTTCCTGAGCACCTGCATTATATTCAGCAGCTGTTTGTTGAGTTGCAGGAGAGAGGAATGGAATTTACACCTCTCACAAAATCCTATATCCTCCTGTCCTCACTGAATGCAACGTGGGACATGCTGATTTGTACCCTGGAGGCTATGCCTGAAGCAGACCTCACCCCATCGTATGTTACACAGCGCTTACTCGCTGAATGGGAGAAGAGAGAGGAAAGATCCCCCCCCATCTCTTCTGGAAAGCTGCAAGACCAGAAAATGAGGGAAAAGAAGGGAAAGGAACCTGAGGCCACAGCACTAGCAAGCCAGCGATGCTTCACTTGTGGTTCAGCTGGACATTTGCAAAGAGACTGTGCCATGAGACCCAAGAGTAGAAAGACAGAGCAGAAGAACACAAGGGCAACACAGAAGAAGGCTCTTCAGACAACCCAAATTGCACAGGTTGCTGAGAAGGGTAATTCTGATGTATGGGTGTTAGATTCTGGGGCCAGTTGTCATTTATGTAATTGTAAAAGCTCTTTTGTGTCACTGTCTAAAACTGAAAGACAAAGTGTATCTTTGGCTGATGGGTCTGTGACCAAAATTATGGGACAAGGTGACTTGTATTTATCCTGCTTAGGAGAAACTGTAAAAGGTGTGTTGTATGTGCCAAATTTACAATCAAACCTTTTATCTGTGGCACAATTGGCTGCAACAGGGTATATCATAACATTTAAGAAAAATGGTTGTGAGATACGTAAAAATGGGAAATTGTGTGCTACTGGTATGTTAAAAGACTCCTTGTACATTGTGCAAAATGCAAGGAAGCCAAGCTGCAAGGCTGCAGTTGGCAACACACCATATCATGACCAATGTGTACATCTGATGCACAGGAAATTTGGTCATGCTAATTTCAAGTATATAGCACAAATGCCACAGCTGTGTGCTGACCTAAAGATAAAACCCTGTGATAAATACTTAGATTGTGTAGTTTGCAAAGAATGCAAAACACTGAAAGCTCCTGTGAGTAAGCACAGTGACAGAGTTACAACTAGACCTTTGGAAATTGTACACTCTGATATTATTGGTCCTTTTGCTCCAAGTCTTGGACAAGCAAGGTATGCAATGACCATCATTGATGATTTCTCAAGATACACATTTATCTACATCTTAAAACATAAAGATGAGGCATTTGAGAAATTTAAAAGTTTTGTGACATGGGCAAATGGAAAATTCCCTAGGCCTGTATCTGCACTCCAATGTGATAGAGGAGGAGAATACCTTTCTCACAAATTCAGAAGGTTCCTAGTGGAAAAGGGGATAGAACAAATTCTTTCTAACCCGTACACCCCTCAGCAAAATGATGTTGCTGAAAGAAAGGGCAGAACCTTGCAAAATGCGATGGAATGCATGTTAAAAGATTCACGATTATGTTTTACGTTCTGGGGAGAAGCTTTATCGACTGCTTGTTATGTACAGAACAGGTTGTATAACTCTATGATTCAGGACACTCCATTCCATTTGTTTTATGGTGTGAAACCAAAGGTAAACCATCTTAGAGTGTTTGGTAGCACTGCATGGGTTCACATTCCAAAACAGCAGAGAAGGAAAGGAGGCCCCACAACAAAGAAAGCCATCTTTGTTGGCTATGAACAAAGCCAGAGGAGCTACAGGTTCATAATGGGGGAGAAATTAATAATTAGCAAAAGCGCTTCTTTTGCTGAACAAAACTGGGGGAGATTAAATTCCAGCTCTCCAGTTGAACTGACCACCACAAGAGAACAGCAAGGACTTGCTGATGGTGATCTTTTGCCTGATGAGGACATTAAACCAGAAAAGCAAACTGAAGATCTGTCTGATGAGATAGATGCTTCTCAGGAAAGTGATAGGAGTCAAAATTTAAGCCCTGTATTACCTCGCAGATCTCAGAGGAGTAATAAAGGCGTTCCTCCATCACGTTTTCAGGCTGAAACAGTAAAGGCTTTTCACATATTCACAGAACCTGAGTCTTTAGAACAAGTGAATGCTTTACCACCTGAGATTGCACAAAATTGGCATTCTGCCATGCAACAGGAATTAGCATCCTTGAAAGAAAATAAAACATGGAAACTGGTAAATCTACCTCCCAATGAACGCTGTCTGGGTTGTAGGTGGGTTTTCAAACTGAAAAGGGATGCTGATGGCAAAATCCAAAAATATAAAGCAAGGTTGGTTGCAAAAGGGTTCACTCAAAGGAAAGATTTAGACTTTGACAAGACTTTTGCACCAGTTACTAAAGGTGAATCAATTAGATTACTGTTAAAAGTTGCTGCACTCAAGGGAATGTCAGTTAACCACTATGACATTCAAACTGCATTTCTCTATGGTGATTTAGACCACAGATTATACATGCAGCAACCCCCTGGCTATGAAAAAGGGGAGAATCTAGTCTGTGAACTGCAGAAGTCAATCTATGGGTTAAAACAAGCTGCTAGATCCTGGAACCAAAAAGTAGATGAAAAACTGCAGAATTTTGGTTTTGAAAAAGGAAAAGCAGATCCCTGTGTATATATGAAGAAGGACAAACAAGGCTGTATGTATCTGTGCATTTATGTTGATGATTTGCTGCTATTCACATCAACAGAAAAACAAAGGCTTGATTTTGAAGCCTGCATAAAAAGCCATTTCATATTAAAAAGCCTTGGAGTTGTGACCAATTACCTAGGTTTGAAAAAACACAGGAAGAAAAATGGTAACTTTCTGTTAAACCAAAGGGGAGATAATGGTAATGTGAATGGAAAGACATATAAAGTCAGAGAAGATTGGTTTGCATCTTAATCTGTAGTGTAAAAAGGGGAGTGTTAAGGTTTCCCTACTAACAGATTAAGCTACTTTTATACCTAATCATTTGGCTGGGTGAAAAGGTTGCAAGTGATTGTCTCCTCTCACGTGCTTCATGCAAAATAGCCTGGGGGGAGGACCTGCCCGGACTTGTCTTCTTCACTTCCTCTTTTTCTCTCTGCCGGCATGTAGCAAGCCAGGTAGCTCTCAATGAGAGCTAAGTCCTTTAAATGTTTTGCTTTTGTTTTTGCTTTCTGTAAATAAATTATTTTTTATAGAAATGCTTGGTGTGTGACTTTTGTTGACCTCTCCTGGGCTAAAGGCTTTCCCAGCATCTGCCAACACTTCAAACAACCCAAATTGCACAGATTGCTGAGAAGGGTAATTCTGATGTGTGGGTGTGAGATTCTGGGGCCAATTGTCATTTATGTAATTGTAAAAGCTCTTTTGTTTCACTGTCTAAAACTGAAAGACAAAGTGTATCTTTGGCTGATGGGTCTGTGACCCAAGTTATGGGACAAGGTGACTTGTATTTATCCTGCTTGGGAGAAACTGTGAAAGGTGTGTTGTATGTGCCAAATTTATAGTCAAACCTTTTATCTGTGGCACAATTGGCTGCAACAGGGTATGTCATAACATTTAAGAAAAATGGTTGTGAGATACGTAAAAATGGGAAATTGTGTGCTACTGGTATGCTAAAAGACTCCTTGTACATTGTGCAAAATGCAAGGAAGCCAAGCTGCAAGGCTGCAGTTGGCAACACGCCATATCATGACCAATGTGTACACCTGATGCACAGGAGATTTGGTCATGCTAATTTCAAGTATATAGCACAAATGCCACAGCTGTGTGCTGACCTAAAGATAAAACCCTGTGACAAATACTTAGACTGTGTAGTTTGCAAAGAATGCAAGACACAAAAAGCTCCTGTGAGTAAGCACAGTGACAGTTACAACTAGACCTTTGGAAATTGTACACCCTGACATTATTGGTCCTTTTGCTCCAAGTCTTGGACAAGCAAGGTGTGCAATGACCATCATTGATGATTTCTCAAGATACACATTTATCTACATCTTAAAACACAAAGATGAGACATTTGATAAAATTTAAAGGGTTTGTGACATGGGCAAATGGAAAATTCCCAAGGCCTGTATCTGCACTCCAATGTGATAGAGGAGGAGAGTGCCTTTCTCACAAATTCAAAAGGTTCCTAGCAGAAAAGGGGATAGAACAAATTCTTTCTAACTCTTACACCCCTCAGCAAAATGGTGTTGCTGAAAGAAAGGGCAGAACTTTGCAAAATGCGATGGAATGCATGCTTAAAGATTCCAGGTTATCATTCAGGTTTTGGGCAAAATCAGTATCTACTGCCTGTTATGTACAAAACAGATAGTATAACTCTGTGATTCAGGACACTCCATTCCATTTGTTTTATGGTGTGAAACCAAAGGTAACCCATCTGAGAGTGTTTGGTAGTACTGCATGGGTTCATATACCAAAACAACAGAGAAGGAAAGGAGGCCTCACAACAAAGAAAGCCATCTTTGTTGGCTATGAACAAAGCCAGAGGAGCTACAGGTTCATAGTGGGAGATGAATTGATAATTAGCAAAAGCGCTTTTGCTGAGCAAAACTGGGGGAGATTAAATTCTAGCTCTCCAACAGAACAACAGAACAGCAAGGACTTGCTGATAGTGATCTTTTGCCTAGTGAGGACATTAAGCCAGAAAAGCAAACTGAAGATCTGTCTGATGAGACAGATGCTTCTCAGGAAAGTGATAGGAGTCAAAATTTAAGCCCTGTATTACCTCGCAGATCTCAGAGGAGTAACAAAGGCGTTCCTCCATCACGTTTTCAGGCTGAAACAGTAAAGGCTTTTCACATATTCACAGAACCTGAGTCTTTAGGACAAGTGAATGCTTTACCACCTGAGATTGCACAAAATTGGCATTCTGCCATGCAACAGGAATTAGCATCCTTGAAAGAAAATAAAACATGGAAACTGGTAAATCTACCTCCCAATGAACGCTGTCTGGGTTGTAGGTGGGTCTTCAAACTGAAAAGGGATGCTGATGGCAAAATCCAAAAATATAAAGCAAGGTTGGTTGCAAAAGGGTTCACTCAAAGGAAAGATTTAGACTTTGACAAGACTTTTGCACCAGTTACTAAAGGTGAATCAATTAGATTACTGTTAAAAATTGCACTCAAAGGAATGTCAGTTCATCACTATGACATTCAAACTGCATTTCTCTATGGAGATTTAGACCACAAATTATACATGCAGCAACCCCCTGTCTATGAAGAAAGGGAGAATCAGGTGCTAATTGTACTTTTTCAAGGGATCTAAAGTCAGAATAAAGGCCTAATTGCATCTGTACTCATCGTGTGGTGGATTTCAGCACAAATAATTTGAAGAAGGCCTGGATAAAATTGCCTCCATATATCCAGTGAAATTTCAAATTGCCAAGACACTGTTTTACATCCTGGAGGAAGTGTAGTTGAAACATGTAGATTTCCTTCAAGAAGCTTGAAGAACAATGTCTACATATTTGAAACACTTTACCTGCTCTATGTTATGGTTATCCATGCACCAGCTCAGAATCTTGGAGCTGTTGGAAAAGATTATTCCTTCCTCCCTCCCTCCCTCCCTCCCTCCCTCCCTCCCTGTTAATAAAATGCAGCAGCACAGACAGTGGTGGGCAAGCCTCAGTATTTCCATGTACAATCTCTGCTTCACAAGCTGTACTGGTTACCAGTTTGCTTCCAGGTGTGATTCAAGATGCTGGTTACTACCTTTAAAGCCCTACATGGCACAGGGCCTGTCTCCCATCATATCTACCTGACTGATCTGATCTGGCAGGGTTGGCGCACTCCAGGTTCCTTTGATTAATTGCCACCTATTGGGGTCCTAGAAGTGAACCTTCTCTGTAGCAGCACCTGCCCTCTGGAATGGGGTTCTCCCCGAGATTTGAACAGCCCCCACCCTATTGGTATTTTACAGGACCCTGAAGACTGGCTCTTTGCCCAGGCCTTTGGCAAGCATGGTTGAAGCCCCCTTTTCTTCTTTTTCTTTGTTCTCATCTGGGTTTGTTATCTCTGCCGTCTTTGTACTTTATGGTTTTGTGATATTTTCTTGTTTTAATGTTTTTAACAATTTGTAAACTGCCCAGAATCACTGGGAGTCGGGCAGCATATTAAATAAATAAGCTGCTCCTCTTTGTAGGATTGAACAAGGACTTAAAGGACTCCTAAAACTAGTCTGGGTTAAGGACAATCTAAGAGGATCTAAGAGGATCATTGGCATGAAGCAAAATACTTAATATATCTATACATTTCAGAGCATGATACTTTAATGCCTGCATATGAATAAAATACTATATTACAATTTACATTATTTATAATACACAGTATATTATAATATTATATAAAATATACTATATTCTATAAATAAAAGGTAAAGGTTTCCCTTGACATTAAGTCCAGTCGTGTCCGACTCCAGGGGGCGGTGCTCATCTCCGTTTCAAGGCCGAAGAGCCGGCGTTTGTCCGTAGACACTTCTGTGGTCATGTGGCCGGCATGACTAAATGGAACGCTGTTACCTGCCCGCTGAAGCGGTACCTATTAATCTACTCACATTTGCATGTTTTCGAACTGCTAGGTTGGCAGGAGCTGGGACGAGCAACGGGAGCTCACCCCGTCACGCGGATTTGAACCGTTGACCTTCCGATCAGCAAGCTCAGCAGCTCAGCGGTTTAACCCGCAGCACCACCGCGTCCCTTATATAAATATTGAATATAAAATAAATAAAGATTAAAAGGAGACCTTGTTTTACCTTGTTTACTGTTATGATTGGATGTGGAATGTTGTCTGGCAAAGCTACATCTCACTTGAAGTCTTGGATTGTTATAACATTTACATATCAACAGCAACAGCTGTTTATCAATAGTAGAGTTCTTCACCTTTTTCTATAATAGAACTCCTGGTGTCAAATTAAAGGTTTCCCTAAAATCCACAAATGCTGCACATAAGTCTTTTGGCCAGATGCTGCAATACCAAGTAGCATATTTATAGAGATGTTCCTGCTTTAAATCCAGCCTGTTCATCCTCCAGTATGCTCTGTTGGTCAAGCCAACCACAAAGCTTCCAACCCAAATATCTGGCCTATGATTTGATGATATAAAATCCCACTCTACGTGGAGAAAACACAGGGAAAAGTTTTTCTCCCTCTTCCAGTCCAATAAAGTTGATTGAAAATCATGCAGATAACAATTCAAGGATGCTGATTTATGACAAGCAAGTTAATTGTAAGAACCAAGAAAGCCATTCAGAAAAATTTCCAGCAACAGCACGATGTAATGTGCTGGAGACTTCATGCTTAGGGTAAGAAGAACAGTTGCCACCCATCCCCCATTACTGTAACACATAGTCTGTTTGCTTCTGACCCTTTGTCATGACCTCGTTGCAAGGCACAAAGAGCCTCACAACGTGGATCATGATCATTAAGGAAAAGGGGAAGGAGATAATCAAACCACGGATTAACACAAGCACCCAAAGGCACCCACACCCATGGACCCATAAGCAACTGAAAAGAGAGACGTCAGAGGAATGAAGATAAGACACACATGGTGCCCCGGAGGACACAACCGTCGCAGGGAGACAAAGAAGACACCGGGGAAAACGCCCAAGCAGCCATCAAGGGTCCCATCAAGAGGGATCGAGGCAATGAGGGGTGGGGAAGCCCGGGGCAATACAGGAGGGTATAAAAGGGGCGCCCCCACACTACCTACCCCGTTCCCGTTTTTCGTTCTGTCAGCCATCATTCCAATAAACCAGAAATCCTTAATACCCATTAAGTGAGTCTGTGTCTTATTGCGAAGCGAGGCTGGCCCTGACACCCTTCCAGAACCTAGCTCTCAGAGTTTGGAATGAAATTTAAAACAAAGAAACATAAGCACTTTTTGCACACAGTGTATAAACTAAGCTATAGAATTCATTACCACAAAATACGGTAATGAACTCAGAAGGCTTTAAAAGGGGATTGGATAAATTCATGGAGAATGCAGGTTGGGGACAGCATGCTTCAAATACTAGATGCAGGATACCAACAGGACTTTGTCTTCATCTTCTGCCTGCAAGCACTCCAATGACAAATGTGGGCCAGAAACAACATGTTGGACTAATAGCCTTTGGCCTGATGCAGCAGGGCTATTCTTAAGCTGGTTGGATCTATGCCCACTTCTGTCTCTATTTCCAACATCTGGCCTATGATTTGATGATATAAAACCCCACTCTGCGTGGAGAAAACAGGGAAAAGTTTTTTTCTTCCAGTCCAATAAAGTTGGTTGAAAATCATGCGAATAACTATCTGTGTACTGTATTTCCAGAAGGGTTCTGTCAGTCCTTCAAGGTAGATCAGACTAGGAATCCAATGTCATATAGGTCAATACTACTTTTATTGTAAGCTATGGTAACAGAATCTTGGAAGTCTGAATCTACTTTCCCCCTCCCTCCCTTTATCTTCTTGAGAACCAGGGAAGGGCTTATCTGAGACTCAGGTTACATTCCTGCCCTGGTCTCAGTCCTCTTTTATCTGACCTTGTCTTCCTTGTGGCTCTTCCTCCTGTCCCTCAAGGCCATTCCCTCTTCCCTCTACAGATTCAGACAACTTGGAGCAGAGGATAGCAATGAGGAGGATCAGAGGACTGGAAATTAAGGAGACAACTGATGTGGTGGATTTCAGTAATGCTGCTGGTTCTCAGGAACGAGAGAGCACATTCCAAGAAGGGGGACAAGGTAAGAGAAAACATAGTCCAGGAGGTGATTGTGGGAAAACTAAGAGGTTCAGAATAGCCCTACCTTAGAGCTCTCCCAGGTTATTTCCCCTGAGAGTTGCTTTAGTCTGGCAAGATTCTGTCTGTACGGTCTTAGCAAATAAATAACTGAAGTTTGGCTGGAGTGGTACTTTGTCGTTCTTCAGCTGGGCCTGACAATGGAGGAGTTTATAATATTATCCTTTACCTGAAAGGGTGTTACACAGAAGTTAATCTGTTCTTAGACTGTTCTTACGCTGCAGAACACAGAATAATGTTTCACCTTTGCAAATTCCAACTGGATGTTAAGAAAACAGTAATAGTAGTTGATAGTAAAACTAAATACGCTGGTGATTGTGGGTACTTTTCTGGATGTGTTGTTGCAGAGGCTAGGCAGCCATTTGCCAGACTTCAGTTTTGATTTCTGCATTGAGATGGAGCCCGTACTTGATGGTCTAAACAGCTACTTTCAATGCTGTCAAAGTATAGAGTTGAACAGAATCCAACTTAGATTCTATATTATTGCCTACTCTCCCCAACGATCTTATGAAATAGGTTGATCTGAAAAAGAGTGGTGGCTCAAAATAATCCAGTAAATTGCATGGCTGAGTGGGCCTACCCTAAACTACCCCATACATTTCCATTTGATTGTAAAAGGAACAGAAAACAAATGGAGGATCCAGACACTAAACATGCCATTAGACCAGCTTCCCATGATTGAATATCAATGGCCATGCTGACTGGGAGATATGAGACCCCAGGTTGGGGAACAGTATATTAGAACTGTAATGAATGAATTGCTCACATGCTCTATGTAAGTTTCTAACAGTGCAAGCATGACTTAAACACCAGTCATCCTTCCTTCCTTCCTTCCTTCCTTCCTTCCTTCCTTCCTTCCTTCCTTCCTTCCTTCCTTCCTTCCTTCCTTCCTTCTTCCTTCCGCCTAATGAAGAATGCTTAGAAACCCCAAAGCTTGTACATTGTTCTGTGTAGTTCAAGTTGGCCTAACAGAGGCCGTGGAGTCTCTTCTTTTTCTTGATGACCAACAGCATAATTGCTTCTTTTGTGTGTGTGTAATTCCAGTGACAACTTGTAAGACATGCCAAAGAGAAGCTGCAACAGCAGTGACGAGTGTGTTCTCAACAGCACTGGCATCTCTACTCTCTGCTGGTAAATCTGTTTCCTGCCAAAAAGCTTGCAAGGGTAAGATATGGGCTTGTGTGGGCAATGAGAATACAAAGGCCTGCCTACAAATGACTCAGCATAAGAAATATCCTACAGCTCCAGCCATGAGAAGCAGAGAGAATTTATTTATGTATCTCCCGCCCCTCCTGTCTCTGTCTATCTCTCTCCCGGGTCAGCACAAAGCTGTTTCCATTTCTTATAAACAGCACTGCTAAGAGGAAGTAATGAGGAAGGAGCTTGGCTTCAGCATTGCAAGATAAATTATGTGAACTGTGGGGAAAGTTAGCTTAGCTGGCATGAGATAATCTTGATTGCTGCTAGTGAGACTTGGGTTGAAATCAGTAGGGCACAAAATGGGCCAGTGATGCTTTCTTGAAATCTCTCTTTCCTTAAGGAGAGGAGGCTGATTCTCATGTTGACTGTTAATTATATTCATTCCCTTTGTTTTGAAAAGGGGAAATTAAAATGCCCCCTTGCGACTGACATTTGGGTCTATACACAAAAGGAATGGCTACGCTCTTTCTTCAAGTCGTAAGAACTGATGGGCATTGGAAAAGCTGGGATAGGAAGTTTTAGGGAGCACTGGCAAACAGTGTTTGCTAAGGTAGGTACCCTGCAAGGCATTTCCACCTTCTTTAGGCAGGCTTCTTGAATAGGTGGCAGTTTTCTGGGATGCAACTCCAGGTTTCCTGGGATCCAGCCTAATCTGGCCTCAATATGGCCCTGAAAACTAGCTTCACTGCTCTGCTGGAGGAGCTACACTAGATAACTTGACAGTGTTAATTTTTCTGGATATCTCATGCCATTGACCAGCCTCCTCCAGCCTGGTGCCATCAGATCTATCACCTGCGTTCTGTGATGAAAGACACCCATTTGGGGAAGCTGGACACTGACGATGGCCTGGCTGGCATGAGTTTAGGGCAGTGTTTCTCAGCATGCTGGCTGGAGAATTCTGGGAGTTGAAGTCCGCCCATCTTAAAATGGCTAAGGTTGAGAAACACTAGTTTAGGGGGTACCTTACAGTTTCTAAAGGTAAAGCTGTTTTACTGCTTTTCCTTATGACCTTTTATACGCAAAGTACGACAAGGTTATACCCCTTTCCCTTAGGCTTTTGAATATTCAGATGAAACTGGAACTTTAGGCTAGGATGATATTAGTACCCTGCTGACTGCCTGCAATCTCTTGTCATGTTTTTATTTCAGTAAATCCTGGAGAGGTGATAGAAGTTGTGAACAAGCATTTGGTGAACAAACTGAATCTAATACAAGTAATACATTAATATTACTTGCCAGGGAGTTCTGGTGATCTAGTTTTCACATTGTTTCAGAAAGGTTCCCTGGAAGCAGTAGGCTTACAGGTTGGGGGATAGTCATAGATCTGTTGTTGCTCTGGATTATTCCTGTGATGGTGGGGGCGAAAACTGTTTCCATCAGTTGTGTCTTTTCTTGAAAATGTTGGCCCTGCCTTTGGCCATTCATATACTAGTTAGATTTCCAGGTCTGCTGTCCTTGATGAAAGATGGAGCTGTCCTTCAAGACTATCTGTCTATAATGCTCATTACATCAGTTTTAGATCAGTTTCCCAGGCTGACCATTGGTTACCAGGTTTAATAGAAGGTGCAGCTATTAAACCTGAAGTGCTAGTTGATTCTAAAGTTCTCAGGATTCTCCTACCAAATGAGCTCCTAAACTTTGCTCCCCTTCTGAGGCTCTTACAGTATTGTTATTCCTGCCTCTTCCACAGAACATGGACTATTGGGGACCTACAAAAGGACCTTTCACTTGATGGTCCTAGACTACAGAATACTCTTCCTGGAGGGATTTAGGTATTTTCCTTGCCTGTTCATTTTATTCCTCTTTTGTTTTTGCTATATTTGTCATTGCTGGTTTATCTAAAGTAATTTAAGCTGATTTGAGTAGCCATTTTGCCTGGAAAGGCAGACTATAAATATTAATATGCACACATAAAATAATAGGTACTGGTTGTGGATCTTAAAAAAACTGGAGTTCTGTTATTCTGTCCAAGTATTATTTTGACTGATATATTATTTTTTTGAAAGTCTTTAATGTGTCACAAATATCTAGTTTAAAATTGCCTATAAAACATTTCATGGACTGGCTTTCCTTAAGTTTACTTTCATGGCCAAGGGGTGTGCTTGTGTACACACTAACATGTTTCAGCATTGCATTACTTCTTAATTTTTTAGAGAATGTTATCAAGGAGGATATGGTTGCAGTCCCTGCACTGAGCAGAATATTGAACTAGATGACTTTCAAAATCTCTTCCAACGTACTCTGTCATTCTAAGAAAACTCTAGGGCATGAATATAATTCCATGGGATTAATTAATTTTAGTGGCAAGACAGGATGCACATGCATACTCCTTTACATGCAGTTTATTGTGCAAGTTTATTTTATTGCACAATACATTGCAATCAATGGAGATAAGTGTGCAAAGATGGATCAAAGTCTGCATAATAGTTTCTACTTTTCTGAATAATTGGGGTTTCCAGTTCTGGCTCTTTTTTTTCTTCTAGAAAGACAGCATGTTTTAAAGAATATCAAGGTAGTTGTTTTAGCCAGTGCAATCAGATATCAATTTGACACTTTGGGGGAACAGAGTCATATAGAATGTCTGGAATATATCATACACCCTTTCTTCTTTTTCTGGAATTTGAGAAAAATAAAGTGAGGCATCTGAAAAACTAATTTGTTGGATAAGGGTGGGTCTGAGTAACCCAAGCGATAACAATAAATTAGCCTTCAGATGCCACAAAGCTCCACAGTTCTTATCTTTGTTGTAATTTATGGTCAGTTCTACCCACTAAGATAAAGAGGAACAAGCTTTCCAATAAGTAATATTATTTTAATCATATAATTATTAAATTATAAATTCTTGAAAGTAGTCCAAGAAAACTAGTTGTAATGTGTATACTCAATAGTAATTGCGAAGTTCCTCAGTGATTATTTTCAACTGTCCATAGGACTTTTCCCAGTGCTGTGGAGGACTAGATTCAATCAGACATTCAGTACAATCTGATGCACGTTTAATTGGAAATAAGCCTGACGTTGATCAGTAGGGCTTATTCCCCAGGAATTCTTCAGAGGACTACAACTAAAGCATAAGTGATTTTGTCAGAATTTACCCACTGTTTGAAAACCATTGCTAAATTAGGATTTTTTTTAAAAAAGAGGAAGTTAAATATCATATTACTAAAATAAAAATTACATTATCACTAAATATTACTTGCTTAAAAAGACTTCTGCATCACCACTAAGTTTCACCAAAACTCAGGAAAAAAGAAAGAAAATTTCTACTTTAGGGAATGAATAGATGTCACGAAAATTGATGTCTCTTCTGTGTTAGGTTAAGTGTTTGTGTGAAGCAGGGGGTAGCTGGATTGGAAGCACAAACATCAACCATTCACATTCCTTTTTTTCCTTTTAAAGCATTGTAGGAATGCAGTCAGTGCATAAGTATTGCCCAAAGCTAGTGTAAAAAAAATGCACCATCAGTTGATTGTACAGATCATGATGGAGTATAAAGGAGAAGATGGTCTTCCAACATGGGTGACCCAGGTTTTGTACCTAGATTGCTACATTCAGTAAAGGACAGCTCAAGGACTCTTCCATTACTCTGTAGGTTCACTGAAAGAAAAGCTTTGGCAGGTCACACTTTCTCCATCATGACACACTAAAGAAAACTACATCTGCCAGAATGATTTCTGCCTTTCTGCTGTTCTATCTTCCATTGTGGAAATCACAAATACCCAAGCATTCAAAAGGAAAGATGAGATAATTTTGCAGTTCAATCCTAAGCATGATTATTCAGAAGTAAGTCATCCTGATTTACTTCCAGGTAAGAGTGCAGAAGATTGCAGATATAGCTTACTGAGGAACTATGAACTTTGCTAGATTTAAGAAACCACCAATAAAAGTACAAAATTTTTAAAAGTATAAAATTATATTAGCATTAAAATGGGAATAAAAATATAACCTACTTCAAACATGTTTTATGCTTAACATTAATGTTGTGCCATAATTTTAGGGCACAAACTTTAACATAAACTTATATAGGTTTATATGCTCAGCAATAATTTTGTAGATATTCTTCTCTAGCACTACTGTGGTATAAAATCTTTTCTTTGTTTCCTTAATTTACATCCAGAAAATATTGACTGGCAATGTCATGTAACTCATAAATACTATAACTTACTCTTACTCAAGAGATTTTTTGCAGTCATCCTTATTACTTCAACCAGAGATCCTCAACCTTTTTGAGACAGATGGCATGTTTTGGAGTTTTAAACAACAAATTGTGACTCTCATGGGCACTCTCACAAAATAGTTTCCATATTTGATGTGACAAGTCAGAAAACATTCATTTACCAGAAAGACAAACTAGGAAGTAGCTTCCTACCATCCTTTTCCAGTATGGTGTCTACCCTCTATTTTATTTCTTAAAAATAGTAATAGCGCCCAGATGTGAAGAGCAGAGACATCACACTGACAACAAAGGGCCGCATAGTTAAAGCAATGGTGTTCCCCGTAGTAACATATGGCTGCGAGAGCTGGGCCATAAGGAAGGCTGAGAGAAGGAAGATCGATGCTTTGGAACTGTGGTGTTGGAGGAAAATCCTGAGAGTGCCTTGGACTGCAAGAAGATCAAACCAGTCCATCCTCCAGGAAGTAAAGCCAGACTGCTCACTTGAGGGAATGATATTAAAGGCAAAACTGAAGTACTTTGGCCACATAATGAGAAGACAGGACACCCTGGAGAAGATGCTGATGCTAGGGAGAGTGGAGGGCAAAATGAAGAGGAGCCAACCAAGGGCAAGATGGATGGGTGATGGATTTGACCTTTGGGGAGCTGGGGGTGGCAACAAGTGACAGGAAGCTCTGGCGTGGGCTGATCCATGAAGTCAGGAAGAGTCTGAAGCAACTGAATGAATAAACAACAACAATCAATGATATATTGGAAAACAGTAAAGACTAGAAATTTGCTGCTTTTTAAAAAAAATCTTTTTTAGGAATTATTTTCTGGAAGCTGGGGGCTTTTGCAGGGAGGGCAAGATACTATGTTCTGGGCCATTTTGTCTGTTCTTATAGAATTGGGGCATATTTATTAGGTTTTCCCATCATCAGTTTGAATGTAAATATATTTTGGCTGTGGCACTATAATCTCTGAGTATCATCTGGTTTGGTCCAAAAAATGGAAGCTATGAAGGCTATAGGCATTGCTCATCACTCTTCTCAGGAAGGAATATAGGGTGACTGAGCATATTATTAAGTTTTCACTATCTGCTTTTCCCCTTGTACATTTAACCCAAGCTTGCAATGAAACGATACTCAGGCTGCATTTTCAGCACTCCTCAGCTCTAATCTTAAGGGAAAGAAATTTCCAGTAGACTCCCTGGTTACTGCCTTCCAGAAAGGTTTTATTTATGTGTGCACAACAGTTAGCATGTAGGGCAGGGCCTGCACACATTTCCTGCATAAAGCAAACAAAGACTGTTGTGGTTATGCAAAATACACGGTTAAAACAATTGCTCTTCAGAACCTAAAAAAGCCTATTTTAGGAAAGTGAGCTAGTATCTCAAATGCTAGTGAGTCAGAAAACAGAGACGTTCCTAGCAAGGATCAAAAGATTACACATTTAATAAAATCTGAAGGCCAAATCATATATTTCATTGTAGGTTTGCATGGCTTTCATCCAAGAGCTTTTTCTCTGCTAGTAAAATAAGTTTGGGAGAAAAAGTTAGGGAAGGGGGTATCCAGCTTATCCTCCTGTCTGGAGGTTTGCTTTCAAACACCAGATCCCTTACTTCTGTCAATACTAGGGATTTGTATTTATACAGTAATTTTCTACTTAAGACTTGATTGTCCTGAAGACATAAGGAGTATTCAATAATGCGTCAACAAATAGAAAGTTTTGCTGAATGATTACTCTGCCATTCACATCTGTTCTGGACATCACCTGCAGTGCCACTAAGTTCACGAAAACAACCTGCTTTCAGTTGCTGAATTGTGCTTTTACAGAGTTTCAAACAGATTAATAACCAGAAACAGGATGGCCTGGAGTGATTTATATTAAGCCATTAATATTTGCACGTTAATGAGACTGACTGCCATATAAGGTTGCAAAAGAATTGTTCTGATTGGAAAGCTATCAGCATGTAACAATAATGCCCATCAAGTTCTGTTCTTAAATACTTTGTTTTCCAGTTGTTACCTTTAAAGTCCCTGTAACAATGTATATATTTCTTCCTCTAGTGGATTGTTCTTTTTTTTTAATTAAACGTCAGACGTATGGTTCCTTACAAGCATCAGGGGATTTATGACTGTGAACCAAAAATGAGTGTGTGTGTATGTGTGTGTGTGTTAAAGTAGCTGTCCCCAGCCAGATGGCCTGCAAGGTATTTAGGATTGCAATTCCCCAACGACATGCTGGATAAGAATTTGGGGAGCTGCAGTCCCAACACAGCTGAAAAACATCTGGCTGGAGAAGACTGCCATCAACTATAAAAAAGTCAAGAATTGTGAAAAAAAATGCAAAGAGGAGACCAACTGGAATATTGCTGAGAAAATTATCAAATTATCCCTTTTCCTAGGGATTTTTTTCTATGATACTTTGACTTCAAGGAGGAATAATACAGCTACACACTGGCAGAAAAGAAGAGAATGGGGGGTTATCTATCACAATAGGATAACTTTAATACAATGAAGTATGAAGCAGATCATAAGTCTCAGCCTGGGTGCAAGAGCACACAATGACTCTGTCCCTGGTAAAGAAGGTTTGGCCAAAGGAATGGGCTATGGAGAAAGTTGAGCACTTAGGCTAAATTTTGAGAGCCACCAGAATAAGCTTGTACCCTACATATGGGCAAAATATGGCACTGCCAAACCACAGTATTGGGATGGCTGGCTACAGTACAGTGACCATTTCCTAAGGGCAAATCTGCCATATTTGCATAGGATGCGAATGGCAAAAGACAATTCTGCTCATACCACAGCAGCAATTAGAACACAAAAAGAGCATTTTAGAAGATAGTAAATGGGAATTGTCTGCTCTGGGATGAGGGGGTAGAAAGCACAATATGTGGAAGAAATCATGAGGTTGAGAACCACTGCTGTGTAGTGATGTTTTCTGGCAGCTAAAAACACTGGCTTGGGTTGAATTTCTCTCTATGATCTTGGCAACCCAGTGAGATCCAACCAAGGAGAAATGGTCTCTTGGTTGGAGATCTAACCAAGGAGAAATGGCACCATGGGCTAGTCCATCATTCTCTTCTTAATGATTAGGAAATTGCCTGAAAAACTGGAGGGAAGGACAGAAGAACGATAAATGAAAACGGTCTCATCTTGGACAGAAGCAGTGCTTAAAGTATGTGAATGAGGTAGGGCAATTTCATTTTAAAAAGCCCTTTTTGGAAGCGCCTTGGGCATCTGGTTCAAGGGGTTAAGAAAACGTAAACAGCATAAATCAATTCAGTGCTTTATCGTCCTCTCTCTCCCCCCCCATTCGGTCTACCCCCACATATCAGAAGCTCATCCCTCCCTCCTTCTTCCTTCCCCACCTCAGTAAACACGCCCAAGGTCCTGTAAACAGAACCTCGCCTCCGGCTCAGAGTAATCAGGGCGGCCACAACCGTGTCAGGTTGCCAGAAGTCTGGCTCCCCGGCTTCTTCCCCTGCTCTCTTGATCTCAAGAGCGGCTCGCCTCTGGATTCAGACGGGCTTATTAAACGTACAGGCCTGGCCTATTTTCGGCCCCCCTCCAAATTGTAGTAACTCTGCTGATTTATAGAAACTCAAACGAGCAATCACGCCCCACGAGTTCGTATTTCAGACAAACGCAACGCCAGAGAATCGCAAGGCAGGAAGGAGGGGGAGGAGCGACGGGGCGGCGCTCATCGTCCTTCTCCTGAAACGCAAACTCCCGGCGTTTAAGTTTCGCTTTCTTGCAAAGGGAGCGTTGTCTCAGTGAAATCGAGGATATTCCGGGAATTGCTAATAAGATTGGCAGGTCAGTGGAGGACAGTAGAGTCACACAAAAAAATGCGCGCAGAAAAAAACAACTCAGGAAGAGGGGGAATTTCCTGAGAAAAGAATTATTAAAAGAACTTGGGATTCCTTCGGGAGGGAGTTGAAAGTGAGAGGGAGAAACGCTGCGCTGTTTTTGAGCGGCTCTTCGAGATGGCGGCCTTGCGGTGCTATCCACCGGTCCTAAGGGCCGGAGAAACTGCCATCTCTGTCAGGCCCTCTTCTGCCACAGTACTGTGGCCTCCGCGTGGTGCTGGCCTGATTTAATGGAGAGCAGTCAAGGAAAGGGATCGGTGGATTCCCTGGGCTTCGTTTTCCTTCCCCAGAAGCTTTACCAGCTGGTGGGGAAAACATCCCCAGTCACTCCCCTGATGGTGGTTGGGCAGGGAGGCAGGTGCCTGGAATGGCAACTTTAACCACTTACCAAGTTCCTCAACTAACTAAGAGGTGGCAGGCCCTAAGGGGTGGGCATGGGGTGACCCTAGTGAGAGCTCCTCAAGTACTTGCAACCGAGCCTCCAGGCCTATGTTAGAACATGGGATTGGCTCTTCTAATTGAGCTGCCTGACTAAGAAGTGGCAGGGACTAATTGGGGGCAGAATGGGGAGGACTGGGAGGGAGCAGTCAGTAACCAGTAAGCTTTGTCCTTGACTGCTGTTGCAGGGGAATGGCAGTGTAAGACCAAGCAGTCCAGTTCCAGTTCTGACCCTGTGGCCACTGGTGCCTGGAAGTAGCCACTGGATGGCCAGGAAGAAGCTGCAGCTGTGATAGGCCTACACCTAAATAATAACACTCACCATTATGGCAGCTTTGTGCTGCAAAGAATGAATTAGGTACCCCCTTTCATCCCGGACATCATTAGAAACTGCTGCATTGTACAAAATAGCAACAGGAACTGCAGTGTAATGGTCCTGGGGTGGTTGGCTAGCTAGGGCAACCATTGGAGCACTTGAACATGAATCCTCAGAACTAATAAAAATAGTGAAATAAAAAAAGACAGATGTAGAAAGCCTTTTGCCAGTGGCAGCAGAAGAAAATCTGTCATGTATCCAATGTTGCAATGAAATGGCAGTGCTGATTGAGAGTATTTAGAAATATCAAAGTATCAAATTTTGCTTGCAGCCATAAGCCAAACTGATAGGAAGTAGCTGCTTCTGACAACATCATCACTAGTCTATGGAGTAGGCAAAAATAGTGTAGGAGTAGGCAACCACCTCCTCCCAATGCATATACAACAAAGCCATAAGGAGAGTAAAAAGTATGATTATGGAAAGCTCCTTGTTGGTAGAAACAGCAGGAAATATGTAATGCATTCATTGGTGACAGAACCAGCAATGCACAGCAGGTGGACCTGATTCTCTTTCCCAGTTTAAATCAATCTTCTGTGCACCCCAGATCTAGAGCTCTTTCAAAAGCACTAAATCATATGCTTGTGAGAATGTGTGGCTAACTCTATCTCTGTCTCCTGAATAGGACCTCATAGAGGCTTTGGAAAGCAATGTCCAGGCTTTATGGGCACAGGTCCCTCTGTGGAAGCCAGGTGTCCAATTTCCTCTGTAACTCAAGCCAAAAAGGCCATAAGGGGCACTGCCCAATGACTGGAGAGAGGGACCAAAGTGGCCAGTAGGAGCTGGGCAGCTCCCAGTCCCTAACCATGGCATAGATGAATGTCCCAGTAGAAGCGATGGAAGTGCCCCTTCATCTAACCATGGCATAGATGAGCCAGTTTGGTCTAGTGGTTAAGGCAGCAGGCTAGAAACCAGGAGCCTGTGAGTTCTAGTCCCACCTTAAGCATGAAAGCTGGCTGGGTGACCTTGGGCCAGTCACTCTCTCAGCCTAACTCACTTCACAGGGTTGTGGGGAAAATAGGAGGAAGGAGTATTAGGTATGTTCACTGCCTTGGGTTAGTTATAAAAATAATAAAGTCAGGATAGAAAATTAAATAAATGAAAGGGCTACATTGCGTCAGCATCAACCATTAGGTTGGGATAAGCAGGACAACACTACTTTAAAGGTGGCACAGCTAGACTACTTCAAGTGGGCTTACCTATGGGCTGGGAATGACATGAAGTGATATGAGTAGTGTCATAAAAAGGTTGGGCAATAAGGATGAAGTCAGTGCTCCAGAGCTCCCTCTTGCTGTGGCTGTAGGTCTAACAGCACTGCCTAATAATGTTTGTGGTGAGTCACTGTTGGGCATGGATCCACTGGGTGTGGAAGAAAGTAGTTGGAAGTTCCAAAGTCAAAGGGAAAATCCATCAGCTTGGGACAAGTCCTTTCTGAAAAACACCTACTATCCCTTGTTTGTTCATTTTTCTACTGAGTTGGCTATAAGATCAACTAAATAAAATGGAATGAAAAAATAAACGTATTGTGATATACATAAATGCAATAAAAGAAAAAGATCAGACACAGGCTTTGCTGTGGTATTCTTTCAAAAAACTTCAACATGGCCAGTTCTCAAAATGAGTTGAATCGAAGCCAAGTGCCATCTAGAGGCAGCTATGGGACATGAATCTTCTCAGCTGATACAGTTAATTTTGCTTCCTAAATCATATCTCCATTTAGTTTCACAAGTGGAGTCACTGAATCAGAATCAATCACTTTTTTACTACTATTACTACTACTGTTAACATTATGGTGCTGCAGTGATCACCCTGGGCTCGGTTGTCTTAATTTCATTCTGCTAGGCTTCTGAGATGAAGATGAACTGGGAAAGCCCCCGAGATTACAAACAAGGGCAGGAAATACCACCCTTACATAAGCATGGTGCTATTTTTCCTGGTCATTGCTGAAAATAATAGCTACAAAGATCAACCTGACCCAGCAATTTCTGAAACAGAGGCTCCAAAGCTGCTTCAGCCCTATGAAGTTGACAAACATTTCTGAATTTAGGTGATTTGCCCTTTTCACAGATACCGCACAGTAATCAGTATTTTCACTGGGCTATCCAAAGAAATAGCCCTGTTTCTTTTCAGTCAGTTCAGACCCCCTCAGAGGATATATGAAGTTACCTCCAAACAGGCAATATGGGAATCCAATGCAGCAAAAAAGGACAGTTTTGTGACTCCTTTTAGTAGTAAGTGTATTTTGGCAAGTTGTATGGATGCAGCCCATTTCATCATGGAGCAGCTTCCCAGGTTGAGTGGCAGGAGCGTATGCCATCCACATTGAGGGGGAATGGGTAGAGGGGGCAAATACAGATTAGGATTTTCACTCCAATATATATCACTTGTTTATTTTCTATTTTATTGCTCATACGCCTTGGTTTGACAGATTTTTTTTGGAGTCTTGCCAATTTTATTTTCTGTTCTTAAGCTCACTGAATAATTTTAGGTCATCATAATACCTCATTGCTCATCCCTCCTTCCAGTTCTTTGAACAAATTAAGAAGTGCTACTCTGATTCCTAAGCTGCTTCTATTGTGAAAATTGTCTTGTTCCTGCTTCTTTTTTTTTTTTTTGGTCCCTTCGACTGCCTGGACTACTCCCTGCAGTTTTCTTGTCAAGATTTCAGAAGTGGTTTGCCATTGCCTTCTTTTTCCTAGGGCTGAGAGAGAGTGACTGGCCCAAGATCACCCAGCTGGCTTCATGTTGAAGGTGGAACTGGAATCCACGGTCTCTCTTAACTACTACACCAGTTTGGCTCCCTTTGTTCCTGCTTGTTGTTGTTTATTCGTTTAGTCGCTTCCGACTCTTCGTGACTTCATGGACCAGCCCACGCCAGAGCTTCCTGTCGGTCGTCAACACCCCCAGCTCCCCCAAGGTCGAGTCCGTCACCTCTAGAATATCATCCATCCATCTTGCCCTTGGTCGGCCCCTCTTCCTTTTGCCTTCCACTCTCCCTAGCATCAGCATCTTCTCCAGGGTATCCTGAGTTCTCATGATGTGCCAAAGTACTTCAGTTTTGCCTTTAATATCATTCCCACAAGATCCATTGAGTTTTCACGGCAAGAATACTGGGGTGGGTTGCCATGACCTTCCCCAGGGATCGCATTTAGTCTGACCTCTCTGTCATGACCTTCCCGTCTTGGGTGGCCCTTCACGGTTTAGCTCATGGCATCATTGAGGTGCTCAAGCTCCAGCACCATGACAAGGTAACGATCCTTTGCTGAAATTGTTCCTGCTACTGATCGATAATATCTCAGCTGGTAGCACATGGGTGACCTTGTCTGAGATGAGAAGCTAAGCAGAATCAGTTAGTACTTCGATGGGAGAACTCCAAAGAATTCCAGAACTGTAGGCTACATTGGGAGGTCAGTGGACATCTAGAACAAGGCAGTGGCAAACTACTTCTGGGCTGTGTCCAGAAAACCATGGATATGGAAGTGACCAGGAGTCTAGCTCCACTTTAAAGATTGCTTTACTTTCCAGGCCTTTTATTTTGAGGCTGCTAAGTTGGGTGATCAGCCTTTTTCATTAGTAAAACTCCCCACATCAGGCAAAATTGCACTAAATATGTAATCCTCAGGCTGCCCATTGGCTATTCTTGTATTGTGCTTTTGAGAGGAGACTTGGGTGAATAGGGTGGGGAGAGACGGAGCAAATGGGGAAATGGTAGGGAGATGTAGTGATCTTTCCTGGTTTGCAGTGGTTGGCAGTTTCGATTTTTAATGCTGGACTGCCATCTGCTGGTTCCAACATGTAGTTGGCATTTCTAAATTACTGCCCTCTGCTGTTATCTGATATTATTTAACTGATATTATAGTTAACTGATCTTCCTGCAATCTCCTAATTGTTGAGAGAGTAAAACCAATATAGCAAGGAAAACCTGAACAATTTTGCTGGCTGATGTATTTTGTTTGATTGATTGCTTTTGCTGTTGTTTTTAATCTAGCCATTGAAATATTTCTAGTGTCAAATAACCTAAAAAGCAATGGTGGTGAAATTTCCTGCTGGTTAACACTACTGTAGCCGATATCCCCAAAGAGACACTCTAGTCCTTAGATTAAATCTTTTATTTCTGGTTTATCAAAAGAGGTATGTGTGGTGTAGGGATAAGGCATCAGGCTAGAAACCGGGAGACCATGAGTTCTAGCCCTGCCTTAGGCACAAATCCAGCTAGGTGATCTTGGACCAGTCACTTTCTTTCAGCCCCAGGAAGGAGGCAATGGCAAACCACTTCTGAAAAACCTTGCCAGGAAAACTGCAGGGACTTGTCCAGGCAGTCTCTGAGAATCGGACACAATTACTGTAAATGGATTTTTAAAAAAAGAGGTGTAAGACTAAGCAGAGAAAAGCTATGCCATTTCCAAATACACAGAGAAGCCTATCAGAATTGGCATTTTGAATTCAAGTTTGTTCTTAGTCCTCTTTAAGCTGTTCAGGAACTGTATGCATGGACAGAAAATGGGGACAAGCACTGTGTTTCTTCCAGCTCCATCCTTCTTGCTATTTGTGGAAATAGTCTGGAAAAAAAATTGTAACTGCATTCAGCTGAACAGCTATAGTACCCCATAAGCCTGGGGACTTGGATTGCATAAGGTTCTACTCCTATACAGTATAGTAATAGTGTCCCTGCAGGTTTTCCTCTTGAACCCAGAAAAGTTGAGAGCAATGGGATGGTAGAATGCATGTTGCTATCTTCTGCCCAAGAATAGAATTCAGAACAACTGAGGAGGGCATTTGTCATGGTCATCGCGATGGATCTGGTACTGTATGTCTATGTTACAATTATCAATTATGCCTGTGCTCCCAAAATAGCAATAATTCCACCAATGTGCTTAGCATGTACTTACTTTACTTATGCATGGTGTTTCTCCCATTCATCTTCCTTTCACTGTTCTGTATGCAACTCTTTTTATTCTTTGCAACCCAATGAAGCATTGGAAGGAAATTATGTAAATGGGTTCAGGACTTTGCCTGGCTTTCCATCTGCCTATCCATTAGCAAGAACATTCTCTGAAAATTGAACTCCTGTGCCCTGCTGAGCAACATTGAATAACTACATTGGCATTTTGAATAACTACCATAGTTGCAGTGACCTTCTTAAAGGACATGTTCCTGTGTAGACCCTGTAAAGTAAAAAGTAAAACCTGCTTTGAGTTGAGCTTTACTACTGGTGACTAAATGAACATGTCCGTGGGGGGGGGGGTTGGCCAAAATAAGGAAGTAGTTTGCCATCGCCTTCTTCCACAAAGGGACTTTTTAACATAATTGAATAAATTCCAGTCTAACTCATAGCCCTGGATTCCGTGAAGGTCCCCCATCTAGATACTAGGCAGGCTTAACCTGTTTTAGTTTCCCAACCTAGACATCATTTGGGTGCTACCACTTCCTTGGGCATTAACAAAGTGTGGGCTGTACAGCACTTTGAATTTAAAGGCATATTTGGATTTCAGTTCCCAACAGCATAGCAAATGGCAAAGAACTGTGGCTGTAGTAATTTAAGACATCTGGAGGACAGCATATTCAAGGCAGGATTTCCTTCCAAACAAAACATACATAAAAACAAGCTGGTAGGGATGTGATTCCAAAGCAATCAGGTTTCTAGAGTCCATGGGCATCCCCTTATTAGGCCAGTGAGGTCAGAAATTATTTACAGTCTGAAGCAAGCCATGGCCATCTGTAAATAGCAAGCAAAAGCCAGAAAGACCAAAAGCAAAAAAGCAAAATGGAAAGCAGGCCAGAAATTCAGCTCCTTAAGCAGCAGTAGTGAACATCTGGCAGAAATAATGTTCATCAGAAGAGAATTTGTTCAAAGAGATGGTAAAACTCTGCAGATAACAACTAATAGGATCTGGTGGGAAAGGAATGGTCCTTGGAATCAGCTGTTGTTGACTATATTTACAGGCACATTTACTTATGGTTAGTTTCCTTACATACTTTTGTCTGGGGGTTAACATCTGCAACATTAATGATCTATACTTCGGTATGGATCTTCCTGAGCGTGGAGAACTTCAGGAAAAATGTGCAGACAGCCTGAGCTACCTCTGTTTCAAGAAATCACAGTTTCCTCAGTTAACTCACTTGTTTTAGGTTAATATGACACACTGGACTGTATTCCCACAATGTGCTAGGCTAACATATGGAACACAGCTATTGTGCTCAGTCATTTGGGAGGACTAATAAATGATGCCCTTAGGGAACCTCTTCTAAATTACAAATTTATGACAAAAATCCAGTAATAGGCCAAGTAAAGTGCTGGACCTGAGAACCTCTGGGATAATTTATAGCCTGGGTATATCATGGTTTTGAATGGCATGTGGGGAGATTGTACTCTGAAAAGTTTGTGCAGGCAGAAAGAAAAAGTATTCAGAGCCAAATTAAAATTAAATAGACTCTTTGAGCACCCCCATCCCCCACTAATATTAAATAACATTGACCATTAAAATTCAGTGGTAACTTTTGAAGGGGTACTGGGAGCCATATCAAAGCTTGGGAAACACACATGGTCCTGGGACCTCAGGGTGGGTACCTGTCTTCTTATTGTCAAGATCTGATATGTCAACATGAAAGTACTTTGCATATGACACCTTCACCAATTAATACTGGAGTTGCATTCAGGTGTGTCTCTGCAAATATTTTGTGGCTGAGATGTTATCTTTTAGTATGGTTACAATCATCTGCAGTTTGGCAAATGTCAAGAGAGAAAAGAGATTTTGTAAGAGCTATCCAACAATTGATTCTAACTAGAAATTGTTCTATGCACTGAGGCATCCAACATCATGGATTACAGTAGGATGTCCTTGAGGGACATTGGGAATTATAGTATAGGAACATTTGGAGGACCATCATTTCCCTATCTCTATGCTGAACCATGGTTTAGTAATGCACCCATGAATATGTATTCTTCTGCCCATAAGGAGGAATGCCAACATTTGAGAATCACTATAAACATACCTATCTTGTGGGCTCAGCATTGGTACCAGTAGGTTTCTGGGTACAATTCAGAGTACTGGCTTTCACTTGTAAAGATCTATTTGGCTAGGCACCTACTTGCAGGACCCCTACTGCAAGCAGTACAGCCCATTTAAGGATGTTCTCCCATTGCTGCTATGATATCCCATTTTTATTAGGTGAGAGGAGGCTAATATCAGAAGGTGCTGCTTTACTATTGCGGCGCCTATTTTATAGAAGACCCTTCCTCTAGGAATTAGGTTGGCCCCATCAGCGGCAGCATTCCAGAAGTCTTTTAAGGACTAAACTTTTCCAGAAGGCCTTTGGGAATTATTATCAGTTACCATTACTTGGACAGGGCTTCCTGCAGAGCATGGTTAAAAAAAAAATCAAAACGGCCACAGTGGTGTGATCGAAGCTCCTGTCACCTGGACTTGTACGCCTATACCTGTACTTAGATGTTGTCAACCCTGATAGGCCAGACAAGGAAACCAACTCCACAGGAAGGCTAAAGCTACTTTTATTGAGATTCTAATAACAGAATCTTGCAAGTCTGATTGTGCTGTACCTCCTCCTCATACTCCAGTGAACTGTGGTGTTTGTCTGAGTCACTTCCGAATGTTACCTGTCTGTCCTGGACTTAAAAAGTGCTTCAGCCTTTTCCCTAAGCCACAGCTTCTGCATATCTCTGTCAAGGTCATCTTCCTTACTCTCTGTTGATGCATATTCTTCTCTTACTAGGTACTGCTATTATTGTTGGTTACCGTGGAGTATTGTGCTTTTAACTTTTTACTACATTGTGGAAGTTTTTATTTTATTTTTGTATGCTGTAAGCTGGAGTGAGTCTAGAAGATTTGTGAGCATACACACTTGATCAATAAGATTGCTTATGAATGAATGAATGAAATTTCAGCTTTTCTTTTTTAACATTGGACACCTAAGCAATTTATGTTGTTCAATTGTTTTCACTTTCAACTAAGATAGTTGAGTCAATAGGGTAGAATGTAGCAAAATAAAAAAAAGCTACTTCATTTATGAAAGTGAGTGGAATTTCCTACCCTTGCAAGACAACTAGAAATCAGAATAAATAATTTACTATTTGGAAACATTCATATCCCCAACTTTACAAAGAAACTTCATTTGTCACTGAATTGAGTCACAATGTTATTGAAAGGTCAATGATTTTCACTGCTGTTGCTCAAAAGCTACTCAGTGTAATTCTCAACCATGTTGGCTACACTATTACGTATACAAACAAGATCTAAATGTAAAAAGCAAACCAAATGAGCAGAGGTTCAGGCTGTGTGTTGATTTCTGCATCTGCATCCTGGAAAATGACTTTAAAGAAAACCTGTAGTTCATTTATTGTCACCCTATAGATAACCAGAATGTATTTTTTTAAAAGAGTCCCCTCCAAAGTAAGATTTACTGCAAAATAATAACAATAATGGTACTTATCTCCTAGTCTATTATGTAATTTAAAATGTATCAATATTTTATGATTACATAAACTGAAGATGGCCTACACTAAAGCCCTTTTTCAAAAACTTAAACTTTACCCACAAACAAACCCCTAGAGCCTTTTCCCCATGCTCAGTTAATGTGCTATCCTCCCATCCTTGAACTAGCATAAAACAATACTGAAATAAACATTCCTGCTCTTCCTACAATCACTATCCTGCCTCTGTAGCTTCTGGCTTACAAGAGAACAGTGCTGTCCTGATCTCAGTGTACAAGATGTTTTAAGCAAGGTTAAACTACCTGACTTTACTGTCTTACAACTTTCCAGACAACATGAGGCAGTAAGAAACCATCCCCTGATCACAACACTGCTGTGAGTGACGGCTTTGACAGATGGCATCTAGCTCCCAATCTGGCAAGCTCAACCAGCAGGCTTGCATAGGCAAAGGATGTGAATTCTGAAATAGTATTATACCCCTGCTCTCTCTGCCTTTGCCGGTTTAAGCAAAGCTGGGAAATGTGGGCTCTTCCTTGAATATGCCATATCTGCAGAAGCCTAGAGATGCAGAGTTCTCAAAGAGTGCTAGATTCATGATCTATGTGCTAGTGTGTGTGTGTGCTCTCTCTGTGTGCATGTTGCTGTATAAAGCAGGATTCTATTTTCAGTCCACCATCTGGAGCTTACCGGACTGGTGATCTGCAGGCTCCAGGAGGTAGTACAGAGGGAGAGCCTGGCCTTGTCAAACCTGAAGCCTGCCAGACAGCTGATTCAAGGACTCAGGGAGATCTTAGGTACCACAAGGGAACCCAGCTTTACAAAGCTGGACCCTCCAGCTCCCCCAAAGACATAGACTGAGGAAAGTGAGTAGGGACTGGAGTGGAGGGCACATACCCTATACCAGCATGGTGGCCAATAGGTGCCAGGAGGTGCCCACCACCTATAGTCACCTAACTGCAGCACTGCTAACAAAGTGCATCAGATTTTCCCTGCCTTGAAATTGGAGCAGGTTCCTGTCAGCTTAAGGGGAAAGCAGCACTTCAGCAGCTAAGGACTTCTAAGGGTATCTCAGATAGGGGTTAGGAACGGAATGAAGGTAACACCAAGGAGACATGGTAGAGGGGAAAAAAGTTGCCAGGGCATGTCTGTCTCCTAAGTGCATCTGGAGAAAGGTCCCTAATTAATGAATTAAGTCAACTCAATGGTTTCATGCGGATGGTGAAAAAGGGGGTCCTGTGGCACCCTATGGAGCCTTGTGGCACCCCATACAAGACTGGCCAGGGGCTTGGCCACTTATCCCTCATTATTACCAACTGGAAATGCCCGTTCAGGTAGGAGTGGAGCCACCACAAAACAGTGCCCCTCACTTTCAACTCTTGGAGGGGCACAGAAGTATGCCATGGCTGATTATTAATACAGCTATAGCTGGAATATGTTTCTGGGCAAACATACAGCTATGACTGAGCAATAAAATAGAACTATGAAGTCATGTTTAGGGAATAATTGTAGAATTTTTTACAAAATAAAAATGTTGCTATTAAAATTTGTCCTGCCATTGCCAATGTGGACCTTTATTCCTGTGATTGACATAGAAGATGCCTTGCAGATGAGGTCAAGTCCAAGCCTCTGATAGTATCCAATCCCTGATTTGGATGGATGTTATAGGAGCAGGAGCATCAGACTGCATACCTCTGGATGCCAGAGTTTCAGCCACCTGCATGAGATGATCGGCCACCTCTCATATTTCAGACCGGGGAGGGAATGCCTGAGGCAAAGTGGTTTGTGGTGCAGCAGAAAATGGCTTGGAATTCCAGTGACTCAGAAAAACGTATCTCCTCACTTTCCTCATCCAAATCCAAGGTTTTTTGTAGAAGCCTTATGCTCTGCAATTAACTTTTGTTTAAAAACGAAAAAAAAAAAGAAAACAAAATAATCCCTCGTGTCAAAGTTTGCTCTTGGAGAGACATATTTGGAATTCAGGGATCCGACAGTCCATTGGTGTATCAACTGTTTGTTGTCCAGGATGCTTTTTGACTTCCCAGGCCAGCCTACAGAGCTACAATTTCCTGGTGGAATTTCCATGGACTAACCAGGTCTCAGCCTGTTTAGGTTCTGAGGCTTGCAAGGCCAAGCAGGTGCTGTCGAATATCCTACTGCACCTCCATAACCGCAATTGCTACAATTCACTAAGTATAAGCCTGGAGCGATTTCCTCGTTCCTGAGCTGCAGGCTACCACGTGCAGGGACGAGGCATCTAGAGATAAGCCCATAAAGAAATGCCACTCAGTCGAATGGCTGCGAAACGGTTCTCGGCCACGATTTCCCGGCGGGCTGAGGACTGGGTTGCTTTACTATCTCCTCCCGGCTGCATGGCCTCTCCTTCGGGTTGGCCGAGGACGCTCTACCTTTGGCTATCTCACTGCTCGCTGGATGCTGACGTCACACAGCCCCTTGAGCGGGCGTTCGTTCGGCAGTAGATAGTGTAGGATTTGCGGCCTGTGCTCGAAACGAAGCTGCACGCGTTCGACCACCCTTTCTCCGTCACACACGCCCCGCCCCCCGCCGCGCTGCTTGTGGGCGAGGCGAGGCGAGGCGTGTCAAGGCGATAGGTTCTCTGCCGCGGTTCCGCTGCGCGAGCCTGTAGGACATTTTCCCCCCGCTTCCAGCATCCGACGCTGTTCTGGGTTCCTCCGCGTCTCTCCCCCAAATCCGAGAGTGTCCTCCTCCCTCCGCAGATCAGCGCCCCTTCCCCGCCCCCAAGAAAGGTAGGGCCCCCCCTCTTCTCGCGCTGTCTCACTGCGGCTCTGGGAAGTTCCCGCTCTCAGAAAGAGGGAGTCCCCGCGTGCATCCGCTTCTGGCGCCGGGTTCTCGGGAGGGCTCGTCCCTTCCTCGAAGACATGGCTTCTGCAGAGGAGTCTTTCCTTCCCCGGGGTGGCGGACCGCGGTTTCTGAATCATACTGGGGATGCAGCGGAACGGGGGCGGGATCTTGCCGTAAAGGAAGAGCTGAGCTAAGAACGGGAACCTGCTGTGGAGGGTATTGGGGTTTCCTGCCAGAACGGACTTCCTTTCCTTTCCGCCCTTTCCACCGGCCTGTGTTTTCCCCTTCGGGCGCTTTCGTTTTTAAAAGAATTTCCAAACACAAACCGAAACAGTGATGCATGCAGATCTTCTCAGTGGAACCAATTACTAGAGAGGCTCCGATGGTAAACCGTTCCGGAGCACTTCTTTTGAAGCAGGGGCGCTTCCTCCTGCTCCTCTTGTAATTTGGATCCTTGCATTGAGGCTTCTTCTAACGCTGCTTCTATGATATGTTTAAAAATAAAAAAGTCAATGCATGGAATGCTTGTTTATATGTGTGTATGCGTGCAATTTTTATTAAAGAATTTTTAAAGAGGAAAACAGTACAAATTTTGAAAAAATAAAAGTAGTGAAAAAAGATGCAAAGAAAGAAAAAAGAAAACGTAATAAAGAAGCAGCTTCCAATTTTCTTAACAGCAGTTACAAGTACATTTATATTTTACCCTCTCTCTCTAAGGCTGCATCGTAATTGCCTTCTTTCCATAGTCTCATGTAATGCTTGTTAATTATTTTAATGCAAATAGGAAGAAATGTCATGCTTGTCTGTCAGTCCAAAATGTCATTGTACCCATTGGGTGGAATATTACAGACAGAGTTCATTCTTAGTGACATGTTTTTGTTGCACCACTGTTGGCAAAATGGTTACAGCAAAGTTTCTTAAACTTTTGGAATTGCGGAACACTAAATAAAGATTTGGAAAATACAGGGACTCCTCAGTTAAACAAATACCCCCTCTGTGATATTATCTTTAACAACGTGGGAATTCACCTTTTTGTGTGTGTGTGTGTGAACAAGATCATGCATTTGTGAGTGCCATCCTATTCCTTCCCACTTCTGAAGATCTTTTTGAAGTAAATTTTAATGTAGAGGTCTAAGAACAAATAAGAATGGTGTTTGTTTAGTAATTAATTATCCTTCTTTAGTCTCAGCTTTTTTACAAACTGTCTATTCACCTACATGATCCTTAATTTCTTTTTCAGGCAGTCCCAGCTGGCTACAACACCTTTGCCTTTACAATTCTGTTTTCATGGCAACTTCCTTACTATTTTTCTTAGTTGATTCAAATTGGCCTTTTGAAAATCCATGGTTTGTGATTATTTCTAATCAAGCTTTTTATCAAGAACTCTTACCTGCACCCAAAGTTCTCACAGCTTTAATACCTTCAATATTACTTACCTGTTAGTAAGGGATACTAGTAGTAGTCCAAGTAGTAGTTGTCATAGCGCATACCACATCTTTTTGAAATACAACCCAACACAAATAAAAAATTAATGGTTTTTTGAAGCTTCAGGTATCTGCTTTAATAAATTATCGTCTATTATTTCTGCCTGGTTTGGTGGCCTGTACCAGATTCATATCCCTTCTGTTAAGCTTGCCCAGGTTTTAACAATTGTGTTACCATAAATCATTTGTAGCTTTAAAAAACTTTGAAGTGGTTAAGATGGGAGATTTCAACAGTGTTGGAAGAATAATTCTGCCAAACCCAAGATGTTAGATAAATTTTTGATTTCTGTTGGAGATAATTTTCTCTTTCAAAAACTTGAGGTAGACGCTGCTCCCTTGGAGTTCATCCTAACTAACAGGAAGTTGATTGAAGAATGTTTGAACATATAAAACAGGGAATTTTAGCAGAGTTAAATGCTTTTTCAGATGCTTTAATGAGAGAGCTTTGGGTAGAACAAGATACCTAAAGTTGTAGAATTGAGAATTAAAATGAAGAACAAAATTATATTAAGAAATAAGGATAGATGCTTCTGTGGCTACTGTCATAATACTGGTTCAAATAAATAACACTTCAACTTTTTGCCATTTTTTGAACTTCAATAAACTGTACTTCTGAAAAATTATTTTTCATCTTTCATATATAATTCTTTTAATATGTGATTTAGCAATAACAAATTATTACTCATTTACACTGATGCCAATTTAATATACTTGTTTTGCAGCTGCTTTTTTCAAAACCCTTAAAATACTTGGCAAATACACACAATTTAATTCAGTTCTGCCTTTCTTTACATTCCATAGTAATGTTGAGATGAGAGCTTGAAGTGTCATCTAGTTTATGGTTCAAGGAAGTCTGGAATAGATGGTGCCTTCTGAATTGAGGATGAAATCAAATGAAAGATAAGACAAAATAGTTTACTATTTTGCTCTTTTAGTTCTATAGCTAGAAATTTGTTTATGTGCAAATCACTTATGCAAATTACATATATTACACATGGCAAATTCTTTGCCATGTCTAGAAGGAAAATTGATGAAACGTGACACTTTTTATTCTGTTTAACTGTTACTCTGCAGGAATACAATTTAATGCTAACGGAAAGAAGAATATTTTTCAAACATGTCTAGGATTGATAAAATGAGCATTCTTGGCGTGAGGAGCTTTGGTGTTGAAGATAAAGATAAGCAAGTTATCACTTTCTTTAATCCTCTAACTATTTTGGTGGGTCCAAATGGTGCTGGAAAAACGGTAAGATTCAAGTGAGCTTAATTTCTTTTTAATTAAACTACACTTTCATACCACCCATCCCAGTGTTCAGAAGTGGCTTAATTCTGGGAATAAATACATATATTTTAAGATCTTGCTACCAGTATCCCAAGAATAATAAATAATAAAGTTTTAAGATTATCTCTTATGGGGGAATGTTGCTGTATTCTGTTACGTATTTACCCTGAAAACTAGCTCCTTACAAATAAATAAAACTTTTTAACAACGTACATTGAAAGAACAGATTGTATAGGATATGTGTTTTCTTTAAAGAGATACATTAACATCTCTGTGCTCATTTACAGAATGATTGTTTAATTTGCACAAGGACTACCAAGATCCTATCCTTTCCTTTTTCTCCCCACCCCACTGGTAACCTCTTTTCTTTCTCTCTGTCCAACTTTCCACTGTCTTGTCTCTTGAGCATCTCTCTTTCTCTCCATTATCTTAGCTTTGCAGCTGCTTTCTTTTTAAGGTGGTGCCAGCTAACTTTTCACTTGTCTTTGCAGCAGACTACAGCCTCATCACATACACACAGTGTGTGTGAGCAAGTGACTAATTACAACACTGAATAAGTTTTGAAAATGTGACTGCACAGTACACATGCAATTCTTCAGTAATTTGTGCATTCATTCAAAGATCTGCCTGCTCCAACTTTAGCAGAAGTTTTGAATGGATTTCTAACAGTTCCATAGTATGTGTGTGCTTTATATATTTGGGTATTTGTACATTGACAGTGTGTTTTACGTTAGAGAATATGACTGGAAAATACTGAGACACTTCTTTCAGTTCAGGAGGATGCTTTCAAAGAACTAAATTCAAACATTTTCTTATCTCCCTTCTGTTTAACAACATACATGAGCAGTCAGCTTCTGTCAGATGCATAGCATCTTGCAATTCTGTGCAAATAAATGTCAGTGTGAATTCCTGCTAATAGGAGTGAATAGCAAAGTTCCACATTTGTAGTTCTTCTGATAACATCATTATTTATATGAGTAAATCATTTGCATGATTTCTTAAACATGTGGGAAGGTTGGAGAAAATAATACATGAGGGACTCTACATTGTCTTTTTATCTCCTCATCTCGATATTTTCATTTAATGGCTATATGTTTCTGATGTTTGTTTCCATTTCATTAGACCATCATAGAATGCCTCAAGTATATTTGTACTGGGGACTTCCCACCTGGCAGCAAAGGAAATTCATTTGTCCATGATCCAAAAGTAAGTACTGCAATTGCTAGTTTGTTTGGCTAGTAAATTTCAGTGTGTAGGTAAGATTGATTAGGAACGTGTATTTTCCTATTTCAAGAAAAGTGGTAATTGTTATTTTTTTCTTGTGCCTTGAGATGCAGTGTCTCTAGTAGAAGAGCATATTGAAAGATAAATGTAAGAAATGGATTAAAATATATGGTCAGAAAAAGACTGGATTTTAAATATCAATTGGAAAAAAGTATAAAATTATTATTATTATTATTATGAAATCTTGTGAATGAAATATATTTTAGTAAGGATATTCTTGCACAGGGCAGTCTAATAATGATGTTTCAACCAAAAGGATCACTGGTGCTTATTTTCAATCTTAGACCTTGCAGATTCTGTTTCATTTGCAAGGTAGTCTTTTTTGAGTCAACTTCTGATTGTTTCATGGACACATCCATGCAGTTTTCTTGGCAGTAATTTCTTGGCTGGGTTATTTGTGGGACTGCCTCTCCCTAACTGTCTTTCCCCGTCACATTCAGCCTGGCCACAGAGCATGCTGAGAGTCCCATCAGTTAAGGGCCCAGAAAGTGGGCCCTTTTTGTCACAGCACCTGCCCGTTGGAACTCTCTCCCCCCAAATTACAGTGTCCCCAGCCCTGCCAGCTTGAAGTCTTGAAGACCCAAATGTGTTCCCAGGCAGGCGGTTCAGACTGTCAGTTGGAGCCCATGAAGTTGTTGATTATGGCAAATTAATTTCACCTCAGTTGCTATTATAGATATTGATGTTTTATGTTGTTTGTATTTTGATTTTAAATGCTGTGAGCCCCCCAGAGCTGCTATGGTGAGATGGGCAGCCATACAAATTGAATGAACGAACAAACAACAAATAAATAATAGGGAAATGTTTTGTCATTGGCCTTTCTTGGGACGTTTTTTCCACTTAAGATGCATTTTTTCATCTTCAAGATTTAGCTGCATTCAGCTAGCAATGAATTTCTTCTCATGCGAAGAAGTATCTGTTTCAGCTTCTTGTCCTGCCCCTTATATCTCCCAAATCTGTTCCAAAGAATCCCTCAACTGGAGTAGAAATGGAGTATGTTCAGTACATCAGCAGCATCCATTATCCAGAAGACAGCTTTTAAATCTCCTTCCACTTTTGTTATAATAAACTTGGTGAAAGATGTCATTTAGAGGAAGAAACTGTTGATTTTCCTGGACCTTTTAATGGTTTTCAGTGCATTAATCATAAGTGTTCTTCTAGGTTAATCAACTTATGAATGCTTTCTTAACTTATTAAAATTCGTTAGATTTCAGGAGATAATACAGGGAAACTCCTTTTATAGCCCAGGGGAGTTTTCCTTTGCTAGAGGATTTTATAGTCTTTAACATGAGCATGAAACTGCAAGGGGTTATCGTTCAGTTACATCTGTTCTTTTCAAACGGAAGGTGATGGCAACCACTGAATTGTTGCCTGATAACAGTAATGTCGGAATCACTACTCAGATAAAAAAGAAAAAGCTAAGCCCAGATAAGACATTGCCTTTGGGGGAATTGCCTACTCTGTGCTGTATAAGATCAACCACCACCATCCCAGAAAAACTGTTTTTGAATCCTGGAAAAAGCAGTACTTCCACTTAAGACACTTCTTTGATTTAGCCTTGTTCCCGAATCTTCCCTGATGATAGTGGCCAGGAGTCCTTTATATAAATAATCCTCAGTGTTCAGAGTTTTGCCTCCAAAATACATGTTTTGAATTACTCTATTGTGTTTAATGTGTGACTGCCACTAAAGACAATTCTGAAATTGCCTGAACTGAAATAAATACAGCAACAGAAATTTATGCAGTCACATAACATATTGTAGAGAGTAAAGGAGATGTACTTGACAGAAATATCCAAGAACCTTAGACAAGCAAAGGGGGCTGAAATGGTCTTTAAGTCCTGGGAAACAAGATATTATTTGGAAGCGTTCAGGCAGGTTCCTCCCAGATTCACTGGTGTTTAAGAAGGATAAGAGTACTGTAAAGCAGTACTTTGGCAGAGATTTTATTTTAGGTAATTTTAAACTTAATTAAAAAATGGAGGATTTGTTAAGTTATTCCGTTTGAATTTTATTTCCTTATAGAATTTTATCCCATTTTATTGGTTGGTAGGTAGGTAAACTTTATTGCAGCTTTGACCAGCATGCATACATCAACACATAAAGTTCTGTATACAGGTAGTTGTCGCTTAACGACCACAATTGGGACCGGAATTTAGGTCGCTAGGTGATGTGGTTGGTAAGCGAATCTGGACCTGATTTTATGACCATTTTTATAGCAGTCATTAAGCAAACCACATAGTCATTAAGCAAATCACATAGTTCCCTATTGATTTTGCTTATCGGAAGCTGCCTGGGAAGGTTGAAAATGGTGATCACATGACTATGGGACACTGCCATCATCATAAATGCATGATGGTTGTCAAGCGCCCAAATCGCAATCACGTAACTGCAGGGACTGTGCAACAGTCGTATATGTGAGGAACGGTTGTAAGTCGTTTTTTTCAGTACTGTTGTAAGTCCGGACAGTCGCTAAACGGATGGCCGTTAAGCGAGGACATAAAAAAAATAACAAAAGAAGAGTTAAAATTCTTTTATTGTAAATTCTTTAGAGAACTTTGGAACAGTATTAAATTTCTCTAATACGTTGACATTCATTAATAGAGTTCAACCTGGATGTAGTTGTACAGAAAAGCATTAAAATGAATGCTTGACTACCAGGGGAGAAGCAGGTCAACAAGTCATCCATTCTTGTTTTCAGATCTGCTGCCTTCGTTGTAAGAAATCAGAAGAACCTTTCGTTTTTCTTTGCATGCAACAGAAAACAAATGATGATAGTTATAGTAAAACAAGCTGAACCAATTCTTAAATTTATTTTCCATTGGCGAAGGTTGCCAATGAAACAGATGTCAGAGCTCAAATAAGACTTCAGTTTCATGATGTTAATGGAGAGCTTGTTGCTGTCCAGCGGTCCATGTTATGCACACAGAAAGGAAAGAAGACAGAATTTAAAACTCTTGAAGGAATCATTACAAGAATAAAGTGAGTGAACAATCACATTTTTTCCCTATTGGATATGATTTTAGGGTTATATCAGTGCAGATGTGTAATTTATGTCTGATAACAAAGAATAGATGTACCTATTTTTCCATACCATCAAAGGAATTGCAATCTTGTATAAGTTGCTCTTGCAACCTTTTCTAAATACGTTTATTTTATTTGTGCTTTTATTAATGTTTCCAGTTCTTTTCTATTTCATTAATTTAACTAGTAAATAACACTACTAACAGCATATATTTTTCTTCTGTGATATTGAAATGAGCCATATTGTCTTTATATGATATATTGGAAAACAGTAAACCTAAGGATAATTTAAAAGGTCAAACAGTAATGAAATATATGGAATAGATTTAACACAAGGAAAGCCAAGAGACCGTGAGTTCTAGTCCAGCCTTAGGCATGAAGCCAACAGGGTGACTTCGGGACAACCGTTCTCTCTCAGCCCTGGGAAGAAGGCAGTGGTAAGCCATTTCCAAAACTCTTGCCAAGAAAACTTGAGGGACTTGTCCAGGCAGTTGCCAGCAGTTAAAACTGGCTCAAAGGAACCAAAAAAAAGAAAGTTGTGTGTATAATATTTATTATTCATCTGCTGTGTTTTTGTGCCTGTGTTCATACAGAGAAGGAAAGAAAGACAGTCTGAGCTCCAAGTGCGCAGAAATTGAGCGAGAGATGATTGCTGCCCTTGGCGTTTCTAAGTCTGTAATTAATAATGTCATTTTCTGCCATCAAGAAGAATCCAACTGGCCTCTGAGTGAAGGAAAGGCTCTAAAACAGAAATTTGATGAGATCTTTTCAGCAACAAGGTAATCTTTTCTTGTGGTTCCTTGAATGAGGTAAAAGATTAAAATGAATCAAATAGCCTTTAATAATATTAATTAATAAAAGATTGTCCACAAAAGTTACAGGTACAATTTTAAGTTAAAATCATGTACGGTTTTCTTTCAAAAAGGTATATTAAGGCTTTGGAAACACTTCGTCAGGTGCGTCTGAAGCAAGGTCAGCAGGTTAAAGAATGTCAGGTGGAGTTGAAGTACTTGAAGCAGAACAAAGAAAAAGCACAAGAGATCCAGAATCAGCTAACTAACAGGGAAACTCAGTTAGCTGCCTCAAAAGAAAATGTCAGATATATTGAAAACCAACTGGAGCCTCTAAAGGTGATTTACTATCCGTAATATGTTGATGTAATGGGATGTGTCCTCAGAGCTGGCTGTTCGTGGCCCTGAATCCTTTTACTACAGCTCATTTGCTGGCTCCAGATTGTCGCCATGGTTTAAATGTGTGTTTAATTATTGAAACATTAAAAAGCATTAAGACAGCATGAAGTCGAACTTTTTTTTAAAACAAAAATTGGATATTTGAATGTTGGGTCTTTATGTCCAGGTAGATAGATGGCAGCTGGACTGCCTGAGCTCCATGCCCAACTTAAAAATGCGATTGCTGAAGATGGGAGAGAGCTCTGCTTGCCTCCTTCCTTAGAGCCCAAATGGCTAATTCTTCTAAATTATTTACAAGGTTGTCTTACAATCCCTCATAATAGTTATATAGCTTTCTTATTTTAAATATTTATTCCTTTCTCAGAACTCATTGATGGAAATAGAACAGAATTTTGTTAAAGTAATGAGACTTGATAATGAAAGCAAAGCTCTGGAAAGTCGGAGAAAGCAGATGGAAAAGGATAATCAAGACCTGCAACAAAAAATGGAGAAGGTTTGCTTCTGTTCCTTGAAGTAGAATATAAACTGCATGTAAACGTTATGCTGACCCAGTGGTAAAGGTTAGATTTTGCTTCCCAGCAGCTGTTGTGTTTACAATCAGTCAGCCCTCTTTATTATTATTCTTGCAGTTTTTTTTAATGAGAAGATCCACATTCATTTTTCTCCTGTTTCAGTTTTCAGGTTGAAAGTCATCTGAGATACATTGAGAAAAAGCATGCCAGCTGTCTAGTCAGCCATATTAGTGAGGTCTTTGCCCTCTTACATTGGAACAAAACACAGTCTAATAGGCAAACAGGAACTTCTGTGCACACTTGGCTTGTAGCTGCGTAAAGGCCAAAATAGTTTGAAAGAGACACTTCTGAGTTTTTTATTTTGTGCTGGCCTTTTATTCTAGGTGTTACTCCTCATATAACTGTTTTGAAGATCAGGAAATGATGCTCTGGGGAAAAGGATAATTAGCATCTTATATTTGCAGCTGTTAACTCCCTGGGGAGGTAGGAGTAAGAGCAATGTTCAGGGCTGGGATGAGAGTTTGGTTAGGAAAAGAGTTAACATTTTCCCAGCCCATTACAGTATTTCCCAGTCTTCATGGCAACAATGCAGGATGGTGGTGGATTCGGTTTTTAGTTTAGTAAAGGCAGTCATAATCATCTACCTCTTTAAGTCACATCTTTGGCCTCTGCAGGACTCCCACTTTGAGAAAAGATAAGGTATTTCTAAAAGGTTTTTTTTTCCTACATTGCAATGTTAGGTTTTTCGAGGAAGTGATGAGCAGCTTAGAGAAATGTATCAAAGCCATCAGAAAACTGTGAGAGGAAAGGAGAAATGGTTAACAGAGTGTCAGCGAGAACTGGAAGGAGAAAATAAAGAATTCCAAAGATTTAATGGAGAAAAATCACAATTATTGATTGAGCAAGGTATTATGGCATTTTTGTTAACTTTTTAATACATGTATAAAATGTATACAAGTATTTTTTTTCTTTTATATATAATTTGTATTAAGAAGTTTGATTATAGTAGTAAAATCTAATACAAACTAAACTTAAAGAAAAAATAGAAGGAGTAAAAAGTGCAAGAAAAAAGAGAGAAGAGAGATATAAGAATATAATAACCAAAAAGAAAAGGAACTGGTGAGTAGACTGGTTCCTTGGAACCTCTCCAGATAAGGAGAGGATGGGAGGTCACTCACATGTGCTCCAGACAGCTTCTCCTCACAAGGAGACCACAGGACAGGTTCCTTGGTCTCTGCTGTGGTTGTTGGCTCTGCTTTCGCAGAGCTGTCTTCAGTTAATCATACCTCCCCCAGAAGTCATCACAAGTATTTTTTTTCTTTATGATTATGTCAACACACTAGATTTAAATGAGTGATAATTTTGGTTCAGGTCATCCAATAGATCTGCCTCCTCACACCAATTTATTTGACTTACTAAATTTAAATCATAATTTGGTAAAGGGGGATGCCCACAATTTGGAAAAAAAAACCCCGTAAATCAGTTTATAAGAACTGTCACTCACACTTAACATATTATGTGTGTATTTGGGATAGTCCATATCCCAGATCCATATTCCAAATCCTTGCAGCTAATTGTAAGTCACATTCTTTAGGATGCTTAATATTTTCAAAGTAGCCCTTACAATTTATGAAAAATGTCTGGCTGATTCAACATTTTTTCTGAGGTAAAGTGTAACATGGAAGATTAGAAGTTGAAGATAGATTAGACACGGCCTGATAGTTTATCTTCAAGTTCTAATGAGATCTTTGAAAGCAAGTTTGCAAATAAATCTGTAAGTTATCAAATTATGGCAGTATTAGAATGCCAGTCCATGCAAAGGAATGTAAATTGTTTTAAACTCCTTTACTTATCCTATACATGTCCTATACATACCTACTCCAAAATAAATCCTATTAAATTAAACAGCAATTTTGTCCCATGTAAGTGAGTTTACAATTCTAATCTCAATTTTGTAATCTTAAAACAAAGGTTTCAAAAAGCTCTCTATTCTCTCCCCTTTTAAAATCTTTTTAAGTAGCCTAGCTCTCTTCTGCAGCATAGCCTCCAACATGCTCTTCAGCAGCTGGTGTTTCTCAGCTCAGCTAAAGTTGTACATACCTGAATTAGAAAATAGGTAGAGTCAAATATTGTATTATGTTCACTGTGACCATGTAACTGAGATCCTAGCCCTTTCCTTGAATGTCTCTAATTCACATAATAAGCTTTTAGTAGAGATATAAGGCTATGTGGGAATTGCAACAGGAGGGTTCAGAATCAGCCATGGTTACCTGGGGATTGTGGTGAGTTTATTAATAATAAGAACTCAATTAATAATAACAACTCAGGTTGAGTCAATTCTGTAATAATATGTTTGTCTACTTATGCTTACTTATATAAGTATAATATTTATTTATGTGTCCGTGTGTGTTATAAGTATAATATGCGTATGCCCCTTTATATTCATAGATATCCTTTGCTTTATCCCTCCTGTAACATCTTTAAGAATGGAATGTTTATTATGGTGGCAATCTGTGCCTTGTAATGATTAATTGATGGCAGAGTTCACACCTTGAGAGGAGATAGGACTGGAGGAAATAAGCTGCGGTGCCTCCTTATCCCTTCTTACTATAAACACAGGGTCAATATGTTAAGAATAGTTGGTTATTCTGTTTCCTTATCAGTTATAAAGCCATGTTTTCTTTATTTGGGATCTTCTGCTTGCATATACACATGCTTGAACTGTGTTCTGTCAACATTTCAAATAAGATCTCTCTTACCCTGTTTCTCTTTCATTTAGGTACAAGAGACCAGTAATTCACTGTAATGTGCTAGCTTTGGAACTACTGTTTAGGCCTCTCCAGTTGTTGGTGCTTTCCACCACAGGATTAATTTAATCAACTGATTAGGCAACTAGCCTTTTTTTCCTATTTAAGTGTAGATGACTTTTAAGGTTTCTTGAATCCGATCGACAGTCCTTTAAAGTCTCGAATGCATGTATATGTTTAAACCCCCCGTTTCTGTCTGTGAAGGTCGTCTTCAGTTACAAGCGGATTGTTACCAACAGCATATTAGAACCCGAGATTCGTTAATTCAGTCTTTGGCAACTCAGTTGGAACTGGAAGGATTTGAAAGAGCACCCTTAAATGAAAGACAAATTAATAGTTTTCAGAGGCTGGTAAAAGAAAGACAGGACAACGATATGGAAGCTGCTAATAATTTAATGGTAAATATTTGTGTTTGTACATCCCTAAAGGTTCAGTGGGTCTAAAATAGGAAAATAATTCTTTATTCAAAGTTTGTAGAAAGATTAGGATGTAAATATAAGCATATTCATTTTTAAATTAGATACATTGAAACAGTGGCATGTGGAAAAATTTTAGAACATCAGTCAGTGATAGTGTATACCATTCTCTTTTTGGTTACAATTTTTGCTTACGTCTAGTATATTTCTGTGGAGGTAAAATATCCCTGGCACCATTTTTGAGTAAAAATAAAGAGAAATGTATTACATACAGACTAGTTACAACTTCTGCAAGTATGAATATGTCACAGGATACCAATAAAAAAATCCCTTTCCTGATACATTAGTCTGCCAGTGCAGCAAAATTAGATGGTGAGTAACCTGGGCTTAATCTGTGACATGCTGTGCTCCAAAAGCAAAGAGCTTGTTTCAGACAGACAGCACATCTGAGAGGGATTCTAGCTCAGCCCTTATTGGTGGGGTTTTACTGGCTTTTTGACATAAAACATTATTTTAAACAGGTATGCTCCTGTCGTAGAATCCAATTGGTAGTAATAAATGCTACTTTTCAGGGCCCTAGTAAATGAGACACAAAATATTTTAGAAATCATACTTATACAGGTAATCCTCAATTTATGACGGCATTTGGGACCGGAATTTCCATTGCTAAGCAATGTGGTTATAAAGCACAACTGCATCGCTTAGCAACAGCAATCCCTGTGGTCTCAGTTGCTGTTGTTAACTGAATCCCATGGTCGTTAGGTGAGGCGACTTCCTGCCGGCTTCCCACAACCAGGTCAGCGGGGAAGCTGCCAGGAAGTTGAAAGACCCAGGTGGCTTGCAAGCAGGCTGGTAGGCAGGTAAGTGGCTGGGTAGGGGAGAGCGCAAGGGTGTGAGGAAGGCGCGGGGAGGGTGCACAAGGGTGTGAGGGAGGTGCAGCTAGTGTCAGGGAAGGTGCACGGGTGCACGAGGGTACAAGGGAGGTGTGGCAAGGGTTGGGTAGGGTACATGGGGATGAGAAAGGGTGCAAGGGAGATGTGGCAAGGGTGTGAGGAATAGCAAGGCTGAGGGAGGGGGTGGGGGTGCGTGAGTGGCTGATGCAGCATGAGCACAGAGGGGCTGGTGGGGGTGGGGTGCGGATGGGAGAGACTTAGCCCAGTGGCTTGTGACCTTCCCTGTAGGTTTTCCCATTGACTTTCTGGGGAAAGCCAGCAGGGAGGAAAGGTTGCAAATGGCAATCACATAATCACAGATGCTGCATCTGATCATAAGTGCAAGCTGATTGCCAAGGCCCAGATCATGATCGTGTGATCACAGGGGTTCTGGGACAGCTGGAACTCCAAGGACCAGTTGTAACCACAATTCATTCAGCGCCGTCATAACTTCAAATGGTCACTGAATGAATGGTTGTATGTTGAGGACTGCTTGTATATATGATTTATTTTCATACATTCGCAGAGACAGTGAAGGAATAACGTGTTTGAGATCTTCCCCTAAGTCTGATAATCATAAATCTAGACAATCACAAAAACAATTGTAGCTTAGCCTATCTTGATTATTATTTTTTTTTGTATGTACAAAGTGTTCCATGTGCAGAGGAAGCATCAAAAGAAAATTCCTTTCTTGTGATTTAAAATGTTATAGGTCAGGACAATGGTGAACTTTGTGTATTTCTAAATATTTGTTAGATTTATATCCCACATTTCATTAAGGAGCTTGAGGCTGTGTACACTTTACTTTTTATATTTCTAACTGTTATTACATGCTCACACCCCATCCCCCCTCGCCATCTGAATTCACAGTTTAGGAATCAAGTAATATGATCACCTGTCATTTGATCTGATCTATGATTTGTTCTGTGTGGCATTGTTGGTTGCTCTTAGAAAACAAACTTAGGTTGGGTTTGATAATTTGCTAAGCCATAAGGTGGTCTGTTTGATTTGGCTTAGCATGTTATATTAATGCAGTCATTGTGGCTTATTCAGCAGATCATGATTGTAACAAATGATGGGTTAGTGCAGAATTTGAACCAAGTGTTAATGCTCCAGGTTTCAAATCTAGAGGAAAAACATCTCTGTCTTATGTCTCCATAGTAACTAGATTGGTTGGGGCCATATATGTATATAAATAAGTTACCACAATTTTAGTTAGGCCCAGTATAGTAAAATACTTCATTAAAAAGCATTAATTGTGGAACTTTTCCTACTTTTAGTCTATTTAGATGAGGGATAGTTTTTTGTTTTTTTTAATTTAGCCCTAAATTATTGTGTATTAAGTCAGTAGTGACAGAATTCTTCACAGGACATGGGAAACAGGAATTATATAAGCATTTGTACATGTTGTATAATTACAAAGCATTATTGCCGAAATGTTATTACTTGATTTGATGCCATCCTGACCCATTTAATTACAGAAGATCCCACTTGTAGTGGGACTACCTTACAGCTACGTTTTAGAGTATAGCCTTTGTTTGAATAAACTGTGATTTTATCCTTTTTTCAGAGAGAATTTGGCGAGAAGGAAACAATGAAGCAGAAACAACTTGATGAAATAAGAGATAAAAAAATTGGACTTGAAAGAACCATTGTCCTAAAGTCAGACATTCAAAATAAGAAGCAGCTTGAAGTGAAGAATCTAAAACAGGAATTACATCAGCTTGAAGGCTCCTCAAATCGACTCCTAGAACTGGATCAAGAACTTACAAAAGCAGTAAGGCTTGGTTAACAAATTATATAAAGGATAAACACAGATGTTTGCATCCATAGTTTTTGTTCTAAATACTCTCTAAATAAATATTTCTAAAACTAATTCCCCCTAATTTATTTTTTCCAAGTAGGAAGATATTAAAAGCACAGCTCCCCCACGCATGCCACGTCGTCAACACATGAGAGCAAAACATTCTCCCTCCTCAAAAAATCCCATCTTTTCTCTTTCTCCAAACATTTCTCTCTCAAAGTTGCTTTGCGTTTTTGCTTTCTAGCTGGCTTGCTGATTTCTTCAGGTTTCTTATTTCTTCAACTTCCCTTTCCATTCTTCCTGTGCTTGCTGGCTAACTAAGCAAGCACCCCCAGGGCTTACACACACAAAAAAATTACATGGGTCAAATTACCCTGTTAACTGCAGCCAACAATCTGCATATAACGAGGAGTTAGGAACCTGAACGAATCCATTGCTTTGCCTCTAACATGCCTTTGCTGACAAAGAAGCTTGCAGGGAAACTGAAACTGCATATAAATTTGGTTAAAGTTTCCTTGCAGATCTGTCCATCATTACTGGAGAGACATTCATAAATGGAGGGGTAAGGCTGCAGTCCATGTTGTCAGTTGTATTCTTGTGTACATTTTTTCAGTGCCTCCATAGGACTATCTTGCATTTTGCATGTAGTCATCCCCACACCTAGGGAGCAAATAGGAATGTAGGAGCAAATAGGAATTAGTAGAATCCAATTATTAATAGCACAAACTCTCCATATTTAGGCTTAGTCAAAATATGCTATGAATGCTCTCTGAAAATGCTGCTGGAGGGATGTAACCAGTTACAATCACAGAATGGTGCATGCTGCTCCTTCTGTGGGCATCCTCAATCTGCATCACTCTTTTTGAGGAAGTGCAGCCCAGTTCAAAATAGCCTACATATTGAGACTCCCCATGATAGTGAAATGTGAAGAAGATGCTACCAAAATAGCCACTTATTTATCACCTTGTTAAATGTCAGATTCAGAACAGAAGAGGCTATTTTGGAATAGCCAAGAGTAGGAATATCACCTCAAACTGCACATGCAGGTTCTCTGTATGTGAAACAAACATCAGTTTGAGAAGGGCACAGTTAATGTAGCCCTTTCTCTGAAATGACTGCTTTCTCTATGCAGATTCTTTTTCCATAGGCAGGTGCTATTCCCAGGAGTCTGAAATAGTCCAACCAATTTATTTTACTCTTTCAATGAGAAAAGGAACTAATGACTGAGAGACATTTTCTTCAGCAGCTACAAAGAATATTCTGTATCGCTAGGATTAGCATTAATTCAGTGACTATTCTAGTCTGTTCATTAGAATATGTGTCCCTAAGTGGAGGTAAAAATCTGCTTCCTTTTATTTCTGTTTAGAAACATGAATTAGTTGAAGCTGAGAAAAATTGCAACGTTGAAACCCTAGAAATGGAAATTAAAGAACTGCAAGGAGAGAAGGCAAATTTGGACAGTACTCTTTGGAAACTGGATAAAGAGATGGAACAACTGAACCTGAATACTACAATTATAACCCAAATGGATATGCTAAAGAAAGATAAAGTAGTGTATTTTCTCTGACACTCCTAAATGTGCTGGAAATATATCACAGATAATGTCAAAGTTGCATTAAAATAACAGTTAGTTCAAATGTAATGCTAGACGCATCATTTGGCACTACACAGATAATTCATACTTCTATGAAGTAGCAAACAATGTTTATTTTAAAGTAATGAGAAACAAATACTCAGGGCCTTTAAAACTTTATTTATGTAGTTTACTATTAAGTCTGAGCTAGTGCAGTATTTACCGAATGAGAAATTACTTTCTTGCTTATAGGCGATCTTTCTCACTGTTTCTCCTTTTAAGGCTGACAAAGAAGACCAAATCAGAAAAATTAAATTTAGACACAGTGAAGAATTAATCTCCTTGTTGGGATTTTTTCCAAGCAAAAATCAGCTTGAAGATTGGCTTTACTCTAGACTTAAAGAAATTAATCAGACAAGAGACAAACTTGCCAAGCTCAAGTAAGTATTAATTCTGTTTGATGCAGTAATACAGTGTGAGGATTAACATTAATTATGTATGACTCACTTTTTGATGCATTAGTACAGAATGCAGTCTATAACATGTTTAAAAAATTGTACTTTGAATTCCATTGTAAATTAACAGTGGTGTACAGTGGATTGCCTTAAAAGGGGGATTACTTTCAATATTTTTGTCGATCCTTTCAAACAAGGACCCAAAGCTGCAAACAAGTATTAAAAAAAAGCATCTGAATATATCCATTTAAAAGAATGAAAAAGTAAGAACAAAACATTTGAACCTGTGTGAAAAGCACAATAGCATTCAGAAGCCTATTTTTAAAACGCCTGCTGAAACAGATTATTGTAAGTTGCCTGTTGAAAGTTAAACAGTAATGGAGGCTTCTGGGGCAGAAATGGCAAACTGAAGATGGAGCTGATGACCGTGGCATAATGAGGAGCTGGTGAGTAGACTGGCTCTTCGTAATTCCTCTCCAGACAAGGAGAGGACTTGAGATTGTCCTCACGTGCTCCAGACAGTTGTTCCTTGGAAGGAGATCGCAAGACAGCAGTCTCTGGTGGTTTAGAGCTCTGTGAGATAGGAGTAGCCATCTTACTCAAACCGTGGTAAGAGCCTTTAAAAGGATACTGGGTTTGCATGCTTCCTTTTCTAATCACTTTCAGAAATTGCTTGTTAACTGCTTTTCAGCTGTTAGGAACCTTTGGATTGACAAGTTTTACAGCACCAGTTCAGGTTCCTTCAATCCTTAGTGAAAGAAGTTTTAAATACAAGTTTAAAGACTAAAAAAAAAATCTGGAATAAAGAGCGGTGATTAAAACTTTGACTTTAGAAAGTAACAAACAGGCTAATGGTCCAGGTAAATTTGAAATATGATTTTGGAATTAATTATAAAGAATCCTTCCCATGGGAAAATGCTTTTGTTTTGAATTTAAAAAAATAGTAAGATAAGACCTTAAAAATTGGACACTACAGGAAACTAGGAGGAGCTAAAGATTACAATTAAAGGAGAAGAACACTCAAATTTGACTTACAATTAAAGAATGAAGCAAAATATTTTAACATTGGACATATTGAAGGGTATTTTTGAACAGTGGACCCAGAAGTTCATTTCAAGAGTGTCTGCCTCTCTAGATAGATGTGTCTTGCCACAAAGTCCAACAGAGAGGTGGGGGAGGGGGAAATATGTAACTGGTCTTTGGTAGATCTGAGAGTTAAGTAGATTTGTTTGGGTGAAGGCAGATCTTAAGATACTGCAGCATGTGGTTGTTTAGATCTTAAAATCATAACAGCTTTGATGGAGGAAGTAGGCAAGACAGATCCAGGGTAGATGGGAGTGGAGGGGTCAGACTTGGAGTGGGGTAGTGTGGCAGCTGTGCGAGACAGGTTTGCTGTTTGGGTTACTGAATGATAGAGTAGGCGGAAGGATTTTGACCATTGGGTTTATTGTAAAATTTTACCAGTAGACATGGTTGGGAGGTTTATTCTTTGCCCTTGTAGCTATAAATGTGTACTTCTTATGATATTTGATCTACATATAATTTGAATAATTATTTGTGGGTATTCTCTCTTAAATCAAAGTATTCAGATTATAAACTCATTTGGAGGTGAAAGCATTAAAAGCTTGTTTCCTTAAAAGCATGATTCTTTAGGTTAGTTTATGATAATATCCAAATTATCATAAATTATGATTAAAGTAAAACCCCAAACCAAGATAGGAACTTAGTTTACAAACTACAGCTGACGCTAGAACTAATTATATTTCTTGATTCATACAAGATGGAAAATTGTGGTTGAGATAATTGAAAAAAGTGAACTTTTTTTTTGTAATGATAGAAAAAATTAATTTTGTAGTTGTATTTATATTTGCTGCAGAAGAAATGGGAAGCCTCTTTCTATTTCTTTTTGTTCTCTTTTTTTCTTTCTTCTTTCTTTCCTCCTTTTACTTTTTATTAGTTTATGTTAGTTTTTATGTTCTTTCTAAGATTCTTAATAAAACTTATAAAAAAAAGAAAATTGTGATAGTGGTATCCTGGAAATTTAGCAAGTCACTGATGTGCTGAAATAGAGAAATATACAAACTCATAATACAGTACCACTCCTACAGATGGTGAATTCTAATATTGTCTGAACTAAACCAGTGTGAGAATCTTGTCTGAAGGCCGTGCACACCTGCCAGAGCAATCTAAGTAACAAAGAGATAGATAGAATTGCTTTTAATTGATGAACATCATTTAGTAGGCAGATGCCCACCTGGCAAACATTTTTTAAAAGCATCCTTTTGAAAAGAGCCAGAAAATCAAATCACTTCAACCATTTTTTTTTTAAAAAATCCTCACTTCTGATTATTATATTTATGTTTCAGCAAACAACTTGTTTCAGCAGAGCAAAACAAAAGTCATATTATCACTGAACTAAGGAAAAAGGAGGAGCAGTTGTCCACATATGAAGAAAAGCTTTTTGATGTCTGTGGAAGTCAAGATTTTGAAAGTGATCTTAATAAACTGCAGCATGAAATTGAAAAATCATCCAAGCAACGAGGCAAGTTTATATAACTTCTTCCCACTCCCATAGGATACATCTGATTCTTTCTTGTATACTTGTTTATATCAGTAACTGGTAAGCTTCAAAATAATACCAGGAGCTGCATTCATAGTAGAGCTGGAAGTCAGAATAGAAAAAAGGGCAAAGCCATGATGTTTCCTCATTTTAGGAGGTTTATACAACAGTAACGCTGAAACTGAGTAAAGATCCAACGAAGTGTGCAAGTTACCATCCAATATTCTTGTTAAATGTAGGTGCTAAAATCTTGACCAAAACTTAGCATGGAGATTCCAGTATATACTTCCTTCCATAGGAAGGAAATACTGCATAACAACCTGGTAAACCATCAGGTTAATGGTCAGTCAATTAGAATAAATCTAATTGTGCTTCCTACTGGATCACAGGAATCTGTGGAAATTTGTAAAGAATGGGAATTTGTCCACTGTCTGAATAGGTATGCTGAGGAAGATAACTTTGTGAATAGTTTATATAGTTTAAATTGCATTGCACAGATTAACATTGGTATAGATAGATGGTTAAAAATGCCTACAAGTTTATGGGGAACAATAAATACAGTTAAAATGAGTATCTCTTCTAGATCGATACATATTTTAAGAGGAATCACTATGGCATTTGCTGTCTGGTATCTTAAATAGATTAACCAGTAGCTAATTTTTATCAGTGTAAAAATTGTATCAGAATGACCCAAATTGTCATTCTTTAAACGTAGGCTGTCATACAGGGGAGGGGAATTTAACTTTCTCAATTTTAGCTATATAAGTGTGCTTAAATCTGCTTTTATGAGAAATAAGTAGAAACCATTGTGACTACCGTTAGAAGGTTATTTTTGACTCTTTTGAAAATATGCCAAATGCTTGGTTTTAATTTTAGCTGACAGTTACTTTTTCTCACTCTAAAGACAAGAAGATAAATTTGGAAGATTGTGGGATGAAGGTTTAAATTTGATACTGGTTCTCATGAGAAACTGACCTTTTAGGATAACACTAATTTAAAAATGGTGGATAAAATCTTTTTGGGGAGAAATTGAGCAGAAAAAGAAATTAATATTATAGACCATCTGATTATTAGAATGTTTTTAAAAGCATTTGAGCCACTGTAAAAAGAACCTAAATTGTATATGTTGTTGTTCATCATTTTAGGCAATCAAACATTTGTTGAGCTCTCAATTTGAATATGCATTGGCAGTGTTCTGAAATTCCTAAATTATTTGGCATACTATAAATTTTGGGATAGTGTAATCCCACAATTCAGTTATATAAACAACGGAAGAGGAACTGGTACCTATAAGGAACTTTAAGCATGTAAGGATAGAGGTGCAGCAAAGGAGATTACACAGGTAGTCCTCAGTTGATGACCATTTGCTCAGCAACCAGAGTTGCGACAGCACTGAACGAGTGGTACTTATGACCGGTACTCAAAGTTCCAGCCATCCCAACACCCCGACAATCATGTGATCACTATCTGGGCACTTGGCAACCAGCTTGCATTTATGTTGGTTGCAGTGTCCTGTTGTCATGTGATGGCCGTTTGCAACCCCACAAGCAAAGTTAATGGGGAAGCCAGCAGGGAAGGTTGCAAGTCACTTGGGTAAATTTCCTCCACCTTGCAGCAGCCACCCCCGGCTCCACTGTTCTTGCACCGCACCTCACTGGCCTCTCCTGCACCCAGCAGCAGTCACTTGCCTGCCTGTCAGCCTGCTTGTGAGCCACCTGAGACTTGCAACTTCCTGCCAGCTTCCCCACTGACTTTGCTTGTGGGAAGTCACAGGAAGTTGTGAGGAAGTCCTCTCTTAACGATCCACGATCCTCACTTAACAACAGCAACAGGGAGTGTCTGGATTGCCATTGCTAAGTGATGCAATCATACAAAATCATGCTTTATGACTGCATTGCTTAATGATGGAAATTCCAGTCCCAATTACCGTCATTAACTGAGGACTACCTGTAATGTTCAACTGGAAGGAAATTGCAACCCCAGATGTAAAATCTTGGATTGAAGAAATATGCTGGCTTTCAGCCTTTGAACTTTTCCTTTATACACACAATGGAAAGACTGGCCAATTCACGTGGTCAAGGTTTAATTTGTTCAAAAAAAGCAGGGTGTAGATGTATGTTTGTTGGAAAGGGAGATAATATCTAATTGCCTTTATATTTGTAAGATTGTCTTGCATTCACCAAGAATATGGTACTGGAAGCAGATTGTTTTTTTCTGTGTAATCTTCTCTTTGGGGGAAGGATCTCATTGGCGCCCTAAAATGGCCCTCATATACACACGAACTGAATTAGAACTTCATTGCCATCTGGATTTTATTTTATATTTTTATCTTCTATTTATCTTTATATTTAATGTATTGTTTATGGTTTTATTGTACTTCAAATCTTACTTTTACTGTAAACTGCCCAGAGTCCCTCCTCTGGGGAGAGATGGGTGGTGGCAAACTTTGACAAACAAAGAAACAAATTTTAAATTCCAGGTCCTTTGACTTTTGGATAAACATGACCCCAAAAGCATAGGGTCAGATGTTGCATTTTTTCTTCTGTCGTATTTATCAACATCATTAAGATTTGTGTGATTATATTCACAATTATTCTCCTCAGGATGATTATCAATACCATTCATGTTAGGTTCATTGTCACTGGCAGTAAAATTAGCATTAAAATTGTAATAATGAACAGGATGCCATCATTGTGTACATTTAAGCCTGCCTGCCTGCCCCTATCTGTTTTCTGTCACAGTGTGCCTTGTTGAATGGAAGCAGTACTTCTTGCTATGAACAGAGTTGATTTTGTATTTTGGCGAAAATTTTCCTTTAAACATTTAATATTTGACTTAATGCAAACAGCATTCATAGACAATGTAGAATGGGCTTAAGTAGCAGGAAGGATCAGTGGGGAACCACATGGGGATTGTGAATTTCCCACCCCTGATTTACACCATTTTTGGCAACAGTGAATAGTAATGGTAGCTATTCTATCATGTGATTTTCTAAATTAGCATAAAGTTTAAATTTCCCCTCAAGTTTTTCTTTACACCCCTGAAGCACTTCAAACTTTCTAATTTTTATCCAGTGCTTGTTGATACATTTTATATGGGGTTAAATCAGGTTTATGTTTTTACTGTTTTAGCTTTGCTGTTCATATTTGCTTTGATTATAAGTTCCTTTGGAGTTTTTTTGGTGGACAGGTACAAGTTCTAAATCATTAATAAGAAAGGTTAATCTCTTTGCCCAAATGAATTTGAAACTTGATAATTGATAAAATTATTCTGTCTCCCCTCCATCTTACGAAAACATTTGTTCTTCAATACAGCTATGCTTGCAGGAGCCACAGCAGTTTATTCACAGTTCATCACACAACTAACAGACGAAAACCAGTCATGTTGCCCGGTGTGTCAGAGGGTCTTTCAAACAGAGGCAGAACTGCAAGATGTCATAAATGACCTTCAAGCCAAACTGCGCCTTGCTCCAGACAAACTGAAGACAACAGAATCTGAACTTAAGAAAAGAGAAAAGAAACGTGATGATATGATTTCTCTGAAACCTGTTAGGTGAGGTGGGAATCACAATGTTCTATGTTGTAGGAAAGACTGTCATTTGATATGTGCACATTAAAGGGGTTTGCTGTCTTTTCAGGCGGTAGCATTCACTATACTTCCACCATAAAAAAATACAGTGGCTTAGGTAATGAGTTGCCCTTCTAGGAACAGCAGCTGATTCTCTTTCTCTCAACAGCCGAGAGCATCAGTGGCCGTGTGGCTGTGAAGGGTCCCCCAAATATTTGGAGGGCAGAGTTGGCTCAGGAGAAAACAGAAATTGCAGGTGGAAACAGGACTTAGAGTAGAGCTTCAGCTCCCGCTGAATTTTGAAATAACTGCAGCCAGTAAAACCCTTAATAGCTATTTGTCTAAAGTTGCTGCCAAATCTTCAAAGCTGATTCCACAGAGTTACAACCTGGGTATAATCAAGAGGTGTAGGACAGCTCCTACATCAGCCAAAGCTCCATTCACAGTGGCAACAGGGCTCCCCAGGAATACTATTGAGCTGAGACTTATTTCCAGATTTTAAACTTGTTCTTCCAGAAGGGAGAGGACAGGCCACATTTCCAGTCCCTCCCTATGGTACATTCCATATAGTATGAAAAATTGTGAAGAGATATTTTATGTAGAATGATTGCCTACTTACAGTAAGGAATCCAAGTACAGTTCTACTAAGTTGACTTTATGACTGTTAACAGGAAAGAAAATGTCATGCTTTTTATTTTGTGTTTCTACAAAGACAAACGGTATCTGAACTCCAAGACAAAGATATACCTGAGTTAAAAAACAAGCTACAGATTCTTAACAAAGAGATTCAAAGCCTTAAAGGTGATATAGAAGAACAGGAAACCCTCTTGGGCACTATCATAGCAGAGGAAGAAAGTGCCAAAGCATGTCTGCAAGATATTACACTTATGGAAAGGGATCAGGTAAGGGAACTTCTTACTTACTGTTAACAAGGAAGTCTTACTGCACACAAAACCTTTCTTTACCACACCTCACATGTGAAGTGGCAAAGTCTGTTAGAAAATAATGTCTCTTCGTTTAGCTTTTGTTTCCCAAATTAAGTCACATAATGGGAAGGAAGTCTTGAATTGGGGGTGCAAGGAACACCTGTATAAATGTGCCATGCGTATCTCCAATAGACATTATGGAGCCTAAAATATACTACAGGTAGTCCTTGACTTACAATGGCATTTGGGACTGGAATTTCCATTGCTAAGTGATGCAGCCACTTAGTAACAGCAATCCCTGCAGTCCTGGTTGCCATCATTAACTGAATCCCATGGTCGTTAGGCGAGGCAACTTCCTGCCGGCTTCCCACAACCAAGTCTGGGGAAGCCAGCAGGAATTTGCAAGTCCCAGGTGGCCTGCAAGCAGGCTGGCAAGCAAGTAAGTGGTTGCTGCCAGGTGGAGGAGGGTGCAATGGGGTGTACAAGGGTGCATGGGGGTGTGTGAGGGAGGTGCAGCGAAGCTTGGGGAGGAAGCACCTCCCTCACACAAGGGCATGAGTGGCAGGGGAGGTGTGACAAGGCTCAGGGAGGGTACAAGGGGGTACGTGGAGGCACGAGCGGTTTGGGGAGGTGCAGCGCAGCAAGGCTTGGGGAGAGTGTGGGGGCGAGGGGGTGTATGAGGGGAGCAGCAAGGCTCAGGGAGGGTGTGCAAGGATGTGAGGGAGGCACAGTGAGGCTCAGGGAGGGTGAGCAGCGGTGGTGCATGAGTGACGGGGGAGGCACAGCTTGGGGAGGGCGCGTGAGGGTGTGAGGGAGGCGCTGCATGGCTTGTGTGAGGGAGTGCGTGAGTGGTCGGTATGGTGTGAGCGCAGAGGGGCTGGGGAAGGGTGCACAGGTGGGGGAGACTTAGACCAGTAACTTGTGACCTTCTCTGCCTGGGGAAGCTGGCAGGGAAGGTCGCAAATGGCAATCATGGGATCATGGGGCTCTGTAACCAGTCGTAAGTGCGAGCCAGTTGCCAAGTGCCCAGATCATGATCAAGTGACTGTGGGGGTGCTGGGATTGCTGGAACTCCGAGGACTGGTTGTAACCACCATTTGTTCAGTGCCGTCATAACTTTGAACGGTCGCTGAACAAATGGTCATATGTCAAGGAGTACCTGTATTAAGCACTTCAGGATTCTCAGCATTTTCTTACTATTTTTCAGACTGATCTAAAGGATGTTGAAAGAAAAATTGCTCAGCAGGCTACTAAGCTCCAGGGAGTGGATTTGGGTCGAACTCTTTTGCAAGTGAGCCAAGAGAAACAGGAAAAAAAACATCAGTGGGATACAGGTGATGACATAGAGTTGACCGTGTTTTCATAACTAAGACTGTGTTTCTTACTGTGTGTTTCTATGCGAAATGTTTAAAGTCACATTTTCAAACTTAATGGAATCATGGAATCATTTTTCCTCAAAGAAGTATTCAAAAGAAACAGTCCACTATTTGTTTTAAGAATTGTTGTATTAAATTAAAAATGGGAGGAGGGAGTGATATGTGTGTCACCTTGAGCTCTTGAACAAAAGGCAGGATATAAATCAAAGAAACAAATACTTACAAGTGCACAGATAAAATTAAAAGTTATCCTTACTTTCATTGATAAAAATTAATATTATTAACAAATATTATTGAGTTTTCTTAATTCAAATATAGGAAACTCTTATAAGTCTCTATTTCAGAAAACTGGATTTTTTCCTAATTTTTGAAACTTTTATAAGAGCAATTTCATAGCATAACTTTAAAGTTCTTTTTTGTATCAGGACGTTAAATTAATTATGAAGTATAATGTGTATATCAAAAATTATTTAGGTCATTAAAATTCCTCATGTCTCAATTAAGTGTAATAACTACAACCTAAATTTAATCTTAAGGTATCTTTAGTAATTCCTTTTTCCAAAACCCCCCCTACAGTATCCAGACTTTCATCGGAATAAATATGACAGTTGTTAATCAAATTTTCCAGTGTGTAGTCTTTACCTGAAGTTTCCTATATGACAGCTAACGATAGTATCATAGTCCACGCTTAATGTGGTAGTCCACGCTTAATGATTGCCGTGTTTAGCGACCATTCAAAGTTACAACGATACTGAAAAACCAAATTTATGACTGGTCCTAACACTTATGACTGTTGCAGTGTCCCCACGGTCACATGATCGAGATTTGGATGCTGTGCAGCCGGTGGGCTTGTGAACTACTGTCACAGCATCCCAGTTCACATGATCACCATTTGCATGCTTTACAGCCAGCTTCTGACAAGCAGAATCAATGGAGAAACTGGCAGTTGCGGTCATGTGATGTCTCGCTGAACAACTGCTGGTGATTCGCTTAACAACAGTGGCAGAAATGAGGTTGTAAGCCTGTCGTGGTCACTTAATGACCATGTCGCTTAGTGATGGAGTTGCTGGTCTCAATTGTGGTCATTAAGTGAGGACCACCTGTAGTACTATTCTAAAAAGAAGCAAAGCCTAAAGTATGACTGTGCAGCACTTTGGATTTGATGTCCAAAACATTCCCTGGGGAGCGCCAGAGTACAAGCATTGTGTCTGTCTGCAACTCCTAATAGCAACCACATCTTTTCTTGGGAGGGCAGCCCTACTTTAAGTAGCTAGATATATTTGTGCCCACTTTGAGGCACTGCACTTGCTAATTCAGATTCAGACACAAAAAGGTGCTTTCGAACATGTGGGCACACTTACATAGGACTTGCCTGTAACTCCTTAAAACAGCCACAGCCTTTCTTAGGATTGTGCTGCAGCTGCTGAGGGCAACTGTGTGATCCTGGAAAAGAAGTCGCTGCTTTAAGGAGTCGCAGACCAGGTGCCCCACATGCTCTTTTTGCCATCATGGCTTATAATACTTTAGATCGGATTTCATCAAATTTAGATGTACGTTGTATTCTTTCCTAGCTTACTAAAAAGTGCCTCCCTTTCATTTGTGTGCAGTTACTAGCAAAATCGAACTGAAGCAGGCACTTAAACAAGACCAACAAAATCAAGTCCAGAGTTTAAAGTGCACAGTGAATGAACTCAAAGCTGAGAAACTTCAGATTTCCCATTGCATGCAGCGTCGACAGCAACTTGAAGAACAGACTGTGGAGTTAACAACTGAGGTGCAATCTTTAAACAGAGAGATCAAGGTAAAAATGACTAACCAATATCAGGGCTATCATGGGTTTTCTCCCTTGTTTCGGTTTTGTTCAGCTTTATACATTTTGTCAAATATTGCAAGACTGTAATATGCATCTGTAAAGACAAAAAGCAGATTTCTAAAACAAAAAGGACATAGTCATGTGCTTTTTTTTTCTTTTCAGGAAGCAAAAGAGCAGTTACTTCCTTTGGAAACAACTTTGGAAAAACTACAACAAGAAAAAGAAGAGTTGTTGAACAAAAAGAGCACAAGTTACAAAATAACACAAGAGAAGGTTGGCTGCTGGCCCTGAGTTGGTTTATATATTCTTGTAGGGAATTTATTTTCTAGTTAAAATCTGTCATGTCACTGTTTTTGAGAACTGCAACTTCTAGATCAGTCCTAACATTGTGTCCTCCAGTTAAACTACAACTCAGGTCTGTTTCTTGTCAGTTTCACAATTTTTTAAGTGCCTGTCTTGATTTTCCCTTGTAGAAGCCCTCGGCCCCAAACTCAGCCTCTGGGCTGAAGTGAGCTATTACATTCTTCCCATTTTTCATACACACAGAGACTCTACTCTGAAAACTACAGCCTTGGCTACAGCCATTGCCAAGAATGCATGATTGCAAAAATGCTGCCATGTTGTTGCAGCATCACAACTAAGAAGAGGCTTTTTAATATAAACAGAATGCATGTTACCTTCAAAAGAGGAAGACTTCCCCCCTTATAACTTTTTGTATCTTGTTTTACAAGATAAATGCACACAGTGTATATTTAAAAGGGGGGGCAGAGAGTGGGGTTGCTGACTATTTTGTTTTTCTTTTGCATGCATTGGGGCAAGGGGAATTTTGTTACGGGGAGGGTGGGATATTACTTGTGTGTCTCCTGTTGGTCAGCTGGCGGGAGAACTGGTTAGTTCTCTACTTACCAGCTTGAAGCTATCCGAAGTGAACGTGTTCCGTAGTTAGTTTCAAACCAGTTTGTGAGGGATTTGGGGCCCCACATAGTGAGACTGCCATGTGGAAGTACCGTAGACCCTCAACTTCTTAAGGAAATGGAAGCAGACTATGGGAATAATTAGACAGTAACGAGTGGTGAGAAATGGAATCCTTCAGATCTCTATTAGAACTGAAGAAAAGATGCAGCTGCCTTAATAATTTGAAGAAAGGTGCTTTCTTCCTGCTTCCGCTTATTGCAAAATTCCTCTTTCAAAGTATTTGCTCTACTGTGGAGAAGGAAACATATCTCTATACTAAGGATTATTAGAAAAGGCATCAAGAATAAGGTGCCAGTTGTACAGTTATACACTGTATAACTGCACAGTTATACAGGCACCTGTGGATCTTCCTAGTAAACATTGAAAAGTCACAATTGACTTGTAAGAAAAAAGAAAAAAATTATTTCCTTGAATCTGGGCAACATGTAATAAATTTCATAATGCTTCTCTTCAAAAAGTTCTGGTCTAATTAAGGTAAGGTGCAGTTAGAATCTACAGTGTTTTGAAGAGTACAATATGACTATTGATTTATAAATTTGTATTTCTTGGAATCAAGCATCCTTATGCATTTCTGACAGATAAATGACCTTAAGGACAAAGTTAAAAATATCCGTAACCATATGAAAGAGATTGAGAATTATATTCAAGAAGGGAAAGAAGAATACAAGCAGGTAATTAACACAAAGATAATACATAGTAAAGTTTTTTAGAAACTCTTTTCAGAAATTTTCTTCAGAAATTTTTACATGAAACTTTTAAGACTCAAATGTTTATTTTTCTTTTGCAGCAAAAGGAATGTGAATTGGAGAAAGTCACAGTTCAGCTAGCAGATTGTGAGAAAAAGAAAGAGAAGATAAATAAAGAAATGGGAACAATTAGACAAGATGTTGATACTCAAAAGGTACCTTTGTCTCCTCCATTGAGTGATACATATATTTTGTTTTAATAGGCAAGAACTACTGTGACATCCTAGATTCCACTTTATGAGTTGCATCATATTTGCTGATAGTTGTTATCCAGCTTAATAGATCGAGTGACAGTGATTTACCTTGAGGTTTTATAATGTAATGGTTGTAATAAAACCCTCTTATACTTTAGAAGTATAATATACACACCTAAAAGACTAAAGTAAAAGCTTAGCAGTATTTTTGAATAGTAAATGTCTTTGATTCTCAAACTGTGAGGGGGCATCCTTTTTTTTAAAGCTTAGGTTTGTACAAGGGACGCGGTGGCGCTGCGGGTTAAACCGCTGAGCTGTCGATCGGAAGGTCGGCGGTCCGAAACTGCGCGGCGGGGTGAGCTCCCGCTGTTAATCCCAGCTCCTGCTCACCTAGCAGTTCGAAAACATGCAAATGTGAGTAGATCAATAGGTACCGCTTTGGCGGGAAGGTAACGGCGTTCCATGTCGTCATGCTGGCCACATGACCCAGAAGTGTCTATGACAACGCCGGCTCTAAGGCTTAGAAACGGAGATGAGCACCGCCCCCTAGAGTCGGACACGACTGGACTTTACATCAAAGGAAACCTTTACCTTTACTAGGTTTGTACATGCAAAATGGGAGCGCTGTCAAAGCTCGCTCCCACTTTGCCTGGACAAGCCCACAGTGCTCAGACAGAGCAGGAAGCAAAGCCTGGCACTAGTTTTGAGAGAAAGCTAACCTTATGGGTCTAGTCATCTGTCAAATCCGGCTAACACTAACAGCTGATTGGTTGGTTGGCTATTTCGTTGTTTTTTTTCATGAAAAGTCATGAAATTAAAATTCATTTATCATTTTAAGCAATTGTGATGTTGCAAACTTGGAAAACATCTGACAATAGCTCCTTGTTAAGAAAAGCCATAGTTTATGCTCTTCTGATTGTGATAAGATAAAGTAGTGTAGAATAATTCACTATTCAGTTTTATTTGACTTTAGATTCAGGAACGTTGGTTAGAAGATAACCTTACTTTAAGAAAAAGACATGAAGATCTAAAAGAAGTTGAAGATAACATAAAGCAGTATTTGAAGGAGATGGGGGAGATGCAAGTACCACAACTGAAAAGGTATATTTTGATCTTTCTTTATAAGGAAAAAAATTCTTAAAGGCATTAGGCCTCAAGTATTTGCATTTTTACTCTTTCCTCATTTGGTCACAAGTGTTTACATAGTGACTGCATCATGATAGAGGGATTGCTTGTAGGTGAAAGAATTTCCTACTGTTTTGATTAGATAATTCTCTCCTCCTCTCAACAATTACAGCATGAGCCATCAACATGACTGATTTCAGACAGTTTCTAGTAACCCTAAACAGCACTTCAGTGTTTCCTCTGTTGTTAATTCTCAAGATGTGATATTACAAGGTGCGCTGCCTTTAATGTTGACATCTCCATTAATTTATTACCATGAATAGATCAATTGTAATTTCCACATCTTGCGTATAGTTGTAAGTTTACAGTTAAAAGGCAGTTGTTAATTAGGAAGAGTCTGGTAACACCTTTTTAGACTAATTATTTTTATTAAAAGGCATATCTTTTCATGAGCTACAATTCATTTCATCAGATGCATGGAGTGGCTAAATCGATGTTGGACAGCTATTATAATCCTTGAAGCATAATGTAGCAAAATTATTCTCTATTGCTTTACAGGGTGTGGCTCAGGTAAGCAGGTTCAGGTTACAAGTAAGGGATCTGAAACTGATGCCAAGAATGTCCTGATAGATAAGCTGTTAAAAGCTGTTCAGCTGTGAGACACTGCCCCAGAAAGAAATGTTTAAGCAGAGGCTGAATGGCCAAGTACTGTATTAAGGTTGCTATAACAGTGCAATGACTATGGGTTGAACTCCTGCAGGTGCTCCCCTTTAGAGGCCAATATATGTAGAGACAGCACTGCTCAAGTGATAAAAAAGAAATAAGACAAAAGTTATAAGCAATGGACAGCCACATTCAAGCTGTACTTTGTACTTCAGAAAGGCTGAATGGAGCTTGTATTTCCTTCCTTCCCCCCCTTTCCATTTCTTATCCTCATCCATGATGATGACAATAATAAGGATAGTAATTTGCATGCCGTTGTACAACTGAGTTTGGGGTGTATAATATAGTTCTACACTGCAAACTCAATTGTGGATAACGACCCAGCAATTTACAGCGGATATTTTCTGGTGGTTTCTTTTTCAAAGTTTAGTTCAGACATTAGAAGACTGATTACTAAAACCTGATTTTAATGTTTAAAAACATCAGTAAGATTATCAGCTCAGGAAAGGTGAGCAGTTCCCCAGGCTGCTGGAATAATTCTACCTGTTAGGTCAGCCCATCTCAAGTAAGACCCTCCTGCTCACTAGTATTGCTGGTTGATGGTAGGCAAAACACTAAGATCACTTTGCAGCTGTAAATATTAATTAGATGTATTTCATACAGGTTATTGTAATGCCTTTACATCGTTAATGCCTAAGTCTGTAAAATTGCCATTTCTTATTCCATTTTACACTTCTCACAGTTTGTTTTCTGTTGCATTATACTTTCTTTAAAATGGGGATTCTTGCTTCTCTCTCAGTGTTGAAGGCTAGATGTCCTCTCCATTTCCATTGTGCCCCAATTCCTCGTCTATACTTTTTTTCATAATCAAGTTGGCAGTACTTTTTGCTCATAGTTTTCTATGCCATGTAAAACTGTAATAATAGAACTGTATGTTGATCCTGTTTTTACTTAGAAACCAAAACCTTTTAGAAGAAAAAATAGAGGATTTGAAAAGAAACCACAGCTTGGCACTTGGTCGGCAGCGTGGATTTGAGGAGGAGATCCTGAGATACAAGAGAGAGTTGAAAGAACAACAGTTTAAAGATGCTGAACAGAAGTATAGAGAAATGATGATAGTTATGAGAACAACAGAACTGGCAAACAAGGATCTTGACATTTACTACAAAGCACTGGATCAGTGAGTAAAGTCATATTCCAAAAATATTTCAATGATAAAGTGACCCAAATAACATTTGGCTGTTCTTTAACAAATCATTAATATACTTACAAGAGCGTATTTGGGTGGATGGGGTGGATATGAAGATATTGGCAGCAATAAATATCTCTGTTTAGATTTTGGAAACCTTGGGATCTTGTTTTTGTACTGTTCTTATATAATACCTGATAAACCACAAGTTGCAAGTATGTTCTAGGTGATAAATAGACACGTAAACCAGGGTTGCTAAAATTGAATCACCCTGTGCCCACTGACGTATGATTTAGGTTAGGGCAGGCAATCTATATTTAAAGTCAAATATAATCTGTTCATTACTGGAAGACAAGACATTGCATATATTTTATATTAGCTTTTTAATCTGCTACTGCTCACCCACATTTGGAATAAAACAGACATACAAATAAAATCAATAACAAAATATTTATCAGAGTCTGTGATTCAGATTTATTGGTTCTTTGCCTGTGCACAATATTAGCAATCCTGCAAAACTAAAGTTTTTGGCAAAAGTCCCACCAGAAGGCAACATGTCATCTTTCTCCTCAGTTCTATAGGTAGTCCTCGACTTACAACCACAGTAGGGACCATAAAATTCATAGGTATGTGAGGCATCATGTGACCATGCTCAATTTTACTACATTTTTTGCAGCAGTCGTTAAGCGAATCACATGGTTCCCCATTGATTTTGCTTGTTGGAAGCCGGCTGGCAAGGTCGAAATTCGCATTCACGTGACCCTGGGATGCTGCAACCGTTGTAAATACATGCTGGTTGCTAAGCGCCCAAATTTTGATTATGTGACAGCAGGGATGCTACGACAGTCCTAAGTACGAAGACCTGTTGCAAGTCACTTTTTTCAGTGCTGTCATAACTTCAAACAGTTGCTAAATGATTGGTTGTAAGTTGAGGACTACCTGTACTCCAACCACGGCTGCAGTATCATCATTGAGATTCATTCCACTGTTTTTCCAGGTCTTCCTTCTGTGACTTTTCCTAACTCACGAATTTGGATGTGATAGGTCTCTGTTGGCCTGTGTGGCCCTAAGAGATCCATTCAGAAGCAAGCTCACAGTCAGAAGAGCAACATGTTGTAGTGACTCATCCTCATTATCAGACCCTTATTAAGCAGATTTGTAGAACTTGCTGCTCTTACTGGGATCGTCTTTGTGGGAAGAAGCACTCGCCACAGCCAATTCTGTGGTTACTTCAGTACAGGATATTTTGCCAATAATGTATCTGCTGATTCCATATTTCCACTGTATAGAGGACAGTACACAAATCAGTATGCTGTCATTCAAAGTCTCCTCTGGTGGTGACTGTCACCACATTGATATCAAGTCTCTCAATACTGCAGGATGTGTTCCTAAGTGCAAAGGACTGATTGAACATGAGAGTCAAAAAGATAAAAAGAGGAAGCATGAGCAATGTGCTTTGTCTTCTCCACTAGTGCTTCTTAATGGTGGCCTGTTGCTACCACATTCTACACCTCCAACAGCAGTAGGTCACCTAGTACCTCTGTTAGTGTTGGCTCACGCTACTGATGAAGATGAGATTCTGAATGAGAAATAGGGGACAGATCTCCTTCCAGTCAGTCCGCAGGCTGAATCATACATCTACCCTGCACTCTGGCACCTATTAACTCGTACTGTTGCAGACTCCTATCGACATGTCATACTGCTGTATGTTTATGCAGACTGTTTAATGGACTTCAGCATCAGTCCTACTGCACTTACAGTTATGATTGGTACAGTGGACACTTGGCCTTTTTGTCCGTTCGCAAGTTTCCTTAACTCAGTGTGAGTTTAATTCCAGATCCGCCGATTCCCAGTGAAAAAATTCAGGGTTTTGACAGCCACAGGGTCACCTCATCAGCACTCTTCGTTTTTTGCTGGATTCCTGCATAGTAGCATTTGCTGGTTGCTTTTGCCTTTACAGCATGCTCTGTTTCCTTGGAGTCAACAATTTATAAATTATAGAAAATAAAATACCTTCCAGTTACCAGAATTTGAATTCTGCTCAGATAAGTAGAAAATAAATTGTCAATAGAAGATTACTACAGGCTCCAATTTGCAGTTGGTTGAACAACTGTATTTAAAGTCTGTGCTTAAATGGTTCGGCTTTGTTCTGCAGGAAAAATTCAGTGGGGTGTCCCAGGCTTCGTCCTTGTTCCAGTGCTATTCAGTATGCTTATAAACGATTGAAGGGAAAGATACTAAATGGATACTAAATCAGATGTTATCTGATACATTAATGACACAGTTGTAATTCAAAATGATCTTGATCAATTTAAGCATTGAACCAAATCCGACAAGATAATGTTCAGCTGTGACAGATAACACAGTCTGAGAATGTTCCATCTCAGTAGGAAAAATCAGATGCATTGGTATAGGATTAAGGAAATCTAGTGTGGTACAGTATGTATGTATGTATGAGTAAAATCTAGAAGTGCTAGTGGATCCCACCTGAGCATGAGCAGCCCAAGGCAGTCGCTTCAAAGACTGTGCAGTCATGGGTTTCACTAACAGTAGCATTCCACCCAGATCATGAGAGACAATTTTACTCTGCACATGTTTATTATTTACATATTTATTACATGCATTGGTATTATTACGTGCATTGATTTTCTGCCTTTATTTTGTACCACACAAGGCAGCATACATAACGGTCCCTCCTACTATGTTCCCCACAAAAATCCCTTGTAAGGTGGGTTAGGCCGAGAAAGAATGACTAGACCACTTTTGGTGAACTGTGTCCAGTTTTGAATACCCCTCTTTTAAAATGGATGTAGAGAAGCTGAAGTGGGTTCAGAGGACAGCTGCCATAATGAAAAGGGGCCTGGAAATCAAGCCTTAGTAAGAAAGATTAAGGAAGCTTGACAGGCTTCACTTTAAAAAGAGTGGACTGAAAGGAAAGGATAGCAGTTTACAAATAGTGCAAAGATTGTTATATGCAAATCTATTTTCTGTTAAAACAGAACAGGGCAAGAACCATTGGGTTGAAATTAAAAGAAAGATTTAGGCTGAATACTAGAAGGAATTCCATGACAGTAAGAGTTGTTAAACTGTTGCACAGGAGAAGCAAAGGGGAAGAAGAACTGGTAGAGCAATAATCAAGTGCTTCTGCAGTCTTTCATTGCAGTGAATAAGGTTCCATCTCAATGACATCTTTGAACACAAGGCAGAAAAGTTTCAGTCCCTCTACAGTGACAGTATATATATGAAAACTGCTCAGATCTTTTCCCCTTGTGACTGCTTTCTGATTGCTGTGGCATTAAAACAGTGGTGGATCAGAAATCCCATACCAGACATTTCCTTAAAACAAGGGGTTCCAATCTGACAATTGGTGAGGTAACCCTAGAGAAATCAATTTATTTCCTATCCTTTGCAAGGCCTAGAGAGTTTTCTGAACAATATGGGACTCCAGTGGAAAAAGAAATTGGTCAGAAGAACTGGTGGAGATGTTTTATAGTTTATAGAAAATCAGTTTGTAGTATAAAATAAATTGAAGGCTATTTTTAAATTAAAGCTACTTTAAAATCTAATATTGCTCATGGGTTCTGTCAGCCTAAATGAAAAGAAGTAACTTATGAAATAAAAAAAGTAAAATAATAACTTCTCTCTTTTTTTTAAAAAAGGAAAGCTTTTTGATTATAATATTTTTTAAAAATGGTAAGATTAGTCATGATAAGCAAATATGCTTCTCTTTCTGTATTTTTATCTGATGCGTCCCAAATATGCAACTTTGTTCACTAGTAAAAATAACCATGACTCAACTTTTAAAAGTCTGATATTATCAGGCAAAGAGATGCTATAAAATCCTGTGTTACAACGGAAGAATGGCTAAATATAACTAATGAGAAAAATAAAACCAACAGTTCCTGGAACACCTTTAAGCTGTATTACACCATCTACCAAATTAAATTTTCCATTATATCTCTTCCACTTTTGCCTTTGCTGTTAACATAACAAAAATATGGCATAGAGGTGACTTTCTAACCTAAGGTTTTCCGAAGTATTAAACATCCAGCTATAAGCATAATGGAATGCTACAAAAGCTTTTCTTACTGAGAGGGATTAGTAGGTATATTGAAATAAGATCTATGTTATTAATGTTTCAACCTTTTGTTAGTGTAGCGTAGTTTTAAAACATCATTTTTCTAGCTCCCTATTTTGCACCCCAGTCAAGCTAACTTCACCCTATTTTAAAACTGACCATAATTAGTATGTTACCCAGCACTTCCATTGTTTAAGGCAAGATATGCATAGGGGTTTGTACCAGACTTTGTTCTTCCATTTGTGGAGGAAAGTAGCCAGTTTGGTCTAGTGGTTAAGGCTCCGGGCTGGAAACCAGGAGACTGAGTTCTAGTCCCGCCTTGGGCATGAAAGTTGGCTGGGTGACCTTGGGCCAGTCATTCTCTCTCAGCCCAACTCACCTCACAGGGTGGTGGTTGTGGGGGAAATAGGAGAAGGAAGGAGTATTAGGTATGTTTGCCACCTTGAGCTATTTATAAAAATAATAAAGTGGGATAATAAATAGATAGATAGTAAATGGCCAGGGTTCATCATTTAAACATAGTAGGAGAAGGAAGGAATATGAGGTATGTTTGCCACCTTGAGTTATTTATAAAAATAATAAAGTGGGATAATAGATAGATAATAAATAAATAGTAAATGGCCAGGGTTCATCATTTAAACATAGTTCCTGGCTTGCGCAGCACAAAATGCTGTGTTCAAGCCTTGGATTCATTTATTTATTTACACAATTTAGAGGCCACCTGACTCCTAACAACTGTGGGCAGCTTACAGTTTTGGAAAAGTACAAAAAACAGAAAATACTTTGTGTGGCTTGAAAACAAACAAACAAAACCCCATCCAACAGGGCTCAAACATTCTCTGCTCCAAGGCCTGGGAATATAGCCAGGTCTTTAATAGATTCCTGAATATCATTGGGGTGGAGCCATCCAGATCCCTGAATGCTCTCAATGTGAGTCTGTTGCAGCAAAACAAGGCATATGGCATCTCAAATGAACTACAAATTGATTTATAGCATAACTCTTGGGGAACTGTGCTCCACATAATCAGATGCATGTAGGGACCATAAATCTATGATTTGACAGGGAAGGTCTAAACAATTAAGAAAAATGAGATACATATTGTTTGTTTATTCATTCAGTCGCTTCCGACTCTTCGTGACTTCATGGACCAGCCCACGCCAGAGCTTCCTGTCGGTCGTCAACACCCCCAGCTCCCCCAGGGACGAGTCCATCACCTCTAGAATATCATCCATCCACCTTGCCCTTGGTCGGCCCCTCTTCCTTTTGCCCTCCACTCTCCCTAGCATCAGCATCTTCTCCAGGGTGTCCTGTCTTCTCATTATGTGGCCAAAGTACTTCAGTTTTGCCTTTAATATCATTCCCTCAATAGTACAAAGATAATTATCATAATTAACAGTAGATAGTCAGTCATAAAGTAACTAGAGATGTGAAGGCTCAGGGGAAAAATATTAAAAATTCAAGGTGGGAAATATACCGCCCTGCCCCAGTCTTTTTCTTCTAAAATGGAAATATTTTGAAAACACTTTTTAAAAATGATTTTTTTTTTTTTTTAGAATAATAAATGCAGAGTGAGCACCAGCAGTGCAATATAACCCTCAAATGCAAATTTCTATCCTGGGTCAGTGCTGTTTTCATTAAAGAAGGAATTTAGTGCCTGATTTGGATGTGGCCTTCTGTGTTTCTGATTTTTTGTCTTTATGTCAGTGGATCTGCTTTTCCATAGGCCTTAAAGGGCATGAAAAGCACAAAGGACTGCCCAAAAAAGTTTTAGAAGTATTTCAAAGTAAATCCAGTTAGTAAATTCTGTCTAAATTATACTTTTACATTGAATAAATATATCAAACATGATAATGGTATGAGCAAGCCAAGTTATCTGTATTCTATTACACGCTCTTAAGATAGCAATGTGAATTTAAATTGGTAAATGGCTTAAAATAAAGATTAGGTATATTTCAGTTTTTTCCAAAATTTGGGGTGTGTTTTTTTTCTTCTTGAAGATGTTAACAAAAACATGAGGATGGAAGAGCAAAAAGAATTGATGGAAAAACCTGGTTAAATATAAAATTCTCCAATATGCAAAGGAATGAGGAGGATTGGGACTGCCTGATTTGAATTTGGATTTTGCAGCCTGCTGCTTGTTTGGGATGAAGGAGTGGGTGCTGCTGAGAAATAAGAGAATTTTAGAACTAGAAGAGCACGACCTGAGGTTTGGATGGCATGGCTTTCTACGGTACAATAAAGTTAAGGTTAGCATAGCTTTTAAAAATCACTATCTTAGAAATGCCATATTGAGAATATGGAATAGATGTAAATCCAGATTGTGCTCAAAAATGCCTTTGTGGGTCTCAGCACAAGAAGCATTTATAGAAAAGAAATAGCAGACAAAGAGAGGTGGCTAACCTGTCGAGAGTTGTTCCAACAAGAACGTGGAGAATATAAAACGAAATTAAGAGATTAATTGACTGCAGTGATTTAGTTTTCAATGCACAGTTAAGAGAAAGATTTAAAGTAGATAAGAGGACATTAGCGCAAGACAGAATTTGAAATTGAAGTATGGACAAATGATGAACATTTAGTTGCTAAAATGTATACACTCTTGTTGAAATTTGAAGCAGAAGGAGTGAAAGTGTATGATAAAATGGGCTAATAACTTTGGACATAATATACTGATGGAACAATGGGCAGTAGTACAAATTTGAGGAATAAATAAAAATATGTGGCTGAAAGGACTGCATTTATATTGTGTTATAATTTAAAAGAGAACTTTTATAAAATGATGTACCATTGGTACATGACTCCAGAAAAATTGTCTAGAATGTATAAAGGTACTTCAAATTTATGTTGGAAATGCGAAAAACATGGTCTTTTTATCATGCCTGGTGGACTTGCAAAAAAGCCAGAGAATTTTGGGTTCAAATACATACAGTGATATATTAATATTCAGTTGAAACCAGAACTCTTCTTTTTGGAACTAATGGATAGACAATTAGAAGAGTTATGAGGAAAAAAATATATAACTGCTGTAAGATTATTATATGCACAAAAATGGAAAGACTCTGAAATACCCACAATGGAAGAATGGCTGGTGAAGATGACAGAATTTAGCAGAGATGGCAAAATTGACTTCTTTGATTAGAGAAAGGACAATAACTACATTTATTAGTGACTGGAAACCCCTTATGGACTTTTTTCTGAAAGAAGAAAAAAATGAACTTGTGATTTATGGGTTTGATGATTAGAAAGGGTAGATTATGGAAAGAAGGAAATTATGTTTAATTAAGAAGGAAATTAGAGAGGGTAAAATGTAAATGTACTTGTAACAGCTGTTAAGAAGACCGGAAACTGTTTTTCTTTTTCTTTCTCTCTTTTCTTTTTGTTTCTTTGCACTTTTTTCACTTACCTATTACTTTTCTTCACTTTCTTTACTTTTCTCTTTTAAAATTTGTATTGTTTTTATTCTTTTTAAAATTTCTTTAATAAAAATTACATATATAACAAAATAAAATTTGGGATGGTTGTTTTTTCTGAAAAAAGGAAACAATTCTTTTGCCCCCCATATGTTCAAAATTTCTGGAAATTTTGCATCTCTAAGAGTAGCATCAGAGATTCAGTGATAATAATATTAGTTTGTAACGTACCAGAAGAGGTTTTTTCCTTGCCATGTTGATTAATGTGTATAGTAAAAAAAAGAAAAGAAATTTCTTTCGAGAACTAATGCTGAACCTCTTAATAAATTATAGCTTAGCTATTTTGCTTTGATATTTGTCTGTGAAGTTCCATTTATTCAAGAATAGCCACTTTAAAGTCAGGACAACCTGAGAAGGTAAAATGAGAAATCCTGGCTTTTTAGCTTGCTCTCAGCAAGGGAGAAATGACCCCTAGTTCATGTTGCATGGACACAAACCAAGGATTTGGGTTTCTTGTTACATATGAATTGTACTGTATTAGTTACATAATTATTTTATTGGGCATACTTGGTCAATGGCCTTTTTATATTTCAAGTATGACCTTATAAATTGCATGTTTCTGCTTCTGTAAGAAGGAAAAGCATTTTAAAGCTCAGCTTTACTATTAATAAATGTTATCCTTTAAATATTCTCGATTAAATTTATTGGTTACTTTAAAATCAAGTTCTTTTAAAAGATTATTTTAAGCGAATGCAGAGCACCTCTAACTGGTTTCTACGTATGGCCTTATTTTTGATCCATTTTAAACACTGAATGCTTACACCATAGTCCTAGTCTGTGTTTAGTGTACTTGGATCCATTAAAATCAGCAACTCAGATTCTGTTCAATTGTGGTGTTAATTGTTTGGAAATGGCTTGTGAGATTTATTATGATATCTCTCAAGAATAACTTAAGATATCTTACAAGATTCAATATATGAGATTTTAGTAGTGCAGTTTCCAAGTAAGGTAGTCTTTCTATCATGCTTATATTAGAACTTTTTACCTACTTCTGGCATCAATTCTTGAATATCAAAGTTCAACTTTGCAAGGTATAGTGAAAGCAAAGGAACTGGAATTTCTAAAGTCTGTTTTCTCTTTTCCATCTCTTAGAGCAATAATGACATTTCATAGCATGAAAATGGAAGAAATCAACAAGATAATTCGTGACCTGTGGCGAAGCACTTACAGAGGACAAGGTACAAAAATATATATATATTTGCACTAGTTTTATTGGGGGTGAGGAGAATTCAGGATAAAATTCTGAGATCATCTTTCCTTAAGATAAAAATAGATTGATACATTGGGTCCTTGAGGGGTAATATAGTCTTCCGTAATAAGTAGCATAGCGTTGCCATTTGAGTTGTCTTCGTTGATGCATTTAGATGAATTCTTTACTGTTACTTGCCTTGTTGCATCATCATCTTCCTTTTCCTCTTTACAGAGTTCTATACAAGGCAACTGCTGAGTTACCAGGGTTCTGCATTCTGAAATTTCTTTTTTCTTTTTACTTTTAAAAAGTAATACCCTTAGCATTTATAGTTGTGAAAAGAGAATTTGTGGGCACTACATTGGAGAGTGGGTTGTAAGGAAAATCCATCTCCTTGGCTAACAGATGCAAAATAAAAATGTAAAATAAGCACACAAAAACACAACATCTGCAGAAAGACCTTGTTTTGACAAAACTCTAAGCTAATGTGACTATATTATGGGCAAATGACTTATGCCTATTTGGGAAAAGGGTGAAGTTTAGTCTGTAGATAATGTTTAGAATGCTTTACGGTAAGGAAAGTATGAAATTGCATTTCCCCCCCTATAGATATTGAATATATAGAAATTCGGTCTGATGCTGATGAGAATATCTCTGCTTCTGACAAAAGAAGGAGCTACAATTATAGAGTAGTAATGATAAAAGGAGACACTGCTCTGGATATGAGGGGCAGATGCAGCGCTGGCCAAAAGGTATGTATTGTTTTGGTGCCAATTCATTGATGTGTAAACATTTATGCTAGATACTGGGTCTAGAGCAGGGTTTCTCAACCAGGGCTCCATGGAACCCCAGGGTTCTGCGAGAGGACACTAGAGGTTCCCTGGGAGATCATGGTTTATTTAAAGAATTATTTCAAATTCAGGCAACTTCACATTAAAGAGGTAAATTTTCATTCTTTATTTTTAGTTTAAGAACAATGTTAATACATATATACAGGCCTACACATGAAATGAATATACTAATTTTTGTAACTTTTGGCCTATATTTGAGCCTGAATGTGCAGGGTTCCCCGAGGCCTGGAAAATATTTCAAGGGTTCCTCCAGGGTCAGAAGGTTGAGAAAGGCTGGTCTAGAGTATTTGTTGAAAAAGTGAACTCAGAAATAGTGGCACTATAGTTAGTGAAGCAGTGTGGAATTAAAAAGAACGAAGAATCAATTCACATTTTTTTCCAGGACTGAAAATTGCTTTGAAGGAAAGCAATTGCATGCAGTGCTTATTATTAGTATCTCCATCTTAATATTACCAGTAGTGGTGGTTTATGCTGCAGAAATTTTTTTGGTGAAACTCTTCTTCATCTTGTAGCAATCCTTGTAAGAGTTGGGCATTTTTTGTTTTTTTTAACCAAAAATAGGTGAGGCTTAATGCTTCTAAATAGGGCTTATTTAAGGTTTAAAAAGTGAAAAATCATGCAGAGATGCAAAGTTTCATAAAAATGGAGTTGGGTGGGCTACAGGTTAGCTACCCCTGCGGGAGGAAACCCTTTCCCATCAATCTCTCTTTAAATGTTACTTTGTAATTCCTACCCTGCACATCTAAAAATATATGGAGTCTGTCAGCTGCGCTTAAGCAAAGATATTTTGTAGTTTAATTTGGGGGGAGGAAGTGTTTACTGGAGGAGGGAGCAGGCCCTCATTAACAGCTCAGTGACTGTCACCAATTATTTTTTCAATTACAAAGTACAGTGAAATCTTGTCAACCGCACCAGCTGGGTTGAGAAAAGAGCAGGGGAGGTTGTTAGATGAGAAGAACTCAGTTTTTTACTGGTGAAAAAAGATGTTATATGTGTATCTCATGGCATATGGTTGTAGATTTATTATGGTTTGTTTAAAATTCAGCAAGCACTTGATGCTGCTATTCTGGATGCATTTTGTCTAGCTGTTTTCAATTACTTTTTGATTCAGAAAATAAGACATAATATACCCACTGTAGTTAGATGTTACTTATTATAATAAAAACTTTATAATAGGTTTATATTTGTTATAAACTTTTCTTATACTTTGAGTCTTTAATTCAGAAAGTAACCATACTAAGGAGTCATGTTTGCTGGATTGTCTTTGATCTGTAATCAAATATATTACTCAGATTTCTCAAGTTTAACCATTTGAAGTAGAACATGTAGCTCACATTTAAATTTTCACACCTGATAATCAGCCTCCAGAAATATATGAACATTTTCATAATAATACTTGAAACAGAAGAGAATCTACTAAGAAAGCTGTAAGGATAATAATTACAAAATGCCCCATTCCCTTTTTCTGTTCTTCAGAGGAGAAAACTACTCAGCTGATTCAAGTTTATAGACCTTTTAATATTTTACATTTAAAAACATAAGGTGCTAGCAAAGGGAATGCTGGTGATTAATGTGAGATTACCTCAGGGGGTAGTCTTCTCTAAAGGGCCTTTTCATGTATTAAAAATATATGTGCATACCCAGACTATGTCATTTTTTCGATGTAGCGAATTGTCATGTTCATTGTTTCGATGTGCCTGATACATCGTAACGGTTCACATGCCAGAGTGCTGACGCGCGTTCCTAGCTGGGAGGGAGCTGCTGAGAAACCTTGCACCGAGCGCTCTATCTCTCTGCGCTAAGCAGGAATGCGTTTGGGTTATCTTTTTGTGTCAAGGTCTTTTTGCCCGTTGATCAGCAGAACTTGTTAGGAGCACCTGGGAATGTGAATTTGAGACAATTGAAGGGGGGGTGGGACTCTGTAACGGGGCTATTTAGTTTGATTTTAGGCGCGCTTTTCTCATTCTCAGCTTTCTTTGTGTTTGCACTCTATCCTTAATAAAATCAGAACTTAAACTTTGTTTTTGAGTCTGAGCACTTTATTGGGAAAGGCATTCATTACACATGTTCTAGTGGATCCAAATTGTCCTCCCAAGAGATTGGGGTGATCAGCCTATGGAAAAACTAAAGGGTGATCAGGCAAGATAAGCTAGATCAGTGTTTCTCAATCTTGGCCACTTTCAGATGTGCGGACTTCAGATGTGTGGACTCCGCAAGGCTGGCTGGGGAATTCTGGGAGTTGAAGTCCACACATCTGAAAGTGGCCAAGGTTGAGAAACACTGAACTAGATGTTGTCTCAGTACTACTCTGCTTTAAAGGCACACATGTTATCAGGGATATTTTCAGCCACGGAAAGACAAGGTTAATCAAGGTTTCCTTTATGAGGTAAAAAGCTTAACCATGGCTATGACTTGTACCAAATTAATGTGGGCTACAAATATGCCAGTTCTTTTTTTTCTTAGCAACGTTCCATTGGATGATAAGAAATCTAGGGATCTTTAACGGCACCCTTAGCATCATATTTCTCACTTATTAGGGGAGTATTACTCACCGTGTTGCGATTGCATTGGTTTTACATACATTTGCATTCTGGTCCATTTCTCAAATGGTGATATTTATTTAATTTTAGGTTCTTGCCTCCCTCATTATTCGTCTTGCTCTAGCTGAATCCTTTTGTCTCAATTGCGGTATTCTTGCATTGGATGAGCCTACCACCAATCTTGACCGAGAAAATATTGAATCTCTTGCACATGCCTTGGTGGAGTAAGTATCTACAGATTTTACTATGAAGTCTAAGAGAATTTACTTATGTGGAACTTAAAATTATACACATAATAAACGGTCTTACGCTTCTTCAGGCATAAGTTTAAGCCTGTGGAAACTTTCCAGGCATAGTAAGCAGCCAGTAATTCAGGTACTTCTCTGCATGCAAAATGCTAGCAGCATTCGAAATTTCAGGCAAATCTTTTCTGTATTTATCTGCCACTTTTTCTGTTCCAAAATGGAGGCTATGATGGTATCCTCCACCCCAGTGCAAAAAGCAGAAGTACGTCTATGTCCAGCTACGTTTCACAATCCCTTCCATGTTAGGCGCATGTGAGTGAACAACTGCTGAGGCTAAGGCAAATGTTCCACTGCTTCTGGTGATGATCATACTTGGAGTGGTAGGTGGGGAAAATTACTCTTGGCTTATATGATATGGGAGTAAGCCCCTTCCCAGCAAACGGAGTTCTCATGGGTTGCATGCAACTCACTGCTTACTTAGTAGAAAGTATTGATCCAAAGGCATCAACATGATGTAGAATTTAAAACACGTGTTTCTTTAAAACAGCAGGTTCCAATATTTAGAATTGGAATTCAGTCCTAAAAATTAGTAATATAACAGCAGTAGAAATAATTTTAAGGCTAAAGGAATAAAAGGGAACGAAGAAAGCGTTTAATAAATAGGAATATTTTAGCTATCTAACAGGAAGCACATTTAAAAGGTGCTTGGTAAATACTGTTCCTCAGAACTGGATGGGTCCTGTTCTGCATTCTTACTTCTAATTGGACAATCCAGATACTGACCTGTTCCAAGTAACATTCTCTGTTTTCCTTGGTCTGCTGATGGCCTCACAACAATCTGAGGTGCAGTTTTCTCAGTGCTTCTCTCTCACCGAATTATAAAATGGAATAGAAGAATTGATTGAATGTGCATTCTGGATTATATCAGCTTTTATTTTACATAATACAGCATTTGTTTTTCCTTTAAAGGATAATCAAAAGTAGATCTCAGCAACGTAACTTTCAACTACTTGTGATAACACATGATGAAGATTTTGTGGAACTGTTGAGTCGATCTGAATATGTGGAGAAATTCTATAGAATTAGGAAGAACCTTGACCAGTGTTCTGAGATTGTGAAATGCAGTGTCACAACTTTGGGATCATATGTTCATTAGTACTTCTAAATTACTGTATATTGTAAGATTCTTCTGAATAAAGACTCTTTGGATAAAAAAAATAATCTGCTGAAGGAGCCCCCCTCCCAATAAATAAATAAAAGAATAAGTATGCGTTCATGTTTGTGTGTAGCTAGACATATGTTGAGAAGTACCAAACAGTTGCAGTATTAAAATGTTGGGGACATGGGGGAGAGGAAGGTAATTAAAAATAAAATTGCATGGAAATCTACTGGTTTCAGATCCCCCCGATCAAAGGTTTTACAAAAACCCTTATCGGAGCATCTACCATTATTTCCTTCTCCAAGGAATGGAATCTGTGTCTCCAGGTGGGAGGGGGTATGAAGTTGGAGTGTGAAGTGGTTTATTATGGCTATGGAGGACATCAAGGACACAGGGTTGAGATATGCCAGGAATACCATCTAGATGGGGGGGGGGGTGACATGGTTTCATGGGAAAGGGGACTAACTAAGGGAATGTAGTTTTTAAGTTAGGTTTGAACGGGAAATCTTTATTCGCAGCTTGCCTTCTGTACCATTCATTATGCTTCATTAAAACAGTTAAAGGAATCCCAGCCTCCTGACTGTGATTGCGTGAATGCTCGAATGATCAGGTGCTGACCATTAAGACTTAATAATACATAGTTTTAGAGGAAAAAGTTCATCAGAATAAGGCCTCTAGTAGCCATTCAGAAGATAAGGGAAGTTGCCACAATTCCACATCCTTTAGGATTGAAAATAATACAAACAAGCTCAACGTGTATCAGTCTGCACTGCAGGGACAGGCAATCTTTGGGGGCTGTGAGGAGTTTTGTGTCAGGCTGTTTGATATCCAGTTAAAAATTAATTCCTCTTTCAACCATGATTCTCAGAGTCTCTTTAGCAAGGTTTATTCAGAAGAAAGGAATGGAGTTACAAGTATTCTTGCAACTGGGACTTTTTCCCTTCTGCAACTAATAAATTAGGATGGAGTGTTCCTCATTTTTCTTTTTTGCCTTCCTGTTAACTGGCAGGTCTCTTCACTGACAATGCAGGAACTTGTTGCTAGTTTTTTTTTATAAATCTGTCTTCTGAATCATTATCAGTCTGGGAACCAATCTTTACATCTCAGAAGTCTGAAAACTTGTTTAGACAACTCACAGAATGACTGCTGTTATGGGATTATATCACCATCCTCTCTACCTCTTCAAGGTCTCATTCCAGCTGTTGATACCCAATTCGATAAACCTGCTTTGCTTGACTATTGATGCTGATATTGTTACCATTTAGGGTTACTGCTATAACACATTACAGGTAGAAGGAACAAACTGCAAATTCCATATATGCAGGAAAAATGTCTTACAACCATACAAGTTTCAGGCTGGAAGCTTGGTCTTGCTACATTGGATTGCAACTGGAAGGCAACTGCAGCCTTTTTCTACGAGCCCTCAAGGCACAATTGCCAACAGGTTTCAATGTGTCTCCCAATCCGAACAGATTTCCTTCCCCTCTGCTCCCCAAGTACCAGGAAGGCAGTGCATGGATAGCAACGTCATGACAAATGGCTTCCAAGGCCACAGTATAGTGGTAGCAGTCACAGCTCCATCTGCTTTCTTTTTAAAGGTGTGGCAGATGCAGTTTGAACTGATTCAATTTCACATAGACCCTTAACTCTTGAGTAGACTTCCACTTGACTAAACTGCTACAATCTACCTCCTCTTCCTCCTCCTTCCCCTTCCCATTAAGGTAAACCTTGCATAAGGCCCAGGCAAGGCTGGTTGGTCCCGTGGACTGAGGGAGGAGGAAACTTAAGATTTCCTAACATCTCATTAGATCAACCTCCAGACAGGCTACATTATCCAAGCAGGATTTTCCTCCCTTTTATTACTGAAGTGCTCAAGTAAGCCTTGGTTTGTGTGTCCTACCAGCTTTCATTGCTATAGCCCAAACTCTTAATGGTCCTACCAGCCTATTAAATCTCAGAACGCTCTATGGAGGCCACTTTTAGTTCTCTGTTTACTGATTGTCATGCATTTTGCTTGTACAGTATTTAATCTTGTTAGTCCACTAACTTGCACATTATGTATTATTCTTTATGAACTAGTTAACACCATATTAGAACCAGTTTGGTGTAGTGGTTAAGGCACCAGGTAAAAACCAGGAAACCATGAGTTCTAGTCCCACCTGAGGCACAAAGCCAGCTGGGTGACCTTGGGCCAGTCACTTTTTCTCAGCCCCAGGAAGCAGGCAATGACAAACCACTTCTGAGAATCTTGCCAAGAAAACTGCAGGGACTAGTCCAGGCAGCTGTCAGGAGTCAACACTGATTTGAAGGCACAAAACAAAACACCATATTGGAACTGACTGCTAATTCCCCCCAAATTGTTAGAAAGTATTTATACGCTAGTAAAGGTAAAGGTAAAGGTTTCCCTTGACATTAAGTCCAGTCGTGTCCGACTCTAGGGGGCGGTGCTCATCTCCGTTTCAAAGCCAAAGAGCCGGCGTTTGTCCGTAGACACTTCCGTGGTCATGTGGCCAGCATGACTACACAGAACGCCATTACCTGCCCACCGAAGCGGTGCCTATTATTCTACTCACATTTGCATGTTTTCGAACTGCTAGGTTGGCAGGAGCTGGGACTAGCCACGGGAGCTCACCCCATCACATGGATTTGAGCCGCCAACCTTCCGATCAGCAAGCTCAGCAGCTCAGCGGTTATTTATACACTAATCTCCCCAAAAATCATATAACTACTTTAGTTCCTGTGTACTTCCATATAAAAGTACCTGTGTATCTACTGTGAGTTGGATAAATGCATGAAAATGCTATTTCCAAGTCAAGATTCCTAACCATGTGCTCACCAAAATGTGGTTTCAGCTCCAGTTCACATCTGAGGGAGGAGATGGATTTATATTAGATATTTGTGGGGGGTTTTTTTTTTAAATCAAACTGAGCAATTGGGGGGAAAAGAGTAGTTTGACTAATTGGGAGTTTTATTAATTTGCATTTCTACTTACTAAGCATTTTGAGATTTGATGAGTTTACTGAATGCCCACACTTTTTGCTTATGCTGTAAAACTTCCTGTGCTTCATTTTCAAAGTAAGAATTGACACTGATGGTTTTTTTAAGTCACTGATAAAAAGATATTGTGCATGCTAAGTTGATGCTTTTGTATATTTTGTAAACAAACAAACAAAAAAGCTTGAGTAGAACATGCTTGATTCTGCCATGATTCTCTCTCTCCATGAAAGCACAAGCTATTAATAGTCAAATTAAATATTTCAACAGCAAGGAAGGCAAGAAAATGTGTGACTGGTTTCAGCACCTTGTTGTGATGCTTCAGTACAACCGATACAAGACTTGGTTGCTAGGAATTTTCAAAGCAACCAGAAATAAGAGTAAATTTAGAAACTCGCAAAAGGTTGAACACCATCAATCATGATGGTTGTCCCAGCAGGTATTGACAAGCATGTTTCCCCACAAGGGCCGTGTTCCCTTCGCAGGAATACATTGGATCATACAGTGGTGGTAGGCAGTGCTAGAATCATGATTTGATTTATTTCCAATTGCCTTACAGAGAAAAGACTTTGAAAAATGTGCTTTCCAGAACTAGTATCTCTTTCTGTGCTGGGGAGAAGAATTGATTATTTCCTGGGCAAAGGAGGCATTGCCAGAAGGCATTGCCAAGGAGAGCCTGCCAGTTGCTAGAAATTTGTTGGGCTGCCACCTGCCTACAGATTCCCCAATATTCCTGCTTCGCCATTCTACCCAATTTTGCCCTTTCATGTTATAAAGGTAGGTTGCCTTGGTACATCCCATTTTATATGCCCTATTGGAATCCCATGGGAAGTCATGTGCAGATGCCCTTGGAGCCTGTGCTTGCTAAGAGTGTTTTGAAGGCTTTAAACAATGTCTTTGAAAATGCCCCTTCCCTTCCTTTCCCTTCCTCTCCTTCCTTCCTTCAATTTATGTAGCTGCCCATCTCACAAAACGAGTCTGGGCGCCTTACAGCCGCTAAAAGCAATACAGAACATAATGTAAAATACGCGGACAGAACATAGCAGCTGAGAAACCAATCTGAGGAGGACCACTTGGGCAAACTGATCACGGCATAATACTCAGAACTCCAGTGCACAGGTTCAAGACTACTAATTTTATGTTCTCACCATAGAAAATTCCTGATGTACCTTTCGGCTACAGGCATGTGTGTTCCAGCTCTTAACTAGTTGCATGGCTTTTGATCATGATCACATCCTATTCTATCCTCTGTTTCTGTATTAGAAGTAAGCTCAAAGCTGCCATCATCTGCAAGCTGGATATGAACGCACTCCACATGGGAGGTGTGTGCTGCTACAACCCACACATCCATCTTCCTTTGTGTTTTTGTTGCTCCATTACAGTAATGCAGTATTACTGTAAAAATATTTTAGCACTTTCAGGCAAGACCAACTTGTTCATGAATCTCTTAAAATTGTTATTGCTACAATAGATGCAAAAAAGAGAAGAATCAAAAGGACAAACTAACACACTGCTCAACAAAACATAAAAGGAAAAAGAGCCCCCCGCAACAAAACAGCAACAATGTAAAAATATACACATAGAAAAGGTAATATTACAATTATGTGAAAAAGAAACTCAGTTCTTAAACAACAAACCGTCCCCAGATCCAGTACAATTCCTTATGACATAAAAAGACAAAACAAAAAACAAAAAACCCTATTTTGGGATAATCCTGATCTAAAAATCAGAAGTAATATTTCTTTTCTGCTTGGGTAGAAAACATTATTGATACCTGATAGCCAAGAAGTGTTAATGATTCCTTTAAAACATTTGTTGCACCAAGAGGAATCTGGACTGTCTAAAACTGCAGAAAAGCACTGCATTCAGTCAAAATGTCTTTTGATTTCTCAATTTGGACCTGATGTGTCAGCTTCTGAAACTCCTAAATTACTTGTATGGGAAAGTTTTTGGAAGAGTTTAAATCTACGGTTTATTTCTCTAAAACGCTATTATGACAACTCCTATTATGACAAACAATGGCTTTTAGTTTTAAAGAACATTAAATAGGTTACTTATAAACCCAAGATTTTTTTAAAACAACTTTTTTTGTATTAATTGGGTATTTTAGTAGATGTTTAAAAATGGTATTGGTATCCATCTTTTTAACGGTAGTGATATATTTGAGTGTTCTTTTAAAATCATGGAGAGAGAGACAGAGGGAGAGAGAGATTTCCCTAGCAATTTATATCTCAAAAAAATCACTATAGAACTCAAATTAAAACATCCATGGTAAAATGATGATGAATTAATACAATAAAACTAAAACACTTACTAACCTCAGTCTTAACCTGTTGCTTGGAGGTGACCGATATTGGGGCTAACCCAACTGAGCCTATTCCACAACAGAGGAGCTGCCACTGAGAAGCAGCACTGCCAGCTTTTGCCCCCTTCACCTCACTGAGGTAGGGGGCCTCCAGAAGTTTTTCTCCACAATGATCTTATCTGGTTGGAAGAGGCAGACCCGCAAAGGTGACAAACCATAAAGGGCTGTATATTGGTGAAAACCAGCCTTTGAGTTGCACGGGAACCTACTGGTAGCCTGTTCAGGGCCTGCAGCACAGGGATAAGGCACTGGGGGTGATGAATGCCAGACAGCCTGCAAGCTACTGCAGCTTCCAGGTGGTCTTCAAAGGCAGCCCCCAGTAGAGAGTATTGCAGTAGTCCATAGGAGGGTGTGAGATATTGCAGAGAGTATGGTGGATGGCCTTGAATGACAGAGGGAGGATCTGTTACCAAGGCAACAATCAGATAAACATGGCTTGAGCCCAGACACCTCAGCCTGCCCTCTCCTCCCCTTCACATGAGATAAAAGAGGGAGGAAGGGGCACACATTCAGACTTGCAATATTCTGTTACTATAGCTGTTCTAATAAAAGTAGCTTTAGGCCCACACCATGTTTGTTTCTTGGTCTAGTCTACCTTAAAGGGCTGACAGGTATCCTCCCAACCCAGCTACATCTACCACTGGCACACCAGTCAGATATAGGTAAAAGTCATCCTGGCAATGGCTTCCACTTGTCCATCCAGGAAGACTCCTATTTGTAGATTTCCTCCCTTAGAGGTTGTCCCTTCCCATCAAGAGGCGCTGCTGCAGCTTAATGAACAATAAGAAACCACATCTGTCCTGCTTTGGTTCAGCTTTAGTATGTCCCATCCAGGCCACAACAGTTTCCAGAAGAGAACTTGATAGTATCCCTGTCTCGGGCTACTGTGGTGACATACAATCTGGATACTGATGATTTTTTAAAAATCCAATCAATTGTGTCTGATTCTCAGAAGTTGCCAGGACAAGTCCCTGCAGTTTTCTTGGCGAGGCTTTTCAGAAGTGGTTTGCCATGGCCTCCTTCCTAAGGCTGAGAGAAAGGGACTGGCCCAAGGTCACCCAGTTGGCTTTGTGCCTAAGGCGGGACTAGAACTCACAATCTTCCAGTTTCTAGCCTGATGCCTTTAACCACTGCATCAAACTAGCTGTCTGGATACTGATGATACCGCACTCCAAAACAGTGGATCACCTCTCCTAGCAGTTTCATGCAGATGTTTAAATGCAGGAGGGAGAGTATTGAATCCCACAACCCTCCATTTTGGGGTGGCCACACCAGGATGACCTCTTCTCCATTACCACTGACCCTACCTCTTATGGAAGAAGCAGAACTCTGTCTCTGATCCCCAGTACTCAGAGGCAATACAGAAAGATATGATGGTCAATGGTACTGAACACCAGGAGTTGCAGTAGGACTAACCCCATCCAGGACTGACAAATATATTCTACTAAACAACCAATGATGTCTCAGTCCCATGTCTGTGCCAAAATTAACTGTAAAAGGGTCCAGATAATTTGCTTCCACCAGGGTGCTTTGAAGCTGATTCCCCACAACCCATTCAACTGCGTTCCTCCAAGAAGGAAGATTGGAGACTGGACTACTATTGTCCAAACCTGCTGAATCCAGGAAGGAACTCTTGAGAAGGGGGCACACCACAGCTTCTTTTAAGACTGCAGGCATCTCCCCCTCCCATAGTAAGACATTGGCCATTTGAAAACACCCTATCCTTCAGAGTCAAAAAGCTAAAGGAAGTCTCAGGTAACATGGCTAGATGCTGCCCAGCTACCACATTAAACTCCCCCCATGCAGAATTAAGACTGCATTAAATAACGTTATCAGTAAACCCCTGTGCAAACCAGAAGGGAATACTATTTGCTCAGTCCAGCTCAACAGGTTCAGGTCACCATAAACAAGATATCTGGTTGACAGCCCACTGATAAAGGAAGAGAAGTAGAACTTGGCCTCTTTTATGACCATGGTGTAGATGGTATAGGCTTGAGCATGAACTCTGATCCATGTGCCACTAGGTTCACACTTGGTCTTCTCCCAGAACTCTATCTGGGAACAGCCAACACATCAAAAGACTAGCTTGCCCTCTGATTCCAGGATCAGTCATGTAATCAGCACAATTGCCTGCCAAATTATGAGAAGTGAGAACCAGATTGCTTGCTGAGAAACTCCCCAAGCACCTGCCAGAATTTATCTGGATCCATAAAATGACTGAGATGGGCCATCTAAACAGAACTGATTACCCCAGAGAGTTCCCATGTAGCTGACAACCTCATCTGGACAAGGAAGTGATCTGACTACAACAATGGGCTAAGTGTAATGTTCTATACTCCAGATTACTGCTCAACTGCTGTGAAATAAAAATGAGGTCTAGTGTATGATTCCCTGTATGTGTCAGGCCAGAGATTATTGAAGACAACCCCATAGTTGCCATGGAGAGGCATCAATTCCTGGGCCATCCAACCACCAACCTTGGCATGAAGATTGAAGTCACCAAAGATAAAAGGGCTAGAGGATGCTAACACCAGCCCAAATACGAGATCCAGGAACTTGCGGAGGGAATCTTCCCAAGAAGCAGGGCAGTCAGTACACCGGCAGGCTCCCTAGTCTGTTTCTAATGGCCCAATTTAACAAACAGGCATTCATATCTGTCACTTCAAGAGCAGGACTCCAGTCACAGAAATAATATCTTTTAAGATCAACGCCATCTCTCCTCCTCTTGGCATCAAAGTTGCTGCAAGATGTGAAACTTGGTTGAACAGATCTCTAAGAGGGCAATATCTCTGCCCTCACCCAACCAGTAATATATGCCAGATCTTCTTGCTTGTTTATGAGCAGGTCATGAATATCCAGGAATAGGCAACCAGGCCAGAAGAGGAGATCAACAGTAAATTATTGACTATCCTTCCGTGGAATGGCATACCCAGTGCCCTTCCTTAACCTTTCCTGACTGGTATTAACCTGCCCCCATCTCTATTTCCATGGTTGCATTTCAGGTCTCCCAGACGTGGGATTACCCATTCCAGCACTAACCCTAGTAACATGCATGACAACTAAAAGTTTAGCCAACCCCTATCAGCCAGGAACTTGGCAGTGCTCTTTTCCTATGTTCCTATACAACCTCTCTAGAGGATTTCCTACTAATGATCACCTTCTCACTAAAGTCCAATAGCAGGAAAGCTACATACTCCCTGTTCTCTCACTACAGTCAGGCCCTCTCCACTGCCAACCTGCCTCCCACCTGGGGAGTAACTTTGCTCAAACTCTTTAGCCTAGCTAGATTCACTTCTGGGTGGCACAGTGATGGCTCTTGAGGACCCCCTCCATCACCAAAGCTCCCCAGGCTGGCTTAAGGTCAGGCTTCTCTGACCCCTCCACTCCAGGACTGGGAACCTCAGGGAGCCCTTCTTGTCTGGTTCCAGCCTAGTCCAAAAATCCCTACTGAATCTCCCAGAGCCATTCATGTTGCAGAGCTCCCCAAAGCTACCACCTCCAGCTCACTCACCTGTTGGAGGTTCCAGGAGTACCCTCACTGTCCCAGCCATTGTTCTTCCTCTTCTGCCCTGGAAATGGCTCCATCCTTCCATTGGGGGGCAATGTCCTTTATACTTTATCAGTTGCTGCTTTGCAGCATTCAGAATCCGCTACCCACCAGCTAGAGTATCAGAAGGATGGTGGGGATATATAGCCCAATCAGACTTGCAAGATTCTGTTATTATAGCCAATTTCAATAAAGGTGGTTTTAGCCTTCCTGCAGAATTGATTTCCTGGTCTGGTCTACCTAGTGGGTTTGACATCAATCTTGCAAGTCTCATTATGCTGTGCCTCCCCTCCCTCTTATACTCAAGTGAACCAGGGAGGCATCTGCCTGAGCCACTTCTGGGTATTATTTTGTTTCTCAGATTTAAAAAAGTGTTTCAGTCCATTTTTGCTTAGATAATGATTCTTGCATATTTCCATCAAGGTCATTTTCCCTACTTTCTACAGTTGGAAAGAAATTACTACTCTAGATCGAAACTCCTCAACTGAAGGCAAGTCTCATTCTCTGAATTATCTCTTTAGCAATGGAATGGGAAAACTGATCGATTTTGTAATTAAAAATTTGACTTCATGTAATTTGTCAGAAAAAAGCCCCAACATTTTTAATGTGAAGATGAGAAACTGCCTTATCTCAAGCCAGTCCATTGGTCCCTCAAACTTAGTAGAGTCCACAAGGATGGATGGCCACTTTCCAAAGAGAGGCTAGAGGTAATTCTGGGACCTGTTTGCAAAATGAAGGCTCTCTACTAATCTTGAAAGCACTGCAAAGGGTTCTGTAGAGAACATTAGTAGAATCTCTGCAGAATATCTTTGGCATTAGGGATTGAAATAAATACAAGGGCTTGGCCAGGGTGTGGGACTTCCTTTATGTGGATATTATTGTCCATCCCCTGACATAAGACATCTATGACATGATTTGAATTTTGTGCTGCCCATATGCTCTTGGAACTGCTTACTTGTTTCTAGAACTGCAGATTCCTGTCTGCACATTTAATTTTTTAAAAAACTGGTAGGTTCAGAGAACGGACCTACTACCTCCAGTAGTTTAGGTTATGGAGCAGCTCGGGCAGCAGGTCAAAGAGAGAAGACAGACAAAAGACAAAGACAGAAGAGGCTTGACCTTAAGCAACAGTATGCAAGGTCTAATTCTTTTTTAATGCATAAATCTAGAATCAGTACAGTATCCTTTCACCTATGCTAAAATCCTCAGGGACTGAAATCCCAATAAGAACTTGAGGATTTCAGATAAATCAGGGTCTGATGTCAGTCATGGACTGGATGAAGGAAAACAAACTAATGCTTCATCCAGATGAGACTGGAGTGTTGCTGGTCAGTTGAATTAAAAATAAAGGCATTGCTACCCAAATTAAGCACAGGCATTGCTACCCAAATTAAGCACCATTTTAGAGAGGCAAACAGGAAATTAATCTAACACAGAAATATATTTTCTGACTTACTTGTCCTGAGTGTGTCAATATATATACCTCCTAGCTGATGGAATATGAGTGACAGTATGTTGGCTTGCAAGGCAGTCTCTAGATCTAACTTGCATAGAACTGTGTAACATCATTGGGCTAAAACAAGGCCGTGATTATGCTTGAGGCATACTAGTCAAAGGGTGCCCAAGCCTGCTAGTACTGTACTTATGATTAGCAGGAAATGCTGTATGTGGCACAGTTAAGATTATGGCAGGTAACCTAGTTACATCTCCTCTGAGGTTACTTTAAAAGGTTATGTGAAAGCCTCAGTTGGCCTTAGTTGATTAAAGCCATGATGGAGGGTGGAGGTCAATCTCTATGGGCCCACCATGGCATACTGCAGCTTAGGACAGAACTGGAGTAAATCATAAAGAGCATGAGTTAGCAACGGAAATGACAGAAAGAAAATAGATATATTGTGTTCCTCTGAAACTAAGAGGAAGGGAAAGGATATGGAGTTGATGAATGCATGAAAGGAAGTCAAGATATAGGTTTAATTATGAAAGAAAGAGCTAAAATGTATCTCAGAAAGTATGAATTGGTATTATCTAGGTTGTTATAGGTATACGTGAGAAAGTAGGAATCCATGATCTAATGATGAGTTATCCTTCAGGGAATGATGATAATGGAAGAAGCAGAGATGAGTTTTGTGAAAATTATACACAATTATGAATGCATATAATTCAGAGGGAAAAAGTATCTGCTAGAACTGCTAATTTGTTGGCTAAAGCAATGAAAACAAGAGTAGGCCTTCTTTCAAAATGGCCAAGAATGACAACACGTTTTCCAGTATCTTGGCTTCTGAAAGAGGATAGAGATGACCTCTTCTTAAAATAACATCATGCCATTAGAAGCTGATATTGCTGAAAATTAACACCTTATATTGTGAATTGACTATTGCTTAAACTTTCCATCTTATGTACTCTGGTTGATATAGCAAATCCACTTTTTAATATGCTTATACATGTAAAATCTGTATTCTCAGAAAATTTCTCAGATGCCTTGGTGTATGCTATCACAACAATTTCCAGTTGACTGTAAAGTCATTTTCTCTCCAGCGTCACTGCGATACAATCTTCTTATCTCCTTTTGCTTGAAGTGACATGTCTGCCCATAATCGTCTATTTTAAGAACTACCATCTCTTGCTTGATAATGACCAAATCTAGTCACGTGTTCAAAAACGATGCATCAGTTTCCTAAACATTTTCCCCAAAGTTGGCTTAGAAATCAGCATTTACCACACTGAAGGTTTGATTAAGATCTCTTCGCCATGTAGATTTTATTATATTTATATTTTTATTGTATTTTGTAATTGTAACGGTTTTATATTTTAATCTTGTTTTATTGTAAGCCGCCCAGAGTCCCCCCACTGGGAAGAGATGGGCAGTGAATAAATTTATAAAATAAATAAATAAATAAATTTATCTTTTCCAATAGGATGATCCTTTGCAGTTGGCTAAAGTGGCCAGAATTAGAAAGACTGTCATAATCATTTATCATAAGAAAAATCAAGTATCAGAATCACATACAGTATTATAAGAAAAATATTTATTAAAGGGTACAGTCCTGTGGTCCTGGAAAATTATTTTCCCCTTTCAGTTCACCAAGAGAATGCTACATCTTCAGGGATGAGAATAATCTGGTCTTGGCTATTCCTTCTGTCCTGATTTGTGCATTTTGAGATTAGGAAGAAAAAAGAGGTGTGAAGATCAGAGATGATCTTCTCTTCAACAATGCCAGCCTCTTGGAGAGAGGAAGGGGAGAAGAGAAATTTACACCAGCAGTAGAGATTGTATGAATGACTTCTCACACTTTACAATTGGCATTTTACCCTATCTAAAATAGGATGAGAGATAGAGAACTTCCAATAGAGGATTAAGTATATCGAAATCCTCAACACTGGAACATTTCAAGCAGGAAGAGTTACCTTCAAATTTATTTTTAAGTTTGAGTTGGCATCATTTATATCTGACTATTTTGCAAAGTCACATTCCCCCCCCCCTTAAAAAACCCCCAATCCTAGTAAATGAAGCATGACCATCCAATCATAAACGTTTCTGAAGTTACCTGCTTCTGTTTTTTTAGTGGCAAGCAACACTCTGATTATAGGTTTCTTCTCCCCCCTGCCCCGCATACACAAGGAGCTCAGATTGGCTTCAGTTTTACTTAATTTTAGGCAAGCCTATACTTTTTTTTTTTTAGTTCTGTTTGACTTTTGATGGTGGGTGAAATGGGATTAATTTGTTTTAAAGATTTGCTTTTGGACAATATTTAAACCTGCATGCAGTGACAGCCACAGTCAAAAGAATGAAAGAATGATAACAGACTTATTTTCATCCAGAAAGCTGTTGGGATGGTTTTCCCAACTTTTTAAAAAGAAATGAGCCAACCAGCTTCTGAGACCAGTTGATTCCAAAGAGTGGGCAGCAGCATTGATAAGGCCATACATTTCTCATATTGAAAACTTTATGTTCAACCTCCTCTATTAATAATTACTCATCCACTGAGATAAGGTGTTATCTTGAATACTTAGGAAGAGATGGTGGTTATTGATATCGGGAGGCGGAGCTGCATCATCTTATGCATATATATTTGGTACAGAAAAAGCTTGATAGAAAAGGTTCAATTTTGAGTTCTTAACTATCAAAAGAATATGATCATGAGATCAATTTTAACAATCTCTTGCTTTGTTGTAATGGTTTTAGCCAATCAAACGGAAGGTCGGAATATATCTCCAGTAAGATTAAATTTCCTAAGAGAAGATATGAATGCTACTTGTTTCAATCTGATGGTAAATATTATATACTTATTGTTATTGTAACTTTGTTATATGTCTGTGTACTACTTATTAACTACAGAAAAGTCATACAGGACAATATTCATTGTTGTATAAATATTTGCTAAATATGCAAGCACCTGATCTTCTTATCTAAATAATCTGTACACAATAAATGTGGTGTGGACTTCCAATTCTGGATAATAGATGAATATAATTATTTATATTTTAATAAACTGTTAAACTCTGTATGTTAAAAAAATACAGAGACCTATCAGTCCTGCTTATAATTAAACTACTATTTATGCTCATTTTAGGAATAAAATCTAGGGTGAGGAGACTAAGCTATTAAGCTAAGTATAAAGACCACGGAATCATAATGCTCTGTTTCTTCCAAGAGTCCTAATGATACAATGCCAGAGATGCATGACCACATCCAGCAAAGGGAATCCAATTATCCTCCTCTTTGGATAATTTCTTACATTGCCCAACTCTTATTCTTAGGAGATATTTGCATCTTCCATCATTCCATATCCTGCATTCTTGGAATAAGTCATGGCTTTCTTCTGTGGGACTTCTCAAAGTGCTACCTTAATCATCTTCTCCTTTAAGATTTGCTGACCACCAGTAATATAATCAAATTGTCATAAATTCTTGAAGTAGCAATTCAAGAATGCTTATATAATCCTGATATAAGCAAAAACCATCTTTTTATTTACTGAGTGATTTAATCAATACATACATCAAAGCCTTCTCCAAACTAAAAGGAAACCCTATAATTACCTCTTTATTCAGCTAATTGCCACTTGGCTCACTCAGAGGCCAGGTTACACATTCAACTATATGATGGGGACTACAATTCAGAAATATATGGGAGCCTATATATTTGCTCCCAAATGGGCTAATGTTCTAAGATTATACACCTGTTTCTCCTTTGCTGGGTACTTCTTCATGGAATGGGCTTTTCAGAATTAATACGGTAGAAGCTAACTATGAAGACTTGATTCTATGCATGGAATTAGGCTACTATGAAAGCAATTGTTTTCCTCTTGCTGACCTCAGCTTGCATAGGCTGCAGTAATAGTGAGGGTGAGGATGGTGGTCACTAAAGTCCTCTATGAAATTTTCCCCTATGTTTCTAGGCCTGGGGTTAATGGGTAAGTGGAGCCCTGTTTTTGTTTTTGTTTTACTGTTATGGCTGTTTTTGTCTAGGCTATTACGCTCTGTGGCTATGTTTTTAATTGTATATTGGAGGTTGTAAGCCACCCAGAGTCTTTCGGAGTGGGTTGGCTATACATCATCATCATCATCTAAAAATAGTTTTATTTCATTTAAAAGGTCCATAAATAGGACATGCTGGTAATAGTCATTGTCAGTTTGTATCCAACAGCTTCAAAGACATATCTAGTCTCTGAAGGTGAAGCCCTTATTTTGGGTTACTATAGAGATATTTCTTTCCTGTGTACTTATCTAATCATTTCTAAGAACATCAAGTTACCACTCTGTCTCAAAAATTCTCTTTTTCTCTTGAATGGAGCTAGATATGTTTGCCCACAGCTCTGTCAGTTAACTAAATAAGAGTCTCAATTAATAGCCAAAACAGAGAGATGCCCAGTTGAGCTGTCACAGATGACAGAAGGGAACAGTAAATAGGCCATGCATTACTTTGCAAGAGTCCCAGATGATACATGAACATTGAGTGTCTACAAACTCTGGCCACTGTACACTGGTGGATCTCAGTTTATTTTTCTACCTACTTTTGTACTAAAAGTTGCCATTGCTCATTTGCATTGTTTCACAGCATAGATAAACAATATTTATTTATTTATCAAATTTCATCACTGCCCATCTCCCTCAAAAGAGGGACTTTGGGTGGTTTACAGTAAAGCTAAAAAAAGTTTAAAATACAATAAAAACAAGATATCATAAATATAAATATAAATATAAAATAGCATCCAAGGTGACAATATTAAAAGTTCTGATTTAAATTCATAAGTACACAGGAACCACTTTAAGGTGCTAGCCACTCTCAGGATTGACTACCGCCCCACCCCACCCCAGGCGAGATGGCAGAGCCAGGTCTTTAACCCTTTCTGGAAGTCCAGGAGAGAAGGGACCTGCCTCACCTCTGTGGGAAGAGTGTTCCACAGGGTAGGGGCCATGGCAGAGAAGCCCTGCTTCCTGGGCCTTGCCAATCGACAATCTCTCATGGATGGGATCCATAACATGTCCTCTCTGCCTGACTGGGTGGGACAGGTTGATGTAATGGGGAAGGGGCGGTCCCTCAGGTAGCCTGTCCCATGCCATGTAGGGCTTTAAAGGTGATAACCAACACCTTGAATTGGACCTGGCAGCAAACTGGCACCCAATGCAGCTCCTGCAGCAAAGGTGTTACATGCACCATCCTTGGGGCACCCAAAACTGCTCACGCGGCCACATTCTGAACCAGCTGTAGCTTCTAGATACTTTTCAAGGGTAGCCCCATATAAAGCGCATTGCAATAGTCTATACAGGAGATGGCTAGAGCGTGAGTGACTGACCGGAGGGTCTCTTGATCCAGGAAAGGGTGTAACTGGTGCACAACATGAAGTTGAGCAAAGGTCTTTCTGACCACGACTGCCACCTGCTCTTCAAGCAGGAGTTGTGAGTCCAGGAGGACCCCCAGATTCTGCACTGGGTCTGTCTGGGGCAGTGCAACCCCATCCAGAACCAAAGATGGTAAGTTCCTGGATACAGAGGCACCCCCAACCCACAGCCACTCCATCTTACCAGGGTTCATCTGAAGCCTGTTGTTCCCCATCTGGACCCCTACAGCCTCCAGGCACCAAGAGAGGGTGGTCACAGCATCACTTACTTCACCCGGGATGGAGATGTTTAGTTGGGCATCATCAGCATACTGATGATACCTCATCCCGTGGTGATGGATGATCTCACCCAGTGGTTTCATGTAGATGTTGAAGAGGAGCGAGGAGAGTACCGAACCCTGCAGCACCCCACAAAGGAGGGGCCGCAGGCCAGTTCTCTCGCTCCCTATCAACACCGATTGGGACAGGCCCTGGAGGAAGGAGGTGAACCAGCACAAAACTGTGCCACCCACCCCCATCTCCCTAAGCCGGCCCAAAAGGATACCATATGGGATCCTCCACAAGTTTTGGTCTCCAGTTTCCATCAGCCCAACTGGAATGGACAAAAGCAAGAAACTGTGGAAGTAGAACTCCACAACATCAGGAGAACAAAAGATTTGATGGTGTCCAATTCTCACCTGGATACATAGAACAGAGGATACACTTGAACAGTGGGGATACCACTTCACCTACGTATGTTAAACAGATCATTCTAAAGGCCCCAGGATTTGGCTGAAAGGGACAGATATCAGAAATGTTAGAATACAGTATATTTCACAACTCTTTACTTGAACTTTTTGTCTTACAGAAAAGGAACAGCAATATAGTAAATGAAGTTGTATTTGAGACCAATGTAAGTAAAACTTTTGTTGGTAATAGCAGGAAGTTGGTATCTATGCCATATGTTCTTTGAACCAAACCTAAGATATAACTTAGGTTAGCAGAAAAAAATGATAGCAGTTATTTCTATGAAAATTCTGGCACTTTGCAAAAACTAGCATTTGAAAATTATTATGAAAAGTATCAACAAAGTACATCAGATAACTGTATTTTCATGCAATGTTTCCCATATACTAATAGTATTTTAAAATCAATTTTACACCTTCTCATATTATTACAAAAAAGGTATGTTTGTCTTTAGTGTAGTATATATGTTCTTCTCAATCAATGTCTATGGTTTAGATCGAAAGCAATTGGAGCATCAATATAATGTTTTCCAAATTATTCTGGGTCGGACCAAGTCCTACATTAGACAGAGTGAGGCAGCTGTCTCAAGCAACAGACACTTGAAATCATTTGTCACTGTATTTTGCTGCATTCAAGGATTCTAGAGGACACTGTCCAACTTTCATTTTTAAGAAAATAATATATTGCTGTTCCTTTTGGTTCTTGCACATGGAATGGGATGAGATCATATCTTGATCTTCATCTAATGCAGCAAAGTGTTTGGGCCAGTCATATCCTGGTACTGTACCATTCCAATCCAACCTGGAAATGGATTTTCTCTTTAAACACTTTAAGGTTAACTTGATCTTTAAAAGAAGGGTAAGTCTTACCAGAAAATGTGCAGAGAAATCCTGTGGAGGTCCGAAAAATGCAGAGCCCATGTTCATAGTGGAGAAACCAAGATTTCCTTGGCTTGAGGGATTTAATTCCTTTCGTCAGAACAATATATGTAAGATTTTTCCTTCTGCAAACTGAATCCAAAACTAAAACTCTCCCATTTCTAGTAACAAGGCTATATGAATATTGTCTTTGTTCTGCATTGTGGAAAGTGGATTGCAGACCTTGTTCACATTTTCTTTGCAGTGTAACAAAGCAGCTTATCAGGACACATTCTGCCAAGTCAACCGTGCTCTGCTCAACTTCAACGGTTACGATTCAAAAATCTTTACAGGTATCCTACCTGGAAACGATGTAAGTATTTTTTGTTTATGAGAACATTAAAGCCCCCCCATTTTTTAAAAAAGTTTCTAAAACTACTAATCCCAGCATGGAATTATACCAGATTTATTTACAAATGACTACTACAATATATACTTTATTTCATATTGCTTTATTTGTCCAAACTAATATATTAGCTAATATAGTCATTAAAGTTCATTTCATTACCTTGCTATCCAAATAGTTTTTCTCCCATTGCTGTAACTGTATACTGTTGTGCAATTTAAATTTAAAGAATGGGTATGCATGCAATGCATTACAGAAAAGATTTCTTTTTACATTAAAAAAGCATTCATTTTGGAAAAATGAACAATTAAAAGGGTTATTATGTACTGTTATACCCATTCTCTTATGGAAGTTCACCATCAGTCAGTTATAACAGAAATTAGGTGATTTAATTTCTATCAGAATAGTTTAATTGTGGTATATTGCTAAAATTTGCTATTCTGTTAGTATCGGTTGACTGAATATAGACATGATCTGGCAAAAGTTGAGAATCTCTATGCCATAAATCTGTTATGGTGGCATATTAGAGGTCTGTGGATTGGTGTAGATCAATATATGCAGGACAGATGTCCAGTTTAGCTATGTGGGATGAAAATTTTCTGGTGTGTTTGGAGACAGAAGTGCCCCCTATTTATTTTGGAGTATGTATGAGATGGAAGAACTCTTAGCCTTTTCATTCTTTTCACCACAAAAATATCCACATGCTGCATAGGTTCTCAGCAGGGACTGCATTTTCTCTGCTGTGTTTGGGGTTTTTTTTCGTTTTTCGTTTTGCTTTTTTTTTTGATACATGGCTGCTCCAGGAAGTGCTGCAGAAGGAAAGCATCCTTTGGGAAGTTGCCCTGCCTCCGCTATGAGGTGGCTGGAGGATTTTCAGCATGAAAAGAAAGATCAAGCTAAAATCCCTGACCATCTTAGGCATTTTCAAAAATAAGTATAAAAGGGAGTGGGTGAGTTGGAAGAAGAGAACACACTAGCCAGGTTTCACTCCTGCTAGCATTTCTCTTTCCATGGACTGGCTGGGGGAGAGAAATCCTAAATTTCACTCAGGCAGGATTGATGACCATTTTTTAAACGATCCCTAATGGGTCTACTCTGAAAGCCGCTGGAGGCTTCCATGCTTATAAAACTTCCCTTACACTAGAGGAATGTAAATGTTTGCAAATTTCACCTATTTATACAGTAGGTCAGAATATTCTAGACAAGCTTCACTAATTCAAATCTTTTCTACATTTTTTTAAAGGCCAGTTGCACTTTAGAAACAAGCCGTATGATGTTGAAGGATTTCTGCTCAGACGTGATCGTTTACATTGAAAGTTTATATAGGAAATGTTCACTCAAAAAGCGGAAAAGGGCATTATTTAACGTTGCTTAATGAACAATCCTGCAAGGAGAAGAGCAATTTTGTCACGTGAACCCAAAGAAGTGTTTTTAGTGAAAATACAGCGCTTGATATTTTTCTGATTATCCAAATCTCATTCGGGTTTGCTCTTCTTAAAATGTTTTTGTCAAATATGTGTTCAAAGAAGAAACGCAATCATTAATTTGTTTAGCTGTATTCTTGTTTATAGATGCAGATGGATGCTTACAGATTCCACATGTACCTGTCCTCTCCCCCTCTGTTATGGCAGATAGGTCATGAGGATGGATGCAATGCATAGCAAAGTATATGCCTGTTGGTCTGTCCCCTTGCAGCCAGATGCCATTGATACAGATCCAATGATCCCATTGGACCATTGATACAAAGAAATCCTGTGTTCCCTGAATGCCACCATGCTATTACAGGGCTTCCTAAATTTGTTGACCTTCCCCTCCCCGCCAATCTTTTGATTTATTCTACCCTCTGCTGCCTGCCTCACACCCCAGCATTACCACAGATTTGCTTTAGACTGATCCTAATGGTGCGTTGGTTGTGTATTTTGCTAAGTGGCCTTTTGCACTACTAATTCAGCACTGTTAGAGCAAGACCAGCCTGACATTTCTAAAATAATGTAAAGGGGAAACACCTATAAGCAGGACAAGATGGCTCTTTGCCAGAGGCTTCAATTATAGATCTGATGGAGGGTGACATCCCTTGTGAAAGCCAGCTGGCAAATAGTCCACAGCTGCACAAAAGAAGCCTAGCAAACTCACAGGCCATTTCAGTGTTCAGTACTGAAATAGTTGAGAGCATCTGATCTTAATATGAAAGGGAAATGTATGGTACTCTTTGATTGTTATTTCTACTTTATCCTCATTTCAGTAGTAACTGATCTCATGTGTGCATGCACTTGTGGGCATTGTCTTATTGTTCCTGCCAAGTTGTACAGAAAACCCTAACCAAGATCATGGGCAGATATGTGGTAAAAGGCTCATCACTGTCTATCCAAAAAGAGGGGCAGGCATAGAAAAGGGCTGGTACCCTAAGTGATTACTGCCACTTAGCAGTTCAGGATGTTGAACTTATTTATGTTCTATTTAATATATTTAATGTTATATATTCTACAGTAAACGTTTTCTGATCCTGACCCAAAAGCCAGTCTGTGCTTAAGTATGATGATGCACTGAGTTCCTCCTGAAGGGGGAAATTTTCTTAGTAATGGTAAGCTTAGGATATATATGGCCAGGATTTAATATTTATATATTTTATTGCACATATTTATAAATACGTTTATAAATATTATAAATTATTGGTATACAAATCATGTAAATGTATAAGAATCTTGTGCTAGAAATGATTTATAATGTCTATAGATAATATTTGTAGTTCTTGGCTATTTTATTGATTCAGATTATTTATCATGCTCATTTTTAATATATTTTTAAATTGCTGTTAATGTATTTAAAAAAAACCTCTTGTATGCTTTTGTTTTACTGCTAGGCATATTAAGTATTCCTCCAGATGAGGGATGTTTTTATGAAATCCCAAATCATAAGATTTACATGGGCAGTAATTAATATTTAAGTTATATATATTCATAAAATCATAGAACGTAAGGGTTGGCGGAGAATGTAGAGATTGTCTAGCCTGACCATTGTCCACTACTACAGCACATCAACAGATGGCCATCCAGCTTCTGTTTGAACCCCTCTAGCAAAGGCATAGTTCACCACTCCCAAGGTGATCTGTGCCATAATTGAGCAGGTTTTCTCTTGGGAAATACCCTCTGAGGTTCAACTGAAATCTACTTCCTTGTAGCAATAAACCCTTTGTTTCTTGTCCTGTCTTCTGGATGAAGTCTGAACAATTCTGCCCTGTTGTCTGTGTGACAGCCTATCAGATACATGAAGATAGCTATCATGTCTCCCCACCACAGTCCCTCATCATCTTGTTGTTCTCCCCTGGACATGTTCCAGCTTGCCAATGTCCTTCCTCCGATGGGTCCCTGGACATGGATGCAGCATTCTAGGTGCAGTCTAATTGCAGCAGGAACAATTGATCCTCTTGAACATGACACTATAGTTCTGTTGAGGCAACCTAGAATTGAATTTGCTCTTCCTTGTAACTCTGTGATGCAGTTGGCTCACAAACAGCTTGTGATCCATCCAGACACTCAGATTCCTTTCTCTTTTTTCATTGTGTCATTGGCATTTTCAAACCTCATTGCCCCATTTTAGATAATATTGTTGTTGTTGTCAACTTTCCAGATTTAATTCTAATAGTATATATTTTAATGCAAATTTGTATTTACAACTGACTTTATTATGTATTTAAACTGAAATGGATGTATTTGGTTTATAAATAGATAATGCAAGTATAAAAGTATTTTACTTATTCCAAAAGCAAAATAAATATTGAGCAAAATATCTTTTGAAGTTTATCCTCTTGAAGTTTTCTTTCTGTCCTTTGGATTTAAAAGTACTTAAATCTAGTCTTTGTAAAATTGTGATAGTGGGATTGATATTTCATTTCAGTGAGTAAAGCAGAAACAGTAAAAAAGACACACGTATGTAAAATTGTAACTCAACTGTCTTAAGTGGTTTATTGAAATATAGTGCTAAATGTAGAGACTATAGAACAGGAATAGTAATCCAAATCAAGTCAACAAAATCTAGGACAAAGTCTACAATGAGGACAATGAATAATGTGATGAAAAAGACAAGAAAGAATTGTTCATAATAAGGCCATATTAGATTAGGTAAATGAAAGCAAGGCTGCATGGAGTGGAGCTGTTTCTCTGTACTGCATTGTGGTGGGATTGAAAAGAAGGGCCCTCGATACACTCCCTTTGCATGGTACATAGATGGGCTCTGGAACTGCCTGGCATCAGGGGAGAATTGGTGGTTGTTTTGGCTCAATATCAATTGATCCTAAATCAGAGTAGGGGCTCTTCCTGGCAGCCTCATGATTCCTCCAGTCTGTGAGGCAACATAAAAGTCTGCCAGTGTAAGTGGTACTATATTTCCTCAGCAACCAGGCCCACAACTGCACAATTTCCCCTCTGCTGCTTCCACCCTTAATGTCCCTTGCCACAGGGCATTTTTTTTTTTACAAGAATCTAGTAGTTTCATACAGATCTACCAGTCCTGATAAGAAGCCCATTTGAAGTGACTGTCTTGTGTGATAGATGTCAAACGCCCTCTCTCTCCTGCCGTCATAGCCAAAATGGCCATGTAGGGAAACCACCAGTGACTGTCCCACAGTAGCCTAAAGTGACCAATACTAATTTAAACATTTACCAATATTTATAAGCCACCCAATCTGGTGAACCACAACACAATAATAAACAAGTAGTAAACCATAAGCAAGAAAAGGTGATAAAAACAGCAATATGATGGCTGGCCACAATCAATCAACTAGGGTCATGCTGGAATAGTGCCTATTTTTGTTTCTTGCCAAATGGAAGAAGGGTTAGAGCCAAGTGGCCCTTTGGGGAAGGGTATTCCAAAGAGTGGGGACTATCATCAAGAAAATTTGTCATCTGGTTCCTCTTGAAGGCCCTCCTGAGATATTGGAAAGCCAAATTCAGCACTGGCAACACAGCTGCCAGGAGGACTCACAAGTCACAAACCAACCCCTTTGGCTAAACTACTGGGGCTGGTAATGTTTGAGTGTCCAGATGGCAATAGCAACTCCATCTGGGAGTGACCAATGGCATTTTTGATCCCTGACCAAGCCTGAAACCTAATTGGAAAAGATTCAGATAATATGTTTCTTCTAGGGTTCTCTTTATCTGTTTCACCATCACCTTCTCAACAACCTGCTCATGCTGCAGCCACTAAAATCCTAAAATCCACTAATGCTTAGCCAAGCTTGGGTGCAACCAGATTCAAAGAAATACTAGAGTTTGCTTCAGGGACCAGACCTTCAGAAAATCCTACATTAGGTATTATAACTGCTCAGCATTGGTAGCCTATGAAAGCTGCTGGAAAGCAAAACTCTTTTTTACCATACCTGTCAGACTCCCCAATCAAAGGATTGCTGAATCGTCTGATTGTGCTCATCTGCCATGATGAGCCAATGCATGTCAAGAACCGGATGGGAGGGGGGAATTGAAGAGAGTGTGAAACCTTGTTGTTTGGGCTGAAAGTGGGGAGTCAAGGTCGTACTGCCAGAGACATCTGTGCCTGGTATGGCTGACCATTACAGCTTAGGTGGGAAAGCAATAGGATGGGGGAGCGGGGTGCTGGAAAGTTTTAATTAGCTAGTTTAGGCAGGAAGCTTTCAATCACAGCTTTTCTTTTGTTTTGTTCGCTGGATCTCAATAAATCTGAATTCTTCATATTTCAACTGTGCATGACTCAGGTCATTATTGGGACTATTGGTGTCAGTTCTTACAATACCATTCGTTATCACTTTCATCAATTAGTATCCATTCTGAACTGAAAGGGTCTTCATTTCCACCGTAACATAAGTCAATCTCTTTAGCTTTGCCTAGCTGTGAAACAAGAAATTTCATTTGGTTTCTAAGAAACCCTGGAATGACATCTGTTAAACTGCCTATTAAATGGTCCCCAGGATGTACTCACGAGAAAAGAACAATTCCTTAATTAGCTGGCTTTTCCCCACTTTCATAGGCACTGTTCATCAGGAGGCCAATTATAATCCTTCTAGAATTTCTAACTGAATGACAGTTGGTACCATTGTCAGTAAGTAGAGCCAGTTTGATCTAGTGGTTAAGGTGCTGGGCTAGAAACCAGGAGTCTGTGAGTTCTAGTCCCACCTTAGGCATGAAAGCTGGCTGGGTGACCTGTCACTCTCTCTCAGCCCAGCTCACTTTGTTACCTGGAATTGTTAGGCTTCATTATTAGCTTTTAAGGAAAGGTGATATTGGCATTTCTAACATGGCAGTCTAGGCCTCTTTTCTAACTCTAGGAAAACATTTTTTCTTCTGGGACAAGGCCATTTCTTCTGGTATGTGAGAACTTGCCTTTTCAGCAACTAAACAAGAGGGAGCGTATTCTGGAAGTCCTTGAATACGCTTGCAAGTCTTAAAAGATACAAACCCGGCTTGGAAAGGGACTAATGTAACTTGTAAATTTGCCACTTGTGGAATGTTATCTAGAATCCATATTTCCTATTGTTCAATTCTCACATGTAATCAGTGTCTTTCATTGTTTGATTACTTGCTTTAGACATATCACATGTACTGAATGTGTGTATCATTTGTTTCTGCACCCCGTAAAAGGTCTTCACCCCCCTTAATGAACGCTTTTTGCTTTTGCCTGAATTGCTGTGTGATTCCTGTTTTCAGGGAGGCAGAAAGCCACCTCTGCAAAGGTTAAGTTGTTTCTCTCCCAAATTCAGGGAATAGGTCTTCAGCTCCATGCCAAACTTGGGGTGCCTGAGTTTACAGGCAACGACCTCACAGGGTTGTTGTGGGCAAAAGAGGAGGAGGAAGGAATATTAAGTATGTTCCCTGCCTTGAGTTATTTATAAAAATAATAAGGTGGGATAGAAATTAAATAAATAAATAATAAATCTCTATCTGAACCTCCTGCATGACTTCCCCCTTGCATGTCTTCTAACAGGGTAATGCTCCAGTTATCTGATGACAGGTACGCTGTTGTTCACAAGTTCTGGTTGTTTAGCTTGCATTCTTCCATCTCTTTTACATTGTATCTGGCGCTATAAGACTTCTCGTGGTTTCTGTAATGTTTGGATGTTGCTATGTTTCTTATATTTTATGTATGATTAATTTCCCATTTTCTTGTGTTAGTAGTTCACTTACTGAACACTGTTAAGAAGTAAAAAAGCTCATGCATAGAAGCACTATAATTATTCCAGCTCTCTAGATCTAGACCCTGTTGACTTTGATAGATTGCCACTTACTGATGCACCATTTCTGCTGTTTTTAAATTTTTGTGCTTTGAGTCAGTGTTGACTTGTAGCTACTGCCTGGACAAGTCCCTGCAGTTTCTTGGCGAAACTTTGGGGAGTGGATCGCCATTGCCTCCTTCCTAGGGCTGAGAGAGAGGGACTGGCCCAAGCTGGCTTAGTGCCTAAGGCAGGACTCGAACTCAGGGTCTCTTGGTTTTTAGCCTAGTGCCTTAACAACTACACCAAACTGGTTCTCTATTTCTGCCACTAGGGAATGGTAAGAACTTTAACCATGTAGTTAATGCAGTGTAAGATTGTGTGTGTATGTGTGTGTTTAAAGTAGCTGCATTATGTTCCCAAGCTTAAATTTGTAATCAGTTTAAATCTTTTTCAACCTCACTGTTGCCAAGGCCAGTTTCTCTTCCTTGTTCTGCAGATGAAATTGCTTCTCTCAGCCAGCAAGATTATTATATGCACCAAGATAAAAAGACTCTGAAATACCCACAATGGACGAATGGCTGGTGAAGATGGCAGAATTTGTGGAAATGGCAACATTGACTCGTTTGATTAGGGAAAAGACCATAACTACACTGACTTCCAGTGACTGGAAACCCCTCATGAACTTTTGTTGAAAATGGGAAAAAAATGAACTTGTGATTTATGGGTTTGATTATTAGAAAGGGTAGAATTTGGAAAGAAGTGAACCATGATGTAAGCTTAGAGAGAGACGATAAAATATAAATGCATTTATAACTGCTATAAGGAAGATCAGAAGCCACTTCTTTTTATCTTTTATCTTTTTCTTTTTATCTTTTTATCTTTTTTCTTTTAATTCTTTTCTATTTATTTATCACTTTTCTTTTACTTTACTTTCATTTTTCTTCAAATTTGTATTGTTTTTACCTTGTAAAAACTTCTTCAGTAAAAGAAATTGTTTCTGTTAGCTAAAGAGCATAATTGGATTCTATACTGCGTCCTTGGCAGGGGATATAAACTTACCTTGGAATGGTCCATCTGCAGTTTGAAAATAGGGGGTAGGATATGTAATGCAATATTTTGTCTAATATTTATGTATTGATTGATTATTTAACTTAGAGGTCACCTGCCTCTACAGCAAATCTGGGCAGCTTGTGGTGACTGGAAAACTCAACTTCCCATTAAATCTGATTCATAAGTGTTTACTTAGAATTCACTTTAATGGTGCGTAGCATTCCTTACAAAGAAAAAGTTGCGAATGAAAAATCGTCCGCTTTTCCCCCATTAAACATCTTCAGTGAATTCAAATTCCCCCCCCCCATCTCAGGTATGCACCCCTTCCTCTTGTGGCAGTTACTGTAAGCATCTGCAGCTGTCTTCAACGGCTCCTCGCAAACGACCTTGGCATTGTAAGATAGTCCAAACAAGATGATTTCACACTCCAATGATGTTCCCCCTCCCCTCCCTTTGATTCGCAAAAGCGATACATGTGTTGACTGAAATATGCATGTGAGTCCAATCAAATGTTCTGGAAATGTTTGATCTGGGAGCATGACACAGCTTAAAATTAAAAGGAAAAGGGTATATACCCACAGCAAATTGGAAAACTATTCAGTATTACACACACACACACACACCCAAATCATAGGGGTTCTTCAGCCATCCTATCCCAAGGCCTGAGAGAACAACCAGGGTTTTAATAGTTCTGAAAAGTCAAGGTGGGAACAGTACAGATCTCTAGGGGGGACATCATTCCAGAGGGCAGGAACTACCTCCAAGAAGGCACACTTCCTTAGTCCTGCAAGATGACATTGTTTAATTGATGGGACCCAAAGTGTACCCACTCTGCCTGTCCTCACTGGATGGGCAGAAACATTCAGAGACAGGCAGTCCCTCAAGTAGCCAGGCCCTATGCCATGAAGGGCTTTACAGGTGATAACCAGCACCTTGAATTGCATCCAGAAGCTGACTGGTAACTACTGCAGATTGTGAAACAGTGGGGATACTTGAGCATATCATGACACACCCATCACTGTTTGTGCTGCTGTGTTCTGGATCAGCTGTAGCTTCCATGAGATCTTTAAGGGCAGCCCCATGTAGAGTGCATTACATCATGAGCTGACCAAAGCATGAGTGACTGTCTGAAGGAAACCCTGATCCAGGAATAGGCACAATTGGTGCACCGCATGAACCTCTACTACCTTCCCCCCAAAAGGGAGGTTGAAGCCTGGTCAAAAATTAACCAGGTTGGGTCCAGCAATGGCCTCTTAAGAAGATGATGCACCACATCCTCCTTCAAGGCTGAGGGGATCACCCCCTCCCTCCCATGCTCTATTAAATGTTCTGTTTGATTTTGATATTGTACTTAGAGGAGGATTTGGAATTAATCATGTGACATTTTTAAATGAGAAGTCACTAGGTCAGCATGTCTGAGGCAATTTGGTTTAGCACTTACAATGTGAATATTTATTTTAATATTATATTTTCTCAAAACACTCTTACATTTTGTTCTAGTGTTAACTAAAAGAATTATGAAGGTAGTTTCCAGTTATACTTATTTAAGCATTTTTTATTTGAAAACTTGTCATTTTCAGCCAGCTGGAGGATGTCCTTGACAACTAAGACTGTGTAGGAAGGAAATAAATCTTTTAATAATCTAAGGTCAATGAATGACTGGGCTACGGTAGGCCCCAAAGTTTGCACCAAAATCAGTTTGTAACTTGACTGGAGGACATATTAAATGAAAGAGAACAGTAGGCAGAGGGAATAATGGACCACCAGGAGACATAGACCTTCAACAGCAGATTAACATGTGATATGAGCTAGGGACAGGCAAAGGCCCATTCAGGGAAACGGGTCTGGAGTCACTAGAAAATGATGCAGAGGATCTCATTAATCATGAGACAAAGAGGAACCTCTGAGATTCATAGTGCTTCTATGAGGAAGAAATCTGCTCTACCAATGGCTCTTCCACACCACACCGTGTGCACTTTTCAATTCATCACAAAGCAGTATGAAGCCAACTTAAAATCATTTTCCTTGCTGTCAACTTAGAAATGCTGACAGGAAATGCCATGATTCATTTAATGCTCTACTCCACATGGCCACTAGGGAGAGCACAAAGAACATAATCTAAGCAGTGTTCTGCCTTCAGAATTACTGCAACGCCTGGAACAATGTATTATTTTTAATGTTTGCTGGTTAATATGTTGTTTTTATTCTTGTATCCTGCCCTGAATTACATTTCAATTTGGTGGCCATATAAAATGAATGAATGAATGAATGAATCCTCACTCTACCAAAATGAAAATAAAATAAGCAGCCACTGTCATCTCCCTCCATGTTCTCAGTACATGCCATGTGTATTTGTCTGATTATCTGCAAAACCAAAAACAAATTCTGAATGATTCCTCCAAGAACCTTCCTGACTGTACAGATACCATGTCTCTGTGGCACATCCAGGTTAGCATTTTTGCAGCTCTGGCTGCGTACTGTTATGGGGTCTGAAACAGGTTAGGTGGAGAGATCATAGTCAAGAATGGGATGCTGAAGCTCCATGCATCTGTGGGAAAGGGAGAAGAGAAGGAGAGTGAGAATGTTAGAGGCCAGGAATCAGGTTAAGGAAAGAGTTCCAGTAATGAGAGAACCTCCTGCCAACAAATTCTGGGTAGCCTACAGATGAAAAGACAATCTTTTTTGCAATTTTAGCTGTACTGCAACAGAGCTAGAAATAAACCTTATCAACGGCTAACCACAGATGATGACATGAGATCATACAAATGTGGAGTTACTTGAAAGCAATGCAGAGGCAGAGTGAAAGTCTCCCAAGACTCCAGCCTTCTCTCTGTGTAGCTAAACTGGGGGATGATTGAGTTAGGTTGGGGGTGTACAACTTCTGTCAGATTGAGGGCCACAAAATGCTTCTCATGGTGTGCCAAGGGCTATGCTCCAATGGAAGGCAGGGGCCTTTTTGCCATAAGTTTAGTTTAGCCTGGTGGTCCATTAAAGAGTGCCATCTGGTGGGGCCCAGGAAGAGAGCCTTTTCTGCCATGGCGCTTGCTCTTTGGAACATCTTCCCCCTGCGGATCAGATTAGCCCCAACCCTGTTGGCCTTTGATAAAGCCTTGAAGATTTGGTCCTATCACTGGGCATGGGGGTCAGGAAGCAGGGCAGAGCATGGGGGATGGTTGCGCTGATGGGTGTAGTGATTTTTTTTTTACTTTGGTTGCTGATTTGGATTTACCGTGTTGTTGTTGTGATATTGTTTTTTAATGGTTGTTAACCACCCAGAGTCATGACATTGTGATGAGCAGCCACATACATTGACATAAATAAATAAATAAATAAATAAATAAATAAATAATGTGGCTATTGCTCTTATTTCTTATTTTATTAATATGTGGGATTGATAATAATAAAATGCTGCATGATAGGCTTCATTAGAAGAGGATCGATGACATTAAAACTCTTGTTTCAGTGTTACAGCTTCCCTCTACTGATAACAAAAACATGGTAGCTTGCTTTTCTCTCTCTCTCTCTCTTTCTTTCTTTCTTTCGAAGTGGAAGAGGAGAGGTGGCAAGACTCAAGGCTCTGTACTTAACAGCCCCTCATCCAATTTTTCCCCATAACAATAACCCTCTGATGTACATTGGGTTGAGAGAATTATGGCCAAAATCACCCAGTGAGCCTCAATGTCTGAGGATGGACTACAACTTGGTTCAATCCAGTCCTAGTCTAACTCCATAATCACTTCATGACTTTTCCCCTTAGAAACCCATGCAAGGACAAACAAGGGTCTTAACATTTCACCCCTACCTTTTCTCGGGGATTCTGGGGACCACAAAAGTGTCATTGGAATCTTTGGGCTCCATTTTTTGCACCCCTGAGTTAGAAGAATGTACTTTGACGTTAGAGAAAAAATATAGAGGAAAGTTTCCTAAAACCCAAACGTTTCTGCTGTTTTTCTCTACAGTCCCAGGTCTGATCTGGCCCATTTTATAACGTGATTTTTCTTTTGCTGGCTTCTTCCCCATGCCAAATTTTGTTTCCTTCTGTTTGTTTCCATAGACTCATGTTGCTGATGGACAGTGAGATAGAATCCTGAGCTCTTTTACATAATGGTCTTTCCAACTTTCTGTTGGGTTGGAAAAAATAAAAAGGAAATATTTGGGTTTATTTTCTTGAGTAAGAGTTTTTAAAGGGGAAATAATTTTTTTTACTAGAGCAAATTAGTAACAGGGAAGGGCCAGTTCCCTATGAAAGACAATGGCAATAATGGAATGGGATTCACAGGCCTCCCACCACATCATAGTGGCCATCCTGGGAATGTTGAGCAGCACAGTAGATCTGGATAGCCTAATCGGAACAAAGGAAAGGTGGAGCGCAAATAAAAATAGCACCATCTATGGAAGTGAAGTTAACACTAGGAAATTATGGCACGTTAGGCGGAAGGGAAGTTCAGTTGCAGATGAAAGCAGGTAGTGTATTATTGTAGCACTCATGAAGGCTCATTTTGGAGCTCAGAGTATTTTCTCATGTACAAGAGTGCATGGGAAATAATAATGATAATAATTATGGGGCCAGATATTTATGAAAGTTCATCTTTTCAGGAATTTCAGCATCCATTATCTCATATTGGCATGCAGATCTGCTGAGGACTGCTGTGTTAGTTCGCCTTGTAAAATCAGTTCACCCAACTCTTCATGCGCCCAGTTCTTTGCCTCCCATCACATCAGGACGTGGGCAATATTCTCATGCATTTAGAAACACAAGATATACACTTGCAATGATTAAAAACATTTTTTCCAAACTACAAGCCAACTGTTTACATGAATTAAGAAAAAATAATCTTTACCGAGTTCTCACAGTATTGCCAAAAGCAATTCAACGTAAAAACTTGGAGGAGGAGCAGATTTTTAAAGTAGCAACAGGCAAGAGTTTCAGTTGATAGATGTGTGGCGTTCACTTCATCCCCTTGTTAGAAATCATACATTTAGTTCTTATGCTCATAGAATGTGCTCTAGAATAGATTATTTTTTATTTCATTTTCCTTAATGGAATATGTCTTAGATTCTTTTATTCACTCTGTTGTTATATCAGACCATGCTCCTATTACTCTAACCCTCCAGTTTCAGTTTATATCAGCCTATGGAAGATGGCATTTTAATACTTCTTTGTTACAAGAGAAGGGCTTTTTAAGTTATATTAGACAACTAACTTCACAATGTTTTGAAATCAGTCATAACTCATCTATACTTCAGAATGTACAGGATTCTTAGAAGGCTTATATGCAAAGTTATGTTATTGCTTATACCTCTAACAGAAAGTTAGGAAAAAATCTTAGACATCAACAGCTAGAAACTTTGATTAAAGAAAGATTGTTAGATTATGCAAAAGAGCCCACAGAGCAGGCCTATAAAGCGTTTGTGTTAGTCAAACTCCAGTTAGGGGATTTCTATGCTGAGAAGGTAGAATTTTCATTGAGCATATTAAAATTAAAGTATTGGGAGTCTGGTAAAAGACCTGGGGAGTTGCTGCCACGTTGTTTGAAGCAACACAATCAGCAGAACTTAATTTCTGAAATAGTTACTGAGGATGGCCCGACTGTTTTTGATTCTGCTGCTATTAATAATCAGTTTTGCCTTTTCTACAAGTCAATTATAGTTTGGATGAAAAGAGGGACCATTATGAGATTAATCAATTGCTGAGTCAGGTGGATATTCAGTTGTTATTGATAGATTTGATTATTGCAAAATTGGAAAACTCCTGGCCCAGATGGCTTTTCAGTGGAATGGTATAAGGCATTTATAGGTCTGTTGGCTCCTATACTTTTGGAGGTGTACAATGAATTTTTTAGGATTATAAATTGCCATCATCATTCTATGAGGCATATATAAGATTAATTTTAAAACCAGATAAGGATCCTAAATTTTGTGCCAGTTATAGACCTATTTCATTAATTAATGTGGACACCAAGATCTTAACTACCAGACTGGCTGGACCCTTGCAGAAGGTCTTAGCAGATATAATTCATCTCTCTCAGTCTGGGTTTATCAAAAATATCAGGCATCAGATAATTTACAGTTACTAATTGATATAATAGAAATAGCCAAGGATAGAATGGACTCTGCACTATTAGTATTTTTAGATGCAGAAAAAGCCTTTGATTTGGTTCAGTTTACATTCTTAAAGCAAGTGATGATTAGATATAGCATTCTACGGGATTTTGCTGCACCAATCCATTCATAATTTCCAGCACTAAGGGGTTCTTTTCCCATTAGAGACCAAAGCTGCTTTCTCAGCCCAGGGTAAATCCCTGTATTTCTCTCCTATTTACCCATAAAATCATTCAGGCTCATTTCTGCATTTATTTATTTTCCTTTTAAAAAAATTACCATGAAAATTCCCAGTTAAGTATATGTTTTAAAATCCCCCCCCCCTAAAATCCATACTTCAAAAAACATTGAATGCCTTTTTATGCTGAGAATGGCATCAGAATATCCTGGAGATGAAAAGAGAAATGCCAGTAGAGTTAAATCTGCACATTAATCCAGGAGATATAGATTTGGCCACACTTTATTAGCAATGAGGAAGCCAGTGATTGCTATCTTCCTTGGCCATGGCTGATGTGCCAGAGTTATACCTGAGAATGATCTCAGATTTTTTTCTGTTACAATATGGTACATGGCAGGGCTGCCCACTTTCTCCCTTGCTATTGAACTTGATTCTTGAACCTTTGGCCCCCATGGTAAGTCAGTCTTTAGATATTAAGGGTATTACCTTGGCAGGATGTGAGTATAAATTATTTCTGTATGGGGATGATATTTTAGCGGTTTTGGATCAATATTTTAGTTCTTTGCCCAATTTTATAAAGGTTGTGCAGTATTTTGGAAAGTATTCTGGGTATAAGATTAATTGGGATACATTTCGTTTGCTTCCCGTAACATTTCAATACAGTTATGTAAAGAGTTGCGATTTGTGATTTCTACTGATTATATTAAATATTTGGGGCTGTATATGTAGAATATATACGTGGAAATAAATACGTTGAAACTTTTAGAATGGGTTGAAACGGATGCTGTTAGTTGGCTTAAAATTCCCTTAAGCCTGTGGGGCAAAGTTAATATTATTAAAATGAATATTGTCCGTCATTTGATTTGTGTTCTTAAAGGTATTCCTATACTAATATTGAATAAATATTTCCTTTGGATTAATAAGATGTTTAAGAAATTTATTTGGAAAAATGGACTGCTAAGATTTTCTTTAGCTAAACTGAGATTACCATTGGAGGAAGGTGGTTTTAATTTATCTGCTCTACAAAAATACCATTGGACCAATATTTTATCAGCCACCTGCTGGTGGAATTAAAAAAGAATGGAATATTATCCCTTATGGGCTAAGTTGGAAAGTTAGTATCTATTTCCTTTGCAATCATGACAAGTGTTAGAACAACATATAGCAGAAAAAGTGTCTTTTTTCCAGAAGTACGAGTGGTGAGAAATCTTTGGGTCATATTGGGTTGTAAATTGAGTTTTGATCATGAGACTCATAAATATTTAACTCTTCAGAAAAATTCCACTTTTAAAATTGGTGGTAAATAATTTTATTGGAAAGCTTGGGCAGATTATGGCTTTAAATTAGCTACTATAAAATGACTATTTTAAGAATTTTTCTTGATTTCAAATTGAATTTGGTCTTCCCAAGTCAGAACAGTGGAGGCCCCTACAGCTTAAGCACATTCTAACAGATCATTATGGACCAAATGCTTTGGCTGCCTCAGAGGCATCTGAGTTGCTTTCTTGCCAGATGGAATCCATTACAGAAATAAAACCTATAACTTATCTCTATCAAAAGCTCAACATGTTTTTAAAGTAGACATTTTTGGGATATTTCAAACACAGACTGAAGAACTGGAATTTCTAATAAAGCCTTAAAAATTAAAATGGTATCTACAGATTTGAGATTAAGGGTGATTCATCAAAAATTGGGGTGTATTGGTTTGAAAGGATGCACATCAGATTTTTTATGGGAAAACTTTTAAATGTTAAAGATGTTAATGAGATGTTGAATTATATACCAAAGCTTTAGAATTTGACTGTTTATCAGGAATTGTGGTTGTATTGGGCATAGGAAGGTGGGGGTGGCAAAAAGAATTATATTAAGAAATTGGAAACATGATATTATTCCAGATGTCAAGGAACGGTTGTTGAAAATGTGTGATCTATCAGTTTTTGAAAAGACAATATTTCTACTAATCAAAGGATGCAGCAATATGTGTTATTATGGCAGACATTCTGTGATATCTTACAATAATATGTTAAATTGTTTATACTATACTAATGAATTCATTGGTAAACCAGTGACTATTGATAAGTAAAAAATGTAAGATATTTTTTCTTTTCCTTCTTAGTTTATATTTTTGGTCTGTATTTTTATTTTTTAAAATTCCTTTTTTTAAAATTAAATTTTGTTTTATTACAAAAAATAAAGATATTAAATAATTTTTAAAAAGTAGCAATTGCATTTGAAGTTGCAAATGTTTCTTTGTTTCTTTCTCATCTCCTGGGTCTAAGCTAGAAACTCTCAGTAACCACACTGATTTTATATATAGGTTTTAATCATGCTTATTTTGAATAGAAGTTTCATAATTGCTATTGCTTGCAGTCTACAAGGAATTCCATTTCTTACGTCAATGTCATGGTAAATGTATGAATAACCAATTACCAATTATGAATAAATGTGGTTGTTTTTTTAAAAAAAGGCAGGCATACAGTAGTTGTAACAATGCCTTTCCCACAGATAAAGCAGCAAAAAGAGATTTAACAAGAGTAAATCTATAAAACATCTGGTTGAATTCTGAATGCAATAAGAATGGATTGCTTATCATCAAAGATGATTTCTTCCAAACAGTAGAAAACAAAACAGTTCAGGACATGGCTACATAACAGACTAAATTGTCAAAATAATGTATTAATTAATGTTCTTAGGAGAGCTGTAGGTTCCCTTTAAAGGCAAAACTAACAAAAGAACAGTTAGTTGTTGTTGCTGGGTACCATAATAATACTAAGAACATTAATATAGCCAATATTATACCAACAGGTCCCAATTACAGTAATAGCTTTCCCTTTCAGAATTCTGAAGTCCACCCCTCTTCTAATTAGAAATATGAGTAAAGCACTAAGACTTTTGGGGGGGGGCACATTCTTGGCAACTGCCTGGACTAGTCCCTGCAGTTTTCTTGGCAAGATTTCAGAAGTGGTTTGCCATTGCCTCCTTCCTAGGGCTGAGAGAGAGGGACTGGCCCAAGGTCACCCAGCTGGCTTTGTGTCCAAGGCAGGACTAGAACTCACTGTCTCCCAGTTTCTAGCCTGGTGTCTTAACCGTTACACCAAACTGGCTCTCAAGACTCATTTAGAGATAAATAAATATGGTAATTAGGGCTTTCTTAAAAGCTGGTAGTGACATACTGCAATGTTAAAGTATTATTTTAAAATATTGTTATCCCTGGTCCAGTTGTTATTTTGGTCATAAAGCAACATAAAAAAAATTAGGCAAAAATTTACAGCCTTCCCAATATGAATAAATGCTATGGAAGAATAATTAAAATTACTAATACAACTCTAACATAATATTGCTAAAATATTAAAATTAAGAGGATGGATATTACAGTGTGGTGAGAAGGTAGTGATATCAGCTGAACAAATAAATAACTATATATAGTGCAGAATAAAATCATGTAATACAAATGTCAATATAGAAAAACTATGGAAAAATAACTAAAAATCAGAATTATTCATAGAAGAGTATAAAATTTATTATTTATTATTTATTTTATTTATTAATCAAATTTATCACCGCCTATCTCCCAAAAGGGACTCTGGGCAGTTTACAATAAAACATAGATAAAACTATAAAACTATAAAACCCTATAATACAAATACAATAAATATAATAAAAACCTTGATGGCTAAAAATTCTTTATGATTTGCAGGCAGAGCTGGGTCCTTCTAAGAAACTAACCATCCCCAAGAATGGCTACTCTCCCTCCCACCCCAGGCATAATTACAGAACCAGGTCTTTAGCTGTTTCCTAAAGTCCAGGAGGGAGGGAGCCAATCTCACCTCCAGGGGAAGGATATTCCAAAGGGCAGGTGCTATTGCAGAGAAGGCCCACCTCCTGGAGCCTGCCAGATGGAATTCTTTTGCAGACAGCGTCCGTAGCATGCCCTCTCTACACGACCAGGTGGGACGGGCTGATGTGATGGGGAGGAGACGGTCCCTTAGGTAACCTGGACTCGTGCCATGTAGGGCTTTAAAGGTGATAACCAACACCTTGAATTGGACCCGGAAGCATACTGGCAACCAATGCAGCTCGCGGAGCAAAGGAGTGACATGTGCTGATCTTGGGAAACCCAAGATCGCCCACGCAGCTGCATTTTGCACCAGCTGTAGCTTCCGGATACTCTTCAAGTGTAGCCCCATGTACAGCGCATTGCAGTAGTCTATATGAGAGATAACCAGGGCATGAGTGACTGTTTGAAAGGCCTCTCGCTCCAGGAAGGGGCGTAACTGGCGCACAACACGAAGTTGCACAAAGGCCCTCCTAGCCACAGCTGCCACCTGCTCTTTGAGCAGGAGCCGTGAGTCCAGGAGGACCCCCAAGTTACGCACCGGGTCTGTCTGGGGCAGTGCAACCCCATCCAGAACTAAAGATGACAATTTCCCAGAAATCAAGGAGCCATTAATCAACAGCCACTCTGTCTTCCCCGGGTTCAGCCGCAACCTGTTGTCCCCCATCCAGGCCCCCACAGCCCCCAGGCACATGGAAAGGGTGGCCACAGCATCACTTACTTCACCTGGGATGGAGATGTATAATTGGGTATCATCTGCATATTGATGATACCTCACCCTGCAGTGACAGATGATCTCGCCCAGTGGTTTCATGTAGATGTTAAAAAGGAGCGGAGAGAGTACCGAATCCTGCGGCACCCCACAAAGGAGGGGCCGCGGGCTGGATCTCTCGCTCCCTCTCAACACCGGCTGGGACTGACCCTGGAGGAAGGAGGTGAACCAGCGCAGAACCACGCCACCCACCCCCAACTCCCTAAGTCGGTCCAGAAGTATACATGGTCGATGGTATCGAAAGCCGCTGAGAGGTCAAGAAGAGCAAGGATGGATGCACTGCCTCCATCTCGCTCCCACCAGAGGTCATCCATAAGTGCGATCAATGCCGTTTCCATCCCATAACCGGGCCTGAAACCTGACTGAAAGGGGTCTAGATAATCCGTTTCATCCAGAATCCTCTGGAGCTGCAAAGCCACCACTTTCTCAACCACCTTCCCCAAAAAGGGGAGGTAGGAAACTGGGCAAAAATTGTCCAGTATAGTAGGGTCCAGCAATGGTTTCTTGAGGAGGGGGTGCACCAGCGCTTCCTTAAAGGCTGCTGGGAACACCCCCTCTCTCAAGGATGTGTTTACCATCACCTGGACCCAGCCACATGTCACCTCCCGTGCTGCTTTCACCAGCCAGGAGGGGCATGGGTCTAATTGGAACGTGGTAGCATTTATAGTCCGAAGAATCCTGTCCACTTCCTTGGGTTCAACAGGATCGAACTGGTCCCAGATAACCTGGTAAGTACGTTCCCTGGGTATCTCCTCCGACTCTGTCTCATGCTTGGAGTCCAACTCAGTCCAGATTCGAGCAATTTTATCCTGCAGGTGCCCCGAAAATTCCTCCACACAGCCCTATAGATGGAAGTCTGACTCCCCTTTCCCTAAAAGGGATCAGGTAATCTTAAACAGGGCTGCCGGGCGGCATTCAGTGGATGCAATAAGAGCGGAGAAGTACTGGCGCTTCGCCACTCTTACTGCCACAAGGTAGGCCTTAGTCGCGGCTCTAGCTTGTGTTTGGTCGGGTTCGGTTTTTGTCTTCCTCCAGCAGCACTCTAGGCATCTCTTAAACCTCTTCAAAACCCTTAGCTCCTCCGTAAACCACGGGGAGTGCCGGGTTTGGGTGGGCAAGAGAGGCCGCACAGGCGCGATTGTGTCCAAGGCTCCGGCTGCCTCCCTATTCCAGGCAGCAGCCAGGGACTCTGCTGGACCGTGCAGGAGAGACTCAGGTATAACCCCCAGCTCCCTCTGAAACCCAGCCGGGTCCATCAGTCATCAGGGGCGGACCAATCGAATGGGTCCTGCCTCCCTGCGGAGGGGGGCGGCACGAGAGAATCTCAAGGCCACCAAGGCATAAAATCATTATATCACTAAAATCTACATGTAAAATTATAGTTAATATTTGTATTAAAACTATCTAAACTATAATATAGTGCTTATAAAATTAAGTGGTATAAATGTTACTACATAAAAAGCTACAAAGCAGTAAAAACTGTAAATCTAAATAATTAGAAATAAATCAACAGTATTACAAAATTCAACTGTTAAGGCATGGTTTTGTCTAATCCATCTAATGTTGTTGTTTATTCATTTAGTTGCTTCCGACTCTTCGTGACTTCATGGACCAGCCCACGCCAGAGCTTCCTGTCGGTCGTCAACACCCCCAGCTCCCTCAGGGACAATTCCATCACCTCTAGAATATCATCCATCCATCTTGCCCTTGGTCGGCCCCTCTTCCTTTTGCCTTCCACTCTCCCTAGCATCAGCATCTTCTCCAGGGTGTCCTGTCTTCTCATTATGTGGCCAAAGTATTCCAGTTTGGCCTTTAATATCATTCCCTCCAGTGAGCAGTCTGGCTTTATCTCCTGGAGTATGGACTGGTTTGATCTTCTTGCAGTCCAAGGCACTCTCAGAATTTCCTCCAACACCACAGTTCAAAGGCATCGATCTTCCTTCTCTCAGCCTTCCTTATGGTCCAGCTCTCGCAGCCATATGTTACTATGGGGAACACCATTGCTTTAACTATGCGGCCCTTTGTTGTCAGTGTGATGTCTCTGCTCTTAACTATTTTATCGAGATTTGTCATTGCTCTTCTCCCAAGGATTAAACGTCTTCTGATTTCCTGACTGCAGTCAGCATCTGCAGTAATCTTCGCACCTGGAAATACAAAGTCTTTCACTGCTTCTACATTTTCTCCCTCTATTTGCCAGTTATCAATCAAGCTGGTTGCCATAATCTTGGTTTTTTTGAGGTTTAGCTGCAAGCCAGCTTTTGCACTTTCTTCTTTCACCTTCATCATAAGGCTCCTCGGTTCCTCTTCGCTTTCAGCCATCAAAGTGGTATCATTTGCATATCTGAGATTGTTAATGTTCCTTCCAGCGATTTTAACTCCAGCCTTGGATTCCTCAAGCCCAGCATGTCGCATGATGTGTTTTGTGTACAAGTTGAATAGGTAGGGTGAGAGTATACAGCCCTGCCGTACTCCTTTCCCAATCTTAAACCAGTCCGTTGTTCCGTGGTCTGTTCTTACTGTTGCTACTTGGTCGTTATACAGATTCTTCAGGAGGCAGACAAGATGACTTGGTATCCCCATACCACGACCATGACAAGGTAACGATCCTTTGCTGAAGATCTAATGACTATATATGAATTAATTACTGTATTGCTGTCATGGAACATCATTATACATCAGGATTATTGATGATTAAAAAGAAGGTTGCAGACATCTATAGATTAATAAGAATAAATTTAGTGGTACTCAGAGGGGCAAAGGTCCACATTGGCTTGTATAGGCTTGCACTCTTCAGCAAAGGATTGTTACCTTGTCGTGGTGCTGGAGCTTGAGCACCTCAATGATGCCATGAGCTAAACTGTGAAGGGCCACCCAAGACGGGAAGGTCATGACAGAGAGGTCAGACTAAATGCAATCCCTGGGGAAGGTAATGGCAACCCACCCCAGTATTCTTGCCGTGAAAACTAAATGGATCAGTACAACCAGAGATATGTCGCTATACCATCGGAAGATGAGACCCCCAGGTCAGAAGATGGTCAAAATGCTACTGGGGAGGAACAGAGGATGAGTTCACCTATTCCCAGATGTGATGATGCAGATAGCTCAAAGCTGAAAGGATGGCTAGAGGCCAATGGTGCTGGTGGTGAATGGCGAATCTGATGTTCTAAGGATCAACACACCATTGGAACCTGGAATGTAAGATCTATGAGCCAGGGCAAATTGGATGTGGTTATTGGTGAGATGTCAAGATTAAAGATAGACATTTTGGGTGTCAGTGAACTGAAATGGACTGGAATGGGCCACTTCACATCAGATGACCACCAGATCTACTACTGTGGACAAGAGGACCACAGAAGAAATGGAGTAGCCTTCATAATTAAAGTAAAGTGGCTAAAGCAGTGCTTGGATACAACCCAAAAAACAATAGAATGATCTCAATTCGAATTCAGGGCAAGCCATCTAACATCACAGTGATCCAAATATACGCCCCAACCACAAATGCTGAAGAAGCTGAAGCAGAGCAGTTCTATGAGGATCTGCAGCACCTACTGGACAATACGCCTAAAAGAGACGTTATTTTCATCATGGGAGACTGGAATGCTAAGGTGGGCAGTCAAATGACACCTGGAATTACAGGTAAGCATGGCCTGGGAGAACAAAATGAAGCAGGACATAGGCTGATAGAATTTTTCCAAGACAACTCACTCTGCATAACAAACACTCTCTTCCAACAACCTAAGAGATGGCTTTACACATGGACTTCCCCAGATGGACAACACCAAAATCAGATTGACTACATCCTTTGAAGCCAAAGGTGGTGGACATCTATACAGTCGGTAAAAACAAGACCTGGAGCTGACTGTAGTTCAGATCACGAACTTCTTATTGCACAATTTAGGATCAGACTAAAGAGATTAAGGAAGACCCACAGATCAGCTAGATATGAGCTCACTAATATTCCTAAGGAATATGCAGTGGAGGTGAAGAATAGATTTAAGGGACTGGACTTAGTAGATAGGGTCCCGGAAGAACTATGGACAGAAGTTCGCAACATTGTTCAGGAGGCGGCAACAAAATACATCCCAAAGAAAGAGAAAACCAAGAAGGCAAAATGGCTCTCTGCTGAGACACTAGAAGTATCCCAAGAAAGAAGGAAAGCAAAAGGCAACAGTGATAGGGGGAGATATGCCCAATTAAATGCAAAATTCCAGAGGTTAGCCAGAAGAGATAAGGAATTATTTTTAAACAAGCAATGCGCAGAAGTGGAAGAAGACAATAGAATAGGAAGGACAAGAGACCTCTTTCAGAAAATAAGAAACATTGGAGGTAAATTCCAGGCCAAAATGAGTATGATCAAAAACAAAGATGGCAAGGACCTAACAGAAGAAGAAGAGATCAAGAAAAGGTGGCAAGAATATACGGAAGACCTGTATAGGAAGGATAACAATATCAGGGATAGCTTTGATGGTGTGGTCAGTGAACTAGAGCCAGACATCCTGAAGAGTGAGATTGAATGGGCCTTAAGAAGCATTGCTAACAACAAGGCAGCAGGAGACGACGGCATCCCAGTGAGATGATGCTGTCAAGGTAATGCATGCTATATGCCAGCAAAATTGGAAAACACAAGAATGGCCATCAGATTGGAAAAAATCAACTTATATCCCCATACCAAAAAAGGGAAACGCTAAAGAATGTTCAAACTATCGAACAGTGGCACTCATTTTACATGCCAGTAAGGTAATGCTCAAGATCCTGCAAGGTAGACTTCAGCAATTCATGGAATTGCCAGATGTACAAGCTGGGTTTAGAAAAGGCAGAGGAACTAGGGACCAAATTGCCAATATCTGCTGGATAATGGAAAAAGCCAGGGAGTTTCAGAAAAACATCTATTTCTGTTTGATTGACTATTCTAAAGCCTTTGACTGTGTGGACCATAACAAATTGTGGCAAGTTCTTAGCGGTATGGGGATACCAACTCATCTTGTCTGCCTCCTGAAGAATCTGTATAACGACCAAGTAGCAACAGTAAGAACAGACCACGGAACAACGGACTGGTTTAAGATTGGGAAAGGAGTACGGCAGGGCTGTATACTCTCACCCTACCTATTCAACTTGTACACAAAACACATCATGCGACATGCTGGGCTTGAGGAATCCAAGGCTGGAGTTAAAATCGCTGGAAGAAACATTAACAATCTCAGATATGCAGATGATACCACTCTGATGGCTGAAAGTGAAGAGGAACTGAGGAGCCTTATCATGAAGGTGAAAGAAGAAAATGCAAAAGCTGGCTTGCAGCTAAACCTCAAAAAAACCAAGATTATGGCAACCAGCTTGATTGATAACTGGCAAATAGAGGGAGAAAATGTAGAAGCCGTCAAAGACTTTGTATTTCCAGGTGCGAAGATTACTGCAGATGCTGACTGCAGTCAGGAAATTAGAAGACGTTTAATCCTTGGGAGAAGAGCAATGACAAATCTCGATAAAATAGTTAAGAGCAGAGACATCACACTGACAACAAAGGGCCGCATAGTTAAAGCAATGGTGTTCCCCGTAGTAAGATATGGCTGCGAGAGCTGGACCATAAGGAAGGCTGAGAGAAGGAAGATCGATGCTTTTGAACTGTGGTGTTGGAGGAAAATTCTGAGAGTGCCTTGGACTGCAAGAAGATCAAACCAGTCTATACTCCAAGAAATAAAGCCAGACTGCTCACTTGAGGGAATGATATTAAAGGCAAAACTGAAATACCTTGGCCACATAATGAGAAGACAGGACACCCTGGAGAAGATGCTGATGCTAGGGAGAGTGGAAGGCAAAAGGAAGAGGGGCCGACCAAGGGCAAGATGGATGGATGACATTCTAGAGGTGACGGACTCGTCCCTGGGGGAGCTGGGGGGTGGTGACGACCGACAGGAAGCTCTGGCGTGGGCTGGTCCATGAAGTCACGAAGAGTCGGAAGTGACTGAATGAATAAACAACAAAAAAGGCTTGCACTGCTATTTTGTAACCCTATACTTTGAAATAAATTATTCTCTGTTGAACTATGTAGGATTTCTGAGTAAGCAGATATTGGTTTCTATTTCATAATATGTAATATACATTCTAACAATAGTCTAATTTGTTACAATTCTAAGTGGCAGCATGTTGGATTTTTTAAATCAAATTTAAAGATTCTAAATAAGTAATGGTAAAGTCTCCTTTGCATTGCAAAGTAATGGTAAAGTCTCCTTTGCATTGAGTTGAACTCCTGGAGCTTTCTTTAAAAAAGAAAATTCATTGGTGAAATACAACAACCAGAAGGTATAATGAAGTATAACCAAAAATATAACAATGCTAATAAAAACAGAAGAGAATATACAGAATAGTGATTAAATGAGTGACATCTGAAGAAACTAAAAATATGTCCATAAAGTGTGAATATAGAACTAGCTCAATCCTTTAACATATTAAATCTAGCCATATAGCTGTCTATTGCTCCACCTTCCCGGTTTAGATACAACATGTTATTTCAGTACAATGATATTTATATAATATATTAGATTCTTGATATTCTATTATTTAAGCACTGTAGAGTATTGAATATAGATAAGAGAAAGAAAACGTGGATATTCTATCAATATTAATTACAGTTTTGGATATTAATGTTACAAGCATTATGATTATTTGACTTTTTCTTCCAAATTAAATGTAACATTGGAAACGAGATGAAAAAGTGAAAGGAGAGCATACATCAAGATATCTGTTTTATAATAAAAGTTTGGTCTTAAGCTAAATTGCTTGATATTAAAATCTCCACTGTGTTGTCACTTGTATGTATGAATATATACAGTATGTATGAATATAAATGTATGTGTTTTTATACATGTTAATACAGGAAAAATAAATGAACAAAATAAGTTTAGCAAATTTGAGGTACTAAAAAAGTAAAAGAAAAAGGCAAAAAAGAATAAAAAAGAAAAGAAGAAAGAAAAAAGAAAAAAGAAAAGTTGTTGAGTTTCTGACTTCCCCTTTTTCTGTTAGTTTGCAATGTTTATAAGCCTTTAGGCTCCATTAAAAGCCAAACTGTAGATTATTACATTTGCTGTGCTATGTGATGTATTATGTGTATGGGAACCATTCCTGCTTTAATTGAGTCAAACTTCTATTGTATGCTGTTAGTTTTGCCATTGCTGCATATTCTCCAGGTTTAAGTTCCCAATCAGGTATGGGCAAAACTGTGTCTTTCTTCCAGTGCTGACCAAAATTTATTCTCACTGCTGAAAGCATATATATCTCATTTACGTTTTGATGTTTCTTATTGATTTTTTCTAAGATTATTCCTAGTTAAAAAAAATGTTGTGGTTTCATTTCGAATTTAAATTCCAAAATTTTCTGCATTATCCTATGTACGTCTCTCCAGTATTTTTGCCCCTGGAGCTTTCATGGAGATGTCCAAAGGTTGTTACTGGATGTTTTGTTTTGTTTTGTCCACAATGTGGAAATGGTTTGCCACTGTCTTCTTCCATAATGACTTTTTACTTCAAACAGCTGGGTTTTTAGTCTTTGTACACCACCTAGAATCACTGCTATAAGACGGATGGCCATATAGAAATAGATAGATAGATAGATAGATAGATAGATAGATAGATAGATAGATAGATAGATAGAGAGAATATACAATTATATAATAGGATGCATGTAGAACTCCATATTCTCCATGAAGTCACGAAGAGCCGGAAGCGACTAAACGAATAAACAACAGAACTCCATATAATTAGGAAACCTTATGGTTTCATCGCTGTCATCCAAGCCATGAAACTGTTTTCCTGTCTCTAAGGCCATTCTGCCTATTCTCATCATCTCCCCTTTCCCTGTATCTATGTCTACTTAAGAAATTCCTCTTATGTGCCCTTACTCCATACCGCTAATCAAGTGAATGTGATCAGCATATCGTCTGTTAAAATGAATTGGTTGGTCTTTGAGGTGACAAAGAGTCACGCTTGTTTTATACCAATTAAAGTACCTAAACCATATTTTCCTATAAATTGATGCTAATCATTGATACAAACTTCACTACAGAAAACTACTTTGTATCTATAAAGATGGCGGTATGCATTTTTTAAACAAAGTCTTTCTTTGCCAAAAATACTGAAGTTCTTATTTAGCAAGTCTTCTGTCAGTCCTTACCACTTTTGCTCAGTGACCCAACCACAGGGACAGGCTGAACCTTACTCCAACATCATTGCATTTACATTCATCATGCATAGCAACAGCCAAGGGAAATTGCAGTGTAGAAGGGGAGGCAAGAGCGGGAAGAAGAATGAGTATTGTGGGACAAAATACATTTCACTTGGCATGGCCAATATTAGGAGCACAGGGAACTGATGCATAAGGACTCTAAAAACTGGACTATCTAGTCAGTCAACACTGACCACTGTGGCGGTCCAGAGCATCAGGCAGAACAGCTTCTATCCTTACCTTACAGAGAGATGCTGGAAGTTAAACATGATACTCAGCATACCAAACATATGCTCTATGACTGAGCTACAGCATCTCTGTGTACATACAGTAGGCCTTAATACATGATCCAAACCTTTGTTATAGAGCGTAGTGCTCAACTGATGGCCCCTAGGTCACATATTACCCACGTCTGCTGAAAATGCAAGCCATAGAGCTGCCACAAAAGGTAGTGCAATTTCCAGCAGGGGTGGAACCCAGCAATCTGACCCCAGTCCGCTAGCTGACCAGGTGATCATTGATATGCGACTCTCACCCTCACACAAACTTCCACATATGGGCACACAGATGATTTGATACAACCGTTTTCCTTTTCCTGAAGAGACAGCAAGAATTGCTCTTAGGAGACAATAGGAAAATTATAAAGCTTCTAAGAGGCCAAGCGTTTATGTTCTCTCCCATCCAGAACTTTTGTCATGTGGAAATATTATGCCCTTTTCTGTTCTAAAATAGTTTTAAAAATTGGACTGTAAATTTTTGGTTAGATCAGTGTTTCTCAGCCTTGGCAACTTTAAGATGTATATTCCCCATGCTGGCTGGGGAATTCTGGGAGTTGAAGTCCAGACATCTTAAAGTTGCCAAGGTTGAGGAACACTGGGTTAGATTATATCCCACTTTTCCTCTGGGAGCTCAAAGCAGCATACATGCTCTTTTCATGTTGGGTGCTTATTTATTTATTTGGTCTACCTTTTAAATTTTAATCCTGGGTTGGCGATTGTGAGTTGGGCAGCCATAAACCAACCAACCAATTAACCAACCAGCCAACCAACCAACCAACCAGCCAACCAGCCAACCAACTGATAACCCAGTCCCTTTTCCTAAAAATTTGATCTGGCGGCACTGAATCACACCAACTAGGTCAAGGACCACTAACTGGGGAAATATGGACTCCTCACCTACTTCCTCCAGACCTGCCGGATATCCCAGGAGCCCCTGCACCATGAGAAGCCAGGCAGCAGTTCTGTCATTCTTACCTTACCTTTCAAAGCCCTTGCTAAGGGACCATGTCCTTAAGACCACACCAAGAACCAGTCTTTGATTTTCCCTCTCAATCTCAGGGTACTTGAGAATTTATTTGGGAAATGATTTTGAGGTTACCTATGTGAAGAGGTGTTTTTTTGTTTCTTTCACTTTTTGGTTATGTATGTATCTGTCATCACTCTGCAGCTTTCCTAGCCACCCACATGGAAGAAGTAACTTCATCAAACATCATACAGTCTGTTCGGAAGCCAGGGAGACTGCAGACTGTGTGGGAGGAATAAGAATAATTAAAAACAAGACAGTCATCTGCAAAGAGAGGATCCCTCAGCTACTTCATAATTAACAGAAGCACCAGAGGTCTGCTCTGGTTTTATCACTTTTTCCCTTGAAAAAAATGAAAAAAAAAATCTTGTCATCATTAATGAGAATAGAAACCACCAACTAATCAACCCATTCCAGGTGAAGATGCTTTCAACACAGCATTGTGGGTTTTTTTTTAAATGTGATTCTTCAGATGGGAAAGAATATGCCTGGGGGATAGTTTAAAATGAAGTGGACAACTTTTTTTGTGTTGGAACTGCATGCCGCATTTTTCAGAACTCTGAGGGCTCATCTTCACATCCCTCTAACCACAGCGTGAAGAAGCCCTGCAAACTGTTTCTAAAGGACCTGCCTCTATGGCATTGTCTTAATTTCATCCCCAGGCCACCACTGAGGCAGCTTGAAGTCATATTTAGCTGATCCAGTTTTGAAGGAGCACTTTCTTTCCTCTCCCAACACTGTTGCCCCAGACTCACTCTATGGCTTTCCGCAACAACATGGTTGAGGATGCGGTCAGTGGCTGGGATCTGCTTAGTTCCCATTGGCCACTTTAGTCTGCTGAGGACACACTTTCTCCCTTCTGGTTGCTGGGCACTGCCCTCCGGGGGTATTGTGGTCTTGGTTGCAGGAGAGACCAGACATCTGCCTTTCCAGGCCTGCAGAATAGCTGAGAGACATTTCAGAAAGCATCAGTCAAGCATTACACAGGCTTTACATACCTATATCCGTACCTTTATCTCTCTCTGTCTCTGTAGAGGTAGTCCTTGGTTAATGATGGTAATTGGGACCAGAATTTCCATCGCTAAGTGATGCGGTTGTAAAGCATGATGTCATGTGACCACACCGCTTAGCAAGAAATTCTGGCACTTTGGGTGGCTGTCGTTAAGCATATCACTGGAGATAATTAAGCAAGGATGTCATATGGTTGCCATTTGTGACCTCCTGCCAGCTTCCCCATTGACTTTGCTTGTAGGAAGCTGGCAAAGAAGGTCGCAAATGGCAATCACATGACCATGTGATGCTACAACCGATGTAAGTACAAGGACCAGTCATAAGTACCACTCGTTCAGCAGTTTGAACAGTTGCTGAATGAGTGGTCATTAAATGAAGATCACCTGTATCTCTTTCTATCTAGGGATCTAGCATTCTTTCAAAATAATGATGGATAGGTTTCAAAGGACGCTACCCCTCTTCAGAGAGTACTAGACCTGTGCTGAAGAGGACACATATTTAAAGCAGGAAAAGCAGCCAGGTTCTGCCAGCTGTGTGTTGCTGGTTCTATCTCAAATGAGTGCATTGCAGTTTTTCTCCTGCTTCCATCAAAAAGCTGTTTCACATGGCTGAGTCTTTTATTGTGTTATTATTGGGGGGGGGATTTTGCCTACTCTGACCCCATTTTCTGTGCTCCATGGACAGAATTGGCCTCTATGATCACTCACTGCCAACAAAGCTGCTCACTTGTGGCAAACCACAGCATAAGTAGAGGAGTTCAATTCTGCATTCCATTACCTGTACACCTCTCTGTCAGTGCTGATAACTATCAAATTCCACAGACTCTGTCCTTGTGGCCTGTCAATTGGACTATTTTTTTGTAATGCAGATCTTCCACCCATGTGTATAAGAAGACTGCAGAGGCCAGATGTCTGGTCTTGTCTACAGCCCAAGCCAAAACGGTCATGGAGAACAGCACCCAGTGATTGCCTCTCTCCCTCCTACATTAAGAAGAGCAATTGGTGGATGTTCTTCCTGCCAGTTAGTGATGGTTGGTGGGAGAGGAAAGAAAGTCAGAGGATTCCACTAATCCTGCTCCTTAATTTGTTGCACATTAAAGTGGTACCACTTTCTTCATGAAGTAGGATAGGGCTCAATTTACGCTGGCTGGGGAATTCTGGGAGTTGAAGTCCACACATCTTAAAGTTGCCAAGGTTGAGAAACACTGGTCTGGAGGAATGCATGTTAACATGGTCACACAGAAGAGGCTGACTTCTGTGGGACAATGATGTAAAGATGGTGGGGCCAGGAATCTCAGTTTTTCTCTGTTACTTTCTGTTTTTCTCTTATTCGCCATGGAAAGCCTGTTTTAGAAGTTACTGTTTTTGCATGCTGCCCACTTTAAAATGGCAAGAAAGAAGGCAGCCAATATTTTGCCATCTTTTTAAATTGTTTGTGGGATCTGGGAACCACAAAATAAGAATCTGAGGGAAATTTGTGCTCCAGGAACTTCAGTTTGCCCATTCCTGGTCTAACGGTATAGGAGGCAACTAAAGCTAAGCAGGTCTTGCTTGATATCAATGCCTGAAGGGGGATGGCTTGGGAATCACGTTGAGTTCCGTGTTAGAAGCATTTCAGCCCGATGACAAAACACAAATTCTTCTACTATTCATTTAAGCATACTTGCAAAATCTATGGGACAGATTCTCAGAATACCACCCTAACAGCTCTGAGAACCTCTTCCATGGTTACATCATTGTAACCATTTCCTGACATTTGCCTTAGCAAATTTGGTGATTTTTTTTCCCTCAGCATCACGTTAGTGATAAAATCTTTTATCTTGCTTTGCCTGAAGCAACATATCTTCCCCATAACCCCTTTCCTTGATAATATCAAAATCAGCAAAATCAGAAAATTATGACACGCTCCTTTCCTCCACAATAATCTCTTTAACACCTATATTTTTTCCTGGCCATTTTGATCTTGCTAATCTCTGCAAGCAATTGAAATATGGTTCCACAAAAGGTTCATGCAAATTATTTTGTCCTTTCTTTTTAGTAGCTTAAGATGTATTTTAAAATAGACATATTATCCTCAAATTGTATTGTTTGAAACATATGCATAAACATTATGTTTATTTATAATTTATTGTATGCCATGATTTCTAAACAAATAGTCCCTCTAAGTGACTTGTAATTTAAATATTAAAAATGACCACAGAACAGGTAGTCCTCAATTAACAATGGTAATTGGGACCGTCGCTAAGTGATGCGGTTGTAAAGTGTGATGTCATTTGACTGTATCGACTTTTGATGGCAGTTCTGGCAGTTCCAGCTGCCATTCTTAGGCGAATCCCATGTGGTCATTAAGTGCAATATCATGTGATTGCCATTTGCGACCTCCTGCTGGCTTCCCCACTGACTTTGCTTGTTGGAAGCTGGCAGTGAAGGTCGCAAATGGCAACCACATGGCCAATCACAAGACTGCAAGACACTGCAATGTCGTAATTATGAACCAGGTGCCAAGCACCCAAATCGCAATCACATGACCACGGAGACACTGTGACAGCTGCAGCTATGAGGACCCGTTGTAAGTCTCCTGGTTCAGCACCATTGTAACTTTGAATGGTCGCTCAACGAGTGGTTGCTGAATGGGAACTACCTGTGTAATAAAAGCACAAAGTGTTGACATATTATAAGAGCCAGTCTGGCATAATGGTTAAGGCACCAGGCTAGAAATGGGGAGACCATGAGTTCTAGTCCTGCCTGAGGCACAAAACCAGCTGGGTGACCCTGAGCCAGTCCCTCTCTCTCATCTGAGCCTCCTTCGCAGAGTTGTTGGGGGAATAAAAGGCAGGGGGCTATTGTGTACTCTGGCTTCTGTTTCTAGAGGTCAGTGAGAATATTTATGCATGTGGATTGCTATGGTGCAGGTGCATTTCTGAATTTTTTATGGTAACATGGGAGATATCTAAATGCGGTTGGGTGGGAGGGGCAGAAAAATCAGCCTAGAGAAGCTGAGGCAGGGTTCGAAAGTGCCTCATTCCTGTTCAACTGTCCTGATTGGTTAATGGTTTCTCCACTGGCTGGTGGGGTGCTAAAAGGGGAAGGTGGCAAGACTAAAGAAGAAGACCAAGCACCTTACCTAGAATGAAAGGCATGCTGACCAATCAGGTTCGTATCATTTGGCAGAGACCTGGAATATATGCACTTGAGGCAAGATTGGAAGTAGAAATGGGGACAGCAGACTTTATGCCAGCATTGTGTCTGAAGTTCCGAGGATGGCTGGATAGTGATTTAACTCAATCATGGAGGGAAAACAGGGTACTTCTATTTGATGCACCCAAAAAGAGAAAAGAAGGGACAGATCTGGGTTGGCGCTATTGGTAAAAAAGGAAGCTTGGAGATGGCAGCAGAGAAAATGGGGGTACTAAGAGTGATTCAGTGGTGCAGGGCAATGGTGGCCCAATGCATTGGGAAGAAGGCTTAGCAAGGAGGGGAGCAGAGAACCTGCCTTCAGATAGGGCTGAAGAAAAGAAGGAAAGAGGTTAGGAAGGCTTGAAGAATGATCAGGGAGGAAGAAAGAGGATGAGAAGACTGCATATATTTATGTATGGGTAACTATTTTTAAAAAATGAAAAATGACATTCTTCTATTTGTAGGTTGCCTAAGTGCCTTCATGCTTATACTGTACCTGTCAGTCAAGATAGAAACTTCAGCCGCTAGTGAAGTCATCGGAAGTTGTGATGTTCCGATAGCCATTCCTGCTGAATCAGTGCAACGTCTACAGTGGTACTTCCTTATTCTATAAAGAGGGCCAAAGAATTGTCAATCATCATCAGTTGGATATTACGTTAAATTTACATTATTATGAAATTTCAGACATTACTGATTTTTATCTTATCATTAGATGTGGTTTCCATTTTCATAGTAAGAAACTACATTGCATACGTCAGATTATTTTTTCTATATAAATGATTGGCTTTCAAATGCACTGCATACAGAAGGAATCCTATCTATCTTTCAAAAATCATAGTCATGATTTTAAAAGCGATCTTTGCTATCTGCTTCCTGATGCAAAGTACTTCAATGACTCCACTGCGATCAATGAACAAATTCAGAAGAGACGCAGAATGTTTGATGAAGACTTTGAATGAAACATGTAATATGCTGAAGGTATATGTTTATTTCTCTCATATTGATATTATATAGTACACTTAATAGATTCCTTGCTTAACAAATGCAAAAATTGGTTCAGTAACTGGATTACTTTTTTTAAGTTGAGATGTATTTTCATTGTCTTGTTTGAAAAGTTCTTGGGTCTGAAAAATCTATGTCAAATATATATATGTCGACATTGTCCAATGATATATAAATTGATTGATTGATTTAATCAACTTGTATGTTGCCTTAATCACAAAGTGCATATATATATATATATATATATATATATATATATATATATATATATATATATATGTATATATATATTCAGGACCTTCTTATTTTTAACTCAGAGGTTAATTTTGATACTTGTAGAATTAAAACTGTTTTCCATCTCTGCTTTCTTGATGCTATAGCCACAGGTTTAATTCTTGCAAGATAGTAGAAGATAATAGTTTTACTGGCAGACCAAGAGGCAACTTTTCAAGAACATTCCCATACAGTGCTTACCATATTACATGAAAGAAACAGTTGATTTCTTGTTCTATAACTTAAGTAATCTTGTTAAAAGGAAAAAAGGGAGTGCAGAGAACTAAGAAGTAAAGATTATTTTTAAATGCTATCAGTTAATGTTATTGTTATTAACAATAATATTAAACATAAAATTTTCCCCAATACATATTAGCCACAGAAAATTTGGAACATATTTTAAAACTAGAACCATCTGAAGTTATAGCAGTTATAATTAATTAATTATGACTAATTTTTTAAAAATGGAATTTGCTCCTGAGTGCCTTTTGATTTCCCTTTTAAAAAAAAAGTTTTCCTTCTCATTGATACTACTGGGAGGAAATAGACTACTACAATCCAGAACTGATGTTGCTTTTCCCTTATTCTGGGGGCATTATTTTGGGGTAATAAGAGAATTTTGAATAGAGTTCCTTCTATCTAATCTCTTATCCAGTGCCATAATTTCAACCGAACATCCTTCTTTGCCTCCTGCCTCAATCTTCTCAATCTGCAGATGGAGCAGAAGAATGACAAAATCCCTTGGTCCTTGAGATGCCTCCCCAGTGGGTTTTAGTCCTATGTGGCTTTGTAGATACTAATCTGGGGAGAAATAATGAAAATGATCATGGATAGTATTAAGGACAGGTATAATTTGATAAGAATAGCTTCATCAAACTATTTTAAAAAGTTGTGAACACAATACGATCTATTACTTGCAGAATTGTCATCCAGATACAACTTTTTGTTATCTTTCTCCTTCCAACAATAGTCCTTGAATAGGTAACTGATTTCTAATTTCATTGAACTTGTAAAACAGTTGAAGCAAAAAGCATGAAACTGTCTTTCTATTACTGAAATTAATGAGATTAATGTGAAGAGAAGTTGAATACTAATTAAAAAGTAGTTAAAGAATCAAGAGATAAAAGGGAAGAGTTGGGGAGATGTATTATTTTTTTTTAAATCCAGAAGACATTTACTTATCTTCTTATCTATCATATGAATAATTTTTACAGAAAAATTTTTACAGAAGGGAAAATTTGCCAAATATACTTAGAGACTAATGTGAAGCTGAACACGAATTATCACAATTATTGCCCAGGACAAGAGTGAATATTAATCCATGAAAGATTACTGATGCCTATAAATAAACAATGAATTTGTTGCTAACTGTGGAGTTCTATATTAAAAAACCCCAGCAATACTCAATCAATAGTTCAGGCCTTCTTAGAAATGTCCCCTTTTATGCAGGAGAGACCACACTGTTCTGAATATGATCATAATCAACACTTTTAGCAATAAGCTCTTAAAATAATATGTCAAAATATGTAAATATGATTAATCAATATTTATGAGCAACCTTTTAACATGTAATACTTGTAAAACTGAGTATTACTGAATGCATTAAAACTATCACAAAAAATATTCAATATAGTAGAATGAAGTTTTTTTAAAAAATGTAATTCTGAAATTAACATCTTTTATATGAAATAATTAAAATTATATATTAACCAATGCTATAACATATAACATTCAATAAAAGAATCCCACAGGTATAGAAGAATGGAAAGCAGACATCCAAATCTTTGCTGGAATTATTCCGAGGTAGAATAGTACCTTTTAAAATAACTTCTTCAATAATAAAAGTAAAATAAATTATTTTAAAGGTCTGAAAACTGTATGACCAAGTAAAGATATTTCATTAGGCCTCTTCCTTTTCTGATGCAATAATCTCTTTCCCCATAGAATACAACCTGTGGAGATCAAAAGGTTAGGGCCATTAAATTGGACTTCACTGTAGACCTAGACAACGAACAACTGGTGAGTGTATTAATAAAGCAAAACACAGGGGCAGGGGCAGTGTGTATGTAACGTCGACAGTACCCTATTGCAAAAACAAAACTACAGCATTGAGCTAAGAAATAGAATTCTTTTGATTTTGATTTTACCTTGGATTAATTAATAATTAATAATTCAGTATTCAATTTCTTAAAATCTAGTATTTCAAACCCCACCCCACCCCCCAAATCAGGAGTGTTTCACAATTTAGATATTGCTGCAAATCATTGCTCAGACTAACAGGATGTATTTCTATGGAGTGGAGAAGAAAGAGGGGCCATGTTTTCTAGGGAGTTCTGTGGGGATCCATCATGATATGCTCTTTCTTTCATGCAGAAGATTTATTTGTGCTGATGCTGGATCACCATCTATGAAAACTGTAAGGTGGAACAGACTTAGAAAGGAAAAAAAGGCTATTAATGCTTCAGTACAAATGCTTCAAAATTAGGAGATGTTATGAAACTAAAAACTGTATGAATCTTGCATTCAATATTCTTTTCTATTTTCCATTTATACCAGTGTGCCAACTCCCAAAACATGTTCTGCCAAGTAGACAAAACCCTGAAGGTGCTTGATCATGAGATATGCAAAAATAACACATTACCACTTATCCAAGAATTAAAGTTCCAGAAAAAAACTGTGAGTATTCCATTTAAAAGCACTTATTTCCCATCTGTGAAAGTTTAGAAAACTAGTATGCTTTAATGAAAAGCTAATTAGGGAATTATACTCTCTAACTACTATTGGATATTAGTCATGATTTATTTGCTTCCTTTTTTACAGAAATGTTGACTGATTATAGTCAGATCATCTTAGCAGACTGGCCTTGTTTGAGCTTGGAAACTAAGTGGCATTGGGTCTGATTAGTTTTTGGGTGGGAGAACTACAAGGAATTCCCGAGCTGTAGGATGGATTGAGAAACTGCAAAAACTGAGGGCTGTGCAGAGATGCAGAGTCAAAAGAAAGCTCAGCAACTCCTTAAAGCAGCTGCATCTTTTCTCAGGAGTGTGTGGTGCCCTGGGTTGCTGCAGTGTGATCCTGGGGAAAGATACATTTGGTTAAAGAAGTTGCCAGCAGGTAGTACGTGTGCATCCACACCTACTTTCAATCCAAATTACTGCACAGCCCTAGCACAAGCATCCTGAAAGAAGGCATTTCTGTATTGTTTTCAAAATAACCAATGAGGGTGTGGCTGTGAAATTATCAGGAGCCAAGTGTGCTTTAAAAGAAATTTTTATAGCCATGTAACTGGGGTGGTTGCATTGCTATTGGATGCAGGCTCCTCCCATGTTTGGAATAAGTCTCACTCAGTATGCTGGAACTTATGCCAAGGATATATGTCAAGAATTGCAAAAGCTATCAGGCATGGGAGAAACAAAGGGAGGCCAATGACCCAATGTGATAACACAAGCCCTGGGATTCATGTACTTGAGTCCAGTGTCCTGCTGGGACTACAACAGAATTCAAACCTCCTTTTCTTTTCTATAGGACAAATGTACTGTGCCAGACAACCGCACTACTATGAAGGAGTTCTGCCCCAAACTTAAGGATTATGTCCAAAGATTGTATAACAGATGTTAGGACAATAAAGATTTGGAAAGGCATCCATCAAAGAAGATACAGCAACTAATCTACTTCTAAAGACCAAGACTTGTCATATTTGTTATCCATAAATAATGTGGTTGAGAGGAAATGTTGGAAGTAATTTATTTAGAAATGTATTCTGGTATAAAAAGGAGAACTAGCAGTTTTTTCTTTTTTTTCTTTTTCATCTCTACTCAAAGGCATATGAACATATGCCCATGCACCCCTTCTATATACACTTTTAGGATAAAAGTTATTTGGAAAAATACCAAAAAATATTATTTACCCATTCAACTGTCATGACATAAATACAATTTATTCAGCACTAATAATTTTAGTGCTGTGGCAAATCTATCCTTCAAGGCTCCTCAGAGTTTTCTTTGAATCACTTGTCTGCCAGATATTAAATGCACAAGATATTTTAAGAACAGGAAATGTAGCTAAGGGTGGTGTTTGCGTATCTGCATAAACACTGTCCAGAGAATGCTGCATACCTACTTTTTCTTTTATCCAAACTCACCTGTGTAAAATGATTTTTGAACCCATTTATCAGGGTGGAGAGATGTTGGATATATACTGTTTTATTACCCACTAACAATTCTGTTTCACTGCATGGCCTAAGTTTATTTCTGTAATGTTTAAATTAAAATCAGATTTGAAATGTCTATTTTCTTGAAACCAGGAACCATAACATTTACATGGTTCATATTTAATATTTATAAGTTCAACATATTCCATTTATATATAAATTTGTATAAATATTTAATATATATATATATAGCTGGTATTTGTAATTATTGGTTTTTTATTAACTTTATTTTTGTTTCTACATCTTCCAGTTGTTGTCCCTATCAGCTCTCCCTTTTGTAATTTTATATGCATTTGACTCACCACAGATTTTTATAGATTTTATATGTATTTATAATATCACTGAATTGATAATGTCTTTTAAGTTGAAATGGATATGAAATGCACAGAAAAATGTCAAGAATAGCAAATCTACATTAAAATCTTGAGCAAAATTCAGCTGAAGTGTTTTTTTCTCCTCCCAGATTGACTCCAAAACACTTGCATTTTAGGAATTTCCAAAATATCCTTCTAGAGACCCAAGCTACTGCGAAAGTAGATGACCTTATTGGTCAAGCTGAGCACCAAATAATGACCAGTAGTTGAGTCTTGTCTATCTTGGGCTTCTCTGCAAGGCAGACTCTCATTTCATTCCACCATTGGAAGAAATGGTGACTGATTTCTGGCGCCTATTGTGGTTTGGAACAGTGTTCTTCGTTATGAATGAGGGCTATATAAGTGGGTCCAGTTGGGGTTTCTCACTGCCATGAGAGCTCTGTCACCTTCCCCAGAGGGTGAAGGGAAATAATACCCTCAATCCTTGAGAAGGTTGTGCACGCTCGCAGCAGCAGATATACTGCAGATTCTCCCACGACAGAAGCCCTTTGAGTGGACCACTCTGTGACGGTCCTACTAGCAGTGCTTTTGCCTCAACAGTGAATCTTTGGCTGGCATACAAAGTGCAGCCGTGTTTGCATGGCTGCAAAGTGCTTTCCAAAGCATGTGCAATTTCAGTTTGCTTCTCCTTGTATTTCCCTTTGAATTTGTCTCTTCTCCTTTTAAAACCATTCACCACATCACTTTGTATCTAACAAAGTCTATGGCTTAACTAGGCCTTGCATGAAGGCACATTCCTTTTCATTTGTCCTGAATCCCCACACCATGAAGTCTCACTGGATGACTCCTGGGTTCTAGGTAATATCATGAGGAAGGGGAAGTTCCCATACAATTTGTTTGTATCATGTGTTATTCATACCAATATTGTGCCACTTCCTCTGTTCTTAAGTTTAAACTGAGGCACAATAGCCAGAAACTGGGCACAATATTCCATGTACGGTTGCCATTCCAGTGGCAAATTAAATGTTGATTTCTTCTTGTATAAATATATTGTAAGCTGCCTTGAAATGGGTTGTAAACCTCCATGGGGGAAAGCTTGGTTTTGAAAAAGAGTGTAGCATTTTAAATAAAATAAAATAAAATAAAAAAGTAAAATAAATTCCCTGATGGTCTTCACAATGACATTTGCCCTTTCCACAGCTGCACATCAGAGCTATTATGCCAAGATCCCTTCTGTTACAGTGTATGTCTAAGGTTCCGAAAATGTGACCAAAAGTGCAGGTTTTTCCTCCTTTTTTATTCAAAACTTAGTGAAAACTGCTTCATCTCTTCATCTTCAAGTTTTGCAAATATGACTTAATGGCTTCTAATTGCTCTGCATATCAACACTAAGTTTCTTTTTCCCCTCCAGTTAAGACATGTTTCAAAAATACAAATGAAGTTTTTTTTTCCTGAACTCCAACATTCAATTCTAGTCAACTCTAAGCATGCAAATGTGCACAAATTATGATAAAAGCTTAGCACATGTGGACACTGTCCTAATAATTCCCTCCCTCCCTATTCTTTCCAAATCTGGAGTTCAGAAAGTGGCAATTTTTCCATTCTTCCTCTCCAAGTCAGACCAGCTGGCAGCTGGCTTTGATCTAGCTGGTGATCCTTTGGCAAAAAAAACCCCAATCTTCTTCTCATCCATCATCTTCAACCCACTGAGGTCTTCAATGATGAGATGATCCCATACTGGTACTATTCCTCTCCAGTATGCTTCCCTTGCACTGTTGCCTTAAACACTCTGTGGACTTCAGACCATTCATGAACTCTTGAGAAAACACAGCTCGATACATTTTAAAAGAATCACTAGCAACCCTTTTTCTGGATTGAAACCAACAGTCCATCTTTGACAGCCACAAGAGTGAAGTCTGTTTTAGCCATTTTAGCTGCTGGCCATCTCTTCCATTTCCGAGCTTCCTCTTCCCCCAATCCTGCTAAGTGTCTTTTTTTTAAAGATTTCCCTCTTCACCACTCTGTATCTACTGCTGTTCCTTCTCCTACTTTCAGCTCCATTACCAGCAAAGCAAAAATAAACTTTCTTTGGGGCTCTGCATGTCCTAACAGTCAGGAATCACGCTGAGACAAGGAGTAGGTCTCTAGTGTTTATTACTGCTACATAAGACAGAATCCTAACAAACTGACGAAGTGTGGGAAAACCCAGACAGATAAACCCCAAAAGCTAAGGTGGGTCTGATCTGTGTCTCTTTGAATGGCTGCTTAATTCCTCATTACTACGCATGCGTTTCCCCCCCTGGATAGAGGCCCCCTCCTGCTCACCCTCAGTACTCATGACATCACCCTCCCCTCCAGATTCACATTCCATTTCAGCCCCCTCCCTTCCAGAGGTTTGATAAGAGTCCATGTCTCCTTCTAAGCTCCCATGGGAACTGGGCAACGATGGAAATTCTTCAAAGGAAAACTCCTCCAAGGACGAATCAGTGCTGCTCTCCAGGTCTGATAACGCTTCTGGCCCAGGTGGCTGCTGCTGGAAAATAGCTAGATAATTAGAAGAGTCGTCCCCCCTCCCCCCTGGGAAATGCAAGCCCAAGGTGGAGGGCTGCGGTTCCCCCCCCCCCTCTGTTACTGGTGTCAAGGCTTCAGGCGGGGGTGGAAACTGCAAACTTACAAACTCCTCTGCTTGGGATTCCTCTGCTTGCTCAGCCAAGTGAGAAATCTCTGGTAGAGTGCGAGGCTTGGGTTTGTGAGGGAAAAGCTGATGGAATCGATGAACCAGTGTTGGTGCATGCACATCTCTGGCATTCTCCCACGTGCGCTCTTCCTCAGGGTATGATGGAATCGATGAACCAGTGTTGGTGCATGCACATCTCTGGCATTCTCCCACGTGCACTCTTCCTCAGGGTACCCTTTCCAGTGTATGAAATATTGGATGCCCCTTCCCCTCCTCCTAGAGACCAGAACTTCCTTGACTTCATATTCCTCCCCCCCCTCCACAATTACTGGAGGTGGGGAGGCAGTTGCGATCGTAAGGCACTTGGGGGAGGGTCCTTGGCTAGCAATGATCTGTGAAACACTGGATGGACTTTCATGGATGCTGGTAGCTGTAAACGATAAGCCACTGGATTTATCTGCTGTACCACAATGAAAGGGTCCACAAACTTAGAGTCCAATTTCTTGGAGGGTCTGGTAGAGTTCAAAAACTTGGCAGAGAGCCACACTCTGTCTCCTACTGCAATCGCTGGCCCCTCTTGTCTGTGAGCATCAGCAGCTCTCTTGTAAGCACTCTTTGCCCTGTTCAGCTGCTCCTTTAACAACTCCTGTGCGGCTTGTTGCTCTTTAAGAAAATCAGCCATGGCTGGAACAGTTCCCTGCTGGGAGGAGGTGGGCAACACCTGAGGGTTAACCCCGTAGAGTGCTTGGAAAGGAGACATCTTGGTAGAGGATTGCACAGAGGTGTTATAAGTAAATTCTGCCATGGGGAGCAGGGTTGGCCAATTGTCTTGCTGATAAGTGGTGTAACACCTGAGATACTGCTGTAACCATTGGTTAATTTTCTCAGCTTGCCCATTACTAGCCAGATGGTGCGATGATGAGAGGTGGATCTGGACCCCTAATGACTGGAAAAGGGCCCTCCAGAACCTGGAAGTGAACTGAGGGTCTCTGTCACTCACCAAGTGATTTATCGTGCCTCTATACCTAAAAACATGGTCCATGAACAACTGCGCTGTGGCTTGTGTAGATGGGAGGCCCTTGCAAGGAATAAAATGCGACATTTTAGTGAAAAGGTCCACCACCACTAGTATGGAAGTCTTCCCCTGGACCAGGGGTAAATCAGTGATGAAATCCATGGAGATTGTATCCCAAGGCTGGCTGAAGGTGGGTAGGGTTTGCAAGAGTCCTGTGGGCCTCCCTGGGAGAGGCTTGGCTCGTCTACAGGTATGACAAGAAGCCACGTAGCCCTTTATGTCTGCAGTCATCTTAGGCCACCAGTAGTCTCTCAGAGCTCTATGGAGAGTTTTGAAAACACCTCCATGGCCTGCCGTTTGATGGTCATGGCAAAGTCTCAGTACTTCTTCCCTCAATGAGGGGGAAATGTATAATCGCCCGCTATGCCAGAGGATTCCTGCTTCCACATTAAATGGGGGGGCAGTGTCTTGCGGGCCCCTCTGGAGGTCATCCATCCTGGCCCTGGCATACGGGTCCTGTTGCTGCTGAGCTCTGACTCTTGTAAATAGGTCCTCTGCTTGTCTACCTGCTGCTAAAATCTCTGTCTGGTTCCCCCTCATAGACTGATCAAAGTTGTGAGGTTGTAATATAGTAGCCTGTACCTCCTGGTGAGTGGTGGGGGTTGCCTGAATGGATCGAGAGAGGGCATCTGCCAAACGGTTCTGTGCCCCAGGAACATAAGAAATAACAAAATTAAAACAGGAGAAAAACTGGCTCCATCTGATTTGGCATGGGGTGTGGGATCTGGTGTTTTGTAGCAGCTTCTTGTGATTGGTGCAAACTTTCACTTGAAAGGCTGCACCTTCTAGCCAGTGCCTCCACTCTTGGAATGCTGCTTTAATTGCTAGCAACTCCTTGTTAAAAACATCATAGTTTCTCTCTGCTGGTGAGAGCATGCGGGAGAAAAATGCACAAGGGAGCAATGTATTCTCGGCTTGGTTTGTATATTGCAATAACACCGCCCCAATGGCAATATTGGAAGCATCTGAATGCATTATGAATTGCTTTGTGGGATCAGGGTGCTTTAACAGCGGCTGGGATGCAAAGAGTTGCTTGAATTCTCAGAATGCTGCTTGCTCCCTCTCCCCCCAAATGAATTTTGATCCTTTCTTCAAAAGCTGTGTGAGGGGTTTAGCTCTGTCACTAAATTTTTTTATAAACCGCCTGTAAAAATCGCAGAACCCTAGAAATCTTTGTACATCTTTCACATTTCAGAGGGCTTGCCAAGAGAGGATTGCCTGGACCTTAGAAGGATCCATGGATATGCCTTCTGTTGATATTTTATAGCCCAGGAAATGTAAGTCAGTTAAATCGAAGGCACACTTCTCTAGCTTGAACAGCTTGTTCTCTCTCTGTCTTTGCAAGACATTACGTACATGGGTTACATGAGTTGTAGTATCCTCAGAGAATACTAATATGTCATCTAGATAAATGACCAGATACTTATCTAGTAAATCAGAGAAAATTTGATTCATAAATCGGGAAAATATGGCTCCTGCATTAGACAAGCCAAAGGGCAAAACAAGGTACTCAAATTTACCAAACCTGGTGTCGAAGGCAGTCAGATATTCATGCCCCTCTTTCATCCGGATGAGATTGTATGCATTCCTGAGGTCCAACCTAGTAAAAATGTGTGCTTTCTGTAATCGATCCAGCAGATCAGATATTAATGGTAGAGGATAATTTTCTTTTATTGTGAGTTTATTTAAAAAACTGAAATCGTGGACCACTCTCATGGGTGCCTCCTGATTTGTCGGTGCCAACAGGTTAGGCTTCTTTGGTACGAAGAAGGTAGGAGCAGACGCTGGGGAAGTAGATGGTCGGATGAACCCCTTTTGGAGATTAGAATCCAAGTAATCCTTTAAGGTGGCTAGTTCCTTGAGGGACATGGGATATTGTTTCCTTGCTGGAATCTTGGCTCCTGGTATCAACTCAATGGTGCAATCACAGTCCCTATGGGGGGGTAGTGCTGTGGCCTCTTGTTCACTGAAAAGGTCTGTGAAATCTGCATACTTGGCTGGCAGCTGGACCCCCCCTGCTTCCGTGGCTTCATTGGTTGCTGGAGAGAGGAGAGCGTCTTGAATCTTGTGGTGCTGGCATTCCTTAGCTGGGAAGGAGATTGCTCCTGTAGTCCGGTTCACCAATGGGTTGTGGATCTTCAGCCAAGGTGTGCCCAGGACTATAGGCACATTAAGTGATGCCGTAACATAAAGTTGGATCCACTCAGTGTGTTGTCCCGTTGTTAGTTGCAGCAGTTCTGTGAACCTTCTAATTGGCCCTGCCTTGAGGGGCTGGCCGTCAATGGTCTCCACTTCTATGAGACGTGGCAATTCTATGGTCGGGATGTTGAAGTTGTCTACGGTCTGTACATCAATGAAATTGGTGGAAGCTCCGGAATCCACGATGGCCTCTAGCTTGACCTGGTGTTCTGGGTTGATGTGCATTATTACTGGTAAGTAGTAAAAGGATTGCCTGGAATCCTTGGAATGAGCCCTTCTTAATTGATTGATGGTCTCCCTGCTGAGCTCTGTGGAGGGAGACCGACGGCGTTTCCCTGGTTGGAAGTAGAGGCGGAGGTGGCCCTTGTTTCAGCTGCTTGCCCTGGGTCTCTTACGGAACTTGCTTGACTTCTCACTGGGCAAGCTCTCACCCTGTGCCCCTGGACTCTGCAGTAGAAACAGAGGGCTCTCTCTCTCCTTCTCTGTCTCTCAGCCTCAGAAATAAGCCTCCTGCTCGCCCTGATCTGCATCGGCTCTTCTGGTCCTGAGTAAGGAGATGCTGCGGAGAGAGCTGGAAATCCTGGAAGCGCCCTGAGGCCTCTGCCTCTCCCTGACTGCATCTGTCTGAGCTCTTCTAGCCTGGCATCTATGACCACAGACAACTGTTATAAGGCTCCTAGGGTAGCAGGTGTTCCCTGGCGCACTAATTCATTTTTTATTTCTTCAGCCAGCCCGTTTGAATTGGTCTTTCAAGGCACTCTCGTTCCAGTCCAGATCTCCTGCTAGCAGCTTGAAATCAGCAATGTAGATTCCCACTCTCTTGTTGCCTTGCTTGAGCTTCCGAATCTCCCGGCTGGCAGTGACCTCTCTGATCGGGTCGTCAAAGTGTGCTCAGAACCCTGCCAGAAAATTCTGGTAGTCGTTGAGAATTGGGTCGTTGTTCTCCACCATGGGAATAGCCCATTTGGCTGCTGGGCCCTTTAGCAGACTTAGAATGAAGGTGACTCTGGTTCTGTCTGTGGGAAACTCTGCCGGTCTGCTGTCGAAAAACATAGTGCACTGTGTGAGAAAGGTTCTCAACTGTCCGGCTTCTCCTCCAAACTTCTCTGGTGGACTGCCCTGGGATCTCAAGACTACTGGCGGAGCTGCTGCTGCTGCTGCTGGCACCGGTTGTGGGTTAATCGGACCTGGTTGTTGTAACTGCTGTAGCATGGCTGCCTGTAAGGTGTTGATCTGGAGATCTACTTATTGTTGGTGTTGTTGCAGGGCTGCTGCTAATCGTTGGATGGCTTGTCGAATTTCCTGATTTTCTGAAGACATTTTCTAAATGTCTCCCCTTTAATTTTCTTTGTTCCTCCCTCTTTCAATGGGAGTAGGAGTTTGTTAGGATTGATGTCCTAACAGTCAGGAATTACGCTGAGACGAGGAGTAGGTCTCTAGTGTTTATTACTGCTACATAAGACAGAATCCTAACAAACTGACGAAGCGTGGGAAAACCCAGACAGATAAACCCCAAAGTCAAGGCGGGCCTGATCTGTGTCTCTCTGAATGGCTGCTTAATTCCTCAGTACTACGCATGTGTTTTCCCCCCTGGATAGAGGCCCCCTCCTGCTCGCCATCAGTACTCATGACCCTGCATGGGGGTATGGACCCATAAAGAGCCAGAAGGAGCTCTGACTCATCACCCCTTCCCTGGCCAAAGATCAGTTATCAGAGGGTGGAGGATTTCATATACGGGATATCATTTTATACCATCCTCTTCCAAATGGCCTCCTCCTTTTTATTGCCCAATTTCCTTATTTGGAGCAATTCTTAAAGTTATTTCTTACAGCTGCCTAAGCAAGGCTTTTTGGTTTGGTTTAGTTTGTGTGTGTTTACATTTCTAATGTACATATTAGCAAATGAATTTTACAGACATAGTGTTCTCTATTACTCCATTACTGATGCTGGATGCAGTTACAAATTAATATGAAATAAACAAAGCAGCTTTTAAAAAACACAAGAAAAAGATGAAAATATACATACACACACACAAAAAAGCTTGCTGTCTGGTTCTAGTACTTTGGCAATGCAGTTTGAAGGTGATGAACATTTACAAAACAAAATAATAAAACAACTTTTTTTAAAAGCCTGTAACTATGAACGTTTAAAATAAATATATTATACTTTGCTTATAAGCTTGATGCTATAAGCACCACCAAAATCAAATAATTCTGTAAAGCAATTTTTTACATGCAAAGGCAGGGTTATTTATTTGATTGATTTATATCCCACCCTAACACTTTGCTATAGGGTGCCAAATATCTTCCTAAGTTGCCACATAACAACTGTGTGTGGTATGGTTGAGAAAGTGAGTGACTGGCTTAAAATCATCCTGTGAGCTTCTGTGACTGGACTAGAAGCTGGGTCTACCCAGGGCCAGTCTAACATCTTAACCATTACACCACACTGGTTTTCTTCTGAAGAGAAGAGATGATATGGATGAAAGAGATGACATGGATCTGGATCTGGACATGGATCTGGACTAAAGAGATGACAAGGATCTGAAAGCAATGACACGGATGCACATTTCCAGTGCCAAGTTCCTTCTTCCACATTCCCCTTGTTTTTCAACCGTGTCATCATCTTTGGAATGACTCTCCACATAAGAACTTGGCTGAACATATATATCTTTAAGCACATTATTTTTCAAGGGACCTCCAAGAACCCTGTGCTTTAAACAACACTGACTTTCAATTTTACACATAACCTCAACTTTACGTTGCTTTTGTTCTGGATTTGTTGTGCCTGTTCTATAACCAGTTTGCTTTATTCCAATGGAAAGTCTCTATTACACCTGACTGAAGATGCATGTTTACTCTCCACATATGAGCTAGCTTTTTATCAGTTAGTCAGAATCAGTATTAGAAGTATTACTCTGTGTGGACAAGGAGTAAAATTTCCTGGTAAGAGCTAAGTTTTAGTTTCATGTACTCTATATCATGTTTCTTTTTTCATTTCTGTTTATGTTTTCTATTTTTTTATTTCATTAGTGTGGTTTTCCCCTTTGCTTATAGATTAAAGCAATACTTCTAAAAATGTATGCTTTGATGTGTGTGTGTTTAACAAAAAGTTATTTTAATATCATCACAGAACATTCAATTTTAGCCTTTCAAATTATACCCAATAAAATGCTCCCATTCTTTATAGTATTAAATGAGGGTAAAATATTTCCACCTTACAGGATTGTTTCAAAGGTGTCAATGATATGATTTCTCTTACTTTTACTGGAGCATAAAATAATACAGAAGATCTAAGATGGGGAGTAATTATATAAACCTATGTTACAAGGCAAGCTGTAACATCATAAAATGCTTACTTTTATTTTCTCTAGGACCTACAGAGCTGCTGTTTGTGAATAGTGGTAACATGGGTGAAGGCCTATTCTTTCTCTTTGATGCTGGGTAAGAAGTCCTGTCAATGAAAATTATACAATTCTATCTTACAAGACTGTCGTGAAAGACTCCTGTAACTGAAAACAGAATGCTGACCTTTTCCTTTATTTCTCCCCACCCAAAATATAAAACCTACTACAATTTGCAATCTGGCGATAACCCCCTCAAAATCCTTAAAAGCTTTTTAAAAACTTGCATTTGAACACCTTTTGAGCCCTTACGTTATATATGCTTTCATCTTGGATCTGTGTTACAAAAAATGGAGATCAAAATTATATCAGACATTTCCAAATCTATCCTATGATGGTGTTGGATTTGTAAGAATGCTGTGTAGTTTATATGGTTTTGGATCAATTTTGATCCAAAATGAACATACCTCTATCTCCCAGTGGGTAAAATAACCAATGTTATTTGCTACACTGAAGCACTTAAAATGTTTCATCTCAAATCATCTGGGCTGCAAACCTCTACACAAACATTAGATGGCCCCACAGTGATCCTCCAACCTCTTTGCTGCCATCTACTGGTCATATCAAGTTTTTGCTGCCCAGATTTGGTAGCCCTAGCAAACTGTATACAATATTTCCTTTATATTTATTTATTCATTTATTTTTCAAATTTATATCGCTACCCATCTCTCCCGAAAAGCGGACTCTCAGCATATTCCCTGCTTAGTCATCTGTGCCTTCAATATTCTCTGCCTATACGTCTATAGTGATCTGTGATCTGTGGTTGCCAGAAGACTGCTGTAAATGCCTCTTTTTGCCGCTAATCCTTTCAAACTTAAGGATGCAAATCTTGACAGAGCTGTTGTAAAGGATTTGTTGTTGCTCCTCCAGGAGAGGATTAACAAATTTGGCAAAGTGATCCTTACTGCCCCCAGTGGAGCAAAACCTACTGCCAAAGAAAGGCCCTTCTCTTCAACATACCTTCTGGATGCTCCAGAGCAGGGTTTCTCCACCAGGGTTCGGTGGCACCCTAGGGTTCTGTGAGAGGTCACTAGGGGTTCCCTGGGAGATCACAATTTATTTAAAAAAATATTTCTAATTTGGGCAATTTCACATTAAAGAGGTAAGTTTCATTCTTTATTTTTAGTTTAAGAACACGGTTAATGCATATATACAGGCCTACACATGAAACGAATATAATAATTTTGTAACCTCTGGCCTATATTTGAGCCTGAATGTGCAGGGGTTCCCCGAGGCCTGAAAAATATTTCAAGGGTTCCTCCAGGGTCAAAAAGTTGAGGAAGGCTGCTCCAGCGAATTGGAGTCTCTTTCAGAGAAGATTTAAGGATGCAAGAAAAAAAGAAAATAAGGGGAAATTGTCATATGAGCTAGTTTGCTCATATGGATATGAGCAGAGGCAGGAAATGGAAACAAGTATAAGGGGTTCCAAGATATTTATTTCTTGGCACCAATACATTTAACTGTCCAGACATTTTACTAGTATATACATTAGGAAGAACACACCTTGTATACCACAAAACCACAACCTTGAAATGTTAAAGAAGTTAGCAAAATAATAAATAGGAACAAATTGTATATCTTTTTTTCCTAATATATGCAGTACTGGGTGCGAAGGAAGAATAATCAGTTGGTATAAATTTAAATTGAAAAGAATTCAAGGTAACTAACTGCAAAAACAGTGAGACTGGCATTTTTCCTGCTCTGCTTGAAATGCAAGAACTAGGTAAGAGTTAAAACAAAGGAAGTGAAACACTACACATACAAATGACTTTAAAAGTTGCAACAGAAGAAACAGGAAGAATAAAAGCTTTAGCCCAACCTGACTGATTAAACATGAGTCTCCTAATTCTGGGTTTGTAGCAGGGCTCTGCAAAGCCTTTGAAAGAGGTGATCCACAACACAGACGGTTTCTCTTTGAACTGTTAAAAGCAAGATGAGTCTTTTGCAAAGTTTTGGGTGCTTTGAAAGCCACCCTCAGCTAACTCCATCCTGCATCCTCATGAAGCTGCTTCACCATGCTATGAAGAAAACAAAGTAAAATAGCTATGAGCAGCTTCTTGAGCAGCCTGGCTCTAGAACAAAGGCTGCTTTAACAATCCAGACAGGCTCATCTCTTGCAAAGGCTTTGCACAGACCTCATCTGGAAACCAGCCAGGGCAGATGCTGCACATGGAAAGCTGCAGGATACTTACCTGTGGTGTCATGCCCTTCTTTTGCTGAGAAAAGCCACAGCCCCTTCCATGCTTAGTGATAGTCCCCATTATCCAGGGTCATGCTGGGAATTGGTGTTCGTTATCATCCAGCAGGTCACAAGTTCCCCACATCTATGGAAGTACCACTATTTATTCTTTCTCCTTGCCATAGTAAACACCACTCCTAAGTCTGTGCCAAAACTAGAATGTTGCTTTTGAAAAGAACTAGACAATTTCTTTTTAAATCTAATAATCTACCAACTATTTACTTATATTCCATAACTAAACTTTGTTTTCTAATGTTCAAAAGTGAATAGCTTTGATTTTAGAAGGTTGTTATTCTTCCCTCCCATTCATTCTTTTTCCTTTACCCACGCCTGTGCTCCATATTCATCATCACTTTTGCCTTTGCTGACATTCAGATAAAGCCACTAAAGTAGATTAAAAAAGCAAAGATCATCTATAGCAATCAGTTGCAATCTGTAAGAATCAGTAACAGGAATTGTAAATCCGGTTACCAAAGAATAACATAAATTCTTTTTGTTTAGAGCATTGACCATCACACCTTTTTAAAATGCAAATCACAATATATCAGATTAAAATTAAGATTTTTCAAGTATATACAGTTAACAGGTATGTCCAGCACTCAGTATGGCATATAAATGTAAATAAAATACATCTGTGGGTGGCAGCAGCATATCTTCATAAATAAAATATTAGATTTGGAACTAGCTGGAATCAACCAAATTCGTTGAATGGTGAAAAAGCATGATGCTTCAGTTCCTTCAACAGCCCTTTGAATTGTGATGGCATGAGCACCAAAGCCACAGCCAACATCTCATGAGATTTCGGAACTTTCACTCCTGAGATGTGAGGACAGTGAAAGCCTGCAAGACTGAACCATCTTATAAGATTTCAATCACTTTTTAAAGCTTGCTTTTGTGTTTAATGTGGGAATTCTGTGGGTGCCACTTAGTAGTTTCATGGGAGTATGGCCCCTATGGACTTTATGTTGTTGATGCCTGTTCTAGGAAAAGCAGATAAAAACACATTAAGCAGCCTACTTAATGCTACTGCATGCCAATGTCTCAGTGCTCAGTAAGTACAGCATCACTTGGTTTAGCTGTTGTCATTCTGAGAAGATCTGCACTGTTCCTTCACTGAAATATTTGTGGAGAAAGCAAGACCAAAGTTATTTTCTAAAATATTTCTAAGTTCTCTTGCTCTCCTCAAAAATTAGGGATATAAATGAAAAAAGCATGTTCTTTTAGAGTGACATTACCTTTAAAATTATCTCTGTGAGCTTCCTCCTGCAAATCAAGCAACTATATTTGAAGTAGACTATGTACTTGCTACAACTGAAATCCCAAGGGTTCCTTTATCCCTGCCATCCAAACCAGGGAAATCCAACACCACCGATTTTATAACAGTCCATCTTTGTATATTACCAAGTATATGCACATATGCTAAAGAAACTGGAAATTCTCCCACAGATAGGGTAGATGATGCCTAAGAGATGGGGAAAATTCCAGAATTCCCAGACTTTGTAACTACTACTCGTATGTAAAAAACAGAAGTCTGTAGCTGTACAAACAGGGCATAATGTCCATGGCAAATGGCAACATACAAAGCAAAACTGGTATGTCAGGATATAAATCTGTTTACTTGGAATACGGCTAATCTTTAAAATTTAGACAGACACGTATACCATCTTTTCCATTAAATATATACCATTCTAAAACACAAGATATTCCCAACAGCTGCTTTTGCACAATGCCTAGTGGCATTCATAAAATGACAAGTTTACAGGTCCCACGTTGTTGAATCTGAATGAATTACATTAGCATAACAGAAGACGTAATGGTAACTGAAACAAGAAAAAAAAACAATTTTCTTATTGTCTCGAGTAACAACCACAGGCTGATAATATTGGGCCAGGTGTTAAGCCACACAAGCATTCATCTTTCCTACAATCCCCAACTGTTTTGGGCTATTGAAGTAGTGAATCAATCACAGCTCCTGATTTTGCAGAGCGTTTCCTGTTTGGAGAGAAGATGGTGCATGTTAGTCACGTCAAGAATCTTCAATGCATTAATGTATTCAAAAGAAACAGCAGCAGTTCCAGTTGCAACATCATCTCCCCACAGATGCAGGTGATTTCATGAGGAAAGCAAGTTGCCTTCTTTTAGGAGTGCTCATGGTCATGACATAGCATTAAAAAAGAACCTACATTCACAGAAGAGTCAACAATACTGATTTTACATATTATACAAAAGGAATGTCATGATCAATGGCATGAATGGACTTTGGGAAAAAAGTGAGGCAGCAGAATGGGAGACATAAATCACCATAACTGGAGACTGTAATAGGGAATAAATGAGTTGATTCAAGAGATGCAGGAGGGAGTCCCTGACCTAACTCCAGTCAAGACATCCTTCACATACTCCTGATTGATTCTTCATGGGATCCTCTACAAACTTTACCTTTACTATTGACTTGTGCAAAGAGTAATAGGCTTGATTGTGAGGCAAATGTTCTGCCACACAGTACTTATAGCAGTGTAGATTAATAAGTACAAAATATTCCATTAAACTGAAAAGCAATTCAGGGTTATCATATAATCTGTTGGCTCTATTATGCACACAAAACAGGACCATCCCCATACATGTAACAGGGACATATATGGAGTTCTTAATATCACCAAATGGAGTGGGGAAATTTCCTCTTGTTTGCATACAGCCTTGGATATCTCATGCCTTTTAAATTTGAAGCTGGGCACAAAACAGTATTTCACAGTGGTTCTAACCTTCTGCCAGTTTTGGGCCTTGATCTTCCTTTTGATGTTCTTGGTCTTTCTAGTTTCATCAAAGACTGTCTCAAGCTCTCTTCAGTGTAAGCTAGATATACATGGGAAAGGTCCACCTCAAAGGGCTGAGGGGAGGAAAAAGTGAACATGATGAGTAAACATTCATGGGTCATGCCAAAGTACTCTATCAAAATCAAAAAGTTTGTATAGAAAAGATAGCTGCAAAGCTGAAAACTGTGAACTTTAACAACTACATACATTTGCAAAGGTGCACTTACATCTTTTTCTTTTTTATCTGCCACTGGAGTCTGTTTTCTCATGTTATTTCCAGTATATGCCACACATTTCTTGAAGACAAAAAAAAGAATTAGATATTGCAAAATTAATTCCTTCTGCTGGCTTTTGTCACTGTGAGGAGTAGTCTCACCAATTTGAGGTGAGGGCATTTTTGTCCTTGCTTTATTCAGTATAGGTTAGTAAATTAAAGTTGAAATGTAGTTCCAAACACATTTCCAAATAAACATGGACAGGATAGTTGTATAAGAAAAAAGTATTCCTTTCAAAGAAAATATAGATAATATTTTACATACATAGATAATGAAACTCTATTAACATCACAACTGGCGGTTGTACCAGCAACAGACTAAGGGAAGGCTTGGTAAATTAATACAAGGACTTAGCATAAGAGTGAGAATCTGCAGATTATACAATTTTTGTATCAAAAGTGATCTCACATACCAGCTGCCATTCTCCAATATCTTCATTCCAGTGAACATAGTTCTCAATCATTTCCTGGGGAAGAATCACCAAAAATGAAAAAAAGGTCATATTGCCATTAAACGAAGCAGATTCAGAAGCAAATAAGTATTGTTCCAGCAAGTTATTCCCCAAAAGTTTCTCCAACTGGGCTGAACTTTGACCCCTATTCCCCCATTCCTGATAAATTAGGCCCAACTTATCACTGATGAAATACTATGCATCTGTCTTCCCCAATCTGGACACCCATCAAATGTGTAGACTTCAGCTCTCAGAATCCTCCAGCCAGTGTGGCCATCTGGAGGGATCCCAGGTTGGAGAAGCTGTCTTATGTAATAAAAAGAAAGGAAGTACTGTAAGAACAATAAAGGGTTCACTTAACCCTACATTTAGAATGCTACTGTGGAAGCGTACAAAAGTGCCAGCTATAGGCCTCTGTTACTTCTGGCCTCTGAGAACCAGTTTGGTACAGTGGTTAAAAGCACCAGCTATAAACTGGGAGAGTAATGAAACCATTGTGGTGATTTTGGGCCAGTCATTCTCTCAGCCTAGGAAGAAGGCAACAGCAAACACCTCCTGAAAATGTTGCCATGAAAACTGCAGGGACTTGTCCAGGCAACACAACGAGTCAAGAGTGATTTGAAGGCATGCCCATGTGCACTTCTGGCCTCCAGCTACTGATATTCAATGCAGTCTAAATCTGGACGCTCAGTATTGCCATCATAACTACCAGCTTATGACTCAGTTTCATGCAATTAAAGTACCATTTGATTCTAGAGAAAATATGTGGGAAATACCTTCACCGTTTGTTCCTCCATAAAGTATCTGGGCTCCAAATATGACAAGGGTAGCAAAGGAGATATTCCTTAAACAGCTTCCTTAATCTGCTCTCACTCATCAGCAATGAGAAGCAGGTCCTAACTTACTAGCTATGAGAGGTGTCTCATGTTAGAACTATTACTTAATCTCTCCAAATCATCAGAAATTTTTCACCTGGTAATCCTGAGGTATAAAGTTGTCAATTATAAGCATTTGAAGCCGAAGCTCTCTGCTGAGCTGTCGAATGTTCTCCAGTAAGCCTTCAATTTCTCTCTGATGCTCCTGTTGTAGATCTGCCATCTACAAATGCAAACCAAACCATCAAGAACTATAATTAGAATATTTTAAAAATATTTTTAAAATGTATTTTTTAAAAAAAATGTATTTTAGAATCATACTTTTTAAAATGGTCAACATTATCCTGTTTTCATCTTCTTTGCTGTTCTTTCTCTCCTTTGCACCACAACTATTAAGTTTTAAGCCAGCCTTCCCCTCCAGATGTGTTGGAGGTATCATTTGTAACCCCATTCCATATGGGCAAGGATCTACTATCTGGGAATTATAATACTTACATCTTGAGGACACCACACTGGCAGGAACTTACTTAAAGATAATCCATCAGGAGATGTTCTTTCTTGTTCTTTGAACAATGGTCAGTAAAACCAGACAAACCATTTGGTTGGGAAAATATTTAAACAACTGTAAATTACCTTTAGAGTGAAAATTAAATTTAAAAAATCTTAAGCACGTTTCAGTTAAAACAATATTTAGTGTGACTCAAATAAAACAATAGATGCATAAACTACTAGAAGCAAAGAATCATTTTTTTTTACTTGAGTTGTAAATAAAAGATGTGTTGCTTCCTCTTGTATCTCTAAAGCAGTGTTCCTCAGTCTTGGCTACTTTAAGCTGTGTGGACTTCAACTCCCAGAATTCCCCAGCCAGGCTGGCTGGGGAATTCTGGGAGTTAAGTCCACAACAGCTTAAAATGGCCAAGATTGAGGAACACTGCTCCAAAGAATAGCAATCCAAAAAGGAGAAGCTCCTCTTTCTAGCTGCCACCATCCTAATAGAGGAACCCAGAGCAGGACCTTTGAAGTATTCATCTGGGAGAATGTGGTTCTTTAATCAGTCTTGCTTAAATTAGTTTTAAAGACTTCAAGATTAGCATTCTGAATTTAACCGGAAAACATTCAGGAAGTCAGTGCAAAAAGTGATAATCTGGAGCTGCTTAATCAAAATATCTAGTTAAAAAACCTGGTATCTTGAATGAGCAGGCCCACAGTGCAAGCTTTATTGTAGTTAACTTTGTCTAACCCACTGGTGGCAACCGTTTGTTGGCTGAAAGTCACCATTCAAAGCGGATGGGGCTAGGTTTTTCTTCCTTTTGCTTGGGTGTTTTGGAGGAATTAATTGCTTTCTTTAAAAAAGCTGTATTAAGGGCTTAGTAAAGGTTAATATGAGTTTATATAATATAACAAGGTTATATGCTTCATATGATGTTTATGCTTGTAAGACTAATGCTGCTTTAGTATTTAGATTTGCTATCTCAGAGTCCCTCTGTGGGGGGAGATGGGCGGTAGTATAAATTTGAGAAATAAATAAATAAATCTCAGAATTGCGTGTGTGTGTATCTCTGTCTCTCTCACAGTAATCATTGGTGCTTTTGAGATGTATGTCCACTAGTCACTCAAGAGCCTTGCCCAGGAGGAAAGATGTGCTATTCATCGTCTGAATTCAGAGCAGATTTCTTGAAAAAAAAATTCAGATCACTCTTTCTTGTAATAAGCTGTTTAGATGTATCAGCAATATAGGAAAAGGGTCAAGAAGACAGGGAAAAGTCTACACCCCAAACACTCATTTTCAACCTTAGGCTACTAAAAATGCATCCAAGCAAACATAGCCAGATGGCAATCCAAGAGCAGTGTTCAATTTAGTCCAAATTTATGTATTTTATGAGCAAATGTTTAGCAAATAAGTCATAATGAACTATTCAAGAATTCTCTCTTTTTCCCATGTGCTAATGCCATATTGACTTCATGCTAGCATAAACAATGAAGGAAGAGGGTTTTTTTTCCTTTTGCTGCCTCTGATTCCAAAAAGCAGTTAAATGAACTCTTAAACTGCATTTCTTATGCTCATGCTACCAAGTAAAGTCTTTCTAAAGTGTAACTACTTCAAGCATACCTTGTTCCTATATCCTAATAGATGCAGCAGGTGTGTTGGCTTCAATAACTGATCTTACTCTCCAGAACAATCTCATAGAACATCCACACACCAACTAGCATTTTCCTCTTTAGTTTCTTCTTACTCAACAACTGAGCAATGTTCTCCTTCCTCTTACAAGAATCATTTCTATATGCCCACGAGCTGCAATTTTATCCAGAAACCAGACCTTTCACTATTTATAATACTGACCTCCGACTTGGCTGCCATTAGCATTGTCCAAACTTTTTTCAGCTTCTTAGTCTTCCCTTGAGCTTCCTCTTGCAGGCTGGTATATTTTTCTTCAATGTCCAAACGCTCTTGCTATTTTTCAAATAATTAAAAATGCCACAGGTTGGCCACCATTATCCAACTGATGTGCTAGTGCAAGAACATTATGTTACATAAGCATTTGGAGGAGGATTCACAAAATAAGTATGGTAACATCTTGTCACCAGTACATGCCACTTGGCATCTATCTTAGCCACTCACCAAAGCTAACCCAGAGATTTCTATCTTATCTGAATGCTTTAATTAGCAAGGTCTAACAAAGTAGCACATGAGGCATTTTCCAGCTTCTACTTATGCTGAAGCAGAAAAAGAGTGTCCAGTCTCCTATATGCTGGTTTCCTATCAATTACATCTTAAAGATTTGGAGCTCTCATATGGTGCTTTCCAATGAATATCAAGATACATCCACATAAGAGTTAAGCATCCAGTTTTATCAAGGAAGAAGATTGTGAGAAAGATGGATATTTCTGTGAGAGGGAAATGTCCACTTTTCCTTCCTTCCAGTTGCCATTTTACTTTTTCACTGGTTTTGTCTTCCTGAAACTAAAACTGAACTGAATACCCTGACTGGTATTTCAGGGGATCTGTTAGTTCCAGTGCATTAACTCTTGGGACTGCAAGAGTTCCCAATGCAGGCAAAATGAACTTTTGCCATGGTCAACATATACCTATTTTCCCTGCTTTCCTTTGGATTTACTTGGATACTAAGGACAAGCTTTCTTCCTTTTACTATGTTTTTGGACAGAGTCTAAGGAAGAAAAAACCTTTCACACACTTGTCAACTTTCCACTCTCCTTCACTGCTTCCTTGAGTTCTGAATTCAGAAGCGTCATTTGCCATATTTGGGCTGCAAAACTCTGGGTGACCACTAGAGTTTCTGTTTCTCTTTGCTGCCATCTAGTGCCTGCCCAAATGCATGCAGCTCAGATATGGCATCCTTGATCACTGCATGCTTATATTTTGACCAGCTGCTACCTTCTCTGCCTCCTTCAGTAATTAACCCATGCATTTCTTTACATTTATTTTCTTCAGTTAAATCTCATGGTCTAGAAAAGCTCCAGTACTGGTTCCCTTTCAAGGGTGTCATAAAGGGATTCTGCTTCTTTCTCAATTTATGATGGTAAGTATGCTACAATCCTATCCCCTCAAAAAAACAGGATTGTAGAAAGTAAAAGGGTTTCATTGGACTATATTCCCCTCTTTCCAATATTACAAGATATACTATATCTCTAATATTTTAGGTACCATCATGCTCTACACAGGTACAGCTATTACTCCTTAGCCTTGCCTGAACATATGAACATGTAGATGAAGAACAGTATCATGGAGGCTGTTTAGAGAAAAAGTAATCAATAGTTCAGCAAAGAGAGTAAGTGGACCTCTTTCTCCTCAAGCTCTTTTCGGAGTTGCTCTGCTCTTTTCCGTCGTTCCTCCAACTCCATGTTAGATTCTTCCAGAAGCTTCTCTTGCTCCTCAGCTTTAGCCAACAAATCCACACCTCCTACAATCACTTTTTTTTCCAAAGCTGACAACTTCTCTAATAGAGACTGATGTTCTTGCCTAGAGAAATAGAAGGAAAAAACCTTTGCATTCATATGAGCATATGATTCATATTCTACAGCTAAAAATCCCAACCGTAAGGGAGCAGCCCACACTGTATGCCAGAAGTCCTAAACAATTCCTTACATTTATTTACTAACCTTAAGTAAATTAAGACTATGGCAGGGAAATTTAAGATGATTTTAAGGTTGGCATAATGCTCTCTCAACTTCAGCCAGGCTGAACATGGCCTACTTTTCAGCAATTCATCTGATCCACCAGGGACCCCAATGCTGCCATATTTACAAGGAAAACTCTTGTTCTTTTCTCTCAAAAATGTTCTAGTTGAATGTTCCTGTGCCACTGAAATCGTTGTAACAAATGTTACTTCTCTAATGTCTCTATCATGACTTCACTGAACTTTAATAAATAGAGATGAAAGAAATCATGCCAACTTCCCTTATGAGTTGTTATAAGGGCTATAATTAGATAATGCATGTGAAATGCTTTGAATACTTTTGTTCAACCACTCTTATTCTCCTTCCAAGATACATTTGCTAACCAGAGTTGTATTCAAACAGATCAGCAGGGACCAGTCTGGAGAACACTATATTATATCAATGTTAAGTATTAAGTATTCTTACAAATTTCAGAATGCTTACTGGGCTTTAAGCAAATCTTTCTCCCTTTTTTCAAGTTCTGCACGGGCTTTGTTCCTTTCTTCCTCTTCCATATCAAGCTTTGTTTCAAGTGCTTTCCTTTCTTCATCAATTTTGGCTTGCATTTCCATCATCTTGTCAGGAGAAACTTTCTTTTTTCCTTTCATGGAATTTAAAAGCAAGACTAATTAAACACATGCATTCTCTCATTGTAATGTTATATTGATAAAATTTTGCATTAGATTTGCTCTTGAAACAAGCTTGTAATTGCCACTGCAACATACAGACTTCTAAAATGTACACCATCCAAGTACCAAGAAATAACCATTCTGAGATCATGGCATAGTCTTGCATCAAATGCATTTTTATTGGTTCCTAGTGGAGATAAATGGTTGGTTTATAATGATCAACTGTGTAAGATGTCCCACTATTACTGCACCAAAACTATTTTCATTAATTTAAAGTGATATAGATTTTGATTTAAAAAATCTATACACCCTAGTGAGATTAATTTTTTAAAACTAAAAATCAGATGCAGTGTTACAATGCTGGAAGAAAAAAGGAGCAAAATTATTAAGCTAAAGCAGACTTTGTCATATGGTCAGAGGGTAGAAACAGAAGGAGGGGAAGAAAAGAATCATATTTTTGTTTGCCCCATTTTACTCTTTGCCCCCCCCTTCCCCACTATCTGAAATAGTGACAATCTTGGTAAGGTAAAAAGAAACAAGACTTGAGCTATTGCAATAAAGGGACAATCTCTGCCTTGTCTCCCATATCTATATTTGGACAATGTTACTCAAACTCTGTCTATATGGTGAAACCACCCCCGCTTTCAGTTTTAGCTGCACTGGATCCATTAATAAAACATAGTAAATATAATTGCATGCCCACTGTATCCACTGAGATTTCAGAGCACAAAAGCTAGGCAAGCTTTAAAAAGTTCTTTAAATTTTATTAGATGGAGTGCAAATCAAACACACCAACCTGCTTGATCTTGCATTTAAGAGGAAGAGGCAAACAAATCGCAGAGAGGCAGCACACGCACAAAGAGGAAGGGGGTGGAGAGGGAAAAAAGAAACATATTATTGCTTGATTTCTTTTTAAAAAAATAAAAAAGCACTAAAGGCATTCCAAAATTTGCATCTATGTACAAAAACAAAAAACACCACAATGCAAGATTAAATGTCAACATTATTGTTCCATTTTAAAACTGAAGTAGAGTAAGAATCTGAAGAATATAAGTGCTCTTCAGCTTTCTTATTACAGTATAACATTATTTGTCTGAACAGTATTATGATAATTCTGCTGTTCAAGCTACAGTCTTATCTCAGAGAATGTGCCCGGAGAAATATCCAGGAAAATAATACTGTCTATTACCTAGACTAAGGCTGGAGTATTTGAAATAGCCAATTGTCAGACATGCCCAGTTAAGCTTGCTTGGTGTTTGATCACAATTTCCAATCAACTGTCCACATCATTCACAGATTCTAATATGATTGTAATGTTGATTTGAATAAAGACAGATTTCTTTCTAAAAACTTAGATGTTTCCATAGAGATAAAGTGGCACATTTTAGCGGGTGTTAACAAAAAGGAAGAGAAAAAGAAGAGAAAGAAGGAAAGAGGAGGGAAATGCCATGAAAACATGCAGCATGCAGAAGGGGGAAAAGCCATTATATGGGAAAGACAGTTCTGACTTCAAAAAGCAGCTGCCATCACTATCCCTCTCATCATATCAAGCTGGAGGGTATTCAGTGGACCGCGATGTGTTTCCCCGGTGAAAACATTCCATTGTGGTTAAAAGCCAGCAGCAGGGGAGTGGGGTGGGGGAAGACTGTTTGTTTCAAACTATTAATGAAAATGCGTAATAAAGATCTGTTGAAATTGTTCCACCTCGTCTGCTGCCAGGAACTAATAGATCATTATCAGCAAAGCTCTGCCGAAACAGACTTCCCATTTACTTTGGTAAGCAGGAAATAGCTGACATGCAAAAGTGCACGATCAAGACATGGGGGTCTTTTCCCCAGAATAAGGTGTCTGGGGTTGTGGTCAGAAGAGTTAAGGTGGTGGCTTCAATAATGCGATGGAAGCTGCCATCTTGACTTTTTTTCCCATACCCCAATACCCCTTCTCCAGCAACTAATGGGAGGCCCCTACATAAGCAGAACATTGGATGTCTGAAGTCATTATCCAACCCAGCTCCTTTTCCAGCACATCCACCTACAGAAAAATCTGCCAAAATGCTCCCTATGCTTAGTATGAGTGTACCACATCAGAGAATGCCAGCAATCATTTTTAAAAATCGGTTCTATTACCCAACAGCCTGGCCTATGTGAGCAATACCAATACTTCTTTTTGTTTTCTTGAGCTATTTAGCTAAGGTGAGTCTCAGTTTCTTTTTAAATTCAAGTTTGAAACAGCAAAAGAAAAAGCATGCTTTACTCAGTGAGGAGCAAATCCACATTTCACTCTGAACAAAACTGATGTATCAGGGACAGGGGAGCAAAATGCAGCATCAAAACAATGAGGGCACGGATTATGGAGAGGCCAAAGCTTCGCTGGATGACTTAAGAGCTCCCACTCACTAGTGAAGGTTTTATCCAGAGGTTTTTCTATGACAGAGCATGGAGAGTCTGAACTACTGCTGCTGCCACTGCCTGGAAAATACAGAAGTGGGCCCCATGGAAATCCCAGGAAAGAAGAAGAAGGAGAAACAAGAGATACATGCTGAATGTTAGAGCTAAAGGGCAAAAGACCAACCCAAGACTCCTCAGCGAGACTGGCTCCTTGATGCATCACCCCAAGTCCTTTAGGAGCTCTGCTGTGTGACTGGACAGCTCAGAATTAATACACCCTGACTGGCTGACAAATGATACTGCGGTGATTTCTGAAGGTGAGCAGAGAAATCAACAACACAATCCCTTGGTCTCCATAAAGAAGTGCAATTCTCACTTCCTCAGGCAATGTTTTAATAACATTATTTGGGGGTTTGGGGTTTAACTGTAACTAGCAATGCATCAATTAAAAACTCAGAGGAGGAGGAGGAAATCCAAAAAGGGGAAAAGGAGCACCAGTCCTTCCTCTGTTTCTGCTTCAGCCAAATTAGGGCTCCTTTCAGATAAGCACAAAATGTTTGCTTAGAGCAAAGGGACTTGTTGGACTTGTTGTTCTGACCCAGGATTTCGAGGAATTTGATTGAGCTATGAAGCCAGGCAGAATTTCCCCAGAGAGAAAGCAACCAAAACCAACTTCACAGCAGTCTACAGACCTTAAATGATAGTTGAGAAAACCATCATTAAAATATGGCAGAGGGAGCTCTAAAGTACATAAAATGTGGGCCTGGGGATCAATGGGCTTGTGAACTGCCCATCCCTGATTTAAACTACTTTCCCACCCTGGTGTTCTCCAGGTGTGTTGAACTTCTCACTCCCATAATCCCCTGGCCAATATTTTTGTTGGGGAGATTATGAAAATTAAAGCTCAACACATCTGGAGGGCTCCAGGTTGCAGAAAGTTTGCTTAAATCGGCAATGTGTTGGCAGGGTTAGGGTCATGTGCTATCCAATTGTACATGGATGAGAACCCCCAAACCAAGAGATCCTGCAACCAAATAACAATAGATTTTCCTATCCAGAACACTGGAACACAAATATGCCCCCTTTGTCTCCACAGCACATTACTCAGCTTGAAAGTAAATTCTGAAACTCTATCTCAAGTTATTACCCTGTCTTGATACATACAATAGACTAAGTTACAGTAAGTCTTACGTGCAGTTAAACTGAAGTATTATTCCCATCTATATTTTCATGAATAAGTTTTATAAAGTAGGTTAAACTGAATGTAAATCAACAGGAGGCTTGAAGTCTTGCAGTTTTTTTTTATTTTGAGAAGCCCCCTGCAGCAACAAAAGGATCCCCTTTATTTTTAGAGATAAATACTAAGAGGCCCATCATTATCCCCACCACCACAAAACAGGAGAGAAAAATATTGTCCTTAGGAATGAATATCAAATATGTTCAGCCAAATTTCTATGTATAAACACCTCCAGTTCTAAAACACATTAATTTAAATGAAGTACAAGCCAATGCTCAGAAAACAACCAAGAACTTAACTTTTGCACAATATGTGAAACATCAATACTAGCTTGGAGATATTTGAGAGTCACTGCCCCCCAAAACCATGTTTTCCTCAAAAAGAAAAAAGATTTTCCACCCTTTAATCATTATGAGTTAACTAAACAAAACTTTTTACAGAAGGACAAGTAACTGCAGTGGGCACTCAGGCCCTAACACTGAAGATGATATCAAGTGATTTGTAAGCACCTTACCCCTTCGTTTCTTTCGTTTTTCTCCATCTTCACCAATTTCCCCATCATCCTCTTCATCATCCTCTTCAGAGCCACTGGTCTCAGAACCAGAGATTTCTTCCCCTACAGTAGTTCGGCATTTTTAATACAAGAAACAGATTCTTTTAAATTAATTTTTATCTACAGAATCCTGATATGTTAATTTAAATCTCAGTCTAATTTTGCTCCTTAGCCTTTTTTTAGTTTTGTTAAAAAAATAGGACTGCAAAAAAGCTGATCAAAATAATTAGTAGATTATCAATAAATCCTTAGCAGCTGGCTATTGCTGGCAAAGGCTGTTTTTTGTCCAATGTAATTGTACCTTCTGCTTTATATTTGTTGCAAACAAACCTACACTCAGTGAATAAAAATAGGTGACATTTGCAACCCTTACTTAGCTACTGTCTAGTCAGTAGAAGTAATATTTCATTGAAAGGTTGGAGGTTGAATGCTGGACTTAGACTAAAGAAGACCTTATGCTGTTAAACTTGATAGGTTGGTTTAGGACAGTCACTATCTCCCAGCCTAACCTATATTACAAGGTGTCACAAAGACAAAAACAGAGGGAAAACAAATCTGTGTATCATCCTAAGCTCTTGAAGCAAGCACAGGATAATCTGATATACATATTAAAATTAACAACCTTCATTCATTACTTTACTGGATAACTTGGAATGTATTTAAAATGAGAAATTACAAGCAAGGTATATTAATTGGAGACAGTTAACAAATTACCTTCTTCCAACTTTTTCTTAAGTTCTTCAATTTCTTTTTGAAATTGGCGAAGTAAGGCATCCTTTGGATCTTCATTAATTCTAGCCTTATTCTTGATATTTTTCGCCCGGTTAGCATATCGCAGAGTGCTGATTGTCTCATCGTAATTGTAATCCGCTGGGCCAATGTTTGCACACTAAGAAGAAAGAAAAACGTAAGTAAGCCTAAAAAACTGCAATTAAGTACAAAGCAGTCCAATTCTCAATTTACAGAAAGTACGTTATGGTCAAATTTAGGCTGAAGCTAGATTTCTAACATGGTTGGATTTTAAATGCAAGTACATTTTATATGCTTTTCAGAACAGAGCATGTGGGAAACCTATACAGCCCAACCCAGAAATGCTCAAAGCCGAACCACATGCCTCTCCAGCTATGCTTGGACAGTGCCATTCTGTACAGTAGGCAAGTGATCACCACCATCAAAACCAAAACCACTGATCATCTTCCACTGCACCAGTCCTTTACATTCCTGGCGTGGAAAGCTTAGGGACAGACCAATTGTCCATAATTATGTGACTTATGTGACTGCAACAAATTGTGTAATGTAATAGAGAACCAACTGATACAATTCCTATTAGCAAGTACCTTATCTGTGAGTGGATGTTACGTCAAGAGGGAGAATTTAACAAGCCTGACGTTTGAAGAAGTATGAAAAAGCTTTAGGGAGAAAATGTCTTGAAGGGAAGAGGGCCCAAAACAGCTAATTGAAGATTGTCCATGCCTGGCAAGGACCGAACACTGCCTGCTTGTGATAACTTGACATAAAAAGAACAGAACTGGAATGGAGTATCTCAGATACTTATGTGTCTGGCTGGCCACCTGTACAGAAATACTTTGAAAAGCAACTTTTTATTGTGGGTGATTCTTATGACTACTGGTACTTTGGTACTGGTACTTTATACCCTGTATCACCCATAATATTCTCCTGCCAGCACCCGGCTGACCTTGTTTAGGGGTTGAAGCTAAACAAGGCCAGTTCTGGTTAGTCCTTGGACAGGAGACAGACAGGGAGTTCCAGTGCTAGAGGCTGCACTGGGAAATTGAAACAAAATCCTGGAAAAAAGCAAATCACTTGTGGCAAGAAAACAGCAGCCACTGAACTCAACTCAAAGGAGACCTTTGCCTTAATCTCTGTCCCAAAAGGAAGTAAAAAACAGAGGTATGTTCTTGAGCTATAAAATATCCACAAAAGCTATCCCTCCATATAAGAACCTGTTCATGAGCCCTCCCATGAATATGAAACTTCCCTTGAAATGCCATGAGAATTAGTTTCTGGTAATTACACTATTATAGCCTTAAATAGCAAGACACTCCAGACTTGGGAGAAAGAGAGAAAAAAAGATTCTCAAATATCTGAAACTATTTAAGAATCAGGGAGGGTCTGCCTAGCATTTATTTAGTGCTCCGTTTGGCATAATCTACCTGAATTAATCCTTGCACTTTCTATTGCTAGGCCAAGGAAAACTTCCCAAAGGGCACCCGTATTCTGTGCCCACCCAGTGACACCAAGCAACCCTTGATTCCCCTTAAGCATTCGATCCATTCTGTGCAGCCACCCTACCTTTTTTGGCAGTGCATACAGAAGCCAGACAAAAAATAATGTTAGTGCACTGTAGAAACCTGCAGACTAGCAAAGCTTGATTATCTGTAGAGATTTACCTACTGTAAGGTGCTTGTTTTTTAAAGGAGAGTGAGACAGAGAAAGGCAGAAGCCTAAAGCTTCATGATCTCTGTACCCAAATTAATTCAGATATGTGCTGTCATTGAAGATCTGGTTAGTGCAACGGTGAAAGCATCCAATGCATATTCCACCAGCATCATAAGCTTCGGCAGGTGAATTTGTGTTAGTTACTACCCATCATCCTATTATATAGGATTACTGCATGAACAAGAGGAAGGAGGGAATGAATACGTATGCAGGGCTGGCCAAACTTTTGGGATTTGCATTTGGGGTAGGCTAATGCCCCCAGAGTCCAGGAGGATGTTGCAAAAACACATGGATGATGCCAAGATACTACATTTTTTCCTCAATAGGGGTGGATGGGGCATTACATCTAAAACAGTTCAAATATATTTCAGAGTTTATACTGTATGTTTCTTGCCACAAAACATATGGAAACCATGCCAGTGATTTTCAGGAATTATGTTAGGAGGGGGCTTCAAAAGCTGCAAAATGGGGATTCAAGGGCCAAATATGGGACTTAACATTCTTTGCAAATGCAGAAAATATGCAGTGAAAATAAAAATCACAATCATTAAGGAGATCGGAGCTGAAGTTATTTATGTATGTTGCTTGCAGAATTTACAATATAACACAATTGTGTCTTCTACTGTAAACAATATACAATAAAATCAGCATTAAAATTAATTGATCAATATAATCCCTAATCTATTTTTCCAATTTAGATACTAAAATAATAGCTAAGCTTTCAATTGGCATTTGATATGGCACTGTTGGTTATAATTAATCCCCAAAGGCCTTCCAGAAGAGCCATGTTTTCACTTGCTTCCAGAAGGCCATGAGGATGGGGGCCATCCTTGGTTCAAGGGAGTAGCTGTTCCAAAGGAGGGGAGATGATAAGAGAAGGTTTGCTCTCAGGCCTTCTCCTGCTGAACATCTTGGTAGGTGGGGTTCATTAGCAAGCAAGCCCTAGTTGTTTGCATGGGACAGGCAGAAACTAGCAAGGACTCTAAGATATTCAGGCCCTAAGCCATATATGTTTTAAAGGTCCAGGAAGACCCCTGATTGTGAGCACACTCTTTTTTGGCAGTAGAACAACAAGAGGCAAAGATGGTGTAGTCCTGGAATCAGCCCACCTCTGAATCAACGGCAACTCCATCTTAATTGGGTTGAGTTTGAACCTGTTTTTCCCATCCACACCCTGACAGCCTCCAGACTGTCATTTGCTTGCCCAAAATGAATCACTAATGCTCCCTTATTATTACCATCATAGTTTTGGAGTTGCCACCAAGGGAGTCCTGAAGTAGTCGAGTCAGTTTAGAGTTACGGTAAGGCACATGAGTGCTCTTCCCATCAACCAGGGCAGAAATGACATTCCCAAGGGTGGAGAGAGAAAGGTTAATTTTTGTTGCTTCTTTCAGTCGTTGCCCAGTAGCTCCCGTTTTTGCTTGTCTTTCTGAACCCTTAAAAAAGAGAGAAAGAGGCCGTTAGGGGACAAAGTGGTCTCCCAGAAGTACTTTCTTCAAAGGAGAGCACTGAGTAAAGCAGTTGAGAAGAGCTGTCTGCTTGACCTGAAACCACACATGAGACGGTAGGCACAAAAAGCCCAAACAAATGGAGAAGTGGTCCTTGAAGAGGAAAGGCAACGTGGGTTTGGAAATGAAGGTCCATTTTCCAAGGGCACAGAGGAAGGCCCTACAACAGCTGTAATACCCATGACAAACATGCCACAAACTTATCAAAAAAACTTACCGCAAGATCTACTAGATGTAGCTTGCCCATGCGCACATGTATATTCCCATCCACACCCTTCTCACTGCACTCAATGGTGATTGTGAAGATCGCATGGGAACGGGAACTGTGCTCATTCATATTAGTGGCACCAACAGAACCTGTTGACACGGAGAAGGGAAACTAAAGCTTAAATTAGTAACAATGGTGTTTTCAACTTGGTGAAATAACACTGTTCCAGCAGCCCTGTTCTAACACTGGGGGGAAGGAAAAGAAGAGAATGAACGAACAGGTATCAAGACTCCATCTAGTCAAGTTGTCTTTGGCTTGCATGTATGCTTTATTTGTACAAGAAAAGAAGGAAAATAAGACAGCTGAAAGATCACATACTGGAATGAAATGTCATGTGATATTCTGCAGCTTACATAAGCAGCCAAACACCACACTAGCTGAAATGGAAATTTGTATATGAAAACTCATGGATTTTCCTAAACTAAAAGCATTTTTCTTCCTTCCCATAAAGACTATGTGAAGAACCAGAGGGAAATAGTGGCAGAGCACTGGGTTGGAACCTGTCATTCTTTCTTAGCCATGAAGTCTGCTAAGTTTTCTTAGAACCCTTCCCCATTTGGATTAAACCACTACAGGAATAAGCCCTGATAACCACTTTTATCTGCTGGGTGCCCACGATACCGACTTTATTTTTTCCCTGGCCATACCCCAAATAGCCTTAATAGTTGTCCTTAGCTTTTTCCATGTTAAGAGTATTTTTTCTATTAAGCAGCCAACAACACTTCCCCCGATCTGATATGTTTTGTTGGTGGTACTAGAGGGCAAATTAACCCAGCATGATTGGCTGCTCTAGGATTATGCAAGGAGAGGAAGGGAGAGGGAAAAAGCTCACCCAACCCCTACTGTCAACTCATTCTGATCACAGATTGTGAAAAAGCCTTCTCTCCCTATTCACCAGCCCTCTTTCCTAGGCTGAGAGAGGTGGCAAGTGAAGGAGGTATGAGTTCTAACACATAGCTAAATGCAATGGTTTTCCCAGAATCTATGCGAGTTGGTCTTCTGGTTCACAGACACTTTAGCAAACCATGGGGAAGAGCTCTTGGCAAAGTTACCACATCTCGATCTAATCTCTCTTACAAGGTGGGCTTATACAGTTTAGGACTCTGATCTCTGGAGTACCAGCTCCTTTGTCCACTTAGCTCTAGTGGGGATGCCAGCTTAAAGACGCCACATTAGGAATCTGCAATGTGATGACCTGAGAAAGGCCCAGCTGTGGAATTTTAACCCTACTTATTTATAGTTGGTGCTGAGCCTTGTAAATGGCTGATATCTTGTTAAGATGTATCTTTTCAGCCTGGGTTAATTTGGTGCTGCTCTACCTTCCAGTCTTGTTTGGTACTGCTAACCTGCATGATAAAAATTTTTAAGTAGTTTATGGCTTCAAATTAATGCTTTTTAGAGGGTTTTTACTGAATTGTTCTTTTTAAAATTTTAACTGTTTTAAAAACATAGACAATAAATTAGGGTAATGTGAAATAAGGATATGAGTATCACCATAAGCATCTGGGAAAAAGAATGGAAGATAAAAATGAATAACTTATGCAAGCTTCAGGAACCGAATTAAAATTTGATCACTTTTTTATATCAAGGAATATATATGTAAAACCACACGTACTGAGCCAGCTATACTGGAAAAGACAAATGAATTATTGTAAGTATTGTGGATGGTTTTTCTTACTCTTTTACAGTGAATGGTCACATTTAATGAAACTGAGGACAATCCACAAAGGATGTGAAACACTCAAGTAGGGCTATGCAACTTACGGTTTTTATGGCCAAGTGTCATAATTCTATCCATGTCATCTGCATTGTTGACAACATATGCTGAAAGATCTTTGATATAGACTCCTACATCGGGTCGTTCTTTAACCTACAAGACATTTTAGTTAATAATTTCTATGAGTGATGTGTATTTTAGTATCAACTATTCTTGATACCCTTTATATTCAGTATAATAGACCATACAAATATATCTGTTCTTAGAATATTAAAGAGAGCCAGTCTGGCACAGTGGTGAAGGTGCTGGTCTAGAAACCAGGAGATGGTGAGTTCTAGGCCCCCCTTAGGCATGAAAGCCACCAGGTGACTTTGGGCCAGTTACTCTCCCTCAGCCCAATCTACTGCACAGGATTGTTAGTTATGGACAAAATAGGTGGTAGGAATATTAGGTATATTCACTGCATGCGCATATAAAATATAGACATATGCATACACATACACATAAGGTGGGATAAAAATATAATAATAGTAATAATAATAATTTAAAAAATCAGAGGTGAGCACTCCAATGTCACTGGAGAGGTGAGCATGCCAAATGGCAAAGAGATGATCATACAGCTAGTTTTCACAACAGTAAGACTTCACAGGTTTTTACCTCTAGCCTCTGTGTCTGGTCCTTCCCCAAGAGGTCACGTACTTCCTCATTGTAGATTTCTAAGTAAGAGACTCGAACCAAAAACCTGAAGTTTAAAATTAAAATTATAGCAAAAGCATTGCCAGAATTAATTTTATCATATGAATGGTGACAGAGGAACAGAGAGAAAAGGAGAGATGCACTGGAATGATTAAAAGATTAAAAAAAAATGGGGGGGGGACTGATTTGAACAGTGGCTTAGAGCCCCCTATTTTATTAGAAAACAAGATTCCATTTGGGGCATTTCAAATTAAGAAAAAATATATTTGAGACAGGAATGCAACAAGAGATTCATAAAACACAAATGTCATGGCCAATGTGATTTTCCCATAGCTATGAAGTGAAGATAATGGAGTGCCATCCAATGTTGAGTGAGCAGATCTCTATAATAAGGCTTTTCCTTTCTTTCTTCTCTCTGAAGTATTCAGTGCCCCACCCTGCTGGGGGAGATTTTGGAGGAGCTTGGGAAACTACAGGGGAAGAGGAGAATCCATCCGGTTAGGAGAAGGTAGATGGTGATCTACTGCAAAATCTCTGGAATCTCTGGAGGAGATGCCCAAGAATTGGTTACTCTTAATTGTTTAATGAAAGCTCAGCAGAAATGATTTCCCTTTATTCTAAATTATACTTAAGTGAAGCAAGGTTTGGGCAATCAAAAGTGGAGTGGCATGTGGAAGAAGCAACTTCCTTTAAGTTACAGTATTCAAAACAATTTTGGGGACACAGTTCTTTAAGAATATTTCTTTTAGATAAGCCTTGAGTTGGTGGATCTCAAGTTTCTGTTTAATAAAAGACAAAGAAGACCCCACAAGCAAGTATCTACACACATACTCCTGAGTGCTGTTAGGGGCAGCATGCACTATAGAAGTACTTCTTCATGAAACACATATTCAGTTTAGAGAATTCATTGCCACTGGCAAATCAACAGGAGCATTAGATAATTTTAAGGCAAATTTCAAAGGCTGTCTATCTTTGAATATTAAGAGAAAGCAAGAGGGAATGGTGTTTAAATACATTAACCATCTATAATCAGATTAATTAATGAACTACCTATCAATCAGTACATTAATGCCAATATACTGTCACTAGCAAGTAATGCCAATCACTATAATGATATAGCGATAATGCATGATTTTAGGCCATATGTTTGTGTGAATAGACAAGTATGAAAGATGGAGGATGTAACACTCCCCCCTGCCCCCCACAGATGTGAGACCCAAAAGGCAGAAAGGAGTTCAGTTCATTTATACAAGAAGGATGATTTTGAAAAACAAGAATCATTCCTAAAACAACTGATAGTTCCCATGTGAACTGGATGAGACAATGGCATTTTGGAGGAAAAATACCAAGTGGTATAAGAAAAGTGCCAGGATGGTACTGGTCAAACTTGTTGGAAAGCATAAAAATGTACAGGATCTGTAATCCTTTGGCACCATCCTGTAGAATCAGCACATGGGATGTGCCTGCCTCAACTCTAGTGGAAGCTGGCTGGGTGACCTTGGGCCAGTCACCCTTTCTCAGCCCAACCCACCTCACAGGGTTGTTGTTGTGGGGAAAATAGGAGGAGGAAGGAGTATTAGGTATGTTCACCACCTTGAGTTATTTATAAAAATAATTAAGGCGGGATAAAAAAAAACTCAAACCCAGCTAGGCCAGCTAGCCTCTGAGTCAGATAAGTGTGCATGGCTGTATAAATGTGTAAATGAATAGAGCTTTTGGTTCATGAAGGGAACAGCTTCTAAGTTCCTGAAACTCTGGATAAAAAAGAGCAAGTAGCATTGGCAGTGCTTTCCAGTCCTCAATGCGACAAGGTCTGCTGCCTTCATGTCCTGCTTGTGTTTTGCCATCAGCACCTGATTTGCCGCTGTCAGAAACAGAGTCCTGGACTAGATGGAATTTCAGTCTGATCCAGGAAAGCACATCTTAATCAGAGTTGATACTGGCATGACAGGAATGTGAAGAAAGTAAATAAATATTTAACTTTACCTTGTATCGCCTTCAGCCTTTGCAATGTGTCCAAATATATGAGCAAAGGAATTGGGAATGATTCCCCTGAGTTCTGGTACAGCCCGGACACCCTCCATAGTAAAAGTCTTTCCTGTTCCTGTCTGTCCATAAGCAAAAATGGTACCTGCAATACAAAGGCTTTCGTTAGCATGCCCAGGACCAGGAGGGCACAGGCCACAGCTGTACATGTACACGCCTAGAAGTAAGGATCTCTATGAAACTTCCAAGCAGGGGCAAGCATGTCATTCTTTTCCTGGTCCATGTCTCTTTGTCATATGTTCATTCCTAACTCTGTTTTATCCCATTTCTGAATCAAACTGTGAATTTTTTGTTTAAAAATGTACCCTCCCCAAACTGTATTTTTTCCTAAGCCTAAAATACTGTCTGTCTGTCTGTCTGTCTGTCTGTCTGTCTGTCTGTCTGTCTGAGTTTTAGAACAGGGAAGTGTACTACAAAATTTGAAAATGTTTTCAAAACTGAAGGGTGAGTGCATTCCAATCAGCATATTAATCCAAAATGTGCAAATCAGGTTCAGTATCCTTTGAGTCCAGCCAGACAAAACTGGGCATCCTTGAACATCCCTACTCCCAACACCTGCAGAACTGATTTATCACATGGGTCTCACCAGAAAAAAGCTTTGGAGTTGCATATACAAAGATTATACAGGTAGTCCTTGTTTACCAATGGTAACTGGGACTGAGAAATCCATCGCTAAGCAACACTGTTGTAAAGTGCAAGCTGTCACATGACCACCCCAACTTATGATGGCAGCTCTAGCGGTCCCAGTTGCTGTCATTAGGTGAATCCTGAATGGTTGCAGCATCCCGCAGTTACGTGATCACCATTTGTGACCTCCTGCTAGCTTCCCCATTGACTTTGCTTGTCAAAAGCTGGCAAAGAAGTTCTCAAATGGTGATCACGCGATCGCAGGACGCTATGATGGCTACAACTGTGAGGACCTGTCGTAAATCCCCCTCATTCAGCACCATCGTAACTTCAAATGGTCGCTGAACAAGTGGTCAATCAGCAAGGACTACCTGTAATGTATTTGTAATTGTTAGGTCCAACCAAGGCTAAACATACACTTTTATACAGTTTAGCTTTAACAGACCTGACTCTGATGTCATGTCCAAAACACAGTGAGCGTTGGATTAGCTGATCCTGGTTTAATAAGTCTAACTGGACTGTTTTCTTACAATATGTATAGTTGAGGGAAGGCAGAGAGTCATATGATTATTTCTCTGAGCAAAAGAGTTTTCAGCAAAGTACAACCCTTCTCTACCTAGGAGCACTTTGCAGAAACAAGTTAATGATCACAGTATTCTGTTGATGATTGTTTCTCTGTGGCTCAATGTAGAGATGTTAAAAGAAGCAAATGTGGTAAACCAAGTGTTCTGTAATGAAGGAGAACAGTAAGTGGTATGAGCAAGTGTGTCTATACACATATATTTACACATGCACACACACACACAAAATCCAGAGTAGTTCTAATACTTAAGGAAGGCAGTTATGTTGCAGAAGAAAGTGTTTATAATTGGCTCTCCCTCCTCCCCTTCTTCATCCCATTATAATGAAGAAGCACTTACCATTGTAACCTTCCAGAACAGAGTCAATGATTGGCCTTGCAGTCAAGTTATAAACATCAAGTTGCTTGCTCTCTGGCCCAAAAACAGTATCAAATGTAAATGTCTTGGGAGGTTCATTGGAAGAATCTGTTTTATGCACAGTAATAGTGCCTCTCATTTCATCAACATTGACTGCCATTTTATAACACATTGCCTTCTCCCGCTCATTGAATGGCCGGCAACGAACAACAACTTTGACATTATCAGAATTATCAGGTTTGTCAGGCTTTTCAGATCTGTTGATCTACAAGGAGAAACAAATGCCCAATTATTATTCAACAAAGAGCAAGAAACAAAACTGAGATGTAAAACCATGACTGGCAATTATAGTTATAACTCCAGCAGAAAAGAACTCTTTCTGAAGCAATTTGGCAATCACTCCATATTTTTGGAAAATATGAGATCTGATATTTTTGGATTATATTTAATTGGCCACTGAAAAACTAATAAGAAACATCAAAATGTTTTATGAAATATTTTTTAATTTGATCTGTCAAGCTTTTCTTGTTTTTAGGCTCAATAAGGATACTTTACTGTAGATGTTTTAGAACCACCACTCTTCACCTGAGCTTTCTTTTTACTAAAAATCATGAAAAAAAAACTATTTTTTTTTTTGTTCTTCTAAAATAAATGTACTGTGCATTGCCAATTTACACCTACTAAATTCTGGACAGGTTCATACATATCATGAGCATTGGTTTATTTACACCATGGCCTGCTGAATAAACCATAATCACCCATTTCATGTATGATGCCAAGCAATAAGCCATGGCTTGCAAACCATAAAGGCTGGGTTTACAAATTGCACTAAGCCACATTGTAGCACAGCAAGTGTGTGAATCCAGTCACCTTTACTTTCACAGTGCACAGATGAAATTGGCAAATGTACAGTGTTGAGCAGAATACACAACAGTTAAGAAGTGTCATTTCTCCAAGAAACTTCCTGATTTGTGAAGCGTGCAGTATTATCAAACTACTGGAAATAATAGGTAGATGAACAGTTACCCAATCTTTTCCCAGCCTTTTCCACTAGAAAAACCTTCCAACAGTCACCAAATCAAATCATCCTTTGCTTCAAAAATTCTTTGTCACTTAATGAGAAGTGACTTAATGAGAAATTCAGCAGGAAACTATACATGTATAGTTTTACATGCACATATATAATGGCATTTGTATCCTAATAAAAGTTTTCATGTCAAATCTCCAAATTTTGAGGTTCACCATCATCATCTCTTTTTATTACAGTCCAAAACCAGTACAGGTTTGAGTTGCCTATGCAGCCATCATAATTTGTAACTGATCTCCCTCCTCTCAGGGGGCAAAATCAAGTCTTTCATCTCACGTAACAGCTCTAAAGGTCAGGAGCTTTTCCACTTCCCTATCTCTGATTTGAAGCTTGGAAAAGAAGAGGAGAGCATGCACCCAAAGGATGAGCATTCACCCTTCTGCAGAGGCACAGCCTTCTTCCCAGCCTTGGGCCCGTAGGTGTGCATTCTCACTACAGTTGCTGTGATTCATTTCCAAAGAGTTCCATGTGTCTCAAAGTTCAGCACAAATCCAGGGACAAATCTTTAACCCCTTTCCAGCTTACATGTATTCCCTTTGCCATAGTTAAGGAAACTGCCAATTCTTGCCCAAAGCTTCAGGAATTTAAAAACAAGTCATATGCCCCAAGGATTTCCTAAAGGCCAATGGAAGGAAAAGAAGCAGCAGCCCAAGACCTCTCATTGGCATTTAGATCCAGCTCCATGACCTGCTGAGTTTACCACCTATAACTCAGCAGATGTGAAGAGTTCTGGAAAACAGAAAGTCAAGACTGTCTGTTCAGCTAAGACATACTCCAAAAGGCAGCAAATAGAAAAAAGGTTGTTAAGGGAAGAGAAAGGTGGTGGCCTCACTCATTAATGGCATGTACTCCCAGACTATTTCTGAGCTAATGCAGCCTCAAAAGAAAAAAGGTTGTTCATCTCTGGCTTGGATATTTAAAGAACACTGAATGTTATGTCTCTGACCCTTCTGAATTTCAAAGCATTATTTTGCCATTTGATCCTTCTCTGTCTTACAATAATGAATTAGTCACCAATAAAACTTCTGAGAAAAAAAAAAGGAGGTAAACATAATATCTAGAATCTATATGTTAATTCAGTCCAACGTTTTCTAGATATTTGAATCTGATATTTACCCAAAACTCCCTGGACAGCATTAGAGGAAAAGAGTATATAAACATAATAATCTGCAGACAGCTTTACAGATGACTTTTATCAATTCACAGCAAACCAAGGACATATCAGAAGGCATCGTATTTACTGATATCAGTAGTACCAGGAAAAAAGGCTGGCCTTGCTTCAATAAAGACAAATAATGTAACATGTAAGAGGGATACAGTGCAGAATTAGAGAACCTGTGTTTTGCATAGATGAGATTTCAGTTTTCATCACCATTTAAGAACTACCAGAAATGACAATATCTTTACATAAGTCACAGAGGCTAGGACTGAATCATTATATCAATGAAATTTAATAATATATTGGGCTAGATATTGAACATGAACACATTTGCAAAATCAAACAAACCACAACCCAAAACCCTAAGAACTGTGATAGTTCATGAAGTTTTATTCAGATATGTTTTAAGCATTATATATAAATGTATTTATTCCCTTTTTAAATATAGTTTTAATCTAATACACCAGCTTAAAGAATCTGTGGAATGTACTGCCAGGGCCGCAGCTAGGGTCTGTGTCACCCGGGTCAAACATGGATTCCACGCCCATTTTGGTGCCCCCCCAGTGCTCATTTTGGCACACACCCCAGCACGGCGCCCGGGGCACATGCTCCGGTTGCCCCCCCTAGTTTCAGCCCCCTGTACTGAATTCTTATTATCTTCTGACAAGATTTTCATTCATTTCAAAAGTGCTGGGTCACAAATCACTAACAGCTAGCATGGTGTAGTTGTTAAGGTGTTGGACTGGCATTGGGGAAATCCAAATTTTAATCTACTTTCAGCCACAGAAGCTGCCTGGGTGCTTCTGGGGCAGTCACTCTTTCTTTGCCCCGCCTACCTCACAGGGTTCTTGTTGGGGAAGAGAAAGAGTAGTAGAAGGGAAAGCGATGTATGCAGCATTGAGTTCCTGAATGAAACATGGGATATACATTTAATCAATGGATCAATCAAATAAACCAATTAGCCATCCAGATCTAAGATACAAATAGAATAATTGTACCATTAAACAGATTAATTTTCCTGATTTTTAAGAGTGATTTGACTAAAATGAAAATTATACTGAGAGGATGAAGTGATGAATCTAAACATCATTATAAACATCAAACAATAGGGTTATGAAGCTCTTTGGGAGCGCTTTGATTCATTGGAAATTTGAATGAAGCACCTTCCAAAGCAGCTGCATGAAATGAAGCAACGACTGCTTCTAATAAGTGGGATATAGAAAGCAAACTGGCCCACTAAGGCATGTCAGCTCTACCTCAGCTCAGTGGAGCTATGCACTTTATTCAGACAGGTTGTCTGGAATGCATATATCCTTATCAAATATTAAAGATAAGGAACATCTAAAGGTATCTGAACATTTTGTATAACACAGTCCATTTCCAAACCAATGTATTGCTAGTCCTGATATCACATTTCACAGTTCACTGCTAATAGGTTTTCACATAAGAGTGAAAAAGATGAACTATACAAAAGTGGTTATGTGGGTTATGAAATAAAATAGGTTTATTTCAAAAAAAGAGAGTTACAGCATCCCAGTCTTATTCTCTGTGCTCAGATATCCAGGAAAATGCCTTCCTTTTCATCTTCCTATCTTCAGATTCCCTTATCAATTTCACAGGATCATCAATTTTGCAGCCCCAAAGTGCAAAAATGAGACAGAGTTTAATTAATCCAAACCCAATGACTAAGATTTCAGAGGAAAAATCATGTTAGTCTGTTGCTGCAAAAGCCTTACAGGGCTTTGACAGGCAAAATCAATTATGGCATAAACTTTGGTTGATCACTGTCTACCTTATTGGATGCATGAAATATAACATGTGACAAAAGGGAATGAGTCCATCAAAACACACATCATAACTTTAGGCTCCCACAAAACATGTACTAACGTTGTTATGATAATTTTAGAGAAACTATCCCCCAAACTGGCAGCCTCCAGATATGCTGGGCTGTCTCTTGACTCCCGCAACCAGCACTAGGTTCATGTGAGATGGCAACGAGAGGCGGTGTCGTCTATCACATCTGGATAGCACAAGGTGGGGAAGGGCTGCCTTAGACTGAGACCTCGCACCGCATAGGCGCTGGCTGTGATTGCTACCTAACGTCCTTGCGTTATTGCGGATTCACAATCCATTCCGTTCGTGCGATTTTACTGCGAAAGAGGTCTCCGGGTCCACTCCAGGAGGATCCGCCTTGCGAGACACGTGAAGGCACCTCCTGACGCTCTCCGAGGCCCTCTCCATAGCCCCACTAGAGACGCCCGCATCCAGCAGCCACCCTGCCGCTCCGTCACCCTCCGCTGCCCTTCCACCACCTGATGCCAAGCCTCGCTCGGCTCTCCTGGCAGCGCCACCCTAGCAACGGGCCGCGGCGCGCCGGGGCAAAGAAGCTGGGGGAAAGGAGATGAGGGAAGGCTGGGGTTGGCTGCTCACCGGCATGCTGCCGCCGCCGCCGCCCGCGATGGACTCAACGGGGCTCGAAGGCGTCGCTCCGGCCCGAGAGGGAGAGAAAGCCGGAGGGGGCGTTCACAAGATACAAGGTACCCGTCGGCTTTGCTACAATTGTAACAATAACGGGGGCCAGTGCGCTTGCGCCACCCGAATGACAGAGCGAGCAGCCCCTCCAGCCCTCGGCGTCCTGCGGAGGCTTCTCAGCCAATAGGCAAAAAGCTCGAGCCGGTGCTCCTCACGTATTGGTGCTGAATGGTAGCCAATGAGAGGACGAGGATTGTAGCGCGGGGGCTGCGGGAGAAGGCAGGAGGAGGAATAGAGGCGCCCTGGGGATGAGGTCTCGGATGCAAAGGACACGGCAAGAGCCGCTTGTTCTTCCCTGCCATCTAGGGATCGTCCGGGTTTTGCAGCGCCCAACTGATAGCTCTCGTCTTTGTGCGCCTGGACACTTGGGTGCTTTTCCTGTAAGATGGGAACAAGGCTGCTTCTCTGGACGCCGTCACTCCAGGGTGATCTCTGCAGACGAACTCGGGGATGTGCTCTGTTGAATAGGTTTGGCTAGATGAGATGAGTGTCTCGAATTAACTGATTGGAAAAAGCGGACGGTAATTTGGATTATAACATCCGCCAGCCTGTCCTCGGGGTGGGGGGGGGGGGCGGGCGGGAAATCCCCGTTCCTTGCTTCCTTTTCTTTCTCTTTACGAACCGTCGGCCAGAATGGGAAAATGGGGTTAAGCAGCTGTCATGGAATCAATGCGTGACACTTATCCTGTAAGAAAAGACTGTCCTTCAAGTCAAGGCTCGATTTTAACATTGTGCATTGTCGACTTTTTTTAAAGTGTCATGTAAATGTTCATGGATAGAGGCCATTCAAAATTAGAGAATGGCCAGGAAGATCGGTGGGCTTCTGTATTAGAATGGTATTATGCAATCATCCTGCCACACACCCAGTGTGTGTGTGTGTGTGTTGGGGATGGTCTAGATGTTGCTGCCTTCTAGTTATCCCAATCCTGTATTTTGTTTTCTGCAAAAACAATTAAGGTGCTCTGTTTTTATTAGAGGTGCTTGGTGCTGCCTGAATGGAATCAAACTGCCATGATTTCCCATTGGGACCTTTCATCTTAATCCTTTTTATCCTATTGAGCAAATGGCCATAGAAACAATAAATACTTTTATCTATCTATCGATCGATCATATTTTTATCACCGCCCATCTCCCCCACACGGGGGACCCTAGCAGTTCACAGTAAAATGTTAAAATTCATTAAAAACATAAATAATATCAATAATCAATAAATATAGATATAAAATATAATAAAATCCAAGTGACGGCAGATTTAATTCACCCCAAAGGGACAAGACCAGCCCTGGCAGGCCTAGGGAACCAACCAACCCCAAGAGTGGCTCCTCCTCTCCCCACTCCAGGCATGGTGACAAAACGAGGTCTTCAGCTGTTTTCTGAAGTCCAAAAGGGAGGAGGCCAACCTCACTTCCGTGGGAAGGGTGTTCCAAAGGGCGGGAGCCACTGCAGAGAAGGCCCGCCTCCTGGACCCCACCAGATGAAATTCTCTTGCAGACAGGGTCCATGGCATGCCCTCTCTGCATAACCGGGTGGGCCGGGTTGATGTAATGGGGATTAGATGGTCCCTCAGATAGCCTGGACCCATGCCATGTAGGGCTTTAAAGGTGATAACCAACACCTTGAATTGGACCCAGAAGCAAACTGGCACCCAATGCAGCTTGCGGAGCAAAGGAGTAATATGTGCTGACCTTGAAGCACCTAAGATCACCTGCATGGCTGCATTTTGGACCAGCTGTAGCTTTCGGATACTCTTCAAGGGTAGCCCCATGTAGAGCGCATTACAGTAGTCTATATGGGAGATGACCAGGGCATGAGTGACTGTTTGAAGGGCCTCTCACTCCAGGAAGGGGTGTAACTGGTGCACAACACAAAGTTGTGCAAAGGCCCTTCTGGCCACGACTGCCACCTGCTCATTGAACAAGAGTCGTGAGTCCACAAGGACCCCCAAGTTATGCGCCGGATCTGTCTAGGGCAGTGCAACCCCATCCAGAACTAAAGATGGCAATTCTTAGGAGAAGGAGAAAGAGGAAGAACAGTTAATCAGAAAGTACAGTTATAGAACTGTAAAGTTGCAGTGTTTCAAAACCATGCAGCATATCACTACTTATGTACATTCAAATTAGACTGAAGATAAACAAATTTAAATTTAGCTATTTAGCCTTTGGGAGAAAACATAATGCCAAAATGTAAAAACCCGATGTACTGGTTAAACTCAGGTAGGTGGCTGTTTTTATTACTAATTCTTATTCATAGAGAATTTCAGAGTTTAATTGTAGAAAGCAAAAAAAAAACAATTAACAGAATAAAGCAAGCACCCTTTTCCATTAGTGACTCATTACTGACACAACATGTTGACAGGCATTTCCTGAATTGATATTTGTTTCTTTTCAAGGTCATCTGGGATACCTCATCAGTTTTCTGAAGTTGAGATTGGTTTTACAATTTTGTTGAAAAATAATTTTTCAGATGTTTTCATTTGAACACAGTTGTGTTCTAAAATGTCAAGAATAAAAAGAAAGTCTTAAATGAAACAAATACTGTAGTGGTTGTTTTTTTAAAGAAAGGGCTGGCTGATGATATATATTGAATAGAAGTAAGTTAGGAACCTAAAGTTAAACCTATGGGCTCCACAATCTTAAATCTCTTCCATGGATGCAATGGGATAGAAAAGTATTTGATTTTTTCTAGATCTTGCTTTTATATAACCACTATGAACAATGCCTGGTTATTCCAAACCACTTGCTGGCTGGGGAATTCTGGGAGTTGAAATCCACACATCTTCAAGCTGCCAAGGTTGAGAAACACTGGTCTAGATTATAGTCTGAACTACATTACTTGCATGTCACTGATTTCAATGGAATTGTGAGTTTTTTGCTACATTTCTACTTTCAATTTCAGCAACAAATTATTATTATATTAGTACTGTAATATTCCTAATCCCATGGGTGCGGGGGAATTGAAGCCATAATGATCCTTAGTCCTTTGTTAGTCTTATTCTCAATACGGAGGCAGAGATCCCAAATTCTTTCTTATAACTTAAGATGTAATGATCTTCAAAGATATGAAGGATTGACTAGTCATACACACAGACACACAAAACACTAATGACAGGGAAAACAGTTGTAAGTTCCTACACATACACACACACACACATTTATTCATTGCATTTATATGGCCACCCATCTTGCAAATGCAACTCTGAGGCTAACAACACTAAAATAAATAAAACAATAGAAAAATATTACCAAAGAATTAAAATGGTCACCTAGACCCAAACAAAACAATTAACAGAGACCTCTCAACTGGCCATCTAACCTCCCGACCTGCAGGCCCTGTGGCACATCCAGGTAAATGCTTTACGAAAAGCCAGCAGGGTCAGGGCCAATCTGATCTCAGGGGGTATGATGTTCCAGACATACAGATTCCAAAATCCTTAAACATTTTCCCAGGAAGTGATTTGTACTATTTGCTAAAAATGTGGCAGAATTGACCTCAGACCTATTCTATCCTACTGGGGCCAAAAGACCCTTCTCTCATGCAACACAGTGTTTTAATCAGGACTTATATTTACAAGATAAGAGAACAGATATCAAGAGAAATGTAAGCGCTACCCTTTCTAAAAGTCTTCCACCTCAAATAATTTAATGAACATTCTGAAGCTTTACTGTATGGAGGAAAGAAGAGGGAAGGATTGGAAATTGGAATCAACCTCCCTAAATGAGCTCTCCTCTATAAGGAATGCTTGGGTATGCTTATAACTTGATTTTTCAAGGTAATGAATATGCCTATCAACACAATTCTTTTACGAAGCCTACTGTAGGTTTACAAAATAGCATGAGAGCTTTCTGATATCTAAATAGTCTTTCTAAGGCAAGAAGGTATTTGCAAATCTCTCTAAAATTGGAAACATCCCAGTTTCATTTTTTCAAGTACAGGCAACCAATTATTACTTCCTTATTTCATTTTCCAAGTAAGCTCTGAGCAAATATGCTCTGTAATTTATTTGCAACACATGATTTCTCAAAATATTGGCCCAGTGGTACTTCCTGTATGTGCCTGGTTGGTTAACTGGATGTACTGATTTGAATTTCCTACCTGCCTTTTCTCAGGAATCTGAAACAAACACGATGTTTTTTAAAATAATTTTTATGAAGAATTTTGACTAAAAAGTAAAAAACTAACAAGAACAATTATCAAGAAAAGAAAGGAAAAAAGAAAAAAAGACAGTTCAAAAGAAAGAATGAAAAGAAATAGAAAGAAGTAGCTTCTAATTTTATTTGCAGCAACTATAAGTACAATTACAAAATTACTTTTTCTCTATGATTACAAAAAGAAAAGCTCTTTTTTTTTCTATTATCTCTTTTTTCTAATCAAAGCCATAAATCATAAGATCATTTTTTTTCTGTTCCATGCAAAAAGTCTGTAAGGGGTTTCCAGTCAGCAATAAAATATGTTGTTTTTTCTCTAAACTAGGAAGTCAGTTTGGCCATCTCTGCAACAAACACAATGTTTTTAATAAAAGTGATTGCTATTCCTGGCTATTCTAGCCCAGTCTGCACAAAACTCATAGGCTAGGATTTGATCCTCCTTTACAGTCTTATGCAAGGCCTGGCCAAGCTGGTGATGACTTCCAGATGTTTGAACTAGAAGCAACATTCTCTCTCTCTCTCTCTTTCTTTCTCACATTTCTGTATTGCCCATCTCACAAGTGACTCTGGGCGGTTTACAATTCAATTAAAATAACGAGATTAAAACAGTCCAGGGTCCCCCATGTGGGGGAGATGGGCAGTAATAAAAATATAATAAAATAAATAAATTTAAAAAATCATAAAAACAAATAGATCATAAAAATGTAAATATAAAATATAGAAAATATTTAGAATTTATAGAAAATATCAATTCCTCGGGGCCACATCATGGCACCAGCCACCCCCATGATTGACTATCCCCCCTCCTGCCCAAGCGAGCTGGCACAGCCAAGTCTTAACTCCCTTTTGGAAGGCCCAGAGAGTGGGGGCCTGCCTCTGTGGGTAACTTATTCCAGAGGGCGGGGGCCACAGCAGAGAAGGCCCTCTTCCTGGACCCTGCCAATTGACAAACTCCCATGGACAGAGTCTGAAGCATGCCCTCTCTGCCTGACCCGGTGGGACGGGTCGATGCAATGGGGTGAGGCGGTCCCTCAGGTAACCTGGACCCATGATAACTGAGACACCAGGGCTGGGCTAGCTGAGAATTATTGGAGCTGTCACCCCATGAACATATTCAATGCATACATTTCAACTTCCACAGACTTTAGACAGAAGTTCAAACAAACACAACTGATACTGTTGCTGCTTGTTTATTTGATTTGAACCTCCCCTTTCGCTTCACTCTGAGGGAAAGCTCCCGTTGGCCTGCTGTAGCAGAAGCAGAACACTGAGATGGTGAAGCAGGAACGCCTCTTCCTTTCCCACCATATTCTCACCCTCACCTTGGCAGCTCCGTGCAGAGTCCCACGGAGTATCTCCCAGAAGGCGTGGCCTACACGAAGAGGGAACTGGAGCCTGAGGCAGACTGAACCCGCCCTCGGAAGGAGCGTCCCAAGCTTTGTGCTTTCGGGGAGGGCGCTTGTCAACGGCGGAACTGCCGCTGCTGCTCTTCGGGGCTAATGCTTAGGAGGGGACGTGCCAGCGGACCGGCTCCCCCCCCCCCCAAAGGGGTTTAGGGACTTAAGAAAGGACCGCTGACTTCACCCCCGCCCCGCGCTAGAGACGCTTCCCGCTCCTCCTCCTTTTCGCCGATCAGCCTTTGCCGAGAGACGAGCAACCCAGGATGAGAACAGCAGCAGCCGCAACAATAGCAGCCGCAACAGTAGCAAAGACATCAAGGGTAGAGCCTCGCTTTAGCGACCGGGTCCTCTCGGGTCGTGCCAGTTAGGTAAGAGCCCATCCGAGGAGAAGAGGGAGGCGCACGAAGGTGACGCTCGTCGCTGCACCGCCAGCTGCGCTCTTCTCCCTGTTCCTGGAGGTGGCATCCTTAATGGAGTTGACCCATTTCCCCCACTCCCTTAGTCGTTTCGCCTGGGGTCTGCTTTGCAAGCGTGACTTCTGTTGTTTGTTTTTCTTCTTCTTTTTTTTTAAAGTACCAGCCACTCATATGATCTGAGTCACGTGTTTTGTTTCCTGTTGTTTTCCTCCCGGAGAGTCGCGCTTGTGTTGGCTGCGTTTGTGCAGACGACTTGCTTGCCTGTCTTCTGTTGCTCGAGCACCTTGTTCATCGTTCGTCGCCACGCACTCAGTTCACACCACACACTTTGGACAGATAAAGATCTAGTGGCTCCGTTTGCACAACATGCCATGTTTGCTTAATCTTGGTTACCAGTTATATGGCTTGGCTTAGAGTACAAACCCAAACCGTCTGCTTAGTGTAGTGTTCAGTGTAATGTACACATCCAGAATTAACCTGGATAATTCAGTAACCAGCAGTCACTGTCAATCAGCAGTACTTTGCACCTTACATTTTAATTTTCCAAGAAGCTTCCCTTTAATAAGTTATGAAAAAATTCCAAACATGTTGCATCTCACACATAGATGCTATAAAATGTTTATTAACCTTTGCAGTGATGCAAAAGACTCTGTAATAAATTATGAAAGGCTCCACATTCATGAAATTTAGATTTGCATAGGGCTTTGTGGTTTGTTTGTTTTTTGTGTGTGGGAGTTATTTCCCACTCTTAAACACAGTTTCCTAGTTGCATGCAAAAGAAGTTACACTTACAGTAAACATAAACTGAAACTGTTACAGTGCCACTCTTTAAGTGAACCTGGGAGAGGGCCTGGTCAGAGATCTGTTAGTGCAATCTCCCAGTCCTTCAGCCTGCAGGAACTCTGCTCTCCCAGCCCCTGCTACTCAGCCTCAATAATGTGGCCAACAAGTAGTGCCATCCTTGCAGTTTTAATGCAAGAAAGTTAAGGAAAGTGGTTGGTGGACTCCCTGGCTTTTTTCCATCTCCCATTGGGCATCAGCTACCAATGGGAAAAACAATCTCCAGTCCCCCTCTTTAATGTATGGTGTGGCCAGGCCGGGTGAGTGTAATGGATGCTTTGAATGGCAAGTTCATTGGACCAACAGAGCAGCGGACAGGTCATAGGCATGGAAGCAAGGTTGCAAGGAAGTTTGGGCGCCCTTTTGCCCTCCCAATTCACCCCAGGCTAACAGGCACAGAGGAAGGGGGTGGAATGAAGCAGGAGGGCATGACTGAAAAGGAGCAAGTTCTGTCCTCAACTTGTGCTGCAATGGAATGGCGCTGCTGGCAGCGAGCAGCCATTCCAACAGCATCCAGAAGTAGCCTGGGTCAGAGGCAAAGGAGGGACACCATTGTCCCTACAACCAAAGGAACAAAAACAGCAAAACATACAGCCAGGTTAAACTCTGGATGGCACAACAGTAGGAAACTTGCAATGCACTCACTGATGACAGAACAAACAACATCCATTTGGCAGAACCTTTTCCTTTTTTCTTTTCTCCATTTCCAACTGACCTTCTTTGCAGCAAACAAATACCTTTGTAACAGAGCACTGGTGAAAAGTGGCTTCCTCTCCCTGATTAAATTGACCTTCCGTGCAGCGTTTCACTGGCATTCTCTAAACTTTTTAAACACAGGCCTAGCTCTTTCAAAGAATGCTAGTATCATGTTTTTAAAAACAGGGTGCTAAGCTTGTGATTGTAAGGATTCCAGATAAGCTCTATCAAGCATTTTGGAAAATGATGTGGACAGATACCTGTGCAGAAGCCAGGTGTCCAGGCGCTCCTACAGCCCAAGCCAAAATGGCCATGAAGGGCAGTGTCAGCAACTAGAAGGGGAGCATGCCCCCAGGATCCTAAAGCACTCAGCGGTGTGTGTGTGAACTGTAGGCCTTCCAGTAATTCTGTTGACTGCCTAGGCAAGTCCCTGCAGTTTTCTTGGCAAGGTTTTGGAAGTGGTTTGCATTGCCAGCTTCTTCCTAGGGCTGAGGGAGAGAGACTGGCCCAAGGTCACCCAGCTGGCTTCGTGCCTCAGGCGGGACTAGAACTTGCCATCTCAAGTTCTAGCCCAGTGCCGATAACCCCTACACCAAACTGGCTCTGAAAGTGGTCAAGAGGAACTGAGTCGATGACCGCATCATCAACCAAATGTGTTAAACTATGAATTCTCAATTTTCTTCAGGCCGTGGAACCTGTTCATGAAGAAAAAAAAAATTCCTGGAATCAAGAGGGGTGGGGTTTCTGAATGTCAGCTAACAAACCTCTGCCCTTTCCTCTGGACCTTAGAAAAATTGTTAGGGATGCAAGTTGCAGCATCAAGGCAGGAGCAGATGTCTGAGGGCATTCGAAGTTTTCTTCTTCCTTAGTCCCTTGCAGAGAGTAAAACTACTGCGGGGGACTAAGGGGAAAAAAAACCCTTGAACCCATTCAATCCTGCCTCAGTGCTGCTCTTGTGGGACATCCATAGCAATTTTTCTAGCTGACCAAAAGAGGGAGGAAACCTTCCACAAGGGAGTAAGGAAAAACAAAACTCGCTGCAACAGATTAAGTCTTGCAGAGGTTCCCCCTCCCCACATTAATCCCACAGAACCCACCCTAGGATTCCATAGAGCCCAGTTTGGCAAAGCCCATGCTAGATTGTATCCATGGAAAACTGTGTTGGGAGAAGAGGGAGGACCTTATTGTAAAACCGTATCCACTAAAGGCAGCTTCAAACTGCCTCAGCTCTGGACTGGGCATAAGAGAAAAGCAACCTTATGAGGACATGTCATGTACAAATGATTACTGGGGCATGTTTGTCCTATGATTAGAAGAATGTTAGAATCAGCTTCAAATCAGCCAATACAAATCCTGAAAAACAGAGCAGTAGAGGAAAGGAAGGGCCAGTCTGATCTAGTGGTTAAGGCATCAGACTAGAAACTGAGAGGCCATGAGTTCAAGTGCCGCCTTGGGCACAAAAGCCAGCTGGGTGACCTTGGCCTAGTCCCTCTTTCTCAGCTCTAGGAAGAAGCAGGCAAGGGCAAACCACTTTCGAAATCTTGCCAAGAAAACTGCAAGGGCTAGTCCAGGCAATCACCAAGAGTCAAGACTGACTCAAAGGCACCCTGTCCCCAAAAAGGAAAGGAATTCCAAAAGTCTTTTTTTTTAAACCACATTTGGCAAAAAGATTGAGTAAACATATAGCACCTCATCCTCCATGTTTACGATTGTCATTCTTACAACTTTTTGCTACTGGCTATGCTGACTAGGGCAGATAGAAATTTCTATCATGGAGGACACAATCACTCAGGCTTCACTGATATATTCCAGATATAGTAAGCTTGAACTCCCATCATCTCCCAGCCCAGCCAGCACTGCTGAGTACCAGGTTAGGAAAATTGCCCTGGTTGTGATCTTGGCATGATATGTAACATGGGGGTACCTGAACTCTCTTCTGTGACTGCCACAGTCTCGCAATGCATAGTTGGAATGCATGAGTAGACTGCTGCTCATTGGCATGGAATGAGACCTGGTATTTCCCAACCACCTTGCTAAGCTTCTGGCAAGTCAGGATTAATGGAGTCACCCAGCCATTTCTGGGGTTACCAAACCATCATTCTGGCACAAAAAGCCTGTTTGCATTAGTGATTTATCACCACTCTTATGCCTGAGGGAGTAGCGTGGGAATCACCTAACTCAGTTCTTCATTACGTATTCTGGATAGATCTGTGTTCAACTGGTGGCTGCAGCATTCATCACACAGACTGGATAAGGAATGCAGGCTATTTGACATCCTGTTCATTGCATGGTCTTAGAGCCTGGGGTAATTTCTTTCTCCTTCACACTTGACTTATTTTTATTGCTGAGGACTTCCAAAATCTCACCATGCATAAATATTGGCTTCTTGTGCCTAGAAATTGACAAATCTGTCAGACAAATCTTTCACAGCCGATCTCTGTAGGCATTTGTGGGATTGCTTTGAAGGAAACAGACTCACATGGTCCTCAGAGGTTCCACACAGAAATATAGTGGGTATTAGAGTGTAACCAAGTGAAATGGAGACTCCCAAAAGGAGGCAGAATATCAGGTTTTTATCTAAGAAAAAGAGGGTGTAAAAAAAATGAGTGCACTTTGCTACACTTTAACAATTGCCAATATAGCATGGGGAGCCATTAACTGTTGCTGGCAATGTAAGAGACAGATTAGCTGAGCATTTTTCCACCTTATATTCAGCAAGAGACATAAGAGTCTTAACTGGGCGATATCTTAACAGCTTACACTGTTGTATTATTGTTGCTTCAAGCAGCAAAGTCCAAATGAAATGGCCTTGTACTTACTTCATGGCTTAGGAACATGCGTGTTTTTTCCCAGACTGCTTGCCTATTTTCCTGCTGTCACTTCACTCTGAAAACAAAGATTTGTGCCTAGGCATTTATTGGACATTAGATGAGGAAGATGCAAATGTACAGCCTTGCAATGCACCCCTTGGATGGAAAGTAATTCTACTTTTACTGTATGTTTTTGCTCTTTTAATTATTATATGGTATATCATTTCTGTTACATGCCCATTAATGTCTCTGGAAACATCGTAAGAGCAGAATATCTGAGATATAAATGGGATATATCAGAAATTGTGGGTTTCTCCATCAGAGAAGAGAGTTAAAATGGGGGAAAACTGTCTCTTCAACAGTAAATCTAATGGACATGGCTTGAAATGTATATATTTATGTCTTTTTTATTTTGTATTTATTGGGCATATGAGATACCAGTTGGGTTTATTAAAACATGATACATCAACATTGGTTGATATATGCAAACCATGATTCATAAACACAATGGCAAGGGTTTTGCAATATACTACATTACACTAAGCCAAAATAAGTTAAACCTCATCAACCTAGGTATTGTTTAATAAAGGTTTGGTTGCAAATGCTTAATTGCCAGGGACATTTTCTCTTCTGGCCTAACCATGTCCTAATGTTGCCGTTTGGTCTGAAATATGCAGGATTGTTAATATTACTGCTTTCAATTCTAGTGGTTGCTGTAAAGATGGAGATATTTCTTTAGATTCTATTCTTAGTTCTTGGAATGAATCTTTATACCCCAATCGGGGGAGATGGGCGGTAATATAAATTTAATAAATAAAAATAAATAAATAAAAGGCTTCCAGCCTGCAGCATAGTTAAAAGAATTATAACTCTGGGGAGATAAGTCCACTTGTGATTTACAACAGTGGAGGATGTGCTTTCTCTTGTAAAACATGGCTTTTGGATTTTGGACAGCAAAATCCAAAAGCCTTTGCAGGGCTTTGTAATAGACAGCATTTTTCTTTTCCTTTTAATATGTATAGCACTGAAAACAAAAATCAGAATGAAGGTACCCCAGCCTTCTTGAAGCAATGCAAGCAAAATGTTAAGTTGCTTTGCTTATCATCATTTGGGTAATTGCTGGAGATAGAATGCAATGCTTGGTGGTTTTACTTTTCCAAATCAGTATGTGTCACAGCTTTCTAACATTTCTCTCCTCATCACCATTTCGCAGTTGGGGGATAATTTCTGTGGTGACAAAGTGAAAGTAATTCAATGTATGAATAAACTCCTGAGTGTAAACAGCTTATCCTGTGAAAATATCTATTACTATGCGAAGTGATACAAAGCATCTTCTCTGTGGGGACCACAGAGCATTCACTTAGGAGAGATGAAAAAAATTGAGTTAAGACTTCTAGATAGAATCCATTCATTTTTATCTTACCAGGGAGCTGGCACAAATAAAATAAAAGATTATTTCTTGTGATTGACATTAAATATGTATTTATAAACCTCATTTCATTGATAAAACAATGATTTACTCCTGTAAATTTAACTTACATTACAAAATAGCTGGGAATATTTATCACCACAGCATAGTGGACATGCTGCCTAGGTAAGATTGGTCCCATATCAAATCATCGTGGTGTTCCTATGAAGTAGAAGTGCAGATCCTGGCACAGTTCAACTTTCAGTAGTCTTGATTGGCATAGCCAAAGTTCATCAATCTCCTGAGGTTTCCTAACCCCACTGTAAAGTACAGCAAATAGGGTTTCAGCCTCTTGAACACCATGTCTCCTTGTTGGTATGTGGCTGTCCACTAACTACAGTCTGCAAACAGACTCATTTGTGCATGCAATGTTATTGTGGGAGTAAAATAATAATTGGCTGTGTTATGGTTGTTTTAAACTTCCAGATAGTAGTTCCTGCCCAGAAAATAGGCCTATTCATTAACAGCTATGAAGTGCACTGGGCCTTCAGAGAGCCAGAATCTTGCTTTGGTGTTGGAGCATGCTCTAGCAAGAGAAGCAAAGGTTTGGAAAGCACCAGTCTTCCGGGATTTCACACTGAAGGTATGTTCACATATGTGAAAGGGTGATCTTGACTGAATGGAGTTTGAGACCCACATGAGATGAGAAGTGCCCTCTGAATCCCCCAAACTTAGTATGGCCATCACATGCACTCACATTCTTCCCACATGCAATGTTCACAATGATATGTTATAGCTTATGTATGTTTGCTATCATTTGCATAAAAACAAATTCTATTCTAGAGTGAACATGGGTAAAACAGTAAATTCTGTTCTTGCTTTCCTTGACTACACTTATGAATATCCTTGTACTTTTCTGGGGAAAGGATCTGGGTGTAAACCTCCAGAGATGGGTATTATTGTATCCCAATTACAATGAGGTGGAGAAAAATCCCTGGCATCTTAATATGCACATGCCCAACTTTTATCAAGTACTCACTTTTATGATAATGAATTCGGAGAGATTCCAAATGATTGTACTGCTTGTTTTAATTCAGTTTTTCCATTTAGGGCACAGATATTTCTCCACTGTCTTATGACAAAGCTGTTTTGTGGATTGGAAAGTTAAGCTCACTCTTTCAGTTTTGCTTTCAAACATTTTCCTTGGCTGTCAGCTTTCTGAACCGGTTGTTAGCATCAGTAAAGGTAAAGATCTCTGGCCTCTCCTAGTTGTTTCTGTTAACAGTGGGAAATGGAAAGGGGATATCATCACACATGTAATGTCGGATAACTGAATCTTCAATCCTCAGCAAGACTCCCTGGAAAAAAGCTCATTGAGGCTTCTTCCAAGTGTGGAAATAATTGCAGCCTTACAGCACAATCTTATATGTACATATGTACTATATGTATTTGTTAGATTTACTATCCCTTCTTTCCTCCAGGAGCTCAAAGCAGCTTTCATGGGGGTCTCCCTTCATGTTTACCCTTGTACTAGCAACCCTGTGAGATTGGTGGGGCAGAGAGAATGACTGGGTCAATGTCACCCAATGAGGTTCCATGGCTGAGAGCAGACTTGAACCTGGACTTGCTGTTCCTGAACCATGATACTATGACCTAGGATAATTTTCACTGTTGACATTGCAATTTGAAAGAAGCATGAAAAAGATGAAGTTATACACAGACTATATGGAGGTGCTGTTGGTAACGAAAAATCTGCACTTGGACTGAAGTCTGTTCTGAGTGGGATTGGACTCCCCCAGGAAAAAAAAAAAGTTCACACTTCGGGGGTGCTTCTTTTCCCCAGCAATCACTGGATTTACAGGTAGCAGCTGCAGCAAGAAGTATGTTTGCACAGCTACAACATTTCTGAGCCAGCTGGGCTTATCGACAGTTATCTACACCTTGGTAATAACCCATCTCAAGTACTGCAACATGATTTATGTAGACTTATCTTTGAAAAGAATCTGGAAATTGCAACTGGTGCAAAATGCAGTGGCCAAGCTGCTGAGCAGTGCAAGGTATAGGGACCATCTGATGCTGTACTAAAAGATCTGCTTTGGCTTCCAGTTGCCCACCAGCATAATTTAAGATCCTTTGAAAGTGGTAAATGGCATAGGGGCTGGCTGCTTGAGAGGCAGCTCCTTCCACTGTAAACCTGCCTGGGTCCACAGATCAGCAGAAGATGCCCACACTGTTAGGTGCTTGATTATTGGGTATGCAAGAAAGGGCCTTAATTTTAATGGTATTATTTATGTTACACATTATGCTTTATCTTTTTTATTGCTGTAAGCTGTCTTGAGTGATGGAATAAACAGAAAGTTGGGATATAAATTCAGTGATAAATAAAATACATTCTAAGTACTGATTTCTTCTTATTTGATATATAGATATATGATGTTTGTGTGTGGGTATATGTATGTGTGTTCAGCAGCTTGCACAGCAATATTGTTTTATATACTTTTTGCTTGAGAGTGGTCCTTTACTCCTTATCTCTCTGTTTCAGGCACAGTTGAAACATCTCCGTTGCATCGCAATCGCTTGTCTGTTTCTAGCAGCAAAAATCAATGAAGAAGATGAGGTAGGCTTCATTTTAAATAAGCAAAGGTTTGGACTTTGTTGAGTAATACCCAAGATATTGTCCCATTCCAAATGGGCCTGGATGGAATGGCTCATTCATCAGTCTTCATGTCCTGCTAACCGAGGGATTACAATGTCTCCCTAACTAATTTTAGAGGACCTGTTCTCATGATTCAGTCTTTGTCTCATCCACAGCCCACTGGGGAGGCAGCATAAATGTTTCCTTAGCTGTTCTCATTTTAAAGTAGTGTTTTCTGTCTTTCCCAACACAAATTTGGGGTTATGAAGAATCTACAATGCCTCATTCACAATTTTGGTGATGAGGGCTGGCACCTGTCAAGCTCCGACTGGCTGAGCGAGGCTGCTACAAGCCTGACCCTTCTCCCCAGTCTTTGGTTGTTGTCCTCCATGGCTGTTTGGCCTGCAGGAGATTTTAACACCTGATTTCCATGGCAGCATCTCCCAGGTAATGCCTGACTTGTGCCTTGCAAAGCACTGTTCAGGCATTACACAGACTCCTTGTGCACGCTGGTATGCCCCTCTTCAGGAATACTGCTAGTCTTGTTATTAAACATGTGTTCAACAGCCTTTCAGAAGACCAGGAGGCCATTCTTCTAGGAGGGGAAAATAAGGTGGTGTGTGGGGCAGGTGCCTGGGATGGAACCTTCAGCACCTTTAAAGCAACAGGTGGCTAGTGTAAAGTGCTGGTCATGTCACTTGGGCTATTTTTGAATGGGGAGCTACCTGTGAGCGAAAAGGCCCATCTGACAGGTCAGGAGGATGGAGGTGAAGCCAGAGGGAGCTTGCATGCCTCATTGAGGAAGCCGCTTCATATTTCATCCTAGCACCTGCCCCACACTTATTCAATCCCATCCCAGTGCAATTTGGTGGTGGTATTTCCTGCCAGTTGGTGATATTGGATGGGAGAGGAAACAAAGCCAGGGGCGTCTACCAATCATTGTCCTTAAATTGTCCCAGTAAAGCTGTAAGGATGGAACCACCTGCAAACCTCATTACTGAGGCAGATCAGAGCTTGGCCATCAGGGCAGGGCAAACGTTGCCAGCATATTTTACTGCCAATTGAAGGCCTGGAGGAATGCAGTCAACACGAGAGTTGAGAAAAGCTCAGTACCTGGGTTCATACATTACACTAAGGCATAGACTTGCTTATTTTGGCGTAAGGTGCTGTGTGAACTCAGCCATGTCTTCATGTGGTATGTGTGAATCCACCCATATTGGCTTATCTAACCCAGCAGAACTTTTTAAAAAAACGTATCTTAACATGATGTGTAAACTCTGTCAGTTTTGAGTTACTGCATTTGCTGCCCCTGTGAATGGATGGGAATATCTTGCAGTACCTGCTGCAGTTTTAGCACGATACCCTCAGCCAACTTGTGACAGACACTTCACTGCTGTCATAGCCATGTGCCTGAAGATAAAGTTGCAAGATAATCTAGAGTGAAATTCATCAGCCTCTTGTAAGCCAAATTGTTTTAAAAAATGGCCCCTTTCTCAAAACATCCTTTGAACCTTGGCCTTAGTTGGCAATCTGATTGCATTCCATGCAAATGTGTCCATTTCTAAGCAAGTGGCTTGGAAAACAAACCACTATGAATTATGAACCAAAGCTTCAAGTACAGATTACACAGTTAAGCTAATTTTCACACTTCACAATACAGGTTACTTCAGTGGACTTAGTCATATACATAAGGAGTTGGTATGGATGAATTAGTTTTTATTAAAACTTACGAGAATATAGTCTTGTAATACACAGTTGAACATCCTGGATGTTTTGATTTCAGAGAAGAATTGTTTTAGGAGTTATTCACTAATCACACGGACAGTCCAAAAACCAACTCTTCATCTTTCAGAGAATTGTACGCATATCACCATTACACAATACTTCATAAGAACTGAGCTTTTATTATTTCTCCATTTGTTTTTGAACAGATAATACCATCAGTAAAGAAGCTTGCATTGCAGAGTGATTGCAAATGTTCTCCAGCTGAGATTTTGAGAATGGAAAGAATTATACTTGATAAACTTCACTGGGATCTTTACACAGCAACATCAATGGATTTCTTAAACATTGTAAGCGTTAAACCTTTTGTTGGTTAAAAGACTAAGCTGACATTTTTTTAAACGTTAGTGCACATATATTCCCTTCTAGTTAGCATCACAAATTATACATTCTCAGTTACCTGCAAGTATTTTGAAGGGTATTTTTACCATAAAGATACTGAATTTCCATTTGAATATTCTACTATTCCAAACACTTAATTCTGATTTACGAATGTAAATTCCCATTTTGAAAGGACAACTGAAATGGATGTTTAAAAGAGATACTCATACTGTCCACTAGAGGTCTTTTTTTTTTCTTTTTTGCACATTGCAAAAATATTTCTAACTATCTGTACTCTTAATACTGTACATAAAAAACTTTCAAAATTTTTGCTACATTTCACAAATAGGTCATCTCAGATCAGCCTTTTTTTCACCCTGCATAAATGCACTTGACCCTCATTTTAGTTAAAATAGATCATTCTGATCTGGCACTTAAGTCATATCTTATCTGCTAAACATTTATAGAAAGAAAACTTCCCTTTAAGAAGTTACTATGTGCTATAGTAAGGCAAAAAATCAAGTGATACAATAGTGTCTTAATGCTCCTCCTTTTACAATAAACATGTAGGGGGTTTTTTTGATCCTGGAGTTTTTTGGGTAAATGTCCTGTTGTAACCAACCAGGATGATAACTCTTTATATTCATGTATCAGTGATTTTTATCACTCTCGTTTATTTTGTTGTGCTGGCTTGAATATCACTATTTTTTATTTATACAAATAAATGAGAACTCAGACTTTCTGAATTTCCAGTTGCGACAATGCAACGAATTCAGAACTAGTTACATTCAGTGTAAGCTTAAACATCTCAATATTTGGCAAATACGACACAAATGATAACAATGGAAAATAATAATAATAATAAAAGATTTTAGAGGTTCCTGCCATGAATCATGAATAAGAATTAGTTTGCACTTCTGGTCAATGACATAGGAAAACGTACAAAGTTTGTATGTGTGTGTGTGTTTGTGTGTGTGCGTGCGTGCGTGTGTATACACACACACACATACAGAGAGACTACTGATATACTGATTGTTTGTCTTCTCTCCAGTTCCATGCCATGGTGATGTCCAAGTGGCCCCAACTATTAACTAGGCTGCCTCAGAGGAATCCTTCCCGCCACGTTGCGTTCTTGACCAAACAGCTACAGCATTGTATGGCCTGCCACCAAGTGTTGCAGTTTAAGGGTTCCACACTGGCCTTGGTGATCATCACCTTAGAGTTGGAGAGGCTGACTCCTGATTGGTTCCCTGTAATTACCGATCTGCTAAAAAAAGCACAGGTAGGAGTCAGGCTGGCCTCTGCAGCTTAAGTCGGAGGCCAACACCACGTTTCAAAAAGCAAGCAAGCAAGCAAGCAAGCTGACAAATCGTTTTAAAACATTGCACGTTTTAAACAATGTACTTCTCAGGAGTGCTTGCCGGTAATTGTTAGGATGCTGTTTCCGTCAGATGCAAAACACCAGGTTAGTTTAATGGGATTAATGTTCTGATGCAGTAGAGCCATTATAGGGTTATATGGGACCATGCTTAACTTAGCTCATATTTCACAATGGAATTTGAGGTATTCCAGATGTTCTTACCTCAACCAGAGCATTACCTCTGTTCTGGCAGTTGAGAATTTGTTAGCCCCACTGTCTGCCACACAGTTTAGCTTCATGACCCATTCAGATTTCACATGGCCACGTAGTGGGTGGCTTACTGAACCAAGGGGTTGGATATTTGTTTGTTTGTTTGTTTGTTTTACCAATTTATATAGCACACACACACCCCGTCCCATCTTGCAATGGAGATTCTGGGAAACAAACACAGGATTAAAACCACAAAACAAAAGCAAAGCGACAAGTAATAATAATAAGCATAATGGTGCCCCAGGTCATAGGAAATTTAAGGGTGGCCAGTTGTGATATTAGACAAGGACTCAGCATTAACTATGAACATCACTGCTGTTAAACCTTATAGTCCAATACAGAGCTTGACCTTTGCTTTACTGTGTGCATTACATGGACTTCTTAAGGACAGAAAAGAGATCCTTCTACTATGCCCCCTTTTCCCTGTCCTCTTGAGCTGTATCATACTTGCTAAATACTAAGGAAGAATCAAGTACTGAATAAAATTATAGTGCGTCTCTTATAACTCCCAGAACATCAAGGGTCCACTGATGCAGTGTTTTAAGGTTCTCATGAAACAGAGCCGAGATTGGGAACCTGTGATTCTCCCATTGTTGCGGAGCTACATTCCCAGCTCAGATGGCCAAGGATAATGGATAAGCCAGAGAAAGAATCCACGGTTTGCTTTAAGTTATCTTGTCTGCCTTGCTCCATCATGGTGCATTTGCTCAAGGACATGGCAGTTTGTAAACAAAAGGTAGATGCAGGATTTGTTGCCACACTATTCAAGGATAGGGGGTCTGTGGCTGAAAAATAAGCCACATTTGCTATGTAGTGCTTCTGTTGGTTCAGGACTCATTTCACACCATTTTCTTGAGGGAGCAGCAGTTTTAAAGCAGAGCACTAACCCTAATTGTGGTTTAGGATACATTCACAACATTAAAAGAAATATTCTTACATGAAAAGAAATAAAAGTTTCCAAATTAAGTGTGAACTCAGCCAAAGGTTCCCCATTTGTTGTTGGCAGCTAGTCCAGGGAGAGACTTTATTTTGATTGGTTTTATAGAGCTAACTTGCTGGAATTACTGGAGTTAAACTGGTGGACTTTTTAAAGTAAATTACTAATAGCAGCTAAAAGTTAAGGAAGTGAGAAGAAAATAGTTTCATTACATTTTATTACATTTTTATTACATGACAGATTGATAGCACCAAATTCATCCACTGCAAAGAACTTGTTGATCAGCAGATCTTGGGCTTCCAGCTACCCAATGCTGTCTACATTTTCAACCCTGCAAATCAAAACATCCAAACTCACCTGGCTGAAGCATTACCCTGCTATTATTCCATAGCGGAAAAAGCAATGCAGTTTAACACACAAACCACACTTCTCAGAGTCAATGCTTATGAAGATGACCTGCAGACTGATGAATTCTATGATGGATTCAAGTACCTGTACAATGAAGGTGGGACCTCAGAAGCTGGACAGAACAGCAATATGGGAAGTGACAATATTCAGGGGCAAGAGGAAAGTATCAGCAGTTGTCCACCTTTACAACCTGCCCCTCATATCAATTAGAGAAGCCCATATAGTGAAAAGGGACCAAATACTAGACAAAGCCAATGCTATTTCTAATATTTCATCAGTGAGAACTGTGTATTAATCCGAAGTACTGCCTATGCTGTAGCTTTCAACTCTCCATTTTTAAAATACTTTGAGCAAATTTGTTTTGATTAGATCACAATATAAATCTAAAAAGACATCCATTTGGACTATGAGCAGCTGCAAGGCAAAACCTCAGGGGATTAGGATGTCCTATGTTTAGAAATATTGATCAGGGAGGAATAGGAGCTTGCCAAACTTCTTAGGACAGCTTAAGATGTTATTACTCAGACACTAGCTTGGTTCTTCTACCATTGGTTGAACTTTAGTGTATGAGTCCTCTTGTCTGAGGCTAAGTCTGCAATGTTAAGGCCTGGAGCAGAGATTTACCTGATGGCAATCAACTAAATCACCACTTGGCCACCACCTAGCTCTGCTGAGTTCAACTGCTAGTGACATGATGGTACAGGAACAGTGGAGGCTTAGTGAGCAATGTAACTTTTCTAGTTGTTGACTGATGATCTGAATGCAGGTAGCCATGGAATGGTCAGCGCACTTCAGTGTAGAATCCAAAGGTTTTCAGTTGATGGCCAAGCCTTACAGGTGAGCAATTTTTTAAAAAAAAAAATTTACACTGCTGAATGCCACAGTCACTGCTGTTCCATCTCCATAATTCATTTAGGTAGACAGTTCCCCTTTGAAAAAAAAGAAACATAGGCCTTGGGCATTGATCCCACAAAAATGGGAAAATCCTTCTCCCCTTCCCATCTGCACTGTTGTGTAAACAGAGATGAATATACACTTATGAGATCTCAGAAGGACAGGAAGTGAAGCAGGATTCCTATTGATCCAGGGCTAATTTTTTTGTCCTTAGATGATGCAGTACCATCCCATAGTACAATGGCTACAGGTACTACAGTGCCTACAGATATGGTCTGTCTTTTCATAGTTCTTAATTTTTGAGCAGGAGCTTGAACATGAGTGGCTTCTTCTGATTCTATGATTGCATGAGTTATATACATATATGCATGTCAATAGAACTGGTACTGAGAGGCTAATATTTTGGGATCATGCTGGTTCTCCAGCATCTTATAGGCCTAAAACTATCTGATAAATAAGAATGGGTGTGCGATTTCTTTTTCAAGTATATTCAGCTGCCCTGAAGGATGAGAAATGGTTGCAGGGAACAACGAAGTAGTTTTGCTGGAAGAGCGCAGGTATGTGTTCTGTTGGCTCTTCATTTGATGTACATCTTTGTCTTTCAGCTTATGCACATTTATTTCTCTGAACATTATGAAATGGTGGTCAGCCTCCCCCCTCCACTGGTTTGTATTCCGTTTGACAAATTAATTGTCTCTGAAACTCATCAGTTTTATATTCTGTAAACTGGATATTGGAACAGAAAACTTCTAGTTAGAAAGAGTGTTATTATGTTTAGGAACTCAGATACATGCTTAGCTCTGTGTGGTTGTACATGCTTCAAAAATAATTTGAAGATAATCTGAAGAAATGTGTGCACAATCACAGCATCTCTCCGCTATTCATTAATGCAGACTACCTTTTTTCAGGCAGCTACATGGGACTGAAAAATGTCTTTGGGTTCAGAGCTGCAGTAACTTTAATAAGTCAGCTTTTTAAAGCATCACCATCTCTTTTTCAACCTTGTGCAATATACGTGATGTGGCTGCTTTAATGAATAAGAGCGAGGTCTTATGATTGTACAGGTTCCAAAATACTTCTGAACAGCTGTATGTTCTTGGGCAAGTTACTTTCTACAAGCTTTATCCATTTGCTTTCTCAGAAAAGGCAATTTTGTGGCTGGCCACTCTCCTAACATTCATGATAAATTCAAAATTCCAATGGGGAGTACTAGGGACTAGTAGTGCAAACTGAGCAAAGAGATGCTTAACTGTCATAGTTTACACATATAAAATTCAGCTTCTTCCAATGCAGCTAGTTTTAATATATTGATTTTTCAGAGCTATTTAGACAAAGGCTCAAACCTCTGGCTAAATGGGTGAGAGATTTAATTGCAGGCTGTTATGTGTTAAATTGTTACAGTAGAAATTCTGAGCTGAGCAATGTAATTGCCTACACAAGATGACCACTCTCACCTTAGCTAAATCCAATAAAATGGAGATGCAAGTTTCCTGCAGAGTTTGACAGTACAGCAGAACATATTATTATAGCATCCAAATTCAGGTGTGTTTATGCCAGTTGATGTTAACATGCTGAGTAACAATTGCATCAAATCATAAATGAATTGATATGGCTACATCTTGGATATTTTACTCAAAATTATTACAGCCATTTGTTCTCCAAAACTCAGTTTCAAACTACCTTAGAAATAAATGGCTCAAAGAGCAGAGTAGGCTCAAAATCTTCTAGTTCCCAGTGGAGGAAGAACAAGAGAGACCCCCTTCCCATGGATATCAAACTATAGTATACTCCATAATTAATCATTGGATACCCAATGGAATTCTTAATTCTATAGCTGCAATAGGGGTTCTAAAACTGTAGACTGGGTCACCCCAGGAGGTCACAACCAATTTGGGAAGGGTGTCATAACATATCTAGGTGGCAGCTGTGGCCAGGAGGGCCTTTGCACAACACGTGTTGTGCGCCAGTTGTTCCCTTTCCTGGACTGTGAGGCCTTGCTCACAATTGCTCATGCCTTGGTCACTTCCCAGGTGGACCACTGCAATGCACTTTACATGGGGCTGCTCTTGAAGAGCATCCAGAAGCTACAGCTGGTACAGAATGCAGCAGCGTGGGCAGTTATGTGCACTTCTCAATCAGTGCATGTTGCACCTCTGCTCTGCAAGCCGCATTGGCTGCCAGGATTCATCCAGGTTCAATTCAAGGCTTGAAAGCATTGGGCCCGGTTATCTGAGGGACCACCTCTCCCTGATTATGTCCACCTGTCCCATTAAGTCTGGCAGAAGAGGCATGCTCTGGGTCCCATCTATTAGGGAGTGCCCTTTGGTGGGGCCCAGGAAGAGAGCCTTTTCTGTCAAGGTGCCCACCTTTTGGAATATTATCCCCACAGAGATTAGGCTGGCTCCAACTCTGTCAGTCTTTTACAAGGCCGTAAAGACATGGTTCTGTCACCAGGCCTGGGGGCCAGGTGGTGTGGCTGAGTGCATGTAATGGTTGTGGTGTGTTGATTAGTTATATTGATGAGTTTGTTTGTATTCCAACTGTGATTTATGTGTGTGTTGTCATTTCTTGTTTTTTTTTTAAAACTATTGTTAGCTGCCCAGAGTCATGGACTTGAGATGGACAGCCATATAAATTGAATGAATGACTGAATGTTTTTAAAGCTGATCAGGCTTGCACACACAAAGCAGTAAGGAAAACCTTATGTGAGTTTTGAGAGATGGCAGTCTACTGTTCCTTATTTGCTGGTTTTTAAAATTATCTTTTAATGCTATAAACTGCCCAGAGTCTTATGGAGTTGGATGGCCTTCTAAATCCAATTAATGAATAAACTCCTGACCTGCAACATTAGTCAGGGCTAAAAGGATCAGCAGTGGTCACTGTCTTGTAAGAGAGACTCTCTATTAGATACCACTGTCATGTAATGGACTTTTCGCATGGATATTGTGAAACGTGGTAACCAAAAAAACTACAGTTCTCATTCCTTACCTGTTTCCAGGTGGATATTAGACTATATTACAACAAATGCTAAAAAGGCAAGTTTTCATTATTGCTGGTTTCATTATATCTGAAACCGATTTAGAAAGTGAGCTACCTTGCATGTATCATTCAGCTGGCCCAGACAGCATTTTCAGGTCATCTGCCTGCAATAGTTACATACCTGATGATCATGTGAATGAAGTAAGTGTAGCAAAAGGTACTTCAGCTTGTGTTGGAATATATCAGAGCAGCAGCACTGTGAATGCTGGCCTTTCCCCAAACAATATGAAGGTTCTGGCGTGTGCTCAAGTGCCTTGATAGTGCCTTGCCAGTGAATATTGCTGATACAATAAGGGACATGGGAGTTTAAATTATGCAATGTATTAAACTGTAAAATCTGGTATTTTTCATATGCCTTGATGTCTCCTTAAGGCCAGCTTGGAAAAGGTCTTGACCTTACTTTTGAATTATAGGACCAGAAGCATAATCGTAAACTGTGACTTTTTATATTTCTAATATCAGCGATTTGGGGGGTGTCTCTTTTTAAAATGTGGGTGTTTTTGTTCAATAAAAACTAATTTAAAAACCTAGATCTAATTTGTCCTTTCTTGAATTTGCTTTTTTGTTCTGGAAATAAGGCATAGGTTCTTGTGACTTTTGCAAATAGAAAACAAGCTAGCACATTCAAGACATTATGGTTTTATAGTTACTTATCTGGAAATATGCCTTGAACTCAATAGATCTTGACATCTGAACAGGCCTGCATTTAACTGGGCTATGATCTCAGCCACCAAATTTCTGAAAGTTCCTTCAATTTGACTAACTACATCTAAACAATATATACTTTCTTATAAATTGTGGCTTTTTTTTTTTTTTACTTCTACAGCATGTGGGGAATCAGACAATATGAGGGTAGAGAAAGGGATGTGAAAAGGAGCAAACAAAATGCAATGAAAACACAGTTCTGTTTTTATGTTTTAATTATAACTATCAGGGAGGTGTGTTCTGTAGAGAAATTAATGTTACCCAATCACGTATATTCCTCAAATGCAGCAGTTTTCAGTGGATCTGATGAGGACATTATTTAATGACAGACTAATATGAGAAAATGTGCAGCATTTGGCTAAGCCTGAGCACTTGATATTAAACAGTAACCTTTTTTTCTGATAGAATGTAATTCTGTAAGTATCCAATATAGTTTGGATGATGTGTAGGACTTCAGCAGAAGAAAATTCAGTTACAGTCTTGTTTTCCATTAAATGAAAAAATGAACATAAAATGTTCCATTGCAGGAATCAGTTCAGAGTGATGAGGAATTTTAAAAAGGCGGGGTGTGTGTGTGTGCTCAGTACCTTCTTTGCCGTATGGGAACTGCCCCACCCCCAAATGTGAGTTGCCCTGAGGCACCACTTCAGCTGCATCCAAGTATCATCTCTGAAACTATTTCTGCCATTTCAAGAGCTAATCAACAGGCCCCCAAAGGGGTCTCCCTTGAAGAAAATTTTAGCTGGCTGCATTCCATGGCAACACATCTCCAGCTATGCCAAAAGCAGCATTTCCTTTGCCTTCAAACAAAACTCAGGTTGTTTCTTTTTATTTGTAAAACCTTCTGTCCTTCTGTCTTACCACAAATGTGAAAGACAGAAATCAATGGTATCGCAATGTTCATAAATTCCAAAATGACATAAAACATCTTAGATGTTTCAGAGTTATAGTTCTCCAATTCTTTAGATGTCTTGGTGAGGCTGGAAAATCTTCAATAAAGTATAAGGGCATTTCTTAGCTGGGTTTATTGAAAGAGACAGTTCTTGTGGCCACAGATGCTGTTCTCTCTTTAGAACAGATATTTCTGCATATAACAAGCAAATCAGGAATTGGAGAAGAGGGGAAATAGTCACATTATTCATTATTTACACCTTAGCAAATTTGACCAAAAGCAGCCAATGACAGCCATTGCTGCAATAAGATCCTTTCAGTTTCTGGATTTAATGCTTTTGGTCTCTTTTCCATTCAGCTTAATGTTCTGATGTGGCTACCTTCTTGAGATAGCAATGTGCACGACCACTTTGCTTCCTTCAAAATGTGGCAACAGAGTCCTGCTGCATGCAGATTTCTCCTGCTCGTCCCGAGGGGTCCCTGGCCAGTTTCCCCAAAGTACTCCCTACAGGTATCGCTGTGCACTTTAAAACATTATAGGACACTAACTTCATAGCAGCCTTTGCATTTCATCCTAATGCTATATACCAGTTTGGATATAATGGGTTCACTAATTTACAGAACTCTCTCCAAAATAATCTCTCTTAATGTAGAGTCCTACACCCCACTTCAGGTTTCTGTCTCACACCAAGTCGTCAGTGAGCTGGCAAACTAAAGGTTTAAGGACCAAATGTAAATTTAATTTGTTGCTCACCCTGGATGTATTTGGCTCCCCATATCAGAAATAATTTTATACAACTACAGGATAGGATCCATGCATTTGGGCTGTACATACACATTATCCGCTTTTCTCAAGGTCTGTCTGCTTGTTCTCTTACTTCAGGATCTTAACAACAAGCCTCTTAATAGTGGAATTTCCCCACTTCCCCCATTTAGTTGTCCTTTAAAAATGGTTCATGAGCAGGTTCAATTTATTACTTGAAGACAGGAAAGGATTTGGGGCATTATGGCTTTAAATGAGAAACAGGTGCAATGACAGAAAGGGAGAAGACAAAAATGATCTAAGGAGAAAAGAATAGAGGTGTCCCTCTATCAAATGACGCACATAAGTTGATGAGTTATTTTCCTTTCGTACAAAATTGCTTCCTTATGCAGACATATGGGGGAAATCCTGCAAAGTTAGTGCTGAGAGATACTAAAATTCCATAGAGAGGTTAGAAATAATTTAAAACAATCTTTGATGTCCCGATTTGGCACACACTGTGTCATTATTAGTTTTATAAATGGTGGGACTTTTCTCATGTAGGGCTTCTAGATTATAATTTTTTATAATTGGTCCATAACTAAACACATTTTAATGGATCCATATTATAATTAAACACATCAAATCTCTATTTACAGTGGAACCAAACAATAGTCTGAAGCATCAAATTCATTCTGAACACCTTCTCAGTGTGTTCAATTTGCCACTAGGAAGCTTCATTGGGGTTTCTTTCTCCATATAGGAAGATTAGTGTTTTTATTTTAGTACATGCCATGCATTTAGTCTGAATTAAACATTTATAGGTGAATGATCAGTTACTACTTAATCAAGGAACCTGATCAGGCAGCGCCATCCAAATCAATTCTTGCTTTAGAATCTCTTCTGTGAATACATTGCAAGCATTAAAAAGTAGAAGCACCAATTAAAACTCTTCTGCATGAGATGTTTTGGCCTTAATAAATCTTCTAATTTACATATCTTCCTGATGTTATGGAGCACGAACTGGGAAGACTAAAGAAGCTACAGAAAGAACAAGAGAGAGTATTTAGATTTCAGGCTCACTTAATTACATCAAACATACAGCAAGAAAACACACACTGTAGAAATGAAAGGACAGCTGCTGCTTGTTCAAATGCCAGGAATATGAAAGCTCAATAAAAGAAAGGGAAAGCTTTCCACTTAAAATATGGCCATTCATATCTCCAAATAAGTGTATTTATAAGTTATAGGTTCATCATAATTTTGGTATGAAATTATCCAAGAGAAATATGGGGTGAGTTATCTATTGCAGTTTACATTGCAATGGGACCTTGGTCACAAAACGTAACAATAAGATTTTCCTCCAGATGGGGAAAAGGTTCATATTCAGCTGCTTGTTCTCAGTAATTCCAGTAGTAAAATAAAAAGAGATCAGACAGTCAGCAGGCTGTAATGTTTATGGATCATCACTACCACGCAGAATTGAGAATAGCTTTAGGCGGAAAAACCCTGGGTGAACAGAAGGAGTTCTGTACCTGTAGGAACCATGGACACTCCAATATGACCTATATGCTAGGAGGTACATAGGGACAGAGGCTCCCCTTTCAAAATATATTAATGGGCGAAGACACTTTAACAAGCCCTTGAATGAGCCAGGACAACTTCCTTCCCTTGATTCTGATCACAAAATACAGGTTTCAACAAGAGAAGCTTATTGATAGGCCTTCTCAAGGTTCTTTTTACTACTTAGATTATGACATAAGAGTAATCCAGTAGAAACCAAATGGTTCCTCTTTACCAAATGTAGTTTTAAAATTTCTTTACAGAAAGTAAGCTGCTTTACAGGCAATTATTGCTTTAACTGCTTCTGCAAGAGTAAATACATTCAGTGATCTCTCCACAATGAGCAAACCTTCAAGTCATGAACCATGAACCTCTTCCAAATTACTCCCACGCACTGATGGTGTTACCTAGTTGGGTAATGAAAGGTCTGCAAGCAGACAACCAAGCTCAGAGAGCACCAAGGACTCAACAACACAGTTCAACCCTGAGCCGCATATATTCTCTTCTATTGGTACTCCCATAAGGCATGGAAACAAAAGTCATATTCGACAGTTCCAATTTTAAAAAAATAAATAAAAAGAGATAACAGTATTTTTCATTCTAAAAGGGCATATACCCACAATCTTGAACTAGAACAAATCCCATATATTTGCATCTGAATTTAAAAATACAATTTGCATTCCTTCTATGATGCATTATACTTGCTAATTAGCATTTTATCAGATTACCAACATTTTTATATTAATCTAATAATATAGTTACCTAATACACTGCAACTTAAGATTTGCTTAAAACCATCTACTTCAGCAAAACAAAATTAAACATGATCACTGTAGCAGCAGGACTGTTGAGTCCTAAAAGTCACCATGCACCCATGACATTGATTAGGAATTGCTGTTTCATTCAGCTATTCTGCTTCCTAGAAGCTGCATACACTTTTGCTACCATAGTTCCACTGTTACAAAATTATTAAACACTGAAGCACTTCACAGTGGATTCTATCCATCAGTGTATCAGTTCATAGAACATCGGGGCAATTATCTCCTGTCCACAACACTACGTGTCTCCCACATCTGTTCTAGAGGGCTGAAGAAAAAGACATAGACAATGAATGGGGTCTGCAGGAAGAAAAAGTGCAAAAGAACACCTTTTACTACTACCAGTCCACTTTCAATAAAAACTACAGTTACAGGTTTTTTCACTATAGTTGGCCTTATCTATTGATATTATATTCTTTAAAAAATAACCCCGCTATTAAAACTGTGTTTTGAATGCAGTCCTACATTTTTATCCTATGGAACTCATATTGCTTATGTTATCTTTTCCATCTTAAAAATACGTTTTCAAGACTTTGAGAATTGAAATCTCTCTGCCCTATACAAGTATCTATATCTTCCACAACTTGAACATCGTTCAACTCAGAATGCCCCAGCAGGCAAGGCAATTCCGCCAGTGTAGAATCTCCTTAGGTTCGTAGATAAAGCCTTTTATGTTAATAACACATTCTTCATTCAAAATTGAAGCCAGATTATGAAATCATCTCTTTTTTAAATGCAGACAAATCCTAATTCTAATATAAAAATGGCTCAGGAGTGCCGGTATCAATGAGAATATGGTTTCAGCCCAGGTACATCAGCTTTAAGGGTGTAAATGTTATATTTAAATCAATTTTACAAGTATTTTTTTTCCAGTTAGAATTGAATGAAATGTGTAAAAATAAAAACACAGAACTTAAAATGAAATGTAATATTTAATAAAAAGAAGTACAAAGGAAGCTGAAAAAAGTGGTTAAAAAACTATTAAAAGTATAACGTGAGAACAATACATAACACTTCATGAAAGAAATTGATGGGTTCTCCTGTTGACACTTTAAAAATATCATTCAGTATGATTGTCCAGATGGAAGTTTTTGCTTCTGAAAACATAGACCATAAAGTGAACCATTACTAAGAATACACAAGTTTTGAAAAACAGGAAAATATGGAGTAATTAAGGTCAATGGAAGATGCACCTCTCCAATAGTCAAACATTATAGAAAATAATATAGGAAATAATAGGAAAATCCAAATTGATTGTTGTGTTTTCCTGTTTTTCTTCACACAACAGAGGTAAATCTTCAAGCTTAGTTTATGATTTAATTTATGATTAGTGTCACATTATAACAGCTAGTAACTTATTAAATAACAATATATAGAGCTACTAAATGCAATTTGGTCCCATAAAGAAAAAAATGAAGTACCAAATCAGACCTCAACCAAGAAAAGGATATTAGTTTCCACTGGGCAAGACTATTACAAACAGATTAACAAAGACAATGGCAAAATTGAGGCCCATGTTTCACTGAAAATGACATAACACAACATAAAATATGCACTCACATAATAACAACAGTAATATAATAATTAATATATTGTTACATACATTCTGAATGTCTTCATCAGAAATATAGTGCCATTTGGCTATGTTTTCTATGTGTTTTATATTTTATTATTACTCCCACGTTCTTAATTTCCAAAACAGGACAGCATCAAATTGAGGTCCAGAAAGCCAACTGGACGAAAAATATTTTCTGCATAGAAGAGATCTTACTGGCTTTCACAATTATTAGAAAAACTCTAAGCTGCATCACTTTGCATATTTGATATAATTTTATTCTACTGCCCTGCAGTCTCCTTAGTATGCATTAATTTTCAGGCTCATAAGAAACTTTTGTCCCCCAAAGAAAAATACATTTTATTTTACGCCAGTAACCAATCATGTACCAGAACTGCTACCCATTACTGAAATTCTACATAACAATACAATAGATCTATTCTGCACTGCAATTCACCTTCACTAATTATCCAGTTGCTTTTTAGAAAATATATTTATCTTAATAAAGGCACAGCCTTTATAAAAGAAAAAAGATTAAAATGCAAGCCTAAAAAAGTATAACTAACAGGCTTGCAGTTAAAAAGTACCCTTACAGTTTTTTTCATGAGGTTTTTTCCTCTCTTAAAAATATCAAGTAATACTGTAACATGATTTTCAATATATTCAGATATTGGCCATAGGTTAAACAACAAAAGACTGAACAGTATTTCAACATCCAAGCAAGAAGCTTCTGCAAGAGAATGTGCAAAACAAAGAACCTCAGGATCACAACATAGTTAAATTCTACTTTTGAAAAGGGAAGAAAATGCCTGTTAGGTTTGAACAATAAAATGCTGGCAATACTCTAGCACGGACAAAAATTTAAATGGAAGGGCAACTAAAATACTTCCTGAGCAAAAAGTTCTGTGAACAGCTGCCCATTAGACAGTAAGGCAAGGGAGAGAAAATATGTGTCCATCCAGTTCTATGCAATGCACAAACTGGCCCTAACAGCTGCTGTGCATTTGGTTCTCTTACCAATTTTCCGGCAAAGAAAGTTTGCATCCTTTAATGGCATTAAGATCAAGCTTAAACATACTTCACTTAAGCTTGGCTTGATTGTCTGGCAGCCTTATTTATGCAGTTAGGAAAGTTGTATAATTGATTTTCCATCACAAGGAGACACTGTACAGTTGGGAATCTTGCATTTGTCAAGGTCCCTTTGAGTTCTACAGTCCAGTGTTAATTTGGATCTCCATAGGCAACAAACAGACCAACTGGATCCCCAGGACTGCCTGTCATGTACTAAGCTAGCCTTTTCAGACTCACGTTTCAGTTGTACATTTCCCCAAAGCAGGTAACAAAAGAGACAAGATGCATTTAAAAAGCAGACTGTATATAAGTAATAATTTAAATCAGCACAAAAATATGATTTGAAAACCTCTAAACATTTTAACTGGCCTAATTTTCATTGGCCTAATTTTTTTCAAACCCCTGCTGTCAATGCTATCTCCATTTTTTTGCCTTACCTCTATCATAATCAACAAATTATAGTACTTACTTGAAAGTTTCAATAATTATGAACTATTTTAAAATCACCAAAACCAACTTTGCTAAAAACCATAGTTGTACTTAAGGGGAAAGAACCATCTTTAAAAGGAGATTAATGTTGGATGTGGTTTTTAAAAAGTAAAGTGTGATTTTCTATGTTCTACCACTGATTTTGGAGACATTTTTAATTTAGAAATCTGAGGATAGAATTAATTACAGGACTTACATATCTCCTCTAGATCCTATAGCAAACATATGTCCTCTTAAAACTTGCCTGGAGTAATATTTCAGTCATCAACAGAAACTCCAAACTTGGTCATATTATATTCCTTATTTCAATATAAAGTTAAAAGTGTTGCCTCAAAATAGTTTTTGATCAAAAGTAACATTCTGGTTATCTCGGTCTCAAAATAAATTCCAAAAAATGAAAATAAAACAGGTTCCCAATGGCAAAGTTTACGCTGCTTTCTCTCTGCCTCCATTGCATCTTAAATATTGACTAGACATATTTAGGGCCACTTGATACACATACGGTCATTCAAAGAGCTTAAAACAAATATGCTTAAATTAAATCCCCAACATTTCAGAACTAAAAGTGTGAAGAATTTCCACCTTGAATCTGCAAAGGCAAAGCAAATCATTCTCTTTCTTAATAATGCTAATCTCCTGCATGGTCACCATTCATTCTTGAAAGAAGGCAGGTGATGAGTTTTTCATGCTGCTTCCTTTGCACAGTGGGATGGCAGAAGTATTCACAGGGTGGGAAAACAAGCAATTAACATATATATGAATATACAGAGTCCACTCATGGCATTGTAATCTATGTGTGAGATTAACTGAAACAAAAACATAAAAAACATGAATTAAACTATAGAACTTAAATATAATAAAAACATAATAGCATCAAACAAAAGATGATGTGACTCTTTGGGACATACCATATATGCCCAACAAATTACACCTGTCTGAAAAATCTGCAAGCAAGTAATCGCAGCTAAGCCCAACCAATTTATCTTAAACGTAAAGCATTAGATTGGCATATATGAGGCCTTGTGTTCAATCCCTTGCATTTTTCCACTTTTAAGATCTGTGGCAGCAGGACTGGACTATCTCTAAGATCTCAGACTGGCAGGATTGCACAGTGTGAGTCAGTACAGGGTACCTACTTACGTTCCAAGATACCTAGACGGTTGCCAGGTTCAGGAACATTGCATTTAGTGAAATAATAACTTTAACAACCAGAGCAACAGAGTATTTTGAAAGAAATAACTATTCTAGGCATTAGTCTCTTGGGACACAAAGACCTGGGCAAGGTACTAGTAGCTGTTCATCTTCTTTCAACTCCTGTCTTTCTTGGCTGATTGGTCTAGCTGGAGCATATTAATAGGTTGTTGAGGGCAATGTACAAATTCTAAAAATGAAATAAAATAACTGAATGGGATTACCAAATGGTAAATGCACCTTTGTGAAAGGGCCAGGGGCAAGATGCCTTGTAGAACTGGTTGTATGCCCACTGCTTAAAAAAAACAAACCCAATCTGGATCGTCTGGTTCTTAACGACTTAACATTCAGCTGGCTAATCTCCCCTTTCAAGAGAAGGTACTTGAGAGGGTAAAACTGAAGATGGTCCTGAAAGAAAGAAATATCTGGATTCATCCCAGCCTCATTCAGGCCTGATTAGGGGACCAGGTAAGTGTTGATTGCCCAGGTGGGTGAGGAAGGTGTTTTTGTTCTCCTTTTATCTTCTGATTCCCTTTGTGATATCCTAAACTTTCTTTGTAGGTTGGGAACATGGCATTACAGTGATTCCACTTTACCCCCAGATTAGCATTAGGTGAGTATATCTTGGCTTCCTGGCAATTAAGTTATAGAACTCCAAAATGTTCCATTGTTTATAGTGCATTGTACAGCTTTTTATAAACGGATGGAGACCATTCTTGAGTGAAATGGAGGGAAGCCTCACTGATATGTGACAATACAGAGCAACAGTGTTAGGCATCACCTGAGTCAAGCAGACTGTGCATGCTCTTGACCAGTGTCTGGACATGGTAGGCTGGATGAGGATCCTGACAGTACAATGGCAAAGTGACCATCATACACACATTCATTATACATGACATTCTCTTGTCACCTCAGAGAGGGTTGTATGTCCCTTGAAAGAGCAGGTGAACATGTCCAGGGGTTCCCTTGGAGATTTCGACAAAATTGTATTCTGTTTGTAACTGTTTTATATGGTGTGTTTTTTGGGATTGTTTCTACCAACAAAAATACCAGATATGAATTATATAAACAAATAAATCAAGTAATGTAAACTGGGCATCCCTCAATAGGAGATGTCCATATTGACATTCAGCCCAACTCAGATCACAAACTTCCATAATTTTGAAATACAGTAATGACTAAATCTAAATTAATGACATACTAAGAAAGAACAAACAAACAATCTGAATGCGCTGAAAAAGAAGCTCTTTTAGCCGTCCGTGTCCTATCTTTTAGCCTATTATATCTTGGTCTTGCACTCAGATGTGAGCTTGTATGATCTCATAGTAAAAGATGGACAATTTATTCGGGGTAAATATGTACAGGGGACTGCACCGTATCTTAAAATCATTCTGATGAAGATGCACACAGTTACATACCCTTCAGTGCAAACCTTTTCATAGTGCAGCTGCTTCAATTTGTGCCAGGAAAAGGATTCTTTTCCTACAGCTGCAACTTTCCTCCAATTCATTTTAGACATTCCACAATGAAAAAAATAAACGTAACAAAAGTTACCATGAAATCTTGCTTTCTAAATATGTAGATGTCACAATCTAATTTAAGATTAGTTCTATTCCAAGCAAATCTGTAGTTATGACCCTCCCAAATACCAGCACTGTAGGAGGAAAAGTGTGTCAGTTCATGGCAGGAAAAACTAGGAATCTGACTAACACATTTTATTTTGAGGCATAAGCTTTTGTAAGCTACAGCTCACTTAATCAGAAGCACCGAGTGGCTAGACTGCTCTAGGTTTTAAATTGGGATGAGGTGGGGGGGAGAAGGGAGGGGAAGACAAGTTGATTGTGGTTCCAAATCCCAAATATGGTTTTCAAATACCAGCAGAAAGTCAGCTCAGCTGAATTATTTACAGATATCTTGAATCTATATTTTAAATTGTATTTGATTGGAGCTTTTATTGGTTTTATTAACAGCCCAATTTCTATCTATTTTAATACATTTATTATTAGATTATTTATTAAGATTAATTAATTTGGAAAGTGGGAAATTTATTTTCTTGAAATGATCTTGGGTAAGAAAACACAAACAATGAAGCTGTTGTATATTAAAGTACCAAGCTGAAATACAGTTGCTAAACTGTGTCTTAAATGCTGCTTTTCCTTCATTTTTGAATGCTTATCAAAAATAAAATTTCGATCTCTTAATTCAAGACATGATCTACTAGAAGTAGCAGAAGTAGCTTTAGGCATTCTAAATCCCTTTCATTTTTTAGCTGAAGCTGGGCCAAGTAGTAAACTTTGGAAAAATGCATTTTGCTTTTAGCCATCAATTCAGCACAAACAATATGTATTTATGCAAACATTGAAAACGTATCCTATGGAATGTAGGCAGCAGAAAATATGGTATGGCCACTGGTTGGGATTGCTTTACAAGAGGATCATACAGCTTCAAGATAATTGAGACATCCACAGCATCTGAATATGGAGACGGTTCTGCTATAGATCATACAAATCGTACAAATATTAGAGGATAATTCTCTATCCCAAGTAGTAGGCTTTTTAAGAACATGTCTGATATCTGATCCAACCTAACCATTTTCACATTTACTGGCTCAGTGGTCTAGAACATATTTTTCATAGAGCAGATATCAAGCATGTCCAGTTGAAAGGATTTTATTGTAAACCGCCCAGAGTCCACCTTGTTGGGGGGAGATGGGTGGTGATAGAAATTGGAATAATAAATAAATAAATAAACCAATCAACCAATCTTGGGCATCATCATCAGGAAAGGTCTCTGCATGAAAAGCTGAACAGCTGCTGTCAGCAAATATGGCTTAGATGGTCCAGTGATCACATTTTTGGTCCAAACACAGAGCACATTTCAGTTTTAACATACCAACACTGAGAAGGTTAAGTATACATTTATGAAACATAAATCGTACTCTAAAGTTTAGTAGCCACGTATATTCTAAGTGCTTCCTATTGCTCAATGCATTGTTTTCTGCTTTTCACTTTGTAACGCCTGTTTTTGCTGATTTCAAGATCCTGTGCTTCTGGTAGTGCTTAAATATCAAAGATTGCAGAACTCAGCAGTAAAGAATACAGACTTCACTCGCTTCCACAGGGATTAGCAGACCCACCATTCCTTTCAGGAGTCAGGATAATCAAACATCAATCATATTCTCAGATCTAAGAATCATTTATCTCTTTCTCATCTCTTTAAAAGGTATTCCTTTGGTTTATCCTATTAAGATCTGAAATAGTTCTAAACGGGAAATTACATCTTAGGTTTGGTTTGGTTTAAATAACTGTTGCGACATTTTTATATGATCAGCTGTGAATATCTGATCTTGGAAAAGGTACATAACGTGGCTTACTTTTTCTTGTCTTTATCTTTCTTCAGTGGCTGCTGTGAAGTGGCTAGCAGGGACTGACACTGCAGAGTTTCAACAGCCACCTTCCGCCTGTTGAAGGCATTCATCTCCTCCTCTAGCTCTCTTCTCTTCTCCTCCACCTTCCTCTTCTCTTCCTGATGTATTCGCTTGAGATGTTCAAACTTCTCATGCAGCTGATGGGAGAAAAAGGGAAATATAACCCAGGCTCGGTCTGGCACTAAGACCAATCTTGGCCTGCAGTAAGGACTTCTAATGTGGCAGATTACTCCACAGAATCCAATACACATCATAGATGCTGGTTCTGGATGGCAAGATTATATGCTGTTTAGGAAGTGCCTATCGTAGAATAGTCATGTGGGATGTTTCAACTACACAACAAATTTACAACCACTCTGAGCATGGGAAGAAAAAATACCAATTTGCTTAAGGGTTTTTTCCTCACTGCTGAGTTGAAGTGCTATCCTATTTCTGGATGTGTGTGTGTATGTGTGTGTGTAGGGCTAAATAGGATTCCTTAATCCATCTCCCATTAAAAAGCTCCAACCTCACAAACTGGGCCAAAAAAGTGCTCTTGCCTACTACTATTACATCTTCATCTTCATCATCATCATCATCATCATCATCATCATCATCATCATCATCGTCACCATCATGACATTACTATTTATATAGCTGATTGGCCAAAGAAAATTAACAGTACAGCCCCTGGACACAAGTGCACATGTTAACTCTTAAGACTCACATGATTCAGGCAAGATAAATGCATCATGGATGCTCTCTTTGGGCTCAGATTTACATACTTAAAGCCCCTTTACGGAAGCTTCATGAAATCTCAAGACAGGGATTCCAAGCTTTCTGTACCAAATTCCTCTTACGATTTCAGGGTAATGCTTCACAAAACAATATCATTTTTCTGAAATTCCATATTCTCTTATTCTTAATTAGCTGGATTATTTCCTTGAGAATGTATGTAAGTGACTTGTAACGTGCTTGAGTATATAGCAGTTGTTTGTACTGCTAAAGTACAACACGCTTTAGTGACGTAGAGGAAACAAAAAGTTCTACTGTAGTTCCGTTTATTTTAAATAAGTGATTTGCTGCAGAGCACTTTGTGAATTCTACCACAGTTTGCAAATTGATACATGTGCAATTCCATGACTGTAAAATAAGCAGGTTCATGGGAAGTAACAATCCTCTGTGCTACCATCAATTTGGGGCATTTTAAAACAACAATTATGTTAGCTCTTTCACAGGAAAATCGCTCTTCTGACTTTGACTCTTAAGCAGTGTCACATTGTTCAAATGAAACAAAAAGCAAACAGGTTAAAGAAATGGCAGGACTCTCTTTAAGATCCAGACATCTTCCTACAAGCATCTGTTCACATACCTATGCACACCCGCAGAGGTATATAAGAAAAGTGTCTTATTTGTGTCCTACTTCTGAATTTCCAGAGGGATTTGGCTGTCTACCAGTGGAAGCAGAATATTAGGCCAGACTAATCTGTTTAATATAGAAGGATTTGGGGATTCCATTTTTATAGCATTTGATCAATACAGGCAAAACAAAGAGAAAACTCAGTTCTATCTAGTGTAGGAATTTGTGTCTTAAGGTCATTGTCTGCCATACTCACTTCTCTCTCCTTTTCCTTCAGTTCAGACTCAGTCTCCTTGACCTTGTTCACAAACATCTGTCTCATTTCCTCCTCTTTTTTTTGCAGTTCACAAAGGAACTCTTTTCTTTTGGTCTCATACGTTTCTTGAAGGCTGGTTGAAAACACAAGTTCCAAATTGCCCGGACATTAAAACAAAAATGTAAGACACTCTTCAAGGTCACTCTCATCTGAAAATACATACTTTTATAGTCCTTTGAAAAGTTTGCAGGTGTCAGCAAGGGAAAAATACCTTGGACCCACAAAGAGAAAACATGAAGAGATATCATGTCAATGCCACCCTGAGAGCAAAACTCCCACAGACACCAACAGAACTTCCAGCCTTCACAACTCCCTGCAGGGTATTAATGGGAAAAAGAAAGAAAGAAGGGAAATGCTTTCTTACCTGAATGGCTGGTTGTCAGGATCAGTATCCTTGAAGCCCATTTCTTCTAGCTTACATCGCCTATAAAGTTCATAGTGGCGAGCATGAGTTTGCTCCCGAAGATCTTCCATATTGACACGGATCAGCATTTCCCGCAGTTTCAAAAAATCACAGTGGCTTTCATTTTCAACTATTTAAACAAAGAGCAGACATGAAACACACTGGAGAAAATGAGTGGTTCACATGGAGGCAAGCACCTGCACACGCAGGCACACACCCCCTCTGCAGCATTTTTATAAGAACAGCATCCTCCAGAAAAGTAAAGTAGTGTTGCTTTAGGGAAGAGGACCACAGCCTCATGAAGCAAGGTCAGAACCCTCAGTAGACTGCAGACTCCTATGTATATTTTGCTCAGAAGTTAGTCACACTCACTTCAAAGGGGCTAGCTCCCTTGCCACTGTGTTTAATTACATTGCACAAGCAGTTGAAAGAGGTGCTTTGCAATGTGCGGGCACACAGAGAAAGCAACTCCATTTGAATTGTTAAAGACATGTGGAAGTCTGAAACATGACATCTGTGCCTTAATGAACAGCAGAGACGTCCCACGTTTATTCCAAACTATTTCTGAAGCCCTCTTATTCATAGGGTACCAGAAACTACTTGAAGATCAATTTTGTTCTTTGCAAAGCTAATTACAAATATTAAATAAATCATATATCAAAGTGTGATTAAAAGGACTGTTTCTTGACTGTGACATTCATTGGCATCCCAAAACAATGCTTTAATAAGCCCTGTCTTTGTAATACCTATTGAAATATTCTTTTATTCAAATACACACACACACACACACACACACGAGTTAACCAAAACAGATAAAAACGTAGATAAAAACGTAATCATCATCATCTTTAGCAAGCTACAACATACAATGATTCCGACCATTGTTAAACATGTCTGGGGTTCCAGCCTACCTTGTACAACACCCCATGGATACTGCCGAGCTCTCACCGTTTTATTTCCCACTTTTACTTCTTCTGTGCTTCCCACAACAGCAAATGGCAGATGAGCCTTTGAGGAAACACATAACTATACTGTAGAATTCAGGGCAAAACAATGGAACTGTCAAAAGTCCTTTTGACTTTTAATGCAAATTTCCCAATGCAAAACAAGGCAAAAAAGTTTCCCATGTATATGGAATAAGCATGATGTTAAGACAGAACTGCCAGGTCAAAACAAAACAAATCCTGATTTTGAAAGATTATCACTCCACAACCTGTTAAACAAAAAAAAAAAAGACTACTCCAGAATTTTCAGTGAAATCATGTAGAGAATTTAAAAATCCACCGGTTTTGTGAATAATGTTTTTGGCCATCTGTACATACTGCAGTCCGTACCTTTCTATCCATACACAGAAGTTTATTTTGGGGTAGGATGAAATTCCCTTAAGCAGTCATAAATAGAAGAATGAGACAACAAAAACGTTTTTGTTTTTGCAAATTATTATGGGCGTGCAAAAAAATAGTCTGCTATTTTAGTTATCCTGTAGGAATAGCTAGTATAGCAGAATAGCCAAGAGGTTTTTGACCTCAGAGCCATTTTGTCAGATTAAGCTGGGGCCAATCATTTTCTCATTTCTAGAAAATTCTACAAGGATACCAGGTCTGTGTATATTCTGCCCCTAATATGTAAATTTCCAGGAAGGCCAGACAATTTCTATGTGAACCATCTTCTAGAAGATTTGAAACCCTTTATCCTTTGTGCAGTAGTACAAATTCTGTGTTGCCGTGATGAAAATAAGGCATAACTGGCCACATAAATAACCACTTGTATTTTGTTCATCACTTCAAGGTATAACACATGTTAGCTAACTTGTTTTAGGTGATATATATTTTACTTTATAGATTGTAGTATTTTAGATTCATACTTGCATAGGTAATTAACACACCATCATAGTAGTGTATGTTGCATTTTTATTTGTTATTTTATCTTTGTTATGCTAGTATTTTATGAAAAATCTATGTGATTTTTCTTTTGTGTTGTATTTTTTTCAAATTTTGCTGGTCGTTGACCAAATTAACAGTATTTTATTTCTCCCAGCACAACTCACTCCTCACAAGGTTACTGCAAGAAAGGTGAATTCCAAGGTAAGTGGGATATAATGAATACATTAATAAACAAAGTTGAAAAAGCGAGCCTATCTGGCATAGCGGCTAAGGTGATCAACTAGAAACCAGAAGACCATGAGTTCTAGTCCTCCCTTAGGCATCGAAGCCTAACAGCCAGTCATTCTCTCTCAGCTCAACCCACCTCATAGGATTGTTACTGAAGAGAAATAGGAGGTGGGAGCTTTATGTAGGATGTCTGATATTCCACACTGAATCACTGGTTTAGTTTGGTTTTGATCAGGCTTAACAAGTGTGTGGAAACCAGCTTGTTTAGAACCAGAGGTATACCAAGTTTCAGCTGTCCATGCGTATATAACAGCAGCCACTCCAGACAAAGAGAATTCACTGCTTCCTTGCACCACACCCAATTGAGAAACAGAAGGAATAAAGACTATTATAATGGAATTCACCAGCTAACACAACATACAATTTCTCAGTGTCACTGCTATAAATACAAAACCATACACTTGTGGAGAATAAGCATGCTACTTACGTTCATCACAGAGTTAATCTCAGCTACAGCATCATCATCAGTGGGGAACTGATAGATCTGCACTCCATTACTGACCAGTTCGCTCATTATCTTAATCTTAAACTTGTGCAACTCACTCTTGGAAATAGTGTCAGCCTTGGCAATGATAGGAATAATGTTCACCTGGGACAGCAGTGGAAAACCAAAGAAATAATTAAAAACGGAGTTTCCTGTAATCAGTCATGAATTAACCACAGAATGGATTAACGCCAGCTAGGAGTGCAGGCAGAATTAACTATTAAATTAAAAGTGGCTGAAGGATGAATGTAAAAAGCACTAGGAATAATACATTTAGCAAGATTCTACAAAATGAATAAGAAATATCAAAGGATATGATTTTTTATTAGCGTTAAATTGGTCATTAAATTACTGGATTAGTAATATGGTTCCCTTAGCACAGTAGGAGCATTTTGACTGGTATGATTCCAAACTTTGCGACACTGAATAGAAATAATGTAATTGACTAATTTAATATTTATTTGAGGTTAGGAATTTAAGGCAAAAAAAGAGGAAATTAATCCCGGCCCAAAGCCTGATGATTCCTATTCCATTCTCACAGGTGTGACAAAGTCAGGGGATTCAGAAGAGGGGCTTTTGAATGAATAAGCCCCTCTTCCCATTTTTTCCCACTGAGATAGCTCCCATCTATTTAGGAAATAGGGGGAAAATCAGGAAGCAAAAAATCTCCCATTTCTTCGTGCAGAGACAAAAGCACATCATGGAAAGCAACAGGTCTTCCCATGCATGAAGCATCTCTGGGGAAACAGTGAGGTTCTAAGGAGGACTTCTAACAGGTCACATGCAAACACTTTGCAGGTCATCTGGGTCATGGGCTGGAAGATCTCTCCCCTGATTTATGTATCATGAGTAACATACTACTACTTTCCCAGTAAAGTCCACATGCTATATAAATAAAAACAGGAGTAGACATGGTTTCAACATCTTATCTTGTAACCCAATAATCTTATCAATAACTGAGTAATATGTTATTCTGTGCATTTCTTGTGTGGTTTTGGCCCTGAACCAGACAGCTGGTGTACTGCAGTGGTTAAGGCACTTAATTTGGACCAGGAAAACGGAGGTTCAAATCCCCACTGAACCACATAACTCACTAGCTGAATCAGTCTCTTTCAGCCAAACCTCTCTCACAAGGTTAAATATTGTTATGGTGATAAAATGAGAAGAGACTCAGGTTTTGAGTTCTCAGAAAAAAAAGATAGGATACAAATATGGCAACAACACCAGAACACAAAAAGATATTATTTCTTAAGGGCTTATACTGTATCTTGATATAAGGAAATACCATGATATTTTCATCAATAACATCATAAAATATGGGCTAGATCATAAAATGATTAGATGGATTCATAATGGGTTAAATGACCATATCCAAAGAGTACTTGTAAATATGCTTGGTGAGTAGAGTTAAGTGAAGTGCCACAGGGCTCAGTCCTGGGACCTGTACCTTTTTCTTAATGACATGGATGAAGGAGCTGAGGGAACAATTATCAAATTTGCAGATGACACAAAACTAGGATGAGTGGTTAACATTGTGGAAGACAAAGAGAAGATTCATGAAGATCTAGACATGTGGGCCAAAATGAACAGGATGAAATTTTACAAAAAGCAATGTAAAGTCCTACATAGGTGGAGACAAAAAGAAGTACAGGATGGGAAGAAGACTTGATTTAGCAGAAATGCATATGAAAAGAATCTGGGTGCCCCAGTAGATTCAAGCTGAACATAAGGCAAGATGCAGCTGCTAAAAAGACAAATGCTATTTTGGAATGTATTTCAGGAACACAGTGTCCAGATCTTGGGAAGTAATTGTCTCATCCAACCTCACCTTGGTTAAGCAATATAGGGAATACTGTGTCCAGTTCTGAACAGCACCATCTAAAATGGATATCAACAAGCTGGAGCAAGTTCAAAGAAGGGCTATCAAGATGTAAGGGAACTGGAAACCTTTCACTGGAATAGTGAAAGGAACTGGGTATGTTTAGCTTATAGAAGAGATGACTGAGAAAATATATAACAGTCTTTGGATAACTAAAAGATTTGTTTTCTGTTCCGCTGCTGGACAGGACATGAATCAATAAGCTGAAACCACAGGGATGTAAATTCAGGTTAAGCATCAGGAGGAATTACCTAACATTAAAGCTGTCAGCTAGTGGAATAGGTTGCCTTATGAAATGGGACGTTTCCCTTCACTGGAGGTCTTCAAATGGATGCTAGATAGTTAAGTATCCAAAATGCTTTGACAAATCCTGCCCTGTGAAGGGGGTCAGACTAGATGACTTCTGAAGCACATTCCAACTCTGTAATTTTTCACAATTCTTTGTAATGTAAAATAAATTTGATTTAATAATAAAAATATGAATTAAATAGTTGATATATAAATACAGCTTAATTTATGTATCTCCTATTCTCTTTTGAAAGCTATTTAAATCCTAAGTTTTCCTGTTTAGGGAAAAAAATGAGGAATCCATGAGATTTATCAATCTCATTTGATAAAAATAACACATGCCTTTAAAAAGCATTCAACAGACAAGCTGACAAACAAAAGGTTCCTCTCTGTATGCTGCTGAACATTAACTGATTTTGTTGGCACATCAAAAGAAGAGACTCAGGTGCAAAAATGCAAATTATGGAGCAAGTAGGCAAGGTTTTTAAAAAGGACATCCTGCCTTTTACAGAAATACTTCCGTACTCTAAGATAAACAAGCTACTTGTTTCATTCAGTCAAGACTAGTGCAGTCTTTTACAACTCTGAAGAAGGGAATTGTGAGACTAGGTCCTCTGCTGAGTGATCCTGCACTACTTTGATCCAGATTGCCACACCAGGATGCACCTTGACTCAAAATACTAAGCTGCTCTGTCTCAAGACAAAAGTGGGATGATTCAATCTGGCCACTGGAAACAGGCCTCTGAACATGCACAGAAGTTTTTTTTCCCCCACCTCCAAATCAAATGGCTTGGCCACCTGGATCAGCACTTCAAAGGGAAGTGCTATTTCAATCTAGGACACCACTTCAAAGGAATGTTTCAATCAAAGCTTGGCAAAAGCAAGCTGCCCCTTTGAATACCACATGCACACTTAATGGAAATGAAAGGAGAAAGCAGCATTTGTAACCACAACAAGCCTCATTCCAACTGCATGTTCATGCCAAACCCAGTCCCCTTCAGATGCTTTGGACTGGAGCTTCCAGCAGCCACAAGTAGCACAGCCAAAGGTCCAATATGACAGGAGCTGCAATTCCACAAAATCTATAGGACACCTTCATTAATGCAATTCCACAAAATCTATAGGACACCTTCATTAATGCAATTCCACAAAATCTATAGGACACAGTCACCTGAGCAAGGCAATAATACAAAATAAAACTCCTGTAAAAATGCTCTGTAACTGATTAAATATATTTTGCACATCTGGATTGGCAGAATATGTTTTTGGATATGCTCACTATGATGCTACCACACAACTAGTTAATATCTTTCATTTTACTAACGCCTAGCCCATTCCTAACATTCATATTTACGGATCTGACACTAGAAGGGAATACATATCCATGTCCTTAATCCCTGAAGTAGCACAACCTAGTTGTTCAATTATCTTTGGCATAGGTTTTGTGGCTGCTTCAAGAAAGGTGACATTTTGGGCGATTGCCAGAATTTTTGACAAGTGTTTCTCCTCCTTGTTCATACAACTACTGGACTTGAGTTGGTGTTGGATTAGGACCCATGAAGATTAAGATCTCCTTGATTAAAGACCCCATGAGGTGGAACGAACTGACTCAGCTCCAGCGAGTTGAACCGGCTCCAACCGATTGATGCAATCCACTACTAGGGCTGCAGCCTCATACAGCCACCTCAGTTACTTTCAGCTCCCCCTCATCTGGCTCTTTGCAGGATCAGCCACCACACTTTTGATGGATGCAGCGCCCCATCTTTCCATCGTTTCCTTTGGCAGAAAATACAACTAACCGTCTAGGGCTGGGGGCTTGTGCCCGTCCTCTTTCCTACCTTTGCTGGATCAGAAGGGGATGGGGATGTGGAGGATGTAGCAACTCCCTGAGAGAGGCTTAGCATCTTCCTTGTGAGTTAAATGTGCTGGGGATCACACTCTGCTGCCCAGGCAGATGGTACTGCTCATGTCCCCTGTACTGGCTCTCTTCCCTTTCCCTTGGAAATGCCACTGTTTTGGCTCCTCTTTCCTGCTGTCACTTTAGAAGATGATAAGGTGGGTGGTAAGGCCATCAATGGAAGCTATCTCCTTATAGGGAAATTCCTGGCACTTGCAGTCACTGGGGCAGTGTTTCTCAACCTTGGCAGCTTGAAGATGTGTGGACTGCAACTCCCAGGATTCCCCAGCCAGCACTGGCTGGGGAATTCTGGGAGTTGAAGTCCACACATCTTCAAGCTGCCAAGGCTGAGAAACACTGCACTGGGGAAATACCAGCGGGAATGCTACCTGGCCGCCATATGTACCCTTTAAATTTGGTGGTATCCCTCACATTTCTCAGCTGGTAATCATGCATGGTGCTCTCTCTTCTTCAACTTGCCCCCAACTGCTGGGGGAAGAGGCAATTCGCATCTACAACCTGCTAGGGGCATTTCTGCTCCATTGTGATGGACTACAGTAACGCAGCTGATTCTCAGGAAGGAAGGAGCACATTCTGGGGGGTGGGGACAAGACAAGAGACAACCCAGACCAGAGCTGGACCATGAGAAGAGAAAGAGATTCAGAGTAGCCCCACCCTAGAACCTCCCTGGATTGACTCTCTGTTGTTCTTGGGCTGGGCCTGACATCCGTGGAGGTGATCCTTAATGGTTGGTGGCTGACTGTGAGATCAGCGAAGGTGCAGCCTGGTATTTGGTTGTTGAAGACTACATTATGTTCTATATCCAACTGGGCCCCAAAACCCAGATATGCAGAAAATAATCTTGGAAGTCTTCCTTTATATCACTGAGTACTTTGGAGTGAGGAAGAAGAGGGAAAAGAAGAAAATTGGTAGCCCAGCCCTTCTGACTCTTGGCTCTGACTTAGCTTTTACTCACACAAACTGCACTTGTCACATGCAGGCAATCTGGACCCCAAGAGAGTAATGTCTGTGGATCCAACCCCTTCACACACACACACACACGGAAAATGCACGTATGGCAAGAGATTATTTCCAGACATCTGCCAGCTCTTGTAGTGCATATGGACCACTATGGAGAACTTCCTGACTGCAGAGGAGCCTTTCTGAAGATCCAAGTAAAGCAAAACTCCTGTCTCCCCCCACAAAAAGTGCTAGCTGCATATGGTGTTTTGCATCTCAGCTTTTGCCTTTAACATCCTCGAGAGTTTTGTGAAGTAACAGAATTTGGAAATAGCTGGCAACCAATAAAAGCGTTAACACTTCTTATAGGAGATTGCTTGACTATTCATTCACTGGCTTCTCAATTAGTTTTACAAAGTGGGTATGTTTAGATTTTATCTTTTAAGTGATAAAAATGTGTGTGTTCCAAAAAAAATCTACCAGCAGGAAATCTAAAAATCTAAAAGCAGTGTTATAAAAAGAATCACACCACTTCATTGAAATTAAGCTTCAGGTTGAACACCTGGCCACATACTGAGGCACAACAACATTGAAAATTGCTTTCCTAATGGCCACAGAAACAAAAAGACAAAGATCCCCAGCAAATTCCAATGGATGGGTGCACAGAATCCTGAGAGTGGGATGATCCTAGAGGTCATCTAATCCAACCCTTCTCTGTTGCGGTACCCGCCCTCTGGAATTCCATCCCCCCCCCCCCGAGATCCAGATGGCTCCAATCCCCATGATGCTCAGGAATCTAGCTCTGTCCCTCTTACCATTCTGCAAGTCCCTCAAGACCTGGCTATGCCATCAGGCCTGGGGGTCCCAGGGATATCTTGTGATGGCTTTCTTACTGCACATCATCTTCTCTTGTTCTCGTGCTTTTTATAGTTTTTATAATGAATGAATGTTTTTATATATTTATTGGGTTTTTTTAATTAAGTGTTGCATGCTGCCCAGAGTCACTTTTTTGTGAGATGGATGCCCACACAAATTTGACAGGTAAGTAAATAAATGAAATAAAACTATTAAAGACCTGGCTATTCTCCCAGGTTCTGGAGCAGAGTGAAGGCTGAGCCCCTGCTGGATGGGTTTTCTTTGGTTATATTTTGTTTCTGAGGCCATTCATGATTCTGTGTGTGTGTGTGTGTGTGTGTTTACTTTTAATTGTAAGTGACCCAGAGTTGTTGGGAGTTGGGTGGCCTATAAGTTGTATATGTGAATGAATAAATAAATAAACTCCCCCCTTGGTGCAAGATCCACTAGAGCAGTGTTTTTTAACCTCAGCACCTCTGACAGATGGCCATCCAACTGCTTTTTGAAGAACTCTGGTAAAGAAGAACTCACCACATAATGTGGCAGCTTGTTCCACTGGCTGGCAGCATATACAGCCAGGAAGTCCCTCCTAGTATCCTTCCCTGTAGTTTTAACCTACTGGTTCTGATCCTGCTCTCTGAGGCAAGAGAGAGGGAGTTCACTCCCTCTACTGCATGACAGCCTTTCAAATATTTGAAGACTGCTATCGTATGTCCCCTCTTTTCTGTAGACTAAATATAGTCAGATCTTTTAATCATTCCTCACAGAGCTTGGTTTCTCCAGACCCTTCACAGCTTGGTAGCCCTCCTCTGAACTTGCTCCAATCTGTTATTGTCCTTTGGGAACTGTTGTCCCCAGAACTGGACATGGAGATCTGAACAGAGTAGAAGAGCCTGGAACAATTACTTTCCATGATCCAGACTTTATGCTCTTGTTAATGCAAGATAGTGTTTGTCGTCTTAATACCTGCATCACACTGCTGGCCCTTGACAAAGACACCCAGATCTTGTTCTTTTTCCTTCTCCAGTGAAGAAATTGTCATCACTGGCTAGAATACAAAGAACTATATAAGAATAGTTCTGTGGACCTACAGAGGCTCTGGAGTTACTTTTGTCAAATAGCAAGTTGTGCCTAACTATGGAGCAAGGTGATGTTTAGTTTCAAATGCAGAAGGGGACATAACTTGCAAATCAGCTGTTATAAGAAAAATCAGAGCACATTGGGTAACTTTTTACCATACAGTTCACTGATGTCCTAGCAGGTAATCTACCAGTTTTCAAACATGCATCCATTTGAAGCCTCATGACATCTATAGTCTTCTCAACTTTATCTTCCTATAGTATTTCTAGGGCTTGGAGTGAATCTAAATCCTGATATTTGAGATTATCACAAGGAAAAAGCCAAGCATGGAGCTAGAATAAAGATGCACAACACATATTTATTCTTATTTACCAATATAACAAGAGTCAATCACAAAAGTCCTTCTAAAGTAGCAGGTATATGGAACTATACCTTACTGTGTTATATGTGTGAGTGAAGGTGAAAGGTCCCCTGTGCCAGCACCGAGTCATGTCTGACCCTTTGGGGGGGACACTGTTTTTGTGACGTTTTCTTGGCAGACTATAGCGGGATGGTTTGCCATTGCCTTCCCCAGTCATCACCTTCCCCAGCAAGCTGGGTCCTCATTTTACCAACCTCGGAAGGATGGAAGGCTGAGTTGACCTGAACCGGCTACCTGAGAATCCAGCTTCCACTGGGATCGAACTCGGGTTGTGGGGAGAGTTTCAGTTGCAATGCTGCTGCCTACCACTCTGCGCCATAGGGGGCTGTGTGTTACATGGCAAAGCAGAATAGGTTGGTTCCTTTTAATTTTCCCTGGTTTAGAGTTTAGAGTTTAACTAATTCTTTAGAGTTTAGAGTTTAACTAACTCTAGCTAGTTAAATGAACAGCTAGAAGTGTATCAGTTCCATCTGACTAGTTTGTTTCAACTGCAATCCCAACCACCTATTATTTAGCTTAAGAATTCAGCTTTGAAGATGAGTTTTTGGCTGTCTGGAAGTAATTAGATTCAGGAGGCAGCAGATGGTTTGGTTATGAGTTCAGCTGCACACAAATGCACAATGGAAGAGCAAGCTGGACAAAAAGGTCGCCCACTGATGAAGTCACATTCATGAACAAGATTCCTTACTATCACAGAAAACCCAGACTGTCTACCAAAGTCTTACATCATCCTGCTGACTCTGCTGAACTGCTGAGCATCTGCCCCCATCAATACATAGCCATTTCAGATGCTTACCAAAATACATCTTTGCTGAGCAGATGTTTGATCTCCAGCAATACATATCATATCTAAATCATAGTCTCAGAAGAGAGAAACAAAGGGGCTGGAAAAGGAGAGCATTATTTCCTACTTAATTATATGACAAATATTTTCATTTTTCAATCTTTCCCCTGAATTTCTTTATTTCTTCTCCACCGTAGCACATTCTTCAAAGAAACAAAATTCAGGATAATAGTTGCAGCCTTAAGAAAAGTGCAGTATATTCTTTGGGAAGTATTCACACTGCTTGAGCTGGGCAGAAATGAGGAAGGGGAAAATATTACACAAGTTTTGTGGTCGAGGTCTACATCCCTAGTTATCCCCTGTTTTTACAACTCATTTCTGATCTGTTATTTCATTGCAAGACCAATTAATTAAAACCAATTATTCAAACCCAAGTCCCTCTTCACCTGGGACTCTTTAGGGCCAGACTGCAGAGCTAGAGCACAGAAAGGAGGAGACCAAAGAACAGCCCAGTGTTCACCTAGAGACAAGTCTTGGGACCCATTACAGCCATGGGACTGGGTTTATGGGATTCCCATCTGTAATCCATATCAGGGTTAAGCAAAGATGGTGCTGTTCTTCACCTCTTCAGCAGAAAACCTTCTAAAGTATCTGAAGAAGAGATTTTATGGCCAGAGCCTAGCTTGAAAGTTGTCAATGCTTATCAAGTTGTCAATGCTTATCAAGTGACAGGAGGATCTCACATTATATGAAGATTCCCAATTACTATCATGTCTACTGATATCTCCAGTAGTCAGACTGATTTCTGCATGATCCCATACATCAGATCTATTCAGAGGTAAGAAAAATATCATGTCCAGAAAGCTACAGCCACATACAAATATACTGGCCAACATCTACATATCCAGTATCCAGCCCAAGTGCAAAATCAAAAGCATACTGTATAGGTAGGTAACAAAATTAGTGGGGATGGCGTAGTACTGCTAAAATCCAGACCACTAGATGGCAGCAAAGAGTTAAAGAGATTTTTTTTACCTCTTTGCTGCCATCTAGTGGCCTGGATTTTTAAAACCCATATCTGGTTATCCTAGGATGAGGAAACTAATTAGCATTTTCTAGCAAATTAGATGCTGCTGCTGCTGTTTAGAAATATTGCTGCTTCTTTGTTTCTTTTATGTTTTAAAAGGTCACTCATTAGGATGAGCATTATAGTTCTTTTTTGTGCACATGAATCTCTTTACATCAATGACCTTTGCAGTGTGCCTCCAGATCCCCTCGCAGCATGAACTTCAGAAGACCGGCTGTTCCTCTTTGATCACCATGTAATAAATTAAATGACTAGTTGTCAGCTAGGTTCCCTGAACACAGGCAGCAAGGAAGCAATTGAAAGTATTCTGAGGAGGCCCTATGTTTGATGACCACATCACAAAGAGGCTGCTGCCTTAGATGCTCCCACAGCAATGCTTTATATCCTACTGGTTTCTACATCAGAACATCTGCAACTCACAGAACCTGATTCAGGGGGTTTATATCCCTGCAACTTGTCCAGTACGATCTTTTCCACCCAGCTGTTGAAATGCTCTTGCTCTAAGGGCTGCAATAATGACTAAGGTCCATATACAATTACCCTCATTTTTTTTGTTCACATCTAAGTATGATGCAGCTTGTAATGCTGAAGCTGCATCACAGTTTTGGATTGCCAAGGTAATGGCATTTAGGAAAACACAATCAACAGAATTTGGTTAAAATGATTCCAGTGTTTGTATACAATTCTTGTGGGGTTAGGTAGAAAAGATCTTCTGATAAAGAGAAGGATTAGAGTTCTATGAAATTTTTGTTCAAATAATCTGATATTAATTTATGCTTCCAGATCACTGAAGGAAAACTCCTGACCAAGCAAATAATTAAGACAGATAATAAGTAGGTAGAGAGATAGGTAGATAAAAATAAAAGCCAGTACTTGTGATGATGGGGGGATACTTACCTTACTATCTAGCTTTTTCATGGTCACCAGGTCCAAGGACTTCAATGAATGGCCAGTTGGAGTGATAAAATAAAGGCAGACATGGATTCTTGTATCATGATAATTAAAGAGGGAACGTCGGATTTTTAGCTCTTCTTGCAAATAATTTTCAAACTGCGTGTCAATATAATCTACTATTGGCCTGTAACTAAAAAAGAATTCCATTAGCAACTTGAATGGTACCATTCATGAAGAATGACTAAATGCTTTCAACATGACTCCATGTTTCCATCTACCAAAGTTTCATAAAATCTGAGTAAAGGAGATGCTGAAAAACTTCTAGTGCTGGCTGAAACAGACTAAACAAAAGTTAGCAGAAGACTGTGCATGTCAGAAGTGCTGAACTAGTTCTGAACTAGTGCTGAATTTCAGCTTCAAGCATCTCTTACCATTGACTGTGCTGGTGTACGCCAACTGGGAATTGTATGATGACATCTGGCAATCATGGATTCCCACACCAGGATTACAGCAAGCATAGTGACCTCTAAAGCTATTATCTCCAAACTACAGATTGATTTCATAGCAGGAACTGAAACGCCCTTCTACAAGCAGCAAATACTTCTCCTGCTGTGCAAGGTCCTCCTGGTGTGCACCTTCTACTCAATGACCTTTGGCTGCTTCTTTCTGTGAATGGAGAACTACAGGCAGAATAAAGCCACTGTAAGTCATGGAAGCTCACCGAGTGACTTTGGACCAGTTACTTTACAAGACTGTTGAAGGGATAAAAACTGGAAGAGGAAGTGTTTGATGACTTGAGCTCTTGGAGCAAAGGCTGGATATAAATCAAATGACTAAATGAATGTTAGAGTACACACCAACAATTTGACTGGAGGAGTTCCTTGCAGTAAAAATAACAGGCATATCTCATCAATTTCTGCTAGCCCTCAGAATCTTTGCTTTAAATTCTCCTTCAGACTAGCATTCAATTGTTAGGCTCCTTTAAGGTACAAATGAAATCATGGATTAACTGCAGAATCTCCAATCTAGGACATTTTCTGCAGGTTGACTTGTAATATAAGACCAGTCCTGTTGTAGTACATGAAACCCACTACTTACAGAATCCTGGAAGTCACTCAGAACCTTTGGGAACTGAACAACATAGAAACCAAAGTCCATAATAAATCACTCCTGTTTCCTATGACGACCCTCTGGGAAGCTCACATGTAGGATATGAAAACAACAGCAGTCTCCTGTTGTTGTTAAGTACTGGGAAATACAGCAGATACAAGCACCCTTGTCTTTATTTTGGAAGGAAGAGGTATAGCAGCTGCCATCTCTCACATGAAATGGACAAAACTGATTCCAGCCAGCTTGTATGGGGAAATGGGAGGAAGGGAATCAGGATATCTGACTGAGGCAAGAAGAGCCCCAAAGCCTCACTCTTTCATCTTCCTTTCAACATGTGCACAACCCAGGAATTTACATTAGAGCCGGTAGAGAAATTGAGAATGAATATAGCTTGCACGCTCAGTATCAGAAATGTAGAGCCATCATTAACTCTTTAGTTTCTTATCAGACCTAATGGAAACGTTACTAAATTTGACAATTGTATGGATAGTGATATAGCTTAGCCATGAGGTGGCAATGGATTGTATTTTATCTGGGTGACATCTATAATTTCCTATTACTGTTCTCTTCTTCTCTGCTTCCTGACTTCTATGTCCTCTAAGCCTTCCATTGCAGATACTGTAAGCAGCTGATTCCAAGCACTATATATAAGGTCCTGTGTTCCAGGTGGAATATACATATTCTTTTCCCATCAAAACACTGCAAAGGTTTCTGGACCAAACTGGAAAGTGACTTGCCTTTCATCTTTATTAATCTGATCTCCAAATCCCACAGCATCTACAATGGTCAGTTTCAGGTGGACATTGCTTTCCTGCAGATCATAAGTTCGTGGCCGTAAACGGACTGCGTGCTCATAGTGACTGGCTTCCTCTGTCTCAAATGTTGTATTAAAAAGAGTGTTCATCAGGGTAGATTTCCCAATGCCGGTTTCACCTACAGGAATGTAAAATATTTATTCAAACAGTGATCAACAAAACACTGAAAAAAAGAGAACAGCATACTTAAGGACCAACTCATCTTTTCACATTTAAATTTTCAGTATTGATAAAGTTTAGTCCTTTTCACTTTTAAAAACCTATGATCTTGAGATACTTTTCCAGATATAAAATGGAAAAGCACCAAAACATCATGAACAATAAGGCAAACATTTGCAGAATCTCAACATGATCCAGAACAACCTACAGTGCCAGGAGAGTACTCTGCCCTTAATTATGACAAAAACACACCTTAAAAAAAGCAGTTTTTAAAATCGTAGTTAATGGCAAAAACATCCTTCCAGGAATTTGTGTGCATTTTAATACATGGTTTTTTAAAAAAAAATCTGTTCAATCATGTCCGATTTTTGGAGACTGCCTGGACAAGTCCCTGCAGTTTTCTTGGCAAGGTTTTTCAGAAGTGGTTTGCCACTGCCTTCTTCCTAGGGCTGAGAGAAAGTGACTGGCCGAAGGTCATCCAGCTGGCTTTGTGCCTAAGACAGGACTAGAACTCACAGTCTCCCGGTTTCTAGCCTGATGCCTTGACCACTACATCGAACTGGCTCTAATACAAGGCTAGGCATTAAAAATTCTTGGTGCTTTATGATGCAAGTATGTGTGTTGTTGGCAAAGTTAGAAGATCAGATGGGAACTGAATCTAGAAATATTTGCCCCTGGCTATGGCAGGCAACTACTTTATGCATGTGCAAGAATGGAGCTGAGTTGTTGGCATGGCACCAAACTATTGAAACATGAAAGAACAAAAAACATTCAAAGCTGGCCCAGATCCTCTAATACAGCAATACCGACTCTATGTATTTGTTCAGCTGATCAGTACTGAATGCAGAACATATCAAGTGACTTAAAATCAAAGCTTAAAATGTTCCTTTTCCTAGGAAAGGCATCACATTACATCTTGTGGCAGACTATGAAGACCAGGTCTTGGAAGCAAGTGAAAGCTGAAACTTACTTAAATATCTTTTAAAGTACAGCTTAAATCCTGTGAGACTGTCACCATAAATAAAAATTAAAATATTTTAGGTATCTAAAATACCTCCTTGCTAATCAACTCAGAAAAAATAAATGTCTAAACATACATTAAACAGTTTGTTTAGCAAGTACCTAAACACTTTTAAGCCACAATTTCTATACATAAGAAGCCAGGAATTGTAGAAACTGAATCTGGGCGACTTAATGAGCCAGAAGGGTGACAGAATTAGATAGCTGAGCCTTCATTTTGATTACCAAAAGCTCATTCACTCAATGGAATAAAATGACATTGTTCATGTAAATGTTTCAAACTGTTCTCATTCAGAAAATGTAAACAAGGTCAAAATTCTGGGAAAATGTTTAGCTTCATTCCAAGACACAGCATGTGATAACCCATATTTCGAAAGTTTAATTTCTTAGCATACAGTATTAGCTATACTGTAGTTGTTTCAATTCAAAAAACCAATCGGGATATTTCACTGACAGACACAAGGTATTGTGTAAGTCAGAACAGCTGAGTTCCCATAAAACAGTAGGGCAAAAATCCAAATAAATCACATTCTGGCTTAACATGATTCTTCCAGTAGTGGAAGAATACAGAAAGCTCCCTTATAAACCAATCTTCCATATCATCTACTGCCTGATCCTTTCAGCTGAGATGGTGAGATAGAAGCTAGGGCCTTCTGTATGCTAAGCAACTATTCTTCTAATAAGACTGGGCATTTCCTTTATTCTTGCAACTTGGCAGCTTCTGGTTGTTATTCAGATTCTAAGTATTCCTCTTTACAATAAACACTTTACTGACCTACACAGAGGATGTTGAAGCTGAAACCTTGTGCCACGGATTTGCTGACAAGTTGATCAGGAAGACTGTCGAATCCAACATGGCCTCCCAAAGATAGGTTTCTTTTCTCTTCATTCTATTAAAAAGAATGACACCATTTTGCAGGGGTTATCTGGGTGGAATTACATCATAATCATTATCATCATCATCAAAGTACCAAAAACCCATTGAAAACCCAACCATTTTACTTGAAATGCCGCAAACTCCCCAACTGGAGAAGCATCTCTCCAGATCACCATTCAAAGATTTATCATGTTTTTATATGCCACATTCCAGACATACTATTAATTATAGTCAAGCACCTGGGGGAAAAAAAAGGGGGGGGGAACAAGAATTATCTCAAAGAGACCAAAGGCTACATTGTGACACTCTGCTAAAAGAACAGTTGCTTCCCAGCAATCTGTATTTCAGATGTGCATTGCTTCAGGAAGTACTATTAATAGCCAGATAGCCTGATCATGGTCCTATCCAGTCCTCTTTTAAAACCATCCAGGTTGGCTGATATTACAACTTCTGATAGCACATTCCACAATTATTTACACACAATGTGAAGTATTTCTGCCTAGCAGTCCTGAATTTCAATTTTTTATTGATTTATTACTAGTTGTTTTTTTCTAAAATGTTCAAATCTGAATCATGTCACCTCTAAGAAATCCTTGATCAGTTTCCTCAGACTTTGCCATAAGAAATTATGTTCATAAGCAATTTTTGCCTTATATTTGTGGGAATATTACTGCTGGAAACTTCCAGCTTGGTTTGCACCATGCAGCTCAGCTAGCAAAAAACAGATAGCTTGAGGTTTAACTGTTAAAGATCAGCAAACATCAAAAAAGGGACAAAAGGCAGATGGAGAGGGAGAGAGATGAACAGGCAGCCATTTACATGGTGTCTGTCTGTCTGTCTGTCTGTCTATCTCAACAGTGATTTTTGGTTCTATGAGACTCTGTGCTTCCAGTCTGGGACTGCAGAGCTATCTCTGTGTTCACAGATGAACTGCACAACAGCGTGTCTTCTTCAAACCCAAAGGACTACCATAAAAAATCTCATCCATCCATCCATCCATCCATCCATCCATCCATCCATCCATCTATCAGCACACAACTGTCCAGAGCCATTGGAAACAATATGGTGGGTTATTAGCACGGAGAGTCCAAAAAGGAGTGGCTTTGGTGATTGCAGCTTTAACCCTTTATGTACACAATAGCAGCAGAATAGAGATGGAAAGCAGGATACTAGGTGAGCCTTCCTCTATTCCACACCATTAAAGAAACAATTTGGTGGACAGGCTTGATGTATCCAACAGTATTCACTATGACAGTAGTGAATCATCTCACCTTGTCATCTGGAACTATATCTATTTTTCTTCTTAAAGCAGTATTTTGTTCTGCTCTCATCTCTTTCTCATCCCCTTCCATCTGTTCTTTTCCTCTCAGCATAGAGGAATAAGCTGACACTTTCCCAGATGACTTGTTTATTAGACTACTAAAACGTATTTTGACTTCAAGCCATGTACAAATCACAAAATCAGAAAGGATCGAACAGTAGCATTAAGGGCAGGATGATCCCTGTAATTCATAGCATACTGTACTACAAGTTGTCACATAACAACAAAGCTGAGTAATACCACCAGTTACTCAACCAAGAGAGCCAAAACGCATAAACTTAGGATCTTCAGCAAAACTGGTCTTGATGTAAACAGATGGTATGTGTTTGCAATGTACATCTGCAGGCACCATTTACTTATGTGGAAATGCCCTGTTAGGTGACAAATGATGAGAAATTTGCCTCTATATAAAATTTTGCTGAGTCCCAAATGTATGCCAAGAGACATTCCATCTGTTACATGCATTTGACATCCCATATAATTCTATTCTACATGCGTAGTTCTCTTTCTTGTGCTAATGACCTTTCTGAACAAGTTTTTAAAACTGAAGAGCAGAGTGCTGGATAGGTATCAAGGATGCAGGAAAGAGATTCCAAAGTGAAGGTGAAAGCAACTCCTGGCAACTACCAATAGTTCTGAATTGTGTCCCTGCTGCTTCTCTACAATTACAGTGTATGCAAAATACAACAGATTCCTTTGCACTGAGGCAGACCCTGTCTGGACCAGAATCACTTCACTCCTCCAACTCACATGGAAGAGAAAGAAGAGATATACAATATGCAGCTCATATGACTAAAGCAGTGTTTCTCCACCCTGGCAACTTTAAGATAGGTGGACTTCAACTCCCAGAATTCCTCAGCCAGCTGTACACTATTTGGCTAAATGCCCAATGCAAAGTATGAACAGGTACAGTCTTTATATGTTTAGGTGTACAGTGAAGCCAGGAGGACACACATCCTTTAAAAAGTTTAAATTGAATGAAAATTGGAAGAACTAGTGTTGAGCCTTATTCCGTCACTGAAATTTGCATGAGGACTTCCTATGCATGATATATCCATCCATTACCAAGTTATCTATAGTAGATGTGAATTGAATTTTGTGGCTGTCTAGTAATACAATTTCTATGTTGATTTTCAGAACACAAGCACTAAGCGGGAATAGTGCTTGTCATGGAGCTGGATTTTGTACATTATCCAACCCTACCGTTAATGAAAACCACACCAAAAAAGATGTTACACAGTTTTGAGGAGGACATTTCCATTGGTATTCATTTCACTGTCTTGGCCTAGCAGGGTATGTATGTGTATATGACAATGGTTTCCAGGACTGCTGCATACAAGAGAAGGATTAACCCTCCTATCAGAGTCCCAGTTTTGGTTGGTCTCCCACATTACATTAAAAAAAAAACTACATTAAATGTTTGCGTAACATGTAGTTTAGTAGCCATGGTGGCATAAAAGAACTAACTTTGGTAGTCATGGTGGTGTGAAAGAAAGAACTTATTTCTTGATTTACCAAGATTTTTCTTTCTGGTCATCTGAAAACCATTTTTCCACGCCACAGGAAACCAGGTAAGTTACTTTTTTCAAGACTACCTCTACTATCAAACTATGAAAATAAAATATAGTCAGATCATTCTGACTGAGAAACAGTGTTCTATGTGCAAATTTGCCTGGGCAAGGAACTCTTCACCCTTGCTTTGTTTAAAGTGTAAATGAGATGAAATTATGAACAGAAAACAAGAAACATGAAACGGTTTTGTCACAGCTGAAAGGAAGTAAACAAGCCTTGCCAAAGTCTATGATTAGAATATGAATGCACCAAAAGACCAGAGACACGTTTCTAGGCAACAGCCAGAATCCAGGGAGGTTTCTGAAAAAAGCTTTCTCATGCTAAGCCCAAGTCTCAAACTCAGATACTCTAGAAAGGGAAGATGAAATGGTATTATATGTCTTGGGACATTTCCCCTTCTATCACCCTAGCATTTTCAGAGCTGCCTCCATCTGTCTTGCATATCTCATTTTGTAAAATAATTCTGTAAACCAATGAAATAAATAGCCCATCAGTTGAGGCTGTTATTATTCTTGCAAGGACTGTTGCTTTATTGCAAATTTTCATCTAACCCCTTTTTGTGAAACAAAAGCAACAGGGTCAGCTGTCAATAAAAGCTTTGTGTTCACTTGAAAAGCAAAACAGGGGTATACAGAGGTGGGACAGTTGTTTCTGCATAGCTAATAAAAGCTGGTGTCACATGCTTGAAACTGCATCCCAGTTCCTGTATGGCAATCCCACTGAAATGGCTTTAGATACAGAAGCTTCACCATTTGTATGGAATTGGGACTACAACCTTGGTAGTTCAAAACTAAAAAACTTTATTAATATCTGTGGGGCGGGGGGGGGGGGACTGAAAAAGATTGGAATGTTTATTTGTTCAATTTCTAGTCGGCCCTCCAACCTTTTTCAGCTTTTCCCCCTACAGATATTATTTTAAAATAATGTTATTACTTTCTAAAATTCATATGCCCAATGTGGAAAACCATTGATTTGGCTGTAAGAATTTCCATATATATTTTAGTGCAAATATTTTATCCACCACACAGAGTATGTTAAGAGAATTAAGAACATAACCAAATATATTAGGTGCTACCTTCTGGAAGAGCTGTGAATCAATACAATCTTAAAGGCTCGACTACTTTAATATATCCTTGTCCCCTGTTCTTGAAGGAGTGATGGAGTATAATGTCTGTATTTAAGGAAAGTAATTTTGTCTGCCTCCTGAAGAATCTGTATAACGACCAAGTAGCAACAGTAAGAACAGACCACGGAACAACGGACCGGTTTAAGATTGGGCAAGGAGTACGGCAGGGCTGTATACTCTCACCCTACCTATTCAACTTGTACGCAGAACACATCATGCGACATGCTGGGCTTGAGGAATCCAAGGCTGGAGTTAAAATCGCTGGAAGAAACATTAACAATCTCAGATATGCAGATGATACCACTTTGATGGCTGAAAGCGAAGAGGAACTGAGGAGCCTTATGATGAAGGTGAAAGAAGAAAGTGCAAAAGCTGGCTGGCAGCTAAACCTCAAAAAAAACCAAGATTATGGCAACGAGCTTGATTGATAACTGGCAAATAGAGGGAGAAAATGTAGAAGCAGTGAAAGACTTCGTATTTCTAGGTGCGAAGATTACTGTAGATGCTGACTGCAGTCAGGAAATCAGAAGACGCTTAATCCTTGGGAGAAGAGCAATGACAAATCTTGATAAAATAGTTAAGAGCAGAGACATCACACTGACAACAAAGGCCCGCATAGTTAAAGCAATGGTGTTCCCCGTAGTAACATATGGCTGTGAGAGCTGGACTGTAAGGAAGGCTGAGAGAAGGAAGATCGATGCTTTTGAACTGTGGTGTTGGAGGAAAATTCTGAGAGTGCCTTGGACTGCAAGAAGATCAAAGCAATCCATCCTCCAGGAAATAAAGCCAGACTGCTCACTTGAGGGAATGGTATTAAAGGCAAAACTGAAATACTTTGGCCACATAATGAGAAGACAGGACACCCTGGAGAAGATGCTGATGCTAGGGAGAGTGGAAGGCAAAAGGAAGAGGGGCCGACCAAGGGCAAGGTGGATGGATGATATTCTAGAGGTGACGGACTTGTCCCTGGGGGAGCTGGGGGTGTTGACGACTGACAGGAAGCTCTGGCCTGGGCTGGTCCATGAAGTCACAAAGAGTCGGAAGCAACTAAACGAATAAACAACAACAACAAAATTTTGGTCTAGTGGTTAAGGCTCCAGGCTAGAAACCAGGAGACTGAGAGTTCTAGTCCCTCCGTAGGCATGGAAGCTGGGTGACTTTGGGCCAGTCTCTCTCTCTCAGCCCAACCCACCTCACAGGGTTGTTGCTGTGGGGAAAAGAGGAGGAAAGAGTATCAGGTATGTTCCCTGCCTTGAGCTATTTATAAAAATAATAAAGGCAGGATTTTAAAAAATTAAGATTAATTAAATTTTTTAAAAAGTCAAGGCTACCCAAGGCCTCGAAGGGATGCTCTGCCCAGGTTTGGCACAGCCAAGTGGCATCAAAGGAAGCACTCTTAGGACCTTTAATGCAGGCAGAAGCCACTTTCAGAAAACTGAAGCTGCCAGCCACAGTAAACTAGCCCACCTTGACTCTTCAGGTGGAACGTCTGGCTTCTTTGGCATTAAAGCACTGCTTCAAATCAGATTGCTCTTTTGTTCCAATGCTGTAATGCAAAGCGAGCCCTGCTTTACCTAAGTCTAATAAAGGTACCTATTCCTGTCAGTTCTGGTTTTCCCATGGAGAAGCAAGCCAGGCAGAGTTTTGCAAAGATACAGCCTGGAAAGAGCTCTGCCACAATGAATGATGAGAGAACATCCTTTACAAAGAGAGCACTTTTCTCCTCAAACACTATCACAGACCACACAGAAACAGAGAAGCTCTTTAGAATGCTGGATGTAAACTATTTAATAATTAACAAGTCAAAGGCTCTGCCCTGAATGTCGTAACAGTGCACAAGCTGAGGGTCCAAGGCCAAATGTCTAAGGCCTCCACCGGCCCTCCAAGAATTGCAAGCAAACTGATATTTTAATCTATAAAATACATGGGTAGCAATCATATGAAAAGCATTTAATCAATTTAATTTAATTGTGAGCCACTACAATTTTAAACAAACTAGATTTTTGTACTTCCCCCAACTATTTTGGGGAGAATGACCTGCATTACATTATCTAAACGGTTAACCACCTTTTGGCCCCTGGGCCAAAAATGAACTATACAAACAGCAGCAGCCTACAGAAGAGACTGGAGCAGATGCGCTACCTTATGCCTCATCAGTTTATGCTATTGTCCCAAGTATAGACTCCTCCCTGTAAAGTGTTATGAAGAGGAACAGCCTTAACAGCAAATCAGGCTTGAAAACAGGCAAGTGAGTCATTCGATGTCTCACTTTTGCCAAACTGTGGTCAAATGCAGCTTGGATGGGATGACTTTGTCACTATGGCTGCCAAAATCTACAGAACTTCACTAGTAACAATGCAGTTGTAGGTATATTAAACAATAAGCTCCATTTACTTCCATGGTTCTTGGGTGATAACAGGGACCACTGAAGAGAGGGGAGGGAAAAAGGAAAGAAGCAAAGATTATCCAAAAAGCTTGCTCTCCTCACCCCCCATCCATCCACAGGGCCATCCCACTAAATGCCCTGAGAGAAGGCTCCAAGAAAATTCTTTGTTTGTAAGAATAGTTTATATTGCTTGTAAGCTGCTTTGGGAGATTTGTTGTCCTGAAAGGTAGGATATAAACAATTGTAATGTGTAAATTAATAAAGAGGTCTTGTCTCTAATGTTGTATTTCAAAAGAAAGGCTTTTGATTTATTTCAAGTGTCACAGCAAGCTGCATTTGGAATGCAAAAGGTTTTAAAAGCAGTTTATGATCCTGCAAGGAAGAACAGATGTTCAAATGTTAATAATAATAATAATAATAATAATAATAATAATAATAATAATCCACCCTAAAATCAAAGGCTCAGATCATGGTCTGAATATATACAGAAGGTTGTGCACAAAGCCAAGTAGCTAGTCTTTTTCTGTGAAGGTGGCTAGAAAACTAAAGGAAGTGAAACTGTGCATGGATGCTTCACAATACAGTAGTTCTATACCCTGAATCCTTCTTGCCTGTTGCCAAAGCAGCTGTGAAGTTGACAAAGGCTAATGGCTAAAAGGGAAAGATTTTTTTTAAATTCTACTACTAAAAATAATTTTTAAAAAAAGCAAAATAAATCTGGATCAATTTCTTGATTACTCTACATATATCTCCGTTAACATTTTCATCAAGCTGCTTACCTAAGTCTCCTCCAGAACTTTTATAAATGCATAATGAATTAAGACCCAAAAACAATTTATATAGCTACAAATACACACACACACACACATATATACATATTATTATATATACATATATAAAATGTAACTATTTTTTGAAAGTATATTGATAGATTTTCATGACAGTCCACTTGCATCATCTCCACTGACTACTAATGTTAACAGTAAAGAAAGATAATACTGTAATGTCAAGTTAAGCATTTACCAAAAATAAAAAAATGTATCTGATAAATAAATAATAGCCGGAAGACCTAAGGCGTTTCTTTCTTCCAGACAAAATACACATTTTGCCCATAGAAAGATACAGATTTCTGTGTCGTCTTCAAAGCCTATACTTATGCATTGAAGATACATTAATTCAAAGCCTATTACGAGTATAGAAAAGTTTCTTTTATTACTTTCATAGCACCCAACAATGGTTTACATAGTTTAGAGTTTAAACTATGACTTAAACTCTAACCATGATACAGGCAAATGCTGTATGATTCATACTATTTGTTTCTTCTATCTGGCAATCTGGAGAACCTTTAAAAGAGCATCCATGGAAGATTAAACAATACTGTGTATCAAATTATATTTTGCCAGGTTAGATGTGGTTTACAGATAAGCTTCAACAAGTGGCTTCAGATACTAGTTTGGCAACCACTTTAAGTTTTAGCTTGTTGGGAAGTGATAGTTCAGACATGCTGCCAAATTAAACCATTTCACTTAAAATTCTAAATTGCAATGAATAGGTGTCCGTACTAACTGACAGTAATGTTGAAATATACAAATTAATTTCAGCCTCAGAGATAAATACAAATGTAAGTAACAGAATATAAGAGTTCTCAACTTGGACTGGGCTGAGTCCAACACAACTAGCAGCATAAAGCTTACATTTCGTAACTAGGAAATACAGAAGGGACAGAGATTCAAGATAGTTAAGGAAGATTACTTATATGCTGGGGGGAAGAGATATGGAAATCTACAGCATATGAAAACACTGCAACACATGAATCGAATCAAACAATACTTAAAAATGAAAATCACTGCCTTACTGCTGCTCTACACAAAGGAAATTAAGTGAACAAAAAGGTGGGAGAGTTTTAGGCTTTGAGCTACAAGCCAGTTAACCAATCATACCCCCCTCCCCAATAATTTTAGATATGCTGCTTCAGCAAAACCCTACTAGTGCTATAAAGTATCTGTTCCCAATGTCCTCATGTCCTTGCCTTTGTCTTGTCATCCAGCATGATCTACAGTATTATACTGGGAATAATTTAATTGGCCTCTAATTTGGTACCAGGGAAAGTCTTTAAGAGTACTAAGGTAGGATGCCTCAAAATACACTGGAGGCAGGAAACACCCAGACTTAACTCATCTTTTCATCATTAATTACGTGAGAGCCATGACAGCCTAATGACAGCCTAACACCAGGCAGAGGTGTCAACCCTAAAATAGACATCATGTAGAGTTTTTAAAAAACAGGAAACATACAAAGCATTTAAAAAATCTCAATTATACACATCAAATGTTCCTTCTCTCTTTCCATCATTGTCTTGTACTTTATTACTTATTGTGTTTGTTTGATGGCATTATATCCTGCCTTTCCTCCAGGAGCTCAAGGCAGTGCTTCCTCCTCCTGTTTTTCTCTTCCGCAGCAAAAAATAGCAAGTGGTTCCTAATCATCAAAAACATGTCCTTCCCAGAGGTAAACAAAACCACATGGTTTCTTCGATATCCAGTTCATTTGTTTCGAAACAAAAGCTTTTTTAAAATCAAGTGTCTGCTTTTGGCAGCACTACTATAGAATCCTGATTCTAAAACATCCATATTTTCAAAAGCAGCTATTCAAAATAAAAATTAAATAACGTTGCTATAGAGGAGATGGGTTGCGGAGTTTGTTGCTAAATGCACAGAGCATGAGAATGCCAGTGCTAAACCTGAATTCATTTGAAATATGTGGTCTGTATGTGTGTGTGTGTGTATACATGTGTGTGTGTGTGTGTGTGTGTGTGTGTGTGTATACTGTATATATATATTCATTCTCTTGTTATCTGGAAATAAACACAGTGAAAACTGTCTATATCAAATTTAGTTTAGTCATAAACTAAAGTCCATAGTAGGCTCAGTGGGTTTCTAGTGCTACTTCTTCAAAAAAATAGTCAAAAATTCCTAACTCATTGCTTATGATGCTTGGCAGAATTGCAGGAGTGATTTCTAATACAACATAAGAAGGGGAAAACAAAAATGGAAGGAACATCTATTTTCTTTTTTCATCTCACTTCACCAGTGCTGCATGCTGAGAAGCTAGATGGCCTTTTCCTGTCCACTAACTGGACATTAGTCAGGCTTGCTGGGGATGAAGGGGGCTATTAGACTAGCACATCTGGAGTTCTCCAGGTTGGGAACCTGACAGCACTAGAGGCATTTTCTCACATTGTACTGAGTTTTCTAAATGAAGTCTGTTGAGCATGGTTGTTAGGCAAAGAACAGAAACTATCCAAGAGCCTGGAAAAAAAATTGGCAGACAACAAGTCAACTGCAAAGCCAAGTATGCTTCCGGTTAGCTCCAAAAGCAGAATCTGAGCCAAGGATTACTATACTAAAAATCAGCCGGGAGGGGGAGAAACAGCCTACACTAACTATGTTGAATCTGCTTTAATTGTAGTTACACACATTTTCCTTGCCTTGTATTTTCAACTTGAATCAGCATTACTTTGGTTACTGTAACACATTTTAAAATTGATTACTGTGATACATTTTCCAATAATCTTTATCAGAAAGGCACACATACTTATTTTTAGCATAGAAAACTCTTTAGCGGTTATGGTGACTTCTTAAACAAAGCTGAAGTCCTATGCCTATTTGTAGGTCAGCTGAACTTAATAAGACTTACATATGTACAGTAATGAACCGTTACTGTAAAAACAAAAAGTACAATATGGAGTTTCTATTTTCCCCCTGAACTGAATAGGCAACCCTCCATTTGCTGAAGCAGAGCAAGGGGCTTTTCTTCTCCACATTTGCTCAGAGTCAGGCTGCACATAGGCCCAGCAGGGAGACCTGCAACCACACAGATAAATCACATATCCCAGATGACTGAACATTTAGGCAGAAGAGTTTGGGTTCACTGCAAAACCCAAGCCTCAAGAGGAGTGGGGTGGTGGGGGGGAGAAATTGCCCAGAGTTTGTTCCTGCTGCTGGAAAAACCTTTGTGTGGAGACAAAGGGGAGTAAGATAGCTAGCAGGTATGAAAGGAAGCAGATCATCTGGGAGGACCAAGGAGAAAGAATGCCTAGAACAGAAAAATAGACTGCTGAAAGAGAAGATGGAGACTAGAAACAGCTGCATACTGTAGTTTGGGAGAGCTAGTTTCCAGGAGAAGCAGAGAGCTAAGCAATGCCCGAACAGGAAGGAACTGTATTAAGAGCAAAGTAAACCTTCTCTAGGGACATGGTGGTGCTGTGGGTTAAACCACTGAGCTGCTGAGCTTGCCGATCGGAAGGTCGGCAGTTTGAATCCGCGTGACGAGGTGAGCTCCCGTTGCTAGTCCCAGCTCCTGCCAACCTAGCAGTTCGAAAACATGCAAATGTGAGTAGAATAATAGGTACTGCTTCGGCGGGCAGGTAACGGCGTTCCGTGTAGTCATGCCGGCCACATGACCACGGAAGTGTCTACGGACAAACGCCGGCTCTTCGGCCTTGAAACGGAGATGAGCACCGCCCCCTAGAGTCGGACACGACTGGACTTAATGTCAAGGGAAACCTTTACCTTTACCTAAACCTTCTCTAGGACTGGTAATGAGGAAGGGTAATGAATTGGAGCCAAGGAAATCTTCAGAGAATAGAGAATAAGGCCTACTTCATGTTGGCATGCTATTATTCTATATGTTCTTCCTTCTATAAGTTCTTCCTTCTCAAACAAACCTATGACAGAGATGTCCAAGAGTAAGGCTGCAAGCTATAAAGCGCAAACCTTTAAAAACACATATTTAGTCAAATCCACAGGTTACTTCAAGTTACTAGTCTTGAGTACAGCATCTTGAAAAATGCCTTAAATATGTTTTCTAAATTCAGACTGTAAACTATTATACACTTTTATGTTCAAACTGTGTTGCCTCTGCCATTTCACAGACCATATGAAAATTAGGAGGTTGGCTGTATTATTTGAAACTATCCAGTGCTGTTTTACTATGCAATCACAGGCAACTTGGTCTTATGTGGCAGACAAAAACATAAAATGAAATTAGCATAGGGCCCATCGTCCTACCAGGAAACAGAAATATTTCAAATTATATTTTTATGAAAGACACACGTTCATTAGCTTTCAAGTCATAGCAATTAGTTGTACATTCAAATGAGAAAATTCAGAGCACTCTACAGGATCCATTGATTACTTTAAAAATAAACAACAGGAAATAGTCTCTGACCTGGTTAAGGTCACCAGGGTGCCAATCAGTTGGAGGCTGGAATATCCACAGCATAAATCTGTTGGCATGAATGCTTAATATAGACTATTTCAACTTCAGGAAAACTCTGAGAAGTCATAAACGTTTAGTTTCAGCGCCACTTTTGGAGAGAGGATCAAGGCACTGAAAAGCTGATGCCCATAAGAAAACAACAATTATTTCCAAAATCACAAGATACATATAAAGCAGGACCAACACTGCTTTGGCCCTTTGGCATTTCCTTCTGTGGCACAGGGGTGACCTCAAACTCTGATGGATGATGCAAGTCAATGCCATTAATATTATTGCATGGCTTCCTAAATTTTTCATTTTTAAACAGTTCGCAAAAACTTCTTCCATGCAGGTCATCAGTAACTCACCCCAACCAGTCAGGCATTAGGTTGCCTGCCCATGGAACAGCCTCCCTCCTGAAATACGGATAGACCCTACTATACTGGCTTTTCACAAGGCTGCAAAGACCTAGCTCTTCCCTAGGCACTGGGATCTGGATATTAGCATGGCAGCTCTGGCATGTATATATATGTCTCTAGTGGTTTCATGTTTTTATTGAGCTTCGATGTACTTTTAGTTGGGTTTGTTTTAATGAAAATCTCTGTTTTTAATTTGTTCACCACACAGAATTTATGGAATAGATGATTGGCTATATACACTGGATGGAGAAACAAACGAACAAGAACAGGAGTCCCTTTTCAGTTCATAGGTACAACTAATCAAAGCCAGGAGCACTGCAGAGAAATGTATGTGCTGAGCAAAGAAAAATGTGAGCATCACAAAAGGGATGCACATAAACACAACAGAAAAATATTAGCTAAGAATTACTGCTGCATACAGCTCCTAGAAAGTTTTCGGTTGCATTAAAACAAACTATTATTCATTATGATCAACTAAATATACTAATTAGTGATGGCCATACAGTCCACTGTTACTTTGATATTTCTCAATGGCAAATTGCTCAGTGGCATTCCAAAATTATCATCATATCCGTTCAATAGCTAAAATACAAGTGAGCATTGCAGGTACATTAACCCCCAGTGTCTCAAGCTTTTAACATGTGAACATTTTTAGGAAGTATTCACACTTCTTTCAGGCCTCATCTCAGCTCCATCTTCCCTTCCATCCACATTTGTCTAATGTTAGTTGGTCAAATATTTGAGGCTTTCCAGAACACACACAGAAAAAGCAGCTGTCTAGTCTGTCCTGCTTTCTATCTATGCAGAAAATGTGACCAGAGCAACCCTCATCAGCTGTAATCCATCCATTAAATGCAGAGTTGTTAGCCAGAGATGACTTTGCAATGATTTGTCCTTAACGGTTAACTGCAGTCAGAAAATCTGGCAGTTTTTAAAAGGTGCAGTAATATTGCGCCAAACACTGACCAGCTCTAGTTTTCCCTGACATGGTAAAACCATCTTTAGGGCTAAAATATGTAGAACTGAATGACTAAATGGTTTGCTGTACAAAAGTCACATCATTATTGATGATGATGTTGTTGTTGTTACATACTGGAGGACGGATGTTTCTCTTTAGCAATCTAAAATGATCAAGGAGAAATCCTCATCTCTTGGATTAGGGATAATTCACTATATAAAACGGTAATTCTCACGGATTCATTTACCAACTCAGTGAGAACTGAGACTACATTTTCACTTAGTTCATGTACAAAATTTTCTTTGCACCTAACCAAACAAGTATCTGTCACAAATTATAATGATAGAACAAAGTCACCAAAAAATGCTGTTCAGACAGCTACCTCATTAATAACAAGCAACAAATACTTCCAGAAAGCAAAAATCCAGATGGCATCTATATTGAGCAACACAGTAGCCAACTTGGACAGATTGTGTGACTTTGGAAAGAACATGAGAAGACAGCACAGTTCCAGAGCGAAGCATCTTTGCACAGTAATTTTGTTAGAATGAAACAGAAAAATGTTTAATCAATTGCTATAACTTCAGGACCCATGAAATAAATCCTACTGCTTTTTAGATGGGGAAAGGAAGGTGCCAGATGAGATATTTGTTTATATAAAATTTATAGGCTGCCATGCAAACAAAGTCTACATACAAAATATTTTAAAAACAGTAGCTTTAAAAAAAAGTAGCATAAAGCAAATCCGAACAACCAAAATATACCCACAGATATAAACATATATGAATTTGCATAAGATACAATTAAACCACAACTGCTAGACAGCTAAAAAACAATGCCACCATGAAAACATAACTAAAAAGCTTTGCTGAAACATGAATAGACATTTTTAAATATATTTAATATATATATAAAAAATAAATTATATTTTTAATAGCTCCTTTATTATTTTTATAAATAACTCAAGGCGGCAAACATACCTCCGTTCGGAGGAGATGGGCAGCGACAAATTTGATTAATTAATTAATTAATTAATTGAAAAAAACAAAAACCTAATACTCCTTCCTCCTGCTATTTTCCCCACAACAACAACAACCCTGCGAGAGGAGTTGGGCTGAGAGAGAGTGACTGGCCCAAGGTCACCCAGCCAGCTTTCATGCCCAAGGCGGGACTAGAACTCCCAGTCTCCTGGTTTCTAGCCCAGCACCTGAACCACTAGACCAAACTGGCTCTTTTACATTAAAAGTCATGGAAGAACCAAAATGACTTTGCTTGGCTTCCAAAGGACAGTAAATTAGGTGGCAGCTCAGCTCTTTGGGCACAGCTTGAGGGTGCTCCTAAGCAGCCACCAATATATCTAAGTATGGAGGGCAAACAAAGCAGGACTTTCAAAGATGGCAAAGGCTCTGGTAAGAACCACACAGAAATTCTTTTAAGTCTTTTGTTTTCTTAAAAGCTACCCCTGCTTCAACATATCCCATAAATTAATATACCAATATTAATATCCAACCTCTTGTTATAGCAACCTCACCCTATTTGATGTCCTCCAAATGTCTGGACACCCAAACATTGTCCTATGTTAGTACCAACTGGAAAAGCACCTGGTAGTAGGTTGGGGAGGGTTATCTTCTGCCATTCACCACAGCCCTCTACACTGTTTCACTATTAGTGGGATGATAATAAATCACTTTGCTGCCATTTCCCCTAACCCACAGGTTCTCCCCTAACCCTTAGCTGTTTGCTCTAAGAGATGTTTAAACCATGGTTTCTCAACCAGGGTTCACTAGGGGTCCCCTGGGAGATGATGATTTATTTAAAAAATTATTTCAAATTCAGGCAACTTCACATTAAAGAGGTAAGTTTCATTCTTTATTTTTAGTTTAAGGGCACTGTTAATGCATATATACAGGCCTACACATGAAATGAATATAATCATTTTGTAACTTCTGGCCTATATTTGAGCCTGAATGTGCAGGGGTTGCCTGAGGCCTGAAAAATATTTCAAGGGTTCCTCCAGGGTCAAAAGGTTGAGAAAAGCTGGTTTAAACAATCCACAGATTCCGTATGCTCTGCTGTCTGCAAGTGTTGCAACTGCAAACATACACAAAGGCAATTTGCTTCTGCTCAGCCAAGCAGATGCTCTAAAAAGCAGTGACACCCTCTGACCTTTCAGAAAAATGTCTACCACGCACAGGCAGTAAAACTGTCCTAGTTGACATACAGAAGGCTCTCTGATATACCAAGCAAGCTGGTTTGAACTAAGGGAGAAAGACTCCCAAAAAGGCCCATTAAAAAAACAAAGGTTCCCATATTTCAGGAAGTGAGAGAGTGAATGAATCCAATTTCTTCATCAGGTTCGTGTAAAATTCCCAAATGGCAGGTTTTTTTACCAAAATCATGCCCAGAGCAGACATGGGAATTTGAAGTTCAAGCAAAACCTTCCATCTTCTTTTCAGAGGTTTTACCTTCAGCTTGCCATAGATTCAATTTCAAGACAGCTCCAGACAGAGATAGGGAGACAAACAATTCCCTTATAGATTTTTAATTAGAAAAAATAAAATATAAAGTTTTTTCTACAAAAGAACGTTAGGTCTCATCAGAGGATTCCACCCACAATGCACTCTTCCTTCTACCCAGTTCCATATTAAGTCCATCTTTACCTACTCGTTTTTTCTATTCAAAGCACATTAGAATAATTTGGAATTTATATGAACTCTGTATGGCATGTGACCCAACAACAAGTGCACAGTGGCACAGTAAGATAGGCCTGTCACTGAAAGTCAGGACAGGGACAACTGACGTGCTTTCAATGAAAACTTTAGCACTGTGGTGGAGAGCTCTAGAACAATGGACAGAGCTGTATAAAGAAGGGGATAACAATTACGTGTTGACCATTGGCCTTTTTTTTTTTTTACATTATGTTGGTATAGAAGGATGTACCACCTTGAAACAGAAAAATGTTTCATGCGACTGTCAAGGTCACAGGCTTTTCTCTGCAGTGGTTTGACTGTCACCTGTCTCGCTTAGGCATGTAGGCACTTGCAGAAAGCACAGCTGGCTGGGGAATTCTGGAAGTTGAAGTCCAAACATCAAGTTGCCAGGATTGAGAAACCCTGCGATAGACAGACACTTAGATACACAAAGTCTTGTAATTACACATTGCCACTATGTTTGCATAGTAATAAAGAGCACTCTCTTCACTCATTAGCTGCGTCTGTGTGTCTGGCTTCTTTCCTATCCCTTCCCACCCTCCGACAGAAGGGGAAGCACCAAGATGATCACTCCACAACCCCCTCCCAAGAAACTGCTTCATTTGGCTCAAATTGAAAATCATTCCTTCCAAGCAAGATTCTCACAGAGTCTTCTCTTGCAAGATGGACTAAGACGAAAGGGATGGGGTTGCAAGAATGGGCTACTGAACTATTTCTGAGAGCAAGTTTGGTGTAGGGGTTCAGGTGCTGGGCTAGAAACCAGGAGTCTGTGAGTTCTAGTCCCGCCTTAGGCACGAAAGCCGGCTGGGTGACCTTGGGCCAGTCCCTCTGTCTCAGCCCAGCTCACCTCACAGGGTTGCTCTTGTCGGGGAAACAGGAGGAGGAAGGAGTATTGGGTATGTTCCCCACCTTGAGATATTTATAAAAATAATAAAGGCGGGATAAAAATTAAATAAACAAATAAATAAAATTTCCCATTTAGAATCAATCTCCTTATTTCGTCAGGTGGAGATACTTCTTTTGTTTTGTTTCTTTCTAACAGCCTTTGTATAAACTGATGAGATGGCAGGTCTATTCACTGATAACAGAGAAGCTGCAAGCTGGCAGTTTACAAAAATGGCCTCCATCAGTTTGGGAATTAACCACTGCAAGAACCCTCTCCTCACCTGCCACCAAATTTCAGGGCTAATACCATCTGCTTCGTAACTCTGGCTACAAAACCACTTAAAAATTGCCTCTCTACAACATCTAAGTTGATTGGGGAAAAGTGTGACAAATAAATACAATAAATACTGTACACAAGAGAGTATGAATTTAAGGTGAATGACTTTTAATATTAAAGTCACATATCAGAAATATTTTGGGGGGTTTTCCTGCCTGAATCCATTGACAGGCAGCTGTCAACACGTCACACAAAAGTAAATGCGACTCAATGCTTCACAAAAGTTGTCCACATGACCAAGGGACTAACTCTAAAAACAGGATGTCCCTTTCTACCACCATCAGAAAATTAGAAATAATTATACTTAATTATAAAAGGTCCAGATTGTTTTCTTCATATTAGGTTGTTTTCCCAAGATAAAAATAAGAAGTTTGGAGAAATCTACTTGGATTCTTAGTGCTTACAGTAATTACTTATTCATTATATATTCTTGCAAAATTATAACAGGAAATCCACCGCTGAAAGAAAATGGAGGAGAAGTTCACCATATGTTTTTTTACATGAAGATAAACATTCATTTGCAAAACATTTACATGCATTATTTCCCATATGCATTCTAAAAACACTAGCATTCCAAGAAGGTTGTACTATAAGACTCTTCTAAATGTGAATGGCTTTACAAATGACAAAGGATGACAGATGTTCCGAAGTGTTATATAGAATGCAGGACAATGTTATGATCTTTTGTGCAACACGAAAGTCTGCAAGAAACTGTTATGACCCTGCTTATTAGCTTGCTAAATAATTCTACCTTCTCACCACAGGAAAAAATTATTTACAGCATGATCATTTTCTTCTGTTCAATCCATAAACATTTCAGAATTACATAAAAATATTCAAATTAAGTTAATCACAGCTATTTATTTGTTACACAGTTTGTCAAAGTAGCCAACCTGTCCATTACAATGCTTAAGCTTTTATTGGAAACAGAGCAATCCTTTTATCTTTTCTGAGAATGGTAAAAAAAATCCAGGCAATACTATTGCTAACCCACACACTAAATCTTTTTACAAATCAAAATTCCATCTCTTTGGACACAACATGGGGAGGAGGGGTGTCAGTTTATACTGCACAGTTGCTTTTTGTTCAAATGACAAAATGAAACATCATGGAGTTACTCAAAAACACCTTTTTTGTCAAAGCTCCATAGATAATGCTAAAAGTATCACAAGGGAAATCTCAAATTCATTGTATTCTCCTTGCCACAGAATTATACCGATGCTCTTAAAAACCTTGTTTGCGTGCAATAAATGCTCATTTAAAATCATATCCTCTTCTGCACTCCCCATTGCTCATCTGGAATGAAGACTGGAGGCTTTCTTTCCCATGTTTAACTATCTATTTATTAGCAATTATCCGTTCCCTCTGAATCTAAATAAACAAATTTCCAACCTTGTTACACTAACCCAAAGGCAACACTAATATCGCTTTTGGTCTGGCTGAACCAAGTAAACTGGATAAACTCGAACAGAATATGTTTCCTATGTCCTCACAGCAAAAGACAGGAAGGATCCAAAGCTCATGATCCTAAAGTTCATTCTTGCATTCCTAAAGTGTGGTTTTGTATTATACACAAACATAGACAGACTGATATCATACAATGAGCTAAGCCATGCTCTGTTTAAGCCTTAGTTTGTAGAAGTTACACTGTCTGGCATGCACAACACTCTAAGCCATTAACCATGGTTTACAATCTTGATTAAACTGGGTTCACATAATACATGAAGCTGAAACTGAACAAACCATGTTAGAGTGCAATGTGTGTTCTCAGTGACAAAGAATTAGGAAACCAACATTCCTCTACCATGATTGTTTCATCTGGGATATTCTATAGTGGTGTATCAAGTCTCATTCCAATGAACCTGACAACAATACTGTGAGTAATCCTAAGCATCCTGGGAAAAGAGCTAAATACAATGTAGTAGCATTGCACTAGAGCCTTGTGCGGTGCAGAGTGGTAGGCGGCAGTATTGCAACCAAAACTCTCCCCGCGACTTGAGTTCGATCCCAGAGGAAGCTGGATCCGGGTAGCCAGCTCAGGTCAACTCAGCCTTCCATCCTCCCGAGGTTGGTAAAATGAGTACCCAGCTTGCTGGGGAAGGTGACTGGGGAAGGCAATGGCAAACCACCCCGCTCTGTAGCCTGCCAAGTAAACGTCATGAAAGCGGCGTCCCCCCAAAGGGCCAGACATGACTCGGTGCATGCACAGGGGACCTTTCACCTTTCACAGCATTGCACTACTTCTATAAAAGGCACATTTTTTGCTTTATAGAGACATGTGTCATATTTAATTCCCTGCATATATTAATGCTAATCTTGGGCCTGTTCTTTTAAAAAAAAATTTTATTCAACATTACAATTAAAAAGATAAAAACCAATACAAACTAAGAAAAAGCAAAGAAAAAAACGAAAAAAACAGTGCAGAAAATAAAAAAAATGGACTTGTTCTTCATGTAAATGCATCATTTACCTTTGCCTAATGATTGCTTAATTCCTCACATCTTAATTGCCATCAAAACCTACAGTAGTTATCAAAAACTTCTGCTGTGAAAGAAATAACTGCATGGTCTAGAAACATGCCTTCTCCAAGTTGCCCAGCCCATTACACACCCATACCCCTGGCAAAAAATTGACTGCATGCTCACACCCTTGGCCTTCCTATTGCTCTGGATTAACTTAATACCTTCAGCAGGTCTGAATGCAGGGCCACAATACACCTGACTATAAGGCTGGACAAAACAATACATCCCACCAAGATCAAAATACAGATTCATCAGCTTTCCTATCAACCAGCCACATATTCAGTATATGGAAACAAAGAAGCACCTTGATTTATTACTGTTTCCTCTACTAAAACAAATATAGAACCTAAACACCACAGACGTGTGGGAACAGACCAGGTAAGACGCTGAAAGAGCAAGGCAGGGATTAAGCACTTTTTAAACTTTATTCTCTACCACAGCTCTTTGTCTTTCTCAAAAGGTATGTCTGAGCAGTGGGGGCCCTCCAGAAAAATAATGTAGTGCAAAGGAAATCAGAGTAGAAATCTGAAAAACCCAATACACAGACACTTCTGAACTGATAAAGAAGGGTTTTCCACATAATAACAATCGCCAAATTCCCGTATGAAAAACTGAACTTCTAAAAAACAGTGCTAACACACATTATTTTTGTAATCTGCATTTTGTCTCTCTACCAATTACATTGTATTTCAAGCAATCATATCAATAGAGCAAATTAAACAATCCAACTTTTCTCAGACTGGTGCCAATAGGCAGACTGGGGACAACTGTTACAATATATTTACCAGTCAGTTTATGGGCTAGGGGACTGTCTAAAAGGAACTGTCACTGCCTGCTCTATTATCCACCAATCATAGAGCTCTCCAAGTCATCCTGTAAGTCAGTATTTGAAAACCTCAGCAACTTTATGATGTGTGGACTTCAACTTCCAGAATGCTGGCTAGGGAATTCTGGGAGTTGAAGTGCACACATCTTAAAGTTGCTGAAGCTGAGAAACAATTTTGTAAAACAAGAAGTCTATAGATGGAAACAGCAATATCTTCTCCAGGTTAAACAAAGCGACCAAATCCAAGTAATTCAGATCAAATTCTATCCTTCCTTAATCCACATACACTAACCCAAAAGTTTGGGACAGGTTTCAGGAATGATGCAGAATGAAGAATGCTGCCCCATCAGATTCTTTTTTTTTTTTTGTATTTAAAAGCTTTATTAGTTTTCAAAGTATAACTAAAATACAAAATAGAAAATATAGAAAAGTTAGAATGTAGAACTAAAGAAAAAAGAAAAAACTATAATGGTGCAAACAGACAGAAAACAGAAATGGAAAGGTGACTTCCGACTTTCTCCAATACAGATATAGATAACTTTAGAAATATAATCTCTTACCATTAATTAAACCTTAGTAACATTATTTCTATCATAACAAACCACCCCATCAGATTCTTCAGATTTGTTCTTGCATTTATGGATAGCAGTTTAGGAAAGTTAGCTCATTCTACTCTTGTGCTAACAGAACTGATTAACTTTGATTCCAATTCAGTCTGCTAGTGGGATTCACATTATTTCAGGGCTCTGTTGAAAGTGACTCCTCAATTTTATGAGTCCAGAAAAGAGAGAAGACAATACTAGAACCCATTTGCTTGTCACACTAGTTTTCAACGCAGATTTCCCCCACCCACCTACTTGAAGAAACAATGAAATTATGCAAATCCCCACCATTAGTTTCAAGCAGAACCGGCCAGGTATAGGTGAAGCGAATTAGGCCTTGATGCTGTTCACGAACCATATTTCTTTAGACACGCATCAGGCTTTGGGAAGGCTTAAACATGAAACTGGAAGCCAAGAAACAAAAGAATGAGAGACATTTCCTCCAGGATGACCTTAAAGCATGAGAGAGCTCACAATTTCAGCAGTACAAGGATTTCATTCCCCAAATGAGAATACCGTGAAAAAAAGGAAAACAGTGTCAGCCTAAAAAAGGCCAAGTCAGCAATGCTAATAAGCCCCTGCTCATGAGACATCTAGGGAGGTACCATCAGCCTGGACTGTCAGACTCAGAGCTCCTCAGTGCTGGAAAAACATCATCCTAATACATCACACAAACCTGGAACCTAGGATTTCAAATCAGAGACCTGTGGTTTGGCTTACAACTAGATGAGACAAATTCCAAGGAATGTAAAGTTTAAGCCCCAGGCCTTCAGTAGAATGCCCTTTCTTCAAGGAATGCAGTTGCATGATTTATCCTTATGGAAACCTGGGGGGGGGGGGGGTCCAGACCAAAAAGGAAAACATACAACCTAGCTGTGAAGGGAGCTAGTCTTCCCAGCCCAATTCTTAAAATCTATCCAGTCTTGGCCAGCACAGCCAATGACAAGAATTGTGGGAATGGTTGCCCAAAGTACCTGCAGGATCCCTTCTCTATCTACTATATCACATTGGTGCAAAAGAGGTGAGGGCCCCTGTAGTACTGTGGTGGACAACCTTTTCCAGGTCAAAGGCTGCAGTTCAGGCAGGTCAAAGGCTGCTAGTAGGAGTGCACAAAACCCTCCGATGAAGGAAGGGGCTATGTCCTGTCAAAATTTGGTGGGAGATATTAAGAATGGGAACAGGACGGTACCAGAGTTATCACCATAGGCCTTGCACTCCTGTTCCTGTTCCTATTTTAACCTAAAAATCATGCCGTCCAGATTCTGCTATTTTGCTGCTGAATTTTCCCAGCATGATCTCTAAATGTTGTTTATTCCAATTCTATAGCACATGTAAGTACAAACAGCTCTGCATAAGAAATGGCTGTGCTCTGCTTTCAGGTTTTTATACACTGTAGCTGCAAGAGGTCCAAAGCCTTATTTAATCAAAAGAGTGAATATTCAAGGACCGTGAACTCAGTGTTATGTGCATCTTTGGATCTCTCCAATTTTCCTAGGAATAACAGAATCATAATCAAAACAGTCTCCCATTAGACATGTGAATCCGTATTTGTTGCTGTTGCTTGTTTTTATCCCCCGGACGCCAGCAATGTGGTTTTTCATGTTTACTTTGCACAGTTCTGATGACTGAAGCATTCACAGAATGCTTATCAAAACAAATTGAAAGGCAACCCATACATATATCTGAGGAATAAAAAAAAATGAAATAGTACTGCCATTTAGATGAAGCTGATAGGCATCTCAGATCAGGGTCACAAGTCAGAGAGAGCACTGGGGGGCGGGGGGAGGAGTACAAAAATTTTCTCCCATGGTGAGCATATCCTGTCCTGAGAAGAAAATTCAGCAAAAGGAATGGGAGGAGGTCTTCTTTCAAAGTGAGTAAAGCAATGAGGTAGCAGAAGAAGAAGAAAAAAGTCCAAGAAGGTAAGCCAAGCAAGCTAATCAAGATTAGTCCTCAAGGTCACAAAGAAAAGTTGAAACAATGAGTCAGTCACAGGATCCAGAGAAGAACAGAATGATGCTGTCTCCTGGCTTACTTTTGGCTGGTGGAAAGCTTTATCCTGAAGATCATAAACTTCCACTATAGCCCTGCTGCACTCACTGGTTCTGAGCAGCGCTGATGATTTTAGTGCTAGAAGCTGCTTTGGAGCATGTGGGGGCACAGACAAAGCCCTTGTCTGCAATCCTTTCTGTACTGTGACCAGAACTGGGATTGCAGCTGCTGCAGAAAAACATGGCTGCTATGGTGAAAGACGGGTGCTATGCTGATTCTTGTGTGCATTCCACACCAGCTATTTATCCATCCATCTATTTATCCATCCAACCATCCAATATATATGGCCACCCATCTCAACAAATGACTCTGGGAAGCAAACAGAATTAAAATAAAATAAAAACAATTACAAACATTAAAACACAAAGCAGTCGAGAAACATCAAACTCAAATCGCTAACACAACCAAGAAGTGGTTGTGTCTAAACCAAAGCTTACCACATCTAAAGCTCAGGCACCTGTCAGCCTTGTTCAGAATCTAGGGCTGAGGCAACAGCAGTTTGAGAGGAGATCATTATTCCCATTAAATGTTTCTCTGCAACGTGGTCCTTTTGCAACTTTCAACAGGTTGATATTCAACTTGGCACCACTGCTGCTCCCTTAGACTCAGATTTAAATCTAGAGGTGCAAATCGTGGGCTTATGGAGGTCCATTCTTTTCTCATTCCAGTACTGGAGCCTGGATCCATGGGTTCAGGAAACATCTAAAGCCTTCCCCCTATCTTAATCTTCCAAGGATGCAATTGGTCCAGAATGTGGCCATGCAGGTAATTTGGGGGGGGGGGGGTTCTTGTTATGTCCATCTGACACCTCTACTCTGGGACTCTTGGTAGACCACAAATTAAACATGCTCCAGCAACATGCCACAGCTGCCAAAAGAGCCAATGCAGTTTATTAGGACTGCACCAACAGAGGTACAGTGTCAAGATAACAGGGAGTGACAGTACTGCTCCACACCACACTGGTCAGACTGTACTTAGAATACTGTGTCCAGTTCTGGTCATAATACAAAAAGGATGCTGAGGAACTGGAAGAGTGTGGAAAAGAGCAACGAAGATGGTAAGGGGCTTGGAGGCTAAATCCTATGAATAGCAGTTAAGGAATGATGCTGCAAGGTGCTTGGAGGCCTCCCAAAATATTTATCTCTTTGTTTAAAGCATTTACATATGCCACAGTGGAAAAAATCTACCCTATAGCTCTCTCAGCTCCTTTAGACATTTCCTTCCTTCCTCCTTCCTCCTTCCTCCCTTCCTTCCTTTTAGCCTGTATCTTCTGTTAGGTAACAAATATGAAGCCAAATATGAAGCCAAGGCAACCAAAGGAAAATCATACCCATCAACTTTCCCACACCAACTGTCACAGAAGATTTCACAGTTGTGGTCTGTTATGAAATGAGAGCACAGCAGCATATAACCAGTTCTCACACTCCAGCATCAGATGTTTGTAACATTTTTGAACTTTTTTTTTAGTAATTCCTTTATTTGCCAAGGACTTCCTGTCATCTCAAAGCTTTACACTAAGATTACGAGCTGGCTAAGCACAACGTTACTAACATTTTTCAAGTTCTGTGTAGAAGGTCCAGGTTCCCACATTATCCAACATCAGTTATCAGCTTCTTAGAATAATTCCTTTAGTTACATTTTTGCGTTCAGCCACAGGGGCAGGGAGGGGAATGGGATAGATAGACTTGGAAGCAATAGGAACTTCCCAAAATCACTCAACATGTCTGCCCTGAACCCACTCTATCCAAAATGTTTTAGACATGTCAACAGTTAACAAGAAAGAACAAAACATTCACCAAGGACCTCCACTTTAGCAAGCCTCTTTCATGTATGCATAGGAGGGTCATTTCTAGCAAACAAGCTTCAACAGGATCCTACAAAGAGGGGGGAAATTGTTCTGCCTTCCACACACAACTACCCTACACAAATCACATACAGCACATGCTCAGAGGGACTCCCTCTGTATTGCCTGCCATGTGTTTCAAGGTTCAACCATAGCACTAAAGCATGGAATTTGATACTAAGCCTACAGAATCAGAAGTCAATTTTTTAAAAGAATATTAATAATCCAGTTATACCAGCAATACATATTTGCTCAAGTAAGATAAACTTCTGCAAGATTTTCTGTAACTTCAAAGAAAAAGGAACAGGGTCAATCTGAAACACTACAGGGCAGTAATTTTATAAACTTTTAACTATAATTATTTTCAGTGCTTGCACTGTATAGTTCTAATGCTGTTATTGAAGAGCAAGTAATGCTGCTGGGGAATTCTGGGAGCTGAAGTCCACAAATCTTAAAGTTGCTAAGGTTGAGAAACACTGGTTTAAAGTATGACTCAGCCTTTATTCTTCAGAACATCATACATAGCTATTTTCTAGGTCATGCAGAGCTGCTAAGCAACCTGTTATTTTGAGAATTTACTGTTCTTTCAACAGCATTCTTAATGTTTGAGAAGCTCAGAATGCCCGGATGGGAACTCCCTTACAAGAATAATATAACAGATAGTACGGACAATCATTTCTTGGATAAAGAAGCCAAGATATGCATTTTGTCCACATGCACTCTCTCTCTCTCTCTCTCTCCTTAGTACACTGCGGTCAGCTAAGGAGTTTTCAATACATTCGAGTTGGGAAATTGAGGTTTTCAGCCTCATTCAAACTGAGAAATTGAGGTTTCCAGCATCACATGTAGTACAATCCTAAACATGTTTGCCAAGAAGTGCTATCAAACTCAAAGAGCCTTACTTTCTAATAAGTTCAATTCTGCATCTTAGACATATATTTTCCACACTCAAGAGTAAAATAATAAATTATTAAGTAATAAATAGTAAATGGCATGCCTGTACCTACAAAGATCAGCATCATGCAGGCAATGGTTTTTCCTGTGACACTTTGTGGAAACTAAAGCTGGGCTTTGAAAAACCAAAATAGAAAGAGTATTGATGCTTCTGAACTTTGATGTTGGAGAAACCTCTTGTGAATACTATGTCCAGCCAAGAAAAGAAAGAAATCCAGAGTTCTCACTCAAGGCACAGATAACCAGATTGTCATATTTTGGACACATTATGCAAAGATTTCGCTCTCTGAGGAAAGGTGAAAGAAAAGAGAAGAAGAAAATGACTAGCAGCAAGGTAGATGGACTTGATTACAGCATCAGTGCGTGCACCATTCCATCAGCATAATCACATGGTGCAAGTGTCCTCTAGAGTACCCCAGACAGTAAATTCAATGTTCTTATACACACAAGCAATACTATCACCCTCCAACCCACTATGAACTGAAAACAAAGCTGTCGTGAAGTCTTCTACTATATGCCTTGACATGCCCATTCTTATTTCAGGAAATAGACACACAACTGCTAAGGGACATTCACACATACCTTCTTGGTTTTATTGTATTCTCCATCAACAGTGGATAGACAACCAATGAACAGTTTGTACAGGAGGAAAGAACGGATTTGATTTATCAACAATTCTAATAAAGATGAAGACATTCAAGAATATTAAATCCAGGACTGAAATCCTAAACATATATACTGTACTAGTGAATAAGTTCTACTGAACTCTATGGGTGCTACTTCTTAGTCAACATGTACACAATTGCACTGTTTGTTAAAGAATCAAAATTGATACTTAGCTGGGAAGAGGTTGCTTGAATTAGCCACAGCAGAACTATGAACAATTTTTTCAGTGTAAGCTCTCAGCCTACAGAGCTATCTCAACTTTATTTTAATAACTGTAAATCTGTTGAAAGATTTTAAAATTACTTTTTACCCTCGTGGAATGCAAACAAAGAGAAAACTCCAGATTCCAAGTCTTTCAATGGAAAGGTACAGCTCAATCCTATATTTGCTTTGTTCAACTGAAAGTCCCATGAAGGTAACATAACTTACTTCCAAACATACAGTATGTAGGAATGCAATCACAGTTCTATTTAGAATATATACACCAGAACAAAGCCACTATTAGTGAATAGTCCTGGAAATATTTATATATATATATATATATATATATATATATTTGCTCCATCCAGTAGGAAATATTTAAAAATCACGATTTACCTCAAGCCAGCTAGGGAGCTTCATAAATGTGCAGAGATTATTAGTTGGCCACAGCACTAATTAGTATTGATGTAATCTGGAGGTCAGCAAGACACTGTTGCATCCAAAACGTCCTACTGTGGTTGGAAAATCTTTTATAACAAGGTCAGAGAGGCTGGAAGACTACTGTACCTATATTCTATTTAATTACTACATTACATATACAGTTCACATCAATAAAGAAGAAAAATCAGAATAATCACATTTATTTTCATAATCTACTATCAGTAACCTATTATTAAGGAACTATTCCAGGGATATGAGGCCACATCTTCAAACTGGTGCTTGGTTTTTCTAGAAGGTCATTGAAAGACAAGTGTATCATTTGTTGGAATCCAGAATCTCCACAGGCACCAGTTTTAAAACCCCAGCTTTGCAAGGAGAGTATAGCTCAAAATTTGTTACATTTAAATACCTGTATCAGTGTTTGTCAATCTCATCAACTTTCAGATGTGTGGACTTCAACTCCCAAAATTCCCATGCTGTCTGGGGAATTCTGGGAGTTGACGTCCACACATCTGAAAGTTGTTGAGGTTGAGAAACACTGACCTGGATACAAGCAGCCCATTCACAACTTTCTCCTTTAGACAGAAGCTGTACAAAAGCTTAGTTCTGTGTTCTCCCTAAAAGATCCCCAAGCCAAACATTCTTATTCAGAAAACTTTGGAGACACAAAAATAAAACATATTTGTGAGGGTAAAAAGAAGAAAAGGCACATAACATTTGGAAGGGAAAATGTTAATTCATGGAACTACTGTTACCATCACTGCCTTAGCTTAGAAAGTTTACCTTAAGTAGTTCATTATTTAAATTCATTCAGAACTTAACAATAAAATGTAAGTTTTTGAACACCACCAATCACCTATACAGTTCAATTCATGGGAACGATAATACAGTACATACTGCCTGCACTCTTCAGCTGCTCTAAACAATGTTTTAGATCTTTTTTAAATCAACCTCAACCTGAGCAATGCTTAATTTGTGTCTTTGTTATTATTTTTAACTTCAAGTGCTTCTAACGTATGTACTGAAATAATTTTCCTCTGAGCTATTTACTCTTTATAGAAATACCATAAGCACATGAGCAAGCTTTCAAGGCATCAAAGCAAAACTGGAGTACAAATGAACTTTTAAAAAACATGTTTACCTCTCTTATATAAATACTAATGTCCCTTTAAGACCTATAACATACCATTGTAAACAACCTTGCAAGGGAATTTGACCAAATTGCTTGTAAATCCTCCTCCTTGCCTTTTTATATAAAAAAGAGCCCATTTAAATATGGATACAGAGCATCTATCTCCAGTATCTGCTGAAAACAGATTCAGATTTGCCCTTCAATGTAGTAAAATCTTAGCTATATTGCAGACCTGCAAAATCCAAAACTCTTTTAGTATATTGATAAGTTCCCTAAACAAGGGATATTAATAACAAAAACATGTGTTTTTCTTTAGTGAACTTCAGAAAAAAAGCAAAACCTATTTTAAAATGTTTGATTTTAAACATCTTAATTTTAATTTTTCGTTTTATGACTGAAAGGACAGGCAGAAAGAGGATGTGTCTCTGGTCACAGGGATATGCTGAACATATGTATACTCCTAATGACCATATCAGTGTCATATTTTGCCCCCAATTTATTGACGTCTTGAAGAGCACAGCTTTATTCTTACTGCCACTTTCATTCTCCATATGGAACTGCTTATCTTGGATGGCTCCTCATCAAACAGACAATTCAGTTGGGCTTTTTGCATACCGTTTTTTCAGACTGATCCAAATAATTAAATTGATTTTCCAAGTCCTTTAGAATCACATCAGACTGGAGCCAAATCACAGGCTTTAAAGGCAAAAGCCAGCATTTTAGTTGATGCAGTATCTGTTTCTTTAATATATTTTGTGTATGGTTCTCCTTCCCACAGTCAATCTCACTTCAAATCATCTTGTTGTTTCTCGGCTTGGCCGGTTCATTGTTTGCATACATTAGATACTTGTAAGCATATACTGCAACTCACTGTGAGAATCGTATTTGTTTTGGTATCCTTCTTGGCTGCCTTGGACCTCCCCACCCTTCAAATCCATATTAATATCAAACAGCCTAGGGAAAATACTAAACTTATCTTCTCCCAAAGCACTCCACTGTACATGTTACTGTATATATTTCAGTTTCCATTGATAGATCTTATCAGTCTAAGGCAGGTAATTCAGCAACAACTAGTGGAGAACTGCCGTGGAAAACAGTGTCTGAACAGGCAAACACAGAAATGATGAAAACAAAAATACGCTCTCCTCTAACAAAGGCTTAAAAGTATGTTTAAGAACCCAGACAGTCCTTATCCCAAGTTCTCTAAGTAGTCATTGCTTTAACATTGTAATCTTCAAACCCAATATTATAGTCTGATTCCCACAGTAGTTTTCTCTCACCTCATAATGAGTTTTCCAGATTTTGTTGCCAAAATTCATTTAAAGAACTGGCATTTTGAGCAACTGCCAAAGGCAGAAGCCAACTTGCCAAATCCAAGCTATTTGTGTGGCTGCCATAAACCAAAATGCATGTTTTTAATGACACAGAGTTCCAATTAGACACTGCCAAGGGATGTCAAAGAGAGATGTCTCCAATTGGGAGGAGAAAATGCTTGGGTGCAATAGCACAAGTTAAAAGGCACTGCAGGAAATCATGTAATTGCTCAACTGAGCAGTCAGAAACCATACAAACGTACAGGCAATGCCAAATTCCTTTTACCAGAGTTTTCCACTGAGAGTCATGTATTCACTCCTTATACAATGTATTCAATATATGCAGGCAGCTGTACAATATGTATATAATATTCCAATTCTTCTCAACAAGAGTGTTCTTTCACACTGAATGTGTCAGCATACAGAACACGCTCCTCATTTTCCATCTGACATTCCAAACACAGCAAGCCACAGTTTAGACGTGTTTTATAAATGTGCAAATCCAACCTTTAATTGATTTTACCACTCAGAGATATGCACAGTGTTGGCTTTGAAAGCCATTCCTTACTTCTGCCTTGTTGAGATGCCAACATTTACACAATTAAGGATTTGCAATGGCCAAAGACATCTGGCCACACAAACAAAACATTAGCTGTATTCCAGATAGCATAACAGCATAATAGAAGTCTGACAATCAGCTTGTAAAGTGTTATTTGGAAAGTGAGGGAAATAGCTGTTTGTTTTACAAAGGACAAGCAGAATACTGGGAGGTTAGAGAAAAATAAATATTCCATTCCTATGCAGGGCTATATAAAAAAAGATTGGAAAGAGACAGTCTGAACTGGTTATCTGAAATGCACCACAAACATCAAGCTTCATTGTCCATGTTGAGTGAGCTCTTTATCTTACACAACGTATTGCAGATTAGAAATCGTTTGCAGAAAAAAAATGACTAAAACACTAGAAAAATGCTTGGAGCTAATACTTTCTGATCTGGTTTCCACACTCTTGCCCTGAAATTGTTCCACCAAACCTACAGACAGTATTAATTAATAAAAGGTACCTTCATAGAAGCAACATGCTTCTACAATTGTAGTAACTGCCCAGGGGAATATGTCTAGCATCAACAGTTCATCTACAAAATCAAGTCCTTTGGAATTTTTCATGGGAATAAAATCCATCAAATAGAAAATTAATTTGGGTTCAATTACTCTATCTCAATATATTTAAAACTCAAAGAAAACATAACAGTGTTACCAAATTTGGTCTGCAAAAATGTGGATAACCACTAAATGGCAGCAAAGAGTTAAAAGTGTCCTTTAGTGTTATCTAGTGATTATCTGGATTTTTTTGCAAACCAGACCAGGTAGCCCTAATCTGTAATCAGAAAAGCTCAACAACTGTAGATATTGTTCATGCTAACAAGTAGGTAGCATTAAATGCATAATATCTCTCACCAAGGAGAAATCTCATTCATTCCATTACCAGTAAAAGATGGCTCACAATTAAGCCTGGGTGCCTCATACCAGATGCACAAATTAGTTTCTGCTTTGGGTGGGGTTCACTGGGAGTGGGGTGGAGTGAAAGAAATTCCTCTGAAGGCAATGTGACTTTATTTGATGTAAACATCTCCAGGACTGAGTGGTACATATGCTCACAATTACAACTATTAGTATCATTGCTGGAGCCCACCAGTGATTGTCCACCACAGCAGAGCTTAAAAAAAATACTGCAAGGCAGAATCCATTGGAAATCTCAGATTCCCAACAACTGGAGAAAAGAGATGATGGGTGTTACCCTAACAGCCCAGTACCCCCTTTGGTACAGGCCATAGGCACCAAGCCTACTAGAGCAGTGTTTCTCAACCTTGTCGAGTTTAAGATGGGTGGACTTCAACTCCCAGAATTCTGGGAGTTGAAGTCCACCCATCTTAAACTCGACAAGGTTGAGAAACACCGTGCTAGAGCATTTGGGTATCTGGACAAGATCCTTGGTGTTCAACTGCACACCCTGTTTACACACACTCTAAGTAAATTAGCAGACCTTCCGCTCCGGTACACAAGAGAAGGCGACTCCCTTTCCCCCATGCTCTACCGCCAGTTTGGCCCCGCAAGTCTCTCAAGAGAGAGAGAACAAAAAGATCCCAGTCATACCACAGCCCGGACACAGCGACAGAGATCTAATCCTCCTCCTCGACTTTACCTAGGCGATTCCCCCGATCCACCACAAAGCAGACGGGCTGCTCCGAACCCATCAACCTCCTTCAAGCGCCGGGCGAAGGCGAGCGCGCGCACAGCCTCTGCCCTTACCCCGGTGCCAGTGGGGGGACAGCGCAGTCTTGCTACTCACAGAAAACCGATCCAAGTCCGTAGCAGCCATAGCTGGGAAAATCCAGAGGTCAGTGGCCAGGAGTTCCTTCTCAAGCGCTAGATAAAGTCGACTCACGCCAAACCTGCTCTCCTCCTTAGATTGATGCAACTGAATGAATCCAATATGGCCACTTCCTGGAAACTCCCCCTCGTCGGCTGGGGAGAACGCAGACGCGGCCCGCCCCTTGGCGCCCGGGGCTCCCAGCCGTGGGGAAAGTCTGCGAGACCCTCCGCGAACCCCTCTGGCTGGAGAAGTCTGCGGAGCGGCGAGAACAAGACAAAATTAATTGCTGCAGCCCAGCATTCCACAGGAGGAATGCTGGGAATTGTCGTCCCTGGCTTGTTTCGATCCCATGCGGATTTGGGCAGTCTGTTTTGTGGGTCTGTGCGGGTGTGTGTGCAGAGGCGCTATAAAGATAACGTCAATTAAAAAAACATGCTATAGCACTACGCTGTACAGTATGGCATCGTCGCTGGTCTCTTTACAATAGCTCTGTAAAGGAGTCCGATGTTCCTTAACTTTAAGTAAGGGTGCAGTGGTCCAGGGAGAGAATAATTCATCTAAGAAAAGTTGCTGGCAAATGTAAAATGAGGACCTCTTCATTTATTTACCTGCACAAGTTACAGTGCAATTCTGCAGTGAAATTCTTATTTTGAAGCAAGCTTAGTTTGGATATAGCAAAAATGGACAACTGTTTTTGGGAGAAAAAACTTGCTGAGTATCATGCAAGGGAGAACATTTTTTTTAAGTGGGTGAGGCCAGGAAAAAATTAGAAAAAGCATCTTTGAAAATTCAAAAGGATCTAAGACAAAGACTACACATCAAGAAAAAAGTGTCACATTCTAAAATAAAACTATATACTCCTGAATTTCTGCACCAAATTTCCAGTTTGAATTATGGGCTTACAAGGACTTTGTGGTGACTATATGTGGCCCATAAGCTGTGGGTTGTATAGGATTGCAAACCTGAGTCTGTTTATGTACTTACTGCAGTTGTTTAAAATTTTATTTAACCTTGTATCTAAAATAAGACTCAGATGCTGCAGTTCTTTGCCCATTTATATAGGGACAAACCCCAATGAGCTAAGTAGAACATTTCTGAAGAGGCATATACTGTATAGTATCATTTGTTTATTGCATTTACATTTTTATTTTCCTCAAAGAGTTCAAGGTATTGGTAGATTGTCTTTCCCTGGACATTTTAGCTTCATAACAGGTATGTGAGATAGATTAAGACAAGACATACTGACCACGCCAGAATCATCCAATGAATTTTGTATCTGAGCAGAGATTTAAAATCTGGGTCACACCAAGTAGCAACACCTAGCTAAACTTGGCTGATCTCAAAAAATGAATCAAAAACATACCATGCTAGTATTCGGATGAGAGACCAAACTAGACTGAAAGAAGGTGATGGCAAACACTTCCATGCTGCTGTCAAGAGAACATGGACGTATCCACAGAATCCCCTGGAGTCAAGCTCAACTTCCTCAGCCCTAGCCTAGCACTCCAACTGTGACAGAGCGCTGGCTGTATGTCCCTAAAGGCACATCTTAAAAACTGCACTGAGTTATTTTTCATCTGTACCTCAGGCATTTGGGTTTTGTTGTTGCCGTTTCTTTGTTTCCAGCCTCAGCCCAAGTAGATAAATAACCCAATACTTGGGGAGGCAAATGTTCAAGGATGCCAATGAAGCAGAATGGCTTCATTACAGTATATGGTGTTATGTCTCAGCATTTTCTTCAAATTCTAGTAGTTTCTAGTGTGTGTCTTCAGTGCAGTCCTGGCATAACTTTTTGCTTCCATAGTGTAGTCAAGAAAAATGATGGATGCATTGATGGATTAAACAAGAGTCAACTTGGAGTCAAAAAAGACTTTATCTCTACCTTTATAACTCCAGAACATATCAAATCAAATTATTACAATCAAGAATCAGCATAGAATATTTATGTTCATTTTTTGCTATGCTACAATGTAAAATGCCATTCTCATTTCTGTGTCATGGTATTTGGTCTTCTCACAAAAATGAAAATGAAAAATTTTCCTTCTTTTTGGATGCTTTTCATTTTTTGCACAAGAACAAATTTCTTTCTATACCTAAAACCACAGTGTCAGTAACTGAATTTGCTAGAGGTCTCCTAAAATACTTCTTCCTAATACTTTTTATTTATCAGATTTATGAATCACTTTCCCATTTCTCTTGCCCATTTATATTCAACTAGGAACTACAGGGTATTTCAGGGTAACAGTGGCTTATTCCCTCATACTGGTTTTGCTGGTCTAATCTGGTTTGAGGAAGGTATCTCAAAACATGGTATTTCCAAATGACCAGCCTTTTCATCATCCTGATATTTCAGAGTTAAAAGGCATCCAGGATTTAGGGGGCTGTTTAGACTGTTTTAGTATACAGGGACACTATAGGTATAGGTATGTTTATGAGTCTACCTTGCACAGCACTGTCAACCCAACAATCGGAACCAATATATATGTGACCCATAGGGGAACTCAGAGATGCCTCAACCAAGCAATGACGAATGCTTGTCCCATTTTTCCCCATTTTCATGCCCAAAAGCAACAAACCCCTTCCCTGCTGTAAAAAAGGTGGGGGAGAACCGTAAGTGTTGTCACCAAGCTCTTTACCAAATCCTGACATTCATCTATAGATGAAAATAACAAGAGGGTGGTTCCCAGATGTTAATACCAAATCAGCATGTTTAAAATCTAATTTGCCAGCTTTCTCAGGCTAACATTATATCTAGACAACAGAATGCAAAATGAAGAGAAGAGAATGAAGAGAATTAAGGATGTGGCTATGCATATAAATTGGGATGGGTCAATCACAAATAACTCCCCTTGATTCTATAGGAAAAAGGAAATACGCTGCACTCTAGAATATATCTGATAAAAGGAAAAACCTGACTGTCATTATGTGTGTCTAAGACTATCTTATTTCCTTATCTAATTATATATTTACTTCTCCCCTATAAGCCAATGGCTACCATTCACAAATTTAGGCAAAAACTAGCAATAGTTACCAACCCCGCCCCCCCAGCTTTTTTTAAACTGTCCATCAGCCCCAACCAAGGAAAGATGTGATAGAGACCTATAAACAAAGATTTTAAATTTTAGATTTAAAAAGATTTTTTTTAATCCTGCCTTTATTATTTTTATAAATAAGTCAAGGTGGGGAACATACCTAATACTCCTTCCTCCTCCTATTTTCCCCACAGCAACAATTCTGTGAGGTGGGTTGGGCTGAGAGTGACTGCCCCAAGGTCACCCAGCCAGTTTTAATGCCTAAGCCAGGACTAAACCTCACAGTCTTCTGGATTCTAGCCTGGTGCCTTAACCACTAGACCAAACTGGCTCTAAAAGAGCCAATAGACCAAACTGGTTCTAAACAGCTGGGTAACTCCAGTTTGGTGCCCAGTGACAACTGGGCAATTTATTGTTTGACTGACACCAGCTGACTTGTGGTTTTTTCTGGTAATGCTGAAATTGTTATGCAATGCATATTCAGGTAGTCCTCATTTAGCAACGACAATTGGGACCAGCAACTCAGTCGTTAAGCAAAGCAATCACTAAGTGAAACCATGACTGTGCTTACGACCTTACTTCAGCTTTCCTTTGCTTTACAGACCTGTGAAGGTCATAAATGCAAGGATTGGTCATAAAGTTACTTTTTCATCACCGTTGTAACTGCAAATGATTGCTAAACAAAGTAGTTGCTAAACGACGACCACCTGTATATTGTCTGGTAATTTTATTTGTTTTAGAATCTACACTTCAGTGTAGTCCTATTCATTAATGAAACAAATTGTGTTTAATGGTCTTAATATGTTGAACAGATACACAGTATGCAATCCCAGGGTTATACAAAAACATCTGAGAAACTGTGTGATACAATTCTTTATACACAAACACCACAAATATTTTCTTGTCACACATTGATCAATAGCTGAAATAACTTTCTTCTTCCAATTTCACTGAATTATTTAATGAAATATTCCTTTGCTAAGATGGACTGTGCTAGCTCAGTTGGTCTCCTGATAAGATCTCATCACATGTCATGGCAAGTGAGGTTATAACCTAAAACAAGCAGGCCACAGGGCAGTGTCAGAAATGTAAATTCCAAACATTCATTGCTTTGCAGCTGTTCGTTTTAGCTGTAGCCCAACTTTCATGAGATGTCATGTTTTATATAACAAGAACAGTAAACCTCTGTTCTGTATCTGCTTCCCTTACTCAAAATCACATGCATCTAAGGGACACAGGATCCTGATACTGTTCCAGATATTCCCATGCACACATCCCATCTGTTTAAACTACCACCTTAGTTCCACAATTGTTACCTGTGTTTAAGCCAATGGGAATAGAACCCTATCCTTGAAGATTTAGCTACCCAACAAGATCATGTTCTGAGAGGCCAATGAGAGCATGCATGACCTTTGTGCCCCATGTAGGTGCTAAATAATCTGGACAAGAGCAACAAGCTCACTCAGGGCTATACCAATCCCTTTAATTTAGGTGTACTAAATTATGCCATGTCATTATATGCTTACTGTGGCAATGCTAGAATCAATGAGGCATCTTATCCTACCCTGCAACCTAAATAATTGTAGATTCTGTTACATCTTAGCTGCACCTCCCTTGTTCTGATAGAAACTACTTTCCCCTCCATAATTATCTTGCAAGGTAGCTCGTAATCTAGGCAACTCACTTTGTAGAGTAGAAGAACCCCAGCACTGTATTCTGACTCACCTGTGTGGGCAGATTTGGTAGAAAGAAAATTTCTCTGGAACAGAGGTATACATTTCTGTAGTGCATCATTTACAGCTTGGATACCTAGACACCTTTCAGATGGATACACATATTTCCTTATCATTGATTGACCAGTGGATTTAAAGAAATTAAAATAAGAGCTGGGTTTTGCACAAGCAAGCCTCTTTTGTAAATCCAATAAAAAGTCATTATCCAGATCATTCTCTTGGTTTATCATTTGCATTTCCACTTTAATTTTCAAAGCTTTAGCCAACAGTTTTTAATCCTTCTTCTCCATATCTTCTACTACACTTCTGGAGAGTACTTACAGTAATGTGTTAAATTCTGTATCTCTTAATAAAATTAGCACCATCCTCTTCTCCCAATTTTACTCAGGCATGTAAATCAAAATGGCATCTACATAATTCAGAAAAGCAATGTCATATAGTTCTTTCAGGACTTTTTTATTTCTGAAAGCAGCTGAAGAACTACATGATTTCCTAATTCTCCCCTCTGTATATTAAAAGGCTAAGCTGTAGACATCTTTAATTCCATATTCCTTTTCCCCCAAAAGAAAAAAAAATGTGCAGACTGAAATATTGTCTTCTGATCTCCTCCATCTGAATTCTGAAGGATCTCACAATACTGATCAGGTCAAGTCCATCCTCAAGTATAACTCCATTTTAAATAAAATACTTGGCTTAGACAAAAGATTATTCTTCAACAGCAACACAATTCAGCGATATCTTTCCCTTCTTGAAAAACAGTGTGATATTGTCCACTGTTCTACATGACACAATACATTGTAGAATTGGCTCTTGATTCATATCAATCTCTACTGAAATGGTGCCTTTTATCTGTGAATGTTGACTCTTCCACAAGCTCTTATCTGATATTTATTTATTTATTTATTTTGGTCTATTGAAATTTTACTGATCTCTCCCCTGAACAACTGAAGAACTGTTTGCCTTCACATAGTATATCCTTTGTTTCAAAGAAAAATATAATAATTTGATAGCTCTGGCTTTTATGATTCCATTGCCTATAAAGTACAAGATTGTACTCCAGGATCAGCTCTGCCCTGAAGGTTTAAAAATGCCACCATATCACCCACCCAAATGAAAGAATAAGAATCAGCTTTTCCACCCTTTGCAAAGAACAACTTTCAATTTTCTGTTCAGTAACATTCATGCTGCAAGGAAAAACTCCTGTTATGCCTTTGCTATTCCTCCTTCCATCAGTATTGCAACACAAGGCTACACTTTCCTTACAACAGAGGAAAAATACCTTAAATACTTGCAGTAAAGTCTGGTTATGAAAGAACACGAGGTTAGAAATATTCTCATACTGACCCTGAACTTTTAGGTTAAACTAAATTAAATTAGTCTTTGCCATAGTCATTTAACCTCTGTGACCTTAACAAAGATTAAGCTTAAACTGAAATGTACACATGCTGTTTCCATTCAGTCCTACCTCCATTTCACTTACCCTACCTCTGATGTTGAAACTGCAAGCACTTTGGGACAGAGATTCATATTCATTTACTTTTTACAGAAATCCCCTGAATGTATTATTTTCATTAGCAATAATTCATATTTTGAATGCTTTAGTATTTTTGAACCCAATGGGAACTTACTTCTGATTCAACTTGCATCAGATTGCATTGTAAGCCTGGCCTTGCTTCTTTCCAGAGTCAAAGGTAAAGGTCTATAGAATAAATTCAATCTCATTATTTAATATATTTCATCCCATTATGGTACATGATCTTGAAATGTATGCCCTTTCATGTTGCACACATCTAGATCTCTCCTGCTTACAGTAATGTACACATCTGTGGAAGACTGGAACAGAGGTACAATGCCAGCATGTAATTTAGCACTGGAAATCCACAACAGAGGATGACACCTAAATCTCCACCCTTTACTTTGTTTAATCATTCCTACTGCAACAGAGAATATACACATTGATCAAAAAGTAGCTCAACAAATCACACACACACACTGTATGTAATCTGTTGAATACTTTTTGTCACAATGCCAAACATAAGCAAATGTTGCAGTCTTGTCTGAAAGGGAAAAAAAAAGTCCATTGAATACTTGAGTGGCCCTACCATTATTTTGAGAGAAGGAACACATTCAGACACACCCTCATGGGATACTCCCTTAAGAGCACTGTAGTTGTTTTAATTAATTGCATTACTTCTTTGTATTTTATTAACTAGTTTGAAATATTATTTATTGTATTTCTATATATTTATTTAACTGAACAGGAAGGTTAGTGGGCTGGTAGTGTAGGTCTTAATGTAATACACAAACAACTCCATGATTAGATAAACAGTACCTCTGGGAAAGAACCTTTGTATGTAGGTGGAACTAGCAAAAAGGTCATCTCCACAAAATTCCCACACACCTCACACGTATCTTAGCCAAAGGGTGGGGTAATGCATCAATAATGTGAAAGGCAGGGCTACAAAGTTACACCATAGGCCTGTAAATTTGAAAAGATTACAATGCAACATAAGGATTATATTGTATTAAGAGAGCATTAGCATGGAAAGCACAGAATTTGTTGCAAATTGGTTTGGTCAAAAAATACAATTTTTCTTTTTACATCTGAAGTTTGAATTGCAAGAGGGAATATGAAGTTGCACTCAGCCTACAATCCAATCACACTTTAAAATAACTCAGCCACTGGCATTAATGAGTGGTATTTTAAACTGTATTTTACTATATTGGAGGCATTCCTCTCTCTCAAATGCTGTTCTCAAAAGAGTGACCCCACATAGAGCAGTGAGGCTTCACAATGTCCATAGAGCATGCCTTAAAGTCTAACAATGGCATAAAAGAGAACATGGACCTGAACGGTGTGAAGGGTATAGGAGGACAGTGTGTCTCTGTGTGAGAGTGGCAATGTATGAGTAAATGTGTTTTTCTCTAGACAAATATATAAGGCAGAGAAGTTTCTGGGAGTTGGCCTTTGAGAAGCACACTCAGGGCTACATTCCAAATAAAATGGGCAGGGTCACAACAAAATTCAAATGTAGTTGATTACCATTTAATATTAATTAAATTAAGTTAATGTTAGGAATGTACAGACTGCCAGCAGAGGCAAGTTGTTCTGCCTTGGCAAAGAGCTGAGTAGACCAAGCCACCACCAATCTGTTTTGCAAATGGATTTCAAAATGACTCGGTTAACTTTGAGTGCTAGCCCCACCCATGGGCAGCCCGCAGCTGCCAGTGCCCATGGCTGCAGCCAGTTTAGACTGGAACAGAGCCCCCACCCTTCCATTAATGAGCTGAACCTCACTGAAGGCTGATCCGAGCTATGGAATGCATTTCTGCCTTTTTTTCTACTTACAGAAAAAGAGTTAAGATTGTCTTTAGAACCTCTGGGATGTTCTAAGAATACTTGTCACTGCTCTTCATATAATGGTATTTTATAAGTATGAGTCCTGCTACCAGTCCCATTATTAGTACGAGTACTGAAAGTTGCCTTAACTGAGAATATTTGCACTGCTGGAATAAGATCCTATGACGCCTAGAGCTTAATAGCAGAAGCAGCAATAGTAATTTTTTAATTTAACATGTAGTTACAACTAAGTGCAGTACAGGATGAAGGTAAGACCATGAAAAGCATGTCCTGTTTCCCAGAGCTATAGACCACCACTGTTGCAGAAACTTGTCCTGGGAGTCTAGAAAATGTAGTGGGGATGCAAGTTCATCAACTTGCTTCTCGTTAAGTGGGAGATTTTTGCTTAGCCACATTCACCACAGCAGCTCTTTTGTGCCCATAAGATGCTCTCAAAATTCCAAATGTGCCCAATGGCCCCAAAGGTTGGAGATGCCTGGTATAGATGTTTTTCCAAATACATAGTGCAGCCTAGGCAATCTATGCTCCTTAAAACTGCAGCTTAAGCAGATGCACATTAACAAGACACCTTGAGGACAAGAGAAGCTTCAGTTACTAAAATTCAGCAATTGTTCTGAAAGCTGTGGTTTTGGCGTAATAACTGGGGGCAAAAATAATTAATTACTTAAGGAAATTCTGACTGAAATAAATCAGGCAAACACTGTGCCAGCCAAGGCAATTTTGCTGTAAATATTCTTTGTTCTCTTGCATTTAGAAGTTAATTTGGCAAACATATTTGTTCATACTGTGGTCATCTTTCTTCCTACTGAAGCTAGTGAAAATTTGGCTCCATAAATGCAAGAGAAACAAAGGTAGATGCCTCAATTTTATTGGGCAAGTTTTTTAAACGTAGCTTTGCCCTTGTTTTGTGTTTCCTTTTTGAGTATTTTAGCTGGATTAAATTTTAATTTGTTTCTCCTCATCCATTACCAAGTTCAGGTGGTGAATTAAGATTTGAATACCTTCCATAGGTTCAGATGGAAAGAAGAATCAGTCCAATTGCTGTCTTAGAGCAGCCATTGAGAGTTCGGAATTTATTTCAAGGAGTTGCTAGTACATATCTGTTTTGAACATGTTAAATTCCAAGAGGTTGGTATACAATTCAATTGAATGTGCATAACTATGATTATAAGTTTGTTTGAAAATGGATTAATGAAACTTACACATTTTTAAACAGAGTTGTGCATATCTCCGAAGACCTCAGTAGCTTGAGACTTGCCTATTGACGGGAACATTCATGTCCATATGAATTGCCTCATACCCTTAACTCTTCTGCATGCCCCTGCTTTGGCACAAAGGTTGGGCTGCTACAAGGTGTTATGGTTGGCCTCTGAAACTGCACAGGTCTTGATTCAGTGACTTGCCTTTATTCTTTAGACCAGGGTTTCTCAACCAGGGTTCCGTGGATCCCTAGGTTTCCACAAGAGGTCACCAGGGGTTCCCTGGGAGATCACAATGTATTTTTAAAAATTATTTCAACTTCAGGCAACTTCACATTAAAGAGGTAAGTTTCATTCTTTATTTTTAGTTTAAGAACACAGTTATATATACAGGCCTATACATGGAACAAATATAATTTTGTAACCTCTGGCCTGTATTTGAGCCTGAATGTGCAGGGGTTCCCTGAGGCCTGAAAAATATTTCAAGGGTTCCTCCAGGGTCAAAGGCTGCTTTAGATGCTGGGCAGCAGGCACATTTGGAATTTTGAGACTATATGACAGGTGCAGTCACCAAATGGCTGTCCTGGGAGATTTCTTCCTGTTCCCAAAACAGCCGCCCAGGTGTGCCCTAGTTCTTCCAGATACTCTCTACCTTGCTGGTGGACTTTGGTGGGCCCCAAGTAGATCTGGTGCTTTGTTTTGGAACATACCAGCTTCCTACATAATCGTTTCTTAAAGACAGGAGTAAGAACAACACCCCCACCAACACAAGCTGGACAAACCACGGTACATAAACAGAGAGCAAGGCCCACTTCCTTTTCGCACTGAAGATGTTGCCTAGTCTGGCAACCTCCGCAAGAAAACAACCAGGCTCAGAGAGCACCAAGGACTCCACAGTTCAATCCTGAACTACAAATATTCGCTTCGATTGGTAGACAGCAGTCAGTTGGAAAGAGAACTGGGAGGGCTCCCCAAAGCCCATCCTTGCTTCAGACAGAGGCAAAATGGAAAGAAGTGTGGCACCAACAAAATGGATGTCTTTGTATTATATTCACACATATAATGTATGCCCTTCCTCTAGGATTCTGGCATTCCCCGACACAGCGAAGAGCTACAGACCAGCACTATCTTCCTGAGCGCATTTCTACGCGGCCAGAACTGTTCCTGTTGACAAGCTCACGCAGTGCAATATATTAAAAGGCTTAAAAGAGCGCCTGGGAATGTGCTTCGAAACAGCTCCCCGCCACGCTCGCTTTGCTGCCCTGGCCTCTGCCACGCCGAGCGGCTGATTTACCTCGGCCAGCGTGGTTCGGCACCTGTTCAACCCAGCGCCAGGGTTGCCGTGCCGAGAAGGCTTCGCGCGTCTCAGAGGAGCTGCAGAAAAAAACCCCGAGACCTCAGAAACGCTCAGCTGCGGCTCCTGCTTGTTCTCAGAGCAAGAGGGGGAGCTTCTTTTCTTACTTTGACGCACGTGGTGGGACGGAAGGCGGGAGACGCCTGTTGCCGGGGTAGGCGAGGCGGGGGAAAACGATCTGCGGCGGCGCCTGGGAGCTGCCCTCAGGTTTCGGGAAAAACGCCACGTTCGAGCTCAGGTGTGTTCTTTACTACAAATCCCAACCACCTCCGCGGTGGGTGGTTTTTTTTACCGCACTCCACCCCGCGCGCTCTCGGCCAGCGGGAAAGGAGGGCGCCGGAGGGAGGTTCCTCCTCAGCCGAGGAAGCGGCGGCAGGTGGCTGCAGCCTCCGGGGAGCGGTCACCATCTCCCTCCGCGGCTCCCACGCCCCTCGTCCGCCCTTCCTATCTCACCAACCTGGCTGCAGCGGGCATGGCTGAATCCGCGTTGAGCCGAGCTGCGGTGCTGGACTTCCTTCAGGAACACGGCGGCAAGGTGCGCAGTTCGCTGCTGTTCAACCGCTTCGAGCCGCTGTTGGATCTGCCCGCTGCGAAGCCGGAGGAACGAGCCGCTCTCCGCCAGCGCTTCACCCACTTGGTCGACAGCGTGGCTGTCGTGCAGGATTTGGAGGGGGTCAAGTTAGTAGTACTGAAAAAAAAGCATCAGCTGGCCCCGGGCTCCTCTGATGCGGAACCGAGACGGATAGCCTCCGGGGACCTGTCTGGCGAGGAAGAGGAAACAGAAGGCGCAGCAGGTTCATGGGCGCCCGCTTGTCCGAGCAGCTTCACGGCCTCTTCTAACCTGCCTGGAGAGGGTGGCCCTGAAGCGTATCCTACTATCCCTGTGTTGCAATTGAAGAATCTCTTTCAAAAGGGTGGCTCGGAGATCCTCAAAGCTCCCAGTGGCAAAGACCATTTGGCCCCCAAAGGTGCCCCCGAGAAGCCCTGCATGCTGCCACTCCGCCCCGTGCCCCCTTCCAGCAGTACTAAGAGGTCTGAGAAGCTGAACCCTGAGCAAGACCAGACCAGAGTCAAAGATGGTCTCCAAGTGGGTCTCTCTGCCATCCTCTTGTCTACTTCCCCTCATGCTAAGAGGCGGCAGCTAAGTGAAATGGGCTCCAGATCCCCTACCCTGAGAAGGGGGCCAAAAGCACTAAAGGTGGGTGAGGAAGCTGACAGCACAGCCAGTGTGCCACTGGAGCCTGCTGAGCACCAATGGGTGGTGAAAGCCACAGCTGGCCAGTGGTCCCAGCAGCTTCATGGCTTGTTGCTCATTGACTTGAATCTGGCAAGCAAAAGAGATTTCATGAGTGGCTTCACGGTTCTCCACTGGGCAGCTAAAAGTGGAAATTGCAAAACACTGAGGAAAGTCATAGAAATGGCTGAGAAAGGAGGTGTTCGCATTGATGTGAATGCCAAGTCGTACGGAGGTTATACCCCACTCCATATTGCTGCTATCCACGGGCAGGAAGAAGTTATTGCCGAGCTGGTCAAAGTTTACAATGCCAAGGTTAGTTTAAGAGACTACAGTGGGAAGAAACCATTCCAGTATTTAAAAGAAGGGTCTTCTTTCGCAGTCAGGCATCTCTTAAATGATCCTGGTCTTCACACCATCACTGGACAAAACCATTCCATCAAGAAGAACATAAAAGTGGCTGCTTCTATCTTGACTTCCACCAGCACCGTCCTGGGACTGTTGTCTGATGATTCTGTCTTCTATGAACTGACAAAAGGCTTAAAGAAACCTGCTCCCATCAATAAGTTTCTTAACATAGCCACAGCCCCTAGGAGGAAGCTGAAGTCCCGTAGGACGTTATCTTCTTCTTCTTCTTCTTCTTCTTCCTTGTCTGAGGCCCTGGAGGAAGAACAGGATGAAACTGCATCAAAACACAGACTGGTTTCAGAATTGTTTTTTGGTCACTTGTCTCACTGAAATCAAGTAATATTAATATTTAACTAAACATATTTTGCTTTGCATTTTTGAATGTGTTTCATTTCAGCAGGAGGAAAAAGAAAAGATTATTTAGGATTATGTTTTAACTTGATAGTTGCTGCTTTCCAGCATTTGATAAGGCAGAATTTTTTAGTTACAAAATCTACCTTTACTAAATGTGAAATGTTGAAGTTTCATCTCAATTTTATTTGATTTGGGTTTTTTTCTGAATGAGATGTAAGGTTTGATTTAGGCCGTATTCACTTAACTGGATACAAATTTCCATGAAAATCAGCTGAATAAGATAATTGCACAAGCCCCCTGCATACCTGAGAGTAAATCCTGCTGAAATGAGTCAACAGACTTCTGAGTAAGCACTGATAGAATTGAGAAATGTCATTACATATAAGATAGTCTAACTTGAAACGAAAACATTGTATTTTGTTCATACATGCTGTTTTCAAAAGTCTCTTAAATGTCCTGCTGTGGGAACAAAAATTATTTCTAGTATTTCACGGCATCCTATCCTGTTCCATTAAAGTGGATTTAACAAATTCATTTAAAGCAGCACCCCTTCCCTAATGATGTACCAGTTTTTAGGATTGGAGGTGTTTAATCTTTTCTGCAATAGTTGCACAAGACCCCATTTTATACCAATCTAATTTTCAGCTGATTTCTGTAGTTGAAAAGAAAGCAACTGCAGTAAAACTATATTACAGTTTACATTCTAAAACTCCAGACAGGTTCTTTTCTATTGACATTTTAAATAACTTGGAAAAAGGAACACACATGGCTTTTAGTAGCCAGCTGAAGGTTATTTTACTTTATTTAGTAGCCAGCTGAAGGTTAATTTATTTTTTAAAATTAAAAGCCCTCTATCAAATATGTTTATGTATTTACTATGTGTAGAACTCAGAATATGTAGTGAAATTATAAATCTAGCTCATTCCAACTTTAAAACAAAAGAGAAGCCTAATACCATTACCTCACTGTAATATTTATATGACTAGTTCAGTCTTTTTATTTAGAAAAGTATACAATCCTAATTGCAGAATTATAAATTCCCTGCAGTTGATAATGCAGTGACAATTATAATACCCTGTCCTAAAAGTCATTTAAAAGTATAGTAAGAAATTCTATTTAGGATATTTATTTTTATACAAGAAGGAATCAAAATCTTAAGGAGTTATTTTTATATTGTTAATCGTATAAACATTTGTATACAGTTGCAGCCTTAAAATGCATCCAATAAATTTAATGTGAAATTCTCATATGAAGTCCTGCTAGATTTGAAAATGCTTTTCATAAACTGAAAGCCTTGTATAAATAAGGTGGCTATTGTCCTGCTTTACAAATGGATATATAGTTGTTTTGTGTACATTGATTTAATACAGTTAACTATTCTGTGGAATTAAAGAATCTGAACCTAATGTGAGTTTACAGGGAAGAACATCCCAAGTAAATGTGTACAGAATTGAAGCCCAAGATTTTATGCACACAAAACATTAAAATTATTTTTGTGCCTCGTGCTGTTTGTACAATGTATAAGTGTTGTTATCATAGTAAAATTTATTTTTATGCTATATTTCTAAGCCAAACCCAACTTATATCTGAAAAGATTTGCATGAAGTACAAACATAACATGGCAAGTGGTACAGTCTTCAGATAAGAAAGCCATCCATTTAAGTAACTGTAGTTAATAATTCAGCTACAAACAGAAATACAATAATTATCCCTGTTGGTACTATCTTCTCATGTAGGAAAAGACTTCCTTAACTGAATCTGTGATTATCATTCAACTTCCAAAATACATTCACAGATGTGTGAGACACATTCCATGAAGAAGTTTAAACACTAGAAAACAAAAATATATAAGTAAAAACTAAAACATAATTCTATAGGACCATGTTTAAAAGCCAAATGTTTATTTAACTCTACATTACGAATGCTGAATAGCACAATATAAGCCAATATATATTTGTAAACTTGTAAATCTGACACATTTAGCAAATGAAAGGAATACAGGGATGCCTGCAAGATCCACATAGTTTAGATGGGAATACAGCGAGGTCAACAAGTCTCTCTTTAATGCAGCTTGCTTTAGAGTATCCTTAAGGCTATAGATGGTCTTTTTTAAAATCCATCGTTCTGCTACAAAATAGGCTAGCATATCTGTTTACAATAGTTTGGTTGTTTAATCCACATAAGTTTCAGATTTCAACTGTGGTATTTCACTGGACTATGAAATTCTTTTCAAGGTCAGTGGTTTTCAGAATGTTTTGTTACTAACCTTGTATTAATAAAGTCAGTGCTTCTTATTTCTGGTTATGTGTGTTCATGCATACATAGCATAATATTTAATCAACTCTGCAAAATACGGCAGTAAATGCACTATAATATGGAGATGGCAATTATTTATGATTCACATTCTTTGAAAATAATTTGCAGGGACCACAATCCAGCACAGAATTTGAATAAGCTACACTTAACAATGGCATATTATCACTTAAACACAGAGTTTAGGATCAGCCTCTTCCATGAAGGAAAAGAAATGGTGTTCCCAGTTTAGCAGAGTTTGTTTGCTTATTTTCTATCCCACCTTTATTATTTTTATAAATAACTCAAGGCGGGGAACATACTCCTCCCTCCTCCTATTTCCCCCACAACAACAACCCTGTGTGGTGAGTTGGGCTGAGAGAGAGTGACTGGCCCATGGTCACCCAGCCGGTTTTCATGCCTAAGGCGGGACTAGAACTCTTGGTCTCCTGGTTTCTAGCCTGGAGCCTTAACCGCTAGACCAAACTGTAGCATCCTTCTCTTGGACCATTTAACTGTGCAACCTTTGCCCTAATTACATTTCTTTCAGCAGTACTCACTTCTGATATTAGATCTTAAAAGCATTTAAAAAGCTACAGGTGATTTCTTGCTGAAACACCCTCTTGTACTTCTAGAATGGGAGGAACACAAGACAGTGATAATGGAGGTAGTACAACCTATTCTGTTCTCACTGGAAACAATGGGAGGAAGAAGCAGATTTGTTTAAATAAAAACAAATCCTATAAACATGAAAATAAAATGAGGGGACCTCTCCAACATATACAGAAATGACTAAAAGTATTGGTGGTGAAAGGTCCCCTGTGCAAGCACCAAGTCATATCTGGCCCTTTGGGGGGACGCCGCTTTCATGACGTTTACTTGGCAGGCTACAGAGCGGGGTGGTTTGCCATTGCCTTCCCCAGGCGTCACCTTCCCCAGCAAGCTGGGTACTCATTTTACCAACCTCGGAAGGGTGGAAGGCTGAGTCGACCTGAGCCGGCTACCCGAGAATCCAGCTTCCACTGGGATTGAACTCGGGTCATGGGGGGAGTTTTCAGTTGCAGTACTGCAAATAAATACAAAAAATACAAAAGTATTGGTACCCCTCCATTTTTGTGATGTTTGTGAAGTCATACATCAAAAGCATCTGCTCTATGCATTATGGGCTAAAGAAGGAGGATGCCATTTACTTGTGTCAGTTTCAATTTATTTCACAACAAATTGGGATTCTTTGAGAAAAGGGAGGGATACCAATATTTTTTCCAATACCAACCTATTTAGGTGGGTGCTAAGTGTTGACAATGACTTGTTGGCACATAATCAATCAAACCAATACTTTTGGCTGTTTGTACAGTATATGCAGAAGTAGATGACTTTGGGCAATCCCTCTCAGCCCAGCCTATATCACAGGGTTGTTGTGCTAAAAATGAGAAAGGAATGTTATGTACCCCATCTTGAATTCCAGAACAGAAGGTAAGATAGAAATCTAATTAAAGAATTAATTCTGCCCCAGAATGATCTATGTGTTGCCTGCAGTTCAGTTTCTTTTCTGGCCTCCCCACCTGCAAACACACTATTTCCCTCATATCCTTTCTCCTGAAGGTGAGAATTCTTAGCAGTGTTTTTCCAACTTGGTGTCATGATCACCGTTGCGATGCTTGTGACATCGCAACGGCTCACATAACAATACAGGGAAATGGGTACCGGGCGGATTAAGGGAAAAGGATCCAGTTCCAGACCTGGAGCTCCAACCCAGATGGGAGAACCCCGACGGAAGACAAAGTCGGGGACCAGCAACTCCTCACTTGGGCCGGCGGAGCAGGACCCTGGATGGGAACACCCTACTCCACCTGGAGGCTCCGCTACCTCCAAACGCCCGAGCAGGAAGGCGCAAGACTATGTACTGGACAGCATCTGGCAGCACCGACATCGGACGACCAGGGCACGCCAGACAGGGTCATGGCCCTGGAAGCCAGGGTCCGATACCTTGAGCACCTGCTCCTGTCCCCAACATCGGCAGACGAGGACACGACCCCGAAAGCCAAGGTACGAGACCTGGAACATATGCTCCAGTCCCTAGCAACAATCGTCAGCGAGCGCTCCAAGACTGAGGCGGCACAGGGGGTAAGAGGGGATCGGGGCAACATACCCACCCCGCCAACAACCCCGAGCGGAAAGGGCCAAGCATGAGACTCTGTCGCAGGGATTCGCGGCCCCAGACCAGTGGGAGCCATCCCTCACCACCCACAGGTAGGGGACCCGCAAATTGGGAGGTTCACCAAAGACTTCCCCGTACAATTTGATGGGAACCCTACGAAACTGTCTTTCTTTCTAACAAATGCGAGGGACTACATGGCCCAATACGGCCTTTGCTTCAACACAGAAGCCGCTAAAATCTCGGCGGTGGCCACCAAGCTCCAAGACAGGGCTGCAGACTGGTACGTGCAGATGTCCGAGTCTGGAGCCCCAGCCTTGGCCTATTTCCATGACTTCCTCACCAAGTTGAAGCATTACTTTGAGGACCCCCTGGCAAAAGAAAGGGCCAAGTGCACACTTCAAGCGCTACACCAGGGAAGAAAACCGGTGGCCGACTATGCCCTCGAGTTCAAGGTCCTCGCAGGCAAAATCACGGAATGGTCTGAGGCCACCCTGATCGACATGTTCAAGCATGGCCTCAACCGGGAGGTGCTTCAATGGGCACTCTACAGGGACGACCCAGCCTCCCTTCACGGGTGGATTTGCCTAGCCGGAAAAGCGGAGCATGCTCAGCGCACGTTCCTGCTCGCAACCGCAGATGACAAAATCCCACCCAGCACAAGAGGACCAGTCCCACAGTCGGGCCCAATCTGGCATGCAGACCAACAACGGAGGCTTGCCCGCGGGCAGTGTACCAGGTGCGGGAAAATGGGCCACTGAGCGGCGGACTATTTCACAAACAGAACAACGGATCGCCCGCCCAGACCCACACCGAAGACGCTGCACAAGCCATCCAACCCCCCCAGATGGCTGACAGGAGCGTTAGCAACCCCGGACGAGGACGTGGATGCCTACCTCGCAGGGGACGCGATCGACACCCAAGAACAGCCGGTGGAAAATGCTCCCCACCTGCTCTAAGCATCGCCACTGGGCAGGTGGTGAAGAAGGGGCGCAACAACCCCAGGGTGAGTGACGATTGCTCCATCCTGGCAGGGACAAATGAACTCTCTTACGGCCCTAGAGCCATTGCGGCTGAAGCTATGGTGGATTCTGGGTGCTCCAGAAATCTGATCCACCTGGACATTGTCACCGCACTAAAACTGCCTTGTTTCCCCCTCCCTATACCGCTGGCATTCCATCAACTAGATGGTTCTATAGCGGGGGGGAGGGAGACCGGCCACCCAGAGGACTGGAATGGTCACCCTGACAATGGGCACCCACAAGGAATCAATAAACTTTGTGGTGACCCAGATAGGGAAACCCATAATAGTGCTGGGGATCCCCTGGCTAGCACGCAACAACCCACACATAGACTGGAGGACACGCTCCATCAAGTTCAAAGACGGGGTCTACTAGGCACCGACACCGGACAAACCATCTGCTCCGATGGTGGGGAGGGCAGAAGTCGTCGACCACACCCACGACCCCCCCCCCCCGAAGGACTGCCGGAGCAATATGCAGACTTTGCAGATGTCTTTGGAGAAGAGGAGGCGGACCAATTACCCCCGCACCACAAGACGGACTGCTCCCAGACGTCCCATTACCCAAGCCCAAGATCTACCCCATGACCCAGAGAGAATTAGCGGTGCTGCGGGAATTCTTCGATAAAAACCTCTCCAGGGGCTTCATAGAACCAGCAAATTCGCCGGTTGGAGCACCCATTCTATTTCGGGAAAAGAAGGACGGCACCCTGAGACTATGCACCGATTACCGCGGATTAAATTCCGCTTCCCTATCCAACAAATACCCCCTACCCCTCGTAAAGGACATGCTAGCACACCTGTCAAAGGGAAGGGTGTTTTCCAAACTTGACCTCCACGAGGCGTATTACAGAATCCACATCAGGGAGGGGGACGAGTGGAAAACGGCATTCAACTGCCCCTTGGGCTCCTTCCAATACAAGGTACTGCCATTCGGTCTTGCGGGGGCCCCAGGGGTCTTCATGCAACTCATCAACGAGGTACTACATGAACACCTATTCAAGGGTGTACTGGTTTACCTGGATGATGTCCTCATCTACACGAGGACGCAGAGGGAACACGAGAGGTTGGTGAGGCAAGTCCTCACTAAGCTACGGAAAGCCAAACTCTACGCTAAGCTGTCCAAGTGCGAATTCCACAAATCGCGCTTGGACTACCTAGGGTACAGAATCTCTGACAAAGGCATAGAAATGGACCCCGCGAAGGTCCAGGCAGTTTTGAGCTGGGAATGCCCACGCACCAGGCGCCAGCTTCAAAGCTTCCTCGGGTTCGCGAATTTCTATAGGTCCTTCACGAGGGGGTTCGCGGAAATCACCCTACCCTTAACCGATTTGCTCAAGACCAAGGGCATCGGGGAGACACGCAAGGTAAAAAAACCTGGGGGCCGTACTTAATTGGACTCCTGCCTGTCAAACTGCGTTTGACAGGCTAAAAGCGCTGTTCACAGCGGAGCCAATCCTAGCTCACCCGGACCCCGAACGACCTTTTGTGGTGCAGGTGGACGCCTCTGACTTCTCAATAGGCGCCATTCTGCTGCAAAAGGATTCCGTGGGAATCCTGAAGCCATGCGCCTACCTCTCGAGGAAATTCTCGGAGACAGAGAGGCACTGGCACGTATGGGAAAAGGAAGCGTTTGTGGTTAAAGCAGCACTGGAGGCTTGGCGTCACCTTTTGGAAGGGACGACTTGCCCGTTTGAGGTCTGGACAGACCACCGCAACCTCGAGGCGCTCCGTATGCCCCGGCGCCTCAGTCCCAAGCAAATACAATGGGCTCAGTTCTTCAGCCGGTTCAACTTCCAGCTGAAGTTCATACCAGGCAAAAAGAACTTCCTGGCAGACGCACTCTCCTGACTGCCCCAGGATGCGGAGCCTATCTCCGACATTGTAGGGACGGTGCTTTCCAATTCCCAGCTGGCTATGGCAGCGGTCACCCGGGGTCGCGCTCGGGGACAGCCTGCCCCCCCCCTCACAAACAGCTACGACGCAACCCGCCCCTAGACGCAGGCAACCTCTAATACCAGGGGGGCTACGGGCAGATTTCATAACGGCATTGAAATCTGACCCCTGGCTCCTCGCCAACCCCAACAAGGTCACCATGGACCAGGACCTCGCATGGGCGGAGGGAAGGCTATATGTACCCGACTCACAACGGCAGGCGATCCTCAACAGATCGCATGACCACAAACAGGCTGGTCACTTCGGGTTCCTGAAAACCCTACACCTGACTCGGATACAGTTTTGGTGGCCCTCGCTGAGGAAGGATGTCAAGACGTATGTGGCGTCCTGCCCAGTGTGCGCTATGGCCAAGCGTCCAGCTGGCAAACCCCAGGGGCTGCTGCAACCTGTAGCTGAACCCTCCCGCCCTTGAGATGAAATCTCAATGGACTTCATAGTCGACTTACCTCCCAGTCAAAAGAAAACGGTCATTTGGGTGGTAAAAGACTACTTTTCAAAACAAGCGCATTTCATCCCCTGCGCCTCGATCCCGTTAGCCCAACAGCTGGCGAAACTGTTCCTAGTCCATGTGTACCACCTACATGGATGCCCCTCCCACTTGGTGACCGATAGGGGCACACAATTTACCTCGAGGTTTTGGCGGGCTTTTTTGAAACTGATAGGTACCCAGCAAGCCCTGTCAACCTCCTGGCATCCCCAGATGGATGGATCCACAGAGATCCTTAATGCCACACTGGAGCAATTCCTCCGCTCCTACATAAACTATCACCAAGATGACTGGGTAGACCTCCTCCCATTCACAGAGGTCGCATACAACAACGAGATACACCAAAGCACCAGAAAAACCCCCTTCAGGGTGGTGTCGGGTCGGGAGTTCGTCTCCATCCCTGAACTACCTCAGCCTCCGTCCCCAACAGTGGCCGCCTGTGATTGGGGTGAGAAAATCACAGATTCCTGGCCGGTCATCAAGGACGCGCTTAAAGAGGCACAAACGGCATACAAATCACAAGCGGACAAACACCGGCGCCAGCAACCAACATTTCAGGTGGGGGACATAGTCTATCTATCCACCAGATTCATAAAATCGCTGCAACCATCGAAGAAGCTGGCCCCCAAGTTTATTGGACCATTCCAGGTGACACAAATAGTGAACCCAGTCACGGTGTGCTTGGACCTGCCCCATAATCTGAAGAGACTGCACCTAGTATTTCACTGCAGCTTACTCAAGCCGGCAAGTGATCCCTCCCGGTGGCACCTACGCATGCCCCCCCCCCCAGTGATGATAGACGGGCAGCAACACTTCGAGGTCAAGGAGGTGCTTGACTCCCGCAAGCTGCGGGGCTCCCTCCAATACCTTGTAAAGTGGAAACACTTTCCACACCCTGAGTGGGTCACTGCCCGTGACGTCCAGGCTCCTGACCTGATCCGCACCTTCCACACTGCCTACCCCTCCAAACCTGCGGCTTAACCTTCCCGAAGGGGGGCAGTATGTCATGATCACTGTTGCGATGCTTGTGACATCGCAACGGCTCACATAACAATACAGGGAAATGGGTACCGGGCGGATTAAGGGAAAAGGCAACTAGCTAACAAAAGAGAGCAACAGGTGCTGGCAACAAAGTATCGACTCTAGCCGGAGGTGCGGAAGAGAAAGATACAATGTTGCAAAGAAGGTAATTGACAAGACCAGACCACGAGGCGCGCCCGAGCTGTCAAAAAGATTACGAACCTGATCACCCAGCAATGAACCATCACCGGCCGGGAAAACAGTCAAGGAAACGCCCGAGGCACAGGAGGGGCTCCACGACCCCTCACCTACCGGCAACGGAACCAACGGGGCTCAGGGCGCACCCGGAGTAAGAAGGGGTGGAGCGCTGACCAGCACGGGCTATTTAAATCCCGTTCCGGCGCGCTCCACTCACTCTCAGCTTTTCTAAGGGCATGCATTCTATACTCAAATAAAACCAGAACCTAAGCCTATGCTAGCGTCTGTGTTTTTACTGGGTAGCAGGCAGAGCCTGACACTTGGCAACTTGAAGATGTGTGGACTTCAATTCCCAGAATTCCCCAGCCAGCATGAAGAATTCTGGGAGTTGAAGTCCACACATCTTCAAGTTGCCAAGTTGGAAAAACACTGCCTCAATGAAGAGCAGCAATTGATTGAAGAGTGTTACACTCCCAAGCTGTTTCAGAGTTCTTTTCCACTGTATGTAATAAAATAGTGGGGTTTTTTTTAATCACTGAAGACCAAGCACCTCTTTTACAAAACCTTGGTCCATCTCTTTTGAATATACAGTAACTCTGTTTTGCAGAGTTAGGCCTTAGTAACCACACCTGGCTGTGGTGTGTTGATATGATACACTTTGCCAGCAAACCAGTATTCACAATGGGCATATTAATTAGCTACCATCAAAACTAAACTGAGATGATAAATTACAGCAGCTGAAACTTGTAGATTTCATATGTAATTCTAGCATAGCATCACTGATAGAAAGGTTGCCATCTCTGGTTCTTCAGCTGCACAATGCTTCTAGAAGGACCATGAGAGGCAGAAATTATTGTTCATTTGTATTGTGAGTTTTTAACCCTATGTCAGCCACCCAGATTGCGAGATGGGCAGCCATATAAATCAACTAAACAAATAACCCTAAAACTGCCACTTTTATTTTACCACCATATTCAGTCAGTTAGGCAATTCGTAAAGATATAAAGCAGATATTGGAAGAGAAAAATTTGGAATTTTGGAAGCACTGGACGATGCTGTCATAAAATCATTTCTATCAGTGGGTGTTGCCAAACCACAAAAGGCTGCTATGGTGATTGTGCTCAGTTGTAATAAGATTAAAAAAAGAAAGATTATCTCTACTAGTCCAACTTATTTTTGTCTTTGTATATATATGTGTGTGATCTGAGCTGCTAATCCCGCTTCGAAAAAAAAGCAGTTATCTGAAGCTCCCCCCAGCCCATTCTTATTTTTTCTGATAACCTCTCAGAGTCACAAGGCATTCTTGAAAATAGAGGTGATCCTGAGGGCTGATGCTTCAGTTTCCAGCATCCTAATTGCCACTTCATTTTGAAATTAAAATGTGGTGGGCTGTGGAGCTTGAATTGGCAATGGAAATATGTGCAAGCACACTGGTTGTGATACAAGCACCTTGCTCCTTATCCCTGGGGCATGCTCTGTATCCTGTATCCACATCCCTAAAGGTACAAGTGCCGTGCTCCTTGTCCTTAGCAGAAAGTGTATCAAAATAAGGACATCTCTAAGTGGTATATATTTAAATTAAAAGGACAGTGTGCTAAAAAAAAGAGAATCAAAAAGCACAGTTAGACATAAACATAAAACTAAAGCATGCTCCTAAAATATATAATTGAACATGTTTCCACTTAACACTTTCTTTAGATCATGAGTGTCTGAATTATTTCATTAAATTGGTTTAAGCTGGTTTTAAGTGAATCATTTATAACCGCATTGTTATCATCTGCTTTACAAAACCATCTCTTTGCATTTTGCATTTTATTTAGCTAGTGGGTGCTCAGTTGCTTAGGGAGGAATGGCTAGGCAGTTTGATGCCTGAAAGCCCATAAAAGGATTTAAAGTTATAAAAAGATTCAGTGTGGTTTCTTTGACAGCTGTTCATACTATGCTTTTATGGTAAAGATACAATGATTTTTGTGTAACAGGATATGTGTCTCAGAACTTTCTATGGTCAGCCATGAACTATATTAAAGCTGATTTGATGTCAGTGTCATTAATGGAAGAACTGACAGATTAACCTCACTCATTTTCTTTAACTTTTATAAAAGTTACAAGTTATTTTTGCTTTTCTGTTTACATAAGCAGTAGATTAATATTTCCATATATAATGCATTTTCTATTTCCTGTGTCCAGTTAGCCTGAAAAATGTCTCTGTATTTTCCTGTGGAATTATGAAGAATTTTATAAATTAAGATTCCAACTAGTATTGCTAATTAAACTGGGCCATCTTTCCACCTGAGGCACTGTATATATTTGTTGGCTTATTTTGTAGACTTAATGTTAACCAGTTTTGTGCCCCCTTGGACCTAAAAATGAGATATAAAATATATACATAGAAAAATGTATAATGTTATTTACAAGGAGGAAATCCTATCAGAAAACAGGGAAGGGCTTTATTTCACCAAAAACAGCTGTACCCTTGAGGTGCAGTTTTGCCTACCTGCAAATATGGCATGCATGTGCTATTTAAAACTGATAATGCAGTTTCCTTTCCTAGAAGGAGGGAACATATTACTATGTTTCCTTAACACTCTAGAAACAAAGCAATTAGAACTTTTCCATAAAGGGTTATTTTTGATTTCCCAATATGGTAGTATGATTTGCTTCTACGGAGCAAATACTTCTAGTATAATGAGAATTGGATTATTCATGGGTAATTCACCCTATTCAATAGGCTTAGTGGATAGCTAATAAGTACTGTTTAGTGATTAATGGGCAGTCTACCTCTAAGTTAGACGTATTAAAGTCAATGACTCAAACTGGAGCAAAAAAGGTGGAGATATTTACCTCTTGCATGTTAATCTTTCACTTAGAAAGCTGTAAACCCTTATGGGAAAGCAATCTTTATGTGGTTGGTTGCCTGCCATGCCTTGCAAATACTGATAGAGAAGAAATTGGTAAGCACTAAAGGAGCTTCAGGATAAAGCTTTGTGTGCACGTGTCCATGTGCATCACCCTGTTTTATTGACTGAACTTTATATGAACCCAGATGATGTTTTCTTACTTCTTCTTCTTCACAATGATGAATCTGAATGAAGGATCCAAACAGAGCTTGTTCCTTGTCCTCAGATTACAATGGGGGTTGGGGGGAGATGTGAAAGACAATGGGAAGAAATGACCAGAGGAATGAGGGAACCCTTCCTCCTTGGTATAATCCATGAGACTGAGGATTTAACATAATATTCTCACAGGTCTCACTAAACTATCTGATTATATGCCATCAAGAAGTCCTTTTTTACTCCTAGCAACCACATAGATAGACTTTCTCCATAACAGTCTATCCCTAACTTGTACCTTCAGCTCTTCCAATGGTGCTGTAATGGAGTCCATCCACCTTGCTGCTGATCATCCTTCTCTTTCCTCCCACCTTTCCCAGCATTATAACCTTTTCCAGAGAGCTAGGTCCTCACATACATACTGTGTCCAAAGTAGGATAGTTCGAGCCTGGTCATTTGTGCCACAAGTGAAAACTCTGGGTTGATACAGTATGTTCAATGATTGATGGGTTTGTTTTCTTGGGTCCCACTGAATAGCACAGATATTTGCCAACCAAATAGCATAGATGGTCGGTTTTCATCTCATAAGGAACATTCTTTTGTCCAGGAACTACAGAACAATAATTTTTTGGAAAATTCTGGATACCAATGCTGCAATCCAGTACATGATTACTCAGCAGTAGATTTCTTAAATAATTCTTCAATATTTTATTTCCAGTTGCTGGGACTAATGCTCCTTAGATTCAGTAGCACCTGTTTTAAAAGAAGCATAGAAGTAGAGTAATCATATATATGTATACTTAGAAGTGAGCTCTGTTGGGATCAATGACATAAACGTGCTTAGAATTGCAGCCTGAGAATCGCGTTTCTGCACAAATGTTGGAAGTGATGGCAGTTTGCCATTTCTTTCCGTTTTTTCCTGGCGTTGTTGTAAAGATGTTTTATCCAAGACCAGGTCACATTCTGGAGCTTCTTGAACACAGAAAATAAGCTATCTAAGATCATTGACCCAGATTTAAATCAGTGGAAGAGAAACATCATTACTGTATGCTTATTCTGTGAAAACATTCTTTCATAGAGAACTTTATGTTTCCCTGTGGCTCTGTGTATTTAAGTTACCTGACCTACATTTCCTTGGTGCCCTTTGTTATTTTATTTGCATGCGAATCAAAACAGGCACATTGATAGCAGTGAATATCTTGAACTGGTAGTACCAATAACAAAATATGTCACTGAAGATAATCATGATGGACCCTTAGTATCTGCAATTTGTTTAGACATAAACAGTAAAATAAAAGCATCCGGCCAGGTACCAATGCCAATCTGTTTTCCAGTGGGGAGGGACTGTCTGTCTCTTAGTCTTCGCTTCAGCTGAGATAGGTGGAATGATAAACATATAGACTTTCCTCAGGGCTAAAAGAATGAAATTTGAAGGAAGTAATAAGATCTGAATTAATCTCCAAGCAGGGCTGGAGAAGATTCCCCTCTGAGATGTTTCCACTTATAACTGTTGACAAAATTGCACTTGATGAACCCGGGTCTCTCTTACTACAGGGCAGCTTTGCTAATGAGACAATGATTTTTAGACTTTAGGCTCTTGATTCTTATTACACTGAACTTCTATTTCAATAGCTCATCAGTTTAAAATATGAAATTAAGTTGACTGCTTTTACCAATTATGGACAAACTAGTAAGTATTACTTTTTGGGAAATTAAACATGGCTTCCAGTGACACTAAAATATGCCTTAAATCTTTGATGCCTTTCTTTCCCCCCACCTTGTGTAGAAGTATCTAGGATACAGGTACCTCCTAGAGCATAAACTGTGCACGCTTTGGAAATTATTCAGAAGTTGCTTTGTCTCTTGTGTAAACCTGAGCAGCCACAGTTTGCAGGCTTCTGCACCAGCCCACCAAAAAAGGCCCTTGCTTTAAAAGTTGCTTCAGTGAAATCATTCCTTAAAGTAACCACACTTTTAAGGCTCATGCAAAAGCCTGAAAAAGGGTATGTCTCCTTTCATAAGTAGCAGAGATGTTCAGTGTGCACATGAGATCTGAAGCACTTTTTCCAAATCGCATTCAAGGTGTACACAGACTCACTGGAAACCAACTTTTCCTAATAGAAATCACTCAGACAACATATATAAATTACTCCTTCAGCAATTTCTCTGCCTCCCTGTCCCCCACACCCCCAACCAACCACCCTGGGCCTCTCCAGCGACCAACTGCTTTTGGTTGATGAATTCAGCAATCACTATTTCTATGCCCACTTATTCTGCAAGTGCACATAGTTGTGTCAAAATTGCAATATTTTATATAAGAAAAGCTCTCTCATTTGATAATTAATGTTTAGCTCCAAGTTACCAGTGAAAAAAGGTATATGAGAAATAATAACTGACTGTTCCCAATTTATTCACAGTTCCTGTGAAATGGAAGTAGATCTTTATCTTTTAAAAATGGAAGAACTGAGATAGTAACTTGAGCAAACATTTCCAGGTCTTTGAACAAAATCTAGATGACAGGATTTAAAGGGGCTTGCTTTCTTAATCTGATGCTGGTTTAGCCCCCAAATCTCTATTTTAGCTGGAAGGGAGGAAATACAAATTTAGCAGCTCACAATTACTCCCTTAATTATGGCTTAGGTGTGCAAAGTTGACATTTGCATGCAATGTGATAATTTCAACTATAATAAGGGGTAAGGTTGGGGAAAAGTAACTGCATCATTTCCATAGACAGACTTTGATACCTTGGATGTATTCAGCAGCCTTTCAAAACTCTTACATAACTAAGCTTGCAGCAGCAGCAGCAATCATCTTTACTGTTTCAACATGGCAGCTAATGTGAGCTTATAAATGTTGTGGTCCAACAGCTGGAGAGCTATATGTTCCCCACTAGTATAATCCACATTCATGTAAGTTTCCTTGATGCATCTTCATGAGAAGCTGGACTAAACAGGCCTTTAGTCTGAGCCATATTCCTCTATCCATTTGATCATCTGGTTGAGTCAACATTTGTGCTTTTCCTTTTTCTTTCCTTCTGTGCAGATACAAAGAGAGATGGATTCATCGCGCTGGCATCCCCGCTCACCTCCCCCTCCACCGATCATGATTGATGGGCAGCAGCATTTCGAGGTTAAGGAAGTGCTCGACTCTCGGCGGCTGCGGGGGTCTCTTCAATACCTCGTTCGGTGGAAGCATTTTCCCCATCCTGAATGGGTTGCTGCGTGCGATGTGCTTGCCCCTGATTTGCTTAGAGCTTTTCATTCTGCTTACCCTTCCAAGCCCTCTGCTTGAATTTCTTTTGGGGGGGCGGTATGTCATGTTCACCGTTCCGGTGTTGCTACATCGTAACGGTTTGCTTGCCATGGTGCTGATACGTGTACTGGCTGGGAGGGTGCTGCTGGGAACCTTGTACAGGAGACGTGCTGAATTGTGCCAGGGAGGACTGTATTTCGGCTATCTCTTAAATGTCAAGGTCTTTTCGCCCGTTGATCAGCAGAGCTCGTTAGGAGCACCTGGGAATGTGGGGAGGGTTGCCTGTGAGGGAGGGGGTGGGGTGAGGTTTGCAAAGACACTATTTAGTTTGAGTTTAGGCACGCTTTCCTCATTCTCAGCTTTTTACCTGTTTGCACTCTTTTCTAAATAAACCAAGAACGTGAATCAAGATTCTGAGTCTGGGAGTTTTATTTGAATTAAGGCAATCATCACAGTTAATTTGGTATAGTGGTTAAGGTGCTGGACAAGAAACCAGGAGACTGTGAGTTCTTAGGCATGAAAGCCAGCTGGGTGACTCTGAGCCAGTCATTCTCTCTCAGCCCAACCCACCTCACAGGACTGCTGTGGAGAAAATAGAAGCGGGGAGCAGGATATAAATCTAATAATAAATGCTGCATAGAACTGAAACAGTGTCATGCGCTGCCTACCTCTGAATAACGTTCAGACACTGGGTTGCGAAGCAGGCTCTGGTTTATTTCAGGATAGGTACACCGTTGTTAGAAAAAAGCTGAGAGTGACAGGAGCGCGCCGGTGCGGGGTTTAAATACCCCGCGCCGGTCAGCGCCCCCTCGCTCTCGATCACGTCACCCCCCTTTGTCCCATGTGTTGCCCTGCCATTGGTTGAGGGTTTCCAGGATCGCCCATCCTCCGGTTTTCAATCTTCTGCTGATTGCTTTCAGCTGGGCGATCCCCGTTGCAATTGCCGCTGATGGCTTGGGTGGCTCCGTGATCCGTTTATCTATTGTCTATTAGCCGTTAGTCGTTGTGGGTTGATGGCTACTTAACTTGTCCCCCTTCACCTATTTCCTTGTCATTGTCATGAGTGCCATTGCGCTGATGACTTTAGCTCAACGGCACTCATGACATACTGCCCCCTTTCCGAATAGTGTTCTCCCCCGGGTTTCTGGGTTTTCCCCTTAGAGCTGTCAAAACGCCACATTTTTTTTTTTTTTTTTTTTTTTTTTTTTTTTTTCAAAAGTTCCCGCCGGAGTAGTTGTCGCCCCTCCCTTTGCTCTTCCCTCTACCACGTGCCTTCCCAGGGTGTGTCCATGGTGCGCATGCTCGGGTTCTGACCTGGCGTGCGCATGCTCCAACCACACCCTGTTTGTTTTGGCTCAGTTCGGCGAGGCGAGAGGCGTGGCTGGTCGGGTGCTGCTCAGCTCCAGGTAGGGCCCTTTTTTGCTTATTTGGAGTGCGTCGCCTTTGTTGTGTCTCCTGGGCGTTGCCCCCAGGTTGCCCTGTTGACTTGCTTGCCACTCCCCCGCGGCCAGGGGGCGGGGGGAGGGTGCTGGCGATCGTTTGTCACCACCCCGTGGGCCCGGGGCGGGGGGAGTGAGTCCCGGGGGGGGGAAGGTCCACCCAAGTCGCGGGCTTGGGGGGGGCCCTTTCCCTTGGGGCACGGGAGGCGGGGGGAGGCCTGCGGGGGGGGGGATTGGTTTTGCTGACCTTGATTGCGGTTTGTCGGGGTATGCCCGGTGAAATGCTCTGGTCAGGTCAGGCGCGTTAACGTTGTGCGCCGCCACCCATTCCGGGTGGGGGAAATGTTTCCACCTGACCAGATAGTGTAGAGTTCCTCGTTGCTTACGGGAGTCGAGGATGTCCCTGATCTCGAAGTGGTGTTGCCCGTCGATCATTAGCGGTGCGGGCTGTGGCATGCTTGGGTGCCATCGGGAGGAGGTCGCCGGTTTTAGGAGGCTGGTATGGAACACCGGGTGGAGTCTCCGGAGGTTGTGTGGCAGGTCCAGGCGTATTGCTACCGGGTTCACTATTTGCGTGACTCGGAACGGCCCGATGTACTTAGGCCCCAGTTTTTTCGAGGGTTGGGTTGACTTTAGGAACTTGGTGGAGAGATAGGCCATATCCCCCGCCTGGAACGTCGGTTGTTGTCGCCGGTGCTTGTCGGCCTGCTCTTTGTAAGCAGCCTGTGCCTCCTTCAGCGCCGCCGTGATTACTGGCCATGCTTCCGCGATCTTCCGTCCCCAGTCGCTGGCGTCCCCCTGGGGTTCCGGGGGTTGAGGTAGCTCCGGTATGGGGACGAAGTCGCGCCCCGAGACTACTTCGAACGGGGTTTTTCCCGTGCTCGTGTGGACGGCGTTGTTGTATGCGACTTCGGCGAACGGGAGCAGTTCAGCCCAGTCGTCCTGGTGGTAGTTCGTATAGGATCGTATAAATTGCTCTAAGGTGGCATTAAGAACCTCAGTGGCTCCGTCCGTCTGCGGATGCCAAGCCGTAGACAGGGCCTGTTGGGTCCCCGTCAGCTTCAAGAAGGCCCGCCAGAATTTGGAGGTGAACTGTGTGCCCCTGTCGGTCACCACACGTGCGGGACATCCGTGTAGCCTGTACACGTGGATGAGGAAGAGTTTGGCTAGTTGTTGTGAGGATGGGACTGACGTGCAGGGGATGAAGTGGGCCTGCTTTGAGAAGTAGTCCTTCACCACCCAAATGGCCGTTTTCTTCTGGCTGGGTGGGAGGTCCACTATAAAATCCATAGAGATTTCCTCCCATGGGCGGGAGGGTTCTGCCACCCGTTGCAATAGCCCCGCGGGTTTGCCTGGTGCCCGTTTGGCCCTAGCGCACGTTGGGCAGGACGCCACGTAGGTTTTTACGTCTCGCCTGAGCGCGGGCCACCAGAATTGCCGCCGTGTTAGGTGTAGGGTCTTGAGGAACCCAAAGTGTCCCGCTTGCTTGGCGTCGTGTGACCTATGCAAGATCGCCTGGCGTTGCGAGTCCGGGACGTAGATTCTGCCTTCCCCCCATGCTAGGTCTTGCGCCATCGTTACCTTGTCGGGGTTTGCCAGGAACCAGGGGTCGGTTTTGAGGGCGGCGGCGAGGTCCGTGCGCATTCCCCCTGGTAGTTGCGGTTGCCTTCTTTCCGTCGCCGGTTGTCCCGCCGTCGGCTGCGCCGTAGCGTCGAGCTGCCTCCGTGCGCCGCTTCGGGTGGTCACGGCCATCCCCAGTTGCGAGGCGGATAGGACCGTCCCAATGGTGTCTGGGGCGGGCTCTTCGTCTTGGGGCAGCCGGGAGAGGGCGTCGGCCAGGAAGTTCTTCTTGCCCGGCATGAACTTCAACTGGAAATCAAAGCGGCTGAAGAATTGTGCCCATCGGACCTGTTTTGGGCTAAGGCGTCTAGGCGTTCGTAGGGCCTCGAGGTTCCGGTGGTCCGTCCAGACCTCGAATGGTTGGGTGGCTCCCTCGAGTAGGTGACGCCATGTTTCTAGTGCCGATTTCACCGCAAAGGCTTCTTTCTCCCAGACGTGCCATCGCCTCTCTGTCTCGGAGAACTTCCTTGACAGGTAGGCGCATGGTTTCAGGAGCCCCGTGGAGTCTTTTTGTAGCAGGATGGCTCCCAGGGAGAAGTCTGAGGCGTCGGCTTGGACCACGAACGGCCGTTCTGGGTCCGGGTGCGCGAGGATTGGCTCCGTCGTGAACAGCGCTTTCAGCTTGTCGAATGCGGTCTGGCACGCGGGAGTCCAATTCAGCACTGTGCCTGGGTTCTTGGCGCGTCTTGTGTCCCCCACCCCTTTGGTTTTGAGGAGGTCCGTTAAGGGGAGGGCTATCTCAGCGAACCCCCGGGCGAAGGACCTGTAGAAATTCGCGAATCCCAGGAAGCTCTGTAGTTGCCGTCTGTTGCGGGGCCGCTCCCAGTTTAGTACCGCTTCGACTTTTGCGGGGTCCATTTCGATGCCGTCCCCGGAGATTCGATACCCCAAATAGTCTAGGCGCTCTTTGTGAAACTCGCACTTTGTGGGCTTTGCATAGAGCTGCGCCCTTCTGAGCTTGTCGAGGACTTGCCTGACTAAGGTTACGTGTTCCTCGTATGTTTTTGTGTAAATAAGGACGTCGTCGATGTAGACCAGGACCCCTTTAAACAGATGTTCATGCAGTACCTCATTGATGAGCTGCATGAACACCCCAGGGGCCCCCGCGAGTCCGAAGGGCAGTACCTTGTACTGGAAAGCGCCTAGGGGGCAGTTGAACGCCGTCTTCCATTCGTCCCCCTCCCTGATTCGGATGCGATAGTACGCCTCGCGCAGGTCCAATTTGGAAAAGACTTTGCCCGTGGACAGGTGGGCGAGCATGTCCTTCACCAGGGGTAAGGGGTATTTGTTGGACAGGGAAGCCGCGTTTAGGCCCCGGTAGTCGGTACAGAGCCGTAGGGTCCCGTCTTTCTTCTCCCGGAATAAGACGGGGGCTCCGACCGGTGAGCATGCTGGCTCTATAAATCCCCTGTCTAGGTTTTTATCGATGAACTCCCGGAGGGTTGCCATCTCCTTCGGGGTCATCGAATAGATCTTTGGTCTAGGTAGGGGGACGTCGGGCAGTAGGTCGATTCGGCAATCCGTCTTGCGGTGGGGGGGTAGTTGGTCTGCCTCTGCTTCTCCGAAGACCTCGGAGAAGTCGGCGTATTGTTCCGGTAGGTCTGCAGTGGTAGCGGCGTTGTCTTGTGTGGTCGCCTCCGCTCGTCCTACCGTGGGGTTGCTTTTGCCAGCTGGTACTGGTGCTCGATACTCGCCGTCGCCGAATGTGAAGGTGCGGGTCGCCCAGTTGATCCGCGGGTTGTTTTTCGCGAGCCATGGCATCCCCAGGACTGCAATGGGCCGTCCGATGGGCGTGACTACGAACGACGTGCGCTCGGTGTGAGTGCCCATTTGCAGGGTGACCGGCTCGGTTTGTAGCGTGGCTGGTTTCCCCCCCGCTGTGGAGCCGTCCAGCTGGTGGAATGCTAGCGGCGTGGGGAGGGGGAAGCAGCGGAGTTCGAGTTTGGCGACTAGGTCGGGGTGGATAAGGTTTTTTGAGCACCCCGAGTCCACTAGTGCCGCGGCCGTGGTGGCTCCGTTGCCGGCAGAGAGTTGAATTGCTGCCAATATTACGGAGCTTTTGTCGTTTCGTTGAGGTGGTTCGCGTTGCTGTCCCGCCGCCTGCCTCGCCACGCGTTTCAGGGCAAGCGGGGAGCATTTCCCGCCGGCTGGTCGGGGTCGGTATTGTCCTCTTCTCCCCAGTAAGCGTCCCAGCCATCTTCCGGTGTCGCTGTGGCCACGGTCATTCGGCGGTGAGGGGGCGGCCCCGGGTTGGGTGGTTTGGGGCTAATTTTCGGGGCGGGCTTGGGCGCGCTGGTCGGCAGTCGGTTGGCGAAGCAGTCCGCCGTCTTGTGCCCCAATTTGCCGCACCTCCCGCAGGGCTCCCGGTTGAACTTCATTTTTGGGTATATGGGGCCGGCCATCCCCCCGTGTGGTGCGGGTACCTTTTTCCCGACGTAGTTTGTGTCTTCCGTGGTTGTCATAAGGAAGGTGCGGTGCGCGTGTTCGGCTTTCCCCGCGAGGTGGATCCACCCGTGTAACGTTTCTGGGTCGTCGCGGTAGAGGGCCCATTGGAGAACGTCGCGGTTGAGCCCCTTTTTGAAGATTTCTAGCAGGGTGGTCTCAGACCAGTCGCAGACCTTTCCCGCGAGGGCTTTGAACTCCAGGGCGTAGTCAGGGACCGTGCGTGTGCCCTGTTTAAGTCTCTGGAGTGCGCTTTTCGCCCGTACTTTAGCTAGGGGGTCTTCGAAATAGTTTTTCATCTCGTTGATGAAAGCAGGGAAGGTGGCGAGGGCGGGGGAGCTGGACTCGTACAGTTGGACGTACCAGTCCGCCGCCCTGTCTTGGAGTTTGATCGCCACGGCGGCGATCTTGTCGGCCTCGGAGTCATAGGAGTGTCCGTGCCTCCCCATGAACTCCCTAGCGTTGGTCACAAAAAACGAGAGTTTTGTGGGGGTCCCATCGAAGAAGATGGGGAAGTCCTTTGGGGCCCGGGCGTTTTGTGCGGCCCCGCCTCTCGCTTCTCGGGGTGTGGTGTCGGCCGCCTGTGCCGTCTGCTGGCCCTCCGCTGGCCCGTGTGGGTTCGATGCTTCGCTCGGGGTGTGGGCTTGTGCGGGGACGTCGTTGGGTGGCGCGGGGGGCATAAGCGCCTGGAGCATGGTCCGGAGTTCCGTCAGCTGAGCCCGCATGGCCGCGAGTTCAGCTCGTGCCTCCTCGTCCACAGCCCGCGCCGCCGCTGGGGCCGGTTCCGTTGGCGCGTCCTCGGGGGTGGGTTGCCGGCGGGGTTCATCGTCCCTCTGCCGCGGGTCCGCTTCCTCCGCCGTCTGACGGGTGTCTCCGTCGTCCTCCTCCGTGTCGAGCGCCGTGGGGCTGTCGCTCCACGCCCGTTGCTGGGGTGCGATGTGGGGCGCGGGGTCCTCCGCTGGTTTCGGAAGTCGTGCTGCTCCCTCCCGCGGTCGGGTTGCCTCCGTCGCCATCTCCCCTTGGGGTTGGAGCTGAGGCTCGGGTCGGGTTGGGTGGGCGTCCATGGCTCCGGGAGTCCGCGGTGCCTCTGGCCTCGGTCGGTCCTCCTCTGCCTCTTGCCGCGCGGCTCGCCCTCCTTGCCCGCGCCGTTCCGGCCTCATCTTGCTGGTCTTCTCGCCGTCTACTCCTCCCGCGGCTCGTTGTCGTCCGGTGGGGCTCGGCGAGGCTGAGTTTATGACTCTCAGCTTTATGTCATGCGCTGCCTACCTCTGAATAACGTTCAGACACTGGGTTGCGAAGCAGGCTCTGGTTTATTTCAGGATAGGTACACCGTTGTTAGAAAAAAGCTGAGAGTGACAGGAGCGCGCCGGTGCGGGGTTTAAATACCCCGCGCCGGTCAGCGCCCCCTCGCTCTCGATCACGTCACCCCCCTTTGTCCCATGTGTTGCCCTGCCATTGGTTGAGGGTTTCCAGGATCGCCCATCCTCCGGTTTTCAATCTTCTGCTGATTGCTTTCAGCTGGGCGATCCCCGTTGCAATTGCCGCTGATGGCTTGGGTGGCTCCGTGATCCGTTTATCTATTGTCTATTAGCCGTTAGTCGTTGTGGGTTGATGGCTACTTAACTTGTCCCCCTTCACCTATTTCCTTGTCATTGTCATGAGTGCCATTGCGCTGATGACTTTAGCTCAACGGCACTCATGACAAACAGGAGTACAATTCACAATTAGTTTCTTGTGGCCTTTTTGCCTCTATCATGTTACTCATTATTCTGTTGAAGCAAAGGAAGCTAGCAGAGATTGGAACAACAAAGAACTGTTTCTAAAATGTCTTCAGAAATCTGGTCCATCTTGGGCTGTGGCTTGCACAGACCTAAAGGAGCTGTGAGCTCCAGAATGAATTATTTTTATTTATTTATTTATTTGTCATATTTTTATTATCACCCATCTCCCCCACTCGGGGGACCCTGGGTGGTTCACAATAAAAACAGTATAAAATACAATAAAATCAGAATAACATCAATAAATATACATATAAAATATAATAAAATCCAAGTGATGGTGTCATGAGCATGATGGTGAGCAGGAGGGGGCCTCTATCCAGGGGGGAAAATGCATGCATAGTAGTGAGGAGTTAAGCAGCCATTCAAAGAGACACAGAACAGACCCACCTTAACCTTTGGGGTTTATCTGTCTGGGTTTTTCCCACGCTTCGTCAGTTTGTTAGGATTTTCTGTCTTATGTAGCAGTAATAAACACTAGAGACCTATTCCTCGTCTCAGCGTGGTTTCCTGACTGTTAGGATAGATGGCAGATCTAATTCCACCCAAAGGGGACCGGAACCAACCAGCCCTAAGAGTGGGTCTTCCTCTCCCCACTCCAGGCATGGTGATAAAACCAGGTCTTCAGCCGTTTCCTGAAATCCAGAAGAGAGGAGGCCAACCTCACTTCCGGGGGAAGGATGTTCCAAAGGGCAGGAACTGCTGCAGAGACGGCCCGCCTCCTGGACCCCGCCAGAAGGAATTCTCTTGCAGACGGGGTCCATAGCATGCCCTCTGTGCACGATCGGGTGGGGCGGGTTGATGTAATGGGGATGAGATGGTCCCTTAGGATTATGCAACAGAGAGAGAAGAATTAGGGAAGAGTACAGCCATTTGCCAAAATTAACCCAGGGAAGTTGAGAAAGAATCTCTCTCTAATTATATTCCTGTTATCTTGCATCTGGGTATCTGCTTGCTTCTTTGTGTGCCTTTTCTGTACAGAACTATAGAGAGGCTTCCAGTTTAGAAGCTATTCAATCTAAATTCTTAAAGGCTATAACCTCGGTTCCTTATTCTACCCTTAATCCTCTTATTCAGTTAGAATTAGGCTGCAACTCCTTTGGGCCCTGTCTTGAGTCTATGCCGCCTTAGTTATAGGCTGAAGCAAATTCTTTAGAGAACATCCTTTGTTCACAGAACCTCACTAGGTAGGTTTGAGTTTTCCTTAAGAGGAAAAATCAGTCTTGATTTGACTTACTGTGGCTTGTCCTTCCCAGCAGTAGCTGCTCTCAGCCCTGACAAAACCATAACTAACTCAATCAGAAGATTTGGGACCTAGATCTTCAAATAGATAGTGTCCTGTTCAGACTTAGGGGTGGCCAGGCAGATTAAATATCAAAAGTACTATTTATTAAATAACTATTTACAATAAATAAGTCCTTAGAATCAAGAACTGATCTCAGTTAAGCCCAACTGGGCAGCAACAAGGAAACCCGCAAAATTGCAGGACGAGACAGCAGCAAGGCAATGGAGCAGGACTCCCTCAATGCGGACTGGAAGGCTGGGAGAAACTGGAGCGTGAAACGCTACTGAAGCCAAAGACGAAAGATCTCGAACTAGAACAACACTCAAATTAGGCTGTCACCGGAACACTGGACACTTCTGGGAACTAAGGATCAGGCTGGACTGGACTCGATAACTCAGGCTGGACTGGATACTGGGAACTGAAGGCTCAAAGCAAGGCTGAGAACTTGAAACAAGGCTGGACTCGGCTGGAAGCCCTGGACTAGGCTGGATACTCTGGACTAGGAACTTGGAGCAAGGCTGAAGATTTGGAGCAAGGCTGGATTCAGCTGGAAGCCCTGGACTAGACTGGATACTCTGGACTAGGAACTCGGAGCAAGGCTGAAGATTTGGAGCAAGTCTGGACTTGGCTGGAAGCCCTGGACTAGACTGGATACTCTGGACTAGGAACTCGGAGCAAGGCTGAAGATTTGGAGCAAGTCTGGACTCGGCTGGAAGCCCTGGACTAGACTGGATACTCTGGACTAGGAACTCGGAGCAAGGCTGAAGATTTGGAGCAAGTCTGGACTCGGCTGGAAGCCCTGGACTAGACTGGATACTCTGGACTAGGAACTCGGAGCAAGGCTGAAGATTTGGAGCAAGTCTGGACTCGGCTGGAAGCCCTGGACTAGGCTGGATACTCTGGACTAGGAACTTGAAGCAAGGCTGAAGATTTGGAGCAAGTCTGGACTCGGCTGGAAGCCCTGGACTAGACTGGATACTCTGGACTAGGAACTCGGAGCAAGGCTGAAGATTTGGAGCAAGTCTGGACTCGGCTGGAAGCCCTGGACTAGACTGGATACTCTGGACTAGGAACTCGGAGCAAGGCTGAAGATTTGGAGCAAGTCTGGACTCAGCTGGAAGCCCTGGACTAGACTGGATACTCTGGACTAGGAGCAAGGCTGAAGATTTGGAGCAAGTCTGGACTCGGCTGGAAGCCCTGGACTAGACTGGATACTCTGGACTAGGAGCAAGGCTGAAGATTTGGAGCAAGTCTGGACTCAGCTGGAAGCCCTGGACTAGACTGGATACTCTGGACTAGGAGCAAGGCTGAAGATTTGGAGCAAGTCTGGACTCGGCTGGAAGCCCTGGACTAGACTGGATACTCTGGACTAGGAACTCGGAGCAAGGCTGAAGACTTGGAACAAGTCTGGATTGGAATGAAGATTCCTTGCGAGACTGGAAGTCGAAGGCGCACTGAAGCTGCACAGGAGACCTGGAGCTAAGCCGCGGTCTAGAAACGTTGCAAGGCTGCACCAAAGCTTGGGATGAGATTGCGAGCTGGAGGCATGAGAAGGCTGGACTGGAGACTCTGAGCATGGTGGCATTCTCAAAATGGAGTGAGGAACGTGCCTGGAATGCGCACAAGGTGAATGTGATGATCCAAAGCTGGATGCGAGACAGGTTGGTGGGTTTGGCGAGAAGATCCTGGGTAGCAGCAGGAGAAGGATTTAAGTCCTCTTCCATGGAGAATGCTTGTGCTGAGTCCTCTTCAGTAACAGACGCTGTCTCCGACACTGGCAAGGACTCTTCTGGGGAAGCTGCAGGCTTGTAGGATTGGTTGTCTCTGGCAGCTTGCTCTTTGCGCATCTGCCTTTTATGCTGATCCTTTCCTCAACTGTTCCCTTCTGCAGCCAATCGGGCTGCCTTCTCCTTCACGTGCTTTTCTGCCCATTGTTGGTGCACACTGATTGGAGGATACAAATCCTCCTCCGAGTTTTGGCCAATCAGCGCCTTTGACTCTTCCCGCGCTGCTGACTCATCCCCAGGTTTCCCTGTCCCAGTTTCAACCCGGTAAGTTTCTGTTTCCCCCTCTGACTCAGAAAGAGTTTCAATTTCTGAGTCAGAGGCAGGCTGGATTCTCACAGATAGAACCAGAATTTCCCCCTTGCATTATAGCTCAATAAAAAACCCCTGCTTGATCCATGCCCAGATACTTGTTAAATATTTTACTTATTTTACATAGAAGATTTTTCACTTTGGCTCAAATTGCCTAGGTATCTATTAGACAACTGGCAGATACATCAGCATTCCCTATGAAAACCATTGTTTATGCTCCAATAAGCAGTCGAGTCTGTTTCTCATGTACTGATAGAGTACCCGCTATATACTAAATGGAGGACAGAACTTACAAAACTAATTGTTAGACATTATAATTGTTTTCTTGTCACTGCTTTCTTCCCATGAGATCAAAGTTCAGCCATTTCCAAAAAATTGCCAAATTTCTAACAATAGCCATGGCTTGTAGAAATCATCTGGTGCCTCCTTCACACTGCTAATTATTTCAGGCTTTGCTGTACAACTTTATTGTTGTATTATATTTGATATACTGTTATACTGTTATGTTTTTAAAAATTGGTCTGATAATAATAACGACAACAACAATACATAAAGAAAAAATGTGTGGGGACTTCCAGTGGGGACATGGCAGACTGAACAGCTGTGCCTGTGGACTCAGTGGGCAGAACTGACAACGCAGCAGTTTTTTCAGGCTCAGGAAGGTTTTTCCTGAAGCCCAGGAGTGTTTTACCAGAAAAAGGAAAACATGTGGAATCACCCCATCTGTCCTCCAGACAGCTGCTTGCAGCCAGAAGATTGCAAGCAGCATTCGTGTTTGACTGGTAAGAGCTAGCTGGGAGGCTAGGACGTCACCATTTCCAAGCTGAGCTGTAGTCTTAAAGGGACACTAAGACTGGCCACCCCATTTCTAAATCACCCAATTTATATTTCTTTTAAGTACGCGTACCCTAAGAGAGGCTTTCTACACCAAGGAGAAGCAGGTTCTCTTGGTGCTTATTATTTTTGGGATTAATTTTTTTAAAAAAAATCTTTTTAAGCTTTGGACTTCATTTTCCTTCCAAATATTAAGGAGGTTTGAAAGTAAATTATTGTCTCCCTGTTATTATTTTTGTACTAAATTTGAAGATATTAGCATTTTCCTACACGTTGAATCAGCTGTTTTGAACTTTCAGTTTTCTGCTTCTACTTTCCCTGGGGAACGGCCTGCATATCTCACTTTCACTTGTGTAAACACATTCTGTAACTCCTTCATATCTTTGACTTTTGGTGGTTAAGCTCCTAGGGGGTGCCATAATCTACTGCCTGAGACATGGAGGATTTTAAACAGATTTTCTCTGACTTCCACTGAGATTTTAAACAGATTTTTTCTGATTCCTACCAAGTTTTTATGCAAGACATTGTGGAAAATATGAGGTCTAAAATGTGTCATCTGGTTGGGGATGTTGTGGATGAAACTGACAAATTTAACAGTGACAGAAATGTCTCTTCTAAGAGTGAGATCAGGGCTTCTGTTGAAATGCTGGATGAAGATCGGATAGTCGAGTTGGAGAAATTTAGGGGAGAGAGCAAGTTGCAAGCCACAAGTGAAATTGATCTTCCAGTGGAACACCATGGAAATGAAGGGGTTATTATGTATGGGAGGTCTCCTGAAGAGAAGTCAGAGTTTTTGAGAGGGCAGTTGGGCTATTTGATTTTTTTAAGAAAAAAGCTCTGCACATTGTGGGGACATGTAAATGGTTTATTCTGAAGTGGGATAAGGGTTAAAGAATGTTTATCTGGATCGCTTTTAGGGTTTGGCTGATTTCATTTATCTTTAATGATTTGGATTAAGATTATTAAGGTATAATAAAAAATAATAAATGTCTACCTGGATGGTTTTGGGTTTAATATGATTAAGATTATCAAAATTGTTATATTATCAAGCACAGTGGCAGACAATTTATATGTTTTTTTAGTTTGATCTTTATTATAGTAGACGGGAATGTATAGAATAGTAGTAGGAAGGAAATAATCAAATAAATATTATCTTTGGTGGGTAAGTTGATTAGGAAGTGTGTGTGTGTGTGTGTCTGTGTGTCTGTGTGTGTGTATAAGGGGAGGGAGTAACTGTATTTAGTGATTTTTAAAATGTGCTAATGGAATGATTTATAGAAATAATGTGAATTTTGGTTTAATATAGAGTAAGGGACTGATTATGGATATTTTTATATATCCTTGCTGTTAAAAGTCAGAAGTCACCTCTTTTTGTAACTTTGAAATTTTTTTTCTCTTGAGTTTCTACACTTTTTTAGTTTTCTCTCTTTTTTCTTTATAGTTTTTTGTTTTTCTGTAGCTTTTATCTTTGCTTGAAACTTTCTTATAAAAAAATAAAGAGAAAATGTGTGGCAACAATAATATTATTAGTTTTATATTCTTCAGCAAAGGATCATTACCTTGTCGTGGTGCTGGAGCTTGAGCACCTCAATGATGCCATGAGCTAAACCGTGAAGGGCCACCCAAGACGGGAAGGTCATGACAGAGAGGTCAGACTAAATGCGATCCCTGGGGAAGGTCATGGCAACCCACCCCAGTATTCTTGCCATGAAAACTAAATGGATCAGTACAACCAGAGATATGTCAGTATACCATCGGAAGATGAGACCCCCAGGTCGGAAGATGGTCAAAATGCTACTGGGGAGGATCAGAGGATGAGTTCAACTAGCCCCAGACGTGATGACGCAGCTAGCTCAAAGCCGAAAGGACGGCTAGCAGCCGACGGTGCTGGTGGTGAACGGCGAATCTGATGTTCTAAGGATCAACACACCATTGGAACCTGGAATGTAAGATCTATGAGCCAGGGCAAATTGGATGTGGTTATTGGTGAGATGTCAAGATTAAAGATAGACATTTTGGGCGTCAGTGAACTGAAATGGACTGGAATGGGCCACTTCACATCAAATGACCACCAGATCTACTACTGTGGACAAGAGGACCACAGAAGAAATGGAGTAGCCTTCATAATTAATAGTAAAGTGGCTAAAGCACTGCTTGGATACAATCCAAAAAATGACAGAATGATCTCAATTCGAATTCAGGGCAAGCCATCTAACATCACAGTGATCCAAATATACGCCCCAACCACAAATGCTGAAGAAGCTGAAGTAGAGCAGTTCTATGAGGATCTGCAGCACCTACTGGACAACACACCTAAAAGAGATGTTATTTTCATCACAGGAGACTGGAATGCTAAGGTGGGCAGTCAAATGACACCTGGAATTACAGGTAAGTATGGCCTGGGAGAACAAAACGAAGCAGGACATAGGCTGATAGAATTTTGCCAAGACAACTCAATGTGCATAACAAACACTCTCTTCCAACAACCTAAGAGACGGCTTTATACATGGACTTCACCAGATGGACAACACCGAAATCAGATTGACTACATCCTTTGCAGCCAAAGATGGCGGACATCTATACAGTCGGTAAAAACAAGACCTGGAGCTGACTGTAGTTCCGATCACGAACTTCTTCTTGCACAATTTAGGATCAGACTAAAGAGATTAGGGAAGACCCACAGATCAGCTAGATATGAGCTGACTAATATTCCTAAGGAATATGCAGTGGAGGTGAAGAATAGATTTAAGGGACTGGACTTAGTAGATAGGGTCCCGGAAGAACTCTGGACAGAAGTTGGCAGCATTGTTCAGGAGGCGGCAACAAAATACATCCCAAAGAAAGAGAAAACCAAGAAGGCAAAATGGCTGTCTGCTGAGACACTAGAAGTATCCCAAGAAAGAAGGAAAGCAAAAGGCAACAGTGATAGGGGGAGATATGCCCAATTAAATGCAAAATTCCAGACGTTAGCCAGAAGAGATAAGGAATTATTTTTAAACAAGCAATGTGCGGAAGTGGAAGAAGACAATAGAATAGGAAGGACAAGAGACCTCTTCCAGAAAATTAGAAACATTGGAGGTAAATTCCAGGCCAAAATGGGTATGATCAAAAACAAAGATGGCAAGGACCTAACAGAAGAAGAAGAGATCAAGAAAAGGTGTCAAGAATATACAGAAGACCTGTATAGGAAGGATAACAATATCGGGGATAGCTTTGACGGTGTGGTCAGTGAGCTAGAGCCAGACATCCTGAAGAGTGAGATTGAGTGGGCCTTAAGAAGCATTGCTAATAACAAGGCAGCAGGAGATGACGGCATCCCAGCTGAACTGTTCAAAATCTTGCAAGATGATGCTGTCAAGATAATGCATGCTATATGCCAGCAAATTTGGAAAACACAAGTATGGCCATCAGATTGGAAAAAATCAACTTATATCCCCATACCAAAAAAGGGCAACACTAAAGAATGTTCAAACTATTGAACAGTGGCACTCATTTCACATGCCAGTAAGGTAATGCTCAAGATCCTTCAAGGTAGACTTCAGCAGTTCATGGAGCGAGAATTGCCAGATGCACAAGCTGGCTTTAGAAAAGGCAGAGGAACTAGAGACCAAATTGCCAATATCCGCTGGATAATGGAAAAAGCCAGGGAGTTTCAGAAAAACATCTATTTCTGTTTTATTGACTATTCTAAAGCCTTTGACTGTGTGGACCATAACAAATTGTGGCAAGTTCTTAGTGGTATGGGGATACCAAGTCATCTTGTCTGCCTCCTGAAGAATCTGTATAACGACCAAGTAGCAACAGTAAGAACAGACCATGGAACAACGGACTGGTTTAAGATTGGGAAAGGAGTATGGCAGGGCTGTATACTCTCACCCTACCTATTCAACTTGTATGCAGAACACATCATGCGACATGCTGGGCTTGAGGAATCCAAGGCTGGAGTTAAAATCACTGGAGGAAACATTAACAATCTCATATATGCAGATGATACCACTTGGATGGCTGAAAGCAAAGAGGAACTGAGGAGCCTTATGATGAAGGTGAAAAAGAAAGTGCAAAAGCTGGCTGGCAGCTAAACCTCAGAAAAAACAAGATTATGGCAACCAGCTTGATTGATAACTGGCAAATAGAGGGAGAAAATGTAGAAGCAGTGAAAGACTTTGTATTCCTAGGTGCGAAGATTACTGCAGATGCTGACTGCAGTCAGGAAATCAGAAGACGCTTAATCCTTGGGAGAAGAGCAATGACAAATCTCGATAAAATAGTCAAGAGCAGAGACATCACACTGACAACAAAGGTCCACATAGTTAAAGCAATGGTGTTCCCCGTAGTAACATATGGCTGCGAGAGCTGGACCATAAGGAAGGCTGAGAGAAGGAAGATCGATGCTTTTGAACTGTGGTGTTGGAGGAAAATTCTGAGAGTGCCTTGGACTGCAAGAAGATCAAACCAGTCCATCCTCCAGGAAATAAAGCCAGACTGCTCACTTGAGGGAATGATATTAAAGGCAAAACTGAAATACTTTGGCCACATAATGAGAAGACAGGACACCCTGGAGAAGATGCTGATGCTAGGGAGAGTGGAGGGCAAAAGGAAGAGGGGCCGACCAAGGGCAAGATGGATGGATGATATTCTAGAGGTGACGGACTCGTCCCTGGGGGAGCTGGGGGTGTTGATGACCGACAGGAAGCTCTGGCGTGGGCTGGTCCATGAAGTCACGAAGAGTCGGAAGCGACTAAATGAATAAACAACAACAACAGTTTTATATTTCACCTTTCCTCCAGAAATCCACACAAAACCTCATTATAGAAAGTTGATTGGGACTGTATAATAAGAAAAATGTTTACATAAATGGCTATTTTTTTAAAAAAAAAAAATAGCAGATATACACATAAAAACTTTCATGCAGACTTTTTGTAGGGCAAAAGATCAGAGTATTTTCAGCCTTGCTACATTTGCCTGGACTGAGCAAGTCTGGGCTGTCCTGCTGCCTTGTCAATGCTGCTTTTCCTCTGCTCCTCCAAGCTCTAAGCGTTTGAAAAGGGACAGGAATCTGTTTGAAAAAGGACGGGAATCCAGAGATTAATTAACAGAAGGCTTGAGATGAAATGATAACAACAGCAACAACTGCTCTTCCTCCCAAAGGGAGACCAGGATTCAGGTGTTTGTGGTATAAGTGCTCTGTTGAGAGCTGATCAAATACCACATGGCGTGTTTACAAAAGTATGAAAGATTGTGAGATAGGGATACAAGGCTGAGCTTTTTTGAGATACAAGGGAGCCAGACCCTGGCTGCAGAACTCTGGATGCCACTACCTGGCCACAGAAAGATACAGAAATATCTTCTTTGCTACCATCTAGTGGTCACCCAGAGTTCTGCAGCCCCAATCTGGTAGCTCCTAATATATTTGCCCTGCAACCCTTTACCTACTTACCTGGGAATAAGTATTTATAGGATTTCACTGCCACTCAGGTTGTATCTGGAGCTGTTGGTTTTCTCCCTCTTTGTATATGAGCTGTAGCTGCACTTTTCTGTACTGTACCCATCTGTACTTATGGAAAAATGTCAGGATACTTCCTTGAATCCCAGCTAGTAGGCCAGATGAAAGTGTAAGGGGAAAGACTGTAACAAATAAAAAGCAAAGGATGATTTTGGCCACTAGGAGGTGCTGTTTCACCTTGCAGGAAATGTTGTAAATGCTCCCCCCCACCCCCACCCCCGCCATTCAATAGTGTCCGATTCTTGGGGACTGCCATGAAAAAATGAAAGAGAAGAAACAGATGATTTTAGAACTGCAGAGGCTTAACTCTGGTGGATAATAAGGTTCTATCACACATCTGGGCCCCAGGCTCAAGCAGAGGTAATGCCTCTGAAGGAATTCTCAGCTTCCAAATAGCTGAAATAGTTAACATCTGCAGAATCTCTAAAGCAGGGCTATCAGATCTAGCCATGTCTTTTTCCTTTTATAAATTCTTCTTTCCTCAGTAGTCCCTGTTCTCTTCCTTTGCTTTCCCAGGGGGCAAAAACCTAAACAACCAGTAGATGGCTGCAAAGAGTTAGGGTTTTCTGTATCTCTCTCCTATGACTGTTAGCCCTACTCTATGGCCACAAGGTCCCTCAAGCTGCTAGTCCCTTAGGCTGTTCTTGGCTGTTCCAAAGCTGACTTAACAAATTCCAGTCTGCACTGCAATGGTTGGCAATGGAGCCAGACTGGTACTCAGTCTGTAATATGGCCAGCACAACCCCTTGCTGGCTGGCCTGTGTCAAGGCGGGTCCATCAGTGTCTTTTTCCTTTTATAAATTCTTCTTTCCTCAGTAGTCCCTGTTCTCTTCCTTTGCTTTCCCAGACATTTGCACACATGGATGTCTTCACACACCCCTTCCCACATCCTCTTGTTTGACACTAACGCAGGCCTTTTCTCCTCCTCATTACACCATTTTTGTTTTGATAATATAAAAGTTAAAGGAAAGGAAATATGTTCTTTCATTCCACTGTAGATCCATAAAAATGGTGGGGCAACGAAGAACTGATGGTTCAGTTCACAGAAGCAAAGAAGTTATATTCGTTGAAGCTTTGTAGCTTTGTCTATGTTGCCACATAAAGATTTTAAAAAAGAAAGGGAACCATTGTAGTGTGGTGGGCATAGGGTAGGAAAGAAAAGAAAACAGAGTATGCTTCACCCAGTCTGGGTAGGATTCCAAGGGGTACCCACAGGGAGGTGTAAGGATGAAACAGAAGACAGAACTGTGCTGGCAGAACAGGTGGGGAAGATATGGTAGCCAGGAGATTACTGGATTCCGTGTTCTTTATGGGCTATTGTTGGATCAACTGGGAGAAGAAGAAAATGGAAGCTGCTGACCAGCCGAGAACACAGCAGCCCAGCAGTCTAGGATGAAATGGCTGTGTGGGGCAGCAACTACCCACCGGAGTGGTGTGTGCGTGCCAGTCATTGTAGTCAGTTGGAGCTGGGGATGTCGCTAGACTGGAATGAATCTGGTTGTACACCAACCATGGGGTGGGGGTGGGGGCTTAAGGTAGCTCAGGATGGAACCAGAACTTCCAAACTCCGGCACTGGGTGCATTCGCATCAGGCGAGGAGAGGTTGGGACATTGATGTCTGTTCTTGTACTCAAATGGTGGATGGCCTATGTGAACAGTGTGGAACTTATTTTTGAAGAAACATGTTTACTTTTACTGTTCACCTCTGACCTACCAATTTAGGTCCAATCCATCCTTTATATACTTGGCACCCTTTACTTGTCCTTCAGTTAAAACAAAGTCACTTAAAATAATGTGTAAATGATAGTGGGTGTTTGAAAGCAGGATGTGGCAAAACAATTAATAATTGACCATATGGTAGCTTGGAACAGCATTCCTCTGGAACTATATATGTTGGAAGTTTTGGCAAATCCAGCATGCCTCATTAACATGTAAATTGAGTTGTCCCACAATGCAACTCAGAGGAAGCTGTTTGTTGCCACTCCCACTCCCACTCCCTTCTTCCTCTTTCTCTCTTTCCCTTCTCCACCCAGGGAGACGCAGCATGCATGCTGCTCTCTTCATCAGGGCCATGTGCTCGGGCCTTGATGTGGGATTCTGCCCCTTTCTTTCACACACCTCTTGGCAGCTATAGGGCTGAGAGTTTAGGACAGACTGTTTAATTAGAAAGAAAAGAAGAACAAAGGAACTTTATCTTTTTCCACCAAGATGGATGTAGTAGAAGCAACAAAGAATAAAGTCAGTAAGCTTCTTTTTACTTCTTAATCCAATGTGTCTAAGCGTGTGATTCTTTATGCTTGGGAGGGCTGAATGTGTAAGATCAATAACCAGTGTGTCTCTGGCATGCTCACTGAAGCTATCTAAGATAATTTTCTTTTTCTGTGCCAGCTTCTAAGCTGTGTTATAAGCTCTGCTCCATTTCAGTGGTTCTAGCAGGCCGCTGAATTGGCTTCAATATAGTGGGGGGGAAAAAACCCTAGGATTTTCAAGGCACTATGCATTTCAAGAGCACTGAAATGCCACGGGCATTTGTTTGCTTCATTCCAGTCATTTTGTGCTGGCTGATGTCCCCAGGCTCAGTGGATAGCATTTCTCATGACTCATGAGAAAAAGTCATGTGGAAAACTAGACTGGCATGGAATTTGCTATCCCCATTACCCATCCCTCTCCTGCCTCCATTGTCTCTATTTCCAAGCAGTTCAGTCACCTGACTTCCCTCCAAAGAAATGGGTAGCAAAGCCTCACAGATTTTACACACCTTGAGGCTGACCTTGAACAGTATTAGAGGATGGAGGAAAATTCTATTTTAATATCAGTACAGCTAAGGACAAGTTACACCCTCCCCATTCAAGGGCTGCTGACGAAATGAAGGCAATGTCATATAGACCTTCAGAATTTATTTACTTTTCCTGGTTCAGGGCTATTCTATGCTTTCAGTATCTTTGATGCTGTTGAATAATACTGGATTAATAAGCGATGACCTAGGTTCACAAATACCAATCCATAATTTGGTTTGTTTCGGCTTGAGTGTTGTGTGAATTGAACGATAGTTACAGTGACCTTATTTTCTTGGAGAAAATAAAGGACAAACCTGAAAAAGGGGCAAATCTGAAAGAGGTTCATAAGAATTTAAAAAATGAACTGTTTATGCTTATAACTTTGCTTTACAAAGGAAAATTCAAGAGCAAAACCACAAAAATAATTAAATTAAATTAAATTAATCTAACGAGCCAGTTTCTGAAATAAAGGACTGTCCTTTATAATAGAGGATGTATGGTTAATGTAACTATAGTTAACACTTAGGACATTGGGCAAAGCCAACTAACGGTGGCTTATTCCATAAAGGCTGATAAACCCAACAATGGTTAGTATGACATGAAAACCAGCCCTTGCCTCTGCCACAGACCATGCTGCAATCTTAAAGCATTTATTACCTGAGAATAAGAATGTAAATTAGCATTCTCTGTAGCCAATGAACATTTTTTATTGAAAGGGCTCCAAGAACAGAATGTATGATTTTAACATAATACCTGGCAATAACTAAATAACAATGAAAGAGATATTGATGATGTTTGGGATAAAAAAAGAATTAAGGGCAGGCAATAATGAACATTCAATATAGCATAAAATATATTTGTGGAATTATTATTATTATTATTATTATATCAGTCTGAAAACAGACTGCAGTCAATAAAGAAGAGAGGATCACATTAACTCCTTACGAAAAGGCAACACACATTGTACCATTGTACCATTTCAAGATTTTTTAAAACTGCTATCTGCAGTGAAGGCTTTGCCATTTCCTTCAAAGAATGTACTGTATGCTTGAGCCAATTTAGCCTTTGTCAGCGGTGGGATCTTGTGATGGCTAGCCTGAAATAATCAAAACGTTCCCTTGGTCACATCTTAAATGACCCTTCTGTTAATAGATATTATGGAAAGCAGATAATAGGGTTTTAAGGAGGAATACTCTTCTCTAGTCTCTCCAGTTGCTCTTCAAGAAATTTAATGTGTTCCTCAAGGTCCTTTTGTTTGATCAGTAGAGTTATCTTCTCCTGTATAAAGAGTTTGTAGTCCTGGAGCTGATTCTTAGTCATGTATTTGGAAAGAAGGCCTGACACCACCCTTTCTCTGCGATCCAAGTTCTCCTTCAAGTCCTTTGCATCTTCCTGCTGCCCGGACAAAAGTCGGTGCCGCTCATTTAAGGATTGCTGAGGACAAACATGACCAAAACAATGTTAATAGGTAAAATGTAATGTGAATATATCATAACCCGAGGATTACTGATTCCTTCTGGGATGTTTCTGTGCAAATCCCTCGTATCTTACGATTAGTGACACCAAGTGTGTTGGTATTTCTTTGTTTTTGCAAGGGCCAAGCCATTAGGGTTACTATGGTAGCAGATCACTCTGGCAGGGTGAACAGGTCAAACTTAAGTATCCTTAGTTTTGGGTGTGAAAAGAATGACCATATAAGGAAATTGCCTAGAGGGCAGCTTGCCTGGGCTTGTTAGTTTCAGTTTCCTTTCTACCTGCCTTCCTCCCAGTCCTCTCTGAGCTCATGTGAATGCACAAGCTTGTAAAAATATGTTTTTGTCCTTTCTGTAAATACATTTATTTTTATAGAAGTGCCTGGTGTGTGATTTTTCTGATCTCTCGGGCCAAATGCTTTCCAGCACTCTGCCACAGGTTATGGGCCCAGTAAGCAGCCCAGGGAAACCCCAGAGAGAGCAGAGAGATCAGCTCCATACCTTATGCACATTTTTAAAGGCAGGTAACAAAGACCTGTGAAGATTTTCTTTGGAGCCACCTGGAGGTTTTTCCAGCTACTGCCAGTCTGCAGGACAAAGAAGCCAGCTGAGGTGACTTGCAAAAGAAGGAAGAAGCCATGGCTGCCTCCCAGCCCTCAGCAATGCCTCTTGAGTGCCTATCAGAGACCAACTACTTGAATTGGGCCCTGAAGATGGAGATGTATCTTTGCAGAGAGAATCTTTGGATGCCAATTGGTGAGGAAACCCCCCAAAATCCCAGTGCTGAATGGCTTAGGCAGGATGAGCGGGCTAGAGCCACCATTATCCTGGGAGTGGGGGACAATCAGCTAGTGCATGTGAGAGGTATGCAGTCTGCAAAGCAACTTTGGGACGTTTTGAGAGACTTGTATGTAAAGGCAACAGCAGGGAATAAAGTTACCCTGACAAAAAAGCTGTACAAAGCCTACCTTGCAGAGGGAGATAGCCTTCTTGAGCACCTGCGTTATATTCAGCAGCTGTTTGTTGAGTTGCAGGAGAGAGGAATGGAATTTGCACCTCTCACAAAATCATATATCCTCCTGTCCTCACTGAATGAAATGTGGAACATTACCCTAGAGGCTATGCCTGAAGCAGGACTTACCCCATTGTATGTAACACAGTGCTTACTCGCTGAATGGGAGAAGAGAGAGGAAAGATTCCCTCCCCCCATCTCTTCTGGAAAGCTACAGCACCAGAAAACAAAGGAAAAGAAAGGAAAAGAAGCTGAGGCCACAGCACTAGCCAGCCAGCGATGCTTCACTTGTGGTTCAGCTGGACATTTGCAAAGAGACTGTGCCATGAGACCCAAGAGTAGAAAGACAGAGAAGAACACAAGGGCAACACAGAAGAAGGCTCTTCAAACAACCCAAATTGCACAGGTTGCTGAGAAGGGTAATTCTGATGTGTGGGTGTGAGATTCTGGGGCCAGTTGTCCTTTATGTAATTGTAAAAGCTCTTTTGTGTCACTGTCTAAAACTGACAGACAAAGTGTGTCTTTGGCTGATGGGTCTGTGACCAAAATTATGGGACAAGGTGACATGTATTTATCCTGCTTGGGAGAAACTGTGAAAGGTGTGTTGTATGTGCCAAATCTACAGTCAAACCTTTTATCTGTGGCACAATTGGCTGCAACAGGGTATGTCATAACATTTAAGAAAAATGGTTGTGAGATACGTAAAAATGGGAAATTGTGTGCTACTGGTATTTTAAAAGACTCCTTGTACATTGTGCAAAATGCAAGGAAGCCACGTTGCAAGGCTGCAGTTGGCAAAACTCCATATCATGACCAATGTGTACACCTGATGCACAGGAGATTTGGTCATGCTAATTTCAAGTATATAGCACAAATGCCACAGCTGTGTGCTGATTTAAAGGTAAAACCCTGTGATAAATACTTAGACTGTATTTGCAAAGAGTGCAAAACACAAAAACCTCCTGTGAGTAAGCACAGTGACAGAGTTACAACTAGACCTTTGGAAATTGTACACTCTGACATTATTGGTCCTTTTGCTCCAAGTTTTGGACAAGCAAGGTATGCAATGACCATCATTGATGATTTCTCAAGATACACGTTTATCTACATCTTAAAACATAAAGATGAGGCGTTTGAGAAATTTAAAGGGTTTGTGACATGGGCAAATGGAAAATTCCCAAGGCCTGTATCTGCACTCCAATGTGATAGAGGAGGAGAGTACCTTTCTCACAAATTTAAAAGGTTCCTAGCTGAAAACGGGATAGAACAAATTATTTCTAACCCTTACACCCCTCAGCAAAATGGTATTGCTGAAAGAAAGGGCAGAACACTGCAAAAATCAATGGAATGCATGCTTAGAGATTCCAGGTTATCGTTTAAATATTGGGCAGAAGGAATATCCCCTGCCTGTTATGTACAAAACAGATAGTATAACTCTGTGATTTAGGACACTCCATTCCATTTGTTTTATGGTGTGAAACCAAAGGTAAACCATCTTAGAGTGTTTGGTAGTACTGCATGGGTTCATATTCCAAAACAGAGAAGGAAAGGAGGCCCCACAACAAAGAAAGCCATCTTTGTTGGCTATGAACAAAGCCAAAGGAGCTACAGGTTCATAATGGGAGAGAAATTAATAATTAGCAAAAGCGCTTCTTTTGCTGAAGAAAACTGGGGGAGATTAAGTTCTAGCTCTCCAGTTGATCTAACCACAACAAAACAGCAAGGACTTGCTGATAGTGATCTTTTGCCTGATGAGGACATTAAGCCAGAAAAGCAAACTGAAGATCTGTCTGATGAGACAGATGCTTCTCAGGAAAGTGATAGGAGTCAAAATGTAAGCCCTCGCAGATCTCAGAGGAGTAATAAAGGCATTCCTCCATCACGTTTTCAGGCTGAAACAGTAAAGGCTTTTCACATATTCACAGAACCTGAGTCTTTAGGACAAGTGAATGCTTTACCACCTGAGATTGCACAAAATTGGCATTCTGCCATGCAACAGGAATTAGCATCCTTGAAAGAAAATAAAACATGGAAACTGGTAAATCTACCTCCCAATGAACGCTGTCTAGGCTGTAGGTGGGTCTTCAAACTGAAGAGGGATGCTGATGGCAAAATCCAAAAATATAAAGCAAGGTTGGTTGCAAAAGGGTTCACTCAAAGGAAAGATTTAGACTTTGACAAGACTTTTGCACCAATTACTAAAGGTGAATCAATTAGATTACTGTTAAAAATTGTTGCACTCAAAGGAATGTCAGTTCATCACTATGACATTCAAACTGCATTTCTCTATGATGATTTAGACTACAAATTATACATGCAGCAGCCCCCTGGCTATAAAAAAGGTCTGTGAGCTGCAGAAATCAATCTATGGGTCAAAACAGGCTGCTGGATCCTGGAACCAAAAGGTGGATGAAAAACTGCAGAGTTTTGGTTTTGTAAAAGGAAAATGCAGATCTCAGTGACAGGAAATCCACTTCTTGGATTTTAATTCAATTTCTGGGTCAAGCTTAGGCTGGCATTCTAGAAAGCAAACACTTGTTGCTCTTTCCACTGCAGAAGCAGAGTTTTATTCCCTAGCACAAACCTGTAATGAGGTTGTATGGTTCAAACAGTTGTTAAAAGACATAGGCATGGAAGTGAACCATCCTATAACTGTTTATGAGGATAATCAAGCTTGCATTGCAATGGCAAAATCTGAAGCTTGCAAGAATAGGACAAAACCTATGGATATTAGATATCAATATATCAAAGACATGATAGCCAAAGGGGAAATAATGTTAAAATATTGTGAATCAAAAGACATGATTGCTGATATTTTAACCAAACCTCTTGCTCTACCAAGACATACAGATTTGACAAAGAAAATTGGTTTGTGTCTTACTCGTTAGCAAAACAAAGGGGAGTGTTGGCATTTCTTTGTTTTTTGCTGGGACCAAGCCACTAGGTTACCATGGTAATTGAGTACTTTCTTAAGTATCGGCAAGGTGAAGAGGTTGAACTTAAGTATCCTTAGTTTTGGGTGTGAAAAGAATGACCGTATAAGGAAATTGCCTAGAGGGCAGCTTGCCTGGGCTTGTTAGGTTCAGTTTCCTTTCTACCTGCCTTCCTCCCAGTCCTCTCTGAGCTCATGTGAATGCACAAGCTTGTAAAAATATGTTTTTGTGCTTTCTGTAAATACATTTATTTTTATAGAAATGCCTTTTTCTGATCTCTTGGGCCAAACGCTTTCCAGCAGTCTGCCACAAAGTATAGCAGATGAATTCAACTAGAATCTTCCTTTCTTGTCTGACCAAAGCCAAACATGTGAGGAAGCAAATTAGATGCTACATGCCATAGTGAAAAGCAGTTGTGGACAGGCTGCCCACTTTAATATAAAAACCATTTGTTCTTCTTCCAGTTATTTTTTTAGTTCAACTCCAGCTCTTTTTCCACTCATTTTTTCCTCCCTTACACATAGAAAAAATGGAAGAAGAAGCAATTTTAAAGGGAATAATGACTAAAGAGGAAAGGAGCTGCTCATGTCCCATCATGTCCCAACTTCCACCCCAACCCTATGTAATGTTTCTTTGGGCCCCTAGCCTTTCCATAATAGGCACAGACTTCACTTCAGATTTTGAGATCCTGTATGAGCAAAGTTTAGGCAACTAGAAAAGAAGCACCAGAGCATATTTGAAAGATATAGTAGTATAAAACTGTACATGATCTTTCTTGGCACTCACTTTCTCCTCAGCATCTGTGTTTTCATCCATTTTCCCCATAGCATTGTGGATCCGAGCAAGGCGGGTGGAGAGGCATAGCAGCAGGTTCACAACTTTCTCCAAATCACCAATGAACATCAGGTAGCGCTCTTGCTCGTTGGGTTTACAAAGATCGTGTACCAGGGATTCCAGCACCTTCCCATGAGCAGCATGCTCCATAGCTTCTGACTGGATAAGTTCCCTCTCATCCTGAAGGGTCTGCAATGTTGACTGGATGCTTGAAATAAGCTGCTTCTGCAAGAAGAGAAAATAGCTGAGAGCTGGTAATGGGCTGGGAGAATAACCTTGGGAGACAGGAGGAAAGCTGGACATAGTCATGGGAAACTGAGCTATCAGTGGCTACTGGTGTTGATGGTTGCTGGCTGTTTCTGGAATTGCAAAGGTCATGCTTTGAGTACAGATGTTAAAGACATGGGGGTAGGCAAGCTGTTGCCCTCATGATCATAGCTGTGAGTTTCCTGAAAGTACCTGGATGGCCACAGTGTGACACAAGGCCTTTTCCCACCGCGGAACTGAAATGCTAGTCAACCATCTCTGAGCTGGCAGAAAATTATACCAGCATGAATGTGATTGTCCCCATTGCTGATTCCTACCCTCCCTCTCATTTACTGACTTCCTTGCAAGGTGAGGAAGAACAAAGCTTAACATCTCAAAGAAAATGTCAAACTAGAGTGAGGGTGCTGAGGATACCCTTGGATGATGTTGGGATAAAGGAGAAATCATTACTTTAATACCAATACAACTCAGCCTGCTTCGCTCTTCAGTTGGGGAGGAGAGGAGGAACATTTATGTCAGGCTTTGGTGCAGGTCACCCTGTATTAAATTGGTCTGATTCAGCAAGTTGCTTGCATGTTACTGAATTCACTCAGTTCAGTTATGAATGAATCCAAGATAGATTTCCCTCCAGATGCATTGGGTATGCTGGCTAGGAATCACTAGAGTTTTAATCCAACCAATCAGAAGGGCACACATTTTGGGAAGGCCACTTTAAAGGCTACTATTTTACTTTAAAACATTTGTCCTGTTTTTCTTAAGATCAGAGTTATTTTTTAGTTCAGGGAGGCGAAGCATCAGAACTTCATTTCAGTCTTATAGAAGTGGATCTTCAGTGTCCATAATTCCTGACCTGATGTTCTGACAAAATGGCTTTCCATCTGATACAATCTTCTGTTTGTAAGTGAACATATCTTCAGCTGGATTTTGTCTACAATTTTTTTGTCTTCTCAGCAACACCATATGCGTTTACCACAAAATAAAATCCGTTGAACTCAAGGGAACTTTTCTGTGAATAGACATATATAAGATTGTCCTGCCATTCATCTACTTACTTTCTTAGATGTGATTCTGTCTACATCAAGAAGGCTTTCTCTATTTTCAATCAGGATTTGATTTATATGAAGTATGTCATCTTCTGCTCTTTGTCCAAGATCATTCATAGTTCCATGATATGGGTCTGTTCCACACTCATTGCTTCTTTGGCTGCAAAAATATAAAACAACCACATTATCACCATAACCATGTGACAAACAATTAACCAATAGAGAAGTTATTATTCAAATTAATGGCTCTAATTCTTTTAAACCATTTTAGTCCCAAGCACTTAAGTTTTCTTGCACCCTTGAAATTATAAGGCGCATCTATGATCCTACCTAATGTTTTCATGCATATCAGAGATAGAATGGTGTATGCTTGTTCAAATATTTCCCAGTGCAATATATATATTGTTTTGGCTGCTAAGCCACGGAACAATACTAGGAACCTTGCTTTCCTGATGTGGCCTATGGTTTTTAGTGGCCTGGAATGGCTGCTGTTGTGCTGGTGTGAGTCAGCAAAAAGGAGAGAGAAAAGGAGAGAAGAAACTCAGTTCTAACCATGATGTGCAGGTGTCATGAGTGCCGTTGAGCTAAAGTCATCAGCGCAATGGCACACATGACAATGGCAAGGAAATAGGTGAAGGGGTACAAGATAAGTGGCCATCAACCCACAACGACTAACGGCCAACAAACAATAGCTAAACGGATCACGGAGCACACCCAAGCCATCAGCGGCAATACAACGGGGATCGCCCAGCTGAAAGCAATCAGCAGAGGAATGGGAAACCTGATGATGGGCGATCCCGGAAACCCTCACCCACCGGCAGGGCAACGTATTGGACAAAGGGGGGTGACGTGACCGTGAGCGAGGGGGCGCTGACCGGCGTGGGGTATTTAAACCCCGCACCGGCGCGCTCCTGTCACTCTCAGCTTTTTTCTACCAACGCTGTACCTGCCCTGCAAATAAACCAGAGCCTGATCCGCGAACCAGTGTCTGAGTGTTATTCAGAGGTAGGCAGCGCATGACATAAAGCTGAGAGTCATAAACTCAGCCTCGCCGAGCCCCACCGGACGACAACGAGCCGCGGGAGGAGTAGACGGCGAGAAGACCAGCAAGATGAGGCCGGAGCGGCGCGGGCAAGGAGGGCGAGCTGCACGGCAAGAGACAGAGGAGGACCGACCAAGGCCAGAGGCACCGCGGACTCCCGGAGCCATGGACGCCCACCCCACCCGACCCGAGCCTCAGCTCCAACCCCAAGGGGAGATGGCGACGGAGGCAACCCGACCGCGGGAGGGAGCAGCACGACTTCCGAAACCAGCGGAGGACCCCGCGCCCCACATCGCACCCCAGCAACGGGCGTGGAGCGACAGCCCAACGGCGGTCAACACGGAGGAGGACGACGGAGATACCCAGCAGACGGCGGAGGAAGCGGACCCGCGGCAGAGGGACGATGAACCCCGCCGGCAACCCACCCCCGAGGACGCGCCAACGGAACCGGCCCCAGCGGCGGCGCGGGCTGTGGACGAGGAGGCACGAGCTGAACTCGCGGCCATGCGGGCTCAACTGACGGAACTCCGGACCATGCTCCAGTCGCTTATGCCCCCCGCGCCACCCAACGACGTCCCCGCACAGGCCCACACCCCGAGCGAAGCACCGAACCCACACGGGCCAGCGGAGGGTCAGCAGACGGCACAGGCGGCCGACACCACACCCCGGGAAGCGAGAGGCGGGGCCGCACAAAACGCCCGGGCCCCAAAGGACTTCCCCATCTTCTTCGATGGGACCCCCACAAAACTCTCGTTTTTCGTGACCAACGCTAGAGAGTTCATGGGGAGGCACGGACACTCCTATGACTCCGAGGCCGACAAGATCGCCGCCGTGGCGATCAAACTCCAAGACAGGGCGGCGGACTGGTACGTCCAACTGTACGAGTCCAGCTCCCCCGCCCTCGCCACCTTCACTGCTTTCATCAATGAGATGAAAAACTACTTCGAAGACCCCCTAGCCAAAGTAAGGGCGAAAAGCGCACTCCAAAGACTTAAACAGGGCACACGCACGGTCCCTGACTACGCCCTGGAGTTCAAAGCCCTCGCGGGGAAGGTCAGCGACTGGTCCGAGACCACCCTGCTGGAAATGTTCAAAAGGGGGCTCAACCGCGACGTTCTCCAATGGGCCCTCTACCGCGACGACCCAGAAACGTTACACGGGTGGATCCACCTCGCGGGGAAAGCCGAACATGCGCACCGCACCTTCCTCCTGACAACCACGGAAGACACAAACTATGCCGGGAAAAAGGTACCCGCACCACACGGGGGGATGGCCGGCCCCATATACCCAAAAAAGAAGTTCAACCGGGAGCCCTGCGGGAGGTGTGGCAAATTAGGGCACAAGACGGTGGATTGCTTCGCCAACCGACCGCCGACCAGCGCGCCCAAACCCACTCCGAAAATTAGCCCCAAACCACCCAACCCGGGGCCGCCCCCTCACCGCCGAATGACCGTGGCCACAGCGACACCAGAAGAGGGCTGGGATGCTTACTGGGGGGAAGAGGACAATGCAGACCCCGACCAGCCGGCGGGAAATGCTCCCCGCTTGCCCTGAAACGCGTGGCGAGGCAGGCGGTGGGACAGCAGCGCGGACCACCTCAACGAAACGACGAAAGCCCCGTAATATTGGCAGCAATTAAACTCTCTGCCGGCAACGGAGCCACCACGGCCGCGGCACTAGTGGACTCTGGGTGCTCAAAAAACCTCATCCACCCCGACCTAGTCGCCAAACTCGACCTCCGCTGCTTCCCCCTCCCCACGCCGCTGGCATTCCACCAGCTGGACGGCTCTACAGCGGGAGGGAAACCAGCCACGCTACAAACCGAGCCGGTCACCCTGCAAATGGGCACTCACACCGAGCGCACATCGTTCGTAGTCACGCACATCGGATGGCCCATTGCAGTCCTGGGGATGCCATGGCTCGCGACAAACAACCCGCGGATCAACTGGGAGACCCGCACCTTCACATTCGGCGACGGCGAGTATCGAGCACCAGTTCCAGCGGGCAGAACCAACCCCACGGTAGGACGAGCGGAGGCGACCACACAAGACAACGCCGCTACCACAGCAGACCTACCAGAACAATACGCCGACTTCTCCGAGGTCTTCGGAGAGGCAGAAGCTGACCAACTACCCCCCCACCGCAAGACGGATTGCCGGATCGACCTACTGCCCGACGTCCCCTTACCTAGACCAAAGATCTATTCGATGACCCCGAAGGAGATGGCAACCCTCCGGGAGTTCATCGATAAAAACCTAGACAGGGGATTCATAGAGCCAGCATGCTCACCGGTCGGAGCCCCCGTCTTATTCCGGGAGAAGAAAGACGGGACCCTACGGCTCTGCACCGACTACCGGGGCCTAAACGCGGCTTCCCTGTCCAACAAATACCCCTTGCCCCTGGTGAAGGACATGCTCGCCCACCTGTCCACGGGCAAAGTCTTTTCCAAACTGGACCTTCGCGAGGCGTACTATCGCATCCGAATCAGGGAGGGGGACGAATGGAAGACGGCGTTCAACTGCCCCCTAGGCGCTTTCCAGTACAAAGTACTGCCCTTCGGACTCGCGGGGGCCCCTGGGGTGTTCATGCAGCTCATCAATGAGGTACTGCATGAACATCTGTTCAAAGGGGTCCTGGTCTACATCGACGACGTCCTTATTTACACAAAAACACACGAGGAACATGTAACCCTAGTCAGGCAAATCCTCGACAAGCTCAGAAGGGCGCAGCTCTATGCCAAGCCTACAAAGTGCGAGTTTCACAAAGAGCGCCTAGACTATCTGGGGTACCGAATCTCCGGGGACGGCATCGAAATGGACCCCGCAAAAGTCGAAGCGGTGCTAAACTGGGAGCGGCCCCGCAACAGACGGCAACTACAGAGCTTCCTCGGATTCACGAATTTTTACAGGTCATTCGCCCGGGGGTTCGCCGAGATAGCCCTCCCCTTAACGGACCTCCTCAAAACCAAAGGGGTGGGGGACACCCGACGCGCCAAGAACCCAGGCACAGTGCTGAATTGGACTCCCGCGTGCCAGACCGCATTCAACAAGCTGAAAGCGCTGTTCACTACGGAGCCAATCCTCGCGCACCCGGACCCAGAACGGCCGTTCGTGGTCCAAGCCGACACCTCAGACTTCTCCCTGGGAGCCATCCTGCTACAGAAAGACCCCACGGGACTCCTGAAACCATGCGCCTACCTGTCAAGGAAGTTCTCCGAGACAGAGAGGCGATGGCACGTCTGGGAGAAAGAAGCCTTCGCGGTGAAATCGGCACTAGAGACATGGCGACACCTACTCGAGGGAGCCACCCAACCATTCGAGGTCTGGACTGACCACCGGAACCTCGAGGCCCTACGAACGCCTAGACGCCTTAGCCCAAAACAGGTCCGATGGGCCCAATTCTTCAGCCGCTTTAATTTCCAGCTGAAGTTCATGCCGGGCAAAAAGAACTTCCTGGCCGACGCCCTCTCCCGACTGCCCCAAGACGAAGAGCCCGCCCCAGACACCATTGGGACGGTCCTATCCGCCTCGCAACTGGGGATGGCCGTGACCACCCGAAGCGGCGCACGGAGGCAGCTCGACTCTACGGCGCAGCCGACGGCGGGACAACCGGCGACTGAAAGAAGCCAACCGCAACTACCAGGGGGAATGCGCACGGACCTCGCCGCCGCCCTCAAAACCGACCCCTGGTTCCTGGCAAACCCCGACAAGGTAACGATGGCACAAGACCTGGCATGGGGGGAAGGCAGAATCTACGTCCCGGACTCGCAACGCCAAGCGATCTTGCATAGGTCACACGACGCCATGCAAGCGGGACACTTTGGGTTCCTCAAGACCCTACACCTAACACGGCGTCAATTCTGGTGGCCCGCGCTCAGGCGAGACGTAAAAACCTACGTGGCATCCTGCCCAACGTGCGCTAGGGCCAAACGGGCACCAGGCAAACCCGCGGGGCTATTGCAACGGGTGGCAGAACCCTCCCGCCCATGGGAGGAAATCTCTATGGATTTTATAGTGGACCTCCCACCCAGCCAGAAGAAAACGGCCATTTGGGTGGTGAAGGACTACTTCTCAAAGCAGGCCCACTTCATCCCCTGCACGTCGGTCCCATCCTCACAACAGCTAGCCAAACTCTTCCTCATCCACGTGTACAGGCTACACGGATGTCCCGCACGTGTGGTGACCGACAGGGGCACACAGTTCACCTCCAAATTCTGGCGGGCCTTCCTGAAGCTGACGGGGACCCAACAGGCCCTATCTACGGCTTGGCACCCTCAGACGGACGGAGCCACAGAGGTTCTTAATGCCACCTTAGAGCAATTCATACGATCATATACTAACTACCACCAAGACGACTGGGCTGAACTGCTCCCGTTCGCCGAAGTCGCATACAACAACGCCGTCCACACGAGCACGGGGAAAACTCCGTTCGAAGTAGTCTCGGGGCGCGACTTCGTCCCCATACCGGAGCTACCTCAACCCCCGGAACCCCAGGTGGACGCTAGCGACTGGGGACGGAAGATCACGGAAGCATGGCCAGTAATCACGGCGGCGCTGAAGGATGCACAGGCAGCCTACAAAGAGCAGGCCGACAAGCATCGGCGCCAACAACCGACGTTCCAGGCGGGGGATATGGCCTATCTATCCACCAAGTTCCTAAAGTCAACCCAACCCTCGAAAAAACTGGGGCCTAAGTACATCGGGCCGTTCCGAGTCACGCAAATAGTGAACCCGGTAGCAATACGCTTGGACCTGCCACACAACCTCCGGAGACTCCACCCGGTGTTCCACACCAGCCTCCTGAAACCGGCAACCACCTCCCGATGGCACCCAAGCACGCCACAGCCCGCACCGGTGATGATCGACGGGCAACACCACTTCGAGATAAGGGACATTCTCGACTCCCGCAAGCAACGAGGAACTCTACACTATCTGGTCAGGTGGAAACACTTCCCCCACCCGGAATGGGTGGCGGCGCACAACGTTAACGCGCCTGACCTGACCAGAGCATTTCACCGGGCATACCCCGACAAACCGCAACCAAGGTCAGCAAAACCAACCCCCCCCCCGCAGGCCCCCCCCGCCTCCCGTGCCCCAAGGGAAAGGGCCCCCCCAAGCCCGCGACTTGGGTGGACCTCCCCCCCCCGGGACTCACTCCCCCCGCCCCGGGCCCACGGGGTGGTGACAAACGTTCGCCAGCACCCTCCCCCCGCCCCCCGGCCGCGGGGGAGTGGCAAGCAAGTCAACAGGGCAACCTGGGGGCAACGCCCAGGAGACACAACAAAGGCGACGCACTTTAAATAAGAAAAAAGAAGGGCCCTACCTGGAGCTGAGAAGCACCCGACCAGCCACGCCTCTCTCCTCGCCGAACTGAGCCAAACAAACAGGGTGTGGCTGGAGCATGCGCACGCCAGGTCAGGACCCGAGCATGCGCACCATGGACACACCCTGGGAAGGCACGTGGTAGAGGGAGGAGCAAAGGGAGGGGCGACAACTACTCCGGCGGGAACTTTGAAAAAAAAAAAAAAATGTGGCGTTTTGACAGCTCCACGGGGAAAACCCAGAAAACCGGGGGGGAACACTATTCGAAAAGGGGGCAGTATGTCATGAGTGCCGTTGAGCTAAAGTCATCAGCGCAATGGCACACATGACAATGGCAAGGAAATAGGTGAAGGGGTACAAGATAAGTGGCCATCAACCCACAACGACTAACGGCCAACAAACAATAGCTAAACGGATCACGGAGCACACCCAAGCCATCAGCGGCAATACAACGGGGATCGCCCAGCTGAAAGCAATCAGCAGAGGAATGGGAAACCTGATGATGGGCGATCCCGGAAACCCTCACCCACCGGCAGGGCAACGTATTGGACAAAGGGGGGTGACGTGACCGTGAGCGAGGGGGCGCTGACAGGCGCGGGGTATTTAAACCCCGCACCGGCGCGCTCCTGTCACTCTCAGCTTTTTTCTACCAACGCTGTACCTGCCCTGCAAATAAACCAGAGCCTGATCCGCGAACCAGTGTCTGAGTGTTATTCAGAGGTAGGCAGCGCATGACAGCAGGTATATTGTCATACAGGTTGATGAGCTAAATTGGCTGCTATCCAGGACTGTTGTGGGGCAGATGTAGACAGCATTCCTATTGGTTCAGCCTTGTAAATAGGTTTTGGGGAATACAGCCCTGAGGAGGACACCCACCTCTTCAGTTGCTGGGGGTCATGCTGTGGGTCTAACCCAAAACTGGAGAGCAAGAGGAGGAGAGAAAACAAGGGGAGAACAAGGAGAGAAAATGCGAGCTACAAAGACTGTTGTAGAAGGGAGTGGTTAGAGAGAACAGTTGGAGAGAACAGTTGACATGATTGTGCAGAACAGTTGTTGGTTCCTGAGTCAGAAGGGGAGAAGAAAAGTTAAATGGGTCATTTCCTGAAGGAAGAGAAGAGAAATCCCAGAGAGATGGTATCTTCTCTCAAAACCCAAGAGGGGAAGGAGGGAGGCAGCTGGTTACAGACAGAGGATTGGAGTCTCTGATGAAGCCCTAGTCTCTGGGAAAGGACTGAGCAGAAGACTCCCAAGAGAGGTTTTTCCCCCAAGGAGGCGACGTAGATGTAGACAAGGATTGGCTGAGTGGATCCAAGGAAGAAGACAAGCAGCACTCAGTACACACATTTGTAAATCTAGCACATTCCTTCCTTTTACTATCTCTTGATAAACTCAGAAATGGGAAGGGAGATGGAGTGGAGGAGGAGGAACTTGAGCATTTAGGAATGGAGTCAGAAGGGAATAGTCTTTGGAAGAAGACACTGGTAAAAGCCAGGATCTTATTGTAAATACCTATTGTAAATAGTGTTGCTGTATATAGTAAAGAAGAAGCATAGAATCCTCCACTGCTTTTGTTTCTCTGTGCCAATTGCCATCCTTGAAAACCTAAATACACCTCCAGTTCTAAAATAACTCTATCACACTGTGACACACAGTTAGTGGATATTTTCTAATAGGCGTTTATAGGGAGGAGACTTTCTGAAAGAATTATTTTCTTGCAGCCTTGGGCTTGCATTTGTTGCATAAGTTTGCATTTTCAAAGTTGGAGATAACATCACAGAGAAAGATAATATCAGCAAGAGAGGAAGAGAAGGAGAGAGAACATCTGATAAGGAAGGACCAACTGTTGTGCTGTCTACTATACCATGTAGTTCCACCAGATTCTACATGTACATTCTTTTAAAAAATAAGATGATTACAAAAACATCAGACATTTCTGCCCCCAAATTGCCAAAAATTCCTTGTAGCATCACTGGAAATTATCTGATCCAAAATAAGAGTATTTATTCATCTACACAATATACTCTACTTTGACTGAACCTCAGACCTTCCACACACAAAGTGTGTGCTCTACCACTGAACTATAGTTCCTTCTCCAGGACAGTGTCACATATTTTAACAAATGCTGTATCCCTGATGTTCATGCAAAAAACCAGAAGAATCAACAGCTTCAGTCTTTTAATAAATTTGTTAGCCAGAAAAGGTGCTATCAGACTCCTGATTTTTTGGCCACCATAGATTAACATGGCTTTCTACCTACTATGCCTATGATGTTCGTGCACCAATGTACTTTTTCCATTTGCAGATAATCCACAGAGTTGTTAACATCCATTGTGCTGCGCACATTTGTCTCTACCTATCCATTCTGATTAAAGTTCCATGCTTCCTAAACTTACTCATTTGCTTGGGCAGATTGAATTTCCCAATTCCTTCTGTGAGACTTTCTTGACACTGAAGTGTTCACCGGGAAAAGGCCTTCCATGAGATCATAAACAGTCTTTCTAGAGGGATGAGACATGAGGATATCAACCAGAGATTTGTCTTCAGCAATAACCTCAACTGCAAGATGGTCATACTTTTGGTCCTGTTGAGATTTTGACTGAGCTATGGATAAAGCTGTATCTTGCAATGAAAACTGATGCTCATCTTCATTCTGCAAAACTTTTAAATTTCCTAATTGTTGACTCAAGTGTTTAGGTCCTTCGTTGTCTAACAGGGCTGTGCAATTATCTGTCATGTCTTCTGAATGACCTGATGTGTCTTCTTCCTCCCTATGCTGCCACTGGGTTTCCCCCGGTACACTGAACACTTCAGAGTTTTCACTTATTTCTTGCTTCAGCTGAGCATTCTTACTCTTTTCTTTGGAGAACAAAGACAATTCAATTTCTTGGCTGTGTGAATTCTCTATGGATTTCTTACTGTCTTCACTGTCTCCAGAATCTTCTTTCTCAGCCACAGGGAAGCTGGAAGAAAAAAGTAGATACAGAATTATACAGTTCTACACAGCTTACTTTTTTAAATGATACTTCTTATATGCCAACACATGGGCTGGGTTTACATGTGACAGTAGGCCACAATATATTTTGTTTAGTTTTGGTTTAGGATATTGTGTAAACCCAAATATTGTGGTTATATCCCAGGGCTTCAGCAGATGTCATCATTGTTCTGCTCCTTAAAAAATTTTTTGGAGCTGCACTCTTCCATAATCTCACTCTGTCACCAGGTATACAAGCAGTATATAAATTATATACTAGAATAATAACTAAAAAACTAAAATAGTTTTTCCCAAAAGTTATTAATTTGGAAACTGTCAAATATTTCTTTGGAGAGCTTTGTTTTCTATTTCCCAGCCACCCAAACTATAATGCCATGAAGTTTTAAAGGGTGCAAAAATTCTATATAATAGTACTATTAGAACATCACAGGAAGAGGCATAAATGCTTCACATGCCTCAGTCATCTCCTCTCAGGATTAATATTATGTATCAAAAAGCCAGAAGTTAATTATGAATAAACATTCCTCTAAAAATGTACTTGTATGAATTAATCTAACAGTATTGTTTTGCGCCGATTATCTAACTGCAGAGCCTGCATATGAGGTATTTGATGGGACCTATGCATATCAAATGCCTTGTTACTATTTACTGACACCTGACATTTTCACAGCGCAAGTAGTCTTCAGAGTTGCTTCAAAGTGGAGACTGAACTCTTTTCTTATCAAAACACTATTTTATTTTGTAAATATGTTTATGTGTTCAATTCCTTTCTTACCCTAAACATTATTTTATATTCAAAAACTGCTGAAATGCTGAAAAAAGCCTTCAGAAGACCTTATCCAACCAAAGTATTTTAGTTCTCATTCATTATTTAAATTTATTTCTTGGTTTAGGCTTAGGAATAGTGGCAAATATTGCTTTGGCTGCAGTTACTAATGTCTGCCTTTATGAATACTCATGGGGCATGGGGGCGTTTTGGAAAGCAAGCAAGCAAGCAAGCTAGCTAGCTAGCTGATGCCCTGTACTGTGCATGTTAGAGTATAATAGCTATGCCCCTGTTTCCAATTCTGGTAAGTTGGCATCTTCATCGGTCATTTTCCCCTAGTGACTTATAGCATCTTTGTCAAGCTCATTACACCAGGGCATGATCAAGGAAGCAAGAATCACAGAGACTTCAATAAGGATTTTTAATGCCATTATTAGTGGTAAGGTACAGAATGTTGGGATAGGAACCTCAAGCCCTCATTTATTACTGAGTTCATTAAGAAAGAGTGTCTTTGAAAGTTTTGAATCTCTTCTTTTCAGGCTTTCTGTAATCAAGACTGAGCTGCTATTTATAAGTCACTAATGAGCCCTACCATCTGTTGATGGTTTATGTCTTTAGTTCCTCCCATATTTTTCTCAGCCTTCTCACAGTCTTCATAGTGTCACCCAGTCACTGTTGAAGCGATAGAACTTCTATCCTCATTAATGTTATTTTGGCATAACAATGATTGGATTACTCTTTGTTGTCATTTATTCGTTTAGTCGCTTCCGACTCTTTGTGACTTCATGGACCAGCCCACGCCAGAGCTTCCTGTCGGTCGTCAACACCCCCAGCTCCCGCAGGGACGGGTCCGTCACCTCTAGAATATCATCCATCCACCTTGCCCTTGGTCGGCCCCTCTTCCTTTTGCCCTCCACTCTCCCTAGCATCAACATCTTCTCCAGGGTGTCCTGTCTTCTCATTATGTGGCCAAAGTATTTCAGTTTTGCCTTTAATATCATTCCCTCCAGTGAGCAGTCTGGCTTTATTTCCTGGAGGATGGACTGGTTTGTCCAGACTGGTGCAGTCTCAGGATTTTCCTCCAACACAGTTCAAAAGCATCAATCTTCCTTCTCTCAGCCTTCCTTATGGTCTAGTTACTGTATATAACATTTCTTATGTGAGTGCTTAATGTGTATATTATTACATTGACTAAACTTTTTTTTAATATATTTTGTAGTTAATTGCCCTGAGCATCTTCTATGAAATGGCAATTTATCAAGTTAACAAATAAAATACATTTCTCAGGGCATTTTGTGCTGTTGGCTCATTCTGGAAGGCCTCTTCCTAAATTTCTAGGGAGAGAAAGCTGGTAAGTATTTAATCTCCAGAATGAAAAATTAATAAATGAATTAATATTAGACAATATTTTTACTATTAACTTTGTATCTGAGTCTGTCAGTCCACTGCATGTACTTCCAGGTTGGTGGGATGTGGGCAACATTAAGAGTTTTGGTGGCTTGCGAGGGGCTCTCTAGATTAGAGATCCTCATTTGCATAGAATAGCATGAATATCTTTGAGGCACACCTGGGCTTTGGTTGCACTTGCCGCATGCTAGCCAAAATGTGCCAAAATGTTAGCAGGGAATGCTATACATGGCACAGGTAAGGCTGATAGCCTAATCTATTACTTCTTTCTCTTACTAAAAAGTGTGAAAGCCTTACAAGCTATTATGGGTAATGGAAATCAATTGTGAATAATAGCAATGGAAAAACCAATGATGGGTTTAGGAAAAATTGTGCAACATTTCTGAATGAATGTGATCCAAAGTAAGAAAGGTACTTGGCTAGAAGACAGGAATGGATGGGTGGCAACAAGTTGAGAGGATAACAGATGAAAGTGACTGGGCAGTTCAGAGACCCAGCAGTGAATGAGAATGGTGATTGTTTGGTGAATATCTGTTTAGAAAACAGGCTTTTTCAAATACATAGTTTAAGCATAAGTCTTTCTGTGCATATAAAATTGAATGAGTGGAAAAATATTATTGTTTTGATTGCTTATGGTGAAAGACAGGAGGAAACATACAAGGGGGATAAGGGGATCTCAATATGGAACAAACCACTTTTTGATAATGCCAAGAATGGATGTTGGAGAAACAAAATGGAAATGGAATAAAAGGAGAAAAGTAAAAGAAGAAACTAAAGATAAAATAGCTGCAGGAAGAGAAAGCACGAAGTCCTGAAAGAAAAAATATTAGTAGATGGCATAGGAAAGAGGAACTGGAAGCTATTTTGGAACAGAATGCAGAGAATGATGTTCAGAGAACCACAGAAGTGTATGCAGTAACAACACATTAATGAAAAGTATGAAAACGAATTTTTGGTGGAATGATAAAGTGAAACAGGATGTGGGTGAGGAAAAATGCATATGAAAATGCAAGAAATTTCTTACATACTGCAAGAAATGCACATGTAGGTGAATACATTCATCTCTGTGTATGAAAATACTAATCAAATCAAATGGCTAGGTTTATTATATACTTTCCATTTACCTGTGATGTGCAGCATAATATCCATGATCTTGAGATGACAAGGCTGAAAAAGCTATAGATCTGTAGCAATCCTAAAAAATAAAAAAAATGCTGTGAGAAAATCTCATCATACAAAGCATCCCATGTTGATTATTTTTTTTTCCTTTTCATATAAATTTGTTGTTATAATATAACATGTTAGCAACAGGAAATGTGGAGTGTTCAGGGCCAAGGTTTTTGTATTGTACACAGTGACTCTGATTGCACAATGTAGATTGCTAAGAATCCAAATAGGCATGTTTTCAGCTCAGAGGCAGAAACAAAGACTTTGAGACATACCAGACTCAGCCAGCATGGCTAATAGGTCAACTGATTGCCAAGGTAGGTTTAACTATGGATGTGTTTTGCACTTCATGGTATTTCAATATTCCACAGAACATTTTACTCCTCGTTATGACTAAAATTGGCCATTGTGGTAGAAAACTAACCCAAGAAATGCCAGTCACTGGAGAGGATCCAATTATTATTTTATACTTTCTAAAGCTGGCAGGTTACAGTGAGTCTCTGGTCTCTTGCACCAAAATGAGCCAAGTGCAAGAAGCCCCAAGGTTACAGACATCTTATACAGAATGTTGACCAAAGTTTCAGTATGCACACTTCTATACGGAGACCCCAAATACTGAGAAGAATTATTTTACAACTAATAAGGGTGCAAGATAACAAGGAGGGAGATACGAGTATCATTCAGTATGTGAAGACACTACAGTAACATTCTCTGAAATACAACATAGCAGCTTTGATAAACGAGAGGTGCCAAGATTCTAATTATGGAAACATCCACACCAGAAAGACTTTTGCCTAATTTGCATCATTTTAACACACGGCATGTTATACAGAGCCCTACTGGTTGTGTTCTAATGTCCAAAGCCATGTTCACTATCTTCAGTAGTCTCCTACTTCAATTTGAACTAAGCAACTAACTTGAAGAAATTACAAGGGTGTTCCTGGGGAAAGGCTGTTTGACTTCTACTGAAGTGACCCCTAGCAAGGAATTAGAAGTGGCTCTTCTCTCACATATTAAATACAAGAAATTCAAGCAGTCAAAACATTAGCTTTACATTCCCTCAGCTTGCTGGTGAAACCACTGACTTATTGCCTGAATAGTGATCAGGTGGCATGTAATTTCACTATCTGATTTTTTTAAAGGCACCTTGAGATGTGCAGTATTCAGAGTCAGAGGGGGAAAGGTGCTCAGATCTGGCATGTATGTACTCGTTACCAACTCCTTAAAGAAGAAGCCAGGAAAAGTGTGTTTCTCTAAGGGATAGCTAATTCAAACTGGAATACTACGTACCTGATTCCTCCTTCATCCAGATGGAGCACCTCTCCCTCGGTAAAATATCCCATTGTGCAGTAACAACTGAAGTACACTCATCACTCACTCACATATACAAAGTAGCAATGGGAACTTTTTTTCACCTCTCACGACTGCGCAGGAGGAAATATATTTGGGCAAGTGGCAGAGTCACTGCTACAAGGGGAAAAGATACAACTTCCCTGTCCTGTATGCTATGATTTGTCTAACATATATGTAATAATTAAAGAAAATCAGAAAGCAAAGTAACATGCTATACAAGAAGCTGAATGTGTAAATTAATCCCAAACCATGGTAGTGCAGTACTCACTATAGTCTTGTTTATCGCCATATCTTTATATGTTCGATGGCCTATGGACAAAGAGAGCTGGACTATAGTGCAGACCACTGGTTAATCTAGTCCAGGGTCATCTCTCATTGGGAGCAGCTCGCAAAGTCTTTGGTTGAGGACTTTGCTTGCTACATGCTCAAATGCTGGAGGGCCATGGTTTTAACTGGTCCAGTTTCAGCCAAGTAAAAACAGTTCTACATTTTGGTTAGCATATTTCAAGCAATTAAGTCCAAGTATTAAGGTATTTAAAAATATAATTGACTGTAAATTATAAATTAATAGACAACAGAGTAGAAAAATAAGGGACACCTCATGAAATTCATAAGTCCCACTTCTCTGTTATCCTCCCCACAATTTTACTAAGAAATCAGGGACCTCTTTTCCTTCTAGCCTTTTAAAACAATAGCTCAAGAGTTATCATCTGAAAAGGAAAAGGCCTCCCATTCTCTGCAATATGAGAACTATCCTGCTCCCTGAATTCCATTCAAATATATAAAGTAGCCTTCCCCATCCATGCCCTCCAAATTAATTGGATCACAAGTTCCATCATCCTCATCCAGCATGGATATATCTGGAGGACATTGAGAAGGATGTATTGGAAACTGGACAATAAGCCATGATTCAGAAAACTTAGGAAACCAAGTATAATGGTCCATTAACCTTTTTTTGTTTGTTGTTTAATTGCTGCATGAATACATTGCTATGTTTTCTTTTAAAAAATGATTAGAGAGTTTCCTATCACAGAAATAGGTAGTTGAAATCTCTTGAGCTGAAGAGAGAAGCAAACTTTCCCTCTTTGCTTTCCCTTTTGCCTTTGTTTGCTTTTTCCAGTAATAACAAGAGACACTGTCCTCCAAATTTTGGCACTAAGAAATGCATATTTCTCCTCTGGTGTGGGGAAGTAAATATGGAACATGACAGAAACTTTTAAAAGGTGATTTTAAAAAAGCAGCAAGATTCAGGTATTAATAAAGACAGAGAGTTGTCCAAGGTTGGAAGCCTGCTTTTAGCCCTGAGTCAAGTTGGGAACATAAAGAAATAGCATATTACAGGGCTAAACTACTGTATGGAACTATATCAGATCTTTGATAGACAGGAATCAGTAGAGTTTTACTATCTGTGCCATAGTATTTGATCACCTCTAAATTCAAGACAAAACTTCTTACTCAGAAATCCCTAGTATATAGAAAACTGTAAACTTTGAAAGTAGTTTGTCACCAATAAGTTTCACATAAAAATTCTTTTACATGAAATGGATGTGACTTTCATCAAAAAACCCTAAAGTGATTCACAATGAACATAATATTGTGCTGCAGCATTCAGATTGTTCCCTTGGAAAAGACACAGCTGAAAAGATGTTGGAAGCCAAGGATGTTATTTAACTTATTTCTACTCACCCTATCAGAACCAGTAGGGTAGACATGCTCCAGGTCCCTTCTATGTCATCCTGTGAGACCTACTCCGTCATAGTGCCTGCCCTATTGAACAGCATCCCCCTGGAGATCCAGATGGCCCTGACCCTCTTGGCCTTTCATAAGGCGTTAAAGACCTGGATGTTCCCTCAAGCATTTGGGCCAGAATGTTAAACAAGCACTGTTGGTGGCTTTTTCAGTTCTGGTGTTTATCAGCTGAAATGCAGTGATTTTTAGACCCTTGAATTTGTTATATTATTATTAATATTCTGGATTACAGATAGTCCTCAACTTACGACCATTCATTTAGTGGCCATTTGAAATTATGATGGTTCTGGAAAAGGGACTTGCGAACAGTCCTCACACTTACGACCATCACAACATCCTCACCGTCACATAATCACAATCCAGGCAGTTGGCAACCGACTCACACTTACGATAGCTGCAGCATCCTGAAGTCTTGTGATCGCCATCTGCAACCTTCCCAGCTGGCTTCCGACAAACAAAGTCAGTGGGGAAGCCAGCAGGAAGTCGCAAGTTACTGTCATGTGATGCTTGCTTAACAACCGCAACAAAAATGGTAGTAAAATCGGCCTCACTTAACAACCACACTGCTTAATGACAAATTTTCTGATCCCTATTGTGGTCGTATGTTGAGGACTACCTGTAGTGTTTTTGTGTGTTTATTTTTGTGTATTTTAATGTTGTTTCTCTTTTGGGCTTTAATCCTCTTTGTGCCACCCAGAGTCATTGGTGTGAGATGGATGGCTACATACATTGTTTAAATAAACAAACAAACAAACAAACAAATAAATAAATGGAAAATGGAATGTAAGAAACCAAAATTTTACATGACACAGGAGTCCTTAGCCAAAACAATTCCATGACAGATCTACCACTAATCTACTAACTATTTTGTAATATTAAAGTATTGGGAAAGGGAGAATAAAGATATTATAGCAAGTTATTGTTTAGGTCTCAGTGATTTCAATGAAAGAGGAAGTAATCCAGATATTTTTCTCTTTCTTTCTGTTTAATTATTAATACCCAAACATACTGAAGTTCAATTGATATCATTGGGGTTGCATTTTGACTTGACTCAGCATTTAAGAAAGGGACTATTAAGTGATGTAATTTTTCAGATTATGAAACTCAAGCATTCTTTAAGATCACACTGGAAGTAAATGTGAGAATACAACGTAAGTCATTCGTTCCTCCCTCATATTTTTTCATTCAGGGATCGCTTCAATATATTGCCTTTACATGGATGAAAATCAAGCTCGTATGTATTATGAATATACTAAATGAAAAAGCAAACTATCACCAACAGTAAATTACATATTAATAGTTTCATAACTACCTGAATGGGAGAAGGAACTGATTGGGATCTCTCTCGGGCTTCGCTGGAAGCAGAACCTGAATGAAGAAAACTTTGAGCTGGTACATATTTGCTGTTACAGCTTTCTTCACTGATAGCAGGCTGTGCTTTAGAATTCAGCAGCTCAAACTCCAGTGACCTGAGAATACATCTGTCAGTTGTGGTGGCTGTAGAAGTTGACGTAGGGAAGACAGAAGGTGGTTCATGAATTCTCCCAGAAGCAGGGAATGGAAAGAACATATTCTGTGACTTTCTAGTGGTACTAGGATTGGAAGTGGTGTCCTCTGGAAGCCTCTTTGAACTCAAAATTCTGAGTTGTGAAGATAGTTTTGGCTGGGACCAGTTCTTTGCAACAGCAGGCTGCTGCCCAATCTTTCGTTCCATGTACTCAAGAAGTGCATTGTGCTGTAACTGCTTCAGTTCAGCTTTTGAAATAGCCCTGCCTTGATTTTCCAGAGCCTTACTTCTGATTGTCCTCATATCCTGTCCGGTAATCTCATCAGACCGGGACCTTGCATTTTTACGTCCCCATGATATACTTTGATCCCTCTGGTCATCCAACTGGTTGAGCTTATCAGGTTCAGAATAGGACATCTTCTTTTGTTCTTTGGTTGCCCTTTTTCTTCCCCCAATTCGGACAGTCTGTGGCTTTTTTGATTCCTCCTCTGGATAAATAGTTTCCTGTGGCTTGGGTGGAGGAATCAATTTGGAGTCCTCATTTGTACTAGATAATGACAATGACCTGAGGTGTTGAATAGATGGCCTTGAAGAGGGCTTCTCCTTTAGCCGAATAGGCAAACTCATCTGTAAATCCTTTCTCTTAAAAGATGTTTCTCTCAGGACCTTCTGTTGGGCAACTTTAAGTTTTTCTCGGTAGTCATTCTTGAACTTTTCATCCAAGGAGCCCTCATTCTTGTTGGCAGTATCATCGACATAGCTGTTACTGTCCTTTGGTATTTCTATTGCTTCAGCCAAGCCTGGATGATTGTTCCTTGGAGATTTCATCACGAAGTCTTCATGTTCTTGACCCTGATTTTTATTATTCATAAAGCTGGAATTTCTCCCACCAGAAAGATAATAAAGCAAAGGAGTCGTCTTTCTATTAATCTTGATATTGGCCGAGTCATTCTGGGGTTGACTTTCAGCCTTTGAAAAGGGAAGTTTGGGAAAACCAAAAGGCTTGAGCATTTCCTCTTGACTAGGATTTGTTAAAAGGTTGGTGCTGCTGGCTGTATTCTGCTCTGTTTTTCCAAGGCCATTGAATAATTTAGAAGCAACTTCTTCTGCATCATGGTTGAAATAAGATACTGAACTTGATGTCTCGTAAATTTCACTAGAAAATGATTCTGTAGAATCCAAAGCTTGAGACGGCAGCTTCGGGATTTTTAAAGGTTGCTGCCAAATGCTTCTGCTGTTTTCTTCCTCAGAACAGAGAGTGCAGTCCTTATCTTCATAGGCATTAATTATTCCTGGTGTAGCTTTATTAGGAACAGAGTTGTCAGCGCATTTTAAAGTTTTACTGCTCTTGGATATACTGTGATCGAAACCTGAATAATCATCAACTCTGAACAGGTCCAGAACACTGTAAGGCGGCCCCTCCTGTTTCCTGGGTATTGCAGCCGTGCGCGTCAAATCTGCTTCTCCAAAGGGTGGCTTGTGTACACTGCAGGCATACAAATGCTGTTTGTTCTCCAGTGGATCATTAACAGGTTTGTGGCTGGTCTGCAGTGAAAGAGAAGGCTTAGCCCTCATTCCCTCAGGAATTTTATAAGCATGAATTGTATTTTGAGCAGTCAACATCTCCTGGGTCTTCTTGGCCAGAGAGCCAGATTTTAACTGTCCTTGAAGAATAGAATGCTTGGTGGAAGAGGTAGTGCTACTTTTCTTTGTGGCGTTCAGTTTACTAGGATACCAAATAACACCCTTTTCTGTTACTGGACTTTCATTTTGAGAAATTGAGAGCCAACAGTCATTACAGCAATGTTGTAGGGTGTGCAAGGGAAGCACTTGGCTGGCCTCTTGCATATAAGTTTCTCCTTGAACATTACTTCGAAAGCAGATTCCAGCCTGAGTTTCATCCACACTTCTGTTAGCTTTATAGTCATCTACTTGAGCTGTTGGGGATGGTGAAGGAGAAAGCAGAGGTGAAAGCCTGGCCAATGGTGATGCAGTTTGGTATAACATCCCAGGTGTCGGCTTGTTCCCAAATGATTTGGTATGTGCAGGACTGTCCAACTTACGGTAGTTGCATTTTCTCACCATTTTGTTTTCATACATCTGTCTACGCTCAACATTTCCCACACTGGGATTACGAATACCTCCTATGTGTCCTGAGTCCATATATGGCACTTGCTTCAGAGGAAGTAAATCATGTTCACTGGAGCCTAATGACCCAGAGAAGTCTGGAAGATTTGAGCTCCCTGAGAAAGAACTGTAGGCAGAATCTGCTTTTCCAAAAATGTGCATACATTGGTCTATGCCAAGAAGAGGGTTCTCTGGTGAAAAAATGTGAGCATTGTTAGGTGAGACCATTGGTGACAAGAGCTCAGCTATTTCTCTGACATGTCTTGGGTGCCATCTTGACACTTCATTATCCGAAGAAGACATTCTGTGCTATGAATCAATCTGATTACTTCCTGAAAAGAAGTAATCTGAGTTGTTCTTTGGTCTTATTGCCAGGAATAAGCAAATTGGAACATATTTCTTTGCAGGAATTTTCACCCATCAGCTTCACCCTTCATGAGAAGAGAGAAGGATGCTAGAAAAGAAAAAAGGCAATTAAAACAGATCTATTACATTTGTTTGTTTTTTCTAGCTAATCATGGGTGGGGGATAGACCCAGCAAAGCATTTATCAACACAGAAGTTTTAAACATCCAGTACCGCATCTTGTAAAGAAAATAATCTGTCCCTCATAGTATAATTCAAAAACTTGCTATTATGACTGAATATATCTCTGAAACCCTGGTGTATAATTGTTAATATTTTATACTTATACCTTGTGAAGTAGTTATGGAATGGTTTTCTGGTATATTATACAGACATGCCTGCTGCTGGAATTTCAGCCTGGCAATTAATATATTTTATAGTTTTTATAATAATATGTTACATATATTACGTCACAGTTATTACAGTTTTTAACTGATACAGCAAACAAATAACTGATACTAAATATTATCAGTAATAGCACTGAAGCCATCACTATGAATGCTATTGTCACATGAACTACATTTACACATGCATTAACATCGGAAGAGGAGATCAAATTAACTTTTCTCATCTGTACGTGAATGTGCTATTTGCTTTACAAATTATCTGTCCAGTGACCAACCAGTATGGCTTATTGTGTCACAGCAAAAGCCTTCACATTTATTCACTGCTCCCCCATTTGTACCTTTATCCAGAAACATTTGATTGGTTGACCTTGAAAAATTATTCAAATAGCTCACAGAAAGGTTTCATCTGTGTTTGCCACTGCTGTGTAAAATTTGAACACATGTTGTTTCTGCCATTTATTTACTTGCAAATGTACAGTTCCTCCCTGAAACCTTTTCTTGGTCTGAGAAAAAACAAGGTAGGGTTGCTTTCACAGACTTCTTCTATCTGAGTGATAAATTTCTCATTTCCTGGTTCCTCATTCTGGAATTTGACTCTTGTTCAGACTTTGGTTACTTAGAAACTGCTAAGCCCTTAGAGAAATTTTTTTTCTTCCCACCTGATTCCCCAGTAGGACTTTCTCTTATCTTTTTGCATCTGGTTGTCCTGGTGCCAAGAAGCCTTTACTCTCCCTGGATATATTTGAGGCTGAGACTGCCAAAGAAGGATCCCACTTGACCCCACAGCTCTGAAGATACCATAGCAAACATCATTCTTGTGTGGTTATAACTTAAATGGCAGGATTGTCCCTTCTGTTTTCCAAGTAATATATGAATTTGATGGTTACTAATTCTAGCTAATAATGTTTATTATTATGCAATACTTAGAAAACAGTAAGGGAGGCTGTATTTGCAAATGTCTTGGAAGACTATCCCCATAATTCACATATACTGGCAGGAAATTTTTAAAGCAATTAAAATATATATATTAATCCAAAGAAGTGAACCATTGGCTTTTAATTTTGGACAAGAAAAGTAGTAAACAAAGCCTTGGCTCCAAAGAACAACACAACTGGGACTATATGACCAGAGAATCTTTGAATGCTTTTTCTGAAACAGGCAACACAACGAACAGCGGAACTTGTTGAACTTAGGAATCTGCTGTTTAAAGAAAAGATTATTGAAAAAAAAGTATTATATTATAGCTGTATTTCAAATACTTCTTTGGATTCTTGTCAGCAGTGCTGGGACATTTACATCCAGTCCTCATCACATGCACTGAACTATTTTAAATGATATTAAAGCCAGCATGGCTGATACTGCTTAGCCAGTCTGCTGAAATAGCCTTTTACCTCAGAGAAGGATAATGGTATGTTTATCCTGTTCTGCTCCAAGGTTATTTTCTAGAGTGGCAGTTTGGATTCTGTTAATCGGTGAAGGAATCCTGGCAGTGTATTGCCAAGGCCTCTTCACTGCCAAAATAAGAACTATGTTTAAAAGGAATACAAAAAAACCACCTAGGCACCACATCCCCGATTATCATGTCACGTAAGTCAAGTTGGTAAGGCTCCCAAGAGTTACACTGGTTTTGTGACCTTATTGAGAATGAAGACTTTCCAAGTCAGAATTCATGGCCATCTTGTGGCAAGTATGTAATATTGGAAAAGTGGTATTTCTACCCTCTAAATCAGACTATACAGCAGAAGGCAGGATTTTAGCTCATTTTCCATGCTCGTATTGACATTCTTGAGCTCCCCAGATCAGTTAGGATAGTAATGAACTTTTATTTTCCTGTCCTATGTTTGGGTTTAGACTCCCAAGAGTGCTTGCTGAGTAAATAATTTCTAATCCAGTTAGATAAAGTAAGGTTCATATCTAAAGAATAAGGAATTATTCTCCAGTCTTCACCACCACATTGAAGACTTAACTAAACTTAAATGTATGTCTTAATTGGCAACATGTGTAAAGTGCTTGAGCCACTTAACTTTCACCACCTAGAAGAGGGAAAGCTGGCAATTTCCTCCACAGACTCTGGAAGAACAACCAGATGACATGCCAGACATTCTGAAGATTCTGTCATGAGTACTGATGGTGAGCAGGAGGGGGCCCCTATCCAGGGGGGAAAACACATGCGTAGTACTGAGGAGTTAAGCAGCCATTCAAAGAGACACAGATCAGACCCGCCTTAACTTTTGGGGTTTATCTGTCTGGGTTTTTCCCACCTTCTTCAGTTTGTTAGGATTTTCTGTCTAATGTAGCAGTAATAAAACACTAGAGATCTATTCCTTGTCTCAGCGTGGTTCCTGACTGTTAGGACAGATTCTGTGGAATCACACAGTACTAGATCAGGGATGGCTGCACTCATAACATTCCCAGAGAGCTCCAAAATTAAACAAAAATATAAGAATGTATATTAAAAATTGCTAAAAACTCACACAATTTTGGACGCAAAGATCAAAATCTCATAAGGTCTTAGAAGTGACACCTCAGCCTTTCAAAAATTAATTTGATTTGATTTGAGGACCCATGTATCTCTGTTCACTCAAATCCATGAGTGGATTTTGGAGGGGCAATTTTTCTTCCATAATTCTGAATAAAGGAGGTAGCCATTTTTATAGTGGTCATGACTATTTTGATTTTTCCTCAAAGGACTATAAAACATGGCTGATAGGAAAACCAGTTGGATTCTGAATTATTTCTTACACATTTCTCAAATCAATTTTGGCTAGAACAAAATTCAGCACCCCATTTTGGGTACTATTTTCCAAGTACAAATGATCTACGTTTTGTCTCTGTGTGTGTTTGTGTCAGTCTGTCTATCCATCTGTAAGAGCGAGTTGGGTACTGTGGTGAAGGCACTGCACTAAAAACAGAGACCTGAGTCCCAGTCATCCCTCAGACACAGAAGTCTGCTGGACGACTTTGGGCAAATCTTTCTCTGAGCCCTAGCCTGGGAAGTTGAAAACGCTGGAAGTACGTTCTGGCAAGCCACATCTGCATTGTTGCCACGACAAAAGCATGATTCTGTCCATAAAGTTGTCAGGAGTCAAGATTGACTCAAAGGCACAAATGCACACTCACATACACACATGTATACAGACAGAGATAAAAACAATATACCTTCCTGAATTCGGAATTGCCATCTGGCCACTGCTGGAATATTTGCCCACACAAGGGGCCTTATCACACCACAACTTATATCATTTACCAGCCATTTGTAAGAGCTTTTCCCCCATCTTGTTCTCATTTCTACCAGGTGAGTGACAAGCAAAGCATGGGAGAAATGTGCCAGAAGAAAGCTGCTTTCTTCTGATATGGAAGTGGGCTGAAGAAACAACCATCTGGTGCAAAGCAGCCATATTTTATTTGTTTGTGGCAGCTTGCATTGCTCCATCCAGATTGCAGATGGTAGCAACCAAAGCATATGAGATGTCTCAGCAACAAATCCAGGGGTTGGTCCATGTATAGTAAACCTCATTATTCCTGCTTCAAAGACAGCATGGAAAAGGAACAAGGCATGAAAAACATTATTTTTCAAAGTAACCAAAGGGTAGAGTGTTAGTTATTGTTTTGGACACAATTTCTACTTGGAGAAATTGTTCCTGGAATATAGTACAAAATTCACCTAATGATCACGAGGCTAAAGGATTCAGAGTTTAGTGTTTAAATGGCCCACAGACCTCATGAAGGTTATTGTTAATCTTTGCCAAAATCAAGTCACTTTCATAGCCCCAGGAGGGTGTATTTGAAAAGTACACATATTTCTGATATTTTAGAATCCATTTGCCCCAGGTTTGGATAGATGGTCACCAGGTCAGTGAGTACACAGTTTCTAGGGGCTCTGATGGAGTTTTTATGAAGGACAGAATGCTCAGATGTGAACACGTTAGAAAATCCAACTTCAGATCAACTACCGTGGGGCAACTCTGTGACCCATAATAAAGTTCTCTGACAGATGTGAGTCATACCTCTTAATGACAGGCAAACAGTTTTGGCCTCCAAAACAGCAATTTTCCCGCAAACATCCTGAGGTAATGGAGAAAAAAAAAATAAGCTGTCTCTCAACAGAGCTCTGCTTTTCAAAATATGCCATGGCAGTCAATACAGTTTAAAATGATCAAATGTTGAAAAAAATGAGACCACTGGCTCTGTAGCACTGACATTTACAGGGGTGTCCTGGAAGTGGGGGGTCAAAAAAGCCAAGGTTAACTTTTTTTGACCTTCCTCTGTGGATATCCCTGGACTGTTCCCTGTAACCTAATTACCACTGCTGTTGTCAGGTCTACCCTCTGCCCTGGAAGGCCACTCTATGACTTTCTCTCTTAGCCCAATCTACCTCACCGGGTGGTGGTTGTGTGGAAAAAGAGAATGCTACATATGCTGTGTTGACAGGTGAATTTTAAACCTAATAAATGGATGGATACATTTTATCTCCCTGTCATCTCAAAAATCAGCCACATTTTCTGTAGGTGGCTTATGCGATAAGGAGATTAATCCTTCCCATCCTAAAAAGCAAGCTGATGCACTTGGGATAATGTTGTTTCACAAGGCTTCACAAGTGTTTTTTTCTCTTAAATCAACATCATCCATTGTAGCTGCAAGGTTTGTATTATCTGTTATGATTCACCAACCATTACATCAGAGATGCGATCAACTAATCTATAGTGGGTGGCATCACCAAGAAGCTTCTGGGCCATTCCAGGCTGATCAATGCCTGACCCCCTCAATGGTCCCTAGTCCTTAAAAAAATGTACTTTTTTCAGGACTTAGTTATCTCTTTGGCAGTGTCTGTTCATCATTTGTCCCTGATCAGTCTTGTCTGCCACTATTAACCTGCTGTTGTCTCCTTAAAGGGCTGGACACAGCAGCACATGAACATAAAGGAAACTACTCACTGGGGCTTGAAATAGCATGCCATTTGAACACAGTAAGTCATCCTAAGTAAATTGTGAGACCAACCTTCCCCGTTGCTTCCATAACAAAGCACAGAGAACTCTGCAGCCAGCAGTGGTGCATATATAAGAAAGGAAACAGAAACACAGAGGTTTGCTGGGAATGTGCGTATACAAAAGATGTAATTTACATACATACATCAGACGTCATGACATAATTGTGCCATTTGTGTGGTGACATCATGATTCACATATTGTTTTAACCTAATATGGATTCTGCTGGAGAAAATCTAAGTCAGTGTTTCTTAATCTTAGCAACTTTAAGATTAATGCTGGCTGGGGAATTCTGGGAGTTTAAGTCCACACATCTTAAAGTTGCCAAGGTTGAGAAACACTGATCTAAGTAAAAGTTCTATTTGTGATTTGGTGCCCTTCATGAGGATCATTTTATTTTATTTTTTAACTTTATTCAGCTTGGGTTACAACTGAATAGAAGGTTGGAAGAAAACACAGGAAGGATCACAGAGATGATGGATAGCGTCCAATGGCCAGTGTCATGTAGAAGATGATTTTCCCCATTGGCTGGTGATGTGCAGAAAGGGGAGGACAGAGAAACCAGAGGAATCAACAATCACTTTCCTTATCAAGCATTGCTTATACAAATTCAGGGCCACAGCATTTGGCAGTGAGATAGGACAGAGGTGAGGGTCAAGACAGGGATTAGCAATGGGTGCAGCAAATTTCATGCAGGTACAGCTTTCTGCCCACTCCAAGATGTATGGATAGTATTTTAATTCAGCAGCAAGGACAAAGTTTTCTGACAACTCAGCCAACTCCAGCCGGGAAAAAAAAATGCAGCACTCCCTAATGCATGATTACACAATATCATATGTCAAATGTAATCAAATGTTACATTCACTTAAGAACACACATGATCAAGATGCTGGTCAGCAAGTTCCTAAAAGCAGCCAGATATTTGTTTAGCAATACAGCTGTCAAAAGACTGTATTTTTCAAACCTCTGATACACTGATAAATTATATCCAGTTCTAAATAAGTAGCTCTTCAGCAAAGGATCGTTACTTTGTCGTGGTGCTGGAGGTTGAGCACCTCAATGATGCCATGAGCTAAACCGTGAAGGGCCACCCAAGACGGGAAGGTCATGACAGAGAGGTCGGACTAAATGCAATCCCTGGGGAAGATAATGGCAACCCACCCCAGTATTCTTGCTGTGAAAACTCAATGGATCAGTACAACCAGAGATATGTCGGTATACCATCGGAAGATGAGACCCCCAGGTTGGAAGATGGTCAAAATGCTACTGGGGCAGGACAGAGGATGAGTTCAAATAGCCCCAGACATGATGACTCAGCTAGCTCAAAGCCAAAAGGATAGCTAGCGGCCGACGGTGCTGGTGGTGAACGGCGAATCCAATGTTCTAAGGATCAACACACCATTGGAACCTGGAATGTAAGATCTATGAGCCAAGGCAAATTGGATGTGGTTATTGGTGAGATGTCAAGATTAAAGATAGACATTTTGGGCGTCAGTGAACTGAATGGACTGGAATGGGCCACTTCACATCAAATGACCACCAGATCTACTACTGTGGACAAGAGGACCACAGAAGAAATGGAGTAGCCTTCATAATTAATAGTAAAGTGGCTAAAGCAGTGCTTGGATACAATCCAAAAAACGATAGAATGATCTCAATTCGAATTCAGGGCAAGCCATCTAACATCACAGTGATCCAAATATACGCCCCAACCACAGATGCTGAAGAAGCTGAAGCAGAGCAGTTCTATGAGGATCTGCAGCACCTACTGGACAACATGCCTAAAAGAGATGTCATTTTCATCACGGGAGACTGGAATGCTAAGGTGGGCAGTCAAATGACACCTGGAATTACAGGCAAGCATGGCCTGGGAGAACAAAACGAATCAGGACATAGTCTGGTAGAATTTTGCCAAGACAACTCACTCTGCATAACAAACACTCTCTTCCAACAACCTAAGAGACGGCTTTATACATGGACTTCACCAGGTGGACAACACCGAAATCAGATTGACTACATCCTTTGCAGCCAAAGGTGGCGGACATCTATACAGTTGGTAAAAACAAGACCTGGAGCTGACTGTAGTTCCGATCACGAACTTCTTCTTGCACAATTTAGGATCAGACTAAAGAGATTAGGGAAGACCCACAGATCAGCTAGATATGAGTGAAAAAGGATGCTTGTTCTGTTTACAAAGAAAGGCCTTTGGAAAGGGTTTGGTGTGTCAGTGTTCAATGACGGAAGGAAAATAAAAGCTAGAGGTTTCCTCCTCTCCCTTACCACACAATCCATCTGGCTGCTATGAGTAAGACATACTGTCAGAGCAGTCTGTACTGGACTAGAGAGTCCAGAGCCTTGGGAACCTGGCTGAGTGTTTTAAGCTGACCATGGAATTAAAACCAGTTAAGACAGCGTTTCTCAATCTTGGCAACTTTAAGATGAGTGGACTTCAACTCCCAGAATTCCCCAGCCAGCACGGCTGGCTGGGGAATTCTTGAAGTCCACACATCTTAAAGTTGCCAAGATTGAGAAACATTGAGTTAAGACCACTTGCCTTGACACCAGCATGGCAAGTTCACTCTGTGGAAACTGAGGATTTGCAAAACGGGGGAGACAGTTGAGGGTCAGGGAAAGCAGGAGCTCATTGCATTCATATCTAGAAGGACTGACATCCAGAAGAGAGTAGCTTTGAAAATCTTGGGACCTTTATTTGGGGAAAACCTGGGCAGAGAAGCCTTAAGCGTAATTGGAGGGCTGCATTGTGTGGACAGCATGCAAATTTGGTGTTATTCAAATTCGGTGCACTACACATTATGAAGACTCCAAATCCTATCATTCATAGCCAGCATGAAAGATACTTGCAACAGTCAAAGAATATAATGCTTCAGGTTTTATACACACACAAATGCTACTATGGGTATTGCACCAAACCCCACAACAATGCAGAAGGCAAAGCTGAACAGTAGTAGTCATTGTTCAGCATATAATCAGGATGTGTTCCACTTTTCTTTATCAAGGGAATCTATGCTTTATTAAATAAGCATGACAACTAATTGGCTTTACCTTCATATTCCTTCTCATTCACCCTGATTCAGTACAGAACAGATTTGCCAGGGTCCCCTTAATATTCTCCGATCCATCTCATGTCTAGGAAGGAAAAACAGGAGGGATGGGAAAACGGTGGCAGAATTTTATTTTCCTTCAACAGTACCATACATGACTTAACCTCTGCTCCTGAAGTAAAAAGGTTTGATGATGGTGACTCAATGGGCAGTGCCGAGCAGGGAATGACTTCAGAAGTCAGGTCACCTGGCTATAAAGACAGGACCCCAGCCAGTCCCTACTCAGTTGCCTGCGATCTGTATAGCAGGCCACTTTGCCTATGAAGGTGCCAGCCACAGGTGCTGGTGAAATGTCAGGAAATCTGTTGTCTAGACCACAGTCACTAAAATCAATTACTTCCACACTTACTTTTTATGCCATCATCTGTACTATCCAGAGGCAAGGGAAAAAAAAAACTCTGCCCACATGGTCAGAGGAACAGCAAAGTCACTGTTTTGGGGCTGGTTATGAAACACAGTGACTTCTCTGGTCAACTTGGTGGAGAATCTGTGTCAAGAATTGGGAGTGGTAGTTAGTTCAATCCGACGGATCATATTGCGCCACCTGTTTAGGATGGGACTTTGATGTCATAATTTCATTAAGTGGGGCTAGGGATCCTGGGTTGACTCTGTAGCCACTTGGTAAATAGCTGAGGCACCCATGGGGGGAGGGAGAGAGGGGATGTAAAAAAGTAAAGATGGAAGCAGCAATTGTGTAATCAAAGCTCTGCCCCTTTTTCCTTGTGATGCACAAGCTCATATGGTTTGACACGCATAAAAGGGGGAGGTTGGTTGTGCTGTCGTGGCTGCCATCTTGACCTTGTGCCCATCTTAAGACTAACTCTGGGCGGATTACAACCAATAAAGCAATATATACAATCATAAAACAAAAAACGATAAAGCCAAAAAACAGAAAAACCTGGTGCCACAACCACACTTGCTTGATGGATTTGTTGATCCTCCCCCTGTGGACACTCAGAGTCCATTGTATTCTTCAGGGATTTATTTTGCTCAGCATCCTATAAAGTTGCGTGCAGTATTAATTTGATGTGAGAGGTGATGTGAAGTTTTGGAGCTCATTGCCACCTGTAACTCTATCATTTCTGCTCAACTTATAAATAAATCAGAGTCTGATGAAAGCACTGAAGTTCAAGTATGATACAGACAAGACAGAGACTGTATTAGTCAAAAAGAGCATTTCTTAAAAAAATTTTAAATTTTTTTTAAAGAAGATAGTTATAAAAGCATCAGCTTGAATATACTCCTGGATTTAACTCTGTACAAGATGCGCACCTTTGGCAGGAATGTATGTTTCCATGGCTAAGGTTAATGTATCAATCATGCCTGTTTAGGGCGATGGCAACACATCTTAATCACCTGACCAAAACAATGCCAGGCGCATCCAGCAAACCACAGCCCAGAGAAAGGTCATGTCCAAGGTTCAGGCAAATGTTTATTCTAGGCTCTGTGTGTTTCATCAACGCAGCCTCCTTCAGTGCTATCTAACAAACTATATACACATTTTTCCATATTTAATCATAAAAATAACCAAATAACCAAATACTAAACTACAATATGATTTACAAAAAATTTGCAAGAATGGGGGCAGGGTGGTGGTGGTGCTGGAATCAAGTTCAGCAAGTCCTGAATATTGTTCAATTTCCAAACTAGGTATGATCTGTAAAGTTCTTACAGCTCTTAAAAGAACACATTTTCTTGCACAGGTTTTCCAAGTTCTAAGATCTTTCAGAGAGCCCATTTCCCATTGTATGATTGCTATGAGAATCGCTTCCATCAGGAAGATAAGAAGGCCCACCTTGATGGTCATGGAATTTTGCAGAAGAAAGCAGCACAACTCTGAGGGGAAGAACCATGTTTATTGCAGGGATCGTTGGGTGCCTGCTTCCATAGGGAAATAATAAATAAACAAACCAAAAATTTATTATTTATTTTTATTTTATTTATTGTCTATCCCGCCTTTATTATTTTTATAAATAACTCAAGGCAGTGAACATACCTAATACTCCTTCCTCCTCCTCTTTTCCCCATGACAACAGCCCTGTGAGGTGGGTTGGGCTGAGAGAGAACAACTGGCCCAAGGTCACGCAGCCGGCTTTCATGCCTAAGGCGGGACTAGAACTCTCAGTCTCCTGGTTTCTAGCCTGTTACCTTAACCACTAGACCAAACTGGCTCTTAGAAAATAATAATGAATAGAACAGAACAGAATAGAATCTGTAGAGCCCTCCATCCCAACACACACACACCTATCTTTCCAAGACTAGAGTGTATTTGGAGACAGAAAACTGGCATGGATCCACTTTTATCTACCAAATGTGTTTTCTTAATTTTTGTTGACTGTAATCCTAACCCTAACCCTTCTCTTTTTAAAAGGTTATCCGAGAGGGGCCACTTCCACTCCTGATTAGTTCTTCAGAGTTTGACTTTCCACAGGCTTTAGATGTCCCTGCCCATTTATCTGAATTAACAGGTCAGTTTTTTCTTTTAACTCTTTCAAGGTCAGCAGCCCATTCACTACATTTCCCCTCATCAAGTGCAAATTACTGTAGACACTCTGGGTCACAGAGGAATATTGCTCTAGTGAAGCTAAAATGTAGCCGGAGCATGCATGGATTGATTTACAGCCTTACAGGCAGCGAAATGATCACCCCTCTCGTTAATTCATGGTCTCCCTGTCAGGAATTGATTTGTGGTTTATGCATTTGCAAATTTGCTTTTCACCAAGTAAGGAAAAAGGCAAAAAAACCCAAACAAACAAACCCTTTCTCAATAGAAAACATGAGACAAAAGAAACCACCCAATTAATAGTTTTTATTTAATAACAAAAAACAAAATCCAGCAGTTCTCAGAAGAATGCAATCAATAAAAACGTGAAATGTAAAGCAAACATCATGAGTCGTTTACCAGAGTTTTGTCTGGTACCCAGCTGTGAAGGACCCATGGCTTATCAGGTACAAATGGCTAAGATCAATATTTAACTAAATTCCTAAAATTCCATTCAGTACAACTGGCAGCTGGCACCTACAGTTTCTTGTTATTTACCAGCAGAAACTCTGGGGTGAAGGCACCACCATCAGGGCCAAACTAGACATTCAGGAGAGATCTAATTATTGAAACTTGAGTCTCTGATTAGCATCTAAAACTTCAATAAGGGTGAGTGAGATGTTGTTTGTCAATGGCAAGGAAAAATGCAAATTGTATCCTCGCATCTGGAGGCCTACAGGTTCCTCATCACTGTTTTATGTGGAGCTCTTTTAGCCCAATAAATTAGAACTCAGATTGTGAAAGTGTGAAAGGTCCCCTCTCATAAAGGCATTTCTCTATTATAAGTGGTGATCATACTTGTCTTCTATCATATTTGATAGAACTTTATGCTATCCTTAAGCAGAGAATGATGGGGGCTCAATGGTTTTTCTTATTTATTTATTAAATTTATATAGCCTCCCATCTCACACTTGTGACTCTTGTTTTATCACGTAGGAGCAAGCAATGCTTTTTGGTTCTCTATCATAGATTTAATTTACTAGAGCCTGCTTCTGACAGTTTTCTGAAGGCCAGTTTTCTCTGTGGGCCACATGGAGTCCAATTAAATGTCAATCTGGTATGATAGAAAGATTCTAGCAATTAATAAAACTGTTGATCTGAGTGTTAATGGCATTTAAAAATGATAATTGGGGAGGAAAACTTGTATTGTGTATATGTGTGGTGAAAGGTCCCCTGTGCAAGCACCGAGTCATGTCTGACCCTCTGGGGGGACGCCGCTTTCGTGACATTTTCTTGGCAGACTATAGCGGGGTGGTTTGCAATTGCCTTCCCCAGTTGTAATTACCTTTCCTCCAGCAAGCTGGGTACTCATTTTGCCAACCTCGGAAGGGTGGAAGGCTGAGTCGACCTGAGCCGGCTACCCGAGAGAGAATCCAGCTTCCGCTGGCATCGAACTCTGGTCATGGGAAGAGTTTCGGTTGCAATACTGCCGCCTAGCACTCTGCACCACACAAGGCTGTAGAACTCAGATTAGTTCATAGCTTTTTGGGGAAAAAATACTTCAGTTAAATACAATGAAAAATAATTTCCCTTCCGTGGTGGTATTACTTAATGTCTTCTGCAGGTTCAATCCTTTTAATATGTAAGGATTTTGTTTAATATATAAGCTTTTGTTTTCATTGCTGAGTAAAGCAAAAAAATTATTTGAAGTTGGAAAAGTAGCTGGATTCTCTCTGTAACCTTGTTGCCATGCACAAGACCACGGGGAGAAAGGACTTTTGCTTGCACTTGTTCCACATCAGTTCCCGTGCAGCTGCCTTCACTTTTCTAGAGTGAAACCAGAAATATGTCACTGCTGTCATTTCTCCAAAGAAGTTCACCCCATACCCAGGAACCAGGAAAAATTTTTTTTTTAAAAAAACTTCCATGTTTCTGTGTGCCGACTAGCCCTTAGGAATTCCACCAGTGAACTCCAAAGAAAGTGATCCTTTTTAAATGTTGCAGAAAATGGCAACCAAAATGATCAAAGGGATGTAGCAACTCCTAGACGATGAAAAATTACAATTTTTTAGGTGAGGTAAAGAAGCATGATAGTGGAGCAAAGAGATTTACTCTATAGGAGTAAAAAGTGACCTGCACTGGGGATAAAAAGGAAATATTAAACTATAGCATACTCTTGTTGCCAAACAACTTAAAGGCATGTTCTACAGGCTATTGCAAGCCTAATGTTGCATTGACAAGAAAATGATTTCCTATCAAATTAGAAGGAAATATTGATGTGCCTCTGGATACAAATCTGATTTGTTTTTTTAACTATTAGTTGCAGCAAACAGAAGGTAACACCTTCTCATGATTTACCACATCCAGCACAAAATCCGGAGGTCATTTTTCTTTTAAATAAAAGCTACACAGCATAAAAAATGTGCAAACATCAAAAATAGAGGAGGCAGATGGAAGGAGAAAGACTGTTTCACAACTAAACTGGGTTAAGTGCATGTTCAAAATGTTATCATTTTCTATGACAGCTAATGGCATTCTAATTCAATGACCACTCTCCACTTCTGAGGGGTTTTGGTCTAAAGCCAGATCAGTGGAGAACATCTAGCCAGCAGTTGTGGTCACACAAAGGCCTTGTCTGGCAAAATCTGTCTAGCCCCCAACCTATGAACAATAATCAGTGCATCACAGAGGGCTCAAGAGGCTCTGCGTAATACTCTGTTTTTCTTGCAACAGACACAGACTTGACAATTACCAGCTCAGCCCTGCGGCAAATATCAGAGATCAGGTCTTTCATAGCCAGAATGAGATCTTGGATCACAACCAGTCTTTCTGGACAATTTGGAGCCTGAGGCTAAGAGGTAAAGGAGGTCCCTTTTAACACTTTACCATTCAACTGGCAAATGAAGAAATAGGACGTGATGACCTTGATCTGGGCAGGGTAATTTGGAGGGGAGGGATTCTTGTACTGTTGATGTACAATCACTTCTGTATCATAACCGCTCAAGAAACTTAAGCAAGGGAAGTTCTACAAACACCCAATTCTCTATAACATCAGTACCTGTTTCACAGATACTATTTATTTTATTTTTAGATTTAACTTTTTTTTATTTGTTCAATCCTGTCTGATTCTTGGAGACCGCCTAGACAAATCCCCGCAGTTTTCATGCAAAGGTTTTTCAGAAATGGTTTGCCATTGCTTCCTTCCTAGGGCTGAGAGAAAGTGACTGGCCGAAGTTCACCAGCTGGCTTTGTGCCTAAGGCAGGACTAGAACTCATAGTCTCCCGGTTTCTAGCCTGATGCCTTAAACACTGCACCGAACTGGCTCTTTCTGATTTCATATTACGCTACTGCAAAGTAAACATATTTTCAAGTCTGGGCTGAGTTTAAAACTACATTTTCCACATGACTACATAGTTACTCTTAATAACATCTACTGCTCCCTTTCAGTTAATAGAATCCATATACTTAGCCCAGGTGTGTGGGGATAGATTAGATAAGATACATGAATTGTATTAATCAGGATTATGATGCAGGCTTAGTTGCACTGCCTCCATTCCATCCTGTAACAAGGTCAGCACAAAAATGGATCCTTAGCCATACCAAAGCTGACAATAACTTACAGATTTTCAGAAAATCTGTGAGTTAGAAAACAACAATATTTTCATTGCATGTTGCATATGTATCCAACATGTGGCATTTAAAGTTGATTTCTGTACAGAAACCACACTTTCACAGAACCTCACTGGTTTTAAAAATACATGTATGGCAATAATTGGGATTAGTAACTGCGATTCTCTAGGTTGTAAAAAATGTGCCTCATGTTCACCTTTGAAACACAGTCAATATTGCACTGTGTTCATTGCATGTTCTTCCTTAACAGCAAGTGTCATGGCACTTGTAGAGGGCATAGGGAATGGCCTTGAAGGACAGGAGGAAGAGCTGCTACCAAGGCAGCGGTCAGATAAGAGGGGCTTGAGCCCAGGCCAAGAAAATAACCTGAGAAAACATTTCAGACAAGCCCCTCCCTAGTTCACATGAAGATAAAGTGAAGGAGGAGGAAGCACATTCAGACTTGCAAGATTCTGTTGCTAGAGCTGTTGCAATAAAAGAGTCCTCCTGAGATATGGACAGGCCAACAGCTGGCCTTCTAGAAGGCTCCAAAGACCTGGCTATTTCCTCAGGCACTGGGGCCAGGGTGCTAATGAAGTTCTGATGTGGGTGTGGGTGTATTTGTTACTGAGACTTTTTAGGGCCCTCAACTTGTTTATTTTTCCTGCAGTGGATTATGATTATGATTTTGGTTTTGTTTTATCATTGTTCACTGCCCAGAGTGCCTTTGGTAGATGGCAGCCATATATATAAGCTAAATAATTAAATGGTATTCAAAGGAGATATAATGTAGATCCTTTGCTAGTCTCTGAGATTCCACCTGCAACGATGAGACAAAATGTGAACTGACTGCATTCATTACGATCAGCGGAGACTCATCACTGAACTTGACAAAAAAAAAATCAAACACATTGCAAGGAACATATCATTACTTGGGGAGGAAGTCCTTCTCTATAATTTTGCACTTAGGCTATCCAGTATTAAGTATCAAGGAAAAAGCCTGTTCTAGCTTAACCCAGTACAATGACATAGTTAAATGATTGTTCTCCGAAAATGCACAAGAAGTAAAAACAATAATAGCTGTATATGATATTTAATTAGGAAATTACTCTATTCCAACAGCTATACAATGAATGTCTTTATCAACCTTCTCCAACTCTACAAATTTTCACCTAAGTCTTATGTTTGAATCAGTGATAGCAAATGAACTAAGACTATTAATGGTAAAAATCGGTTACATGTATAATAATCAATTGACCTTAAGAAGGCCTTTATCAATGCTATTATATTTTACTTATTGATTTGTTTATTTAAATAATTTATATAGCTGCCCAGCTCACAACAGTGACTCTGGACACAGATTAAATTACAGCTACAAGCAATGACCCATGCTGAATGACTATAATAGCCTTTGTAACTACGTGAGGATTCTGCAAGCAAGCATTCAGTAGTGTTTATTTACATAGGAAAGACAAGACCACACTGTTATAACAATAGAATGAATAAATGACAATATAATGATATTGGGCTTATCTGAATGATCTCTTGATACTTCCCTGTTCCCCAAGTTCTGGAGCGGACCAAATTAGTTGGACAGCTTGACAGATACCTGTAGAGCAGCATTTCTCAACCTTGGCAGCTTTAAGATAGGTGGATCATATTTCCATGTACTCTTCGTCAACTTGAATTGAATTGAAAATTGAAAATTGAGTCTTCTTCAGGCTAATCACACCTGATGTGTATTTCTCATAATTGTTTTCCTTCCAGGCCTCTTATTATTATGTGTGGTCTCTTTTGAATATGTTTGAACATTATCCTCCTTCTAGATATAGTATTATAGTCTGTAGTATTGCCTTTCCAACAACCTAAGAGACAGCTTTATACATGGACTTCACCAGATGGACAACACCGAAATCAGATTGACTACATCCTTTGCAGCCAAAGGTGGCGGACATCTATACAGTCGGTAAAAACAAGACCTGCAGCTGACTGTAGTTCCGATCACGAACTTCTTCTTGCACAATTTAGGATCAGACTAAAGAGATTAGGGAAGACCCACAGATCAGCTAGATATGAGCTCACTAATATTCCTAAGGAATATGCAGTGGAGGTGAAGAACAGATTTAAGGGACTGGATTAGTAGATAGGGTCCCAGAAGAACTATGGACAGAAGTTCACAACATTGTTCAGGAGGCGGCAACAAAATACATCCCAAAGAAAGAGAAAACCAAGAAGGCAAAATGGCTGTCTGCTGAGACACTAGAAGTAGCCCAAGAAAGAAGGAAAGCAAAAGGCAACAGTGATAGGGGGAGATATGCCCAATTAAATGCAAAATTCCAGAGGTTAGCCAGAAGAGATAAGGAATTATTTTTAAACAAGCAATACGCGGAAGTGGAAGAAGACAATAGAATAGGAAAGACAAGAGACCTCTTCCAGAAAATTAGAAACTTCGGAGGTAAATTCCAGGCCAAAATGGGTATGATCAAAAACAAAGATGGCAAGGACCTAACAGAAGAAGAAGAGATCAAGAAAAGGTGTCAAGAATATACAGAAGACCTGTATAGGAAGGATAACAATATCGGGGATAGCTTTGATGGTGTGGTCAGTGAGCTGGAGCCAGACATCCTGAAGAGTGAGGTTGAATGGGCCTTAAGAAGCATTGCTAATAACAAGGCAGCAGGAGACGACGGCATCCCAGCTGAACTGTTCAAAATCTTGCAAGATGATGCTGTCAAGGTAATGCATGCTATATGCCAGCAAATTTGGAAAACACAAGAATGGCCATCAGATTGGAAAAAATCAACTTATATCCCCATACCAAAAAAGGGAAACACTAAAGAATGTTCAAACTATTGAACAGTGGCACTCATTTCACATGCCAGTAAGGTAATGCTCAAGATCCTGCAAGGTAGACTTCAGCAACACATGGAGTGAGAATTGCCAGATGTACAAGCTGGGTTTAGAAAAGGCAGAGGAACTAGGGACCAAATTGCCAATATCTCTAGATAATGGAAAAAGCCAGGGAGTTTCAGAAAAACATCTATTTCTGTTTTATTGACTATTCTAAAGCCTTTGACTGTGTGGACCATAACAAATTGTGGCAAGTTCTTAGCGGTATGGGGATACCAAGTCATCTTGTATGCCTCCTGAAGAATCTGTATAACGACCAAGTAGCAACAGTAAGAACGGACCACGGAACAACGGACTGGTTTAAGACTGGGAAAGGAGTACGGCAGGGCTGTATACTCTCACCCTACCTATTCAACTTGTACGCAGAACACATCATGCGACAAGCTGGGCTTGAGGAATCCAAGGCTGGAGTTAAAATTGCTGGAAGAAACATTAACAATCTCAGATATGCAGATGATACCACTTTGATGGCTGAAAGCGAAGAGGAACTGAGGAGCCTTATGATGAAGGTGAAAGAAGAAAGGGCAAAAGCTGGCTTGCAGCTAAACCTCAGAAAAAACAAGATTATGGCAACCAGCTTGATTAACTGGCAAATAGAGGGAGAAAATGTAGAAGCAGTGAAAGACTTCGTATTTCTAGGTGCGAAGATTACTGCGAATGCTGACTGCAGTCAGGAAATCAGAAGACGCTTAATCCTTGGGAGAAGAGCAATGACAAATCTCGATAAAATAGTGAAGAGCAGAGACATCACACTGACAACAAAGGTCCACATAGTTAAAGCAATGGTGTTCCCCATCATAACATATGGCTGCGAGAGCTGGACCATAAGGAAGGCTGAGAGAAGGAAGATCGATGCTTTGGAACTGTGGTGTTGGAGGAAAATTCTGAGAGTGCCTTGGATTGCAAGAAGATCAAAGCAGTCCATCCTCCAGGAAATAAAGCCAGACTGCTCACTTGAAGGAATGGTATTAAAGGCCAAACTGAAATACTTTGGCCACATAATGAGAAGACAGGACACCCCGGAGAAGATGCTGATGCTAGGGAGAGTGGAGGGCAAAAGGAAGAGGGGCCGACCAAGGCCAAATGGACGGATGATATTCTAGAAGTGATTGATTCAACACCCTGGGGGAGCTGGGGGTGTTGACGACCGACAGGAAGCTCTGGCATGTCGGCTGGTCCATGAAGTCACGAAGAGTCGGAAGCGACTAAACGAATAAACAAAAGTATTGCCTTCCTTCTAAAGATACTAACATTACATGGCTATCCAAAACTAGCCATTTTAAAAAGATCCAGCTAAATAAATAAACAGTCCTCTGTATTACAGCCCCAAAGAGAGGCAATTCCACTTAAGAGGCACAATAATTTTTCTTGCAAATTATCACTAAGGGTAAAAATGCTATGTTGTCTTTCACTTTTTTGGCATGAATGCCAATGAATAAACAAAGGAGGAAGCCTTCTGCTAATGTGTTGCTAGTGTTACTTTGCAGAGGCAAAGCTTTGAAACAATAGTGTCTTTATTATCAAGTGACTGAATAAATAATAACACCCTCAACTTTCTTCTTCATTCTGCAAACCTCCCAAAACAAAACAGCTTAGGACTCACTTAGGCCAGGATTCCTCAGACCTGTGTTCTCCACTTTTGTTGGGTTCTTACCGCAACCAAAATAGCTCTTGGCCATCTTCACTAAGAGGTTATGGCAGAGGATATCAGATTGGGGAAGGCAGATTTAGCTCCGTATGTGACCTTCAGATTCTTTGCCTCACATATGCACCCATTCATTTGTGAGGCAATGCCTTCTGATACTCTTTTCACTACTCACATCAGGGCCATTCATCAAATGTGGGAAGGTGATTCCTAAATTTCAGGGTGACAGAGTTTTCACTGCTATACAGAAAAGGAGAATTTCAGAAAAGCAGCTACTCTTACAACACTGGCGAGAAAGCCTGTGAACAAGGAAAGCAGAAGGAATTCAGAAATACCAGAAATCCAAACAGTTTGACAGTCCCATATATAAGAATTCACTGTTCCCCTTTCACTGTAAAAAGAGGAGGATTTCTGCAGGTTAAAAGTTGGGCTTTCAACTGTTAAGGACTGATATTTCTGATATGGGCTCTACTTCTTCTTTGCTCATACGCTAGCTGCAGAGATTTACCCGAAACCAGGTACAAAGCACGATCCAATTCATGGTGCGTACAAGGGGACGCTGCCCGCATTCTGTACTGGAAGCTTACTAGCTTGCCCGTTGAATCCTGCTCTAATATGGCTGCTGGGCTGGCATTCACTGCAGTCTCTATGGCACATTCCTCCACAGAGGGAACCAGCAGTTGAAGAGGGAGAGCCTCAGGAGGACTAGGAAAGGACACTGCAGCTTTTCTCCTTTCATTCTGCCCAATGATAAAGTCAGTTCTAGTTTAAAAGCACATTTTCATATTTTTAAAAATATATTGAGTTATATTTTAATGACATCAACTTGAGTGTATGAATACCCCACTGCAATGAACTGAACAGTAAATCTGAATCACTGGAAGTTTTCCAAGATGCTTTCATATTCTGCTGTGGTTTAACGGTATGCTTAAATGAGTATAGGTACTTCCCCCAGTTAAGAGTGTTTATACTCCATTTCTCTTTGTCTAAATTATTCTGGTTTCATGTTTTATTAATCAGCATCCCATGGGTAGCCTGAATATTATGGGTACCCCCTCCATCAATCATCAGGATCCTTGATGTTGGATGCCCCCCATGTGATCCAGACTACCATGTGATGCTAAATGCAAGTAGTCTTCGTTTAATGACTACCTCGTTTAAGGATTGTTTGCAGTTACAACGGTGATGAAAAAGTAATTTTGTGACCAATCTTCACATTTATGACCTTTGCAGGTTGGTAAAACGAATTCCTTTCCAGCTGAAGTAAGGTCGTAAGCACATGTGCGGATTCACTTCGTGACTGCTTCACTTAATGACCAGGTTGCCAGTCCTAACTGTGGTTACTAAACAAGGATTACCTGTAACCATATACTACCAGACAAGTATTTGGCAGCTATCATGCTAAAAATATAATTCATGAATTGAGATTCACTTAGGGGGAATACTGCATTTCAGCCTGGGCTCAGGGTTGCATTGCAGAAACCACTAGACTTTTTGTAATTGTATTAACATCTTTTTTCTCTTTTAGGCCATGATTTTAGAACTTGTATGCAAGAGGAGATTGAATTGTTACTGCTTCAGTGGCAAATTAGATCTCATTTCATTTTTCCTTCAGACAGTTTAAATGAAAAGTCAAATAAGAACAACTGTTTTCAACAGATATCATTGTATCAATAGGACAACCTGATATACATGTATGCATTTATGTACTGTATGTACAGATAGTCCTCAACTTACAACTGTTCGTTTAACAGCAAAGTTACAACAGCCTCAGAGAAAGTGCTTCACAACCAATACTCATACTTATGACCGTTGTGCCACTCCCATGGTCACATGATTGCAATTCAGGCACTTGGCAACCAGCTCACATTGACAATTGATTGCAGCATCCTGCAGTCATGTGATCAGCAAAAAGTATCCATTGGAGAAGCTGGATTTGCTTAATGACCACATGATTCACTTGTGAATCAGACACAGATTAACTGAGGTTCACAGAAAAGTGATTATTTGATTCAAACAAGATCTAGTTTCTTCAAAACACAAGCTCTAGGTGACTTCCGGTGGGGACAAGGCAGACTGAACAGCTGTGCCCGCAGGCTTAGTGGGCAGAACTGACAATGTGGCATTTTTTTCGGGCTCAGTCAGGTTTTCCTGAAGCCCAGGAGTGTTTTTCCAGGAAAGGAAAACATTTGGAATCACCCCATCTGCCCTCCGGACAGTGGCTTGCAGCCAGAAGATCACAAACAGCATTTGTGCTTGACCGGTAAGGGCAGCTGGGAGGCTGGGACGTCACCATTTCCAAGCTGCACTGTAGCCGATACTAAGACCAGCCACCCCATTTCTAAATCACCCAATTCATTTATTTATTTAAGTATATGGCGCTGCGGGTTAAACCGCTGAGCTGTCGATCGGAAGGTCGGTGGTTCGAAACCGCGTGGCGGGGTGAGCTCCCGTTGTTAATCCCAGCTCCTGCTCACCTAGCAGTTCGAAAACATGCAAATGTGAGTAGATCAATAGGTACCACTTCGGCGGGAAGGTAACGGCGTTCCGTGTCATCATGCTGGCCACATGACCCGGAAGTGTCCTATGGACAACGCCGGCTCTAAGGCTTAGAAACGGAGATGAGCACCGCCCCCTAGAGTCGGACACGACTGGACTTTACGTCAAGGGAACCTTTACCTTTACCTACCCTAAGAGAGGGTTTCTACAGCAACGAAAAGCAGGTTCTCTTGGTGCTTATCGTTATTTTTGGGATTATTTTTTTTAAAAAAATCAGTTAAAGTTTTGGCTTGTTTTCCATCCAAATAATAAGAAGGATTGAAAGTAAATAATTGTCTCCCTGTTATTATCTTTGTACTAAATTTGAAGATATTAGCATTTTCCTACATGTTGAATCTGCTGTTTTCAACTTTCGGTTATCTGCTTCTACTTTCCCTGGGGAACTGTCTGCATATCTCACTTTCACTTGTGTAAACACATTCTGTAACTCCTTCATATCCTCAACTTTTGCTGGTTAAGCTCCTAGGGGGCGCCATAATCTATTGCTTGAAGCATGGAGTATCTTAAACAAACTTTCTCTGACTTCCACTGAGATTTCAAATAGATTCTTTCTGATTCTTACCAAGTTTTTATGCAAGGCATTCAGGACATTGTGGAAATATGAGGTTTAAAATGTGTCATCTAGTTGGGGATGTTGTGGAGGAAACTCAGGAATTTAGCAGTGACAGAAACGTCTCTTCAGCTTCTGTTGAAATGCTGGATGAAGATCAGATAGTTGAGTTGAAGAAATTAAAGGAAAATATCAAGTTGCAAGCTATAAGTGAAATTGATCTTCTGGAACACCATGGAAAAGAAGGGGTTATTGTGTATGGGAGGTTTCTTGAAGAGAAGTCAGAATTTTTGAGGGGAGCAGTTGGGCTGTTTGATTTCTGTAAGAAAAAGGCTCTGTGTGCATTGTGGGGACACATGAATGCTTTGGTCTATTTTTAAGTGGGATAAGGGTTTAAGAATATTTATCTGGATTGCTTTTAGGGTTTGGCTGATTTTATTTATCTTTAATGATTTGGATTAAGATTAAGGTATAAAAATATTATTTAGTTGTATATCCTTGCTGTTAAAAGTCGGAAGTCACCTCTTTCTGTAACTCATAAAAAAAAATTTCTCTTGTGTTTTCACACTTTTTCTTTTTTCTTTTTCTTTGTAATTCTTTGTTTTTCTGTAGCTTTTATCTTTGTCTGAAACTTAATAAAATTCTTATTAAAAAAAACACAGAGAAGCTCTAGGCAAGATTATTGATACAGCACCACTAGCGTGGATTATAAACCAACAGAAGTTAAAGCTGATGCGCAGATGGCTTTATATAACGCAATGAGCCTAGCTGATGGTTAATTCTGAATACACCCCAATGTTTCTCTGATTGGCAATGGGTGGGAAATGACCCATTACCATTAAACAAGTAGCAGTGGCTGCAGACAGACATGCAAGATGGCAGATGGAAGATCATAGAATCGTAGAATCGTAGAATCATAGGTTTGGAAGGAACCTTGGAGGTCTTCTAGTCCAACCCTTGCCCAATGCAGGAATCCTCAGACCATGCTGGACAAATGGCTGTTCAGTCCATGAAAAGGTATGTTCATGTGTAATGATAAACTGTGCTTGCCCCATTGTCTGAACACACCCATAGAATTGGACTTCGGTGTCTGTGGCAAAAGCTAGTCCCAATAATGTACAGCATGCTCCATTTCCTGATGGAAAAATTGTATTAATCAAGCATGTTAATGTTTTCTGAAAATGTTGATTGATGAAATAAGATCAACATTTGATCATAAAGCAATCCTTGCTTTTTTACATATTGGAAGGGGGAAATGTTATACACATACATACATACATATATACATTGCAAATTAAAATCTATGATTTGCCTGATTTTTGTAAGCTCGAATGCTGGGACAGATACAGAACAAGCATTAAATTTTTATTACTCCAGCCAGCATACCAGACTTTGCATCTGTTTGAATAGCTGAAATGTGATGGGCATTTGTATCATGAGAACTGAGTACAGTAAAACAAGTCTGTAGCCTCTTTTTCCAAGGCCACTTTCAGAAAAATGGATGAATCTTTTTTTTTTATCACACAAACCCCTGGGGATCCTAATCTGTTTTGAGATAAGAATTCTAAAAATCCCACATGAGGATACACTTATACAATTAGATGTTAACACCAGTTTCATGGTTTGAATTTAAACCAGTAACCTACAAAGGAAAAAGCCCCCTTTTCTCAATCCTCTGAGATGAGACAAAAAATAAAATCATCTTCTTGGGTTCTGTATTTAAATTTAAAACTCATTAATAAAGCTGAAATTATTCAGGCTAGGTAAACAAGTATTAGGTTCTTTTTAAAAGGAGGGGGTATATTTTTATTGTGTCTAGGCAAAGTTTCAGATGTCAGAGATAGATGTATGACTTAAAGGCTGAACTGTAGAACACAAATCACATGTATTTATTTAATCCCGCAAATGAGGAAAGATAGCTATGCTAATCAACTGGCTTCTTTATGACAAGTGGTAGATATTCCAGCTGGAACTATGACACAGTTTCCATCATTTTATCTATGGTATAGCCAGTTTGGTGTAGTGATTAATGCACCAGGCTAGAAATGGGAGACCATAAGTTCTAGTCCTGCCTGAGGCACAAAGCCAGCTGGGTGACCTTGGGCCAGTCACTCTCACTCAGCCCTAGGAAGGAGGAGGCAATGGCAAACCCATTCTGAAAAGCCTTGCCAAAAAAACCTGCAGGGACTAGTCCAGGCAGTCGCCAGGAGTCAACACTGACTCAAAAGACACACACACAAAAGGACTTTATACCAATATTCTCCCTATCTCTAGAGCATCTCAAGGAAATTATGAATTCTCCCAAAAGGGAAGGGAGCTTAGCTGGCAAAAATACCTACACAGAGATTAAGTCCCCTCTTCCAAGGCATACCAGATATGTAGCTCTACATGGACTTCCTTATAAGAAGAATGATATGGGGCCTTTTTTATGCTGTAATCATGAGATTTCTCTGTGCCTGCCTGACAAAGTATAGCTGTTTTTAGAATTTGAGACATAGCAAAATTTTGGTGCCACAAATCAGAAGAGAAGTTTGACAGAGGGGAGCAAAGTGGGATGTATCTACCAGATTTGCAGTTTAAAACTCCACCATATAGGGAAAAAAATAAATTACAACATGCAAAGAATAAGCACTTATGTATACATATATATGCTGTCTGTTAGCAGATTGCTAGGAAAGCCTTTGGCCCAGGAGAGATCAGAAAAGTCACACACCAGGCATTTCTATAAAAATAATTTTATTTACAGAAAGCAAACATATTTACAGGCTCTCAGTGAGAGCTGCTTAATTCTCTACATGCCTACACAGAAGGGAAACTGAAACTAAAACAAGTCCAGGCAAGTTCTTCTCCCCAGGTGCAAAAATTAACATCCGAAAAGAGGACAATTAAATTCAACCTCTTCACCCAGCCGAAATGATTAGTTACCATAGTAATCTTAATCTGTAGTAGAAAACATATTAACACTGTCTCCTGGAAAGAGTAGAATTAAAGGAAACTGAAGAGTAGAATAGAGAAGAATCAGGCATATGGAAGTTGAACATTTGCCACTACAAGGGAGGCTACACCTTCATGAATGAAACCAAACTATAAGCTGTATGAGCTAAATTTGCTTGTAATTGGAAGGCACAGTAAATATATAAAGCCACCAGTAAAACAGGACATGTGATTCTTGCAAATGTCTGGTAATTCATTTCAAATTCCACAAAACAAGCCTTCCTGGAGAAAGGTGTATGTCTGCAATTCTTATCTGGCATACATCCATTTAACTCAGGCTTTCCCCAGCCTGGTGCCCTTCAACACTAGTGGGTTAGAGAATTCTGGCAATTCTCAGACCTTAGTCCTAAATTAAGCTTTCTTAAATATCACGTAACTGACGACAACCTCCAAGATTACAACATACCATGACTTGTATGGACTTTCCTATCAGATTAAGAAAGGGCATAATTTATTTTTCAAAACAAGAACTTGCAGATTTAAGATAAAATGGAGATCAGATAATAACCTTGTGAAATATGTTTGTTGGGTAGAGTTACGATTTGTTCTGAATGCCAGTTTCAATAATGCAGGAAGCAGTATTGTTTCTTGAGCTGCTGTTTGTCTGCAAAAACTGATTTAAAAACAGGGCTATGATGATGAAAGAAAGAAAAAAAGAAAGAAGGAAGGAAGGAAAGGAAGGAAGGACCTCTTTACTGAACACTACACCTGAATAGCTGGGCTCACGTTTTATGATGTGTCTAAAGTATCCAAATAGATACTTCACTCAGCAAATGTTTCACTGTGTGTGAGGTCTATGTACACGTAGGTGTTCTAATGTGCATATAGGTGCCCTACACATGAAACTTATTTATCTATCTATCTATCTATCTATCTATCTATCAAATTTGTCGCCGCCCATCTCCTCCCACTGGAGGGACTCTGGGCGGTTTACAACAAACTCCTCAATAAAACAATAAATATATAAAATACATTATAAAATTACCAATTATTAATAATATAGATAAAAATAAAGTCCAGATGGCTATTCAATCTTCATGTGGAAGGGGTGCTTCAAGGCATTAGCCAACCCCAGGCCAGCTGGCAGAGCCAGGTCTTCAAGTTTCTCCGAAAGGCCAGGAGCGATGGGGCTAGCCTCACCTCCGGGGGCAAGATGTTCCAAAGCGTGGGCGCTACTGCAGAGAAAGCCCACCTCCTGGACCCCACCAGATGGAATTCTCTTACCAATGGGGTCCTCAGCATGCCCTCTCTGCAAGATCGAGTGGGGCGGGTAGATGTAATGGGGAAGAGGCAGTCCCTCAGGTAGCCTGGCCCCATGCCTTGTAGGGCTTTAAAGGTGATAACCAACACATTGAATTGGACCCGAAAGCAAACTGGTACCCAGTGCAGCTCACGTAGCAAAGGTGTTATATGCGCCCTTCTAGGGGCACCACAAATAGCCCACACGGCTGCATTTTGGACCAGCTGAAGCTTCCAGATACTCTTCAAGGGTAGCCCCATGTAGAGCGCATTGCAGTAGTCAATATGGGAGATAACAAGGGCATGAGTGACAGGAGGGCCTCCCAGTCCAGGAAGGGGCGTAACTGGCGCACAACACGAAGCTGCGCAAAGGCCCTCCTGGCCACGGCTGCCACCTGCTCTTCGAGCAGGAGCCATGAGTCCAAGAGGACCCCCAGATTCTGCACTGGGTCTGTCTGGGGCAGTGTAACCCCATCCAGAACCAAAGATGACAAAGTCCCGGATACGGAAGAGCCCTTAACCCACAGCCACTCCGTCTTACCAGGGATCAGTTGAAGCCTGTTGTTCCCCATCCAGGCCCCCACAGCCTCCAGGCACCTGGAGAGGGCAGTCACAGCATCACTTACTTCACCTGGGATGGAGATATACAGTTGAATATCATCAGCATACTGATGATACCTCATCCCATGGTGACGGATGATCTCACCCAGCGGTTTCATGTAGATGTTGAATAGGAGAGGAGAGAGAACTGAATCCTGCTGCACCCCACAATGGAGGGGCCGAGGGTCAGATCTCTCCCCCCCATCACCACCAACTGGGACCGGCCCTGGAGGAAGGAGGTAAACTAGCGCAAATCCACGCCGCCCAGCCCCAACTCCCTGAGCTGCCCCAAAAGGATGCCATGGTCGATGGTATCGAAAGCCACTGAGAGATCAAGGAGAGCGAGGATGGATGCACTACCTCCATCCCACTCCCGCCAGAGATCATCCGTAAGTGCAACCAAGGCCATTTCCATCCCATATCCAGTAATCACTTACTTCTTTGGGGTTTGTAAATTTCAAGATGTTCTAGCCTGTTCCTACTAAAGTGCTTAGTATGAATTTCCTGACCACTTCCTGGTCAGACTCTCAGTACATTGACCCACCCTGTGTTCCTCTGGAGCACAGCTGGTCCAAGTTCATTCCTTGGTCCTAAATGTTACCTGGGAAGCTCAAGCTTGACTCTCCTGTTAAGTAGCATGTGAAAAACAAAAACCTCTACAGCACTGGTTACTTTTGTAGTTGATCAGCACGGGGCAAATATTTGCAGTAATATTAGGATGTTATTAGTTACTACAATTACTTGCATGCTGCCTGATTCACAGGACTTTCTTATGGGGGGGATGAAGCCTGTCAAAATTCATAAACATGAAATAGAGGGGGTGTTTGAGTTATGCTGATTTATAATCCATGTTCTTGAAGAACATACAAATACTATACGTACACACACACAAACACACACACGCTTTTTACCAGAGCAGAATGAAACTTCTGGTAAAGTGAGACCCATCTGCCAAATTTATTTTAATGTTGCATAGTCTTTTAACCATAGCAGCTCTTCCCTCAGACTGCTTTTGCGACTCTCATCATAATTTTAACAGAACAATTTGACGGACACCCAATCCCTCTCAGTTCTCAATCTGCCCTAATAACTGCAGAACCATCAAGGGTGCCAAAGTCAGATGGATGTGGGTTATGGTGTACAAGTATAAAAAAAGTCAACAGGCACACATGGTGATCTACTTTTTTCCAATTAGTGGCACAGTCAAAAAAAATGCAAGCACACCAATAATAAGGAATGAATGATTTTGCAGGAGGAATCAATGACTGAAGGAGAAGGGGAAAAAATCCTAGTACAATTGTACAATTATGGTCTTGAAATAAAATAATAGATTGGAATTCCTCATGAAAGGAAAGGATGGGTGAGAAAAGAACCGAATGGCAATCTGGATAAACCAAGGAACTGAAAGACATTCAAAAGAAAATAGGAATGAGGATGAAAAAAAGATAAATCAATTGAGTTGGGAGAGAGTGGCACACCATACAACCGTGGAAAATAAAGAATCTGGAACTCACACATTGTTGCCCTGATAAAGGAAGGAGAGTCCCAAGAGAGAAATCTCAAATAAAAGTTATACTTGTGATTTGGCAACCTCTGCAACTCCGTTGGTTGGTTGGTCGGTCAGTCGGTTGTTTCTGATGTTATTCATTTCAGGCTATGACAGAATGGGAGGAGGGAATAAGGAAGAAACCTAGAGATGATGAAGAGAATCCCACAGTCAGATAATCCCTTTGCTGATCATGTGCTGCTTACGCATAATCAGGGCAGCACCGTTCAGCAGGGAGTCAGAACAGACAGGACAGCAGGCAGCAGATTTCATGCCTATATATTTTTCTGCCACCATAAGGATAGAGTTACACAGAAACTGTATGCTTTCATCATTGTCTTTTAAGTTGGTCTGCAAATTACTCTTTCCAATTAGCTTAATTTCAGACCGTGGTCAGAACTGTCTTCTGCCCAAATAGCGTCCTAAAATGCTGTGATTATGTTAAAAGAGTTCCACTCAACCATCCTCCAGGGAAAAGTAGAGAAACAGGAGGTGCACGGATACCGAGCCAACTTTTGGCTGGCAATCACAGCTTGCAATTTCCAGTGCTGTTGAAGTCTCAGATGGGTGAGCAATCATGTCACTCTCAACAACACAATCTGTTTCAGGTTCCTCATGCAGGCCAAACAGTATAATTGTTACACTCAAGGAACATATTTGCTAAATGTTTAGCTTCAAGTACTGCAGTGTTCTTTTATAAATTTCCTTAATGTTTGACAATCACACATGAATTATTTTTCTCTAAGATTATATTTAATTTTAACTTAATATGTGAGATTTCCTCCTTTATTTTGTTTGATTTCTCCAGAATAGAGACAGTATTTCTACCTGACTGGTGACATTTTCTGCAGTTTCAAAACATGATTAAATGACCAGTAATTCACTGGATATAAACTAAGTGATTGCATTTGGTTATCAACACTACCAATGGAACATAATCCATGACTGATTTTGCACACTGATTTCAATGGGTTTTAAAAGCAACAAATTTAGCCTGCATTCTATCTGCAAGAATATGTATTGCATAGAACAGATTTTGCAATAAATATCATTTATATTTTCCAATGTGCATCATATATAATTTTGTATACAATTTTGAAGGGATTATAAAAGTGGAATTATAGCAGTTACATAAATGTTAGAATAACAGAATCTTACTTTTTAAAAGGATGCAATTTACTAGGCAGTTTTCCCATACATGTTGTATCCCTCCACTGCTCATCTTAATTAAGCGGAAACATTAAAAGCAGCCTCCCAGTTGATTTTGTTCCAAGTCTTAATAGTTTCTTAAATGATAAGGCATCTGTAAAAAGCTAAGTCAAACACTTAAAAAAAACAACTTGAGAAAAACTGAATGTCATGAAAATTGATGGAAGGGTTACTATTAAGATTGATATGATTTCACCCCATGTGGCCACACAGAATTACCATTCTCTGAGATATGCAGCATTTCCTTAAATGCTGGAATTACTTATGTAACTCCAGAACTAGTTTATTTACATTTCCATGTATAGAGGGGTGCATTAATCATGCCAAAGTGTTTCTTGCTTAAAAGCTTTTTGAGACCTATGAAGCCGAAGGGCATCTGTCACAGGCACAAGGCCCACCTACAGCTGCAGCTACCTCATCTTTCATTTCCCAGTTTGCACTGGATTTACTGTATAAATGGTAGTGAAAAGCAGGCAAAAAGAGATGCCAAACAGAATGTCTGAAATCAGAAAGATGCAAACTTTCTTTACCTCATGGTCTCTTGCCAAATTCATGGCAATCAAGGTTTGGTTCTGAATGATGAAAAACCAAAATGGATCACAAGTCTGCCTCTTCAGTGCCTGACAAGACTAACTTAATTATCTGTAAACCTTACTTTAAGTTGCATAGAATGAATTGAAAACAAATAACATCTGCATCTCTTGTGGTTTGATTATTGCTACCTATATGTTGAGGGAATGCCTTTAATTTTAAATATTTTGTTTGACCTTAAATCAAATGTTTTCCAGGATGGTTCACAATAAAATAAATCCAATATCACAGCCAAAGTTCCCTTGAAGTAAGAACTCTTAACACAGTTAAAATTCAGAATTCAGAATGTTAATGTTAGCAAATTAGTATTGCTACCATTTCTGCCACAGTTGTGGTGATATTTCTCATAACTAATCATTTTAAACATCCATTGAGTTGTGGAGGGGCACAATTTATTTTTATTAGTCTGGCTGAGAAGGCTTCTCTTGCTAATGACATTCTTTCAAGAGGCCCTACCCAGTTCACCAGTTTTTGTTCAACATCATTTCTCAACAGCAAACTTGATAACATATTGAGGACTATTATATAACATCTCATAGGGTAACCACATCTGGGCTGCAAAACTCCAGACAGCCACTAGATAGCACCAAAGACAAATAGAAGACTCTAAATCTCAGCTTGCATTGCAGATTGTCTGGATTTTTGCAGCCCAGATGTGGTATTCCCAGACTTATTTCTTCCTGTATTTATGTGTCTTCAGCTGTATTTAATTTTTTTTAAATTCTATTTATGTAGAAAAGCCTTGGTAAATGCCCTAAATAGTTCACAGGAATGTAGGATTTTATTAAAGGAAATTATGAAACATTTTCTTTCAAAATAAGTGGTTATTTTACTCTCTTATTTGCTTGTTTGTATATAATACATATGTATTGAAATCTGTGCATAACTTTACATTTTGTGGCAATTAAAACAAAATCAGAAAATATATCTGAAGCTTTATTTTGACATATATTTATATTCTGATGATACTGCAGTACACAGAACACAGCCTGTCTAGAGTTTATGGAGTCTAATCTGTGTAACATTGTTGCCTTTTTTTCCTTTTCCTCTTTTGTTGAAAAAGAGTTGCTATTTTTATGCAGCTTATTTCTTTGGTCTGAGATACTGCTCTTGAAGCAATGAAAATCATATTAGTGGATCTTTGCACAGTTCAGCAGCCAGAGAAATAACTGCTGTTTAGATGATGGTTTCACTAACACTTTAGGAGTGAATAATAAAATGAATAATAAAGGTTCATATACTTTACGACCTCAGCATCCTGGGGAAAATAAGGTAATTCCAATGTGCTTAGTCCTGAAAGAACTTGCTTCTCCCGAAATAAAGAAACATCTCCAGGTAATTCTAAAGTGTTTTGGGATTTTAGTCAGTTTATTCTGAATTTGCAAAGTATTATTTTATGCAAGACAAATTCTTACAAGTTTTCCCACACTTAAAGAAAATATTATATATTATAGTAATTTAAGACTATAAATATATTAAAAACCAAGTCATTCTATAGTTCAAATGCAAAAAATAAAAGACACACAAATCTCCATTTTTTTTTATCCCTCCTCTACCCAGTTCAATCTTGCTTGAAAGAAATAAGTGGTACAGTTATCTTTCTCTCATTGTTAAATGCAACAAACTGAATTCAGATGGTTTACATTGTTTTCTTCTCTAAAGTATCCCTAAAATTTAAATTCTATAATCAGTGAGAAAGGCCTTCCAATCTCTGACAATTTCAAAGCCATCTTCCTCTTGAAGTCTCTATTTACCCTACCTAAAAAAATATTGTTGTCAGATGCATAAATAGTTGTCACATTCCTAGGAAACAGACCCAATCAACATTAAGTAGATATCATCTGTTAACACTCTGGAATTGTCTATTTCGAAATATACTGTAGGACTATACTGTCTGGGGATCCATTATAAAACCAATCATAATTACCTGTTTGTTATCATTTGATGCTGCTTCTGTCTAACTGCACTTTCCAAAGTAGCAGCTTGGAAGAATTACTTTAAAAAGAGTGATGCAGATGATAAGATCTTCCTTGTTGTGCTGTCCTGTAGCAAGATGTTGCTGCTATTCCTTTGCCCTTGTATACAGGAGTACGGTTTCCTTAAGCACAGTACAGTGGAAGCAGCTCCTTGAGTTTTCTTTGGTTCCCTAGCTACTTTTAGATCATAAAGGTAATTGGAAGAATTCCCCATCCAATCATGTGAAAGTAGGTGGGGTTAAAATCATGAACCTGAAACGCTGGCTTCAGAGTAACCGTGTTTCAGGCTGACCCAGATCGTCTCATGCAAGAGAAAAAGAGAAGCACCCACCGGCATACAAAATGATAAATAGGATGATTTACACTCAGCTTAGAATCTGTATCGAGGCTCAGATTGTAACTAGAATCTTTTAAGGTATTAAAACATTGCACAGAATGGCTACACGTTCATAAGGATCATGGTTTACAGTAAGGATTTCAAATGACTCCTTTGTCTTTGTAGACAATTCTTGTAAGACTCTCCTGTCTTTTCTTCATTGTTTTATGTTGCAGACATTAGCAAAGTTTGGCTTCTGGCAACCCCTCCAGCTCTTTCTCTGACTTTCTAATTACATATTTTGTTCCCAGAGAGACGCTGGCAAATTATATGCACGAGGAAAATCATAGTGTGGAAAGAATGTTCACTTCAACTTCTCATATGTCAGGTGCATATTAAAATCCAGGGATGACTTAGTGTGTCCCATATATAATTCATTAACAACTGTTGAGAAAGACTATAGCAAAACAGCAGAATGAGTTTCAGGTAACAAGGCCTCTACTACAATCCTAAAAGCTCCAGTTAAATATCTTCAGAAAATGCACTAAGAGTACAGACATCCTGAGATTTCAAAAAAATGTTCTCAGTAGAAGTAGACAGCACTTAGCAAGACATCCCAAAATTATAGCCAACTGTATAAATAAACACATCCCTTCTCCTTTTGTGACTTGTGTCATGAAAGAGTCCACTGGAGTTGAACTAAGAACCTAAAGGGTGGGAGATGGCAGAACCACACACCCTCCTGAAGGTAAAATTTCACAAATGTTATCTGGACAATTTTATTCACAGTAAGTTGGGGATAGGAAATTCATAAACCTGTTTCATTTGGATTTTGTATCATGAAATATGAATGAAGATGGTGGGGGCTCTTTCTGGAAGGCAAGGTCTTTCAAATGTCTCAAAACATGGCTTTTTCAACAGTCCTGGGGATCCCCTGGTAACAAGGAGCCCACACCTTGGTTGTATCATGTGTAAGATTCTGATGCATTCTGTTGTGACATTGGTTCTATTTATGTTTAATTGTTTTAATGGGTTTCGAAGAATGTTTTAATTGTTGGTTTTATTGTACACTGCCCAGAGTCACATTTGATTGATAAATAAATAAACAAAGGTGACCCTAAAAGATACCCAATTTTTGTTCTTCTCCTTTGTGCAGAGCCAGAACAAGACATCTGGTCCTTTGAGGTGAGGACAGTAGGAGAACCTTCTTCACTCCATCAAGTCAACAGAACTGACAGGTGAATTTTATTTTAAGATCAGAATAAGTTACCATCTTCCACTGTACCTTCAGGTAGCAGATCACTTTAGAGGATCCAGATTTATCCAGTGGGCAAAGGAACTCAGTCTTCTAGCAGAAGGAGAAGCTGGAGTGCCCAGAAAAGACAACTAGACTCATGGCATCTGCCATCTGGCCTGGCTGATACATTCCCCTAATGGCCCAACTGATCTTAGCATTAAGTTACAAGCAGAAATGCTATTGACCTTTCACAGTACAGTGTGTTGTTAGCATATATCTCCTTCTATTCTCTGCACCTTTATGGGAATAGGTAGCCATGTGGGCAAGGAAGGCACAATAATAACCATCCTTCTTAAATGACAGAAAGGTGGTGGTTTTTTAAAAAATGGAATTGGAACTATAATGTTCTTTTATTTATTATTTTTGATTGATAGACCATTCTTTATCCAACAATCCCGGAGATGAGATGTTCACTGAAATATTTTTACTATAAATTGCTTTGATATAGTCCATGGGTAATGGAACAGAACTATATGGAATCAATAAAATAAAATAATAAATAAAACTAATAAATCGCAAAACTCTGAATTATGAGATTACCAAACCAATACAACCATTCTAAAAAGAGCCCCCAACATATTTAAATATGATAATGGAAATATTTCCATTCGTAAGAAAATATTACTTGGTAGGAAGACTGCTATTGCTACAATTAAAAATAACACAAAAATAAATATGGCTATAAAATGGCATAAATCACAAAGATGATACTGAAGGTATAAGTAATGGAAAATTGATGCTAAAATTGTAGTAAAGAGATCTACATCTGCAATGATAGTTCCGAGGTTAAAAAAAATGCAAGCAAGCAGCATCATGAAAATATAGCTGTATCAAAACTGTATCTACCACTTCAGACATTGCCCTTTGTTCCTTAACTTCTAATTTATTTTTATTTTTATTTATTTTTTATCCCGCCTTTATTATTTTTATAAATAACTCAAGGCAGCAAACATACCTAATACTCCTTCCTCCTCCTATTTTCCCTACAACAACAACCCTGTGAGGTGAATTGGGCTGAGAGTGAGTGGCTGGCCCAAGGTCACCCAGCTTTCTTTTTGAGGATCTCATCAACTCCATCCAGCCATGGCTTCCTCAGTCTTCATAGCTTCAATCAACTGGTGCTTTCACATAACAATTTTTGGTAAGATACAGGAATATTAGGTCGGCAGGCTTAGTCTCATCTGCGCTACTTGCAGCGTTTCCGGCTAGCAGTAAGAACAGTAGCTGTTGGTTTTGGCACATTTTGGCCAGCATGTCACAAGTGCAGCCAAAGCCCAACTGTACCCCAGGTACTGTACGTCATGCTATTCCATGCAAGCTAGGATCTCTAACCTAGAGACTACCTTGCAAGCCAACATACTGCTCATCTCGTTTTGTGTCAGAAGTGCAGAAAATAGAAAGGGGGAAAATAGTAAAAGTTAAAAAGTTAAAAACATTTAATAAAAATATAGAATTTATACAACCGGGCCACATTGATGGCAGAGGTGTTTCCGACCAGTAGGTCACTCTGTGTGCATGTCGGTCCCAAAGGGCACTGTAAAAGATGGGTAGTTGTTTGAATATTGCCACATTCGCAGCAAATATCCTTGCCCTCAGGGAGAAACCCTGTTTTTCCATATAATGTTTAGTTCTGGCCAGACCAGTGCGCAATCTGTTTAAACATCTCCAAACTATCCACTCCTCCTCTGAACCTCCAGGCAACTCCTCAAGCGGTTCTGTCCAATTATGAAGATGTTTTACTTGAGATTTCCATCTTTTTATGTGTTCTGTTTGAGGTGTAGTAGCAATCTCCTCAGCACAGTCTAAGAAGTGCCTTCTTGACTTCAATCTTTTTGTAGGAGGTACTTGGCCAAATAATGGGTGTGCCGGATCATGCAACACCCTTCCATATTCCACGCTTTGTGCCACACTCCTTCTAATGCCTGGCGGGGCTATTCCCACCAGGATATATAATTTATCAAGTGGAGTGGGGCATAAACATCAGGTAACAATGCAGCATGTGTCACTAAACACTCTATCCACCTGCGTAGAGTGCGCAGAGCAGCCCCAAATGGGGCAGGCATCCTCTCCCACTGACTAGCACAATGCAGGGGTGGCTGTGCATAGAGTAGTAGGTTGAGCACCCCAAGTAGTACCAGCCAACTTCCTGGTATGGGGCAACATACTGCTGCCCCCATCCCACCAACTAGAAGCTATATGCAGTATACTCAGGATGCTACAAAGTAACACTTCCAAAGACAACACAAGACATAAAGGTTAAATAAAAATGTTCTAAATGAACAAGACTGCTGAATTACAACTTGTTCAATCAATGTATGGAGGATGAGGAAGGTGTTTTTAGTTGGTCTGTTTAGGGTTAAAGTTTATTTATGTATTTATTCATGCATTCAATTTATATGGCTGCCCATCATGCACCAGCGACCCTGGGCAGTGAACAGAAATAAAAACATCAATATAATCATAAAATAAGAATATGCAAGAAGAGTTTAAAATGGCAGCCCCAAACCTCAGCATTCATACTGACTCCTAGGCTCATCTAACTTCCTGACTCAAGCTTGGGAGAATAGCCAGATCTTAAGGGCCTTTCAACACAAAAGAACATATTTGTCCATCTTATTAGACACAAAATCCATTTAGTTATATCAACTGAATGGTGTCAGAATTCCCTCCTAGCAGTCTGGACTGGAAACAGTTAATCCAAGGAAAAAGTATCAGAGTTCCTATTAGTAATATTTATTAGAAGGAAGGATAAGGTGAAAACTCAAGAATTCCAGTGACTCTCCCATCTCAAATGTAGCACCTTTATATATACTATTTATGGCAGCATAATTTTCTTGTGTTCTTAAAATGAAGGAGGTTGGATGCTTGTCGCTTTTATAAATGCAGTACGTATCCGTTATTTTTGAAACATTTGCTAGACGTCTTATCCCTGTGAGAAATACCTCTCAAACCACTTCCTCTTCAAGTTCTCCTCTCCCTTCCCTATCCCCCCCTCCCTACCCCCTGCCCGCTCCTGGCAGAAACAAGCAGTGTGCAAATAATGTCTACCTTTTCTCCTCTCCCCCATGCCACAGAGTCAGGAGAGAAATAAGCTTCCATTTTTTTGAAAGAAAAAGTCTCAGGCAAGGAGTTTATGGCAGCCCAGTGTCTGTCCAGCAAGTCATTTGAATCAGGATTGTTCTCCTCAGGGTCTGGCAGGGGTGGTGGGAGAATATCCATATTGACTCTAGGATCAAGAGAGACAGAAGGAACGTCCAGTTCAGATTCAGAATCAGGCAGCTCTCCTCCAGTACAGAAGTATGTTCTGAGGATACAGGCTAGGAAGGGACACGGTTTCTATAAGCAGACAACCCTCCCTCAATGTCCCAAATTGTCACCTCCCCCTTAGAGTCTGTAGATATCTCAGGCAGATATGAAGACCTAGAAGGACTCTTGGGTTTGTATGGGTACTACTAGGGGAATTGGTGAAGAACACAAAATACATGGAGATACATTAGTCTCCTGCTTCCCAGGCTCTATCAGCATCTGGATAACCTTTCTAATGAAGTTTACAACACAAGAATTCTAGAAAGTCCTTTACTAACAAATGAGGCACCTATACATAGATAATTTATAGTGGCAAAAGCATTGCCCAATCACCTTGCCCATTATGGGGTTACAAGTGACCCTAGTCTCCAAAATACTGCCCACATAGATATAGGATGAGGTGCTCCTTCAGATATTTGGATCCAAAGCCACGATGCACTTTCTAGGTAGTTATCAGAACCTTCAATTGGACTTAAACAATTTGGTAGCCAATGTGGTTCTTTAAATATTAGTGTCATTATGATCTCACATGGAGAGCCAGTTTGGTGCAGTGGTTAAGGTGCCAGACTAGAAACCAGGAGACCATGAGTTCCAATCCTGCCTTAGGCATGAAGCCAGCTGGGTGGCCTTAGGCCAGTCTCTCAGCCCTAAGAATCAGACAATGGCAAACCTTGCCAAGAAAACTGTGGGGACTTGTCCAGGCAGTTTCCAGGAGTCCAGCTTGACTCAAAGGCACCAACCCCTCCCCCCCAGCCCACACTTCATCTGGCTCTGTAGAATATTCATTAAAGTTTCAGTGGCATCTCCATATAATGCATTACAGCAGAAAGGGAGACCACAGCCCACATGCATCCCATTTCTTTTTTGTAGTTCTAATCTCCCCTCTGATTATATCATTGATATTAAGTGACAAAATGCCAAAATCTGGCCACATCCCTTTTCAGAGTTTTAACACAATAAGAAGCAAAATACTTGGATTAAGATTCTACTAGGTTCAACACATTTTGTTTAAAACACAAAGGAGCAAAGATTCCTAAGCCAGGCATGCAAGAATCAACTACTACATAACCGTGATCCCATTACTAGCAACATGCACCAATGGAACACCTACCCATTCACAAACACACCCTTTCCAGAGTCAAGTTATAGTTAGTGAAGTAATGGATGGAACAAAGACAACATGGCACAAACATGAATCAAAAATCCTTTGCTAGCGCAGGAGATTATGCATGGTGTGAAAGCTAGGACACTCCCTAGAAACTCTATGCATGTGTCATAGGGAAATATCACAGGTAAACAATTGTGTCAGAATACTCAGTCTACTAAGTTTATGTATTTATATTTGTATTTACTTGCTTTCTGTATTCCTTTTATTTATTTATTTATTTATTTATAGGGTTTTTTGTGAAAATATAAATTTAAACCAAATTTTAATTTTATTCTTCCCTAGGCCTAGATTCCCTATGATAGGCCTGTGGGCCTGTTTTCCCCACACTGTATCATCTTTTGCTTTTTATATTATAGTCTTACACTTCTTATACTTCTTATACTTCTTACTTCTTACACTCTTACACAATATACCCTTTTTATATTGTATTGTTTTATGCTGGTCTTTGGCCATACTAAAGTTTTTGTGACTTGTGATACTAAGTCATGTTGTTACAAGACATATCCTGTCACTGCTTTATCATTCATCTTCAGTGCATTGCCTTATTTTATCCTAGAATCCAAAACTAGCTAGAACCAATGTATTACTGTCTTTCATGCTCATGTCCATATTGACTGTTTACTCTGTAGACCTGAGCAGGCAATATTGTTCAGTTCCAGAACACTAAAATCTAGTCCAATGTTGCAGTTTACTCAATTATTAAAAGGCAAAAATAAAAACAAAAAAGCAGACCAGCCTTTTTCTCTTTCTCTCACCAACTGAGAATTCAGGAAATCAAGTCCCTGTGCCAGGAGAGAGGATAGGTGGCATGTAATATGAAAGAACCATGAGACAGCTTCCATGTCATGGAGTTCTAGGCAGGAAGGAAAGAGCTAAAAGCAATCCCAGCCTCTTCCCTGTTGTTGAAAAAAAGGCTGCAATCCTCAAAGCATTCCTAACTTCTTACACACATTTTGGCAGCAGTGACTGAAAGTGAGCCAGAAGAACAACAAACAGTGAAAAAGAATATAAATGGAGACTCTGAAACCACCAACTGCATTAAATCTGTAGGTTCAGAACTGCATTCAGTCATGAAATATTTGAGAAGTGTTTAAGCTCTTTGTAAATTTTGCAAAACAGATTTTAAAAAGGAAGCTGTGAAAATGAAACTGTTTTTATACTTTTTAAATGAAAGGTGAGAAAAGCAAAAAAAAAAAAAAAAGAGCAAATATCCCTCTGGACGGGATATATCAGCTATAATCAGTTCCTGAGTACTGCAGGCATGGAAGGATATGGGTTTTTTGTTTTTTTAAACCAGGGATCAAGTGACAAAGCAAGACATTTTAAAATGAATCAGTTTAAAAACTTGTAGAGAAGTTTATTGTTCTCGGAAATAATAATAGCGGATCTGATGGTGTGCAGAATCCAGGGCATTTGGAGATAGGAAAGAGAAAAAGAAACACTGGAGAAGCAAGCAAGGTAGGACAGGCCAGAACCCTATTTAGACAGTCCATAAAAGAGAGAGAAAACCCAAAACTAAATAGAAGTTAAACAATACAATAAACTGTAAGCAATATGAAGAGACGTATGTCAACATCTGCAGCTCATGAGAAGATAAGTGAAACAAATTAAATCACTTTGCATTCAGGTGCCTATCAGAACAAAAAAATCCAAGACCTGAGTCCGGTAAAGATGATGAGTGTCAATGAAAGTGAAGCTGTTCTGTGGGTAGCAGATCAAACAATGAACAATGCAACAGGAAAAGCTAATCGTCTGTGGAAGGTGAAAGGTCCCCTGTGCAAGCACGGAGTCACGTCTGACCCTTTGGGGGGATGCCGCTTTCGTGACGTTTTCTTGGCAGACTATAGCAGGGTGGTTTGCCATTGCCTTCCCCGGTCGTCAACAGTGCAACTGAAGATAAGACATTATCTTCCCAATTAGATAAGCCAGCTATCACCGTTTTTCAAGAAACCTGATGAACTGCCATATTCCCCTGGAAGAGGCAAATCAGTTTTTAAAACACACTGAATTACACTGAATTAAAACTGGGAGGACAAGGCCAACTCAGAATGATTATCCCAAAGAAAAATGAGACTAGAAAATTTGTCCAGAATCTTAACAATTCTGTAATACTCCTATAAAATCTTAAAGCTGTCTAAGCTATGAACCCGGAAAAGATACAGTTCCAGAATGTTGAATACGAACATGAATATGAATCAGGAATTAATTCTTTCTGCATCCTGAGATGGTCTTGAGGGAGTTGGGCAGGTAGATGGAACTGTAAGAACAGATACAAGTCTAAAACAAGACTTGCACTAAAGAAGAAAACACTGGGACTTTTTATAGTCTCTGAAAAAAGACTACAAAATTTATAAAATTATAGAGTTATATAACCAGAAAATGATTGTATAAACGTTCTAATGAGATTTAAAAACAAGCAGGGAAATGTGCAATATCATAGATCCCAAAGGCTTTTCACAAACCATTTAAAAAGAAGCCATTTCTGATTTTTACAATTATAGTTACATTGTGAGATCTGCAAATCTGAGCAGGGCAAAGAATTCAGGTTTGTTCACATTATTTTAGAACAGTTATATCATACACAGAAAAGGATGGGGTTGCACTGTCACAGATAGACCCCATGCACAACTTGGGAGTCCTTCTAGACTTGCCATGTGGACTACTATAATGCGCTTTACATGGGGCTGCCCTTGACGAGTATCCAGAAGCTTCAGCTGGTGCAGAAGGTGGGGGCACAGACAGTTGTGTGTGCCCCTAGAATGGCAAATGTCACACCTCTGCTCTATGAGCTGCATTGGTTGCCAGTTTGTTTCCAGGTCCAATTCAGGGTGCTGGTTTTGATCTTTAAAGCCCTTCAGGCATGGGGCCAGGTTATTTGAGGGACCGCCTCTTCCCAATTACATCCTCCCATCCTACCAGATCTCACAGAAGAGGCATGCTGTGGGTCCCGTCTACTAAGGAGTTCCATCTGGCAGGAGCTGGGCCTTTTCTGCTGTGGCACCTGCTCTGTGGAACATCATCCCCCCAAGGTGAGATTGGAACCTTCCCTTCTTCGGGAAATCTCTCAAAACTTGGCTGTGTTGACAGTCCTGGGGGTCTCAAGGGAAATGGTGATTTCCTGAGGTGGCTCCACTGTTGATAACATCTAACGCTCTCACTTAGCCTTTTTTAATAATATCAATGTTTTTAATGACATTCTGTTTTAATATTATTATTTCATAGTTTTATTGTATGCCGCCCAGAGTCACATTCTGTAAGATGGGCAGCCGTATAAATATGATTTATAAATACATATGTACATTTCAGTCCCAATGCCCTTCTCTGTCTTTCTGCTGAGTCTTTTTCCAGTTTGAGGATGATCAAATGTACTGCAGGCATAATTTAGAGATTATACATTCTGCGGTCTTGAATTAGTGATTCAAAGTGTGTAAGGATCCTGTTGGCTTCTTCCTGAATTGCTTTGTTAGAGATGAAGACTGGTGTTCAAGGGGGCCTATGCTTTTTAATACAGCTCATGCATTTCTGGATCTCAAAGCTGAACTTTTCCTTGAAACCATTATAGTATTATCTTGATTGTAACATTTGTTAAGAACATGATGTTTAATTACCATATTCATAACTGTAGTGCATCGAGATACAGGGCAGCTGTTCATGTACAAGTACGCAGTCTGAAATGGTGGTTGACCCATAATGGTGACATTTACCACTGGTAATTTTAGGGTGTTTCACACTGAAATATAGCCACCTACATGGGTTTGCAATCCGAATATGTGAATTAGGTGATCTGCTTTCCTAATTGCTGTTAGATCATTTTCCATGAATGGATCTGCTAAGAATTTTTTTTTAAGTTTACATTTCTTTCCTCTTTTTGTCTAACTGCTCATGCTCCAGCTATGTCAAGTCTCTTCTTATCTTTTCTCTTTTGAATATATTTAATTTTAAAAGTGTTTCAGATTGGAGGGAAATATGTGCTTGGGAGGCAGATGAAATAATTCAATTGCAATAATGTGCCATTTGTGAAACTAAATATATTGTTATACTTCTGGAAACTTCTTTAAATAGAAATGGTAATTACAGCCTATATTGTTATTTGCCCCATGTTTGCTGAACCTAGATGCTATCTATCTATCTATCTATTCTAACAAAAATGTGTCAAAAATAAATGTAATTTAACTTTTTCTCCTCTTTGTAGAAAGACTTGACCATATAAATAATCAGGTGGTTATTTTCTGGTACCCCATGATTTTGCCTTCTGTTATTTAGTTTTATTTGGAAATTCTATCTTTATATTACCTGCATATAAGCATTTATTTCTTTTTCCAATATACCACTCTCTGACCAAAGTGCTTAATATTACAATATTTTTCCATAAAATTAAGGCAAGACTAATATAATTAATTAAAGTTTGTGGGTCGTGACCATTCACTGAGCTAGGCTTCAAATCAAATCATCTAATATAAAATCAAATCACTCTTTGACTTGATCAAAACCTGGGTGAATATCGGGTTGAGGTTATCATCACTATATAGCACTTCTGCCCCCCTGTGACACTTTACAGAAACAGATTTTTCCTTTCTCCAGCTATTCTGGAATGATTTTACAAGTGTTGTTTACACGCAGGGTATCAAGGTTTCTTACAGGGTCCTCATTCCTTCTACTTTTCCCCACCAAGGGAGGAAGGCTGGCCTGAGAAATAATAATTGGCCTAAAGTCACCAGGAAGTTTCCCTGCTGACAGGGAACTTGAACCTTGATCAGTTTCACATCTGCTCCCTGCCTTTGCTCCTGCATATGCTGGAAAAGCAATAAAATAGGGAGGCAAAGTCTAGAACAGCAAACAGTCAAACCAGCCAGGATCAGTCTTGGAACCTAACTTGTTTTAGCAGGCTGTTCCAAATCATAACTCTCTTCTCCTTAATTTGTGTCCATTTTTTGTGCTGCACCTTTTCTGCATTCTTCTTCTTCCAGAATCAGATCCACATTCGGCAGAGAAAGCAATTCAGGCTCCTCTCTCTGTGTAGTGGCCGAGTTCCATCTAAATCCCACCTGGCTGCCTACCTCAGAAATGGGAGCCCAAGCCAAAATGGAGGCTTTGCCTCCTACAGTGCTTGTCATCCTCCTTTTAATCGTTCTATTGTTCTTTTAGTTTTTTATATTCCTTTAATACATTCAAATATCACTTATGGTTGTTTGTATCTCAAAACCTATTTCTTTCTGTGCATACTTGTTTGCTACTTTTTAAATAGGTGAGTAGCTGACAGTTCATGTAATATCTACCCATGACCCATGGATAACAGAATTTGTCCCAGACATGGTTGCTGCTTGGAGGGTACATGGCAACACATGCAGCACAACAGTACCAAATATATGTATAGTGTGAGTAAAATCACTTACCAATGCATGCGTATGTACAAATGGGAGAAGCTGATTTCCCCAAAGATCCTATGTATTTTACAACTTAAAGCATTGTGAATACAAATTGCTGCCACACAATATTTCACATCCATTAATTACATTTATTCTTCTTCTGAAAAGTGCACAATAATTTGTTATTCTTTGTTTTCTTCATATCATTGTTACTGCACTGTGATAATCAGACAAAAAACTGAACAAAAATTGAAGTAATTTGAGCAAATTAATTTGTTACCAGAAAAATCCTGTCCTCTTCAGAGCAGAGTATTTTGCTTCCTAGCTATTTCTGTTTTGAATATGAACCTTTTGATAACTCTGATTATCATAAAATGGATTTTTTTACTTTTCCTTTCATTTCTTTGCCATCTCAACAGCACCCCACAGATGGATTCTATCCCATCAATTTAAATTCTGAAACTCTTCCCACATATAATACTACAATATTGAAACACATTTTTATCCACAAATCCATGGCTGTTAGAATTAATCTAAAGTTTCCTCATAAAAGTGAATGGAGAGCAAAGTATAATTAGCAAACAGGGTCAAGGAAACTTCTTAGAGAGTGCAGTTTGTACTTTATAACTGAGCTAGGTGTCTCAGGGACTGAACAAAATGCCAGCATAGATGAACCCTCAAACAAACATGATCTTCTCACAAAGATCATTCTGCTTTTAATTGTTAGCTGCCCGAAGTCATGTACTTGAGATGGGCAGCCATGTAAATGTGATAGATAGATAGATAGATAGATAGATAGATAGATAGATAGATAGATAGATAGATAGACTACCCAGCAATCCAATCATTTGCCTGGCTAAAAGTGCCAATAGGCATCCATATTTCCTCTAAGTCAGTGTTTCTTAAAGTGTGGTCCTAGGACCTCTCAGGGGTCTGTGAAATCAAAATTATTTGCCAGCCTATTTTGAAAAATAATACAGTATTAAAATCCCATCAAACAGTTGTGAGAAGTAGTAGCAACAGCAAATGCATCAATTTTTAATATGGTAAATATTGATAAATATACCCCATACCAACAAAAGCTCCATAATTTTTAGAAGTGGGAAGGGGTTCTGAGAGAAAAAAAAAGTTTAAGAAACATTGGTCTAAGTTATACTGCCTGACAGGAATCTGGCCACTGTTAAAGAGAACAATAGTGTATCACAGGCTTATGACTGACAATACACAGAAAAATCACATTAAACAGGGCTAGACTATGGGATCAATTCAACAGGTGACAAGAAGTCATATGAGGATGATCCTTACCAGAAGTTCCATAGAGGGATCAGTAAAAGTTGAAATAGAATCCATCAATATGGTACCATAATTACCTGTATGCATGGAAATCCTGCTAGAATTACAATGATGATAAGAGGAAAATGACTTTTCCCAGAATCTGAAATTTGTTATATTACAAGGTGGCAATAAACAACGGACCAGGAACTGAAGTAAATCATCCAATTATTTCAAAATGGCATGAGCTGTCTATGCAGAATGGCATCAGCTTCTGGGAAGGAAGAATAATGATTCCAGAAATTCTTTGGCAGCACAAACATTAGAGGGCTGAAAGATTTCTATGGCAAGCTAGGATGGGATTTGGATCATAATACTTAACAATGTGTAATACAAAGAATCAGCCATAAAATCAGCTAAAAAATATTGAGAAAAGCAAAGGCTGCAAGGCCAAATCCATATCTAGCATTGCTTGTTCATCAAAAGACACCATCCAGACAAACCTAAGTCCAGCACAAAGGTTAACAAGACAAAGAACTAAGACTTGTTTACTAACTAAGACATGGAGAGAGTTTATTTGAATCACTAAGTATTTCTTGGTGAATTTAAGAAACATTAGCAGCAGAGACAAGGAATACAGTATATTACCGCTGGTTAAACAGAAGTCTTCCAGACTTACAGGCAAGGGACAAACTGGGAGTCTAATTCCCCCTTCAAAATAGGGCAGAGTCCAGCACAAAGTAGCATCAATGTGACAATATTGGTAAGGGTTATATGAAGAACAGATGGACTGGCGACAAAACAGACATAGCAGAAAACACCTCAGGAAAATAATGGATTCATCAGACAATGCTGTGAACTCATGTGAGAAACAAACAAAAAGTATAGTCCTTGTCATGTCTGGACTTCAGCAGAAATCAAGCCGGGATCCAAAGGGCGGAATGCAGAAGAAATGTTGCAGCAACTAGAGTGGAGCAAAATAAAGGATGAAGATGAAGACTTCCATAACTGAATCTAGATCCATTAGACGTAGATGAATTATTGAAAGATTTGCATATCAGAAAGGCTATGTTCTAGTCCAGTTCTTTTAAACAGAGCCTGAGAAAAAGTTGGTCCCGTGGGAGACCCAGGAGCTAGTTCAGACCAAACTTCCTTCCTTGGTTTAATAGAGACCTCAAGAGAAAGCTCTGTAAAAAACATTCTTTAAATAAAGTTTATCTAGGAAACTAAACTTCTTTGATCACGTATGCCTCCTAAAATTGAATGGAAGATGAAAGGAATAGTAGTCTTCCTAATCTGTTACAAATAGGTTACAAACCTTTTCTGGTCCCAAGCTCTCTCAAGGCTAAAGTGACACGCAGTCTTTGACTTAATTTCCAAAGTCTCTGTAATTATCAGTTTAGGATTTTGACAAAGTGTTCTGTTGTTCTCTTGTCTGCTTGCTGGACCCAAATGAAGATGAGAGGGAAAAAAATATGGTTATTGCACTTGCTTTGGTGATGTCATCACCCACAATTAGCTTTGCTTCCCTCTCCACTGCAAGCAGATGGACTCCTCAAAATTAACTACTGTAAGTCCTCAGTCTGTGAACTGTTCTCTAGATCTTCTTCTAGAAAGAGCTCTCCCTAAACAATGCCTGGAATCAAGTACTCTGGGAGTGCTGAGCATTTTAGAAATAAAGAATACAGTACATACAGATGATAGACTCTACAATTTTCATGTAGTAAATTCATAAGGTCTGCCTACAGAAGCTGCTCATTTCTGGAGGAGAAGGACCTGTATTTTGAATAGCTCCATATCACAAAAGAACATTTTTAAAATGTTAGTGACTAGTTCTCTGATTATAATTTTGTGAACAAGTCCATTAAACAAAGTGGGGCTTACCTCTAGATAGACAGAAACTACAGACTACACAGCTATGACCTTATTATTTAAGGAATTTCTGCCAGCCACAACTGATCTCCCCTCACACATCCACATGCAGACATTAGGAAAACTTGGAAACTAGATTGAATTAAAAAAAAAACATCTGGGAAGAGAACAATGGCAACCAGTTCCATATTACTCCCAGTAAAACTACCTATCTATCTATACCACATTTTTACACCACTGAGAGTTGTTTTGGTAGCAGTGGGATAGAAATGTGTTCAATAAATAAATAATCATCAGGAGTTTGGCTCAACATGAAGGAATCTTTAACTATTATATTTCTGTGCAAATACCCAAAGAAAGAATAATCAAATATAGAAATGCATAACATTATATAAATCAAATACTAAAAACTTATAGAACAAACTGCAGAACAATACACAGCTGAAAACCCCCCTCAAAACAAGCTGATGAATGCCCACTATGAGTAAGTATAACAGCATGCTTTGTGAGGTATTTCTGAGTAAATATGGAAAAGTACAGTAGTTTAAGAAAATCAAACTGTAGATGTGTAAGAAAATCCCAGTACCTTTGAGGCTAAAAGCCACAGCAGTCTAATGTTACTCTAAGAGAGTAACATTAACCTTAATGTGATTTGGAATCCATTCTTGAGTTTTGGGTGTTTGTAGAATCTTTTTTGCTCCTCATTTTGCTGTAACTCCCCTCCATCAAAGGAGATATGAAGGAACCAAATAATATGTGATTTTGGGGCAATAGGCATCCAGTGGTAACAACATACTAGCTAAGTAGCCAATCTGTCTATCCAGTCACTGCATTATAAAACTTCTGAAGTCTTTGGATTACTCTTTTCCATTAACATATAGACTGGAGCTTGGTAGAAACCATTACTCAGGAGTTAGGCTTGCCTGCTAGATTTACCAAGGATTCCAGCTAGAAATCTTCAGTACTGGTTGAAAAAAATGCAGCTGGAGGAACTGATTTGAAAGCTGTTTATTCTATTTCTTTGCCTCCTTTTTCCAACTACCGTAAGTTCTTTTTAAAAAGAACAAGAAGTGGCTTCTGCAATTAATTTATTTTCCCCTCCACTTTACTCATGGAAAACTCTCTAATGAAATCATCTTGACATTAATTGTGGCTTAAGCAGGAAAAGTTCTGTTTTGCATTGAATCATTATCATCATTCTTAAAACTAAATATTTTTTTTAAAAAATAGAAGGACCTGTTCATCTTATTCACCTTAACTAAAAATAAAAACAAGTAATACCATAATAATATTGGCCTTTTCTACCTTCTAATAATTCATTATTCTTTATGTTTGTCTTCACTTGAAAGACCAATGGAGTGAAAAGCAGTTCCCAAACAAGCAATCACCTGTGAATGTGTGTCTTTAACATGCACAGAACTATCAAATTAAATGTTACTACCGTATGTCACTTAAGTTAAACACAGCTGTAGTTTCAGAATCAGGCCTAACTAATCTTAAGTGCAAGCCTAAATATTTCTTTTCACAAGCAAGTCCTATTTTGAACTATGGGCTTACTTTCTGGAAAGTGTTACAGGGTTGCAGCATAAATTTCACTACATGTTCCAAATTATTTTAGTTAATCTGGTTTTAACTCTATTAAACTGCAGGAGAAAAGGAGTCGTTACTTAAACTTATTCACGAGCAAGGGGTGGAGTCTGAAATAAATGGAATGACATCATCAGGTGTATGTCCTTCCTTAATGTCTAATTAGAGGCAAACAGCTTTCTTAACGCAGCTGGAATTTATTTAAGAGGCTAGAACTAGCTGCCATTTTTTTAGAGCTTGGTTTGTCATGGGGGAGATGGTTACTTTGCTTGACTAATTCTCATCATGAAGATTTTGGGGGGTCTATTTATTTGTTTCTGTTTGAGTAGGTTCTTCTTTCCTGGTGTCCTGTGCTCCCCCAGTCTGAGGGATGGAGGGGGTTCTCAGCCATTGCTGCCCTCAGAGGGGCAGGCCTCTGAGAGCAATCCCAGGACGCTGTTTCCCCTTGACAAAGAAAACAGCCAAGGCCCACAGCCCCTTCTTTTCAAGTTGCTGTCTGGTCACAATCACCAGGGATTGGAAAGTGCTAACCCAAGACCACAACCAGATTCTAGATCCCTGAGGTACATGAAGAGGCTGTATAAGATGTTTGCTACCAAGGAAGGTATTCCAAAGGCCAACAAAAGGCATCTTTACAACACCGTGCGGCTTTTCACACCACATGCTGAATGCAAGCATCCTGCTGCGAATGGTATGTGAGATCTTTGGTTTGGGTTAACGAATTCTTTTTTTTTACCCTTTCCTATCTAAATATAGGACTGAGGGATTCTTTCACTTCTTGCTTGCTCTTCCATGTACAATGGAATGTTGTACATCTTTTGGGTCTCTGTCAATGGCATAAAAGAAATATATTTTGCTATAATTGGGAAATTACCTTCTCTTGGTAGAAGGAAATACTTGTGGCAGCTATTTTGATTGTTCCTCTAAAGTTTTATCCTGATATGCTTTCCAAAAAAAAAAAAGACATTCAAAATGGCTGCCACCCTGAAATGGCTGTCGTCTTTGCTATTCACTGAGGAAAAATGCATGTCTAATCAGAAAGAAAGGCTTACTGAGATTAATTGCTCTCATTCCCAAGTAAATATACTGAAGCATATATTAAATGATTAAGAGAAGGAAGCTGGGAGGGCAGGGCTACTTTGTTTAAACATCTTTTCTTCAATTTCTTTGCAGGAGACCTTCATTCAGTAGACCTGCTTTTCAACTTGGACTGTGTTACTACCTTAGAGCACTTACTCAAGTCAGTCTTACTCTTCTCATTTGATAAGTCTGTTTCTACATCTTCAGATCTTACGTGTACATGTAATGTAGTTGTTCAAGAGCATGATGGCTCCAGTCAAGTGTGCCTCAATGTTCCACTCACAATGGCTTTCAGTCTACATTTGGAACTCAGAGGCAAGTGGATTGAGATTGATGTGACCACTATTCTTCACCCTCTGATAGCTTCTAACAAGCGAAACATCCATATGGCTGTGAATTTCACCTGCCTGAATAATGAAGAGTATCCCAACTCTAAACATGATTTCTTCAGTATGGCACTAGTATCGCCTTCTCTTCTGCTGTACCTCAATGACACTAGTGAGCAAGCCTATCACAGATGGAATTTTCTCCAAGACAGGAGGAGGAACTTTGCATGGTCTAGTCTGAAAAAGGGTCCTTTCACAGATCCTGGTGAAGAGGCCAGAAAAGGCCTTAAACAGGGAAAAAGAGCACCTCGTCACCGAAGAGATGAAGATGGGAAAATGGGAAACACTCCAGTTCCAATATATGATTTAAGTCAGTATTACAGACAGTTTCTTTTTCCCCAAAACGAATGCGAGCTTCACAACTTTTGGTTGAAATTCAGTCAGCTGAAATGGGACAAATGGATAATTGCACCACATAGATACAATCCTCACTATTGCAAAGGTGACTGTCCAAGGGTAGTTGGCCATCGCTATGGTTCTCCTGTGCATGCAATGGTTCAGAACATCATATATGAAAAGCTGGATTCTTCTGTCCCCAGACCCTCCTGCATTCCTGCAGAATACAGTCCTCTGAGTGTCTTGAAGGTAGAGGCTGATAGATCAATTGTGTATAAAGAATATGAAGATATGATAGCCACCAGATGTACTTGTCGCTAAAACCAATTGTGATTTAATGATCCTTGTGTGTTGGTATTTTCCCTAATGATGAATTGCCTGCTATTAGTTGAAAAATAAAGTATGGAGTGCTATGGCAGGTAATTCTAGTATAGCATTTGTTTTTGTTAGCTCTTTCTGATCTGCAAGAGAAGTTGGGCATTAAGAGGTTTCCTTGTCTTCAAAGTGGAAAAATTATCCATGAATTGTGATTTTTTTTTGGTTTGACAAAAATAGAACATGTTGTTTCTCTAAATCGACAACAAAGAGGGTAAATACCATGCCATGTTATGTAGTTCTTGTTTAGCCTTTCCTATGTTAAAGTATATTTTTGTTTATGAAAATTTTTATGACAAGTGTTTAGGCCCAGAAGGTTTTACTATTGCTAACTTCTCAATCACCTAATTTTTATATGTACTTTTAGTGGTTGAAACTGGTTGTCGGAGACAATTCTTGTTCTTTATTATGATGACTACCAGATGCAAATGTCATTTTAAAGCAATGGATAACCTTTGTCTGACTCGGAAGGCTTATGTTCCAAGATGTAGAATATGTTGTAGTTACATCTCTATACACCTCTGGGAGATAACTGGGATTTTGTAATGGCTATGTGAAGATACTTCTGCAATAAGCAGTAAATTGTAATCTGTATATATCAATCTTGGCACTGCTACAGGCATGACTTCATGCAAATTCTGTGCAAAAGTACCTTCATATAGACTTGATAATGTAGGAGGCAACTTCGCAGCAAACCTAATAGGCTGGAAAAATCCCTTTTATACTGAGCCTTTATCAGGCTGATGAACTTCATTAACTTTGGCATTCAGGTTTTAAATGCTTTCTGTTTTCCATTCTGGTTTACGAATGGAAAACATCATTCACCTAAATATAAATTAAAAATATAAAACTATGTTCCATTGTATTAATACATTGTATTTGAAGTTTAAAGGTGTTCTGTAGATATCAGCTAGCTTAAAGCATTTTAATGTTCTGTCTTTAATGTTGCTGAACTGAAATGCCATATAAGGGTATTCATAAACCTGAACACTTGCTGTAAATAAATGAATTAATTGTATCTTGGCTTGGTTTTTATTTTCCGTTCCCCAACCATTATTAAATCCTTCCCTTTTGTAGCAGTCTTTGGTAGTCAAATGTGTTGATCGGGTTAAAGAAGAAAGGTATAAACTAAATGAAGGTAATTACTTTCACATTCTTGGAACTATCTAGGTATGCTGAAATATGTAAACTTGACATAAAATCTTGTAATATGTGGAAGTCTAAGGATATGGTACAATTTTACCTAATCTGTCTGCCCTCTGAAGGTTTGTGGTAGGTTTTGTAGTGGACCATGCAAAGATACTTCTGTAATGAGCAATACATCTGTGGTAGAAGGTAGATGAGGTGTGGGATGTTAATTAGCAATTAGAAGAACATTGGAGGAAGGGATTAGGAATTGGCATGCTTGAGCTTCCAAACCCTGGAAGTAAGCATGAACTAGAAGAATAGATGGCATTTCCTCCCATGCTATAGTGTGTTGAGTGAAACTTAAAATGTTCAATGGGATAGTTAGCAACATTTTCAAGATCTTGGGTACTCTGAATGGTTTATTAAACAACAATGGGCTGGATTTAGACAATGTGCTGAACCTTAAACCATGTTTTTAATCACAGCTGGTTTTGTACAGTAAAGCACAATCATACCACATTATACTTAGACTCAAGTATGCGCTGAGCCTTCAGCAGGTTGCCTTGTCAATGCTGAGCTTTTCCTTCAGTCATTTGGTTGCTTTACTGCTGCTGAAACATTCCAGTTTTGAGCTAGATCTCCCACAATCTCAACCTTGTTTACTGAGACTGATTAGGCCTGAAACCTAAAAATAGGTCATCAATAACTTAAGACTGCCCTACTATTCTTATTCTTCGCTACAGGTGACAATGGCCCTGATTCCCGTAGTTGGTTTCCATTAGCTGTTCTTTTCCTGAATATGTTGAATATCAATTTTAAAACCAAAGCACTGTTGGCATGGGTGCCAGTGATCATCTACAGTATCCTGATATCAGGTAAATCCCAGTGACTAAAGTTACTACCTGGGGTTTGTATCCTGAACCAGAGGTAGGTGAACCATAAATATGTTTTCCCTCACATGCAAGAAATAGTCTAAATAGCTAAAGATTGTAAGGGACAAGCTCTTAGACCTAAAAGCATCAAAACAGTATAATCTGCCTTGGGCATTGCAACAGACTAAATGTGTCTCTGGATGCTTTATTTGCTTAGTATTATTGCAGCATCAGCAGAAATTTTCAGTATTTTCATGGCTGGGCTGAGGTTCCATGCAATATGGAAGCAAAGGTAGTGGTTGTGTTGACAGCAATGGCTTTCTATTTAGAAAGAGTGAATTGTTGAGGCCAAGAAACAGTGAAAAGACTATTGGGATCCAGGCCAGTTCTCTAGGTTAGGTCTGCAGAACATGTTAAGCTAAATGTGCTTGGCCGATTTGTGGCTCAGGTGAAACTGACCCGTGCTGCTGAGCATTATCTGGCATGTGGTCAGTTCTTTTAACTTCTTCTGTTTAAATTATTATGTTTTCATTATTGCATTTTGTTTGTGACTTTAGATTTTTTTTATGTAAGTGAGCTGCCTTGAGTTTCAAAATATGTGGATATATATGTAGTAAGGAAGTAAATAATTAAATATGGGAGCAGGAGGAGGAAAATGTGTGACCAAAACAAAACAAAAAAACCCCAAAAGCAGGATTAGGTAGTTGACAAAAGGAGATGTGGTGTCATAAATACCTGTGGGCACAGTACTGAGAATATTTCTGCTCAGACAGCTATAATCCAGTAAGTAGAACCTGCTTATTTCATAGAATCATATTTGATCCAATTAAGGACTTTTTGTTATCTGGAGATTCTTTAACTCAGATAACTGAAAACCAACAATTGACGTTAGAGAGATTTATATGTTAAGGTGACTACATTGATCCGGAATAGTAAATAGGCAGCAGAAGAAATTTGGAATACTCCATTATGGTAGCTTAGTTTAGTTTTAGTTACTGACTTTTCTCTGTTTACTTAAACTTTAATTTGTGAATCCGGAAGAGACAGATTCCATAGGATCTGTGGTTTTTGCTCCTGTAAGGTAAGATTCTAATGTTTACCTAAAAGTTCATTGGCTCAAAGAAAACCAGTCTTCATATGGCAAAACAAAAATGCATAGGGTTTGCCTATGATCTTTCTTTAGGTAAATATTTATTGCTTGATATTATTTTATCACTCAAAGTAACTGCATTATTTCCACGAAAGTGCATCTTCAACACAATAATCTTTTATATATTGTCAGGAAAGTTGATACTAGGTGATGACATTTTTGTATTTTAAATTGAAGATTTAAATTCATAAATGCTAGAATTAACTCAGGACATGAATTAATTACATGCTGATTGAACTAAAAAGCTTTCAGGATTTTTTCCCCTGACCTATGAGTTTCACTTCATCCATGGCGTGAAAGATTTTCAGATTTTATTTTGAGTGTTTCATGGAATTTAGTAGGCTGGCAAGATGAGTCACTTTCTGTTCTCTTACCATGCCAATTCACTGTACTTAGAGAATACCCTGTGTGTGTGCATGTGCATACACAATATTAAAAATGCTTTTTTTCATTTTTTCCTATCTCAGCAGTTACAAATTGGTTAGATAATAATATAATTTTCTTCACATCAAGATCTCAGCTTGCTCTTTCAGTAGAACCCACTTTGAAGAAATTAACTAGATGGCCTCCTTATGGATAGGAATCAGTCCATTTATATCTAGAACTCATCTTAAACTGATTTGTGAGAGGTTGACCTCTTGAACAGCAGAACTCATCCCTACTCAGTTTGCTTTCAAGAGACGACAAATACAGGCCTTGCTAAGCGCATTCAGGTTGTAAGCAGACAGTGCATTTCAGGTTGGATGGATCCTTTTTTTGCTGCCATTCTATAGTCATACCTATTTCAGGAAGCAAAGTTATCTCCAGCTAAGCAACCAGCTTGTTCTAAAAGCCTGAACATGATTCCTGACTATCTCCACTGCAACACAGCTAATTAAGCTACAAACTTGTCAGTGCCATTTAGCAAGTGTATAATTTCCCATGATCATTTTAATCACATAAACTAATTCCACCACTCCTGAGTTTAATGCAAAGGGATTAAGTACATAAAGGAGAGTACAGATACTCCTCCAGAGCTATGTAGACATAAATATTCTCATATGAAATTTTTCTAAAATGTTGATAGTCACATGAAAGTAAAAAGGACAGAAGGTTGTTCAAAATAGAATATTATATTTCCAAAATATAATCAATTACATAAACAATTAGGTTTACACAAAACCTAATTACAAACAATTAGGTTTATACACAAAAATGAGTGTTTCACAATCCAGACACTTGCCATTTACTTTTGTTACTCCAATTCTAGTGACATAAAGAATTAGATTTCAATAGAACTTTATGTATTCAGGAGCCTGGCAAAACTATGCTTCCAATAGGTTAGGTTTAGGATTAGGTTTAAATTAGGTGAAATTTGGACACTAATTATTAACCTAGCATATTCACAATTAACAACTGATCATCAGATGACCTGGAGAAGACTAAAACATACCAGTTCCAAACTGAATATTAAAACTATTGAATTTCATGGAATAAAAAGTCTCAAAAACTGAATTTTGATGCTGGCTGGGGAAGTCTGGAAGTTGAAGTCCACACATCTAAAAGTTGCCAAGGTTGGGAACTTTATTCTGTATTTTTGATATCTTATATTTCTGCACCAAACAACATGATACGGAGACAACACTGATTTTCTGTTTTTAGTTCTGGATAAATGATGGGTTTCTCTCTGTGGAAATAGATGCCTTGAACCAATTGTATTGAATTTTGTCTATGTTTACTTGCCACAAAATAGCTGTCCAGGTATTTGAAGGACAGTTATTGTAGTTGTTGTCTATCACAGGTCTAGTGTCAGGCTCTGCCTGCGATCCAGTAAAGACACAGACGCTAGCGTAGGCTTAGGTTCTGGCTTTATTGAGGAACAAAGTGTATGCCTTTAAAAAGCTGAGAGTGAGGGGAGCGCGCCGGAACAGGATTTAAATAGCCCGCGCCGGTCAGCGCTCCACCCCACCTTATTCCAGGTGCGTCCCACAAGTCCCACCGGTTTCGTCCCTGTCAGGTGAGAGGTCGTTAAGCCCCCCTGCGCCCCGGGCGTTGCCTCGATCGCCTTCCTGAACGGTAATGATTCATTGCCGGGCGATCAGGCTCTTAATCCTTTGACAGCTCAGGCGCGCCTCTCTTGTTGTTTAGTCAATTGCTTGTTGGCAACTTTGTATCGCTGTCTTCCGCGCCGCCAGTCTCGGTTGTTACTTAGTGTCCTGCACCTGTTGCTTTCCTTTGTGTTTCATAGTTGCCTTTGCCTTAATCCGCCAGGGACCCATTTCCCTGTATTGTCATGCGAGCTGTTGCGATGTCACAAGCATTGCAACGGTGATCATGACATCTAGTCTTATCCAATATCCATTTTGTAGGTGAAAGAAAAGAATCAGATTGAAGTAGGACAACTGAAGGTACAATGCACTCATGCTAAAAATCCAGTTTTTGTATTCCTCTGCTTTCATACACAGACCCTTATCTGTAGCAGTAAGCACCACACACACTGAACAGTGTGACTTTGTATAGGTTTTCCCACAGAACAGTTAGTTGCCTCATGGCTTTAAGAAGTCAAAGAAAGTAGGTAATTGTAACTGAAGAGAGAGTAGAGGTTCAACTTCAAAAAAGAAAAGACTGGGTGCTGCTAGGAAAAAATAAATAAAAATAAAAGAACACAAAGGGAACAAAGATGAGATAGTCAAATAGGAAGTCTCATGTAAATAGAACACTGCAGCAGAATTAACTATTAGGGATAGCCAGCTAAAACATGAAAGCATTACAACCAGTAGGTACTAAGAGACCTGATATGTCAATAGTTAGTGCATTCTTTAAATAAGTATAAGGTCATATTCAAAAAAGTGTGCTTCCCACCACTTTGCACACCACTTTGATTTTCCTTAACCAGCAAGCATGTGAGCAAACTTTGGCAGCTGACCTCCAACTGTGAGCTGGTATGGATAAAGGTGATTGCAAGTCCCAAATGGTTGAAAACATTGTAGCTGAATATTAGCATTTTGAACTGGGCTTGGAAAGGCCCTGTGTGTGTCACATGAGCCAGACCCCATCAGTATAGGCATATAGTTGAAGCTTCAAACTCTCATCAAATAGTGCTTTAAAATAATCCAGAAAGGATGTAATAATTAGTACAAAATTCCAGAAGAGAAACCTTATTAGTCTTTTGTAGCATAGAATCTTAGGCCACATTTATTTTCACATAAGCTTTTGAAAGGACTGTATTTTGTGCATCTGATGGACTGTGATCCACAAAAGCTTATGAAATGATAAATCTTGAAGATGCCACGACTCTTGATTATTATTGCTGAACAGATAATAAAGGCAAGATCCCTTCTGCTGGTATACCAGCTCCAGCTGATATAAAACATACCAAGCTATTAGTCCAGTAACCATTTTCAAGTAGCCTTAGCTGGAGTTCAAATGGCATCATGTTTCCAACACCAGGAGCAAGACAAATTAGACATCAGCTTCTGATTTTTTTGAGACAAAGGATCTAAGCTTAGTTTTTTCATCACAGGGCTCAATACTGCTCTCTTCAAGGAATGACAATCAAAGAAAGTTCTGGTATGAAGTACATAAATATTCATGGGCCAAATTCATAAGGTAGAATGGGCAACTTGGGTGGTTTTAAGTTTCAATTCTCCAAGCAATTTATCAATAGTTTAATATAATCAGAAACATACACACTAGGGCTGTGCAAACCATTCAAAAGAGGTGCTTCACAAATAACTTTTGGATAAGTGAAACACCTCATCTTAAAGTGACAAAGCAGCTTCATGCTTTGGAAAGATCATGAGGCTGCTCTGTAAGCTGTCCCTCTCTGTCAGTACACACTGACAGCTGGGACAGTTTTTGAAGGAGATGTGTAAGGCTTGCAAAGGACACCGCCTGCTTTAACCTTTGAGGGGACTACCTTCATTTGCATTAACATATTTTGCAAACACCTCTTTTGAATGCTTTGCAAACATCTAAAGTCCATTATAACACGATGATGAAGGCTTCTTCATTGAAGCTTGACTTCATTGGCTGTAATCTACCACCCTGGTCCAGTGCAGGTTGGTAGATGCTTTTCAGTTTCCCAGTCTAGGGTTGAGAGAGAGAGTGACCCAAAGTCACTCAGCAAGTTCTATGCCCAAGGGAGGCCTAGAATCTGGCTTTTCCCACTCCTAGTCTAGCATCTTAACCAGTATACCACACTGACTCACATGCACACAAACAAACCACACCTCTGTTAATCTCTGAGTTGAAAGAAAAAATGATGTTCATATTAGCCAGGTACATGTATCCCTACTGTCAGGATATCTCCCAAATATTCTAGTGGGCCTTTGAAGGTGCAACCAATTGTATCTCAGAGCACAGACCAGGAAGGCCTTTAACTACTTGCCAAAGTTCCCCCAGCAATACTGAGCAAATGCAATAACAGTGGAGAACATTTCCACTGAATTCATTACAAATCTTTCACTAGTTGTACTTCTTTGGAAGGAGGCGCAGTATAAAACAGATTAATAATTTGGTTTTAAACATCAGTATTAGCATTTCATCATTAAGGAGGGACTGATGTAAGTGAATGGATTGTATGCATCTTTCTTATAATCACATCAGGAACATATTGCTTATAATAGCACAATCCAAATATAAATCTATAGATGAGCTTAAGACGATTTATACCATATATTTGTTACTGTAATTCATCCACCATCAGCTTTGGTTTTAACGTATCTTTTCTTATATGTTAAAGGGCTTCCTTATATTTTGAACACTTTAAAGAAATGATTCTTCCATGTGACGTTAGCTCAGGGTTTCTCAGCCAGGAGTCTGTGGAACCCTAGGGTTCCACAAGGGGTCATTAGGGGTTCCTTAGGAGATCATGATTTATTTAAAAAACTATTTCAAATTTGGGCAACTTCACATTAAAGAGGTAAGTTTCATTCTTTATTTTTAGCTTAAGAACACTGTTAATGCATATATACAGACCTACACATGAAATGAATATAATAATTTTGTAACTTCTGGCCTATATTTGAGCCTGAATGTGCAGGGGGTCCCCAAGGCTGGAAAAAATATTTCAAGGGTTCCTCCAGGGTCAAAAGGTCAAGAAAGGCTGCATTAGCTGTACAATCTTGCTGTCATATTTGGAACTGAAGAGGCAATTTATCTGATTGAAATCCTGCCTTTTCTTCAAGAACTCAAGGAAGCTTACATGGGGATCTTCCTTCATGTTAACCTGAGAACAACTCTGGGGTGGACTGAGAGAGTTACCCAATGAGTGTCAATTACTGGGAGTGGACTGCAACTGAGGTCTTTCCAATCCTAGTCCAATATTTTTACTGCTACACCACACTTGTTTTCAGAGGCTACATTGGCTCTCATACTTTTCTAATGTTTTATTAGACAGCCCATGGAAATAGAGTAAATGATGTAAATTTACTGTAAAGTGGCTATGTTCTCTCTCCATCCAAGTTTTAGACAGCTCCTGCTCTTGCAAGTCCTACTTGGCAAGCCAGAATAGTCCTTCTCTGAAAAGTATTTTGAAACACGTAAGATTAGCTTCCGAGATATGAATTACTTAGAACAAATAGTGCTTATCGGCAAACAGAAAACATTAAACAAAGTGAACATAGTGCTGGATTCAGAGAAATTCTACACTATAGGCAATTCTTGGCATAGATGAAGTGAAACGTTACATAAGTTTGGACTATTTGTGGAGTTAGTAAAAGAAATACGATTTCTTAACATATGAGGTTAACTAAAATATGGGGCTAGTACCTTTCACCAGTGAGCATTTGGTTTTTGGAGGATGGTTGAATAGTACTGAAGTCCCGTAATCCCACCATGAACTCAACTTAATATGTAGCTCTATTTATTGCTGGTTGCAAAGTCACCCAGATGTATTTTAAACTGGATTTGGCATTTTTATCCACCTATTGAGTCCTTCCCAAGGACCTTGGATAAGTTATTATTGTTGGTTGCACAGGCAGCCAGATGTTTAGACTGGATTTGGCATTTTGGTCCACTGATCAAGTCCTTCCCCAGGACCTAGGATAGGCAGGTATTGTTGTTTAATAATATTAAAGGTATACATCGCAGGATGTAAGCTGTTCCAAGTAAAGCTGCCTTTTGCAATTGACTGATGGTGATTTTGTCAATGCCGATGGTGTTCAAGTGGTGCTCCAGATGTTTTGGAATCGCACCCAAGATGCCTATTAGTATTGGTGCTATTTTTGCTTTCTTTTGCCACAGCTGTTCTACTTCTATTTGCAGGTCTTTATATTTTGTGATTTTCTCCAATTCTCTCTCTTCTATTCTGCTGTCTCCAGGTATTACAATGTCCACTATCCAGACTTTTTTGCCTTTTTTATCAACAATAGTTAAGTCTGGGGTGTTGTGTGGCAGATGCTTGACTGTTTGAATTCTAAAGTCCCTGAGCACTTTAGCTTCTTCATTTTCTATTACTTTGTCTATTTTGTGTTCCCACCAGTTCTTGCTTGCAGGCAAGTGGTATTTCTTGCAGATATTTCAATGCACCATTGTTGCTACTTGGTCATGCTGTTGTTTGTAATCAGTCTGTGTGATCTTCTTCAGCAGCTAAGTAGGTGGTCCACTTTTTCTTCAGCTTTATTATTTAAATGTACTACATGCCACCCAAGTCCCAGTGACTCTGGATGGTCATTTTTATTTGCAATGGCCATGCAGCCACAATTTAGATTCATAGAACTACATATTCACCTACCAGCCTAGTGCCTTCCAGGTGTGAAAGTATACTTTGTGGAAATTCCTCCAGATGTGACTATGAGCACTCAGAATCTTGGATACTGCAATTCTTGCACAAATGTAGGGGGCACCAGGTTTAGAAAGGCTGCTCTAAAGCATTCAGCTCTAAAAGTAAGTGTGGGAAAATCATCTTACACTTTTTAAAAAAGTATTTTGGGAAAGCCTGATAAATAATGTAGAACACAGAGGGGGTTGGTAAATAAGGACATAGCATTGTACAACTGGAAGTTCTACTTCTGTAAAAGCATTTTTGTGTCTAGTGTTTTGATGTTGGACTGGGAAAATTTAAGCCAAATGCACATGGAAACACAAAACTCATATTGACCTTGCCATAACCTCCTGCAGATATGTTTTTGCACAGATACAATAGGGTATCCTATTGCCTGAACCTATTAAAGAGGAAAAATAAATATAATACAGTAGATAACCTTTAAATTGTTACAGGAGTTCTATATTTCAGGGAATTGATGAAATTCTATCTGAGGCTGAGATGATGTAGCTTTCCAAGCGATACTCCCAATGATTAACAATTGAAGCAAATTCTGAACTTGAAAATTAGTCTTTTGCAGAAAAGTTTTAAAATGTATTACCACCACACATTCAGAAGAATAAGGGTTGACCTGTTTCAACAAAATCTTTTTGAGAAATCAGTCTTGGTTTTTCCACTTCTGACTGTATGTACATGTATGCTTATTGTGCATTATTTGATAACAGTAAAGAGGCACCACTCACTGTATAGAAGCTTTTTTTAATCTACAGGGTTTTTTTTCCTTGTTATGCAACTGGTAGTTATTTCCTATGTAATTAAGTCTAAGAAACAATGAGAAAATAGCATCAGTTTTATTCATTGATCCACTTACAAGACCACAATGAACACTGAGTGAAATCTAGGTTTTAAAAAGAAACAGCTGGCATGTTTGATATGCTGATCAAGGTACAAATGCTTGAAAAATAAATATATTTAGCTTACAGGACAGACTTTGGACCATCACTTTAGTAGATATTAACTTATTAAGCCTTTTTGTCTCTAGGGTGATCTTTGTCCCTTGAATAAGTTGGCAGATGATGCAATGGGAACTTGCATCTATAAAAGCTGAACAAGGATGTTCAGGTGTGTTCATTACCTTTTGAGAAAAAAATTGGATGGGCCAAAAAAGATCCAAAGACGATGCAGTGTTTGAAAGTTGTGGCACTCTTCTCGATTTGTTCAGTTCTGCTGTTTCAGGTAAGGACATAACTGGCATTTAAATTTCAAAATTGTCAGACAAACGTGTTTCAACATATATTTTATACTTAAGATATGCCTGTATCTGAAGGGGCTCAATGTCTGAAGGGCCATTATCAAGAGAATCCAGGAATCAACTATTAATAGCTTCAACATTAGACTTCTTCCTCAACGGAATGAATCACATCGATTTCCAATGGCTTCTGCCTACCCAGTAAGATCAGGAAGGGTGGGTTACTCCAGGTCCCTTCTCCTAAGTAATATCATCTTCAGAGAACATGGGGACAAACCTTCTCAGTTATGGCTTCCATTCTTTGGAAGGACATTCTTCCCAAGATTTCCATCACATTGGTTTTTTTGGGAAGCCAGAAAACCAGGCTTTTCTGGAGAAGAGATTGATGATGATCAAGACATCTTGTGCTTTTGAGCCTGACTATGGGAGTTTATTGTGGTAGGTATGTACAGCTTTGTATCACTTGTTTTAATAATTTGTTTTGCCTTTTCTTTTTGCACACTGCCAGAATCTCACAATTGGGCTAGCCTGCAAATACTGTCAATAAATGGGTAACACTAAGGTATAGCTACATGAATTTCTGCAGACGTGAAAAGCAAGTTTTGAAATTATCACTGACTTAGAGAATTTTTGTACAGAAAGGGCAAGCTGTCATAAATTCCATACAGAAATGATACAATCTGAGTAGTCTGAAGAGAATTCTAAGGGCTGAATGTCCAGATTTTAGTATCATATACAACAGCCAGATTATAATTGTTTCAGATACACTGTGCCTCACTGCATCCACAAAATGCTCAGCTTGTTAGGCCAAAAAGAATGACACCTTTCTGGAGAGGACTTTCAAGACCAGTCAGAGCACCATGCAGGGATAACAGTGAATGCTTCACAGGATTGTGCAGGTAATTTCCTTCTCATACCTGGAAATAAAAAGGAGTTTCATGCAGACCAGCAAGTGTTTTTACTGTTAGGATGAGTGCAATCATCCAGTCATCTTGAATAGGAGGAAGATAAAATAAATTAATGTCTCTTCAGGTCTGTAAATTAGCAGAAGTAAAAAATCAGTCCAAAGGAATTACAAACCTAGACTTCATTTACAAAATATTTTCTATTTAATGTTAGAGCTGAAAACACTAAACAGTAATTTTTTAAATATATTACAGTACAGACTGAAAACATTTTGGAAAATGTAATGCAGGCAAGTAATTCTAGGACAATCCAACATGAAAACTGATTTAACTTTATTGATACATTTCTTATTCCTTGCAATTGTACATCATTACCATCAAGAACAAGAATCCCCCATTTGGATGTGCAACTCTAAAAAATGAGCTAATAAGAAAGTACTGATGGCACTATTGCTTTCCTGAAACAAAGTACTTAAACTCATGTAACATTTCTTTAATATTACAGAAAGTAGTTAAAATACTAGATCCTTTCTTATATGTGGGTTAGTCTTAATGTGACTAAAAATAGTAAGCAGATCAATTTTTTTTAACTTTTTTTCCTTTCTTTTCTTTTTGCAGGAACAAACAATGTTCTTTAAGAATATCGCAAGAGTAGTTATGTCCTAAGAAGAACAAACTGTTACCTTGGATGATGCTCCCCCTTGTTTATTTATTGTCACCTTTATATATATATATATATATATATATATATATATAAATATTTAAAGCTTTTCAATTAATGTTTCATTTGTGTGGACAGATGAAAGAATTTCAACATGGCAGATATATGTGCTAATTTCGTTTATATTTTCCATCTTATTCCAGGGTGGGCTTTTATCCAAGCTACAGTAGCTTCAACTGATTTTATCTTTTATTTTTTTGTATTTTTTCTGTGCAAAAAAATTAAACATCTGTAAGAGCAATTACAGTTTGATATTTGTCTTGCATACCAGCCAAAAGAGAAAGACACATAACAGTAAGATACATTGAAAATATTCTGAGATGGACTTTTCCAACAGTTGACCCTTCTGAAGCAAAAGTGACAAGGTTTTGACTCTATCTAGCCATTAATAGTGCTACAAATTTTCAAGCACTTTCCAGCCTTAATGAAGCACTTAAAGCATATTATTAAATTGTTAACAACAGACATTTAAATACCACTGATTTCAGCACTCTTCCAGGTTTCTTCCCTTTTTAATTTTTCCTATGGCATTCAAACTTTCATTGCGTAGTGGGTAATGCTGCAATCAGCTTAATGCAAATATTTCAGTGATAATGTAGGAATTTAAACACATCAATATATTTAAATTGGGTGAATTTAAATACATTAGCTGGATAAAATGTTCTGCTGCCTTCCCACTATTCTGTGTTCAGGAAATGAGAGGCTCACAATTGCTCCCATTCTCAAACAGAAAATATTTTCTGATCCAATGTGCAGGTTCATGGCAGAAAGGCTCATACTAAAGGATTAATTCAAGCACAGTGCTTATAAAGTTTAATACAGAAAATCTATTTGATATTTATTAAACTTAGTTTCTCCAGTTACAGTTCTGCATTGTACAAAGCATTTTAATGACACAGTAGTTAAAAAGATCTTTACAAATTGAAATGTGATACCCTTTTCTCCAAATATTTAATTGCCATAAATTTGTTTAAAAATACACATTAAACGCATATTTCAGACACTAAACTTTCTATAATCTCAATACCACAAAATACATAGAATATACTATACAGATGTGGAAAAAAATCTAGTTAGTATATAATACTTTGCTCACCATTAACATACGTGAAATGCACATACTGACTTAGAAATCCTAATTTGGAGCCCCAAAGTACCCTTTTGAAATTTCAAATGTATTGCAAAGGAAAGGAAAATAAAAAAAAAATCACAGTTTTATTTTAAAAGTTTAGTTTTGGTTGAGAACAGATGACTAAATAATAAGTAACAAAATGTAAGACATGGACATGGCATATACAATGCACACAACAGACAGCCATACTGCCAGTCATAATCAGTACCAAGATTCATGTTCAAGGTTGTTGTTTTTTTTAAAAAAAAGATTAAAAAAAAAGATTAAAGGGTACAAATAACCTCTCCCCCACCCCATCCCATAAGTTTGCCCAAACAAAAAGAAAACCTTCTTTACCAAATAATTTCAAATAAGATAAAGAATCTTTAATAAATATATAAGCACTTTATCCTCCATATACAAAACTTCTTAAAACCATTTAAAAGGGGAGTTTGATACAAATGTGCTTGCAGAGACTATGCCTGGGCCATGCAGCCAGGTTTTCAGGCATCTGAATGCAATCATCATGGGACAGTGGCTGCAGTTTTGATGTTATTTACAAACTAAGAGAGAGGAAATGGTTTTGAGTCGAATATGCCAGTATCAATTCTATTTGCAGTCACATTATCAGAAAAAAAAAATGCTTTGCCAATAGGTTTTTAAATGGAACCAAGAAGCAAAGCCAACATTTCAATAATTTCAACAAGTTTCTAGGTAGAAACAGTGGTGTAAATGAACTGAATTTGTTCAAAGCTCAGACTAATCAGTAAGTGGGGAGGGCATGAAAGCATTCAGTAAAAATGCTTGCCTTTTCCAGGATAGCCTCACTCCAAATACCCAGAACTTATCCAAAAGAATGAAACTGATCATCACATTCTGTACTGTCTAGCTGTGTTTGCTACAGCCTGGGGGAAAAAATGAAGTTGTATAATAGTATTCACTAGTAAAGTATACTGTTGAACTACTGAAAACTCAAATTTCCCACAATATTGATTTCTGCTGAATTTAAAATCATTATGTCCTTGACCCAAATATTTATGAAATATTTGCTATTCAAGACTCTTATCATATGGTTTGGATGTTGCTTTCTCCTTCTGTTAGTAAAACGTATTCAACTTGATTTGCTCAGGCCCAATTAAACCACTTTAATAAAAATACTGCAGGGTTGATTACAGTGCAAGGAATTATTATTATATATAGCAAAGGTAGTATTTCCCATAAACTGCCAAATTTGGCAAACTATACAGTTATCTGCTGCAGCTGTGACTTACTTGCCTTAAGGCAAGCAAATATACCTATTGGCTCCATATGGCTGCAACTGCTCATAACACTCTTTATAGGGGTTGTTTTTTTTTAATAAAATCACAGCAATCAAGCTTCATAATCTAAAAGAAACAGAAAGCATTCCTGCATAATATGCAAAATTTATCACCATCATCAAAATGAGGATGGCTCAGCACTCAATAAATATACTGATATAGTCAGATGTACTATAATCTAACACATTTATAACAAACTTTGAACAGGCTTGATCTCATCTATTTATGCATGTAGATATATGTATTAGAAACATGTATATTACAAATTGCATACTGTCGTCAAAAGATCTACAGCCATTTGCTCTTCTTTACAGGTAAGAGATTTAAATTGTCTTTGAACATGTCGGGTCATTTAATGTAGTATCCTGAATATTCATTTAAGATACAAAATGAAGTAGCCAGGTTTCTACAAAATCGTTGGATCCTAGACAAGAACTGCCATCAGAACACTGATTTCAATTTGGAATGTGCCAATTGTCTTCTAACCCATTCCTAACCCCCAAAGTGAAACTTTTGTAACTACTTGATCTAACACTGTCTGAAAAATTCACTGCCAGCACTCTGGCAAAACATTTCAAGTTCCTCTTGTGGATTCCATGCTACCATTCATGAATTGTTCTCCTAAAACCCAGCAATGATTTGTTTTTTTTGTGGGGGGGGAGGGAGGGAATCAACAATAAGTGTGCACTGAAGCAAGCCATTTTGCTCGCTCAGATGTACAGTATTAAGCCATCTTATAAAGACGCATCACTGGGATATACTAAAACACTGGTATGTGTTAATACTCAGTCATGGACTCAATATATAATATTCCAGAGTTTTCAAATGAAAATAATTGAACAATTTCTGTTAGTACTCAAGATGTACATGCAATGGGTTCAATACAGATTAAGTCCAACCCAATAAAGGGCAGATTAAGGAGAGTCACTTGCCTTTGCACTTTAAAAAGTTTATTACTTCCTTGCACTTAACAATTAACTTTGGCAAATTACTCATGCACTCCTGAGACAACTGAATTCTTGAGTTAGATGGTCTTTTAAAAGTTGATAATTTGATTTCAATTGGTTGAAAGCTGGACTGATCCTTGAACTGGAGAAGGAACAGTATCCCTGTTTATTTAGGACACCCAGATATTACCTCTATGAGGCATATATTACAACAGATAATGGACTGTAGCTTAAGTCTATATTTAAATCTAGAGAAGCCTTGCTAAATTAATAAAGAGACGAATACTTAGGATGTATCTGGAGATATATAAAAAAATTCAACCTGATATATACTATTCTAGTTTTAAAAACAATAGATAAAAAAGAGACATTTTCTCACTGCCAGTCTAAGTTATATGGGTACAAAAGCAAGTGAACTAATCAAATGATCATTGCAGCACCTTATAAGAAGAGAGCCTGGGATGATGGAAAGGTTTCAGTACTGTAAAATAAATGTGTCAGGCACTTTCAAATGTCAAGAACGTTGACTTTTGCTATTAGTGGGGAAGTAAGATGGAAAATTAGCTATTTATTATTGGATGCTAGCAGTAATCTGTGCTCTTCCTCTTGAATCTATGGTTTACGAAAATGCATATATTTTAAAAATTGCTTTTCACAACTGATATTTTTACTCAAGCAGCTCACAAGAAATAAACACTGGAAGTCTGCTTAATTTTTTTTTTTAGTTGAACCTCTTTAATCTCTGTGCTGAAAGTACAATGAGCTGTTTGCTAAGGGAGTGGTTTAAAGAAGCTTCCCCAAGACAGCTGCTCACACTGACTGAAAGAAACACAAGTATGTTGCAATTTCATACAGACATACAGATTTTCCCATTACTGATTAACTAAAGTGATTTTGCACATAAAGTTACAGTGATATTTTGATCACTTACATGACAAAACCATTATATATATTTTGCATAAACAAATGCTGTATGGATGTGCTTACATGTTTTTCTTCTGCTCTCACAATGCATTCTTGTGCTGCAGGGTGCAACAGTAAGCTATAATGACCAAATGATTAGCAATTTCAACCTAACAGATCCAAAGTATCAGGGTATAAAAGAAAACATGTATCCTGTCAGGATACAAGTCTCTACGAGTATACAAACTATTATTTAGTTATTATAATTTATGACGCTACTGAACTTTCACTGTCCCAAAGACACACTGCAATACTAATTGATGTAAAATTCTATCCTTCTTTCAAAACTTGCCATCATTTTGGCACATAGCTATACAGCTAGACATAATTTTAGTGCAATTGTTTTCTTGAACATGCATGTTCACATCTGGGTGGGTTTTAGGGACAAGGGCAGGCAAAGCAGCATATCACAATTCCACACTGAAAGGTTTAGAGTCTGACTCTAAAGCACAAGCAACATGTATTGTCAACAAATGACAGCCACTAGAATTAGGAAAAGGAAGTAAAATTTTACTGCTGGAGACCGACTGGATATAACATACAGGTCCTAAGTGTAAAACCTCTTGTAAACAGTATTTAAAATCTTCATCTAAAAAGGCATAAGGCACACCAGACATGATAGGGATGCTAAAGCAGTATTTTTTTTCTTTTAGTCAGATAAGCACCTTCTGTGAAAAGGTACCTTGCTTAGTAACCTTAAAGCAAATTTCCATGCATGATTCTTGCTGATCACAGTTATACCTTTATAACTAAATATTCTGTTCCCATCACAAACATTTAACATTAATGAATGTGCCACAAAATGGCATAAAAGCAAAATTTCAAATTACCTGGACCAAACAGCTTAAAATGTCCCTGTAATCACAGGTCTACTCTCTACCCCGTGTTGTCCATTACATAATTCTGACGAAGACAAAAGACAGATGTTTGTCACACATTGCATTTTCTGATGAAGTGCACCAGTTTCACATAGGAATTACTGTTAGAAGCTTTGGTGTCTAACAATTACAAGCAAGGAAATAAAGAGGCTGCACCAAAGCACAAGATTGTCCACCTGAAACCATTCCTACTTTATACTTGGAGACTGAAGTCCATTGTGACCCACATCACTTTGAATATTGCATTAAATGCAACATTTCGTAATGTACTGAGATTATTAGTGTTAAGACATGTGTTTCAAAAGTGATTTTCCATACAAATCCTTGAATATTTTGACTTAAAATGATTTAACTGATTATGAAGTTATAACCTTGGCACATCAATAAAACTGTGGCCATCACTGAGGGTTTGACTTAAATATGCATGAAAATGTGTCTCTACACTTTAGAATCTATCAACCCTGACTTTCTCTTACAAACTCCACCATCACAAGACATTACAGAATAACAAAGCTCACAAAATACTTAAATAAAGTGTCTACATTTAATCCTCACTAAGTACTTGATTAGGTAAAATTCATAGGAAAAACAGCTAAGGTTTTAAACCAGCCCCAAAACACAGCTTTCAAAAACAAATTAAAATAAATAAGTTTTAAAACAGATTTGTTAGGCATAATTATTAGAATTCCAATCCAATTGCAATCAATGAATCCATCTTATATTAAAGCATTGCAGAGTTTAAACTATTTTTAAATATTTTTAAAATGGGGTCAGCTGAAAAAGTTCATTAACACGATGTTTGGAGGTTCTTACACACATGATGCTGGGAGACACAGGAAAGTGTTCCTTTCTCTTTGATTTCACTTTCTTTGCTTTCATTATGGCAGTCTTCCTTATTTTTTATGACACAGTGTTGAAAAAAAATCAGAGGCAGCAAGATAAGTCTCTTCTATGCTGTAGACATCTTCAGTCCAGTTATCACTTGGCATCCAAACGCAACCAATGTAATCCCTGTCTGGTGTAATGTACCAGGTCTGTCATAACACTTGCATTAAAGATCAGAGGGCCCATAACTTTGTCCAGTTCAGCAAAAAATTCTACAGAAAAGAAGAAAAATAATCAGATTGAACTACACCATTTCCCATGACATCTCCTAAAACAAAATTGATAAAAATCACATGCCTTGCTAATTTTATGAAGTTATAATCCAAAAGCGATTAGAAAATGCATTAAAACTTTAATTGCTTTCACTGAATCAGCAGCAATGATTCTTTCACTTTTTAAATGTGAAAAAAAGATCAATCCCTCGAAATATAAATTAATACAACCCAATCTTACCCTTTTGTTCTCTGGCAAGCTGGTCTGCTTGGTCCCAAATTTCAGTGGCATATAGAAAATTGGAAGTAACCTGGACGTAGCTCGCTGCCATCTGATGTATCCTCTGTGGAATAGTCACTGAAGAAGCGCTCCCTGAAGGGTTGGTTGACCCTGACGAGTAATTTCCTGAATTCCCTGGAGACAATTTCGGTGAAACTGGAGATGGCATACTGACAGGTTTGCTAAAAATTAAAATTGGAACCTTTACTTACTAACATTTGTAAAACAGAAAATGTATCTACTGAAATAGTTACTAATTCAAAAACTGCATTCTGCTATTAACTGTAGAAATACTATTTCAATATTTGTGCCATCCATTATCTGGTAGATGCAGCAGAAACCCCATGTAGCATCCAGTATTAAACCCCATGAAACATCCTTTCTAAGAAGGTAACTGAATGTAGCTAGTAGTAAACACTAGTAGAATATTCTGCGTAAGAAGTATGAATCAATTAGGAGAAAAGTTCTGTCACATAAATCATGAAGAAATGATTAACTCATGAATTAATTAAAAAAATAAAGACATGTAGAACAACTGCCTTTATAATGCTTCAAAACTGTATCTGAATTTTGGATATCTATCTCGAGTTATTACTGTTTAATTCATGCCTTCATACAAAAGACACAATTATGCATTAAATAAATGCTTACCTTCCCATACCAGGTGATGGTGCTTGAGAATTGTTATACGAATTCTGTTTAGGAAAAACCCACAAATTTTAAAATAAATGCAGATTCAATGTTATACACTGTGCAATAAAAATAAAAAATCAAATCAAACCATGAAGTGCTTTAAAATAAGAAATTTTTAAAAATCACAACACCAGACAGAATTTGAGCAACAATGGAAACTAAATATGGGCAAAATTATCAGTAAAAGAAATTGTAAAAACATCTCTATAATTAGATAAGTGACAAAATAAAGTCTCCTTAAGCATTATTGCTGAATTATATGTTAATGATAACATCCATTTAGGAAAACTGAAAAAACAATCTTTCAAACTACAACTTGAATACATTTTTTAAAAAGCACAAGTTTTTACCTTCAAATGTTCAGTCAGTGTCTTGGAATACTTTAACGCACTCTCCTTCTTCAGCTTGAAAAGTCTTAAATATAAGAGGGACTGGCATCTGAGACTAATAAAAATAAGAATGCTACCACTTTAGGAATTTGCTAATAAAAGATCCTCACATATCTGGAAAAAAAGTAAATTACACTTCTACCGAGATGCTTAAAAAATTAGTTAATTTCAATAAAGATTAAAATGAAAAACTAGCATCAAAAAGCTAATTTTTTTTTTTGCTTTATTACTAGAAAAGGATAGCTTTGCAAAGTTAGCCTAAGTCAATTATTCAAATAACATTATTCATTTTAGATAGTGATAGTGCTGCTCCCAGTCCAAGCAGATAGTATTAGACTAGAACAGTAAGCTACGCTTTATCTTACCACCCACAAAATGGAAGTCTACCCAGATACATTTTGCTTCTAGCTATTCTCATGTTTCTAATTCAGTTCTGTATACATACCACAGTACTGCTAGCCTTTTGTCTGCAGCAGTTGCATCTGGTGCTGAATAATTCTTTAGCTTCATAGTGTACCTTCAACCAAAAAATAAAACAAATAATAAATAAGTTAAAAAACTGTCCTTTTTTTTTTTCACTTTAATGAAAACATGTATGCGCTGTTTGCCCAAAGCCTTATGGCTAGAGGATACAAAGATTTTATATATTAAGCACTCACTATTTACTAAAACCACATTAAATATAGCAAGAGACACTGTACAAAGGATAGTTAAGAAAGCTTTAAAAATTATATTTAGTTTTTCAACACTTGCAAAATAGTAACTCTATATAAGATAATACCTTACTTTGGCCACAAACCAAACTACAGACCAAACCATGAGATCCAGTTATGTATCTCCACTCCTAGCCAGCCAGGCAATATAGTTCAGATGTTGACCCAGTGCCTAGAGGCTGTGAGAGTCTGGACGAGAGGAACCAGCTTCAACTTAACCCTAGGATGATGGAATGGCTCTGGGTTTTTGGTCCTCTTTGATCTGGTGTCATCTTTAACTCTTGCTGGGGCTGCACTCCCCTGGATAGAGCTGGTGCACAATTTGGGGGGCCTTCTGGACTCACGGCTCCAGCTCAAGGGCTAGGGGGGCCTTTGGACAGATTCATCTTGTGCAACAACTGCGCCCATTCCTGGACTGGAAGGCCTTGCTCACAGTCACTCACTCCCTGGTCACTTCCCAGTTGGATCACAACGCAATCTACATGGAGCTTCCCTTGAAGATCATCTGGAATTTACAACTGGTCGGGAATGCAGCAGCATGCACAGTTCTGGGTGCCCCATGGTTTGCCTGTATTACTCCACTGCTGTGTGAGCAGCATTGGCTTCCAGTTTCTTCTGGGGGCAATTCAAAGTGCTGGTTATCACCTTTAAAGCTCTGAATGGCACAGGGCTGGGTTATTTGCAGGACCGCCTCTCCATGAGGGTATCTGCCTCTTCCACCAGGTCAGATAGGGTGGGCACGCTCGCTCCAGGTCCCTTCCCTTAAATGTTGTCATCTGATGGTACCTAGAAAGCATGCCTTCTCCACAGTGGCCCCTGCCCTGTGGAACGCCCTCCCCCCTGAAATTTGGCAGGCCACTACCCTCCTTGGTTCCCAGAAACCCTTGAGGAACTGGCTCTTCCCCCAAGCATTGGGTTAGGATGAGGTTGAAGTCTGGTCAATGTAAATGTTACTTTATTTTGGGGATGTTGGGAGTTTTTGATGCTGATTTTATTGTCTCTTTTAAATTTTTATTGCTGTTTCTGTGAGCCACCCAGGGTTATGGCACAAAAGATGGGCAGCCATGTAAGTCTTATAAACAAACAAACAAATGGTGGCAACTGAATAGCACCTCTAGAACCAACTATTTACAGTGTATCAATTAGGAGTACAATTCCCTACTGTATCCCTATTCTGATAATTATATTTATTGCTTGTCCTGTATCACTTACTTGATTAGCTCCACAGTTTCAGAATACATAGGGAATGGGGACTTGGATTCCTGAGCGTTTTTCTCCAATGCATTCCCACATTCAATAAATGACACTACAGCATCAAGGTAATAAACAGCTTTTTCAAACCTGTCAGACTAAAAAAAATATAAAGTCTTAAATGGAGATTTATGACAAGAGTCAGAGAATTTGCCTAAAAAGGATTCAATTAGAAGACAATGTTTTTCTTACCAATGCATCAGCATTATGTTTTAATTTTTTTGCTTCTTGCAAGTAGTGATCTGCTGAGTAGCTTCTGTAACATAAAATGAATTCTGATAAAATTAGAATTGATAGATAGAACTGAGACTGATAAAATTAGAACAACTTCTTAATCTTGGTTGCTTTGTTCATTCATGTTCGTATATATTTGAGGAAGGATTGCAAAGAACATCACATTTAATTGAGACAAAATAAAGCAAAACGAAATGGAGAAGTCTGCCTAAATTGTCACTAATTTGGCATGGAGAGAACTTTTCTTGGGTTGCACAATTATATACCAGTAACAGGAGCAATAAACTCTTCTGGCAGCATTTGGGATACTGTGCCTCTACCTTCCTGAAGACATAACCCAGCTCCCCAGCCTAGCAAAGATCACTGTTCTCTAGTCTGCGCTGGCACGATGCAGGGCTTTTAGAATACTGGGGTAAATGGATGATGTTCTTGTACTGGTACTTAACATCAGATGCTCTGTGTACAGCAGATGTACCGGATCGAGCTTTGACTCAATTAACTGCCTGCATTTTCATTAATGTGTTCATGCTGAATATACAGTAATGAATCTGGGTCAAGTTTTGCAAGATCGCCACAGAAGAAAATATATCTTTTAAGATGGGAGGTCAGGTTCAAAATACTGAGATGTAATACCATGCCAATTCAGAGTAGTGTTTCCACAGCAATGCAAAATTAGTAATGATTATATCTAACCACAACCTAGATCAGAAAAACTGTTAAGCTTCTAGGAACAACCTTATACATCAGCAATTTTTAAAATACAACAAAAACAACTATATCCTGTATTTTACCATGTTGCACTACAAAACCACAATGCCCTCTGGATTCTATGTGGGACAAAGAGGTCAAACTTGGTGCAAAATAATTATTGGAACAAATCTGACATCAGAACTCAGAATAAGCACAAAGTAATAACAGAGCATTTTAACCTCTTAGGACGTTGCACTACAGATCTCAAAGTTAAGTTTTGCAACAAAAAGACTAGGCCAGTACAGTTGAGCATGAGACAGCTGAACTTACATGTATCAACAGGTCTCTAGCTAAACTCCTACACCAGTTAAACCATTCCATGTATCCATGAGTTGCAGCTCATGCAAGCTTATGAAACGTGTTCATCTTAAAAGGTGCTCCCAGATTCTTTTTGACTTTTGGCTACCATAGATTAATAAAGCTCTTCTCCTACAATGTCTTCCAAATTACAATATCGTTTATGAAAAAAAATTAACATGGACTATACCCAGGTGTTTCCATAGTTTATCAGACACTCATTCTAGCTACAAAACCATTTTATCTTCGTTCTCACCTGTCATCAAATACTAGCTTTGCTCTTCGGGACTTTGAACTATCAGAACTTGTGGTGGAGGCAGAAGGACAATTTGAAGAATTATTTAAAATCTTTTCCTTGGAAAAAAGAGAATGCAATTATTTAAAACATTGTTTGGAAGGAGAGGCATTGCACTTGCCAAGTTCAGGCTGGTTAAATGCAACCCAGATGCTTACCACAAATCCAACTTGACAAACCCAGCTGTTACCATAATGATAACAAATTCAAAATATAAAGCAGGGGAGATTTTAATAATGGTGCTATTATAATTTGCACAAAGTCTGTTAATACAACAATTATTTGGCATTGTTTAATACTCATAATTGTAAAGCTTTGTCATCTCTGTAGCGGTATACTAACTTATGTTGGGGCAGACTATGCAGCAAAGATCAAATTGCATAAGTCTGAGTCAAAGTTAAATATTGTTCTTATGCAATGATGTAACATATGTTTTAATCTTCATATTCACTCCTATTGTTTTGAGTTTGAAGGGAAAAATTGGGCTTCATCCAATTTAAGTCTTTTATTTCTAACATAAACTGTATTTAAAAAGCTTTTCATCTAAAAATAGTACTATAAGGATTTGACAAAATCATATTCTGGATGGAATTTACTTGTGTAAGTTTGAACTTATTTCACATCAAATTGGGATTTTGCGGGGGGGAAATGGAGGGGTACTTTTGGCTACAACTGTATGTTCTTGGATTAAATACTCAGCTATTTCATTCCTAAGATCATCTTAGTTTCTGCAGTGATCTACAGCTTTGCTACTACTGTATTTTCCTATTAATGAAAGGCTGATCACTGATTAACAAAATATATCTGCTGTAAAAATATAAGCTCATTTATGAATGTCAAGAGCATTAATTGAGATCATATCAATTAGCCTAGCTCCCAACAGTATCCACACAAACCTGGTCTGTTCCCTAACATCTTAGACTCAGCAAAAGCACCTGCAGGGAGGAAGTCTTTAGGCATTTATGCAATTAGGAACTCAAATGGTGCATAGTTCCAAATCACACGGACATATTTGTTTCACCCTTGCGGGTATCTGTGATGTAGACAGAGACAGAGCATAAGGCAACCAGGCACCTGCGGTATTAGGCACAGGACTAGTGGCAGGTCAGTTTTAGTACAGGAACATTTCTTTTTAATGAAGCTTACGTATGCTTGATTTCACACAAAATTAAGGACTCTAAAAACAAGGAACGATCGGTAATTGAAGGTTTTTACCTTTGCTTCTTTAGTGTTACTTGAGGCCTTTCCTTCAGTCTTCTTTTGCTTCGATGAGCTACTTTTAGTGCTGCTACTCTCCTTATTACTGTTACTGCCTGACTTCAAGGAAGAAGACTGACTGATAGTTCTCTTCCGAGACCCATGCTCTTGCTTTGGATCTTTTGCAACAGCGGAGGTCGTTGCTGGAGATGGGAGAAGATCCTTCTCTTTAACAGCACTTGGCTTTGAAGACCTGTCCTCCCAAAATAAAATTAGAAAATAGAATTAAAGATTTTGTACCTACCTTCATGTAAAGGATATTTTTTACTCTTTTGCCTCACCAGCTCCAAAGCAATAAGGATCCTCGTTTTATCAAACTATTATATTTGAGAAAGAGAATGTTTTTAGGATGACACAATATCTCAGACTGAGCAAAAAAACAGCTGCAAGCGTCCAAGGATGGTAATAAGAATAATAAGAATGCCAAAATCACAAAAGATTCATCTTCCCTAATCCTTTCTTCTTCAAGATGCTGTCATACAGATATAGCTCAGCCTGCACTACTTCTTTTCATCTAAAAAAACCTCTCACAATCAGAATGGAAGCAAGTATTATGCATGAAACAATTGTCCAATATGACACTATAAGTAAACAGAGAAGCAGCAGAGGCTCATTTTTTAAAAATTTTGCCCCTGTAAATCAAATTGAATAAGAGCAAATATGGAAAAATGGTACAGATGTTTTTACTCAAATTGATTTTGTTTTAGCATGTTACACTGTAAATTGCCCAAGAACTTTGGCTGTTGGGAAGTTCAAAAATAATAATAAACAAATAAAAAATAGAACAAAGGGTATGGAAGGTTCTACGGGCATCATAGCAGCTGGAGTCTCCAAATAAAATATGCCATAATATAGAAAGATGCACATGCCCTGATATTTGGAATAGTGTCTCTTAAAAATTCTCTCCCAAAGAATTAAAAACTGCAATGGAAATATTAAAGGTGTAAGAAGATAAACTTGGCATCAGTGCTTGTTCAGATAATACTATATAACTGAATTTTTAAAGAAATTATTTGGCTGAATAATGTGCTTACATCCTGCACTTATATACTACAGTTTGGAAAGTTACTCACTCTCTATTACTAGAAGTCTTGTGTGCTGAAGAAGGTTTTTCTTCCAGTTTAGTTTTCTTGCTTTCAGTGCCTCTGCTGTCTTCTGCATTCTGTGACAGAACATTTGAGAAATAATTACCAGGACAAAGTTTAATAATCTCATATAAAATAACTATACTGGTTTTTGTAGATCATCACAATTCTCAAAGAAACCACTAACAACATTGGGATGATATGATGAGTAATAACAACAATCTTGGCAAAATAGCTTTCCTCAACAGTTGTGTAGCTGGGCAAGACCAAGGAAGCAGAAACATCCCAGATTTCAAGAAGATTGCTTTAATGCTCATTGGGGGTAAATATAAATTCTTAGAAATTATAATAGGCATTTCCCAGCCTCAGTTTTTAGTGAGTTATATTAAGGCAGAGTTCCTTTGAATAGTTTGAATTGTTTTTTTCCCAGATTTCTCCCCATTTGGACTGAGTTGCCTTTTATGAAATAAGCTGTCAACCAACTCACCCATTACTATTTCTTCCATTCCTTTACCAGCCTACCCACAATTCCTCCCAACTGTATTTAGTTTATTTATTTATGAGATGAAGTACACTGATGATGCTGTAGTCCTACCATATGAGAAGTGCTGCTTAATTTGATGAATGTAAACAAATATGACACCTCACTTTTCATTGACCACAGACTGTCAAAATGGCTATTGTTCTTGCTGTGCTGACAACAGCATTTCCTAAAAATGGAAATTTCCATTCCTATTTACTATACTAATAGATGTTTCAGAAAACATGTAAGAAAAATGTATTATTAAGCTGTTTTTGGAACACATATATTAGGTCTTTCATAACCACATAAACAAAACAATGAAGCAGGAAATTAGTAGCGCTATGTAGTGCTTTGGTTTCAAAGAGAAAAAGGTGCTAAAAGAGATGCTCATGTGGCTTCTGTCAGGAACTCATTAAAGCAGCTGTATCTTTTCCCCAGATCACATAGCTGCCCTTTGCAGCTACTACACGGTCCGAGAATGATTCAAGGGACCTTTTCCCCTCCAAAGCCAAAGCATTCCTGTGATAATTAATGATGTATAAATAGTAAATCAGATCTGAAAATATGAAGTATGTCTTCTCATTAAAATGAAAGAAAGACTACAAAGCAATATAACTATACAAATGTATTATTATATAATAAAACAAAATAGTTTAAAAAAGAAACCCTACAGGAATGTCAGGATACATGGTGGACAGGAAAAAAACTACCTACCTACCCTAAACTTCCTGTTTATGTACTACTGCTAAGGATTTTTTAAAAAGAAGTTTTACCTGCAATGTTCTTGAAGCTTAATAAAATTAATGCAATTATTTTAAAAAATGAAACAAAGATTACCCACCTTTAGTAATGTGGGTATGGACACTATGTCCACAAACGAGTACAGTATAATCTACTATCCCATCCTGCTTATGTGCATACATCTAAACAAAGCTTTCAGGCCCATCTATCAAGCTTGTAATCAATACTGAAATGAATAGCTGTTATTATTATTGGTGGAATGTGAGCATTTATTTGTGAACACTTAACATTTTATTTATTTATCTGGTTTATACATCAGCTTTAGGAACTCAAGGCACAGTACTCCCTCCTCCTGTTTTTCTCCACAGCAACCCTGTGAGGTACATTAGGCTGAGATGACACTAAATAACCTCTGGATAAAGGCCATCAACTTTAAAAACTATCTTATCAAATGTTCAGTTCTGACAAGTCTAGATCTTCATGCTGAAAACTAACCTGACACAGTTTATGCTTTTTTCTGCCCTTGTTGGAGCTTTTGTCAGAAGTTGTTTTCTGGGATTCCCTTGGATGCTTCTCACACACATTTTTTCTCTCTGATTTTGATAGGTCTGTCTCTTTGTAAGGCTTCCCTGGTATCCTGGTCAAGAGGCTCAAGTCAATCTTCACAATAAGGGGGTATCTTTCATCAGGATCACTGAGCGGCGAAAGGAGTTCCTTCTCTTCCATAGGAGAGAACATTCTTTGCCGTAAAAAACTGTCATCCTCCTCCATGGAGGGCTTCACAGGAGTCCTATTGCTGTCAGAATACTTGGGGGTTTGCGATGAAGGAGGCAGGCTCTCATTCTCATCAGAATCAGAGGAGGAGGTCTCTGTTTCAATGAACTCCTTAGACTTCTGGGTGGATTTGTTTGCCACCTTGCACTTCTTTTTCTCCGTGGCAGGCCGCGGGGATGGTTTAGGCTCCTTCTTTATGTTTGGCTTTCTGGAGCCTTTTGTGGCTGCCTTGTGCCTGTTAGAAGGTATGGTTGTCGCCATGTCCAGAGGGGTTTCGCTTTCGATTTTCAGGCCTCCTCTGGGCTCTTCCACTGATGGTTTCTCTGCCTTTTTGGGCTGTTTTTTGCCTACGGTCCTCCTTTGGACCACACTGTCACTTTGAGCAGGTGACTTCTGTCGACCACGATTGCTCTCTGATGCTTTCTGGCTGGCTTTTGAATCTCTCCCGGGTGTGGAGGATATGGAGTCTTTTGATCCACTTTGGTCAGCGTATCCTCCCCCTGTGCTCTGATCTCTCCCCTCCTTTTTGTAACCTTGAGTGGATGGGATGTTACTGTCAACAGAAGAAGCCGGTGATACTTTGTGTGGGTTCACCTTGTTTAGCCAGTTGTCAAGCTGCCACTTATTTGTTGGAGGTGGCTCAGGCTAAAGAAAGAAAAGAGGAAAACCCAATTGACAACATCCTGTATGAATACAGCCTAGAGCATCAGAAGGGAGAGCCTGGCTTTCCATTATTTTGCTCACATCTTTCCTATGGCCCAAGGGCTGTGGCAACATCCATATCTGAAAAGAGGATAATCTAGAAATGAGAGGAGGGCTGCCATAACAAGCTAGGTTTATCAACCATGACACGCAGCAAAGTTACAGAATTCAGCTCACCACCTGTACCAGCTACCTGGAAGGAAGTGCTGCTCTTTTCAAGCAAGCAGATTCAGCGTCATACACAACGGAGGATGCAGTCAGAAATGACACAAACCAGCAGCACATCCCCCTCTGCTAAGAGGGGTGTTCCCAGGGGCTCAGTGAGCACAGTACGGAAGCTGCATTTTGCAGTTCAGATCTCTAGTTTCTTGTCAACCCCAACCATGACCATTTAATTGTTTTTCATTATTTTAACACTTGCTTTGTTATTTATAATACATTCTTTTTGATATAACATTTTCAGCAGCTTGGATATGCCATACAACAGTTGATAGAGCACTATGAATAAATAAGCAAGCAGGAAGGCAATCATTCTGAAGAATGGAAAAGGAAAAATCTTTTTACTTTCTTTCATTCTGGAATATCCCTGTACTGTATACCCTAAGGATGTCATTTTTAAATCATCAAGGTGTGTGCACGTGCATACACAAATTCTAATCCACTCTCCCTCCAGAACAAAAACTGTTGTTTGATCAGATCAATGCCATCTGCACTCTACAACCTTATTTCCTTCTTTATAACTATCAATATAACATTTTGTATCTTACATACAGAGTTAATCACCCAAGAAGTCCTGCCTTCGGTGCTCAATGTGAATTTGGGGATTCCATTTCCATGGCACAAGGAGAATTGCTATGGGCTTCTCAACATTCCATAGGAATATCACCTTACAGTGTGTTAGATTTTGCACAATTAAAAGTAACCAGAATAAACTGAACACATTTACTTCTGCAAATTTTGGAAGTCCTCAGAGTAAACAGAAATCAACAGTAGCTTTTTGGTTCTAACCCGAATAAGCACCTGACTATGTTTGCTGTTAGAAAGAAGGATGTCACGTGCTGTCCTGAGCTAGGTAGGTAGGTTTTGACTGCAAACAGATTATCTGTAGGAACAAACTGATTGGCTTCATAAGCACGTAGCACAAACAGTTATTGCTGTTTATTAAAGCACCCGAGGACAGCTAAGGTCATAGTGGCCAGCCTGGCACTATTGGAAAGGGAGAGGAAAAACCCACCTCGGGAGAAGCACTCTGGGATGGCTCATTCGCCTCACTGTCACTGGAACTACTTTCACTTTCAGAGTCTGAACCAGAACTGCTCTCGGATCCACTATGGCTGCTCGAGTCGTCCCTAGAATTATCGGCTCCTTCACTTGCATGCTGGGAAGGTTCAGAATTACTAGGAGAAAAAGGAAATGAAGAACAAAGGCTGAAACAAGTTTTCAAAACCTTAAAATTACATCCATAGGTTGAAGAGCAAGTGACCTAACAACCATGGAAGGGGCTGTGGTTGCAGGCAAAGTTCCACTGGCTCTTGCTTCAAACACAATCCTCAAAAGTAGAGTATATGCAGCTATCAGACATGTTACTTCAATACAGCTGCATATTGCCAGATACTAAATCTACATACCTTCCAGGTGTACCTCTTGGTACTGTCTTATCAAAATCCTGTAAGTGAAGAAAAAAATGCTGATTAGCCCTGTACAGTAACAATAGATTTAATAGCATTTTATGACAGGGATAAAGATGGATTGTCTATATAAATGAAAACTAAGGAATACAATCTGAAATTTGACCCATAGTCTAAACGGACATATCACATATTTGCATAACCCAGCTTTTCTTCCAGCAGCTGGTACCTGAAGCAGATCCATTTCTGAGTACAATCCCAGTGCTGGTTTTTAATTCTTAAAAGTTTTACTTGAAATGAAGTAAATGACAGAAAGCAGCATAATGTTTCTAGTTGTGCTACTTCATCTGCCATGAAAAATTCACCTTACACTGACTTTATTCTCTTAACGCTTGATTAAACATTTTCTCCAGGCTTTTAATAATGCTCCCTGTGATATTTTTCGCTAGTGATACAGTTTATTACATTCTTGTGTCCTACCATGTCTGTGCAGTGCTTTTGATTCCAATATGAAGAGGTGCTTTGGAAAGCACAGGGGTATGAACACAGCACATATTTGTGACCCAATAAAGCAGGGAGATCTGTTTATAATGTATGACTGGGCAGGAAGTCTCCCTACGGCAAATCAGCCCTCCTGGAGGAAGACATAGCTGCTTTAATGCATCAGACAGGGACTGAATTTATGCTCCCATGCCCTGTGAAGCATCTCTTCCAACCAAACCTAAAGCACTGCACAGTCCAACTATTGGTACATTACTCTTGAAACTCTGGTGGAAAGCTCTTTAACAAATGCTTGAATCAGCAGTGGGCAACTTTCTCTGGCTGGGGATGTATTTTACTGTAACAGAATGATGTCATGTGAGAGAGAACAAAAAATTTCATATTTTTTTTCCTGTTTTTTTGGGGGGGGTGCTTGGACAATGAATTAACATTTCATATTGGTGTGCTGAACCTTACAGGGGTTCTTTGCACTTATTTTGCGTTCCTGGAGTGCAAAATAAAGGGAAAATCATTGTGCAGAAAATCAGTGTTTCTGCTGCCAAATTTCAATGACATACAAGGGTGCTCTGGAGCTGCAAAATGAGATGTTGGGCTATATGCAGCCTTGAGTTGCTTATTTCTACTTCAAATATACCAATAAATACACAGTTTATGAGTGCATATATATTCACAACTCTACACAGAAGCAGAGGAATATTCTTTAAAAAAACAACAACCAACCATTGCCAGCTAAAAGTGCCCAGGAATGCTTTCAATCAAGTTTGCTTTATGTGCTAACTGTAACCTTAACTTAATTCAGACCCGATCATTTATGTTTTCACCATGTCCATGTTAGAGAACAATAACATGCTTTACATGTGACTGCCCTTGAAGGAAACCCAAAGAATTGAATACTTCATGAACCAACACATCATATAAGCTGTCCAGGACTTTAGTCCCACTTCAAAGTTTGCCACTGAAGGAGATGGCTGGGTAGCCACGTGATGGCTTTTTCAACATGTAAGTGTGCCTGACTACTTCACTATTTTTTTTTTTTATAAGTAATAAAGATATTATTTAGATAGGCTTTTCTAGAACGAAGATTTTAATTGTGCTGCTATTTAAAATTGTGTTTTAATTTTGTTTTTATTCTTGTCTTGCTTCGGAGTTTTTTAAATTTTGTGCTTGTTTTACATTATTTTGATTATGTCACAAGGCTCTTCAAATAGGAAGTAAAAAGCCAGAACAGAAATTAATAGTAATAATAATAACCTGTTCACCATCACTGTCTTCACTGCTGCTGAGTTTCAAATCATTTATCAGAACACTAGGCAGAAACAAGCAAAAAAGAAAGAAAGAAAGAGAGAGAGGGAGAGAGTGAGATGGAAGTAGGAGGAACAGTATTGTTAAAAAATTATCAGATACACCATATCATGATACTGTTAATTTTCCTTTATTATCAAAATGAAGTAGTACTCCAAGAAGCATACTAAGAACTTACAATACAAATACCTGAACTAGTAAATCTGCAGAGTGGAAATAAAAAAAAAAGAAAATTGGCATAGGGTGAACTAGGAATTAAGGAATGCATTAAGCAGAATTCTCTCTACATTAGAAAGGATAAGGATCCCAACTGCAATAGTGCAATGCTGCTATCAAAGTCCAATAATTATTCTGAAAATGCAACCATTAATTGCAAAAATCCATACCTCAGTAAACAACATGTTAACTAGTATGAACAAAGCCCAAACTATATTTCAATTAAATCTAGATGCTGCAACAGACCACACCTAACCAACATTAAAACATCAGTCAATAATAGATCAGGAAAATGTTGAACAGAGATCCTAATAATTGCTGTTCCAAAATTATAATATGATAAGTAACTAGCATCACTGAGGCTATAGATATAGCTGTATACAAGAAAAACCGATGCAGTACATAGCAAGCTAAAATCTATTTTTAGATTAACAATTTAGGAACTGTTGCAACTTTTTAAACTGAATTAAAAATCATTAACTCATACTTCATTTTTTCATGCTTTACTTTGAAAATTCAAGACCTGGGATTTGAATGTTTTACATATAACTAAATCTGAACAAAATATTCATTTTTTAAAAAAAATAAGACATTAAATTAAATAATACCACTGTAACAAACATGGCATCTTACTTGGTCTGGTTTGATTCACATCTGGAATAGAAACAGAAATTGGGTTAAACATTTTCAAGCTAAAAGACTTCAAAGTAAAAATTAAAATTAGATTGAAAGCACTATTTTATTACATTCAGACTAGACCTACACATGCAGCAGAAAAGATGCTAAAGGTAAAGAAATGGATTGTAACTGCTGCAGACTGCATAAGAGACGTATCAGTTCCAAGGTCTTAATATAAGACACCAATTACCAGGCTTACCATCATAAGTTCTATGAACAGCTAGCAATGAGAAACTGTATTTGAGAATGTTTCTGAGTAATTTTAGGATGACCAAGAGATACTTGTGTCTTTAAACTCCTAAGGTTTTAATAAGACCCCAAAACCTGTTCACCATGCTTGTGTAGTAAGGGGTCCTGTTCTGCCCTCTCCAGTTCAAGCTGGGAAGAAAATGGGATCATCCCTGCAAATGCACTGCACTTACAGTAAAACTGCAAAGAGATTCCTGGGGAGGAAGTCCGAGATTGCTGTTTTAATTCTGAGCCATAAATTATTCAAACTGTCTTGGTATTCTACCCCTCAAACAATCCTTTACCATCTTCTCCAGCTCTAAGTCTAGAGCAGAAATAGGAAATATCAGCTCTACAGTTGTTTGGACTGCCAAACCATTGGAATGCCTCAACCCCAACTCCAGAATGTCCTTGATCATACACAGAAATGCAGAGCAAGATCAGGAGTAAGGCAAGGAGGAATGGGTGGGCCTAAGAAGCTAGAAGATTCAGTAAGGCTACTAGGGTCTGTAACTCAAAACAGGCAGCAACATCTGGCTGATGTAGTCTGGCCTTGGAAGCTAAGAAGGGTTGGACCTGGTTAGTACTTAAGTGGGAGACTCCCAGCAAACATCAGGGCAATAGACTGGACTGGAAGTCAAAAACCTCCTTGTGGGGGGAGATGGGTGGTGATAAAAATTTGATAAATAAAATAAATAAAAACATCCTATTCTAACCATTTCCATACTGCTACCAAGAAAACTGAATGAACATTGAGCATGACACGAAGGACATGTTACTACTTTACTAAAGCCAATAAAAATTATGGAAGCCTAGGCCATAGTCATTTCCTATTCTCCAGGACAGACTCCATTCTTATAAGAACATGAAGTGAATTATTCAGAAATAAGTACACCTAGGTATAGCAAACTCAGGTGTCTTGCAACAGTATCTGTATAAGATGATATGGCCATTGCAAACTAGTTTATGCAAACTAGTTTATGTTTACTCAGAATTATACCCATACTTACGACTTAGACTGGTGGCCATTAGATGTTTTCAGTGAAGGGTTGTATCTTTCTGAGAAGAAGAAAAAGAGATTGTAACGGCTTAAAACTGAACTCTGAAAACGTATGCACTAACCAAATTATACACTTTGGAGACTATAATGGCCCAGATTGACATTACAAGATTGGACAAGTTTATTATTTCAGAAAGACTTTGTAAATGGATGGATCTTACTTATTTTAGACCATGCAAAAAGAGTGCTGCTTCTTGGAGAAAGAGGGGACACTTTTGTATAAAGTGTGCAAAGACCATCATCCGTTCAGGATTTCAATGTAAGCAAAATACACTACATTCAAGTTCACTATATTAGCAAAATGTTAAGACAATGAGCAAATCATAGCATGGAGGGGAACCTGATGAGGAATAAAGACAGAAGACAAGATATTTGTGAACCTAACACATATGCTCAACTGCATACCCATATACAAAGTAGATCAGTCATCAAAGTTACAGAAGACATATTCTGATATTTCAAATTACATGCAGCAATACTAGTTAGAATACTAATTATAATAATTATTTTTTGACAACAGTTTTTAAAATAAATTTTGTTTTAAAATTGGAATCACTCCAATGGCAGAAAATAAAAGAACAGGCAAATTATCACACGAAGGTCTAACATAGACATTGCCTGTTTTCAATTCTATCCTAGTTAGAGAAGCAAGTAAAGACAGCTCTGCTGGTGCTTATCTTTCTATTATGTGGAGATTATAGGATTCATGAATCACTTCCATAGCTTTAAATACCTATCACAGTCAGAACACATCATAAAAAGTCCTCAAACTTAGCTAAAGAGCAAGTACAAATTTTATAGGAAATGCTGTACAAAATTAATCATAAGATGCTAAATGTTCTAAACTCATGTCCTATTAAACAAGCAAGTACCCAAACATGACTGGAAGAATGCATAAGCAATGTGATTCAGTTGTTTCATTTGCTAAAAGTCCCACAAGATCTCTATTAAATGTTTATTTGTATTAAAAAAAGGCATTCCAAAGGAAATCTGAATGCAAAACATCAAAATTAGACAGAAATAATTCAATACAAAGATGAAGCACGTACTTACTTTGATCCCCAGTGCCAATATTAGACTGCAGAGTTTCCTGTAAAAAGAGAAAAAGTTGTTATGTGTTTAACGGAACATGTTAAGAGGAAAAGCTCTAGTCACCCTCATCTATAGTCATGTGAAAAAAATAAGTACATCCCATTGAAACTTGTAACTTTTTCAACACACTTATGACTTACGATGGCAATCGGAACTGGAATTTCCATTGCTAAATCCAATCCCTCCAGTCCCGGTTGCCATTAATAACTCAATCCCACACTCATTAGGCGAGGCAACTTTCTGCTGGTTTCCCACATCAAAGTCAGTGGGGAAGCCGGCAGGAAGCTGCAAGTTCCATGCTGGCCAGCAGGCAGGGAGAGTGCGAGGGGGTGTGCAAGAGGTGTGGCACGGGTCACAGAGGGTGCGTGATAGGCGCAGCATTCACTGGGGAGGGTGTAGTGTGGGCTGGGGAGGGTGTGTGGGAGTGCGGGTCATCGAGCGTGTGCAAGGGTGTGGTGCGAATCAGGGAGGGTGCGGTGAGTGACCATGTGGTGTGAGTGCAGAGGGGCTGGGGGAGGGTGCACAGATGGGGGAAACATACCCCAGAGACTTGCGGCCTTTCCTGCTGGCTTCCCCACTGACTTTCTGGGGAAGCCAGCTGTAATGGAATGTGAGGATGACCTTGGAAAATGGAGGAAAGAGATGCTGCCTAAGGAATGATCAGATAAAAGGGGGAGGAGCCCACAACTGAGTAACAGACAGAGAAACTTAGAAATCTGGCAGGCAGTAAAATGGGATGGTGGGAGATTTGTACTTTCGAACTTGCAAGATTCTATTAATGTAGCCTAACAACAAAGTAGAAGTAGCTCATCTGGTTGTGTTTCTTGCCTGGTTTACCTGGTAAAGCTGACATTGACAGGGAAGGTTGCAAATGGCAATCGTGCAATCACAGGGCACTGCAACTGGTCATAAGTGTGAACTGGTTGCCAAGCGCCCAGAACATGATCATGTGGTCATGGGGCTGCTGGGAGACCAGAACTCTGAGGATCAGTGATAACCACCATTTGTTCAGCGCCATCATAACTTCAAACAGTCACTAACTGAATGGTCATAAGTCAAGGACTACCTGTAAGTATAGCCCTACATTTATCACTACCTCAAATACCTAAAATTAGAATCAGGTGCACCAGATCAGGTGCAAATGATTAGAGCATCTTTAGAGAGGATCTGGGAGGAACCTGTCTTATTTAAACCTCAGATAATTTAGTCTGATTTTCTCTTTCTTGTTGAAATGTGTGGTATCACCATGCCTAGATCAAAAGAGCTTTCTAAGGCCTTTGGAAAGAAGGTTATAGATCCCTGTGAGTCTGAGAAGGGATTAAAAAAGATCACCAAACAATTGGACATCAATCATTCCACTGTCCAGAAGATCATCTACAAGTGGAGAAGATTTCAAACAACTTCCAACTTGCCCAGGCCAGGCTGTCCCAGCAAGTTCAGCCCAATAGCAGAATGCAATGTGGTGAAAGAAGTCCCTAAGAACCGAAGAATTTCATCACATAACCTACAAGTAACTCTAACTCCTACTATGTCAAAGTGCATGAGTCTACCTTTAGAAAGAATCTGCACAAGTTACATCTACATGTGAGGTATGCCAGAAGGAAAACTTTGCTGTCCAGAAAGAACAGGGCAAGATATCAGGGCAAGACTAAAGGTTGTTCATGAATACCAAGGCAAAGACCAGGACTTCTGGAACAATGTGCTCTGGAGAGATGAGGCAAATATAGAGTTTTTGGCCACAGTAACCAAACACATGTTGGCAAAAGCCAAAGACAGAAGAACCTGATACCAACTATAAAGCAGGGTGGTAGAAATGTTATGGTTTGGGACTGCTTTGCTGCATCAAGGCCTAGGCAGCTCACAATCACAGAATCCACTATGAATTCTTCATTGCACCAGAGTGCTTGAAGATAATGTGAGACCATCTGCCAGAAGACTGACGCTCAACCGAAAGTGAACCTTGCAATATGACAATGACCCTAAACATTCCAGTAAATCTACCAAGGAACGGCTGTGAGAAGAAAGGAGGAGGAGGAGGAGGAGGAGGAACTTAACAATAATGGAAGGTTCTGGAATGGCCAAGTCAAAGCTCAGATCTAAATCCCATCAAGATGCTTTGGGATGATTTCAAATAAGCTGTGCATGCAAGAAACCCCTCAAACATCACACAGCTGAAAAAATTCCTCCCGGTTGATATCAGAGACTGGTAGACAGTTATAAGAAATGCCTATGTGAAGTTACTTCTGCCAAAGAGGGCAATACAGCTATTAGAACCAAGGATGTACTTACTTCTTCCACAGAACGAAATGGCATATCTGTTAATTTTTTGTCGAATAAATGACTGCAAACTCAATTTTTTCATAGTTCTTTGTTCTATTATATCACCTTTCTCTTTATATACTATTTGAATGAAGTTAAAATATTGATATGTCCACATATGTTAGAAAAGAAAAAACTTTACATGGGGTATACTTACTTTTTCATGTGACTGTAAATGTTAGTAACTTTCACAGTTGGAAACAATGACTTTCTTTAAAGTACCATGCAAACTCACCTGTATCTTCCAAATCTGACTGTTAAGACAATCTAGAAAAATCTATTTGCTTCATAGACTTAAGACAACTCTCTCAAATAATTTTGTCAAAAAGAGATGATGATGTTCCTAACTAAGGGTTTTAGTGCAAATACTGGGTGAAAGAAAATAAAATTAGGTTCATTTTAGATAAAAGCAAAGATAGTGACAAAGATAAAAGCAAAGATAGCTATAAAGATTAAAGAGAAAGACCTTACGTAGGTTAAGACTGGATCCTGTGTTAGAAACATTAGTGTGGCAGCTGGTATGGTTTTAGATCTGGCTGTACTTCTACATTCTTGGATAGCAGCAGGCACCTAGTATGCTTTTGACTAGCTTTAGCTGGTACAGCATGGAAATGCAGTTTCATCATTCTATCTTCTTAGGATCTCAAGATTAAATTAGATTAATAGTTCATTAGTACCTCCATGAATACGGTCCAGAGGATTACAGCTGGCAAAGAACACAATTAGATGAATAATGTTGACATATTACCGTGCTTTTCCTTTACACAAACTCACTTCTGTGAAATTTTGTCACACTGAATGTTCCATAAAAACAATTAACCTCACTAGTTATATTAAATTGCTTTTATAACTAATAGCAGAAATTCTCATACATAATTTCTGCTCCTATCTAAGCTTCTGTTAGACACTGAACATTGAAAAATGTTTGCCTAAATGCTTTATTATTTCTTCCACTCTGACTATTGAGTTATTAGTTGCTATTAAACACAGGTAAAATTTGTTGGCCTGGGATTGTTTGGGCAGGTAGTTTCTCGTTTGGTCATTTTTCTATTCAATTTTTGAGCAGAGAAACATTAAACTGCATAAAAAATAATTTGAATTACACACACACACACTCTTCATATGCTACAAAACACTAATAATGTTCAGAAGTTCTGCCTAACACCAAAGTATCAACTTACAATAAGCAAAGGGGATAGTGTAGGGATAAGTAGAAGGTATTTTAGGATCGGCAAATAGATCTATAGGTAACTGGCTATGAAATCTTCAAGTTTTGTGGAGCAGAAATTATTTGAAAATAGGAACATTTTTTTAAAAAGTTGTTGAATAAAAAATTGATCGAAGAAAGAAACAGAAATAGTTTCATGAGAAATTACCTATAAACATAATTACAATAAGGGGCACATTTCTGAACTACGCATGTGCTCAGATACAACTTATTAATTTTCAGCATGTGACCCTTTCCAGTCCTCTAGATTCTCTGATTCTGCCCAGTACTACAATAATGATTTGTTAAAACAGTTTATCATAGTTTTCATTATTCATTCATTGGAATAAACTCTGTCACCAACATACTATACATTTATTAGAAATCTAACACTGCATCATTTATGCTGGATTGGCTATATTACTAATAAGACCCCTTGAAGGAAATGAAGTGTAATGTTATGAAACAGCAGAACTCAAGCTTCCTGGCAGAATTCCAGTGTGAATAAGTGATATGATTTAATGTCCAGAATACATCAGAAAGATGTTTTACTACAGACGAAATAACAGTGCAAAATTATGGTAACATTAAAAAAAGAAAAAACAGGGTTACACAAAAAAGAAAAGTTTCAAGGGCATAAAATAAGCAAAGTGCACAGAACTGAAATAAACAGATTATGAAAATCATGCTTCAGAAAATATTGTTTCCTAATCTCAGAGTCATTTGACTTCTAACAATAGCTATTGTAATATTTAACATTATCCATTTACCTTTGTTGGGAATGGAAACTTTGACGGTTCAGTTTTGCAGGGTGTGTGTATCGCAGTAAGTGGTGGCGGCCAAATATGGGTCATCTCCTGTTGTGATGATAAAAATGAAGAATATTTTATTGTATTCATCTAACAGAATAGAATCACTCTATTTTAATATAATACCATTTAACTATATACCTATAAAACACCAACCCGCTTCAAGCTGCTTATGTTTACCTTTAAATCCTTAACTTGCTTGGCAGACAAGTACATGAAAGAGCACCTCTTCCTATTCCGATACTAAGGTCTTCAGGGGCAACTTTTCTCTGGGTATCTTGGATCGTGTGGGTGTGTGTGAGAGGTCATTCTCAATGGCACCCATCCTTTGAACATTTTATTTAATTTTAAAATAATAAAGTATTATTTTAATTGCCTCTGACCTTTCAAGTTATGCCTAAAAATAATAATTCCAGATTGGAAAAAGATACAGAAGGCAAACAATCTTCATTAAAATAGGTCAGAGGCAATTAAAATAATACTTTATTATTTTAAAATTACTGAGTAAATTGTGTTTTGATTTGGTGCCAAATAGCAATGTCAGTGCCATACAAGTTTCTGCAAATAAATATGACAAATGTTACCACAAAATTTCTTTAAACACCTAGACTAAAAAGAGTTCTTTAACCCATCTGTTTCAATATATGAATATGCTTTTCTTTCATAATTTATGAAGTATGAAATTATATATGAAACTTAAATAACTTTTAAAGTAGTTTTTAAGCAGTTAAGCAAGTAAACAATAGCAAATGTAAAGATATAACTTACTTTTAGAATCTCATCCACACTGCTCATATCACCAGATGCTGATGCCTATAAATCAACATTGAAAATTTAACTATCTATATGTCAACATGTTAACATCTCCAAAAGTTACAGCAATACCTAAAATGTTTAACTTCTTCACAGAGTAAAGACCTACTGTTCTTGTGGGTTAAAAAATCATCCTTATATAAACTTTATAAAGCAGTTCCGTCTTCAACTCAATTATGTACTTTCATCTTATAACTGTGTCTCCCCCCCAAGCACTAGAAATCTCACTAAAATTCATAGCGGGCTCACTTAAGCCCACAGAAATCTCCTAAAGTTGTTTACCAAAGTGTAATTCTTAATGTAAAGTAAGGGGCAAATGATTAAATACATGAATGGACAGCTCTCATGTCATCCCTGCCCTCTTGCCTTTTTGAATAGCGTCCTTGGATCCAGAATGAAAAGAAAATTCTAAATCAATGAAAAAATATGTCTTTAATATGAAAATGTGCATGCTGTATTTTATAATTGAAATTAAGTATCATTTAATCTAAATGTGTAACACTAAAAAGTAATGTTACCAGTTTTTCTGGCATATCATCACTCAACGCAGATGGAATAAAGACACAAATTACAGTTTTTAATCATCCATCATATATGGTACAGTCTTACTTTTTCTTTTAAATGTAGAGGGTAGGGTACAAAATCTGGATCTGCTGGCAATGGTTGGGATTCAACTTGCAGAAGCAGCAAATAATAAACTAGTATTAAGCCTTAGAATTTAGCTCATTTAATATACTCAAGCTGTCACAATTTTCGAATTATCAGGCTCAAGTATCAACACAATAAAAAACAATGCTACATGCTATCAGGTCTGACCAGCACCTTAATGCTAAATTATCAGTAATAATCCACAGAACTGAAGAACTAATATTGTGACAATGATGGATTTCCTTTTACTTTTTATTATTCTAGTTTAATTTAATGGGCTTCAGAGTAGAGTATTTTTATAGGAGCTTTCTTAATGCTAGTTTCTATTTATGAAACATCAGAGGTAATTGTGGTTCTGACTGATGCAACTATCATTTTAAAAAGACAACTTACATCGAGTGGTTGAGAAGGAATTTTCAGCTTCGTTAGATGTACTTTGCTACTAGGCTTCAGTTCGTTCATATTGTTGCTATGAGTCTGGCTACTGTAGTGTTCAGAAGATAGCTTTGGTTCCATAGATTCCTGACCATCCATAGGCCTTACATAGGCAGTAGGCTTCTGCAACATTGTATTTGACTTGGACATGAGTGAAGGAGGAAAAGACTGGCTACCACTAGAAAAAGAAGGTACACGGGAAGGTGAGTCCCAATTGGCATCTGGGTCTCGTGGAGACTTGGATCGCTGATGTTCCTTACTGTGATGATCATTTCCATGAGATCTGGAATGGCTGGGGTTCAGAGAAGGAACAACAGATGTTTTTCCAGGACTGGAAGAATGGGATTTTGAATGTTCTGATCCATGCTGGGTTTTTTTGCGGCCACTGCTGCTTCCACCACTGCTATATGAGTCACGATCATGCCTCTGTCCACTATTGCTAGTGCTGTTGCCACTGTTGCGTTGACTACTATGTCCACCCTGTAAACCCGAGGACCGTTTCTGTGACTGGGAAGAAGTGCTAGGCGCTGGACCTACAGGCGTCCATTTGCTGCTCTGATGAGAGCCAGTACTGTGTCTCTGATCACCAAAGAAACTTTGGTTTGATTTGTCATCTGTCGTTGATGGAACTGTTGGTTTGGGAATTCTAACAAGTTTTTGGAGAGACTGGTCACCTATAAGATCCGTCATTTCATCATAGTTTCCAAGCATGCTTTGGATACGACTAGACAATTTATCTTCTTTGCTGGTCTGTATGAAGAATAATAAAAAAGATGCATAACATGATACAGTATTAAAATACACAATAATCATGTAACTTTTATATCAGCTGAATTATTAAATGATAATACTTATTTGGAAATTTTCTATATAACTGTTTCAGCAGCCATCTGAAGCATCTGGCATTTAAAGTGAGGTACCAATAATATCACCAAAATTCCTTTGATTTTTTAAACTACACTCACTGAAAACAGAGCTGTGTATTTTCAGTGATTAATTGGAAGCAGTGGTCTAAATTTGAAACACAGACTGCAGGAAAAATTGAAAGCAGAAAGTTTCTGGATCTGTAGGCTGTTGAAGAACCGGCAAAAGAAAGAGCTCCCTTCACTATGCATATTATTGGGAAACTGTAATTTTTATCATACTGAATATGTCTTTCAAAAAAAAATTATTTCTGTAATGAGAAATATTCAACATACTGAACTCTCATGTCAAAAATACACTATTTTTTCTAACTTTTTAAAAAGTTATTTTTGAAACATGAACTTTTCCTTTAGGAAACTTTTAAAAAATCATTTCAATCTTGCAATATAAATTAAATACATTTCAGGCAGACAACTGAACACCTATTTTTAAAGAAACTGATAATCTGTCCTCCTGGCAGAACTCTCACTTATAACATATATAGATCTTTGCTCATAGCATTGACTGATTGTGCAAAAGATCAGAAGATGAACTCTGTTTCTGGAGATGTGTATCTCCCTTCTTTGAAATCCTCAAGGCATGGCATATACCACTTAAGGCAAGAGAGGAGAACATTCTCAAGGTTGAAGGATGGCTTACTTCCCAACAACCTGTCGGCCTCCCAGTGATGCTATACTCTGAGGCCTGAATTTATGGATCCATTTATATAATGGGGGACATGGTGAAAGTGGGAAGTCATTGCACTCCCACTTCAACCCTGAAAACCAAAAGATTTTAAAAAAAGATGTTGAATTTGTGGTACAATTTCAGTCATGTGGGGGAGTTTGAAGAGGTTTTAAAAATGAGAATGGAACGGTCCATTTCCCATGATGCCTCCCACTGCCATTCCCACTCTTATTTTGAAGGAAAAAAAATAATGGCAAATCATGTCACTAAAATGTGACAATTTTGTAATGCAATGTTGGAAACCTTGGGGTACCTTAGATTGGTACAGATTGCATAAACAGAATGGAAAAAACAAATTGTCAAACTGTATTTATTCACATAGAAAGATATAAAAGCTTAAGTTAGAAGTAAAAGGTTTTTAAAAATCATATTTAGAACTTAATATTTAAAAATAAATTGGATTTTGAAGTAATGAAACTAAAGAAACAACACAAATAAAGAACATAAAGAAATAAAACCTTTCTCAAAGGACAGAAATGTAACAATTCTGGAACCTAAATCATCACCCAGAATCATTCAATTAGGGTGGTTAACAAATAAAGCTAGCAAGCAAATAAATAAATAAAGCTTTTTACACTAAATATCCAGAGACAAACACAATTTTCACTCTAAATGTGCATTATACTACATTGTCAATTGCCTCCAATCGTTTCTTCCCACCCAGTACGTTCCAGCAGTGGGTATGCTCCAGGGCCCCTCTATTAAATGTTGTCATCTTGTGGGATTGAGGAAGTGTGCCTTCTCTGTCATGACCCCCACCCTCTGGAACAGCATCCCCCCACTCTGAGATGAGGACCGCACCCTCTCCTAGGGTTTCGGAAAGCTCTTAAAACCTGGCTTTGGTCCCAGGCCTGGGGTTAATGTATTACTGTATTTTGGGGGGGCCCATTCTGTTTGATTTGTGTTACTTTTAACATTTAGTCTGTGTGGTTTTACGTTTTATATGCTTTCATGGACTTTTTGGTTTATACACCACCCAGAGTCCACTGGAGATGGCCAGTCATAACAAATTTGAATAAACAAATTCCACTGGACTGTTTTAATGCAGATGTCATCTACCCCTCTTACTTAATTTTCACCACACTGTATCTGCCTTCCTCTATTGAGCATGTTATCAAAAAATATCAAAGATGAGTGAAAAACAAGTGGGAAAACTTTTCCTTCCTACTGCTTTATTATTCCCCTCTATCTTTTTAAAATAATATTGAAATATTAATTAATATTGAAATATATACATATGCATACATATGTATATATTATATATATAACCTTTTAAACAAGGGGACAAGAAGGAAAGCAATAAGGTCTTCTCTCCTTCTGCCACCTCTTTCAGTTTTTAAGAAAATGAAAGCACAAATAAAAATAAAAGTCTATGCTCAAATAATGTACGTTCCCATGATTAGTAAAATCACTCAACCGCATGAAGCACGTTTTGCAGCATAAAAGAGAATCTCTTATATACAAACAGCCAGACACTAAAAATAACAAGCCCTAACAATTACCTGTCATCTATAGAAAACATTCTCCACGAATCTCAGAAATGTTACTGTCTTGAATCACTCTTTTGCTACAAGGCAAGAGTACATTGTAACAATTATCTCTGCAAGTATTTTGAACCATAATTCTCTTCTACCAATTCATATTTAAGCAGTTCAGGGGTCAAGTGGTTTGAGCTGTCAGTGCTGGGATACTTCTAATAGAATGTTGACATGAACGTGCTTGTATTATTCCTTACAATCTTAACATTTCCCTAATCTGTCTTTCAACATCAAGTTTTTTTTTTAAAAAAAATTCATATTTGTAAAACACTCCTGTTTCTATCTGTACTTGCATCTGGAGTGTAAGGCTCAAACTCTCATTTTCATGTTCCTAGAATACTGACTTACATCACAGCATACTTGTAATTCTTGATTTTGACATTGTCTATAACTACACTAACTTATAAAGTTCATCATATTACTAAGGTTAAAGAAAAAATGTTATCTGTGGTGTGATCTTTTTTAAAAAAAAATAACAAACCTCATGCACTTACAACTTTATATGGTTCAGCAAAAAGAGGAGAATTAGGTGGGAAGGCTTCTTCACCCTGTTGGATTTCTTGATTACGTCTCTCTCTTTCTTTGATACGCAGCGCATTCCGATCTTCACGGTTCATGTTGCTACGAAGGAAAACAATTTAATTATATGACAGGATACAGAAAGTGATTGCGGTTTTTACACCTTGACAGTCTGTAGTCTTGCTCTCTCTTTACAAAAAATATTCCACTGGGCTTTTATTAAAGTAGAAGTTTCTGTACATCAGAAATTGTTTTACGCATAGATACTAACAAAACTTAGCCAGTTCCTTTCATATGAAAATCTATTCTGCGTTCTTTAAATAAACTACTCTTAAATGTATTTAACATTTAAAAAGTTAATTATCATTCTTTTGTCACTACAGTACTTCATTCAAAATTCTTCCTGCTAGCAAGAGCTCCTATATTCCTACATACAAAACTTGCAATCCTCTTTCTTTCTACAAGAGTCTCCTTATAATGCTCCACAGAATATCTCTGCTTTGCTCTTTCTCTGCTCCCTAAAAATGAGATGTTTCTACTCGAAATACATGTTTCAGTAAACATCTCCAAAGTTATAGCAACCTCTAAAACACCCAACTTTCTCACAGAATAAAAAGCTACTGGCCGTTCTGGATTAAGAACTCGTATTTACATAAACTTTATCAATATTCAGATATTCAGTTTTGAGCTCAATTTTATGCACTGTCAACTAGCTATTGGTGAAATAAATTTTATTACATATATTTGATATAGCCTATTGCCTTGAATAATGTTAGAAATAACAATCAAATTCTGTTTGAAATATTAGCTCCATTTTGGTTTGTAACAACCAGAATTTGCAATTTATCCAAAACAATCCAAGTACTACTTTGTTTACTTATAAGATTATACATTGGCAAAATAAGATCCTTCATACATGGCCTTCAATGTTTATATTAAACAGCACATAAAACTTGACTGGAAGGCAAGTAATTCACTTAATAATTTTAGTTAACATTATGTAGACAAAAGGGTAATCGTTAGGTGCAAAGTAACTGTAGTCATCTAACACAAATATACAAACAAAAATGTGAGAAGGATATATTAAACTCTAAAGTTCCCCTGGGTAATCAAATACATTTAAAGACAAAACAATAAGTATCAAAGAAGGTCATTCTCCAAAATGTTAAGAATGGAGTTAGATTCATTTTTTAACCACCATCAACCATCCAAGCTCAGAGAATATACAATACTGAAAAAAATTAGATTATTTTAAAATCTAAAATAACACAAACCTTCAGGAGTTGTTTAGCTCCTATTAGTTCTAATAAGAGAAAATAATTAAGAACTTCTTTGACAGACTTTTAAAGAATAATCATTTTAGTTTCAATCATTTTTATTTCTAGCCTTTTAATTAAATGGGGTGTTCTATGGAACATAAAACAAAGAAACAGCTGTTAGCAGTTGTTGCCAGTGAGCAAGACATGACACAATTTTACTCTTGCTTACCAATATTTACTTATGAACTAGACAACCTGTGACCCATTGGGTCACCCTTTCAGAGACACTTCCTTATCTAAACAGAGAAACAGAATGACCATGGGTGGGCAAAAAAGGAGCAGGAGCAGGTGTGATTTCCGACTTCCTGCCAGCTTCCCCATTAAATTTGCTTGTAGGAAGCTGGCAGGGAGTGTCAGAAATCACTTCTCCTCCTCAGCTGACCTGCGGAACTGCCTGCCACTTTGGTGGGGGGAGGGGGGACAAAAGGAGCTGCAGACCACAAGAAAAACTGCACCCCCACTCCCCATCCCCGGTGTGTCCCAAAGGGCCCACTTCCTCCAGGGAGGAAGACGGCTCACCCATCGACTGCTGGTGCCCCCCAGACAGCCCTACCTCATCAACAGGTAGCCGAATTACTCCCTTGTCCTTCCCTTGCCACCCACTGCCGTTAAGAGATTTCAAATTTTGGCCTCGGTTCCAAATCAGCCAAGAGCTGCTCACCTGTTGGGCCTTGCCGCCAGCCGACTGGGCACAGGGGCTAAAAGGAGGTGGGAAAGAGGGCAAGGATATGCCCCTCCCATCTTCCCCTGCACCATGCAACCTACGTGTTTCTGTGAAGTGTAGTTGGAAGATGCAGTAGTGCTGAAGCAACCACAACTTTGCCAAATTTCAATCCCATGAGAATCATAGGTCCCGGATTTTAGATGCATTCTTTAAGTTAGCCTGTTTGAGATACCTTGGTTCAAAAATTGTTGCCCTATGATGCACCACCTAGGAAGAAGCTCAGAAGTTGACTCAATAGGAAATATAATTAAGCAACTCCAAAACAAAATAAAGCCAGAATGGGATGTCAGCTAACATGATTTGGCAGGACTTGGCAGATACGTTTGAACAAGTTAATAAACAACTGAAAAAAATAGTCTTAAGTTTCAGATGTTGCTCAGACTGATAGTAAACATATGCTGCTACCAAAGTAAATAAAATAAAATAAAATAGCTTGATATTAGAAAAGTTCAAAAAGATATTACAGACATTTGATTGGATTTGGCTGATGTACAGGATCAGAAGAGAAGTAAGTGAGAATTAGAAGAATTAGAGAAAATTCAGAAAAGACTTAATTTAATTGAGTACCTCATCTCAAAACTTAACAAGATAGCAGAACTCATGCTTTCAGATGATGCTGTGAAATGTTTCCATAGTGTCTTTCCTCCTAAATTCAATCTAATGCAAAACCCAAGAATTATGCTAGTAAGATCTGAAACTGCCCGGGTAACAGAACCATTCTACAAAAAGCTCATGGACTAAGAGAGATAAATTGGGTTGGAAAGTGTAGGTTTTTTCAAGGTATTATTCCTATCCTGTTATAAAGAAGAAAAGCCTTCAAACACCTGACAGTAGAGTTATTAAAAAGAAGAATATGATATAAATGGGGGTTCCCTTTCAAGCTAATTTTATTTCAACTACAAGGAAGAGAGAATACTTTTATGCTTAAAGAGATGAATGAAGTCTTAACAAACCAAAACAATATTTCATGAAGACCAACCTTTGATGTCTAAATAACTGATACAACTTTATAAAAAGAAGATACACTAAAGGGATTTTTGGGAAGTGAGACTTGTAAGATGGTTGCTGGTTATAACATTCATAAAACAGAAATGTTTAACATTATTTCATATTAATTGAGAAGTAAAACAAAATACAGAGATTGGTAAAGTATTATATAGAAGTAAATATAATAATGAGATGAGCTGGGAAGAGATAAACAGAGCTGAACATAGCATCCCTTAAACTACACTGATTGGAGCAGTGTTTCTCAACCTTGGCAACTTTCAGATGTGTGGACTTCAACGTCCAGAATTCCCCAGCCAGCCTGCTGGCTGGGGAAATCTGGGAATTGAAGTCCGCATATCTTAAAAGTTGCCACGGTTGAGAAACACTGGATTAGAGGATTTAATTAATCCTCTGTGAACTTCTGTTCAGATGTGGTCTACATGGGCTGGGGGCAGATTTAATGGGAAAGGGAACTGAGAGAAGGCTGGGGAAAGAATGACGGGGGGCAAAAAATAGTGAGAAAGTCATTCTTAACTTCATGAATTTAATCACAAATATGTTTATTGGTAGGATAGACAGGGTTTCATTTTTGATGAGTTTAATTTGTAGGAATGATAAGCAAGCAATAAAGGAAAAGAGCTCAACATTTTAGAACCTGACAAAGTATTAACCCAAATTTTATTTTTTAAGCAAAATATACAAATTTAACAATAAGAATTTGTGATTATTAGATAATAATATGAAAAAGGAGATATATAAAGGCAATACTAAAGATCACATCATCACATACTAAAAATATTAGTAAAAGCCTGTAGAATTTTTTAAAGAATTGTACACCTCTATATGTATAATAGGCATTTAGTTTTGTTGCATCGCATGGCAACAAGGAAGTTAAAAGGATAAAAAGAGCTGAAATTATTTATTAATTTTATTTGCAGACAATATGACAGCAACTTCTGTAAATTTTAATAATTCAACTACATACATTAGGATAGAATCAGAAAAATTTGCAGAAGTATTAGGATTAACAGTAAATTTTTCAAAAGTCACAATTGTTTGTTCATACTCTCTTAAAATACACAGAGAAATCTAATGTTTTACCCTTCAAATGTGCAGGTATTAATATATCAAAAATATTAACCATTTAATAATTTTACTCCAATGTAGAAGAAATTTTAAAAATTAAAATCTGAAATAAGAAATGTAGAACTATATTGGGTCTATTATGGCACTTAAAATGATGGCTTTTTCAAAACTTTTAAAAATTTCAAACTCTACCAGTAGAAATACTGCATAAATATTAACACTATGACAAAGAAAATATGACTTTGTCAATACCAAAAAAAATTAAGAGTTAACAGAAAGATCATATATGGACTTCAGAAACAGTGGGGACTTCTGTTTTTAAAATTATATTATCAGGCAGCACAGGAAAATCCAACAAGACAGTGGATACAGTTAAAAAACTGTAGGCAGATATATCCCTAAGCCAAATGTTTTTTCTTCCACAGGATTTTTAAGTAGGTAATATAAATAATATGTTCACCAAAGTTACGCTTCGGGCTTGGATAAAAAATACAAAAGTGACAGATGGTATCTCCTCCCTAATGGTATATTCAGCATTCTATAATCATGTCAAGTCAATGCAAGTGAAGCCATGGAGAGATCTCAGGTGTGATAGACTAGATTTCTACAATAAAAGGAACTATGTAATAAATAAGAGATTGAGTTACAGATAAGTTCCCATTTGTCTTAGCTAACATGGCCCCAATGTAAATCCTTTTTGAATAAGGATATACATGAGTCAACATCTCACTGTTCTTAGATGTTGTATTCTTGTTTCCTTCTTACAGAACGTTGTAAGTTAAAAAAATATTATTTTTTAAATAATCCAAATTCTGTCCAGACTTTCTGAACTCTGTCCCAAAATAACACATTATGTCACATGGTCATGAGCTAAAACCTTAAACAATAGCCACAACTGCATTGTGTTATCTCTTTGGTTAATGACCACTTACACTCCTCTGTTGGCATCTGATATTCCCAACACCTTTGCTCATTGTTTCTTTAAACTTTAACCTTTACATATTCCCAAGTAAAATTAACTAAAATTCATACAGCTACATTTGCTGAGGAATCATCTCCTGTTATTGTCCTTCCCTTCCCTTCCCTTCTACAATGTAGCCTAGACATTCACAGAAAGAATTTGTTTTATGTGATCTGTAAATTCCCATGTCACTGATAGCACTATATAAACCAACTCTCAAACTTTCTTCCCCTCTTTTATATTATTTCTCTTATTCAGTCCAGACCATCAGCTGCTTGGTTATGATTTTCTGAGTTCTATGCAAATTCTGGCATACTGCCAAAATAAATAGCATCAAAGAACCATATTGAAAATATACATGGGGTGTGGTGCAGCAAGTACCAGTTTGTCCAGTCCCCCAAAATCAGCAGGCCTACTAGCCTTTTGGCAAGTTCTCTGTTTTTGCAGTTCCTAGCAGGTAGTGAGTACATAAAAACCCATATGAACCTTCATCCATGGGAAGGGAGTCTTACAATTCCATGCAAGCTTGTTCTGAGTATATACGTCCATTAACTCATGGTCGATAAGCAAAAATAACTTATTCTGAAGTGACCAATATTGTTATTGGCCAAGATCCAGCTGCCTTCTTTGTGGTGATCTCCTCACTCCCTCTCAGCTTATAAATTGCAAATTATGGGCAAGCAAGGATGAAGCAATCTTCTTCATACCAGTTTCACTGCTACAGTCCCCCGAGTCCTTGCTCCGTATTCCTCATGCTAGCTTGCCCCTTCCTCCCGTTATGCAGGAATGCTAATGGAGACAAACCATTGCTCAAGGCACTGCTATTCAGGAAGAACTATGTGAACTACTTACCGCTTCCTGTTTCCAAACATATACTCTGAACACCCTCTTCTCCACTGTATAGCTCCATTATACAACCTTGCTCCCCCCATCTCTTTTCCCTTTTGTTATTTTTTATCATTTCCCATTATTCATCAATTCCCCTTTTAACTCGCCACCCTTTTTCTTGCTCTTTTCACTCATCGAATGCTGGCTCAAAAGGCAAATAACACCCATGTGCTTGAGTACCAGTAGCAGAAGACAATGACGTGTCACAGAAGCATACACTTTTCAATAAACAGTTCAGATGCTGAAGCAGCTATTTCAACAACCTTAGCAGGTGACATGTACCAAAATATACGGGCAACACAAATCAAATGTTTCCAGTTACAGAACATACTACAATGCAGAATAGGGAAAGAGTTTTGTAATGCTATATATGGTATAGTAAATAGTACAGTTCCCTCCCTACAGTATGTGCTGACAGTGTTAAGGGAACATTTTTTTTCTCTTTATGAACTGAGGCAACATTTCTTGTCCTACAACTTCTTCTATGTACTGGTAAGTTAGTTTATCTTAATCCCTTCAAATTTCAGATTCATCAAATAAGAGAAAATGATGTCCACATAATAAAAGTTATATCAACTACTACCACCAGCTAAATCTATAAGCCTTCAATCATAATTAAATCTGCATTTGAAAATCCAGTTAATTTTATATTTGTACAAAAGTACACACACACACAATTTTTACCAAGAATTTTGATTATAATAGTAAAATCCAATACAAACTAAACTTAAAGAAAAAATAATAGAGAGGAGTAAAAAGTGCAAGGAAAAAGAAAGAGAAAAGAAAAAGAGAAAAGAAAGTTAAGAATAAAAAAAGAAAAAAGAAATATATAAAGAAGTGACTTCCAATCACAAGTATAAACAAATTTACTATCTCTTCACCTTCTCTAAAGTTACAAACATTTATCTCTTCATCCTATATCCCATCTCTTATCTATAAACAAATCCATAAAGCATCATCTTTTCAATTCTGGTATCTGCAGAAAGTCCTAAACGGGTAGCCAGAAGTAACAATATATCTTATTTTAACCTTGATCAAATAAACTTCATATTCCTTCCTTTTACTTCTACAGTAGTAGACCTAATCTTTAGTTCATTCAAATATTGTCATAGGATTTGACTTCTCATCATTTCTTCTTTGTCCCATCACAGAGTTCTTCCAGGCTTTAACAAGCCTCTTTTGTAAATCCAGTAGGAAAAAATTATCCAGGTCATAGTCTTGGTTTGTCATTTGTATTTCCTTTTTAAATTTTAAAACCTCAACCAGTTTCTTTTGTAGATCCAGTGAAACATCCTTTTCTAAATCATTCTCTTGGCCCGTCAATTCTAAATGCACTTTTGATACCATCTCTATTTTGTCAGATAAAATTTGTTCATCTGACATTTCTTCAATAATATCTTTTGAACATAGTCTATCCACAGAAGCAGACACCATTACTGACACTGTTGATATTGTGGCTACTATTTTCTCATTCCATTCTTCAAAGTCTCCAGTATTTTTATTGTCATGACTATCTTGTAGGCCTGTATATCTTTCCTCTATCTAAAATCTTTAGTCCCCCCTAGTGTCCAGCTTTTGAAATCATGAAATTATGTTATGTCTTGTAAAAACAAAAAGAGGATTTATTTCCCACAAGAAGCTGTTTGTACTTTATAATTAATTCCGAAATCTTATTGTAAAAATTTCAATATTCCAATTTTATCATGACCCTTAGTCCATTTATAACTTTCTAAGATCAAAATCTTATTCATTTATTTATTTATCAAATTTGTCACCACCCATCTCCTCCCACCAGAGGGACTCTGGGTGGTTTACAACAAAATAACCACAAAAAAACAATAAATATATAAAATACACTATAAAAGAATTACACATCGCTAATAAATATAAATAAAAATAAAGTCCAGATGGCTGTGATCTCATTCAGTCTTTGCATCGAAGAGGTACTTCAAGGTTTTTTGCTAAATATTATTTAGCTTTTTGCTAAATAATTTCTTTAACTCTTAAGCTTATAATTAGTTTTCTTTTGTTCAGCTTTAAATGCAGACTCACCCGGCATTTTCAAACTTGTCATTCTGAAGGTCTCTAATAGTTTGGAAGTAGTTAATGAGCAATTTTTGAAAGTTGTTAGAAAGTGAGGTTTGCAAACATAGTGTCCTTTAAAAGTCTCCGCGGTGGCTGGGAGCAAGATGGCTAATCCTGTCTCCTGTCTACTTACCAGTTCCTCTCATTAGTTTATATTTTGTATGGTTTAAGATCTGCAATTTAGATGTTTTTTGTCCAATCTCTTCCATTCACAACCTATGTGAGGAATAGCATATTGGCTTGTAAGGCAGTCTCTAGATTAGAATTCCTATTTTGCATACAGTAGTATGAGCATGCTTGGGATAAAACTGGATTTTGGATTTGCTTGTAGCATACCAGCCAAAATGTGCCAAAACTGACTGGAAGACTACAACTTAAAATGAAGGAGAAGTTAATAGTAAAGAGCATGAATTATTGAATCATATGAAAGAAGGAAAAAAAGGGTGCTGTGTGTCTGTGAAGCTAAGAGCAGGGGAAGGAAGTAACAGATCTGAATGAAGGTCATCTGGTCTTATGGAGAACTGATGATAATATACAGGAAAGTAAAGGTGTAAACATAAGTATGAATGAAAGGACTAAAACTTTGAATCACCAATATGTAGTCTTTTGTGTGTAGGAATCCATAGATTAGTGATAATCACATGTTTTATTCCAGTGAATGGTGATAATGGAAGAACCAGAGATGAGTTGTAGGAAAAACTATGCAATATTCTGAATAAATGAGATACAGGGGAAATTATTCTGATAAAAGAAATGAATGGTTAGAAATAACATGAGAAAGTAGAGGAAAAGTTATTGGACCATTTGGAGACCCAATGAATGAATGGAAATGAGACTGCTTGGTGAGTATCTGCTTAGAAAAAGTCTGTTTTGAATATACAGTTTAAGTATGTCTATTCATCCATACATATGGCAAAAGGAATGAATGCAAAGATAACATCATGATTTCTTTGAATGCTTATGATGAAAGAGTTAGAGAATGTAAGGAATGCCTAAGACCAAATAAAAGACTCAGACTCTAAATCAAGTTTAAGCTCTGGCTTTTATTTAGAATAGAATGCACACCAATAAAAAGCTGAGAGTGAGGGAAGCGCGCCAAAAGTTGAATTAAATAGTCTTGCGCCAAACAGCGCTCCACCCCCACACTCCCCGGGTGTGCCCCACGAGTTCCATGGAGTGACAGGCCATCAAGACTTGATAGGTGAGAGGTCGTCCAGCCCCATTCGCCCCGGGCATCACCCTGTTTATCTTCCTGCGAGGTAATGGTCCATTACCGGGCGATTAGACCTCAATATTCCTCGAAAGCCCGGACGCACCTTTCTGAACCTCACCCTGATCCTTTCTTTATCACGGGCATCAATGGCCGATTACCGGGCAATGGGACCTTGTTTGTTCAGTAGATTTCCCAACCCCATTACCTTCTTTGTCCGGTTTATCACCCGCACCTCTCCAGCCATTGACACGCATCCGTGCTTTGTCGTGCGAGCCGTTACGATGTCGCAAACATCGCAACGGCGATCATGACATACCGCCCCCCTGAAGAAAATCAAGCCAAGGGCTTGGAGGGATATGCAATGTAGAAGTTGCGGACTAGCTCGGGGGCCTGAATGTCGCGGGCAGCGACCCACTCGGGATGGGGAAAGTGTTTCCAGCGCACTAAGTATTGGAGAGAGCCACGAAGCTTGTGGGAGTCGAGAACCTCCTTGACTTCGAAGTGCTGCTGTCCGTCGATCATGATGGGTGGAGGGGGGGGAGTGCGTGGATGCCACCGGGAGGGGTCACTGGCCGGCTTGAGTAAGCTGCAGTGGAACACAGGGCGCAGCCCGCTCCGGGCCGCAGGCAACCACAGATGCCGGGTGGGTTGCGTGCAGATTTTGCCCTCGCATTAAAGTCTGATCCCTGGCTCCTTGCTAACCCTGACAAGGTTTCCATGGAACAAGACCTCGCCTGGGTGGAGAGACGTTTATACGTCCCTGACTCGCAACGATCAACTATCCTCAGCCGGTCTCATGACAGCAAACAGGCTGGTCATTTCGGGTTTCTCAAATCCCTCCATTTGACCCGACGCCAATTTTGGTGGCCCTCGCTGAGGAAGGATATCAAAACGTATGTGGCATCCTGCCCTGTTTGCGCAATGTCTAAGCGACCGTCCGGTAAACCCCAGGGGCTGCTGCAGCCCGTGGCTAACCCTTCACGCCCTTGGGATGAAATCTCTATGGATTTCATCGTGGATTTACCGCCCAGTCAAAAGAAAACAGTCATTTGGGTAGTCAAAGACTATTTTTCCAAACAGGCTCATTTTGTCCCCTGTGTCTCTATCCCGTCGGCGCAACAGCTGGCGAAGCTCTTTTTGGTGCACGTGTACCGCCTTCACGGCTGCCCCTCTCGCTTGGTGACCCATAGGGGCACACAATTTACCTCACGGTTTTGGCGGGCTTTTTTGAAATTAATTGGCACCAAGCAAGCATTGTCAACCTCCTGGCATCCCCAGACTGACGGATCTACTGAGATCCTCAATGCCACCCTTGAACAATTCCTCCGCTCCTACATCAACTATCGCAACGGCGATCATGACAGAGAATTAGTGAAAGATACAAGAGAGTTGACAGTTCAGTATGTGGGACAAGACACACCATTGTCTGGTAGTTTTAAGAGTGGATCTTAAGAATTAAAGAAAAAAGTGAAAGAAGTAGGAATGAAAAAGAACTGCAGGAAGAGAAAGTACAAGTCCTATATAAATAAGTGTTGGAAGGTAAATTACCTTTTCCAACAGAAAGAATGGAAAGAGGATACACAGAATGAGTATGGAAGCTGCTTAGAACAGAATAAAATGAAGTGGAGTTAATGAAAAGGAAGAATGATGAAAGAGGCTGTGGATGAAGAAGGAAACACATAAAATTACTGCACAAAACACAAGAATATGATTATATTTATGATGTGCATATATAGAGAAAGTTGCAAACAATTTAGCAAAAGAAAGCAAGTAAAGTTTAAGATAGAAAGAGGCAGAGAAAATGCAGAGTAATTTTAAGGGAAATACAAAGTTATTTTAAAATTCTATTTATAATATTATATTGTATAATGAATTTTTGTTCTTTTATTTATTATAAGCCACCCAGAGTCATCATTGAACGATACTGGGTGGTGGACTGATTAAATAAACAAACAAACAAACAAATAAATGTGGCCGAGAGGGCTAAAAAAAGCAAGTACAGGGTACACATATCAGGTTTTATTCTTCAACATATCACTGAGAAATATAAGACTCTGAGAAACAAAGTTATCTATCGATTTAGAAAAATTGTATGATAAACTGAATAAATGTGAATGTTTTGCACAAATATGGACCTGAAGTTTGGTTGTCAAATGTGGTAAGAGCAATGTATGATGGAAGTAAACAAACCATGTGTGGGAATCCATTGCTTAGCAAATGGTTCAGCGGGGACCAGGTTATAAGACAAGAGTGTGTGATGTCTCTTTGATTGTTTATTGTATCTATAATAAACAAATGTATAAAAAATGCTTGGCCAAGGTGTGTTGGCTGGGAATTTGAATGTATGTGTACTTTCCTATGCAGATGACACCATGCTATTGGCTGAGAATCTGAATGAACTGCAATGAATGTCAGAAAGTATGATGCAATGATGTGTATGGATCTAAAAATCAAGCTTTCAAAGAACAAGGAGTTGTGTTTGAAATGGAAAGTGCAATGAACAAATGCAAATTATGAATAGTGAGAAACTAGTGCTGTTGAAGACTATGTATCTTGTTAGACTGTTTACTAAAGATGGAAAAATGGATGGAGATATTTTAAGACATGCAAATGCTGATAACAAAGATAATGGGCTATATGTGGTCTATTGCAAGAAATGAGTGTTAAAAAGAAGCACAAAATGGCTGTATATAAAATCATGTTTCTGTCCTACTTGTTACATGGAAGTGAGAACTAAGTGTATCAGGAAAAACATAAAAACTGAATGCTGTGGGAACGGAGGATTTAAAAATGTTGTGAAGTAAAACAAAACAAGATATGGCCAAGAATAAATGGATGCTGAATGAATGCGGAAGGGTGCATGGGTTGAGAGGAAAGCTGTAGTTAGATAGGGTTGAAGAGATCCTCAAAAAGAGAGGTGAGAAATTAAGTGAGAAGTTTAAACAATGAAAGGCAACAACGAAAGGAATGAATGCATGTTTCGTGGTAGCAAAGTTTATTTGCAAAAACACGAGAGGTATGAGAGGTACGATGACTGTGTTGGTGTAAACTAGTATTAGTTATGTTTCCTTTTTAATCACATGCCTTTAATTTCTTTGGGTTACTATTTCCTTTTGTATGATTTCCATAGCTATGCTTACCTTGAGGAGACTTCTGGGGGAGATATAACTAGCATGTCTCTGAAAGAGCAGAGACAACAACCACGGCAAAGACCAAAGAACTGGCAAGTAGACCAGTTCTACGGAACCTCTCCAGATAAAGAGAGGACGCAAGATTACCCGCATGTGTTCTGGATGGCTGCTCCTTGTGAGCAGATCACAGGACAACAGTCTCCTGCGGGTTTGAGCACGGGGAGATCATGTTCACAACCACTGCAGAGGCTTTTAAAGGACACTGGGTTAGCTAACCTCACTTTCTAATCACTTTCAGAAATTGCCTATTTAACTATCTTAAGGCTATTAGAGATCTTCAGAATGACAAGTGTGAAAAGCCACTGGTGAGTTTACCTTCATTCCTGAACAAAAGAAAAATTAACTATAAGCTTAAGAATTTAAAGAATTGGAAATGAACGGCAAAAAGCTAAGTAAGATTTTGATCCAAGAAAGTTATAAATGAATTAAGGGACCAGACAATATGTAATATTAGAACTTTTACTATAAAATTTCAGAAATAATTATATAAACAAACAGCTTTTCATCAGAACTAAATTGTTTTGTCTACCTTAAGTCGTAACAGAGATTTGAGACTTTATGATTTCAGACACTGGACACTAGAGGGGACTACGGATTCCAGGAAGACAAGGAAAAGGAAAAAAAAGTGAAAGCTTGCCCTTTGTTTTTGGTTAGTACTTTTTAATGCAGAGCACTTGTATTTCTAAGTCTGTAGTTCAGAAGGCACTGTGTCTACATATTGTGCCAAAGAAAACATTCCTGACTCAGAGAGATTCAATTATACAAGCAGAGAACATCTAGCCAATTATAATTCCAACTACAGTTATAGGCAAAACAAAACTGGAAATTAAACAGGCCATTGTGACCTTGAGGAAAACATCTTCAAAACGTCAAAGAGAGAAAAGGAAACACTACTTACATAGATATGTCTTAAGTATGGAAAATAAAACTATTCCACTTCAGCACTATGCTGATCTTTTTTTATTTACAATACTGCAACCTTATCTGGACCCAGGAAAATACTACTTTAATACTGTACACAAAATCTTGTGTATATTATATTTAAAACTAGGTTCACATGCACATATGTTTTCACACATAAAAGAGACATTTAAATTTTCTTGACAATGATATAAAAGTGGTTTATAGCTTTTATACACATGGAAACACCCTTGTTCAATTCCATACACACATTTTTATGTCTAACTACTTCTTGTTAAAAAGCATCTTATATACAAGGGATTACTTCAATATTTATTGGAACAGTTTATCAAAATGTTATTAATACTATCAATTGGGAGTGCCATTACTGTCTTCAACAATAACTTTCATTACATGGAAAATACCTGTGAATTACTCATATATCCAAGATTTAGTTTCATATGCAAATTAATAGCAGAGTTATAAAAAATAACAATATATAGTCATTAAAAGCAATTATTTATACAGAGTGTGTATAAATAATGTCACAACAAGATTTTGGCTTGACTACAATTTAGCACTCTGGTTAGAAGTCTACATATCTACTAAGAACACCGCCACCCACTCACAAAGGATACCTAAGTTGGGGAAAAAAACATCCTGGACAGAAGACGCTTCAACAGCCAACTCCCAATAAGTGGGTGTTTTATGACTGGCCTCATGCTCAGAGCAGATGTTTTGTGAGAGCATCTATAACATGCTGACAAAATTTCTGGCAAACCCACTTCCTAATTCCTATAACAGAGAACCAGTACACTTATATGATCCAAAATTCATACTTCCCCAAATATTTTAATGCAGTTGACAACTTTAAAATAATGTCTCTATTTGGTGATGGTGAACCCTAAATACACCATATAAGGAAAATAAACTTTGGATAATATACTTATTGGGAAAAGAATGCAAAATAAATGCATACATTAAGGAAAAGATATTGAATGTATCTAAATTTTAAAATTTGTAAAACAAGAACTTGGATAAGAGCCCATAAAAGATTAGAAAAGTATGAACAGCTGAAAAATTTTGAACATTACTGTACTTATTTAATATTGAGAGGAACACCACATTACCCATCAAGAGATATTGGTGAATATCAACTTTGTTCCTATTGAAAGAGCGTTCCTGATTCTCAAGAAATGAATATTAGCGAACAATTTATGGCTACTCTATCACAGTCGTTCCTAAGCTTGTTTTCCTGGGCTACAACTCCAACAATCACTGGCTAATATGGCCAATATTATAAATAAATAAAGGAATTTTAGTCTATTGTCTAAGCACTATAATCTAGTAAGAATTACTTACATAGAATTACTAGTTTGGATTTTCATCCTGGCAGTCTGGTCTATTATGTCATCATGGTATATTCAGTATTGTCTTTCTTTTAAAGACAGGATAAAGCATATGTAGGCAACCTTTTTCAATCTTTGGACTACCCTTTTCTTTTTCTGCCCTGATTTGGAAAGGGGGTTAGGGTTTTAAGGGTTGCTGTGGGTGCTGTAAGTCTCTGAAGGCATAAAACATTGATTTCACCCCTTAAAAACCTCTCCATCCTGCCAGTACATAGGTTGGGAGTTAGTGATTGCATGCATTTCTATCACAAGTAGAGTGTAGGAGGGAACATACCTTTGGTCCAAAGAATTGGGATCAAAGCTAACAAATACACAATCAGCAATGAATTTCAAGTATCGGCACATAAGGGTTGAAGGTAATCTTGTTCTAAAGCTTAGAAATTTATCATCACACTTCACAATCAATGAAATGGCAAAACCGAATTAGGTGATACCCTCCAGATGTTCTGGGATTACAAGAATTCTAGTTGAAAATACTGTTCATGCTAACTGAATCTTATGAGAGTTGTAATTCAAAACATCTTGAAGGTACAATATTGCCTACCACCAAAATTCATAAAAGTCATACCAATAATTCAGATCATTAGTGCTATATTAATAGCATTATCTATTTATATTATAATATAATCTATGATTAACGCATAATCTTCTGGGGGAGATGGGCGGTGGCTAAATATGAGTAATAAATAAATAAAAATAAAATTTTGTAGAATCTAGCTAATGAATTTACTTCTAAGTCAATTTCTATTCTGTGTTATACTGAAAAAGGAGACCCAAGCAAGTTATGCAGCTCAGATTAACTGAGCCCAAGTCCAAGCACAGTAATGAATCAAAAGATGTATGTAGACTATGTTCTTTTAAATTCAGTTTTTAATTAAACAACTTCGGTTCTTCATATGCCTAGATTTGTTTCAAATCACAGGATCAAGGTTCTGACTCCTGAATTTAGTATAGTAAACAGAACATTTCATACTGATCTCAGTTCTATAGTTATGAATTGCCTATACTGTAATATGAAGATGCTTGAGCAATAGTGGACTGGATCACCACCAATAAACAAGATGGAGGAGCTGCAGACTCATAGTGCCCAAGTCCATAAATCAAGGGAATGGTCCAGCCTAGATGAATTTTCTCTAAAGTAGATACATAATTATAATGCATAGTACTTAATTTACCTGTCAGAAGTACAGAGTTGTAGTACAGAACACCTATTTTCAATTCCAACTGTTACTTCAGTTATTGATACTCTTAGGCGGAAATAGTCCATCTGCAGTGATCCATGCCTCTAACCGCTCAGTTGAATTACTATAAAATACTTTCACATGGAGCTGCCTTGAAACTGATTTGGCGAGAACAGCTTGTGCAAAATGCAGCTGTGAGGGTAGAAACTGGTTTGGCAACATGAAGCCATATAAAATTCATCCTTAAAGAGCATTGGTTAATTATTTGGCACCAAGCCCAATTCAACATGCTTGTTTCATGTAAAGAACCCTGGCCTAAATGGCTTTGAGCAAAAACTTTGAACTATTCCTATATTATTCTGCCTTAAAGATGTGAAATTATATATACCTGGGTTACTTTTTGGATGTTTGCATTTTGTCATTGCAATCCTTGTACAATACAATGTTCCACGCAATTGCAGTAGACAGTGAATGTATTTGCAGAGCAGTCAATAGTTGTTTTTGTTGCTTGTCTATAGAGCCCATCCCCATTCCATGTGAGAAATGCAAGTCTGGAAGTGGTTACATCCTTCACAAGTTCCATAAACACAACTCCTTTGGAAGCTTGCTAGCTGGAAGCTGTGATCTGCTGAGCACATGAACTCCAAGCAGAGCTAAAATGATATGGCAAGGACTAATGGGAAGTGACCTTACACTTTAGACTGGCAAGGGAATAGCAAAAATACATCCCTCTAAAAAGTTTTATTTGGAAAATCGGTAAAGAAGCATCTCATTTACCAAGCTTTAACTGTTAATAGTATTGAAGTTTATTTATATTTTTTAACTTTAGAGTCCCTTTTCCATTTTGTTTTTAAAAATTTGTTAGTTACTTTAAGTATTCATCAAAGTAGAATATCAGAGAATAAATCAAATGTAATTAATTAGTGGTATGGTGATAAATTAAAACTTCATAAAAAGCCTTCCCCAACAGAAAAGAGAAAAAACCTAAAATGTATTGATGTTGTTAAGATTGAGGAAATGTAGCAGATTACTGAGGAAAAGGCAAACTTTCTGGGATAGAGGCAAAAAACCAATCTGGATACAAAGGTTTCTGGGATAATTTCTCCATGATCTCATCATAAGAATGATGCAAGCAGGGATCATGCCAAAGCTAGAAATATCAATCATTTGGAAGAGCTCAGCATATATGACCTGGACCTCCCAAACTTGCAGTAAATCTTATTCAGTACTGGCACTGAGTTTGTAGAACATCCCTTCCTCTGGAAATGAGGCTGGTGACACCACTGTTTAGTTTAGCTCCAGGGGAAGTCATTTCTTTTCCACCATGCATTTTGAGTAATAACATCCCTAAATATCAGTGCAGATTTCTTTAGTTTTGCTTCTGACACTGGTGTGTTAAAATACTGCATACTGTGATGGAGCTTTTATGATGAAAAGCAGGACATATTTTTATAAGTATAATAAATCTGAATGAGACTTCAGATGTTCAGTTTTTAAAACATATATAGGAGAAGGACAAAGCAATGACGTCAAGCATCGGATTCAGATTAAACCCAACTAGTGCAAGACAGATAAGGAAGATGACTCGGCCCTATCGTCAAAAGCTTATCTGTATGTTTATCTCAGTCGATTTTGCTGACACTTCTGAAAAGGAAAAGGAAGCCATCCTATCTCAATATGTGAAAAGCAGAGAAACACCTAAACTTGTCTGGCGTGTGTATGCATTTCTTACACAGACATGACTCATATATATCCCGTGTCTGTCCGTTTTGTAACACGAGCCTCTACATCTCGATACGCTCAAACCTTCAAAGAACGTCTCAGAAAAATACAGCGCTCGGCGTGTAAGGAGGGATCCGAGGAAAAGAAGCTCCAGAGTTTCGAAAGCTAAGTGATGGAAATTTAGGGCGTGGGAGGAGGCGGGGGGAAAAAAGGAGACAAATCCAACTTGGAACCAGAAGCAGCGAGTCGAGCCCCCGCAGCACCGGAAGGAGGACAGAAATACAAAGGCACCTCGGGAGGCGACCGGGCCACTTGCGAGGATGGGGCAATCGGTCCGGCCACCACCGAGAGGGACGGGGCCTACCTTGCTCTGAATTGCTTAACTGTGCCTCGCCGCGCCCCGCCCCGCCCAGCCCAAAGGCCCTTTCGATAGGCCCACCTCCCCGAGCCACCCGTCACTCACCTCCGCTGACTATTCCTCTACACCCCAACCATTTCTCGGGGCCACTGCCGCGCGGGGGCACAAAGGGCCGGAAAGGCCCCAGGAACGGCGGCGGCAGGAGCCACTGACGAGAGAAAGAGAAGGGCGGGCCACAGTGGATCACCGCCCAAAGGAAGACACGGCGGCGGAGTACCATCTCCGGCGCCACTCCATGTCGACGGCTGCTGGGCTGAGACGGGACCGAAGCGGGTGGGCAGCGATGTCAAGGCCCAGGCGGTCCCTGCCGCTTTCTCCTTCCTCCTCTCCCTCTCTGCCCCTCCCCCTCCCCCTCCCTCTCCCCGGAGAGGACTACCCAGCAGCCCCCGCGTCAACAGCCCCCCCGCCCCATCCGGCGGCTGAGGGGAGGGACCAAATTCCCTACCACGTGACCCGCTCTCGGAAAGGCCTTGCGGGGCCCGAGCACCGCCTTTCTTCGGAAAGGGAGTCCCTTGGTTTTCCGACTCGGGATGTAACTCACAAAATGTCGATCGAAAGTTGCGATCGCCAAACGAGCCGCGTGCTTGCTTCTTAGGCGGAGGGGCCTCAGATAGGTGACGTTCAGCCTTATTGCAGCGAGCGGGATAGTGAGGGAGCTGGTCAGCCCTGATCAGACGGCTGCGGCGACAATTTTCCATTGATTTCTACTCGCCATCCTGGCTACCAGATTAAAGTGAATTTAGTTTCATCCAAATGTATGTGGTATTGAGGTACCTTTTCCAGTAATTTATTAATAATTGTAGAAATAATAATTAAAAGGAATAGTAAGTGATATTCGATCAGAACTATAACATCAAGTTCTATATTGTTTCGTTTTTTCAGCATTGGCACGTCAAAGAAGCATTCAAAACATCTCATTAACACTGCTAGCCCAGACTTAGCATGAGGTTATATTAAATGAGAGGAGCAAGGATAGAAAAAACAGGCAATAAACGTCACCTGGAGAAGTAAGTCTTTTGTGGATGCCATCAGATATTTTGTGACTGATGTGCAGGATATCTTTCATGGCACAAAAAGTTCTACCGGTCAGGGGTACAAACTGTTCTTCACTTCAGCCACTCTTGGTCAGAATCCAGGTTGAATAAGAAAGGAGGTAGCCTTTTTGAAGACATTAAGGGGACGGTCAGAAGTTAGGATAAATTTATGTAACAATCCAGCTCAACCAACATAAAAGGAAGCCTAGCTCAATTGATCAGTGGCTGTGTCAATACCTAGTAAAAGGAAGAAAAAGGAAGGGGAGGGCTCACTTTTGGAGACTCTGGTTGGATATTAACAGATGATGGAGTGACAGCCAAGCTCATCAACTACTTTGTTTCAGTGTTCTTCCCAAAGAGGAATTGTGTTCAGATGGACTTAAATAGAATAACTGATCCAAGGTAAGTGAAGGATGATTATGGAGCGCCTGGCTACCATGAATGGTTTTCTCTCCAAGATGAGACCAGTTACATCCAAAATCAGTGAAAGGGTTTGTGAATGGTGTATTGGAAACCCATTTCTGTGATCTTTGAGAAATTATGATAACCACAGTGCTGGAGGATTGAAGAAGGGCAAATACTCATATCTTCAAAAGGGGGGAAGCAGGGAAGACCCATGTGACTACAGATCATCAAGTTGATGTTGATACTGGGCAAAACTCGAACAGATTATTAAGAAGATGGTTTGTGAACTTTAAGAAAAGATTGCATTGCATATTGGGAGATAGCATGGATCTATCAAGAATAAGCCATTGATCCTTTCTGATAGAGTAATGAGTTTTGTTGGTTATAGGAATGCAGTGGACATAATATAATTTAACTACAGCAGAGGCTCCCATGAGATCCTAATAGAGAAGGTGGCAAAATGTGGGCTAGATTATGCTGCTATTGGGTGGATACCAAGTTGGTTGAATACATCTAAAAAGTATGTGTGAATGGGCTCCTTAACAAGCTGGAAGGAAGTATCAAGTGGTATACTGCAGGGCTCTGCTTTAGACCCTGTGCCGTTCACCTTAAATTAAAAATCAAAGGCACGAGAATAGGATGGAGGAGATTTTATTTATTTATTTATCAAATTTGTCACTGCCCATCTCCTCTGACCAGAGGGACTCTGGGCAGTTTACAATATAAAACAATAAATATATAATAAAATTCCGATATAAAATACACTATAAAACAATTTTGCAGAGCTACCAAGTATAATAAAATCCAGATGGCTGTGGTCTCATTAAGTCATTGCATCGGAGGGGCACTTCAAGGCACTAGCCAGCCCCAAGTATGACTATTCTCCTCCCTGCCCCAAGCCCAGTGGCAGAGCCAGGTCTTCAATTTCCTCTGGAAGGCTAGGATCGATGGGGCTAATCTCACCTCTGGGGGCAAGATGTTCCAAAGGGCGGGCGCCACTGCAGAGATGATACAGGGAGAAGTATATGTGAAAACGTTCTAGGTATCCTAGTGAATTGTCCTGCCCGGGCCAAACACATGACATAGGCAGTTGGAAGTTGCAAGACAGCAAGTCTTTTGAAATACGTGCCCAAGTGGCAGAGAGAGCATGAGCAGAAATGCACACACACACACAAGTGGAAAGAAGCTAAGCAAGCTTGCCTTGCTAGAGTCCCAAAGTTTCCAGTCCGATAGGTAAGACTAGTCAGAGTTTTAAGGTCCAAGTGTCACAGAAAGTTTGTCAGCCAGACCACAACCCAAAGTCAGAGTCACAGGATTCAAAAATCAGGATTCAAGGCATACAGAGTCTGGATTAGTGAGCAGTTGTTTCCAACAGAGATGCTTGGGTTTGCTGCTCTACTTAAGTAGAGCCAGTGTCAGTGTTGCTCATTATGGAAGGACATGACTCCTTTCTTGCAAGGAGACTTGCAGAGCACCTTTGCTCTGCTCTCTTCTTTGCACGGCGAGCACTTGCTGTAGGTGGAGACGGCAGCTCAGCCCCCTCATCTTTGGGGACCAAAGGTAGCTGCTCCTGTGAATTACCAGACGGCCCTGCCTTGACTGCCTGCGGATCCTCAGGCAGTAGTTCATCCAGTAACTCCGGAGGAGGCTGTTCATTGTTGGTCTCCTTGTCTGAGTCTGAGCTCACCATGGATCACAAAGTGAACATGAGCCAACTCTGGTACAGTAACTGCAGAGAAAGCAAATGCAACCCTAGGCTGCAGCAACAGAAGTAGGGTTAAATAATTGTTCCTTATTTTGTGTTGGCCAGACTACACCTAGGATCCTGCATGTCTGGGCACAGTTTAGGAAAGACATTGACTCTGGACTGGAACATGTCCAGAGGAGAGCAATCAAGATGATGAGGGTCCTATAATGAAAAAGTGTTCAGGAATGGTTGGAAGCATTGAGTAAGTTTAACCTGGAAAAAACTGGTGGGGAAATATGTAGCTGATGTGCTATCATATGGAAGACAGGGCACAATTGTTCAGAGTTGATTCAAGGGACAGGACAAGAAAATGTGTTTAAATTACAAAGAATATCAGGAAAATTTCTTCTGAATATCAGGAAAGGTTTCCTAACAGTAATAGCTGGAATAGATTGCTTTAAGAAGTAGTGGGCTCTTCATCATTGGAAGTGTTTAGAGGGATGCCGTAATAGCAGACTCCTGCACTTGACTGGAGATTGGACTAGATTATTTTCAAGGTCTTTTCAACCATTTCATTCTATGTTTCTATGAAAATCCTTTCATATGGTTCAATTGTACTGTAAGACAGTACAAATATGACATATAAAATAGAGGACAGCAATTCCCTTTCAATTCAGAGTATATGTCTTACCCCTGGCTATAAAAACCTGACACAGGGTTAATTGGACACTGCACGGTGTCACCTTCTGTACATAGCAGGGCTAGTCTTAAATGCCCAAGTTTGGATTTAAATATTAACTGGCCTTGGCCACCAGAAATAATTATTTCAGCTTAAGTATTGTATTGCCCTCATTTCTTTCTCACTCTTTGTCCTGTCCTATAATTAATTAAACTGATTGCGTAGTAGTTTTGCACTCCCAGGTTGGAAAGCCATAAAAAGCTGTAAGAGATGCACATCAGATAATTATCAATGATTCCTTAATGATGTGGCCTCAATTTTCAGGAGCCAGAATAATTCTAAATACAGTTGGCATCCAGTCCGGATGTTCTGCATCCTTCTTAATGCCCTTACTTGAAAAATACCTAAATCTGTTCTGAATGTTTTATGGGGGGTGGGGGCTATATGATACACATTGTAAATACTAATACAGCTAGTCCTTGACTTAACAACCATTCGTTTAGCAACTGTTTGAAGTTATGACAGTGTTGAAAAAAGTGATAACTGGTGCTTGCACTTACGGCCGTTGCAGCGTCTCCACAGTCACGTGATCAAAATTCAGGTACTTGCCAACCGGCATGTATTTACAATGGTTGCAGGGTCCCAGGGTCACATAATTGCTATTTGTGACCTTCCCAGCCGGTTTCTGACAAGCAAAATCAGTGGGGATCCACGTGATTCACTTAACAACCGCTGCAAAAAAGTTGTAAAATCTGGTGTGGTCACATGATGCCCTGCTTAATGAGCACATTGCTTAATGACAAATTTTCTGGTTCCTATTGTCGTTAAGTAGAGGACTATCTGTATAATGCTATTATATCACCAAATGGAGTATTGTACATAAGCAAACTCACAAAATTAGTATAAACTCAAACTGCACTGTGGCAGTGTGTGAACTCAGGCAATGGCATACTGTTTTCAAGTTACTAACCATAGAACTATTGTAAGTGTGCCACCATATTCTGCAAAAGTAGTGTTAGGTATCATTAAGTCTGGCTCAACAATTAGCAACATGGACAAATGCTTGCCACCTCAATTTCTCTCCAGCTAATAATTCATAGCGCTTCTAAAGACAGTCCTGCAGTCTCTTTGACCCTACCCATTTGCTTATATGTTGTCTTTCCCTTCTACACCCCTGAACCTCGCCAAGCAGAATTTTTAATCCGTCATCCACTCACATCACGTGCCCAAATCACACGAGGTTCTGCTTATTCATCACTTGAAGGGAACAGCCAGGCTTTATTTGGTCTAGGTTTAGTTGATTGGCTCTTTCTATAGTCCATGATAATTTTCATAACCTCCTTGAAAGCCATCCATCTATCTACCTACCGATCATATATTACCTCTGCAGAATTAGCACTGCAAGACCCACACCTCTTGATGGAAAATGGGCAGGACTTGCATCTTTCCTGGCATCACTCCCCCGGTAGATGCTGCATGAGCCCTTCTAAGTCTTCTCTATTTTCAGTTAACAAAATGGTGACATCTGTGTATCTCAAATTGTTAGTGTTTTAGCTTCCTGTTTTTGTCGTGTTTTATCATTTCTTCCAACTTTGCCGTTCTTATAATACAGAGACAGACGGACGTTGAACAGAATTGGGAATCATATACGTCCTTGTCTCATTCCCTGTCCTATTCTGAACTATTCTATTTCTTCAAGCTCAGTTCTTACACCACCATCTTGTAAAGATTCTTCAGAAGAATAATCAGATATTCTGGCACACTTGTTAGCCTTACTATATTCCACATTCTGGCATGATCTACATAGAGGCTTTGCTGCATCTGATCAAGCAAAAATAAATCAGCTTTTTTCCTTTTCTCTGTTACCTGTTTTATGTTAGCTACCTGATCTTGGGTCTTCTGCCATTTCATCTGGCATTCTCCTCTCCATGTATGACTTTATTCTTCTGTGTAAATTCTAAAGCAAAACTTCATTTGCAATTGCAATTTGTGAAATGGGGTGGTAATCTGCATTCTCCTTTATCTCTTCTTTGCATAGGTATTACACACCCATGTTATCCAATATCTAGGCCATACAGTCTTGTTTTGTATTTGTTGACATAGAGTCATTAGCACTTTTACTGCCTTTTCTTTGTGGCTTTAAATCTCTGCATTATTTGTTCTTCTCATTCTGCTTAATTAGCAGGTGACAAGTGGTTAATTTGAGTGTGTCTGTTGCTGCTATGGGGGGTATTTTATGAATTTTAACCTTGTAAGCCACCCAGTCACCGTGTGAGATTTGGGTGACCATATAAATTTGTCTAGTAAATAAACAAACAAACAATCCTCTAAGTAAAGCTGAACAGCTCTGATACCATCTAGATAGTTCTTTCATTACCCTTGATGGTAGTTAGTATTAATCATGAAAAGCATCTACAGTATTCATACTAAATTTACAATCTGTGAAAATAAAAGTTTGAATCCTTAATTTCCATTTAATAATTTATTAACTTCTTAAATTATACATTCTGTAGCATGATTCAAATAATTTTCTGGTCGTTTTAGAATTATAGTTTCTGAATTTTGCAAAACAGAAATGGTTACAGACTAAAATACACAACTTACATAAACATTTAAATAGAACATTTGTATTCAAAAGTCATTCTACACACTACATTTTCATAAAAATATAAAAAAATAGTTCAATCGTTAATTCATACTTTAACTAGAGTAGGATATTTAAGATGTCCCCTCCCACATATTCCTCATAAAAAGACTCCCATCAAAAAAGAAACTAAAAAGAAACTATCACTAATTGACTATTGCCAATTGCTAGAATTCATCACAATAACCTGTTATTTCTTTTCTGTAACCTACAAGAAATGGATTGCAATAATCTTTCCTAATATGCATCCTCCATTCAAATTCATTTAATTATATATAACTTGTGCTATGCAAAAAATAAACATTTTATTTTTAAATAAGTGACTGTAAATTAGAATATGACCAGAATAATCAGATGCATGTTATACGCTAATATTTATGCAAAAATATCGCAAGGGGAAATATTTAAAGATATCTCCGTTTATCCAGCTCCACTGAAAATAAATATTTTTCTTATTGAAAGCATTTGTATAACATTTTTTCTAGGTGCCCAAAATAGTGTGCAGAGAACAAAGCAAACACCTCAAACTCTTCCATTTTATAATGCTTTCAGGGCATATTTAATATTATGAAAAGGCACAAAGATGAAACATTTCAGTTGCAACACTGAACACTACTCTCCATGCACAGTGCAAAAACAGCTTAAAGGGAAGTTTTTAAGCTTGAACAGGTCTTATTAAAAAGATCAAAGCATTTGGCCTTGGTCCAAAGATTCTGGTACAGAGAGAGACATGTACGTAGCTGCCTGCAAGAACCTTTATTACAAAACTGAAGATGGCCTTTGTTAGTACTGGATAGTGCTATTTCTCTTTCAGTGGACAGAGGATCACGCTTCTGGTCCAAACCATGGAAAAAGGAGTATCCTAGCCCTGTAGACAAGGTGAGGCCAATGGGTACACTACACCACTTAGACTTGGATGAGGGGAAAAATTGGCTGTCAAGCCACTATTTAAAGAATGACAGAAGGGCAGAAACAATTTTTTTTAAAGTACTGTTGCTGCTATATGTTGTCATACAGCAGGCGGTTCCCTCAAGATTTCCCTCTGATTTAGGGAGCAATTTGCTAATCATCTTGTGCTTAAATTTGAACATGGGGAACCCCTATCCAACAAGCCATATTCAGTGTGCTGAGGGTGTCCCATATGGCCTTCAGGTTCTATCCAAGCCCTCCCTCCTTCCAGGACTGGCAGAGAAAAAATGTCCACCTGTGTCAAGCACTGATCAGAAATAAGATTTCTCCAAAGCTTGAATGATTTAAAAACAGTTTGTACTGATATCAGCGAAAGCAGTTTTAAAGCCAAATTACTACAAGGGGAAAAAAAGGGTGTGTTGGTCTGTCTCCAAGAAAGTAATTTGGAGGCTGTATGCTTGAAGTGAAGTGGCCCCATCTTTTGGTTGCAGCATCATCAACTGATGCTGTGTGGTTTCTGAAATCAGTGTAGGCTTGGAGTGAAATAAGTTCCTCAGCTCTGACTTAAATGATTTTTGCAAGGGGAGAGCCAGGAATATTAATTGATTTTTGAGTTAAATATTGTGACTTTCTATTTTAGAAAAGTCGAATGCACTTTTTGGAAATTTCTTTTCTCTGCTTTTCAATGTCAGTTGTGTTCTCTTCCCATCTATAATAAACAGAAGTATGCTCTTTTTTTAACCAGTAATATAATACTAAGAATTCATTTTGAAATCATTATATGTAACCATAAACAAGAATTTGGCATTTAAAGAGACAACCTAAAGTGATCTGGAAAAGTATCTACTCTAAATTACCAATGATTTTTAAAATACCCACTAAACTACAATCATAATAGCTCAAGGATTTTGGGGGGGAGTGGGGACAATTAATAAACAGCGGAAGGTAAAAAGAGGCTTAAAGGAATAGAAACGTTGCTAACTCAATGGTTAGCTGGCAATATTTTAGATTTTGCCAGCTAACCATTGAGTTAGCAATTTTATTTTAGATTTTTGCCAAATGTAAACATAGCATGAAGTCTTCCAAGGATTTCTGGGCTGAAATGTTTACCAAGTGACCAGTTGCCAAGTTAACGCTTTACATGAGAATCAGTTTAAACACATCCCTTTCTCTGAAAGGAAGGAAAATATGAAAGTAAGGTATAAGACTAGGAGTCAGGATGTATCCCAAACTCTTTCTTTCTCTGACCTCTTCTAAACTAGGAATAGTATAGACAAAATCTCATAATTTTTAATTTCAAAATTATAGCACAATCTATTTTCTTTTACTCCTGTTGGCTATCTCTTGCTTATAGTATTAATATCTATTTCTGTTGGAAAAGCAACAAAATAATTCCAGAAATTATTGGCGTTCATGATGATTTTTAATTTGCTTGGAAGAGTGAATGAGGGAATAGATCTTACCTTTCTCTTCCCCCAGCTGTCATATTCTCTTCCACAAGTTTGTGTGCAGTAAAGGTATACGGAACCAGCCAGCAATTACACTAGCAAAAGGAAGTTGTATGGGGCAGTCAGTCAAAACCCAATGTTGCAGGAGGGCTGGTTACAAGACTTTAGAGGGAGCGCACTGAATTCTAGTAAGATGTATACACCTCAGCACGGTGCAAAGATCTCTACCCAGCAGCATTTTTCATATGCAGACAAAGTCCAGAAGGGCGTTCAAGACAGAGAGTCTTGTTTCAATAGGCTGAACCACCCCACTGGACTGAGATGGAAATAAGATCCGTATATAGGATACTGATCACAAAAGAATCGTATTAACAGAAATTTGATACTGAACAATTATTTGATTAGAATATTGAACTATATTTTGACTTTTCCAACAAGTTTTTTTTGTACAAAATGCAATATCATTCCCTCTGTAACTGGGGAGGGACATTAAATATGGCTTTGGATATATTGGCCATCTGAAATCAAACTTCATATTCTCCTTCCATTTTACTAAGAATATAAAACTGATGCAAACACAAGGTTGCTGTATGACTTACAGGATGATTCAGAGAAATGTGTTTTGCTTTCTGGCATGTAAACATCTGGATGACTGGACCTTAATTCATATAAATATTAGATTTCTTTAAAAATTAAGAAAAAAGGTAGCATTCCCTATTAAACAGTAATCCACAAAAATAATCTTTCAGTAAGTATTACTTGCCATTTAACAGCTTATGGCCTATCAACTACTATGTAAAAACACATACAGTTTTACAACTGTAAAAACAGACAACTGGTTAGTTTAGTTTGGCCATTATGCATTTTCGATGCAAGTTATTGTTTAATGCCACTACAGTCCTAGCATCGCACTAAATTGTTCTTCTTTTTCTTTGGTGGCTCATCATCTGTGCTGCTATCTGTGCTGCTGCTGCTGCTGCTGCTGCTGCTGCTGGAAGAACTTGACTCTGTTTCAAAGTCAGAAGAACTAGAAGAAAAACTTGATGATGGAGAAGATGAAGAACTGGAAGTGCTTTCATCACTATCACTGTCGTCTGATGAAAATTCCTCACTCTCTGATGAAGAGTCGCTAGCTGAAGTGATACTGCTGCTACTGCTGGAACTTGTCACACTTTTAGACCTGCACAGAAGTTTTAAAAGGAGCAGCAGACATTATTCAGCAAAATCTACTAAAAGAAATGTTTTAGACTTTCAGTAGGAAAAACTAGTAAAGACACTGTATTACGGGACAGCTTGCCTCTTCTGCCAAAATATTCTGACACTCACTTATGCACCGACATTTCAGTTTACTGCTTTGCAGTAGGCCTATGCAAACTATTCTGTATGATTTTGCCTCTGCATACACCTCTCAAAGCTGCAAAGCAAAGCAGAAAAGTCTCAGTTGAGCTGTTTCAAGGCTCTCCTAAGATCTTCATGCATATACAGGATAGATGGCACATCAACGAGCAAATCCTTGTGGCGGGCTGGGGGGTATGATGGAAAGGGACCCTTATCATATGATTTGCACAGGCCTACCATGTAGTCACCAATTACCATGAATAAACAAACAAAATTGGGAAAAAAAACCCTTTGTTTTCTAATTCTAATTAGAACATTTAACTTGATTCAAGTAGTAATTCTCCAGCCAAAAACAAAGCCTAGATAACAGCCTATGCAATGAGACAGGTAATATTGGAGAACGTGAGTTCCTACTGTGTCAATGAATCACAGCAGGCGTTAAGTTCATGTGCCTTCCCCTGCCCCCTACCTCCTGTTTGCCATGACGATAAGAAATGTTTGCAGATATTTAAGTGAAGTATAGTTTTCTGCAGCGAGGTTTCTAGATGGTGCATTGCATAAGAACGTATCCATGTTACATGATCTGGACTGATTGTAACTTGTTTTCCAGGCACAGTTTAAGGTGCTTTTTCAATGCTTAAGACCCCAAACAGCTTAAAATCTCACTATTTGACAACCATTTATCCAAGGATGTGCTAATAAATGTATAACAACTGGCTTTGCCAGCTCCATTGCTACCACCATGCTGCTAGCTGCCAAACAGCTGATTGGCATATGAAGTGCTGTGGCTCAGCTCTGCTCTGAACTGGCTCACAAAATTCCAGAAAATTTAACAATTTGTTCTCACAAGCCATCTCCAGCACACCATTGCATTTATCTCAACAAAGCCTGTCCAGCAGGAGAGGCCCTCTTAAAGAAGCTCTCACTTTCTAAGGCCAGTTTGTCAAACATAAAAGGGCCTTCAATGTTTTTCTCAAGCTACAGAATGTACTGCCTCAGAAGCTGAGTTTGGTCTCTGCTCTTTCTGCTTTAAGTACCCAGGAAAGATCTTGGGCTTACAGTGATAGTCCAGTGAAGGTACTGATTCATTGTGCAGAAGCTTTGAAAAAGGCAGAAATCCATGCTAGGCATCATTAGTAAAGGCGCTGAAAATAAAACTGCCAATGTTGTAATGTCCCTATAGAAATCTATAGTATATCCACATCCATAAAACTGTAAACAGTATGCCAGTTACATTTGGGGGGGGAAATACCATAGAGATGGAAAACTACAGAAGATAAAACCAAAATATGTTGAAGACTCAAAAGACTTATTCACATTTTATTTATTCACTCAGTCACTCAGTTATATAGCTGCCCATCTCAACAAATGTCTGGGCAGTGAACAATATTTAAAATAAAGTTAAAACAAGTATAACTACAACTACAAAAATTAAAATACATAGCAGCTGAAAAAGTAATGCAAGGAGTGAAACTGTTGAGGTGGAAACCAGTAGAACCAGGCTAGAGAACACTGTTATGTCGACATAGACCAGGTGCCTTTCAAGGCTTTCAGGAGAACATCCAGGTATTTACTGACTTGGAAAGACACACAGAACTACATAAGGGCTTTGACTTGTGTAAAGTGCAATGGACACACCTTCTGGATATATATGGCTTCATGCTTGTCTAATTAAGCTGAGTTGTGTCTGACAGCCTTCTACCAAGTAAGCTAATTCCTGAATAAGGAGTGAAGTGTTTGGAGATCCAAGAATTGCAGCTGAGCCTGGCATAAAACCTGACAATTGGGGATGGGGACATTCTTGAGGTACATTTCCTTCTCAAAAATACAAGATCAGGATTTTCATCCAGTGAAAATGACTGGAAGGAAATTAGAATCGTTTTAAAAAATTATTCACACAGCATGCAGCTAGCCCATGGAATTCATTACCAAATGTGGTGATGACCTGGATGGCTTTAAAGGGGGATTAAATAATTTTGTAGTCTACCAAGGGCTTAGTCTTGAAGACTCAATGTTTCTCTTGGGTTGGCAGGATGCCTCCAAGTACCAGTTACAGAGCAACAATGACAGGAGGGGTTAAGTCTCCAACCATGCTTATGAAAACCTCAGAGACACTTGGTTTGCCAATGTGAGAAACAGAATGTACAGCTAACATGGGCTTTGGCCTGATTCAGCAGAGTTATTCCCATGTTCCTCTTTAGACAACCTTTTTCAATTTGAGCTAATCTTGAGTGATTTTAACCTTTTATTATGTGTTGGCATTTTTATTGTTCTTAGCTACCTTGAGTTCTTTAAGAACAGAAGGGAAGGGTATACATCAAAATAATAACCATATTAAAAATAATCTCTTCTTGCTAGCTAAGGAAGGACAGGAAGTGGAATGCACATAAGTCTGAGTGAAAGTGAAAGATAATAATACTATGAAATTATTGGTGCTATGAAATCTATTTAACTTTTAAAAATTATTTCTTTACATACCTTTTTTTCTTGTTCTTCCTGTCTGTAGTACATTCTCCAGAGCTGGTTGACAATAGGAGATCGGGAGAGAGGGGAATCAGGAGGAAGGAAGCAATTACTTCAATTAATATGTATTTTTATAAGAGTTCAGTCCAACCTGGACTAACATTAGATCAAAATCAGTTTCTTAACAAGTAAGAAAATATAAAGATGGAAACTTGAGAGATGATAGCAAAATAAATAAAAAATAAAAAAATGGACTGCATATTAATTTAGACCATTTAAATACATTTTGTTACTATTTATAAGTCATTCAGATAATTTCATAACCAAGTAGCATATAAATACTGTTCATATGTGAAAAGAAGATTTAGGTGAATGTTGGTGTCTTTTGACTAAGTCCAACTTAAAGGAATCTCAAATGTCATAGCATATACTTAATTGCAACAGGGTGTCTTAATAATATAAACTTCAAATACTATAAAGCAAGTACACTGAAGGTTTTTTTAATCATGTTTAAATATTATCCTTTAATCTTAACTAATTCTTTTCCATAACCATAGTTTTAACCTGCTTGCATACTACATGCGTACAGCTCAAAAACATATGCACTGTCATCTCTTAACAGATCAAGCAGCAACCAAATAATGGAATGCAGAATACACTACAAATTACTCAAATGGCCACTACAGCATTTCAGTTATTGAAGAAAAGATCTTAGCCATATAAATGACTAAGAATACTAACTAGGTAGTCCTTCGATTGGTCCAGAGTAGCTATTATTCCCTCTAATTCAGCAACATAGTTCCAATACAAGAATAACGACACTGACTTATTTTGCTGGACTGAAATACTCTAAAATGTCCTATTAAGATAAATGTGCAAATGTGCATTATATTGAAAAAAAGGTTATGATGTCATCTAAAAAATGCGTTTGTAAAAATTAGTCTCTATTTAAAAAAATAAAAATCAGAACAGCAAAAAGGTCACATTTATAACATATCCACTTTGAATAAATTTCATTTAATTATAATTTTAATGTTCTTAGGGATGTGCAAAGTTCACTGAGCCAGGAATGGACCATTGCAGAGAATTCTAGAATGCTGCATTTCTCTTTGGACCATGCTGAACTCCTTCTGGACATACCATTCCAGGGACAGTTTGTTTCATTGGGAATGCTGTGTCCAGAACACCTTGGACTGCTGCAGTTTCAGGGAATTTAATTCTGGGAAATGCTGAATCTCCGGAGCAGCATGGTCCAAACTGCCTCCCTGGAGTTTGGCACAGTCCGGGGGGAAACAGAACATTCCATTTCCATTTAATAATGCATAAGCTTGAATTACATAAATACTTTCAACTATGAGGGTAAATAGTGAGGGAGTGGGCAGGGAAACTATGCTAGAACCAGAAACGGAGTGAACAGACTAAAAAGCAAAGAAAAATAAAGTGAAGGATTGCAACAAAAGGAGAAGTGAACTAGTAGCAGAACTAGGAACAGAAAAGAACAACCAAAGAAGAAAAAAAAGTGATCACATAATAGTTCCAAGAAAGGAAATAGTTCAAAACTGAACTGGAGGAATGTATTTACTGCTGACTTAAATAGCTGCTGCTACAGTTCTGTGGATCATGATAAACAGACATTAACAAGAGTAAAATAGTTTTACATAGTTTCATAAAGCTCACAAAGGTTTGCTAGGACTTATTCTAATTTATGTCCATACATACATCCTTATGAACTTATATTGATTTTAATGGTTTCCCCATAATTAAAGAGAATAGGCAGTGAAATAATTTCCCATGCATAATTCCAATCTCTATGAGGTATGTCAAACATTTTCAGTTTGAAGCATTTCAACTTCAGAAGAGGCTGTTCCGACCTTAAAGTGTAACCCTGCCACAACCAATCCAAAAATGTGGCACAATGCTCCCCACATTTTTATTATTATTCTTGTGCAATCATTACCATCTCCCCAAAATTATTATTTACACTGTGGAAGGTGTTAATAATGGTGAGCATTAACCTGACCACTATTGGAACAAGTGTTTCAATGTCAAGACGGCTTCTGAAGGGTCCTAGAGTCCCCCCTCCCCCAAGGGTTAGAGGGCAGAGACAACTCAGATTGCAAGAGCAAGGACACAGTGAACAGCAGTGCCTGGAGGAAGATGCCCTGCTGAGCAGATTTAAGTCCACTGTTCCCCTCTCTTCCACTTAGGTTCCAGCAGCTTCTCATTTCCAGTGGTTCTACATCTGGAGAAAAGTTCACCTCCAATCCTGGTCTGTGATTTCCCTGATTCACATGAGTCTTGGTCCTGAAGATGCACCAGCTCTTCACCCTCATCATAGGACTTTATGAACTCCTGAATGGTTCAAGTTTTTATTGGACTGCTCCAACATCACAGTAAGTATTTCAACAATGTACCAACTGTATTAAGACAGCTCCATTTCAGTATCGGGATGCTTCTGATAAGATTCCACTGAGAGGTCAGAACTTTGCCTTAATTACATGGGTATAAGTTGGTCTGGAAAATTGCTTTACTGTATCAGGCTTTCAAGATTGTCATTTACCTTGCTAGCAATAAAGATCTTCCAGAAATCCAAATGGTTCTTGTTTCCTGAGTTTGCTTGTCTCATGAGGCTTGACAAATTAAGAAGCTTACCCACTGCTATTTTCTAATGCTTTCCTACCCCCTCATGTAACCCTGCCAGATGCATGTGTAAAAATTAAAAAGATGGAGCACCTAGAGAAGCAGCATTTCTGCCAGACATAGGATTTCATCTCTGTTTTGGAAGCAGAGAGAGAATTAATGCTTTATTACCTTCTCAATACTGTTAATACCGCCATTGACAGGAGGCTGTTCGCTTAACCCCAGGCAACCTCAAAGTTCTCTCAAGCTAAAATGAACATCCCCTAGCTTAGTTTTCAGGATTACTTAATTGGGTTACAGTGTTATGCATGACATTCTAATGAGTTCCTCCCCAGTGACCAGTTACATATGTGCAGAACCTGTTAGGAGGTTTTTACTGTTTTCCTTGTGCACATATACTTTTCTATAGTGACATATAATCTTCTGCATAGTAAATCTTACCTTTGTTGTAGTAGTTGGTTCTCTTTTTCTTTAAGTGCTTTTTTAAATTCTGCTGTCCGTGATGGTCTATGCAAATATTTTCTTTTCCCTGTACATTCATATGTCCAGTGTCCAAATTCCAAACATTTCTGACACCTTACATGTTGCTTATTTGCCTCCCTGTGGAAATAGATAAAAGTGATTGAGACCAGATGTTTTTGATTTAAAGTCAGATATAATAACAGTTGATGCTACTTTGCTTGAGATTAGGTGGCAGTTTTAAATTAACCCCTGCTATAGTTTCATTTCTCCTAACTTGGTGATGATTGCTCAAATTGGAGTGTTCTCATATTTCAACAACTTCATTGATTTAATCAATTTATATTGACACCCATGTTGCAAACAACTCTGGGTGGCTAACAAAATTTAAAAACCAAGGAAATCAGCAATCAACCACCATACCTGGGAAAATAGCCAAGTTTTAAGAGCTTTCTGAAAGGTCAAGATTGGGGCTAACATGATGTTGTCTGGTATGGTGTTTGAGGGCAGGGACTGCAACAGAAAAGGCATGCTTCCTGGGACCTGCAAGATGGCTTTCGCTAATCAATGGGACCCAGAGTATGTTCCTCCTGCCAGATCTGATGGGATGGGTAGAGATAACTGGAGAAAGGTGGTCCCTCAAATAACCAGGCCTCATGCCATGAAGGGCTTTATAGCTGACAACCAGCACCTTAAATTGCACCTGGAAGCCTACTGGGAGCCAGTGCAGTAGCAAAGGTAACATGGGTATATCAGATATAGCCAGAATTGTCACACTACCACATTCTGCACCAAGTATAGCTTCCAGATGTCCTTCAGATCAGCCCAATGTAAAGCCCATTTCAGTAGTCCACCTGGAAGGCAACCACAACATAAGTGACCATGCACACTGCCTCCTGGTCCAGGAAAGGGGTCAACCAGCACACAACAAAAAGCTACAGTTCCTGGCCACAGTTGCCACCTGTTCCTCAAACAGGAGTCATGAGTCCAGGAGGACCCCCAAGTAGCACACTGATTCTGTTTGGGGTAGTACAAGCCCATCCTGAAATAACAATGGCAAATCACTGGCATAAGGATGTAGGTCTTCTGCACCAGGAGGCACCCACAGCCACTCAGTTTTGCTAGGGTTGAGCTGGAATCTATTCTTCCCCTTCCAGACCCCTGCAGCCTCCAAACACCAAAATAGAACCTCCATAGTATCCCTTGGTTAGCCTTGCGTTGAAGAGCTGAGTATCATCAGCATACTAGTGATACCTCATCCCATGACCTCACCCAGCAGCTTCACGTAGATGTTAAATAGGAGTACAGAGAGCATCAAGCACTGAGGAATACTACACAAAAGGGATTTGGGCTGGACCTCTCCTCTCACCATTAGCACTGATTGACCCTAAAGGAGGAAAACCAGCACAAGATTGTGTTCCCAACTCCTAATCCCTGGAGCCAATCCAAAGAGATACCATAATCAATGGTATCAAAAGACCCCATACTGCTCCCTCCAGAGGTCATCCAGTAGTGTAATCTATCCTGTCTTAGTCCCATGACCAGGCCCAAAATTCGACTGAAAGGTCCAGATAATCTGCTTCCTCCACAGATGCAGCACAACCACTTTCTAAGCAACCTTCCCTAAAAAGGGAAGTTAGTGATGGGACAAAGATTGTCCAAAATGGCTGGGTCTAGGGAAGGTTTCTTGAGGAGTGGATGGACTACTGCCTCCTTGCTTGTCAGCAGGAACATCCCCTCTCTCAAGGATGCATTCACAACCACCCACATGTTATCTCCCAGGAAGCCTTAGCTAACCAGGAGAGATAGATGTGGCTGAACTCAAGTTCCAAGAACCCTGTCCACTCCCTTGAAACTAACAGATCAAACTCCTCCCAGATAACCAAGCCAGATTCAGATTCAATTAACTCCACAAGACCTGACTGAAGACTAAAGTCCAACTTGGAGTGAATCTGAGATGCTTAATCTGCCAGATGTCTATTGTATTCCTCACAGCAGCTCTGTAAATGAATATCCAGCCTCCCCTTCCCCTTCTTTCTAACATTTTTCCCAGCACACTCCAAGGCACTCAGAAACCAATCTGCCCATGCAGGGGAATAATGGTAATGTCCTCCAACCCCAGATCACACCGCCCACCATAATGAGGTTCAGAAAATCACTGAAAACTTATTTGTTCTCCCTGACCTTGGGATAGGGTGATTGTGGAGTCTTCATGTTTTTGCTGGTAGTGTTTAGTCTTCCAGTCAGTGTTTATATTTATGTACGTATATATGTATGTGTGTGTATGTATATATATGTGTGTGTGTGTGTGAGAGAGAGAGAGAGTGAGTTGTTTGTCATTGTAAGCCACCCAATCATTAAACAGTCGGGCAACCTCAAAATTTAATTTACATTATTAAAAAATTATCTAAAGCGTGATCACCATTATGTCACAGGCCCTTGATGACCTAGCTCAGATCCATGGCTGTCATGGTGACCATAAACTCCCAAGCTACCTATGACTCTGCCCTGTAAAGAAGGCAGGTCCCCAAAACCGAAGAAGTCCACCACCAATCTGGCCATGGAGTCTAGGAGCTCAGGTGTGGGGTTTGCTTCACAGCAGGGAGGCTAATTCAGTAGGAATGATCCCAAGAGCCCAACTTAACAGAGTCTCATGTCCAGTCAGCTTTGGGGCAGCACCTCTAAATGTCACCAGAATGTCCCAGATTACCAAAGCTACTCCCTGATTGTGCCCCCTGGCCTTGGCTGATGTTATACCTGAAACTCAGGAAGGGAGATTTCCAAGACAGCAATCTCTCCCTCTGTGCCCAGCAAAGTTTCAGTAATACATGCTAGGTCAGCCCTCTCATCCTTATAGGTGAGGGAGGTGAGGGAGGGAGGCCCTAGGTGAGCTAGGTCAGCCCTCTCATCCTTATAGTGTGGGAGGCTTTATTATGGACTGACCTGGCATTTAATAGCAGCATCCAAAAACCTGGGCCTCTGAAGGTTCAGTGACTGAGAATTGTGGTACAGTGCAGGAGGCTGAAACTCAGCAATGGTACAAGACACCAGAACCACATTCCCTGAGTGAGGCTCACCTCCTACCTCCCACCATCTCCCGCTCAACACAGCTCCTGCATGGCAAAGGTAAGATGGCTGTCATACCAAAACAGAAGCCATATAGCAGCCACATGGCCCAGGCTGGCTGATCCCATCACCAGCCTTCAGTTCCTGCTCCCAGTGTCACCAACTCCTATCATCAGAGAGAATCTGCTGCCGCCCAAACTCTTGCAGCTATCTCCAGCAGCATAGACAATTTGCCAGGACCCTCCAGCGCCTTTTTCTGTCACCCTGCCGTGCTGCTGGCCCCAAGCATCTGATTGGTGTGCTGGCCACAACAACTCCAATCAACTGTATCCACCTGTACTCCAAAAGGTTCCTGCACCATCTGCCAAGGGCAATTGCCAGCAATCTCTTGCTCTCCCATCACCCAAGGGCTCAACAGGAGGCCCAGATCACACCAGCCTGATTGAAGTGTGATTCTCTGCACTCAGTCCCAAATATCCAGGCCAGGAAATCCATGGAGGACTCCACAATCAAAACAATGTTCCTCAGCTCTCAACCCTCCACAAATCTTCTGCCAAATGCCCGACTTCTGGTGGGGACATGGCAGACTGAACAGCTGTGCCCGTGGGTTTAGCAGGCGGAGCCGACAGCGCAATTTTTTCCGGCTCAGGCAGGTTTTCCTAAAGCCTAGGAGTGTTCTCTAGATAAAGGAAAACACCTGGAATCACCCTATTTGCCCTCAGGACAGCTTCTTGTAGCCAGAAGATCACAAACAGTGTTTGGCGTTCGACTGGTTAAGAGCTAGCTGGGAGGCGGGGACATCACCATTTCCCAAGCCACACTGTAGCCTTAAGGACATTAAGACCAGCCACCCCATTTCTAAATCACCATACACACACACACACACACACATACATATATAGATATACATACATACATACATACATATATATATATATAGCATGTTTACCCTAAGAGGCTTTCTATAGTGAGGAGAAGCTGACTCTCTTGGTGCTTATTGTTATTTTGGGGATTACTTTTTAAAAAAATATTTTTTTAAGTTTTGGACTTCATTTTCTTTCCAAATATTAAGGAGGATTGAGAGTAAATAATTGTCTTCCTGTTATTTTTGTACTAAATTTGAAGATATTAGCATTTTCCTACAGTACATGTTGAATTGGTGGATTTGAACCTTCAGCTTTCAGCTTCTACTTTCCCTTGGGAACTGTCTGCTTATCTCACTTTCACTTTGTGTAAACACACTCTGGAACTTTTTTATATCTTCAACTTTCACTGGTTAAGCTCCTAGGGGGAGCCATAATCCACTGCGTGAGACATGGAGGATTTCAAACAGATTTTTTCTGACTTACAGCAAGATTTTAAAGAGATTCTTTCTGACTCCTATCAAGCTTTTATGCAAGACATTCAAGACATCATGGAAAATATGGGGTCTAAAATGTGTCATCTGGTTGGGGATGTAGTGGATGAAACTGAGTACCCAAACAGTGATAGAAATGTTTTTTCTAAGAGTGAGATCAGGATTCCAATTGAGATGCTGGATGAAGATTGAATAATAGAGTTGGAGAAATTTAAGGGAGGGAGAGATCCGCAAGCAATAAGTGAAATTTATTTTATTTACTATTTATTAAATTTATATTACTACCCATCTCCCCCAAATTGGCTTTTTGGTGGAATGCCATGAAAAAGAAGGGGCCATTATGTATGGGGGGTTTTCTGAAGAGAAGTTGGAATTTTGAGGGGAGCAGTTGGGCTGTTTGATTTTTTGAAGAAAAAAGCTCTGTGCATATTGGGATATGTAAATGTTCTGGTTTATTTTGAAGTGGGATAAGGGTTAAAGAATGTTTATCTGGATCGCTTTTAGGGTTTGGCTGTTGTTTGTTTTTAAAGATTTGGATTAAGATTATTAGGGTATAAAATGTTTATTTGGATGGTTTTGGGTTTATTAATAGTACAATTTTAATAATCTTAAGTATAATGGCAGACAATGTATGTGCTTTTTAGTTTGATTTTTATTATAGTCAACAGAAATGTATTGAATAGTAGTAGGAATGGAATAAATAAATAAGTGCTATCTTTTGGGGGGAAAGTTATTTAGGAGATTTATATGAATTTTTTTTATTTCAATATAAGGGGTGGGAGTAACTGTACCTAATGATTTTTATAATGTGCCAAAGTGGAATGATTTATAGAAGTAATGTTTAATATTTATTTTTTTATTTTATTAGCTAAATTTAATTACCGCCCATCTCCCCCAAGAGTAAGATAGAGTAAGAGATTGATTATGGAAAATTTTTGTATATCCTTTCTGTAATGTTGAAATTTTTTTTTCTCTTTTGTTTTCGCATCTTTTTAGTTATTTTTTGTAGTTATTTTTTTGTTTTTTTGTAGCTTTTATCTTTGTTTTTAAACTTAATAAAATTCTTATTAAAAAAAGTCTCCTGCCAAATGCCCATAGTTCATTAACCTACTGCCCCATAAACAATTGACATCCACCTTGGTACCATGTTAAAAAAAAATTGCACAGAAGGTCATCCATATACAACAAATGAAGACCTGTAACATTAGGGGACACTCCTCACTCTACTTCAAATCATAAAAGGCTTTTAGTAAGGTGTTGTTAGGAGCTCTGACAGGGTGTGGGTATAAATGTTCTTCCTTCTCCACATCTACAAGAAGGTGGTGGCAGGAGGAAACTTTTGTTATCCTCCTAGTAGCTGACACTGATGGCTTGAGGCCAACACTTGTCCATGGTGTTGGCTTGAGGCCAACACTTTATACTGGGATTGAACAACCTTTTTTATAGATACTCCATGCATCCTGGATGGTAGGCAAGAACTAAGTAAGCAGCCAGCACCATCCTATACTCTTGGTGTCCTGGCCAGGACTGGAAAACTTCTGATGAGTCAGGAGAAAAGTTTGTAAGCTTGTGGACAAAGTTTCTTAACTACTAACAAATAGTTTTTGATATATTTTATAATCAACAAATAACTCTGGAACACCAAGTTTACATTAGCTGCTATTCAGCCAAAGCCCCAATGACAGTCATTACCTGTGTTCAGCTCAAATCCTGAGGTCATTTCAAGAATAAAATGATAGAAGTGCAGTTAGACTCCGGATGACTTAGTCAGAAAAACTGTCCATGAAATGTCTGGATCCAGTTGCCTATTGGTTTTTACACAACATATACAGGGTTTTCTTAACTACAGATTTCATAGGACAATTGACAGAAATTAATCACTGAAATATGCCACCAAACATTGCATATATTGTTTTCTTTTTATTTATAAATTAAATTTATAGCCTGCCCAACTCATAACTTTGAGTATCATACAAGTTAAAAATAACATCCAGTACAATAAAAACAACAACAGGTGATAACCTGGGGACTAATATACCCACTGAGAGCCAGTTCGATGTAGTGGTCAAGGCATCAGGCTAGAAACCAGTAGACTGTGAGTTCTAGTCCTGCCTTAGGCACAAAGCCAGCTGGGTGACCTTGGGCCAGTCACTTTCTCTCAGTCTTAGGAAGGAGGCAATGGCAAATCACTTCTGAAAAACCTTGCCAAGAAAACTGCAGGGACTTGCCAGGCAAGACTGAATGGAACACACACATGCGCACGCACACTGCGTTAATAAAATTCCCACCAAAGCACATAGTTCCTAATGTATGTCTTTGAGAAGAACCTGGGGAAAGAGCCAAGTCTTCAAGGCCTGGTTAAAGGATAGCAGGGTCAAGACAGCTCCAATCTCCAGGGGAATACTATTCTAGAGGACAAGCACCAGGACAGAGAAGGTATTCCACCTGGGCTCCATCAGCTGACACTGTTTTAAAGATGGGACCTTGAATATGGCCACTCTGTCACTCTTACCAGATGAGCAGAAACAATGGGAGAAAGGCAGTCCCTCAGATAACCAGGCCCTATGCCATACCTTGAATTTCACCCAGAAGCTTACTGATGAAGCTCACTTAGCAGAGGTGTTACATGGGCACCCATGACTGCTTGCTTACTGCTGTATTTATTTAGTACTTCATTAAGAACATATTTTGACTTTAAGGCAGGCCAAGTAAATAAAATCAGTTAGACCTATCTATGGTACTCCAAGATCCATTCTATTGACCGTGGCAAAAAATCAGGAGTCTGGTAGTACTTTTCCCAACTAACAATTTTTATTAAAAGGCATAAACATTTGTGAGTTGAAGCTCACTTCATCAGATGCATAGAGAAGCTAGACTATGCAGAATTTAAACTAGGGTGAGGTGGAGGGGAGAAGGGGGAAGAGATATTGGTTATACAGATGCTGGTTACATGTGAGACAGACTACAAGTATTTTTTCAATTTACAATTGTAATGCGTTAAAAACCCATTCTGTTTAGTGAGACTTTGCCTTTGCCTGAACCTTTTGATGTATGTATCCTCTAAGACCCAGGCTAGAATCCAGGAGTCTATGAGTTCTAGTTCCACCTTAAGCATTTAAGCCGGCTGGGTGACTTTGGGCCAGTCCCTCTCTCTCAGCCCAACTCACCTCACAGGGTTGTTGTTGTGTGGAAAATAGGAGGAGGAAGAAGTATTAGGTATGTTCGCCGCCTTGAGTTATTTATAAAAATAATAAAGGCAGGATAGAAAATAAATAAAATAAATACTTAAATATCAAGTTAGTTGGCATATTCATTATTTGAAATCACTTATGACTGTGTCTGAATTTGAAGGACTATCTGTAATTTATTTCTGCAATTCAGAAATTCATTGTTTGGAATGCGATCATCTCAAAGCTCATTTAAGCCCAGCTTTTGAGCCTATTATTTAATTAATAACAATATTCAGTAATTATAGAAAGCTGACAGGCTGAGGTTATAGCTTCATAATGGCTGGGTTCACAACACAAGCCAAATATACTTTATTTACTTTTAGTTTAGTATGTTATCCAAATTCAGTCACTGTGGTGTATAAGTCACAGTTAATGGTTTGGGCTGCTCTGCTCCAGTCAATAGTTGCTTTGCAATTCAAAATTTGCTAAAATATTCTTATTATGAATCACTGAGCCATAAATCACTTGACACAAGACACTTGAATTTCATCAGTTTTTGAATACAATCCAACTCAATGTTTCTCAAGATTCATTCAAAAGTGTGTATTGTACTGACTCAAATACAATTTTTGTCTCCTTGGGATAATGCGGGTTTTTGTCTAAGGGCTCTTTTTCTAGTCTATAGTCATCTTCTAGTCTCAATCTTAGCTATCTCTTTCAGAATTAACAGCATTATTTACAGGAAGATTTATTGTTACAACACTGGAACGTAGGAAAATTGTATAAAACAGGTAACCCTGCTCCCTGATATCATAGGCATCCACTGGGGTAGAAAGCAAGGGAAGTAATCAAACAAAAAATGTGTTGTGATACAATCTCTCTAACTTACATACTTTCATATAATGTCAGGGTTCAAGTAAAAAAGAGTTTCTGTTCTGAAACTTCTTTGTTATTACTGTTTGCCCCAAATGCCTATGACTAAAGAAACTAATTTGTTGATTCAGTCTCCTCCACAAACATGCAAATCTCCTATAACAGGAGAGCAGAACATCCACTCAAGGGCCACGCTAAACTTTGCATGTTAACGGTTGCATTTAAAAGAATCAAATTTTGAGTGAGGGGTTTTGAGGCTTTAAGGAGTGAAATTGATGTCTTAAGCCTCTGCAAGGTTTAAATCACCTGTTTTCCCCTTCATCCTTTCTTCCATTCTAAAGAATACAAAAATAGGGTTCTGGGGACTACAAAAGAGGTATCAGCAGGCAGTGTACAGTCTCTTAAATGATATTACTACCAGTTAAATGTTATTTCATTAAGCTGATTTTAAGAGCATTTTATGAACACATTATCATTGTTTTTTGCAAAAGTATTATTTGTGATCTTTGTACAGTTACATTCAGGTATAGAGCTGCCCCAAGTGAAATAGCCATCATACTTGCTGCTTGAAAGATTATAAATAGTACTAAAGCAATATAAAGATCAGCACTGAAACTTCAGGGGTAGAGATAGGATTTTGCTATGGGGATTATAGTAGGGAAAGGTGAGAATGAAGGTTGAATGCTTAAAATGCTTTAGAATGTATTTCTGACTAAACCGATTAGATTACTTTATTAAACATTGCTTTTCAGTGTGTTATGTTATGGAAAATTGGTTCTTTAATAATGTTCTAGTGTTTTTAAATAAATGTCAGTTTGTTGTCAGTATTTAATACTATGTTCATTAAAGCAATTTAGCAGATTTATTCAATCTCATAAAGACATATAGCATATGGGACTGGGTTTTTCATTTCTTAGATTCACGTCTTTCCAATTAAACGGATTAGAATAAGATCGTATACAGAACTAAAGGTGAGAGATTATCTCCCTTGACAGGGTGATCTGTTAGAAGTCTCAGAAATAACTCTACAACTCCACTAGCTGATGGTGAAGAAAGATGAAAATTGTACTTTAGCAGCTGTAAGAGAACCAGAGATGTCCCAAGATTAAAATGTATATTGAAAAGTGTGGATTGAGGAGATAAAATATGCCTATAACATAGATAATATCTGGAGGGGCCATCCAAAGATTTACACAGATGTTTCAGCATATATTTACAATAGCCTTCTCCTGGTGACGCAGTAGAAAATAGCAAAATTGTCTTAAGACCAGCCAGCTAAGCTCATTTCAGATGTGACAAGGTGCTATTTGCAACTCAACTGAATTTGTGGAGGTATTCAGATAGTTTTAGAGAATGTTACACTTCCCTTTAAAGGTGGCAATTCACAGGTTTAGGGTGACCCCAGTCCCTTCAGTAGTGATGTACTCTGGCTATCATTGTTAACAGAATAAACTAGATTCTTCTTTCCAAATAGGCAGAAAATAATGTAGCAAAGTATCAGAGAAGGAAACTGTAAATCAGACTATTTATTAAAAAGCACAAAGTCATAGGTAAACTTTAATGCAAACTAATATTCTGTGATGTTATTCCCTTATCACAAATAAAAGAAACAACCTTGATTTTGCTTCTATACAAGAATGTTCACAGTTCATGATAAATTTTAGAAAATTAAGAAGACCACACACACAACTTTTAGGCTCCCATCCTCTGTGGCTCCTTTAACCATGATTATTACTTCCTTAAAGCTGCGCATGTCATCCAGTCCCAGAGCAGCTGCCATTGTCTACTTGATATTTTCAAATTCTGATTAGTGCTAACAGGAATGGCAACAATGCTGAGATTAGATAACATGCTTAGTCTGAAAAAAGTTATACATATGTAAAAAAACAGTAATATAGTGTTATTTATGTTTACTGTTGTGACTGTGTATTTATCAGGTTTTTTGAGTACATCCAAATATTGCACAGATAATAAATAATTGGGGAGGGGTTGAGGTTGAAGACTTAGGACTTTTTCATAATGTTCATTTAACTCAAGGAAGTTAAGAACCTGTAACTAATTCCAGCATTACAAAATACTTAGGCTTACAAAGAGAAAACACTTCTGGTGCTGGAACTATTAGTGGAAGCTCATTATAAAATGTTTAACACAATATGAGAAGCTAATTAGAAGACATTCATTAAATTTAATATATCTAGATAGCATTACTGAAATCTTTAAAAACGTAAACACTACTACATTTACACAATACTGAAGATTATAGGACCAAACTCTCATGCCTATTTAATACTGGACTAGAAAGATAAGATCAGTCTGCTAAGCCACATGTAACATGCTAATGGGAAACAGAGCTTAAAAGTTTATGAGCCATTATTATGTTGTGTTCATTTGAGTGATTATTCTAAATAGTTTCTCTAAAGCTGAAATCTTTACAAAATAAATCTGCAAATGCATATACTTAAGAAGCAGCACTTTTTCACAGTGACTTAGGTTATTTAATCATTATTAGTTTATGAAACCATAATTTGAAGGGTCCACACAATACACTAAGACACACCAAACAAACCACATTTTAGCTCAGTACTAAAGGTGTACACCTTTAGCAGCTGCCTCTACTCTATTTAAAATTGCATAGAATCACATTGCACACAACATTTTTAGCAATGCTGCACAGGAAACAACTGCACTTTATTCTAACAATGTTTGAACACACAAAATTTTGTGAGAGAAGTTACGGACGACGGCACTTTCATACCTACAGACTTATCCTTGTCACTTTAGATGGCGGGTGCTACCAAGCAAACCAAAATAAACAGGGCAAGAAGTTACCACTAGAGCTGCCCAGATACCCATTAAACCGCTTACCCTGCAAGTTTTTCCACAGCGAGCGATGCTGAGAGAAACACACCGCGACAACAATGGACCAAGGAGGCTCTCCTCCCGGGGTTGGTATCAACGGGGCTAGGACATCGTTCGCACCTCCAATCCCTGACCCCCGCGGAAGAAGCGGGTGTTCTAGGCACTTCACCGTCTGTCCCCTCACACACGTAAACGCGGATCCAGCCTCCTTAAAAGACCAATTGCACACATGCAACTATTTCTCGCCCTTTTAAAAAGGACTTCGCAATTCTTCCCTCGTAGCACTGTCCTCCGCTAACAGCTCGGGAGCAAGGCGGTTTGGATTTCCCGCGCTTCTCCCGCAGGACTGCCTCCCGCTCGTCTAACACCCCTCTCTCGAGAAGCCCAGGATGGCTGCTTCCCCCTCCAGCCCTTCTCTGCCCTCCACACACTCACGCTTGTCTCCGAGCAATCAAGCGATGCATGGGAGTCGCCATCTTAGCCATCGGCCGGGCACGGACCCAAGAGGCATGCCGGGAATTCCACCCTCCCTTTTCCTGTTCTATCGGATGACGTATTTCGGCAGCCAGTGAAAAGGACGGGGAGGGGAACGTTCGGACGGTACCATTGGGTATTGTGGGTGGATGTTCCTGGTTCCTTTTTCTTGTCCGCACTCTTTCTTTCAAGCATCTCTCTCCCTCCTTAGCCTTTTCCCGAGCTATTAGTAATCCTTTTCTCTTGAGGTTTCAGCTGAAACAGAGCGGTTTTTATTCACGTCTTTTTGATGTCCAAACAGAATGGAATAAGCCATTTTGAACTGCAAGCTCTTCCTTGAAAGAGGAACGAGAATATTAGCTGGAAAGCGGGGTGGGGGTGGGGAGTAGAATGCTGGTCTTTGACAGGCAAACTTGCGTAATGTGAAGGCTACGCCTGTAGTAATATTTTGTGCATTTACTTTTATTCCTAAAAGATGTTGGGAGGGTCACATAGAAGCTTCATGTCACAAAGAGGGTCAAAGGAACTATACAGGCATAGCAGAACGGTGAAAACAAATATTTGAAAATGGAGTTTGTGAACTGGACGAAGTATAAGGAATCAGAGTAATGGAGTTAACATATATGCTAATTATGGCTTACAAAAGGGAGCTAGAGTGCAGAATGACGTAAAGTATGTTTGGGTAGGCAGAAAATTAAAGGGTGAAAATTCCTTGAAAATGAATTTCTACGACAGTTTGTGTTGTTACAGAGAAAGTTATATCTGTACTGAGAAGGTAAACCATGTATTCATGCTGCACTTATTGTCGTACATCTACATAGATCCCAAGTCTCCAGTATTCTTTCATCCAGATAAATTAATCCCTAGTGTACTACATCTGGATATTTCCTGCAGTGTCCTTAAAAAAAAATCAAGTAATCAACAAAACATTAAAAAAACAGCATCCTTATGGGCCCTCTCCTTTAATCAAGGTTTAAAAAATGAATTCCTTCACATAGGTTCCCATTGTATTGCTTCAAATGTCATTAGTATGTATAATGCTGGTCAAGTTGTGTTGCTAGCTTTTGTTTCTAATGCTATCATTGAACTACTAAATTTGCTGCTGTGAGAGTTAAACCATAATATATTATTGGCACACACACACACTTTTATGCCTCACAACTTATAAAAATAACATTATAATATTTTGACTCAGGTAGACTGGAATTTATGCTTAGTCATCTTTGCACAACAAAGTAGGATCAAAGCTAAAACAAATGTAATTTATCTGTTTACCAATATCTATTTTCTGTCATTAACAGCCTTAATGAATGAGAATTCAAGGCAGCAAATGTAAAACATTTTAGATACTAAACAGAATGTAAACAATTTTTTTAGTTTTTTTTTATTCTGCATTTATTATTTTTATAAATAACTCATGGCGGGGAACAAACCTACTACTCCTTCCTCCTCCTATTTTCCCCACAACAACCCTGTGAGGTGGGTTAGGCTAAGAGAGAGTGACTGGCACAAAGTCACCCAGCCAGTTTTCATGCTTCAGGCAGGAGTAGAATTCAACCATCTCCTGGTGCTATTTCTTTTGGAAGGCCAAGAATCAGAACATTATGTAACTTTTAAGATACTGTTTTCTATTTTTAATTCAACTACTTTCTCAGTAATTTTTCAGAATCTATTATAAGAATGAAGAGGCAGCTTTCTTTTATGATATAAATACAGCATTTATACACCTCTCTTTATAAATTAAGCCTTGTGTGGCGCAGAGTGGTAGGCAGCAGTATTGCAGCTGAAACTCTCCCCACGACCCGAGTTCAATCCCAACAGAAGCTGGATTCTCAGGTAGCCGGCTCAGGTCGACTCAGCCTTCCATCCTTCCAAGGTCAGTAAAATGAGAACCCAGCTTGCTGGGGAAGGCGACAACTGGGGAAGGCAATGGCAAACCACCCCGCTCTATAGTCTGCCAAGAAAACGTCGTGAAAGCGGTGTCCCCCGAAGAGTCAGACATGACTCGGTGCTTGCACCGGGGATCTTTCACCTTTATAAATTAGGAGTGTAGGCTGAAACATTTATGAAAAGTTTGAAGTAGTACACATGTACTGTTTTGTAAGTCACAAAGGAATTTATGTTGATTGATACTTATATACATATAGAAAAGAAATATAAAATAATGAAACAGGATTTTATCCAAACGTATACCTCCTTAAACGGAACGTTTCTGTAATGATTGCCCTAGCCCCAAATACTCAGACTCACAAGAGGCTGCTAAATGAAATCTGATTTATTAGAGTACTAAAGACAAATACAGAGAAAGCTGAGAATGAGCAAAAGCGCGCCAAATACAAACTTAAACCCTTGGTGCAAACGTATCCCGCCTCCCTCGTAACAGCCCCGCCCGGCACAGGTGCTAGCAATCGTCAGCGTTGCTAGCCTGGGAAAGTAACCTTGAGCGCAATAGATAATACAAATACATTCCAAAGCAAAGCCAAAAGATAACCGTTCCCATCCTCCCCAGAAAGATGAAACACGCATCCAATTAATGACATGCGAAACGTTACGATGCATCAAAGACATTGAAACGGCGAACATGACAGTTTCTTTCATATGTCGAGGAAATTGAGATCTGGCATTCACTTCAGAAATATGGAGGCTTTGATCTTTTCTGATTTCCCTTTTGCCATCCATGTCTAGTGCCACATTCCAGTGCAGGAGATGGTGAAAAATACTCTTGTAACAATAACATTCCTCCGAGTGCAATTCTGACTCCAACCCTTTGTGTGAAGGCAAATTCAATTATTCAGAATGTTTTATTTCTCACTTTTTAAGCCACTTATTAATTTCTCTGACACTATAGGAACAAGTTCCACATAGAATTTAAAAAGGCATTAAAGTAGCCTTGTGAGATAATGCCTGTTTCCATTACGTGCTTACTTATGCTTAACTTGTTCAACTAACACATTTTTCTGTCCACCATGATATACAAAACCATACATTAACTACATGGATTGAATTTGCAGAACAGTAAGCTAGAGCTACCAGATCTGAACTGCAAAACTTTGAATGACCACTAGATGGTGGCAAAGAGTTGGGTTTTTCTGTATGCTGTGGTACTAGAGAGTGAATTTCTGCAGCCCTGATCTGGTAGTCCTACAGTAGGGTGATTTGAGGTTCAGTGGCCATGCTGTTGTGATGCCAGCCTGCATTCATAAAAATAATACCCAGCTTCTCATATTGAAAATATACATTCCTTTGTTTCAGGCAGAAGCAACAGTGTAGAGGAAGGGGTGACTTCGGTAATGTAGAGCAAAGGCAAATGCCCCAACTTCTTGTTCTGGACAGAAACAAGTTTTTATTCTTTTAAAATGAGAGGCAGAATTCTACAGAAATGGATAAAGAAATTGCTGTGCCTGAGTTAGGGTGTACCACCTCCACAACAGCTCTGATAAATGGCTGTTGTTTCTGCTGGCCTGATATGTTCAGGCAGAGTGGGTATGTTCCAGGTCCCTTCTACAGTATTAAATATTGCCATCTTGTGGGACCTAGGAAGTGTATGTTCTTTGTCGAGGCCCAACCCCTCTGGAACAGCAGAGGTAGTCTCCTAGAGTTCTAAAAAATCATTAAAACCTGCCTTTGTCTCAGGCCTGGGGTTAATATATTGGCGGGGGGGGGGAGTGGGATGCTGTTGCACTGTCTTTTAATGGCTGTTTTTAGTCCAGGCTGTTTTGTTTTGTCTATCTTATTATTTTTAACTTAGTATTAGATTTTGTAAGCTTCTCAGGGTCTGCTGGAGTGGGTGACTATAATACATTTAATGAAATATATAAATTTCAGAGGCTAGGAAAGTCCAGGGAAAAGAAACAAGGCTATGCTTCAGATTCATGTCAATTGCAAGTAATTAGTACTGTTTTATGCAGAAGATGCATTACATTTTAATTTCTTTTAGTAGAATAAGTCCTGTATGCTTTATGTCTCTACAACAGCCTTTCTCAACCTTTTGACCCTGGAGGAACCCTTGAAATATTTTTCAGGCCTCGGGGAACCCCTGCACATTCGGGCTCAAATATAGGAACCCTAAGGTTCCTCGGACCCCTGGTTGAGAAACTCTGCTCTATAATCGCGGTGATTGTATATATACTTCAATTGTTTATGCATATATCAGGTTATGTATCCGGATAATTTTTCCCTAAGGTATTTATTCTTTGAGATCTGTAAATCTAGAAGCCTGTGAGAATTGTAACAGATCACTGCCATCTTACAGTCTCTTAATTTTTTAAATTTAACCTATTTGCCAGCTGCTGTATCTTACAAATTGGATAGCTATATACTCTAGATCAGGGTTTCTCAACCAGGGTTCTGTGGAACCCTACATTTCCATGAGAGGTCACTAGGGGTTCCCAGGGAGATCACAATTTATTTTTAAAATTATTTCAAATTCAGGCAACTTCACATTGAAGTGGTAAGTTTCATTCTTTATTTTTAATTTAAGAACACTGTTAATTCATATATACAGGCCTACCCATGACACAAATATAATAATTTTGTAACTTGTGGCCTATATTTGAGCCTGAATGTGCAGGGGTTTCCCAAGGCCTGAAAAATATTTCAAGGGTTCCTCCAGGGTCAAAAAGTTGGGAAAGGCTGCTCTAGATTCTTCAGCATTGTTATTTGCAATTTTAAGCTTTTAGTGTTAAGTCATTTTTATATATTTTTTATTTTTTTCTTCCACTTTTCTTCCTCCTTTTACTTTGTTGCTTTTTCTTTATCTCTTGTGAGATGGGTCTTTCTCCCAAGGGGGTGAAATGGCCAATAACCTCCTGTCACATGCCTCAGTGCTGTTAGACCAGGAAGTGGTGCTATAGCAATTATTTCATTTTTACCTTTTTACTCACCAGAAAGGTAGTAGAGTATGTGATTGGTTGATCACAAAAGATTGAGAAGCACCAGTTGGGGTTATGTAGGAAGGTTTATAAAAGTTCTGTATAGAAATCTATTCATTTTATACTGATTCTCTAAGACACCAGGGAAATGGGTCTTGCGTCTTTGGATAACTGTTCTATTTATAATTTCTCAAGCTGTTTTATTTCATGGCCTGTGATACAACTGATACATTTTTAGGTACTGTTCCCTTGGAAACATACTGTTGTCTTTTTGTCTCTTTATTTAAATGATTGCCTGGTGAATGTCCCAAGCTCTGGTCTATAAAAATCTAGTGTATATTTAGATGTTGCACTCACATTTCATTGAATATGATGTATCTCTGTGTGTGTCATCAGTATAAATGACACAGTGCTGGAATGTGATGATATGAATGTAAGAAAAATTAATGGGATGATTTGTAGACATTTAGATTATTCAGTAAATTCCTGGATTTTTAAAAAAATATGTTCACAGGTATGTCTTTTATGAAATAAATCTGGTCTAGAGTGACACTGAGTTCCCCATTTTAACACTGGAGTCAATAAGTTAGCATGGTGAATCATTCATTTGTCTGAACAGGTAGTCCTCAGGTTACAATGGCAGTTGGGACAAGGATCGCCATTGCTAAGCAATGCAGTCATAAAGTGCAATGTCACGTGACTGCATCACTTAGTGACGGCAATCCAAGCAGTTCTGGTTGCTGTCGAAACCCAAAGACGTGCTGGTTGCTAAGCAAGAAGCGGCGGGAGTCCCAGTTAAGGAGTATGGGGGTGCTGCAGAGGGGTGGGGGAGACCCTGGGAGGCCCCACACAGGCCACACGTGAGTGCAGGGAGGGGAATGCTGTGGTGTGGCATGAGTGCAGGGAGGCACTCCTTTTTCTGTTATATTAATGACTTGCCTTCAACCCTTACATTGTCTCCACTTGACCTGGGAGCTCAATGAATGACTTTGGACCCATCATTCTCTTTCAAGCTCATGTGCTCCCCAGATATCTTGCTGTGGGGATTAAGTAATGGGAAATCCCTATAGGTGTGGCCTTGAGGACCCAGGATGGAAATGTAATAAATAATAAATTATTTGATTTATTTAAGTATATTTAGGCAAACTTTATAGCAACATTTTTAGTTGTATTAATGGTATACTCTAATCTTTTCTTGAAGAAAAAGAAAAAAATATTTGCACTGATTACCATTTATAAATTGTATAACAATATAATTTAGATTAAATGTTTGTTTATACAATTATACCTGAGTGCATTTTTGAAGCAAAAAATCTTTTCTTCCTATTGGTTATATTACAAATTAATAAACAATGTGTCTTCCAATGTGTCTTTCATAATAAGTATCACTAAAAATAGTTGTATTACTTGCTCTTTGAGCAAGAGTTTTGCCAGCCTCCACCATGCTGCTGGGCTTTAACGAGATAGGCAGTAATGTTTTGGTGAATGACGGGAAAATGGGACCACTAGGGTTTTAAACAAAGTTTATGAAATTGTGCTGCAGTGGTTTGGAGACTAACGATGGATTCTGATGTTGTTTTCTTGAAAAAGTTCTGGATGTGTAGTGGATAATTTAGAGATAAACTGTGCAAGTACATTGAGATATATGTGATCAGAAGGCAAAAGCCAGCCAGAATTACAGTTGTCAGTCTTAATTTACACTGCCTTTCTAACTGTTCAAAATCACAAATGGGATTAAAATTCACTTATTTTGAATGATTTGACATAATGCCAGTTGTATACATTAAATTCTCATGTAACTTGATGACATCTATATCTGCTATGATTTGCAAAGAAAGATGTTGTAGTCCTACTGGGAAATTGTGTGCTAATGCATTGAAAAAGGAATAATTAAATATGAGCCTGCTTGGATATTAAATATTAATAATATTAATGTTTAAGAATATAGGCTTCTATAGTCTATGATACAGTTAGAATTTGGAATGCTGTGCACATTTGTGATTAACCCATGTCTTCAATGCCACAAAGCTAAAAAGGATGTTTAAAAGGCATCTGAAGTAATCAGTAGAAGAAATACTATTCTAGCTGCTTGAAAATACTTAATTTACTTAGGTTTTTCTCCTAAGAATTTGCCTTTTAAGTAGAAGGGTTTTTCTTAAATTAGCTGTGAACAGAAACAAATGAGGGTGTTTTTTTTCCTTTACCTTTCTTTTTTTGGTGAGGAATCAAATTTAGGCTGGCGTTTGTTTTGAATAAATAGAATTTAAAATAAAATAAAGGTAGGAATAAAACAGACATTTATAAAATTTGAATGAAGGAAAGTTTTCTGGCTGAGATTTGAGTACAACATAGCACAAAGAAATTGTTCGGTTTTAGATTCAGGACATAAAAAGGAAATCTGAACTTCACACATGGAGGTTTTGGTGCATCACAATAAGCCAGCATTTCTGAGAGGTTTGTCTTCATGAACAAGCAAGTCTGCCGATATTGTTTAATCATGTATTTTGTATCTGTTGGCCTGCCAGTTCTATAGGCAGGATAGTTAGCCTAAACAGGAGTATTCCTCTTAGGAGTAATGATATTCTAGATTTGAACATAGCAATTATGCATGTTCCTATTATGAAGCATCAACAAATTAAAATATTCATATTTAGATACAGTTTTTAAAAATGAACATTGTTTCATTGTATGTCTTGCTTCCTCTTTTCCTGGATCTAATATCTATACTAAAATAAGAAGCTGTTAAAATAAGTAAGCTATATAGCTATATATTTATAATATGGAAACAATTCCTGAAAAAGGGAATAGCTGAAAAAGTCTTAATACTGTATCTGTGTGAGATAATAGCTCAATATAACTTTTAATTCAACAGAGAGTTGATGTTCTAAGAACCATGTACCATTATCTGCAGTGTAATTTGAATCTAGCATCTGAGAAACATGATATTCCTAAGGATTATTTGTGCATGAAGATCCCAGAATAGAGTATGAGCAATGTGTACATGACATGTTCAGATTATGCACAGTGACATCAGAATTGCATGGGATTAATATTAGCTGTAGCGTTTATTATGGTCACAATAAACAAAACAGAACATGTAGACATAGAAAGGGATACAATAGACAGTCAGGGCATATATATTTCTATTGTGTTTTGCTTCTATTGTCACTACAACATAAAGGGAGTGGAAGGAAGAGTTAAGAATATTTTGAGATTATAATTCTACACATCAAACATACTTCGGAGTTCAGACTGCTGTCTTGTAAAGGAGGCTAACTGTTCCCACACAGTCATCTGTTGGGCAGTTGCACTAATTGACTTCTCTCTCAGATGCATTGCAGCACAAATCGTAAATCTTCCAGTTTAGAGGAAGGTGGTTTTCCATTGGCAGGAACTCTCACCTGACCCCCCCTTCACAACGTGTCTCTCTTAAAATAATCGCTTCTTGGTTTATTATAACAGATCAACAGCAAAGTGCTTTGGCAGCTTGTTCACTGCTAGATGAAAAAACTACTTTCCAGGAGAGTTGAATCATGATTCTGTCAAAATGGGGAGGGGGGAATGGATACAAGCAGCTGACAGAAAGACTACAAAGCGGTTTAAAGAACAAAACGAACTTCGTGGTGTGGCCTCCCTACTATTGATTTGGCCTCTGTGTTGTTCCTACAATGTATTATTATATAGCCATATTCATAAATAAAATTCTCCTGTGCTGAACTGGATGCAGTCCTGTGGCAGCTTAGGGTAATGACATCACCACTATGCACTGCTATCTAAACTCAGCATATATTTGAAAAAGCATAGATGTAGTGTGTTGTTGTTTCTTCCAGACATACAGAAAATGTTTTAGTTCTACATTTCTCTTCAGCTCAGCTATTTGTAATTAAGCTGAAGTTGAAATAAACAGATTCCTTCAGACCAAATATTTGGCTTAACTATTTGCAAGATACTGCAAGATACCGTCAGTCAGTCTTTTATTACGGATCATCCTTTCTGTGAGACTTAAAATCGCAATTTGGCAGCAACATTTGGAGGGGTTCTAAAACTTAAGTTCGTATTAAAGGGTAAAGAAATCCCTCATGTATAAATGTATTAGAAGAGTATAGAAAATTTACTCAAATAAGTTCTAGTTGTAGGATTATATTAATGTTTTCCTCTGTTTAAATTCTTTTCTATGGGAGAGAGGTATTGCAAGCTCTGGACCAATCAGAAGTGCAAATTACCACTGCCTTTAGCACTACCTTAGATGTGCTAATGCATATTTATTTAATAATTACAGAACATAGTATTATTATCCAGCATTTCCTAAAGTGTAATCTGTAGCCTGACAATGTCCTTGTTAAAAAAAAAGAATACTGGTCTTCAGAAAAATATACCAATAATTGCTCTCTTTTCCCTCCAACCAGTGTGTGCAGTTACATTCTTGCCAGCAATCTGGTCAGAAGGGAAAAAGAAGAGCTGGAAATTGGGCTTAACTGGCAATTGGGTGCTAACACTAATCAGTATGCATTTCATGAGGCTCTTCCTCTTGGTGGAGTCATATTGCTATCCACCAGTCTTTGAGGCAGCAGAAAATCTTAGCAGAATAAAATCTGCTGCCCCATGTGACCTCCTCCTGCTGCAGGCATGATGCCAGCAAATCATCTGCCTGCATTTACAATGTACAAGGCATCTTAAGGACAGGACTGGTGGATTCCCATGGCTTTGTTTCCATCCGCTCCCACCAAACTTCACCAGCTGGCAGGAAAATATCTACCAAATACTCTATTTAATATGGGATGTGGGTGAGGCTGAGGGACATTTTTACAGATTGCTGGATTTGAAACCTTATCCATTTATCAAAACCCACTCTGGTTTGGCGTGGATGATTTGTACATGCTCAAAGCTGATGGTCAGACTCCTTTTGACAGGGACTTAAACTGATCCTGATAGTCTGTCCAGGATAGTGGTATTCTGGAATAGCACTAAACCCCTGTCGAAAAGAACACACCTGTACAGAACCCTTGCAGCAAAACAGTTGACTGTCAGACTCCTTTTTGACACAGGTTTAACTTTATTCAGAAGAGTGCTAAATCCACATTCAAAAGCAGTCTGAACAACGGCTGACAGTAGCAGGGTGAGTTGCATCATGAAGCAGCAGCAAAGAAAGGAAGGGTTCTCTCATATTTCACTGTGGAGCCCTCTGCCACCATGGCTGGTTCAGGTTGATTCAGGTCTCCAAGCTTGGAAGATGCAGCAAGTACAGTACAAGTTTGAAGGAGACTCTCCTGTTGCCTAAAGCAGAAGGGCCCTGGAAAACAGTGCCCACAAACAGGAAAGGAGGGGATGGATGGTCCTGCACCAGCCTAGAGTGGTAAATAAGGCAGGGATGATCCCATCCCGGGAGGAGAGGTGTCACCTGACTGATACCAACAGAATCAGGTTGGCGAAGTGCGCCAAACTGCACAAAAGGAGAACTGCTGCGGGTTGTTGCCTGCCTCATACAGTGCATGGGTTGGAGATGAGATCAAAACAATGTCATGAGGGCATGGCAGAATGATTGCCCGGGCACATTCCTGGTTTGCTTAGGAGCAACTGGGGAAAGGCCCAAGATCTGAAATTGCAATGATCCGAGCATGCGCTCTGGAGCAGTTCTTGGTGCAATTCAGGATCTCCTACCCCAATATACCGCCTAACCTTCCGCCTCTCACCACCTTTTCCTCCATCGGCTGAAGGCGGGGATACAGTACCGAGGTTACAGACCATGCGCGCGCGTCAGAGCGAAAAGGAGGGGGCGCATGCACCGCGGCCGGAATCTCGCGAGAGAATTTCCCGCCTGCCCCTTCCTTTTGACGGGTCAGGATTCTTCGAGATTTCTCTCTGCCGCCGCCGCCGCTTCTCCTTTCCCTTCCCCCTCGCGAGGAGACTGCTGGAGTCGCGTGCTGCGGCTGCCCATTTAAACAGTCGGAGCGGTCGCTCCAGGTGAACGACGAGCCCCCGGTGGTGGACGGGACGCCCTCAGGCAGCGCGGTTCACGCTCTTCCCCGCCCGGCTCTTGTTTCTTCGCCTGCCCGGCGGCCAGCCCCGTGCGAGCTTCCCTCCCGTGGGCCTCTCGGGCCTCGTCGCCTCTCTCCGGCATTTCTCTCCCTCGCCCCCGAAGGCAGCATGTCCGTGGTGGGAATCGACCTGGGCTTCCAGAGCTGCTATGTGGCTGTGGCCCGCGCGGGAGGCATCGAAACGATCGCCAACGAGTACAGCGACCGCTGCACCCCGTGAGTAACTTATCCGGCGAGGCAGGGAGGTCGCGATAAAATAAGACCGGAAGCTCCGGGATGGTGTCGGTGGCGGGGAAACACTGCAGAGGCCACAGCGCCGCAAATTTGTCAGGTGCGGTCATCCCGAGCGCGTGTGGCCTAGAAAATGCGGGTATCTTCCTTAAGATTTACCTTCTCGCTAGAAGTGGGTGAGGTAGAGGTGATTACCACACGGAACGGGCACATATTTCGGTTTTAAAAGAAATGCGCCCTTAATCCATGAGTAATGCAAGGTGCTGCGCCTAGGAGGAAGACCTTTCTCCTCCTCTCCCCTCCGCCCCACATGTGCGTGCATCTGGAGAAAGGTAAGGAATGGTTCAGCACCGTCCAGTGAAAGTCATTTGCATTGGTCTGGTGGGAGCTGACCAGTTTGGGGAAGGTGAGAGCAGCAACACTTAATGTTTCTGAAACTGCGTTCGTAAAATTGTAGCGTCTATCTAGGAATAAGCATCGTGATGTGAAAGATCTGACCAACGATGGAATTGTTGTTGAGGGGTTTTGGTAAGAATTCAGTAAAATGGTTAAAAGTGCTCATTTTCAGGGAAGCCAGCACTTGATGAGTTTTAATGTTGCTGTTCATTAAGCAGCATATATCTCAGCTCCTCTAAACAATGTGTGGGTTGATATTTAATCTGTTTCAAAATTGTAGCTTTCCCATAGTACTTTCTCATCGCTGTATTTGTGTCTCTATATGATGCAGACCTGACATCAGTTATGACAGCAAACTGAAAAAATATGTCAATTATGGTACTAAAAAGCTCCTGTTAAAAATGGCTCCATGAAGAAAAAATCAAAACATAAATATGGAGTAAGATGTTCTCTACTTGTAAAACGTTTTTTTTTGCCTGAACTGGTTACTAGTCTTTTTTAGTAGTTCCATTTTTTATGGTGTATATTCATTGTAATGCTTCTGGACTGTATATGCCAAGTAATATTAGAGTATGAATATCAATAATTTATATATGGGCAGTCAAAACTGATTAAAAATCAGATGTTTAAGAATTTGGATTTTTTAATTGCAAATCTTAAAAACCAAAATTATTTCCAATAAAGGACTGATAATACATTGATTGAATAGCATGTTAGCCTTGCAGTTAATTTATACACACACACACACACCACATTTAGTATATAAATAAAGTTCTATCTACCAGACATAAGAATTTTTAAAAAATAAAACATATTTTATTTTAGACATAAGAATCTTATGAAAATAAGCCAATCAGCCCAGGAACTTTTAAATTTAATTTTATTAATTAAAATAAAACTAGTTTTAAAAATTTAGTTTTATTTATATAAACTATTGTGACAATTTCATTTTCATTATTTTTTTATTTGCTGGGTTGGGCAAAGAGGAGAAGGCAGTATTATTCATAGAACTGAAAATAGGCATCCTTTATGGGGTATAAGTTCCATCCAGTTTGTGAGAATTTAGTCTCATCAGGAGGTCATCAGTTGCTTCCTCTAGTGTAACCTCAAAACTGTCCTAAAAAGACCCTACATGGAACTATTTTAAAGATACTTCCTGTAAAGGTAAATAAAGAGAACTTGTAAAATATGTGCAGTGCAACACAGAAATGCACTAGCTGATGAAGAAATAGGGTGAGCATAGGATTGGTCTTTGGATCATCAGTGGATGATTTGCAGTAAGGATATAAAATGTATTAATTGTTTAATACTAGCATGAACAAAATAGCTCTTTTCCCCAGCCCTTCATTATAATTTGATTTTATTTTTATATAATTCTAACCCACAATTTTTATATGCTTCTTGCTTCTGCTAACTAGTTGCATTTTGGTATTTTATTTCCCATGCTTTTCTTTTCCTTCCACCTTTTGTCAATCTTCAGTTTAGTATTGAAGTGAAAAGTTCCATTCTATTTTGCGTTATTCAAACAAACACAATACTTTAAGAAGAACATAATTGGAAGAGATCCAAAGAAGTGCACCAAAGATGATCAGAGACTTGGAACTTGGTATTTTTGTCTTTGAAGAGAAGGTTGAAGAAGGATATGATAGCAGTTTTCATGTATTTGAAGGGGTGTCATACAAAAGAAGGCTGTGACATGCAACCCAGGTTGCAAGATACAGCATAATTGTCTTACTGTTACAAGAAAGGTGGTGAATGAATGTTGTTATTTTAAAATCTGAAACGGAGCAGTTGACAGTAGAATCAATAACAGAGGTGGTGGGCTTTCCTTTACTGGATGTGTTTCTATACTGAATAGGAGGTTGGACTCCATTACCTAAATTGCCTCTTGCAACCCTGTGCTCTCCTGGGAGGAGGTTATTTGTCCTCAAGGTGATAAAATTTTAGTTTAGTGTGATTTGTGCTATATGTCAAATGCTAAGTATTCATTTGTTAGCAGTGTTTCTGAGATAGCTTCAATACTGATTTAAGTATATCCCTCAGTGTAGTAGTGGGGAACATATGGTGCCCCAAATGCAGTAGGGTTCTAATTCTTAATCAGCCCAACCAGCATGACCAGTTGTTGGGGTGATAGAAGTCGTAGAGCAGCAACATACAGCAAGCCAAAATTCTGCCTTAAGAGCTTTGACTGTATCAAGAAAATTAATTCAGACAGGATAGAGGAAGTAGCTATAGTGTACCCTAGCTATCTACTTGGCTTCTTCCATTTTCCTTGAAGATTCTAGAAACCTTTTCTTTCTAACTCGCACATTCCTTTATATTTTCTCTCTTTACTATGTTTTAAGAAAGTGTTTGAAGGAGCTTTCTTCTACATTGATTGTATGCTCCTAATTGCCCTTGCCTGTTGAAGTTCCTCCGCCTTAAAGGAAGCCCAGGGTCATCTATGCCGAGTTTTCTTTTCCATTTAGCTTTTCCCTGGAAATGTGTACATAATGATTGGCAGCCTATTATGTAAAACTCAGGGTGAGGCTATGACTGTAAGGAGAGATCTGTGTAATCTAGTATTTTAGTGTAGGAACCATTTTCCTATTTTATATCATAAACCTTAGAAACAGGACGATTGTATAATCTGCATTTTAGAAAATATAATATTGCATTCTGGCTTGCTTTTAAATTGTGCATTCTCTATATATTTTCCATATATATTTTCCATTTCCTAAGTAAGTTGCCCGTTACAACTGCATAGTATTTACATTTCTGATTTATTCTCAATTTAATCTGTTACGTGTCCATGTAGATCTTTCAGCCTTCCTTTATATCCTTGTTTTGATCAATCTGTGCATCTTTCTCTTTCCTGCTGTATCATGTTCAGTTTCTTTATAAACAGAACTTGTTTACTTCCAAGGCCAATTATATTGTAAATACATGTTTCTGTTTTTCCTAACAAAAAATAATCATATCTCTATATGTCCTGTTCAAGTGCTGAAGTTTAGTTTTCTGTTTCTTGATTATTTGAATCTATCAGTTCATGCTGTTTTCAATGGTCTTGTGCCATAATTTCTGTTAAAAGACATATTACATTAATAATAGTTTAGATTCTTGGCAGGTATAACCAGATTTGGGGAGAAGAGGATTAAAATTTTTGTAGCATAGAACTTATTGCTGAACTATTATTTTCCAGTATTAAGCAATGTGAGTTTGGGCCACAGTGCATACTGCTTTAAGATATGTTATTAGTCTATATAAGCTTCTATCTGCATAATTTATAAATAGTGAGTACAGAGTTAAACAGGTAGCATCAGGTTTTTTCAGTAAAGTTCCATTTGTATTCATTTTTCATGTGCGATGCTTGTGATTTTCAGTTTTTGAGAGAATTCAGTGACAGATGTCTTCTGTGGGAAGAAATAGCATGTACAGTATGCCAACTTCCCTTCATCAGACACAAGAGTTTTTCTACTATATATGTTGTCTTTTCAGACTCCCTGAAAATCTGTTTCTTAGGAATAGAACTTGGGAAAGGTTTAACAGGAATTACCTCTGTTGCAGGAACAGAAAAACACTTAAATCCAAGCCAGTAACATTATGAATAATAATCCTAAAATAGTTTAGCTGTAAAAAGGTCATACACAAGAAAAACTAACTTTACTTGTTTGGAGAAAACTAGATGGGTTGTGTTGAATGGATAACTGAAAATGGTTGTGTTCCAAAGAAGCAATTTTAATTTACCTGGATGACACAAACCTCTTATGAAATTTGTTCTCATTAAAGAATGGATCTTAATAATAGACACATTGATTGCATATCATTATTAAATTTAATATCACTCAAGCTTACTCATCTTATTTTTAAAACCTAGATTGACACTAAGCTACTCTGATCTATCTTTCAAAACTACCTTTTATTATTATTTTTTATTTATGTTAGGTCATGTATATCCTTTGGAGCGAAGAACCGTTCAATTGGAGCTGCAGCAAAGAGTCAGGTAAGGCTTTTCTATGTCTAGGAAAAAATTATATAATCACATAATTGCTAGAAATGCATGAAAACACTGGGTCACATCAATATTTTTGTATTAAAAAGCTGTGTTAAATATTTCTTATTTGGGCTTAATGGATTTGACTTCTTGAAACACTTACGTTTTCTATACTGTATTTGCTTGTCCAGTATCCTAACTTGGTGAATCAGCTGAATTGTATTCTGGAATTCAAATGGGAAACTTTTATATTGATGTAAACTAATGCCAAAGACTTTTCTTTTGTGTATTTCTTTGTTGCTCTGTCTTAGGTTGCAAATTGTCAAGGGTTGTTTCACTGTTGAATTTAAGAGGGATTTAGTCCCTAAAATAAGGCAAAAGTAGTATACAAAAATTCCATTTTCCACTCTAGCCTACATCCCTGGAATTCTGGATAAAGCACTTCCAGAAATATACAAACCATACCTGTAAAAGTTTCCATTGGCCCATTCTATAGGGAGTGAAGGGATAATTCAGAGCTGAATTGCTCCGACATGGAATGTTTTTCATGTCACTGTGCAGTCCTTAAATTACAAGGGGATTGTAATAGCCCCTTTAATTATTATGTTTCCTTTATTTTACAGTTCTTATAGATTTGCAGAAGTGGCACAATTTAGCTATGATAAGGAATTGTAACTATTCCTTTTGCCTTAAAAGTTGAACACTGTTGTAAGGATATTGTGCTTCAGCCAACTATGGTTGATTTTGAAAGTTGAATATGGTCAGCTGTAGTTGGTATTGTAAGGGGCCCTCGTGGAAATTCCAGGGATGTAGGCTAGAGTGGAAAATGGAAAAACTATCACACACAAAGGCAGTAGGAAATAACTTCTATAAAACTGCCAAGAAAACTGTAAGGATACACTTACCAGGAGCTGAGCTCAACTTGAGGGAATCTTCGCCTTTTCATTTAGATATTGTACTCAGCTGTATTGGACAGTTAAGTTTCTTGTAGATGCCTGAAGCAGTCAGATGCTCATAACCAACTCAATTTATATGTTAAAGCAGAAAAAGTACAAATTGTTCATATAGTTATGTTGCTTTTTCTTTGTTAGGGTCATTATATTTTAAAATGGAAAAATGTGACGTAGCCTGTGTTATAATATAATGTGATTTATGAGAGGCTTGACTTGCAGGATCAGGTGGTTGTTAACAAATAGGACATAATATAAAATTATTTAATCTTTAAATACCCTTAAAATATAAAGGAAATTGTAATCATTCTTTATCTTCTAAATAAAAATCTTTACACTGTGTCATAACCTTGCTCACCTACAGTATCTTTCTACCTTAAACTCTTGCTCTGACTTGAAAGCATATTGACTATATTTGATTCAGTAAGGCTTAACCAGAGAAATATTTGATGATGTCACTAGTTTTTACTTCATTAAAGTTGCACCAATCCTACCAGAAAGAAATCCATTGAAAAGTTTGTTTGCAGCTGAGTTAGTGAATTAGTCATAGCAAGAAACTTGGGGTGCCACTTTCAGATGGAGCTGGGATTGTTAAAGGTAATCCTGTTAATTAATTTTCTTGTGCAATAAACCATTGCACAATTTAGGTGGCTAAATTTCTTCTAACCTCATTTGCATATAGTTGTGTAAAGTTCTTGAAGAGCAAGTCCTCAGGATAAAATATGGAAGCATTATTTTGTATGTGGTATTTCTGATATGTGTTCAATATTTTGTGATTGTTTTTCTGACAGTATTATGTAACATACGTTGATAACCTACAAGAAAGAATTTGTAAGTTGTTTATATACCATGAAAAAATTACAACATGAGATGCTATATAAGCATATTTATACTTTTTGTTCAAAGTCTATTTTCTACTGCTTAGTGGGAAAATATTTATGTTCTGTTCTATGAGGCTAAATTCTTTTCTCTTTTAGGTAATTTCAAATGCAAAGAACACAGTGCAAGGTTTTAAAAGATTTCATGGTCGTGCATTTTCGGATCCTTTTGCTCAGGATGAAAAAGCTAAACTTGCTTATGAGCTTGTCCAACTGCCCTCACTTTCAGTTGGCATTAAGGTATGTCTATTTGTAAACTTGAATGTGCACATATTAATGCTTGCTCACAAAATTAAAGTACTATTTGGCCATTTGGCGGGGGAGAAAAAAGTAAAAGCAGTGAAATAGGGATATTATTCAAATCTTGGGAATTCAACTGCTATAGTGTTCCTTAAAGAATGTGAGTTGGGTGGCATATAAATTAGTAGTAGTAGTAGTAGTAGTAGTAAATTGGTCCAAATTCAGATGCATTCTTTGAGATAAAATTCTGATCATAGCCCATGTTTATTTTATCTCTCAAAAATACATAGAATAAAGCATGCCATTGATTGCTCTTTTGTGCTTATTTGTGAAGCCAAGGGAGAAATATCTTTATGCCTTTAATATGCTATTATTTAAAGACTAATGGGGTACTCTGGAAAATTACAAATTAAAGTATCTTTGTTTTGTTTCTAACTAAGGTTAAATATATGGAAGAGGAACGAAACTTCACAGTTGAGCAGGTGACGGGAATGCTTCTTACTAAACTAAAAGAAACTGCAGAGAATGCACTTAAGAAACCTGTAGTTGACTGTGTTGTGTCTGTAAGTAGTCAATCTGTATGTTTTTGCTATCTTCTAAATTTAATATGTTTAAAGGTTATGAATGAAAATGAATGAAAGTGATTACAGCTCATTGCCTAGCATCCTCAATCATGGTTCATTTCAGACAGTGCCCTTTGGGCTGTATAAGGTGGCTGATATTTTTTATTTACTGATAAGGAAAGAAAAGATAGTACTTGGACTGTAAACATGGTTAGGCAAATGAAGTGAAGATTGATATTGTGGTCTATAAATCTGTGTCTACTTAAAGATCTCTATAAAACTTAGGAGTCTTAGGGTTTTTATCAAAAAATGTTTTCTTCTGCAGCTTTACATGTAGTTACCACAACAAGATGCAGGTAGTCCTTGGGTTACAATGGCACTTGGGACTGGAATTGCCATCATTAAGCGACACAGTCATAAAGCGCAATGTCACGTGATCAGATTGCATAGCAATGGCAATTCCAGCAGTCCTGGTTGCCATCTTTAAGCAAGGGCCATGCGGGTTGTTAAGCGAGGGCCTCAAGTGACTGTGACTTTTGACTTCTTGTCCCATTGACTTTGCTTGTGGGAAGCTGGCAGGGAACATCAGAAATCACAGTCACATGACCGCGGTTCACTGCAACAGCCAGAACTCTGAGGACTGGTCTTAAGGCCCCCTTGTTCAGCATTGTTGCAAGTTTGAACGATTGCTGAGCAAGTGGTAACCCGAGGACGACCTGTAACACAAAAATTTATTTAGGATCTGGGATTACCCTGGATTTATCCACCCAAGTAAAAGCTGTTATCTTTGATGGATATGACAAACCTCAGGCTTCTTTCTAAGCTTGCAAGGGTTGGGTTGGGTTGTCTGTGATCCCATCCTTTTTACATTTACACTGTTGCTGACTAAGTATTCTGCTTACTAAGATTTTCTATTTTAACATACATTATTCTGCAGTTCTATGAATTTTAATGTTATCTTAGCCTTGCAATTAACTACATGGTTTTTATTTGCTAAGTGTCAGCTACTGAAGGAGTTAATACACAGGTCATTTAACTTTTACTTCCCTATCCTATGCATGGCTTAGTGTAAAATACAATAAATGTGGATAAAAATCTAATTATTAAAAATCTTTTATTTCAAAGTGTTCTTTTTAAAAATGTATTTTTAATGTCTTTTAGGTTCCTTGCTTTTATACAGATGCAGAGCGGAGATCTGTCATGGATGCTACACAAATTGCTGGACTAAACTGCTTGAGGTTAATTAATGAAACTACTGCAGGTAGGTAGATAACTGCAAAGAATACTGAATTATATTTTTGTAAGTCTTGCACCCAAGTTTAAGTTTATGATTTGATTTGATTTATTACATTTCTTCACTGCCCATCTTGACAAACGACTCTTGTTTTAGTGTTAATGGTGCTAATTTTTTATTATATTAAACCAAGGGGAAAAAATAAAGTTTTATTCAGATCCAGCTGGATTATTTTTCCATTACAATTGTTCACATTTGTTCATGAGTACGCTAATTAAGTATTCACATTTTGATTACTTTCAAATGTGAAAGCACAGAAATTCACAAAAGAAATTTGGAAGAACATCAAAATATCTTTGAAATAGTTTCTCTTTTGGAATGAGCTTTTAAAGACAAACTTCAGATCAATGAAAAGCTGTAGAAAAAAAGTTTTTTTATACCAGTAAATCTACAGTATTTGAAGGAAATTCCTGCATATATTTTTCATATTCAAATCCAAAATTAATTTTATTTGTTCCGTTAAAATATACTCTTTACTATAGAAATGTGGTTTCTATATTCAGTCTTTGTTTTTCTTACTTAGATTATAAAAATTAAGGGGCATACAGTTATACATTATTAATTATTTATACATTAAATAGCATACAGTTCAGCAATTTATGGCTTCCTCTTGATACAATACCAGTAGGTATAATACCAGTAGGGGTGGAGCATCTTGAACAAAAGAAGCTGTTGAATACAAAGGAACTCCTAGGTGCACAAATAGCTGCTGATATCCTGTTGCAATTATCCCTTTGAAGATTAGCCCAAGCTGTTGCTTGGAAGGGGTTATTTGCCTAATCAGTTAACTCTTTTTTGTAATGTCAAAACAGGACTTTTTTCTCCTTTTATACCTTCCCTGTCCAGTTATGTCTTCCATTTTCCTAATTTCTTCTTCTCACTTTTATTCTGTTCCCAGGTCAGCTACACTTTCCTCCTTCCCCATCTTGATTCCCACCCACCCCCCTTGTTCTTTTTGCTGGAAGGAGGGAGGGGAGTGTGTCTGTACACCTTTTTTTTTGTTTGTTTCTGTGTGAAAGAAAAATGATAGGTATATGCAGATTGGGGTCAAATAATTTTATAAATGAGGTAACTTATTTTACAGGCCATTGGTTTTTATTAGTGTGGGGTTTTTGTCATAGACTTGCCTTTGTGCGGTTAACATGGTGAGGCTTTATACAGGATTTTGTCTGTGTCCCCATATTTCCCTTTTTGTGTATATTTGTGCTTTGGGAGGGAGGGGGGTCTAACTTTGAGGTAAGTAAGATACATATTTGCCAGTTTTGTGTACTTCTTAGCTATATCCCCAGTATTTAGAATCTTATCAGGATATCAAGAACTGTGGATTTCCTAGGTATGGGGTTAGCTTAAAAGCATTATTACATAGTAAAGGAAAGAGAAATCTAACTGATTTTCAGCAATGGTTTGTTAATATGTGTTTCTGTCAACATTTGAGTTAGAGTGAAACTTAAGTTTAACAGATAAGTAGTCTGGACCAAGCAATTAAATTTCTGTTGGTTTTACATTAATTTTATATTATTTGCAACAGTTTATGTTACTTGCATAAATATGTCATAGCACAAAAGTTGATATTTAACCATTCTTATTATTGCCCAAATACTGAAGGACTCTGGGCAGCATACAACATCAAACAAAAAGAAACAAGTACAGGTAGTCCTCGCTTAACGACCCTAAATGGAATGGGCAATTTTGCTGCTAAGCGAAGCAGTTGCTAAGTGGGAAATCACGTGACTGTGCTTTCTAGTTGGAAAGAGATAAGACTACTCAGTCTCACACCTTCGGCTTTTGTTTGTGTCCTATCCATTCCCCTGCCTTTTGGAATGCTTGAGTGCCTGCTTACTGTCTTATACACATCGAAAGTAATGGGATCGTGCTGCACTACACAAACAGCTTACTCTTTTGAAATCCATTTCTCTCCAATCTCTCCGCTCTGCCGAGTAAGTAAGCAATTTCTGTAGGCAATCATTCCTTTGCCTGACCCTTCCCACCGCCTGTCCTGGCCAACTCAAAGGAAGTAAGGAATAGGCTATTTCCCAAGTCAGTAACGTGGCAGGCAAGGCAAAGTAGGGATGGACTGGGAAGCTGGAAATCGCATAGCAACAGGGCAAGGCAAGCAAGGTTGAACTGGAAGGCTGGAATCAGAGAGCAGCAAGGCAAGGTGAAAACAGGCTGGACTGGAAGACTAGAATCACTGAGTAGCAAGGCAAGACTTTGAGGCAAAGTTGAGCTCGGTAGCAAGGCAGGGCTCCGAAGCAAGACAAGACTGTGAGGCAGGGTGGAGCTTGGTAGCAAGGCAAGGCTCTGATGCAAGCAGTGGTGCAACAGAGCAGGCAGCAGAGGCAGGAAGCTTGGAGTCGGCAGACAAGGTAAGGAGGTTGGCTGAGGTGGCATGTTCCAAAAACAAGGCAGGGAGAAGAGAACGGTTCTCTCTGACAACTGGCTCTGGCTTCTGGTGCTCTTTATATCTTCGGCTTTCCCGCCTTTTTCGCGCAGGAGCCAATAGCTTCTCTTGCTGCTCAGCCCGCCTTTCCAGCCTCCTTTCTCACACACCGACAGATGGCAGTGAATCTGCCTCCTGTCTGTCTTCAGTTAGTGGCTCTGGATCTTGCTGCTCAAGGCTCTCTCGCTTTTTCTGCGATCGGCTGATCCTCCTCCTCCTCAGACTCAGCCTCCTACCTGACACTGCCCCGCAGAGCAAAGAGATTGGAGAGGGATTTCAAGAGAGTAAGCTGTTTGCTCTTCTACGCATCAAAAGCAATGTGATTGCACCAGCAGTGGGAAAGGGTCAGGCAAAGGAGAGATTGCCTACAGAAATTGCTTGCTTTTTTTCTCCCCACCCCTATCACAGAGTGGAGAGATTGGAGAAAAAGAGATTTCAAGAGAGTACTTTTGATGTGTAGAAGAGCAAACAGCTTACTTCCTTGCAATCCCTTTCTCTTCAGTCTCTCTGCTCTGCAAGGGCAGGAAAAAAAAAAGCCACAGGTCAGGCACAGGAAATTACATACTGACTGTAATGGTGATCCCATGACTGAGGGATGCTGCAAAAGTTGTAAATGGGCCGTAAAATTACTTTCAGCACCGTTGTAACTTTGAGCAGTCACTGAACGAATGGTTGGTAAGCGAGGACTATCTAATAATAAATAACTAAATCAAACTCCATATAAAAAACAAAAGAAAAGTAAAGACAAAATCCAATATGTGGTGACAGTGATGTGCAGATGATGTAAACGGCAATTTAATCAAGTAACAGACACCTCTTCCTCCAATAGGTCTGCTAAGTCAGGGTTTCAGTTTAATTTTTTTTTCCAGCCAATCAGCAAAGATTTTAAAGCAATTTGGTCAAAATGTTTGAGTTTTTTATAACATTATTTGTCACACTTTTTTTCTTTTTAACATTATTACTATAATTAAGTTACATTATTTCAATACCTTTTTATATGTGTTTGTGTGTGTGTGTGTGTATTCTTTTGTTCATTCAGCGTAATTAAATTTAAGAAAAAGGACTGTGCAAAACCTTTTAAAAATAGATTAATACCTAAGTAAATATGTACCGAATTTTGCTGTAAGTTAAATAACATAATTATAATGCAATTTTGTTTTCAAGCAAATTAATCTGCCAATTAAACAAAGTTATTTAATTAGGTTCCCTTTTTCTTCAGTGGAATGGCTTTTGACATTGAAATTGAAACAGGACATTTCCTCTCCTCTACATCCTCAGAATTGAGGAAGTTTTTAGAACATATTTGGAGAGTGGAAAGATTGAAGAAGAAGAAAAAGATGAGGGAAAAGAACCATTATTATAAACTGTTTTGAGGTTGTTTTTTGACAGGAAGCAGTATGGAGATAACTTGTGGAAGTTAATAGAATTGGGTTTCAGCCAAAGCATGGCATGTATTTCAGCATTCCTCTCCCCCAATATTCTATTTATTCTGGAGGATAAACCCTGAAAAAGAAAAATGGGTTTCCTATGTAGCTTCAGTATTTCTAGAAATGTTACCTCTCCATACTTAGTCTGTAAACTGTTTATTTTCATTAGAAAATTTTAGATTTGCACAGAATGTCCTAGAAGTTCTGTCTGTCTTTAACAAAGAACTAATCATATAATATAGTCAGTTTCATCCATATTACGCACATAGTTGTGAACTGACTTCCTGAATGCCCAGACTTATGCAGAACTTTTGCCTTCATTCAAAATACATTGATACAATCGAATAACCATTCTGCTTTGGTTTTATTTAAACTTTCTGAAGCAGTTAATCTGTATATCTATCTGAGAGGAATGAGAAGAGGAATACTAAAGCAGCCTTATGCCATTTCTGAAAGTATCCAATTAAGTTATAGGTATCAAGTGTAATATTGGTTTGCATTTAGAATAAATGCTATGTGGGTCGATGATTGCAACTGTGCACTAAATGTTTTAAATGGTATTCTTAGCCAAAAATTAAAATATTCTTAAGTAAAGGAGCATGAAATTTATGTATCTTTCTCTCTAGTTGCTCTGGCATATGGGATCTATAAACAAGACCTGCCTGCATTAGAAGAGAGACCAAGAAATGTGGTGTTTGTTGATATAGGGCATTCAGCTTATCAAGTATCAGTATGTGCATTCAACAAGGGAAAACTGAAGGCAAGTATAGTCTGTTCATGTTAATTACGAAATTATTGCTGCCACCTTCAGTACTATAGGTGAAGAATTTGGATGTGTTGATGCATTATGATGGATAAGACTGGCACTTAAAACATAAGGCCAATTATGTTACCTTTCTTACAGATTTATTCTATTTAAAGGAAAGTTGTGGTAGATTTTTCTTTTCTTTAAAGGTCATGTAACGCCATAGGTGAGTCAAGTGAGGCATCACAGTGGCGGGGTTTGGACATTGCACTAAGTAATGGCACTAATTTGTTGTGTGGTTTGTATTTTTTTGGCATAGCAGAGTGTAAGTGTATCAGCCCACATTAAACTTTTTTTATGTTTATGGCTGAATGTTTTGCATTAATCAGATCAGTATTAGTAGTTCAACAAACCATGACTTAATGCAATATATGAACTCAGAAACTGCCTCCTTATAAAAAGCAGTAGAATGATATTAAACTGCAATATTTGGTTTGTATTTGGCTATGAGAGGAGGTAATACCTTATATTTACTATATCCTTTAGTGTTCATATGTCAAAGATTCCTAGATTTGAAACAAATATTTCTGTTTTGACACATTGTAGTAAAAAAAAGTAGGCTCCTAGGCTGATGTAAAACATTCTGAACTCAAATCGTTCATAACTGAGAATATCTGCTTCAAGTGTTCCAAGCTCAGAGCAGAATTCTCAGTGTTCCGAGGTTTTGTTTCACATTGTTTCCAGTATTCCAGTGCTGTCCAATTGATTTGGTATTTTAAAATTTCTCTTTCCAATCCTTGGAAACTGCATTCTTCCCTAAACAGCAGGTGCACTTTCTCTCTCTGCCCCTGCTGGAGATGTCTGTGAAAGAACCAGTTATGCACACATTACTGTTTGCCTATTTGTTGCTGTTTTTGATTTCTTTGATATGAGGAAATTAAGTGCACAGGTTGTACAATAATGTAATTGTCCCCATGTTCTCTCTGCTATATATTAGGCAGGTTGCTAGGTGCGTAAATATTATTGTGTGCTGCATTATAGACTATGTTCCCTCTAAACTACAGTATGTACCTGTGTGGCCCCACAGCAGCCATCACATGTCTGCACATGAGGCACAGTCTCCTGCTTACTAAGATGATACACTAACAGGTCGGAAAGAGAGAGAAGTTGAGGAGAGACAGGGAGGAGGGCTCTTCACCCAACCCTTGCAAGCTAGGCAGAAGGCCATCAACCTTCTGCTGAGCTTCAGGCAGAAGAAGGTGGGGCAGCAAGAAGAAAAAGGGAAGCAAAGGGGAGAGAGGAAGGCCAAGCTTGTTGCTCAAGAGTCAGGCCAAAGCCAGACCATCTGAAGGAAGGATGGAGCGGCAGAAGGAAAGAAAAGACGAAAAGGGTGGAGATAATTTTTACCCAAGAGCTGGGTCAAAGCCAACACTGTAGCAGATTAGTAGTGTAAGTTTGACCCTGTCAAGATGCCAAAATGTACAGTAAAACAGTTGATGGAAAACAATCGCAATATTAAGAAACTTAAAGCTACACAAAGTTTTATGGAATTATGGCTAAATGAATTAGTTGAAACTGAGAATCAGGGGGACTCTGGAAGCTTGCAGCATGTACAATTAAACATATTTTCTTAACTAAAGATAGTATAATGCCTGTCAGGAACTGAAGGCAAAGTTATTTGTGATTTTGCTGATGGGAAGACATGAAATTCATGGAAGATTGACTACTAAAGAGACATTTCAATCAAAAAGTCCATCTGGAGGGATTGCACAAGTTACAAAGAATTCAGCAAGGCAATAGAATAAATAATTTAATAATAGAATCAAATCCTAACAGGAAATCTAGATTTGTAGTTAGTGAGTGGCAACAAAGTAAAGGGGAACAAGTGAAAATCTTGCTTGACAATGCTCTGCTTGCCATTTCCGTGATTTCTTCAATTCTCCAATAGAGAGCCTGTTTTCCATGATCCCATGGCAAAATACATTATACTTCCAGAAAGCTGGTGCAGCAAAAATTATGCATTTGAAATTGTTGAATGCATTAACAATACCATTTTGCCAAATGTGATGAATGAGGTACACCGTGCCTCTTATCACACGTTAATTGTGAATGAAAGTAACAACTTTTCAAATATTGATCTCATATAACAAGTTTCATTCCTATAAAACCAAGAGTTCCAAAACAGTGTTTGCTGGGACAATACAGCTATCAGCATGAGATAGTCAATATTCACAGCAATTAAATAGTTCTATATTGATAACCATTACATTTGCAAAAAATGGGAACGTTCATCTTGGATGGTACTGCAGTCGTGTTGGAAAACACAGGTATTGCAGCATTACTGAAGAAAGAAATTACGTATCTCACAGAACACTACACAGATTACCAGAATGACCTAGGCATCAATGATGTATGGAAAAAATGTTTCTCTGATAAAGATATAGAAACACCTCTTTGCACATTATATAGTATACTGTATTCAGCAGGTCATCAGTAAAGAGAAATGGTCCAAATTGTAGAATACAGTATGGTCTCATGCAGACCATTAAATGAGTTTAGGTGGATGTCAAAACTTTATGCAGTAAATGGCTTAGGTAAAAATTATGAAGCACCAGTCCAGTATTTCTCAAAGGAGGTTGGGGATGGAAATGATCCTTCAGTTAAGTACTGTTTGGAAATGTTGCAGAATCCACAATGCTGTATTCCTGCTGCAATTGTAAATGATCTTTTGGTTGAAATGTGCTGTCTTTTTCAACAGAGCTTCGTTACACCTCTTGAGGCTTTTGAGTTTGCTAAGTCCTAGATAGAGAAGCTAGAGCACAATATTTGGAACATGTTGCTCACTTTAACCCTGAAGTGAAAATAATTATTGCCAGTATTGGAACTGAAGTATATAATGATGCTATTTTGTGGTTTGTCAAGCCTGTATGTAACCATCTGGAAGATAGATTCCCAGATGATGAACTGAAAGAGTGGGTTTCATTTGAAATATCAACATTACAAAACAAGATTATGGGTATTTTTTTGTAATGAATTCAGAATATGATATATACAGATGCAAATATTCTGAAATTGTCACCCCTGAATCGCATTGTGACATACACCATGAACAATATAAAATTCACATTTCTTTTCCGATTGCTAAAAGTGTGGGCCGGATTTCAGACATCCTGAGCAGTGACTAAGCAAGGTTTCATTTAATGAATATTAAGACAAAATCACACAACAAATTAGAGGTTTAGCTGGTGGATTCGAAGTTGACCTTGACTCTTTTTATTCCCTTTGGAAAAGTGATAAGAACAGATGACAAAAACTGAGAGGAACTGAAAAATCAGAATGTGTGTGTGCAGGATGGAGGTGGCTAGTCCTTCCCCCAGTCACTTTGTTTTAAAGAAGTTCTGCGTGCCCGCTAGAAGGGAGTACGTGGAAAGGAAACTGAAGTAAATCCACTTCATTCTCCAGGCAGGTTAATGGCTGCTTAACTATAAGGTGGTCATTAATTCACATTTAGATAACCCAGGAAGCTATCAGTATAGCAGGTGGTTTAGCCATACCACAGCCATGTGCCTCTGTTTGAATAATTTGCTAATATAACTGCAGTGTGGCTCAGTATGTTATGGAAAGGCATTCTCTCTGCATAAATGATTATTCTGTAATTTACACTTGCTAAGGTCATTAAAGGCAGATAGTCTGTTACAACACTTCACATTTTGGTAATTTTTCCTTCAGCTTGGAAGTGTCTCTTTGCTTACGGTCATAAAAGTTTGGGCATAAACATGCCTGCTGAAGTTCGTTAAGTCAGTACTTTATGTGACACTAAACTGGATTCAGTATCGGTGCTTGGATTAATTAACTGATTAATAACTTGGCATCTGTTTAATAGAGATGCTTTTTGTGTTTTTATTGTGAAGGTACTTGCAACAGCATTTGACACAGTGCTTGGTGGCAGGAAATTTGATGAAGTATTAGTAAATTATTTTTGTGAAGAATTTGGGAAGAAATACAAACTAGACATAAAGTCCAAAATTCGGGCCCTCTTAAGATTATATCAGGAATGTGAGAAGCTGAAGAAACTGATGAGTGCAAATGCCTCTGATCTGCCAATGAATATAGAATGCTTCATGAACGATATTGATGTCTCTGGGACTATGAACAGGTATCTCAATTTAATATACCTATTACTTTTAATTTCTGCTAAAACAGTAATGAACTTTTAAAGACTTTTTTTAATCACTGTTTTAAGTACCTGAGCACACTCCCTTGTTTACATCTTTTGCTGTAATTGATTGGCTAAATGGTATACTTGCTTAACGACACTAATTGGGACCTGAAACTCCATTGTAAAGTGATGCGGTTGTAAGTTGAAAAACCATGTGACTGTACCGCTTAGCCACAGCAGTTCCAGCAGTCTCGGTTGCCATCGTTAAGCGAGGACTATGTGAGTTGTTAAGCAAGGACCTTACTTTACCATGACTTGTGACTTCCTGCCGACTTCTCCATTGACTTTGCTTGTTGAAAGCTGGCAGGGAAGGTTGCAAATTGTGATCACATGACCACGGGACACAACAGCTGCAAGAATGAGGGCCACTCGTAGCTACCATTCGTTCATTGCTCTTGTAAATTCAAATGGTCACTGAACGAGTGGTTGTTAAACAGCCACCTGTAATGAAGAGAATGGAAAAGTGGAGAGTTTATGTTAAAATTAGAGTATTTTTTTATCCCATTATACACAGCTCAGCTCAAGGATATTTCTGATAGCTTAAGCTTACCCTAACCAGTAAAGTGAGGTCCATATTATAATTGTAGATATTGGGAATAGTGGAGTTGTCATTACATACTTTAATGCTTTTCATGATGGTCAGATATGTAGGAAAATTATTAACAAGTTCTATTACAGTTGCTTTTGCATCTCTCATTCCTTTCTCCAAAGCTGGATGTGAGGCTTTAATATATGAATTAATTAGGAGTGCTGTTTGTATCATCTTGGAGGGATGTGTAGATGTAGATGCGATCTCCAGTTTATTGCCAAATTAAAGTTTTAACATGAAAAAGGGGAAGAGTATTAAATACATAAAGAATAATTGCATAATACATAATTTAAATTCAGCTTAGTTTGTCCTCTCTGGGATAGGTGGTGGGTGAGAAGACAACCTAAAGGAAAGCAGCTTATGTACCCCAACTGAAATAATTGTCATTGTTTATAAATATACAATTTTTTTATAAATCTAGTCTGCAAATGCTGTACTGTTGCAATAGCACATCCCAAAGTATAATGCAAAATGTTTTAGTCATCAATTCAAACCCCATGACTACAATTCCATATTAGTATACATACCTTTGCTATGTATTTAATTCTTGACTTGTGCTCTGTGTGAGTAAGTGATAATTTTATTGTAAGTTTGGAATGAGGAGGTTAGGAATGCTTAGTCTCTTAATATGAAGAAATTCCATTTCAGTGTGGCATGTTCTTGTAGAAATCTGTTTTCATGGATATGGCGGGAGTGAAATAAAGTTGACATCTTTCCTAAATAAAAAAGAGCTGAGGGCAGCATTTATAAAGATTGAACTATTTGCATTTTTGGTTGTTACCAAAACTTAACTAACTAGTGCAACTTCTTGAACATTGCCAACTTGGGGGATTATTTAAGAGACTGCCACTAACTTTATGCTTTTTGTTTTTTTATAAAAAAAAATTCCCGTTTCCACCTATAGAAGTAAATTCTTAGAGATGTGTGATGATCTTTTGGCCAGAATAGAAGCACCTCTTCGCAGCGTCTTAGAACAAGCTAGTAAGTATACATTTTGCTAGTTGGAATGCAGTACAGGACTAGTAAATATAACGGCAAAAAGAATAGAGTATATGGTAAAGCAATTTATATATTGAAACTGCTGGATAAAATGAGCATCACTAATGGTAGAGAGGCAAGATGCTATAGATGCTAGGATTGGGGAGGTTCAGGTTCAAGCACTCCATCAACCACGAAGTTCACCAGATGACTTTGGTTACTTTCTAACACTCAGACCAATTAACTTAAGAAGGTTGAGGGTAAAATTAAAGTACTAAGTATGTTTGCCCTAAGCTTCAGGAAAAAGATTGCATGCAAATCTAACAAAAAAAATTATTTTGGGGTATCACAATTCTGCACCAGAGCACAATTGTTCATATTGTAAATATTATTAAATGTATTCGCGTGTTAGATTGATTCCAAGCTACGAATACCTTTGTGTTTCCTTAAAACCAGAGTGCTAAACATAGAACAGTCTGGACTTCTGGTACACAACCCTGTTATTTGTAAGGGCTGCATTCTTTGACTGGAAATTTAACTGGAAGTTTTCAAGGCTAGAAAATACTATTTCTTTACTGTTCATTTATTTATTGACTTTTTTTATGTTGCTCAGTCACAGGACTCTAATGTGCCTATATAACATCAACATAAAAACTATCCCCCCAAAATATTCCCCTCCCTAGTAAGCAACCCCTCAAGATAATATATAAAAAAAAATTATTGCTTAAAATGCCATTGTAGCACATATTGCTAATGCAAATGAATTTAGACTTAGAATGACTCTAGTGTGCTCTTTTCTTCACAGAATTAAAGAAGGAGGACATCTATGCAGTAGAAATAGTAGGAGGAACTACAAGAATACCTGCTGTAAAAGAGCGGGTCAGTAAATTCTTTGGTAAAGAACTCAGTACAACTTTGAATGCAGATGAAGCTGTCACACGAGGCTGTGCATTGCAGGTAAGAATGGTAGTATGTTAAAAAAAGAATGCTTTCTGCTAAAAATGTAGTTTTTGACTGAACTCTGGAGTATTCTTTTTAAAGAGATCCACACTTGGCTTGAGAGACCCTAGGTCCAAAAGATTTGTATTACATCATATTTGGTACAGATTCTAATGATGCTTAAAAATGAGATGAATTCAAAGGTGGTCTTCTTCTGAAAGAAGGTGGGAAACTCTGGATCCAATTAATAGTTGCTGCCCTGCCCTTTAGAACAAGCTCCCCTCCCCAAAGTTTGGATGGTCCTGAACCTGTTGGCCTTCTGCAGAGCTGTGAAGACCTGCCTTTCCTCCCATGCACTGGGCCAGGATGGTAGATGAGCCTGTTTTGTGATGTGTGTGTATGTTTTAATTGCCAGTCTTGGTTAGATCTTGATTATTCTTGGATTTTGTAGTTCTGGTTTTGTACTGTATTTTACTTATTTGTATAATGCACTGACGAGAATTCACAGATTGTGAGAGGGGCGGCTTTATAAATCTTTTAAATAAACAAATCAAGATTTTTCTGTGTTCAATTATACTTTTTAGTTATAACTTTTATTTGTTGCCTTTTTATTCTTTCAAAGCTATATTTTAGTGATGTGTTAACATGTTAACCTTTTTTTCATGAAAGTGGAACTTACGACCTTGCAAAATGAGCCATTTGCCCTCTCACTTTCCTTCTCTTTGCCACATAAAGGAGATAGAAGCATATGTTTTCAACTATTTGCAGTTTCCATTATGCTTAGTAAACAAGGCTGGATAATTTGTTAATCCCTAATTAAATAACTGGAGTTAGCCAAAGCCAGTTTGTTGAGTAAAAGCTTAATGGGGAATTGTAGCCTGTTTCCAATTGGAAATGGCAATTTTTTATATTTGTATGACTGCAAAAGACAGAAGGGAAGTACATGCAGAAGATCTGCAAGCATGTGGCAACCAATTGAGGCAGCAGGGAACTAAACTTTTCCATTTATAACTGAATTATATTTTCACAGCATATAATTTTTAAAAATTAAATTATAGTCAGATGAAATGAAGTCTGGCAAGTGCAAAGAGATGGGACAGACAAAATAATAAAGCATTACACTCGCCTACTCCTAACATCCAGAGTTTGACTATATGTATATTAATTGAATAAACAAGAATTTTTGAAGTTCAAACCGTAACTTTTATAATGTACAGAAACTCATCAGTCTTTTGGTGTTATACATGATTGATAATTTGATGCTGCAGAACTTAACTTAATATTTTGTTTCTTACAGTGTGCTATTCTATCCCCAGCTTTTAAAGTGAGAGAATTTTCTATCACAGATTTGGTGCCATATCCCATTTCTTTAAAATGGAACTCCCCAGCAGAAGAAGGGATAAGGTAAAACTGGACTCCTGACAAAGCTGATTTGTGTATCTTGTTAATATGAATATGCATATGAAACTCTATAAACACTAAACGGTTTATATCATTAACAACTTTCAATATATTTGAACCTTTAACACAATTTTTGTAGTGTAAGACTTTTCTGTGCCTCTAAAACTGTTTGTTTGAGTGAACGAGGATGTATTCTTTTCTACAGTGACTGTGAAGTGTTTCCAAAGAATCATGCTGCACCATTCTCCAAAGTCCTTACGTTTTACAGAAAGGAACCCTTTACTTTGGAAGCTTATTATAGTTCTCCTAAAGAATTGCCATACCCAAACTCTGCCATTGGTATGTAGCATAAGAAAGAGATACTGTTTGTTTCTGTGTATTTAATATGTGTGTCACAATCTGGGAACGTATCTGTCAGTTATTTTGTAACGAGATCTTATGTTAGGGTTAACACACACGCTAAAATGTAAGACAAAGACTAGATCCTAAGATTGTACGCAATAGTGTTTTGTCAGTTATGTGTGAGATTGCTGGGGCCCATCATAAATCCCTCTTGGTCCATGGCAAACTTAGAAGGACAGCAGTGTATGTTGCACTCCTGGCTAGCAAGGAACTAGTATTCATAGCAGGGCTGGGAAGGAAGGGCACAATTGGGCATGAAAGTTGATTAAGGCAGAAAAATGGACAGATTAGAGTGGGGTGAAGAAAGAATGAAAAATAGATCAAAGTTGAAGAGAGGAAGGAAAGATGGGGTTTTTGGGATGGAAGAGTGTGTCAAGGGGAATGACCCATTTTACCAGTGGAGGTGGACATAAACTGGCAAGTTCTACCCAATAGGAGAGGAACCTAACAGACTTTTCCCAAAGGAAACAATTAAGAGAGAGATCTGCTTTCACACTGTTGGATTGGATTGTTCCCTCTAAGTCTTTAAGATGGCAGTCCCCCCACAATAATTAAAAATAGTTCACTACGGTATTAAGGGGGCTAGGAACCTTGATCCTTCTGCCTGCAACTATACTTGAGCTGTGGAATACATGGTGGAATGACTTGGTATCAGTGGAAATGTTATCCTTATTTGAGTAAAACCTTTCTTCTTGGCACTTAACCACTGAATTAGACATATATCCTAGACAGAGAAGGCCTTCAAATTTAGCTTACTTGCCCCTCCTTACTTTCTATTACCTAGAACTGCCAGAGACGGAAGAGAAGAATGTATAATTGAGGAGGGAACCCGTTTACTTTTAAACGAACAGAGTTGTACCTCTAAGAAACTGAAACAATCAGCCTATATCTGTTTTACAATTTTAAAGTTATGATCAAAGATTGTATAGCAATTGTTTGAAATAATACACTTATTTTAAATAGTCTATAATAATTTAAATTTATTTTAAATTTATTTAATTTATTTTAAATAGTCTATAATAATTTAAATTTCCATTTTGATTGTTTTAAATAGTGAAAATGCAGGATAAACTTTTAGTAAAATAATTCAGTAAAATAATTTAAATCAATAAAGGAAAATAAAATATTTCCTGGTATGCACTATCTTTGGTTTTATATGTTTGGCAGATTCCATGATCTATTAAATTAGCAAATTTTGTACTACATTTATTAAAACATAAGGCAAATAATGGAAACAGTATAGATTTCAACCATTTGCTGTTAGCAATTTCAATTTAATTTTTACTTTAATGAAAATATTTTATATTTCCTGTTTAGCTCAATTTTTAGTTCAGAAAGTAATACCACAAAAGGATGGATCCAGTTCAAAAGTGAAAGTGAAAGTCAGAGTAAACATCCATGGCATTTTCAGTGTTTCCAGTGCATCACTTGTAGAGGTTCATAAGTCAGAGGACAATGAAGAACCCATGGAAACAGATCAACATACAAAAGATGAAGAGGTAATGTTAACAGCTTCCTTTATCATTAAACTTCCAAATGCAGGATTTTGCAGATCCAAGCCTGTTACAAGATTATATAAAAACTGCAACCAGGAAGTGTGCACTGATTTTGCTGACCATTAACAATATCCACTTTTTTGTATGCCAAATGTCTACTTCTAAATAGCTGCTATAAAGAACTTAGATTCATGAGTGTAACCAAGTAAGAGCTGGAGTGTACTATATATCGTATTACTATGAGAGACTCCTTAGCAATCTGTGCAAGTGGGCTTCTGTCAGTCATGTGCCTTGCATAAAATCATCATCATAATGTGCTTTCCCTCTAAACTGTAAAGTGCTGAAGAAGACAGACGGAATGGGACCGAGACAGTTGAGATCTTTTTGGTATCTGAAATTCAGTATTAACAATCCCCTCCATGATTGGTACTACTAAGTTGCTGGGGGTGGGTTGGTGGGGGGTGTTGAACTCAGAGGAGGATTTTCAGTTGATCATATTCAGTAACATGGGGGTTTCATGTACATCCAACACCTTGCTTTCTAATTTCAGAAGATGCAAGTGGACCAGGAAGAGCAACAGAAAAATGAGGAACAGCAGCAGCAAACACAGGCTGAGAATAAGACTGAGTCTGAGGACATGGAGGTAAGAGTGATGTCTGAAAATAAAACATGGCTTTAAAATAAGTGGAACAATAGAAAGAAATGGCATATTACTGTTCTAATGACATGCTAAGATAAAATTATTAAACAGGTGATTTGTAAAATAATTTGATACCTTTTTCAGAACATGTTTCTTAGGGCATATGTCCCAGTTAAGTTGATGGGACAATTTAGAGCAGGGTTGTTTATGAAACTGAACAGCCTAAAAACCAGAATTTGTTGCATATTTCTGTCCTAAATTCTGTTTTAATTCTATTTTAATGCAGACATCTCAGGCTGGATCAAAAGAAAAGAAAACAGACCAGCCTCCTCAAGCTAAGAAAGCTAAAGTAAAGACAACAACAGTTGATCTTCCAATTGAGAATCATTTGGTGTGGCAGATAGGAAAGGACATGTTGAACTTGTTTATTGAGAATGAGGTAAGTCAGTTTAAAACACTTAACAGGGGATTTGGGCCTGAAGAGAAAGCCAAAGCTGCAATGTAGCCTTTTAATCTCACTCTGTCACCCCTGCAGTAAAGAAAGGTGTGATGAACTATCAGTGGCTGATATTTAGGTGCTTGCCTCAGAAGTGGTAGCAATGGGCTGACTTGTTTGGGCTCAGAAGCTAAACAATGTTTGCATGAGAAGCTAACAAGGAATACCAGGGGATAGACTAGATTGGAAAATTGAAAGACATTTTGGAAGAAGGCAGTGGCTAACTAGTTCTATGTTGTTGTCAGGAAGACTACATAGCGATCTCTGAATTTATCAGTAGTCAAGCTTGATTCCGTCAAGGATGCTTAAGGTGAAAGCATTGAATTGTACACAGTAACAGTCTTATATTCCCTGCAGGGTAAAATGATCATGCAGGATAAACTGGAGAAGGAACGGAATGATGCCAAGAATGCGGTGGAGGAGTATGTTTATGAAATGAGAGACAAACTCTGTGGCGTTTATGAAAAATTTGTTAGTGATGAGGTAGGTATTTAATGATGTGCAACAAGGAAAAATAAGACCAGATCTGCTCAGAATAATTTGATATCAGTGTTGCTAATGATCAGCTCCTCTGACTAACTTTTCAAGCATTTCCAAGGAAGTACTTAATTTAATGAAGTAGTACATTTTTTAAGTAATATAAACCAGAGATATACACTTCTATGAAATATGCAGCTATATCCTTTTAACAAATTTGTTAACTTCTCTATCTCTGCCCACTTCCAAATCTCTTGATATCCTTGACCCACTGATCCCTTTTCAATTCCATTTTAAATATTTACAGTACAGGTAGTCCTTGCTTAGCGACCACTTGTTCAGCAACTGTTCGAAGTTACGATTGCACTGGACAAGGAGACTTACAGCTGGTCCTTGAAGTTGCGGCCATTGCAGTGTCTCCATGGTCATGTGATTGTGATTTGGGCTCTTGGCAACTGGTGTGGAATTACAGTACTATGGTCACCATGTCCTGCAGTCACATGATCGCCATTTGCGGCCTTCACTGATGGAACTGCCGTTGTAAGTCAGCATGGTCATGTGGTTTTTCATTTTGCGACCATGTCGCTTTGCGATGGAGTTCCCAGTCCCAATTTTGGTCGTTAACTGAGGACTACCTGTACATAACAGTATACAACTTAGCAGTATATTTGATTCTCAAAATTAGGAAGCTGGAAGTTCATTTCAGTACAATCGTGTTAGAACCATTCTTCACTGAAGAATAACTCTAATTTATTTGAATTCTTCCCAGGATCGTAATCGCTTTACTTTGAAGTTGGAAGACACAGAGAACTGGCTGTATGAAGAGGGTGAAGATCAACCAAAACAAGTTTACATTGATAAACTTGTTGAACTGAAAGTAAGTGGTTTCATGTACTTACCATTGCTTCAAGGTTTTTTATAGTGTATGTTAATAAACATGGGAGCTGCCTTCGATGCAGTGCTTCAGTTTTCATAGCACAAGCATGCACAGCCTAGTTTGAGTTGAGGGTTGTACTTGATCTTAGGTATGCTAGAAGTCACACTGCAAAAACAGTTGAGGCTAGGAGAAAAACTAGATTGGATTTGTTTAGTTAAAATTATGTTTTTAGTTTGCTTTTTATCTCACTGTTAATTCCAGAGGGCACTTGTTAATATTACTGCTTGTTTATTTAATGGTCTTCACTTATGGCACATTACAGTTATTTGGCAGCGCCTTTTGGAGAGAGGCAAAAGGCTATACCCAAGACTTTGAAGGGCAACAAGTTCTAGCATGCTTAATTTAAAATACTTCCAATAATTTAAGGCAGTTTTTAATATGAGCATCATTCATTTCACAAGATATTAACTGTCTTGGTAAACTTTTCTCTAATTCAGGCTGTGGGACAGCCTATTCAGGCACGATTTCAAGAATCTGAAGAAAGACCAAAAGCTTTTGAAGAGCTTGGAAAACAGGTCCAACAATATATGAAAGCTGTTCATGCATTTAAAGAAAAGGTGTATTTTTATATCTTTCTTAACTTTCAAAATAGATTTCAAAGATCTCAATTCTTTTTTCAGTAGTAAATTGTAAGGATTTTTCTCCCCACTAGGATGAGCAATATGACCACTTAGACCCTGCAGAAATGGCTAAAGTGGAGAAGAGTACAAATGAAGCAATGGAATGGATGAACAACAAGCTTAATCTTCAGCACAAGCGAAGTCTTACTTTGGACCCTATTATTACAGCCAAGGAAATTGAAGCAAAAACTAAAGTAAGTCTTTGAACTTACTGGGCTGGTGGTATTATTTATTTCAGACTTTTCCTATAGATGTTACAGATGAAATTATCGCAGGCTGGCAAAAAATTGTTTGATTTAAATCCTTTAAGCCAAGAATTAAAAGAAATGATTTATATGTATCTTGGAAAAAGGAGGTTGGGGGTTTTAAAACCATACTTTAAAGTAGTAGAGCTCACATTATTCCTTTTGTTTAGAAAGACTCAACAAAGCAGGGAGTGTTCATTTAAAAAAAAATAGTGTTTGTCTCCCCAACCCCCTAATGGTGCATCTTTGCTTTTATTATCAAGATAGAAGAGTACAATTATTAGCATGGAAAGAAAAAGGGATTATATCAAATTTCTGCAAAGATTCTGAATCTGTCCTAAGGCAGAGATAGAGCAACAATTAGACCACACATTATACTGACTACTGTGATTTTAAGTAAATTTGTTCTTACAAACCTGCAGTTAGATTTAAATTTAGCTAACTGCTCTTCTTCACACTGTAAGAATCTTTTACTTATTCTTAAGACTCTAAAGGGATGTTTCAAGATTTGTAAGTTCTTACTAGAAACAGAATTGAAAGAGTTTTGGATTGAATGAAGGGTGAGAGACATTCTTGGATAAGAACCTAGATAAATATATCTATGTGGTTACCAAGGAAATTTTTTTTCAGCTTTCCTAAATTAATTATACCTTGATATTTTACATTGTTGGCATTTAGCCCAATTAAGAATATCATGGATGTCACATTAATGTTCAAAGCCTTGAAGAAGGAGCAGAAAGGGACATTCTGTTCACATTTGCTGAATGTGTTAAAGTTTCAAAATTTCAGGAATATTTTTTTTAAGAAATAAGCTTTATGACCAGACAGTTCCTTAAGTTATGTTTTGTAGAGGAATGTAAAGAAGAGATGAAGATGTATTATGTTGTGCTGGATGTTTGAATGTATTCTATTCAGTTAAAATGTTAAAACAACTTACTGGAAGGGTTAAAATGCAATGCTTTGTACTAGCATATTGATGCTTGTCTCCATAATTACAAATTTATTTCAGCATGTTTCTACATGTGTAATGACCATCATGAGGTACTCTGGTTCAGTTTGGTCATATGGACACTACTTTTGTACACTTTGAAAAGCAGCCTTGGCGTACTCTGTGATTCAGTGCTGTCCAACTCTTTCATTTCAGGAACTGATAAACATCTGCAATCCTATTGTTACCAAACCCAAACCCAAAGTGGAACTGCCAAAAGAGGATCAAAAACCAGCAGAACAGAATGGTCCAGTAGAAGGCCAGGGTGATGCCACCAGGGGATCTCAGACTGCTGAACAGAGTACAGATTCTACAGCCCAAACATCTACGGAAAAGAAACTTCCAGAAATGGATATTGATTGAATTCCAGTTCTTCTTTATATTACATACTACAATAAAGCTTTATGTTGTCAACTTTATGATCTGAATATAAATGGGAGCCAATTGAGAACTGTTATTTTCTCACAGTACACTTTTTGGATGGGGTTAGTTGGTAGGGAGCAGCAAAACTCTTAGTTAGTTAAATCTTCAGCTGAATAAATTCAATCTTTTGCCATATGATGCTAGAAATCCTTGATAGCTATTAGATTTGCACACCTGCTCTTTTAGTTTAATCCTATTCCTGCTGTGAATCCCATTATTTAAAGTGTAAGAGCAACTAGAACGTTTTGGTTGGTTGGTTGGTTGTTTTTAATCTACAATTACATTACTATTCTGGATTGTAGCAGCATTAGTTGATGGAAAATTACCGGAAGTATTTAAAGCTCTGGTTTTAACACAAAAGAGCATAATAAAGGTACCAGATTGTGATCCCTTTGCAATTTTGGAAGCAATAATGGCATGTTTTATACCTGCAAATTTAATACCTTTTTATTGTACCATTTGATGGTTATGTGAGATATAAGGCAACATGGCTCAGATGGCTTATTCAGGTTAAATGTAAAGAAAGAAGTAGCTGGAGTGTTTTTTTCCCCCAGTTCATGTTCACACACTATTAATATTCATTTTGTCCTAGGTGTTGTATCAAATGGTTTATTTGATATGCAGAATAGCAGTTGTTTATCTAAAACATGCTATTAGATCCAATATGTATCCTCATGGTAAATTTCTCCCCAGCTATAAGAGATGCTGTGTAAATTTGTCTCTAGCTTAGTTGTAGGGGAAAAAAGAGGGTATATTGCTAGCTGCCTCTGGATTATTCTGATTAGTAGCTAACATTGAAGATAGTATTTGTTTTCCTACACTTGAAAATGATCATTTTATCTTCCAACTAAAGAAGAAATCTGGCAGTTTGCTCATGTGTTCATTTACACTTTGGCTGTGTTTTCTTCTAGTATTGATAATTGTCATTAACTTGTATGTGTTGAAATCAAAATGAAAACTTCCATACACGTTACAAGAAATAAATGCACTGGATTCTACTGGATTTTTTAAACTGTTGATTATAAGAGAACTACATCAAATTCTTTGAGATTAAAAAATAAATGGGTAACATTTATGAATAACACCCTTTAAAACCAACTATTAAGTACTCATTAAAAAACACTGGCCTTGAAAGCCATGTTCTACAGTCTCAAGGGTTATATAGTTTTAAATCTGGCTTTTAACTTAGGTCTTACATACTTGAAATTCAGCACTGTCAGTGTTCTAGAATGTCAAAGAAGAAAAATAAAATTACTGTTGTGCAGCTATAAATATATCTCCAAATGTTGTTTTCTACATGTTTCTATATCTATTGATGGCAGTTGAAAGCCTTCTGATGAAATAAAAGCTTTATATATCCCATTGTTACATAAGCTTTTATTTCTTTGGAAATATTTCACTGCTTTTCTTTACATTCTTTAAATTTAAAGATTCTTTAAATCTTTCACTTCAGGAAAGATGAAAGAAATACTACAAAGTGCTACAGACGAGGCTGTAGGCTGTTTTAGTATGCAATACATTAATATAAATGGATGTTATTTATGCATCAGATTATTTGCTTAACATTAGAGTTAAATAGGTTCTTACTGAGGACACTCAAATATATGGACAAGGAGTTAAATTGAACGGTGGTGTGAAGAGGGGAAGGACGCTTGGAGACTTGAGTTCTAGGCCTCCCTCAGGCAAGAAAGCCGGCTGGGAGACTGGGCCAGTCTCTCTTGGCCCGACCCACCTTGCAGGGTGGTGGTTGTGGGGAAAATAGGTGACAGGAGCATTAGGTATTTTTGTTGCTTGGAGTTGGTGAAAATATATATGAAAAAAGCGATGAAATAAAACGCTGTAAAAACCACAAGCCGAAGAGTTGGGATCATAAAAATGGTGTGCTGCAAAAATAATAAATGGGGAAAGCTGGTGTATCTGCAGAAATTTTAAAAAACACCACCCCCTAAAGCTTAGTAAAACTATTCAGGCAAAAATCCTTTTACAGTAAAGAAACATTTCAAAATCACCCAAGAACACGCCCTTTCTGTGTCTCCATGGTAGTGCATTCATGTAGTGGCAGCCTATAAGCAAGAAGCCAATCGCTCTTAGATGTACCGTTAAAGATTTTCTCCCTTACTCCGAAAGCAACTGAGAGCAACCTCGGTGTGTATAAAATCAGTTATGCTTTGTTAACCATCACCTTGGAGAGAAGGTGACAGGCAGTGATTGGCAACAGAAGCAAAAGAGGCAGGCTTGTGATGGGCACGAGACAGCAAATGTTATTCTCGTATCGTTTTTGCCAACTCAAGGATAGGTGGATAGCGTTTTAGCTCAATAGAATGGAAATTATTCTAATCCCTACCTTATGTTCATCCTATCACGTGAGCAAAAACTTAAACTGCTGCTTAAAATTAATGTTTGCATTTGCCACTGCAATGTAGAAAGCAGAAAGGCATCTTAACAGGGATAAGATTTTAGACAGCTTAAAGTCTTGCTCATCAGTTTGTTAAACAAAAGAGAAAATGGATATTGAAATTGCTGCTGCAAACTCTTTAATTTAGGTAACAAAATTAGAAATACTTCAGCTCTGTACTACTGATTCCAAATTTATCTTTGTCCTAGTTTCAGATTGCTTTTGTTTCCCAAAATACATCCACATCCTTATGAATGTTTTAGTCCTGGCTTGTTAAAGCGCCACTTAAAAACACGTATTAATGATTTTATTTCTTGATGCAGCTTTGGCATCCAACTATTCCTTGAAGCCTGTTACAAGAGTTCTATTTTTTACATTCCTCATCAGTCATCTTGTCAAAAATTTTACTGTACTAGAGATCTCATGTTCCTCCTAAACACCCACACCCATGCACACAGGAATAATGAAATGTAATGTTAAGATCTTGACTCTTAATATTTTCCTTCTAAAGCACAGTTGCCTCTTGCTTATTGTTTATGTCATTGCATTTTTATTTGTTAAGGATCTCATTACTTATATCTAATTCTCTCAAGTTCCATCAGCACATACTGTAAACCCTTTGGAATTTCCACTCCCTGTAAAATGGTGTATATAAAATACACATCCCTCTTGACATATTTTTATTTGCAGTTCTTGGTCATAGGAAATGAAGCTGCAATGTATATAGCCATGAAATTTCATTATTTTCAGTGCAAGAGTGATGTGACATGCTCAACAAATTTTATTATATATATCCAATTTGTACTATCTGCACTTTTCATTTTTCTCTGACCTTCATAACTCTTGTATTTTAATTTATAGGTTTTAAGTAGCATAAAACTTTGTTAATACTCATGAATAACATTTCTGCTTGGTTTATATGACTAATATTTTTGTACACTTCCAGCTAAATTATAAATTTTCTGAGAAGTTGCTTCCAAGGTTTATCATGGTTCTGCAAGTGCCATTTTCTACAAAATAACTTTGTGTACATTCAGAAACAAGTGAATGCTTATTCATCTGGTTGAGCATGGTTCTTAGAATAGTGCTTTAGAAGCGTATGCCATAGCTGAAGATTTCTGCGGTGTAATTGGCAACACTGAATTATAACTGATGCTCTTCACATTTTTTAAAAGATTTTTTATCCTGCCTTTTTTTATTCTTATAAATAATTCAAGGCAGGGAACATACCTAATACTCCTTCCTCCTCCTATTTTCCCCACAATAACAACCCTGTGAGGTGGGTTGGGCTGAGAGTGAGTGACTGGTCCAAGGTCACCCAGCATGCCTAAAGTGGGACTAGAACTCTGTCTCCTGGTTTCTAGCCCAGCACTTTAACCACTAGACTAAACTAGCTCTCTACAATTGCTTTGTAATGACTTCAGTCCATTCACCTATAACTGTATCTTTCTACATTTCATAATGCTTTCTAGAAAACAAGACTATAAGGAAAATCTAGACTGGACCGTGTCACAGCTAACGAGACACACAGGAATAATTCATGCCTGGCATAAGCAAAATAGTACCCTTCCACCCATGTTTCCCCACAGCTAGTACGCAAAGTGCATCACTGTAAATTTAGACAGCAAATTTCAGAGTTTGACAACACACTATGTGCTGTTTCCATCTGCATCTTGTCTCTGACCATTGAACTTAACTGTTTGACTGTAGGTCCCAGTATTCTGCAAAAGTATGATCTAATACTATATGAGACAGGATTCTACATATTATACACCCCTGTTGGGTACTGCTTAACTTGCCCTTTCTCCAAACTTTCCTCAGAGATATTTTTATATCTTTACAAGTTTTGATGCTTTTTCTCCATTTTTAAAAGTTCTACAATATTCTTTTTGTGGGGAGTAAACCAAACTGTCATGCCATAGAATGATACATGCCTTATATTATTGGTGGTTTTAATTTACTGACTTCTTGTAACATGGACTTTGTTTTTAAACAGCAGTTATACACTGACATATTTGACTATGCTATCATTGTCCCAAGATCCCTTTCTTGGTCAGTACCGCTAGCTGTGACCAGCACCTTGCTTGTTCCACCAGGCAGGCACCTCTGAGTTCTTTGCTTTTTGCCTCTATTACTTGATTTTATCAGCAACCTCCTCTTGGCTCATCCCTTAACTCCAGATAATTTATGAAGAAGCATGAAACCCACATAGTTTGTAATTCATTCCATATACTAAGACATTACAGTATTTGCTGAAACTGCTGGTTTACATCATCCTGCAATCATGCAGCTACCACATCTGGGCCATCAAAATCTACATGGTCTCTAAATGGCAGCTGTAGCCCAAAGGATGGAAGGCTGAAATCTGACCCCCCAAATTCCTGTGTCTTTACACCCTGGCTCTGCCTCTAGCTTTAGGAGGGGAGCCTGGTAGCTCCTAACGCTACCATATTCCTAGGGGTAGAATATGGTAGCATTGCAATATGCTATTCACCTGGCGTCCTCCCCCACCCCTGGTATGTGAGAGAAATAGGGGTTTCACACACTGTGCTACCACTTTGAAAATTAAAAAGTAAAAATGGGGGAAAATGAAATAATTACTATAATGCAACTGCTTGGCTGGATAGCTGCAAGACATAAGAAAGCATTTGCCCTTCCTTGAAAGACAGACCAATCTCACAAAAGATAAAATCAAACTTCATTTAAAAAAAAGACTAAACAGTGAGAATCCATTTTACTTTAAATTTTAAAAGGTACATTTCACCTTCTTTCACACATCCAAAGTTAAAGACAAATACCAGTATATGGACTTGTGCTACACCCCAACGTTTAGAGTCTGTATTTCAATCTTTTAAGAAGTTAGTTTCAGAGTTTCTCTAATTCAGCTCAGCCTACTAGTCTAGTTGGTGATTTATACTGCGTTAACCAGGTACCCTTAGTTTAAAGCTCAATAGCAACTTTAGTCTTTCCTTTAAAAAGTGATTTAATGCATTTCATAACTATATTAAGTAACTAAGATTATATCGAAAAACTTATCTCCAGGATATTTTAATTCCATGTTTGTTTATTTGTACTTTACTAATTGCATTGTACTATTCTTTTTTTGACATGCCTCTTATCTTTCATTTTTCTTTTTAAAAATATTCAAATTTTCTATTCCCAGGAGGGAGGGAGGGCTGGGTTAGCTCTCTGTTATGGTGCTTCATGGAAAAGTGGATCTGGCAGACGGGCATGCAGGTTGGTGTCCCTAAGAGCAGCACAGAGACCCCTCTTTGCTACCATAGTGGTTATCCAGATTTTTTTTTTACCCCCAAGTGGTAGCCCTACGCAATTTAATCTAACATAATTATCCTTGCATTGCACATTCATTTTGGGGCTAAGTGATAATGGATTACGTCAATTCTCTAACAACTTTAATAGCTTAATAAATGTCCCACCTTTACTAAATGCAATCACACAGAAGTCACATGTTGTCAAGATGCAAAGAGGCAATACAAGAATCACATTATTAAGCAGCTCTACAAGACCCTTCAAGTAAGCCCATTTCTCATGGAGTCCGTTTGCCTAAAACGAATTCAAGTAGTAGTTTCCAGAAAGGCAGCTGGTTTGTTGCCACAGAAAGCATAAAGAATCTTGTGGCTCCTTAAAATTTGCTCTTCAGACTCCTCCTTTTTCAAACCACACCAAATCCAAAAATATGAAACGTTCAGCTAAAGCTATTCAAATGCCTTCCACCCCTTCGTGGAACGCAAGCGTGCGGCTGCTCCGCTTCCCGCACTTCCACACGACCACGAGAAATTCCACCCCCACAGCTCCCTGGGCCAAGTAGAGCTTCCCAAGACGGGCCGGAAACTAGAGGACGCGCATGACTCCGCTAGACTGAAGCACCGCCCTCGCTTTCCCCTCCAATCGCTTTCTCCGTTGGGCTCGCGGTCCGAGCCGGATCCGGTAGCCGAAGCAGGGCTTTGTAAGCGAAGGAGGAGTCGCGCGGGCAGTGTCGCGGTGAGTGGGGGAGGGGATCCGGCGTGGCCGAAAGGCCTTAGGGTGGGCTGGGGTGACTGAGGCTTGGGTTACAGCAAAGAAGCGGGGTGGAGTTGAAGAGGAGTTGAGTCAGCAAAAGGAGAGGGCGGCGCTGGGGATCAGGGAGACGCGGGGTGGCTATGGGGAGTGCCGAAAGAAGGCACCTTGCGTCTCCCGGCGGTCTATTGCCCGGGCTGTTGAGGTTCTGTGACGTCACTCTGATGGACGTGTCGGTAGAGCCTGCGAGAACGAGAAGATGCCCTTGCCGTCAGCTTGGATGCCTTACAACTGTCTGAAGTATCAAGGGAGGCGCCTCGGGCCTTTTCAGACCTTAACAGGCTCCGCATTTGCTTTTTAAAATCACAAATAGGCAGCTCACGTCTTTGGGCGGTTCCAAAGTTTTTCCAGCAAAGAAGCTGCAGTGTTTCCCATGGCTTCTTTTATCCCATAGGTATTATTTTTGTTATGGAGAAAATTATCTGTGTGGTCTCTAGGAGTCGAAAACGCCTTGATGGCACATAATCTTTTTTTTTGTTGTTACTCTGGCAAACCTTAGTGGATCCCTGTCCTGAGTGGTTGTTGGGTGTCTCAGCAGTGAATGGATATTATTTGTTATCCAGCTCAGAACCAAGTGATCCAGTTCTTCCTTTTCTGTGCTATTTTATCTTACATCTTTGGTAGCTAGCGATATTCCAAATAGTGTTGGTGCTTTCACCTTTTGAAGCCTATTACGATCAAGGAACACCTTGCAGGATCTTTTAATTAATAGTGCATGAAATGTGTAAGCAGTTTAGGGAAATGAGAAAGTTTTTTTTTAAACAAAACTTTAAAAAACTTTAGTTTTAGTAAATGTTAGTATGAAACCAAACTTAGCTACCAAGAATGCCATGTCATGAAGATTTATAGAATAGTCACAAAATGTTTTCTTGTATCCCTTTTTCTGCAGAAAGTAAGTACTACATTTCTTTGACTCTTAGTAGACAACATAGATCATTACCATTGTTTTTGCTTTCAGCAAAAGCTTGTATACTTCTGCCCAGATTATTCAGAAAATAAAATTATGTGACTACTAGAAAGATGCTAATATCTGTTTATAAGCATTCTTCATAAAATGTGATTGGTGTATTCTTGCAAATAATTTGAGAAATAAAATTATTTTAGTGGAATAACATATATTTTACATATGCCTTTTTAGGTAAGATTGCTATACTGATAATATAGCTAGATTGCATGTCTTTGCCCTCTGGAACCAACAGTGATAATTTTGATACTAGGGCAACCGCAGAGGGAGAGATGGGAAGGGCAAACATAAAAGCAATATATGATTAAATCAATTACACAATTATCATTATTTTTTAATCTTTGCCATTGCCATTTTACAATTTCTGTATCAGTGTATTGTTTGATGCTATGCAGATTACTTCTTGCCTAAGCTGTGCTGAAAACAAGTGACTGCTCCAAGTGTAGTAAGAATGGGAATACTGTAGAAAGTGCAGAAGGGGAGCAGCTTTCTTGGTTGAAGAAAGGTGATATCTGAAGCCAGGGAAAGAAAATCTTGGCAATTAGGGGCAAAAGGAGAACTTTTCAGTTCCATAGGAGGTTGAAACAAATGTGGTGGTGGTGGTGGGGATTGTTAGCATACAGAATCCAGGTATCTAGCTTTCTAGCTTCCAGTCTCTCTCATATAATATACAACCCCACACACACACATAAACAGAGGTGGTTAAAAGTTTGTGATCCCTTTCCTTTTGAATTTTCAATATTTCTGCATAAATATGACCTTAAATGAGATCTGTTCTCCACAACTGTCCTAAAACTAGATAAAGAGAATCCAGTTAAACAAATGAGTCATTATACTTGCTCATTTATTGAGGAAAATAATCCAAAACTACATATTGGTGTGTGGCAAAAGTATGGGAACCTTTGCTTTCAGGAACTGGTGTATCCCTCTTGGGCAACAATAACTGCAACTAAATATTTCCGATAAGTGTTGATCAGTCCTGCACATCAGCTTGGAGGAATTTTAGCCCATTCCTCCTTACAGAACAGCTTCAACTCAGGGATGTTGGTGGGCTTCCTCACATGAACTGCTGGCTTCAGGTCCTTCCATAACATTTCTATAGGATTACGGTCAGGACTTTGACTTGGTCATTCCAGAATATTAACTTCTGCTTTAACCATTCTTTGGTCATACAGCTTGTGTGTTTTGGATCGTTGTCTTGCTACATGACCCACTTTCTCTTGAGCTTCAGTTAACGGAAAGATACCCTGATATTTTCTTGTGGAATTTGTTGGTACAATTCATAGTTCCGTCAATGACGGCAGGCCATCCTGGTCCAGAGGCAGCAAAGCAGACCTAAACCATGATACTGCCACCACCGTATTTCACAAATGGGATAAGGGTCTTATGCTGGAATGCAGCATTTGCCTTTCACCAAACATAATGCTTTTCATTCAAGCTAAAATGTTCTCTTTTGGTCTCACCTGTCTACAGAAAATACTTCCAATAGCCTTCTGGCTTATCACAAACTTAGACAGGCATCGATGTTCTTTTTGGAGAGTAGTGGCTTTCTCCTTGCAACCTGCCATGCACACCATTGTTGTTCAGTGTTGTCCTGATGGTGGTCTCATAAACACTGACATTTGCCAATGCAAGAGAAGTCTTTAATTCCTTAAACGTTAACCTGGGGTTCTTTGAGACCTCCCAGAGTATTACACGCTGTAATCCTGGTTGGTCAACCACTACTGGGGAGGGTAACAATGGTGTTGAATTACCTGCATTTGTACACAATCTGCCTGAAAGTGGACTGGTGGAGTCCAAACTCTTTGGAAATAGTTTTGTAACATTTTCCAGCCTGGTGAGCATCAACAACTGGTTTTCAGAGGTCCTCAATGAATAAATGAACAAGTATGTTTTTTACTCATTTTTTAAATTGGATTCTCTTTATCAAGTTTTAGGACTTGTGTGGACAACAGATAATGTTTTAAGTCATATTTATGCAGAAATATTGAAAATTCAGAAGGATTCACCAACTTTTAAGCACCATGGTACGTATGTATGTACATACATACATACAGGTAGTCCTTGACTTATGACCATTTGTTTAGCAACTGTTCGAAGTTACAATGGTGCTGGAAAAAGTGACTTGCGACTTATGGTTCTTGCACTTACAACTGTTGCAGTGTCCCTGTGGTCAGGTGATCAAAACTCAGGTGCTTGGCAAACAGCATGTATTTACAATGGTTGCAGCATCCCGGGGTCACGTGATCGCCATTTGCAACCTTCCCAGCCAGCTTCCAAGAAGCAAAGTCAGTGGGGAAAACTGGGTTCGCTTAATGACCAAGTGATTCACTTAATGACAGTGGTAAAGGTAAAATTGGGTGAAACTCACTTAATGACCACCTTGCTTAGCGATTGAAGTTCTGGTCCCAATTGTGGTTGGAAGTCAACCTGTGCCTGTACTATAATGTTTAGTGTTCTGGTGATTTATTGGGAACACCTAGGTTCAAATGCCTATTCATTCATGGATTTCAGGAGACCTTACTTCAATCAATTCACCTATTGCAGTAAGCCATGTTATAGCTAGGTTCACACAAGATGCTGTGCCATGAGCTATGGTTTAGAAATGACAATGACTGAATCAGAACAACATGCCAACACACACAAGCCCTAGCATGACTTGATTCACACAATATTTATTTATTTATTTATTTATTTGTATACAATATACTAAACCACCCTGAGTGGTTAATGTGAATGTGCATGCCATCATCTTACTCTTGTCTTGCACATCTCCTTAACCATGGTCATTGAGCGTTTAATGCTTTATGAACCTGAAGCTGCCACATTTAACTTTCCATTAACTGCAGATTAAGGTTTCAACTTACAGCTCTCTTCATCTAGCTATTTTAGATTTGCACAACATGCTTAAACTTAGAAGAGTTTAATTAAGAAGCTGAGCAAGACAAGGTTAAGATGATAGTGGTTTTGTGCATGTTCACCTACCCTAAGTGATTACTTGTGCTGTAAGAAATGCTGCATATCAACCCAGTTGCTAATAGCTAGGTCAGGTTTATTGAGAGGACTGAATGCAATTAGTAAAGGGAAGGATGTAAGAGTTGATTTATTCAAGCCTTTATGTACCACTTTATTTTTAAAAAATATTTATACCTTGCCTTTCCATTGAAAAGGATTTAAGAATTTTCATGCAAATTCTTTTGAAGTGAATATGAATAAAATATGAGCATGAATTAAAACAATGAAACTGAAAATAGATAAACTGGTTGAAGTATAGCAGTGGCCGAATCTTTAAAAAACAACTGAATTAGTAAGATTGCAATGTATATCTTAATAGTTTTGAAAGATTTGAGAGAATAATACACATTTGATCTAACTCCTAAAGTAATGTTGTACGCACCAAGTATTTGTCTCTGGATAGTATATTTCATAGTAGGGATGGCACTGCAGTGAAAAACTGATCAATGATAGAAACAGAAAGGGATCCTGGAAGACTTTCATAAGGAAGAAGATGGTCTTTCAGGTGAGATATTTTGTGAGATTAGTCTAGTTCAGACATAACAATAGACAGTGGTTTATCATTATTTTCATGAGTCTTGGGCTTTTAAACTACACACACACACAGACACACACTTTTCTCCAGCAAGCCACAAGGAAGAGATCAGAAACTTTTAATTTTTGTTAAACATAGTTTAGCATGGGAACCCCAATCTTCCTTAAGTATAATTAATTGAAGTTAAACTGCTTTATAAACTATGGTTAAAGTTAGTTTGTTTCAGCTTCCATAGGTAGGACCAAGTATATTGGGTTTTGTTTGAAGACAATGTTTCACTTTTAAAATAAGTGAAAACTTTTGAATGTCTCCTGGAGTCTCTACTTGAGGAGGTGAAAAGATAGCATAAATCAAGAGGGCTGCTGCAGTCCATTTCTATAATGATGAACTAGCTTTAGTGACTGGAGCAGATTATTCAATTTACAGTGGCCTGCCTGACTTATTCTAGTGATATGTTTGTCATTCGCAGATAGTTTAAATGTCTTCAGAAGACAAAGAATCTCAGGAGGATGAACTTCTTGCTTTGGCAAGTATTTACGATGAACACGAATTCAGGAGAGCACAAAATGTACAAGGAGGGGAAACTCGAATCTCTGTGAATGTGCCTCAGAATTTTAGAGTATCTGTGAGTGGTAAGTCCAGCTCCTTTTTGGATTCTGATATTCTTGAAAGGTATTGTAATACAGTACTGCCAAGTATGTTACAGTAGTGTTAGGCTCCCTGAAATGTAAGGGTTGGTTCATATGATGTTTCACTGTATATGTTTCAGAGTTACACCTTTGAATACACACATACACACATAAGGCAGGAATTCACACTTGGTGCACACTTTAGTCAGTTTCATATTGTAATCCAAATAGTAGTGCTCTATAGGCCAATACAGGAATAACGTGACTAGAAGTAAGTATTTCCAACTCCAAATCCATACCCAAGTGTTCTTAATTACCCTCTCTTATCCTAACAGGAATTTAAACTTAGACATATGGCCATGAACCTTCAGGCTGATGCCTTTCCAGAAGGAAAATTCATCATCTCTACTTTTTCTATTTTGGCTTATCACCAAGTTGGCTATCTCCTTTCTTACGCTGTATGTACATCATACATTCAAACAGTTTCTCTGGGTCTGTGGTCCTACTCTTCCTTATTTATCCTACACTCATACTTTCCTAACTTGGAGGCAACAGTCAGTGTGTTTTCTTACTGTGAGTTCTGTAAATAAAAGCTGGATTCACACATATAAATCATTATTTGCTTCGCTGTGATTTATTGAAGTCCTAATTGGTATACTTCCCTCGTCATGCTAAATCATACATCCTGATTTATTTTACAAGTCATTGTGGCTGAATTCTGCCGATACAGTAAGTCAAACCCAAGGAAACCACATTATAGCTTAGTGCAGGCTTTTGCAAGCTGTCCTGTGGAGCCCTAGAATTATGCAGGAACATGGCAGGGTCCTGAGTTAGAGTGGAAGGGATGGAATTTGTCAACTGACATTTAGAAGCCCCCCTTCAGCAGGGGGGGCATTTGTGCTCAGGATGACTTATTTCCCTATGTGTCTGAGAGGCAGGTGGCAGGGGTTCTGGGAAATATTTTTTAAACTAACAGGTTCTGTGGCCTGAAAAAGTTTGAAATCCCCTGGCATAGTGCATCCTGATTACATATCTACACTGCATATACCTGCTAGTTGATGGAATTCAGACAGTTACTGTAATTGAATAGGAATGATGACTTCTCAGTGAATATTTGCTTAGAAAAAGGCTGTTTGATTGAAATATGCAGTTTAAGCGTCTGTCTGTTCATACCTCACGAAGCAAAAGAATGAACCTAAAAGCATAACTGAATTGATTGTTTTACAATGAAAGATTGAGGGAATTAGTGAAAGATGCAAAGGTGATGAGTGGTCCTAAATGTGAGAGAGACTATTATTTGGTCATAGCAAAGGGAAACAAAAGGACATGGAAGGAAAAGAAAGTACAGGTAGTCCTTGGTTAATGACAGTAATTGGGACTGGAATTTCTGTTGCTAAGCATGGGGTCGTAAAGTGCAATGTCACATGACTGCATCCCTTAGCAACAACAATCCTGGCATTCCCCATTGCCGTTGTTAAGGTAGGATCATGGTTGTTAAGTGAGTCCCAGGCAGCTGGCAAGCAGGTAAGGTGCAAACGTGGCCTGGTTGGAGGTGGCTGCTGCCAGGCAAGGGAGGGTGTGTGGGTGGCAAGGGCAGCAGGCCAGGGGTGGCTGCTGCCAGGCAGGAGAGGGTGCGAACAACTTACCACCTTCCCTGCCTGCTTCCCTATTGACTTTGCTTGTGGGAAGCTAACAGGAAAGGTCACAAATGGCAATCGCATGACTGCAGGACACTGCAACCATCGTAAATGCGAGCTGGTTGCCAAGCACCGGATCATGATCATGTGACTGTAGGGGTGCTGGGATGGCCAGAACTTCGAGGACCGGTCATAAGTATCACTCATGCAGCACCATCAAAACTTCAAACGAGTGGTCTTTAAATGAGGACTACCCGTAGTGAAAGAAATAATGAAACAACTGAATTCCTGTATGAAAAAGTAATAGAAGATAGTTTAATCTCCCAACAGATTGAATGGAAAGTAGTTATAAGGAAAGAGTAGAGAGAGCATGGATAGTTAAGATTAAACAATGACAGAAAATACAGATTGATTTTGATGGAAGTGAAAGTGATTTTGGAAGTGGGTAGAGAGGGCTAAAGGGGACCTTTAGGAGCCAGAGATTTCTTGATACGCCTTGTGTGAGACAGAGCAAGCTAGATCATTTTCTGCTGCATGACAGTTGTGGTGAAGCTATTTCCACGACTGGTATGAAAGTGGTTGAGGACTAACCCTAACCCAGATGGCTCTGTGTTGCACAAAGGGATGGCAGCACATGACCATCCAGATGTTGCTGAACATCTCCCATGAGCCCTAGTCTATTTGGCCAGTGTTGAAAAAGTGGATGGGGGTTGCAGTCTAACTATATTTGGAGGGCCACATTTACTCAACCTATCTGAATTCAAACAACATTTGAAGAAATTGTAACATGAATATTTCAAAGGAAAGCAAGCTCTATGCATAATATTAAACCATTCAGTTAAGTAGCATGACTTGGAAATTGCATTATCAGGTTTATTTTGTTTCAGGCAACCTCACGGAGACTCTTCAAAACAGCAAGCTTGAATGCACAGTTTGCTTTCTACCTCCAGTAGTGCTGAATTTTGAATTCCCAGCAGACTATCCGTCAACTTCCCCACCTCTGTTCACTCTCAGTTGCAAGTGGCTGTCTCGGGCTCAGGTTTGGCATAGATCTTTCACACAGCATGTAATTCATATAGTCCACCAGGATGATAGGCATATATTTTTCACATGATTGACTGGTGGTCTTGTCGCAGCCAAAGTAAGACTGCTAAAAAGAAGCATCATAATTAAAATCTAGATTAGCTAGGGAAAATAATATGTATGTTAAAACTTCTCATGAATCTGTTTTCAATTGTATTATAAAGTAAAAAGATGTGACTTTAAAACCTTAATCATCATCATTAGTATGGTACATTCATTTGGAAATTGTACCGTAAGTAATTTTTGGAGTTGTGCTTAACTTTACATATATAGCAACCCATGTTGTTCAGTTAACAACTTCATGCGGGGCTTGAAATATAGATACAGTACTATAAAAAATGAAGTGGGACGCGGTGGCGCTGCGGGTTAAACCGCTGAGCTGCTGAGCTTGCTGATCGGAAGGTCGGCGGTTCGAATCCACGTGATGGGGCGAGCTCCCGTTGCTAGTCCCAGCTCCTGCCAACCTAGCAGTTCGAAAACATGCCAATGTGAGTACATTAATAGTACTGCTTCGGCGGGCAGGTAACGGCGTTCCGTGTAGTCATGCCGGCCACATGACCACGGAAGTGTCTACGGACAAACGCCGGCTCTTCGGCCTTGAAACGGAGATGAGCACCGCCCCCTAGAGTCAGACACGACTGGACTTAATGTCAAGGGAAACCTTTACCTTTACTACTATAAAAATACTGTTTCTTTTCACGAAGTCTTGTTTTCTTTAAGTATGTAGTAAGATTGTCCTAACATTTTGGAAAACAAAGTCCTTCATTAATTGTTCCCTCCCCTCCCCTCCCGCCCCCAGCTCACTGCTCTTTGCAAGCACCTGGATGACTTATGGGAAGAAAACAGAGGTTCCGTAGTCTTGTTTGCCTGGATGCAGTTTCTCAAAGAAGATACATTTGCTTATCTGAATATCAACTCCCTGTTTGAACCAGAGATAACTGAACAAGAAAAACAGCCAAAACAACCAAAGAAAGAGGATGGTTGCTATGACATCAGACATGCTGCATCAGCACAAGGAGAATCCTTTGATGCAAGAGCTATACAGGATGTTGAATCTTTGTCAAGCCTGATTAAGGAAATTTTAGATTTTGATCAGTCCCAAAAAGAAAAGGGCTTCAACTGTAAAACGTTCATGTGTAATATCTGCTTTTCCATAAAACAGGGAAGTGACTGTATGTATTTTAAAGACTGCAGGCATGTGTACTGCAAGATTTGCTTAAAGAACTACTTTGAAATTCAGATCAAAGATGGCCAAGTCCATTGCCTGAATTGTCCAGAACCCGAATGTCCATCTATTGCTACTCCTGGGCAGGTAAAAGAAAAGAGGGTTACCGTTCAGGCATTGTATGAATCCAGCCCTATCATTGGAGCATAAAAATAGATGGGCATTCTCCAGAAAGAAAAGCTAGTACTTAAGGGATACTAAAATCCAATTATAGAGACTATTTATCTATATCGTTAAAATGACTCTGGCAGCTAAGAAGTTATTAAGGGATTACCATTTCCTTTGCAAAAGAATTGGGGTCCCCAAGAACTCAGACAGTGACTTCAGTAATCACCTAATCTATAAAAACAGAAAGATGTAAAGGTGGTTTATCCTGCATTATAGAAAGGTTTATTATTTTCTGGATTAACTTTTTTGTAGATAAACCTTTCAATAACTTTAGAACTTTGGTCTAAGCTCAGAGTTAAATACAGGTTTCCATGTTCTGTAATAAACTATTGCGTAAATAGCCCCAATTTAGTTCAGTAATATTCTGAAGTCTGTTCTAAATCTTTGAAGTCATTTGGACTGTTACTAACCAGGCTTTGAATATTTTGGAAACTTAGAAATACGCAGTGTTGAGCACTGATTATAAGAAAGTAGTCAATTCCATTTTTGATATGAACTGAGAATAAATGCTACAGCTTCTGCAGTAAGGCAGTAGGTCTAACTAGAGCTCAATTAATATGTTTTGTACTCTCTCTTCTGTCAGATTATTTTCACAAATATAGTATAGGGTAAATCTTGCTAGGATACATCAGAATCCCCTAACGTATTTCGTCATTTGCTTTTTAGGTGAAAGAGCTGGTGGAAGAGAAGCTATTTGCACTTTATGATCGCCTGCTGCTTCAGTCGAGTTTGGATTTGATGGCAGATGTAGTCTATTGCCCACGCCCATGCTGCCAAACCCCAGTGATGCAAGACCCTTGTTGCACAATGGGCATCTGCTCAAGGTGCAATTACGCATTCTGTACTTTGTGTAAGATGACCTATCATGGTGTTTCCCCATGTAAAGTGACTGCAGGTGAGTTGAACATAAAATTCCTTGCATTCTGTGCTCTCTGAACGTTAATATTTATTCATTCATTCATTCATTCAAATTTAGCCACTGCCCATCTCCGCCAAAAGAGGGACTCTTATTATATAAGAGCTAGTGTGGTGTTGGACAGTAAGGTCTTAAAATGTTGGACCGGCATTGAGGAAACCTAGGTTCTCCCCAGTCATGGAAATCCACACACTGGGTGACTTTGGATCCTTCATTCTCACTCCAACCTATCTCAGAGGGTGGTTCTTGTGGGGAGAAATGGAAAGGAGGAGCACTATATGTGCCACCTTGAGGTTCTGAATGAAAGGTGGGGTATAAATCTAGCTAATAAATTTTAAAAAACTAAACTACTGTAACGTTATTTTTAGTTTGGGAATCTCATCAATAATATTCTCATAGAATGATGGTGAATGGTGCAGGTGGCCCTCCAGTGTCTCTTGTAATCCCAAGAGCTTTCCCAGATCACATTGATGAAATTTTGTGGCCCAGTTTTTCCTGCTGTTTTTTTATTTGTTTAAAAAAGGGGGAAATGAGTACCTTAATTCTCTGGGACATTTAAGACACCCCAATTCAAAAAAGTATAGGCTAGTTTTTGTTAAATTGTTTGGGAAGAAACAAAGCAAAAAGATGCTTTAAGTCTTTTAAGTAGCTTCAGATTTTTCAGGGGCTTAATTTGGTAATTAATCCACCACCACCCAAAAAATCAGACCAAACATTTTCATTCTAACCATTCTGATTTCATCATTGGTTCACTGTTCATACCCCTTGAAGAAAACAGTATTTAACATTTTAAAATGCAGCCATTGTCCACCAAAAATTGGTCAGCTGTCAGAATGGAAATTCCTGAAGAGTATCTTCTTATATACAATTTGTTCTTGACATTTCTGTTCTCTTTCTGTTTCTTTGCCTCTTCAATCGAGTAGGGAGTGTAGAAGGTCTTATTGCATAAAAGATATTGAAGTAGATAGGTAAAAGCCTTTTTACATCCTCTCGTAAAAGCATTTTTACATGAAGTGAATTCTTAATTAATGCATATACTGATGCTTTTTAATACTCAGTATTTCTTAAGAAAAAAAGAATATTCCACCCCATATCACTACTTTATTACTCTTATTTACTGATATGCATAAGACAAGTGTGAAAAACTGGTAATGACACTTGTCTTGTGAAACAGGTCGAAGTAAACTTGTTTGATAGTTTTGTGCGACTTCATGCAGTTTTCTGTTCCTAATGCAGAGAAGTTAGCAGCTTTACGCAGTGAATACCTTGAAGCGGATGAGGCCACAAAACGGTTTTTGGAGCAACGCTATGGGAAAAGAGTTATTCAAAAGGCTTTAGAGGAGATGGAAAGTAGAGAATGGCTAGAAAAGAATTCCAAATCATGTCCCTGCTGTGGAACTCCTATTGAGGTGAGATAATTGCAAAGGAGAAAGATGTGAGTGAAAGATACTTGTTCTGAAGACTCAAAAGATGTTAGTTTAGCTACTCATGAGCAAGAATTTTGATTCACCTTTGAATTCCTATGGGCAGCCCTCTTTCAGAATATCAGTCTCAGTCCAATGCTGACTATAGGTTGGGATCATCTCCACAAACTAGTTTTTGGTATTGTTGGGAACGACTGGGGTTTTTCATTTCCTGTAGTAAAGATCTATAGATAAGAAGGCTGTTTCTCAACATCTAGAAAGACCTGTGTTAAACTGAAACAAAAACACTAAAAATGTATTGTTGTCCCAGATTGGCTGTTATATACCCAGCAGCAGAACTATGGAAAAAATGTTAACTAATGAGACTGAGAGGAACTGAAATATATGTATAATTGTCACAGTGACCGTTTACACAGCAGTTTTTCATAACAAGTCCAACATAATCCTGGAGGAGTTAAAACCCACTTTTTCAATTCCGCTTGGAGAAAACAGTATTTAACATTTAAAATACTGTTAAAAAAAGTTTTCTCAGTTCATTCCATAGGTTATATCATTTTGAACTTATTATATGTTTTAATTTAATAAAATTGCTCTTTCCTTGGTTTAAAAACGGCCACTTTAAAAATTGGAAAGTTTCCTGAGAACATTCTCATATTGGTTTTCAAATACTGCTTTCTGATAAAAATAAATCTGACATATATTTTACACACACACACACACACACACACACACACACAATGCAATATATCTTTGCATCAGTTATTTTCTTTCTTCCCTTTTTTGGGTTTATTTTCTCTTTTTAAAAAAATGATTAATACAAATGATAAATGTATCTGACATTTATTGGAAATGCTGAACTGCTTGTCCTAATGTAAAACGCAGAGTGGCATTGTGGCAGATGACAGCATGAATTATTTTGAAAGTAGAGAGGCTGAATGAATAACTGATACTGTATTTGTTATTAGTAGCTTCTTTAATAATGTCGCTGACTAGGTACAAGAGCAGAATTGGCATCAGGGTTAGTGGAGGAACATTTGGGGGGGGTGTCTCTAAGGCTGTTATTCAAATCCTGGTGGATTTTCCCAAGTGCCTCCTGCCTGTGAGTCTAAAGCACAAAATAACTACAGTGCAGGATAGCTTTTCAGGGAGAGCAGCTAAGAAAGTTGTTCATGTAAATACTGATAAGTCAAGGAGCACCTGGGGCACACCAGTAGCAGCACCACTGATAAGAAGATTCAGGTTCTCTCCTCCTACCTAAAGGACATCATCTATAAGGACATAATTATTAGAATCAGGTTCCTTGGGATAATAATGAAGTATCCAAGCTATGGAGTGCTGTGGATTGTGTTGTTTGCATTTTGGTTAATAGGTAGAAGACTCTTAGAAGACACTCCTGGATCTCTTGGTCAAGATTTGTTCCTGCACATCCATAAGCTCCTATATCAGTTTATTTAACTTCTGCTGATAGGCCTTCCTAGGCCCTAAGGATAGAGGACTGTCGTCAATGAAGGATTTTTCTTTCAGGGTTGTTTCTGAGGCTCAGCTTGGGTAATGCAATGAAGCACTGTATGTAAAAATCCAATCTAGTGCTTCAGCTATTTAGAGCAGGCAGGCAGAACTCTTTTTCCTGTAGCAGTCAGACAGCATTTGCTACTGCAGAGTTTCATTAGTTAATGTAGTGTTAGGAATACTGAGCAGTAGATAGTGCAAGGGAATAGCCTCTGTATCTTTTGTCTTCCATTTAGCAAGTATGATATATCATAATGCAGATTTCAGGTCAAATTGTCTTTTTTCCCCTTCTCCTTTGTCAGAAGTTAGATGGCTGTAACAAGATGACATGTACTGCTTGCATGCAGTATTTCTGTTGGCTTTGTATGGGTTCTTTATCAAGGGCAAATCCATACCAGCACTTTAATGATCCAGCCTCACCATGCTTTAACCGGTAGGTAACCGTTCATGCTACTGAAAGAAAAAGTGTAGTTTCAGTATTGGTCTGAGTTTATGTGGGTTAATGGGGCCTTGCACTCTAGACTTTGGGACCTCTTACCACAAAATAAGCAAAACAGGTCAGTAGTTTTCAAACTTTTAAGATATGAGGTCTTCAGGTCCCAGAATTCCCCAGCCAGCATTTCTGGGAGTTGAAATCCACACATCTTACAGTAGCCACGTTTGAAAAACATTGCAGTAGCTTAATAAACTGAATGCTATTAAGTCTGGAACTTATTCCATATTCTGACTAAAGAGTTTGCTGAACTATTGTGTATATCACAAAAACTTTTGAAATGTGTGTTGAGCTCCCTTTTGTCAACAAGAGGCTATGACACTGAAAAGTTCAAGATCATTAAAACTATTTTGACTGGTTTGAAATTTGATATGGGACGTTTTATTGCAAAATAGTATGTTAATCAGGACTGGATTCACACATTGTACTAATCCATAATGCAATTTGCTGGGCTTTACTTAGAGTAACGGACGCGGTTAGGGTGCGGTGGCGCTGCGGGTTAAACCGCTGAGTTGTCGATCGGAAGGTCGGCGGTTCGAAACCGCGCGGCGGGGTGAGCTCCCGTTGCTCGTCCCAGCTCCTGCACACCAAGCAGTTCGAAAACATGCAAATGTGAGTAGATTAATTGGTACCGCTTCGGCGGGAAGGTAACGGCGTTCCGTGAGTTATGCTGGCCACATGACCCGGAAGTGTCCTATGGACAACGCCGGCTCCAAGGCTTTGAAACGGAGATGAGCACCGCCCCCTAGAGTCGGACTCGACTGGACTTTACGTCAAGGGAAACCTTTACCTTTACCTTACTTAGAGTAAACCCAGCTAACTTTAATAACCATGATTAAACCATGGTTTAGCATAATGCAGAATACAATATACAGTCGTTAGCATCACAACAGATACTCTAGCAGAATTTAATATTCAATCAAATCTTAAATATTAGTACTGCAATGTTTAACTTGTGCCAAAAGCAAAAGTAGGGCCCAAATTCCATAGCTTTAGTAGGCTGGCTAAACCAAAATGTCACAAAATAGTTTGGAAAATGTGAGTTCCCCACAGGAGTATCCATAGGGGCCATCAACAACATCACAACGCTGCCACCAGGCACTTGGAGCCCTATACCTTTTTAACATGTGTTGCATGCATCACACACACACACACCTAAAACGCAGCAGGGCATTGATCATTCAGTCACATCTTCCATGTCAATGTTGTTGAAAGCTCCTGTGCACACCCAGGGTCCCCAGAATTCTTTATCTGCATAAACAGTACACAAAATAGGGGAATGGGAAGAAAAGAAAGAGAAGTGTTGGCTGATACTGAATTCAAGAATGTAGGAGGATGTGGCAGGCGTTTACATTAGCTACTGCTAGAAACTGATTATTCCAAGTTGCGCTAGAACTGTAAATTACCTCTTTTTATGACTACATTTTGTGTTTTGCTTTGTAAGAAATTATATCAGAAGAAAAATGCAAAAGATATATAATATCAGTACTTACTTGAAAAGAACAATAAAAAGTATATTATACATATTTAACTTTAAAAGAGATGAGAACCATTGTTTCCAGAAAGAGGAAGTCCAGAAAAAAGTGTCTCTGCTGTTACAAACAATAATGTTACCATTTTTTTTGATAAGTCATTGCCTGAGTACTAGTAAGATTGTTCTCTTTACTGAAAGTGGAGAAGAGCACTATCTTTTTTAACATAACATGTTCGTTTGTGATTTCTGATATTACAAATAAAATAACAGTGCAAAACTGCTTAGTTGTGAAGAAATCTAGTTTTGAAAATGAACTTTTAGTTTTGCGATGTGATTCTGCTACTCTTTTGGATGGGAGCTCTCAACAGAAATATAGGCACGAGTTGTTACCATGTTGGTAAAATATTTTCTTGTTTACAACTCAATCTTCTTGTCTTTCAGGCTATTTCAAGCTGCACAAAATGATAATTACCTTTGGGATGAGGAGGATGATTAGCGTCTAGCCAGAATTAAAAGCTAAAGAAATGAATGAAGCTGTAATCATGCATGTTCGAGATACTTTTGATTATCGATAGATGAGACACAGAAGCACTTCAGAGTATCTAGAAAACTGCTTTTGTTTGCTGCTACTAATTTCATGGGTGTGATCTAAGATCTAATTTTCAAGAGCACTGAACATTTAAACAAGCACATTAAAATTTCACCATGTGCTCCTCTTTTAGCTAGCACCGTCATCACTAAAACTGATCCAAGAACAAGTGGAAAGCAATGGAATATAGCCAATTTGTTTGCTATTCTTCTCCAGGGAGCAAAGTGTAGAGTAAAAACATGTGATTTCTTCAGGCCCAGAAATCCTTAACTCTTCGTCCTGCTAGCATGGATAAGATGCTGCCTGACATTCTCTTAGGTATTGATTATCATGACATGGATGGAGAATGAAGTTTAAAGGGTGAGGTTCTATGAAAGAGAAGATGGTAGGTTCAAATAACAGGTCTGTACTTTGACGCTTCTACAGTACCCTGTCTCGCTTGTAATTTGACAAATTACTGGTCTTCTGGCCTTGCTAGTTTGTCTGAGAAACAGATATTTGCATATGGCTGCCTTTAGCCATAACACTCATTTTGTAGCCATCCTTCAGTTTCCACAAAATAGTACTGGAGCCTGTTGGCAGGTCAATCCATGAAAAGACTCATTGTTTAATCTTTCTGATTAATAAAAGTGTTTGTTCCATTCAAATTTGCAAAAAATGCCTGTCCAGAGAGACTCAGGAAGAAATACTTGTAAGCCAGGCTGACATGAGGATGTCCGCTCTTCGTATCTGCAGTGTGTTAAGCATGGACTCAATGCTTGTGTACAGAAGTTGGAAATATGATATTCCTACAGTTAGGGAATAGTGAAAGAAGAGAGCGGTGTTTTTTCTGCACTCTTAGAAGCTCTGCATTGGCTTTTCCCACCTTAGTATCTTCCAGATTGAATTGCAACTCAGAATTCCTAGCAAAAGGACATCAGGTTGTGTAATAATGGAGAACAAGAACCAAGAGTGGGATGGTTCCCCACAATACGTAATTGTACCACTTTGGAGAAGTCTGATATTTCCACATTAAGAGTAGAGGCACAGCAGACTATTTGAAAAACTTCTTTTCATTTGTTTTTTTCAATTCCTGAAAAACTGCATTCTCATAAAATCCAACTCCATGTTTCCAACTCTTACAGAATAAATATACCCAAATTTGTTTACAAACATTTATGCCTTTAATATACAAAAAGTAATGAAAAGTTCAGAGTCTGCAGATTTCATTTCTATATATAATCTAAGATTCTAATGTTAAAATCTCCATCCCAGCAACCCTTAAACACATTTATTAAGAAAATGGAGTCGCCATTACCTCGTTTGGTCTAAGTTCTTAAAACAGTGGGAAACTGATGTTTAATTAGTCCTGAAGTGCTAAATGCAGCTGGGATGCATTTTTTTCCTACTACCTCACCTGGAGGAAAAAAAGGACACTTTCCAATAACTGAGTCCAATACTGTATTTTGCATATTGAAAGGCTGCTCTCCACCAACTTGTAATGGTAACGAAAGATCTACTTAGCCAGTTGCTCAGGCTCCTGAGAGGTCAGTCACTGTAGGGTTTTTCAGACTGACTTTCTGCTCCAACTTCTTTCATGCTGTAGAGTGGTTCCACTAGTTTGTTGTGAACAAGCATCAGCCCTGGTTCGATGAAACATAAAAATAACTCAGTTCCAATGTACACGTCAGATGATATTTTATCCAGTAATAATTTATACCTGTACCAAGCACAGTTGAGAATGTTTGGTTTCGGGTTTAATATGATTAAGATTATTAAAATTGTTGTATTATCAAGTATAATGGCAGACAATTTATATGTTTTTTAGTTTGATCTTTATTATAGTAGACAGGAATGTATAGAATAGACCTGGAAGAACAACTGGTGGTGCAGCCAACACCTGAAGCTGGAATGTCACTGCTACCCTCTCCATTACAGAGCACAGCAGCTGATAATGAGGCAAAGGAAATAGCTACAGTTAACTCTTGAGACCGATTACCAAGGCTCAGTGGAGAAGTACCATCATATAGTATGCTAGAAGATGCCAAGAGAGCCCTCATGAAAATCCCTACTACCACTATAACTCTAGTATATGTTACAGCCACTGTAATCCTGGAGATGCTTGGCTACATGACCAAGAAGAACAGCAGTACATACAACCCTGGAAAATGAGGCTGGAGGCTAAGATCAAGGCAACTCGGAGAGAAGTTAGTCAGCTGGTGGAACTACAGAACGGTGTAGAGATTAAGGATAAGACTCAGGTACTGAGAAAATACAAGGGCCTGACTCCATCTGAAGCCCTAGAGACTGCTAAACAAAGGCTCATAGCATTGGCTACCAGGCTAAGGAAAGAGACTAGAGAAGCAGAGGCCAAGAAGATAAATGCCCTGTTTGCCAAAGAACCATCCAAGGTGTACTCCCAACTGCAGTGCAACAACACAGGAACAGCAGAGCCATCAACAGCAGAAATGGAGCAGTACTGGAAGAACATATGGGAGAAAGAGAAGGCACATAACACCAGTGTTGCTGCAGGACCTGAGAGCAGATCACGAACGCCTAGCAGCACAGATGAACCAGCTGCTAGCAGCAGGCTCCCACCCAGACTGGCTAACACAAGGTAGGACAGTGCTGATCATGAAAGACCCCAACAAGGGAGCAACACCATCCAACTACCGGCCAATAGCCTGCTTCCCCACAACATGGAAAGTCCCATCAGGCATCGTAGCTGCCAAGCTGCAGGACCATATAGGCCAGTACACAAGCACAGCTCAGAAGGGCATTGGGAACAACACGAGAGGCTCCAACCACCAGTTGCTTATAGATAAAGCAGTTGCCCGAGACTCAAGGTCTAGACAGACAATCTGAGCACAGCCTGGATTGACTACAGGAAAGCCTATGAGTCAATGCCACACACATGGATCTGTGAATGCCTGGTGCTATACAAAGTCAACAGGACACTCGGGACTTTCTTCAAGAACTCAGTGGGACTTTGGAAGACAACACTGGAAGTCAACTCAAGGCAGCTCGCACAAGTGGCCATCAAGTGCAGCATATACCAAGGTGGATGCATTGTCCCCACTGCTGTTCTGCATGGGCTTGAACCCCCTCAGCCAGATTATCACAAGAACTGGGTATGGATAAAAGTGCAAGAGTGGAATTACCATCAGCCACCTCCTCTACATGGATGACATCAAGCTGTATGCTAAGAGTGAATGAGACATCGACTCACTGATCCACCAGACACAGATCTACAGTGAGGATATTGGGATGTCATTCAGACTGGAGAAGTGTGGCTGGATGGTAGTAAAGAGAGGGAAGGTAGTTAAGACTGATGGGGTGGAACTACCAGCAGGCCACACAGCAGACATCCAGACCAGTTACAAGTACCTTGGTATCCCACAGTCACATGGGAACCATGAGGAGGAGGCAAGGAAGACAGCAACATCCAAGTACCACCAAAGGGTAAGACAGGTCCTGAAGAGCCAGCTCAATGGGAAGAACAAGATCCATGCCATCAACATGTATGCCCTGCCAGTCATCAGATACCCTGCCGGTATAGTCAGCTGGCCAAAGGAGGACGTGGAGGCTGCTGATGTGAAGACCTGGAAGCTCCTCACAATGTATGGAGGCTTCTGCCCCAAGTCCAACACCCAGAGACTGTACACCAGGCGGAAAGAGGGTGGGCGGGGTCTGCTGAGTATCAAAGCCACTGTCCTGGATGAGACCCAGAGCATCCAGGAGTATATATAAGATGGCACCTAAAGATGAGCTGTTGAGAGAATGCCTGAGGCAGCAGTAGACATGGAAGGAAGATCATGGCAAGAGAAGACCCTGCATGGGATGTACCATTGACAGCTGAGGTGGCTGACATCGGGAAATCTTACCAGTGGCTGGAAAGGGCTGGACTAAAAGCACTGAGGCACTGATCATAGCAGCACAAGAACAGGCACTAAGCACCTGATCCATAGAAACGGGTCTACCACACTAGGCAGGACCTGAGGTGCAGACTGTGCAGAGAGGCTCAGAGACAGTCCAACACACAGTGGCAGGGTGTAAGATGCAGGCAGGAACAGCATACACTGAACGGCACAATTGCAGAGTGTATGGGCTAGACCCTCCCAAGTCCAGATGGAAGATTCCATAGAAGGTTGTGGTGGATGACAGGGCTAAGATCCTGTGGGATTTCCAGATCCAGACAGACAGACAGGTACTGGCCAATCAACCAGACATTGTGGTAGTATAAAAGGACCAGAAGACAGCGGTGGTGATAGATGTAGTGGTGCCAAGTGAGAGCAACATCAGAAAGAAGGCGTATGAAGAAGCTGGAGAAGCACCAGGGCCTGAAGGAGGAACTAGAGAGGATGTGGAAAGTGAAGGCCAAAGTACTGCCAGTGGTGGTAGGGGCGCTTGGGGCTGTGACCCCCCAAGCTGGGAGAGTGGCTCCAACAAATCCCAGAACAACATCAGAGCTCTCTGTCCAGAACGGTGCAGTGCTAGGAAGAGCTAAGATACTGCGTAGAACCCTCAAACTCCCAGGCCTCTGGTAGAGGATCCGAGGTTGAAGAAGACACATACAGTACCACCCATATGGGTGAGAAGGGATTTTTGTTATTATTATTATAAGGGGAGGGAGCAACTGTACTTAGTGATTTTTATAATGTGCCAATGGAATGATTTATAGAAATGATGTGATTTTGGTTTAATATAGATTGATTGATTATGGAAAATTGTTGTATATTCTTGCTGTTAAAAGTCAGAAGTCACCAATTTGTAATTTTGAAAAAAATTTTGTGTTTCTACACTTTTTTAGTTTTTTTTCTTTGTAGTGTTTTGTTTTTCTGTAGCTTTTATCTTTACCTTGAAACTTAATAAAATTCTTATAAAAAAAGAACTCTTGAGAAAAAAAAGACAAGATATAAATCTAACAAAATAAAAATATTCTGAGTCATTTAGCTGGGAGAATCTCCATGTTGTGCCCCACACCCATAATCTAGCATTCCAAAGTGTATAACATCCATTTCCAGGCTGATAAAGATTCAGGGGAGAGTTTTATAAACAGCCACCTGCAAGTTTCTTCATTAACAGTAAAAGAGGCTTCTCAGCGTACCGGCTCAGAAAAGAAAGGAAGTAGCTTAGCATGGTAGTTAAAGCCAGCAATAGTTTTAGAAAGCTGGTATCACTGTACCTGTTTGTAACTTCCTGCAGATAATTAGCTGTTTATTGCTGAATATAAGAAGATGATTGTGGTGGCTCATTGGCACTTTCACCATCATCTATACTGAAATTGTTAAACATCACAGTACTAGAGAGGTGGCACAAATAGCCCCTTGTTCCTATTTTATACATTTGATTTAGGTCCTAGGTCCTGTTTTTCCTTACCTCTTCATCTATTTAAAGGTTCCCATCAACTGGATTCTGGCTCAAGCAAATTTAAACAGAAGACATGCTTGATGGGTGTGGGTGAGTGAGAGACGCAAACATCTCACTTAGAATGGCAAAAATGACAAGATTGAGAAAATGCCTGAAGAACCATATTTCTGAAAAGTATAAGATGGAAGGACAATACTGAAAGTGTTAATCTAAACAAGCCAAAAGCAACAACGAACTTGTGAGGAGTTATTCAATAAGGAAATATCTCTGATGCTAAGAAATAGTGGAGAAACCAGTAAGAAAAGTTTGCATTACAAGTTAAAATCTCCGAAGATATTCCTGGTATTCAAAGCATGACAATCCCAAATCAAATCTGCAGCTCCTTATATAACATTCTGACTGGCCAAGACAGGTATCAACTTAATGGATGATTTTTGCAATGTGATTTGCAGATCTGAATTACCAAACATCACTGCTGCACTAATGCCTTTTTATATTCTAGACAACATTTATAGACTATTTCTCAGATTTGTACAACTACCTACCTTGAAAATACTTCACAGTTTTTACTTTAAGCTCCAGAGTGGCATCATCATCACATATAAAGACAGTTTGTGGATGTTGCTGAAAGGCAGAAACAGTCCACATGTGGTTCACTCCTTCTTCAATTGCTTTGTATAATGCAAACGCTTTATGGGCTCCTGTGATCAGAATCATAACCTGAATGAAAAGACACACAGGAAGCAGAGTTAGGCTTTTGATGACAGGCATCATAAATACTAAACTCTCCTCGCTATTCTCAACTATGTAGGTATTTCAGGTTGGGAGAAAGAAGAGCTAGATGGTTTAGAACACTTAACATTCTGCGAGAAGTTGCAAACATCCAATGACGCTTTACCACAGTGTTCTCAACCTCAGCAATTTTTAAGATGTGTGGACTTCAACTCCCAGAATTCCTCAGCCAGCAGAGCTGGCTAGGGAACTCTGGAAGTTGAAGTCCACACATCTTAAAAGTTGCTGAGGTTGAGAAAAAACTGCTTTACCAACCTTGAGAACTTTTTCAAGAGAATAAAAATAAAATTGAGAACTTTTTCAAGAGAATAAAAGGGAGAAGCAGCTGTAACTATTACAGCTATCTAGATTCTATTTTAGAGAGAACCTGAAAAAAAGATTCATATGAAAATCAAAAACTAGAAAACAGCTCCATAATTTATATCATGCTTGTAAAAGGCAGTTTGCTTTTATTTATTTCAGTTTATGTTCTGTAGTTTACCACCAAATTTATGGATTCCACAAATTCTCCATCCTCTAAGCAGAAGATACATCCCCAAGAGCTTGTGTTAGTATGCAAGAACAGATGGACTGTTAAAATTGGTGAACTGGAAGCTGGTAGATTTATTTGCCTGACAGATTTACCGAACCAGTTACAGCCAATCAGTTCAAGTAAAAATGGAAAGCATGGACAAAAAATCAGTATCAGTATCACTTCTCTTGCCCTCGCCTAACAGCAGCGATAATGCAGTGAGCTATAAGCAATGATTTCAGAAGCCTTTAAGAGGTCTGCAAAATCTCTGATTTATTTCCAAGGTTTCAAAAAAGTTTTGTCAGTGTATTAATTGACTATACATAATAGCTTCATACACTATAATGAATCTAATATTTTATATACTTAGCTTTTTATTTGGAGTAGTAAAACAGCTATAACTTCATTCAGAGGCTTTGTGTTGTAGTCAGATACTCTATGACTAAGTTTGTCGTCTTCAATAAATTTAACTTTGATTTAGTATGCAACAGAAAACAAAACTTGCAATAAAATAAGAAATAACATTGGGAGTATCAGAAAAGCATTTCATTTATATTCATCACTAGGCATATGGCCAGTTCATATCCTACACCACAGATGTGTTTTATGTCAGAAAAAGAAGCCTGAAGGAAGTTCCCTGTCTAAATTGTGCATCATGCTCAATGCTGACATGCATTTATGGACACCAGTTAACACCTTCACACACTATAGAACGAGAAGCTGAAAAGGAAAGGACATGGCTTTATTTTTAAATAAATACAACCCCTTATTAAGTACCAACCCATATTCAGACAAACTGCAACAGATTCAAAAAGCAGTGAGGACTATCAGGACATTAGAAACTAAATCCTATGTAGAAAGATGAAAGGAAATGGAAATGTGGGCCTTGAGAAGATGACCATGGGGAGATGCAATAGCATTCTTCAAATACTTGAAAGGGTATCACACAGAAGGTAAAGGTCCTCCATTTTCAAAGAACGCAGGAAGAGAAGAAATTAAGGATTCCAGTTTTAGGAAGGCGGGTTGTGGAAAAACTTCCTAGTAGTAAGAGCAGTTTGATATTACAGCTGATTACTGAAATGAGCTCCACTTTGCTGGATCTCCTCAAGTGGGGCTGCACAGTGAACTGTTAGGGATACTTTAGATTCCTGCTCTGAGAAGGAATTGGACTTGATGGCTTTAATGGCCCCTTCCAAGTCCAGTATTCTCTAATACTGAATAACCCAGAATTCCTCTCTTCAGACAAACTGCTTGTTCCATATTCCCCTTCTACCTCTCTTCTATGAGTAGCTGTTGTGCTTCTAACCTCTCTGGCATCCATGACTGTACCCACTCCAACTGTGAGAGCCATTGTTGGCACTTTGGAAAGGTCACCTTCAAAGAATCTAGCATTAGCCAATATTGTGTCCATAGCTAATGTCTTCACTCTAGTTCTGGATACCAGGCTTGACCCTGGTTCGTTGAAGGCAATATGACCATCTGGACCAATACCTGTAGGGGAAAGGGTTGATGTTGTTATAATTGATAGTGGGTAAACACTAGATGAGAATAAGAGTTAGGATTAACTACTTGAGAATAATAAGTGCCTCACACAAACAGGTGGTTGTGAATGTTTCTTTATGTCAGGCAGTAATCGTCTAAAAGTTTACATGCTGCCAAACATCTGGAGCAGGAACATTGTCTTGCAGGAATTAGCAAAATTACTGGAAAGAGGGCTAGAACTACTTACAAGGCAAGTAGAAATAATGATGATGCAGATTGAAGTAGCCCTGGCTGCTCTAGTAATCTTCAGCAAAGCCTATAATTTATCAATAAATGTTTCTTCCAGACAAATGGATTTCCAAATTCAGTGTTAAGCTCATAATCACAGAACCTTTCCAGATATTCAACCCACCCCCAATAAGATTTATAATGGGACTTTTCTATCCCCATCAAATATTCCAGCTTGGTGCCTCATTTAAGCTCAGTCTCTTGGCCATCAACATTTTTCCATTTTCCCTGGTGCCATATAACATCTCATTTACTGTTCGTTAGTCTTACATCTTGCCTTTTATTCTGGAGCTCGAGGCAGTATACAGAGTACTCACACCCCTTCCTTTTATTTTTCCCCAAAATAACAACCCAGGGAAGCAGGTTGGGTTGAGAGCCAACCAGTGAACCTCCATGGCCAGGGGCAAACTTTCAGATGGATCTCGCTGAGGCCAGTACAACACTTCAACCACTACAATAATTTCTGTAACAAATTCTCCCACAGATAGCAGTATTATGGCTTTTATCTGGTTGAACCTGCATCTCCCTTTGAATCAGGTCCAGTTTATTTCCAACTCCTCTTATTTGTACATTTGTTCATTTTTTAAAAAAAACCCTGATGTATGGTTGTTTGAACTGTAGTCCCCCTCACTGTATTTTTTTTTGTTCCAGTACTAGGATTACAAATAAGCCCATTGCTCTTGAAGTAGAATATGGGCTATATAACCTCAAGCCAGACTGCAACCAGCCCAATCAATCTATGTTATTCAACAGATTTGGGTTCAAACAGGACACTCCCAGACAAACACCCTTAGGGCTGCAATTATATGTTGTTCCTGCATAACTGTGTTTCAGTACTGAGCACCAACTAATCTCTAACTTACTTAGCATTTCCAGTCATTTCTATCAAGTTATTAAAAGACATTTCATCAGTGTTACTACTACACAGAGAGAGAGAAAGAAAGAAAAAAAGGAAAAGTGGTCATTCATACAATTCTTAGATTTAAAAGTTGCATACAGGTAGTCCTCGTTTAGCAACTGCCTTGTTTAGCAACTGTTTGCAGTTACGACGGTGATGCAAAAGTAACTTTGCGATCAATCATTGCATTTACAACCTTTGCAGGTCTGTAAAGCAAAGCTGAAGTAAGATCATAAGCACAGTCATGGTTTCAGTTAGCAACCGCTTTGTTTAATGACCAAGTTGCCAGTCCCAATTGTAGTTGCTAAACAAGGACTACTTGTATTTAACATCTGATTTTTAAAAAATAATTACTCTCATCATCACTCTTTATTACGGTCATAGACCAATACAAAATAATTACTCTTATTATCCTTGTTATTATCCTTGTTTTCTCTTTTGAGCTTAATTAACCAACCAATAACTGGGAAACATTACAGAGATTAACTTAACTTGAAACATGACCACAAGTCTGTTCAAAAAGTCTTGTTTGTATATCACCTGATGTTTTAGTCTAATCTGTAGCATCAGGAATAGTCTCCCCTGAAAGTGGGAGTTTGAAATGACATGAAAGCTGTGATGAACACTCCCCCTTGCAACCTCACTCCTGCTTACAATACCTTTAAATACTCACCCCCAACAAAGAGTTCTATTCCTCCAGCTGCTTTTATTTTGTCTTCAAATGCCTCACACTCTGCTTGTAGGTTATCTGCATTCCCATCCAGAATGTGAGTGTTTTCTGCAGAGATGTCAATGTGCTTGAAAAAGTTATTCCACATGAAGGAGTGGTAACTCTCTGGATGTTCCCTTGGAAGACCTGACAGAATGGTGTGTTGACATGTGATTGCTTTTAGTTCATTTATTTATGTCTCATCTTTCCATCCGTAATACTGAAAGGACAGCCTACAATAGCTGTAACACAGGAGAAAAACTCCCTATTCTACATGCAGATGGTTCTAGGTTTAGTTACTGGCAACTCCAATTAAAAGTGATTTGGTAACACAAGCTGGGAAAGATAACTTCCTGAGCTCCTAGAGAGCTGCTGCTAGTCACAACTGACCACTCGGAACTAGATGAACAAATGTTATGCCTTAGAATAAACTAAGTAATATATTAAGACCTCGAAATATAATGAGGCAATCTATTTCCCACCATGATCAAGGTGGTGTACACAACACTCCTTCCTACAAGTTTTCCCGACACCAATCCTGAGAAAAAAACCAAAAGTCTCCACTTGATAATCCCTAAAACCTGACCTGAGTAATTGTAGTTGCATCCTATGAAGAGCACTTGCTCCTCAGAAATTGCAGCAGAACCAATTTGGGCAGGAGAAGAGATTAAGAGGAGCAAGGCTATTTCCCAACCTGTCCCTCAACAATTTTTACCAGAATCAAAGGGAGTAGAACTAGCCCAGCTCACATGACTCTGGAAATGGTAGAGTCAAAAGGAATGGTGACCTTTCTGAGGAACGAAGTGGTAGCCTATAGATGTTTTGGATGACAATGTCCACAATAGTTGGTACTAGCCAGGTTGGATGGAGCTGAACTGCAGTTTAAAACATCTGAAGGACCTCAGGTTGCCTAGCCTGAGTTAACCATTCAAACTGCTTAGCTCCTTCCTACTACAATGGGATACTCATTTGCCTGCCCATTTTTTTCACAGAGAGTATCTTAAAGAGAAATATTCAGCAGCTTTTAGTTTCAAGTCACTTACTATAAATCATCACAGCAATTTCTACAACAATTCTTTAAGGTATATCAGGATTATCATCTACATACCTGCTAAGAGAGAATGATTTGCTGGCTATTACTGCTCAGCTGAGTTGCAGCTAAAAGATGACATATGAGCTTATGATTCACAGCTCAGGTCCTGAATCATTATACTACGATGTCAAAATAAGTCTATGTTTATCTATATACACTAAAAAAAATTGTTGACAAGAAACATAAATGATGACACCTCCCTACAGCTTTAAATGTAAAGGTGACTCACCGACATATTCATCCATATTGAAGGTTTTCACGTATTTGAAAGAGAGATCTCCATTCTTACAATATTCTATCAGTTTTTGGTAACATCCTAATGGGGTACTACCTAGAGAGAAAAGAAAGCAACATACCACCCATGAAAACAAATGCTGTGCTATACAAATGGTAAGCAGCATGCATTTAACTGAAAACTGCAACTGTTTATGTGACTACAGAAACAATGGCTCAAAACACGCTCTTCAGCTCACCACAGCTCCATCAGCTGAGTTTCACCCCCCAAGAAGGGCCAAGGTCCCCAAAACTGCATTAGCATCCACTGCCAGTGCACCTTTCCTTGGTGACATTTTCTGAAGCATTCTTCAAAGGACTGCTATACTGTATACAAATGAGTACAATTCTTTTTATATCTCCTATGGGATGATGTACTAGATAGGAATTTGGGAAAAGTGTTACTACCTAAAGAGCTAACCTAATAGTTACATGCTACTCCTGATCTCTTTCCTATGAAAAAGAAATATGGCTAAGTACAGTAAGATACCCAAAGGCAGGTAGGGTTCAATCCTTCAACACAAGAGACTAGATTAAAATAACACATAGTGGCAAAGGACACAGTGACTCAGAAACAGAGGGCCAGTGTTGCTTCCCAGCAAAAACAGTCTCATCCTGTTTCTTAGTTAAAATGAACTCTATTACATTACACATCAGCACAGGGCCCTTCATTCCCATCAAGAGCTACCGATGAAATGAAGTAGCAGTCACTGCCCAGTGCTGAATTATTAGAGTTTATGGAAGGAAAAGGAAAACTTGAACATTAGATTGTTTCGCCCTGTCTCATAACACAGTACCCTTGTTTGAAAAGCTGGGCGCATGTTTTAGGAAAAAGAATAGGTTTCATTTCACCTCCATTTCTCATCAGCAACAGAGTATGACTTGAGGTAAATTATTAAATATTATGGAGAAAGAGAACTCATCATGGGAGTGGTTAACATAGGGGCTTTGTTGGGAAAAGTGGGTTAAAAATAAATTAAAAAGGCATCTAATTCCATCTACCATTATAGTAATGCAATCTTTGTTATTATGATGAAAATAGTAATGGACTATTAATACAGAGGCTGGACACCATCAAGGAAAGGTGAACCATTCTTCTTTTTTACTATTTAGTGATCCATCAACCTTCAGTGTCAAAATATATGCAAAGCCTCCTAGCAAAGTATCTTATAACTGGCCAGACGTGCTATGGGCATCTAATTGTGAGAATGTTCATGACATGCTCTCAAAATTGCAGATATATGCAGTCTGGGAGTGAATAAAAGTCTGCTGTATTCATATACCAGTCAAATGTGTTCAAACAAAATTGCGAGCTCTTGATATATTATTTCCATGTAAGATTTTTTCTTCTAAATTTGAGGAAACAGAATTGCCTTCAAAAGAGTTAGTCACTTAATAATCATTTGTGACAAATATCCTGTGTAAAGAGTGATGCCTTGATCATAATACCACTGAGGCAAAGTCCTACATCTGAATTAGATCAGAGTAAATTATGACTCCAAAGCTTACCTCCTATGAACTCAGGTTTGTAACTTACCAGTGGGAAGTCCAAGAGTAAAATATTTATTTGGTCCTGGATTAAACTGGATTATCCTGTTCCTAATGTACTTTGCAGCCCATTCACTGGCCTGAGCATAATTGTCTAGAATTATAAGCTTCATAGTAACCTGCAATTTTAGAAGAATGTTTGGATTACACATTTCACTTGTACGCGGAACAATACATGAAGACAGGTTTGGCTACTGATCCAGATATAAACATCACTGTCTTCTAAAATGATAGTCATTTTTCTATTTAGGAGCTTCTCTCTCCCCCAAATACTTGACAGATGAGTTCATTGTTCCAAAAAAAGTCAAGAGCAGCACAATGTTATTTGTGCTTCTTCTTTCAACTCTTTCCTTACAATCTGTGAAATGTGTATCTCACCCAGGCAAGATTTATCAATCTAAGATGCTTTGGAATTCAAGGCTTCTTACTATAAGGAAATCATGCAGTTCTTCTTCAAAATCTATGTATTTATTACAAGTCATTTTTTGCTACTTCAATCATATGGACTCAAATATGATTTATAATTTATTGATTTATATTGGTTTATATTTCAAATTTCTGTCACCACCCATCTCCCCCAAGGGGGGACTCTGGGCAGTTTACCACACAGTAACAAATTAAAACCATAAAACATAAATTACAATACAAATATCAATTATAAATAGATAAATATACAACCCTTGTGGCAAAAATCTCTCATTCAATAGGGAGGGCACTATGGTGCCAACCACCCCCAGGAAGAGCTATTGCCCTTCCCATCCCAGGCAAGGCGGCAGAACCAGGTTTTTAAATTCTTCCGGAAGTCTGGGAGCAAAAGTGCCTGCCTCACCTCCAGGGGCAAGATATTCCAAAGGGCAGGCGCCACTGCAGAGAAGCCCCGCCTCCTGGATCCCGCTAGATGAAATTCCTTTGTTGATGGGGTCCGTAGCATGCCCTCTCTGCTTGACTGGGTGGGATGGGTTGATGTTATGGGGATGAGATGGTCCCTCAGATACCCTGGCCCCATGCCATGTAGGGCTTTAAAGGTGATAACCAACATCTTGAACCGGACCCGGAAGCAAACCGGCACCCAGTGCAGCTCGTGCAGGAGTGGTGTCACATGTACCGATCAAGGGGCACCAATAACTACCTGCGCAGCCGCATTCTGGACCAGTTGAAGCTTCCAGATACTCTTCAAGGGTAGCCCCATGTAGAGCTTCAATTTGCAATTGAAGCAAAACTAATCTACAATTCAGATTTACAACTGAAGCAAAGCAACTGGTGACTCCTGGCAGTTTCCAATGTTAAATATTTCACTGTCTCCAACACAAAATATTCTCAACAGCATCACTAAGCTAATTTATTTGGATTTCTGTACCAATATGGATATTTTAATATCTCACTTTCTATTGCATCTGCTCTTTTTGAACAGTTTCTGTCTTTCAACTGCTGTATTCTAGTCATAAAAATCATCCCACCAAGTCTCAGCCCCACTAAATGATATGTCTCTCTGTAATAAGATTTTTAAATTTATTTTTTACAATTCAACATTCTTACTAAAGTGAAAGATAACTGGATGGCAGGGACATGCCAAGAACAAACATCCAGCAAAATAGGAGAAACATGCTAGAACAAACACTCCATGTTGGTTTGAGAAGAGAAAAAAAAAAACTAAAAGAGCTGGTTCTCCAATGGCCAGAGCCAAAACATTTTTTTGTTTTCAGTTCACCAGCTATGGTCTGTTTTCAGTCTCCTGCCACAACAAAGTACAACCAGAGAGGCATGTTAGAAATATGGGCTACCAAATTAGGATGAGTTATCACTGTCTTTGTGAATGGCCACAATCATGTAATTATCATACATAATCTGAATATTCTGCAACTTGCCTCCTCTTCCCTGTAATTAAGGTCCACACTTCATATATTGCATGAAATGGACAGTTCTCCTTGAAAACTGAAGCCATAAAAGTTCATTTTTACCACATCACCCACACATCTGTGGCTTTTGCTGCAAACACAGACCTCACAGCTACCATCAGCATTAGTTAAACACCACACTCCAATTCATAAATGAATGGATTAGAAAAGCAGCAAGTCCTTTTATGTAATGAGTGTGACTAAGCTGACTGTTAAAGTTGCTGACACTGTAGGAGGAAAGCCATGTTATGGTACCCAAAAATCAGAAGGGGTCTGGTAGCACTTTTTCAGACTAATACTGTATATTTTAGTAAGTTTTTGTGATCACTTCATCAGATGCATGGACGGGGTAAACTGAGGTAGGATTTAAATTGAGGGAAGAGGGAAGACAGGGTGGTTATGCAGGTTACAAGTAAAACAGCATCTTATCAATTAGCAACTGTAATGTGTTAAACACCTATTGTGTTTGCTGATATCTTCTGAGTTGGCCTGAACATCAGAGGAAGTCTGGTAGCCAGGTGAGTTGTGGTTCAGGAAAGCTTATGCCTTTTAGTAAAATGGGTTAGTCTGAAAACGCGCTACCAGATTCCTTCTGATATAGTGGCTGTCAAAGGGAACGAGGCCGAGCGAGACCACTGGGAACGCGCTTCATTTCTAATCGGTGCCAAGAAGAGATGTCTGAAAGCGGAGCAAAAGGGGAAGGAAGTTTCTCAAGCGCGCGCTCTGGAAAGGGGGCCGGAGGCAAGAGGCACCGCGCAGCCACCCCCAGGTTTAAAGCAGGCTCCAGCCCTCCTGCTTTTCCGGCCCGCTAATTCGAGGTGCCTGGAAAGCAAACCCCTTCTGCGCCCCAATCCCAGCAGCCTGCCTCGCACTCACCTCTCCTCCGCGGCCACTCACCCCCCACTTGGCCCGCCTCCTTATGACCTAATTCTGTCACATGAAGAAACGCTGAGCCAGCAACGTTCCTCAACTCCCCCACTACCCCCGGCAACTTCCTGCGCTCCTCCTCCCCGGGCCCACGCTATAGATCGCCGCTGGCGGCGCGCTATATACGCACTTCCACCTCTCGCCTTTCGTCGTCGCGCCTTCCTTTCCGGCTAGAGCGACTTTAAACACTTCCACTCGCCTGTTTCTTGTTGAAGGTTCAGAAGACTCCCAGGGGTTCGGGGTTCCACCCCCGACAACCATGCTCCTTTCCAGGGCCATCGATTTGCCCCTCCCCAGAAAGTTAGCAGGCGTCCAGATAAGAGTTGTGTTTTGCAATCGCCCTGCCTTCCTTTGCAAGCGCTCAGATAAGTTCCCATTGTGACTCTTTGTTTTCCCGCTCCTTTTTGCTTGTTTCTTCGAACGATAAAAAACCTCAGAAAGTAGGAAGACGAAACAGCTGGCCGTATGATGGCCATTTCCTCCCTAGTGATTTATAATCTCTGTAAAGGGGATGTGGGCATTTTAACAATGTGAATTGTTAAAAACTTGCTGGGCAGTTCTGCAGGGAGCTCCCCGAATGGGAGAGGGTTGTTGGGAGTCCTTCGTCCAGACTCGGATTTTCAGAGCGCCAAGAAGGGAAAGGCATCGACAAAAAGAAGCCCGATTTATGGAGACTGATAAGCCCGGTGCTCAGGACGTTGGAGACTGGCCTGTTTCATAATCCCAGTAAAATAAGAACAAAAGCTGTCAACCTATAGTGATGGCTGATGTGGGAACTGTAATGTAGGTAAATTCTCCTATGTTCTGTTTTCCCAGAAAAAAAAAAATCGGTTCTCTGTGTTCTGTGGCTCTTTTTGCAAGTAAGAAGTGCTTCTAAAAATAAACTGAAAATCTTTTGGCTTTCTTTTAGAAATCCAACCACTTCTGCCTTGTTGCCAAGAAAACTGCATGGATCTGTCCATGAAGTCCCTGGGATTTAAGCTCAACTGGAAGGAGGCTTTACCTTTATTTTTTATAGCAATACAGTGTATTGCTATGTTGGTGCAACGGTGATGAAGATAGTGATGGCTGGTGAATGCTGTACGACACTATAAATCGCTTGTGAGAAAACAGCCAATGCCTTTTAATACAGCCAGTAATTACGCTTACCAAAGCTTATTCCCAGTTAAATGGAATCCCCAGTGTATCCTCGGTGGCTTCCATAGCTGATCAGAGATTTGCAGTTTATGCTTAACAGCAAGGCAATTCTGGCCAAGGAGGGCCTGAAGCTCAATCATGGCCTTTCCATAAGATGGAGAAGGAATGGGCTTTCAAAATGTAACATGCTATTTCACTCCTGCCCATGAGAGTCATTTACCAAGGGTGTTCAGTGATTGGTGTCAACTCTTAGGATTTGCATTAGACTTTTAGCAGTGAAGCACCAATCAAAGGTCAGATGTGTTGCATTGTCCAGGAATGGCAGAGAAGTGGGTTTTCTTAAAAGGTGGTACAGCTTGTCATGAAATACTTGTATAGTGTTGAAGCAGCCAGCAATGCTTTTTTTTAACATACTATATTTCATGTCCTTCCCCCACTTTTGTACTCACTGCCCCTATAGTGGCTTGTCATTTCATGGCCAGTAATATTACTCAGTTCTTATTAAACTGTTGCAGGTTTTCCAATTTCTTATCCCTGCGCAAATATTTTTGTTCTTCTACAAAAGAAGTAGACTTTCTATATTCTGCTGCATTTTGCACACCAGATAAATGCTTCCTCCACAAAAGTAGGCCAGTAAAGGGGTAAAAACAAACAAACAGAAATTTAGGGAGCATCCAGGCATTCAACTTCAGCAGCTGGCAGGTTACCATTAACTCTGTCTTTGAAAAGCTCACCACAGTGGAGGGCAAAAGGAAGAGGAGCCGACCAAGGGCAAGGTGGATGGATGATATTCTAGAGGTGACAGACTCGTCCCTGGGGGAGCTGGGGGTGTTGACGACCGACAGGAAGCTCTGGTGTGGGCTGGTCCATGAAGTCATGAAGAGTTGGAAGTGACTAAACGAATAAACAACAACAAATGCATATTTTAAATTATATTTTTATTTATAAAATGAAAGGCAACAAAGGAACATACAGAGAGAAACTTATTTTCCAATATACCAAGATTTAAATTTTCTTGTTTTGTATATGTCTTGGAGAGTACTGTAAAGATTGCCTATTCTAAATACCATCAGACTCATGAGCAGGATCACAAAGATATCTGATTTATTAAAGAATAGTATGCAGGATCACAAAGAAAGCTGAGAATGAAAAAAGCACGCCAAATGCAAACTAAAAACCCTCAGTACGAATGAGATCCCTCCCCCTGTAGAATCTTCCCAAGCTCACAATACCAGGTGCTCCTAACGGCTTCTGATGGTCCGTGGGAAAAGTCCTTGAACAGAGCACATAACCCAAACACATTCCATTGAAATGAACATAGATACAGAGCTTGGCACAAGGTTTCACAGCAGCTCCCTCCCAAACAGAAACGTGTGTCAGCACCATGGCATGTGAAACGTTATGATGTACAGTGCACATTGAAACAGTGAACATGACATACTGCCCCCCAAAAGAAAGAAAACACTAAGTGGCAGGCTTTAAAGGGTAAGCCAAGTGGAAACGATTAACTAAATCAGGAGCATTAACATGGCGAGCAGGCACCCATTCAGGATGAGGAAAGTGTTTCCAGCGGATCAGAAACTGGAGGGTGCTTTGAAGCTTGCGAGAATCAACGACCTCCTTGACTTCAAAGTGCTGTTGGCCGTCAATCCTGATCCGAGCAGGAGGAGGAGGTTGGGGATGCCAGCGGGAAGAGTGGTGGACAGGCTTGAGCAGGCTGCAATGGAAAACAGGGTGCAAGCGTTTCAAATTGTGAGGCAGGTCCAACTTAACAGTAAGTGGATTGATAAGACCAACAATAGGGAAAGGACCAATGAACTTGGGAGCAAGTTTTTTAGTGGGTTGTGGGGACTTGATGAATTTGGTAGATATACTTGATCCCCAATTTTGAAATCGTGTTGCAAAGAACGACGTTTATTGGCTTGAAACTTGTAAGCAGCCTGGGCATCAGCCATAGCCTGTTGAATCACCGGCCAGGAATCAGCAAGCTTAACAGCCCAGTCAGAGGCAGAACAGGATTGGGGAGGGGGTTGTGGCAGCTCAGGGATGGGAACAAAGTCATGACCAGAAACCACACGAAAAGGGGTTTGCCCAGTACTCTGATGGACAGCATTATTGTAAGCCACTTCAGCAAAAGGCAGCAAGTCCACCCAATTGTCCTGATGGTAGTTAATGTATGCTCTAAGGAATTGTTCAAGGGTGGAGTTCAAAATCTGAGTAGATCTGTCAGTCTCAGGATGGGACGACATGGACAGCGCCTGTTCGGTGCCAATCAATTTTAAAAATGATTTCCAAAACTGGGAAGTAAACTGTGTCCCATAGTCGCTGACCAAATGGGAGGGGCTACCGTGAAGACGGTAGATGTGGATGAGAAATAGGCGGGCCAATTGCAGGGCCGACAGGACGGACGCACATGGAATGAAATGAGCTTGTTTGGAGAAAAAATCTTTTACAACCCAAATGACAGTTTTCTTCTGACTGGGAGGTAGGTCCACAATAAAATCCATAGAAATCTCATCCCAGGGACGGGATGGGCTGGCCACTGGCTGTAGAAGCCCCTGTGGTTTTCCTTTTTGCTTTGACATGGCACAAACAGGACAGGAAGCAACATAGTCTTTTACATCACGCCTTAAGGTTGGCCACCAAAATTGACGGCGAACCCAATGCAAGGTTTTGACAAAACCAAAGCGTCCAGCAAGTTTATCATCATGGGAACACTGCAAAACATCAGCTCTTAAAGTTTCAGGCACATAAAGGCTGTGTTCCACCCACGCCAGACCATTTTCAAAAGAAACATTGTCTCTATTAGTTAGCAACCAAGTGTCAGATTTCAGTGCGTGGAGAAAGTCCTTCTGTAACTGACAAGGAACTTGCATTTTCCGCTTCCCAGACGGGGCTGGGGGCGGGGTTGCCTGCGCACGGGTCTGGCTCCGAGTGACGGCAACCAAGCCCAGTTGTGGTTCAGTGAGAACAGTCCCAACTATATCTGCCACGTGGTCAAGGTCCTGAGGTAAACGTGACAAAGCATCGGCCAGAAAGTTTTTCTTTCCTGGAATAAATTTTAACTGGAAGTTAAAGCGACTGAAAAATTGAGCCCAGCAAATTTGTTAGGACTGAGACGCCGGGGGGTGCGGAGGGCTTCCAAATTCCTGTGATCAGTCCAAACCTCAAAAGGGCATTTAGCGCCTTTCAGGAGGTGACGCCAGGCTTCCAAAGCGGCTTTTACAGCAAAAGCCTCTTTTTCCCAAACATGCCACCGGCGTTCAGTTTCAGAAAATTTTCTGGACAAATAAGTGCAGGGTTTCAAGTGATTTTCAGAATCTCTCTGTAACAATATAGCCCCAGCTGAGGAGTCAGAAGCATCAACTTGGACCACAAAGGGGTGTTCAGGATCGGGGTGCTGTAAAATAGGCTCAGCAGTGAAGAGGGTTTTTAACTTCTCGAATGCTGCCTGGCATTCAGGCGTCCAATTCAGCACTGCCCCAGGGTTTTTTACTTTGCATGTCTCCCCCAAACCCTTGCTACAGAGTAAATCAGTAAGGGGCAAAGCAATCTCAGTGAACCCCTGGATAAACTGCCAATACTAATTACTGAACCCTAGGAAACTTTGCAATTGCCTCCGGGTGCGGGGATGTTCCCAACTTAAAATCGCCTGAATTTTTTCAGGGTCCATTTCAATGCCCTTGTCAGATACCCTATAGCCTAGATAGTCAAGTTGGGTCTTGTGAAACTCACATTTGGAAAGCTTGGCATAAAGCTTGGCACCTCTAAGCTTGCTTAACACCTGTTTGAGAAGGCGTTCGTGTTCCTCCTCAGATTCAGTGTTAATGAGCACATCGTCCAAATAAATCAGGACCCCTTTAAACAAATGATAGTGTAATACTTCATTAATCAATTGCATGAAGACTCTGGGCACCCCTGCTAACCCAAAAGGGAGGACTTTGTATTGAAATGAACCCAGTGGACAATTAAAAGCGGTTTTCCACTCATCTCCAGCTTGTATGCGGATGTGGAAATAGGCTTCACGAAGATCGAGCTTGGAGAAAATCTTGCCCTTAGACAAGTGAGCTAACATGTCCTTCATGAGTGGCAGAGGGTATTTGTTGCAAATTGAGATGGAATTTAACCCCTGATAGTCCGTACAGAGTCGAAGCGTGCCATCTTTCTTTTCCCGGAAGAGCACAGGTGCCCCAACTGGGGAATTTGCAGGTTCAATAAACCCCCTTGACAGATTTTTGTCAATAAAGTCCCGTAATGCCTCAAGCTCCTTCTGAGTCATTGGATAAATTTTTGGCTTGGGCAATTGAGCGTTGGGAACCAACTCTATTGCACAATCAGTTTTCCAATGTGGGGGTAGCTGATCTGCTTCCATTTCCCCAAAGATGTCTGCAAAGTCTTGGTATCAATCGGGCAAGCCTTCTAAACGTGCCAAACTAGGATGCGGCGTGTCAATTGCAGCCCTTCCAACCCCCGCACTTGAAGCTCTCTCCGCGGTAGGGGCTTGGTAAAACCCATCCTTAAAAGTCAGACTTCTGTTTTCCCAATTTATATGGGGGCTTCAATAGGTCAACCAGGGAATCCCCAGAATTACCAAGGGATTGCCAACAGGTGCCATGTCATGACCTCGTTGCAAGGCACAAAGAGCCTCACAACGTGGATCATGATCATTAAGGAAAAGGGGGAAGAAGATAATCAAACCAGGGATTAACACAAGCACCCAAAGACACCCACACCCATGATCCCATAAACAACTGAAAGGAGAGACGTCAGAGGAGTGAAGATAAGGAGCACATGGTGCCCCGGAGGACACAACCGTTGCAGGGAGACAAAGAGGACACCGGGGAAAACGCCCAAGCAGCCATCAAGGGTCCCATCAAGAGGGATCGGGGCATCGAGGGGTGGGGAAGCCCGGGGCAATACAGGAGGGTATAAAAGGGGCACCCCCACACTACCTACCCCGTTCCCGTTTTTCGTTCTGTCAGCTATCATTCCAATAAACCAGAAATCCTTAATATCCATTAAGTGAGTCTGTGTCTTATTGCGAAGCGAGGCTGGCCCTGACATGCCACTACAAATTTTAAAGTCTCACGGTGGCTGCCCATTTGCATTGCGACAGTTCCAGTGAAATGGGTTGCCGCCCCCCCCCCCCGCTGTTGAACCATCCAACTGTGTGAAGATCAAAGGCTGCTGGAGGGGGAAGCTAGGCAGGTCCAAAGCAGCAACCAGATCAGGGTGAATCAGACACCTGGAACACCCAGAGTCAACTAAAGCCCAGACCTCTGTAGTCTTTGCGCAGGAGCCCAATTTCACTTTTACTGCTAGAGTGGGATAGTCAGCACTCACCATAGCATCCTCGCGCCCATCCTCCTCCACCTGCCCGCAGGCGCTCTTCATGGCAGGTGGCTGGCGTTTCCCGCCGGCTCCTTAGAGTCATCTTCAGCCTCTCCCAAGAAGTAGAATACTTCCTCAGCATTGGCTGCCCCCTTGGCTGCTGTCATCCTCTGCGAGGGGGGCAGCGATTTGGCCGGCAGCTTGCCCGCTCAATCTCCAGCCTTGGCTTTTGGGCAATCAGCTGCTCGATGCCCTTCCTTTCCGCATCGTAGACACTGACCCCTCGCATAGCGCCGATCTCTCTCCTCTTCCCAGGCTCTATAGCCTGGCCAGGCAGCAGTTGCGGCACTTCGGGGTCCCCTCATGGTGGCTGGTTGTTTTTCAGGTCGTTTGGTTTGCATGAAGGTATCCTGGGCGTGCTCAGCCTTGCCGGCCAGACAGATCCATTCATACAATGTCTCTGGGTCGTCTGTACACAACGCCCACTGCAGGACGTCCCGGTTGAGTCCCTCTTTAAACCGTTCTATTAAGGTTGACTGAGACCAGTCGGGGATTTTCCCAGCTAAAGCCTTAAACTCCAGGGCGTAATAAGCTACAGACAGTTGGCCCTGGGTAAAATCCTTCAGCGCCTTTTTAGCCCTTGCCTTGGCTAGAGGATCCTCAAAATGCAGCTTTAACGCCCACATGAAGTCTTCAAAATACTCAAGCTCAGGGGAGTCAGCCTCACTTAATTGAACATACCAGTCAGCCGCTTGTCCCTTCAACTTGGTGGCAATGGCAGTTATTTTAGCCTCTTCGGAAGGGAAGTATGGTCCAAACTGCCTCATGTAACTTTTAGCATTAGTGAGAAAGATAGATAACTTGGTTGGATCCCCATCAAACTTGACAGAAAAGTCTTTCACCCCCACTCCTGTTGGAGCGGAATCAGCGGCTGCTTGAGTGGTTGGGCCCCAGGTTACAGCAGTTCTCCCTCCTCAGGGTGGGGACACTGGTGGTCGAACTCTGCGTGGTGGAGATTCATCCCAGCGCCATCTCCAGCCCCGCTCTGCCGGCGGTCTGGGTGAGGGGATGGAGGATGATTGCGTGGAGCTGGAATCTCCTTCACGCCTCGGCTGCCCCCCCCCACGATAGAGACAAGTTTCTTAACATGCACTCCATCGATTCTATTTTGGCCTCCACCACTCTTAGCCTTTCAGGGGTTTGAGATTCCTCCCTCCCTCGCGTGTTAGGCTGTCTCCCTGTTGATACCATGGTAGATTCTACATTTGGGGTCAGCGGGAACCGATACTTCCAGGACACCTGGGACGTCCCTGGCTGGGGTTCTCCCATTTCATCCCAGGTGATCAACTCTGCGGGCGATTCGCTGGGTGCCAGTTGCTCTAGTTCTCTCCCATCGTTGGATTCCTCCACCTCAGGGCTGGAACTCGAGATCTGCCAGAAACCTGAAGGTTCTGGGGTGAGGTTCAGGTCTCCGCTCTTGAATGTTGACTCGGGCATCAAGCCAGTCGGTTCCTCAAGTCCCCCGGTCGTGAGCTTGGACTCGGCCATTGTTAACTATTTTCCCTCACAAGATACTAATCTTGGTAGGAGCTAACGGTACAACTTTGGTGATTCTCAGCTTTATGTAAAGATTGCCTATTCTAAAACACCATCAGACTCATGAGCAGGATCACAAAGATATCTGATTTATTAAAGAATAGTATGCAGGATCACAAAGAAAGCTGAGAATGAAAAAAGCGCGCCAAATGGAAACTAAAAACCCTCGTCGAATGAGATCCCTCCCCCCATAGAATCTTCCCAAGCTCACAATCCCAGGTACTCCTAACGGCTTCTGATGGTCCGCGGGAAAAGTCCTTGAGCAGAGCACATAACCCAAACACATTCCATTGAAATGAACATAGATACAGAGCTTGGCACAAGGTTTCACAGTAGCTCCCTCCCAAACAGAAACGTGTGTCAGCACCATGGCATGTGAAACGTTATGATGTACAGTGCACATTGAAACAGTGAACATGACAAGTACATTATAAGCAAAATTCCGAAACTGTATGCCACAGGAAAAATTACACCAGAAACATGTAGAGAAAGTGTTTTAGTAATTAAAAATAACTCAGATCCAATTTATCATGCTTAGAGACATCTGAACTCTATGGGATGATTTAATAAAAACTAATCTATAATATACTGATTTCAATAAACCTATTTTAACCATGACTATACTCAACTTTATAGATACGATACAATAAATTCCTAGTTTGTATGAAACTATGAAGTTTGACTACATCCTTTGCAGCCAAAGGCGGCGGACATCTATACAGTCAGTAAAAACAAGACCTGGAGCTGACTGTAGTTCCGATCATGAACTTCTTACTGCACAATTTAGGATCAGACTAAAGAGATTAGGGAAGACCCACAGATCAGCTAGATATGAGCTCACTAATATTCCTAAGGAATATGCAGTGGAGGTGAAGAATAGATTTAAGGGACTGGACTTAGTAGATAGGGTCCCAGAAGAACTCTGGACAGAAGTTCGCAACATTGTTCAGGAGGCGGCAACAAAATACATCGCAAAGAAAGAGAAAACCAAGAAGGCAAAATGGCTGTCTGCTGAGACACTAAAAGTAGCCCAAGAAAGAAGGAAAGCAAAAGGCAACAGTGATAGGGGGAGATATGCCCAATTAAATGCAAAATTCCAGAGGTTAGCCAGAAGAGATAAGGAATTATTTTTAAACAAGCAATGCGTGGAAGTGGAAGAAGACAATAGAATAGGAAGGACAAGAGACCTCTTCCAGAAAATTAGAAACATCGGAGGTAAATTCCAAGCAGAAATGGATATGATCAAAAACAAAGATGGCAAGGACCTAACAGAAGAAAAAGAGATCAAGAAAAGGTGGCAAGAATATACAGAAGACCTGTATAGGAAGGATAAAATATCAGGGATAGCTTTGACAGTGTGGTCAGTGAGCTAGAGCCAGACATCCTGAAGAGTGAGGTTAAGTGGGCCTTAAGAAGCATTGCTAATAACAAGGCAGCAGGAGATGACGGCATCCCAGCTGAACTGTTCAAAATCTTGCAAGATGATGCTGTCAAGGTAATGCATGCTATATGCCAGCAAATTTGGAAAACACAAGAATGGCCATCAGACTGGAAAAAATCAACTTATATCCCCATACCAAAAAAGGGAAACACTAAAGAATGTTCAAACTATCGACCAGTGGCACTCATTTCACATGCCAGTAAGGTAATGCTCAAGATCCTGCAAGGTAGACTTCAGCAATTCATGGAGCGAGAATTGCCAGATGTATAAGCTGGGTTTAGAAAAGGCAGAGGAACTAGGGACCAAATTGCCAATATCCGCTGGATAATGGAAAAAGCCAGGGAGTTTCAGAAAAACATGTATTTCCATATCTGGACTCACTAGAGGTCTGTCCTAGAAATGATCACTAATGCAGCAGCTCTGTTTTTCACCCCAACTGTCTTGATCCAAATTTTTGTTTCAGGAGCTCTAAAGTGAATTCCACTTTGTAAGTGCTGGCGTCCATTCTCTGGAAGAAGAGTCGAATACAAGGGTCCGCACAACCGGACCATATATGAAGAGGACTACCCGTTCACGTCCCTGAAGGCTGAAGTCCAGCTCGGAGAGGCCTCCTCGAAAGAGACGCCACCTTTCCCGGGCGCCGCACTTTCCCCTTCGGATGGGAAAGGCCACAAGGCGGAAGTAGAAGCCGGAGATGGGATCTTGCTGAGCATCGTTTCCACCAACCCGAGCTGAAGGCTGGTGGATTTTCCCCTTAGAGGCACAGACTGCTGAGTTGCTGAAAACGCGGAGCGGCGGAAGAACCGGAGGAGGCGGCGGCGCGTGACGAGGAGAGGGAAGGGAAGGGGCTGGGGCTTCGGCAGCAGTAGCGGTAGGGAGTCCTCCGGCTGGCTGCTGCCGCTGCCTTGCTTCTCTGCGTCCGCCCACCACCCCCAAGCCCAGCACCGGCAGCGCCCGCGGGGGGACGGGAGTGCCTCCAAGCCGTCCCCGACGGGCCTCCGCCCGCTCCCTCTGCGCTCGGCACTCCAGGCTGATTCCCTCCCTCTTATCCTCGCTCGGTTCCTGCCCAGCGCCATGGCGGCGGCGGCCGAGCCTGGCAGTAACGGCGGCGGCGGCCGATACCAGCAGGTGAGGAGCGGCTCGCAACTGGGCCGAACGGATCACGCGACAGCCGCGGTCTTTTAGGCCGCGGCCGGGTTGGGGTTGGTGCGAAGCGAGGCGCCGAGGCCAGCGCTGCTGTCGCCGTCTGAAAGCGCCTCCGGCTAGAAGCGAGGAAACCTTAAACCCCTCGACCCCAGTAAAGTCTTTTTTTTTTTTTTTTTTGGTTGCTTCCATTTTGGCCTCTTATTTGTAAGGCAACTCCGATGTTTGCTCCGCCCCCCTTTAAATTGCCCATCCGGTTCCCCCCCCTTACTTGGTATTAGTTTTAAAGGCCAAAGGAGAGAATATTTTTTTTCCAACCATTTGCTCCGTTCGGTAACTGCAGCAGCGATGGAATAAGCAATTTACTTCTCTTCCCCAGGCTTTAGGATGCAATTTGATCGTAATGTAGGAAAAGGCAAAAACACCTCTCCTAAATAAAGCATTCTCGGTTTGTGCAATTGTTGACTGGTTTGGTTATTGACCGACTCCATATTGTAAGGATGAACTCTTCTAAGATTAGGGAGTTATGCAGTAAAAGTATCTTTTCATACTCAAAACCCTAATGATTAAAGACAGCGGTAAAACGAGAGATGCTCATCCATTTGGCCTTCTAGGCGCTGCTTACAGATGGGGAATTTAACGTGCGCCGATTGTGTGAAGGCAAGGTGGTACTGTAGTTACGCCGGATTAATTAATGGCGTAAGAGTGTGATGTAGGTCGGAAATTGTCGGGAGGCCTAATTCTTTTGATCTCTGGGGTTTTCCGTATCCAAACTAGATAGTAAAACAGCAGAGAACACTGCATATTCCAGAACTCTTAAATCTGCACGATGTGAAATTCAAATTCAATGAGCCAACTGGTCCCCTGCCTAAAAGGACTCTTTGTCAGAAAAAAGGATTTATTGAAATACAGCATTGGGTAGAATATTACAATTACTGTATATGTATTAAAAATGAGGAATAAATTAACCTAAATACGTTATGGGAAGATTTGGGATCAGCATTCTTAATCAAAATCTGGGATGGGGAAACTGGCCCACCAAGCGTTGCTACACAATTCCCTGCATCCCATATCATTAGCATCGTTTAATTGGATTTCAATTGCAGTTTCAGTATTCATTTGAAACTATTGTTCACAAAGTCTTGTTATTACCGAAGTGTCTTGCAGGTTAGAACCCCAAGAGAATATCACATTGCCTTTTGAGTTTTTGTAATTACAAAGGGTAATTAAATAGATGTCTCTTTGTTTAGCTGATAGTTTTGAGAGGGTTTAAAGCAGGTATGTACATACAGTACTGCAAGATTAGGTTCAGAACTAATTTAAAGCTGACATTTCAGTTTGGAGCCTAAATCCAAATTTTTATACTTAACATAATCATTTGAAGTTAGCTGTAACTTTTTGTTCGTTATTTTTTTGACAGACATTTCAGGAAAGCTAGTTCTTACGAAGGAAAGACTTGCCAAATTTCTGACAAATAAAAGAGTACTTTACGTTCTGTGCCTTTCTGTTTTGATTTTTTAAAAAGAGAACTACGTTTTTTATTTCTTGATAGAACTGAAAGGTGTGTGAATAGAAGCTCCTTCTGAAGGGCTTAAGCCTGCTAAGTTTCAAATGAACATATTCAGGTTTTATTGTACAAAAATGCCATTTTTGTATTAGATTTTTTTTAACAGCCATAGCTTTAATTTTAAAGGGAAACACATTTAAAAATATTGGATCCAAACAGATCAGGTTTTGCAGGCACACTGTTTGGTTCCTCCTGAATCTTTGGAAGGTTCTTATTTAATTTTGTCTGCTTTGGAGAAGCCCCATTTCAGTCTAAACATCTCCCAAGTTGTTTTAACTCAACTTCATTCAGGGTGAGATTCAGTTAAAGGTCAAATGCTATTGAGTACCAGGACACATCCATATTGTTTTTTGCAACAATACAGAACTAGTTAGTATTGCCTTTGGAGCTATTTTTTCCTAAGAATTCCCATTGTAATCTACAGCCATGGAGTTTTATTTATTTATTTATATTTCAAATTTCTGTCACTGCCCATCTCCCCCAAAGGGGAACTCTGGGTGGTTTACAACACAATAAACAAAACCATAAAACATCCTGATGGACTTCCATTGAAATACTAACCAGATTTGACCTTGCTTATTTTTTTTTCTGAGAGTAGCCAAGGTTGGCTAGGTACTAACCTAGCTATGACAAAACCATGATTTAAACCATGCTTGCTAACATAGAAATCAAAGGGTTTTGAGGCTTAAAAGGGAAATATGTTGGTGGGAAATCATTGAGAAATGATGATACTTTAAGTCATTTATATGAAAATGTTGATATTTCATTATTTATTTGTTTGTTTGCTCTGGCTTGTATGCCACTCTAGTCATAATGACTCTTGAGTGACTAACAACTAGTGGGAGGGCATTACTAAGAAGACTTGACTATGGGGTCCCTGCAAATGACAGTCTCTCAGCAGAGGGATCCATAGCAAGTCTCCCCTCCCTAAATCAACCTGGGCTAGATGGTCTTAGAAATATCCAGTACCTGAGCCATGTGAGGTTTAAAGGTGATCACCAACACCTACAATTGCACTTATTTGTTGACAGCTAATGCAGATCCCATAGTAGTGATGTTACATGGGCTAATCTAGACATAACCATAACAACCTGGGCCACCGCATAGTGAACCAGCTGAAACTTCCAGATGGTCCTCAATGATAACCCCATGTAAAAAGCATTACTGTACAGCAATCCAGCAGAGCCTGTTTCAGAAATAACCATGATTGATACCCAAGATGTAATTGCAAAAAAGACACTCTGGCCATGTCTTCCACCCAGTGTTTAAGCAGGAGCTGCAAGTCCAGAAGGACCCCAGGTTGTGAGCCAGCTCTGTCTGTAGGAGTGTAACCTCACCCAGGATTGTTTCTGGAATAATTTGGCTTTTGAATCCATAGCTGCTTCATCTGTGCTTGAATTAAGTTCCTAAAATTGACATGTGTTTTTTTAATTAAGGGTAAAGGAGTTTTTTGAAGTGCTAGTGATGGCTTGAATGGTTCCTAAATTTCCCTATGTATGTATACGCAATTGAGGACTAGAGGGATATGCATTGGAACTGAACTTCAAGTATAATCAAGGATACAGTGGTGAGGCTGAACTGAAGTGTTAGCTTCAGTCATGTTTACCGTTGTGTGTGTACCTTCCATTCAAGTTCATATAATTCTGGAAATATTTTTGGAGATTATAAGTAACAAATTTCTACTTCATAGGAATTTAGGTGAACTTTTTTTGGATTCAGTAACTGCAGGACTATAAAAAGGGCCTGATTGTGATGAGGCCTGGAATAATGCTGTTTTAGAACAATAGCCATGCATGGTTCCTAATACTGTAAGTTGTAACCACTGATTATGAAATGGAGTTTGCTGAAAAAATCCAGGAGTTATTATTTATATTGTGCTGTCATGCCATCCAGGAGTGGCATGACAGCACAATATGTATATTAGAAGTAAGTCTCATTGTTCTATGGGACTTGTACTCAGGTTTGTGTATGTATTAGATTGTGGCCATAATCATTTTATTTAGAGTCATTAGATTAGTTAAGAATTGGGTTGCATGGTAATAATTGTCAGCCCTCCCAGGTAAACCAGACAAGAAACATGATGAGATGAGCTAATTCTACTTTATTGTAAGGCTACGTTAACAGAATCTTGCAAGTCTGAAGTACAAATCTGCCACCCACCCTATTTACCGCCAGAGTAATTAGGGTGCGTCCTTTCTAAGTTTCTTTCCTTGGCTGTTACTCTGTTGCGGTCTTCTTTCTCTTCTATCTGATCGTTCCCTAGGCAGCATCTTTTCCACTGTCTTCCAAGGCCACCCTCACATTCCATCACAATAATTGAACATGCACGGACTTCTAAAAATGGATTTGTCCCATTTTCAGGAATGATTTTTAAAATTTACCTTACTTTAATATTTTAATTTTATGCCTTAGTTGATCCTTTGTTATCTTGTTTGTGTTTATTTTTGGCCAAAATCTTGAAGCCAGTTTTTATTCATGTTTTTTAGGATATTCTGTTGAACAAGTGATAATTAATCACATAACTTACTATCTTACAGTTTCAAAAACTTTCCCCAGAAAAACCCGAAAACAAGGATAGAGTATTCATGTTTTGGGGGAGGGAATTTTATTAATTTTTGTTTTTGGATGCATATTTGGAACTCTTTGTATATATGTAATTAGCACAGCATACCTCTAAGGATATATATTGTAAATATATTCTTATCTCAAAATTATATAATTAATTATATATACTACATAATCAGTGAGCACTGCTAAGAGACATGCATTTATTTCCCTGATAGCATATGAGAAATTGTGAGATAGAGCTTATAGTTGTTAGTAGTGGTGCATTGTTTGGAAGAAAGTGAAGTCCATCAATTTTGTTTAACATAAGACCCTTTTGAATGGTGTTAGCCTCTTATTTTCAAAATGATAAAGGTTGCAAATCTAACATTATGTTAGTTCTTATTTGGGGAAATTATTCTTTTTAGGTTTTTTTCTGTAATTCCAGACTTCAGAGTATGTGGATTGGCACTTAAACTTTATAAATATGTTTTCGTTGAATTCTGAGGACAGCCTCAAATCTATGTTTTAGCAGGGTGCATAAGGATGCACACATGAGATATGTCAGATGTGGTCTTCTGCCTTCTACAAAGGAAAGTCTCTAATCCTTCTACCCACAATCCTACTGCATTTTCCTCACTACTTCTGGAAAGAGACTGTTTAGTAAAACATCTGCCATTAGCTACTTTTCCCCAGATAAAATATATTTGATGCCAGTGCTACAAAACCGTTGCCAAATACTTTGGCTTCCATTAGTCCATGGTGAAGCAGATAATGTACAAGTGGAAAAAATGCAACATTATCGTTACTTTTCCCAGAAGCAGTCATCCAAGAAAAGTCACTACAAGTATTAGGGATATACTACTTTGAGAGGTTGCAAAAAGCTACGGGGTAATGTCTGAAAATCTGCAGGTCATTTGAATCTGATGGGTCTGATAATCTATACTCACACACTCACAATCTTAACCTCTTTTTTTAACCTTAGCTGTATTTACTTCTAAGTCCTTAAATTTTCTCCAGCTCTGCCCAACCACATCTGTCTCATAACCACTTTTGTGGCCTCAGTCAACTTGGGTTGAAGGCTGGTGTTGTCATCTGTTTCACCACTTCTTGAACATTGCTGCTGTCAGATATTTACTTTCCTGGTTGTTGGTGGCAGTGATGGCTGCCACTCAGAATTGCACAAACTGCCCAATTCTTCACCTTGCCGGGACTTCTCCCCTGGAGTTGTAGGTTTTCTGAACCTTTCTGCCTTGCCACCATCTGTTACTGTGCTAGAGTTAATTACAGCTCAATAGGCATTTTTGTGGCTGTTGATATTATTGCACTTGCTGGTCTCGCTGACATTCTGCTCCGCTCCCACTCATCTGTAGGCGTTTATCAGCTATTCTTGCTGGGCTGTTACTGCTTTGCCAATTCTGCTGTCCATAGATTCCTTTCTGGAACTGCTGCTACTCCTGGGCTCAGTTTCGGTGCCTTAGGCTCTTTCTGGGCTATTTTCTTATTACTCTCTTTTCAATTTTTGTTCCTTATCTCTTTGTTTCTTGTATCTCCTTCTTCAGCTTTTCTTCATTGCTGCCACTCTTTTTTTCTCCTCCATAATTTCTTTTCCAGCCAGATGCTTTTTTTTGCAGAGTTGATACCTCAAGTACAGGAAGGGCAGGGCCCTTAAAAGATAATGAGTGAGGAAGGAATAAGGGCATTTTTTGCCATGCCTCCTTTGTCTCATGCCCCTCCAGCATTGCCTGATGTCAGTGTTCTTGAGTCTACCATGAGCAAACAAGAGTGGTATGTGTGGGAGGATACCAAGGAAGAAGCCACTGCTTTCCAGAAAGCTCATTGCTGCTTCTCTCAATTTTGCCAGAGACCACTTAGATGATTCAGTAGTCTGTTAGAACAGTGTTCTGTGAGCAGATGAAATAAAAATGGAACTCTTTGGCATTAACAAGAAATGTTGTGTTTGGAGAAAATCTCCGCAAAAGAACTTCATCCCAACTATGAAAGGCAGTGTGAGTATCATGTTTGAGGCTTTGCAGCCTCAAGATCTGGATGGCTTGTAGTCATTGAAGGAACAATGGATTATGGATTGTACCATTAAATTCTACAGAGAATATCAGAATAACTTAACCCGAAGCTTAAAATAATGTAGTCATGCAGTATGATAGTGATCCTAACAAAAATCTAAAACAGAATGCCTGAAGCAAAAGCAATTCTGCGTTTTGGAATGGCTAAGACAAAGTCCTGACCTTAACCCAATTAAAATGTGGCATGACTTGAAACGAACAGTTCATGCAAGACAGCCTCCACATATCAATGAGTTGAAGCAGTTCTGTAAAGGGAAATGGGCTCAAATAATCCCAAGCATTATGTGGGATTGATCTACAGGCTTAGGGAACATTTGGTTGAAGTCATTGCTCCAGTACAGTTATGTCATAACTGTTTGGGTATAAAAGAGTATGAAAATAACCTTGAAGAAGGAATGCAAGAACTTTTAGTAAATGAGAAGTCTGTCCTGGGAAAGAAGAAGGGGTGAGTGAGAAGCCCAAGATACTGTTTCTTTTACTATAAAAGGGGGCAGAAGGATACTCTGGCAAGATTTCACGATTCTGTTATTATAACCTATAATAATAAAGTAGAGTTCCAGTGGTCCTTGCATTTTCTGTTCCCTGACTTGGCCTACCTCAAAGGACTGACATTGGTTTTGAAAGCCTCACTACTCTCCAATCAGAGAGGCATTGAATCTTACTTTAGATTGGGAAGATAATATCAGATCCTTGGGGCACCCTGCTGTCTGCAGAACAACTAACTGAAGCATTATTACAATATCAGCAGTAAGTGGATGTACAAATAACAAACCCACATAATGCTTTGGGTACAACCATTACATCAGTTGTGGCAAAGCTTGCTTCAGACAACAGTGGCTCAATAGCCTGCAACCCAAACAATATTACTTCACTCCCAGGGAAGTTTGCAGCTGCAATTTTGGAGATCCCAGGATCAATTTCTGACTTCATGACTCAGTGTGAATGGCCTATGGTTGTTCAGCCAGCAGTATTTCCTATAGATTTGTCATGAGTAATGATGGCGAGCAGGAGGGGGCCTCGATCCAGGGTGGAAAACACATGCGTAGTACTGAGGAATTAAGCAGCCATTCAAAGAGACACAGATCAGACCCACCTTAGCCTTTGGGGTTTATATGTCTGGGTTTTTCCCACGCTTCTTCAGTTTGTTAGGATTCTGTTTATATAGTAGTAATAAACACTAGAGACCTACTCCTCATCTCAGTGTGATTTCTGACTGTTAGGACAAGATTAATTTACTGGTGTAGGCTTTTCAGATACAAATACAAGAGCTCAGGCAGTCCCTGTTCAGTTGCCTGTGAACTGCCAAAAAGTATACTACAAAGCATCTCACTCTGCCTCTGAAAGTGCCAACCACAGCTGCCAGCAAAACGTGATGACACCAAAAAATTAGACCATGGCCTTTCAACCAGGAAGCTCATCGCTGCTTGATTCCCATAGATTGCTCCAGCTATGCCTTTGTTCTGAGTCTGCTGAAAAAAGGGATTGCCTAATGGGCTGTGCCTCTCACTGAGGGCAATGATCCATTGCTGGATAATTACCAGAACATCATGCAAAGTTTTAGAGCTGCTTTTGATGATTCAGCAAGGAAAGCAATACTAAATCAGGAGAAAGCAAAGCAATTGCAGAGTTTGTAACTACCTACCGGACTTCCAGTTATATGTCAGAAATGTGGAATAGAAGGACTTGCTGATGAACTGAGAGAACTGTTCCAGCATTGTGTGATAATTACTGGGGGATTGGAGGAGTTGAGTACAGAGGAAGGAATAAGGGGACAAGGTTATATATCCTCTCTGCACCACTAACCCCCCCCCCCCACCTCCGGTCACCAACTCCAGAGAATCCATGCAAACAGGAGGAGTAAAAAGATCCTTGTCTGCAGCAGAGAAGGATGAGATGAGAAAAAAGATCTTGGTTTGTGTTTCTGCTGTGAAGCCCAGGACACCTAGCCAAGACTTGTCCCACTAAAGTACAGACTCTGAATCAGTTACTAAAACTGCATCTGTGAAACTGCAGGTTGCACAGCAAGCCAATACCCGAATCACTCCAGAGCATCATCTTTGGGAAATTTCACAGGCTCCTCTCTCAAGAGCTTGGCAGGGGGGCCATGAGACAATTAAGAATAGTTTAGACAGCTGGCAACAGGCAAGTGCATTTTATTATCCCTGTTACTCTTTCTAGACTTTCAGGCTTAGAAATACAACTCTCCACTGTTTGTTTGTTTGTTTGTTTATTATCCTGCCTTTATTATTTCTATAAATAACTCAAGGCGGCAAACATACAAAATACTCCTTCCTCCTCCTATTTTCCCCACAACAAGAATCATATGAGGTGAGTTGGGCTGAGAGAGAATGACTGGCCCAAGGTCCCCCAGCTGGCTTTCATGCCTGATGTGACAGCCAACCATAGATGAGATCACAGTGCAACAGTTTAAATTGTCCACATAATTATTAGAGAAACCTATGTTTGTGGAAACAATTGACAGGCAAGCGCTTCAAGCTGGTTGCAATGTGCAACACCTTTGCAACCGTGACTGTCAAATTACACCCACTTTTGGAAGGCCCTATTCCACCTGTTAGACGTTTGAATTCATTTGTCATCTAGTTGTCTGGCATCAAATGGAAATTTTAAAAGGTGAGGTGCTATATCTGATACCAGCAGGACAACTGAAATGAATTTGCCTATAACAACTCTGTACATTCCTCTGTAGGTACATCTCCCTTTTAGGCCATTTATGGCTACCATCCCCACATCTTGCTCTCCAGAACTCCATCATCCACTGTTGCTCATGCCTTGGGACTTTCTACAGGAGAGACAGGCTGCTCAACTCCTCATAAAGGAACAGATTTGACCAAGGCTGCATACAGAAGTGTTGCAGATGCACACAAGCAAGAGGGTTCCAAGATTCTGGTGGGACATTTGGTGTGGCTTTCCACTAGGTTTTCACATTCTGCACCACCATCTAAAAAGCTGGATTCAAAGTTTATTGGACTCTTCCCAGTTACCCAGAAAATTAACCTAATGGCCTTTCATTTGCAATTGCCTGCTTCACTGAAGGGTTTATCTGGTCTTCTGTTAGTCACTGTTCATTTGTGAGGAGCCTCTCTGTCCCTTGCATTCAAAAACCCGAGACTAGGTATAGAGGGGTATGTCGATAACCCTAAAGAAGGAATGCAAGAACTCTTAAGTAAACAACTCAGTCTTGGGAAAGAAGAAGGGGTAAGAAATAAACTCAAGTCCATCTTGTTTCTATGTGGCATAAGAAAGGACAGAGAAAAGCTCTGTCAAGTTTTCAAGATTCTGTTATGTCCTATATCAATGAAGTAGTATTCCAGTGGTCCTTGTGTTGCCTGTTCCCCAACCTGACCTATCTTGAAGGGCTGACATCAGTGCAGTGTCCTTCCAAGGATGGCAGAAGGTGGCGTCCATAAATTGGAGATAATTATTTTGTTCTTTAGTAAATATATGCTTTGTAAAGTAGTCCTATTCAACTTTGTCATATGCATATCTAAACATAAAGATAAATGTATGTCTTTTTCTTTTTTCTTTTCTTTATCTTTTACATAAATTGAGGTGTGTGTGTGATGCTACCATAATCCTGTATTTTTCACATTGCTGCTAGAAATCTTGAAGAATTCCCCTGTGTTACCATAGCAACAGGATGAATTTGACGAGCGGTATCAGCAGTCACTAAGCTCATATGCATCGCTATTTGGTGACTGAGCAGTTTTTGCTCCACTGAATTAAGCTACTTAGTTACAGTTTAGTAATAGAAGTATATGTTTCATTTTCCAATTTTTCTTTGGTGGTTATGAGGAGAAGCTTGCAATGTTGTTCCTAATAACATAAGCAATTTTGATTCTCTGATGGTTTGAAGGGGGATGTGAGACCCAAATAGAAAATTCTTTTAAGGCTCAGAATTCTTTCATTAATATTTGAAAGTACATGGAAAGAAATACGAATTTCTCTTAGGGATTCCATGGTCTCTAATTATTTCTATATAATTAGGTTTTACTCCAATTGGTTATAATTTCCTCCCATCCACACTGTGTTTTTTTTTTAATATGAATTTAAGATTAGTAGTAACCAGGCTTTTTTCTTTTTCTTTTTAAAAAGAAATGTAACCACTTGTAAATAAGTACAATAAAATATTCTGCATTACAGTGTTGTATTTATTGAACATAGGATCTTTATTTCAACATACTTTTTAAAGGAAAAGATGCCAAACATATTAGGAAAAGTTATTTAACAGATGACAAATAGTACTAATATTTCCTTAGTAGATACTTTATTCAGAAATTACAGGTATTCTTATTGCATTAGACAAAGAACTGTTAGTCATTTAACCTGAACCAAGCAATTATTTTATCTCACTGCTCAAGTTTTAAATGAAGAATAAGAACAATTTGGGCTGGTTAGCACATTTGGAATTTTGAGACTTTTCTGTGGATATGCTAACAAAATGACCACCTCTAGAGGCTTGTGTGGTTGCAAAATGGCTGCTATAATGGATGTGGCATATTACAAAGAACTTACCTTCCAAGATGCTCTCTATCGCCTTGTGAACTGAGGGGAGTCATCTTCCATTTACAGAGAATGTCCTAATTCAGGAAGAAAGGTGATTAGAAGATGTATTAAAAGTGAATATGCATGTGGTTGAAATGGAGGTAGGAGAGAGCAAGATGCCCTCCAGGCCATGCTTACCTGTAATTCCAGGTGTCATTTGAATGCCCACCTTAGCATTCCAGTCTCTTGTAATGAAAATAACGTCTCTTTTAGGCATGTCGTCCAGTAGGTGCTGCAGATCCTCATAGAACTGATCTACTTCAGCATCTGTGGTTGGGGTGTATATTTGGATCACTGTGATGTTAAATGACTTAACCTGAATTCAATTTGAGACCATTCTATCGTTTTTTGGATTGTATCCAAGCAGTGCTTTAGCCACTTTATTACTAATTATGAAGGGTACTCCATTTCTTCTGTGGTCCTCTTGTCCACAGTAGTAGATCTGGTGGTCATCTGATGTGAAGTGGCCCATTCCAGTCCATTTCAGTTCACTGAGGCCCAAAATGTCTATCTTTAATCTTGACATCTCACCAATAACCACATCCAATTTGCCCTGGCTCATAGAACTTACATTCCAGGTTCCAATGGTGTGTTGATCCTTTGAACATCGTACAACCTGGGTTTAGAAAAGGCAGAGGAACTAGGGATCAAATTGCCAATATCCGCTGGATAATGGAAAAAGCCAGGGAGTTTCAGAAAAACATCTATTTCTGTTTTATTGACTAAAACAGCCTTTGACTCTGTGGACCATAACAAATTGTGGCAAGTTCTTAGCGGTATGGGGATACCAACTCATCTTGTCTGCCTCTGTATAATGACCAAGTAGCAACGGTAAGAACAGACCACGGAACAACTGACTGGTTTAAGATTGGGAAAGGAGTACGGCAGGATTGTATACTCTCACCCTACCTATTCAACTTGTACGCAGAACACATCATGCGATGTACTGGGCTTGAAGAATTCAAGGCTGGGGTTAAAATTGCTGGAAGAAACATTAACAGTCTCAGATATGCAGATGATACCACTTTGATGGCTGAAAGCGAGGAGGAATGGAGGAGCCTTATGATGAAGGTGAAAGAAGAAAGTGCAAAAGCTGGGTTGCAGTTAAACCCCAAAAAACCAAGATTATGGCAACCAGCTTGATTGATAACTGGCAAATAGAGGGAGAAAATGTAGAAGCAGTGAAAGACTTTGTATTTCTAGGTGCGAAGATTACTGCAGATGCTGACTGCAGTCAGGAAATCAGAAGACGCTTAATCCTTGGGAGAAGAGCAATGACAAAACTCAATAAAATAGTTAAGAGCAGAGACATCACACTGACAACAAAGGGCCGCATAGTTAAAGCAATGGTGTTCCCCTTAGTAACATATGGCTGTGAGAGCTGGACCATAAGGAAGGCTGAGAGAAGGAAGATAGATGCTTTTGAACTGTGGTGTTGGAGGAAAATTCTGAGAGTGCCTTGGACTGCAAGAAGATCAAAGCAGTCCATCCTCCAGGAAATAAAGCGAGACTGCTCACTTGAGGGAATGATATTAAAGGCCAAACTGAAATACTTTGGCCACATAATGAGAAGACAGGACACCCTGGAGAAGGTGCTGATGTGGAAGGCAAAAGGAGGAGGGGCTGACCAAGGGCAAGGTGGATGGATGATATTCTAGAGTTGATGGCTCGTCCTTGGGGGAGCTGGGGGTGTTGATGACCGACAGGAAGCTCTGGCATGGGCTGGTCCATGAAGTCACAAAGAGTCGGAAGTGACTGAATGAATAAACAACAACATTAATTCTGACCTCCCCTTGTTCTGCTCCTTGTGTAGAGAGTATATTACTTAATGAAGATCCTCCTCTATCCTGAGAGGCTTCCATGCAAATGAAGGTTCAACAAAATAATCAGTGTAGGGTTTCTATGAGTAGGGAAGCTTTCCGTTGGAGATACTCATTTCCCTAGATATACAGGAGAATAGGCCAACAACTGTAAAGAATTACGTTAGAGCCACTTAATCAGTGAGACTTACTAGAGTAAGCATGCATAGGTTTCCTTGTGCTTGCAGCTTAGAAGTTCAGTACCCCAGATTTCTCCCCTCTAATGTCTGTGAAATAAGCAGAGCTTAAACAGATCTATTACCACAATAGCAGCTACCTATGATATTTAATTAGGAGTAGACCTTAGTAGAATTTAAACTTAGTAGAATTTATTACAGGGTAAGCATCCATTGGTTTACTTACTCGAACCAAGATTTCTATAGGTTGTGAGTCTGAACATGATTTTGTGAGAAAGTAATTTGTTTTTGAAATAATGGTGGAGGCATGTAGGTGGGGTTTTTTTTTGTTTTTTTGTTTTTACCTTTTCTACTTTTGTGGGGTAGAGGGGACAATTATTCTTTGTAGGTACAAACCTATTGGCAACTTAAAATTTGCTTCAGATGTATTCCAGGAAGTCACCAAAAATTGACTGTGAACATAATTTATAAATGTTTTTTGTTCCCTTAATGTTAAATATTTCTAGGTTGTGTTAGCAAGATTGTAATCAAATTGCTAAAGCTATTTCTGGCGGTGCATTTAATTACTCATCTTAGTTGAAGGTTTCAGAAGAAACTGGAAAAAATTACAGAATAACTCTTAATATTTCTAGTGCAGCTTTATTATCCATTTCCCAAGATTTATAAAATGAAAATTAATTCCATTTTTGTTGTTAGCTGTCAGATTTACTGTAGCAAAACACTGGCAAATTAAAGTACATCTTGCTTTGGATCAGTGGTTTTTTAAAATGTGGACAATAACATTAACTGATTAACGCAAAAACAAAAAGATTTTGAAAACACTTTTACAGAAGGTTAGTTTCATTTATGTCTGATTTCTATTGTTTAGTTATATTAATAAAGAAATTCCTGATATACTGCCTCTGTCTTTGCAGACAGAAGTACTGAATATGGATGTTTGAAACTTTGTAAATCAAACCATAGCTCTTAAAATTACATGTGTATATATGTATAAACTATGGGGTTCAGTTTTAAAAAGTGCTCCCTTAGCTATTTTTAAAAATCATTTAATATTTTTGAGTAACCTGAAAAAAAATTATTGAATACTTAACACATCTACTTTCTTACATTTCCTACAGAAAATCAAGGAAAACAACTATTTTTCAGTGGTTTCTGCTTATTTTTTGATGTCATGACTTTTGAAATACATTAAGGGCTGAAAAAACGTGGCTGAGAAGCCATATTCAGCCATATTGCACCCCCTCACCCCAATTCACATATGCTAAGTCATATTGTGGTTACTAGAGTGATACATTATAGCTCTGTTTTTGGGGACCAGAACCAGACAACTATGGCTTGATCAAACCATTGCTAAAATCTTACATTAATGTTATATCTGAACACAGTAGTATCCATGATCATTTTCATGATTCTTCATAGGTTTTCTTGGTCTACCCTGCTAGTCAACATAATAATATATTTTTTAAAAAGTGTAATTCAAAAGTAGTTTTGTTAATGGCATTGAAGGGTGTGTGTTTGGGAGGAGGGGAGAGTATTCACAAGACTTTCATGCTTGCCCAAATTCTTGGGTGATTATAGAGCACAGGTTTCCACGGTGTTCCAAGATACTGCCATAGTTTTAATAAGAGAAACAGCAATAACAGTTTAATGCATATGTATGTTTTTGTGAAAACTGTGTAATTTTTAAAAAGTCTGAATTTAGTGCGAACTAGTATGAGAAAGTCTATGTTTTTACAAGCTTAAAACTAAAATACTTGTTAACAAAGGTCACAACCAAAGAAAGTGAAATGGAACTCCATGCTTTCTCAGAAATGGAATGACCTTGTCCAGATCTTAGATTCAGGTGCTACTTCTCCCATCCCCTAACATGCAAAGAGAGGAGATTAAAACTTTTAGTTCAAAATTGACCAGTTTTTATTTATTTATCAAATTTGTTATTGCCCATCTCCTCCCACCAGAGGGACTCTGGGCAGTTTACAACAAATTAATCAATAAAACCATAGATGTACAATATAATTAATATATAAAAATATAATATATAAAATACAATTACAGTAGACAATAACTACACAAAAAATAAGATCCAAATGGCAGATGATCTAACTCAGTCCTTGTGCGTGGCGAGCACTTTAGAGCACTAGCCATCCCCAAGCATGACTATTTCCCTTCCCGCCCCAAGCCACGTGGCAGAGCCAGGTCTTCAGATTCCTCCGGAAGGCCAGGAGCGAAGGGGCCAACCTCACCTCTGGGGGTAGGATGTTTCAGAGGGTGGGAGCTACTGCAGAGAAGGACCTGGACCCCGCCAGATGGAATTCTTTTACCGATGAGGTCCACAACATGCCCTCTCTGCATGATCGGGTGGGACGGGTTGATATAACGGGGAAGAGGCAGTCCCTCAGGAAGCCTGGCCCCATGCCATGTAGGGCTTTAAAGGTGATAACTAACACCTTGAATTGGACCCAGCAGCAAACTGGTACCCAATGCAGCTTGCGTATAGAGGTGTTATATGCGCCCTTCTAGGAAATATATATAGGAATATATATATAAGAAAATGTGGCTTGCTTCATGCTTCCTTACGAAGAAATACGTTTTGCCTCTATGAATGCTTACAGCCCCATCGTATGCATGTTACTAAGTCCCACTTTATTCAGTAAAGCATAATTTCACATGTGCGTGGGAGTATGGCCTTATTCATCATGCATGTAATCTGGTTCAGTGTCTTTCCCAAGCACCCATCTATATATACTTTTTAAGAAAACCTTTCCTGCAATGCAAAAAGCATACAGGGAAGGCAGGTTTAGATTGCTATCTCAGTACTATTTAGCTGTGAATTAAAATGTTTACTTCTTTTCTTCAAAAATAAAAAGTATGTTTGTGAAGGAAAAAATGTCATTCAGAATTAATAACTGGGTTTAAAAAGTGATTTCTATCTCTCTTAGAGGGTTGATTGAAGAATTAAATATTTTAAAAGCATTGAAATTTCTTGAATTATGAACCATTTAAAATATGCATTATTGTTATAAGTGATTTCTGTTTTGTGCCTCATCAAGATTAATCTGATCCTTTTACTCATGCATTATAATCAGTTTAAATTAAAAAAAATTCTTCTCAGTTGCAGAATGAGGAGGAACCTGTTGAAAATCTGCAAGTTGTAAATGATTTTCCACCACCTTACAGCAGCATTTCTGGGGAGAATTCAGGTAAAAAAAATGAAATCTAGTATTAGAATAGCTTTCCTGGTGATTGGAGGCATAGCAAAATGTTGTGTAGACAATTTTAATGTTAATCACTCAATAATAAATTAACCATCCTGTTTCTCTTGCCTGCTAGTGTATTTTGACTACAAAGATGAAGCTGGGTTCCCTAAACCTCCTTCATATAATGTAGCTACAACTCTGCCTACCTATGATGAAGCAGAGAGAACTAAAGCAGAAGCTACTATTCCCTTAGTTCCTGGAAGGGTAAGTGTGCTTTGATTCTCTGCACCTTCATATCTAAATAGATCAAAACACTGTGAAATAATGTAAATTTGTTGATGTTGATCTTTGCATATTTTCCAGTGCTGTTTATTAGGTGATTTTTCCTATAAGCATAGTTAGGCCAATACAGCTCTCTGAGGAGTGACTATAAGTTAAGTGGGCTGATGTTACTAGATAAATAACAGGGATAATTTACCAATTTGTGCAGTTTTAGGAAGTGTAGGTAATGCTTTTAAATGCTTTTGTATTCTTGCTTTCTCTTCCTCACTTCAAGTCTCCAGTGTATAGTAATAAAGATGTTATGCTAACTTTCATATTCAATACTTTATTTGCATATTAAATAGAGGTTCACTTAGGTCTTTCTTTTTTCATTTCTCTTTAATTATGATGTTTCATTCATGTGTACAAAATATTTCTCATTCCTCAGTAATTTACACTGAAGTAGGAGAAAATAGGTGTGCTGTATTAAATATTTATTCTCTTTAGGGAAAAGTGACATGCTCTTATTATGGACCAGATTTTTGCTAATTATCTTGATCCATTTATGTCACAGGAGGAAGAGTTTGTGACACGGGATGACTTTGATGATACCGATCAGCTGAGGATAGGAAATGATGGCATTTTCATGCTGACTTTCTTCAGTGAGTACTTTACGCTTAACAAAATCGAAATAGCATTTTATTTATTTATTTATTTATTTATCGTATTTTTATCACTGCCCATCTCCCCCATATGGGGGACTCTGGGCGGTTCACAATTTAAACAGTTTAAAATTCAATAAAATCATAAATAATATCCACCAATAAATATCAATATCAATCAATATAAATATAAATATAAAATGTAGTGAGATCCAAGTAATGGCAGATTAATTCCGCCCAAAGGGGGACAAGACCGGCCCCAGCAGGGCTAGGGAACCAACCAGCCCCAAGAGTGGCTCCTCCTCTCCCCACTCCAGGCATGATGGCAAAACCAGGTCTTCAACCGTTTTCTGAAGTCCAAAAGGGAGGGTGTTCCAAAGGGCGGGAGCTGCTGCAGAGAAGGCCCGCCTCCTGGACCCCACCAGATGGAATTCTCTTGCAGACAGGGTCCGTAGCATGCCCTCTCTGCACGACCGGGTGGGCCGGGTTGATGTAATGGGGATGAGACGGTCCCTCAGGTAGCCTGGACCCATGCCATGTAGGGCTTTTAAGGTGATAACCATCTGATGTTCATATTTTCATAAGGTCATCTATATAATAGATAGGTTTTCTTCTGCTGTGCTGTTACACCGACTTGTACATATACAGCTGTTCATTTTTTAAAATAGTAATTTTATTAAAAATTACAATTGCAAAGATAAAAACTAATATAAACTAAAAAAAGAAAAAATAGAAGGTGCAGAAAAGAAAATAATAGAAAAATAGAAAAGAAAGAAAAAAAGAATAAAGAAACAGAAAATAAATATATAAAGAAATAACTTCCCCCTTCATCACCACAAATATAAACAATTTTAGTAACTTATCACTATCTCTTAAAATACAACAAATGATCTCTTCTTCCCATATCCCATCTCTTATCTATAAACAAATCCTTAAAGCCTCGTCATTCAGTCTTGATCAACAAAAGTCCATTAAGAGTTACCAGAGATAACAACATATCTATTTTAACCTTGATCAAATAAACCAACTTTATATTCCTCCCTTTTACTTTTAACAATTTTGATCTTTAGTCCCTTCAAATAATGTCCTAGAACTTGTTTTCTTTTCATTTTTTCTTTTTCCCTTTTTAGAAAATTCTTCAAAACTTTAACAAGCCTCTTTTGTAAATCCAATATAGGAAAATTATCCAGGTCAGTCTCTTGGTTTGTTATTTGTATATCCCTTTTAATTAAGACATCAGCTGTTTTTTTTTTGTATGTCCAGCGTAGCATCTTTTTCCATATCATTCCAGTAGTCATTTTTAAATCCACTTTCAGATAAGTTTCAATCTTGTCAGATATAACTTGTTCCTCTTCCATAACATCTTTTAAACACAGTCTATCTATAGAGGCAGACACTCTTAAAATAACCGTCTGGGTCCATTGTTCAAAAATATTTGTTTCTTTATTTATTATCCTGCCTTTATTATTTTTATAAACAACTCAAAGCGGTGAACATACCTAATACTCCTTCCTCCTCCTATTTTCCCCACAACAACAACCCTGTGAGGTGAGTTGGGCTGAGAGAGAGTGACTGGCCCAAGGTCACCCAGGTGGTTTTCATGCCTAAGGCAGGACTAGAACTCACACTCCTGGTTTCTAGCCCGTTGCCTGGACCACTAGACCAAACTGGCTCTCTCATATCCTTCAGTATGTGCAGTGTTAAAATATTCTGCTTCATTCTGTATTAGTAAGTCAAATTTAAGTGTTCTTCTCCTTTAATTGTAATCTTTAGTTCCTTCTGGTTCCCTCTAGTGTTCAACCTTCAAAGTTTTATCCTGTCATTTTTTTTAAGGAGAATACAAAACAAAAGCATTTTCCCATTATAAGGCTTATTATAATTAATTCCAAAATCTTATTTCAAATCCATCTGGACTCTTAGTCTGTTTATAACTTTCCAGAATCAAGTTCTAATCACCCTTTTGCTATTTGTTCCAAAAAAATTTTTTTAAGTCATTAAACTTGTATTTAAAACTTACTTCGCTAAGGATTGAAGGAAACGCACCTGGTGTTTTCAGACTCACCAATCCAAAGGTTCCTAATAGCTGAGAAGCAGTTAATAAGCAATTTCCAAAAGTGATTAGAAACAGGAAGTATGTAAGTAACCCAGTGTCCTTAAAGGTACTGACCATGGTTTGAGCAAGATGGCTATTCCCTTGTCTCCCAGAGCTCGAAACCCACCTGAGGCTGCTGTCTTGAAGTCTCCTCGCAAGGAGCAACTGTCTGGAGCACTTGTGGGCGACCTCGAGTCCTCTCCTAGTCTGGAGAGGAATTATGAAGAGCCGGTCTACTCACCGGCTCTTCATTCCACCACGGTCATTGGCTCTGCTTTTAGTGGACCCATCTTCAGTTTGCCATTCTTTGCTAGAAGTCCAAGAGCTGATCATTTTTCACCCAAGAAAAGTCTTGCTTGTCCATTACACCTTTCAATACAAATCTGGAAGGGGATAGTGTAGATAGTGCTAATTTAGGAATGTGATACAGTTTATGCTACCTTTCTATTTTTACTTTGGAGACCTTGAAGTGGAACTTTCAGAAGAATAAAAGGTGGACCTAAATACTTCCACGAATGGACTCCATTGAGTTATACCCAAGCTGCATCTACTTTAGCACTTAGTGCTAAAGTACTTTAGTACTTCATCACAGTGGTTGATGAAATTTCTCTGGGAAGCACAGAATCAGGCAGTTGCCCTCTCCTCTTCTGCCTCTCCAAAGTGATGCTGAGAGGCTTTCTGACTACTAGCCATCTATAGACTTCCTTTTACAGGAGAGCAGTTTTCTTTCTGTAACTTTTCACATTAGTCTTTTTAATTACCCTGCTAAATTCTTCAGGGTATCCTGGTAGCAGCAAATGTATGTTTGTCTTTAAAAAAATTATTTACAGCACTTTTAATTTTTTTAAATTATAGTATGACAATGATCACCATCATCAATAATTAGAACAAAATTAAATCCATTATCTGACATTAAGGTTTGAACTTTAGGCATTTTCTCTGTTTTGCTTTTTTAGTGGCATTCCTTTTCAACTGGATTGGATTCTTCCTCTCTTTCTGCCTGACTACCTCAGCAGCAGGAAGATATGGGGCTATTTCTGGATTTGGTCTCTCTCTCATTAAGTGGATTCTGATTGTCAGGGTAAGTTACAGAATGGAAAAGCAGGTATCACAAGTCTCTGTGTTTGGTACAGAGTTTAGTGCAGGATTCCATTATTATCTCTTTGTGAAAGTCTTAGAAAGCAAATTTAGACAAACTGTTTTATATAATGTAATAGTTTCATTATATTCTGTTTAAGCCCTGTGATCAGTTGTGCAGAGTCCTTAATATACATATGCATGCTAATTTGCTTATTCTCCTTTCAAACTTTTTTGCTTTTTTAACTTATACATTTTATTGTGCAACACTTGGATACATGTTAGGAAACTTGTGTATATTAAAGCCATTTGCTCTTGGATAGGCACTCTACAATTAACAGGAGCCAGTACGGGTTTGTTACAAGCAAATCATGCAAGATTAATCTTTTCTTCTTCTTTGCTAAAGTCATTAGCTTAGTGCATCAGGAGAATGCCACAGACATAATTACCTGGACCTCAAAAAAGCCTTTAATTGGAGTGTCTAATGATATTCTTCTGCATAAAATGGTAAAATATGGGCTATGTGATACTGTTGATAGATGGACTTACAGTTGGTTGAATGACCACACTCCAAGAGTGCTCATTAATAGCATCACTTCATCTTGAAGGGAAGTATTGCATGCACTGCCACAGGGCTCTGTCCTGGACCCTGTGTTGTTCAGCCTTTTTATCAAAGACTTGGATGAGGGAGTTAAGTTGAGGAAATGCTAATCAAGTTTACAGATGACACAAAGCTGGGAAGAGTGCCAAATATTTTAGAGGATGATTTAAAACCATCTAGATGGGCTCAACTCATAGGCTAAATTGAATAGGATGGAGAAACATGCTCTGCTAATAATAGACATTACCATTCAGTTTTGGCATATTTTGGCCAATATACCACAAGTGCAACCAAAGCCCAGTTTTACTGTATTCAGTAGAGACTATCTTGCAAGCCAACATGCTGATTCCTTTGTCCCCCCGACTCGGGATATGGGACAGACCACTGTAAATTAAGTGACCGAATTGGGTTCAGACATAAAACCCAGAGGATTTACTGTGAAGTTTGGTTTACAGTCATGAAATCTTTTATTTTCTGCAGTTTGATCTAAAACACTGCATCTGTTTTTGTCGATCAAATAAGTTATCCATATTTGTTCAATGTATAGGAAGCTGTTTTAATTGTCTATGTTGATTGGTGGCGTTTTTTCAGCAGAACATTTTTATCACTATCTGCTATCTGAGTGTTCTCCCTCTCTCCCATTCTCTCTCTCACACATTCTCTCTCTCTCTCTCTCTGAATGCTAGGAATTGAATCTGAAATTATCTGCATAGAAGACATGATTTGCCACTAGATACATAAATATATGTGTGAACTTCCCATATATATTTATATGGTTCTTTTTTACTCAGTCTAGGCTTCCTAAAGCAGCACATAAAAATAATAAAATCTGTTTGAAAAACTGGATTGGGTAAAATAAAATGCATTTATATATAGAAATTGTAATAATGTTCCTTAAGGATGGAAAGGAATAGATGAACAACATTTTTAAGGAAAAAAGGAGGGAGCTTGAGAACAACTGAAGACAAAACAGTACTTAACTTTGATACCACCTCTCCGTTAACAATATTTTACAAAGTTGTCTTTCAACGTAATTCAGTTTTTCAGATCTGAGAAAAGGCAAAGGCGGATCATTGAAAATCCAAGCATAATTTCAGTGATCATAACTAAGGCAATACATGCTTAAAAGTGATTTGAAGGAAGTGTTTTAGACCTTGTGTGAGCACAGCACATCCCTGCTATTCATTAAAGCAGGTTTTCTTTTTCAGGCTTCCATGCAAAACCGGACAAAATGCAGTTGCTGTAGAAGTTGCATTAACTTTTATGAGTCAACTTCTTAGAATAGCTATGTGTTTTTTTCAGACCCTTAGAAGCCTGTAAAATGAATGGGCTGCTGTAATAAATAACAAATAAATGCTTAGCTCAGGTCATATCCAAAGTACTTCTGAATCAATTCATAGTGTACACAGCCCTACCAGGAACTATGCATGACACAGGTCAGTGCAATTTGTGCATCAAACTTTAATACAAACGGAATAGTTTGTATTTGAGGAAGAATATGCAGAACATCTAGTCACCTATCTTTTCCAAGAGCAGACTTTCCTCATGTTAACTTCAGCAGTAAAGCATTTCATTTTTGCTCTTTTTTTCAGCAAACAGTAAATTATTGCCGTAAGTGTCAGCCCTGTAGAAGCAAAGAGTGGCCATCTTATATTCCCTTCCACTAAGAAAGTATAGGTGCAGATGCTTTGAAGCTGGTATCTACTAAAATATTTCTTCCCAGAAAGAAGTTAATTATTTTAAACGATTAGTATTATCTCATTCCAGTCAGTCACAGCAAATAATTGTAAATGACCAGCAGTTATTTTAATACTAAACTATTCCTGCTTTGGAGGATTTAGCAATTGTTCTGCCTAGCTAGTAATTATGTAGCAGTGTGAAGTATCCCACAGTTGCTTATTAATTTTGCATTTCTCTTTTTTTATTTTTAGTTCTCTACCTATTTCCCTGGCTATTTTGATGGGCAATACTGGCTGTGGTGGGTGTTCCTTGTATTAGGTAAGTGTGTTTCAGTGAATTTATCTTAGTGTTACCAAGTTGTTGTTATTTAATTATTTTACCTGAGGCCATAAATCAAAAGTTGATTTGTAAATTAAAAAAAAACACCTTTTCATAAACATACTTTTCTATCAGCCTTCTGCTTTAATTTAACTTAATTTTTAACTTTAACTTAATTCATTATTTGAGAAAGGTTTAAGAATTTAGGACCCTTTCTAGGGATTTTTAAAAAGGAATCCTGCCACCTAGTGGAGATGTCATTAGTTGCATTTTAAAAAATCTTGTCTGATCCTTGCATTGCCCAAGTGCAAGACTTGCAGCTTAACCAGCTAGGACATGTGGTCAGAGAGAATTGTTGAAGGAAAGAGTCAGATTAGTCAAATCCTTTCAGAAAGTTTGAAGATTATTCAAAATCACTAGAACACAGGCTTAGGTAAATGCATACCACAAATTAGGAGAGAAATTAACAATTTCTGGAGGATAACTATCTAGTTAAATAGCAGTATCAAGGAAATCAAAAAACGCAGGAATGCTTTCTTTAAAAAAAAGCATCTTGTTAAGAGAAGAGAAAACTCCAGATTCTGGTAAAATAAATATTGTTAAATAACTGAATAATGGAAGCCAATATAGTCAGTCTCATGTTTAGGTGCATCTGTGCCCTGCTGCAGCTGTTATAGTTGGTTTCTGTTGTGAACATTTTTTTTAGGTAATACAGGGTCTGTACAATCTGCACTGGCTCCCAGTTTGTTTCTACACACAATTCATTTAGAAATAGATTGAGACCAGGCATCTGAAAGACTACTTCCTCTGATTTGAACTTACCAGCATTTTAAAATTATTTTAAAGGCCAAGAGAGGCTACATTTGGAACATCCGCTCATGGGAGATGATTTTGGCTCCGTTTAGGCCTTAAAAATTGGAATGATTAATGTGCAATTATATTCTTTTTTTTTTCAATTTCTTTTTTTATAGTGCTGTTTTAAATTGTAAGTTGTGTTGGGGAGCAAACTCTAAATTGTGTTGGAGATCTTGCCAAGCACATACATGGACAGTAAAATGCCAAATGAGTATGTGTGCACAATGTTGCATGTTGGGGTAAACGAAGTTGTAAAATAATTGATTACACAGTGCATTGAAACCTTCCCAATATTGCTTTCTGTTTTTGCTTTTGCAACACCTACCATGGCTCTCTCTCTGCAAAAAATAAGTTTGTTGATTATATATTCAGCTAATCTGAAATCTGCTACATGTTTATTTTAGTAAAGAAATAACATGTCTTTAAAGGCTACATACCACAAATATAATCAAGACTTTTGGATTTGTGGCTGGATTCTTGATAAGGAGTATGATGATTATTACAGGAAATTTATTGTTCAAATGCATTAGACCTACATGAACCCAAGAATCATGGGCAAAATTTCACTCCTTAAGTAGAGCTTCCCCATCTTGTTGCTCTGCCTCTAACCATGTATTCAGAACTCTTAAGCTGAATTGTCCTGGCCTATTGTACTGTGCCTGAAACCAGACAATGAATAAAATTATGGTTAAGTATCTTAATCACAGTCTGTAACTGTTAGGAACTATAGGTTATTTGGATATTCCTACCGAAATACAGGAAATAAGTTCCTCTGGGAAGTACATGAAATCACTTGGCGCCACAACTGAATCTTTTTCTGATTTGGAACTCTTCTGTTTATTTTAGTAATGTGACTTAGTAGAACTTGGGGTGAATATTGACTGGCTCAGTATACGTTACAGTATACTGTAATGTTTAGAAGCAAGAAGTAAAAACAACATTTATTGTTCAACTTGAAAAGGTCAACTGAAGTTTGCTTTTCTCTTTGTTGGATAAAATAACAAGCTTGTGGTTAATAAAGCAAAGTTTCCACTTGGATACAGATCTTTTATTCTTTAGAAATATCTTTAGCCTTCTTGAACTTAAGTTACTGTTACTTAAACAACTCACTCTAAGTGCTGGAAGTTATATGAACTTCCACCCAAACCGCCCAGTTCCTTCTCTTCCAGTTGACAGTTTGCCACCAACAGAACTTCAGCCTCTTCCAGTCTCTAGCCCCTCCTTTAGGAACCTGACTAAGATGAGAGGCTCCAGTTTACATTCTTTGAATGACAGGTTCCATTTACCCAGTCATCCCAGTAACCAGGACTCATTTCTGTTAGCTTCCCTTACTCATATCCAGCATGTTATCCAAAATGGGACTGTCTGATTAGTGATCAGCCAGGAAAATGAAGTGGGCTGTTGGGTGGCCTGCAGCAACATCTCCACTGCTCTCAGGTTGCTTTTCAAGATCCCCTTCCCTCCCATATGGAAACTTTGCTTTCAAAACAAATGGGCTAAAGGAAGCATTAGCTTTTCCTACCAACACTGAGGAGTCTTTGCAGGTCTTTCGTTTGTATCATCATCATCATCATCATCATCATCACCACCACCACCACCACAGTTGCTAGAATATGCAAACAGAGGAAACTAAGAGCTGTTTCTGAGTGATTAACTTGACTGTCTGTGGAACCATAAGCAAATTAGACCCTTGACCATACTGTAGTTAATTTTAAGAGTAGTGGCTTGTATGAGTGCTCTGTCTCTCTCTCTCTTTCTGTTTAAGTATAATATAAAGCCTCAAAAGTCATGACTATGTTGTGTTAATTAAAAAAGCTGCAGACTGTCAGAGGGTGGGGAAAGGGACATGAAATTTCCAGATATACACACACCGTTCTTCTCTAAATTACAGTGATGTTTACTGTTTGATTATTATGTGCCATCAAGTTGTTTTTGACTCCTAGTGATCTCATAGATAGATTTTCTCCATGAAATGTTTATTGTTACAGTGCCGTTATATATATATAATTTGTGCTTATTTCTAATATACAGTATATATATAGTGGCCTTATCTTAACAAACTATAATTTCTGGACAGAGATTTTTACAGTTTAACTGTCTTGTTTCCTCTTTTCCTGATTCAGACAGGTGCTCCTTATCATAACTTTGATGTGCTCACTGCCTTAGAAAGCTTCAGTACTTTCACTTCTTGGGCTTACTTTTACCCTACGGCCTAAGCTTACTCTTTCCTGAGCTTCTTGGAATTCCAACACCTTTGTCAAGCTGTCCTTGCCAACATCTGGTTGGTCCTTTCCAAATGTAGCAGTCTTCCACCAGCCAGTCTGCTCTGCAGATCTCTCTTTCTGATCATGTTTGTTCCTGCTGGGTTCTCAGCTACAGATTTTTTCCCCCCAACTATTCCTTGATACGTACATTATCTCCAGTCCACACAGCACAAATACAGCTCCAGAAATGCCCAACAGCCTGCATTGCCTAAGAGATCTGCCCTTTATATGGTTTCATCAAAAGGAACACATGCCTGCTCCCAACTGTCTTCATTAGGATGGAAGCTTCTGTATGTCTGTGTGACAGTGGGTATTGCTTTGGCAAGGAGGAAATAAAAACCCTTGAGACCACTTTACAACTCTGTCCCAGTCAGGGCTCCCAACCCTGCCAAACACTTTCCCTTTTCATCTGTTCTCCATCCCTGACAATTGCTTATGGTTTGAAGATTTTGTCATTTTTTTGAATCAGCAGAAAACCACTTGACTCGCTCCTCATTTCACTTTGTACCACATTGAGGAGTGTAACATATTAAGGAAAACCATAACAAATTAGAAACTGATTGTTAGGCACTTGAACAAACAGTGCTTTTTAGATCAAAGAAAAATAATGTGTTTATCTAAAAATATTTTGTACTTTTCGTATAGGATTTCTTCTGTTTCTCAGAGGATTTATCAATTATGCAAAGGTTCGGAAGATGCCAGAAACATTTTCTACACTCCCCAGGACAAGAGTTCTCTTTATTTACTAAAGGTAATATATTTCAATATACTTTGCTAATTTCTGGGATGTGTGTTAGGGAAAATGTGAAATTTCCTACTTTTTTCCTTTGTTGTTTACAAAGTCAATTTATATTATTTGTTCCATTTGTTGTATTTTTTTGTATGATCACAAATACATTTTTTGTAATTCAGTCATATTGATTCCTGGAAGAAGCTTCCAAATTGCTTTATGAAAATATATTTAAGATATATTTCCTTGACCTATACATAAAACTTCATATACCAAATAGATGTTCACTACTGAATTAGAGGACCCAAGGAGGAGATATTAGTTCAAAAATAAGAAACATGCCTTAAAATACTTCCAGAGAAACTTATCCATGAGAAACCTGCAGGTTATCTATTCAGGACAGGAATTGAAAAATGAAACTTAAATTAGATGTTATTAAATATGTACCTATTACAACTGATCCTTCATTTTCCTTTTTCACTTTTCTTTTTAGCCAGCCAACAGCCGCACAAGCTGTAAGAGTTCCAGAAGTTAATAAGATACATGGTTAGACCACACACAAAATGAAGATTAATTTAGCAGTATGGAACACTTAGGGCAGAAAAATGCCATCATGGCACAGATGGTGTGTAAAAAATGCAGTTAACCACTTGACCTAGAAATAAAAAAAAAAACAACTCTGTGGTTAGGATATCTTTAATGCTTTATTAGGGATTTTGCCCCCCCCCCCATAGCCCTCCTGATCTTAAATTCACACTATATTACAAACTTCTAAGTTTCTTTCAGTGCTAATGTCAAAAGTGGGTTTGACTGGCAGGCTGCTCCTGTTCTTTTGCTTCTGCTGAAATCATTAATTATATTATTTCTTTGAATGTAGGTTTTATAGATAGAAGCTGCTTGATTCCTTGTAACAAGGCACACAAAACTAAACATAGTTGGTTTGGTTTAAATATTCACAACACGATCATGTGGTTTGTTTGATTTTGGCTTGGAATATTGTGTGAGCCCAGCCAGTTGCAGGTACTATATACTTTAAACCATGATTAAATATATGATGGTTTGGCATGATACATACACTGCACTGTTATTTGTGTCGCAATACAATCTGGATGCATTGACTCCAAAGAAAGCCTGTCTGAATTATGTGGAACTTGCTTCGAAATAAGTATGGGTAGGATTATATACTTCATCTTCTGTGTTTAGAGGCCTTTGGTTGCTCTATATACAGCCAAACTCTCTCTTAAACTTTGATTTGTAAGTAATTACCTCTCTGCTTCTAATAATGGGCATTAAGTGGAATTAGGTAGTCTGTAGGGAAATAACAACAAACAATTTTTAAGAAATTATCAATAGTGGGCAATTTTCAGTGTAATAGACAGCTCCTAATGCCTGAACTATGGTTACATCTTCACCAGCTTTTAAAAAAAGTTGTAATAGAAAGCTTCTCTGATTGGTCTTTTTAGGGTACTTCATATAAACTCAGGAAGCTTTCATTTGTGGTGAGGGTAATTAATCTCAATGTTTCTATGATTTTGAAGAAAATTCAGAAAATGTTATTACAGCTGAGAACAATTATGTGTATCGATACTGCTTGAACTAGGGAGTAAATGGAAAGGTTTGATTATTTTGTGACTTAATATCTGCCTGTTTGTTTGAATGAGTTTTTCATTTTTGGCATATTGTGTATATTTAGTTTTGGATATATGTGTGTACCATTTGATGAATTTTGCATCTCTACGGTTAGTAACATCTCTGCTGGCAGGGATTAATAGTCTTGATTGAAAAGATACATAGTTTTCAGGTTGTATTTTGTTAAGTTGTGTCAGGAGCACAACTGGGAAAGAAATTTCTGATCTATTGCAAAACCTCTGGAGCTGTGAGGTCACTCCTTCATATGGAAGATAGGAGTCTTATCACAGGGCCTGAAGTAGCAAATACTTTTCTACCTATTCAAGACATTTAACTACAAAGACCAGGACAGACAAACTGTATATAAAGCAGAACAGAGGTCTCTGTAAAATAATATCAAGAACATGGACATGGGCTTAAAGAGTGATATGAGCAGTATTCCTGAATAAAATGTCCTTGCTTAAGTTGTATACTGATCGGTATCCAGATAGCAGCATTTTTTAATTTAGTTGTTCATATCACTAATATGTAGTTTCATAAAATGAATTTAATAATTTATTGTGGAATTTGAAATGTATTGCCACCTTAAAAAGTGTTTATATTTCTCACCAAGTCTTATTTTTCTGTGGTTTATGATTCTTAAATAGGAGTAAACCACTCAAGGCCAAACATTCTTCCAACTAAGAACTTCAATTTTTGTTCATTCTTAATTTGGTCAGGAGATGGAGACAAAATACCAATTTCTCCCCCACCCTTGTACATTTAACTCAGTGAATGTAAATAAATAGGTATCTGCTATTTAAATTGATAATTAGCAGTCCAAGGGATTTTTTTATGCTGAAGAAACAAGATATGAAGAGCATTTCACTTTTGTTTGGAAACTACTTCCTGTAGTTTTAGTTATGTTAAACTGGATTGAAGAATCAGCATACCATGCTGTTTCATCCTTTGGAAGATCATATAGTTATTTTAAAAACTCTTAGGCAACACAAATTAACATATTCTGCAGAAAATCTTTAATGTACTTGGGTTAAATTTAACAGCTAGTAGTTACACAGTATAATGCAGCTACAAACCAGGGGGAATGTTAATTTAAAATGTAATTGGCAGACCCATTCTTTAAAGGTTCCAATAAAATGTATTTATGATAAGCTGCTATCAGTCATCTGAACCTACCAACTAATTTATCTGGCTGAGAAGTTCTTAAGCATTCTACCAAGAACTTCTCCCTTCACCTCTCAGGCTCCAAGAAAATAGAAATAAAAAGGAAGGTACTTTGGATCCAGTGGCCTGAAGCCCCCAAAATAGAGAAGTTAACAAACTCCTGCCAGTTGTTAAATGCAAGGGGTAGCTCTATAGTGGCAATCTTGCATGTGGGAAAGGCTTTAAAGAGAAATACCCTTAATAATCCAGGCAAAAATGGGTATGATCAAAAACAAAGATGGCAAGGACCTAACAGAAGAAGAAGAGATCAAGAAAAGGTGGCAAGAATATACGGAAGACCTGTATAGGAAGGATAACAATATTGGAGATAGCTTTAACGCTGTGGTCAGTGAGCTAGAGCCAGACATCCTGAAGAGTGAGGTTGAATGGGCCTTAAGAAGCATTGCTAATAACAAGGCAGCAGGAGACGACAGCATCCCAGCTGAACTGTTCAAAATCTTGCAAGATGATGCTGTCAAGGTAATGCATGCTATATGCCAGCAAATTTGGAAAACACAAGAATGGCCATCAGACTGGAAAAAATCAACTTATATCCTCATACCAAAAAAGGGAAACATTAAAGAATGTTCAAACTATTGACCAGTGGCACTCATTTCACATGCCAGTAAGATAATGCTTAAGATCTTGCAAGGTAGACTTCAGCAATTCATTGAGTGAGAATTGCCAGATGTACAAGTTGGGTTTAGAAAAGGCAGAGGAACTTGGGACCAAATTGCCAATATCCGCTGGATAATGGAAAAAGCCAAGGAGTTTCAGAAAAACAACGATTTCTGTTTTATTGACTATTCTAAAGCCTTTGTGTGGACCACAACAAATTGTGGCAAGTTCTTAGTGGTATGGGGATACCAAGTCATCTTGTCTGCCTCCTGAAGAATCTGTATAACGACCAAGTAGCAACAGTAAGAACAGACCAGGGAACAATGGACTGGTTTAAGATTGGGAAAGGAGTACGGCAGGGCTGTATACTCTCACCCTACCTATTCAACTTGTACGCAGAACACATCATGCGACATGCTGGGCTTGAGGAATCCAAGGCTGGAGTTAAAATCTCTGGAAGAAACATTAACAATCTCAGATATGCAGATGATACCACTTTGATGGCTGAAAGTGAGGAGGAACTGAGGAGCCTTATGATGAAGGTGAAATTAGAAAATGCAAAAACTGGCTTGCAGCTAAACCTCAAAACAATCAAGATTATGGCAACCAGCTTGATTGATAACTGGCAAATAGAGGGAGAAAATGTAGAAGCAGTGAAAGACTTTGTATTTCTAGGTGCGAAGATTACTGCGGATGCTGACTGCAGTCAGGAAATCAGAAGACGCTTAATCCTTGGGAGAAGAGCAATGACAAATCTTGATAAAATAGTTAAGAGCAGAGACATCACACTGACAATAAAGGTCCGCATAGTTAAAGCAATGGTGTTCCCTGTCGTAACATATGGCTGCGAGAGCTGGACCATAAGGAAGGCTGAGCGAAGGAAGATCGATGCTTTTGAACTGTGGTGTTGGAGGAAAATTCTGAGAGTGCCTTGGACTGCAAGAAGATCAAAGCAATCCATCCTCCAGGAAATCAAGCCAGACTGCTCACTTGAGGGAATGATATTCAAGGCAAAACTGAAATACTTTGGCCACATAATGGGAAGACAGGACACCCTGGAGAAAATGCTGATGCTAGGGAGAGTGGAGGGCAAAAGGAGGAGGGGCCGACCAAGGGCAAGGTGGATGGATGATATTCTAGAGGTGACGGACTCGTCCCTGGGGGAGCTGGGGGTATTGACGACCGACAGGAAGCTCTGGCGTGGGCTGGTCCATGAAGTCACCAAGAGTTGGAAGCGACTAAACAAATAACAACACCCTTAATAAATGAAAGAAATCCAGTCTCAAAAGAAGTTTATTGGGAAAAAGTAAATATAGGAAAAACAAGAGAAGTTAGTATTCACAAACAGAATTTCATACAAAATCAGTACAATCAGCCTAGCCAGACTAGCTATTGAAAAACTCCTTGAATAAGCTCATGAGTTTCAGGACATGTCCCAGTTTCATTGCAGGAGAATGTTTGGAGAGAGATCAGCTATTTGGATGTTGTTAGGAAGACCTTATTTCCTTTATTCTCTTCTTGATCAATTTTGTAGTATGTGGAGCATGAGCGAAAGCCAGCCTCTTGGGGGAACTGATGCTTTGCCCAATGAAAAAAAAAAAAAAGTCCTTCTCTGGTCCTGGGTCTAGCCAGCCAATAACACCCACCTTCCTAATAACTTGGTAGAGTGATAAAGATGCAGTCTAGGTTTTGCCAGTTGTTGTACTGCATAAATGGGATTGCATGGAAGAGGCTTTTTGGGGAAGCAAAAACTGAGTTTTGCTTTTAGGCCTCTCACCCTGGAATCAGCTTATCAGATGCTTTAGGGGTCACTTCTGTGCCATACAAAAACATGAGATTTTTGTTAAGAATTTTGCTGTTAGGCATTTTAAAATGGTTCAAGCAATTTTTTATTTATAAATTAAGCCAGCCCCAAAATGAATAAATACAAGTAATCCCCTGGTTATGTAGGGCTGACTTAAGTAATTCTTATACTACACATGAGGGTGCAAAATGGCAGCCACATATTTTTGCATGTACATGGTGTGTAAGTGGCTTTTTCAGGTTCCTGGATTGGAACTCTTGCATAAGCAAGAGAGTGTCTGTAAATGAAATATGTTTTGGAATTTTCTAGCCTACCAAATTAAAAATCAGTAGGCAAGAAAATGTATTTATTTATTGGAGGTGCTTGCATACTGCTTCAATTGAGCAAATTTATGCAACTTACAAAGCAACAGCAGTATCATCCAACAAGCAGCAATATTCATAATGAAAGCTGAGGCTATTTCTAGACATGTAGAAAAGCAGTCCAGAAAGGATGTTTTCAAACACTAATGTGTAGAGCCTACTTGTCTGAAGCTACTATCACAAATATTGTCCTAAGCCAATGTTTTGCAGTCAGTGTGCATGGAACTAATGCAGCTTTTATTATTATGGTTGGTTAAATGTAATTAACTAAACTGTAGTTATTAATTATGTTTATTATACAATAATCTTATTCCTTGAGAACTAATTAGCAATCTTCAATCTGCTGTTCAGATTTGAAAATAAGTATAGAAATTATGATATAATGATGAACGAGACTGAGGTTGCCTGTTCTCATCACTTGCATTTTATTGTGCTTTTTTATTTTCAGTATTCTTTCAGTGACATTGAGAATATATATAAATAAAAATCCAGTTTTCATAAAGTGCTTGCAGGCTGTACGCCAGATATCAAAGTTATCCATTGCCCGGATTCACACATTATGCTAAACCAGAGGAAGGCAGCCTACAGCCTCCCCCCCCCTTTTTTTTTGATCCTCCAGAGTCTGTTTTAATATAATCCAGGGGCCCAATGTTATTGCTGTCCTAAATACAGTTTGTCTAAACTGTTTTGAAGAAGATGGAATGGGTTTGGCCCAGTGTCTTCTGTTTCATTCTTCAAAAACTTTACCTTACCAAACACAGATTGCATCAAACACAGATTGATTCAGCTATCAAAATAAATAGCAACAATAGAATGAAGTATGTAGAAGCAGTCAAGGATGTGAATTATTACACTATCTCCAATAATTTATGTATGTGAAATGTTTTCTCAGCATCCTTGTTTTGTGACCATCTTTCTCTTTGCTGTCATTTTTACTTTTTTCAGACTGAAGTCTTCTGGCAACATTTTCCTGCTTTAATGAATCCTCCCTCAAGTAATATATGGACATCTGCAGGAAGTAAATCAAGACTCTGAACACACACACAAAAGAAAAAAAAGTAATTAATCACCTGCTTAAAATAAATAAAATACTATTGGGAAAAAGAAGCATTTCTTTCTATTTGTTTTTAGATGTAAAATTTTAATAGTACAATGCAAACTCCTGTAATCATTAAATCATTAGTGGCTAATGTTTGAAACAGCTCTTGCAATCAAGTCTGTGATGTTACTAATAATGCCTTATATAGTATTTGTAGTCTTTTAAATAGCATGAGCTATTGCCCTGTAGCCAGAAGGGGTCAGTCTTGTTTTTTTCCCCTTAAAATGAGCTTGGAGTATACTCTCTTAGTGTAAGATACCTTAATAATCTGGCCATTGTGAAGGGGTGTTCTTGGATCTAGAAACTTGTTTTGGCTGTATTTCTGCACATAATATGTATCTGTTATTAAATAAAATGATAACAACTTGGAAGTAAAGCGTACATGCACAATCTGAATGTCTTTAAAAAATAACAGCGTGAGAATATTGCTAAGAAGATGGTAGAGATGTGTGTTAATTTTTGGTAATATATGATCAGTCTTTTATACAATTGTACTATATCCATTTTGGCTTGGGATCCTTGAAGTATATGTTGGCAATGTAAAATTCAGATAATTTGATACTACCATGTGTAAAATCAGAAAGTCAATCATTATGTGTGATGATTTTAGGGCTCTTAAGATAGTCCCTTTACTAATTACATTTCTTGTTTTTCTAATTTATGATACATTTAAATATAGTTTATTGTACGTGTCTGTGATTTCTGCAAAGCAGCAATTCAGAGTTCTACTATGTTAAAACTGTAAATACAGCAGACTGTTAATAAATGTCACTTACATTAGTAGGGTTTCCATTTTGCTATACGCCAGTGTTCACAAGGAGATCTTGAGGGGGAAATTCTAAAGCAGCCCAATTAGACCATGCTTGCTCTCTATAGGATGTTGACTGTTGGGTGGCAGACGGCAAGAATGGAAGGAGATATGGCACCATTTTGTTGCAGGTGTCAGTTTATTTGACTCCTCAAATGTCTTCACCCCTTTCTCACATCTAAGGCTGTTGATAGACCAAATAATTGTTTTGATCTCAAACGTTTGCTTAATGGCATTGCCTGGATAATGTCTCCTAGAGAATATAGTCTTCGTTATTTTTGTTAAGGCTTAAAAAAAATGTGACTCAGCTAAGTCCAGTCTAGGCATAATGTTTATGCTAGGAGGGATTCCATAGGGCAGAGTATTACTGTGTTTCATGCTTGGACTATACAGGTGCACATCGGTGGTTACAGGTATAACCAGTGGCAGTGTTTGATGGATGTGGCTTGCATGTAGTAGTTTTCAAGTGGCTAGGGATTCCAGTAGTAGGATGGTGATGTATAGTGGGTATGGCCAGTATTTTCTGTGGATTTTTAGGGGGATTATGTTGTCTTCTTTTAACAAAACTCTTGGGGCTTTCACTGGACCTTCAGTTTCCCATCTCAAAATGGCAAAAACCTTTGATGACAGACTGTAGCGACTGTGGTCAGAGATAACTTGTGCAGCGGGGAGGCAAAACAAGAGGGGCCTTTGAGGCCTTATGCGACTCCAAGGCCTCAGGTTCTCCACCTCTTTTCTATGGAAGGCACTGACATAATGAATTTCACTGAATTTGTGTAATACAGCAAGAATGATTAGTACTTCCTTTTGGAGCACATGAAACCTACAGGAGACTTGGTGAGCAGAGTTCATTGTAACCAGCTTGGCATACCTCAGTTGCTAATATGCTATCCAATCTTAACTGCACCACTTTAAAGCTGCTTGTTTTGCCAAAAAATATAATAAATTTTATTATATCTGGTGCTTTGCAGCAGACTGTATAGGTGAGAAAAACTTCCCTCTCACACTAGAGAAAAATTCTGACCATGTAAAAATACTAGGTCTCTTGTAATACTTTTTAAATTACATGTGTGTTTTCAATTTGCTCCTCGGTGATGTAGAACTATGTACAATAATTTACAGAAACAACTTCCCAAATGCCTTCTTTCCTTTAGAAAGGTATCACCAGGGATTAATAACATCCCCTTCAGTAGAGATGCATTTGTTTCCAAAGAGGTGTCAAATCCTCTCTTCATTTCCTGAGTTGTTTAAGACCAACAAGCCTCGTAACAGTGATATTTGAGTCTTTTGTTGAGGTATTTGGGGACAGCAGTGTTTGCATTTGCAGAGAGATGTGAATCACATTGCTTGAGTTTTGAGAGAGACCTGCAGGCCTTCAGAGAGCTGTGGAAGATTTCTTGGGTAATATTGCCATGAGTGGCATGATCAGTGTTTATATCAGCCATCTCGCCTGAGCTATCTTACAGTTTTTCAAACCTTATTCAGTCTGCCATAGCGCTTAAAAATTTATGTTAGGCTTGCAGTCCTATAGCCAGTTCCTTGATGGCAAGTTAATTGAGTGCACCTTATTTTTAGGTAGATACATAGAATTTTGCTGTAAATTATATGTCATCACTAAGAAATATGTAAGCAAAATGATTGTTGCTTTTATAACATGTCTGTTTTGTAATAAACAATGAAATCACATTAAAAAAAGAGATGCCAGCTGGCTTCCTAAGTGTAATTGTAAGTGCCACTGAAAGCAAAGCAACTTCTAAAATGGATAGGGCAGAAGTTTAACTATTCTCATTCTCCATAAAATGTAATAATCCAAAGTGTTGATCTTTCCTGTTCACAGAACTGCTTGTAGAAAAGAACATATGTGAGAACTACCAGTACCTGATATTTAAAATTTTAATTTGCAAGTTTTAATACAAACATTTTGTTATTTGAAACTTTGGGCAGCTAGAAGAATATGGCTAGAAAGAGAAAGGGTTGAGCTGTTGGAGAACTGGCCTCAACACAAAGGTCTGTGGAACTGGCAATGAGATATTGAGTGTGTGTGTTTGGGGGTTGGAGTAGGGACTGATGAACAAACTTGTTTTCATTTAAAATGGGGGTGGGGATTGTTTCTGTCAAGAGCCACACCGTTTTAGAGATCATTTGATGGGAGCCAAATGCTGGTGGGAGGGCAGGGTTGAAGCTAATGGAAGGAGATGGAAACCTACAGAACAGGGCCACCGTTTTCTCTCACAGACCCCCCATCCCAATTGTCAGCCCTCCCAGGTAGACCAGACAAGAAACATGATGAGATGAGCTAATTCTACTTTATTGTAAGGCTACATTAACAGAATCTTGCAAGTCTGAAAGTACAAATCTCCTGCCATCTGCCGAGGTCTTTTCCACATACCATTACACCAATTCTTAAATATCCCTTTATCTTTCTCCCCACCCAACATACCCCCAGAGAAGAATGGATACTTTGATTGGGATCAAGGACAACTAGGGACAGGTCACACACATCTTTTTTTAGTAGAGAAGATTCCCTCTGAATTTACACTGAGAAAGTAAAAGGAAGAGTGAATAAGGTTAACTATGAACCCCAATATAAAATCAACGGGTGTAGGCATACCCTAATGATACGGATATTTGGATATTTCAACTTGGCCATCCTAGTGCCTTGAGGCAATTCTTCCCAGAGCTGAATGACATCTGGGGGGAAGAATGGGGACAGATTTTTGGTGTCATGCCATTATTAACCAAATGCAGGGAACCTGGGAAAGGTTCTAGCCCTTGTTTCTGGATCTTGTCCCAGTTCTGCCTTAGATATGGTGGCTTATTCATTATGAGAGCCCCCTGCCTAAATTCTGAAGTACAACAGCCCAGATGCACTTTTGCACTTTAAAAATGTAACAATGTAAATTATCCAGTCAAGCAATAGTTGTAGATTACCTTTCTTAAGATGCTATTTTTATACTTTCCTTGGTAACCCTGAAAAGTTATCTAGTGATTTGTTCTTAACTTGCTGTGCACTGGGTAGAATTTTCCTCTAGAATCCTGTGCTTTTTCAAGCTCTAGCATGATGGGTTCTAGTTATGATAAGAGTTTTTCTGGAAGACAGATGCTGCTATAGGTAAATCGTATACTCAGTTTCATAGCTATTAGAGATAACTGCATCTCCCCAGATCTTGGGAATTCTTGACATCAGGTGTTGACTGCAGTGAAAGCTGGTGAAACATGACTGGTGCATCAAACATTAAGAAAATCATACTGGCCTACTTTAGAGCAAAATGGGAATGGGGAGTAATAGGCACTGGTGCACAAAAGAAACTTTTGTGGGTTAATCATGTTTAAATAGACCTGCCGGAAGCAACAGGAACATAGTATCAGCAGCTTATCTCTTAACCGTGTTTATTTGCACCTACCAATCAGCCACATGTTTATCTTGCATTGATGGTGCAAAGTTTAGAATTTCAGTGGGGTGACAATGGTGCAACTTGGGTTATCCTCTGCAGCAAACATCTTCTAGGTGAAGTAGAGGAAAATGATGTTTTGTGTAACTAGACAGGTGTGACTTTCTCAAGAGCTTTTATTTACATTTCCCTGGATCTAGTTAGCTTAAATGTTGCATTTAGGAAAGTGCAGAAAGATACCTGCATTGACTTTGCTATACAAAACACCTATATCAAATGCTACTGTTGGGAAACAGCTACTCAGTAATCAAACTAGGAGGAAACAGCTGGTGCCTAGAGGTTTAGAATTGATGGCAGGATATGAACTTATCCCATCTAAAATAAATATTTTGTTCTGAAGCATCACCCAATTTCTTTTCATACCAAGTAAAACTCAGAATTAGGCTACAGACCTTCAGTACATTTGCTTCTAGAGTTTGAATTGTAAAGCATTGGTGGTAGGCTGCCAACCCTTCTTTGGCATTTTTGATCAGAGGATTAATTAAGCCTGAGTTGCTCAGAGACTTTGGCTGCAATTCAATATGCATTTACCAGGGAGTAAGCCCTTTTGAACTCAACATGACTGACTTCTAGATGTCTACAGAATTGGAGCGGATTATACTTTACTACTGCTCTAGCCCTACCTCTTGACCCAATGACTTTGACTAACATACAGATATTGATTGACTGTAGATTAACTCCTGTTGGGGACATGACTTCCTGCTCTGATGCTGCTGAGCTGTCAACATGCCTTTTTATGTTGCTTCTATTTGTGTTGAATAACCTTGGAATCAGTAGCTGTGATTCTTATCTGAGCACCAGGTAGCAGCTTGGATTACACTGTAGCTATTTTCTACAATATCTCTCCCCCTGGTCTTGCCAGTAGATCTTTGCAAGGGAACTCACTTGCTTATCTACATCTCTGATTATACCCCAACTTTGGCTACACTTATGTTTTATTTTAATAAGTGGAGGTTAAATATTTATGTCTCAAGGATCCAAGCCTCGTACGTGGCTAAGTCCCACCAGGGTATACTGTTGCTCATCCAATCTCGTTGAACTAAGAGGCTGCATCCTTTGATGCAAGTAGGAAGCAGTATTTTATGCCTGAGTAGCTGGTCCCATAATGATGGGTTGTTGGGAATGTTGTCATATTTGCTTCTGCCTTATTTAGCCAGGAAAAAAAGATTGACTCTTCTAAAACCAGTGACAGCTGGATAAAGCTTGCATCCCTGGATATCTCATCACCATGTTATTTTTATTTCTGCATAGTTATTTTTCAGGCTAGGCTTCTGGTTCTTCTGAAGTCAGGGAGAGGTCTGGGATGAGAGACAGTGTCTTTAGAAGTAGTATCTTTATTTGGGATGTGCATGTGCACACACAGTATAAGACATATTTTTCTCCACAACAGTGTGTGGGTTGGATTGAGAGAAGGTGACTGACCCAGAGTCAACCAGTGAGCTTATGTGGCTCAGGGTGAACCAGAGTCTGGGTCTCCACATTTTTAGTCCAGCACCGTAACAGCTACACTATACTGGCTTACTTGTGTCCAGGTCTTGATGTTCTTCCTCTGGATGTTCTTCCTTTATTAGGAAAGGAACGAATGAAAATAAATTTTGGAAACTATATTCCTTGTGTAACCCTCTTTATGGAGAGCTGGCATTAATGGGGTTCTATGCAACATGTAGGATGAGTTTTCTTTAAAAAACGCAGAAAGCAACAAGTAAATGTTTTAAATGCCCCTAAATCTCCAGCATGCTGAAAAGGGGGGGGGGATGCTTCTGACAACAGTCAAGAAGTCTGCAGCAAGTGAGCATCTGGCCAATCTTGTCTAAGCTTAGAAGCTAAGTTAGATTAGACCTGGTTAGCACTTAGTTGGGAGACCCCTGGGGAATACAAGGGTTGTAGACTTCAACTGGAAGCTGAAAAATATCCTGGAATAAAGAAATGATTTTCCATTCTTAGCCAATAACATTGTAGAGATGAGTCTATGAAGTCATCAGGAGTTGATTTAAAGGAGGTTTTATCTGGCTTGATACTGTGATGATGAGCAATGGAACAGGAATAAGGCAATATCAGAAGGGTGGGAATCAAGTCTGGAAAAGGGGATGAAAAGGTAGGGAGACATTGTTAACCAGCCAGCTGGTAGTGTTACGATGGATTGCCATGACCTGGCTATAAAATTTGAAAAACTAGCTGCCCAGTCTCTGCATAATACCTTCCTGATTCTATCCTCAAGTGATGAGAGAAAAATATTGCAAAGGTGGTGAAGCTGAGATCATTATCCACAAGTATCCATTTACTTGTAAGCCCCTGGATTGTAGCTAATGACCTGTGCCATCTTGGCACAAAGCTTTCCTGATATAAAAAGATTTAAAAAGCAAACAAACATGAAACAGTAGATATGTGGATCTGAGGAAAAAGGCTGCCAACTAAGGACATCCTAGCTTGGCAATTCTGGCTCCACTTTAAGCTCAGAATATTGCTGGAAATATCTGAACCATCTGCTAAGCCTCAATAGAGCTTAGATTTTAGTAAGCGCATTATTTTTGAGCCACGTTGTTCCTATCCAAGAATGTGACTTGGTTTAGCAAGCCATAAAATCTCCAGAGTCCACTGTAAAATGAGCCAAAAGTGCAGCAATTGGTGCTTTCTGAAAAATTGTTTTTTGGTTGCTGTCAGTACATATCTCTGAACTTTTTTTTAAAAAAAAAGCCACAAGAAAACCAGAGGCAGCATACAATCTATAATTAAAGACCCAGTGGCTATAATGGGAATGGATTTTTGAACTCAAGGCAAACCCCTTCTGGCACTTCCTGTGCCTAATAACCATCAACAGAAAAATCAAATCCAATTGGCTCCAGCTGCTAAATCTACAATAAGCAAAACTATTGCAGGAGAAGAAAGGAAAGTGAACCTGAGAAAGATCACTAAAAACTCAATAACACTAAACTAAACCCATGGATGAATGTGCTCAAACGATGAAATGGCACCATCCAGTTGTGAAGAGAAAAACCCTGAGTTGGCCAGCCTTTCATTGTTCTGTGGCAGGTAAGCAATGAGAATCCATTCTATTCTTGTGGAAAATTAGTGCTTAAAATTTGGAGTTTTAATTGGGTATTACTATGAGCCACATGTGAGCAGAACTCAGATCCAGAACTCAGTTTTGTGTGCTTCATCTCATTCTGGAATACATATAGTAATCAAAGTGAGACAGTTCCTCAAACCGTTTGCAGGAAGCTTCAGTCCTATACCCATTCAACCACCTACGTACACGTGCGTACACACACACACACACACACACACACACACCTGAAATGTTCATTGCTGAAGAAGAAAAGTCTTCAGTATTCTGCTTCTTCCCCTTGGCCTGCCAGCTATCCTAATGACACAAGGTGTTTTTTTTTGGCCAGGCTGGGGATATCAGCTGAACTCTTGTGACCAAAAACTCCATGCTCCTGCTTCACTTCCTTCCTGTTGTCACCTGCTTGCTCACCTAACTATTCCAGGTCTGGGGTGGGGGGGATAAGAAACAGAAGATACTTCTGTTAGAAAAAGAGGAATAACTACTGCAATTTGCTGGCCTACTTGACTCAAGAGAAATGCCAACAGATGGTGACAGTGATGATGATGAAGAGGAGACTTCTACTAGGAAAGGGAAGCAAGAATTCCTTGCTCTTCCTCTCTTGGTAGTGGCAGTAAGTTGTCTTTGTATGTGTGTATGTATGGGTTGTGCTAATGTTTTTCCCAATGCCTGGACAACTGATGAAACTAATAGGAGGCTGAAAAACAATGGGCCAGGAAATTCTACTACTGTGTGTCTTAAAATACATCTCTGTAGAGGGCCTCACCCATAATTAGGTGATGTGGAATGATCACAACAGAAGCCAAGATTTGTGTGAGACTGAGGTTAGCAGGTCAACCTCTCTCTTAGCCAGCATTGTTGGCCAACATTGAATATGTTCCCACTATCATTTGCACAAGATGTTGCTAAGCTGGTTATTTTTCATTTCCTCTCTATCATCTCTAAGCACTTCACCTTAATATTTGCAAGAGCTGGAAACGAGTTATAGAGGGAACTCTGCTGTGACTACAGTTGTGTTGCTTCTTACGGAATGTCTTGGACCTCTTGCCCAGTATTGGCCTGGTGTGGAGTGCATACGATGTTGTTTGTTTCCTTCCCAGAGCTCAGTGCGTGTGGCTGTGCACACACCTTGCCCTCTATTCCAGCAGGTTTGTTCCTTCTGTCATGTGACTGCTTTGTACATATGTATTGTACTGCTTAGGGGTGTATATTCCTGGTGCCTGCCTTTTACCGATGGTGTGCTTATCTCTGGCTGTATCTTTTGGATATTCAGTCTTAGCAATGCCATGAGATGGGGGCAGTGTATCCCCAGACACTGGAATTAGCAGGGAAGGAATGGCAGCTACTATGAATACTAAAAGGTTCTTTTTAGTATTGCCACTGTTAATTCAGTGAAAATGAACATAAGAACCAGGCTAAAGAATCAATACAAAGAGCTCTTTGGCCCAATAATCTGTTTCTACCAGTGGCTGGCTAGAAGTTTATAAGAGAGCCTAATGCCCTCCCCCTTTCTTCTTTGCCATAAGATCTGGTGCTGGAAAGGATTAATAGGTACAACAGTGGTTAAAACAAATGCACCTAATGGCTTACTACACTTGAATGACATCCAAAATCTATTACCTAAGACTGGAGAATCCAGCTTCATTTTGTGTGTGTGTGTGTGCACGTGCATGTGGATGGGAGGGTCTGGCCCTGGTACTTGGTTTTTTCCTGATATTGTGGCATCAGTCATTGCAGTGTTTTGAGTTCATGTTTTGTTGGGGTGCAATAAAGCTTGTTCTTTGAGGCATAGTATTTTATGTAACATTCTTTTTTTGTGTGATGATTTATTGACCATCAGATCACAACTGAAACATCCTGATGCAAACACAGCTGCAGTGACAGCAGCATTGGCCTGACCTCCAGACTGGGCTACAAGGAATATTGTTGCAAGTCAATGAAAATAACAGAGCAGTGACTTTAATTAATAAGCTTAGGAAACTCAGGGTCACACAGTGTTTTTATACGTGGGCTTATATCTTATTTTCAGATTTGTAAAAACGCAATAGCATCTGCTGCAAAGGGGACTGATAATTAACAGAACTGGGACAGACATGAGGGGGGAATTTAACTCATTCCTCCCTTACTGTTCATGAGGAAAGCCCTCATCTGAAGCTATTACTTCACTGAGAATTTAAAAAATTACACTCTGATGAAGGAAACTTTAAAAGTGTGGTTCTGAACCCATTGTTTACACACTGCACTACTGTAATTGTGCTAAGCAGTTTGGCCACATAATGAGAAGACAGGACACCCTGGAGAAGATGCTGATGCTAGGGAGAGTGGAGGTCAAAAGGAAGAGGGGCCAACCAAGGGCAAGGTGGATGGATGATATTCTAGAGGTGACGGACTCGTCCCTGGGGGAGCTGGGGGTGTTGACCAACAGGAAGCTCTGGCGTGGGCTGGTCCATGAAGTCACGAAGAGTCGGAAGCGACTGAACGAATAAACAACAACAAAGTCAAGGGATTATAATGGGGTCGTCAGACAACAGTTTGCAGGGGAAAACATTGGATTTCTGGACACAACCGGCTTACAAAAATCATCTTAATAACTTTATACGCTGAGGAGAGATAGCCAGACTTTCTACAGGATATAAGAACTCTTAGCCAGCTGAAATCAATCCCTGGTAAAAGCAGCTGAAAGTGCTCATATCTGACCACATTCTTTTACCAGCCCTGAAAGATTCTTGTGGAAAACCAGATGGAATTGTGTGATGAAATCAGAAGCCTGCAGAACATATTTTTGGAGAGAGATATACCTTTGTCTCAGCCTGGAGGCCAGTGGTATTCAGAGGTAGCAGATAATGTCTATACAGAGAGCCTCTTTTCATTGAAAAAAGAAACCTTTGCACTGGTCAAGAGTTTGCAAGAACAACCCTTCCTCCTGTCTGCATCATCTCTGGGAAGAAATCCTGGGTTAAAAAAAGTCTATGGTAAACAAAAACAGACTCTCACATTATGGTATATTTGTGATAACAAAATCTTGGGAAGATAAAGAAGAGGAGAGGGAGAAAGAAAAGCAGTAAGAAATGGAGAAATAAAAGTGTTCTGAGAGAGAAAGATGAATGAGAGCAAGCGTGGTGAGGACCATATTCGTCTTGCCTTCCCTTGTCTATTAATCATGAATGCAGGTGGGATTTATGGGTGGAGGAAATGATGTGCACTTTGAATGATAGCCTTTTGTCATGCTTCACAATTGCTTTATAGGAGAGAAAATGATTTGGGGGTGGGTGGGTTCCATTTTTACTGTTCATTTCAACCACTCTCCTATTATGTGCTTGGAAGCCAGACAGTTTGGCATTTTGCTTTATCACTTGCAGCAGAACACCAAGAATAATCATATCCAAGAATGGCAAGATAAGGTGAGACCAGGATGGCTGCATGGCACTCACAGCTGTGTCCTTCAACCCAGTGCTGCCAGTTGTTGACAGGTTCACCCGGTGCCTGCCTGCTTCATCATCAAATTTGTCCAAAATTGTAGGAATGGGAATGTCACTTGAAACATGGGTGTAAATCAAGGCTTGTTGCTCTTGATGGCGGTCCACCAATTCACTCAGTCACAGGTCTTTCCCACAGCATTCTCCAGTCAACCAGCCCAGCATCACCAATGGAAGAATAGAAAGAGGTGATGGGGAAATCATAGAAAACACAATTTCATCTCCAATGTCTACCAGTTGATGTGGCTGCTTCATTCAGCCTAAAGGAGGGCTGAATTCCTGAAATATTTAACCATGAAAGTTTGATTCAGAAAAAGGTACACTCATGGGGAAAGGAAAAATATGTGAGAAACCTTTCAAGAAAATGTGTGTGCATGGGTGTCCACAGGTTGAGAAAAACTCAAGATGGCAAGTGCAACTTTGTGACTGAAGCCCTATCCCTTTTTAACATGTCACATGGCCATAAAAGAGGTGAAGCTTTGTTCACATAGTTGTGCCTGCCATCTTGGGTTGTTTTTATTTTTTGACATCCTGCCCCACAGACTCCCCTGTGTGTGTCTCTGTGTGTTGATATAAATAAATTAAAAGGTAGTGCTGTTCTAGTATAAGATGGCATAAACATTAATTGTCACAATTTCATAGATATTGTGGGAAGGAACCCTAATAATACTTTGTGATATAGGGTGCTCATTTTCTATCACTCTGTTTTCCTACTGTGCAAATGTTAAAGGCATAGAGGTTTTGTCAGAAGGAAACAAAAATTAATAGAATTTATACAAATGTGGGGCCATAGCACTCTGGCAAAGAACATGGTTTCTGTACCAATGTGCAGAATGTCTTCAAAGAAAGGGTGGGAATGATCTACCTGGAGAACATAGTGCTGAGCCATGGAAAGCAGATGGCATGGCTTTTCATGAGGCAGTGACTAAAGGGGGAAGGGGGCAAAGACTAATCCATAGCATCTTAGTTCTATTCCAGTGTGATACAGAGATTATGGTGTTGGACTAGGACTGGGGAAACCTCAACTTAAGCCCATTCTCAGCTATGGAAGCTCCAGGGCAGACTTTGAGCCAGATGCTAACTCTCATCCCAATCTATTTTGTATGGTTGACATGGAGAGAAAAATGGAGAACAGGGTATGCTGTGTATCTGGCCTTGAGTTCCAGTTGGATAGAGGGCATATAAATCTAACCCATAATGGAGAGAGAGAGAGAGAGAGATTTTATCTTGAGGTTCAGGGTTGAAAGAAGCCCCTGAGGGATGCTGTATGGAGAAGACGAAATGTTCAGTTGGTCTTCTACAGTTTTGGGCTTTCTTTGAAAGTGTCAATTTAGTTTTGGTTATTGAGGGAGCAAAAGGAAAGGAAGTCCTACCCCAGAGAAAATTGCTGTAGCAGAACCAAACATATGGAGATCTTTATCAAACAGTATCTTCATCTGACAATCAGAATTTATTCTGACTAATAGGCCAATCAAGAGGCTTTGGTTTTGTGATAATAAAGTTAATGATTTCCTGATGTTAGCACTGCAAGAATGGTAAAAAAGATTTTTAAGTATCTTCAACCTGTACAGTCTTGTGCTACAAAATGCTTTGTTCTTATTTTGGCTTTACCTTGTAAGGTATTATTTGCATTGTGTGAAAAGTGACCAACTTTCTCAATGAAAACCCAAACACTTTACAATCTCGTACTGGAGACATCCTGACCTTTCATTAACACAAAGAGGAGTGTTGCTACATCCAACCACAAGCTACAGTGCCTGAATATAACTTTTGCAGTTGTAAAGCTCAGCTTGTTCCTCTTATGTGCATGGCATTAAAAGCAAATAATGAAGTCCGCTGATCCACATGCCCTTTCTGGTTCCATAATATATAACCAAACTGACTTCAGATCCTGCAGCATCCACTGTGTTTTTTACTTCTTGTATAAGACCTTCACTTAAGAATTAATTCTGAACTAAGGTGAGTGTTTTTAAAGTAGGAATACTTTACAGAAATCAGTGGGTTTTGACAGCTAGAGCTGAATGTAGCCCATGCCATCTTTCCATGCAAGAACCCACTCCTGATAGAAGATTAATAGACTCCCTTTCTTGCCACTCTTTTATTACATGCCAATCTATGTGAATGGAGAGGGCATCCTTCCTCCCATCATTGCTTGGTTCAGTCCCATGAGTACAGGAACATAAGCAGGAAGAACAGGTTCAAGGTTCCTCTGGAGGTCAGCAGGAGTGGCCCAGTAATGCCAGTTTTGCTCATGGTATAATTAAGGCATAAAGTAGGAAAAATTATGCTTGTCACTTAGTGTGCCAGTCTGTGCCTGCATTAAGACACATGTGCACTAATTTTAGTGGGGGGGGGGAATGCAAAGGGGAAGGGCTCTGTTTTGAAGCAAAAATAGCCTGCTATTTTCATGTTTACATGTTGAGGGCGAGCCCTTGGGACAAAAGATCTTATTTGAAACCTACCAGCTGGCAGAGAGTAGAATAGTTGCTGCTGATGTACTCTGTGTGTGTATGTTTCTGTGGGTGTATAAAGTATATATTAAAACCTGAACCAAGGAGATGTTCGGCTATGAGGATATAAGAAGAGCCTTGATGGATCAACTTAATCTATTACCCTATTGTGCTGCTTTAATCAGTGGTAGCTGGGAAGCCTGTAAGCAAGTCTTCAAAATAATAGCTGTCTGTATTATCTTGCAGAATCCTCTGGGTAAGTTGTGTATGAACTGAAAAAAAGTATAAAGGAACAATATATAGCCTATAGCCTTGTTTTCATTGCATATTGAAAGGGAGGCATATTGCACAATAAAATTATCTTATCTTCTGTTTGTTTCAGTGATTGTTTCAGAGTGATTGGCTTCAAGCTACACCCAGCAATTTAGCTTCTAGATCAAATGCTACTGTTGCCTTATTCCTGGAACCACAGAGAAAAAGGCTAGCCAAACCTCACATAAGGCATTCTACAACCTGCAACCTGCCAGCTCCATCACAGATGAATGTTTCCTAGATCTTCCTTTCCTTTTCATCCCATAACAATAAAAAATCAATCTACATTCTTTCATCTGTCTGGGCCCTGTAGTGCAATTACATTCAGCAGATGGATTTTTTGTTTTATTCAACATTCGTAGGATAGCTTTCACAAATATGGGTCAATTAAGGTGTATTAATGTGTATTCTTCTTTAGGAGCTCACAGAGATCATGCTGCCCCTGGCCACTCAGAGCTTGATATAATCTTTTAATGACTTCATTTAATCATTCATGATGTCAGTGCCTATTCCTCAACAGGCAGTAGCATATGGCTAATATTGCCTGGACTTGGAAGCTAAGTAGGGTTATAGGCTAGATTGGAAAGCTGAAACAACATCACAGAAGAAGGGAGTGGCAAACCACTTTGGTCCTGCTGCCAAGAAGACTGCATGGATGCCTCCAAATGGGTACCAGGAATCAAGCTTGCCTTCTGGGAGACTTCATCATTATTGCCCCATCACTGAAGCATATCAATAACTTAAACACCATTGCATTCTATTAGAACTTCTAAATAAACTACATTGCAGTGATTTATCAAGACAGCTGTAATTATAATAGTGATCTCATCTTCTTGGGAAGTAGATGGCATTTTCTGAATGTTTATCATGGTGCAATCAAAGGATACTCTTCATGTTTATATCTGTTTCTCTGATAAGAAATCACTTCTATAACTGCTTCTCTTTCCCACTCTACCCAGGATTCTCAGTGCTCTTTTATCTTGTGTAAGAGTTGGCATTTCTTCAAGACAATTCTAAACCAGCTCTTCTAAGCTTGTGCCCCAGATAACTTGAATTTTTAACTTCCATCACCCCCCAGTTGGGGACTGAGAGATTTGATATCCAATATAATTCAGCTTGTTTAGAGAAATCTGGCATAGACAAACAGTTTTGTCTAGAAACCTCAGTGAGCATAGTCAAACGTGGTCCTACCACTAGGCAGAGTAAAGTGATTGTCCTTTCCCTCTTGTCATCCTGGAATCTTCTAATCTATCCTTTAGCCAAGGTAGAAGGAATATTTGATTTCTAATCTAGTCTAATTCTTTATGTGAAAAAGGGGTCTGCAAGAAACTTCTAGTTTTGGCACAGCACAACACTGCCAAAAGTATCTGATAAACTGACGCCATGATGAGAGGCCTGAATTCAACTTTTGATTCCCCAAAGTTCCTCCCCCAATTATCCCATTTATGCACTGGCACAAGGTGCCTTGATTACTCCACTTGGGGCCATTAAGAAGGTAGATTAGGCCACTCAATAATTTCTGATTGGCTGGTTAGATCTGGGACATAAGAGATAGAACATTTTCCTTGATTGGAAAAGCAACAGTTTTCTGGCTTTCAAATATTCTCCACAGACTACAAAAATGATCAGAGCGCTTAAGAAGAGAAAAGGAACTAGGAAGAAGCAAGGCAAGCCTGCCTAAGAACATCCAAACAGAAGGCTCAGGTGATCTCTCTCTCACCATCCTCTCAACTAGAACTCTGAATCCCAAGAGCTTATTCAAGGACGTTATATACCCTCCTGTCCCTTTGACTGTAAGAAACAGTGGTGCATATCATGTCTCATAGGAACATTAAGAGTTGATCAGTTCATAATTACTTTGACAACAGGACTTTTCCCCTGCCCCCTTTTTGCTATCAGTTACAAAATAATATACACATGTTCCCAGACACTAATATTGAGAGTATAAAGGGAGGGTTCTCTGCTTTTCTAACAATAACAATAATTCTACACAAAGTAGAGTTACAACCAGGAGAAGCATCTGAGTATTTGCCATAAATCTGAATATTTTTCTGGCAGTGATAGGGCATTCTGTGGTTGCTTGGCTGCAGCACAGAAGGCAGCAAGGACAGCACCTGACCCCTCAGAAAGGGACTGCTGTAGCTTAACATTGTTCAAGCCAAGTGATTCAATATATTTGCCAACTAGGTTGGTTCCTAATGAGTTTCTGAGGTTTGCAAAGCCTCTAAAGGACAAATGAACACCAGGTTTCATGGCAACGTCCAATAGAGCAGGCCCCTACATCGCAAGGCCACAAGGGGATGTTCTTTTCCATACCGAGAGACAAGTGAAAAGTGGAGTCGTTTCATGCTCTTTTGAGGATTTATGCCAATCCTTTCAGAAGGTACCAATTTGGGGAAAACTACTCTGTGACATAGGAATCAATGATCCCAAATCATATTTAAGTGAATTTGGGTCCTATGTAACTCAGTATTCCTATAATAGAAAGATAGCCTTAGGGGGAAATGACTATGAATTAACAATGTGCCCTGATTTCTCAAGCTAAAATAAAATAGGCTCACAATACATACTTCACTCATGTATTTGTTTGTTACATTTCTATCCCACCTGTCATTCAGGAGCTCAAGGCAGTGTCCATCATACTGCTTCCTCCCATTTTTATCCCACAGCAATAACTCTTCAGGCTGAGAAAGAGCGTCTGGCCCGAAGTCACCCAGTGAGGTTCTGAGGGTAATGGTGGATTTGAACCTGAGTCTGTAGAACCTGTAGGTGCCAGCCCAACACCTTAGTCTCTGAAATCAAAGATAGTAGACTAGGACTGGGCCCATCCAATGAAAATGCATAAGGGCTCAGTCCCTTTGGAGCCCATGTCATAGGGAAGCTGAGGATCCCAACATTTCCAGTGGGAGGGGAAGGGCAATCTCACTGTGATGCCCACCACTACTTCGGTGGCATGCTATGGACATAATCCAGGGCTTGATTAGGAGAAAAGTCACAAACACAACAATAGCTGCAGGGATAAGTGCTAGTGTTATGAGACCAACAGATGTTTTCACAACTTCCCCTGAAACTGCCACTATCACCAATTATTGATGCTGTCTGCACATTGGATATGTATTAAACACACTCATTGGATAGCAGTACTGCTGCTATCTAAGCAATTTACTCCTTTATATTGCAAATGACTGTGTATACACATAGGGAAGAGCACAAAATCAAAACAGGAAGCTCATTAAGCTAACATCAGTGCCTCTAAGTAGCTCAGCACAAGTCTGTGTTAGACCATTTCTATTGATACATCTTTCAGTTTCATCAATAATCCTATTCCTGTTCAATCGGTATAAGCTGATGTTAGGATGACTCTTTCAGTTATTTTCCTGAAATTTTTAGAAAACGACATTTTAAATGGACTACTACAACATTCCTAATTATTACAAGCAGGAAAATAGAGATTACATTCCTCCTAAAACAACCAACCAACTTTGCTGTACCCTGTGTCCCATTACAAAAGTGCTTTATAATGTTGAAGAGTTAGGGAAAAATGTATTGTTTTTAGGGTTTAATATGGACTGTGGAGTCTCTGAAGTAGGAGTCAAAGCTTTAAATCCTAGGCTCATGGTCCCATTGTCTTCGGTCTACAACCTGCATTGTTCCATTGATACCGTTCCTTCTATACATCACTGTCAACCACTATCTGGCCCCTCAAATGGGCAAAGACATTTCAGGGGAACATGGACAGACATTGGTGAATGGGAGCTGAAGAATATCCATTTTTTTCATGTAATTGCTTGAGTATTTCACTTTCAGGTAGGAGGTTGGATCCGTGACAGAGCTAATAAGAAATGGTTATGAAATGTTGTGCAAATATTTGTGAACTAAAATTACCTCCCACAGAACATTTCAAAAGAGTGCCTTCATACCCAAAATGGCCTTTGACAGCCATAACAAGCACCTTTGCACTAGCAGCCCAGCCCAGCCTTCTCTCATTCATGCAAGGAAGGTGCCAGATGTGATGGAGTTTTTGAAGGTTAATAAAAGGACTCAAAGCAGCTAACAACAAACTTGCAAAGTAGAAGTGTGAACCAAAAAGAAACTTGCACATTAAGCTTAATTACATTCAGAAAATAAATTCAGTCTTCCCACAGTAGTTAGATGAAGAGAAAAAAAGGTAGCTTACATTTATTCAATAGATCTGGATACAAGGAGCTTCATAGTAGAAAGTACTTAATAATCACTGGTTCTTTGTAGACATTCTTATGGAAATAGAAATGTCTGCATGCAAGCAAGATGAGAGTACAAGAGCTGCATTCTGCAGCACCTCCTGCTTGCAGGTGTGCCCAAGAGGTAATGGAGATTGTTAATCCCCAAACCCAAGAAGGAGGAGGAAGTGGAAATCAGGTGACCCATGTGACATCCCACAAGCACAATAGAGATGTGTTTACTAGAAAGACCCCCTTATGCTTATGAGACAATGCTGAGTTGACCGCTGATAATTCCAACAAGATGGACAGGGCAGAGGCCAGCTCTTGAATAATATAACATAGCCTTAAAAAAGAAACAAGAGTGTATGTTTCATCATTTCCAAGGTGCAAAGGAGATTGCCATTCTCTATTTGTAAGATTGTTCTTATGTCTGTAGGAAAAATTCCCTACAAATTCCCTATCAAATTCCCTATCAAAGTTTCCTGAAGCTCATTTTCTCCCACTAGATGTGTTCTGAAGCTGTCCCAAATGTTGCAGTACAGACTAGCAGATCCTTCTTTTGAAAAAAAGTACACAAGAACAATATAGCCATTACCCCATCATAGCAAGGGAGTAGATGATGTTCTGTGGAGATTGTTTACTAAAATCCCACCAAATTCACTATAAGGGCTGGTGGCAGGATTATAGTCCCAATATTTGGATATCTGTGCTTACATGCCAGTATAGCAGAAATGAATGTCTCCATTCTTGTTCAAGATTCGGGGAGGAACAAGGTGGGCTTAATTGCATAAATGTTTTTTAAACAATCTGAGAGCAGCCATGAAGAAATGCAACCCAGTTTGGGACTGAGAGAATGGAACTTTAATACTGCCTACCACCCTCCCTCCCTCCCACTCCATTGTGCTCTGGATTCACACTGGGTCCTCTATCCACCTCCAGGGGAGGAAAAGCTCTTATTTATGCTAACCCACTTAGGGAAGTCTTTCTTCCACAGATCTGCTAGGAAGCCTTGGGCATCAAGACTGCAGCAGAGCAAAGCTGAAAGCCAACCTGTGCTCCTGTCTTCCCACCAGTATCACACACACACTTCTCTGTGCTGGCTATTTCTTTTTTAAAGGCCAATCACCTAATTGCTCATTGCCTGAATGGCATAATAGCTTGGGGAGGGGAGAGGGGCTTAGCTTTTGAGAAACCTGAGCTGAATCACAAACTAAAACACCTTGAGCAATGAACCAAAGATCTTCCCCCAATGAAATCCAAGGGTCAAAGATTTGTCAGGAATTGGTAAAAAGGGACCCTTGGAGCACATGTGATATCATTGCTAAAGAGTTTAGCTTCAGATTGGGACAAAAATTGTCACTGAGTTGCGGATGTTCTCCCTGTTTGTTGCTTTGTATTCATTTTTGTTATTGTTCCTTTTTTCTTCCATTGCGCACATGCTTGGGTCCTTCTGGGTTCATTTCCACGTCCTTTCTTTTTCCTGAGTACAGCCTGCTGAGGAAAAGTATCTAAATAATTACTCCCATGGAGCGAAGAATGAGCAAATAAGGCCATTTTAAAACGAGCAAATAAATAAATAAGTCGGCTTGGGTATTGACTCATAGCTGCAATGCTGGCAAAAAAGGTAACAAGCACAAGGACATGTCATTTGCGAGAAAGGCTTGCTCTTTTTTTGGCTTGTGCGTCCTTGCCTGTTGTGCAGTGGGATATTTATCAGACAGGAACAATTCATTACCCAATCCCTCTCCAGCTGGAGATCTAGAGGAAGGAGTGCTTTATGACCACAAACTTCCTGAGTTTACTGCAAATTACCTCATACATATTTGAAACAATAAGCATGTACAGCCAAGAATACTTGGCTGAAAGCAAGAGGCTGTTCTAGGAGAGGAAAATGAATTTCCTGCAAGAATCATCTTCATCCCTCCTCTCTCTGTGCCTTTTCTGACTGAAGATATGGGTTCCTCTCTGCAAATGTTGGGATCTCAAGAGGGAATCCATCTTTGCTTTGCATTGAAGGACAAGCTGAAGTATTCCTCCTAAGTTTTGCAGCTCTACTAAAAAAAAAAGAGAGATGAAATTCTTGGTCTCTGTGGACATTCTGTATTTTCCTTTAGCAACTGGCCCTTTTCTTATTTCTGCTAAACTTCAACAATCAAATTGGGAATTTCTGTTCCAAACTATAACTTCATGACTTCTCATTTCTTTATTCTGGTCTATAACTCTGTTCTCACCCATTACTACAGTTAATTTTTGCAGGGAACTTGCAGTTCTCTCTGTTCTGTTTTCATGCAATGTTTTCAGAGGCTCAAAAGGCAGATAAAATGGATATTGTGCAAACAGAGTTGTTATTTTGCTTAAATACAGTTACCAGTGAACTTAAATATGGGCTTTCTTTGTATTACAGCTTCTTTTGTGAGTTACAAGAAAAACCACAGTTTAAATTCAGTCTGTACATTACTTACTACCATATGTTACTCTGTTTTAACCGAAGCCCAATGAGGATGTTCTTATTTTAATTTAGTAAGAATCTCTTCATATAAGGACAAATTTGTCTCCTTATCAACTAATATGTATTTCCTTCCCAATTAAGATATATTTACTGAATGGATCAAGCATTGTCCAGTAATGGGGCTATTATGTCTGCTCCAGGACCACTGCAGAACATAAATAAATTTTGAAGTATTATAGTGAGAGATGGGAGGGTTTAAATCCACTGAATTCATAGCTCTTCTAAGCATATCTTGTGGGGCCAAGTAAGCATATCTGTCTTAGGATTCTTCTGACTGTGTTGTTTTGATGTTGGAAAGAAACTTTGGAATTCCTCTCTCTTCCAGTTAAAGGAAAGGAAAGAAGTAAGTAAGTTATACTCCTTGGGACTCCTTTCCAGAAACTAGAGGATTCTTATTTTAATGATTTAAACAATGCTAGCCAAGCACATCATAAATATGTGTCAGATAAGAGGAAGAACAGACATTGGATTTAAAACTTAGTGATAAAGCTACTTATTGATTCAGAGCTTAAGCAGTTACTTTTGGGAAGTTATCAAGAATTCATGGGATAGCTTAGTCTTCTGCGGGAGGTATGACCAACTGAAGATGGCTCTGTGAAAGTGGAGCTGATGACCATGGCAAAGACCAAGGAACTGGTGAGTAGACTGGTTCCTTGGAACCTCTCTGGATCAAGAGAGGATGGGAGTTTGCCCACATGTGCTCCGGATGGCTGCTCCCCACAAGGAGAACACAGGACATGGTTTTTCACAGGTTTGAGCACCAGGAGATGATGGGAATAGCTATCTTGTTCACAACTGCAGCGGACCCCTTTAAAGGACCCTAAGTTCACAAACCTCACTTTCTAATCACTTTCGGAAATTGCTCATTAACTACTTCTAAGCTATTAGAGATGTTCAGAATGACAAGTTTGAAAATACTAGGTGAGTTTGCCTTCAATCCTGAACAAAAGAAAATTTTAATAATAAACTTAATAATTTAAAGAATCTGAAATAATCAGCAAAAAGCTAAATAAGTTTTTGACCTTAGAAAGTTATAAATGGACTAAGGGTCCAGATAAAATTAGAATATTGAAACTTTTACAATAAGATTTTGGAATTAATTATAAAGAACAAACAGCTTCTTGTGGGAAGTAGATTCCATTTACAAGACACAACATAGCTAAGCAATTTCATGATTTCAAAAACTGGACACTAGGAGGGACTGAAGTTTTCAGGTAGAGGAAAGATTTACAAGCATGTAAAATGTTACAAAATGTTGTAACAATAAAAATACTGAAGGAGACTTTTGAAGAATGGAATCAGAAAATGGTAGCCACAATATCAACAATGTCAGTAATGATGTCTGGTTCTATGGATAGACTATGTCCAAAAGATGTTATTGAAGAAATGACAGATGTAGAACAAACTTTATCTGACAAGATAGAGATGGTATCAAAAGTAGATTTACAACTGACAAGCCAAGAAAATGACTTTGAAAAGGATGTTTCACTGGATTTACAAAAGAAACTGACAGAGGTTTTAAAATATAAAAGGGAAATACAAATGACAAACCAGGAGAGTGACCTGGATAATTTTTTCCTACTGGATTTACAAAAAAGGCTTGTTAAAGTCTTGAAGAACTCTGTATGATGGGACAGGAAGAAATGAAGAGAAATCAAATCCTATGACAATATTTGAATTAACTAAACATTAAGACTGTTAGAAATAAAAGGAAGGAATATAAAGTTGATTTATTTGTTCAAGATTAAAAAAAGGTATGTTGTTACTTCTGGCAACCCTTTATGGACTTTCTGCTGACACTAGGACTGAAAAGATGATGTTTTATGGGTGTGTTTATAGATAAGAGATAGGATATGGGATAAAGAGGTAAGTGTTTGTAACCTTAGAGGGGATGAAGAGTCACTAAATTTGTTTATACTTGTAATGAAGGTTGGAAGTCACTTCTTTATATATTTTTCTCTTTATTATATTCTTACTTTTCTATTTCTTCTCTTCCTTTTTCTTGCACTTTTTATTCCTTTCTATTCTCTTTCTTTAAGTTTAGTTTGTATTAGATTTTACTATTTAATCAAAATTCTTAATAAAAATTATACACACACACGGGATAGCTTAAATGAGAGAAAGAAAAAAGGGATATCACAAGATCATCACAGAATGATTTTTCCCAACAAAGAGTGACTATATTACACCAATAATATGTAACCAACTATAATCAACACTTGGCAAGGTGTCAGTGTTCATCTTCCAGAGCAACAATGTAAGTGTAATGTTTACACAAGATCTTAGCAATATGACAAACAGCTGAAATCTTCCCAAGAAGAAAATTTCTACTCCAGAATAAAGTTAATCACTGTATAAGTAATGTTTACTGTGACTAGGAGTTCTTCTCTTTAAATCACTAGCTCTGTTACCAAATGAACTGAAGATAAAAATACCATGATGCACATGGAACCCATGTTGGCTGTAAATTCTGGGGGTTGAAGTCCCAACTCATCTAAAAAATGCCAACTTCCAGCATCAACCATGCTTGCTTCCTGCCAACTCTTTAATCCACTTCAGGTGGATTCCTTTAGTATCAAGTCATTAATGCAGCCATAGGTCCATAACTTTCTAGTTCTAATTATGTTCTTGCTTGGGGAACTGGAGGGCAAATATACTGTATTAACTTGTAATTCATGAAATGTTACTTTACTCACTTGTCTATTCAGAAGGTCCAAGTATGTGAATAGGTACTTGTGAATTTCTCAGAGAACATTCAGGAAAATATATAGTAATAATGAATTTCCAGAATTATCAGGGGACTGAACAATAGTACCTGCCAGAGCAGACAGATTGGGTATAAACCTAATCAATCAATGAGTCAGATATGTTCAGAGGCAGCTTCAAAGTCAGTAAGTCTATAAACTTAGATTCATTTCTTTGGCTTTTACTATCTTTTATTTAAGGTAAACATTATTAAAGAGATCATTTTTCCTACTCCTTGAAGTATCACGCAAAACACACTATATCTTGGATAACACATCCTGATCAAGCTGGGTACGTCATCAAATGCATGGGATTCTCAGAGTAAGTAGCAGACTGATTTCAACTGTCACAGATGCCAATGATGAAAAGCAAAAAGGCTTGTCCTCTAATAGACTCTCAGATAGTTTTTCCTGAGTGTGTCCAAGTTCATCTAGCACTAATATCTATTTTTTCGTCCTTCCTTCAGATAGGCACCTTTCAAGGTATCGAATTATTATTTTGAATTATAAGAGGTAAAGGTAAAGGTTTCCCTTGACGTAAAGTCCAGTCGAATCCGACTCTAGGGGGCGGTGCTCATCTCTGTTTCTAAGCCTTGGAGCCGGCGTTGTCATAGACACTTCCGGGTCATGTGGCCAGCATGACGACTCGGAACGCCGTTACCTTCCCGCCGAAGCGGTACCTATTGATCTACTCACATTTGCATGTTTTCGAACTGCTAGGTGAGCAGGAGCTGGGACGAGCAACGGGAGCTCACCCCGCCGCGCGGTTTCAAACCGCCGACCTTCCGATCGGCAGCTCAGCGGTTTAACCCACAGCGCCACCGCGTCCCTTATTTTGAATTATAATGCCCTCTTAATCTAGTTGTATTAAGTTCGGATGTAAGGATTAACATTTACCACAAGATTCTGATGTGGATGTGGAACTGTAGATAAAGAAATGTTGTTGTTTATTCATTTAGTCGCTTCCAACTCTTCGTGACTTCATGGACCAGCCCACGCCAGAGCTTCCTGTCGGTTGTCAACATCCCCAGCTCCCCCAGGGATGACTCCGTCACCTCTAGAATATCATCCATCCACCTTGCCCTTGGTCGGCCCCTCTTCCTTTTGCCCTCCACTCTCCCTAGCATCAGCATCTTCTCCAGGGTGTCCTGTCTTCTCATTATGTGGCCAAAGTATTTCAGTTTTGCCTTTAATATCATACCCTCAAGTGAGCAGTCTGGCTTTATTTCCTGGAGGATGGACTGGTTTGATCTTCTGGCAGTCCAAGGCACTCTCAGAATTTTCCTCCAACACCACAGTTCAAAAGCATCGATCTTCCTTCTCTCAGCCTTCCTTATGGTCCAGCTCTCGCAGCCATATGTTACTAAGGGGAACACCATTGCTTTAACTATGCGGCCCTTTGTTGTCAGTGTGATGTCTCTGCTCTTAACTATTTTATTGAGTTTTGTCATTGCTCTTCTCCCAAGGATTAAGCGTCTTCTGATTTCCTGACTGCAGTCAGCATCTGCAGTAATCTTCACACCTAGAAATACAAAGTCTTTCACTGCTTCTACATTTTCTCCCTCTATTTGCCAGTTATCAATCAAGCTGGTTGCCATAATGGTTTTTTTGAGGTTTAGCTGCAAGCCAGTTTTTGCATTTTCTTCTTTCACCTTCATCATAAGGCTCCTCAGTTCCTCTTCGCTTTCAGCCATCAAAGTGGTATCATCTCCATATCTGAGATTGTTAATGTTTCTTCCAGCGATTTTAACTCCAGCCTTGGATTCCTCAAGCCCAGCATGTCGCATGATGTGTTCTGCATACAAGTTGAATAGGTAGGGTGAGAGTATACAGCCCTGCCGTACTCCTTGCCCAATCTTAAACCAGTCCGTTGTTCCCTGGTCTGTTCTTACTGTTGTTACTTGGTCGTTATACAGATTCTTCAGGAGGCAGACAAGATGACTTGGTATCCCCATACCACTAAGAACTTGCCACAATTTGTTATGGTCCACACAGTCAAAGGCTTTAGAATAGTCAATAAAACAGAAATAGATGTTTTTCTGAAACTCCCTGGCTTTTATCCATTATCCAGCGGATATTGGCAATTTGGTCCCGAGTTCCTCTGCCTTTTCTAAACCCAGCTTGTACATCTGGCAATTCTCGCTCCATGAGTTGCTGAAGTCTACCTTGCAGGATCTTGAGCATTACCTTACTGGCATGTGAAATGAACATAAAGAAATAACTGATACTAAATTGACCAAAGCCACTTGTCTCAAACACACTAAGTGCAGTGAAGATGTCCTGTGGTGGGTTGTTCCAGCAATGGTTTCCCACAGCTGCAGAAACGTGTCTGAGAAACATTGGTCCTCATGTACATTAATCAAATGTCATTAATATTTAGGTCCTTGTCAGCTGTTCAAGGTAGGCCAGGTCCAGAAAGTATTACTGGAACTCTATTTTGTTACTGCAGGGTATAATAAAAGAACCTTGAAAGCCTGACAGAGTTTCTCCCCACCCCCCCACCTTCTACCAAAGAGAATCAAGGTGGGACAATCTTAACTTTCTTTCTCACCCTCTCCTGTCTTTCAGGGCTAAGCTGATGCAAATGTAATTGCCCTTGCATTCCTTCTTCAAGGTTATCTCTTTACTCCTCTATAGTCCTGAAGCAAACTTTCAGCAAAAGATCTCATTTCTCACAGTGGGTGGCATTGGCTGTATTTTTGTATAATGTGCTTAACTGGGCCATGGGATGGGATAGTGTGTCATGTGAACATTCGAGCCCAAACAACTGACCCAGCCAATTAATTCAACAGGAGTTAGTTGTAGCCCTAAATAAAACAATTGTTTTTAATATTTATTTCCCAACTTCCCACCCAAAATAGCTAATTTGAGGTGATTATTAGTAGAAAAGAGGGCTCAAATTTTCAGAAATCAGTTAACAAACAACAAATATGGAGTGCATTGCCCAGTGAGTGATGAGCTGGCTTTTGGCTATTGCAGCATTTATTCCTCAGACCAGAGGGTTATCTTCATTTTGTATCCAACCCTTAGCCAAGAAAAATTGGAATCCCATCCTTGCCTTCTCTTGACTTAAGTTGAGACCCAGACCAGCACTTGGCTCTGAGAAGCACACTTGCCATTGAACTTTTGCAGTAGACCCTGTGAGACAGAGTGTTTTGCAGTTCTCTTTTCACCATACGTGCATAATAATGATGAGCAGCTGACCATAGGGAACATGGCAACATGTAAGCAAATATGGAAACTATTAAGCATTATTTAGCAACATAGACCACTTGCAGCTGTTTTGATGCATTTATGCAAGCTATCAGAATTAAATTAGGGTCCTGAAATGGAGAAAACAGGGTTATTTCCGTCTTTCATTCCATCTTGGCGTGAACAAGTGCCAGATGGGAAGAACAGCTTGCATCCAGACGTATTCAACAATTTTTCAGCAATATTTTTTCCTATTTTAGTTTGATACAGAAATCCTCTTGACAGCAGGTCAGTATTGTGTTTTCTGGGTGTTGTATGCCAGCTTGCCTTGGTTTTGGCATAGAGGTTTCAGGGAATAGAAGACCACTTCCTGAGAACCTTGGAGACTCAAAGCTTATATCTTGTATTAGTAGCAGCTTCCTTCTATTTTTTACTAATGAAATAAGGAATATCAATCATTTACTTTTGGTTTTTTCCCCACTTCTGTTCTTTCCATAGTGCTAGTGGTACATCTTATGTTGCAGAGGATTTAGGATATTTTTTAAGCACAGGCAGCATTGGGGAGGGTCACCTGCCTCCAATATGTTGTCAGGCAGGATGCATTTTTTGTTCCTTCTCAAAATGCACTTGGCCACCAACACCTCTCAGTTTTTCCTGATGTTGCTTCCAATTTCCAAGGCTATTTCAGTTCACATAGGACACCAGTGAGGCCCCTTGGAAGATGTCCTGCGTGAATAGAGTGTGAACCCAAGAATAGGCTTGAGCCTCCTTTTTCAGCTGAGGGTGGTAGGGAACATCAATAATGCTTGGAAAGTGGCTAATTTTGCCAGTGAGGACTGTCCTGGGTTCATGAAAACCCTAGCCAATCTCATTATACATTTTTGATGGATGAAGAATAATTATGCCATGAGGCAATGAAACAGGATTTAGAGAAGTGCTGGGATAATTTTGTGCCACTTTTAGCCTCTGAAAAAAACTTTTTCACTGCCCGGATGGACTTTAATATTCTACTGAATTTTCTCCCACCCTATGCCAATTAATCAATCAATCAATCACCAATTTTCTGTCTACACTAATAGGCTACCTGTTCTCTTAGTATCAGACAAATGAGTCCAGGAGCTAAATGTTTTAGTTTTCCTTAATGTCACTCTAATGGGACGCGGTGGTGCTGCAGGTTAAACCGCTGAGCTGCTGAGCTTGCCGATCGGAAGGTCGGTGGTTCGAGTCCGTGTGACGGGGTGAGCTCCCGTTGCTAGTTCCAGCTCCTGCCAACCTAGCAGTTCGAAAACATGCAAATGTGAGTAGATTAATATGTACCACTTTGGCAGGCAGGTAACGGCGTTCCGTTTAGTTGTGCTGGCCACATGACCACGGAAGCGTCTACGGACAAACGCTGGCTCTTCGGCTTTGAAACGGAGTTGAGCACCGCCCCCTAGAGTCAGACACAACTGGACTTAATGTCAAGGGAAACCTTTACCTTTACCTTAATGTCACTCTTAAGCCTTAGGGAGATGCAAGGAATTTAGGGACAGAGAACTATTTGCCCCAAGGCCTGCTGAGCTGCAGTGGAAGATGTCCCACTGCATGTGGATGATGTCAGTCATGAGATGGGATTGGCCATCTGAAGTTTCTGGGCACAGTTCTTCACTGTCACCTGCAATCAGAGGACACAGATCACCTACAGGACATGGATGATCATTTTAGCTTGAGCTGCAAGGAAGAATGGATATCTGGCTACTCAGAAGATTGGCCCTCCTCACCTGTGTTTTGGAAAAATGTCAGATAGGCATTACGCAGTCTCCTTATTTCTATAGGTCTACCAGTCTTCTGGAAGAGTGGTACATTTTTTTCTTATAAAACACATATTTAGTAGTGTTGTGGAAGAGCAGTAAATCTGGTTTTAAAAAAAAGAAACTGAGTAAAGACTGGGTTCTGTCAATAGTTTTACTGCTTCGGTCAACCAGGGGTTTTGCATAGCCATATTTTTCATTGCTTTTTTAAATTAGTTTCAGAGAGAATAGTGTCATTTTACCTATTCCAAGGCCATTTGGCATACTGCATGGGATACTTTTGGGTGCTGTTAATTGCAGGTAATTGCTGCCAGCACTGCAATCCTTGTGCCATACTTTTCAGTTGGAGATATATGGGAGTAGGCTGAACTTGCCAAGATGCAGACCTATAAATCTTCTGGGAAACCAGCAGTACTGTAGCAATAAGTTAGTAAATAAATAAATAAATAATCCAGCTGACATGTTGAAGCAAGATATAACTTTGTTGATGTGTTTGCGAGTTTTCTCATGCTCCACCTTGCACTCTCCTTTGCCTTAACAGCCTATCAGCCAAAACGTTTTTGGACGTGGGAATATCCATCTTCTGGAGCACTGGCATTCCTTTGTTGCCCCTCTTCCTCCAATAGATCTGTGTTTATTCAGGCAACTTGAAAGGCAGTTCAATCCTCAGTCTCAGGGACTTGCTGGAGTCCTCCAACCCATCCCCTTGATATATTATGAATAGTGATTGTTGCTCTTTTCCCGTCAGTAGGTGATGTTGAGGAGAAGAGGAGAAGAAACTGGAGAATCAACTAATTCTCTGCTCTAAAACAGTACCACGTTAAACTAGTAAGGAGGGTACCTCTCACTGCCAAAATATATTGAAACCTCAGCCATGGGGGCAGCATGTGGAATGCACCTTAATGTAGCCATCAGAAAGAGTCCTAAGAGGATTAGTGCCATGTAGGCTGATATGATTTCAACATCTTTCTTACCAACTGCTCTGGTTGCTAAAGTCCTGGCAACACAACCAAAACAACAAGATTGTTTCATACATGTATGTGCTGTTTTTTCATATAAGCAGCATCACATTATGTCTTGCACATGTGGCTGGAATATTAATGGCCATCACCAAAGGGAGAAAACTCTAGAAAACAGTTGCATATGAACCTCTCTTTGCCTTTGGCTTCCACTTCATGGGGAAAGAAGGCACCCTGAGACATATGGTGTTTGTTTTCACTTGTGCTGTTTCCGCTTGGCTTCAGACATTTGCTCATCTGCTACATTTATGGCTTCTAAGTTTAAACTTAAAACAGAGGGTAGGATGGATGTTGCGGGGAACATATGGGCAGATGGAAAATAAACAGCCCAAAGAATCTTCATCTATAAGGAATTACAAAAGGAAAGGAAAGGAGTCTGTCCAATACACCAGGGAATCATCAGCAGATCTGGAAAAGTTCAACCAAGCTATGTTCCTCTACTTTTCCCATCCCAAGAGGAATTGTCACAATGAAAAGTATTTTAATTCTTCCTGAAAGTGGGCCATCATATGTGCAGCTGAAAAAAGGGGTGCGGGTTAAAAGGAAACAAAGTGGCTTGGGGAATTTCATGAGGAACCACGGTAATATTGGAGCTTTGAGCAGCTTGGGCCGCTGGTCCATTGGAATGAGTTCTTGCTTCCCCACTTCCCATGGGTCTTCAGCTCCAGCTCCCCTAGGAGGTCCTGCAAGGGAGATGCTGGTTTGATTGCTTCATAGCTTTCTCTCAGGAGAAGAGGGAAAGAGGGAAGCATGAAACTGATAAGAACCCATCAGTTTTCCTTTTCTCTTTAGTCTTGGGCAAAAGCTGCTTTTTAAAAAAAAGTTTTTTCCCCCCTTTTGGTGTGAAGGGCGTTGGGTGAAGGGATATTTATGATTGCTGGACTGGGAGAGGCAGCTAGAGAAGCCACAATGGTTTTCACTTGTTGCTGTCAACATTACTGTCTTTATCAAGATATTCACTGGTCAGTTTCAAACTGCTTTTGGGAGTTTGGAGAGAGGAAAAGGTGACAGGAATGCCCAGTTTCTGCAGCATTTCTTGCATTACGTTTCTGTGCATTATCAATATTTTCACTCTCTTTTAACTGGAGCACTACTTTCTTCCTGTCTGTGTGGAGTAGTAGTTCTTTATTTGCAAATATACTATCCAATTGCTTCTGTAGGTCCTTGGTGGAAAGCAGAGGAATACATATTGGCAGTAACCAACTTCTTCCCAAAGAAGGTTAGGCAAGCACACTTCCCACCTGTTAGAAGAAGTCACACCTGCCAAATTTTTTTTCCTTTCTGGGCACAGGAGGAACACCCTTTAAGACAAGGTGTTGACAATTTTGTCAAGGTGTGTCAGTAGCCTGTTTAGGCAAGCAGCAATTGATATCCCGATGAAAGAAGTGTTCTTGTGGCCAATGCAGAAAACTAGGAAGGGTGTGGCTGAAACCAAAGGAAGGCAGCCTTATCACAAGTTATAGATTTGGCCCATTTATCTCAGCATTGCCTACACTGACTGGCAGTAGCCTTCCAGATTTCAGCTAGGACCATTTCCTAGGACTCACTGGAGAGGTATCTTGGGTGCAAGCATGGCATATTGTTTAAGTCTCCATTTTTGTGTCATTGTTAGCCTGACCTACTGCAGGAAATGCTTGTACAGAAATATAAGAATACAAGAAGAATCCTGCTGGATTAGATGACATTGACCTTGCCTCCTTTGTATGGTCTTGGTCAAGTCTTGGATTTTTGGGGGATGCCAAAAAGCAAGAAAAGACATTACCAATCTCCTACCTCTGTTTCCAAGCCTGTTATGCTGAGGTCTGATTTAGCTTTCATGGCTAGTGGTCTTCTTCCTCATGAATTTGTCCAAACTACTTTTAAAGCTCTCTCTGCTGGGGGCTGTCATTGTAACTCCAATAGCAATTCTGAAGGGTCACCAGTACATTTCCTTTTGTCTGTTTTGAATTGCTCAACATTCACCTTTGATTGTATGAGAGAAGGAGGAAAAAAAAAAACTTCTTCCAAATCATTCTTCTACGTATCACCTGTAATTTTTCAGCCCTTTCTCATGCCCCTACTCACATGGATTCCTAAATTTAAAAATCCCAAAACTTTGTAAGGTTTCCTCATTGAACAACTGCTGCAGCCCCTTTGTTTGGATACCTTCTTTTGTACCTTCTTGAGGATTACAATAAGGAAATATGTAATGGAAAAAAATGTAACCCATTAAATACTTTTTGACAAGCTGCTGTATTACTTGTGGAAGGACATGAGATACATCTGTCATTATAGCTCATAACCAAGTAATAAGTCAATCTAATACTGCTCCTAAAGTAAGAACCGCTGAGTTCAATAGACTTCCTTCTAGGTAAATCTAGCTTACAATTGGAACTTAAATTTGCTCCCCACACCACTTTCTGAGGTAATTTTTCTTTGCATTTTTTAAACCTTCCTTGAAGAAAGCCAGATCATATACTGTAGGCTATGAGCTGAAAGAAGAAAAGAATGTCCTCCTTTTCCTTTTCCAAATTTAGAGTGGAAGTTATGTCAGAGTTGGGATATATGAAATTCCTTTGTACTTTGTTATGAGGGAAAGGAAGTGGTCTGAAGCTGAGCTACTTTAAAATATAAAAAAAACATTTGTTAGAAAAACCAAAATACATGCCTGCATACATACACGCTAAACGCTACTCACAGGAATGCGTGCAAACTTGGTTAAATCAATGGATGTTGTTTCCTGTTCAATAATGCAGAAGCCAATTATTACTGGTATTTCTTTGCCATTTGGAACTGTTCTGGAATAGAATGACAAAGAATGTTCACAAGAATTAGCTTATATATTATCAAACATGGAGCATCTTCCATTGATTTAACCAAGTTTGCACTCATCACTTTCAGTGGTCTCATCACTTCAAGTTTCAGTTAGGTACAAACTGCTCCACAGATTTATTTATCAGGAATCCAAGTAATAAAAAGCATTCAGAAGTAGTTGCCAAAATGCCTGATTATTTTCATGAAAAACATTTTTATTCTCTTCCTTCTGGATTGCAAGCTTGGGAATAATGGCATGAGTCCTAGTAAAACAAAGCAAATATTTTTATTTTTCTGAATGGAATCTTCTCCTCCTCCTCCTCCTCCTCCTCCTCCTCCTCCTCCTCCTCCTCCTCCTCCATTCAATTGGATTTTTAGTTTTGTTTTCAGTAAGGAAGACTGCTCAGCTGTTATCAGCCTTCACCTCTTCTCACAAGGATAAGTGTAAATAACAATGTGAGTTGGAGGTTAGTGCAGAATATTTTAAACATGCATTACTGTGTCTCTTCCTTGAACAACACAGTCGAGAAACCATCCATTTGCTTACCTCCCCCTCCCCAGAGAATTACTTTTATCTGTGTGTCTAAACACATTTCTGAGAATCCTTCACATCTTAAGAAAATGAAATGGAAAATGATGCAGTATCCAAAACTGCCATCTATTTTCCTCCTTTCTGATTGTTTAAAAATGCTAATTTTAAATAAAGTTGTAGTGTGATTATTGATGTTTTTTGTGTCTCTTGGGCCAGCCTTGAATATAATTATTTTTCCATTACTACTTTAAATTTCTATTCTGAGAATTTCCCCTAGCCTATGTAGGCTTCTAAAGGTAACATAATATAATCTGATTTTAATAGAGCTTACTTTTGAGTAAATTTGTATAAGTTTCACAGGCTCTTTCATAGGCTTTTTCAGAGCAATATAGGGGCACAATGTGTGTGTATGTGTGCATGTGTGTGCGTGTGCTGGACATCTACACAACAAATGAGTCAATAGAATCTAGTGTTGTTCAAAATAGATCAGTCTTCTCCAAGATGTGTGGGGAAGTCTTCACTCCAGATGTGTGGAAATTGTACCTCCTAGATTTCCAGACTGTGGCCATGCTAGCTAGGAGTTCTTGGATAACATTTTTGGGTCTGCAGCCCAAAAGATGTTGGGAAAACTGGATTAGACTTCTGGAATTAGTAATCTTAGCCCTTCTAGAAGGTACTGTTAGATCAGATTTTTATCTTGGAAAACCCTGAAACAAGGATCTATATTGTCGAAACCATATTGGGATGATCAACCTTTCCATTTCCCAACACTTCTGAATTCATTTTAAAAGGCACTAAGACAGATCTTGATTGTTTTGACTACTTCCTGAATGGAATATTTTTTGACCTAAGGATCCTGGTAGGGCTGAGTCCAAATGGGTGTAATACGCTGCTGTGAATGGAGTGAGTGCCCCCCCCACACCGCTGCTGGGGGTGGGGGGAGAAAAATTGCTGAGAGTTGCAGACTGGAAAAACAAGGCCAACAATTTTAAGCGGTTCCAGGACCTTCTCCGGATGCCTCCCTTGTGCTTGTGGCCAACAGGGTTATATGTTCCCAGTCTTCTTTTTCTCTGCCCCTCCCCAGAAACATCTCTAATCTCCAAGCTGTTTTGTGAGTATCCTAGATGTTCCCAAGAATGAAGTGCCTGGCCATGGATACTACTTAACCCAGCAGGAAGTCTGAGCATCTTTCTCCCTTCCTCTTGTGCTGCCTTTAAACAGCATTTCCTTAATGTTTACAATGGCAAGTCCCAATTACAACATGGTTTGATCACCAGCAGGTTGAATCTCATGTTGAAAACAGGATTTGTAGCCCCCAAGCACTGTATGTTTGAGGAAAGCAAGACTAGTTTTGAAACAAGCAACATTTTTCATTTCTTTCATGTTATGCTCTCATGTACAAACAAGAATATAAAAAGAACACAAAAACACAAAGAGAACAAAAAAGGGAAAAACAACACAGCATAGTATGGTACATATGACAAATGAATCACATTTTTTCTATATATCATTAAACTTTAACCACATTAGATAATACTCATCAGTCCTTCCAATACAGTGGAAAGAGCCAGTTTGTAGACAGAAAGTAAACACATATCCAAAATTATGTGTTGGGAACACATAATCCTGAGATTATAAATCTGGGAAACCTCTATCTTTCTGACATGGAACAGTACTCTCCCTTGCTATTCCCCATGCTGGATCAATCCACAGATCTTCATAGAGTGATAAGTTCCAAATTTCTGGTTCTGTAATTCAGAAGTACATTCCTGTCCTTAAACTGCAATGAATGTTGTAACACTTTATTAACAGTCTTATGGATGTCGAACCAACAAGCTCATTAATCATGGGTATCAAGTGTCCCCTCATCCATTTTATTCTTCCATCTTAGTGAAGCTGATAAGCAGCCCGTCGGCAATGCTCTTTAAGGAGCCCAATAAAGATGAAAAACTAATAAAAACCACCCAGAGTCCCTCTTTTGGGGAGATGGGTGGTGACGAAATTTGATAAATAAATAAAAAATAATATTTTTTTTTCATAATTTTAATAATAAAATTTATTTCATTAATTTCATTTTAAGATCACAATAAATATCACTGATATATTTAAAAATCCTTTGCTACTGAAGTTCTACCATAGGACAATCCCAACTTGTTCTTTTAGATTGTTCTTGCAGATAATTAAAATCCACTTTAGTTATAATTGTTTCAAAACAAAAATAGTATAGGTTTAGGATGATCTAAAGCTCATTCCAATACTGATAATAATTTAGGAATTTTATATGCTGTTAATGCATTCAGGCTTCCTGATTTTGCCTCAAATTGCAAAACCAAGGGGTGTTTTATACTGCCATTTCCCAATCTTGGGCAATTCGAATTCCCCCTGAAAGTCAAATGACTTGAAAACCTGATTTATTTATTGGATATATATCCCACCTTTTGTACAGGAGCTCAAGGGAGTGTGGGTAGTGCTCTTTCCTTCTATTTTTTCCTACAACAACTATCCTGTGAGGTAGTTTGGGCTGAGAGAGAGAGAGAGATCCAAAGTCTCCCAGGGAGCTTCCATGGCTGAGGATGGACAAGAACCTGGGTCTCCTGGCTCCTAGTCCAACACCTCAACAACTACACCACATTGGCTCTCTACAAACTGAACTAACATAACTCTAACTGCTCATAACCTCCCCTCAGCCTACAAAAACACTCTTACCTGGGATTATCTCTAATGGTAATATGTCACATGAATAAAGATCAAAATTATACTTCCATTCCAACCCCTTCCAACTGATCCATGCAGGACGTACAATACAAAGCAAACAGCATACAAGGACAGGCTGTTATTTATAGTCTTTATGTGATGATTCCAGATCTTGCTGGAAGGATTAGACTCCATGTTATTCTACAATATCCAGATTTCCAAGAACTTCAATTCACTGAAGCAAATTCATTGTCACCACTCGCTTCCTCCTCTATTCTTAACTTTCACCTCAACTTTTCTGGTCAAAACTGATATGCCTACATCATAATGATTTATATTCCGGCTTAGACAAGGCAAAATCATTCTGACAGCACTAAAAGAAGTAATACGCAGACAGGTGGTGTTTGCGTGCAGGCAAAACCATATCAGTGAAAATACAAATTGCACAATTATCATTCACCTCCTCCACCAGGATTTGACCAATTTTCTACAGTATTCTTTCACTGAGAAATAAATTCTACCATTCTCCTGCATAGTCACCCCTATTAGTCATGCTACCTTCCTGAAAGACTGAACTAGCAGGAGGCCTGCATATTTCCTTTCACCTCTGGTCCATCCTCTATAAAAAGATACGCAAGGAGGCTCCTGTCCTGTGTGAGTTGTCCATCTGATCTATTTGTGTCATGCTATGTCTGTCTTAGACAGCTGCAAAGGTGAGTTCATGCTGGGCTTGTCATGTGATTGCTTCTGCCGCACAATGAATCTTATCTTCAATTTTTATGGCTCTTCAGAGACTTTCTCCAGTCCCTGGTTCGTGTTTCCTGTGTAGCTGCATGGAGATATTATGTGGGCTGGAGAGCAGCCATGCGTCAGATGTAACCACAGAGGCCAGAGAATTGCTTTCCTCTGATTAAAATTAACCAATACTGTTTTAGAATATGGATACCTGAGTTTTAGAAACTGCTTACTAAGATAGCTCGCACTCTGCACTGAGCTCGAAATAACAGGATGGTGAGTATTTAAAAATGCACATTTCTAGTTCTTTTGAATGCCGGTGCTTGAACCCATGCAACGAGTTCTGCTTCTGCTCTGTTCATTTCCCAATCGTGTGTCTTCCACGTTTATTAGACCGCGCCTTCTCTTATCCCAGCTGGCACAACCATTGGCCAGCTTGACTGCTCAAGACATTCTTCTAGCCATTCTTTCAAGAGGAGGTTTCTAAAATTAGCAGTCAGTGGACTAGTACCTACATTGCCCAACTGAGGACAGAGAGCTTGTTTATTGTGTCAGCACAAACAATTTTTTCCTGAAAAACAAGGCATTTGTTTAATTTTCTAACGTATCTCATCCTTCACTGGAGAATCAACATTCTTAGGAGAGACTTACAAAGAGCAGGAAGAACACTGGAAGCAGGCCTGTTCCCAGTGAGACCACTGGTTCATCTGCCCCAGAATAGCTGGCTTCCCATTTCACATTAATCCATTTGCATATACAGTACCAAGCAAAGCAACTGGTGGATTCCCCTGGCTTTGCTGCCCTTCCTCTTCCGTGGGTCAGCAGCTGCTTTGCCACAACAAGGCGGGTCTGACTTCAGGATCTGATCCATTGTCTCTCACGGTCTCTTGCCATTGCCCATTCTGACTGTGAGTTAACCTCCAAAATGGGTTTTGTAAGCAGGCCTACTTTTGACAAACACAAGGAAGATAGTAGTTAATAACAACCAGAGGTGTAGTGAGGAAAATATTTCAGACTTCTTTTGAAAGGATCAATATTCCAGAGTTGCTAGGTAGATATGATAACTAGATGAGGTTTGCTTATACAGACAGGAATGCAGCAAGCTTAAGCCTGATGCATCATTATACATTTCTCAACTGAAGGAACTAGTTTAAATATTCAGTGATGACTGTTTATGCTAAACAGATCTCTATGCCTGGGACAGACCTGCTTTCTGGAAATTAAGTAAGATGATCTATCATAGCTATGTCATTTGACAATGGTGGCTTCTGTGGTTTATTTAAGCTATTGAAATAAACTGCCTGTGACTCACTGTGCTCCTCCTTGTTCAGACATTTGTACTAGGGCAACCCCATATGTCCTGGCCTCAGTAATGTTTGGTCACTTCAGAACATACTGTTTTACATTCGCTTTGCATCCTGACTAGCAGCCGCTCCAGGCAGGCTGAAAAATAGATAAATATTAAGTCATGTGCCTTTTCATGACAATTCCATGGGCCTTCCCACTATCTACCCATCCTTAAGTCAGCACTGTCACCAAACTATATTGGAATGCAATTTGCTGCCCCCACTGCTGATTCCTACCCTGCCTCTATTGTGTTGATTCCCAATTCTTGCCAATCATCAGACTCCCCAAAGGTTATTGGTAACAAAGCCAAATGGGTTTTATAGATCTTGAGGCTACTATTTGGCAAAATTGGAATAAGGAGAAAATGCTACTTTAGCATGGGTACAGCTAAGGACAATTAAAGCCTATTTTGCTCATGAGATGGGGACAAGATGAAGGCATATAAGGGGGACCAGGCAGAAAAAAAGATGTGGCTACAGCATGTTTACTCAGTGATCTGGCACAGATGGTAGGATCCAAGCCAAGACCAACCTCTTTTCTGGCTCCCTACCCCCTATGGCAGCTTTCCTTCTCTCAAGTAAAACAAATTCTTTGAATAAGAAGAACAAGTGATTGAAGAGCTGAGAGGAAGTAATCCTACACTCAGTGACTCCAAAATACTTGAAGACAACTTGAAGACAAGCAGCAGAGGCACCACCATGGTGAGACTTTGGGCAAGTGTTTAAGACCCCCTTAGAACAAGGAGCAGACAGACATAAATAAAATTATGGCTCAGGTTGAACATCATCAAACTGTACATTTCACCACTGGTAAGAAGCATGCCTAACACACAAAAGGAGCTTGAAGGCACACTAGTGAAGAACACACCAAACATTTCTTGTGAGCTCATGGCCTCCTTTTAATTTGTTACTATTTTAAAAGAAAGGTTTTTTTGCTCAGTCCATGTATCTTGCAGGGATGTGATTCTTTACGGGCTGAAACCAGTTTCCTTCTCTAGACAGCACAAGATACTGTGTCTTCAGTGCTTAGTCTGGGCTCAACTACTTTCTAGTTTCATGTTTGTCAAACCATCGCCTTCCTTAATCTGACTTACCCTGTGTCTCCCGGTTGCCCTCCCTGATTAATAATGTATTATAGTGAGGCAGACATTAAGAAAACATCCTCTTAATAAAGACAGATTATCTACTTTGCATATGAATAAGAATAAATGAATTAAATATTAAATATTAAAATCCATAGCCACAGATTCAGTGCTCCCATGATCAGATTTTTAATTTCCTGTAGAGTAAATCTCAGTGCTTTGTCTCTGAGCTTTTTCAGATGATAATTTGATTACAAGAGAAAGTGCAGCTACAGCTGGAAACATGCCCATCTTTATTTTATAGCAAGCATAATTGTTGTGGTGATTATGCATTTTGCTAGCACTCTAACTGCAGCAAAGTGCATAGGAGGGAAATCCAATTTCCTCTTTCCTTGGCAAGCTTTCCTATTATTGCAGTAGCAAGTTTTGTGTCCAAAATGGTGACATTACTATAGCTGGATAAGCCCATGTCATCACTGCTAACGGATAATGCAGCAATAATTAGGCCAAGATAGATGTTGTTGGACTTCAGTTCCCATTACATCCAAGTAGAGCACAGCCAACAGTCATGGCAATGGGAGTGGTACTCTAACAACATCTGGGAAATTATATCATATATCACCCTAAATGTATTTAGAACATACCATCTACTTGTCCAAAAAGGCCCATAGTAAAGCAGAAATGACTTGAATAACAGGCATCAATTCTTCTATTTATTAATTCATGATCAGACATGGGGATCCTGTGGCTCTTCAGGTGTTGTTGGTTGCCAACTCTAGTTAATCCTGCTCAGAAGCTATGCTTGCTGAGACTGTTAGGCATTAGGTTAGACAGAGGAAACCCAGTTCCATATTCTTGCTGTAAAGCAAAATCCACAGAGCATATTTGCTGGAGTGAACCACAAGGCATCACAGAGATACTATTAATCCATTAACTTAGAATGACACAAATTCTGAATTATTTCCTGGCCCTTGTTAAAGACTTACAAATGTAACCCCAAAGTTAGGCGCACTTGTGTTGGTAATATTACTCTGTTAAACATACTTGCTCGGAAAGAACATATTTTAGCCTTCAGGACAACAAGATGATACAACTGGATATAAAAGTAACATTTTTACAATAGACATTTTGACATGGAAGTTTTGAAGGTTTTTGTGGGGAGGGGATTTCTGACCTGAGTCTGCTGTGAAGACTTCTGATCCCAATGATGTTACTGGTCCAAAATCTGCCAGTTCTTCTGGACTCACAGCTTCTGCCTGAGGAGCAGGTGGCAGCTGTGGCTAGGAGGGTTTTTGGATGGTTGCAGCTTATAAACCAGTTACAGACATTTCTAAATTTGGAGCCATATGCATAATCACTTGTGTCTTGGTCAACTTTCACTTGGTTGATTGCAATGCCCTGTACATGGGGCTGCCCTTGAAGAGCATTCAGAAGCTGCGGTCAGTCCAGAATGCACTAGCTCAGGTAGTTATGGGTACTAATTGGTTTGCTCATGTAACACCACTACTCTGATAGCTGCATTAGTTATCTGTACACATCTGGGTATACTGTAATTCAATGCTATCGCATTTAAAGCCTTTTAGGGTTTGGGATGTGGCTATTTTGGTGACTGTCTTCTCCCTGTAGTCTCTGCCCCTCCAATAAGATTTAAGAGGGTGGGCTTCCTCAAGGTTCCTACCTTTAGGGAAAGTAATTCACAGGGATCTCAGAGGCAGGCCTTCTCTGTTGCTCTCCCCTTCTTTGGAACAGTATGCCCCTCCCCCTGGAGATCAGATTATCCCTTAGGTTCTGCAAATCCATTAAGACCAACCTGTTTCAGCAAGATGGGATGGTTCCTCCTGTAAGGGAATATTTGCCGATTCTGGGATTTCAAGGCACTATATTTTTGGTTCTGGATTAATTGTCATTGTGGTTGGTAATGTTATTATGAGTTTGTATCTTTTTAACTTGACTACTGCACAAATTATATGAGCTACTCAGTCACTTGTTGACTGAGGCAACATATAAACCCAGTAAGCAAACAAACAGACAGACAGACAAATAAAATTTCTCCTCCTTGTATTTTCATTTGCTTTACCAAAGGTTTCAAAGTCTGTGTATGCATCCTTCTGCTATACGGTGATAGCAAGATGTCGGGGCAGATGCATCCTCCAGCAGCACCCTTCCCGAGACGTCTGCTCCCCACTGCCAGGTTGACTGAGAGATACGCAATTTGTACTTCAACACATCTGGAGGGCACAAAGTTAGAAAAGGCAGATCTACATCCCAGTGTCAGTTAAATTATGCGACAGGAAACAAAGAGAGACTATAAGGATGGATGTTATACCAGTCTAACTGGTGTAACTTCTGCCAAAGAGTCAAATGAGAATGTAAATCGGGATTTACCAGTCAGTCTTCCAGGCATGATTTATAGTCTATCTACAAGATTTCCAACTCCCTCTTCCTTAATAACAAAAACAAAAGGGAGCTTTCACCTTCACCTGGGCAGATTTCATTGGGGCAAATAGAAATGATTCTTAGTGACCACAGCAAGGCTTCTGAGATCCACTGTATTATTCAGAGAACAGTGTTGATGAAGCAAGGGGGGAAAAAGGCATGGTGTCAACTTCTTTTAAACATTTCCTAGCCAGAGGTAAAAGCAAACTTAGTTTTGCTAAGACTTAAGTGAGTTTAAAGTACATACGCATAATTTGACATGATTTTTTACCTCTTTAGAATATTGGGAATGTAAAATGAATTGGAAAACATGGAATAGTTGGGGTATGTGTGTATAGGGGGAATGAAATCTTAATTGGGTGTTGCATCTGAAATAATACAGATGTCTATCAAACTCTAGCCTCCCCAGCTCATTAAGTCTATAATTACCTAATTGTGCCTACGAGAAAAAACAAGACTATTTCTGAGTATGAATTCATTGTTTTTAGTAAATATATTTATTTAAACATTTAATCCACCAGTTGTTCCAAAGCAGCTTATAGAGTCAGAAGAACACAAAGGCATAATAACAAAACAGGAGGTGTAGAGTGTTGGAAGTTTAGGCAAATCCAGCATGCCTCATTAACAAGTAAATTGAGTTGCCCAAAATGCAACTCAGAGGAAGCTGTTTGTTTCCACTCCCACTCCCACTCCCTTCTTCCTCTTTCTCTCTTTCTCTTCTCCACCCAGGGAGACACAGCATGCATGCTGCTCTCTTCATCAGGGCCATGTGCTCGGGCCTTGATGTGGGATTCTGCCCCTTTCTTTCACACACCTCTTGGCAGCTGTAGGGCTGAGAGTTTAGGGCAAACTATGTGATTAGAAAGAAAAGAAGAACAAAGGAACTTCATCTTTTCCACCAAGATGGATGTTACAGAACAACAAAGAATAAAGTCAGTAAGATTCTTTTTACTTCTTAACCTAATATGTCTAAGCGTGTGATTCTTTGTGCTTGGGAGGGCTGAATGTGTAAGAGCAATAACCTGTGTTTCTCTGGCATGCTCACTGAAGCTATCTAAGATAATTTTATTTTTTCTGTGCCAGCTTCTAAGCTGTGTTAAGCTCTGCTCCATTTCAGTGGTTCTAGCAGGCCACTGAATTGGCTTCAAAGAGAAGGAGGAAAAAAGAACTCAAGGACATGACCTAGCATTGCATATCAAGATTGAACACCTGTACAGAGGTCCACTGGACTTAGAATAACACATGTGTTAAAAATATCTGGTGTACAATAAAAGGGCAAGCCAACAGAAGGAATAACTTGCAGGAATCTGTTACAAACTAACATACTACAAGAGACAGTTGAAGAGTAAAGCAGATAACTGAAGCCTCAGAAAACCATGAAGTGTTGTGAGAGGAGATTTCAACTACCCAACACATTTGCTACAAGACTAAGCCCAGGTCTATACTTTCTGCTTGCTTCACTGCCAGTTTGGGCTGCCCACTGTTTCTTGAGTATGGGAACAGTTAACTTTATTCCCCGCCAGCCTACCTGAAAGGCACCCCCATCTATGTTTTGGAGTTCTGCTTCCAAAGTACTGTTTCCCATCTGGAGCCTTCTGAGCCTTCTTCGTCAGTCCACTGTGCTTCATACCAGCCTGGTGACATCCCCAGCTCCAGTGGCCTACAGTGTCTGGCATGCCCCCTCCCCTCCAGCAGGTAGTCACTGCCCTTGTGTGGCCATTTTATCCTGGGCTGCTGGGCTGCTGTGTCCTCAGCTTCCTTTCTCTTTTCTTCCACTTGAGCCAATGGAGACTGTGGAGTCCACGTTTTGCCCACCTCTTCTGCCTGCACATCTCTGTTCCACTCTTCCAGTAGGAACCTCTGCCTGGGAAGGCGAAGCATAGCCTCTTTCCCATCCTGTGCCCACTTGTGCTGGGATTCTTTCCTTTCCTTTAAACACACACACACACACACAGAGCAACTTGAGCACATTGGATGCTACCTTCTTCTATGAAGTGGAACCATCAGTTCTTCATTGCCACAAACTTTCTATGGACTCGCTCGGTAATGAAGGAATGAACAACATGCTCCTTTTACTTTTCATGGTGTAGCATTGAAGCAACCATAGTACAACAAAGGAGGGGGGAGTCAAAATTAGTGTCAAAGGATTGAACCAGGGAAGAGAGTGTGAACGTACCCATGTATGCAAGCATCTAGGAAAGCAAGGCAAAAGAATGGGAACTAGTGAGGAGGGAACAAGCTCTAAAAGGAAAAGGCAGACACTGGTAGACTTGCCCCAGAGGTCAGTCAATGAAGCTTGCCTTCTCTGCACAAATAGGAAGGACAAGAAGCAAGGAAATGACCACTCAGAGCCTTTAGGCTAAGAAGAGAGGCAAAATCTGGGGAAGGGTTTCTTCAAATATGTCAGTGGCAAGAGAAGGACAAAGGAGGTGGTCAGTTCACTGCTTACTCCAATAGAGAAATGTTCACATGATCAAGAAAAATCAGAGGAACTCAACTGTTGTTTGTCTCTGCCTTTATATGCAAAGGAAATGATGATCTGAGTGAAGCCATTAGTGGACAGCTAGGATCACTGAATGGAGCAGAGCTTAACACAGTGGAGAAGCCCTGCACAGAAAAAGATTATTATCTAAAATAGCTTTAATGAGCGCATTAGAGAAATGTAGGTTATTGTCCTTACACACTTAGCCTACCCAAGCATAAAGAATCACATGCTTAGACAAAGTAGGTTCAAAAGTAAGTAAAAAGAGTCTTACTGACTTTATTCTTGGTCCAGTTACATTTCCATTCTTCGGTAGAAAAATGATGTGTTTCTTTCTTCTGTTCCCTAAACTTAATTTACCCTCAGCCCTCATTGCTGCTAAGGGCTGCATGGAGAAAAAGGGGAAAATTCCTTCTTTTCTTAGGCCCATGCATGTGACCAAGATGGAGGGAGCTCTGGCTGCATGCTCCCTCTCGGATGGTGGAAGGAGGAAGAAGGAGGAAGAGGAAGTGAGAAGAATGTGGGTGGGACAACAAATAGCTTCCTCGCCCATGGAGAATTTGCATACTCATCCACATGCTAATGAGGCATGCCAATTTGCTGATACCTCCAACACTGAGTAGCAGAGTCTGGGAACAAACACATCAGGGAGGATGTAGATCAGTATGGATGCAGTAAAGAAATGTCTAACTGCTTTGAACATTTTCAAATCCCCTAGGGCATTTGACTTCAGCAAAGGATCGTTACCTTGTCGTGGTGCTGGAGCTTGAGCACCTCAATGATGCCATGAGCTAAACCGTGAAGGGCCACTCAAGACAGGAAGGTCATGACAGAGAGGTCAGACTAAATGCGATCCCTGGGGAAGGTAATGGCAACCCACCCCAGTATTCTTGCCGTGAAAACTCAATGGATCAGTACAACCAGAAATATGTCGGTATACCATTGGAAGATGAGACCCCCAGGTCGGAAGATGGTCAAAATGCTACTGGGGAGGAACAGAGGATGAGCTCAACTAGCCCCAGACGTGATGACGCAGCTAGCTCAAAGCCGAAAGGACGGCTAGCGGCCGACGGTGCTGGTGGTGAACGGCGAATCCGATGTTCTAAGGATCAACACACCATTGGAACCTGGAATGTAAGATCTATGAGCCAGGGCAAATTGGATGTGGTTATTGGTGAGATGTCAAGATTAAAGATAGACATTCTGGGCGTCAGTGAACTGAAATGGACTGGAATGGGCCACTTCACATCAAATGACCACCAGATCTACTACTGTGGACAAGAGGACCACAGAAGAAATGGAGTAGCCTTCATAATTAATAGTAAAGTGGCTAAAGCAGTGCTTGGATACAATCCAAAAAACGATAGAATGATCTCAATTCGAATTCAGGGCAAGCCATCTAACATCACAGTGATCCAAATATACGCCCCAACCACAAATGCTGAAGAAGCTGAAGTAGAGCAGTTCTATAAGGATCTGCAGCACCTACTGGACAACACGCCTAAAAGAGATGTTATTTTCATCACAGGAGACTGGAATGCTAAGGTGGGCAGTCAAATGACACCTCAAATTACAGGTAAGTATGGCCTGGGAGAACAAAACGAAGCAGGACATAGGCTGATAGAATTTTGCCAAGACAATTCACTCTGCATAACAAACACTCTCTTCCAACAACCTAAGAGACGGCTTTATACATGGACTTCACCAGATGGACAACACCGAAATCAGATTGATTACATCCTTTGCAGCCAAAGGTGGCGGACATCTGTACAGTCGGTAAAAACAAGGCCTGGAGCTGACTGTAGTTCAGATCACGAACTTCTTCTTGCACAATTTAGGATCAGACTAAAGAGATTAAGGAAGACCCACAGATCAGCTAGATATGAGCTCACTAATATTCCTAAGGAATATGCAGTGGAGGTGAAGAATAGATTTAAGGGACTGGACTTAGTAGATAGGGTCCCGGAAGAACTCTGGACAGAAGTTGGCAGCATTGTTCAGGAGGCGGCAACAAAATACATCCCAAAGAAAGAGAAAACCAAGAAGGCAAAATGGCTGTCTGCTGAGACACTAGAAGTAGCCCAAGAAAGAAGGAAAGCAAAAGGCAACAGTGATAGGGGGAGATATGCCCAATTAAATGCAAAATTCCAGAGGTTACCCAGAAGAGATAAGGAATTATTTTTAAACAAGCAATGTGCGGAAGTGGAAGAAGACAATAGAATAGGAAGGACAAGAGACCTCTTCCAGAAAATTAGAAACATTGGAGGTAAATTCCAGGCAAAAATGGGTACGATCAAAAACAAAGATGGCAAGGACCTAACAGAAGAAGAAGAGATCAAGAAAAGGTGGCAAGAATATACAGAAGACCTGTATAGGAAGGATAACAATATCGGGGATAGCTTTGACGGTGTGGTCAATGAGCTAGAGCCAGACATCCTGAAGAGTGAGGTTGAGTGGGCCTTAAGAAGCATTGCTAATAACAAGGCAGCAGGAGACGACGGCATCCCAGCTGAACTGTTCAAAATCTTGCAAGATGATGCTGTCAAGGTAATGCATGCTATATGCCAGCAAATTTGGAAAACACAAGAATGGCCATCAGACTGGAAAAAAATCAACTTATATCCCCATACCAAAAAAGGGAAACACTAAAGAATGTTCAAACTATTGAACAGTGGCACTCATTTCACATGCCAGTAAGGTAATGCTCAAGATCCTGCAAGGTAGACTTCAGCAATTCATGGAGCGAGAATTGCCAGATGTACAAGCTGGGTTTAGAAAAGGCAGAGGAACTAGAGACCAAATTGCCAATATCCACTGGATAATGGAAAAAGCCAGGGAGTTTCAGAAAAACATCTATTTCTGTTTTATTGACTATTCTAAAGCCTTTCACTGTGTGGACCATCACAAATTGTGGCAAGTTCTTAGTGGTATGGGGATACCAAGTCATCTTGTATGCCTCCTGAAGAATCTGTATAATGACCAAGTAGCAACAGTAAGAACAGACCATGGAACAACGGACTGGTTTAAGATTGGGAAAGGAGTACGGCAGGGCTGTATACTCTCACCCTACCTATTCAACTTGTATGCAGAACACATCATGCGACAAGCTGGCGTTGAGGAATCCAAGGCTGGAGTTAAAATCTCTGGAAGAAACATTAACAATCTCAGATATGGAGATGATACCACTTTGATGGCTGAAAGTGAAGAGGAACTGAGGAGCCTTATGATGAAGGTGAAAGAAGAAAGTGCAAAAGCTGGTTTGCAGCTAAACCTCAAAAAAACCAAGATTATGGCAACCAGCTTGATTGATAACTGGCAAATAGAGGGAGAAAATGTAGAAGCAGTGAAAGACTTTGTACTCCTAGGTGCAAGGATTACTGCAGATGCTGACTGCAGTCAGGAAATCAGAAGATGCTTAATCCTTGGGAGAAGAGCAATGACCAATCTCGATAAAATAGTTAAGAGCAGAGACATCACACTGACAACAAAGGCCCGCATAGTTAAGGCAATGGTGTTCCCTGTAGTAACATATGGCTGCGAGAGCTGGACCATAAGGAAGGCTGAGAGAAGGAAGATCGATGCTTTTGAACTGTGGTGTTGGAGGAAAATTCTGAGAGTGCCTTGGACTGCAAGAAGATCAAAGCAGTCCATCTTCCAGGAAATAAAGCCAGACTGCTCACTTGAGGGAATGATATTAAAGGCAAAACTGAAATACTTTGGCCACATAATGAGAAGACAGGACACCCTGGAGAAGATGCTGATGCTAGGGAGAGTGGAAGGCAAAAGGAAGAGGGGCCGACCAAGGGCAAGATGGATGGATGATATTCTAGAGGTGATGGACTCGTCCCTGGGGGAGCTGGGGGTGTTGACGACCGATAGGAAGCTCTGGCGTGGGCTGGTCCATGAAGTCACGAAGAGTCGGAAGCGACTAAACGAATAAACAACAGGGCATTTGAAATACATATACTATAGAATACTGAAGGAACTGGTAGAAGACAAAAAAAATTATAAACTAAAATTTTTTGGTTACTAAATACAGTATAAAAGCAAACTTTCATTTAACCTGTTTTTTGTTTCCAATTTGAGGTAATTAGTCCCAGATTTTAAAAACGGCGCCTGTATGTCACTCTGACGCAACATTATCTACTGCTGTAATCACACAAATATATTAGATGCACTATAAATAGCACAACAATAAAAGAAGGATATCTGGACTGAGAAAGGCCACAGAGAAGTGCTGCCAGTTTTTATTATTAGTGCTGGGCATTCACTGGCATTATCTAGTAATTATCCGGATTAGGACAAGACAAGTCCTTTTACATTTTAAATTTCTTTATTAAGTTTCTTTTATTAATCAGAGTATGTTAGTAGGCTAAATTGTAAATTTTTAAATATTGGTGTTTGAAAGCTTGAAATGCTGGTGTTTTTTTTTAAAGAGACGAGAAATCCAAGTGAAGCTGCAGCTATTTTCCATGTCATATATGCCCACTGCTTCAGACTTTTTCTTCTGTAATTAAAAACGCTAAAAGGTTTCCACAGCAGTGACAACATGACTATCACGAGGGCTGGCCATACCGCCAAACAACAGTTTTGGTTTTAAAATGATCTTGTTTTCATTTCAAACATGCATGGCAAACTAGTCTGGTTGTGAGATTCTGTAGAAGTGCAGCATGGGCAATCTAATGCTTTCCAGATTTTGGACTACAATACCCATCATCACTTATCATTGGCTATATTGGCCCAGATGATGGAAGTTTGAGTCTGCAGAGCTGAAGTTTGGTCTTCTATGAGGCGATCAGAGTTGAAATAATTTTTTCCACAAGTGATGGTTACATGATAACTGAGGAAAAGACTCTGTCTCAAGCTGTTTGAATTTTCCTCCCACTTCGTGTCCTTTTCATCTATTTATTTAAAACAAAGATATGGTTACAAATGATATAATAAGTGGACAAAGAAAATTACTAAAGTTATACCATTTACGCTGTATCCCCTGCTTTTGTGGATTTTCCTCATTTCATGTCCTTTCCAGTGTTAAACCTTTGCTGTTGGAAAACTAGGCTGGGTCTGGGCTAGAACACAGTGAGCTTACCCGCCAAGCTTGCAAAGCCAGTGCTATTTATGTGCTTTGCAGCATTTTGACTTTCTGAATTGGTTTCCCATTTTAGGAAAGGAAGAGAGAGAGAATGAGGGAAAGAGAAAGACAGCTTTTTTTAACCAGCTCCACAGAAGGACTCTTCCCATCCATTATACTTCTATTACTTGATTTGGGAACAAAATAGCACCTCAGTGGTTTAAGGGGATGTACCACTGTGGACTCCCACAATTTATAAGATGAGACCGGAAGATCTTGATGATTCATAAACACTAACAGATTCTCTTTTTGTTGTTTATAATCCTTAATTCCATGGTTTTCTTTCTTTCAGTCATGTTTGTGTATTTTAGACCATGCTTTCATTTTGTCAGGACAACGTTGTGTGTGGTTCCCACACATGAGAAATGTTGTTGACTGCCTTGAGGCAGTTCCCTTACAGAAAGGTAGAAATGATAGAGATTTCTGACTACACCACATCCTGACATGCTGAATGTGGGTCATTTTTCCAGCACATGCATGACTGCAGCTGTATCTGTCTGCTCCAAACTGATGCCCTCCAGATGTGTCGGATTACAATTCCCCTTAATTTCCAGCAACTAATGGTTATGCTGGCTAGGAATGATGGGAGATGAACTCCAACACCAAGTGGGAGGCATGCGCTCTTCCCTAAAATAGATCCATGGCTAATGGTGAGATGCTAATATGCTCCTGTCTCTGGATCTCATTTCTCATGTGTTCTTCTCAACTTTGTTACTGGATCTTTAAACAAAATATTTAATTACCTGAAGAATATCAAGCATTTCCAGAAAAGATTTCAGTTTTAAAGCTGGTGAGTTAAGCAAGTTTTAGTATTTAGTAAGGTTCAAAGACCTATCTTTGGGATAGGGAAGTTAGTGCCCACCCCAAATAATCAACATGTTTGGATCATGCTCACTATAAAAGAGCTACCTTTATAAAGTGTTAGCCATTCTTAATATAACCATTAAGAGTAGCTTTTTTCAGATGTGTAAATCAAGTTCTGTTACTTTTGCTATAGGTAGTACAGAAAAACCTAGGTAGATAGATGCTTGGGTTGGTACTAATCATCCATTACCTTAAAATTGTATTTATATTTTATGATCGTTGTTTTAATTGATCATTTTTATTGTAAACCACCCAGAGTCCCTCTTGTGGGGGGAGATGGGCAGTGGCAAAAATTTGACATAATAATAATAATAATAATTATTATTATTATTATTATCCACAAGTCTTTGTCCTCAATGTAGTTCTGGGCCAGAAGACTTAGCAACAATAGCTTGGCCCAATCACATCCCCAGGCTTGGTGACAATGCAGGCTCCCCCTTCCTCCATGCCACCCTGCCCCTATTTCACAAATTCCTTCTAACCCCTTCTTCTAGCTGCCTACCCTCTCAGAGTGGGAAATCCCTAAGTTTCCTTATTCACTGAACACCTTTTTCTTAGAGGTCGCTGGCGTGTCCAATTACCAGCACATTTGCAACATCAAGAAGTCTAAAGACCCACTCATTTTTAGAAACATCACATTTCCTCTTGAAAGTCATTAGGCTGCTATTTCTTGTCCATTTCCTCTTGGCCAGACAGGTTGGAGAAGTTAAAAGTTGTGCTTCCCAAGGAATGCACCGGATCTTGCTGTTGTCATGTTCCTATAATTGTTTGCATCTAGCATTCTATTGGAAGTGTACAGCTTACAATCAAAATCTATTTTTGAATACAGAGAGACCACACATTTTGTAGAACTATCCTATACCATCCCTGTGGTGAAATAATGCATTTATTTATAGGCTCTAGTCCAGCTTTCCCAATTTAGCATCCTCCAGATGTCCTAGGCCAACTCATAGAGCTTCAAAACATTTGGAGGATACTAGGTTGGAGAAGTCAAACAGTAACCGCCTTCACATCACTACCACAATGCAAATAGAATAGTTGATATTATATAGCAATTTTGGATTCTCCAATATCAGACAAACAACAGCAACCCAGTGTGGAGGCTAGCAGGCAGGCAAGAGGATGGCTTTGATATCAGATCTCTTCCTCCCTCTGAGTTTGGAAGGTGAAAAACAAAACATTGCCCAATGTTATCAGCTTATAGCCTTATCTCTTTTAAAAGTCATTGGAAACTGGTTGTTCTTGTTATTAGAGTGTTTACTAAAATCCTCAAAAATCTCTAGGAGCTCAAGTTTTGATATTCATTTATTTGTGTTTAGAGGCTGCCAACTTGTGTGACACACAGTGGTTTACAACACTAATTGAAAATAATAACAATATTGTAGATGGGAGCAATACTGTCTATTACTTTCTATGCCTGTGTCATCACTGATATTTGCAAGCACCCTTTAGTTCATACCTGTTTTTTTTCTTTAATGCAATCCTGTGGTCTCTGGGAGGGTATTCTAAGGAATTAAAATGATGTGGACCTTCCCTCCCATGGATGGACAGATAACTAGGCTTGCCTATAAAAAAAGAAGGGGAAGGACTTTCTGTTTTCATAGTGATGGAGGCCAAAAGGGAGTTGATTCAGGAGAGCATCAAGGCAGCTGGTGACTTACAGGATGAAAATTTCCTCCAAAATGTCGCAAACAGAAGCTAGGGTGGTCCAAAAGTTGCGTGAAGAAATACTATAGAATGAGTTGATCCATTCAGGATAAAAGTTCCATTTAGATTAATTTGGGGATTGCCTGAATTTTTCTGTTTTGCAAAAGTGCAAATTAAACATCTGCCTACCCTGACCTTTGAAACATAGTGCATGTGCCCCTGCCAATATACTTGCTTTAGAAGAAACATTTGCTAATTTACTCAGTGACTAGTACCTGCCTTCAGCTGTAACTGTTACTTGAGACTCTTTGACTTAAATCTATAACATTTTATGATTCCTCTGAGGCAGAAGGGCCTTGGCAAATCATTGGATCCTTCAAGAGGTTGTTATCTTTAGAAGTAAAGCAAAACCCAGAGAGAGTTGTTCTCTCTGCCAGCCATTTGGTTGATGCTTTTAGGAGGTCCTTTCCCGGAGGTGACAGATATTGGTCCTGCATTGTCTAAGAGGAGTCATCATCCCCACCCAGCCAAAGGAACCCCTCATTTCCATAAATCCCTGCATTAACACTGCCCCCTCCTTCTATTCTCTGCCATAATTCTGCCATTTGCTCTTTCTGTTATAAATTATTTACAGAGGAAATGCTGAGTCAGGCAGCTGAAGCTGTAAGTGGGGCCATGAAACTTGATCCAAGCTAATTGAAAGCTTCCTGTGCTGCAGTTTTGCCCACCCAGGCTATGCTTGGGTCTGGCTTGTCATTCAGTACCTGACACATTAGGGGTGGGCATGCAGAAGGAGTGAAAGCTATGAGTAGCAAGGGGTCATTTCTGAGAACACTCATTCCAACTCATAATGGGATCAAGCCTAGAATGTCCCATCCAATTTCAATAAAGCAAGGGAGGAAATGCAGGCGTCAGTGCAGTTGTGACAAAGGGAGTCTGTTTTTATATATGGCTGCATTTAAATTTTACACTTTCACCCTAACTCCTTGAGGAACAGCATGTGTACATGCAACATTAACATTTATAAATGTAAGATAAAGCATCTGGAAGTAGCTAAATGAAATGACAATTTTGATTAAAACTGCAAAGGTGTTAACTTTAAAAAAGCAAGGTCACTTCCACACACATGGGTTGTACATCCTTGGGGCCAAGGTCCTGCGTGTGCACAATGCCATTGGGCTTTTGGTGATCTGAACAGGTGGAACTGATAGTTCTGCTGCTGCTTTTGAAGCAATGTTGTGAAAACAGTTTTGCAATGTTTCCTCTGGAGCTACAAAATAGGCAATTTCCCTCTGGCAGGAACTCCCACCTCGAGTCCTTAGACTTTCCTGCCCTCTGCCCAATCAAGGCGCCATAGCACCTTGCCACCATCTTTTCCATTCCTTTGGAACAATCAGAGGGGTGGATTCACTATGGTACTATGGTACTACGGGCAGAGTCTTCTTCCTTGCAGCAAAGGTGGATACTGAAATTAAAGGAGTGGTTTCTGACTAGAGTGTTACTTTTTTCACTTTGCTACTGATTGGCTGGGCGCCCTTCTGTTCCTCTCCTTCCTCTTTCTCCCTAGTCCGAACCATTTTGAATGAACTTCAGGTGATTGAGGTAACTCTGTAGCCTTTGAGGCAGTGAATCTTTAGCAGAGGAGACCAGACAAGGCTAATCTTCACAGGGTTTTTGCTGCTCTTCAGGGATGCCTGCAGGGTGCAGTAAAAAAAGTCAAGATTGTGGCTGCAACAAAGTGATTGAAGCTCTTCTTGTTTTTTATATGCATCATATGCGGGATGTATATAAAAATGGAGAGAGCTTCAATCTCACCGTTGTGGCCATCATCTTGACTTTTTTGACCATAGCTTGCGGACACCTCTGTCCTACTGATACCAGTTACAACTCTTAGCACTTAGCAGAATAAAATTGACAACATGTTCCAAGTGACAATATGTTCCAATAAATCTAACCTACTAGCTTAGGAAATGGATTGCATGCGTGCTATTTTCATGAACAAAACTTGTCCTAAAAACGTTCTTATTGCTTTTCTAAGCGACAATGTTTCTATCTTACTGACAACAGAAGGTTCTTGTTGTTGATTAAATACAATGTGATTGGAGAAAATAATTTTATTAGTTTTTGAAACTACTGCTTCAAACACAAAGAACTCTAGTAGTTAGGCCATCTCAAAGGTTTACAAAGATATGCAAACTTTAGAGATCTCCACGTGCCATTTAACTTTCCAAGTTAAACTGTTCTGAAATGTAAAAGCTGACATTTCATCTTCTAGAGACTTTAAATCAAATCTGGATCTGCAAATGCACATTTCATCAACAGTGTCGATTTCAACAGAAAAAGCTGCAATCCTGTATGCATAGAGGCTGGGGTGAGTGACATCTCAGACCCAGGCTGCTTTTGGAAACCATGTATCACTGTCACTGTGCACCAGTTTTCACACTCACTTCAGAGTTCAATTAACAATTGCTTTGATAGAGTTCAGCTTGCCCCAAAGTGTAACCTTCCATAAGCTTCCACAGGAAGAAACACATCCTTTTGATATGGAAGGAACCCCCACAGTCATCCTTCCAATGCATAGGCAGTGCGGGGGAGATGGGCGGTAATAAAAATATGACAAATAAATAGAAATAAATAGGCAGTGGATTGCTAGAGTGGATTGGCACAGAGTGGATTTTCTAGAGTGGATTCACAGGGATATCTCAGGAAGGGAAGACAGATGTTCAAAGAAAATTAATGGACAAACCCAAGAAAGTTTGCTTCAAGCCTGTAGTTGTTACATGCTAATGTAGGTGTCAATACAGGAAGTTGCTTCTAATGACAAGGGGAAATGAGGAGAATGTTTCATTCATCTCCTGCTTAACACATACAGATGTATTCATAATTATCCCTTGCCCGAGGGGAAGCAGGCCCAGGTGGGATCCGAAGGCACTTGTATGCCTGCCAGAGAGCCCAGAAAGGAAGAATGATCCCTCGACAACTGGAATGTCATTTAGTGAACAAGCACAATAAACCTCAGAGCTCTCTTCCTGTCTCTGAGACCCATAAATTACGAACATTGCACCTGCCTCAGGCCATGCTGATATTGTTTTATTAAACTTGGGGAAGAATAAACTTTTCAGCTGCTGGGGGAAAGAAGTGGAAAAAAGGGAACAAGATGTCCTAGATGTCCCCTGCCCTCCCCCCTCCCCCAGCCCCTATCACTGAGCTTACCTTAAAGCTGTGACTGCACATTTCAAGTGGATTCGTAATAGTTTTGCTGTGAAGGCACAATTGAAGAGGAGGTGGAAGAAGCTGTGCAGTGCAAGGGGGCCTCTGAAGAAAACCTTGAAAATATGGCCAAGCTTCAACTTCAGATGTTGGTCTTTTGCGTGTCTTTTTTTTTTTTTGTGAGACCTTTAATTTTTGTTGTGGCATAGAACCAGCCCTGACTTTTAACACACTGTGGCAAAATTAACCAGGTTTCTTATTTAAAATAACAAGGGTGGGTTGATGCACTATGCTAAACCATGGTTAGCTCAATCATGGTTTGCTGAATAATCCATAAATGAACTGGGTACACACTTGCTAAGCCAAACCAAGCACCCTTTATCATTTTGCATGTTGTTTAAATAGGCCTCAACAGAGAAGGGTTTTTCAAACTTTTTTTAAACAAACTTTATTAAAAATTTTAAAATACAAACATAAAAACAGACAAAGATTAAAGTAATAGAGCAGAAGAACAAAGTAAAGAAAACGTGAAAGCATCAACAATGCAAGAAAGGAAAAAAAGGTAGAAAAGCTAAAAAAAGAAACAGACACATAAGAAGAATCGACTCCTGACCTTTTTTGTTACAGATATAGGTATACATTTACATCAAGCTCTTACTCTAAATTTACCAAATATTTTCCATTATTCCTACTGTCCACTGTTTATCTAATCGTCAAATCCAAGTATCACAATTTCATTTTTTTCAGTTTAGGGTTTTTCAAATTGTTTCAGACCACAGAACCTGTTAGGTAAAAAAAAAAAATCCTAGAATCCAGATCAAGAGGAAAGCTCTAGTGATAGAAAACCTGGCTGCATTTTTCTGCTTTAGTCTCTCATGGAACCTCATCAAGTTCCCACAGAACTGTTTGGAAAACCCTGGCATATAACACCTGATTTTCCATCTGAAACACCCAAGTCCCAAAGAAGCTACCTTCAGTGAGAAGGCTTGGTAGAGGGCCTCGCGTGCACATAAAAAGGGCAGGCTTTGACGGTGTGCTTGTGGCTGGCATCTTGGCTTTTTTGACCACCTCCCTGCAGACCCCCTGGCTGAAGGTCAGTTAAATCCCCATCCCCAAACTCTGATAAGAAACCCTGGAAAATTATCCCCTTTCTGTGCCAACAATCTTGGACTAAATCAAGAAGGCTGCAATGAATATTTTTTGTGATGTGAGAGCGGTGGAAAAGCAAGGGCTCCAAGGGGTGGTGAATGATGCGAAATGCCAAGGGCTATGACACATATGGGCAGGACCAAAGTTCTCTGGGGTTTTCCCTGGATTTTGGTGGAAGGCTGGATACTGTAAAAACACATCTCATCTATTTTAAGGCCTATACTTGGTTTTTGGCTTTTTAAAAATTCCTACCCCCAAACAGTGGTAAACAGTGCTGCCCAATTTTGACAGTTGTGGCCTGATGCTGGGGAACCACAAACCAGGAGTTTGAAACTGCCTGAAATCCTGGGGCCTCAGGGGGTCCAGCCCTGCTCTAGCTGGATCAAAGGTGTGACTCAGAAGAAAGCAGCTTCCTTTCTGTGTGAGAAGGATGTGACCAGGTACATATATATGTATCTTTACGTGCTTATGTATAGATGCTGTGTATAGGCACACTCACAATCCCACAACCACAACTAACAACTGAGGACAAGTCACGGTGGGCTGTGGCTTCTCACTGCCTCACAAGTCAATTACTTCAGAAAAATGTCTTGGGTGGTGGTGGGGTTGGTTGATATACAAGGAGTGCTGACAGTCATGCTCACCTAGCAAGAGCTGTAGGTTTGCTTTTTCCAGCTACATGAGAGAAAAGCAGACATTCATTCTGGAATGACAGAAAGTTCCAGAAGGCAGTTTCTGCCTCCTTCACATGGGAATTGCCCTACACTTTTTAAATTAGTGCCGTGATATTGCCTAGGTGATCAAGCTTTCAAAGCTAATAAATACTGAAAGAAATCCCAAGGAGAGGGAGGGAAGGAGACAGAAATGGAGGAAGAGGGGGAGGGAGGGAGGGAGGTGGTACATACTGTAGCTTACGGACTTTGGGAACATTTAAAAAGCTTTCTGTAACTCCTCACCAGCAAGCTGTGTTGGGACTGGATCTCTCACAATCCTGCAATAGATTTCTTGAAGTTGGAAATGGTCAGGTGACAGGATGACCACTAAAAAATACCTGTGCATTTTTGGTGATTCGGAACTCAGTGTACCCTTCCATAGAGGTATGAAAATCCTTGCAAGACAAACCAGTGCTCCCTCAAATAAATATTCTAGATCAGAGTTCTCCAAAGTGGTCAATGTTGAACCCCAAGGGTTGATGGGACTATCCAAAGGGGTCGATGTTGTTGTTGTTATTATCCATAGTACTATTAGTTCATAAATGTTTTGGGGTTGGTGAACAATCTGAAACTTCATGAATGGGCTGATGAGCTGAAGAGTTTGGGGATACCTGCTCTAGGTGGATTGTACTCATGTCATGGGATGGTCCCATTGATGGACATTTCTCATTGCAGCTCAGAGTATGTATAAAATCTAGTGCTCCTTGAGTGAGTTTGAATCCTAGTGACTTAAAAGAAAAACATCTAGGTAATTTTCTTGGCAGCAGTACAGATGTGATTTGCCACTGCCTTCCTAGTTCAATCTACAGCCCTGGGATTTCCTGATGGTCTCCCATTTGGCACTAACCAGCTGCAACCCTGTTAGTGTTTTTCCAAGATCAGCCATGCTGGGTTCTAGTGCTGTTATAACAAAAATGTTTTGCAAGAACGAAACCACAAGATCGCCACATATTTAACAATATATATTTAATATATAATTTCTAGATCAGTACATTCAGTTTAATGTGTTTTTCTTCACAAACAGAAGAACTCTTACAATAGTAAATTTCTAAAATAAATACTATTAAAATAGAGCTTCGAAATAAATATTCTATACAAAGGAAAACTTCTGTGGTAATTTTTTCAGTTGAGGAAAGAAGAGGGAAACCTGGGCTGCTCTCTGTAAAGACTAATAAAAATAACCTAACCATGCACAGAGCTCAGGACAGCAACTTGGGTAGGAGAAAGAGCAGCTATTTCACTTTGCCAGAGCAACAAGAGACAGAAATAGCAAGTGCTGTGCCACTGTGTGCCCACTTTCCGTCCCCTTGCTTTGTATAGAATTATGCTGCAGGGCATCTCTGAAGAAATAACGTGTTTGCTTAGAACAAGAGATGCGACTATCTCTTTTACTTGGTGTGCATTCTCTTGTTTGTCTGTTGAGAGATGAAGGCGCTACCCATCTGAGACGAGTCTTCAGGACAAAGTGAGTCACTAAGGGGAGGGAGGGAAGAGGAGGGAGCAAAGAGCAAAGGACAGGGAACCTGAGGTCTCTTAGTTGTGGCTGAACAATAGCTTCTAGCATCTTCCACCACTGGCCATGCTGGGGCTGGTAGTCAGCTCCGTCAGGTGGGCCACAGGTTCCCTGCTTTTGCCATGGATTCATTTGTCTAGATTGCACTTTGACCCTTCTGAACAATTTCCTTGTGACTCAGGATCCAGCCTGACCTGCTGGGAGAACAGAAGGAAGTTCCCTGGATTAGCCAGTCAGATTGGTACTTAATTTCACATGGATGTGGCGGTTCTGTCTCCATAACCCTTGAGAGGGTGAGGTGGTCAAAAGGGTGAGTTCACAGAGAAGAGGAGGATCAGCCATAGAATGGAAAGGGTAAAAGGGTGGGAGTGGCAGGTGAGGAACTTTGCAGGCTGAGCATTCAAGAAGACCATCTCAAAGGAATAGTGTGATGCAGTTCAGGGTCTTCTTGGCTGGTGTAACCCAGAAAGCTTTCAAAGCTTGGCAAGAAATTTGTCAGCGGTGTTGCTAGGCCTTGAGGAAAATGCTGTAGAAACATGCGGACTGACTGCTACACAAGAGGGCTGGGTGGGAGGAGGGGGAAGCAGTGGAGGCTGGCAGCTGAATTCTGCTTGCATTTTCAGAGTCTTCCTTTCCATGGTCCTTTTCACACATGATCCATTTCCAATATGTTGATATCGAAAGATTAAAAACAAGTTTCAAAAACCCACACAGTAATTTAAGTGGCTTTCAACTATGTACAGTAAAAATAAAAGCCCCAAGCTTTCTTCCTTAAAAAGTGTAAGAAATATAGACAAATGTAAAAGGTCAAAATGTTGATTCACCAGTTTGGATGCTCTGCTTCTTTCTCTGACTATGGACAACCCAGCTTGCTAGAATTTTTTGTTAAGTATTGCTTGATCAGTACTGCTGCACACTAATAAGAACAAACGAAACAATAAGACAGCATTTCCAACTTAGTGACCTCCAGATGTTTTGGACATCAATTCCCCTGCTGTCAAGAGGATGTTGGAGCTGAAGTTCAATAAATCTGGAGGACACCACTTTGAGGAATGCCGTAATAAAGCATTTAGGTTATGGATAGTGCTACGTCATTGCCCTGAATATTGACAGGGATGGATACATTCAACAATAAGTTGGCTGGGATTCTCTTTTCTGCTCACTTTGCTCACCCTGTGTGATTCTCTCAAGTATTTGGAAGAACATCCATAAAACATACTGAGCAGAATCCAGCAGGAGCTTGTAATCTCCACTGAAATGAATGTAAGTGGAACAAGAAGATTCTTGAAGCTCTCTTTCACCATTCATCTCAATGGACAGAGGTTTCCAATGGATCCACTCAGTGTCTCCTTGGTAAGGCTAAGCTACAAAAATTAAGGACTCATAAAACAAATTAAATTATTTTTCCTGTAAAATAGAAGAATAAGAACGTATAAAAAATTTAAAAATAGTTTCCAGCCGATAAATATCTACCATTCTAAACAAATAACTGCATCATGAAAAAAAAAATAAAAAGTGAGCATATTCCTCTACCTGCTTACCCCTAAAATAATAATCCTATCTCTCTGTATAGTTGATTAATTTTGGACCAGAAATCATATTTGGTTGAGGAGGTGCCATGGGGATTTTCTAATTAAACAGAGAAGTACTCTTCACTTTTACAGACCAGCTTTTTACATGCCCGTCATTTCCATTGATTCTGTAGTGTCAATGACTTTCTGTTTAGCTTCTCGTAATAAGGTTAATCCACTGGCCTTGAGCAGGGGTGCTTCCCCCAAAAAAGCATTTTAACAGCCTTTGTCGCTGTCCAAGTGCAGAGATTAACCTTCCCAACCTTCAGCCCTTCACATATATTCCACTCCATTTTCCATCCCTCCCAGTCAGCACTGGAGCAATAGGACTTGTAATCCAACCTCCCCAGGGGGCACCAGTTTGAGGAAGTTTGATATTGATAGATGAGACCTAGAAAGGGGTGGCTGGTGAAAACTATAGGCACTTTGTCAGAAAAGTGCCCCTCAAGCTTTTCTTTCTGCAAAGCACTTAAAACATGTGAGCAAGCCTTCTGGAAGAACCAAGGCATGCTACTTTACAGGAGAGAGAAAATTAAGCAGCAACTGTCTAATGTGAGAATTAAAATATTGAGTGAATGCTGTTTTGTCAGAAACAAGTCCTTTTTGATGAGTTTGGGATTGCCCTGATCCATTTCCAACTACCCCAAGATACTCAAGATATTGTGCCTGGTTTGGACTAACCCTTCAGATGCAGAGTGGAGGATAATTCTTAAGCTTCAACTCAAGCATTTGTATCACCTGATTTGATAAAGTATAATTTATTTCAGGAGAACCGAACTGCTTACATTGATCCTGAAAGTACTGATGACATTAGTGCCCTTGAGATTAGTTTTCTTTCTTCTTTTGTGTAGCAGGATCTTATTTGTGCAATACTTTGAATGTGCAATAATGATCAAGCAACATAATACACTATTTCAAATGTACACTCAGAATCTTCTGTGTTTGAAATGGGATGCAAAAAAGGCTTAAACTCCTAGGAACTCTTTCCAGTGGGCATTCTCTGACCAAGCCAGGCCGTATCTTTCAGACTTGCCCCAGCATTTAAGCATCAAAAGCCTTATATTACCATTGGCCCGTACTGACATTAATGGATAGAGTTCAGGCTGGTGGCTGCTTTGAATTCTTTGTGGAACTGGCAAGAGAGTTCACCCTTCCCACCATTTTGTTACATGAGATCAAGCGAAGCTAAATGAGGAAGTAATCCATTAGTTAGAATATATTCTTTGTGATGATCACTCTATAAAGGGGAGAGAGAGGGAGAGAGAGAGAAAGAGAGAAGATGGACTTGGAAAAGGGAGAATTGGGACATTTGCTCATTATTCCGATTTTCAGGACTGAGCCTTAAAGGCAGTAGAATCAACAGGACTTAACGGCAATGTTAATCCAGGTGTTAAGCTCATCCAGGACATTTAAACCTCTATGGGGAGCAGAATGCCCTACCCCTGTATCTACCCCTCTGGTCAGCCTTGAATCCTTTATTCAAGTTTAAATACTCTGTTGAAGCTTAATACCTGAGAAGAGCTACTGATTTCTACATATTCAGAAAGATTATTTTTAAAAGAAGTACTCTCACAACATACAGACACAACAATGACAACAACAAAATGAGGTGGTAGGGAACTTTCTTGTTAAAGCCTTGGGGGAAACTTAACCCTTACTGCCCACAACCTATAAATATGTTAAGAGGATGGTGGCCCTGAACTGAAGTCCTGCTGCTGATGTACATGCCAAGCCTATTTCTGATTTCTTCTTGCAATCTCTAGATTGAGCAAACTGCCAGGACTAAGAACTAGGAGAGGAGATGTCTTCAAATTGCTCTATGTAGTCTGTTTTGGCCCTTGCACTGCAAAATATCAATATCCCTCCCTCCCCCTCCCCCCTCCCCCCTCCCCTCCTCCCTCCCTCCCTTCCTTCCTTCCTTCCTTCCTTCCTTCCATCCTTCCTTCCTTCCTTCCTTCCGTCCTTCCTTCCTTCCTTCCTTCCTTCCCTGAAAAAGGCTGACATATGTTATCCTTTGATACAGGTGACAAAACACCCTTCCTGTTTCTTTTCCCACCCTGCACTTCCCAGCCCTCATCTCTCCAGCAGTCAAAACGGTTTCTCTGGTCTGCTGTCAACTTTCCCATCAGGGGATGCTTTACAAATCACGCTGTTTGTGTTTTTGCACCGACATCCAGGCCGACTCACTCGGTCATAGCACTGCTGTGACAGCTTCACACAACCAGTGGCTGGCAGATAGCACAGCAAGCAGGGGAAAACCAGGGAGAGAGCACTCATGAAGGACCAGCGGGCACAGCAGTTCGAGTGGGCGCAGGAGCAGGGATGGTCTGCACAGGAGCCCTCATCATCCTCGTTGGTGCAGTGATAGAATATGCCCTTTACCAGGCACATGCAAGTTGAGTAATTGACCAGGTTCTGGGCTGAGCATAGACACTCCTGATTGCACACCCAGCATGAGGGCAAAGTCCTAGGCAGGGCACATTCCTTGCACTTGCATTTTCCACAGGCTTCACACAGCAAAAAGTGCTTGTCCAGCTTCAGAGATGTGGGTCCTTTCAGATCCAGGGGCTTGCAGTGAACTGCCTTGGGCTGAAGCCGAACTGCTCTTGGGGAGGACTGGTCAGCCACAGGAGCTGGGACCATGTGGTCCAAAAGCCTTTGATCCGAAGATGTGCTGCTGCTGCTGCTGCTGATGGAGCTGGGCCGCCCACTGAAGGAGATCCACGGATGGGTGACATCTTGCTCACACCGTGGTGGAAGGATGGGCTCGTGGTGGCCCCGGGAAGGCTTCTGAGCAACCAGTTGAGCCAGCGTGGGATTGTCAATGTAGTCGTTCTCCATATGTGTTGTCTTCATTTGGTCAATAGGCAGGATAGTCAGGGGATGTTGCAGTCTGCCATATGGGATCCGGCTCTCTAGCAGAGGCTGTACCATGGTAGAATTGGGGACCACGGTCATGCTGTGAGGCATCCGAGGCTCCATTGTTTTTAGGCTGTCCAGCACTGGGAAAACCCTGCTTTTAAGCGTCCTGAAAAAAAGGAGAAAGAAGAGAGAAGCAGCTGAGACATTATCCATTACTGTTCCAACAAAGTTCCAACAAAGGACTGAGCTGTTCCTCTGCCAGGGTGGTCCCAGGGCCACCCCTGACAATTTGCAGGGTAACTCTTTGTGGTGTCAGTCCCATAAGTGAGAAGGGACAATGTCGGTGTGCAAGTGGAGTTGTAAGGGTTTGTGCACACACTATAGTGGCATCCCAAAGAACTCGAACTGCAATCCCATCTCCATGGGAAATTTATTTAAATACTGGGGGAGGGGAAAACAAGGAAAAATTTATACCTATTGCTGTTAAGGAGAAAATGATGGAATAACTGGTATGATGTAAGAGAGCCAATATAGTGCAGAGGTTAAAACTGGAGAGACCCTCCAGTTGACCTCCTCCCTCAGTCTTGGGAACTCTGCTTGAGGACTTTGAACCAGTCACTCATTCTCTCACAATATCTCACAGGAGTGCCCTGGTGGTGAAAAAATTGGGACAATGGAGCACTAACAAATAAGTAGCTAAGACGAATGCCTTCTGTGGGTGGCCCTAGGAGCTGTCCACCTGGAAATCCACCTTCTGTGAATACTTCAAATCAATGAGGCTTCAGCATGTGGGAATCCCAATCGTGTTTTGGCCATGGGGACACTCTCATGATTTCTACAAGGGTTTTTTCCCCTTGTTTTTAATGTTTTTTATTTATGCATGCCCAGAATTGTTGGAAGTCAGTAGCATATAAATTTAATTAAAAACACACACACAGAGACAAATGCATTGCACAAGTTGCTTCTCTAGGGAAGCTGGGTTGTTTGGATGGATGGATGGATGGATGATAGACAGACAGACAGACAGACAGACAGAGAGATAGCTCCACTGGAATTAAAAGGGATCTTCTGGACTTACTTATTTATGTATATATCAAATTTATTCACCGCTCATCTCACTCAGAGAGTGACTGAAATTAGCCTGATTTCTATAAAGAGTCTCTCCAAACATGACCTAGAAGAGTAGGGAAACTTTTTATGGACTGTAGCACATATCTGTGGATGCCTTGAGGATGACAGTGTCAGCCTAGGAACAGATTAGAACCTGTTCTTGGGAAAGGTAGAGAGACAGTGACTGGCTCATGTCATAGAGTAGATGTGGGGCTGAAATGGAAAGTGACATGTTCTTTAGGGGTAGTTGAAATCAAAGAAGCATACGATTACAGACATTGCCAACAGTTTCCTGCAGAGTCCAATAAAATTGATGGAATAGGACCAGTTTGTTCTATGAATCTGGAGCACAGAATTGGAAACAAGAGTCTGAAATGGAACTGTACTATTGAGTTAATGACACTGATTCTTGCCACAGAAATTCTGGGCCTGCTGCCCACAGTGCCATCTGTCAGCCTCAGTTTTCTAGTGTCTAAATAGGCAGAATAGTTATGATGACTCACTTGTTGAATCCGTACCCAGTGTCTTAAGATCCAAAAGTAGAAGATGATAAATTAAGAGCAAATGCATACATAAATATTGCCTAAAATCCAGCCAAAAACAAGTGCTGCCAACTTATTCAGAAATATTTGTGAATGGAAGAGGGAAGTAATGTCATCACTCATCACTTTAGCTCATTCACAGGTTAAAAAAAAAAGGTTGGCCATGAATGTATGCTAGTCAACTTGATGCCCTCCAGATATGTTAAAATTACAACTCGCAGAATTTCTACATAGTGATCATGTAAGACTGGAGCTTGGAATCAGTGTGCATCTTGAGGGCACCAATTTGGGAAAGGTCCTTCACACAAATCAAGGTACAGATACTCTGATTCTAGAACACATAGAAAACACAGAAAGAAAAAGAGTCTTAATTTTTATATCAACAGTGGCCAATGTGCGTTCTCAAGCCTAGATTTTATACCTCCAAATGTCAATTCATTCTAAATGACTCATTTCATAAAACCAAACAACTGGGATTACCACAGATGTCATCTAGTCTAACCTCCTGCTCAGGACAGGACCTGCTAGAGCATTTTGGACAGATGGCTTCCAGTCTCAATTTGAAGACTTCAGGTAAAGGGGAACATACTGCTTCATGAGGCCACCTATTCACTGGTTAAGAACCCTTACTGTCAGGAAGTTCCTCTTAATATTTAACCTGAATCTATTCCCCTGAGGTTTTAACTCATTGGTTCTAGTCCTGCCCTCTGAGGAAACAGAAGTCCACTCCCTCCTCCTGATGACAACCACTGAAATCTTGATACCCCCCCTCCCCAAATCAACTGAAGCTTACCAAACTCATTTTCAGACTGCGATGGCCAGGACTGGACACTGGGTCTGGAATGAGCTCATCAGACAGGTCCATTTGGCATTAGTGTTGATTTTGACCTTAAGTCAACTCTAGGTTTGTCCCCAAACCTTTGGATTTCATGGCCTGCAAATTTTTAATGCTTGTATGTTGTTGTTCTCCATTTTGGTGAAGACTGAATGGATTGTAGATAATGATCACTTTGATTTTTTTAAAGAAGTTTATGCCAGTCTCAGATTCTACTGCTCTAGGATGCACTAGAAATAACTCATTCATTCAGTCAATAACCAGAAGAGTAGCCATTTTCTAAATCAGCTTTTATTCCAGAATGCCTCATTTATTCCTTGGAATTAGAATGATACTCATATTTGGAGCAGCAGGATAATGGTCCCTTCCCCTCCCACCCTTTCCCTCAACTTATCAGCCTACTGTTGCATAGTACACTGTGACTATCTTTGCATGTAACTTCAGACCTTCAGTAACTTCCAAAAGTTAAGAGTCCTTAGTGTGTTCCCCCAGAATTCCCAGAATCCCCAATGTTATAGCCTAGCAATGAGGCCATGGTATGAGGTTCAGCACACCAAGCTTTGGGCCCCTGAACTCTCCTCTCCTCTTTGCTCCAATATGGCCAAGAGCAGACTGGAAACTTACTTTTTAGAATAAGCCACAGATCAGCAATATATACATAACCTAAACTGTGTACTTTTGAAGTCACTGCTTGTGAAATTGGCTTGTTTCAACACCCCATCCCTGAGTAACCAGAGTTTATAGTTTGGACATTCAAATATGATTAATCTAAAATGGAAAATTCCAAGCTCTTCTCTATGCTTGCATCAGAGGAAAGGGAGTGTACAGTCCTAACATTTGCTGCAACATGTTCTTGCAATACTAAACCAGGATAGAAGAAACTGTGATTCTACTCCAACTTCCATCAGTCCCAACTGGTCTGGATAATGGTCAAGGAGGAAGAGGGGAGCTGTTGCCCAAGAACCTCTGGAAGTCCACAGGTTGCCGAGATTGGGGGAAACCATAATGTAATGTTTAAGTGCAAACATAGGTAAAACATTTTCTCTTCCCAGTAAAAATAAGCTGCAGAAAAATTCTTTAAAAGCATATTTCTTAGGCTCAACATCAGTCCTCTGACTGTTCTGCAAAAAGGAAGCGTAATAAGTGAGATGCAAATCAGAGCAGAGGACACAAAATCCTTTAAAATATTCAGACTATTTTTCATCCAAACACCAAGCCGCATAATATTTGGTTTAAATGCTGTTTACTAGCCAATCCCTCTATTGCTAGTCTCTAATTTCATTGGAAGAGTGCAATTTATACTGGAGCCCATCCAGGGATTCAACTGTAGGGGAGGACATGAAACCACAGGAAGCAACTAAACTTAAATCAAAGAACGGAAATGGCTTGGTTCAAATTTAGAGAGTACACATTGTTTTTTGGTGGAGTTGCCACTTCCTTGCAGTGACCTTTAGATTCTTTATTAATTATGTTTTTTTTAAGAGGCAAGCAACCCCAAGCATTCCTAGCTAAGACTGAGGAGAAGCTGTTGAAATCTGTGAGCTGAAAAAAGAGGACTGGAGGGAAACACCAGTTCAGGGACAGAATGAGTAAACATGAGAAGTAATGTGGGGGAGAGAGAAAGAGCAGAAACTCCATTCAATATCCAGTGAGACTTAAAAGTGCCTCGCTTTGGCTAGATCTTGATTTTCATCCCATTAAATCCAAACTCGGTTTTGTTACAGGCTGTGAACTGGGCTTCCTCTCCCTTGCCTTGCATGGACCAGACGTACTTATCAGCACTTCAAATGCCGATTCCAGCCTTTGGCCTTGCCCCTTTGCTCCAACCCTTCAGCTGGACTGCCTTTTCTATCTTTTCTGTCCTTAAAAGCCAGGATGGCTGAAACCCTTGCTTGGCCCTTAAATAACACTCCTCCAATTTAGGAAAAGAAATGTATTTTTGACGAGCTGCACAAGTGGGTGGGTTAGGATGTTGTAAACTCCAGCCAATCAGAGCAAAGGATAGCTGATTTCTGCTGCAAACTGGCAGAGCTGGTTTCTCCTCTGCTTGAGCCCAGAGAGGGAGTTCTATCCCACGACACAGAATGGCAAGTCCGCTTCTTCAATGACACTGACCGGAGTGTCTGCATTGAGGCTGCATTGACCTCAGTGTTCAGTTCCACTCATTTAGCGGGGAAGACAGAGGAGGCAGAGAGTAAACCAATGGTAGCTCACTCTGAGGACAATAAAAACATTTGTACTGAGACAGCAGCACTGTTTGGCTCATCTTCTAGAGTGCTGGGCACTTCCAATCTGAACTAGGAAGGAGCCAAAGGTAGGAAATTAAACTGGGTGTGCAGATATTATGTATTCATTTTCTGGATTACTTGGCCTGGATAATGAGAACCTGACAACAGCAGGGGTTGTGCAATGGGAGGAACAAGATAAAAGTTATCTCAAGTCAACAGTGAAGAAATTGCTTGTGGCATTGCCCTTTATGACAATGTCAGATTTTAACAATACTTTGCCTTTTTCTCTGTCATTCAACATAAATCCCTGAACTATCAGGAACCAGCAGATCACTTGAAATTATGGATTTGAAAAGCATGCCTTCCCCAGGACCCCTTATAAGCTCTTAAAACCCTATGCCTACAACCAAAAGCTCATTAGGAACAGAATGAGTTTAGAGAAGTTTGCATTTTCTTTTTGCTGCAAGTTCCAGTTTCAAAAGTATTTTTAAGGTAATTATATTACTATGAGCATTTATTTCAGTTTTGTGTAGGCCTCCTACCTGAATGACTCTAGGCAGCTTACAACCTGTTTACACAAAAGCATCCACAGAGGCAATAAAATCTTTGAAAAGTTTATTGCTGTCTTGCATTCATAACTCATCACCAAATGCCCTAAGGAAGAAGATGATTTTGACCTGCTTCCTAAAGGATAAAAGATGGGGGCTTAGAGTGGGCTAATTGCTTGCTTGGATCCGACAACAGAGACTCTTAAGCTTGAAAGCTTGAAAATGTGTATTGTATTTGTGGGCAGCTGGTTTTCATCCTTGATTACTGATGACAGAAATGTTGACTGAGATTGATAAAAATACTGAAATTAAGGTGGATGGTTGTTTGCTCTTTATTCCAGCATCAACAGAATCAATAAATCAAGCTTTTAAAAAAATATAAGTTTGTAACTTTAACACACATCTTCTATTTTAACATGATACTGTTCGAAATAAACTGCATACTGTGTTAACAATACTAGTAATAATAACTTTTAGTAATAACTTACTATCACCAACGTAAACTGGACATTGAAAACCATAGCCATTTAAGAGCTGGTTAAACAGCCTGTACTAGAATTTCTCTTGGCCTGGACCTATTTTAGAATAGAAGAGGGAGAATGTGTATTTGAATGTTGTATTAGTGTTTGAAGGTATGATAATTCGGGGGGGAGCTACATATCATGCTGTCTCTGCACATCTGAAATAGATCTGAAGCAGCATATGCAGCAGGATGCATTAAATCATTTTTGTGACAATGAAGGCTTTTCCATTTGTACAGTGGCTTTCACCAAAGACCTCTCAAATCTGTCTCAAGAAAACTGCACCTCAGTTACAGGCCATTATGTTACGCATTATTTGGTACCTCTGCATTCCACCCTTCCCTTCAAACAACTCAGAGAGAGGTGCAGGAGGATCTTGGGCTTGTTCAGACCTGCTGAGCTTCAGAGGTGGAACCATATCAGGAACCTTCAGGACATTCAGAGAAGTTTAAGGTGGTCACAATAATCAGCATTGGATGGAGAGAAAGGTATTGAGGATGTAAGGAGCACACAAGGGATAAGTCAGGTGTGGCAAGTTCTGCCTTAAAGAATAAGACTACACAGGGGATGGAGTAAATCACCCATATGAAGTATGAACACAGTCTTGTTGCAATTTGCATGTTTCAGCTCTACTAGAACAGTTGGGCTCAGATAGGAATAATATTGTGAAATATGTTACTTCTAACTAAATATTAGTTTGCTGAAGTCAGAGGAAGTTGATGTTCAAAATGAACAAATCCAACCATACTGGAACTGTTCTGATGTTGTTCTGACCATTCTGGAGGTGCTTTGACCTCAAAACAACTCTTCCGAGTTTGAAGCAGGTATTTTGGACTCAAAATGAGGCCCTTCCAAGGGCAAAATCCATCCGGAATGGTACGAACAGAGGCTTTGAATTAAGAATAGAGCATTTCAAACTTCAAATGTTTCAAATGCAAAGCCATTTGTATGTCCCTAATTAACAGCATTTACAGAATCTGAATAATTGGAAAACTTGCAAGATACCAATGAAGATGTGGGGCTCTTGTTCACAGAAGACAAAAATAAGGCATAGAATTGGATCAAGAGCTAGCAGTATTTTGAGTAGAACAATCAAAATTTAAGGAGATTCAAGAAACTTATTATTATTATTATTAATAATAATAATAATAATAATAATAATAATAATAAATTTATTAGCTGCCCAACTCCAGTGGAATAGAGGTGGCCCAACTCCAGAATGACTCTTGGTGGCTTACAATTAAAAAAATAGTAAACAATAAAAAGAAACAATGCAACTGGACAAACCACATTCAATATATCATAACTGTCCCGTTGGTTTAACTGAGTCAACAATAGACTCAGAACCCTTGGGAACTAAATTGTGTGTGTGTGTGTGTATCCGTATCCTTTGTATTCACCCCCAAGGTATGGAAAGCTTACTTCTGAACTGCATTCAATGGACAATAATAAAAGAAAAGCAAAATATTTAAAATAAATTCAGTAGATCATATTATACAGTGGTATAGGGATTAGCAGGGATTGATGTGGATATACAAAGGCAGAGTTCAATACTAAAGTAATTTTTTTATTAAGACTGATGGGGATTAGGAGCAGGCAACAACTCTTTCCCTTGTTTTTACAACAATTAGCTTTAAACAAAAAGGAAAATTTAAAAATAAAAATAAAAAGAACTAGTTGTTCAAGCCAGTCAGTGAAGTTTTTTTGGAAGTGGGTGAAATCTTAAAACTGAAGGTGATACTGCTGTGACAAAAAGCACACATGACTAAAATGTCCACAAAATTAAATACAGATTTTTTATAGCTGAAATTACGCAATAGCACCAAAACTCACAAGATTTTGGCTTCTCATGAAATGTTAGTATGGGTGTTCACACAAAGTTGGGTGAGCTTGTGAGGTTACAATTGGAACTAAGTAACCTGTAATCCCATAATCATGCATTCAGCTTTAAAAGTTCACCACCCAGGAGTTTTCAACAATAACTAGTATGCCAAAGCAAATCTCATGTGGCCATGCATGTTTGATTGCTAACATTTGGATCCCGTGATTCAGTCTTCCCATGGGCCTTACCAATGGAGTGCTTGTGCTGTGTGGCAAGGCAGAAAAGCAGTTGGATATTAAATTAGATGCTAGGGATTTGACATATAATTCAATAACTTATCTTATATGCTTCTGCCCATGCTCCCCAAACATAATCTTTCACATTAATGTTTGATCCAAAATGCCGCAGTATTAATTAGCACTCAAGATCAAGCCCAGAGAAAAGATGAGAGATGAGGCTTACAATTGTAGGAGGGATTTCAGGTTGCTGCCATGTTATTCTACCTTCAGGATGCATTCTGAATAGAATTCTCTTACTGTTATTAGGAACAATATAAGCAGCATAAGCAACCTGCCCTGTAAAACTTAAATCTGTGCAACAGCCCCATAAACTGGAGTCTTCAAATGAAAACAACTGAACAAGGCAGTTGGAACAGACACCCAGATAAATTATGGATTTGGAATGGAGCCATTTCATTTTTTCAGCAAAATACACAGTGTAGCATCATGAAGAAGTAATATTTCATTGCAAGCAATCTTCCAGGAAATTAAGATAATGTTTTTCCCTTTTCTCTTGTCCACCTAGCTGGACATGTCCACAACATGCATTTGGATGGCCTATTCATATGGAACTCAAACGTAGCTACAGAAGCGAGGTTACCTTTCTACATGAGCTCTACCCATTGACCTCCCATGTTGAATCTGGAGAGCAGAACAGGAAATTCTAGTTGGGAGCAATCCCTTGGATCACTAAGCTCTGGAGATACTTAATGCCCCATTTCACCCTTAATGAAACCTAAATCTTTCCAATTGTTGCGGGACTGGCCCCACCCACTTTTGGGACACAGCCCTTATTATACCACACAAAGCCTGTGGTGGCCCTTGAATCAATGGAAATTCTGTGCTCTCTTTTTAGACTCTAAAATAGGAATGGCAATCCTATGTTTTGGTCTTCAACTCCCATCAGGCATAGTCAGCACAGCCAAAAGCTAGGGATCATGGTAAGTAAGGTTCAAACAGCCTATTCATTCCTATGCTAGAAGATACTGCATTATAAAGTAATGCTGTCTGCTCTTTCAGGTATGAATCTGAAAACACTGGAATTTGAAAATAAGAAAACAGCTCAGAAAGAGGCACCTTGAAAAGAGGCCATCTGAACAATACTCTGAATGGAGTATTTACTGAGCATGATTCTAGTGGTTGATTTAGGGCATGGGACACTCAGATTCAGATTTCCACTCAGCCATGAAACTCCTTGCCCGATTCCCATGAAAGGCAGGCTCGAACTAAGAGAATAACGCTATAGAGATTCGAACTAGACCAATTCATCTCAAAAGCAGGAGGTTGGAAGAAGATGCCTCAGTTAATTACTCTTACGTTTTAACTGCAAATTTTATCAAGGTGCGATCTGACCACCATCCTGCAAAATGGAAGATAGCTATGGAGTATATCTTCCTTCAAAATAAATATGCCAAATGTATTAAAGTTGTGTTTCGAAGGATGTTTATTTGGAAATGGGTCATACCAAATACATTGGGATTCATTCCCAAGTAGAACAGTAGCGGTAGTCCACGTTCATAGCAGAAGAAATGAGATGTATAGTCTAAAAGGAGTTTACATTTAGATTAAAGGGTTACTCCCATTTTATTCATGGCATCGGGCCTGGTTACTTGAGGGGCTACCTGTCTCCCATAGTATCTGCCCAGCTGATTAGATCTGGCTGGGTTGGCACGCTTTGGGTTCCTTCAATTAGACAATGCCACATATTGGAAATGAGGTTCCCCTTGAGATCCGTAAGGCCCTCACCCTACTGGTGTTTCAAAGGGACTTGAAGACCTGGCTTTTCTCCAGGCCTTTGATGAGGGTGAGTGAAGTCTCCTCAGATTGTGTGGGTTCGTTTCTTTTTTTTTCCTGTTCCTGTCCAGTTCTTGTCATCTTTGCCATTTTTTATTCTTTTATTATACTTTTTAAAACGCTTTTATTTGTGAGCTGCCAAATTTCTAGAAACATACATTTCTTATTCTGTAAATTTACTACACATACAGTATATTCAATGAAAAGATGCACAGCAGTAGCCCTCCAGAGATTTCCAAATCTCCGTACACTTAGGTGTGACTGGATTGGGTGATTAAAGAATAGATCAAAGCATATAGATCTGTCGCTTGTGCAGAGTTAGGAGTGGAAAATATAAAGGAACAGCACCAGTAGGACACAATTTGGAGTCTCTTCTTCACTCCGTTGAAGAATGTAAATTGCTACAAATCTGGCTCAAATACAAGCCAATTTTCTCTCTCTGTTTCTCTCCCCTCACTTTTGGTTCTGGCTTTCAACCATCTTGATGATGAAGAAAACAAATGTCCAAGCCTGAAAATCTGGAAGCTTATAAATATTTTATAAATCTTACAAAAGGTATAGTTCAGTACAGATTTTGGTCTTCCTCATTGCCAACAAACCTTTTTTTTTTAAGGGAAACTTTAACCTGCCTCCGAAAGAGTTGTTCAAGAAAGAGCAGACGCCTACTGAACTGAGTAAACATGCAATAGCCATGGAACTTTTAACTGCTCTTGTTGAATGTTCCAGAGAATCTTGGCATGAATTGAGAGGGAATAAGAAAGTATTCATTCCTCTCAGACAAAAGACTTCTAGAAGCAGGCAAGGCAACAGTGAAAGAATCTGAAGAGAAATTCTTACTTTGGGGGCGACCACTCTGAGGGTAGAAATGGGGCAGATTATCTATAATATGTAGACAATGATCAAGAGGATCAAGCAGTGCTCAATTTGTATGGAGAAATATGAAACCAAGACACTGCTACAGCAGTCTCAGGTACACAAACCAGACAGGTACCACCTCAGTAAGACGTAACACTGGGCTTCCCATACATGCCTGAGCAGTAAACCTTCTGAATGAAATTAGCTGGAAGTGCTTGGCTTCCAATCAGCAACATTTCCAGTAAAATATCTGACCAAACAGCCAGGCCCTTGTCTCTGTCGCTGTATAGCGTGGGCAGCTATTTGTGCAACTGTAACAAGTTAATCTGGTAAGTGTGACCGTGAAGGTCTCAGTTGTAAAGATGGCCCTGCTGGATCAGGCAGAAACAAGAGGTATGACCCTGAGGCCATCCAGATGTTGACTCCGAGCCATGCCAGCCAGCAAGACCAAATGTGAGGGATTATGAAACTTCTGATGGACCATGGGTTTTCTGACTCCTAATGCAGAAACATTTTCTATTCCAAAATGCTTGAAAAAGTAGCAGCCTGGCCAATTGAAAACCAAACCTTCGCTAATGATACAGACGATCAAAACACGATGGATCACCGTGAAGGAACATTAAAAAACAAAACAAAACCCTGTTTGCTAAAAGCAGGAAAAAAGTTTCTCTTGGTTTGACCAAACTGACAGGAGGATAGAAACTCCAGTTAATACGGATCAAATTACTTCTAATCCCCATGGAACATGTACTGTTTAATACTGAATAGCATCAAAAGACTTCAAACTAAACTAAAGAGAACACTGGAAACAGATCAACAGCATCCAATTCCACACAATATCTCTTTCTAGGTTTAAATGGCATCTCATGCTTCAGGAAATTGGCTTCAAATTCCTCTGTCAACTATTTTCAAGCTCTACTGTATCAAGGGAGTGACCTTGGTGCAATGGAATACATAAATTAGACTACATGGAGTAAATCCTTGGTATAAAAGTAGCTGCACTGATATATAAGGACATACATAAAATGGGGGAAATGGCAAAATGGTTAAATTCGAAAGTTGGGATGGTGAAACTGCAATATTTTAGGATTGTGATCAAGTGCTTCAAGTGCTTCAAATTCTTTTCTTTGAATGCTGGACTTTCTTTTTATAAGAAAGGCATCCAGCATCCTGGGAATTCATTTTTGTTCTACACATCACCAGTATTGCTTGATTTCTAAGCAAAAAAAAAAAAATGTGTATCTGAGTTTTCTTAGACATTGACCATAATTCTTTAACTGCCACAGTATCTGAGACTGTGCTACACGGACCACAGAAGCACACTTACCAGGCACACTGAACTCAGTGGATCTCACTTCTGAGTAAACATGCTTAGGATCAGGCTTCAGGTCTTCTATGACTGCGACAACCACCACAATTCCATCTGTCAAAAGGGAAAAGCAATTGAACATTATACTCAATAGTTTCCACACATGGGAACATGAAGGTAAAGGAAGGAGATCTTCCCATAAACTGGGACTTTGGAGATCTGTTGGACTGTAATTTCCAGCAGGTTGTGGTGGCTGGGAACAATGGGAGTTGTAGTCCAACCTGTCTGGAAAGCACCAGGTAGGGAAAGTTGCTGCTAAGGGAAAGGCTCTTGATGCAGCCATTTTACAAAGCCCAGTCACACAAAACCACGGCTTTGCATAGGCAGGGTTAGATGTGGCGCAGGATAAGCCTTTTCATTTTATGCAGGTGAAAAGATCAGCTGCAGAAGAAGGCAAGCTGTTTAAAAAGATGCTTGAATGCAGGAATCCCATACCAACTCAATGCATAACTGATAGGTTGTAGGAAGCAGCATTTATTAAATGGAGACATTCTCAACAGTATTCCAATATCCCGAAAATGATTTAATACCTCCCTAATTCCTCCATGGTTCACTTTTATGTTATGGGAACTAGAGGGTGGATAGAAGGAAACAAGTTGAAGAGATCCCTGTGATTCAATGCCCAGGTTTACAACACTTCTCTTAAAACAGCTCCAGATCAAGAAAGCTAGGTTAAATATTGAACACACTACGGTAATTAGGAATGTTGGTGGGAGAGAGGGGAGAGAGAGAGAGAGAGAGAGAGAGAGAAAGAAAAGGAAAATGCTGGAGAGAGTCTGGGTGAAAGAGAGAGAGCTTCAACATCAGAACGGAAACATCTCCACCAGTTCACTTTCCTTGTGAAGTCGATATTGCTTTTGTTATTTTAAAAACTGGGGGGGGGGGTTTGTCAAGCAGAGCAGAAGCTCGATTTTTAGATGGTCAGGTGTTTTTAAATAAAAATGTAAGCAAAACAGGTTCAAAGATAGAAGGGAGCCTGGGAAATCCATCAGCCTTTCCACCCCTTCCAAATTCGGTAAGAGATTTTTGACACTGACATTTCAGGGGCCCGGGCTGCAAGAAACGGCAGGCTGCAACGCCACCATCGCTAGGCTGCCCTTCCAACAGGGGTGGGGGCCGATCACCGCAGCTCAGACCCCTTGCTGCCCCCGGCAGATCTTGGGGCCCTCCTTGGCGGCTTCGCCTGGCCCAGCCTGCGCTCCTTCGGCCGCCTGCCATTTTCTGACCCGGACGTGCAGACAGGCCACACCAGGAGTTCGAGGCTCTCTCTCTTTTGCTACGTTGCGAGGCCCGGCCGGTTCCAGCCCTGGCCTAGATCTCCACCGCGCAATAGGCGGAGAAGGCCCCGACAGGATTCGCGCTTTCCCCCTCTCTCTGGCTCTCCTTCTCCCGCTCCACGTCTGCCGCGCACAGGTACAGAAAGCCCCTGGCACCCCCACCGGCGCTGTTTCATTCTAGCGCAGCGCGATCCTCCCGGCTAATCCCAGAGTTCAAAGCCAGAAGCCGCTGCGGGTGGGGAGGAAAAGGCGAAGGGAACGGACACCAGGCGAAGCGAAGCGAAGCAAACGGGGTGGGGGGAATGAGAGAGAGAAGAGGAGGCGGTATCGCAGGATCGTTACCCGAAATAAAAGGCAAGCGAAAAGAGCAAAGGTCACGGCAGGGAGCAGCGGCTTGGCTGGGCGAGAGCCCCGATGACGGCAAAGGCTCCGGAACCGCATCAAGCTACCTACCCAGGCGGGAGGAGAGAGGTACCAAAGTCAGAGGGAAAAACTCGACGTTCACACGCGCAGCCGGGCTACAAGCCGGAGAGTCGAGTCCCTTTGACTGTATAGACTGACCCCGAGGACAAGCGAGGCGGACACAGCTGGGATGCGGCCGACAGATCGACCTTCATCCCAGCGAACGCACAGGTACCTACGACTAAAACAGTGTCTTGATAAGGCGGATGTGTGAGGATTGGGGGGAAGCCTGTATCTCAGGAGCACCAGGCTAAATTACAGTCCATTCCGAAGAGGCAATTCATGGAAAATGAGGAGAGCCTTGTCTTGTTTTCTTTTTTAAAGATACATCCAGAAGTTTAAGGGCACACGCCTTTCCCGCAGACGATCAGATGAGGAAGTAGAATTATTCCCCCTTCTTTCACCCGTCTCCTCCCCCCGCGCCGTCCCCGCGATGATTTTCCTACTTACTTTCAACAATCCAGTCCAGATCATATCTCTACAGGCGAGTTAATCCTAAATCCGAGAAAGATCCCGGCTGTACTTGCACGTGGGTGGTGAAGGATGATGTTAAAATCGGCACGAAACACACCCGGGGCTCAGAAAGCAACCTACAAGTGCTGCGCTGTCAGGAGCGGCGGTGGCAGCCGTCGCTTCCCCTCGCTTAGCTTCGCTATTGCAACAACTGCTGCCTGGGAAAATGGCTATTTTATGAATGGGAGGGAAAGGGCCTCTACCACGCATGCCTGTCCTCCCAAATCTATGAATGGGTGGGCAATGGCGTTCCAAGGCGCATGCTCTGCTCTCATTTTATGAATGGGGGGCCGGAAGGGAAGTTATTGAGAGTTAAGGATGGGTATACACTGGTGTTTTTCCTTTTTTTTTTATGAATGAAACGCGGTAGCTGCAGGCAGTTGCGCATGCACCACAGTACACACCTCCAGCCTCAGGCTGATGGTAAAGCTAACAACAGTGCAGGCAGGGAGTGGACGTGTGGTTAAGAGTGAAAGAAAAGGAAATAGGTCGTAGTGGAAAAATATCCTTTGTCTTTGCTACTGAGGGCGAGAGATGGCATTTCTCATGAGTAATTAAGGGAGGCGGATGGAGAGGGCGTAAGAGAAAGGCTGCGTGCGGTTTAACGTAGTGTCGCAGCCTTTCGCGGGTATTTCTCCAGGCTGGTGCCGGGCTTGTATTCCCTCAGGACTGTGGTGACCGTCTGGACGTCCCCCAGGATCTCGTTACAGCGCCGACGCCTGCTCCCGTTCTTTTCTGGGCGGCGACGGCATTTCTGGTGGTTAACTTGAAGCCGAGGCGTTTCGGAGCCTTTTAAAAACAAAGAAGATACGGGGAGGGTGGGGGAACGTGCCCCCTTCCCAATCCCTTGACAAATCTGGAAATTTTGTAGGGCCTTACTCTGACCTTATTTGTTTCTTTAAGACTACATCAGTGGTTCAGTAGAAATCTGGAATTCCCTGTATTGGATTTTGTCTAAAGGACATGATCTGTACTTCTGTGAGCCTTGAGAGCAGGGGCAAAGAAGGGGTGGGTTTAAGAAAAGGCCACTTAATCGATGGAAAACGGCCGAGCTGGAAATCAATACTCATTCCTTAATCCTCCACCCCACCAGCTTCCTCTTCTTTTCCCCCAGGACAGGATCATATATATATATAGCTGCATTCAGTGCATTTTCAGAACCTGTTCAGGAAAGCAGGGTGAAGAAAAAATTAACTGGAGAATTCAGTTCTCCAGAACTTCTTTCCAAAGCAAGAGCAGAGCCTGGATCATCCAGAAGAGCAGGACAGCTATGTGAGCCAACCTTATCTAACTCAGGGACCTCCAGATAGGTTGGACTACAATGATCGCCACCCCCAAACCAGCATGGGGGGGAGGGAGGGTAATGAAACACATCACATTTGGTCTCCTCCATCACCACTGAGGTTTAGAAACAGCCAAATAAACCTGAGATTGGGAGAAGCCAGAATGGGACAGAAATGCAAATGAGCCTCAGCAAAGCAGTTTATCCAAGTAATGCAATCCAATGTACGGCAACACCTTTATGGGTGTGCTGGGAAAACAAAATGTATCTCCTACTTCACTCAGTGGAAGGGCTCAAAGAATATTTTCAAATCACCTACAGTTTGGTTTCTCCCAAACTGTATTTCTCCGTTTGTGTGAATCATGGGAAATAGAGAAAGAAAGAAATGGAAGCTCCCCTTATTTCTGTGGATGTTCCCAGGTGAAGGACTCTCTGTGCTATCAGTCAAAAGACATGGTGCTGCTACTCTGTCACACCTTCTTAACAGACTTTTGGTAAGAAAAATAAAAGATGGAAAAAGCAGTGGGTAGAAAAATGGAAGATAAAATGATTACATTGCCTCTAAAATTCCATCAATGAAGCAGGGTAATTGTCAATAAAAGCCTCATCTCTATTTTTCTAGCTAAACACTTGCATTATAACTTAGATCTTAGCTCTGTGATCCTGTTTAACTGAATTCAGTGCAGTCCTAGACAGAATGCACATTTCTATGTGGAACCCTTTCTTGCCCCAGTGGGGCAAGGAGTTATCTAGAATTTGGGGTGCTCCGGATCCTGTTAAAGAGCGCTGGGTTTGCAGCACAGCCCTGAATATAGGAATATAAAGTCCCCTTCAAGTCAAGCTTGATTCTTAGTATCGACACACAAATACATCTCACTAAGTTCCAAGAAAACTCCCAGGAAATTGGGATATAATTAAATTCACATTCAGACATAATTTTTAAAGTAACAGTGAAAGAGCAGTTTCTAAAGATTTAACTTGTTACTGTGTTCAATAATCTAATAACATTTCAGTGTTCCTGAAACCTTGTTAAATATTAATTGCAGGTGTCCTCTCATTCACTTTAATAGAGGAAGTAAACAGGAAGAGGGATTCAGAAGGATTTTTTTCCATGACCTTACAGTATTCTTCTGAATTACAGAATAAATTGAAAATGGTCCTTGAATATTCATAATGATGCAGAAATACAAATCATTATTTGATTGTACACAAAGAATGAAACAGGATGAAATGAAATTCTTAGAAAATATATAAAGGATATTGGGGAGAATAAAATCAGATGGAGTCTGGTAGCACCTTTTCAGACTAACACCTTTTATTAAAAGGTATAAGCTTTCATGCACTACAGCTTACCTCATCCGATGCACAGGGAATAGTAACCATTCTTTTAGCTGATAGCTAATGCCTGTATGTTTGTATAAGTTAAGGAATGCAAAAGGGAATTGCTTCCTTCTCATCTTACTGGGACTTTGTTTCACCTGAAAATTCAGGAAAGAAAGAAAAAAACCCCAAGCGTACACTTTGTAAATATTTTAATGCACACCAACTCAATGTGTATTCCAAAACATTATTTTAAAAGGCATGCTCATAACATTAGAAGTGTTCTAATTGCTAGAACAGAAAAATAAGTCACATTCAAAATAGCTCCTGAGAAGGGAAAAGTTTGAGAACAGCTACATAAGTAAGGGAACAGCTTAAAGAACTCTCATTTTCCGGCAGGGCCAGCTCCATCCCTGGGCAAAGTGAGTGCATCTTAGGCAGTGGGTGCTGAACTGCAGAGAAGGTTAAGTAGTTGGATGACCCACAGGGCTAACCCTGAAGCTTCTCAAAGCTATCAGATTGTCTTAGTTGTATGGAGGACACAATCCAATCACTAGCAGTGAAATGAGAATCTGTTGCACCTCTGTTAGTTTCAAATTTGATACTTGGGTAGGAAAATGTTTTTGTGTTGGTGTTGCTTTTCTGGACCAGTTTTAGGTATGCAGCAGCTCCTTGCCAGAGCAGGTAATAATCTCTTCAGTGGAATTGCTTAAAGTATAAATAGGCCTCAAGACCTTAAAATAAAACCTGAAAAAGAGTGGCATAGCAATATTTTCCCCCTTTCAGCATGATATCTATCTAGATAGTGCCACCTCCTGCCCCTTAAATTGGGAGGTTTAATCCCAATTTAGTTCTTTGCCAACTTTGCAAATGAGAGGTGGGTGGAAGGGATAGGAGTGCAGCACTGGACATGGCATACTCTTCATAGAGGATCAAGAAGGGCACTGAATGAAAAAGAAATATGTGCAAGTGAAGCTACAACATCTGGAGTTTCCATTTCTGGCCTACCATGCAGATCCACAGCCTATGGTCTTAAACGCAGCCTGTCATGGAAAATATGCCCTTGAGAGTTAGAGCCAATAATATGATTGGGTAGACAGTAGTTTCAGATATATTAAGTATGGACTATAAAAAATGCAATTTCTTCCCTAATTCTGGAAATGTAAATTTAAGATAACCTCAGAATCTATATAATTCAGAATTCTAGTCCAGGCATTTCAACAATGCTGAGTTTCAATCAAGGCAGATTGTGTTCCCAATTCCTTGTTTGTAGAACAATGGAGAGAAGTCTAAGGAACATTTCTCCCTCCCCCTTGACTCTTTCTACCCTACCAGATATGACTTATCCTAAGTGAAGGTAAAATAAAAGATGGAGGATTCAGACTGAGGCATGATCTCATGCATATTCTCCTGTGTTTCTGCACTATCAAGGCAAAGAAATAAAAACTGCAGCTAACAGTGGAGCTGCTTTTTCCTTTCTGCATCTCTCTGTGACCCTAGCTTTTTGGGGGGGGGGCAGGGGGGTAACATATGTTTCAGTTTCCCAAGTTTAGGTTAAAACCAGAGATTGGAATAAATACTGTCATGTATGTAGATGAAACCTCTGACTTTTCCTCCTGCCTCACTAACACCTGGTACTTGTATCCTCCATGAATTACTCACATCATATATAATGTGTGGTGTGTGTGTGTGGTTTTTGCATAGCCAATATCAGCTGTGTGTTTAGCTTCCTTCCTTCCCTTTCAGTTCTTTTCTTCAACTTTGCCTAAAAACAAACACATTCTCTTATCTAAACATTTCGTTTTATCCCATTATTCAAAAATGGGAAACTGACTCCACTAACTAGCCGGATTGTTTCTCCCCTGACTTGCCTGTGATCTCCCCCACCCCCTGCAAATTGTCCTCCCTCATCTTTCAGCCAAAGAACCTTCCAATACCGTAGAAGGCATCCAACTGATCAAGACAAGTTCTAGTATGTTTCTTTTTAAAGATTTTTCAAGCAAATCGTACAGGGGAACTGTTGCATCCTTGTAAGAATCCGTTTGTTACAGGAACAGGTTGGTTACATGGCTGTGATTTCATTAAGACTCCCTTCATGTTCTGGTGCAGTTTCATACTGCTCACTAAGAAAATAATGCAATGATACAAGCTTTGACTGTTAATTTGTAGAGCACTCTGTGGGTTGAGGGGCTGTCCTGCCCTCCAAGCCATCACAGTGCTCAGGCCTATGATAGTCCTCAGTTTTTGATCAAAGTACTGAATACTTAAGGTCTTGCTTCGTTTTGAAATCATCATTCATGTCAGCTAGAATGCAAAGGTTTGAAGACAAATGTGCCCTTCACTTCCATTTTGTACAGTCTCAGTATATCAAGGACGTTGATACTTTACTTGTATTTATTTGATTTATATAGCCATCCATCTTATGCAACATAACCCTGGGTGTTTCATGAACAACAGTAAAAGCAGTAACAACATAAAAACCAACACAGAAAACTCTCAGTGCTCCCAACTGCCACATATCTCCACCCATCCACAAAAAAACTTTCTGAGTTCCAGCCTCACACTATCCCAATGCTTCTGGGAAAAGCCAGGTCTTCACAGCTTTTCAGAAGTCTAGGAGGGCAGGGGACTTCCGGATCTCGGAGGGAAGGTGTTCCAAAGGGCAGGAGCAGCTACCAAGAAGGTACACTCTCTCAATCCCACTAGGGCAATATCCGAGGGAAGGAATCTGGAGCATGCCCACCCTATCAGAACTAATGGAATAGGCAGATATCCTTGGAGAGAGGTGGTCCCACAGATAACCTGGCCCTGTGCCATTCAGAGCTTTAGAGGTGATAGCCAGCACCTTGAATCATACCTGGAAAGAAACTGGAAGCCAGTGTAGCTCACTCAGCAGTGGTATAACATGGACAAACTACAGGAGCCAAGAACTGTACATGCTGCCACTTTCTGGACTATCTATGATTTCTGGATGGTCTTCAAGGGCAGCTCCAAGTTGAGCACAATGCTGTAATCCAGTTGGGAAGTGACCAGGGCATGAGTGGCTGTGAGCAAGGCCTCCTGGTCCAGGAATGGACACAACTGGCACACAAGATATAGCTGTGCAAAAACCTCCCCCTAGCAACAGTTGCTACCTGCTCCTCAGGCAGGAGCCATGTGTCCAGGAGGACTCCGAAGTTGCACACCAGCTCTGTTTGGGGGAGTGCAACCCTGGCAAGAGTTAAAGGTGATACCTCACCAGAACGAGGGAGACCAAAAACCCAGACCCATTTTGTCTTGCTATGGTTGAGTTGAAGCTGATTCCTCTCCCACGGTTTTGTGCCTAAAGGCCTTCAGCAAAATCTGTACCCCACCGCATTGTGCCTAGGAACTCATAACCTAAGAGGCTCTATGCTGTCCAGATATTTGAGCACTCTGTGCTCATTCAGGAACTGAATGAGTTCCACCTTAGGCACGAAAGCTGGCCAGATGACCTTGGGCCAGTCACTCTCTCTCAGCCCAAGAGCCAATCAGGCATAGTAGGAGAGTTCTAGTCCCACCTTAGGCATGTTCGCTGCCTTGAGTTATTTATAAAAATAATAAAGGCGCAATAGAAAATAAATAAATGAAATGAATGAATGAATAAATCCCCTTTAAAGGAAGAGAGTTGAGTTTCATACATATCATTCATCTGACATTGCATTTGCATGCAAAATGGTGATTTGATTTGATCTAGTGGTTAAGGAGCCAGTTTGGTCTTGTGGTTGAGGCAACGGGCTAGAAACCAGGAGACCGAGAGTTCTAGTCCCGCCTTAGGCACGAAAGCTGGCTGGGTGACCTTGGGCCAGTCACTCTCTTTCAGCCCAACTCACCTCACAGGGTTGCTGTTGTGGGGAAAATAGGAGGAGGAAGGAGTATTAGGCATGTTCGCTGCCTTGAGTCATTTGTAAAAATAATAAAGGCGGGATAAAAATAAATAAATAAATGAAATAATGACACTTCTTCCCCTTCAAACCTTCATTTCCATACTTCATGTCTGTACAGGCTGTGGATCTGATGAAAGTCTGACCAAGGCCATCAGTCAGTATGTCCCATTGAGAGATGACAGCAATGACTGCATTTACCAACTCAGTTCTGTTTCAGGGAAATTCAGATTATGAATGAATGAATGAAATCACCTGCTTATTGTTTCCCAATGATCCAGGTTCACTATTTTCACCTTTGTGTAGTAAAACTGGCAAATGGAAATACAGGTACTGAGCAACACAGTCTGACAACAATTGATTTCCAGAATGCTCACAAGTAGCTACTGATGGGCAGAGCTAATGCTTTCCTGGATATTATTTTCATACCAGTTATAGCTTCCATCTCTCCAGTCAGAAGGAGAGAAATCATTTTCTTTAGCACAGCACATGACAAGCAGCACAGCTGCAACTGATATTTAGGTGACAGCAATAGTTAGTTTGGAATATTTTCCAAGCTGATTTGTACTGGAACCAATGGTTAATCAATGCTTCATAGGTAAATGGACATTTCCCGGGTGGGATTTCACAGTTCAGTGGATCAAATATATTCTTTTCGATGTGAGTGAAAATAGAGTGCAGTGTATGGCTAACAAAATAAATGATTTGCAGACAAAGCCAGAGTCATCTTTATCTAAACAGATGCATCACCAGCTCATTCTAGTAAATCAGTAATTTTATTTTTACTCTGTGAACTTGAGGAAAGCACCCTGATTTTTGAATGAGTGGTTGCCTTCAAGCCAGTGCAGCTGATAAAGTTATTTTCAATGAGGTGGTAGCATTTTATTGCCTGACTTTTACCTAATGATTAGTCTCAATGGTCCAGAAATTGGACTGGTTGCTTAGCCATTACAATCTGTCAGTTACAACAGTACAGTTGAAACCGAGTCTATGATAACTATTTCTTGTTCTGTTTTCTGTAAGCTTACCTAGTTCCCACAACATATGGTATTATTTCTTTTATTTAGCACTTTGTTCTAAAGAATCAAAAGCCTGTCTCCAAGAAAAATTCACAGGAACTTATTTCTGGCTGCTTCTCATATGGCTCTTGAACATGCATATAACTTGAATAGAAGCCAAATGATGCTCCCGCAATGGGTTCCATTTTATGTGTTTATTAATTTTATATTTCAGCTTTCTTAAAGTGGCTCATGTGATGATCTTTCATATTCTGTCCTCATAGCACCTAACCTGTGAAGTAGGTTAGGCCAGGAGAGCATGATAATCTCAAAATCATTCAGTGAACTCCTTGACCAAATGGGAACTTGAATCTCTATTTGCTTGAATTAGTCATCTTGAACATGGTGGAAACAGACAAATGCAGGCATGGAAAAGGGCAGTTTGTTATTGCTGTGGTAGTTTGCATGCCAGAGAGAAAGCCTACCTGGTCCAGGGACAATAAGTTGCAGTATTCATTGGGGAACGTGGGAATTTCTAAGGCAGACCCATTTTTCATTTGATTGGCTGGGGTAGGTCAACTGGATTATATATGATCTGAAGTTGATGCAGACCAATTTAAGCGGTCCATAGACTGTGAGAGGGCATTTTATAGAATGGGCAAGACATTTATTTGGCAAAAGTCAGTCTGGAACAAGTCAGCTCTTTTCTTTGGGCTCTTAAGTCTGTGATTCCTATGCTAGATAATTGACTACTTTCACTGGACTTTAAGAAGCTAGCAGAAAAGAATTTTTTTTAAAAAAGGTAAAAAGTTGTATGTTCCTGCCAATTATTTTTCTTACATATTTCTGAATTGTCCAGCCTTCTGTTGAATGCTTGAGGCAACTTACAATGAAACCACAAAATTAAGAAATGCAGCAGTTAAGAGAATCCATAAAAGCATTCATTTATTTAAAAAAAAAGTGGAGGAGAGAATCCCTAGGAGGTTAGTCTGCAGCAGCAAAAACACCAGAGTCTTGTGGCACGATAAAGATGAGCATTTTCATTACAGCATGAGCCTTTATTTGATGAAAGATAAGCATACTGTAGCCCATGACAGCTGACATCCTAATAAAAGTGTTAATCTTCAAGATGCCACGAAACTCTCTGCTGCTTTTCCTGGAACTGGCTAATATAGCTGCCCCTCTGGAAATGAGAAACAGGAACCTTTTCAAATCAGGGATAAATCTACCGGCGTGTTTCTGCTGACTGAAGTGCTTCCCCCTGTGGGACTCTTCAACTGCTGATTTATGACTGTAGCTGCAAAACTAGATACTACGAAGTTACAGTGTAGCAGTCTCTAGTAGCTCCTTCCTGTGCTCACCTGGAGCTAGATCCTACTGGATTCAGTGGATTTACACTATAGCTATGCACAAACATGCCTTACTCAAGTTGCTGTAGGTTATCCCTCTAATTGCCCAGGCTAAACCCAGATGATATCTTAAGGCAGTGTTTCTCAATCTTGACAACTTTAAGATGTGTGGACTTCAATTCCCAGAATTCCCCAGCCAGAATTCCCCATGCTGGCTGGGGAATTCTGGGAGTTGAAGTCCACACATCTTAAAGTTGCCAAGGTTGAGAAACACTGTCTTAAGGAATCCTCCTCCCTAGGCTGTGGTCATCTTTCATGGTCCTCCTGTGGGTGCCCTGTCATTGTGGGGCTCTGCTTGTGGAATGTAGCACCAGGGAGGTGCAGCTGGTAACTATTGTTCATGTTTTCTTAGGGCTGACTGAAGACATCGACCCCCCGGCATTTCTGTTGCTTGTTTTTCAGTGCCCATTCCACACTGGAACAGTGGATTTACATGTTTCATATTTTTCCTGGGCATTTTAACAGCCTCATGTGGTACAGAGCGGTAGGCGGCAGTATTGCAACCAAAACTCTCCCCACAACCCGAGTTCGATCCTAGCAGAAGCTGGATCTGGGCAGCCGGCTCAGGTCGACTCAGCCTTCCATCCTTCCGAGGTCGGTAAAATGAGGACCCAGCTCTCTGGAGGAAAGGTAATTACGACTGGGGAAGGCAATGGCAAACCACCCCGCTATAGGCTGACAAGAAAACATCACAAAAGCAGCGTCCCCCCAGAGGGTCAGACATGACTTGGTGCTTGCACAGGGGACCTTTCACCTGGGCATTTTATTGTTTTACTATTTTTCTTCCATTTTTTAAAGACTATCTTTCTGTTGTAAGAAAGATGCTCACCTGCTCAGAATGCAGCCCTTTCCGCTGTTGTGCAGATTAGAAATGACATAATCATAGTGTTAGGCCCAACAAGCTATTGATAACTGTTTTCTTCTCTCATGATTGCCCATGTTGTACCTTTTTCTAGTGTTCTTGGTGAACAGCAATAACTTTGATATTTACGCTGAATGCCCGAGGCACAGCTAAGAGACAGAGAAAAAAAATGACTGAAAATAAATACATCCCTTGTGTGCTAGTATTAAAAGGAGAAGAGACTTCATGTAACTACTGCAAGTGGAATCTAGATGAGAGCAGCATATTGCCTTGGGTGAAAAGGGTGGGCTGATAAATAACAGTTCCAACTTCCTATGCAGACTTCAGGCATGTTTAACCTTATTGATCGCATTTTTTGAAATAAAAATAATGAAATCAGTGAGTGCAGGTGGAGCTAACTTTGCATAGTAGCAATCTGTTGGAAGGATTGTGGTATAGACTTTTCTAAGTTTTTAAGGTGCTATACTGATGGCATTTAAATAACTACTTTAGCAATGCCTAAGAGTTTGGACACCCAGAGGGAATTTTTCTTCAGGGATTTTTTGTTGTTGTTGTTGTTTGGCATGAAAAGATGCTTTCAAGTCACATAGCAAATTGCTTTTGAAAGTCTTTTCAATTTCAGAAGCAGCTATCCGCAACAGAGAAGGCTGCTCTTTGGAAAACAACCTTTCAGAGCAGTGCATGGTTATAGCTGTAGTGCATTCCTTAGATCCTAAGCACTCTATCCTTTGCAGATACGATAGAGTAGGTAGTAGAAATACTGTAACTCACCTTTCCATAATGACTAAAATATCCCTAGAGAGAGAAACAATACAGTCAGGCGTTTGTATATTGTTCTTGGAGTTGGTGTTTAATAATCTACTTGATTAGAAAATGAAAATCTTTTTTCTCATCGAGAATTATAACTTTAATACTCAGAAGAGACATTTAGCAGGATTTTCTCCTAAATCTTGACTGCAGGACCCTAGAAACAGATTTATGAAATATTTTCCAGGTTGTTGTGAGTTTTCTTCAGGCTTAGAGGTATGATCTTATTGCTGTATAGAAAGTGACTAGACTAGCCTTTCCCCAAAAGCTGCTCACTGGATGGTTGTATTACAGCTCCCATAATCCCCAGCCATCCTAAGTCAGCCAGAAACTCTTAGGACCAGCTATGACTTCTAATTCCAACCCCTATAGGCTTAAAGATAAAATATCTGGTGCGCTACCTTTGTATGAAATATAAATATGAATGTTGAAATAAAAAAGTCTTATGGCCTGAAGAGCAGTTCTATTTCTCACTCCCAGTTTCCAGAAAGATGAGTCAGACAATTGCTTTTCAGAAGCTGTCCTGATTCTACTTCTGAACCTTCAAGTCCCATTAAGCTTGATGTCTAGGAGTCACTGATAGCTCTTCCTCCATAAAAAGTATCCTTTTCTTTTAAAGAGAAGCAAAGTTAGCTGTCATCTCCATACTGCATGACAGTGATTCTGTAAATGAATGAAGTATTCCAGGAGGGCCAAGGATTCCATTGCCATTCATTTTCACTGAGCAAAGTACAGTGCTAATATTACGGGAGATGGAAAAGTTCTGTCTGCTACTTGTATTTCTCTTGGACTCTCATTCTTCAGTTTCCCATGCCTGCTGAGTTGCGTTCTTTTTCATCTCCGATGTTATCCCTGGTCCCTATAGATTAAGAAATGTGGAAGTGGAACACATTTCACTACAAACCAACTTCTGGGAAGAACTCAGTACATTTTAGGTTATAAGTTATCCTTCAGGCTTTTATCACAAATATTAGTCTGTGGCATGCAATTAGCCAAGAGGATATAAAGAAGTCCAAAAAACCTGAAAGCTTTTTTTAAAACTACCATAAAAAACAGTTTTAATCTTTCCTCCCCTTCTGTTCTAGATTCTTTCAACATTTTAAAATAAAGCTGAGAGTAAGAATGGGAAACAACAGGCACTTTATTTCTAAGTAAACATGGTTACGACTGGGCAGTAAAAGTTGCAATTCAGGTAATATTTCTTTGAAGTTAGTTCCACAAAACTTGCTAAAGTGGGGACCAACATTAACCCAGAAGCTAGAATACAATTCAGTCCGGCATTAGAACATTTGCAAAAAAAAAAAAAAAAGTTTGTTCTATGTGCATGTGTTTTACATAGCACAACTTTTCCATGCTCTGAACTGGAAGATAAAAAAGCATTTGCAGAGTTGGAAGGGACCATTTTGGTATTCATTCCAGCTATTTCGTGCAGGAATTCAGATCAAAATATCCTCAACATATATCTAACCCCCTTCTCTGCTGTATTTGAAATTTAAACTTATATTTGAAATTTAAACTGCATTTGAAACTTTAAAATCCTAAAGTGGGCGCTGCCACTTAATACAGTATAGCCATATCGAGGGCTTCTGGTCAGGGTCCCAGCAAGCCAGTGGTGTTGGATATTCCATTCCACCCCACTGTACTTCTGATTGATATACTGTACCGTGACATCATTTCAGTCTCTAGCTCCCTCACCCCCCCTTTTCCCCCCCAGAAAAGATATTTCAGAATTCCAGGGCCATTAAACAGGCCCAATCCTCACTGGACATTTTGGGGAAAAGTTCCTTTCATTTACCTACAGCTGGTATTTTTTGCTAGTTTTGCTGAGCAATCTCTGTTGATGCATATTAATATAATTATAACATTATAATATATATATATATAAATATATTAGTAGGACAATATTAATAATAGATATATTAATCTCTATTAATGACATCTGTATTGATGCCATTTGAATTCAAAGCCAGATAAGGCGTTCCTAAATAGGATGTTCAGATGGCAATAACTGGATTGTAGGCAGGTTTACTAAAATAACTGATACGGATTTCAACTGGATTTAATCCATGCAAGCTAAAAACGCAGAACTTATTATAAAGAAGCTCCATTTAACAGATAAGTTTATTTCTTAACTCTAAACGGGGCTGGAGGGAGAGTATAATCTTAGTGCCGGGTCAGCTCTCACGCACCTGGTTTGGAGCTGACCCGGTACTATGATTTTACTCTGCTTACGGCCCCGTTTATTCAACCGATTCGCTTAGCCGTTTCCTGGAGGTATAGGGATGGGATGAGCGCCTGCCACTTTCCCAGAAAGCCGTCTTTACCCGGAGTAAACTCCCTTCAACCCAGGAGGGGCTTCCTTCCTTGTCAATATTGTCGTGCTGGACCTTCGCTCCCGAAGCAGCCCGGTCCTACGCAGGGCTGCTCAGGAGCGGCCTACTCAGAAGTAAAGCCAACGGCGCCGATTCCCAGCTCAAGGGTTGACGCGCGCTGCAGCTTCGCCAGCCAGCGCCTCCGCAAGACGGCTCGGGCGGGCATTCCGAGGGTGCGGGAGCGAGGGGAGACCGGGTCGCTCGCTTTCCTACTCGGTCTTTGGATCCCCTCTCGACCTGTAAGCCGGCCCGGGGAGGAGCCCCGCGCAGGCGCCCAGGCTTCCTTCGCCGCCCCCCGCCCAGCCGGTTGTAGCGCTGCTACTGCAGCTTTAAGGGACTGCAGCCATCCGTCTGGCAGACGCCGCCGAGCCTCACAAAAGAACAGGATGTTGTTGATTTGTAACCAAACCACAGGGAGGAAATGAGTGTAAATTTCCTCTAAACATCCCAACTGTCTGCCTCCTCCGCTTCCGCCTCCGCCACTCCCGCAGCCCAAGAGCGCCTGCGCTGGATTCATCCCGGGGAATTTCGCTGAGCCGGTGGCTTTGCGAGCCTCGGCTGCGGAGCTGTCGCGAGGCTCCGAAGTGCTCCCCTCGGTCTTTGAACCCCACCCCAATACCGGTGGGGCCCCTCCGCTTCCGTTTCATGTGTTGTTTGCTGGGGTGGGTGGCTGGGTGTCGCTTTACATCTTGTAAACAAACTGGTAGCACCTTTTCCGACTACAGTAATACATTTCATTAAAAGGCATAAGCTCACGACATTTGTTAGCCGGAGAAGCTGCTACCAGACTCTGATTTTTGGCTACCTTGTAAACGCCCGACCACCCAGATCCGGCACAACGCACTGGGGGATAGGGGGCGAGTGAGGGGAGGGCGGGAGTCACTCACTATGTGACTGTCCCTCTGCAGGGAAGGAATGGCATGATCCGATCTGTTCCTTTTGCTCAATCTTTAATTCCTTTTCTAGCTGAGATCCTGCAGGAAATCCCTGGAATCCAACACTTCTTTCCAATAATAATTTCAGTTGTTAGAGAGCCCTCTAAGAGCCGCTTTCCAAGCAGTGTGCCAGGGCTGATGTCACTATATTCCTAGAGATGAAGTCTTGCTCCCCTTTTCTTTTTAAAGTAGCAGCCCTGACTAAGTTACTACAGCTACAAAATGAAAGACTCACTATTTTTCACTCATAGCGCCCCCAATCTTGATTTCATGTATCTAAACTGATAATCAGTTTGAATTTATCATCTTATGATAAAGAACACAAGTGTAAGTACTATTCATATTTGTTAATCTGAGATTAACAGAAGCAAGCCTAATACTGCAGTAGCCCCACCGATTTTGAGTGGGAAATGAAAACCAGACCTGTTTATGCTATTAGGAAGAAGCCTGTAGAACAGATTGTGAATATATCATGTGGCGGATTTATTTCTGACAGAAGCATAGAAATAGCTTCTTGTGCCTGATGATAAATGGAGAAGGAAAATCTGCCACATGAAGTCGGGGAACAAGGTAACTGCCAAGACAAGGAAAAAACCCAAATTAAAATAGTTGTTGTTTATTCGTTTAGTCACTTCCGACTCTTCGTGACTTCATGGACCAGCCCACGCCAGAGCTTCCTGTTGGTCATCAACACCCCCAGCTCCCCCAGGGATGAGTCCATCACCTCTAGAATATCATCTATCCACCTTGCCCTTGGTCGGCCCCTCTTCCTTTTGCCTTCCACTCTCCCTAGCATCAGCACCTTCTCCAGGGTGTCCTGTCTTCTCATTATGTGGCCAAAGTATTTCAGTTTTGCCTTTAATATCGTTCCCTCAAGTGAGCATTCTGGCTTTATTTCCTGGAGTATGGACTGGTTTGATCTTCTTGCAGTCCAAGGCACTCTCAGAATTTTCCTCCAACACCACAGTTCAAAAGCATCGATCTTCCTTCTCTCAGCCTTCCTTATGGTCCAGCTCTTGCAGCCATATGTTATTACGGGGAACACTATAGCTTTAACTATGCAGACCTTTGTTGTCAGTATGATGTCTCTGCTCTTAACTATTTTACTGAGATTTGTCATTGCTCTTCTCCCAAGGATTAAGCGTCTTCTGATTTCCTGATTGCAGTCAGCATCTGCAGTAATCTTCGCACCTAGGAGTACAAAGTCTTTCACTGCTTCTACATTTTCTCCCTCTATTTGCCAGTTATCAATCAAGCTGGTTGCTATAATCTTGGTTTTTTTGAGGTTTAGCTGCAAGCCAGCTTTTGCATTTTCTTCTTTCACCTTCATCATAAGGCTCCTCAGTTCCTCTTCGCTTTCAGCCATCCAAGTGGTATCATCTGCATATCTGAGATTGTTAATGTTTCCTCCAGTGATTTTAACTCCAGCCTTGGATTCCTCAAGCCCAGCATGTCGCATGATGTGTTCTGCATACAAGTTGAATAGGTAGGGTGAGAGTATACAGCCCTGCCGTACTCCTTTCCCAATCTTAAACCAGTCCGTTGTTCCATGGTCTGTTCTTACTGTTGCTACTTGGTCGTTATAAAGATTCTTCAGGAGGCAGACAAGATGACTTGGTATCCCCATACCACTAAGAACTTGCCACAATTGGTTACGGTCCACACAGTCAAAGGCTTTAGAATAGTCAATAAAACAGAAATAGATGTTTTTCTGAAACTGCCTGGCTTTTTCCATTATCCAGAGGATATTGGCAATTTGGTCTCTAGTTCCTCTGCCTTTTCTAAACCCAGCTTGTACATCTGGCAATTCTCGCTCCATGAATTGCTGAAGTCTACATTGCAGGATCTTGAGCATTACCATACTGGCATGTGAAATGAGTGCCACTGTTCGATAGTTTGAACATTCTTTAGTGTTCCCCTTTTTTGGTATGGGGATATAAGTTGATTTTTTCCAATCGGATGGCCATTCTTGTGTTTTCCAAATTTGCTGGCATATAGCATACATTACCTTGACAGCATCATCTTGCAAGATTTTGAACAGTTCAGCTGGGATGCCGTCGTCTCCTGCTGCCTTGTTATTAGCAATGCTTCTTAAGGCCCATTCAACCTCACTCTTCAGGATGTCTGGCTCCAGCTCACTGACCACACTGTCAAAGCTATCCCCGATATTGTTATCCTTCCTATACAGGTCTTCTGTATATTCTTGCCACCTTTTCTTGATCTCTTTTTCTTCTGTTAGGTCCTTGCCATCTTTGTTTTTGATCATACCCATTTTTGCCTGGAATTTACCTCCGATGTTTCTAATTTTCTGGAAGAGGTCTCTTGTCCTTCCTATTCTATTGTTCTTCCACTTCCGTGCATTGCTTGTTTAAAAATAATTCCTTATCTCTTCTGGCTAACCTCTGGAATTTTGCATTTAATTGGGCATATCTCCCCCTATCACTGTTGCCTTTTGCTTTCCTTCTTTCTTGGGCTACTTCTAGTGTCTCAGCATACAGCCATTTTGCCTTCTTGGTTTTCTCTTTCTTTGGGATGTATTTTGTTGCCGCCTCCTGAACAATGTTGCGAATTTCTGTCCATAGTTCTTCCAGGACTCTATCTACTAAGTCCAGTCCCTTAAATCTATTCTTCACCTCCACTGCATATTCCTTAGGAATATTAGTGAGCTCATATCTAGCTGATCTGTGGGTCTTCCCTAATCTCTTGAGTCTGATCCTAAATTGTGCAAGAAGAAGTTCGTGATCGGAACTACAGTCAGCTCCAGGTCTTGTTTTTACTGACTGTACAGATGTCCGCCACCTTTGGCTGCAAAGGATGTAGTCAATCTGATTTCGGTGTTGTCCATCTGGTGAAGTCCATGTATAAAGCCGTCTCTTAGGTTGTTGGAAGAGAGTGTTTGTTATGCAGAGTGAGTTGTCTTGGCAAAATTCTATCAGCCTATGTCCTGCTTTGTTTTGTTCTTCCAGGCAATGCTTACCTGTAATTCCAGGTGTCATTTGACTGCCCACCTTAGCATTCCAGTCTCCTGTGATGAAAATAACATCTCTTTTAGGCGTGTTGTCCAGTAGGTGCTGCAGATCCTCATAGAACTGCTCTACTTCAGCTTCTTCAGCATCTGTGGTTGGGGCATATATTTGGATCACTGTGATGTTAGATGGCTTGCCCTGAATTCGAATTGAGATCATTCTGTCATTTTTTTTGGATTGTATCCAAGCACTGCTTTAGCCACTTTACTATTAATTATGAAGGCTACTCCATTTCTTCTGTGGTCCTCTTGTCCACAGTAGTAGATCTAGTGGTCATTTGATGTGAAGTGGCCCATTCCAGTCCATTTCAGTTCACTGACGCCCAAAATGTCTATCTTTAATCTTGACATCTCACCAATAACCACATCCAATTTGCCCTGGCTCATAGATCTTACATTCCAGGTTCCAATGGTGTGTTGATCCTTAGAACATCGGATTCGCCGTTCACCACCAGTACCGTCGGCTGCTAGCCGTCCTTTCGGCTTTGAGCTAGCTGCCTCGTCACGTCTGGGGCTAGTTGAACTCATCCTCTGTTCCTCCCCAGTAGCATTTTGACCATCTTCCAACCTGGGGGTCTCATCTTCCGATGGTATACCGACATATCTCTGGCTGTACTGATCCATTTAGTTTTCACGGCAAGAATACTGGAGTGGGTTGCCATTACCTTCCCCAGGGATCGCATTTAGTCTGACCTCTCTGTCATGACCTTCCCGTCTTAGGGTTTAGCTCATGGCATCATTGAGGTGCTCAAGCTCCAGCACCACGACAAGGTAACGATCCTTTGCTGAAGAAAATAGTTAGAGGAACTGGATATTTAATCTATTATTGGACTCAGTCTTGACCATAGGATTTAATACCAATGGATTCTCGGACAAGCATCTGCAGTGATTAGTGCTGGATGCAATTGATTAATATTGTTACTTGTTGGAATTTGAGTGATTGTATGTATGTATGTATATCACATTATGATTGTTTTGAATAAAATGATGGCAAATACCAAATACGATCTTACTCTCCTCTAGATATATAACAGATGTCCGTGTTACACAGCTGAAATAAGTTAAGGCAGAGAGAGATCAGGCATATTATGAAAACCCATTTGTATTCACCCGCCCACATGGAGGCATACATAAGCCTGGCTGATAACACTGGCTTCCATATAAGCATATTTAGATTGCTGAATGCAAGACAGCAGTCCTTTGCCATCCACTCTTGCACAGATTTAGTCAAAACTAAGGCACACACAACTATGTATATTTTGCTAGAAACAAGTCCCACTGAATGTAGCAGGACTGACCTCTGAAGAAATAGGCACAGGGTTGCTCACTACATTTAACTTCTTTTATGCCTGCAAGTGTATTCTGGGACTGTAGCTGCGGGGTACATATAAGGTAGTCTCCTTCAAGTCTTCACTCTGGGTTACTTCAGGGATAAGTCTCTGTAGTTTTCTTGGAAACAATGTGGGAGTAGTTTGCCATTTATTTCTTCCAGGTTGTTTTTTCAAATTCCCAATCTAGTCTCCAGCCCTGGCATTTCCTGGTGCTCTCCTATCCAAGTAATTACCAAGCTTGACCCTGCTTATGTCTTGGGGATAGTTCCTGTATTTCAAGAAGGGATTGCAGGTTTGACTCTCCAGCCTAACAATGGCGCTAAACTGTAGGCAGGAAATTGATTTGCAACACGGATATTAAACGAAGACAATCTGTTAATTGGTTATGAATGTATCCATATAGTAGTTGGATACCTCCTTTTTCAGAATAATTGATTATGCAAGTCTAGGATAACTTCCACACTTATCCTGATTTATACTGTACAACCATTGAGATTGGCATTTTAAAAATATTTATATTACAGCTTTGTGGATGCAGCTTTCTGATGAGTTTAGCAGCACTGTTTATAGAAACGACCAAGCTTCAGTCAAACATGAATTCAGGTAAATGCATCGGTGACCAAATGTAGTAGCAAAATGCTGCTTTTTCGGGGCCCAGAGGGAGCTTAATCTCTCAATGTTATCTTTCCCCCCCCCTAAGATGTTTTCTAGTTCTCTCAGTTGTTGATAAGATCTTAGCGAAAGATTTGTTAAATCTTTAAAAATCTAGGGCCTGGATGTGGTTTTCAGGACATTTTCAACCCTTCCCCTTGAAGGGGAATGTCTATTCTTAAAAGTCTGTTTTTTCTTTATCTCTATGTTTTGATCCAAAACTGATACTGTAGGAGATTGTAGTGTTTAATATTGCAAATCCAAGCATATTCAAGAGCTATGATTCATGAAATATGCTTAGGAAGGTAACTTAAGGCTGCAGTTTTATTCCTGCTGATATTGAGAGTAGGATTTACAAAACCCAATAGGATTTACTTTTGAGAAGATGTAGCTCCATGATGAAAACTGGAAACAGATTTATTTCTACTCCAGTTTCTTTCATCATGGAGGCAGCCATGGTTTTATACACAACAAAGCTAGGGAATGTACCATCTTCCAGATGTTGCTGAACTACAATTCCTGTAACCCCAGTGAGCATGGTAAATAGTGAGATATGCTGGGAGTTGTAGTTCAACACCATTAGGAGGACCCTACTTCTGACTTTCAGAGGGTTCCCAGGCAAGACCTCATGCAAAATCAGACCAAAGGTTACTGCTTTAGGCTCCTTCAGACATAACATGTGCAAGATATTTTAGGCATTGTTTTCACAAAAAGCTGATCAGGATATAAACCCAGACTTTAGAGAGCATGTTTGGTTTACATGATTTCATGATCACTATTCAAAATGTTATCTGCACATTGAAACTGGCACATTGGGGATTAAGCTGAGCTAGAGTTCTTCAATGTCATCTTTCTTTCAGTGGAAGACTACAGGTAGTCCATGTTTAGTGACCACATTTGGGACCAGCAACTTGGTCATTAAGTTAAGCATTTGTTAAGTGAAACCGCAATTGTGCTTATGATCTTACTTCAGCTTTCCTTTGCTTTACAGATCTGTGAAGGTTGTAAATGTGAGGATTGATCGCAAAGTTATTTTTCTATCACCGTCGTAACTGCAAACAGTTGTCAAACAAGGCAGTTGCTAAATGAGGATGACCTGTATTCAGTTACCTAAAGTCCAACATGGTATAAATGGAAAGCATGTTTAGCATGCCAACCTTTGATTCTGAGGATCACATTTGTACACATTATTCAAGTCACAGCAGTAGAGCTTTTTCTAAATACGGGTTTAAGATATTTAATTTCAGAATGCCAGACTGTGATGGAGGGACTGCAAAATGTTTGCAGAGTAAATGTATCAAGTATCCTGTCATTGCTTGGTTCTGTAAAATAGGCATTTGCTGATTTGCAAATACAGCGTGTAAAAAATTTAAGCTGAACGTTCAACCAACATTTCATATTCAGGTAAGCAAGGAATATTTTGCTTTATTTTAACTAAACTTAATGCCATTTCGAATCAAGAAATTGAAACACTGACCTAAAGATGTAAATAGGCCAATAAGGTTTAACTATGAAAAGGCATCACATATGGATTGCCTGCTCTGTCCTCAGAGAAACCCAAATAATGTTTACAGTATGGCTAAAATGTGCCACTTTTGGAACAGGAAATATTTTTGATTGTTTCAGCTACTCTGCATTATGAAAATAGTGGAATAATTTTAGGTGTTCCTAACATCAAAGCTATAAGACCAGAATGAGAAAAAGGAAATCCCACCACTGGTTAGGACATTAGAAAAAAGGAACTCTCCTGATGCTAGAGATCTCTTTGGGATAAAAAGGGTTGCTGGCATCTATTGCCTATAGTTGTATAGCCATACCCTATAGTGGTATGGCAATTTTTTGCTAACTGAGTGCAAAGGATGATCTGGTTGTAGATATTCTGTAAAACAGTTGTTTAGGGTAGATGCTATGAATGGAGAGAGAGACAGTGTCAATGACTCCTTAGAAGATCTGCTGCAAACAGTGATCTTGCAATGATTTGCAGAGAACTTTAGACTAGATAAGGGTCTGCAAAGCCTAAACTGGAAAACCCAAGCTGAAAGATCCATATTAAGTGCAGATGTTCCCCAGAATCTCACTGTTGGTAATAGTGTACACTGTTTTTTCCAAAGCAAAACAAAAAAAGGGCAGGGGGAATTAGAGACTGTATGCTAACAAATAAATAGCAGCTCTTTTGGAATTGCATTGAGCAACCTTTGCGCAGAGTAACCAACAAGAGGATGACAGAAAGTATGGTCCAATAGTTTTGGGGGTGCAGCTGGCTCATATGGACTTTGTCACTTGAGCCCTCTCTCCACTTTTCTTTCTTGCATATATGCATCTTCTGGAAGGAATATATGCATGATTCAAAAATAATTCAGAAGATGTGTTTCAGACCTTGTGCAAGCATAAGACTTCTTTGCTACTAATAATTCACACAAGTCTGAAAAAAGATGAGGCTGTCTTAAAAAGCTGCTCATTAAAGTGACTTTTAAAGTAGAGCAGGGTGTTGCTGCTTTCATGAATAGCAGAGAGGTGCTTTTAGGCTTCATCAGCAGAAGTATAGTTTCCAAATAATGGAAGTAATGCTTCAATTTTATTTTGTATTTTTAGATCCCCAACTCAAGTGTTGCATCCAGTTTTAGGTACCATAATTTAAGAAGGATTCAGACAAACTGAAAGAGGCTCAGAGAAGGACAGTAAAGATGATTTCAGGGCTAGAAAATAAGTCCTATGAAGATTAAAGGAACGTAGCATGTTTAGCCTTGACAACAAAAGAGGGGTGGTGGGGGATATGATAGCCTTCTTCAGGTATCAGAAAGGAATAGGATACTGCATTATCCCAGAATGCAGGACATGGAATAATGGCTTTCTATTACAGGAAGAACAGTTAGCCAGTAGAACCGGTTATCCAGATAGGTGGCAGATTTCTCATTCACTAGATATGTGAGGCTAGACAATTATCTGTCACAGATGGTTTAATCTGAATTGTTGCATTGAATTCTGTGTTTAAAAAAAAAGATTAGATGGTTTTAAAAGTCCTATCTTTTCCCCACCTTCAGTCTATGAACTTCTCTTTCTATTCCCGTTTAACAAAGGCAAAGCCTTTTTCCATATTCTGTAGAGGGAAGAGCTGGGGGAATCTGACTCAGGGTACATGACAAAAAGCTCTCTCTACTGTAGCTCTTGGGGATGTGGATGGTGAATCTGAGTCTGTTTTGCAATCTGGCATGCAGGACCCATTCACAATAGATTCCAAGATGTTTTCCCTGATCAATTACAGGCACCTAAAACTCAAGTGTATATGTGAAGTTAATATATACTCAAGTGTATATGTGAAGCCTCAATGTCATCAATTTACACTTTCTTAAATTGAACTACATTTGCCATTCACCCAATTTAAAGAGAGTCTTACTGGAGCTTTTCACAATTACTTTTGGTTTTCACGAACTTAAACAGCCTTGGCTGTCTCACTGCTTTTACCTCTAACTCAAGATAATTTATGAACATTTTAAAAAGCACTGGTCCCAATATAGATTCCTGAGACACTCTACTTTTTTCTTCCCTTCATTAAGAAGATTGTCTAGTTATTTCTGTTTTTTAACCAGTTTGTTGTTTACTCGTTCAGTCACTTCCGACTCTTTGTGACTTTATGGACCACCCCAGGCCAGAGCTTCCTGTCGGTCGCCACCACCCCCAGCTCCCCCAAGGATGAGTCCATCAGCTCTAGAATATCATCCATCCACCTTGCCCTTGGTCGGCTCCTCTCCCTTTTGCCTTCCACTCTCCCTAGCATCAGCATCTTCTCCAGGGTGTCCTGTCTTCTTATTATGTGGCCAAAGTACTTCAGTTTTGCCTTTAATATCATTCCCTCAAGTGAGCAGTCTGGCTTTATTTCCTGGAGGATGGACTGGTTTGATCTTCTTGCAGTCTAAGGCACTCTCAGAATTTTCCTCCAACACCACAGTCCAAAAACATCCATCTTCCTTCACTCAGCCTTCCTTATAGTCCAGCTCTCACAGCCATATGTTACTACAGGGAACACCATGGCTTTAACTATGCAGACCTTTGTTGTCAGTGTGATGTCTCTGCTCTTAACTATTTTATCGAGATTTGTCATTGCTCTCCTCCCAAGAATTAAACGTCTTCTGATTTCCTGGCTGCAGTCAGTGTCTGCAGTAATCTTTGTGCCTAGGAATACAAAGTCTGTCACTGCCTCTATATTTCTCCCTCTGTTTGCCAGTTATCAATCAAGCTGGTTGCCATAATCTTGGTTTTTTGAGGTTTAACTACAAACCAGCTTTTGCAGTTTCTTCTTTCACCTTCATCATAAGGCTCCTCAGTTCCTCCTCACTTTCAGCCATCAAAGTGGTATCATTTGCATATCTGAGATTGTTAATGTTTCTTCCAGTGATTTTAACTCCAGCCTTGGATTCCTCAAGCCCAGCATGTCACATGATGTGTTCTGCGTACAAGTTGAATAGGTAGGGTGAGAGTATACAACCCTGCCGAACTCCTTTCCCAATCTTAAACCAGTCCATTGTTCCGTGGTCTGTTCTTACCGTTGTTACTTGGTTGTTATACAGATTCCTCAGGAGGCAGACAAGATGATTGGTATCCCCATACCGCTAAGAACTTGCCACAATTTGTTATGGTCCACAAAGTCAAAGGCTTTAGAATAGTCAATAAAACAGAAATTGATGTTTTTCTGAAACTCCCTGGCTTTTTCCATTATCCAGCAGATATTGGCAATTTGGTCCCTAGTTCCTCTGCCTTTTCTAAACCCAGCTTGTACATCTGGCAATTCTTGCTCCATGAATTGCTGAAGTCTACCTTGCAGGATCTTGAGCATTGCCTTACTGGCATGTGAAATAAGTGCCACTGTTCAATAGTTTGAACATTCTTTAGTGTTCCCCTTTTTTGGTATGGGGATATAAGTTGATTTTTTCCAGTCTGATGGCCATTCTTGTGTTTTCCAAATTTGCTGGCATATGGCATGCATCACCTTGATGCATAACCAATTAACAATCCATAAAAGATCAGGATCTCCTATCACATGAGTACTAAGTTTACTTAAGAATTTTTGATGAGGAGCTTTGTCAAAGGCTTTTGGAAGGTCCGAGGGTGCAGTGATGACAGGATCATCTCTATCCATACCCATGTGACATTCTAAAAACTCCAGATCATTAGTGAAGCAGGAATTACCTTTGTGGAATCCATGCAAGGTTTGTTTTCCTATGTGCCCGGTTATTTCTTTTCAAATGCACATGTGCTCCCAGCTTATGGAAATGGGAACCCTAACTGACCAGGGCTTTAATCCCTAGGGAGGTAACTGTAGGCCTAAATTCATATTTCCATCTTTGCACATCCCTCCCTTCACATTAATGTTAACACACCTTAAGAGCTGGGAGTTGCATATAATGGTTTTAGAGCAAGGCTAATTGATTGGGGTCATGACACAAAGTAGGTGGGTTCAAATCAGGCACATAGCAGAGCTTGGACTTTCTCTTTTGCCCAATGTGTGTATGTCTCTCTCTGTGTTTGTGTGTGTGTGCAGATTACACACTTTGTAATATTTTATTAACTTAGTATTAAGTTTAATGTATTATTAATAATATGTTTAATAACAATAAATCATAATAAGCTAGGGAACAGCACCTATTTTCACTTGTCTTAACCTGGAAAGCTAAGCAGGGAAAGATCTAAATGGGGGACATCAGAAAATACCAGGGCAATGTGCTAGAAGCTGCAAAGTGGAATAAACATCATGGAAGAAGATCACAGAAACCCCCTTCCATAAAGTTGTGAAGAAAATTATATGGATGTATGCATGGGATCACCATGAGCTGAGTTCCACTTGAAGGATTTACTTTTTAAAAGCCTATTTTACATTTATACCACATTTTTCATTTATTTCTTGTCACAAAATAGGAGTAAGAAAATTCTCAGGGCTGCAAATAGGGAGTTGGGCCCATTCCTGGTCAGTGAGGTGAGATGAGGGTGAATTTTCTCCATGAGCCCTTCATGAGTTCCAGGATTTGCATCACCAGAAGGCTATTTGAGATGCATAAATCCCAAGTGATAGTTTTTGCACTTGAGCATTCCTGTCCTGTTTGTTGGAAAAGGGCCCTCCTTGTGGGAATGAAGCACACAGAGAGGGCAAACTGGCCCTGCAGGTTCCATTTTGTCCCTTCCTCCCCCTCTTCCTCCTCCATTTCTTATTCACTTCTTTGGTGGTACTTAAGTTATCAAATAACAGTGTCTTCTGGGTCTTGCGTTCAGCAGGAATGAGCAAGCATATTCACACCAGATCCTGCTCTTACCTCACCAGGAAAGGGGGACCTGCATTTTATCACAGTTGTTTCTAGCAGCTGTGCTTTGGGCAGGGGGTGTTAATTGATAATTTATGCCTTTCCTGTCACAAAGTGTTACTTTGAGGTATTAGCAGCTTCTGCTAACACTTCGGTCCTTGGATAAAAGCAATAAAAATAGGGAGTGAGGGGGTTGTGTCCAGCTGACCTTTTTAAAGAAAAATACACACAGTTGTTCCATTTTTAAAAAAACAGGATCTTCATTTTATAAAAGCATCTTCATTTGTCTTTATGAGAATCAGATGTCTGTGTCTGCATACACACAAGTTTATTTGGTTCATGTTCAGCTTGAAAACAGGAATGAGAAGCTTGCTGTACATACTGAGACCTGCAATGGCAACTGCTGGCACTAATGAATAGAAAGGGTGCTACTTTGGTCATATGTGGCATATCGCATATTCAATGAACTCGAGCATCTGTAGCAGAAAAGTCTATGCAGGAAAAGTAATTCAGTAGAGGCTTACACTCCAGGCCCATTAGGAAAATAAAGGAGACCAAGTAAGCGGAAATTAAAAGAGGAAATGACAAGCTAAGGGAAAGGACAGGGAGAGGAAAGCAACTTCAGGTAGGATTACTGTAATTCCTTCTGGAAATGATTTTTTACAATCAAATGTTACTGCTTTTTTCCAGACTGTACACTGCAGAGGTGAAGCCGCATATCTAAATCTCTCATACCAGAAATTCATTTATCTAGTTAATAAACATATCAAGGCAAAAGGATCAGCTACTTGGCCTGCCACTTCTTGTGTGTGTGTGTGTGTGTGTGTGTGTTATTGTGCAAGAGCCTGTACAAATGCAGATCACATTTCCTGATTTAATAATTTAGTACAATCCATTAAGTTATATCACTTAATTCTGCTGACCACAGAAATTCAGATCCAGATGCAACAACGAATATATTAGTACTTAAGCTTCCACAAATCTCTTTCTTTGTTGGAAAAGGCTATCAAGACTACTTGATAGTCTTGATAGCCTTCCTCTGAAACCTGTGCATGTCCATACCTGAGAGCAGCCTCACTGAGTGCAGTGGAATTTATTTTTGAGCAAAAGTGCATAGCATTGTCATGCCAGTTAATTTGCCTGACTTCTGGTGTGATATTTAGAGTGACTGATACAGAAGGGCAGTTGTCTGAATGTAAACAAAGCCACACAACCACAAAGTAGGATGTTTACTCCCCTTTTGTCTTGAGTAAGCTGGTTCAGTTTATAAAGAAAAGAATGGGGTTGAACAAGGATTCATTTAGCAACAATGCTTCAGAACATCTTATCTCAACTACTGTGATTCATAGCCTTCTTATCCACATTTCTTCTTCATATGAGCCACAAAATTTCAAAAAGGATTTCTCCATTTCACCTATGTTAGGTGCTTTAGTTTCAAAGGAGGGATTCCTGAAAGATACAGATGCTTGGCTGTTGGAACACATTTCAGCATAGACACAGTAGTGATTGGCCTTGGATCTATCCATTGCTAACATATAGGAGGGGAGAATACAGGCTTTCCCCCCATCCCTGCTGGGTGGGAAATAAGAAGCTGGCATTTCCTCTTTTAAACTATTCAAAAGCTGGTTTTAAATCGGATTAACATCTTAACAGATGCTTCATGGTGTGCTCTCTGCAGGGAGGATCAAAGAGCAAAGAAAGTCCTTTGACTGTTTGCTGTTCCTTTATGTAGCAATTTGTGGGTGGGTGGGGGGCTAGCCCCTTTTACCTTTTATTTTAAAAATAATGAAACAGGACCACAAGTTACTTAAAATTGCAAATTGGATTGCAGATTCAACTGGACTTTTTGTTATTTTTTTTTCTCTAACATATAATCAATATGAAATCTGGCTCAGCCATACATGTTTTATCTGGCCCAGATCAATCCCATTAATCCCAGGGATGAAGAGAGCTACAACAAACTACATACAGTGCAAGTCACCTGGTCCCTAGAAACTGGAGAAGAGATTCTCAGACTATGAGCCATGTATGTTTACCACCTTTCTTCGAATTCCAACTTTTAAATATTTTTGGTGTATGCATGGATATCCAGTTGTCCTTTGACTCACTTTATCTTGGCTTCAGTTAGATCCTTAACAGAGAAGCCATGGTCCATATATGTGTGGTGTGATATACATTTATTCTAAGCAAAAATGTTGATTTGGGAAATGGCTGAAACATTGTTTTTTAATTACTTTTGGACCAACTGTCCTGAATTCAGTTTTCAATCTCCTTCCTCCTCTATGGTTCTTGAGCAAATATATTCCAGTGTCCTTGACCGGATGTGGTCAGAATTGCCACATCCAAAATCCCTTGACCCACCAAACATATTCATCACTGAATTAGCATGTGTAAAGAGTTAGGGACCTTTCCAAATCTGGGTCACTCCACTTGTTCTAACCTTCATTTCCCTTCATCCCTGATTATTGGGCTATGCTGGTGGGGACTAATGGGAAACAACTGAAGGGACTCAAGTTGGGAACGCAGGGCCAGCTCAAGACATTTTGATGCCCTAGGCAAAGCCATATTCTGGCATCCCCTGGTTTGGCTCATCTTCCAATTTTATTATGAATTTCAAAAAGGCACCCCCTTGTTTCTTAATTATATTTAACCCTCAAGCAGGTGCGCTAGCTCAAGGAGTGTGCTGTTACTGCTTTTCACATTTTTACTGGGTTTTTATTATTTATTTATTTATTTATCCAATTTGTCCCTGCCTATCTCCTCCCATTGGGGGACTCTGGGTGGTTTACAATGATCAATTAAAACAGCAATCATAAAATATACAGTATAAAATTACAATAATAAATAATATAAATAGGAGTAAAGATAAAAAGTCCAGATAAAAAGTCCAAGTGGCAAAAGAATCTAGAACAGTCCAAGTGTGGGAGGAGTGGTCTATAGCAGCCATCCCCATGTAGATCTATTCCCCTCTCCACCCCAAGTGAGGTGGCAGAACCAGGTCTTCAGACTCCTCCGAAAGGCCAGGAGCGATGGGGCCAATCTCACCTCCGGGGGCAGCATGTTCCACAGGGCGGGAGCTACTGCGGAGAAGGCCTGCTACCTGAACCCCGCCAAATGAGGTTGTCTTAGAGACGGGGTTCGCAGAATGCCCTCTCTGCACGATCGGGTGGGACGGGCTGATGTAATGGGGAAGAGGCGGTCCCTCAGGTACCCTGGCCCCTTGCCATGTAGGGCTTTAAAAGTGATAACCAACACCTTGAATTGGACCTGGAAGCAAACTGGTATCCAATGCAGCTCGTGCAGCGGCGGTGTTATATGTGCCCTTCTAGGGGCACCAAAAACGGCTCACGCGGCTGCATTCTGGACCAGCTGAAGCTTCCAGATACTTTTCAAGGGTAGCCCCATGTAGAGTGCATTGCAATAGTCTATATGAGAGATAACAAGGGTATGAGTGACTGTTTGAAGGGCCTCCCGATCCAGGAAGGGGTGAAACTGGCACACAACACGAAGCTGCACAAAGGCTCTCCTGGGCACAGCTGCCACCTGCTTTTCAAGCAGGAGCCATGAGTCCAGGAGGACCCCCAAGTTATGCACCAGGTCTGTCTGGGGCAGTGCAACCCCATCCAGAACCAGAGATGTTAATGTCCCAGATACGGAAGAACCATTAACCCACAGCCATTCGGTCTCACCAGGGTTCAGTTGAAGCCTGTTGTTCTCCATCCAGGCTCCCACAGCCCCCAGACACTTGGAGAGGGTAGTCACAGCATCACTTACCTCACCTGGGATGAAGATGTACAATTGAGTATCATCAGCATACTGATGATACCTCATCCCATGGTGATGGATGATCTCGCCCAGCGGTTTCATGTAGATGTTAAAAAGGAGAGGGGAGAGTACTGATCCCTGCGGCACCCCACAAAGAAGGGGCCGTGGGGCCGATCTCTCCTCCTCTATCAACACCGATTGGTACTGGCCCTGGAGGAAGGAAGTGAACCAGTGCAAGACCATGCCACCCACCCCCAACTCCCTGAGCTGCCTCCAAATGATACCATGGTCGATGGTATCGAAAGCCGCTGAGAGATCAAGGAGAGCGAGGATGGATGCACTGCCTCCATCCCAGTCTCACCAGAGATCATCCATAAGTGCGACCAATGCAGTCTCTGTCCCGTAACAGGCCTGAAACCTGACTGAAACGGGTCTAGATTATCCGTTTCCTCCAGGACCCTCTGGAGCTGCAAAGCCACCACTTTCTCAACCACCTTCCCCAAAAAGGGGAGGTGGGACACTGGACGAAAATTGTCCAGAACAGTAAGGTCCAGCGATGGCTTCTTGAGGATGGGGTGCACCAATGCCTCTTTAAAGGTAGCCGGGAACACCCCCTCTCCCAAGGATGTATTAACCATCGCATGGACCCAACCACATGTCACCTCCCGGGCTGCTTTTACTAGCCAGGAGGGGCACGGGTCTAGATGGCATGTAGTGGCATTTACTGTCCGTAGGATCCTGTCCACTTTTCAGAAGTCTTTTCAATTTTGGCACCTCTCAAGTCATGGTGCCCCTAGGCCAGTGCCTACTCAGTCTTAGCCTAGAGCCGGCCCTGTGGAGAAGGTAATACTTTTGGCAGATAATTCTACTCAGTGTTTGTCTGGACACCTGGAGGGAATATGGAATGGAAGATGCAATTACCAAATTGTGCTTTAGGATCAAAGAAAGCTTCTGCACATTGGATTTATTTCTGTTTTCTCATAATAAGATGATTAATGCTTGGGGTAAAACTGGGCATTGGTTTTGTTTGTGGCATAATGGTCAAAATGTGCCCAAACTAGCGTTAACATTAGTAGGGAATGAAGCATATAATATAAATATGACTAAGGCTGTAAGCCAATTTACATTTTCTTTATCTTATTAAAATCGTTATGTGAATGACATACAGAAGATTGTGGTTTGGAATGAAAGAGTAAATAGTAAAGAGCATTAATTAATGAAATGAAAGAAAAAGGTGTGTCTGTGAAATAGAGACATAAAGAAAAGATGTTAGATATCTGAATGAAGGTCTCATTGTGGATTGCTGCTGCTGAATATGTGCAGGGAAGTGAAGTTATAGGTTAATTATAAATGAAAGGGCTAAAATGTATGTCAGAAAGTAAGAATTTGTGTCATTTAGGTTGTAATGAAAGTAGCTGGTGATAATTATATATTATGCTCCCATGAATAGGAAGAACGAGAGACGAATTAAAATTGTATAACATTTTGAATGAAGGTGATCCAGATGAAAAAAAGTATTTTGGTAGGTGGCATAGACAAATGGGTGGGAACAAGATGAGAGAGCACACACACAGACACAGACACAGACACAGACACACACACACACAAAGGTTTAGGCCAATTGGAGACCCCAGAAGGAATGAGAATGATGACACTTAGATGAATAACTACTTAGAAAAAGATCTGTTTATTTCAAATGTGTGATTTAGGGGTAATTAATATGTACATATGGCAAAAGAATGAATATAAATCTTAAAAGTGTGATTGATTTGTTTGCTAATGATGAAAGATTGACACAATTAGTGAAGTATACAATGATTATGAGACGTTCTGAATATGGGATAGAATATTCTTTAGTAAGGTCAAGTGTCGATCTTGCTAGAAACAGACATGAAAGAAGTGAAAGAAATGACAACGCAAGTTGGGCTGCAAGAAGTCATTTTATATGAAAAAGTCCCGACAGAATGAAAGAAAAGTGGACATAAGGGAAGAGGGTGCAAAAGCTGAATGGCACAGGGTGAAAAGAATTATGTTACACAGTGCCTCAGAACTTTGTGGATTTACTGTGCAGTAATGGCAAGGGTGGAAGAGGGTGCTTGGTGGAATGATGAAGTGAAAGAAGCTGCCGATGAAAAAATACATATAAGACCCTTATTGCTGCAAACGTGAGGTTGAGAGAAAGATGTATAATGTGTATAGACAAAAAAAAGGAAGTTGAAATATAGGCAAAGAGAATAAGGAATGTTTAGGAGTAGAAGAGACAGAGAAAATACAGAGCATTTTTAATGGAAACAACAACAACAACAAAATACTTTGGAAGTTGGTGAAGTAGATGAAGAGGCCCAACAGTAGAATGAATGGAACTAAAAAGAAAACTGATAAAATTATTAGGGATGAAACTTGAAGTGAGGGAATGACAGAATGAGAATTTTAGAGATCTGCATGAGAATAATAGTGGTACGTACGTTGAAGTGTGGAATTGAAAGCAGTGCTATAAATGTTAGTGCCAAAAATGCCATGGGAGTGTTGAAAAATGGTAAGATTGCAAGTGTAGATGGTGTAATTGGAGAAATATTAAAATATCAAATCAAATTTTATTTTACAGCCAAAAGGCCCCCCAAAATATTAAAATATGAATGTCGCTCGCTTATGCATTAGCTGCACAATTTGGTCAATGTGTGCTTGAAGATTTATCTGTGCCTGATGATTGGAAGAATGCCATTAGTGTTCCCCTATACATACAGAAAAGTAGCAAGAGTGAATGCTAAAGCTATAAGGGGGTTAGTTGGTTAAGTGGGTCAAGAGAAGATGTTTGGCAGTATTCTGATCGAAGGATTATTAGAGTGCCAATGAGCAAAATTTGGGAAGTGCAATTCAGCTTTATGCCAGGGAGGGTCTGTGCAGGTGAGAAGTTTGCTGCTCAGCAAGTCATGGATGAAAGTGAGAAAGAAAATTTATTGTATGTTTGTGGATCTAGGGAAGGCATATGTTAAAATGAAGAGGCTTGAATTGTGGAATGCTTTGTGTGAATAAGAATGCGAGGGCTGTTTGCTGAATTAGATAAGATATAATGGAAATAAAACGTGTGAGAATTAGATGGTGTGGTTAGCAAATTGTTTGATATTGAGAAGGGATTGCTGCTGAAAATTAGAAGTCAATTCATTTATTGGAGTGGAATGCTGTGATACTTTTTAATGGGACTTAGTACAAGGTATTATCCCAAATGGCTGTTCCAAGTTCTTTTATCATTTTAGTACCCAGTCGCAATATTGAAAGAGCCACCTGAATAATCCTGAGTGATATTACCTATATTAGGAATGACTGTTTGCAGGAACTCAGTAAAATGTTACGATCTTCTTATCTGAACAGTTGGATGTAAATGAAAGCATCTGTGAAAAGCATCTGATTCCATCCTAGGATGCTTTGGAAGTTAGTGGGCTGCATGATCTGGAGCCAACTGTCACAGATGGTACGTCTGGATAAGGAGCTTGGTCAGTATGCCTGAGAACAACCCAAGCGGCAAATAAGAATGACTTAGGCTAAATTGGAACAGCTGCAAAGCAAAACCAAAACAGGGCACCATCACATGGAAAACAATCAGCCTGGGAGGGGCTGCCTTCAAAAGAAATGTTGCTAAAGATGTACCTTTGCCCGTTTTCCTTGTCTGGACAGTTTGCTTTGAACCTCAAGAGCCGACTTTCAATTTTAGACACTGGCTTCCTGCTGCTTTTTTGAACTCAGGGGATGTTCTGATGTTACTGCCTGCTTGGGAGTCTACCGAGGCAGCAGCTTTTCACTATCCCCATAGAAAGCAGAAGGGACCTGAAAAACATCTCTGTGAGGGTGTGGGATAGAGGAAGGGGGAGCAAGAAATGGCACTTCTCCTTTAGCTGTTTACTTAACCTGATACAGACCTCAAGCATCAGTTCATTTTATGGCCTGCTTGATGACTGCCAAACTGGGGGCAGTGCCTTTTAAGGAAAGGGCTGGATTATATTGCCCGGTTTGTTAAGGGTACCTTGAATGAAGGCCATAGCTTGAAAGGTTGAGAGAACAGCTCTGTGTGCCACTGGTTCTTCTCTGCCAACGCACTTTCCAGAACCTGACCTAAGACAGCTCCACATTCTGTTGCCTTTGGGATTAAGCTTGCTCTCTCTTGGGGTTTGCTGCCCATCTGGGCAGCATACATGCTTTCCCCAGCTTTTTCTCTCTCATACTCATTCACACGTGGCATGTATCCAAACTCCATCAAGAGTGAGGATGGCTAGAAGGCCCACAGTGTACATAAGGGATGCATATACTGTTGGGTAAGTGGACTTCCACTCATGCAGGAGGAGTTTCCCTTGTTCTCTTCTTTTGCACTCTTGTGCATACTCTTCAAAGTTGCTCTGATGGCTACATAGGGAGCACACACAGGAGGACACACTGACAGTCAGTGCCAGTGTCCAATCATTTGGTGGTTGACATAATAGACTGTAATGCTTTGCTTGCAATGCTACAACTCCCTGCTCCCTCAGAACAAAGCTGGCTGTGTGGAAAGGGATTCTCCTCAGGGTTAATGGAGTAAAATAGCCTCTTGGGTTCTGCTGCTGAAGGCAGGGTGAATGTGCAGGGATGACTAACTGAGAATCCTAACATGCCTTGCCCCATGGTCTCACCTCATAGTTGGCATATATCCAGGTGAATAGATACAGATGAAGACTCCCTTGAGTTGTGCTCAATTTCTTTCTTCCTTTTTTTATAAGAACTTTATTAAAGTTTTAAGGAAAAGTTAAAATACAAAATACAGAAAAGTTAGAATACAGAATCAAAGAAAAAGTACAACAAAAAACATTAAAAAGTGCAAAAATAGCAAGAAAATTAAGAAGGTGACTTCCAACTTTCTCCAACACAGATATAAGTACTTATTGAACTATCTTAATCTCTTACTCTTAATTAAACCTTAATTAACATTTCTCTAAAACAAACCAATTAATCATCAAAACCCAAAATCAGAACTTCATTTTTTTCAGTTACAAGCAAATAGTCCAGAAGTAGAAACAAATCCAGTCACAGGATGGTCTCTTATAAGTGCTGTCAGTTTTGCCATCTGCACCAACTCCATTAGTTTCACCATCCATTCTTCCAGTGTGGGAATTTGTACATCGAGTCACGCTCGATTTCTAGGAACTGTATGGCACATCCAAAGAGGTTTCTCTGGCAAAAGTATAGAAATGATTTGCCATTGCCTCCTTCTGAGATGTTTCGCAACTACACCAAACATATCTGAGCATTTTAAAAAGTAGAAGATTGAGAAGGTGTCCTGAAACTCTTGCCAAATAGCTGCCCTCTCTCATTTACAAAATGGCTGCCACGGGGAATGTAGCTCATCATAAAATTCCCATTTAACAGAAGTCAAATGGGCAAGGAAATCCCCTCTAGTTACACCCCCAAATTTGAATCCTACTTTTTAAAACAGGCAAGTGTTCTCTGGGAGATCTCTGGATGATTTTAAGCAGATTTATGACTCCTATTGTTTAACAATAACAGCAACATCTCCCCTGTATACCTGGGACCAAATTATACAACTGTAATAAAAATAAGCTTGGGATAACCACGCGTGCATTTTATATGGAAAAAACATGAACTCAATAAAATCTTCTAGTATACAAAGCAAAATTCTTGAAGTCTAATTACGTTTTTCAGACTGCCATCCCCCATCCCAGAAATCAGCTACTGACATCAGCACCAGGTTTGACTAGGAAAAAGAAAATCCTGTCTGTTAACAAGGATTAAATTAGTTGGCTTCATTTCTTCTATTTAGCACACACGCCCACACACACTGGTCTGAAAGGTTATGCATGTGCTAAACCACTAGTGCATCACTTTCTTAAATATTTTAGTAACTGAGATTAATTTCAGTAAAATAGTTTAGTCTTTGGTACTTACCCTGTAAACTGTTACAATCTGTGTTAGATTTTCAAAAGAAGAAAACATGTTCAAAGTTTATATGATGAGATAATTTCCTACCCTCTGGGAACTGTTCAGGAGACTGAGGAAAGTTAGACATTTCCAAATGTTTGGTCACACTAAGCTGGAATGGGAGAAATAAAGAAATCACTGGAGGACGTTTGGAAGAAGGAGAAGAAATGGAGTTCTTGATCATAAACAACTTTTCTGAAATTTTAGTGTCAGTGTATTCTTTTTAAAAAGTCTTTGCAAATCATCTAGGACATTCTTGGGTTTGAAATTAGTAACACCTGTCTTAATTTTGACTTGTAAATACTGTAGAGAATTATTGGGTAGAACGGAAGTGGACCTTTTAGACTTCTGCTATTTTGTTTTCAGCCTCAGCCAATAACTGTTCAGGGTTATTTGCAGATTAGTTAATTTTTGTTCGTTGTATTTTACATGAAAGAAAGTTCATTAGCATAACAGAAAAAAAAATAAGAGTACAGACATGGAGGTATTTTGGATTTCTTAAGTTGCTACATGGATACATATACATACATTCCCTCTCCTGATTTGTCAGAGATGTAAAATGATCATAAGGCACCCATGATGATGAAAAAATGATGAAACTTGCATCAAATTGTTACAGTGAAAACCTGGCCTCTAATTTTTATGTCCCAATGCCAGACACGAGTACCTAAGTCACAAGGTTTGTATTTTGACACCACAATAGAAGTTTTGTCACTTGCTGCCTCTCCCCCCATGTCCATGGATGTCTATGCAGATGATGATCTTATGGCCTACTGACTGCAAAGCAAGCCCTGAAAAATACATGTAGGCCAATTCTGCACTGCAGCCTAAGCTGCTTGTCTCCCATGCTGTTTCCATCAGTTCCTTAAGCCAACCTCAGATATTCCGATCTGCACTGCAGAGGATTGCCAACGGGACTGAGTTGGTGCTCAGTTTGGGTTATGAAAGGTTTGATGGGCCATTCCCCTGTTGTTAGCTCTTCAAGGCAGTCCAGACAAGAAACACAACCATGAGTACTAGCTCTATCTTTATCGTAAGGTTACATGAACAGAATCTTGCAAGGCTGAAAGTATTTCTCCCCCCTTCTCCTTTTACTCTCCGGCAAACGAGGGAGGGTCCCTTCTGAAATGCTTCCCATACCACCTCTCCTTCTGTGGGCTGAGACATCTTTTATATGCCAGTTGTCCAGTCTGCGGCTCTTTCTCCTCTCTCCCAGGGTCATTCCCACAGACCATTACATCTGCTGTTTGACCTTCCCATTCATACAGAGAAGGTAATCTTTACTGGGTGGCTCCTGTGTGGATCGGTCTACCATGCCTGCAATTTCTTTTAGGGATGTTAGTTCTTTGCTTGACCCTGTGCTTTCCTAGATGTTTGCACACATGGATGCCTTCACATCCCCTTCCCATATTATTCTGTTTGATACTAATGCAGACTCTAGTTCCTCTGTAGGGAGAACTGATAGTTCAGCTTCACAGAAACAAATTAGCAAGGTTTCTACATTGCAGCTCAAACATGTAAACAAATGAAGGGAAGGAAAGGGAAGTTTTGTAGTATTGTGGGCAGGGGATAGGAAAACAAGAAAAGCATGCTACAACTAGCCCAGGCAAAAACTGAAAGGGGAATATAAAGATTCAATGAATGTGAGCCTCCAATGTTGACGATAGTTCAGTGACTTAACAGGCCATCATTGGATCAACTGCAAGATCATAAAAACATGCAATAGCCCAGGATGAAATGGCTGCCTGGGGCAGCAACCAGCTTCTGGAGGGGAAGGGGCATGCCAGGCATTATAGCCAATCAGAACTGTAGCTGCTATAGAATGGAATGAAGCACTGGAGACTTTCTGCTCTGAAGGGCATAAGACAGCTTGGGTTGAATTGGAGCTGGAGAACATGGGCGTGGGGTGCATTTGCAATGGGCTGGGAGTGAGAATAGGATTATGTCATCCATTCCTGCACTCAGGAAGTGGTGAGTGGCCCATACTGGCAATGAGCCAGGCTGGAAGTGCACAAACGCCCTTAGGGTTGAGCCTCTTGTTGGCACTGAACAAATACAAGGTAAGAGTGTAGGGATACCTTGCTAGCTCCATTCTGAGTCCTTTCCCCCTTCATAGAAGGGCCAATAGTCTGTAACAGGAAGTTCCCTCTGTCCATGGAGGCCTTCCATGCAGTTTGCAATCCACCTGGAAATAAAAGGCCAAAGGAAGCTGTGGGTGGAGAAAAAGTGTTTTGTGTTTTGGAGGCCTGGAGGGCACTGCAAGGACCAACCCCATCAGTTCTCCTTCAGGTAAATTGGTGCTTTGCACATGGACCAGATCTGGGCCACAACAATCTGGATGACCACTAGAGCCTGACTCTTTGCAGCCATCTAGTGATCATCTGGATTTTTGCAGTTCAGATCTGGTAGCCCTAGTGTTTTGTGATTGTCCATGACAGTCATTTGGGGAATTAAATGGCCAGATATGCTCAGTTGCTTCAACAGTTGAGGTCTCTTACAGTAATAAGTGTTTCTGACCCTGGTGAATGTAGAGGTTCACAGCCTTTGAATAGAGGCTGGAATTCATAAACTCCTCCGAGGCTTCCCTCTTCTGGATGGGAAACAGCAGTAAGTTTGGTTTCTTTCAAACACAGCTGATTATATCTGACCCTTGAAGCAGCTCCCTGACATAGTTTCCTCAAGGTTTTGTACACAGAGCCACAGGAGTGCTGTTCCAAGCTGACAGATATACATGTTTTCACTTACAGCTCTTTGCTTGGGAGCTTCAGAGGTTTGTGCCACTTGTAATGTGACCTAATGTCCTTGCAGTGTGCAAACCTTTTGAACACTAACTCACTTCCAGCTGGGCCCACAGCTGAGAGGCTCCAAAGCAGTTGTACCTGGCTGTCAGAAAGCAGGAAGATGAATTCTTGAGGTGTGAAGTGGAACAGCCACACAAAGCGCGAGGGGGAAAATCAGGAATTTAAGTGGGCTTCAAATTCCAAAGATCAGCTTGCTTGATTTTTCTGCCTGTCCTATAATTCTGCTTTGGTCAAGCTGTATCCTCCACAGTTCCCTAGGTGGAATGATCTTAAATAAATGTAACCTTGCCAAACAACCAAGCCTGAGATGAGCAGCTTTCCCTCACTAGGAGATTTTCTCATTAGGAAAAGAAATAACCTGAAGTCTAAACTCAGAGTTTGGAGCTTGTGGCAACTATCTGTGCAAAGCACATTAACTTGTCTGTAGGCTGGCTGGATCAGTATTGTGAGAAATAGCAATGGGAAGTAAATCTCTTTCCCTGTGTTTGTGCTACATGCTTAATCAATCAATTCTGTTTTCTGGGTTTGCGCAAGGCACTAGATTTAAATGTGAGTTGGCTAGTTTATGTGTCAAGCAAGCAGCCATTTTCTTTCTCTAACTATATACACATACACAGTCAAGGGCAGGTCTTTTCTATGCATTTCCCCTTCTAAGTGGGATGGGTAATTGTCAGCATATTCTTGATTACTGACCTTTCAGGTGTGGTAAAGCTCAGCTCCCTGAATTCCTTTTCATGATGGCTGGGAGATGAAGTGCACATACTGTATGCAGCAAGCTCTTGGCACTGTAAAGGGGTCCCACAGCTAGCCTAGTTTTTGGTGGGGTTGGTACCTAATTATTCCAAATACTAAACTTCTTAGGTTCTCTTGCAGATTTCTGGGAACTGTATCTAAGATGGCATTTTGTTACAGGGGGACTCCATTGGCAAGAAGAAGAAAAGAAGTGGGGAGGATGTTCATATGAGTAAATTCTGGTTGGGAATTTCTTGGTCATATCAGTTCTCCAGGTATTGGGTTTACAGATAATACCAAAATAGAACTTTAAAAAATGAACAAAGGGGTTTTTGTATATGAAGGTGTGTTTCTCTCTTGTCCAAGGTTTTAACCCTTTATTGATATTTCATTTGCATTTTTAATTTGACTATAGCTATGTAGTGCATGATTCCCATTAATCATTTAAAAAAATCTTATATTTGTATGCACAATGGCCTGGCTCATGCTTGCAAATGGTCCTAAATTCAATGTCTGGGATCTCTAGACAGAGCTGGGAAAGATGCCTGTCTGAAATACTGGAGACCCACTTGCAGTCATTCCTACAGAGTCATGTCCTCATGTCCTGCTAACCACGGCATGAAGTTGCCTTGCTAACTCCTCTTGAAGGACATGCCCTTATGATATCATTTTCACCTAAATTTGTTCTTAGCTGTTCCAGTTGTGAAGTTGGGTTTTCCTGTTTTCCTGACACAAGTCTTGCTGTACAATATCTCTGATGAAGCAAACAGGGGCTGGGATCTGCCTAGCTCCCAAGGGTTATTTTTAGCTGTTTTTCCTCCAGTCCCTGAACCCTGCCCTCCATGCCCATTTGGGGGAGACTGGGCACCAGGCTTCTGTGGAGGCACATCCTCATCTAATGCCTGACTGGCACTTTCCAAAGCATCAGTTGGGTGTTTCGTGGGCTCCTTATAAAAACAAGATCGTCCCCTTTTTGAAAGAGTGGAAAACTTTCTTTAAAATACAACAAAACAGGACTACTATTCTCTAGTGCTTGGGTCTGTGTGTTTGTGTGTGTGTGTACTTGTATGGGAGCTGTTACCCCTGCTCCATACCTTCTGAAGGCTGGTGAGGAAGGTGGCAGATAACATTTCATTCTCTTTTTTTGATTAGGATGCTACCAACCAGTCTTCACACGCAGCTCCCCAATCTAGAGTGCAGCAAAAGACCCCACCATGAAATTGACTAGGGAAAGGGTGAGAATGACCAGCTCCATTTCAGTCGGCTACTGTTCCTACTACTTCTGCTAATGATTTCTTTTCCCTGAATGCCAATTAGTTCTACACACAAACTGTTTTCCAAATCTGTTTGAATGACAGGCCATTGTGACTTTTACTTTAAAGCTTGCAACCGCCACAACCTTTCCCCCCACCTCCAAGCCATCCAGAATTGTTGATAGTGGGATGGCATACAAGTTAGTCTCCTTGAAAGATTCCTCTCTTGATATTAACTTCTTCCAGTCTATCACTATTGACCAGCAATTGGGAAAAGGAATGCCTCCCAACCCCCATCCCCCTCGAGGCAGTACTACCCCTTTGCCTGGAGCTGATCTTTTTTCCCCCACCCTGTCCTATCCAATATAATTTCCTTCTGAATCTACCCATTTTTGTAGCCAAAGAGTTCCTCTTCTCAAAAACACAATTTATATTACCGATTTCACTGATTTATCATTTTAATAACAGCTGCATTACATACTAACAGCATTGGAGGGTGGTGTTGCTCGGCCCAGTGGGAGAGCTCCCCCATCTCACGCTGTTTGATTGTTGAGCTACTTCTAACATAGATTTCACACTTTCCTTTGCACACTTTTCTATGCATCCATTGTGTAAAACCAGAACATATTCTGACAGATGATGAAACTCTGTCAAAACCCCTCCCCTCCCCTGGCCCATGTTACCTAGCAATTAGTGGATGGTTTTCCTACTGACAGTGTCATTGGGTGGGAGGGAAGTGAAGCGAAGTCAGGGAAATACATCAATTGCTTTCCTTGCCCCATCTTAACTCTCTGAGGACAGCACATTAACATGGCTGTGAAGAAGAGCTTGCTTCCTGTGTCCCTGAAAAACACCACCAAAGGACGGTGAATGACCTCAGGCAGTTAGCGGCTGATAGACTTCAGTGAAATGGAGATTGAAGAGGCTGACCATTAAAGCTCTTACGACTGTGAAGAGTATAACTGCTATGATATTACAGAGTATTTGCTTTTTTGAAATGCGGGACTGACTTTTAACCAAGAAGATATTGCTGAATTTAACTGCACAAACTTGGGATATATTACGATGTAGCGAGTTTAGAAGTATTTCCAAAAATAGACATCTGTTGTCAATCAGGCTAGATTTTTAAATCTGTTTTCAATTGTGTTGGGTCATTAGTGGCTCACTGACTACAGTGCGCATCTAATTTGCATTTCTTCATTCACTGATGAGGCATTTAGATTTTGGGACTTTTGCCACTGGTTTCTATTGTTAAGAATAAAGTGACGTCTCCATGCTACAGAGTTTAAATAAAATGATTAGGGCTATATGCTAGCTGTCTTCAATATGGTAGCCTCCTGTTATGAAAGGTTATAACTTCCATCCTGTCAGACAACATGCTGGCTAGGGATAATGGCAATTCTTGTCCAATACTATGGGCAAGTTTCTCAGCCTAACCTGTCTTGGTGGGCTGTTGTGAAAATAAAACGGAGGAGGTTGGAAGAACTCTGTACCTCACCTTGAGATCCTTGGAGGAAAGGTGAGATATAAATGAAATAAATAAAATGCCTCTAGAGAGCACCGCCTGAGGAAGAGTCTCTAAGCTACCATATTCAGGTCACTCTTCATTGTATTTGAAGCCCTATGATGGTGGCTTGTAGTGAATGACCAGGAACCGGAGCACAAAACCCTGCCAAGAGGATCTGTTGATCCATGGAGTAAACTAGATGTAGATAAAGTTAAGCTCCAGCCTTGCTGGGGGGCTGGCCAGATAACCGTCCTTGTTTCCTTCCAGATCCTGTCTGTTCCTGAAGGAGCAGTAACAACAGATGTCTGGAGATGTCTGTGCTCTGTTCCCACAGGAGACTGTTGACAAGGACTCTCTTTCTTCTAGGCATGTATTATACTGGTGTATTGGTGTGTTTGTATGAGCTTGTATAGAAAGCCTTTTGCATATGCTTTTACATCAATGCAAATCATTTACACAGTTTGCTGGTTCAGGCACCTATTTCTCAGTGGCAAGGACAATATACCAAGAAACAAAAATGGGTGTAATAGATGGGAGGTGCATGTTTTTGGTGTTCACATGAAAGGAACTAAAATTATATCACAACACAGCAATGCTACTGATTCTTTTTTAATGAATTATTACTTTTCAGTCTCCTGCACTGTACAGTTTTATCATCCTTTCTCTTGGCAGGCATCAAAGTTAGGTTAACTTTCCAATAGAAAGTTTCTTTCTCTCTCTCTCTCTCTCCCTTCCTCCTTCCCTCCCCCCGTCCCCCAAATCAAAGAAACGTCTTAAATAAAGCCTTATCTTGTTCCATGTTTGGCAGCCAGACACATTCGGAGTCATAACAGCTGGGGGTGGGATGGGATAGGATGGGAGAGTAACTAAACCACCATCCACTGATCACAGGAACTATTTAGCTGATCCTTTGATATCATAGTACTAGAGGACAAAACAGTGTGACATGGGACACTTCCTCTCCCCAATGGGAGCTGTGATACTGGACACCTGAAACAACAAGTACACAAAAGATTCACAGTATTGGTCCTGGAATGTCCTATTTGGACTGAAGTTGCTTCTCCCAGAACTGCATCAAGGACTCAAGTCCAGCATACGTATGCCAGATATTCTTTTCTAAACAAAAAAGAATCGATGTGGCTCTAATTGGTATTCTTGCATCACAGTCAGAGGAGTGTTGAAGTCAAGGGCAGCCTGGATTTTTGGCTTGTAGAAACAAAATTTTATTTTATCCTTCCAAAATCTCAGAGAAATAGAATAAAAAGATACCAAACTAATAGATAAGAGTTTGACTTTTTGCATCTGATTTCTTGCAGGTTTTCTAGACAGCTGTATTAAAGTACTATCCACCAGTCTTTGGTCAGAAAAATGACCATTCATTCAGTGACCATTCAAAGTTACAATGGTGCTGCACAAATGATAGTTACAACTGGTCCTTGAAGTTACAGCAGTTGCAGTGCCCCCGTGGTCATGTGATCAAAATTCGGGTGCTTGGCACTCCACCTGCAGTTACAACCACAGCATGTGCTTCAGCTCCCACCACCTGCCTATCTCCCCCCAATCTCTGCCCTTTTGGCCACCCTGCACTCCACCGCCTATCCTTACTGCTCCTTGCCATCTCCAACTGAATTTTGCCATCTTCTGCTGCAAGGCACACCTGGGCGAGTCAGCTGCTGGTCCTCTGTGAGGTTGCACAAGGCCTCGGGGAGGCCTTGTGGGGCCTTGCAAAGGGCCAACAGCTGCCTCTTGTCAGCAGGAGGAGGAAGAAGATGGTGAAATCCAGTGGGGCTCAGGAGGAATTAGCGGGCTTTCCCTTTAGAAGGTCATATGCAGTCATCTGAGCAAACCTTGGCATGGAACACTGAGGGACATACTTGGGCCTCCATGGATCAAAGAAACCTGAGAGTCACTTTCAAAATTATGAAGGGTGTGTTGATGGGTGGTTTCCTGCTGCAAATCCCCACAGTGACTATGTGCAGATGCTTTATGAGTCTGCAGGAGCTGCATTGTCTTCCAGGTGCCTATTTCCATGTTGTGATGGAAAGGTTACTATTCAGACTCACTGACAATGATCCTTTCCTTTTGATCCAGGTAAGGATGAATGACAGGACCAGAAATGACTTTGAAAAAATTTCTGGAGGTTATGAGACCTTAAGCAGGAAGGTGAAGGAATTGGGAACACATGTAGTTTTTTTATCCAAACTTCCAGTTGTGGGTCACAGCGGAAGAAAAGAAAGCAGGATATGGGAAGTCAACAACTGGTTATGAAGATGGCGTTGCTGAGAATGGTTTGGATTCACAAAGGACCTCTAAGAAGAGACAACTTACAACTTATTAAATTGGGAAACTGATGTTTGGAAGACACCTTGTCAGTCTCTTCAGAAGGACATTAACAAAAGAAGGAGGATGACAATAAGCCAGAACCAACTATGCAGCCAAGCAGTGGGGACAAGAAAGCAGACCATAAAGGGAAAAGTGGGAGGCCCGGGTGGGGACTCAGAATGTTGCAAGAAACCTTCAACAGAGAGGCCAGCAGTTGGTGCCCTTGAACTCTCAGATGTTTCTACACCAATGGACAGAGTATGGGAAATAAACAGGGAGAACTACAGTTCCTAACTCAGGAAGATGTGATAGGTATCTCTGAAACTTAGTGGGATGGTATGCATGATAAGCACCTAGCACAGAGGGCTACAGCTTATTAAAAAAGAATAGACCCAACAGTGAAGGTTAGAGTGATGCACTGTATATAAAGAGAAAGTGTTGGAGCATGAAAATCCTAATGAAGGTGTCTGGGTAAGTACCTGCCCTGTGAAACAACATCACTGCACCCCCAGGAAATCCAGTTGGCCCCTGTTCAGAAGACCTGGCTGTTCCCCTAGGCACTTGGTCCAGGAGGTTAGGTGAGCTCTGCTGGTGATGCTGCTTTTATTATTTTTATTTATTGTTTTAACCTTGCGTATAATGGTTTAGATGGTTAAGTGTTGTTTTATCTTTGCATGCTGCCCAGAGTCACTGTTGTGAGATGAATGCCCCCGCCAAATAAAATGAAATAAAATGAAATATAGAGATACAAAAATGAGACTATCATGGGAGCTTAGAACACCTGGGCAGGCAGATGATACAGATGAAGCCTTTGTACATCAGATTACTATTCTTTCAAAAGTGATAATGGGTGATTTCAATTATCCTGAAATCAGAGATCCAACAAATTCTTGTCCTTTCTTACTGGTGGAAAAAAGGGCCTGCTATCCTGGATCTAATCCTCACCGACAGGAGACTGGTACTTTTGGAGAAAGTGATTGTGATATCCTTAAATTTGTGATATCCAAAGGCTTGAGAAGAGTCAGACCTGCATACTGGGCTTCAGAAGAGTGGATTTTGATGATCTCTGAGGGAAGATATGTTGGATCTAATGGCTTGAAATCCTGAAGGAAACAAGTGTCCAAGAAGAATTAGAAATCCTATAAAATGAGACACTGAAGGTGAAATCACAAACAATTCCTACAAGAAGGAAAAATGGGAGAAATCTAAAAGGCCAGTGTGAATACACACAGAGTTCTCTAAAATGCTGAGGAAAAAGAATGTGACATGCATAGGAAATAGAAGACGAGGTGCATAACCAAATGAAGAATACGAGGTAGTCAGTCTCCAGACCTGTGGCAACAGTGTCAGGCAAACTAAGGCTCAGAATGCACTCAGGTGGTTTGAGAGAGATACCAGAAACAACGGATTATCTGTAGGGAACAAAAGGGGAATCAAAGAGGAGGGTTGGGGGTCCACTGATGGGGAGAAGTCAGATATTAACTTGCATTTTGCATCTGTTTTGTCTCAGAAGGGAAATGGAGTCCCAGCTGGTCATTGTTATGCCACTGGGGGAAGAAGGGAACTGAAGATTAGGTTAGACAAAGTGACAGTAATTTAGCTAATTTAAATGAATTTGTGTCACCAAGGCCAGATGGATTATATCCTAAAGTACTGAAGGGACTAGCAGAGATGATGGGACAGCTGCTTTTGGTAATCTTTGTGACCTCCTGGAGGACTGGAAAGGTCTCAGAAGACCAGAGGACAGCAAATATTGTCCCTGCCTTCAAAAAGAGGAAGAAGAAGGGCCCAGGAAACTACAGGCCTGTCAGCTTGATGCCTACACCAGGCAAGGTCCACAAACAGATGAGCACTGAAGTAGGTGTGCTACATTTAACAGGAGCCAGTATGCGTTTGTTGCAAACAAATGGTGCCAGACTAACCTTATCTCTTTCTTTGATAGAGTTATTAGCTTAGTAGGTCAGGGGAATGCCATTGACTTAGTGTACCTGGACCTTAGCAAAGCTTTAGACAGAGTCTCCCTTAATAAAATGGTAAAGTATGAGCTACATGATGCTACTGTTAAATGGACTCACAACTGGTTGAATGACTGCACTCAAAGATGCTCATTGATGGCTGCACTTCCACTTGGAGGGAAGCATGACTGGAATGGAATGCCATTGGGCCCCATTCTAGCTCTGTGCAGTTAACATTTGTATCAATGAATTGGATGAGGGAATTGAGGGGATACTTACGTTTGCAGGTGACACAAGGCTGGGAGGAGCAAATAGCAATGTAGAGGAGAAATAGAAGATCTAAATGGCTTGAGCTGAATAGGTTGGAATTTAACAGAAATATAAAGTTCTGCATCCAGGTAAGAAAAATGAAAGGCACATGTATAAGATGGGGGAGACCTGGCATGGCAGTAGTATTTATGATAAAGATCTGGGCATTCTTGTCTACTACCAATTAATAAGCCAACAGTGAGATGCAGCTGCTAAAAAGGCAAATGTCATTTGGGGGTGCATTAATAGGAGCATAGAGTCCAGATCATGGGACTACCTGAGAAGTAATTATCTTATTTTACTCTGCCCTACTCAGACCTCACTTGGAATAAAGTGACTAGTGCTGGGCATCAAAAGTTCAAAATGGGCAGTGACAAACTGAACAAATCCGGAGGTGGGTTCTCAGAATGGTGAGGGGTCTGGAAACGAAGCCCCATCAGGAACTGTTAAAGAATCTGGGTATGTTTAATCTAAAAAAGAGAGAACTGGGAGGAGTTATTTATTTATTTATTTATTTATTTATTTATTTATTTATTTATTATTCAAATTTTGCTACTGCCCATCTCCCCCAAAAGAGGGACTCTGGGTGGTTTACAATAAAATTAAGACTATAATAATAGACAATTAAGATGTTATAAAAACAAATTACAAATATAAAATACAATATAAATAAGTATAAAATACAAGAGGTTAAAAATTCTAATCAATGATAGCAGTCTTCAAGTATCTGAACAGTTGTCGCATGGGACAGGGAGTGTTCTTCTTCTCTGTTATCCTACAGGGAAAGACCAGAAATAAAGGATTAAAACTACAAGGAAGTAGGTTCAGGCTAGACATCAGGAATAATTTCCTGATTGTATAAGCTGTCAGCCAGTGGAACAGACTGTCACATGAAGGGGTCAGTTCTCCTTTGCTGGATGTAGTGAATCTTGCACTGAGCAAGGGGTTGGACTAAATGACCCTAAGGTACTTCCCAATTCTTATGATTTTTGTGCCTCATGATAGAAAATTTGGAAATGGCTTACAAAAAGCACAAAATAAGTACTCTACAGAACACCAAGTAAAAACAAGATAAAATAAAAATAAGACTAATGCAAAGCAATATTTTTTATTAAAATGTTCCCATACCAACACTTTAATCAGCACAGCATGGAAAGAAGATTCTCTAAAATAACATATTCTTGAGTATTACATTTCCACTTGCATTTAAACAGTTGAAGTGTGGGCACCTCAAGAATGCTCATAGCATGTTAGGCATTTCCAATAGAAGAGAATATATGTAGCTCAGAGCTGAACTGTGGAGTCCTTGGTGTTCTCTGAGCCTGGTTGTGTGCTTGCAGATGTTTCATTACCCAACTAGGTAATGTCATCAGTGCGAGTGAGTGTGGGGCTTGCTCCCTGTGTATATACAGCAGCTTGCCCTGCCAGGGTTGGTGGGGGTGTGGTTTTCTCCTTGGTAGTTCCTTGGTTGGAGTATTGTTTTCTGCTTGACTGTTTGTCTGGTGTTAATCCCTGCTTCTCTGGGTGTTGGTTGCTGGAGAGGATGTGTTCTGGTCTTCCTTAGCTTTTTATTGTTTCTTTTGAATTGTGTGTAAATATGGTGTGTCTACGTGTCTACTGATGGCTGATTTGTCTGAATGCCAAGCTTCCAGGAATTCCCTAGCATTTTTAGATTTGGCTTGGCCTAGAGCTGTTACAGTCCTTACACTGTATGTTGCAGATGACTCCTGTTTTTTTTTTCTTGGGCTACTGGGTCTTTTAGTTTACTTAAGATGTTTTGGAGGACTTTAGTTGGTTTGTGTGCTTTGGTGATGCAGTGTGGTTGTAATAGTCTGTTGGGTATTTCTGAGATGTTCTTGATGTATGGTAGTGTTACCCTTTTCATAACTTGGGTTGGTTGTGCTGTGGTGGGTAGAGTGGTCAGGCATTTTTTGATAAAGTTGCATGGGTATCCATTTTGTTGGAAGATGTAGAGGTGATCTGTTTCCTTTTTCTGGTGTTCTGGGTTGCTGCAGTGTGTTTGTGCTTGTCTGGATAATGCTCTTACACTGCTCCTCTTGTGGGTGGTCGGGTTGTTGCTTTGGTAATGGAGCACTTGGTTAGTGTGGATTGTTTTTCAATAGACTCACATTTCTAATTTGCCATCTTTTCCTCTGCTGATGAGCATATCCAGGAAGGGCAGTGTGTTGTTGTTTTCTTCTTCCCTTGTGAATTTTATTCCTTTGAAGATATTGTTGATTATTTCATCTGTCTTCTCTAGTTGTTCCTTTTTCTTTATGACAAAAGTGTTGTCTACATACCAGATCCATGCTTTTGGCTGTATGTGTGCGAGTGCTATAATTTCTGGACGCTGTGTCAGAGTCTCTGCTGTGAGTCCTGAGAGTGGTGATCCCATGGGTGTTCCTCTGGTTTGTTGGAATATCTGTCCATCAAACTGAAAGTAGGTAGTGAAGCAGAGGCTGATGAGATCCACGATTCTGATTATTTTGATCTTCGTGTGTTGTGGCTAGATCAGGTGTGTTGTGTAGTATTGCTGCCATGGATTCTTTTACCAGTTCTAGATCTATGGATGTGAAGAGTGCTGTGACATTGAATGATGTCAGGCATATCCCCAGACAAGGGCTGCTATGGAAAGAGTGGCACATCATAAAATATTTATTTCCCCTTGTTTTAAGTTTAGGTATCCCTTCTTCAAAATTCAGCAAATCTTCATATCTCAACCAATTTGGTTTGCCTGCCATCTCTCTTCTGAAAAAAGCTTCTTGAGGGGACAACCACATGAGTACATTAGGAATTGGAAAGTCATATTTGTCACTAGTTTAATTATGCACAACTGTCAGAATAGTTTAATTTGGATAAGAAGGTATATAATTTGGTTCATGAAAAAAGGCAATTTGAAATGGGACTTTGTACAAACGATGAAGAAAATGTATAAAATATTGCTGCAATTGAATTTAGAAGATTAATATGTTAAAGATTGTATGATTAAATGCGCTAAGAATTTTGGGTATAATATTATGCTTGAACAGTGGGAGAATATGTGGAACAAAGGTATGAAATTTATTCTGAATTATAATTTGAAAGAGAATTTTTATGAAATGATGTACTGTTGGTATTTAACTCCTGATAAGTTGTCCAAAATATATAATGGGGTATCAAATGTTTGTTGGAAATGTTTAGGGACGCGGTGGCGCTGCGCATTAAACCGCTGAGCTGCTGAGCTTGCCAATCAGAAGGTTGGCGGTTCAAATCCGCATGACTGGGTGAGCTCCTGTTGCTAGTCCCACTCCTGCCAACCTAGCAGTTCGAAAACATGCAAATGTGAGTAGATTAATAGGTACCACTTCGGCAGGCAGGTAACAGCGTTCCGTTTAGTCATGCCGGCCACATGACCACGGAAGTGTCTACAGACAAACGCTGGCTCTTCGGCTTTGAAAGGGAGATGAGCACCGCCCCCTAGAGTCGGACACAACTGGACTTAATGTCAAGGGAAACCTTTACCTTTACCTATCAAATGTTTGTTGGAAATGTTTACAGGGTGAAGGAACTTTCTATCATTTATGATGGACTTGTAGAAAAACTAAGAAATTCTGGAATCAAATATGTATTATTATTCAAAAGATTCTCAAAGTGAACTTTACAACTGAAACCGGAGCTGTTTCTCTTGGGTATGATGGACCAACAGCTTGAGAAGCAACATGGAACTCTGTTCTTATATATGATAACAGCAGCAAGACTCTTACACCCTCAAAGATGGAAGGATGCACAAATTCCCTCATGGAGGATTGGATGATTAAGTTAATAGAACTGGCGCAAAGGGCTAAACTGACAGCATTGGTAAGAGAAAATACTGTAACTGGATTCTATTTGGAAGCTGCTTTTGGACTATTTGCTTGTAATGGAAAAAAAATGAAGTTCTGATTTTGGGTTTTGATGGTTAAATGGTTTGATTTTAGAGAGATAATGTTACTAAATGTTTAATTAATAGCAAGATATTAACTTTTATGTGCTCTTTATATCTGTGTCAGAGAAGGTTGGAAGTCACCTTTTATGTTTTTCTGTCTATTCTTGCACTGTTTTAGTTTCTCTTGTTTCTTTTTTAGACTTGTATTCTATCTGTTCTATATTCTGTATTTTGTGTTTTAATTATACCTTGAAAATTAACAAAGTTTTATAAAAAAAACCCAAAATACCCATTTCCCCAAAGGCAAACTGATGATGTTGCTCACCATAACCTGATTAGCTCCCCAGGATGCAACGTAACCCTCTCCCCCAATTACCTTTGCCTGTTCCTTGGCAGGTGGGTACACATAGCACTGGACTGCATAGCCCTGCAATATTTATTTTGTAGGCGTGCTTACAATGTTCAGAATTGTTACCTTGCTTTGACGCATGCTAGCTTTTAATTCCTACTGCTAAAGTAAGAATGTCTGTCTGTCTGTCTGTCTATCTATATCTATCTCTATCTCTATCTCTATCATCTATCTATCATCCACACATCCACACAAGGACCTGTCTGTCAGTCAGTCAGGTGTGGCAGGGATATGCCTGGCAAAATGTCTGCAGGCACATTGCTACTGATGGGCATCTCAGTGGGAATCCCACTGTTTGATATAGTTATTGATGATGTAATTATTTAGCCTAAACACCCACCCCTTATCTTAGGAGGCAAACAACATAATAATTTAATCAGTTAGCCCAGTGCTTCAGAATGTATGTGGTAGAGCAAAGTCTTTTTCATCTCACTTTCTTTTTACCCTCTGGATTTCTTTCCCTGGAACTGTAATGCCTTCAGGAAGTACAAGACGATCAAGATGAGATGATTCTCTGGTGCCTTTTCTGTTGACATGCTTTTCTGAAGAACAGGCGTCCATTCCAGATTCTAAGAAAGCAGCTTCCCAGGAGGACACCTGAAACAACAACTGCCTTTGCTTCTCTTCGTATCTTTGGTGAGAGCCACACATCCACTCCTCTCCTTTTATATCCCTCTCATTTATCAAGTCAGTTTTGCTTTGTTTTCATTCCTCTATGCCAGAATAAATCTCAGCCAGAGGCAGGTGCCAGGAAGTGCTGTAATCAGAGGAATGTGTTTCTAACTTTAGTTCTTTTAACTGCAGTGAGAATTGCTGTGTTATTTTATTTAAATAAACACAACCTTTTATTGGCAATGTGAATTAGCTTCCGTATAAAGGGGTGTGTCACAGGGACTTGTTGCTGAGCAGTACTCTTAGCGTAGAGCTATTTTCCCAACCTAGTACCTTCCAGAAATGTCAGGACCACCGTTTCCAGGTTTTCCAGCCAGAAAGCTGGTAATTGAGGAGTTTTCAGTCTAATGCTTCTGAAGGTGCCAGACTGGAGACCCTGCAGGGAAGAATTCTCTTCACTTCATACTTGGGCTGCCTCATCTCTAAGTATCTCACATGCAAGATCACACCATAGTTCTCGGCATTAATTAGGCAGCAATACCTGCCATCCTTTAATGACGTAGTTAGAACTGCTAGCGTATACTTCTTGCGTTTCCCTTCAATGTGCATAAAAAGGATGGGAGGCTGTGAGAAAAACCTCACTGTGTCCTGTTGGTCAGGGATTTGGGATGCAGTCCACCAAGAAGGCCTTTTGATTATGGTGAAGAAAGTAAAGTTTTTTTTTAAAAAAAAGGAGGAAGCAGGTCAAGTTGGGAAGTCCCAAAAACATCCCAGAAGAAAACAGTGGCAACGCATTTCTGTACTGTTGCCTTAAGAACTACATGGACCTCTCCATGAAACCATCAGGAGTTCAGCTTGATTCAAAGGAGACTTGGAAAAAAAAAAGGAATGTTATCTTCACAACTGAAAAGAGTAAAAGATACCACAAAAGAAGGCAGATAGTTTTGAATTGGAAATATTTTTAAAGATTAATTAGTGAATAAGCTGGTAATTTTTTGGGTGAATGTTCAAGGCCTGGCACTCTAGGAAGCTTGCGGCAAGTTGCTGTCCCTCTCACTGCTGCGGAATATCTGCTCCTAGGATCCCCCTCAAGCCCTGCTGACATGGAGGAGAGAGCGAAGGATGCTGGAAGGGTATGCCAAGAGTATATATTTCCAGAAGGGTCATCCATCCAAAGCATGAAGGTCATCCCAGCCACCCAACTAAAGCAAGCAGGAACCTATATCAGGCAGCAGCCATATAGGAAGATCAGTTTAGTGACAATGGCGAAGGAACCCATCATTTCATACTGTGCAGGGTTAGGGTTAGGGTTTATAATGCTAGGAAATGTGAAAGGGAGAGGGGAGAAATCATCCTGGAGGCCTATCTATGTAGTGGCGAAGAAATGACACTGACCTGATGTTGTGTAATCAGTTATAGGTACCATACTAGTGGGTACCATACATACTTGGTGGGACGCGGTGGCGCTGCGGGTTAAACCGCTGAGCTGCCGATCGGAAGGTCGGCGGTTCGAAACCGCGCGGCGGGGTGAGCTCCCGTTGCTCGTCCCAGCTCCTGCTCACCTAGCAGTTCGAAAACATGCCAATGTGAGTAGATCAATAGGTACCGCTTCGGCGGGAAGGTAACGGCGTTCCGAGTCGTCATGCTGGCCACATGACCCGGAAGTGTCTATGACAACGCCGGCTCCAAGGCTTAGAAACGGAGATGAGCACCGCCCCCTAGAGTCGGACACAACTGGACTTTACGTCAAGGGAAACCTTTACCTTTACTACCATACTAGTTGCTCTACTGAAGGATACAATAACGTCTTCCAATTTGTGTGTGTGCGCATGTGTGAGCACCTTCAAGTCAGCTTTTGACTCCTGGCAACTGCCTGGAGTGGTTCCTGCAGTTTTCTTGCAAGGTTTTTTGGAAGTGGTTGGCCATGGCCTCCTTCCCAGGGCTGAGAGAGAGTGACTGGTCCAAGGTCACCCAGCTGGCTTTGTGCCTAAGGTGGGACTAGAACTCCCGGTCTCCCGGTTTCTAGCCTGATGCCTTTAATCTCTACACTAAAGTGGCTCAAGCAATGGATGATAGGCCTGCATTTTTTTCCTGCTCTTTCAGCATCAGGACCCCAGACAGAAATCCAGCTTTTCTTAGCATTTATAGTAGGACACTGGTTTGTTAATTTTTGTCTATCACATAGAAGCTTTGGAGCCCTTGCTGGAAATGTCACTTAATAAAGCTCTGGAGACTTAAGGGAAGATAAAATTGTTTCCAGCACCACATAGAGAGATTGCCTTCATTATTGTTGCCAACATCTTCAACAATAATGGTGTTAAGGATGCACACTTTTTTTTTCAAATAGCCTCACAGAGCTTCTGTGCCTTTAACATCTGAATGTTCCTACTTGCCTGGAGACATAGATGTCTGCTGAGGGTGGGGGAAGTGAGGAAATGTGTCTAGTGGTGTCACAATGCAAACTCTCTTACATATTTGTGTATGATGCTGCAGTGCAGGCACAAAAAGGTGGAGCTTGTCACAATGCATGTTTCATGATGTTGGTGTCACCATGCAAGGAGATTCAATAATGGAAAAAAGGTTTGTTTGTTTGTTTGTTTATTTATTTTTCAAACTTATTATCACCGTCCATCTCCCCCAAAAACTACCAGAAGGAAAGGTGCTGAAATGAAATTAGCAGTAAATGCAGTTTAGATCTATCTATGTATTATGTACAATGCATGCATGTGTTCTATATTGCATTTAATTCTGAAAACTATCTTGGGATAATTATGGACTTGAGAGGAAACTAAGAAATTGATCAAATAAATACAACTGAGTTACAATTAAAACTAGGTAAGTCTTTGTCTTCCTCATTTAAGCTTATGCTTAATTGGTGTACCCAAACTACTTATACAGAGAGAAGGCTGCAGTTGTACACACACTTACTTGAGATCAGTCTCACTGAATAAACTCGACTTACTTCTGTGTAACCAAGCATCAGATAGTGCTGCAAAGTCTTGGCACACTGGAGCTAAATGCTATAGGAATGGTTCAACTTGCATGCCAGCCAGATATGTTCTAATCAAGATATTGAGAATATTATTCAATCCTGCCAGCATTCTACATTTTCATTAGTTGCCAGGAAACAATATAATGTGAAGTGCTCAGTCATTCCAGATGTTGTTGGGAAAGCTTTCCTGTAATTATTATCTAATTTCCCACCTCGTTCTTGCATCCTTTTCAAAAACATTCTGCTGTCACTTCCTCTTCATTACTATTTTATCTCTTACTTCTGTTGCACCTTTTTATTGAGCTTGGCAACAGAGGACAGAAGTTAAAATGCAAGGGGAAGGATCCCCACGGTGAGATGCTTTCAATCTAAATTAGACTGACAATAGTCCTCTGACAACAGTAGCTGGATGACAGACTGGGAGGATGGAGAAAGACTGCAACAGAAACCAGAACAAAAGGGGCCTTGGTCCCAGTTAAAGTTGGTTTTAGATTTGGAAAAAGAGTTCAAGCTTTGTAGTAACAAAAGGGACTAAGTAAACCATGTCTATTTGATGTAAACCCAAAAGTAACTGAGAGTCACAATGAAAATTTTAGTTCTGGAGTAGGTGTCCTTAATTAGTAGTGTTCTGCTGGGTTGGATGGCTGAGCAATATAAAATGAGGGCAGGGCTGTCTGTCTGCCAACAGATAACATCAGCACAAGGACAGATTGGTATGGAGCAGACTTCTTTCAGATAGCTTTGCTCTAAGCTGTATAAGGTTTTAAAGGTAATCGCCAGCACTTTGAAGGGTCCTCAGAGATGGATGGGAAGGCAATGAAATTCTTTTAATACATGTAGGACATGTCACCTCTGGTATAAGGGGCAATGTGGCACTAAACACTAATTGCTGGGGATCATCAACCGGAGTGGAATGGAGGAGCTAGGCCTTCAGTCGGATCCAGTTAATTTTTCTGAATAGTCTTCAAAAACAGCTTCATATACTTTTGTAAGTAGAAAAGGGGAATAAATATACATTAAATGATAATGAAATAAACATATGACACTGACAAGCAGTCATTTTAATAAAACATAGGAAACTGTGGCCAGGGTTGCTTCTGTCTAAGAAAAGCTGCAGTTAGCATGTTAGCCTGAATTGTTAAAAGGCATTCCTTGGTACAGGGGCTATTTGGGTCTCTCATACTTTAGATGCAGAAGTAACCTAGAATAGAATGAACTTGATCCTGGGCTGGGAGTGTTCAGTCCCATCTGGGACATGTTAAACATTATTCCTGTGATGAACCACCTACCCACATAATCTCCATCTTATTGGGATTATGTTTCAATTTATTGGTCATCTTTAGCCCCTTTTTGAATCTAGGTACCAGTTCAGAGATTCCATTGCCATAGCTGAACAGAAAGAGAAAGGGACATAGGCTAGTTAGTACAATATACTGACACTATCACATCCTAAATCTCTAAATGACCTCTCCCAGGAGTGTCCTGTAAATGTTGAAAAGCATTGGGATGAAGACAGATTCCAATGTTACCATATATGAGGTCTTAAACAGGAAGTTAAAAACCACCACAGTTTTTAAATTATAGTTGTTGCCATTTTAAGCTGCTACATAACTTTGGGAAATTCCTTTGCCAATTACTTGCTCAGACTTAAACAGAACAAGATGCTAATATAAATAATTTTGATTCCCAGCTATTAAGTTGCTTTAGTCCTGTTTCCTAAATATAATTTAGAGGTAAACTAAGTGGGACTGTTCCGAACAACATCATCTGAAAAGTGTCATTGTGCAATGGGTTCTGGAAACCTTCAGATTACAATTTAGTGGAATCTACATAAGGTGAAAAAAATGATTGGATTCACACAATATGCTAAGCTGAAAAATAGCTTAATATATGGTTTGGACTAAGCATATTGTATGAACCTGGTTATTTGTAGTTTATTTAATAAACAGCCCTTTGCTTAGTTTGTTGTGTGAAATAGATCAGCAAGTTCAATTTGTATTTTAAAGGTTTCTGATACAATATGATGTGTTTTTAATTTGGCTTGAAAACACATTACGGTACAGATGCCATCTGAGTTTGCAACTGGAGCATTTTGTTTCAAGAAAAACTGTGTATATTACAATTTGGTGATATATTTGACTTATTTCTGTTCAACATGAACAGCATATTTAGAGATTAGATGGAATATGAGACATTTTGCCTCATTAAAGTATTCAAACTGTAATTTAGTGATCTATTAAGGAAATTCCATAAGAATAATTTTGAAGTATTTCTTATGGTTACTTTTCACTTCTGCTTTAGCAGAGCTTGGACTGCCAATATGCATAACTTTTTCTCCTTTTGACAATTATCAACATAATATTTTCAGCCTGGTAAAAGACATACTTCTTTAGTTAGGTTTACATTTAAGCCCCTAAAGGAATAATGACTTTATTTTTTATTCACTTATAACCATTATTAGCCCTCTTTCCATTAAAAATAGTCCTAAATTGGGATTTGCAATAAAATAATATATACAAGATTCAAAACTTAAAAGAAGATGCAATTTTAAAAGTTAAAACCATAAAACAGCCTCATGATAATGGCAATTTCCCCAATTTAAACAGCTAGCTACCCCTCTTTGTGTTGCATAAAACAAGCATGGAAGTTCATTTCAAGGAAGAGCTATGAGCCCAGAAGGACCCCAATTATGAACCAGCTTGATATGAGGGAGCACAACTCTTCCCAGAACTAGTGATGAACATTTGGGGGAGTCAGGCGGCTTCTGAACCTACAGTGATTTCATCTTGCTGGGGTTCAGCCTAAGCTTGATCTCCCTATCCAGGCCTTAACAGCCTCCAAACACAGTAATCACATCACCTTTTTAGCCCAGGGATAAGATGTGCAGCTGGATATCATCTGCTTACTGATGATAGCTAACCCAGTGCTGAAAGATTATCTTTCCCAGAAATTCTGTGCAGCTGACTGTTCTACACAGTTTAATGCTGTGTTTGCAGTGCCATAACAGCAATGTGTTAATATATTGTCAGCCTCCAACTGAAAAGAAATTACAGCACTGATTTTTCAGCAAGTTAACTACTGAAATTTGGCGCTTCAAGAAAGCACCAAGATGTGCAAAAAGGCAGTTGGTGGGTTCATATGCACTCTGGAATCACAGACTGTCCATTCTTGATGTAAATTCATTGCTAGAAGAAGCTGGTGACATAAATATTTAAGATTTGGTTCTTAAAATACTTTTATTAAAATCAGTATGTCAAGCTAAACATTGAAATAGGAAGACACTGCCAAAACAATGACCAGGGCAGCAACTGGGGGCGGGGGGCAAGCAGAGCACGTGCCCTGGCTGCTGTGCTGGGGGGCGGCAAAATGAGCACTGGGGGGGGGCGCCAAAATGGGCGCGGAATCCATGTTTGCCCGTGTGACACAGATCCTAGTTGCGGGCCTGACAATAGAGTGACATTATCAAGCAAATGCTACCTTTTGGTACTTTCACCCCAACATCTGATGCAAGTGTGTAAATTGCTGCATTTTTGTGATGACATATCCATGCACAATTGTTTATTTCCTCTCCTTGACTTGCTGTGGATGCTCATGGCCATGTCTACAGGGGGAAGAAGGGGGCAAATAAAGACACATGCATGATGAAGTAATCATGTAAGTGCCTCAGCTTACATCCTTGTATCAGGCTTTCTGACACAAATACATAATCACAGCATTTGTGTGAGCATGGAATCATGTACTTGCCACAGTTGATACAAACTAAAGAGAAACCAGAGATTGGGCTTATTAGGAAACAAAATGATATTGCAGGTGATATGAAGGGTGATTCATAGCATACATTCAATTCTCCTTCTGTATTTTAAATTTTACAATTTCCTTTTTGCATCTTGCTGTTTGTTGTTGTGTTTGTAACACTTTCTTTTCATGTTTCTGGGCTGAAATAAAAATACCAGTTATGTTATTTTGGCATCATCATGGTTTGCTATGGACACCACTAGACAGTGCTTAACTCTAACCAGATCAAGTAAGATAACAGAGAAAGCTGCCTGTTGATGTCAGGACTTTTAGTGCTTCCAGGCAAAAAGCATTAGTTATTCCATTTCCCCCTCCTTAATAGATTAACCACTATTAAGGAAAAAATTAGAAGAAGCAGTGGGTAAACACAATGGCAGCAATTTTTGGAGCTTCTGTTAAATTCCATGAATAAGGCAAGTGAATTGAACAAGAACAGTGAGGATGACCATATCTTTATTGATTGATGGAAATGATTATTTAAAAGGAATTATCCTGAGCTTGGTTATGAACATAACAAGCACATTATACTGAAGTACTACTTAAACTATTTATGTGGTGGTGGTAGTGGTAATGATGGTGATGATGATGATGATAATAATTGATGCTTCATCTATTACAAAAAGTTTAATTTCCGCAGGTGAATTAAATAACTGCTATATTTCTCTTAGTCAGAAATTGTGTTTAACATGGGTCATGTGGCCAAAAAGTATCTGTGGGAACTGACTGAAGAAACATAATCAATGGTCCTGAATTACATGATCAGCTTTTCTTACCTGTTTTGTGGACAGGGTGACTGATGTAGTGGAAATATGAGGAGCAACATAATTTGGTAGGAAGAGGCATAAACTTCATGGCCTGGTTAAAGCATGGCCAATTTTTCTGAGTTCCATGAAATCCACTTGGAACTGGACACTTTTAAAACTGCTGCTACCCTGCCAACATCTACTTCGTTCTTAATGTCCAGCTGGTGTCAACTTCCATCTCCTTCTTACTTCTTTAGAATTTCAATTTCCAAAGAAACCAAGGAATGTTTCTATTGTCTAACAATAAGGCTAATATTTTTCCTCCTGGTCTTGGCTGTGTGGACTTTTCTTCACTTTGAGGGACCTACAATAACAAACTATAATCACTAAGATTAGAATGTCAGACTAAGTGCAGTTATTTGGGCATCACATTTATGTAAATTATTGATTTATAACAAAGAATACATATCAATAATAAAACAAATGGAAGAAATGTAAATGCAAACAACTAAAAGGCCTGAAAAAATAAAGGAGCAAAAATCACCTGGCACTGAAAAGAACACAAGAAAGCCTCTTTGGGAGGGGAGTTTCAAAGATACTGTAGGTAGCCAGAACTGAAATGGGGGTATAGCTGGTCATCATCCATGCTACTTCTGATAGTGGGGGATCTTAGCAGGGTTTTTGAGAGACCCCTCAACACCCAGGCAAGTTCATGGGAAAGCATGTGGCCTTGTTCCAACTCATTTAAAGCTCAACTGCAGGACTCCACATTTTTTTCCAGGAAAAATATTTCAGTTTACCTTTGAGAGGTATATTGAGGTCCACATCTTCCAAAGTAGTGAATAAACCCTGCTTTTTATTTTATTGCATTTACTTTTACTTTCAATTAAAATTAAACCTAACCTTGTGATTACTTTCCCATCATAGATATGTAATTTCTTTCTTTTCACACATTAATGTTGACAATTGGGTAGGAACCTTGGAGGTCTCTGAGAATGGCGCTCAGCCTTTCATAGACTACAGGTGGTACACCTCAGTTCTCTAGGACAAAATCAAGACATTAACTGGCTGAAAGATGCCTATCCATTTAAGGAATGCTTCAGAATACATGATAATAATTCATATTGATGATGGTTGAAACATAGTTCATGTCAAGGTGGTGCCACATATTCAGCTGCCACTGTTTTAGGCTGGTCACAATTTGACAGCACAATGGGATGATTTTTGTTGTTCTGCTTTGGTCATAGGTCAGAAAAATAGATGCTGCGAAGTATCCTGGGCAGGAAAGACAGGGGAAGAGAGAAAAGCAAACCATGATTGATTTGTAGCTTAGCAACCAGTCATACAATTTCCATCGCACTTATACTGGCAGTTGCCTTATTAGCTATGATTAGGATTTCCCCCTGAGTGAAGAGGTCAGACATGGACATGAAAATTGTAAGAAAAAAAATGTATACATGACAGGCCTGACTTTTAACTTCCAGAAACAGCAAGGGAGTCCATGGAAGCACATAATGATTTAACAACACTGTTCTCGTGAGGGTAGAGGAAGGAGATGAAGGGGTCAGGAGTGGGGTTGACTAAACTCTGAACAGCACTGACTTCAGTTATTGCTATTAAACCATTGGATGCAATATATTCAAAGGAAAGTGTCTTATATCTCCTCCCCGCTTCTCATTTTGCACAGTATTTACCAACTAGCTACTGAAATGAATTTAGATTGCAAAAACAGTATAGGAGGGAAATGGCAAACGGTGCTAATCTCCCCCCAAAATGTTATAAAATCATTGTGTTTGCTGCATCAAGAGGCATTCTGGAGCATTGCCTAGCAAATAATAAATACGATGAAGCTGATGTGCAAAAGCCCTTCTTGGTTTTTTATGACTCCCCTCCTATTGCCTGTCCAGTCCATCCATTTGGATCATGCAGGCAGATCATACCTTTGGGTCAACTTTATTATGGCCCCTGAACAGCATTATCTACCTTTATAGCTTATATAAGGCTTAGGTCCGTATCCTAACTTTCAAACTGCCTTGTTATCCTTCCCCAAATGGCTTTGTTAGTATATCAGTGAAGGACTAAGGAGGGGCTCCAATTCTCATCTATTTTACCCTTGTAGTTAAGATAATTACACCACCATCTCTTTAGCTGGTTAAAAAAAAACAACCAACCCCCCCCCCCCCCGGCCCCAACCATTTCAACAGATCGGGTCCTCTGCTTCTCCAGTCATTCAGTCCTCCTACACTATCGCATTACTCCGAGGGCATAAAGAGTTTGAACGATTTCCGCTGGGAGACACATAATGGAGGTATCTCTTTACAAAGCCCCTCCTTCAGGCCAGCTGAATGCCTGAACAGCGTCTCAGAAATGCTGCCGCCCTAATCTTTTTAGCAACAAAGATCTGTTTCTTTGCTTAGCATGAAGTAGGCCTCAGAGGCTTGTGTGTGCCTTGGCCTGTAGGCCAAAAGCCTCCTGTTTACAATTTCCTTATTCCTGTTTTTAATGTTGTTCTGAGAGGAGCCACAAAGGACTGGTTTTATCCACAAGGAACAAGGGAGCTATTAGAGAAGGCCGGAGGAAGGAAGCGAGGGAGGAAGGAAGGAAGGAAGGGAGACCCAAAAGGAGCAGCCCAGGAGGGATTAGCAGACACAGCTGTTCCCTTCGGGAGCCGAGCTTTCTGCCTTTTATCGCTTCCCCTGCGTTTCATTTTATTATCTGACTTCCCTATTGCTATCTTGGCCATGCATTGGACTGAATTTCACTGCGGGCTGGAGATTAGAGACTTGCAGTAATGTAAATTCTCTCTCTTTTGAGCTGCCCTGATTAGGGAATCTCTCTCTTGCCTTCACATTAGCCATTTATCTCCAACCATCAGGATCTTTTCCTTAAATGCACACCCAGCCCACTTTTACCAAGGCAGCATAAACCTTGCTTAATCAACATATAACCCAGCCAGTTAGACCATTCCTAAATTTGAACTAGTGAATCAAAATGCTCCGATTTTGTCTGCTCAAAGTAAAGAAGTCACACGTGAAATCTTAATCTAATAACAGGACAATACTTCAGATGTTACTTTGCAATAGATTTGAAACTTTTGCTCTGCCGTTCAAACACTTTCAGTCGACCCAGATAGCAAGAAATGAAGTATTCAAATTTACCATTAGCTAAGTTAGCTAGAGAGTGCCATTAATAGCTAGATATTGCTGCTGAAACAGTAACATCAATAGGATGCAAACACGAGTTCACTAACATTGTACTGCATGAATACAGCTGGCTTCAGATGTAACACCAACCCGTAGTTTCTCACAACGTGCCTGAGCCATGGCAACCTTAGGCTCACAGAATCCCTTCTCCTTGTATTTCATGAATGAGGGGAAGGAAAAACCCTTTCAATGTGCAAAAAACTCTTTTTTTCTTCTGAATGTTGGAAACAATTGTTTGTGCAAACTCTGGTTTCTGCACAAGCTAGGAGGTCAAACCAGGATCAGAGTTAGGACCAGATATATGACCAATATTTAGAAAAATAAAAAAAAACAATACTTAACTGCAAACCACTAACAGAACTGTTTTGCATATAAAATAGTAGCAACCCAGCCCATTGTACCTAATGAATATGACAGATCTTGACTACTGTCTAGCAATGAAGGAAATGTGCATCTTTTAGCTATTATAAAAACCACTCTGGACGTGGATCAGGTTCTTGAAGTTGCTCATGACCAACCAGGATAAACTTATGTTTCTAGTATTGGATACATGGGTCTGATACAGAAAAACCCTTAGACTGAATGGTACTGTGATGCCACAACTGCAATTCATGTTTTTCTTTTTTTTAATTAAAAAAAATAATGCAGGGGTTAATACATGGCATAGAGACAAACATTTATATGTATTTTTGGTGTTTTACTTTGGTTTTAATTATAAATGTTTCATCATGTCCATTCACTTACTGGTGTGCGAAGAGAGCAACTTCAACATTGAGTCATAACTTAAACTCCTAATCAGAAAAAGTTACGTGTGAGGTAGCCTGGATTTTTTCATCTTTGCAGTAGCTTCTCACTTCAGAATATTTCAATATAATTAAATACTGGTTTTAAAAGAACTCCTAACAGTATGCATTGACTTTGTATCACCCCGTGACCTACTTGCAAAAACCCCCCCAAAACACTAATACCCCAAAGTTATCTGAGATTTATAAATGAAGCATTCTTCTAAGGAAATACTCTTAAAAGTCCTTGTGGAATTTGAATTTCCCTATAGGAACTCAGATTGTAAACTGCTCTTGAGTAACAGAAAAGTCTGTGATTAACATTCTCCTGACTCACTCAGGGACACAAGTCTAAACTTTTCCTTCCTGCCTAAAGTGGAATTATCATTAACTTGTAACTAGTTTTCAAGAGGAATGATTAGTTTGTTTGGGTTTCGTTTTTTGTTTTAGACAAAGGAATTCTTCCAGGTACATTTTTTCCCCTCAATTTTTATAAATTAAAATGGAAAGTTTAAGCCAGATGCCAACAAAAATGCACTTACCATGTACCAGCTAACTAAGGCAACAAACCACAAGTTTAGTGACACGGTCTCTGAAATATCTTTTTAGCGCTGGCTGGTAAAAGCACTGTCTAAATCCACCATTGCAGTTAATCTGATTATTCATAATGTCCTTTATAAAGAGAATAATTTAGGGAACGTAAACTCAAATAACTCCCCCAGTAGTCTTCAGCTTTCAGTGGTATGGTGCAGTTCCATTTTGCAGGATTATAGACTACGAAACTGTGATTACAGTGTTGACAGAGTCTGCTTTCTGTATCTCAGTTTGTGTAAAAAAGAACTGAACTGCCTGCGGTTTTCTTTTCTGAGTTAAAGAGAAGGGCAGATTTTTCTTGTCCAGATATGTTGTCAAATTGATATTGGGAATAAGACAGGATGGAGTTAGATGGTCCTGAGAGTCAGCTTTAAGTTGCTCTCGCAGCAATTTTAAAAAGATATTTGAGCTGCTAGAAGAGTGTGTAATCTGAAGTCTAAGGACCATATTCAGCTCCTGAAAGCCTCAGGTATAGCTTGCAGAGCTGCTCCATGAATTATTACCAGACTGTAAGAGGTGTGTGTGTGATATTATGACCATGAGCAGTAAATATATCAACATATTTTATCAACTTAACTTGATCTGATTTTTAATTAAAAACCTATTAGTTATGAGTGTGTTGCATTACCGCTAAACCTTTCCTTTAGAAGTTTGAGGCACTATATATAACATTTCTCCCCATCCCTCCAGTTGTGTTCTGTTTTCTCAATAATCCTGCAAGGTAGGTTGGGCTGAGAGATCATGATTTGGCCCAAAGTCATTCAATTAACTTTATGGTTCAAGAGGGAATCTTCTCACCATTATGCAGGGCAAGGGCCAGCTCAAGTGTACATGGCACCCCAAGGCCAGATTGACTGATGGTGCCACCTCCTGCCAATGCAAAGATTTGCATTTTTAGAATGATTTTGAAGGAGGGGTGGTGTTGGCACCCCCTAAGCTTTGGTGCCCTAGGCCAGGGCCTCCTTGGCTTTAGCCTAAAGCTGGTCTTGATTACTTCATAACTGGCTCTGAGATCAAACTATTTATCATGAAAAGCATGCAGTCAAATGGATTATCTTAGTATTTTCTTTTTGCTAGTTTTTGAAAGAAAATCCCTGCGTTACTTCAGAATACTATGAACTGCAAGCCTGATAAATGTTGTAGATTGTGATTTATACACATTTTGCACTGAATCAATGGTGCTAACTTCTGATTAGGCATATGTAAGGTTGTGCTATTGAGAGTTAATTTCTTAAAAATGTTCTGCAATTTATCTTGAAATTTTGGTTACATCTGAATCTGTATTAGGAATGTTACCCAGCACAGTATGGCATTATAGAATCCCTAACTATAATAAGAAAGCTGCTGTGATAGCAGTCACTGGGGATATCTTCTATGAATACTAGCCATGTCCTTAAAGTAGCCTTCTTGAATCTTGTACCCTTCAGATTTGTTCAGGCTGTAGCTGGGACACCAGTGGATCAGGAAAACCCTACGATAGTCAAAGTTGGTATCTAAGCAACGATTCTTACCAAATTGAACACAAAGTGTAATTGAAAACAGTTCAGGAATAAAACACGTTTGCTGAGAAAAGCTGTAATCTAAATGTATTGGTGATTTTTACCAATTTACATGACATGTTCTTGTTTTAAACGTAAGTACCAAAAGGGTACTCCCATACAAGGGTTCTGCATCAGTTCAAAAGCAGTACCAGAGCACTGTGATCCCACAATGCCGATTTTAATCAAGGACCAAGCTGATTTATTTCTGGCTTAGCTGTGCTATATCTGAAATCACTGCAGAATATGTCTTTTCTGGGTAGGCTTGAAGATTGTAAATCTGACAAGCAGTCCTGCTCCTCATGGACAAGGACACTTTCCTCATCCCACCTTTTAGCTGGTTTGATAGTTTCCCATCTCCCTCTTATCCACTTAAACTGTTTTTATAAGCAACCAGATGAATGCACAAAACATGAAGCAAAGGCATGGCACTAGGGTGCAAGATTCTTCTTTAAATTTTCCTTTTGCATGGAATAAGGGTGAGCAGACTTTTATTATTCCAGGACTTGTAACAGCTTGGTGGGCCAATGATTAAATCCTTCCTTCCTTCCTTCCTTCCTTCCTTCCTTCCTTCCTTCCTTCCTTCCTTCCTTCCTTTTTCTTTTCTTTTCTTTTCTTTTCTGTCAGCACTTTGAGGTCAGCATGAATGAAGTCAATTCTAGATCATCTTCAATTTGTTGCTGAGGAATTTGGGAATAGAAGTGCGAGTGGTGTGGAAGTAACTACAGTTTAAGCAGCATTGGCTCTAAATCTTAAGCCAGCTACTTCAATTAGATAAGCCATTTGGGTAAGTTCATTTTATCCATTGACTGTTAATGAATGATTCAAATGTGCATCCCTCACATATGGAAAAGATGAGTAAGTTTGTGTCCATCAACTTTTTCGTATTTATTTGCTTTTTTGCTTCCTGCATCAAATAATAATAATAATTTATTAAATGTATATGCTGCCCAACTCCCAGCGACTCTGGGCAGTTTACAAATTGTTAAAAACATTTAAAAACAAAGAAATAACACAAACAACACAAAAACAACACAACCAAAGAAATGGAGCAAAGGTTTTCTCTCCTTGTACAGCAAAAGGGATTGGTGTATCTCTTCCACTAGGAAAAATAAAACATTGGAGTACAATAAAGACTGAAATCAAAATGCATTAGGAATGGAGATTGAAGACACGAAAAAATTACACTTCCTTTTTGGTGATTGTTGCGTTCATTTGGAGTAGTTTGTGCAAGTAGCTAGTATGGCTGTGCAATACTTTGGATTTGAAAATAAAAATATGTCTCTGAGTGTGCATGAGCATGTATATAGCCTTGTCTTTAATGGCTTTCCTCCAGATTGTATGGGGGACAGCTACATGACCCCAAGAAAAGATGTGGCTGCTTTAAAGAGTTGCAGATGGGTGCTGTGTTCTATTATGCTTGCTGAAGCACCTTTTGAATTAGAATCCAAAGATTTGTCTAGAAAGCAACATGTTTCATTGTAAGACTGGCCCTATTCCATCTCTTCCAGTAGAAGATCAATTGAAGAGATTTTGGAACATCTATTGTTGCATACCTGCAAGTTTCTTTCCACAGGATTCTCCAGTTCTCATGAAACTTGACATCAAGTGAATAATTTGCTACCTTGCCTTTTTTTCTCTCCTGCCCAGTAGTTTTACCCTAGGGAAGCTGAACAAACCGCTTGGCTGAATCTTCTCCCTTCTGGACTTTAGGTAAGCAAGTTTGGAACAGGAACTTAAGGGAAATTTTTACTAACTGTAAAATGTGTCTCATGCAAAATATTGCTTAGATTTTTTTTTTCCAAAAAGAAAGAAAAACAGAAATTCTAATGAATTCCATATAGTTTAAGCATGTGGTTTTGGCAGTGCTGACTTAAGTGAATTGTAAGGAAAAAAAACAACATATAGGAAGCATCTGTCTGCCACAGGTTAAGAAGCTTTCTAAAAGTATATAAGCAAAGAGTTTTATGAAAGACAGAGGATAGCTTAGTGGTAAGAGCCATTAAGTTAAGGTAAAAACACAGCATGCATGCATGCATGCATGCATTCATTCAGTTTGAATACTGCCGCAATCTGCTAGGACTCCCAGGGTTAACAACATATAAATAATTAAAATATCTACAGTAAGGAACCCCCCCCCCCAAATAAAGCATTCATGGTAAAATCATCACCATCATCACCACCACCACCATCATCAATAAATAACAACTCCTAAAAACAAAGCCTAAAATGCACCAATATACAATCCCAGATGACATCCACTTAATCAACCAATGGAAAAAAGTCTGATTTCATCCAGAAGGCTGTTCAAAGAGCAAATGCTGCCACTGAAAAGCACCATCTCTGAGCCTCAGACACCTTCACTCCGCAGAAGTGGGGTACCACCAACAGCTTCTCCTGTAATCAATGAATCAGTCAGGTTGATTCTGATAGGAGAATATGGTCCTGAATGTATGTGTGGCAGGAAAATAAATCCAGCTATTTAAAATAAATGAACACACATTCTCTTTCTTAAATCAAAAGAATGACAACCAGCTGATCTCTCTTTCAATATAGCAGTTCCGATGCTAAAGATAGCCCAAGTCCCCTTCCTTTTTTTTTTTTAATTGTATGGCATAGCAGTTTGTTGTTCTACACATCTGGCTGCTGGACCTCACAAGGATTTCCCAGAAAGAAAAAGCAGCATGAACACATCCCTGGTTTTAGAATTTGTCTGCCTTTGCTATATCTTTAATTTTTTTTTTTTTTGCCTTATCTTAGAACCCACTGAAATTTGGGGAAAAGGCTGCATGCTTCTTTGGAAATACTTGAGAAGCATCCCATAAAGTGACCTACATTGCTGTTATATACAAATGGACATATATCTGTAATCCCAGTTTGTGCCTCAACTGAAAGATATATCCAAAGAAGGACTCAAGCCCGAGGAGACACTTTTAAGTGCCACATGCCTTCACAGCACTTAATTTGCCTTGTCCTTTGGTCATTTGTCTGCTCTTTTTCCTTCTCTGCTGCTTCCTGCCTCGTAAAATGATAGCCAGCTGCCTCTTCAAGGGAATGATGGAAATCTCCTGGGAACAACTTAGAGGAAGGGAGAGTTGAAGAAAACATGTCTCCCCCCCTCCACCCCCACGGATGGTCAGCTAAATGCTATCTTGAGCTGTTTATCAGTCCAGATGGCTGACTGGCCACTATGGCTGTATAGAAGGAAAAAGCCAATGCTTTCAAAAGCAGCAGCAGCAGAAAAAAATAATCACATTTCTTTTTGTAGGAAACCTTTAAAACACAACAACATATGTTTCATATATTTTCTTAATGGTAATTTTAAAAAATCAAATTAATCCCATCTTCTTGATTGTTTAAAAGTGAAATATTACAATTGCTGAGTGGAGGTTTGATATAGATGCAGTCATATCTACAGTACATGTGTTTAGCCACTGAAGTCAACAGTAGTCCAGTTACTTATGATTAAATTCATATTGACTTCCATGATTCTTTTATCAGCTCTGAATTCAGCCTTTCCTAAAGAATGCAGCCATTTCTTTTGAGATAATATGAAATGTCAAGTGTGAAGCAATTTGTAATACAGAACGGTATTGACAGGCAGACTAAGAACTATGCTACAGCTGGTTATCAGTATTCTACCAATATGACTTATATGATTTCCTTCGAAGAATGACAATAATTGTAATTTGATGAAGGTGCAAAGTACTTAATGTTAAACATCAATCATTTTTTCACAGATGTGTACTTCCCAGGTGCCCTATGAGAGGAAATGATGATTAAGTATTTTAATGTTTAATCTCTGACTCTGGATGGGTGTCAGGCTCTGCCTGCTACCCAGTAAAAACACAGACGCTAGTGTAGGCTTAGGTTCTGGTTTTATTTGAGTATAGGATGCATGCCCTTAGAAAAGCTGAGAGTGAGTGGAGCGCGCTGGAACGGGATTTAAATAGCCCGCACCGGTCAGCGCTCCACCCCTTCTTACTCCGGGTGCGCCCCGAGCCCCGTTGGTTCCGTTGCCGGTAGGTGAGGGGTCGTGGAGCCCCTCCTGTGCCTCGGGCGTTTCCTTGACTGTTTTCCCGGCCGGTGATGGTTCATTGCCAGGCGATTAGGTTCGTAATCTTTTGACAGCTCGGGCGCACCTCGTGGTCTGGTCTTGTCAATTACCTTCTTTGCAACATTGTATCTTTCTCTTCCGCGCCTCTGGCTAGAGTCGATACTTTGTTGCCAGCACCTGTTGCTCTCTTTTGTTAGCAAGTTGCCTTTTCCCTTAATCCACCCGGTACCCATTTCCCTGTATTGTTATGTGAGCCATTGCGATGTCACAAGCATCGCAACAGTGATCATGACATACTGCCCCCCTTCAGGAAGGTTAAGCCGCGGGTTTGGAGGGGTAGGCGGTGTGGAAGGTGCGGATCAGGTCGGGAGCCTGGACGTCACGGGCAGCGACCCACTCAGGGTGTGGAAAGTGTTTCCACTTTACGAGGTATTGGAGGGAGCCCTGCCACTTGCGGGAGTCAAGCACCTCCTTTACTTTGAAGTGTTGCTGCCCGTCTATCATCACTGGGGGGGGGGCGTGCGTGGGTGCCACTGGGAGGGATCACTTGCCGGCTTGAGTAAGCTGCAGTGAAATACTGGGTGCAGTCTCTTTAGATTATGGGGCAGGTCCAAGCACACTGTGACTGGGTTCACTATTTGTGTCACCTGGAATGGTCCAATAAACTTGGGGGCCAGCTTCTTCGACGATTGCGGCGATTTTATGAATCTGGTGGATAGATAGACCATGTCTCCCACCTGAAATGTTGGTTGCTGGCGCCGGTGTTTGTCCGCTTGTGATTTGTACGGTTTGTGCCTCTTTAAGCGCATCCTTGATGACCGGCCAGGAATCTGCGATTTTCTCACCCCAATCACAGGCGGCCACTGTTGGGGATGGAGGCTGAGGTAGTTCAGGGATGGGGACGAACTCCTGATCCGACACCACCCCAAAGGGGGGTTTTCCGGTGCTTTGGTGTATCGCGTTGTTGTATGCGACCTCTGCAAATGGGAGGAGGTCTACCCAGTCGTCTTGGTGATAGTTTATGTAGGAGCAGAGGAATTGCTCCAGTGTGGCATTAAGGATCTCTGTGGATCCGTCCGTCTGGGGATGCCAGGAGGTTGACAGGGCTTGCTGGGTACCTATCAGTTTCAAAAAAGCCCGCCAAAACCTCGAGGTAAATTGTGTGCCCCTATCGGTCACCAAGCGGGAGGGGCATCCGTGTAGGCGGTATATGTGGACTAGGAACAGTTTCGCCAGCTGTTGGGCTGACGGGATCGAGGCGCAGGGGATGAAATGCGCTTGTTTTGAAAAGTAGTCATTTACCACCCAAATGACCGTTTTCTTTTGGCTGGGCGGTAAGTCGACTATGAAGTCCATTGAGATTTCATCCCAAGGGCAGGAGGGTTCAGCTACGGGTTGCAGTAGCCCCTTGGGTTTGCCAGCCAGTCACTTGGCCATAGCGCACACTGGGCAGGATGCCACATACGTCTTGACGTCCTTCCTCAGCGAGGGCCACCAAAACTGTCTCCGAGTCAGGTGTAGGGTTTTCAGGAACCCAAAGTGACCAGCCTGTTTGCTGTCATGCAATCTGTTGAGGATCGCCTGCCGTTGTGAGTTGGGTACATATAGCCTTCCCTCCGCCCATGCGAGGTCCTGGTCCATGGTGACCTTGTTGGGGTTGGCGAGGAGCCAGGGGTCAGATTTCAATGCCGTTATGAAATCTGCCCGTAGCCCCCCTGGAATTAGAGGTTGCCTGCGTCTAGGGGCGGGTTGCATCATAGTTGTTTGTGGGGGGGGGGCAGGCTGTCCCCGAGCGCGACCCCGGGTGACCGCTGCCATACCCAGCTGGGAATCGGAAAGCACTGTCCCTACAATGTCAGAGATAGGCTCCGCATCCTGGGGTAGTCGGGAGAGTGCGTCTGCCAGGAAGTTCTTTCTGCCTGGTATGAACTTCAGCTGGAAGTTGAACCGGCTGAAGAACTGAGCCCATCGTATTTGCTTGGGACTGAGGCGCCGGGGTGTACGGAGCGCCTCGAGGTTGCGGTGGTCTGTCCAGACCTCAAACGGGCAAGTCGTCCCTTCCAAAAGGTGACGCCAAGCCTCCAGCGCTGCTTTAACCGCAAAGGCTTCCTTTTCCCATATGTACCAGTGCCTCTCTGTCTCCGAGAATTTCCTCGAGAGGTAGGCGCATGGCTTCAGGATTCCTGCGGAATCATTTTGCAGCAGGATGGTGCCTATTGAGAAGTCAGGGGCGTCCACCTGCACCACAAAAGGTTGTTCGGGGTCTGGGTGAGCTAGGATTGGCTCCGCTGTGAACAGCGCTTTTAGCCTGTCAAACGCGGTTTGACAGGCAGGAGTCCAATTAAGTACGGCCCCCAGGTTTTTTACCTTGCGCGTCTCCCCGATGCCCTTGGTCTTGAGCAAATCGGTTAAGGGTAGGGCGATTTCCGCGAACCCCCTCGCGAAGGACCTATAGAAATTCGTGAACCCGAGGAAGCTTTGAAGCTGGCGCCTGGTGCGTGGGCGTTCCCAGCTCAAAACTGCCTGGACCTTCGCGGGGTCCATTTCTACGCCTTTGTCAGAGATTCTGTACCCTAGGTAGTCCAAGTGCGATTTGTGGAATTCGCACTTGGACAGCTTAGCGTAGAGTTTGGCTTTCCGTAGCTTAGTGAGGACTTGCCTCACCAACCTCTCGTGTTCCCTCTGCGTCCTCATGTAAATGAGGACATCATCCAGGTAAACCAGTACGCCCTTGAATAGGTGTTCATGCAGTACCTCGTTGATGAGTTGCATGAAGACCCCCGGGGCCCCCACAAGACCAAATGGCAGTACCTTGTATTGGAAGGAGCCCAAGGGGCAGTTGAATGCCGTTTTCCACTCGTCCCCCTCCCTGATGCGGGTTCTGTAATACGCCTCGCGGAGGTTGAGTTTGGAAAACACCCTTCCCTTTGACAGGTGTGCTAGCATGTCCTTTACAAGGGGTAGGGGGTATTTGTTGGATAGGGAAGCAGAATTTAATCCGCGGTAATCGGTGCATAGTCTCAGGGTGCCGTCCTTCTTTTCCCGAAATAGGACGGGTGCTCCAACCAGCGAGTTTGCTGGTTCTATGAAGCCCCTGGAGAGGTTTTTATCCAAGAATTCCTGCAGCGCCGCTAATTCTCTCTGGGTCATGGGGTAGATCTTGGGCTTGGGTAATGGGACGTCTGGGAGCAGTTCAATTGTGCAGTCTGTCTTGCGGTGCGGGGGTAAATGTCTTCTCCGAAGACATCTGCAAAGTCTGCATATTGCTCCGGCAGTCTTTTGGGGGGGGGGGGTTGTGGGTGTGGTCGACGACTTCTGCCCTCCCCACCGTCGGAGCAGATGGTTTGTCCTGTGTCGGTGCCTGGTAGACCCCGTCTTTGAACTTGATGGAGTGTGTCCTCCAGTCTATGTGTGGGTTGTTGCGTGCTAGCCAGGGGATCCCCAGCACTATTATGGGTTTCCCTATCTGGGTCACCACAAAGTTTATTGATTCCTTGTGGGTGCCCATTGTCAGGGTGACCATTCCGGTCCTCTGGGTGGCCGGTCTGCCCCCCACTGTAGAACCGTCTAGTTGATGGAACGTCAGCGGTTTAGGGAGGGGGAAACAAGGCAGTTTTAGTGTGGTGACAATGTCCGGGTGGATCAGATTTCTGGAGCACCCAGAATCCACCATAGCTTCGGCCGCAATGGCTCTAGGGCCGTAAGAGAGTTCAATTGTCCCTGCCAGGATGGAGCAATCGTCACTCACCCTGGGGTTGTTGCGCCCCTTCTTCACCACCTGCCCAGCGGTGCTGCTTAGAGCAGGTGGGGAGCGTTTTCCGCCGGCTGTTCTTGGGCGTCAATCACGTCCCCTGTGAGGTAGGCGTCCACGTCCTCGTCCGGGGTTGCTAATGCTCCTGTCAGCCATCTGGGGGGGTTGGATGGCTTGTGCGGCGTCTTTGGTGTGGGTCTGGGCGGGCGATCTGTTGTTCTGTTTGTGAAACAGTCTGCCACTCGATGGCCCGTTTTCCCGCACCTGGTATACTGCCCATGGGCAAGCCTCCGTTGTTGGTCTGCGTGCCAGATTGGGCCCGACTGTGGGACAGGTCCTCTTGTGCTGGGTGGGATTTTGTCATCTGCGGTTGTGAGCAGGAACGTGCGCTGAGCGTGCTCCGCTTTTCCGGCTAGGCAGATCCACCCGTGAAGGGAGGCTGGGTCGTCCCTGTAGAGTGCCCATTGAAGCACCTCCCGGTTGAGGCCACGCTTGAACATGTCGATCAGGATGGCCTCAGACCATTCCGTGATTTTGCCTGTGAGGACCTTGAACTCGAGGGCGTAGTCAGCCACCGGTTTTCTTCCCTGGCGTAGCGCTTGAAGTGTGCACTTGGCCCTTTCTTTCGCCAGGGGGTCCTCAAAGTAATGCTTCAACTCGGCGAGGAAGTCATGGAAATTGGCCAAGGCTGGGGCTCTGGACTCGGACATCTGTACGTACCAGTCCGCAGCCCTGTCTTGGAGCTTAGTGGCCACCGCTGAGATTTTAGTGGCTTCTGTGTTGAAGCAATGGCCGTATTGGGCCATGTAGTCCCTCACATTTGTTAGAAAGAAGGACAGTTTCGTAGGGTTCCTGTCAAATTGTACGGGGAAGTCTTTGGCGAACCTCCCAATTTGCGGGTCCCCTACCTGTGGGTGGTGAGGGATGGCTCCCACTGGCCTGGGGCCGCGAATCCCTGCAACAGAGTCTCGTGCTTGGCCCTTCTGCTCGGGGTTGTTGGCGGGGTGGGTATGTTTCCCCGATCCCCTCTTACCCCCTGTGCCACCTCAGTCTTGGAGCGCTCGCTGACAATTGTTGCTAGGGACTGGAGCATATGTTCCAGGTCTCGTACCTTGGCTTTCAGGTTCGTGTCCTCATCTTCCGATGTCGGGGACAGGAGCAGGTGCTCAAGGTATCGTACCCTGGCTTCCAGGGCTGTGACCCTGTCTGGCCCTGGTCGTCCGACGTCGGTGCTGCCAGATGCTGTCCGGTATGTAGTCTTGCGCCTTCCTGCTTGGGCGTTTGGGGGTAGCGGAGCCTCCAGGTGGAGTAGGGTGTTCCCGTCCAGGGTCCTGCTCTGCCGGCCCAAGCGAGGAGTTGCTGGTCCCCAACTTCGTCTTCCGTCGGGGTTCTCCCATCTGGGTTGGAGCTCCAGGTCTGGAACTGGGGTGCGGTGTGGGCAGGGAGGGTGTCCGTGTCCCCTTTCGGGTACGCTGCCTCCAGCCGCTGTCGGGTCGCCTCTGCCTCTTGCGGGTCGTCCTTCACGCCTCTGGTGCGAAGTGCTGGCTCCATCGCTGTCCCCGGTTCCGGTTTTTGCCAGTTGGTCTCTCCCGCAGAAAAATTTTCATCCGGTGGAGCTTGGCGATTTTGGTTTGGTGACTCTCAGCTTTATGTCAGGCTCTGCCTGCTACCCAGTAAAAACACAGACGCTAGTGTAGGCTTAGGTTCTGGTTTTATTTGAGTATAGGATGCATGCCCTTAGAAAAGCTGAGAGTGAGTGGAGCGCGCCGGAACGGGATTTAAATAGCCCGCGCCGGTCAGCGCTCCACCCCTTCTTACTCCGGGTGCGCCCCAAGCCCCGTTGGTTCCGTTGCCGGTAGGTGAGGGGTCGTGGAGCCCCTCCTGTGCCTCGGGCGTTTCCTTGACTGTTTTCCCGGCCGGTGATGGTTCATTGCCGGGCGATCAGGCTCGTAATCTTTTGACAGCTTGGGCGCGCCTCGTGGTCTGGTCTTGTCAATTACCTTCTTTGCAACATTGTATCTCTCTCTTCCGTGCCTCCGGCTAGAGTCGATACTTTGTTGCCAGCACCTGTTGCTCTCTTTTGTTAGCTAGTTGCCTTTTCCCTTAATCCACCCGGTACCCATTTCCCTGTATTGTTATGTGAGCCGTTGCGATGTCACAAGCATCACAACGGTGATCATGACAATGGGGTAGCAAGTCACCAGGGAGAGCTGACATGTAATTTGAGAGTCCTCCTGGACTCATGACTCCTACTCAAAGATCAGGTAGCAGCTGTGGTTAGGAGGGCTTTGCACCAATTCATCTTGTGCATCAGTTGTGCCCATTTCTGGATCCAGAGGCTTTACTCACTGTCTTCTGGATGGACTACTACAGTGTACTTTATAAGGGCTGCTGTTGAGCATTTGGAAGCTGCAACTGGTCCAGAATGCAATGGTGCATGCAGTTTTGGGCACATCACTGTACACCCATATAGCACTACTGCTTTGCAAGCTGCACTGGCTTCTAGTAGGCTTCAGGGTACAATTCAAGGTGCTGGTCATTACTTTTAAAGCCCAGCATGGCACAGGTCCAGGTTGCTTGTAGGACCATCTGTTTCCCACGATTTCTACTTGTTGCACCAGATAGGGCAGAGTTGGCATACCTTACTTCTTTCCCTCAGAACAGGATGTACTATTCCTAAAGCATTGTCATTGCAAGGCTGGCTTAGTCATCCTGTGAAAGATTCCAAGGAAGAACTTAAGTACTGAGGAGAAGAGAATTTAATATAATGGGTCTTAGACACAATATTCTTAATAGGCACAACACTGATACATGGAACATGCTAGTAATTTCTTGAGATTATAAGAAAACACACAAAATCAGGAAGGAATAATATTTAAGATGCTGGACTAGGACTTGGAGGCCTTGGTTCAGGGTCTACCCTTTGTTATGGAAGCTTACTGGGTATGCTGGGAATAATTGGAGTACAGAGTGTCTTCTGCTGGAGGAAAAGGGAGTTATGAATCTAAGAAAACAAACACATAAATAATAAAGACAAACTCATCATTCAGCCCCCCATGAATTTCCATACGGCAAGTACTGGTTGATATGGAGGATAGAACACTGGCCAGCCAAATCTCCATTGAACTGCCTAATGAGCACCAGTCTTGGAAATGGTTTTATAAGATTGCATGGGAACTGAGCAACAGATGGAAGCTAACCTCTCTTGGGTGAATGGAACTCAGAAGGCATTGGTCTTGCAGAACATACTTGATCACTGTTGCCAGAGTGTTGCTTGGTATTGCTATAGTGTCAAGGAAGGAGAAGCCAAAGATGAAGTGATCTCTCTAGGTGCTGGTTGACCATAGAAGAACATACTAGTATAATTTAGCTTCTAAATTAAAATAATATTTGAACTTCTAACATCCTTTTCAACAGCCGGTGTTAAGGTATGCCTTACAACCTGCTACACTGAAAATTACTTCATAATAAGAATGATTAGGGCTGCAGGTCTGTAACTGATTGCTCCAAGTTCTGGGCTGCATCCATTGTCCTCTACTGGGTTAGTAAGAGTAGCTTAAGATGAGACAAAGTGACAGCTTCATAAAAGGCCAAGGATTTGATCCTTTATCTCTCTCCTCCTGGCTAACTATTCTGTCCCCCAACTATTACATCTAATAAACCCTTAGAAGAAATGTTATTAAGCCCGTCACCCTGTTTCTTTATTAGATTTATATCGCACTTGTTATTTAGGAACTCAAGAATGTATACCTAACATTCCCTCCTAATTATCCCCACGACTACCTTATGAGGTCGGTTGAGGTGAGAAAAACTGATTGGATCAAAGTCACTTCTCACAATAGCTTCTGTGGTTGGGGCGGGGGACTAGAACCTGTGTCCTCCTCTTCCTATTCCAATGCTTTAACCATTAAGTTGTACTAGTGTGATACACTTTTGAATAAACCAACATTAGATTAGGGTGAAAGATCAAGATTTTAGCACAGAACTTTAGATGTGCACAAGGGTAAAAACATTCTTCTCTTTAAAGTTTTGGACAAACTGGATTGCTGTTGAAATCAAAAGCAATGATTTCCTCAGGGATGGGGCAGAAGAAGGATTAAATACTGTCGATCAGGGAAAGAGCCATGGCAGGCTGTGGAACTTGGCTGAGTTTTGATACATGCCTTAGCAATATTCAAATGCCATTTAATTTACATGATTTCACTCAGCTGATTAGTAGGCATGCCTGTGTGCATCCCTCTTTTTGTCTCATTTTCTGATATGGAAATCCTGTGTGAGAATAGTCAGTTGTTTGAGATTTCAGGCTTATAGTGATAAATCCTCCACATGCAGTTGCTTAAACTATGCCTTTTGACAACATCAGTGTGCAAAGCTACATGTGCTGTTAAGAGTTGGTGGTGATGGGAAAGGATGTGAACATGATCTATTCAGTCCTGGGAAATCACTGTGAATCAGTGTGGTGCAAGAAACCTATAGTAATTCAGCACTGATTGACGGACTTAATTTGTTGTTATTTCAAAAATCTCTGAAAGGGACTTGGTTAAAAACAAACAATCTGGTTTAGTGAGCTTATCTACTACAGTTCACTAAAGGGTTAGGTTGGTGCACAGACCTGTTTAAAAGCTTTAGATTAATCCATGGATGTGACCAAGAATAAACCAGTCTTTGCCACATATGTTGGGACCTCGACTCTTAGGATACCATACCAGCGTTGACTGCCAACATTCCTCTGAACAGCTGGCATTAAAAGATTAGGTCCAAATTAAACAGGATATTCCCTATGTGTAAGCTATTAATGTGTATGCTTTTAAGAACATAAATAGCATTTCTATGTACATGCATGCGGGCTGATGAGGAAAAGCACTTTTGGGAGGAGATGAATGTTCATCAGCCTAGCTAGGTGGCAACCTTGGATTCACCTAAGCAAGATCAGGCCTGTTTAATACATGGACGGGAAGCTACCAGAAAGTACCAGGGCTGTAGGCTAGACTGGCAAATTGTGAAACATCCTGGAAGAAGACAATGGCAAACCATGGCTGTCTTACTTCATATCTCATCTCAAAGCAATGCCATCTTGCAGGGTGAGAAGGCTCTGCCCTGTGGAACAGCCTTCTCTCAGAAGCCCCATGGCCCTGACCCTGCTGTGTTTTCTCAAATCTTTAAACGTCTGGCTCTTCCACAGGTGCTCAGGCAATGTGGATTATTATCCATTCCCTGAAATGAGATCGTATTTATGTCATTGACTGTTACTGGGTTTTGTTATGTGTTGGTGTGCTGTTGGTTATTATCGTAACCTTGCTGTGGTTCTCAGTCCTGACATGTAAACTGCTACAGGGCCTTTGTGATTGAGGCAGCATACAAGTGGATTAATTAAAATAAAAATATTGTTGCCAAGAAAATAATTTGGATATATTAATGAAGAGACTAGCAGGGGAGCTCAACTTGAAGGAGCCTTTACATTTTTTAAGCCTTTGCAGTCCTGCTGCGGACCTGACAGACATGCTAACTTTTCTCCATGAATTAATAGCTGTTTGGGGTGGGGGATGTTTCAGCATCTCAATCACCATGGTCTGGATCCTAATTTTTTTTATTTAATGTAATTTAAAAATAAAGTTAATATAATATTCATGATTAGGTTAATATGCCACTAACATGTACCCTAATTTGGTCTAGTATTTACTTATGAACTAAAAATACAACTTAAATGAATTCTGGGCTACTTTTCCACTGAAGGATTAAAAATAGATAATCTGAATGAGTCAATTAGTTACTCAAAACACAAAAGCTGATGAAATGCTACTCTCTGTATTCTTGTATATGTCAAAGTAATTTTTTTAAAGTTAGAACTATATAACTACAGTTGATAAATTTTGAGTCAGTTCCAATGGGGTGTAACAGTCTGAAGGAAAATGCACATTAACTTTTTTCAGAATAAAGTGTATGGAAGATAAACATGCGAGATAAATATAGTGAACATCAGGAAGCGATTGTTTATAAAATGGTGGACAAGAACAACACAAGTGATGTCAGAGCATAAAACTCCCCCCTCCCCCCCAATTCAACCAATCCCCTTTTGGAGTCCATTTGTGTTGCTCAGTGAGAACTTCCAAGCTGAACGGTTGGTTTCTTTTGCACTTTACCCAGCTCAGATGTTGCTTGTCAGAAAACTAATAATTTTGGATTCACTGCCAAAGCCAGCCTTAGCACTTGCTGTCATTGATATACATTGTGGGAAGGGATACTCCTGAGGCAAATTACAGGATCCACATGGTCATCATTAGAGTATATATTATTGCCAATCCTTATGGTGAGTGTAATGAGAAAGCTTGTATGGCTAGGTAGACAATCTGAGTTTCCTTCCAGAAGCATTTCATCATGTTTCCCAGTGTCTTCTACATTTCAAAAGAATCGTAACAGTAGTTTGCTAATTCCAAGCACCATAAGGAATTTATTTGGGAAAAGTTAATCCCAAACCAAACCATGGCAAATGGATGTGTCCTGCTAGTAGTCAAGATGACTTGCTGCTGTTGCTTTGACCACTATGTCAGAGTGGTGACCACAATTATGCATCAACACCTCATTGGTATAGTTTTTATGTGTGCTCTGGACCAGGCCCTTATTCCTACATTGTCAAAATCTCATGAGACTTCATAGAGATATTGTGAAATTTCTATATATAAGATTATGGATATGTCACATGAGATCTCACAAGATCTTGCATAAGCACACTGAAATCTCTGAAGCTTGTGGTACTTTCAAAGGTATTTTGAGGCCAACTGAAGAACCCCTTGGTAGTTTGCTCGGTATCCTGGCTGTCTGCTAACTCAGACACATTTTGCCCTCTGCATGGGACATCCTGAGTCTCAACAGATTTTGGTGTGGCTGGACTAATAGTGAGATTAGCACTCAAATCATTCAAATGAAATGTAAACAATAAGGAAACTAAAATACATTGTGAAAAAGTAATAAAAGTGGCTGAAAAAAAAATCCAGAAAAATTAAGGATGGAAATATTGTTTTGCAAAAATAATAGTCTGAGGATTTGTCATGTGCCATATGAGTGATCCAGTCATCTATCTTCAATGTAGATTATCCCACAGTAGATGAACAACATCACAGTTCATGCTCACCCTTCTTTATTCCTAAACAGGACAAGCTTTCAGGCAACTATGATGGAGAGCCAACAGTTGATGTATTTTTATTTGTGTTTGTTCTGTCCTCATGCTTGGTTGAACTGCTTTGGTTACAATATATTCAAGAAAGCAATAGACAAATAAAATAATCATGAGTTCTTTAGCTTGTGGTCAAAGGGCACCACAGTTCAGGAAGTTCAATTCATTTACCTTTTAAAATGAGATATATGAACTCTATACAGACAGCTATGGATTTGCCACCATTTATACAAACACATGCCTCTTTATAAAGAGTAGAAGTCATGCCAATTTCTTCATACAATCAAGGGAGCACAGCTCTATCGAATGTCAGGACAAGAAGAATCAGTACAATAGAAAAAAATATCCAAAGTTTCAGATTTTCCCTTCCTAGCCTCCTTCCTATAACTTTTTGCTTCCCTTCTATATTATTCCAGGCAATAATTTCCCTAGTCCTTTGAACAGACTGGGAAGTGGAAACGGAAATCCATACTAATCCATCCTACTTCCTATTGGAAATCCCCATTAGTAAAATCCATTATTCCTTGAAATGACTGTTGACTTTTTCTTTGGGGGCGGAGTGGGAGGAGAGAACTGATACTATTTTCATCTCTGATTAGCCAAATCTGTCTTTCATCTGTTCCTGCTGATTCTTAACATTGTGAAATAGCCTTCGGAAGGACCCATGGCATTTAATACAGAACTTTCCCAATCATAATTTGAAACTCATGGTCATGGTTAATTGTAGACCTGTAAAAACTGATCTGTCGTGGCATATTTATGACTTATCACACTAGTAGGACAGAAAAAACTAGGAGTACAATCCTATTCATGTTTACACAGAGGTAAATTCCATTGTTTAGTAAGGATTATTCTCCTTTAAACATGCTTAACTATAACCTGAATTTCTTTCCAGATTCAAAATTGTACCTAAAATTGTTTCAGTTCAACATTGCTTTCTATTGGTGTATATAGAGCTAACACCATCACACTATAACTTTTAACAAACTATTTAATGATTATAAGTAACACAGAGACTATTTTATATTGTGTGTATCTGAAAATAATGCCATACAATCATGTGCCATACAAATTGCTAATGCATCTTGATTCCACTTTTATTAATAAGTTATTTTATTTATTCTGTTTTAGACCTAATATGATAACTTGAAAAAAATTACTTTCCAAATCTGACATTCTTGATGGAAAACAGCAACTGTGTGAACAAGAACATGGGCATGAATAATCTCTCTAACAGGTGTTTTTTTCCCCCATGAAAAGATGCTTTTTGGCTGGTTCACATGGTGTTGGCCACACTTTTCATCTTCCCCAGAGAGAACAGACTTATAACAAAGCAGTCTGTTAACCTTTTACATTATCAAGTCAAACCTAACCAAATCTTTATTAGAGCCACAAGGCCAGCAGTCAGCTACAAACTATATACTATATATATTAAATTAATACATTTTTTTAAAATGCAAAGGAAAATGGATGATGCATATACAGTAGAGGAATAAAACTGGGACGTCCAGGGGGAAATATCTGAATAATGGTCAGACAGGAAAAGCAACATATAAAAGTCATGTTCTCTGCCTGCCTGGGAATTTCTTCAGGGTAGGATGGATAAAAGTCATCTGGGATTCCCTGTAGAGAAAGCAATGAAGAAGTATATCACTCAAGAAGTCCCCATAAGGACATATTCATTCGTGTAGATGAGTAATTTTGTACTGCCCCAGCAGAACAGCAGAAGGCAATGCATCCAGGCTGGCCAAACTGAAAGGCTTGTGAAATTTGAAAACTATGATGTAGGAAGCTGGCACATACCCAGCTGCAAAACCCCAAGTGCCGCAAGGCTGGAAACAAGACTTAGATTGATTTGAAAATTAATGTAGGGCTGCAACTAATGCACAAGCTGGAACTAGGCAACATTTGGTTGAGAGTAGACAGCAGATTATCCATATACAGCTGAAAATCACCCCCTCCCCAAATAGCAGCAAAGAATGTATGTCCCTTATTTCAATTCTTGTTTACTCTGACTCCTTAACAGGGGAAAACAAAACAAAGCAAAACCAAACACTAAAAGTAATTCCAGTTCAAAAGTAGTTCACCATCTGTATGAAACAAAACAAGCTCAGATTAAAATCTACCAGGACAAAGTTGCTTGTTGACAGTAGGCATTGTGGTGATCTTGGAAAATCTGTTCCGGTAATTACTCTGGATGGGACTAAACTCCCACTGAAGGATTGGTTCATGCCTGGGGTTCCCCTGGACTCTTAGCTTAAAGAACAGATGGAGGCTATGGCCAGGGGAGCTTTCACCCAGGTTCAGCTGGTGCACCAGTTATGACCACCTGGATCAAGATATCCAGGTATCATGCCCTGATCACCACCTGGCTGGACTTCTGCAATACACACTGTGTGGGGATGTCTTTGGAAATGGCCCAGAAAATACAGTTGATACAAAATATGCTGCTAGACTCCTCAAAGGTCAGCCTGTCAAGTGAGAATAACACCTCCCTTGACGTTTCTGTAAGCTTTGGGCCCAGCTGAAAGTGCTGGTGATCACTGTTAAAGCCCTTTATAGTGCAGCACCAGGATATATCAGGTAGTGCCTTGCTAAAATCTAATCGGCCCATCCAATCATTTAGAAAGGTCTGTCGAAAAACAACCCACACTAACCAAATGCTCCATTACCAAAGTAAAAACCCATCCTCCCATAAGGGGAGCTGTGTAAGAACATTATCCAGACAAGCACAAATGCACTGCAGCAACCCAGAACACCAGAACAAGGAAACAGATCATCTACACAGCATCTTCCAGCAAAATGGATACCCCCTCAACTTTATCAAAAAGTGTCTGACTGTTCTACCCACTGCAGCACAACCAACACAAGCTATGAAAAGGATAACACTCCCATACATCAAAAACATCTCAGAAACACCCAACAGGCTATTACAACCACACAGCATCACCGTAGCACATAAACCCACTAAAACTCTTCAAAACATCCTAAGTAACCCAAAAGACCCAGTAGCCCAAGAAGAAAAAACAGGAGTTATCTACAACATACAGTGTAAGGACTGTAAGAGCCACTACGTAGGACAGACAGGCAGAAGACTAGCAGAGCCCATCCACGAACACCAACTAGCAGCCAGAAGACATGATGAAAACCCCTTAATCTCACAACTCATGGACAGACTCAACCATAGTTTCACCTGGGAAACTGTGAACATTCTAGACCAAGCCAAATCCAAAAACACTGGGGCGTTCCTGGAAACTTGGCATTCAGAAAAATCAGCCATCAATAGACAGGTAGACACACCATATTTCCTCACCATTCAAAAGAGACAATTAAAAAGCTAAGAAGGAAACAAAATACCAGAACACATCCTCTCTAGCAACCAACACCCGGAGAAGCAGGGATTAACACCAGAAAAACAATCAAGCAGAAAACAATACCCTAATCAAGGAACTACCAAGGAGAAAACCACACCCCCACCAACACTGGCAGGGCAAGCTGCTGTATATATACAGGGAGCAAACCCCACACTCACCAGCACTGATGATGTTACCTGGTTGGGTAATGAAATGTCTGCAAGCACACAATCAAGCTCAGAGAGCACCAAGGACTCCACATTTAGAAAGGGGCCTGTTGTAGGTCTCCCCTCCCCACAAAGTTTATGAGACATGGGCCATGTGACAGGCTTTCTCTCCCTGGAATTACAGATGTTTCCTACTCTGGAAATATTTTGAAAACAGGTCAAAACAACACTGTCCCAGCAACCATTTGGTCCTTAGGTTAAGCAAGTGGCATCATTTATATACTAACCTATAAGCTGCTTAGAGTCCTTATGATCAAAGTGGTATAGAACCATTTGTAATAAATAAATACATAACTTCAAAATTAATATTTCACCTTAATAGTGAAGCTGATACTGGCTTGGATTTGCAATAAATAATCCACCATACTTCTTTGATGTAACAAATCTATAGACTGTCACCTCAGACATTCTCCCAAATCAAGCTCTCAGCTGTATGTGAAATTCTCATGCTTTTTTGTCCCAAAACATTTTCCAGTGTTTAAAAACTAAAAAAGAAAAAAAGGGAGGTCTAACATAGAACATAGAAGAGAAAATATTTGGTCCAGTGGTTAAGGCAACAGGCTAGAAACCTGGAGACCGTGAGTTCTAGTCCTGCCTTAGGCATGAAAGGCGGCTGGGTGACCTCGGGCCAGTCCCTTTCTCTCAGCCCAACTCACCTCACAGGGTTGTTGTTGTGGGGGAAAGAGGAGGAGGAAATATTAGATATGTTCACTGTCTTGAGTTATTTATAAAAATAATAAAGGCAGGATAGAAAATAAATAAATAAATAAATAAAGTATAACTTCCATTTTTCAGCACTCTTCTAGAGGCTCAGGTAGCACAGGTACACTGGGGGTAAAATGTATTACTGTAGCTGTTCTCTGAACTGAATTGAATTCATCAAATCATCAAATTGATGATTAGAAAAAGAGATTATAGAAAAATGTAAGCAATGATATAACTACAGAGTAAGAGGTTAATTTGCATTTATACTTATAACTGCTATAAAAGAAAACCAGAAGTTATTTCTTTTTTTCTCTTTTTATTATTATTAATTGTTCAAGATATAATTAAGACTCATAATTCTGTCATATAAGTCTGACAGAATACAAGTCTAAAAAACAAACAGAAAAGGCTAAAACAGTGCAGGAATAAGCAAAAAAGCATATCAGACCAGTGGCTTCTGACCTTTTCCAGCACAGGTATAAAAGTACTTAAAAGTTAATCTCTTACTATTAATTAAACATTTAGTAACATTGTATCTCTAAAATCAAACCATTCAAACATCAAAACCTAAAATCAAGACTTAATTCTTTTGCGTTACAAGTGAGTAGTCCAAGAGCAGCTTCCAGATGGAAATGAATCTAGTTACAGTGTTTTCTCTTATCAATGCTGTCAGTTTAGCCATTTGTGCCAATTCCATCAATTTAATCATCCAGTCCTCCCTTGTGGGGATTTGTGCATTATTCCATCTTTGTCATGTTCGCCATTTCAATGTCTTTGATACATCGTAACGTTTCGCATGTCATTAGCTGGATGCGTGTTTCATCTTTCACGGGAGGATGGGAGTATTTATCTCTTGGCTCTGCTTTTGGAATGTGTTTGGGTTATCTGGTATGTTCAAGGTTACTTTCCCAGGCTAGCAGTTCTGACGATTGCCAGCACCTGGGACGGGCGGGGCTGTTGGCAGGGAGGCGGGGTACGTTCGCACCGAGGGTTTTAAGTTTGTATTTGGCGCGCTTTTGCTCATTCTCAGCTTTCTCTGTATTTGTCCTAAGTTCTCTAATAAATCAGATTTCATTTAGCAACCTCTTGTGAGTCTGAGTATTTGGGCTGGGCAATCATTACATAAAGCTGAGAATCTAAGATCCCAACTCCGCTGGCCCCTTTCCAGGAGAGGGCAAGTTGTCTAACCCTGTGAGGGAGAGCGCCAGCGATGACCGAACCCGATATCGTGCTGATGGAAGAAGGGGAGCCGGACTCGACCGTGATGCGCCCCGACCGACCTCCCCAAATGGGGGAGCTATCAGCTATCCTGGAGGAGGCGAGCTCTGGGTCGGAGGGCGAAGCCGGGGGCATGAAAACTGCACCGGAAACTACCGTAACCACCCCGGGTGAGCTGGTCACCTGGGATGAAACCCAAGGGGATGTCTCGGTGGCGGGGGGTCCTTCCTGGAGGCAGAGGTACCCACTGTCCCCTACAGTGATCCAGGTGCAGCCGAAGGAGGGCTCTCCCACTCCGGACCGTATCCGGGTGTTGGAGTCGAAAATGGACTCGTTAGAAACGATCCTGAAACAGATGAGTCTAGACCTGAGTTCGTTGAAAGAAACCCGGGAAGGGTCAAGCCAACGGCATTCGACCCCTTCGTCCCATGGGCAGTCCCCGGAGCAGAGACGGACGGCACGTCTGCGGGAAGGGGAACAGGCTGTCCGGGTGGAAGTAGCTTCACCGCCCGTGCAGCCGCCCCCAGCCCCCGAGCCGCGGCCGGCCAGGGAAGTGCAACCCACCGAGGCCCCAGTGGCGGGGCGCAGCCCGTTGGCGGGCGGGATGAGAGACTTCCCTGTCAAGTTTGATGGGGATCTGACAAAACTCTCATTTTTCCTGACAAATGCTAAAGCATACATGGAGGAATGGGGGTCGCTTTTTCGATCGGAAAAAGCAAAGATCATCACCATTGCCACCAAACTGAAAGGGAGGGCGGCAGACTGGTATGTCCAGATGTGCCAGTCGGAAGCGCCCGAGCTGGAGAAATTCAACAAGTTCCTCTGGGCTTTGAGGCAGCACTTCGAGGATCCCCTGGCAAAAGAGAGGGCGAAGCGGGCTTTGAAGGAACTCAAGCAGGGATCGAGATCCGTGGCTGATTACGCGCTGGAGTTTAAGGCGCTTTCCGGGAAGGTGGATGACTGGTCCCAAGCCACCATCATCGAATTATTCAAGGATGGCCTGAACACAGAGGTGCTGTGCTGGTCCTTGGGGAGAGACGACCCATATACTTTGTATGAGTGGATCCAGCTCGCGGGAAGGGCTGAGCATGCCCATGAGGTGTTCGCCCATCGGAGAACCGTGAAATCGGGGCGAGAGTGGAAACCCAGTCGCCCACTGAGCACCGGGGGACGACCCGGACAAAGAGCCTGGGAAGAGGAGTGAGAAAAGCGGTATGCGAAAGGGCAGTGTCTGCGATGTGGTAAGGAGGGGCATTGAGTGGCGGCGTGCCCGAAGGCAAAGGGGGAAGAACGGCTGGGGAAGCCGCCAGCGAAGTCCCCTTCCCTGCTGAGGAAACAGAAAGCCACGGTGGCTGAAAGTGAGGGAGACAGTGTGCCGTTCTACGAGGATGAGGGGGAGCCTGAATTACTGCAGCCGGCGGGAAACGGCAGCCACCTGCTTTAAAGGGCGCCGCAGGGCAGGTGGTGGAAGAAGGGCGCGAGCCTACCTCGGTGAGTGGCAGTTACCGTATTCTCACGGTGAAGTTAAAGTTGGGCTCCCGATCCAAGACTGTAGAAGTATGGGCCATGATTGATTCGGGGTGTTCCAGGTGTTTGATGCACCCCGATGTGGTAGTGGCTCTGGAGCTACCCACATTCCCCTTGCAACGACCCATCGCCTTTACACAGCTGGATGGGTCTATGGCAGGTGGCAAACCGGTCACCCATTTCACGGGACGAGTAGCCTTGCAGCTGGGCAGCCATCGGGAAGGGTTATCCTTTGTAGTGGCTCCGGTGGGGGGTCCCTTGGTGGTTTTGGGGGTGCCCTGGTTGGTTCAGCAGAATCCTCAGATAAACTGGGTTTATCGGACTATCACTTTTAAGGATGGATTTGATCAAGCGCCCGAAGGGAGGGGTACCCCAGAGGAGGTGGTAGGGGTAGCGGCAGCTGCGACTCCGCATTGCCCGGCCTCTCCTCTGGAAGGTTTGCCGATTGAGTACCAGATGTTTGCTGATGTGTTTGGCGAAAAGGAAGCGGATCAATTGCCCCCTCATCGGAAAACGGATTGTGCCATTGAGCTGGTGCCCAACACCCAATTGCCCAAGCCAAAGATCTATTCCATGACGCAAAAGGAATTAACTTTGCTGAGGGACTTTGTGGACAAAAACTTGGCTCGGGGGTTTATTGAGCCAGCGAATTCACCGGTGGGGGCACCGGTCCTCTTCCGCCCGAAGAAGGATGGGACATTAAGACTTTGTACCGATTTCTGTGGGTTAAACGCAGTCTCAATTTCCAATAAATATCCTTTGCCTTTGATCAAAGACATGTCACATCTGGCGAAAGGGAAAATCTTCTCTAAACTTGATTTAAGAGAAGCCTATTACCGTGTACGGATCAAGGAGGGTGATGAGTGGAAAACGGCATTCAATTGCCCGTTGGGTGCATTCCAGTATAAGGAGTTGCCTTTTGGTTTGGCTGGGGCCCCTGGGGTATTTATGCAATTGATCAATGAGGTACTCCATGAGCATCTATTCAAAGGGGTACTGGTGTATCTGGATGATGTATTGATTTACACTGAAACTATGGAGGAACATGTGTCTCTGGTGAAAAGGGTGCTTAGTAAGCTCAGGAAAGCAGAATTGTATGCCAAACTGTCTAAATGTGCCTTTCACCAGACGCAAATTGACTATTTGGGGTATAGAATTTCAGATAAGGGCATTGAAATGGACCCTGCTAAGGTGCAAGCTATCGTGGACTGGGAAAGCCCCCGCACCCGCAGGCAACTTCAAAGTTTCCTGGGGTTCAGTAATTACTACAGATTATTCATAAGGGGGTTCGCTGAAATTGCCTTGCCACTAACAGAATTACTTCGAACCAAGGGACTTGGGGATACTCGAAGAGTAAAGAATCCAGGGGCGCTGCTGCGCTGGACGCCTGCCTGTCAAGCGGCGTTCGAGCGGCTCAAAGCGGCTTTTACCAAAGAGCCAATTTTGCAACACCCTGACCCCTCCAAACCTTTTGTGGTTCAGGCTGATGCCTCCGATTATTCCATTGGGGCATTGTTGATGCAAGCTGACGGGGCAGGATGCCTCAAACCGTGTGCCTACCTGTCCCGCAAATTATCTGAGACTGAAAGGCAGTGGCATGTGTGGGAGAAGGAGGCATTTGCAGTGAAAGCAGCATTAGAAGCTTGGCGGCATTTACTAGAGGGGGCCAATCACCCTTTCGAGGTGTGGACGGACCATAAGAACTTAGAAGCTCTTAGTACTCCTCGAAAATTGAGCCCCAAGCAAGTCCGTTGGGCTCAATTCTTCAATCGGTTTAATTTTCAATTGAAGTTTATTCCGGGGAAAAAGAATTTCCTGGCTGACGCGTTGTCACGGCAACCCCAGGACTCACGTGCAGCACCAGAAGTGGTCAGCACCCTGTGGACGGCGCCCCAATTGGGTATGCAGGCTGTGACGCGCAGCCAAACGCGAGCACAACAGCCAACAGCTGCGGACCCAGGGCAGCCGATTGCTTTGTCAATTCCTTCCCAGTTGCAACAAAAGTTTCTAAAAGAGTTGAAAACTGATACTTGGTTGCTCACAAACAAAGACAATGTTACTTTTGACCGGGGTTTTGCTTGGAAATCTAACCGTCTCTACGTCCCTGAGAATTTAAGAAAAGATGTGTTGCTCCGCGCACACGATGACAAAGTAGCGGGACATTTTGGGTTCGTGAAAACGTTGCACCTTGTCCGGCGGCAGTTCTGGTGGCCCACCTTACGTAAAGATGTCAAGGACTATGTCGCTTCCTGTTCTGTCTGCGCTATGTCAAAACGTAAGGCGGGTAAACCTCAAGGGCTGCTGCAGCCTGTGGCTACCCCAGCTTGCCCATGGGATGAAATTTCTATGGACTTTATTGTTGAATTACCACCCAGTCAGCGCAAAACTGTGATTTGGGTGGTCAAAGACTATTTCTCCAAACAAGCCCATTTCATCCCATGCGTGTCCATTCCTTCGGCATGTCAATTGGCCCGCCTGTTTCTAGTACACGTGTACAGGTTACACGGATGTCCCTCTCACTTGATTTCGGACAGGGGCACACAATTCACTTCGCAGTTTTGGCGGGCATTTCTCAAACTTCTAGGAACAAAGCAAGCCCTATCAACTGCGTGGCATCCACAGACGGACGGAGCCACAGAGGCTTTAAATTCTACGCTAGAGCAATACCTCCGGGCTTTTGTGAATTACCAGCAAGACAACTGGGTGGAGCTCCTCCCTTTTGCAGAAGTTGCTTACAACAATGCGGTTCATCAAAGTACAGGTCAAACCCCCTTTCGTGTCGCACAGGGCAGAGAGTTTGTACCCATCCCAGATTTACCGCAACCTTCGGGTGGGTCTACCTCGCCGGGAGACTGGTCAACGCAACTTGCAGACTCTTGGCCGGTGATTCAAAAAGCATTGGCTGATGCCCAATTGGATTACAAACATTATGCTGATTTGAAACGTGCCCCCCAACCTGCCTTTAAAGTCGGGGACCTAGTCTACCTATCGACTAAGTTCATTAAGTCCTCACAACCATCCAAGAAGTTGGCACCTAAGTTTGTGGGTCCTTTCCCCATTACTGCTCAAATTAACCCTGTAACTTTTAAACTTGACTTGCCACATAATCTGAAACGCTTACACCCTGTTTTTCATTGCAGCTTGCTCAAACCGACTATTCATTCTGACCGCTGGCATGACCAACCTCCACCTCCAACACCCATCATGATTGATGGTCAACAACACTTTGAAGTTAAAGAAATTTTAGATTCTAGACGCCTTCGCAATACTCTGCAGTATTTAGTTTGTTGGAGGCATTTCCCTCATCCAGAATGGGTCGCTGCCTCTGATGTGTCTTCTCTTGTCCTTGTTGCCCGTTTCCATTCCGCTTATCCCGCTAAGCCAGGTCCCTAAGTTTGTTTTTGGGGAGGCGGTATGTCATGTTCGCCGTTTCAATGTCTTTGATACATCGTAATGTTTCGCATGTCATTAGCTGGATGCGTGTTTCATCTTTCACGGGAGGATGGGAGTATTTATCTCTTGGCTCTGCTTTTGGAATGTGTTTGGGTTATCTGGTATGTTCAAGGTTACTTTCCCAGGCTAGCAGTTCTGACGATTGCCAGCACCTGGGACGGGCGGGGCTGTTGGCAGGGAGGCGGGGTACGTTCGCACCGAGGGTTTTAAGTTTGTATTTGGCGCGCTTTTGCTCATTCTCAGCTTTCTCTGTATTTGTCCTAAGTTCTCTAATAAATCAGATTTCATTTAGCAACCTCTTGTGAGTCTGAGTATTTGGGCTGGGCAATCATTACAATCTTCAAGCATATAAGAGTCTTGCTGCTGTTATCATATATAAGAACAGAGTTCCATGTTGCTTTTCAAGCCGTTGGTCCATCAAACCCAAGAGAAACAGCTCCGGTTTCAATTGAAAGCCCACTTTAAGAATCTTTTGAATAGTACTACATATTTGGTTCCAGCATTTCTTGGTTTTTCTACAAGTCCACCATAAATGATAGAAAGTTCCTTCCCCCTGTGAGTATTTCTAACAGGCATTTGATATCCCATTATACATTTTAGACAGTTTATACCAATGGTACATTTTATAAAAATTTTCTTTCAAATTATAGTTCAGAGTGAATTTCAGACCTTTGTTCCACATGTTTTCCCATTGTTCTATCATAAATAATATTGTACCCAAAATTCTTAGCCCATTTAATCATACAATCTTTAACATATTCATCTTCTTTGCCTCTATTAAACCTTAAAAAAAATCAAACCAACTTTGAATCATTATGGAAAAACAGAATCATACAGCCTTGAAATCAATCCACATACTTATTCTTAATTTCTTATCCTACCTCATAATAAACCAGAACATTTATTTGTCTCCATATTATACACAGTACATTTTTTATAAATGAATCAAGGAGCCTGAGTGCCCCACTTAGAAAGTCAGCAAAAAACTTCCCACATAACAGAGCCATCTCATTCTCAAAACAAACCCCGAGATAAGCAGACCAGTCGTTACCTTGCAAGTAGAATTGCAGCTTCTTCATGAACAGCACATATTCATCAGCTAGTATTTCTTCACATTCTGGATTCTCATGATCGGGAAAAATGCCTCCTTGATGAATCTCTTCCGCTCCTTTCAGAAAATCCTCAGCCAATTGATGCATTTTAAAAATAATATCTTGAACATCTTGCAAAATAGCTTGAGTAGTTTCATGGAGAATTTCTTTGAAATCAGCATGCAGCTCAGCACAGAGTCCTGAAATGGTCCCCTTAAGGTCTTCCATAATCCACTAAGTAAAATCTAGCTCCCTATGAAAGACTTCCAGAAGCTATTGAATGATATTGACAAAATGAAAAGTATGCAAACCAGCAGATACAGCATCCAAGGAAAGTGAACAGAAAGCTGAGAACTCAAACCATCAAATTAAACGTGTAGGAAAAAGTTACGTCCTTCAAGTTAGATACAAAAATAGTAGCAGAGAGATGATTATTTATTCTCAGTCTTCCTTAAATTTTAAATGGGAAGTAAGTCAGCAGTTAAAGGAAGGTTTTAAGAGTAATCCAGAAACATCAATGTATAACACCAGGAGATTCATTACTTCTTGCTGTGGAGAGTTTCTCTTGAGGTACAAAACTTAAAAATATATAAATTGGGTGATTTAGGAGTGAGAAAGACATGACCTTGTCCCAAAGGAGCTGCAGCATGGTCTGGAAAATCCCCCACCTCCTGTCTCCTCTTACCATATTAGCGCTGTTGATGATCCTCAGGCTACAAGGTGATGTTCTGAAGTACAAATGGGGTGATTCCAAGTGTTTTCTATCCATGAAAACACTCTAGGGCAACAGGAAAAGCCTGCCTGCACCCTGAAAAAGAGTCACACGCTGCCATGTCTGCCCGCCGAGCTCACAGGAAGTCTGTTCAGTTGGCCATCTTCCCAGAAGTCTCTCGGAAGTCATTTCTTTATATCTCTTTTCTCTCTCTTTTATTTTCTGCACTTTTAGCTCTGTTCTTTTCTTAGTTTCCTCTTTTTCTTTCTTTCTTCATTCTAAATACTAGTTCTTGTTAGTTTTGATCTTTCATATATAGAGACAGATAGATATAGATATAGATCTGAATTGAACTGAAAATTCTGATCAAACTGTCAAATCAGATAGGGCAGGTCTGAACTGATTAGATTTTGTGCATAAGCATGGAATCAACCTGATTCAGTGCTTTGAAATGAAATGTCAACTGTTTTCAGCTCAGTTTGAATCATCACATCAGACTGACATGATAATCTAAATCGAACTGAGAATTCAAAGTGGATCAGAGGCTTCCTGCTTACTTTCTTGCTAGTAGTTACTTTTAGAAGGCAGGCTGAGAATATGCATGAGTGTAATAATTCATAATTAGTGTCCTGTTTGCTTAGATCAGGTTAAGGGAGATGATAACTCAGAATGTGGCATCTTTATGAGTTTAACGTAACTCACAAGGTTTCAACACCTGAACAATACTGGTTATTTCTTTTTTGTACACTTATCTTCTAAACTCTTTCTAAGAGGCAGTTCCTAAGGCTCAGTTGTCCAGGACTGAGAAAGCAAAGAACAAACTTTTGCCAGCAGCTTCAGTGTACTGAAAACATATTTTTAATAATATCCAGATGGACCCACAAAAACAGCTTGCTCCCCATCCCTTCCCCCAAGTCAGTTGCAGGATAAATGAGATTCAAGTGGCTGAAGGAGGGGTAGATTGGAGGAGAGATCCTTGGTCTCCCCAAGAGACCTAAGATATGTCTGAAATACAAAACGCTGTGGTGGAAGCAGCACGTCCTAAGCAAACTTGGATGGAAAGCAGAGGAGAGGCCCAACTGTATGCCCTAGGGAATGGAAACTTGCACTTGGAGTGATCGAACAGGACAACCAACCTTTCTAGTCACACAAGGCTCACTCATTTGATCTGAAGTTGATATCCCTTTTATTTATGAGCCTCCTTTGAGAAACAGCCCCCACTTTTTCTGGGTAGCGGGTGATTTGATTACCTCCCCCCAAAAGAAAGGAAATGGGCTGACTTCATTCATCTGAGAGTGCAGAGTTTTTGCATTGCAAATGAAAATGGGAAAAGCGTGGCCAGGGGATGTGAAGTTGTCAGGCATGAAAGCCTGAATTCAAAAACATGTCATTCTCATGGGGCTGCTCGTTCTGCTCAGTTCATTTGTAAAGTTGAGGCAAATTTGCAGTCATTGTTAATATGGATCATTGGGGGGGCGGTGTAGCATCAAGATGGCTTCTTGGAAACACCCCAGAATCCTCTGCAAAGTTGAGGGGTTCCTCAGTGGTGTAAAAATTATCATTTTGAAATAAGCTACAGTTATTTATGTTCTGATAACATCTAAGCTTGACATGCCTAAAGACTATTTGAAAAGTACAGACAGTCCAACATATAGTTGTTGATGGAGCAGATCTTGCTCATTCTGAAATAACTTTGCTGGTTTATAACCCATTTTTGAGTGCAGTTCAGAGTGTTGATGTGGTGAGAGAGAGGGGGGCATTTCTCAGCACCTCTTTTATAGACTTCTTCAGTAGAGACTCACATAATGTCAACATTTTCATCCTTCTTGGCACCAGGCAAAGATACTCGCCCAAAATTTTAACTGCATTTTTAAAAGATGCTGCTATTTAATCTTCACCTGTGTACTTTAATGATTTGATTTAATTTTTGTTGAAATAAAATGTCCTGTTTCAAATAATTGTTTTCTTTCATTCTTTAAGAAAAGGCAGAACAAAAATTAATAGATTAATTCATAAATTTAAAAACAAACAATTGGCCAGTTAAAAATGGTTTAAGTGGCTGACATAGAACACTTAATGTTGTATGTTTTGGACATGACAGAAGACTTTCAGGACTTTCCAGAGCACAATTCTGTACATATGTCTTCCAAAATAAATCCACATTGTGTTATGAAGGCCCTGTCCTCATGTTGCAGTTTACAGTGGCACCAGAATGCCCTGTCAACCACAATCTTTCCCATATGCTAGCCAAGTGACATGGGCCTCATGTTGTCCCCACCCCTTCAACCACCTGGTTGTGTGGTTCTCAGTAGGGGTGGTAGAGGATGAGGGACATGAACGGGAGGGAGGAGGTAAATCCTTGATGTTGTAAATTGAGTCACCTGTCACTTCTGCCAGCAGCAGTACCCATGTCACTGCAGCCAGCCACTTCTTCCTCTAATCAGTTAGTGAAAGTAGGCTGAGGAGGGTTAGACCATCCCTGGCATTCAGTGCTGACTACTCCTCTTCTCTTCTCTTCTCTTCTCTTCTCTTCTCTTCTCTTCTCTTCTCTTCTCTTCTCTTCTCTTCTCTTCTCTTCTCTTCTCTTCTCTTCTCTTCTCTTCACTACTATGGGAGCCTATCTGGTTACCTCTGAGGCTGAGAGAGCTCTACCTATCCTCCTGGGTTTCTATATTCCTTTCATCCTCTTTTAGTCTCCTTTATGTTTGAAACTGAGTTCTCTCCAGGGTGTTCACCAGGTAAAGAAGAGAAAAGTCCCACTATTTTATATGTGGAAGAAGTGGAGGTGTTTCAGGAATCTACCTCTACAGGGTAGGGTTAGTTGATCATGACAAAATCTGTCTCCCTACTTTTTCTATCCTGGCACCTCCCTGTGTGTCTCCAGTTATATTAATCTAATTAGACCTGTTTGATATTGCTCAGTTAATTTAAAGGGGTTCATAAACTGACATGTTTATTGTTGGAGCCATTTCCCATGTTATTTCTTTAGTTCACATTATTTTCAACTAGTGGCATGCCCAGATGGGGTGTGAGATAAAGGACAGAAAAGACAACCCAAAGAAATCCAACTCTGATCCATGCAATACCTGCTGCAGCGGTCAATGTTTCCTTGCTGATGGATGACTTGTTCAGGGAAAGGGAGCAGTAGCAAAGTCAAAGAAAAAAGCAACTCTCTTTGCCTGTTAACAACTTGCCCACCCAAAATCAGGACAACATGATCCAGGTGGGAATTAGAATGGATGAAACCGAAGCAGAATGGGGTAAGCAATGCTGACAGTCAAGTTTATGATGGCATGGCTTTGTGCCAGTAGAAGGCTTAGGAAATACGGCCAGTAGGTACAGAATTATCTGTATCAGACAAAATCAAGAAGTCCTCTGATTATTATCCTATGGACTTCCTTGTTGGCCTTAGGCAGACTTTTTTTTTTTTTGCTTCCTTTCTCCCCACCAGACCATAATATGACTTACTTTACAGATCTGGTATTATGACAAAATGGAAGAAGAAGAAGAGGAGGAGGAGGAGGCAGCGGAGCAGCAGCAGCAGCAGAAGGAAATTTGGTCTAGGGGTTAAGGTGCTGGGCTAGAAACCAGGAGACTGAGAGTTCCAGTCCCGCCTTAGGCATGAAAGCCAGCTGGGTGACCTTGGGCCAGCCTCTCTCTCTCAGCCCAACCCACCTCACAGGGTTGCTGTTGTGGGGAAAATAGGAGGAGGAAGGAGTATTAGGTATGTTCGCAGCCTTGAGGTATTTATAAAAATAATAAAGGCGGGATAAAAATTAAATAAATAGGAGATTTTTCAACTTTTTATTTGGTTTTCTGCCCTAAAGTAAAAACATAGAATATAAATTGGAATTTAAAACAATGATTATAACAATAGTACCAAACTAATTCACATGATCAACTTGGACATTAACACAGGATATAGTTACTGAGGACAAGGCTTGTTTCATAGGCATACTTGTGGCTTAAATCCATATTATAACCCCCTGACAATGTGAGCAAAGAAAGTCAATATTCATTGCTTTATACTGAGCCTTTGGGGCAGAGAATGCCTGCAGCAATGAACCAGCCTGGAGGGGGTTTTGGGGGAGGGGGGGGAGGGCAAAGGAAGGGACACTTTTTGTTCTCAGAATAACATTTGCAAAGATTCCCTAGTCAGGAAGCATAGCAAGAGAGGATGTGGATATATGAGTATTCATATCCTGCAAAAATTTCAGTGCATAATGCATGCAGTGTTAGCTGTATGTATATATGTACAGTACGTATGTGTCTATCATCTCTCTCTCCCTCCCTATCTATCTCTCTATCATCTTCTGGTTAATGTGGAAAGCAGAATTTTCTGTAGCAAGCTTTTTTAGCAAGGATCCCAAGAGCCACAAGAAGGCATAAGTTGTAAGTTTTCTCTAAGGAATGTAATGGTTATTGCTAGTAAATCATGTGTCCGTACAGAAGCAGAACAAAGGGGTGGAAAGGTGCACATGAATAGTAAATGCTGCAGTTGACATAGAATTCTTCCTTCTTATAACATAACTATTAGAGCTCCCTTTATGTGTTCCAAAAAATAATATATAAGGTGCTATAGGGACCTGCCCCTTCAGTTGTTGGAATAAGTTTGAAGGACAATGTTCTGTAAAATATTAGAACCATATTTTGCTGCACTGCAAAATTTGATTATACAGATTTGTAATATCATGGAGGGGGCTGTAACTGTCCAGTTGAGCTGAGTGAGCAAACAGGAAGAGCTAATAGGAGTTTTCCTGGAAGTTCAATAGGAGGAAGAGAGAGAATGATAATAAATTCTGTGTTCTGAGGAATTATATGCTGAGCTATGAGGGGTGAAAGATAATCTGAACAGCTGCTGATTGAAAAGAGTGTGTACTGAGAAATGCTGATTATCCATTGTGAAATATTGGGTTCCTACCGAGTAAGCAGAGACTATAAGAGAAATATAAGACTGCTTGGATCCAGGGAGACCCTCACTGAGTGAGCTAACAGAAAGAGCTACCAGCAGTTTGCTTTGCAAGCTTGTTGGGAGGGTTCCTAAAAAAAATTCCCTCTAAGAGATTAAACTTGGCTAATGTGAGAGCCTGGGAAACTAGCAAGCAGAAATGAAAGCTTTTTATTGAGTGTGTTCTAAGGTAAAAATGAATGAACAGGAATGTACAACAGTGCCCTTTACAGAACTTTGTCTTCTTTCACAAAAACAACTTGGAGTGGGCTTGCAGCAAATTGCAAACTCATAGCAGACATGGAAGAAAAAAAAATAAAAAATGAAGATGAGAATTTATCTGTTCAGGGTAATAAAGTCTCTACAACAGAAATTGCCTGTAGAAGCAACTCGCCATAAGGAAGGAAGGTAAACCAAGTTACAAGTACACAACGGATGAGAGTAACAACCAGAAGCAAGACAAAAAGGAGTTATTCTGTACTGCTAAAGCTCACAATAAGGTTTCTGATGAAGCAGGTTCTGAGCATTCACAAGAAGAAAAAGATGCACCGCAGAGCAGACAGACTGTATCATCATGGCCTTTGAAAATCTTGGAAAAAATAACAAGGCCCTGGGGCTTGGATGGTCCACCCTTCCAGGTCGTAGAAAAGAATTGGTAAGGGAGAGAACACTGCTAGTCAGTGACTGGCGACCCAATATTGTCAATGTGGGAGAACTGGTTTCTGGCATGGTGGTCCAAGGTATCTAGACATTAGATAGACTGGTTTGGCCAAAGTTCAGTGAGGTTCATTCAGGGGGGGCGGGGCGGGAGATGTTGCTTTAAATTTTATCTGGGGAAGGGGTGTGTAGAAATGACAACTCTGAAATAAGAGCTTCAGATAAGAACTTTGTGCAGCATAGAAAGTGTATCTGAAGTACGCCCTTTCAAACCATTCTAAGAAAAATCAGAACATTGGCTCATAACGTTCATGGCTTTCTTGTTTATACATTACTGCTTCAAGTAAACAAGATGAACTGGAGCTCATCATTTAGAAAGAACAATATAATAGATGTAACAGAAACTAGGTGATACTGTATGATTCCCTTGACTGGAATATGGCAATTAAATAATACAATTTGTTCAAAAGGAACAGAAACAATAAAAAGAGAGGAGGAATTGCACTTTATGTTTTAAAACAATCTTGCTTAGAAATCCAAATAAATGAACTTGACAATGCTGTAGGGAGCATTTGGGCTGAAGTAAGTGGAGGAACATAGAGTTTCCATAGTTTGTTGATTCTCAGCTGTGTTGCAATACTGTCTCTGCCCTGTATCTGAATTCTTAGCAAACTGGATTTGTACATTTTTCTTTCCTTCTATGACCCTATATTTAAATAATTAAAAATCAGCTTAAAATGCAGGTTGCATAATTTTATGTCTGTAACTGTAAGCATGAATTACCCTTTAAAAGACCCTTGTTGTATTCAATAATATTCTGAGCAACACAAATGAGATTTACCAAACCGGGAAAAGTTTAGGATTGAAGATATTCAGGAAAAATAAACTGATGGGTACAGGAAGATCTGCCCTAGTGATGAGACACAGCCAAAGTGGATCCTTAAAATAAAAGAATAAATAAAATATATAATATATAATATAAATATATAATATAAAAATAAAATAAAATAAAAGGAAGCCCTCTTGTATGACATTGGATTGACCTGATTCTGAAATGCAATCATCTTGTTGCTTGGTTACTTTGAAAGAATGAGCTAAGGATTTCCCAAAACAGACATAAAGTTCTACTGCTCCCACTGGAAGTAGGTGATGCTTTATTATGAAGTAAGCTGACATATAAGAGACATGAGCAGATGTCACACAGGCTAGTATCGACCAATAAATTAGCTTCTACATTATGTGGCTATACCTGCAAAGCTTGGAGTCCATTCTCTATCTTCTTGAAATATGGCTGAATGTTCTGAGCATAGTAGTTGTACGGCTGTCAACTAAGTACATGATTATTGCCTGAATTTAAATGTTACAGTTCCCCAAACTGTATATAAAGAACTCTTATGCACATTTGGAGCAAAGCCCTACAGAATTCTTGAGACTTGTACAGGAATTGGCTAAAAGAGCTCATGGGCCTTACCGATTAGTTCCTTGAAATCTGCCATCATGTATTGGTAAGAAATAATAACTAAGAAACAGACGGTCATTAGAGAAATAGAACTGATGAATCAGAAATATCAGATTCAACAACTAGGCAAATACTAAGAAATTTACCACAATCTTTTCTGGCCTCTGTTTCAATGAGATGTGCCATATCTAGGACTTCCTGGGAAGAAGGAGTGAACTGATGACAGTTCCACTAAAAGCAGAGCTGACAACTGGCGGAATGAAGGACTGGTGAGTAGACTGTCTCTTCATAATTCCTCTCTGGAGAAAGAGAGGACTTGTGATCACCCACAAGTGCTCCAGACAGTTGCTCCTCGCAAGTAGACTGCAAGACAGCGGTCTCCGGTGGGTTTAGAGCTCTGGGAGATGAGGTCTGATCATCTTGCTCAAACCATGGTCAGCACCTTCAAAAGGACACTGAGTTTGCATATTTCCTTTTGTAATCACTTTTGGAAATTGCTTGTTAGCTGCTTTTCAGCTATTAGGAACCTTTGGATTGACAGGTTTTATAGCACAAGATGAGTTTCCTTCAATGCTTAGTGAAAGAAGTTTTAAATACAATTTTAAGGACTTAAAACAAATTCTTTTGGAATAAACAGCAAAATGGTGATTAGAACTTTGATTCTGGAAAGCTACAAACAGACTAAGGGTCCAGATGGATTTGAAATAAGATTTTGGAATTAATCATAAGAATCCTTCCTGTGGGAAAGTGCTTTTATTTTGAATTCTCTTAAAAAAAAACATGATAGGATGAGACTTTGAAGGTTGGACACTAGAGGGAACCAGAAGAAACTAAAGATTACAATTAAAGGAGAGGAACACTTAAATTTGACTTACTAATACAGAATGAAGCAAAATATTTTAACGTGGACATACTGAAGGATATTTTTGAACAATGGACTTAGAAGTTAATTTTAAGAGTGTCTGCCTCTATAGATAGGTGTTTAAACAGTGCTTATAAACTTTTCCCTCCATTACCCAAAGCTGCTTATCAGAAAGTCCTTTTTACCCAATGTAGGTAAAACACTTAAAGTCAATGTAATGGGCTCATGTGTAGTTACCCAAAGAAAAAACACTTTTACCCAATTTTGGGTAATTTACCCAGGTTTGGGAATCACTGTTTTAAAAGATGTTATGAAAGAAGAACAAGTTTTACCTGACAAGATTGAGACTGATCTGAAAGTGGTTTTAAAAATTAAATTCCATTGAGGTTACAGAATGACATGGAAAAAGATGCTATAGTGGACACACAAAAGAAACCGGCTGATGTCTTAATAATTAAAAGGGATATACAAATAACAAACCAAGGAAGTGACCTCGATAATTTTTCTATATTGGATTCAAGACAGTTAAAAGGAAGGAATATAAAGTTGGTTTATTTGATCAAGGTTAAACTAGATAGGTTGTTATCTCTGGTAACTCTTAATGGACTTTTGCTTATCAGGACTGAAACAACAAGGCTTTAAGGATTTGTTTATAGATAAGAGATGGGATATGGGAAGAAGAGGTCATTTGTTGTATTTTAAGAGAAGGTGATAAGTTACTAACATTGTTTATACTTTTTGTGATGAAGGGGGAAGTCATTTCTTTATTTCTTTTCTGTTTCTTTACTATATTATTTTTTCTTTCTTTTCTTTCTTTTCTATTTTCTTTCTTTTCTGCGCTATTTTTTTCTTTTTTTTAGTTTTTATCTTTTTAATCATAATTTTTAATAAAATTACTATATAAAAAAAGATTTGCCATAGCTAAATTGGATGATGCAATTTCTTTCATTTGTTCCATTGCATTCACTTGCTGGGGTTGGGGGGACACTTGATTCGTTCCATTGCACCTGGGGCGGGGGACATTTTTTTATCCGCCTGGATGCTTGTGTCCCAGTGCTCCAGGGAGATGTTAATGCTTACACTGTAGCATTAACTTCCAGTACTGCTTCCAGTAATCCTCCAACATCCTGACTGCAATGCCAAATCATGTTCATTTTTTAAATGTAGCTTTTCTTCAGTTTATTTGCATCCAGACTACAGAAGGCTATTGCAGCAAATCTGAAAGCACGTGCCCTTTCCTTTTCCATCTGTTCACCTGGCACTTCCAATCCAAATTGGATGGAAGCATATAAAGTTATTTAGCTTGCTTGACAGTGAGATTTGTTTAGCAAATTTGCTGTTTGCTTGGGCTTGCCGGAGCCTTTCCTTTCACAAGGGTGTTGAGAAGGAATCTTCTATTTATGTACCAGCTTGCTCTATTGCAGGTGGTAAACTGCACAGCATACAAATTTCCTTGCTATCACATCTTAGAGGTGGGCAGCACCCTCTTCTGGGCTTAATCCAAAGGCTTTGGCATTAGGAAGATGTTTGTGTGACAGTACAAAAATTCTAAATAGCTGTCCCAGGACTGTCTGTCTGTCTCTGTATTGCCCCCTTCTGGATCTGTCTCACTGATTCTCTGCGCTTTTAAGTTTCTAAGCCCGAGATTCTTTCTTTGCTGTTTCACCCACTACATTTTAAAGCTATAATTGTGAATATGTGTGTGTAAGTGTATATGACATGGCTGGGGTCATGTGGTTTCAGTCTGATTGCCCTCAGGTGTCATTGTGCTATGACTGTGTTATTGTTATTTTATTATTTATTCTTGTTCCACGGGTTTTTAATCTTGTGTTTGCTGCCCAGAATCGCAATTGCAAGATGGAAGCTGTATAAATCAATATACTGTAATAAACAAACAAACAAACAAATAAATATGGGCATGCAGAGTCTGTCACCAAGAAGCTAGGAATCAGAGCACCTCATTCAGAACTGACCCCTTCATCCGAAGCAGCACCGTGTGTGTAACGTTAACATATGTACAAGCAGCACCAGGAAGAACTAAGGAGAATGCTCCCTCTGTCTTTTCAGAAGCCTAAAAGCGAATATTGAACTATTTTCCCATTTCTGAAAAGAGCTTACACTGCAATGGACTGTGAGATTTGGAGGTGGTGGTGTCAGATCCTCTGGCACTAGTCATCTCAGCTGCCCTGAATGATTCTGCATGATAGCACTTCAGGCAGCTGAAGCATTGCTAATCTGCAATTAGCTTGTGTCTTCCTTTTTGTCTGGATAATTATTGATGAATTGCCCCAACATTAATTTTTCTTCCCAAGAGGTGGAGTTGCAGGGATGAGAGAAAGCTTTAATTACCGGCTACTTGGCGATTTTTTTCTTGTTTGAATCACAAAATAGTTCTGTAAATAGCAAAAGAATGCTGCCTGAATCATAAAACTAATGAGAGGGAAGTAGTTATTGAAGCTTCCTTTGGATCCTTCCTGAAAAAAATGCTCACCAGCCTGTCCCAAGAGTTGTTTTTCAACAGCAAACAAGTAGGAAATTGCCCTTTTGACATTGCCCTAATATCCCGGGTATTTTAGGGCATTGTCGGAATATGGTGAGTGGTTTTCAGCTTCCTCCTTCATGGTGATACTTGTTCTGTTGTCATCAGAAAGTCTTATAATGCGGTGCTACTTTGCAGTGTCTTCCTTTATCCACAGATGTTGAGGCTCTGTGGGAGGATCAACTACAACACCCTCTTTCTCTCTTTGCTCTGCAATCTCAAGCAGACACAAGAAAGTTAGACAAATTGTTTTATTGCCAGAAAATAGAAAATTAAGTCTTTGTGCATATAAAGACTTAAAAGACTTTTGGCTGCTTTTTCCCCAGCCTTGAAGGTCTCTGCCATCTGTCTCTGTTTAAGAGAAGTCTTGGGCATGTGAATCTGGGCCTCCCTTTCACTGCAATTGGGGCAAGTTAAAGGTGTTACCCCAGGGACAAGTCAGAGGCTGTCTCTGGGGCATCGTCTGTATCTTCTTGGCTCATAAACAAGCAGTGGTGAGGATTAAACCTTACCTGCCACCCCACCTTTACTCTTCACTTGCAGTTTCCAAAGGCAGAGAGGCCACTGGACACTGCACAGGCCATTACAGCACTGCTGTTGCTAACTAAGAAGGGCAGGAAGCCTCCACCCTCTTTCTTATGCTCATTCACAAGTGGTCTCACTTGGCAATGGCACTGACTTGGGCTGCCTTTATTAAGTAAGCCAACCTGCGTGCGTAGCTACATCCCTCCCCCTCTGGCATTTGTGAATGGACTTACTTGGTGGGAACAGTGGTTATCTATTATAAAGTTCACTCACCAAGTCAGCATGGGGGAATAGAGAAAGCATTATCAGATAAATGGAGAGAAGGCCAGTGGTTGTAGAAATGCACTGATCAAGCAAGACATCAGTCCCTGTTGGTGCTATTAGGTTGTATGGATCCCAGGAAATACCTCAATGTATGTATGGATGTTGTATGGTTCCCAGGAAGTGCTCAGTGCTGACACCAGGTCAACCAACCAACCAATGCTTTAGCTGTCTTTACTGAAAAGATTGATTCATAAAAAATCTCCCCAACTTAGATGTGAAAATCCTTACTCATCGTGGAACTCAAAAATCTAATAATGACAGTAAGGATGCTCTTTAAAAGCAAGTGAAGTGGACTGGCCTTTCTAAAAAGCCCAGACAATTGTGGAAGTAGTATGATTAGTAATAGGCTCCAGGCAGGCAGAAGAATATCTGGCTGCCAATGACAGAGCCAAGAAGACACAGAACATGAAAAATGTCAATGCACTGAGGGATGAGAAGCAATTTCCTAAGATGTCAACATACTGGGGAAAGGAGAGAGGAAAGAAAGAGAGAGATAGGATAAATGAAGAGGAAAAGTCAAGGCCAATGGTTGAAATTTAAGAAGAGAAGAAAACCACAAGAACAAATAGATTGAAAGAACAGTTATGCAGGGCTGATGAGAGATACTCACAAACAGATCTGAAATAAAAGCTCTGTCTTTCACCGCAGGACTCTGGCAATATAAAACACTGAGGAATATACAAAATGTAATCCTAATATTAGATTAATATTAATGCTATCTCTACCAAAGGTATCATGTTGCACTGTAGCCTTCTAGATCAGGAAAGGCCAGTTCTCCCTTGGCAAAAAAAAATTGTCTATGGAAGAAGACATGACAGATTAGTTGAGTGATGATGAGGCATTTAATCCTTTTCAGCAGTGATGTCTCACTTACGGAATGACTTTTCTACAGTGGTTCACTTGGCACCAACTGCTAGGTGTTAGGTGCCAGATGAATGCCAAGTTGAGAGGTTTTATTTCTGGTGATTTTTCAAAATTGCCATTTATCCTGCTGCTATCCTGTTCTCAACACTGTAAGCAGTACACATGATTTAATTTAGTTCTTTAAAAAAATAAAGTACAATTCAGAAGTGAACATGGATATCTCTAAAAAAATTAATGATCCCCTGCTTTGAGAAACTTGAAACTAGGATATTAAGGCAGAATCCCTAGAGATGCCGAGTAATAAGATTGTAAAAAAAGCTTTCTTATTAAGTTAATGGAAAAGGCTGAAAACTGCATTTATATGAAGACGGGTAAGGGTTCTTTGAGCAGGCATAGGGCACACCTTTTCACCTGCATCTCCATTTCTGTGCAACAGACGTCGTGTTTTAAGGAGGCCACTAGATTCTCATTTTGATTGGGGGGTGGGTAATGTGTTCTATAGAGATAATATAAATAAAATAAGGCAGGGAACTGCCAGCCTTCACCCAGAGGGGCGATTTCCTTGGTCGGTGTGTTTGAAGTGGGGAAGCAGACCGGGGTCTCTTGAATCCGGAACACACACACGGCCGGAACAGATGCCGCCTTATCTGCTCAGCTCGCGCCTTGCCGAGCCAGCCAGGACTCAAGGGAGGCTGCTCCGCAACCGCCACCTCTCGCCGCGTGTGGGCAGGGGAAACTGCCCAGGGCCCAGGTGAGGACGAAGAAGACCGAGAAAGCGTTGCTTTTGTCTTGCTTCGCCTTTCCGGCACTAGGGAGATAGTCAGGCGCGGGATGACAGGCTTCGCTGCGCTACGAAGGGCCCGTTGTTCCCCGGCCTTGTCCGGAGGAGCTTCCGGCCGCTTCGCTCCCGACCGCCTTGGGTGCTTTCCTCGCTGGCCTGCCGGTGCTCCGCGTTCAGAGGAAGCTCCCCCCGCCGCCCGGCTTAATAGGCCCTTTCCTGCCCTTGATGGCACCCTCAGGCAGCGCGGCGACGGCTTCCTAAATCACTTTGAATGGATTGGAAGCGCTGGCACTGAGGGTGGCCTTGGGGCCCCCTAATCCTGCTGAGCAGGAAGGCTTTAATAGGAAAATGTTTGGCTGGAAGTTAGAAGGACAAATAAACCCGGTCCGGAGACAATCACACAATCTTATTTGCCAAATAAACAACTTTCGACCACTATCACCTCCTTGCAGAATGGTGTAGTGGTTTTTTTAAATAGGTATTTTTTGAGGGGTCTTATGGTGATGGGGAATTTGGATGTGCATCTGGGGGCTGTGGAGAGACTGCAACATCTTTAATTAAATTTAGTGAGTTGAATTCTCAGGTTGATGTTATCGGGCCTGTTAGTAATCTGGTTCATGCCCTCTGCAGAAACCACAGCACTTGGAAAGGCCCTTTTGCACTACACTGTTTAAAAACTCTTATTTTTGGAATGCTGTTCCCCCATACAGATTTGATTTGTGTTATTAATTCTTACTCCAACACCAACTGTTATAAGGCAGGTTTTAAAAAGCAAATGAATGAATGAAACTGGAAGCCATGTACCGGTTGATGAAATCTTCCTGTGTGAGGGACTCCCCAAACTCAACACATTGTACTGTTTAGGAGAGAATTCTCTGTACATGGGTAACAATGGCAGTGGTAGCTTTCATCTCTAGTGATGTATTTCTGATCAAGCACACAGCAAATTTAAAAAATTGGCCTTTTAAAAAAAGTGATATATAAATAAAAATAAGCCTACCTCAAGGACAGTTGGATGATTCTTTATTTTCTTTTTCCTAATGCAGACTGGAAAACAGAAGAATTCTGTAATTAAATTCTTCTGAACATAACACTGTTGTCTTAAAGACCTTGGAAAGTTTCATTGTTGAAATGTAATGAACGCATCTAACATCATGGCATTCTGGGATTTACTTATTGTTTACCTTCATACTCTGACAGAGATGGGGAATTTGTGGGCCTTTCACAGTCTTGCTGAACAACGAGTTCTTGAAGCCCAAGCCAGCCTGGTGAGGGAAGTTGGGTGCAGTAGTTCAGCAGCATTTGGACAACCACAGGTCCCTTTGTGTCATCTGTAAATGGATAAGTGAGTGGAGCATCTTCAGCTAACAGGACTAGGGTGGAAATGTGATTTTTAAAAAGGGTGATTCTGTATCATCACACTAATTCCTGCTACCTGTACAGGCAATATCTTAAAGGATTTAACATTTCGTTGTTGAATTGTTTGAGAATTACGTTTACGAGAAGGGCCTTACTGGATCAGCCTAAAGAGATAAGCGCAGCATCTGGTTCCTACAGTAACCAACTAAACTGATTATTGAAAAGCCCAGAAAAAGAGCATGAACAGTAGAGCTGTTACTGAGATACAGTATATTGCTTCTAGTACTGGAGCTAAATATCTTCCAGTTAAGGAAATATTATTGAATAATAGCAGGTATGGAATTAATTTTTTGTATGTGTAATGTACCAGTCCCAGCTTCCAATTCCTAATTCCATTGTTACAAGCCTGAAAATATACCATTTTTTTGATGAAATGATAACCTCCATTCAGCAACCATTGTGGATATATGTTATTACGTAAATGCTTCTATTAATTGACCGAGCTGTTGTGATGTCCCAGAAATCTGGAAGAAAGCTTGAAGGTCATGAAAATGATGAAGGGAAGACTGGGAGCCATTCCTCATTTGCACTGAACTGTGATAAAAATATGCCCCAATAAACTCTGTTCTGCTGTGTCTTCATGACATTGTCTACCTTTGATCTCCAGCCATACCTTAACTTAGTCTTAAGTTATACTTAGTTGGGTTTAGGTAGTTGGATTTAGATAGATTCCCTTTCCTCTTGCTTCACAAGACAACTCTCTCCTTGCTTGTTTGCTGTTATTCAGGATGCTCTTCAACACAGGTTTAGTGGTCTTCTGGAATAGTGCTAAACACATATCCAAGAGAAGCTCAACTATTAGCTGATATCAAAATTCACTTTCATTTTGCTGAAAAGTTTTGTGTGGGTGTGTAAAGGGAGCCTCACTATCAACTGATATCACTATTCTGGAATAGGACTAAACTTGTGTTCAAAAGCAGCTTGACTATCAGCTGAGATCAATTGACAGACAGGTTCCCTTTGAAAACACTCATGCAAAACATTTGTGCAAAACCAGAGCAAGTTTTGAAAGGTTGCTAAACCCTTCTGTCTGGCCATCTGTCAAAACCTGCCTCTTCCCCCAGCTTGAGTCCATATCATTGATGTTTTCAAGCTGGCTGATTATGTTTGTGGGAGGGGAGGGAAACAGCCCTGGAAAATCTCCCAATCCCTGTCTTTAATATACCCCATACATCCATAAATAAGGACTGCAACTTTCGTGGCCTTGTGCTAGTGGCAGAATAGGGAGCAGCACATTTTGTACTGATACAGTTTTATGTTGGTTAACAGACTGTTGGATATCACTTTAATTCAGCTATAAGGAAGATCTCTGAAAAGAGGTGTTACATTAGTAAACATCACCGTGTAAGAACACAGGATCTTGAATGAAGGAACTGTAGAAAGAATAGGAGAAATTGAGCAACTGGAAAACATGGAGTTAAAAAAGCTCTGGTATGGAAGAAGGGAGGAGATAAGCAGAATGGACTAGTAGGAGAGTGTGAAGAAATGAGAGAAGTTGTGGTAGGAACATTGATCTAACAGAGGTAACATTAGGGAATATCAAAGACCACAGTGAGTGAAAGGAAAAATGAATGCGGACACTGATTTAGACCTCTGCCTCTTCCAGGGTCTTGTGGTCTTTTTACATGAGTCTTCTTAATTTCCTTACCTCTGAACGGCTGTGACTGTGTACTTTCTATCCCCTCCAAAGCCTGCAGACCAGAATGCTTGAAAAAGAGAAGTTTCTTGCTTCCTGCTTCAGGGTGAAAGTATATTGTACAGGAGAAAGGTCAGGTATGATGCAGAGAAACTGGGAACTCTGCTCCTCCTTGGAAGCTTTCTGTTTTATGTGACAAAAAACAGAAGCTAGAAGAGATGCCCCCACTCATCCATCCCACACCACCCCCATTTCTTAGAGTCTGGCTTCTGTAGGGAAAGTGGTTGATCTGGATGTTATGTGTCATTTGGATAATTTTAAATTCTCCTGATAAGGGCTACCATGTGGGGTACTAACCATGCTGGTGGTGTCTCTGTATGGAGATTATAAAGCTGTAAACTAAGAACCTCCTCTGAGGTTGCTGTTTGCTTGGCAACTTCTATCAGCCAGAGACACTTGCAGAATATTTAGTTAAGGAGGGGGGTCCAACCAAGCAAAAGTTGGAGATTCTTTAACTATACTGAAAGGTTAAAATGGAATACTCATCACAATGAGTAGGGAATGTTGATAGAGAAATGTAATTTAATTAGCATCACACTTCACTATAGCAAAATGATATGTGTAAATGTGTGCATGTGTGTTTATATATGAATGACAAAGCCTCTTTTCAAAGAAAAACATTTGTTCCATATGAGCTGTGTGGAAAATATCAGTTTGATCTTCTTTGTATCCAAGAGGAGGAGAGCGAAGTCGAACTGTCTCTTTGAGCCACGTCCCTCTAATTTGGATGAGCCCATTGGCTAGGCCTTAAGCAAGCGGTCATGCCTTCGGTGTGCCAGATGGGCTTCTTAAGTTCTCCTTACATTGCCACCTGATATATGGCTGTATTTTCCCTGGAGTGGCTCATTGGTCCAGTCCTGCTTCTAGGTGTGTGAGATGTTTATCTTGATCTTTTTTTTAGAAGTGCTTTTTTCAAAAAGGTGAATAAAGAAGCAGAAATTACGTAACCCAAGTTTCCCTCATTGCTATATTCCCATACTAGGAAAACTTCAGATGCTGATTTTTCTCCCTGCCATACCACTGTTAAAGGCAGGGATTCCTTATCTTTAGGAAAAAACAACTCCTTGGGGCTTTTGGAACTAGTTATGGAGCCTGTCATATTTTATGGCCCAGGTGATCTTCCTCAAGGGCTCACACACTGTTGTTGTTGTTGTGAACAGCCCAGAGTTGTGTTTAAGATGGACGGCTGTAGAAATATTTTAAATCAATCAATCAATCAAATATAGTATTAACCACAGACACACATTTGTGATTGGAGATCTTATGCAACAATGCCCACTGCTCATGATCTTGTGAAATTTTGACATTTTAAAATTCTTACTTTATTGAGGTGCTGGTAGACTCTCTAGTATCCACAAGCACCACACTGATGGCCTCCAAAACAATTGAGAGATCTTGAACTTGTCCCCAGGAATGATTTTATACTTTCCATTTGAGTATTTCCATGAAAAGGAATGTTGGAATTGCTTTGGGACAACAGACATGACTGATAGCTTCTTATCTCAGGTCATGACTTCTGTGATCTTGAAAGATTCAAAAGGAAGATATCTGGATATCATAAAAAATTGCTAAAGCAAAAAATTTAGATTCTCACAATATTCCTGGAAATAGATAATTCCTGTGAGTAGGGAAAAAAAACAGTTCAATATGTGAGCCAGCTCTTTAGATACTTCAATTGTGTAAAGACTTATTTAAATTGCAAACTGGGCACCACCGCCCTGCATTTCCTTTGTCCTTGAAGATTTAGTGCAACCTAGTAATTACAACACTTAACCCCTGACTCTGTATTTGGTCTGCACAGTTTATACTGGGAGTGACTTTGAACAAGAGATCTCATGGCTTAACCATCTGGCTTAATTCTGGGATTTCCTTTGCTTTTCCCTATCTCCTGTTGTTTGTAATGTCTAATGAAGTCTTCTGAAGAATTTTTGAAAGATGAAAATAACACTCCTTTCTGTTATCTTGGTATTACTGAGTGACAGCTTTTGGAATGTTTTCCCCTGGACTATCACAAGTTTGCTTTTTATATAGCTATTTTTATACGACAATCTTTAAATTGAAGAATTTTTCTTCAGGCTATGTATACACTTAGATCCTAATGGAGTTGGTTTTTATAAACTGCAACTGCAAAAATCCGATTAGCTAGACTTAAACCTCCCAGCCATTTTAAGTGAGTTCTACCAATGTAAACTTGAAAGTGCTAGTGGTATTGTACTAGCATTATCAGAGCAAATGCCTGAGATCAGCATCAGCTAGCATCTGTTAGAGCTCCCATCTCGGTAATACAGGCAGTCCTTGCTTAACAGCCACAATTGAGACCAGAATTTTGGTTGCTAAGCAAAGCGGGCATTAAGTGAGTCCGACCCAATTTTACAACCTTTTTTGTGGCAGTTGTTAAGTAAATCACTGCAGATGTTAAGCGAACCACGTGGTCGTTAAGCAAATCATGTAGTTCCCCACTGATTTTGTTTGCCAGAAGCTGGCTGGGAAGGTCGAAAATGGCGATCACATGACCATGGGACACCGTCATAAATGTGAACCAGTTGCCAAGCGCCCAAATCGTGATCACGTGACCGCAGGGACGCTGCAGTGGTCATAAGTGTGAGAACCAGTTGTAAGTTGTTTTTTTCAACACTGCTTTAAGTCCTAACCATCACTAAACAAATGGTTGTTAAGTGAGGGCTACCTGTAGCTCCTTGCCATTATCCAGAATGTCTAGCTGAACTATATCTTTTCCTTCATTTCTGTTTAATAGCCATCTTTGCCTGCAAGCAAATGCAAAAGAGAGTAGGCCATTCTCCATTCTCTACTCAGCTAGTATGTTCCCTCTGGGTGGATTGTGCCAAAGGGATAAAACTGACCCATGCATGATGGTGACAATGTCAAGAAGGAAAGAAGCACTAAGAGGGGGGGAAATTTTGTTCAAAGACCTCCACCCCAAAACTAAAGCTAGCATTGTCCACTCTCTGTAACAATGCAAATACTGTATGTAATGCCCATTTGATATTCTAACATGCTTGAAGGGCAGCAAAACCAGCCAACCAACCAACCAAGCAACCAGCTGTGGTAGAAAGCTATCCCAGCATGCCTGAGATAGGGTGGGGAAAGGCCAGCAAATGAAAAAATGGCATCTACCAAATGAGATACATGATTGTTCTTTTTTATGATACTGCCATTTCATAGTGTCATGAGGTGCTCAGCAGCTGCAAAAGGAATCAACTATCCATTCTATTACTTAGATTAAGACATTATTCAAAGAAAGAAGAAAGACATACCAACAATATGGCCCTAAATAATCTTCTGTGTTTAGGCTGTGTATTTCTTTACATTGTCCATTAAATCAACATTTTGCATGCAAATGCAATGTCAGATGAATGATATGTATGAAACTCAACTCTCTTCCTTTAAAGGGGATTTATTTATTCATGCATTTCATTTATTTATTTTCTATTCTGCCTTTATTATTTTTATAAATAACTCAAGGCGATGAACATACCTAATACTCCTTCCTTCTCCTATTTTCCCAACAGCAACCCTGTGAGGTAGGTTGGGCTGAGAGAGAGTGACTGGCCCAAGGTCACCCAGCTGGCTTTCATGCCTAAGGCAGGACTAGAACTCTCAGTCTCCTGGTTTCTAGCCCATTGCCTTAACCATTAGACCAAACTGGCTCTGTTAAATTTAAATCTCTTTCTACTTCTATGTTCCTTTATATAGCTTGAACCTTCAGCTTCATTATTCAGCTATCAACATATCTTGGATGTTAAAAAACTGCAATTTCTACCTCCGCTGGTTTTCTTTTCTTTTTTCTTTTAAAAAAAAGTACTATATATTCCCCGTTTTATTCTATAGCTGTGGAAGGATGTACTAGTGTTCCAAAACTTTGGAAAAGTTTTTACATTCCAAAAATTCTGTGCTTCTGTTGCTCTGCTCCCATTTTTTTTCTTAGCTGCTTGCAGATCTTTGGTCCCTGGCATCCTTTTCCTGCCCTCCCCATTCACAGAGCCATAGTAAATTTATTTACCTCCCTTTAAACCCCAGCAGCTTGAGACCCTTGAACTCCATTTCCATTTTAATTAATAAAAGAGCTCCAGTTTTGATAACTACATATTATTTATAAGGGAGAAAAAGGAGATTATGTTTTATCCATCTCTGTAAACTGGAGGAAAAGAGACAAACCCACTTCTTAAAATGCTGCAGGGACACAATCTGAGGCAGACTTGTGCAGGTTTAAGCCCATTGAAACCAATGGGCTTTGGCATGCTTAGCTTGATGTAGGACTGAGGTCCTCAACATTAACATTTCCCCTTGTTCATCCATCTGGAGCAATTGCTGGGGATTATTTTTTCAGGCAGGAGTGTTGACAGTTTTCCCCTGTTGGGTGTCAAGTATACACATGAAGTAAATAATAGCTGGGCTTCAGCTGTCTAATGAAAGGAATGCCCTGGGGTTAATGAGGTGCTGGAAAACAGCAGAACTAAATCCAATATTACTATTTTCCAGCTTGCAGGTTTAATTAGAAATCCCAGTCACCTGTGCATACACAGGGCAGTTCCGTTTGCAGCCTGTTGGCAACCCAGCCCCTTGTACTCATGCGAGGAGGGAGGCACTGTTGGACAGGGTTAGCCCTCTAGCTTGCTCTGCTACTTCCTTCTGCTACATCTGAGTTCTGTTCCGGTATAATGCCAGCCCTCCACAAACCCAGTCTGAAGTGGTATGGAATATCTGTGAAGCCAAGAGGGGTTCTTGTCTTTCTCCTTTCCTCTTTTTCTGCTGCAAAGGAGAAGCCCCCTCACTTTGTCTTTTTGGATATATCTGAGTGTGGGTGTGTGTTAGCAAGAGTCCAAGCTTGGACCTTTACAAATTTGGTGGCTGCTGTGTTCTCACAGGTACTTAAACCCATCTTTTCAACAATTACCCATCAAAATGAAACTGATCTAGGTCCAGCATGGTAGTAGATACGGACTAATCCTATATTTTTGTTTAAATGTTCAGCTATTGGATCTTATATGAAGAGTAGACCACTAGTACATAAAGAATGCTAATACAACACTTGTTTTGAAAACAAAAAGTGGATTGCAGAAGATGGATGACATGGGGGCAAGTGGAAGCATGTGTGTAGTTCTAAACTTGGAGTGTGTTAATAGAAGAGGACATTCTACCCCCCTTGCGGGGCTGAATATGGTAATTAGATATTTTTCCCTGCTTGGAATTTCAGAGATGTGTTTAAAGCCTGCATATGTGTGGCAGCACTGGGCTGAAATTGTTTGGGCTTGGAAGCTAAGCAAAGTATGCCTTGGCTCATGGGAGACTATCAGAGAATTCCAGGACTGTAGGTTAGATTGGGAAGTTGAACAAAAAGATCCCAGAAGAAGGTAGTGGCAAACCGCTTCCATATTGTTGCTAAGAAAAGTGCATGGATGGGATTTGGGGATGTCTTTACTTTTAAGACCAGTTGGCACCTCCCAAAACTGGAACCATGGAGAGGTTGTGGAGAATTCCTAAAGTACAGGGGATGTGCTAGAAGAATGGAGAAGAGCTATATGTTGTTCCAGTCTTCAAAAAAGGAAAAAAGCTCCAAGAAACTACTGGTCAGCTTGACATCAATACAAGGGAAAATCCTTTTAAAGACTATTAAGTAATGGATTTGTAAATACCAAGAAAGGAACAAGGTAATTGCTAGAGGTCAGTATGGTTTTTTAAAAAACAGGTCATGCCAGGCAATTTTTCTTTTTCTTTTACAAAGTGACTAGATTATAGACTATAGACCAAAAAATGCTATGGATGTAGTGTACTATAGACTTCAGTAAGGTATTTGATAAAGTTGACCACCATCATCTTCTTGATAAGTTGGAACAATGTGGAATCGATGGTCCCACTACCAGAACGATTCACATCTGGTTGGACTGCTGTACCTAAAGCATGTCCCTTAATGGATCTATGTGCACATGAAAGGAGGCATGTAGTGGGGTACCTCAGCACTGGGCCTAGAGCTCTTCAACATTTTTATAATTGACTTAGATAAGGGGATAGAAGTGGGGGTAGGGGGACATCTTACCATCTCAGAATATAGGCTAAAGGTTCAAAAGGATCTTGATAGACTTGAACACTGAACAAACAGTATGCAACAATGCAACCTAAGAAAAAAATCTGATGGCTTTAATAGGGTGCCATGTAGTTAGATAGCGAGAGATGGTGTGGTTTTCATTTAGTCAGCTTTTTGCTTTGTTATATGGTTGGAGAGGAATGAATGAGGTAATTTGGATCATAGACAGGAGAAAGTTTGGAAGGAGTTAGGACAGGTCACAAATGGAACAAATCTGAGAGAATATGATTTGGAGCTGTTTTACATCTAGTCAGTCACTGAGACCTGCTGGATCTGCTGGAGATTCTACCTTCTCCAGATTGCTACTGTGGTTGGATTGGAACAAAGACTAGAAATAACAATTCCAGAGCTTGCAAAATGCATTTTCAAATGAGTGCTCATGCTTGTTGCCCCCAAACTGGCTAATTTCTAAGATCCTTTATGTTTGATTACAGATTTCCTGCTCAGAGATCTAAACTTGTGTGGATCGAGAATTGACCAATATGCTTTAATCTCCCTTTCGTTATGTGCTCCCCTCCACAATCCATGCATTTATGTACATATATTTATTAATAAGAGAACCAGTTTGGTGTAGTGGTTAAGGCACTGGGCTAGAAACCAGGAGACTGTGAGTTCTAGTCCTGCCTTAGGCACAAGTCTGCTGGGTGACCTTGGGCCAGTCATTCTCTCTCAGCCCCAGGAGGCAGGCAATGACAAACCACTTCCTTGCCAAGAAAAAACCTTGCCAAGAAAACTGCAGGGACTTGTCCAGGCAGTCGCTGAGAACTGGACATGGTTGAATGGATGGAAAAAAAATTATAAATATATATCTGGTGGTTTGCAAAACAAAAATCCCATATTAGAGAGTGATCTATGGCTGGGGGGTGATGTTGAATGATGTAAAAATGTAAAAGAATGCTCCTGACCATGACAATATGCCAATTAATCTGTATTCAAAAGCACTTCAGAGGCTCTGTAGTACTTATGGCATGGTATCAAACCTGCATGGAGAAGCTGTTCACAGTGGTTGCTAACTTTATGATATTACTCAAAACGCTGAGTTTCAGAATACCTTTTGAAGTATGTGAGTGTATATGGAATGAAGGAAGATCTCATGTAAACAATATATAGCAACAACAGGACACTAAAACACCAGGAATAAGACATCAAACTCTACAAGGAGTGATTTTGAAGAAATGCTGAAGCTGATCATAAGGCACAGGAAGGGGAAGAGTGTAAAGAGGCATTCCCCTTGCCCCCCAGAAAAGGGAACTCTGTGTGGGCTGCGGAAGGACAGCAGAGTTTCCAATGTAATAATAGTTGCAGTTTTCAAAGGAAAGCTGGCTTTTCTTTGAAAAACTGCCAAGGGAGAGAGAATATATCAGGTTATATATCGTGGCAGTCTGGGCCATGAACACTGCAATAGGAGGGGAATGTTCAGCTGGCAGAATAAACAGTTATCAGTGGGGGGGAGGGCATGTTTCATATCTAGCATTTGTTTTTAAAAACAGTGCACTTCTTTTTCTATTGGGTTTTATTGCAGTTTTATTTTATGTATTGTTTATTCAGGGGTGTCTGCAATGGGACAAGGGGAGTAGACTGACATCAGCAGTAACTGCAGATGATGCCCTTTTCTAGATGCGTCATGTTATTGCATGCAAGCCTCAAGGGCAGAGTTTGTGGTACGACATTGCAATGCCATGACCCCCTTTTTGACAAAAGCAGCAAGCTCCTGTGGATGGCACTGTATTTATGTTACAGTATTTTGTGCAAATGCTTGTCAAGACCTCAGAAACAAGTATGTAAAGCAAACAAAACTTTTCAACCACCAAGATGCACAACCATCTTGAGAAGCTTATAAATTTTGGATATAATTCTGTGTACATTTAAAACAGGGAAATATCTTCTTGAGCTGAGGTTGACTTTTGGTGACTATATGGGCATATCTGTGCAGTTTTCTTGGCAACAATACAAAAGTGGTTTACTGTTGCTTTCTTCCAGGATGATCTGATCTAATCTGATCTGATCTTCCAGGCTCATTCTGATAGATCACCACAGATGCCTGATAGATCATGATAGATTCTGGTGGATGCTAGGGAAATTTCCCTGCAATATGGTCAGCAGTTCTGTTGAGTGTCAAAGGGAAGTAACTGAGATTCACCCGGGCTTCGTCTCTTTATAGAAGAGTCTGAGATGGTGGTTTGGGCAACACCTGGCCATGTGATCTGGTACTTTTTTTGGCCCCTAGATTCTAATGAAGTGATCTTGTGCTTTGATAGCCTAGGTGGCTTGTTTGAGGCCCTCTGCAATGCTATCATTACACGATCCGATCTCTGTCCTCAAGCAATGCAACAAATTTTGAATCTTGAGGAAATGATGTGTTCTTGCAGAAAATTGATTTGGGATTTTAGTTAGGAAATGGGTTGCAGGCATTCATAGAGCTGCAGTGCCAGACTTGGAACAGGCAGTTCATTGCTAACAGAATGTTCCACAGCCATATCCTCTTCCTATCCACTTTTTTCCTACTTTTATGGCTCCTGTGGGGCTAGGTTGGAATAAAACAGGCAAATATTTAAGTTGTAAATTTTCTTTAGTTAGAAGCACAATACACAAACGAATACAACCAAAGCAAACAGAGCTCTATGCAGGTAGTCTAATGTAATCCAGGACAGTGAACCAGTAGGCTCTCTTTATCCAATGAGAAACATGTCATCATCTCTTGCAGTTTACATTCAATCTGCTGGGCACTTCCGGACTTTTCTGCAGACATTAGTTTGCACAGGACACAGGACAATGCAGGAACGAGCAATGTCTGTCTTTCAGCTTGAAGGTTCTGAACTGTATGCAAGGTGGTAGGACCCTGTAATAATTTTCATTCAGTTCTCCAATATTTATTTCCCAACTCTTGCCCTCCAATTCGAATGACTGTTGTGCATGTAATATCTGCCTTATCTTTATAACAATAGTATAATTACACTTATGGGCTTATTCTTTCAGAACCAGAGATATTCATGGAATTAAACCAGTTTAAGAAATCTATACAGTACCTCTGATCTGCATATTAATAAAGGGTCCCACATATCTCGTTTTTGCCCATCTGGCAGAGTTTGTGCATTTCAAGTCCCTTCTGTTAAACAGTGTTCTCTGTTACGGCCTTGGAGGCACCTGCCCTCTGGAATAGTATCCCTCCAGAGATCCATATGGCTCCCACACCGAAGATGTCATGCAAGGCTATTTTCCCAGGCCTTGGGACAAAGTAGTGGGTGAGCCACTGTAAGATTTTGTTTTGTTTAATTTTGTTCTGTTGTATTCAATCTATCTGAATGCATATCATCTGCTTCTCTTTTATTATTCGGCTTTTATTATGTAAAGCACTCAGAGTCACCTGGAGTAGAGCATTTTTGAAATGAATGTAAATAAATAAATCTCACATGGAAAAAGAGCAGTGAGAGTCAGTTGACTTTCACTAGCCTATAGCTAGGGAATCTGATCATTCAACCACACAGCAATTTTATCATCAGGCTATGTTGTATGAGAACTGGGTAGGACAATGTTGTGGAATGTGAATACAGACAAACATTAGATTCTGTTATAATTCTACTTATCTCTGCTGTTCAAAAACAAAAGCAAAAACACAACTTTTGTAACATGTTGCACTGATGCAGTTCTAGCCCAGATTGGCCTCAATCAACAGTAGGCAACTGAGAGATCATATGGTCCATAGATTGTGAAATGGCTGGCGGGAGAAATTACAGTGTTCTAGAGCCAAAAGTCAAGTTGTAACAATATTAAGTTGATGACTGCTTTTAATCAGAGGCAGTGTTCCCATGGTTTATAGGGCTGGTCCATCAGATCTCTGGCTTGGTGGGAAACAACTGGCTGTACTGGAAAACCTCACATCAACACAGGGAAACCAATGCATGGACCCACATTTTTAAGTCATGAGATTTAGGCACACAGTTAAACATTTAAACAGCACTGATTTCAGTCTGATTGACTTGTATAATTTTCAGTCTGATTGTAATAAGCTCCTGTGATTTAAACCATTTGGGGGTGGGGAATTATATATTCTATACCAATTATTGTCTCTGGTTAAAATGGAACAGCTTAAAGTGAATACACTTTTACATAATAAATAAACATACATATTTCATACATCAGAAATAAGAACCAAAGCAATATTACTAAAAGAAGAAAATATTAGCTTTTCTTTGTCCTTGGTATACAGTCTATTTGTTTTAAACGGTAGGATAGTTTAAGTATGTTTGATTATGCTTCTGTGAGATATGCAAGTATTCTTAAAAGCTGTCTTACATAACTTTGAAACAGACCACATGTTCTAAATATGTGCTTTCAAAATGGGAAGCTTTATTATAGGCTGTTTATGGCTATGGGAACTGTACCCTAAGATAAATGCTTTTCTAGGACTGTTGATTGATTTATTTTGTAGGTAATGCTATGGTATGCCAAGATATTGTTGGGGCTGAATGGATGTTTTAGAGATTCAGTGTGTGTTTTTCATCTCATGTACTTTGTGTCCCATCTTTTTTTGTTTCCAGTGTGAGAAAGAATCAGAGGGGACAAAGCGGAAAGGTTACTGGCCGCTTAATTTTAAAGGATAACTTCTAAGCGGGAGCGGGGTGTGATCTAATCAGGTGACACTGGCAGAGGAAGGAAAAGAATTGCCTTCTGGCCATAATGAGTCCGCGGTCCCAGTTTGCTTTTTCCATTCTTCTTCAAGCCAACAAACCAGTTCTTATCTGCGTGCATCTTTGACGTGTAAGTATTGTAATGGTTTTCTTCCATCCTTTCCAGGAACAAACACTCTGCTGTTGGCAACTGCTGAAGAAAAAGAGTGTGGGAGCATTCAGAATGGGAAGCAAATGCAGTGACCAAAACCCTTCTTGGCACTGAAGGACCATCATGATTGTGATTGGATTGTGGAAGCGTTTGACTCTTGCTGGTCTAACTTTAGAAGGTGGGCAAATCTGAGTATCTGCTGCCTCCCCTTTTGGCAGGTGACAAAATTAACCCCTTTGCTCCAGATCCTTGCTGCTTAGAAAGGTACATTTCTCTTGCAAGGCTGTTAGTAAGTCTTCCCATAAAACCAGATCAAATTAAATCAAATCTTTATTATGGTCATAGACCAACATAACCCATCAAACCAGGTTACTGGATTATGCTTATTTATTTTAGATTTAAATATGTCCCAGTTCCTCCTAATGGTTTCATCTTATTGGGAGGAGCACAGGACCCTCCTAACAGCTAAAGTGTTTAGGAATGCTGTTTTCAAATTCTTTTATTTCTTTTTCCAGAAATAAAGATGGGCCAAGAAGCAGCAACCCAGCAGCAAAAACAAGTGACATTTAATTGTGCATGTGTGGGTGACAGTATTCCAAGCTGTCATGCTACAAGCTACAAGATCTTTTCCATCCTCAAGGCTTCCTTATAGTTAATGCCATGGGAACTTTATACTTACCGAGCCGTATAAGTGTCCATTGGCATCCATAGCCAAGTATCGTCCAGATTCAGTGCTCTTTATATACACCTCACCCACATTTTCTGTGCTGAGCAGTAATTGAACTACAGTTTGAAAGGAAAAATAGGAAAGATTATGAGCTACAGTTAATATATACTATTGTTAAAGCTGAGCAGTGATGGCTTAGTAAATTGCCAGGATTGGTAATAAATTGGTGTTATCCCACGTACTGCTGATTGCATGAGAATGTGTGCACCGGGAATGAATGGTTCAGCATGATTGGGCTGCAAAACAAAGGCTTGAGGACCTCGTGCAGATCAGGAACCTCAACTTGCCCAGCCCAGTTTGTGAAGGCTCTTTGTGATTTTCAACAGAACCAAGGCTATTCTGGATTCCTTCCTAGCTCTATACAAATATCGTTGCATTAGCTTAATGGGTTGTGGAAAGTAAGAACGCCACCCAAGTTTATTTACACAGTCAGCACCAAGAAGTGTACTCTGTAACTAGGGTTATTCCACTGGCACATAACCATTTAAGGAGTTTCCTCTGTAAATATTTTTTCATCAGGATGTCCAAGTTTAATAGCTCGTTTACAATAAGTTCATTTCTGGCATTAGTTAGCAAACATACATCTTTTATAATGTGTTGGCTCCAAACAACGTATTTCCAGGGAAAAAAAGAAAATTCTAGTGCAAGAGTGACACCTAATGGGTTTTACCCCCAATCAGCCCTTCCTTCCTCCCTCCCTCCCTCCTGGATGGAAGCTTTCCCCAATGTGGAATTTTCTTCAGATGTGTCGAATTACAATTTCCAGAATTCCCAGCTATTGGCAGTATTGGCCAGAATTCTGAGAGCTTTAGGTTGGAGACAGAAGTAGGAGAAATGAATCCATCAGTATAAAACTAGAGCTGAACACTAAATCAGGTGGCTGTTAGGACAAATTCAAGGCCTGTCATCACCCAGCAGCTATGAAAACAAAATATCTTCATATGTGTACTCCTAGGTTGTGAATCCCCAGAATATCTGGCCATTTTTGGAAAGATATTAGGGGCAGAAGGATTTTTCTTATGGTCTTATGACAACAGAAGCAAGCCCTCTCAAATTTTACAAGGGCTTGGATTTTCTCGGTCATAGAGAAGCACAGACCTTTCTCAAGCAGGAGAAAACAAAACTAAAACTCATTCAATTTTAATGTAGGATTTAAAAAACTAAATCCAGTTAATATGATTACTTCCCAAGCTAACAATATTCTCCTTCTGTCAGTTGAAGGACTACAATTCCTTGGCTACACTTGTAGGAACTCTGGGGGTACACCCCATTTTTAAAATTTATTTTAGGGTAGCAGGCAGTCCTAGGGCATCAGGTTGTACCCTTCATGCTGAATCTGGGCCTATTTTGGGCAGCTTCAGAAAAGGCTGAAGTTGCTTGGTCTGAAATGTGGGCATCTGCAATGGGCATATAAAGAAAAGACTGGGGGTATGGAAGGGGGCATATGGGAGCCCTCTTTAATCCCCTGAAAGAATACCATACTGGAAAAGTTCTCTATGGTTCCAGAGTGGAGAACTTGAAATAATGGTCTTATATGCCCCTATGGCAGATTCCCATTGATTTTTTAAAATTGGAATCAGTTATCCAGAGAATTGATAGGTTTCAATTGCTGAATATTCTGCTGAATATATTCAAGCAGAAGCTCTGATCTTTCAAGAATGCTATAATTTGGATGCCTGCCCTGACCAGAGCAGGGGTGTCTATGGGACTGGGAGTTTAAAAAAAGTAAAGATAGCAGATATCCTTGGGAGAAGAGCAATGACAAATCTCGATAAAATAGTTAAGAGCAGAGACTTCACACTGACAACAAGGTCTGCATAGTTAAAGCAATGGTGTTCCCCGTAGTAACATATGGCTGTGAGAGCTGGACCATAAGGAAGGCTGAGAGAAGGAAGAGAGATGCTTTTGAACTGTGGTGTTGGAGGAAAATTCTGAGAGTGCCTTGGACTGCAAGAAGATCAAAGCAGTCCATCCTCCAGGAAATAAAGCCAGACTGCTCACTTGAGGGAATGATATTAAAGGCAAAACTGAAATACTTTGGCCACATAATGAGAAGACAGGACACCCTGGAGAAGATGCTGATGCTGGGGAGAGTGGAGGGCAAAAGGAAGAGGGGCCAACCAAGGGCAAGGTGGATGGATGATATTCTAGAGGTGACAGACTTGTCCCTGGGGGAGCTGGGGGTGTTGATGACCAACAGAAGGTTCTGGCGTGGGCTGGTCCATGAAGTCACGAAGAGTCGGAAGCGACTAAACGAATAAACAACAACAAAAGATAGCATCCATGTCTGCACACACACACTCACACACAATTGCATGGTTGTGGCTGCCATCCTGACTCTTTTGACTCCTGTCCCCCTACACCAGGGGACTGGAGTCAATAGTCCAAATGGCCCCTACCAACAATAATTCACTGCCCTTCTCTTTTTTGTAGTATTCAAAATATGGATAGCCATGGCTTCTATCCTTAGGAGCATGGAGTTGATGAGAGCCTTTCCCTATTAAATGCACCCAGCATTTATACAAGTGGTTTTTCTCATATGCCCTGTCTAGCTGATGGGTGTGCAATTGTCAGTCTAGCCACCTTCTCCTCAGTTGCCATGAAATTACTTTTCTTTCTTAGCCTGTGCTTCTCCTCTTAGGGCTGATTCACACATGCATTCTGCAATGGCATAATTGCTTGAAGGTAGAGCTCTTGTTTCAGGTTAGAGACCTGAAGTGGCCTTTTGTGCATTTTCAGCATTTTTCATCATGGCAGTGCAACTCCTCTTACTTGTGAAAGATTTCCCTAGTCACATGGAGACTATTTCACCGCCTGGATGCCCTGTGGAGCTCCTATCATGTGGTTGTGCTTGAAGAAGGTTACAAAGCCCGTGGACTGCTTTTGAAATCTGGTTATGAGATGGCTGAGCAAAAGTCAGCCAAGATAATAAGTCATTGATACCAATAAGAACAGGGGCAATAGGCAATGTATTATCTAATGGTAATTAGATTTCCAGGCTAACCCAGTCCATGTATCTGGCAATTCTGGGAGTTGAAGCCCCACACAGTTGGAGGAAACCAAGTTGAAGAACTGCATTATAGGAGAGAGGCATAGTTTTGATTTACACGTAATATCTAAGCAATTCATTGTGAGTGTTTAGACTGAGTTGCTGTTAGAACCTAATGCTGAGATTCAAAGTGCTGCCAAAGGCATATGTAATGGGCCTGATCTATTTTAGCTGAGCCACACTTACTCTCCTCCATGCATGAAATTTTGCTGAGAGGGAAAAGCCCTACACCAAAGGGGTGGAAATGGCTGGTTCTCAAGAAACCAGGCTCTATGAGACATGAAGAATTTGTTATGCAGATTTTTAGATCCCAGAGTGAGCACAGGATAACACCAAGTCCAGACCCCTGCAGGAGGCCCAGTGGTGACAGTCAAGAAATGAGGATATTTAGCCAAAGTCTCCAAAATGTGACTCCCCACCTGGTCTATGTAGCACCAGAGATAAGAATGCCTCCTTGGACATGGATCCCTGAAAAGTGATTTCACAGCATGTGGTGTTTTGCCTTTTGCTTGTTCCTTGAAAACTGGAAGCATACTTGTGCCTTCCACAGTATCTCTTCCTTGTTTGCTTTCCTACCTCTATAGCTTGAACAGGGTTTCAGAAAGGTTATACACCAGTTTACTCTACATTAGAGACTTCCTGCCTGTCCTTTGCTGTGTTTATTCAGGATGAGATCATCTTCATTCAGGCCAGTGTTGAGCATGCAAGTATGGGTGTGTAAATGGCATTTCTAATTAAACCTCAACCATAAACTGACTTCAGAAACAAACCAGGGAGCAAAGTTGGGGCAGGGGAAGGAAACCACGTGTTCCTGTGGCTTTTCTTTTTAAAAATAAGCACTTTTCTTAGAATTGGAAAGTGCATTTGACTCCATCTTCAGCACATCTTGCAGCAAGGAGTCATGCTGTATTCCACTGAGTGCTCAGCAATACACTGTACACCAAGAGACAGACAGACAGCCTGACTGAGGAACCAGGCGGCTGTTCATTTGCGTGTTCTGAGGTGCAGTGGAGAATTACTTATCTACATTTAGAACAAATAACAGCAAAATTCAGCGTATTATGCTTTCATCTTCTGTGGTCTCCCCAGTTTTGACATTTTAAGGCCCTCATGGCATACTTATGATTAATATATTAGAAACGCAGAAGGAGAGAAGTGCAGAAGTAGAGAGATCATGCACAAATGGATCCTTGCACTTCATAAAGGAAACAGCAGATTTGTAAAACTGTGAAAGGATATAAAACAGAAGGCCAGATCAACAGGGTAGCATGGGAAAGCTTGCTTCCTAGCAGAGGCCAAAGGCCATTTTTCTACTTTGCACTATCACTGGATAGATTAGCAAATACGGGCTCTTCCAGATGAGATGTTAGCTGTGCAGTCACCACACGCCTGTATTTGATTCAGATTTATGTTGGCAACTTTCACTTCTTACCCACCCATGTTTTCCTACTAACTCCATACTTTTTCTTTCCAAAGAAAACTATTGAAGAATAGAAACATGGAATAACTGAACTCTATTCTTTTTTTTAATAAGGAAAGGTCATCTCCCTTGAGATGAGCTCAACTTTTTGTGACCCTAGACGTGCAACCATGTATCTTCATTGACTACAGTAGAGAAGTAATTTGTCATTTGCCATTAGTAGGAATTTTTTTTTTTTAACTTAACAGTTTAGGCTAGAATCTTGGGATTCCCTGTGAGTCTCCCACCCAGCTACTGACCACGTCTGACCCTGCTTAGTTTTGAGATCAGATAAAGTCAGCTAGATGAAGCTGCTATTATGTTAAGAAGCATCTGCAATAACAACAACAACAACAACATCTCCCCAGCAAGTAAATAATGAACAGTTATTAGGTTAAAATAAAGTTAAAAATAATTTTAGGTTTCAGTCCATGAATGGTTCCAAACACAAGTCCCACCTTAGGCATGATGCAGCTGGATGACCTTGGACCATTCATTTTCTCTCAGCCCTAAGAAGAAGGAGGCAATGGCAAACTACTTCCAAAATCTTGCAAAGAAAACTGCAGGGACTTGTCCAGGCAATCACCAGGAGCCAAGACTGACTCCAAGGCATGTGCATGCGCGCGTGCACCCCCCCCCCCAAAAGGAAGAGGGTTTCACTCTGTCTTGACTCTTCTACTCCTGACCTTTCCTGCTGATATGGGAGGCCTAAAGGAAGATGGTCATCTCAGGCAGCTGAACAGGTGCTTTGCAGAATCCGAAACTACACAGGAAGCTTGACTGATGGGGGTTACAATTTTGCTTTGTACCTTTCTTGTTAGTACAGAAATGTTTGGGTGGAGGGGCCTATTGTGAAATTTTTTAAATCTCTAGCAGGATTGCAGTGGCAAAAATCACTAGTGCCACGCAGTACTTGATAATATATAAAAGAAGGGTTAATGTTGCATTTTGTCAGCTTCTCAGTCAACTGGGCATTTTTACTGAGCGTGGCACAAAGAGCAAGCTCTGGATCAATAGAGTAAATTGTTTGTGTCCTAAGAACAGAAAGATTGGCTCCTGCAGATTCTCTAGCCGCCTCATTTCCTCTTTCCAGGCTGTTAAGGCACAGAAGAAGCTTTTCAGTAGATTCTACTCCCTCAGGAATTGGTGTAAGGAAACAGAAAATGAATCTGAGCTGAGAATACATCCTGGACAAAGCAGAGGTAAAATGCATTTTATCTTGGTAAGACAACAGACTTCAAATTAATGCAAAGATGCCACTTCAAACAAACAGGACAATGGGTATTGTCAAGTAGGGAATGCCAGTAAAAGATTTGTAAAGGAGATGTAAAGGAGAACAGGCACAAGCTTTAAATACTTATAAAACATTTGTTTATAGCTTTTACTGCCACAGCTGAAACGTGTCATTTTCCTATACAGGTAGTCCTGGCTTAACAACCATTTGTTTGGTGACAGTTGGGACTTGTGCCGGAAAAACTGACTTGCGACCAATCCTCACACTTACAACCATCACAGTGTCTCTGCAGTCACATGATCACAATTTGGATGCTTGGTGACCAGTTCACATTTATGACCATTGCAGCATCCTGTGGTCACTTGATCACCATTTTCAACCTTCCTGGCCAGCTTCTGGCAAGCTAAATCAATGGGGAACCACGTGATTCACTTAGCGGCCACATGTTTGTTTACTGCTTGCAGTGATTTGCTTAACAACCATCACAAAAAGGTTGTAAAATTGGGTCAGATTCACTTAATGACCACTTCAATTAGCAACTGAAATTCTGGTCCCAATTGTCATTAAGTGAGGACTACCAGTAGTCTCTCAACTGGCACCACAGTTCAATCACTGGTGTAAAATTTTCTAAGAGGTAGGCTACTGTGGCTGAAATCTAGATAAGGATGTTGAGATTTCTCCTGCATAATTTTGATATACTGTATGTGTGTGTGTGTGTGTGTACACACATGACACATACATACAGTACATATGTTTCTCAACAGTTTGGATTGAATGGCATCTGGCATCCTCTGCCCTGTGATTCAGCTTAGCTTGTGGATGCCATTTTCTCACCACTTTGCATAAGGCATGGCACTATTTTCAATACATTTGTGGGTTCTCACTGTAATAATAGATGTAATTAAAGACATACAGGCACCTATCAGTGGATTTAGTCCAAATGAATAGGGGTGCAACTATGTAACCCAGACAAACAAAAATCTCATGTTTAAGATTTTGGAGTGGGTTTTTTTCTCCAAATTATATCTGTTAAAAATAACTAAGGGCCCAGTTTAATAGGGATACATGGCTAACATGAATCCATATCTGCCCACATCTAGAGTCAGGCTTTGTAAAATGTTAGTGGGTGCTGTGTAATAGCACGGAATAATATTTTCCCCTATTTGGATCAGTTAATTGAATATACTCAGGATGGGGAAATGTTAAAATCATGGCACTCTACCCATTTCTTTCAGAAGATATTGTCGGAAAGAGGCACAACAGAAATATAACTTGGCCTTAGCAAGCGTTTTGCATAAAATCTCATTATGGATATTCATCTGGAGCTTTGTTATTCTGATAGAACATACCTGACCCTTTCTCTGACCAAGGGAAGTGCAGGAGAATATTTGGAGACTGATGTAGGCTGTCCCCCTACTCATCTACCGGCGGAGTCTCAGAGGCCTTCTTCCTAAGTTCAGACTGAGATCAACGAATAACTGTAGCAGGCAGAGGTGATGGGACCCTCCCCATGTGTGTTCACTAAATGCTTAGCCAACAGAGGGTTTGGCTCTTGGCTTCAGGATTTCCAGCCAGAAGCTTTGTAGATGTTCCATTCAGCTGTCCAGTGAACTTGAAGAGACGAAGGACGTGGCCTACGCCCCAATTTTCCCCAATGTAGGACATGGCCTACACCTCAGATTTCCCCTAATGAAAATTAATAGTACAAATAGAGTTTGAGTATCCTGGCTCTGCTTGTATTAAATATACCCAACTACAATTTATTTTTAGTTAATAATTTAATTAATTAATGCCACTCTTAAAAACTGTCCTAAATTCTAATGGGCCTTGGGTAGGTTACTACTGATTTAACTTTCAATGTATATGTGTGTAGATGTGGATGTGTGTGTAACCTTTGGCATCTTATTTATGGTAGTGCTCTAAAAATGAGAGTGATGCATTGTTATGTCAACCAGAATGTATCAGGACCATCCAAACTGGATGGGGATAGGTCTGTGCATGCTGTTTCTACCCCATTAAGGGGTGTTTGTGCAACAAAAAGAGAAAAAAAAGGCAATATGGTGGGCACAGCTGCACAATTGAAGCCCCACCCATTTTAAATACACATATAACAAGGGTGAATCTTCAGTTGCATGCTTGAGCTCACCAACGTGGATTTTTTTGACAGCCCTATGGATGCCCCCAACCCCATCCATCCATCCATCCATCCATCACACCCCTCAGTTCCTATTTCAGATGGCTCTTCTCCCTATTTTTTTTTTTGACAAATAGCACATATGTATGTGAGTATGAGGGAAATCTAGACTGGGACTCTAACTCTGTGTTCCCTGTTATGGATCTAAATGCCTGCAACATTTATTGGAAGAAGAAGAGAAAAGTACAGTTGAAATTAATGGCCCTATTTGTACAAAGAATATTGCAAACATAGGGGTGGATCTGGATTGGGGAACACAAGGGGAGCAAGTGGTTTAAGCTCCCATCCCATACATTATGGTCCAAACTGGATCGAGCTCACCATGCTGAGTTTTGGTCACCTTCTCTGCATTTAAAGACAGAGTGATATGCCTTTATATGGACAGTGCTACAGTCATTTGGCCTTCACATAGAGGATGCTTGCCACAAAGTTGAAAGCCACTAAGAGAAGGTAATTGAAGTTATTAGTTGGGTCAGAAATAAGAACTCCAATAAGAATAGTAGCAGCTTACTGTGTCTGTCCTGTCGGTCCATTGTGCCATCCACTTTGCCATCGGGAAGTATCCTCAGGAAGTGACCTCCGTTACTGCAATAAAGAAGCTTGGGCTTCTTGTAATTTCCCATTGGCAGATCAAATTTTTCTGTCACGGCAGTAAATGTTGTGATTTCCCCTTCAGACATCTCTTTCCCTTCCTTGGACTCAGGCCTTCAGTCCTGGAAAAGAAATTTAGTAGGACTGCAGCGAAAAGAGCCAAAATAGTAATGATATCATTCATGGCATGGCATGTTCAAAGCAGGAGGAGGAGTCTCCAGTGAATCATGGGCATTATTTTAGGTATCACCCGCCTCACCAAATTAACATTTGGCATCCAGAGCAAGACAGCATGTTGTAGCTTTGGTTCCCTCAACCTATGAAAAGCCTTTTTGAATACTCCTACTGTATGTCATAGTCTTCAATCAACAAAACAGTGTTTAATAAACAAAAGTAAATAATAAATAAAAGCAGGAAAAGAGCCATGTGTTTATGAGGCACCAACTCAATCCTTATCTCTGTCTAGATAGAAAATAGGCAGAGAGAGAGGGAAAGAGAGAGAGAGAGAGAGCACACAAGACATACTGTAAGATTTTCTGGATTACTTTCATTATTGTTTGTAATCAGGAGTATAACAGAAGACTGTTCCCTGTTGTTTTGATTAAGTATCAAATAGTTGGCTCTATTTCAAAGCAAACATCAAACATGCTAGTGATTAAGAAAAATGTGGGTCTGGGTAACAGGCAAATGGGTGAATCCTTTTCACTTCTCCGAGGACTTCCTCAAGTCAAGCTTTCCATTCACCTCATACAGCATCACAAAATGATGTCGCCAGTACTATCAGCAACCATTTGATCCTCTTGATCCAACAGGCAGGATGCCCTATTACATTTAATTGAAGCAGCTCTCTATAGACCAGCTAAGAACCAAACTATTAGCTTCCTTGTTTTCTGAAAACTGACCCCAAAGTCCTCAGCTGAGATTGACAGAGTAGCAAAAATATAAAACAAGAAATGGGACATTTAAGTTTTGTTTCAACCACCACCTATAGATTGCAGATAATTTCAGATGCCACAGTAGCTTTGTTCTTCTGTATGCCTTGAATAGATAGATAGGGATATGGATATGAGTATGGATCTATATCTATATCTGTATCTACAGTATATCTATCTACATCTCTACATCTATTTATTACCTTTGCTAAACCAAGGAGGGGTAGACTAGGGTACTGTCTTGATATATTAATGGCCTAATACTCCAAGTGCTTCTCTGAACTGCTTTAGTAGAGGAGCTTGCTAGAACATTTGGAAATGATTTAGTGAGTTCCATGTTACTGCTTTAAGATTCATCACTATTTTTAGAACCTGTCCTTGCTTGCCAGTGGCCTTTGACTCCAGCAGTATAGTTGAATGAATAAAATTTCCTGCCCCCATTGTCATGCTGTGATGGATGTGAGTAGTGTTCTCATATTTTTAGGCCTGTGTTCTTGGTATTCCATACACGGCTCTACTCTTGGCCTGGCTGTTATACTTTCTGATAAAGAGGTGTTGTGTTTTATGGGAATGAAAGTGTGTGTGTGTGCATCTACACACACACACACACACACATCCTGCCCAAGAAGGAGCAAGAGTATACAAACCAAAGACAACATGAGAAGCCTTGTTTTTTTCTTGTTGAAAGCCTAATCACTTAATTATTAAAGATGCTTGGAGAAGGGCAGGAAACATGGATGCATGATGAAATTTCTTTCCAACACTTGGCAGCAAAGGTGAGCCAAGCGAGACACAAGCATCCTGCAAGGCAGTATGTAGAGCAGCTCCTCCCAATCTCTTGCTGTCCAGACTGTAATGCCCATCAAAAATGGGGGGTGGAATGCTGTAGAAAGTAGCGGTTATGAATGAGAGCACAAATAGGCGCCTGAGGTGTTCTCTTACTTGATGGAATCCATGACAGAAATAGAAATAGATCATACACACACACACACACACACACACACACAGTATATACAGTATATCAAAAGCTCAAAAATACTTTTAAAGTGGACATTTTTGGGATATTCCGAACATGCACTGAAGAACTGGAATCTCCAATAACGCCCCACCAATGGATTCACATTTTTAAAAATATTAAAAATGGTATCTACACATCTGAGATTAAAGTTGATTCATAAAAAAATGCATTTAGGGTCCATTGGACTCCCCAGAGGATGTATGTTAAAGGATGGACACCAGATTTTCTGTGTTGGAGATGTAAAACATTTGAGGGTTCAATGTCTCATATGATATGGTCATGTGATTGTTTGATACCTTTTTGGAATAGTGTGTTACTGCATGTAAGTAGATTTATGGGAAAATGTTAAAGATTTTAATGTATTGTTGAACTATATACCCAAAGGTTTGGAAACTGACTGTTTATCAGGAATTACTGTATTGAGAGAGGGTGGGGTTGGCTAAAAGTATCATACTGAGACACTGGAAAAGTGATATTCCAGATGCTTTAAGTTTAAAGATTGTTTTGTTAATTATGTAATTTTTAGTGTATTTAGGTATTTAGTCATTCTTTTCCTTGTAGTTTGTGAACAATATTTGAAAAAAATGAACCAGAGCACAAGTGCGTAGGTGTTTCAGAGTTATTTCGTGTGAGATCAATTGCAAAAAAGCAGCACTTCTTCCACTGATCTTAATTACTTATGTTCCCACTCACCCAAATTTTGGTCTGTGGCTTGTCAACCCTCCCAACGATCCTTCAGTTATTCAGGCAATGAGTTTTATCTGGATCTTGTCAACAGGCTTCTATGCTGCTGTTTGCTTGGCTTTGTTTTCTTCTTATTGTGGACTGGCTAATGATTCTATTACAGATTTGGTGGGTGGATGGATGACATCTCCTCTCAATTCCAACTCCTTTCACAGATACAAGTAAGCAGCCAGAACAAAGTTTAACTGGAGCCAGGTTGCACTGAACTGTGTGGCATTTACTCCGAAGGAGAGCCACTCTGGTGTAGTGCTTATAGTGCTGAATTTAGAGCCAGAATTTAAAGACCAAGGTTTAAATTCACCCACAGCCATGGAAACCCACTGAATAACTTTGGACCAGTCACTCTCTGTCATCTTAGCTTACCCCACAAGGATGTTGTTGTGGAAAAAAATTAGGACAATATTGTATTCACCATTTTGAACTCCCAGTAAGAAATGCAGGATGTAAATCAAATCAGATCAGATCAATCAATCAATCAATCATTCAATCATCTTTTAAAAAGAAGTCCCAACAGCATTAAGCTTCCAAAGAAATGCAATTACATTTTTAAAAACTTTGGAAGCTTGTCTTGCATGGTCTTTGGTTTATTTATTTTTGTTCCTGGTTGAAGAAAATTATTAACATTCTGTGGCTATAAAATGGCATGGAATAATAGCGCAAGGCAATCCATTACTGCAGATTAATGGAGCAGATTAGAAATAGGGCTGTTTATGGAATGTGGCTTGGCTGAGGTGTCCAAATTTTGAGGATTCCTTTTATCAGATATGTTCTTTAAATGCTTTCTGAAAAAAGGTTGTTCTTCATAAGAGTATACTTAAGAAAAGTACACACTTAGAAAATGAAGAACAATTTTCATCTTAAAAAAACAAAACAAAATCCAGATCAAACTTCAATGGTTTTTTTCCTCACTTTTTCAAGAGCATAATCAGGGTGTGCTTTGCATGGTCTCAATATTTGGACACTGTAAGGTCTTGACTACATAAACCATGACTGACCTTACAACATCACAAATGGTACCTGGAGAAATGCAATGGAAAACAATTGCTGAGCAGAACAGACATTTTTTTCCTATATTCTTCTCTGCTTGGCAATGTCGCATAACTTCCAATTCTTATCTAATTATATTAGCTGTTTCCAAACCGCTGAAACCGAAAGCACATTTTTTTTCTGAGCATACTCTACTTCTATGCCTGAAGAAAAAAAAAGACTTTCAGAGTATGTAAGAATTAGAATTGCTCAGCCTTGGAGAGACACACATTCCTCTTGTCTCTCTGCCTGAGTTATAGTATGTGCTCATGTTCCAAAATGGTGCACACTTAGCAGGCTGAACACTGATGAGAAATAATTTCTCCCACAGATGGATTATTTTGTCCATTTCTAACCCATGCCATTTCTTTCTCAAATCTTGTTTTATCCAATCTTCTTCTAAACCAGAACATTTTGTTTTCATATTTATCTTTATTCCCTTACTGGTTTAAAGGACCCATTAATTGTTTAAAACTTGTTGGGGGGAGATGGGCGGTGTTAAAATTTTGATAAAATAAAAAAATAATAAAAAATAAATTGTTTAAAACTAAAGATTTGTTAGCTATACTCTACTACACTTTTCATCTGTTTGAAGTCTGAAAATTTCTCTCTATTTTCTCTGGAAGTGAGGTGGGGAGATATATTTTAAGATCTGTATTTCATGGTTTTCCCCCACCATCTTGTATGAAAACAGTATCTCATCCTTTCCTTTGCCTCTTACAATAATGTTTATGGATTTACATTTGTTCAAATCTTTAGTTTTATGTGGTTGAGCAGTTACAGTGCCAAGTAGAAAGCTTGCCACAGACATTCTTCACGGATATCAACACTTAATCCAAAGGAATAGTAGTATGAGACAGATGTTTTTGTAGTCTTCTAAACCTGCATCAAGAGATGAAATTCAACAGCAATTAAAAGTAGATTTAACAGACTGAAAGAATAATCTGAGGAGGAGCTTGATTATTTTATAAACTTTAATAGAAAATAACTTAATGAGCTTGAAAAGTATGGTAGTTCCTGTTCATGTATGGAGTGACTGTCCAGCTTGTGCCATCCTTTCATTACCTTTTTCTAGCTTCCTTTCTAAAAGAGGGACATTCACAAGTATCATGATGTCCAGCAGATCTGCACACAGAAGACTTCCTATCAGAGAAAGAGAATTTAGCTTTCATAGAAATGCTATGAAATTCGTAGAAATCATAATTAATAAATAAAGTGCTATGATTGGTGAACTGCTTTGACAGATGTCTTAGACCCATGGGCTTAGCAATCTTTCAAAACTCACTCTGATCCTTGGTTCCTGCTTTGCCAGTGCAAGCTTAATACGTAGGCAAAGTCGAAGTGCATGTTAACAGTGTACCTACTCTGTTTGCTTAAACAACTTTTTAAAAATCTTGGGACATTCCTAAATTGTTTGTGTCCTCCCCCCCAGGAATTGTAACTGTCATTTTGAGAAGCCCTGGTGTAGCTATCTCATATAGGGCTGTTTAGGAAAAGGGGCAGTAAGTTTTTCTGTGTTAGGACATTTTGCATGACACAAAGTACCTCTCTCTCTGGCACTTCTCTTAGCCAGAAATGGCCTTCTGCATCTGTGCAGAAGCCTGTTTCCTCTAGTGAAGCAACCACTGCACTGTTTAGAAGTTAGGAGCACCCTGTTTCATGAAACTGCTTTGACAGGGTCATTTGCACAAGCCTTTATTGAAGTGAAGCACCCTTGAAAGATTTGCAGAGACCCCTAATCTCTTGTCTAAGCTGATTTGGCTCCCTGTCTAAAATGACCTCATGGCTCCTGTGGCTATTGCACTTCTTTTCCCATGGCACTATTGCAATCTACCTCCAGACCACTTTCAGAGCTGACAAAATCCTCTTTCAGACATTCAAAACTAAAAAAAAAATCCTCAGATGTTCCATTTCCTGATTCCCCAGCATTACATCTTCTTGATCATTCCATTCTTTGCTCTGAAATATTTGTGGCTTTCCATTTGCCAAATGATGTCAAAGAGAATCTTATGCTGATCATTGATTGAAATAAAGGAACTTACTTATTTACTTACTTAAAAGGAGAAACTGGACAAGGAATGTAAAGAGCAGGAGTGGTGGAGAAAGGGATAACAAAATATACAACCTTTGATCAGATCCCTTTGGCTGCAGCACACATCTATCTGTCCTTTTGTAGGAAACCCTATATTATGTTTATGGATAATTAAGCAAGAACCAAGTTCCCAAGGCTTCTTGTTTCAGTGAAATCAATTTAGCTAGGATTGTCCCTATTAATTAGCAGACTCCTCCATCTGAAATGCTGGAAGATGAAGGAGGGAAAAAAAGATTCTCCACGTTATTCATTACCAACCCCCCTGATAATTGCAGTAAAGAAACGAGGATCTTCTAACCAGATTTTTTGTTCTCAAAATCATAGGCCAGTAATAATAGCTAGTCAACATTCTGCCTACATGCTACCTCTAGGTTGAAAGACACCTTTCATAATATCTGTTTTGTAAAAACATTTTTTCAAATTTCCATTTTTTAAAAGATGAAGCAGAATTAACTAGCTCTCATTAGGGCAGGAATAGAACTGACAAACAGATATTATAAGGAAGGATATTTTGACAAAATAGTTATAAGGTAGTTCCTAACAGCAAAAGTTATTTGGCAATGGATCAGATAAGGCATCTTAATCTGGAGTCTGCCACTGCAGCCTAGCCAACAACCCTAGAATTCCTTAACGGTTTCCATCCAATACTAAGCAGGTCAATCCTTAGGTTTTTCAAGGTCAGTCAAGGCCAACTAGATATAGCCAACAATTCTAAGTGAGGAAGTCTTAGTCTTGTACAAGCAAAGACTAATGTGGGCACCAAGCGAACTTAGAGACCAATGGAGGAAGCAAGATAATAATAATAATAAAAAAAGCCTTGCTTGGACTTCAACTTGAGCTCATCTGTGGATTTAGACTGAGAAGATCTAAAGGAGGGCCTCCATAGCTGACCTCACAACAAGTTAAGTACATATTGGAAAAGACAGATACAATTTTCAAAAACCTGGACATCTTTTAATAAAACTAGAAGCTTGATGCAGAATTAGTCTAAGTTGCTCAGTCAGATATCAACATCCTAAGACATGTAGAATCTATAGATTTAAGCCGGCACTTTGAATTGGTCCTGAAGATGAATTGGAAAGTAGTGGAGACACAAAAGGACCAGCACAATAATTTCCTAAGACTTCTGGTAACATAAGTCAAAGTTCATTGTGAATCAGTGACCTTAAAGAGGTCTTTAATGACTTTAAAGAGCACCTTTTCCTAAAAAAGGGAGGCTCATATTCCAAACAGTCCTATTCCAGGTGGCAATGGCAAATCAATTCTGTGTCATGGTGCCAAGAAAATTGCATGCATGTGTCATATAGTCATCAGTAGTCAAGCTCAACTCACTGATATCTTTCTCTACCTTTATTATATCCTTTAGATGCATATAAATAAGCACATATACAAATTGACATCTTTTCTCCTTTTTTTTTTTTCTTGGTGAAGTATTTCTTCTTTTTGGACAGTGCGTAAATGACCCTCCTAACAGCCTCATTGGTTTTGTTTTTGCATTTCTAAAATAATATTAACAACAACAATAACTATAATGGCAGATTACAAGATTCTATACATCCTAAAACACTGCTGGACAGACTAAAAACTAGAAAAAGTAGAGAAGCATGTTTGTCTTTAATTCTTTTGATTGTACAAATGAGCATTAATTAATTAATCCAGGTTGTATGGCTTTCAATATGTGTCTTCACCCACTGACAAGTCAGTAAGTATATTATGATAACTATTATAGCTGCAGCAGATGGCCTTAAAATGCATGCATTACACTCAGATACACTGGCAGTGCATTCTTTTGAACATGTGTGTTTCTTTGTTCCTAGTTACTTTTTTCCTTAATCTCCCTACAGGTAGGTAGGAAGGAGGCATATGCAAATCTGTATGTCACTGCAGAATGAATGTTTTCAGTATGACTGGGTGAACCAGCTGAATTAATCCACCAATAGGTATACGACTATTTTCAAAGCTCTGCATGTTTCTTAAAGGCAACTGTAAATTGGCTTCCAAGAGGGACATCTAGTGTTAACTTCGCTATAAGTGCTATTTTCTTTCAAAAGTGACAGATTCACCTGGCTCACAAAGAAATCTCCTATATCAAACTGCAGCAGAACTGCTAATAAGTTAAATCTGATTCTGCAGGGGTTCATCTGAGGGTAAGATGAACCTCAGTCAAAAGATATTTCAGACATCTGTGCCTTCCTTTGGGTAAGTGGCAGCCACAACCATGTGATCGAAGCTCCACCCTTTATTATGTGTATTGCAACTCACAAGAAAAGGGGCAGGGCTTTGATCACATGGCTGTCGCTACCATCTTGACTTTTTTGACCCCTTGCAGACCCCCCTGCTCATATACGACAGTACATCAGACAGGGTTTTGGTAAAGCTTAAGGCTAAGTTAGCTTTCTTGATATGTGCTTGGGACCCTGAAGTTCTCAAGGAAACAGAAGGCTGTGGAGTACTTTCATAGGAACGTAAGCAGTGCCCTGCTGGATCAGACCCCTGGCCCATCTAGTCCAGCAGTCTGTTCTCACAGTGGCCAACCAACTGCACAAGGAAGCCCACTAGTCTCCCAGCAGATGGTCTTTAGAGGCACACACTGCCATCAAGGCTAATAGCCATTGATCCCCAGGACTTCTATAACTTGGTCCAAACCATTTTTGAAGCCAGCCAAGCTGGTAGCCAGCACTATGTTGCATGGTAGCAAATTCCAAAGTTTAATTACATGTTGTGTAAAAAAAAATCCTTTGGTCTGTCCTGATTCTTCCAGGATTCAATTTCATTTTATTTATGAACGTATTAAAACAGAATATTGTACTTTGCTTAGCACTACTGAGAGATTTTTTTTCCTCCTGCATTGAAACTACATCCTGACTGGGTAGGGAAAACTTGGATCTCAGTTCTCCAACAGCTGTAAGGCTGAACACAATTGTTTGCTGGTAACCCATGCTTCCCTGCCAGTCTTATTTAAAAATGATGAGACAGTTAACATAACAAGGGGAAGGAAACCCCTGAAGCCCCTGTCACATAAGAATCCCCTGCTGGTGGTAGTTTTCCAGAATAGAGGTGCTGCTGGGTAGGTACATGACAAAGAATACTGTGCAGTTTTATTGTGTTTGTAATGTAAGCACAAGGCACAGAGTTACAATTCAGAGAAAAGTTGCTAGAAACTCTATGTGCTTTTAGAAACCCATAGCACTCGATTTGCAACTCCAGCTGCTACTAAAAATTCCTTTCTCACTCCTATGGGTGGTATGTGTCTTCCTCATCCTCGGGTCCTCTACCAGAGGCCTGGGAGTTTGAGGGTTCTGTGCAGTATCTTAGCTGTTCCTAGCACTGCACTCTTCTGGAGAGAGAGCTCTGATGTTGCTCCCAGGATCTGTTGGAGCCACCCTCCCAGCTTGGGAGTCACAGCCCAGAGTGCCCCTACCACCACTGGGACCCCTTTGGCCTTCACTTTCCACATCCTCTCTAGTTCCTCCTTCGGGCCCTGGTACTTCTCTAGCTTCTCATACTCCTTCTTCCTGATGTTGCTGTCACTTGGTACCACTGCATCTATCACCACCGCTGTCTTCTGGTCCTTGTCTACTACCACGATGTCTGGTTGATTGGCCAGTACCTGCTGTCCGTCTGGATCTGGAAGTCCCACAGGATCTTAGCCCTGTCATTCTCCACAACCTTCTGTGGAATCTCCCATCTGGACTTGGGAGGGTCTGGCCCATATGCTGTGCAGATGTTCCTGTACACAATGCCAGCTACTTGGTTGTGCTGTTCTGTGTATGCTGTTCCTGCCTGCATCTTACACCCTTCCACTATGTGTTGGGGGATCTCTCTCTCTCTCTCATCTATCTGTCTATCTCAAAGTTCTGTCTATAATCCTGCTGTATTTGTTTTCTGTCCTTGCTTTTGTCTCTCTTTTTTTTTTCCTTTTTAAGAGATTAGTCCTTTCCTACCCTCTGTGTCCCTGAGGGAAAAAAGAGCTTCCTTTAGAGTTGCTCTCTAGTCATTCTCTTTATTTTATTAGAGTACCCCTTGAAATCATTCTCACCATGCTGACAATTCTGGCAATTGCCCCGAGTATCTGTCACCAAAAACTAGTCAGGGAATAATCTGATTTTCTATTTTGGAAAACTAAAAGGAGTCTTGAGCAGATGGTTGGAGTTTGTGCCATGTGCTGCATAAATGAGGTAGTTGACAAATTGTGTCAAATAACATTTTAAAGTAGAGGAAGAAGGAGGAAGAAGAGAAGTTCCAATGTAATTATACTTTTGTCTTGTTTAGTAGCCATTTCAGGTTGCTTAATACTAACTGCATGCATCCCTCTGTTGGAAGTTCTGGCAAATCCAGCATGCCTCATTAGTATGTGCATTAGCATGTAAATTTAGTTGTCCCACAATGCAACTATGAGGAAGCTGTTTGTTGCCATTCCCACTTTCCCTCTCTTCCTTCTTCTTCACCAGAAGCAAGCACACGATGTGTGCTGCTCTCCTCCATTCTGGGCACCATGTGGTGGGCCTGGAATTCCCCTTTCTTCTGCTCTTGGCAGCTGTAGGGCTAAGAGCTTAGGGCAAACTAAGTATTTAAAAAGAAAAGAAGAACAAGGAACTTCATCTTTTCCACCAAGATGGATGTAACAGAAGCAACAATAAACTCAGTAAGAAATTCTTTTACTTATCTTAACCTAATTTGTCTAAGCGTGTGATTCTTTATGCTTGGGAGGGCTGAGTGTGGAAGATTAATAACCTGTGTTTCCCTGACATGCTCACTGAAGCTATCTAAGATAATTTTCTTTTTCTGTGCCAGCTTCTCAGCTGTGTTATAAGCTCTGCTCCATTTCAGTGGTTCTAGCAGGCCACTAAATTGGCTTCACCCTCCACGACTGCAGAAATGCAGGTTTAAAAATAAAGATCGTGCAGTTATTCATGGCTGAGCAGGGGTGGAGGTTGTGCAGTGAAAAATAGCTGTGGGGGAGAAGCTACAATGGGTTTTCTGCCTGCAAAGCCCCATTCAGTACAGAAAAGGAAGTGGGGGGGGGGAGTGTTACAAAATAGCTTATTTTTACTTTCAGTAGCAAGCATTATAATTTAGTAACAGAGTGGAGCTGTAATCCCTGAAAAAATATATCACAAAAGTAATCTGAGGAGAAAACAGACAAAAACAGGAGAAAAAGAACCAGATGAAATGGTTGGGGATGGATCACAGCAAAGTCACTACTATTTCTGGGGGAAAATGCTCATTTAGATTGGTTCAGGTGCTGAGTACTCAAAATTAGGATTAAAAATGATTATTCCCTATCCCCTTTGCAAAATCAATAATTATACAATTACTTCTGAAAAAGATAGGGCAGAATTTACAAAATTCTAATATAGTTCAGAACAAGCACAAGATTAAGATTAAGATGGTAATGAAGTCCTTCAAAGATTGCACTTCCATCAATAAACAGTGAAAGCAAGTTGTTATGGGAAACCTATCAGTATCCATATGGTGAGACAGACAAGTCTATCTGAAAATAAACAGATCTCTGGGACCGGATGGGTTTTCAGTTAAATGCTCTAAGACTTGAAGGTACAATGTCTGTGGTCATGTTTTAGATTAATGTTTATAACAACATCAAACCCAAATATTTGGAATGAAGCAAGGATTTAATTATTACCCAAGAACTGTACATGTAGGGAGATGTGTTTCTTCCGTCTTCTAGAGCTATTTCATTGTTAAGTCAGAACTGCAAAATCTTTCTCATTATTGTAGCTAACTGCCTGAGAAGATTGAATACATATAAAGAGATAACATAACCAACCAGTTTTACTACAGATAGGTAACTATCAGATAAGACCTGCTACTTTTGAATTAAATTAAGTTAATATAAAGTTAACCCTGGAAAGCTTATTAATGTAAAAGTTTGGCCATGCTGGCTAGGAATTATGGGAACTGCAGTTTCATTAATTCTAGAGGGCATCAGATTGGTGAATGCCAAATCCTTGCAACAAACTACAGTAGACCCAAATCCATGCAATAGGTTATTATAGAGAAAAATTACAAAAACACAGAAAGATATATTTGTATGGTAGTAGACTACATCACTGAACAAATTAACTCAGAGTTCTCTCTTGAGGCACAAATGACCAGGCTCACATTATTCTGCTTCAGACACATTATGCAAAGACCTAGCTCTCTAGAGAACGCTGTAATGCAGGGAAAGGTGGAAGGAAAGAGAAGAAGAGGCTGATCAGCAGCAAGGTAAATTTTAGGACTACAACCCAGTCCTAAAATGGATAGATGAAACTTTATTATAGTCACAGGCTAAAATACAAAGGAGCAACTGAATTTGACCCATCAGTCTTAAAATACAGGTACACTGGGAAACATAGTAAGCCCAGTTAAATTAATGATCAGCTTTGATATTTTTCCCATCTATTTCTCATCTATTGCAGAGCATCCGTCAGATAAAATCACTTAGATCCACTCCCTTGATACAGTTTCTGTGGAGGTGCCCAGGGCAGTCTTGCTCTGTTTGAAGAGTTTCAACCTGTTAGGCCTGATGAAGTGGATAGGTTCCTCATTACCCTGACTTTGGCCATCTGTTTATTAGATCCATGTTCCTCCTGGTTGGTGAAGGCCTCCTGGGAAGAGATGTGTGTCTGGGTTCTGGTGGTGGTGAATTCTTCCTTGAGAGAGGAGATTGTCCCTCCATCTCTTAAAAAAGCGTTAGTTCATTCCCCTCTTCAAGAAACCATTGCTAGCCCCAACCATGCTGGACAATTTTCTTCCTGTATCCAACCTTCCCTTTTTAGGGAAGTTTGTTAAGAAAGTAGTCACACAACAGCTTCAGAGGATCCTGGGGATCTGGATCCCTTTCAGTCTAGTTTCAGACCAGGGTATGGGACTGAAAAAGCATTAAAGATGAAGTGCTTCAACTACACATTGACATCTTAGGCATCAGTGAATAGAAATGGACTGGAATTGGATACCTTGAGTCAAAAAATCATGTTGTTTACTACTCAGGACATGAAAACCAAGAGGGAATGGCATTGCTTTTATAATCAGGAAGGATATAGCAAAGACAATACTTCGGAATAATGCCATCAATGACCAAGTAATATCAATTAGATTTTGCAGACAACCCTTTAATATGGTAATTATTCAAAGTCATACTCCAGCCATTGACGCAGAAGAAGAGGAGATTGACAAGTTTTATGGTCAATTTCAATATGAAGTTGACAGAATATGCAATGTATTTGTGGTTGGATACTGGAATGCCAAAATTGGAAATATTAAGGAGGAAAACATAGTTTGGATTGTATGAAGCAGGAGAACCAGAAATGAGGCAAGAGAATGACTTGTCAGTTTCTGCCAATCTGATGATTTCTTCATTGCTAATGCATTTTTTCAAACAACCAAAATAAAATATCACCAGATGGATCACACAAAATGAAATTGACAATATTATTCATACAAGGAGGTGGAAAAGCTCAGTTAGCAAGACATGATCAAGGGCTGACTGTGAAACAGATCACCATATGCTCATGTACAAGTTCCAAGTTCTAAGGCAGCCTAAAGCAGAAGAACAAAGCCAACCAATTTTCATGATAGGATCTTGAGCATGTACCCCTCATTTCCAGGAAAAACATCAGCAACTGCTTTGAAGTCCCGAATCTCATTAATAGGGAACCAGAGGAACCACTGGAAATGGTTCTACCTCTCTATCAATCCTCCCTTCTAGCAGCTGGACATCCCAATTCCTCATTCCTTCCACCACACTACATTCTTACCCAGTGGCTGTTTTGACAAGGTCATTACACCCTTACAATTACACCTCTTACCATACCCTTATGATCTCCTAATTAGACTTTGGGGGCCTAAACTCTGTTCCTCCATCCTGGGGGAAAATATTCTATTATTGCCCTTGTCTTTCATCTAAAGAGAGGCTTGTAGCATCAACAATAGTTACCCAATGACCCCCAGTCCAATTCACTGCCATCTCCTCACATCCAACCAGCTTACCCTCTTCAGTTCTTCACTGCCAATAAACAAATCCACTTTTAAACCTCAAAGTCCAGTTTTAATTCACTGTTCAATTCTTGCCTCCAATTTTGGAGGAGAAGCCCCCTACTGATTTCCCCACTAACTGCAATTAATACTGTAAAGATTTTATTGAAATTTTCCCACTGTACTGTTGAACCAAATAGTCAAAAGAATAACTGTTGATCTGCAAATAAATCAGTACTGTCAGCAGAGATTACAGTATCACATAGTGTTCTATTTTTAAAGCTATGTTGTTTCCGACCTTTTAGGAAGGCTTTAACATTTCAAAGAAGAATTCTACGTGGCCCATCTACATTTTTAAACAAATACCACATTAGCTGCATAAGCAAAACCTTACTGTCTCATGTGGAAAAGCTCTCATGGCTAATTCCTGATGAAAAGCAGAAGTCTAGATCTACTGTGTGGGAGGAATGATGTAGATGCTATTGCATCTGGTCTTTTCTTTGTCTAAGGGAGAATCTGTTAGAAGATGGCATATCACTGTTTCCATAGTTGTAGGAATTTGCCCAACTTGGTACACCCTGGATGTATTCATCTATAATTCCTTGAATGCAGAGGCCTTCTGATTCCAGATAGAATATATCTGGATGGGATTAAGCTCCTCTGTATAGATCTTTTTTTAATTGATTATGTGCCATTAAGTCAATGTTGAGACTTAGTGACCCCATAGATAAATTCTCTCCAAGACTTCTATAGAAGAACAAGTAGCAATTGTGTCTCAGGGGGCCTTTGTTCAGATTCATTTTGTGCCCCAGTTTTCCTGGGATCAGGATGTTTTGCTCACAGTAATGCATGCCTTGGCCACCATAAATTTGGATCACTGAAATGTGTTATAAATGGGGCTCTCCCTGAAGACCACCTGGAAACTGCAAGTGATTAGAAAACAGCACCTCAAGCAGTTAGGAGTGGAAGGTGATTTGTTTTGTGACACCTCTGCTTTGAGAACTGCACTGTCTACTAGTTTGTTTCCAGGTGCAATTCAAGGTGCTGGTTGTCATCTTTAAAGTCCTTCGAAGTTCAGGACCTGGATATCTGCAGGACTGCCTTCTGCAGCACTGCCTTCTCCTGTTGGTCTATGCCCATCTTTAAGATCTGGAACAGAAGGCTTCCTCAGGGTCCCTACGCTTAAGGATTGTCACCTGCAGGGACCCCAGGGTCAGGCTTTCTCAGACTCTGTCCTCTGTCTCCAGAACCTGATATCAGATGCACCCTGATTCTGTTAGTTTTCCCATAAAGCCATTACGGCATGACTGTTTCAGCAAGTCTTTGGAGTCTGAAGGATTGTTCTTGTCTCTCCCTATACATTATAGTGTATATGGGTTATGGTTATTCCTTGACACTGGGAAATATAACTGTTACGTTGTTATGTTTTGTTCTTGTTTTTAATGTTATTACTGCTTTGGCAGTCTTAAACCACTCAGAGTCATATATGACTTAAGTGCCATATAAGCCTGGTAAAACAAACTGATACATACAAGCAAACTATAGCTCATAGCACAATAAGGCAATCTTCCCCAGTATGAGGCTTTCTGGATACGTTAGATGTCAACTTCCATAATTCCTAGACAGTACGAACCTGAACTTTCATAACAATATAATGCAAAAAAGGCTTAAATGTCATCATCATCATCATCATCATCATCATCACCATCATCATCATCATCGCTTTTAGCCAAAGGCAATCATTACATACTATAGTATTCAAACTGTAGAGGATAAGGTAAAATAAGCATACCAATAACTCAATTTAATTACAATAGAATTTAGACCTTTACTTGCTACATTTTTCACTAACACAAGTAAAACAATACATGAACAGCTAAACAACAAATCATCAAATAATGCAAGATTTTGCTAGTATGAAGCATGAGCAACTTTTATGATTTATTTTTAGCTGCATATAATCTAGGAGAATCTAGAAGTTTAGAGTGCTACAAGCAGGGCAAAACAAGATCTGTAGCTTAAGCAGGACAACGTGCAGTGGTTGTACTCCCATCAGAATCAAAAGGTGACAAATAGTTGCTCAGCCAAATTCAATTTCCGGATCTTTCAGGGGAAGCATCCGAATATCTAGAGGCTGGCCCTGGATTCATGTTCGGGGTTACTGATACAGCTCTGCTTATGTAGAGGTAAAAGAGAATATCAGAGTAACAGGGAAGAAGGCTGCATCTCTTTGTATCTCCAGATTAATTCTTGTGCTCTGATCCACTTTTTCCTTTGTTACCAAAACTTTAAGAGATTGCAAGGAATGTGGTGTGCTCTTTTTCTTTGGAAGCAGTCCAGTGCTTCTCTTCTCTTCTTCCACAAAAGGAGAAGCAACTCTGTCTGTGATCTTTGTTTAACCAGAGCTAATACATACATCATCAAGATCTCCTGGGTACCAGGAGATACAATGGAAGCTCTTGACTTATGTAGGGTAAAATAGTTTGTAGCAGTATTTCATGTCAAGCTTTTGCTATGTTCCTCTTGGAATCAATCCATAAAAGCCTTCCCTTCCCTTCCCTTCCCTGCCCCGGTCATGAAAGACATTTGCTTACCTGGTGACAATGGACTCACACAAAGGCCCCTGTGTATGAATTGTCTGCTTCAGTTCAGCATTTAATAGCAAGTCTGACCCTACCAATCTGCTGACCTAGAAAGAGTTGACTGAATAGACTGACTCATTTTTGGAGAGAGAGAGAGAGAGAGAGAGAAACAGAGAGGGAGCGAGGGAGAAGACCCTGTCAACATCTTTTTCTTCTGGGTTCTCTCAGAATATATGCTAGGGCGTTGCTTTATAACTGCCAGGCAGACTTCTTCTTTGTGGACAATTGAAAAAGGAACAGTGAGACAAGCCTACTAGTTTTTGCAGCATTTATGCCTGGTGAGTAACTTAATACTGAAGCGATAGCTGGGATTGGCCCATAGTTATGGTGGAGAGTTGTTCACTATCTGTAGGCTGCAGAAGAAAAATAAATTATGGCTTATTGAGTTGCGGAAAAAAAAAACTATTGGCTTTCTTCCCCTCTTTTCTGAGTAATCCTGTGTCCAAGCAAGCCACATCAAATGATGTTATCATTGCTCAAGTCTCTTCAGTTTAAAATGGAAAGTGTCGTTAGTCATTACAGCCAACAAAAGACATCAAACACATGGGCAGTGACCTACCACAACCAAATGAATCAGTCTGTTCTGCTCTTCAGACACACGTTCTTGCCTCTGCACCTGAGAGCATTAAATAGGCAGAGCTTGGGCAGGTAGGAATCGCTTTGGATTTCAGCAAAAGGCAATGCAGAAGGTTCTATCCAAAGTAAGTGGCCATGTGAATATTGATTAGAGTGCTGCACTTACACCAAGGAAATCCAGATTCAGGATCTCTGCTCTTAGCTAAATAGGTATCCTTAGGCCTGTTGCTATATCCCAGCTTCACTGAGTTGCTGCAAGGATGAAAGGGAAGAGATGCTGACATTCTTTGGACAAAGTTCTTTGGTCCAAAGTTCTTTGGACAACTTTGGACAAAGTTCCATGCCAAAGTTCTTTGGACAAAGGGCAGATATTGCTTTATTTATGTCATAGGAGAAAAGAAGAGGAAATTTTCATTTCTGACCTTCATAAAGTTAACATCTGTTAGAATCCAAACCAGTTTTGTGTAATGGGATTTTCTGACCCCAATAGAGCCTATGTTTTATTCAGAATTGCTCGGGAGGTCTTACAGTCTTCAAGAGAGCTTTGGATGCAAAGCTTTTCAAGGCACACTGCAAGAAAGCTCAATGATTCTCAATTTTCTCCCTCTCTGGCACTGAGCATCCTTAGCACTGACACTGAAGAAATAAAGGCAGTGGAAATATCTGCAAGGAAAGAGAGGGGTTTCTGATATTAGAATTCTTCCTCTGAAGTTGTGGTACTCCAAGTAACCTCAAAGAAGGAAATCCAATGAATCATTTAGCCCCTGGACATGCGCCCAAGGAATATTGAGATACATGTTGTGGAATCTGGCTCAAAGTCCATAGAAGTTCATCTTTATATATATTTTTTATTATCTGGTTGTTAAACACTTTCTGGGAATACTACACTATAGCTATTTTATTATTTTTGGGGTTAAGGAAAAATGACAATGTTTTGATAATATTTTGATTTGGGAGAGCTGAGCACTGAATACAATGAAATGATATTTTGAAACAGAGTGTGACAGAAATTCAAAATAGTTGACTCCTTGTTGACAGCCTGGTGAAGTTAATTGGGCCAGATATTCCCATCACTTTCCTTTGACTTGTCTGCCCCCCTTGTATTTTTTTTTTACATCACCTAAATGTCAGACCACAAAAACAATACAGCTCAGGTTTGTTTGGTGTCTTCTGCAGGTGTGGCTTCCTTAGCACAAAAATCCTGCCCTGAATCACCTCCTACAAAAGCAGTTAGCCATTTCCTCCTGCTCCATATTGCAGGAAAATAAGCCCATACAAAAACAACAATCACCTCTGGACCAAGGCGGGGCATTTAATAAGTTTATTTCACAATGCCATTTTTAGACTCCACTCTGTCCCTTTTCCTCTGCTTCATTCTTTGGGTACTTGGGACTGCCTGAAAATATAAATGGCCAGTTGTTTGTGGTCAGCAACTCAGAATTTATCCCTGTCCATTGAGACCAGAGGTTGAAATAGGATATATTTAATCTCCAGGAGTTTGTTGCTCTGCTAATCCAGTCAAAAAGCAACTAATGTCCAAACAGAGCCAAATGAAAAGGATCACATTCCCCCCCCCCCATCTCCACTTTCAAAAGACAAGATCCAGTACTAGATCTAGTCTTGGATTCTGTTTTTCACACTAAGGACCCAAGACATGGAGTATGGGTATGATCTGAAGCTAGAGATCCGAGGCGGCCTGGCCTAACTATAGTACTATTATCATGAGGGCGGAAGGCTAAATCATGCTTGCAGACATCCTTGTTCGCATCTGGGGAGTTAGAAACAGTTCACCATGAGTTGCTGTATTCTTATTTCTGCAGGGTATTCAGAATCATCCTATCTTATACCTGCTGCATCAATATCCAGGAAGAAGAGGTAATTATTGTGAATTTCCTCTCTTAGGAGGTTCTATCTATCACCATAGAGTAGCTAAACTTTGTGTTGCCACAAGGAAACTGTGGTAACAGATGATACAAGGTTGCACATTGTTCTTTCCCTTTTTAATTCTGCCTTTATGGAATCAGCTGTTCATTGAGCAAAATAAAATGAAGTTGATTGGAGAATAGGGCAGTATTGAACAGGTGGAGAAGATACTCCTGATATTCCTTTTCAACTACTTTACATATTGTAAAATTTGCTGCAGGTAATCAGACATAAAAATGTTCTGTATTTTTAATACACAAAAATTGACAAAGCATAGCATGATGAAGTATAACATTCTAAATAGAGGCTGGATTCAAACAACACAATAAGCATAAATGTAAAAGAAACAATACATATGATGACTTCGTATAATATGTGAACCCAGTCAACGACATGTCTCAAACCCTTCTCTAACATATAGAATGTGCAGCTAAAACTAGGACTTGTAGTTTTAGACATAGCAATTTGTGCTTCCTTAGGTGACATGTACTAAGCAGTCACAAATTTCTTTTGCCAAGGAAAGTGGAACAACTCTCTGAAGATAAAAGTAGCATTGTATTCAGAGATATTATGGTCAGGGATGGAGAGACTGATATGCCCAGTAGAATCTTCAAGCCCAACATATATGAAATTTTTTATTTTAAATGCTGAAAATGATTTCAGGGTTAAGAATGGCAAATGACAATGAAGAAAAGCTGCTAAAATGCATTGCACTGTTCCAATCTATTGCTTTCAAACAATAGATAATAGCACCGTTAGCAGTATTAACTCATGATTTTGCAGTGAACACAGTGAGAAAAAAAAGTGTGTATATATAGCATTTGTCACTGTGCTGATAATTTTCACTCTTGTCTCATTTTTTTCTGACCAGTCCTTGCATCTTTATTTCATATTGTATACTTCTTCCTTTTAACTTATAATGGGATAGGAATAAATATATCTCCTCATATAATTTTTCTTATGAGCTAGTATAGGACATGGAATTCTGTGGCTTATTGATAGAGTATAAATGAGAGTCAGTGTAGTGTAGTGCTTGAGGGAGTATTTCTCAACCTTGGCAACTTTAAGATGTGTGGACTTCAACTCCCAGAATTCCCCAGCCTGCCTTAAGGTGTTGGACAAAGACCAGGGAAACCACTGTCAGCCACCGAAGCTCAGCAGGTAACTTTGGACCAGTCACTTTCTGTCAGTCCAGACTACTCATAGAGATGTTTTGGAGGGAAAAAAATGGAGAAGGAAGTGCTATATACACGAACTTCCAGAAGAAAAGATGGGATATAACTCAAATATATATAAAAAAATGATTGTATGGACCATGAATTATGTAGAAAAGCCTTTCTGGTACTATTTTGAGATCAATACTAGGGCTAAAAAGCTTATACTCAGGCTTATATTTAGTCATGTTATGCTTAAAAGGAAACTTCGTATTTTCAGTTAAAAAAAATATCCACAGACATGTGATGTCAATTGAAAATCCCATTTTAACTTTTTAAAGCTTATTTTTATTATTTTCCTGAAGTACCACTTTTTCTCTACCCTGGTCACACTCAATGATTTCCAACCTGTCTGTTCCTCTTTTCCTTGTTTTTAAAAAAAAAAATGGAAATACAGTATGAGAAGGAAGGTTCAGGAAAGGGCTTGTATTTGGCAAGTTAAAATAACTGGGGGAAAAAATCTGTATTTATGAATGGGAAGGGGATGCTTAAGGCAATGATGTTTACAAGAAATGGCTCTGCACTGAATTTTTAAAAACTAGTTGTTTACTTGAAGACGATGTTTTCTAGTTTTCTTAAGAGTAGCTCATGGAAGCTGGAGTGACCCCCATCTCTCATCCTCCTGACCAAAACAAACATTCACAGACACCTCCACAAAAAAGCAAAGGAGTAAATGAAGGGTTTTCAGTATTTCAACACCGGACAACAAAATTGTAAGCTTGAGTCGCCAGTACTTTTAGTTCTGCGTGCTTTTATAATTAAATCCTGTGAATGGATGCAATGCACCTTGTCAGTTATGAAATAGGCTGTTCTGCAAATAGAAATTCCCTCCTGCGACTCTGTGCTGTGTTCTGTTCCCCCATCCCCAGCAACATCCAAGTTCTATATAGCCATATGTAGAAACAAATGTAAGGGTGTTAACGGCAAAATGGAGCTGGAATAATGGGGAAAGGTTACGCATTCACATCAATGAGCTTTTCTCTCTTGCTAAAGGAATCAGGCTAGAAACCAGGAGATGGTGAGTTCTAGTACAGCCCTTGGTACAAAGCCAGCTGGGTGACCTTGGGCCTGTCACTCTCTCGCAGCCCTAGGAAGGAGGCAATGGCAAACCCCTTCTGAAATCTTGCCCAGAAAACTGCTGGGACTTGTCCAGGCAGTCTCCAGGAGTCAACACTGACTTAAAAGGCACAAAAACAAAGCAAAACACCATGCAAGCTGGATCATCTTCCCTGACTTTGCAGGTAAGATCTAGCTAGCCAAGTTCTCCTCTTTCTCACTAGCAGTACATGTGTACTGGTTTGTAACCTTAAAACATAGACCATCAAAGTGGCTTCTTCTTTTGCTATGTCAGATATGATGATGTGGAGGCTGCTTTCCTACCTCTCCCGAGTTTTTTCACAACAAAAACTGTTTCTTTTGAACTTTGCAGCAGGAGTGTGTAGAATCTTTGCCTTTGAAGAATGGCACCCTGGAACATTTTAAGGATTGTGTTTTTGATTACTGAGATAACCTATTAGAATGATTTAAGACTTGACCTTTAGTAAAAAATAGAACTTCTCTGAGTGTTCACAACGACTTAGGACAACAGTGTTGAGTAAAATATAGTCAAGCAGAGAACATAATTAAAATGAAACTCTTACAATCCAAGGCCTCATTCAAGCATTTGGTATTACCCTACTCAAGCTAGTTCCTTCTCAGCAAGGGACATTCTGGGGAGGGAGGGGGAATCTATATATCTGCTATACTTATCTCTCTTTAATAATAATAATAATAATAATTTATTAAATGTATATGCTGCCTGACTCTCAGTGACTCTGGGCGGTTTACAACTGTTAAAACATGTAAAAAACAGAGAACAATACAAAAACACAGAAACAGCACAAGACAAAGGAACAACGAGGGCAAAGAAAATAAACCCAGAGGGAAACAGGAAGGAAGAAAGGGACATCAATTGTGCCCTCCAAAGGCCTGGGTGAAGAGCCAGGTCTTTAAGGTCCTTTGAAATGCCAGTAGGGTGGGAGTCATTTGAATTTGGGGGGGAACCTCATTCCAGAGGGCAGGCGCCACTGCAGAGAAGGCGCACTTCCAGGGTCCTGATAGGTGGCATTGTTTAATTGATGGAACCTGAAGTGCACCAAACCTGCCAGATCAGATCAGTTGGGCAGGTACTATGGGAGACAGGTGGTTCCTCAAGTAACCAGGCCCTGTGCCATGTAGGGCTTTATAGGTAGCAACCAGCACGTGGCAGCAAACTGGCAACCAGTGCAGGTCATGAAGCAGCGGCATTACATGGACATACTGAGGCTTGCCCATCACTGCCCACACTGCTGCATTCTGGACCAGCTGAAGCTTCTGGGTGGTCTTCAAGGGCATCCCCATGTAGAATGCATTGCAGTAGTCAAGCCATGAGGTGACCAGGGCATGAGTGACTGCCTGAAGTTAGTGAACTCTTAACAGAAGTGAGGGAATGAGCTGGTAAAATTACCAATATAGTTATATTTATATAACTAGCTCATGCCCCCAGCTTTTAAAGGCCAATTCCACTTTACTTTTCAAATACAAATGATACCTAAGTGTTGAGACAATTGCAGTAACTGCCATCAATACTCGGTGGCTCAGGCACATTTACTTGGCTGAATGTTTGCCTTTTTGTGCATGGAAATGAATTGACTGCTTTTCTTGTTTCTGCTTTTCAGTATTCTGCTCTACAGTAAAGTCTGACCTGGTAAACACGCATGCTATGTGCTTTTTTGCACTGAAGCTTGTATTTGCATGTATTTTAATATTTATGGCTCCTTTTTGCATTTTTCTTCAAAATGTAAATACAAGTGAGTTGGCTCATTCTCCAATTTAGCCTTTTCTTCTTCATGATCAAAGTTTGATGTCTACAAACTCAAAACTGTTTCGCATATCACTCGATACCTGGTTACTTGGTAACTTGCAATTTAATATATAACTGCCTGTGTCCAATGCATTGTTTGGATGACATGACAGGTGTTTCTGTCCCATTTGTAATGGCTCATGTACAAATGTAAGCCAGCTTTGACATTGTACTCTTCAAGATATTAACATAAATGTCTGAATATGCTAATCTGATAGGAAAAAATGAATGTTTCTATTATTATATTTTTATCCCTCTGTCTGTCTGTCTGTCTCTCTCTCTCTCAAGTGTCAAACATACCCAACACTCCTGTTTCCCATTTTCCCCACAACAACAACCCTGTGGGGTGGGTTGGCTAAGAGAGAGTGTGGCCCAAAGTCACCCAGCCGGCTTTCATGCCTAAGAGAGGTCTAGAACTCACAGTCTCCTAGTTTCTAGGCCAGCACCTTAACCACTACACCACACTGGCTCTATGTATTATGTGATTTATTTGCCAACTACTATTCTGTTTCAGCAGATCTTCAGTAGACTAAGATTTCAAAACAAAAACATCACTTGGTTCAGTTATGAGGTTGTAGGTAATTGTGACAAGGTTCAAACATCACAGAAACCACCATGAATTTTTTTTTTTTACTTGGGCCATTTCTCCACCAGTGGCTTAGAATGATTTCTAAAATCATCCAACTATTGATGTGCCAAAATAACAGCAATGAGGTCAGGCTTTAAATCTTTTCACTGATACCTAGGTCATAGTAGGGAGATCCTAAATGTTACTAGTGGGAAAATGATTTTAGTGCAATGTGCCAAGCTGAGAATAATTATATAATTCCAAAATAATGAATGGAGCAGATAAATAGCTCTCCAGAAGAGGGTGCTCAAGGGTAAGTCTGAAATCTTTGCAAACTCATTGTAGTGTTTATAAAGAGTTTGTGGGGAATGAATAATCTTTAAAATAATGATGTTGTTTTGATAAGACACTACTGTGTTTTTCATAGTGTTTAGACACCATCAAATGGAAAATTGAGGAAAGATGACTGTATTTATTAACAATCAAGATTGCTGTAATTTTACCAGTAAATATTGGCATAAACTTTTCAAACAGCAGTAGTTGAAAGTGACATTGGGACTCCCCTAATTCCACCTAACTGTCACAAGCATGACCTGCAACATCTTTTTTCTGTTGTCTTCTTTTGATGTTGCCTTCAACTTGTCCCCAGCCCATTAGTGAGAAAGGTTTAAGCTATCCTTAGCTTTTTGGAATTAAAACAGGGGTTTCACCTTTATTCCAACATTGTCCAAAGTCTCTAAATTATCTTAGGCTTTGTCACTCATTACTTTGGAGGTAAGTCAGTTGTCTGTTGGGACTTGAAGCAGAGGCAGATGAGGATGGATAGGACCAACAATAGGGACAGCCAATTTCATGCTGCTATGACTATCTGCCAATCCAAACATATATGGATGGATGGATGGATGGATAGCAATTCAGCTCAACAGCAGGAAAGAGCACATTCTGTTAAATACTACAAGTTAGTCATGAAATCAGAGCATCCTCAGTATATTTCAGGAGAGAATTTCCAATTCCTCAGATTTTAATTTGATTTTTCTATCATATTCAATTTTTCCCTAGGAACTCAAAGCAGCAATCTCCCTCTTTTAATTCATGTGAACTTGGTTTAGTTGAGCATATAATTGGTCCAGAGTCTTCCAACAAGTTCTATTTGTGGCTTGTGATCTAAATACAAACCTTTTATATTTCTAGATTTAAATGATCAGATGATTGCATTTTTCAGTTTAGGCAGAGGTAGAGGCTGACATACTTAAAGACAAGCAAATGTCTTCATGTCATGTTCCCACTAAAGCAAGAAAAGTTACACACAGTTCAGTATGGAATTTTGTTAGAAAGTCTTCAGGAAACTAAGCACAACCATTTTAGTGAAGATCTGCAGTCTGACATTGGCTTCCATTATCTTTCTAACTATTCAACAGTTATTTGCAGTTCTGACTCCAAATGTTGAGGGGCTGTGGGGAAAGAGGTTTTCAGTTGACTCGCCTACAGTGTCTTCTCCTTCTCCCAGCTTGCCACTGCTGAAATGTGTTGTTGTCCGTTTGTTTGCCTCATTCTGAATTCAGTGGATGCTATCATCAAAAAAGAAGGAACAAGGTATATCCCCCTTATTTTTTGTTCTCTTGCCGGAGAGGGCAGGAGATCAAAGAAGAATACTAAGGAGAAGGAATATCAGGGCAGGAAGCTAAATATGATAAACCATCAAGAGATAATGGACTAGATTTTTTTTTAATGGCAGTGGGACAGAGGCAGTAGGAGGTAGAGGAAGTCTCTTGATCATGGATAAATTTATGTAGCACTTCAACTCTGCATGATAGACAGAAAAGACTGGTGGCCAGTGGTTACTTGCCTGCAACTTAATCCTGTAATTTGGCATCAGTTAAACACATACACAAAACAATATGTTTACTTGAAGACCTTCAATTATAAGTCCTAACTGACCTAAAAAGGTTAGTCTTCAAAGAATGAGAAATTGGGGTGGGAGTGGGGGTGGGATGGGCTAAATTTATCTTCCTGATTGTATTTTTGAGAAATCCAATTAAGGACATCTCGGAATATACACATTACTCTGGACAGAAAGTGGAATAGATCCAATCCTAAAACTGGTCTTCCACTACAATTACAATTGTTGAACCAGCGTTATTACTTCAAATTGAGTTCCCAGAAGCCAAATAATACTCAAGATTAATTACGTAAATAGGAAAACATTCATATCTCATTTTGAATTGCATTATTCATTCCAGTTATACAGTGTGTGTTTGGACTTCCATGCCCTTAGTGAGGGTGAGAAGGCAGGGAAGAGAATGATGGTAATTGGCACTACAGAAAATGCAGGTTTGGGAGGGAAATACCTTTTGCTCTCAAAATCAGATGCCAGAGCAGTGGACAGACCTAGCGGACTGACTAATGCTGTACCCATAGACATCTGATTAATTTTTTATTTAAGTCCCTCATATTCTGCAGCAGATACTAAAGATTATTTCAGTGTAAGATATGGAGGTTTTCACCTCAACAATGCCATCTTCCTGAATGGGAACACAGCTGGCAGAATGGGGTTGATAGCACATTAGACTGAAAGTGCTGCCCCCAAGCTTTTAATAAATTTGCCAGCCAGTGTTCTCAAGCAACTTCTGTAAAGCTCTCAGGATGGTTTGGGAACTTCAGGCCTAATTACTATCAGTAGCTACAATCATGGCCTGCCAATCCAAAGCACACTTGACTCAGCAAGCACAATCCCTTCTAACACCTGCTTTGCACAATGGAATTGGCGGTCAAGTGGCTATCCCAAGAAACTTTCCTCTATTTCTCCAGATGCCTGAGAGGTCACTGTTCCCCTATAGATGGAAAATGATATGCATTTTGCAGTGGTAGATTAAAAAACAGCCTCTGTGGTTGCAGAGTTGTGATGCAGAGACATCACCAGACAGGGAAGGTGTGAAATATTGAAATGGCTTTTTTGTCTCTTTTGGTATTGCTTTAGTTGACAATCCACCCACTCCCTAAAAAAACCCCCAGCCAAAGCTGTATGGTTGAAATTTAGTGAAGCTCTTCAAAATATATATGGATGTCCTTATGATTAGTATTTGAATTCTGATAATAGCTAGCCATCTCACCAACTAAGGTAGACTTAAATTTAATCTGAAAAATCTCATCACATGAAAGCTTTTGGCAGCAACTGCAAAACCATCGTTCTGTGGTAAGGTGCATGGTTTACCAGAAGAAGTCCCTACATTCAATCTTTTGTATATGCTGAGACTTGGAAAGCTGCTATGGATCATTGTAAACTGCCCGTATCGATCTGGTGCCTTCTCTATGTTGGCTGAGAATCCTGATGATTCTAGCCCAATATAGTTAAAGGTGAACCGTTTGCGGAAGAGTTGTATAGTAACCCTAAACCAGATGAGCAATGGAGTATCTCAGTATGGGACAGCTTTCTATGATTTCTGATTATTTACATATTCACTTTAAAGTAATTCAATGGCTTCCTCTTAAAGAATTAGCCTTGGATTTAGACTGAAATCTTTCTCCTCCGCAAAGATGTCTGAGAACTTGTGCTGCATGGTAATCATGAAAGTGAAAATGTTACTTGTAAAACTTTAGTAAAAGGTATATAAAAGGCTTTTTATATATATCAGAAGTTATATAACATTCAGAATGTAATAACTCTGTAAAAGTTTAATAATATAATCTCATGTGGAGAAAGAATATATTGGGAACTTTTGAGAAGAAATATTTAAATTTTACACAGCAATTTAGAAGAGGAAGTACTAAATGCATTATAATAGCTTTTATATAGGTGATAATGCAATTTCCTATATTTTAACTGATGTTTTTGTACCTCACAAAAGAGGGCGGTTTCACCTGTTATTTAAAGTCACACTCTAAACAAATTATATGGCAAGATATTAAAACCCTGGAAGATCTGGGCATGAATCCATGCCTTAATTGCCTCTTGTTTACAATATTATAGTGTGCTCAATGTGGAACAGCCTGAACAGGATTTGCAAACTACAATGAGGGCAAAATTGAGCAGCCAGAAAAATAGTACATAATCTATAAATGGCCACACATTGCCAACAAAAAGAAGTTCTTGAATATTGGGTTTGACTCAGGTTTTATTGGCCTATCACTAAAAGAGTATCTTTCAGTTTCTTTCTTTCATTGCCCTCCCAATTTTCCTTTCCCAGTCCTGATGGTGAGATCCAGCCTCTGCTATTACTCTTGCTCAGGTGAATGTAGCCCTGAGCTCTTGATGAACTAATACCCATCTGTACTACAGTATGTGAGGGGATTACCAGAAGTACTAGGCTTTGGGGTGTATATCTCATTTATTTATGAATTACTGCCTATATAGGCTGTCACAATGTATAACATGCCAGGTTTTTTTTTGATATGCTTCTTCTCACCCCCATCCCCCATCCTGTAATTTTTTTTAATCCAATCATGTCCGATTCTCGGAGACTGAGACCAAGTCCCTGCAGTTTTCTTGGCAAGGTTTTTTGGAAGTGGTTTGCCATTGCCTGCTTCCTAGGGCTGAAAGAGAAAGTGACTGGCCCAAGGTCACCCAGCTGGATTTGTGCCTAAGGCAGGGCTAGAACTCACGGTCTCCCGGTTTCTAGTCTGGTGCCTTAACCACTACACCAAACTGGCTCTCACTATCCTGTAATACCAGCTGCTATAATAACTATGTTACCTGTGGGTTTGTTCAACCACATGCAATATTTTATGTGATTGTTGTTACTATTATTATTGTTTAAGGTTGGGGAGGGCTAAAAAGCATCTTGAGTAGTTTACACATTTTTCAAAATTGAGGGCAGTCTGATATTGGTCTTTGTTTCTCTGAAGATGCTTAACTATTTATAGAGAACATGCAACTACTTCTGATACACTTTACTTCCTATCTCCCAAGTCTGTTTAATAAAGTAATATTATCTTATGGATCAGCAAATCCAGCTACCTTTTACTGAGTCAGACTGCTGGTTCATGCAGTTTTACTGGATTGCAGCAGGTTATACAAGGAATGAATGAATGAATGAATGAATGAATGAATGAATGAATGAATGAATGAATGATACTGTCCGTTTCCCAATCTACACCTTCTGTGGAGCTAAGGAAGGCTGCCTGACACTGATTAAGAGAGGCTCTCTAGGTGTTTTCCCCAAAATTTACTTGAAATGTCCAAACACTGAACCTGGAATACTGCCATCAGAGAATGTGCTGTACCACTTAGCCACCACGTTTTCTTACTCCTAGAAAGTAGCAACCAATCAACTGGAATGGAGGTAGGGAAAAGCTGAATGTGATGATCATACCTTGTCACATACATCTTTGGCCAGGGGTTAGCAGAGACTGATGATATTTGGAGTATGGGATGAGGCTGGAGACAATTATATTTTTATATGTGTATTTATATTTTATACTGTATCTATTTTTAATGATACTTTAATTCTTTTATTTTAATTTGCTTGTAAACCTCCCAGAGTCGTTGCAATATGAGTTGGGTGGTAAAGAAATATGATAAACAAACAAACAAACAAACAAACTACTCTTCCCCTGTCATGTCACCTAAAGCTTTGCATAGAACTTCTATTTCTGTTATTGGAGGCAAATAACTTGTAACCTTTCAGTTGTGGTTGAACAAAGGTTACTGTTCTTGTTGGAGACTGGGACAGGAGATTGATAGCATCACTTGGCTGGCCCGGGGTTAAGATGTACAACTTGGTATCATCTGCATATAATTATATTGAACCCCAGACTGGGGCATGACTCCCCCAGAGGTTTCATGCAGATGTTAAACAGGAGGGCAGAGAGCATTGAGCTCGGAGGCACAGGGCAATGAAAGACTGAGGGCACAGCCTCCCCCCCCCAACACTGACTGGAACCAGCTGTGAAGAAAAGAGAACCACTGCAACTTAGTGCCCCCCCTTCCCAAACCCTGCAGCTGATCCAGAAAAATACTGTGATTGATGGCATCGAAAACTGCTGACAGATCAAGGAGTACAAGGATGGACACCCCATCACCATCCTGGCTCCACCATAGGTCACCAACAAGTGCAACCAATGCTGTTTTTATTCTGAATTCTGGACTGTAATCTTAGTGAAACAGGTCCAGCTATTGAGGAAGAGCTGAGGATCTTTCGGAATATTGATGGTGTTCATGACATAACTAGATTAAAGCCTTTAGGACATCCAGTTGCTGATGTTACTGCAGGAAACACAAAATCCAACGCTGGAGTCTTATATCAGGAACAAGAACAAATGACATGGGAAAACTCAACATAGTGAAAGATGAAATTATTTGAGAATACATTGACATCTTAGGAATCAGCAAATTGAAAAGGACTGGAATTGGACACTTTCAGTCAGAAAATCCTATGGCTCACTACTAAGAACACAAAAAATAAAGAAGGAAGGATATAGAAATCTGCTTTCATAGGAAGGATATAGCAAGGACAGTATCTGGGTTCATTGAAACTACCCTTTAATATGACAGTTATTCAAGTTTATGCTCCAAATGCTGATGCAGAAGAAGAGGGGGTTGACAAGTTTTATGGTCAAGTACAATCTGAAACCAACAGAACATATAATTAGAATGTGCTACTTGTTGTTGTATGCAAAAAGTTGGAAATGTTAAGGAGAAAAACATAACTGGGCCTAGAAAACAGAAAAGAAGCAGGAAAATGACTGATCAATTTCTGCCAGTCCAAAGATTTCTTCATTGTAAGTCTTGCAACAACCTAAATGACACATGCATACATGGACATCACCAGATGGAGTATACAGAAATCAAATTGACTATATTATTGGTTCAAGAACATGGGAAAACTCAGTTATAACAGCAAAGATATGCTCAGGGGCTGACCCTGGAACAAATCATGAATTGCTCATGTGCAAGTTCCAACTCAACCTAAAATGGAAGAAGAAAGCCTCCACCATATGACCTTGAGCATATACCCACAATTTTCAAGGAGTAGATCAATCTGAGCTAGAGCCAGACATCCTGAAGAGTGAGGTTGAATGGGCCTTAAGAAGCATTGCTAATAACAAGGCAGCAGGAGATGACAGCATCCCAGCTGAACTGTTCAAAATCTTGCAAGATGATGCTGTCAAGGTAGTGCATGCTATATGCCAGCAAATGTGGAAAACACAAGAATGGCCATCAGATTGGAAAAAATCAACTTACATCCCCATACCAAAAAAGGGAAACACTAAAGAATGTTCAAACTATCTAACAGTGGCACTCATCTCACATGCCAGTAAGGTAATGCTCAAGATCCTGCAATGTAGACTTCAGCAATTCATGGAGCGAGAATTGCCAGATGTACAAGCTGGATTTAGAAAAGGCAGAGGAACTAGAGACCAAATTGCCAATATCCGCTGGATAATGGAAAAAGCCAGGGAGTTTCAGAAAAACATCTATTTCTGTTTTATTGACTATTCTAAAGCCTTTGACTGTGTGGACCATAACCAATTGTGGCAAGTTCTTAGTGGTATGGGGATACCAAGTCATCTTGTATGCCTCCTGAGGAATCTGTATAATGACCAAGTAGCAACGGTAAGAACAGACCAGGGAACAACGGACTGGTTTAAGATTGGGAAAGGAGTACGGCAGGGTTGTATACTCTCACCTTACCTATTCAACTTGTACGCAGAACACATCATGCGACATGCTGGGCTTGAGGAATCCAAGGCTGGAGTTAAAATCGCTGGAAGAAACATTAACAAGCTCAGATATGAAGATGATACCACTTTGATGGCTGAAAGCCAAGAGGAACTGAGGAGCCTTATAATGAAGGTGAAAGAAGAAAATGCAAAAGCTGGCTTGCAGCTAAACCTCAAAAAAACCAAGATTATGGCAACCAGCTTGATTGATAACTGGCAAATAGAGGGAGAAAATGTAGAAGCAGTGAAAGACTTTGTATTTCTAGGTGCGACGATTACTGCAGTTGCTGACTGAAGTCAGGAAATCAGAAGTCGCTTAATCCTTGGGAGAAGAGCAATGACAAATCTCGATAAAATAGTTAAGAGCAGAGACATCACACTGACCACAAAGGTCCGCATAGTTAAAGCAATGGTGTTCCCCGTAGTAACATATGGCTGTGAGAGCTGGACCATAAGGAAGGCTGAGCGAAGGAAGATAGATGCTTTTGAACTGTGGTGTTGGAGGAAAATTCTGAGAGTGCTTTGGACTGCAAGAAGATCAAGCCAGTCCGTACTCCAGGAAATAAAGCCAGTCTGCTCACTTGAGGGAATGATATTAAAGGCAAAACTGAAATACTTTGGCCACATAATGAGAAGACAGGACACCCTGGAGAAGGTGCTGATGCTAGGGAGAGTGGAAGGCAAAAGGAAGAGGGGCCGACTAAGGGCAGGATGGATAGATGATATTCTAGAGGTGACAGACTCGTCCCTGAGGGAGCTGGGGGTGTTGACGACCGACAGGAAGCTCTAGCGTGGGCTGGTCCATGAAGTCACGAAGAGTTGGAAGCGGCTGAATGAATAAACAACAACAAGATCAAGAATTGCTTTGAAGTCCTGAACCTCATTAATAGAGAACAAGAGGAACTTTGGAATGAACTTAAAGAAGTTGTTAAAGATGAATGTGAAAAGAGACTGCCAAGGATGGAGAAATGTGCTTCATTGTCTATAGAAAGATCTTCAATTGTGTCAACCCTGTCAAGCTGTAGAATATCCTTGGAAAACAGGAAATCCCAGAACATCACATTGTCCTCATGCAAAACCTATACATATAGGTTATGAAGCTAATGTATGGACAGAACATGGCTAAACAGATTGTCTCCAGGTTGGCAAATGAGTGAGACAGGACTGTATACTCTGCCTTATTTATTCAAACTGTATGCTGCATATTTATTAAGGGAAACTGGGCTGGAAGAAGATGGGCTTGGCTTTAAAACTAGAGGAAGAAGCATCAATAACCTGTGCTATGCTGATGATACTATTCTGATAGCTGAAAATGCAAAGAATCTGCAGTAATAAAAGTCAAGGAGTTTAGTGAAAAAGTGGGACTAAAATTAAATGTAAAGAAGACCAAATTAATGACAACAGGTACAACAACCAGCCTTAGAATTGACAATGAAGATATCGAAGTGGTAGACACTTCTGCCTTTTAGGATCAAACATCAATGTAAAGGAAAAAGCAGTCAAGAAATATGCTGTGGATTAATGCTTGGTACAGCAGCCATGAAGTCCTTGGAAAAGATATTCAGATGGTGTGATGTCTGTACTTAAAAAGTTCAGAATAATTCAGGTCTGTGACACTCTATGGAAGCAAAAACTGGACTTGGAAGAAGCAGGATAGAAAGAGTATTGATGCACTTGAAATCTGGTGTTGAGAATCCTCCTAAGAATACCATGGACAGCCAAAAAACCCAGAAACAACAAAAATAAATGGACCATCAAACAAATTAATCTGGAGTTCTCACTCAAGGCACAAATGACCTGGCTCAAATTATCATACTGTGAAGTATGACACATTATGCGAAGGCCTAGCTTTCTGGAGAAAGTTCTAATACTGAGAAAAGTTGACACTTACCCATCATCAATCAATCCTTTAATGTACAGAAAACTGTTTGGAGTGTTCTAGACATCATCGTTTTAAGACTGGGCCATAACATGAACTTGCTTCTTGGCATGCCCTTCAAAGGTACAGAAACCTGTTTATACTTGACTTAAATAAAGTGGATATGGTATGGAAGTTCCTTTTTCTTTTATGTATTTAATAAAGAAAATAGCATTTTCTTTTTCTTATTATGGGTGCAGTTCCCAGGATGGCTTTTGAACTCATTTCACAACATCTGAGGGGCCAGTATCATCATTGCCTCCTTTATTTGCATTGGTTTAACTCACAATTATCTGAAAGAGTCTTTGAAAGATCAAAAAAGAGCTACCCCATTACTCTTGCTACAATTGGGCTGCACAATTGGTACCAGAATGAAGGAGACATGAGGTGGACCAAGACGATTTGCTTTCTCCAAGAGCTATTATACCATCTTAAGAGAGGTTATGAAAAATGTGTTCTCTTACCACACATAACAAGGACTGTCTTAAATGAACATGTTTAGTTTTATGTGAGGAACAAGCAGAAGAAGAAATGCTGTAGTGTCATACATAAGAGTTAGTGGATAAGCATGTATCTCCAGCTTCTATGATGTTTATCACAGTTTATCTTAAAATGTTTATCAGTGTTTATCTTAGTGACATACAGGCGTTGGTGAATAATTGGTTGATCATTATCCTTTGGTTTTAGAGTTACTACAGTGGAATGAGAAGGCAGGGTGGCTTCCTTCAAGAGGATGCAAATTCAACCTTCAATGCAAATTATCTAACTGGCTAAAAGACATTTTTCATACCCTTATTTAAATTTAAGCAGTGATTCACAACTCAATCAACTGAGTGAATTTCTGAAAAGTATCTAGAATATATATTAAAACAATATAAAATACAAGTGGCATTATTAACAGTGCTAGATAAAAGTGGGGCAAACTTAAACAAGTTGTCTACTTCATTTCTAGCCAAGTTATAAACAGCACAAGAACAGTTTATTTTCTGTTTAGCTTTCCCCCTTCTCTTTGCAAAAGAGAATCTGCAGTTTAGTCTGGAGTACCATGGAAATGAACAAATATCTAACATTTGAACCCTGGTGACTCTTGACACTATGCCTGTGTAGATGATTATGTAAACCAGAGAAGATTATCATTTAATAAAGTTAGTTCCTTTTATCTGTGGAGGAAACTGAGATCCAGAAGAAGCTTCTTGCTATTGGAGTAGGATAGGGCAGTAATTTGTACCAAACCCGAGCTTGTACCAACAGGCCCTTTGGATGATATGCGTACAGAGTTGCACATATCCTAAACAGAGAGGAACCTATTTTGCTTTGAGAGTTGAGTGAAGGCAACTCTTAATTCTAGCATTGTGAATGTGCCTTTGAAAAGTGGTAAGCATATAAAAGGTTCCTTTTGGTGGATTGGTCTTGACTAGGTGTGACAAGCCCCTAGTTTTTGGTGTGGCATAACAGTGACCCCTAAAGTGCCTGGTAATTTGACCCCCTGCTGAGAGGCCATAGTAGATGGAATCCAGCTTTTCAATAGAAGAGAATATCTGTATCTCAGGGTTGAACTGTGGTGTCCTTGGTGCTCTCTGAGCTTGGTTGTTTGCTTGCGGGCATTTCATTACCCAACTAGGTAACATCATCAGTGCTGGTGAGTGTGGGGCTTGCTCCCTGTGTATATGCTATTGTAAACCGCCCAGAGTCCCCCTTTTAGGGGGAGATGGGCGGTTATAGAAATGTGAATAACAAACAAACAAACAAACAGTAGCTAAAAATGAATGTGCCCTTGACAGCAAAAAGATTATCTACCCCTGCATGGAAGTAAAGCCTTGCAGTGACCAGCATGACCTTTTCCTTCCCTTTATTTTCTCTCCAAGGACTTTAAAGCAGCCTGAAGAGCATTGCACCACATCTGTATTCAATTATAAAAGGAAAACTTCATGTGGGAGAGCAGAAAGGAAGGATGTGCAGGATGGCTGCTGGAGTGATGAAGCTGCTGGGTTCTGCAACTCCATCCTTACCATCAGTGGTCAGCTCAACAGACAGCTGATGGTAAGGAAGGAGCTGCAGAGCCCAGGAGCTTCACCACTCCAGCAACCATGCTGAGAAGCTACAGCCAGCCAGCTGCTGGTAAAGCACCTTCCTTTTCTCACCCCAGAAAAGACTGGGAAACTGTGCAGCAGTTTAGAGCAGCAGCTGACAACAGAAGCCAAGTTGAAAGTGGCTAAATGGTGGCTAAAGACTTTGGTGTGAGCTCAAGCAACAAAGAAGAATAGACTGTGTAGGAATATTATATAGACATAGATGTTAGCATAGGTATAGTTTAAGAAAGTATAGGCTTAGCAATAAGTAAGTTTGTTGAGTACACAAGACAGAAAATAAGTAAGTTTGTTAATTTTTTGTAATACAAACCTTCCTATGGAAACCTTCTTATTCTGGGTACTATTCCCCAAAAGAACCCCCTCACATCCCGCTCTAAAGGATTTGTAGCATGAAGTTTTCTATTTGTGTTGGAAAGGCAGTAGAATATTGGGTAGATGATAAGGCATTGACATAATGTGCTTTCAGTGACTCATTCTTCTGATGAGTTGAGTTGACATATTAATTGACTGTAGAAATTTCCAAGGTATTATCAAGGACAATTCCACACAAAACCTGCAAGTAGGCAAGATGCTATAACTGAAACTTGTTGAGCTTAATTAATGCTCATAAATGCAGGTTACATAAAGGAAATACTTGGAATTGTTATGAAATTACTGATACTTGGAACTAATACTTATACTTCATCATTGCTTTTTTTTTTAATTGTATGACATAGCAGGTCGGTGTTCATGCTGCTTTTTCTTGCTGGGAAATTCGTGTGAGGTCCAGCAGCCAGATGCGTAGACTATTTAGCCGTGATAAGTCACATTGCCCAGGGTGCACCACAGGGAGGCTAGTCTACATTGCACTGAGTTGGGCTGAGAGAGAGTGACTGGCCCAAGGTCACTCAGCCAGCTTTCATGCGTAAGGTGGGACTAGAACTCACAGACGCCTGGTTTCTAGCCCAGCACCTGAACCACTAGACCAAACTGGCTCTCTTTCATCATTGCTAATTCATCATTTCTCATGAGTGCCGTTGAGCTAAAGTCATCAGCGCAATGGCACTCATGACAATGACAAGGAAATAAGTGAAGGGGCACAAGTTAAGTAGCCATCAACCCACAACGACTAACGGCTAACAAACAATAGCTAAACGAATCACGGAGCCACCCAAGCCATCAGCGGCAATACAACGGGGATCGCCCAGCTGAAAGCAATCAGCAGAAGAATGGAAACCTGAGGATGGGCGATCCCGGAAACCCTCAACCAATGGCAGGGCAACGCATGGGACAAAGGGGGGTGACGTGACCGAGAGCGAGGGGGCGCTGACCGGCGCGGGGTATTTAAACCCCGCACCGGCGCGCTCCTGTCACTCTCAGCTTTTTTCTACCAACGTTGTACCTAACCTGAAATAAACCAGAACCTGCTTTGCAAACCAGCGTCTGAACGTTATTCAGAGGTAGGCAGCGCATGACATAAAGCTGAGAGTCATAAACTCAGCCTCGCCGAGCCCCACCGGACGACAACGAGCCGCGGGAGGAGTAGACGGCGAGAAGACCAGCAAGATGAGGCCGGAACGGCGCGGGCAAGGAGGGTGAGCCGCGCGGCAAGAGACAGAGGAGGACCGACCGAGGCCAGAGGCATCGCGGACTCCCGGAGCCATGGACGCCCACCCCACCCGACCCGAGCCTCAGCTCCAACCCCAAGGGGAGATGGCGACGGAGGCAACCCGACCGCGGGAGGGAGCAGCACGACTTCCGAAACCAGCGGAGGACCCCGCGCCCCACATCGCACCCCAGCAAAGGGCGTGGAGCGACAGCCCCACGGTGCTCAACACGGAGGAGGACGACGGAGACACCCATCAGACGGAGGAGGAAGCGGACCCGCGGCGGAGGGACGATGAACCCCACCGGCAACCCACCCCCGAGGACGCGCCAACGGAACCGGCCCCAGCGGCGGCGCGGGCTGTGGACGAGGAGGCACGAGCTGAACTCGCGGCCATGCGGGCTCAGCTGACGGAACTCCGGACCATGCTCCAGGCGCTTATGCCCCCCACGCCACCCAACGACGTCCCCGCACAAGCCCACACCCCGAGCGAAGGACCGAACCCACACGGGCCAGCGGAGAGCCAGCAGACGGCACAGGCGGCCGACACCACACCCCGGGAAGCAAGAGGCGGGGCCGCACAAAACGCCCGGGCCCCAAAGGACTTCCCCATCTTCTTCGATGGGACCCCCTCAAAACTCTCGTTTTTCATTACCAACGCTAGGGAGTTCATGGGGAGGCACGGACACTCCTATGACTCCGAGGCCGACAAGATCGCCGCTGTGGCGATCAAACTCCAAGACAGGGCGGCGGACTGGTACGTCCAACTGTACGAGTCCAGCTCCCCCGCCCTCGCCACCTTCCCTGCTTTCATCAAAGAGATGAAAAACTACTTCGAAGACCCCCTAGCTAAAGTACGGGCGAAAAGCGCACTCCAGAGACTTAAACAGGGCACACGCACGGTCCCTGACTACGCCCTGGAGTTCAAAGCCCTCGCGGGAAAGGTCTGCGACTGGTCTGAGACCACCCTGCTGGAAATCTTCAAAAGGGGGCTCAACCGTGACGTTCTCCAATGGGCCCTCTACCGCGACGACCCAGAAACGTTACACGGGTGGATCCACCTCGCGGGGAGAGCCGAACACGCGCACCGCACCTTCCTTATGACAACCACGGAAGACACAAACTATGTCGGGAAAAAGGTACCCGCACCACACGGGGGGATGGCCGGCCCCATATACCCAAAAAAGAGGTTCAACCAGGAGCCCTGCGGGAGGTGTGGCAAATTAGGGCACAAGACGGCGGATTGCTTCGCCAACCGACCGCCGACCAGCGCGCCCAAGCCCGCCCCGAAAATTAGCCCCAAACCACCCAACCCGGGGCCGCCCCCTCACCGCCGAATGACCGTGGCCACAGCGACACCGGAAGAGGGCTGGGACGCGTACTGGGGGGAAGAGGACAATACCGACCCCGACCAGCCGGCGGGAAATGCTCCCCGCCTGCTCTGAGACGCGTGGCGAGGCAGGCGGTGGGACAGCAACGCGGACCACCTCAACGAAACGACAAAAGCTCCGTAATAATGGCAGCAATCCAACTCTCTGCCGGCAACGGAGCCACCACGGCCGCGGCACTAGTGGACTCGGGGTGCTCAAAAAACCTCATCCACCCCGACCTAGTTGCCAAACTCGACCTCCGCTGCTTCCCCCTCCCCACGCCGCTGGCATTCCACCAGCTGGACGGCTCTACAGCGGGAGGGAAACCAGCCACGCTACAAACCGAGCCGGTCACCCTGCAAATGGGCACTCACACCGAGCGCACATCGTTCGTAGTCACGCCCATCGGACGGCCCATTGCAGTCCTGGGGATGCCATGGCTCGCGAAAAACAACCCGCGGATCAACTGGGCGACCCGCACCTTCACATTCGGCGACGGCGAGTATCGAGCACCAGCACCAGCTGGCAAAAGCAACCCCACGGTAGGACGAGCGGAGGCGACCACACAAGACAACGCCGCTACCACAGCAGACCTACCAGAACAATACGCCGACTTCTCCGAGGTCTTCGGAGAGGCAGAGGCAGACCAACTACCCCCCCACCGCAAGACGGATTGCCGGATCGACCTACTGCCCGACGTCCCCCTACCTAGACCAAAGATCTATTCGATGACCCCGAAGGAGATGGCAACCCTCCGGGAGTTCATCGATAAAAACCTAGACAGGGGATTCATAGAGCCAGCATGCTCACCGGTCGGAGCCCCCGTCTTATTCCGGGAGAAGAAAGACGGGACCCTACGGCTCTGCACCGACTACCGGGGCCTAAACGCGGCTTCCCTGTCCAACAAATACCCCTTACCCCTGGTAAAGGACATGCTCGCCCACCTCTCCACGGGCAAAGTCTTTTCCAAATTGGACCTTCGCGAGGCGTACTATCGCATCCGAATCAGGGAGGGGGACGAATGGAAGACGGCGTTTAACTGCCCCCTAGGCGCCTTCCAGTACAAGGTACTGCCCTTCGGACTCGCGGGGGCCCCTGGGGTGTTCATGCAGCTCATCAATGAGGTACTGCATGAACACCTGTTTAAAGGGGTCCTGGTCTACATCGACGACGTCCTCATTTACACAAAAACACACGAGGAACACGTAACCTTAGTCAGGCAAGTCCTCGACAAGCTCAGAAGGGCGCAGCTCTATGCAAAGCCTACAAAGTGCGAGTTTCACAAAGAGCGCCTAGACTATTTGGGGTATCGAATCTCCGGGGACGGCATCGAAATGGACCCCGCAAAAGTCGAAGCGGTGCTCAACTGGGAGCGGCCCCGCAACAGACGGCAACTACAGAGCTTCCTGGGATTCGCGAATTTCTACAGGTCCTTCGCCCGGGGGTTCGCTGAGATAGCCCTCCCCTTAACGGACCTCCTCAAAACCAAAGGGGTGGGGGACACCCGACGCGCCAAGAACCCAGGCACAGTGCTGAATTGGACTCCCGCGTGCCAGACCGCATTCGACAAGCTGAAAGCGCTGTTCACGACGGAGCCAATCCTCGCACACCCGGACCCAGAACGGCCGTTCGTGGTCCAAGCCGACGCCTCAGACTTCTCCCTGGGAGCCATCCTGCTACAAAAAGACTCCACGGGGCTCCTGAAACCATGCGCCTACCTGTCAAGAAAGTTCTCCGAGACAGAGAGGCGATGGCACGTCTGGGAGAAAGAAGCCTTCGCGGTGAAATCGGCACTAGAGACATGGCGTCACCTACTCGAGGGAGCCACCCAACCATTCGAGGTCTGGACGGACCACCGGAACCTCGAGGCCCTACGAACGCCTAGACGCCTTAGCCCAAAACAGGTCCGATGGGCCCAATTCTTCAGCCGCTTTGATTTCCAGCTGAAGTTCATGCCGGGCAAGAAGAACTTCCTGGCCGACGCCCTCTCCCGGCTGCCCCAAGACGAAGAGCCCGCCCCAGACACCATTGGGACGGTCCTATCCGCCTCGCAACTGGGAATGGCCGTGACCACCCGAAGCGGCGCACGGAGGCAGCTCGACGCTACGGCGCAGCCGACGGCGGGACAACCGGCGACGGAAAGAAGCCAACCGCAACTACCAGGGGGAATGCGCACGGACCTCGCCGCCGCCCTCAAAACCGACCCCTGGTTCCTGGCAAACCCCGACAAGGTAACGATGGCGCAAGACCTGGCATGGGGGGAAGGCAGAATCTACGTCCCGGACTCGCAACGCCAGGCGATCTTGCATAGGTCACACGACGCCAAGCAAGCGGGACACTTTGGGTTCCTCAAGACCCTACACCTAACACGGCGCCAATTCTGGTGGCCCGCGCTCAGGCGAGACGTAAAAACCTACGTGGCGTCCTGCCCAACGTGCGCTAGGGCCAAACGGGCACCAGGCAAACCCGCGGGGCTATTGCAACGGGTGGCAGAACCCTCCCGCCCATGGGAGGAAATCTCTATGGATTTCATAGTGGACCTCCCACCCAGCCAGAAGAAAACGGCCATTTGGGTGGTGAAGGACTACTTCTCAAAGCAGGCCCACTTCATCCCCTGCACGTCGGTCCCATCCTCACAACAACTAGCCAAACTCTTCCTCATCCACGTGTACAGGCTACACGGATGTCCCGCACGTGTGGTGACCGACAGGGGCACACAGTTCACCTCCAAATTCTGGCGGGCCTTCCTGAAGCTGACGGGGACCCAACAGGCCCTATCTACGGCTTGGCATCCGCAGACGGACGGAGCCACTGAGGTTCTTAATGCCACCTTAGAGCAATTTATACGATCATATACGAACTACCACCAAGACGACTGGGCTGAACTGCTCCCGTTCGCCGAAGTCGCATACAACAACGCCGTCCACACGAGCACGGGGAAAACCCCGTTCGAAGTAGTCTCGGGGCGCGACTTCGTCCCCATACCGGAGCTACCTCAACCCCCGGAACCCCAGGTGGACGCCAGCGACTGGGGACGGAAGATCGCGGAAGCATGGCCAGTAATCACGGCGGCGCTGAAGGAGGCACAGGCTGCTTACAAAGAGCAGGCCGACAAGCACCGGCGCCAACAACCGCCGTTCCAGGCGGGGGATATGGCCTATCTCTCCACCAAGTTCCTAAAGTCAACCCAACCCTCGAAAAAACTGGGGCCTAAGTACATCGGGCCGTTCCGAGTCACGCAAATAGTGAACCCGGTAGCAATACGCCTGGACCTGCCCCACAACCTCCGGAGACTCCACCCGGTGTTCCATACCAGCCTCCTAAAACCGGCAACCACCTCCCGATGGCACCCAAGCACGCCACAGCCCGCACCGCTAATGATCGACGGGCAACACCACTTCGAGATCAGGGACATCCTCGACTCCCGCAAGCAACGAGGAACCCTACACTATCTGGTCAGGTGGAAACACTTCCCCCACCCGGAATGGGTGGCGGCGCACAACGTTAACGCGCCTGACCTGACCAGAGCATTTCACCGGGCATACCCCGACAAACCGCAATCAAGGTCAGCAAAACCAACCCCCCCCCCGCAGGCCCCCCCCCGCCTCCCGTGCCCCAAGGGAAAGGGCCCCCCCCAAGCCCGCGACTTGGGTGGACCTTCCCCCCCCCGGGACTCACTCCCCCCGCCCCGGGCCCACGGGGTGGTGACAAACGATCGCCAGCACCCTCCCCCCGCCCCCCGGCCGCGGGGGAGTGGCAAGCAAATCAACAGGGCAACCTGGGGGCAACGCCCAGGAGCCACAACAAAGGCGACGCACTCTAAATAAGAAAAGAAGGGCCCTACCTGGAGCTGAGCAGCACCCGACCAGCCACGCCTCTCGCCTCGCCGAACTGAGCCAAACAAACAGGGTGTGGTTGGAGCATGCGCACGCCAGGTCAGAACCCGAGCATGCGCACCATGGACACACCCTGGGAAGGCACGTGGTAGAGGGAGGAGCAAAGGGAGGGGCGACAACTACTCCGGCGGGAACTTTGAAAAAAAAAAAATGTGGCGTTTTGACAGCTCCACGGGGAAAACCAAGAAAACCGGGGGAGAACACTATTCGAAAAGGGGGCAGTATGTCATGAGTGCCGTTGAGCTAAAGTCATCAGCGCAATGGCACTCATGACAATGACAAGGAAATAAGTGAAGGGGCACAAGTTAAGTAGCCATCAACCCACAACGACTAACGGCTAACAAACAATAGCTAAACGAATCACGGAGCCACCCAAGCCATCAGCGGCAATACAACGGGGATCGCCCAGCTGAAAGCAATCAGCAGAAGAATGGAAACCTGAGGATGGGCGATCCCGGAAACCCTCAACCAATGGCAGGGCAACGCATGGGACAAAGGGGGGTGACGTGACCGAGAGCGAGGGGGCGCTGACCGGCGCGGGGTATTTAAACCCCGCACCGGCGCGCTCCTGTCACTCTCAGCTTTTTTCTACCAACGTTGTACCTAACCTGAAATAAACCAGAACCTGCTTTGCAAACCAGCGTCTGAACGTTATTCAGAGGTAGGCAGCGCATGACATCATTGCTAATTCCAGCCTTTGCAAAGAGATAAACTGAAACAGTGGGTGCAGCTGTAATTAATATTACTATGCAAGTTAAAAACAATGTTCTCAGGATATAACCAGAAAGTTAATTTCTTCATAATTCTTTGAGTTTTACTTAATTGCTCAGGACAGGCTCCTCCAACAAATTCATAAAACAAGAGTAGCAAAATCTGATGAAATTAGGAAATTAAGCAAAGCCTGCAATGAGCAGGGCTTTTTTTTTTTTTTAGAAAAACCAGTATACAAATTATCTAGTATAAAAAGTTATGCCAATCATTGCATTTTAATTACTTAATAAAGTATGTTTTCAAAGTGATGAAGGATTTACATGAAAAACTCACAGGTGAATATGTTTTCTCCCACCTTTCTCACTGTAATATGCATTCACCCACCTAATTTTATTGTTCACTTTTTACTATTCCCCCATCCTCAACTCAGCAGGATTCCAATATTAAGATAATATTATCAATTAGCCATCAAGACAGATTCAAGGTTTTGCTTCTGACCTGTAAGATCATGAGCAATTTGGGGTTAGGACAGATGGGTTCACCTTCTCTGTACAGATGGATGACTGTTAAGAACCTCAACAGAAATCCTGCCTTGGTCACTGCAAGTGGCAAAGTATAAATTTGTATTTACTTACATGCAAGGCTTCTCTTCAATAGTATCTGTACTCTGGAATGTTCCCCCCTGAAATCCAGAAAGTCTTACATCTTTTGGGTGCCTACTGAAAATCTGTCTCTTCGCTTGGTCTCTCCTTATCAATGTTGTCTTCCGGTGATTTTCCTTGGTTCTGCCTTCTCTCCACACACTGCATAATTACTGCAGTGCATAATTACATAATTACTGTATACTGTATACTGTAAAAATACTTTTTAGTTTTATACTAGTAAACCACCTGGAGATATCATTACATAGGGAGCAATATATTAAAGCAAGATATTAAAGTAAACAAAATAATGTTCCATGCATCTGACAATATATAGTTTCCCCAAAGCTTATGCTATTATCCATCTCTTCATATTTTGGATAATATAAGTTTCTTTGTAGTTTTTACATGGGGATGCCTATTGCCTATATATTAATTCTCTCAAAGGTATCATTGAGGACAAAGAAACAGTGCTATCTGTATTACAATTTCAGTTGTGGATTTTATGAAGTTGCTGGTCCAATTTTCAACCACAGCGAAGTTGACTGGATAGCTCACACCCTGTAAGTAGCCTTATCCTTGTGAGAAGGGGAATTAAATATGTAATAAAAGTTGCTTTAATTAAGAATGTGTAGGAGGGTGCTTTTGACCAAAGGCTCCAATCTCAAAGCAGGAAATCTCAATTCCATAGATTCCTCCCTCTGGCCACTTCCACTTGCTCCTGAAACTGGCTACCAACATTTCTGACACCAGGAAGGCCCAGTACAAGATGTTGGGAAGACTGGACAGAGGTCATGCTCAGATGGGCTTTGAATCAGAAGGAGAGCTGCTATAGCTAAATTCTTCCTGTTGTCCTAATCTTCTTCTGGGCTTTGATTCATTTCTAATTCTTACAGCTGAAGGGCAATTTATAATTGAGGGTGGGGGAAGTTCAAGGAAGGGATATGGAATCCCCTTGCTTGCCTTCCCCTTTCTAGTCTGCTGCTAGCACACATTTGGAGTACTCAGATCCACCACTACAGGTAGTCCTCACTTAACAACCATTCATTTAGTGACAGTTCAGACTTAATGACAGTGCTGACAAAAATGACTTATGACAGGTCCTCACACTTACGGCTGTTGCAGTGCCCCTGCAGTCATGTGATCATGATTTGGGTGCTTGACAACCGGTTCACATTTATGACCATCGCAGCGTCCTGTGGGTCACATGATCACCACTTTTGGCCTTCCCGGCTGGTTTCTGGCAAGCAAAATCAATGGGGAACCATGTGATTCACTTAATGACCACATGGTTCGCTTAACACTTGCAGTGATTTGCTTAATGACAGCCACAAAAGTTGTAAAATCGGATTGGATTTGCTTAATGGCCACCTTGCTTAGCAACTGAAATTCCGGTCTCAATTGTGGTCGTTAAGTAAGGACTACCTGTATTGAAGTCTTCTGTGGAATGCCTTAGATGACTTTGCCCACATACAACCCTTATGAGAATCATTTCCCATCTCGCTCTTTTCTCACTCAGAATGGCTTCATGTCTGCTTTTCTACCCACAAAGTAAAAGATATTCCCCCCACCCATAAAAGCAGATGTACATGGGGGAAGGGGGTTAATGCTGATCAAGAAAACAATCAAAAGAGAAAGGATTAACCCATTTCTGTTATTTTTCTCTTAGGTAAAGGTAAAGGTTTCCCTTGACGTAAAGTCCAGTCGTGTCCGACTCTAGGGGGCGGTGCTCATCTCCGTTTCTAAGCCGTTAGAGCTGGCATTGTCCATAGGACACTTCCGGGTCATGTGGCCAGCATGACGACACGGAACGCCGTTACCTTCCCGCCGAAGCGGTACCTATTGATCTACTCACATTTGCATGTTTTCGAACTGCTAGGTAAGCAGGAGCTGGGACTAGCAATGGGAGCTCACCCCGCCGCGCGGTTTCGAACCGCCGACCTTCCGATCGACAGCTCAGCGGTTTAACCCGCAGCGCCACAGACTATATCTGGACCCCTTTCAGTCAGGATTCAGGCCAGGATATGGGACTGAGATGGCATTGATCGTGCTCTTGGATTACCTCTGGCGGAAGCGGGATGGGGGCAGTGCGACCATCCTTGCTCTTCTTGACCTCTCGGTGGCCTTCGATACCACTGATCACGGTATCCTTCTGGACCAGCTTTGGGAGTTGGGGTAGGCGGCACTGTGTTGCGCTGGTTCTCCTCCTTCCTCCAGGGTTGGTTCCAGTCGGTGTTAGTGGGAGGGGAGAGGTCCAGTCCATGGCCCCTACTGTGTGGGGTACCACAAGGCTCAGTTCTCTCACCCCTCTTATTTAACATCTGCATGAGGCCACTGGGTGAGGTGATCCAACAGTTTGGGGTGAGGTATCATCAGTATGCTGATGATACCCAGCTTTATATCTCCTCCTTGGGCTGTCTGAGTGATGCTGTGGATGTCCTATCTCAGTGCCTGAAGGCTGTAGGGGCCTGGATGGGGCACAATGGGCTCCCTCTCAACCCAAGCAAGACTGAGTGGCTTTGGGTGTTTGGGCCTCCTGGTACCAAGGTTTTTCCATCTTTGGTCCTGGATGGGGTTGCATTGCCCCAGACGGACCTGGTGCGCAATTTGGGGGTCCTTTTGGACTCATGGCTCCTGCTGGAAGAACAGGTGGCAGCTGTGGCTAAGAGGGCCTTTGCACACCTTTGGGTTGTGCACCAGTTGCGCCCAGTCCTGGACCGGGAGGCACTACTCATTGTTACTCATGCCCTCGAGACCTCCCGTCTGGACTCCTGCAATGCGCTCTACATGGGGCTGCCCTTGAAGAGCATTTGGAAGCTTCAGCTGGTACAAAATGCAACTGCACGGATAGTAAATGGTGTTGGCTACTCGGCACACGTAACACCTCTACTTTGGGAGCTACATTGGTTGCTGGTGTGTTTCCGGGTGCAATTCAAGGTGCTGGTTGTCACCTTTAAAGCCCTTTGTGGCTTGGGACCAGGTTACCTGAGGGACCACCTTATCCCAGTTAGTTCTGCTCATCCAATCTGGTCCAGCAGGATGGGTCTGCTCCTGGTCCTGTCAGCCAAGGAATGTCAGCTGGCAGGGACCAGGAGATGTACCTTTCCTGCTGTGGTGCCTGCCCTCTGGAACATCCTCCCTCCTGATATCAGGATGGCCCCAACCCTGTTGGCTTTCCAGAAGGCCTTGAAAACCTGGCTTTGTGCCCAGGCCTGGGGCTCTGAGTGTGGGAAGGGCCCCATTTCATGGTTATGTTAACACCATGGCTTTTAGATCGCTCAGCTGTATTTATATTTATTTTTAATTTTTGTTATTGTTTTTATTGTTTTATATCATGACTGTTTTATTGTTGTTAGCCACCCAGAGCCACTAGTTTGAGATGGGCGGCAATATAAATTGAATGAATGAATGAATGAATGAATGAATAAATAAATTTAAGCTTCAAGAGTGACACCTTTTTAGTATTAATTGTCCTGATACATATGTTGCATCACTCTTTCTTACCTGGACTATGAGTGAGCTCTCAGATATGACAGTTTCCCCATAAGTCTTATCCAATTATACTGGAAGGACACAGTATTTCCCTTGAAGTCATTAGTCAGGATCTGCTAGAAATGTGGTTTCAGCAGAGATGGAATCAGGGTTTGGTTTCTGCTCAGTTAAGACACTACAGTTGCGTGCATTATTCAGCAAGCAAATTTTCCCCAGGGATTGCAAACAAAGTTACTAATGTTACCAGGACTTCATGAGATAAACGAAATCCTCTTTCATACTGACAAATATCATTGGTGACAAGTGACATCATCCATTTATAAACAGCATTCTGGAAGACTGAATCTTGCTCTCCATTCACTGTGTTAAGAGTCCCTCCTGAATTAATGCTACAGTAGGAGCAAGTTTTCTTCTCCACTGTGTGGATTCACTGAAGATAGATAGATAGATAGATAGATAGATAGATAGATAGATAGATAGATAGATGATAGATAGATAGATAGATAGATAGATAGATAGATAGATAGATATACTGATGTGGAGAAACTTTCCAACATGTTACAACTATTGTGGTATGAAACATAAAGAACAAGGGCCCTTTAGGGGCTCATGTCAAGGAAATCAGGCAAACCAGCGAATCTTTTACATTCACTATAACATGAATTGGTGCTTCCAAACTAGGCTTTTTAGCAGTCAGTCCAATTGTCCCATTCAAGGAGTTTTGTGGGAGGTTGTAAAGAGCAACATTTCCAAATTTTCATTTGAGGAGGAACTCTGGGACAGTGTGGTGGCTTTTGATTAATATGCAGGGAGCCATCCATTGGAAGCAGCCAAGCATAAAAAGGCATCCTTAAATTCAAAACAACATGTGGTTCTTAAAGTGTCCCAAATTAACTAAATTCCTGAATTAGGAAGTTGGGTTTTTACTCTCCATAAGGAATTGTGACAAGTGAGTTTGGAACATCAGTGGAAAAAGACAGCAGCCTAATATGAGCAGAGAGCCAATAGCTCCTCCATTATAGCATCTTGTAGTATGTTTGTGTGTGGGGTGTGTGTGTGTGTGTATTTATTACAGCTACCCTCTTCAAAAGACTCTGGATAGCTTACAACATACCAAATGTACAATTAAAACAGTGAAAAACATAACAAAACTTAACAGCCTGGACAAGAGAACAATCGTAACAGTCAAAAACAGGGGATCCACAAACATACTAACCCCAGGCCTAGGAGAAGACCCAGATCTTAAGGGCCTTCTGGAGAATGGGCACCATTTGTGTCTCTGGGGGGGCGGGCTTCTGGAGAGTGGGCACCATCTGTATCTCCGGGGGGAACACTATTCCAGAGGGCAGGGGCTGTGACAGAGAAGGCACTTTTCTTTGGTCCCACAAGATGACATTGTTTAATTGAGAGAACCTGGAGTACATCCATTCTGCCTGAATGTACCAAGTGGGCAGAAATGATTGGAGACAGGTGGTCCTGCAGATAATCAGGTCCAATGCCATATAATAGCAGCATTTCTGTTTTGAAAACTCCACATGAGAATAGCTCACACAGAACTATTGCTCAGTATGGAAACAGAGCAAAACTAAGAAACTGGCAAGTGGGGAGGCTGGCAAAGAATCCATTGTCCATCCCAGGAAGTAATGGATTTAATCTGCCTAGAAGAATACAATAGAGATTTTCTCCAGCTACCAGCCCCCAGGTGCAACTTAATCATTCCAGAAGATGGATTTCATGGTCCTATGGTGGTGGTTGTGGGGGCTTCAATTGTCTAGTGATCCTTGAGAACAAGCACCATTCTGTTAGTTTGTTTTTTAGAAGAACGCTATATTTTAAAAGTAAAAATAATACAGTGAAAATATGTCTCCATGGCTTTGTATAAAAATAGCGAAAAGAAAGCATGCTCTGGCAAACAGCTTCAGCTCTGGAGGGCTCTGGCAAACATATGCCGACACAAGTACTAATAACATGCTTGTCTGCTGTTTCCCTGATCTGGGTGAGGTCCAGCCATAGCACTATCCCAAAATAGTCTATGAGACAGAATTGCATTTGATTCATAAGCCAAAAAAGCATTGCTAGATGTCCGAGAGTCATCAGGCACTACAATAACATTGGATTTTTTCCACATAGGTTTAGAACAAATGCAACTGGGTCATATCATTATTTGCACTGCTACCCACGTAGCTGTAAACCAGAGTATTAAAAAGGCAAAGACAGGTATAAATTTTAAAAGGAGCGTGTGCAAGCAATGCTTGAAACTCATCCTATTTCCTTTATCTCAAGATCATGAGACACATTCCTTTAGACCTACATGATTCAGAACACAGCATTTCACAGGTAGAAACAGATGGAAAGACATGTTGCACAAGCTCTAAAAAAATAGGCAGCTGATCCTAAGCCACCATCACCACCCTAGCTGTTCCACCTGCTCCAAAGCATTAAGACTTGGGGAGCAACAGGAGAGTAACTGAGATTGACCAGGAAGGCTGCAGAGGCTTCTCAAGCTCTCCGGAGCCATTTATCCCAGCTGTTTGATGTGAAAAACCAAGAGAAGGAAGAGAAGAGGGGCAACTGACTTCTGTGGGAATAGCATTGCTTTAAAAAATTAGCAAAAGAAAGGCAAGCAAGCAGGAGAAATCCATTTCCCCTCTCAGGGTGTCATAGATATCTCAAAAGAATCTGTATACTAAAGACAGGAGGGAAGTAACAGAAATAGGTAACTTATACTTAGGATCTGTTTTGCAGAAGCTAGACAATTAGCATCTAAGCAAAACTAATCCTTCCCTGCTGCCCCTCAGCGAATATTCCTAGAACTTTCCCATTAATTCACTCATATTCAGGGGTGGTTCCTCACTAATAAAAGTGCAGAGATGGGAAGAGTGATGCCTTTCTAAATTCTGGATTATTGGCTTTTGAGATTATCCCTGGGCACACACATGAAAGGGAGGAAGGAGCCCTTGACCAAATCCCTACCTCTACAGCCTGGATGGATTCTCAATACAGAAGGTAGTCATTCTTAGGTTACCTGTCTTTTACAGTTAGCAGTAACCTATACAAGACTTACCAGGCTTCCTGTGCTTAGGGCTCTTCCTCATCTGTGCCCTGAATGCTCAGTCGTTCTTGGCCATCTCTGGGTAATATTATCTTACCTGCTAGAGGGAAGTCCAGCTGACGGAGCTGAAGTTTTCACCGTCTGGATCAGGAAGCAAAACCTGTATGATCTGAGGAGCAAAAGGGAGGTGTGCCAGCACAGCTGCAGGTTTCGCTCTCTCACCCTGCTGCCTGTACAGTTTCACTCGGATGCTGCCTGTGCTTTCCTTCTTCTTCCCTCCCTGTTACTGTGGAGAACAAACGTGACAGGCCACAGCATGCATATCAGGGCCTTGGCAGGTTTCCAGAACTGTGTCCACTCCAGCAATGGTGCTGTTGGAGAAGAAAAGTCCTGGGAATCGCTGATGTTACGCTTCGTGCCTCAGAGATCCTGCTAGGTGGAGCGGGAAAAGAAACCCTTTCCACCTAAAACCACAAGTTGACACAGAGCAGAAAGAAGTGGTGGGAGAGGACGGAGGAAACCTGAAACAGCACCGGTAAATAAGAACAACCAGCTCATCTGAGTGACTGGCAGTCCTTGGCAGGCAGCAGGCGCTGCAGCAGTACAGCGTTCAAATGAATCACTCTCTAATGGGTTCCTTCTAGGTGGATGATTGAATTAGATAGACGACTCAGCTGAGCTGCAGAGATATTTTCCAATTCCCACTACTAAGAAAAGAGTGGATAGCACAACCCAGTTGCATTACAGGTGTTCTCCATCATTTTCCCCCTCCAAAATGTCATAGTATTAGGGCAAAATTAGATACAATGCTGGCAGACCCACTTTTCAAAATCCAAACCTGTCCAATCACATCTAAAGTGGCAAGGAGGTGAGATGGTGTCTGATTTTAAAAGAAAGAGGGTGAAAGGCACCTCATGTTCTCCCTTTCCTATTGCCTCTTCTTATCTCCTGGGATCCTTTTGTCCAGACAGAAAATGACAGCAAAAGAGCCCAGATGAGGGGGAAGAGGGTTCAGCAAACTTTTTGGTAGCATCCATTTAAAAATTAAAATCAGGGCCAGCTTCACAAGGCTGGCTCTATCATTAGGTAAAGTGAGGAGCTACCTCAAGCAGCTAGTTTTCTGTGACATGAAAAATCAGTGTTAATTAATGTATCACAATCACTTCCTTTTTTTTTTTATTTAAAGGAGGACAAGAGGTGCTTGACAGATTTTCTGACTCAGGTATCTCAGTTTGGCTTCTTTGTGTATTTAGATAAGTGGAAAGGCAGGGTATCAATTTAATAATACCGTGTATATCCTGATGTGGGGATAAGGAGGTATCATTTACTCTTCCACCCAGGCAGAAAAAATAACTTGGGCCAACTGTGACCCTTGGGAAAGATGTCCCTCACTAACATCTCCCACACTCCAATCCCTCTCCCTTTCCTTCTAGACTCAACGTAATTAGTGTAGAGAAGATTGACAGGGGCATAAGCAGGCATTAGTGGCCTCTGCTCCTTCCGTTCCCTTTCTTCCCACCCCCTCCCATTTGTTTGCATTCTCCCTCTGAACCAATGGCAAAGGGAAGCTCCTTCACAGCCCTGTAGCTCTGGTGATCAAGAATGGAACTTACTAAGACATGGTCTTAGAAGACATGGACTCTTAACCTATTTATACATTTAATTGTAAGAGATGGGTCTTCCAGCTACCTTACCAGTTTGACCCCACTGTCACATTCTCTGGCCTACATTCTTCCTTATTATCCACAGAATGGCCCTTGGGGGAAACCCTAAGGAAAAAGCCATCATCAAGTTCTCCAGATCAGGCAAAATGGCTGCACAGGATTTGGAAGGATTTGAAAATAAGGGCACTTCCTTTTCCCCAAAAATAGTCCAGAGTCCCAATGCACTAAGGCCAAAGGGTGAAGAACCATTCTTTAAGAGACATACGCAAATTGAGTGATTGATTTCTTTATTATGACTTATATTTTATTCCAGTCCAACCAGGACCTTGAGTAGCTTAAGATCATCTATAAGAATTTTTTTTTAAAAATCATCCATACAAGAACAGCAACAACAATATCATACAAAAATCCATAACAGGAGGATTCCCCTCATAATAAATCTGCTCCTAAAGCTCTCTGGAATATCCAGGTTTTAATGGCTTTTCAAAACAAAAAACACCTAACAAACACCCCAAACCCAATAGGGTGGAGACCAGTCTAATTTTGGGGAAGTACTGTTCCTGAGAAGAGAGGCAGAAACTGAGACGGCTTCTTCTGGTGGCCCTGAAGATAATACTTCTAAGAGAGGGACACAAAGAGAGCTTATTTATTTATTTATTTTCTACCCCACCTTTATTATTTTTATAAATAACTCAAGGTGGCAAACATACCTAATACTCCTTCCTCCTCCTCTTTTCCCCACAACAACAATCCTGTGAGGTGAATTGGACTGAGAGAGAATGATTGGCCCAAGGTCACCCAGCCAACTTTCATGCCTCAGGTGGGACTAGAACTCTCAGTCTCCTGGTTTCTAGCCTGTTGCCTTAACCACTAGACCAAACTGGCTCTCATCATCCTGATTTTATTGGATGGGTAAGAAGGCAGTCCCAAGCCATGCAGAGCTTTGGAGATGACAACCAGTATCTTGAATTGCACCTAGAAGGAAACTGTTAACTGGTGCAGCTTTCAAAACAGAGGGGATACACTCCTAAACCTAGAGACTCCTTTCACTACTCGAGCTGCTGTTTAGCTGAAGCTTCTGAGTAGTCGTCAAGGGCATCCCAATGTACAACACATTACAAGAAAGAAAGGTCATGGAAGAAACAATCATGGAAAGTCAAAACTGGTATACTAAATGTAGTTGTGCAAAGGCCTCCTACCCACAACTGCCACCTGCTCTTCAAGCTGAAGCTGAGCCCAAGAAAATCCTCAAGTTATGAACTAGTCTCACATGCAATGCAGTCCAGTACCAAAGATGGAATATTCCTGGTATTTTGAGGGCTTCTGACACTATAATCACTCCATCCAGCTAATATTAGGTCTGAACCTGATCAGTCTCATCCAGATTCTGAGTGGATAGGATTAAAAGTAGATTTAAACTGCCTCAAAAGACTTCAGAAGACCTTTCTTCATTGCTAGCAGTTTTTAGGTGAGCAATTGTGATCTGTCTGTCCTAACAGACCCTATGGTATCTTGCCCTCCTCTTTTGCAACCCCATGGTGCCAGATGTGACCCTGCTCTTCCAGTATGTGCCAATGAAGTGCCAATGAAGTCAACTGATCTTTTTGGGGATTTAGGAACCAGACTAGAACAGAGAAACAGCATGCTAAACATACCACCTACGAACATGCTTAACAGACAACTCTACATTTTTGTCAAATTTAACTTCATGCTATGTGTACATCTAGGCTGGTCAAGATATGTTTCCAGTGATGTAAGCTCTTGGACTGCTTTCCTCCCTCTCTCTCTTGGGCTTCCTCTCTGCACATGGTGTCTCAGTGAACCACGACATCCAAATCTTTTGAGTTCAGTTCATATACATATGATACTCCGCAATATCTTTCAACCTGAATAGTCTCCTCTGAGTCCCTCTCTCCAGTTCCCACTCCATTTCTGCATGGAAGATTTGTCAGTGTCTCTTGCTCAGTATGTTCAAAATGGGACTTCTCTTTTTTTCTCCCAATCTCTCCTCTTCAATATATACTTTTTGGTGCATATATTGGTATCTTGGCTTTAACTCCTCAGTCTCCTTTGTTCTCACTTTATAACCTTACAAAAATATGGCTTTTTGTTTCTGCTCTCTTGGCAAACTCTGGTCTGTGTCTTGGATTACTCTTACCTAGACTACTATAATCTCCTCCTCCTCCATGATCTTCTACCATCTCATCTTTATCCCCTCACGTATACCCAGCATTCTGCTGCCAAAATCAGTTGCCTCTTTTGTTGCTCTGATTTTATGATACATCTCCTGATATTTCTGCACTGGCTTCAGGGGGACTCTTGATTCTAGCAAAAGTTTCTTATCTTCCAGGTCCTCCATATCCCTAAAGCCCCTTGCTCCTTCAGATCCACCACACTGTGTCACCTTCAGAAGACTCACCCTTTGCTTCTCTTCTGCCCCAGGAGGCTGATTCTCTTACTTTAGCTAAATACGTACTAACAGTCCTTCTTCTTCCTTTTCACCTGCCCTACTGTAATTTAGCCTGTAACTAAGCCCAGAAGGTATCACAATTGCAGACTGCTTTTCTTTTTACCCCATTTCCATTTCTCAGCTCTTCCTCTGTTGTTTTCCACTTGTCAAATGTCAAACTGTAAACTCTTCAGAAGTCAACAACCCATGTCCCTGTGTACGTTTTGAAGTGGGATGTTCGTTGATATCATTTACACATAGATAATGATAGATAAAATGAACAGCTACCTCTAGATAACAGGTATGAAGTCCCTCAAGGCTCTGGTTATGCCACCAGAGACTTGTCTAGATGGCTCCACTGTCATTCTCTCTCTGCTTGGGGTTTGTATATATTGTAGTTTTAATTAATCCCTATTTTAACATGGATTTTTATATTTTTAAATGCCTGTTTTATATATGTGCTGTTTTTTGCTGATTATTGATGCTGCCTAGAGTCACTTCTTGTGAAATGGGTGGCTATATAAATCAAATGAATGAATGAATGAATGAATGGAGTGAATGAACAGATATGTATGAGAGTTTTCTTTTTAATCCACTTATAGCTCACATATAAGGCAGGCTCATCATCCATAGCTGTTTGGGCATTATACTGCTAATTTGGATGTTTGGAAAGAAAGATATGCAAAAGGAAGACAAAGTAGTTAGAACGGGAATTTGGGGAGAGAGAACCTGCCTGACAGTGTAACATTTTTCTGATTGAAAGCAGTTTTGTCTGATACCCAATGAGGTTTTTACGGATGATCCAGATACCCTTCCCTCTGGAACATTTCTACATTTCCTTTGGTCTGTTTTTCACCATCAAGATATGAAAGACAACACGGTTGCACCATATCTTTAAATTTTAGTGAGAAAAGACTCTTTGGTACCTCCTCCGACAAACTGTGGTGTTAATATACAGAATTTGGGGCCAAACTTGGAATCTAAAGGGTTTATGGACCAGGCGGAAGGAAGAAGGAATGGTTCAGAAAGCCCAGGTAGGAGCTGTTAAGGTTTTCCTACTAACAGATTAAGACTGCTATATCCTAGTCATTTTGGCCGGGTGAAAAAGGTTGCAAGTGATTGTCTCCTCTCACGTGCTTCATGCAAAATAGCCTGGGGGGAGGACCTGCCCGGACTTGTCTTCTCACTTCTTTTTTTTCTCTCTGCTGGAAATGTAGCTCAGCAAGGCTTGCTCCAAACGGAGCTAAGTACTTTAAATGTTTTGCTTTTGTTTTTGCTTTCTGTAAATAAATTATTTTTATAGAAATGCTTGGTGTGTGACTTTTTTGACCTCTCCTGGGCTAAAGGCTTTCCCAGCATCTGCAACAGGTTATGGGCCCAGTAAACAACGCAGTAAAACCCAGAGAGAAAAGAGAGGTCAGCTCCACACCTCGTGCACAATTTAAAGGCAGGTAGCAAAGACCTGTGAAGATTTTCTTTGGAGCCACCTGGAGATTTTCCAGCAACTGCCGGTCTGCAGGACTTAGAAGCTAGCTGAGGTGACTTGCAAAAGAAGGAAGAAGCCATGGCTACCTCCCAGTCCTCAGCGATGCCTCTGGAGCGCCTATCAGAGACCAACTATTTGAATTGGGCCCTGAAGATGGAGATGTATCTTCGCAGAGAGAATCTTTGGCTGCCAATTGGTGAGCAAACCCCCCAAAATCCCAATGCTGAATGGCTGAGACAGGATGAGCGGGCTAGAGCCACCATTATCTTGGGAGTTGAGGACAATCAGCTAGTCCACGTGCGAGGCATGCAGTCTGCAAAGCAACTTTGGGACGCTTTGAGAGACTTATATGTAAAGGCAACAGCAGGGAGTAAAGTTACTCTGACGAAAAAGCTGTACAGAGCCTACCTTGCAGAAGGAGAAAGCCTTCCTGAGCACCTGCATTATATTCAGCAGCTGTTTGTTGAGTTGCAGGAGAGAGGAATGGAATTTACACCTCTCACAAAATCCTATATCCTCCTGTCCTCACTAAATGAAACGTGGGACACGCTGATTTGTACCCTGGAGGCTATGCCTGAAGCAGACCTCACCCCATCGTATGTTACACAGCGCTTACTCGCTGAATGGGAGAAGAGAGAGGAAAGATCCCCCCCCATCTCTTCTGGAAAGCTGCAAGACCAGAAAATGAGGGAAAAGAAGGGAAAGGAACCTGAGGCCACAGCGCTAGCAAGCCAGCGATGCTTCACTTGTGGTTCAGCTGGACATTTGCAAAGAGACTGTGCCATGAGACCCAAGGGTAGAAAGACAGAGCAGAAGAACACAAGGGCAACACAGAAGAAGGCTCTTCAGACAACCCAAATTGCACAGGTTGCTGAGAAGGGTAATTCTGATGTATGGGTGTTAGATTCTGGGGCCAGTTGTCATTTATGTAATTGTAAAAGCTCTTTTGTGTCACTGTCTAAAACTGAAAGACAAAGTGTATCTTTGGCTGATGGGTCTGTGACCAAAATTATGGGACAAGGTGACTTGTATTTATCCTGCTTAGGAGAAACTGTAAAAGGTGTGTTGTATGTGCCAAATTTACAATCAAACCTTTTATCTGTGGCACAATTGGCTGCAACAGGGTATATCATAACATTTAAGAAAAATGGTTGTGAGATACGTAAAAATGGGAAATTGTGTGCTACTGGTATGTTAAAAGACTCCTTGTACATTGTGCAAAATGCAAGGAAGCCAAGCTGCAAGGCTGCAGTTGGCAACACACCATATCATGACCAATGTGTACACCTGATGCACAGGAGACTTGGTCATGCTAATTACAAGTATATAGCACAAATGCCACAGCTGTGTGCTGACCTAAAGATAAAACCCTGTGATAAATACTTAGATTGTGTAGTTTGCAAAGAATGCAAAACACTGAAAGCTCCTGTGAGTAAGCACAGTGACAGAGTTACAACTAGACCTTTGGAAATTGTACACTCTGATATTATTGGTCCTTTTGCTCCAAGTCTTGGACAAGCAAGGTATGCAATGACCATCATTGATGATTTCTCAAGATACACATTTATCTACATCTTAAAACATAAAGATGAGGCATTTGAGAAATTTAAAAGTTTTGTGACATGGGCAAATGGAAAATTCCCTAGGCCTGTATCTGCACTCCAATGTGATAGAGGAGGAGAATACCTTTCTCACAAATTCAGAAGGTTCCTAGTGGAAAAAGGGATAGAACAAATTCTTTCTAACCCATACACCCCTCAGCAAAATGGTGTTGCTGAAAGAAAGGGCAGAACCTTGCAAAATGTGATGGAATGCATGTTAAAAGATTCACGATTATGTTTTAAGTTCTGGGGAGAAGCTTTATCGACTGCTTGTTATGTTCAGAACAGGTTGTATAACTCTATGATTCAGGACACTCCATTCCATTTGTTTTATGGTGTGAAACCAAAGGTAAGCCATCTTAGAGTGTTTGGTAGCACTGCATGGGTTCACATTCCAAAACAGCAGAGAAGGAAAGGAGGCCCCACAACAAAGAAAGCCATCTTTGTTGGCTATGAACAAAGCCAGAGGAGCTACAGGTTCATAATGGGAGAGAAATTAATAATTAGCAAAAGCGCTTCTTTTGCTGAACAAAACTGGGGGAGATTAAATTCTAGCTCTCCAGTTGAACTGACCACCACAAGAGAACAGCAAGGACTTGCTGATGGTGATCTTTTGCCTGATGAGGACATTAAACCAGAAAAGCAAATTGAAGATCTGTCTGATGAGATAGATGCTTCTCAGGAAAGTGATAGGAGTCAAAATTTAAGCCCTGTATTACCTCGCAGATCTCAGAGGAGTAATAAAGGCGTTCCTCCATCACGTTTTCAGGCTGAAACAGTAAAGGCTTTTCACATATTCACAGAACCTGAGTCTTTAGAACAAGTGAATGCTTTACCACCTGAGATTGCACAAAATTGGCATTCTGCCATGCAACAGGAATTAGCATCCTTGAAAGAAAATAAAACATGGAAACTGGTAAATCTACCTCCCAATGAACGCTGTCTGGGTTGTAGGTGGGTTTTCAAACTGAAAAGGGATGCTGATGGCAAAATCCAAAAATATAAAGCAAGGTTGGTTGCAAAAGGGTTCACTCAAAGGAAAGATTTAGACTTTGACAAGACTTTTGCACCAGTTACTAAAGGTGAATCAATTAGATTACTGTTAAAAGTTGCTGCACTCAAGGGAATGTCAGTTAACCACTATGACATTCAAACTGCATTTCTCTATGGTGATTTAGACCACAGATTATACATGCAGCAACCCCCTGGCTATGAAAAAGGGGAGAATCTAGTCTGTGAACTGCAGAAGTCAATCTATGGGTTAAAACAAGCTGCTAGATCCTGGAACCAAAAAGTAGATGAAAAACTGCAGAATTTTGGTTTTGAAAAAGGAAAAGCAGATCCCTGTGTATATATGAAGAAGGACAAACAAGGCTGTATGTATCTGTGCATTTATGTTGATGATTTGCTGCTATTCACATCAACAGAAAAACAAAGGCTTGATTTGCATGAAAAGCCATTTCATATTAAAAAGCCTTGGAGTTGTGACCAATTACCTAGGTTTGAAAAAAAAAACACAGGAAGAAAAATGGTAACTTTCTGTTAAACCAAAGGGGAGATAATGGTAATGTGAATGGAAAGACATATAAAGTCAGAGAAGATTGGTTATGCATCTTAATCTGTAGTGTAAAAAGGGGAGTGTTAAGGTTTTCCTACTAACAGATTAAGACTGCTATATCCTAGTCATTTTGGCCGGGTGAAAAAGGTTGCAAGTGATTGTCTCCTCTCACGTGCTTCATGCAAAATAGCCTGGGGGGAGGACCTGCCCGGACTTGTCTTCTCACTTCTTTTTTTTTCTCTCTGCTGGAAATGTAGCTCAGCAAGGCTTGCTCCAAACGGAGCTAAGTACTTTAAATGTTTTGCTTTTGTTTTTGCTTTCTGTAAATAAATTATTTTTATAGAAATGCTTGGTGTGTGACTTTTTTGACCTCTCCTGGGCTAAAGGCTTTCCCAGCATCTGCAACAGGAGCAGTGGGGGAAAGAGGTCATGGGAGTGACAAGGGCATGAAAACAGGGATGGGGATTCGATGGAGATTAAGATCTCAGCCATTTATGCATTGGATTTTGTTTTAAAAGTAACTTAGTTGTACATGTTAGAGGAAATAATTCTGCCTTCTCTTTACCCTTTGAAGCTTTGAAGAAACTTCCTTCAGCAAAACCATATGTATTAATATCTCAGTTTTAGATTGGATTATTTGATTCCAGTGAGAATTTGATTAAATTACTCTTTCAGAATACGAAAACAGAAGTCTGTGGCTTTCCTCTTTTAATGGGAAACAAATCCTTTGATATTAGCTTGAAATCTGTGTGAGATGGGAAGGTCAGATTTTGAAAAGGGGTTAACTTTATTTCTTTTTGTTAGATTACAGTTGTCATGTTCACCGTTTCAATGTGCTTGGTACATCGTAACGTTTCGCATGTCATTAGCCTGATACATGTTTGATCTCAGAAGGGAGGAAGATTCCTCTTTGGGGAGTTCTTATCTGTTGGCTGCTGGGTTGGAATGTATTTGGGTTATCTCATGTATTCAAGGTTGCTTTCCCAGGATGTGTGGAAAATGGTTACCAGCACCTGGGGGGGGGGGGGGTTGCTATGGCTGATAGGGGGGAGATATTACGTTTGGAGCCGAGGGTTTTTAGTTTGTATTTGGCGCGCTTTTAGTCATTCTCAGCTTTCTCTGTAACTGTCATAATTTCCCTAATAAATCAGATTTCATTTAAGTAACCTCTTGTGAGTCTGAGTGTTTGGGATAGGCAACCATTACATAAAGCTGAGAATCCAAAACTTCAAATCCCGCTGGCCCCTGTCCAGGAAAAGACAAGTTCGTCCGATCCTGCGAGGGAGAGTGCTGGCGATGACCGATCCAGATGTGCTACTCATGGAGAGTGAGGGGTCGAGTGAGGGAGAGCCCGATTCTACCGTGATGCGCCCTGACAGAGCCCCCCTGGGAGAACTCTCCGCAATTCGAGAGGAGGCGAGCTCGGGGTCTGAAGGCGAAGCTACGGGCATGAAGACCGTGCCAGAGACCACGGTCACGACCCCGGGCAAACTGGTCACCTGGGACGACAGTCGGGGGGACTTCTCGGAGGCGAGGGGCTTGTCCTGGAGGCAGAGATACCCGCTGTCGCCAACGGTGGTACAGGTGCCGCCGAGGGGGGACTCCCCCACTCCAGACCGAATCCGGGTGCTAGAGTCGAAGATGGACTCCCTGGAGCTCATTCTGCAGAAAATGAGCATGGACCTGAGTTCGCTGAAAGAGGTGCAGGAGGGGTTAAGCCAGCGGCATTCCACCCCTTCCTCCCAGGCACAGTCCCCAGAACGGAGAAGGGGAGCTCGCCCAAAAGAGGGGGATCGGGCTCCCAGGGTGGAACTAGCGTTGCCGCCTGTCCCTGAGTGGAGGCGGGCGGGACCTGTCAGAGCAGCTGAAGCGCCAGTGGGGGGACGCAGCCCGTCGGGCGGAGGATTGAGGGACTTCTCTGTCAAGTTTGACGGAGACCCGACAAAACTCTCGTTCTTCCTGATGAATGCCAAGGTGTACATGGAAGAGTGGGGGTCACTTTTTCGATCGGAAAAAGCGAAAATCATCACCATTGCCACCAAGCTTAAGGGGAGGGCAGTGGACTGGTATGTACAGATGTGCCAGTCGGAAGCCCCTGAACTGGAGAAATTCGACGAATTCCTTTGGGCTCTACAGCATGATTTTGAGGATCCACTAGTGAAGGAGCGGGCGAAGCGTGCCTTGAAAGAACTCAAGCAGGGATCGAGAACTGTGGCTGACTACGTGCTGGAATTTAAAGTGCTAGCGGGGAAGGTGGAAGATTGGTCGCAGGTAACTGTCATAGAGCTGTTCAAAGATGGTTTAAACACCAAAGTGCTGCGCTGGTCGCTGGGGCAAGATGACCCTGACAGTTTGTACGGGTGGATCCAGCTCGCTGGAAAGGCTGAGCATGCCCATGAGGTGTTTGTGCAGAGATGAGCAACGAGGTTGGGGTGAGATGGCAAGCCTACCCGCCCCTCGGGCTCCTTTGGACAATCTGGACAATGTTCCTGGGAAGAGGAGAAGGAGCGGCGTTACGCGAAGGGGCAGTGCCTGCGCTGTGGCAAGGAGGGGCACCGCGCGGCGGTGTGCCCGAGGGCGAAGGGTGAGGACCGGCAGGGGAAATCGACTGTGAAGTCCCCTTCTCTACCGAGGAAAATGAAAGCAGCTGTGGCCGACAGCGAGCTGGAAAGCGTGCCGTTCTACGGGGACGAGGGTGAACCAGAATTGCTACAGCCGGCGGGAAACGCCAGCCACCTGCTCTAAAGGGCGCTGCAGGGCAGGTGGTAGAAGAGGGGCGCGAGCTGGTGTCGGTGAGTGGCAACTATCGCATTCTCACTGTGAAAGTAAAATTGGGATCCCGTTCGAAGATGATAGAAGTGTGGGCGATGATCGATTCTGGGTGCTCACGGTGCTTAATGCATCCCGACGTGGTAGCTGCCTTGGAGTTACCCACCTTCCCATTACAACGACCCATTGCTTTCACCCAACTGGACGGGTCCATGGCCGGGGGCAAACCGGTCACGCATTTCACTGGTTTGGTAGCCTTGCAGATGGGTAGCCACCGGGAAGGGTTGTCATTTGTAGTGGCTCCGGTGGGGGGTCCTTTGGTGGTTTTGGGTGTCCCATGGTTGGTCCAGCAGAATCTATCGAACTGTAACCTTTAGGGACAGCAGGGTCTATCGAACTGTAACCTTTAGGGACGGATTTTACCAAGCACCAGAGGGAACTGAAGCCTCAGAGGAGGTGGTGGGGGTAGCGGCAGCTGCAACTCCGCAGTACCCAACCCCTCCTCTTGAGGGTCTACCGGAGGAGTACCAGGTCTTTGCTGATGTGTTTGGGGAGAAAGAAGTGGATCAACTGCCTCCTCATCGGAAAACTGATTGTGCCATTGAGCTGGTGCCTAACACCCAATTGCCTAAGCCAAAGATTTACTCAATGACTCAGAAGGAACTAACTTTGTTAAAGGAGTTTGTGGACAAAAACTTGGCAAGAGGGTTCATTGAACCAGCTAGCTCGCCAGTGGGGGCACCGGTCCTCTTCCGCCTGAAGAAAGATGGGACATTAAGACTCTGTACCAATTTCCGTGGGCTCAATGCAGTCTCAATATCAAATAAATATCCCCTGCCTTTGATAAAAGATATGTTATCACATCTGGCAAAGGGGAAAATCTTCTCAAAACTGGATTTAAGGGAAGCCTATTACCGTGTGAGGATACGGGAGGGGGATGAATGGAAAACGGCATTCAATTGCCCGATGGGAGCTTTTCAATATAAGGTTTTACCTTTTGGTTTGGCTGGGGCCCCTGGGGTGTTTATGCAATTGATCAATGAAGTACTATATGAACATCTGTTTAAAGGGGTATTGGTCTACTTAGATGATGTATTGATTTATACTGAAACTCTGGAAGAACATGTACATTTGGTTAAGCAGGTGCTTCGCAAACTAAGGAAAGCTGAGTTGTATGCCAAACTGTCCAAATGTGCCTTCCATCAAACACAAATTGATTATCTGGGGTACCGGATCTCAGATAAAGGCATAGAAATGGATCCTGCAAAAATCCAGGCTATCTTAGAATGGGAAAGACCCCGCACTTGTAGGCAACTTCAAAGTTTCCTGGGGTTCAGCAATTACTACAGGTTGTTCATAAAGGGGTTCACTGAAATAACCTTACCCCTGACTGATTTGCTTCGGACAAAGGGGGTGGGAGAGATGCAATTCTGTACATTCACAATTTCTGAAGCAACTTTGCTATTTGATAACTAAGTTGGAATGAGGATGTTCTCCCTGATCAAAAATGAGAACGAACCTTTCTCCAAAATTAACTACTGGTGGTCCTCACTTAATGACCATTCATTCAGCGACCATTCAAATTACAGCAGCACTGAATAAATGATAGTTACACCCTGTCTCCAAAGTTAAAACTGGTGTAGCGCCCCCACAGTCACATGATCAAAATTCGGGCACTTGGCAGCCTACCTGCACTTATGACCGCAGGGGTGCTTCAAATCCCCCCATCTACCTATCTCCCCCCCACCTCTGCCCTTTTGGCCAACCTGCACTCTGCCACCTCCGCTTGCCCTGCCACCCTGCCGGCCCTGATGCCCCCAGCTGACCTTTGCTGTCTTCTTGTTGCTGCAGTGAGGCACACCTGATCTGGCCCTTCATGAGGTAGCTGCTGCCCTCACCAGGACTTCTTCCCAAGGTCTCATGCCTTGTCCAAATCAAATGGGGTTTTGGAAGGCCACACATGATTCAAAGCCTCATGAGAAGGCCGTGTGTGATTTGGCAAGGTGTGAGACCTCGAGAAGAAGGCCTGGTGTGGGCAGCAGCTACCTCATGGAGGGCCAGGCCAAGCACACCTCATCAGCAGCGGGAAGAAGAAGATGATGAAGGTCAGCTGGGGGCAGCAGGGCCAGCAGGGTGGCAGGGTGAGCACAGCCCAGGGCATTAGGCAAGCAGAGTGCAGGATTGGCACAGGCTGCAGATGCAGGGTGGCCAAAAAGGCAGAGATGGGGGAGAGATAGGCAGGTGGGAGAAGCTGAAGAGGAGGCAGTCCCTTACCTTATCAAGGCTCAGGGCTGGGAGGGACCAAGCCAGGAATGGCTTGGATCAGGGTGGGTCCTCCGCTAATGACTGGGTTAGATTTGGTTAATGACAGCAATGGGGAGTGCTAGGATTGCTATCACTAAGCAATGTGGTTACATGACTTTGTGCTTTATGACCATATCACTTAGCGAGAGAAATTCTGGTCCCAATTACCGTCATTAACCAAGGACTACCTGTAGTCTTGTTGAAAAGATGAGACTGAATGTGTGTTTGCAAATCTCCCCCTCTTTGACTTGGCATTTCTTCAAATCCAGAGGTTGCAGCCCCATTCTAGACATACATCAGCAATAAGACAGAGGAATGCCATCAGGGAAATAAATGTAAGTGCAACTTAAGTCTGGAAAGAGTTATCCATTTTAACTAATTCTGAAACTGCCTGAAAGTAACAAGAATTTAGATTTCAGAATCTGTCCTTAAAAATACAAAAGTTCCTATTCATTCAGTCCTGCAGATGGTGGTGGTGGGGGGAACCATTATAAAGAGCTACATTTTCCTGTCACCCTGAAACATTACTGGCAATATACCAGCACTTCAGGACTGTGTAATATTCTAAGCAGATATCTTACAATAGTTCAAATTAAAATTAATTGGGCCAAGCTGAAGTATACGTAACCTCAGTCCTTCACAAGAAAGAAAATAATCCCCTTATATAGGGTCCTCCTAGGAGGTATACCATGCAGAATAAGTTCAACTAATTAACTAACAAAGGAAGAGAAATGAAGCACATTTGCTCCCTGCCATGCTATTATTAAATAGATTAATAGAGTATTCAATATATTAATGGAGCAGTAGTCCCCTCCAGGGTATATTGCTAAAATTAAGTCCAAATCACTTTTTCTTAAGAGTTTTTTTTTAAAGGAGCTTCTTTTCTGGGATGAGGGTGGACTTTCTTATTTATTTTAAGTACATTTTTACTATTTATATAATGTTTTGTTCCTGTCCTGCCCACTTGAACGTGAAGGTCTTGCCCACTTTCACATCACAGCCTTGCCCACCACTGTAGTGCAACCTTTGGCCAGCAAAACCAAATTAAGTGCCATCTCAGACACTAAAGAGTTTTTAATGGGTGGTGGGAAAACATGAGAGTGCCACTATTGAAGGATATTATTTGGATCCTCCATAAAATACCTGTTTGAGGTAAGGTGAGCCCATAATAAAAAAGACCAAGATCTGTCAAGCAGCTTAACCTACTTAATGTACATCTCTGTTAATTTCCTTCTGTGTTATAGCTTTTGGGTATAAAATATTAAATCTCCTTTCTTGGAACTGGTTCAGCCTCCCATATACTATTTGTTGCTCTCTATAAAAAATTAACAAGCTGAAAATTACAAGCATGGGGTGGCTTGGTGATCACTGGAGCAGGAAAACACTGACTGCCATTCTGTTGTGTGCTTTCCCAGACATACAAGCTGTGCCTGGAGATGATAAACTTTGAGAAAATACCTGGAACTGAAAGACCTGAGGTTTTTACACATACACAGAGTCTATCACAGAGAGGGAGGTGGAAGCTGAAATGGCTTAAGAAGCTGGCACAGAGAAGATGGAGAAGATGCTGGTGAGCCAAGTTGGATATAGACAGTCGAATTCTGGGGTGGGCTGAGATATACTGAAGAGAATTCTTGGGCAAATGAAGATAACCAAGGTAGAAATAGAGCATGCTTTGAAAGAACAGTCTACCCAGTTAAGATTTCCAGAGGCAGAAGAGAATCTTCATACCCCCTGCGGCATGTGCCTTCTTACAAATATTTGCAAAAGATTTATTTTATTTTTGCTTTGCTGGTATCATTGTAAATACTTTTAGTCAGTTTTACAAGGCATTTGGAGATGAATTCTTGTGACGAATGAAAGTTTATTTATTCATTCATTTTTCAAATTTTTATTACTGCCCATCTCCCCCCAAAAGGGGGAGAAAGTTGTTACGATGCTACAGTGAACTTTCTTAACTGTTTTCTAAATATTCTTAATGTCAGTCTTGTTGGAAAGAAATGCTTTTGCTGTTATGGAAACTATGCAGAATTGTGTTATTAACTGTTAAGTTGAAGGAATGTGAAAGGAAGTCGTGGGCAGAGGGGTTAGGAAGAACACAAACGTAGTGCAATCTCTCTCTTTTAAAACTGATCTTTCATTTAAAGATCAGACAAAATCTCCCTTTTTCTAGTTTACCAATGGTTGAATCTCATTTCTACCCTCACTTCCCTTCCCGAAATTTCAACTCTGGTTACAATCCTAAAACAATCAGGAAAAGGTTCAGGGTGAATATAAAGAAAACAACTTGAATTTCATCTTTTAACAGAAATTTTTAAGAATTAGACTTTTTGCTTAAAGAGCTTTATTTTATTCTAAATTCTCATGGCTCAGTCAGGATAATTAAGTTAAATTCCATCTGGTATCTGATAATCCAATATGAAGCAAAGACATTGCCAGATTAAGATGAGTTTTCCTGTTTCCTTAAGAGGAAGTGAAGTCTGCTTCAAAGCCTGACACACAAGGATCAAGCAGAACAGTGAATTACTCCCTTTGCTAAACACACCCAAACTGTATCAGAATGCTCTGCTGGGATATTTAATAACCACAAACACGTTTTGCAGATCACTTGTGATGGAGGTAGAGAAAACAATGGAAAAATCACTGTGTAGTTTCCCTTCAACTGCAAAATTTAAAGAGTAGAAATCAAAAGATAACTGCAGATTTGAGAGATCACCATGGAGATGTGTATCTTGGAAACTGATTCAGCTGACTTTTGAATTTTAAAATGTGCATGCAAAAGAAGAAATAAAGGGTGGCACAATGGAGATAAAGGAACTGAAGGAAGGACTTATTCCAGATTTATTTATCACTTTTTGAGGCTGGTTGAATTTTCTGCGAATTGGTTTCATTGATAGTTGGTGTGGTGTAGTGGCTGGCAGACTAGGATCATAGAGAGACAGGTTTAAATCCCCATGCAGGCAGGAAGCTCACTAGGTGACTCTGGGATATCCATTCATCATAATCTATCCTTTGCGATCAGTACAACATCACCTGCAAATCTGAGATGGTTTATCTTCTCTCCATTTATATCAATTCCATCTTCCCAGTTCATTTTGTGCATGATATTTTCCAAGCAAGTGTTGAAAAGTTTAGGTGAGATGTTGTATTGATTGCAAAGGATGCTCAAAAGCTGCAAAAAATGCTTTGACAACTTGACACTGAAAGCAGAAAGGTGGGTCTAAAGATGAATCACACTAAAACAAAATATATGCAGACAGGGAACCTTCCAAAATTCCAAATGAGGCTTCAGAATGAACTTATTGAAGAGGTTGACCACTATGTCTACGTGGGACAGCTAATCAAAATGAACAAAGATCAAAGAGAAGAACTCGTTAGAAGAAAGAAAGCTGGATGGGCTACATACAACTCCATTAGGGAAGTCTTACAGAATGAGAAGATCAATAGAAAACTGTGTGCTAATCTTTTTAATTCGACTCTCTTATCGGCAGTGCTATATGGAAGTGAAACATGGTTGCTAACAAAGGCAGAAGAGGAAGAGCTTTCAAGAGTAGCAAGGGCTATGGAAAGATCCATGCTGAAAGTTTCTCTCCGAAACCATATCCCAAGCAGCCAGATTAGAACACAAAGTGGAATAAATGATGACATCGTCAAATATCAAAAACGGAAGCTACGCTGGGCAGGACATGTCACGTGTATGTCGGATGGCCATTGGACAACAGCAGTTGCTGAATGATACCCAAGAGAGTAAAAAGACCTATTGGCCAACCTCCAAAGACATGGGAAGATCCAATAGTCAAGGACTTTGGCTGAACCTGGAGAAGAAAAGCCAGGATTTGAGATGAATGGAAAGCAAGTTGCGACCAGCAGGACTCTGTCTGGCGACAGTCTGGTCAGTCGAGGTGATCAAGGTGATAATCTATCCTGCTATTGAGAGGGTAAAAAGGGGAGGTAGGTACTGCATCCTGTTCCTTGCTTTTTTTTTTTTTTTACATAAAACTATTAAGTTTCAACAAGAGATAATATATAAAGAGACAGAAAAAAAAAAGAATTAAGAAGAAAAGATCACAAAGAGAGGAAAATTAGTGCAATAAAGAAAAAGGAAAGGACAAAGAAAAAAAAAGAAAAGAATAGAAAAAGAATAGCTTTTGACTTCCTTTGGTACAGATACAAATGTAAGATGCATTAAACTCTTACTCTAAAATTAACAATACTACACAATACTATTTAATATTGATGAAAATGATGAGTTATGTGGGGCTGGGGAGCAAAATGGATGGATGTGTAGACCAATTCTCTTAGGTGTTTAAACCTTCCAGCAGGGCAGATGTGAAGAAAGATTGGTGTTCGAGTCTTCCTTTCCCAGCCATTTTTAGAAGAGGTGCTCAGTCACACTGAAATCAAATAGAGGAGAGAAACAAGTATGCTAGTTTCAAAAGCTGGTATAGGGTACACACAGGTTGAAGGTATATAAAGAAACCAGGAAGGGATATCATGGTCAAACCCAGAATGTTTCTTTCTGACAGAGACAGATTTCAGGAGAAATCTGGACTTGGATGTTGGAAGGTTGGAACTTACTTGCATTTAGTCCTCCTAGAACATTTTGTACAGCATTAGGGTAAGAAAGAATAATAAGCAGAACAAAAAAGTTTAATATTATCCTTTTCTGGAGAGAGCAAGATGGCTAGCTGGCTTCTGGAAACTTCTCTGACTTTCTAGTTTAGCCTAAAGCGATAGTATTTCCTGATGGAACCCACCCAAGTTCTAATCAAGTCTATCTCTGGAAAGAGAAGGAGAAAGAAAAAACAGGATCAACATTTGGTGTTTGAATATTTCTAAAACTGGAAAAAATGGAGAGAGCCTTTCCTAAGCTTGATTACATAATGGAAAATATCAAAGATGGCAAGAAGGAAGGAGGTTTGGTAAAAATTAATTTAAAATAGCAACCATTTAAGGTATTCTTCTAAGCACATTTGGTTTTCTGTTTCAAGCCAACACTCATATGGTGGATGTGAAGGAAAAACTGGAATCCACAGGTTGACCTGGTTGCATATGAAACCCCTTTTTGGACCCAAAGGTGCTCTAAGAGTCCCACCACTTCTCCTGAGTATAGAAGACCATATCAATACTTCTAGAAATGTGAGACAAGGATTTGCTTCAAGAGAATGGAAGAATTCTGACTTTGAAAATGGGAACTAGATGCCAAAATGCTAGCAATAAATAGCATGCAACCAGCTTGGACGCTAGGAAGCTTGTTCTTAATGCTAAGTGAAATCCACAAGAGTGATGGGGATCAAGAAAAGGAAAAATAACAAAAGAAACAACCCCCACCCCCAATCCCAAGATAGATTCATTCATTAGAAGAGGAATACAAAGAACTCAGGTGGGGCAGGTGGAAGGGAATGAAAGGAAAAAAACAAGAGTTTTTGGCTTACTGGGCTTAATTAGACTTGTCTCACTTGAACATTGCAAAGTGATAATAAGAATCTGTATTAAATAGAGTAATGGACACCAAAGGGTATCACAAGAACTGCACAGGTTACACTCTAGCCAGCTGTTGTTTTAAAGGGGAGCACTTGAATATTGGGCCATTCGTTTTACCAAAGCTTTTGACTAAACAAGCGTTTTTCAAACTTGGCAACTTTAAAATGTGTGGACTTCAATTCCCAGAATTCCCCAGCCAGCATAAAGTCTAGACAATTTAGAAGCTTCCAGGAAGCTCCTTCCTTCATTTGCTATTTATTATTCATTTAATTGGCTATGCTGCCAACTACCAAAGTTTGTCAATTGTTTACAATCGAACATAAAACCAGAATGAAAAACAGTCACATCAACATCAACAATTAAAAGCATAAGCAATGCAAAACAGGTTTTAAAATGTGCTTAAAAGTGTTAGAGGCTTAAAGGTGTTAAAAAAACAGTTCTCTCCATTCAGGAGGGAGCATATTCCAGGTCCTGGGATGGCTACAGAGAAAGCTGGACCCCAAGTCACCATAAGAACCACCTCATAGGACTGCAATGATTTGGGGAAGGGAGATTTAAGAAGCAACCATGAGACATGAATAATTTGCTTCTGAGTTCTTTTCTCTTTTCTGGCAGCTTCTACACTCTAGGCTTTACTGACTTTTTCAGAAGAAAAGAGATTCTTTGCCAAGGCATTAGAGTGATGTGAGTTAAAATGTATGAAACGAACAATGTACACACTGACAGACAGACAGAGACATCAAGTCTGAATTCTTCTGGCTTTCACTGTAAATACAGATGTGATGTAGCTGGTTATACCATAGCCATTCAACAAAGAGATGACTAGGTAACATCATCATCATAAACTAGGTAACATCATCAGGTACCCAACTAGGTAACATAGTCAGGTAATGAAACGTCTGCAAGCCAACAACCAAGCTCAGAGAGCACCAAGGACTCCACAGTTCAACCCTGAGCTACAGATATTCTCTTCTATTGGAGATGACGTTTTGCACATGGGCAGAAATGGTGTCTTCCATATAATACGAAGTTGAGAGCTGAGGCTTATCTTTGGTGGTAGGCACTCACTTGGTCTAGCTGATGGCCTTTCTGTTGATTAAAAATATAAATTTCAAAGAGCTCTGAAACCCTGGCTCTTCATTCAGGTCTTTGGCAAGCATGATTGAAGCCCCCTTTTCTTCTTTTTCTCTATTCCCATCTGGGTTTGTTATCTCTGCCATCTTTGTCTTTTTTATTTTACGTTGTTTTCTTTTTAATTTTTTAAAAAACATTTTGTAAACCGCCCAGAGTCACCGGGAGTCAGGCGGCATATAAAATAGAAATAAATGCTGGAAAAAGGAAGACTTTTTAAAACACTATCCAATATTGCTCTTCTTCTGTTCTACATTTCTACAGAACATTACTATTTTGCCTGAAGATGAAGACCAGTTCCAAGTAATGGCTCATTTCATATTTTTAAATATGGGGAACTAAGCATTGCTAGATTTTCACAGGCTACAGTCCTTTGGAGAGTCCTAAATGCAACCCAAAACCATGTTCTCCCATAATGGAACCAACAGTGAAGGCTTGTAACCTCCTCTCCCTTTTGCCTTAATGTTAATTTACACAAACAGATAAGGAAACCTGTTCTTCCTTGCCTCCTTTGTTTATCTTCTGGCTCAAAGTCAAAGAACTTTGATTCTGAACTGGTGATTGACCAGACTAATCTTGCTGTAGAAGGAAGAGTTCTGGAGAGCTCAAATGTTTGCACCCTTTTGTATGATTTTGAGTTGCACTCTCAAAAACTAATGGAGCTTAGTATGTTTTTTGAAATTTTTCAAGTGAGTTTTCATTTCATTTCATCAGTGGTCTACAGAAGTTATGAAACCCTTATTATATTTGCTTATACAAATGATAAAAGTATTATAAGTTTACAAATATTTAATGTATTGCCCTTTGGACATGCACTATTTCTTTTTAAAGTACTTATGGTACCTTATTATATAATTTTCTCAACATCAAACTAAAAGAAATTAAATGAGAAATGCGAAGTCCTACAGAAGGTCCATACAGTATCAAAAATGGTCAAATACTGGCACCTATAGGCAATATTATATCATCCCTGAGACTGTACAGTAAAGAAGGTATGTGGTATATAAATAGCCATACTGAACTCACCCTTATTTTAAGGCACAGCTGAGCTAATATTTTAAGGACTGGCATGCTTTGTCACCAGCAGGGTCCTCAGGAAGAGACAATGACAAGAGCAGCAACGCAGTGCAAGCCCTGCCACTTGTCTATGTGCACTGTGATGTCACACATCTAAAGGAGCAGAGCTTGTGGAGCAATGTTGCTTTTGTCATTCTGAAGAAAGCAGTGAGAGCTACAGACACTGCTGTTTGCCACTTTTGTACACCCTAAGAAACTGGAAAGAGTTTCAACCTCATAAAAACTACATGGTTATATCACACGGAAGGTTTTGAACTAAATCTGGATTATTTTTAAATTCAAATCTACCAGTCCATAGAATAATGCTCAACAGTGAAACTGGCTATGCTTTCCTCTATCTCCAGTGCTTCTCTTTCTGTCTCTTCTCTCTTACACATACAAGCACAAACAGTCATCAAGCTTTATTTTCTATGATGTAGGAATTTGTTTTGTGTGCCTTCAAATAAACTTTTGACTCCAGGTGAGTGCTTAGACTAGTCCCTGTGGTTTTCTCGGCAATATTTTTTGAGGTTGTTTGTCATTGCCTTCTTCCTGGGGCTGGGAGAGAGTGACTGGCCCAAATTCACTCCACTGGCTTTGTCCCCAGATGAGACTAGAATTCCCAGTCTCAGAGTTTCTAACCTGGTGCCTTGACCGCTTCACCAAGCTGGCTTTCTGATGTAGGGATATATACCATTAAGTATCTACTACCACAAGTTATGCAGTTGGTTTTTTTTCTTGCATTTGAGGACATCACAGTGACAGTATCAGATGATCAGATGAGCCTCACTGGAAAAATCACCTTCCTGGTTAATATTTGGATCCTAGTCTACCAGGGATGAGATATTATGGGATATGTAAGATTAGAAATACATGAAATCACACACAATATAGAAAATGTGGGGAGAGAAAGATGTTTCTATCCTTTTCACAGCGTTATGACTTTGGAATGGAGATCACCCATTATAATTAAATACAGGGAGATTCAAAAAGTGCTTTTTCAAGGCCTAAACTGGAATTCACTATATCATATGGTTTTAAAAAGAAACTAAAATTCTTAGAAATTAGGTGATCAATAACTTCTAGTTGTGATGGCTGTTTATTTGTTTAACATTTACACAATCTATATGGCTGCCCATCTCACAACAGTGACTCTGGGCAGGTGTACAAAGTTAAAACAACCATTTAAACAATTTAACGATCCCAACCCATAACATCCAAGGACAAAACGACAATTTCAATGTATAAGAAGACAACCTTAAATAGCAGAGCTCGGTTAATCTCCTGGCCCAAATGCCTGGGGAGACAGCCAGGTCTTTAATGCCTTACGAAAGGCTAACCCCCTCCAGAATCACAAGCAACAAACTTTAAATGGCAGCTCTATGGAACAAAAGTGGAAGAGACCCATCACCCACCTCTTTACACCTGAGAATTCAATTGGCCACTGTGTGGCATGAAATGCTGGAAGAAGTGGACCACTGGCCAGATCCAGCACAGCTCTTCTATCCTTATGTTAGGATCAAAACCAGTCTCCCATCTTCATGTGGACTGAGTCACCCCCCTCCCTCAAGATAAAAAGCTGGATCCCTTTTCCCTTTAGTAGCTGGAACTCCGGGGGTTATAATAATTTCAGATACAAATTATAACAGAAATAAACTAGAACTTAAAATAAGATTAGGGTCCTCAATAGGCTTGCTTGAAAGTATGTCTGTCAAAATCAGTAGTATTTCCTCTAGAGGAAGAAGATTTAGGATGGGATGTTAATGAGAAATAAACTGTTAATACTTGTTTAGAAATCTAATTTATGGGACAAAGCGTGTGCCTGACAATTCTTTCTCTACTTCTCCACTTACTTCTTCTTTTTTTTGGTGCCCATTACTCAGATTCCTTCCTTTCTTCCTATGCCACAATCTTGGCTGACAAGTACAAGAAGCAAACTCCTGCATATCCAAAAGAAGATAGCTAGTTACTAAACTGACACAGGGAGAATTGGAATGGATATGGTTGATTCTTCCTATCATAGCTTCCTGCACATCTGAAAAGCAATATTGGCTACATTATGAATAGAAGTGATGCATGGAAACCAAGCTTGGGGTTCTTGATAATGATCTGAATCCATCAAGGTAACTCTCTTACTCTTCTGTTAATCTAAACCTTCCAGAAACAATAGTGCTTATGACATTAGCACTGTTAACCACAAGAGGGAGCTTTGGCCACATTCTCAGCCTCTAAAGCCAACTTGGGCCAGCTCTAGGAACAACTCAAACTGATTGACCTCCCTTTAAATGAAACGTTTGATAATGATATTTTTACAGTTGACTTCATATTGGTGAAAGAACTCTATCTTTTTGCAAAATTGGCTTTCAGCACTACATTCAGCAGAGTGATGCAGACACACTTAATAGGATCAGAATTTTTGACAGGAAGAACATCATGCCCAGGCATACAAATGTGCAGAAGTTCTCTAGAAAGTGCCCAGGAGACTGCCCAGTCAGTGTTAGACTTTGAAGACAGGAGCCATCCATTTTTACTGACATGTATATAGCCTAATGTTTGATTCTGTGATTGCATTAAAGAAAAATGAACACTCCTTTATTTGAGCAATGCTTTGTGTAGAGAAAACAAACACCACAAAAAATGTGCAAGCCTTTGAGGTTCCCTGAGTTGTTTATTGGGCTAAGGCATGGGAAACCTGTTCTGTATCCTTCCTCCAATCATGCCTTGTAGCCCCTAATGACTGACCACACCTCAGATTTTTGTGAGGATCATTACATATGGAAAACTGCCAGTATAGTTCTCCATCCCTAGGAATTATTTTACTAGTTTATGCTTTAGAAAAGTAGGAACTTGTGTGTGTGTGTGTGTGTAGATAACTGTAGTCTCATTTATTCTATTGTTGTAAGAATACCCACTTCTATGATCTGCCCCTATATGCTTGTCCCTCTGGACTAGGTGATAGCAAAGGCAAAGAGAAGCAAAAACAGAGAGGATGAAATACATCATACAAGGAAATGGATGTTTTCCATCATGATACGGGATGAATTTCTGGGCTGGCAGATTAGATAAAAATGACAGTCCATGGAAAACTGTTCCTGTGTCTTAAACAAATTAACATTTCTGTGTTCTCTAAAAGAAGTGGACTGGATCCAACAAAATCCTTCCACAGATGGAAAGCTTTTGATCCTGTGGAGGTTTCTACTGGCTTGAGATGGGAAGAGACATTTTTTACCAATTCTTCCTCCTTGTAGCCGGCTATGCCCATCAAAATCTGCTCCAGAGGACCCTCTAGTACAGTAGGGATAAGGCAGGAGGAAGTGGGACTGGCAAACATTTCCTCTTTTATTTTCCACCAGTGAGAGCTTTCTGAGCAGTCCTCTGCTCATGGATGCTCTGGCTGATGAAATAAAAACTCTGGATCTGATCCACATGAGGTTTCCCATGAATCTGAAGTTTAACTAAATATGGAGTTCCCAAGGTAGTTTGTTTTGATGGGTTTGCCCTGATTTTTAAAAATTGTTTTAATGAGTTTGCCCTGATGTTTTAATATTAATTTCACAGATCTTCTTTAGGCAAGAAATTACCTATCAGAAAAAACAATTTAATGAGAAAATTTTGAGTTTTAATACAAGTTGAAATTAATTTATTCCAAGCTGCAAAGTCTGAGCCACATAAAAATATAGCTAAAGGATGTTAAAAACATTGAATAACCTAATGTAACATACATTTCTGATGGCTGAAAGCGAAGAGGAACTGAGGAGCCTTATGATGAAGGTGAAAGAAGAAAGTGCAAAAGCTGGCTGGCAGCTAAACCTCAAAAAAAACCAAGATTATGGCAACCAGCTTGATTGATAACTGGCAAATAGAGGGAGAAAATGTAGAAGCAGTGAAAGATTTTGTATTTCTAGGTGCGAAGATTACTGCAGATGCTGACTGCAGTCAGGAAATCAGAAGACGTTTAATCCTTTGGAGAAGAGCAATGACAAATCTCAATAAAATAGCTAAGAGCAGAGACATCACACTGACAACAAAGGACCGCATAATTAAAGCAATGGTGTTCCCCGTAGTAACATATGGCTGCGAGAGCTGGACCATAAGGAAGGCTGAGAGAAGGAAGATAGATGCTTTTGAACTGTGGTGTTGGAGGAAAATTCTGAGAGTGCCTTGGACTGCAAGAAGATCAAAGCAGTCCATCCTCCAGGAAATAAAGCCAGACTGCTCACTTGAGGGAATGATATTAAAGGCAAAACTGAAATACTTTGGCCACATAATGAGAAGACAGGACAGCCTGGAGAAGGTGCTGATGCTAGGGAGAGTGGAAGGCAAAAGGAAGAGGGGCCGACCAAGGGCAAGGTGGATGGATGATATTCTAGAGGTGACGGACTCGTCCCTGGGGGAGCTGGGGGTGTTGACGACCGACAGGAAGCTCTGGCGTGGGCTGGTCCATGAAGTCACGAAGAGTTGGAAGCGACTAAACGAATAAACAACAACAATATACATTTCAAAGTTGCAATCCTGTAAGTATATACTTACTTGAAAGTAGGTTTTATTTATTGTAATGGGACTATTGAATAAATGTTCAAAGAATTACTGAGTAAATGAGTCTTTATCTCATCCATCATACTTACACAGAATTAAAAATTGCCCTGAGACTACTTTAAGCCACTGGGAAACTATTAATTCAACACACAGTCCACACATTGCATAAGAATCTAAGGACGTGTTGTGGGCACATGTTGCCTATCACCCATAGATAAGGTTATGCCATTCATATGTTTTTCAGTGATGGCATTTTTCTTAGCTCTGGTGCATCCCAATTCATGGAACAATCAGTAGATTTCTGTTCAGGTGTACAGGAGCTAGGATCTAAAGATTGGCTGCCAATCCAAGGAAGAGGAAGCACGTATGTACAGGAAATATGGGAAAGAGATCTTTGTGATATGGAGAGAATGAGAGCAAGTATATGTTATGGAAATTCAGCACTGCTCCTGGTCCTTCCTGCATTTTCCAATATTATTCCACAGCAGGAAGAGGAGACGTCATTTTCAAAGTCCATGGTAAATTTTCCTGAGACAGTTCTTAAACTTGACTTTCTGAAGGATCTTTATGGACTATTTTTGTCTGTTCTTCAATAAATCCTTTAGAAATGAGCTTCTCTATGGGCTGTCTTTTTGCTATTTTAACTGTTTTTGTTCCTAACTCACTTCATTTGTTGACCCTGAAACTGACATTTTGCACCTCCTCCCTTTTTTTAAACGAACCACAGAATGATTAAATAGTAAAACAATAGTCTCTCAAAAGTTTTGACATTTGCAATTTCTCAATTCTCAAAAAGCGATCAACATTGGCAAACATGTTCCCCAAGAGAAAACAAAACTCATGGCTATTCAGATCCAGACATTGCAGGCGATACCTCATTGCTTAAAATCTTGAAATATTCTTTATTTTGTCTTCTCTTTCAGTCCAGCAATTAGCACAAATGGTATCAGACAGGCCTGTTCACACAAAGCCTGCCTGGTTTCATGTGCTTCCCTTGCAACAGGGGCTCTAGAAGTCTGGACAAAGGAAAGTCTGTCTCCCATTCCATCGGCATCCAGGCATTCAACCCAGAGACCCGTAGCTCGCTTTTGTCTCTGACATTTTTGTTTGGGCCGTTGCTCAGTTCTGCCAGCCTATGTCAGCAGAATTCCATGATCTGCGCAGTATTGCAGCTCTGTGCCCAGGTCGCCACCGATATACAATTGCCATTAACACTGAGTATTAGCGTTACTAAAGGTCAAGTCATGAGCATGGCTGAGACAAAGGGGCATTTGGGGTGGAGCCTAGTTGAGACCATACTGGCCATTGGCTAACAAATCAGGAGACGGTGCATCTCTCTTCAGCTTGGGCCTCTTGATTCAGCCTCATCTTGGTGTCAACAACTCCCTGAAATATTAAAAAGGAAGGAATTACCAGCAAAGCTTGAAAATTACTAATGCGTACATGAAGAGAGTAAGCCATCTGAAGTCTTTTTCCTGAGCCTAAGACAATATTGTGCTACATGACTGACTGCTAACAACTTACAGAAGAGAGAGAATAAAAAATGGGCTCAGATTGGAAGCATCCAGAGGTTAAAATTAATTCCAACTGCAGAAAACAAGCACTTTTCCAAATAAAATGGAGATTGTTCTCCAAACTCTAACATCATAGTTGGCATACCTCTTAAATATAAAAATATGATTCATCTTTGCTTTCAAACTTTTCACTGCATTTAACATTATTTAATTTGTGCGCAACTAATATCTAGGGAGGCTTCATTCAGGGGACTCTGGATGTGCTGGACTGCAATTCCTATCACTCATTAGCCAGCACAGCCTCTTCTATTCTGATATTCCTAAATATATGTGAGATTACATCTCTCAATATCCCTAGCAGGAGTGGGGTTGGAGGAGGATTGTACGGGGCAAGGATAATGGGAATGGAAGCTCACATAAATTGATAATGCCGAATTGGAGAAAGATGGTTTAATGGAAAACAGTCAACCAGACTGTTTAAGCTGAATACTTAGTTGTCTAGGCAATTCTTCCAAGATGTTTTTCAATGTACTAAACTACACTACAGACTGGTATTCCCCAGTAGTCTCCCATTCAAGTACTGACCATGTCTGGCCCTGCTTAGTTTCCAAGCCAGCAGGTTCTTCAGACAAAACTTCACAGCCATATCCATGAAAATCCAGAAGTTGAATGAGGCTAGAAAGAGACTTAGCTTTTCTTTGACAGTTGTGAATGCAAGTCTCAAATGCACTGTTGCTTCAGCCAATACGAGATTACTGTGGGAAATGCTTCATTGAAAGAGGGCTGTGACTGTGTACTCCTGCAATGAATAGTACAATAAGGGCAAAATGTACAGGGACAATTACTGGGAAAAAGATGTGGAGATCCACTTTCCAGATTACTGTTAGACTTCTCTGCTTGCGGTCTGGACTGGAAGCAATTAATCCCAAGACAAGAATTTCAGTTAGCACTCCACTTTCAAATGAGAAACCTATATATAAGCAGTTGAGTCCTTGGTGCTGTCTGAGCTTGGTTGTGTGCTTGCAGACATTTCATTACCCAACCAGGTAACATCATCAGTGCTGGTGGGTGTGGGGTTTGCTCCCTGTATATATACAGCAGCTTGCCCTGCCAGTGTTGGTGGGGTGTGGTTTTCTCCTTGGTAGTTCCTTGATTAGGGTATTGTTTTCTGCCTGATTGTTTGTCTGTTATCCTTGCTTATCTGGGTGGTGGCTGCTGGAGAGGATGTGTCCTGTCTTTTGTTTCCTTCTTAGCTTTTTTATTGTCTCTTTTGAATGGTGCATAAATGTGGTTTAACTCTGTGTGTCTATTGATGGCTGTTGTGTCTGAATGCCAAGCTTCCAGGAATTCCCTAGTGTTTTTGGATTTGGCTTGGTCTAGGATGTTCACAGTTTCCCAGGTGAAACTATGGTTGAGTCTGTCCATGAGTTGTGAGATTAAGGAGTTTTCATCATGTCTTCTGTCTGCTAGTTGGTGTTCGTGGATGGGCTCTGCTAGTCTTCTGCCTGTCTGTCCTACATAGTGGCTGTTACAGTCCTTGCACTGTATGTTGTAGATGACTCCTGTTTTTTCTTCTTGGGCTACTGGGTCTTTTGGGTTACTTAGGATGTTCTGGAGGGCTTTGGTTGGTTTGTGTGCTATCGTGATGCCACGTGATTGTAATAGTCTGTTGGGTGTTTCTGAGATGTTTTTGATGTATGGGAGTGTTACCCTTTTCATAACTTGGGTTGGTTGTGCTGTGGTGGGTAGAGTGGTCAGGCATTTTTTGATAAAGTTGCATGGGTATCCATTGTGCTAGTCTGGATAATGTTCTTACACAGCTCCTCTTGTGGGAGGTTGGGTTGTTACTTTGGTAATGGAACATCTGTTAAGTGTGGATTGTTTTTAGGTAGACTTGTATTTTGACTCCTTCGGCAATATACTTTTTTAAGAAGTGCAAATAACTTCCATAAGAAAGACTCCATCCCTGGCCTTACATGGATGGAGCCTGGAAGAAAATCTTTGTTGAAGCTGCCATTTGCTCTATTTCAGTGTTTCTCAACCTTGGCAACTTTCAGATGTATGGATTTAACTCCCAGAATTCCCCACCCAGCCACCAAACACTGCTCTATTTTATTTATTGATGTTATTTATTTATTGTTTGATTGATGTTATTTATTTGGCATATGTCCTTTTTATTCAGTTGAATTCTCAAGGCAGTTAACAATGACTGAAATGTGGAGGGTAACATTTAAAATATAAAAACGTCAAATGGAAAGAGAAGCTCCTTGGCTGCCCTTCCAAAGGCAGGGAGAGTAGGAGTCAAGCCAGCTCATGGGAGAGAGGGGCTTCCACCGCAGGAGATGCAGGAGGGACCCTCCCTTTTGGGTGATTTCTCCCCCAGGGCCAACACCAGCTTCACCAGACTTGGGTTTTTTTTCAGACCACTCAATAGAAAAGAGCCCTATTAGGCTGCCTTACCCTGTGCTTTACTTTGGGGCTATTTATTGCTGTGACCCACAGCTCAGCTCCTGAAAGCAGTGGCAGCGGCAGCAGCAACAGCTCCAGACTGCTTCAGTTATCAAACCAGAGCTTTAGGCCAATCTAGACAGAAATTGGAATTTGTAAATTCTTTCTTCGCACTCCAGGCTTCTCCCTTCTGCCTGCCTTAACTGTTAACAATGGCTCAGGCTGCCTCTCAGTTTCTGGCTTTTCAGCTGTAAGGCTGCACTTGAAAATTTAATGTATAAGTTAAATGAACGAACGAATAAATAAATAAATGAGAGTTCCACTAACTTAGCTATGATTATGATTAATTGGCTTCTAGACCTCCACACGTGGTCAGCAGGGGAGGTAGACTATTGACTTTTACATGACTTACTATATTTTCTTCTTTTTTGGGGACTGAAGAACAAGATGCGGCTACAGTTTGTGTCAAGGGATTAATTGATTTATATGTAAATAATGTATAACATTAACATGCAAAATTATCAGTCTGTATTTTAATTTGAGAACTTTACATTACGTGATCAGTATGCTGATGATATCCAATTATATCTTTCAGCCTCAGGCTGGCCAGGTAAAGCGGTCAAGGTTCTGTCTCAGTGCCTGGAGGCTGTGTGGGTTTGGATGGGGAGGAGCTGTTTCTGACTGAATCCTACCAAGACCAAGTGGCTGTGATGGATGTTAGGGCCACTAGTGTCCTAACAGCCAGGAACCACGCTGAGATGAGGAATAAGTCTCTAGTGTTTTATTACTGCTACGTTAGACAGAAAATCCTAACAAACTGAAGAAGCATGGGAAAACCCAGACAGATAAACCCCGAAAGTTAAGGCGGGTCTGATCTGTGTCTCTTTGAATGGCTGCTTAATTCCTCACTACTATGCATATGTTTTCCCCCCTGGATAGGGGCCCCCTCCTGCTCACCATCAGTGCTCATGACATCTAGATCTTTAACCTTCAATCATTAACCCCATTCAAGAGTGGTGTGCAATCTGGGAGTCTTGATGAGCAGGTGACAGCTGTGGCCAGGAAGGCCTTTGCATAGCTTTATCTGGTGTGCCAGTTGCACACTTTCCTAGATCATAGGCCCTTCAGACAGCCGCTCATGTCTTAGTTACCTCATGGTTTGACTACTGCAACACAGTCTATATGGGGGCTGCCTTTGAAGACTCCTCGGAAGCTTCAACTGGTCTAGAACACAGTGGCATGGGCAATGACAGGCATGCCTTGGTATGCCTATGTGACAACCTTGTTTATCATTAGGATGGCCAGTGTGATTAAAGGAGAAAAACATCCATGTGTCTCTGAAAGATGTGACAAGGAAGGAATGAGCAAATGTACCTTGTCACACTGAAGGGAGAAAAGCTCTGCTTACTTCCTTTTTTTTCCTGTTTCTATTAAATTCATGCAAACCAGTCTTCTTCCCCTGAGCCCGTCTTAAAACTGACCCATCTACATGCCTGAAGTACTGTACTTATCCTGTGCAAACCTGCACTGACTATATTTGACAGACCAAGAGAATTTGCTACCTAAGTAATGAAAATTCCTGATAAAATCTTCTGCTGGCTTATGTTAATATATACAGTGATTTTATGTGGGACAAAGGAATCTCCCCCAGATACTAGCACATGACACATTCTCTGTAACGATTGCCTAAACCCAAATACTCAGTCTCACAAGCTCGGGCTTAAAGATAACTGATTTATTAAAGGAATAGTATGCAAATACAGAGAAAGCTGAGAATGAGCAAAAGCGCGCCAAATACAAACTTAAAAGCCTTGCTTGTGAGCAGGTCCCGCCCCGTCGCCCGTCAGGACGCTCCCTCTCCCAGGTGCTAGAAGCCGTTAGACGCGCCTGGGAAAGTAACCTTGAACAGGAGCGCAAACCCAAACATGCATTCCAAGCCTTCAAAACAATGGAAGGCGAAGGAATGGAAAAACCCCGGGTGAAGGAACACGGAACAGAAAAAGACATGGGAAACGTTACAATGTTAACCAGACATTAGAACGAGAACATGACATATTGCCCCCCCAAAAGAAACTAGGGAGCCGGTTTGTCAGGATAGGCAGAGTGAAATTGGGTTACGAGACGAGGAGAATGTACGTCTGGAGCAGCAACCCATTCAGGATGAGGGAAATGTTTCCAGCGGACGAGGTACTGTAAAGCAGAGCGCTGGCGTCTGGAGTCGAGGATAGATGCCACTTCGAAGTGTTGCTGGTTGTCAATCATGAGGGGAGGTGGAGGAATGGGTTGCGGATGCCAACGGTCCGACGACAGGCAGGGTTTGAGTAAACTACAATGGAAAACAGGATGTAAACGTTTAAGGTTGTGAGGCAAATCAAGTTTAAACGTAACAGGGTTGAGCTGAGCAACAATTGGAAAAGGACCCACAAATTTAGGACCAAGTTTCTTAGAGGGTTGTGGGGACTTGATAAACTTAGTTGATAAGTAGACTTTATCCCCGACCGCAAAGGATGGTTCTGGGGAACGCTTTGCATCGGCATGGCGTTTATAGGTAGCCTGGGCATGGCGGAGAGCGAGTAGAATATTAGACCATGAGTCTTTGAGAGAGTCTGCCCAGTCAGCAAGGGTGGCTGGTAGCGGTTGAGGATGAGGAAGTTCAGGAATCGGAACAAATTCACGTCCAAAAACTGTTTTAAAGGGAACTTGACCAGTGGTTTGATGAATGGCATTGTTGTAAGCGACCTCAGCAAATGGGAGTAAATCGACCCAGTTGTCCTGTTGGTAGTTAACAAAAGCTCTGAGGTATTGTTCCAATGTAGAATTAACCGCCTCTGTAGATCCGTCCGTTTCCGGATGCCAGGAGGTGGAAAGCGACTGTTTTGTACCCAAAAGTTTTAAAAATGCCCGCCAAAATTGTGACGTAAATTGTGTGCCTCTGTCACTCACCAAACGGGCGGGGATACCGTGGAGGCGGTACACGTGGATGAGGAAGAGGCGTGCCAGCTGTTGCGCGGTGGGGATAGAAGCGCATGGGATAAAGTGGGCTTGTTTGGAGAAAAAGTCTTTGACGACCCAAATGACAGTTTTGCGTTGACTAGGGGGTAGATCAACGATAAAGTCCATGGAGATATCCTGCCAAGGGACAGATGGAGTGGCAACGGGTTGAAGGAGACCTTGGGGTTTGCCTGGTTTGCGCTTTATCGCCGCACATACAGGGCACGCAGTGACATATTCCTTCAAGTCTTTGAGTAAAGTTGGCCACCAGAATTGGCGGCGAACGAGGTGCAAAGTTTTTACGTAGCCAAAATGTCCAGCTAGCTTGTCATCATGGCAGCGCTGGAGTATGGTTTTCCGCATTGCCTCGGGTACATAGAGACGATCGTTGCGCCAGGCAAGATCATCGGTGAAAGTTAAAATGTGTCTATTGGTTTGCAACCAAGTATCTGTTTTAAGGTGGGAAAGCAACTGTTGTTGCAAATCGGAGGGAATTGACAAGGGCGGTGGGTGGCTGGAAGGCAGAGCGGCTGGAGGCGGAGTTGATTGCGCTCGGGTCTGGCTGCGAGTCACTGCTGCCAAACTTAATTGTTTGTCGGTCCAGACGGTGCCTTGGACCGTTGGCCCTGGGCCAGCATCTTGGGGTCTGCGCGAGAGTGCATCAGCTAAAAAGTTTTTCTTGCCTGGTATAAATTTAAGAGTGAAGTCAAAGCGGCTGAAAAACTCAGCCCAGCGCAGCTGTTTGGGACTGAGTTTCCGACTGGTGCTTAAAGCTTCCAGGTTTTTATGGTCAGTCCAGACTTCAAAAGGGTTTGAAGTGCCTTCCAATAGGTGTCGCCATGTCTCTAAAGCCGTTTTTACAGCAAAAGCCTCTTTCTCCCAAACATGCCATCTTCTCTCTGTTTCTGTGAACTTGCGAGAGAGGTAGGCACAGGGTTTTAAAGCGCCAGATTGGTCAGATTGTAATAGAATTGCTCCTATGGAAAAATCAGAAGCATCGACTTGTACAACGAAAGGTTTAGAGGGGTTTGGATGCTGTAAAATTGGTTCTGTGGTAAAGATTTGTTTGAGCGCTTCGAACGCTTGCTGACAGGCTGGAGTCCATTTAAGGAGTGCGCCTGGGTTCTTTGAACGTCGCGTATCCCCCTGTCCTTTAGTTTTTAACAGTTCAGTAAGGGGGAGGGCGATTTCTGCAAAATTTTGGGCGAATGCCCGATAGAAATTAGAGAATCCAAGGAAACTTTGTAATTGTCTCCTGGTACGGGGAGGTTCCCATGCCACGATAGCTTCTACTTTTGCCGGGTCCATTTCAATGCCCTGAGCTGAAATCCGGTACCCTAGGTAATCAATTTGTGACTGATGAAACGCACATTTTGACAGTTTTGCGTACAACTCTGCTTTTTTCAATTTAGCCAGTACCTGACGCACCAAGTGGATATGTTCTGACATGGTTTCAGTATAAATCAATACATCATCCAAATATACTAGTACCCCCTTGAATAGGTGGTCATGCAAGACCTCATTGATTAGTTGCATAAAAACCCCAGGTGCCCCAGATAAACCGAATGGTAAGACTTTATATTGGAAAGCCCCAAGAGGACAGTTGAATGCTGTTTTCCACTCATCCCCTTCCCTTATGCGAATGCGAAAGTAAGCCTCTCTCAAATCCAGTTTTGAGAAAATTTTGCCTCTGGCCAGATGTGATAACATATCTTTGATCAGGGGCAAAGGATATTTATTTAATATTGAGACCGCATTGAGCCCGCGGAAATCGGTACAAAGCCTTAATGACCCATCCTTTTTTGGCCTGAATAGGACAGGAGCTCCTACCGGAGAATTTGCCGGCTCAATGAAACCCCTAGCCAGATTTTTGTCAATGAACTCCCTTAGCGTGGTAAGCTCTTTGGGAGACATGGGGTATATTTTTGGGTGAGGCAATTTTACATTTGGTAAAAACTCAATGGCACAGTCCGTTTTTCGGTGGGGTGGCAAGCGATCCGCTTCCTTTTCCCCAAATACTTCAGCAAAATCTTGGTACTGATTGGGTAGTCCCTCAAGAGGTTGAAGCGTTTGCACAGTGGTATACGCTACCCCTCCACCCTCCATGTCCTCCAGTAGGTCCTTTTCGGGTACTTTGTAAAATCCATCTGCAAACGTCACAGTTCTATGCAGCCAGTTGATAAAAGGGTTTTGTTGCACAAACCAAGGCATCCCCAAGATTACCAGAGGACCCCCCACTGGAGCTACCACAAATGGCAGCTTTTCCTGATGGGAGCCCATCTGCAAGGCGACCAGTCCCGTGGAAAGATTGACTGCTTTCCCTCCCGCCATAGTTCCATCCAATTGAGTGAAAATCATGGGTCTTGGCAAAGGGAACGTGGGCAGTTCCAGAGCCGCTACGACATCAGGGTGCATTAGGGAACGGGAGCAACCCGAGTCTAGCATGGCCCACACTTCCACCGTTTTGGTTTTTGAGCTCAGTTTAACTTTAACAGTCAGTGTGGGGAAGTTTCCACTCACCGAATCATGGTTACGCCCGGTTTCTTCCACCTGCCCTAGGGCGCCCTTCAGGGCAGGTGGTAGGCTTTTCCCGCCGGTTGCTCGAATTGCAACTCTTCCTCCTCTTCTCCGAAGGGAAGGTCTGGGGGGTCCTGTTCCGCGAGGGCTGCCTTCAGTTTTCGCGGTGGAGCAGGAGCAGGTGTCTTTACCGTGGGTTTCGTCTGTCGTTCCTCTGGACGGCGTCTCGGGCACGACGTGGCTCGATGCCCTTCTTTCCCACATCGGAGGCACTGACCCTTGGAGAACCGTTGCTCCCTCTCTTCTTCCCAGGTTTTCGGTTTGGGGCGGCTGGCAAGTCCAGATGTGCGCGCTCCTCTAGCGAGACGTGTTTGTCTAAGCTCTTTGGTATGGGCATAGGTTCGTAGGGCATTTTCTGCGCTTCCCGCCAACTGAATCCACCCATATAGCGTTTTAGGATCATCTCTGCCCAGAGCCCATCGAAGGATTTCGGGTTCAAGCCCCTGCTTGAACAATTCGATGATTGTTGGCTCAGACCAGTCTTCCACTTTTCCTGCCAAAGCTTTAAACTCCAATGCATATTTGGCAACTGAGAGGGACCCTTGGTAGAGTTTCCGCAGGTCATTTTTGGCCGTTTCTTGAGCTAGGGGGTCTTCGAAATGCTCTTTAAGTGCCCACAAAAAGTCATCGAAGTCCTCTAACTCAGTTGCCTCAGCTTGGCATAGTTGCACATACCAATCCGCTGCCCTTCCTCTCAGCTTGTTGGCAATGAAATTGACCTTGCCATGTTCAGACCGAAAGTTTCGACCCCAATCTTCTATATAATGCTTGGCATTAGTAATAAAGAAGGAGAGCGTTGTGGGATCCCCATCGAACTTCACTCCAAATGGTGGGAAGGTTCTTGCCGGCTCAGCTGGCTGTGGCGGTGCCGCGAATGTCAGCGTGCGCCGAGCCCCCATGGGTGGTCGATCCCTAGGAGGTCTTGCCTCTCGCTCCCCCCCTTGACGGGCTGATCGAGTCTTGCTTCTCCCCCGGGTCGACATGGTACTGTGCCTGGGGTACTGTGACGGCTCTTCTTCCCAATCCTCCGGGGTGGGCTCTGCCTCTCTGGGTAGATCCTCTCTGGGTAGATCCTTGAGGATCGTCACTATTAAATCCATCTTATCTTCTAATGCCCTCATACGAGCCGGAGTGACCGGCTCCTCCGGGGGTTGGTTGGTTACCACCACCCTCGGTGACAAGGGGACTTCGTGCTCCCAGGACAATTGTGGAGACCCCCTCCCCGGCGCTCTTTCCATAACCGTTCTATGTTCACTCCTGAGACTCTCCTGCATGGATATCAGCAGCTCGTCCAATTGGATATCTCGCAACTCCCGACGTGCTGCTCTTTGCGCTCTCGAGGTTAGCGCTGGCCGGCTTTTGGCCGCCTCCCGCTCCTCTTCGCTTCCCTCACTTGCGCGAAGTTGAGGTTCTGTCATCGCTAGCGTACCCTCTTATCCAATGATTGGATGGGGCTAGCGGAAAATGGATAAAATGATTCTCAGCTTTATGTAACGATTGCCTAAACCCAAATACTCAGTCTCACAAGCTCGGGCTTAAAGATAACTGATTTATTAAAGGAATAGTATGCAAATACAGAGAAAGCTGAGAATGAGCAAAAGCGCGCCAAATACAAACTTAAAAGCCTTGCTTGTGAGCAGGTCCCGCCCCGTCGCCCGTCAGGACGCTCCCTCTCCCAGGTGCTAGAAGCCGTTAGACGCGCCTGGGAAAGTAACCTTGAACAGGAGCGCAAACCCAAACATGCATTCCAAGCCTTCAAAACAATGGAAGGCGAAGGAATGGAAAAACCCCGGGTGAAGGAACACGGAACAGAAAAAGACATGGGAAACGTTACAATGTTAACCAGACATTAGAACGAGAACATGACATTCTCTGAATGTTCCTATTTCTCTTTTTTAAAAAATATGCCTTTGCATTTATTCTTGCCTACTGTGTAACTGTGGAATTTTGTGAATTTTTCAAAGTTAAAACACAGAGGTAGCTATTAAAACCATGATTCCCTCCCTTTCTTTCTATAAGAAGATGCAACACAACTTTCATATCTTCTAAAGAAACCTGTCCACATCAAAGTGGCAGTGATATATCATCAAAGGGTAAGCAGAAGATTGATCTGAACCGATTGCTAGATCTCTTCATGAGCAAATGCAGTAGATTAGTAAATGTTTAACTCTCATAGTGTTCCGATTCCCATTAACATCTAGTAATAATATGATTCCTCTATCACCCAAAATGATACAGTTGGAATGAAGACACTTTTGGATAGCTAGTATATCTGTGAGAGATTGTGAGAGTATTGTGTGGTGTGTTCAGTTGAAAAAAAATTCCTGGCTCAGAATTGTTGAATTCTAAGTGAATTAAAATTAGAATTAGAAGATGAACTACGTCACATTCCAGCTGATGGATCTTAAAGCATTAGAAAAGAACAAAACAACTTCTATGTGTCTGAAGTCTGTCCATCCCTGACATAGGAACATGGGTAGATAATACCTTATCCTGCAGAACAGATTAGATTTCCAAGCATTCCTAACCATTGGCCATGTTGTCTGGAGTTTATGAAGGTTAGGCTGCTATCAAGACCCAACAGATTACAAATTTCCAAGCCCTGCTCTAGAAAAAGCTGACCTGTAATTCCTGATATTTTGTTAAAGGATGGGTAACCTTCTTTAGTTTTATGTCCTAATTAGTGGCTGTTGATCCCTTAAGGCGCCCGTGGCTTATCTGTACACAATATCAAATGATTTGGATAACAGATAGAATCATTTGATTTGATTCAAAATCAGCAATTTAGAAAACATACTGCGCCACCTTAGATGATCTGATTTGGGCCCTAATCCTAATCCCAGTTTGGAAAGCGAAATATTGAATATAAGCGAAAAATCACTAAATGGCTATAACCTTCTGTCTGAAAGACTTGGATTACATTTTCAAGGACAGTAACCTTTATCCCCATTTAAACACTTCCTGCAAATCTATTAGATTTGCTGCAAAGCAGAACCCTATGCCACAAACCTAAGAAAACAAGTCTGAGACAATACGTAGTATTGCTGCTTTCTTTCTGCATGAGGTTACTCCTTCTTATTCCAGATTGTATGGCCCTTTTGGGTTCAGCAGAGGCTTGCACAGGACTACTTCCCAGTGTCCTGTTATCCAAATCATTACTGAGCTGAATACTGTAGAGCAGGGTTTCTCAACCTTGGCAACTTTAAGATGTGTGTACTTCAGTTCCCAGAATTCTCTAGCTAGCATGGCTGGCTGGAGCATTCTGGGAGATGAAGTCCACACATCTTAAAGTCGCCAAGGCTGAGAAACACTGCTGCAGAGAGATAAGGCACCATGACCTTGCTTTTGGCCTAAGAGGACATCCAGCTGCCATTGTGCTAAAGTCTCTTGGTACAGTCCGTGACTGTATTCTACACTAAGCTCTGCAATGGAAGAAAGGAGAAGCCATTTAATGGCCTGCTAGAAACACTGAAATGGAGCAGAATTTAACACAGCTGAGAAGCTGTACTCAGAAAATGATTATCTTTAAGATAGCTTCAATGAGCACATCAGAGAAACACAGGTTATTGATCTTACACACTCAGCCCTCCCAGAATCACACACTTAGACATAGTAGGTTTAAAAGTAAAACGAATCTTACTGGCTTTTAATTCTTGGTTCAGTTACATCCATCTTTGGTGGAAAGATGAAGTTTCTGTCTTCATTTGTTCTTGCTAAACTTAATTCACCCTAAACTCTCAGCCCTAATTGCTGCCAAGAGCTGTGTGGAAGAAAGTGGGAATTCCAGACCCACCACATGGTGCCCAGAGATGGAGGAGAGCAGCACACAGTCGTGTGCTTGCTCCTGGTAGAGAAGAAGGAAGAGAGAGAGAGGAAGTGGGAGTAGCAACAAACAGCTTCCTCAGAGTTGTATCGTGGGATGAACTCAATTTACATGCTAATGCACATGCTAATGAGGCATGCTGGATTTGCCAGGACCTCCAACAATAAGTACGATGCACAGAATAAATGCCACTTAAAAGCAGTGTTAATAATCTATCTATAAAAATTGTACACCCTTCATTTCTTCTCCTGTTTTTTTCTAAGCATCCTTCTATTTGATGAAGAAATTGCTTTAATTTTTTTTAATCAATGGAGAAGAACATTTCATGTAAATAGGATGTCAGATTTTTCTTACTTTAGTGAGCTAAGTAGCCCAAAGGCATGTGCGATGTGTATGTATTTGTGCATTGTTGCCTTTCATTTTACAACCTCTCCAGATATTTTCAATCTTCCTGATTTTACAAACTTCCTGATTTTTCAAAGTGGAAAGCAGGAACAGTCAGAAAAGCAGTTTCCAGATAAGACAGGTACAGCAACAACTGTGTCAGCTTTGTTCCCTCACAGTAGTCAACTGTCAGTTCAAAAACATCAGTTCTAAGGAACTCTGAGGATGAGGTAGAAAAATCGAAGCCCCTTTTGCTGGGAAAGACAAACATCCAGAAATCAGAAGTTTGATTTTTTATTTTGCTTGTATTTGACTACATAAACATTATCAGAAATGTTTGATTTTAGGTTCCTCAGAACATTATGCATTTTACTGCTCCCCTCCCTTCAACAAGGAGCATAGCATTTGGATGTCTGACCAATTCTTAAAGAAAAGCCCTACCATTTACATTTTTATTTTGGTGCCTTTGAGTCAGTTTTGACTCCTGGCAACTGCCTGGACAGGTCCCTGCAGTTTTCTTGGCAAGATTTTTCAGAAGTGGTTTGCCATTGCCTGCTTCCTAGGGCTGAGAGAGTGAGACTGGCCCAAGTCACCCAGCTGGCTTTGTGCCTAAGGCAGGAATAGAACTCACGGTCTCCTGGTTTCTAGCCTGGTGCCTTTAACCTCTACACCTAACTGGGTCTCACCATTTATATAGCTATAGATTATGCCTTGATTAACAGAGACAAGTATTGGCAATATGAAAATCCTTGTTTCACAGGCACAAAAATGAAAATATGAAAACCTATATTTAAGTATCAGAAATAGATTCTGAAATGAGAGGGCTGCTGAGTGAAACACTGAATGTTTCTGCTCCAAGCCATGAAGTTTGTAAAAACTCTGCAGTAATCAGCAAAAAACCAGGATGACTTTGCTTCATAATTTTTCATGCAATACCCACTGTGAGTGAGTCATCTGGAATATGTCCGAAGTTTAAGGCCATAATTGCAGCTGGATCACATGGCTAGCCATGTTATCAATTATTTCAGGATTCCTTCCGCTGGCCCAATTGCATCATGTGAGCACATATGGTCCAGCAAGTAACTCTGTGATTTCCCTGCACCAATATGGAATAAGAATATGAATGGGTGAATTTTGTCCTATTTTTGCTTGAATGTGTTTAAACTGGCAGGGGTTCTGAGGATTAAAAAAAAAATCCTCTGAAGCTTTCAGAGTTTATTTTTGTATGCCTTAATCCATCTTATTATCTTGACTTGATCAATTAAACATAATTAAGCAACTACCACATCCTGTTTTCTAGATATTTTAGGGCTTTGTCACATACAATCCACTAATGCAAGTTGCCTGAGCCATATGTATGCACAGTCAGTGTTTGTGCAAACTAGTTATGCATTCATGTTCATCACTTCATAAACTTCAGTACTGATGGAATGTATAATAGGTCATCACATTTTGTAGTAATACAGGTGTTCATGTTGCTACTGAATACTGTTCATATATCTAGTTTATTTTTTTATGCTTATAATTTAAGATACACAATATTTTTGAGGCAGAAGAACACACTTAGCCTTTAAGTGGTATACCTGGGACCATCATTCAAAAATTAGGAAGGATCAGGGCAAAAAAGTGGGTGGGGCCATGAAACACTAAATTTAGATTTAATTCATATTTACAGAATATTTAGTTAAAATCATATTCAATTGCCCAAGACAGTAAATACGATTCCTGCATATTTGTTTAAGAATGTCCCTCCTCCGTCATATGAAAATTACAATTTGGTGACAGTTTTTTGAGGGTCTCTAGGGGCCATAAGCCAAAGTTTCTAGAGAGAATCTGATGCACCTTCAATATAGTTGGAATGATTGCAGACTTGTGCATTGTTCCAAGATTTCAGAAGTGGTTTGCCATTCCCTGCTTCCTAGGGCTGAGAGAGAATGACTGGCCTAAAATATAAACCAATGTTTATATTTTTAAATTTTACTATTGTATTTTTTGTTCATGACTCATTAGATTCAGAATGATTAAAATGGTATAAAATAAATAGATAGATAGATAGATAGATAGATAGATAGATAGATAGATAGATAGATAGAGCCAGTTTGGTGTAGTGGTCAAGGCATCAGGCTAGAAACCAGGAGACCATGAGTTCTAGTCCCTCCTTAGGCACAAAGCCAGCTGGGTGATCTTGGGCCAGTCACTTTCTCTCAGCCCTCGGAAGGAGGCAGTGGCAAACCACTTCTGAAAAACCTGGCCAAGAAAACTGCAAGGACTTATCCAGGCAGTCTCTGAGAATCAGACATGATTGGATGGGGATAGATGATAGATAGATAGATAGATAGATAGATAGATAGATAGATAGATAGATAGAAGACAGATATCAGAAGGATATTTTGTAGCTTATTTATCCCACCTTATTTCCTATTCATCCAGTAGAATATGTGTTTAGTCTCTACACTGGGACAATTCCAAAGAACAACACACATTCCAGTGTGATGTAATATTTAAGATATTGGACTGCAACCAAGGAGATTCTAGTTTACCCTCAGCAATAGAAACTTATCAGAAGACTTTGGCCAACCTCTTTCTCTATCTCAGCCCAACCTTCTTCACAGGGTGGTTGTTGTGAAGAAAAATTACAGAGTGGCACTATATAGACTACCCCAAACACCTGTATGAAAGGGGGGATATAAATCGAACAAATAAATACATTTTAATTTAGCTTTATTTACTATGCTACCAAGGATTATTGAGAAATGTTCAGAGTTATTGCAACAAATGTTCTTAACATGCTCTTGGAAAGATAATGTAATCTTGTATATACCATACTAAAGGTTTCAAATCTTATTAAACATCTCATCCCTCTTCTCTGCAAAAATATCCAAAATTTTCTCATACAACAGCCAGCATACAAATAGTTGATGATCTATCATGTTTTCTCACGGTTAGAGGAAACCCAATTTATTTATTTACGTATTTATTCATGAGATTTGTATATTGCTTTAATGACTGAGTGGCTATGGATTAGGATTGTGCATGAAAAATGTTTTAGTTTCATAGATCACTTTAGTATCATAGACCACATTAATTTTAGTATACATTCACGTAAGTCAAGTGTGTCATAATAGTCATCAGACTTGTATTAGTTTTGTTACTGGCACTTGTTCACATCACAGGAAGTCACCTTATACGGAGTCAGAGTACCCATCCTTCTAACTGGTGCACTGAATTTCATCTTCTCTCAAACCGAGCCATTGTAGCCTACAGCAGTTCTCAACCTTGGCAACGTTGCTGGGTGGGGAATTCTGGGAGTTGAAGTTGATGAGGTTGAGAAACACTGGCCTAGAATAAAGGATTGTGCAAGATGTTTTCCAAAGTATCCAGAAGACACATAGTTGTCTACCCCTGGTGTGACGAACCTGACTCCATTACTGCACAGCTAGATTGCATGTCTCTCACGTAGCCTCAGAATGCTGTATATTCCCTTATAAGGGCATGACTTGTATTTCCCTATTCTCTTTGTACTCATTCCCCCGCCCTGATAGAACTGCTGAATAAAAGGAGGTGGGGGCGTGGCACCAGGAGGCAGTACCAGCAACCTCCTGAGATGTGGCGTCTCTCACCACAAAAGAATCCTGTACCTACCGTTGTTTTTTCGACCTCACCCTTGCGAGGGAATCGTTGGCTCATTCCCCCCCAGGGAATCCCATAGACCGAAGGGCGAAGGACTGGTCGCGCGACGCGACAACTGGGGGCTCGTCCGGGATCCCTTCGGTCTCACAGTGTGATCTCTGTCTAGAGGTGCACTGCCTTCACTCTCGTTACTACGCACCTGGCAAAGGCTCTGCAATCGTAAGTAATGGGCTCCCCACTCTCCAAAGTTTCGTCAGTTCATAGGGACGAACTTTATGATTTAGTGAAGAAGGCTAACTCTTGTCAAAAGGCTAACGGTACGACCATCTTTCCCATTTCAAAAAATTCGGTGACTCAACTCCTACTGTACATGGAGAGACACTGCCCTGTCTATCCTTCAGAGGGGTCGCTCAAAGCATCCACTTGGGAAAGGATAGGAAAATATTTTCATGATACCCCACGAGCACCCGTGCCTATTCTGACTGCCTGGAAGGCTGTTATGGCGGCCATCAACACTCTTTACCCTCCCCCGTCTTCCCCGGAAACTTGCCCTTCTCCTCCCGGCCCAAAAACCCCACCCCCTCTTGCCGCCCATCTCGATGCTGCCTCACCACCACCCCCTCCATACCCAGCCGTTCCTCCTCCCCCTTCAGCTCCAACCCCCGACTCCCCTCAACACCACCCCCTAGGAGGCGCCATCACTGAACTCCTCTCCTCCCCCCTCTCATTGGAAATGGAGAGTCCCTCTGCCTTTCCCATGACCATCGGCCTAGGGGCGGCGGGAGGAAATTTGTATAACAATATTGAACTTAAGGTTTTGAAACAAATCAAAGATGCTGTAACCACCTACGGCTTGCACTCTCCTTTTACTAGGGGAGTTTTAGACTCTTTAGTTACTGCTAACACTGTTATGTTATTGTATGATTGGAAAATGCTTTTTTCTATGCTTGGGCCTCGCAATGTCGCAACAACTCCTCCCCTCACCAGCCTTCGGAAAACTAGATCGGGGGTTGTCAGCTAACCCCGCCCCAAAGGCTGAATTACCCATCACCAGCTTCCCTGTGGAGTTGGCAGAGGATCTTTTGTATGACGATCCGGGGGCTGTCCTTTCCCTTCCTCTTGTTGTCACGCTGCATAAACCCCTCCCTCCTCTTACCCCTGCTTTGCTTATTCCCAACTCCTCGCTCACGCTTGAGGGAATGGTTGCTGCTCCCTATTTGTATGACTCGTCAGATTTGACACAAATTGCTCTGGCAGGAGTGGGAGATAGGTGCTTTTCCTTAGATAAAGGAACAATTGTCGCCACGCTCATACTTCTCCCTTCTCCTGATATGCCATCATTGTTTGCCTTGCAGCAACCAGTCCAAACCTCTAAACCCACCCTCCTTGTCACACTAAATGGTCGCTCTTTCGAAGGCTTGATTGACACCGGCGCCGACGTCTCTGTCATTCGTTCCGCTGAATGGCCCTCCTCCTGGCCTATCGCCGAAGCCTCCTCGGTGCAAGGAGTAGGCGGAGCACAGGCCGCTAAGGTCAGCTCTCATTGGCTTTCTGCTGTGACTGCTCATTCTCATATTACAGCTTATCTAAAGCCTTATATCTTGCCTTTGCACTGTAACCTATGGGGCCGTGACTTGCTTTCACAGTTCCACGCTTTTATTCAACTTCCCTAATGGCTTTACAGGACCCTTTAGGGTCTCTCTCTCTCTCTCTCAAAACCTCTGTGCCGGTATGGGTTGATCAATGGCCACTCACCAAAGAGAAACTGGACGCCTTACATATCTTGGTCCAACAGCAGTTAATTGAAGGCCATATCGAAACCTCCACCAGCCCATACAATACTCCGGTATTTGTCATCAAAAAGAAGTCTGGCAAATGGCGCCTCCTACAGGATCTTAGGGCTATCAACACCATCCTTCAGCCCATGGGACCTTTGCAGTGTGGACTTCCCAACCCCAACTTGATTCCGGAAGGACACGACCTTATTGTAATAGACCTCAAGGATTGTTTTTTTTCCATACCTTTGGCACAAAAGGACAGAATTATTTTCGCATTTACGGTACCGGAACTTAACAATTCAAAGCCTACTGCTCGGTACCAGTGGAAGGTCCTCCCACAAGGCATGTTGAACTCACCCACAATGTGCCAATTTTTTGTCGATAAAGCATTGCAACCCTATAGATCCCAATTTCCGCATTTTCTTGTGTATCATTATATGGATGACATTTTAGTCGCTGCTGAGGGCCCGAAAGGGACAGTTCAAAAAACTTTTCCTATTCTTTTAGCCACCCTAGCAACGGCAGGGTTGCACGTGGCACCAGAAAAGGTCCAGTCTCGTTACCCAATGCAATATCTAGGCCACAAAGTTTTAGCCTCCACGGCTGCCCCACTTCTACCTATGCTCACGCTTCCCCAGCCGACCACTTTGGTCCAATTACAACAATGTCTGGGGGTCATTAACTGGGCCCGCGCGTACCTCGCTTTAACTACACCCATGTTATCACCTTTATTCCAAGCGTTAGTGGGTTTGACAAACCCAGCTGACAAGGTGTACCTTACAGAACAACAATTGCATGCCCTACAACAGGTCAATGCCGTCCTTACGACCCAATGGGTGGACCGTGCGCTCACTGACAAACCACCCTCTCTTGCCATTCTTTCAACACATCAATTACTGACTGCCATCATTGTCCAAACGTCTGATAAAAAACATCTACATATTTTAGAATGGCTACACTTGCCACACACACCTAAGACATCCATCATCACCAGAGCAGCACAAATGGCCTCTCTTGTTGAGAAAGGCCGGAAGAGGATTAGAGCCCTAATGGGACTGGATGTTTCCACCCTGTACATTCCCCTTAAGGTTACTCAATGGGAACCCCTCCTACAAAACTCCACTGCACTGCAGGATGCCTTGGAGGACTGGTGTGGCCAGGTGTCATGCCATCTTCCCCCTGATCCTCGATTGCAACTGTTGCGAACAGTACCCTTCACACTAACCTCGCCGTTCGTTCAGCAGCCACTCAAGGAAGCCCTCACTGTTTTTACAGACGGCTCCAAAACCATAGGGGCTTGTACATGGCAAAATAATTGCAAATGGCATAAACGCCTAACAGGCCCACAAGCATCTGCCCAACAGGCTGAGTTAGCCGCTTTTCTGTTAGCCTTGTCCCTTTTCCCAGAACAGCCTTTGAATGTTATATTAGATAGTATGTATGTCACTCAAATGGCTGTGGCCATGTTTGATGCATACATTTCCCCTGTTACCCCCCCCTCTCTCATGACGCTTTTTTTTGCAGCTTCAAACTCTCCTGAAGGACAGAACATCCCCTTTGTTTGTAGCGCATATTAGAAGCCACCAACAGCTACCCGGTTTCCTGTCCGAAGGCAACCACATGGCAGATGAGGCTTGCAAAATTATGGCCTCTTCCCCTCTTCCTCCGCAGCTTTTAGCAGGGGACAGCCATGCTTATTTCCACCAAAATAAAAAAGCATTGGTGCGCCAATTTGGCATTACATATCAAGAAGCTACCGCCATTCTTCAACAATGTCCAACCTGCAGTTTACAGGCAAAGTGCATCCCTGAGGGAGTTAATCCCAGGGGTATCCAAGCTTGTGACACATGGCAGATGGATGTCACTCATTATCCCTCTTTTGCACCTTGGAAGTATATCCATGTATCTGTGGATACTTATTCGGGATTCATCCTGGCAACTTTGCAAAGAGGAGAAGCCACGAAAAACGTAATCAATCATTGTATTCGCACTTTCGTCACATCGGGATGTCCCAAAACTTTGAAAACTGACAATGGCCCTGCTTACGTCAGCACTCCCTTTGCTGAGTTTTGCCGTAAGTGGTCCATTACCCACAGATTCGGTATACCATTCAACAGCCAAGGTCAGGCTATTGTGGAAAGGGCTAACCAGACCCTAAAGAATGCCCTTGATCGGCAAACGGGGAAAAAGGCCTTAGGCCCCCCAAGCCTCCCGATGTTACAAAATATCCTTAATCTCACCTTGTTTACCTTGAATTTCCTTAATCTTACCGGTACCCCCCCTGCTACGGCTGCATCTCGACACTTTTCTAAGCCAGTAGTTCCCTCTTCCCGTCCCCTTGTTTATTTTAGGCAACTGCCCAGCCCTGAGTGGAAAGGCCCTGCGCAACTCGTCACCTGGGGAAAAGGCTACGCTGCTGTGCAACTTCCTGATCGAGTGCTCTGGGTTCCTGCTCGCTGTATTCGGCCATATCATGGGCAGCCTCCTGACAAGCACCTCCTTGACCCTCCTTCTCTGTTATCTCTCTTCCATCTTTGCTCCCCTCACAACGAACCCTAAAACAACCTCTCTCATTCGAACCCATCGTTTACGCTACCCTGCCACCATCGGCCGCAGCTCAGCATCCAACGCCATGGAATGTCTTCAACGCTCTCCCATCAAAAGAAAAGGCACCTTCTGGCGCTGGTTTCGCAACAACACTCTTCTCCAAGATGGCGATTCCTACTCCATCACTTATCACTTTCGCCAAACTACCCTTGCTATCACCAACGTACAGTTGACCGATCTAGGACAATATCACTGTGAAATAACAAAATTAATTAAGGGGTTCGCCACCTCATCTCGCCTTACGCTCACCTTGTTTCAACTCTCCCTTCCTGAGCCCGCCCGTTGGCAGGGACGACGCCTGCTGGCATCTGACGCCCAGGGATCGCATCGCCCTTACAGTATCACCTGGACAATCTGCGATGCCTTGGGTCAGATCCTGAATACCTCCTTTTGTTATAGCCCAATTGTATCTTGTTTCCCTAACCTGTATTTTGACTTTTCAGAAATGCTTTTAGGAGTGACAGCCTACAGGAGGCTGGACGGCACCCCGCCCAGCCACTCCATCGTTAAAAGGTATCCCCTGTATGTGTGCCCAGGACATGACACCCGCCCTGACCACGTGCACGACTGCGGAGGCTTAGCAGATTACTTTTGCAAGTCTTGGTCCTGCGTTTCCACCGGCCACATCTACTGGACCCCTCCGTATAAGACTGATTACATCACTCTCACTCGGTTGAGAGAGGACATTGAGTGCACCGCGACCAATCAGGGTTGGAATAAATGTAATCCGGTTATTGTACAATTCACTGCTGCAGGAAAAGCTCAGGGGAATGCCTGGGACTCAGGTGTAAAATGGGGAGGTCGTATATATGCCGGATGGCCCGGGTTTCATTATGGCAACATATTCTACATTCAACGACAGGTCACTCTCCCTCAGTCCCCACCTGTTGGGCCCAATGCCGACGACATTCACTCCACCTTTCTTAAACCCCTCACCAAACAAAAAAACCCCCTTGTCTCTCTTCTTAACTCCTCCTTTTCCCTTGTTCACACCGCTTCTAACACATCTCGATGTTGGCTTTGTTTGTCTTCCTCTCCACCATTCTATGAAGCAGTCGGTTCTCCTGACCCTATCCGAAACTCTACCTCAGCCTCCTCCTGCCGCTGGCAAAACACCACGTTGACTATCACCTCTATAATAGGGCAGGGCTGCTGCCTTGGCCGTGTTCCTGCTAACTATACTCAATATTGCCTTAATTCTTCTCATGATCACTGTGCCCTCTATCTTCCAAAAAATCGCTTGAACATCAACGGTTACACCGGCCATGGTGACTACGGTGTACTCTACACTACCTCTGGTAATATCTCTGCCCGATTGACAGGGCAATACTTTATCCCTGGGAACAACTCTGTTTGGGCATGTTCTTCTGGCCTCACCGCATGTGTATATGGTGATACTTTGTTACGAACTAACGCCTTTTGTATTCAGGTGCTCCTACTCCCCAAAATCTCTATCTATTCCCCTGACGAACTTATCTCCATTTTAGAGCCCCCTCATTACCCCCTCAAGGCTAAGCGCGAAGTAGTGACTGCTGTAACTTTATCAGTCCTACTGGGCTTAGGTGCGGCCGGAGCCGCCACCGGTGTGTCAGCCCTTGTTGTCAATGATCAGAACCTGCGTCACCTTAGTGCTATCATTGACACTGACCTTCGCGCCATCGAACAATCTATTGTGGCGCTACAAGATTCCCTTACCTCTCTATCCGAAGTGGTTTTGCAAAATCGTAGGGGTCTCGACCTTCTGTTCCTCAAACAAGGGGGACTGTGTGTTGCTCTAAAGGAAGACTGCTGTTTTTATGCCGACAACTCAGGAGTAGTATTGGACTCTATGAAAGAGCTCAATTCCCGTTTAAAAACAAGGGAATTGGAGCGCCAACAATCCATGTCATGGTATCAAAATATGTTTAGCATTTCTCCATGGCTAACCACACTGTTGTCCACTCTGTTGGGGCCCCTCCTGTTATTGATTCTCGTATGCACCATAGGCCCCTGTGTGCTGGGTCGCGTTCTCCGCTTCTTAAAGCAGAGACTTCATACATTGGACTCAGAGGTATCCGAGACAAAGCTTGCTGTTCAACACCTGGTCACTGCTGTAGGTATGGAGAAAACACCACTCTTGGGATGGTCCTCTGATAGTGAATCGGAAATGGACAAGGACCCCCAGTCACACTACCCCCCGAGAGAGGACGCTGGGATGGGTCTCCTTGGACTGAAGAGTCCCTGGCTCCCCGAATCAGACCCTCTGGGGGGAGGACAAAATTAAATAAAAAAGGTGGAAATGTGACGAACCTGACTCCATTACTGCACAGCTAGATTGCATGTCTCTCACGTAGCCTCAGAATGCTGTATATTCCCTTATAAGGGCATGACTTGTATTTCCCTATTCTCTTTGTACTCACTCCCCCGCCCTGATAGAACTGCTGAATAAAAGGAGGTGGGGGCGTGGCACCAGGAGGCAGTACCAGCAACCTCCTGAGATGTGGCGTCTCTCACCACAAAAGAATCCTGTACCTACCGTTGTTTTTTCGACCTCACCCTTGCGAGGGAATCGTTGGCTCATTCCCCCCCAGGGAATCCCATAGACCGAAGGGCGAAGGACTGGTCGCGCGACGCGACACCCTGGTCCACTCTGACTAACAGTAGCTGCACATGGATCTTGACTGGCCTTGCTTGGAGATACACTGAAGCATTTTTCAACCCTTATGCAGTCATTTGTGCTACTGAACACTTGTTTCAGAACAAATAAAAACCAAATCAAATGGACATTATTTAGTTCAGTTTTTCATTTGTTCAAAAATGAATCTATATCCCTAGCATGAACCAAGTTGGGAGGTATTCAGATTGTAACTGGAGATGAGGCAATATTTACACCTTGAGTTTGTGATGCTTGAAGCTACCACTCCCACTTTAAGTACAGTAGCTGACTCATGCTAGCATCCCCTAGATAATAATGTAATATTTGTTGTATCTGATAGACATGCCCATGCCCATGTTACTCTGATATACACCACAGGTGATGGTTTTAAAATGAAAATAAAAAGAATGATTGTTCTTGAGCTAAGCACAGACTCGTACTCTTTAGTTGTAATTGATTTGACACATGATAAAAAACGTATTTCAATATAGTTTCCTTTCATCAGTAGTTTTTACAACCTTTCTCTGGGCAGATCTGAAGATATTTGGTAGCCTGACAGTAGCTCACTGTTCTGTTGGATTCTGTAGTACATTAATACTCATTTTAATGTATGGCAGTTCTTACTCTCATTCCAGATGTACTGAAGAAGGAACTGACTGACATTGCAATACAAACAATAGGATTTTGTTTCATAATTCCTGGCACATGTGTATTTGCACAGGGCCTTAGAAATGAAATACAGGATCCTTGGATGAATTATAAGCAGAAAATCAACAGGCAGAGCTTTATCTGAGAAAAGTTGATAAAGGCCCCAGAGGCCTGACAAAACAAGATGGCTACCTTAACCCATAAGCCTTTTCACCTTTACAAATAGGTTTCTAATTACTTCCAGGAAATTGTTTGCTGTTTCTTGGGCTGATTCCCTGGTGATTGTATTTAAAAAGCATGGCTTTTGAATGCACTGACACCACATTCTTTTTAGTTCAGCTAGAGTCAGACATAACTAGGCTAGTAAATCAATTCTATTAGAACTAAATTGTTGCAGATGTATATTTTGGCCAGGTGGAATTGGGCCAAAGTCTTAGAATTTCTGCTTTGGCTGCCCAAGTGGGGAACCAAATAAGAACAAACTAAAAAAAAAAGTAGTAATAATAATTTTCATCTGACTTCTAAAAAAGCAAAGCAGGATTGTGTTGAAACCAACATGCAGCAAGACAAGCAAAAGCTGAACTCATTAAGGAGCCAGAAAGGATGCTGTGGTTAGTTAGGCAGTTTCTGTTGCAGGCCGAAGAAACCAGATTGATGCTGAACAGAAAACAGAGTTTCAACTGTTATGAAAAAGAAATGAAGTAAAAAGTGGGGATTGCTTTATACCCCTGCAAGCTTCCTCAGCTTGGTGCTCTCCAAAGATACTGGACTGCAGCTCTTATAATATCCAAGCAGAAAGTGTGGGAATGATGAAATGCGTAGTCTAACAAATGTGGAGGGCACCAAGCTGGAATTTGCTGATAGTTTATCAGGCAGTACACAGTGACTATTTTATTTATATATAGGTATACAATGCAAGACTTCCCCCCACCCCCCACCTGCTGAAATACATCTCCCAGCATCCCTCGCTATTGGCCATGTGGTTGGGGTGGTTGGGAGCTGAAGTTGTACATATGTTGTGTATCATTTTACTATGTTTATACTGCATTTTTTAAAATTCCATTATGGAACTGAAGATGTGATTTTCTGACCATTTCTCTGCCAAGTAGACCAAGACCTGCTAGCTTCAGAGAGATATCTGAGTCATATTCCATCAGCTCATTTGCTGAGAGCCAGTTTGGTCTAGTGGTTAAGGTTCTGGGCTAAACCCAGGAATCTGTGAGTTCTAGTCCCGCCTTAGGCATGAAAGCCGGCTGGGTGACCTTGGGCCAGTCAGTTTCTCTCAGCGCAACTCGGTGCAATGTGGATTGGCCTCTTCATGGTGTGCCCTGGGCAATGTGACTTGTCACGACTAAATAGTCTACACATCTGGCTGCTGGACTTCACAAGGATTTCCCAGCAAGAAAAAGCAGCATTAACACCGAACTGCTATGCCATACGATTAAAAAACAAAAAAGGTCATTTGCTTAAGACCAGTACTGTAAGGTAAAGACCACAGAGTTATTATAGCTACTCAACAGATGTATTTCTACCATATAATTTGTTCCCCTTACAAAGAAGTATTTCCTCTATAGACAGTAGCACACATGACACACTAGGAAATGTGGGTTCACCAATATTGCTTACCTGCAGGAAATTATAATTAGGTAATAAGAAATTGCAGACTTGTGCATTGTTCCAAAATTTCAGAAGTGGTTTGCCATTCCCTGCTTCCTAGGGCTGAGAGAGAATGACTGGCCCAAGGTCACCAATGTTTGTATTTTTATATTTTACCATTGTATTTTTTGTTTGTCAGTCATTAGAGTCAGAATGATTAAAATGATATTAAATAAATAAATAAATAAATAAATAAATAAATAATAAATAAATAAATAAATAAAATAGAGTCAGTTTGGTCCAGTGGTTAAGGCAAGGGGCTAGAATCCAGTGGACTGAGAGTTCTAGTCGTGCCTTAGGAATGAAAGCCAGCTGGTGACCTTGGGCCAGTCCCTCTCTCTCAACCCAGCTCACCTTCACCTCACAGGGTTGTTGTTGTGGGGAAAACAGGAGGAGGAAGGAGTATTAGGTATGTTCACTGCCTTGATTTATTTATAAAAATAATAAAGGCGGGATAGAAAATAAATAAATAAATAAATAAATATCTAGCTTAATCAACTATTCTTTCTGCTGATTAGGATTTTTATGGTATGAAGACAAATACTATGTATTAGATGCTGCAAATAACAACAGTGTTATATTGACGGTTGAAAAATGAGCAACCCCATCCATACCCAGTTTTGATTCCCCTGACATCTAACTTTATAATCTAGACCTGCACATTTTCAAGAGGAAAAACACATTCATATGCTACAGAGCAAAGATGTGTGGAAAAACAGCTGTTCCAAGCATATTTATTGGACTACAACTCCAAATAGCTATGGCAGCTGGGAATCTGCAGGTTAATGTATTTGTTTAAAAATGTTTACACTTCACTATAATACTTTCTGGGAATTCATGGACTTGTTCCAACACATCAAGAGAGCATTAGATTGGACTGGAGAAAGTTGGTGTGCACCGAGGTTGTCTTGAGCTGCACTTTTGTGTGTCTGTGTGTGTATTTTAAGGTACTATTAATTCTGATGAATTTATTATTTATTTTATTTAGTCTATAAGCCTTCTCATTGTAATCATACATGAGTACCTTAAGGAAGCTGGAAAACTTTATTTCACCCACATCTAATGGCTGAGTTTGTGTAACCTCTTAGATGAAACAAAAATGGTTTGGTGGTTTGTGGTTGAGTGTGTTGAGGCCATTGTGTTAAGACAAATTACAGTTATTTGTTGGGGCACAGCATATTTATTTATTTACTCATTTGATTTAGATAGCCAGCCATCTCACTTTTACGTGATTCAAGGCGGCTTACAATAAAACAAATAAAAAACACAAAATACACAATACAAAAACAAATATAAATAGGCACAAAGCTCACATGGTGACTTTAGTCTAGTCACTCTCTCTCAGCCCTAGGAAGGAGGCAATGGCAAACCAGTTCTCAAATATTGTCAACTACTTCAAGTCCAGGTAGTCATTAACAGTCGACACTGACTTAAAGGCTATATATAGTTGGAACCACTCTCCCAACCGAGGAGTCACAATTCCAAGTGCCCCTACCACCATTGGGACCACTTTGGATTTCACTTTCCACATCCTCTCTAGTTCCTTCTTCAGGCCCTGGTACTTCTACAGCTTCTCATACTCCTTCTTCCTGATGTTGCTGTCACTTGGCACCGCTACATCTATCACCACCGCTGTCTTCTGGTCCTTGTCTACTACCACGATGATTAGCCAGTACCTGCTGTCCGTCTGGATCTGGAAGTCCCACAGGATCTCAGTCCTGTCATTCTCCACAACCTTCTGTGGAATCTCCCATCTGGACTTGGGAGGGTCTAGCCCATAAGCTGTGCAGATGTTCCTGTACACAATGCCAGCTACTTGGTTGTGCCGTTCAGTGTATGCTGTTCCTGCCTGCATCTTTCACCCTGCCACTATGTGTTGGACTGTCTCTGAGGCCTCTCTGCACAGTCTGCACCTTGGGTCCTGTCTAGTGTGGTAGACCACTGCTTCTATGAATCTGGTGCTTAGTGCCTGTTCTTGTGCTGCTATGATCAGTGTCTCAGTGCTGTCCTTTAGTCCAGCCCTTTCTAGCCACTGGTAGGATTTCCCAGTGTCAGCCACCTCAGCTATCTGTTGATGGTACAGATGCTGAGGAGCTTCCAGGTCTTCACATCAGCAGCCTCCATGTCCTCCTTTGGCCAACTTACTATATCAGAAGAGTATCTGATACATGTCGATGGCGTGGATCTTGTTCTTTCTGTTGAGCTGCCTCTTCAGGACCTGTCTTATCCTTTGGTGCCCAACCTCCCTGACCAGCAGGCCACACACACACATTCTAGTTTAGATATAGATATAGATATAGATTCTAGTTATTCTTTTGGACTGTGCCCTATTACTTTACCCTTATCTAAGCTCATGGATTTTGTGGCTTATGTATCACCATCTGTTACACATGTAAAAGTTATGGTATAAAACTTCTATCTCTACCTGTAATCACTTAACCCAGGATAAGTAGGCAGTGGGAGAAACTTTGCTATCCTTAAAATATTGCCCTGGATTGTTAGAAAGAGACAAGGATTCTTTCTCTGTCAGCAAGTGATAATGGAATCCTAATAGGATTTTGTTTTTTAAGGAAATCTGCCATCTACACAGCAGCATTCAAGGAAACATTTTTAAACAGCTGAACATCTAAAAGGAGGTCAGTGGCCTGGCTGTCTGACAATGTCTGATCAGTCACTTGCCTGGAATGCCAACCCCTGTTAAATGTATTGTAAGGTGCATATTCAGTTAAATCAGTTAAATTCTTCAGGCTGGGCCAATTCTCTTTAGCAACTGAGACGGCATCTTACAATTATCTCTCTGTAACATGCCTAAGCTCCACAAATACAAGTTGTATGGAAAACATTCCCTGAATGCCAGAAAAATTTAAATCACTAGTTACTAGCTAAAAGATAGTGTTGCCTCCTGCTTAGAAGATGGAGAACATTTAGCATAGCTGCACTCTCATGCTTCTCTGTCAGAATTCTTATGTCCTTCAGCTTTTACAAAGATAATGCTTGATCTTCATGCCTACAACATAAGGCTATCCATACCTCCTACAGGCATATTAACTCAAGCTCAGCAACTGGTAAAACCAGCACAATTGAATTGCAATCTTACGTACTTTTCTACTGAACTCTAGTTTGGAGCATGCGTGCATATGACTGACCCAAAAATGACACTGTTGTTTTGTTGGAGGAAAGAAATAATGTCCTGCAATCTCAAGAGAAATGCCAAGGTATCAAAATTTGAGTTGACATCTACCACTATCAAATGAGGGCACGTCATTCCTTTTCCCTACTTAATCTCCCAGTGGAAAAGGTTTATGCTCCCATCACTACTGAAATGTGGCACAACATATATTTTGTTGCATACACATGGACTATAATGCAACTATAAGGTTTGCTTATAGACATGAGCAAAAGTTTACTAGTTTCTCACCTATACCCAGAAGGTAGCATACTTGATACAAGCATGCTGAAGAAGAGAAATAAAGAATAAAACTCTACCTAATAGCACATGCATCTTGGACATTTTTAAAGGGTTTCCTGTAACTTTATTAAAACATTACATATAGTATTATCTAATTTGTTAACAAACCCCAGCAATAAAATTTCCAGAATAGTGCTCTTCCATCCTTGCACTGGTTTTCTAGTCCTCTGAGGTCAAAGGCTGTCTCCTTCAGCTTTCAAATAGCCCAGATAACATTATCAATGTTAATGTTGCCCATAAGCGGCACTGTTGCAACAGGTGATGTGGAGATTGTGGATTGGTTAACAACTACATCATCCTTTCTCCTATGCTATTTTTCTGCTTTCTTATGAGTAGAAGAATAACAGAATTGGTGAAGCTTGGTGTCTCATTCCTGAAACATATAAAAAATTGTGGTTTTCAAGCTGTGCCAGCACAAAACAGCATCTAACTGCACTCTGAAGGTACATATTTTTTCCACAAATCCTTTTGTTCTGGCCACAGGATAAGATTGTGGGGTCAAATGTGGATCAAACAGACACTAAGATCTTAAAATTATGGTCATGTCTTATGGTAAGACATGACTGCTAAGATTTGACCAGTAATGCTCTGTTAAATGTGGACATATGTTAGACAACAGATGCAGTATGCTGTCCCTGAATTCTCCCTTTAAATATGAGTGTGTGTTAGTTAACAGCTGCAGTATTATTTCCTTCAATTTTTTTTCTTTCTTGTATAGTTTTAGCAAATAACATTATTACTTTACTATTGTTTATTTTTGACGTTATGTAAATATATTGAGAGCTCTTCCACCCAAGTCAAATTCCTTGTATGTCTAATCATACTTGGCCAATAAAGTGTTCTGTTCTGTTCTGTTCTATTCACTAAGATCTTAAAATTAGATACATAACTATAGTGTGAGATGCAACTTTATTATGATATACAGTTATCTACCAAAAATGAATTTAGTAACAAGAGAGTAATTGGAAGCATATGATTGAATCAAGTACTGTAAATTGGTTAAAATAATACTAAATTTGCCTATCTACTTCAAAAAAATCACAAGTTAACAAAAAATTCTTTCATTTCATGGCATTAAATGTGGAAGACATGATCCTAAAAACAGATGGGTGGCTGTTTACAACCTAAGCAATATGGTAAGAAGATTCAAGGATTGTTATTAGAATGTTATTATTTTGCTGATAAGGGATGGCACAGTAGTGGACTTCTATAAAAGCAAAACGTCCCTATGAAGTACCAGCTATATAGGATATTCTGGCTGAGAACACTCTTAATTTTTAATGCAGATCATGACAAAAGCAATTCTCTGCAATCCCTCCAAATACTTTAAACCTGACATTAGTCCAAAAAACAAGGCAGCCATCTGCTCTTTTTTAGCCAGCCTAGTCTCTCTTCCACTGTCATCTGTTGCTACTTTAATCAAACAGACCTACAGATATGCAATTTTCCAACTTTCTTATAGATAAGTGCATATTTAGAAGATAGTTATGGCTATTGCCTTCTTTGTGGGAAAAAAAACTTACTGTAAGTGTTCCTACATAAATACGTATTCAGGATTGTGATTCTATTATTGAATATTGTAGTTTGAACAAAGACAATCATGTGAATCAAAGTTTTATGAATGTGGGCTGTTATTTCCTTTATTAGGGTGTTTATTGCCTAATAGCCTAGAATGATTGGGTGATGGTTTATCCATGAAAGCTAATGACTGGAGTTGTTCACCTGATAGTTTTAAGTCTCTTGCTTCTGAAGTGCAATGGCAACCTGGTGAAAAGAGTAAGGCAGTGAATGAGGGAATAAAGATTTAAGATGATATGGAAGAGATGAAGAGCTCATCTGCACATCCTGCTTGTTCCAGCATAAGGACAGCCCAGTAACTATTTCTCAAGGACAGGAATACACAATGTCATCCTCAACCTGCTCCACCCCACTTGGAAGGCAACTTCCACCCATCTTTTCTTGCCCAGCATCCGAAATACTGCTTTCTGTTTCCTGTCAGTACATGCAATGCTGTACAATCTGCCTGCTGTGCTACGTAAAAAAGCTGAAGTTTTTTTTTCACGGTGGACTTGTGAAAGGGTGGGCCTTTTTTTCATGTTTTGTTTTGTTCTGCTTTGTTTTTTTGTTTTGTTTTACAGGTTCGCCACTTTTTAAACCAGGTGAAATTAACAAAGAGTTCTGCAAGTTTCCTCTTCTAGCCAAGTGACAAGGAAAACCGATGATCTCCCAACACCATCTGTCTACCAGTGGCTGTGTCAGATGGGAAAGTGTCAATTGTAAGGGGGAATCCACAAAGAGGGCCCGTTCCGAAGGACCATCAGTGTTAACCACGTGTCCTCAAAGAACTACCCATGGAAAGGGAAATTTTTGGTGCTTGCTTGCCTGCCATAGATGGCGGGGTAAAGAAGCAGAATTGGGTAATTGCTGCCTGAACAAAACATCCAGCCAGCATCATTGCCAAAACTGGAGATTGAACTGAAATCTGGACAGCAATTCTTTATGGCTCTTAATTTCAGCATAGGAGAGAGGCAGTTTAAGGCTGCTGCGTAGGACAGCCCATCACTGGTTGGGGTGTGTAAAACCTTGGCATGCACCTTGGCAGGGGCATTCAAAGGTTTCTCTAGAGATGTGCAGCCTAATACAGTAATGTCTTTAGTCTTCAGTTAGGCGTGGCTTATAAAATTAAAAACAATAAAATGCTAATCCAACTCCCCTGCTTGTTGTAGTGTATTAATAGCCTATTCCCTTGTTACTGTCTGTTTTACTATGCACTCTATTCCTGCCTGGACTTTTTGCTTCTTTTGGGATATTTTAAGTTGCTGGCCTTAGTCATACATTAATTAAAAAATGTAAAAATGCCAAGAATACTCCAATTTCATTCCAAGGAAAGTCAAACCTGTAGTTCACCTGGACTTCAGAACATGTGTTAATATTCTAAATCATTCAAATTAAATAGCATGTGGAGGATTTTGTAAGAGGAAATGATTCAAGAAGTACGCTTGCCTGCGTCCCTCTTTTATTAAGTAGCATGTTTTGGTGGATGTAGTGTACAGGAAAGGATTGTTTGTCCTGAGACTCTGATTGAAATAGTCCGTTCCCTTCTTGGAGGTTCTAATCAGAATGTTGAATTTGGCTCTCAATTTGGCTCTGTCTCTCAATTTACTGTCAATTTAATTCTAGCTCTTTAGAGTTTTTTTTATCCGTTCAATCGTGTCCAATTCTTGGAGCTGCCTGGACCAGTCCCTGCAGTTTTCTTGGCAGTTTTTCAAAAGTGGTTTGCCATTGCCTCCCTCCTAGGGCTGAGAGCGAGTGACTGGCTCAAGGTCACCCAGCTGGTTTTGTGCCAAAGACAGGACTAGAACTCACCGTCTCCCTGTTTCTAGTCTGATACCTTCACCACCACACCAAACTGGCTCTCTTCTTTAGAACTAACATAATCTAAAATTTTGTCTCAGAGGTCTTACAGAAGTGGCAGTAATAATAAGGTCTAAGGTCCAGTGCAATAAATAATAATCGGTCATGTGATATGTTACGGGCAAAAAATAATGGAGAGTTCATCTACAAGATTTATGAATATTGTAGTGAAAAAGACATGGCTTGCAATCAGCTTCTTTCAGATGAGACAAGATCATATGCAGTATGGATAAAGAGAATCTCCTTGGAGTCAAGCTCAGTTCTTGGTGATTTCATGAACACATCCATAGAGGATTTTTTGAGGGAGAGGAGAACAACATAGAAGAGATTTGCTATTGTCTTATTCCCTGTTTAGCTCTGTCAATGCTCTCCAACCCAAGTACTAACCAGGTTAGGCTCCTGTTTAGCTTTTCAAATCAGCAAAGGTCAGCGAGATGAAAGTAGGCAAAAATTCAGCAGGTCACCTTGCTGATTTTCTGTCTCTCCTGGAGAAGGCAGGAACCGCATGCTGCAAAGGCAGAAAATAATTGAACTTCAAAGGCAGGCAGGCAGGCGGGCAGGCTGTGAATGTCCAAAAGAAACCCTATTTGCGGGGGACAGGGTGGAAGGGACCCTTTTATAAAAAGAGCTTTTGTTTCTTTATGTCAGGGCCAGAGTGAAGGTGATCCCCTGTATGCTCTCAAAGGATCACCGAGCGCGAATACTCTCCCTTCCCTCCTCCTTCGGTCTCCCAACGTAGCTCACGGGCGCACCAGGTCGCCGTAAGGTGGCTTCTCCTTTAGTCTGCACTGCAGCAACAGGTTTACGAGAAACGCTCTTGGCCAGCCGTGGCTCCGCCGTTCCTCCTCCCCCATTCCGGAGGGTACGTCTTTAAGAGGGCGGGAGGGGAGGGGCAGGGGGACAACTCCATGCGGTTTGACATACCTCTGACCACTCCTTCCCTCATCCCCGGTCTGTCCTCGCAGGGCATCTTTCTTCCTCCCCTCCCTCCTCCTTGCTCCATGAGCAGTCGGGGCTCTGATTGGCTCCCGCTGGCGCAAGAGGCGGGGTCGCGTCCGGGCCGGGGGTGGAAAAAAAAATCTCCTTCTTTCCACGACGTTCCAATGGGCAGAGCGGTAGGAAAATGATCTCCCGCGTTCCAGTGGGGAAGCGCAGGGTCCCGGTTGATCCCGGATGCCGTCGGAAGTGGCTGTGCTGAGCTAAAGAGCCGCGGCTTCTGCTCAGGGAGGCCGCGCGGCAGACCTTGTCGGGGTGGGTTCCTCAGGCTGCGGCGACAGCGGCGGCGGCGGCAGCAGCAGCAGCAACAGCAACAGCAACAGCAACGTTGACCCGGCGAAAAGCTGAAGGTTCCGGCAACAGCGACGGCCGCACCGCCCCCGAGTTTGCAGCGTGTTTGGAAGATGTGGCCACGAGCAGTCCTCCGGCAGCGGTAGCATTTGCTACTCCAGCAACACCATTTCCTTCCTCCAGACGGCTTCTGTCCTCTTGCCCTGGCGTGTGAAACGGCTCTCAGTGCAAGATCTTCCTTAGACCTGTTTCTTCTGCTAAGAGAGCTGCAAAATTGACTTCCTGGTCTCTAGGGGTACTGAGCAGAATAAAAACAGCTCTCTTGGCGGTGACGCTTTGCATTTTATCGGATGAACTGGATACATTTTCAACATTGATGGTTGCTCTGCTGTTTCAATTCAAGGCGCTTGGGGAAAGGTTTCCATTCCAGGACATTTCTCTCCCAGCTGATTGGTTTTTGCCGTAGGTCTGGCTTTGGAGGGGCTCTGGGAAATCATGGGGCTACCTGCCTTGGAGTTTAGTGACTGCTGTTTGGACAGCCCCCAGTTCCGAGAAAGGCTGAAGTCTCATGAAGCTGAGCTGGACAAGACCAACAAGTTCATCAAGGAGCTGATAAAGGATGGAAAGGCACTCATTGTGGCCCTTAAAAGTGAGTGGCAAGTTGCCTGTGAGTCTGGGTTAGGTGTGATGGTGGGTGAAATTTTAAAGGTTTAAAGGAAACCTTGGATCAAATTGGACATAGTAGTGTTAGAAGAACCCTTGCAACCTTAGCTGTGAAAGCAAAACATGGGTGGAGAATCACAAACATGCAGGCATGGGGTGATTGAGTCAAAAGTGTAAGGGAGGTGGGGAAAAAAAATCTGGCAGTTTAATTCCGAACTGTAACTCTGGCAAGGGGGTTTATGGTCCAATAAGTCATGACTACATTTCTCTTAGTACCAGAGGTGCACAGAGGTCAAAGAAAATTGTATTGGGTAAAAAGTTAGGTAGATTATCAGGCTTTTACCTTGACAGGGTAGTTTCTAGACATGGTGGCCATCTGGGTTTGTCACTTCCTTGTCTGTGACCCAGTGATCATTTGTGAAAATGAAAGGCCTTGGTGTAAATTGTTCCTCACTCTGAGCTCAAGGCTGTAGGTTGGATTGCTTTGCATAAGCAATTGCCTTTACAGCATAGCAATTTATGCTGCTTATAGAGGCGCCTCTTCCATTTACAATCCTGCAATTACAAGATGTTGTTGAGGGACTTGAAGAAGTCCTAGGAAAATACACGCTTTCAGTACTTGGAATTTCCACCAAAATTGTCCTGTTATTCTCTTGGCCAATGTTGTCACTGAATTATTAAGGAAATGAAACAGAGCAAAAACTTCATTTGATTTCTGGGTAAATTATTACTGAGGGAGGGAGGCTAAGGGGTTGTACTGTCTTTTGTCACTGGTGTGGAAATACATATTTTGTTTCCTCAAGCATACTTAGTGCAGTTGAAGTGGTACGCAGCCCTGATCCCCAAGCACTTGAACTAAAATAAGTTTATTTGCTGTGACTTTTCCCCTTTCCCGTTAAAAATCTAGTAATATTTAAATTCCTTATTTGGGGAGGCAAAGTTGTGTACATGTTTGCAAAAATAAACCAAAAGGAAGCCCAGTTCATTCTGCAGAGCTGATTAGCTCTGCGTGTGTATGAGAGAGCGTGCTATGGCCTGCTGTGTTTGCGTTTCACCTTTTTGTAAGCTAAAGGGAAATAACTGTACCCCTATAATAAACTATCTAAAGAGTTTAATTGGGCTAAATAAGTCTTCTGGAGCTCATCTGTCTCGTGATGTTTGTGTTTGTCATTGATGATAACATTTTGCATTCTTGAGTATGCATCGCTCCCTAAACTTTTTGTGTAGAGGGTCAAGTGATGAAATTTTCCTTTGTAGTAAAGCCTGAATTGGTCCTGTTCAGAATTAAGCTGGCACAGTGAAGCCCCCCCCCCCCCCCCCAGAACAAAAGGCATACCTCATTAAGTTCTCAGAGTTTTATAGCTAGCAAAATCCCAAATGTTGGAAAGTGAGAGTTAGCATGTGAGTCGTTTTCGGAAGACACTGGCAAGAATATTTGCCATATAATGATCTGTAGTCCATTAAGTGGGTGGGTATCATGTATATTTTCTAAATAAATTGCAAATATAAAGCGAGTGTTGACAATGTAACAAGTGTCGGTAACCTGTCAGTATAGTAGGATAAGGCAACTTAATGGATGGAGATCAACTCCCATATTGAGCACACTGTGCTGCCTAGAAAATAGGGAAGTTGTAGATCAACATGGGTAGAGGGCATCTGGTTGCCTGTCCATGCTATAATGACTTGGCCTTGGTGTTTTTTTTTACTGTTGTTGTTGTTATTGTGTTTATACCCTCCCCTTCGCTCCAGAAGTTTAAGGCACTTCACATGCTTCCTTTCATTGCTTTTTTTCGGTTTCATCAAACCTGTGAGGCAGTTAAACTGAGAGATAGTGATTGGACTAAAGTTATCCAGTGAGCATCACTGTAAGTGAAGATTGGAGCCTGGCTCTTTCCAGTTCATTGTGTAGTACTGCACTGGATTTGATTGCATTCCAAGTTTGTTTGTTTGTTTGTTTGTTTGTTTTGCTCTGATTGTACTCTGTAGGGTGGTACTGATATGCCCTACCCTTGAAGTTTGAACAGTTTCATAAATGGGAGAATAGCACAGCCATGTTGTTTGCATTTAACTTGTGCTTCAAGGGATTTGCTACCTAACACACAGAGCAGGATCACAGCGTGAATCAGGAGAATTCCTTTATCCCTCAAGTGTCACTTTTGGGGCCTGCTGTTTTCATGTGGCACTGGCTTTGCTTCTCACATTGCTGCATTTATTGAAGTCCCATGGAGCACTATCTTTTCTCATTTCTGTGGACAGAATGGCTGTCTCACAACAATTGTCTTCCATTTTGGCAATTTTAGTGGCTGAGAGGGCTGTGTAAATCCTTTGAAAGATGCTTTGGAACATACGGGAGCATGTTCAAGGCATCTTTTTTGAAATTGCTGAAGCAGCTGCATCTTTTTCCTGGATCACACTGCTGCTTAGCAAGCTGCTCCTGCTGTGTTTGCAAGCCTGTCCGTGAATAGCCACAGCTCCAGTGTTGTTTGAAATATCTTTTTTTTGAAGGCTTGATACATCCCTGGTTGATCGCTTTTGCTTTACCATCTTTTTTCTGTGTCTGAGAAACAAGTTATACCACATGTAGTAGTTGTCTAAAAATATAACAAAGGTGTCAAGTTGTCTATTTTGAACATGTGCAGGTGTAGTTCTTTGATGCTCATTACTCCACAGTGATTTTACTCTTCTACGTTGGACCAGCCTTGTTCATGACATTAGCGTTGGTTGTATGTATCCATTATGAGTTTGTGTTAAGACCTGGTTTTGTATGACCTGGATGGTTGGTAGTATAATATGTCTAACAAGTAAATAAGAGAACTTATTTAGCTTCCTTTAAAACTTATGTGCTTTGGCCTTAGCTGTAATTACAAGAAAGAGTTCCAAAATGTTCATTTCTGTTAACCACACTATCAGTTTTGTATAATTCTAGACAAACATTGATTAATCTGAACTGTAAGTCAAATTAATTTTAAATAATATTTTATGTATTACATGTATAGCCTACTTTGCTTTAGGAAATCAAGGCAACATGCCGTATCCTTCCTCTCCCCCCCCCCCATTTTAATTTTTAAAAAAATCTTCACAGTACCTGTATGAGGAAGGTTAGGTTGAGGTTAGTGACTGGCCTAAAGTCATCCAGTGAGCTTCACTGCTGATTGAGTTTTTAAACTTGGCTCTACACTCAGTGTAATACCAAATGTAGTTTAGGGCTTGAATAGTACATTAAATTGTGGCTAATCTAAAAAAGAAGCATCTCTTCCGGTTTTCTTGCAACCAAGCTGAGAGGGAGAATGGAGATGAGTAGTGTTGACTATATACTGGTGTAGGCTTTCACGGCTGGTATCTGTTGGGCAGTGTTGGGCTTCAGAGTTGAAGCCCAACACTGTCTAACAGTGTTGACTATGTTTAGTTACAATACATGTGTTGAAATTTTTATTAACTAAACAGGAGTCATGAGAAATCATCTATAAGCCATACAAGTGCTAACAGATTTTTGTAACAATGGCAAATACTATTCTAGGATAGCATAAATGATTAAATTAGATGACCCCACACAAGGTTTCTATTGCCAGTTCAATATTAGAAAATACTAGAGGTGGGCAACATATTTTGAGGCTGAAACATTCGGACCTTGCAAAGTTTCATTTTTGGAGCGGGATGTTTTGAGATTGGATTGCACACCTCCAGCTGAGACATAGTCCAGTTAGGTGGCAGCATTAGTTTAGAATGTCAGCCACCGTGAGCAAATTGGTCAGAAGGGCTAGAGAAATGTTGCACATGCATTTTTCACCTGGCAAAAATGGGTAATGCTTCTGTTTGAGTATCTAGGGAGAAGAGGAGCAGGTGAATGGCTGGAGCTGGAGATGTGATGTGAGAAATACCATAGCTCTGAAGCACTCTTCAAGGAACGGCTTGGCATCTCAGCAGTTCTGTTATGCCATTTATGCTTCCTGGGGAGCAACTTTGTCAGAGTGTTTTTAATTGAATTTTAACTTTTTGTTTTTGACCCTGGCTAGCTCTACTACATGTATCTTTCCCCCCTCTCAGCTGGGGTTCCTTTGGGACAAAATGTTGTGTTGACAGATACCAAGATGCTGCCACATGATATGATACTGCCTTCCCACTTCACACACCAGCTTGGGAGCTCTGCATGCCTTAATTTATTTTTGTCTCCATTAACATGCATTGCGTTGCTCATCCCAAAGGAAGGCAGCTGGCCAGACTATTCATGGCCTGTATATCTTGGGGTTGCAGTTATGGGATTTCTCAGACGTGTGCAGCTGTAGCTGTGAACTTTCATGTATGACCCTTCAACATATGGGTCAAGCTGGACTTTGAAATCCCTTCATGGAGGTACTAATCAGAATCTACTTTGAACTTGTCCTTTTATTATTTTTTTAAGGGAAAAGAGTTGTCCACAATTTTGCCAGCTTGTGACTGATTATAATAGCAACCTTTATCATTTCCCACATTTAAAACTGATTTAGAATGAGGATTTTATTGTCAGATAAACTGTGGTATACAGAATTCCTTTCATAATTAGACATAGTAATAGAATATAAAGCTACCTTATTTGGCAGATGAGCTTGGACTTTTAATGATGTTATCAGCATGTGCTATATTGTAGTTCTTCCTATTAGGATTAGAAGTAGCCTCCCTAAATCTTGTACTGATCTCCTTAATTTAGCAAATGTGGGCAGGAGATGGTGGTGATAATGGGAAGCTATTGAGTGTTTGTATGTGACAGAGAGGATGTGGAGTGAAACTCAAGAATCAAAGGATATAAGAATTTAAATCAGGTACCAGCCAGTCTGATGCTAGCATCTAATCAGTTAAATGCTGTTTATTATTTGACTTGCACATCTAGAAAATCCTTTCTTTATGTTCTGATCTGTGGTAAGGTTTATACTTTCAAATGTGTGTGGATGAGATTTTCAGCTAATTATGGTAGTTTTTAACATGTGTAACTTTTGAGATGACATCCTAATCCCCACACAGATAGTATGCACACACACCCCCATTAGACTTACCTAGTGAAAGTTGAATGAAACTCCAGAAAGGAGCTATGATTGGAAAAAGATATTATATAAAAGCTTTACTTTGATCATTAGTGCCATTATTAATTATGATCAAACTACTATTAACCATTATCAAACAGCAGAACCACAATTTTGCTACCAACAGTTGCTATATAGTGGCAGTATTCAGGTTTGAATGAACTTTATCTTCTGTGGCTATTATGGCATTCCTGTAAAATAAAGCAGGTGAAGAGAACAGAGCAAATAGGATTTTTTTTAATGCTTAAGTGCATTAATATGTAAGTATCTTGACTCTCCCATGAGTTTGCTCATTATGGTATGCCTAAGAAAAAGGTTTGTCTGTGGTTAGATTAATAACTGTAGCCATTTAGGTTTCTGTGAGTTCAGTGTGCGTAAAACAAAACATAACAAAAATTGATCTTTTTTGTAACAGGAAAGACATAAATGACTAAAATAAAAAGAAATATGTTTGTATAATAATCCTAAGTCTTTCTGAGAACAATTTAATATAAATACAGTGAGTAAGGAATAATTTTTTTAAAAGTCAATTTATCTATAATAGATAAACAACTTTCCTCAAATACCTCTTTCTTCCAAGATTATGTTCAAGTCAATTCCCAATAAAACGAACTTTAGTATGTATAACATGTAATAGACAATTTGCTTATTAAAAAAAACATGATATTGCATTTGAATGAAGGAACATTATGTTTTATTAAGCTGTAATGTTTCATAATAAGAAGCAGACTTTTGAATAAAAGGACATGCCATGTGGCAACATTTTTGCATTCTTTTTGCCTCCATTTATTATTTCTTTGATACTCCAAGTGGCCTGTTCTTTGTCAACACATATCCCTCTCTTCTTTTGCTTATAATGACCTGTGTAAATTATTCAGGAGTGCTTGCAAATGCCTAGCTTCAAGTGAGACACCAAAATGAAATATGGATAGTAGGTATGTAAGTTTAATGGATATGACAAGCAACAGCAAAGAAAGGTCTTTTTTAAACAAACTTGATGAGTATAAGGGCCACATCAGAAATATGTTGTAAGCTGGGCTCTGTAGTGTCTCCTTGTCAACTAGATGTTGAGCCATGTACACACATTGCATCATTTTTCTTAAGGCCTTGTAAATCACCTTGAAGTTACTATTTCAAAGAAATTAGCTAAACTGCCTTGCCCATAGATGCCCATTTATGCAGCATCAGTGTCTACTGATCACTTTTTAAAATCTGTTAAAGGATCTGCAAGTGCCAATTTGACAACTTTGCCAGTTTGACAACTACTCCAGTACTAAATGATAAGTCAAAACAGTGTTCATCTCTCCTGTAGCTGTAGGTAACCGCTTGCAAAATAAGAATGGTTTTAAAAGTTTTATTCCACTTGGAAGGATTTTAATATATCTTTATCTGCATTAGACATCTCTCTCTCTTCCCCTCCTCCCCAGCAGCTCTGTGGGGTGGTCTAGGCTGACAATTGGTAGCTCCCTACAGTTCACTCAAATAAGCTTCATAGCTGAGTTGGATTGACTGAGTTCAGGTCTAACCACCATATTAGCCTAAACCTGAGCCTTGGCAAAAAAGATTCTTGGCCAAGCTAATAGCCTAAGAAAAAATGGGGAACTTAAATATGCATGAATTAGGAAAGTAGTATGAGGGAACAGGGCAAAGGAATAGAGCAGTTTAAGAAAAGGAATCAGGCATTATAGAGGATAAGGAAGATGACCCTGGTAGTGATAGGCCAGATCCATTATGAAAGCAACAAGGAAAAAAACATCGCTTGAGTCCAAAACAAGCAGAAAATATGTGTAAGTGACTCAGACAGAACCCTACTTAATTAACATGGGTATAAGAAGGGGAGGAGGCACAGCAGAATCAATCTTGCAAGATTCTGTTGTTATAGTTATTCTTGAAAGTAGTCAGCCTTCCTGTGGAGTTGATTTTTGGTCTGGTCTACCTGGTGGGGCTGACACGTACAGCCACAAGAAAGTGGAGGATGTGGAAAGTCTAAGTATTTTTGATACCCATCTATTCCTTTAGCCATTAGCATTGGTAGCCATAAATATGGGATATAACCATCCTTATCCTGTTGTTTGGTATCCTGATAATATGGATCTTTAAGCAAGAAAGCAAAAAGTAGGGCAAATCTTACAACTCTCTATGAACTTACCACATAGCATACCCTTCTGGTTAGTGGCTTTGCTGCTGGATTAATCCAAAGGGAGCCAAGTTGTCTGCCAGTTGATTTCCGAGCTACGATGTTTCTTTGAAGAGGTTCATTTTCTGATGCCATCTTATCATGCATTTTGACATCGTTAGCTTTGCATTTCTCTGTTATAAGTGGTGATCATATCTGTCTTCTATCGTATTTGATAGAACTTTATTCTATCCTTAGGCAGAGAATGATGGGGGCTCAATGGTTTTTCTTATTTATTTATTAAATTTATATAGCCTCCCATCTCACACTTGTGACTCTTGTTTTATCACGTAGGAGCAAGCAATGCTTTTTGGTTCTCTATCATAGATTTAATTTACTGCAGCCTGCTTCTGACAGTTTTCTGAAGGCCAGTTTTCTCTGTGGGCCACATGGAGTCCAATTAAATGTCAATCTGGTATGATAGAAAGATTCTAGCAATTAATAAAACTGTTGATCTGAGTGTTAATGGCATTTAAAAATGATAATTGGGGAGGAAAACTTGTATTGTGTATGTGTGTGGGGAAAAGTCCCCTGTGCAAGCACCGAGTCATGTCTGACCCTCTGGGGGGACGCCACTTTCGTGACATTTTCTTGGCAGACTATAGCGGGGTGGTTTGCCATTGCCTTCCCCAGTTGTAATTACCCTTCCTCCAGTGAGCTGGGTACTCATTTTGCCAACCTCGGAAGGGTGGAAGGCTGAGTCGACCTGAGCCGGCTGCCTGAGAATCCAGCTTCCGCTGGCATCGAACTCAGGTCGTGGGGAGAGTTTCGGTTGCAATACTGCCGCCTACCGCTCTGCGCCACACAAGGCATCTGTATTGTGTATATAGTGACCTTAATTTAATTGCAATAAACAATTGATCCTTTCATATCTAAAGTGTGTATATTTTATACAGTGAACAAATGACAAAGAATCTTATGCCACCCTTGTAGTATAACCTTTCATGGATTAGAGTTTCTCAAAACTGATGAGCAATAACCTAAACCAGCAGTGAAAGCCATCTAGACTATACCTTGTTGTTTCTGTTATTGTGCATGTTGATCTGTGTCTGTCTTTCAACAGCTTGTTAAAAAAAAAAAGCTTTGTGCTCTGTGTGTAAGCTGCACCCTCTTCTTTCATTTTATCTTCTGAGAGCATTGATAGGGTGGGAAGAAAAAGGCTGGGAGTAGCAGGGAAGAATGGGGTGTGATATACATAGGCAAGGGGATCAAAGAATGGATAGCTGGACTTGGAACCTGTATTTGCAACCTTGTAACTTTGTACTGTAACATAAATTAAAATTTATTATTTTAATTAATTTATTTTATTTTATATCCCACCTTTATTATTTTTATAAATAACTCAAGGTGGTGAACATAAAAAATACTCCTTCCTCCTCCTATTTCCCCCACAACAACAATCCTGTGAGGTGAGTTGGGCTGAGAGAGAGAGAGACTGGCCCAAGGTCACCCAGCCGGCTTTCATGCCCAAGGTGGGACTAGAACTCGCAGACTCCTGGTTTCTAGCCAGGAGCCTTAACCACTAGACCAAAGTGGCTCTTATGGTATTCTACCATATTGTAACCTTCAGGTCAAGTATTTGGAGCTGAAATAAAGTGAGAAGATAGTGTTAGGCCTGGGAAAAACCATCCATCTCAGTTATATTAGATAGTGATGGACTGGTAGCTGTGGGCTTGTATATTACCAACCATTAAAGTGCAACAGGAATTCTGGAGTCAAACGCAAGATTGATTACATATTTTTTTGAGGGTGGGAGTGTGTGGCATGTCTTCTTTTTCTTAGTAAAAACAAATGGCCACACTATTCATTTCTCTTCAGCTCTTCTGGGTAGGGGGGTAAGTACAAGATGGTAGGAGTAACATGCTACATTCTTTTTTGAATTTGGCTTCATAACCACTCTAACTCTCCAATGCAAGGAATTGAAGCAGGGTGGCGTTTTCTGCCTAATGAAACTGTAGGTGCCCAATTTTATGATTAATACATTCCACCTGAGAGTACAAGAATCTTTATCAGTTGCCAGGAAGTGAGGGATTCCACAGGAATAGCCATATTAGTCTTTTATAGTAAAAAAAACAAAGTTTCTTATGGCTTCTTAATTGTGCCATGTGTTTTAATGGGCCAGAACCTACTTCACAAGAACTGGCTACTAAATAGGTAGGGTTTTTTTTTGGGGGGGAGGGTTAAGTCCTCTTAAATCCTGTTGTCCCTTTATCATGGAACTCAAGAAGGCACACACAAAATTCTCAGATAGTCACCCATACTGCCATTGACCAGACCAGACCTTTAGTTTCAGTAAAGTTGCTGCATTATTTGCAGTTAAACCCAGAAGAGCAGAAATACTTTCTTGAAAGTTTAGACCAAAAAGCCGAGCAATGCAAGGGGCTGCAGCAGGTAGATCACAGATAAAAATAACATTTAAGTTATAGTTGAATATAGCTGCAAATGGTTCTGATAAATTGCCAGTGGTAATGAATGAACAAAGCACTATGGTAACAACCTGAAGAAAGAACATGTATTTTCTGTAATGATTAGCAATACCATCATTAAAAAAAAACAACAACCCTAAATTCCTCAAGCCAAATTTGATGGATTCACATTAATCTTCATTTATTTGTTTGGTGCAATCTCACAACATTATTTTATAGAATATTATGTGAGATTGAAATGGTCTTCCACTATTTCTGATTATCATTTTTATTGTTAGATTGAGAATTTTTAAATACAACTGCTTGGCTTATTTTAAGAATGATACTGCATATAGATAACATCTTACATCATGTTAGACTAAGAGTTTAACAACTTGTAAGCTTCCTCTTCCTCTTCTGTCACCCAACCCTTCTGGGAGCTTACAGCTAAAAGGAAAAATGGAAAAACAAATTTTTAAAAAATAGAACAACCCCACAACCAATGGAAGATTACCTCGGTATGACAAAAAAACCAAAACCACTGGGGCTCCTCAGCCATCCTATCCCAAGGCCTGGGAGAACAACCAGGTTTTTAATAGTTTCCAGAAGACCATTAAGGTGGGAGCCGTACAGATCTCTGGGGTGTGTCATTCCAGAGGACTGGAGCCACCACCAAGAAGGTCATCTTCTGGGTACTACAAGATGACATTGCTTAATTGACAGGACCCAAAGAGCATCTATTCTGCCTGATCTCATTGGATGGGTGGAAAACACATCTCCCCAGCATTCCATTTTTGTTTCTGTTTTCCTCAAAAATATGTGGAACTGGGAGCAGAAAGCTTCTTGGGGTGTGTGTGTGAAGAACTCCAATTCCTACCCTTAAAAGTCCATTCACAAATGGGTTTCATTGTTCCTTGTCACCACCCATTCCCTTGCACAGAACCTATCTATAATTTATTATAGATATTCCAAACTATTGGATCCATTTTCATGTAAAACAGGAAAGGTATTGATATTTTTAAAATAAAATTAGAATTTAAAAGAGTACACTTAGAAAATTCCTGCACCAATATCCATTAAGACTGGCATGATTCCTCTCTATATAATATTCTAATGTCTCTATCAACTCTTTTTATCCTGTGAGGGGGGAAAAACGCTATAGTCATGTATGTTTTTATCATGCAAGATGAGAGAAGGCAGAACTCAAGATATACTGATACGTTCTTGAAAATCAAGAATGATTCAGGGCACTTACTTGCCAGGACTATACAATACAGATCTACTTCCTGAGCTGAGGATCCAGCAACAAAGTGGATTGAGTGGTCATTGGTAGGGGTGATTTTTTTGGCCTGAAAAAGAAATCATGGACATGTTGCAGAGCTGCCCAATCTTATGACACAATTTAGATTGGTTGGTTGGGTTCAGGCCTGTTTGGCAGGTGGGTAGGAGGCCATTGCCCAGATCAGCCTACAAAAGATGTCCGTGGTGATCTACTGTGGCTTTAAGTAAGAATAGCCTGACCACATCAAAGGGAGTCATCAGTACAACAAGTGTCATATGAGGCCTCATTATCCTTTGAGTACTAGAAGATTCTAGAGTCAGTCTCCAGTTCTGCGTGCTCACAACTTCACCTGAAGTTTTAATTCCTGCCCATGGAGAATGGGAAGCCTGGAAGATTTTATAGATAGTTAAAAGACGCGGTGGCGCTGCGGGTTAAACCGCTGAGCTGTCGATCGGAAGGTCGGCGGTTCGAAACCGCGCGGCGGGGTGAGCTCCCGTTGCTCGTCCCAGCTTCTGCACACCAAGCAGTTCGAAAACATGCAAATGTGAGTAGATTAATTGGTACTGCTTCGGCGGGAAGGTAACGGCGTTCCGTGAGTCATGCTGGCCACATGACCCGGAAGTGTCCTATGGACAACGCCGGCTCCAAGGCTTTGAAACGGAGATGAGCACCGCCCCCTAGAGTCGGACACGACTGGACTTTACGTCAAGGGAAACCTTTACCTTTACCTAAAAGATATACAGTGTGTGTGTGTGTGTGTCTGTGTGAAAATAATCTGGATATATTTAAACCCTAATATGGTAGATCAGTTCTACTGTTAGGTCATAGGAGACATTGCCAGTGAAAATGTTCCTTTCTACTAGGATTGGATATTAGCTAATCAGAAAACCCTGTAATCCTCCTGTTAACAGCCTGTAATTGTAATTCTGCACCCTCTCTTGTGCCTTAATGTCAGAAGGAATAGTTGGATTTGTTCTCTCTGGGGAATGGTTTAATGAAGGGGAAGAATTGCCTCCCCCCCCTAAAATAAAACTCTTTTATATCTGGTGGTAAGAGAAACCCAGTTGTGATAGGCTGGGAACACAAAAAGTGAATGGACGATGGGAGGAAAAGAAAACCTAGCAAAATATTTACTTTTTAAAGTGATGGTGTTGTGTACTGAACTTGGTAGCAGTGTCTGGGGCAGGAAGGATTTGTTTGAACAGATGCAACTCTGGAGCTACTTTAAACTCCGCTAGCCATTTGAAAAGCTGACTATTAAGATAAGGCTTAGCTCCTGCTTGGGCATGGTACAGTGGTCCTTGTAGCCTCCCCTCCCCCCACCATCTTAGGTATGACCATATACTGTGTAAGTTTCCTTTGACCTATATGTATATTAACTAGAAAATTGTGACTGGCTTCAGTTTTTTTTTTGTAAAATATACATGGCACAAAACCATATTTGCTTTTGAGTAATATACTTCTCAAATCTTTCCTCCTCTCTCCATTCCCAGGATGTGCTGGAGATGAAGGATGGTAGTGTCAGTGTTGACAATAAATCTGTGTAGGAATTGGGAATAGTATGGATAGGAACAGAAGGTTGGACTGTCCATTAAAGCAATCCACACTAACTTCGTGCCAGCCAGATGTGTAAGGACTCCAAAATCCAGAATTTCCATTCAAGGTGTGTTTGGATTCTCTAGGTTAAGAAGTTTGTAACTGCCATCCCAACACATCTCAAGGTCATCTGGTGGAGGAAGGATGCTCTTTGGAGTACAACAGCAGTTTCTTTCTCTTCTTTCCCTATTGCCTTATTGTGGATGAACTCTAGAAAAATGTAATATTGGAATGGGCTTTCATTTTTTTTTCATCCTAGCGTTTTTCCCACAGGTGCACTGTCTGCTTTTTTGGATCAACCAAATATTATAAATAAGTATGCAAAATAGAAGCCTGTAGGAGGAGGGTCCTTGGCTTTGAAAGAGATGGAGCTGAGTCGGTTGCACTTGTTGAAACCTCTGGTGAAACCCTGTGTGCAAAAGCATGAGTCAGGCCCTTAAAGAACAAGATGCTGAATGTGAAGCGGGGGAGTTAAAAATAACCCCTAAACCACCGTTTTATTTTCTTGCTCTGTTTAATGTTAGATATGTTTTGTGCAACCCAGAAAGTTATAAGCTCCATGACAATAGATGCCTCTGATGTTAAGTACTGTATATCTAGGTTCTGTGACCTAGAAAGGCTGCTCTTAAAAATTGGGGAGGGGATTAGGGGGTCTCAAAGGAAGGGGGGGCACATCACAAATGGATAACAGTACATTTCTAAGGGGAATTTGGAGCTATTTATTTCTTAACTTTGATATGCCTATTTTAAGGCTTGTATTACAACCTCCACTGTTCCCTGCCTCAAAATGACAAAAAGCTGCTTTTTTTTTTTAGAGTGCTGAGCTATGTGTTTTTGAGAGCTGCTAAAAGACGATACAGGAGCCACAAATTGTCTAACCGTGGCTTAGAATAATGGCAGATATTTTGGCACTTTCGGTTCAGAACGAGCAGATTTCTATCCAATTATAGTTCTGATTTGCATATGTTAGAGTTCACTACAAAGCCACTATAATTTGAATGAAAAATGAATTTTATTCTTAAACAGTCCGGTCTAAAGCTGGCAAATCATGTTACTCCTTTCTTAAATTCATAACTCACAGGCCAAAAGGTATTGCGTTTGTCTGAGCTTCTTGAAGACAAAGGGCCAAAAATAATGATTGATGGACGTTCTGTCTCAATTCCATTAATATCTCAAAGGGACAAGATTATTTGCTAACTGTCTCTGTTAACTGTAACCTCACTGAAAAGATACTTCTCTTTTAAAACCCACTTCTGGATATATTTGGACTTCAGTTGCATATTTCTATTTTCTTGAAGTAGACAAATGTCCCAGTGCTCCTGTTCTCTGTTGGAGTAATGTACCCTCTTCTAAATTGGTGATATAATTGAGGAAGAATATAATGGCTGCTGCCATGTAACTCTGATTTTGTGATGTTTGGCAGGAGAAAGGATAATTCTTCATTGCTTTCTGTTATATGCTAAATGGCGGGGAAATGCTGATTCTTTTCGCTTTGTGTAGAATTGAGAGAGAGAGAGAGAGAGAAAGAGAGAGAAACTGATAGACAAGGCAATCCTGACTCTGATTTCTTTTTGTGATACTTTGGGGCCTCTGTATTATCTGAAGTGAATATTAAAATAGAATCTACAGGACTACTAAGATTCATGGAGTAAATCCATTACTATAAAATATATTCACGGTAATTTTATGAGCTGACTGAAGTTTCATCAAAATGTTGAGTTTGCTAAGGACAAAAGTAAGTGTTTTTTGCCTGGTGGGCCTATCTGAAGTATTGTAAGTACTGGAGAAAAAGCTCCACAATGTAGTGTATTTACATACAAAAAATATCAGAGCCTATCCCCATTACTGCTGTACTGACACAACGAAGGTCACATGATGCTAGAAAATGATATAAATCGTGTGTGAGGAAATGACTCTAGTTGAAGAATTGGGGCCACTGATGTTTTCTTTCCAGTCTTTGTCAGGATTTTGAGTGCAATTTCGCCACCCACAAATCGCAGAGATTAATTTTCTGTGTTTCAGTGTACCTGTACAAGGTTCCAAAGCAATAGGAATAGAATACCAGCCTTGAACAGTGCTCAGACTTTTTGGAAAATCAAAGTGTAAGTCTTATGAAAATAGCATAGTGTGTTACAGGAGTTCCCTAGTTTCCTGATGGCATGTAAATGTGCTACTTTAAATTTTTTCTCTTGTTCAGTATTGAACAAGGATCAGTATTGCAGAACTACTGTCATAGCTAGATACAGCCTGTTTTCCTGTCATACATTATAATATGAGGTAGGTGCCCGCTTAGGCTGTTTTGTCAGGAGACCGCACAAATTAGTAGAAGGAAACTGTATTAATAATTTTAATGATGAGCTTTAAAGAGTGCAGCTGCAAACCCAGGCAATTTAGATTCAGATTAAAATAATTGAATGCCCTTTCATCTTCCATTCTTCCACCTGCAAATCAAGTGGTGGCTTCTCAGCAGTTATCAAAAGCAAAAACTTGTTTCTGTATTCTTGGGTGTGACTTCCTGGAAATCCCTTGCATGTTCCATCAGGTCAAGCCAAATTGTGAAGTAGGCTAACAGGCTCCTAATTGACCTTCCAGTGAACCTGAGTACGGCTGGATCTAGGCATGGAGCAAAATATTTTGTGCTAAAGCAATGGTAGAATGCAGTGGTTAGAATAAATTGTGTAACAGCCACTCAGTTATGGGACTAAGTGGGAGATAATCATTTTTTTTTTCCCTGATAGCAGAAAATGGAAGAGATCTTTTAATTATTATTTTTTTAAATGTGTGCCTTTGAGTCAGTGTTGACTCCTGGCGACTGTGGACTAGTCCCTGCAGTTTTCTTGACAAAACTTCAGAAATGAATTGCCATTGCCTCCCTCCTAGGGCTGAGAAAGAGTGACTGGCCTAAGGTCACCCAGTTGGCTTTGGGCCTAAAGTGGGATTAGAACCCACAGGCTCCTAGTTTCTAGCCTGATGCCTTGACCACTACAGCAAGCTGGCTCTCTTTTAAACTACCACTTGTTTTTTTTCCCTTTCTTTCTAGATTTCTTTACTAAAGGAATATTTTACATAGATCAGGCTTTATAAATAGGCAGTCTGAAATGCTACTGTTCAAAAGTTTTTTAAGATTGCTGTGCTCAGGATCCAGCCATCTCATGTTCCGGATATGTAGCATAAGCAAATAATTCTCTTGATCAGAGCATCTCACTGAATTCAGAAGGTGACTACTGTATCCTCTTCAGTTTTCAATGGTGTGGCACTATCTAGCAAACTATGTTATTTAGGTAAACAACAGTTATAAAACAGAAAAATATTTGTAATTTTTGCAACATTAGTTTGTTATTACTATTGTTATTCAATGTTTGTTTATAAAGCACACGGACATCATGGAAGATATATATTAACAAATATTTAATATTTCGGTTGAGTCCCTATGTGAAATGTTTGTCAGGTTTTTTGTCAGGTAGTTCTCCAGATCAACATGACAGTTTTTAGACTACATTCAAAATATTTTCATGATAGGAGTTTCAAAATTTTTCTGGTTATTTGTCTTGAAGCCCTCAGAATTCTAAGCACAGAAGCTGGTGAATGAATTGGGCAACTTCATTCTTAATATTCACCTTGTTTTGTGTAAGGTAATCACCAGGAATCAAACTCGACTTGAGAATGTCTCTACATTCTCATCACAGAGTCTTTAATTTATCATGGTAGGCATCTTTCTTTGTCTCCTTTTTATATCTAATTGCTACAGGACAGCACTCCAATTATACTGTATATGAAGCAGGCTGAATTGGATTAGGATGACCTACTGTGGGTGAGTGGGCACAAAAGATTAGTGGGCAGAGGTAGTACCAAAATCTGCACAGCTTGTCCATTTCAGCGCTTCTTCCAATGAATCATCTGCCTTTTTATTTGCCACAACTGAGCAAGCTGTCATAATGAAGGCTTTTCCTGGCAAAATTGCTTTCTTACTTGTTTTTTCGGATTGTATTTCTTCACTGTGGCAAATAATTAAAGCTTAATCCCAGAGACCTCACCACCTGTTTCCTGGAGGATTGCAGAGGAAGAGAGGATGATTTTGATGCTGCAGATCCAATTTTACTCTTGATTTGATTATTAAATGATAATTCATGCAGGTCTCTCACTATTGTTGCCCCAGAATCTGTAGAAAATTAAGCATTGAGTCTTTACCTCTGAGGCTACTTGGAGGATAAAACCGCTGCAGATAGTTCTGAGAAACCTGCGGAGCATTGCGGTGGGATTGGGTAGAGAAGAGAAGGGAAATGAAAGCAGACGAGCCGGAAACAAGAGGAGCTATAGATCCCATTTCCGTTGCCTTAATCTCAATTAAAGACACATGGCTTTTGACGGATGTTTTGGGTTTAGCCAGGCTACATCAAAGTGTGTATGCAAATACTTCCTGCTTTTAAAAAAATTAATAATTTTTCGCATTTAAGGAAGTCCTGGCCTCTTATTTCAATGTAGTAACAGTTACATCTGTACTGGGATCCTCCTCCTCTCCCTCTCCCTCCCTTCAAATTTAAGGTTTCAATAATAATTCTGGTAGTTTGGAAATTCTGCTTTGGGTACCAGAGAGACTATAAAATGGGTGCCAGGCAAAATAAGTCTCAGTGATTTATACAGAAAGGATCAAAAGCAGTGATCACAGAAGTGGCAATCCAGTTCTGAATAAACCCTAAAAGGTTGGATTCTTGTTGCTATTAAAAACTCCAGCTCAACACTATCCCAGTCTTCATCTCACCTTCATTTTATCAGGTTACTACCGGCCATGTTGACGGCCAACACAATGCAAGAGAGGATAAGCAGGGAAGTAAATTTCTGTTTGTGGCTTGGAACATGTCACATTTTCCTAGTTTGTCCAAATATACAAACCATAGTTAACCACAGCTATCAAGCCAGGATAGTTTGATCTCCTGGCTTTTTCACTCTGGTTATACAAACCACAGTTCCTCCTATTTGGACAAAGCATAAGATGATTTTCATTACAAATTACAAGAGGAAATTTCTTCTCTCATTTACTGTAGTTTCTTGTAGTATCTGAACTGTAAGCATTAACATCTCTGGTGGCCAGAAAATTGAGGAGAGTTGAGTTAGGCAGCTTTTACCATCAGATTATGCTATCTGGTCTGTTCTCCTTTTTGTTTGTTTCCCACAATATCAATGTTTCAGTAGTGAGCTCCTGCCTAACAACTTGCTCACCATGAGAGAAAGGTCCCTAAACCCTGATATCTCTGATAGAAATAACTCTTTAAAAATTATCTTCCTGTATATAGCTTAAGGGACGCGGTGGCGCTGCGGGTTAAACCGCTGAGCTGCCGATCGGAAGGTCGGCGGTTCGAAACCGCGTGGCGGGGTGAGCTCCCGTTGCTCGTCCCAGCTCCTGCTCACCTAGCAGTTCGAAAACATGCAAATGTGAGTAGATCAATAGGTACCGCTTCGGCGGGAAGGTAACGGCATTCCGAGTCGTCATGCTGGCCACATGACCCGGAAGTGTCTATGACAACGCTGGCTCCAAGGCTTAGAAACGGAGATGAGCACCCCCCCCCTAGAGTCGGATTCGACTGGACTTTACGTCAAGGGAAACCTTTACCTTTTATATAGCTTGCTTGTAAGTTTGAGTAGATATGCTAATCTTACGGTTGGTGCCAAATGTTTTTTGAAGATTGAGTTTCATACAGCTTCCAGGAGCAACACTGCCTGCATTAAAATGTTTTCTGTCTCCTTGGGAGGGAGTGAAGATTTCCCGAACTTCCCATTCCTTGGTCCTAAATGAGGAATTGCCTTCTTACTGTATTTCTGCTTGGAAAAAAAAGTTTCATTGCAATATTCTGAAACTGTATTTTCAGAAGCATTGAGGGTTGTGATGTTATTTCCTTCTTACATAATTGTTGCTTTTTAGTTGCTTAAATGCTCAGCTCATTCTTGCAGCCATATGGAAACTTCTTGCTCCTCAGCTACAGATTACAGGAAGTAAAGACATTCTCAGCCCTTTTCTTTCAACAGAGGAGGAAGGAAGGGTCATTTTCCTGTGTTCCCGTCAAGGCTTCTAATACTGAACTGTATTTTGCCAATTCATTTGCTTTATAGCATTTAGGGTATCCCCAAAACCATATTCTGCCAACTACTTTCTCGTTAAGGATCTTAATTGCCTAGTAATAGTGGTAAATACCATAGTCGATGGCGAAGAGAATTAATACTACAACATTAAAATTTATTGTAATGTTACCAAGCTGAAAGTCTCAAAATAAATATCATAAAATCTGTTAATTAGTAATGCTAACTTGACAATGTTTTTCTTACTGTGTCTGTTCAGAGTGTTCTGTTCTGACCCAATCGCAGGCTTTGTGAATACTCCTTGGTTTGTAAAAATCATTAATGGTCATAATGTCCAAATTAATGTCACTGTGATTCAGAAAAGGGGAAAAGGAGGGCTCTGATGCAAACTGGAATGGGATGCAGAGAAGAAAACAAAATGTAATCAAATCAGCTCATGCTAATGGTTAGACAGCGGTAAGACTAGAATATTTATTTTTTGGGGAGATGTAGCAGTGACTTGAACTCTTAACTAAATGTAGCAGAGGAAACTTTATTAGCTTTTTTTAGGGATTTGGGATGGAAATTGGTTGCTCGGACTCCTGTTTTATAAGCGTACCTCCATTCTCATTTCTAGTGGGTGATTTTTTTCTTCTGTGACAAGAATTTAAAAAGTAAGAGGCAAAGGGTCACTCTTGTAGTACTCATCTCTTGTAAATACCTGGACAGAACATTTTGTATTTATTTGATGCCATCTAATAATATTCTGGAATTTTGCAACCCAGATCTGAGTAGAAGTGATTTGCCATTGTCGTCATCTCTCTCTCTCTCTCTCTCTCTCTCTCTCTCTCTCTCTCTGTGTGTGTGTGTGTGTGTGTGACTACCATACACACATGTATTGTTCAGTCATTGGGTCACTTCTGACTCTTTGTGACTTGATGAGTAAGATTGTCAGTAACTGCTTCTTTGAGTCCTTGTAAGTTCAGACTTATAATATCAGTGATAGTATCTTGCCATCTTGTCTTCTGCTGTCCCTCTTCTTCTATTGTTCTCAATTTTTATGAGTATCCGTATCTTCTTCAAAGCTTCTTGTTCTACATGCTTCCAAATCATCCTTGCTTCCATCACATCTGCATTCCATACATTGTTTTGTGGCTTTTAAACTATTCTCTTTTTGAGGATCTTATCAACTCCATCCAACCACAACTTTCTCAGGCTTCCCCTTTGTCTTACTCAGTCACTTTTTCTTCATATATTTGTTTTGCAGTTAGATCCTCATTCATTCTCTCTATATGACCAAACCATCACAAAATACTTTTTTTTGGCGTTGGTCACTCACTTTTATACTCAGTCCACATTCATTCAGCACCCATTCATTCTTGACTCGTATCTTTTCTTATTTTAAGTACTCCATTCCTACTTCATTCCACCTACGTTTCTCCTGAAATACAGTAGATAACTCTCATTTCTGTGTGAAAAAAGCAGACAGAAGCATGCTACACAGCTATTTTTGCTTGTTTCAGCAAATGTTCATTCCTCAAAACTAACTGCACCCACTATTTTTCCTGCATTAGCATGTTTTAAGGTTTTTCCAATCAGTTTTCCATCTTCAGCAAGCATTCTGCAAAGGTTCACAAATTCATCTACTTGTTCAATTTTTAAAATTAACATTTATGCATACCTTTTAATTGTTCTCTGCATTTTCCCTGTCAAAGATAACTACTTTGGTCTTCGGTACATTAATTTGCAGATCCATACTTCCTGACGTATTATAGAATCTAACATGCAGCAAATCATTTACGACAAACATTCTATATACATTTATCCATAAACATAGTAATCAACAAAGGAGACATCACCCATGTTTTACTCCCTGCTAAGTATTGAACAATTTGCTAAACATTTCATTAATTCCCCTGCTTTATTTACTTCGGTCATTAGTTCCTTATTAAGTTCTTCAACCAATCACCAATTGCATATTTGTGCAAAATGTAACATAATTCAAACCTATTTACCTCATGATATAGTTTCTCTATCAGCAAACAATAACAATTTTTCTCATATTCACAATTTCTCAATGACATGCTGCAAAAGTCTGGTCTGCATACCATCTGTTCAGCACTTCCCATATTTTTGCTCATTGTCACTTCTCATACTATTTCCTTGAAAATTTTGCTAGTTACCCAAGCACACTTAACAAACTAATCCCCCTCTTGGGTTTTTTTTGCTTTTTTTGTATTTTGTATTCACTCATGCTATTTTTCTTCTAGTCACCAAGCACATATGCTTAACAAATTACACAGCCACTATATAAACAAACCATGTCAATATTTTACTATTTTAATATTTATCCACCCAGAGTCCCCCATGAGGCGGAGATGGGTGGTGAATACATTTGTAAATAAAAAAATAAAAAAATAAAAATATTTCTCCAATTACAATGTCTGCAGCTTCAGCCTTTCCATTGATCAACATTCTCACAGTATTTATGACTTCCTTTCATCATTTTTTCTTGGACAATTATATAGACAACACTTGTTTTACTTCTACTCTTTGACACATTTCTATCATTCCCATACGAATCTCTAAAATACTTCTTCCAGCATTCTTACGCTTTAGTTTGATCCCAAATCTCTTCATCATGTTTAGTTTTAATTCCATTCACTCTTCTGGAGGCTCCTTGTTTAGCCCTCTTCACCCATTTTCAAAAGAATTTTCTATTTACATCAAAATGATTCTGCATTTTCTATCCCCTTTAAATATTCCTTGTTCTCTTTGACAACATTCTTTCTCACATATTATACAATATCTTTTTTCTCACTTTCTGCAGCAGTCATTCTCTTATATGCACTTTTTCTTATCCAGAGCATCTTTCACATCTGGCAATCATTCTTTTTCATACTTCATTAACATAATTCATTATACTTTTGTGGCACTATGTAACATAATTCTTATCCCTCTGTTTAAGTGGTTTTTGTATCCTCCCTTATGTCCACTTTCTGTTCAACCTGTTGGGAAATTAACTCTTAATAGCTTTTCATGTAGTATTTCCAGTTTCTCTTCCAGCAGTCATTCTACTTTCACCTAGTTCGTTATACTCCTTTTCCTTTCTTTCATTTTTTTTCTCAAGTTCCCCTCTTGACACTACCTACTAGGGCCCCATTTCAGAAATTCCCTTCACCCTAATACCCTTCATGAAAAATTATCTCAACCTTTCACCATAAACAGATAAATCAATAATGTTTTAGGTTCACAGTGCTTACTTTGCCTTCTGTGTATGTATTAATAGATTCATGTTTAAACACTGTATTAAAAATGTTTGTATTAAACATGATTATAACAGCTAAGTAGATATTCGTCAAATAATCACTATTCTCATTCATTCTTGTGTCTTGAATAGCCCAGTCACTTTGTCTTGCCTCATTCCCATCTGTCTGTGTCATGTAATAGAATAATTTCCCCCCCAGTTTATGTCCTAACAGCCAGGAACCACGCTGAGACAAGGAATAGGTCTCTAGTGTTTTATTACTGCTACATTAGACAGAAAATCCTAACAAACTGAAGAAGCGTGGGAAAAACCCAGACAGATAAACCCCAAAAGTCAAGGCAGGTCTGATCTGTGTCTCTTTGAATGGCTGCTTAACTCCTCAGTACTACGCATGTGTTTTCCCCTCTGGATAGGGGCCCCCTCCTGCTCACCATCAGTGCTCATGACATCACCCTCCCCTCCAGATTCACATTCCATTTCAGCCCCCTCCCTTCCAGAGTTCCTCCCTCCCTCCAGGGTCTTATGAGAGTCCATCTCCCCCTCCAAGCTTCTATGGGAACTGGGCAATGATGGAAATTCTTCAAAGGAAAACTCCTTCAAGGACGGATCACTGCTGCTCTCCAGGTCTGATAACGCTTCTGGCCCAGGTGGCTGCTGCTGGAAAATAGCTAGATAATTAAAAGATTCTTCCCCCCTCCCCCTTGGGAAATGCAAGCCGGAGGTGAAGGGCTGCGGCTCCCCCTCCTCCTCTTGCTCTGGCCTCAGAGCCTCTGGCGGGGGTGGAGGTTGCCAACTTACGAACTTCTCTGCTTGGGATTCCTCTGCTTGCTCAGTCAAGTGAGGAATCTCTGGTAGAGTGCGAGGCTTGGGTTTGTGGGGGAAAAGCTGATGGAATTGTTGAACCAGCGCTGGTGCATGCACATCTCTGGCATTTTCCCATGTGCGCTCTTCCTCACGGTACCCTTTCCAGTGTATTAAATATTGAGTGCCCCTTCCCCTCCTCCTAGAGTCCAGAATTTCCTCGACTTTGTATTCCTCCTCCCCCTCCACAATTACTGGAGGTGGGGGGGCATTTGCAATCATAAGGTACTTGAGGGAGGGTCTTTGGCTAGCAAGGCTCTGTGAAAGACTGGATGGATTTTCATGGATGCTGGCAGCTTTAAGCGATAAGCCACTGAATTTATCAGCTGTACCACAGTGAAAGGGCCCACAAACTTAGAGTCCAACTTCTTGGAGGGCCTGGGAGAAGTCAAAAACTTGGTAGAGAGCCACACTTTGTCTCCTACCGCAATCGCTGGCCCCTCTTGTCTGTGAGCATCTGCAGCTCTCTTGTAAGCACTCTTTGCCCTGTTCAGCTGCTCCTTTAACAACTCCTGTGCAGCTTGTTGCTCTTTAAGAAAATCAGCCATGGCTGAAACAGTTCCCTGCTGGGAGGAGGTGGGCAACACCCAAGGGTTAACCCCATAGAGTGCTTGGAAAGGAGACATCTTGGTAGAGGCTTGCACAGAGTTGTTCTAAGTAAATTCTGCCATGGGGAGCAGGGCTGGCCAATTGTCTTGCTGATAAATGGTGTAACACCTGAGATACTGCTGTAACCATTGGTTAATTTTCTCAGCTTGCCCATTACTAGCCGGATGATGTGATGATGATAGGTGGATCTGGACCCCTAATGACTGGAAAAGGGCCCTCCAGAACCTGGAAGTGAACTGTGGGCCTCTGTCACTCACCAAGTGATTTATCATGCCTCTATACTTAAAAACATGGTCCATAAACAACTGTGCTGTGGCTTGTGTAGATGGGAGGCCCTTGCAAGGAATAAAATGCGCCATTTTAGTGAAAAGGTCCACCACCACTAGTATGGAAGTCATCCCCTGGACCGGGGGTAAATCAGTGATGAAATCCATGGAGATTGTATCCCAAGGCCTACTGGGGGTGGGTAGGGGTTGCAAGAGTCCTGTGGGCTTCCCTAGGAGAGGCTTGGCTCGTCTACAGGTATGACAAGAAGCAACGTAACCCTTTATGTCTGCAGTCATCTTAGGCCACCAGTAGTCTCTCAGAGCTCTATGGAGAGTTTTGAAAACACCTCCGTGGCCTGCCGTTTGATGGTCATGGCAAAGTCTCAGTACTTCTTCCTTCAATGAGGGGGGAATGTATAATCGCCTGCTATGCCAGAGGATTCCTGCCTCCACATTAAATGGGGAGGCAGTGTCTTGCGGTCCCCTCTGGAGGTCATCCATCCTGGCCCTGGCATACGGGTCCTGTTGCTGCTGAGCTCTGACTCTTGTAAATAGGTCCTCTGCTTGTCTGCCTGCTGCTAAAATCTCTGTCTGGTTCTCCCTCGTAGACTGCTGAAAGTTGTGAGGTTGTAATATAGTAGCCTGTACCTCCTGGTGAGTAGCGGGGGTTGCCTGAATGGATCGAGACAGGGCATCTGCCAAACACTTCTGCGCCCTGGGAACATAAGAAATAACAAAATTGAAACGGGAGAAAAACTGGCTCCATCTGATTTGGCGTGTGGTGAGGGATCTGGTGTTTTGTAGAAGCTGTAAATTCTTGTGATCGGTGCAAACTTTCACAGGAAAGGTTGCACCTTCTAGCCAGTGCCTCCACTCTTGAAATGCTGCTTTAATTGCCAGCAACTCCTTGTTAAAAACATCATAGTTTCTCTCTGCCGGTGAGAGCGTGTGGGAGAAAAATGCACAAGGGAGCAGTGTCTTTCCTTCTTCGTCATTATATTGCAATAAACCAGCCGTGATAGCAAAATCTGAAGCATCTGAATGCATTATGAATTGCTTTGTGGGATCAGGGTGCTTTAAAAGTGGCTGGGATGCAAAGAGTTGCTTAAATTCTTGGAACGCTGCTTGCTCTCTCTCCCCCCAAATGAATTTTGATCATTTCTTCAAAAGTTGTATGAGGGGTTTAGCCCTGTCACTAAATTTATTTATGAATCTCCTGTAGAAATGGGAGAATCCTAGGAATCTTTGTACGTCTTTCACATTGCGGGGGGGGGGGGGGGCTGCCAAGAGAGAATTGCCTGGACCTTTGAAGGATCCATGGATATGCCTTCTGTTGATATTCTATAGCCCAGGAAATGTAATTCAGTTAAATAGAAGGCACACTTCTCTAGCTTGGTGACCAGCTTGTTATTTCTCAGTCTTTGTAAGACATTATGTACATGGGTTACATGAGTTGTAGCATCCTCAGAGAATATTAATATGTCATCTAGATAAATGACCAGATACTTATCTAGTAAATCAGAGAAAATTTGATTCATAAATCTGGAAAATATGGCTCCTGCATTAGACGAGCCAAAGGGCAAAACAAGGTATTCAAATTTACCAAGCCTGGTATCGAAGGCAGTCAGGTATTCATGCCCCTCTTTCACCCGGATCAGATTGTACGCATTCCTGAGGTCCAACCTAGTAAAAATGCATGCTTTCTGTAAGCGATCCAGCAGATCAGATATTAGGGGGAGTGGGTAATTTTCCTTGACTGTGACTTTATTGAGGGAACTGAAATCATGCACCACTCTCATGGGTGCCTCCTGGGTTGCCAGTGCCAACGGGTCAGGCTTCTTTGGTATGAAGAAGGTAGGAGCAGACGCTGGGGAAGTAGATGGTCGGAAGAACCCCTTTTGGAGATTAGAATCCAAGTAATCTTTTAAGATGGCTAATTCCTTGGGGTACATGGGATATTGTTTCCTTGCTGGAATCATGGCTCCTGGTATCAACTCAATGGTGCAATCACAGTCCCTATGTGGGGGTAGTGCTGTGGCCTCTTGTTCGCTGAAAATGTCTGCGAAATCTGCATACTTGGCTGGCAACTGGACACCCCCCCCCCCCGCTTCCATGACTGCGTTGGTTGCTTGAGAGAGAAGAGCGGCTTGAATCTTGTGGTGCTGGCATTCCTTAGCTGGGAAGGAGATTGCTCCTGTAGTCCAGTTCAACAGTGGGTTGTGGATCTTCAGCCAAGGTGTGCCCAGGACTATAGGCACATTAAGTGATGCAGTAACATAAAGTTGGATCCACTCAGTGTGGTCTCCCGTTATTAGTTGCAAAGGTTCTGTGAAACTTCTAATTGGCCCTGCCTTGAGGGGCTGCCATCAATGGTCTCAACTTCTATGGGATGTGGCAATTCTATGGTCGGAATGTTGAGGTCTTGTACAGTCTGTACATCAATAAAATTGGTGGAAGCTCTGGAATCCACGAGGGCCTCTAGCTTGACCTGGTGCTCTGGGTTGATGTGCATTATGACTGGTAAGTAGTAAAAGGATTGCTTGGAATCCTCGGAATGAGCCCTTCTTAATAGATTGATGGTCTCCCTGCTGAGCTCTGTGGAGGGAGACCGACGGCGTTTCCCTGGTTGGAAGTAGAGGTGGAGGTGGCCCTTGTTTCAGCTGCTTGCCCTGGGTCTCTTACGGAACTTGCTTGGCTTCTCACTGGGCAAGCTCTCACCATGTGCCCCTGAACTCCGCAGTAGAAACAGAGGGCTCTCTCTCTCCTTCTCTGTCTCTCAGCCTCGGAAATAAGCCTCCTGCTTGCCCCGATCTGCATCGGGTCCTCTGGTCCTGAGTAAGGAGATGCTGTGGAGAGAGCTGGAAATCCTGGAAGCGCCCTGAGGCCTCTGCCTCTCCCTGACTGCATCTGTCTGAGCTCTTCTAGCCTGGCATCTATGACCACAGACAACTGTTATAAGGCTCCTAGGGTAGCTGGTGTTCCCTGGCGCACTAATTCATTTTTTATTTCTTCAGCCAGCCCCTGTTTGAATTGGTCTTTCAAGGCACTCTCATTCCAGTCCAGATCTCCTGCTAGCAGCTTGAAATCAGCAATGTAGATTCCCACTCTCTTGTTGCCTTGCTTGAGCTTCCGAATCTCCCGGTTGGCAGTGACCTCTCTGATCGGGTCGTCAAAGTGTGCTCGGAACCCTGCCAGAAAATTCTGGTAGTCGTTGAGAATTGGGTCATTGTTCACCATGGGAATAGCCCATTTGGCTGCTGGGCCCTTTAGCAGACTTAAAATGAAGGTGACTCTGTGACGAACCTGACTCCATTACTGCACAGCTAGATTGCATGTCTCTCACGTAGCCTCAGAATGCTGTATATTCCCTTATAAGGGCATGACTTGTATTTCCCTATTCTCTTTGTACTCACTCCCCCGCCCTGATAGAACTGCTGAATAAAAGGAGGTGGGGGCGTGGCACCAGGAGGCAGTACCAGCAACCTCCTGAGATGTGGCGTCTCTCACCACAAAAGAATCCTGTACCTACCGTTGTTTTTTCGACCTCACCCTTGCGAGGGAATCGTTGGCTCATTCCCCCCCAGGGAATCCCATAGACCGAAGGGCGAAGGACTGGTCGCGCGACGCGACAACTGGGGGCTCGTCCGGGATCCCTTCGGTCTCACAGTGTGATCTCTGTCTAGAGGTGCACTGCCTTCACTCTCGTTACTACGCACCTGGCAAAGGCTCTGCAATCGTAAGTAATGGGCTCCCCACTCTCCAAAGTTTCGTCAGTTCATAGGGACGAACTTTATGATTTAGTGAAGAAGGCTAACTCTTGTCAAAAGGCTAACGGTACGACCATCTTTCCCATTTCAAAAAATTCGGTGACTCAACTCCTACTGTACATGGAGAGACACTGCCCTGTCTATCCTTCAGAGGGGTCGCTCAAAGCATCCACTTGGGAAAGGATAGGAAAATATTTTCATGATACCCCACGAGCACCCGTGCCTATTCTGACTGCCTGGAAGGCTGTTATGGCGGCCATCAACACTCTTTACCCTCCCCCGTCTTCCCCGGAGACTTGCCCTTCTCCTCCCGGCCCAAAAACCCCACCCCCTCTTGCCGCCCATCTCGATGCTGCCTCACCACCACCCCCTCCATACCCAGCCGTTCCTCCTCCCCCTTCAGCTCCAACCCCCGACTCCCCTCAACACCACCCCCTAGGAGGCGCCATCACTGAACTCCTCTCCTCCCCCCTCTCATTGGAAATGGAGAGTCCCTCTGCCTTTCCCATGACCATCGGCCTAGGGGCGGCGGGAGGAAATTTGTATAACAATATTGAACTTAAGGTTTTGAAACAAATCAAAGATGCTGTAACCACCTACGGCTTGCACTCTCCTTTTACTAGGGGAGTTTTAGACTCTTTAGTTACTGCTAACACTGTTATGTTATTGTATGATTGGAAAATGCTTTTTTCTATGCAACCTTAGTCCAGCAACAGAACTCCCCCCGTCGTTGTTTTGCTATTATTCACATGTGCGCCATGAATGCTCTCAAAAGAGTGGATGATTCCGACTCTCAATCCACCCAAACGTTTTTGAAAATAATGCAAGAACCAAATGAACCATATGCTTCCTTCATAAGTCGCCTTCAGATTGCTTTAGACCGACAAATTGATAATGCCACGGCTAAACAAGAGCTGCTAATGAAACTTGCTTTCTCTAACGCTAATCATGACTGCCAGACCATTCTGCAACCCGCAGTCAATCAACCGGGTGTAAAGCTTGCAGACTTCCTGCAACTCTGCAGAATCGTTGGTACCACCTCTCATAAAGTGAGCGCTCTCGCTGCCGCCATTACCACCTCGCTACCTTCTACTAACCCCTCCCCTCAGCTCCATTCCCCGGAAGCCCTCGCAATCACTCGTCATGGAAATTGCTTCAATTGTGGGAAGCCGGGCCACTTTAAGAATCAATGCCGTGCACCCGGGGGAGGTGGGGCGCCCCCTTCCACTCAAAGGGGGCCGCCCCCCCCTCCAAACCTAAAACTCCTTGTCCCAGGTGCCGCAAAGGCTATCATTGGGCCTCGCAATGTCGCAACAACTCCTCCCCTCACCAGCCTTCGGAAAACTAGATCGGGGGTTGTCAGCTAACCCCGCCCCAAAGGCTGAATTACCCATCACCAGCTTCCCTGTGGAGTTGGCAGAGGATCTTTTGTATGACGATCCGGGGGCTGTCCTTTCCCTTCCTCTTGTTGTCACGCTGCATAAACCCCTCCCTCCTCTTACCCCTGCCTTGCTTATTCCCAACTCCTCGCTCACGCTTGAGGGAATGGTTGCTGCTCCCTATTTGTATGACTCGTCAGATTTGACACAAATTGCTCTGGCAGGAGTGGGAGATAGGTGCTTTTCCTTAGATAAAGGAACAATTGTCGCCACGCTCATACTTCTCCCTTCTCCTGATATGCCATCATTGTTTGCCTTGCAGCAACCAGTCCAAACCTCTAAACCCACCCTCCTTGTCACACTAAATGGTCGCTCTTTCGAAGGCTTGATTGACACCGGCGCCGACGTCTCTGTCATTCGTTCCGCTGAATGGCCCTCCTCCTGGCCTATCGCCGAAGCCTCCTCGGTGCAAGGAGTAGGCGGAGCACAGGCCGCTAAGGTCAGCTCTCATTGGCTTTCTGCTGTGACTGCTCATTCTCATATTACAGCTTATCTAAAGCCTTATATCTTGCCTTTGCACTGTAACCTATGGGGCCGTGACTTGCTTTCACAGTTCCACGCTTTTATTCAACTTCCCTAATGGCTTTACAGGACCCTTTAGGGTCTCTCTCTCTCTCTCTCAAAACCTCTGTGCCGGTATGGGTTGATCAATGGCCACTCACCAAAGAGAAACTGGACGCCTTACATATCTTGGTCCAACAGCAGTTAATTGAAGGCCATATCGAAACCTCCACCAGCCCATACAATACTCCGGTATTTGTCATCAAAAAGAAGTCTGGCAAATGGCGCCTCCTACAGGATCTTAGGGCTATCAACACCATCCTTCAGCCCATGGGACCTCTGCAGTGTGGACTTCCCAACCCCAACTTGATTCCGGAAGGACACGACCTTATTGTAATAGACCTCAAGGATTGTTTTTTTTCCATACCTTTGGCACAAAAGGACAGAATTATTTTCGCATTTACGGTACCGGAACTTAACAATTCAAAGCCTACTGCTCGGTACCAGTGGAAGGTCCTCCCACAAGGCATGTTGAACTCACCCACAATGTGCCAATTTTTTGTCGATAAAGCATTGCAACCCTATAGATCCCAATTTCCGCATTTTCTTGTGTATCATTATATGGATGACATTTTAGTCGCTGCTGAGGGCCCGAAAGGGACAGTTCAAAAAACTTTTCCTATTCTTTTAGCCACCCTAGCAACGGCAGGGTTGCACGTTGCACCAGAAAAGGTCCAGGCTCGTTATCCAATGCAATATCTAGGCCACAAAGTTTTAGCCTCCACGGCTGCCCCACTTCTACCTATGCTCACGCTTCCCCAGCTGACCACCTTGGTCCAATTACAACAATGTCTGGGGGTTATTAACTGGGCCCGCGCATACCTCGCTTTAACTACACCCATGTTATCACCTTTATTCCAAGCGTTAGTGGGTTTGACAAACCCAGCTGACAAGGTGTACCTTACAGAACAACAATTGCATGCCCTACAACAGGTCAATGCCGTCCTTACGACCCAATGGGTGGACCGTGCGCTCACTGACAAACCACCCTCTCTTGCCATTCTTTCAACACATCAATTATTAACTGCCATCATTGTCCAAACGTCTGATAACAAACACCTACATATTTTAGAATGGCTACACTTGCCACACACACCTAAGACATCCATCATCACCAGAGCAGCACAAATGGCCTCTCTTGTCGAGAAAGGCCGGAAGAGGATTAGAGCCCTAATGGGACTGGATGTTTCCACCCTGTACATTCCCCTTAAGGTTACTCAATGGGAACCCCTCCTACAAAACTCCACTGCATTGCAGGATGCCTTGGAGGACTGGTGTGGCCAGGTGTCATGCCATCTTCCCCCTGATCCTCGATTGCAACTGTTGCGAACAGTACCCTTCACACTAACCTCGCCGTTCGTTCAGCAGCCACTCAAGGAAGCCCTCACTGTTTTTACAGACGGCTCCAAAACCATAGGGGCTTGTACATGGCAAAATAATTGCAAATGGCATAAACGCCTAACAGGCCCACAAGCATCTGCCCAACAGGCTGAGTTAGCCGCTTTTCTGTTAGCCTTGTCCCTTTTCCCAGAACAGCCTTTGAATGTTATATTAGATAGTATGTATGTCACTCAAATGGCTGTGGCCATGTTTGATGCATATATTTCCCCTGTTACCCCCCCCCCTCTCATGACGCTTTTTTTGCAGCTTCAAACTCTCCTGAAGGACAGAACATCCCCTTTGTTTGTAGCGCATATTAGAAGCCACCAACAGCTACCCGGTTTCCTGTCCGAAGGCAACCACATGGCAGATGAGGCTTGCAAAATTATGGCCTCTTCCCCTCTTCCTCCGCAGCTTTTAGCAGGGGACAGCCATGCTTATTTCCACCAAAATAAAAAAGCATTGGTGCGCCAATTTGGCATTACATATCAAGAAGCTACCGCCATTCTTCAACAATGTCCAACCTGCAGTTTGCAGGCAAAGTGCATCCCTGAGGGAGTTAATCCCAGGGGTATCCAAGCTTGTGACACATGGCAGATGGATGTCACTCATTATCCCTCTTTTGCACCTTGGAAGTATATCCATGTATCTGTGGATACTTATTCGGGATTCATCCTGGCAACTTTGCAAAGAGGAGAAGCCACGAAAAACGTAATCAATCATTGTATTCGCACTTTCGTCACATCGGGATGTCCCAAAACTTTGAAAACTGACAATGGCCCTGCTTACGTCAGCACTCCCTTTGCTGAGTTTTGCCGTAAGTGGTCCATTACCCACAGATTCGGTATACCATTCAACAGCCAAGGTCAGGCTATTGTGGAAAGGGCTAACCAGACCCTAAAGAATGCCCTTGATCGGCAAACGGGGAAAAAGGCCTTAGGCCCCCCAAGCCTCCCGATGTTACAAAATATCCTTAATCTCACCTTGTTTACCTTAAATTTCCTTAATCTTACCGGTACCCCCCCTGCTACGGCTGCATCTCGACACTTTTCTACGCCAGTAGTTCCCTCTTCCCGTCCCCTTGTTTATTTTAGGCAACTGCCCAGCCCTGAGTGGAAAGGCCCTGCGCAACTCGTCACCTGGGGAAAAGGCTACGCTGCTGTGCAACTTCCTGATCGAGTGCTCTGGGTTCCTGCTCGCTGTATCCGGCCATATCATGGGCAGCCTCCTGACAAGCACCTCCTTGACCCTCCTTCTCTGTTATCTCTCTTCCATCTCTGCTCCCCTCACAACGAACCCTAAAACAACCTCTCTCATTCGAACCCATCGTTTACGCTACCCTGCCACCATCGGCCGCAGCTCAGCATCCAACGCCATGGAATGTCTTCAACGCTCTCCCATCAAAAGAAAAGGCACCTTCTGGCGCTGGTTTCGCAACAACACTCTTCTCCAAGATGGCGATTCCTACTCCATCACTTATCACTTTCGCCAAACTACCCTTGCTATCACCAACGTACAGTTGACCGATCTAGGACAATATCACTGTGAAATAACAAAATTAATTAAGGGGTTCGCCACCTCATCTCGCCTTATGCTCACCTTGTTTCAACTCTCCCTTCCTGAGCCCGCCCGTTGGCAGGGACGACGCCTGCTGGCATCTGACGCCCAGGGATCGCATCGCCCTTACAGTATCACCTGGACAATCTGCGATGCCTTGGGTCAGATCCTGAATACCTCCTTTTGTTATAGCCCAATTGTATCTTGTTTCCCTAACCTGTATTTTGACTTTTCAGAAATGCTTTTAGGAGTGACAGCCTACAGGAGGCTGGACGGCACCCCGCCCAGCCACTCCATCGTTAAAAGGTATCCCCTGTATGTGTGCCCAGGACATGACACCCGCCCTGACCACGTGCACGACTGCGGAGGCTTAGCAGATTACTTTTGCAAGTCTTGGTCCTGCGTTTCCACCGGCCACATCTACTGGACCCCTCCGTATAAGACTGATTACATCACTCTCACTCGGTTGAGAGAGGACATTGAGTGCACCGCGACCAATCAGGGTTGGAATAAATGTAATCCGGTTATTGTACAATTCACTGCTGCAGGAAAAGCTCAGGGGAATGCCTGGGACTCAGGTGTAAAATGGGGAGGTCGTATATATGCCGGATGGCCCGGGTTTCATTATGGCAACATATTCTACATTCAACGACAGGTCACTCTCCCTCAGTCCCCACCTGTTGGGCCCAATGCCGACGACATTCACTCCACCTTTCTTAAACCCCTCACCAAACAAAAAAACCCCCTTGTCTCTCTTCTTAACTCCTCCTTTTCCCTTGTTCACACCGCTTCTAACACATCTCGATGTTGGCTTTGTTTGTCTTCCTCTCCACCATTCTATGAAGCAGTCGGTTCTCCTGACCCTATCCGAAACTCTACCTCAGCCTCCTCCTGCCGCTGGCAAAACACCACGTTGACTATCACCTCTATAATAGGGCAGGGCTGCTGCCTTGGCCGTGTTCCTGCTAACTATACTCAATATTGCCTTAATTCTTCTCATGATCACTGTGCCCTCTATCTTCCACATAATCGCTTGAACATCAACGGTCACACCGGCCATGGTGGCTACGGTGTACTCTACACTACCTCTGGTAATATCTCTGCCCGATTGACAGGGCAATACTTTATCCCTGGGAACAACTCTGTTTGGGCATGTTCTTCTGGCCTCACCGCATGTGTATATGGTGATACTTTGTTACGAACTAACGCCTTTTGTATTCAGGTGCTCCTACTCCCCAAAATCTCTATCTATTCCCCTGACGAACTTATCTCCATTTTAGAGCCCCCTCATTACCCCCTCAAGGCTAAGCGCGAAGTAGTGACTGCTGTAACTTTATCAGTCCTACTGGGCTTAGGTGCGGCCGGAGCCGCCACCGGTGTGTCAGCCCTTGTTGTCAATGATCAGAACCTGCGTCACCTTAGTGCTATCATTGACACTGACCTTCGCGCCATCGAACAATCTATTGTGGCGCTACAAGATTCCCTTACCTCTCTATCCGAAGTGGTTTTGCAAAATCGTAGGGGTCTCGACCTTCTGTTCCTCAAACAAGGGGGACTGTGTGTTGCTCTAAAGGAAGACTGCTGTTTTTATGCCGACAACTCAGGAGTAGTATTGGACTCTATGAAAGAGCTCAATTCCCGTTTAAAAACAAGGGAATTGGAGCGCCAACAATCCATGTCATGGTATCAAAATATGTTTAGCATTTCTCCATGGCTAACCACACTGTTGTCCACTCTGTTGGGGCCCCTCCTGTTATTGATTCTCGTATGCACCATAGGCCCCTGTGTGCTGGGTCGCGTTCTCCGCTTCTTAAAGCAGAGACTTCATACATTGGACTCAGAGGTATCCGAGACAAAGCTTGCTGTTCAACACCTGGTCACTGCTGTAGGTATGGAGAAAACACCACTCTTGGGATGGTCCTCTGATAGTGAATCGGAAATGGACAAGGACCCCCAGTCACACTACCCCCCGAGAGAGGACGCTGGGATGGGTCTCCTTGGTCTGAAGAGTCCCTGGGTCCCCGACTCAGACCCTCTGGGGGGAGGACAAAATTAAATAAAAAAGGTGGAAATGTGACGAACCTGACTCCATTACTGCACAGCTAGATTGCATGTCTCTCACGTAGCCTCAGAATGCTGTATATTCCCTTATAAGGGCATGACTTGTATTTCCCTATTCTCTTTGTACTCACTCCCCCGCCCTGATAGAACTGCTGAATAAAAGGAGGTGGGGGCGTGGCACCAGGAGGCAGTACCAGCAACCTCCTGAGATGTGGCGTCTCTCACCACAAAAGAATCCTGTACCTACCGTTGTTTTTTCGACCTCACCCTTGCGAGGGAATCGTTGGCTCATTCCCCCCCAGGGAATCCCATAGACCGAAGGGCGAAGGACTGGTCGCGCGACGCGACATGACTCTGGTTCTGTCTGTGGGAAACTCTGCCGGTCTGCTGTCGAAAAACATTGTGCACTGTGTGAGAAAGGTTCTCAACTGTCCTGCTTCTCCTCCAAACTTCTCTGGTAAACTGCCCTGGGATCTCAAGACTACTGGCGGAGCTGCTGCTGCTGCTGTTGCTGGCGCCGGTTGTGGGTTAATCGGAGCTGGTTGTTGTAACTGCTGTAGCATAGCTGCTTGTAATGTGTTGATCTGGAGATCTACTTGTTGCTGGTGTTGTTGCAAGGCTTCTGCCAGTTGTTGAATGGCTTGCCAAATTTCCTGGTTTTCCGAAGACATTTTCCCAAATGTCTCTTCCTTTTTTTTTTTTTGTTCCTCCCTCTTTCAGTGGGAGTAGTGGAGTTTGTTAGGATTGATGTCCTAACAGTCAGGAACCACACTGAGACAAGGAATAGGTCTCTAGTGTTTTATTACTGCTACATTAGACAGAAAATCCTAACAAACTGAAGAAGCGTGGGAAACACCCAGACAGATAAACCCCAAAAGTCAAGGTGGGTCTGATCTGTGTCTCTTTGAATGGCCGCTCAACTCCTCAGTACTACGCATGCGTTTTTCCCTCTGGATAGAGGCCCCCTCCTGCTCACCATCAGTACTCATGACAGTTTACATTCATTCAGAATGTTGTATATTTCTTCCAGTATGAACATGCTCTCGAGTGTAACATGCAACTATCCCCAGCCTATGGATTCCTACTTTCAAACCTGCCCACAACAACCTAGACCACACCAGTTTATACTTTTTGCATACATTTTATCTCTTTTGTAATTAAATCTGTATGTTCACTTCTCTGCATACACGCATTAACACTGCTGCACACAATCAGACCATCTTGATCGTGATCTAATACATTCTTCCGCTTTCTCTTAGTTTCCTAGGCACATAGTGCATCTATTTCTCTTTCTTTTCTTTCATTTATTAACTCGTGGTCTGTGCAACTTGGAATATCAGAGGAGTAACTGGTAATCTTCCATACGCCATTGTTGTTGCAGATGGGCCTGTAGATACTGAACTCCACCATCCTTCAGAAAGCTTTCAACAGAATACTTTTAAAAAAGTTAGAATAAGTAGGTCACCAGCCTCAGCCATAAATGAGCCATGTTCGGCATTCCATGCTAATAGTAAGACTAGTACTGGTCAGTTTTGGCTATTTTTCTTTCACAGTTTAAAGCAGTATAGGAAAGTGTATGTGGTTTGGCTTGTGTGATAGTAAAGTGTTTTTGGGGGAAAAAACAGTCTTCTGAAACCAAATCTATAGTAGTTTTCAGGACCACCCCCTTACATGATTTCTAACTCTGCTTATTTAGCTGGTAAAACAGGACCAATAAAGGTTAACTTCTGACAGTGTGTGATGTGAGGTCAAGGTTATTCCCCATCCCATTCCCAGCGTTCAATGACTATGACAATTTCACAGCACGGTACCAAAGAGGTTAGCGAGTTACAGGTAAGCGTTGTTTCCTAGCGTTTACTTGAGGAAAGTGTATATTGCCTTCAGCTAAGGGAGAATAGCATACTGTTCGTTCTTACTGGAGCGTGTCTCTGTGTCTTTATGCATACATTCTTTGATATTCCTGAATTAACTCATAAAATAATTGAGAAGGACTATCCAATCAATAAAAGGGAACACTTTTTTGGACCAGAGTAATCGTTTAAGTCAAAGGGCTCAAAGTCTGCTGTAACTTCATTAAAAACACATAATAATAGTTGTATTGTAGCTTATGATTCCTTTTGTGTTTTGTTTTTGGCTTAATAAGTAGGTGGCACATTTGTTAACTGTATTTATTTCCCTTTTGATCTGAGATCATGTTCCCACTTGGAATGAGAAGAAAAGGAAGCAAAATCCTCCTCCTGAATATGCCCATAAAGGAGATCCTATTGTGCAGAGCAATTCTGGCTACATAATCACTATTTCAAATTTTTGGTATTAAAGGAAACCAAGAAGCGCAGATTGTTAACAATTGGCTTTCCATAGGAACAATGAAAATGGGAAGGGGAAAAGTGCTATTGGCTGTGTCTGCCTCTAGCATGATTTGTAGTATCTCTGAATTGGAAAACTGTGGGCATACTTAAAGTTTCCAGAGAAACTCTTTTATGCGTAGACTAACCTAGAAATGCCAAAAATGATTGGGGAGGCTGCCACACCAATGGTATTTGACATTGCATGGGGTCGCTTCTTTCCTGAATGGAACTTTATAGGGGAGCTATAATTTTACACTTCAGACAGAATGTGGTCTTACTCTTTCCTTATTTTCTTGTACTAAATAAAAACATTATTAGAATGTTTATAATAGATCCTGGATAGTGTATTATGTGTCCTCCTTCAAATTTCCCTCTGTGGGGGATGTTAGTAACTCCTAACAGTGAAAGAAGCTATTTGTGCTCAATAAGTGATGGCTTGCAATTGTCTCTCTATGAAAGGTAATATAAAGTAGAACGCTAAAAAGCCACTTCAGCTTCACTGCCAGAGGTCTGAGAGCACTGTTGGGCACTGTTACAGCAACACTGGGTGAAAGGATCCTATTGATGATTAAAGGAGTTCAAATCAAGTACGACTTAGAATACAAAAAATGAGATTGATAGTTTCAGGTCTTCCTCATAGTTCAATTCAAATTATTTTTACTTAATAATAACTCCAATATTTAGATACATAGAAATATTTTAATAATAGTGAAGAATTGTTTCACACATCTTGGTTTTACTTGTATACTTTTAGTCTGTAAGTATGTACCTAAATAAATGAAATAAATGAATGCTTGGAAACACATGTATTGCATGGGTAGGTGCCTGTATGAGAGAGTGTCAAAGTGGTATGGTGGTAGGTTCTAGACTAGGAGTGGGGAGGCCTAGGTTTTAGTCCTCCCTTAGGCATGGAAGCTGGCTGGGTGACTTTGGGTCAGTCACTCTCTCAACCCTAGACTGAGAAGCTGAAAAACATCTACCTAACAGCCTGCACTGGACTGGCATGGTAGATTACCATAACCATAAGGACCATAACCTTCAACGCAGAGTGGATTGGTTCCGGTTGTTGTTGTTGTTGTTGTTATTTTACACAACAATGTGAAATCACAGCTGCCAGTTCTTTAGCTGGTGTTGGCCTTCATTCACATCGAGTGCTTCCCAAGAACCTAGGATGTCGTAATGTGTTGGTGTAGTATATGTGTGGGTCCAAGCAGTGTGGCCTTTTGTAATTGACAGATGGAAATTTTGTCAATGCACAGATTTTATAAGTGCCATCCAAGGTTTTATGGAACCACTGGGACCATCACAGCCAGTTTATGTCATAATCTTTCAACTTCAATTTTCAGAACTTGATATTTTTTTGATCTTCTCCTATTCTTTGTCTTCTATTCTACTATCCCCTGGTATTGCCACATCAATTATCTACACTTTCTTTTTTTCAACCACAGTTAAATCTGGTGTGTTATGAGCCAGGATTTTATCAGTTTGTATTCAGAAATCCCACAATATTCCTGCTCATTTTTGACTACTTTTTCAACTATATTTTCCAATAATAATAATAATAATAATAATAATTATTATTATTATTATTATATACCCACACAGATACCCACCCACCCACACATACATGTACTATCTAGACTAACTTTCCTTATCTGGTCCCTCCATATCTTCATCAGGATTCAGACCTGGGTATGGGATAGGAATAGCATTGGGTTGCTCTTGATGGATGACCTCCATCAGGACTTGGGTAGTGGGAGTGCAATGTCTTTGGCCTGTTAGATCTCTCAGCTGCTTTTGATACCACTTACCATGATATCTTCCTGAATGGGAACTAGGAGCACTGTATTTACAGTGGTTCTGTTCCTTCCTGAGTAGGTGGTACCAATTGACAATGGTGGGGGATGAGTAATTGAGCCTGTGGTCCTCTTATATAGAGTGCTTCTGGGCTCAGTTCTTTCATGCTACTTAACATCTACATCAAGCAGCTGGAGGAGGCCATCTGTCAGTTTGAGGGGAGATACCAGTGTCTGTTGTTGAGATATTAATATCTAACTGCCAACTGTCTTGAGATATGGCAGGTAATAAATCAAAATAAAATAAAATATGCTGAAAGACACCCAACTATACATCTCCACCTGGAGCTGTTTGGATGGGATGAAGAAAGTTGAATCCTGGCAAGATAGCGTAGCTGCTTGTCCAGCAATTGTGTGCTCCCAAACTGTCTCTGAAATGAGTGGCACTGTCTCTGAAGGAGTAGGTCTACAACTTGGGAATGGTTGTGGCTCTGCTAGATCAACCAGTGCAATTTGTGGTCTGTTTTGGAGCAGGAAGCTCTCACAACAGCCACCTAAGACCTCATTATCTCCAAAATCTATTATTACAAAGTGTTGTAACTAGGGTTACCTTTGAAAACTCCCTGAAAATTACAATTGGTGCAGAATATAGCACCCTCCTCCCCCAATCTCTTTGGCCTCTACTTAAATCATCCTCTGCCTAGTTGTTCGAACATAGTTGTTCCGGCAAGGCTTTGGAGATGACTATCTCCACTTTGCTTGCCATCTGTTCAGCAGTATGCTATCTTAATGTTTTGGTTTTTTGAATTAATGTTATGAAGCGGTTATTTTTTTAGTTCTGTTTTATGACTTAGATTGCGTAGAGATGTGCAATTGTGGCAGTATATGAGAATCAATCAGTCAATCAATTTCCAGAATTCCTAACCCCTGTAGTCCCACCAAACATCTGCAAAAAACCTGGATGGAAAGTTAGTCTAGATTGTACACAACTCAGAATAAGTTCAGAGTTGATTACGCATATTTTGTTTAAACAAGCTTGAGGTACAAGCCCTTAAGACTATATGACTACAGCAAACGAGTACAACTACAAGAATTGACTGATCTATCTTGGTGCCACTATAAAACAACTGATGTTTGGCAGAAGTCTTCCATTTTGCATTTGAACACCCTGTTCATAACCAGCATTTTTAAAAGTTTTGTTTTCGTTTCAGCCTCCTTAATTAATTTAAATAATTTAAAGACAGAAATGAAAATAAATAAATATAAAAGAGGAGAAGACTAAAATCATCTGTCCATTTGAGATTAACTGCATTAGTCTCTGAAACAGAAGAGTCTGTGGCTCCATTATTCCTAAGTTAATGTTGTTGAAATATTTGATTTGTCTTCCCAAAGATTTGGCTATGTCAGATATCAAAATAAATAGCACATACTAACAAATTTGCTTATGCAATTTTCCAGTGAATCTGCAATCTGTAAGTTTTTCACTTCTTTCCTAAGGTTTTTTTTTTTTTTTGGTGCCTTCAAGTCAGTGTTGACTCCTGGTGACTGCCTGACAAGTCTCTGCAGTTTTCTTGGCAAGATTTCGGAAGTGGTTTGCCATTGCTTGATTCCTAGGGCTGGGAGAAAGTGACTGGCCCAAGGTCACCCAGCTGGCTTCATGCCTAAAGCGGAACTAGTACCCATGGTCTCTGGTTTCTTAGTCATGGTTAATTCCATCTTCTATTTCAATGCTACCTGCCTTCATTGTTTTTGCTGTCTTGTAACTTAGTGATCAACTTTCTGATCTGTTGGCTTCCGTCAATCAGTCTGTCATTCTTGATTTGTCTTATTGATTTGTGCACTCTTTCTTTCCCTTTCTTTTAAAGCAAGAAGTAAATACATACCTGTATTTTACAACTGGTTTGGACAATCTCTATTATTAGAGCCAGTGAAGTAGTTTTAATCATTTCGGCTTTCCTGTTAATCTACTATTTTTTATTTTATTTGCCTTACTTAATCTGGAGCAATATTTAAGGATCAAATTAGCTCCGTGCTGGGATCACTATTGACTAACTGATTTCAGTAACAAACTAAACTCAGAGCATTTTTGTTTTCAGCGTCTCTACACTTGCTCCATCCATTCTATTTTTATATATCAGGGCTTTTTTATTTTGGCTTCCAAAGTGCAGTAACTAACATCTGAAATATTAATATAGTTTACAGTGGTGAATCCTATGAAACCCACCCCTGCAAAAGAACTATAAAGATGAGCTGCTTATTGTACAGTTGGACAACCATGTAGTCTGCCATTAACTGTTCACTGTGCTCCACTTGTTTCTGAAAATAGTTTAAGGGCACAGTGTTGTCCTCCACATACATACATACTTTCCTTAAAAGATAGGAAAGAATTGGAGCTGTTGGAAAGAAGACTAATCCCTGGGGATTAGCACTGTCTCCTGTTTTGATGAGCTGACCTGTGAGAATCTGCAATAATCATAGTTTTCTGCTGAAGGGGTGTTTTAAAAGGATTTAGGCTGCGTAGCTGAAGAGGCTTTGGTGTATTAAGTGAGGTTGATAAACTCAGTCCCACTGAAGGTGCGAGCGAGTTGGTTACTATCTGTTTTATACTTTGATTGTTTATTTAACAGCAAGGAAGTAACCACAGTAATCTTGCCTTCCTTTCTCTTTGTCCCTAGACATTCCCATAGTCCTTTTCTGGTAAGGTTACTAGATGTCTGGCAAAAGAAGGACATGCCCTTCTTTCTGTCCTCATGTCCTCCATCTGGCATGCATATCCTTAAAATCAAATATTGTCTGACTTTTTGAGTGTCTTGTGTGGTTTTTTTTTTTTTTTTTTTTTTGATTTTAGACTGTTTTCACAACAGTCATCATTCAGACTTTCATGTAAAGTGACCTTGTAAATTGCCTGATTATTTCTTTCTCTCATCTTTTGGCAGCCTAGGTTTACATTACTTATTTCCTGATTCCAGCCACTGGCTTCAGTCCAACCCTTTCAGATCTATGATTAGTGTGGTCTGTAGATCACATGACTTGTCATACATTTCTTTGGTGAAATTTGAAAAGTGTATCGTTATCAATTCTGTTATTGCTAGCATACATTCTTGAAAATAAAGATTTGTTGGAAAAATATTGATTGAAAAACCAGGCTTTCTGATACTGGGAGAAGTAATTTCATATACTTTCATGTACACTTTTTTTTGCAGTTTTTCACTGTAGTTTTTGTCACAGATGCCAAGAAAGTTAGACAGTTAGTGTGTCCTCCTTTCCCCCCATTTGTCCTCCTTTCCAATTGTCCATGTCCTCCTTTGCCTGTTCAGCTATCTGGTAATCCTTTTCTTTGGAGACCTGATTTGCTGTTGCTTCTGATTGACTGTCTAGTTTAGTGGATTGTTGGCAATGGTACCCAGCTTGAAAGACAAAAATTGGGATGAACTGGCTAGCTTTAATTCCTGACACTGGGACTGTCTGTTCTTAAAGATTGGATATCTAACTACTTTTGCATGACAAAGTGACATCATTTTCTTGAAGACACAGTATCTTACACATGCAGCAGCAGTCCACCAGATGTTTCTTTTGTTCAAACAATGGAGAGATTCAAAGGGTTTTCAAAATTATACCAGGATATGGACAAATATAAGCACTGGGAAAAACCAAATTGTATTAGTTGGGCAGGAAATAATGTTACCTTGTTTTGGAGAAGCAAAGCTTGTCATTTTTAGGGAAAGGCTTTTTAAGGAGCAACTGAGGAGACAGTATTACTTGGTGATGTTTATTGCTGGTATGACCAATAAATGAAGCTGGGATGGCCAGAAATGTGAATAGTAGTCCTTTAAGCAAGGTTAGACAGGCCTCATGCATCTCCTGGGTCTAGTCAAATGAATCTACAGCAAAGGAATGAATATAAATCTAAAATTATCATTGATTTATTGTTCATGATGAAAGATTGAGAGAGATGGTACAAGGATGATGAAAATTTCTGAATGAGGGACAGATGGACATACATTTCATAGTGTGAAGAATGGATTTTTGAAAAAAGAAAAAAGAAAGGAGTGAAAGAAATCATACTGAAAGCAGAAAGACTGCAGGAAGAGAAAGTACAAGTATTGTATGAGAAAGTATTAGAAGTCAGATTCAACTCCCCAAAGAATGAATGGAAAGTGCATGTAAGGAGAGAGAATGTGCAAACTGCTTGGAATAGAGTGATAGGAATTATGTTACACAGTACTGCAGAAATCTGAGGAGGTATGCCCAATGTAAGGAATGGAAAATGATGCTCATTAAAAGTTACAGAAGCTGCAGATGAGAAAAAATGCATATAAGGCCGCAAGAATTGCAGAAGGTGAAGATAAAGAAAGATAACTGCATAATGTGTATAGAGACAAAAAGATAGTTGCAGAGAATGTAATCAAATGGAGCAAGGAATGACAGAGTTTCAAAGAGAAATAGAAAATGCAGAGTGCTTTTGATAGAACTGTTTTGAAAGTGGGTGAAGAGTGCTGAATGGAATCTGCTAAAACTCTTGTGTCTGTTTGATTGTTTGTGACCTTCAGTTGGGCAAAATGGTGCATCATAGGGCAACAATTTTTGAACCAAGGTATTTCAAATGGGCTAACTTACAGAATGCTGGGACTCATTACTCCTGTGGGAATGAAACGTGATCCTCATTTCCAGCGCTCCCTGACAGCTTCCCACAAGTCATTGGGGAAGCCGCCAGGAAGTCTAAACTCAGTTGAAGATGGCAGAAAGTTGCAAGTCCAAGGCCAGCAGGCAGGTAATTGGCTGCTGCTCGGTGGAGGAGGAAGTGAGGGGTGCATGAGAGGTGCAGGAGGGAGGGAAGGAAGGAAGAGAGAGGGAGGAGAAGGGAGAAAGGGAAGAAGGAAGGGGAAGGGACTGAGGGAGGGAGGGAAGGAAGGAAGGAAGGGGGAGAAAGGGAGTAAGGAAGGTGAAGGGAGGGAGGAAGGAAGGAAGGAGAGGGAGGGAGGAAGGTCTCTGACGCTCCCTGCCAGCTACCTACAAAGAAAGTCAATGGGGAAGCCATCAGGAAGTTGGAAGCCATCTTGCTCCTACTGCTTTTTTGACCATCCATGGTCATTCTGTTTCTCTATTTATTTATTAAATTTATTCACTGCCTATCTCTCTAAGGAAATATCTCTGAAACAATGACCCAATGGGTCCTGGGTTGTCCAGTTAAAACTAAACACAATGAAATGATTTCAGATGAAACTGAAGTGTGAATATGCTGGAATATGCAGTCTTTAAAGATTTGTATGGGTATGATAATGATATGTCAAAGAGTAAAACTGGACCAAATGTTAAAAATGTTAGTGACCAAGGAAAAAAACAATGAAATGTAAGTCATAAATACTATGAGAATATTGAAAATTGCTAAGTCTGCCCCTGTAGACCTGTAGTGTAATGGGATAAATGTTAAAATATTGATATGGTTTCCTTATGGAGTGGCTATGCAACTTGTTTAATTTGCCTATGCAGGCTGCATCTGTGCCCAAAGACTGGAAAAATGTTGTTACTGTTTCCCCATTCAGCTGGAATGGTAGCAAGGATGAATGCAAAAACAACAAGGGGTGGTTCATTGTGTCTCATTTGGCAGAATTCTGGTCAAAAGGAGGGAGAGCAATGAGCAAAATGTGGAATATGCGGTGCAGCTTTATGCTAGCCCAGGGTGTGCATAGCAGATTTTTTCCCATTGGCAGGTCTTTGAGAAATAAATGAATATGAGGGAGTTTACTGCATGATTATTATTTCAGATAAAGCCTTTGTTAAAGTAAATACAGGTAGTCCTTGCTTTACAACCATTCATTTAGTGATGGTTCGGACTTACGACAGTGCTGGAAAAAATGACTGGTCCTCACACTTACGACCGTTGCAGCATCCCTGCAGTCGCATGATCACGATTTGGCACTTGGCAACCAGTTCGCATTTATGACCGCCACAGCATCACGTGGTCATGTGACCACCATTTTCGACCTTCTTGGCTGGCTTCAGACAAGCAAAATCAATGGGAAACTGTGTGATTCACTTAACGACTACTTGGCTTATTGCCCATGGTGATTCACTTAACAGCCGCAAAAAAGCTCGTAAAATCAGGTCAGATTCTGTCAGGAATATAGAGCGAAGAACCACGCTGAGATCAGAAGACTGAGCTCTAGTGTTTATTGTTCTACTCTACTGTGCAGAATCCAGCCAAACTGAGAAGGCACCAGCAAACCCTACCAGGAAAGCCCAGAAGGCTAAGGCGGGTCTTTTCTGGACCTCTTGATTGGGAGGGAAAGAGATTCGGCACTGCGCGTGCTCTTTTCCCCCTGGAGAGGGCCCCCCTCTTCTTCACCAGCCATCTCCATAACAGATTCACTTAAAAGCCACTTCGCTTAGCAGCCGAAATTCTCATCCATGTGTGGTCATTAAGTGAGGACTACCTGTATGCCCGAGTTGTGGAATGTATTGCATGCAATATGGAGGTTAAAGTTGGGTGTTGAATGCAGTCAGCGTAGTATATGATGAAAATTAAACTTGCATGAGACCAATTGAAATGATTAGTGAGTGATTCAACAACGAGGAGGGAATAAAACAAGGATGTGTACTGCCCCTTGTTAATTTAATGTAGGTATGGATAAATATATGAGGAATGCTTATGCTGACAGCAGAGTTATGTTGGCTGGAGATGTGAATGTACATTAACATTTGTATGTAAGTGATGCCATATTGTTGGCTGAGAACTCAAAAGATTTGCAAAAAATGTTAGATTACCGGTTGCGTTGTGTAATATTGTACATACATACTTACAGTATATATGCCAGTTTGATGTAGTGGTTAAAGGCACCAGGCTAGAAACTGGGAATTCTAGGCCTCCCTTGGGCACGAATCACCCTCTTTCAGCCCTGTGAGGAAGGCAATGGCAAATGACTTCTGAAAAATGTTGCCCGGAAGGAGTCAAGAATATCTCAAAGGCACAATAAATCCAATCAGTGGGTGTGCGCGTGTGCATGCGTGTGTGTGTGTGTGTTTGTAAAATTAAGGCTAACCTTCTTAGGTAGTGAGTGAGGCAAGTGCCCTGGGCTGTAGAATCTGGGTGATGAGCAAATGGTAGTTTAGTGCTGAAGGACAGAGTTGTGTGTGCGATATGATCTGCCCTGCATTCCCCAAGTCTGTCTTGGTGTGTATGATGAAGCACACTGTTCTGTTGCCAGTATTACGTCACCTGTCTAAGCGATCGGGTCACCTCCTCTTGTTTGGTTGCTTGGCTTTATCACAATCAGCAGCTGTCTGCTAGGAGGAATTTAAGCTGAAGGCTCGGCGGCACAGGTACGATCGCGACTTTGCATTCTCAGCTAATGGGAGGCAGAGGAGCAAGGCAAAGCCAGCATGGGCAAAGAGAAATCTCTCCTTGCTCAGATGCACTTGATTTAGGTTTCCTTCTTCTTTCCAACTAGCTCCAATATTTGCACTCCAACTCGGATTTTTTGCTCTGAAATAGTGGCTCTTTGACCTCCTGCTTCTCTCAATGTACATAACATGCAGTGCTGTTAAATAATTCCTTTTGAGGATTTTTGGTCTCCCCTGAATTTCCATCATTTAGATTCATCATTACTGTGTTTTGCTTTTTGTACAAATACCAGGAGCATTCTTTTCCTTTGTAACAAATCCTAATTGTTTATAGGAAGTAACTGAGGTAAAGCTAATGCTTGCGCCTGCCTGCCTGCCTGCCTGAATCCTTTTTTTTTTTTTGAGATTTCAGAGGAGAGAAGAGAGTTGCTCTTCCTGTCTATAATAGAATTCCCAAATGGAAAAATTAACAACCACAAAGAAAGCAGATTGTTTTCTTGTTCCAATACGGTACTTCAGTTGCACATCCTGAGGTTTCCCCTCTGAATTCTCATTGGCTGGAAGCAGGTGAGTCCTGAATTCTGGAAGAATATTTCTGACAGAAGGAGGTTTCCTTACATTATGCAGTTAGTGCATTCTCACATATGGCAGGCATGGGAAAAATTGTATTTCTCCTTGCTTGTTACGTGACTGCTAATTCTGAGAAGACAAGCAGATGATGGGAAATAAAAGCATCATCCTGGCAGATAAAGTCATCTATCTGCAGTCTTTAAAGATTTGTATGGGTATGACAATGATATGTCAAAGAGTACAACTGGACCAAATGTTAATGTTTGGATGCCACTTGGGCAGAGTCCTTTGTGGTGAGTGAGGCATCTCCTTGAGCTGGTATTTGGGATTCATTTGATCTTGTGGAGTCTGAGGAAGTGAATTGGGTCCCCTATATTCTGGATTTTGTGGCCCCCAACTGATTTAGATGGCTATGGCTGGTTCCAGGAGATAGCCAATGCCTCTCTGGGGGAGCGTAGAATGCCACTTGCATTAAATGAGATGGTAGAGAGTGCTGACTTCTAGCCTATGGCCATAATAATAAAGATAACGATGGCAGAAAATCCTATTCTGAAGAGACTCTCCCTGTACCCAGCTGCACTTCACAATTTTTACCTAGTTTCCAGTCTTCCCTTCCTTGCGAAGAAGGTAGCAAATCAGATACAGAGGATCCTAGTGGAAACAGATTATCTGGATCCTTTTCAGTGAGGATACAGACCTCATCATGGAACAGGAACAGCATTGGTCCCACTGGCTGATGATCTGCATCAGAGAGGGGAATACACCCCTGCTGGTCCTGTTAGATCTCTGAGCAGCATATGATACCCTCAATTGTGGAATGCTTCTGGAGGAGGTCGGAGTAGAGGCACCATTTTACAATGGCTCTGCTTCTACCTCAATGGGTGTTTTCAGTTAGTGGTCTCAGGGAGTAATGCACAACTCTTGGGAACTCCAATGTGTAGGTTCTCCAGGTTCAGTGCTTTCCCCCATATTATTAACACCTACATGAAACTGCTTGGGGAGGTGACTTGCTAGTTTGTAGGGAGCCATGGAGATTGTCTTGGGGAAAATGTTCAGAAGCCATTACAAAAACAAAGAATGCACAAGCATGTCTTGAGTCCTGGGAAAGGAGAAAGCATTAGGAAGACACTCAGATAGGCTTCTCCCTGACTTCCTGGGGTGTAAGAGGGAGGGAAGGGAAAACAGATTCAGATTTATATATAATATAAATTATAACATAGAAATATAATATAGCCTACCTCAATAAAGCATTGTTCTAGTCTACTTGTGGAGTTTCCTGATTTGGATAACTTCAAAGGGCTGATACAGTTTGGGTTGAGATGTCATTAATATACCAATCACTCATGCCTTGGTCATCTCCTGTTTGGACTTCTGCAATACGCTGTACATAGGAAACCATCTAGAAGATGTGACTTCTGTAGAGTGCAGCAGCGTAGGTTGTAATGGGCACACCTTGGTACGCCCATATAGCAGCACTCTTCTGTGAACTGCATTGCCTCCTGGTAGGCTTCTGGGAGCAATTCAGGGTGCTGGTTTTCACCTATAAAGCCTTGCGTGGAACAGAACTGGGTTATTTGTGGAACTGCCTATCCCCTTTTGAATGTGTTATTTAACTGTAGAATGTGTTATACACATTCCAGTAGTTGGACAGGATACGCATGCTCCATGTCTGTTCCCTGTCATCTCATGGGACCTAGGAGACATGCCTTTTCTGTTGCTGTGCTGGCCCTTTGGAATGAGCCCTTATCCCCATCCCTGTGCTAGTGGTCCCAAACCTACTAGTCTTTTGCAGAGCCATGTAAACCTGGCTGTTCTGATCATGGATAGTGGCTTCTTATTTATATTGGTTTTACTAGTATGCTGCCCAGAGTCATACATTTTGAGTTGCACAGCCTTATAAATTCTTTAAACAAAATAAAATAAAGTGGACACCCATCTATACATATATAAATGGGAGGTGGGAGCATTACGTACACCATCTTGAAACAAGTTTGCCGGTTTTCTCCTGTGGCCTCTTTTGGCACTATCCATATTGTTACAGGGGGCTGCCTAAGCTCCTCGAGTTGCTTGTTGGGTGTGCGTGTGTGGAGTTGAATGCAGAAAGAAGAAACATCTGTAAATATCATTCTCCACATCCCCCCCCCCCCTTCAAGATGGAGTGTTCAGGAAGGAGCTAATCCAGTCTTTTTACGATAAGCTAATCTCGTGCACAAACATGAGTGTAACACTTGCACCAAGTGAGATTATAGGCTAATCTAATCTAATCTAATCCAATCCAATCCAATCCAATCCAATCCAATCCAATCTAACCATGGTTCCGCTGCCCTCCTTTTTATCCCAAGTTTATTACTTGTATTTTCTTTATCATCAAATATGCCATAGTTTGAAACTCAAATCTTGTATGTACAAAGATGCATATCCTCTCCGATCATTCCTGTATGGTGAGATCCACTGAACCGGTAAAATAAACATACATGCACTTCCTGGTAGCGCCCCCTGCCACCCTCCCCCCATGCTCTGTCTTGAAATACTTTGTAGTCTGTATATGGTTGTGCTTATGGTGGTAATATGACAACATAGTGTGATCTGTTCTTGAGGGAGATTCAGAGCGTTCTGCTTGCATTAGAATGAATTGCTCATAAGTTTAATTAATTGCTCATTAAGTGTGGCACTGGCACTGAGGAGAGTCAGGTTCAAATCTGCCTTCAGCCATGGAAGTTCACTGGGTGACTTTGGGCCAGTCACTTGCCCTCAGCCCAGCCTACCTTTACAGGATGTGTGGAAGAATAGGAAGAAGGAATGCCTTGTAGGCTGCCACGAGCGCCTCGGAGAAAGACTCCTGTGTGCTGTTTGGAGAAAGAACAGAATTTTAGCTCATGGAACAGGACAGTATTAGTCATGTGTTCTTTTGTCATGTCAATCTGTTGAGTGTTTAGTTTACAGCATTTATTTCCTCCCTTTTGGTCTGACAAAAGTGAGGAATTTCAAGCCTCGGAACTCTTTTCTGTGGTGTGTGTGAAATGAACCGTAGGATTATGCTTTGTCAAAAGATTCAGAACAATGTGCTTTAGAGGCTTCAGCAAAAGACGGTTTGGAAATCCAGAGAGATTGTGTTGCTATTTTCAATGGAAGGCGTTCAGATTGTTTTATTTCCTCTGTGCGTGGGCAGAGACACACACAAAAAAAGATAGAATAGCATAGAGCATCAACTTCCCATAGACACTTAAGTGTTTTTGGCTTTTCTGTGCCTCTTGGTCTCAGTATTTCTGTAGTCTCTCATTCGTGCACATGCATAAGAACAATTTTTTTGCAGGACCAGATGTATCTTAACAGTGTTAATTCCTGATGGGAGTAAATATGTCACAACAGTTTTCGCAGTTATTTTCATCTTACTGTAACAATTGTGCAAGGGTGTGTTCTTACATAATCAAAGATGTTTGTGTCTTGCTGGGTGGGAGAAGTGCAGTATAAAACCAGGTTCCACTGTGTTGTACATCGGCATGACTAATTGGTGGTTACTGGATGACTGCATCTGGTGGCGCAAAAGGCATTTACAGTTTACAATATAGAAGTAATGATATTTGATACGTGCCCAGGCAAACTCTGAAACACTCCACTGGTGATTAGGTAGCCCAGATATTACTACAGCATTGCATGTTTTGGCATTAACCCATACTCTGGCATCTGAAATGAGGACCTCTGCTTTGGACTTCGTGTCTGTTTCTTAGCTTTTGGCTTTCTAGTGGCAAAACTGCTGTTTTGGCCAAGTTGTTTAAAACAGGATGAAGATCAGGCCTGATTATTAAAAAATTCCTGCCCAGATTCTCTCTCGCTCTCTTGCTGAAGATTGCCTTGGTTTGACTCAAAGAATGTTGCATCTTTACAACTACTTTTATAAAAGACTGGAAACCCTTTATATACTTTTTGTTGAAAATGAATAAAAATGAACTGCTGATTTTGGGATTTATTGATTAAAAAGGTTTGTTTATGGGAAAAGGGAACTATGATATGCTGTATGGGAGGGTGGAGATGATAATCGCTGTGTTTGTAACTGTTGCAAAGAAGATCAGAAGTCGCTTCTTTAGATCTTTTTCTTGCTTTTTTGTTATTTTTCACTTTTTCTTTTACCCTTTTATAATCTTTTTCTATTTCTTTTATGTTTCTGTAGTTTTTGAAATCTTTGTAAAAACTTCTTTTAATAAAAATTATTTGTATAGAAAAGAATGTTGCATCTTCTAATTAGCAGCAGGATTTCTGTTCATTGCACTGCTTAATTATTCAGGATTATTTATGTAGCTTGTGGCACTTGGAACTGACATTGTTTCTATCTTTGTGCCAAAATGTATGTATGTATATTTGTGACAGGCTGCAAACTGTGATACATCTGGCATGTTTGGCAAATGGTGGGCTCACATTCCAAAACAGGACCCATCAGTGGATTCCATCAGTGGATCCAATACTGGGATCCTTTTAGTGAGTGAATTCCTCTCGCCTCCGCTTCTGACAGAGCAGTGCTATGATTAGACTCAGAGCCATTGTGTAGAATTAAAAGGGGTTGTGGTTGCAATCACCCAGCCTACCACTTCTCATATTGAAGCCAGACCATGAAAATACTGTTTGGAGGAATTTTTTTTAAGCTCCTGTTTATGTGAACCCGCTGCCAAGATGATGTAGTGAAGGAGCTTGCACGAGTACCTTGCTCTGGGTTCACTAACACTTAGCATCAGCCCTCACAGCAGATGCAGATGACTGGGAGATGTATGGAACATTTAGTTTCTAGGAAGAATAAAATACTTCCGCCTGACTTGCCTAACTTTATTTTATTTTGAGAGATCTGTAAAGCCACTTCTCATAGCTTGTGACTGTGGGTGGTGCGCAACAATAAGAATCAGAAAAGAAAATCAAAATCAAAAACTGATCATCCACTTGTTTGTTTGATCGGACGGTTGCCCTGGTTTTTTTTTTAATAGTGTATCCCTCCTTATAGAAATGGTGATAGTGAAGAATGTGCATTAATGTGCATTAATACCATCAAGAAGCAAACATGTTGCTCTCCTTTAATGTGCCCTACTGTTTAAATGGAAGTGACCAGTTCTCCATGTTGCACTGAGTTTTCAGGCTTTGAATTGTGATTTACCAATGGTGCTGGTAGGATAAAAATGACACAGTAGCACATTTTCTAATGACATTCTGGGAATGAAGGATGAGGCTAGCCAGAGTTCCCCTCTTGTTGCAGATCATGGAAGCTTTTATCAATTTAAATCAGTGTTTCTCAACCTCAGCAATGTTAAGACGGTTGGCTGGGGAATTCTGGGACTTGAAGTCCGCACATCTTAAAGTTGCTGAGGTTGAGAAACACTGATTTAAAAGAAAGAAGTTAGGAAAAAAGTAACACATTTCCCTCCTATGCCACAGTAAATTCTTTCCTTGTAAAAGGTGCCAGGTGGTGCACTGTTCCTTGTTCTCTAACCCAGACACTGTCCAAAATACTAAAAAGCTCTGAAACAATATACTGTATAAAAATGCACAGGAGTTCAGTAGGGTATATCTATTCAAATTCCAAATGCAATTTTAGTTTAAAAATAGTACTGAGGTGGTTCCTATAACCTAGACCTGTAATTATATTAAAAATGCAATTTGTATGCAGGGAATTAAAAAAACACTTTTTAAAAAGTGATTGTATGATCCTTCCTTCCTTCCTTCCTTAACAGCATACAACAGTTTCTCTGCTCTTTTGTTTTCTTTATATATATGTAATGAAGTATATGCATGCTGTGACGCATACATATCTGCCATAAAACTCTTGCTGGACTTTTTTGGATTTATCAAAATGGTTATTGCCCAAAACTGATTCTTTTGAAGTCTGTGAAGCCATTTTAAGCAGTTCACAAGAGCATATAAAGTTTTATTCCAAGTTCCCTTTGGCTAAGATGAATCTGGCTAATAATCTTTGGAGTTGGTGGTTCCTTATAAGCCTTAAGTGTGGGTGTGTAATATAGAAGGAAAGTGTTTAATGTTTATAAGATTGCCAAAACTCAACACTTTAATCCAATTCAACAGTCTCCTCTGACTTCACTTTGGCTAAGGAATAGCTGTTTCACTGCATGCCTGGTCTGAGTTTTATTCTCTTATGGAACAATAGGATTGAAGTAATCCTACTCTTCCTGATGGAATAATATATAACCCAGAAGAATGTAGCCTGATCTCATCCATGTATGCTTACAAATATGCAGAATTTGTAACAAAGCAAATTCAGATATTTGTTTGATATTGCAAAGGCTTTTTATTCTTCCAACTCAACAGAAAGTTTGAAGGAAACTAAGTAAAGGGTCTCAGGACTCTGTCTGTCTTTTGCTCAGCAGACTAGTTCTCCAAAAACTAATCAGAATGGGATCAAATTGGATGTGTGGGGGAGAAGCTGGCAAAAGAAGTCTCTGGCTCAAAATGGGCCAGCCTCCAATTGCTACTGCTGATAAAGAGGTTAGAAACAATTACAGGAGCCATGTTCTACATATTTTCCCTCCCTTGTTGTTCTTTCCAAACCAACAGAAAATTGGAAAGAACACACACTGGGGAATTTTTAAAAAAAAAAATGAGATTTTTTTCCTTCATAGCCCTTGGTCAGATGTGGCCTATTTTCAAATTCAATCTATTTTGGGGGGGCGGGGGGGCTGGATTCGCATATCACACCAAATCTGGTCCCACTCTCTTCACATTCAGAGTGTTAGCCTGCTGATGTACTGACAGTCAGATGAACAGACTCCCATAACTACTTTCACATTTTTTCCCAACATTCTGCTGGGTTGGAAAGAGAAAGGTAAGACTTCTGTGTCTTAAATAGTTGTATAGAAAATGTTTTTCAGCAGGTTTAGCTCAATATTCCAGTTATAGTTGCTGAAGCTCCCTCACAGAGAATTTCCATCACCGTCATGTCACAGAGAATTTCCATCACTGAACTCAGCACAGGAAATTCTAGCTGGAAAGTTTGGGCCTTTGCAAACATAATTAAGCAGAGATGAAAAATATCTCCCAGATAACCATTGTCCTTGCCAGTGTTGGGTTTTTCAAACTCTTCTGCTTTTTTGCTTTCCAGTACTAAAGATTGCAATTAATTCTTTGTTTCCTTCCTTTTGTGTAAAATACTATTGATATTTTAAAAACTTAAAAAAAAAATATTTATGACTTCAAATAATCAAGCAGACTTTTCAGGCAGCATCTCTATTGTGTGGTCTTGGTGATGGTATGAGTGCCAAAAACATGACTGAACTCTCAGAAATAATATAGCATGTAAGATTTCAGTGATTTCACCCATGGCAACTTGTGAAATCTCATATATGACTGCTGAAATCTTGTGAGCTTTGGTGCTTTTGTGAGATTTTAGCTATTGTTAATTTTCAAAATTAATTTTTATTTCATGATAGGGTTTGTTGCCATTTGGGGTGAGTATAGGCACTTGTTTTGCAGTCTCCAAGAATCGGATATGATTGAATGGATTAAAAAAATAATAATTTAGGAGTACATCTTTATGTGCCTCTAAAATATTCCTTTAAAATGGAATTGGGATAAAATTAGGGTAGTTTTTAAAACATGGTGAAGTAAAATTAAAAAAATATTCTATAATCTGTATATAATTGCTTTGGTGTATATTCTCTTCATGAAGGGACACGGTGGCGCTGCGGGTTAAACTGCTGAGCTGCTGAGCTTGCCGATCGGAAGGTCGGCGGTTCAAATCCGCATGATGGGGTGAGCTCCCATAGCGAGTCCCAGCTCCTGCCAACCTAGCAGTTCAAAAACATGCAAATGTGAGTAGATTAATAGGTACCGCTTCGGCGGGCAGGTAATGGCGTTCCGCTTAGTCATGCAGGTCACATGACCACGGAAGTGTCTACAGACAAACGCTGGCTCTTCGGCTTTGAAATGGAGATGAGAACCACCCCCTAGAGTCGGACACGACTGGACTTAATGTCAAGGGAAGCCTTTACCTTTACCTATATTCTCTTCACATTTTGATCATCACTGGAGGCTCATTGCTAGATGAAATTGTATAGGGTTGTGGTGACCGAATAGCATGAGCTGACATTACATGATTGTATATTGAGAAATAGTGTTGATTCCCATCAACCTCTTTTATAAAGTTGATGTAATTGCTCCTTATATTCCATCTTGGTAACAGGATGTTTCTGCATTATCTTATTGTGAATGAAAATAAAATCTTGCTTCCAAACATTTATTTTCAATTCTCAATTATCAGTGCAGGAAATTGTTATTATGTCTTCTGATGCATTTCACTCTACTGGAAAAATACAATTTGGTTTACTTTCAAATAGCAATCCTGGTTAATTTCCTATATAGAACTCTTTCTATAGTCCCTGAGATATTTACAGATGGTGCTTAAAAGTTTGTAAACGCTTTTGAATTTTCAGTTTTTCTGCATAAATGTGACCTAAAACATCATATACTTGTGTTCTCTATGCAAGTCCTAAAACTAGATAAACAAAACACCAGTTACTGAAAGCAGACATTTTGCATACTTTTGCCACACAGAAATATGTAGCTTTGGATCATTTTCCTCAGTAAATAAATGAACAACTATAATGTTTTTGATTCATTTCTTGTCTGGGTTCTCTTTATCTCCTTTGGTGGAGAACAGATCACCTTGTAGCTGATACGTATATGGATAGCTTCATTCACCAGTGGCATCATAGAATTAGTGTAAGGCTTTGAAGCAAACACTCCCCCTTTCCGGGCCCTTTAATAGTGACTTTTATTTTTTAAATCCAAGTTTTCACGTGATAGCCTAGATTAAATCCATTATCAGACCTTTAGATTTGGTTTTATTAAGGCAAATAATTAGCTGTGAACATATTTCAGGTATTTTAAACATGTCCCTTCTTTGTTGTGAAAAATTACATAATCACCAAACATTCTCATATTCAAAGCAATGCAAAGAAGGACTTTAGCACCTTGCTGATCAGTGTAACAGGGATCAAAATGTGTTATCTTTCCTACATTATGACTTTTTAGAATGGAACCTTACACTGTTTCTTCAGTATATGGGCACCGAAGGGAATAAAACTTCCAATAATGTGCCTCCCCTAGTTCCCTTTGTTTCAAAGTTACTGCAATTCCGAGTGGAGGGGATAAAGATACATGGGCTGAAATAAAAGCAGAAAAATGCAGCAAGATGTTGGAAGCATGACTTATTCTTGGATGATGCCTTTGTTGTCCTGATGTTGCTAGGAGATGAACCATTCTGCCTAGTCATTAAAAATGAGAGTGGCTAGGCTGAAGGAGATGAGGGAAAGGTGGAGATGATGCAAAGGTATAAGAAAAAGTTTCTGCATTTAGATTTGTTTATAAATTGTCCCTCTCATTTTGATCATCATTTGATCTTTGCTCTGGTCTACACAGAAAACAGTATTGCCTATATTTACACCTGGTGTTTCTTCTTTTGAAGATCTTTCGGATGAAACAACTTTTGGAGGCATGTGAAGCCTGTATTTAATTCATATTTGGATCAGATTATTCAGTATGGATAAAATGTTTTGAATACAGTGCTTAGTGTTATAAAAAAAATTATAAAAAACAAAGCTTGCTGTGGGAAGTGTACTGGATATGTACATTTTATTAAACTTAGGAAAGCTTGATAAATGTTCACCAATTGGTTGCCTTCAGCAACTAAGAATCACTTACGTGAAACTGCAAAAGGAAATCCAATATACTCTTAAGAAAATTGACTTTGTTAATTCTTTGACACTGTTAGACTATTATTATACTATACTATTAATATTAATATTAGTAACATTGACATTGTTACCTGCCTAATCCCATTTATTTATTTAGAAAACTTATATGGCTGCCTATCTTATACATGGTTATAAGTCCTTGAGGCTAGTAACAGTTTATTGTTAATATAATGTAACAGTTTGTCAGATCCATCTTTCACTTTAAAAATGATACATTGTTATAGAGATAAAAAGATCTAATTGAAAAACCAAATACAGATATTGAAATACTGGTACACAAATGCAGGAAAATAGAAACATTTAAGAGGCTTTATAAAGAACCAGAACTTAGAACTTAAAGGAATAGGTGCTTGGCATTTGTCTTAGGAGGACTATTTATCTGTATTGTTTCTAGATCTTGTTCCTTGTAAATGCTCATTGTCCATCATGCGAAAGTTGCAATTGAAGCAAGACATCAAGTTTAGAATGAAGCAGTGGAGTTCCTTCTATATATTTCAGTGGCTATGAAAGGCAGGAATCTATGTATGCTTCCCTTGAGGGAATGATTTCAAGGAAACGTTCTATTTGCATGGAGCCCTGGCCAAGTTTGGATCTCATAGATAGGATGCAGTTGAATATCAGATCCGTACAATACTGCATCAGGTTGATTTGAAAGAGGTGTATATCAAAACAGAGCTAAATCTGGATCTGACCCCAAATGTACAGTACTGTAGATCTTCATGAGCAAAAATGAAAAGCAGAAAAGCAGACTTGCTTGCAAAAATTGAATCATTTTCCCCAAAGCACTCCTTATGAGCCTAACTGGAGGTTGTATGAAAAAAAGAGGAAAAGGTATAGTTTTATGTCTGTCAGTTTTAATTTCTAATCAAAATTTTTAGCTTCTTTCCAGTCACAATGACTTGGGGAAAGGGGTGTTGAAACAGTACATGTCAGGACTCTTTTATTGTTCAGCTCTCTTTGTTGCTTCATTCTCAGGTGCAAGAATATTAAAAATTTCATCGAAGTCTTTGGATCATGTTAGAGTGTAACACTGTGTGCTTGCTTGGAAGACACTAGATGCTCAAATACTTCTTTGTATGTTCAGTATTTATTGTTCACCCTTATTATATTGCACTTTCTGTGCTTTTAGTGCCAGCTTTCTGTGCTTTGGGCCAGAAAACAAAGAAATGTTTACTTTTTCTTCTCACCAGCAGAATTTGCCAGCACTAAAGGCCAAAGCAGAGTGTGTCAGGGCTGCCTGAGGAACCCCAATTCCCTTCTGTGCCCAGCATGTGCCCAAGAGTGCAAGGAAGAGCAACCCTGATGCTGGGGGCAAGTTTTCTCCTATTGGAGTCAGTGGCAGAGATCTTTTCAAAAGTTCCTCCTGTTCTATACCTGGCCCTTTTATTCATCACACCTTTACATTTGTACAACATTTCATTATTTCGCAGGGAAAAATTGTGTGACCAGAAGAAATACTGCAGAGGTGGGAGCAGGGCATCTATCGTAATTAAGGCAGATTCCTTAAGCCAGGCATTCTCAGGCTTTGTTCCATGGAACCTAGGGGTTCTGGGAGAAGACGATGGGGTTCTGGGAGAGACTAAGAGGGGAAAAAAAAAGATGACTCAAACACAACCATCTTTCTCTTATTTGCCTTCTGTCTCTTGCTCTTGATCAGAAGTTCTGGGTTTTTTTTTTCTTTTGATTAACAGGCTCTGCAATCCAAAAAAGTTTGAAAAGCCACGTCTTAAGCTAACAGGAAAATTTAGAAGGAAAATGGCAGAATTAGACTGTCAAGTCAACAGACTAGAGTGAAGAAAGAGCTGGCCATAGATAAGAGGTGAGAAGAGCACTAAATGCTGCTCACTTTCCCAGTTGTCTTATATTGTTAAGAAAACTAACCTGTTTTTAGGGTGAAGTACGTCCCATCACTATGGTTCTTGAGGCCATTTTTCTGAAGGACACCCAGCCTGCTTATCAGGAATCCTGGTACTGCAGAGTTGTGGACGACTGACATAACTATGACTCAGTTCCACATGCATAAGCGTAGCTGCTATTTGGTGCTGCTTTCTCTCTGGTTTGCCAAGGCTTAGTATGTTCCAAGTGCAATGCAGGCTTTCCTATTATGTTTCACAGCTGCGCTATAGAAATATGATTTAGTTGCATAGCAAGTATTTGGGGTAGAAAAGGCAGCAGCTGTGTGGAGGTTTGCTAGTGAATCATAGTTGCATCTTAAGGGAGCTTTGCTCTGCCAGATAAATAGCCCTGACAGGACCTGTACTATGTAGGCCTGTCATTTGGCAACCATCAATAACATATATTTCTAAAAGAAAATGTCAGCTGTGGAATTAATTCTTCTTTTCCCATAGTAGGTAGTCCTCGTTTAGCAATTGCCTTATTTAGTGACAGTTTGCAGTTAACGCTGGTGATGAAAAAGTAACTTTGTGACCAGTCCTCGCATTTACGACCTTCGCAGGTCTGTAAAGCAAAGGAATGCTGAAGTAAGATCATAAGCACAGTCATGGATTCACTTAGCAACCGCTTCACAACGACCAAGTTGTCAGTCTCAGTTGTGATCACTAAATGAGGACTACTTGTATTCCTTTCCCAGGATCAAAGCAGCATTGTCTTCTTTACTGTTCACTTTTATACTTTCTAAGTATCTAAAAAAGAATATTTAACATTACTTCACTATCCCGAGTACTTCAACACTTGTTTCATGACACAAAATACGCAAATTCAAATATGCTGATGTATTATAGCGCATATGAAGACAGGTCCATAGTAAGATGTATTGTTCTTTTTGGTGGAAAAGATGGATAAAATGTGGCTTCTTGTGTAACAGACTGCTTAATATTGTGCTTTCATAATTATATGTTCACTTAACCATGAGTTGTATCCATGTGATCTTATCTGTGCTTTACCTTGGCTTAAATTTCTTCTGATTTTCTTCTTCCCTCCAGTTTTTACCTTTAGAGCACTGAACTGTAGATGCCACAGCATATTGAAATAGTATAGCACCAAGCTTCCTTCTGCAGTGCATGAGGAATAGCAGAACAAAAGATAGGATTGAGTGAAGGTGGATGAAACGCTTAGCAAGAAACCTATTTATCATCATTCTGATACCAGGCTTAGAATGAACTAATGTGTTAGGGAGAATACAACTATCTTAGTAGACTGATGGGAAAATGTAAACTTATTTCATAGATTACATCATAGTGCTAGTCTGTTTAAATTGTAACATAGAAGACTCAACCATTGTTGATGATTGCTCCCTCTAAAATGGATGGGAAATCTCTGGTTCTTCAAATGTTGCTGAATTACCATTCCTGACTAGCAGAGCTAATGGGAAGAAAGCTGGGAGTTCTAGTTGAGAAACATCTGGAGGGCCACAGATTATTCCACTCCTATTCTGAAAGATGGTTCCAAGGGGGGCTGGCTACAGCATGTTTTCATACTCCTTTTCCTTCTAACTTGGAAGGAAGCCTTACAATTTGGAACACTTGCATTTCCTGTTTGAAATATGAAGTTACTAAGCAACACAGTGCAATTTGAGAGGAAGTACAGAAATAACTTCTGTATGTTACAGCACATTGTTTCTTTTAGGGTAAGTATGGTTCATCTTCTGATATATATTGGACTTTTGCCAGTTTAATGTAATCATAGGCTAATATCTTTGCAGTGATAAACTGATTTTCCCCTGAAGTAACTGATAGAGGGCATGTTCTTACATGCCCTCATACACTAAAGAGTGGTGGAAACAGACTGCCTCAGCATTCCTTCCTCCTATTTTCCCCACAACAACAACCCTGTGAGGTGAGTTGGGCTGAGAGAGAGTGACTGGCCCAAGGTCACTCAGACGGCTTTCATGCCCAAGGCGGGACTAGAACTCACAGACTCCTGGTTTCTAGCCCAGCACCTTAACCACTAGACCAAACTGGCTCTCTATAGTGAGAGCACTGCTATAGCTGAGGCATAAAACGTCCTTGTTAGATGATTAAAGGCAGCAGGCTTTGACTGAAGGTTTGCAATTGATTTTGGTGAAGAGGAAGGCAGAAACAGTATCCAGATGTAATGTAATGATACTGTGGTGGATCTCGGAGCTGAGGGGGGAGAGAATGCTTATCTCCCTGGAATGGGCTCTCTTCCCCCCTCAGCTCCGAGATCCACGACAGATACAGTTGAGAGCCAGTTTGGTGTAGTGGTTAAGGCATCAGGCTAGAAACTGGGAGACCGTGAGTTCTAGTCCTGCCTTAGGTACAAAGCCAGCTGGGTGATCTTGGGCCAGTCATTTTCTCTCAGCCCTAGGAAGGAAGTAATGGCAAACCACTTCTGAAAAACCTGCCAAGAAAACTGCAAAGAATTGTCCAGGCAGTCTCCGAGAATCAGGCATGATTGAATGGATTTTTAAAAAATTATACAATCATATCATTTGCTACTCTGCTTAATTAATGCTTTCCAGAGGAAGTATCAGTGGTTTTTCAACCCATGTGTAGCAACCCATCTAACTGGAATGGAGTGGCTGGATTTGGCTGAAGTTGGCTGTATTCATGGTGCAGGATCTTTTATATGGCTCAGCCAGCTGAAATCTCTTTGAAACATCCATACATATCTCTCAAGCAAATAGATCCTGACATCCCAAGAGATGCATCATTTTGGTTGTAATTCTGTCTTCCATGTTTACAACATTTGAAAGGAAAAGTGTATTTGCAAAATAGGGAGAAATGAAGATCTGTGTGTTTGGTTCTAGAGTGCATATGCACAACAGCTACGTCCAAACTGTGCCTCTTGGTTTTTTTTTTTTAAATTAAAACAGAAGAATGAATAAGAATAAGATGGGGAAAAAACATCCAGGGACAATAATCACTGGTGTTCACAACTATCCACAAGCTTTCACTTAATCTGCAAGAAGATCAGATTTCATCATGCATCTTTCTGCTTTATAAGATGGAAAGGATGAAGTTGGTACAAAGACTTTTTTAATGTGCAAAAGCATTAAAAGGGATTGCTTATGGCCTTGGATCAGAGGTTTGCCACCAGTTCTTCCTCCTCCTACGTTTCTTTGGTTCTCTCTATCAGGAACTAAGTTACTGAGTCATGAGCTTTGCAAGGCTAAGGAAGCAATGCTTGTTGTCTGCCCCCGTACAGGGACAGTGGAGAAGGAGGAAAAAACAGCACTTCCCCATAGCTATATTTGAGAGCAGCTCTTACACGAATGACCCATTAATGGAGAGAAGACTTTTGGTGGACCTCTTGCCCCAGGCTCACCAGTCCCTATTCAAGTTGGTCTTGAACAGAGTAGTTAAAAATTGGTTCCTCTGGACAACTGAATTCTGTACAATTTATGGGTGATCTCAGTATTTATAATCTATTTCTGTATCCCATATGCATAGCAGAAAGCTATATACTGTACTTTATATACAGTTGGAGACATTGATATGTCTCATATTTCTGCCTTAGTGTTGTTGCTAATTTTATGTCCCCCATAATGTTGATGCACAGGGTGAATTCATTTAATTTGTGAAATGTAACAAGATTTAGGATTCCTTTCTAGAAGATGAAACTAGGTCCTCCCTTAGTTTCTTTTTGAGGGCAGAGAAAGCCTTCATCCTTTTCCTAAGGAACTGCATCTTTAGACAGTTTGAATTTATTGTTTTTAAAATTCTGACATTGGGTCATAATGTAAGGAATTCCTATCCATTGGAATTTTATGTGAGTTTTCCTAGCTATCATTGAAGCTTTTATAGTAGTTTTCTATAACTCTGTGCTTTGTGGCTCAGTTAAAAATCCAATTATATATGAATTCTTTTGGGAAAAGGCTAATTTAAAAAGTACTTCAACCAGAGGAATAAACTTGCTTATTGCATGTGTCTTTATATCATATGTTTGTGTGTGTGTGTGTGTGTGTAAGTTTATAAAAAAAATGAGTTAAGCTGTTATTTCCCATCACTAAATGGGATCCTATACATATAGGCATGTTATGTGGGTGAGTGGTAAAGGGCCAAATCAGAAAGGCCTTTGTATTAACTGGGAGGATGAAGAAATACCCTATATGTTGAAATAATAGCAGCATCAGCAGCATCAAGAGGAACCTGCTTAGAAATCTGAGATTTTAGATTATGGTTTGTGCAGCTGTGTGCTTTTCTCATTCTTCTAGTAACCTTGGGCAGTGAAGGACTAATTGTATGTGTGATCTTACAGTCATCTGGAAAATAATAATTTAGTTGAAGTGAAGTCTGCTGTTATGAGGAGAATGGCAGGTGGTAGCTAAAATTTAACTTGGAGGAAGAACTACCACAGAAAGATTAAAGAGAGTTTGGATATGTCTGCATGCTCACACATATGCCTAAAAATTAGCCCCAGAGAAGCCAAACTCCTTTCTCATCCTTACCCCAACAATTAGATGAAAGACCTAATTATATATCAATGCAGCAGTGCAATGTGAATGGATCGCTCTTGTTTGGGATGTGACGTTCTTACGGATTTACACTTGCTTCCAGTCTAGCACTATACCTGAACTAATTTCATTTTGTTTTTCTTTTTTTATTAGTAAGCTGTGTGCTTTCCATAATTCGTGCTTATAAATGCCCAATTTTTGAACTAAAGTTTTTGGAATGGTTTTGTTCCAAATTCTGCCCAATTGTAAATGTATTATGTTTCTGCAACAAGACTGTAAGATTTTCTTTCCTCCCCAAGTGCAAAATAAAAACAAGCAGTTTTACAAAGTTTATAAGACAGCAAACCCAAAGAAACTCTACTCTTCAATAATGCCTCTTTCACTGATTTTGTCTTCAAGCTGCCATACAAGAAAAGGAGCATCGAGTTGTGACAAACTGAAATCTGCTGCAGACGGCATATTCCATAGCTGTCTATAATGGATTTCATGAAGAACAATTGGTATGGATTAGGGAGGCCTGAGGAATTCAGCTTTTGTGAATTCTGATAGGAATAGATCTGATTGGTGTCTCCCAGATGAACGTACAGATTGGAACTTAGATGTCCATTAGAGCAATGACAAATCTCGATAAAATAGTTAAGAGCAGAGACATCACACTGACAACAAAGGCCCGCATAGTTAAAGCAATGGTGTTCCCCGTAGTAACATATGGCTGCGAGAGCTGGACCATAAGGAAGGCTGAGAGAAGGAAGATTGATGCTTTTGAACTGTGGTGTTGGAGGAAAATCCTGAGAGTGCCTTGGACTGCCAGAAGATCAAACCAGTCCATCCTCCAGGAAATAAAGCCAGACTGCTCACTTGAGGGAATGATATTAAAGGCAAAACTGAAATACGTTGGCCACATAATGAGAAGACAGGACACCCTGGAGAAGATGCTGATGCTGGGGAGAATGGAGGGCAAAAGGAAGAGGGGCCGACCAAGGACAAGGTGGATGGATGATATCCTAGAGGTGACGGACTCGTCCCTGGGGGAGCTGGGTGTGTTGACGACCGACAGGAAGCTCTGGCGTGGGCTGGTCCATGAAGTCACGAAGAGTCGGAAGCGACTAAACAAATAACAACAACTAAGATAACTACCAAGTCATATTCAAGGCCTTCCTGGGTTATATTAAGCTCAGGTCAACCTGGGGCCAGATTAGTTAGTGAATCATCTTCCCCAATATAGACTGTGTAATCACTAATACCATTGGAAGAGATCTTGCTGATTGTTCCACAGGCTGAGTCTATCATCTGGTTAGGAAGTTGACCTGCTTGTCGATAATACCACCTTTATGGAATGTTCTCTCTCTTTGGGGGATACCAACTTTGATCTGCTTTCAAAGCTGCTGCAAAAGCAAGTTGCAGGTCCCTCCCGTTGATCTGTACGGTGTTAATATTGGGGGGAGACTGTAGGGGAAGGGATCTCTGAAGATGACAGCATTTAAGAGCAAAGAAAAAAAGGGAAACTTTAGGGAAAGAAAAGGGGTGCATGTATGTGGGGAGAGGGAAAAAGGAAGGAAGACATTTCACTACTGAAATAAGTTTGTGCTACTCCCATACTGGAGGGAAAGAAAGGCAGCAAAAGCGGATTTTCCAGACAGGACCGGCAGTCAAAATCGTATCTTGGCTCCAAGTGGCGCTTGGCTCCAAACTGCCTCTGCTTTGCAATGGAGGTCTTAGGAGTGCTCAGGGCACAGCCAGGCACTAACATGGGCTTTTCTCTGGCTATGATAGCTCTCTGTAAAGCAAGTGACATGAGGAAACTGGAGTATCAGCTGTCTTTATTCTCTTCCAAGCAGCCCAAAGCTAGGTCCCTTGTTACTTCCAAATATTTATTCTTTCTGTGGCCTAGTAAACATACCTGGTTACATCTCCCTCTTTCATCTCCTTTGAGCAAGCCTGATTCCTGGTATGTATGTATGTATGTATGTATGTATGTATGTATGTATGTATGTATGTATGTATCAGATTTGTCACTGCCCATCTCCTCCCACCAGAGGGACTCCTGTTATGATTCTTGGTATGTAGGAATCTTGGCAAGAATATGAAACTTTGCTTCCTTTCAGGATGTTTCATTTCCCAGTCCAGCCTGTCATCTGGGATCTTCTGATAGTCTCCCACCCAGGTACTAGCCAGATCTGACCCTGCTTGGCTTTTCCAGAAGAGGCAAGCTTGGGTAGGTATTGCTATTCAACACCTAACTATCGCTTTGTTGATGGTAACTATCTATAGGTAAATCAATTTCCCCCTTTCCTTTCCTTCAACCAGAGCTATGCCTGGGAATGTATTATATGCATCTTATGAAGTGAACTATGTTCCAGGAAAACTTAAGTGACATTAATGTTAACCTTTATGGTGTCACCAGATTCTGACTTCCCTGTAAAAGACTAATACGTTTACTGCTGTAGAAGCAATAAGGAAGGCTTTGGAACACAAGCAAGTGATATCAGCTCATTTGTTAGGCTAGGCTAGGCCATTCTTTCATTGTCAGTTTATTTGTAAGCTGTTTTTCTGCAGAATATAGTATCCAAAATGGCTTACAGTGTAAGAAATGAGAGGAGCAGTAGAGAGGAAAATTTAAATGTCAGCCTGTGAAAAACCAGTTGAAAAAGAGTTGCATATCAGGACTGAAATTCATCTGCAGCACAGGAAGAGAGGATTAAGCTTTCTCCCATCATACTATGGTCCAAGTACTGGTTGGGGCTCCTAAAGCTGGTTGAAAGTCCTAGCAGCAGAAATCCAGGTGGCCCATATAGTGTGGTGCTGATGGTGTTGAAGAGGGTGTCTAGATTCCAATTGTGGATTTCCCTTCTATTGGGGACTTATTGGTCTGAGATTATTTTCTGAAAATTCTGAGTGATATGATGTAATAATTTAACAGTTGACACTGAACCAGTAACCATTTCTAGAATTGTTTTATGTCTTAGCTTGCATTCCAACAATTCTTAAACATTCATTTCCCTGTGAGTCTCTGTGGAATTTTGAGAAGGGGACTAGTGCAACAGTCAGTGTCAAAAATCATTTGGATTAATTGGCCTTCATTTTCTGCAAGAGTGTAAGCTGGTCAGTAACTTTATTCATGTTGCTGGTTCCCACTGGTGTATATTTTATGTTTCAGTTGACATGCTCTGACAGCTGATCTCTTGAGGGAAGTAAAGGATGTGTTCTGCATTGTGCTAGGTAATAGTTATTCGTTGTCTGTGTGGAAATTCCCTTCAGATTTATGTTCTCTTGGGTCATTGTATCACTATCTATGGTGTGTTAAGACTGGAGAGTACCTGAGGCTGTTCCTTTTCATGCAAGCCAGATAAATAATGAAGGACATTATTGTGGAGAAAAATTATTTTTATGGCATCATTCTGACAACTCCCATTATACACATTATGTGTTGTTAGCATCTGTGTGTGAGGGGTAATTAAATGTATGCCTTTCTAATTAGAATCAGCATAAAAATCACGATAAACAGCTGTTTTGTTTGTACTGAGTGTTTTTTGCAATGGGAAAAGTGGCCATGAATTCCTCCCTCCCTCCCTCCCTATAATGCTTTCTGTCAACAAGCAGATCTTGATATTTTGGAGAACCCTCCCTCACCTCCCCTGCTCTAAAGGCTTAAATCTTTCTCTAAAATGAGAATAATTTGCTTTGTTTATTTTTTAATTTACAGATGGGAAATTACAAATTTCATCCAACCATTCTGTAGATAGTTAGTCCAGGAAAATGCCATGACATCAGAGTTTAATATGTTTTATTATACAGTAATATCATAAAGCATATTTAGAGAGAAAACAGGGCTCGTTGCCATTACTGTAAATGGGTACAGACATTTATTCCCCTTTTGCTGCCATTTTCAAGTTATTAAAAGTAGAATGGCAACTTGACATGGCTGTGGAGAGCTTTCTGAAAAGTGGCTTCTCATATCAACCCTAAATTAATTCTTTGTAGCCTTTCCATAAGAGAACTGATCCCAAATTGGCAATTTTGTTTGCATTTCTTTCTCTTTTTCTGAACTAACAATTGTTAAAAGAGGTTTTCTTGAATTGAGAAAATTTTAAATACTAAAGCAAATTAATGGAATTTGTGCTGATGTGGAATTTCCTTTATCGTTTTCAAATTTTCTTTCTGAAGTGTGAAGAAACGCATTCCCCCCTGCTTCCTTATTCTGGGAAATTCTTATTCTGCATTCTGTAGAATAGTATAATAGATTGCCTTCTAGTGGCAAAGAAAGAAAAATACCATTCTTAGAGGAACAGATTGTTGAAGCTGTACAGTATAGGCTGAATATTAAATTTGATATTGTCCTAATATATTCCCAGGGGTCGGTCTAGTCTGTTATTATTATGAAGTTTATTCAATATTCAAAGCCCAGGAGTTTAAAATTTGCCAAACCTGGGTTGTATATTACCAATTTGTATGGTTTAGCTGGGTCAGACCTAGTTGTACATGGAAGGGCAGATTACCTGGGGATCCTAGAGTTGTAGATCAGACTGGAAAGTTTTTTAAAAAAAAAACCTGGAAAAAGTCCAGAAAGCTTTATAGATATGTCCTTGAAGTCACTAGAATTTTGACATGAAGGAGACTTTATCTTTAATGCTCCATGATTAAATATATACTTTTGGGAATATTCCATGAACTAGATGAGGCTTCATACCCCACTCCCCCGTCCACTTAACGGCAATGATTAATGCCTGAGGTATAAGCCATATGTAGCCCTCCAAGTGTCTTAGCATAGCTTGCAGCAGGGGCCTTTGATTCTTCCCACTTCTTTGCACCTTTCTGACTCAGTGCAGTTGGAGCTGCTGGAAATGACGTTTCTGAAACAGCTCATTCCTGCTGGGCCCCTGCAAACGACATCTGTGGAAGTGATGACTGCAGCAATAGAGTTAATCAGGGCAGAACAAATAGGATCTCTCAAAGTGGAGAAGACGTAAGCAGTGTCTCTGAGTGTGCAGTCATGTATCTGTGTACGTATACAGATTGTGTGTGCATATGAGTACACATGGGTGGCTTCCAAGCCATCATCCAGCATCACATGTAGCCTCTGAGGCTGAATGTTCCCTAGTTTGCATAGGATTGCATTCCTGATCTCCCCCCCCCCCCAAACTTATCAGCACTCAGAATATTCAGGGGCTCAGTATAATAGAGGTTATTAAGACATACATTCTGCAAACCCTGGACTGCTGCCTCTTCATAAGCATCACGGAGTAAGTTTGGCATCCTTCACATGAGTCTCTTTCCACTTCTCTTTTCTCATGGAATGTGGCAATTGGATCCCTCCCAAATACTGACAGGGGTGAATGATGCTGTAGTAAATCCTTTTTGACAAAAAGTCCACATCGCATAATACAAACTATTGCTAAGCTTATGGAGTGGGCATGTATCGAAGAGGAAAAGATACAGCGTGCTCTGCAAAAAACTCAGTGGCAAGGGTTTAGCATACAGCTCTGGTAAAAGGAAACCAGTCTTTATGAAATTAACACTTACTTCCTTATTATTTTCAGAAGAGCAGAAAGCAGTAGTTTCTGAGTGGCAGGGTTGAACTCTGAATCTTCCATTTCAGGAAGGGTTGAGATTTTTGTTTGTTCGTTTGTTTTCTTTTTTTCCAACATGAACAATATAGAAGTGAAGTCTTTCTAAAGCTTTTGGACTGTTTGGGAATTCCCTGATTTGATATAGTAAGTTGATTATGTTGTTCCATTCAAATTAGGTTTATTGGATAACACCTGGTGGGAACAGAAGACCCAGTGTTCTAACTTGACTGACTGAAGTTAATATCAATTTGCTTTTTGCACAATTTCGGTTGGCCTACTCCTTGTGTTACAGATTCATTCTGCAGGGTTGCTTTGCTCTTTTTGGCAGATGTCACTAGAGAAACAGAAGTCATAGTGATAGCTCCATATCCATTTTGCCTTACCTTTTGAGACAAGGGGTTCCTGAAGGCTGTGCAATAAATGATTTGTCTGTAAGGTGAATTAATTTCTCGCAGGATGCTCATAACTTTTATTATTGTCAGCCCTTCGAGGTAGTCCAGACAGGAAATCAAAACCATGGGTACTAACACTTCCTTTATTGTAAAGTTACAGTAACAGAATCTTGCAAGTCTGAAAGCTCTTCCCCACAACCCTGCTTTTACTTTCCAGAAATACTAAGGAGGGTCCCTTCTGAGATGCCTTCTCCACCCCCATCCCGCCTTTGGACTCAGATTTCTCTTATCAGACCATTGTCTAGGCTGCGGATCTTCCTCCTGTCTCCCAAGGTTATTTTCACAGTCCATTACAAGTATTCACAATCAGCTCTTCGGTCATCTTCAAAGGAACTATGATTGAGAGGGCTAACAATTCTGTGCCAATTTCACAGCAGCAATCAGAGGTGAGGGATCAGAGCACTCTGTGAATGCCAGTTGACCAATGAACCAATTTTAATAGATTTTTCTCTGTTCCCTCTCCCCTCCCCTGCTGTAATGTGGCCCCTTACTTACGGGCACATACAATTTCAGAAACCATATTGTTCAACTCCCCACACCTTGCAGAAGAAAGTAACATAAAAGGACAGAGTCAAACGATCACCTCTCATTTTTGCAGATAACTCTTTTTTACATAATTTTTATTACAGCGTTTCACATAAGTAAAAGATGAACATGAAATTATATAGAGTGAAATTAAAGAAAGAAAGATAAAAGAAGAAGTAGAAAAAGAGTGCAGGTAGGAAAAAAAGAAAAGATAAAGAAGCAGCTTCCAAGCTTCTTTACAGTAGTTGCTAACAAATTCATTCTCTCTCTTCCCTCTTTAAAGTTGCAACATGGTTCTCTTCTTCCCACATTCAACCCTTTTAATCAGCAGATCCATTAATCACCAATTCATTTTTTTCCATTTTTAGCAAAAAGTCCATAAGAAGTTTCCAGTCTTTTATAAAAGTACTTGTTGTCTTATCCCTGATCAAACAGGTCAGTTTCGCCATTTCTGCAAGTTCTGCCATCTTCACAATCCAGTCCTCTGTTGTGGGTATTTCAGTATTTTTCCATCTTTGTGCATATAATAGTCTTGCTGCAGTTGCCATATGCAAAATCGGTCTTCCATAAGTCTTATCTAATTGCCTATCCGTAAGTCCCAAAGTTTTGCAGAGAACTCTTCATTACCCCACTTTCAATTTTGTACATGGGTGCCTGTGCGAACTCACTCTCCACTTCCTGTACGTGGATAGATGTAAGTGTGTGTGCACACACATACGCATCCCTTCCTCCCATTTGGGATGTGACCCTAAGAAACCGTTCTGTCAGGATTAATTTTCTTCAGTGCACATTGGTGTAATGAGACTACATTAAAAACTTTGCCAAGGTGGTTGGGCATGGATCACAGCAAATATTGATATCCTGAGGGTGAAGGCTGGAGTTTGCTATCCTTTTCTGTAGGTGCCTGGTACATGTTTTGTGCCTGCCATCGCAGCCTTCTTTGCAGAAAGCCTTTCTGAAAACTATGTGACATTTCAGTCCTGATAGCAAAAGAGCATTAAAAGAGCGTTCTTGCTATTATCTGGCAAAGTCACGTAGAATGTCTCAGCTCTTTGGCTTTCGTTGTTGAAAAGAACAATGGAGCAAAATGCAGTAACAACAAACTATATGGGTATGGTTGTGTTAGGACTGTTCAAATAGGAAAAAAGGATATATAGGAATAAATAACAGGCATAGTTGATTAAAACATTGCTTGCATCATGGGGCCTTCCTCCCTCTGCTCTGTTTCCTGTCCTTCCCCAGAAAATTACTAAAACCAGGGACTGGGAGTTGTGTGCATTTTCAAAGTTAACCAAGTACAGCAGCTTTAAATATTGTATTGTAAGGGTAGCCTTTATAGTAGGAGCTGCTACCAATTATGATTTAAAGTTGTTGGAACATTGAAGATTTGCCAGTAATGGAGCAAGTCTTTCAGTTTTGCTTTCTATGGCACAATGTCCACTTCCTGGGTTTATTAAAACTATTTTTTGAAAGATACTTATGGATCAGTATTTTTCCTTTCAGCAGAACCTTCATTGTTTTCTTTATGTCAAAGATTGCCCTGTGCCCTAGATGACTGAATGAAGGACATTACTACATGTTACTAGAATTTGTGATCAGTAGATCTGTAGTTTATTACTTTATCACTGAACAACTTTTATTCTTTTGACAGATTTGTCTTCAGCAAAACGGAAATTTGCAGACTCCTTGAATGATTTCAAATTTCACTGTATAGGCGATGCAGAAACAGATGATGAAATATGTATAGGTAAGCGCATAGGCTTTGATTTGTACAAATGAGCTAATTCAGTGGCTTAAACTGGAGGAATGCAGATAAGAATGAAGTGGAACATACATACTTACAGTAGTCAACAAAGATGAGCCTGTAACTTATTGGTCAGCTTTTGTAAAAACTGAAAAGGATTTATTTATTTACTTATTACATTTGTATGCAGCACACTCCCTTAATGGCTCTTGGTGGCTTACAGATACATTTAAACCAACAGAAATACAATTAAAACAAACATTAAAGTAATAGAACAAAATGTTTTAAAACTGTGAAAAAGTTTAATTAATTTAAATAAAAACCCTTGGTAGGCAAGTATGTTTTGGGCCTAAAATAATAATAAGAAGGGGCTCCTTTAAGTCCAATGACAGTTATTTCCACAACTTTGGCCAAGCATGGAAAAAACAGCATTAGTAGTAGATGTCAAATATATACATAGTAGGACCCACAAAAGATGCTCTGTTGGTGATCTAGCTGGATAGACTAGGTAACTACATGGTCCTGTAAGGATCTTGATGTTAAGCGAGGTAAGGTGTTCAAAGAAGTTTTAGGATGGGAGTTGTATGGGGCCATTCATCTCCAGTGCTACTCTGCATTCTGAGTCAGCTGCAATGTATAAACCGTTTTCAAGGGCCATCTCATGTAGACTGCATTACAATAATCCAATTTTATACTACCATGAGTCACTAAAACCAAGTCTCTGTGCTCCAGGTAGGAATACAGTTGGTGTATCATTTGAAGCTGATAAAAGGTCCTCCTTGCCTCTGATGTTTTGTGGCTATCCCTCATCAATGCTGACTCCAGGGGGACCTCCAACCTCATAAAGAGGAATGCAACCCTATCCAGAATAGGTGTTTCTCCTTAATCCTGAAACCAGCCCCAGATACAGTAACAACTCCATGTTCAATTTCATTTTGCCCTCTCACATTCAGTCCCTTCCAGTTTGTAGACATTCAGAGGCCCCAGGAATGAAGAAGTATATTATTGTATCATAAGCATATTGATTACTAACTTCAAACCTATATATGATCCTTCTCAGTGGCTTCATACAGATGTTAAATATCATGAGAAACAAATCCTTGCAGGACACTCCAATATAACTCCCATGGGATTGATCAGGGGTTTCCCAGTATCTGTTCTTAATAACTCCTGAGCTATAGGAATCATTGCAAGTAGCACCTCTGTCCCCCAACTCTCTCAAGTGTTCCAAACAAATGGTCACCAGTGTCAGAAGTCACTGAGAGATCTTGTAATGTAAATAGGATTGCAGCTCCTCATGTTCTCTTGTTACAGATCATCTATCAGAGTGGCCAGGGTTGTCTATGTCAGATCCAGGTCCAAACCCATTTCAAAAAATATCAGAATAATCTGTTTCATGTAAGATTTCCTGGAGCTACCGTGCCACTGTCTTCTCTACCAGCTTGGCTAAATATGAAAACTGGACATTGGTTGTTAAAATTGGCCAGGCCCAAAGATGGTTTCCTATGCAAAGGCTTGACCACTGCTTCCTTTAAGGGGATTGGAAACTGAAGAAGAGAATGTTAATAAACTCAGAGACAAAGTCTTTAGAGGCTTACAAATCAAGCCATGGAGTGATCTAATATACATGTAGGGTCACAAACAGTTCCAAGAACTTTATCCACTTTCTCAGAAGACAAATGACCAAACAAAACTCAAAATGAATGTTATTTATTTGCCCCTAAAGATTTTGTTTAGGACCAGATGCATTTCTTTTAGTTTATCTACTTGGACCTATCTGTAAATACATGTTGAAGATAAAAATGTTTCATCTGAAAGTCCAGACTATCTTTTATGGATAATCTTCTCTGTTGATTATCAAACCAAACTGAAAATGGAAAGAAGAAATGGCTTGTTTGCCTACTACATGAGCCAAGATTAGCTTTTGGGGGACGAGGTTGCTATGTCCCATTTGTCATCCATTTCCATTGTTTCTTATCACACACAAAAAAACCCTGCATTTTATTTGTTGAGAAATATGGAAAAGAAAATAAATGTCTACAGGAATGCCTTAGTGCCACACTTTTTAAAGAGGCTTTGTTTTTATATAGGCAGTGTCAAATGGGCTGATCATAGTTCAGCACACATGAAGTGTATGCTCTGGAAAGATCACTAATTTTGGGGGCTGTGCAATGCTTTGGATTCTGTTATAGTTTTGATTGTCAGGTGGTGCTGTTGTCTTCTCAGCTTTGTGGATACAAACAAACATATATGCATATAAAGCATACACTTAAAGTTAAAATTACAGTGTTGATAACATTATATAAAGAGAAACCTTGCTTCTATGAACTACCATTTAAGCAGTGCATATTGCAGTGATGAAAAATACTCTTACTGATTTTTTAAGAAATTCACATTATGGCCCTGTAATGTTACAGTTCTCTGTTCCTCTAATGCCTGTCTAAATATAAATAAATGAAGACTATCAGCCTCTTGACAAAGACAGTGGTGACTGGATTAAGGTTTTTTTTTATGTTTTATATTTTTATGTGTTTATCCATTCATCTCCTCTAAACATATAGTTTAGGTATATGAATGTGTAGGGTATATGTGTATGTGTATATGTATGATATATTTCTCCATGTGTGTGTGCATCTATATATTTGTGCATTTAGGTGTGTTTAGCTAGCTACCTATCCAGAATTTCTAAGTGTGATTGAAAGATAACTTAGCAAAATTAAAGTTTTCACAATTGGATGTCAAATATGTTGCCCTACTACAAAGGATGCCTCTTAAAAAGATAGACAGGTAACAGAAAGAGCAGTGCTTGGGAGAGAACAGAGAGAACATAAAAAGCACAATGCCCTCAAACAGCATGGAAACAAATGACAGAGAATGAAAACAAACAATAATATGGAAATGCTACTTAAACTTTGGTTCTTCAATAGGACACACTTTCCTTGTTTCTGGAAGATTATAAAGGTCAAGGTAGAACTAGGCCAAACAATCCATTACCTGGTCTCATAACAGTTTGTTTTGTCTTCCTAGGTCAAATACTTAGCACTTTTGGGGCAAGAAAGCTAACCTTTTCTTTCACAGTATTCAATAATCTTGATTGTCTTCCTTTTGTTCCTCATAGCAAAATCCCTGCAAGAATTTGCTACTGTTCTAAGGAATCTAGAAGATGAGCGCATACGCATGGTAAGAACCTTGCCTCGTTTTAGATATAATACCTGGGACAGGAGTAGAAGATAAATTTATAATGAGTGCTTGGGAAATACTTCAGGGTAAAGTGTGAGAAAAACCTTTTGGAGATTATAGGAGTCATGTAAATATTTGTTCTCTCTTCTTAATGTACATGAGTGCCATCCTGGGTTCTAGGAAGCAGTGTCCCAGGGGCTGTAGGATAGATTAGCTTTTCTCTCTCCCTGACTTTAAAGGGAGAAAATAAAACACTCTCTGAAAGTTTGGTCTCTGAAAGTTTCCCTTTATCAGAAATTTTTCCAATGAAAAGCCTCAAGAGGAGCAAGGTATTGAGTAGGTGGGATAGGACACCATACCACCAAACACCATTAATATTTAGATTTGCTCTCAATGGGAGGATTTTTTTAAAGAAAGGGCAGTAAGCAGTACTATCCATATGTTTCTTTCCTGTCAATCTTCTGGTAATTGGTCTTTGGAATAGTCAGAATCATGGTCTGCATGTGTGCTATGATTAGAAAAAGTTGTTGCTTTAATTTACACAGTATGATGTGGAAGAACCTTCCCAACTTGTTACAAGCTTTGATATATGTTGGCCATGAGAAGAAATCATGGGCAATTTTTGTGGCGCTCTTGCCTGTTTTGGCCAGTGGCCATGGTATAGCTCAACGAATTGTCAACTTCTCTGCCTAAAAGAATAGCAATATTCATCCCTAGGGAGTAAGTCTTGGCAGCCTAATAGGGATAGCAAACCACAGTGAACTGCCTGCCACTGAATCTATTTGGTCTTGCACTCAGAGAACAAAGACTGTATTATGCAGTCCAGCTTGTTTAGGCATTTTTGCTCCCAGCTGGATTAAAGTTTCCCTGATAGCATCACATATAAAAGGGACTATAGATTTAGGTCATAAAATCCTAGAATTGAAGGTGGCCTTGGAGGTCTCCTAGTCCAACCCCCTGCCCAGTGCAGGAATCCTCATACCAGCCTGGACAAACAGCCATCCAATCTTTTCTCGAAACCTCCAGTGATGGAATACCCACGACTCGAGAGGCAAGCTCTTCCACTGCTTAATAGCTCTCACAGTTAGGAAATTCCTTATCTCAATTTTGGATCTCCCTCTGTAAAGCTTCCGCCCAATGGTTCTAGTCTTACCCTCAGGCACTAAGGAGAATAAATCTATTTCTTTTTCCTGTGAATAGGAAAATTATATCCCTTCATATATTGAAAGACTGCTGTCATGTCTTCCCTTAGCCTTCTCTTCTTTAGGCTGACATACCAAGTTCCCTTAGCTGCCTTTTGTAAAATTTAGCCTCCAAGCCCGTTATCATCTTTGTCGCTCTTCTCCACACTTTTTCCAGTTCCTCGGTGTTCTCTTTGTACCATGGTAACCAAAACTGGACATAGTATTTCAGGCACAGTCTGGCCAGTGCAGCATAGAGTGGTACTTTCACTTCCCGTGATCTTAATACAGCCCAGTATAACACTGGCTCTTTTGGAAGCCACAGCCCACTGCTGGCTCATGCTTAATGTGTGGCTACCAAGATACCCCGATCCTTCTTTCAAGTACTACTGCTGAGTTAGGCACCACTTAACATGGATCTGTGCATCTGGTTTTTCCTAGCTAAGATGAAATGTGCAGACGGTGTTCATGTTTCCTATCTCGATGTATCTTCCCAGTAATTCAGAAATAAAAATTGTCTTACACACATATCCATCATGTGGGGTTATTTTCAGACATACTAACCTGTTTAAAGCTAGAACCCATTTTTGCTGCTGTTTATGATTTCACTGAGCAAAAGCTGATGCAAAGGCTTGTTGTTGTAAAAAAACCAGCCAATAGTGTGATAAATTTAAGAGTAGAAGAGCTAAAATCCAGAACTATCTAAAGCCAAATTCATAGCAGGAGAGGAAAAAGCTTTATTTATTTTAGAATTTCGCCTCCCTCCCAAAAAGTGTTAACCAAATATTAAATATATATATTAAAGCGGGGGGGGGGGGGGAGAGACAACTTAGTTTCCTAGATACAGCATTATATAAGTGAGCTTTATAAGTAGCTATCTTCTCACTAGAACTGAGTGTGCAAAATGGCCATTTATTTATTTAACTTATATCCCACTGTTACATTGGGAAACTCAAGGCAGTGTACTTCATGCTCCCTCCTCTTATTTTCCCCACAACAACCACCTTGTGAGGTGGGTTGGGCTGAGAGAGAGTGACTGTCCCAGAGGCACCCAGCACTAAATTTGTGAGCAGAGAATTTGGATGAACAATTTTTCCAAATTCTTGCAGGGGGAAGAGAATTTCTCCAACAATTTGTAAAAGACAAGACTCTCTCTTAGCTGTTCCTCTCATGGAGACTCATCCTCAGACAGTAAGGAGGAACCAGCAGAGAACTTGGATACTGATGGGGGCCAAGAGAAGAAGAACTGGCCTGGCTGCCAGATACCTGCTGTCCTAGATTCTGATAGGGACTCCTATGCACACTTGTGAAGTCTGCAAGAATAATGGTGACTCAAGTGAAGAGCTAAAGGCTCCTCTGGAATGATCTACTCAAGAGTTTTTGTTGTGTTTTAGTAGACCGCCACTTTGAACTAAGATGGTGTAATTGAATGGGGTTGCACTGCCCCAAACAGACCCTGTGCGAAATGGGGGTCCTCCTAGACTCACGATTCCTGCTTGATGAGCAGGTAGAAGTCATGGCTAGGAGGGCCTTTGCACAACTCTGTATTGTGCACCAGTTGCACCCATTCCTAGATTGGGGGCCCTACTCATGATCACTCATGCCCTAGACAGCTCCCGGTTCAATTATTGTAATGCACTCTATATGGGGCTGCCCTTGAAGAATATCTGGAAACTTCTGGTGCAAAATGCAGCAATATGGGTGAGCTGCATTGGTTACCCATTTGTTCCTCGGTCCAATTCAAGGTGCTGGATTTGACCTTTAAAGCCCTGTATGGCATGGGACCAGGCTATCTGAGGGGTCGCTTCTCCCCGATTACATCTGCCTGTCTCACCAGATTCAGCAGAGAGGCCATGTTACGGGTTCTGTTGTCTAGGGAGCTACACTTGGGCCATAGGCGATGGGCCTTTTCTGCTGTGGCACCTGCATTGTGGAATATCCTTCTCCCTGAGGTGCATCTGGCTCCATCACTTTTGACCTTCGGAAGGTCCCTCAAGATCTGGTTATGCCAGCAGGCCTGGGGATTCCAGGGGACTGGTGAACTAGTGAGGTGGCTCCCTTATTATTAATATCCCTTCGCCTATTTCTTCTTCTTCTTAGTTTTGCATTCATTTATTTATTTATTAAACAGATTTATAAGGCTGCCCAACTCACTCACGGTTTATAGTTTTTAATCTTTTTTAATAATAATGATAATTGTTTTAGGTATTTATCAACTGTTTTAGCTTTGTTGCATTCCGCCCAGATTCACTTGTTTTGTGAGATAGGCAGCTATATAAATTTGACCAATAAAATTCATTCATTCATTCATATCGTTTAGGGAAGGCTTGAAGCCTGGGATATTAAACTAGTTGTTCAGAGATGGCCCAGGACTGGAATCAAAATCTTCACCCTGTGTTCCCTAGAAATACTTGAGCTAGTTTGTATCTTGACCATACCCTTTTCTTGGTTTAAAATTCTTTTGCTTCTTCTCTTATCTCTTGGGGCTATGAATAGATCCTGTCTGTGCTTCACACTCTGGCTGGCTGTTGTTTAGCCAGAAGGAAAGTTTAGCAAGTCTGTCTGCCTGCCAAGTGTGGTGATTTCTTTGTGGGAACAGGACAAACCTGACGGTAGTATAAGTATGAAAAAAAAAACAATTGGAGGAATTCCCTTATGATGTCTTCCTTTGGGATTTAATTGAAACATGGGAAGCCAGGGATGCTACAAAATCCTGCAGAGATTGAAGTACAATGACAGACAGAAAATTCACACACAGCACTTGTAACTGAGTGCAAGAGCATCCTATTCAGCTTTTGAAAATGTTTCTGCAGTTCTGCTCTCTGTGAATGAATTTCTACGGCTAATTTTCCCCCTCCAATTGAATGAGAACTGGTTTTAAAAAATGCAGGAGAATTTCTCTGCCTGGCACTACTCTTGGCTGTTCAAGCATCCATATCAGTCTTCCGTTATCTTTAAGATACTTCGGTCTCAAAAGGTACAGATAAAGCTCCATTAAAACAAAAACTTTCAACCAGACACTTCTTGCCTCCTGTGATCCCTGACTTCGTAACTTAGAATGCTTTGAATAAGGGAGTCTACAGAAGTAACGAAAGGTTTTATAGTGAAGATTAGAAAAGCTGAACAGTGTTTACAAAGTTTTAGAGATTGAATTGTGTTTAGCCATTGTTTTACTTTGTTTGGTGATTGCCTTCACTACATATATTTCCAGCCTATGATTCACATGCTTTTGGAAATCTACAAAGATAGAGCACAGTCTGAAGCATGGAAGTTAGAATTACAGTGTTATATTAAAACACTGAAATCTCACAAGCTTAGGGAATCTCAAGAGATCATGGCTATTTTTGAAATCTATAAAATTTTGGGGCTTTGTAGATGCCAACTGAAAGGGCCTTGAACCCATTTATTTCTTTGGTTTGTATAGCTGTCCAGTTGACATTTGATCCTGGGTGGCAAATAAGTTTAAAAAAAGCAATACAAATGTCAACAAAACCCAAAACATATAACATCTGAGGCAGCACACACATCCACATGAATAACCCCCTGAACATGGACTTCTTTAACTTCCTGGCCCAGTGCCCAGGAAAAAAGCCAAGTTTTTAATCCCTATGAAAATCCATTGGGATTGGGGCTATGAATGTTCCACAGAGTTAGCAGTCCACATGGCACAGCCCCAGGCACCATCACATTGTTATCGTAACCCACCTAAAGGAAGACATTGGGAACTACTGCATTCCATCACTTTATATGTTTGTAAGTTTAAAAAAATAACATTTACTTCCATTGGAGCTCAACTCCTGGAGACTTCATGGATGTGTTTTGACAACAGATAGAAGCAGCTTCCCGTTGCCTTCTTCTGGGATGCTTTTTCAACTTCCCAGCCTAGTCTATAGTCATAATATTCTGTAGAACTTTCCCATCCAAATATTATCCAGGCCTGACCCTGTTTAGTTTCCAGACCCAGAAAAGGGAAAAGTTATGTACCAGCAATGTACTCAGTAGAAGCAACCAGCCATTTTCTGAGACTCTTCAATGCCACAACTTTATTTTTTATTTTTTAAAGAAGCTGTGTAAATAACTACTGTTCTTGAATTGTTCAGCCTTCAAATATTGTATGTCAACATCAGTTGTTTTTGTAAAATTGAAATCAGGGGATCCCTAATTATATAGTGTGTAAAATTCTGAATCATACGGATCTTCTAGGAAGAAAACAAATCTGTCATGTCTAGAGGGAATTAGATTTAGTAAAGCATAAGCATTTCTTTTCCTCTTCCTTGGCAGATTGAGAATGCTAGTGAAGTCCTAATCACACCTTTGGAGAAATTTCGAAAAGAGCAAATTGGTGCTGCTAAGGTAGGTGGCAAATTTAGTAATGTTTTCTTATCTCCTTGTGAGGGTTCTTTGTTTTCCAAGAACTGGACACACCATGGCATAGCAAATCTGTACACAATGCTTTATTGCAGCACACACCTTCCCCAACAACAGGCTATTATTCTGAGTCAACTCCACACATCTAGGACTTGCAAGGTGCTGTTGCCCCATAAATACATCTTTAATACTCAGTCCTTTATACTGAGTCTTTTAATGAATCTTTTAATACTCATTTCAAACAAAAGTCTCAAAGTCTATAAGGTAGCATGCTACCTTTGCCTTTTTCCAAAAGTTCCTGCACTAGCTGGGTTGAGGTGCTGTCTCAGTGTGGTTGTTCCTCTTCTAGTTGCTACTGAGCTCCCGGCAAAGCTCCAAGCTCCAGGCAGGGCTCCCACCAGGATATGCTGCTCACCATAACTTGTGGTCCTGGCAGTTGAATGATAGCCCTCTTGCCTGCTTGTAATAGCTGCCAATCTCCAGACGTCGCCTCCACTTCCCTGTCTGCATGCCATTTGCTTACCATCTTTCCTCCTACACCTTTTCCACTCTGCCTTAGTGTTTGCAAGCTAAGGGCCTGGGTGGGGGGAGGCTGCCTCTGGACGTTGGCATGTCCTTGAAAACGCCAGGATGTGGCCCAATTATCACAGGGAGCTGGAATGCTGGTTTGGATGCTTGTGAGTAACATTGTGGGTTAATGAATGAGGGGAATGGGTTGAGAAGTGTTTCTGCCTGGCTGCAGCTACCTTTCCCAACTTCAATCCCTCACATTCCTTGGGGGAGATTTGAAAAATACACTTGATGTATTGTTTGGATGATCTGTGTGAATCGATTTAACATGGCAGTTGCTTCTTTTTGTCAGATTCTAAATAACCTTTCTTGGCAACTCTCTTCTAGTCTTCTTCAACAACAGTCAAAAGAGGTGTGTTTGATGGTTGTCTTGCATATTTTAATTGAGAGATTTATTGTAATTGAGCAATTTTATATACTGTAGTATATAGATGGTAGCAGATGTTGCATAAGAATCTAATCACACTTGTTTTGATGTACCAGATCTAGTTAGGGTTGGAAAGACTTCAGAAGACAAAAGCTCATTTAGTCAACCATTCCATTCCCATGTTAGGCAAACCAAATGCTTATGAGTTTGTGGCCATGAAATTAATGAGGTTAATATGTGAGCAGAAGCATACAAGGAATGTGCTATTAGAAATTGTTGATCAACCTATTTCTATTTTTCAGATATCATAGGTGAAAATCATAAAAAATGCAGAGGAGTGTAAGCATATTTGTGGGGAAGGGAATATGTTTCTTTTGCCAAGGCGAGGATTGACACATCACATAGTAGCTTTGGAACTAGAGAGATTCCTAATTTTCACCACAGCACTGAAGTGGACAGCAAAGCACTGAATTCATATGTTGCCACTAATGTTATACATCCAAATTTGTTTGGCTGTTTAGCACAATGATGCCATCATATTCTCAGATTCCTGATTGCCTGGCCTAATTGAGGGAAGAAGAAATCTTCAGCACATCCAGTGGCATCATAGCATCAACAGAACTGCAGATGTCTGCAAAGATAACAGGGAAATCCATTCCCACTAGAGGAGTTTCATAACCTGAAATCTCCCCCCCCCTTTTTTTTTTTTAAAGAATGAGCTAGGTGTAGCTCTGGGTTTTGCTCTACTGCTCCAAGGCATTATACCTTCTACTCCTGCTTTGTTGCTATAACAACCTGTGGTTTCTGGTAAGATAGAAGATTTCCTACCAGTTTATTTTTTTTTATTCAGCAGTTCTTCGTACAAAATTCTCCATTGCTGCTTGTTTTTGCAACACTTAGGAGTGACACCAAAGCAGGAATAAAATTGTACAAGGCATTGGAATTAATCAATTTAGTGTTTGCAATGAAAGCCTGTTTGACAGTAGGCAATATGTCTATAGTAATAGCCACAAAGAATATCTTGCTGTTCCGACACCTACATGGAAATTATTCTGACTCTGCTATACCCTTCATCAGCTGGAGCCCTCTGGGTACTCCCATCTTCCCCAACCACACTATCCATGCTGAGGTTTGAACAGCCCCAACCCTACTGGTATTTTGAAGGATACTGAAGATCTGGCTCTTCACCCAGGCCTTTGACTAGCGTGATTGAAGCCCTCTTTTCTCTGTTCCTATCTGGGTTTATTATCTCTGCCATCTTTGCTCTTTTTTGTTTTGTGTTTTTTTTTCTTGTTTCAAATGTTTTTAATGATTTGTAAAGCACTCAGAGTCACTGGGAGTTGGAGGGGGCATAGAAATTATTATTATTAATTATGCCGGTTGTGAGATTAGCAGTACCATACAGATGAAGATCACCATAGCAACAGTTTGATAATAAACATTGCCCCCTCCATGTTCTTTTGGATCAGTGGTATATCCAAAGTCAGTCTGATCTTTGTACCAGTTATGTGTAATCACATACTCCCTGTAGGAGAGGACATGCATATGCACACATAGTGTCAGGAACCAGGCCAAGAACCACGCTGAGCCAGTGTCTTCCAACTCTAGTTCTTTATTGTTCTCACCATATAGACAGAATCTTGCCAGACTAAAGCCGCTCAACTAACCTCAGGGAAAATAACCCGGAAGGGCTCTAGGGTGGAACTACCTTGAAACTCTTAACCTTCCCAGCAACAGAGTCCAGGCTGCGAAGCCTCTTATCTGTCTGGAATGCATTTCCTCCCTGGGAACCAGCGTCAGCACCAGAATCCACCACCAAAGTGTAGTAGAAAAACTCACTTAAGCACACTCCAACAATTGGAAGAGAATAATCATTTTATTAAAACTAGCAGATTACAGTGAGTCACTGGTCTTCTGCTTATTAAAATCAGAGAATGCCAGCATCTGGTTAACAGAATTCTTATACAGAGTTACAGAGGTTAACAATGAATATACATCTCCATTGATTGTAGATGTTGCTTGCTTTACAATTGCTAAGGAGTACTGATAGGGGTACATAAGAATCTCTGTCTGGAAGGAGTACAGAATACTTAGACTTTGAAAAAGTACGATTGCCAATGTGCTAATTAAATGGGAAAAAAGTAAATATAGAAGAGATGTAGCTCAGTGTTGAACTGTAGAGAGCTTGGTGCTCTCTGAGCTTCATTGTTTGCTTGCAGACATTTCATTACCCAACTAGGTAACATCATCAGTGCAATGAAGGCTATCAATGCCCTTTGACGTTGAGGGAGGCATAGTACTGGTGGGAACAGCCTGCAAGAGGGATAAGGGTACTAATATTTTAAGTGCAATCTGCTAAACTCCATCCATTTGGGTCAGTGATAGTGCTGGTGGTAGTTTTGCATGCCATGGATAAAGCAAGTTGGCTTATGCTGTTGTCTTGCAGGATTGCCAAATATAGGTGAACAAGGCACAGGGTAGTAGCTATAATGGGCAGAAGGAATAACCCTGAGGAACAGAAGGAAGAGCTGCAACCAAGACAATGGTTAGATAAAAGAAATCTGAGTCTGAGCCAGAACTGTGAACTGAGTAATTGCCTCAGACAAGACCCTCCCTAGTTCTCACAAAGATAAAGGGAGGGAGGGGGAAGCATATTCAGACTTTCAAGATTGATCTCAGCCCTTCAAGGTAGACTAGGATACCAAAGTCATGCATGCTAATACTACATTTAGAATTCACTGTTTGTGTATATAGCTGGAACAAAATTCTGATTTTGCTTTTACCGTACATATATATATTCATACACAGCATATGCACACAAATGCATGCATCCATATGTTAGATTTGGAATTGATAAAATGGGGATATTTATGTCTCTGCATGATTATTGCAATGTTATTGTTGCAACATATTTTGACAGGAAGCCAAGAAGAAGTATGACAAGGAAACTGAGAAATATTGTGGAATATTAGAAAAGCACTTAAATCTATCTTCCAAGAAGAAAGAATCTCAGCTTCAAGAGGTGAGATTGGCTGTTTTGTTTTGCTCACACTGTTAAGCCATAGGTTTGTTTACTGCTGTTGTATGAAAGGCTTAAAGTTGCATTTTCAAGTATGGGTATTAAGAAGCAAGTTCCTTTTGGAGCTCTGTAAACCTCTCTAAAATCCCACATTAAAATTTATATTACTTTTAATTAAATACAGTAAGTAAATCAGCTGTCCAGCCCCATCAGACTTGGAGCTGTAAGGAAAAGTGCTGTAATCCTTTCTCTCTTTACTGCAGTCCTGCAGACCCTTACCACTCTTCTCCTCAAGCTATTGTTGCTTCAGTTAATCCAGAAAAATGGCCTTGCAGTGGTTATTTATTTGTTTACTTATTCAATTTGTATAGCCGCCCATCTCAAATACATGACCCTGGGAAGCTAACAGTGAATAAAAAATAGAATAGGAAACATCATAGCAAAACAATAAATAATATATACAGAAACTGAGATAAAATCTACCAACACCATCAACCTAAGCATGATGCAAGCTCAAGTACATCCCCAGGGCCCCAGGCTCAGTGACAGAACCAGATCTTCAGGGCCTTATGGAAGACCAGTAGGGTCGGGGCAAGTCTAATTGCTGGGGGAATGGTGTTTCAGAGGATGGACATCATGACAGAAGAGGCTGGCTTCCTGGGTCCTGCCAGATGACCCTACCTGATGGGACCCGGAGATGCCTGTGCTGCCAGAGCTAACAGGACAGGTAGATACAGCTGGGAGGAGATTGATATTAGCACATTAGACCAATGTTTTGTCATTTTATCCTCTCTCCGTCTACCTTTGGGGTCCAGTGCATGGTATTAGCTTTGGCTTTTCAGGGGTGATCATAGCTTGGAACCAGGACCATTTCTTTCCGCAACTTTCTGGACCTTGGCTTTTTCAGAATCCTTTATTTGGATTAGGGGAGATGGGGCAGGTTGTTATAGGGAAAGGTTCTTTTGAGCCTTTCTGATCTACCCTGACAGCTTTGCTACAAGGAAGTCTATACATTTGATAAGTAAAATGAATATTGGGCACCAGAGGAAAGCTGCTGGCAGAACAAGTGAGAGCCTTTCGACTGAATGCAAATAGCAGCTTTGTGTAGAAGAGATTTGGCAGAAGGGGGGGGGGGAGAATAATGATGAGGAAAGAAACACTTAGCCACTTTTTCCCCAAGTACCATAATCTGTTGGCTCAGCCGCAATGATTTTAATTATTAAACAATCCTGTTATATCAGGTAAAATGCAGTAATGTATATAACATAATATCTGGTTTGCTCCTTAGTAAAATGATTTAAGGTTCACCTGAATGAAAAGGTTTTTCAAAAAAAGTGACTGCCAAGGCTGGTGCTGGGTCTTCTGGCTGGTGTTTCTACTATCCTTGCATTGACCTCAATCCTAGCAGTGCTGAAGAAGGCAGAAGATGGAATGACATTTCATTTACTGTTTCTGATGAACTATAATTGTTTATTTCCACTCACATATTATCAGGACCGCAGCTAGAGTCTGTGTCACCCGGGGCAAACATGGATTCCGCGCCCATTTTGAAGCCCCCCCAGCACTCATTTTGGCACCTCCCCATGCTCATTTTGGTGCCCCACCAGTGTGGCGCCCGGGGCACATGCTCCAGTTGCCCCCCCCCCCAGTTGTGGCCCTGCGTATTATTCCAGAAATGTAGGATCCAATCTAGACTAGCATTTTGTTACCACAGTGGTAAAGCAGATAGCAGATGGGAAGCCCACAGGCAGGAGTTGAGAGATTGAGGGAGTTTGGGGAAGCAGTGGGAGGAATGTTAGCCAAAAGAGAGGAGAGGAGGTCATTAGTGCCTTACCTCATAAACAGCAGCTCAGTCCAGGCTTGCAGAAAGCACAAGAAGAGAAGATTCATAAACATTCAAAGAAACTCCATCTTAAGGAGCTCACTAATAAATGAGGGCTGGAGATTCCTTACGCAGTTTCCAAGAGTCTGTACTTTATCCTTAATTCTTGCATTGATGCTCCATATTGAAGTCTGTGAATCTTGCTTCCTGGATCGTGCTCTGTGGTTTGACATGGAGAAAGTATAAGTATGCTGGCTGGAGAATTCTGGGAGTTGAAGTCCACACATCTTAAAGTTGCTGAGGTTGAGAAACACTGATCTAGACCATCAAGACGACAATTTTACCCTCCACAGCTTTTCTAACTCCCTGTAAAGCTGTGTAATAATTGAATACTGGTGCCATCTTGTGGTCCATACTTTATACTAAAGTTTGCTATTTTTCTCTAGAGAGATTTGAGCTCTCTTTTTTTTCTTTACACCGTTCATTTCACACACAAATGGCTGCCTGTAGAGATGCAGAGTTCCTTCTCCCTTGGCTTTTATTACCTTTGTGCAAAATAAAAATCCCTTTCATTGCTTAACTCTTGGTCTGTATTTTCTTCAAGCACTGGGATTTTGAGAGAGGGAACTAAACGATTGCAGCAGGTACAGGAACAGGCAGGTACAAGCTTTCAAGCTTTAAATGACTGGAAGTTTAGGTCATCAGCTGGGCTTTCAGAAGGGGAGGATGGCCAAATTAGAGACAAATGCAAGTACAGGGGCTTGTTGGTTGCAGAGGCGGGTGCTGTTTTTCATGAGTATAACAAAGCTACCTCAAAGGTGTGTCAGATCTCTGAGAGATGCTACATTTGGGACAGTAGTCATGGTGGATAAGAGACAGGGTGTTCTCAAAACTTGAGTGATTCTATGAACCACAGAGCTTTAAAGAGTATTAGGAGACCGAGAGTCAGTAACTTGACAAGTCTCATAAGGTGTGAGCTTCTTCCAGAAAGGCTGGGACTAAACAATGCAATCTTAAAGATGTAATTAAAGAGGAACAATCAACAACTATTATGAGTTGTGTGAAATTAAGTTATCTAAAGTACAAAATTTAGATGCCAAGTGGTGTTGATAGGGAGCGAGAGATCCAGCTCACGGCCCCTCCTTTGTGGGGTGCTGCAGGTTTCGGTACTCTCTCCACTTCTTTTTAACATCTACATGAAACCACTTGGTGAGATCATCCGTTGCCATGGGGTGATGTATCATCAATATGCTGATTATACATCTCCATCCCGGGTGAGGTAAGTGATGCTGTTGCCACCCTTTCACAGTGCCTGGAGGCTGTAAGGGTTTGGATGGGGAACAACAGGCTTCAGCTGAACCCTGGCAAGACGGAGTGACTGCAGGTTGGGGGCTCCCAGGGATCTGGGAATTTACCATTTTTGACTCTGGATGGGGTTGCACTGCCCCAGACAGACCCAGTGTGGAACCTGGGGGGTCTTCTGGACTCATGACTCCTGCTCAAAGAGCAGGTGGCAGTCGTGGCCAGGGGAGCCTTTGCACAACTTCGTGTTGTGCACCAGCTACACCCTTTCCTGGATCGATAGTCCCTACAAACAGTCACTCATGCCCTGGTCATCTCCCGCATAGACTACTGCAATGTGCTCTACATGGGGCTACCCTTGAAGTATACCTGGAAGCTACAGCTGGTGCAAAATGCAGCCATGTGGGCAGTTTTGGGAGCCCCTAGAAGGTCACATAGAACACTACTACTGCGCAAGCTGCATTGGGTACCGGTTTGCTTCCGGGTCCAATTCAAGGTGTTGGTTATCACCTTTAAAGCCCTACATGGCATGGGCCCAGGTCGCCTGAGGGACTACCTCACCCCAGTTACATCGACCCGTCCCACCCGGTCAGGCAGGGAGGGCATGCTACGGACCCTGTCTATGAGGGATTGCCGATTGGCAGGGTCCAGGAAGATGGCCTTCTCTGCCATAGCACCCCCCCTTTGGAACAAGCTACCCCAGGGGGTAAGACAGGCCCCCACTCTCCCGGCCTTTTGGAAGGGAGTAAAAACATGGCTATGCCATCTGGCCTGGGATAGAAGGGGGGACAGCCATTCATGGGGGTGGTTGGCCCTGTGAGGATGCCAAGATTAAGAGCTTCCCATCTTGAATTGTGTATTTTATGTGCTATATTTTAGATTTTATACTTGCATTTTTTATATATTTATATTGAGTTGTTTTGGTGACTCACTGTTTTTGGTATTTGTAAGCTGCCCAGAGTCGCCGTGTGCAAGATGGGCAGCAGAGAAATTTAATAAACAAACAAACAAACAAATAAAATTAGATTGCTGGTAGTGAACTAGAGTCCTATACAGGTACCAAAGATTTGGTCTAAACATCTTTCTAATAGAAGATAATCTGTTTATGGGCTATATTTTGTTAGTCCCAGTTGTTCTCCTACATTTTAAAAACTCTTTGCTGCTTCTAGATGTATTCTTGTATGTGAAGAACAGAAATAAAAACCACCCTGTTCTTGTTCTTCCTCAGAAGTCTTTTACAATAAGAACTGATTGATTATCCAGATAATTAGGTTTAGGTCCATTAACACAGTACTGCAGCTCTCTTTGTCTGAGCTCTATCTTGATTTTTATTTCTCCCCCCCCCCCTTGTTTTTTTTGACCAATCCCACCTTTCTCAAGCAATGAAAAAGAGTCCTATTGAATCTGGTCACATTCAGTGTGTGTCATATCTTTGTAATAATACTCATATATATTACATACAAAATACATATATATTTTCCTATTCTTAATTTTTAAAAATTAAGAATAAGAAAATAACACCATTTATTCTTAGACCAATAGTTCTCAAAATTTCCATACTCAGGAACCACTTCTTGTCATTTTACCTGACACAAAATAACTGCATTTTACTGTGAAATATGTCTGCCTCCTAGAGGATTCGGGAGAGTACTCTATGCTGCATTCTTGTCCAGTTTAGTGCCCTCCAAGTGAACTCCCTGAATTCTGTTGCTGTAAAAATCCTAGGATGGCTAACCAGGATTGTCAGAATTCCTGCAGTTGTACTCCAGAACTTTTGGAAAGAAGCAGGAGGTATGAGATGTTTATCTGCATTATTGGGCTTCAGCTTGAACAGAAGACATCAGCTATCATTAGGTCAGAAATGTACATTAGAGGGGAACTTGACAACATTTACCAATCATCTCAGTGAGAAATCTTCAATTAGCTTTGAAGAAATCTCAGATTCCCAGAACACTACACTATCCACTTAAGGAAGTTTCCCAGCTTCAGCTTGTATGTCATTAACTGTTGGACAGACAAGGCAATCTTTCTTAAGAGCTTAGCTGAGTACTTAGCCCTTTGCTCCGTAGACTTCTAGAATTAAATATACTTACTGGGAAACTTCTATACAAACGAACAGCCTTTGTATACTATTGATGTCAAATGCTCACAGTTAATTGCTGCTTTATTTTCCTTTTAATCCATACGACGACTGACAGGCAGACAGCCAGGTGGACCTGGTCAGACAGCACTTCTATGAAGTTTCTCTTGAGTATGTCTTCAAAGTACAAGAGGTTCAGGAGAGAAAGATGTTTGAGTTTGTGGAACCAGTAAGTAAATGTTTGTGATTTGTCAAGCGTTTCTCCTTCTCTGAAGTATAACATAAGTAAACGTTATAGTGAATGCTTTAGAAAGTAATGAAAAGGTGACTTCTTCTTCTTCCATTTCCATGATATATGGAGGAAACAATACATAAATCAGAACAGCTGACATTTGCATTTTCCAGAGTTTTTCACTTCGGGGAGTTAAAAAAATATATGCAAAAGCACATGTGCTGGGTGGAAAAAAAATCTTATACTCAGAAAAAATGCCAGTCCCCTTATATTTATTTTAAAATATTGCTTCTAGAAAAAGTGAACCCAGAGTTGCATACATTAAGAGAAAATGCAAAAAGAAAAATGTATGCGCATCTTTGTTTAAATCTGCAAAACTAAAAAGGCCAAAGCGAAACCAATCTTAACACATTTGCTCATCCCTACAAATAATTTACCTTCAGTGAGCAGAATAGAAACAATTCCTATGTGAACAGAATGGAAATAATTATGTGCAAATATCACAAATATGGGTATTTACCATTGCTTCCAATTTAATTCCCTGTAAGGAAAGGTAGATACTGAAATAGTTTTTGATCATCATCTACTGCTGTTGTCTTTATACCATGGTAACATTTTAATTAAATTTCAGTAACAAGTACATGTTCTTAGTTGAAGAATTACAGTAATTCTGAAGCATGAGAAGAAAAACAATTAAAAGAGAATATTACTGGAAGTTTCCCAAATGTTATAGACAGTTTGGCTATGCAGTACTTGAGATTTTACTTTAAAAAGGTGCTTTAGAGCAAGCTGGAACATAAACATACACCTGTCTGCAACAACGTCAAGCAGCTGTGCCTTTTCCTGAGGTTATGAAAAATCTGGGAAAAGATGTGGCTGCTTTACGAGTTGTAGGTAGGTGCTACATTTTTGCCTCTACTTCTGAAGCAGAATTGGAACTGAATCTGAAATGCCACACAGTTCTGGTAAGATTTAGGCATGAAAGCCGGCTGGGTGACCTTGGGCCAGTCACTCTCTCTCAGCCCAGCTCACCTCACAGGGTTGTTGCTGTGGGGAAAATAGGAGGAGGGAGGAGTATTAGGTATGTTTGCTGCCTTGAGTTATTTATAAAAATAATAAAGGCGGGATAGAAAATAAAATAAAATAAATAAAATAAGATTTGTTGCACACTCAGTTGTTATGTCTGTTTCAGAGCTGCTATGGGATGCAATGATATCTTATGTTCACTGATGTGTTATTTGTTTGTTTGTTTGTCTGTCAAATTTTATCACCGCCCATCTCCCCCCTAAGGAGGGACTCTTTTTAGCTATGAGAGAAAAATAATCACAAGGAGAATCAATCATGGCTTCAGCACTAGTTACTTAGATATTTACTCTGGCAAAATATACAGTATTTCTAACCATGAACTTTAGAAGTGGATGGATTTTGGAGGGGAAAGAGAATAAACTCCAGAAGGGGAGGTCATAGCCAACAGCAGGTTGAGAAAAGAGATTGATTTGCTGAAAAGCTCCCATTTTATTTGGTTTTGCATGTCACAAACAAAGCCAGAGAAAGGGAATTCTTATTTATGAGTTATGTTAGGACATTTCTGCAACTCTATTTCAAGTGTTGGAAATGTGTTATTTCAGTAGTCTTCACAAGAGGAATGAGCCAGAATTGCTTCCTGGTACTACTGTATTTGATTTACTGGCCTTTCTTACAGTAGTGGCCTCCTGTCTTCAGCGCTCAGCTTCCTCTGGCCAGCTAGAGAAGAAATGACAGAGAGGTGATGCTGCTCTGCTGATTGGTGGAGATCAGCTATACAGCAAAGAAAAGAGGCTGAAGGGCTGCTGCTTAAGCACAGACCTGGGAAGCCAAGTTGTGTCTTCCTTGAAGCTTGCCCATTTTCCCCTCCTGCTTAGCTATACAAATGTATAGGGAGGAATGGGAGTGTTCTCTAGTTCTTTATCCATGATCTCTCACATGTTCTGCTGTCATGGTTGAGAAGCACTGGGGACCATTGATAAGCTGTGTGTGCATATGTGTAGGAGAAGAGCAGGGAGAAGAAGTTGGGTGACCCTTCCCAACCTTGGTCTTGCTTCTCACTCATAAAAGGAATGCAGTTGCTGGAATCAAAAACAATGAAGCTATTTCAGTTTATTTATTTGATTTTTGTATAAGATTTACATACCACTTCAGTGGCAGTGAAAAAAGTGCAATCAAGTACATAGACAGCAGTATTTAAAGTACTGTATTAACACCTTTTTAAAAAGGTCATTCTAAATGGATCTATTCAGTAGTTCAATATCCAATAAATATCTAATATTTATTCAATATCTAAATTAAAATCTGTTGGAAAATAAATGATGATGGCAGTGGAGCACTGGTGAGGTAAAAGCTTACCTATGTTGCACTCAACAGAGAAGGCCCCATTTTGGGCTCTTTCAGATTAAGAATGGTCTGTTAGGTATTGTAGGAAGCAATTTGCCTTGCAAACATGTCTGACTCTTGCTGACTTACAAGAACAGATCCATGCAGTTTTCTTGGCCTGATATCGAAGTGGCTGGCCATTGCCTTCTGCTAGGATGTTCATTTGACTTCCCAATTCAGCTTATAGCTCTGGGCTTCCCAGATGAAAAGCAGTGAAACTAAGCAATGATGTTGTAGCTGAAGTTTCAACAATAGTTGAACCATCTGCAGAGGCAGTTTGATATTAAAAAAGTAATTCACTTTAGATGTAGGGAAACATTAATTTCTTCACTGTCATGGGATAGTCTTGATCCAGATGAGGCCATTTCATGTTTATATTTGAAGCAGAGTATGGAGTCATTTCAAAACAGAGGACCACATTCAGCTAGACTACAAAAAGTGGACAAATACTAAACTTGATTTAAATTAAAATTAATTACTGTCAATATGATTCTTTTTGTGCATTTAATAATTTTCTTTTTCTGTTGTATTTAAAATTATACTGTGGAGGCAACTGGCCCATACTGAAAAGCTTTGGGAGAGATACATGAAATTCTCTCCTTATGTTGGGCATTCCTGATCTAGAATGCAGAAAAAAAAAATAGGACAGCTGCATGCTATCTTTAAAGTATCATGCAGTTTATCCTGAGACATTAAATATATCATTTTTATATCTGTAATACCAACTCGAAATTCTGAATGATTTACGTAGGAATCAGATTAGATATAATAGGGGACAGAATAGACATCTTCAGGGCAATGTAAAGGCAAAGGTTGGTGTATTCAGTACCACATTCTGTGAAGCTGCTTCTCTGATTCATCTCAAGATAATTTCAGCAAGATAATTCAGAAAGGTATTATGAATGAACTCACTGAAAACTACCAAAATGTCCAGCAAAATCAACTGCATCACCTTCTTCTTGTTTCGGCCCTGGGGGAAAAGATCACATAATTAGGCAGTCTGAAATGGATCAGGATAGTTAGCCTTCTTTAGGAATTCTTGAACCTGCTGCTACATAGTTTAGGACCTTGCCCCTTTGTGAAATATTAGGAACATCTGGCAGGTATCTGGAGAGGATTATGATGCTGAGATTATATTGAATTGGCTAAAGATACCCAGTGACCTCATGGTGAAGGTTGATCTAGAGATGTTTGTGACCCACATTTTAGGTACTATTTGACATTCAGTAGAAATTCATTATCATAAAGTTCCTTTTTTGTAGGAAAAAATTATATGCATCCCTATGCTGGCATTTTGTTTTTGGGGGATCAATGAGTGCCAATTGAGGGTTCTTTTTGTTTTAATGAACCTGTGTTCATATTTGTGTTCATTATTCTAAACAAGATAGCTGTGGGAATTATTTGGCTTTTCCCCACACTGTGTTGGCCCTGAATCAGACCATATGCTTACTCTCAACTCTAAAAATATAATTTGCCCTAGCACTATTACATGTCTGAAGCATTTGGAGAGAATTTTATACCTTTCTTCCAAAATAAAAAAGAGACGGTATTCTTTCTGTTCTCCCCAAATCTGTGTTACTTTAAGATTCAACAACATTGCTCATTATTTGTGTTTTATTTTTATTGAAGGATGGGTGGGAATCCTTTCCTTCCTTCCTGTAGCTCTGAAGGAATAAAGCCTTTCTACTTTATGCCTTTTATTATTTTATGTCATTTCTGTGTTTGAACTGCAGATGGCACTGGGTACAGCAGATACGTTGCTGAAATTTAAATTTATGGGTTGAATAATCAATTCTATATTAATAAGACAAATGGTTCATGCAATAAAGAACTTTGAGTAGAATTCCTGATTACACAAATCATCGTCACTGAATGTGGTTGAAAAGGGCTGCAGTCGTCTTACGCTGACCTCTCTGTAGATGTAGAAAAGTTGGGAATGGAAAAGGCATAGATGAAGTAGGCATTTCTGGCTCCCTTTCATGCCTTGTAAGTTTGAATGCTTGAAGGGAGCTATTGCTTCTGATGGTTTTCTCTTAGACAGAATAGGATGTTATTATTCTGGCTGATTCTCCCCTCAGTTATCTGGGAGAAAAGGCATAGCTACATATATGTATCTGGCTGGCTGGCTGGCTGGCTGATTTATTTGTGGGGTGTCACAGTGACATAAATGGGCCAAAGCCATTAAAAATTGTTTTGATCTGTCCAAGATTTTAATTTGTGTCTCTATGTCTGAAAAGATTTTGGGAACTCCAAAGATTGTACGGTCATAAAATGAGTCGGACTTCTAGTCTTTCCTTAGGCACAAAGCTGGCTGGGTGACTTTGGGCCAGTCGTTCTCCCTTGCCTTGCCTTGCCTTGCCTTGCCTCGCCTCGCCGGGTTGCTGTTGTGAGGAAATAGGAGGCAGGAACATTATGTACACCACCTTGAATTATACTAAATAAAGGTGGGGTGTGATGATGATGATGATGATGTAAGATTTGTGTTTATATGTGTTTACTTGAAAAAAACTTCTCTGTGCTCCATGGACTTACTATCAAATAAGCATGCATAAAAATGAATTCAGCCTTATTTGAATGTTTGTTTAGTTTCAGCCTTCCAAAATATAGAGGGAAGCTTCAGTAACTGCTAACCTTCCACAGTGAATCTCCAGAGGATTAAAAGTGGTCTGGAACGAAGATTCAGGAGATACAAAATGGAATTCTGTGTAGTTTTAAAAACTTAAATCAAAATATTCCTGCCAGATAACTGTCCAGTCCTTTCTTGAACACATCCATCGAAGAATAGTCCACTCCCTAAGTTTTTGGTTTCACTGTTGGTGCAGTTATAAAGTAGTTCAGGAGAAATTACTCTGTGGTATGTATAATGGATTGCAGCCATAGCATCTTCTCTGTCTTTGTCTGAGGTGGGAAGAAAGAGGACAGGAACAATTGCTCTGTGTTACATCAAAAAGAAGCACTTGTAATTCAGATCCTTGTTTTGTTTTTTTCCTCTCCTGCAGCTGCTGGCATTTCTGCAAGGGCTGTTCACATTCTACCATCATGGCTATGAGCTTGCAAAGGATTTCAGTGATTTCAAGACACAGCTGACGATCAGTATACAAAATGTAAGCAGAAACACTTATTGAAGATAAAGGATCTCTTTCAAGTGCTGTTCATCAACTTTTTCAACAAGCATATTTTGTTGTGCCCATGTTAATGAAAAGTTTAATTTGTATAACTGTAAGCAAAATTCTCCCCCTCCCCTCCCCTCCCCCTCCCCCTCCCCCAATTGATGACTGGTAAACTTGGTGAGCAAGCAAATAATTTCAAAACAGCATATTTTCTTTAGTCTTATAAATCAGATGTCCTTCTTCATACATGCTTAAATGTACTATAACTTCATAAAATACCTAAACTTACTGTTTACTTCTTCAAGAATGTACCATTATACATTATACATGAATATTGGTGCCAAGGTTGATAATGCTTACTCTCTTTTCTTACACTGGCTGCATGCTTTGTCAAGAAAAAAGATTTTTATTTCCATTTTGGAAAAAAAATTGTGCTTAGGAGTTTCTAATAGCTGTTGTCCCTCAAAATCTCTCAAAATATTGAGATTTGTTATATTCCATAGAAATTTCTGAATTGGCTTAGGACTCCATTTCTGTCTTTTGCAAAGCTTTATATAGGTATATGATACCTGGATGTACTGTAGTTCATAAGAAACTGGTGATATATGAAAAGATCAAATGAATCCTACCATGGCCTACATTTAGAATGGTGTTGTCTGTGCATTCTAAGCCTGAACATACAAGGTCAAGTTTTAAGAAGAAATAACGAGATTAAATTCTAACAATGGATTTATTTTTGAGGTAGAAGGCCCAGTTAATCCACCTAGCCTTTCTAGGTAGTCTGTAGAAACTTCAGCCTGATATTCTAGTGAGCCACTGTTAGTCGCTACTGCCAATACTGGGCTAGACTCACCAGTGATCTGAGTTGGTGTAAGGCAGCATCTTATGCTTCTGCTCCAACTGGAACTGTGTGTGTACCTGTGGTTTTCTATACTGAGAAAACAAACAGCAGATTTACAGGCATCACAGGGATTGATATATACAGTGGATGTATGGCAACTTTACTGGCTTAAAACACGTAACTTTCACGTCAGCTGAATCAAGTGAGAGCCAAAGGGATGTGTGAGGTTCCCATACATTATTTCTAACTAGCAAAGGTATTAGGCAAAATATGGCAGCCACCTGAGGCAACAGATTTTGATGCTATGAAAAACTAACAAGCCATTTTTTACTTGTTAATTGAGAATTGTTGCACATCTGCTGATTTAGAGATGAGGTTCCTGAAGATTGTTCTGTCTCATATTGCCAAAAGAACCTGGTTGGCATGGGTCCTCTACATCTTAGAGAGTGTCATTTGCTGTTCTGCCTCAGGCAGCATCAACTTTTTGGCCAGTCTTATTTCTTACACAACCTTGTTGTAAGATTCTTTGTATTTAAAGCTTGACTAGAATACTTTCTATCCATTTTCTATTAATCTTTAAATGCAGACAAGAAACCGTTTTGAAGGCACACGATCTGAAGTTGAATCCTTGATGAAGAAAATGAAGGAGAATCCTCATGAGCACAAAAACATTAGCCCTTTCACCATGGAGGGTTACCTCTATGTTCAGGAGAAGCGTAAGTACCTTTATGCTTATTTCAAATAGCTTCTCTGCTCTTATCTCCTTGAATTGACTTCAAAGCTTTGGGGATTTTTTTTTCAGTCAAGAAAATGGATGGCTGATGCAATTAGTCAGAACGTCTGGAAAGGGTAGCTCCTTAAAGAAAGAATGATTCAACTATTTCTTACTTTTTCAATTATTTTTAATGACACCAAGTTTTCTTATAGTATATGCGAAATCTCTAGGGAAATAATATGGAAAACTGTTTAATATCTTCATATCTTTCTTATAAACCCTACAACATTTTTTTGGCTAGGTTGGGGAATATTTCTAAAACAGGGAGAGGGAACATGTGACCCTATAGATATTGCTGCAGTACAGCTGTTAGCATCCATCCCCATTAGCTGTAGTCCCAGTCTACTAGAAGATGCAGCAGCATCAGAAGAGCCATAGGTTCCTGATTACAGTAAAGAAGAACATGCATCAAGCAAATGAATTTGATTAATGTATAAGAGAAATAGAAATTATGTAACTGAAACAGATTTTACTTTTTTGTTCTTCTAATTAATCTGCTGGAGCATGTTTACACTTGCAGAAGAATTGTTATGTTCTTGAGCACCAGCTTTCAACCACATTGACTGCAGCCAGCTTACAGTTTCTTGCTATTTCTGTCCTGACTGTAATTAGCAAGAATAAAATAAGATCCTTATGGAAATTACATTTCAGAAGAGGTCTACAAAATTTAATTGAAGTTCTAAGTAGATAGTCTGGATTGTATTTTTGAAATAAGATCAACGCCTGTATCCAGAAGGTTATTATGTAGAGAAGAGCTGCACTGGATATCAAAGAGGAAACTCTGTTCTTTTCATTCTGTCTAATATCAGGTTGAGGATTGCTGTTAATAGACAGTGTACTACCTTCAAGGAAGACTAACATTTTTCCTGATAAGATTTTAATTTGTTTTTTAACCTACACCGAATTCCATTTTGCATCTTCTATACCTTTCTTCCAGACTTTTTTTCCCCCTTTGGATGTTCTATTCAGATTTACTACAAAAAGATTATAAATTATAGAAGTATTCCCTTTTGTTTTCAAGGGCTGAAATATACACAGTAATTCAAATAAGGGTAAATGATTTTTGTGCATCTCCTAAATTCGGTATGTTGGATATAACAAATTGTACCCTATGCAGTCAGTTTGTTTCCATCCTTATGTTAAGGTGTGCATTCCATTATAATTAGCTTGCATTTATATCATACTAAAATATACAATTCATTTCAATTATGACTAGGTCATTTTGGGACATCCTGGGTGAAGCATTACTGCACATATCAGAGTGAATCCAAACGAATAACAATGGTGCCATTTGACCAGAAGTCTGGTGGAAAGGGGGTGAGTAGAAATGCAGATAATCTGTCATGAGGATAATTCTAGGGTTATGATTACTTTCATTTATAGCTAAAATAAAATAGGTTAGTTTAAAATGGAGTTGGCCAAAGCTACTAACTGCATGAAGTGCTGTAATTGTGTTATAGTGTCACTTCATATCTTTCTGAACATAGTGTTTAGATGGTATGCTGAATCTGGATTACATGTTCACATCTCCCCTTTTATAAATAGCGTTTTCCAGTACACTTAAATAGGGTTATTGTTTCTTCAAGATGTGAAGGAATACATTGGTTTTCTAGGCACAGACAAAAAATTCATTCAATTTTCACTGCATATGAATTAATTGTATTTGCATCTCCATAACTTACAGGGGAACAAGAATGTGCTGAAATCTGCTGTTCTGAATATTAGGACAGAGTTCACAACTTAAAAGAGTACATAATTGTGCATATCAGATAAAAGGGTGCCTTTTTGCTAACTATAATGTTAACAAGGCTTCCAGTTTATTTTTAATAAAATGTTATTTGCACCATTTCTCTTACCATTTTGATCTGCATATGTGATGTGCATGTAGGTATATATGTAATGACAACCTATGGACCTGTGTGTGTGTATATATATATAAAGTCATGCATCTGTGCACATGCATGATGTTGAAAAAGTAGAATCAAACTGTCTCAGTTTGGCTTCCACACATTCTTCATTGAACACAGGCGGTATCCTAGAAAATAACTTTCCTTGACAAAAGTTAACAAAACTTACTTGAAATAAGAGGGCTTCACATATAAAGCTTTCAAGTGTTTAAAATAAAGATTCCAACATAGTAATTCATTTCCTAGAGAGGCTTGTTGCAATTAACATAACACCAGGAAGATGTCTCAAGACACCTGCTGCTTATATGGGTTTCATTTCTTAAAGGGATGAGATGAATTATTATATTCACTTTGTTTTGCCCTGCAGCCTTTTACTTGTCTGCATTTGAAATGGAAATACTTCTAGATCTATAAATATCTGCAGGTACTATGTTTGAAATAGCCTTCCTGTTATTCTTACTAGGTCAAGTCATTTCCTGTAGCAAAGTCATTGCTTGACATACCCCAATTAATAGCCTTTCACAAATATCACTTCAGTAATGGAATACAAACATATTCATTCATTCATTCATTCATTCATTCATTCATTCATTCATTCATTCATTCATTCAATTTCTATGGCCACAGACAAGTGACTCTAGGTGGCAAACAAGGATAAAATCAGGTAAAACCAAGTAGAACGAAATACAAAAATAAGTTTATATAGCAGCTGAGAAAAATTGCAACTGTAGATGTTAATATAACCAGGAAACGGGGCCCTTAACACACTTGGGGCCCAGGCCCAGGTACATAACCAGGTCCTCAAGGCCTTATGAAAGGCCAACAGGCTTGGGGCCATCCTAATCTCTGGAGGGAGAATGTTCCAGAGGGCAGGGGCTACAGCAGAGAAGGCACATCACCATTTCTTGGCTGACAGGACCTGTAGCATACCAAATTTGGCAGACACAATTGGATGGGTAGAAACATCTGGGAGAAGGCAGTCCCTCAGGTAGCCTAGTCCCAAGCCATGAAGGACTTTAAAGGTGACAACCAGCACCTTGAACTGCACCCAGAAACACATTGGCAAGCAATGCAGCTCACGAAGTACTGGTGTTACATATGTCGAATATCCAACACTTTACTACCCGTGCAGCTGTGTTTTGCACCAGCTGAAGCTTCCAAATGCTCTTCAAGGGCAGCCCCATGTAGAGTGCATTGCAATAATCCAAACAAGAGGTCACAAGGGCATGAGTGACTGTGAGCAAAGCCTTCTGGTCCAGGAATAAGTGCAACTGGTGCACAACCCGAATGGGTGCAAAGGCCTTCCTAGCCATAGCTGCCACCTGATCTTCTAGCAGGAGCCATGAGTCCAAGAGGACCCCTCAGACTGTGCATTGGGTCCATCTGAGGCAGTGCCACCCCATCCAGGACCAAAGGTGGAAAAACCTTGTCACCAGAAGGCCCAAATATGCAAAGCCACTCATTCTTGCTTGGGTTGAGTTGAAGTCCACTGCGCCCGATCCAGGCCCCTACAGCCTCCAGGCACTGGGACAGGACATCCACGGCATCACTCCGGCAGCCTGGGATAGAGATATAAAGCTGGGTATCTTCAGCATATTGATGATACCTCACCCCAAACCGTTGGATCACCTCATCCAATGGCCTCATGTAGATATTAAATTAAAGAGGACCAAGCCCTGCGACACCCCGCAAAGTAGGGGCCATGGGCAGGACATCTCCCCCCATCAACACTGACTGGAACTGACCCTGGAAGAAGGAGAACCAGTGCAACACAGTGCTGCCCACCCTCAACTCCTGAAGCCAGTCCAGAATGATACCATGATCGATGGTATTGAAGGCTGATGAGAAGTCAAGAAGAGCAAGGATGGATGCACTATCCCCATCCTGCTCCAACCAGAGGTCATCCAAGAGCATGACCAATGCCATCTTAGTCCCATAACCTGCCCTGAATCCTAACTGAAAGGGGTCCAGATCTGCTTCATCCAGGGTCCTCTGAAGCTGCCATGCGACCACTTTCTCCACAACCTTCCTTAAAAAGAGGGTGTTGGAGACTGGATAAAACCTGTCCAGACTAGTTGCATCGAGTGATGGCCCCTTGAGAAGAGGGCACACCACAGTCTCTTTAAGAGCTGAAGGGACACCCCCTCCCTCATGGAAGAAGTAACCATGACCCAGACCCAATAATGTGTCCTCTCCTGGGCAGCCTTGACCAGTTAGGAGGGGCATGGATATAACACAGCAGTGGCCAAACTAACAGCTACAAGAGCCCTGTCCACTTCCTCAGGTTCATTGGGATTGAACCCCCAGATAACCGTGCAAGACTCCGGCCCCATAACCTCCACTGATTCTGCTTTAAGGCTGGAGTCCAATGGAGAGCGAATACAAGCAATTTTATCCACTAGATGTGCAGCATATGCCTCACGGAGACCCTATACTGTAGGTGAATCCCAGTGTTATTCCCTCCAAGGAGGGACTGTTTTCGGGCCTTTTGGCTGTAAAATAACTTAATAATAGTAACAGTGCCGCTGGGCAGCTATCTGTGGATGCAATAAGGGCGGAGAAATACTTACGTCTCGCCACCCTTACCGCCATGAGGTAGGCTCTAATAGCTGCTCTAGCTTGTGTTCGCTTGCCTTTGCTCTTTGTCGTTTGCCAGCAGCACTCTAGGCGTCTCTGCGCCCTCCTTAGCTCCCTTAGCTCTTCCATATACCACTGTTATGGACATTGCTGATGAAGGAGAGGGGGGCCCTCTCCTGGGGGAAAAGAGCATGCACAGCACTGAATCTCTTTCCCTCCCAATCAAGAGGTCCAGAAAGGACCCACCTTAGCCTTCTGGGCTTTCCTGGTAGGGTTTGCTGGTGCCTTCTCAGTTTGGCTGGATTCTGCACAGTAGAGTAGAACAATAAACACTAGAGCTCAGTCTTCTGATCTCAGCGTGGTTCTTCGCTCTATATCCTGACAACCACAGAGAATTCTGGGAACCAGGGGTGCGGAGAGGCCACTCAGGCACGATCTGGTCCAAAGCCGCAGCCACTCTCCCATTCCTAGTGTCCACCAATTCTTATTGATAGTCTTCCTAGGGCATTTCTGCTTGGACTGTGATTCATGGTCTGGGAATATTTATTTCATTTTGTGGCACTTCCCTATCAGTGTAACTTTTAGATGCCATTTGTAGCTTCTCATTTGCCAGGTCTTTCTAAGAATCTCTGAACTGAACTAAAGCCAACAACAGAAGTGGAACATTGCCTGATAAGTGATTGAGCAGATCTAGTTTCCTTTCTGTGGGTTGGACGACAATCAGAACTAGATTGGTAATTGGTAAGACTGGCACTTGGATTTCCAGCAATTGAAAGACAACATTGTGATTTGCATAATCAGGGGTAAAAGAACACAGTCCATTAGAAATATTATGTTCATCTCAGATGAACCTTTCTATGCCATGATTGTAATTACTGAAAAAGGGAAGAATCCTAACAGGGCAGAGGGGAAAAACAACAACAACTGTTTGATTGTCTTTCTAAGCAAAGTGATTTATAGAGTTTTTAAATGGTTATAGTTTACAGGTGCAGTTAAAAACAAATGTTGATAGTACCTTTAAAGCATGAAGGTGACTCAGCCCAGAGTCCCCTTTTTGGGACAGATGGGCGGTGATAGAAATTTGAAGAATAAATAAAAAAATAAAATGTGCTTCTACACATCTGTTTCATGAAACTATAATGTTGGACACTACCGTAGATGGTTTGTAAAGAATGGCATAGAAAGATTGATGGAGGATTCAGTGTTGGAGAGGATATGCCATTGTAGGCCAATGCTGGGAGCCCATGCAAAAGAATTACTGTCTAGTTTTGCTCTGGCCTGGCTGAACAGGTTATCACTCTGAGGCAAGATTTTAGATTAGATAAAGCTTTGCTCTGATCTGCCAGGGCTGTCTTATGTTCTTATCTGTTCGAAGATTGATAGATTTAACTAAGGTTTATGTTTCTCATTTTGCAAAGGGAATCTTATGGGATTTACAAATACTTACTTTTCTTTACTAGTTAGTTTTAATTGATAATCCACATTGGGTGAAATATTACTTTCAAAATTAATGCCTCTGGCATTGGAAGCAAGGTTGTTAACAGGTAGGATTTAAAAAAGAAAAAGAAAGAATTGGCCTAATATGTGATTTTGATATCCTGCCAGGGAGAAGACGAAGCTATTATCCTCAAATCTTGCACTCGACGGAAGACTGATTCCATAGAGAAGAGATTCTGCTTTGACGTAGAAGCTGTGGATCGGTGAGTTTGTTTGTTTATATATTAGATTTATATCCCACCTTTTATTCAGGAGCTCAGTGCGGCATATATAGCACTTTAGGTTGAGTCTGCCTTTTGCCATCTATAGAAGCAGAAATAAACTACTTACAAGGCATACTTCTGCACAACACCCATGTGGCTTCATCAAAGTGCAGATCCACCCAATTGAATAAACAGGAACATCACAACCAACCCAAAGTATAACCCTCCCTTACATCAAAGGAGTTTCAGAGTTCACCAGCAGGCTACTTTAACCTTTTGGAATAAATGCAGCATGCAAGCCAACAAAATCCATGAAAACATTCTGTGCAACCTGGAGATATAGTACCAAATGAAGACAAATCAGGAGTCATATCCAAAAGTCAGTAAACACTACTACAACGTACTACAAAGTGTCAGTAAACACTATTACAAAGAGTCAAATTCAAAGTCAGTAAACACTACTACATAGGACAAAGAGGTGGAAGTCTAACAGAATATATCTGTAAGCACCAGCTAGCAGTCACAAGACACAATCTCTATAGAGAGAAGCTAGAACATACTTCAAGTGGGAAACAGTAGAATTTTAGAACAGTCCAGGATGAAAAGTGCAAGAGGATTCTTAGAAGCATTACAGAGATTTAAACCTTTATGGAACTATCAAAAATTAGAAAGACTTCATTCATACTTTGATTTGAGAACTCTATTGCAAATCTGAGGAATGTGAAATCTAAAGGATAATTGTCTTCTAGTCCATATACAGTAGTTTAAGAGACAGGGGTCATGTCAGTTTGTACTGGAATTCTCAAAGGATAATTCCACAGATTATCCTTAATTTTTCTATAGAGTTTTCTGGTATTTAAAAAATGTATCCTGTATTTTACCTCAGTAACATTAAGGCAGCCTTATAAAAATAGGTCATTATTGTTCCAGTATTGGTGAATGGGAGATAGATAAATAACAATTTTTAATGAATCAGTATGGTAATATGAAACTGCATTCAGCACTTTATCTCATAAAACATAGAGATTCTAATTGTAATTGTGGCTAGATTTATTTCTATTGGCAGTCATATGTCTTCTCATGACCATTATAATGTTAAATATGTTGCCACTTAAATATGACTGTCTCTGATTTAGACATTCAATTTAGCAATATTTACACTTAAACCAAATGTAAGTTTAAATTGTGCCTTTTAAAACAGAAGAGCTTGTAGCTGACAGTAAGAATATGCAAACTGTTTTTCATTTGAAGTATTTAAGCTTGAAATACTGAGTTTCAAGTTAGGATGATTGGAGTTTGAAGCAGGTTGTTCCAGACAGCCAGGAGAATGTTTCATATTTAAACAGTTCAATTTTGAGTTTGGAACAGGAGTTTTGGAACAGGTATTTGAAATGGGGCATTTTGAGCTTGACCATTTCCAGAACGGTCAGAACTACCCATTTTGAACTCAGAGGCTTTTCAGTTCTGACCATTTTGCATATTCCTGGTTCACAGTGAATAAATGCAGATGGTTCGGTATTTTTGGTAATGTGTAAGATTTGATAATGAAAGGTCTACAGTTAAGAGAGATTAAACTGCTTAACAGGAAACTGTGAATTAATCCACTTGAAAATAAGACAAACATATTTTGATTATATATTTAAGCCTACATAACCCCATGAAAACAAAATGTAAATCCATGTATAAGAAGAATTAAAAGAAATTAATATTTCAGAATATAACTTTCAGTTTCATGAAAGGTTGCTTAGTTTGTACTGCATATCTGAGCATGCCATGTGGTTTGTTTTTGCATGTATCAGTTTGTTTCCTTGAGATCTGTCTACACGAATGTCTTTAAAGAAGGGACCTTTGCATGTACATTTGGAATCCAAAACATAACTTTGAATTTTGTTCTGTTGATGTGAACATTGGGAAAGAGGGCTGCACCTGGAAATCAGGGTTAAGGTCTTGGGAATAGCTAGATCAGACATACAACTGCAGGGGCAACCTGCTTTGAGTGATCCTGTTCCCCACTAGAGTAAAATGTACAAACAATGTATGAAATTGCTTAAATTAGGACAAACCGGCACCAATGAATGTTGTTATGTAAAAATAATATATTTTATATAATTAACATACATCAACCGCAAAAATATTTTTTTTTGACCAAAAAGTATCAATAGAATTAGCTGTTCAGTACAAAAAAACCCTAACTGATTACCTGCTAACTGGAATATATCTGTATTAATAAGGGAAAAAAAGGTGATTTGTTGACTCTGATATACGTAGAACAGGAATACTTACGTTAGAACAGGAATACTTACGTTTTCTCTCTTATTTTGCCCTTGAAACCTGTTATTTCAGGCTCAATCTTTTTCCTTTCAATGTCACGAGTTTTATATTGATGCTTTCCTCCAACCCAAGTCTAGTTGCCAATTACGTGCCCCAAACAGGTGCAGCCAATAGTGGAGGGGGAAAAAAGAGCTGACATATTTTCTTCTCTCCCAGGGTGGGTGATTCTAGATATATGGACTGAAAAGGCAGTAGGTTCTATATTAATTGTTTCAGGGTTCTTTATCGTGAGAACTTTTTCCAGAAACAGAAAATGTGGAGAGAGGCAGTACAGTATGTCTCGGTTTGGGGGAAAGAGCATCATAAACAAAGAAATAGTAAATGTAATGGCTGTGATTTTGGGGGAGTGGGGGGGGGGATAATTTTACTCTTCTGACTGTACTGAAAATCAGGATTGAGGAGCATGATCAACAATTCTAGCGGTCAATAAAAGGTACATGTCCATTTCTTCAATGTTATTTTAACTGTAATTGATCCATAGGAAATCAAATGTGAACATTCTGTTTAAATGATTCCCTTTTTAGTTAACTACCCTGATAGTATTTCTGATATAGTGTTTCTTTGCTAAAGACACACACACACACACACACACACACACACTTTCTTAACAATTGCTTAGGAATTATACTTGAACACTGATGGAAAAATAATGGGCTCTTTATGTTAGCTAAATCTGCTTAATATAAAGTGACTACTATTTCTCCATCAATGTTCAAGTTTTATTCAAGGACACTACAACAGTAGTTATATTTGTGGTCATATAGAAGAGAGTCAAAAGAGTTCATCATGAGGAATTTTTACTGCAGCAGTGGAATTTGTCACCCTGCTGAAAACAGAACAAGAATTCATTTTGACATTCTTTGCCAATCATTTTTCTAGCTTCCTGACGTGCATCCAAATGTGCCTTGTGTACAAATATGAACTGAGGGAAAGGGTAAAATGAATAAGAATTGCAAAAAGAATAGGTGAAGTGAGAACCGATGGAATCAGGCGAGGGAACAGAGACCATTTGTTTTAATTTCTCTGTTTTCGATTACACACTGACAAGTTGATGATGCTGTGAGGCATTAAGCAGATGGCACCAGTGATGCTTTGTTACCTCTCAGCACTAATAACATAAAATCCTCTTACTTGCGCTGTTTCAAAAGACTGTAGCTAATGAACCTGGCAGTGACACCAGAGTCCTATCCAGGTGTGTTTTGTGCATCTAATCTCAACATGTGAGCAGCAGTTAGCCTGCACCAAGTAATTCTGCCCCCAGTATCACATGGGTCAAGCAAATTTGCTCCCTTGTATCCAGTTACAAAGCTCAAAATCACAACTCCCGGAACCCTGTGGGATCATGGTTTCATAATGGTTTCATAATGAATGGATAAGTTATATGAAACTAGACGTGTGAGCCTCAAAAGGCTTGGGCCTGCTAAGAACTTGGATAGAATACCAGGGCTGGAAGCTAGTCTGTAGGTTTAAAAAAAATGACAAACAAATATTGGGAGAAGGCAATGGCAACTCCTTCTGTACTGTTGTCAGAAAAACTGCAAGGATGTACCCATGAAGTCACCAGGAGCCGAGCTTAACTTGGAGTAGATTTTATATACGTAAAAGTTGTGCATCTCAAGCTGTATGCTGTGACCACCAAAGACAGGGCTGGTCAGCATGCATGATGAAGAGGTACAGTGTCTTCACAGGGTCCCATTTCTCATCCTTTGCAAGTCAAGACTCCCTCAAATCAAACAGAATAGAATTGCACCCATAAACACTTATTGATTCAATGCCTATTTAATCTCTAATCCTCTTAACCACAAAGTAGCCACAATGCTTGAAAACACTGTTTTCAGTCTCACCAAACTGAATTCTGACTACTTATCAGTTTTGCTTTGTGTATCTGACATTTTGTTTGCAGAAACAGTAGTAGCAGCAGCCATAAGGCAAGTTGTAGATACCCATTTATCATATTTTTTTTAGTTTTCTACCTGTTTTTAAGTTGACCAATTAAAATGTTCTTGTGAATGTATTTTGTCTGAGCGAAGGGTTAAAGCAGATATGATGAAGCAGGATTACGTCCTGAACTTGGAAAGTCTTATCATAGCTAAGCATATGACCCAAACTACATTCTTTTTCTGTGTCTGAAGATGAGCTGGGAATGGGACAAGTATGCAAAAAGAAGATACATTGGTTGTATCAACAGATCCATTTTCTTGCATATAGTTGCATACTTAACAGAATGGTGAACTGCAATGTATACGTTAGTCATTCTATACAGGCCAAAGCGAGATGGTAAAAGAATGCAAACCTTACCAATTATATCATCTCCATAAATACATGTGTATTGCCTTCCCCTAACTGACCCTGCATAGCTTATATATGGTATTTTCTTTCTGGGAAAAAAACCCTTAATACGACAGATTCCTTGAACTGTTGTTTCAATAGTCTTAAAATCTTGCTGAGAAAGTATTTTATGTCCTCAGTGAAATTTTATGTTATGAAATGTTATACAGCCAAATAAACCATTTTGGATTGAAAGGTCTGCTTATTTTGCAGCCTGTAGGTGGCAGCTGTGTCTGCTTTATTAGCTTTTAATTCAACTGGAAAATAAATATTGATAGAGATACTGTATATAAGAAAACCACCGTTGATGTTAAATAGAAATACATGGTAAAATTAAATTGGGCAGAAGCTTGGGTAGTTTTATTGCTTTTCATTCTGCTTTTGAAAATCAATGTGAAATCATTTTTTACCATCATTTTCTCAGCAAATAGTATTACTAAATCTATGCAATAATTATGTTTCTGAATTATCCTATTGATGAATAGCAAGCGTATTACATTCTCATCCTTCAGAATATTATTTATGGGAGGCTTGTTCAGGACATGTGTAATATTTTCTGCATGATTGTTTTTATGAAATAACTCTCTAGCTCCATCAAAGAATATAAGGTAGAAGCAGAATCACAGATCCCTAATGCAACTCCAATTGCGTTTTATTCACCACTTCTAGCCCACTGCTTTTCGCTTCCGTAAGTAGCAGTATTTGGGCATATAGGATTGTGGAAACGGGATGGTATCGGTCCTCCACCAGACAGATTGCTAGGTCATGCTCTTTTTGAGTTGTCCTTATTTATAGATCATGTATTTTGCTACTAGCCACGTTTAGCCCAAGATTTATCTTTCCATAAAGCCCAGTTTAGAAAAAAACGAAGATGCCTTTCTGTTGCAGTGACATGTACCATAGACTCCTTTTGATGTGCTAAACTTGGATGGACTGCTCTTAAAGCTGGCAATCCATGATCTACCCCATAAAGGTGCAGTGTTAAAATTCCAGAAGTGACAGGGATCTAGGGAAGCAGGTAAGTGGACAAAATATGTAATTTAGATGACAAAGGATTGAGTAAAGAATATAATGTGATTGTCTTAAGTCCCCATGTAAAATCTGGAAATGGCAAGTACAAACATCGGCTCCTGATTTTTCACATCTTCTGTTCTTCCCCCAAATCTCATGGGAATCAATTTGTTCAATATGAGGAGTGGGAAGATAGAGAATTTGATAGAACTACTTAAAATAGTTATCCTGTTACTCTTGAATGTTAAGTTTTAAGAATGATATATAACTATTTTATTTAAAAGCAAGGAATTCTTCTCAATAATATGGGGAATTCTTACATTAAGCAACACAGGTTCTCTGGAAGAAAGATTTGGAGTCTGAACCTGAGTTGTGCAACACTTTGGATTCAACGTAAAAAGTGCTTTGGGACATACAGGGACAACTCCTTAAAGCACCTGTGCTTTTACTGGAATGGTGTTGCTGCTCTTCACAGCTCCAAAGCACCTTCATATCCAAGAAGCTACACAGCCCTAGCGATAAATCATATTGGATCTATTTGTGGCATAGAATTTCTTTAAAATTTATTTGAACAAGTTATCAAGAACTGGCCATGAAGATAATTCAGAGCTATTTAAAAATGTGGGAAATTGCTTTGACCAAAAAATTGAAAAAGGATTTTGAAAAATTCAAGTTAAGGAAATATTTTCCAAATATAATTCGTAACAATGTTCATTGGTTAAATTAACAATGTTTTTCCTAATAGACTGCCTTTAACTGTATAAATGTCATTCTGGAGAGAACAATATGGAAGTTTAAAATATATTTCTATTTAAAGTTACCTCTAAGTCTTTTATTTCTTTGTTAGCTTTTGGTTTTGTTTCTAGTGTATTGGTCTTGTTTATCTTCATAGTTCTTTTTAGTGTATGGCTTAAGGTTTTGCTTCATCATTTAAAAAATCAAACAAAACCACAGTGTATCATGAGGCCTCTGCATTGCCCATACAGATTGATTATGTTGAACTAGCGGGCTCGTTTTGTTTTAATCCCATCTTACCTGCAGTGTTTCAGCTTTGTTTATATATTCATTTTTCTCCTTCTCTTGGATGAGCTCTGTGCTGGTCAAATGCAATACAACCTGTACTTGTTCTTGTGCTGGGTCACATTTCCAGTGACCTTTATAGATGAACAAAATCTTGAAATTATCATGTTATGGCTAATGCTAAGTAAATTTAAGGCTTATATTCCCCCTCTGTTTTTACACTGTTTTGTAGAGAGGTTCAAGTGGTGATCCCCAAATGTGGCTTGTTTCTCATGAGTAGTGAACTTGTTGGTGAATGGTCAGAACAGCACTGGATCATAAAAATAAATCTGGGATGAAAGGGAAAGAAAACACGGGCTTCTAACTAACCATAAACTTGAAATAGTACACTTGTAGCTAGCTTAGAAACTATTTGTTTAAAGTTTCCCGCAGCACAAAAGCAAGTTGAATGATACTTGTACTTCTATGCATTTCTGTATTATAGTTTCCAGCATTCAGACAGTGCAGATAGTATTAATGGAATACATTGCATGGGCTTTGCCCTTCTGTCCTCTCTTCCTTCTTTTATAGGTGTAGCTAAGATGGAAGTTGCATCTTTTCCTAACCTGGTGACCCAAGACAGAGACGACTTATATATTCATTGTGCCTAGGTTATGTTGCCTTGAAATGTATACAGTTGTATTTGCAAAATTTCGGGAGGACACTCACCTGGAGAAGATGTATAAATGCTAATTCATAAGCTTAAGCTGTTTTCTTAAAAAGAAAAAAATCACCAAAGTTTTGAACCAGGATGCTGCTTTTTTTTTTTTTTTTTTTTTTTAGGAATTTTTAGTTCCAATGATTTGGACTTTTTGGAAAAACAAAAGGTGGAATAATAGTACTTCTTGGGTTATAAACCAGTGACCTTCCTTTTCGGGACAAGATAGGAGGGGGTGGGAGGCTCTCACTTGGTTACTACCTTTTCTATATCTAGTTATGCCATCCAGACACTTTCTTCTACAGTGCTTTCAGAAGTTTAGAAGCTTGGTGGTGAAGCTTAACATTGCTCTTTTGCTTTGTAGAATTAGTATAACATTTGACTGGAATAAATAGAGACATGTTGGAAGTCTTTTTCAGGCAAAAGGAGAGGTCTGATTTCACTCACTCACTCACTCACTCACTCACTCACTCACTCACTCACTCACTCTATATGGCTGCCTATTTGCCAAGCAACTCTTTGACTCTATTCAAAGATGTTTCCAAGTTTTCTAAAAACATAGTCACAGTCTTTATACAATTACAGTTACCTGTTTGTACAGTCTGTTATGATTGATCTGTCCTATTAATTGTAGAGTGCATACTGTTAGCACACTAAGTAAGTTGCTTGGTGTAACTTGTGTATTAACAAGATTCCCAACCCATGTCTTTTTTTTAAATTAAATTCCTTTGTAGAAACAGTACAATGAAAATGAAATATGGATTGAAAGAGAGCTGGTGGCTCCTTCAGAATCTTTATCTTTAATTATAAGAACAAAAACCCGTTGCTTCTGTGCATGTTTACCTTCAAATAAAAACAGATTTGTTAAGCTAGGACATTCAACAGAGATTTGTCCTGCTTTAATTTTAGAACATGAGAAGGATCATGCTAGATTAGACCAAAGACCTAGGCAGCCCATTGCTCTGTTTTCAGCATAGTGAGCCAAATCTCTTTAAAAAAACCCATATGAAAAAACAAACCGGCAATGGCAAATTTAATTTTTCAGTGCAGTATTCCAGATAAGCTGAAAATTAGGGGGTTTGCTGAACAAATATTTTTGAGAATGCTATTTCTGTAGTTTTTAGGTTATTTTCTATGGAAAGAGATTAGCAAAAATAACATCTATTAAGTCTGGTTAAATTACATCTGTATGTCATGCAAGCTGAAATGGTTTGTGTTCTTTCCTGGATAAACTTTTATGGACATAATTGTGATTCCCTGATTGGCAGTTTCTAAGCTTATTGACGTTTGAATTCTTATTCTCCTTTTCTGTTGCTGTTGGGGCAGAAGTGAAATGTCAGTTTCTGTGATATATGTCAATTTTCTAATGGCTGTGGGGCCCATTGATATGCCAATAATCCAGAATCGGCTTCATTGCAGTTTTCATTTCATTTCAGACATTTTTATGCATTGATTGCACAGATTCTTGCAATAGTTAGCAGTGCCAAATATTTGTAGGCAGAAGACTCTGTTGATGACTCGTAAGTCTTTGAGAAATATCATGTGGCTATTCATCTTTCTTTCAAATTTTCATTAAAGGTACAAAATACAGTAAAATTAACATTAAACATTAACTTTCCCCAGAGGAGAAATATGACAGTAAGCCTTATAGCACAGCCATTGACAATGCAGAAGAGCATACACTGTTATTTATCACATGGCACGTTCACATCGCAGTTCAACAGAATAAAAACACAGGAAATAAAATACAAGATGTAAAATATAGAGTATAAAATTATAGACATATGTCTAGATTACAAATATAATTTTTTGCTTCGTTTGTCACGGACAGGAAATAGGCGAAATCTCCGTTATAGGCTCTGTTTTGGCACTCTGTCACTATATGTTGGATAGTTTGTTTTTCAGCCCGACAGTCACAATTCAGTGATGTCATTTTGCTCCACTTATAAAGGAAATCAGCACATCTAACATGGCCCGTGCAGATTCTGTTCAATGTTGTCCTTATTTATTTTATTTATTTATCAAATTTGTCACCGCCCATCTCCTCTCACCAAAGGGACTCTGAGCGGTTTATGACAAGATAATCAATAAAACCATAAATATACAATAAAATTGCAATATACAAAAGTGCACCATATAAAACAATTACCAATAACAGGTAAATATAAATAAAGTCTAGATGGCTGTGACCTAATTCGGTCCTTGCATGGGAGGGGCACTTTAGGGCACTAGCCAACCCCAGACATAACTATTTTCCTCCCCGCCCCAGGCCAGGTGGCAGAGCCAGGTCTTCAAGTTCCTGCGGAAGGCCAGGAGTGATGGGGCTAGCCTCACCTCCCGGGGCAAGGTGTTCCAGAGGGCGGGAGCTACTGCAGAGAAGGCCCACCTCATGGACTCTGCCAGATGGAATTCTCTTACCAAAGGGTTGATGTAACGGAGAACAGACGGTCCCTCAGGTAGCCTGGCCCCATGCCATGTAGGGCTTTAAAGGTAACCAACACCTTGAATTGGACCTGGAAGCAGACTGGTACCCAATGCAGCTCACGCAGTAAAGGTGTTATATGTGCACTTCTAGGGGCACCAAAAATAGCCCGCATGGCTGCATTCTGGACCAGCTGTAGCTTCTGGATACTCTTCAAGGGTAGCCCCATGTAGAGCACATTGCAATAGTCAATATGGGAGATAACAAGGGCATGCATGAGCATTCGAAGGGCTTCCTGATCCAGGAAAGGGTGTAACTGGCACACAACATGAAGCTGCGCAAAGGCCCTTCTGGCCATGGCTGCCACCTGCTCTTCAAGCAGGAGCCATGAGTCCAGGAGGATCCCCAAGTTACGCACCGGGTCTGTCTGGGGCAGTGCAACCCCATCCAGGACCAAAGATGACAAAATCCTGGGTACGGAAGAGCCACTAACCCACAGCCACTCCGTTTTACCAGGGTTCAGCTGAAGCCTGTTCCTCATCCAGACCCCCACAGCCCCCAGGCACTGAGAGAGGGCAGTCACAGCATCACTTACCTCACCCGGGATGGAGATGTACAATTGAGTATCATCAGCATATTGATGATACCTCATCTTGTGGTGACGGATGATCTCACTCAGCAGTTTCATGTAGATGTTGAATAGGAGAGGAGAGAGAACTGAGTCCTGTGGCACCCCACAAAGAAGGGGCCGAGGGTTGGATCTCTCACTCCCTATCACCACCGACTGGGACTGGCCCTAGAGGAAGGAGGTGAACCAGTGCAAAACCATGCCGCCCACCCCCAACTCCCTGAGTCGCTCCAAAAGGATAACATGGTTGATGTTATCGAAAGCCACTGAGAGGTCAAGACGAGTGAGGACGGATGCACTGCCCCATCCTGCTCCAGCCAGAGATCATCCATAAGTACGACCAATGCCATTTCGATTCCATATCTGGGCCTGAAACCTGACTGAAAGGGGTCTAGATCATGTTGTCCATATCGCACAGGGCTGATCAAATCCAGATGGTTTCTCTGAGATCAGGGTAAGCTTCGACATTGTGGAGGACAATTTTCTAGCCAATACGGTTTCCACATATTGTGGATGTTGAAGTCATCTTCTACAAGTGATTTAGCAATTGAAATGGCTGGATGTCTGGATCTCAGCCTATTTCATTCCAGGCGGGTTACATCACTCAATATTGGCAGCTGGGGGTTATCAATAATCTACCATTACACTGTATTGATCTGTATAAGATCAGTACAGATGAATACAGGAAAAAATGGAGTCTAGAACTTGCTTTCTTATAACAGGGCTCTAGAGATGGAGAAGACTTATAGACATGTGAGATAAAGCGCAATTCATCCTTTGGAACCCTGTCAGCATGAACTACTTGTGATCTAATTCTTCTGCTGTTCTTTTTGATTTGATAGTACAATTCCAGTTACCAGTTGTGATCTTAATGGCTTGCAGCTATCCACCTCTCACAGAATCTTTTAAAGGTTCAGTTGTGAGATAGAATTAAAGTTTTAAAACATATTGAGATGTTAGTCAATTTACTCAAGCTGACTTTCCATTCCTTATCAATTTTGTAAGTGAGTTTTTCAGCTGTTCTCTTCCTTTCCATCAATCAGTACAGTGAAAAACTTGAAGGAAAGCATTATTTTTTGAGGTTTAGTTGCGGCAGATTAATTATTAACTTTGCATCAAAATATTTAATTGATTAACACCTCAAGTTTCATTTTATTATCAAAAATGTGTATTCCTCAGCATATTAGTTAGACTGCCACATCAATTTGAAGGAAGGTGGTAATGATACTTCAGACGGTTGGATGCTACTGCAACTGATGTGATCTGTAGAAATATGAAGATAGACTGTGACAGAAATGCAAAACCCGTCAATCTAATTAGAGTTTTCCTTAACCACTTTTTGTGACATTTCTGTTGTGTGATTGTTTTGGCAACCTGTTGTGCTCGTTCTTTTTTATTTGAATTACCTTCATGAATATTTGGAATGTGTTACTTGGAATGTTTCTTTCTTTCCAAAGAGATCTATTGAAGTGAAACAGGGGAGAAAATCAGTGATGTTCTAATTTGGTCTTTTTTTTTTTATGAACATAGTTTCCTTCCACTTGAGCTTGAGTTTGAACCATGGAAAGGTGCATTGTAGCAGCTTTTGTTGAGTTTGCTTGGTTTACCACCTCTTCTTTTCCTATTTCATATTTTTAAACCTGTTATTCACAACATCATTCCATTCATCTCTGCAGGCCTGGAGTGATTACAATGCAGGCACTTTCTGAAGAAGATCGAAGGCTGTGGATGGAAGCAATGGATGGCCGGGAACCGGTAAGCAAGAATCTTTATGAATAGGTATTAAGTAGAATACTCAAAAGAACATTTTCATGGTTTGGGTTGCAATTCTTTCTCATTGGATGTCCTATGGCAGTTCTGTAGTTTTTGCAGAAGAATCCTTTGAATCCTTTGGTAGATTCCTTGAGACAATATTCCATTTTCTTTGCAAGATAGCATGAAAGCTTTCCATATGAGTGTTGTTAAGAAAATTCAGAACATAGCTCAGAGTAGTTCAGATATTTGCCATAAATTTGCTGAAAAATATAGGAGAGAAAACCTGACATAATTATTAGACAAATAAACAAAATATATTTGTTCTTGAAGACTCTAAACGGTCACAGTAGGAATTAATGTCCTTGAAACTCCCTAATATCTTTAGGGCCATAGGCCACCCACTTATTCAAGTTTCTGAAGTCTATTTCTGTGGTTGGTTATTTTTTTTCCCAGAAATATCTCTTATGCTGCTTATTTGTGTGGAACTCTTAGGGTCTATTTCTAGAAATTGACTTTGGGTACTTGCACATAATTTCTTTTGATAATTGCCAGTTTCTATGATGTGTTGGGATACATTTGGGGATGTGATGAGAAGGCTCTGATATGCTTTGACCTGTTACTTTTGGGGCTTCTCTCCAGAATAACAACAACAATAAAGCCAAATACAAAACTCAGTCAAGAAAAATAGTCACAAAATGTTTGAACAGAGGTTCTGAAGATGGAATCTGTCACTCGACAAAGAACAGCAGCTAGTAGCATTGAGCCACGAAGGAAGGTGAAAGCACGGGCAGAGAAGATTCCAAGCCCTTGGCATCGACCACAACAATATGCATACGCATATGCATAAATGTATGTGGTTTGTGCCAAGTATTTGGGAATGGACCCTCCCTCTGCCCTTACTCCCATTTTTCCGTGGTTGACTCTGCTGAAAAGCAACTAAGCAGCCACAAATCATTGTTAATTGCCTGTTCAATGCTGGGAGGCATTTGTGAAACCTGAAGGAATGTCATCAGATGTTAACTCTGTGAGAAGGCTTCTCCAGAACCAGAAAACCACCAGATAGGCAAAGGGAGCTTATACAGAACTCCCAGCCTTGATACTTTGCACTGGGGTGGGAATGAGATATGGATGTGATTGGTAGAAGAGAGGGCAGGGGGAAGGAGGAAAAGGAGCCCTTTCACCACTGATACTATAACATAGTAAGTTTCAGACTGGCTGCTGTGTTGTTGTCATATTGGACTTTCATACAGCTCTAATACATCTACTGCAAGATGCATAGTATAGTGGAAGAACCCACAAACATACGAATGCCTGTTGGAGATGCAGCATATGTACTTCTTAGCGAGAACTCCCAATCTGAGCAGCTGGCAATCTGCTGAAAAAATGTTCAGCAGCCCTGCAGATGAAAAACCAGCAGTGGGGTGGAAAGGAATTCACGCTCTTAATGTTTAAAACTCCAGAGTGATTTACTAAGGAGAATCAAACCTTTCTCGGCATGATGCTAGCCTATATGCTAACTGTGCAAAAAAGTGTAATCATTTAAATGTAGTCCATATTTATTAATTTATATACAAAGGGGGAAAAGGAAAAAAGTTCTCTCTCCTGCCTTTTGTGCACAGTAAATTAACTAGGAACAGAAAATGCATTTAAATCAACTGATTGCTTTGAAACAAGTCAAAGAATGCTGTGCTTCTCCAATCAAGTTAATCTATGCCAAATGATTTTGATAATAATTGAGAATATAAAAGTTTATTCTTGTAATGTAAAATAATGTATAATCAGGTCTGGGTAAATATATTGCTATCTAAGGTAGACCAACAAATGGTACTTTCCCAAATTGAGGTATACCTTATAAATAGTGCCTTGAAGTACCCCTTCCACGCAAAGACTGAATGAGATCACAGCCATCTGGACTTTACTTTTATTCATATTATTAATGATATGTAATTTTTATAAGGCATCTCATCTATTTATTGTTTTAGTGAGTATTCTGTTGTAAACAGCCCAGAGTCCCTCCAGTGGGAAGAGATGGGCGGTGACAAATTTGATAAATACATACATACATACATACCTTATAACTGTTTTCCCTCCTTTCAGTAAAAGTAGAAAATTAATACTGGGTACAACAAATGACTTTAACTGCCAAAGACATCATTGTCATCTCTGCCTTGTGGTAGGTCAGCACTCTGCAAATTACAAATCCTCCTGAAAACTAAAGAGGTTGATGGGGAATAGGGCCATCAAAAACGTTAAGTTCTACTAAAAAAGAAAATAATGAAGAAGAGAATAAGCTATCTCCCTAGTCATCCAGTGGCTGACTTTTCTTAAACATCTGGCACCAATTGCACCTTGGAATCCTGATTCTGGTTTGGCTTGAATGTTTACTTCTTAACAGGATGTAGCCACTATATTCTTGTATAGAGTGTTAACTTTGGATGGATTGACTGTTTATCGTTTTGTATGTAGTTAGTTCTCTATTAACTAAACATTCATATCAAATAAATAAATATTCTGTGCGCCTGCCTTCTGGAACATCCTCCCTCCAGAAATTAGGATGTCCCTGACCCTGTTGGCCTTTCGTAAGGCCGTGAAGACCTGGCTTTGTGCCTGGGCCTGGGGCCTCGAGCGTGTGGATGGTCCCATCTCTTGGCTGTATTAACATCCATACATTGCTCACTTGGCAGCCATGTATATTTATTTTGTATTTATTCTATATTTTATATTTTAACTGTTTTAATTGTAATTGTTTTAATTGTTTTATAGTTTTATTGTTGTAAGCTGCCCAGAGTCACTCGCTGAGATGGGCGGCTATAGAAATCAAATAAATAAATAAATGGCTGCTTTTCATTTTCTTTGAACATTTAGGAAATTGTTTCAGTTATCTGAGATGTATGTATCAGATTTAAAGATCTCAAAAGGATAGAAACATTGAAAATTTGCAGAGGCATTATGTTTCTTTAAGGTTCCTGAATGCTGAGGTCTTTACTTAGATAGATAGATATAGATATATTTGCTCTATATCAGCATGCACAATCTCTTTCAGGCTCTCGAGAGGGCTGTACTTGGAACTAGGCAAGGAAGTCAGTGAAGCCAAGAGAAGAACTAAATTTATTTTTAATTTAAAATAAAATTAAAATTAATTAAATACCCCAATTATTTAGTGTTTGTCTCTTCTCTCTAATTAAAAAATATAGTTTAGTGGCAACCTTTTGGAGCAGTTCTGGAAGTCATATCCAAGATTTGGGGGAGGGGGGTTGTATTTTACCTTGGATTCTCAAGTTTTGCATATACAGAATGAGGCAGTCAGTGATACATTGGTTGAAAATAATGTGTTGCTTATTTAAATTGTACTCTCAATGAAAAAAAAAGAAAGATTCCAAATTGGCAATCAGGGCACAACAAGCTGCAGTTACTTTTATATGACTTTTATAAGTCTATGAAATAAAAGAATTGGAAAATAATTTCAGAACTTTCTGTGGCAGTTTGACTTTCCGTGGAAAATGCTGAAAATCTTTAAGGTACAAGAAATCAGGAGAGAAGCTGATCATTTGTTTCTACCTTACCTCTCCAATGAAAGAAACTCAAAGCAGACCTAAAAACCTAATGCAGAACCATGTTAAACAATACCAGGATGCAACCACTGTTGATGGAAAGCTGCTTATTTTCCCTGGCATGCAGAGGAACTGAAGAAAGAGAGACCCAAATCCATTTGCAATTGTAGCAGTGACCATAGTCACCTCTGAATCATGCTCTTTTGTTTTACTGCAGTCTTGTTAAGTTAAAAAAACAAAAACAAAAACCTTGTAGTTTCAATACTGCCAATGTGTTAAGCCCTAGGAAAGTATTCTTTGTTTCATCAAAATTATGGAAGAGATTTGCTTCCATTGATAATCTCAGTGTATGAGCATTTTCTAAATTATACAGTAAAGGCCACCTTTTTTCAGGCTGGTTTTTACAGTTCATATTAAATCCAGTCAGAGAAAATTAATCTGCAATGTGTTTTATACTTAAGTAATTTTTTTTTTACTTTCTTGCTCATGTGACTTTTTAAATCTGTCCCAAGCATCTGGATAGGACTGAAAAAAATTAAACAACTATGGCTTATTTTATTCTTATTAAGTTCACTTAACAGAGTCATGTATGTTGCCTTTTTCCTTTTCGCATTATAAGTATAAAAATAATTATTTTATTTGTCACTGCATTATGTCCCACCTTTCTGTTTGCCTAGACACTTAAGAAGGTTTACAGGAATTTAAAACAAGGGTTTTTTTGGGGGGGGGGTTGGTGATGGAAGAAAATTCACCCAGAGTTGTTGAGAAATGGTGAAGCTTTAGTAATATGAAAAATGTGGTTATTTGTTTCTACCCTGCCTCTTCAATGAAAGAAACTCAAAGCAGACCTAAATACATAATGCAGAACCATGTAAAACAATATCAGGATGCAAAATAAGATTATTAAACGTGTAAGGAGCAGCCATATTAACTGCATTTAATGATTTAAACTTGCTCTTAACTACAATTATTTTAAATTAGATGTAGGATTGAGGAGAAAGTTCCCCAGTTAGCCCCATTCAGCAATCAAGAGCAGTCTTCTGTCTGAAATAGCACATTTCTCCTCTGGAACAGCTTCTGAGGATTATAGATATAGTTATAGGGTTATATACTAGGGGGAGGATTATATAATGTCATATAACACACACACACACAAACACACAAACACTTGGACTAGAGAAGTGTGGCCAGATGGTAGTAAAGAGCGGGAAGGTAGTTAAGACTGATGGGGTAGAACTACCAGCAGGCCACATAGCAGACATACAGACCAGCTACAAGTACCATGGTATCCCACAGTGACATGGGAACCGCGATGAGGAGGTAAGGAAGACAGAAACATCCAAGTACCACCAAAGGATAAGACAGGTCCTGAAGAGCCAGCTAATGGGAAGAACAAGATGCACGCCATCAACATGTATGTCTTGCCAGTCATCAGATACCCTGCTGGTACAGTGAGCTGACCAAAGGAGGACATGGAGGCTGCGGATGTGAAGACCTGGAAGCTCCTCACAATCTACAGAGGCTTTCTCCCCAAGTCCAACACCCAAAGACTGTACACCAGATGGAAAGAAGGTGGGCGGGTGTGGTGAGTGTCAAGGCCACTGTCCTGGATGAGACCCAGAGCATTCAGGAGTACATCAGTAAGATGGCACCTAAAGATGAGCTGTTGAGAGAATACCTGAGGCAGCTGCAGACGTGGAAGGAAGATCAAGCAGAGGAAGTGCCATGGCAAGACAAGACACTGCATGGGATGTACCCTCGACAGATAGCTGAGGTGGCTGACATTGGGAAATCCTACCAGTGGCTGGAAAGGGCTGAACTGAAAGACAGCACTGAGGCACTGATCTTAGCAGCACAAGAACAGGCACAAAGCACCCGATCCATAGAAGCAGTGGTCTACCACACTAGATAGGACCCAAGGTGCAGACTGTGCAGAGAGGCCTCAGAGACAGTCCAACACATAGTGGCAGGGTGAAAGATGCAGGCAGTAACAGCATACACTGAATGGCACAACCAAGTAGCTGGCATTGTGTACAGGAACATCTGCACAGTGTATGGGCTAGACCCTCCCAAGTCCAGATGGGAGATTCCAGAGAGGGTTGTGAAGAATGACAGGGCTAAGATCCTGAGGGACTTCCAGATCCAGACAGACTGGCCAATCAACTGGACATCGTGGTAATAGACAAGGACCAGAAAACAGCAGTGGTGATAGATGTAGCAGTGCCAAGTGATCGCAACATCAGGAAGAAGGAGTATGAGAAGCTGTAGAAGTACCAGGGCCTGAAGGAGGAACTAGAGAGGATGTGGAAAGTGAAGTCCAAAGTGGTCCTAGTGGTGGTAGGGGCACTCAGGGCTATGACTCCTAAGCTGGGAGAGTGGCTCCAACAGATCCCAGGAACAACATCAGAGCTCTCTGTGCTGAAGAGTGCAGTGCTAGGAACAGCTACGATATGAGAGCCAGTTTGGTCTAGTGCTGGGCTAGAAACCAGGAGTCTGTGAGTTCTAGTCCCACCTTAGACATGAAAGCTGGCTGGTTGACCTTGGGCCAGTCACTCTCTCTCAGCCCAACTCACCTTACAGGGTTGTTGTTGTGGGGAAAAGAGGAGGAGGAAGGAGTATTAGGTATGTTCACCACCTTGAGTTATTTATAAAAATAATAAAGGCAGGATAAAACTTCACTGTGCAGAACCCTCAAACGCCCAGGCCTCTGGTAGAGGACCCGAGGTTGGCATACCACCCTCAGGGGTGAGAAGGGAATTTTTATATATATATATAATTTTATATATATATATTGCATGGGGGAGAGGAGAGCTGTGAAATTATTTCTCTCTCCTATTTTAAGTAGGACTTCCAAGTAGGTCTTCCAATAGTGAATTAAAAGCTGTGGGTCTTATGTCACAAAATACTTTGCAATAATGCTTTCATACCATGCTTTTTGGGAAGCTCCCCAAAGGTGTAAGGCAGATTATCAGTTTAGTCAGACCTCTGTCCTTACAGGCATTCCCTGCCAGCAAGAATAGTGCTAATCAGCTTGGGCAGCATGCCACAAGCGCAACCCAAGTCTGTTTTCACCCAGGCGTGTTCACATTATTGTATGCAAGCTAACCTGGAGACTAAATTGCAAACTAACATACTGTTTGCCTGCATCCCAGCAGCTGGGATGTATATGCAGTATACTGACACACAAGTCATTTCACATATGATGCTAAAGACAAAAGCTATTACCTCTGAAACCCTTTACCTTTTTTGATCTTTTGAAAGATAAAATAATCTTATTATCACATTTAGTCTTTGTATTGGCTGCAGGTGAAGTACTCTGTATTGACAGACCCAGGAAAAGAAATCTTTCTGTTTCTCTTGAAAGTCTAGCACAGCTGCAAATGCCCTAAACTGTTGCCTTTTTGAGAGCCAAGGAAAAATCTTGATTCAAACAGCTGTAGACTGATGAAACAAGACTTGTACAAAATAGAGACTGCAGAGTCAAAATTGCTCCCAAGGAGTGCTATAGAACATTTTGTCCACTAGATGCTACTTGCTGGGTCTGCCTGCTGATTTTGTCCTGAATCTCTTCAGAATTTTGGTGTCAGGGCAGAACTTCATATATTATTTTTTAAAAGCCTGTTTCCTAATTTAAGTAATGTATTCTGAAAGAAACAGGAGGACATCAGACATAGGGATCAAAGCTCACCTGCTTTATATTTGAACTTTTGACATTGCAGATTACACTGACTTTCTTAAAAAACAACAACACCGTTTTCTCCAGTCTCATTCATGGAAAAAGTCCTTTCTGCATTAAATAGATCCCACTAATGCATCTGGGACACATGGAAATCATCTGCCTTTCCCAGATCCGGGAATTTTTCACAAGACTTCTGTTGCAATGCACTGCTTGCAGTCCTCAGCTCCCGGTTCCCTTCTGAGTAATGCCCAGTGGCTGATGAGAACAGACGATCTGTGTGCACAGCTGCCAGCCTGTCCCTCATGGCACATTTCCTCTAACTGAATTTCTGTAGCTTTTAGAGCCTTTCCACTGCCATTTGAATTGGAATCTTCTGCTCTTTACCCTCCCTGACAGCACAGCATTAATTCTCTATTACCTGTCCTACCAACCAAATGCAAAATACATTACAGGAGCATAGAACTCCAACAGATCAAGGTGAAACCTTTCACCACTCTCTTCACATCACTTAAAGTGTCCAAAATATTCCACTTGCTCAGAATTGTCAACACTGACTAAATAGGGAATGTTTTCTGAATGTTTGCCTTTGCATGCATGTATACTTACAAACATTTTTTCCTTCTCTCTCCCCTGCAAGCTTTCCATTCCCCCCCCCATCCTTTCTATTCTCCTATTTACTTCTGCCAACTATTTCTTTGCCCACTCCGTTTTTGTTAAAATGCTGGCAGCACAAAAGTTTGCTTAGATGAAGAAACAGACGCAGATTTCTTTTTCCATGGAACCATCCCTCATCTGTTATAAAGAGGAGCAGTGTGAATTGGGCTCTCTGGAAGCACTTGCTGCTGGACTTGCATGTTACCATGGTGATCTGTTGTCACTATATTAATGACTCTCAACTCCTCTCCAATGTTTTTGTGGCTTTTCCCATTGCCAAATTATCTTTCTTTCACTTGGCTTACGTGGACCTAGCAAGTATGAATCTTTTAGTATGACCCCAGCTTGCCACACTTGTGTGTGTGCATATGGGCTCATGCTTCAAGTCTCATTCAAGAAATCTGAGCTGACATTTGGTTGACTTGTTCAGAATAGTAATTCATAATTCTCAGCCCCCTGTGGCATCAGCACAGTGGGTCATATGGAATTTAGCCCACAAAGTGGATTAGAAGTTTAGCGGCTGAAAGTAGATGTAGAACAGTAAATAACACATCAGCTTTGGGAGCAAGTTACAGTATGTTGAGAGGTTCAGAAATGGGCTTCTGAATGGCAGTAATTAAGATTCCTTTCTTCTTTTCCCTTCTCTGACTGTGGATCAGTGGAATCCCAGAAAAGAGTCACAGTGGCTTTTTTAACCTTTTTCAGATTGATAGACCTCAATGATGATGATGATGATTTTTAATGGAGCTCTTCAGAAATTTATTTTGAGGAAGGTATGACATCTGAAATCTCTGTGATGAGAATGTAGACATCAGGAGTCAAGCTTTAATTGGTGGAGATACCACTTTTATTTTTAGATTATTATTAAAGGGAATTTAACAGAGTTCAGTTGTGGTTATGGGAGAGGAGAGATTGGGTCCTTGGCCACTTTTTAAAGTCCCCCTGGGCTTGGTCCTCCCACCTATTTTGTTTAATATTTATATGAGGCCACTAGAGAAAGCCACCCACTGGTTCAGGGTGAGTTCTGTTGACATCCAATTAGATATCTCCAACCCAGCCCATATGGGTCATGTGGTAGAAGTTCTGTGCATGGAGGCTGAGAGAACCCAGATAGGAAGAAACAGGCTCAGACACAAAACAAATAAAATGGAGTGGCTGTTAATTCAAAGATCTACTAATTCTGGGAAGATACCACCTCTTGATGGGGTGGTTTTTCCCTTGAAAAAACAGGTGTGCAATCTGGAGGTCCTTCTGGACTCACAGCTTCTGCTAGAAGAACCAGTAGAAGCCATGGCCAGGAGGGCCTTTGCCCAGCTTCAGCTGGTGCATCAGTTTTGGCCATTCACAGAATGAAGCCCACTAAGAAGTCACTCATGCCCTTGTAAACGTTCACTGTACTTCTGTCTATCTGAAGTTGCTCCTGAACCTGGGAACATCAGCTGGTGCAAAATGTGGCTGCATATGTCAGATTCTTTATTGCCCTTGTTGTAGGAGCTGCATCAGCTATTGGTTTGTTTTCAAGTGCAATTAAGTTGCCAGTTATTTGCCTTAAAGGTATATATGGCTTGGGCCATTGGTATCTTCAAGTCCACCTATTCCAGGTAGATTCTGCCTGTCTGGTATAGGCAACCAGAGCATGCCTGCTGAAAATTCCCCCTTATTGTGAGAAGTGGTGGGAGGGGCATGGAGGTGGGTATTCTCTGTGGGGGCTCCCTTCCTATAGAACAGGTTGCCCTCTGAGATAAGAGTGGCCCTTTCCCTCATAGTCTTCAATAGACTTGTTAAGAGATGGCTATTCCAGAAGGACTTTGAAGTTTGATTCTGATCTGAGTGAGACATGGTGCCAGAATTCTGTTGTTGTTTGAAGATGTCGTACTTGCTTTGCAATTCATTGTATTTTCTAATTTAATACATTTATTATGGAATTTTAATTGCTTATTGCTTAGAGTCCTTTGGTTGAAATGGTATACAAATCTTACAAGTAAATAAATGGCTACTAAATATGGAAACTCCAGGTCCAGAGGCAATATGCTTTGAAAGAATAGGAAGACTGATCTCATTGATAAATAAGAAACTGAAGTTTCTACTATGGATCTAGTATAATCTACCCCAGATTTTGGATGAGGTCATGGTGGCTTATATAAAAAAAGATATGCTTGAAGAATTCAAAAGTTATGAATCCCACTATAAAATGAATTGTTTGATTTGCTAGACAGTTGTGCAAATCATAAATTATTTATCCCAAAAGCTTATCTCCTTATTTGTCTGATGCATCTCTAAACATAAAATGCATTTATTGAGTAAAAAAAAATTGACTGCCAATTTTTAAAATATAATGTTCTCGTATAAAATTCCTCTTTATATGCAATTACAGAATTCACAGATTAATTGGGCAGAGTGCATTTATGAATGAAAACATAATGCATTCAGTTGATCTCTCTCTCTCTCTCTCTCTCTCATATAAAGTACAGCAAATTTCAAAGACCTGAACATGTTCAAGGTTAAATTTAGCTACAGCTTTAAAAAAAAAGCAGAAAATTGTATGCGATGTGTTTGTATATTTTAACAATAATTAGAAGCATTACTAAACCTAAGACAAATAGTTTCTCTTTCCATCCCCAGTTTTTCTTCAAAATAAAATATGTCCTTGTCATGCATAGCTAGTGCATGGAGCTTTTAATTGTTTATCCTTCTTGTGTAGAATCAGCCAACTGACAAGTAGGTGCTGCTCATGAATAATAATCACCTCAACACTATAGCAGAGACTCAATATCCAGATGAGCCTCTCTCTGATAGCCAGAGAGAGATACAAATGCATAAGCAAAGAATTGGTCCTGGTGGCCTTGCCTACCATCTATCTGTAATCAGTTGGTTCATGCAGCACATGTTCTCAACTAATCCTGGTGATTTCTCTTATTCTTAATCAACAGCAAGCACTCCATAAGGAGAATGCAAGTTCATGGGATCCAGCACTCCATAAGGAGAATGCAAGTTCATGGGATCCATTGTGGCTCACTGCCAGATGGAACTAAAGTAGTTGAGAACGTCATGGATGAATACTGTTGTATCTGTTTTATATGCATATATTGCTTCAGGCATTTCCCCAATGCTCCTCCTATATAAGTGGCTTACTACACTTGTGGAGGGAATGGGGAGGAACATCATCCTAGGCTGCTACACAGCAAAACTCTGCTTTTAAATCCTTTTGCATTGGACATTTCTAGTTCTGCTTCAACAGATTCTCTTCAGACTTTTCGAAGAAAATATGGAGGTTGTTACTAATTTCTATGGCTGCTTGAAAAATGTGTTTCTACAACCTTCCATCACTATAAAATTGCTTTTTATTGCTGGACTTCTTCAAATGTGGTTGGACCAGCTCCTGTACCACTGAATCCATGATCGTAATGCAGGCTTTAATAGATCAGGAGAAACCAAGAGGGTGGCAAATACCACAGGTATAAATTTGAATTTGTTCTCTTTAATGTACATCCGCCCCCCCAAGGGTGTGCTAAAAATAATTTGTGAATAAGCTTGTGCTTATATGTATGAAAATGTAATTTCTAGTAAAGAACTGAAGGTCACACACTGTGTTCTATTAATTATGTAACATGCAGCTGCTCTCTTGTTTTTTATTTCAAAAGAACAGGGTAGTCCTGATGGGGCCTCAATCTCTAAGCTTAAATGTGCACCTAGTTTTTAAGTTTAATCTTATTTACTGATGTCCTTGTTTGGAACTTGGTCAAGGAAGGTTTGGGGAAGAGTTTAGTGACCTCTTTCTTGTCTGCAAGTATGACTGTGTCCATGGCCTTCATTGACTCTGTTTTCCTGTGATTCATCAACAATAGTTTGATTTTCCAATCTTCCAAATACTTTGGCTTTGGGTGACTTGTGAAAAGGAGCAAGTATTACAATTATATTTGAGTGTGTATGTGTAGAGCTTTTTCCTTTTTGGAACTAAGCTGCCTGGTTTTAAATTTATTACTATTCCTTTTCTCCCACGTGGAATGTACATTCTTATTCGCCAGGGTTTTCACTCCTCCCCTCCTATAAATGCATTTGGTGCCCCAAATTGCTGTTTAGCTTATGCTGGTTGTTGTGGTTTTTCTTTTCTTTGTGTTTGCTTAATTTAGCTTGTCTGGTGAAGGCAACCCATTGAACCTTGTTTGAGCCTCGGATTCAGCTTGCTTACAGGCTGATTAGGTCTGTAACGCCTATTGCTGACAGTGCAAATGTAACAGCATTGTGTGTGGAGTTTACATTTTGACAGTTCTGCTTTAAAAGGAAGTCAAAATGGTTGGTACTTCAATCTGTGCCTGGTAAATTAGTAAACAACATCTGCCTCTGTTGTCTGAATCTTTGATTATTTTCATTGCCTTTCATAATTTGGGCCGAACTGAAGTCTTACAGTAGGAAAATACAGAGATTAGCTTTTTCCACTGAATTTTAAACTTTGTACAGTTTAATGTTTGACATGTGAACCTGTTATAGTGAAGTTAGGAAGACAAGCTTCTACTTAATGTATTTGTTTATTGAAACTCAACAGTGTATTTCTGTCGCGTCACGCGACCAGTCCTTCGCCCTTCGGTCTATGGGATTCCCTGGGGGGGAATGAGCCAACGATTCCCTCGCAAGGGTGAGGTCGAAAAAACAACGGTAGGCACAGGATTCTTTTGTGGCGAGCGACGCTACATCTCAGGAGGTTGCTGGTACTGCCTCCTGGTGCCACGCCCCCACCTCCTTTTATTCAGCAGTTCTATCAGGGCGGGGGAGTGAGTACAAAGAGAATAGGGAAATACAAGTCATGCCCTGAGGCTACGTGAGAGACATGCAATCTAGCTGTGCAGTAATGGAGTCAGATACGTCACAATTCCACCTTTTTTATTTAATTTTGTTCCTCCCCCAGAGGGTCTGAGTCGGGGAGCCAGGGACTCTTCAGTCCAAGGAGACCCATCCCAGCGTCCTCTCTCGGGGGGTAGTGTGACCGGGGGTCCTTTTCCACTTCCGATTCACTATCGGAGGACCATTCCAAGAGTGGTGTTTTCTCCATACCTACAGCAGTGACCAGGTGTTGAACAGCAAGCTTTGTCTCGGATACCTCTGAGTCCAATGTATGAAGTCTCTGCTTTAAGAAGCGGAGAACGCGACCCAGCACACAGGGGCCTATGGTGCATACGAGAATCAATAACAGGAGGGGCCCCAACAGAGCGGACAACAGTGTGGTTAGCCATGGAGAAATGCTAAACATATTTTGATACCATGACATGGATTGTTGGCGCTCCAATTCCCTTGTTTTTAAACGGGAATTGAGCTCTTTCATAGAGTCCAATACTACTCCTGAGTTGTCGGCATAAAAACAGCAGTCTTCCTTTAGAGCAACACACAGACCCCCTTGTTTGAGGAACAGAAGGTCGAGACCCCTACGATTTTGCAAAACCACTTCGGATAGAGAGGTGAGGGAATCTTGTAGCGCCACAATAGATTGTTCGATGGCGCGAAGGTCAGTGTCAATGATAACGCTAAGGTGACGCAGGTTCTGATCATTGACAACAAGGGCTGACACACCAGTGGCGGCTCCGGCCGCACCTAAGCCCAGTAGGACTGATAAAGTTACAGCAGTCACTACTTCGCGCTTAGCCTTGAGGGGATAATGAGGGGGCTCTAAAATGGAGAGAAGTTCGTCAGGGGAATAGATAGAAATCTTGGGGAGTAGGAGCACCTGAATACAAAAGGCGTTAGTTTGTAACAAGGTATCACCATATACACATGCGGTGAGGCCAGAAGAACATGCCCAAACAGAGTTGTTCCCAGGGATAAAGTATTGCCCTGTCAATCGGGCAGAGATATTACCAGAGGTAGTGTAGAGTACACCGTAGCCACCATGGCCGGTGTGACCGTTGATGTTCAAGCGATTTTTTGGAAGATAGAGGGCACAGTGATCATGAGAAGAATTAAGGCAATATTGAATATAGTTAGCAGGAACACGGCCAAGGCAGCAGCCCTGCCCTATTATAGAGGTGATAGTCAACGTGGTGTTTTGCCAGCGGCAGGAGGCGGCTGAGGTAGAGTTTCGGATAGGGTCAGGAGAACCGACTGCTTCATAGAATGGTGGGGAGGAAGACAAGCAAAGCCAACATCGAGATGTGTTAGAAGCGGTGTGAACAAGGGAAAAGGAGGAGTTAAGAAGAGAGACAAGGGGGTTTTTTTGTTTGGTGAGGGGTTTAAGAAAGGTGGAGTGAATGTCGTCGGCATTGGGCCCAACAGGTGGGGACTGAGGGAGAGTGACCTGTCGTTGAATGTAGAATATGTTGCCGTAATGATACCCGGGCCATCCGGCATATATACGACCTCCCCATTTTACACCTGAGTCCCAGGCATTCCCCTGAGCTTTTCCTGCAGCAGTGAATTGTACAATAACCGGATTACATCTATTCCAACCCCCCTGTCCTGCCGCATTCTTTTTGGTTGCGGTGCATCTAATGTCCTTTCTCAACCGAGTGAGGGTGATGTAATCAGTCTTATATGGAGGGGTCCAGTAGATGTAGCCAGTGGAAACGCAGGACCAAGATTTGCAAAAGTAATCTGCTATGCCTCCGCAGTCGTGCACGTGATCAGGGCTGGTGTCATGTCCTGGGCACACATACAGGGGATACCTTTTAACGGTGGAGTGGCTGGGCTCTGGGAAGCCGGCCAGCCTCCTGTAGGCTGTCACTCCTAAAAGCATTTCTGAAAAGTCAAAATACAGGTTAGGGAAACAAGATATAATTGGGCTATAACAAAAGGAGGTATTCAGGATCTGTCCCAAGGCATCGCGGATTGTCCAGGTGATATTGTAAGGGCGATGCGATCCCTGGGCGTCAAATGCCAGTAGGCGTCGTCCCTGCCAACGGGCGGGCTCAGGAAGGGAGAGTAAAAATAAGGTGAGCGTAAGGCGAGATGAGGTGGCGAACCCCTTAATTAATTTTGTTATTTCACAGTGATATTGTCCTAGATCGGTCAACTGTACGTTGGTGATAGCAAGGGTAGTTTGGCGAAAGTGATAAGTGATGGAGTAGGAATCGCCATCTTGGAGAAGAGTGTTGTTGCGAAACCAGCGCCAGAAGGTGCCTTTTCTTTTGATGGGAGAGCGTTGAAGACATTCCATGGCGTTGGATGCTGAGCTGCGGCCAATGGTGGCAGGGTAGCGTAAACGATGGGTTCGAATGAGAGAGGTTGTTTTAGGGTTCGTTGTGAGGGGAGCAGAGATGGAAGAGAGATGACAGAGAAGGAGGGTCAAGAAGGTGCTTGTCAGGAGGCTGCCCATGATATGGCCGGATGCAGCGAGCAGGAACCCAGAGCACTCGATCAGGAAGTTGCACAGCAGCGTAGCCTTTTCCCCAGGTGACGAGTTGCGCAGGGCCTTTCCACTCAGGGCTGGGCAGTTGCCTAAAATAAACAAGGGGACGGGAAGAGGGAACTACTGGCTTAGAAAAGTGTCGAGATGCAGCCGTAGCAGGGGGGGTACCGGTAAGATTAAGGAAATTCAAGGTAAACAAGGTGAGATTAAGGATATTTTGTAACATCGGGAGGCTTGGGGGGCCTAAGGCCTTTTTCCCCGTTTGCCGATCAAGGGCATTCTTTAGGGTCTGGTTAGCCCTTTCCACAATAGCCTGACCTTGGCTGTTGAATGGTATACCGAATCTGTGAGTAATGGACCACTTACGGCAAAACTCAGCAAAGGGAGTGCTGACGTAAGCGGGGCCATTGTCAGTTTTCAAAGTTTTGGGACATCCCGATGTGACGAAAGTGCGAATACAATGATTGATTACGTTTTTCGTGGCTTCTCCTCTTTGCAAAGTTGCCAGGATGAATCCCGAATAAGTATCCACAGATACATGGATATACTTCCAAGGTGCAAAAGAGGGATAATGAGTGACATCCATCTGCCATGTGTCACAAGCATGGACACCCCTGGGATTAACTCCCTCAGGGATGCACTTTGCCTGCAAACTGCAGGTTGGACATTGTTGAAGAATGGCGGTAGCTTCTTGATATGTAATGCCAAATTGGCGCACCAAGGCTTTTTTATTTTGATGGAAATAAGCATGGCTGTCCCCTGCTGAAAGCGGCGGAGGAAGAGGGGAAGAGGCCATAATTTTGCAAGCCTCATCTGCCATGTGGTTGCCTTCGGACAGGAAACCGGGTAGCTGTTGGTGGCTTCTAATATGCGCTACAAACAAAGGGGATGTTCTGTCCTTCAGGAGAGTTTGAAGCTGCAAAAAAAGCGTCATGAGAGAGGGGGGGGTAACAGGGGAAATATATGCATCAAACATGGCCACAGCCATTTGAGTGACATACATACTATCTAATATAACATTCAAAGGCTGTTCTGGGAAAAGAGACAAGGCTAGCAAAAAGGCGGCTAACTCAGCCTGTTGGGCAGATGCTTGTGGGCCTGTTAGGCGTTTATGCCATTTGCAATTATTTTGCCATGTACAAGCCCCTATGGTTTTGGAGCCGTCTGTAAAAACAGTGAGGGCTTCCTTGAGTGGCTGCTGAACGAACGGCGAGGTTAGTGTAAAGGGTACTGTTCGCAGCAGTTGCAATCGAGGATCAGGGGGAAGATGGCATGACACCTGGCCACACCAGTCCTCCAAGGCATCCTGCAGTGCAGTGGAGTTTTGTAGGAGGGGTTCCCATTGAGTAACCTTAAGGGGAATGTACAGGGTGGAAACATCCAGTCCCATTAGGGCTCTAATCCTCTTCCGGCCTTTCTCAACAAGAGAGGCCATTTGTGCTGCTCTGGTGATGATGGATGTCTTAGGTGTGTGTGGCAAGTGTAGCCATTCTAAAATATGTAGATGTTTGTTATCAGACGTTTGGACAATGATGGCAGTTAATAATTGATGTGTTGAAAGAATGGCAAGAGAGGGTGGTTTGTCAGTGAGCGCACGGTCCACCCATTGGGTCGTAAGGACGGCATTGACCTGTTGTAGGGCGTGCAATTGTTGTTCTGTAAGGTATACCTTGTCAGCTGGGTTTGTCAAACCCACTAGCGCTTGGAATAAAGGTGATAACATGGGTGTAGTTAAAGCAAGGTATGCGCGGGCCCAATTAATGACCCCCAGACATTGTTGTAATTGGACCAAGGTGGTCGGCTGGGGAAGCGTGAGCATAGGTAGAAGTGGGGCAGCTGTGGAGGCTAAAACTTTGTGGCCTAGATATTGCATTGGATAACGAGACTGGACCTTTTCTGGTGCAACGTGCAACCCTGCCGTTGCTAGGGTGGCTAAAAGAATAGGAAAAGTTTTTTGAACTGTCCCTTTCGGGCCCTCAGCAGCGACTAAAATGTCATCCATATAATGATACACAAGAAAATGCGGAAATTGGGATCTATAGGGTTGCAATGCTTTATCGACAAAAAATTGGCACATTGTGGGTGAGTTCAACATGCCTTGTGGGAGGACCTTCCACTGGTACCGAGCAGTAGGCTTTGAATTGTTAAGTTCCGGTACCGTAAATGCGAAAATAATTCTGTCCTTTTGTGCCAAAGGTATGGAAAAAAAACAATCCTTGAGGTCTATTACAATAAGGTCGTGTCCTTCCGGAATCAAGTTGGGGTTGGGAAGTCCACACTGCAAAGGTCCCATGGGCTGAAGGATGGTGTTGATAGCCCTAAGATCCTGTAGGAGGCGCCATTTGCCAGACTTCTTTTTGATGACAAATACCGGAGTATTGTATGGGCTGGTGGAGGTTTCGATATGGCCTTCAATTAACTGCTGTTGGACCAAGATATGTAAGGCGTCCAGTTTCTCTTTGGTGAGTGGCCATTGATCAACCCATACCGGCACAGAGGTTTTGAGAGAGAGAGAGAGAGACCCTGAAGGGTCCTGTAAAGCCATTAGGGAAGTTGAATAAAAGCGTGGAACTGTGAAAGCAAGTCACGGCCCCATAGGTTACAGTGCAAAGGCAAGATATAAGGCTTTAGATACGCTGTAATATGAGAATGAGCAGTCACAGCAGAAAGCCAATGAGAGCTGACCTTAGCGGCCTGTGCTCCGCCTACTCCTTGCACCGAGGAGGCTTCAGCGATAGGCCAGGAGGAGGGCCATTCAGCGGAACGAATGACAGAGACGTCGGCGCCGGTGTCAATCAAGCCTTCGAAAGAGCGACCATTTAGTGTGACAAGGAGGGTGGGTTTAGAGGTTTGGACTGGTTGCTGCAAGGCAAACAATGATGGCATATCAGGAGAAGGGAGAAGTATGAGCGTGGCGACAATTGTTCCTTTATTTAAGGAAAAGCACCTATCTCCCACTCCTGCCAGAGCAATTTGTGTCAAATCTGATGAATCATACAAATAGGGAGCAGCAACCATTCCCTCAAGCGTAAGCGAGGAGTTGGGAATAAGCAAAGCAGGGGTAAGAGGAGGGAGGGGTTTATGCAGCGTGACAACAAGAGGAAGGGAAAGGACAGCCCCCGGATCGTCATACAAAAGATCCTCTGCCAACTCCACAGGGAAGCTGGTGATGGGTAATTCAGCCTTTGGGGCGGGGTTAGCTGACAACCCCCGATCTAGTTTTCCGAAGGCTGGTGAGGGGAGGAGTTATTGCGACATTGCGAGGCCCAATGATACCCTTTGCGGCACCTGGGACAAGGAGTTTTAGGTTTGGAGGGGGGGGGCGGCCCCCTTTGAGTGGAAGGGGGCGCCCCACCTCCCCCGGGTGCACGGCATTGATTCTTAAAGTGGCCCGGCTTCCCACAATTGAAGCAATTTCCATGACGAGTGATTGCGAGGGCTTCCGGGGAATGGAGCTGAGGGGAGGGGTTAGTAGAAGGCAGCGAGGTGGTAATGGCGGCAGCGAGAGCGCTCACTTTGTGAGAGGTGGTACCAACGATTCTGCAGAGTTGCAGGAAGTCTGCAAGCTTTACACCCGGTTGATTGACTGCGGGTTGCAGAATGGTCTGGCAGTCATGATTAGCGTTAGAGAAAGCAAGTTTCATTAGCAGCTCATGTTTAGCCGTGGCATTATCAATTTGTCGGTCTAAAGCAATCTGAAGGCGACTTATGAAAGAAGCATATGGTTCATTTGGTTCTTGCATTATTTTCAAAAACGTTTGGGTGGATTGAGAGTCGGAATCATCCACTCTTTTGAGAGCATTCATGGCGCACATGTGAATAATAGCAAAACAACGACGGGGGGAGTTCTGTTGCTGGACTAAGGTTGCGAATTGTCCCTTTCCTAATAATTGATTTGCGGTCACCCCTGCGGGAAGACCTCTTCTAATTTCTACTTCCACCCCTTTGTCGTATTCAGATTGCCACACAACGTATTGCGCCGGGGTCATAAGCATAGAAAAAAGCATTTTCCAATCATACAATAACATAACAGTGTTAGCAGTAACTAAAGAGTCTAAAACTCCCCTAGTAAAAGGAGAGTGCAAGCCGTAGGTGGTTACAGCATCTTTGATTTGTTTCAAAACCTTAAGTTCAATATTGTTATACAAATTTCCTCCCGCCGCCCCTAGGCCGATGGTCATGGGAAAGGCAGAGGGACTCTCCATTTCCAATGAGAGGGGGGAGGAGAGGAGTTCAGTGATGGCGCCTCCTAGGGGGTGGTGTTGAGGGGAGTCGGGGGTTGGAGCTGAAGGGGGAGGAGGAACGGCTGGGTATGGAGGGGGTGGTGGTGAGGCAGCATCGAGATGGGCGGCAAGAGGGGGTGGGGTTTTTGGGCCGGGAGGAGAAGGGCAAGTTTCCGGGGAAGACGGGGGAGGGTAAAGAGTGTTGATGGCCGCCATAACAGCCTTCCAGGCAGTCAGAATAGGCACGGGTGCTCGTGGGGTATCATGAAAATATTTTCCTATCCTTTCCCAAGTGGATGCTTTGAGCGACCCCTCTGAAGGATAGACAGGGCAGTGTCTGTCCATGTACAGTAGGAGTTGAGTCACCGATTTTTTTGAAATGGGAAAGATGGTCGTACCGTTAGCCTTTTGACAAGAGTTAGCCTTCTTCACTAAATCATAAAGTTCGTCCCTATGAACTGACGAAACTTTGGAGAGTGGGGAGCCCATTACTTACGATTGCAGAGCCTTTTCCAGGTGCGTAGTAACGAGAGTGAAGGCAGTGCACCTCTAGACAGAGATCACACCGTGAGACCGAAGGGATCCCGGACGAGCCCCCAGTTGTCGCGTCACGCGACCAGTCCTTCGCCCTTCGGTCTATGGGATTCCCTGGGGGGGAATGAGCCAACGATTCCCTCGCAAGGGTGAGGTCGAAAAAACAACGGTAGGCACAGGATTCTTTTGTGGCGAGCGACGCTACATCTCAGGAGGTTGCTGGTACTGCCTCCTGGTGCCACGCCCCCACCTCCTTTTATTCAGCAGTTCTATCAGGGCGGGGGAGTGAGTACAAAGAGAATAGGGAAATACAAGTCATGCCCTGAGGCTACGTGAGAGACATGCAATCTAGCTGTGCAGTAATGGAGTCAGATACGTCACATATTTCCTCTCCTGATGCACTGTAGTCTGATAAAATTTCAGGTGACAGCTGGGGAGAAATCTACAATACATTAGGGCAAACTGGGCTCTTTTTTTAGTTGCAGCTTTTGAGATATCTAGGCTATCTTGATACTCCATCCGTAAGTATAGTTTACAACATAATATCAGCTGTACAATAAAATGTATTATCAGAATGAACAGAGTTCTAAATCTTTAGATAAAAATAATGCATTTTCCTCCAGGCAATTGTAAACTTTATAAAAGTTAAAATAATTCTAGGTTGCTTGTGGGAGAAAGTCTGTAAAGACAGATCTGCCTTGGAATAGGTTGCAAAATTAGTATGTTCTGTAAGTAAACAATTCTTAAGATTAGGAATTTGTGAGCTGATAACAAGGAGAAATCACCATAATTTCTATCCATTTCTGTCTTGTCCCGTCCTTTGCAGCACCACTCCTTACTCTACTTGCAGCAAAGATTAGTGTGTGCGTGTCTTCGGATGCTTTCTTGAAATTCTGGTGTTGGTTTCTTTGCAGTGAAAGGCTTTCAGGTCATCAATTTTGGTCCAAAGCGATTGTCTCATATTCCTAAAGGGAAGGGTGGAGTCTGTCTTGGATGCACAAGGTAGAGCAGCTCTTAAGTTTTTCAGAAATGATGAATAGGCAAAAAGAAAACTGTCTACATTACCTAAGAAGTTAACAGTGCACTGCGTGTCTTATTTCTGGCCTGTACTGTATTCAGATACTAAGGAGATGAGTGAATAGGATTAAAGAGAATTATTTTCCTTTGGGTTTTTCTTTCCTTACATACATTTGAACTGGGAATAAATTTTACCATCTGATATTAACGGTATGCTGCCCTAAAAATATTGCCTTTTCTTTAGCAGCCCCCAAATAACTGAAGATTTATGCTAAAAGTTTAGACATCTACAGGGTAATACATATGTATAGTAAACATGTGAATAGGAAGTGATGAATCCTGTCATCCAGTGTGCATTCCTGCAGCTTGCTTTTATACATATCTATGCATATAAGGCCTTGCTTACATGATCAGAAGTGCTTTCTAGAGCAGTTGATAAAGGTTTCTGTTCTTTCACAAACCATGGCCAGGGTACATTAGGGAGGGAATGTAGCTTGTTTGCTTCATAGGCTTTCAGTGTAAGAACTTACAAAGTTTGCATAGTCCTGCTTTTTAACAGTTTTTACCAGTGTTTGCCATAGACCTTAAATACTTCTGAACACTTTAGGAAAACTAAAGATGATAGTATCATCTTTCATTCATCATTTTTCACTATTATTATCTCCAGATCTGTTTGGAAAAAAAAAGATATAATAGTGCATGCAGAACAAGATAGATCTGACAGATCTAATTCTATGTATGTAGCTTTAAGCTCTGTGATGTGGAAAATTTAAGATACTGAGTCATAAAGCACAGATGGCCAACTAAGTCCATAATTCAGGTGCAACTATCTGTCAGTCTGTGAGAGGCTGGGGAGTCATTTTAATATTCTTTGGGTTGGTTCAGCAGGACCTCTCCTAATTCCCATTAAGCTGCAATCACCATTCTCCCATTATTAATAGTAACAAGAAAATTATTATATTGGTAGGATGCTGATAGTTAGCTGTATGGGGCAGAAAGCATTTAACATTTAGAAGGGACCATAAATTCAAAATCAGGTGTACCAATGTTTTGGTATGCTTTTTTAGCTAACTGAGCTAGATGAAACATTGATGTTATCCAGGCTAGAAGCCTCCCATTACCACCTGTTGCTTCAGACTGAGGATCAGTTTTTGTCTCTCTCTACATCAAGAGAGAAATGGTTAAACTTCTTCTACCCTTCTTTCTTGAATCTTGACTTTAGCACCTCCACTCCAACAGTTGATATTTGGTTGTTGAAAATTGCATGTTAAATGTAAAGACACGTTTAATGCCGTATCTAATGTGATGTTGGAATGTGGATAAAGAATACCCAAGTTATTTAGTATGGACAAGAGTAACTAGAATCACTAATATGAATGTTAACACTAAAGCTGTTACCTGGCGGGATTGTCATGAGTACTGATGGTGAGCAGGAGGGGGCCCCTATCCAGGGGGGAAAACGCATGCGTAGTACTGAGGAGTTGAGCAGCCATTCAAAGAGACACAGAACAGACCCGCCTTGACTTTGGGGTTTGTCTGTCTGGGTTTTTCCCACACTTCTTCAGTTTGTTAGGATTTTCTGTCTAATGTAGCAGTAATAAACACTAGAGACCTATTCCTCGTCTCAGCGTGGTTTCCTGACTGTTAGGACAGGGATATTCCTTTCCCATACTGTATCTCTTTTAGTTGGGTACTGAATTTTCAGGCAACAGTCTCTTGACATTTTAAAACTTTATGAACATGGAACTATATTATTAACTTATATTAATAAGTCCAAGACTTATTTCTATGAACAAATTGAAGATTTCATTTTGTATATAGTCACCTCTGATTAGCATGGATTTGGCCTTCAAGCATCAGTGGAATAGCTAGATTCAGACATAATCTTACACCATTATGCAGGATGTGCAAATCCACCATTATGACTTAGTGTTACATGCAAATCAGATTGCTGTGACTGCTTCAAAAAAAGGTAAGTAAAAGAATCAGACCTTAGCAAGCAGCTGACAATGACTTGAGGAAATTCCACCTTTGCATTGATGACAAAGACAGAAAATATTACAAAGGTACATGAATCATAGAATCATAGGGTTGGAAGAGAACCCCTTGCCCAAGTCCATGGCATGCTATCTGGGTCAAATGGTTGCCTAAGCTTTTCTTGAAAACCTCCAGCAATGGAGCACCCACAACTCTAGGAGGCAAGCTGTTCCACTGCTTAACAGTTCTCACTGTCAGGAAATTCCTCCTTATTTCCAGGTTGGATCTCCCTCTGATGAACTTCCACATGATTCTGCATTGAGCTAGCAGAATAAAGGATTACCAGCTTATAGTATTAGACATACATTTCAGAATTCAGAATATCAGAATTAGTATTTTTTTTCAAAGGCTTACTTTTACTTAGAGTTTACCTTTCCTCTCTTGGATAGCTAGATCCAACCTACACTATTTTCAGCCTTGAATTATTTAGTCAGAAGAAATTTGAAAGTAAGAGCTAAAGGCAAACTTCAGAGTAAAACCAATTTTTGCTGCCAAACTCCCTAGGCCGAATCACTGCCCTAGTTTTTGTTTTTGCTTTTGTTAAGATGGATGCTGGGACTGATGCTTTCTGGAAAGAAATATTAAAATGTGTTCCTGTAAATAAGCTTCTGGCTCCTTTTGGTAGCCACAACTGAGAAGAAACTCTGGCCCTGAAAGTCAGAAAAAACCTGTCTGGCCCTCAGAAAAAAATGAGAAAAGAGCTGATAAGATGGAGTCAGCTGCTTAGGGAGCATTGCAGCAAAGTTGCCTGGGGGGCTAGATTCTGACTAGGAGGAGGCTTGCCACTTTCGGCTGGCACCTTCTTTGCTCAGGGTTAGGCTGGTATCTTCCTCCTGGGCTGTTATCCAAGGCTGGCTGCTTGGTCTATGCTAGAGCGCCAAATCAGACCTGGTGTTAAATATGGGCTGCTCATACTACAGATTGTGCTAGACTAACAGTTTTGTGTGGTGTGCATTTTAATGTGGAGCTTACCCAGTTTGTACTTCCCAGGCCACTGTAGAAACCAAAAAGTTGCTATACAGTGTCTGTATTTTTTCTGAATGATGTGATGCTGCTTGCCAGTAAAAGAACAGCACTGGCATCTTTTAGAAAGGCCTTGGAAAAGAGAGCTCTTCCATGGGGCATTTGGAGCCTGTGGTGCTTTGGTTGTGCAGTGCTATGATTTTGCTACTAAATTAAGTTATACAGTGTTTGTAGTTTTATTGTAACATTGCCTTTTTATGACTGTAGACCTCTTGGAGTCAGCTGATTTCAGTGGTGTACTGGATAATAAATAAACAAAAAATGGTTACTTATAGTAAAACTTCAGTTTAACAGACTTTGGATGCAATGGACAAATTTGAAACTGGGACTTGAGGATTTGTCCATCAAATCAAGGCTTTATTGCAAATGATGCCATCTATGTCTATTATATAATTAACAAAATGACGCAAATTCAGATTTAATGGATCCTCAACTAATAGTCCATTAAATCAAGGTTTCACTGTATTTGTTAAAATCACCTAGAAAAACTCATTATACTGGGGCAATTGCTTGCAAAAATTCATATTTAAGAAAAAATGCACGACAATGTGTATATTAAAAAGTATGCTGGAAAATGAGTTGGAGGCTTCTCTTTAGAAGAAATCACACGTTGATGCAGAAATGGGTTGGAAAGGTTGACATCAGAATGCCTTTCTTATATCTGACCTGCTTTAGCATTTGTTTGGAACAATAAAAGATATTGGAGAGATTATTAACAGTTTATCTCCTGAAAGATTAGCATTGCCCTTTGGATATGGGAGAAAGAAAACTTTGCAGAAGTCTAGTTATCAACCATTTCCCCATCCCATCCTGTTCATCCAGTGGCCAAACTAAATCAGGAACAGGATCAAGTTTTTTAGGAAAAACCCTGGCGCTTCCAGGCAAAACTTTTAAAAATTGAATTATTCAATAAATGTCATGGATGGGGTTATGGCAGCAAGCATGTCTTTAATTTATAATCCTCTATCTTCCCACAGTTTCTTTTGCTGTTTATCTATCTATAACAATCCTGCTAATGAGGAATTTATGGAAAAGCTGCACAGTGTCTTTTTATATTAATAGGACCCTTTTCTTGAAGTACGTCTTGAAAGAACCTCTTCATTTAAAGTGGCTGATGATTAGCATTTTTGTGGCAATTAAGATCTGCTTATTTATTTGGATCAAGGATTGACAACATGATGCCAGGATGCCACTCAGCCCTCTAACTTATGCTCACAGTCTTCCAAATTGATTTTTGTTGATTACAATTAAAATATATTTTAATAGCTGAAATCTTAGATATCCCCAACTATGATATTTTAGCTTTTTTAAAAATTTCCCTGTTATTGCATAAAATCTAGCAGGGGTTTTGCCAAAATTTCATGAAACTTGGTAAATTAATGAAAGTTCAACATCGATGATTGCTTTGTTTGTTTGTACATGGAAGAGGTGTTGTAGACTAATCATACTCTGTATGTATCAAATTCTGTATCAAATTCTGTACCAAAACACCATGAAAGTGTGTGTTTACTGACCATGAAAAAGAATGCATGGAGCAGGTCCTCGCACAAACACACAAGTGAGAATCTTGATTAATCACAAATTTATAGTGGCCACTTACATGCTTGCTGACTGTAGGGCTGATTGAGGAGTACATGGCAGGTATAGCTATTTTAATTTTTACTGATATTTCTATGCTGTTCTATTCCAAAATGGCTCTGAGCAGCATTATACAGTATATGTTGATAGCAGAGCACTGAAGCTAGTCCAGCTATCCCCAAATTTGTAACCCTGGACTCATACCTTTGGTCCAACTTGATAAAAGAGCATCCTGAGGAGGTTGCTAGAATTTTGCTTATGTAATGCCACTGCAACATTCTGCCCTCAGGTCTCTATGAAAAATAAGGATGCATCAGTCTAAAGAATAAAGCTGCATGAAAATACAATGATAAAGAGCTACACTGTTCATAAAACTGCCTGTAGTTTAAAGATTGGAAAGAATATATGTATAGGCAGCCATCTTATGTTTCAGATTGATTTATGTGTGACAAAATCCAAATGGGCCAGGTTACACATTTACAAAGCATTTCTAGCATACGAACGGAAACTGAAATATTGTCTTGTTTTCTGCTTCACTAGCTTAGAGTCTCAGTAAGTGGGTAGACTTGACTGTTGTGTAGGAAATTGGAATGTCTGGTGGTATTGTAGAATAAAAGGTAATTGATATTAAGCTGTGATCATTTGAGATAGAGAATGAATTCTTTAAACAAGAAATGTTTTCAGGCTTTAACATTCTCTCTTGTTTTTCATTCAGTTTCCTTTTCAGTTTTGGTTGGACATATGCCATGCTGGCTTCATCAACCAACTTCTAATCAGCCAACTTTCTCAGAGCTTTTAATTTGGTTTAGTTATACAAGTGTCACTCTGAAAGATCTCAGAAATGTTTGTGACTTGTTTGTTTGTTTGTTTGTTAGATGTATATCCTGCTTTTCTTCTAGGAACTCAAATCTACCCACATAGCATTTCCACTGCTCACTCACCCCCAATTTTATCTACACAAACAACCTTTTGAGGTAGGTTAAACTGAGAGACTACAACTGTCCCAACTGTCCCAGTAAGCTTCTGCGGCTGAGGGGGACTTCAGCCTGGGCTTCCCTCATTCTAACTCAGCTTACTTTACAGGAAATGAAATTCTCTGTCACATTTTATGTGAAGAATGAACGGAGGTGAGGACAGTCTATTGTTTGGAATGGAAACCCTAGTAAAAAGATTATCTAAGTTGGCGCCTGTATGTCAGATCACTGGGGACCTTGTATATATTACTCTGAGCTTTTCAAAGCATGGCTTGAATAGTAAGTATAATTATTACGATCGTGCTCATGATAAACTGCAAGTAGTTTAGGTAAGGGCAGTAAACTTCTCAAATGTGGGTTTGAATACATTACAACTGTTGACATTCATAAATATTTTATATTGTGCCTGAGAAATTCAGAAAAGATAGGTATGTAGTAAGGTATTAGAACAGAGAAAGTAAAAGTTAAGTCATGAATTTATTTGTAATTCATCAGTAAAAATATTGCTAAATGTTCCATAGAATTAGTGAACAGAGAGAGGAAACAGGAGTTGGCAAAGGAACTCAAGGGAGAGGGCACTATTTTTCCTCTTCCTTCTTCCAGTCAAAACTAATCTTCACCCAGAAATGCAGTTTCTGGGAGCTTGCAACTCAGCCAAGCCATCAGGGAATTTTCTATTACGGGAGTTTGGCTAGGGGAGCTAGCAAGGAAGGTCTAAGCAACATGGACAGTGAGGAAAGCATTATGATCTGCAAGGCATATGCAGAGTTGGTCTTCCTGCCTGAGCAGGACCCAAACTGCAACTACTACCAGTGCAAGCTTCTGTCCTTATTAGAAGAGCATATGAAGGAGCTTGAGGAGAGTGTTTCTGCATTGCAACACATTAGGGAAAGGATAATTCCTAGATAGGACAGAGGAATGAAGACAGTACCAGAGAACAGGAAAAAACACCCTTTAGGAGAGGCAAACATATAAAAGAGTCCCCTTTAAGAGAGATGGGTGGTGATAGAAATTTGATAAATACATACATACATGTTACCCAAAGAGGCAAGAGAATCAGAATGCACTTGCTGCCAAGAGCTCAAGAATAGCGACCAGGCTGTGTTTTTAGAGGATAAAATACAGCCACCTGAGCATAGGCAGACTACTGTGGAAAGCTCTTGGGCCTCCATAGATGACATCTTATGGAGACCAAGAAGGAAACTAGAACAAAAGAGGGTAGGTAGTAAGAGCCCAGAAATAAATATACTGTACAGCCAAGGATTGGAGTCAAGCAAGCAGAGGCCAAGGTGGGGACTCCAACTGTTGCAAGAAACCACAATGGAGAGGCCAGCAATTAGTGCCACCTAAAACCTCAGATGTTTCTACATCAGTGCCCAGAGTATGGGAAATAAATTCTGAGAACTAGAGATTCTAATTCAGGAAGACAAGTATGGTGTGATAGGTATCATTGAAATGTGGTGGGATTGTTTTCATGTTTGGCACTTAGTCCTGGAAAGCTACAATCTATTCAAAAGGAACAGACCTGAAGAGGCTGAGGATGCTGCACTGTCCATATAGAAAACATGGGTAGTCTGTCACTATTGCTTTGCTAAAAACCCATGCTGGGTCCTGTTAGTTGTAGCATGTCTGTCCAAGGATTCACAAACTTGTTTAATCATTTAAGGACCTTGCCCTGTATGCATACGTTAAATATTAATGTTAAATTAATTAAATTAAATGTTAAATATTGTGAAGAAAACAGAGAGGGAGACAGATGTAAAGTGTTGCATTATTTACTATCCCAAATGTGTACATTTTTGGCCTTAAAAGCAAGAGAAAAGGAAAACAGGAAACTACGCAGTGTGCATTACAGTTACAGTGGATATATACTGTCTCATGTTTTGGGTGGCACTCTAGGAGGACTAGGACCAACCAGGTTTAGAGATTTAGCTTGAGTGTTGAACATGTACAGTTGCATTCTTTAACTTGCATCAAATAATAGATAAAATTCTTTACATTATACCTTTTGAGTTGGTAAAGTGCTGCATTTCAAAGTATTTCATTTACTCCAAAATAGGGATTTTCATAGGAGATTTCCAGTATTTCTGGGGAAAGAGTAGAAGAAGAAGTTTTAGGAAGAAAAAAATCCATGTTCCAAACTTTTTCAACTTTCATTTTCTAAGCTTTTACTTGTCTATTCAGGATCAATTCCCACTAAGTCTTGTTTGTTTGCAGATAAAGTAAATATTGCATACTAAGTCTCCTTTGTGTTCTAATCCAAAGAAAATTGAATTCTGTAGTGCTATTTTTGGACTTCTCACTAGCTTGGGGTGGGGGGGAATTCTTAAACAATCAGTATTATGGCTTGGAAGAAAATGCTTTTGCTGACGGCAAGCTTTTTCTGCTTCCTACTGTGACATTCCACTAGGCACTTCTCAAAGATGAGCAAGTAATTTCTTTTTACCGTTGCAAGGAAACGTATAAAACTTTCAATCACGCTGTAGGTACTTAAAGCTAAATATTTTTCTAACAGCCATTCTGAGACATCTGGGTTTAAAAATTGGTCAGGTAATGCTCTTTCACCTTTCAAAATATCCGTAGAAAATGTAAATAGTTTTAAGAGAGAACTTCAAGTTTCTCTTCTCCTGTCATCATGTAATTTCAGACATTTTTGTAATTTGCACTTCAAATAACTTGCCAACAACAATTCTACAAATGCAAATATATGGTGTCTTTCTTAAAATGCCCCTAACTGGTTTTGTATATCTCTTCCCAAACTGGACAGAAGACTTGTATCTCTACTGCTTTATGCAGACGATGAAGCAGTGAAGGTGGCCACGGTGACACACTTGACTTGATATTGTCCTCTCATTCTTCAAACTAGCCTTTTGTTTTTTGCCTTGGCAACATTGTCACTGAGCTTCAGTGCCATTGAGAAGAGAAATACAGATCAAAGTTCTTATAGTTGAATGAGATCAGATAACTAACAGCAGCTACTTTGAGCACAAATGATATTTATGGCAGTTTTGCTTTACTAAATACCCGAGTTGGAAAAAAATTCAGTTTCTTCTGGCTTTTGAAGTTTTGACCAGAGACATAAGACAAGATGAGAGAATTGCTGGAGTGAAAGTTAAAAAAGAAGTTTATAAACTAAGGGCATTTGCTGATGATTTGGTTTTAATTTCAGAGAACCCTTTAGGAGGGATAGAGGTATTAATGGAAAAACAAAGAGAATTTGGTGCGTTGGCTGGATTTAAAATTAATAAGGAAAAAACAAAGATGCTGACAGAGAATATGAAGATGGAAGACCAAAAAGAATTGTCTGTGAAAACTGGTTTTCAGATTGAGAAAAAAGCGAAACAGTATATGAATATGAATTGTATGTTATTTCAAAATAATTATGTTAAAGTATGGAATGAAATTAAGAAGGTTTTATTAAGATAGGGAAAATTACAATAGACATTGCTGGGAAGAATTTAGGTGGTAAAAATGAATGTGTTACCTAGAATGTTTATTTCAAACAATACCTGTTTTGAGAACTGATACACCATTTAAACATTGGCAAAAAGACATACCCAGATTTATGTGGCAGGGGAAAAACCAAGCGTTAAATATAAGATTCTCCAAGATGCAAAGGAAAGAGGAGGACTGGGATTACCTGATTTTAAATTGTATTTTGCTGCCTGCTGTTTGGTTTGGATGAAGGAATGGCTGTTGTTAATAAATAGAGATGTTTAGATTTAGAAGATCATGGTCTGAGATTTGGGTGGCATGGTTACTTACAGTATGATAAAGTAAATGTAGATTTTAAAAATAATTATATTAGGAATGCCGTACTATGAATATGGAATAGATACAAACCCAGGCTATGCTCGAAAATACCTTTGTTGGCCTCAGCTCAAGAAGCGTTTTATAGAAAAGAAACAGCAGACAAAGACAAACGGTTAACATACGAAGACTTGCTAGCACAGGAAAATGGGGAGCTGAAGATGAAATCAAGAGAACAGTTGACTGCAGAGGGATTTAGTTTTCAATGGTTTTCATATGCACAATTAAGAGAAAGATTTAATATAGATAAAAAAGTACCAGGAATAGAATGTGATAAAATGGAATTTGAAAATGAATTATGTGCAAATGATGAACATGTGATTGTTAAAATGTATAAACTTTTGTTGAGATTTGAAGTGGAGGAAGAGCAAGTTAAAGAATATATGGTAAAATGGGCCATAAATGTTGGTTATAATAGTCAAATGGATCAGTGGGAGAGAATGTGGTTAAAAGGTCTGAAATTCACATTGTCTGACAATTTATAAGACAACTGTAATGATTGCCTATTCCAATAAACGGAGTCTCATCAGTAATTACTAGAGAAAACTAATTTATTGAATGAATAGTATGCAAAGTACGAAGAAAGCTGAGAATGAGCAAAAGCGCGCCAAACACAACTTAAAAAGCCTTGCTCCCGTTGCGAACCCTCCCCTCAGGCTAGCATAGCAACCACCCACCCCAGATGCTAGCAACCATTAGAATCGGCCTGAGAAAGTAACCTTGAACAGCAGAGATAACCCAGACATACATTCCAGAAGATCACAAGTTAGCACAAAGGAAATTTACCAGCGTGGCCAGGCAGGCACGCAACTGCAGATATGACATGTGAAACGTTACGAGGAACCATAAACATCGGAACGGGAACATGACATACCGCCCCCCCACAAAGAAAAAAACTTAATTGTTAAGGTGCAGGTTTATCAGGGTAAGCAGCATGAAACTGAGCAACCAAGTGGGGAGAGCGCACATGTTGTGCAGGGACCCACTCTGGATGAGAGAAATGCTTCCAGCGAATCAGATATTGCAGAGTGGAATGGAAACGTCTAGAGTCTAGTATTTCCTTGACTTCGAAATGTTGTTGACCATCAATCATTATGGGGGGAGGTGCAGGCGGCTCAGGATGCCAATGGGTAGACTCCACGAATGGTTTAAGCAAACTGCAATGAAAAACAGGGTGTAAGCGCTTGAGATTGTGAGGTAAGTCCAACTTAAAGGTAACAGGATTAATCTGAGCAACAATAGGAAATGGACCTATGAACTTGGGCGCCAGTTTTTTGGATGGTTGAGGGGATTTGATGTATTTGGTGGAAAGGTATACCCTATCCCCTATTTGAAAAAGAGGTTGTGGTGCCCTTTTTTCGTTGGCATGTCGTTGATAAGTGGCTTGAGCATCGGCTAAAGCTTGCTGTAGTTTTGGCCAGGAATCTGCCAGTTGTGAGGCCCAATCGGTCGGGGAGGTGGGCGAAGTAGACGGTGGAGGCAATTCAGGAATAGGGACAAAGTCATGGCCGAATACAGTACGAAAGGGCACCGCCCCAGTACTTTGATGCACAGCATTATTGTAAGCAACTTCAGCAAATGGCAGGAGGTCTACCCAGTTGTCTTGTTGATAATTAACAAAAGCACGTAAATATTGCTCCAACGTGGCATTAACCGCCTCAGTATTCCCATCCGTTTGGGGATGAAAAGCCGTGGATAGCGCCTGTTTAGTGCCCAATAGTTTCATAAATTCCCGCCAAAAGCGTGAAGTAAATTGTGTTCCTCTGTCGGTCACCAAGCGGGCGGGGCTACCGTGTAATCTGTACACGTGAACTAGAAAGAGGCGTGCCAGCTGTTGTGCAGATGGTAGAGACGCACAAGGGACGAAATGAGCTTGCTTCGAGAAAAAATCCTTAACAACCCAAATGACAGTCTTTCTCTGGCTAGGAGGTAGATCCACAATAAAATCCATAGAGATTTCCTCCCAGGGGTGGGAGGGATTGGCCACTGGCTGCACATGACAACAACTTTTAAAATGATTTACTGTTGGTATCAGAGAAATTGTCTAAGATATATAAATGTACTGTAATCACTGTTGCAAATGTGAAAAATATGGGACATTTTATCATGCATGATGGACTTGTGAAAAGGCAAAAACATACTGGACACAAATACATAGATGATGCAGAGAGTTTTAAAAATTAATATTCAGATGAAACTGGAAATTTTTTTATTAGGACTTACGGACAGTCAACTAGAAAAGACTCATGGGCAATTGGTTCTATATATGGTAAATACACACAAAGATGGAAGACTTCAGAAACACCAATAATGGAAGAATGGGTTGTGAAGATGGTTGAGTTTGCAGAAATGGCTAAATTGACCTGTTTGATTAAGGAGGGAACTACAACTACATTTATAAAAGATGGAAACTCTTTATAGATTTTTTGCTGAAAATGGATAAAAATGAGCTGCTGATTTCAGGATTTATTCATTAAAAAGGTTTGTTTATGGGAAGAAGGGAACTATGATATGCAATATGGGAAGATGGAGATGGTAGCTGCTGTTTGTAAGTGCTGCAAAGAAGATCGAAAGTCACTCCTTTAGATATTTTTCTTTTTCTTGCTTTTTCCTCACTTTTTCTTTTACCCTTTTATAATCTTTTTCTATTTCTTCTTCTATGTTTCTGTAGTTTAAAATTTTTTTTTGTAAAATCTTGTAATAAAAATTATTCATTTAAAAAAAAGGAAAAATTGCAGTTTACTTTGCAAAAACAGCTGAACTTTTATAGATGTTGTTTGTGTTCTGAGCCATAAAATATGGCGAGAGTGGAAATAGTCACCTCAATCTGTTTGGATGGAGAAGATTGATTTCCAGGGTGGTCACTGTAGGCTACTTGTGGTGCTTGCCGCAGACACTGATTACAACAGGATAGACACTTCTGAACACATCATGTATTTTTTTTCTTACCAGTAGATTCTATGAGTGTAATTATAAGCATAAGCCCCAGAAGAAAAACAACTAGCCTAAATTTTATATTCTGGGTTTTGCACAGATTAATTAATTAAAAGAATATTCTGTAGTAAGATTTTTTAATAATTATAATTCATAGCATGGGTATATTATGAGTAGACCTGGATATGTTGGCTGGGAGCTTTAATGTGTTTTTAGTCCCTGGGGGATGTAATCTTCCCTCATTTGTGGAGGGTGGGTAATGGATGGGTCTGGGTGGTTCTTGTCTCTGTAGAGCACCCCCCCCCCCCGAAGCCACTGAGTGCTTTGGCAGGTATGGCCAGGGGTTTGGTTGGGTTGCTATGGGACAAGGAGGCATTGGTGTGGTGGTGGTGGGGTGGGTGGGAGTATGACTGGTTATATGTGCCTTGGCCTGGGAGGAAGGGTTGAGGAGGAGTAGGATGGGAGGAGCTGATAGGGTAGACAGGAACGTCACAACAGTGACAGGCAGCAGAAGACATCGGAAATCTGGATGGGCTGTACTTGGAGACAATGAGCCTGTTGTTTGAAAGCAGTCCCTCTGTCTGGCTGTTGGCTTCTACCCTCAATGGCTGGACATCAGATCCTCAGGGGTCCAGGGCTCTGGTATGTCCAGCTGAGGTGACCAGGGCTTGGCCTTGTGGTGTGGTCTGGGATAAATTTGAATCAGTAATTCTTGAAGACCTGGATGTTCTCCCAGGCCTTGGGTGAGGCTGGTGGGAACCCCTGTCAGATACGCTTGGAGATGTGGGTGTTGTTAGTCCAACTCGCCATCTCATTGTCGTCTTTATTTCTTATTCCTTTGTTTTTAATAATTTTATTATATTGTATTTTCCTGTGTTGTTTAGTTTTATTGTATACTGCTCAAATTCAGTTTGGGGTTGGGCAGTGCCTAAATTGAATCAATAAAATAAAGATATAATAATGCAGGGAGCAGAATGGAGAAGGATATCAGCTTGTTTGGGGGAAACAAATGTAAGTCTTTTGTCATTTCATGTCACAAATAATAAAATAAAATAAAATAAGATAGAAATCAAAGTATAACCCCTTCAAATAGCTTTTACTAAATCTTAATGCTCATAGCTGTTTCTCTGGGCATATGATTCTTTGTCTCCCTCATCCATATTCAATATGGGCTGAAGTATTCATTGGGTATGCAAATACTTTGAAAAATTGTCTGTACTGGCTTGGTAATTTCAGACCTTTGCAGATGACTACTGGCACTCTAAAAAAATCATCTTTCTATCAAGGCAGTATAGATGCCCTGTATGATGTTTTTTTTCTTTACAGCCATCGACTTAATGTAATGATGCAAAGTACGCCTGTGCAATTGCGAACTCTGTATCTTGAAGGAGGGAGTAAAGGCCATTCATTATTCATTATGAAAGTTTTTTAAAGAACATTTCTATGTTGTTCTGTGCCACCAGAATGCAGTCCTCACATAGCACATCCACCATGTTTGGTGCTCATATTAAAGCCAACGTTGTTTAATGATTAAAGTTTTGGACTAGGACTGGGGAGCCCAAAGTTCAAGTCTACCATAGAAGCCCACTTTCTCTTGGCCCAGTTGGCCTCACCAGATGGCCGTTGTAGGGAAAATTGGAGCAGAGAGCTCTATGTTGCTGCTTGAGCTCCTGGAGGAAAGGTAGTGTATAAATCCAACAAATATATGATCCTCATCCTTGGATGCTGTAAAACTATTTTAAACATTCTTTCCTCTGTTTTGTCTATGTACATATTTTTTTTGTTTGTAGGAAGATGAGAATCTTTTAAAAGTATTATTATTGAAGGTGGGACATCTTTTCTGACCATGGTCACACAGGTCATACTATTATCTAGTATTGATGCTATGAAGATATAATGGCATTTCCTTGATTGTTTTCTTTTCTTTTGCAGGTCTACAACTCAAATAAAGACAACCAAAATGAAGGCAGTAAGTAATTTTATTACTTAGAAAAAAAGCTAATATTGAGCAAATGATTTGTAGACTTGCATGCTTGGATAAGCCAGTAGATGGTGCTCCATAATCTACTGTAGCCTTCTGCTCTTTATGTATGTTGATACTTAAAACTTTCAGGTATAGTTTTGGGTATCAAGTGGTTTCACAGTAACATTAAAGGCTGACAATCACAGTATCAAACAAAAGAGCTTTATAGCTGCTGGAGTTCCAGCAAGTAAACATCTGGATGCAACCCAAGAGCTATGGAGTGCTGAAACTGGCTTTGTTGCAAATTGTGTGTTTCCTTTGGCAAATTATTTAACAACCTTTTGTCTCAGTTTACACAACCCAGGCTCAGAAGTTTACAGAAGGGAAGTGAGAAAGAGAACTAAGATTTTTCTGAATCTTGGTTCCTTGTTTTGCTTTCCTTAAAATTTAATGAATAGAAATGAAATATCTTGTGCTAAAAGGAGTTTGTCCAAAACCTGAGCCTGCCCCTAGGCTGTTGTTGAACAGATGTATTCTTGGAATAAAAGGCTCTTTGTACACATGAAATAGCACTCTTTAAATATTTCCCCTGTTCACCCCAAATATTGGACAGAGCAAATGGCTTGATATGTGTTTTGCTGAACAACTTGAACTTCTTGCTATAGCTATTTAAAATCTGTTCTCTGTTTCTAAGCAATGAGCCAGCTTACAAATATCACTGTAGCTCAGTTTTTTCCCCCTTTTTACAGCTGCTGCCATGCAGTGACACAGCAGCAGATCTCTTGTTTATCCTGGGTGTGGCTTATAAAGTTAGTATGGGTTTTCATATGTTGGTGTGTGAGTGGTTATTGAGTTTGGAAATACTGATGAATGGCATTCTTTTTAACCCTGCAAGCTCAGAAACACTTGGAACACAGTAAAAGAAACTCCCTCCTGTTGCCTTCTTCTTCTTCTTCTTTTTTTTTAAGAGCAAGCAGCATTCAGCTGAGACCTTCATGAGCTCATCATCCCTTTTCTTCCTAAGGGATCCCTGCTGGTTGTGTTTCTTTATAAATAGAATGTTGTTCCTAGTAAATTTGAGAAGCAGCATAGCTTCTCCAGCTGTTAGGTCACTCTGGCTGACAGACACCATATAGTGGTCCAGTTTCCTTTGCTGTTTTCAGTTGATAAATGCCATATAATTTTAAGCCCACACTTTCCTTCCCTGGATCTTTCTTCCCTTCTCCGCAGTTTCCTTCCCTCAAAATACAGCTGGGAGAGCTATATGTTCATTGAGAACGGTGGCTGGGATGTTTTCCCAAAAACAATTTCAATCAAAATCCCCTTCTGCTAGAAAATCATACATGAAAGTATGGAATGAATTTCCTGGAAGGAAATATGGTTTTGCTACCTTATGTCCAGGACCAGGAGTATCTGTAAACTCCAGTATTGATTTTGCTGTTTTGTTGCTGCAGCACTGTCAGCATTTTTAGTGAGCTTTCCTCCATGTCCTCGTGATCTTTCCTCTTTGGTTAAGAATTCAGTAAGCTTTTTTAGTTTGTTTGTTTTATATAAAAAGGTAAAACAAAGGGCTCTCTGTGAAGCTCTGTACAGTTTTTGAAGGCTGCAGCACTTCAGTCCTTCAGTGTGAATTCTGAATTTTTACTCACAATTCTTTTGAGGCCTCTTTTCAGATTTAGTGTTGTATCTTCTTATGTTATTGGACATTGTTCTTCAGGTATATCTTTTTAGTATATCGAGCATATAGATACTTGTGGCATTATCAACTTTAAGCAGGAATATATTTGCTTTAAAGATAAAGTGGTAACTGGTCCAGTTTTACAGCTGAAGTTAGCTCCATGTTGCATGGATACCAAATATCAGTTTGCTAATTGTCTGTCCTACTAGTGCATCCTTAAAATGGGATAGATATAAAATATATCTGAGAACAGTCTTTAAATGATATGAATAATGGATATTGGGAAGAGAAAAGTCCCACTGGTGCCCTTTGTTTCTTCAGAAGAAAGATATTCCCATTGGCCAGTTACTGGAGGAGTGATGTCCTGTAGGGCAGTGGGAAACAATTGGCAGTGGGAGCCAGTTTGGTTTAGTGGTTTAGGTGCTGGGCTAGAAACCAGGCGACTGAGAGTTCTAGTCCCACCTTAGACATGAAAGCCGGCTGGGTGACCTTGGGCCGGTCACTCCCTCTCAGCCCAATTCACCTCACAGGGTTGTTGTTATGGGGAAAAGAGGAAGAGGAAGGAGCACTAGGTATGTTCGCCACCGTGAGTTATTTATAAAAATAATAAAGGCAGGATAAAACTAAAAAAAATCCCGTTTATGACTCTTAAATCTGAGATACATTTTGGAGCTATGAAAATAAAAAGAATGGATTTTTCTTCAATAAAGTTACCATGTGGTGAGAGAAACCCTTAGGAATTTCCTGAATCTTTGTAGAAATGTTCCTTTTGAAAAATTAGAAATTCAAGAAACATATTTTGAAAAGAATTATGAGCTCTTTGAACACATTTTGTTTATTGGTAATTTGGGTAAGAATATCAGGATATATTGCCCTTCTATATTGCCCTTCTAAGAGAATATTCTGATTCTCTTGCCAGTTGCTAACTATTAACTTAGGATTTCCCTCCTCCTCCTCCTTTTTTTCCCCCAACTTTTTGAGACTGTACCGCACTCTGTAGTTCATTTTTGTCTAGGTTGATGGACTGCTCAAAATTATTTTCTTTTAACAATCCCATCCTTCTGCATAGTTAAAGAAGTATGCCAGAAGGACTTAACTGAATTTTTTATAGCCCTAGTGACAATGCTTGAATACTTATTGTATAATTTCTTTGCATGATTTTAAGCCATCTTAATTTGCCTGGAATAAATATTTCATACAGTATGATGATAATGACGACAACAACACATTATGGAAGTCTGCAAAATGAGATGAATAAAAGGAACTATAACATGTTGTTTGTTAAATAATCCCTTTGTGGGAGTTGTAGCCACAGTACTAAAAAGAATGAGAGCAGCGTGGATTCTCCACTTCCAAGCCAGCTGGGATATCACAGAACAGCTGCCCTAAACACCCAGTTCCAGAATTATACTGTCACAAAATAGGATTCTGTAGACAGCCCTGCTTCAAGACTGTGCCACCTGACTCTGAGTTTTATTGTAACTCTTGTATTTTAGTTCTGGTTATTTCTATAATTCTAACCATGTGCTAGCAGTCAGTTGGAATGTTTAATAAGCTCTCTTTTTAAAGACTCTGTGAGACCATTAGGTAGTGTAGAGTGCCAGGAAATGGCAACTAATCTCACCCACATAGGACCTATAAGCCCCAATCCAGCAGCTTGGAATGATAATGGCAGGGTTCTGAAGATATATTTACTTGGTGGGTGTTTAGTCATTCATTCTCCAGAGAGTGGTAGGATATGATGCCATTTTGGGAGTCTACAGCTGGAGTCCAGAGAAGTGGTGGTAGGAAGTGCTGCACAGCTCCTAGCCTTTTGCCTTTATATCTGCACATGCAGACTGTGACAAAATCTGCCCGTGAACCATTTTTGTGCTCGATATGGACAGATTGACCTCACATAAGAGAAATAAAAATGTAGGTAACAAACTGAATTACATTGATAATGGCTAATATGGGTTTATTTATTTACCAGATCCATAAACCATTACTGGAGAACAGGGTCAGTCTCAGTAAGTCAAGACTTTGTTAAAACGATGGCAAAATGCTCTGCCTCTTGCGTAGTGGCACACAACATTGAGAAGCAAATACAAAAGAGATAGACTTTGTGTTGGGCCATCTCAATGCACTTGTCATTTGCTTCCTTTGCATCCTTGTGGACTCCCATAGTTCAGGACCACACCTGCTTCAGTCAAGCCTTTATCATTGGTTTCCTTGTTTCCTCACACATACTCATCAACCTATCCACTCCCCACATATCCTTAGTTAGTCCTGGGTCATTTACCTTTCTTCAGATTTCAAATTCCTCTTCAAGTCCCATAGGATTATTAATAGAAGACTTTCAGAATAATTATTCAGATGTCTGTGTTTTGGTCCTTTGGTTCTCTTCTGGACACCGAAAAGCATCTTGAGAAATGTACTGTGTTTCTAGGATGCTTTTATATATTTAAAGAAGCAAAGCAAAGCAAAGAAAAATACTGATGTTGAATTTCTATTATGTCCTTAGTAAGTTCATTTTTTTCCCCCTTTGCAGTGGCCCAGTTGGATAATATGGGATTTAGCATCGTCAAGACGTGTATCCATGCTGTTGAATCTAGAGGTGATGTTTCCAAATATAGAACTCTCTTGTATCTCTATAGCAGATGTAGACTTCCTCAGCATTCTTTGTTCCTTCGGTTGTCATAGGTACAATCTTGGCTTTCATGGCCTGGTTTGAAATCAGCCTATATTACTGATGGAAGTTTGTGTTAAAAACGTTGAATGAAATAACTTTTGAGCTTATACTTTTCAAATGTACTGCTTCTTTCTAGGAGCCTACTTAAAGCAATGTTAATTTGTTCTCTGATTACCTGGTCCTAGATTTTTATGAACACAAACTATGACTTACAAAAAGACTTGCTGAGCTTTAGCTTTATATCCTGCATATTTATAAGTCTGCATATTATTTGATGTTAAGCGTGACGGGGTGAGCTCCCGTGGCTAGTCCCAGCTCCTGCCAACCTAGCAGTTCGAAAACATGCAAATGTGAGTAGATTAATAGGCACCGCTTTGGCGGGCAGGTAATGGCGTTCCGTGTAGTCATGCCGGCCACATGACCACGGAAGTGTCTACGGACAAACGCCGGCTCTTCGGCTTTGAAACGGTGATGAGCACCGCCCCCTAGAGTCGGACACGACTGGACATAATGTCAAGGGAAACCTTTACCTTTACCTAAGCAAAAAGCACAGCTCAGTAAAAAATGGTTTAAGGCCTTTATTAAAATTATAGGTTAAATATTATTATTCAACTGTGTAACCAAACTGGTGATTATTTTGAAAAAAAATAATTCTAAAATTTTCAGATAACTAAAGTTTAGGTCATTTAACCCCTACTTCTAACTCTTAAAGACATTCTATACTGCTCTTTGTGTGTATGACCTCTCAGCCCTAACCCCACCCCTAACAACAGATTTTTACATTCCCCCATCTTTTTGATTATTATTACAGTAGGGGAGTAACTTTTACTAGAAACTGCATGCGGGTCTTTAATCTGAAACACAGAAAGAAATGCCACCAGCTCTTAAAAAGAAACTTTGAATAGTGTGTAGAGAGCTGTGAGAGACTTTTAATTAGTGTAGCTCTGTGAGAAACCGTTTTTTAAAAAGAAGCATTAAATTACTTTTCAACCATTATCTAAATTAAATAATTTCACTCCATAGGGATCAATGAACAAGGACTCTACAGAATAGTTGGGGTCAACTCCAGAGTTCAAAAGCTACTGAGTATCTTAATGGGTAAGTAGAGCTGAAAAAAAATAACATGATGGGGTTTTTTTCCCTGTGTCATTGGTGATATGAATGCATCCAGAAGGAACAGAGACTTACCACTGTGAACTTAATTATGAAAAAAACAGCTTGTGATTGAAGGATATCATACAAGATCTTCATTACAGTATACTAAAATGCTCAGTTATAGAAATGCTTATCACGTTTTTATATTATTTCTACTTTGCAAAGCTGTCTGCTTTTTTTCAAAAAAGCACTTTCTGCTCTGTATTAATATTTATTTATATATTTCATTTATATGCTGGGTGGCTAACAATGAAAACAAAACCTGCAGAAATAATAAATAACCGACCAATACAATAAACTAAATACTGTTTCAAAATTATATAAGAAAGAGAAATATGTACAAAAACACACATCCAAAAATTCAGATCTTCAAGCACAATGTACCTCCTGCAGTTAATGGAATAGCTATGTCTTAACTGCTCTCCAAAAACGCAGAGGGGAAGGAACAGACTGGATCTCCATAAGTAAGAATTCCGCAGCATCAGAGTGGCAATTGAAAATGCCTGCTTCTGAGATCACATCAGGTGGCATCTTTGTAGCAATGGGACCTGGAGGGGATGAACCCTATTCAATCTGATATATCTGGAAGAAAGCAGTCTGGAGCTGTGTATGGCCTTAAAAGTGACAACCAGCAGCTTGAATTGTACTGGAAGCAAACTAGTAACCACTTTAGCCTTCAAAGCAATGGGTGTCATCCAAGTATATTAGGATATAGCACCACTGCCCAGTCTGCCACATTTTGTACCAGCTGTAGTTTCAAAATGCTTTTCAAGGGCAGCTCCATGTAGTGTATGTAGAAGACCTATTCCAAGAATGGTCACAACTGATGCATGAGATGTAGCTGTGCCAAAGCCATCATTTTTTTCCTGAGCTTTCCCATCCCAAATTCCCTTTCTCCTTGTGCAGAACTGTGGTCTGTGTATTTATGCATTTGTTTCTCCTTTTTTCTTTTAATACTTGCCATAATATGCAAATAGTATTTTTATTGTTTGTTTTTAATTACTGTGAGCTTTTTCTTAGCTTCTCAGAGCAGATTTTTAATTGATAGGTGGGAATTTCCAGTGCCATTTAGTTAGGAGCCTACCTGTTACTTCCAAACCTGATATTCTAACCACTATAAATTTAAGTGCAAATAATAGGTTCCTATAAGTTTTTCCTGAGGAACTGAGGAGCCTTATGATGAAGGTGAAAGAAGAAAGTGCAAAAGCTGGTTTGCAGCTAAACCTCAAAAAAACCAAGATTATGGCAACCAGCTTGATTGATAACTGGCAAATAGAGGGAGAAAATGTAGAAGCAGTGAAAGACTTTGTATTCCTAGGTGCGAAGATTACTGCAGATGCTGACTGCAGTCAGGAAATCAGAAGACGCTTAATCCTTGGAAGAAGAGCAATGACAAATCTCGATAAAATAGTTAAGAGCAGAGACATCACATTGACAACAAAGGCCCGCATAGTTAAAGCAATGGTGTTCCCCGTAGTAACATATGGCTGCGAGAGCTGGACCATAAGGAAGGCTGAGCGAAGGAAGATCGATGCTTTTGAACTGTGGTGTTGGAGGAAAATTCTGAGAGTGCCTTGGACTGCACGAAGATCAAACCAGTCCATCCTCCAGGAAATAAAGCCAGACTGCTCACTTGAGGGAATGATATTAAAGGCAAAACTGAAATACTTTGGCCACATAATGAGAAGACAGGACACCCTGGAGAAGGTGCTGATGCTAGGGAGAGTGGAGGGCAAAAGGAAGAGGGGCCGACCAAGGGCAAGGTGGATGGATGATATTCTAGAGGTGACGGACTCGTCCCTGAGGGAGCTGGGGGTGTTGACGACCGACAGGAAGCTCTGGCGTGGGCTGGTCCATGAAGTCACGAAGAGTCGGAAGCGACTAAACGAATAAACAACAATAAGTTTTTCCTAGATAATTAGACCCTAAATATATAGTAGATACTATTTATTAATATGTTGCAATAATTTATACCCACCTTTCAGGATAGTAATTCTTCTAAAGTGCTTTACAATCAAAATAAACATTTGTAATTAAAAATACCATGCATATTAAAGAACAAAAAAAGGCATTTCTACGATCCTTGTCACAGGACAGCTGGAGAAGAGACCCACTGAACTTCAGTGATTGTGGCCTTCCTTTTTCCTTGTTTTCTTCTGTATGAAATAAAAGTAGCAAATATTTAACATGAATATGCTCTTTTAGCAGCAGCTCTACAGTCTATATAAAACAAAAGTAAAAAAAGAACTTTGCAACTCATTAACAGTGCTGACAGACTTTTGGCTCTCTCCAGCTGTCACCTAATGGAGGCATTCCATCAAGTTATTTAAACTGTTTCTCTCTCAGTTGGTCATGATAAGAAATATAACTTTAAAAACTGTGTGAAAATTGCTCTCCTTCCTCCCTCCCTGCATTCAACTCTCTTTTCAGTTGAAAGTTGGAGGGCAGAGACTATTAGTATTTTCAATTGTCCTGGGATCCTTTTATGATAAAAAGACAACACCCACCCCCCAAAAAAAATCAAAGAAAAGCAACTGAGAAGTTTTAAAACTGAGGAACAAAAGATTGGAGTTAATGGACAGAATAGCAAGAGATAGTGTAGTTATTTATGGAGAGAAAGATAGAAATTACTTCAGCTGAAGCATTAAGGATCTGCTAAAGAAAAAGAAATAAGGCCTGAGAAAATAGACAGTTGCAGTGGTTTTGGCAAATGTTGAAGGTAGGGGCAAGGATTTTGATCTGTAAGTACAAAAAGAACAGAAGAGACACTGAAGATGCTGAAGAGAGGGAAGTTGCAGCAATAAATTGTCTCCTTGGACATAAAAGGTTTTCTGGTCCTGGGGATGGAAAGGACCCTGAGAATTCCTGTCACTAAGAACAGATAATGAACTGGCTAGATGGGAAAAACATCTTTCTCTAAGGTAGTTCTCTATGTGCAGCACCTGTGCTATAATTATTAAGTAGTCTGAAAAGTGACTACTTGATTTTCTATATACCGTCTAATAGTTAAACAGAGCCTGTATAGCACAAGTAAGGAATTGATTTGCATAAAACTTCAGAAATGAAACCTTTTACTTCCTAACTCTTTCTTAGAATGTTCCTCTTTTCACAATGTTCATTCTATCATTCTGATGTGATCAGTATGGTAGACTGTTTTTTCCCTTGCATCATCCAATCTATATGTAGAGACAAGTGTCATTGGTGTTACAGGTTAACATTTGGTTTAAATGTAACAGGATCAGGTTTCAGGGAAATATGACTGGTTAATAAAGTGACAAGAGAATGTGGAGACATTTCTATACTTAACAGGAAGCACCAGATGCTTGATGTGGCTTGAACTTGGAGCCTTGGGTAAACCAACTGTTAGATATGCAGCGGCTGCCAGAAAGCTAGTTGCAGAAATCCTGTGTGATTTGATAAGGCTGAGTCTTGAAGTTCCTAATACCTCCCACTGAAAAAGGCAGAATAATTACCTGTTGAATTGTTTGACAGTACAGTAAATTTTTCTCCCCCACCCCTGAGTGATAAATAGTAGTATTGCTTATTAACAAGTGTCTTCTTGACTTTAACACATTATTTTCAGGATAGGAAAAAACCCCCATAGAACTAAAAGTCTTCTCCAAAATCAGCTTTGGGTTTGTCATCATCAGCAACAATTACAAAACCTGCCATTCAGAACCAACCTTTATAGGATAATTAAAGATAAAATAACAGTGCAATTGTGAATGGCCAAGTGCCATACTTAGCAGCCAAACCACCCCTTAGCAATCTGGTCATATAGCAACCTTCTGTACTACCTACAGCTTCTGAATAAAGGAGAAAGATAGCCATGCATAGAGAAAATTACGGTAATAGGAAGCTGAGGATGCCAATGCATAACAGTAGTAGCTAGGTTGTTTCTTTCAAGTAAAGGGTATTAATGCTATACTTACTAGTGCTGTATGTACAAAGAAGGAACTTCTGGTCATAGAGATCAGAGGCCTCCAATAATATTGATGACTCTGGGAACACCCTAAGCTATGGACCTGTTCTTTCTGGGGAGGTACAATCCTATTGCAACTCCAGATAGATAGGTAGATAGGTAGACAGATATAGATAGATATAGATAGATATGAAAGTGAAAATTGCAAAGCTCTAGCATCATTTTATAAGAATACTTCTGGGCACTACATAGGTCCCATAATCATTCTTAGAAAATAAAAATTATGAGTGATTTCAGGCAAATTCCTTCTTTAGAAATGTACCACTAACACAGAGAAAAGGTCAACTTGGAGAATACTGGGGAGGGTAAAGAGTTTACCGTCTGCTGAATGGATATTGGACACACCAATCTAGATGGACTTGCTGCTCTATGATTTGTTATCAAGTGAAAATATGCCAATATGCCCACTGGCCCACAAAGTTGCCTATACATGAAATAGGACATTGGACATTGCATTTTGCCTGATTGGACCTGGTAGCACCAACGTAGGTTCTCAAACATGGGTTTTTGTGATGAAATTGAGGTTTGTTGTGTCATCCATGTTATAAAAATGTATATAAAGAAACCAACCTGGTTATTTAGTTGGATTATTTACTAGGTTTTGTGAATATGATTATGACGTATGCATTGTGTCTTCTTGAGCAAAGTCAGTTCACATGTGTTTGCTGTATGCAGGAATACCTGAAGGTACTGTTTAGTGAAACAAAAAGAACAATGGTCAGATGGTGGGAATAGGCTGCCAACATTAGGAAAAGCAACTTATTTCCACAAGCTGAGAAGTCATCTTTATTTTATGTATTTATTAAATTTATGTGGCTTGTTTGAATAAGCTACTGTATAAGCTATAAGTGGTTCAGGTGCTGGGCTAGAAACCAGGAGTCTGTGAGTTCTAGTCCCGCCTTAGGCATGAAAGCTGGCTGAGAGAGTCCCTCTCTCTCAGCCCAACCCACCTCACAGGGTTGCTGTTGTGGGGAAAATAGGAGGAGGAAGGAGTATTAGGTATGTTAGCCACTTGAGTTATTTATAAAAAATAATAAAGGTGTGATAAAAATTAAATAAATAAATAAGTAAAAATTAATCCCAGTTCTTGATTTATATGGCACAGCAAACATGTAGTTAATCCTCATTCTGGCTATGATTAAGGACAAAGAAAGAAGTGATTCCAACCCTGGCAAAACAGTGTGGTTTAACATAGTTTATTATAATAAATAAATAGTTTCCAGATATGTGACATACACATGGAAGAAAATGTTCTCTGTTTAGCTATAGCACATATAGTAAAGTGGGACAGTATTGCTTAATTTGTGAAGGTAATCTCCCACAAAACTTCTGGCATTATAAGTAACTAGTTTTGAGACTTATCAGAATTATACTTCTTGAGCTAGTCATTTGAATCTTGACAATAATCTACATGTCTGCCAAATTTTCACTTTGGACAGAAACTATCGCACCAAATTAAAAAGTTCTGAAAAAACACATCAATCCTTTTTACTCCTGTGTATGGTTTGGTGAAAAAGTTCTAATGTAGGCTATTCTGGCATGAGAGCCAGTTTGGTGTCATGATTAAGACATTAGACTAGAAACCAGGATACTGTGAGTTCTAGTTCTGTCTTAGGCAAAAAGCCAGCTGGGTGATTTTGGGCCAGTCACTCTCTCTCAGTCCTAGAAAGAAGGAACTGGCAAGCCACTTCCAAAAACGTTGCCAAGAAAACTGCAGGACTTGTCCAGGCAGGCATTAGGAGTCAAAACTGATTTGAAGGCACATATTTCCAAGGTTATTCAGATATATCAAGGATCTCTATTAAAGACCATGGAAGCGATTTCTGATAAGATTACTTGTGTGTGTTGAGTTTCCTTCTGAAGGTAGAATGCTGTTACTAGTCTAATATCTGCAGAGGGATTCTGTTTTGGAAGGACACTCATTAGTATTGTCCATCCTAATATAGTATGGACAATATTTTTTCTCTTATTTTAGGAATATGATTTTCCAAGATTAGATTACACATGAGAACATGAACGTGGAGTCTACTTCGGGCTGGTCGAGTGGCTTTAACCCTTTGCTCCATTAAGAGAGCCTGAGACAAAAGGTTTTTAATACGATGCTTTGAGGGAAGAAAGAGCCTGGGGAGACCCTTCAAGATAATCAGACTAGGAATCCAATGTCATGTATGTCAGTACTACTTTTATTGTAAAGCTATAGTAACAGAAACTTGCAAGTCTGAATGTGCTTCCCCCGTTCCTTTTTCTTCCCAGAGATGTTTACTCATGATACATTACTACCCCAGACTCACTTCTCTTTTATCTGACCATTGTCTTCGTATTGGCCATTCCTCCTGTCCCTCAAGGCCATTCCTTCTCCCCATTACAGTTAGTTTTTCCACTTTCTCTAATTTGTCTTCTGGGTCTTTCTTCAATTTAAAAGGAAAGTGAGTTTTACTATGCTGCGTCTACTGGAATTCTACAAACTATGCATTCCCTTTGGTTAGATGAAGTGACATTTCTATTTCTCTTTTGCCCAAAGGAAAGTGCTGGAAAGTGGCCACTCACCACAGTGCAATAAGGAGGAGAATATCAGGGAAAATATGCATGTTCATTTGAAAGGTGACTGCCTACATCCCTGATTTGGTTAAGGGGTTGGTTCTGTGGTATTTTTTCTAGCCTATCGTAACTGGCTTCATGGAGTTTCTTATGCCTGCTCCTTCATGGTGGCATCTTCAGGAATGTTTATACTTGGTTCTCATCAAAATTTAAAAATAAATCTGAGAGTAGGCAGGTTGGACCGTCTGTTGACAGCCTCTTGGCAGAGCCACATAGGAGACATCCTTTTCAGTTTTGGCAATTCAGTGAGGAATCCGATGACTTCTTGTCAGTCTATCTCAGATCATTTTCCAGACTAATCTGATCCTTTTAAAATGATTTCTGCCTCCCTCTGGCAGTTTTTGTGGGTACAGTCTCGAAACAGAGATCCTTTGCACAACATCATTTTGTTTTCTGGAACTCTATCCTGAAAAACGACCTCTCTTGAGGCCCTTGCAGCAGATTTTTGCATTCCAGCAGTAGTTTTCAGGTGTCTAACCTTTCAAACCAAGAATAGTTGTTATCCAGCTTAATTTAAGTTCTAGCCAAAATACATTTCTGAAAAAAATAGGTGGCATTTGTCTTGATAATGATAGCTACAATCTCCACATCTTACGTTGTACTTATAGTAGTGAAGCCTCTGAACTTGAATAGTGATGGTGACATGGAATGTTAGCTAGAGAACTAAATAATTTGGCATCTAGCTTTTGTGGGAAGAGAGAAAATATGTCAGTTCTGTCTGGGATTCAAATCTTGTGTGCTGTGTTTAGATTTGGATGATAATTCAAGATTCTATAGCCTGAAAGGGCCTGATACAATATCATGTGAGTGATATGCATATGTTAAACACTAAACCAAGACTGGGTATGTTGCAGAACTCCTGAATCCAGGTAGGGAATGAAGATTGTGAAGATGGTGTATGAGGGAAAGAGGTTATTTGATAGAATGTTTGATATCCAATGCACTTAGACATGATGAAAAATAGAGGGGAAAAAAAGGTGGTGATGCCTCAATCCTCCTTTCCAAATAAACACACAGGATAATTGAGAAGGCTAAAGAATACCAAAAAGAAGTCACTATGTGCTTCATTGATTATAGAGAGGCCTTTGATTGTGTGGATCACATCAGGCTGTTGGAATGTGCTCAGAAAAATGGGAATCCCAGAACATCTCATTGTCTTCATAAGAAACTTATATACAGAAAGCCACTACACACAGAACATGATGAAGCAGACTGGCTCCAGGTTGACAAAGGAGTGAGATAAGGCGGTATACCTTCCTGTTATTTATTTAGTCTATATGCTGAATATATATTAAGGAACTGGATTGGATGAAGATAAGCATGGTTCTAAAACTGGAGCAAGAAACATCTAAAACCTGTGCTATGCCAATGATACCACCTGGTAGCTGAAAATGCACAGGATCTGGAAGCTCTAGTAATAAAAGTCAAGGAACACAGTGGAAAACATGGGATTAAAATTAAAGATAAAGAATACCAAACTAATGACAACAGTAGAATGATCAGTCTGAGAATTGACAGTGAAGATATTGAAGTGGTGGATAGCTTCTGTCTTTTAGAATCAACCATCAGCAGTAATGGAACAAGCATTCAAGAAATACGCCACGGACTAGTACTCAGTAGAGCAGCCAGGAAGGTCTTGGAAAAGATATTCAGATGCGGTCATATGTCTACAAAGATCAGAATAGTGCAAGTAATGGTATTCTCTGTGACACTCTATGGAAGCAAAAGTCAGACTTTGAAGAAGCAGGATAGGGAGATTATTGATACGTTTGAACTTTGGTGCTGAAGAAGACTTCTGAAAATACTGTGGACAGCCAAGAAGACAAACAAATGGATCATCAAACAAATCAACCCTAAGTTCTTACTCAAGACACAAATGACCAGGCTCATGTTATCCTACTTCAGTCACATTATGCAAAGATCCAGCTCTCTGGAGAAGGCTGTAATGCTGGGAAAGGTAGAGGGAAAGAAAAGAAGAGGACAACCAGCAGCAAGGTGGATGGACTCAGTTACAGTGGCAGTTGGAAGACCTGAAAGACCAGGTTAGGCACAGATCATCCTGGAGAAAATCTATCTATGTGGTCACTAAGAGTCGACAATGACTTCATGGCACATAATCAATAGGTCGAAGAGCATGGATTTTAAAATAAGCATCAATAGGCAAAGCAGTTATCAACTAAGAAGCAAGACATGTACTTCCATGACATGGGGTCTCCAATATCTAATCAAATTTGTCTGTCCAGAAGCTATTGGAGCTGCTAAAAACTTTAGAGCCCAGACTCTGACTAGAGGATTTAGCCAGTTTTGACATCTGTTGTTGTTGCAATATTGTGACCTTATACTCCTGAGTGAAACAGTAGAGGGTGAAAAAAGGATGTAGGTAGAGGCCAATTTTGCATATTAAACTGACCTTAGCTATTTGATTATTGACCCACAAGGTGTTGCAAAACAAAGGAATGAAGATCCTTTTGTTCTGCATGCTTATATATTTCTGAGAGAGCATAAGTAAAATGCATTAAAAGTCAAAGTTGGACTTTAACCAAATTAAAACTGAAAGCCTCCTGAAATGTGGCTTCTAGGTTTTCTAGGAGGTCCATTCTCTTCTTGGCTAGCACTCTGTTTCTAACAGTGAGTGGCCTGACACTCCTCAGAGGCTAAGCAAGGCACATGATAAGTCATCCTGTTGATTGACTTTAACATCTGGTAAAAATTGAGAGCATCACATGAACAATATTGTGGCTTTCAGCCAATTGGATTCATCAGCTTCCTGTCCCATGAACTTGCAGCAGAATAGTTGTGCCATGCTTGAAAAACAAAAGCACACATTTTCTCCTTATGCTGAAATTATCTCCATATATGGTATAGCCAAAGTGCTCCATTAGAATGAAGGTAATGCTAACTGGATGTTAATGAGGCAGGAGGGAATAGCAGCTAGGTAGAAAAGTCTGTTTCCACACTTCTAGTACTTCTTGTCTGTTAGTTTAATCATTTAGCAGGCTCTTAGATTAAACACTATTCCTGCTTCCAAGCTTAAAATTTAAATCATGTAGGAAAATAGAGATACTTTTTTTTGAAGCACTGAGCCTGAAGGAGAACCAACTGGGAAGGGAAAGCATGAAAGAAGAAGTAATGTTTTGGGCAGTGTTTTTAAAAGATGAAAAAGAAGCAATGCATCTTCAGAACGGCTTTGGGGGAGTTTGCAGTTTTATAGCACCAAAATTTATAGGGCACTTCCCCTAACAAAGCCAGCAATCTGACCATACCCTGAAGATGCTGTACATGTATTGATAGATATAAATACAAATAACTTGGAACACAAATGTGTGAAAGATTAGAATGCTACACACATTTAAAGTTTTATCTCCTTTTCCTTAGAAAAACAGGTAATGGGCATATTTAAAGAGAAGAATGTTGGGTTTCATGGAGGGAAGAGACTGGCACTTGGAAGTATAGCTCATGCAAGGAAGCCCAGGGCTCAGTGTGTGGCATGTCCAATTAAAGGGGTGGAAAGGAAAGATTTCTGCCTGAAACCTTGGAGAACTACTGCCAGTCAGATTAGACAGTTCTGCGGTAGATATATTTTGCATGTGGGGTTTTTATAAGGCTAGCTATCCTTGTTTTTTAACTTGTTTAACTTGGAAATGCAGGCTCTCATAAACACTAGATGAGCAAATCATGTGATCTGGTAAGTCAATATGTTTTATGCCTGCACTGTGTTTGTGAATGAGTTTTGTGTGTTGGCAGTATAAGGGTGCATGGATAAGACAGGATTAATTTGTTTTCCAAAAGGCTTGCAGAATAGCCCAGTGTTCGGCCTGTTGGGAAGATCCATTCCAAAAGACAGTGACTGAGGTTTTCCTGAAAGCAGATTGTTTAGAAGGCCTTCTGAGTAAGGCAAGGATACAGAACTGAGCCTATTAAAATGGTTGGGTTCACAATGCAATGCCATAAATAGCTCTGTTACCCAGCTGTTTTTTAAAGTAATTTCTCTATAATTTGATATGGCTGCATTGTATATATGAAAAGCTGACACAAGCAAAGTCCAAATGGCCAGCATGAAAGATGTGGTTCAGGGAATAGGGAATGGAGAACAGACTTTACAGCTTCTTCATCTTGGCTCCTCTACTACATACCACTGTTTCAAATTGTTTGGGGTTTATGAGCTGAAATTATGCTGAAATTTGGATCATTCAGGGAAAGCTAACATTTCAGCAGAATTTGTTCACATGAATGGTTGGAAGAGCTAATGTGATTTCAGAGTAGAGTACAAAATAGTGGTTTATATTTAGAAGAAAAACTCTAAGAATGCAAGGGCATCAGGCGACAATAGCTGCCCAGTTCATCCTAGCCTTTCAGTATACATTGTGCAATATCTGAAAAAAAGCTTGCCTAATTTATATCTTTACCTTTGCTTACCACAACCTCTTACCCATAAAGCTCATTCAGCACTAAAAACCAATCTCCTTTTCTTTCCTGAGACATACCTTGTAGTGACTAGCAAAGATAAAGACATTTGGCTGCAATTTTCCTTAATCTTGAACTCTACTTAGCAGGCCTCCTGAGCCTCTTTGCAGATGTTTCTGGTTTGCAAGCCACTGGGAACCTCATGAGCAGAATTTCCTTGCCTTCCAGCAGCAAATGTCAGTCTGACCTGAACCCTCATCTGGCAAAAGGTTTGCGGAGTTGTGAGCTTAAGGTCTACTGGGTAAAGCAGCTCAGTGGATAATTTGCTGACATACTGCTGAGCAAAAGGCCCATTATACAGCAGTGTGTAAACTTAGTTTCCTCCTGCACAATCCAAACAAAATGCAGCCACTGTATGAGTGGTTGTACTTTCTGTGTGTGCATTGTGTTGAGGCAGACTTTTATTTTTTTATTTTGTTAGCAGGGCTGTGTCTAGCATGGTTCAACCCTGGGCAAGCCTACAAGTCTACATGCTGCTCTGCCAGAAATGATTCATCCGCAAACTGTTTCACATAGCTTGACACAGTGCAGACATGCTACTTATTATTAGCAGAATGCCTCTCATTGTGACTGGCAGGGTGTCGGTGGAGAGATGGCTTGCGTTTCGCACTCCCAGGGAATTCCCTGCCAGTGGAAGCTGAGCTACCAAGTGTGAAGAGTGGTAGGCAAGCTTTGCTCCCGCTGCAGTGTGGTTCTCAAGTGCAGGATTGAGTATTTACCCTCTTAAGAGTGGGTGCCAGGCACGACCAGATGAAGAAAAAGACAAAAACAGGTCAGGAACTGAACTGCCCCTGGTGATACTGAGCAGCAGGCTTTGCTCCTTCTCAGATTAACTGCAAAGTGCCACCTGTTTCTCACAACCATCAGATTTCAGTGGGTGTGGGTCCATCTCCAGTCTTCACCTCAGAGCTCCATATGCATTCTCTTTCTTCCTCCCTTCAGTTTTCTGCCAGAGGATGACAGAAACTGATTCTCTGTGGTTTTTGTTTGTGTGTGTGTGTGAGAGAGAGATTTGCTGATCAACTTTTAGGTTAGAATCAGCCCTGCAAGGAATGCAGCGAGGCAGATTAATATGGACATGGCACATCCATATCTAGGCTACCCAGCTGTTATATAAGGTATCCTTGGTTGATTGATCAGTGTTTCCATTAGACCACACTACTGCCTAACTGCTTCAGTTGCTTATAAGAGGGTCTAAGAAATGTTGATTCTTATTTCGTTTCTGAAAGTGTGCTTCCACCCTGCAAAGTCTCTGTACCTCCCTAGATAATGTTGGACTGTTGCACTGCCAACTGAATCCCACACTCCTATCAAGCTGCTGGCAGCAGCAAGTGTTTACAGCCAGCAAATTGGAAAAGCCCTTCAGTGGAGTTTCTTGTGCTTCAGCTTCAAAATCAATAAAAGAGAATCCCACATGCTCCTGAATATGAATGAACCACGCTAATAGAGACACACAACCATAGCCTCAAGAACCAAAATAGCTCAGGATCTCCCTGGGAATATGCCAGCATAGGATGAGAAAAACTGCCCTGCCATAGTCACTTCCTTCCTGAAGATCTTAGGGCTTCATCTGGACAAAACAAGAAGGGGGAAGGGAACTATCTGTTTTCACAGAGCAGAACCAAAATACCCCTCCCTCAAATGGGTAGGGAATCACTGAGCAGAAGCAACAGAATGCAGACACACAAAGGTTATTCTCCTGTCATTGTTGCAGGATGCAAAGGAAATCCATATTCCACAGATCACCCAGCCCTCTGGGTGTTCTGAGCCCTCCCCAGTCATCAGCTATTTCAAAGTAGGGAGTGGGGCCACAGAGGGAATCCGTCCCCCCACCTCAGTTATCATAGATTGGGGACCATATTCCCCAGTCCATATCCACACAGGACTTGTTCCTATCCATGCTCCAAAAGGAACAAAGCAAAAGTGGAACAATGCAGACCATCCATGTCAAACTTTTTACGAAGAGGTGCATGAAGCACACCAAAAGTCCATGATAAAAGATAGTATCATGATGTGGATTATGGCTAAAAATGAACAAAAGGGGCTTCTACTGCATACGCCAACAGGCAAAGTCTGTTCCAATATAAAAACAATGAAGACACTTTATTATTTATTTGTTTGTTTGTTTGTTTTCTATCGTGCCTTTATTATTTTTATAAATAACTCAAGGCGATGAACATACCTAATACTCCTTTCTCCTCCTATTTTCCCCACAACAGCAACCCTGTGAGGTGGGTTGGGCTGAGAGAGGGTGACCGGCCCAAGGTCACCCAGCCGGCTTTCACACCAAAGGCAGGACTGGAACTCTCAGTCTCCTGGTTTCTAGCCCGTTACCTTAACCACTAATTCAAAGAATTCACCACATAGAACAAAAGGATTGGGTCATGCCACTACGATTAGCTAGCTACCATCCTCCTGGACTAAACCGGAGATAGGCAGTTGGCAGTAGCATTCAACAGAAGACTTACCATAACTGACAGCCATACCCTTGAGGCCATGGTGTATAAAATCCCAGCCATCCCTACCATCAACCAGCCATGGGGGTACCAGTCATGCCCAGGAGCTATGCCACAGAGACTCCTGGAACTGTTCAGATATTCCCTACCTTAGTTGCTTCAGGATCCACCGGCACGAGAAATTATCCAAGAGACCAACAGAAACAGCTTCAAGGAGATGGTCACCTAATCAAGGCTTTCTGTGAGGAAGTGCCCCCTGAGATCTCTCGTAACTATACCCCTACAACAATACCCCTTATCCATGAGCTGCATATGAGGCATCAAATAGGAACTTAAAGGGGAAAAGGGTGAAGAAAGGAGGTAGCTCTGCAGACGTTTAGAGATGCTGTGACAACCCCCTAAATTTTCCGATGGCAGAGTAATGGCCCCTAAAACAACTAGTGAGTTAACCCCATGCTGGCATTAATCTTCTGCTTTCCAAAAAAAAAAAAAAAAAAGCCTCTCCCATATAGTGTGTGTGTGTCAGCTGCCCTGTTTTCCAGCCCCTAAGTGATTGTTCTAGATGTGAAGGATGTGCCCTGCATAACTTGCGTGGGTTCTTCTTGTTCCCTTTCTCCATCTGTCCAGTTGCATGATGGCACTTGTGCTTGGGAATGATTCTCTGTCTCCTTTGCTGCTGCTTTCCTTCCTCATTAAAGACTTTACAGGAAGTCCTCATTTAGCAACCACAATTGAGACTGGCAACTCAGTCGTTAGGTGAAACGGTCACTAATTGAAACTACCACTGTGCTTATGGTCTTACTTCAGCTTTGCTTTACAGATCTGCCAAGGTCATAAATAAGAGGATTGGTTGCAAAGTCACTTTTTCATCACCATTGTAACTGTGAATGGTCACTAAATAAGGCAGTCACTAAATGAGGACTACCTATATTTTCTTTCTCATGGGCAGTTTGGGGGACTGTCATGGGCTGTGGGTTAGGTAGGCTTCTCAGCTATCCCTCAGGCAGGTAGTTCTGTGTCTAGGTTGGGCCAGAGAATGGGCAAGAAGGTTGGCAGGACTAAGAAAGAAAGGAACAGCAGTATGCCTCCTTGTATGTTTTCCTGTGGGATGGTGCTTTATGTGCTGCTGCTTTTACTTGTTCTCTGTTCCCCCTTGCCCTTCCATTTCTCTCCCACACCTTTGGTTTATCTGTGTGATCACTGGGAAAGAGGCTGGCAATGCATTCTGTCAGTTTGTTCCTCTTGTAAGAGCTTATGGGAAACTCACAACTTCCTGTTGGCAATAGATGAAGATTTAGTAACCCAACCTGGTACCTCTTGGTTCCATTTCCATGACCATGTGCTCACTACCAAACTACCAGCAAGGAAATTAGACAGAATCATTTGTGACATGAAAATATGGGATTAGTTTAGGTCAGAATTACTATAATGAAGAGTATTGCCAATCTCGTCTTGATTTATTTAAAGTCTCTCTCTCTCTTTCCAGTTATACTTTGGGCTTGGATTGATGGATTCCAACTGTGGTTTAATTGTTCCCATGTATATGTGATATTGTGGGCTTATTTTGCCCAACTATTATGATACTGTGTGCAAATTGAAGGTATTGAATTGGTTTCCCCATCCTTGTTTTGCCTGCATTTTTTTTCTCCCATTTACCTGCTGAGCTTCTCCAAACTCTTAATGCCAGATAAAAACAATGGTCCTAAGTCCGGAGGGACTTCCTGGAATCAATTCAGGTTGTTTTGGAAGGGACTGCTGATTCCTTCTTTCTTTCTTGGCCTTTTACACTTGTCCAGGCAGATGAGGAACCATCGTGTCAGAATACATCTCTCAGCCAAAGAAGCACACTTCAAATCAAGTTCCTTTTTATTTCTATGTAGCTGCATCCATAAACACAGCACCAACCTCTTGTAAAGCTGCAACAGGAAGAATGTACAAGCAGTGCAGAAAATCATATTAAACCATGTAGCTACCAGATCTGGGCTACAGAAATCCAGAAGACCATGAGATGACTGCAAAAATAAAATTAAAACAAAAAACTATAACTCTGGTCCCATCTAGAGGTCACCTGGATTTTTTGCACCCCAAATATGGTAGACCTCAATAAATTTATAGTGGATATTCTGGAATGAATGAGATTTTCTTCCTTCCTTTATGGTCTCATTTGTGTCTCTCTCCTTAGATCCCAAAACTGCTGAAACAGAAGATGACATCTGTGCAGAGTGGGAAGTTAAAACAATCACCAGCGCACTGAAAACTTATTTAAGGTGAGTGAGGAAGTTGTCATATGTATTTATACCTATTTTCTTTCCAGTGCTACTCTTCATGAAGGATGCTTGGACTCTGCTTAGAGTCTCCTTTCCTAGCTATCCCCTTGCATGCTTGTGTGTGACCTTGAGTCTAAAAAATTCCATCAGTTCTTCAATCTTTGTATTCTGTAGTATAAAAACTACTTTAATGGCTAATCATTCCTATTAAGAATTACGCATGAGCATAATTTTCTAAAACCTCACTGCAGTACATCTCAGTAGTCAAGGTTTAAATGTTAACTATTTCCCACAGCATTCTGATTTTCAAGCAGCCATTCTGTAGGATATTTTTAGGTTTTAGGTTTAGAAAGCAACTCTTCTCTACCTTCTCAAACATTCTTATTTTATGAGGTTTTGCAGGAGATCAAGACCTAGATTGAGTTTATTTATGGTTGTATTTTAAAATATGAGAAGAATATTGCTGTAAAACCTGGTTATTTGTAGATAGATAGATGATAGATGATGTCATTCTATGGAGCACTAAAGCTAAAGTTTACTTCAAGTCCAGCTCGATTCCTGGTGACTTCATTGATATGGACGTGTAGATTTCTTAGCCACAATGTAGAAATAGTTCCAGGATGTTTATAGTCCTGGCCATTCTCTGGAGGTCTTCCATCAAGTACTAAGCAGGTCTGATCCTGCTTAGCTTCCAAGTCCAGAGAAAGAGGAGCACTAGTCTAGGAAAATCAGGAAACGACGGGGGAGGGGGACATTATGCCAGAAGCACGCTATTTCCTTTGACGGTTTCTGAGAATAATGTAATTTATTACTATTAATCATGCTGCAATAAAGAGAATGCAAAGATTTGTTTGGCAGCTAGTCATAAACAACAAGCGTGAGGAAGAATAACCAATAATCTCTTCACCTCCTATCTAGCTTTCTTTTCTACCCTCTCCACATTCTGACAGGCTTTTTTAGAGCTGGGATAAATCATTCAGAGGTGTGAGGAGAAGATCTTAATCTTAACAGAGCTTTTTGTTGTTAACAAATAACAAACTAGAGGCGTTACTTATCTTTGGTGAGAGGATGGTTAATAAAAGTTGGAGACTTCTAGGAGTGGGCTTGAAACTTTATATTTCATATTCCCAGTAAAGGAGAGTAGTGGACTGCTTGGAATTTCCTCAGTGTATTGAGTGGAGGGAAGCTCAGCTTATTCCAAATTAATCCATGGGGAACCTGGGGTTCTACATTCCTAGCCTGCATCATGCCTCAGGTGGATGTTGTTTGCTAGTAGAAAGCGAGCAAGAACCAGATGTTAAATTAGATTCGATGTAATCATAAAATCATAGAACTAGAAGGGGCTACTTAGGACATTGAATTTAGGCCAAATAAAAGTGGTCCCAGTAGGTGGCTACCCAGCTTCCACTTAACATATTCAGCAATGGGGAGCTGCTTTAGGCCTCTGGATAATTAGATCCACTGTTGAATTGCTGCTGCTTGTATCCAAAGGTAGGAGCCAAAACTGTTTGACTTAATTCATATGATATATGCATCTAGAAGGGTACATTTACTATTCATAAGCCTGAGTTTTCCAGGTAAAGGGGGGATGTTAAGTGCTTTTTAGAAATGCTATTAACAGTATCCACAACAAGAAACTACTATTTCATAAAGAATGAATATTTTGCAAACATTTTGGATAATATTTGAAGCTGGTTAGTAATTTGAATCTGTCATGGTCGGTCCTTCTCTTTTGCTGTCCCCACCTTACTTTCCCTCTATTTAAAGAACAAGCCCAGATCTCTATTATTGCTCAGCCTTCTCTTAATATCAGTAATTGTGAGAAATAAAGAGGCGAAATACTTCTACATCCTACAGCTGTGAGAAAAGCTGTGAACCATTTAGAACTAGTGGTGATCATGCACTACTGTGATGATCTGAGTTTCATCTAAGTCTCATTAAAAATTAGATTCAGGTTAAAGAAACAGTGCACCAGACCACTGTTTTATACCTTATTGAACATTTTGAGCCAACATTCACTGTTTTTTGTTGGAAAAATTATGTGAAGCTTTAGATTTAGTGACTAGTGGCACTTCCTTTAGCAACAAAGACTTAAATCAAACATTTCCTCTCCCTGTTGATCACCCTTGTACATCAACTTGGCATTATTGTGGCCCATCCCTCTTTACAGAACTGCTTCCATTCATTGATATTTTGGGGCTGTCTTGCATGAACTGCTCTCTTCAAATCATGCTGCAACATTTCCTTTGGGTTAAAGTCAGTGCTTAAACTCAGCCATTCCAAAATATGAACTCTCTATTCCTACCCTCTTTCTTTTGTAGATTTACTTGTATTTATGATTGTTGTGCTACATGACTGACATTCATTTAAGCTTCAGCTCATGAACTGATACCTTGACGTTCTCCTGTAGAATTTGCTGACACAGACAAGAATCCACTGGTCCCGGAATGATTGCAATCTCTCCAGGTTCTGAGGATCAAAACAGCACCAAACAACCACCATGCTTTAATGCTGGGTTGTCAATTTTTTTGTTGGAATGCAGCATTTCGTTTTCTACAAATAATTTTTTTTTTCAATTATGCAGGAAGTTCCATTTCTATCTCAGAGCACTGTAGTCTGCTGGATTGTCTTGGGCAAACTTGAGGCACACAACAGTGTTCTTTCTGGAGAGCAGTGGTTTCCTCCTTAGTATTGTACTTCTTAGTTCAGAGGTTGATAAAGATTCAGGGGATGGTTTGGTAATCAGTCAGCTCAAGGTTATCCATTATCCACAAATAAATCTTCCTCCTTGCCACTCCACAGGAAGCCGTTAAAAAGAAATGGAGTAAGTCTCCACCCTGAGATATTTCAAGCTCTGTATGGGTATAATTTAACTAGTGAAATTCCTGTAAACTTAACTTCAACTTAATAAAACTCTTTTTTTTTTTAAGGCTGGTTGAGAATCTTGCGTGGAAATGTTACTTTGTTTGAGAGAGTGGCCAAAAGTTAACACACATCCTCCCATGCACACTACTCTTCTTCAATGTTTTTTCTTATGATAGACCAGGGTTTCTCATCTGGGGTTCTGTGGAACCCTAGGGTTCTGCAAGAGGTCACTAGGAGCTCCCTGGGGGATCATTATTTAAAAAAACTATTTCAAATTTGGGCGACATGCCCTCACATTGATGAGCAGAAACCAAACAAAAATCTAGTTACAACTCTTTCTGAGCTCTCTGGTAGTGTGCTGTAGGACTGTGTTTATTTGGTTGAATCCATTCTTAATTTTTGACAGGAGATAGGGGAGACTGTTGATAACAGGTTATATTATATGTTATATTGTAGGAAGGGAGGAATATATTGTAGGAAGGGAGGAATATATTGCAGGAAGTTTTCTTGTAGTTTTCCTGTAGTTATTTTGTCCCGTTATTTTAAATAAATTTTGTACACATTTATTCAGTCATGTCTGAGGGTCCAGTGGGGCTATTTTTGAAGAGGAGGTGGGAGAGAGAAGAGGAGGATTCTAGAATGGACAATACTGCTAAGTTTAATAATGATAATGAAGAATTTAAATCTTCTCAGGCATTTCCCTGCACTAGTATATCAATGAACTCAAAAAAAGTCTGTCTTTACAATGAAAACTATTTATCAATGGGTTTTACATGGACTGATGATCCAGATTGTCCTATTCTATTGTGCTTCATCTGTGGCAAACAACTTACAAATACAGCAATGGCTCCAGCAAAATTAAAAAGACACTTAACTACAAATCACCACCATATGACAAGAGAAAGTTCTGATTATTTTAAACGACTATTGGAATCACAGTACAAACAGAGTAAAGCTTTTGTTAATAAAATGACAATCAGTAAAAAAGTCCAAGAAGCAAGTTATTTAGTAGCAGAACTTATTACACAGCAAAGGAAAAGTCACGCTTTGGGTGAGAAAGTAATCATGCCAGCATGTAAAATAATAGTTGGAAAAATGCTAGGACCAGATGCAGTACAAGAAATTGAAATGTGTCCACTGTCAAACAGTACAATAAGTCAGTGTATTAATGACATGTCACATGATGCTGAAGAGGTTTTGTGTGATAAACTGAAGAACAACAGCTTTTCTATCCAAGTTGATGAGTCAACAGATTTCACCAATAAATGTCATGTTATGGCATTTGTAAGATTTGTAAATGATGGTGCAATTCAAGAATACTTTTTCTGCTGCAAAGAACTACATGAAACATGCAGAGGCCAAGATGTATTTAATGTTTTGTCTTCATAACTGGAAACAAAAAGTCTGTTGTGGAGGAACTGTGTTGGCCTCCGTACTTATGGTGCTCCATCGATGTTTGGCTCCATGAGAGATTTTGTTTCTCTTGTAAGAAAAGAAAATCCTGATGTTGTCACAACACACTGCTTTCTTCACAGAAAGGTGGTGGTGTCAAAAACTCTTGTAGATGAAATGAAAAAAGTTCTGGCTGATGCTACAAAAATGGTTAACTTTATTAAACAAAGACCAGTTCACTCCACATTTAAAAAACTGTGTGGAAACCTGGACAAAGAGCACATAAGTCGCTTGTTACACACGGAAACATGGTGGCTCAGCAGAGGAAGAGTTCTCAACAGGGTGTTTGAGCTGAAGGCAGAATTGCAAGAGTATTTTTGACAAAATAGTATTTTGCTGAGTGCTTTGAAGATGGAGGATGGTTGCAGAAACTAGCATACTTAGCGAATATCTGTCATCACATGAACCAGCTGAACAAGTCTCTGTAAGGCACTGGAGAAAATGTTTGACTTCAAGTGACGATATTCTTGGATCCAAAAGAAAACTGAATGTTTGGAAAAATCATGTTGCAAAAGGAAATACTGAAATGTTTCCACTGCTGCTTGGTCTTGAGAGTGAGGAAGGATACCACAAAGTCTCAAATTTAATTGAAAACCTGGAAGTACTGCAGAACAAAATTGATCAGTACTTTCCGTCCCTTTCAACACAAATGTATGACTGGGTGAAGGATCCTTTCTCTTCATCTTCCACTGAGCCTGAGAACTTCACTTTGAAGGAATAGGAAGAACTTTGTGAGCTGCCGTCTGATCGTACACTCAGGATGAGATTCACTGAGCTGCCCATGGACACATTCTAGATTTCTGTGAAAGAAGAGTATTCTGCCATTCATAGGAAGGTATTGAACATTTTGCTGCAGTTGTTAATTTCTTATATATGTGAGCAAACTTCCTTATTTAACAAGAATCAAAAGCAAAGACAGAAATTGTCTTCTTTCCGTTGAAGATGAAATTCATGTGTGCTTATCTCACGTTCGGCCCAGAATTGAGTATTTGTGCAGCAAAATACAAGCACAGGTTTCATATTAAAGAGGTAATCTTTATTCTTAGTTTAAGAACACTGTTAATGCATATATGCAGGCCTACACATGAAACAAATATAATAATTTTGTAACTTCTGGCCTATATTTGAGCCTGAATGTGCAGGGGTTCCCTGAAGCCTGAAAAATATTTCAAGGGTTCCCCAGGGTCAGAAGGTTGAGAAAGGCTGTGGTAGACTCATGAACACTGACATCAGTCAATGCAATAATCGCCTGCAGATCCTTTGCCATTACCCTGAGGTTCTTTGTGACTTCCTGGAGTGTCACTTTGCTTTTGGAAGATGACCACTCCTGGAGAAATTAGTGATGTTGTGTTTTCTCCACATGTACACTATATCACTCTACCTGATGATAAATTGCTGGAGGCTGAAGTCTTTACCAATCTTTTATACCCTAGCCAATCTTATGAGTATCAGCAACCTTTGTTTGTTTGTTTGTGGTCTGCAGAGATTTCTTTGGATTGGGGCATATTTCACTTTTATGAATTTGTGCAATGAAGATGACCGTGTGTGTATTTTTTTTTTAATAAAGGAAGGCTCCCCTATTGTCACATCATTGATCAGAATGTATGACTCAACTTGTAAAACAACTAATTATCATAGAACTTCACAGAAATTTTCCAACAACAGTGAATGTTGGCTCAATGTGTTCAGTAAAGACATGACACTGTAGACAGTTTTTTGTCATCTCTTTATCTATTAAGAGGACTTAGATGAAATTCTAATATTGTAGAGCACAGTTCTCAATGATTATGTGTAGCTATGGGTTCACAAACTTTCTGTTACCACAGTATATTTGAAAGGAGTTTCTATCACATTTATTCCTCTTTATTTAGCAGTTTCAATGTCTTTCTTAAACATTTGGTATTCTTGGGGTAGACATTTATAAAAGTGCACTACAGTACTGCTTTCGTTTATTTAATGGCTATTTTCTCCAGAGAAAATACACTGGTAGTACAAGAATGCTAAGTAAGTCCCTCTGCTGAAATCTTACTTATTATATCTGCTAACCTCTGGCCTTTGATGTTGGTCTGTTCCATACTTTGATTATCCTGCTACAAAAAGCAATGTTTTCTGGTGTAAAAGAATCAACCGTATACTACTTTTTGAAAGTGATCAACAGCTTTATTTTAGGATAACCGTAGTTTATGCAGTTATGAATTAAACCACCATCATAAGTATATAAGACTATTAGCCTGATATCAAGCCACCCAGAATTGTTGGCAGTCAGGCAGCATACAAATTAAACAAACAAACAATAAATATGGCTGAATTTTTGAATGAAAGGAATCCTTTTTATCTTCTCCTCACAATTCTTTTTGCCAAGTACTTTATTGCTCTTATTTGTCTATGCTTTAATCTGTATTCCAGAATGCTCCCTGGGCCACTCATGATGTATCAATTTCAAAGAAGCTTCATCAAAGCAGCAAGTAAGCAATTTATGACAATCTCTTCAAGGAGATTATTTTTTTAAAAAATATGAGTGCTACAGAACAGATTCTAGTAAATTCTGGGGATAGGTGTTATGTTGTACAAGAGTGTATTAACTAGAGCTTGCTCACATTAAAATAAATGTGATGGGATAGCATGGAAACATTACTCACAAGAAACATAGATATGGCTATTTTTAATAACTTGAAGTTTTATAGTATTCTATAATTGCAGTTATTCATGGGAAAGGATGTCTCCCTTAATTATAGAGTGAAATCTGACAAGAAATCACTCAGGCATATATCAGGTCATGCTATTTCATCACTTATATTTAATACTAAATTTAAAATTGAACAGTAGAATTTAAGGCTGTATTAATTCCTTTAAGAACATTGACAATGACTTCGCCTTTTGCCTTCTTTTCAAGAAACAAGCTGTTTTCTGCTTGTTTTTTTAAAAAAATATCCACAAGTTGATCTGTATATTGACATGAGTATGGGAGCTGGAAGAATAATATAAGTTAGGTCGCATATTAATATATCCATTGCAGAATATATTATTTTCTTTGCTACTATTGCCATGGCTACTGCCTCTGTTAGATGAAGTCATCCTATTTTGTTCTCTCAACAATGAGACAACTTAGCTGAGGAGATAGTTACTGGCTCTTGGCTACTCTGCAGGTTAACCAGGACTTGAAACAGATTTCCTGAGCCCAAACTTCCTGCTACCTTAACCTGTTCTGTGCAGGATGGATACCTGGAAGTTGTAGGGCTTCCTGTGTATTCTAAACTCCCGGAACTTCCTTCCATCAAAACTGCAGCTAGTTAGAACAGATTGTGTGCGTTCACCCTCGCAAAAAAAGGTCAATTAGTCCTCAGTGGCCAAAAGCTGTGCAACGTGGAACCATTTTGACATGAATAAATAATAGCCCATGGAGACCCTTGAATTAGAGGTTTAGGGATATATGGTAAAACCTCAGAAATATCCTATGTGTTATGCCTGTCATTTCTGGGAATTCAGCCTTTCCTTTTCCAAAAACCTTCCATCATTAATAGCCTACGTGTTGGAAGATGGTGATCTTCTGAAGCAAAGGCCACAAATATGGAATATGAAAATATGGAAAATTAAAAGGTGTGTTTCACTTGATTGGATTGCGAAGAAGTATCTTAGGATGAGAACAACTGTTAGTTATCATAACAAGCTTGTGAATATTTTATTTATTATTAAATAAAATATATAAGTGAGTCTTAGCAGCTTACAGATAAAAAAATATTCCAAGTGCTTCCCAGTATATTCTAACTGTTTCAGATACTCTGGGGGTTAAGTCAGTACTGTTATCTTCATATTCCAGATGATGCGTGACTGAGAGGGAGTGGCTTGTCTAAGTGACTTCATAGTAAATAGGAGATTTGAACTGAAAATTCATACTCAGCCTTTTTGTCACTTCACAACACTAGCTTAGTGGAAGGACAGAAACACATAGAAATCATTTAACTTTTATCTCTTGTATTCTGCAAAAAAAAAATAGCTAGTGCTTGATTGATGGAGGTGGTATTAGGTACAAACAATAGAAAGGATTATGAAAGATAAGGTAATGTTTTTTCGACTCCTGGCTGCTAATGCTTGGGGGCAGAATATCGCTGTGGACTGATTACGTTGAGGTGTAGAAAGGAGATCCTTGTGTTTATATGAAAGAAAGAACACAGACACATGTACAAATGAGACTGTCCTACCCCCCTCTTATATGATAAAAATAGGTTGTTATCATATAAGTAATGGAATGCATTTATTTTAGTAATGTTTTTGTAGAGGTTATGAATGTAAGACAGTAGGTGAACAGCCCTACACTTTGAGGACTCACAAGCAGGATATGATTGTCCTGTTTCAGTTTTGTTCTCCTGGAGCTGGTACTCGCAGAGGCAAGGGACTTTTGCTTTGAAACCACTATGCCTGTTGACAATTGACAATTTCCCTCTTTCTGAATACGTCTAATCAGTTTCTCCGATTTTCTAAATGCAAGTGAGGGCTTGAAGACTGTATGTGCCAATGCAGGCTGTGCTTGAAGGGACTTGGAAGAAAGAGTGTGTGTTCTGACTGACCTGGGATTTTATCTTTTCTCCTTTTATCATTGGAATACATAAGGAAACAATGGATAAAGCACATTAGTGTTGTTGAACTGAATGACACTGATGAACGTTATAGGAAAACAATATATTCCTTTGCTGTAATTGCAAATGTAATTCCATTTGCTTGTAAGTACGCAAATAAAATTACACTGTATCTTCAGAGTGATTTAGGTGCTTTAGGTGAGCCAGGTTTTAGCTACAACAGTTGTCACATCGTTTTCTGCTGGAACTGGGATTGGGATAACAAGTCCCATTATTTCTACTGGGATAGCCTGCTCCTCGTTGAACAAAAATAGAGGTTTTAACTGCTACTGCCATCTTCCCCTGGCCGTAGTAGTTCAGAATGAGATAGAGGAAGGAAGTGGTCAGTGCAATAAGTCTGCTACTTTTCTATAACATGCAAGTAGCATTTGTAAAATCCAGTCCTTTGGAATTGATTGTTCAGACACTTTTATATCCATGTTATCAACTTCTGTCTTCAAATGTAGCACTTTCCTAAGATAACATTTGAGGTTCTAGACTTTTAAAGTCATTTTGAAATAGATTTGTTGAATGTAACAACCCTTGATACAAGTAGAGAGTTTTTGTGAATGGGGGCAAGTATGCATATTTTATTAGTAGAATTAAAGCAACTTGTGGATTTCAGCTTGCTTTGTGTAAGTTGGTAGCTGAATCACAAAATCATACTGCTCTAAAAAAATTTTTTCGTCTTGCTGCAGAATTAGAGAATCAAGAATCCAGAATTTCAGAGATCCATAGCTTAGTACACAGACTTCCAGAGAAAAACAGACAGATGCTCCACTTACTCATGAATCACTTGGCAAAGTAAGTATCCTATTTTTCATAAACTCTTTGCTTTGCTGCTGGTTTCAAATGGAAAAAGAAGTAACTCAAGAGGATAGATGCCTTTCCTGATCCCCAGCTCTAATTCTGAATTATTCTCTTGGTAGAGGGACAGGATTCCCAGTCATTCCCTGGCATAACAAGAGGTGACTCAATCAGATTAGTATTGATGATCCATACCAATAATAGCTCTTACTGGCAATGATTTTAGTAGAGCACCTGCCTATGCTGGAGAATGTATGCCTCTCTTAATACCAAAGTTGGAATCCCCATATAATACCTCTTCAGGCTCTTCACATATATTTGTGGTATTAGCCAGTTGTTTTGTAATGGGTGAAAAAGGTCAAGGACCCTCTCCTTGCTTTTGAAAAAAAAACACTGTATCATGTAATCATTGCACAGCATTTTCAGTGCAGTTGGAGACTATACTGTACATCTGTTGCAATTAAATTTAATTTCAGATCATATGGCAGTTGTGATGGATTTCTTAATGTAAGGTAGTAAGATGATCCAGTTGGGCACTGTCCTATCAGTCTGTGTACCAATAAAAACATTATTAAGAAGAACAACAGCAACATTTACTGTTACAAAAACATATTTTGCATATCATCGATCCAACCCCCCTTTTTAATCTACAGTCATATTTATAATTTATTTTTACCGTTATGAACATTTTGTCATGGGAATGATAGACATGTAGGTTATAGGTGGCCAAACAGACCTACATGACTCAGAGAAATGAAAATGCCTTCCCCTACTATAACTGCCAAAACACTTTTCTGTTTAGCATTTAAAAAGGAAAAAATCTGGAATGATTAAGCAACTGTGTGTCAGTTATGTGATGTGCCACCCTCCTCTAAATGTTTCTGAGGACAGACGAAGTCGTACTAGTCATACCTGTTGGAAAATGCAGATTTTTGTTGTTCAGGCAGCCTGGCTGATGGCAGTGTTTTTGCCAACTAAGTCTGTTTTGCTTTAAACAGGCCCTAATCATCCACAGTTATTGTGAATGAATGCTTGTATGTAATTGGAGCGTGTGGGCTTGTGAAATAAAGATAGGAAATGTTTTAGAACTAAGGCTTGTAAAGGATTTTAGATTGATCTTTCAGCTTTATTAACTGGATAGATCTTGCCAAAAAGAGATCCTGATTGAAGTAAATATGTATGCATGTTTCTATGTGGAGTATACTTATCTTTAAAATTTAATAAAATTATTTAGAGCTCAAATCATTGCCCCTGTTCCCTGATCACATCATAGAAATAATTGTCCAAGGAAATGTTAAATTCTGTTAATTTAGGAGGAATGACATGTTTTCCCTGTTTCTAAAAATAAGTTTCAGAACTTTATTTTTTTTAGGGAAGAAAAAATTACTAATTTTTATTTATATTCTGTCCTTGACCATGGCTTTTGTTGGTGAGAGATGGGGATAGTGACATGTATGTATAATGATTCAGTGGAATATATATATATATATATATATATATATATATATATATATATATATATATATATATATATATGGATAAATGAAGGGGAAGGACTGATGTTTGATGTAACTTAGCAAGGATACTATATAAAAAAGCAAGAACAATTTGTCTGAAATCACCTTCAGCTTGCAGGATTTACTTCCATAAACCACCAAACAGTCTCCAGAATGGCATCATTCATGCAGTAGCTTAGTCTACCAAGAGGGGAAATAAAACATTTCAGAGTTCTCTGAAACTTCCCATTCTTGAATCAGTGAATTTTGAGCAGCCATGTGAAAAATATTAACTCTTGTTAATTTTTTAATAATTAGTTTTAAAGCAATTTTATTGTTTATAGTTGTCTGCTCCTTGAACCTGACCTTCATAGATAAAGGCCGCCTTATCATCTGCTATAATGGCTCTTACCTAATGACTGCTGTGAGTGTATGGTGTGGGAAAAAGTTCAACTCACACCATATGGTATATGAGTGAGTGAAGTAGCATGGTTTCCTGTCAGTCACAAATCTTTGTATTCTCATAAATCAAACAGAAGCACTTCTGCTCTGTGAAGTAAGTTGCTGTCATGTTGAGTAGATGCCAAGAACTGAGCAATGGATACTTGAAGTGGGAGCTCTGGAATGTCTCATGACCAGAGGGTGGGGACAGTGTTGACTAAAATGAATAAAATTTATCTTCAGATCATTTTCTAAATCCATTGTCCCTTTGGCATGAAATCAGGTCACTGAGTGGAGTATCAACTATCCCATTGCAAAGAACTACAGATAATTTGATAAGAGGAGTAAATGGTCTTGGACCAAAAATACAAAATTTTGAAATACATTGACATAATTTGTGTATCTTTTATTACATATCAGAATATTATGGGATTCTTTTCCTGTTTAAGAAAGTTATTAACATGTGACAACCCAGAACAGAAATGCCTTATTCTTTCATTCAGATAAAGCTTAGGGCCATTTCCAGCCTGAAACCTACCTTCCCTAGTGTCATTTATTCATTTAGATTTATACCAGAATGAAGATACAAAAAATGAAGTAAAGAAGAAAAAAAAACTACCAATAAAGCATGAGTAGAAACATTATGGGAAAACTTTTTAGTGATGCATTCTCCTGTTCCCTTCCATTGTAGATTTGTATTTTGAATGCTTCCAGCTGGTTCTATAAAACAGTTACTGTCATTTAAAACTCGGTTGTCATACAATCCTCTGTGATGGGTTATTCCATTCACTTTCTTATGTGGTTTATGGGCTTTGCAGGTCTTTTTCTTTGCCCATCCATCCCCAATGGCAGTAGATAATGTCATGTGATGGATGCAGATATGATTCTGGTTGGAGTTTCCTTTGGATTTACAGCCAAGGAAATAAAAAGTCTTTTGACAGTTTCACCTAAGCCACCTTTTCTGAGATGACACAGATAACAGCCTGGTTTTTTTTTTATTTTGGAAAGTAAAGCAAACAAATGGACTGATTGTAAATCACTAAGACTGGGACTAAGATTACAACCCTTTAAACATGGGTACTTTAAGCAATATATTAATAACCCAACTCTGCTTTGTCCTCCAATTTCTCCATTGCAATGTTTCCCACCAATTCCTGCTATTTATAGAAGTTAGCTCTATTGCTCTGGGCTTTGTTGTGTGTGTGTGTGTGTGTGTCTAATTTTATTAAAATCATTTTAATATAAGATTAAATAAATAAATACAATATAAAAATTAAAATTGCATAAACAAGACTGGGAACAAGATTTTCCCACTTCCACAAAGGCAAAGTTGAGTTTGCATGAGGAAAATGTGTATTTCTGGATTGAAATTATTACTTTTTTAAAAGTGCAGTATTTTTGTATTAATGATGGCTGGAGAAGCAGTAAAATTGCCTCTGCATGCCAATGTCTTCTTTTTTACCCTTTTCAACCATATAAATTTGGAAAGAAACTGTCATGAGTAAGGATGGCGAGCAGGGGGCTCTCACCCAGACTGTCAAGCGCATGCGTAGCACTGAGGAACTGTTCAGCCATTCAAAGAGACACAGATCGGGACCGCCTTAACCTTTGGGGTTTATATGGCTGGGTTTTCCCACGCTTTCTCAGTTTGTTAGGATTCTTGTTAAGTACTACTAATAAATATTAGAGACCAAGTCCTCGCCTCAGTGTGTTTCCTGGTAATCAGGACAGAAACTATGTAAAGAGGCTCAGGATGCTGCCTATCTGTCTGTCTATCAGCAGGATAACTCTCTGAAAGCAGAATAGATGGAAATCAAATTTGGTGTGGCAAAGTAGTCAGCAAAAGAACGATCAAGTTGCAAAATGGGCCAGATTGGATCATAGGGGTAAAAGTAGCCTGCCCTTTGCTTCGTAGGGCACATACGCACAACTCACAGACATAAGGAGAAAGCAGACACACACACAGACACAACACATACTTTGTTACACAAAAGAAAATGGACATGTCTTCTTTGGCCATTGCTGGTAACAGAGTAGGAAAGAAATCCAGAAGCCGTGTATGCTTTCTCTACCTTATGTTTGGTATCTTAGTTATCCACTCAGTCTTTATGAGTACGAGATAGAAAGGTGCCTGGAGTTTAGCAAATCCATGGAATTATATTGGTGTATAATTAAAGAAAAGGTCTCAAGGCTAGTCCTACTTCCCACATGTGTAGTATCTGCTTTGGCCTAAGTACACACAGAATAGCTGTGTAATCAGAGCAAACATAATAAAAGTGCTGCATATACAGTGTTATTTCAGTTGGTGTGTCAATTAGCTTGAAGGAATATTATCAAGTCCATGTAATGATTTGTAAAAGGGGTAGAGAAGAAAGGAAGAGGTTTTTCCCCCCCAAATATAATTTGTCATAATTGTTGTGTAGCTCAGAATTTTCCCTCAAATGCAATCATTCCTTTGTTTCTGGTTTGGTACATGAGGCATGACATTTTTATAGAGTATTTTTCTCAGTTGCCCTAGTTTCTGTGGCTTTTGGTTTATTTCAAAGCTAAACTAAGGCAGTGGTTGAAGCAGCATAGCGTCAGTGATCCGAAATGTTTGTGTAACCAAGCTGCTTGCCTAGTGTTGATTGTGTTTAACAGAAACTCCTTGTGGTTGCCATTTGACGACCAAGCATTTTAAGGCTCAAGATCCTGTGGCTGGGCTTCCATTTGTGAACTGTTCAAGCTGCCATGATTTTCTTAAGCTATTTTGTTTTTACCAGAGAAACTGAGAAGATTCTCTTTTGGGTCCTAAATTAAGGCTAAACTGTTTGTGTGACATTCCTAAGAAATTCTTCAGAAGGTTGTCACATCCTCAAATTTTGCTGAAGTAACCAAGCCATTCTATATTTTCTCTTCCTGTTGTTTTCATGTTTATTGATGTCTGCCTAATTTTAATAGCTGCTTTTTTGGTTGTTGTTTATTCGTTTAGTCGCTTCCAACTCTTCGTGACTTCATGGACCAGCCCACGCCAGAGCTTCCTGTCAGTCGTCAACACCCCCAGCTCCCCCAGGGACAAGTCCGTCACCCTAGAGTATCATCCATCCACCTTGCCCTTGGTCGGCCCCTCTTCCTTTTGCCCTCCACTCTCCCTAGCATCAGCATCTTCTCCAGGGTGTCCTGTCTTCTCATGATGTGGCCAAAGTATTTCAGTTTTGCCTTTAATATCATTCCCTCAAGTGAGCAGTCCGGCTTGATTTCCTGGAGGATGGACTGGTTTGATCTTCTTGCAGTCCAAGGCACTCTCAGAATTTTCCTCCAACACCACAGTTCAAAAGCATCGATCTTCCTTTTCGCAGCCTTCCTTATGGTCCAGCTCTCGCAGCCATATGTTACTACGGGGAACACCATTGCTTTAACTAGGCGGACCTTTGTTGTCAGTGTGATGTCTCTGCTCTTAACTATTTTATCGAGATTTGTCATTGCTCTTCTCCCAAGGATTAAGCATCTTCTGATTTCCTGACTGCAGTCAGCATCTGCAGTAATCGTCGCACCTAGAAATACAAAGTCTTTCACTGCTTCTACATTTTCTCCCTCTATTTGCCAGTTATCAATCAAGCTGGTTGCCATAATCTTGGTTTTTCTGAGGTTTAGCTTGCAAGCCAGCTTTTGCACTTTCTTCTTTCACCTTCATCATAAGGCTCCTCAGTTCCTCTTGGCTTTCAGCCATCAAAGTGGTATCATCTGCATATCTGAGATTGTTAATGTTTCTTTCAGCGATTTTAACTCCAGCCTTGGATTCCTCAAGCCCAGCATGTCGCATGATGTGTTCTGCGTACAAGTTGAATAGGTAGGGTGAGAGTATACAGCCCTGCCGTACTCCTTTCCCAATCTTAAACCAGTCCGTTGTTCCCTGGTCTGTTCTTACTGTTGCTACTTGGTCGTTACACAGATTCTTCAGGAGGCAGACAAGATGACTTGGTATCCCCATACCACTAAGAACTTGCCACAATTTGTTATGGTCCACACAGTCAAAGCCTTTAGAATAGTCAATAAAACAGAAATAGATGTTTTTCTGAAACTCCCTGGCTTTTTCCATTATCCAGCGGATATTGGCAATTTGGTCCCTAATTCCTCTGCCTTTTCTAAACCCAGCTTGTACATCTGGCAATTCTCGCTCCATGAATTGCTGAAGTCTACCTTGCAGGATCTTGAGCATTACCTTACTGGCATGTGAGATGAGTGCCACTGTTCGATAGTTTGAACATTCTTTAGTGTTTCCCTTTTTTGGTATGGGGATATAAGTTGATTTTTTCCAGTCTGATGGCCATTCTTGTGTTTTCCAAATTTGCTGGCATATAGCATGCATTACCTTGACAGCATCATCTTGCAAGATTTTGAACAGTTCAGCTAGGATGCCGTCGTCTCCTGCTGCCTTGTTATTTGCAGTGCTTCTTAAGGCCCATTCAGCCTCACTCTTCAGGATGTCTGGCTCTAGCTCCCTGACCACATCGTCAGAGCTATCCCTGATATTATTATCCTTCCTATACAGGTCTTCTGTATATTCTTGCCACCTTTTCTTGATCTCTTCTTCTTCTGTTAGGTCTTTGCCATCTTTGTTTTTGATCATACCCATTTTGGCCTGGAATTTACCTCCAATGTTTCTAATTTTCTGGAAGAGGTCTCTTGTCCTTCCTATTCTATTGTTCTTCCACTTCCATGCATTGCTTGTTTAAAAATAATTCCTTATCTCTTCTGGCTAACCTCTGGAATTTTGCATTTAATTGGGCATATCTCCCCCTATCACTGTTGCCTTTTGCTTTCCTTCTTTCTTGGGCTACTTCTAGTGTCTCAGCAGACAGCCACGTTGCCTTCTTGGTTTTCTCTTTCTTTGGGATGTATTTTGTTGCCGCCTCCTGAACAATGTTGCGAACTTCTGTCCAGAGTTCTTCCGGGACCCTATCTACTAAGTCCAGTCCCTTAAATCTATTCTTCGCCTCCACTGCATATTCCTTAGGAATATTAGTGAGCTCATATCTAGCTGATCTGTGGGTCTTCCCTAATCGCTTTAGTCTGATCCTAAATTGTGCAAGAAGAAGTTCGTGATCTGAACTACAGTCAGCTCCAGGTCTTGTTTTTACTGACTGTACAGATGTCCGCCACCTTTGGCTGCAAAGGATGTAGTCAATCTGATTTCAGTGTTGTCCATCTGGTGAAGTCCATGTATAAAGCCATCTCTTAGGTTGTTGGAAGAGAGTGTTTGTTATGCAGAGTGAGTTGTCTTGGCAAAATTCTATCAGCCTATGTCCTGCTTTGTTTTGTTCTCCCAGGCCATGCTTACCTGTAATTCCAGGTGTCATTTGTCTGCCCACCTTAGCATTCCAGTCTCCTGTGATGAAAATAACATCTCCTTTAGGCGTGTTGTCCAGTAGGTGCTGCAGATCCTCATAGAACTGCTCTACTTCAGCTTCTTCAGCATCTGTGGTTGGGGCGTATATTTGGATCACTGTGATGTTAGATGGCTTCCCCTGAATTCGAATTGAGATCGTTCTGTCGTTTTTTGGATTGTATCCAAGCACTGCTTTAGCCACTTTACTATTAATTATGAAGGCTACTCCATTTCTTCTGTGATCCTCTTGTCCACAGTAGTAGATCTGGTGGTCATTTGATGTGAACTGGCCTATTCCAGTCCATTTCAGTTCACTGACGCCCAAAATGTCTATCTTTAATCTTGAGATCTCACCAATAACCACATCCAATTTGCCCTGGCTCACAGATCTTACATTCCAGGTTCCAATGGTGTGTTGATCCTTAGAACATCGGATTCGCCGTTCACCACCAGCACCGTCGGCCGCTAGCCGTCCTTTCGGCTTTGAGCTAGCTGCATCGTCATGTCTGGGGCTAGTTGAACTCATCCTCTGTTCCTCCCCAGTAGCATTTTGACCATCTTCCGATCTGGGGGTCTCATCTTCCAATGGTATACCGACATATCTCTGGTTGTACTGATCCATTTAGTTTTCACGGCAAGAATACTGGGGTGTGTTGCCATTACCTTCCCCAGGGATCGCATTTAGTCTGACCTCTCTGTCATGACCCTCCATCTTGGGTGGCCCTTCACGGTTTAGCTCATGGCATCATTGAGGTGCTCAAGCTCCAGCACCACGACAAGGTAACGATCCTTTGCTTTTTTGGTACCTATATTTTATTTTTCTCCCTATTCTGCCATTGCACTGAGTTTTATTTTTGCATATTTTTCTTTTCTAAGAAAGAGAAATAATAGGTCTGGATTATCTGATGGGTATCAACTATTTTTTTTTAGAACACCTTTACTGTACATCTAATGTTGTTTTTAATTTCCGTTGGCATTAGCTACCATCCTCTCCCAGCCACCTTTGATTCCCTTCTACAATTTCTGTCCATGAAATAACATGTAAGGAACATGGTTCCTAACTCAGCTAAAACCTGCAAACTATTTCTAGAAGAGTTGACTGGTTCCCTTCAACTTAGATTTCAGCAACAAGCAATGAGGGTCTTCTTGATAATTTTCTAGCAATAGACTATATCTATTAGCTTTGTAAAGCAACATTGAACACTGAGAAGATTTTCATAGATTGTTCTCCTTAATTTCATTTTCTTTTAATTGTTGTCCGTTGGCCTGGTACCTGTCATCTGTCTCTGTACTCCCTTGTCATTTTATGATTCTCCTCCTCTGAGGGAATAATTCATTTCACTTATAGCTTCTCATTCTATTTATTTAAATACTTGAAAGCTTTAAATATGTGTCTCTCTGTGTGTGTGTTTGCTAAATATTGTATTGTTATTTTGTCTTTATTCAGCCTTCTCCTTATTACATAATTTAGTTTATATGGACTAATAGGGGCTAAGGATGGTTAATGATGTTTGGAGCAAATATAGTTCACATAAAATAATTGTATGTATTTTGTAAAGTTAGGTATATCTGTTTTACTGTGTGATATAGCATTTTTAATTTACTATCCCAAAAAAGACTGTTAAACAAAAGTTAATATAGTACTATTTATCATACAGAGCTTATAGGAACCTCCTTACCTATTAGTTTAATGCTAATATTTCTGATTTTAGTTTTGTTCAAATGAACTAAGTCAGCTTTCTCTAATTTTATATTTCTCCCAGCAAAAAATGTATGCTGTGCTATTAGAATTTTACATATGATTTTGTTTTTAGTTTTTATTTATTTATTATGCTTTATTATTGTTAAGTAATTTTATACTATTGTTCTCATTATTGATCAAATATATCATGAGTAAATATATGCTGATGTGAAGGAATTTACTTTATGAATCAATCCACATGCTGATTAAAATTCAGAAGCTTCTTTTTTGTACATCAAATTTCCAGCCAAGGAAGATAGCATGTTAGGAGAATAGGGATAGGAAGGCATATTAAAAAATCTGTGTGAGTTCTCATAAACTAAGGAGGACCTTTTGGTGAACAAAAGATGCATATCTGAGAAATCCAAAATCTATTTGGATTTGATTTTGTGTAACTTAGTACACTGAGATCTAGTTTGATGTAATGATTAAGGCATCAGGCTAGAAGCTGGGAGACTTTGAGTTCTAGTCCTGCCTTCGGCACAAAGCCAGCTGGATGATCTTGGGCCAGTCACTCTTTCTTAGCCCTAGGAAGGAGGCAATGGCAAACCCCTTCTGAAATCTTGCCAAAAAAACTGCAGGGATTTGTCCAGGCAGTTGCCAAGAGTCAACATTGACTCGAAGATACACACACACACATACGCGCGCACACACACACATCCCTTAGAATATTAGAAGGTCCACATAAAAGCTGTGTGATTATGTATTTTATTATCAAATATAATTATTGAGGATCTTCAGCTTTTCAGGTGCTGACTCATGTACTCCCTGTCTTCTCTCTGTCTGAATCTTCCCTTCATTGTGCATGACATTATACAAGTACATATGCATATATCTATGCCTATTTTCTACTATAACATAGTAGTACTTTGTACTTTTCTGGAGAAAAGTATCCCTGCTTGTAATTTTTCAACTTTATACCTTCTTTAACTGCTCTTCAGATTGTTTTTTTTAATATGTTTCACATTGCAAGAATAATACACTATTATAGAAGTACACAAATTTAACATTGGCCCTTTAATTCTGAATTGCATGAGATTTAAAACAAGTGTGCCAATTTCAGCAATTATGAGTCCAGTGCTAAAAATCTAACATTCCTGAAAACAATTGGAAATGGACTTCCCTATAAAGCTTTCTGCGTGGTTTGTTCTTTATGTCAAAATGAAAATCAGTATAATGGTCTCTTCTCAAATAGTTAATAAAAGTAGTTATGTCCTGTTTAAGTGGGGGGCGGAACTTAAAAGAGCTAAATGTACTAGCATTGGTTTCTCTTTCTGAAAAACAGCAGTATCCCAATCAAGTCAGCACACTCATGGACACTAAAGCTGGACTTTGCTAGGTACAACAGTGTTTTCAGTTGAGTGCCCTGAATAACTTGCTAGCAGGATCAAGATGAATGCAGGCTTGTCCTGATCCTATGAGATGAGGTATCTTGCCTGGATCAAGACAAGAGGCCCATAGGCCATGTTGAGGCAAAGTAGAGAGTTAATTGTGGCACCGTGGAAAACTCCAAGTGAGCAATTGCGCTTTATGCAGTACCATGCTGGAATGAAGGTGCTCATTTCTCCAAAGCTAGGTGACTTCCCTGGGCATCGTGTCTTCCCTGAGGAGTAAAAAGTCATCTAACAGTCCTCTTTCTTCTTGTTCCTTGGGCTGTTAGACTGAGACAGGAGGTTTTGGGGTGCAGATCCAATGAAGTATGCTGGCTAAAATATTGAATTAGGATTAGGGGACCCAGGTTCAATTCATTCTCTGCCATGGAAACTCATGGGTGACTTTGGGCTCATTACTCTCTCTTAGACTAACCTATCCCACATGGTTCTTGTGGCAATAAAATAAAGGGAGATCCCCAGGTAAACTGCTTTTTGCTCCTGGGAAAAAAGAGGGAGATAAAACTAACAAATGAAAAAGTAAATAAAACAAGATCAGTTCAGTAGAACATATAGACTTTGAGAGTGTGAACACTAGAAACTCAGATTTAATATTTCCCATTTAAAGATTTCTGGTCTGATGGACATCAGCTTCTGGCAGCTTATGGTGTGGTCTGGGTCAGTTCCTACCTTCCTACTTCCAGTGATGACTGTCTGGTGAATTTGCTTCTTCCTGAAAATGGATCATGACAGCTCCTTCTCTTGCCCTAATGAATGAATTTAGTTTGGGGCAGGGGAATGGCTTCAGGCTTTTCTTGGCTCCAGGGTAATGCATCTTCCTAATTAGATCTGTTTGTATAATGTTAAACATGCCTTCTACTGAAGCCTCCCCTGTATGTACTCCTCACCCCCTGGTGATGGCAGTGGATAGTCTGTGATCATTCACAGGAAGCACTGTCAAGGCCTTCATGCAATATTCAGTCTGGTTTGAAGTGAACAGAAGGATATTTATGCATCTTTAATTGGGATAAATAATTTTCTTCATCCTCTTCCTTATTCCATAAATACAATAATTTGTCTACAGCATTAAGCTGTACATGAATGTTGTATAGTCGATGTCAGCATTTTCCCACATTCAGAATTGAATACACTCATTAAAATGGTATATAGTACTTGTAGAATTCTGTTTTCTTGAGCTCTGTTATGTATACCTTGGGAAAGTTACCAACACACATTCCAGGCATAGTCTACTGGAAAATAAATATATCCAAGAGTCTCTATAGAATATGTGTTGTTGTTGGTTTCATATTCCATTTCCACAACCATGCATGCCATAAGATTTGAGATGAAATACACAGCTGTCTGCATATACCCCAAGAGTCACACTGAATACTTCAAAACACCTTTCTTATGGGACTAAAATATGTACCTTTTGCACTATGGTCTTTATGCTCAAATCCTGAAATGTTTTTATAAGGATTGTTGATATTTGCATAAAATATGCATGCCTCCCCCTTTTGTTTAAAAAGTTGTGTGTAACTAAAATTTGGCACATATCTTTTTAAATATGTGGAAAGAAAACCCCTCATTTTGGAGAAGCTATTTCAGTTTTAGAGAGAAATTATAAAAGCATGAATTCCAGACTTCAAGTCAAACACATCATTCTGACTGTTGCCTTTGTGCAATGTGAAGGAAGAACTTTTACCTAATGAGCAATTCTTCCTGTGAATATTGTTCATCTCTCTGCATGCAGGTACAAGCTATAAGGTAAGAAACAGCCTTTCAGGAGCAGCTCAGTGTATTTGAGCTGGAGATAAAGGAAGTTGTTGGAATCCATCTGGTTTAATAATCCTGCCTTTACTAAGCACCAGACAATCAGAATGGGAAATGATGCAAAAGTTTTTACCTGTGTCAGAAAAGGTTAGGACATGCTGTATGCTAGGAATAAAGCATTGATTATTCCTTTCCCCCTTAATTTGGGATAGAAGGCCTTTTCTTAATGATAGAGTAACTCTTTGAGCTTTGCTCTTGCTCTGTTATACTGAAGTATGTATAGCAACTTCATTCACAAGCCTGTAATTAATGCTATTTCAATAAAATTTGGAACCTCAAACACCTGCATTTTTCTTTAAAAAAACAAAACAATTTCAGAATACCTCTGAGGAAACCATTCAGAGTTCTGGGATGTGTTCAGTCTTTTATACTTGCATGATTTCCTACCAAATGCAAACTGAGAAATACTATATATTGCTTCATGTTCCTCCAGGGTATTGTAGAAAATGTAGCTGCTACCAAATGACTGTAATAATAGTGAAATTTTATTGACAGTCATTCAGAACATAAGGTAAATGAGCATTCTATTCTATATTTTTCTTTGCTTTTACTAAATGAAGACCAGCTATGCAGAAATAATTTATACCTAATGCTAGGGCTCTCTTCCTTTCTCTAAATGCAGAGATGATTTTAGTTGTAGGCTCAATTTTATCATCTTCTCACTACATTTTATTTCTCCTTTTTATCATATAACCCACCAGTCAGATATGGGTTTTTCATACCACTTCCTTTTCCATTCCCCAATAGCACTAACGTAGTCTTAAAATGATCTACAGTTGTCTTCACTTGTGTCAAACTCAACAGACTAAGATTCAGAAGCAAAGAACTTAATTTAATCACCACTCTGCCTTGAATGGGTACAAATCCTGGACTAGCAAAAATTCCACCCAATTCCATATAAATGGTAAATGAAAAAATAGCTTCCATCACCCCCTGAGCCACATTTATGTTGTGTGCATTGGTCTGGTCATTGACTGATTATGTGAGATCAACTTAGTGACCACATAGATATATTTTCTCCATGATTATCTGTCCCAAACCTGGTCCTTCAGGCATTTCAGTGGTGCACTCATTGCCACTGTAACAGAGTCCATCCACCTTGATGATAGTCATTCTTCTTCTCTTTCCTTCCAGCTTTCCTAGCATGAGAATCTTCTCCAGAGAGCTAGGTCTTTGCATAATATGTCTGAAGTAGGATAATTTGAACCTGGTCATTTGTGTCTTGAGTGAGAACTCTGGGTTAATTTGTTCAGTGATTCATTTAATTGTTTTCTTGGCTGTCCACAGTATTTTCAGGAGTCTTTTCCAACACCAAAGTTCAAAAGTGTCAATTGTCTTCCTATCCTGCTTCCTCAAAGTCCAACTTTCGCTTCCATAGAGTATAAGAGGGAATACCATTGCTTGTACTATTCTGATCTTTGTAGGTATAGACACATCGTAGCATTTGAATATCTTTTCCAAGGCCTTCTTGCCTGCTCTACCGAGTACTCGTCTGCAGCGTATTTCTTGACTGCTTGCTCCTTTAGCGTTGATGGTTGATCCTAAAAGGCAGAAGCTATCCACCACTTCGATATCCTCAATGTCAGTTTTAAAGCTGGTTGTTGTACCTGCTGTCATTAATTGGGTCTTCCTTATATTTAATTTTAGTCCTATTTTTTCACTGTGATCCTTGACGATTATTACTAGAGCTTGGAGATCACTGTATTTTCAGTTTTCAGAGTAGTGTCATCAGCGTAACACACGTTATTGAAGTTTCTTTCTCCCATTTTAAAACCACACTTATCTTCTTCCCTTGAATATGGATACATATACATTGTCAGGCCCAGCCCAAGAATAATGACGAGTCAGTGCATTCAACTCCAGTTCTTTATTTGCTCTCACTGTACAGACAGAATCTTGCCAGACTAAAGCTACCCTACTAACCTAAGGGGAAATAACCTAGGAAACTCTAGGGCGGGGCCACCCTGAACTTCTTAACTTACCCACCAACGCTGTCCAGACTGCGAGTCCTCTTATCTCCTTGGAATGCTCTGCCTCCTTCCTGAGAATCAGCAGCAGCTCCAAAATCCATCACATCCATATACACACACAACACACACACACACACACATATACATATACATATACATATTCCAGCTTCCCTTGATATATATTCAGCATATAGATTGAATAAATAAGGGGAGAGTATACAGCCATATCTCACTCCTTTGCCATCCTGGTCACACACAAAAAAATAATCATTGGTCCTATGTGGTGGAAGCAGCAAAGCTGTCAAACCATCTTTCCCCTTGAGAGATCTGCTAAAGTGAGGAGTTGGAACCAGTGGTGAGAAAGAGTTCCAACTAGACATCACATTGCTCATTGTTCTGAGAAAATACCAGTGTTGCTGGGGTTACAGATACCTTAGGCGAAGGCAGTTGACTTTACAGGATCACAGAGCTGGGACAGAGTCCTTGTGCAGAAGGGCCTTAAGCTCATGGCTGAAGTTATTTGGACTAAGCAAGCAGAAGTACCTAGCTCATATTCTTAAGACAATACTCTTAAGATGTAACCTTCGTTATAACTTGCGTATTAAAGTTGTAGGTTGTTTGAGAAAGGCAGTCAGGGAAAAGTGCAAAACTATGTAAAAAAAAGTTTTTTCCTGACTTTAAATGGCACTGCTGCTAAGGCAACACTTTCTATATTTCATTCTGTGTATATCCTCCTATTGGAAAGTTCCTAGCAAAAATTGTAAGTTGAATAACCACTGGATTAGTCTGAATTAAATTTTACATTAAAAGAAAAGTTATTCCTTATTAGGTTTCTAAACTTAATGCATGCATAAAGTGTTTTATACTTATTTCATAAAATGTAGACTTATTTTTATATTTCAGCATTCTTCATGTGCATATTTCTTATTTATAGCCATTTATACCCTAAAGTCATTTCAGAACAAAGATTGGATTTATAGCAATGCATCTTAACTGCCCCCGATGGCTTTCAGATAATTTTCTTTGCTATGTCATTTTCTCCTGTGGAATATTAGTACATCTGATATTAAATACTGTACTGTTCCTTACTGCTGTAATGACAAGAATAAATGCTAGTATTTGTTTTGTGCTATTCCTATTACCTGTAAATATCATGTTCTCATCTGTTTTCCTAGAAAAGAGTGCACTGAAAGACATCTGCTTCTTTCGTACCCGTGCTCTTTTCCTGAGCCAAGGATGTAATAGTGATTTCAAGCAATTATATCCTGGAATTGTTCTTTATGGCTGGTATGAAGAGAGCCGCCTATAATGATGTAGAGAATTAGAGCTGCTTTTTATTTTGTATGATTTTTTTTATCTTTTATTTTTTTGGCATAGACACAGACACAGATGACTAAATACTTATTATTATAGTGGGAAAGTACTTCCTCAAATGGGGGGCTTGAAAAATCCTTCCCAAGATGACTGAATTCTACCTGTCAACGTAACAGGAGAATTATGGACAGTGTATATGTATCTGGAAGGTGTGTCCTAGTATGAAAGCATTCATTTTGTTTAAAAAATAAACACTTTCTAAAATAGGTTGAGTTACCAGTTTGCTTTATGCTCTCAAATGCTATAAAAATGTTAAGAATCGCTGAAAATATTTGGGTTTTTTTCCAGAGGTGTAGTTATACCACGTAGCACTGACTAATTATGACATGGAACCTCATATCATGTTTCCATTGTAGCACTTCATAGCGATGCCAGGATGCTTACCATTTAGTATATTTATGCTCTGCTTTTTTTAATAGAGGTTGTACCCCGCGCATTGTGTCTGAGCTAATGCTCTGATTTCTGCAAGTACAACTGGGGGCTCTTTTAAGGCAATTGATTACATTTTATTGAAATTTGAAGCCTACATATTGAGGATAGATATTAATTTGAACAACATCCTACCTCCATGGTAGATCAGTTGGCCATGCTATTGCTCCTGGACTACTTTTCTGTTTTAGGAATTAATTGTGTTTTTAAATATGCATTTCATTTTATTGATAATAGTGGCAAATATTACTTTTGATTTTCTCAAATTAGAGAATTAAAAGCATCTGAGAAAAATTAAAAGTACCATTTCCTACCATTCCACTATTAAAACCATTTTAATTTTCAGTTCATCCTATTTAACTGTTAGGAAGATTATTTTGAGTGTTTGGTTTAAGTGTTTTAGTACATACAATGTTTACAAGTAATGTCTATACAAATATATGTGCTTGACATCTAATACGTATTTTTGCAGAACAAAATTGGAAATTGCTTGTCAAATCTTATAATTTTAATAAAACATATGCCAATTTGATTTTTTAAATCATAAAACACAGGAAATCATATCATCGTGAATGAATAATTTAAAACTTCACCCAAGTTCTCAGATTTGTCTTTCAAAATTGCAAATATTACTATCCCACCCCTTTCCCCATTTTCACCAAGTATAAATAATTTATTTGTAAGTTCAACCAGGAACAAAAGTAGTTACATCCACCACTGATACTAAGAGTTAATCTGAAAATAATTTCTTTTAATGTTGGTGGAATATTTGAATATGATTACCTTGTACTTGGGTTCGGAATTTATAAAATGTCTGCTTGGCTGCAGTAATTTTCCTGGCGAGCAAAAGCTATGAAATCACGCAAAACATATTAAAATCCTTCAGCAATTTCTATACACGTATTATCTGAACATAACTCAATGTCCCCAAACAGAATTTTGCAGACAGAGATGAGAATTTGGTTCAAGTCAAATGCTGTCTGTAGAACACTTACAATCAAATGATGTAGTTTGGATTAATGGGAAGAAAGACTTGACCTGGGACAACAGTTTCAGGTTGCAAATGGGAGAATTCATAATAGAATGCTCTGCTGCATAAAAGAAGCAAAAATATCTTGCATTTAGAAAGAGTATTTTCCCCTTGTTCCCTAAAATATTTGAGATTGCTGTACTATATTGACAGTTCTGCATGCATTTTAATAGTAGGCCCTCCTGGGAGCTGAGCCTGGCCTGTCAAATCAGAATATGTCTCTTGTGAACGAAGTAGCTCTTACTGATATTTTGCCTTATATTATTTATATTCAGTAAAAGAGATCCCTGTTCTTTTCTGTCATATGTAAATTCCACAGTGCTGTTATGATATTAACTGGAACAATATGGCTGTGTTGTTCTTTCTTTAGTTTCTTGACAGTGTAAGTTCCTAGTACATGTTTTCCTAAGCCAGCCATATCTGCCTCAGTTGTTCTTTTCAGTGCACTCTGTTTCCTTTTGTGACCTACACCTCATTCACTGGAACCATGTAGGAGAATCAGAAATGATGGATTTGGACTTCAGTTGAGATGTCACATATTGGATGTTTCAGGGTACAGAAATCCCAAAGTATGCAACCTTATCTTCCTTTCTTACCCTTCAGTCATATTTATTTGAGATTTCTTCCTTGCTGAAACACTTAGCTTGTGTGATGTAGATTATGAGTGAATTCAAAGGAAATCTGTCTAATAACTGACTTCAGTGATTCAGAGACATGCATTAAATTAACATCAGGTACCACTGAGTCTGAGTGAAATAAATAATATTGTTAACAGCCCATAGACCTGATTACTGAACAGAACATGATTCGGTGTATTTCCTTCCATTCATACAAGCCGGCACCCTTTCTCCAGATCACAAAATACTTGTAATTGGTCCAATTGTTAAATGGAATTTATCAACAAATCCATCCTACTCAATTTCAATGTATTCAAAATCCTCCTTATTTTTTCAGGTAGTGGGGGTTAGTTTAGCATAGGCAAAGTATTGTAACCAGTGATGGTCACTTTGTTCTTCTAAATTTGATCTCTACGTGGAAACGTGTTGCCATTTTCTTTGCAATTTATATCCCTTGAATTGTATGTGGGTTTATAGACCTGTACAGGCCTTTTCCCAAGAAGAGGTTTTGCTTAATTTCCAGTTTTGTTTAATCCCAAGAGATGATTTAATCTTTAAGTTATTATCAATAGCCTACATTGATCTTTTATTGGATTTGTTATTAAAAACCAAGATGGTAGCGTCTGGCTCCACAGAAATTCAAATATCATGGTAGGTTTTCCAAAAATATTGTAAAAGATGGGCCAGCATTTAAGCTTGCTGGGCCTTTGAAAATCTGTTGTATGTGTTTCATTACAGTGTTGCTAAAAATCACAAACAGAATCTTATGACTGTCGCAAATCTGGGAGTTGTTTTTGGACCAACATTAATGCGACCACAAGAAGAAACTGTTGCTGCAATTATGGATATCAAGTTCCAAAATATTGTGGTTGAGATTTTAATAGAAAACCATGAAAAGGTAATTTATATTTGAGTTATGCATGTTCCATGTTTTAAAAAAGTGGTTGTTTACAAATGTTTTCTAATTCCAGTGAATATTTAGCAGCTGTCAGCTGCACAGAACATTGGGAAGAGGCAAGAATTTGACTAGTAATAGGCTTGTCTCTTGGAGCCTGCCAGTCCATATTCTCTTCATGAACATTTTTACTGATTGGGAGATGAAATGTTTGGATTTCTGTATCCTTTCACTGAGGAAATTCTGTAGTCCCAGACCACTCATAACAGAAATTGTGTAGTGGAAAAAAAGTTTCCCTCCAGCTTAAGGAAAAAATAATGTGGGTGTGACATTGAATGAATCACCAGTTTAATTGGAATGAATAATTTTGTACCAGCTTGAGCTGCTTTATTTAAACTGTTATGGTTCCCTTTAGAGTTTGTGGGGAAACAAGGATCCAAAGGAATGATACTTTGGGAAGCATCAGAAGTAGTTTCAGCTCAAAGAAAAAACTTAGAAAAATATGGAAACCATCATGGTTAAAATTATGTATACGTACAGTAAATCCTCAATGCAGTTTGTAAAGAACAGGGCTTTTTTTTTCCCCAAGAAGAGGTTTTGCTTAATTTCCAGTTTTGTTTTATCCCAAGAGGTGATTTAATCTTTAAGACTAATTGTAGCTAATTGAAAAGAAGAAGTGTGGTTTAGAATATTGTCAGTCCAGTGAGATTATTAATTAATAGCTTCATACATTTTCAACAAATCAGTGCATGCTCTCATCATAAACTTACTTACTTTCCTTTGAAGATTAGTGTGCAGCATTTGAATCAGCTGTGTCAGCAAAGAAATTGCAGCTTGAAACTTCTTGGCTTTAAGAACTAATGGTTGAATTGTAGTCTGATATGGATTGCCAAGATAATTAGTGTGCAGGTCATTGCATTGTCTGCGTAATCACAAAAGCTAGATAATCTCAGAGGAGTTTAGTGTTAGATTTACCTCAAAAATAGCAAAAGTGTAATGAACATTGTAAATGATTAATCTAAGAAATATTTCCTCTTTCTTTTATCAAAATCATTTGACTGTTCTTTACAGCCATTTTTTGAGAGTTGCTACTTCCACACATAGCTCTTCAGGTTTTAATACAAGTTGCCTCTTTATCATATCAAGTTTCTAACTATTTCAAATTCTCTTTTCTTTGTTTAAAAAAATAATAGATATTTAACACAGTGCCTGATAGTCTGCAGTCAAATTCTCAACTGCTCTTGTCTCGAAAAAGGAGTACAGATTCAAAGCCACCATCATGCAGTGAGAGGCCCTTAACACTTTTCCATACCCTGCAACACAATGAAAAGCGTAAGTACCCACCGAGTAGATATGGTGCTGTTTGCATATACATAATCATCACCGACTTCTTCTTTAACGCAGGTTGCAACCAAGCTGAGCAAACGTGATGCTAGACTAATGTATGTGTGCTGGATGATGATGATTTAATACTTAAGAAAAGAAGGCAAATAGAGAGGCAAGGAATGAATATAAAACCTACTGTTAGAAAGTGTTACCATTGGGGGGCTCCAACTGCATTCTTTATTATTAAAGTCCTAAGTTCTCCAGTTTTTCTCTTCCCTAGAACTTTCTGTTTACAGGAAGCACACAGGGTTTGCTTTCTTTTTGAAAAGCATTCCATGTACAATTCTCTCTTTTGCATGTGGGGTTCAGTCATAACTGACTCTTAGGTGACCATTCTAGGCTATTTTGCATGAAAAGAAGTTAGATGTAATGGTATTTAGACAATCATCTCTCCCTTTGCTGCTTACTTCTTGCAATTCAATATAAATAACAAAAATAATAATGAACAATAAATGGATAGAGATCTTCCATTTCTTTATTGCTTAATTGGTCTTAAGTGGGAGTCATCCTTGGCTGATTGTCACATAGTAGGAATGGTTACTTTAAAATATGCAAGTACTGCATTCACACAGCCTTCTTATATTTAAGTCAGCATTTCCTAGTGTAGTATTCTTCAGAGATGCTCGACCATACCTTGTAGAATTCCTAATTGGCCACTGACCATGCATATCTCTTTGAAAAAACTGCTTCGATTACCAGTTCCCTCTTGTGATGTCCCAGAAAACAGGACATATGTGTAAGTATCTACAAAGATTAAAAAAAGTGAGTAAAACACACACATTACAGGTAACAGACAGCATGGTATTTGGAAATTACTATTTAGCTGGAAATTATTATTATTATTTTATATATTTATATAATATAAATAATATAATTATTGTTCTTGTTTAGCTATTGATATGATTTATATTTTCTATTTCTGCTAGAGGGACTAGCAATAATAATTTAAAAAGTTTTCCTAATTTTAGAGGAATGCTTAAGAATTGTAAAATAAAGGCAAGCAGATGACTGCTTTGCTTGACCATCCTTCTTACAGATTCCTGCTAGTCATCCCTATGGCATCATTGGAGGTAGGTGTCTTGTGAAAGACAGAGGAAGCTGCTCTCAGGTACTATAATAATCTGCTCTAGAAAGCTTGAGCCAGAGGCCCTTCAGAGTCACAGGCTGCTGAACTGTAAATGACAGCACACCAGCCAGCATAGTCAATTATGCTGGATGCTGGTAACATTCCTTCAGCAATTTCTAAAGAACAACAGATCTCTCCCATCCTATCCCATCCTTTTGGATGGTTCTTCTGAAAAGATACCATAATTAAGAGAATCCAAGGAGCTTGGGAAAGCTAAAAACAGCATCTTCATTTTGTGGTGGTAATAATAATAGTTAATACTTACCAGCACCGAGTAGTAGTCACTACTTAACAAAATATTCTGCTCAGATTACCTATAACACAAGAATGAAATCCATCCCATGTTAGAAGTATGAAAAGTACTTTTTGTCTTTTACGAAGACAAATGCTTTTTGTCTTTTACGAAATGTAAACTATAGATTTCATTTTTAACTATAGATTCCTTATTCTTAAGACAGTGGAACCTAGTAGCAGAGGCCTTGAGTCTGTGACCATACATTGAGTCATAAAGCTAGAACAGATTCATTGGACTGAATGCAGCCAGTGGATCCTATTAAGAATAAAGGGTATAAATCTACTTTCCTTTGTGCATAAAAATAACAAACACTCATTTGCTTTAAGATGTATTCTGGGGCTCTAGAACTGTAACAGGAACCACAGCTTACCATTACTGTCAACTCTGTGCTACCCTAAAGAATTTGCCAGGTGGAGTGGATAATTCTTGATGAACAGGCAGGAGTATTATGAGAGTAGGACTTTAAAAAAATAAAAAAGCCCCTGCACAAAGAAGAAAACCCTTAAAGCATGAAACATTTTAGCTAAATAGTTTTAGGAGCAAAAACTGAGCAGCCTTAATGCAGAAATAAGAGCATGAATAGTATAACACAATATTTTAAACTTAGTGGAGGAATTCTAATATATATATTTTCAGAAATTCCAACTTTCTCTTGTTTCAAAAAAACACCTTAATAAAAGTTGTGTCACAGCATCAGTTCATTTTGGTCTTTCTTTCAGAGGAGAACAGAAACAGTATAATTAATTCCAGCCTGGAATCAGTCGTATCATCATCCAACATCAACAGTTTCCTCCAGTCCAGTAATACCGTTCAGCCTAACAAGAACTCGGTTGAATCCGATGCAGACGTTGTAAAACCCAACCGGCCAAATTCACTGTAAGTATAGGCCTGATTAATATACCAGCAGTTCTTCTCCACCGATCTTCAGTTTTCATGTTTGGGAACAGATGCTATTCCCCACTAGACTGTGGTTTCAATAATACTGTGTAAAATTAACTCCCAGCTATGTATTGAAGGATATAAATAACTATTATTTGGGCAAATGTGTAACCTTTGGGTCTTTTCCTAAAAACATTTTTATGCTGCTGCTTGCTGATTTGTGCTCATGTCTTGCACTTAATGCAGATTATGCAGGGGTATTGTTTAGTTGCATTTACTCTTAGAAGTAGAGGAAGGCTCTCTGTTTAGGAAAATGCTTTTGGCACAGTCATTTACCAGCTGAATGTCTGCCGGTCTTTCTGCTGTTTGTGGATTGATAATCCTGCAATGAAATGATTAATCATAAATTTTAGGCTTAGAACATGAGTCCAGTTTATTAGGAACTGTTCTTACAAATTTTTGTTGAATCAAAACATTTTCATTTTCCAAGCTCTGTTATGTCTAACTGAGTTACCCATTTGAACTTATCCATCCCACCTTAATTTCTCTTTGGCACATAGAATCCACTCAAGATTATGGCAAAGACTTATTACAAAACCCCATCAAAGACTGCTGTTTTGTCCTCTATAACATCGGTGTTGCACAACATACACATGTGACATCACTGCATTGTGAGTTTGTCAACCCAATTTATTGGCGGTTAGTTAAGTGAGTGGTAGGGAAACTCAAGAGAGATTGGCATGTGTTTTGTGTTGGTTGACGTTCTCCAGGAAGAGAGGTAAGAGAGATGACAGCTGATGCTTTTGATAGCAGCCATGCATACTCAATAATGCTGGAATTCAGTGTGCTTACCAGTTAAGAAAATAACTGCTTTATGTTTGCCAGTGTCTACACTGTAACCAGCTACTTTCAGATCCCCCATAGGTGTAAAGCTAATCTGATGTTGCCTTTACTCACATATATGTTTAGTCTATTGGGAACTTGAGAAGAGCACAGAAGAGCGTATAGGTGGGGTTCCTCATTATTTGGTTGCAAATATACTACATTACAATTAGCAAAATATTCTCTCCTTTTTCGGTTCTTATAATTGTTAGTGGCTGATTTTTCAGGCAATGAAACCATTTTAAAGTGGAGTCAGCAAGGTTTGACATCTTAATTGTAGTCCCTATCTCTTGCATTTGCCAGTAGAAGTTTTACAACTGCAAAAAATGCTGTTGGCTCAAAAAAGGAGTCTCTTGTACTTAGCTATTGAAAAATCCATTACGTTATTTTTCAAATGTGCCAAAAATAAATCCATAATAAATGGAGTTTTTCATTTCCTGTGGAAACAGTGGGATGACTAATTTTATATTTCATTTAGTAATAAAGCAGTGTTTTAATGCATCTAGCCATTTGAGAGGCAAGTTCAGTCCCAAGGTGTGGAGACAGAAGTATGCATATAGAGTATGTTCTCTTCTTTGTTAAATGGTGCTAAGAATTTTTGTTCCCAAGGGGAAAATTGAAAAAAATCCTAAGGCAGTTAAAATAACTACTCTATTTGAAAGCATCAGGAATATTGCCAAAACAATAAAATTAGCCAATTTTCATCCATATTCATTTTATTATCAGTTAAGTTTTAAAACACTGAAGAAAAATTTCTGAGGTGGGAGTTGTATTCTCTGGTGTGTTTTCATTATCCTTGCTTATTTTAACTATTGGAAACCTCCTTAATGGTTTCTGTCACCCTATTTAAAATAAAGAGATAACTTGACCTGCAGGGAACATTTCTAAGCTCACACTGAACTCAGAGAAACATAGAAAGAATACGTTGTAGGAAGAAAGCCATATTAATCTGTGCTAGCCAAAAATTAGAAGAAGCCTGATAGCACCTTTTCAGACTAACAGATTTTATTAAAAGTTTTTGTGAGTTGTAGCACGCTTTGTCAGAGAGATAGAGGGGCTAAATTGATGTAGGATTTAAATTGAAATGAGGCAGGAGGAGGAGGAGTTAAAGACAGGATGGATGCGTAAATGCGGGTGACAGGCGAGACAGGTTATAGGCACCTTATCAATTAATTGTAATATGTTAAAAATCCATTGTGTTCTTCGGTCTTGGAAGATAGCCTCAAACCTTTCAATGCATGCTGAGTTCAGCCTTTTGTCTCTCAGTCAAGCTGGCAAAGTTTCTGTTTTCCAAGATGGCTACTTGAAATCTGTAATGGAATGTCCTGGAAGGTTGAAGTGCTCTGATATTACATTGTCCTTATTTTGAGTTCTGATGTCAAACTTAGCATTAATTTTGCTGCCCAAAGTTTGTACTGTTTGTATGATATAGAATCCAGAGGGTATTGCTGGGAGGTGATGACATATATCACATTAGAGCATGTGAACAGAACAATGATGTTAACCTGGTATCTAGACCCTGCCAGCAGTGCCCCTCTGGATTCTATGTAGGACAAACAGGACAGACTTTCTGCAAAAGAATTAATGGACACAAATTTGACATCATGCATAAAATCATGCAGTTTTGATTTTCCTATTATAAAAATGATCTTTAAAAATCTGTGTTAGTCCTGAAGACACATAGGATGAATAGCGACCTTTCCATATAATTGTTTTAACAAAAGAAATACATGTATCCTGCAAGTGAACCAGTCACCAGTCTAGCTGTAGTATTCTGGAGCAGCTGAAACTTCCAAATACTTTTCAAATATAGTCCTGTATAGCATATGTCATAACAAACCAGCTGCAGTGTAACTAAGGCACAATACTGTACAAGTATTTGTAATTGGACATAAAGGAGTAAAATTTGGTGGCTCGTAGCCTAGCCAATATCATCAGGATGATATTTGTGATTAACTATAAATAGATGACCTAACAAACAAATATTTGTGGGAGATAATGTATTTTGGAAGATAAACAGTGAAATTAGAAGCATTGTTGGCTTTACAGTCTGAGAATGGAGGGCATATTGATACATTTTGATTGGGTAGTTGAGTAAATTAATAATTTCGAACTGGTTGTATTTGTCACACTGACAATTATTGCTGTCTGATCATAATGAAAGTTGATCAATATAAAGTCTATCCCTTAACGTTGCTTTGGCAGAATATTAGATGAATCTACTTTGAAGATTGATTCCAGTTTCAGCATCTTTTTAATGCACTGCTAATTCCAGGGTGTGAAAATTGAATGGGACATTATGCATTAATCACGCCAATAGAGTTTTCTTTGTTTCCTAAAATCATTAGTGGAGATTTGAATTTGTTTTAAAGAAAATGTTTCTCTTTTGGAGACAACCTCCCTGTTATGTTGCCACAGCTTCCTTAATTTAATTAGACAATATCTTTGCAGACTTTTTTTTCCCCTGATGGTGGGACTGGAATCTTTTTAATCCAGAGTATTTCTTAAATTATATTTAATCTACCCAGAAATGCTAAGGTATTCCAGAAAGACTTACTGAAACTTGTCTATATATTCAGCATTTAGAGAGAGAGAGAGAGAGAGAGATAGTTAAGCAGAAATTCTTTCTGTTATCAAAATTATTTTTTGAAGAAAATGTATTTTAAGCCCCATATATTACATAAGTCTACTGAGAAAGACAAGCTGAGTTGATATGATAACTTAACAGGTTCTTCCTCAAAGAGAAGATTTACAGTGCTGGAGGGCTTTTGAAGCAATGCTGGAGCAATGTCAGGTTCTCATAAATGGTGCAAGCTTGTTAAGCAGTCAAAACCGTTTTTTCTCTCTTATATATTTCATAATTAGCCCCTACTCTGGATGACAGGCAAGGTCAAATCATACTGAATCTCTCCAAGGGGCAGAGCTGTCTCCACTTAATGTTTGTTCAATAGGTAGAGTTCCTTTGAACTCAACATGGTCTCAATATGAAGTGGCGGAGAATGAGTTAGGAATAGTCACTGGGAGAAAGAACCTCTAAGCCAGATGCAACAGGTATATCAAACTGATGAACAAAGGGTAAGACTATTGAACCTGTCTGAGGGAAGAGGGTTTTTCAGTTTGATTTAAAACCCCTTGCTGTCTGACTCAGCAGGGAGCAACTTATTTTGAATTCTTCCATTGAATAAGAGAAGTGACCTGTCCCACTTCTGACAAACAAAAAAACCTTTCATGCCTTGGTTTGAAACTCTCAGGGCCCACAGTGGCAAAAAGAAAGGGCCGCACTTTCACTTAAAAAGCAGCTCTAACTGTATGAAGAGTAAATGGAAGTTTCCTCCTACAAGCCCTCAATTCCGTAACAAAAATTTATTTGGCCCACAGTCCACCAATACTTATCTAAGTACTCATATCTTGCCCCTCCTGTCTTTGGGAGAAAAATAGAAAGGCTGAGAGCAGCGCCTCCGTTCTACACTGTAGGACATTCAGGGATGCGTCTCTGAAGAGTTGTGGAAATTCAGTACAGAGCTCTCTATAAGCACAGAGCTCAGCCAGTTTTCTCACCATGTTGCCTCGCTGCTATCAGAAAAGATAGAAGATGCAGAGTCCTCTGAGAAGGTCCTACAGGCAGCCTACCAGCCAGCAGCACTTCTCTTTTTAGCCTTGCTGGTCAAGTACAACAATGCTCTGTCCTTCAAAGTGGTGCTGAAGTGGTAACCAAGGGGTGGTTAAGGTATATGCTGTTCCTTTTCTTTGAATGGTTTTATCACAATAAAGAAGGTTGGATGATCAACCTGGTGAAAGGAAAGGCTCCTTTCATATGCTTTTTTTTTAATCGTACAGCATAACGGTTTGGTGTTCATGCTGCTTTTCTTGCTGGGAAATCCTTGTGAGGTCCAGCAGCCAGATGTGTAGACTATTTAGCCATGACAAGTCACGTTGCCCAGGGCGCACCACAAGGAGGCTAGTCTACATTTCACCAAGTTGGGCTGAGAGAAAGTGACTGGCCCAAGGTCACCCAGCCGGCTTCTTTCCTATGCTGAACAATGTTTATCTGGTGGCAGTAGAAACAATTGTGATCCAGGCTGTGGTAATTATCCCAGAGGAAGAAAAAGGAATTCCAAGGATCAATGTGATAAAATTTTAGACATAAATGTGTCACGGAGCTTTTAGAGCTTAATTATTAACTCCATGCTCACAGCAATGTATATGTTGACTGAAAAATGCACAGGCGTGGAAGGTATCTTCAAATCCATGAAAAATGACCATGGAAAGATAGCTTTAAGGCCAACCCTGATAGGTGATTATTGATTATATGCAGTTCAGTTTGATACTTGTATGAAGGCCAAAAGAATACCTGAAACAAACTGGAAGATTTACCTGGAACATATGCTAAACCACCTTATTCTGCTTATTCTGCTTTTTTGGGCACAAAACATTTCAGTGAGGCCAATGAAGCACTGGACTTTATATTTAACAACCTACTGGAAATCAGAGATAATGGTGTGTGTTTTATTCTTCAGACACTTCAGAGGAATATTGAATACTGCAACCATTATTAAGAACTAGTCTTTCTAACTTCAATGGATCCATGTGAGACTTACTTCCCTGTATTAATCAGGACCAACCATAGAATGTTTCTAAGGTTTCCCTATACCATAGCTGACATTTTAATCGAAGAATCATAAAATTCGGCTTAGTATTGGCATGAAGGATGTTCAGTGAGTTTATTTTAATCCAGAGAACACCTGACAATGAAAAACATCTCTAGCCATATTTAGATAACAGCCTAATTTATTGCTGTTTCGGAAGAAGGGGCTGAAAAGTATTCAGTTTATGTGAAATTGTCTCACCTAATTGTGATTGTGGGGGGAAAAACAATTCAAACCTTGGGGCATCTGGAAGGATCCTGGCTTATTCTCTTGTGTCACCTAACGGGTTGATGATGGAGGCATTTCTCTCCTCTCCCTATAGTCATTGGTTTTGGGAACTGTTTTCTTATAAAGGCTAACATAGAAATTCAGTGACTCAAGACTTGTCATGATCTTTAACTGGAGCTTTTTCAATTGATAGTGGCTGAGTTAAATCAGTTATTTTGATAAGATCTTGACTATTCTGTTCTCATCCCAAATTGAATCACCCAACAATCTGTAGCAAATGTTCAGGAAAAGTAATTTGCAGGACATTTGGATATTTGTTCAGGATGGATTGCTTTATTTACAGAACATGTGTAGGTGGGTTGAAATATTATATATAATGCCAAGTCACCACAAATTGACATCTGTAGCGGGCGGCGGCAGCGTTAGCACTGCACTGCTCCCTCCCCTACACAGCGTTCCGTTGTTTCTACATACGCAGTCCGCGCTTGAGCACTGTGCGATCGAGTCACGAAAAAAATTGCAAAATAATATTAAAAGTTTACAATTTGGGGGGGCCACATTACTACTGTCCAGGACTGCATGCGGCCTGTAGGTTGGACATGCCTGATCTACGCTATGATTAATATATTATTAACCAATGCTTCTGCCCAGCCTGGAAGTTTTCAGATGTGCTGGCCATGCCAGTTGAGAATTCTGGGTTTTACAATCCTTGCTCATCTTGGGACCATCAGATTTGGGGTAGCAGATATACGCACAGGCCTTGTTGAATTAATAATTCCTAACACTATCATGGATGCCCATTTCCATCACTTCTATTGGTTTGCCTTTGCCCTTATTTTAATCCTGGGATATTGGGGCAAGTAAAGGATAAACCAGGAAGCTGTAATATTCCACTTTGTTTTTCTTTAACCACTCCCACTATCATGAAGTCAGGAAGGAAAGTAACCTTTCTTCTTGTCTTAATTTTCTCTCTACAATAACAGGTTCTCTTTTGTTTTACCTACTTGGGCTAAATATCCATGGAAGAACGTCAGTCTTGTCATTCTACTCCTGTTTTCTCTCTTCAGTAGTATTCATTCTAAGAGAGATGCTTACAAGGAGGCCAGATGCTCCTTGTATTTCCGTGTGGTATCAGGGAGATGTCTGAAGGCAATATTTCTTCTTCAAGGACCAGCTTTCCAGCCATTGTGTTTCTTGCCTTGCAATCATAGCATAGTCATCATTTTGCCTGACAAAAATTACAACTTCAGCACTTTATTTATTTATTTATCTATCATGTTTCTAAGGCCACTCAGCTCCTCAAGAACTCTGGGCAATTAAAATTAAAAATAATGATATAAAACATCAAATGGAACATAATGTGACTTGTTGCACTTTTGTTTGTTTAAAAGAAGGGTATGAATACTTAGCATCTGCAAAATATGTCTAGTTAAATTGAATGGCAAAGTTGCGTTTATTTTGTGATTTGGCTTTTTATGTAATGCAGAGGAAATCTGAATAAAGTACTGAATACTAAATAGAGCACAGACATCAATGGTAAACACATTTTTCACCAGTGATTAAACTGTTACAAACTGTCTGGTTTTTAACTTCTACAGTACTTGTAAGCAAGGCAAATAGTAACAGGAGAGTTGCCACACAGTATTTGTAATCTAGTAGTTGGTAATCAGAATTTAGCATTCTGAATGAGGAACAACAGAAGTGGGTTTCGTGGGGGTGAAGCATTCTTCTAGCACACCAAGGCTTCTGCTTGATAAAATAAAGATGAAAACAAGGTAATTTAGGGAATATTACAAATAAATAAGGAGAATGCCCAAACAAGCAGAAATGTTCTAATTCAGAATCTCAAGTGTAGAGGTCAAAGCTATATATTTTGTCTTCCACTGCAATGTTTTTGTTTAGAACATTGCATAGGCTGTGGAGAGCTTGAGAAATAATGTAAGGTATCAAATGAAATCTAATTTGTATTGTTGAGTTTTGATTCTGTTTGAGTAGACATACCCTTCTTAAAGCTCAGAGTAGACTCTAGAAGGGTTAACTGAGGCCTGTATTTGTGCTTCTTTTTCTTTCACTTGGCTATTTATTTTAAGACGTTCTGGCTAGCCAAACCACAGAAAATAGAGCATCATTTTTAAAAATCTTTTCCTGTTTACCAAAGAATAAAACTGAAATGCACCATTAATCTGCAGGACACTAAGCTTTGGTTTTTATTTCTAATTTTCTCTGGCTCTCTTCTGTTAGACAGAAGAATCAAAGGATTTGACCTGAAAGATATCTTCTGTTAAGTGACTTTGCTGAAATAGGACTTAGAAGCAGGGGAGCACAGATCTGTGTACCAAATCAAAATATTAATGGCCTTTCATAATGAAATCTATTAAAGAACGAACACGCATAACTGTTGTGCTATGAAATCTTATGACCCCCATTTCATTTTTAAAATTTTCAGTCTGCGTGTCATACTGTTCTTGTAGAAATGAAAGAAGCCTAATCCTGCAAAGGAGAATAGTTGTAGTTTAGCATATCGTTTAGAAAAGGAGATGAATTATGGATCAATTTGTAAAAATGACAATTATGTGAATCCCTTCTAAAGATACATGTAATTTGAGTGTATTCTGTATAGCTAGCATGGGTCTTTTCCCCATTTTTTGATTTCATCTTCAAGCAATAACTCATTTTAGACTCATAAGTCCTATTTTTTGTTTGTTGCAAGATGACATGGTATTAAATTGCTTGGTTCTCTTAGTTTCCTTCAGGGTGAAAATGTTGTCTCACGCTTGGATCCCCTCCTGAGGATTTGAGGACTGATTTAAAAGAAAATTCTTACCTGCAGTGGTTCTTTGTGTGTGAACCCATGTTTTTTTTAAATGATATTAATTCCATGTTATTGAATCACATGACTTATCCACAGCTGTCTAATCTCCTGCCTATAGTTAGGTCAGGAACATTCTGTTAGTGTGCAGGTTCCTTCATCCTCTTCCTCTTCTCTCTAATATGTAAATCCCTTCTTATTTATTTGGTGATAAATATATATTTATTTAACCATGCTGCTGCACTATATATAGTATCCCTTTGGTTTGCCTCTGATTAATGTAATCCAGGCTCTGCAAATTCACTTCTAACTAAAGCTTCAACTTTGGCTTGGAAATGAACTATAGCTTTCAAAAATGCCAGACAACATAATTCATTCCAAAAGTGAAAAGACTCCTGTTTGGAAGAAGAGGGGGGGAAATATCTGAGTCTCTGGGCCATTCCTAATTGCCTAAAGTATGAGGATTAGAAAGCCAGTCAGCAATATACACGTGCCAACAATAAAAAACTTTATATTTAGAACAATATTATAAATGCTTATTCAGGTACTGATTGCATGGGTGCCTCTCCACCCACATACAGAGATTCAATTGTTTGTAGAGAATGAGTATTCTTCTAATATTAACCGTTATGTTCCTGAGAGATGATTGGAAGGATACACAGAGGCCACTTATATTTATTACAAGGTGAAGTGATGATCAGCAAGTATAATCTTCTGCCAGTCTTGCTTTGGCAGCTTAACATCAGATTGATATTGGGCGTGTGTCTGAAAATGAGACAGGTCTTGAATATGTTCATATTGCATTTTGTGCCAGAACTTTGTTGTATACTATGTTGTATTAATATTCAAAACTAGTGTGCTGCTTCTATCCAAATCTCCTGATTTGTCAGCTGCTGCTTATCCTGCTGGCCTAAATGGCCAATGGGTATCTATTAAAAAAAATATTTCAACTATATGTAAGTTCTGCATACCACTGTAAATCTTTAAGATATGTGATGGTGCTAGAAGATCCTTTTTCTATTATGAATCAGCACTCAAGATCAATAATGGTGAGATCAGTGCAACAGGCTTCTTAGTGGTGGGAGTTTTCTTTAAAAAATAGATTCTGAATATTTTTAGCCTATTGGGTCAAAAGGAAAATCCCAGTGTATTTTGTAGGAATACAGAGCCAAAGTATTTTGGCTACCATCTACCCTGTAGTTTTTCTGATTTGGGCACAAAATATGTGTATCTGTTGTTCTGTTGCATTGGCTTTTCTTATTTCCATTAGCTTGGCATGCAAGTTTGGGAAGCTTTTGCCTTCTTAATGTTTTGTTTGTGTTTGCTTTCTAATATCTGTTTCACAGGTCAACTCACAAAATGATGCCCAACTTACCAGTGACAAAGAATTATTTTTGTAAAATTAATTTACTTCAATGATCAAATTGATAGTATAGTAATATTAATATAATCTACTCATTGAAAAACTATGAAACATGGAAATATTTTTAGCCTATTGGTCAAAAGGAAAATCTCAGTGTTTTTTGTAGGAATACAGTGCCAAACTATTATCAAAGTTCCACAAAGCTTCATTTATTCAAACAATGCATTTTTTACATGTCCTCATCTGAGCAAGCAGTAGAGAAGTAGTTTTGGCATTCCTCCAAGCCTTACAGAATCTACAAGCATACTGATACTCACCCTTGTTTCTTAATGATCCCATTTTGGCTGAAGTACAGATAGAGCTAACTAGGTGTATCTATTCTTAGGAAGAGTGATAGATAAGCAGGTGAAGAAATACTTCAGAAGGCAAAGTTGGCATTTTCTCCCTGGACTGCTAATAGTACTTAATAGTACTTACTCCCTGGACTGCTAATAGTACATAACTGCTATGTAATATATCCCAACTTGCAATATATCCTAAACTATATTTCAGGAGTTTGATGTAGAGTTACCTGAAGTAACAGATCCTTTTTTTATAGCTGTGTTGAAAATTGATAGCAGTCCACAGAACAACAACTACAGTTTTCAGCGGGAAACAAAATAAAAAAGATACATTTTTGGCAGAAACACACAACATAGCCGAATAAAAAAGAGCATGCACCTTCTGAATATGTTGGATCAACTTTCTTGTGGCATTACCAAATTTCTCCCCCATCCATTGCAATTCAGTGTTGAATTATGCTTGCTTTGTCTTTGATTGTAATAAATTGAGATTGAGATTAAGATATTGCAACTTTGAGACATCAAAAATACAAAAAAGTGTGCCCCCAACTGCGTAGTCCTGTTCTATATGAACAAGAGTCATCACAGGTCTAGAGATCTGAGCACTTGTACATACTTATTTTGTTATACATGCTTTAGTAGGTGGTTTCCTTGAATCCTGAGGATATAAATGTGTAGACCCCCAGTTTACATTCCCCCTTCCCCTTACTTCATATAATTTACTTAGTGTAAATTTACATAACAATGTATTTTTCAAAGAACCATAGTAATGAATGGCATCAAAAGAAAAAGTGGTGAACTGAGCATTCAGCACATTCCCTCGTTAAGTAGACATGTATCATCTTAACTGGGTTTTTTGTAGCATCTTTTTAATTTGCAAGTGTATGTAAATAACATCAAACAAATCTGCAATTTGTATTTTTGGCTCACTATGATTCTTTCTTGAATTTTTCTCAAATGCTACATTTCTTCAAATTTCTGCTAAGCAAAAAAGTGAAATTGGGAACCATTGTCTCTGCCACTGAAAACAGTAGCCTTCTATTAGCCTTCACTCTCTTGGTCATATCTAGGGAAACACTGTATAATATGAAACCATTGATTAAGTTTTGACTTACATCTGTTTCTGCTATGTTCGGTTTCTACAGTCAGAACAAGCAAATGCAGGATATAATGATTTTACTGTTTTTGAAGTAGTGTGGAAACATGTTTTTGACAGAAGTTAAATATTTAATATCGTGGAGTCCTTGGTGCTCTCTGAACCTTGTTGTTTTCTTGCAGACGTTTCATTGCCGGACTAGGCAACATCTTCAGGGCAAAGAGGGAGTGGGCCTTGCTCTCAGTTTATATACCGTGGCTTGCCCTGCTTGTGTTGGTAGGGGTGTTGTTCTCTCCTTGGGAGTTCTTTGATTGGGCTGTTGTTTGCTGCTTGGTTGATTGGCCAAGCAGCAAACAACAGCCCAATCAAAGAACTCCCAAGGAGAGAACAACACCCCCACCAACACAAGCAGGGCAAGCCACGGCACATAAACAGATAGCAAGGCCCACTCCCTTTTCGCACTGAAGATGTTGCCTAGTCTGGCAATGAAACGTCTGCAAGAAAACAACAAGGCTCAGAGAGCACCAAGGACTCCACAGTTCAACCCTGAGCTACAAATATTTGCTTCGATATTTAATATCATCTGAAGCTGGAACTAGAAATTATTTGTTTGTTATATTTTTACACCGCCCATCTCAAAAATGACTCTGGGTGGTTTACAAAGAATTTAAAACAATAGCAGTTAAATATCAATTAAAAAGATATATTATAAAAATATAAATATACAAATATAATAAAAACTCTAAAATATAAAATATGTGGGAACTTACAGTTGGGACAGTGAATTTTTAAGAAAAATGGTCTTTGACTTCTCATTTTACTTCCAGATTTTTCATCTAATCTTCAAGGGGATTATTCCCTTATATTTCTTATTCAGAGGAACCTAATCTGTAAATAGGTATATTTGAAGCAGTCACCATAATCAAGGAAATGTGTCTGCCCTAACTTCCTTCTGTTAGCTTTGTCAGACAGGCTTGTGGTACAATTGGATCAAATTTCTGCATTAGCAGTAGATTTTCTCTAAAAGTTCAGAGAGAAAAAACAGAACCCTTAAGTCATAAAGACATCCTGTCTCATTCTGAAAGGAGATCCCTCTGCTTAATTAACTTCATAAATTAGCTGTAGCTATAGCAGCCCCACTTTGCCACCAAATGGAGGTAATATAATCTCACCAATCTTTTCTGCTGTTGTAATAGATCCCAACTATCAATTAATGTGCCCTTGAGCCTTTCCATTTGGTAGCATTATGGTCGTGAGGAAGCTGATGTGCAGACAAAATTGACAAAGGAGTGCTAAGCTGTGAAATTATTAATAGCCTAAGAATTATAGCAGGTTATTTGATTTTTTTTTCTGGTTATGCTCCATTTTTTTTATCCATGTTCTCATATTTAGAGTCCCCCCTGCTCCAACAGAGGCCTCTGGAGATACACCTACTTCACATCAAACATCTGGGGAAAATGGCAGCGTTGACAAGTGGTGCTGATCTCAACTACCTTTGAAGTGGACTACCTAGGAATTGTACTGTGTCCATAAATGTTGCATGCATTACACCCAGAAAACCTGTAAAAATGTGCAGAACAGTACGCTTTCCCATTTATATGTTAAAGAGAACCCTAATTTTTTATTAGGCCATCCAGTAAAAATGGGTGCTATACGAATAAAGATATATTCTATCCACCTTCATCTGAAAAATAAATGAAAGAAATTGACTTGGTTAAAATCTGATCTTTGTATCAAATTAGTTGAGCCTATATATTCTTTCTGAAGGATGGGAATGAAAGGCAAACAAAAAGTCAAACAGATGTCACCATGCCAACTTAGTTTGCTTCCCACCTGCCCTCATCTTGTATGTAAATCCTGATAGGCTTTGTGATTAAGCTGTTAATACAGAAACCTGTTATACCTTTTAAGGATTTAATTACCAACTTTTAGATAGGACTGATGTGTGTGTTTGTGTGTGTTCCCAAGCTTTTTGATTGTGTCAAGGAATTGAGACCTTTTAAATAATAATAAACATGCATCAGCAGCACAACAGGAACTCAAGAACATAGGTTCTTGGCAAAAATAAAAGCAGACAAGATCAGTAATTGGGACTGATGCACTGAATGCTACCAAAACAAAACAAAAAAATGGGGGCGGGGGCGGGGTAATATAATAACACCCCTAATATGTAGCTCTGGGGAAGGTTTGTTTTATTCTCCCTTCAAAACATGATTTCATTTATAAATGTACAATATTGTATACACTGTTAAAACAGTGGAGCAGCTAGTGTGCAGGGGGCAGTCCTCAGAGAAGAATGTTGCACTAAAGCTTGTTCAGCCCATGTGTATGCATCTTAGGTTAAGAGCTATTAAGGCTGGATTCTGCTTCAAGATGCCAAAATGGCTATTGGGACAACTTGATTCTGGGTTATTGGTTGAAGATACATCTGAAAACTCTTGAAGGCATTCCTGGAGTACCAACCACAATCATGAAAAAATCTGATCATGATTCTTGTCTACTTTGTGCTAGTCTGACTGCACCTGGAATATTGCATCCAGTTATGGGCACCACTTTTTAGGTAGGACATTGACAAACTGTGGTGTAAGCAAAGGAGAACAACCAAGATTATAAGGAGTCAGGAAGGAAAAAGTACAACAAATGGTTGGTAGTGTTAGGTATATTTAGCCTGGAGAAGACTATGGAGAGACATGACATTCTGCCAAACAATAATAAGATCTAATGCCTAATAATAAGATCTGTTTGATAATAGGCTGCCTTGGGAGGTGTTGGACTTTCCTTCACTGGAAAGTCCAGCACCTTAAAAAGAGACTGGATTGCCATCTGTCAGAGATACTGGAGGAGTTGTTTCTTGCATCGGGTTGCATGATTTTCAAGATCCTTTCTAACCCTTAAATTCTATGGTTCTATGTATGCATTGATGCAGTATTAATAACACATTTCTAAAGTGTTATAGTATGATTGCTATTTAGACTTAAATGGATTAGGCAGAAGGTAGTTGCTTTGAGTATTTGATTATAATAAAAAATGAAAAATGCATATCGTTAAGAAAAGGTATCTCATGTTCTCAAATTAAATATATTGCATTTTTAAGTTACTTTCTTCATTATCGTGATATATATCCAAGCATTTATCTGTGAATTTGTTCAAAAGGGTGTTGACTATGGGCATAGTGTAAGAGAAAAAGAAGAAAAAGTGAAGAATTAAAATAATACTGGAAAATTTATTGGAATTCAAATTTACTTTTTAGAGTTAAGAGACATGTTGAATCAATGGAATTTAAATTAGTCATAATCTTAATATTAGTCATAATATTAACTTAAATCTCACCTATTTCAGTGAGGATCCCTCCAGTTATGAGGATGACTAGTGTGAATACAATAGGCTACAAATCTAGGCTGCAAAAATCTAAATATCCACTAAATGACAAAGAGATACAAGCAGTTCTAATGCTTTGCTGTCACCTAGTGGTCATCCAGATTTTTGCAGCCCAGATCTGGTAACCCAAGAGCTAACCCCTTGGATTTAGAAAACAAAAAACATCATTACTGTGAAGTACATTGCATGTTTCACAGGTGATACTCAGGGCTGTGCAGATCAGTTGCATATAATAAACTATAATACATATTATGTATATGTTGCAATAAATAAACGTGGTTATAATATTACTAATTTATAAAATACACTGTAATGCAAGAAACCTCAAGTTGGTATAATACAAACATCAAGTACATCTTCTTAAATCATTTTGTGTTTATCATAGAGCTAAATGTTTCTAAATTTCTATTTAAATATGTAATAGGTCCCTTTCATGCTAAACTGCTAAAATAAAATTTAATTGCAGCAAAAATAAAACCAGCTAAGCTCTTTTACTGTATAAAAAGAAAGGAATGAAAAGGAAACTATTTTTTTAAAAAATCAAGCCAAGCTATAAAGTATTTTTGAATGCATGTAACCAAAAACTGGTAAAATAAAATATCTAACTTTATAAAGTGTATAGTTTTCTTGATAAATCAACCACCCTCAAAAGTAACTCTTTTCTGAAGCTACTCCCATACATACACAGATTTTGTTCAAAAGTCAAAGCTTCATCAGACCAAAAGACAAGTTAAAATGGAAAAAATTCTATCAGATTAACCCTTCAAATGATTAAACTGCAGATTAAAAAGCTTTTATATAGAGAATTAATGTGTAAGAGCCTGTCTAGAGCATATCAACCTGGGTAGTCAAAATGGGAGTAAAACAATCAGTATTTTAACTCAGGCCTAACAGAGGAGCACGGCTGTGGGACTTCCATCGTTAAGAACTGGTGTTTTTTATGCCTGCTCCTATCAAAACAGTGTAGCCAGTCTATATAAGCCTTCGCACTGATCTGTGATCAGCATCCTTACTCAGGACCTTCCCTCATCTTCATCTTGCCCACTTGTTACCTACTCTGCATTTACATCCCATTGAGGCATCATCATCATCTCCATTTGTTCTGTTCAAGTTCTTCACTGCATTTTTAGAACTTGAATTGTTCTACCTGTGTATAATTCGTAACCAATTAATATAATTTCTGTGCTATATTACACAGGAACTTGGTTCTATAAATATCAAGAAAGCTGTTAATGTGAAATAAAAATAATTCATGGGATATAATACATATTCAGAGCATATAATTATAAATGGATCAGTTACAATGTTCAGCACTGTAACATTCTGCTTGCAGTATCTATCTGCCACAAGAAAATGACCGGATGGAAAATAGTCTGTAAAGATTTTTTTCAGTGACCTTGTTCTCTCTCACAGATTTGAAGGAGAAGAGAGAGAGAAAAAGGGTAGTCAGGTTGGCTGGGGTTGAAAGCACATAAATCAGTTCCATAAAACAGGTAGAAGAATATTACAGTCCAATCTGTGAGTCAAGTGTAGAGGGGAAAATTTCTTATCTGAAGCCAAAACACATGGTCCTTCTACAGAGCTACCTTGTCAAGAGGTATCTGAATCTAGATGTGTTTTTATTGTTGAAAAATAAAATCTCATTATAGGTACATTGCCACCATGCTAACTACTCTTGGTTAATCTTGCTTCATATTTTAATAAAATCGGTATTCCTGTCATGAATAGTTACTTGTATTGATAAAGGGCAGGTCCGCACTAATCATCCTGATGGTGCATCCTGATTTTTATAACATGGCAAGGACAATTCCATTCAGGCTATGGAAACAATGTGGGTTATACAGAATAAGAGGTTTTTATAATAGCAATTTGTTATGCAGTAAGAAAGAGATTCTAAAGTGGGCCACCAGGTATCTTGGTTAATGTGGTTCCAACTGAAGTCTGATAAAGTGGTCAGGAAAACAGCAAATTGTCCTTTGACCAGTTTTGAGAAATTGATCATTATCATTCACAACTGAAGAGAACAATTTCCAGAATATAAAAGATACTATTGGAGATAGATATAAGTGATCCCTGTAATGCATTGTGGGAGGTGTGAGAGGTGTGGGATATAGATTGAGGTAAACAGATGGAACATAGGGACTGGCAGAATCTATGGAAGTCAGTGAGATACCTAGAGGCCTCCATGTAAGAACTGCAGGTAAAGGTAACACATAGAAAGCATTTGACCCCAATACGAATAAAGCATATACACATTACTCAATAAAATGTTGGAGGGAATGTAAACAGAAGAGTACATTTTTTCATATGATGTGATCCTGTGAAAAGAATTGCATCATTCTGGCAGAAAATTTTCTGGGAAGTAATATCTGTAATTAAACAAAAAGTGAAATGTGTCCCTGAGTTAGGGTTGTTACATATATTTGAGGGAGAGAATGGTAAGCTGATTAATAAATAACTTCTTACTCTTAGCAGCCAAATCTATAATAAGTCAACAATGGAAAGTTTTACACAATTTAACAATTAGAAGATGGTGTTCAAAGGTATTGTCTATAGCTGTGGCTGAAAAAAATCACAGAGTTCAAATTCAAATTTTAAATACACAGAGGGCCAGATCACAATTTTTCTTGAAAACTGGAGTACATATAGACTATAGAGTAGAATCTTTATTGTGCTCAATGGCCAGTCCATAAAAACACTTGGATACATAATTGTATCCAAAAAGAGAGCCAGTTTGGTCTAATGGCTAAGGCAATGGGCTAGCAACCAGGAGACTGTGAGTTCTAGTCCCACCTTAGGCATGAAAGCTGGCTGGCCAGTCACACTCTCTCAGCCCAACCCACCTCACAGGGTTGTTGTTGGGAAAAGAGGAGGAGGAAGGAGTATTTGGTATGTTTGCAGCCTTATTTATAAAAATAATAAAGGGATAGAAAATAAATAAATAAATTGATATTGATTAGCTAGTTGGATAAACAGATTTGACAATCAAACTGCTGCACATCTTACATATCGCATGGCAGAATTTGGCCATACCTAAAGAAATAGAGCCATTTGAATCTGAGAGTAAAGGGCTTAAATAGAACTGATCAGAGTGACCAAGATATTTCATTAGGTGCAGAATTAGCAGCTCACGGTGAGCATCAGCATAAAATGACAGTACAGTAAGGCATGTTTGGTGGTTTCTATAGCTCCTTCACCACCTGGGCAGAGCCAGGATTTAAGTGGAATTGCTCTTAAACTGCTGATGGAAGTGCATTGAGCTGTGCTAAGATTAGGCCCTCTTTAGTTTAGAAACAGTGATTTGGTTTAAATATCTAGCAGGTCTGTAGGGAGCACAAGGGCTACTTAGAAATTCATCTTTGGAGGGAGACATCACGTCTGTTTGAATATCGGTGCCTTTGAGAGGTTGCTTGATTGCCTCTACTGTATGTTCTTGCTCCAGCGTGCACTCTTGGGTTAAGGAAAAACCAACATGTTCCAGTTTTTTATGTATCGCCATGGCCCAGGAGGAGACAAATTTGTATAAAAGGACTTGAGGAGTTAGACCTGCTGGGGGGAAGAGCAGTTTAGTCCAATATGTGAAAATATGTATCCAGGCACTAGATTCAAACTTACTAATGCCAGCCTATGACCTAAGATCGCCTATGAAAAACAACATGGGGCTTGTAATAATATGGAACAATATTGTGGTAATGAAATATTCCAAATGCTGTGAACTTGTAATGTTATTGAAGTAATATACTGTAAAAACAAAGCAAGATTTAAAGAGAAAGAAATTTCTTACATGCATTTGAATCAGAAGAATTAAAAGAAGGGAATTTTTATTTTATTTATTTTGTTGAATTTGTTACAGCTGCCCACTCCAATAGACCAGTAAAAAATGATCCCTCTTTAAAAGCTTAGTTAGAAGATAGGCCTGTTGCTGCTGCTGTTTTTTCAGTGTAGTAGCTCACTTTTTGATTGCTTTGGACAATATAAATTGCAGGTCTAGAGGACTTGGATTCTCTGGGATACTAGAGGGAGTAGACCCCCAAGTCCGACTGTGCTGCTTCATTGGGGCAGGGAGGGAAGTGTTCTTGAGAGGGATAAACGAAGAACCCCGGGGTGTATGCCAAGATTATGTAATCCCAGCAGGATCACCCAAAATGTGAAGGTCATCCCAACTGTCATTTAAAGCAAGCAGGCACCTATACTGAGCAACTGCAATATAGAAAAATGCTGGAGGCAGAAGAACACTTTAGTGACAATGACAATGACATCAATTCATAGTGTGTGGGAAAAGGCAATGATAAACCTGTTCTATATATTACCAAGAAAACCACATGGATAGAAAATATAAAATGATTGATGGTATTGAGCCAAATGATAGGCCCCTCATGTAGGATGGCACTCAACGTGTTACAGAAGAAGAGCTGAGGATCTTTTGGAGTAGTAATAGTTTATGACATACCCAAAATCTTTGAGATATCTGGTTGCTGATGTTGCCATGAAGGAAAACAAAATGAAGCTGCAAAGTCACAATTACAGCAGGAACATAGAATGTAAGAAGCATGAACATGGGAAAACTCAATCCAGGGAAAAATGAAATGGATCGATTACATATTGACATCTTGTACATCAGCAAATTAAGATGGACTGGAATTGGTCACTTTAGTCAGATGATCACACTGTTTATTACTCGAGAGAAGCCAAAGACAAAAAAGACAAAAATCTCAGGAAGGAACTTAAAGAATTTCAGAGAGCTATTTGAAGACACAAGATGCAGTATTACAACAAGATCTGTAAAGCCAGCAAAGATGGAAACAGCTAAGGAAAAAGAAGGAAAGTCTTTCAAAAGATGTCAGAAGGAGGTTCCAACTTTAAATTGGTATGCTAAAGGACGTTAATGAACTGATAGTAACTGATTAAAGCAAGATCAAAGATCGAAGGAATTCTGTACAGTAGTGTCATGAGCACTGATGGTGAGCAGGAGGGGGCCCCTATCCAGGGGGGAAAACACATGCGTAGTACTGAGGAGTTGAGCAGCCATTCAAAGAGTCACCGATCAGACCCGCCTTGACTTTTGGGGTTTATCTGTCTGGGTTTTTCCCACGCTTCTTCAGTTTGTTAGGATTTTCTGTCTAATGTAGCAGTAATAAAACACTAGAGACTTATCCTCGTCTCAGTGTGGTTCCTGACTGTTAGGACATCAATCCTAACGAACTCCTACTCCCATTGAAAGAGGGAGGAAAGAAAAAAATTTGGAGGGGGGGGAATGTCTTCAGAAAACCAGGAAATTTGGCAAGCCATTCAACAACTGGCAGCAGCCTTGCAACAACACCAGCAACAAGTAGATCTCCAGATCAACACATTACAAGCAGCTATGCTACAGCAGTTACAACAACCAGCTCCAATTAACCCACAACCGGTGCCAGCAGCAGCAGCAGCAGCTCCGCCAGTAGTCTTGAGATCCCAGGGCAGTTTACCAGAGAAGTTTGGAGGAGAAGCGTTATCAGACCTGGAGAGCAGCAGTGATTCGTCCTTGGAGGAGTTTTCCTTTGAAGAATTTCCATCACTGCCCAGTTCCCATGGGAGCTTTGAGGGGGAGATGGACTCTCATGAGACTTTGGAGGGAGGAAGGAACTCTAGAGAGGAGGGAGCTGAAATGGAATGTAAATCTGGAGGGGAGGGTGATGTCATGAGCACTGATGGTGAGCAGGAGGGGGCCCCTATCCAGGGGGGAAAACGCATGCGTAGTAGTGAGGAGTTGAGCAGTCATTCAAAGAGACACCGATCAGACCCGCCTTGACTTTTGGGGTTTATCTGTATGGGTTTTCCCACGCTTCTTCAGTTTGTTAGGATTTTCTGTCTAATGTAGCAGTAATAAAACACTAGAGACTTATCCTCGTCTCAGCGTGGTTCCTGACTGTTAGGACAAGTAGGGATGTCAACATCCAAGATACCTTAGAAGATATTCCCTAATTACAAGAACCTCTAGTACTAGAAGTTGAAGTTAGATTAACACTCAGGTCATTACCAAAGCAGTTTACTTGAGGCACACTTGTCCAGGCTCAAATTATCATACTTCAGACACACTACGTGAATACTAACCTCTCTGGAGAAGTCTATAATACTAGGAACGGTGCAGGGAAAGAGAATAAGATCACCAACAGCAAGGTGAATATAGAAATTATAACAGTGATGGACCAAGTTGTGGATAGATCTTCATGTGGTCTCTAAGAATCAACAATTGATGGCATATAATCAATCAATCAAGTAGGGAGCAGATGTGAGTATTCCAGGGATGTTCAACTTTTTCCAAGCTGAAGACTGCATTTGTTTTTTGAGAGGCTTGCTGGGGACCACACTCCATAATAGTCAAAGCCAAGACAAGCAATATGTTTTATTTAACTTCATTGATACTTTAATTTTAATCAAGTATAACTCATTCAACTGTCTTATCGGCAGTGCTATATGGAAGTGAAATATGGTCGCTAACAAAGGCAGAAAAGGAAGAGCTTTCAAAAGTAGCAAGGGCTATGGAAAGATCCATGCTGAAAGTTTCTCTCCAAGACCACATCCTGTGCAGCCAGATTAGAACATGAAGTGGAATAAATGATGTCATCATCAAATATTGAAAATGGAAGCTACTCTGGGCAGGACACGTCGCACGCATTTCGGATGGCCATTGGACAACAGCAGCTGCCGAATGGTATCCAAGAGAAGTAAAAACACCTATTGGCCAACCTCGAAAGAGATGGGAAGATCCAATAGTCAAGGACTTTGGCCAAACCTGGAGAAGAAAAGCCAGGATTCGAGACGAATGGAAAGCAAGTTGCGACCAGCAGGACTCTGTCTGGCAACAGTCTGTCAATCAAGGTGATAATTCATTTTACATTAATAATGCATGAAGTACTGCTGTGCAACCCCAGAAAAAGGAATTGCAGACAGATCCCAACTTCGTTCCCCTTTGCATCTTGAAGCACCTTTTTGCCTTTGCATCGAAAGCTCTGGACCATCTCAATAGTTTTCCTTTTTGGTTGTAGTAAACAGAGATGTAGTTGCTAGCTACCTCTCTGAAATAAAATAGCTGGATTTATGTGGAAAGGAAAGGACAGGTTAGGTGCTGCTGCTGTGCACGCTGCATACTTCAGAAAGCATTGGAAAGTATCTTGGTAAGTGAAAAGAAGAAAGTTAAGTCAAGGCTTCAGAAAGCATTAGGAGAGATCCTCCTTTTCGGTTACTGCTAATATGCCTTTTGTTGTGGCATTGACCATAATGAGTGGGTACAAGAGTATTCCAGTAAGTCGTCTACCTTCAAATTTGCATTTTGGAAGCACACATAAATATACCCCTTTTCCTTTTGTGGTTTCTTTTCTTCAATTGGTTAGTTATTTAACCAAGTAAATGTATGTGTATGAGTGATATGGCACAGGGTAGGCTTAGAAATCTAAACAATAGTCTTTGAAACCCCTTCTCTCAATATGGATCACTTGTTGTCCAGTTGAGGAGCAGGAAAACTCAAAATACCGTGTTTTGTCCTGCAAGGTATCACTAACAATTCTGACAATATTTAATAAGGGACTGCTGCATTTTTTCACAAGTGTTTAAGATATAATTTTGTGCTTTATAGTAATGATGTTTCTAGCAAGGTTCTAATGCAATGTAGCCATTTCTGGCTCCGTTCCAGTGCATGCTTTTTGCAGACCTGCTTTGCTTAATTGTTTTGTGGCTGTTCTGAGAAATGCACATGATCTTTTTATTTGCTACTTGGGAGGGAGGCCTTGAGTTCAGAGGAAGAGCCTTCAAATTAAGCCTTCCAAAGTCCCTATTCTGCCTCTGGTAAAGAGCACACGTGGATTTCAGAGACAGTGGTAACAGAAGAATGAAAATTCATGCAAGCATAGATCTGTTGTTGTCAAGGTTAATGCATCCCCTGGTTTCATCTTTTAGTTGATATACGTTTTTCATCTCTTTCTATTAAAAAATCACTGGTGTTTTATAATAAAACCATATCAGTAATAACACCAAATATGAAGAGGAAAACAGATTTAATGAGTGTTAAAAATCTAAAGGCAACAGCAGAACGAAAACATTTGAAAACAGCAGCTTACTAATTAAAAGCTAGTTTCAATAAAGATGTTTCAACCATTTGTTGAGAGTAGGATTTGCACAAAATGCATTTATATGAGAGAAAAATCAGACTATTCTGAATGGGGTGCATAATTTTCTCTACCATCAGGATTCATATGATTTTCTAGAAGGCCTAGAAGTTGGTATAATGAGGGAGCTGCCAGTGAGCTTGTTTATACCAAACAAATCCATTTTAGATTAAGAATGGCTTGGACCTTAAAGCTTCTTGAGAAAGAGTGTAGATCACTGTAACTTCACTCTCATATGCAAAGTTTTGTAAAGTGGTTATGTGCATCATGGGTAGTAGCAGTGATGGTGGAAACTTTGGAGGACTCAGGAAAATACAAGAATGAAACCCCTCTAAGCTCTGTTTTGCCTCAGCTAACACTTAGCGGTAGCTGCCAATGTGTTCCCTCTTGCGCTCTTCTTTTCCATGTTAATAATCTTGGGGCTTAGCCTCAGTCCTCTTAGTCTTAAAGACACTGCTGCAACTGCCCAATCCCTTCTTCCGATCCCTTTCTGGAAAAGTATCCAGGACTTAGAGAAAACAAAATGCTTGGGCATGAGGGAGCAGCTTAGTTGGAACCCCTAGGGTATTGGCATGGAGTCTCTCTTACCCTGTGTTCTTGTGGAATGAATAGATAAATAGATAAATAGAACAGTTCTAAGCAGAGAGATTCTTAGAAGGAGATTTTTCATTAAAGGTGGAAAGGTCTCTGCAAAAGTCTAAGGGAAGATTTATTGAAGAAAAGATACAAACAAGACTAAAGAACAAATAAGTAAGGCACTGGAGAAAAAAAGTACATCAAATACTATATCAGATAATTGATCTACTTAGATGCGTACTGCAGTAGATATTCTCTGTCCAAATAGGCTTACTCAAGTTTCATTTCGTGCATTAGTCTTAGTTTGTGCAACTAAACCAACTAAAAAGAGACAGAGTCTGTGTGGAAGTTAAGGAATTGGATTGGATTGAGACCAGCTTCAAATCCCCTTAACTACTCAGGATGGAACGGGGGTTTGCTATAGGAACAATTTCAGTCTTGTGAAATTATTTTAGAGTTGGAAGAATTTTTTTCCTGTAAAAGGCTTTGTGTGAGTCCCATAAGGATTTTTATCTAGACTTTTATTCCCTCTGAAAGTGAGCCCCAAGAATTAGTGCTGCCCGGTTTGTGCTTCCTACTCCCCGACTTAGGCTGAAATCTTGTGTGGATATGTAGTACCCACAGCCTAACCACAGTAGAAACATGATTTTTAAAAAGTGTTCTAGTTAGCAGGTAAGAAACTAAGCCAAATAAGAGGAAAACATTTTTCTTTGAGTAATTATTTGGCTGCCAAATGGCTCTTAGTGAAAGGAATATATGTTTCCCACATAGTTTCATTTCTGGATGGAAACTTAAGAAAGGAAGAAAGAAAAAAATACAATTATTTTCAATTTCTTACACATGACTGGGTCTGGATAAAATTAGGACAATTTAGTCATGCATGTTTGCAAATTTAAGATTGGATTTTATAGCATTGCCATAGGGATTGCATGGCAGATAGGGCTTTGAAGGTGATATTCAAACTAAAAGATCAAATAAGCATAACTCTTACTGTACATAGCCACATTTAAGCCAAAGTGGGGGACAAGGAAAGAGATTTGCTCTTGAGTTCTTAGGTGGCACTCAGTTTTATGTTCATTTTGACTAATTTATCATGCTATTTTGCCATCAAATCTTCTGAATTATAGCAATCAACATACATCAGTATTTTCTTAAATTGAGGGATATTTGGGGATGCTGAGTAATAAAATTCCCAGCTCATAGTCTATGCCATTGGGGAGAGATTTATATCCTAGACCAACAATTCTAAGTTTGGCTATCTTCTTTGTTTCCTGCTTTTAGCATTTTTGTGCAAAAGTGATCATGTCTATCTCCCCACTGCTCCATGCAGGAAGTGTCTCCTTCAATGGAGAGAAGCAAAAGAAAAATAAACTCCAACTCTTTTCCTTCTTTTTCCATAAAGTAAACATGTACAGCATAGTCCTGAAACTGCTACAAATCTGTTTGCCACCTTTGCCTTTCAGGTTTGGAGAAGTACTGTATTTAATACAAATAGTTACTTTCTCACACAAAACAGGAATACTGTGCTTAATGTGGTCAATTTCTCTCCATATAGTAGGATAAAACCTGGATTATATATAAATATAGCATTAATCTATTTATGAGATGTACGACTGGTCCTCAAAGTTCCAGCTATCACAGCACCCCTGTGGTCATGTGATTGCAATCCAGGTGCGCAGGTGCCTGGCTCATGATGATGATGTTGCAGGGAGCCATGGTCACATGATTGCCATTATGACTTGCTGGCTTCCCACAAGCAAAGTCAGTGGGGAAGCCAACAAGGAAAGTTGCAAGTTGCTCCAGTAAGTTTCTCCCACCATTTTTTTGCTACCCACAGCAACCCCCCACCCATGCGCAGCCTGCACCAGCCCACCCAGGCCCTCCTCTAGCCTCCCCCAACTCGTGTGTGTCCTGCACCAGCCTTCCCTGGCCTTCCTCTGGCCTTCCACAACTTGCACATGGCCTGCACTGCCCTCCTAGGCGCTCCCATGACTCATGCGTGGCTTGCACCGGCCCTCTCAAGGCCTCCCCAGGCCTCCCCCCATGCTCTTCATGGCACCTTTGCTCTCCTTAACTGGGACTCCCACCTCTTCACATAGATACTAGCACTGTGTGTGTAATGAGCCTCCAAGTAAGGTAATTCTAGTTACTGTATATGACTACTTTAATGTGATGTTGGTTGTCTTAGAACTCTACAAGACCCAAATCTAAAGTTCTGTATTTTAAGTGTGCATGGAACGTTGGTTTTTCTGCAGTTTTTGGAGCAATTTTAAATGTGCAGGGTGAAATCCAGCTCTACCTAGAAGACAGGGGGCTGCGTGGGAGACAATGATTAAATGAGATTCCATTGGTAACAAAGGAGCATTCCCAATGTATCCTAACTGGGGACAATAGCAGTGTGTACCTTATAGAATATGAGGATTGCTGAATTTTTGAGAAGCAGCTCTGATCAACTGACTCAATGAAGTCATTAAAAATATGGCTCCTTGCCATTCCTATTGCCTATTGAGAATGGTCTCTCTGTCTGTTATGGTACAGTTTTCTCTCTTGAATCTGGGTCTTGGGGGGGGGAATTAAACGCCTAACACGTTTGTCATAATGTTAACATGATTGTGTCAGATTATGTTGGCTTCCTCCGGTCCTCTTAGGTAATTCTGTAGATTATGTTTCTCGGCTGTATCGGTCATTATAGGACCTGCAAGGTTTTCCCCCAACTTGGGTTGCTACTATCGTCATGTGATTTGTCTCCCAATCTTGCATGGGTGGAATATTCCTCTTCTTCGAGATGTGTTTGATAGGACTGACCTTAGATGACTCATTTCCCTTTCCATTGATGCCTTTTTGTCAAGAGAACAGAAAAACCTCCATACTCTTATGATCTTTGGAGGAAAAGGCATGTTTCTAGTGAAAAAGACGATAGTACCAGCTTCCAAAGGAATGCTTTTTGTTTGTTTGTTTGTTTGTTTGTTTGCTAACAACCTAAAATCAGAAAGACCTCTGCATTCTCCTTTAGTAAAGGGAACTTGTGCTTGCCTGATTGTGGCGCGTTCTTTCCATTAGAGGGCAGAAATAGGCTTGTGTAGATGCTCACACAGTGTTTGCCTATGCATATTTTATGTACACTGCCTGCAGTATCTCCTAGGCGGACATGGTGTGACCTGTTAGATATGCTGGGATAACAGGATTATGTAGTCGTCCTTACATATGCACAGCACCATATGTGAAGTACAGCCAAAGGCTTTTTGTTGCTGTAGTTGCTATTTTTATTTTTGCTTTTAAAATAAGGAAGAAAGAACAGTGTTGGCCAGCAACTTTTGGTATGTCGATTATAATTCATCTCGCTTCAGCTAGTGACTTATTTATATATTTATTGAATTTATATAGCTGCCCATCTCACTTACATGTGACTCTGGGCGGCATACAGAATTAAAACAAAACAATCAATAGAGCAGTTTGGTGTAGTGGTGAAGGCAGAAGGCTAGAAACCAGGAGACCGTGAGTTCTAGTCCCGCCTTAGGCACAAAGCCAGCTGGGTGACCTTGGGCCAGTCACTCTCTCTCAGCCCTAGGAAGGAGGCAATGGCAAACCACTTCTGAAAAGTCTCTTTAAGAAAACTTCAGGGACTTGTCCAGGGAGTCTCTGAGAATCGGACACAATTGAATGGAATAAAAAACAAACAACGATCGATATAATTTATCCATTAAACAGTTAAAAACAATTAAAAACCAGAATTTAAAAAGACAGAGAAGAATGCTATCAAAGTTATAAAGAAGAGGAAGGGACCGAAGAGCTGGCTTTCTTGAAAATGTTATTGAAATGTATTTTGTTGACTCTTTGGATATTATTACAATTTCCATTTGAATTCATATTGGTATCTGTTTTTATTTTGTAACTTTTCATAGCACTTGCCCGGGAAGGGAGCCAGCAAGGTTTATTGCCTTCCTGCCCGGCTTCTACCCTTCCTGGAAGCATCTGGCTTGACAATGCTGAAGACAGGATAGCCCCCCTTTGTCCAATCCAGCAGGGCTCTTTTGGTCCTTAAAGGCAATAAATACATTTTCCCTGAACTCAAAAAAAAAAAAAGGTCTTCCCACACTTTCCTTTTCCATATTTAGTATTTGTAACTTCATTTGTAATTTGTAATTTAGTATTTGTAATTTCAGCTTCAGCAAAGGATTGTTACCTTGTCATGGTGCTGGAGCTTGAGCACCTCAATGATGCCATGAGCTAAACCGTGAAGGGCCACCCAAGATGGAGGGTCATGACAGAGAGGTCAGACTAAATGCGATCCCTGGGGAAGGTAATGGCAACACACCCCAGTATTCTTGCCGTGAAAATTAAATGGATCAGTACAACCAGAGATATGTCAGTATACCATCGGAAGATGAGACCCCCAGGTCGGAAGATGGTCAAAATGCTACTGGGGAGGAACAGAGGATGAGTTCAACTAGCCCCAGACATGATGACGCAGCTAGCTCAAAGCCGAAAGGACGGGTAGCAGCCGACGGTGCTGGTGGTGAACGGCAAATCCGATGTTCTAAGGATCAACACACCATTGGAACCTGGAATGTAAGATCTATGAGCCAGGGCAAATTGGATGCGGTTATTGGTGAGATGTCAAGATTAAAGATAGACGTTTTGGGCGTCAGTGAACTGAAATAGACTGGAATGGGCCACTCACATCAAATGACCACCAGATCTACTACTGTGGACAAGAGGACTACAGAAGAAATGGAGTAGCCTTCATAATTAATAGTAAAGTGGCTAAAGCAGTGCTTGGATACAATCCAAAAAACGATAGAATGATCGCAATTCGAATTCAGGGCAAGCCATCTAACATCCCAGTGATCCAAATATACGCCCCAACCACAGATGCTGAAGAAGCTGAAGTAGAGCAGTTCTATGAGGATCTGCAGCACCTACTGGACAACACGCCTAAAAGAGACGTTATTTTCATCACAGGAGACCGGAATGCTAAGGTGGGCAGTCAAATTACAGGTAAGCATGGCCTGGGAGAACAAAACGAAGCAGGACATAGGCTGATAGAATTTTGCCAAGACAACTCACTCTGCATAACAAACACTCTCTTCCAACAGCCTAAGAGACGGCTTTATACATGGACTTCACCAGATGGACAACACCGAAATCAGATTGACTACTTCCTTTGCAGCCAAAGGTGGCGGACATCTATACAGTCGGTAAAAACAAGACCTGGAGCTGACTGTAGTTCTGATCACGAACTTCTTCTTGCACAATTTAGGATCAGACTAAAGAGATTAGGGAAGACCCACAGATCAGCTAGTTATGAGCTCACTAATATTCCTAAGGAATATGCAGTGGAGGTGAAGAATCGATTTAAGGGACTGGACTTAGTAGATAGGGTCCCGAAAGAACTCTGGACAGAAGTTCGCAACATTGTTCAGGAGGCGGCAACAAAATACATCCCAAAGAAAGAGAAAACCAAGAAGGCAAAGTGGCTGTCTGCTGAGACACTAGAAGTAGCCCAAGAAAGAAGGAAAGCAAAAGGCAACAGTGATAGGGGGAGATATGCCCAATTAAATGCAAAATTCCAGAGGTTAGCCAGAAGAGATAAGGAATTATTTTTAAACAAGCAATGCGCGGAAGTGGAAGAAGACAATAGAATAGGAAGGACAAGAGACCTCTTCCAGAAAATTAGAAACATCGGAGGTAAATTCCAGGCCAAAATGGGTATGATCAAAAACAAAGATGGCAAGGACCTAACAGAAGAAGAGATCAAGAAAAGGTGGCAAGAATATACAGAAGACCTGTATAGGAAGGATAACAATATCGGGGATAGCTTTGATGGTGTGGTCAGTGAGCTAGAGCCAGACATCCTGAAGAGTGAGGTTGAATGGGCCTTAAGAAGCATTGCTAATAACAAGGCAGCAGGAGACGACGGCATCCCAGCTGAACTGTTCAAAATCTTGCAAGATGATGCTGTCAAGGTAATGCATGCTATATGCCAGCAAATGTGGAAAACACAAGAATGGCCATCAGACTGGAAAAAATCAACTTATATCCCCATACCAAAAAAGGGAAACACTAAAGAATGTTCAAACTATTGAACAGTGGCACTCATTTCACATGCCAGTAAGGTAATGCTCAAGATCCTGCAATGTAGACTTCAGCAATTCATGGAGCGAGAATTGCCAGATGTACAAGCTGGATTTAGAAAAGGCAGAGGAACTAGAGACCAAATTGCCAATATCCGCTGGATAATGGAAAAAGCCAGGGAGTTTCAGAAAAACATCTATTTCTGTTTTATTGACTATTCTAAAGCCTTTGACTGTGTGGACCATAACAAATTGTGGCAAGTTCTTAGTGGTATGGGGATACCAAGTCATCTTGTCTGCCTCCTGAAGAATCTGTATAACGACCAAGTAGCAACAGTAAGAACAGACCAGGGAACAACGGACTGGTTTAAGATTGGGAAAGGAGTACGGCAGGGCTGTATGCTCTCACCCTACCTATTCAACTTGTACGCAGAACACATCATGTGACATGCTGGCCTTGAGGAATCCAAGGCTGGAGTTAAAATCGCTGGAAGAAACATTAACAGTCTCAGATATGCAGATGATACCACTTCGATGGCTGAAAGCGAAGAGGAACGGAGGAGCCTTATGATGAAGGTGAAAGAAGAAAGTGCAAAAGCTGGCTTGCAGCTAAACCTCAGAAAAACCAAGATTATGGCAACCAGCTTGATTGATAACTGGCAAATAGAGGGAGAAAACATAAAGGCAGTGAAAGACTTTGTATTTCTAGGTGCGAAGATTACTACAGATGCTGACTGCAGTCAGGAAATCAGAAGACGCTTAATCCTTGGGAGAAGAGCAATGACCAATCTCAATAAAATAGTTAAGAGCAGAGACATCACACTGACAACAAAGGGCCACATAGTTAAAGCAATGGTGTTCCCCGTAGTAACATATGGCTGCGAGAGCTGGACCATAAGGAAGGCTGAGAGAAGGAAGAGAGATGCTTTTGAACTGTGGTGTTGGAGGAAAATTCTGAGAGTGCCTTGGACTGCAAGAAGATCAAACCAGTCCATCCTCCAGGAAATCAAGCCAGATTGCTCGCTTGAGGGAATGATATTAAAGGCAAAACTGAAATACTTTGGCCACATCATGAGAAGAAAGGACACCCTGGAGAAGATGCTGATGCTAGGGAGAGTGGAGGGCAAAAGGAAGAGGGGCCGACCAAGGGCAAGGTGGATGGATGATATTCTAGAGGTGACGGACTCGTCCCTGGGGGAGCTGGGGGTGTTGATGACCGACAGGAAGCTCTGGCGTGGGCTGGTCCATGAAGTCACGAAGAGTCGGAAGCGACTAAATGAATAAACAACAAAATTTCATTTGACATAAATCTAGCTTAGGCTGTTCCACTTCAGTGCTCTTGTCATATTAATCTAATGATACTTTTGTCAGTCACTGTCCCAGAAGACATCTGTGTCCATTTTTGTATACAGTTGCTGCTTTCTCCAAAGCTTGCATGTTTAGATAATTTTCGATTTTTTAAAAAATGCTGTACTTCAACAACTGCACCTGGGTATACAGGCTAACCTCATTAAATCTGCTGAGTGTAACTTCTTCTGGAAGAGGAAATTAACAAGGTATTCAGGGGAATGAGGTCACAGAGGCAGTGGTATAAATTCATTCTGAAAAGGAAAGATAAAGAAAGAGGGACAAGAAACAGTGTGATGATTGGAACACTCGATCAAGACTCATAAGCAAATGCCTAGAAATCTATTTAATGAAGCAAAGCGTCCAATACAGGGAAAAAGTTGTGAATGCCAATTCCTGTGCATTTCTACATTTAAAATCACAGAGGCTTCAATTCTCCCCCACTACCCCTGTAGGTATGCGCCACTCCTTCTGGTGCCAGCAGATGGCTGGAACAGTTTCTCGATGACCTTGGGGCAAGGAGCGTCTAGCCCAAACAAAATGATTCACACTCCAGCCTGACTCCCCCTCCTTGCTGACGACTCGCAGGTTGACACGGGTTGCTGGAAGATGGATGCAAGTCCGATAAGGTATTCTGGGAACATTAGATCGGGGAGCGTGACAAACAGTTCAGACCAGTCAAAGCATCCCTCCTACTCTTTAGTGACTTAGAGAAACGGGGCACAAGTAGTACCTGAAAACAAGATTACTGTACTGCAAACTTTCTGTTTGTCACCAGAATATCACAGCACATCATATGAACAAACTAATACATTGGCCATGAATTTCTAAGGGCTTGTGTGCACTCTGTATTTCTGGAAGGATTTATGTATTCTTCCAGGGACAATAAACAAAAATTGGTTCATTCTTCAATGTAAAGAAGTTGCACATATGCCCCCCTCCCCACATTAATATTTCCAAATAATTGATATCCTTTATTGTTAATGACAAGAAAGAGACTTTCTGAATACTAATCAATGCAGTCAATCCATGATTGATAAACTAGAGGTATTGGATGATTTCCTTATGATCATTTGTGGTATCATGTATTTGTTTTCCATATTCATGATTCTCACAAGCTATGTGGCAGTGATATCCCACCCCCTCCCATCCTAGCCTGTATTTGTGTAGAAATAAGAGATGGGGAAATGACAGACAGAAGAGGATAAAAATCAATGCATATTTTGCATTGGATTGATGAGGAAAATAAATTATCAAATTTATTAAATAGGATTGCTCTTTTTATCTTACTTGAAAGCTGAAAAAAATCAATATATTGTAAAGTATATAAGCAATGTAAAGTCACGTATTTGTTTTTAAGGGGGAGAGGATTGATTGAGGATATACTTAATTTAGATGAGCATGGGGTAAGAAATTAATATTTAGGAGGAAGGAAGGAATCTAATGTTGGTACTAATATTATCTGAGAAATCAATTTCTAGTGACCATAGGGAATAATATTTTGTATGTATATATGCCTTTATACAATTAAAGTACTTGCATACATATATTTAATGCAATTAATTTAGATTAGTCTCTCTCCCTCTCTCCCTCCCTCCCTCTTTTTTTTTTTTTATTTGGCCCCTTGGCAGTGAATGACCATGTATACATTCTGAGGCAGTGTCCTGACACTTTCCTACAATTGCAAATATATTTCATTCTCTGAATCTTGCTGACCATTGCTTCAGAACAGTGCTTCTCAAATTTAATGATGGCCCACTGAATAAAAATTCAGAAAGTAAAATTAACACCTCCCTTCTTGTGTTTTCACCTTTAAAAGCCTGGGAGTTTGTTTGTTTTTGCCTACTAAATTATTATAGTTACATTTCTGTATGCCTTATGTATGCTCTGTGCCCCAAATTTAAGCCAAAATTATGTATTCATCTACAACTTGAAGCAAGGCTGAGGTGGAAACTGAACTCTGATGAATGTGGGAACACAGAGGCTAATGTGACAAGCAGGTTTTGAGCAGCTGACTCTGGAGGCCTCCCCATGGGCACGGGCCCTGCCTTCCCCCATGTACTATCACCTGGTGAGATTATGGTCATGGAATGTGAGAACATGAGGCTGAGCCAGCAAGCAGGCTGTGGTTGGTAAACACGGAGAAAACTGCAGTGGACTACTTGTTGGACCTCCATGGATCACCAGTGGTCTGCAGACCCTGTTTTGAGAAATCACTGCTTTACAAAACTCCTCTAAAAGAGACTAAGAGAAATGACAATTTCACATTCATGAAAGTGGGTTCCATTTTGAAGAATTATGAAAAGGAAAAGGAACTGTGTTCTATGTATACACAGACATGGCACCTACAGGAGCTTTCTGCTTTTGTCAGAATGATTTTGTGTTCTTCCAAACCCATTCTTTCATTTTTAAAAAGTTTGACCTGAAAAATTCATAGTCCTGGTTTTCATTCTTTGTCTGCCCTGTACTACCTTATTCCATTGCTTTCTTTGACACTCATAGTCTATTTTTCTGAAGTAGAGGTTAGGGTCTGACTTGAATAGACCCCTACTTAAAACAAGCTTGGCCATAAACTATAACTTCTGTTAAAAACTGTTCTAATCTGGTCAAGATTAGATAATCTTAATTAGATAATCTGGTGCCAAATTATGAGCTGATTTTTTTATGATGAGGATATTTTCCCACAAGAAAATTGGAAAGAAGCCATCAAGCTCCCTGCACACTGTCCATTTACTTGAATTCCACAGTAAGACATAGAAATCCAATATAAAATATAAAACATAGGGACCATGTTGGCTTCTGGTTCCTATAAAGTGCATTTTAGAAAGATACCCAAGGTCCTTTTTTTAGTGAAAAGAGTGCAGTTATTGCTTGTAAGCAATTTTATTATACAGAAAGCTGTAGTCACTATCTACATTTGAAAATTGCTTGGGTATCTACTCTCAAGGGTTATCATATTTTAATAGAAACAGTTTCCAGTGCCAGCAAATACCATTTTCAGTTTTTTCTTCCAGTACTACTATCCATAGCAGATAACGTGAAGTGTGGCTTGGCCAAATACACTCCAATTTTTGTATTTGCTTCAGAAGTAGGACATGTGATGAAATTACTCAAAACTGAAAGATATCATTAGCAAATCTACTGTATCAGTTATTTTGATTCGGGAATGAGTCTTTTTGTTCACTTGGCTTAATGACACTGGATTGGATTGGATTGGATCGGATTGGATTGGATTGGATTGTTTTATACTGCACTGCACTGGATCAGAGATAGTGCTGTCCCATCAGAAATAAAATTATCTGGATCAGTACAGCCACTAAGATTAAAAGGCTATATTGGTAAATGAGGCAGAGGACTGTTCAGGGTAAAGAGGAAAGTTTCCAGAAGAAATGGCATCAAACCCATGCAGATACATATTTCAGCTTTCAGCTCAGAACTATCTGAAATGGTCCCCACACATTGCCAACTTTCTGCAGAAACCTATTTCTAGGACTGAGGTTACAATGAAGGATAGTGATATAGGAGCAAATGGCTTGACAGGGCTTAATTTTCCTAGCTATTTTGTACATATGAACTACTTATGATATGGAGACAGTAGATACCCTATGGCAAGAAGCAGTCCATATTGTGACTAATTAGAAATCATGATATGAATGTTGTCTGTTCTGATTTTTCCTTGGGGAAGGAAAGTCTTCTAGACAGGAGCATGGGCATGTCTGGATGTGCACTGTAAATACACCAATAATGATGGTGTACAAAATCCAAGGTGCTAAAAGATCATAGAGCTTGATGGTATGAAATGTATTTTTTCAGTAACTGTTGATTTGCCTGAGATAAGAATTTAGTGGGTTAAATATTATTCAGAACTGAATAGCTAAGCTTTTTGCACATATTTACATATTGCTTTCATAGCAGAATGTTTGAATGCAGGCCAGACCAAGAACAGCGATTAGAAACTCAGCTGCTGTTTCTGGCCTCTGTTAACGTGGAATGTGCAATATTCGTAAATTTCTATTTGAGTCATTTTTACTTTAAATAAACTTGTGCCAAATCACTCTTAGGAAGCAATATGTATGCACCTTAAATCATTGTATGGATTATCTTTTGCTGAGCTGACATCCCATAGCTTACTAATAGCTAACTCAGCATACGTAGAATTAACTATTACAATGTTAGCTCTGGTTTGGTGATCATTCTGGCATTTGAAAAATGTGTTCTCCCTTTGGAAACTGAATTAAATTCCTCTGACTTCAGCATATGCCACAGCCTCAATCTTGAAAAAGGAGTTCAAAACTCTGTAGTGAAATTGACAGTGTCTACTAACATTCTGAAGTTCTCATTCCTTAAATTTAGCGAGGCCATTCCTAAAGATGTCTAAGCCTGAATGAAACTAACTGGTGGATTTTCAACAGCTTCAACATGCTTCTCAGGTTCCTTAACAGTTTTTTCTTGATAAAGCCAGTGAATGCAGGAATGTTGTAAAATTATCTGAATTCAGTCCAGTTTGCAGGTTCTGTATATGTTCCAGTCGTGAATGAATGTCCATAAATACAACCACTTCCAAAGGAAATGAATTGTTCCTCCTACTTGCAAAGGTTTAATCACTCCGTCAGCAGTTTCTATAAACAGATTCTACTTCATGTGATAAAATCAAGATCTTAAATGAAATTTATGTGCAAAAAAAGTCATAGCATGATGTGCTGGCATTTTCCTTCTAGATGAGGTAACAGAAAGTAAAAGAAGCATATTTTTAAGTAATGGTGAATGTTTTTGTGTGCATATTTGAAGACTGCTAAAATAGGAATTGATGGGTTTCTGTGATTCCTGGATCCTGGATCCTCTGTGCAATGCGCCAAGGGAAGGATTGTAGCTGAACAGCTCAGCTGTTTCGCAGAGCAATGTGGTTGCCTCAGGCAGGAAGTAAATTGTTAGCTTAATTTCTTACTACTGTATTCTCCCCCCATCCCCCAAGGGAGAGCTACTTGCAGGATTTTTTGCCTCAGGTGTCAAAATAGTTTGGCTGTGGCAAGGTTATTGTGCTCCTTGGTATTGAAGAAGGCTTAGATACATATTTTGCAAATAGAAGGCCCCAAGTTAATTTTTTTGCCATCTTTTCATAGGGCTGCAAATTGGCTGGACACTTAGATAATCATCCTCATCAGGGCAGATAATATAGAGCTGAAAGGCTGTGCAGAGCACACATGTGTTTTCTGATTCTCTTTGAGAATTTCAGTAATTTGAAATTTGCCAAGCTCAAGTCCTTCCATTTTTTAGCACTCCCCCCCCCCACACACTTCCAGTAAACCATGCCCATGAGTAATTAATGCTAAAAGAACTAAGCGGGTTTCATAGTTTCACTCCAGTCCAGACAAGCCATGGAACTTGTTAGGAGCCCAATTAAGCCACTACTCATTGTGACTAGTTTACTGAAAAAACCAGTCCTTAATCCTAGGACTGAAGAAACGTTGCATGTGAAGGATCACTTTTCCAAAATACTACTTTTATTTAAAAAAGAGAAACTACTTGAACTTCTAAGCTGCCATGTCCACAGTATCTTATTTATGTCCTGAAAACATGAAACAATCCTGGTCTTTTCTTGGCACAGTTTGTCCCTGTATGCATTTCTCAACTGATAATTTTTAAGGACTTGAAAAGAATTACAGTAAGACCAGTATGCTTTCCATTAACTAAATCAGTGTTGTCTGTGAATATGTTCCGTAGCTTACATCTGTGAATCTGTCTGCATAGGAAAAACTTCTCTGTGGAATTCCAGTTTTTCATCTCAGTTATTTCTCAGTCTATCAGATTTATACTGAGGAGTTCTGATCTACCAAATATATACTGAGAGGTTTTTCAATTTATGTTTTGGTGGTGATAGAATTTGATTGGGATCAGGCTGTCTGTTCTTGCCTTACTCCATTCAGAGTAGAAGGGTCACCTGCCAACTTACTTGTTTATTACAAACAAACTTCTATGGGTTTCCAGCATGCAAGGCTCATTTACTCATAAATGTAAACAGGAAATCATTTTCATATGCTATGCATTGTGACCTAGAGAATAGTCCCTTTTTTCCTGCACATAGTACCACAGCAGGTTGTGCAAGGGTTGCTAACTGTAGAAAATATGATCAGCAATTTCTGGTAATCAGTGAGGGATATTTGATACAAAAGGGGGGTGGGGTGGGGGGAGTTGAGGAGAAAACATGAGTAAGCAGCATGAAATGAGATGGCCATGGGACCTTGGGATCTTCTCGCCAAAGACAGCAGGGATGTAACTTGTTAGACAGAACAACAGTAGAATGGGAAGGATGGGAAGGCCTGGATGGGAGGAGGTCTGAGTGTGAGACAGAGGGACTCCAATGAAACAAGACACCAGCCTTTAAATAATTTCCCAAATTTTCCATTTGGGCATTTTCTCTAATTCCACAGAATTTTCCAGGGCACTCATTATTGCTGGGCCATGCCTTCAGGATGTGTATTTGTTGGTGCTGTGCTTTTCTGTGTCTTGATAAGTTGTTTGGTTCTGTCTTGCAGCCCTCAGAATCCAAGTCCAACGTCACCCCTTTCACCGTCCTGGCCCATGTTCTCCGCACCATCCAGCCCTATGCCCACCTCCTCCACGTCCAGCGATTCATCCCCCATCAGGTCTGTGGCACGTTTGCAGTTTTGCTTTCTTTGATTCCTTTGCTGCTGCTGCTGCTTTTATATTTTAAGTTGATCTGCTTTTTTCCCCCCTGCCTTCCCAAAGCTCTGCATTAGGGCTTAGCTTTTTTTAGCTTGTAGTCTTCACAGTCCCTCAGCTACCATCCTGCATCAAAGGAGGAAACTTTTAATATTCCATGACACTCCAGCCTCATCTTCTTCAGGGGTGTAATGACTTGAGTAATGTTGGTATGCCTGCTTAAATGTTCCAGTTATCCCAGCTGCGGTATTGCTGTGGAAGAGAAGTCCCTTGACTGTAGCTGAGTTTCTGTTATACTTTTGCCAAATTATTGAATTTTGATGCTTGTTCTGCCACAGGTAAGTTTTCATCACCACTCCCTAGAGAGGAAGTGTAATGGATAAAAGTTAAGGCATTCTTTTAAGTCTGACCCTAGGCTGCCAGTCTCGTCTTCCTCTCATCTCCTCTTCAGGTGCATCTGTGAAAATAACTTTAGGAATTTGACAGCGCAAACTACTTTTGCCATGCAGGACTTGAAATTGTTTATACCCCCACACCTATAGTATGGGAAATTATAACATGATGCATTGTGTTCATATTAAAAAAGCAAGTCAGCTTCTTAAAATTCAGGCGGGTTAAGTCAAATAGAATCCAATAGCTTGAAAAGGCCAAGCGGATTCATTGTATTTTTGACGTTTTCAGTTATTATTTCATTCTGCATATTTGAATTGGTTGAGAGTTTTAATTACCTTATCTTTCAGGAGGAATTGGTTCACTTATGCCAAAAATAGCATTCACTGACTTTGTTGTGAAATTTCACTGGCTGTCCCTTTTGCAACATCATAATCATAGTCCTGGAAGTTTGTATGCAAAATATATGAAAATACATTACTCCTCCTTCCCCAAAATCAAGTGTTCAGAATGGCTGACAAGGGAAGAAGGTCCTCAGCTGGGCCCATATCACTTTTTTGTGAAAACGTGAGAAAAAGCAACCAAAAATTCATAAGCAGCTGCAAAAATAAAATTACTTAATATACACTGCCTATGATGACCAAGTATTTGCTTAATTAAGGTGACTGAATCAGCATGTGTTGATTCATACATACAAGTGTTGATCATGTTGGAAACATTTGTACTGATTTCAAAGCAACAACCTTTGTGATAGAAACACAAAGTGCATCCTTAACTATGGTATAATTTCTAAGTTTGGGAACTCATCCTGGCAAATCCAGTATCGTGTGGCAGAGTGAGACACAAATGGTACAACTATCTTTGCCCTCCATGATTTCTCAGAGACTCTTGACACCATTGATCATGGCATACTTCTGGACTACCTATAGGGACTAGAAGAGGGGGGGGCATTTAGTGTTGCGGTGGTTCTCCTCCTTTTTCCATGGTTGGTCCCAGGCAATGTTGATGAGAGGGAGAGGCAAAGCAGATAACAGCTGTGCCCAGGAGGGCCTTTGCACAGATTTATCTTGTGCATCAATTTCCCCTGTTCCTGTACCAGGAGGCCCTCCTCACAGTCTCTCACACTTTGGTCACCTTGTATGTGGATTGTTGCAACGTGTTTTACATAGGACTGCCCTAGAGAACCATTCAGAGACTGCAGCTGGTCCAGAATAAGGCAGCACTGGCAGTCATAGGCATGCCTGGGTATGTCCATGTAACACCTCTGCCCCATGGGCTGCTCTGATAACCAGTAGGGTTCGGGGTGCTATTCAAGATGCTGGTTATCACCTATAAAACCCTTCATGGCATTGGGCCTGGTTATTTTAGGGACCACTGTCACCTGTGGTCTGTGCATGTCCTGTACGATTAGACAGAGTTGGCATGCTTCAGACCCCATCAGTGAAACACTGTCACAGAGCCAAGGATCAGGCCTTCTCTGTCACAATGCCTGCCCAGAGATTCTGTCACAGTCACCCCACAGTTTGAATGGCCCCTACCCTGATCTTGTTTAAGCAAGTCTTGAAATTCTGGCTCTTTTCTCAGGCCCTGGGCTAGGGAGCACAGCAGGCCTCTTGGGAGTATGTGGTGGTGAGAGTTATGATTTTATTGTTCTCTCTGGATGTCTATTGTTCTTTAATAATAATAATAATAATAATTTATTAAATTTATATGCCACCCAACTCCCAGCAGTTTACAAATTATTAAAAACATTTAAAAACAAGGGAACAAAAGAAAAGAAGCAAAGATAGCAGCAACAAAAAACTCATTTGAGACCAAAGAAAAAGAAGAAAAGGGCTTCAGACACCTTTTCAGAGGCCTGGGCGAAGAGCCAGGTCTTCAGGGCCCTTTGAAATACCAACAAGGTAGGGACTATTCAAATCTCTGGTGGAACCTCATTCCAGAGAGCAGGTGCTGCTGCAGAGAAGGCTTGCTTCTGGGGTCCTGATAGATGGCATTGTTTAATCAAAGAATCCCAGAGTATGCCAACCCTGCCAAATTGAATTGGCCAGGCAGATACTATGGGAGACAGGCAGTCCCTCAAGTAACCAGCCTTACCTTTATAGTAGCGACCAGAACCTTGAATCACACCTGGAAAAGCAACCAGTGCAGCTTGCAAAGCAGAGGCATGTCCATCTCTGCCCACACCACCGCATTCTTGTAATGGTATGTGGGAAAGACCTTGGGAGACTGGGTGAAGAGATGCTGCCTAGGGAATGGTCAGATAAGAGAGGGCTCTTGCCCGCAGCTGGGGCAAGAGACTCAGAAGGGACCCTCCCTAGTTTCTTGGGCTGTAAAGAAGACAGTGGGAGAACTGTACTTTCAGACTTGCAAGATTATGTTAATGTAGCTTTACAATAAAGTAGAATTTGCTTATCTGGTCGTGTTTCCTGTCTGGTCTACCTCATAAGGCTGACAATTCTGGACCAATATTTTTGACTGTTGTAATATTGTGCACTGCTCAGAGTTGTTATGGAGTTGGTCCACCTTAGAAATTTAATAAATAAATATCTCTATTCCCAAGAAACTCTAAAAATGCATGCAACTGAAGTAATCCATCATATTCTTAAAGACAGTAGAACATAGACTAACCTAAATAATAATTAATGCACCTTGGTGTAATTTTGCATTGCCTGTTGCAATGCCAGGTCCGCAAGAGAAATCACATTCATACTCCTAGCAAAAAAAAAAGGAGAGCCTATTTCTGGTTAAAACCTCCATCATAAAGCACAACAAGCCACTAATACAAACTCAGTGTTAAATTGAGGATTAAGAGTGCAGCCTTGTGCACCTGGATGTAAGCTTGTTATTCAGTGTTACTCACTGATTTCATATTTCAGCTTAAAAGCAGGTTGAGTTTTAACCAGACATGTTCAGGCAGCTAAAATGCAGTATTTAGCTTTTAATTAAAAATGCAAGCCCATCTTACAAAAAAAAAGGGGGGCTATGATTAAAGTGCTAGCATGAAGTAGTACTCCATCAAAGAGGGGGGGGGAGAGTCATTATCTTCTATCTGATTATTCCTTAATCTGATGACTTCCTGTATGTTTAGCCATCATGAGCTGCAAGAAACTTAGAAAGCCCTACACAGCCATCTGGGGAAAACAGCATCTCAGAGCTGTGCTTCTTTGCAATCTCCACCCATCATCCCACTGTCTCTGAGCCTGTGCAAAATGCAGTTTGCTACAGAGTAATTAAAGTTCCTTTAATATGCTCTCGATTAGGGCAGAGCTTAGAGCCATCTCCAGGAGTTGGGTTTGATCGTAAGAAGTGAAGCACTCTTTTCAAAAAACAGTGTCTGTGATTCTTCTTTGGATCATAGTATGATGAACAAGGTGAGCATTAAGCAGTAGGGTTAACATAATCTGTGGAGTATTCCAAACTGGAATTCCCTGCAATCTGATTATAAACCCTATCTTTCTGGGAGGTAGATTGATTAGGCTGGGTGGTAGATTGATTCGTTTCATGAGAATTGCATAGAGAGGGCTGTATATTCTACTGGTGCACAGATTATATATAAACAAGCAAACAATTCATCATGGTCCAGCCTCCTGTTCCCATATGTAAGATCCATTATGCTTTTATTCTGATGTAGGAATGCATCCAGGGCCACAGAATGAGAAGTGTTGGGGGGAGGGGCACATTTTCAGCTCTTCTCCAAACTGTATAAGGTCACCTGGCCAAAACTCGACTGAGTGCTTTTTTGGCCAAATGCCATGCTTAAAGGCAAAAATTAAAACAGTGGACTGATTTGAAAGATCCAGGGCTCCTTTCCATCCTTGTTCAACCAAGCCAGCCTTTGAAGGACACTGCAGTTCCAGAGCATTGAGATGCTGCAAAAAGAAAGAAATGCGAAGTCCAAAATTGGACCATGAACTGGAGGCTATTTTGGCAATGCTGCTGTTTCAACTTGTTTTAATTAACAGAGAATGCTCTATGCTTGCCTGCGTTTTCCTGGGTCCCTTCCCAACTTCTAAAAAGTTACACATTTTCCTGAAGGGAGGGGGCCTGGCTGTTTTCTCTTCTGCCCACCAAACACGTTCCTCCCCCCATTGCTTCCTTGTCTTGGACCTGTTCTGTTGAGGATTGAACAAGGTCCCTGGTTAAATTGATCCATTTTCAGGCTTCTGCCTGTCTTTGTGGCTTTCTCTTCTTTTGCAGACCTAAGCAAACCAGTTGAGCCAACTATTGGTGTGACTTAAGTAATTTTTAGAACTGTAAATGTAAGTGTTGGGATGGAGGAAAAACGGCGAGGCATTTGATGCTTGAGGAGAACCCAATACAAGGGTTCATATGTCTCATTTTTATATCACTTTTTTCTTGGTGTTTGAAAAGAAGGTAACTTGCGTTGGACATGTTTGTGGGATGTATCCATGGCTTTTCATTCTGAGCTCAGGCATTCCATTTTATGAAAGGGTGTTTGCTGCACCTTTCTAGACAATGTGATTTGATTTTTTCCTTGCCAATGCAGCTTTCCACAACAAAGAAATGGCCCCTTTTAAAATTCTGCCCCTGACTTTGAAGCTCTAAAAATGTTGCAAGAATAAGCCTAGTTGGGGCAGACAGAGGGTGGTCTGGTTCTAATCATGGAGCAGCTCTGAATGGGTTTGTTTTCTGCCATTCCTTTGGCTTGGAATTCCAGATACTATTAGGGCTCCCACCTGCTATAATTTTTCTGCAGCTTTCCTGCCATTCAGTCGATTTTTCCCCTCGGTTGGCATGCTGTGCACAAGTGATTGTGTGCTTTAAGACATCAGGTTTCTGTTAAGTCAATGGAAAATGCAATGGTTAAATGTAAGATCTTTTACATCCTGAAGCCCCTGTGGAGAAATGCATATAAAAAAACCCAATCACCTGAACAGCAGTATAATTAATTGCAGAAATCGCTTGGTTCACCCTAATTCAGATAATCTTCAAGGAGCCAACATAGACTTACATTAAACATGCTTTTGCACTTTGGCATGTTCTTTAAAGTGCAAATAAAAGTTGCTGGGAGAAGTAGTGATAATTATCAGGATTATTGCAGGCAAAGAGTAGAAATGGAACACTTTCCTTCACTGCCCCAGGCTTGATGAAAATAACTTCTCTGAAGCCTCTATTTCCAATGGAAGAAAATTACCAGATGGTTGGTGAGGAATTTCCTGCCACTGAAAACAGCAGCTTTAGAGGAGTGTTGTCATTAAGACTTCATCAAGAGGAGGAAGAGTTAATCCCCCATATTAACATTCACCTATCCCCTAGAGTCAGACACGACTGGACTTAATGTCAAGGGAAACCTTTACCTTTACCTTTACTATTCCACAGATGCTGCTTGCATTTCACAAGTGCACTTCACATGAAAAGATGCATTTCTAGCAAAGCTGTGAGTGTGTATCGAAGAGCCACTGCTAAAAATCATCTCAAACAAGATACTCTTACATTACTATTCATGTTCCTCTGAATGAGTGGAAAGATAGTATACTGCGCATGTGAATAATTTTTCCAAAAGATGTTTCCTTTTATTTAACCATGCCATCATCTTCACCTTCCTTTACTTAAAGCTCTTGATAAAACAATTGAGGTTCAGTTTACTGAAGTTGAGAGGCCAGCATTGTTGAACGATTTAACAAACATCTGTTGCAGATCTTCTCATTTGGTTCAGGATAAAGCTGGTCTGGTATTTTCTGATATTAATTATACTGCTGTCCAGGTCATCTGGTTTTCTCTTTACACATTTCTCAGCAGGGGATTTTCAAAGACTGTAAAGGAGATCAGATTTAAATACCATATTTTCCATTAGCAAAAAAACCACAGTCTCAGTGCCACTATCACTAATGTATATGGCTTTTCTACAAGGAGGGAGGGAGGGGTGAGGGGTAAGCAAGCAAAGAACTAAAACTAATTAAAGAAATTCCTAGAGAAAAATGGACAAAGGGATGAAATATCACCAATCCATGGAAACTAGGAGTAACAGCCCACTCCTGGTTTTTTTTAATCCTCTGAGCCCTGTGATCAATTAGATTAATTGTACCTGATCTGCCAACTCATCTCCTTTTGTAATTCATAGATAGCAGTTTAATGTTTTTTTTAGAAAAGAGAAAACAATTTCTCTCCTCTCTTGGTCAACAAAAAGACTGTTTAACAGTGGAGGGCCCATCCCCAAGGAACAGGAAGGCAGGTCTAAAAGTCTCTTCTTAGCATCATATGATTAGGAATCATAAAGCAACTGAGTCCAGTCCAACACCCTGATCAGTGCAAGAATCTAAACTAAAGCATTTTGACAGTGGTCTCCTGCCTCAAATGCTCAGTCTTCTTCGACATAACTGGAAAGTCAAGTTTTCATAAGATTCCTTGATTCTCCAAGGATGGTGCATAAGGGAAAAAGCAGAGAAAATTTTGTTTTCCAGAGTTCTCTTTATGCATCTTTCCCATTGGCAAAATTGTTAATAATCAACAAACCTATGGAGTGGGCATTCAACTTTCACAGAGCATAAGACTGCTTGAATTTTCACCTATCCGAAGATAAAGACTACATGACATCAGTCTTTGCAACTGATGTTTCCAGTTTTTGGAGCTGTAACATAAGACATACTGAATGTCCCCCTGTCTATACCTCCAACATAGTTAAGACTGTTTTTCTACTTTTTATCATGGATTGGTCAGGTGTTCCTTTCTAGTTTTATTAGGAATTGTAGAGTTAGACTTGTTGATGCAATATTTTATGGCATTGGAGTCCCAATTCCTAATGCTGGTAATAGCTTATAAAGCAATAAATGGTTTGGGGCCCAGCTACCTGAAGGAGCACTCCTTTCCATATTGGTCTCCAAAAACTCTAAAATTTTCCATTGAGGGCCTTCCCAGATATTCTCATCCAGGGGGGATTTATGTGGTTCCCAAGGAAAGAGCTTTTGGGTGGTGCCATTTGGTCTTTGATATACTCTTCCCAGATACTCTCTTAGGTCCTACCTTATGGTCATTTTTGTGTGCAGTGAAGACCTTGTTATCCACCCAAACCTGTTAAAAGCTACTTTAATGTTTGTAATGACTGCCTATTCAAAATGATAATCAGACTCACACAGGTATTCTATGGATTTCTAATTTAATAATGAATAGTATGCAGAAACACAGGCAAAGCTGAGAATACCAAAAGCGAGGGATTTCTCCCAATTAATTCCCAAGCAATCTCAAACCCCTCCCCCCAGAATCAGTACAATTCCATCCCCCTGCAGGTGTTCCTAAAGGTTGCTGGCAGTCTTCGGGTAACATCCTTGACCAGTTGAGATAGCCCAAACATGCATCCCTCCAGACTCACATCATCCAGCTCGCTGCCTGGCACCAAGGAGCAGTAGCAGCCTGCTCCTGTACAACAACACGTGTCAACACCAGCATGGCATGGGAACTCGTTGTGATGTTTCAGGAACATTGGAACAGGAACCATGACATTCTGCCCCCCCCAAAATTAAAAAGAAACGAAAAGAGAGTACAAGTTACTTTAATGTCATGATTTTATGCTGTATTTATTATCATCATTATTGGTGATTGCTTGATTATATGCCTTCAAGTCAGTGGTGACTCTTAGGAACTACAGTGCATATATAGATTTTCTCTATCCTATCCCCAATCTGGTCCTTCAAGTCTTTCAATGATTCACCTATCACCACTGTAACTGAGTCCATTCACTTTGCCGCTGGTCTTCCCCTTCTGTTTCCTTCCAGCTTTCCCAGCATCAGAGCCTTCTTCAGACAGCTAGGTCTTTGCATAATGTGCCCAGAGTAATTGGGGCCTGCTTATTTGTGCCTCAAATAAAAACTCTGGGTAAATTTTTTAGATGAGCCATTTGTTTGTTCTCTTGCCTGTCCATGGTGTTCTCGGGAGTCTTCTCCAACACCCAACTTCCAAAGCATTAATACTCTTTGTACCCTGTTTCATCAAAGTCCAACTTTAGCATACATAAAGCATCACAGCTGCCATTGCTTGCACTGTTGTGATCTTTGTAGGTATAGACACATCAGGGCACCTGAGTATCTTGTCTAAGGCCTTCATGGCTACTTGACCAAGTGCAAGTCTGTGGTGCATTTCTCACCTCCTTGTTCTTTTATTGTGCTGGTTGATCCTAAAAGGCAGAAGCAACCTACCACTACAGTGTTATTATTGGTACTATTGATTTTTATCTTATGTGTGCATTGTTTTCTACTGAGACTGTTGTATGTTGTTTTTATGCTGTATTTATACAGTTCTGTATTTTTAGATGATTTATTGAGAACTGTTATTGGAATATAATAAACACACTATGGTTCACGGGATAGCCTTATTGGCTTTTAGTTCATCAAGTCATAACAGCTTCAGTTAAGGAATGCAGTTAAAGGTCCAAAATTCTATAGCAGATGAATTAGCACTGAAAGGACTACCTGAGACCTATTGATTAAGATAGTGTAATTCAGGAAATGATGAAAAAAAGCATATTTACCAGATCTTCAGTTCAAGGTCTTTGCTGCATTGAGATGCTATTTGTAACAAACTTCAGCTACTTTAGTTTCAGTCAAGCCAATATTTTTTATCAGCAACTCCTACACCAAAGAACAAATGATAGTTCACATTCCCTGTATTTTGTCTCTGACTTGCTTTTCACATTTTTTCTAGCATTCTCTGGGGTGGTATTGCTCAGTCTATTGGGCAACAATGTGTGTGCCTCAATCTCAAACACTGCAGATAAATCTAAGCAGAATTTCCAAAATGGTGAAATATGGTTTGAAAAGGAAGTATTGTCTCTTTCAGTTTCAGCTTGTTATCTCAAATGTTCTTCATTTTTCATTACTCTGACTAGTGTTTCCCCTTTAGCTCTACATTTTGCCACTTGGCAGATTCGACATACATTTCAAATGTTTGCCAGAAGAAATATTGAGAAATCTTTGAGTCTGCACACAGAAACAGGTACAAGCTTATCTTCATGCTAATTTTTAAAATGGTTACTGTTTTCACAGTTCCCCATTCCGCAAAGCTAGAGCCCTGTACGCTTGTAAAGCAGAACATCACTCAGAGCTGTCCTTCACTGCAGGGATAGTCTTTGATAACGGTGAGTATCCAAGTGGGATTGTTCCCTACAGTGGAATAGTGGGTTGGATGTGCTAACATCTTGTGCTTGGCATTAAGGAATGTAACCTAAGATTTGATCCTTTCAGAACTGGTGATAAGGAAAAAATGGTACTTCCTTGCTTTCTGAGGCATACCAAGAGCACTGACGCTGCTGTTTTCAGTCTGAATTTTTGTAACTGTAGGTAAAGGTAAAGGTTTCCCTTGACGTAAAGTCCAGTCGAATCCGACTCTAGGGGGCGGTGCTCATCTCCGTTTCTAAGCCTTGGAGCCGGCGTTGTCCATAGGACACTTCCGGGTCATGTGGCCAGCATGACGACTCGGAACGCCATTACCTTCCCGCCGAAGCGGTACCTATTGATCTACTCACATGTGCATGTTTTCGAACTGCTTGGTGTGCAGGAGCTGGGACTAGCAACGGGAGCTCACCCCGCCGCGCGGTTTCGAACCGCCGACCTTCCGATCGACAGCTCAGCGGTTTAACCCGCAGCGCCACCGCGTCCCTGAGAGCTAGTTAAATTTCTTTTAAAAGGATAAATGAGTTGAACTCACTAGAGAGAAAACTTCTAGGGATGAAGAGACACGTTCAATATGGGGAGATGGAGACACAGAACATGCAGCATCTAATTTCTGGGTGTGAACATTTGGAAACGCCAGCCAAATGCACATTCTTAGAGGAGCATTTCCAACACCATAGATCTTAATGCAAGTTAATGCGAAATAAAATTACAGCAGCCAAAACAGAAAGCCTTCCAGCCTTAGTTTAAACCCTGCCAATGAAAGAGAGTCTACAACCTCCTGAATCAAATGGCCCCGTTATCAACAGCTTCAACCATTAGGAAATGCTTAAAAAGAAGTGGTAGACAACCAGCAGGATGCACAAGTCCCTTTGAGCAGGGCCTTGAGTCCTCCAGTACCACATGGCTGGGATTTTGCAGCACAATTTCCCATCCTAGACGTGCTATCTTGGAAGGAAGGCATGCATGGGCTGCATTGCTAGTGCTCACATTGTGATAGATGTAAGCATCTACCGAGGGAGCATGGGATACAACAAACATCCCTTGCTGGCAATGCAAGTATTTTTGATCATGAAAGCCTAGTGAATCCTGTGAGAACTTAGAAGCAGCAGCTGGTAGAGGTCAGAGCTGCAGCCAGCAATTCATGGAGACAGAGCTGAGTTTGCAGTAATGTAAGATTCCTGGTTTTGTCTCTGGGCTGACCCATTCCTTCAGTTCCCCCCATCAGTGCACAGTTCCCAAAGGGACACACTAGGAACCAAGGAAAAGGAGATGGCATTGAGAGCTGCACGTGGTTTTCAGGCATTCTCCACCTCAAATATAATAAATGTAGTTTTCTGTATATAGTTTTTTGGAAGACTGCCCATGTTTATGAAATATATTCATTACAGATACACACACACACACACACACACACACAGACAAACATATACTGGCCTATTTGTTGTTCCTTGAGTGGTCACATGACTTCCCACTTGTTAATATTTTAAAATGGTTTCATAAAATACGAATACTGTTTCTTTGTTTCACTCATATAGATCAATGTCTAAATCTCAGAAAGAAGTGCTCCTTTGTTTTGCTTGATTAGTTATAAGAAGTACTTGGCTATCTTTAAAAGAATGGAAAATAAACTAGGTTCAGTATTGAAACAAAATGTTTTAATATTTACATAACTTAGTTCAGCTCTCATTCTGAAAAGGGTTTTTCTTTTGAGCAGGTGCTTTTTCCTCAATTCCTTTGCCTTTATATACATGTCAGTTAGAATGAAATATGAAAGGTGTGCAGATTAGGATGTAAAATAGAAAAGGCATGCAGATTAGAAGCAATCTTGTCAGCATCTATCCTCCTAGTCAAGGACTTATTGAAATAAAATCATAATTTCCATTTGTTAATCTCATTTATCATACAGTGTGTATATTAATTTGCAGAAAAGCCTATCTGAGGAGTGGGTGGGATTACCAGTAGAGTAATCATAAATGTTAAGACTCTGAAGAGAGTGTCTGCTTGCCTCATGGACTGGAACTGAGATACCATTAACAGACCAGGGTAAATGGTCCTGATTCACTCCTGGGTCCCTAATGTGATTCAAGAAACAGAATTCTGTCCTCACTGGACACATTCTCCCTTGTTTCATTAAAAGAAAACCTTATCCTCACCATGCCTCCATTCTTTAACTGATAACGTGATTGGAAACAAATCATTGTGATGTTGCCATGTCTCTTTGTATCTTCTCTCCTGACTAGCCTACAGTCCAGAATTTCTGTGGAGACAGGTTCAAGCTCGAGATTATAGGAGTCATCACCACATGACTATGCAGGACCTACTGTACTCTAAAAAGAGGTAGAAATAGGCTAGCTGCTTGTGTATAGAAGCTGAGAGGAATTACATTCCTTTCCCTGACCTCCAACATGAAGCTTTCTCAGCCACCACTTCAGGTGACAGCAGCCCCAGTGTCTCTCAAGCCAGATCACAGCCTTTTATGTGAGTCCAGCATGAATTGTCACAGTCACTTCATTTTGGCTAGTCTTTTGATTTCTGCACTTGCTCAGACCAGTGTCTAAGAATCCTGTCCCCATAATCTTGCTATCTTCTTCTAAATGCTGCTGATCTGATCACAGGATCACTTGGATATGAAGACAGATCTGTTGATGATTGAATCCAATGCCCCTCTCTTTGAGCCTTACCAAAGTATTTAAGATAAGCAAGCAGCAAAGGATTTTAAAATGTTTTCCCCAACCTATCTAATTTTCTGGTTTTATGAAACTTGAGCTAACCTGAGCCAGCCTTATTCTGGTTTTAGGCCAGTAGATTTTTTATACAGTGAGGTCGTAGAATATGCACAATTTTAATATTAGGTGTAGGTATTGCAGGAAACATTATCTGTAAAGAGAAGAAATTGTTCTTCCAGAAGGGTTAAGGATTAGGCTATTATTGACTTACCTGATTCTTGAAAGTTGGGAACAAAGTATTCAAGAGGAAAAGAAAGTACAACATCATTCATATATGTGAATTAAAGTTTTCTCATAGTGTGTCTTCTTGCAATATGCCCTGGAACATTATTGTTGGATCCAGATTTCACCCCAAAGAGGGATCCATGCTTAATTATCAAGAATAGACAGTGTGTTTAATTTACAAAATACCACGTATAGTGGCTGACTCATCAACACCTGATCTCTATTTCTACTGACCTCTGACTTGGAACCAATTATATCTTAGTAATAATTCAGACTGAGGCATCATGGTATAAGTACTTTTTTTGTGCTAGAGGATATTGTTTGCCTTATGTTCAGAGAGTTTAGTCCAAGATCACCCCAAGAAACAAAGATGACTCCATTACTTTCAACAACTTTCTAAGGGTGTTTATTCTGAAGTCTTGGTTCATGTTACCCAGCTGTCCTTGTGTTTAATGTCTTCTTAGAATTTAAATCAGTAAAGGAAGTGCTTTACCAAAGACAACTATAGGAAGTCTCTTTAACGAGTAGGTCACCAAGAGATTTTTGTATAAAGTCCTGTTCACTCCCAAGAGTGGATTTTATATTATCTGCATAGAAACAGCAATGGCTTCTTGATAATATTTCCTTCCTTTTTTCCTTCCTCCTCCTGTGGGTAACATGAATGGCCAGGCTTATGTAACCATGTTGTCATTAGTGTTTTCATAAACAGGAATATAATTTCCTAATGCTTGTTAACTACATAAATACAGAAAGCTAAAAAAAAGCTAGGAGGATGGTAGAGAAAGGAGGTTGTAGGGAGAAATATAACACAGAGGAGAATTTTAGTTATATAGGCCACAATGGGAAAAGAAAGTAAATTAAACCTCGGTGCTATAGAAAAGGAAATATTTTAGGGGAACTACAAACACTGTCTTCAGAAAAAGAATAAAGAGCATGAACTCTCCCTGTGGCTTGAACCTCCCCCTGAAAGAATGCCAAAAGACATAAAGCTGTGTCGATCAAAGGATTCTTCTTAATTTTATTCCTCTTTGGTCTCTTCCTCTTCAAAATTTAGGTTGTAAGCTATGTGGTACAAGGTGAAGGGTAGTCTCTTTGTTCATAAGTTTCTGTTTGAAGTTCTATTAACATTGGAGATGCAGGTTATTTACAGTTGGTAGTAGAGTGACCAAATTAATCCTTGAAGAAATTAAACAGAAGAGATGACTGCAGACCATAGAGAGTAGGTAGAAGCTTTTTCTCTTCCAGGGTAGAAAAGTGTGGGGAAATGATGAATTCTGAACTAGTATTTCTGTATGGTTGTGCTAGTGGAATTAAATGGCAATATGACCACTTGTCTTCTTTCTGAGATATACTGAATCACTGACCTAACTCTCTGTCTATAAATGAAAGCTGTAAAGCCATCTGTTCATCTGGACAGTTCCTCTGCTCTGGGCCATAGTCTGAGTCTTCCCACACCTACGTCTTCTTTTGAATCCCCATATAAGCAGCAGCATTTGTATCAATTATTTCTAGGGAGTTCTTCAAATAAGTTTAATACAAACTTGGATAAATTTTGGTATTAGGTCCTATCATCACTTTTCCCTCTAACAGTGGAGAAACTATAATCCCATCCCAATATTTTCATATTAAATCGGAATGTCCTTTTGATCCTGTCACCCCATAGCTTATTGTTTATTCCTTAAATAAATATTCCTTCCTCCTTTCAACAGACAAGAAGGATATTCTTTCATCTGCTTGGGCTTCCTAAATTGACAGGGATGCACTCTAGGCATAGAAGCCAAAATGGTTGCCTCTTCAAACCAGGAAGTTTAGACCTAGCTTCAAAGGATAGGTAATACTACAAGCGTCCAGGAATAATTCCGAGGTTCTTCCTATTCAAGAGGGATGCTGTTATGTTCTAATTCAATCTGTGTCCTCCTATAGCTGAGAAGAAACTTTTTTTAAAGTACAGCTATAAGTTGTATAAACTTCACTCCATGCTAAACATATGTTTAGTATTTAATAAATTTGTGCTTGTGGTTAAGCTGTAAAATGAAAGTAGGATGGTAATGACTGAATTCAAGTTATGGACAGGAATATGGAGTGAAATCTATGCTGCTCCATTTCCTTACCAATCTGCACTCTAAAAATTTTTCTCAGCTCTACTTCTGATTTTGGAGCCAGGCTGAGAAACAGGGTTATAAATCAACAAAACATTGAGTAGTAAAAAGACAGAAGACATTGTCCCTTCCCTTTCTTCACCCGTACTCTATCCATACCCACAAAGTCACTTCAGAGCAAAACATGTGCATGTACAGGACATCTTCATCATGCATCTAAAGGCCCCCACTTTTCCGGCCTTCCAGAAAGGGGTGAAGACCTGGCTCTGCCATCTTGCTTGGGGCAGGAGGAGGGGTAACCAGCCCTGGGGGTGGTTAGTGCCCTGAAGAGGCCCTCGTGAAATACATGAATTTAAATTTAGAGCTTTTAATACCTCCATCTTGGATTTTATATTTTATAATTATATTTTATTTAAAAATACTATTTTTATTGTATTTTAATCTGTATTTACCTTAGTTTTATTGTAAACCACCCAGAGTCACTCTTTGAGTGAGATGGGCAGTGACGAAATTCAAGGAAGGAAGGAAGGAAGGAAGGAAGGAAGGAAGGAAGGAAGGAAGGAAGGAAGGAAGGAAGGAAGGAAGGAAAGCATGGCATGGCATGGCATGGCATGGCATGGCATGGCATGGCATGGCATGGCATAGCATAGCATAGCATAGCAAATCACTGGGAGGAAGTTCCACAATCAAGGGGAAATTAACAAAGAGGATCTATGGGGTGTTAGAGATCACCACCTGTTCATTTTCCAAGTCTTTACAAGATCAGTTTAAATGAAATTGCAATCCTTTTTGTTGCCTTAACCTTTTCAAATCAATGCTGATATTCATAGCCATTCTGTCTTGGGCATACCTATATTTTTGCCACTGTATGATGACCATGAGAGCTTGTGGGCCAATTGCCAAGTGTCCTTTGCACCCGCTCACAGAATCTGTTCCCCACAGCATCTAACCCTTTCTGGTTATGACTTAACAACAACAATACTATCTTACCCTCTACAAAAAGTCAATAAAATGCTAACATTTTCCTTCCCCACCTACCCCATCACCATTCATACTGTATGTGCTACATTTTTATAGCACAAATTTGCTTAGGGAAAGCAGATTGATTGTAAAAAATGTAAATAAAACTCTGGATGTGGGAGCGTTAAGACATGGCAGTATATTAATAAACCTGCATCTAGAAGCCCTTGAGTGGGTGCCCTTTTAGGCTGCCAGCTTGCTGATAGGGCATTCACCTTGAAGAGGAATCCTCCTGAGTAGTAGTGATGAGAAATGAAATAAAATTGGGTATAAACAGTACATCCACTAATACGAGGAAATAGCTCTACGGGAAAACTCTAATGTTATGAGGTGGGGGAGGAGAGGGAAGTTAATTGTACGTGTTGTTTTGCCCTGGTTTCAGGTAAAATGTAATATTGGAACTCCACACATGCAGTGAGGTGAGGTGTGGTGAGGTGAAACAAATGTCTCCTATGGAAAACAAACTGCCCCGTAGACTATAATAGCACTGATGAGTTCATGTTACAGCCATACTGGTAATAGTGTTCATTTCAAATGAGAAACTGTGGCTCATTGCTGTCTGCTTAGATACAGCTTAATTTTGAGATTGTGAAGCCAGCCAGTAGATGGAGCATTCCTCTGGTGGACAAAAAGAGACATCTGGAAAACCTCTGCAAGCTTGCATGCCTGTTAGGTATGCTTTTGGCCTTCGGGGCCATTCTGAAAGGCTGGTCAGAATCATGTGTGAATTAAAAGTTCAGAGGGATGCAAATGTGTATATCAGTGAATCACCAGAATAGCCATGCCTTGCTGCATGAAGATTCTCGTTTTGAAAGGTAGGAGAATATAGTTTTTGAGAGCTGAGAAAGAACACATTCACACAGGGGTGAACTGCATTGTATACCCCAATGTACAAAGCCCAAAGGTCACCTTAATGACAAAATGGTGTTATGTGTCTATCCCTGTTTCTTTCCTCAACTGCTCAGAATGAGAAACATACATGCTGTAGGTGTGGTAGAATTCCAGTTTTGTTTTAATATCTGAGATCTATAGATTTAATAACCTGTATATCTCTTTCCAGTTCATCCATCTCAAGAACCCGGCTGGTTGGAAGGAACCTTGAATGGGAAAATAGGATTGATTCCTGAGAACTATGTAGAGTTCCTATAACTGGACATGTTCATAAACAACCCTGCTGAGCTTTACATGGTATCCATGACAACTGCTGATTAGAGTATTGTAGATCATTTGCTGTTTACAACTGTGAAAAGCAAGGTGAAGGTCTCTGATACCTGTTCAGAAGAATGTTCGTGTAAATAAGAATGCACATTTCTCTTTAGGTAATGTATTGTTTGCACAAAAATGAAGCAGACAAAGCTGGAGAAGAAACTGGTGAGGACTAGAAGGGCTTCCGTGGAGATTGTTCAACTGTGAGAAGTGTTATGCCACATTTCAAATTACATTTTGTCCTAGACAAGATATTAATAGGATATGTGTAAATGTAGTAGCTTAAATTGAGCATGATTACTGGAGACAATTTAACTGGAATTCTGCACACACACAGACATACACCCTCTTCCCCCACTTCCCTCCCCCAAAAAAAGAAAGAGGGAAAACAGGCAGAAATTGCAGAATTAGCTCTTTGGTGTCCTATATATGATGGCATCCAGGAAAGATCAGAAGGACAAAGATTTAGTTTTCCAATGCCTGGCAAAAACAAACATTGAATTTCCTGGGAAGAAAGCATGTCTGTCCCTTTTATCTTTAGCAAGTAAAAATAACATTTGTATTGATCAAGCCACTAATGGCTTTCTTTTGCAGAGACTGGCTGTCCTTGAGAGGGTTCACTCCATCCTCAGCATATAAATAATTCCTATAATGAGAAATGCATCACTGCATATAGACCAAAAACAGTACCCAGCAGTACACATGCTTTTACCTTGTTAATCTCCAAGCAACACATGGAACCAGATCTGAATATTTTCTACAGCTTGCATAGCGCTTGTCCTCCCAAAGAATCGTCAGCATTATGAAGCAGATGATGTTTTGGACCAAGGCTCATGAAGGCTTTCTCTCTCTTTTAACCAAAATGTTTTAAAAGGTTCTGGCTGAAATGTTGGCAATCTTTTCAAACAGGCCTATCCCTCCTAGGGGTCAAGAAGCAGCTTGTCGATATTGGCATTTAAGCAAGTGACCTGGGTTCTTTCTGTTGTCACTTACCAGCACAAGTGGAAACAAGCACCCACATTTTCTAGTGCATTTTTTGGTTTTGGGGATGTGGGTTACTTTTGTCCTTCACTGCTGTTTTCTGAAGTGGTGACTCCTGTTTATTTGATAGGTTGTCCTGTGGGCCACAGTTGCTTTGCACACTCAGCTCTCTTCACAGCTTGTATTTATTATGTAGCCTAGTAACAGTGTTGAAACACACACACACACACACACTCTCTCTTACAACTTAAGTGTCTTTCAGTAAAGGCTGTCTTGGTGAAATGTCTATTTAGGGCACACTAACCTTTATCTGAAGTTGTTCTCCAGATGTATTGTACATTATTTTTCATAGTTGTAGATTTTACACTTAAGGAAAATCATATTATTTGAAAGCCAAACATTTCTGATACTATGTTTGTATTTTCTTTTAAATAGAAGTATTTAACTTGAAACTTTATGCTTTTTCCCCCACCTAGCTCTGCTGCACTCTCATACATTCATGGCCATAGAAAATTTTCTGCTTTAATATGTGCTTTTTAATTTAATCCTAAATTGTTCAGTGGTGACATAACTGTATTTTTCACTGACCTTTGTTTTAAAATTGAAGTGTAAATATGCAATTTGAAATATGTTGAAGTAAAAGATTTTTATATATACTGATTTTTATCAGAAGTGTAATAAACTAAATGTTCAGTGGACATTTGAAATGTATTTAACAGGAGATGCACAAGCAAGCCCCAGTGTATATGCCAAGGTTAGCGAACGTAGCCTTCCCTGCTCAATTTCATTTGATACCTTTTTTCTACAGAGGCTTGCATTAGGTTTTGCACATCTTTAATCTGTTATAAGGATTATTTCTTGAATGTCTTTGAAAGAGAATAACAGGTATTGCTGCCTGTTTGTGTTTAGTTCATTTCAAAGGCCTTGTGTTTACTGAGCCACTAACATGCATATTCCATGCAGTTTTCATCTCAGTTTGAATTTTTACATTTTGGGGATGCATGTAAAAGGCATTTCAGATTCCTAATGGTGGAATAATCACCACTCTTTGGGGAAGTTGCCTGTCTCTTTATAAAGCATGTACATTCACTTGCACATATAATGGGAGCAAGCAAGAATGAGTCTAGGGCTCACACACCATACTCTCTAGGAAGCAGATTCTTCATCACCATTTAATATTCTGTCAAGCCAGGGTTAATCTTAACTCTAGTATATTAAGAAGAAGAAGAATCCATTATTTGGAATTGGCTTGTTTCAAGCATTTTTGTGGAATGCAACTATAAGAATATTTCTGTTTTTCTTCAGAAATCTTCCCAATTCATGTGTTTTTACTTCTAGAGACTGGCGAATGGAGAAACATTTTTTAAATCCCGTCACAAAGCTCAAAGTGGAATGGATGCCATCTCATTTCTCTTCCAGAACCTATCCCCAAACCCTTATTTTCAAGTGTACATAGCTGAGTGTGGCCTAACTACCCCATATACTTATTTCTCCCACTTCTGGCATTGCTTAGTGGGAATAAAAGCAATTTAATGACAAAATGATGATTTTCAGAGCAAATAGAAGTTTTCCTCCCTCAGAAGCTGCAGTATGTATGTAACCTAAATAATATTACCTAATAAAATAAGTATATATCAAGTACTATCATACCACCTCAGATTATTATTTCAGGATTCTTTTTTTAAAAAAAAGAACAAATGTACTACGTACACTTTTAATAAAGGTGTATTTTCCATTATTAAGGCTTCCAAATATACCTAATGTACATAAGTTACAATATTTCAAACTTCACTGCTTGCTTCTTGTAACTGTTCATAATAATTGGGACTGTCTATCATAACTTTGCATATCTAATGTAGCCACCACTCAAAAAACCCCAGTAAACTATAGATATGCCATTTTTATCTCCCTTCCACTCTGCAAGATATGTTACACTAAAACAGAAAGAGGCGAAACATTCTGAAAGCAAAACTAACAATGTTTTAAAACCTGAGTCCTATTAACCCTTAATTTATGCCCAAATAAATTGTATTTACAATGGGCCTTGCAGAGGCAGCTTTACATGCTTTTTGCTCATTCTACAAAAAAAAAAAAAAAACTGGCATAAATGCAAAGAATCCTGTTTGTACTTGGATGGGGTAAGTTAATAGTAAGGGCTATGGAAAGATCCATGCTGAAAGTTTCTCTCCAAGACCACATCCCAAGCAGCCAGATTAGAACACAAAGTGGAATAAATGATGTCATCGTCAAATATCGAAAACGGAAGCTACGCTGGGCAGGACATGTCACGTGCATGTCGGATGGCCATTGGACAACAGCAGTTGCTGAATGATATCCAAGAGAAGTAAAAAGACCTATCGGCCGACCTCCAAAGAGATGGGAAGATCCAATAGTCAAGGACTTTGGCCGAACCTGGAGAAGAAAAGCCAGGATTCGAGACGAATGGAAAGCAAGCTGCAACCAGCAGGACTCTGTCTGGCAACAGTCTGGTCAATCAAGGTGATCAAGGTGAAGTTAATCCTAAGAAATATGCCTACTGATAACAATACCTTTGATAATTGAACTTTATAATTGTTATGTAAAGACGTAAGCTGAAAAGTCTTAACTGAAAAGATACATACGTACTGTCACAAAAAGGCATCTAACTTGTCTAGATGGCTCAGGGACTGCATTATTTTGACAATGAGAACCTAGTAACCCAAGCTGATTAAGGCTCATGCCAATAAGTAAGCAGATACTGTACTTCTACCATTTTTCAGGTTAGGTCTTTTTCAAAGGACTGTGTAAAGTTTTAACTTGGGCATTGTTCAATCCACACTCTTACATGATTTTTTTCCTAAGAGAATGCCATCTTCAGAAGGTTATTGGCTCAATTAATCTGAGAATTATAACACTTCTTTTATATATCCCAAACAGTCTAGACTTCACCTTGAGAGACTAGTAAGGAAAAGACACATATCACCTTCTGGGGAACATTCTCCCTCCCCCCACGGATTTTGCCACTGGACCAATGCTGCTCCCAGTTTCGGATCTGTGAACACATGCAAAGGAGATACAGAAGGATTCACAGTCGTACCACTGTACCACTTCCTGTCTCTTGTCTCCACTGTTTTCGGTCCTGCTGGTTGTTTTGTCTCAAGATTATGAGAATTGTGTGGCTTTTGGTTTTTTTTTAATAATTAGCAGATTTGAGACATTTCTTTTACTCTTTCCAATCTGATCTGTGAAAAGCAGGAAAGGACTTGTATCAGCTTGGTCTTTTTTCCTGCTCCAAAGACATGTGCTTCTGAAGCTACAGAAACAGGATATCATGGCAAGTAATTGGTAATCAATTTTTTTTTCTTTTTTTGGATAGCAGGACATCTGGACCCAATAAAAATTTCAGCTAGAGCATCTCTGCCCATTTGAGTCGTAATAAAGATTTGAATCAGGACAGAACAATGATGTCTGGAAGTGCTATTGATTAAGCAACTTTTTTTTTCCAGGCAAATGTGAAATTGCCTGTTCACCTTTCCAGATGGAGGTGTATTTCGGGATTAATCCTAGTGTAATGTACAAATCAACACAGTTCGATGAATAAGTTGCTGAGATGTTTTGTTCTGCAAATTGAGTAGGAATTTTGTGGTTCTTTGTGGCAGTTTTGCCTGGTGTAAATATTTATCTATAGCAGTATGACTAACATAACTTTCCCTTCATTATCTTGCAGCTTTAGATGGAAGGGTGGGGGGAGGTATCCAGAGAAAATTAAACTGGTTAAGTAACAAATTGGTAATTTAAACCATACAATATTTATATCAAATAATTACAGTACACAATTACACTTGATAGCTTAAAGAGCATGTTCCATAATGCCTAATTAAGGTAATCTAATGGATACTGTTCTGCAAATTTCTTTCTTCATTTCAGTTAATATTAAAAAATCATACTTACTGAGGGTAATATACAGTGTCTAATACAGAAACACATTTGTAGACAGCATCACTACATTATTTTTTTTCCTGATATGTTACAGTATTTATACTGTATTTGTACTATAAAAGCAACATTTGTTTTTTCATTCTTTTTTTTTAAGATTACATATACAATGAACAGAGTTCTCCCAAAAGAATGATTAAAACAAAAAGAAAAAAAAAAGCCTCTGACTTACCTGATGCCACCAATCTTTGTGAAGTAAAGTAGAATCAACCTGGTGAAGAGAAAATAGAAGTGGTAACCCAGCTATTTTTCCCAAATCCTTCCAGGGAGGAATGGTGCATGGATTGGGGAAAAGTTGGCTTGTCATTTAGGGGTGGCTAGATTCTAGATAATTTTTGTTCTAGAACAAGCTTCCTCAAATTCAGCTTACTTGAATGTGTATAATGAGGTGACGTTGTTGGCTACCAAGTTGTCATTCGTTCTGTACCAAAAATGCCACTGAAAGATGGCATAATATTGCATCATCAATTTTGCAGCCCGGGTTCTTTCCCCAGTACCTATCACCATACTTGGAGGCTGCAGCTGATAGCAGACATTGAGTAGAAGATGCAATATACTCCAAACAAAATGCATACTTTCTGTAGCACAGGATCTAGAATTCATTGCACTTCCATGGTTTCCATTCTACTGGGAAAACCAAAATCGCTTTGCCACATAAAAGGATTATAAAAGAAATTAAAAACTGGAGCAGCTAGTTTTTGCTCATCCCTTTCAAAGATAAACAAATAGAATTCTTATCCATTTCAACCCACAACCAAGTTGGCATTCCCACAGGAACCAAGAGGAGAGATTCAGTAAGTGCTCTCCAATGGGAAAACACACCATCCAGAAGGTCTGCAGAGCTTCACCGTTGCCAAAAGAAAATTGCTTTTTGGTGTGCACTTCAATTCTACTGCTGAACTTAAAATAAATTGGCACTTTTGGAATCTGTAGAAGTCTGGAGCTGCTATTAAATCAGCATAGACTCATGATGGCTTAAAGCTAAGACACACAAAAAAGGTAAAGATTCCCAGTGTTTCATTCATACAATAAAGATTCTTAAAGTTACATTAGATTTCTGGCACCTGAAAGACTGATTTCTTTAAAAAGAATTAGGCGAATCACAGTCTTACTTCATTAAATGCATGGAATATACTTCTCAGAAAAGGATATAATGTATATACGCACACGCACATGCACACACATATGTACAAACATGTATTGGGAAGGAGGGCAGAAGGAACTGGTAAGTAATAGTATTAATATTTAGGGTGTCACAGGCATTCCTGCAATAAGTACTTATCTAGCATAAATGGTATGAAAAGAATTTGGTCCTTGTTTAATAATCCCTGGAAAATGCTTGCAGTTCTCTCAAGAGAAGCCAGTTTTGGAAAAGAACTGGTGGAAACCTAAACAGGAGCTTGTGAAATATGGAAATCTTAAAGAAACATATTCTTAAGGAAGCTTTAACTGATAATGTAACACTTGCCTCCTGACAAACTGACGAGCTTTCAGGGCTTTAACTGTGCAAATAAAATTTGTCATTCTCTATGACCTGTGCTGACCCCAGAGCTGGTCTTTCCAAGGGCAAAAATAAAGTTAGCAGCAGGCTCCTTGACAAATCCAGGCTCCTTTCTTGCATCCATTATCTCCGTTGCTCCCAATAATCCTAGGCTGAATCAGCAGGAGGAATGTACTGCATGCAGCACCGTCTGCACAAGATTTATGGGAAATGTGTGCCTTATGTTAGAAATTACCTCATTGCTCCTGAGAAGCCCTTTTGTCAGGTCACTCCTTACAAGAAACTATGTCTGGCAGCTTTTCTGTCTCTGACATAGTCTATTTATCCAGCTAAGGAAATATTACAAGGGAAAATAAACCTGATGATATTTTTCCTTCCAGAAACATCTCCAAAAAGAGCTTAGTACACGGACTTTGACGTGTATATACAGAGAGAGAGAGAGAGAATGAATCCTGGCTTGCATAATTTTTTCTTTTCCTGTTCTGGGTGGGGAAATATTTGATTCTTCCATATGATGTAGATTCAAGAGAGTAACTTTGCAGAACCGTTAACGGAACTGTGTTGGAATGACCAAGAATTGGATGTTATCCTGAGACCTCAAGACCTGCCCAGTTGCAAGGCTGGGAGATTCCAAGTTGCTGAGGGCTTTTGCACCTGTTCTTAGCCATATCCATAGACCTCTGCTAGGCTGCATTCTAGGTATTCCTCTGAGGAGCTTCCTAAAGGAGTTATGGGTGAATCTTGAATCTTGGCCAAAGTTCCATCTTGGTTGGTTCTGCAGTATTAGTTGCTGCTTCAGAAAAAGCAGCTGGCTCAGTGTTAGAGAGCTATCCCTATAGCAGAAGTCACTCAGCCTGTGACCTTTCCAGACTCTGCCTGCACAGCCTCTCTTAGTGCTGCATCCATCAGGAGCTTAACATTAGCTGCTGAACTACGAGGGCAACAGAATTCTGGGCCATTTGTGATTCCCAGACGAGCACAAGGGGCTCAGATTCTGCTGATTGAGATCATCCATTATTACTTCAGTGAGAATTGGAGTGAGTGGAAGAGCTAGCGTTCTGGGAAGTTAAACCCTGTTATCAGACAGTACTGCTATGGCAGGAGGAGAGCGGGATGTATGCATGCAGTTGGGAGAAATGCGGCATACCATTCATGGAATAATATCTGGCACCCACTCGATCAGCTGTGCCTCCATTATGTGGCTTGCGAAGAGGTTTTTGACCCTGCTAAAGTCTACTTATCTAGCCAGCCCCTCCCTTGAGACTATTGTTTGTCTTGCTGTTCCTCCTGAAAAAAGCAAAATCCATGTAAGCTGATGCAACATAGGTGGAGCTCCATATGCGTTAGGTGTACATTAGATGGTGGGGACATTAGGCTCACCTTGGCCATCTCAAGGACTCCCTGAGTTCTGGATCGTCACTTCAACAGCCAAGCTGTTTGGGCAAGCGTGAGCCAGAATTGATTGACTGATTTTTATCCACTTCTAAAAGGCTGCCTGCCAATCACATTTTGGACTTTGCCACTTTCTTCTGAAGCTCCTTTTAGTGCTTTGCGATAGGATCGCTAATGGAAATGTATTTTTTGCTCAGGGATGTTGGGGGAGGGGTTAAAAAATCAAGATGGCAGCCATAGGATGTATCCTATCATATCCTGCCCCTTTTTATGTGTAACATGGTTGTGGCCACAGTCTTGAATGTTTGGAAGTACATACACACTGTGGACTCCCCTGTTCTTGGTTCAAATTAAGAATTGACATCTTTGCTTAGCAGCAGGAAAGAGATACCTGAGAGATGATCATCTGTTCCACAGAACAAAGCTGGAGCCTTTAGGGGAACTATTTGAACCTTGCCACACTTTCAGGTTTATTCAGACAAGATAGGCCCCGACCAAGGTGATATGCTATGCCAGGAGCAGCTGTGCAATTCTATCATCTTTATTCATGCCCTGGTAGTACCCTGAACAACTACTTCACCTTCTTCCCAAATGCTCTTGGCTATGGCTGACCTGCGGGGTGGACGAGGGCAGATGAATTTCTTGGCACAAGGCTTAATGGACCTTCTGTTGCTCGCTGCTAATTGCAGAGACTTTCCATGAACTTCTAGCTACCAAGAATGTGCAGGAGGTGAGAGGCTGTTGATGCAAGCCCACTGTATTGGAAATGTATGTGGATTTTGCAGAAAGCATTTGCAAGTTTCTTTTCTCAGTTTTTCCCAGCGGGGGTGTGGGGAGTCTTGACTGGACCTTGAAAGATGGCTATGGAAAAAATGCCAGTGTGGGCTATACAATATTGATTTTAAACCAGCAGTTTTAAAATGGAGACATAGAGGTGTCTGATTCGGTTGCTGATGTGATGTTATGATTAGAAGGTGCATTATATTTTAACGACTTCAATTAGTGAAATTGGAAAGCTTTAAGCAAGTGTAGCTGAAGAGGTTTCTGCTAATTAGATTTAATAGACTTTAATATTAATAACCAAATTCCTGATTTGTTTTGTTTTGTTGCCTGGTTCAAACTTCCACTTTTCTTTCTTTTCCCTGGCTACTGAGGCAAATATTTAAACAAGAACAACAACAACAAAAAAGCTGGCAAAGAACTTGTAACTTAAACCTGCCTTTCTGAAGGGCCTAGTTACTGCCTACTGCAAATCCTCCCTCAGGTAATGAAGTTTATTCTAGTTTATAACCTCACAGAGAAGAGGCTTGGCAACAGCACCTCAGCTCTAAAACTCACTGACGCACAAAGCTAGTAGCCACCAGCAGGAGGACAGGGTCTGCTGTCAGCAGGCTATTTTTCTCTGTCTAGGACAAGGCAACGGGAATGGAGCGTGTTCCAGAACTTAAATCGAGAAAAAATAGCTGCTTCTGGGCCTGTTATTCCTGAAGAAAACCAGCACAAGCTCTCTATTCCCTAGGCAACTGCTTCTCATAAAACTTCATTTGCCTGAGAGCAACTGTAATAAATCCAGGGTGATTTTCTGTTCTCCCCCTTTGCTGGTAGAAAATTCTTCTCTCAAATCAGCTTTGGGATGTATGCCCCTTCCCTGTCTGAAGAGCTGCGTCTGAATGCTTTGATTTTGGTTTATGTGCAGACCAAATATGTAGTATTCATGTTTTCAGAAGAAATTGATAAAACTCTAGTGTCCAGATGCTGTAATTCAGGGCTGTCTGCCGGGCGTGGATGTGTCAAAATCTGCAAGATTTTTTGGTGGGGGTGTTTGTCACGATCCAAGCTTTGCCCCTTTGGTACATGTGCAAGAATTTGATCATGACACTATGCCTACCATCTTGCAGATTTTGACACACAATCCCCATGGACAACCCTGCTATGATGTATAAATTCTTTCTTCCTGCTTTAAAAGATTTATCTGTTGCATTTATATTGTAATTGTCAGCCATCCATTGCATGCTGCACACTCTTCAAATGCCTTGGTTTTATTACAGCTGCTGGATCTTATTTCAGCTACCTAAACAAGTCATAAACCATTAGCAGACCAAATTACATACATGTGAGCTACTTATTATGCAACTCAGAACCTTCTCGGCAGAATTTTTCATCCAAATGTACCTCCAGTTCAACATCTGACTGGCCCTTTTTTTATTCAATTCATTTCATACAGTTATCTCCCAAATCTCTAAGCTGAAAGAAATGGCAAACTGACCAATCATTTAAGAAGATACAAGAAATGGCCAGAATTACCCGTTGATTGATCTGGCTCTCCCTGTGTTCTCATGAAAGTACTGGGGTAGGAGGAGGCATTACCAGAGTCTGCAATTGGCTGGGAAAAGCCCATATTGGACAGTGCAGATGTCCAGATGACCAGCTGATGCTGTAAGTGGAGCTTTGCAAACATAAACAGGTTTGTTTGGAGATGTCTGTACTTTTGTTACTATCTAGCAAGAGTATGCAGCAAATGCTGACCAAGTCTGATTGATCACTGATTGATCAGGTTGGAAGGCACAGTCTATCTTCATGTTCCCCCTTTCCTTGCCCCTGAGCATGTGCAAGTTTTAAAGCTGATTCTTTTATTCATTACTGGATTTTGTACAACTCAAGGTGGTGTACATACCTAATGCTCCTGCCTCCTATTTCCCTCACAACAATAACCCTGTGAGATGGGTTGACTGGCCCAAGGTCACCCAACTGGCTTTCATGCCTAAGTAAGGACTAGAATTCATGGTCTTCTGGTTTCTAGTCCAGTGCCTTAACCACTGCACCAAACTGCCTCTGGATCGGTTGGCCCTGATCCTGCAGGCCTTTAGGAAGGTGGTTAAGACCAGGCTGTTTCCCAGGGCCTTGGGCTCAGGGTGAACAGAGTCCTCAGTTGATAAGCTGTAGATTTTAGTTCTGATCACCATTTCAGCATTAATGGAATATGTTGTTTTGTATTTGTTGATTATGGAAGGCTTTTTCCCCCTCTTCTTTGCTTTTTATATGCCATCCAGAGTTATATAATCTGAGTTAGACAGCTATATGGATGCATAAGCAAACAAACATACTGGCTCTGTATATTCTCCATAGAAAGACAAGAAAACAACTTGCTTCCCTCCCTTCCCCATGATCTGTTTGCCTACTGTAAAAACAAACTTAGCTGATCTCCAAAAACTAAACAGGGCTGGACCACCAGGAAACCTTGTAGCTGTAGCCTAGGGTGGGAAGCTGACTTCCATGTTGCCAAAAACATTACATGGATGTGTTCATGAAATCTCTAGCAGCTGTACTTGAATCAGAAACTTTTAAAAAAAAGAAATCACAAGTCCATTGGAAAGCAGTCAGGGGATTGAATGAGTTCCAACTGGTGAGACATTCAATAAAAGAAGAGCCTATGGACCATTCATCAGGAAGGGAGAAGCATTTTGAAATATAGTATCTGGACACTTGAGTAATGTTGGGAGTGGGGTGGGAAAAGCACATTTTCCATGGAATGCACAAAGATTGGAGAAGATAATATTAAAGTGACATTCATATTGCCTGCTACCACCTTCGTTCAGATAACAGTAAATGTTCTGAAAATAGACTATTCTGGAAACATGGTCAGAAGTTACCACCAAGCCCTGATGACATAGCATTGCTGTCCTCAGAGCCATTCCCATGGCAAAGGCAAACCAAGTATTTCCTTGTTTTTAACAAACCAAAATTGCTATATACATTTGTTTAAAATGAAATGTGCCATTGACTTGAGCATCCTGGCTATCTTTTCTCAGTTGGCTTGCTTCATTTTTAGCCTTTGAAGGAGTTTTATCTTTGTAGTGATTAAATTGCACTGGTGTTCTGAACCAATCTGCAACCTGCTGAATTCAGTAGTCTGAGCTGGTGAAAAGACATTTGCTTTTATATTATTAAACAACAGTGCTGCTGGCAATTCCATTATGATTCAACATGTATTCTATCAGTTGACAATGTTTGTTAACCATAGTTCAATAAATAAAATTATGTGTTGGAGAACCTTAAAACTTACATACTCTTGGGTCATTTTAGTTGATTCTAATAAAGAGATTGGCCAATTGCTGTAAGCTGTAGCACTATATATATTTTTAAATGCATCTTTGAATCTTTTTAGATTTAGCATCATCTTGCATGAGTGAACTCTGTTGCATTTAGTTTGTAGAAAATTCTAATCCTGAATAGTTTCTATTCATCAAACCTTTCTGAATTAAAATGTAAAAAATGCACTGAAATGATAGAATACAATATAGTGGGGTGTGAGTAAGGAGATTTCTATACAGAATCAAGGACATTTTCTCAAAAATACAGTTCTTTTGCTAAAGAAATATGAATCCCACTCTGCATAGAAATCTTAGCACCTTCCATTCTAAACCCTTTCTACATAACTTTCTCAGAAGATGATTTTGAAAAAACAGAAAATGTTTTAAAAAAACAACAACTTTGGGGCCATTCTAGTGGTAACTCTTGTTCCAATCTCATAGAATCAAAGTTTCCAAACTTTCTTCTGCTACAAAAATCCTTGGTATGGGGAGTGTAGGTGGAACACTGGCAACTTACTCCAAACAGCTTGAAGACCACGGTTGTGAAATCATCTATTATCGTTACTCTTATTTCAGAGCCTTTCAATTCAGAGGTCAGCTTAGAAGTCACATGGATGTATAGGAGAAAAAAGGGGATGAAACTACCAGTTAAATCCTTCTGATCCATCTCAGTCCACTCGTTTTTTTGCTCACAAGATCTGCTGGAAGCCGGAGGAGCATGCTGGTTCTTTTTGCCAATGAACCCCACTTCAGACAATAGCAATCCGAGGCCTATCATTCCCAGTGGATTTGGTAATCAACTGCCTGGGCATCAGAGCTCCAAGATAGGTAAACCAGACCTTGAGAAATGTGTATACCAAGTTTACCTTCATTTTTCAGTGAATAGATCTGGGATTCACACAACTTCCACCCATGACTAAATCCTCAGGTGAAAATTGAAATCTGAGGACGTTGTTCATGTTCTAAATCAGTGTTGGCCACTGATGATGGAATAGATGAAAACAAATTAAAACTTAATCACAGCAAGGCAATGTTTCTCATGGTCAAAAGGCAGATTTTTTAAAAAAGAAGGAACTCAACCACTATTGGATGGGGTTACATCCCCTTGAAGAATCCCCTTGTGGATTCAGTCCTGAAACTGAAAGTTTAATTTTCACGTGTGACTGGGAATGCATTTGCAAGCTGTGCAATTTCTTAAAATGTTAGGTGGACTATAGTGACATCAGTCTTAGTTACATTCAGGTTCAAACTACTATAATATGCTCTGTAAAGGGGGCATTGGACTTGAAGTGTGTAGAAACATCCGCAGATCAAATAAGTTGCATCTGGACTAATGAATAGAACCGGTTATAAGGAGCCTCCTAAGGGAACTCAGCAGCTCCTGATCTTTCTCCTGACAAGCTTCAAAGGGCTGGTTATATAGAGAGTAAGAGTGGGGTTGCTTGCCAGTCCCTGGCTGAACCCTGTCCCTGAGCCCTCATTCATGGGAGTTAGCATCTGCAGCACAATTCCCCACCCCACCTCAAGAGCTGTTTAAAGTAGGGATCTTTGGGGGACAACCAACTAGCACCTGACTGACTCCTTGGTTCATATTTACTTTCCTCTGCTGTTCACAGGTTAAGCTGGGCCCTCTCCCCCTGCCCTTCCTCTCCCCCATTTATCCAATACAGTAGTTAATCACCTTCAATATAAACCTATATTTGAATAGGCCACATGTTTCCTGTGAAGCTGTCAGGGCTTTCCTGTTTGAGGAGAGGCCTTTTTTCTGCTTCTCCATCATCAGAGGCACATTATCCAGGCATTCTTGGTGGCTGCTTCCTGGCTAAGGCACTCCAGCTGACTTGTTCCTTGTTATTCTTCTGTCAGTAGTCCAAGATAGTCCTATTCAAGCAGGCACTGGCCCTTTGGCATTTAAGCTGCTTTGTCTGCTGAGCTGAATTTCCATGGACTGGAGGAGATTTGTTTTTTGCTTCTTGATGTGTGCTTAGTGGCCTTCATTGTTTTAGATATGGTTATGTTTTGATCTATGTTTCTTCTGTTTTTATTTTCATGAAAGCTGACCACCTTGTGCCATTTGGGTGGCTCTGGTCTCTAGGTAACACACACAAGAGCCTCACAGTTCTTTGGTGCACAATGCGTGAGAAAACTAACTTCTTAGCAGCCTCCTGGCAAACTGCCTCAGCTCAGAGGCCTGCGCTAGGAGAGAGGAAACAAAGGCCCCATCAAGAAGGAAAGAGAAATTCAATGTTTGTTTTGCACTGATCAAATTATAACATGACCACCATTTTTGACAGAAAAAAAAAAGAAGGAAAGAGAAATTAAACTTTGCAGCCTATTTAAAGCTGTGCACACGTCCATGTCAGACTCCCCATATGAACTTTCTTTCATACCAGTATAATAATGATCAATTGTGTGCATGTATTGGCAGGATAGTTATTTCAATATTTAAACATTCTCTGATTTGAACAATCATCCAGGACCTTCTTTCTCCAGACAGTAGGCATACTGATCACTGCTAGGACTGCCCTGCATCAATGGAAGCCCAACAGGGCAACCTCATGCATAACTATGCAGGAAAAAGCCAGGATGGTTAAACTGCAGCCCAGGTATCAAAAGTAGCACAGGCAGCATGACTTTGTAGCACATCTGGACTATCACCAGACAGCCTATTAGCATCAGCTGGTCTCCTCTCCCTTGCTGTGTTGGCCATTATTGGCTCAGCACACTAGCAATGAAACAATATCAATGCTTGGTTAGAGTCTGGGTATGGGAGCAACTAAGATTTTGGACTGGACTTCTGGCAAGCTTGCCAGAAAGATTGGCTACCAGGGGCAAAGCAACCACCACCACCTTTGATTGTTTTCAGTGAAAGATATTTCCATAATTTGATGATGATGAGTTTGCTTTTTATTAAGAAAAAGGGGACAAGAAAAAGCTGGGGATTTTGTCAAAAGGGGCTGTTGAGTTGTAGTCTTTCTCACATTACTTGCAATATTCAGCATCATCTTGAGGGCTGAGGTATAATTATGAATTGAGAGATGCTTTCTCACTTTCAGTGTACCCACCTTACCATAGTCATATTGTAAGGAATGATTCCAGTTTTATATTGATGCAGTGTGTGAAACCTGAAACATATAGTTTACGAATGGATCAGCCACTTCCAAGCACTTTACTCTTGGCAGGACACTGCTATGCCCAAGTTTCCCCTGTTTATAGAAGTAATGTAAATTGGCTGGTTATGTACCCTGAACATGGATTCCATCTCACTACCTTTATAATTCAATAGAATAATTAAACTCAACCAAACTTTTAATCTATCCAAAGTAGGCCACTTCTAGTGGCTACTGAAAAGCTGCTTTCCTTAGCTTTTGAAAACGCCAAGTGAGGATCGGGAAATGCAAGAGTAAACTTCCATGGTCTAAAGAAAGCAGGTTACTTTTGGGTCCTTTAAAAAAATCAGATGGTCTAATTAGCCGAAAATGCACAGAACACTTTAACGCAAAACATAGAGCCTGAAATTCTTTCAGATTTTAAGGAAGGCAAGATTGTCTTTCATCTATGGTTTCCTGGAAGAACCAAAGGGAGGAGTGTCAAAGGGATTAGCAGTGGCATGTAAACAACATCAGTATTGCAGCAGCTGCTTTTAGGCCCCGCTCCTATTGATGCTGGACAATTCTGGTATCAGGATGCCTCTGCTGCCATCTTCCAAAGCAATTTTTAGGAGGTACTTGAGGTGGGGAATGCCAAAAAACAGGTATGTGTGCAGGAAGTTGGAAAAACATGCCAGGAGACATTGTGGACCTTGAAGCACTTCGACTTTCTGCCAAGCTTCCCAACAACAGCATATTTAGATCAGCCCAGGGTATCTTTAAAAACACACACATACACACACACTCTGAAGTTAGAGTACTCTGCAGAAGAGCAGTGGATTGTTTGGCAAATGACACCATGGAAAATAAAAATATGGGCCTGTACCTCAGTGATGGAGCACATGCTTTGCCTGAAGAATGTCCAGATTCAGTGAATGGCCTCTCTTGATGAAAGGACCAGGTTAGAATGATGTGGAAGGTCTGTATCTGAACGAGTAGACAAACTCTCTTGATCTTATTAGCAACAATGCAGCCAAAGCGCACATTTTAATTGAGACTTTTCATTTAGACAAAATGAGCACATCTTTTGTGTGACAAGATAATTTTGGTATATGTCCCCCCACTTCGAGTTGTTGCCCTCCCCCAAAGATTTCTCTTAGAACTGGAGACAAGAATAATCTCAGTTTTAGAGAGGACTAGCCCAAGGTGTGCAGAGTGGTAGGCAGCAGTACTGCGACCGAAACTCTCCCCATGACCTGAGTTTGATCCCAGCGGAAGCTGGATTCTCGGGCAGCCGGCTCAGGTCGACTCAGCCTTCCACCCTTCCGAGGTCGGTAAAATGAGTACCCAGCTTGCTGGGGAAGGTGACGACTGGGGAAGGCAATGGCAAACCACCCCACTCTATAGTCTGCCTAAAAAACATCACAAAAGCGGTGTCCCCCCAAAGGGTCAGACATGACTCTGCATTTGCACAGGGGACCTTTCACTTTCACAGCCCAAGGTAGTGCTAGGACATCTGTACCACAGGAAAGTGGACTGTCTCAAAGAATTGCTTGCAAGATGCTACTTTTTCTGTATTAGTAGACTGATCTATAAACATAATAGGCTATTTCCTTTTTCTTATATCTCGCATGTCTGCTGGATTGGTGATAATATTTCAACAAAGTTTCTTATGCAAGGATGAGAGGAGAGAACGAAAGAAAAAAAACAGTAATTATCTGTTCATTCATAGATAATATCTTTTTTGAAAATACACTTTTGTTTTAAATGAGATTAAAGGATTATAACAATAATAATAAATTCTGGGACCTGCAAACCCAACACGCAATTAGGGACTCAGTTTAGGAAAAGCTGATCTACAATTTACTTGTTAATTTCCTTCCTCAGGTTTCATAAAACGTATATACATATAAACAACATAAATATAAATATATCGATCTGATCAGATAGATCTACCCCATATCAAAAGCTCCCTTCACTGAAATGGTAACAAGCAGGATCTTTAAGCTCCACTCCCTCCTGGGATCAGATTTCATTTAATAATGGCTGGCTTTCTTTCAGGCACCATTAACAAGAGATGCTAGGAATTTACAGCTTAATAAAGCACTCTGTCCACTGCATTTACCCTCCCATAAATTCAATCAGTGTGATTGGTTTTAACATATGAACGTGTGCTTTCCAAGAATTATGCTAAAATGGCATATGTCTGTTGAGCTAACGGGAAAGGTAGGCTGACTCTGCCTGAAATAGAATCAATGAGCCTTTAAACGCTGCTTGTGAAAAATAGAAAGGCATAACCATGATGCTCCTTGTGGGTGTCTGCAGGAGGTGGAGATTTGGGGCTTTTGGGGTCCTCTGGGGGTGAGAGGGGAAAGGCCCCTTTTTCCTTTCCTTGTTATAGTGCTCTTGGGTTGCAAAGACTGAGTCTGCTTGAATATGTGCTCCCAAGAGGGTGCCCAACTGTGGCCAGGGCAGCACTTTTTGTGACATTGTCGGAGGAGAGCCATGTTAGTCCATGGCAGTGTTCCTCAACCGTGGCAACTTTAAGACGTGTGGACTTCAATTCCCAGAATTCCCCAGCCAGCAAATTGGAAGGAGTCTGGTAGCACCTTTTTGACTAACACATTTTATGAGGAGGCATCAGCTTTCCCAAGCTACTGCTCCCTTCATTAGATGAATGAACCGATTGATGTAGGGTTTAAATTGGGAGGAGGTGGCGGGGAGGGGAAGACAGAAGACAGGGTGGATCTGCAGATGCAGGTTACTTGTGAGACAGGGCACCTGTCCTAACAGTCAGGAACCACGCTGAGACGAGGAATAAGTCTCTAGTGTTTTATTACTGCTACGTTAGACAGAAAATCCTAACAAACTGAAGAAGCGTGGGAAACACCCAGACAGATAAACCCCAAAAGTCAAGGCAGGTCTGATTGGTGACTCTTTGAATGGCTTCTTAATTCCTCACTACTACGCATGCGTTTTCCCCCCTGGATAGAGGCCCCCTCCTGCTCACCATCAGTGCTCAAGACAGCCTTATCAATTAACAGTTGTAATGCGTTAAAAATCCATTGTGTTTAATGAGACATTCAGAGATAGCCTGAAACCTTTTGATGTATCTGAGTTCAGCAGTCTCTCGCTTAATAGAGTAAAGGTTTTTCTCCAAGATGGCTACTTCGAGATTTGTAATAGAGGAGTGTTCTAGAAGGTTGAAATTCTCTGATATTACTTTGTCCTTGTTTTGGGTCCTGATGTCAAACCTGTGTCCATTAATTTTCTGAGTGTAAAGTCTGGCTTGTTTGTCCTATGCAGAATCCTGATGGCATATATCACATTAGGGAAAAGCACATGAAGGCATAGTAGAGGAAGATTAAGTAATGCATGAGAGGAATTGTACTTCCACTAGGACATCAAAGCTTGACTTCCAGTTGTTATTAATCAATTAATCAATCAATTAATTAATTTAGATTTAGGTGCCACCCAACTTGAAAACAACTCTGAGCAGCCTAGTTTAGTCTTAGATTAGATGAGTTGGTTCTGGTAATACAGTATGCTGGAATCTTCCAGTGACTCCAATGCCTCACTTGCTTGGAATTCACCATTGGTGAACATGACTTATGTAAACATAGAAGCAAGTTCTTCAGTCAGAAAGAAAAGACATTGAATGAACAACAGTCAGGCTCCCTGGAGATATATACCATTTAGAATGGAGTGTGGAATGGTGCACAATCAGAAGATGCTATACATGCCCTGGCAAAGCCCATAAAAAGGTGTAGAGGAGACTTGATATATTTTTTCTTGGCAATGGTTTGCCTTCCCTTCCAAGGATGTTTTTTTCAACATTCCAGACTAGCTATAACAGCAGAGTCCTTAAATATCACTTTTGAAAATTGATTTTCCCAAAGCTGGGGATAGAAATTATTTTGGACTTGGCTGCTTCATTCACTCAGTACTTGATTTGGGGGTACAGGTTGGGAAGATTACTTCTAGCAGATCTTCCTTACTGTATCTTTGTGGACTGTGAGAAACAAGGAACTGAGCAAATGTGACTTGGTGATTAAGAACCAGGATAGTAACATCAGTACGGGATGGAGAAAATTATGACTGAATTACTGCCTCTTGCATCATTAGTTTAGTAATCCAATTGATTTTCAAAATATCCCCTGTGTATGTCAGCATGTAATTTGCTCTATTGACCTTGCCAGAAGACTCGTAAGACATTGTTTCTGAGAAACTCTAAATCTTTTGATGATAGGTATGAAGTGTGAAAATTTCACCTGAGAGCCAAAGAGCCTTGCTGGGAGCCTTGGGGTAGAATCGACCATAGCCCTTTAAAATTGGAGTTATTGATTAATCAAAAATCTGATTATCACCAAGTCCATTTTATTGTTCAATCATACATCAACAAGACATATGGAGCTCATGCTGTTTGTGTTATGACTGTTATACTTTAAATGAGATGTTGACAATCTCTGCCTTTTCTCTGAGATACTTATCACCTGGTATGAAAGCAACTTGCAACCAGCAGGACTCTGTCTGGCGACAGTCTGGTCAATTGAGGTGGTTGAGGTGATGAACACATAGTATGTTGGCATTAGTTTTAAACTGGGTTGACTTACTTCTGGATTTCCTGTGGATTTCTGTCCTCCACCCCCACCCCCTCCCAGGTTACTGATGAGGTCATAATGATGTACATTAGAGTTGTGCAAAACAATTCAAACTTGAAATACTGTTTGGGGCTCAAAACCAGGCATTTTGAGTTTAATACAATTTAGAAAGATGTGATGACTGCAACACTCTATTACCATTAAATCCAATTCATATGTAAATACAGTAGAAATCTTTTTAATGGAAGAAGCGTACAGAATGGCAAAAAAGTTGTGAATGAAAGTTCCCGCACTTTGTCTAACTTAAACAGTCCAATGAGTACATGATTCCCCCTCCCTCGCTTTGGTATGCAACTCCCCTTTCCCTCAGTTCATGCCAGTCTCTTGCAGGTGTCTCCAACAGCTCAGCCAGTTGACCTTGGGTATGAGAGATATTCCAAACAGTCTTCTCACTCCTGAATGTTCCCCCTCCCCTCTACCGACTGGCAAACCTCGACACATGTTGACTTCATTCATGCATGTGAGTCCGATCAGATGTTCTGGGAACATTTGATCAGGGAGCATGACGAATGGTTTGCACACCCTTAACATGCATGGAAGCATCCTTGGTGCTTCCATTCCAAGCCAACCAATAAAAGAGAAGATGAGATACTCTTAATTGGATAGGAAGAGTGAGTACACTGAGCTACTAAGCATGAAACTGAAAAATGGTGAGTTCTGTTAAAAGAAGATGAAAGCCACTTATATTTTGGGGAAAAGATTGGGATCTTGGTCCAGTGGATGAAGACAAATATTCAAACTTTGGACTCATCCCCTCCAAATCTACAAGGTTGTGTTACAGGGTTATCCTGATAGAAAATCTCACATATCCTTTGACCATTTCTCCCTTTTCCTTTTTATGTCACCAGTAACAAAGCTCTCTCTGCATGTCTGTATGTGCACAGACATATTTAAAACTTCCCCCCTCACTCTCCATCCTCTTTCAGCATCATGCTCTGTGCAGCCAATGAAGTAGACTGTGACTCACCACAGCTTACGTGATTCTGAATTTGTTTCGTCTTTAAGGTGCCACGAGCTTCTTGGCACTGTACTGACAGAAAATAAAATTGAAGAACAGAACTGATTTATCCTTAAATTATATTCATCTGTTTTTTGTCACTACTGCTTTTTTTGTTTGGTTTGTTTGTTGCCTGCATTGTTCCATGGGTTACTGTATATATAAATCTAAATGGACCACTCTATTAAAAAAAATGCTGCAACTGCTGCAACTGCTGCAACTGCTGCAACTGCTGCAACTGCTGCAACTGCTGCAACTGCTGCAACTGCTGCAACTGCTGCAACTGCTGCAACTGCTGCAACTGCTGCAACTGCTGCAACTGCTGCAACTGCTGCAACTGCTGCAACTGCTGCAACTGCTGCAACTGCTGCAACTGCACAGGGATCTGCCATGGAAGAGAAAAAAAATTAGAATACCCATCTTTGGATAGCCTGAAGGGTCTCTTTGGACCGTGGCCAAAATGCTGGGATAATGAGGAGACACATGATAACTAGGTGGCCATTTGTATCAGAGGAAGCTGCTAATTTGCCTGCTGCTTCAATTAACCTATAAAAGGAGAATTAAAGGGATGTCATCAAAGAGTCTACAAAGGAGCTTCTGAATCATTTGTCTAAGAGTCTCTCTCTTTTTTTTAATTAACTGAGGTTCTAGGCAAAATATTGTAGAGGCCACTAACAGTGTACAAAAGCAATATTCTAACACACAGTTTATGTTCAGAAGCAGTTCTGATCAAATTGACAAGACCAGCTACAAAGAGTTTGTTTTACAAGGTGAGGAGATATGCTGTTTTCTTTTTATACTTAGACAGTTTTGTATTTAATATTTATTTCTGTACCTGAAACCCAGCTCGACATTAATACTCAATTTCTCTAATATGGCATAAGCCTTTGCTTTTTTTCTCTTCCCCCCCCCCCTTTTTCAGTCTCAGCCATGCTGAGCAGCTTCAGTAATGCAGTTCAGCTGCATTAGTGCCCAAAGGAAGTGCTGCATCAGCTGTTTCCCTCAATCCCTTCCATCTGGTTTCAGGTACAGAATCAACAAGCGGTCTCCTCTTGAGACGAGTCAGCTCTTCAGTTTCCATCATCCCTGTTCCCCTACTCTCCTCACTGGAGGAAACAGGGTTTTTATGTGCCCAAAGTCATTCGCATTGCGTCATAGTGTTCTAATTCATAGAGGGCTCTACAAATATTTCCAGTGGCACTAGGAGTTGGCGTCAGTTCCAGAATTTTAAATGCTTGCTACAGCATACATTTTCTGTGAGAAAAGGTAAGTGCAGCCTATTTGGAAGCAAGACTGAAATCCTGTATGCTGCACAATAACTTCACAAGATGAATGCAAGAATAACCAAATCAGTACTTTAATTTTTCTCTTAAATTCTACAATGTCCACTTTTTGATGCAATAGTGAAAACAGCAGTGGAAGCATGGGAAAAATCACATAGTTTGCCTGCTTACAACCCATCCCCCATCCCAACACCCACATTTTTTCTCAATAACCTAAGCCATGCGATGAGGAACCATGACAATGTCTGAGACATGGGCTGTGAAATGGCCACCTAAATGCAGATTTCTTGCATTCCCTATCAGAGACATTTTGATGAGAGAAAAATGGCATATATTTTATTTATCAATCAAATTTATACACTGCCCATCTCACTATATAGGTGACTCTGAACAGCTTACAAATCAAAGTTCATAAAAACCATTATAAAAATATACAAAGTTTAAAAGTGAGAAGCTAAAAGGTAGAGAAAGTGTGAAGTGGTGCTCTTTCTGTAAGAGAGAACAAGGTTGATAAATGATGCGGATGGATAATATGGCCTGTATTATCAAATTATATTTAACCCATTGGTGACAGAAGTAGGTAACTCCACCTTTATGACTAAGCATGTCATATACATATACTTGTTCTTATTTATTTATTTATCAAATTTTTAACACCGCCCATCTCCCCCCACAAGGAGGGACTCTGGGCAGTTCTTCACAATTGGTTGTCTTTAAAATATAGAATACATTCCATTTACATACCAGTCACGTATTGTAATGGTATGTGGGAATGACCTTGGGAGATGGGGAAGAGCTACAGCCAAGGCAATGGTTGGACAAGAAGCAGCTGAGCCTGCAGCAGGAATGGGGGGGGGGGTGGCAAACGTCTCAGAAGGGACCCTCCCTAGTTTCTTGGGCTGCTAAGGCGAGTGGGGGAAATGTACTTTCAGACTTGCAAGATTCTGCTAATGTAACCTTACAATAAAGTAGAGTTAGTTTATCTGGGTGTGCCTCTTGTCTGGATTACCTTGCAAGGCTATTTATCAAGTCTAATATTCTACTTTTGGGAGGGGTGCCTTCAAGTTTGTCTTGACTCCTGGCGACTGCCTGGTTAAGTCCTGGTTTTATTGGCAAGATTTTTGCTTCCCAGGGCTGAGAGAGACTGGCCGGCCCAAGGTCACCCACCTGGCTTTGTACCTAACGCAGGACTAGAACTCATGGTCTCCGAATTTATAGCCTGATGCCTTAACCATTATCAAACTGGCTCCAATATTTTATTACTTTAAAATAATTTAAACGCAGTTTAATATTTGGTTAAAAATGCGTAACATTGGTTTCAGAAATTTAAGGTGTGATATAGATTGGTTGTTCTGATTAGGCCTTGGGGCTGGAAGTCTATGATCCTGTTCTCTCTGGCATTGGGTTTTTTGGGGGGGATGGTTAAATTGATGACTTTTCCCCAGTATTACAGATAGGTTGTACAATATTCCTGAGTTCTTTTAATTGTATTGTTTTCAACCCACTTTATGAAGATTGGGACTGGAGTGGCCTATAAACCCAGTTTAAAAAAATCTATTAAACAGGTTGAAAGTGCATAAGCATAACTAAACAGTGACAGAAGTGAGAGGTTTACACACTCCTTCAGTGCTTTTCTATGTGGGAGAAGCAATCTAAGAGAATATCAGATTTTAGGTTTGATATATTTAATATTAGGCATATGCCCTCAAATAAATTTGGTGTTGCCCCCCACCCCTTGATTTGCACCAAAATATCATAGATTGTATGAACTTAAGATGGATTAATTTTATACAAAGCTAGATCTGATGAATATTTTTGACCTTATCTGTTTAGCTTTTATCTTGCACTGTTCATGTTTAAAATCCTCTTAATGACAATACTGTGTGTGATTCTGAAGTTATATTCGGTCATGAGGAATATAGGAACATCCTTAAAGATTTCATGCTTTTCTACTGGACTTGCTCAGAGCATGAAATCTAGGCATCTCATTCTACAGGGAATTCCATTTTCACAACTGAATGGGACTGCTGTGACCAGCTTCACACACCATCCCTCTTTCAAGCTTCTCTTATTGTAAAGCTGTAATTGTTACAGGCAAAGAATTATTTTATATCCCTAAAGATCTATTTGAATTTTTCTATTCTGGAGAAAAGATTTTTCCCTTGCTCCCATGATTGAGAAAAAATACAAGTGAGGTCACTGGGGCCATGGAGAGAGATTTTATCTGCCCTGGAGAGGCAGACCCTACTCAGTTCATACCGATCACTGCAACAATGCCAGACTGCCCTCATCCTTACAAGTTGAAATGTGTGTGTAGTTTTGTAGAAAGATGTGAAGATTAAAAGAAAAAAATGGTCAACTTCTGCAAGTTTCTACTTGTAGGGCATTCAATGGACCATGCAGCCTAGGATTAAAGTTAACTTAATTTTTTTTGCGGGGGGGGGGAATGTTAATAGAATAGAAACTAGCAAGTTAATAAGCTAAGATTCAGCATTCTGCACAAGAGAAAAAAAGAAGCCACTTCAAAAGTGTTTGAACATGTAATGAAAAAACAGAATTTTATTGTCATTTTGTCCATTATTCAGCATTGCTGTAAATGGCTTACATTTACGGCAGCTTCTGTACAGACATGTGGCTTTGAATTACCAGAACAGCAAAATTTAAAATGAAAATAAATGCTTAACAGTTCCACACAAGATTTTACAGTCCAACATTTTCACTGATTATGTTGAAAGACACTGTTACTATATTCGGCATGAATAAAAAACTACAACTTTTGTTTTAAAACAGGAGTCACTTTTTAAATTCTTTTTACACTGTTTAAAATTACTGTGATAAAAATAATGAAAAAAGCTTTTTTATTAATGCCATACACCAGCATAATATAGCATTTGTCCCCATTATATATTTTTGTATAATATACAAAATAGAATGTTGACAAACTGTTGAATCCGTGCTATTAACTCTGTTGGATGGAGTGGGTGGGAGGTGACAATTTTCATATATGTGGTCTTTTCCCAGAAAAGTCTCAAAAAGGCTCCGTTAATGAAAAAAAAAAATCCAATGAGGCTTCTCGCCTTGCCTGAAAGTATCATTCAATGTAACAGCAGTAGAATAAAAATGTGAGTACACTCAGAACAGCCCAGTTCATTTCAATATGAATCAGATAGTGGGTGAGGTTTGCATATGAAAGAGGCTGAAGATTCTGGTCCCTTTCTACAAAATACTCAAGTGCATACTTCAAATTAAAATGGCTTGACCACCAGGGCCTTGCCACTCATTCTCAAAATTATTGGTCTTAACCCTACTACACTCTGAGGTATCTCAACAGACTTCTAAGAACCATGAAGGAAGTATATTCCTATCCCTGCTGTTTCAGCCCCATGCATTTAATGAAATAAATGTAGTATTTTATGGTGTTCTGACTCTCCTCCATGTATGTGCATTTGGGTGAGTGAGACTTTTAATAGGCTATTAAAGTGATAAGGGCAGAACATGATGGAAATGCACAATATTTACTTTATGAAACCGCACTGCTAAAGTAGACATACATGTTTTTAAAATGAATTATTCCACATTTGGGTGGCTCTTCAGAATAGAGAGGAAATGAAAACAGCCACTAGTTCTGTTTTGCAAAGGTGTACACAAGTACAAAGGGAAGCAGGCATGCAGCGGTATAAAGGGCAATTTCTACAGACTTCTTGGCTTCCACTTATGCAAGGATGAAAATCTTTGGACTGTTTCACTTTCCTTTGGCACAAAGGGTAACATATTCTGTCTCTAAACAGGAGCACCTCCTGCAGATAAAATGGTACTTTTGAATCCAACATTCAATTTGAAGAAGTGCATTTTTTTCTGCAGTTCCACGTCTTCTGGGAAGTCTACAGCATTATAAACACAAGACATCATGCCTGTATAATGCACCGCTGTATAGATTGATTCACACAATTTCGCGTTTTGTTAGGCGGGAAGATCTATTTGTCCAAAGGCAGGTCATCAAAACTCATCCCCTCCCCAGAGTAGAAGAGTTAAATTCTTTGCATCATCAGTATTGGACTCTGTACCACCATGCAGAATTAAGGTCCCATAAACTTTTTGCACCCTAAACAAATCCTATGATCATGACATTCCTAGGCACTGCCCATCATTCCAAATTCCATTTATAGGGATTGTTAACGACTTCTGAAGCTCCTTTCTCCATTCTGACTTAACCCTCTTCCCTGACCTAGTATGAAATTATACTATGAAGCTCAGCTGTGTTTTTAAAGGTAGGCTGGCACTTGTTTTCTTACTTGTGTGCATTTTGTATTTCTCTGATTTTTACTATCAATTTTATTTTTGGTTTAATCTGGCTGGCAAGATTGGCATTTTAATCCTAAACACATTTACTTAGGAATCACTTCCACAGGTAGTAAAGTTGAAATAAGCATATTCAGGTTTATAGCCTAATAGGCTCTTCTGTGCTTCACCATTTCTCTCTCCAATTCCATGCTTGAATATATTCTATGAAAAACCATTCCTATCAACGACCTTGTGAAATGTTAGCATACCACGTTCATATTTAGTGCTATCCAAATCATTTCCAGGTCAGCATGATGTGGCAAGGCACTGAAGAGACAGAAGTCATAATTTTCTGTTTTATTTGCAGTGCTGATTTCCCACAGCACGAGAAAGAATAGCCAAACAAAACCACATTTTGTTAAATGCTTATATATTTAAATGGCTTGTTTAAATCATTCAGCACATTTAAACTGAAATTTTCTAGAATCAGCATTTCTGTTTTAATAAATTCATAAATTCAACCAATATTTTACATAGAAAGAATAAGAGCCTTTGCAACCCACAACCTTTTTGTCTTCACATAGACACAGGATACCTCACTTGTGTTGGTAAACCATCACACACACATATTTGTTAATCACACATTCCTAGCTTCCTTAAACTTTGTATTGGGGGGGTGAAATATTTAATACATGTCACTTTCCAAGTATCACTTCTGGTATTCTCCTTGTGCATTATCTTTCCAGGAGCATTTTTGAAAGTAAATACTGAAACCTGTTAGTGTTAGCAAAACACAGTCAAAATAGATTTTCAATAATTTGCAAACTACTGTTACAATACTCATCAAAGCTTAAGGAAATGGCTAAAACATTTAAATGTTCAGCAGCTTATTCAGTGGGACAGACTGGGTACCTGTTTCTGGGTATCTTGTAAATTGTCACTCGGCCAATAATAGCATGGTATTCCCTATCTTCAGAACCTTCTGGAACTTCTACGGGAGAAGCACCTGAAGAGAAAATCATGCACAATGCTGGATATACGCAAAATGCTATTCCAACATGTGGTTTCTCTGTTGCTTAGTAGGTTTTGTGGACCCAGCCAGAGGAATCTGAGAAATATGGCTTGGTTTTGTTAAGTGAACCAAGCACACTGTGGTTTATTCAATAAACCATGTTTAAGCAACTGGTGGTGGTGAAAACTCTTCTGCCTGTGCAACAGTCAGAAGATGATTATTTGGAAACGCGGCAACTCCTTTCCTTTTCACTCTGGCTTTTGGAACAAGCCTTGGCTTTGTGCAACTGCATCTCAGGACTCTCCAGCTGTTTTGGAGTTTGAGGAGGTTCACAGCAGGCTGGGCACAGGGCAGCTCCTAACTCTGGAACTGCACAGACACCATAAAGAAAAATCATTCCTTTTATTACACATTCTATTTTACTCCCAAGTACTGAATACAGCGGCAGGGGATTTTCACTTATAAGCCTCACATTTATAAAGAGGATTAAGACAAGACAAAAATAGCTCGGGTAAAATCCCTGTTTTACAAGAAGCAATTTTGTTGAGTAATTAGAAACGTACTTGACTGTGATCAAACTATGATCTATTATTTACATATTGCTGGTACCTATATGCATTTTATTGCCAAATTTGTCTGTTTTGCTGTGCTCAGAGAGACAATACTTGAAAGTAACCACAGAGGTTGGTGGTGTGAACATATAGGCTAAGGCATACATGAACCCACTACTTAAGATCTTTTTTTCTGCGTGTTGTATGTGTGAGCACGTGCATGCACGTGTGTGTGTAGGGCTTTCATAAACCCACCCAGATTCTGAAGATTCAGTTTGGGAATGTGGGGGAACCAAACACACAGGTTGGATTATCATACTTAATTTCCAACCTATTCTTTTTTTCCCCCCTTACAGTGGTCTAATGGATCTACACTTCTGCCCCAGGAACTTCCACTGAATATGGGTAAGTTCTTTTAGAACAAGGAAAGGAAAAGTAACAAATACATAATAAAATTAGAGTACCTCTTAGATACTTCAGCACAATGATGTGAAGACTAATACTTCCAGACAAACCACAATTTTTATGGGTTACCCATATCAACACATTTGTGACCCTTAGAAAAAATATATGTGTCATGATAAAGCAATCTGTCATCTAAAAACCTTTCTTATGATACACTATACAAGCTATTATACAATAATTTGATAAACTGCATTTAAAGCTGTATTAGCCCTTCCTTTCTTTTCTTCAAATAACACTATCAGATTTTATACATTTGAAAGTATAATTAAACGAAATTGTATTAGTAGCATATTACATTATAACTGTTAATTCTTGTTAAGCATTTAAACCTGTTTTAGTTTGGCCACTTAGAATATTTTTCCTTTTTTTATCTTTAGAGTGGCGAAGCATTTTAAATTTACTGAAAATTCTTAAGGTGCTCAGAGGATGGGCTACTACAGCTTACGAATTGTATAAAACAATGACAAGGAAAAAAACCACAAGACATATATGGTTGTTTCATGGCACACTAGGAGTTTGATATAGAAGGACTGGAGCTGTACAGAGACCAAGTACTATTCTAAACCACAAAATCAGCAGTGGAAACTTGGTGTTCTCCAGGAAGTAAGATTGGTTCACTTGAGTGAGAAAGTGAAAATGGAAGTGAAGCCATACACAGGTCTGGGACTTTAATTTTCCACAAAAGCTTTCTTCTTCTTCTTGTAGTTTGGTCTATTTTCTTTTCTGCATAAAGCTAAAAATCTTATTTGAATTAAAATCTTTTAAGAACCATTAGAAACATATATAGGGCACAGGTACAATCATTTTGTAAATCCTGGTTTATATATATATATATATATGTATGTATGTATGTATTTATAGATAACATGTATATGTGTTTGTGTGTGCATGTATGCCTGTGTGTGTATGTATGGGTGTGCATACACCCACACACGTACAGAGAAATGCAGCCATCAACTTCTAACCTAAAATGGAGTCAGATTTGTACACATTTGCCCTCAATCCAGTGTGCAATCTATCAACAGAAACTGACTTTTTTCTGTTCGCTGATCTGCTTTATTGGGAGTCAACATAGCTACTACAAGGATAGGCGGAGTTTAGACTCCAGGGGACCTACTGACTGGATGCACACCACCCAACATACTAAGTCTGAAACGTTTTGCCCTACTTTCCAGCAGTTCTGATCACATCTGAGGGAAGAGGTTTCCCTCTAACTATAACCCAGCAATTCTGAGATCCCCAGAGGTAAATTTGCACTTCATTCTGGAAAGTACGTATTGGTTACCAATACTGTTTTTTCTTTTTTCTTAAAGCACAGGTTCTGCTACATCTGAGTGTCCAAGGAGAACAGATATGCCAATTTCTGTGCATGTTGATTTTGCTATGCACATTACAGCTGCTCTGGATTGTGGCCATTGTATATATAATATACACTGATACACACTGAAGTACACACTTATATGGCAATTGTGTATGGAAAAAGTTAATTTCTCCATGTATAAGTAAACTTTTAAACAATTATGCATATTTTCCTGAAGGTTTCCTGATGGGCACTCAAGACTGATATTTTTAATGTCAATCCAGCCCAAGATTCTTACAATTATGGCTATTGCATTAAATGCAAATATCTAGGCTGCTTTAAAAAAAAAGTTTGTGTTCATAAACACTTAAGACAAAGCTAGTTTTCTAGTAGCTCACAGAACATGCATGACCGATATTGAAAAAATAAGCAATTCCAGTGTTCAGGTTAGATTTGGAATACATTTCAATCCCCATTCCCCACTGAAGAAGGCTGAATTATAGGCCAAATTTAGAAGGGTTATTAGGACAGTCATATTAGACAAGCCACCTTATATTCATACGATTATACTTGAAGATCATTATCTAGAGATCATTAAGCTATGAGCTGCCCCACTTTAAAAACAGCTGTACAATAGGCATCTTGAAGTTTTACAAAAATTAGGTAAGAAAAAATGAGCAAGCTAGTTCACTGTATATAAAGTTAAAGGAAATTGCTAAAACCAGACAGTAATAGCTATAAAAGGCACAACTTCCCTTTTCTGATATACAGTTGTAAACTTCCATGTTACATGCATAAATCAAAAATGCTACTTTAACTATACAAAACAATCTATACCAAAACAAAAATCTAGAAAATTTTAACCAGCCAACTGCAGAAACTCCTAGCAGAATGTTGACAATGCAGATTCCAAACTTGACAATGCTGCTTTTGGTGCATCCTATACTGCCAGCATGATGGTATATGTAGAGGAAAAATTCCAAGCCATACTTTTCTTTTTCTTTCTTCCTGTATTCATTCAGTTGAGGTGTCTTCTAAAAGCTAGATCTTGGCCCTCTGTAAACCACATGTAGTGCATAATTACAAAACAAAAACAAGAATACCTAATATAGGTACAAGAACATAATTAACAAGTCTTTTAGTTTATAAAAAAAAGAAGTTATAATTTGACTTTTTTTTTTTCTTAAGGCAATCTTTCTGTATTAAGGCAGTCACTTCTGATGAAATAGGAGCTTCTTGATATTCCCATTTGAATATTTTGGTAACTGACTGCTGATGATTTCTGCCAACATTTCTGGAAACTCAATACTCATGGATTTATCCAGAAATGTCTGGAAGCAAAAAGTTAGAAGATTCTCAACCACCTGCAAATAAGAAGAAGGAAGGATGAAGCCAACTTTCTCAAATATTATTGCTGTACTGGGAATATTTTAAACATATTTTACCACTACTTCTTTAATACAATAACGTTTTGCAAGCTTTGAGTCCTTACGTAAGATGGGATATATACATACACACACATCCATCCACACGCGCACACACACACACACACACACTTATACTATGTATACATACATACAATAACAGCAAATATGAGATATATTTATACTGCAGCAGAAAATAAAGTGATAAAAGAACACTGCCTCAATTCAACTATCACATCAAACAAACACAATGCCCACTAACTATGGGAAGTTTGGAATGAATGGACATTCATCCTGTGTGTCTTGTTCATCTACTCTGCATTCCATATTCTCTAGGGGAAGTACATCTAGAATAGGGCAATGTATATTATTCAGGCATCATGCCAACAATGATCAGTATAACCCATGATTTACCAATCAATTTTAACTTTACAATCCAATAAACTGGATACGAAAAAGCTTGTGGTGGGGGGACAGGGGGAAGAGCACACGGAAGCTTGAAGCCTAAGTGAAGACTGCCATTAATAGAAAAAAAGGAAGACAGTTTCTGGTGATTTTACCCAGCAGTCTGTGGATTGCCTACAGCACTGTTCCAAAGCATACCTATATTTCCTGAGCAATTTGTGGGGGGATGTAAGTAAAACTGCCAAAACCCATCTTCTTTCATCAATGGGGTGACACCACTTAGATATAAACCATGGTTTGGTGCCTAAATCACAAACCATTGCTTCACAATTTTATTATCTAGGTAAGAATTACTTTTATTTTTGTCACTGACAAGCCTGCCATATTTATTTAAAGGCCTAGTTTTGAATTATTGGTAACAGAACAAGAAAAGATTGAGAAACATTGTTGGAAGAACGTATACGCGCGCATTTATCCAAAAGCAATCTCTCGCAGTCCTGATGTTGTGAAACCTCAATTTTTAGCATCTCTACTGAGCACATCTGGGGAGGATGTATGTGTGAGTGATGATGTGCGTTACAGGTTGTCTGTTTCTGAATTTCACTGATCTTTTTAAGCACAAAAAGATAAGCCTAAATACAAAATGAACATATACCATTAGGGATAGAAATCTCAATCTCAGCAATTGTAAAAACCTTACCAGTCCATGACAGACTTCCTCATGACAGACTTCCCCTTCCTATGTAACACTATGTAAAGTCTGGTTATCGCAAACTTTCAAAATTGTAAATTTTGTAACACTTCCAGAAAACAATCATGCACTGACTGAGATGGAGTGCCAAGGAGAGAATTGTGATCATCAGGCCACCCTTCTTTACACCAACTTTCTCCTGATTTGGCATACAAATGACAAAATATAATACAGTAAATTCAGTAACGGTCATAAGAAGATTCAAGAAATGTGGGTTTCTAACAGGTCCAAGCTTATTAAGTTGAGAGGCAGAACAACATGCAATCTGAATATATATTTGAACAGCCTGCAGTTTGTGTTCAACTTCCCAGCAGGGAACTGCTGTTCAACAAGGATTATAATAGCAAATATCTACACATGTAGGTTATTATAGCCATGCTACATTTACTAATACTATGCATTTTAATTATTTGTTTATACTCACTGAAACAATTAAAACAGGATAAGACCATGACCTTTCTATTCTTCTATCAAATAACTTAATCATCAATGCAGATATATTTTACTTGGCTTAGATTTTCCCATTAAAGTAAAACATCATCCTTCTTGGTGAACTAATCCTCTCCATATTTTTACTAACTACACAGAAACCACATGTAAGTACAATAAATCTTACATCATGCATGGAGTCCAAAAGTTTCGTCAGTTGATAAAATCGTTGCCAGTTCTGACTAGAGTTCCCTTCTCTCTTCACTATGGCTTTGCCCAACTCTTTGATGTATGTCATACGAATTTCATCAAAGAGAGCCTGACTCCTCAAGCCCTCCTTAGGAACTGGAATAAGATGACAGAATATTCAATTACATGTTACCTTTTTACATTCACAGTAAACCAGTACAATAGAAATGCCCTGACCTGTGCTAACTCACTGATAATCATCAGCAAACAATTGCACTGATCATACTTGCATGCTAGATTCACCCTTTGCCTGAAGAAAACCATGCATTACTGACCAATTTTAAGGTAAAGGTAAAGGTTTCCCTTGACGTAAAGTCCAGTCGAGTCCGACTCTAGGGGGCGGTGCTCATCTCCGTTTCTAAGCCTTGGAGCCGGCGTTGTCCATAGGACACTTCCGGGTCATGTGGCCAGCATGACTCACGGAACGCCGTTACCTTCCCGCCGAAGCGGTACCAATTAATCTACTCACATTTGCATGTTTTCGAACTGCTTGGTGTGCAGGAGCTGGGATTAACAACGGGAGCTCACCCCGCCGCGCGGTTTCGAACCGCCGACCTTCCGATCGACAGCTCAGCGGTTTAACCCGCAGCGCCACCGCGTCCCTTCAATTTTATATATACTTAAATACCCTGCAGCTATCTGTTTCTACAATATAAATAGTTACTTGTTCTCTCATGAACCTCTTTTTCATAGAATCTTAACAAACCAGGCTCATGATGGGGCAGATTTATTATCAGGTTCAATCCAATTATGCATTTATTTACAAAAGGAACGGGGAACTTATATTCATTAAGATACTGCTGGCCTTCCCCTTATCCCTGACCTCTTGGTAGGACAATGGGAGTGGAGTCCAAAAACATTTGGTTAACAAGTTGGTCTCCTTTAGATGCAGTGGACATTCAGACCACTGATTTTGAAAAATTTTGCATAATATTATTGCATAATCTGTCTCAGTAATATCAACTATATTATATACATTGGCCAAGGCCAAAATTCCACTTACAACAAAATTTGAGTCATCCTAACAACCAAACACTTTAATAATTTCTGACAGTAAAAATTTTTCTGTCTGGCAGAAATTCTGCAACATTAATCATCAATCACAAAATAAACAATTTTAATACAGTATGAAATATATTTATAAGGGATGTATCACTACTGATTATCTTTAGACTGATAAACTTTAGTGGTAATAGAGAAAGAGCATGGCAGCATGTATTTGGATTGAAACTAGGTTTAATGTTTCCCACTTCACTGTTCAGTAATGAAGATGGACCCACAATTTGCAAAAAAATCAGGAATAAGAGCAGAAATAATCACTTACTTGTAGAGAGAAGGAGCAACGTTTTCATGCAGAGATATTCTTCATAGGAAACTTGAAGCCGTGTTAACTCATTAGTAACCGTCAGCAAACGTTTGCATTGATCATACATGCATGGTAGATTCATTCTCTGCCTGAAGAAAGAGTACATATACATCTGTAGCAGTAGAAAGGAACCAATAGTTTTCTTTATGGAATTATTTTTATACCTCCTGAATATCCCAGAGAGTTGAAGAGGTCCTATATTTTCAACCTCAATATTTCTGAAGAAAACAGGACATATATATAGCAGGGCTTTTGCCAATACTCTCAAAAGACACTGCCCTTCAACTAGTTTGGCCCCCAACTATTTGCTGTGTTTAAAAGCTGTATTTACAAAGGCCTCAAATTGGGCCTAAGAGTAAATGGACCTTGGACAGCAACTTTGGGATTGCTATCAAGAGCAGGCTCACATCAAGCATCTGACAGTAACCTAATCTTGAAATGGCTGGAGGATAGTTTTTTTATATATACAATTATTGAAGCTTTTAAACAAGAAGATAAAAAATAACATAAACTAATATAAAGGAAGAAAAAAGAAAAAGAAATTAAAAAAAAAACAAAAAGTGCAAGAAAAGAAAAAAAGTTGAAGAAAAATAGAAAGAAAAAAGATAAAAAGAAGTGGCTTCCGATATTCTTCACAGCAGTTCTAAGTAGAAATATGTTTTAATCTCTCTCTCTAAGGTTATATCATATTACTCGTCTTTCTATAATCTATCCTGTCTAATCACCAAAACCATAAATCACAAGGTCATTTTTTTTTTCATTTTTACACAAAAAGTCTGTAAGAGGCTTCCGGTCACCAATAAACGTAGATAGCATATTTTCTCTAATCAAAGAAGTCAAGTTATGCATTTCAGCAAAATCAACCAACTTCACCAACCGTTCCTTCAGAGTGGGTAGCATCGGATCTTTCCATCTCTACGCATAGAGTAATCTCGCCCAAGTGGCTGTAGTAACTGTATCAAGAGTGTACAGAAAAGGTGCTGGTATAGCAGACGAAGCTGGGAAGAAGCTCTCGTTAGAACCTTCACTGGTTTCTTAAGGCGATAAACTGGGAGTGATCCCAGTTGAAGTGACTTTCTCTTCGGAGACAGTGTAACTGCATCCAGAACAAATTGACTGCTCTACCTAGATGGCCCTTCCTTCCTACCAACAGTACTTCCATCTTGTCTGAATATTCAGAACAAAAAGATTCTGCAAGGCTGCTAAGAATCTGGATTGAAATAAAAACTAAAAAGGAAGATTTGTAACATATTTCAGTTAGTTCACCTCTTCCAGTGCTAAGGTATCACACACAAACTCTAATCAGAACAAGCTTGAGTTTCTCCATTTCTCAAAACTGTTCTATGAAGGAGTAACTGACTACAGGTAGTCCTCACTTACTGACTGCTTTGTTTAGCGACCAAAGTTACAACAGTTGAAACAAAACAGATTTGCGACCAATCCTCGCATTTATGACTGTTGTGGTGTCCCCATGGTCATGTGATCGCCATTTGCATGCTTCCCAACCAGCTTCCAACAAGCAGAATCAATGAAGAAGCTGGCAGTGAAATCTCAAGTTGCAGTCACATACTGACCTCACTTAATATATTCACTGAACCACAGAAGCGACACTGTAAGTCTGGCATGGTTATGTGATGTTTTTGCTTAGTGATCAGGGCACTTATCAACGGAGTCAGTCCCAAGTGTGGTTGCTAAGCGAAGGCTACTTGTATAGTGATGGACGAAGCAAGGAGAGGGGCCAAGGAACACAAACTATGTGTTGAGCCTTCTTAAAGCCCATGGAGGTGGAAACTGCTGATGTACAGTATCTCTCAGCTCTGACAGAGTGGCAGCCCCTGAATGGGTAGACCATTTGCTTTCCTCATCTTTCTTGAAGCAGCACCCTCAACAATTCCATTCAGAAAGAGCATCCTTACTAAAATCCAATGACAGGCTCCCTCCCACATCATTTGTGAGTTGGCTCACATTGTTTGCACTGGGAATAGACAGGGCCAGCTGACTCACAGGCATATCTTTCTATTCCTGTACACTAGTCAAAACGAAGATGCCATTCAAGTGCACTGCTGATTCCCGAGTCCCACCTAGAAAGCTCCTTAGTAAGCAGGGAGCTGGCAGCTGGACTCCACCATGTTGGAGACCCCTTAATCTCCCTGCTGTTGCCTCGTCAATGGGAAAACTCGGGAGAGGTGGTTGAGACACAACATATGCAGAAGGGAGGGAAAGAGGACTATTAGATACTCTTAGGGTAAGGAACGGTGTCTAGTGTAAAAGAGGTAGCAGTGTGAGCTCTGTTTCCTTATAATAAATGTTTTAAATTATTTTTGCTTAATTATATTTTAGCATGGAGAAAATCACATAAGGAAACCTTTTAAATTTTAAATTTATCTGTCTTCTCAAACTGAATGCAAGATGGTTTAAAAATGTTTACTCATTGCTGGTAAAATTATGTTATGACTGGAAGATTACAGGAGATATTTACTAAAGAAAATTCTCCAGTATTAGTAAACATGTTTTTTCCCCCTGATCTTTTCATTGAAGAATAACTGTATGAATGGGTACTTTTTTCTTTTTAAAAATTACTGAAATATATTCTGAACTATAGTCTCCATTTGTAAATTGTTCCAACATAGCTCATGAATTGGTTGGAGGAAGGTAAAACCTATTCCTTTTTTCAGAGTCCATTTTTCCCAATTACAATATAAGAACATATCAGAGACAAATAAGGTCAGTTACTAATATCACATAGCTCTACCTTCCTTGTGAGGTATTAAGGTAATATTAAGTTGTTTTTCTGGAGGAGGGGACAATTATTTTTCATAGTACCAATTGTTAAAGGCAAAGAAATTAAATCAGTTCAATTTTAGAGCTTTGCTGAACTAATATTGTTGAATTTCACAAAATCATTTTTTCTTATTCAAAGTATTTTTTCCACATTCTGGCAGAGGAGGATAGTCATCAGAAAGGTCCCCTGCCATATCTTTCTGCCTGAAGATGATGTGGAATCAACTAAGATGCCCCATGGACTTTTAGTAATGGGTTGTATTTTGGAAGCTGGAAATAAAAGAATGCTGGAAATAAAAGAATGCTGTATAATTCTTTTCCACAGTTATCATGCAGGGCACATACAATATAAGAGCAACCGAGCTTCCTTAATTGGGGAAGAGGAGATATCTTCGAGAGCTTTGTTACAAATCTTATACACCCCTGCTAAACTACTTTCCATCACCTTCTCCTTTATCATACTGAAACTTCTAAAATGAACTACTCATTTCATGTCCTGTTACAATGTTTCTATAGTGCAGGCTTTGATTTGGCCATTGCAAAACACTTAAAATTGTTCTTCGTCTGTTCTCCTGTAGATTTGTGTTTACATTCTAGATCACTGTGCTATTGCTTGTCCCACTTGAACTTTAGCTTCAGCTGATGAAATGACTACTTGATTTTCTCCTTTAAAATTCTCTGATACAGAGTAGAATTTATGCTTTTTTCAATGACTGCAAACCATCCAGGTCCTCTGGCAGCAATGCACCACCAAACTATAATACTACCACCTGCATAAAAAATTAGGTACAGGAGATGCTATGAACTCCTGGTCCAGATGTTCCTTTCTCTCTTCTCAGAGGAGGGCCTTATTTTTTTCTGTCCATTGCTGAAGACAGAAAAACCTGAACAAACACTTATGCCTGGGCCTGTGGAGTGGAAAATCCAAGATCACTTAATTGTTTCCATTTCCAAAAATTGCTTGTGTAAAATATTTTAATTGTTTATGTATTCATTTGATTTATATCCTGTATTGAGCTCAACCAGGAATAAAGGCAAAGCATACAGCGCTCCTCCTTATTTTTCCCTACAACAACCATCCTGTAAACAGGGTTAGGCTGAGAGACTGCCCGAAGTCACCCAGTAAATTTCCATGGCTGAGGATGGAATAGAACCTTCCCATTCATAGTCCAACACCTTAATCTGTACACCAATATCAATACTTTTTGTAAAATATAGTATAGTTGTGTGCTACTGTGGTACAATACACAGTATCTGTCCTAACAGTCAGGAATCACGCTGAGACGAGGAATAGGTCTCTAGTGTTTATTGCTGCTACATAAGACAGAAAATCCTAACAAACTGAAGAAGCGTGGGAAAAACCCAGACAGATAAACCCCAAAAGTCAAGGTGGGTCTGATTGGTGACTCTTTGAACGGCTGCTTAACTCCTCAGTACTACGCATGCATTTCCCCCCCTGGATGGCCCCCTCCTGCTCGCCATCAGTACTCATGACAGTATCCTTTTCATTATATAGGAAATGTGACAATCACTGAATTCCTCAAGTGCTTGAATAAATTCACAGATTTATTTCAATCATCAATAGCTAGTGACTTTATTGGTTAATGGAAATCAGTGTTCAGTGACAGTTAGGATTCTGTATAAAAGATGCTAAGAACAACCAACAGGAAAATACAATTACAAGCCAAATGCACTGGGTATTAAAATCAGAATAAAGAAAAAGGGCCCTTGTTTTGAACTTGATAGTTGTACAATGAAAACACTTTTTTCAATTAATGCTTTCATTTATCAAAAATAATCAATTTTTGTTTTATTTCTTCAACTAATCTTTTTAACCAATCAATACTATTACACCATGTAAATAGCTGCATTTTGTGACAAAAATTCTTATTACCTGAATGTTCCCAAATAAAGAGAATTATAAAAAATAAATATGAACAATAAGTACATTTTTTGCTGCTAACTCACTCCTCTAGGAATATGACTTATTTAGGAATGATTACAGCACTACGGCAAATCTGCAATGTAATTACAATTCCCCCTTCTGCTTATGTAGATATTAAAATACGTATTTTAAGTAAATATGATTAGATTTTCAAGCAAACATTATTCACTAGGACCAAATATTCTAACCTGTTGGCCCTGTTTTCATTCCTTAAGAACACAGTTTTTATTTACTTAAAATGTTCATCTGCCTTCATTTGAGGTAGTTAACAGATTCATGAGATCTTCAATAAAGTCATGAAAAAGGGAAGTGACAAGTTAGCACAGACCTCTTATTCATGCCCCCTCTAGGTAGGAATTACCTCCTACCTATGAGGTAAGAGAGACTGAGAGAAGACACCCCTTAAATTTAACAATATGGTGGCTCTTTAAGTCCAGAGATCTCTGATTCAATTTTTATGGAGTATGCCACTTTGGTTCCTTACCTATTCATATGGGCTGCAGTATTTATCTCATTTTAGTGCAGAATTTATGTTACTCCAGTAAAACATTATTTCTGAGGAGCAGACTATACATAGTTCTATGCCTTTTACCGTGTATTCCCTGAAATATTATTTTAATAAGTAACCATTTTTGAGATGCCAAGAAAACTAAAAATCAAATTGATGTTTGTGCCAAAAGATAGGCAACTGTATCCCTTTCTACATGGAGCTGCCTTAAAAGACGATTTGAAAGCTGTAGTTAGTTTAAGTTGCAGCAGCCTGCTGTTGGGGAGCCAAAGCCATTACAGCTACGTGCATTGATTCTGTAAGCACTGCATTGGCTTCCAAGTACAATTCAAAGTGTTGGTTGTAACCTCCAAAGCATTTCATGGCTCAGGACCAGGTATCTCCAGGATCATCTCCATCAGGCAGAACTCACCTAGCCAAACTGTTTGTAGGGATGCTGAAGGTGCCCACCATAATGGGGGAACCATTATGGCTCCATCCCTTTGTACCAGCCTATTTGCAAAATTCCAGATGTGATACTCACTGATAAAGTTTTAGAAGATGGTAAAGACAGAGCTTTTTTACAGAGCTTCTAATCTTTAAGTCTAATTAATTGTTGCTGGAAAATAGATACTGGGGTGGCTTGGTAGTTTTAGTGCTATGTTTTAGTTATTTGGCTTTACTGGGAGTCTTTTGGGAAGTCCAATAGTACATTAAAAACAAAATGAATGAATGGATAAACAAACAAACAAACTACTCACTGGGAATATTCTTCACCATCACTGCAAGCAGCAGAGAAGATGCATTTTATCTGATTAGCTTAAGCTAGTGCCTAGGATCCAACCCATTGGGATAATTTGCATACCATTGGAGTATCTTGAGAATTGAGCAGAAGGTCAGTGCAAGCAGTAGGAAAGTTGGACTTCGTTGGATCAGCTCAAGTTAGGGCCCAATCTACTAGCTTCCACCCTGACCCCATTTTCCCTCTTTTTCTTTTCTTTTTTTATTCTTTAACATATAAGACACATTTTTTTCTGTTTTTTTCCAGGAGCCTAGACAAGGGACCATGCAAAGGAAGGTATTGTATACAGTTGCACAATCTTTGGGAGATTTATAGATATGGACAAGGAGTTAAGTGCTGGGTGACCTGCAAGGCATGCACAATGTTTGTGTTCCTGCCTGAGGAAGGCTTCAACTACACCAAATGTGCAAATTTACTGTGCTGCTGAAGGAAAAAGTGGAGGGCTTGGAGGAGACACAACTGGCCACACTGAGATTCATCACAGAAGATGAGCAGATTCTGAACAAGGCAAAGGGATGTTTATAAAAAGAACACAGGAAGGAAGAAACTACACAGGAGTCCCAGAGGAGAGCTAACAGCATGTAACATGGAGGACCAAGAAGACCAGGAGATGGTGCTTGTCACTGGAGCTACACAATCAATTTAGGTCCTTCTCCTGGGGAGTGACTCACTTCTGGAGAAAGTTTTCGCTCAACATTAAAGTGAAAGGAAAGGAGAGAAGCTTGGGCTTCCAGACAGATGAGGAATCCAATGTCTGTCCTGAAGAGGAAAAGGTGTGTGGTGGTGATGGATGTCTCGAAGTAGAGAGGAATGGAGTCAGCAATCTGCAAATCAGATATGGTATCAAAGGAAGAATGTGTTTCTCCCAGGATGTGAAGAAGAGGCTAATCAAACCTACTGATGACTATCCCATTCTTCTGTTTTATGTTGGAACAAATAATACAGCCAGAAAGAGCCTGCAAAGAACTTCAAGACAAGGAGCTAGGTAGGAAGGCAAGCATTTCCTACAAGGAGCTAGGTAGGAAGGCAAAAGAATTTTGCATTCAGGAGGTGTTTTCATCCAACTGAAGATCATGGCCCAAGAACAGAATGGAGGATTCTGGATGTGAACCACTTACTCAAGAGATGGTGTCATCAAGAAAACTTTGGATTCCTAGACCATGGTCTACACTACCAACAGGAAGGGCTTTCAGTGAGAGATGGGCTGCACTTCACTAAGACTAGGAAGAATGTTTTTAGAAGCCATCTTACTCTGGTCATCTGGCAGGCTTTAAATTAAAGTGACAGGGGAGGAAGAACAATACCCCAAAACACTCAAAAAATAAGCCCAAAGGTAGTAAACCTTTCAGTGAGGAAGGAAGGGGTACTCAGGAATTCACCAGGAGATGTAGAAGGCAAACCTAAGAAAGGTAAAATGGGGGATTTCGACTATCTCGACATCAACTGAAAAGCAAATTCTGCAGCAAGTGGGAGAGCCAGCAGATTCTTGACATGTCTTGCAAACAACTTCATCCACTAAAAGGGGGAGGGAGGAACTAGGGTATCAGCCATATTGGGCTTCATACTTAGTAAGAGGGAAAAAATGGTTGAAAACCTGGCAGTTATAGGGATCTTGGGAGACAGTGTCCATATCATCCTAAAATTAGCTATACTGCAGGCAGGGAGAACTGAAGATAGTCAGGTTAGTGTTCAGGGCTTCAGTAAGTTAAAGGGAAAATCAGGAAGAATTCCATTGGTAAAAATTCTGAAGGGAAAAACAGTTTAGGAGGGCTGGTAAATTCTGAAACGTGGGTTAAGTAGGGCCCAGACACAAACAATATTAAAGGGGGGGGGGGGGAAGGTGGACACCTAATGAACAGAGGTATAATTTATTTTATTTATTTATTTGTCAAATTTTATAACCACCCACCTCTCCCCTAAGGAGGGACTCCAGGCGGTTTACAATAGAAATAAAGTTTAAAATTCGATACAAACTACTAATAACACAATAAATATAAATAGAAGATAAAAATATAAAATCCAATAAAATCCAGATGGCAGAAGATTCTGTATCAGTCTGTGAATACACAGGGGCCATTCTAGGGTGCCAGCCATCCCCAAGAATGACTATTCCCCTTCCCGCTCCAGGTGTGCTGGCAAAACCAGGTCTTCAGTTTTTTTTACAGAAGTCCAGGAGAGAGGGGGCTTGTCTCACCTCTGGGGTGAGACAATAATACCAAGATTATGTGAAATGATTTTTCCACTCTTTGCTGTGGTCAGTTCTGGTTTATTTATTTTCTATCATGCCTATATTATTTTTATAAATAACTTAAGGCAGGGAACACAGTATAAAAGGATACTGAGGAACTCATAAGAGTGCAAAGAGCAAAAAAAGATGGTGAGGTGCTTGGAGACCCTATGGAAGAATGGTTAAAAGAGGTAGTTATGTTAAACTTAAAGAAGAGAAGGCTAAGCAAATACATGATAGCAGTCTTCCAGTACTTGGCTGTCATAGGAAGGAGGATGCAGGTTTATTCTCCACAGGGCAGGATAAGAACCAACAGATGGAAGCATTATAGAGGGAGATCCATACTTGAAATAAGGAAGAACTCCTGCTATGAGAGCTTTTAAGCAGTGGAACAGCCTGCCAGCTGGAGTCATGGGTGCTCCATCACTGAAATTTTTTAAGGGGATGGTATGAGTATTGTTGCCCTGGATGAGGAGTTCACCTAGAAGCCCAAAATCCTTTCCAGCCTGATGATTCTACAGAATATGTTGCAAAATTGCTCTACCACACGAGTAATGATAATTAAGAATCTATACAGAGAAATGGGATTAGGTTCAAATATGGTGACAGATCCATACATAGTATTCAGATCTGTGATGGCAACGTACAGATACTTTGTAGTTTATTATGTTACAAGAGGAACTCAACCTACTTAGAAAACCCTTATGTAAGATATTCTTATTCTCTCCATGCAAAGTGATGTATGCATAGTTACAGGTCATTAAGTTCCCTTTCAGGAATTTGTAATTTCAGGCCCCAAGCCTGAGAGGCCAGTCTAGCCAGAATTGTCAGAAATTGGTGTTAAGGTTTCCTGCCATTCTGAAGCAGCAAACAGAAAGATGTACACACGTGCACATACATATAATGCAGGCTTAAATAATTTATAGAACAAAGGAAAAACGATAATCCTAAATCCCCTGCCCTAAACCCAAAGAAGAAATTAAAAAATCTGGTTTAGTGGCTAAAAATTACCATTCTGCCATTTCAATTATTGGGTACCCACAAAATGTTACTGCTACCCTAGCCATAAAAAGATTGTTTATCCCTACAATCTACATAATTCTATATTCTATATGATATGTTTTTTCAAGATCTAACGTATCTGAGAAACAGAGACAATCATATGATTTTTTTTAAGAAGGAACAATTTAGGCTATAAAGACCAACATCTTTTCAGTGCAGGAATCCAAATTAAAAGATCTCAGATAGATGGCTATCTAGCCTATTCCTGAACATCTCCTGCAAAGAGAACCCCATTACCTCCCTAAATAATTGGTTCCACTATTGAACTGTCTTACAGTTAAGAAGTTTCTTCTACCATTCAGTTGAAATTTGCATTCTTGCAACTTATATCTGTTGTTCTGCACTCTGAAATGAATTGAAACCAAATACTCTGCTACTTGATTTATCTTCATAGGTTTCCAGTTCTGATAATCTTCATTGCTGTCTCTGAACCTGCTCCACTTTGTCCGAATCCTTATTAAAGAGTGGTGCCAAGAACTAAACACATTTCTGGAGGTGGGTATGACTAAAGTTGGGGTTGTACAAGTAATTTGGAGGGATACTTTGCCTGGGACAAACCTGTTTGAGCCACTTCTCAAACAGCTGAGGTGGACATATCCTCTTGAAACTTGGGCATGTGTCATGTTCTCATTCCAATGTCTTGTTAACATTGTAACGTTTCACATGTCCTTTTCTGTTCCGTGTTCCTTCACCCAGGGTTTTTCCATTCCTTCGCCCTTCATTGTTTTGAGGGCTTGGAATGCATGTTTGGGTTTGCGCTCCTGTTCAAGGTTACTTTCCCAGGCGCGTCTAACGGCTTCTAGCACCTGGGAGGGGGAGCGTCCTGACGGGCGATGGGGCGGGACCGGCTTACAAGCAAGGCTTTTAAGTTTGTATTTGGCGCGCTTTTGTTCATTCTCAGCTTTCTCTGTATTTGCATACTATTCCTTTAATAAATCAGTTATCTTTAAGCCCGAGCTTGTGAGACTGAGTATTTGGGTTTAGACAATCATTACATAAAGCTGAGAATCATTTTATCCATTTTCCGCTAGCCCCATCCAATCATTGGATAAGAGGGAACGCTAGCGATGACAGAACCTCAACTTCGCGCAAGTGAGGGAAGCGAAGAGGAGCGGGAGGCGGCCAAAAGCCGGCCAGCGCTAACCTCGAGAGCGCAAAGAGCAGCACGTCGGGAGTTGCGAGATATCCAATTGGACGAGCTGCTGATATCCATGCAGGAGAGTCTCAGAAGTGAACATAGAACTGTTATGGAAAGAGCACAGGGGAGGGGGTCTCCACAATTGTCCTGGGAGCACGAAGTCCCCTTGTCACCGAGGGTGGTGGTAACCAACCAACCCTCGGAGGAGCCGGTCACTCCGGCCCGTATGAGGGCATTAGAAGATAAAATGGATTTAATAGTGACGATCCTCAAGGATCTACCCAGAGAGGATCTACCCAGAGAGGCAGAGCCCACCCCGGAGGATTGGGAAGAAGAGCCGTCACAGTACCCCAGGCACAGTACCATGTCGACCCGGGGGAGAAGCAAGACTCGATCAGCCCGTCAAGGGGGGGAGCGAGAGGCAAGACCTCCTAGGGATCGACCACCCATGGGGGCTCGGCGCACGCTGACATTCGCGGCACCGCCACAGCCAGCTGAGCCGGCAAGAACCTTCCCACCATTTGGAGTGAAGTTCGATGGGGATCCCACAACGCTCTCCTTCTTTATTACTAATGCCAAGCACTATATAGAAGATTGGGGTCGAAACTTTCGGTCTGAACATGGCAAGGTCAATTTCATTGCCAACAAGCTGAGAGGAAGGGCAGCGGATTGGTATGTGCAACTATGCCAAGCTGAGGCAACTGAGTTAGAGGACTTCGATGACTTTTTGTGGGCACTTAAAGAGCATTTCGAAGACCCCCTAGCTCAAGAAACGGCCAAAAATGACCTGCGGAAACTCTACCAAGGGTCCCTCTCAGTTGCCAAATATGCGTTGGAGTTTAAAGCTTTGGCAGGAAAAGTGGAAGACTGGTCTGAGCCAACAATCATCGAATTGTTCAAGCAGGGGCTTGAACCCGAAATCCTTCGATGGGCTCTGGGCAGAGATGACCCCAAAACGCTATATGGGTGGATTCAGTTGGCGGGAAGTGCAGAAAATGCCCTACGAACCTATGCCCATACCAAAGAACTTAGACAAACACGTCTCGCTAGGGGAGCGCGCACATCTGGACTTGCCAGCCGCCCCAAACCTAAAACCTGGGAAGAAGAGAGGGAGCAACGGTTCTCCAAGGGTCAGTGCCTCCGATGTGGGAAAGAAGGGCATCGAGCCACGTCGTGCCCGAGACGCCGTCCAGAGGAACGACAGACGAAACCCACGGTAAAGACGCCTGCTCCTGCGCCACCGCGAAAACTGAAGGCAGCCCTCGCGGAACTGGACCCCCCAGATCTACCCTTCGGAGAAGAGGAGGAAGAGTTGCAATTCGAGCAGCCGGCGGGAAAAGCCTACCACCTGCCCTGAAGGGCGCCCTAGGGCAGGTGGAAGAAACCGGGCGTAACCATGATTCGGTGAGTGGAAACTTCCCCACACTGACTGTTAAAGTTAAACTGAGCTCAAAAACCAAAACGGTGGAAGTGTGGGCCATGCTAGACTCGGGTTGCTCCCGTTCCCTAATGCACCCTGATGTCGTAGCGGCTCTGGAACTGCCCACGTTCCCTTTGCCAAGACCCATGATTTTCACCCAATTGGATGGAACTATGGCGGGAGGGAAAGCAGTCAATCTTTCCACGGGACTGGTCGCCTTGCAGATGGGCTCCCATCAGGAAAAGCTGCCATTTGTGGTAGCTCCAGTGGGGGGTCCCCTGGTAATCTTGGGGATGCCTTGGTTTGTGCAACAAAACCCTTTTATCAACTGGCTGCATAGAACTGTGACGTTTGCAGATGGATTTTACAAAGTACCCGAAAAGGACCTACTGGAGGACATGGAGGGTGGAGGGGTAGCGTATACCACTGTGCAAACGCTTCAACCTCTTGAGGGGCTACCCAATCAGTATCAAGATTTTGCTGAAGTATTTGGGGAAAAGGAAGCGGATCGCTTGCCACCCCACCGAAAAACGGACTGTGCCATTGAGTTTTTACCAAATGTAAAATTGCCTCACCCAAAAATATACCCCATGTCTCCCAAAGAGCTTACCACGCTAAGGGAGTTCATTGACAAAAATCTGGCTAGGGGTTTCATTGAGCCGGCAAATTCCCCGGTAGGAGCTCCTGTCCTATTCAGGCCAAAAAAGGATGGGTCATTAAGGCTTTGTACCGATTTCCGCGGGCTCAATGCGGTCTCAATATTAAATAAATATCCTTTGCCCCTGATCAAAGATATGTTATCACATCTGGCCAGAGGCAAAATTTTCTCAAAACTGGATTTGAGAGAAGCTTACTTTCGCATTCGCATAAGGGAAGGGGATGAGTGGAAAACGGCGTTCAACTGTCCCCTTGGGGCTTTCCAATATAAAGTCTTACCATTCGGTTTATCTGGGGCACCCGGGGTTTTTATGCAACTAATCAATAAGGTCTTGCATGACCACCTATTTAAGGGGGTACTGGTATATTTGGATGATGTATTGATTTATACTGAAACCATGTCAGAACATATCCACTTGGTGCGTCAGGTACTGACAAAATTGAAAAAAGCAGAGTTGTACGCAAAACTGTCAAAATGTGCGTTTCATCAGTCGCAAATTGATTACCTAGGCTACCGAATTTCAGCTAAGGGCATTGAAATGGACCCTGCAAAAGTAGAAGCTATTGTGGCATGGGAGCCTCCCCGTACCAGGAGACAATTACAAAGTTTCCTTGGATTCTCTAATTTCTATCGGGCATTCGCCCAAAATTTTGCAGAAATCGCCCTCCCCCTTACTGAACTGTTAAAAACTAAAGGACAGGGGGATACGCGACGTTCAAAGAACCCAGGCGCGCTCCTTAAATGGACTCCAGCCTGTCAGCAAGCGTTCGAAGCGCTCAAACAACTTTTTACCACAGAACCAATTTTACAGCATCCAAACCCCTCTAAACCCTTCGTTGTACAAGTCGATGCTTCTGATTTTTCCATAGGAGCAATTCTGTTACAATCTGACCAATCTGGCGCTTTAAAACCCTGTGCCTACCTCTCTCGCAAATTCACGGAAACAGAAAGAAGATGGCATGTTTGGGAAAAAGAGGCTTTTGCTGTAAAAACGGCTTTAGAGACATGGCGACACCTATTGGAAGGCACTTCAAACCCTTTTGAAGTCTGGACTGACCATAAAAACCTGGAAGCTCTAAGCACCAGTCGGAAACTCAGTCCCAAACAGCTGCGCTGGGCTGAGTTTTTCAGCCGCTTTGACTTCACTCTTAAATTTATACCAGGCAAGAAAAACTTTTTAGCTGATGCACTCTCGCGCAGACCCCAAGATGCTGGCCCAGGGCCAACGGTCCAAGGCACCGTCTGGACCGACAAACAATTAAGTTTGGCAGCAGTGACTCGCAGCCAGACCCGAGCGCAATCAACTCCGCCTCCAGCCGCTCCGCCTTCCAGCCGTCCGCCGCCCTTGTCAATTCCCTCCGATTTGCAACAACAGTTGCTTTCCCACCTTAAAACAGATACTTGGTTGCAAACCAATAGACACATTGTAACTTTCACCGATGATCTTGCCTGGCGCAACGATCGTCTCTATGTACCCGAGGCAATGCGAAAAACCATACTCCAGCGCTGCCACGATGACAAGTTAGCTGGACATTTTGGCTACGTAAAAACTTTGCACCTCGTTCGCCGCCAATTCTGGTGGCCAACTTTACTCAAAGACTTGAAGGAGTATGTCACTGCGTGCCCTGTATGTGCGGCGATAAAGCGCAAACCAGGCAAACCCCAAGGTCTCCTTCAACCCGTTGCCACTCCATCTGTCCCTTGGCAAGATATCTCCATGGACTTTATCGTTGATCTACCCCCTAGTCAACGCAAAACTGTCATTTGGGTCGTCAAGGACTTTTTCTCCAAACAAGCCCACTTTATCCCATGCGCTTCTATCCCCACCGCACAACAGCTGGCACGCCTCTTCCTCATCCACGTGTACCGCCTCCACGGTATCCCCGCCCGTTTGGTGAGTGACAGAGGCACACAATTTACGTCACAATTTTGGCGGGCATTTTTAAAACTTTTGGGTACAAAACAGTCGCTTTCTACCGCCTGGCATCCGGAAACGGACGGATCTACAGAGGCGGTTAATTCTACATTAGAACAATACCTCAGAGCTTTTGTTAACTACCAACAAGACAACTGGGTCGATTTACTCCCCTTTGCTGAGGTCGCTTACAACAATGCCATTCATCAAACCACTGGTCAAGTTCCCTTTAAAACAGTTTTTGGACGTGAATTTGTTCCCATTCCTGAACTTCCTCATCCTCAACCGCTACCTGCCACCCTTGCTGACTGGGCAGACTCTCTCAAAGACTCATGGTCTAATATTCTACTGGCTCTCCGCCATGCCCAAGCTACCTATAAACGCCATGCCGATGCAAAGCGTTCCCCAGAACCATCCTTTGCGGTCGGGGATAAAGTCTACTTATCAACTAAGTTTATCAAGTCCCCACAACCCTCTAAGAAACTTGGTCCTAAATTTGTCGGTCCTTTTCCAATTGTTGCGCAACTCAACCCTGTTACGTTTAAACTTGATTTACCTCACAACCTTAAACGTTTACATCCTGTTTTCCATTGTAGTTTACTCAAACCCTGCCTGTCGTCGGACCGTTGGCATCCACAACCCATCCCTCCACCTCCCCTCATGATTGACAACCAGCAACACTTCGAGGTGGCATCAATCCTCGACTCCCGCCGCCAGCGCTCCGCTTTACAGTATCTCGTCCGCTGGAAACATTTCCCTCATCCTGAATGGGTTGCTGCTCCAGACGTGCATTCTCCTCGTCTCGTGGACCAATTTCACTCTGCCTATCCTGACAAACCGGCTCCCTAGTTTCTTTTGGAGGGGCAATATGTCATGTTCTCATTCCAATGTCTTGTTAACATTGTAACGTTTCACATGTCCTTTTCTGTTCCGTGTTCCTTCACCCAGGGTTTTTCCATTCCTTCGCCCTTCATTGTTTTGAGGGCTTGGAATGCATGTTTGGGTTTGCGCTCCTGTTCAAGGTTACTTTCCCAGGCGCGTCTAACGGCTTCTAGCACCTGGGAGGGGGAGCGTCCTGACGGGCGATGGGGCGGGACCGGCTTACAAGCAAGGCTTTTAAGTTTGTATTTGGCGCGCTTTTGTTCATTCTCAGCTTTCTCTGTATTTGCATACTATTCCTTTAATAAATCAGTTATCTTTAAGCCCGAGCTTGTGAGACTGAGTATTTGGGTTTAGACAATCATTACAGCATGGCTGCCTTAATGGTCTTAGTTCATCTGCAGGCACAGAAAACAATTTTGTCAAAATGATGCGGCAGGCTCTTTGCCACCAATCGCATTGAGTGTCATCTAGGAAAGTACAGAAATGTGCAGATGACCTGAAAAGGCCATTGAAGTATCTATGCCAAATCTTCAGGAGAAGGTGAATACCTCAAAGAGTTGTGGCTTGCTCATGTTTCACTGTAACTGAAGTGCCCTCCAAATAATTTGCACAGACTTACTACACGCATTTTTTTCTTCTGGGTAAAAAAGAACAAATTCAAAGCATACTGTGTGATAACCAACTACATGTTTTAAAGAAATAAACAATTTAAATAATACTCTATTCAAATGTAGATGGTTAATGGTGAAGAAATATTAAGGAAGCCCTTGATTTAACCCAACCTTTTAAAAAATTTCCTGACTTAAATCAACTTGATTTAAGTGAATTCATCCTGGATAAAAACTTTGTATTTAAACTGTGCAGTTACTCAAGGGGTCGGGTGGGGTAGGTAGTGAAGAATGTCTGTTGTTTAAGAGCCTGATGTTACCATGGAAAGCTCAGTTAGCTTCCAGAAAGCAACTATTTTCACAATAGATTCACATGCATGCACACATACAATGTTTAGGATCATTTCATTTTTTCCCCTATTTTAGTATTAGTACTATTTAACTTTTACTGTTTTGTCCTTCATTTTTAAATTTTATTTGCTGCATTGAGTGTTCGTCTGAGCTGAAAGGAGTGTCAGTCAAATAAATAAAGATCTGTAAGTTACTTTTGCTTTAAAACATTTTCTTACTATGTAGCATTCTCTAAAACCTCACACTTCACTTACCAATATTAATGGTGCTACTAATAATTATTTTAAACATTTTCAAAGATGTTAAAGTGGGGTCAAGGTGCCTACTCTAGCAATGGATGAAGAATCTATTAATTTTAGTTTCATTCAATACTTCCAAGGGTTGTTTTTTTCCATCCATTTCTCTGTTTTGTTTTGTTTTTGGTTTAAGTCTTTTAGAATTTGGGGGAGAGCAAATTCCTTAATACCTGAAACACTGCTACTGTAATGCAATTCCCTGCCTCCCTCTTGGATGAACAGAGCCCCTCCTTTTGGGGGGAGATGGGTGGTGACAAAATTTGATTAATCATCATCATCATCTTCTAGTTGTACACTTACTTTACTTTACTGTTAGGAAGTAAAGGTTATTAAGCAGGAGAGGAATAGCTTTGCTTTTACTATAGCAAATCAGTGGAAAAGTGAATCCACGTTATTATTAATGATCTGATTTATTATATCTATCTGAACAAGTCCTCCTTTAGTTACAGAGGCCAGCAGGGTTACCTTGGACCAATCACTTCCTTTCAGCCAAGATCAGTGTCAGACTCTGCGACAAGCCAGCTAATAAACAAACTCCTCCTCCTCCTCATGCATTGATATGCTTTGCTGTAAGAAAGTCTGAGGGCAACGCAAAAACAAGATGCTGCTGCAAAGCAGGACAAACGCTAAGATGAACAACTGAAAGATGCAAAGATAGGTGCCAACCGGACCTCTTAGGGAAGCTTTCTCACAAGGTGAGAGTTGTGTGGAATAGCTGTATTTCTGGGGCTCCCCTCTCAGATGTGAGCAACATGAGCATCCCCAACTGGGACAAGCACATTGGATGGACCAGTTCTATCTTGAAGAGGCAGTCCTGGAGATATCAAGGATCCAGGCATGCATACCTTTATACGTTAAAACTAGCACTTTAAATTGTGCCCAGAAACCTATGGACAGCTAATGCAGTGCCCACAACATAGTATGTGATATGGCAGTTGTGGCTGTCATCTGCTAGCATGTACAGGTAGTCCCTGAGTTACAACCATTCATTCAGCGACCCTTCAAAGTTACAACTTATGACTGGTCTTTGAACTTCTGGCCGTTGCAGTGCCTCCATGGTCACGTGAGCAAAATTCAAGTGCTTGGCAACCAGTATGCACTTACATTCAGTTGCAGCTTTCTGTGATCACGTGATTTGCAACCTTCCCTGCTGGCTTCCCGTAAGCAATGTCAATGGGGAGCCAGCAGGGAAGGCTGCAAGTCTCTCAGATAAGTCTGCCCCATCCCTAGCCTTTCTTTGCTTGCGTGCTCACTCACTCACACACACCACACCCTCCTTCCCCCCTTCACTTGCATGCACACTGCACACTCTTTCCTCAGCCTCCCTGCGCTTGCACGCATCCCACAGCCTCTTTCCCTGGCCGTCCTGAGTTCACACGTACCCCGCATGCTCTTTCCCTGGCCTTCCTGAGCTTGCACTGCATCGCAGCACCCCCTCCTCCACCCCCTTGCGAGCACCCCTGCACTATTTACCTGGGACTCGCTCTGCTTCCCACTTAATGACCCACACGTCTGGGGTTACAACAACAACTAGGACTGCCTGGATTGCTGTTGCTAAGCAATGCAGTCACATGACGTCGTGCTTTATGACTGCATCACTTAGCGACGGCAATTCAAAGCCCAATTGCAGTCGTAACTCAAGGACTACCTGTAGACTGCTACATTTTGAGCCAGTTGCAGTTTCTGAGTAATCTTCAAAGGCAGCCCATCAAAAGAGAATTGTAGGGGCTTGAAGCTAAGGAACAGTTGGTTGAGCTTACCCTAAAGAGCACCCTGTCCACTTCAACCAAATTCACAAATTGAGATAAGTCCCATATCACATTGCAAGACATTTCCCAGTTCCACTTAAGAACTCTTCCATAAAGATTTAAGACTCAAGGGAATTAGAGCAACTTTATCAGTGAAGTGTTGTACAAACATGTCACAGAGGCATGTAGGCAGATCTTCCTGTCCATCTTTCAATAAGAGGGAGTGTGCCACCTTAAATGGCACTGCAGGATGACAAGCCACTGATGTGGAAAGGGGAGACAAGTATGTACACATAGCCTTCATTTAGAGACTGAAATTGGTTCTGGCGAAATGGTCACTAAGCAACATGGTCATTATGTGAACCACATGACAGAGAGAAAAAGAGAGAGACTGCGAAGATCACTGGTCGCTGCCAACTCATTCAGATAAAGTTCTCTCGCTCAGTATCTCATGCCTGACCCATTCCCCCCCGCTTTTTTTTTTTGCCTCCTCTCAGAGTGGACAGATTGCTTAAACAAGCTATCTCTTCCTGAGCTGCTTTTCTCCACAGCACAGTGCTCCCCTAAAGAAGTGCTACCCACAAGTTAACAAGTTCAGCTCTGCGACCTTAATTAGTTGATTAGAACAGTAGGCTCACAGCTGCTGTCTGAAACTGACCATACCTTAATCAGTTTCACACTGAAGACTTTTGTTGTAGTAAATGCACATTGGTCAGAAAATGTTTTTTTTAATTACAGTTTATTACCATCATATTTCCCAACAGTCACTATTCAAGGCAGCTGCTAAATGAGGACTACCTGTATTTATTGTATACTTCTATATAGATGCCCAATCAACACAAGAATCTAGGCTACTGGCTAAGTCAGTAGAATAAAAACAGTAATACATTAAAACAAAGGCAGTAAAAGGACCATAATTTGCATCAAGTACTCCCAAAAAATGAACATTCAATCATCACACCAAGATGGGCTCATGCAGCACCCTGATCCAATATGTAGGAGAAAGCCTCCCATCCTCCAAACAGTATGTATTTATCACCCTTATCTTAACGGTGTAGGCTAAATTTTTCCACAGCTATTTTGTGTGACCAAAAAAAGAGCAGAGCTCAAGAAGGTCCAAACTGTCAGACAACTGCACTTATCTCACATGCTAGTAAGATAAAGCTCATCATTTAGTCATCCAGATTTCACCAAAACATGGAACAAGAACTGCCAGATGTAAAAGCTGGATTCAGAAGAGGCAGAAGCACCCAAAGCCACATTGTGAACATCCAACAGTAAAAGACAAAGGACACATTTATTTTTGCTTCATTGATTATACTAAAGCTTTTGACTATGCAGAACACAACAAACTGTGGATAAGTCTTTAAAAAAACTGAGTGAACTGGGCCCACCAGTTCCTATTGGGCCTATTGAAGAACTTGTACAATGACAATAAAGCAACAGTTAAAATTTGGTATGAAGAGTTAAACGGTTCAGAATTAGGAATGGGGTATGCCCAGGCTGTATACTATCACCTTATTTATTTAACTTATATGCAGAACATACCATGAGAAATGCTGGACTAGAAGAAAGAGAAATTGGAATTAAAACAGCTGGAGGAATATTTGATGGCTAGAAGCAAGAAACACTTAAGGAATCTCGAGCCTGGGGGCCTGGGTGTTGGTTACAGCCTGTCTCCTGATTGTATGGATGATAGGTTAGATCATGCCCAGCTGCTATGTGTTTTTATTTTTGTTTTCTATTACGTATTTTCTGTTTTTGTTGTACTGTAAGCAGCCTAGAATCACGTAAAAGTGAGGTGGGCGGCTATATAAATAGAGCAAGTAAGTAAGTAAGTAAATAAAATCTCTTGCTGAAGGCATAAGAAAGAAGTACAAAAGTCAATCTGCTGCTCACTATTAATAAAATTAAGATTATGTCAACAAGCAATGCCAACCCAGTGCAAACAGGTGGAGAAGAATTTGAAGTAGTCACAGATTTTATCTTCCTAGACTGAAAAATGTACAGGGATGATTGACTGCAGCCATGAAACAAAGAAATGTCTGCTACTTAGGATAAATTATTAAAGTGCAGACAACAAAAGTAGGCAATGTCTACTTCGTAGGCTGTGAAAGATGGATCATCAGAAAGGTCGAATAAATGAAATTATGTTTTACTGAGAATACCTTGGACTGCAAGAAGAATAAATAGTTCATTATTGAATGAAGTAAAATTGTTCACTATTTGCTAATGATGGTTAGCTACAGTATACTGAACACATAATGCAAAAGTTAAGATCACAGGAGGAAACCTTGATGCTTGGAAAAATTGAAGACAATAGTAAAAAGAGCAGATAAAAGATGAGGTGGCTAGATAATGATCACTGATGACAGAAGCAGAACTCAGGTAATTATTGACCAAACACTGGCGAAATGATGTTCATTGGTTAGAAAAATTAAATTAAAAAAAACAACACAATTTTAAATATTTTATTACTTACTCATTAATGATCAAATCCGGAGCAAAACACAGTAGATTTCCATTAGACTGTTTATATGATCTCCATCCTAGTGCAAAAGCCATCAGAAACATCCACGAATACTGCAGTAGAGTCATCTGGTCATCCAGATGCAAGTTTCTGAAACCTATTTAAAAATAAAAGTGGATCCTCTAGACATTATAATTGAAGTACTGCTTGCCCACAGTATTGTTTTTGTATGTATAATGGTTTCTTGAGAAACCCTAATAACCAATTACTTTGTTCAAAGGATTTTTTAAAAAACAGAAGTGGGAAACCTGCAGTCCTCTGCCTATCTCAAACTTCCACTGAATAGTCCAAGAGTGAATTCAGCGTTCTAAATCAGAGCGATCTGTTCTTCCCCTGATTTGCTGGTTCATATGAGGCTCCCACAGATTATCTTCAATGCAATACAAACTATGCCAAACACCAACCAACTAACCAATCCACCCTCCCTACTTCAACTCTGTATTTAGGGATCATATGGACTTACCTGGTATTGCCTTTGCCCATTTCACTGCAGCAACCACTTGTCTTCCACCTAGCATATTGAGAGTTGACATTATGCGCCAAGTTGTGTCTGGTATTGTGCTGTCATAGCCTGAAAACATCACTTCTGGCTCAATGACTTCCAGCAGGGAAACGAGGGTAGGAGTCAGCTGTGGCAGTGAGGCAGGAACTATAGCTTTGTTTGTGGGATTTTCAGCAGTGTCTCTTCCTGCAGGCATGCTGGATTGTTGAATTCCTTTTATTTTCTTTTTTGTCTTTCGTGCTAGAATGTTATTAGAAAATTAAGAAAAGTGGAAAAATAAAAAATGGACATTGAACACCATGGACATTGAATTGACTTAAGGTTTTATTTTTATGAACAAAAGATGAAACCAGCAATTATATTTGAAAAGAAACACTGCATGGGGAGAACTAATGAAGCAAGTAACAAAAATACTTTGTGTCTAGCAGTTTCAAGCCCTTCCAATGGTAAACAATTATGACACGAGACGTAAGAGATAATGTAATTTGGCAACAGAACAGCAGAACAACAACATGTATGCTGTAGAACTGGGCATGTGCATTTTGAAACATGAATTATACAAAGCTGGGAAGACTGACTGCTGTACAGTTGGACCAATGCTGTAAGTTTTCCTTGACAACTTCATACTACTGTATTTTAAACCTTGGTTTATATGTGCCAGATAATTATTACTTCATAAATACTGGTCTGTTATTTGTAAAGTAATTATACCACCTGTGTGATTTTTCACTTTTTATATACTCAATCCTAAAAATAGAATATTAATACACAAAACATCCATATCTCACTAGACAATGAGTTAGGAAGAAAGAGATTCAATTTTCTATATGAGGTGGTGGTGTAAACTGTATCACAGGAATCACACTGGTATGCATAATTCTCTACCTGGGTATCTGCCAAGCAACAAATGCAAAATACAAAGGGATGGTCTTTACATTGTTCCTATTCACTGTAAAAGGACCTGTTACTTATTTTGTAATACCAAGAGTTCAAAGCACAAAAAGCCTAATCAATCACCATCACCATCACCTAGTTAGATGCTACAGATGATTCAGGTTCAGCTTTTTCTCTACATGGAAAAATGATCACCATCTTGACCTCTCTTTAGTAATACTTTGGAGTTCTTCCAAAGATGTTTCAATAATCTCTTTGATGGTGCCCATCCACTTTATCCAGGATCACTGTTGTCTTCTTCTCTCAGACTTGACAAGCATGGTAACCGTCTCCACTCCATCATCTGGTTACAGTGCATGCCCAAGGTATCCAAGTTTCCTCTTGCAGAAAAGAGTCAGCCTTCATTTGGTCCAGGGCTGCCTGACAGGGTTTTCTTATAATCCATGGTATTCTTAATATCCAAATACAGATTTTAATTTGAAGGTATCTATCATCTTTTTCTCATTCTTCCTCAGTGTCCAGCTTTCACAATTGTACATCATCACTGGAAAGACCATTCATTAACTATTCTCATCTCACTCAAAATTTTCCTCTCATGTTATTGGCTAAGTTTGTCATTGCCTTCCTCTTAGGTGAACGTCTCTGATACTCCAGCATGCTGTCCCTTTATCTATTCATGAGCACAAGAAAATAAAACTAGCACCTACCTTCTCTTCTTTGTTGAAGACCACAATTTCACTAAGCATGTAGTCTGATGTATTTTTGTCATTTAATATTAAACATTACTATGGATTTTTCACTTTTCACCTAGTTCTTCTAACCTGTCTTACTACTTTCAACTAACAAAATAATGTCTGCATATCCCCATCCTTACTGTTTTTTTAGCCACCCCCACCCCTGGCATGGTGATTTCTTCTGATCCCATTCTTATAATTGATTCACTGTGTAAGTTAAATAAATATGGGGAAAATATACATCTTTGTTTCACTCCCTCTAATTTGAACTTCTCCAAATTCAGTTCTTACAGTAGCTTCTTGTTCATTATAAATATGCCTCACAAGGATAATCAGTGCATTCTGCCACATTAATTAGTCTTAAAACATTCCACATTCTGGCATCATCTACATAGTTAAGGGACATGTTGTAGTGAGTAATGCTCTATTATCCATCTTAAGTTACCTAAGGTAGTCCTTCTGCCTCTTTTGAAACCTGCCTTTTCATTTAGCATTTCTTTCTTCACATATGGTTCTATTATTTAAGGTTTTATAAAAGCTTGCTTGTGTGAGGAATTAGTGTTATGGTGCAGTAATTTGTGCATTTCTTCCTTCTTTGGTACAGCTATACACACTGATCTTTCTCATTCATTAGGCCACATAGTCTTCTTCCTTATCTGTTAGTATGAAGCTGCTGGCATGTCAACTATTCCTTCTCTTGCAACTTTAAACTATTCAATGGGCATTTCATCTGTTCTTGCATCCTTCCTATTTGCCAGCTGGCCTACTGCTTGTTATACTTCACTTTCTAGCAGAGATGGTCTCTGACTATATTCTCTATTTGGATCTTTTCTGCTTTGAAATTTTAGATTCCTCCCCCACTTCATTTTTCATAGTGTTTTTAAGGTTTTCTTTCCCATTAGCGAAATCTGTTCCATACACTGATTCTGTATTTTGACGGTATATTCTCCATGGCATATCTTGCTGACACATCTACTATATTTAATTTTCAAGTTTAATCCATACACCAAACATTCATGGTCTGCTCCACAATTGGAAGAGTATTTGCTAACTGGATTGCATTTTTCCATCATCTGTTTCCTATTATGTAGCCTGTTTTGAGTCCAATATTGTCCAGGCAGTGACATCCATGTGTATAGTCTATGCAATCTGAGACAAACGTTGGCAAAGAATTCTCTTAATAAAATTCTATTATCTCCTGCATCACTGCATTTACACAAGCCATTTCTTCCCATGTCCCCCTACTTCTACAATTCCAATCACCCATTAGTAGAGCTAAATAATTTCCTGATGTTGCCTGATGTATCTCTTATAATTTGCCGTAACATTTTTCAATGTCTTCCTCTGTAGTAGTTGCATATTCTTGCCTGAAATGGAAGTTTAATGGATATCCACTAATTTTAATAGATACAGTCCTGTCATTTATTGGGTTATAGCCAAGCACACCATTAGTGGGTCTATGACTTGTTTAATGAATGCATGAAACCTGTATCTGTGCTTGGTAACTAGAAGAATGCCCTTATTGTGCCCCTATAAAAGAAGGAAAGGTAGCAAGAGTAAATGAGATATCTACAAGGAGATTAGATTGGTTATTTTGCCTGGGAAGAACTCTGGCAGAATTCTGATCAAAAGGGTACAAGAAATGACAACTATCTAAATTTGTCACTTAAGGAACTGATCAAGTAGATGTGAGAGTGGCCTTGGGCATGTATTGGTTTTTGTTTAATAGCTTTGTTTGTTGTTTTATCCTGATATTAGCCATTCAGAGTCGCATTTGCAAGTTGGGCAGCCCTCCAAATTGACCGAAAGTCTGATTGATTGATTGATTAAATAAATAAATAAATAAAGCGCAATATGGCTGGTGGGCAGGAAATCTGCAAATGTAACTTCTGCTCTTCAGCAAGTCACTGAAGTGTGTATGACTGTGAGAAAAAAAAGTGTACTGCATGTTTGCTGATTTAAAGTGTTATGATAAAGTGATTAGGTTTAACATGGGTATAGAGTTACATGAATTACATGGTATGGAATTGAAGGCTGGTTGCTCAATATGCTAAGACAGAAGTACAGCAAGAACGAATGGAATGCTTAGCGACTGGTCCAACACTGAGCAGGGAGTGAAATGAGAATCTGTGATACACCCTTGGTTGCTTGATGTATTTATGGATGGATGGATGGATGGATGGATGATTTATTTATCCATCCATCCATCCAATTTGTCCCCGCCCATCTCCTCTCTTCGGGGGACTCATAATGTATGAGGAATACACGTGGTGATGTTAAAGGTCTGTTGGTGGCAATGTGAGTGCATATATAATTATGCTATGATCTGCAGTGACTGTTAGGTAAGATCATATGATGCAATGGGTAGTATGGGTCTGGAAATTAAATGTATCGAAGATCAAGGTAATTGTGTTTGACAGAAAAGTGAACTATAGCAAGTCATACATAAATGCTGAAAATCCAGAGCAAGTATATATTAATTTGTGTACTATAGGTTATTTTAAAAAGTTAACTAAAGATGGGGAAATGGATAGAGAAATTTTAAGATATGAAAATGCTGGTAGATACATAGTGGGTATTATGAAAAATGAGTTGGGTAGAGTGTTATCAGCAGAAACAAAAAGTTGAATGTAACAGGAATGGGATATTTAAGTACCTGTGGTAAAACAAAAAGAGAAAGGGTTAAGAATGAATGGGTGCAAGATGAATCTGGATTGAATACAAACATTAATGACCATGATGTTGTGGTGGTATGATCATGTGGAAAGAGATGTATGAGGACTGAATTGCAAATCTATTCATATATATGAAGGAGGAGTGAATGGTTTGAGAAGAGAGCAACCAAGGAAGTTGTGTTTGGATGGAATTTTCAAAATAAAATTACTGCATAACTAAAATCACACCAACATATAAACATATAATTTTTGCAAACCTAATCATGCTTTTAGCTAAGGTCTAATAAATTTAGTGAATCTGCCTTCCAGTAATCACATCATAGGACTAGATTCTAAATCTCATTCTAACAACAAATTCACTCTAGATGTTTACTCACTCATGGGCCTTACTTTGTTCTATGCAGCTTACTCCTAACAAAGTTTAGTATAAGGAATGCAGGGTAAGACCATTACAAGTTATTTTATGTCTTCCCTGAAAGAACAGTATTTCAGAAAAACGTAGTTTGTTTTGCTACCTTAAGTTTCAAAGTACTGTGTTAAGTAATTAAAGTAAAATTAAGGTTAATGAACACAGAATATGTACTGCTTTCATATATACTCCAAAGGAATTCAGCAGAACATGCTCCCCCCTCCTCCTTCCTTAGTGTGTACATAAGTATATGCTTGTTTACTCTATTTATACTCTGGTTTTCTGCTAAGAACCAAGGCAGCTAACAAAATTTTTAAAAACACAGTGCACAATATTCAAAACTAAGTATCATTAATACTAACCTCAGCTAACATTTAAGAAGCTGGTGAAAGTGGTATATCTTCACAAATTTTGTAAATGCTGAGACAAAAGGCATTAAATGAATTCCTGAGGGAATGCACTGTACGGCTTGGAAATGATACAGGATAAGACCATTTCCTGCATGCCAGAGGAAAAAGGCATCAGACAGCGGGGTCATCTTTCTCCTGCAGTTCTAAATGGATGGACAGGTTTGTAACAGGATAGCATACTGAGTTTTGCACCAACTACAATTTCTAGACCTGCACAGAGTGTACTGAATACTACAAATGGATGTTCTACGGGCAGGCATAGATCACTACCGCTAGATCTGACTAAATCAGGAAAAGTTTCAGTTGACCTATCAAACGTAATTGTGCAAAAGTGTACTACCCCACAGCTCCCAACTGGGTTTTAATGAAGAATTAGCTGAAGATCAAGGAGTACTCCCAGACTGGTGTGTGTGTGTGTGGGGGGGGGGAATAAAACTCTATCCAAAACAGGCTGAACCTTCATCTCCCATTCCAGTTTCTTATATACCAAAGGTACCATCTTGTCTAAATTTCAGCTTGTTCTCCCTCATTATCAAACTTAGGCAGTGTTCAAGGGTGTTGATTGCTATCTTACAGTTAGATGGAAAAGTGTGACACAGCTAGCGTACTGATGGCACCCAATTCTAAAAACTCTGAATGACACTTTGATAAAGCAGTTGTTTCTTAGAGCTTTTCCTTGTGTTTGCTTTCCTCCCATCCTTCAATCAGGACAAAAGTATGTCGCTAGGAAAAGCACTGCCCCCACAGCCTATTTTTACCGGGCCTTGGCACTGGGGCCGGTGTTGCTGCCTCCACATGCTATAACGTGGGAAGGTTTCAGAGAAACAATTGGCAGAACCCCTGCCATCCTCTCCATTCATATCTGTATAAACACCCAGGGAAAATGAATTGTCAATAGCTCCCCCTGAACAAGCTGGCCTTGGTGGTTTGCTGGAAAAGCCTCTCTGAAAGCCTCGTATTTCATACAGCCCTGGACATTTGGTATCTCAAGACACAGCCCTTTAATCCTGACCTGGGCACTGAAACTCATGCTGTGGTTTTGAGAAGTTCTAGTTGCAGGAATATCAACCTCCCTATGCCTCTACAGACAGAACTTTTAAAAACCCAATACATGATTTTCATCTTCCAGAAGAATAGAGGTGGCTCAACAGAAACTCAAGCTTGATGCATGATGGGTGAAGGGGATGTCACATAAATCCTGCAAAGACATTATGTTTTGTGTCTCAATGGGAGTAACTGTTCTCCTGGAAGACATGAAGCAAGTCTTCCACAAAGTTGATATTCCCACCTCTCAGTAGCAACAACAAAATTAAAAGAAACAGACTGTGTCACTAAGAAGTCCAGTTCCTCTGGCAACCACAGCAATAATGACTAATTCAACCAGCAGTCCAGAGTTGTCAGTTATTAAAAACAGTGATGTCCACAGATCAAAGCACAGTGGTTCCCAGTCTCACTTTGGGAGTCCCAAAGTACTATTCCCATTTGCAGTTGCATTTTCAGCAGCAACCTTGCTGACCTAGGATAGCTATCCAGGGCAGCCAGCCTCTGCCAGGAATAGAGTTAAGATCCTGTTGCATCATTCTGTGGAGTTTTCTGCAGTGGAGTAACTGGTAAAAGGAAGAGTGAATTGACAGTAAGTAGGCAACAGCGAGGAAATAAAGAAACAAACACGAGAAGGGGAGGAAGTAGGGAGATTGAGTGAAATCCCAAGCTGAATCATGCAGATATGGACAGATACTGAATTTGAAACAAACCTTCTGCAGATTCATTAGTGACTTGGTGCTTTGTAAACCACAAATACAGAAATAGTATGACTGCAAAAATTCATGTATTCCTCACCAACCTCTCCATATAAGGGGTATATGTGTCTGTGAAGGAGCGGGGCATGGAAAAGAGGGGATGTAATGAACAAAGAATTCGGAAGTCTCCAACTATTTTAATTCATCATAATTCTCTATCTCCCAATCTGTGCAGCTTGCTTAGCATAAGTATACAAAAAAACATGCTAAATAATCTGCTCCTCTGAACCTATTAAATTGAATCCTGAGCCTATTCAAATTCCCAAGCTAAAATTCCTAAAAGAAGCAACACTGTGAGCAAGTTTTATCTAAGAAGTTATTTATTTATTTATTCATTCATTCATTCATTCAGCATATGCCATCCCGTGTATGGAGACTCTGAGTGGTTTTTAATATTAATATCAGAACATTAAAAACAACAAAAAAACAATTAATATAAACGATCAGTCCAATGCACCGCCATTCAGAGTAGCAGGACCTTATTTGCTTCTAATATCTTTCTGAAGAGCCATGGTTTTCTGCCTCCCCAAAAGCATAGTAAGGAAGAACGGACTGGATATGCAGGGGTAAGCTGTTCCAAAGGAGTGGTGCCATCACTGAGGAGGCTTGAGCTGAGATCCCTGAAGATCTCATTTCCTCAGTGGTATGACCCCAGCAAGCCTTCTCTTCCAAATTTTATTAGATAGGCAGATTCAACCTATAGACCTTTAAAAATTAAAACCAGTAATTTAAATTGCACCCAGATGCTAATTGGTAGCAGCAGCCCCGATATTACTGGTGTCACATGGGTGAACCTTGGGCAGCTCCATGTTACACCAGCTGAAGTTTCCAATGACATCCCCATGTAGATCACACTGCAATAATCCAGCCACAAGCTGACAAGGGCATGAGTGATTGTAAGTAAAGGATTGAAGAAAGGCCACAGCTAGTGTGGAAGATGCAATCGTGCACATGGCCACAGCTTCCACTTGCTGTTCTGGCTGGAATTATGAGTCCAGGAGGAGCCTCAAGTTGCAGCCCAGATCTGTCTGAGAAGTAATATCCCATCCAGAGGAAAAAAAAAAAGGATTATCTCTGGACTCATTCAGTTACCAACTCCATACCTGCTCTGTTGTGGTAAGATTCAGAGTACTGCTGCTTCTTACCATCCAGACCCTAACAGCTTCCAGGCACCATGTCAGGACCTCTACTGCATTTCCTTTCTGGCCCAGTGTAGAGATCCATAAATGGGTATCATCAGCAGATTGATGATACTCCAACCCATGCCAGCAAATAATCTCTCCCAGCAACTTCATGTAGATGCTAAAGAGTAAAGGGAGTGAAGGGAGGACTGAGCCTTCTAGCACCTGTAACTCAGTGGCTGACTGCTTGTACTCTCCCCACTGCCTGGAACTGGTCATTCAAGGAAAACCACTGAAGAACAGTGTCCCGCTCAGCCCAACCCTTGTACTCAGTCCAGAGGGATTCCATGGTAAATGGTATCAAAGGCCACTGAAAGGTCCAAAAGAATCTCTATCCTAATCTTGCTGAAAGTCATCAACAGGAGTCACTAATGTGGCTTCAGTCCCACACCAGGCTTGAACCCTAATTGAAAAGGATCCAGATAATCTCTTTCTTTCATCCATGGCTCTCTGTAACTACAGTCCAAACCATCTTCTCAACAACTTTCCCAAAACAAGGAAGATTAGAGACTGCTCAGTGGTTATCTAGAACTGGTATCAGCAGCTCTCTTTTACAGAAAACCAAAACTGAAACACTCTTAAAACAACCACCTATCTTATCAACCTATCTGTCAACCTCATATAAAAGTGGCTATTATTTCTGCAATTCAATCAATAATGTCAAAGAAAAAAAGGGTTACTGTAGAATTTGTATTTGAATCTTAAGCTGAATTTTGGGTCTTTCAATTAGGTTGTGGTGAATTAAACTATTTCTTGAATCACAAAATAATGTCCAAAGCTCAATTCTTGTGGCTGGTGCACATCCTTAAATTAGCAATTTACAGGCATAGAAAATCAGGCTAAAATTGCTAGCATAGAAAGAGAAGATTAGTACACAATATGGAAGAGGAAGAAAGGTTTAGAAATGCATGCAGAAAGAAATGTCTAAATTCTATCAAGAATAATGTAGACATATGGCAAATATAAGCAGCAATAAATATCTGTTCTAAACCTTAGAATACTGCTGTCTTTAGCTTAAGTCCCTTCATGTATTATTCCTGCAAACGGTGTTTACATTTGAACAGGGGCAGAAGACGCATGATACTGGACCTAAAGCCTGAAAAGTGTGCAGTATCCTGAAGTTCAACATATGATGCATGGATGTCTGAACTATGAAAACCAATTCACATAATTATCTAAGTGGAGATTGGTAAAGAATTCATTAAGAGCAACATATATGACAAGAGTAATGCATGCAGTGGGGTATCTGGTTTAAAAACTTCAAGTAGGAACAGAAGAGTAGTAATACCTACAATCCTACTCTTGTCTGAGTAGAAGCAAAAGAAAGTATTGGAATTTACCTTCAAGGTTCATCCCAGCTTGAAGACATTTCCGGTAGCGGCAAGCAGGACAGTTTTTTCTCCGAATTTTATCAATAATACAATCATTTCTTCCAGCACAGAGATAATTGTGCTGTCCTGTATTTAAAAAGAACAGAAATTATAATTAGACATCATTATAAATCCTCTCAAATGAGAAAAGAAGATATAGCACACATATTATCCATCCAAATGATACATTTATAAATTCTTCCAATCAAGCATTTAGAAAATCAATGTGTGGTTTTTAAATGTTGCTGGGATCTAGTTCTAAAACTGATTCACTTTCAAGGGTGAAAGTCAAAATAATAATAATAAAAAAGGTAGGAATATCACAGCAAGTAAGATAGATACATAGATAGCTATTTTGTAATAAATTTGTAAGATGATAGCTTAGTGACAATATACTAAGAATTAAAAATTATGGGCTGTTTTAACAACACATATTTAACTAACCCACATACTGAAGATGCAATATTGTCCAAACCATTGCAAGTGAACAATTGAGCACGGGCAGAAAACTGTACTAGATGGGAGATCACGTATTTCTCTCTTTTGAGTCTGACCTAGCTGGCTATATTGCTAGATACAGAGGAAAAGCCAAAAACAACTCCTTTGTATAAGGAGTTTACAATAATTATAACATTCTTGTTTACAATAATTATAACATTCATTTCTTTATTATTTATAAAGGCTTATAGAAGTTGCCCAACACTGTCCTATATATATTTGTAAACTTAAAGTAAGAAAATATCATTAAAATACAGTATCATATCATCATTCATGATTAGGTCTATTTTATGTTCCTTGCAGTGCTTAGAATAAACTTATTATTTTATTTTATTTTTCTTTTCTTTTCTTATATTTATTGTTAACAGATGTTTTACAAAAAGCTTTTATTAGTATAGAAGTTAAAGACCTTTTGCCACACACAGAGGGTCTAGCAAATTGTGTCCAGACTTGATGCTCCTGTACTCCTAAGTATAAACAGAATATATTCCTCTTCTTCCCATGAGTAATTGCAACCTCCTTCCCCTCATGCATACAATTAAGGAAAAGGACATATAAAGAGGCAAAGTAAAATGGAATCTGCATACATCTGTCTCATATCCCTGATGACATTCCATCCCTGACATATGGAGCAAAGCTTTCAGTCTTGCATAATCTGTTTGTAAAACTTAACTACAATATGGATACATGGTAACCACATCATACCCCCACCCCCAAAAAATCTGGCATTGGGACTGGAACTTACTACCTCTTGCATCTTTTCCCAGTCTAGGTATTCTGCAGATATGTGTACTTTAACACCCAGAATTCTCAGAAATAGCCACCCTATCTGGGAATTCTGGGTGCTGAAGTCTTTGAATGTGTGTCTATGTGCATGCGTGTGCCTTTGAGTCAGCATTGATTCCTGGAGACTGCCTGTGCTAGTCCCTGTAGTTTTCTTGGCAAGATTTTCAGAAGAGGTTTGCCATGACCTTCTTCCTAGGGCTGAGAGAGAATGACCAGCCCAAAGTCACCCAGTTGGCTTCATGCCTAAGGAAAGACCAGAAATCACAGTCTCCCAGTTTCTAGTGTGGTGCCTTTAACCACTACACCAAACTGTAGGCAATTGAAGGCAAGACTCTCTGTAGAGTATCCAAATTGGGAACACTGACCTATTGCATCATACAAGCCACAGACAAGTAAACTATTTGTAGTAAGAAGAATATTAACATCAAATCTGCCCCCACAGATGGCCAGCACAGTGAAACAGTCTATGATATTTTATTACAATTGCTATTTTTAAGAGCAGCAAGCTTAAAATATGTCAGCATGCTTAAATTCAATTTTAAAGCTAACCACATTGAGACTCCAAATTAAATAACTTTTTTCAAGATTTTTAATGTCCATTATTCACAGTTGCAAGCCTCCACTTATATAACAAAAGCAGATTACAGTTTTACTCAGTTATTCTTTACCAGCTGCTCCAAGAGGAGAATATTGCTAGAAGAGAGCAAAAACAGTACTGTGGAAGGAACTTTGTGCATGCATCAAAACAGAGACAATGAAAACCCATGCTGAATAAGAATAGTGCAACTACAGATACACATTACTCATCCAATGGATATGCAGCATTTCCAGAAAAGAAGACACTGCCAGTGGGATGTAGAATGGGAATACACAGGGTGCTGTATTCCTCCCCCCACCCCCACATTTTTTGGTAGTCTAATTTAGATTACAGTGTAATCTCCCTCCAGATGTCTGGGTTTTGAGCATTCTTACTTGATACTGGTTTTATTGGAAGCTGGCAATTTAATTCCATGAAAGACTCTTTAGGGGTGAAAGTAAAGGAACTTGGGAATTTTTAATTACTTTTTACAAATTTGGGTTTTGATTTGTTGGCATGAAAATAACGATAAAAACATACAATGAAGAACATTTAATGACCAAACACATACACACACACAAAGGTAATATATATTTCAAATGCCTTTTTAATATATATTTTAAATGCACTGTATTGCCTCTCCAATATACAACTTAGAAAAAAAGAGCAAAACTGTATTTTCCATCACTATGGAAAAATTCAATTTAAGGTATCTTATCAGTAGTTTTTCTTAGGAAAGGAAAGATGCATTATGTGCATTTTTTTTTAGCTTACATGACGTTGGAAATACCAGAGTAAGCTTCCAGCAAGGCCAGTTTGAGAAATCTAGTTTTGAAATGCTGGTTTAAGATATATTGATTTTACCACTTTAAAAGAGCAGGGAGGAAACTATTTGGTTTTTGGAGTGTATGAAGTGGGCAAACTAAAACCTTTGGAATTTTTATGGAGCCATAGATTCAAGTATAAGCAAATCTTGGCAGCAAACTAAATCCAACTATAACTTTTAAAGACAAGATTCTTTCCAAGTTGAATTATATAGCAGCATTGAACATGAGCAAAAATAATAGAAAGCAATGACCGATAACGGATCTCTTTTTATTGGGGTCACACAAACTTCGGCCAGTCTTAGACAGCAATCACAATTTCTTTTTTTTTAAAAAGGGGTATCACATTGCAAGCTGGGCAAGGAGATTAGGGAAAACTGACAGAGAAGGGGTACTGGAAATTCTATAATATAAAAACAAACCATTGTTTCCCTGATTCAGCCTAGTGCTGCATCAGAGGACATTAGCCTGTTCAGCTTCTTCTTAGAGAACAGAAGAGGTCCTTAAGTATTAGGCCTGTGAAGACCTCTTGACAAAATACCACAAACAAAGCACCGCTAGAGACCCATAGTATAAAGGTTCAAAACAACAGCCAGGCCTACAAATCTTATGTGCATTGCTCCACTTTCCTTCAACACTTACTCCAACAGAGTTGCCTTTTCTGCATGCACACGCATGCCTAGAAGACTGTAGAAGGGCTGAAAAGTAGCTGCAGGGAATCTCGGAGCAGCTGATTTGTGGTATAGTTCTAGTGGGGTGCCCCTGCGTGATTTCTCTTGCTACTTTTTGCTTGAACTAGAATCCTTGTCTTCTTTTCATAATAAGCTAGTCATTCTTCAAGAAAAAATAATATTACTGGGACTAAGGATTTGGAAGACAATGTTAATTACTTATACAATAAAATGCTAATGACTCAGATTGTAATAATCAGATTATTTCCTACCTTCCACAGCTCTTTTGAAGAAAACTTTGCAGCTACCACATGTCAGGACACCATAATGACACCCAGAGGCCTCATCTGAGCAAACAAGGCAAAGCTTGGGAGGTGGTCCTGTAGTTGTTGAAGAGGTAGATGGTGAACTGCTCACATCAGATCTCATTCCAGGGCTAAAGAAATATTCAAAATATTAAATTAAAAATAGGAATCCAAAGACTAGAACCTAAGTTATAAGAACATCACCCCTTAATTACCAGAAGCTTTGTTCACTTAACAAGTATATTTCCAAAAACAGATTTTTGTTCTTGTTGTTCTGGGGCCAAAAGGCAATTCAGAAATAATTTTACAAAATAAATATGAAAAATAACAAATTAAAGCCATAATGAGCACTATTTTACATAGGATTGAGTGTGGAAATTAATGCAGAAAGCCTGGGGTTTTAAAAGATTATTATAATAAAAGATTTTATTTCTATTTATTTCTGAATTAGAAAGGAAAATTGCTAGCATTTTTATCTTAGCAAACGCTGTTAGAATATCAGCTAGAAGCTAGCCTAGACAATCTTTTAAAGTATTGTCTTGAGGCCGTTAGGAACAACAGAATGTTTCAGTGTATACACATGATACTTTCACAGGGATAAAACCACAATACTTTCTTGAGGAAGAAGCATTACATAATTACTGGCACAGCAACAAATGGAACTGAGCTGGCTGTTGAAGGAAGTTAGAAGCTCTGATGCAATCACTTCCATTAACTGAAAGTTAATGTGAAAGTTATACATCAAAACTGGATATTTATTTCTGAGACATTTGCTCTGAGTTAGAAACCATAATCTATTACTTTCCAACTGACACTAAATTGCAGTGGCCAAAATACCTCATCACTGACCATAATAGTTTAGGCTTCTGAAAGCTATAAAGCATATCTGGAGGGCCATGTTTTCTTCACATCTCACTCCTCATTTAAAAATAACTCTATTAAAGTTATTTTAAAATACAATGTTTTCATATGACTTCAGAAGACATCTAGGAAAGACATTTCAACTTAAGAATGATCTACCATTCAATTAAGTAAATATAAAACTGTACTTTTTAACCATAACTTTTTAATTTCCTAATTTTAAAATACTGCATTCAGTTAATGAATAAGGGGGGGATGGAAAGGGTAAAGTTACTGTACTTTCCTATTTTGTTTTCTAATTTTATAAGTTACTTTGCACTTCCTTTTATGCCAGTGATTTTCTTCTGTAGTTCTTGTTATATAATTTCACTGGATAGTTAGAGGACTATAATCTTTAAAGCAAAAAGACCAAATCAGGGTTGGAGTGCTAGGCATGAGTAATTACTATCAGTCAGGAGAAAAGCAATCTATAGTTGAAATTACAGGCAGAAAAGTGTGATAGAAATAATAAATAAATAAATAAATGTAGATTTTTCAAAAACATTATTTAAACATTCAATGACTTTTCTTAATTATAAATTAAGCTGAAAAACTGATTAATTTTCTACTTTATTTGGGTCTGAGTTCCAGAAATTACTATTGCTTAATGGCCTAGGCAACCCTTTCTTCTATCACATTAATCAGCAATATAAATTATTTCTTTTCTATCCAAACCTTCATATCCCTACTTTAATACAGTATTTATTACAGATCAAATCCTATGAGCACTAGCTCCTATAGCTTGCTATCGCAAACAAGGTGAATAAGGTTTACTACAGCCTCCAAAAGAAGCTTAATATGGCTGCTTACAAAATATATAAAGATTCCCATAAATACCATCCAGAATATCCAAGGTTTATTTCTGAAATCCTAAAGTAAACCAGGAAACATTACAGGCAGTCTTTGGTTAATGATGATAATTGGGACCGGGATTTCTGTTGCTAAGCGATGCGGTTGTAAAGCGCGACATCACGTGACCACATCGCTTAGTGATGGCAATCCCAGCAGTCCCAGTTGCTGTTGTTGAGTGAGAACTGCAGGTCATTAGTGAGGATCTCCTCGCAAATTCCTGCTGGCTTCCAACAAGCAAAGTCAAGGGGGAGTCACAAGGAGGTCCTGAGCTGGGGTGGCTAGGGCCAGGGGTGGGAGGGTGCGCAAGCGGCTGTCCGGGCCCAGCAGGGGTCATGGAGTACAGGGGGCCAAAAGAGCAGAGATGGGAGGAGATAGGTGGGTGGAGGTTGTTGAAGCGCACCCTGCAATCGTAAATGTGGGTGGGGCTTCCAAGTACCCAAATTTTGATCACATGACCACAGAAGCACTCCAGCAGCTGTAACTTTGAGGACTGGGCATAAGTACCATTCATTCAGTGCCACCATAACTTCAAATGGTTGCTGAATGGTCGTTAAGCGAGGACTATCTGTAGTCTTTACCAGCAGCCAACATAATAGAGAAAAAGATGATGTAAAATTCAGCTACACTACAGAAATGCTTGAATTATGGTCTGGTAACATGTAACATATATGACACCTTGGGATTGAAAATATTACCGAAAGAGAAACTGGAGTACAGTCATACACAGACATCAGATTTCAGGAGAACCAATTTCAACAAGCCTATAGAAATATTAGGCAGGATCTCATGCACCAAAATCCTGAAGTCAATCGGAGAACAGGAAATTGAGAACTTTTCAGAAATAAGATACTGAAAATACAATCACACACCAGTCCAATGAGAAGAAAACGTGGAGTGGGGCAGCTGAGGAAACAGTTGGGGATGCACAGGGAACTTTCGACTGAGTTAAAAGAAACGTTTATAGGAAATGGAAGATGAGCATACCAGCAAATAGCGAATACCTGCAGGAAAAAAAAAATCAGAAAGGCTAAAACACAAAACTTAGAAGAGAAGCTAAAAGGAACAAAAATTGTATGTGTATTTTAATTATGTCAACAGTAAAAGGAACTGATGGGTCCACTATTCGGGAAGGTTGATAAGATAATTACAGATGGCAAGGAGAAAACAAAGCTCTTCTTTAGTCTTTTCCTCAAAAGGACAATGTGTTCAAATACACCAAAGTAGAATAAATAACATAAGGAAGGAGTGGCAACCCAAAATAAGTAAAAAGATAGTTAGGCTGCCATAAACAACTTTAAGTTCAAGGACCAGATCAATTATATCCAAGAACCTTGAAAGAGCTTGAGCTTATCATTTTGGAGCCACTTTCTGAGTAATCACTGAGGGCAGGCATAGCACCAGAGTCCTGGAAAAGAGTAAAAGTTTTTCGTATCTTAAGAAAAGGGACTGCAGGTAACTACAAACTGGCCACCTTGATATTGGTACTGGACAAGATTCTGGAACATGTTACTAAGCAGTTGGCCTGTGAGCACTTAGAAAAGAATGCATGGCTTGTCAGGTGCCAGCATGGGATTATCAAGAACAAACTAACATATTTTGTCTACTTTTCTGATAAAAGACCAGTTTAGTTAACTATGGGGATGCAGTGGACACAGTGTACCTTGATATGGTCTCCCATGACATTCTAGTAGAGAAGATGGCAAAATGTGAACTGGACTATGCTCTCATTAGATGGATAGAAATGGATGACAAATCATACCACAAGAGTATACGCCAATCAATCTGCATCAGGCTGGAAGGAAGTGACCAATAGCTTAATGCAGGGTTCTGCTCCAGACTTTATACTACTCAACATATAGTGAAACCATTTTTTACTGGACATAGATGCAACAGACTTTTCATGCAGCAGCTTAAAATTTTTGCTGTGATTCACATCATTTGCAAAATGTTATTACAGAAATGAAGTAAATTGATACAAATAATGTAATCTGCATAATCTACATGACATCATCATGTGACATAAATCACATACTTCTGATTCAATGGACATTCCTGAATGACACCTCCTACCCTCACTTAGTCCATTAAAAGAAAGTTTCACTTATATATATAAATGACCTGAGTAAGACGTTAGAAAATCTGATTATCAAATTTGCAATCAAGACAAAGATAGAGGGAACAGCAAACACTTACAGGATAGTATCAAGATTCAGGAAGATCTTAGCAAGTTGGAAGAATGGGCAAAAATCAGCAAGACTTATTTCAACAGGGACAAATGCAAATTTGAGTAGGGAAAAAAAAAGACTTGAATATAGAATGGAGGGGCATACTGGGCAGCAGTATGTGCCAAAAGGATCTGGGTCTCTTGGTGGATTACAAGCCAAGCATGAGCCAACAGTGTGATACAGATGTGGCAAAAACAAAGCAAATGCAATCCTAGGATGCAGCAATAGAAATATTGTTCAAAAACAAGTTACTGAAGCTGATCTTACCTGTAGGCTTATGGACACCTTTAGAGACTGTGAAAACAGCCTGGAAATTTGGACTGCAGTTCTCTAGCAGTCCAAAGTCTCCTGTAAGCCTTGATCTGCACTCTGTAGAACAGCTGAAATAACATCTTTGCTTCAAAAATGTTTAAAGCAACAAGAATCTAGTGGCTACCTCTTGTAAAGAAAAATCTAAAAAACAGGAGCCACACTACTTTAGGTTCATTCTATGAAGTATTTTAAAAGCACATTCCCAGATGCTGAGATTTGGAAGATAACCCCCAAGTTATTTAAGAACAATCACTGGGGGTGGAGAATGTGTTTTCTGTCTATTTGCCATCTATAAATTTCTTTAAAACTTTTCCTTCAAAACTATGGCTTTTTGAGAGTTTACTAGCAGCTGTTCAGATTTATAACATTCTGTAAGCTCCTGCCGAGGTCTTTTCAGGCCAGCAAGTATATCTGGGAAGAAGATAGCATAATTTGCAACTGGCGAGATAGGCAGTGGTCTTCAGCAACCCTTGTGGGAGGGAATGATGGGTACCTGCCTAGTGCATTTAGATAAAAATTAAACAGAGGAGAAAGAATGTATCTGTGTCTTATTATTTTTAAGTGGGAATTGAGAAAAGTTGGCCCAGTAGATTGTACTATCTTTCAGACAGGAGTTATCACATAGCTGCTAAATGAGAAACAACAGGGACTTATCTACAGAGGACTGCTCTAATTTCCCCCATAGTCTGTCCTTAGATACCAACTCAAAACCAGATTTAAAATCAACAAATATTAACTATAAGGTTCCACAAGGTGAGGCATCATGTTTTCAGATAAATGCTGGCAAATTAAGCATTGGCCAAGAGTAATAAAAGTTAAGGAACACAGTGAAAAAACGGACTAAAATTAAATATAAAGAAAACCAAAATAATGACAACAGATACAACAACCAGTCTTAGAATTGACAACAACCATTACTGAAGTGGTAGATAGCTCGTCTTTTAGGATCAATCATCAACAGTAAAGGAACAAGCAGGCAAGAAACACGCTGCAGACTAGCACTGACAGGGCAGCCACGAAGGCCCTGGAAGAGATACTCAGATTCCATGATGCGTCTATACCTATGAAGATCAGAATAGTGCAGGCAATGGTATTCACTATGACACTCTATGGAAGAGAAAGTTGGACTTGGAAGAAGCAGGAGGAGTATTTACACACTTGACATTTCGTGTTGGAAATGACTTCTGAGAATACCACAGACAGCTAAGAAAACAGACAAATGGATCATCAAACAAATGACTCTCAATCCAGAGTTACCACTCAAGGCACAAATGACCAGGCTCAAATTATCATACTTCAGACACATTATAGCTTTCTGGAGAAGGATCTGATGCTGGGAAAGGTAGAAGGAAAGAAGATAACCAGCAGCAAGGTGGATGGACTCAGTTACAGTGGTGATGGGTGCCCATCAGGTTAGGGACAGATAGTCACGGAAAAAAATCTATCTATATGGTTGCTAAGAGGAGACAGCAACTTAATGGCACATAATCAATAAAAAAATCAGCAAGCTGATTAGTTTGTAATTTCCAGGGACATTTTTTTCTCCTTCTAAAAAGGACTGGAAGGTTCAGAACCTATCTATTTTATATGAAGGCTTAGTAAATTCAGGGAGTTTGGAGTCTCCTCTATTCACATTACTTGGTTTCAGCTACATGATTAGTTGGGTAGTTTCAGAAGCTGTAATCAAGAAGTAATCTTATAAGGCATATGATCTAGGCATGTACTGTTTACAAGCAAGGTCAGTTGTAAAATTTGAGCAGAAAAGGTGAACATTTGCAGTCATTTCTGGGTCCACTATCAGATAGAAAGCCAGTTTGGTCTAGTGTTTAAGGCACCAGGCTAGAAACCAGGAGTCTGTGAGTTCTAGTCCCGCCTCAGGCATGAAAGCCTGCTGGGTGACTTTGGGCCAGTCACTCTCTCTCAGCCCAACTCACCTCACAGGGTTGTTGTTGTGGGGAAAAGAGGAGGAGGAAGGGGTATTAGGTATGTTCGCCGCCTTGAGTTACTTATAAAAATAATAAAGGTGGGATAAAAATCAAATAAATAAATAGAGTCAGTTCCTCCCCCCCGCCCAAGATGCCAAAAGGTTGTAAGACTTCTTGTCCTAGAAACAGTCATCAACCTTTCCCAATTCACTTGTAAGATAGTTTATTTAATTCTTATCAGAGCCTTAAATTGTTTTTAATGTTGATGAAGGACTTGTGGAAGAGTGGAACAAGTATTATAAAATCTTGAACATTTATGGAAGTTTTTACTAAGTGAAGAGGAAGTTCACCCACTGCATAGTTAAGCTGTATTAACTTCTAGGTAAAAACATGGGAATTTGTGGAAAAAAGTTACTTTTGCTAATGCAAATCTACACAAACGGTAGCAGGTAAAGGCACTGCTAATATTTTAATAGGATTTCTTCCTATAAGCACAGCTGTAAGATTGGGGTAGAGCAGGGAATGACATAGAAAGTCATATAATCTCAACAATTAAAAAAAGGTCATATAATCTCAACAATTAAAAAAAGGTACATTGTTAGGAAAATTATCAGAAGTGAGATACAAATTCTGTTCTTTTGGTTACAGCTGATTAATCACTTGGTGTGACAGCTGAGTTTCTGGCAAACTCAGAAACAATCTGAGTCCAGACAGGTCAATCATGGTAACTATCAGAGGAGTTAACCACCTCTCCCACCAAAAGTGTACGGTTATCAGCCTGTTATGCCTCACAGGCAGGAGACAAAGGAGCAAAAATTAAATTAGCTCTTACTACAAATAGGGCTCAAATTTTACACTTGGCAATTGCTAGATTTCTTTAATGGTTTATCTAGTTCTCACAATAAATGTATCTTATCAAAGATTCATGTCTTTGAATCATTGCAATAACTGCATGTTACATCAGATAACAATATTAATATTTACTAACTTGTATTTTTTAAAAAAATTATACTATAAAACTTAATTAGTTTTGTGCTGCACTCCAAAAATGAAATAGGACAACAAAAAGCTTCAGAAAAAGCAACATGCACATAGCTTCAAAATTACTACAATGGACATGGCTATTCACCTTTTTTCATTAAATTTAACAAAACCTAATTTTTAATTTCCCAATGTATTATTCTTCACCACTTTTGTTTTTAAAAGTTATTGCTAAAAGTTGGAGGCAGACAGGCAATGGATATAGTGCTTATTTCACTGTAACTTTATAGTCTATCTTCAACTAAGATATTGTTAAAGATGGACTATGAAGTTATAGTGAAATAAGCACTATATCCATTGCCTGTCTGCCTCCTACTTTTAACAATAACTTTTTTAAAAAGCAAAAAGAAACTAGTTCTAATCTATTGTTCTTAAGCTTGCCTAAGTTGGTAGTGGACTGTGACTTTCAAGTTTGAGTGCAGTTTTATTTGTCCTAGAAACACCCAAGAGGAAGTGAAATCTTTAAAAGTCAAAGAATAAGTTAAAACTTGACATTGTTCATGATCTCAAAATATGTCAGTTAAAAAAATCTGATACAATTTTAATCATTTTTCAGTTTTTAGCCTATTAAGAAAAAAAAATCAATGTAAAAGAAATTACTTGTTTTTGCAGCATAGGTAAAGGTAAAGGTTTCCCTTGACATTAAGTCCAGTCGTGTCTGACTCTAGGGGGCGGTGCTCATCTCCGTTTCAAAGCCGAAGAGCCGGCGTTTGTCCGTAGACACTTCCGTGGTCATGTGGCCAGCATGAGTACACGGAACGCCATTACCTGCCTGCCCACAGCTTAAATCTAGGTCTGCACTCCTAAAAATAAATGTATTATAAGAAAACTTAAAAAAAACCTTTAAGAGATTCACATATTCGCAGCCTCACACTGTAATTACTAGTTATAACATGCCAAAATTACTGAATTTGGGGAAAGAGCCATCACTTATGATTTGAAGGGGGGACTGTTAAAAAAAAATTACCCCTCCCCCTCAAGTGAAGGCTGATAGGCAGAAAGTGAGAGAGAAATGGACTATGGCTGCCTACCTATTACCTATAGAAAACAGCTTCCTTGAAGGAGCAGGCCTCTGAGTCTGTATTCCCAACAAAAGAATTCTACTCAGGACCACCACATCATCCCATGCTTGGGGCTTAAAAGGAAAGCTGCCAGAACACACAGTGGTTCATTGGGGACAACTGCCACCATTCCTTGTGAATCAAGTTGGTTATCTTGACTTAGAACTCCACAGATAGGTCATGTCATATGGATGTAACTCCATGCAACTACTTGATGCTATTGGAGGAGATCTTCCAGAGTTTGGGAATGGGTGGTACCAGAGGTCTGACGACATCCAGATAACTCCCAAAAGCTCTATTGCTCCTTACTAACCCCAAGCAAGCAATCAGAACCATGAACAAGTTTGATAATGGTCTAGAAGTTGTAAGTAAACAGGAAATGGTACTGTTGGTTAATAGGAATCTAGACTCAACGATTAAGTCTGTTTGGGATAGGGCTGCACCTCCCCCCACCACCTGAAAGCAGGTTTGCAGTCTGGAAGTACTTCTTGATCTTCAACTATCACTGGATTTTTTGTTTTTTTTATTAATTAGTAATTGTTCAAGATATAATTAAGACACATAATACAGAATATAAGACTGACAGAATACAAGTCTAAAAAAGAAACAGGAAAAGCTACACCAGTGCAGGAATAGGATTTTTATTGATGAGGAGCACTTTTGTACAGATACACCTGGTGCACCACCAGCTGTGATTCTTCCTGAGCTGCTCAGGTTTGGCATCAATTATCCACACTTTGGTTAATTCAGACATCATTATTGCACAGTATTCTTTGTGAGGTTCCCCACAAAAAAAAGTCCAGAAGCAGGAATTAGTGAAAAAAAAAGGCTTGTACTAAAATATTAGCACTGGAAATACAAACTAATGTCCCAGAATACATATATACAATCAAATAATCCAAATTTGGCAAAAGGCCTCTTTCTGGCATGGACTTTGTTTATGGAACCTGTCAGTCACAAAATTGCAACAGCTCATATAAATACTCAGTATGAAATTCATTATTCTTCCCTTATCAAAGTTTTGTTTAATTCATGGAAAATACAGAGAGGTGGAACCACCAGCATTTTGGGGAGGGAGAGTAGTGTTAGTAGTGGTAACCTGATAAGCTGTTGGTAAGAAGACGTTTCAAAAGAAAATGATGCTTTTTCTCCTCTGAATTCACACATTTTCCAAAGCAGACTCGAATATACTTTTTGTGGCTGTTATCTACCATACACACTGGCATACACAAATACCATAAAATATTAGTCGTATATTTGGTGTTAATACTACATATGGAATCTTATGGCAGTGGTACTGTCTGTCATTTAGATTTTGGATTCCATCCACCTGACAAAGGTCCAAGGTGATTAAGTTGTCATTTGAGTTAGATGTTGCTCAATTGACATTATTTTGCGAAGGACTAATAGAAAACTACTGGAGCGATACTCAGAATTATTACTATTCAATATATACCTAATCATTCCAAAAGGTAGCCTTAGGAAGCACTTCCAGCAGGCTTTCATTGACATTTGTTCATTTTTAAGCCTCCCAACCCTGAAAAATACAAAATGGATGAATTCTTATCTAAATACAACTGATTACTGGATGAACAGTGTTTGCAAATAATTCAACATTTTTGTCTTTTCACTTGAAAGAACTCAGTACAAACTTTGAAATACATGTAGCTAGTGTTTCAGTTTTTCAGTTTCTGGCGACAGATTTTAATGAGGCAAACAAAGTATACTAAAAACATCCCAGTAATTCTTAAGGATTCAGAATGAAACAACTTAAAGCTATAGAGGGCCCTGAATTATATCTATTTTAAAAAAGTAAACTGTTACTTAGAGAGCCAGTTTGGTGTAGTGGTTAAGGCACCAGGCTAGAAACCGGGAGACTGGGAGTTCTAGTCCCGCCTTAGGCACACAGACAGCTGAGTGACTCTGGGCCAGTCTCTCTCTCTCAGCCCCAGGAAGCAGGCAATGGCAAATCACTTCTGAAATTTTGCCAAAAAATTCAGGAACTTGTCCAGGCAGTCACCAAGAGTCAACATTGACTAATAACAATCAAACAAACAAAAATTCTGTTAATTGTTAGGGCCATGCAAATCACTGATGTTTAGCTCATGGGCAAGGTTGTGAACCTAGAAGCATCCAGGGGGTTGAGCCCTCCAGAAAGTTTGGCACTGCCACTTTAAGAGCCTTCTCAGGTTATCTGTACCTGCATGTGGAATCATAGAAGACCTTTCTGAGAGTGCATCACCCCTTCAAATAATTTATGTAGCCCTAGAAATTACTATCACTGCTAGAATGGAAACGATTTTGTTCTGCAGTGATTAAATTTTCAAAATGCCATATATGTTAAGAACGTGTTATTAGAATTTAGTTTTGAGCATTTCCTTCACTGCCCAGCCACAGGGGGGGAAAAAACAATTGAAATAACTTGTCTAGAGATTAGGGTAAGTGAAATGCAAAATTTGTATCATACAACTTATGCAGTCTTTTTGTATTTTCAGTCTGGAATGGTTAATATAGCAATCATTCTACATTACAAGACTCAAAAACAATGAAATATTTTTTTAATTCATTATGCTCATGGAAGAAGGTACTTTACAGAATATGTAAGTCCTTACAATGTTAGCATATACATTTATTTTTACCTAGATACAATCACACTGGTATTTCTGATGTTTTTGAGTCACCGAACTAAAAATAAGTCATGGTTTGTTGCAGGCTTGTTTATGGGACACTCTCAGGTTAGGAAAGCCTAAGCATATCCAGCAGATGACACAAGATGCTTAAAATGAGACACCACATATCTTCCATAGATCTTTATTGATTCTTCTGTCACCTGAAAGCACCAAATACTGTATGTGCTATGTTTCCTGTGTCAGAATTGCTGCATTGTAGTTTCTATCAGACCAGTATCCAAAGCAGGCATGCTTTCTGTCTACTTCTCTGGATAATCAATATTATCCCAGTAAATTTGAGTTGCCTGTAAAACATTTCAAGGTTGAAACACTTTCATGCCCTGCATCAACAGTTCTGGAATACTTCCTGTGAAGTCAGAAAAGGTATTAGAGTAAGTTACCCACAGAACATTTTGCACAATTCTAATTGTAATTCTGGTAATGTCCCAAGGCATATGGATGCATTTCTTGGACTACTGTCACAAATAACAAGCTACGGATAATCCAGAATTAGTTCTACAGATGAACAAACTAATTTTTGGTTAATTCCTGGTTTGATTTCTCAATTTCTTATGCCAATAATCAGAAGGAATGAGAACAGCACATAGCCCTATTGGGAATAACGATAGATGCCGAGTTCAGCAATAACAAGCTTCAAACAAGCCACCATTCATAAATCAATTGTGGTTTCAAAATGTGGTTTTCTGGCAAAAAAGAAATCATAGTTTCATTCCTGTGGTGAATTTTTACATTAAGCTAAGTCAAAAACAAGGGACATTATGCTTGGAACTGTATCTAAACAAAGGCTGAGATTCTGTATTCTGTAAAATATTGATACCAGTATTCAGCTACTGAGTATGAAGATTCAAAGAACTCCAAGTTCATATACTGCAGCAGTGGCCCACATTTCCTCGCCTGATTTGTAGATTAAAAAAAAAAATTAAATGGCAAGCTGATATTGTCCTAATAGTTATTATTCGAAAATAAAAATAGAATTTGTTTGTAGCCTAGTGCTTGTTTGGAAACATATCCACTTACCTAGGAAAAAGGCACAGATTAGCTATTGGGGATAAAGAAGGATTTTGACAAATAGAGGAAATGCCCAGGAGAATCTTCACCAATTTGCCTTTCAGCAAATGGATGTTTTGTCTCTGGACACTTGTTATCACAGCTATTTTGTTACGGCCCACAACTTCCTTTTAAGATATAAAATGCCACTTGCATGAAAAGTTTGGGAGCACAGCACACATCAGGAGTTGCATAATTATTCAGTTCCAAGGCAGATTTTCATGAAGTGGATTTTGGATGCCCTGAAGAGAGGAGTAAAAGAATATATTCTGTTTTAATTACAGAATATTCTCAGTGGTTTTAGGGATTCTAAAAGCTGCAAAAAATTTATTCCAGACTGAACAAGAAGACTTTAAAATAACAAATATAGTTCAAAGCAAATGCAAAATGAGTCATATTTGTGTAAAAATTCAGATTTCATATATGTATTAATGGGTCTGAGTTGGCAGTGACTCATCAGGAAATGGATCTTGCAAATCAGTTTGGGTAGATGAATCATATTCTTAAAATAGAACTGACCATATATTGAATTGACATTATGAACCGAAAGGACTAAAACTGCCAATATAGTAATGATTTTACATAATACAATAGTGTAACCACATTTGGAATACTATGACAATTCTGGATATTGTAGAATTAGGAGAAGTACAGTAAACTACTTGGGAGGTACAGCAGCTTCCCAATTTAGTTGTTTTTAAACTCAGAATGAAGGGGGGTAAAGGGAGCTATAATATTGGGAAAAAATTATACTGATAAATAAAATAAAATTATACAAATTATAAGGTTACAAATATACTTACATACAGTCCCAAATTATGTTTTCCCCCTTTCTCTAACATTGGCTAGTTTCTATGATAAAACAAAAGTCTCTACGTTCAAGAAGGGAGGAGGTTCAAGAGAATACACTAATTGATTTGACTGATACTTGAGAAGATTCTAGAGCACTTCACAAAGAATTTCTTTAACACATTATGGTAATTATCAGAAGTCAGCATGCATCTATCAAGAAGTCTTCAACAGGTTGTCCTCGAGTTATGATGGCAATTGAAAGTGGAATTTCCATCATTTAGTGATGCAGTCATAAAACCCGATGTCACGTGACCACATTGCTTAGCAATGGCAATTTTGGCACTCCCCATTGCCGATTTAACTGAACCCCACCAGTTGTTAGCCAAGGACCCACTTCAAACCAAACCATTTCTGGCTTGGTTCCTCCCAGCCCTGAACCTCAGTTCTTCCAAGGTAAGAGACTGCCTCCCCTTCAACTCCCCCCAATTGCCTATTCACCCCCCCCATCTCTGACGTTTTGGTCACCCTGCACCCTGCCTTGTAGGGCAGCAAGCAGTTCCAGGACTGTGCGGCTCGGGGGCTGCTTGCCATGCTGCAGCTCTGAGGCTACAAGAACCCGGTGAGCTGCAATGCAGCACGAAGCCACCCTGTGAAGCTGCAGCCACCCAGCCCGGCCCAGGAGCATGGTGTGAAGCCTTGCCCCAACCACAGCCACCCCAGCTGATCTTCACCATCTTCTTGCTCCTGCTGCTGAGGCATACCCGGCCTGGCCCTTTGCAAGGCAGCTGCTGGCCACGCGAGATCCTCTTCCCCAGGTCACCCCAGGGGATACCACTGCGCATGAACTCGGGAAGGAAGCCTCATGCAGCCAGCAGCTTCCTCATAAAGGGCCAGGCCAGGTGTGCTTGGTCAGCAGGGGGAACAAGACGATGGCAAAGGTCAGCTGGGGGCTGCAGAGTGCAGGGTGGTAGGGGCTTTGGAATGCAGTGCAGTGAGTGGGGCTGGGCAGAGGCAGCTGTGGCTTTGCACCAGGCTGCTGGGTGGCTTCCCAGGGCAGGAAGGGATGAAGGGATCAGAAACTAAATCTTATGAAAAGAGGCTGAAGATATTGGGCATGTTTGCCAACAAAGTTATACTTTTTTGTAAGATACATGAATAAATTATCCCTAATAAAAGAAGCAACAAACAATTCTCCAAGAATAACTTGAATATATAGAGGAAAATGGTTGCATTTTTCTTCCAAAAGGAAAAGTATTTTCTATTCATCAATGCATTCAACTGGAAAATCAACATCTGAGTCATGCAAGGCTTTTTACTGTGCATATGCACTTGTGCTGAACTGATCTACTGATGCAAATGTTTTGCCACATTTCTGCAACACTATGATGTAGGAGATGACGGCATCCCAGCTGAACTGTTCAAAATCTTGCAAGATGATGCTGTCAAGGTAATGCATGCTATATGCCAGCAAATGTGGAAAACACAAGAATGGCCATCAGACTGGAAAAAATCAACTTATATCCCCATACCAAAAAAGGGAAACACTAAAGAATGTTCAAACTATCGAACAGTGGCACTCATTTCACATGCCAGTAAGGTAATGCTCAAGATCCTGCAAGGTAGACTTCAGCAATTCATGGAGTGAGAATTGCCAGATGTACAAGCTGGGTTTAGAAAAGGCAGAGGGGACTAGGGACCAAATTGCCAATATCCGCTGGATAATGGAAAAAGCCAGGGAGTTTCAGAAAAACATCTATTTCTGTTTTATTGACTATTCTAAAGCCTTTGACTGTGTGGACCATAACAAATTATGGCAAGTTCTTAGTGGTATGGGGATACCAAGTCATCTTGTCTGCCTCCTGAAGAATCTGTATAACGACCAAGTAGCAACAGTAAGAACAGACCAGGGAACAACAGACTGGTTTAAGATTGGGAAAGGAGTACGGCAGGGCTGTATACTCTCACCCTACCTATTCAACTTGTACGCAGAACACATCATGCGACATGCTGGGCTTGAGGAATCCAAGGCTGGAGTTAAAATCGCTGGAAGAAACATTAACGATCTCAGATATGCAGATGATACCACTTTGATGGCTGAAAGCGAAGAGGAACGGAGGAGCCTTATGATGAAGGTGAAAGAAGAAAGTGTAAAAGCTGGCTTGCAGCTAAACCTCAGAAAAACCAAGATTATGGCAACCAGCTTGATTGATAACTGGCAAATAGAGGGAGAAAATGTAGAAGCAGTGAAAGACTTTGTATTCCTAGGTGCAAAGATTACTGCAGATGCTGACTGCAGTCAGGAAATCAGAAGACGCTTAATCCTTGGGAGAAGAGCAATGACCAATCTCAATAAAATAGTTAAGAGCAGAGACATCACACTGACAACAAAGGACCGCATAATTAAAGCAATGGTGTTCCCCGTAGTAACATATGGCTGCGAGAGCTGGACCATAAGGAAGGCTGAGCGAAGGAAGATCGATGCTTTTGAACTGTGGTGTTGGAGGAAAATTCTGAGAGTGCCTTGGACTGCAAGAAGATCAAACCAGTCCATACTCCAGGAAATAAAGCCAGACTGCTCACTTGAGGGAATGGTATTAAAGGCAAAAATGAAATACTTTGGCCACATAATGAGAAGACAGGACACCCTGGAGAAGATGCTCATGCTAGGGAGAGTGGAAGGCAAAAGGAAGAGGGGCCAACCAAGGGCAAGGTGGATGGATGATATTCTAGAAGTGACGGGCTCATCCCTGGGGGAGCTGGGGGTGTTGATGACTGACAGGAAGCTCTGGCGTGGGCTGGTCCATGAAGTCACGAAGAGTCGGAAGCGACTAAACAAATAAACAACAAAAAATGACGTATTATGTAAATTACTGAATTGCATCTGATTCTATGTTTTGCCTTACAGAAAACAAATTCAAATTACAATATATGAAATATTTTCAGGAACTATTTGGTAGGTTTGGGTAGCTGCCTCTAGATGTTTTGGATTTCAACTTGCACAATGGTAGATTATAAACCATATTGGTTCAGAGTTATGGGAGCTGCCTAATCCTATTAAGGTAAAATATGCAAAGAAAAAAATCAAGTTTGAGTTAAAAACTAAAATGAAGCAATTCTTCTAAACAACATGTATCAAAAGTGTATTCTGCGATTCTAGGTAAGGTTAAGTAAAATAGCAACTTGCTGTGTTCAGTCACGTTTAAAAGATCTGAGGATCTTTCATTCAATAACACATTTAATATCTCCTAAGCACACTTTCTTTGATGGGAAAACATAATGTATACAAAACTAGATTTATTTGGAATAAAAGTCTTAAACTTACGATGAGCTATTAAATTCCTAATTCTAGCTTAAAATAAGAATCATGTTTTAAACTTTATACTCCCTTTAAAGCTAATCTAGTTTTAAGAATGCATAAGCATGTACAATTATCCCTGGTTTGTGTCCAAATTTGCTATAAAGTAAATTCTTTGAAGAAATGACACGTGTCATTTCTTCAAAGAATTTACTTTATAGCAGATTTGGACACAAACCAGGGATAATTGTACATGCTTATGTATTCTTAAAAGGTATGGAGGATTCTGCTATACCACTAATTTATGTTCATTTGAAATGAACATTGTACATGCTTATGTATTCTTAAAGGGTATGGAGATTCTGCTATACCACTAATTTATGTTCATTTGAAATGTTTTTTTTTAACGTTAAATTGATAAAAGATAAGCCAGCAGGCAAAGAACAAAGGAAACCATGGTCCTAGGCTTTGTTCCTTCTTTCAGTAAGCTCTTATTAAAACCTGTGGTAAAACACATGGTTTTAGAAGGATTAACATAGGAACAAAATATATGGTTGTGCTTTTAGTGTCATAGTTAGGCAATATGTTTCTTGAAAAACTCCTATCTTGCTCATACCTACAAGCAGTCTTTCATTTTGATGAATTTCAGAGTATCTACAGGAAACATTTTTAATACAGTTATGTGTACAAACCACCTTTCACTCACAGCTTCAGGATGGCATATGTAGTTAGAAATTGATATAAAATTATTAAAATTGATATAAAATTGTATATAAAATATAAAAAGCATCACCTTATGCCAAAAAGACAGCCTTTCACATCATACTATCTACAGTACAGGTAATCCTCACTTAACCATTCATTTAGCAACGGTTTGGACTTATGATGGTGCTAAAAACTGACTTACAACTGGTACTCATACTTATGACCGTCACAGCATTCCCCCATGGTCACATGATTGCAATTCAGGCACTTGGCAACCAAATTGCATTTACAACCATCGCAGCATCCCACAGTAACATAATCGCCATTTTTGGCATTCCCAGCCAGCTTCTGGCAAGCAAACTTGGGAACATGCTTTGTTTAATGACCATGTGATTTGCTTAACAGGCACCGCAAAAATGGTCATAAAACTGGGTCATATTCGCTTAATGACTGCATCACTTAGCGACCAAAATTCTGGTCCCCATTGTGGTTGTTAAGCGAGGACTACCTGTATGGTCATTACAGGTAATTCTCACCTAACAACTGCCCTGTTAAGCAACCATTTGAAGTTACTACAGTGCTGAAAAAGTAATTTTACAACAATTGCAGTGTCACCACAGTCACGTGATCAAGAATTGGGTGCTTTGCAACCGGCAGGCATTTACGACCATTGCAGCATCCCAGTCATATGATCACCATTTGCATGCTTCACATCCATCTTCCAGCAAGCAGAGTCAATGGAGAAGCTGGCAGTAAAATTGCAAGTTGTGGTCCTTGATGTTTTGCTTAACAACTGCAGGTGATTTGCTTAACAACCATGGCAGAACTGAGGTCGTAACTATGTTGTGGTCACAGGAGATCTCGCTTAAAAACTGTGTGGCTTAGGGACACAGCTGCTGGTCCCAATTGTGGTCGTTAAGGGACAACTATTTGTACTGCATTAGAAATTCCAAGTTCCAATATTTACAAGATACAGACAAAAGCTTTACTTATTCTTGGGCTGTTTGCTATCAAATCCTAGTATTATTTTATCTTTTCTAAGGGCAAGTCATGCTTCAACTCATCAACATTAGCAGGTAGATAAATAACTTCTATGCATACAAGCAGAGGTTTTATTTTTGTTTTAGCAAAAGCTTTTTATGTCACAGAATGCGATTCCACAGTATTACTAACACATGCATTTGATGGGAAATTTTCAGGTTCAACAGGAGAGGGAGCTGTGAGTACAAGGAAGAGGTAACTGAAATGCTCCTAAGCATAGTCTCTTGGAAATCCGGCTTCAGTCTGATCTACTAAGCAACTCTTACAGTACAGGTAATCCTTGCTTAACAACAGTAATTGGGACCAGAATTTCCATTGCTAAGCGATGTGGTCATAAAGTGCAATGTCACGTGAGCATGCTGCTTAGCAATGGCAGTTCTGGCAATCCCTGGTTATTGTCATTATGCAAACCACTGTGGATCGTTAAGGGAAGTCCTCACATGACCATGACTCCTGACTGGCTTCCCTATTGACTTTGCTTGTGGGAAGCAAATTGCAATCATGTGACGAGATGTTGCGATGGTCAGAAATCCAGACCACCCTGAAAAAGAAGGAATTTACTGGCAAGCTCAGCAACAGCAAAAGGCCTAGAAAACCACGGAAGACAACTAAAGTGGATGACCACAGAATTCTGCTCATGGTGAAGAGGAACCCTTTCACAACATCTAGCTAGGTCAAGAACGCTCTTAAGGAGGTAGGCATGTCATTGTCAACATCTACAGTCAAGAGACGGCTTTATGAATGTAAATACAGAGGCTTCACAGCAAGGTGCAAACCACTGGTAACACTCAAGAACAGAAAGGCCAAATTAGACTTTGCCAGCAAACACCTAAAAAAGCCTGCCCAGTTCTGGAATAAGAATCTTTGGACTGATGAAACCAAGATTAACTTGCACCGGAATGATGGGAAAAGTATGGAGAAGGAAAGGAACAACTCATGATCCAAAGCATACCACATCATCTGTCAAACATGGTGGAGGCAGTGTTCTGGCATGGGCATGTATGGCTGCCAATGGAACTGGGTCACTGGTGTTTATTGATGACCTGACTGCTGATAAAAGCAGCAGGATGAACTTCGAAGTGTATAGGGCTATACTTTCTGCTCAGATTCAGCCAAATACTGCCAAACTGACAGGACGCCGCTTCATCTTGCAGATGGATAATGACCCAAAACATACAGCAAAAGCTACCCAAGAGTTTCTCAAGGCAAAGAAGTGGCATGTTCTTCAATGGCCAAGTCAGTCACCTGATCTCAACCCAATAGAGCATGCTTTTCACTTACTGAAGACTAGACTGAAAGCAGAAAGGCCCACAAAAAAGCAGCAGCTGAAGGCAGCTGCAGTAAAGGCCTGGCAAAGCATCTCGAGGGAGGAAACTCAGCATTTGGTCATGTCCATGAGTTCCAGACTTCAGGCAGCCATTGACTGCAAAGGATTTTCATCCAGGTATTAAAGATGATCCTTATGTTTGTAATGATGTTGATTTGTTCCATTACTTATGAGCCACCAACGATGGGCGTGCGTGTAAGCCACTGGCTGTACTTCCTGAATGGTTAGTGCCCAACTTTTGTCAAACCCCTTGAATTACAGCTGAAAGTCCTGACTTTGCTCCCATCTGGGTGTGTTTCCTCTCAACTTCAATGTGGTGGTGTACAGAGGCCAAATGCCAAAACAGTTATCCTTGTTCCAATATTTCTGGTCCTGACTGTATTTCAAGCCTGTGATTTATTTTTTTTTAAACTGTGTATTTTTTTTGACAGTTACTGTTAATGTAGCTATTGATGAGTTAATTTAAGAGATGTTTCAGCCAAAAAGTTAGTTAATACACTAATAAAGTACAAATAAATATTTCACCATACTGTCATAACTGGAGGTAACAGTCTTATATAAAGCCCCCAACTGACTGGCTTTCTACCATACTTAATGTACAATATGCATATATTTAGGGTATTTAATTCTCATTTTTTTATAAATGAAGAAATTACAAATTCAGTCAAGAATCTTAAGATTTAAAAAAGAATGACATTTTTCTACCCTAACCACAAACCTAGAAAGTATATTTTTATTTCATTCAATAACAAGATCAGTTAAAGCAGCTGTACAAAACCCATTTATTTATTTAAAATATTTATGGCCTCCCCAGTATTCAAAGTCTCCTGTAATGAATTTCTATCTATAAAATGAGAAGTGTAACTTTTACACACACACACACACACACACACACAGTCAACTCTTAGCAACAACACAGATAGATCTACCTGATGATCTGTCCCTAGCCTATCTTCCAACAGTGCACCCATTGCTACTGTAACTGAGTCCATCCATCTACTTTGCTGCTGGTTGTCCTCTTTTCTTCCACCTTTCCCAACATTGGAAAGAGAGCTAGGTCTTTGTGTATGATAATTTGAGCCTGGTCATTTGCACCTCAAGTGAGAACTCTGAGTTGATTTATTCAATGATTCGTTTGTTTTCTTGGCTGTCCATGGTATTCTCCGGAGTCTTCTCCAGCAACAAAGTTCAAATACATCAATATTTTTGCTATCCTGCTTCTTCGAAGTCCAACTTTTGCTTTCACAGAGTGTCACAGGGAATACCATTGCCAGCACATCACTGTAGGCATAGACACACTGCAGCATCTGAATATTGTTTCCAAGGCCATTGTGGTTGGTCTACCAAGTGCTAGTCTGAGTACGTTTTCTAGTTCTGGGCATCACATTTTTAGAATGGTTTGGAGAAACTGGAACAGACACTGAAGACGCTGGTCTCCTTGGCTCTTAGAAAAGACTACCGAAGGGGGAAATGATAATATCCTTTCAATACATGAAGGGAGGTCACTTAGGAGAGGTTCAAGTCCTTTCCCCTCATGATCCTGGTACAGGATTCAGAATAATGGATTCAAGGGAATAACAGAGATGTGGTGGACTTCCCTTCACTGGAACTGTTCAAGTGGAGGTTAGATGTCCATCTATTTGGGATGCTTTAATTTGGATCCATGCACTAACAGGGACAGGACTCAATGGCCTACTGGCTTATTCCATTTCTATGATTCTACAATTTTATGAAGCAGGTACAGCAACCTGGACAAACAATTCAAAACTTAAGACAAGATACACACTTTTATAAGTCCTCAGATTACTAACTTTGCTTAATAAAAATGTAAGAAAGAAAACCATTTTAATAATAAAATTAAGATGCCAGTGTCATTCAGATATTTGAATGGTAAGCAATACTAAATGACTGCTTTTTGAGAAAATGGATTTGAACATTTCAGCAAAAATTATTTTGTATTATGTATTCTGGAATCAAATTAAAAGAAAGTTGTCAAAGTCTACTTGAATTTTTGCAAGCATTCAATGACTCACTATTGCTTTTTAATCAGGAGAAGACTGTTTTTGAAATCAACGTAACAACATATATTTAAACATTAATTTAATTCAAACGGAATATGTGTGTGTGTAATATAAATTTAACTGCTAGTAAGTTTGGTTCTTGTTCTGAGAAAAATTAATTAATATTACTGCTTCAAAATAGTTTGCTTGAAGAATAGCTTGCCACTTACACAGCACAGGTATTGTCATTACTACCAGGGCTTTATGGAATATATATTTGGCAACAGCTGAATAAATAGCAATCACGTGACTGATATGCCAGTTCTGGTTTTAAACAAAAGGATTATAAGTATATACAGGCTATTTGTATAATACCTACTAGTCCTTTGATAAATAATACAAATAAAGTGGGGTGATACTCCATTAAAGTCTGTGTATCTCCCTCGGAATACTTGGCTCAAAAAGTTAATTCTTGACAGGGACAATGACTTAGAAAACAGGGTTAGGGTACCAGAAATCTGAATTGCAATGCAACCTGTAGAAATTCTGGACAGTAGCATACCCAACTAATGGTAAAGAAAGAAAAACAGGCAAGGGGAATATAAACATCTTGTATACCAGTCTTCCCAAGCGTATGCCTTCCTACTGTTTACACCATCCAGCAACAATAGTTTTCCATATTAACTAGATATTATGAGAATTAGAACATATCTGGAAAACACAAGATAGGAGAACTTTGTTCTAAGACTTGTCCTGAAATGCCAAAGCTTCCTTCAATTCTTACATGTCAAAGAACAACAGTCACATGCATATATTAAAAGTCCATCACTGGCAGCAAACTGTTTAAAAGGCACATCAGGCTACTATTGAGTCAACAAGCTTTAATATTTTACTCTGGATGCCTAAAACATGAAATAGTGATAAGGATAATAGGGTGTCCAAAACATTTACTTCACACGTTTTGAACAGCTTTACTTAGAAGTGTATTCAAGTTCAATTGCAATTACAGCATCATGAGCATTCTTATAATTCAGAACAACTAAGGAGGCAGTTGTATTTTAAAAATAATCCATTCCGTTCTACAGAACAATATTTTTCTTCTGACAATAGCATAGGGAATGGCAATTTTTAACTTTGCTGCATGGCAAGCTGTTTACAATAAAGCAAAGGAATTGAATTTGTTTGCAATTAAGTGCATTCTCTTAGTTTCTATATGATTGTGTAAAAATATACACTGGATTAAATATTCAGTTCTAGAAAAAGTCTGAATAAAAGTACATTGTAAAATCATTCTGTATTTGCTTTCAGCAGGCTAAGGTTAGAATTAAAATTCAAACTTAAGTCTGATGAAAGCAAATTTAGAATAAAATAGATTGCGACTCAAGGCTTTCAGTTTGCTACTACTTTTTTACTGAGAATGAAGTTTAGAGGTTTAGATTTTATTCCTATGACTGAGATGCACAGATAATACATCAGTTACCTGCTGTTGCCTTGGAACATTACTCAATAAAATGTAATTGTGGAGAGAATGATAGCAAAATACCTACAGAAACAGTAGATTCCCAGTTGCTAATTCTTTATAAATATGTTTAAATAGGTATGAAGATATTAAAGCATGGAGACAAATAATTATGATGGGCACACAACTGCAGTGAATATAATTATTAATTATATTTACACCCTGTTTTATTTTTATTAAGTCAAGGTGGCATACTTGTTTCTCCAACTCTGCACATCTCAGTCAAGTAGGTTAAGCTGAGGTAATGACTGCTTAAAATAACCAAGTGGGTTACATGGCATAATGAGCAAGTGAATCTGGCCTTTTAGGTTCTTGTTGCTAAAATTAAAAAATTATTGTAAATGGCATGTTGTATTAACTATATAAATGATAGGTAGAAAAAAAAAGCATCACTGTGGTATCTATTTAAAATCTAGGCAAAACCCACTTCCTGACCTGATGCCATGTATATCTCTCCTGTTATCTTATACAAAATAGCTCTATCCATGTTTGCTATAGTAGTATGTTGCTCTCTGTAGAATGTTATTCTTATAGATAAAAATATAGTGATTCCTTTTCTCTGTCTATAGAATATATAACTGACTCTGGGGAAACAGCAAAGTGTTTGTCTTAGAAAAGATTTCCCAGCTAGGTGTTCTCCAGATCTTCTGGACTACTGGTGATAACAGAAGATAAAATCCAATACATTTGGTGGCCCCCAAGTTTAAAAAAAAAAAGCTGGTTTTGGAGTTTAGCTAACACAAGAATCTTAAAGTCCTATGAATTCTTATTGGGATACAAGTGACTTTGAATTGAGCTGACTAGAAAAGACAAGAATACTTCAAACTCTTCCATCCTCTTCTGATATTCCCACATAGATGAGACTGGATCTGTGGTTTGCCTTATGATCCCAAACCTAAGAACTTGTTATTAATTATAGTACATTTGAAATAAGATTCAATGGATCTGAAATATGATTTGTTTCACACAAACTGCAGTTAAGTTTAACAGGTTATCAGGTCTGTAGGAGGAAACACAAAAATAAAGAGCTCCCAGTGCCAACACAACAGAAAGATGTGAGAACTGTAAGAGGCAGATAGCCACTATAACTTATTCCTGTCACAAAATTAGCCATAGTTTCTAGAGGCATCTGAACTGGACAGTGCATGCAACGGCCATAATACAAATAAGAGCAAAATGTATTAATAAAATAAAAGCTTTGGTATTAAGTGAAAAAAAAAAGTTGATACGGAAAATTAACCTTAGGTGCAAATAAGAGGTATCTGTCAATAATCTAACAACGCCTGTAATAGTGAACAGGATATATGAGCAAACTTCAAGTTTAGACTTCAACTAGTCTAAATAATAATCTGCACATATGTACATAACAATTAGCTGGCAAATTAGGATGGCATCTAAACTTTTTCCAAAGCAGCAGCAAAGAACTTTTTTGAGGGACTGCTTCTCCCCAGTTACCATCCATCAGGTCTGGTAGGAGATGCATGTTACAGGCCTCATCTACTAAGCAGCGTCATCTGATGGGGCCCAGGAAGAGAGCCTTTTCTCTTGTGGCGCCTGCCCTATAGATCATCATCCCTCCAGAGTTTAGCTTGGCCCTGACCCTACTGGTCTTCCAAAAGGCTCTGAAGACATGGCCACAGTGCTTGGGGATCTGGCTGTGATGTAGAGCCTATCCAATGATTGTACTGAATGTTATGAATGGATTGTACTCTACTGCTGATTATATTTTTCTGGTTATAATATGTTCTTAATAATTTTTAGCATGATTTTATATATTTGTTTTTCACTGTTTATTGTTTTGGGGTGTTTTTTAAAGTGCTGTTAGCCACCCAAAGTCACATATGTGAGATTGGTGGCTATATAAATTGAACAAATAAATAAATCAAGGTATATTTACCTATAAGTACATTTAGATTGCATTACTGTGTATCTTGGAAAGCTTCAACTGCAGAAGGGGCAGGTTCGTGTCAGATATCCCTTTCTACCAGTTGAGGCTGGTACTCAACAGCACAAAATCCAATGTTGGGAAGAGGCAGAAAGAAGCACTGTAGGGACCAAGCAGGGGGGCACATTGGGAAGGTTTATAGCTGCAAAGGATTCAAAATTTTCTCTAATCTAACAATTGCATCAGCTCAATAGCTGGTGTAAGTGATTCCCCCCCCCCTCCCACTGTAGCTTTCAGGAAGAAGGAAATGCTTTTTAAAAAGAAAACTCATGGCAAAGAAATTATTGCATCTCCCCATCACTTTTACATTGTTGGACTACCAGTGGCAGGACCCTTGAGAAATACGTTTTCTGAGGATGGAGCATAGCATGATTGAAAGCAAGACTGCACTAAAGTAAAATAATATAATATAATAAATGTATTTATTTTCTTGATTCCTGGTGACTACCTGAAGAAGTCCCTGCAGTTTTCCTGGCCATGTTTTTTGGAATTAGTTTGCCATTGCCTTTTTCCTAGGGCTTCTTCCTTGGCCCAAATTCACTCAGCTGGCTTTGTTGCCTAAAGCAAGACTAAAACACACAGTCCCCTCCTTTCTAAGCTTGGTGCCTTTAACCACTTCACCAAACCAGCTCTCTCAAAAATAAACTGCAATGCATTTAAAAATTGTGCAGATCTCTAAGTATTGCATGATTTTTTAGCACAATCTAATGCATCAAACTTAAAGGATAAAAAAAGGTTCTTGAGGATTTAATTTTACTATAATTAAACATACAGGTGAAAGCATGTCATTTTCCTCAGTTCACTAACTAGGACTAGTAAACATAACATTTTTAATATTGTAATTTTATCCAAAACATTCTAGTTGCTGTATGAAATGCAACGTATTTTATGAAAAAGTATTGTTTAAATCCTATCTTTCAACTGTCTTTCATTTTCATCTCCTATGGAAAATTACAATTTCAAACTATATTCATAGGAAACCTCATTTAAAATAAAATTATAGTCCTACCAAGTTAGTTTCACACCTCTATTATCTCAAACCTGCTTATGCACTTAGATCTGTCTTAGAAATTATAGTTCTACCAATTGCATTTTATACTTCTATTCACCTTAAATCTACTTTCTACCTCAATTTCAAGTGGATTTCCTTATTCTTAAACAATTACATCTGCTATAAGTTAACTTACCACTAACACCATTTACCATCTTTCCCTCCTGCTGTTTCTATTTTCCCACGACTGGAAAAAATTTTTTTTTCTATTTTTAAGGACTGTGCAAAGCATTAGGAAAAAAATATAATGTATAATGCGAGGATGCTTACAAGGCTGTTACATCTTTTGCTTGGCTCACAGACTATTGTGAAAGCTACTCCACACTACCTCTTGCAGGTTATCTCCATATAAGCATACTTGCTACTTCACTTTATCTCCTGCTTTTCCTCCTTTTAGTTTCTCATGTCCCATTTCTTTAGCAAAATTTTTGTTGAACTATCCTGGCATCAATTTATCTGAATATGCACTGTTGCTCAGTTTCTATTCATGGATAATTCCCAACTCTAATTTCTCAGGGTCTAACTATACTTTCTATAGAAAATCCTCAACTGGTATCAGTGCTGGCTTAGTAAGCATAGATTTATGTATGCATATTTCATAATAAAACCCACTGGATCCTAGGGCTCGTACTCCCTAGTATGCTTAGGACTTCTAGCCTTATTCAGTCATCATGAAATCCTGTAGTCACCTCCTCCTGTTCATGGGACAGAGGGACATGCCGCCCCATCCCTTCTCCTTGCCCTTCATTTTACAGGGTTTGTAGTGAGTTAGGAGAGAGAGAATCCATTCATTGCATATGCTTAATTAAGAATGACTCTTTTCTATGCTATGATAAAGTTAAGCTTAATGTAGATTTTAAGAATCATTATATTAGAAGTGCCATATTGAGGATATAACCCCAGACTGTGCCCAAAAATGCCTTTATGGGTCTCAGCACAAGAAGCATTTATAGAAAAGAAACAGTAGGTAAAGAAAAATTGTTAACTTATTGAGAGTTGTTAGAGCAGGAACATGGAGAATATAAGATGAAATCAAGAGAGCAACTGGCTGCAGAGGGATTTAGTTTTCAATGGTTTTCGTATACACAGTTAAGTGAAAGATTTAAGATAGATAACAGGAGATTTAGAATTGTGCAGCAGAAGACAGAAATTGAAGTTGCACTATGTACAAATGATGAACATGCAATTGCTAATATGTGTAAACTTTTATTGAAATTTGAAACAGAAGAACAAATGAAAGACTGTATGATAAAATGGGCTAAGAACTTTGGACACAATATATTGATGTAACATTGGGAAAATAAAAGGATTGGAATTTACATTGTTATAACTTAAGATAATTTTTATAAAATGATGTACCATTGGTATATGACTCCAGAAATATTGTCTAGAATGTATACAAGTCCATCATCTTTTAATTCTAAAATGAACCCACACACTTCATTCATCTATAATGCCAGTCCATTGCTTGCATGTGTCTTTTCTGTCTTACTCAATTAATTAGAAATCATTTCTACTTTTCCACAACCCAAACTTTACATTTAAATCCAAACTGGCAAACTAGATTTCAATTAGTATGCTTTACTTGACATTGAAAAGTACAAGACCATGAAAATAAAGAAATTGAAAACGTATTTTGGAACATTTAACAACAGGGTAGATTAAAAGAGAGCCAGTTTGGTGTAGTGGTTAAGGTGCTGACCTAGAAACCAGCAGACCTTGAGTTCTAGGCTTCCTTTAGGCATGAAAGCTGACTGGGTGACTTTGGGCCAGTTACCCTCTCTCAATCCAACCCACCTCACAGGGTTGCTGTTGTGGGGAAATAAGAGGAAGAAAGAGTATTAGGTATGTTCATCGCCTTGAGCTGACTATCTATCTATGTAAAGTCAGGATAAAATTATATCTGTGGAGGGGGGGAGGATAAAATCATCATCATCATTTAGATTTTATTTTTAAAACATGTATTTTTTCCTTTTCAACAATAACTTGACAACAAATAACTGAAATATAAATATATCCTATATACTCAATATTTCCAGCAGGTAGACTTTAAAGGAAAAACAACGAAGAATCCTGTGGTAACTTAACTATGAGAAGGAGCTTAAACATTCATGGACTACATCCACTTTTTACACAACAAAAGATACCAAATATTTGAGATACTTCTCAAATACCAAAAAAATTATGTTCAGTTTTCTAAATGTGGGCATTTTACTTTCACCTCATGATAGATAATAAACAGTTCTTACCTGTCTAGTAACTAGTCATGGATTGTGATGTGCAAAACGTTCCATCTCAGTGAGATTTAAGTCTGGAACATCCAGTTTTTCCCTGGAAAGGGATGATCCAAGCATCCTATGAGTGGGTTTGTGTATTTCCAGAAGTGGATTTTCCAGAACTGGAAGTGGTTTAAAGTGTTCCTGATCAATTTCTTTGCAATTTTGTTACAGTGTGTAACAAGCAGAAAGGATAAATAATGGAAGACAAGACATTCCAAGATTCCTGTAGTGTCCTGACAAGCTGTTAACAGGTGCTAATTGTAGGATAGACACCGAGTGAAAATGTTTTAATGACTTTCCCTATATCATATAAAAGGCAAGCACGCAAAATACTATTATCTAATGCGACAGACTTTAGTATTTTGTCAGCCTGGTCTGACAAATTTAAGTGTGGGTTACATCCAACGTTAGGTGACCAGTTAAAAAATAATGGTATTTCCCATCATTCTTGCTATTTTAAAAACTGTTAAGTATTTCAAGTAGATTTTGGAGAGACACTGGGATAAGGGGCATTAACAATTTAGTCTGCTGGCAAAACAGCATAATTAGAGCAATGATGCAATTGGATTCCAAATAAAACATAGTATAAGTAATACTCTATATAAGCTTGTCTGGAAGTCAAATATGTATCACTGTTTAGAAAGTATATAAAATCATGTCAATAGAAAAATTAAAGACAACCCCTTAAAAACAGCTTTAGTTTAATCCACACTGTTTAACATAGTAGTGTTTTACAATGATTGTCCCTAATTGTACAAGACAACCTATACATTTACATGCACAGAAATAAAGTTCCCAACCAAAGTATAAAGGAAAAAAAATTCTTATTCTAGTTTGCCAATACTGATTTCTATAAATTCACAGAGCTAAACTAGTCTCCTTCAGCAAAGGATCGTTACCTTGTCGTGGTGCTGGAGCTTGAGCACCAATGATGCCATGAGCTAAACCGTGAAGTGCCACCCAAGACGGGAAGGTCATGACAGAGAGGTCAGACTAAATGCGATCCCTAGGGAAGGTAATGGCAACCCACTCCAGTATTCTTGCCGTGAAAACTAAATGGATCAGTACAGCCAGAGATATGTCGGTATACCATCGGAAGATGAGACCCCCAGGTTGGAAGATGGTCAAAATGCTACTGGGGAGGAACAGAGGATGAGTTCAACTAGCCCCAGACGTGACGAGGCAGCTAGCTCAAAGCCGAAAGGACGGCTAGCAGCCGACGGTGCTGGTGGTGAACAGCGAATCCGATGTTCTAAGGATCAACACACCATTGGAACCTGGAATGTAAGATCTATGAGCCAGGGCAAATTGGATGTGGTTATTGGTGAGATGTCAAGATTAAAGATAGACGTTTTGGGCGTCAGTGAACTGAAATGGACTGGAATGGGCCACTTCACATCAGATGACCACCAGATCTACTACTGTGGACAAGAGGACCACAGAAGAAATGGAGTAGCCTTCATAATTAATAGTAAAGTGGCTAAAGCAGTGCTTGGATACAATCCAAAAAACGATAGAACGATCTCAATTCGAATTCAAGGCAAGCCATCTAACATCACAGTGATCCAAATATACACCCCAACCACAGATGCTGAAGAAGCTGAAGTAGAGCAGTTCTATGAGGATCTGCAGCACCTACTGGACAACATGCCTAAAAGAGATGTCATTTTCATCACAGGAGACTGGAATGCTAAGGTGGGCAGTCAAATGACACCTGGAATTACAGGTAAGCATGGCCTGGGAGAACAAAACGAAGCAGGACATAGGCTGATAGGATTTTGCCAAGACAACTCACTCTGCATAACAAACACTCTCTTCCAACAACCTAAGAGACGGCTTTATACGTGGACTTCACCAGATGGACAACACCAAAATCAGATTGAATACATCCTTTGCAGCCAAAGGTGGCGGACATCTGTACAGTCGGTAAAAACAAGACCTGGAGCTGACTGTAGTTCAGATCACGAACTTCTTCTTGCACAATTTAGGATCAGACTAAAGAGATTAGGGAAGACCCACAGATCAGCTAGATATGAGCTCACTAATATTCCTACGGAATATGCAGTGGAGGTGAAGAATAGATTTAAGGGATTGGACTTAGTAGATAGGGTCCCGGAAGAACTCTGGACAGAAGTTTGCAACATTGTTCAGGAGGTGGCAACAAAATACATCCCAAAGAAAGAGAAAACCAAGAAGGCAAAATGGCTGTCTGCTGAGACACTAGAAGTAGCCCAAGAAAGAAGGAAAGCAAAAGGCAACAGTGATAGGGGGAGATATGCCCAATTAAATGCAAAATTCCAGAGGTTAGCCAGAAGAGATAAGGAATTATTTTTAAACAAGCAATGCACGGAAGTGGAAGAGCAATAGAATAGGAAGGACAAGAGACCTCTTCCAGAAAATTAGAAACATCGGAGGTAAATTCCAGGCCAAAATGGGTATGATCAAAAACAAAGATGGCAAGGACCTAACAGAAGAAGAAGAGATCAAGAAAAGGTGGCAAGAATATACAGAAGACCTGTACAGGAAGGATAACAATATCAGGGATAGCTTTAACGGTGTGGTCAGTGAGCTAGAGCCAGACATCCTGAAGAGTGAGGTTGAATGGGCATTAAGAAGCATTGCTAATAACAAGGCAGCAGGAGACAACGGCATCCCAGCTGAACTGTTCAAAATCTTGCAAGATGATGCTGTCAAGGTAATGCATGCTATATGCCAGCAAATTTGGAAAACACAAGAATGGCCATCAGATTGGAAAAAATCAACTTATATCCCCATACCAAAAAAGGGAAACACTAAAGAATGTTCAAACTATCGAACAGTGGCACTCATTTCACATGCCAGTAAGGCAATACTCAAGATCCTGCAAGGTAGACTTCAGCAGTTCATGGAGCGAGAATTGCCAGATGTACAAACTGGGTTTAGAAAAGGCACAGGAACCCGGGACCAAATTGCCAATATCCGCTGGATAATGGAAAAAGCCAGGGAGTTTCAGAAAAACATCTATTTCTGTTTTATTGACTATTCTAAAGCCTTTGACTGTGTGGACCATAACAAATTGTGGCAGGTTCTTAGCGGTATGGGGATACCAAGTCATCTTGTGTGCCTCCTGAAGAATCTGTATGACGACCAAGTAGCAACAGTAAGAACAGACCAGGGAACAACGGACTGGTTTAAGATTGGGAAAGGAGTATGGCAGGGCTGTATACTCTCACCCTAGCTGGGCTTGAGGAATCCAAGGCTGGAGTTAAAATTGCTGGAAGAAACATTAACAATCTCAGATATGCAGATGATACCACTTTGATGGCTGAAAGCGAAGAGGAACTGAGGAGCCTTATGATGAAGGTGAAAGAAGAAAGTGCAAAAGCTGGCTTGCAGCTAAACCTCAGAAAAACCAAGATTATGGCAACCAGCTTGATTGATAACTGGCAAATAGAGGGAGAAAATGTAGAAGCAGTGAAAGACTTTGTATTTCTAGGTGCGAAGATTAATGCAGATGCTGACTGCAGTCAGGAAATCAGAAGACGCTTAATCCTTGGGAGAAAAGCAATGACAAATCTCGATAAAATAGTTAAGAGCAGAGACATCACACTGACAACAAAGGCCCGCATAGTTAAAGCAATGGTGTTCCCCGTAGTAACATTTGGCTGCAAGAGCTAGACCATAAGGAAGGCTGAGAGAAGGAAGATCGATGCTTTTGAACTGTGGTGTTGGAGGAAAATTCTGAGAGTGCCTTGGACTGCAAGAAGATCAAACCAGTCCATACTCCAGGAAATAAAGCCAGACTGCTCACTTGAGGGAATGGTATTAAAGGCAAAACTGAAATACTTTGGCCACATAATGAGAAGACAGGACACCCTGGAGAAGATGCTGATGCTGGGGAGAGTGGAAGGCAAAAGGAAGAGGGGCCGACCAAGGGCAAGTTGGATGGATGATATTCTAGAGGTGACGGACTCGTCCCTGGGGGAGCTGGGGGTGTTGACGACCGACAGGAAGCTCTGGCGTGGGCTGGTCCATGAAGTCACGAAGAGTTGGAAGCGACTGAATGAATAAACAAGAACAAAAAAACTAGTCTCAAACTTAAAAGCCTGTAGGAAGCACTATCTTTTCCAAAGCAACTGACAGACTCAAGAACAATATTCTTTGCAATGATGCTCAGTGCCCCTATGACTCATGACCTCAAACAGACAAACTCTAACATTTCATAATGAAATATTCCTGTAATGGAATTAAGAAACATCAGATGTTGTCTTTGGATTCTCTAGTATAACTACTTTTGCTTTTCCAATTTTGTTTGTTTATTTTTGTTTTGCATTTCCATTTAATCATTCATTTCTTTCTATTCTTTCTTACCTCATTAAACAACTGCAAGTTCTTTCTTACCCCATTATACAACTGTAAGCTCTCCCCGAGGTAATAACTAAATCAAGGAAAGCTCAGTATTTTAATGCTAGGAACCAACAGTGATAATCTTGGGGCTCAGACGAGTTCTTATCAGTATAAGCTAGACATTTATAGCATGCCACCTTGCTACTTACGGGTTTCATATGTTTTTATTAAAATAATCTTTAAAAATATACTAAAGCAGGAAACCTGGCAAACATTAATGTGCAGTACTCCTCTATCCACGAGTATCTTATTGCCTAAATCAGAAGTATAAAATGTAACTTTTAAAAAAATGTATTTAATAAACTGATCTAAAGTCATTAATTATGTACTCCCCATTTAGAAAGAGTAATCAAAAGTCCTGTTTTAGATGTTTCTACACCTCTTTTTTCCTACAGAGGCAACCATAAAATAAAAACATCATCCAAGTAACTATGTCAAGTGCTTTAAATAATATATTGGAAGAGGCAATTTTTTGCCTTGTATTAAGAAATGAATTTTCATAGTTTAAAAGCCAGTGTTACAAGTTTCTATTGCAATATTAAAAAATACAATAGTTCTATGTCCTATCATACCTTTCAATTCATAAATATTGAATAATAAAAACCTGACCCACTTCACAGTAATGGAAGAGTGATGGTCATGTAATCTTAGACAAGACTGCCGTTATGGTGACCAGTCCAAGTAGCAGATTCCAAACTACTAAAGCTCATTTCATTATAAATATATTTAAATGTACTTGGGATTCTAGGAGATGAACTCCACTGTCTGTTTATTAGCAAAGCAGATACCTTGGATGGAACACATTCATCTTCTGCTATGCCTTCCCTAAAGCTACATCAGATGTTGAAGAATGCTATAGAACAGATTTAGAGAAGCATGGGATGGAATGGACGGAAAGCAAAGTGGAAGCTCATTTGCGAACAAGTGATTAATAATGTTAATCATTATTATTTGAACAATATATGTATTAATTCTGCTTCCATTTTTAAAAAAAATTAAACTATACAATCCATAATAAAGCTTTTAATTTATCTTTTATACTAAACATCAGATATAAATCAAGGTAAGAAAAAAGATTTCAGTTGAACCACAAAAGACAAAAAGTAGTTGGAATTCATACCCGTTTCAGAGATTTTAGACACACCAAGTCATCAGTTTGAAAATAATTAGCATAAACCTAAACACAGACGTGTAACTTCACTACAAAAAAATAAACTGTTTAAAGGGTATTCTTTTTGTTGATATTCATTCAAGCATCTTATCTACATAATTTTAATTCATGAGATTTGCTGGGAGTTCACCAAATAGCATTTAATGTAATAAATATACAAGGAAAAATAAGGACAATAAAAGGCAACATGTATGCGCTATAGAATTGTTTCTACTTTAGAAAGGAATGTTCAGAACCAAATTAATATGAAGTGATATACATTGCATTACAGTATTCCCTTCCCTATATAGTGATATAGTGTCCATGAACAGCAACCTATTTCTTCTTTTCCTCCACCACAGCATGGCTAATCGTCATGAGTGAAAGCAGAACATACAGAAAGTAGAAGATTGATGCACGTTGTATGCTATTTCATATGCGTGCCTACATTCTTAACAAAGGAGAAAGACTGGGGGAAAACCCCCCGAAATAGTCCTATAGAAGCTGGATTACTATATTCAATATACTTTAATATATTATTGCAATTCCAAACTCACAGGTAAATAATATCTAGTTAAATAAAAATCCATTAGAACTCAACTTTCTAAGGAACAGCATGTTTATTACAAAATCAATCCCAACATTTTTTAGAAGACAAAATAAGTACTGCAGAAATTAAAGATGCAACTTCCATTAGAATAAAACTGCCTTAAATCACTTAAAAACAGACTAAAACATTAAAGAAAAAATTAATCTTAAAGAAAAAAGGTGAAAACAATAGAAAATGTAAAATTGTTAACTGATAGTATCAAATTTTACACTTCTGGAATCTGAATGTATATCCAAACATTTTTTCCACAGTTAGCTCTGACAAAAACACCACTTCCCACACTTAATCTGCATATTGTCCTACAATTTACTTCTTAAATTCAGTATTAAAAGTACAATCCTACAAAAAAAATCCCAGGTTTATATTTTACTGGCTAAAATGAGCAAAGAATAAATAAATAAAACTATGAGATTTGTTTAATAAGCTTGACATCATGAGAACCAACACAATATTGAAATGAATACTGAAACTAATTAAAATGGAAACTGAAACTAATTCAATGTGCTAATATTTCAAAAGGAATCTTCTGCTTTAGTTAAAAAGTACCCTGAACTACTTAGGCAGAGTAGCCATTTATTTTTATTTTTTTCACCATTATTATAATTATAAATTGTAAAATTGCAATGACTTGCCCCGTAATGCCAATAGCTTATCTTTTTAATGAATCAAATATATAATGTTTAACTAAAAGGACAGTAAACATGAACTTTATTAATTATTGCTACCTTCATATTACATAGAAGTCTTCTATTAAGTTTAAGTAGAAAAAGTACCTTACCTTGAATACCCATTGGAGAAGACAGATCTGTTAGAAAAATTCAAGGCTCCCACTGGCGTAAGGGCATCATCTCCAGATCCCTGGCACCTATTCCAATTTTCTGAACCAGCAGGATGAGATGGAATGGCACTGAAAACTGGTTTCTTATCCTGCTGTTGAGTGACAGATGCCGTGTTCAAATCATAGTGGTAAACTTGTCCTCCAGAAGTACTGACACCATGAACCGAAATGGCAGATGTTTTATTTCCAATCATATTTGAACCAGAAAAACTAGCCTGACAGTAAGCTGTGCCTATTTTCTCCTGCTTTATTACTCCAGGGGTGCACAATTCAATAAAATCTTCCTTTTCAGTTTTCACTTGTGGCATCTGCATTGTAGAACTTGACAAAAGATCCTCACATTCATTAATGTTAGGCTTTGTGTCTGGTAAAATGGGAGGCTTGCAATCCTCCATTTCATTTCCTTCCAAGAGAAAACTCTCATCCCCACCAAGAGGTGAAAGCAAGCTACTTTCATCCAGAACAGGATCTATTTTCCAAGGGCTTCCATTTGTTTCTTTTCCTGGAGACACTGGTGGCAAATCTAAACCTTGCAAAATATCAAAGGTGCTTTGGTCTTCTGAAAACAGCTTCAGGTTGCCACTGTTGGTGTCAACCTGGCCTTGTGCTAAAGACCCTTGATTTAAAGTAAGATCACGACTAGTCATAGCTGGGAACTCTGGTTCTAGGAGCACATCAGCAGATGCAGCTCCCTTTGAGCTTTCTGTCAGGCTAGCCGACTTATTCAAGCTTGCTATGCTTTCTTCAAGGAGCCTAAAATCCGTTTCTCCAGAAGAGAGGCTGATTTGGCCTTGCTGAGGAAATCCAAGTTCATTTCCCATCACTTTTGTATCGGTTTCACACATATACAGTCCCATTGAGAGTGACACTGCTTTGGAGAGATCTGGCTGCGGCACATTGCTTCCTAACCCCTTTGGCAAGTCACACAGAACAGGTTGTTTAGAGTCAGACTGAGAAGAGGCAGACAGGGTAGATGTAGATACAGGAGTCTTGACAGAAGCACCACCCCTAAAGGAAGGATGAAAGTGAGCACTTTTCCCTCTTTCCTGCCCTCCTGTGGATTTCAACGATTCTTTGGGCTCCATTATTTTAATACTAATAACAAAAACAAAAACAAAAAAAACCACTATTAGCCTAATATCAGAAGAAGCATAAGCATTTACAAAGTACTGATCCCAAGGGGAAAAAAAGAGTATTAAAAAGATAGACATAAACTTAATAGTTTCCAATGTTTTTTAAGTAAGATTTATAATACAAAGCATCCCAATGGCTGGAAAGTTTAAAGTTTATCTCAATTTAATCAAATGATATTTGCCTAATATAATCAATCACAAAGAAAATTAATCAGCTATTTAATATATCATTTAACTTATGTCAAATTAAAGACTGTGTATAAGTATTAAAACAAAAAGTAACTTTCATTTGTTTGTATACTTTTCCTAAACTATTTCGTTTTCAAGAATTCTCACTCAGGTCTATTCAAATATTGTTGCATTTGTATCCATCAATATTCTATCACTTCACAACTTACAAATCCATTCATTATCCAGGTTTCTCAGTGTGATCCAGTGATCTAACTTTCATTAGAAAAGAAATCTTACTACATAGTGTGGCTAATTTAGAAATAGCTTCTTTCCTCTCTTGCATTACTACACTTTTCTAGGTTTTTTAAGAATACATAATAAAATTATGTGCAAATTTTAGATTTCAGATTTGTCAAATATATGAAATATATTAATCTACTTTCAAATCAAAATGATGGTCAGTTTTAAGTAATATACTTTTTGAAAAATAAGCAAGTGAAATACTTGCACTCTTTAGTCTACTTCATTTTTTTTTCAGGAATTGCCATTATTTTTATTTAAAGAAACAAAATTTTAAAAGTGAATGCATACCTAAAACAAAGCCAAGAATATTTTCTCTTGATATTTTAAACCTTTGACACCTTGCAACCATGTGCAAAAAGAAAATGCTAAGTAAATCTTGAAGCATATATAGGAACCTTGCAATGCCCATCAGTAATTTATTGGAGATCCAATATGGACAGGCACAACCTTGTATTTAAAAAACCTTGCTCTGTCTCACAACTTGATCATAAGACCTTATTCTTAAAAGAGTAAAAATTATTGTAGTTACACTTATCTATCCTTAAACTCTTTGCACAATTTTTCCAGAAATTTATGAAACTGCCAAGGGTACTTATGAATGGGCAAGGCTTCTTTCAATAAACAAAAAGGCAACATACACAAATGACACAGTCTATTCTGCAATATCCTCTTCAAAAGTTGCATGAAACTTCTAAAATTCTTTTTGAACCTTGACAAAAAGAATGTTGTAATTTTAAAAGATCCATAATGTAACATAGCTCTAATGTAAAAAAAAAAAAAAAAGAGGGAAGGACAGAAAAAGAACTGGAGTTACCACATTTGACAAGTTTCTCTCCTTGTCATTATATGACAGACAACGCCAAAGGGATAAATCTATCACATGATTCATTTGCTGGAAGTAAAAAAAGCAACTCCAAAGATATTTAGTCTTTTTTGAGTTGAAATTCTCCTTCTTGTAAAGATGAAAAAAGAAAAAAGAAAAAATGTGTCGGGACCTGTTGAGCATTTGCCTGGCACGCCCACTTCTGCAAAATAACATCAGCCCTTTGCTTAAAAAAAAAACAAATTCCAACCAAGTCCAAGTTTTCAACTCGTCTGTTTCCAATCCGTGAGGCCGCCAAATAAAAAAGGGGAACAAAAAGGGAGGTGATAGCAAGCTTTTTTTAAAAAGTGAACAATTTTTTTTTTTAATAAACCTTTCAAATTGTCTTTTTTTGTCTAGTCCCGGGGAACGTAAAGGGGAGGGAGGGAACCTATTACATAAGATTTATACTACTTTTGCAGTGCAGTCCTATACACGTCTATCAGATGGAAGTCCGTTGAATTCAGCGTCCCTTAAGTAAATAGATACAGGACTGCAAACTTAAAATCGTTGCTTTCCAAGAAGAGATACTATTTCGGACATTCTCTTATGGGATTAAAATGAGCCAAAGATGGTTGTGAAACAGGAAAGGAAATCACTCCCCCCCGCCCTCGCCTCGATTATCCATATAAACGCGTACATATATGTACATTATTTAAACACACACAAGCCCCTTCTCCCTCGCCCCAATTTATCGCGAAGGACTTCAAAGTTAAGCGACGCAATGGATCGAGAAAAGAGGCTCCCACCCTTCTCCGGCCTCACGACTCGGCAGCAAACCGCTCGGTCTTAATGGCGGGAGTGGTGGGGGGGCATTACTGAGAGGGTGGAGGGTGACCTCTACAGAAAAAGCACTCCGCCGCCGCTTCAGCCGTGCACCTCCCTTCGAGAGGGACAGAGCCTAAAAGTAGAAACCATTCTCCCCTCGCCCCGCACCTGGGGGGGGGAGACACCCCTTACCGTATCCAGTGGGGGCGCTGGGAGTCCTCTTAACCACCAACTTCCATGGCTCCAGCACGAAGCGAGGCAAATAAACAACTTGGTGGGGACTGGAAGGAAGCAGAGTTACGGGGCGACGGGATTGGGTGTGGGGTGGGGGTAAAAGCAGCCGCCCCTTTGCAGATGAGGAGGTAAGCAGCCGCCCCCTCCCTTTCCTCCCCACGCGCACAGTGACAGGCGGACCGCGCTACTACACGCCGCAGCCCCTCACCTGCTCTTATCCCACCCCCCGCTCGCGTGCACCATACGCACACCTCTGCCCCCGCGATTAATTAAAGCCACACTTTCGCCCTCTCTTCTCTCCTTCTCCGCGTCTCCCCCGCCTCCCTCTGCACGGGCATCCCGCCCTTCCCTCCTTCTCCTCCACCTCCTCCTCCTCCTCTTTTTCTTCCTCCTCCTCTTCCTCCTCCCCCCGCTAGCCACTCCGTCTGCGCTCAGCTCTACGGTTTGCCCCAGCCACAAAATGGAGGACGGCGACGGTGCTCGCAGCAGCCGCAGCAGCGGCAGCCTCCGCCTCCTCCTCCTTTCTCCCCCCCTCCCCCAGATATGGAAAGAGAGCAGAGACGCGGCAGAGCGGAGAGCGCGCGCAGGGAAGGCGCCTGCGAGCGCACGGGCTCGCGCATTGCGGGGCAGCCGAGGGGGAACGGTGCAACCTGTTGACTGAGAGCGGCAACTGCAGCCCCCGACAGGGCCTCCTCCTTTTTTCTCCTCTCCATGCGCGCCCCTTCCCGCTACAGTTTCTCTTCTCTTCTCTTCTCTTGCCCAATGCAGCCTACGGTTGTTGTTGTTTTTTTAATAAGCAGCTTGTTGATTTAGAAGTCAAGTCCGCTGCATTTAGAGGGTAACTGCTGTGGGTGACGGTCAGCCATCGCGTACAGTATTTCACTTGCGGGGGAAATCCTGATCAACCTCCTGAACTAATTTGCTAGTCAGGTCTGGGCTGTTCAAATGGGGAAAAAGAGGGAACAAGGACGACACAAACAGGCAGCAAACCTTCAGTGAGGATTGAGGAGCCAACACTGGCGCGTCAAGCCAAAAATGATAAGAAAAGATTTCTGTACCTCCTAGAAAATATTCTTTTTAGAATTGGGTATGAAGGGTGCCATCTTATACATGCATTATTAGAAAAAAAGATCTATTTAGTGGGATAAGGGTTTAAGAATATTTATCCGGATTGCTTTTCGGGTTTGGCTGATTTTATTTAACTTTAACAATTTGGATTAAGATTATTAAGGTATAATAAAAATAATAAATGTCTCGTTTTGGATTTAATACGATTTAAGATTATTAACATTGTTTATTATAAAGTACAATGCCAGACAATTTATATGTTTTTTAGTTTGATCTTTATTATAGTAGACAGGAATGTACAGAAAAGTAATAAGAAGGAAATAATTAAATAAATGTTATCTTTGGGGGAAGTTGATTAGGAGGGGTGTGTGTATGTGTGTGTGTATATATATACATACACATACATATATACATATATACATTTATACATAAATATATATATCTTTTAATATAAGGCGAGGGAGCAACTGTATGTAATGATTTTTATAATGTTCCAATGGAACGATTTATAGAAATAATGTGATTTTGGTTTAATATAGAGTAAGGGATTGATTATGGAAAATTGTTGTATATCCTTGCGGTTAAAAGTGGGAAGTCACCTCATTTTGTAATTTTGAAAAATTTTATCTTGTGTTTCTATACTTTTTTAGTTTTTTCTTTGTAGTTTTTTGTTTTTCTGCAGCTTTTATCTTGGCTTGAAACTTAATAAAATTATTATAAAAAAGAAAAAAAAAGATCTATTTAAACAGGTGGGATTGTTTGTGAGTTAATGTGTATAAATTGTATGCTATAGACTGTTGTTGGCTAGAAGAGGAGCAGGCCTTGTCATTACATGTCCAATTTTGAAACATTTTCAGTTTTCAACATTCATTACAGGTCAGCAAAAAAAAAAAAGGAGTTCTGCATTAGCTAATGGCTTATACAACTCAGTTGTAGGAATACGTGTCCAACTAAAACAAACTGGAAGAAGACTTACATGATGAGTTTCTGGGCATATAATTATCAATTTGGTATCTAAAATATTCAGTGTTTTTTATGTGGTATGCACATACATTCATTATACAGACACACAAACACACGAAATGTATATGCAGGTTTGATTCCATTAAATTCTTTTAAATTTAAATGAAGTTACACAGCCCATCAGAGTTTTGCAAACATTTCGAGAGAACTGTTTTGAACCCAAAATGGCTAGTTCAGATGTCCCAGGTTTGAAAAGACAGGAGTGATCTGGGAGTTTAATATGAGTTAGCATGGAAGAGTTTTGTTCTGCATCTAAAACAAAAACTTGGCTGCTTTGACTGAACGTTCCATGCTTGAATTCTATTTTTGTAGTTTGGGAATGGGATTTTTTTTTTAATAGAAAAACCAGTCTAGTCAGTACAATAGCAGGCATTGGTCAATTCCCTGCTGTTTATAACTTAGACTAGATGGGGTTAGGGGTGGGTTGGCGCTGTGTATGGGGCAGAGATGCAGTTTCTAAGCGCATGGTGAAAGGACTGAAAAATCATTGTGGACTCTGCTGCTACTTTTGTGCAGTTCGAAGACTACTTGCAGTTGCCAGTTGCCTGCTTACCTGATAGATAAGTTACTGCTGTTTTTTATTTTTATTTTTTGGTTACAAGGAAATTAGACTGTGTGGGTGGGTTATACTTCATGTTTTGCGTTGTTTTCTTTGTTTTCTTTTCAACTTGGCTTGAGTTATTTATAAAAGTAGTAAAGGCGGGATAAGAATTAAATAAATAAACAAGAGTAAAACATAAGCATGCCTTTTAACTAAAAATCCGCATGGTACTTCCCAAATGTTTGCTCATTGCTACCTCTTGAATCCTTTTAATCAGAATTCTCTAACCAGTTTCCCGGGCATTCTTAACAAATGAATCCCCCTGTAGTTATTGCATTGCCTCTTGCTACCAGTATAAGGAAACAATGATGACATTCATCCAGTCATCAGGCAGAGGTGCTGGTTTCTCACACATTAAGCATGTTACTATTCCCTTTCATTCCCTTTTCTCCCAATCTCAACTTTATACACATCTCTGAGGCTTCAAAAATCGAAGCCTTGGAGCTTGCATCCATACACAGTAGGTTGGTAATAAATGCCACGGAAACTGTGTGCCAAAGTCTCTATGGGGAAGAGAGGGGATGCTGTGTCAAGCCAGCTTGTTGGCTGAAGACTTGTCATGCTGCTGAATGTGGCAAGAAGAAACATTGGTGTTGAAATCTGCTGTAACTTGAGCCATGAAAAGTCAGGGAGGAAGAAATGGGTCATTTAAGATATTCCATAATGGCCAGCTGGCCAGCTGTCCTGGCAGAGCAGCAAGACACCTTTCTTCAAGGACAGAGGAAACCTAACCAATTGTGACACAGTTCTCCCCATTCCCAAGGAAGGGGAGAGGGAGACGATGGAAAAATTGTCTGAAGATCGTCTAGCCGAGCCTGCACATATGGATCTTGCTCTTGCTGGGTGCAGATTTGATCAGACAGGGAGAGAGCCTGCCTTCCAGTCCCCAGAGTTTCACAGAGTGAGCAGATGCCAAGGGAGAGGGGGGGGGGGATTTCAGGTGCAGAATGAAGATGGTATGAGTGTTGTAGAGTAGGAAATATTCTAGTTTATATAATAAACTATCCATCAGCTTATTCTGCAAGCTAGGAATGTAAGAAATGAAAGTTAAAATGAGGAAAAAATGTGCCCACCTGAGCTAGCATTTGTGAATCAGTGAGAAGTCTGTTCCAAATTCTTGTGCTCAGTTTGGATCTCCTCTGAGGAGATGGCACCAATGCTGAAAGACTGGCCAAAATCTCTTTATTAAAAACATCCTAGTACTTTTTACCTAAAAATATTTTCCTGAAAAGGAATTCCAGTGGCAGAGAGTGCCCTCAAACATGGAGGAGACTGTAAAAGTACAGCTCCTAAGTGAAAATGGGAAGAATCACCCTGATCGGGATGATAAGCTGAAAAATGAATTCCTGTTTGAGTAGAAGAAAAGTTTGTTGGTGTGTTGGAATCCCACTCAAAAGGGACCCCTTGGCAAGACGAGTCAGTGGGTTTTGTTTGTGCAGCAAAATTAGGAATAAATTTATGATAAAAACTGGCAAGCTCCGGTAGAAATATATGTCTTCGATAGCCTGCAAGTGAAAGCAGGTAAACACTGGTAAAATACAAGGAGATCTTTAAAATTTGCATGGCATTTCTCAGATTTTGGCTCATTGCCAGCTCTTGAATTATTGATGATTTTTGCTCATTGTCACCTTTGAAAGAAGCTCTCAAAACAGTATATTGGGTTTTAGCTGTATACATTTGCATTTTGTTTGAGGAAATACAGTAGCCCCAATAGTCCAATATGGATAAATCAAAAGCCCATGTCTCTAGTTTAGCCTATGAGCTGTAGTTACAAAGGTGTTGAAGAACTACCTGAACTTGTTCGGTATGGAGAGCAGGATCCTCAATGCAGATGAGCAAATTGTCCAAATACACTACTAAAAACATGCCCACAATTAAATGAAAAATATGATTCAGAAATCACATGGAAACTGAGAAGAGGTATGCTACGCTGCCACATATTCAAATTTCCCATAATGGCTGTCAAAGACAATTAAATACTTGTGTTCTTCCATGCAACTAAAATTATCAACTTCCCTTGATTCATTGGAGGGGCTATTCAGACACAAAATAGTCATGGGAATAAGCAGATGACATATACACCTCTTGTATCCTTCAACAGTTTCATTTGCAATAACTTTGTAAGCCTAGACTGCCTGACAGGTCACATGTTGTGGCTTTGGCACCTGCCAGATGTTCAGATGGAAAAGGGCAGAAGTTTGAGGAGCACGAGGAAGACACTTGAGTAATGATAGATTGACAGAGGCTGATGAGAGTACTGGAATGGGTGGAGTTCCTGATGAAGAAGAAATAGTGAGTCATCACTTCACAGTGCTTCTGTTCTTGATGAAACCCAGCTTCAGTTGATTGGATCTCACTTAGAAGATGACAGTGTTGAAATACCATTCCAACATCTGCACTGCTTCTCTTGACTGATGACAGGGACAAAATAGAGCTTGGTGTTATTACTATACTAGCTACCATCCAACCACAAACTTTCTGATGATCTTACTCAACAGCTTTAGATAAATGTTGAACAGCAAGATGAAAATTTGGACTTCTATGTGATCCTTACTTTAGTGCCATTGGACTGAGAAGTCCCCTAAAGCCACCATAGAACCAACTATAAAATACGAGCAAAATCAGTGATGAACAGTGCCAGATAGTTGATACTTAGCAAGAGTTGCCCAGAGTCAGGTGGCACACAAGTTTAATAAATTATCATCATATTGCTGGTGGTACTAAAAGCCACTGAGAGATTCAGAAGCACCGATAGCACTGTGCTCTGCATATATTTCCCTTGGTAGGTCATCTCTGAGCAACCAAAGCAGTTTCAATCTATATCTTCCACGAACACAGACTTAATTTGGTGAGCACAGGTATGTGTGTTTTTTTGCTTTGTATGCACTGTTCTGCTTTGTTGATATTGAACTTCAGGGTTGCAGTTAAAACTACAAAGACTGCTGTTTTGGTCTGGTTAGTTGAATGTTGGCATGTGTGCCATGAAAGGGTAACATACCATTTTCTTTTTGCTGAGCTTATGCCTATCAGGTAGATTACCAAAGAAAGCCCTATTGCTTGAACTTCCTTAGTAGATGGGGTGGGAGGTTAATCCAGGCCCAATTTAACTGCCATCCCATCCACAGAAAAAATGGCCAAGGGAGTGAGTCGAAAATGTGAAAATGCTGTATTGGGAATGAAATAATCTATTTTTCTGCAGGGCATGTTCCAGGGAGCAATTGGTCTGGACTGCCATCCACCTAATCTTATGGTCTTGGTATGAAGAAGAGGGATCTTGTTTTGAGTCCGCTGTTTCTTACCATTGCTTCTTATACTTAAAACATTATAAATGGGTAGAGTTTTGTTCTATTCGACTCATTTTGAATTCTCTTCCAGAATCTCAAAACAAAATGCATTTTCAGTTTTGTGTACATATGTGCTGCATGACAGCATAACCTAAATAAATCTTAAACTCTTCTTTTTAAATGTATATTAACAGAGCTACATTACCTCACTAACCAAAACTTAATTTAGTTGCCCTCTTTTATAAGATGGCTTGCTTCCTTTCTTGTGGCCTCCTCATTGCTTCTCACACAGTTCATCTGTTCATTCAATAGGTTTTCTGCACCCATGGCTTGTTCTGAGAGACACATATTTTATGGCACATTTTTGGAAAGAATTAATTGCCTAAGAAAAGGCTGGTCTATTCAATTAAAGTGGCTTCTCCCAATGGAAGATTCAGCAAGTACTGATTCTGTGCGGCTTCCCTGCCCCTGATAGTCACATGTTATGCAGAAACCTCTGAAACAGAGCATGCCATAGGTATGCATGAGAATTGGATTACTGAATGATTAGGTCTGCAGTTTGTGCAGAAGCTTCAGTGAAAAAGTTTCCCATATGCAGATGGTCCTCCTTTTAATATGTGTGTACAGGAAGTGATGCCACTGATCTGGCTGCAATAGCACAGAAATTTCATAGCTTCTTCCCACATGAGTAATATGCAAAGCGGGCCTCTGTTCTAATTCATTCTTTTCAAAACTTCCTTTCCACTTTTCTTTTTCCCTATTAGTATTCTGCTCCTCCTCCTCTCCACATTTATATATTCTTTCTCAGTCTCCCCTACTCAGTTTCTCCTACCTTCAAATTCAATTTCTTGCGTGTGGCAGCAACCACACAAACAGTTTTTATTGAACAGGTGGGCTGACTAGCAACAGGAAGTACAAAGTAAATATCAAAGCATAACAGAAGATAGTTAAACAGAAATAATAAATGCACAAGAAGAATAGCACAATTACAGTAGCTTTAAAGTAAACTAATGAAATCACAGTCTAATCTGCAGTTAAATAATAGATATATTTCCACAGTGGTGGAAAGTCATCAGAGAAAAGACTAGATGGGCTTTTTAGTAAGCAGTCCTGTAGGACAGAAGCAGCCATGAGAAGGCCTCTCAGATAACCTCCAAATGCACTTTAGATGACAGAAAAGAAACCGCTCCTGATTGTACTTAAATATTGTCAGACTTACAAGAGGATACACTATGTCAAATAAACTGGTCTCCAGTTTGGTAGGGCTCTGTAGATTACCGTCAGAACTATAGCCTGACACAGCTGTTAACTCATGAAACTACTGTAACAGGGAAGTTAACCATGCAGTTGTCTAAGAATAAACCATTAATGTACCAGGTTAACAGCATTTATTATACTTTTATTGCAGTCCATGTTCTAAGTTTGGTAAAGGTGAATTGTAAAATGGAACAGCTTGCTACGATCCCCACACAAATTGTGTTTAAATTCAACAGATTTTATAAACAGCAGTGTGTGATACATTATATCCAAAATTATATCTAATGGTGGCACTGACAAATTTGTCAAAGTCTGATTGGCCATATTTATTTACTTAACAATTAGCAATTTAGAAAAAAAATAATTCTTGTTTACTGCCAATAATATTTATTCACTACCTGGCAATCCTAGTGAAGATATAGAGAAAACTCTCAGCTCAGACATGTATACACATAGACACTGCTTATCATTACAGTCTCTCTGACATCATATCCTACTGAACATTTCCTTCTTACCTTTTGGAAAGCTCCATTTTCCATAAAGTAACTCCACCAAGTATTTTTGTTTTTGCATGATAGGAGAACAGCAATGATTGATGGTGGTAGCTAACTTCTGGTTGAAGAGCAGAATCTTCACTGTGTCTCCTGTTCAGCCAGGAGTCAAGGTACACAAGCAAATTTCATCTATTACAGAGAGTAAAGAAGATGACCTTGACAGAACTATGCAGGAACTGTTGCATAAGAAAAGGGGGCTGAAATATTCTTTAAATCCTGCCAAGCAAGATAGTATTCAGAAGTGACTCAAGCAGGCTTCTGTCTGATTCACTAGAGTATAAGAAGGAGAGAAGGTGAAGCACAGTCAGGCTTGCAAGATTCTTTTATTAGCCTATTTCAACAAAATATAGTTCTAGTCTTCCTGTGGAGTTGATTTTCTGGTGTGGTCTACCTAGTGGGGCTGACATCAGTCTTGTAAGCCTCATTGTGCTTTACCTCCTCTCCTTCTTATACAGCTACATTCCACCTGCAGATGTTCAAGCACTCCATAGCGATTTTCCAGAGTCAGTTCTTCAGTATCAGCTGCTCTTCCCAAGAAATTGCTCACAAAGACAGCAAACATGTGGCTATTTTCCAGATGTCACCAGCTCCAGAAATGCTACCAAGTGTCAATTGCTTGAGGAGATGTTTCACCACAGCAGCCCAAGGGCAGACAATCAATCTTAATCCAAGAACTCCATCAGCCACAACTCCTGCTGCAAACATTGCTAAGCAGAAGCATGACACCATCCAAAGCTCTGCCAACCTCTCTGTCAAGCTTTGCCAGACCATTATTTAAAAAACAATTTTCCACAGGTGGTTGTTGGTAATTCCATGGAAGGGAGGGAAGTATCTAGCTAAGCAGGCGTCCATGATGGTGGTAGTGCTTGCTCCTTCTCCTCTCTCTCTCTCTCTCTCTCTCTCTCTCTCATCAGAATGGAAAGCAAACCAGCTGCAAAGGAAAGCACTGCTCTCCACTATCATTGATATTCACAAGAATGCCCCATTCCATGCCCCTTGTAGCATCTTTCAGGATACTTAGATAGGGTTAGAGTTAGTCTTTCGAAGAGATGCCAGTGAGACAACCTCATATCTTCTATAAGCAAAACATGCTTCCTGCCACTGAGTATTGAATCTTCTGTACTCTGCATCTTCTTTCTGATTCCTTGCTATTTGTCTCCCACACACTTAGCTCCCCTGACTCTTGGCATTTCTTTCTAGATCACAACATGTCCATGTTATATCAACTCTAGGCAAACAAAAAACTTTCCTTTCCTTTCCTCACTGAATTTGAATTTCAATCTGCTTGGCTCCTTACCTAACACATCATTTAGACCCATCCATTACTTAACCAGTCAGTGACAGAAATCTACTTCCACAAACACAGTGCAACATAGGTTACAGGTGCATTCTTTTGTTTGGAACATGCTATATTAGTCAGATGTACAATGGGTAGTTATTTGAGAATAGCGTATAACTTCTGCACATTGCTAACTGCCCAGGAAGTCAAAATGATTAGTTTTGTATTTATAATTGTATAGGAATATTAAAAGGAGTATTGAAACTAAATATGCTCTGGACTATGACAATAGTCAGCAAAAATAAAAGGAAATGTGGCCAAGATTTAAAAAATGCAAACATGAACCACTGAGGCCAATCCTATTCTTCATAATTCAGAAAAAGTTCCTACTGATTGGTTTATTTATTTATCAAATTTGTCACCGCCCATCTGCTTCCACCAGAGGGACTCTGGGTGGTTTACAACAAAAGCAATCGATTAAAACAATAAATATAAAATACAATGCAATACCTAAAAATATAAATACCATTAAGAAATAACTATAAAGATAGGAGTAAAAATAAAGTCCAGGTGGCAAGATCTAACACAGTCCATGTATATGAGGAGTGTTCTAGGGTGTCAGCCATCCCCAAGCGGAGCTACTCCCTTCTCCACCCCAAGCAAGACGGCAGAGACAAGTCTTCAGGTTCCTCCGGAAGGCCAGGAGCAATGGGGCCAACCTCACCTCCACGGGCAACATGTTCCACAGGGCGGGAGCTACTGCAGAGAAGGCCTGCTTCCTGGACCCTGCCAAATGGAATTCTCTTGTAGACGGGGTCCCCAACATGCCCTCTTTGCATGATCGGGTGGGATGGGTTGATGCAATGGGGATGAGATGGTCCCTCAGGTAACCTGGCCCCATGCCATGTAGGGCTTTAAAGGTGATAACCAACACCTTGAATTGGACCTGGAAGAGACTGGTATCCAGTGCAGCTCGCATAGTAGAGGTGTTATGTGTGCCGATCTAGGGGCACCAAAAATAACCTGCGCGGCTGCATTCTGGACCAGCTGTAGCTTCTGGATACTCTTCAAGGGTAGCCTCATGTAGAGTACATTGCAATAGTCTATGTGGGAGATAATAAGGGCATGAGTGACTGTTTGAAGGGCCTCCCAATCCAGGAAAGTGTCATGTTCCCCGTTGCAAGGCATAAGTGCATCACAACAGGGAACATGCACATCAGGAAAGGGGAAGGGATAACCATTATCCTTTAAACACACACATCATCCCTTAAGCACCCAAACCCATAAAATCAATCACCAGGACAATAGGAGCGCACCTCGGACAGGACCTGGAAACCATTAACAGATCGGGGGAACTCCCACCCATTACCCCGGGGGACGCACCTGCACCGGACGAAGGCAAAGAGACAAAGGGGAACATCGGAGATTGCCCAAATCGCCCATCGTCAGACCCATACCAACTCTAATCACCCATCCGGACCCGGCTTGGGGGACAATGGGGGGTGGAGGAGGACAAGGTCCGCCACCGGGGTATAAACAGGACACCCTGCTACCACACCCGCATTCCCGTCTTTTTCTCCCTATGCATTCTGCTTCAATAAATCCGGAAATCCTTAGACCCTCTAAGTGAGTCCGTGTCTTATTCGAAGTAGGGCTACCCTGACAGAAAGGGTGTAACTGGCGTACAATGTGAAGCTGCGCAAAGGCCCTCCTGGCCACGGCTGCCACCTGCTCTTTGAGCAGGAGCTGTGAGTCCAGGAGGACCCCCAGATTATGCACCAGGTTTGTCTGGGCAGTGCAATCCCATCCAGAACAAAGATGACAAAGTCTCAGATACAGAAGAGCCATTAACCCACAGCCACTCCATCTTACCAGGGTTCAGCTGAAGCCTGTTGTTCCCCATCCAGATTCCTACAGCCCCCAGGCACCGAAAGAGGGCAGTCATGGTATCACTTACTTCACCCAGGATGGAGATGTATAAATGGGTATCATCCATATTGATGATACCTCATCCCATGGTGACGGATGATATCGCCCAGTGGTTTCATGTAGATGTTGAAAAGGAGCGGAGAGAGAACCGAACCCTGCAGCACCCCACAAAGAAGGGGCGGACGGTTGGATCTCTCGCTCCCTATCACCACCAATTGGGATCGGCCCTGGAGGAAGGAGGTGCAAGGTGAAACCAGCGCAAGACCATGCCACCCAGCCCCAACTTCCTGAGCAGCCCTAAAAGGATACCATGGTCGATGGTGTTGAAAGCCACTGAGAGGTCAAGAAGTGCAAGGATGGATGCACTGCCTCCATCCTGCTCCCGCCAGAGGTCATTTATAATTGTGACCAATGCCGTTTCTGTCCCATATTCAGGCCTGAAACCTGACGAAAGGGGTCTAGATAATCCATTTCATCCAGAACCATCTGGAACTGCAACCCTCTGGTTGATTGATTTTGTCTCTGATGTTGAAAATGTAGCACAAATTCATCCCAGTTAATGGTTTATAGCTTAAAGAACAATATCAATTTTGCATTCATATGCTATTGATAATCTGTGTGGTCATAAAACTGATTTAAAGATGAAAGTAATCTTTTAACTGTTGCACACTGCTTGGAATTGTTAGTACAGCAACCAAAAGATTATTTCTGGGAAATTCAGATTGGTATTTTGTGAGCTTGTGTGCAAATTACACCAGTAATAGCCTTTCTTTAATAACAGATCTTGATAAATGAAGTTCTGAAATTATGTTTTCTGTTTGGTACAACTGTTGAATTATATTTAAATATTTTTCATAGAGGATCCCAATTTTATTCCCATATTAAAGCAAATGTTTGCAAGTTGCTCGGGTTTCTCCTTGAATCTATCTTTCAGTTCACAAACAGAGTGGTTAGTAATAGTGTTCAAATACTTTCTTCTAATTCTAGTTCATTTTAATTCCCTATTTCAAAATTAACATCACACTCATCTACAATACTGTCAGATTTTTTTTAGTGGGTGTTTTCAAATCTGTTTTAATTATCCTTTTTGGTTGCAGATTCATTAGTTTTCTGGCTGCTTCAAATGTGTTGCTGAAAACATCTCATCTCATGTTTTTTGCCAAAATTTTTAGACACAGAGCTGTCTTTATATCCTTCTTTTACTGCCATAGCAGTGAAGTTACAGTCTTAAAGCATTTGGTACTCTCAGCATAATTTGAGTAAAAACAGAAATACAACTGATTTGATTGAATATTCCAAAAGCTTTAGTTTGTGGGTGACCATATTTTTCACAAGAGGATGGACTGATTAATTTGAATAATCTTTGAACTAACAGGTATTTCAAAGAACAGGTAGTCCTTTGAACTAACAGGTATTTTAAAGGACTGCTTTCTAATATTTCCACTGTTCACATAAATCAGAATCTTGATATTATATATAATATAATTTATATATAATAGATTTGATATTATAAATATTCCTTTACCTATGCAGTATGACTAAACAGATTTGGTGATTTAAACAGCAATGAATCAAAACATTTTGGTGGAGTTTTGCTGAGACAAAGTTTTGTTTTGTTTGAAACCATGGCTTTCTTGACATATGCTCATCATATAATCATATAATCAATTGATTAGTTTGTCAGATTTTAAATATAAGCTAATCAGAGTAGACTATATTTCCGAAATACTTTGAGCACTTAATGAGCAAAGCTCTAAAATAGCAAGCCACCATTCTGTTGGCTGCACATGATAGATCTTGGAAAGCAATTACTATGTCTTCAGGGCCTTCAGTCCTTGGTCTCAGCAGCCAGCAGTTCAACAAAAATTATTTCATTAACTGATTCCATAACCTTCTTCAACTATTTTACCCATGATGGGGATTATTTCATTTTGGATTTGAGGCCTACTGTATTTGACATTTGCACTGTTCCTTGCGTTTGTTTTATTGTTTCTCAGAGAAAACTGAAGTACTGTAATCATAAGAAGAACCACTTTCATTTACTTCTAATTGCTCACATCCTGAGTCACTCCTGAAAGACAAGTGGCTAAAAACTAAAAATTGAACTGCTTCAGCAATATGCTTTCTGTAGTATTTTTTATTTTCTATAACTTCCTTGTACACTTTTTTTTACCTGAAGGGTTTATCCTGTTAATTTTTACTTTTGTTGCTGCAGAAAATTATCTGTTCCACTTTATAGGCCTGTAACTTTGCATGCATGGTTCTCCATTCCCCTCCCCTCCGCCCTTTGCCTTTTTTCGGCCGCCTGCTTCCTGTCAGCTTATCCTGTAGTTAGAAATGCTGAGTCAGAGCTTACAACACAGTATTTCCTCTATACAAAACAAAATGCAGCATCTCCACCAAGTGAGTACTCTGACCTTCCTGTGATTTGCAAACCATATTTGCAAATGGTCAAACAATGAAATCTCTGGATATGATTTAGAGGCACCTTAATCAGAAGATACATTAAAGGGAAATCACTATGGGTTGATTTTCAGTTGAATTAGTTAGCTATCTCAGAACTAAGCTATCTTAGTTCTCTTTCTAAAGCAGCTGATAAAAGAGGAAGGGTTAGATGCAGCGTTTTGTTCATCTCTTAATGGCGTTACCACATTGCCTTTGATAGAAGTCACAGTATTAGATTTATTCTAGCAAAGTGTGAGGATGAGGATTTACGTTGAGGTAATGGTAGAGCTGAATCAGGGTCTGCATTTAAATAAGAGCCAGGGTAAACACTGAGTTTTTAAAAGCTGCACCTGTGCCAGAGGCTTCACAGTTTACCAACCTTATCAGACACAAGCTCTCTTTGCATAAAAACATGGGGTTTAAAGTGCAAAAGCCTGGGCTGACTTTATCGCTTCAGGAATAGGCCTGCAAAGTTTGACTTTTTTGTCTTTCTCAGGCATTTCTCACAGAATTATTAGTCTGTCTAGCAACAGTTCTGGGGCCCAGCTGAGGCAAGAAGAGCAAATGATGGCACGGGTCATGATGTCTTCATGCAGATGCTGTGGTGCCATCACAGCTGTCATGATGCAAGAACATAATTGGGTCATTTATATCATGGCACCGGGTCATATTGTCATGGCCTGTTACAGAGGCCTGTGATATTCAGGCTTCCTTCTTGCCGAGTCCTTTCCGCAGCCCCTTTGCCTAGCAGTTTTTCCGGCCTAATTATTTGTTTAAAAAGGGAGAGCAGGGTGGAGAAAATGTAGGGGTCTCTTGCCCACCTAGAGGCTTAGAGGTGACAGATTTGTATCCGCAGTTTCTGTGAATGAATTTAAATTGGCAGAGGATACTTTCCCTCCCTATGGGAAAATTTCTTCATTGGTAGAGGACCATGAAAATTTGAATTTTTGGCATGGCTTTTTGAAATAGCCACGGCAAAAATAAATAAAATAATCAAATCTTTGGTAGATGGAAAGACTATCAAGAAAATAGTCCCTGCCATATTCAGTCATTTATGCTATAAAACCTGTCTTTTCTTTGATAAGTAGATTGTAAACTAAAAAAAACCCCAGCCTTTAAAAGTGGATGGTTTTATTTTCTATCCAAAGTACTGAACTAATTGGCAGCATCATTTGATTTTTTCCATAAAGACAAAGTCCTTTATTTGTGCCTTTTCACCCTTTAACCCCCACTCCCAAACCCTGACAATTTTGCTCTTTAGGAAAGTCAGGGAATGATTATACTGACACGAAATGCTCATTTTAAGGACCAAATAAGCTGGGAAAAAATAACCTTTGCATTAACAAAAAGTATTTGTGCTAGGACTACTGTTTTGGGCTGCAAAACTCTGGATGACCACTTGGGAGCAAAAAATATTTCTTTTGGTGCTTGGTGGTTTTTCCCCAACTTGAAATATTTGCTCTTGCCTAGATTAGTAATTGCTTTTGGTGTTTTTTCTTTGTAAATAAATTGTTATCCTTTTGAACTGTAATTGGCTAAGTTAATCATTCCCCCTTGCTGCTGCGGAGCTAATGAAAACCCCTTTTTGTGAAATTCAGGGAGAATGTAAGCTAATTCGGTAATTAATCCCTATTTGAAAGTCAGAAAGATCCATTCATAAACTTGAAAAAGCAACAGCGCCTGTGCCTGTTATACATCTACCATACTTTTCTGAAAATAAGTTTTATATCTGTTTTGAACTCTTTTGGCCTCCAGAAGAATTTATATACCTGTGAGAACATAGGATTCCCAGCGAGACCATTGGGAATCAAGTTTGACAACTTTATGACAGAAACACAGGAAATCTGCTGATTGGGTAATGCCTATGTTTCCCAGGTTTATTACTATTTTTAACTGAAATATTTCTTCATGTGCTGAAGTTTTATACAAATTACATTCTGACGGGCTGAGTTGGAAAATTCCATCATCATCTGCTTCAGGACTACATCTAATAAGTATTAAAATGTGTAAACATCTAACTGTAAAGTATTAAAAGTGACAGCTAAGTGATAATCAGGAGAATCTCATTATGTGTCTCTGGCACTGGCCAATCTGCTTCTGTAGACAGAGTCAAGACTAATCTTGACAGACTGTGATAGAAATTCCATTTCAGACGTCGCTTAAGCTCAGTTCCCCATATAATCTTTTGTAGTGGCATGTGCTACATGCTTGATAATTTGGGACTCAAAGAACCTTTAATAAATGGCAAAGATTTAATAATATGTCCAACTGGTGTTCTGTTTTTTCATTTTTTTAATATCAGTCATCTTTAAACAAAATAGGTGCAGAAAATGATAAATTGTGATTAATAGTGTAGGGATATATGAAAAGCAAAATCCATCTAGCCTGGTATTGACTGGGAATAGGTCTCCAGAGATCCAGGCAGGATTTTTTGAGACCTATCAAAATGAGATGCAACAATTTGAACCTATAACTCTTGAGTACAAAAGTTTTTGGAGCAACCTGATGTGCTCTTAAAAACACAGAATTAATCAAACAAGTAATCAGTTGATTGTAAAAAAGTACAAAAGCCAACAAATGTTTGAAGTTAAATTACTATTGAAATTTAGGGGCATGTTGACATCTAGAGGCATCTTAAAATGTATTTTACCATTGCATGTGGCAATGTGGAATTCTTAATTTAGGCACCTCCCAGAATTCCAAAGGTACATAACCAGCCAACTTCACACACCACCACCCTTCAGTAATAGGAAGATGTATATCAAGACACAAATGCAAAAATATCAGATTACAAATTGGCCTTACAAATAGACAAGCCAAATCCTCTGCAATCGATTGTCTAAGGCTCATAGTTGTTACGGATGCTATGACATTCCAAAATGGCACTGAGGAGTCAGCCTATGTGGATATCCACCATCTCATCTAACGTAGTGCTAAATGAAACATTTGGTATTTTTATTTTAGTGACAGTAATCCCAAATTGGGAGATTTATATTATCAAAGCATGGCAAGTTTTCTGTAGTTCTTTAGAATAAAATTCAGGACATTTCCAGGAAGTTAGAAATAATGTTCAAAAGAAGAGAATATTTCAGAAGGCAGCATTGGGAAAGATTGGCAGATAGTTGAAATGCTCAGCTACTGTAACAAGCAAGAAAATAGAAGTGCATTTTTCTTTGGTAGAGCTAATTGGTTTAATTAAGGAGGAGGTTCCTTCTAAGATCATCTTTAGGGATAGAGTCATGGACATACAAATAACTTAAATGCAATGAAATGGTGTGAAAACATCTGGCAACAACATGTAGAAATGAAGAAACGCTTGATACAGAACAACTTCTGGTTGGATAAAATAACAGAATGTAAGGGTTGGAAGGGATGTTAGAGGTCACTGAGTCCAACCACCTGCCCTGTGCAGGAATAAACCGCTACAGCATTCCTGATAGATGGCCATCCAGCCCTTATTTAAGCATCTCCACCAAAGGAGGGTCCACTGTTTCCTATAGCAGTTTGTTCCATTGTTGAGCAGCATTTACCATTACGTTTTTTTTAAATGTCCAACTAAAATCAACTTCCTTGTCATTTAAACTCATTGTTTCTTGTCTGTCTTCTGGAAACAACCCTGAACAATTCTTTCCCCTTTTCTGTGTGGCAGCCCTTCAAATTCAAATTCTTGAAGAAAGCTATCATGGCTCCTTTCATTCTTCTCTTCTCTAGACTAAGCATACCCAATGCCTGGAACCATTCCTCATAAGTTTTTCTTTCAAAGCCCCTTATCTTCTTAGTTTTTTTCCTCCCTCTAGGGTCCAGTTTGTTAATGCCATTCCTAAAATGTGGTGCCCAGAACAGGATGTGATATTCAACATGCAATCTGATCAATGCAGAATGAAGAGGAATGTTGGCTTCTGCCAGACATACACACCTTACTTTCTAAATGTTCACTGGCCAAATGCTTAAGAATCTGTTTCAGGGCTTTGCTCAGTGTGTAATTCTCCAGATCATCTTTTTCCTCCTTTTTGAAGATAGGAATATTTGATCTCATCCAGACTTCAAGCACTACACCCTTCTTTAATGATTCCTTTAAGATCCCAGAAAGAGGTTCTGAGATAACATCCATAAGTCCTTCAAGACTTTGCTGTAATTGGCTTGGTCCTAAAAAAAAATGTAACTATGAAGTGTATTCTCAAAAATTTCAGACATCAGTTAATATGGCCTTGTACTCAGACAGGCATTGGTATATTCCAGCATTTTTTGCAGTATTATTAAATTGGTAACTATTTAAGTGCCATTTAATTGTTACTATTGGAAGCAAAGAAACATTGTTCAAATGTTAGTCTTGCTAATACAATTTAAATATGGTTGGAATTCCAGAAAAATTGGAGGAGGGCCAACCCGCTCTCTTTGTGGAAGACCTAATACGTGAACTATTAACTTTGCAGGAAGGTTATCAGCTAGATATCAAAAGAACTTACTGAGTTCCACCTCTCCTTTTCAAACAGTTCAGCTGATAAAACTCAACCATTTATTGTAAAGTTTCTCATATTTATTGCAAAATGTGATTTAGTGGGAAAAATGGACTCTAAAGCTTTTATTGAGAAGGAGGATAAGAAGTCCTGAAATACGTTCTTTCCTGATTACACCAAGAAATTAAACAATGCAGGAAAAACTTTTCAACAGCAAGAAGAATGGCTCATGAGGAGGTCTTCAGTATTTCAGCAGTATCCCAGCTGTCTTTATGTGTAAATTTGCAGGCAGGTAGTGGCATTGAAGCTGAAAAATGTCTTACTGTTTCAAGTTCTGGCTGAAGAGAATGGAAAGCTTTCCATGTTTTGCTAGTGGCCTATTTTCAGTTTTAGACTGTCAATTTGTTTTTATCTAGTGTTCATAATTAGATATGCATTTGCTGTTTTTTTAATTTTATGTTAAAACATTTCAAGAATAAAATAAATGACTACACAAAGGAAAAAAGAAAACAAGAGATATAGTGAGTAGAAAATAAAACATCAATAAATAACAGGGCATATCCCTATTAGGTCATATAAGACTGTATGATAAAGTAGATGCAAAATTTTAAGAAACAATTCCACTACAATAATGGGAAGACTTGTGGAAAAGTGCAATAAGATTTACTCCAGCTACAATTTAAGAGAATGTACAAAATGTTTTATAGATGGTATCAAATAGTCCTCACTTAATGACCACTCATTCAGCAACTGTTCAAAGTTATGACAGTGCTGAGTAATGAGACTTACGACCAGTCCTTGACCTTGCAGCCATTGCAACATCCCCGCAGTCACATAATTGTGATTAGGGCCCTTGGCAACCAGCATGCATTTACAACAGTGTCCCACGGTCACATGATTGCCATTTGCTACCTTCACAGCTCGCTTCCAACAAGCAAGGTCAATGGGGAAGCCAGCAGGAAGTAGGAAGGCATGGTTAATGACCACAGCTGGAATGATGAATTGCCATAGTTAAGTTGGGTTCAGTCACTTGATTTTGCACTTTATGACTGTGTTGCTTAGTGACAGAGTTGCCAGTCCCAATTGTGGTCAGTAAGTGAGGACTCCTTTATATAACTCTGTCCATAATTGCAAAAATATATAATCATATAATAATAAATGTTGGAAATATTGTGACACAGAAGGAACATTTTATCACATGTGGTGGTCATGTAAAAAAATTCAAAAGTACTAAAAGAAATGTACATTATTCAAAAAAATCTTAATAACAAAGCTTGAACTAAAACCTCAGTGTTTTTTTTTTAAAAACTCGGACTCTTTCCAGAATAAAAAGTATCACAATCTGTTAAGATGCCCATGTAGAGCGCATTACAGTCATCCATTCAGGAGGTAATCAAGGGCCAAGAATAGAGCCTCCAGTCCAGGAACGGGCACAACTGACACACAATGTGTAGTTGCATAAAGGTCTTCCTGGCCATGGCTGCCACCTGCTCTGCGCACAGGAGTTGTGAGTCCAGGAGGACCCCCAAGTTGCACACAGGGTCTGTTTGGGTGTAGAGCTACCCAATCCAGAACAAGAACAAAGATGTAAATCCCTGGAACCAGAAGGCCCCAAAACCCAAAGCCACTCAGTCTTGCTAGGATTGAGCTGAAGCCTGTTGTTCCCCATCCAACCCCCCACAGCCTCCAGACACCAAGGCAGGGCATTGACAGCATCACTTAATTCATCAGGGGCAGGGATGAATTAATTAATTCTCTAGCCCCTGATGAATTAATTCACTTAATTCATCAGGGGCTAAGTATCATCAGCATACTGACACCTCACCCCATGACAATAGATGATCTCACCCAGCGGCTTCATGTAGATGTTAAACAGGAGCCAAGAGAGCACTGAACCCTGCAGAACACCACACAAGGGGCTGAGGGCAGCACCTCTAATTCCCAATCAACACCAATTGGAACTGGCTGTGGAGGAAGAGGAGAGCCAGCACAGTGCAGTGCCACCCCCCTCCAACTCCCAACCCCTGGAGCGATCCAGAAGGATACCATGGGCTGTTTTGTATATTGTAATATGCCAAATGACTTTTGTTGTTGTTCTCTGTTTTTAATATTAATTCTTAAGTTTCTTTTGTAACATTCACTGAAAGTATTACACAGATCACAATAGAGAAGGCAGAGTTTAAAGTTTAGTTATATGCATATTTAACTAAACAATTTATTTATTGTTATTTTTATAAATATGTCAGAAACTTTGCTTCCTAATCTCATTTTATTAAAACATGAGTTTGCTATTCTGTCTTGTTACTCTAAAAATTGGAACAAATCAGACTTGCTGTAATTGTATCTTACTGATAATTTCAAAGGAGTAACCACTAAAACTGGGGTGTTAGGTTGTGTTTTGACCTCTTTGTATATATTGGTTTAAAGGTTCTTAGCAAGCATAGGCCTAGATCAAGGAAGGAATTCTGCCTGAAATTCTGAGGAGCTGAAACCCTTTAGCAGAAGGACTTTGATTCAACTCCGTATGGCTTCCTATATAATTTGTGAATGGTATGTTTTCTAGATTGGGTCCAGGTATGTTGATAAAATTATTGAAGGCAAAAAATGCATTAGTTTGTTAGCTTGTTTGTTTATTTATAAAAACTTGTAATTCACTTTTCATTCCAACCATAATAATCCAAAACAGGGGTGCAGAATAGAAGTAATCTTATTAAGTTGCATATTTTAAAACCATAACATTTTGTTTCTTGCTTTGAATTTTTTGAAGGTAGGTATGAAATTTCAGCTGGCTGGCTGGCTGGCTATGTATGTACGTACGTATGTATGTTACCAGCTTTGTTAATACAGTTTAAATAGGAAACTGTTCTTCACCCTTCCAGGAAAAACATGCTCTTATAAATAACTACTGAAATCCTCCTGATATGGCGTTTAGTGGAAGGAAGGTTTAGAGTTGACAAAGGAGGAAGGGTTAAGCAGGAGCTGTACTCTAAATGTATGAGAAAATTAATTATATTGTGGTTTTATATGGTGGTGGCTGGAAAATTGGCCAAGATAATAATAATAATAATAATAATAATAATAATAATAATAATAATAATAATAATAATAATAATAAAAAATGGAATTCATCAGAGATGGCATACTGAAAGGGACAGAAAGAAGAAATGCTTCCTAACATTTGTTTAGGAAGTTTACCACTATCTGCTTTACTACTGAACATTTAGTAATGTAAATACTAAAATACTGTATACTACACGTTAGAATACTATATATTAAGACTATAAAATACTAATTATACTAATTATATGGAATATGTTATAACGTTCACTGTATTTACCAGGTTATTAGCTCCAGTGTTATCATGATCTTATACATGTATGTTGGTCATGGATGTGAGACCCAACTGCCATGCTGATGTATCTTGAATTTGCTGAGATATTTGTCTAATCCAAGCACTGCAAGAGTATGTGATTATTCAGAAGTGATTTGTCATCAAAACAGTAGATCAGAATAAAAATGTAGAGGTGATATGTTAACAAGGACATGCATCACTATGTGTTCAGTGAACCAGGAGAAGCTAGCTTTTCAGCCATTTAGTTGTCATGGCCTTCATCTTGAACTTACCTTTTCTTAAGTAGCATTTATTGCTACAGCAGTTGGCTGGGAGAATATACCACTGAATACTATGAGAGAGACACAGAGAGAGAGAGAGACAGACAGGCAGACAGAGAGAGAGAAGACAACAGAAACAGAACTGTGAAATAACTAGTGTAGACTATGTCTTAATTATAGGTTGTTTAATCAAAGTTTATTAAATAAACCACAGTTGGCTGGGTTTATTCATACAATATGCTAATCCAAAGGAAATCATGTTTTGGTTTTGGGTGATCTTTGGACATAGCCAAAGTCAAAATTTATGTTACGGGATACTTAAATGGAGTCATGACATTATTAAGGCTTATTAGTTGCTGGGCCTTATATGCCATTCCAGTCCCCCAGAACCCTGAGCCTTTAATACCCAGAAGGATATCAGTGCTGAGCAATTACTCCATTGCCATGATATTGTTTTGAAGGCAGAGGAACAAAGGAGGGAATAAGATCTTAGCAGGCATGCTTTTCAGCCCAGAAGTTCCTGCTTGCTATCCCAGAGACAGGATAGCATTTCAGAGAGCTGAAGACATCTGGAAGAGGAAACAGGGTGTGTAGAGTCACCCCATTTTTATCTCTAAAAAACAGCTTTTGGTGTGGTTGGAAATCACAAGTGACAGGGTACCAAAGAAGAATGCATGCCCATTGGGAAATGATGTGTCTCTCAAATGGAGCTGGGGCCAGTTTTGAAGAAGTCCTGGGCAATTTGCCAGGAAGATGCAGAGTTGGAAGACTTGGAAGCAATGGTGCAGCAAATAGTGGTGAGAGAAGAGATGGGATGCAATTAGGTATGCTGAAAAATCAAAATTAAACTAATGAACAAAGGTGGGTCCCTAGCATTTGTTCTATTATGACATGAACATTTTCCTCAATGATTTATGGCAAAAATCAGGAGATTGTGGTATTATATTTTTATTCAGTGACTAAGAATGTTTTTTATTCATTCAGGTAGCTATAAATAAAATAAATAGAACTTTCCTTGAACTAAATCAGCCCATTAGTCCTTTGAGGACTGTCAAATCTTTTCTAACTGAAACTTGTTCTCTAGGTCTTTTATCCAAAGATATTGGAGACTGAATCTGAGACCTTTATTGTTAGCTACTTGTTTTTTTATAGTAAATTTCATTAGGTTTCAAGAGAAGAATAAAAACTATAAAAAAGAAACTAGAAAGAAGGGAAAAAAAACTAAAAAAGTACAGAAACACAAGAGAAAAAATTTTCAAATTTACAAAAAGATGTGGCTTCTGACTTTTAACAGCAAGGATATACAAAAATTACCATAATCAATCTCTTACTCTGTATTAAACCAAAGCACCACATTATTTCTGTAAGTCATTCCACTTTAACACATAATAAAAAATCACTAAGTATAGTGATTATATTAAAATAAAGAAAAAAAGTACATATAAACCTCCTAAACATCTTTCTCCCCTCCAAAAAATAAAACATATTTAACTATTCCCTTCCTACCACTATTCTATACATTTCTGTCTACTATAATAAGAATCAAATTAAAAAGCACATGTCTGCTATTATACTTAATAGTACAACAATTTTAATAATCCCAATCTTAATAAACCCCCAAAACAAGGACAATCTAAAACAGTAATTCCATATCTTTCAAAGGGAATAACATCAATGAAATCCTTAAAGCAAACCAGATAAACATTCTTTAACCCTAATACAACAGTTTTAATAATTTTCATCTTAATAAACCCAAAAAACAAAGCCAATTTGTAACAGTAAATCCAAATCTTTAAAGGCATATAGCATCAATCAAATCCTTAAAGCAAACCAGATGAACATTCTTCAACCCTTATCCCACTTCAAAATAAAACAGAGGAGTTACATATCCCACAATGTTTGCAGAGCTTTTCTCTTGAAAGAATCAAACAGCCCAACTGCCCCCTCAAAGATTCCAGGTACTTTTCATGACATTCCACCAGGAGATGGATTTCACTTATGGCTTGCAGATCACTCTCTCCCTTAGATTTCTCCAACTGCATTATCCAATCTTCATCCAGCATCTCGATAAAAATCCCAATCTCAGTCTTAAAAAAAACACACCTTTCCATCACTCTTAAATTCCTCAGTTTCATCCACCACATCCCCAATCTGATGGCATGTTTTAGATCTCATATTTTCCACAATGTCCTGGATATCTTGTATAAAAGCTTGATAGAAGTCAGAAGAAATCTGTTTAAAATCCTGGTGAAAGTCAGAATCTGTTTGAAATCCTCCATGTCTCACGCAGTAGATTATGGGGCCCCCTAGGAGCTTAACCAGCGAAAGTTGAAGATATGGAAGAGTTTCAAAGTGTGTTTACGTGAAGTGAGAGTGAGATAGCAGACAGTTCTTAAGGGAAAGTGAAAACAGAAAGCTGAAGGTTTAAATCAGCCGATTCAGTGTGTAGGAAAATGCTAATATCTTCAAATTTAATACAAAAATAATAACAGGAAGACAACTATTTACTCTCAATCTTTGGAATTTCCTTTGGAAGGAAAACAAAATCCAAAACTTAAAATATATTTTTTAAAAAAAGTAATCCCAAAAATAACATTAAGCAGCAAGAGAACCAACTTCTCCTCACTGTAGAAAGCCTCTCTTGGGGTACATATACTTAAAAAAAATACAAATTGGTGGTTTAGAAATGGGGCAGCTGGTCTTAGTGTCCCTTTAAGGCTACAGCATGGCTTGGAAAGTGATGAAGTCCCTGCCTCCCAGCTGGCTCTTACCAGTCAAATATGAAACACTGTTTGTGATCTTCTGGCTGCAAGCAGCCATCTGGAGGACAGATGTGGTGATTCCAGGTATTCTCCAGTCTGAGCCTGAAAAAAGTTACTGCGTTGTCAGCTCCACCCGCTGAACCAGCAGGCACAGCCGTTCAGTCTGCCATTCCCACCAGAAGTCCCTTTATAGTTAGCTATTTTGATGTATGTTCTTTATCACTGAGTTGATCCTATAAGAACAACTGGAAGTTGTTGCTCAGGTAAGGGTTTGAGACACCATCACATCTCTCAAGCCTAGCCCTCAGCATTCTCTGGATACGGAACTGAAGTTACAATATGGTATGGTGTCTTCTGTAACAGAAGACAGCATGGCCACTTATTTGTTTTGCTGTACCCCTTCATATGGTATATTCCATCAAAGCTTTGCCAAATCAAAGCACTGTCTCCAAACTTCGTACATCCCCTCAAAGTCTGTTATTCTATCATGAACAACAATGGAAAGGTGACCTTAAAAGAATAAAAAGTACTAACTTAGAAGGGGTTGTGCGTGTTTTTAAATGAACTGGGTAAGGGAGTAGTTGATAATTTCCTGCAATGGTTTATAAAAACTTTCCCCAACAGGTTCTGGTTGTGAAGTGATCCAGCACTACAACAAACCATATTCTCCAACTCCCTACCTTGTTCCCATAACAAGATAGGAAGCATCTTTAATTTAGACTCCTCCTCCTCCCAAACAAGCAGGCATCATCTATTGAATATATTGTATGACTAGAGCAATTCTGAACAGTTGTTCAGAAATATATAGCTGACCTAGGCTAGGGTAGCTGGGCCATAAAACAAAAACAAAACAAAACAAACTGCATCCTTTACAGCCTCCCAAAGATTCAAATGAATAACATGAAGACCTTACATCAAGGCTCAGTATAAGCTAGTGATAATATGCTACATGCAGTAATGTTTAACTGACCTTGATGGAATGTTCTGCAGAAGTGGATTCCTGAAATAAGGTACTGAATAATACAGATTAAAATCTCCAGTAACATCACAATGTAATAATCTGCCAGGAAGAACTTGCATTTACCAAGTCTAGCTACTTTCTGTATGTTCCTTTCTTTATATAATGAAATGGCTTGTGTAAAAATTGGTCTAATGGCTGGTTATTTATTTTCTTTTTATAGAAATAAGGCATTTTCACCCTCACCTTTTGTCACTGTAATGACTTTATCCCATAATTTGTATTTCATTTCTTACTCCCCCTCCCCAATGAGGCCAATGTGTAAAATTCTCCCCAGCAATTTTGACACAATTCTTTTCAATTCAGAATGCTCAGACTTACACATCTGCCAACAAGGATGGAAAAGGAAACTTTCCAAGTTAATTACACTAGCAGAGAGATATAAGGAGCACAGAGTGACCTTAGTCTTAATACTGCATATCAATAAGCCCTACATTAAGTGCATTTAGTGGTCTTACAATTCTCAGTAGCGTAGATAAGTATTCCTCTAACTCTGGGGCTGCCGAAAATACAGCCCTCAGATTACACTCCAAGTGTCCTCTGCAAAATAACAGTTCGGACCTCTAACAAGAGCAATCTATTCTTCTCCCAGAAGTCCAAGTGTTAGAAAAGGGCAGAAGAGAGAAGAGAGTTAAGTAAAGGTGAGTATTAATGACAGGAAAAGGGGTGTGGCATTCACCTTAGACCCCATCCACCACTAATTGGAATGCAGTGCTGCCAAATTATGCTGGCAAAGATCTGCACTTTTGCTGTAGTTCCTGTAGTGGCCATTCCCAATTTGGGGAGCCTATTGTACCCCAAACCTTTCCTACAGCAGGGAGAGAACACCTGAGATGAAGGTCATTGGCAACGTTCTCCTCCTCCCTCCCTTTTTCCCTTCAGATATGTATTCTGCTCATGAAGAGCAAAGGTGCTACAGGGGGTAACTTGCTGGACTAGGACAGGGGAAACCCAGGGTCAATCCTCCTTTAGCTATTGAAAGTCATTGGGTGGTTTGGGCCAGACATTCTCTCTCAACCAAACCCTCCTTATTATTGTTGGGGAAAACTGCAGGAAAACTTGCTATGGACACCGTCCTGAGTTTTTTTGGGGGTGGGGGAGAAGTGGGTATAAATTTAACATAAATGTTCACAGATGCTTTCTGTATGAATGCCTTTTACTCAACTAGGGTGACCATAGTTGGACAATCTGGACAATCAATAGTTGTTAATCAAATTACATCTCTTTGCTGCCATCTTGTGGTCATTTGGATTTTTGTAGCCCAGATATGGTAGGGTACCCTAACCCTTTAGCTCTTTATAGGCAATAGGTTTCCAGTCAATAAGTGCCAAGGGAAGGACATTCCTAATGATAGGTTGAATTCACTGGAATTGGGCTCAGTAATGGGGCCAGTTGCATGTTGCTACATGTGATTCAGTTTACACTGATTGCTCATTTTTCCATTATAATAGAATTAGTTGGTTGATATCCTCATTTTTTTTTTAAAAAAAAGAGTTCACAGTCACACACTGTTATAGACAGTCTTCAAAGTAAAAGAGCTTTTGTTCAAAAGAAGCTGCCTTTTAAAAATCTTGCTTCCTTGAATAAACACAATATAAGGAAAAATTGTGTTCAGTACTCTGTAGATTGAAATTACTTCTAGCTAGCTTCAAAAACCTATCTAGGTAGAACTTTTACTTCCCTGAATAAGGCTATTGTCAACACAAAAGTGAACTCAGTTTTTCAGAATCATAATACAGGAAGGTAATAAGGGTGTGCAAAAAGTTTAATTGTCAAAATGGCTGTTTTGAATGTCCCAAGCTTGGAACAAAATGCTCTGTCTTTTGGAGTTATATGCCATGTTGATCTGACTCTCCTGACATTCTGAAATAACCTTTTAAAACATGTGCAGGCCATGGAAACGTAGAGTATTACTGTATTCAATGATAAAATCCCCAGCACAGAATCCATCCCTGCGACCAGTGGCAGAAGCTAATTGAGATGAAGAGAAAGGGATCCTTCTAAGTACATGCAGAGATGGAGAAGTGTTGTGGACATAAGAAAAAGGCTGTAGTTACTGCTGCTGGATAGGTTTATGCTGATTTTTTAATCCTCAGCCATGGAGAAATTGGCTTTCACAGATTGCGATGGAATATTGTCCCTGTTTACTTTGTGTGTGTTGGCTTTCCTCTTCAGACAGTTTGACAGAGGAAAAATCGGGTTTCAACTAGGTATGTGCAATCTTTATTGGAATGAAACATTACTTCTCTGGACTACACCAATCCAGCCATCCAGAATACCACATTCTTTCTGTGTGGAAGTTTTATTGTAAACTGCTTGGAGAGTTTCTGCTATTGCACAGTGTAAATTTTTTTATAAAATGAAACTGCTTGACCAGCCCTGCAGGATCAGTATGATCCAGAGGGGGTGGGGGAAACATTCTAGAGTTTTCCAGAATGTTCTGTTCCTTAAACTATCTACATCACTGGTTGCTATGTTGTTGAGGATTTTAGTTGCCAGATGCAAAGATTATGTTGTGTTGTTTGTTGACCTTTGCAGACAGAGTCAAATATAAGAAAGTGTGTGCTATGCAAACATAAGCATTAGAAATAAGCTTCCAGCCAATAGCCAGAGAAGTATGTTTTTGCTGTTGTTTTGTTGTTCATGAACTACATTTGAAGAGAAAAAAAAATAGCCATTGCTGCTTTACGTGGTTCAGCTCTGAGGATGTTTGTGCAGACACAGGCTGCACAATGCTTGCTTTTTTTTTTTAGCTTATGAAAACTTTAAAAGTTTTCGTAAGCTTTTTCATTTTACTTTTAAAAAATCATCCCCTTGGCCATTTTTTCTGGAGGTTAACAGGTAGATGGCATTCAGCATGGACTACTAACCTATGTAATTTGTTACTGTAGGTTGCAGAATGATAGAGCAATGGGCTCTTTCAAGTTCCCTTCTTTTGTTTTTTTGGGATAGGGGATGTTTTCTTCTGAACTTAACCTCTTTTTTCACTTTGTGCACCTCCATAATAAAAGAAAAATGGTGGTTCCTTTAAGCATTTTTACTGTAGCTAATTACCTGGTGGGTCAAAAAGGTCATTTCCATTTTATACTAGCTTGATGATTGGATGAAAAGGTAGCTAATCCAAATTCCCACCCTCCTGGTCAGGGGGAGAAGTCAAGGTGTGTCTGTATGAAAAGAAGAGATTGCAGTTTGAGTGAGACTCAGTATTGGGATTTGCTTTTTCATGGAGTGTATAAGCTGAGTATTTATGCTCAGCCTCTCCATTTGTAAATGAGTGCTAATCTTACAAAATATCAGTAAAATTCCACTCACGTCTTTCCAAGGAAATAAAATCTGGATTCCCTTATCATTCAGTAAATGTATTGATATTCATTCAATGACAATATGGTATAGTAATTGTGATGCAGTTACAATATGTAATTCAACCTTGAACTTTGATTGTTATTGTCACTGTCATTGTCTTTATTTACACAGAAAAATTCCTAGTTAATGATTTCTGGTTCTGAACTGTATACTTTAAAATAGAATGTTTATCCTGCCATTCTCTTATGAAAACGCCCAAAATATTTGTAGAAGTATCTGTAGTACAATCTTTAGAATGTTTGGTCAGAAATAAATTCTGTATCATTCAGTAATATTTCCCCAACTGAGTTCTCCACTAAATTACACTATCATGGCTGAAATACATAGGACTGCAGCCTTAGTTTGATACTGTTTTATCTGCAGCTGCAACTAGATTTTTAAAGTAAAAAATTCTTTTTCTAGTGATTTTTCTGTGATGGTGTTGGCAATTCATTTTTCCCTTAGAGATATTCTAAAAATACATGCGTACTTATTGTTGTTATTGCTACAAATGGTAGTAAGAAAATCAGATTAAAATATCAAATACCTATTAAATCATTGAGTATAATACATTAATATGGTGTGGGATGAAAACTACATACAGATAATCCTGCTTGGAGAAGGGAATATATAGAAGAAGAGGAAAGAGCATCCCACTGCAACCACAGTCCTGTTTTACTATCAAGGTTTGTGAAGTGCACATATACTAATGATCACTGTCTATGATAAGTGCACCCAACATCATTGTCAGCCTTGCCAGTTAAATATTGAACAACTCTTACACCATTACCCAGAATTGCTCATAAAAGAAAGATGCATTTAAACATAATAACACTGGAAAAAAATAACAGCAGCTCTGTGGAAGTGCATCTCAACCTGTGCACTTGGTTCTGCAAAAAGCACAGAGATCAATATCAAGATAAGCAGATGTAAAGGGTAATCTCCAATCTCATGGCAATCTCCTTTTTTGACTTGGTAGTTTCATCCTAGAGACGTGATGGTTGGATTGACAGGGTGCCTTGCTGGTAAATGCCAGGTCTGTCTGCAACATCAGTTCAATTTGGTGGTAGATGAGCAGGCAGATTTGGCATATATCACTGAGATCTGGCTGAGCAAGGGCAGCAATGTTGCCACGTGAGAAATTTTCCAGCTTGATTTTGAGTTCTCCATCAGCCTTGAGGCCAGGTTGGGGAGGCAGGGTGGCACTGATCTATCGTGAGAACTTATCTATGACCAGGGTCACTGGTTCTCAAGTGGAAGGTGTGAATGCCTACGTGTTAGGTTGGTTAGTAAGGACAAGCTAAGAGTTCTACTGCTGAACTAGCCACCCTGTTGCCCACCAGGATCCCTCCTTTTATTTTTGGACCTGGACTGATGGTAGAGGTCTCTTGCCTGTTGGTGTTGGGGGATTTCAACCTCTATGTAACTGAGGCTGGAGCAGGAAGGGCTTAAGAGTTCATAGTCTCCATGGCAATTATTTGCTCATAGCATGGATCCAACATGCATGGTCGCACACTTATTAGACATTGTCTTTGCTTTAGAGCAGTTGTTATGTGATCTGGATGTGAAGGGTATTACCATCACTATGACGCTTTGCTGTAGTCAGATCACATCCTGGCCTGGGTGCAATGCTGGATCAATTTGAATGCACCTCATGGATCTAGATTTTATTTATTTATGGAATCAGTTTATATGGCTGCCCATCTCAAGTACATGGTTCTGGGCAGCTAACAATAATACCTTATGGTTTCCAGCAGGCATTTGGTGTCATGTTCACTGTTTCAATGTGCCTGGTACATCATAACACTTCACATGTCATTTGCTAATTGCGTGTTTGATTTGCAGGGAAGGGAGGCTTCCATAGCCCGGGCTGTTATCTCTGGGTTGAAGGAATGGAATGTGTTTGGGTTTTCTCAACTGCTCAAGGTTGCTTTCCCAGGAATGGTGAAGACAGTTACTGGCACCTGGGGGTGTGTGGTTAGAATGGCTGGGTGGGGGGAGGTCTTACGTTTGGAGCCGAGGGTTCTTAATTTGTATTTGGCGTGCTTTTGCTCATTCTCAGCTTTCTCTGTAGTTGCATACTAATCCTTCAATAAATCAGATTTCATAAAGTTCACTTGTGAGTCTGGTTCACTCAGGTTAGGCAACCATTACATAAAGCTGAGAATCCTTAAATCTCACCGCTAACATCTATCCAGAGCAATCTGTGGAGAACTAAAGTTAGTGATGACTGAGCCTACTCCTTACTCGGGGGAAAGCGAGTATTCAGATGCTGGGGAATCGGATTCCACGGCCAAGAGAAGTGGAAAAGCACCCACTCCGGAGTCGGAGGATTTATCAGGGGTTTCGAGTCCCAGTCCTGTGAATGGGAAGGCTGTGAAATCCAAAGTGGTTAAGAAAGCCAAGGAAGTGCCGACTGAACAGGTGATGTGGGATGAGGAGCAGGGAGCCCTACCAGGCACGTCGAAAACGTCTTGGAAGCTGAGGTACCCGTTGTCCCTGAATGTAACCAGGGCCGGTGAGAGAGGGTCGGAGGGCTCTGGAACCCCTGTGAGAGCACAAGGGTGGGAAGCCAGGTTACAATCCCTAGAAGAAATGATGCTGAAAATATCATTGGCTTTGTGGGACCCACTCAGAGAGAGAAGGGAGCACCATTCCCGACAGTTGTCCCCCTCTCCTCCCCCTTCCCCGGGGGTGAGGATGAGAGATCGGAGAAGGCATCGGGCGGGTTCACCATCGGGCAGTCCCAGACGGTCATCCCCATCACCCCCTCGGCATGCTGAGGACCGAGGAAGAAGAGCTGAAAGAGGGGAGAAGAGACATCCAAAGGTCAGGATTTCAGATTCCCCCCCCCCCCCGACGAAAGATCGATGGGGTCCAAGAGGAAGGCTGGGCAGAAGGAGAGGAAGAAGAGCCCGCTGGGTGCCAGATATAGGGAGTTTATGGTCAAGTTTGATGGGGACCCCACGAAGTTGTCATTCTTCCTGACAAATGCTAAGAGCTATATGGAGGAGTTTGGGACGCTGTTCCCCTCTGAGAGGGCTAAGATAAATGCTGTGGCCACCAAGCTGGAAGGCAGGGCAGCTGATTGGTTCGTACAGTTAACCGAAATGGAGGCCCTGGAATTGGACGAGTTCGAGGAGTTCTTGTGGACACTCAAATTGCATTTTGCTGACCGGTTGGCAAAGGAGAAAGCCAAGGTGGCCCTGAGGGAGTTGATCCAGGGATCAAGGTCTGTTGTGGACTGTGCCTTAGAGTTCCAAGCTTTAGCTGCAAAGGTGGACGATTGGTCACAGACGACTTTGATAGAAATGTTCAAGGATGGTCTGCGACCCGAGTTGTTGAGGTGGTCGTTGGGGAGAGCAGATCCCACCACCCTATATGACTGGATACAGCTGGCAGGGAACGTGGAGCAAGCCCATGCGAAGTTTGCTCAAAGTAAGAGGGGTCCCAAGCAAATGGCCATGATGAGAGCTGCCAAGCCCATGGGCACCGCAGCCCGTGCAGGGCGAACGGTGTGGCAGGAGGAGAGGGAGAGCCGCTACGTGAAAGGGCAGTGCCTCCGATGTGGGAAGGAGGGCCACCGAGCGGCGGCATGCCCGAAAGGGAAACCTGAGGAGTGCCAAGGGAGATCGTCGGGAAAATCACCCTCCTTCCCCAGAAAGATGAAGGCGGTTGTAGCTGAGGGCGAAGAGGAAGGAGTCCCGAATTTCGGAGAGGAGGGGGAGCCCGAATTTCTCCAGCCAGCGGGAAATGCCAGCCACTTGCTCTAAAGGGCGCCGCTGGGCAGGTGGAAGAGGGAGGGCGCGACTACCCCTCGGTGAGTGGAAACTTTCCTACGTTGTCAGTGAAAGTTAAGTTGGTCTCCCGAACAAGAACTGTCGAAGCATGGGCGTTAGTCGACTTGGGGTGTTCCCGATGCTTGATGCACCCGGATGTGGTGGATGCACTGGAATTATCCACGTTCCCCCTAAAACACCCTATGATTTTTACCCAGTTGGATGGTTCTACGGCGGGGGGGAAGCCAGTCACCCATTTTATGGGCATGGTGGCATTGCAGATGGGTAGCCACCGGAAGGGCTGCCGTTTGTCGTGGCGCCTGTGGGAGGGCCGTTGGTCATTCTGGAGATGCCCTGGTTGGTCCAACAAAACCCACACATAAACTGGGTGCACCGGACTTTGACATTTGAGGATGGGTTCTATCAAATCCCTATAGAAGAAGACGCTCCACAGGAGGCCGTGGGGAGGGCGGCAGCGGCGACCCCGCATCTCGCTGCCACCCCCCTGGAGGGCCTGCTGGAGCAATACCAGAGTTTTGCAGATGTGTTTGGAGAAAAGGAGGCGGACCAACTCCCTCCTCACTGGAGAACTGACTGTGCAATAGAGTTGGTCCCTAATGCGCAGCTGCCCAAACCTAAAATCTATGCCATGACGCAAAAGGAGCTGGCAGAGTTGCGTGAGTTTGTGGACAAAAATCTAGCTAGGGGTTTTATTAAGCCAGCTAATTTGCCGGTTGGCGCCCCTGTCTTGTTCCGGGCAAAGAAGGATGGGACTCTGAGACTCTACGGATTACCGCGGGCTCAATGTGGTCTCGATCCTAAACAAATACCCTCTGCCCCTCTTAAAAGACATGCTAGCACATCTGTCTAAAGGGAAAAATTTCTCTAAACTGGACTTGAGGGAGGCATATTTCCGTATCCGTATACGGGAAGGGGATGAATGGAAGACTGCTTTCAATTGCCCTCTGGGTTCCTTCCAGTACAAGGTTTTGCCGTTTGGGTTGGCAGGGGCACCTGGGGTGTTTATGCAGCTAAGGTGTTACATGATCATTTGTTCAAGGGGGTTTTGGTGTATTTGGATGATGTGTTGATTTACACTGAAACAATGGAAGAACATGAGCGTTTGGTGAAACAGGTGCTTAGCAAACTAAGAAAGGCAGAGTTGTATGCTAAGCTCTCCAAATGTGAATTTCATAAGACACAACTTGACTATTTGGGGTACAGAATTTCGGATGCAGGGGTTGAAATGGACCCCGCCAAAGTGCAAGCCATTTTGGACTGGGAGCGCCCGCGCACGCAGCTCCAAAGTTTCCTTGGGTTCTGTAACTATTATCGTCCGTTCATCCAGGGGTTCACTGAGATTGCATTGCCTCTAACTGATTTATTGAAAACCAAGGGGCGGGGCGACACACGGAGGGTGAAAAACCCGGGGGCCGTGCTCAATTGGACGCCTCAATGCCAGTCGGCGTTTGACAAGCTTAAGAGATTGTTCACTGCTGAACCTATTCTGCAAGATCCTGATAAACCCTTTGTGGTTCAGGTGGATGCTTCTGATTTTTCCATTGGGGCTCTTTTGATGCAAGCCGATGCTGCTGGTTGCCTCAAGCCTTGTGCGTATCTGTCCCGAAAGTTTTCTGAAACAGAAAGACGGTGGCACGTCTGGGAGAAAGAGGCTTTTGCAGTGAAAGCGGCTTTAGACACTTGGCGCCACCTTTTAGAGGGGGCTAAATGTCCGTTTGAAGTGTGGACTGACCATAAGAATTTAGAAGCCCTTAGCACGCCTCGCAAACTCAGCCCTAAGCAGGTTCGTTGGGCTCAGTTCTTTAGCCATTTTGATTTCCAGATAAAGTTCATCCCAGGGAAGAAAAACTTCCTGGCCGATGCCCTTTCCCGCTTGCCTCAGGATTCAGCCCAGGCACCTGACGTCGTGGGGACGCTTTGGACAGAGCCCCAATTGGGGATGCAAGCTGTCACACGCAGCCGGACCTGTGGGCAGTTGCCGTCAGCATCAGTGTCACCGGCTGCTAGAGCGCCGGCTGTTCCTTCCCAATTGCAACAAAAGTTTCTCTCTGAGCTGAAATCTGACACCTGGCTGCAAGCGAATAGAGACAATGTTACTTTTGACAAAGGCTTCGCTTGGAGGTAGAATCGCCTCTATGTGCCTGACACTTTGCGAAAGGAAATCTTAAGGGGGTCTCATGATGATAAGCTGGCAGGTCATTTTGGATTTGTAAAGACCCTACACCTGGTCCGCAGGCAATTCTGGTGGCCCTCCTTAAGACGTGATGTCAAGGACTATGTCGCTTCTTGTCCAGTGTGTGCCATGTCAAAACGGAAGGGGGGCAAGCCTCAGGGCTTGCTGCAATCTGTCACCAGTCCCTGCCACCCTTGGGAGGAGGTCTCCATGGATTTTATCGTTGATTTGCCTCCCAGCCAGAGGAAGACTGTGATTTGGGTGGTGAAAGATTATTTCTCTAAGCAAGCCCATTTCATTCCATGTGCCTCCATTCCGTCTGCACAACAATTAGCCCGCCTTTTCCTAATCAACATCTACAGGATCCACGGGAGCCCCTCCTGTTTGGTCACGGATCGCAGAACACAGTTTACAGGGCATTTTTAAAACTGGTTGGCACTAAACAAGCCTTATCCACTGCATGGCATCCTGAGACTGACGGAGCCACGGAGGCTCTCAATGCCACCCTGGAGCAGTTTCTCCGCTCATTTGTGAACTACCAACAGGACAATTGGGTGGACCTCCTCCCCTTTGCTGAAGTGGCATACAACAACTCCGTTCATCAGAGCACAGGACGCACACCTTTCAGTACTGTGTTTGGGAGGGACTTTGTGCCCATTCCTGACCTCCCTCAACCCACCGTTCCACCTTCATCTCCTTCGGATTGGGCTGCGCACTTGGCAGATTCCTGGCCAGTGATTCAACAGGCATTGGCTGACGCCCACTTGGCTTATAAGCTCCATGCTGATAAAAAGCGTGCACCTCAGCCTCCTTTTAAGGTGGGAGATAAAGTCTACCTGTCTACCAAATACATCAAATCTTCTTCCAAGAAGTTAGCACCTAAGTTTGTTGGTCCCTTTCCTATTGTGGGTGTTGTGAACCCTGCCACACAATCTTAGGCGTTTACATCCTGTTTTTCATTGCAGCTTGCTCAAACCAGTTACCCACTCCGATCGCTGGCACCCACAGCCCGCTCCTCCCGCACCAATCATGATTGACGGGCAGCAGCACTTCAAGGTGAAAGAGATCCTGGATTCTCACCGGCTTCATGGAACGCTGCAGTACCTCATCCGATGGAAGCATTTTTCCCACCCTGAGTGGGTGGCTGCTCGCGATGTGCATTCTCCCCTTTTAGTTACATGCTTTCATGCTGCTTATCCTTTGAAACCTGCGCCTTAATGTTCTTTGGGGGGGAGGTATGTCATGTTCACTGTTTCAATGTGCCTGGTACATCGTAACACTTCACATGTCATTTGCTAATTGCGTGTTTGATTTGCAGGGAATGGAGGCTTCCATAGCCCGGGCTGTTATCTCTGGGTTGAAGGAATGGAATGTGTTTGGGTTTTCTCAACTGCTCAAGGTTGCTTTCCCAGGAATGGTGAAGACAGTTACTGGCACCTGGGGGTGTGTGGTTAGAATGGCTGGGTGGGGGGAGGTCTTACGTTTGGAGCCGAGGGTTCTTAATTTGTATTTGGCGTGCTTTTGCTCATTCTCAGCTTTCTCTGTAGTTGCATACTAATCCTTCAATAAATCAGATTTCATAAAGTTCACTTGTGAGTCTGGTTCACTCAGGTTAGGCAACCATTACATTTGGTGAGTTTCCTGACATTTTGGTGGGCAAATCTGCCAAGGGTCTGTTTCATTATTAACATTGTCAGCAACCCTTGACAAAACTGCTCCGGAGCAGCTTCTTTCTTTCAACCAGTTCTGAGTGGCCCCCTGGTTCACCAAGGCCTCTGGAAGTGAAATAACAGGAGCAACACCTAAAGTTCTGGTGGAAAAAGACAAAAAAAAATGAATCTGTTGTGGCAATACGAGAGGCAAAATGCCTTTGCTTCTCCCTTAATGCATTGGCATGTTGCTCTCCAATGGTCTTGTTTGAGTGGACAATTTCCTGTTGAGGAAGAGTCAACATCAAGACCTCCTAGCTGGCCACTGTGATTGTAAGTGCAACATCTTGACTCCACATGGGGCCATCTTATGATGTTATTTGGGATTCTTTTGGGCCCTTGACCTTTAAGGATATAGATAAGGTGCTGTTTATGATGTCCTGTGCTGCCTGTGGGTTAGATACCTGTCCCTTCTGGCTCCTTAGGGTAGCCAGAGGATGAGGGTTTCCTGGATCTGAGAGACTGTCAGTGCCTCTTTGTGAGATGTTACCTGTACCCTGGAAGGAAGCAGTGGGATACCTTCTCCTTAAAAGGCTCTTCCTGGATCCAGAGGTGTTAGATAACTACCACCTGGTCTCCTTAAGGAAGGTTTTTGAGATGGTAGTAGGGGATCACCCGCAGATCACCCTAGAGGAAATAGATTATTTTAACCCTTTTCAATCATGGTTCTGGCCTGGGCCTGGGATGGAAATAGCATTGGTCACACTAGTGGATGATCTTTGTGAGAACCTTGTCAGGGGAAGACCATCCTGATCAGTTAAGACTTCTCTCTTAAAACCATTGACAATGGTATCTTTCTGGACCACTTGCAGGGCTTGGAGATTGGAGGCAGTGTTCTGCAGTGGTTCTGTTCCTTGCTCAGTGGAGGAAGGTAGGGTGGGAGAAGAAGTTGGCGCAGTTGGCACAGTGGGTGCTCCCATGTGGGGTACCACAATGGTTGGTCCTCTCCCCCCTACTTTTTCAGAGCTACATGAAATCAGTGGGAGAGGTCATCGAACAACTGACCTTCTGAAATAAATGGAAAACTGATATGCTACAAAGCAAAACACCATCATCTAGCCTCATTCTGATTAAAAAGAACATCTGGGTTCCAGAGGCTTAGGGATGTACTGGAGGCCTCATAGTTAATCTTAAATAACAAAAATGATAGATGGCTGGGTTCCCACTTTGAAGGTGTTCTCATTGGATGAAGAATAAAAGTCATTGGAAGTGGTTGACCGCATCCTAGGAACTAGAAAGAAAAGCCTGAATAGTTTACCTTTGAGTAAATATTTGTGACTGTCATGCCTACCATAGCAACACTCTTATAAACAGGTAAGCTCCCATGCCACACCATCTTTTTTGTTAGACTGTCCATGACATCCTTTCAAAATTCCAAGTGTGCTTCTTGAAATATGTTTCCAGCCTTTGGAACAGATACTGCTAGAACTGAAGTAGAACTAACTGACCAATAAAATGCTGGCAAGCCAACCTGAAAAGTTTTACTCCCCTGCCCCCACCAATTGACTGGCGTAGGCTTAGAAACATGGGCCTGAATTGACAGATGGAGAAAACAGGCTCTCCTCTTCTAACTCAATGGCAGAAAGTTAGAGCTAGCACACTCCTTTGTGGTATATTGTAAAATCATTACTTCTACAGGGCTGTGGTGGCTCAGTGGTTAAGGCGCTGAGTCAGAAGACCATTAAGGTTGGCAGCTCGGCAGTTTGAAACCCGAGAGCGCGAGCCGCATGATGGAGTGAGCTCCTGTCAACTTGTCCCAGCTCCTGCTAACCTAGCAGTTCAGAAGCATGCAAATGCAAGTAGATGAATAAGTACCACTTTGGTGGGAAAATAACAGGGACATGAAAGGAGCCCCCTCGGGCGTCCCCCGGGCAACGGTGACATCACCGGCAAGTCCTTTTAATACAGAAGCGCCTTGGTAGGTGCTTCTGACACGAGAAAAAAAACAAACTAACAAACTTCTATACTACCTTATCTTCAGAATTATTTTGGTCAGTCAATAATGGAGATCTGTTTTGTGAAAAAGGTCCTTTCCTGGAAAAGAAAATTGCATGCCATTGTACACTTTCCTTTGCATGAAGCAGATAGTTAATCTGCAGGTAAGATAAAGGTGCACCATCTATTATATTATAATAGGTTACATTCTTAACAAAAGAATGCAAAAGAGTGATTTATGTAACTCACAGCCACAATTGAAAGTACTAGATTTGTTATTGTCAAAAAAGGCTGTAAACAGTTTGTACTAGTTTGCAAACACTAAATCTGGAATTTTTCAAACCTTGAGCACAACTGTGCAAATGGAACTGCATTCAACCTCATGCTTGTTCTTCAGATCAAGGGTTCTCCCACAGTCCTTGTCCAACTTCCCTTTCCTATTGCCTTTGTAAGAAAGCTTTGGAGATAACAAATCTTTAAAACTTATTTATTTGACTGACCTCTTTGATTTAAAGGAACAGGAAAGGAATGGGTTTCCCCGGCCACTGCCTGATTCAGTAGCCAGCCAGAGGGAGGGACAGGGAGAGACGTCAAGGCCTCCCAATTAATTTGCTTTTCTCTTTTTGCATTTTCTATTTCTTCAAATGGATAACTTAAATTTCTCTGTTAAATAATAAAGACAGGGTAGCAAGAATGCATTCATTCAATTGATAATATTTATTCATTCAATAAAATTCATTCATTCAATTAATATTATTAATAATAATTATATGTATATGTATACGTATTATTATTCTTATATCAATGGGTTATCAGTGGAAGAATTGTAAGTACTAAGCAAATAAGCATGTTACACCTCAGTGTACTTTGGTTTCTTTCAAAGGGTTCAAGGCCCACTTCTCAGCTGCTTTCACAGGTCCTGCTGGTCCATCTTTCCAAGAGATTTTGACAGCCATCAATCTTGTAATGATGAGTAATACAGGACAACTGTATTAGTAGACTAAATTGAAAAAGTAGAACTCTTTACATGGTTTTGGCTGGTCTTTATTAATCAGATGACATAAAATCTTCAGAGGTCTTAAAAACAGCTGAAAAACTTAATGATAATGAATAATCATTAACCCTGACTTAAAAGTGGCCAATGGATTGTTGATGGAGTGGGATATTTTTAATATCCATATATGAGAAGAATATATGGATATATATATTCTTATATAATATCCATATAAGAAGAATATCCATACAATATCCAGATATATAATATCCATATATATGAGAAGAAAAGGCATAAAGGCAAAAAGCAGGAGATTGGTTCTATGTGTTAGTCAGAAGCCTCAACAAAATGCAGGGGTTTCACATGTAGACTTCGTGCCACAAATGGACGTGTTCTCTTTTCATAACAGAACTCTCCTCCCCTGCAACCATGGAATGAGGCACAAGGTTTGAGTCAAGCTTCAGAAGAAAACAGGCATTCACAGTGAGGGTTTTTTTCCTTTAACCAGAGCATCACTTTCAAGCAGCCCTTTAATAGTTTGGACGAGATCAGATGAGAAAATTAGAGACCTAATATGGTTACTAACTATAGCTTGTGAAAGTTCTATTGCTCACTGAAGCCTTCAGCTGGAGAGAGACTTTCCTTCAATTTCTGTGCTAAAGAACAGATCTTATGCCGCCATATATGCCCTCTGGACAGAAAGATGAAATAGTGATCCAAGAGATCATTAAATTATTTTTAATATTATCATTATTAAATAATAACAATAACAATAACAATAAAGATGGATCTGCTGAACCTTTGGAAGGAAGGTTCCCTTTCTAATTGGAAGTTTGACTGACAGAAAACCATTTGTAGAAATGGAATTGCAGCATTAAGGAAGTGACAGGGTGGTGATGAATGTGGAATTTGGCCCTGGTCAGAAGCTGCAGTTTGAAATGAAAACAAAAAGGTTTCTGGGCAAGTGTATCTTCATTGTCAGTATCAGGAAAACATGTTAGGAATGGGTCATAAAGAAAGCCACAATCAGTTTTTAAACTGACCTTTCTGTATTATCTTTAGATTAGCAAAGGATGAGAATAAATACCGTCTTAATTTTTATATGCAGGTAGTTCCTGAACCTAGTATGAACATGCATCTGCATGTTAAAATTTGGACTGTCTGGAATTTTCTGATGTTCTTTGCCATTTAATACATTTGGGATATTTGAGTAAATGAAGAAAACATGCACATACCAACATATAATATTACAAACAATTGCTGGCAAAAAGGGTACCCATTAGAAAAACAACATACAAAAAAGCAATATGTTAGAAAAAACATGCATGCATTTTTGTACAGACTTTTTATTTGTCTGCCAAAGTCAGAAACTAATGAGAAAACAAATTTATGACAGGGACAGTGAAAAATTGGATGAAGTCACAATGGGCAGATTTCCACAACTGTATTCCTGTATACTGAGGTCATGCTTCTGGAGAAAGAATCATTTTTTAAAAAAAGCCTTTACCTGCTAAATATCAGGTTTTATTAAAGGAGTGGAACCAGTAAAATCTTGCCTAAAAGAGGAGTGTTGCACCATACTTCAAAGGTTAACAGATACTCAACCACAAACTGCTTTAAAAAATGCTAATTTGTCATCATAAAAGACAGTGCTCTTCTCCATCAGTTCTGCAGAGATAAGCCCTCTGTTCCCCTAATAAGAGTATTCCAATTGATCTTATAATTCCTTTTAAGTTGTCTAATGAGAGAGGTGAGTTCAGGTAACCATGTTCCAGACTATACAAAGCCTTATAAATTAAACCTGTCACCTTACATAGAACTTATGTAGAGACAAAGAATAACGTAACAGGATAGCAGTATAGATCACTGGATGCAGATACACATTAAAATTACAACGTACTTGTTCAGGTGTTGCTCAGCTCCTTACAATTCTTCTGTTTGCAAGCATATTTCATTCTAAGACTCTAAGAATGTTCAGAATTCATTCTCTTCTCAGAATAATTTTTTGAAATATTGATGGGATTTTTCTACAGGAAGCTAGCTTAAATAATCAAAAGAATGTTCATGTCACATCAAGTAATGTTGAGCATAGCTGGGACTATAGAGTTTGAGGCATGACAAGAAACATAAATTACATGCCATGTCTTGGGAGAACAGAAACTTTGCTTGCAAAACTAAATCTCCTGACATGAGCTGATCAGACATACTATATGGTACATCTTGCTGCTGCCAGCAGTTGGCATGGCCTTCCTATCCAACCTTTAATGAAACAAAGGACTAGGATTATATGAATCAACCAAGCTCCAAGATATAAAGGTTGCAAGATTGTACTTGAATTTGAGATTTGAAGACAACCAAAGCCTTTAACCAAAGGCTACAATGAAGAAGCATCATAATATCTGCAATTGTTTCAGGTTTTTTGGTAGAATAGAATCAAAATAGCAAGAATGGTAGGCAACTACAATGAAGTAAACGTTCAGCTGGATGACTGATTTGTTTACTGCAATATAGAAATTCTCTCCTTTAACTCCTTTAAGTCTGAGACAGCAGAGATGGGGAAAGGATAGCAGAAAAGAATTCAGACTGCCCATGAAAAAATCTACTTAGGAGATGGGCTGAATCAATGTAGAAAGTGTCCTACTCTGAAAAAAAAACTTTCAAAAATGATTTCAAAAGGAAGCTCTTTCTAACAAAAAGTTAACATGGCTGGCCACTTGCTTTGGGGGTTTGTTGCCATGGCTCACTGGTAGGATTAGCCTGGCTCTCTTGAGAATTATTCATTATGTGCTGCTGCACAACATTGTTTTTAAAGTGAGAAGGTGTGAAATAAAGTCAGTATTTTGTTTGTAACAGCCTAAAAGCAAGCATGTTGTTTCAAATTCACTCAGCCAATGGAGATACAGGGTGAGACGAGCAAAGGACAGAAAAAGAAAGTGATTTTTTGGGTTGGCTTGTTTTTGTTTTGTGAGGCAGGAAGAACAAAAGAGAACGAAAGGAAGGTCTGTAAATAATCTGAACACAGAGACTTACCGGGGACTATAATCTTGGTCAGACAATACACTGAGAATGAAAGGAGGATTTCAGGTAGGTAGGTAATCACATAATAACAAACCAGATGAAAAAATGGAGCAACAGAACAAGTCTGAGTCTCTTTCCTTCTCTGCCTCCAAGCAAACCTGCCTAAACCAACTCAAGCAGAAAAGCAATACACCCAACAGCAGAGGCACCCACCGAATTCCTTTGCCCACTTCCCCTCAGCTCTGTTGACAGCTGAAAGCAAAGCTACAACAGTGTTTGAGAAAGCAAGGTAGGGCGGCAAACTGAAAATGCACTGCAGGGCTTTTCAGTCGCTTTGAAGTGATTTGTGGGTACCTGCTTCTGTTCAATACCTTTAACTGATCGGAAGATGCAGTCCAAAACTTACATTTGGAGGAGTGATTCAGTTTTCTGAGGGAAAGACTTGATCTTTCTCTTCCAAATCAAATCATTTCTTTCGAGCTTTGCCCAGTCACTCCTACCAGGCATACTGCTGAGACCGGATGATTAATAATGTTCCAATTCAGTAGCTTCAGAAATCAGTGGAAAATGTTCAGCTGCCATCCACCATACTTAAAATGCAAAACAAAGACTAGTGCTTGGCATAAACTTTTGCCATCCCCTTATAAAGACGCTGTCAGTTTAAAAACAAAAATGCTAGTCAGAAAAGTAATCGACGCACATGCTGAATTACACAGGTAAAACAGTGTTATCAACCAGATTACTGAACTGGCCCCCTATATTTTTTGGCCTTGAACTCAAATGTCATTTACGTAAAGTGGAAAGCTGTAATCAGATTAAAAGGCAGTTCTGCTTCTCAACTTATTAAGATATATGACTTTAAAAAGATAATGCTCGCCATTCTAGATTATGTCACCAAGGTTAGACATAAGAAGCTGGAGGTTAATGAAAACTGTTTGGCTAAGACAAAGACAAATGGCATATAAAAATATTAGTGACTCGCTTTGCAAAATGACCCCCCTCCCAAATTGTAGCTAGTGTAAATAACAGTTAAAATGTATCTCTCTTAACTTCCTTCTTGGACAAGGAGATAGCAAAACTGGCCACGAATGTCTCTTATCAGCTGCATCTGTTGTGTGAACACAGCCAATTGTTATTTACTCCATAAACCATGGTTAACTAAGACTTGAGTTAATACAGGTAGTTCTCAACTTAGGACTGTTTGTTTAACGATGGTCCAAGTTGTGACAGCCTTGGAATGGGTGCTTTACATGCTGTAAAGCACTTCTGAGCGTCACAAAATGTTGTACCCCCCAGAAGTCACATGATTGCATTTCAGGTGCAAGCCAGCTTGGCAACTGGCTTGCATTTATGACTGGTTGCAGCATTCTGCAGTCACGTGATTGCGTTTTGTGACTTTTTTGTCATTTTCCAGAAAAAAACACCCATTGGGGAAGTTGGATTTACTTAAAAACCACGGTGATTTGCTTAATGACCTGTGATTCACTTAATGACCACTGTAAAAACAGTTGTAAAATCGGGTCTGGTCACATGGTGACTCGACTTATGACCACAATGACTTACGATGGAAATTCTGGCCCCAACTGTAGTCGTAAGTTGAGGACTGTACAGTTGTGCTCCAGAGAGGATGTAAAATTAATCACTATATTTAAGCCTTGGGTATGAATATAATGACCAAGTAATGTCACTTTCATTGGTAAACTACAGGTAGACCTCACTTAACAACCACAATTGGGACCAGCAACTCCATCGCTAAGCAACATAGTTGTTAAACAAAACATCATGTGACCATGACCGACTTACGATATAGCTTCCACCATGGTCGTTAAGCAAAATATCAGGTGACTGTGACTTGTGATTTTACTGCTGGCTTCTGCATTGATTGCTTGTCAGAAGCTGACTGTGAAATATGACATCTTTTGAAATGTCTCAAGCGTGAAACCTTTTTCTGTCATTTCTATAGGTTTCACTACTTTTCTAATAACAGCCCTTTCATCAGGTACAAAGTAAAAGGGAGACTTTTCCTTTTAATTTCCTTTTTTGCTTTTCTCTAGTCCTTAAGTCTTTGATCCCTTCTGACCATAATTCTATGGTCACACGGTTTGTCTCAAATTTCTTTTATTTCTTTGTTTTGCAAAGTGTACCAATCGTCTTTCCACTAAAGCTCTGAACGGTTTGAATTCCCACAAAGGTATTATTCTATTTATTTAATTATTTTAAAAACACTTTAGTAAAAATCCTAATATTTCAAACTTAACTGGCCCCTTAATCTGTTTTAAAATTTCTTAGGTTAAATTTTTGTTAAGCTTCTTGCCATTGATCTTAAATTATTTAAATTGTCATATTACTCTTTTTTAAATCCAGAATGAAGTGTGTCTCACTGGAAGGTTTTTTAAAAACTGCTGTTCCAAAGATCCCTTTTAGCTTTGAAGTAATTTTAATTCAAATCTGCTTAAGAAAGTGAGGTTTTAGCGAACCCAGTGTCCTTACAGGCTCTGCTGCAGGTTTGAGCTTGATGTTTTCTCCACAGCCCCTGGCACTTTGGCTCATGAGTCGACTGCAATCCTGCGATCTCCTTGTGAGGAGCAGCCTTCCAGAGCACAAGTGACTGATCTCTTGGCTTCTCCTTCTCTGGAGAGGCTCCATTGGCCCAGGCCTGTCACCCGGCCATCAGGTTCTGCCGCAACATTGTCTCCGCTCCCTCGGAGATGTCTTAGTCCACCATTGTCCTCACTCGGAAGTCCTAGAAGTCCTTAAAAATCTTGACAAATAAGAGCAAAACTCTATATGAATTCCCCTGAAGCCATTTCTTATAGCTATGGTGTCTACATAGATTATATACTGCAATACATTGCATACATGAATGCACACAGGTTCCCTGCTTGGACTGACTGCTCCCAATGAAGGAAAGAATTGAGAATATTGAGATAGATCAGTAAGATATGAGCTACAAACTGTACCAATTATCTAAGGGTTACAACAGTTCCTGTTCTCTGCCAATTGCCTTGTGTAGAGCTCAAAAGACATATTCACAATTGCTTGTGCTTTTTTTCTGATGGTGGACAGTTTTCTACATGAAGAAGGAACTAAGAGATTGGAACATCTTGAAGATTAATAAACATTTATCTATCTATCTATCTATCTATCTATCTATCTATCTATCTATCTATCTATCTATCTATCAAATTTCTATCACTGCCCATCTTTCCTGAAAAGGGGACTCTGGGTGGTATATCAGAATGTAAAAATAGCTCTGCTGGATCAGGCCTAAGCCCATCTTAGTCCATCATTTTGTTACTGAGTAGTCAACCAGATGTCTCTGGAGTACTTGTAAGTAGGAGACAAAGACATACCCTTCTTCCATCCTTGTTCTCTTTCAACAGGTTTTTGGAGACATGCTGACCCCAACCTGAGGTAACTTTGACTCTCAGACAAGGCTACTAGCCCTCAATAAACCTGTGGAATTTATCCAACTGAATGTAATTTCTCCAATCCTTGCTTTAAGACATCCAAATTAGTGACCATCACCACGTCTTGTGGTACAGGAGTTAACTATGCATCATGTGTGGAAGTGCTCTCTTTGGTCTTTTCTAAATCTCCTTTAAAGTCAGCTTCATTTGATGGCCCTTGGCCCTAGACTTCTGAGAAAGGGAGAAAAAAAAAATCCTTGAATCTACCTTGTCCATTCCAGGTACGGTTTTACTGTATATATCTCAGCATACACCTCAATAGTTTTTCCAAGCTAAAGTGTCCTATACATTTTTATCTTTACTCATAAGGAAGACTTCCTGGTCTTTTTGATTGCATCGCACTGTTCTTCACTGTTCTCACTTCTAGCGTATTCTTTTTCAAAATTGGTGAGCAGAACTGCACACAGTATTTCCATTATGGACATACCATGGGTTGGGAATGGCACTGCACTGTTGGTGATTCTATTTTCAATTCCCAAATGATTCCGAACATGTTATTTACCATTTTTTACAGTTGCCACACCGAGTCAACATCTTTGTTATCTACCATGATCTTCTTCCTGATTAAAGATAGCTTAGGCTCTCATGGAATATTACAGTATACTTTTTTCTGGATTATGGTCTTCTTCAAAAGACTGTTCTGTACTTTGACAAGTTTCTTCATGGTGTACAGTATTTCCTTTCTATATGAGTAGAGCAGATGAATTCCACTGTAATGAAATAGACAATACTTTACCATTGTTTTTTCCCAATAGTTTGTTCATGCGTGCGCACGTGCACATACACACTGTCATCTGTTTCTTTAAAAAATTTATTAGTGTCTTTTGACTCTCTCCTTTGCTTCTATGGTTTATACTGGTATTATTGTTGCTTTTTGCATGGCTCACCCATAATAGCATCTCCTTTCCTCCAAATTTTGTAGGTCTCTGTTTCTGTTTGGTTCTTCTACCCTTTGTGAATTGGATCCTGATGAAATAAAGACTGTACCTTGTTTCAGGTTACAGAATGGTTCTGTTTGATCTCCAGCATAATAATAGTATCCTTTGAGATTCCACTGGGACATTGAATTTGCTGAATAGACAGATATTGGGTAGATTTTTCCCCCTTTTCTCTTTCTTGGGATTGATAATAATAGCTTTGCTTTCAGTTTCCAATAATTTGTGGAATGAATCAGCAAGACAACTCTAACAGTTTTCTTCAACCATTTTTTAAAATTAAATAACTTCATTTCCAATTAAAATATAAATACCCAGTGGTATTCAGAAAGCCCAAATATGGCTTGGTTCCTTATTTATTTATTTATTTATTTATTTTTCAAATTTTGCTACCACCCATCTCCCCCAAAAGAGGGACTGTGGGCAGTTTACAATAAAATCAAAACTTTAATAATAAACAGTTAAGATCCTATAAAAACAATTTACAAATATAAAATACAATATAAATAAATATAAAATCCAAGAGGTTAAAAATTCTAATCAGGTGGGAGGGTCTCTAAGGCATGAGCCAACCCCATGAATGGTTGCCCACCTTCCCGCCCCATGCGAGACAGCAGAACCAGGTTTTCAGGGCCCCCCTGAAGGTCGGAAGTGAAGGCGCCTGCCTCACCTCTGGGGGCAAGATGTTCCAAAGGGTGGGGGCAACTGCAGAGAAGGCCTGCTTCCTGGACCCCGCCAGATGAAGTTCTCTTACAGACAGAGTCTGTAACATGCCCTCTCTGCCTGACTGGGTGGGGCGGGTCGATGTTGTGGGGATGAGACGGTCCCTCAGGTAGCCTGGCCCCATGCCATGTAGGGCTTTAAAGGTGATAACCAACTCCTTGAATTGGACCCGGAAGCAAATTGGCACCCAGCGCAGCTCGCACAGTAAAGGTGTTATACGTGCCGATCTAGGGGCACCAAAAATAAACTGCATGGCTGCATTCTGGACCAGCTGAAGCTTCCGGATACTCTTCAAGGGTAGCCCCATGTAGAGCGCATTGCAGTAGTTGATATGGGAGATGACGAGGGCATGAGTGACCATTCAGAGGGCCTCTCACTCCAGGAATGGGCGTAACTGGCGCACAACCCGAAGGTGAGCAAAGCCCCTCCTGGCCACAACTGCCACCTGCTCTGCGAGCAGGAGTCGTGAGTCCAGAAGAACCCCCAGATTACGCACCTGGTCTGTCTGGGGCAGTGCCACCCCATCCAGAACTAAAGATGACAATTTCCCGGAAACTGAGGAGCCATCAACCCACAGCCACTCCATCTTACCAGGGTTCAGCTGAAGCCCGTTGTTCCCCATCCAGGCACCCACAGCCCCCAGAAAGGGCAGTCACCACATCATTTACCTCACCTGGGATGGAGATGTGTAATTGGGTATCATCAGCATACTGATGATACCTCATCCCATGGTGACAGATGTTCTCACCCAGAGGTTTCATGTAGATGTTAAATAAGAGAGGAGAGAGAACCGAACCCTGAGGCACCCCACAATGGAGAGGCCGATGGTTGGATCTCTTGCTCCCTATCACCACCAATTGGGAATGGCCCTGGAGGAAGGAGGTGAACCAGCGCATAACCACACTGCCCACCCCCAACTCCCTGAGCCGTCCCAAAAGGATACCATGGTTGATGGTATCAAAAGCTGCTGAGAGGTCAAGAGGAGCCAGGATGGATGCACTACCTCCATCCCGCTCCCGCCAGAGATCATCCATAAGTGCAACCAATGCAGTTTCTGTCTTGTATCGTGGCCTGAAACTGCTTCACACTTGGAGTCCAACCTGGAGCGAATCCGAGCGATTTTATCCTGCAGATGCTCAGAAAACTCTTCTGCGTGGCCCTGTAGGTGAGCCACTGGGCCCATCTTCCCCAGAAGGGTACATGTGATCTTGAACAGGGCCATTGGGCAGCATTCTGCGGATGCAATAAGAGTGGAGAAATATTGGCATTTTGCCACTCTTACTGCCACAAGGTAGGCCTTAACAGCAGCTCTAACCTGTGTTTGGTCAGATTCAGTCTTTGTCTTTCTCCAGCGGTGCTCTAGACGTCTTTTAAGCCTCTTCAAAACCCACAACTCCTCCGTAAACCATGGGGAGTGTCGGGTTGGATGAGGCAAGAGAGGCCACATAGGCGCAATCCTGTCCAAGGCCCCGGCCACCTCCCTATTCCAGGTAACGGCCAGGGCCTCCACTGGACCATGCAGCAGATCCTCGGGAATAACCCCCAGCTCCCTCTGAAACCTCACTGGGTCCATTAGTCACTGGGGACGGACCAGCCAAATAGGTCCTGCCTCCCTGCGGAGGGGGGCAGCATAGGAGAATCTCAGGGTCACCAGGGTGTGATCTGACCATGACACATTTCGGGCACATTTCCGAAAGGGCCCCTTCTGGGCCCAGCCAGGTCTCAGTGATACAGGCCAGGTCTGCCCCCTCCTCTGTGATTAAATCACATATAGGGGGGGCCTTGTTGTTAACGGACCTGGTGTTAAGGAGCAGCAGCCAGAGACCAGGGCCCTCAAGAATCTTATATGACTCTCACTGATCCCAGAACGAATTAAGGTCAGCATAAGATCATCTGGCAGTGCTTCAAAGTCAGCAGCTATTCATGAATTCTGGGAAGTTTTTCTTCCTGAAGTAAGGATAAACAGTATTGTTGACCTTGAAAAAGGCCTAAAAATAAACATTATATTCAAGCTTTCTAATAGGGATTTTAATGCTTTCAATCTTTGTTTTACCTGTGTAGTCATTGAGACCCCTTGTGGTTGACAGTTTAGGAATGAATGAATGAATGAATGAATAAATAAATAAATAAATCTCTCCAAATTCAGATTTAGTTTGACAGGTAAAGGTAAGGATTTAAACAGGTAATGCTTGTGATTAAAGCACATGTCTTCCACTTCTAATGCATGGTTTTCTCTTGCCACCTTTGGGTCCTGCCATATTCCTCTTTGTTCTTTTCAGAAATTAAGCATGGATAACTTTAATTAAGGTTAGACAGCAAGTAAGTTAGACAACAGCATTACAGATATGAAAGCATTTGAAGAGACTACTTATAGGTATACACAAAACAACCATCCATGCAATTCAGATCTGTGAGATTTATCCATCATTTGGGTGCTGGAGATTACAGATATACTGAATATCTGACTATAATGCAATTTTGATCAGAAGTCCATGGTCTACTTTGTTGTAGAATGGCCCTTCAGGAAATTAGACAAAAGGCCAAAAGGCTAGTAGTGTAGAGTTCTAAAATTATCCTGGTTAGTTCTATTTTTTTACTACAACTAATTAAAAAAATCTTCCAGCATTTGCAATGAGCCACTAATAATGTCTATCACAAATGGTTAATAATCCCTATTGTTTTATGTTTAATTGTCATCTACCATTTATTTCACACATAAATATTATGATTTGATACATTTGTCTGCCTGCCAGCCTGCCTGCCTATCAATTATACTTTTACCAAACAATTCACATCATATTAATTCAATTTTTTTTTAAAAAGTCTGTTTACTATTGGGCTTGTCTTGCTCTTTTTCCTCAAGCACAGAATTTCATACTGATTAACTTCATATTGTTAAGTATCTTTAATCTAATATATGTCTTGTATATCATTGGTTTTAATGTTCTGTTTTGCATTTGCTTTTGTTGTTACTCTGGTACACCTCTTAGAGTCTTTGGATTGAACCAGTTTATTAATTTCATAAATAAAGTAAAAGTAAAATAAATCCTAAAGACTGTGCCAACTGATGTTAGTTTCAATTTATTTCAGGCAAGCAGTTAAAGCATCATAGCAAATATGGTCTATTTTTATTTATGTTTCCACCTATTATGATTAGACTTCCTAAAACAATGCATGTAAATCAAAATGATGAACAGATTGTATTCTTTCTCATAAAACTTGATTTTTTAAAAATCCTTACCTTTGCATGGTTTTGTTCTTTATTCTTCCTTTACCATTTTGCCATTGCCTCCTTCCTTGAGCTGAGCTGGCCAAGGTCACCCAGCTGGCTTTGTGCCTAAGATGGGACTAGAACTTGTGGTCTCCCCGTTTCTAGCCTGATGCCTTCACCACTACACCAGAGTGGCTCCAGGTGACTAGACACTCAATGAGAAACCCAGATTAGGAGAAAGCTGTAGCCCCACCCATGTTTGGTTCCTACCTGACCTGTGTTCTTCACCTAAGTTTGGGAGCTTGCTTACTTCAGCCTCTTGCAAACTGGTACTTTGGGGACAGCTCCTTCCAGAATAGCCAGTCTGCCAGGCTGTTGACTATTCTGGCTGAGAATGATAACAGCTGGAGTTCCAGCAGCTTTGCAAGGTACTGGGTTGGGAAAGGCTGTTTTAGCTGATGCTAGTTTCATATTTCAGTGCCAAAGAACTGCATCCTTCCAAATTCCTTCCACAAAGTTGGATACAGAATCCACATAAAATCATTCACATATATCTCTTCTAATGAAGAGAAGAACTTTCTTCCTGCTTCCCATTTTATGAAGATATATTTTGCTGATGACAGCTGCACTGGAGCTGGCAGCAATGGGACTTTTATGTGGACTAAAACTAATTGGAATATTTGTAATCTTAAAGAAAATACGAATCCAGATAAAACAACTCTGCTTCCCAACTGAAATATGGAATTTCCACCTGCCACTTAGCTTAATTAGTGTCATTTGACAGACAGAAATGGAATAAGTCATCGAGTGGCAGACAAGAAATGGATGCTCCCCACCCCTGCCCCCCAGTGTCTTGATTATGTGAGTTCCACTTCTTGGGAATGCATGATGAAAAGGAACTGGAAGAAATAATAATGATGCTGGCTACTTGCATTTACTTCCTCAGACAGAAAGCCTCTTTCAGCTTAAAAAAAAAAAAACTTGGCTGAGATGCAATTAGTGAAAACCAGGAAGTCATTTATAATAAGATATCCAGGAAAGGAAAAAGGGAAGGATAGGGAAGAGGGAAATAAAGGCAGTGATTCTGAACCTTAAATTGTAGTCTTTAGTAATGGGTAAATGGAAACTGTTCAAGGAGAAAAAGAATTGATGGAGTAGGGCTACCAGATCTGGGTTGCAAAAATCAGGATGACCATTAGATGGCAGCAGAGAGATACACAAAACTCAAAGCACAAAACACAAAACTCAAAATTCTTTGCTGTCATCTTGTGGTTTGGATTTATGCAGGCCAAATCTGGTAGCTCTGGAATGGAACAGGGCCACTTCCTTTCTCTAGCTGTTGCCTGTGGAAAGTTAGACCTTTAACAGACCCAGTCCTTAAATCAACCTGCACAGGATTGATCTGAAGATATCATAAATAGGCCCCATAGCATATGAAAGAGTTCTAAATTACAATACATTTCATGTTGTGAAGAGAGTAAAATAAATTAAGGCTTGGTCAGTTAGATCCAGTAGACGTAATCTAAATATTATATATGTTCCTCCATGCTTTCTTTGAGAGAGGCTACAGGCTTATTTCAACAAAGTGTAGGTTGTTCCCTTTGAACACCCTTCTCTTTTGCCTGCTCTAATGAGCTGGATGCTATTTTTGCCCCACAACAGATGGAAAAAGGCCAGTATTTGAAAAGATCAGAGGAACAGGCAAACAGTTTCTCCTTCAGGCATGCCTTCAGGGTCCTTGTCCTTTGCATCCAGTCCAAGAGCAGGCTGCCAAGTTCAGGTTTCAAAATCTGCAAATAAGAACAGGAAAGCAATCTATCTAAGAAGAAGTCTGCTGGCAATCAATGTGGGTAGTTCTGAGACAGAAGCACCAATTACCTGCATCAGTCTCGGATTCTCCCCCCACCCTTTACTTATCTTCCTTTCAAGATCATATAAAAACAGTAACATTCACATCATCCTTAACTCCTAATAATTTTATAAGAAGCCCTATCAATAAAGCCCAATATCAATTTCCCATCTTTCTGAGCCCCGTGTTTGGAGGGAAAAGTGCCAAAAACCCATGAAGAAGAGCTTCTGGGGATGATGCTGTCAACTGCCCCAAAGGAGGACAGTGCTTGACATAGAGAACTTGGGCACTTTGAAAAATCTTTGCAAAAGATGGTGGCAGCTGCCTAATGTGATAAAATATGGAATGATGAAAAAGCAGGTTGGATTGGAGCATTCAAGAGCTTGTAATGAATATTTTGCTGGAAAATGTTTTAAAAGGTGTTAAGCCCACTTATTTATATGAAGAACTGACCACCACACATTATTCAATTTTTTTAATGCTTTTATTTTGGGTATACTACTGCAGAAAATTGAAGCTGCGGTCTTAGGCTACACGCCACAAGAAGCAAACACCGTTTAACTCCAGCCAGCTGGTTTCTCTGCTGGTTGGGACAGCTCAGTTTGCATTTCTAATCTGTGAGCTGGGGATATATTAATACTTGGACGGAGGAAAGGAGGGTGGGCGGAGACAGAGATGGAGACACAACTGGGAAGTCTAATGTGCAGTCGATGCCATCCCACCCACATTCCTTTCGAGCTGGCTGGCGTGTTAATGATCAAGTCACACGCTGGCTGAGCTGCAGGGTGGTGGAGGTCAACCACGCCCACTGAAGAGTATGTGATGTTTTGCAGGAGAAGCGGTGCATAAAAGGCTTGCAGTAGCGTGCTGTGAGGCTCTACAGCTAGGGTCAGCACTACTGCAGAGAGCTAGAGAAAACATGTCATTCAGTCACTTGGAAGGGACCATTTTATGCTTGTGCACAGGAAATACCTTGGCTCCACTATCAACCTTCTGAAAACCTCCCTTATATAATGGGCCTGCTGTTTTGGAAAGCGTATTGCTTCTGGGCCCCAGGTAGCCTAATGAAGCAGCCTAATTAACGTTAGCTAAGAGTGGGCAAATCTGTCCATTTTGCTTGGCCCCCAAACTGCAAATAAGTCTGGACTACAATTTGGACATATCTGAGTTTGCAATTTTGCAGATAATTTACCTGATGTAGAATGTATTTGATGCTTTTTCCATGGATATGCAGATTGTTCCTTAGTAGACTTCTAAAAAAATGTTGGTGAACTCCACTGCAGGCTTGAGGAATGGCAAAATCTGCATGATAATTACATCTGGGATTCTGTGGTGGTTTGAAATTGCAAAATTAGACAAGTCTGCATTTAGATTCAAATTAAATGAATTTCTTCCCCATCTCTTCCCTATTCTGACCTCCTGCCACAATCACTTCTATTTCCTCTTCCTGCTTGCAGTCACTGTGTGCATCTCCAGATGTTTTCTTACAGTCCAGTTACTTTTCAATTCTTGCTAATTTGTTTGTCTTCTGCCAGTTGCTCAGTCTTGCCTGGGTCTGTGCTTCATGTGTTGCATGGACAAAAGAAGTGGGCCATTCATATAAATGAACTGCAGACTGTTCATGTGATTTTAAAATGTTTGATTTTAAAAATTCTTACCTTACAGATGTCAGCAGGTAAAACAGAAAAACGGCTGCCTCTTTCCTCCTGTTGTTTTTGCTGGAAATGACACTAGGTGGATCCTATACTTGGTATCAGATGAAATAACAGCTTGAGAATGGCAGTGTAAGAAGGTTTCCCATAGAATTTATTACGAAGTGAATAAGTTGTGCTGGGCAAGTTTGGATAAACGGCTATACTATGTGCTGCAGGAGAATGAGAAGCAGAGTTATGATTCCTCGTTGTGCATGAACTACTTATTCCAGCAATGTGTATTAACTGAAAGGGAAATGAAAACTCTAGCAACTGGACCTAAATTTAGACTTTTAGAAAAGCTAAGTTTTAACTCTTTCTTGAGTTGACAAGTATGCTGACCTTGAATCTTCTTTACTTTAGCAAAATGTATTTGGTTTGACCATGTTGCCTAGTAGAACAAAAAAGGCAGTATCTTGCACCTCGGGAAAGAGTCCAATGACACAATCTCTGCCCTGTCAGAATTTCAAAAGCTGTTGTAGAGAAAGCTAGAAACTGAAATCACACACACACACACCAAATTGTGCTTTATTTCTTCCAGGAATATCAAGGTAATCTGCATTATTCTCCTTTCTCTTCTCCCTCCCTTCCTTTCCTTCCCATTTATCTTTCTAACAATCCTCTGAGGACATTAGTCTTAAAGAAAAATTGCCCATGGTTACCTCGTGAACTTCAAAGCAGAGAAGGGATTTAAATCTGAGTCTCCCTGGGTGTAATCCAATCATCTTAAACATCACACTACTTCTCCACTCATTATTTATATACCCGAATCTCTCCTTGGAGATTAATACTTTTTCCTAGGAAAGAAGCAGGGAAAAGTTGTCACTAGGCAGATATGAACTCTGGAGGGAGAAATGTGACCAGAATCTCCTTCCTAACAGGTTCCACAATAAAATTCAACAATAGGCTACCCTTTGTTGTTTGTTTGCTTGTTTTGTTTTCGGCTTAATGTGTACAAATCAGTTCCAAGGTAAAAACTATGGCTAATCTTTGGACAAAAAGTGTTATCATGTCTTGAATCTTCTCTATTCCTAGTTTATTCCCAGTAACTTTGAACTCTTCTGGGTGCTAACCGAAGAAGTAAATAAACCAGGAAACTGGTAAAACAAATCATGCCTTATGTGCATATCTGCAATACTGTCTTTGCTTAATTCATTAGTCTCAATATGACTTCTCCTTCTTCCCAGGGAATATCTGAAATTTTCAAGAGGCTACTTTTGAAAGTGATGTAGCCAGACTTTCTTTAGTGGTCTTAGGAAGCAAAAACCAGGAACTGAGCACACAAACCATGTCATGGGGATAGAGAAGCAGCCCTGAAGCAGCATGTGTAAGGATTAGTCATGCTCAGATGGTGGAGATCTACCCCATTAAGCCATTAAGCTCCTTGGCTGCCTTTGGGCCCCTCCCCATTTCTCCTCTCATGGGGCTGCTCTGCTGGACAAATATGCACAGAGGACAAAGGGAAAGCCTGCTGTTCAAGGCAACAAGGCAAAACAAAGAAGTCTAACCAGGCCCATAAAAGCCCATGAAAATGCCTAAAGTTATTGTTTGGACTTTGACCATAATATCGTAAGACTGTAAAACCTCAGGGACTGACAAAGGTTTTATGAAATGCATTGGTGGCTGTGTGTGGCCAGGCAAGGAGGAATGTGAGTATGCACAGAGTAAAACCCTTTTTATCTTAAATCATCTTCCTCATCCCATCCATCCTCTCCCATCTAACCCAGACTTAAGCACACACAAAGTGTGATCTTAACTTACAAAGCCAGTGAGAAGAGCTACTGAGAAGGGCAGGGCTGCAGGGAGGGGCAGAAAAAGCCCCCCCCCCATGTCCCCTGGCTGTGGCCATACGCATTTGCTGCTGCAGGACCTTGGCCCGAAGCTGGTCATAAGCAACATAAGGATATTTTTAAGAGCAGTAGTTTGCTTTACTTTGCCTTTTCCAAATGGGAACTTCAAAATCATCTAGCAGCTAGAGGAGGGATATTATGTTCCCCATTCATCCATGTGCAGACTGGGAAAGGAAGGTGGAAGGAAAGATACAGGAACCAAAAGTGAAGAGGTCTTGAAGAAGTGAGCATTTCAGGCAGCTGAAAAATCAAATGCACATCACCTTTTCCCCAGCAGTTTGTGCAGTCAGGAGAAAAGTGTATCCACCCACCATCTACAAAGCATCATGCTGTTGTGAAGCAGATACCGACCAAAGTTCACAGTTAACAAGTAGCTATAAAGTCCTTTTAAGTCGCAGCATAACATTTGCAGTGTACAGTGGAAGGACTCTTCAGTTCAGCTGCCTGGTTTCCTGCAAGAGGCAAATAATGTCTAATTTTGGACCCTCTCCACTAATACTTCTGCAGTGCTGTTCCTCTGATTTCTAAAAATACAAGAGCACAACAAAGGCCTGACATTCTTTCCCAAGAAATTTTTAAAAATCTCTCTAGCTTTTTCTGAGCACAGAAAAGTCTTATTATCTTAAATCACTTCTTCCAAACTCATTACAATCAGATGGAGGGAAGGAAAAAATGGTATAAGAGTACAAAAGAACAATATCAAAATATTCAACAGCTCTGGCTATCACCTCAAGAAGGTGTTTATTTTATGTATATTCATTCAAAATCAGAAGCAACATATAATTTTCCCCTACAATTTTCTAATAACAAGAATCTACCAAGTTCTGTTTCACATTATTCCCTTTTACATTCAGGATAAATCTTACAAAGTAATTTTTGTGCCTGTAAAATGTAGTATGCACTATTCTTTGTTAATTTAATTTAATTTAATTTAATTTAATTTAATTTAATTTAATTATTTAATTTAATTTGAGAAACATACAAATGTTCGTAAATAAATAAAAAGGCCTTTTATTTTTCATCCCTATACTGCCTATATGCTCATTTTCTATTTAGCTAAAGAAAACAGATTTATGCATAAGTTAAATGACATATTTCCTTCTGTGGGAGTGACAAACACAGATCATATACTATATACATATAGCACAACTTCAGTTTTGGTGGACTAGCATCTAGTTGGATTTTTGACCGCCATATAATCTTCAAGCAAATCTCTTGAATACTCCAATACAATTCAATCCATCAGTTCAGCTATGAGCAAAAAACCATCTGCCAAATCCCCTATCGGAGAAATTCTGAAGAGGGAAAAATTTACACCTCCTTCTATTTCCCCCTTTACTTGTGATCCTGATAGCCTCTGCTCTGACTGTAAGACAATGGAAGCAAAAAAATAAAAAATAAAATAAAATAAAAATACAAACATTAATGTTCTATCCACTCATCCATCTAGTACTATTTGTAATTTGCTTTAGAATTCTGAGAATATTCATGGTGTTATAGAACCAAAAGTAAAGAAATAAATCAGCAGGACATAAAAATAATCTCTAGGTCAATCTCTGAACAACAAAAGCAGGAGAAACAGCAGGAAAGGTCATAGAAATGCTGCAGTCTTATATCCATGTATCTAGCAAAAAGCTGCATTGAAATCCATGGGACTTACTGCAAAGGAAAGAATTGTGCTATCAGGCTAATCAATCTATACTGCATCAAGCTCCTGTGGACATCATGCTAGAAAAAGCCCTTCTCCCATATAGCAGTTTCAACAGCTGCTTCTCCTGCACATCATCGCTACCCTCTGCTTGCTTAACAGAGAATTAATGAGCCAATGGCATCTGCAGCTTCTTCTTCACATCAATGTATTGTCTTGAGCAGCTTAAAAGAAGGATGTACAAACTAGCAGCAATGGTATTTAGGCAAAGCAATTCCAGGTGTTCTTATAGCTGCCCAAACTTCCCAACATTCAGTGTTGGCCCTGGGATAACTCTGATGATTATCTTGATGATCTTAGTGTTGGAAGTTCTGGCAAATCCAGCATGCCTCATTTGCATGTGAATTGACATGTAAATTCAGTTGTCCCAGAAGGCAATTCTGAGGAAGCTGTTTGTTGCCACTCCCACTTCCTCTTTCTCTCTTTTCCTTCTCCACCCAGGGAGAGGCAGCATGGATGCTGCTCTCTTCAACAGGGCCATGTGCTCGGGCCTTGATGAGGGATTCTGCCCCTTTCTTTCACATACCTCTTGGCAGCTGTAGGGCTGAGAGTTTAGGGCAAAACTAAGTAATTAGAAAGGAAAGAAGAACAAAGGAACTTCATCTTTTCCACCAAGATGGATGTTACAGAACAACAAAGAATAAAGTCAGTAAGCTTCTTTTTACTTCTTAACCTAATGTGTCTAAGTGTGTGATTCTTTATGTTTGGGAGGGCTGAATGTGTAAGAGCAATAATCTGTGTTTCTCTGGCATGCTCATTGAAGCTAAAATTATCTAAAATAATTCTCTTTTTCTGCGCCAGCTTCTAAGCTGTGTTATAAGCTCTGCTCCATTTCAGTGGTTCTAGCAGGCCACTGACTTGGCTTCATCGGGTTACGGGCCCAAATCTTTTCAGAGATAAATTTGCTTTGGGGCTTGTTTTGGTTTTTGCATGAGCATTGTTGTTTTTGAGAGAATACTCAGACTAGCTACTGAGGGGTTATCTTACACAAAAGAAAAAACTTTAAGCATAAAGTGAAGAAATTTTTCTTTTGAAGTGATTTTTAAATCCTTTTCCTTAGACAAAGATGACCAGTGTACTGCCTTACAATCCGGTGGAGAGGCAGGCAAAGTTTCTGAATCTGTATAATGTTTTGAAGGAAGTCCAGATTCAGAGGGTTATGAAAACTGGGTGGCCAGTGACCTGAAACTGCAAGGACTAATTATGAGTTCCTTGGATGGATCAATGTTGGTGCAGAACCAGCACAGAGAGACTGCAAAGGGAATGGTGGAGGAATTGTTTAAACTCTTTGGGGAAGGAGGAGATTCCCAAGTTGTTAATTTGGTGAGAGAGTTATCCAACATAAAGCTGCAACCAGATGGAGATATTGATGAGTGTATTTCCAAAGTTCAATCATTATTGCACAAGCCTGCATGTAATTATGTGATTTTGGATAATAGAATTCAAGTTTAATTTTTATTAGGATCTCTCCCTGAGAGCTATTCAAGCTTTGCTGCAAGTTACAGAGATTCTAGGGAACTTTTGTCAGATTTAATACAGCAATTAAAATCTGAGCACTCCAGGCAGATTTTCTATTCATATGCAAAACAGACCCATCAAGAGACAAGCTATTTTTCAAAGCCTAAGGGCAAAGATGGAGGTCAGAAGCAGAAAAGTGCTTCAAAGACAAAGAAGGCCATCAAGTGCCATTTTTGTGGAAAGAGTGGGCACTTAAAGAGAAATTGTTGGGCCAGGAAGGCAGATCAGAAGACCAACAGAGAAAAGGCTTCAGAAACAACTCTTGTTGCATTTTCAGGCATTAATAAAAGTTGCTCTTCTTTTATTATAGACAGTGGATGCAGTATGCACATGATAAATGATCCTTCTTTCTTTATTGAATTGAACCCAAGTTCAAAGGAAGGGATTGGTTTGGCTGATGAAAGAACAATCCCAGTAAAAGGGGAGGGGTGCATCCTCCTAAGGTGTGGAAATGGAACCACACAGAGAAATATAATTGCAAATAATGTTTTGTATGTTCCAGGATTGAGAATAAACCTGATCAGCGCATCTGCCCTCATGAAGAAGAGGCATACCCTTCAATTTAAGGGTGACAGGTGCGAAATAATGGATTGAAAAGGTGTCTTTTTAACAGGATTCCTAGATCAAGGTTTGATTTTTCTCAATTGTGAGAGGCCAGACATGGCATGTGTGGCTAGTCACCAAGGAAAGGAGGATGACAGTGCCACCCTGTGGCACAGACGATTTGGTCACAGAGATTTAAATGCAATTCTTCCAATGAAGAAAAGTGGTTTGGCAAGTGATTTAAAAATCAAGGACTGTGGTAAGACTGATGCAAGGTGCAAAACCTGCATACGTGGAAAGGCCACTAGGCCTGCAATTCCAAAATAAAGCACCAGGTGCTCCAAACAGCCCCTCGAGCTAATTCACACAGACCTGTGTGGGCCAATTCAAGCATCTGTTGGGGGTAACAGATATTTATCAACTATGATAGATGATTTCTCTAGGTACTGCGTGTCTTATCTGCTGAAGGAGAAGTCAGAGACCATCGAGAAGCCACAGCGGTATGTGGCAAGGATGAAGAACAAATTTGGAAGGAAACCCCAAACTCTAAGGTCAGATAATGGGGATGAATTCACAAGCAATGAAATGCAGACATACCTCAGAGAGCAGGGCGTAAGACATGAGCAAACCATAGTTTACACGCCTGAACAAAATGGTGTTGTAGAAAGGAAAAACAGTTCTATCATGGACATGGTTAGGTGCATACTCATGGAGGCTCACCTACCCAGGAAATACTGGGGGGAAGCAGTGATGACAGTTAAAGGTAAAGGTAAAGGTTTCCCTTGACGTAAAGTCCAGTCGTGTCCGACTCTAGGGGGCGGTGCTCATCTCCGTTTTTAAGCCTTAGAGCCGGTGTTGTCATAGACACTTCCGGGTCATGTGGCCAGCATGACGACTCGGAACACCGTTACCTTCCCGCCGAAGCGGTACCTATTGATCTACTCACATTTGCATGTTTTCGAACTGCTAGGTGAGCAGGAGCTGGGATTAACAACGGGAGCTCACCCCGCCACGCGGTTTCGAACCGCCGACCTTCCGATCAACAGCTACCTACAAAATAGACTACCAACAAAAGCAACAGATATAACACCATTTGAACTGTGACATGGTAGGCAACCTAGTGTGAAGCACTTGAGGGTGTTTGGATGCAAGGCATACACCCACATTCCAAAAGAGAGAAGAACCAAGTTAGATTCCAAAGCAAAAGAAGGAATCTTATTGGGGTACCCACTGGGAAGCAAGGGATACAGAGTTTTAGATCCTAAGATTGGATCGATTCATACTTGCAGAGTGGTGCATTTTGATGAAACAGAGCCAAATAAGAATCCTCTAACCAATAGCACTGCAGAAGGGGTAGATGATGAAGATTTGTTCATAGTACCTTACCCAGTGTTTCCAGGTGCAGTGAGCAGGCAAGCCCAGAGAGAGGACATCGAGACAGAGACTCCACCTGAGTCAGATGATGAGGAACCAGGAGGAGCAGAAGGGGCAGAGATGCAGTGTCATCCAGACCTGAGTCCTGTTCTGGACCTGAGGTGCTCATCACGACCCAACAAGGGAGTTCCAGCCTCCTACCTTGCAGGAGTGGCATTGCTGAAAGAGCCTGCATCGTGGAAGGAAGTGCAACAGCTCCCACCAGCTGAAGCAAGTAAGTGTAGGAAAGCAGCTCAAGAAGAGTTTGAGGCTCTGCAACACAACAACACTTGGACACTCACAAAGTTACCTTTTGGCAAAAAGGCAATTGGTTGCAAATGGGTCTTTAAGGCCAAACAGTGAGAATGGAGAAGTCCAAAGATATAAGCTAGACTGGTAGCCAAGGGCTATTCGCAAAAGTATGGGGAAGATTATGACCAAACTTTTGTGCCTGTTGTGACCCACACAATTCAACTTCTTTTAAGTCTAGCAGCAAGCAAAAACATGCAAGTGGAACATATAGATATAAAAACAGCATTCTTGCATGGGGAAATTCAGGAGGAGTTGTATATGCAACAACCTGAAGGATTCACTGATCCAAAGAAAAGGCATTTAGTGTGTAAGCTTCAGAAGGGCATCTATGAGCTGAAACAAGCAGCAAGGGCCTGGAATGTGAAATTAAACCAGATGCTAATAAAGCAAGGTTTCACCCAAGGCAAAGCTGATCCCTGCATTTACACACATGTGTACACAGATGTGTTCATTCTGACATTCGTAGATGATCTGATTCTCTGTTATGAGGATCAAAGGGACACTGATGAAATTGTATCCAATTTGAACAAAGAAGTAGAGGTAAAACGCCTTGGGAAGGCGAGCTGCTGCTTGGGGATACAAATTGACAGAGAGGAGGATGGAAGTTCTCTCCTTAGTCAGAGGCAAAAGATTCTAGAGTTATTGGAGAGCTTGGGGCTGGAAGATGCAAACACAGTACCAACTCCAATGGAACCAGACTTTCACAAAGTCAAGGACACTAGTGAACTGTTGCCTCAGAACAATGGCTACAGAGAGGCCATTGGGAAGCTGTTGCATCTATCAAACACAACAAGGCCAGATATTTCAACTGCAGTGGGGATCCTCTGCTGAAAGACCAGCGCACCCACCCAAAGGGACTGGACAGGCATTAAGCAGGAGGCAAGATACCTGAAGGGGACTGCAGACCTGAAGCTTAAGCTGCTAGCAACTGATTCTCCTGAACTAGTGGGGTACACCGATGCAGATTGGGCAGAGGATGCAACTGATTGCAAATCCACTAGTGGGGATATGTTTTTGTTTGGGGGAGGGGCTGTGAGCTGGACTAGTCGCAAACAGACTATATTGGCACGCTCAACTACTGAAGCGGAATATGTCTCAGCAGCTGAGACATGCGCAGAAGTACAACATCTCAAGTATGTACTTGAGGATCTGAGGGTTAGTGTTCCTGCTCCAATAAGAGTCTTTGAGGACAACCAAAGTTGTATAAGACTCTCTCTATCAAAGAACGTAGGAGGGCAGACCAAGCACATGCCTGTTCGTTACCACATGATTAGAGGGGCACAGGAGACAGGACTAATAAATTTGGAGAATTGTCCCTCAGAGAACATGATCGCTGACATCCTGACAAAGCCACTTGCAAAGGGTGTCTATCAAGGCCTACGAAGTGGATTAAATCTTGTGTAGGCATGATTCATGCAGGATTTGAGAAGCGGTTTTGGAGGTTCTGGCAAATCCAGCATGCCTCATTTGCATGTGAATTGACATGTAAATTAAGTTGTCCCACAAGGCAATTCTGAAGAAGCTGTTTGTTGCCACTCCCACTTCCTCTTTCTCTCTTTACCTTCTCTACCCAGGGAGAGGCAGCATGGATGCTGCTCTCTTCATCAGGGCCATGTGCTCGGGCCTTGATGAGGGATTCTGCCCCTTTCTTTCACATACCTCTTGGCAGCTGTAGGGCTGAGAGTTTAGGGCAAACTGTGTAATTAGAAAGAAAAGAAGAACAAAGGAACTTCATCTTTTTCTACCAAGATGGATGTTTTGTTGTTGTTGTTTATTCGTTTAGTCGCTTCCGACTCTTCGTGACTTCATGGACCAGCCCACGCCAGAGCTTCCTGTCGGTCGTCAACATCCCCAGCTCCCCCAGGGACAAGTCCGTCACCTCTAGAATATCATCCATCCATCTTGCCCTTGGTCTTCCTTTTGCCTTCCACTCTCCCTAGCATCAACATCTTCTCCAGGCTGTCCTGTCTTCTCATTATGTGGCCAAAGTATTTCAGTTTTGCCTTTAATATCATTCCCTCAAGTGAGCAGTCTGGCTTTATTTCCTGGAGGATGGACTGGTTTGATCTTCTTGCAGTCCAAGGCACTCTCAGAATTTTCCTCCAACACCACAGTTCAAAAGCATCTCTCTTCCTTCTATCAGCCTTCCTTATGGTCCAGCTCTCGCAGCCATATGTTGCTACGGGGAACACCATTGCTTTAACTATGCGGACCTTTGTTGTCAGTGTGATGTCTCTGCTCTTAACTATTTTATCGAGATTGGTCATTGCTCTTCTCCCAAGGATTAAGCGTCTTCTGATTTCCTGACTGCAGTCAGCATCTGCAGTAATCTTTGCACCTAGGAATACAAAGTTTTTCACTGCTTCTACATTTTCTCCCTCTATTTGCCAGTTATCAATCAAGCTGGTTGCCATAATCTTGGTTTTTCTGAGGTTTAGCTGCAAGCCAGCTTTTGCACTTTCTTCTTTCACCTTCATCATAAGGCTCCTCAGTTCCTCTTCACTTTCAGCCATCAAAGTGGTATCATCTGCACATCTGAGATTGTTAATGTTTCTTCCAGAGATTTTAACTCCAGCCTTGGATTTCTCAAGCCCAGCTTGTTGCATGATGTGTTCTGCATACAAGTTGAATAGGTAGGGTGAGAGTATACAGCCCTGCCGTACTCCTTTCCCAATCTTAAACCAGCCCGTTGTTCCGTGGTCTGTTCTTACTGTTGCTACTTGGTCGTTATACAGATTCTTCAGGAGGCATACAAGATGACTTGGTATCCCCATACCACTAAGAACTTGCCACAATTTGTTATGGTCCACACAGTCAAAGGCTTTAGAATAGTCAATAAAACAGAAATAGATGTTTTTCTGAAACTCCCTGGCTTTTTCCATTATCCAGCGGATATTGGCAATTTGGTCTCTAGTTCCTCTGCCTTTTCTAAACCCGGCTTGTACATCTGGCAATTCTCGCTCCATGAACTGCTGAAGTCTACCTTGCAGGATCTTGAGCATTACCTTACTGGCATGTGAAATGAGTGCCACTGTTCAATAGTTTGAACATTCTTTAGTGTTCCCCTTTTTTGGTATGGGGATATAAGTTGATTTTTTCCAATTTGATGGCCATTCTTGTGTTTTCCAAATTTGCTGGCATATAGCATGCATTACCTTGACAGCATCATCTTGCAAGATTTTGAACAGTTCAGCTGGGATGCCGTCGTCTCCTGCTGCCTTGTTATTAGCAATGCTTCTTAATGCCCACTCAACCTCACTCTTCAGGATGTCTGGCTCTAGCTCACTGACCACACCGCCAAAGCTATCCCCGATATTGTTATCCTTCCTATACAGGTCTTCTGTATATTCTTGCCACCTTTTCTTGATCTCTTCTTCTTCTGTTAGGTCCTTGCCATCTTTGTTTTTGATCATACTCATTTTTGCCTGAAATTTACCTCCGATGGTTCTAATTTTCTGGAAGAGGTCTCTTGTCCTTCCTATTCTATTGTCTTCTTCCACTTCTGCGCATTGCTTGTTTAAAAATAATTCCTTATCTCTTCTGGCTAACCTCTGGAATTTTGCATTTAATTGGGCATATCTCCCCCTATCACTGTTGCCTTTTGCTTTCCTTCTTTCTTGGGCTACTTCTAGTGTCTCAGCAGACAGCCATTTTGCCTTCTTGGTTTTCTCTTTCTTTAGGATGTATTTTGTTGCCGCCTCTTGAACAATGCTGCCAACTTCTGTCCAGAGTTCTTCCGGGACCCTATCTACTAAGTCCAGTCCCTTAAATCGATTCTTCACCTCCATTGCATATTCCTTAGGAATATTAGTGAGCTCATATCTAGCTGATCTGTGGGTCTTCCCTAATCTCTTTAGTCTGATCCTAAATTGTGCAAGAAGAAGTTCGTGATCTGAACTACAGTCAGCTCCAGGCCTTGTTTTTACCGACTGTACAGATGTCTGCCACCTTTGGCTGCAAAGGATGTAGTCAATCTGATTTCGGTGTTGTCCATCTGGTGAAGTCCATGTATAAAGCCGTCTCTTAGGTTGTTGGAAGAGAGCGTTTGTTATGCAGAGTGAATTGTCTTGGCAAAATTCTATCAGCCTATGTCCTGCTTCGTTTTGTTCTCCCAGGCCATGCTTACCTGTAATTCCAGGTGTCATTTGACTGCCCACCTTAGCATTCCAGTCTCCCGTGATGAAAATAACATCTCTTTTAGGCGTGTTGTCCAGTAGGTGCTGCAGATCCTCATAGAACTGCTCTACTTCAGCTTCTTCAGCATCTGTGGTTGGGGCGTATATTTGGATCACTGTGATGTTAGATGGCTTGCCCTGAATGCGAATTGAGATCATTCTATCGTTTTTTGGATTGTATCCAAGCACTGCTTTAGCCACTTTACTATTAATTATGAAGGGTACTCCATTTCTTCTGTGGTCCTCTTGTCCACAGTAGTAGATCTGGTGGTCATTTGATGTGAAGTGGCCCATTCCAGTCCATTTCAGTTCACTGACGCCCAAAATGTCTATCTTTAATCTTGACATCTCACCAATAACCACATCCAATTTGCCCTGGCCCATAGATCTTACATTCCAGGTTCCAATGGTGTGTTGATCCTTAGAACATCGGATTCGCCGTTCACCACCAGCACCGTCGGCCGCTAGTCATCCTTTCAGCTTTGAGCTAGCTGCGTCATCACGTCTGGGGCTAGTTGAACTCCTCCTCTGTTCCTCCCCAGTAGCATTTTGACCATCTTCCGACCTGGGTGTCATCTTCTGATGGTATATCGACATATCTCTGGTTGTACTGATCCATTTAGTTTTCACGGCAAGAATACTGGGGTGGGTTGCCATTACCTTCCCCAGGGATCGCATTTAGTCTGACCTCTCTGTCATGACCTTCCCGTCTTGGGTGGCCCTTCACGGTTTAGCTCATGGCATCATTGAGGTGCTCAAGCTCCAGCACCACGACAAGGTAACGATCCTTTGCTGAAGAAGATGGATGTAGCAGAAGAATAAAGTCAGTAAGCTTCTTTTTACTTCTTAACCTAATGTTTCTAAGCGTGTGATTCTTTATGCTTGGGAGATGTCATGAGTACTGATGGTGAGCAGGAGGGGGCCACTATCCAGGGGCAAAAACACATGCGCAGTTTAGAGAGTTTGCGCTGTCATTCAAAGAGATACAGAACAGACCCGCCTTGATTTTTGGGGGTTTATCTGTCTGGGTTTTCCCATGCTTCTTCAGTTTGGTAGGATTTTCTGTCTACTGTAGCAATAATAAAGCACTAGAGACTTCTTCCTCTTCTTGGCGTGGTTCTTGCTTAGTCCGGACAGGAGGGCTGAATGTGTAAGAGCAATAACCTGTGTTTCTCTGGCATGCTCACTGAAGCTATCTAAGATAATTTTCTTTTTTCTGTGCCAGCTTCTAAGCTGTGTTATAAGCTCTGCTCCATTTCAGTGGTTCTAGCAGGCCGCTGACTTGGCTTCACTTAGAACATGGACATCTCCATGTAGGAACAAGCAGTTTCTTCCATCCAGGATGGCAATCCTTCATCCACATATCTCTCACCAAAATAACAGGTCTCTCTCTATATAGACACAGATTCCAAGGCATCTGCCAAGCTCAGCATTTAAAACAATGGCGGTTCTATGGATTGAAGGAAACTGCCTATTCAGTGAAGATTTTTCATTCTTCAGCTAAAAGAACAGAATAGCCTCTTTCTTCCTATGAGGATGCTGGAGATCAACAGAGATTTGGATGGTGCACCCAATCTCAAAACCAATAAAGTTCTTCATTTCCATAATAAAGGAACATTTCCAAAATATAGATTATAGAGCCTGAGTTGCAAAATTTAGTGTTATTCAAAAGACAAAGATGATACATAGAAATTTTGAATGAATGTTATATCATTCTTCTCAGTCCTTCAGTGTGATGCTATTGATTCATAGCCAGAACCAACTAATTTGCTTTCCAAATAGGCTGAATTGTTTACAGAAAATTTTAATAAAACTTTTTTGTAGCCATCGTAATTCATGGGAGATTTAAGACAAAAATAATTATATTATCTGGAAGTACGTAGGACTGAAAAGGAATAATGAGCTTGAGTTAATTCTAACATCATTTTTTTCACTGAGTGTAAAAGCAACTAAAAGACCAGAAATACTTTATGGTTAAAGAATTAGAAATGTCTCAATATAATCCAAAGCTAGTGAACATGGCGAGGTGAGGAGACAGACACTGGAGGGATTTCATGAATGCCGCTTTATTGCTGCAGGGTATAATAAGAGACTCTTGAAAGCCGCTCAGAGTTCCTCTCAGCCCTATTGTATACAGTATCAAGCAGAATCAAGGTGGAGTTGCTATGAGTTTCTGTCCCACACTTTCCATTTCCCAGGACTGAATGACTTTTCTCCTCCCTTAACGATTCAGCCATTCTTTCCCTAAGGTCACGTGTACATTCCTTTACAGTCAGAACTACTGTGGGTTACCTAGAGCAGCTGAAGTTCCGAGGTACTCCAAGCGATACTACCCAAATGCCAGGTAAAGTAAAGGAAATATGCTGTTGAGTTGGCTTGAGCCCTTGGAGACTTCATGGACTTGCCCATGGATGTATCCTGGCAATAGTATGTAAGTAGTTTGCCGCTGTCTTCTTCCAGGATGCTTTTGAATTTTCCAGACTAGCCTGCAGGCCTGATGTTCCCTTGTATTCTCCCATCCAAATGCTATCCAGGACTGATCTCACTTAGGTTCTGAATCCAGAAAAGGTTGGCCAGATGCTGCCACCTGCTGAGGCACACACAATATATAAGATTCAATTACAGGATTCAATGTTCAGTATGCTGGAAACTTTGCCAGCCAATACACACAGTGCTGACTGGAAGTTAGCAAGTCCAGCCTTCTGCCATGACTTCAATTTGCCTGTGACAATTGCAATGGGCCCAGTATATTCAAATGAAATAATGCTAACTTTTGGATTGATTAATAGTGTGCAATGGAAACCGTGTTTGATTGTTTGGTAGGATAGTCTTTTGGGAAAGGACACAAATATACTTAAAGTCCATAAAAGGACATTTTCTGGGAAAATGAAGCACATGAGTATGCAATGTACCTCCACGATGGAGCACCTGGCTTGTGTGTGAACTACTGGATCTACACTTCTTGAGACCCCATACATGTCACTACCACCCATTGTAAAGTAATAACTTACTATGAGTCAGGAATCTCCATTAGAAAATTGTACCTTTCTGTTTGTGTTTACCATGGAAAGGATACTAATTAGTCAAATACAAACTTTCACTATTTATTCCAAAAGATTAAGGTATGCATGGAGAAATAACCTTCTGTCCCTCCCTTCCCAAAATTTGCCAGTATAAATAAGGCAACAGGAGGCAGAATATGCAGCAGTACTTCTTATCTTTATATTTTTTGGCACCTTATATTTTTATTGCTAAAAAATTGGAGATGTGATATGTATATTACAAGGCAGAGGAATAATTGAACAGTATTTGATAATGAGTGATGTGGAATTATGATATGAATCAGTAACTAGAAAGTCAATTGTGTGCAAATAGAACTTTATATTCAGTTACATAAAATTCTGCCAACATTTTAAAAATGAGAGAATAAACGATCTGTTGGTTATGTATGTCTAGAAGATTATTACTGAAAATTTCTACCTAAAAGAAGTTAATGCAGGGTTAGAACTGATGATGAAGGGACAGGAGAACTACCAAATCCAGTTACGGAGATGTGCGTTACCAACCTGAAATATTGCCTTATAAGGCAACTTATAGCTGCATCTATAAAAGGAGAGTTGCATGCCAAACTGTTTACACTTGGCATATGCAAAATAAATAATAACCCCCCCCCCTGCAAGGATTGTATGTTTCACTTAGTGCTTAATGACCAATTACCAGTTCCAATTGTCACTAAAAGAGGGCTACCTCTGTTCTGTTCTGTTCTGTTCTGTTCTGTTCTGTTCTGTTCTGTTCTGTTCTGTCCCGTCCCGTCCCATCTCATCTCATCTCATCCCATCCCATCCCATCCCATCCCATCCCATCCCATCCCATCCCATCCCATCCCATCCCATCCCATCCATTTCTCTTGCCCAAAAGAAAGCATACAAAGTAGCTGGGGCTGCACAAACATAGCTTAAAAAGACACACCAGCTTTCAACTCTTTCTTATTTGGGGAAAGGAGCTAGAAAGCTAGATTTTGTCCCCAGGTTGATTGGAATGTGAAGGTTTTAAGAAAATAGCTGTAGGTCCCCTAAAGCCAAGGAGGCATATAGAGAGATCAGCCCCGTCTCCTCTTTCTCTGACCTTGCCATATGGACCAGCAGGAGTTGCCAGGCATATCAGTAACAAGGGCAGCATGCATTGCATAACCCCTACAGTATGTGCATTCAGTGCTCATGAGTTGATGCATATCTCTGAGTAGGATTTTTGTAGAAACTTTTTAGCAGCCCATAGCCTATTTGTTGCTCATTGTAGAAAGAGAAATTAAAGCATCCAACCCAGCTGGCCCTTCAGTCTCTGCCTGAACATTTCCAGTAAAGGAGAGCCCACAATCTCTCTGGGTAACTAGTTACACTATCAAACCGTTTTTTATGGTTAAAGGAAGTGTTGCTTCACATCCAAAGAAAAGCTGCTTTCCTGCAATTTAAGAACATTACTCTGTACTTTGGTATGATAGTGAACAGGTCATGGTCTTCTTCTGCATGGTATCTTCAGATACTTGAGGAGAACTATCTTAGCTCTTATCTCTTTCCTGCCCCTTTCCAGTCACCTTTTCTCACATATCTGCTTCCCTCAAGCTGTCTTCAGAGGACTTTGTTTCTAGTCCCCTGGCCCTGCAATTTAAAAACTACAGTATGCCTTTATTAATGCAGATTAAAATGCAGTTTACTGTTTTGGCAGCATTCGATTTCTCTTTGTCAGTAAAGAACTTTCAGTTAAAATTTACTCTATTATTTTCAGCCCACCATTATTTTCAGCTATCCCACCCATATTTAAAAAACCTTTTGCAAAATTCCTTACTTCTTCATCTAAAGCATTAATGCAAACATTGAAATGCCATGTCCAGGATTGAACTATGTGGCATTCTGCTTGCTATCTCATTCCATTTGAATAAAGAAGCATGGATAAGTGATTTTTTGCCAAGTTTCACATAATTTTAGGGTGGCAGATTCATTCATGAAGTATTTTTTTTCACTGTAGAAATATACAATTAAAACCGATGTGGCAAATTTAGTAATACATGCCTTTATAAAGACACTATTGAGTCAACCTTGATACTTGGCTTGTATTTTTTCCCCCCCACAAAACAATGCAGAAGTTTTTGTGATGCCCTGAAGTTGCTTGATAGCATGGAGAGAATTCTTATTACTCTGTATATACAGAGTACAGTACCTGCTCATATCTAGGTCATCAATGGCCCCTGAATATCTCTGCCTTTCAGAAGACATAGTGCTTCTAGCCACAATGGCGTTAGCAGATGAACCATCTTCCTCATGGATATATGACACTGATTCCTCCTCATACGAATTTTTCAGCTAGATTCCTGTACATCTCTATCAGTACTCCTGAACAATTCTTTGTCAATGGTCAGATACATGTGTACGCTCATTTTCGGTCTCTGTAACCCTATATCACAATTTGGTTGACTCACTGTTCCTTGCTGGCTTTCATAAACTCTTAGGTGAGTTTTTCCACCACAATAGTCTGATATCCAACCGTCCTCCTCACCTTGCTTAGTTTCTGAGTATCGACAATGTAGGATAATATATGAAGATAATTTCCCCACTAGTGAGCTAGACCATCTTTCAAACATAACTGAAATGATATAAAATCTCTCTTTATTTCTGTTATTGTGAGCCAACAAGAGTTGGATAAATCTGGAAGATGCTCTAAATTGCTAATGGGATGACTGAGAAGTTGGAAAAAAAGAACCCTGGAATAAAACAATGGCAGTTCTCTCAGTCTTAGTGAAACACTTTGTGTGTTTCTATAAATTGGTATTTTGGTTTATTGCAGTTTGTGGACATATGATGTCAACTGTTTGTTGACAAATTGCCTCCTTAAACGTGAACCAATTTGGCATAAATAATTTCCATCCTTCTTTATGCACATACTGTTTTTTCTGCAACTGTATACAAACACGTTTTGCCATGGCAACCTGTTGTTCTGAACCAATACTTTGAGAGACAGGACTCGTTTTCTAAAGAATTGCTTTGAAAGGCCATTGAGAGTTTTCAAGTCTTTAGGGATTAAGAAACAACAACAGTTATTGAGTGCAAAGAAGATTTGAAAGGACAGTGAGAAGAGGCAAAACAAAGCCGCACAGCCACAGATGCCTCCCTCCTGGAATAGGCAAAAGGAGTCTTGACTGGTTCTGAGAGGAAGCCAAAGGCCACCTTTGTCTTCTTACTGATGTATTTAACATCCTCAGTTGTTGTAGGTTTTCAGGTGCACCTCTTGCCCATGTTTTGCATTCGTCAGTTTTGCCCAGCATTGTCTCCTCTTGTTGCGGGCAACTGTTTGGGAACTTGGGCAGTAATCTTTCCCATCATTGGTTTGGAGCCTTTTAACTGGAGATGGAGGGATTAAATCCAGGAGTGCGCACAAAACATGTGCTGTACAATATCAAGTGGCATGCATTCATTTGATTAATTGCTGTCTTTTGTTGGCGCTTTTGAGCGCATTATGCACTCATGAAACACTTGTCTGTAACTCTTTAAAGCAGATGCTGATAGCCACTAGATGCTTGCCTCTGGACTCTCTGAAATGCCTTTTGCCTTAAATCTGAAGCACGGTTCAGCCCTGACTTGTATCCATTTGCATTAATTCATTGTTCAGGTAAAAGTGTTGCACAAAAGATGCAAACAGCCCTCCAGTGTTCTCTGGAAGTTCATCCCAGGGCCTTCATCTCTGGAGACTGAGTTCTGGAACAGAGAAACCACAAATGTGGCGGAGAGAAAAACCGTTGATGCTATTTCTTTGCTATTAGGATTCTGCTGATAAAGCAAGGAGGAAGCACTCTAGGGCAGTGTTTCTCAACCTTAGCAACTTTAAGCATGCTGTCTGGGGAATTCTGGGAGTTGAAGTCCAGACCTCTTAAAGTTGCCAAGGTTGAGAAACACTGCTGTAGAGAAATGGGGGCTCTGAGTTCATTGGATCCAAGGAACCTCCGTTTTACTGAATATAACAATTGTTTGTGATGGCTCCCTTAATTCTAGGGCTTTGATACAACCCTAGCTCTCATTTAGCAAAACCAGTCTAAATCTTGATTGCAACTGAAATCTGTAGAAGATAAGAAATGTACAGAATAGTTGACAAAGGAAATTCAAAGGGATCACCTTGTGCTAATGAAACTAGCACTGCCATAGTTCCTGCATGCCACTTCATATGCTTTCCACTATACTTTGGATATGGGTGTTCCATTTATCTAATTTGGCATTTGGGCAAAAAATAGACTAATGGTCTATCCTCTATCCCCCATTCCAAAGGAGCAACTCAAGGAGAAAATACTGACCACTTACTTCTTTGCATGTAGGTTCTACTGAAATCAGTGATGGTCATATGTACACAGGATATTGGCCAACAAAAGGAAAATTATCTGTCTATCATATCCATCCATCCATCCATCCATCCATTATCTATCTATCTATCTATCTATCTATCTATCTATCTATCTATCTATCTATCTATCTATCAATCATCTATCAATCTATGGAATTTATAGACTGCCCCAATCTGTCACAACTGAGTGGTTTACAAAATAAGAAACAAACAAAACAATATACACAGCCTGAAAAGGAGAGGTCCAGAAAAACAACACAGTCCAATAGCCCCAAACACCCCATTGGGTTCATCTCCCACTCTAGCCCAAGGCCTGGCAGAAGAGCAAGGTTCAATGGCTCCTTTAAAGAAGGTCAGGGCGGGAGCCATACAGCTCTTGGACCCTGGATCTGTATAATGCTTGCCATGAGTTTGGATGCCTGGCAGAAGTCTGCCAATCATCTAGCGATGCAGCAATCACACAGACCTAATTTTATGTAAGTGCCAAGTGGATCTCACTGAAGTGTTACTCAAAACAGAAACGGCAATTTCAGTTCCAATGGCTGTTGACACCCTGCAAGGTTTCTTCCCCCCCTCAGCAGTGATATTATTCCAATATTTTAGTTAGACATGTCAACACAGCCTACATGTTCTGAAAGATAATCAAGATAACGCCCTTGTAATGATGGAAATATAAATGTGAGTTAATGTGCATCTGTGGGTAAATAAATAAGGAAGGAATGTATATAAATATCCATAAATACTGAGATTATTTGAGTTGGGGTACAGACTTTTCTGTTGTTTCTTTTAAATGTCATATGTTTTCACTGTTAGTTCAGGAATACTGGAAAATATTCACATATAGACTTATTGATAAGATAGTTAAATGATCTTTGCATATAAATTATGGTATCATAACATTTATAAAGCACATTTAGTTATTGGTAGAGGCAGACACAATCTATTTTATGGCACTTTTGATTGCAACAGAAGAGCTTTCAATAAATGTTTAAAGTGAAAATTACTAATGTGATTGCTTAATTTCAAAGATAGCTTTGGCTGGATGGGCTGAAGTCCTTGTACAGTATACAGATTGATACAGCACTGTGAGACAAAGGCAGGAGTAATTCTAGATTGCTTACATTCAGTATACTCCATTAAGACCACAGCATTAGACAGACTTACTAAGCAATCAGTCCTACTGAACTGAGTAAAAATGCTTAAAATTTCATGTTTACTTGACCAAATGCTTTCTTTTTTAAAAAACATATCTGATGTCCTATTTCTCTCAAATTACAGCCACAGTGTGATTAGTAGGTGTCCCAGACCAGAAGTGTTATGGAATATCCAGATTAAAAAAAAAGAAGATATAAAATAGGAATGGAATAAACCATATGAAAGTGCATATCCATGGTGTTAAAGAAGCAATCATAAGAGTGCCATGTATTTCTGAACCTCTTGCATCAGGTCTCTGGAGATTCAGCCATTGTGGTTGGTGAGCTAGAACATGAAAAAAGTGCGTGCTGGCCTGTTGGAAACTCTCCAGATTTGCTCTGTGGGAGGAAGAAATAAGCCATGAGAGCAGAAGGGTAATGCAATATGCTGTTGGACAGTGCCAGCGTCTTTAAACATTTGTTTATTGAGTAATTTATCTCTGGCACATTAGGAGGTCTTTAAACAGATCTGTGCTAGAACGGAATAATTGCTGTTCCTCTGATTAAGTTGAAATGCATACAGATGTATGATTAACGGGACACAGTATTTATATAATATTCTCATATCATATAAATAGAGTGGCTGTGTACAAGACTAAGGAGAGAGCTTATGAATCATTCATACAGTTTATGGGGCTGAGTGAAATTTGGCTCCTTCTTCAACATTATAATCTCTAACCAAATAAAGAAAAAAACAGGAAGAGAATGGGAGTTTTGCAACTATACAATACATGGCAAGAAGGATCATATTTACCATCATAAATGGTATTCATATTTACCATCAAGAAGTCAGAATTGTCAGGAATACAGTTATTCAGGATTGATTATTTGTAGCTACAATTGGTTTTGCATTATTTTTGGTAGCAGGGAGAGTTCTGTTATGTAGGTTAAGCCTGTTGAAAGACTTAGCACACCTTCTTTGTGTCGGTCGAAAACTATGCAATCAATTTTCAATCATTTGCTCTGCATTCAGTGCATTTAGGTTTGAGGGGAGCAGAAAGAGGTTCAGGATTGGCTTGATATCTCTAGGCCATGAATTTGTCGTCTCTGCTAAAAATTATGTTCAAAATGTCCCTGCCCCACAGAAATTGCAATTTAGGTTTCAGCAGTGAGAGATGTAAACTTTTCAGGTCCGTGGATCAGCGCCAGAGGAGAAAAACTGATCTGTGTTTCTTATACATGACGAGATGCCATGTGTTTTATCTATCTGAAATTATTTTCTTTAATTTATTCCCTGGCCCACTGACAGATGTCTAACAGTGGCTTGAAAAGAGTTAAAATTGAAATAAAATAAATCGAAACAGAAATGTTAAAGCAAAAACATGAGGACCGTCTAATATAAAGAGCAGTATAACATGAGCAAAAGTAGAGACAAACACAAGCCAGAAGAGAAATAATATCCAAAGATTAAAAAGCTATCAATACAGAAAAATAAAATATATGCTTCATACTGATTGTTATAAATAAATATATTTCTTTCTTTCAATTTGAGTATTCATTCATCCAGAGAAAATGCACTATGTAAGGACACTTGCCAGTTTTTAAAAAAAACAAACTAAAAACTCAATTTCATAAACAATTATATGAAAGAGGCAATAAAACAGGTAGCTTCAGCAGATAAACCAAACCTTAAAAAACATTTGATTTCACTATTTCTATCACAGCCTCAGAGCAAATGAAAATCTGTTCTTAGAAGAATTTTAAGCTCTGTATTGCTATTGTGGTTACTGCAGTACAAAAGTTAGCTACACAATGCCTTCTGTCTCCATCCTAGAAAGTGTTACCCACTACCCTCCAAATTTCATTAAAAAAATTACAAATAGGCAAAACTTCCCATTTTAACCATTGAGGCTCCCATGCAAAGCCACTTACCAACCTCTGCCATAGCCCAAATGATTTCTCTAGGAATAGATCAACCTATCAATTTCAACTTCGTTCAGTTCCTTATTCTTTTTTAAAAAAATAAGTTTTTTTCTTTACTTTCACAACACTATGCAATCCTTCCTTCCTTCCTTCCTTCCTTCCTTCCTTCCTTCCTTCCTTCCTTCCTTCCTTCCTTCCTTCTCTTTACTGTACATGAATTTTGTTAATATACATGTTTTCTATATGGCATATAAAATATGACTTTTGAAGTAAAATTGTAATTTGCTTTTTGTATTTTGATTTGGGGCATGCAAAGTGGGATGGTTCAATTTAAAACTGGAACTAAATGTCCTCTTCATCCCTTTATTTCTTGAGATGATCGTCTAGGGAATCTCCTGTGAGCTTCAGTGAGATTAGATGTAGACAAAGGTTTTTGATCAGTGTTTCTCAATGTTTCAAAGTCCTGAAAGGTACTAATGTTTCATATGACATGGGCCTGTCATCATAAGTCCACAGGCAGACACTTCACTCTATTTCTAACAGGCAAGTGCTAGACAAGAAAACTCTTTCTTCAGAGAGACATAAAGGAGGATGAGGGAAAGATTTATACAGAATTTATAAATATACAAAAACGTGACTTTGATATTTGAATCACACATACTTTGGACTGATTAATTGCCAACAAGTGTTTAAACCATTTGAGTTATTGCAAGAGGACTTTCCATTGTCTAAGACTGAGTAATGACTGTATACTGTATTCAATTAAATAAATATTTTGATGTCACAGATTGGCCCACACATATTAGCAGCTTCAAAAACTGAAATGTGTTCTGGATACTTCCAAGTCTGCCATATTCTTACAGATAACTGAAGAGTCTTGTTAAGGTGGATATTAGTTATTTGCATAACTAATAATTGTTGATTCCATTAACTTTGGAATCAAGAAATTTAACAGCTCATATTGATAAATCAATTTGATAAGTCTTTATGAAATTAAATATCTTTATTATGATGAATATTAAGGTGACATTAATTCAACAAAATATTTTTCTTGTTTATTGGGCTGCTTAGAAAATGTTTTTAAAAGATTGGCTATAATCTTCATAATGCTGGAAATACAAAATTATAGAGGGACACTTATATCATAGGCTTGCCCCATTGTTGTCCCATTTGGTTTAATATTCAAAAATTTCTTAATATGGTTTTGAAAAGTGTAATATGATTTTAGAATTTGAATGTCATTCTGAATGATATACCAAAATTAGGAATCTATCAGTATATGAAGATTTATCAAGCAAGAGACATAGATTTACTGTGTCTGGGTTATAGCAAAAGAGATTACTCTTTTTCAAGACTCTGCCATCCCAGATTTACAATCTTAGATTGTCTCTGCCAAAAGCTAACTCTTTATTGATGTAATGAAAAGTCTGATCAATATTACTCCATATGGTCAAGGCTTAATGATAGTTTTAAAATTTGCATTGTTTTTTATACATGTTTTCCTCTTTTTCTTTTCTTTTCTTTTTTCTTTTCTTTTCTTTCCCCCTTTAATATTTATTTTTCTTTTTTATAACTTTTTCTCTTTTTTCCTGTATTTTTAATAATTTGTTTTAAAAGGCGGGGGCACTGCCAGATCCCAGCAGCAAAAATCCAGATGACCACCAGATGGCAGCAACGAGAGTTTTATGCATCTCTTTGCTCTCATCTAGTGGTCTTTCAAAATTTTGCAGCCCAGACTTGGTAGCTCTATTAAACAAGTCTCCAGACTGATATCAGAAGCACAGTCATTATGATCAGAGGAGGGTCTGAGGTTTGCCATTGTATTCAGATCTGACAGTTGACCCATACTTCAAAATAGTGCCATGGCATGAGAATGCAGCTCTTAAGATCCCATCCCTGAACACTCCCTTGTGTTGAAAGCTTTGTACTTGTAAAAACAAAGATCACATAATTGCAGATTACCAGGAAGGAATTAGAATGAAACCTAAGTTCAGGGAATCTTCACTATGGAGGAGTGTGAAAATATACAACCCTACATCCTTATTTTGAAGAAATGTGTGTCCTGAAAGGCTATACCTCACTATTATTTTGAATATGTAGAGGGATCTCTCAATCAATTGAGAGCCCTTTTCCCCTTTCTTCTTTCTTAAAATTTGGACACATCATGTAGATGGGGCTTATAAATTTTGTAGACCCATTCCAAATTCATATATCAATCCAAGAGACTATACTATAAACTAAGGCACATGAATCTGTATATCCCCCCCCTCCCACTTCTGAAGTGGAAAAACTAGCCACAGGTTAGACCATGAAGCTAGTCTATACTAAATGCTTTATTTCTGCCAACCTTCTGCATTTTTTATCCCACCTTTATTATTTTTATAAGTAACTCAAGGTGGCAAACATACCTAATACTCCTTTCTCCTCCTATTTTCCCCACAACAACAACCCTGTGAGGTGAGTTGGGCTGAGAGAGAGTGACTGGCCCAAGGTCACCCAGCCAGATTTCATGCCTAAGGCAGGACTAGAACTCTCAGTCTCCTGGTTTTCAAGCCCATTGCCTTAACCACTAGACTAAACTGGCTCTTTCCAATCTGAAATTTGCAGTATCACATTATAGCTTGAGTTCATACATATTCTATTTTCTTCCAACAGTTGGTTTTCCTCTGATTAAAAGATCATGTATTGGTTGGTTCAACTGTAGATCGAACTCCCTTTAACATGGACATGGAGAATTATACCAAAGCAGGCAATTTGTTGTGATGTCCATACACATTGAGATGGCTGTGGAAGGGCACAAGCTGTATTTCATGCTGTTTCTTTGGCTAAAAACTGCAGCTTTTACTTCTGGGGAAGAAGCCTATTTATGCATGTTTCTTTCCTATTGGCAATTATATAACTTGCCTTGTTTGCAGAGCACAAACTGTTCTAACAAACAATTAAAGGAAAGGATAGCGCATGGTTAAAATTGCGGAATATTCTTATTCACAGGCAGACCTACAGCTATCATAAGGGAACACGGTGTCAAGGAGGACAAACTGACTCAGTGAGGTGAATGCATCTAATAAGGTTTCAATGTTTCTTCCATTTACTCTATATCAGGTTAAAGTAAATGGGTAACTTTCAAAGCCAATGTAAATTTCCCCAGAGCAAACATTCTAAGGAATAGACTCAAAGGATAACTTCCACACGGTTCGTATGGTGCTGGGGCTTTAGTACAGCATGATGCTGAAGAATTGTACTGCAATGACATGGATACCTCTTTATTCTGAAACCTCTGGGAACTGAGGGTGAATTAAGGACATTTAACTGCAGGGTTTAGTTCAGCGGAACACACACACGCACACACACTTTTGAACATATCTTTTGGTAAACATTCCTTGATACACTGTATGACTTCAAAAGCAGATAAAGTAAAATCAATCCTGGCAAATGAAATGTGATCCAGGGTATATGAGGGCTTTTAAAAATCAATTAAAACCTCCTTGTTCATTTAAAATTTTAAAACATTATAGTAATTATTTTGATATAACTATTCTCCTGAAATGCCTAAAGCTATTAAGAGCCTTGAAAACATGAAATAACTGAAAGCAGATGTAATTGGCAATAGCAAAATTGACTTAATTTGTTTGCATTGTCTGGCCTAAATGTTTATTAAATTATACATGCATTTCTTTATACTTTAGTCAAAGGAATGTGACTGAGTGAATTGCCATGTGTTAGGAAGAGCACAATATTAAGTATATTCACACACACACACACACACACACACACACACACACACTTTGGTTTAAGGTAGCTACATTCCCATTTTCATTAATGCATGAAAAACCTGGGAATTTGATCATGATCTAATATGCCACATTTTATCAGCTGTAAAATTGTAATGATAATGCATCTGCCTGTCTGGACATCTACAGATGACCTGGATCATAAATGGTAACTATGAATGCAGAGACCATGATTTAGAATAGCTTACCATAGCCTACCAGACTGATAAAAGCTGGAATAAATATTTTAATAGCATCAATAATGTTACACTGCATCAGGCAGATGTCCATCAGATAATGCTGAAAACAATGATGGAGGGATCGAAGAATTTGGGGAATCCCTATGTCTTGTACAAATATATAAAAAGTAATTTCAACAAGGGCATCTCTATTAAATAATTGGGAATGCTGCTTGAATATGACTGTCTCGTAGAATACAGCCCTCCCCATGCCAAGATTAACCTGTAAGATCAATTTGAAATGTGGGTAGATGGCTTCTAACTTCTATATCTGTCACAGTGTACAATTCCAAACATATTCATTACTATTTTTTGGTGCAGAATAGATTTTGATCTAAAGTCTAATTTCCTGAGTTTTTGAAGCACAAGTAGAAATTATAATATCTAATATTCTTGTCTTCAGCTGTTTATTATTATTATTATTCAACTTGCATGCTTTTTATAACAGCAGTATTTTTTCAATGTCAAAATATACACAGAAGAATTCCCATAAGACAATATAGGTTATGATTTTGATTGGGGTGGGGTTGCTTAAACTTCAACCTCTGTGTCTTACAGGTACTACAGGGCAGAATGAAATATTACAGGAAAAGTGCTAGTAAGAGTTGAACAGTTTTATTGAATTGAAACTGTCATTCTCTAGATCACTCAGTTTTCTAACCTCAGCAGAAATGATCTTCAATATATTACAAGATAGAACCTTTAATGCATATTATATTATTATGCAATGTACAAGCAAGTTTTAGATCTTACAGACTCAAAACATCTAGGGGTTAACCTGCCCAATACAAAGTACTGATGGTTTACCACAGCATGGCATTTCAACACTTCCTAAACTGAATTTTTAGGACATTAACAGACACATTCTACACTAGCATATTCTGAAGAAAATTATCTGTAGTAAATTCCAGCTAGCATCCAGGATATAGGTGTAGAATTGCACCTCTCAGGAAGACGTCTAATCATTCCTGTTTTCCCAAGGAACAAAAATGGCTTTTTAAAAGAAATAAATGCTTTGTCTTTATTAAATTGGTGTGGGAGGTAGATTGCAGTGATAATATCTTGTAGAGCTACAGAGATTTGCACATCCCAACAATGCTATGAGCTGCACTCTTAAGAGCATATTCTCTCAGAAGAGTCAGTCATGATGGGCAGATCACAGAAGAGCAGTCAGACTAAGTATAATACACTAAATATGAAATGGCAACCCATTCCAGTGTTTTGCCAAAAAAGCCAAAACTGTCATTCAAAACCAAGACATAGTCAACGTGATTGTGGAAGAGGAGCAGCCCGTGTTGAAGGTGTCCAGCGAGATATTGGGGAAGAATAGGGAGTGAGTATACAGTAAATAGCACTAGTGTTTATAATGTGGCTGGATTAAAGCTGTACCTTGCAGATGTGGCCAGAGGCAAAAAGAAAGCTTGATGTTGCAAATATATGAATACACTTGGTATGTGGAATGCCAAAAACATGAATTAAATGGAAAGTTGATATTGGCAGAGCAGAAATGCCAAGATTTGAAATTGACATTCTGAAACAGACTAGTATAGGTCACTTCACATCAGATGAGCACCAGCTTTTCTGTGGTGGACAGTCATAGGAGAAATGATGTAGCCATCATTTTCAACAAAAGGGTGTTAAACTCATTGCTTGGATAAACTCCAAAATGATAACATGATCTCAAGTTGAGTTCAAGGCAAGGTAATCAATATTATAGTGATCCAATTCTACTGTATACTCCAACCAGAGGAGTATAAGTCCTGGGTTGGCTTGGAAGAGAAGCTAAAGAGAAGCTAAAGTCCTGGGTTGGCATGCAACATCTTGTCAAAACATCTTCATCTCCATGGTCAGTGGGGCTGTGTCATGTTCACCGTTGTGATGTTTGATTTACATCGTAACGTTTCGCATGCCATGGTGCTGACGCGCGTTCCAGTTGGGAGGGAGCTGCTGGGAGACCTACCAGGCTGTCTATCTGTTTTCTTGGGGATGGAATGTGTTTGGGTTATCGCTGGTGTTCAAGGTCTTTTTACCCGTTGATTAGCTGAACTCGTTAGGGGCACCTGGGATGGGGAACTTGAAACGGTTGTACGGAGGGAGGGCTTACATTCGCACCGAGGGTTTTTAGTTTGTATTTGGCGCGCTTCTACTCATTCTCAGCTTTCTTTGTACTTGCACACTATTCTTAAATAAACCAGATTTGATTCAAGCTCCTGCTTGTGAGTCTGAGTGTGTTTTAGAATAGGCAATCATTACATAAAGCTGAGAATCTTTGTAATTCCCCTTAACTCCTTCCAAGGCCATTCCTTGCGAGGAAATTAGTTAGCAATGACTGAATTGAGACCAACATCCAAGGGGCTGGAACCGCAAGCTGGTCCAGCACCGAAGAGCCCCCTTTCCCCCGACCTTTCGTTCTACCAGAGGGGCTCCAGCTCAAGCCCTGAGCTGGGGGGGGGGGATCCAGCGATGAGGGAGAACCCAAGGAAGAGGCGGCTAGGACTTCATGGAAGTATCGGTTCCCCTTGACTCCCAAGGGAGAGTCGACCAAAGTGGCCCCAGAGAAACGACCGGACACCCGATGCGGGGAAGGTTCACTAACCCCCGAGAGGTTGAGAAGGTTGGAGGCGAAGGTGGAGTCAATGGAAGACCTGCTGAAAACCCTGTCAATTGCGTTGGGTGACCAGGGAAGCCGCGACGAGAGTCCTCACCCTCCACAGCCCTCGTCCCGTCCTCCTAACGGTCTGCGGCTGGTGTGAGGCCGGAGGAGACATCGCGACGGAGCCTCACCATGGAGAGGGTCCGCTGGGGTGTCCTGGGCCCCTGTTGCTCAAGTCGTGACTGAGTCCCCTCCAACCAGGAAGGTGGTGAAGGACTTTGCCATCAACTTTGATGGAGCCCCCACCAAGCTTTCCTTTTTCCTGACCAACGTGAGAAACTACATGAGGCAATACGGGTCGTGCTTCACCTCTGAAGAGGCGAAGATATCGGCCATCACCCCTAAGTTAAAGGGCAGAGCAGCGGACTGGTATGTCCAACTGACGCAAGCGGACGCTCCTGAGCTTGGGTCGTTCGACAACTTCATGTTCGCCTTGAAGCTGTTTTTTGAAGACCCCCTAGCCAAAGCCAGGGCTAAAGAGGCACTCAAGGAACTCACCCAAGGTCCCAGGTCAGTAGCTGATTATGCCCTCGAATTCAAAGCGTTGGCGGGCAAGGTTCCCAACTGGTCCCAATCAACACTCATTGAGAAATTCAAAGAAGGGCTCAATCGAGATGTCCTCAGGTGGGCGCTAGGCAGAGATGATCCGGAGTCACTGTACGAGTGGATCTGCCTGGCCAGAAAGGCTGAGCATGCCCAGCGCACCTACATGCAGACCCGTCGAACTGAGAAGACAACAATCCTATCACGGGGACCCCAGAGCAGAGCAACAGCTGCCCCATCGAGCCACTGAGCTGGAGATGAGGAGAGGGATCACTGCTATGCACGAGGGCAGTGCCTCCATTGTGGGAAGGGAGGCCATCAAGCCACTGATTGCCCGAAGCTCAAGTCCGGAGAGCGAACAACAAAAACCCTGGCTAAATCACCCCAGCCGTCATGCCGAATGACCACAGCCAAAGGCACCACTGATCTGGAGGAAGCCCTGTATCTCTATGCAGAGGTTGAAGAAGATGCAAAAGAGCTGGCGGGAAACGCCAGCCACCTGCCCTAAACGGCGCCCTGGGGCAGGTGGAGGAAGATGGGCATGAGGATGCTATGGTGAGTGCTGATTGCCCCACCCTGGCAGTGAAAGTAAAACTGGGCTCCCGCACCTGAACTACAGAAGTTTGGGCTCTGGTTGACTCTGGGTGTTCGAGATGCCTCATCCACCCTGATCTAGTGACTGCCCTAGACCTGCCCAGTTTCCCTCTCCAGCAGTCTTCAATTTTTACCCAGCTAGATGGGTAAGCAGTGGGAGGGGGTCCAGCAACCCATTTCACTGGGACTGTAGCCATGCAAATGGGCTGCCACAAAGAGGCTTTAAAATTCATCATTGCTCCTGTGGCTGACCCCCTGGTAATTCTAGGGATCCCTTGGATAACTTGGCGGAACCCCTATATAAACTGGAAGCACCGAACCCTTACCTTTAGCGATGGGTTTTACCAAGCCCCTCCAGTGGGGACTCCCTTAAATGGGGGGGGGGAGCCAGGGTTGCAATTGCAGCGCCGCGCCCCAACTTACCGCAGCTCGAAGGGCTACCGGATCACTACCGAGACTTTGCAGATGTTTTGGGGGAAATGGAGGCAGACCAGCTACCACCCCATCATAAAACTGACTGTGCAATCGAGTTGCTCCCCAACACACAGCTGCCTAAACCGAAAATTTACCCAATGACCAAAAAGAACTAGAGGCATTGCGTGAGTTCATTGACAAAAACCTGGCGCGAGGATTCATTGAAACTGCTAATTCCCCAGTGGGCGCGCCTGTGCTTTTCAGGGAAAAGAAAGACGGCACCCTCAGACTCTGTACAGACTATCGAGGGTTAAATTCAGTCTCCCTATGTAACAAATATCTTTTGCCTTTAATGAAAGACATGTTCGCCCACCTGTCAAAAGGGAAAATTTTCTCTAAACTTGACCTCTGTGAAGCCTACTTTTGCATACGCATACGGGCTGGAGACGAGTGGAAAACCGCTTTTAATTGCCCATTAGGCTCCTTCCAGTACAAAGTCCTCCTGTTTGGCTTAGCCGGCGCACCGGGTGTTTTCATGCAATTGATTAATGACGTGCTACATGATCACTTATTTAAGGGGGTCCTGGTCTATTTAGACGATGTACTAATCTACTCTGAAACCGAGGAGGAGCATGAACGCCTTCTTAGGCAGGTGTTAGAAAAACTAAGGGCAGCCAAGCTGTATGCCAAACTGTCCAAATGTGAATTCCACAAAACCCAACTAGACTATTTGGGCTATCGGGTTTCTGACAAGGGGATCAAGATGGACCCTGAAAAAATTAGGGCCATCTTAAATTGGGAACGCCCTCGCACCCGACGCCAGCTTCAAAGTTTTCTGGGGTTCAGCAACTATTACCACCAGTTCATCCAGGGGTTTGCTGAAATTGCCTTGCCCCTTACTGATCTGCTTGGCACAAAAGGGTTAGGGGAAACACAAAAGGTGAAACACCCCGGGGCATTGTTAAATTGGACTCCAGAGTGCCAAGCTGCATTTGAGAAACTAAAGACTTCCTTTACTGCTGAACCCATTCTGCGGCACCCTGATCCTGACCGCCCCTTTGTTGTCCAAGTGGATGCCTCTGACTTTTCTATTGGGGCTATATTGCTGCAAAAGGACTCTGCCGACATCCTAAAACCCTACACTTATCTGTCCAGGAAATTTTCCAAGACCGAGCACAGGTGGCAAGTTTGGGAAAAGGAGGCTTTTGCTGTCAAAGCTGCTTTAGAAACCTGGTGCCACCTCCTTGAGGGGGCCGCCTGTCATGAGTAAGGATGGCGAGCAGGGGGCTCCCATCCAGGCTGTAAAGCGCATGCGTAGTACTGAGGAATTAGGTAGCCATTCAAAGAGACACAGATCGGGCCCGCCTTAGCCTTTGGGGTTTAAATGTCTGGCTTTTTCCCACGCTTCTTCAGTTTGTTAGGATATTCTGTTATGTAGCAGTAATAAAACACTAGAGACCTATTCCTTCTCTCAGCGTGGTTCCTGGCTGTTAGGACATCAATCCTAACAAACTCCTACTCCCATTGAAAGAGGGAGGAACAAAGAATTTAAAGGGGAGACATTTGGAAATGTCTTCAGAAAACCAAGAAATTCGGCTCGCCATCCAACAATTGGGAGCAGCCCTGCAACAACACCAACAACAGGTAGATCTACAGGTCAACACATTACAAGCTGCCATGCTACAGCAGTTACAACAACCAGCTCCAATTAACCCACAACCGGTGCCAGCAGCAGCAGCAGCAGCTCCGCCAGTAGTCTTGAGATCCCAGGGCAGTCTACCAGAGAAGTTTGGAGGAGAAGCAGGACAGTTGAGAAACTTTCTCACACAGTGCACAATGTTTTTTGACAGCAGACCGGCAGTTTCCCACAGACAGAACCAGAGTCACCTTCATCTTAAGTCTGCTAAAGGGACTAGCAGCCAAATGGGCTATTCCCATGGTGGAGAACAACGACCCGATTCTCAACGACTACCAGAACTTTTTGGCAGGGTTCCGAGCACACTTTGATGACCCAATCAGAGAGGTCACTGCCAGCCGGGAAATTCGGAAGCTCAAGCAAGGTAACAAGAGGGTGGGAATCTACATTGCTGATTTCAAGTTGTTAGCAGGAGATCTGGACTGGAATGAGAGTGCATTAAAAGACCAATTCAAACAGGGGCTGGATGAAGAAATTAAGAATGAATTAGTGCGCCAGGGAACACCAGCTAACCTAGAAGCCTTATATCAGTTGTCTGTGGTCATAGATGCCAGGCTAGAAGAGCTCAGACAGATGCAGCCGGGGAGAGGCAGGGGCCTCAGGACGCTTCCAGGATTCCCAGCTCTCTCCGTAGCATCTACTCACTCAGGACCAGAGGAGCTGATGCAGATCGGGGCAAGCAGGAGGCTTATTTCCGAGGCTGAGAGACAGAGAAGGAGAGAGAGAGCCCTCTGTTTTTACTGCAGAGCCCAGGGGCACATGGTGAGAGCTTGCCCAGCGAGAAGCCAAGCAACTTCAGTAAGACCCCCAGGGCAAGCAGCTGAAACAAGAGCCATCTCCGCCTCTGCTTCCAACCAGGGAAACTCCGTCGGTCTCCCTCCACAGAGCTCAGCAGGGAGACCATCAATCAATTAAGGAGGGCTCATTCCGAGGATTCCAGGCAATCCTTTTACTACTTACCAGTAATAATGCACGTCAACCCAGAGCACCAGGTCAAGCTAGAGGCCATCGTGGATTCTGGAGCTTCAACCAATTGTATCGATGTGCAGACCGTACAAGACTTCAACATCCCGACCATAGAATTGCCATGTCCCATAGAAGTGGAGACCATTGACGGCCAGCCCCTCAAGGCAGGGCCAATTAGAAGGTTCACAGAACCGGTGCAACTGACAGTGGGAGACCACACTGAGTGGATCCAGCTTTATGTTACAGCATCGCTTAATGTGCCTGTAATCCTAGGCACGCCTTGGCTGAGGATCCACAACCCATGACCATCAAACAGCAGGCCACGGAGGTGTTTTCAAAACTCTCCATAGAGCTCTGAGAGACTACTGGTGGCCTAGGATGACTGCAGACATAAAGGGTTACGTTGCTTCTTGTCACACCTGCAGACGAGCCAAGCCTCTCCCAGGGAAGCCCACAGGACTCTTGCAACCCCTACCCACCCCCAGTAGGCCTTGGGATACAATCTCCATGGATTTCATCACTGATTTACCCCCGGTCCAGGGGCTGACTTCCATACTAGTGGTGGTGGACCTTTTCACAAAAATGGCGCATTTTATTCCTTGCAAGGGCCTCCCATCTGCACAAGCCACAGCACAGTTATTCATGGACCATGTTTTTAGGTATAGAGGCATGGTGAATCACTTGGTGAGTGACAGAGGCCCACAGTTCACTTCCAGGTTCTGGAGGGCCCTTTTCCAGTCATTAGGGGTCCAGATCCACCTGTAATCATCGCATCATCCTGCTAGTAACAGGCAAGCCGAGAAAATTAACCAATGGTTACAGCAGTATCTCAGGTGTTACACCACTTATCAGCAAGACAATTGGCCAGCCCTGCTCCCCATGGCAGAATTTACTTAGAACAACTCTGTGCAATCCTCGACCAAGATGTCCCCTTTCCAGGCACTCTACGGGGTTAACCCTCAGGTGTTGCCCACCTCCTCCCAGCATGGAGCTGTTCCAGCCGTGGCTGATTTTCTTAAAGAGCAACAAGCCGCACAGGAGTTGTTAAAGGAGCAGCTGAACAGGGCAAAGAGTGCTTACAAGAGAGCTGCAGATGCTCACAGACAAGAGGGGCCAGCGATTGCAGTAGGAGACAGAGTGTGGCTCTCTGCCAAGTTTTTGAACTCTACCAGACCCTCCAAGAAATTGGACTCTAAGTTTGTCGGCCCTTTCACTGTGGTACAGCAGATAAATCCAGTGGCTTATCGTTTACAGCTACCAGCATCCATGAAAGTCCATCCAGTGTTTCACAGATCATTGCTAGCCAAAGACCCTCCCCCAAGTGCCTTACGATCGCAACTGCCCCCCCCCCCCACCTCCAGTAATTGTGGAGGGGAAGGAGGAATACGAAGTTGAGGACATTCTGGACTCTAGGAGGAGGGGAAGGGGCATCCAATATTTCATACACTGGAAAGGGTATCCTGGAAAGAGCGCACGTGGGAGAATGCCAGAGATGTACATGCTCCAGCACTGGTTCATCGATTCCATCAGCTTTTCCCTCACAAACCCAAGCATCGCACTCTACCAGAGATTCCTCACTTGGCTGAGCAAGCAGAGAAATTCGTAAATTTGCACTTTCCACCCCCGCCTGAAGCCTTGACACCAGTTACAGAGGAGGGGGGCCCCACAGCCCTCCACCTCAGGCATGAATTTCCCAGGGGGGAGGGGGGACAACTCTTCTAATTATCTAGCTATTTTGCAGCAGCGGCCACCTGGGCCAGAAGTGTTATCAGACCTGGAGAGCAGCACTGATTTGTCCTTGGAGGAGTTTTCCTTTGACGACTTTCCATCGTTGCCCAGTTCCCATGGGACCTTAGAAGGAGACATAGACTCTTATCCAGCCTCTGGAAGGGAGGGGGCTGACATGGAATGTGAATCTGGAGGGGAGGGTGATGTCATGAGTAAGGATGGTGAGCAGGGGGCTCCCATCCAGGCTGTAAAGTGCATGCGTAGTACTGAGGAATTAGGTAGCCATTCAAAGAGACACAGATCGGGCCCGCCTTAGCCTTTGAGGTTTATATGTCTGGGTTTTTCCCACGCTTCTTCAGTTTGTTAGGATTTTCTGTTATGTAGCAGTAATAAAACACTAGAGACCTATTCCTTCTCTCAGCGTGGTTCCTGGCTGTTAGGACACTGCCTACCCATTCGAGGTTTGGATGGACCACAGAAATTTGGAAGCTCTCCGCACCCCCCGCCACCTAAGCCCCAAGCAAATTCGCTGGGCTCAATTTTTCAGTCGGTTTAACTTTCAACTGAAGTTCATACCCGGCAAGAAAAACTTTCTCGCGGATGCTTTTTCCCGCTTGCCGCAAGATTTTGACCACACCCCTCAAGTAATTGGTACTGTTCTCTCTTCCCCCCAATTGGGACTGGCTGCTGTCACCCGAAGCTATACCCGTGCTCTGCCTGCACTAAGCACCAGCCCAACTCCGCCCCGCAAGCAGCTGCTCCCTTGTCAGTTACAATCAGACTTTCTGCAAGCAGTGAAATCTGACACTTGGTTGCTGGCTAATCGAGACAAAGTATCCTTTAAGGACGATCTCGCATGGGTTGGCCACCGCCTTTATGTACCTGAAACATTACGAGCTTCCATGTTACAATGATTCCATGATGACAAATTGGCGGGCCATTTTGGGTTCGTCAAAACCCTGCATCTCGTGCGCCGCCAATTTTGGTGGCCCTCCCTATGGCGGAATGTCAAAGACTATGTTGCCTCTTGCCCTGTTTGTGCCATGTCCAAACGAAAAGTGGGAAAACCACAAGGTCTTCTCCAACCTGTCGCTAACCCATCTCATCCCTGGGTTGAGATTTCTATGGACTTTATCGTGGACCTGCCACCCAGTCAAAAGAAAACTGTCATTTGGGTGGTTAAAGACTTTTTCTCCAAACAAGCCCATTTTATTCCATGCGCCTCCTTGCCGTCTGCTCAGCAGCTGGCTCGCCTCTTTCTATGCCACATCTACCATCTACATGGCTGCCCCTCCCGTTTGGTGACCGACCATGGGACACAATTTACCTCCCAATTTTGGCGGGCTTTTTTGAAACTCAAAATTGGCACCGAACAGGGGTTGTCAACGGTGTTGCATCCGGAGACGGGCGGATCTACTGAAATTCTTAACTCCACCCTGGAGCAATTCCTTCGCTCCTACACCAACTACCACCAGGACAACTGGGTTGAACCTCTGCCCTTTGCAGAGGTTGCTTACAACAATGCCGTTCACCAGAGCACTGGGCAGGCCCCTTTTCATGTTGTTTTTGGCCAGGACTTTGTTCCCATTCCTGAATTGCCTCAATCCCCCCCTACCTCCTGCTCAGCTTATGATTGGGCTGTGCAACTAGCTGCCTCCTGGCCGATCATTCGGCAAGCTCTGGACGATGCCCAGGCTTCCTACAAACATCATGCTGACAAACGCCATTCTCCCCACCACGCCTTTAAAGTTGGGGATCTGGTTTACCTCTCCACAAAGTTCATAAGGTCCCCTCAACCTTCAAGGAAGCTGGCCCCTAAGTTCATTGGCCCCTTCCCCATTGTGTCTCTTATCAATCCTGTTACTGTCAAACTGGACTTGCCTCACAATTTAAGATGTTTGAACCCTGTTTTCCATTGCAGCTTGCTCAAGCCGGCTCACTCCTCCGCTCGCTGGCATCTCCAGCCTCCTCCACCTCCACCGATCATGATTGATGGCCAGCAACATTTTGAGATCAAAGAGGTCATCGACTCCTGCAAGCTTTGCAATTCCCTGCAGTACCTAGTTTGCTGGAAGCACTTCCCCACCCTGAGTGGGTGCCTGCTCATCACGTCAATGCTCCTGCCTTAGTTCGCCGCTTTCACCTTACTTATCCTTTCAAGCCTGCTGTTTGACTCTACCTTTCACCATTGTTACTTTTACTGGTTTTTTGGGGGAGGGGTGGTATGTCATGTTTGCCGTTGCGATGTTTGATTTACATCATAACGTTTCGCATGCCATGGTGCTGATGCACGTTCCAGTTGGGAGGGAGCTGCTGGGAGACCTTGTACCAGGCTGTCTATCTGTTTTCTTGGGGATGGAATGTGTTTGGTTTATCGTTGGTGTTCAAGGTCTTTTTACCCGTTGATTAGCTGAACTCGTTAGGGGCACCTGGGATGGGAGGTTGTACGGAGGGAGGGCTTACATTCGCACCAAGGGTTTTTAGTTTGTATTTGGCGCGCTTCTGCTCATTCTCAGCTTTCTTTGTACTTGCACACTATTCTTAAATAAACCAGATTTGATTCAAGCTCCCGCTTGTGAGTCTGAGTGTGTTTTAGAATAGGCAATCATTTCTTCTGTGTCTTTCAATCTTGAAAAAAATCAGTCTGATGAAAGACCAACCACTGGAATATCAGGGGACTAATATTCCCATGTACAAATCAAGCAGGTCCACAGAAGTTGTGTGGATTCTCCCCTCCACAAAAATCCACTTGTATGGATTTTGTGCCTCAGTTCCTCATGCCTCAGAGGTTTGTTACTCATCAGAGTTCATTTGTTTTTTACTGGGCCCATAGCTGAGACATGGTAAAAAGTATGCTGCAGACTCAGTGGATTTTTTTTTAATCAGCATACTTTCTTCCCATCTCACAGATGAGAGGAAAATACATTGCTGCTACTGTGTGGCTGAGCCCTAAAAATGAAATCAACATTTCTCCCTGAGTACTAAAGTTTATTCAGGCCTTATTGAATGAGAAGAAGGCTCTTTCACTAGAAATGTTGATTACAGATGCTTCCTGACTGGTGAATAAATTGAGATTTAAATTGCTTTTGAATTAAATTCCAGCCACCTTGCTGTAGATATCCTCAGGTCTTTTGCCTGCTTAGTTTAGCTGCTGGGGCATCAAGAAGAGAACTCTCCTGTCCCAGGCCCTCTGAGGATTACATGTACTGTACTATAATTTATGGGATAATTATAAGAACTAAAGAGGGCATATATTTATGCAGGGACATCTTCATTTTGTGAGAAGTCAAAGTCAACACAGAAGGAATTTTATTTAAGGCAAAATCTGGACATAGGTCAGAATTCAAACATGAATTCTAGGAAAAATGGGAAGGGAGGAAGGGAGGGAGACAGGATATGGCCCTGATCTTGGAGAATTCTGCAAACATTTCTTCATATTTCTCACACCCATTTTTTTTATTCTATTCTTCAAAATGATATAAGAGAACATGATATCTTCAAGCTAATGGGAAGCTTGGGAATTACAATTGCAGCTGGAATGCATCTCCACTGAATGGGAAGTTCTTCTATTATCTAGAGTAAGTTCCAAGATGATTTAACCAATTCCAATACATATATTCCTTAGTATCAGCTCATTGCCTGTAAGCCAGCTGAGCATTACTAAACAGAAACTTTGAATAGGTGGTCAGGGACATTAGCTCACATTAGGGAAGCATTACATTTGCAGATGTCCAAGAATTCCTTGAAGCGGCCTCTCTCTCTTTTTTTTTCTGTAAAATGGTGGCCAGTTGTACACTTTGGGAAATACATAGGCCAGATATGATGTAATTCAATGCTGTGCCGTTTGCCTCTGAGGTTAACCATCTGAAATACTCTACTTCTATGGACAAAAACAAATCATTACTGTGAAGTCCTTGGTGCTCTCTGAGCTTGGTTGTGTGCTTGCAGACATTTCATTACTCAACCAGGTAACATCATCAGTGCTGGTGGGTGTGGGGTTTGCTTCCTGTATATATACAGTAGCTTGCCCTGCCAGTGTTGGTGGGGGTGTGGTTTTCTCCTTGGTAGCTCCTTGATTAGGGTTTTTTAAAGATTTTTTTAATCCCACCTTTATTATTTTTATAAATAACTCAAGGTGGTGAACATACCTAATACACCTTCCTCCTCCTATTTTCCTCACAACAGCAACCCTGTGAGGTGAGTTGGGCTGAGAGAGAGTGACTGGCCCAAGGTCACCCAGCCGGCTTTCACACCTAAGGTGGGACTAGAATTCACAGTCTCCTGGTTTCTAGCTGGTGCCTTAACGACTAGACCAAACTGCTTGATTGTTTGCCTGGTGTTAATCCCTGTTTATCTGGGTGTTGGCTGCTGGAGAGGATGTGTTCTGGTCTTTTTGTTTCCTTCTTTGCTTTTTAATTGTCTCTTTTGAATGGTGTGTAATGTGGTTTATTTCTATATGTCTATTGATAGCTGATTTGTCTGAATGCCAAGCTTCCAGGAATTCCCTAGTATTTTTGGATTTAGCTTGGTCTAGGATGCTCACAGTTTCCCAGGTGAAACTATGGTTGAGTCTGTCCATGTGTTGTGAGGTTAAGGAGTTTTCATCATGTCTACTGACTGCTAGTACATATATTCTCTTTTATTGGAACAGATCATTACACTGTGTATGAACTGTTTGGGTGAGTAGATGTTGGGCCTCCCTTTCCTTAGAGTCATTCTTTTTGTGACTGACACTCATTGTGGTGACGAAGCTTGACAACATTGACCTGGTCCCCTTTCAAGAAACATCTTGAAGCAAACTTTAGAATATTTTCCCGTGATAACCTCCTTACTTGACTAACTCATGGTAATTTAATTTCCCTTTCCTCACTGCTTTCCTGGTTAAATGCTCTGCCTAACCCCATGGAAATTTGTTCTGTCTTATCTTGGGGGGAGTAAATTTGCGGGGGGGGGGGATAAGGACTTATGGGGCTGAAGTTTTATTTTTCACTGGCTTTTCCTTATTGCATATAATTCCATGCTCTGTCAATATATAAAGATTACTTATCTGTAAGCTCTCCTAAACACCAAATATTTTTAGCTGCAACTTGTAGCTATGTCCTAGCCTTCTAAGCCTGAATGAGCTCAACATCATTCTTGCATTTTAGCAATTTATCCTGAGTACTGCATTATTTTTCTATTAAACTGAAAGCTACTCAGGGCATGAACTGAGTCTCTTATGGGCTGTGTAATGTGCTATGTATTCTCAAGGCATTCCATAAATAATTATGGAGCAGTTTGATTTCATTAATCCAAAACTGTCTAAATATAAATGTGTCTTGGATGGCTACATTTATGTTCCCACTTTATCTGAGCCTGGTCATTAAGAGCACTAAAAGACATTTATTTAAAGATTACTGATTGGAGTGTCTGGCAGCTCATCTTTGGATAGAAACACATTATATACTATTCTTACGGGATTGAAACAAAAAAGAATGAATCTTTGCATGATCAGATTAAACCACCATCACAACTGTGGTCCTTTGATTAAATCAAGCTCAGAAGATTAGAATATTAAAACAACTATGGTGTGAAATTAAAATCTTTTCATTTATAAGGGGAAGTGTTCCAGGCACACAGACAACTAGTTATGCAGGAGTGGAATAAATACAAACCAGAATGTTAGAAGGGCCCCTAGAGAGCCAATAATTCTGCAAATATAACTCATTCAGTGTATTCAGAAAAAAACACCATATTTAACCAGTTTTCAGACATTTATTTGCATACCTTTCTTTATTAGGACTTTTCCCTTTTACTTTGATTCTTCTATGGATGTAGATCCAATACAATCCAACTGAATTTTTATGTAAGTGTGTTTATTAACAGTTTGGTTAAACAGTTGGTATGGCTGTCCAACTAAGCTTTTAAAGTGTTTTGGAAGGCTAGCAGGATTGGGGCCATCTAAATTCTGGAGGGTGGGGGTATACTGTTCCAAAGAACAGGCATCCTAACAGACAGGGCACTTCTCCTGAGTCCCACTATATGCCATTGTTTCATAGAAGGGACCTGAAGCATGCCCCATCAGATTTCATGGGATGGGTAGAAACAATTGGAGATAGCAAGTCTCACAAACAATCTGGCCAGGAAAGAGGTAACTTGCACCTTGAATTGCACCTTGAAGCTTATAGGGAGCCAGTGCCGCTCATGCAGTGGTGGTGTTACATGGCTGTACAATGGTGTGCCCTGAACTACCTGTGTTACTGAATCCTGGACCAACTGTAGCTTACAGATGATTTTCAAGAGCATCCCCATGTACAGTGTGTTGCAATGGTTCAAGTGGGAGGTTATCAAGGTATGAGTGACCCTAAGCAGGAGCTTCTGATCCAGGAATCAATGATATTAGTGCACAAGATGGATTTGTGCAAAGACTTGGCCACAGCTGCCACTTGCTCTTCCAGCAGGAACTAAGAGTCCAAGAGGACACCCAAATTACACATCAGTTCTGTCTAGGTGAATGCAATCCTATCCAGAAATAAAATGGAAAGTCTCCAAATCCAGGGGGCCCTAAAACCCATAGCCACTCAGTCTTGCTTGGGTTAAGCTTAAACTTGTTCTTTTCCAACCAGATCCCCACTGGAAAAGAACCTTGACAGTATTACTTGGTCAGCCTAGGGTAGAGACCTATTACTGAGTAATATGTACCAATGATACTTAACCCTGTGCCCTCAGATGACCTCACCCAAGTGGCTTCTTGGAGACGTTAAATAGGAGTGAAGAGACAGTACAGCCTTAATGAACTCTGTAGACCTTTCTCCTCCTATGAACACTGACCGGAACTGGCTTCAGAAGAACTACTGCATACCTTGGCCCCCACTTCCAACTCCAGCAGCCCAAAAGGTATAAAAGGCCAATGAGAGATCCAGCCCCATCCCCCTCCTGCCAAAAGTCAAATGTGATCAATACCATCTCAGTACTATGTCCTGGTCTGAAACCTGACTGAAAAAGATCCAGATAACTGGTTTTCTCCAGGACCCTATGGAGCTAGAAACCTATCTTCTCAACAAGGAGACAGGATGAAAATTGTCTAGTATTGTTGGATCTAGGGATGATTTTTGTGGAGGGGACATAGATGTGAGCAGCTTTATCTAACAGATGCCTCAAATAGTCTTCCCAGTATCCCTGAAGATGTACCCCTGGCCCCTTCCCACCCAGGAGGGACTGGTCACCTAGAACAGGGCCACTGGCTGGCTATCTATAAAAACAGTAAGAGTGGAGAAATAATCATATTTCATCACTCTTATTGCTATGAAGTAATCCTTAATAAAGGCTTTTACTCATGCTTGATCAGATTTGTTCTTCATTTTCCTCCAGCAGCATTCAGGATATCTCTTCTATTGCTTCATCTCCTGAAGCACTTCTGAAACCTTTCAGAGATCAATTGATCAATCTTTCTGGACTCAATGAGCAGAAAGAGTCCACACAGGTGTGACCTGATCCAAGGCTGCCACCCCCTCATTCCAGGCAGTAACTAAGTTCTCAGTTAAACAAACTCAAGTTCCCTCTGGAACACAACAGGGTCTGCTAGGCACCTGGGACAGACTAATCAAACAGGTCCTTCCTCCCTGTAGTGGGAGAAGCTTCAGAGAACTCCAAAGCCAACAAATTTAGGTTCACAGATGAATACTCTGATCATAAATTCACAAGTTTGGGGTTCAATATCATTGGTACACTGATGATATCCAATCATATATTTCAACCCTGGGCCGGTCAAGTGAGGCTGTCAAAGTTCTGTCCTGAAGCTGAGGCTGTGCAGGTTTGGATGGGGAGGAACCATCTCTGATTCAATCCTACAGAGACCAAATGGCTGTGAATGTTTGGGCTGCCCAGATCTGGGAATATTCCATCTCTGACCTTGGATGGGGTGGCACCTTGGATGGGGTGGCACCTTGGATGGGGTGGCACTGCCCTTGAAGACCACCTAGAAGCTTCAGCTGGTCTGGAATGAAGTGGCATGGGCAGCAATGGGCATGCCTGGGTATGCCCATATAACACTTATACTTTGCAAGCTACACTGGTTGCCAGGTTGTTTCTGGATGTGATTCAAGGTGCTAGTCATTACGTTTAAAGTCCTGCATGGCTTAGGGCCTGATTACTTGAGGGACCACCTGTCTCCTATAGTATCTGCCTGGCCAAATTGATCTGGCAGGGTTGGCACACCCTGGGTTCCTTTGATTAAAAAATGCTATCTATCAGGACCCTGGAAGTGTGCCTTTCCTGCAGCAGCACCTGCCCTCTGGAATCCAGATGGTTCCCACCCCACTGGTGTTTCAAAGGGCCTGGTTTTTTGTCATTCTTGTCATCTTTATTCTTCATTTTTGTCTACCATTATGTTTTCCTTGATTTTATTGGTAGCTGCCCAGAGAAGCTGGGAGTCATGTATCATCATCATCATAATCATGTCAAAATTTGTATAAAGTTTGCAGTAGTTTTGCTATAATCAAATTGTTTTAAGCCTTACCAATTTTCTAGGATCTAAGTGGATTTAATAGTGGAATCAAGATTAGTATGTTGAAGAAATTCTTACTGGTATATAATCACTTTCTGTCTCTTAGTCTGATGACAATAATCCTTTAGGTTCTCTAAGTAGTTTTGTAAGTTTGCTCTCTTTGTACAAATTTAACTAGAAAAGCTATAATCTGAAGACAGGTGAACCATTCCTCAAATTTCCAAGGAAAACATAGTAAAGTGTTAAGTTTGAATCCTGATGAGTTATATAGACACATCTGTTCAGTTTTATTGATATGTTACAAAAGTGACTTGCCATTTCCTTGTTTTGGGATGTGTTTTTGATATCTCAGTCTAGCCTATTGGTTAGAACTTCCAGATGGTCCTCCATCCAAATACCAATAAGTCTGACTCCGCTTAGCTTATCCTTCAGCCAAGGTCAGCTAAAAAAAAAAGTTGTTTTGAATGGATTGTTTTACTCTGTGAGTAAATGGTTCCATTTCTTCTTTATCTGAAGGCAAGGTCAATTCATTAGTAATTGTAATTTTTATAAATCCAGGTAATTGTATTTTTATATATTGTATTTTTATATATTAATTATATTGTATATTTATTGTTTTATTGATTACTTTGTTGTAAACTGCCCAGAGTCCCTTTGGTGGGAGGAGATGGACAGTGACAAATTTGATAAACAAACAAACAAATAAATAAAAGTAGTAGCTAAGATTCTCAAAGGTACAGAAATAGTGGAAGGCTGTATTGTTCAGATTGTTGAATTCATTCAAAGAAGTGCAGATTTGAATTTCATATAACTTAAAGTTAACAAAAAACAGCCCAATATATTGACAAATTTAAATTTAAATTGTGCTGCCAAGCTTGGAAAGAAAAGTTTGCTTGAGAACACTTTGAATTGCTACTAAAAGATAGCCAAGTAAGTCTAGGGAAAGCCAAATCCTATGAATTGACTCATGTGTTACTGCAATTCTAGAGCTCTTCTTAGAAAACGCATAATTAGAAAAGGAAATGCAAATATTATATGTGCATAGTGAAGTTGTTATTAGCGTATTTGGGAAGAAACCAACATAAATTATTTGTGTAACAGGGGATCTTTATGTAACTCTATTTTATGTAGTGAGTATAAATTATGGATAATATCAGACCAGGTTATAGAGATTCAGTACAAACTGATATTCACAAATTGTAATACTACCAGAATAATATTAGCCCAATTTTTTTACGGGCTATGTTGAGATCTATGGAGACCATTCTAAAGTGATACTCAGCATCAGGTTCACTTCCCAAAAAATGTTCAATCTTCTCAATAGAGCTTCATGACGCTGTCGCTTAACATGGAAAACTGAAAGGCTGCATTCCCACATCTCCTGTCAAAAACACTGAGTACAACTGCCTTCCCTGGCTACTTCTCTTTGATGGAAATCTCCTTTGTGTATTTGCATGCATGCGCAGAAGACAGAGAGGGCTGTGAAGCACTGGGTTACATTACATGGCAAAGTCTTTGCTGCAGTATAGGGGCATTTGGTTGAAGTCTCAGTGGGAGCACCCCTTCAGGGCTTCATATCGGCCTAATGCTCAGCAATCTATTTTATTAAAAGTACTGAATATACAAGGGAGAACACTATAAATGTATAACAACTGCTCTCTCATACACCTGGAGAAGGACACCCATCAGTAATTCATGAGGATCGTGCTGATAATACTAATTTAGCAGTTGATCAGTTCAGAATAATCGTTTATAATAAGCAGTTGAAATACATAAAGCATTGCTTGTTGTATTAGAATAGGTTTAAATATTCCTTAAGGTATCAAACATGTCTTTGTAAACTATGTTTCCCATTCTCAGCAAGCAGGAGTTCATGGCTTCGTGTGGGGGAACAGCCGAGCTTCTCGCTCGAGTGTGTTGAATTTTTCTAGTTCTTTCTAGGCTTTGAAAGATGACAAAACTATTTCTTTGGTTACACAAAATCTGACATTTAATCAAGGACTGTGGCAAAAAGGTCATTTTAGGTATTAGATGGCTTTTTAATTCATATTTCGAGTCACTGGATGGCATAATTAAGGATGCCGCTGTATTCCAGCCTTTTCCAAAGCAGCCAGATGCATTGAGGTAGTATTTTTAGTCACCAGCACCCTTGAGATAGAAGGGATCAGTCAAATGCCAGTTTTGCATGTAGTTGGTCATAAATGTGTTTAATCTGATTTCTGCAGTAATCTATGCATGGCATTTGCACTAAAATATGCATTTTTCCATCACAAAAGATATAATTTCATTTTGAGATGACAACTGCTCATAATATTTGGGGGAAATTCCAATTCGTTTTTAAAATTATTCTGGGAAGTACAGATAAAGTTATTTGAAACTGGCAAAGAACAATTTACTCAAACATCCTTAGTTCCAACTTATCTCACCTATCCATAGTGGTAACTGATAAAGGATGGCTGAACCTAGAATAACCTGTAATAGGACAGGTTTTCTTTGATACTACTGTTCTCCTGAGCAATAGGAAAGCTTATTTTCCTTTTGTTCTGCTAACTTTTTAGCAAACTCTGAGCCACACACACACACACACACACACACACACACTTATGGGTCCTAGTGTCTAAGAAGATCATGACAAAGGTTGATCTTGAAAGGCTAAGTGGGATATCTCCAAGAAATCCCAGGGCTGTAGGCTAGACTGGTAAATTGGAAAAAAAATTCTTACAGTAAGCTATAATAAGCAACTTCTATATTGTTTTTCTAAAAAAAATTATGGATGTATCTAAAATGTCACCCGAAGTGTGCTCAAGTTGAAATAGACTTTACCTTTCTCAGGATGATTCATGGTGATACCATCAGATCTTGATGAATGTTCTCTCGCGGGTCATTCTAATGTAGCGTGGGAATCTGGTTTCTGATTTAGAAAGTTTGGATGGACATGTCCTGCCCTACCTAGCCTTCTGTTTTGCATGAATGGAGTGGGAAACACCCCTCCCTCCATCACTGGCTCTGAGCAACTCACTGCCCTTAGTGCTATAGACTGTTCACCTGTAAGATTGAACTGTCAGCCTGGCTAGCATCTGCAGGTGGAAACAGATGGTGAAGTTTCATCATGTCCTTCACTCAGGAAGCAACATGGCTTGAGCTGACCTTGACTATCATACATAAAAGTAATATGCTATCCTGAATTGGCTTATAACTGAATGATATATACTGGGATTATTTTGTTCAGTGTACTTTGAATTTCAATTAAGGTACAAGATAGTTTGGTACACAGCACAATGTGATTCAAAGTTGTAACTAAGGAAAATTGTTGCTCTAGCAATGCACCCATCAACTTTTGAAAGAGGTGAAAATTGTCAATAATCAAGAAACAACAACTTACTAGTTACTGTAAGCTTATTTGTAGAGTTACATAGCCATAGCTATTAAATGCCAACATTCCTATTAAGTTCTCAGCCTATCATTATTAGTTTACTTACGTCATCTATGCACTACTTCTAGTTCTCAGTAATTTATTTTTCAGCCAACTGCTCAAATGACTCATCAACAGGAAACATGGTAAAAAACCTTAAAAAAAAAAGCATTTGTGCCAAAGAATAGAAGGCAGCACAGTATGTGAGATACAAGATCATTTTTCAGTAAAGATGTTTACTTACATTTTCTCTGCTGCTACGGTAACTGAAAAGCATTGTTGTTTTTAGTCAGAGCTCTTAATGCATCATAGCTGAAGTATTAGCATTTTAATATATGAATATCAGAGAGCACATATGTGTTAGACACTTGTTCTGCTCGTTGCCAGATGCAGAATTGTCTCTTCAGAAATCATGTGGCATCTTAAAACCATGTGCTGCTGCTTTTTTTTTTTTAAGATTAGGCTAGATAAAAGAGTAGTAATGAATTAACCCACTGCACTCTGTATTTCCCAGTTGTGGAGACGATAATCCATTGGGCAGCATTGGGCTTTGGGGTTTAGTGACTGTGGTCTAGACAACAGATTTCCCAACATTTTGTCAGCAACTGTGGCTGGCATCTTCAGAGGCAAGGTGGTCTGCTATGCTCTGAAGATGCCAGCTATAGTTGCTGCTGAAATGTCAGGAAATGTGTTGTCTAGACCATGATCACTAAACCCTGAAGCCCAACACTGCCCAACAGATACTGGCCATGAAAGCCTACACTACTATAAAGCATTGTTTGAAAATATAACATCCAGCTGTTAAAATCAAGCTGTTTCCATATTTTGTGAGATCCACAGATCCCTTAGTAAGTGGAATACAGAACGGAAATCAACTAGACCATCTTTAGATTAACTAGGCTAGAAAGATTTTACACTGTTGAATCAGGCAAGAAAAATCAATCAAGACAAATTAGATAGAATTATCTAGTATAGTGGGAGAGTATACATCCTTGAATAATACAGCCCCAGCAAGAGCATATGGACATAAATCTTCTTTTATTAAACAGCATCTTACTGTTAATTATGGTATTTTCCAAAGCCTTTAAAAAGCAACAGGAATTGTGTTGAACACCAGAAGGAAAATTCCCAAATCTATATTGAGGTTTTGGTGGTGTTGTTCAGTCTTTCTGTCTCTTGCCATTCTGACTCTTTACAGTTCCATTTTTGCCAAGACTGTCTGTCAAAAACTGTGTCTTTGAATTTTTGTATGCTCTTGCTTGTGCCATCAATGACAATATCTAACAAGCTTGTCTTCTGTCAGCCTCCTTTTTGACTGCCTTCAATTTTTTCCAAGCATCAGGATCTTTGCCAATGAATTATGCCTTTGCAAGAGTCGTATTGAGGGACTACCCTTATTAGGCCAACTGATAGCTGCACGTTTTTGAATATCTGTGAAGTGAAGCAAAGAAAATAATAGCAGTTTTATGAATCTTTGATGATCTAAAGCTGGTCTGGGTGAAAATACATAGAATCCAGGGATTGCTGTTGGAAATGTTGTTAGTTAGCCATTAAGGTGATCAAAGTAAGGTCCCAGTTGTAATTTTGCAGATGAATAAAATTTAGGATTTGAAGAATGTGATGATTAATTGATTATGTACAATCAAGTAGGTGATGATTCTTAGACAGATTTTCTCCAAGACACTCTTGTCTCCAACCTTCAGAATTTCTAATGGTCTTCCCATTGCCACTGTAACTGAGTCTGTCTTGCTGCTGTTCATCCTTTTTTTCCTCTTTCCTTCCACCTTTCCCAGCATTATAGATATGGCTAAGTATTGGTGTAGTATTGGAAATGCAAAAATAACAGGTAAATTTTAAAAAAAAGGTTTCTTAATGTTGCAGTTGCAATCCAGTTGGGTCTGGAATACATATGTACCAAAAAAGAAAAAAGAAAAAAAAAAGTGAGCAGCAAGCTTTGGTGAAATGAAATTTAGTACCTTCACCTTCTCCTTTTCTTCCTTCTCCTTCTTTTGTTCATGCACAGTCCAGACCCATCTACACTGCAACTGCTACATAAAAGAATCAGCATCTGTTTATTAAAATTTATTGAATGTTTTTTCATTTCCAATACTATACCAGAGAGGACATTACCCATATCTAAATCATTACAGCCCAAACAATAAAATCCTCCCAACTAAAAATGTTAATGAATTTTAAATTCCACCCACATCAGATAAAAGTTTGAAAGAAAAGAAAAAGGGAATTTCTAAAAATGTATAGATACCTATATACAGCTGTATAATGGATCTCGTTCAACTATTTTCAATATAAAAGGAGTTCGAATTTTATAAATGAAATAGCAGTGTATCATTTCTGTGTCATATATCATTACCCATTCAAACCATGCATCACAAAAGATAAATAGTACACTACAGAAGGGAAAGATGAAACTGCTTGTGTATGAAGTGTCAAAGGAGACTTTGGTAAAATACCAGAATCTACAGTTCCTGTTATAGTGAGACACAAAATGTCATAACAGACCATTGAGATCTAATATGAGATTCTATGTGAGGAAAAAATCTATTTCTAAAATATTTTTCATTGCTCTTTTCCTTGTTTTTTTTTTTTTTTTGAATAATAGCTTAATTGTCATCATTTAAGGCATGTGGTATATTTTGAGGTATATTTGGGGGTTTTGAGAATACTGGGATAGACCATATGTAATCACCAAATATATTGATAGAAAAGAAGAATTGAGGCAGTTTTTAAAAGTTCTTCTATGGTCCCATACTTGTTTTGCATTATCTTCAGAAAGTCAGATAGATCCCTACAGGAAACCCACTTAACTTCTTGTAGTGGAGGTAACATAACAGCCAACATGACTAGTATGTCTAGTATTCCTCTTGAATTATTTGATCCACTTTTAAACCTTCCAGCCATCACTATGTACTTCAGGAAGTACTTTCTTATATTCTTTTCCATACTGTAAGGATTGCCTACCCTAATAGACTCAGACTCACAAGCAGGAACTTAATGATATCTGATTTATTAAAGAATAGTATGCAAATACAGAGAAAGCTGAGAATGAGCAAAAGTGCGCCAAATACAAACTAAAAACCCTTGGCTCAAACATAATCCCTCCCCTCGCCCTGCCGTTGCAAACTCCCCCACCCCCACCCCCAGGTGCTGGTAACCGTTTCTGCTGATGTCCTGGGAAAGGAACCTTGAACACACGAGATAACCCAAACACATTCCAATCCGGCTACTAACACATAACAATCCCACGAGATGGAATCCTCCTCCCCTCCCAGACGAAACACGCATCAGCCAAATGACATGCGAAACGTTACGATGCAACGGTAACATTGGAACGGTGAACATGACACATACAGCTTCAGTGAATAATCTTGGGTTCTAGGAGAGAGAGACAGAGAGAGAGAGACATATCCTAGCCATGTTTTTCACATTATGTATAGTTTTCTGCATCTACTTTACTCCTTATGCATGCTTTTTTCTATGGCAAAATGCTCTAAGTAACATGTTTCCAAGGCTGGAAAAAAGGAGAAAAGAAGTAGCATAACTAATCAGTAGGGATTCCGGGCAGCCCAAGAACACCCTTAAATACAGCCAAGCTGCTACCTGCTTTTTCTCATGCCTGAAGGAAGACTTTCCCTAAATCTTTGCATGTCTTGAAAGCTAGGAAATGAATGATTGCCTTGATCTTTCAGATCTGTCTTTTCTTTAAGATGTTCTTCCAAAGTTTGGTTTTAAGTGTTCTCGCCTTTGAGCAGATGGCACCCAAGGATAGGTCCTTCCTGTAATGGTACCCCATTTTGGATAATAGCAGTGATAAATCTTCCATTCTTATTCTTTCGGTTGCCAAGTCAAAACCGTCTCTTTTCTCCAAGGGTTTCATGGAGGAAGGTTTTCTTATCACCGTCCTATTGTTGCTTTAATTTCTTTGGAAGCCAAATCCTGCGCTTTGACGTTTAAATAACTGTATCTGGATTTTATGTTTAAGAAAAATATTTGTTTTGTAAGTTGCAATAAAAAAGGTGAATGTGTAAAATGCTGAAATGCATTTGATGCCGAGATTATATTATGATGTCTGTGATGTAATGCTGCTGAGATTATGCTATGAATGTGCTATATTGCAGCTAGCAGTGAGATTCACCTTTATACAGAGCAGTGCAGAACCTATTCAGTTTATGAACAAAACCAACCGGCATGCTCCGTTAATAATAAATAATAAAGTCAACAGCTCCTACAGTAGGTGCGGTACTGATACTTTACTTGGCAAGAGTGCTCAGAGCAAGGGTTGCATGATCACAATTGCATGATCAGATAAAATCTAGTATAAACTTAGGGACAGGATGCTTAATTCTTAAATAAACAGAGCATGCCAGCAACAGTCAAACTGAAATTAACAAGGCCTACCATGATAGTAAGGTCTGTGGGTTGTAGCTTCAATGCCTTTGGGGAGCCAACTAATTTGTATTCATTGTATTTATTCAGTCTGAACAGTATTTATTACTGCCTGTCTAGTTTTCCAATTTAGGGAAGGTGCACTTATGATAATAGAACTGCTCATCATTGCAACTCTTTTAGCAAGCTCTCATCTCTTTTCTCTTGCTTGTTGTCAGAACATACGTAGGTAGATGTTTACTTCTTAGAATTGGCATGGTTTTCTGGGCTATGACCTGAGATCTTTGCCCCCAATTCTGTAACTGCTTACAAGGAGTTCTTAGAATGTAAGCAATTTTTTCCCCTAAAAATGGGGCACATCTTTTGGAAAATAGAAAGATACAAGATGCAGGGCATCATGACCAATTGGAGCCCCTGCCCATGGGAGTGAGGATGTTAAGGTTACATGTAATGGAGGACAGGTAGGGGTATCCTAGGTTTGATCAACAATATTCTTTGCTTTTGCACACATATGTTAGTGCACATTAGCTTTTGATCAAACTAAAGACAATATGTATTTACTCTCATATTGAGTACATTCTGGATGCTGAGGGTCTGTAGGCAGAAATCAAGTACAAGGGCACCACAGTATATCTGAAATGCTGTGTGAAATTCTTTTTTCTATGAATGGTAAAATGGATTGAGCTTCATGGACATAGCCATGTACTTTTCTTGGGAACAGTACAGTACAGTAAGAAGTGGTTTGCCATTGCTTTCTTCTGGAATGTTTTTTCGACTCTCTGGTCTAGCCTACAGCCATGACAATTCTTGGTGGTCTCCATTAAGGCACTAATCTTATTTAGTTTTTCAGGGCTGTGCTGTGAATTAATCCATTGCTCTATATCTTAACTAAATGAATTACCAAAAGCCATAAGGGTTGAGCTTATAGTTAGCAAATGGGGGAGAGTAGAAAATATATCTTTACCCAGGACTTTGGTGGGGATGAGTGAAGCCTTCTTCTAACTTAAATTGTTTTCTTTTTTTTCCCCACCCGGTTTGTTATTCTGCCATGTCTACCCTTGTTGTTTCTTGTTGTTTTTATTGTCATGTTTTAAATCATTTTTAAACTGCTCAGAGTTGCTGGGAGTCAGGCAGCATATACATTTTAATAATTTTGTTGTTTATTTGTTTAGTCGCTTCCGACTCTTCGTGACTTCATGGACCAGCCCACGCCAGAGCTTCCTGTCGGTCGTCAACACCCCCAGCTCCCCCAGGGATGAGTCCGTCACCTCTAGAATATCATCCATCCATCTTGCCCTTGGTCGGCCCCTCTTCCTTTTGCCTTCCACTCTCCCTAGCATCATCATCTTCTCCAGGGTGTCCTGTCTTCTCATTATGTGGCCAAAGTATTTCAGTTTTGCCTTTAATATCATTCCCTCAAGTGAGCAGTCTGGCTTTATTTCCTGGAGGATGGACTGGTTGATCTTCTGGCAGTCCAAGGCACTCGCAGAATACATTTTAATAATAATGATAGTAATAAACCTATGCCTATTTTCTCAGTAGTGAATCACACACTAAGGTTTATAGTCAGATGGATATGCACAGAAGTAAAATAAATATTTTGGTTATACTTTCAGACAAGATAAAGTGTACTAGTGAATGCTTGATCTGTCCAAAGGACCAGGAATCAAATCATTAGGGATGGAGTTGCACTCCTTATGGGACAGGTTTGTAGCTTGGAGATTTTATCTATCTATCTATCTATCTATCTATCTATCTATCTATCTATCTATCTATCTATCTATCTATTTATTTCCGCCTTTATTATTTTTATAAGTAATTCAAGGTGGCGAGCATACTTAAAGCTCCTTCCTCCTCTTCTTCTCCCCACAACAGCAACCCTGTGAGGTGAGTTGGGCTGAGAGAGAGTGACTGGCTCAAGGTCACCCAGCCGGCTTTCATGCCTAAGGCAGGACTAGAACTCTCAGTCTCCTGGTTTCTAGCCCAGCACCTTAACCACTAGACCAAACTGGCTCAGAGATGCTTCTGTGTCCACCTTTGACATCCAAGGCACAAGTGACCTCTGTTCCATGAAAGACTTTTCACCAGTTTAGGTTGTGCCTGTTATGATCCTACTTGGATAGAGATAGACTTGTAGCACTAATCCATGCTTTGGTAGCATCTTAGATTACTGCCATGTGCTTGGGAAGATGGTAGGGAAACTTAAAAGTGGTGGGTAGGATACTGATTGGAATTGTGTGATAGGAATATATCATGTTGGTTCTTTATGATCTCCACTGGCTCCCAGTTTGTTTTTGCTCCCAGTTAAAGATGCTGGTTTTAACTTATCAAGCCTTTCCCAGCTTGGGACCATGGTATCTGAAGTATATGTTCCTACTCATACCCTAAGGTCATCTTCAGTGGACATGCATCTGGTGTCCTTCATTGCTAAGGCATGCAGGTAACTTTCCAAGACAGCCTTTTTCATAGCTGTCCCCCAACTTTGGAAGGACCTCTCCAGGGAGGTATGCTTAGTGTCATCTTTATTACTATTTAAAAACATTCTTATTTACCCAGGTATTTTAATAATAAAGCTGGTGTGATTTTTAAACTTCTACTTTTCCTTAGTTATTGATTTGTCATTTTTCTCTGTATTTTATATGCTTTAATGTATGTTTTATTAAGGGTACATTATCTTTTAGATAGCTGATTTCATGGTTTTAAATAGGAAGTGGTATACACATACTGTACTTTAAGGAAAACAATTAATTATAAATGTCGGGTGACTGAGCCATCACTGTTAATGAACTTTTGTTTTAGGAGCCTGAAAGTGGTCCAGATACTTTTATTCATTCATTCATTCATTCATTCATTCATTCATTCATTCATTCATTCATTCATTCATTCATCTATCTATCTATCTATCTATCTATCTATCTATCTATCTATCTAATTTCTTCAGCAAAGGATCATTACCTTGTCGTGGTGCTGGAGCTTGAGCACCTCAATTATGCCATGAGCTAAGCCGTGAAGGGCCACCCAAGACGGGAAGGTCATGCCAGAAAGGTCAGACTAAATGCGATCCCTGGGGAAGGTCATGGCAACCCACCTCAGTATTCTTGCCGTGAAAACTAAATGGATCAGTACAACCAGAGATATGTCGGTATACCATCGGAAGATGAGACCCCCAGGTCAGAAGATGGTCAAAATGCTACTGGGGAGGAACAGAGGATGAGCTCAACTAGCCCCAGACGTGATGACGCAGCTAGCTCAAAGCCGAAAGGACGGCTAGCGGCCGACGGTGCTGGTGGTGAACGGCGAATCCGATGTTCTAAGGATCAACACACCATTGGAACCTGGAATGTAAGATCTATGAGCCAGGGCAAATTGGATGTGGTTATTGGGGAGATGTCAAGATTAAAGATAGACATTCTGGGCGTCAGTGAACTGAAATGGACTGGAATGGGCCACTTCACATCAAATGACCACCAGATCTACTACTGCGGACAAGAGGACCACAGAAGAAATGGAGTAGCCTTCATAATTAATAGTAAAGTGGCTAAAGCAGTGCTTGGATACAACCCAAAAAACGACAGAATGATCTCAATTCGAATTCAGGGCAAGCCATCTAACATCACAGTGATCCAAATATACGCCCCAACCACAAATGCTGAAGAAGCTGAAGTAGAGCAGTTCTGTGAGGATCTGCAGCACCTACTGGACAACACGCCTAAAAGAGATGTTATTTTCATCACAGGAGACTGGAATGCTAAGGTGGGCAGTCAAATGACACCTGGAATTACAGGTAAGTATGGCCTGGGAGAACAAAACGAAGCAGGACACAGGCTGATAGAATTTTGCCAAGACAATTCACTCTGCATAACAAACACTCTCTTCCAACAACCTAAGAGACGGCTTTATACATGGACTTCACCAGATGGACAACACCGAAATCAGATTGATTACATCCTTTGCAGCCAAAGGTGGCGGACATCTGTACAGTCGGTAAAAACAAGGCCTGGAGCTGACTGTAGTTCAGATCACGAACTTCTTCTTGCACAATTTAGGATCAGACTCAAGAGATTAGGGAAGACCCACAGATCAGCTAGATATGAGCTCACTAATATTCCTAAGGAATATGCAGTGGAGGTGAAGAATAGATTTAAGGGACTGGACTTAGTAGATAGGGTCCCAGAAGAACTCTGGACAGAAGTTGGCAGCATTGTTCAGGAGGCGGCAACAAAATACATCCCAAAGAAAGAGAAAACCAAGAAGGCAAAATGGCTGTCTGCTTCGACACTAGAAGTAGCCCAAGAAAGAAGGAAAGCAAAAGGCAACAGTGATAGGGGGAGATATGCCCAATTACATGCAAAATTCCAGAGGTTAGCCAGAAGAGATAAGGAATTATTTTTAAACAAGCAATGCGCGGAAGTGGAAGAAGACAATAGAATAGGAAGGACAAGAGACCTCTTCCAGAAAATTAGAAACATTGGAGGTAAATTCCAGGCAAAAATGGGTATGATCAAAAACAAAGATGGCAAGGACCTAACAGAAGAAGAAGAGATCAAGAAAAGGTGGCAAGAATATACAGAAAACCTGTATAGGAAGGATAACAATATCGGGGATAGCTTTGACGGTGTGGTCGGTGAGCTAGAGCCAGACATCCTGAAGAGTGAGGTTGAATGGGCCTTAAGAAGCATTGCTAATAACAAGGCAGCAGAAGATGACGGCATCCCAGCTGAACTGTTCAAAATCTTGCAAGATGATGCTGTCAAGGTAATGCATGCTATATGCCAGCAAATTTGGAAAACACAAGAATGGCCATCAGATTGGAAAAAATCAACTTATATCCCCATACCAAAAAAGGGGAACACTAAAGAATGTTCAAACTATCGAACAGTGGCACTCATTTCACATGCCAGTAAGGTAATGCTCAAGATCCTGCAAGGTAGACTTCAGGAATTCATGGAGCGAGAATTGCCAGATGTACAAGCTGGGTTTAGAAAAGGCAGAGGAATTAGGGACCAAATTGCCAATATCCGCTGGATAATGGAAAAAGCCAGGGAGTTTCAGAAAAACATCTATTTCTGTTTTATTGACTATTCTAAAGGCTTTGACTGTGTGGACCACAACAAATTGTGGCAGGTTCTTAGTGGTATGGGGATTCCAAGTCATCTTGTATGCCTCCTGAAGAATCTGTATAACGACCAAGTAGCAGCAGTAAGAACAGACCAGGGAACAACAGACTGGTTTAAGATTGGGAAAGGAGTACAGCAGGGCTGTATACTCTCACCCTACCTATTCAACTTGTACACAGAACACATCATGCGACATGCTGGGCTTGAGGAATCCAAGGCTGGAGTTAAAATCTCTGGAAGAAACATTAACAATCTCAGATATGCAGATGATACCACTTTGATGGCTGAAAGTGAAGAGGAACTGAGGGGCCTTATGATGAAGGTGAAAGAAGAAAGTGCAAAAGCTGGTTTGCAGCTAAACCTCAAAAAAACCAAGATTATGGCAACCAGCTTGATTGATAACTGGCAAATAGAGGGAGAAAATGTAGAAGCAGTGAAAGACTTTGTATTCCTAGGTGCAAAGATTACTGCAGATGCTGACTGCAGTCAGGAAATCAGAAGACGCTTAATCCTTGGAAGAAGAGCAATGACAAATCTCGATAAAATAGTTAAGAGCAGAGACATCACACTGACAACAAAGGCCCGCATAGTTAAAGCAATGGTGTTCCCTGTAGTAACATATGGCTGCGAGAGCTGGACCATAAGGAAGGCTGATAGAAGGAAGAGAGATGCTTTTGAACTGTGGTGTTGGAGGAAAATTCTGAGAGTGCCTTGGACTGCAAGAAGATCCAACCAGTCCATCCTCCAGGAAATAAAGCCAGACTGCTCACTTGAGGGAATGATATTAAAGGCAAAACTGAAATACTTTGGCCACATAATGAGAAGACAGGACACCCTGGAGAAGATGCTGATGCTAGGGAGAGTGGAAGGCAAAAGGAAGAGGGGCCGACCAAGGGCAAGATGGATGGATGATATTCTAGAGGTGACGGACTCGTCCCTGGGGGAGCTGGGGGTGTTGACGACCGACAGGAAGCTCCGGCGTGGGCTGGTCCATGAAGTCACGAAGAGTCGGAAGCGACTAAACGAATAAACAACAACATCTATCTAATTTATCCCCGCCCATCTCCTCCCATCGGAGGACTCTGGGCGGTTTACAACAATCAACTAAAACCATCACAATAATACAAAAAGTAAAATACAGTAAAAAATAATATAAATATAAATAAAAAATAAAAAATAAAAATAATATCTAGTGTATCAACAGTCTTGGGAGCCCAACAGACGATTTTGTTGCTGCCTTTTCTGCTTTAAAATCCATGCACCTAAATGCTACTTCCTGCCTGCTGTGACTAAACTACACTAATAAGAACATTTTCTCAGCAGGAGCACACTATTTTTTGGCTGTGCTCTATGAGGAAATAGTATGTACCAGAGAAACTGGATTTCATAATTAAGATATACCATGGCCAGAGGCAGATCAGGCTTCCCCTCAGTCAATGTTGACTGGCTGTTTAGTGAGGAGAGATGGAGTGATATCATTGACAATGACCGCTGTGAACTGCGCTTTGCACACATTCTGCCTGCCTAGGAGAATGAACGTTTGCAGTCCAGCAATCAGCATCATCAGCCAAGATCAAGGGAAGGAAGACAGCTCTTTAGAGGCACCACCCTTTAAATAATGCATGATTATGATTCATCCCATCTTTCCTTTGGAGTGCATTGCATGGACGTGTAACAAATGGCAAAAGATGAAAAGCCAAACAACACTGATAGAAATGGTTTCTCTGAAACAAAAAAGTGATAAGGGCTGAGCAATGGGAGGAATAAGAAAGCGTATCAGAGGCATGAATCACTCAATGTGCCAAGGGCAGCGAGGGAGCATTGTTGTTCAAGAACAGCCTGGAGAAACAGCACGAAATCTAAATGTCAGAGACAGCAACAAACTTAAAAGTACAGTTAATCAAATAGGAAACCAAGATTTCAGATATAAAAACTTCCCATTTGTCAACATTTCTAATTCAATTAAATGATGTGTTTCTCCAAGCATCTGTCAGTAGGGTATATTGTGTTCTCTCCCCCTGTATGTTTGTTCACAGTACAAGGCATGATGCCTTGGACTTCGTAAGGTGGGACCTAGAACAGGATTAGAGATAAATGCTTTCATCTTCTGAATGATCTGCATCTCTGGTTCAGCATCCACCTGGGGTTATAATCCTCTCCAAAGTGGTACCTTTCAGTTACATATCATTTCAGCATCTATAATTCTGTGTAGTGTTACGACAACATTGGCTAGAAATTTTGAGCTAACGGCAATTCAAACTCACTGCCTGGGGAATGGCTCAGTGCAAAAGCTCTCTGGACCATACCTTAGTCACACACAAAAATGTAGTGTGTGTCTGTGTCTGTGTGTGTGTGTAATTGCAAAAGTCCAGCTTACTTCAATTCAGTTGATTTTTACAGGCCTTTGGCAAGATTGCCTGTTGCTCTTTTTTGTTTCTGTTTTTGTTTGGTAAGGTATTGCTGCTGTTTAAGACCTTTGCCCCTTTACAGCTGCTATCAGAAAACTGAGCAGGTTTAGCAGGTGCGTTTCGGCGCCCTTTGTGAAAAAACATCTTCCTTCTTTCTTTGCAGTCATCTGAGACTCACCCAGAGACTTATAACCACATCTCTTAATAATCCTGTACAGTTTTGTCCAGAGAGATCAGCCTTACTTGTTTATAATTTCCTGGTTCCTTCTCCACACCTTTATTAAAGATTTGGGTGAGATATTTGTTTTCCTTTTGTTCTAAAATCACTGTTCCTTCTCTAAAGAGCTTTTGGTGTTCACCAGGCACCAGAATGCTCTTTAGGCATAATAATCAGGGCTTCTCCATTGAGATAAAATTGCTTTTGTCACTGTCAATTGTTTAAGTTGGGTCATGGGAAGTAGCTGGTATACAAATTTGGTAGGAATAAATAAATGGATGAATCAAGATATTCAGATATTATGTTGGTACAAATGCTGCATTTAGACATGGGTAGTAATTTGGTTTTCTATGTGTTTAAAGTGATGATAAAATCTGGTATAGATTTTGAAACAAAAGGAGTTTCTAATTAGTGGAAGTTGAGAGATATTTGAGAAAATCATCTCCCCCTGTTTTTTTTTCTAGATTTGCAGTTTGTATTCCCTTTCATGTATCTCAGGACTTCAATTATATTTTGATCTTTGAAACATTGAGCTACTTGATCTGAGGACCTTGCACTAGCAGTTTGTTTGGTTTTATGCCTCTTCTCTCTCCTATTACATGTCTCTGCTATCACAAAAAAAGACATAATAGTAATAAATCAATTTTTTAAAATCTCATTCCAGACAATTTGTATATCGTGTCACTGACCAGAAGTGCTGAATGGCTGTGATCTATTTCTAGGGTTTTTTTTTAATCATATGGCATAGCAGTTCAGTGTTCAGGTTGCTTTTTCTTGCTGGGAAATCCGTGTGAGGCCCAGCAGCCAGATGTGTAGGCTATTTAGCTGTGACAAGTCACACTGCCTGGGGTGCACCACAAGGCGGCTGGTCTACATTGCACCACGTTTTGTATTTGTATATCATGTCACTGACCAGAAGTGCTGAATGGCTGTGATCTATTTCTAGTGATACTCCAAAATTAAATATGGACAGACTGAATCAGTATAATGATTGATAACCAAATGTATCAAGTATTAATGGCAACAAATCACCATGTTGAGTTATCACAACCATCTCAGGGCAGTAGGGAAATAATGTCTAGCACTTTCCTCTTGATTGAAATGGTATTAACTGATATTAACTGCATTACGTGTTCAGAAATGGTGACAAATTTTATCAAGGCAACATGATTTGACTTAGTTCCAGAGAAACAGAGATCTGGCAATGATTTATATCAATATTTCTGTACAATACTCTCAACAACAACAAATCTGTACAATACTACCACCGAGGTGGTATATAGGAACATTTTATGAGAATAAACAAAAGCATAAAGTTGGGCTTGTTGTATTCACCTGCCCGCAAAAAGATATCTTTAAGGATGACATTTTGATCAATGGTAGAATGACTTACCCTGTAATCATACTTATGTATGCTTTCTCATAAATGCGTGCTGAAAGTGGCAAAATTTTTTGCTTTTTTAAAAAAAACCAGCCTGAAAGGATCCAATTAATCCAGGATTCCAAATCAAAAGCAGCCACTGGGTTGGGAGAGGGGAGTTTCTAGAGCTAGGGTTCATGTTTACTTAAAATTTGTCCTTCAATCAATCTATGAATCATAAACAACCAATGGAGTTCAGGAGGGAGGAAATTCTAAAGCTGATGCTTTTCTAAGAAATTATCTCTATAGTTCTAGTTGTGCAGATACTCAAGACACAGTACTTCCTTTTGGAAAGCCTCTAATGTTATTCACCAAAAGGCACTGTGCCACCATTCGCTCTTTAATGATTACTTTGTAGTAAATAAAAAGCAAGAAGAGATGATGCAACTATAGAAGAAAGTCACAGAAAGAAGATGCTGTCTTCCCTTGTAAGATTCCATATTTGAGCTAGGGTGATTGCACAATGAAAGCATATCTGGAAGCACTCTTGATGTGAAGAAAACCCATTCTATAAATGGATCTTGTTTTTTATAAGCCAGCCCCAGAGAAGAAGTCAGAAAAGATGCCTAGAACTGATTCAGTGACCAGAACTGACATCAAACACAGTGTTGATTCAAGTACCTGAAAGTTCTTCTGTGCCATCCTTACCAAAATGAAAACTTTTCATCCCTTAATTTAGTCCAGTTCTGCAAATTTGTTGAAATAATTCCATTTGTTGAAATAATTCAAATGAGAAGTGAAGCTGATATAATTAAGCAGATGCGTTTCAGTAGTCCCTACTGTTCCACAGGAGATCGAAGGTTAATTTGACCCATCATCTCTTGGAGAAGTCTAACGATGTGTAATATGGGAGGTACCAAACTCTAGATCAAGCAACGTGAAAACTTTGTTATGCCTTGGCTAGTCCCTCAGTTTAAATGAATTGACTCATTCAGGCCAGTGGGAATATTTACAGGAACTCAGCTGCAGCCAAACACTTTCTTTTGGCACACAGAAAACTGAATGCCTCATTTTATAGGTATTTTGGCAGTGCCGATCTATGGTGTGTATTGGTCTGCATGTAATGAAAATACTGTGCAGATGGATGAATAATGGAGAGGGAAAAATACAAAAGAAAAACAAAGCAGAGGATGGTCACATTGGATCAGCTTTGTAGCAACGAATCTGAAAACCGCAGTGGTGATTTACACTGACTCTTGTATATTAAAAAAAGAAAAAAAACAATCACCCATCTTGTGTTAAAAATAATTAAATTGGTAATTATTTTCAAAATATATGATAAACTTTTATCATATATTTTGAAAAGAATTGCCTATTTTATTATTTTTAACAGGAACAAAATAACATCCTCTTGGGCTAATATTAGCTTATGTGACCTATTAAAATCAGAAAATGATTGATTATATAGCTTTTCTAGACTTTCATTTGTGTCAGATATGAACAACCAGGAATACAGCCTGAGTCAAGGAACTGGGAATTCTCCAGCCTCCATTAAACTAGATGTGGTAGGAAAGTGATTCAGGTGACTTTATAAACCTTTGTTTGCTGATGTCCAGCTCTCTGGCAGTTGCCTAAAACCAAAAGAAGTTCTTTCCAAGCAAGATTCTCAAAGAATTTTCTTTAGCAAGATTTATTTAGATGAAAGAGGTGGGGTTAAAAGAATTCCACCAATTGAACTATTTCCCATTTAGAACCAATTTCTCCCCTAACACATTCAGGCAGAGAGTTCTTTAGTTTCTTTCTAATTACATTTCTATAATGCAGCAAAGAGGAGCATCTTAACACTGATAATGGAAGAACTTTCAGCTGGATTTTTACATAGAAGTCTCCTAAATTTTTATCATTCTGGAAATCAACTACTGTAGCTGACTAGAATAGAGTAGAAACAAGGCAAAAGCTTACAGAAAGCACAGAGTGCTGTGACATTCCAGCATTAGTATAATTCCATTCACAGAAACCATTGCAACAGTTTTTAAGCTTCATTGATAACTCTGACGGTGCAATCCCATGCATTCTTATTCAGAAAATATTAAGTCCATTGGTTTTTATTTCTCAGAAAGAATGTTTATAATTAGGATATATATTACCATAAAGTATACCTTTATCCAGCTCTCTGTTCCATTAGTGTGTTGCATAGAATAGTTACATCTAATCATTACCTTTTCTGCAATCACCATTCTGTTATCCAGTTTCAGATAATGCTGTTGTATCATCACCATCACCATCACCATCTCACATCTTTCCTCCTGGAGCTAAAATGAAGAACCCAGCCCTCCCTCTTCTGGTGTTATTGCCACAACTACCACCTTGGGAAGGCTTGTCTGAGAAGCAATGAAGACTGGCTGAATAACACTAAGTGAACATCCCTGGCTAGTAAGTCTAACTCTTGGATTCTTCATTGTACTGAAAGTCAAAAAAAAATGCAGAAGATGTTTTGGGGCACTGTATTTTTTTTCTCAATATGCTTAACAGAATATGCACTCTAGATTGTAGTTCGAATCTTGCATGTTCTTCAACTTTTCTGTGTCTGTGTGTGTGTGTGTGTGTGTGAGAAAGAAAGAGAGAGAGATGTAAGTGTAAATTTGTGCTGAAAAACTGGGATGCGGTCTGTAATGAATAACTTCTGTTACCCAGACCTTACAGATTTCAAGTGTCTTCTTGCAATTCCACAAAAACAAGCAATGTTTAGATTTTATGTGAGTTGATAATAACCAACTCTAACCCTAGAAAGCTTTCTGTAGGAGGTTTTGAAGGAAGAGACAGTAGCACTTCAGCAAGACCATTTCACCCATAAAGGTCAGCAAAGGGGATGACTAGGGAAATAAACTTTTGGATAGGCAACGGTGGCATGCTTAGAGAAGCAAAAGTCTCAGTTGCTCAGTACCTTTTGATATTTATATAAAGTGTCCTATATCTTGGTGTCAAAACTAAGAAGTGAGGTGTGATTGTCAACGATTGCAAGATAGTAGCAAAAATGTGTTATAGCCAATGTGGTGCAGTACTCCAATGATTAGACTAGTGCGGTAAAATCTAGATTTGATTTTGGGCTAGAGAATGAAATTAGAAGGCCAAATGAATGAATAAAATTGGAAAAATACAACTTGGTCCATGTTGAAAAAATAATCTTGTTGCATCACAAGGTTCTTCAACTGTTGGTCAAGTAAGTGACAAATCATGAGAGCTAGTTTGGTGTACTGGTTAAGGCATCAGGCTGGAAACCTTGGGGCAGTCATTCTCTCTCAGCCCTAGGAAGAAGGCAATGGCAAACCACTTCTGAAAAACCTTGCCAAGAAAACTTCAGGGACTAGTCCAGGAAGTCGCCAGGAGTCAAAACTGACTTGAAGGCGCACACACACACAAGTGACAAATCAAGGTGGGGTGGTTGGGAGGGGTAAGACCTGTTGTAGCTAATTAATAAAAAAATGTGTCCAGTTGCAATGCAGATTGACTCATTTCTAAGCAAAGATTTATATGAGCTGATATTTGCCAACAAAAAAGTCATAGTTTTTGTTTAAACTACCAAACCATATTGTCTGTTCTGATATGACAGAAGCCAAATTTAAATGAGTTAATTAGCAAGATTGATTCAACTTCTATTTGAAAATAATAGTGTTGATTTGTTATCTATTCAAAGAGACAATAAATGTGCAAATATTTGCATCACTTAATTGCCTGTAGGAAAGATCACTTGGCCTGAATTTCAATAGGGCCCTTTCCCTGCCTTGCCTCTAAGGAATAGCTAGCTGCCTGCTTAACCACTTTTATTTCTACCACACAGTATATAATATCTGATCTCTTAATCTGATCACACTACTCAAATTTTGCAAGGGAGGACCTTTAATTGGCCCCTTTTTCTCTTTTCCTCTTGCCACTTCATCTTGCAAGAATCTCTGAAGAGGGACCTAGATAGTGGGATTCGGCACATTGAACCACTAGGTTGTTTTTGCATGGGTTTTAAAAGCATGGATATCTTATTAATTATAATAATAAAGACGCCAAGGGATGTAAATTTAAAAGCAATGCAAAACCAAATTTTTAAGTTTTAAAATTCTAAAAGAAACATTTTTAGTATTCAGAAAAAAGTACAAAAAAGAATAAAGAGAAAAAAGAAGAATATATTATAATACATCTTAGTTTATAATTAAACCTTGATAAGAGGGAAGTCTATTCTACTCCATCTATTAAAAGCCAGTTCATAATTAGATGGCAAACACATATCATCAGTTCAAGTTTGTAAATCCAGGATAGCACTATTTTTCAACTAAAGAAGAGTAGTTGTTTTTACTATATTCTATAATTCTTCATGTAATGATAAATTCCAAATTTTTGGTATACTATTCAAAATCACATTCCCACAGTACTGATTCCTTAATTAACCTATTTTCTGAGTTCACCTCACGCACTGAATATAAATGGGATCGGTTTGTACAGCACAATAAGCCTAATTAAGAGTATTCAACCTAATCAGGAATAGAATCATCATAGAATCACAGAAGTGGAACAGATCTTAGAGATCTTCTAGATCAACTCCCTGCTCAGGGCCAGAATCCTCAGATCATCCTAAGAAAAATGCCTGCCCAGCCTTTGTTGGAAAACCCCCAGTGATGAACTACCCATGACTCCAGGAGGCAGGCTGTCCCATTGCTTCATAGCTTTCACAGTCAGGAACTTCCTCCTTATTTCAAGTTTGGATCTTTCTCTATTAAGCTTCCCCATCTTGGTTCTTATCCTGTACTCAGGCACTAAGGGAAATAAATCTATCCCTCTTTCCTGTGACAGCTGTTCAAGTATTGGAAGTCTGCTGTTTTGTCTTCCCTTAGCCTTCTCTTCTTTAGGCATCAATTCTTTTAACCAGACATAGGATTTAGGCTCCAAGCCCCACACCATATTTGTTTTTCTTCTCTGCATTCTTTCTAGTTGGCTAGTTGCATTGTCTGATATATCCCACAAGCACACATACACCACATATACACACATCTGACATGTGTTTGTATCTGATACACATCTGTCGGTGGGACCAAAGTGGGACATGTTGGGACAGGGAGGGGAGAATGGTGCTTACAAGAATAAGACAGAAAAATGTAGACTAACACTATTATTTAAAGTTTCACAGCATAAAAACTTCCTAACTGATGAATTATTTGTAGGAAGGATAAACGAACTAGGGAGGCAGGATAAATAAGAACAATTACACTTCGATCATTGTTCTTAAAAATGGAATACAATGGGTATGTGTTATGATAGAAAAGGAGGAAGGGAAGTGACTGAGGGAATATCAAACAGGAATGAGGATGACCTGAAAAAAATAATTTTCATATTCACAAGACCATCACACATATAGCTACCCAGAAATCTCTCTCTCTCCTTCCTCCCTCCCCCATTAAAAAGGGGTTGAGTAACAGATCATATTGGTTCCTATGATCTGAGGATAGGAGGTAAATTGAGCAAGAGGCTGGATTCTCCCTACCCCCTCTTTCTTTGGCTGCAGTAACACCCAATACATTGAGCTCCTGTTACATGTTGGAGTTGGAGTTGGATAGATGAATTTGAATTGGGGACAAGATAAGTTATATACTTCTACTCAGCCTCAAGAGAGTCAGAAACCAACATACCCCCCCCCCCGCCCATTTTGTACCTTGCCTAGACTTTGTGATGCTGGAGCATAGCGTTCTGATAACTACAGAGCCAATTCCATATGAAACCAAGGACTGTATCTGTTAGCAATTTCTTTTCCCACCTTTCAAGCATGGGAAAAAGGAAGTGAGATATCAAGTGTTAAGTCTTTGGTTTTGTTTTAAATCTTCAAGCAACAACGCACACCTTAAAAAGAAATAGTCAGAAACAGAAATGTATATGCTACACATATTAGATTTTTGCCTAGCTTTATGCTTAAGATAAACTAAAGTGGTTTGCTTTCTGTCTGTCTATGGTTAATTGGTGTCTGATTTTTATCTGTGAAAGGAACTGTTTTCTCTCTCACCATATATGTAGACCAAGATGGAAACACCTGGTCATTATTTTAAATTTTGTGTGTGTGTATGTGTGTGTGCATGCGCGTGCGCTTTTTAAAAAATCTGCTGGATAGAAATTCAAACAGTTTATAGAATAAGATAATAACCTAGGGCAGGCCTGCACAACATGGGGTCCGCAGGTTTTTTTTTTTTAATTTAATAAATTTGCTGCCACTGCTACCCCAAAGGATGCACTGCTGAGCACCTCTAATCTCACTGCCCCTACCATCCCCAGTGCCGCTACCACTCTGCTAGCCACTGAACAACTGATTAGCATGCCAGGTATTCCTTTGTGGTCTGTATCAGTTTGGGTCAGCCTTGTGAGGTAGTCCAGACAAGAAGCGCATCCAGAAGAACTGTCTCTAACTTTATTGTAAGGTTACATTAACAGAATCTTGCAACTCTGAAAGTACATCTCTCCCCCTCACCTTTACGGTCCCTTCTGAGACATTTGCCACACCCCCATTCCTTCTGTGGGCTTAGCTGTCTCTTATCTGACCATTGTCCAGTCTGCAGCTCTTTCTCCTGTCTCCCAAGGTCATTTCCACATACTGTTACAATTTGGCCCTTTCACCTCTACAAGTGGTGCAGGGCTGGTCTAGGGACAGAATGTTGCTATTTCAACTACATTCTCATCAGAAAAGTTTTAACAGTAGAAAATATAATCTTCAAATGAAAGAATCTTCAATTCAAAATAAGAATCCCACACATGGCAACTATCTCACTGTTTTGCTAAATGATTTTTAAAAGTTCAATCTTATAGTTACTTGTCTCCTACCGATTTTATGTATGCCAGTATCATGGTTCACTGGATTAATTGATAATGCAGGAAGATGACTGAAAGCCGTTGTAAAAAAATGTTTTTCATACACAGATTATCTTGCTTATGTGGATGATGATGATGATGATGGTAAAATTGTATCACAGGGAATGTAGGAAATAGACAATTGAGTTAAACCTTATGATATCAGGACTTACATTTATTATGTATTCAAATTTCAGCCCAATCTGTACTTATTTTAAATGTGGGAAGATATTTTTCTTGAACATTGAGATATCAAAATGAAAATTGATGGGCAAATTCCAGATGTTTTTAGTTTCAGGTTAAAATATCATTATGACTCCACAACACATTGAATAAGCTAAGAAAGAATGCAGTGCAATGTTTATAATGAAGATTGAGAAACAACAGTGAGGTTGGTGTGATCATTCAGGTGACTCCATCTTCAACATACAACTCCAAGCTTGATTCCAGCAACTATTGTCAAATAAGCCAGATTAGTTGTACAACAAAATAACATGTGATATCTGAGTTGGAAATTAAGAGAGAGGGATAAAAATTACTGAGACTATTCAGTATCCATTCAATATAGTTGCTTTAGGTAAAGGTTTCCCTTGACGTAAAGTCCAGTCGTGTCCGACTCTAGGGGGCGGTGCTCATCTCCGTTTCTAAGCCGTTAGAGCCGGCGTTGTCCGTAGACACTTCCGGGTCATGTGGCCAGCATGACGACACGAAACGCCGTTACCTTCCTGCCGAAGCGGTACCTATTGATCTACTCACATTTGCATGTTTTCGAACTGCTAGGTGAGCAGGAGCTGGGACTAGCAACGGGAGCTCACCCCGCCGCGCGGTTTCGAACCGCCGACCTTCCGATCGGCAGCTCAGCGGTTTAACCTGCAGTGCCACCGCATCCCCTATAGTTGCTTTAGGCTCCTCCTTAATCTTGCACATAATTTTCAGCAGAAATGGAGAAGGTTAAATGCACATTAGACTGTAGTGTTCTATACAAAATGAAAGTTCTGAAATGTTTGTCTGGGTGGTACTTATATTGGGAAATGCTACAACGTTGTGTCAATAGAAAGAGCAAGCTTAACCATTATGAGTTTAATTCTCTAGTATTAAGATCCAATACTTAATATCATTACAAGTTGGCAACCCAGTTTGGGTATCATATCCATTAAAAGTTGAATAATAGACTTGCAACTTAACTTCAACTGGTAATATTACACTAATTAATAAAGATGTCTCTGTGTTATTTATTTAAGAGATTTATATTTTAATAATAATTATTACTAAAATATACTATTTTTATGATTTTAAAATGGGAGGTCTTTCAGGATTAGAAAGATAAATTATAAAATGGTCAGTGCTAAAAAGGAGTAGATTGAATTATCTTGCATAGTGCTGTTTCAAATGGATAAGACACTTCTCCTTATCCTGTTGACATCTTTATGACAAGAACAAGATGTTAGCTTGCTAGAAGAATATTAATTTATTTAACATCACATGAGTATGGGCCTACTCAGTGACAGACGTTATTACCAGAATAGTCACATAGGTTTCTTTATTTACAAAAGACCACTTTCCTGATAGAAGACACACAGAAAAGTTAATTCTTGCTTAAAAAGGAGTGACAAGGTCAAACCGAAAAAGAATTAGATTCACTGAGATGACATCTCAAGTGAAAAAGTAAGCAGGCAGCATTACTATGGATCACACCACAGAATTGTGGAATTGGGTGGAAAACAAGCGTGAAAGTGTATAACCATAAAAAAAGAAGATGAATGCTAATGGGGAGCAGAGGAAATGAATCAGATATGGGTAAGAGACTCTTAATTTATTGTGACAATCCAGTCACTGGCTAAGTCCAACAGCCTGATTGGCAACCTAAGCATTGCTGCTCAGTCTGTTCTATATGGAGCTGAATCTCACTGAAATACAATGGCATACTTTAGAGATGGCTATGACAAGGACTGCTTTTTATTAGTTTTGACTAATACTTCCAGATTGTAATGATTGCCTATCCTGATATACTCAGACTCACAAGCAGGTACTTAATGATATCTGATTTATTAAAAGAATAGTATGCAAATACAGAGAAAGCTGAGAATGAATAAAAGCACGCCAAATACAAACTAAAAACCCTTGGCTCGAAACATAATCCCTCCCCTCGCCCAACTGCAGCAGCCACCCCCCTCCCAGGTGCTGGTAACCATTTTCCACTGATCCTGGGAAAGCAACCTTGAACAGATGAGATAACCCAAACACATTCCAAACCAGCAGCCAACAGATAACAACTCCCCGAAGTGGAATCCTCCTCCCTCCCGAGATTACACACGTATCAGGGAAATGACATGCGAAACGTTACGATGTACCAGGAACACTGAAACGGTGAACATGACATACCGCCCCCCCAAAAATACTACGGAGCAGGTTTCATAGGATAAGCAGCATGAAAACGTCTAACTAGAACAGGAGAGTGAACATCGTGGGCAGCCACCCACTCAGGGTGGGGGAAATGTTTCCAGCGGACAAGGTACTGCAGGGTGTTATGAAGTCTGTGGGAATCAAGGACCTCCTTCACCAAAATGCTGTTGCCCGTCAATCATGATGGGTGCAGGAGGTGTGGGTTGGACATGCCAGCGATCGGAGTGGTTGACAGGTTTGAGCAAACTGCAATGAAAAACAGGATGTAAGCGTTTCAGATTGTATGGCAAGTCCAATTTAAATGTAACAGGGTTAATAACTCCAACAATGGGAAAAGGACCAACAAACTTGGGAGCCAACTTTTTAGAGGGCTGAGGAGATTTAATGAACTTGGTGGAAAGGTAGACCTTATCACCAACTTTGAAGGCAGGCTGGAGCGCTCTCTTCTTATCGGCATGGAGTTTGTAGGTGGATTGGGCATCTGCCAACGCTTGCTGAATGACCGGCCAGGAGTCACCCAGGTGCACAGCCCAGTCGGAAGGTGAAGAAGGCGGAGAAGTGGGTTGCGGCAGATCAGGAATAGGGATGAAATCTTGCCCAAACACAGTACGGAAAGGGGTGTGGCCCATGCTTTGTTGTAAGCGACTTCGGCAAAGGGCAGAAGATCCACCCAATTGTCCTGCTGATAGTTTACAAAGCCTCGCAAATACTGTTCCAAGGTGGCATTAAGAGCCTCCGTAGATCCATCAGTCTCAGGATGCGACGCAGTGGACGGCGCCTGTTTGGTGCCCAGCAGTTTTAAAAATGTCCGCCAAAACTGGGAAGTAAATTGTGTTCCACGGTCTGTGACCAAATGGGCGGGGCATCCGTGAAGTCTGTACACGTGGACTAGGAAGAAGTGGGCTAACTGTTGAGCCGACGGGATAGAGGCACATGGAATGAAATGGGCTTGTTTAGAAAAGTAGTCTTTCACAACCCAAATCACAGTCTTTCTCTGGCTTGGAGGCAAGTCGACAATAAAATCCATAGAGATTTCCTCCCAAGGACATGAGGGGCTGGCCACTGGCTGCAACAAGCCTTGCGACTTACCCCCCTTCCGTTTTGACATGGCACAGACAGGGCAAGAAGCAACATAGTCTTTGACATCACACTTCAATGTAGGCCACCAAAATTGGCGCCACACCAGGTGTAAGGTTTTTACAAAGCCAAAATGACTAGCCAGTTTATCATCATGAGACCTGAGTAGGACCTCCCTTCGCAAACTGTCAGGGACATAGAGATGGCTTTGCTTCTATGCGAAGCCTCGGTCAAATGTAACATTGTGTCTATTCGCTTGCAACCAAGTGTCAGATTTCAGTTTGGAGAGAAACTGTTGTTGCAATTGAGAAGGGATTGACAGCCTCCCCCCAGCTGGTGAAACTGAACCTGAGGGCAGCTGCGCATGTGTCTGGCTGCGAGTGACAGCCTGCATACCCAACTGAGGGTCTGTCCACAAAGTGCCTACCATGTCAGGTACTGAGGTCGAATCCTGGGGCAGGCGGGAAAGCGCATCAGCCAGGAAGTTCTTCTTACCGGGAATGAACTTCAACTTAAAATTAAAACGGCTGAAGAAGTGAGCCCAATGGATTTGTTTAGGGCTGAGCTTACGGGGTGTGCTGAGCGCTTCTAAGTTCTTATGGTCCGTCCAAATTTCAAAAGGACATTTGGCCCCCTCTAAAAGGTGGCGCCATGCCTCCAAAGCTGATTTGACTGCAAAAGCCTCCTTTTCCCAAACATGCCATCGTCTTTCTGTCTCAGAAAATTTGCGGGAGAGATACGCACAGGGTCTGAGGCAGCCAGCAGCATCTGCCTGCAACAAAAGCGCTCCAATGGAGAAATCAGAGGCATCCACTTGAACCACAAAAGGTTTAGTGGGATCAGGGTGTTGCAGGATAGGCTCAGCTGTGAACAGGCTTTTTAGCTTGTCAAAAGCCACCTGGCATTCAGGTGTCCACTTGAGCAATGCTCCTGGGTTCTTTACCTTGCGTGTGTCCCCCAGACCCTTTGTTCACAATAAGTCAGTGAGAGGCAATGCAATTTCTGCGAACCCCTGGATGAATTGGCGATAATAGTTGGAAAATCCAAGGAAACTTTGGAGCTGCCTGTGAGTGCGCGGGCGCTCCCACTCTAAAATGGCTTGGATCTTAGCAGGGTCCATTTCAATACCCTTGTCAGAAATTCTGCACCCCAAATAATCAAGTTGAGTCTTATGAAATTCACATTTAGATAGTTTAGCATAAAGCTCAGCCTTCCTCAGTTTGCTGAGCACCTGTTTCACCAAACGCTCATGTTCTTCCATCGTTTCAGTGTAAATTAAAACATCATCCAAATAAACCAGTACCCCTTTGAACAAATGCTCATGCAACACTTCATTGATCAATTGCATAAACACCCCAGGTGCCCCTGCCAATCCAAATGGCAAAACTTTGTACTGGAAAGAGCCCAGAGGACAATTGAAAGCAGTTTTCCACTCATCCCCTTCCCGTATGCGTATATAGAAATACGCCTCCCTCAGATCCAGCTTAGAGAAGATTTTCCCCTTGGCCAGATGTGCTAACATGTCTTTTATTATTGGCAAAGGATATTTGTTTAATATCGAAACTGCATTCAATCTGCGGTAATCTGTGCAAAGTCTCAATGTCCCATCCTTCTTTGCTCGGAATAAAACAGGTGCACCCACTGGTGAATTAGCTGGTTCGATAAAACCCCTTGCCAAATTTTTATCCACAAACTCCCTCAGTGCTGCCAGTTCTTTTTGGGTCATGGCATAGATTTTAGGCTTGGGCAGTTGGGCATTTGGGACCAACTCTATGGCACAGTCAGTTTTCCGATGCGGTGGGAGTTGGTCCGCCTCCTTCTCGCCAAACACATCTGCAAAACCCTGGTATTGCTCCGGCAACCCCTCTAGTGGGGTGGCTGCACAATGCGGAGTTGCGGCTGCTGCCCTCCCCACTGCAGCCTCTGAGGCATCGTCTTCTTCAGGAGCTTGATAGAAACCATCCCCAAACGTCAAAGTCCTGTGCACCCAATTTATATATGGGTTTTGTTGGACCAACCAAGGGATCCCCAAAATGACCAAAGGACCCCCCACTGGTGCCACTACGAAAGGCAGCCCCTCCCGGTGGCTACCCATTTGCAACGCCACCATGCCCATGGAATGGGTGACTGGCTTTCCCCCCGCCGTAGTCCTGTCCAGTTGGGTAAAAATCACGGGCTGTTTTAACGGAAACTTGGGTAGCTCCAAAGCAGCCACCACATCAGGGTGCATTAAGCAATGTGAGCACCCTGAATCAATCAACGCCCACACTTCCACCGTTTTTGTGCGGGAGCCCAACTTCACCTTCATTGTCAGTGTGGGGTAGTTGCCACTCACCGAAATGTGGTCGCGCCCCTCCTCTACCACCTGCCCAGTGGCGCCCTTTAAAGCAGGTGGCTGGCGTTTCCCGCCGGCTGGAACAGATCAGGCTCTCCCTCGTCCCCAAAGAAAGGGATGTCCTCAGCCTCGGACTCAGCCAACGCTGCCTTCATCTCCTGGGCAAGGAGGGAGATTTCCCTGATGACTTTCCAGGACGCTCCTCGGTCTTTCCTTTCGGGCACACTGCTGCTCGGTGTCCTTCCTTCCCACATCGGAGGCACTGCCCCTTTGCAAAATGGCTCTCCTTCTCCTCCTGCCAGGCCGTGCGCCCCGTTCTACCCGTGGTGCCTGGGGACTTGGCCGCTCTCATCATAGCCATTTGCTTGGGACCCTTCTTGCTTTGTGCAAACTTAGTGTGGGCTTGCTCAACGTTCCCAGCTAGCTGGATCCAGTTGTATAGGGTAGTAGGATCTGCTCTTCCCAACGACCATCTCAGCAACTCGGGTCTCAGACCATCCTTAAACATTTCTATTAAAGTCGTTGGTGACCAATCATCCACCTTTGCAGCTAAGGCTTGGAATTCTAGGGCATAATCTGCAACGGACCTTGATCCTTGGATCAGTTCCCTCAGAGCCACCTTGGCTTTCTCTTTAGCTAGCGGGTCAGCAAAATGCAACTTGAGTGCCCACAGGAATTCTTCGAAGTTGTCTAATTCCAGGGCATCCATCTCAGTTAATTGGACAAACCAATCAGCCGCCCTCCCCTTCAGTTTGGTGACCACAGCATTTATCTTAGCCCTTTCAGAAGGAAACAGCCTCCCAAACTCCTCCATATAGCTTTTAGCATTGGTCAGGAAAAATGACAGCTTAGTAGGATCCCCATCAAACTTGACAGTGAAATCCCTGAATCTTGCGCCCTGCAGGCTCCTCTTCCTCTCCTTTTGCCCAGCCCTTCTCTTGGACCCCGGGGATCTTCCCTCTCGGGGGGGGGGGAATTCGAAACCCGGCCTTTGGGATTTCTCTTCCCATCCTTCTCTTCCCTCCTTCCTCTGTCTTCTGAACGCTGTGGGGGCGATGGGGATGAATGTCTGGGACTGCGGGATGGTGATCCTGCCCGATGCCTCCTCCGATCCTGCTTCCTCACACCCGAGGGGTGGGGGGGGAGAGATGGGGACGACTGTCTGGAGCGATGCTCCCTCCCCCCTCTGTCCTGGTCCCACAACGCCAATGACATTTTCCTCATCATTTCTTCCAGGGATTGTATCCTGGCTTCCCACCCTTGTAACCTCTCAGGGGTCTCAGAGTCCTCCGACCCTCTCTTATTGGTCCTGGCTACGTTTGGGGACAGCGGGTACCTCTGCTTCCAAGACGTCTTAGACATCCCTGGTAGGGTTCCCTGTTCCTCATCCCACATAATCTGATCAGCTGGTGATTCTTCTGCTTTCTTAACCACTTTAGATTTCACAGTTTTCCCTTCCGCTGGACTGGAACTCGAAGTCTCCGGTAGGTCCTCCGACTCTGGAGTAGGGACCTTGTCCCTTCCCTTTACCGTGGAGTCCGGCTCCCCCGCACTCGAGTATTCACTTTCCCCCGAGTAAGGAGTAGGCTCAGTCATCGCTAACTTTATTTCCTCACAGATTACTCTGGAAGGATGTTAACGGTAAAATTTTAGGATTCTCAGCTTTATGTAATGGTTGCCTATCCTGATATACTCAGACTCACAAGCAGGTACTTAATGATATCTGATTTATTAAAAGAATAGTATGCAAATACAGAGAAAGCTGAGAATGAATAAAAGCATGCCAAATACAAACTAAAAACCCTTGGCTCGAAATGTAATCCCTCCCCTCACCCAACTGCAGCAGCCACCCCCCTCCCAGGTGCTGGTAACCATTTTCCACTGATCCTGGGAAAGCAACCTTGAACAGATGAGATAACCCAAACACATTCCAAACCAGCAGCCAACAGATAACAACTCCCCGAAGTGGAATCCTCCTCCCTCCCGAGATTACACACGTATCAGGGAAATGACATGCGAAACGTTACGATGTACCAGGAACATTGAAACGGTGAACATGACACAGATAAGCAGAGTACTAATAATTGGGCTGGATTCATATTTTAACCTGCCCTTCATTCTGTATCTCTAGCAACCTGCTTCTTGAGCAGATTATGGGGAAGGGGTGGCAATTGTTTATGGGGTAATGAGGAAGGCTAGTTTGATGAAGTTCACCTTCCTTCTTTCATCAGGCAGGTTCCTTTCTTGAATCACATAGATTCAGAAAGTAGAAGAAAAAGCCCTTGCTTCTGCAGGCTTTTCATGCAGGATCCAACTCACTTCCATTATGGGCTACAGAAGAATTTCTACTGCGTTTGCTTTTATGTTAGCACCTTCTGCTATATTCCATGCAGAGCAGTGACCATAACAGAGCTGCTGTGCAGGGAGAACATCTCATTCGTCTGAGTGGCCATTTCAGAATGAAACTGAGCATTCCAGATATGGACATGCTCACAGGCACATACGTAAGCACTAAAGATTCATCCATTACTCATAAATTTTTTTTTTTTTTAAAGAAAACTGTTTTATACTGGTTTTAGATTTGAAGCGTAGACCAGAAGTGTTTAGTTAAAAATGTTTTTGCTGTAGATGTCTAATGAATATTACAGTGTTGTAACCCCATGGTAAAATGCAGAACTAGCTTCACTGGCTCTGAAACTACTCTCAAATATCCTTTACGTATGTTTGAGTGTGCCACTGAATATAACTGAACTGCTTCTGGACAAGTATTGCTGCAAGTGTCTCTGCTATTCAAAATCAAATTTTATTAAGAAGGAAGCATTTCTATTGGTGCTGTCATATGGCACTCCTTTCAGGGATATTTAATCAAGTCTGATTCTATTACTACTTCTGGAAAAATATGGCTAGATTTTACCTTTTTGTTTTCATTTTGTGCAATGCTGATTGTGTAAAGGGCTTTATGTTCACATAATTTAATGTAAATTAGATACATTCAAGCAGATGTGTCAACTCTTCTTGATTAAAACCAATTATTCTATTTGCTTTAAATATACCAAGAGAAAGAGAAATAAACAGAAAACCAAAGGAAAAAGAAAACAATCAAATTGTATTACATATAGAAAATAATTCATCCCAATATTTGAACACACAATTAAATCTTGGGCACATGAAATATTATTGATCAGTTTCTCCATTGCAGCCATGGAAAGTCAGTTAATGAACAGAAGTAAATATATATCAGCAATCCTGGATTATAAATCTGGAGGTCTCACTGTCCAGGACTGAATTTTTTCATTATAGACCTCCAATAATATTGGGCAAAGGACTCAATATTTTATTTTATAACACTCAGTGGGATAACCATCTGGACTGGAAGCTGTTCCCTTTTTTGTAGTTAATGGTATTTTCTATATTTTTGGAGAACTAAAGATGTAGCCAGATAGGTAGTGTGTGATCATGCATAATCACAGAAAGAATTATGCAAAAAATCATATCTTCCTCAGTTACACTGGTCTGTCTTACACAACTGAGAATAAAAATTAAAAATGGTTGATTTATTGAGTCAGAATCATTACACATTTTAGCCTGAGCATCCTTAACAGTACAAATAATTACATTTTTGCAATTGTTTCAGGCAAGGGGCTTCAGTAGTGATTTACCAGGTCTTTTACCCTGTATCCAATGTCTTTGCTTTATACTATTCACTGAATATTCTGTTTGAAGTGCATGAAAGAAATTAAGTTAATGTTGACCACTCAAAACCTTTATATAATTCAGTTGTAGGTCCTCTTGCATAAGTTCTCAGAAGCTCCTTAACATTTTTCATATTTTCTTGTTTTTTTTTTCATGAAACATAAGCAATAAGACCATTTATGCCTGCCTTAATGTTGTCCTTAAAAACAATAAATTAGCAGAACATGTAAATATAAGGACAAAAACAATATTGAAACCCTTGTTTCATGTTTTATAAAAAGTGTGTCCTCCAGTGATGATATATTTTAATACCATGTAATTGTTTTGTAGCAATGGATAATTTCCTGGGGCATAATCAGATATTGTAATAGTATTTACATTATTCATTAAACTATGGAGAAAGATCTTCAGCAAAGGATCGTTACCTTGTCGTGGTGCTGGAGCTTGAGCACCTCAATGATGCCATGAGCTAAACTGTGAAGGGCCACCCAAGACGGGAAGGTCATGACAGAGAGGTCAGACTAAATGCGATCCCTGGGGAAGGTAATGGCAACCCACCTCAGTATTCTTGCCGTGAAAACTAAATGGATCAGTACAACCAGAGATATGTCGGTATACCATCGGAAGATGAGACCCCCAGGTCGGAAGATGGTCAAAATGCTACTGGGGAGGAACAGAGGATGAGCTCAACTAGCCCCAGACGTGATGACGCAGCTAGCTCAAAGCCGAAAGGACGGCTAGCGGCCGACGGTGCTGGTGGTGAACGGCGAATCCGATGTTCTAAGGATCAACACACCATCGGAACCTGGAATGTAAGATCTATGAGCCAGGGCAAATTGGATGTGGTTATTGGGGAGATGTCAAGATTAAAGATAGACATTCTGGGCGTCAGTGAACTGAAATGGACTGGAATGGGCCACTTCACATCAAATGACCACCAGATCTACTACTGCGGACAAGAGGACCACAGAAGAAATGGAGTAGCCTTCATAATTAATAGTAAAGTGGCTAAAGCAGTGCTTGGATACAACCCAAAAAATGACAGAATGATCTCAATTCGAATTCAGGGCAAGCCATCTAACATCACAGGGATCCAAATATACGCCCCAACCACAAATGCTGAAGAAGCTGAAGTAGAGCAGTTCTATGAGGATCTGCAGCACCTACTGGACAACACGCCTAAAAGAGATGTTATTTTCATCACAGGAGACTGGAATGCTAAGGTGGGCAGTCAAATGACACCTCGAATTACAGGTAAGTATGGCCTGGGAGAACAAAACGAAGCAGGACACAGGCTGATAGAATTTTGCCAAGACAATTCACTCTGCATAACAAACACTCTCTTCCAACAACCTAGGAGACGGCTTTATACATGGACTTCACCAGATGGACAACACCGAAATCAGATTGATTACATCCTTTGCAGCCAAAGGTGGCGGACATCTGTACAGTCGGTAAAAACAAGGCCTGGAGCTGACTGTAGTTCAGATCACGAACTTCTTCTTGCACAATTTAGGATCAGACTCAAGAGATTAGGGAAGACCCACAGATCAGCTAGATATGAGCTCACTAATATTCCTAAGGAATATGCAGTGGAGGTGAAGAATAGATTTAAGGGACTGGACTTAGTAGATAGGGTCCCGGAAGAACTCTGGACAGAAGTTGGCAGCATTGTTCAGGAGGCGGCAACAAAATACATCCCAAAGAAAGAGAAAACCAAGAAGGCAAAATGGCTGTCTGCTTCGACACTAGAAGTAGCCCAAGAAAGAAGGAAAGCAAAAGGCAACAGTGATAGGGGGAGATATGCCCAATTAAATGCAAAATTCCAGAGGTTAGCCAGAAGAGATAAGGAATTATTTTTAAACAAGCAATGCGCGGAAGTGGAAGAAGACAATAGAATAGGAAGGACAAGAGACCTCTTCCAGAAAATTAGAAACATCGGAGGTAAATTCCAGGCCAAAATGGGTATGATCAAAAACAAAGATGGCAAGGACCTAACAGAAGAAGAAGAGATCAAGAAAAGGTGGCAAGAATATACGGAAGACCTGTATAGGAAGGATAACAATATCAGGGATAGCTTTGATGGTTTGGTCAGTGAACTAGAGCCAGACATCCTGAAGAGTGAGGCTGAATGGGCCTTAAGAAGCATTGCTAATAACAAGGCAGCAGAAGATGACGGCATCCCAGCTGAACTGTTCAAAATCTTGCAAGATGATGCTGTCAAGGTAATGCATGCTATATGCCAGCAAATTTGGAAAACACAAGAATGGCCATCAGACTGGAAAAAATCAACTTATATCCCCATACCAAAAAAGGGAAACACTAAAGAATGTTCAAACTATCGAACAGTGGCACTCATTTCACACGCCAGTAAGGTAATGCTCAAGATCCTGCAAGGTAGACTTCAGCAGTTCATGGAGCGAGAATTGCCAGACGTACAAGCTGAGTTTAGAAAAGGCAGAGGAACTAGAGACCAAATTGCCAATATCCGCTGGATAATGGAAAAAGCCAGGGAGTTTCAGAAAAACATCTATTTCTGTTTTATTGACTATTCTAAAGCCTTTGACTGTGTGGACCATAACAAATTGTGGCAAGTTCTTAGTGGTATGGGGATACCAAGTCATCTTGTATGCCTCCTGAAAAATCTGTATAACGACCAAGTAGCAACAGTAAGAACAGACCACGGAACAACAGACTGGTTTAAGATTGGGAAAGGAGTACGGCAGGGCTGTATACTCTCACCCTACCTATTCAACTTGTATGCAGAACACATCATGCGACAAGCTGGCCTTGAGGAATCCAAGGTTGGAGTTAAAATCTCTGGAAGAAACATTAACAATCTCAGATATGCAGATGATACCACTTTGATGGCTGAAAGTGAAGAGGAACTGAGGAGCCTTATGATGAAGGTGAAAGAAGAAAGTGCAAAAGCTGGTTTGCAGCTAAACCTCAAAAAAACCAAGATTATGGCAACCAGCTTGATTGATAACTGGCAAATAGAGGGAGAAAATGTAGAAGCAGTGAAAGACTTTGTATTCCTAGGTGCAAAGATTACTGCAGATGCTGACTGCAGTCAGGAAATCAGAAGACGCTTAATCCTTGGAAGAAGAGCAATGACAAATCTCGATAAAATAGTTAAGAGCAGAGACATCACACTGACAACAAAGGCCCGCATAGTTAAAGCAATGGTGTTCCCTGTAGTAACATATGGCTGCGAGAGCTGGACCATAAGGAAGGCTGAGCGAAGGAAGATCGATGCTTTTGAACTGTGGTGTTGGAGGAAAATTCTGAGAGTGCCTTGGACTGCAAGAAGATCCAACCAGTCCATCATCCAGGAAATAAAGCCAGACTGCTCACTTGAGGGAATGATATTAAAGGCAAAACTGAAATACTTTGGCCACATAATGAGAAGACAGGACACCCTGGAGAAGATGCTGATGCTAGGGAGAGTGGAAGGCAAAAGGAAGAGGGGCCGACCAAGGGCAAGATGGATGGATGATATTCTAGAGGTGACGGACCCGTCCCTGGGGGAGCTGGGGGTGTTGACGACCGACAGGAAGCTCTGGCGTGGGCTGGTCCATGAAGTCACGAAGAGTCGGAAGCGACTAAACGAATAAACAACAACATGGAGAAAGATATCAAAAAATAATCCAGTTGAAAACAATTCTAATATGGAACTGGGGAAAAAAACCCACCTATCTTCTTGTTACAAAGGATTTAAAAGTCACCATTTGTCCACCAAATTAAACTCCAGCTTGCTTATTTAAATGAGAGAAAAAAGACACATACATCCAGCACAAATGACTTAATGCATCAAAAGAATACTAACAAAGGCTCAACAGCCACCTTAGCCCCAGGTCTGGGAGCAGAGTCATGTTTTCAGGGACTTGAAGAACAGCTGCAAGATGGGAGCAATGCAGGTCTCCAGAGAAATGCTATTCCAAAGGACAGGCACCGTGACAGGGAAGGCTCTCTTCCTAGGTCCCAAGTGGTGGCATTGTTTAATTAAAGAGTTTAATTAAAGCTTACTGAATATAAGCTTTCAGTATTTTCCAGGTATGAACATTAGATTAGGTGGGGTAGTATTCCAATCTAATAAAGGATCTAAAATTCGATTAAAATCTCAACCCTTAATTATTTGATCTACACCCAAAGTAATTTATGTAATTTATCTGGAAAATCTTCAGCAAAGGATCGTTACCTTGTCGTGGTGCTGGAGCTTGAGCACCTCAATGATGCCATGAGCTAAACCGTGAAGAGCCACCCAAGATGGGAAGGTCATGACAGAGAGGTCAGACTAAATGCGATCCCTGGGGAAGGTAATGGCAACCCACCCCAGTATTCTTGCCGTGAAAACTAAATGGATCAGTACAACCAGAGATATGTCGGTATACCATCAGGAGATGAGACTCCCAGGTCAGAAGATGGTCAAAATGCTACTGGGGAGGAACAGAGGATGAGTTCAACTAGCCCCAGACGTGATGACGCAGCTAGCTCAAAGCCGAAAGGATGGCTAGCGGCTGACAGTGCTGGTGGTGAATGGCGAATCCGATGTTCTAAGGATCAACACACCATTGGAACCTGGAATGTAAGATCTATGAGCCAGGGCAAATTGGATGTGGTTATTGGTGAGATGTCAAGATTAAAGATAGACATTTTGGGCGTCAGTGAACTGAAATGGACTGGAATGGGCCACTTCACATCAGATGACCACCAGATCTACTACTGTGGACAAGAGGACCACAGAAGAAATGGAGTAGCCTTCATAATTAATAGTAAATTGGCTAAAGCAGTGCTTGGATACAATCCAAAAAATGATAGAATTTCAATGATCTCAATTCGCATTCAGGGCAAGCCATCTAACATCACAGTGCTCCAAATATATGCCCCAACCACAGATGCCGAAGAAGTTGAAGTAGAGCAGTTCTATGAGGATCTGCAGCACCTACTGGATGACACGCCTAAAAGAGATGTTATTTTCATCACAGGAGACTGGAATGCTAAGGTGGGCAGTCAAATGACACCTGGAATTACAGGTAAGCATGGCCTGGGAGAACAAAACGAAGCAGGACATAGGCTGATAGGATTTTGCCAAGACAACTCACTCTGCATAACAAACACTCTCTTCCAACAACCTAAGAGACGGCTTTATACATGGACTTCACCAGATGGACAACACCGAAATCAGATTGACTACATCCTTTGCAGCCAAAGGTGGTGGACATCTATACAGTCGGTAAAAACAAGACCTGGAGCTGACTGTAGTTCCGATCATGAGCTTCTTATTGCACAATTTAGGATCAGACTAAAGAGATTAGGGAAGACCCACAGATCAGCTAGTTATGAGCTCACTAACGTTCCTAAGGAATATGCAGTGGAGGTGAAAAATCGATTTAAGGGACTGGACTTAGTAGATAGGGTCCCGGAAGAACTCTGGACAGAAGTTCGCAACATTGTTCAGGAGGCGGCAACAAAATACATCGCAAAGAAAGAGAAAACCAAGAAGGCAAAATGGCTGTCTGCTGAGACACTAGAAGTAGCCCAAGAAAGAAGGAAAGCAAAAGGCAACAGTGATAGGGGGAGATATGCCCAATTAAATGCAAAATTCCAGAGGTTAGCCAGAAGAGATAAGGAATTATTTTTAAACAAGCAATGTGTGGAAGTGGAAGAAGACAATAGAATAGGAAGGACAAGAGACCTCTTCCAGAAAATTAGAAACATCGGAGGTAAATTCCAGGCCAAAATGGGTATGATCAAAAACAAAGATGGCAAGGACCTAACAGAAGAAGAAGAGATCAAGAAAAGGTGGCAAGAATATACAGAAGACCTGTATAGGAAGGATAACAATATCGGGGATAGCTTGATGGTGTGGTCAGGGAGCTAGAGCCAGACATCCTGAAGAATGAGGTTGAATTGGCCTTAAGAAGCATTGCTAATAACAAGGCAGCAGGAGACGGCATCCTAGCTGAACTGTTCAAAATCTTGCAAGATGATGCTGTCAAGGTAATGCATGCTATATGCCAGCAAATGTGGAAAACACAAGAATGGCCATCAGATTGGAAAAAATCAACTTATATCCCCATACCAAAAAAGGGAAACACTAAAGAATGTTCAAACTATCGAACAGTGGCACTCATTTCACATGCCAGTAAGGTAATGCTCAAGATCCTGCAAGGTAGACTTCAGCAATTCATGGAGTGAGAATTGCCAGATGCACAAGCTGGGTTTAGAAAAGGCAGAGGAACTAGGGACCAAATTGCCAATATCCGCTGGATAATGGAAAAAGCCAGGGAGTTTCAGAAAAACATCTATTTCTGTTTTATTGACTATTCTAAAGCCTTTGACTGTGTGGACCATAACAAATTGTGGCAGGTTCTTAGCGGTATGGGGATACCAAGTCATCTTGTCTGCCTCCTGAAGGATCTGTATAACGACCAAGTAGCAACAGTAAGAACAGACCAGGGAACAATGGACTGGTTTAAGATTGGGAAAGGAGTACAGCAGGGCTGTATACTCTCACCCTACCTATTCAACTTGTATGCAGAACACATCATGCGACATGCTGGGCTTGAGGAATCCAAGGCTGGAGTTAAAATCGCTGGAAGAAACATTAACAATCTCAGATATGCAGATGATACCACTTTGATGGCTGAAAGCGAAGAGGAACTGAGGAGCCTTACGATGAAGGTGAAAGAAGAAAGTTCAAAAGCTGGCTTGCAGCTAAACCTCAAAAAAACCAAGATTATGGCAACCAGCTTGATTGATAACTGTCATGTTCCCCGTTGCAAGGCATCCATGCATCACAACGGGGAACATGCCTTTCAGAAAGGGGGAAGGAGGGAGGAAGGAATAATCCTAATCCCTTAAACACTTTAACACTAAAGCAATCACCAGGACAAAGGAGGCACACCTTTGCCCAGACCAGAGGAGCCATCAACATATCGCCCGAACATCTCATTACCCCGGGGGACACACCTGCACCGGACACGGGAAGGAGACAGAGGAAACCAGCGATGATCCTCATGATCGCCCATCGCCAGACCGGTATCGCTTCCAGATCGCCCATCAAGGATCCAGATCCAGCTTGTGGGACAATGGGGGGTGGTGGACGGCAAGGTCCACACTGCGCGTATATACAAGGTACCCTGCAACCACGCCCGCATTCCCGTCTTTTTGCGTGTATGCACTCTGTACCCAATAAACGGAAATCCTTAGCCCCATCTAAGTGAGTCCATGTCTTATTGGGGAACGAGGCAACCCTGACATAAAGACGGGAATCGAGAAATTTTTTTTTCTGCCAGCACCAATCCAGATCTCATCTGTGAGGGACCCAAGTTGGCGATGGACAGAATCAACCAACAGAGCGGCGGCAACCCAAGGACCAGTGACAGGTCACCCGGCTCCACAGAACGAGCGATCGGCAGGACCCATACCCCCTGACACCACAAAGTCCGGGTAGGTTCGGGATCGAGCTCAGAGGAGGAGACCGGGAGGAGCAGGACTCTCGAAGCCACCAGAAAGTCGCAAGGTGAGTGGGTCACCCTGGATGAGACGGCGGGATCCCTGCCCAGAGTGTTCGGGCCATTGAAAGAGGTGAGAGAACAGCGGTTCCCGACAACCCCAGGAGCTGAGGAAAGGCGGCGGAGCGGATGGCCCGCGGACGGCTCCCAAGCTGATGAGCAGCTCAGCATGGTGGAATCGAGGCTGGAGTTGATAGAACAGCTGCTCCTGAGGTTGGCGATCGGGTGGGAAGCCCGAGGGAGAGGTGAGCCAGAACCAGGCTCCAGAAGCGCATCACCCCCCCCAACCTCCGAGACGAGACATCTGGGGCGGGGACGGAGATGGCAAGAAGCTGAGGCAGTGCCAGGTAGAGATCTTCACGCCGAGCTAACAAGGAAGTCGCCTCCCCCCCCACCCATCCCAGAAATGTGACGGCTGGGACGAGGCTGGAGCCGGCACGAGACGGGAGCAACGCCGCCCGGAACCCGGCTGAGGGAATCCCCACAGAGAGAATGGAGAACCCCAGCAGCCCGGGAGGCGCCCAGATGCTTAGAGGTGAAGTGGAGCCCACCGGGAGCGGGAGTCAAAGACCTCGGGGTCAAGTTCGACAGAGACCCAACCACACTGTCATTCTTCATCACAAACACAAAAAATTACATGGAGGAATATGGACCATATTTCCGATCCGAAAAAGGCAAAATCAATGCCATAGCAAACAAACTAAGAGGAAGGGCAGCTGATTGGTACATACATGTGGTGGTCTCTCATGAAGGATACACAGGCTGCAAGTTTTCTCAGGATGAGAGCTTGTGGTCTCTCATGAAGAATGTAGGAAGAATGCACAGACACAACTTCCTCGGGATGAGAGCCCCGATTCAAGCCGTAAGCTCTCTTTTATTATTCCCCCAGCTAAGCAAGTGCACTAAAACAGTAATTCACATAGCAGAAGGCTGATTGGCCTAAATAGCAATGCATACCTCATGTAACCCCCCTGATAGCCTCCTGGCACAGCTCAGGTTACAGCTCGTGTTGCCTTGTGAGGAAAGTTTTTGCTACAACCTTATCCACTATGGAAGTTCAAGGAAGGTTCAATGTAAATAAGCATCTTGCACAGCTGTCGTGGTTTGCCAGCCAACAGCATAGCATACAATGCTCTCTACACGTACAGCTATGCCAAGCAGATGCCCCAGAACCCAATCACGTTGACGAGTTCCTCTGGGCGCTCAATCTACATTTTAGAGATCCCTTTGAGAAGGACAGAGCAAAAAGAGCCCTAAGGGGAATCAGCCAGGAGCAACATTCTGTGGCAGACTATGCCATGAAATTCCAAGCCCTGGCTGGAAAGGTGGAGGACTGGTCGCAATCGACCCTGATTGAACGTTTCAAGGAAGGTCTGAACCTGAACGTTTTGAGGTGGGCGTTATGCAGGGACGACCCAAACACTCTCATCGAGTGGATACGGCTAGCTGGTAAGGCGGAAAATGCCCAAGAAACCTTCCTGCAAGCAAAGCGGACAGCCCTGCAAACAACGACGGCGAGGGGACCCCGAACTGCGACCGGATCGATGAGACCAGCACCCCAATCCTGGAGGGAGGAGAGGGAGCGACGGTTCACCAAGGGGCAATGCCTCCTTTGTGGAAAGGAGGACCACAAAGCTGCAGCCTGCCCGAACGCAAAAACAAATGACAGCAGACCGAGGAAACCACCGGGCAAACCACCAACACCACCCAAAAAGATGCCAGCGGCTAGTGGGGAAGTTGGACTGAAAGCCTTACCCTACCCCATTGAAGAGGCAGAGAGCAATGAAGACGAGCCGGCGGGAAACACCAACCACCTGCCCTAAGAAGCGCCAGAGGGCAGGTGAAGAAGCAAGAAGGGCGCAGCGACAGCTGGGTGAGTGCAAACTGCCCCACCTTGTACGTCAAGGTTGAATTAAAGTCACAGCTGAAGTCCGTCGAAATTTGGGCCCTAATCGACTCAGGCTGCTCCAGGTGCCTAATGCACCTGGACCTGGTGGCCGATTTAAAGCTCCGCTGCTATCCACTTCAGCACCATATAGTGTTTAGCCAATTGGACGGATCAGCAGTGGGAGGGGGCCCGGTCACCCAATGCACCGACAAAGTGGCGCTGCAGCTCGGCAGCCACCGGGAAAGACTGCAATTTGTCATGGCACCGGTGGGCCAACCCTTAATAATCCTGGGTATCCTGTGGTTGGTACAACGGAACCCACACATCAATTGGGAAACCAGGACAATCACCTTCTCAGACGGTTCCTACCAAGTGCCTACAGGGGATCAGGCCCCCCGTGCTGCGGTGGGGAGGGCGGCGTCCACAACAACGCATCTGGAGGCAGCGGCCCTGGAAGGCTTGCCAAACAGGTATGCGGAGTTTGCAGATGTTTTCGAGGAGAAAGAGGCAGACAAACTCCCCCCCCCCACAGAAAGACGGACTGCGCAATAGAACTGGTTCCCAATACACCCTTACCAAAGCCCAACATTTATGCGATGACCCAGAAGGAGCTGGCAGCATTGCGGGAGTTCATGGACAAGAATCTAGCATGTGGATTCATTGAGCCCACTAACTCACCGGTCGGAGCCCCAGTCCTTTTCAGGGAGAAAAAGGATGGGTCATTAAGGCTCTGTACAGACTACCGCGGCTTGAATGCCGCATCCATATCAAACAAATATCCCTTACCCTTGATCAAGGACATCCTAGCACACCTCTCTAAGGGCAAAATATTTTCCAAACTGGACTTGTGGGAGGCCTATTTCTGCATACGTATATGGGAGGGGGACGAGTGGAAGATGGCTTTCAACTGCCCTCTGGGGTCATTTCAATATAAGGTGTTACCATTTGGTCTGGCGGGGGCACCAGGGGTATTTATGCAACTGATTAATGAGGTCTTGCACGACCACTTGTTCAAGGGGGTCCTTGTCTACTTAGACGATGTACTAATATACTCGGAGACGGAAGAGGAGCACGAACGCTTGGTTAAGCAAGTGCTCAAGAAACTCCGCAAAGCAGAGCTATTTGCCAAGCTCTCTAAGTGCGAGTTTCACAAATCACAAATAGACTATCTCGGTTACAGAATCTCTGCGAGGGGCATCGAGATGGACTCAAGTAAGGTCCAAGCCATCCTAGCATGGGAGCGCCCATGCATGAGGAGGCAACTACAAAGTTTCCTCGGATTTATGAATTTTTACAGGGGTTTTATCCAGGGACTGGTAGAAATTGTGCTGCCTCTAACCAACCTACTCCAAACAAAGGGCTTGGGAGACATGCGCAAGTCATGAAACCCGGGAGCACTCCTGAACTGGGCTGCTGACTGTCAAAAGACTTTTGAACACCTCAAAAGCCTCTTTACAGCAGAGCCAGTGCTACAACACCCCGACCCCACCAAGTCTTTCGTGATACAAGTAGATGCTTCCGATTTTTCCATCGGGGCACTCCTGCTTCAGCGAGATTTTGACAATCAGCTGAAGCCCTGCGCGTACCTTTCCCGCAAGTTCTCTGAAATGGAACAGAGATGGCACATATGGGAAAAGGAGGCTTTCACTGTCAAAGCCGCCCTAGAGGCATGGCGGCACCTCCTGGAAGGGGCCACCTGCCCCTTCGAGGTCTGGATGGACCACAAAAACCTAGATGCTCTCAGCACTCTGAAATGCCTCAGCCCCAAACAGGTTCCCTGGGTGCAGTTTTTCAGCTGCTTTGATTTCAAGCTAAAGTTCATACCAGAGAGGAAGAACTTCTTAGCCGACGCTCTCTCCAGACAGCCCCAGGATGCCAGTCAGGCATCCAACATTGTAGGCATGGTGTGGACTGACACACAGCTGGGTTGCCAAGCCGTCACGTGCAGCCAAACCAGAACACAGCACACCCCAGCGCAGCCACCCGCAGAGGGAGGGAGATGCGTGTCAATTTCACCTAGCTTGCAACAACAGTTCGCTCAAGCCCTCAAAACGGATACATGGTTGCAAGCCAACCAACACAATGTATCTTTTACAAATGGTTTGGCTTGGAAACAGAACAACCTGTACGTGCCAGAGCAAATGCGAGCAGAGGTTTTGAGCCGTTCACATGACGACAAAACGGCTGGGCACTTCGGGTTTGTAAAAATGCTGCATCTAGTCAGATGACAATTCTGGTGGCCCACTCTTAGGAGGGACGTAAAAGAATATGTCGCTGCTTGCCCCACATGTGCCATGGCCAAACGAAAAGTGGGGAAGCCCCAGGGACTGTTGCAGCCGGTAGCAAGCCCCTCCCGCCCCTGGGAAGAAATCTCAATGGACTTTATTGTGGATTTGCCACCCAGCCAGAGAAAAATGGTTATCTGGGTGGTAAAAGACTATTTCTCCAAACAGGCACACTTTGTACTCTGCGTCTCCATTCCCTCCGCCCAACAGCTGGCACGCCTCTTCCTAAATCACATCTACAAATTGCATGGTGCCCCCTCCCATTTGGTGACGGATAGGGGCACACAATTCACTTCCAAATTCTGGAAGGCATTTTTAAAATTAATTGGAACCAAGCAAGCACTGTCCACTGCTTGGCACCCCCACACGGATGGATCTACGGAGATTCTTAACTCCACCCTGGAGCAATTCCTATGATCATTTATAAATTACCAGCAAGACGACTGGGTAGATTTGCTCCCCTTTGCCGAGGTGGCATACAGCAATGCAGTGCACCAGAGCACAGGTCACACCCCATTCAAGGCGGTATATGGTAGACTTTGTCCCGATCCTGGAATTGCCACAACCGGACACCCCGCCTTGTTCCCCAGATGACTGGGTGGTGCAACTGGCCACGGTTTGGCCCATCATCCAGCTGGCTCTCTCAGACGCTCAAGCAACCTACAAGCGGTTTGCGGACAACCACAGGGCTGCGCAGCCGAACTTCAAAGTGGGAGATAGGGTCTACCTCTCCGCTAAGTTCATTAAGTCTCTGCAGCCCTCGAAGAAACTGGCACCCAAATTCATTGGCCCGTTCCCAATCATAGAGATAATCAACCCGGTGACTTTCAAGTTAGAATTGCCACACAACTTGAAACGCATACACCCGGTGTTCCATTGTGCCCTACTGAAACCAGTCACCGCTTCAAAGTGGCACAACGACCCCCCCTGCCCCCACCCATCATGATAGATGGACAACAACATTTTGAAATCAAGGAGTTACTGGGCTCCAGAAGGCTAAGGGGCACCCTACAGTACCTGATCCGCTGGAGACATTTCCCCCACCCAGAGTGGGTGCAGGCTCGAGATGTCTCAGCACAGTGGCTTGTCAAATGCTTCCATGAATCATACCCTGACAAACCGGCACCTTGAAGTTTTTTGGGGGGGGCAGTATGTCATGTTCCCCGTTGCAAGGCATCCATGCATCACAACGAGGAACATGCCTTTCAGAAAGGGGGAAGGAATAATCCTAATCCCTTAAACACTTTAACACTAAAGCAATCACCAGGACAAAGGAGGCACACCTTTGCCCGGACCAGAGGAGCCATCAACATATCGCCCGAACATCTCCACATTACCCTGGGGGACACACCTGCACCGGACACGGGAAGGAGACAGAGGAAACCAGTGATGATCCTCATGATCGCCCATCGCCAGACCGGTATCGCTTCCAGATCGCCCATCAAGGATCTGGATCCAGCTTGTGGGACAATGGGGGGTGGTGGACGGCAAGGTCCACACCGCGGGTATATACAAGGTACCCCGCAACCACGCCCGCATTCCCGTCTTTTTGCGTGTATGCACTCTGTACCCAATAAACAGAAATCCTTAGCCCCATCTAAGTGAGTCCGTGTCTTATTGGGGAACGAGGCAACCCTGACAATAACTGGCAAATAGAGGGAGAAAATGTAGAAGTAGTGAAAGACTTTGTATTTCTAGGTGCGAAGATTACTGCAGATGCTGACTGCAGTCAGGAAATCAGAAGACGCTTAATCCTTGGGAGAAGAGCAATGACAAATCTTGATAAAATAGTTAAGAGCAGAGACATCACACTGACAACAAAGGTCCGCCTAGTTAAAGCAATGGTGTTCCCTGTAGTAACATATGGCTGCGAGAGCTGGACTATAAGGAAGGCTGAGAGAAGGAAGAGAGATGCTTTTGAACTGTGGTGTTGGAGGAAAATTCTGAGAGTGCCTTGGACTGCAAGAAGATCAAACCAGTCCATACTCCAGGAAATAAAGCCAGACTGCTCACTTGAGGGAATGATATTAAAGGCAAAACTGAAATACTTTGGCCACATAATGAGAAGACAGGACAGCTTGGAGAAGATGCTGATGCTAGGGAGAGTGGAAGGCAAAAGGAAGAGGGGCCGACCAAGGGCAAGGTGGATGGATGATATTCTAGAGGTGATGGACTTGTCCCTGGGGGAGCTGGGGGTGTTGATGACCGACAGGAAGCTCTGGCATGGGCTGGTCCATGAAGTCACGAAGAGTCGGAAGCGACTAAATGAATAAACAACAAACAATCTGGGAAATCCTTAATAAATGCAGTACTTTTATTAAAACACTTAATCCTCAATATTAAAACAATATTCTTCAGTATCAGTTCTTGTTCCACTACAAACTCTAAGCAATTTTTAATCCAAATGACTAATTACAACAGTAGCAGATTTTGAATTTCAGCTACTTAAAATCTAAAAAAAAAAAAACCCATACCATTTATGAAGATATAGTGCAAGGACTGCAACAGCCACTGTGTAGGACAGACAGGCAGAAGACCAGCAGAGTGCATCCATGAACAGCAACCAGCTATCAGAAGACATAGCGAAAACTCCTAAATCTCAACATGTGGACAGACTCAACTATAGTTTCAACTGGGAAACTGTCAGCATCCTAGACCAAACCAAATCCAAAAATGCTAGGAAATTCCTGGAAGCTTGGCATTTAGCCATCAATAGAAACATAGAGATAAACCACATTTACATAAAATTCAAAAGAGACAATAAAAACCTAGGAAGGAAGCAAAAAGATTAGAACACATCTCCTTCAGCAGCCAACATTCAGATACATGGGGATTAACACCAGACAAATGGTCAGCTGGAAAACAATGCTCTAATAAAGGATCCACCAAGGAGGAAGCTACATCCCCATTAAAAATAGCAGGCCAAGCTACTGTATATAAACAGGCGGTAAACCCCACACTCACTAGCATTGATGATGTTACCTAGTTGGGTAATGAAACATCTGTAAGCAAACAACCAAACTCAGAGAGCAGCAAGAATTCCACAAGAAAAAAAAGGTTAACAAATTAAAAATAGAAAGGAGTCAGACAAAAACATAACAACAACAACAAGAGAAAATCAAAGTTGAAAGATTATGGCATAAACCAGCTGTGGTGGTCCCAGTGGTTATCAGGACACTGGGTGCCATACCAAAAAATCTTGGAGGGCACTTAGAAAATCTGCGCATTGACAAAATTTCCATCTGTAAATTACAAAAGGCCACACTGCTTGGATCTGCACGTATACTAAGCTGATTCATTATGACATCCTAGGTTCTCAGGAAGAACTCGATTCAAATGAAGGTCAACACTAGCTAAATAACTGGCAGCTGTGATTTCATGTTGTTTTGTATACAATAATAATAAATTTGTAAAAATCTTACGGCTACTCTGTGATGACATGATGGCAACAATCCTGAATAATGATGGCTCTCAAAGCTATCCATTTAAAGTGGGATCTGGCATTAAACAGGGATGTGTTATTGCTCCAACCTTATTTGCTATCTTCATCGCTATGATTCTACACCTTGTTGAAGGGAAACTTCCTACTGGTGTAGAAATTATATATCGAACAGATGGAAAGCTTTTTAATCTTAATAGGCTGAAGGCAAAAAATAAGGTAACTACAACCTCTGTTATAGAACTCCAATATGCTGATGATAACATAGTCTGTGCACACTCAGAGGAAGATCTTCAAACTATCCTAAACATCTTTGCAGAAGCATATGATAAGCTCGGCCTCTCACTTAACATTAAAAAAACCAAAGTGCTTTACCAGCAGGTTTGAACTAATCCCTCTGCAATGCCATCAATTCAGCTTGAAGGTGTGCCACTGGAAAATGTCAACCATTTTCCTTACCTTGACAGCCATCTATCTATAAAAGCTGATATTGACACTGAAATTCAGCATCATCTGAGCTCTGCGAGTGTAGCTTTCCTCTGAATGAAGTGTAGAGTTTTTGAAGATCAGGACATTCGCAGGGAGACCAAAATGCTTGTTTACAAAGCCATTGTACTACCGATCCTATTGTACGCCTGTGAAACATGGACTTTCTACAAAAGCCACCTCCAAGTTTTCGAACGATTCCATCAACACTGCCTCTGAAAAATTCTGCAAATTACTTGAGAAGATAGGTGGACTAATGCACAGACCACCTTCAAAGACCACCTTCATTGAAACAATGATCATCCAACATCAATTTCACTGGACTGGCCATGTTGTTCGAATGCCTGATCATCGTCTTTCAAAGCAGCTACTTTACTCCCAACTTAAGAATGGAAAACAGAATATTGGTGGACAGCAAAAGAGATTCAAAGACGTTCTCAAAGCTAATTTTAAAAAGTTTAATATTAGCACTGAAAACTGGGAAGTCCTAACTCATGAGCGTTTAAATTGGAGGTCAGCCCTTATTAAAGGTGCTATAGACTTTGAAGAAGCACGAGTACAGGGCGAAAGGGAGAGGTGAGCTAAGAGGAAGGCACATCAAGCAAATCCTCACCGTGACCATCTTCCACCTGGAAACGTATGCCCTCATTGTGGGAGGTTGTGCGGATCCAGAATTGGCCTTTACAGACACTTACGGACCCACCGTTCAGTTTTGAATCCTGGAAGACAATCTTACTCTGCTACGAGTGATCAACAACACACACACACACACACAGGTATACAATAATAATAACAACAACAGGAGTCAATAGAAACATCAGAAGCTTTGTGCAAAGATCAGTGGCACAATAGAAGACAGAGTGGCTGGTCTATGGTGATAGACTGAGAGAGGTTAACATCCAGAGAGGAATCTTTCAAGGAGACTCACTCTCACCACTACTGTTTGTCACTGCACTGATCCCTCTGTCAACAATACTGAACAAGTCAGACCATGGGTATCAAACATCAAAGACATCTGCCAGGCTACCCCACCTCCTTTACATGGACGATCTGAAGCTGTATGGAAAAAGACCATCTGAAATGGAATTGCTGCTCAACACTGTCTGAATATACAGCCAAGATATTGTAATGGAGTTTGGATTGGACAAATGTGCCACCCTTACCATCAACAGAGGAAAATAGTGAAAACTGAAGGAATCAAGATGTCATATGGAAATAACACCAAGGATCTGGATGAAGGAGATCACTACAAATACCTGGGCATCCTTCAGGATGACAACATTTAAGTCAAGAAGAAGGTTAGTAGTAAATTCACTCAGAAAAGTGAAGAAGATCTTAAAGTCCAAACCCTGTGGCAGAAATACCATCAAGACAATTAACACCTGGACAATTCCAGTCATTAGATATACAGTTGGGATAGTGGACTGGACTCAAGCTGAACTAGAAGCCTTGGATAGGAAGACCAGAAAAATAATGACAATGAATCATGCCCTTCATCCACGCAGCGATGTTGACAGACTTTATTTACCAAGGAGCATAGGTGGGTGTGGAATGTTGCAAGTACACCAGACAGTTGAAGAAGAAAAAAGGGCATCAGAAGAATATCTGAAGGACAGTGAAGAAGATGCACTAAAATTCAAAATATAAAGACCTGCAGATAGAAGTAGAACAGCTGTGGCAAAAAAAAGCAAAGTTAGTACCAATACTAATAGGTATCTTGGGTGCAATTCCAAAACATCTGGAGCACCACTTGAACACCATCGGCATTGACAAAATCACCATCAGTCAATTGCAAAAGGCAGCTTTACTTGGAACAGCTTACCTCTTGCGACGATACCTTTAATATTATTAAACAAAATCTGCCTATCCCGGCTGCTTGGGAAGTACTCAATAGGTAGACAAAAATGCTAAATCCTGTCTAAACAACTGGCTGACTGTGTGACCAACCATAATAATAATAAAAATAATAACATCAATAATAATTCAAAATAAAAAGCGTATAAAAGAACCTTACAAAACATAAATCCACTAAGACTTCAGATGCAGCATCCTGAAATCACACTTCAGGGAGACAAGCTGCACTGTAGCCTTGGACTTTTCCAACATTCATGGAGGTTAATGAATTTCCTATTTTCAAATCTTCCCTGCCATTTTTGATAATTCATCTAATACAAAATAATCTGAAAGGTGTCTGTGATTCAGCTCCAAGGGCAATAATTGGCATTGCTCCAGTTCTAATCCACTGAGGTTAAATATTGCCCATAAGAAGAATTCAGTTTCTACTGTATGTTGCTTTCCTCCAATTATACTCAAAGACAAAATCTACAATAAAAGAAACCAAACATTTACATACAAAACACATAAAAGGCACTAATTTCTGCAGATCTGTTTTGTAGCTGGTAATTGTTTAATTAAAAAACAAACACATTTTCTTGCACTTCCTTCTTTTCCAGATTAAAAAAGGATGGTCTGTATGATACAATTGTGTCATCAGAATCTTGATAAACATGGAATGTCATGTGGCGACAAGTATCCAATACCACAGAAGCAGAAGTCCACTCTTGCAATATACCTCCCCTTCTTCCCATGCAATCGCTGTGCCTACTTATCTCCTCAGGAGGAACCTTTAACTCTAGAGTAGATTAGAGGGTGCGAGAGAGCCGAGGTGATATGTATATTAATCTTTTTCTGTTTTGCTGAATTCAGTGGATTCCAATCAAAGGAAAAGATAGTGAAGCCAGACTTAGTCAAGGTTAAAGTTAAGGACTCTGAAATTATGCTTGACTTTTGGTTCCCATGTGGATATGGCCCTGTAGAGGAGAGGGGGTTGACAACAATGTGGAAATGGGTTGGAACTGTCTTTTTCTGCCAGTTTTTTCCAACCCTGGGATTTCTTGGTGATCTCCTGTCTAAGTATTTATTTATTAAAAATAAATACTGTTATTAACAATGTTTCTAACTTGCCCCTATCCCAAAGGACTTTGGGCAGCCTACAGCAAAACCAATCAATTAAAAAATTAAATTAAATTAAATTAAAGAACACCCAGCAAATACAATAATTACGAATTGCATTGGCTAGCTTCAAGTCTGCTTAGATTTTTTTTTTAAATGAACAGCCAAGGTTGGTTAGGTGCTGCTTTTCTCCTTCTCACAATTGAGGAAAATTGACTGAAATCAACAGACTTCATTCTAACTAAGTTAATTTTCCACTGAGTGCACTGGATCTAATGCAAGCATGATTCAGTCTGGATTCAGCCCACTAATACATTCCAAAAGTCCTACTATATATAAAAAGAAGGAATTTAGCAGCAACGTTTTGTGAAAACAAGAATTAGTTGATCGTTCACTTTTATATTTAAACAAATTAAATATATATCATCCAAAAATAGCAATGCATTTAAATTACCCAGGAAAATGAAGTCATCTTTCAGATGAGAACATGTTGGCTGCTCATATGATTGACACTGCCAAGGCAGTGAAGTAAATGAAACAGTATCATTCTTTTTCTTTTGGGTAACAAAACTATTGCTGAAAGAAATACTGTAGCTTCCCCCCTAATTATAAATAGTATTTTAAAATTAAGTTATTTTAATTCACATAACACTATTTGAGAAATTCATTCATTTTTATATTGTTTATACTTAGGTATTCTGAGCTGTAATTCTCCATAATATCTGTCCTTCCTTCCTTCCTTCCTTCCTTCCTTCCTTCCTTCCTTCCTTCCTTCCTTCCTTCCTTCCATCCTTCCATCCTTCCATCCTTCCATCCTTCCATCCTTCCTATTTTAGCAAATATCTGTATAATCTAAGGCCTACACCTAACTTTTGCTCACCAAAAGAAGTTGTCTTTGTAGTCTCCTACACAGTTCCATTCAAGTCTTCCATGAATTCCTCAGAAGAGTTTCAGAAATCCCCAACCTTACAGATTAGATTTGGAGGACATAAGGAAATGAAAATTTGATTTGCCAATATTGTGTGTTCTGTTGGCAGATGAAGACAGCAAGGCTACCACTTATTTATTGGAGTCTTGTAGAGCATCTCATATTTCTAGATTTGCAGTCTGAATTGGCTGAACTTGTTATATAGTATCAAATCCAGAAGGGCAGTGAGGAATAAATATATAAAAAGAATAATGCAATTGAAAAGTATGACAGATTTAGCTTCTCCTCTCATTAGGCCAATAAAGAAGACATCTAGGTATAGACAAAGACTGACAAAAGTTCAGATCCAAAACTAATTTTTAAAATCTGCCTTGTAAGATTTTCTTTTCATGCTCCAGAGACCTATTCAAAGTGCTTTTTCATACTTCTTTAACTATATTGTTGGAGGTATTGGTGATGCACTGGAGGTTCTGGAGATACATTGGAGTTGTTTTTCCTTTTGCATAGCTCTTCCATCACCTGAAGCCTCCCTTGCTGCCCTTACTTCCCATTCTGAAAAATGGAAATGGAAATGGAAAAAATATTGCCTCATATACCTTTCCTTAAATAGAAGTGTGAGAAGCCAAGGAGACTTGAGACTGATGTATGATGATTGTACAATATAAGACAGGGCAGTCACACGCTCACAATCTTTGGCCACTTCAGTACTAAAGAACAGCAGGAACATCCACCCTCCATTCGTATACTGTATATTGAACTGAAATTATTTCCTTCTTGATAGAAATTTCAAAAATAAATTAATTTTCACCAGAATAAATGACAATGGTAGAGGAAATTACAGAGGACTCAGCCTTGTATTATATACAAGGCTTGTACTCTGTACACACACACACACACACATATACTGTATATAAATAAAATACTGCATATATATAGAGAGAGGGGCGGGGTGCATATGCGCACGTTCCAGTTTGGTCTAGTGGTTAAGGCACCAGCTAGAAACCAGGAGACTGAGAGTTCTAGTCCCACCTTAGGCACAAAAGTCGGCTGGGTGACCTTGGGCCAGTCACTCTCTCTCAGCCCAACTGTCATGAGCACCGGTGCGCTGATTGTGTCAGCACAACGGCACACACAACCATACAAGGAAATAGGGGCAAGGGATTAAAAAGATATGAAAGCAAAGACAAAGGCAAGCAACAGACACCGGCAACAAGGTAACGACTCCAGCTGGAAAAGCCATTCAAAAAGATACATGGTAACAAAGGGTGAAACTGACAACGCCTGAGCACGAGGCACGCCTGGAGCTGTCAAAGAAGCATGGAAGATTATCGCCCGGCTCAAAGTCATCACCGGTCAGAGGAAGAAGATTAAGCAGATGCCCGGGGAAACAGCAGGGGCCCCGCGACCCCTCACCCACCGGCCATGGAACATTCAGGGCTTGGGGCTTACACAACCCAAAGAGGGGGGAGCGCTGACCGGCACGGGCTATTTAAATCCTGTACCGGCACGCTCCCTCCACTCTCAGCTTTTCACTAGGCATGCACTATACTTAAATAAAACCAGAACCTGATTTCTCCTAAATTAGTGCCTGTATTTTATTGGGTAGCAGGCACAGCCTGACAGAAAGCTGAGAGTCACAAAACCCAACCTCGCCAAGCCCCACCGGATGGAGACAAGCTGCGGGAGGAACCAGACGGCGAGAAGCAGAACCGGGAGCAACGATGGAGCCAGCAAACTGCACCCAAGACGGACGAGATGGTCAGCAAGTGGCGGAGGTGACCCGACGACGGCCGGGGGCGACATACCCCACTGGAGCCATGGACACCCTCCTCGCCCACCCCACTCTCCAGTCTCGGACCCAGCAAGAGGCAGAGGTGACCCCGCAATGGCTGGAGATGACACACTCCACCAGAGCCACGGGCACCCTCCCGGCCCACACTGCACCCCAGTTCCGGTCCTGGAGCTTCAGCCCAGCTGCAAGAAGCGCAGCGGAGGACGAAGTCGCAGACCAATCACTCTGTTACTGGGCCGACAGGGTAGAACACCGGATGGAGCCACCCTACCCGAATTTGGAGCTCACCTACCCCGAAACACCGACCGGACCATTCCCAACAACATCGCAGCCAGCTGACAGGGACACGCAAGCCAGGCTCACAGCCATGGAAGCCCAACTATGGGACCTAGGAGCCCAGTTACAGTCCCTGATAACCAAAGAACCCTACAAGACAATGCCAACGCAGGTACCCACCCCAAACCAGACCCCGGACGGGAGAGGGCACGCCCGCATGCAAGTCGCAGCGGCGAGTGCATCCACGCCGGTAGAGCCCACGAGCCAAAGCACGTGGAGGGGCGACCCACAGCACGCGAGGTTCCCAAGGGACTTTTCAGTTACCTTCGACGGGAACCCCACGAAGCTGTCCTTCTTCGTCACCAACGCCAGAGAATACATGGCCTGCCACGGACACTACTTTGATTCAGAAGCTGAAAAAATCTCGGCGGTAGCCATCAAACTGCAAGACAGGGCAGCGGACTGGTACGTCCAGCTATACGAGTCCAAGTCCCCAGCCCTATCAAACTTCCATATTTTCCTCGCCGATTTGAAACACTATTTCGAAGACCCAATGGCGAAGGAGAGGGCGAAGTGCGCACTGCAAGCACTGAGACAGGGCAAAAGAACTGTAGCCGATTACGCCCTGGAATTCAAAGCCCTCGCAGGCAAAATCACTGAGTGGTCAGAGGCCACCCTCACCGAAATGTTCAAAACGGGACTCAACCGAGAAGTGCTTCAATGGGCACTTTACCGGGATGACCCAACCTCACTTCATGAATGGATTTGCCTCGCCGGCAAAGCGGAACACGCACACCACACGTTCCTGCTGTCGACCGGAGACAACAAATCCCTGCCTTATCCAAGAGGACCCCCCACGCACACGGGTCCAACCGGACACGCGGACCAACAGTGGAGGTTCGCCCACGGACTGTGCGCAAAGTGCAGGAAAATGGGGCACAAGGCGGCAGACTGCTTCGCAAACAGAGCACCAGACTGCACACCCCGACCTGCACCGAAAACGCCGCTCAAACCAGCAAACCCACCCCCCCGGTGACTGACAGGAGCTTTAGCAGCCCCAGACGAGGATGCGGATGCCTACCTCGCTGGGGACGACAGCGACGTCCCGGCACAGCTGGCGGGAAATGCTCCCCGCCTGCTCTAAGTCGCGCCGTGGAGCAGGTGGTGAAAAAGGGGCGCAACGCATACAGAGAGAATGATGACAACTCCATCTTAACAGGAAAAATCAGACTCACCTATGGCCCCAGAGCCACTGCGGCTGAAGTGTTAGTGGACTCTGGGTGCTCCAGAAACCTGATTCATCCTAACATCGTTGCAAAGCTCAAACTGCCTTGCCTCCCCCTCCCCAAACCGCTGGCGTTCCATCAACTGGACGGCTCAACAGCGGGGGGGAAACCAGCCACACAACAGACCAAGACTGTCACCCTAACAATGGGCACCCACAAAGAACAAATATCCTTTGTGGTAACCCAAATTGGGAAACCCATCATAGTGCTGGGCATACCGTGGCTAGCCAGCAAAAACCCATGCATCGACTGGAGGAAACGGACCATCCAATTCAGCGATGGCACATACCAAGCTCCAGCACCGGAGAAGATACCCACCCCAACAGTAGGGAGGGCTGAGGGAGTCGCCCAAGACAATAACCCAACCCCAGAAGGACTACCAGACCAATATGCCGACTTCACAGACGTCTTCGGAGAGGAGGAGGCGGACCAACTACCCCCCACACCGCAAGATGGGCTGCAAAATTGAACTACTCCCAGACGTCCCCCTACCCAAATCAAAGATCTACTCCATGACCCAGAAGGAGCTGGCAACCCTCCGGGAGTTCATCAACAAAAACCTGGCCAGGGGTTTTATAGAGCCAGCAAATTTGCCTGTTGGAGCACCCATCCTTTTCCGAGAAAAAAAGGACGGCACCTTACAGCTCTGTACCGATTACCGGGGACTCAATGCCGCATCCCTCTCCAATAAATACCCTCTGCCCCTCGTAAAGGACATGCTCGCCCACCTGTCAACAGGCCGCGCGTTCTCCAAACTCGACCTCCGCGAGGCATACTATAGGATCTGAATCAAGGCAGGGGATGAGTGGAAAACAGCCTTCAACTGTCTCCTCGGTGCCTTTCAATACAAGGTACTGCCATTCGGGTTAGCGGGGGCCCCGGGGGTGTTCATGCAACTCATCAACGAGGTGCTACATGAACACATATTTAAAGGGGTACTAGTGTACATAGACGATGTCCTCATTTACACGAGGACACAGGAAGAACACGAACGGCTGGTCAGACAAGTACTGGACAAATTAAGGGGGGCTAAACTCTATGCCAAACTGTCCAAGTGCGAGTTCCACAAATTGCGCTTGGACTACTTAGGGTACCGAATCTCCGGCAAAGGCGTGGAAATGGACCCCGCGAAAGTCCAGGCAGTTTTGAATTGGGAATGCCCACGCAATAGGCGCCAACTTCAAAGCTTCCTGGGATTCGCAAATTTCTACAGGTCCTTTGCCAGGGGGTTCGCGGAGATAGCCCTCCCCCTAACAGATCTACTCAAAACCAAAGGAGTTGGGGAAACACGCAGAGTCAAGAACCCGGGGGCCATGCTTAATTGGACTCCCGCGTGTCAAGCAGAGTTTGACAAGCTGAAAGCGCTGTTCACAACGGAGCCAATCCTTGCACACCCGGACCCAGAATGGCCGTTCGTAGTTCAAGCTGACGCGTCTGACTTCTCCCTGGGTGCCATACTGCTTCAAAAGGACCCCGCAGGGATCCCTAAGCCATGCGCCTACCTGTCAAAAAAATTCTCGGAGATGGAGAGGCACTGGAACGTATGGGAGAAGGAGGTGTTTGCGGTAAAAACGGCACTGGAGACGTGGCGGCACCTGCTGGAAGGGACCACCCACCCATTTGAGGTCTGGACAGACCACTGCAACCTCGAGGCACTCCGGACGTCCAGACGCCTCAGCCCGAAACAGGTCAGATGGGCTCAGTTCTTCAGCCGGTTTAACTTTCAGTTGAAGTTCATACCAGGCAAGAAGAACTTCCTGGCCGACGTGCTCTCCCGACTGCCCCAAGACGAAGAGCCCATCCCCAATATGGTAGGAATGGTACTATCCGCCTCCCAGCTGGGGATGGCAGTGACCACCCGGAGCAGCACACGAAGATAGCCCAACCCCATGGCTCAACTGACCGCAAGCCAACCCGGTCCTAGACGGCGCCGACCGCAACTACCAGGGGGGATACGGGCAGACCTCATCGCCGCCCTGAAATCTGACCCCTGGGTCCTAGCCAACCCTGACAAAGTTATGGTGGAGCAAGACCTAGCATGGGGAGAAGGCAGACTATACGTCCCCGAATCACAGCGATGGGCAATCCTCAGCAGATCGCATGACAGCAAGCAGGCTGGACACTTCGAATTTCTAAAAACCCTGCACCTAACTCGGAGGAAGTTCTGGTGGCCCTCTTTGAGAAAGGACATCAAGGAGTACATAGCATCTTGCCCAGTGTGCACGATGGTGAAACGGCCACCGGGAAAACCCCAGGGACTGCTGCAAGCAGTGGCGGAGCCCTCCCAGCCATGGGAGGAGATCTCCATGGATGTTATAGTCAATCAACCACCCAGCCAAAAGAAAACAACCATTTGGGTGGTGAAAGACTACTTCTCCAAACAGGCACATTTCATCCCCTGTGCAGCGATCCCGTCTGCTCAACAGCTGGCAAAACTCTTCCTTGTACATGTGTACAGGTTACACGGATGTCCCATATGCTTGGTGACTGACAGGGGCACACAATTCACTTCGAAGTTCTGGTGGGCTTTTTTAAAACTGATCGGGACCCAACAAGTGCTATCCACAGCCTGGCATCCCCAGACGGACGGAGCCACGGAGATCCTCAATGCCACGCTAGAACAATTCCTCCACTCGTACATCAATTACCACCAGGATGACTGGGTCGATCTACTCCCGTTCCCGGAGGTTGCCTACAATAACACCATTCACACGAGCACGGGGAAAACCCCATTCGAGGTGGTGTCAGGTCGCGAATTCATCCCCATCCCGGAGCTACCGCAACCCCCGGACCCCCCAATGGGCGCAAGTGACTGGGGACAGAAGATAGCAGACTCGTGGCCAGTAATCACAGAAGCGCTGAAAGAAGCGCAGACAGCCTACAAAGAACAGGCAGACAAGCACCGGCGCCAGCAACCGACATTCCAGGTAGGAGATATGGTCTATCTCTCTACCAAATTCATAAAAACACCCCAACCCTCTAAGAAACTGGGCCCCAAGTACATTGGACTGTTCCGGGTAACACAAATAGTTAACCCGGTCACAGTACACCTGGACCTGCCACACAATTTAAAGAGACTTCACCCGGTATTCCACTGTAGCCTGCTAAAGCTGGCAAGTCCCTCCCGGTGGCACCCTAGCACGCCCCCCCCCCGGTGATGATAGACGGCCAGCAACATTTCGAAGTGACATAAGTACTCGACTCGCACAGGCAGCGGGGCACTCTACACTACCTGGTGAAGTGGAAACACTTCCCCCACCCAGAATGGGTTGTTGCCTGACACGTCAAGGCACCGGACCTAACGCACGCATTCCACACTGCTTACCCCGACAAACCCGCGGGTTAACCATTCAGAAGGGGGGCAGTATGTCATGAGCACCAGTGCGCTGATTGTGTCAGCACAACGGCACACACAACAATACAAGGAAATAGGGGCAAGGGATTAAAAAGATATGAAAGCAAAGACAAAGGCAAGCAACAGACACCGGCAACAAGGTAACGACTCCAGCTGGAAAAGCCATTCAAAAAGATACATTGTAACAAAGGATGAAACTGACAATGCCTGAGCACGAGGCACGCCTGGAGCTGTCAAAGAAGCACGGAAGATTATCGCCCGGCTCAAAGTCATCACCGGCCGGAGGAAGAAGATTAAGCAGATGCCCGGGGCAACAGCAGGGGCCCCGCGACCCCTCACCCACCAGCCATGGAACATTCGGGGCTTGGGGCTTACACAACCCAAAGAGGGGGGAGCGCTGACTGGCGTGGGCTATTTAAATCCCGTACCGGCGCGCTCCCTCCACTCTCAGCTTTTCACTAGGCATGCACTATACTTAAATAAAACCAGAACCTGATTTCTCCTAAATTAGTGCCTGTATTTTATTGGGTAGCAGGCAGAGCCTGACACCAACTCACCTCACAGGGTTGCTGTTGTGGGGAAAATAGGAGGAGGAAGGAGTATTAGGTATGCTCGCTGCCTTGAGTTATTTATAAAAATAATAAAGGTGGGATTAAAAAAAAATCTTAAAAAAAAGGTATGGAAGGAAGTCTTTAGATTACTTGCAAAGTGGTCTCTAGCTTAGATAGCTTCTTAGAATAGTGTGGAATGTACTTGGGCAAAACTGTAGTTGTACTTGTAGTTTACTGAACAAAATGTGTCAAAATGTATCATAAACAAGGAATATTGCATGTGATGCAGGTATAATTAAGGCTGGAAATCTAGCCTACCTCTTCACTATCTTACTAACAATCTGGACCCAATCATCCTGGATAATTTCCATCCATGCTCCAACCTTCCCATTCTAGGGAAGGTGGTGGAGAGGGTGGTTGGGTTTCAGCTCCAAAGGACCCTGGAGCTGAAACTCCAAGTGGATTATTTAGATCATTTCAGTTGGGTTTCAGGCCAGGGTTCAGTATGGAGACAGCATTGGTTGCACTTGTCAATGATCTATGGCAGAGCTGTGATGGGATAATGCATCCATCTTGGTTTTCCTTGATCTCTCAGCAACTTTCAGTACCATTGACTATGGTATCCTTTTGGGCTTTGTAGGCTGAGAGTGGGGGGCACAATATTTTGCAGGCATTCTCCTTTCTCTATGGCCGGTTTCAGTCAGTGTTGACAAGGAGTGAGAGGTCAAACCTGTGGCCCCTCACTTATAGAGTGTCACAGGGTTAATTCTCTCTCCCCTTAACATCTACATGAAACTTCTGGGTAAGGTCATCCATTAGTTTGGGGTCAGATATCATCAATATGCTGATGATACCCAATTATACATCTTGACCCTGGGTTGACCAAATGAGATTGTTAAAGTCCTGACCCAGCGCCTTGAGGCTGTGCAGGCTGGATGGGAAAGAGTAGACAAGCTCAGTCCTGTCAAGACCAAGTAGCTTTGTTTGTTTGGCCTCCCTGGTTCTGGGGATATTCCATCTTTGAATGGGGTTGCACTTGAAGCCATTAGTGGACAGCTAGGACCACTGAATGGAGCAGAGCTTAACACAGCGAAATATGTGCTCAGAAAAAGAATATTATCTAAAATAGCATTAATGAGCACATTAGAGAAATATAGGTTATTGATTTTACACACTTAGCCCACCCAAGCATAAAGAATTTCACACCTAGACAAAGTAGGTTCAAATGTAAGTAAAAGAATATCCTACTCATTTATTTGGTCCAGTTACGTCATTCCGGAAAAGATGATTCTTGTTCTTCTTCTGTCCCTAAACTGAATTGACCCTCAGCCCTCATTGCTGCTGAAGGCTGCATGGAGAAAGAGGAAACCTCCTGAATTCTAGGCCCACCGCATGGCCCAAGATGGAAAGAGCTGTAGCCACATGCTCCCTTCCAGGATGGTGAAGAAGGAGGAAGTGAGGAATGTGGGAGGGGCAACAAACAACTTCCTCCAGAAGCACATAAAGAATTTGCATCCTAGAGCAAACTCATCCACATGCTAATGAGGCATGCGGATTTGCTGGGACCTCCAACAGCACTTCCCCATGTGAGACTGGTGTGCAGTCTGGGGACTCACAGCTCTTGCTCAATGAACAGATTGCAGCTGTGGCAAAGAGGGCCTTTGCATAGATTCATCTGGTGTGCCACTTGTGCCTGTTCCTGGGGGAGGGGAGTTCAGACAGTCACTGAAGCCTTGGTAACCTCATGATTGAACTTTTGTAATATATTACACATGGGGCTGCCCTTGAAGACCACTTGGAAGTTACAGCTAGTCCCAGATGCAGAACACGGGCATGATGGGTATGTCATGGTATGAGCAAGTGTCCCTGCTGCTTCACGAGCTATACCTATTGGTTGCCAGTAGGTTGCCAGGTGCAATTCAAGGTGTGGGCTATCACCCATAAAGCCCTTCATGGCATGAGGCCTGGCTACTTGAGGGACCACCTGTTTCTCTATGTTTCTGCCCATCTGGTGTAGGATGACCTTGACCTAGTGAGGAGAGATCCATTACCAAAGCAACAAAGAAGAAAACATGGCTTTAGCAGTTATACTCCTCCCAGTGATGGAGGATATCCCAGTGATGGTAGCAATGCCCGGATCACTACCGAGTTGGACTACTCTAATGCATGCTATGTAGGACTGCCTTTGGAGATGAGTCTTTGATAGATAATTTGTTAGGAATTTTTACTGTTATCGTACTTATGGTGTTCCCATTTTGTTGATTACTCTCTAGGGTCTATGGATTGGGGAAGTGTGGAATAAACAAACAAACAAATCTCAAAATACAGTTCAAAAGAATATGACTCTAAGAATTGACAATGTATTCCGCAGAGTTGTTTGTCCTCAGCAGAAAAGCTTCAAATACAGCACAAGGAAAACAATGAAGAGATAGCTTTTTAGAAATAATAAATGCAGGGTAGCATGTCCTGGAGTAATCTAATTCTGCACTTAAAAAGATAGAAAACCCAAACCTTGCATTTTCCTTAAATTATGCAATGTGGCTTTATGCCAATATTAACAGGCAAAGAGGAATGTGAGACTGGAAGCAGGGAAGTCACAACTCAATTTCTTTGAAAAGAATGGAATATTGATTTACATCGATCTTAAGTGAGACTAATTTTTTTTTAAAAAAACTTTACTTTCTTTCTGAAGAAATATAGGACCCAAATGTCTCATTCTGTTATGGTTAAGTAATTTTCACCAGCCTAAGACATGATCTGAAAACATCTTGGTTTCCGTTATTTGGTCTAGGCTCACTTTAAGAGGAAAATATCTATTAGCTGCTTCTGGAACAGACATAGTAATAAATAATAATTTTTCATATTTCATTGAGAAATCTGACACAATTCCATCAGAACTGAATGATCACACAATTATTTCACATGTACAATCTTATCAACTGAACCTCAGCTTGCATTGGTTGGGTGTGGCTGGAGCTATCTATCAATATCGCCTATGATCAAATGGTTGCTTTCAATCTGTGTTCTTCCTCCCTCATTGGATCTGGATCTGTCAATATTTGTTTGCATTTCTATGTTTTTTTCCAGCCACCTTTCTACAAAAGGCTGATGAAGTCAACAGGCTCTTGAGAAAGCTCCTGGCCCAATGCCTTTAAGATACTAACACAAGACACTTCATTGTATTCAGTATTAAAGGACTACATTGTGCTCTGACACACACACACAAGCATGCAGCATTCAGGAGCCTGATTAAATCAATCATTGGTTTTAGTTTAATTGTCAATTTAAATGAAAGTTGTAGGAAGGCTAGAGATAGGCTTATCTTGAACAATTTTTATTTTAAGAAGGCAAGAAAAACAGCCTAGGTAGATTACAATTCAATCTGTGCTACAGCTAGGTAGGCGAAATTCAATTCCATTTTGTTCAGCTTCATCGTGTTGCTTGCCACAGTGATGAAAAGAAACTGGATGTGATTGATTAGGCTGAGCTAACTGGCTTGAGATGAGATAGCAAGACTAAAGTGAACCAGGCCCTCATTGAATACATGATGTCCAAGCCAGGCATAATATTGCTAATGTGGATTTTTGGTACATTTGGAGATGTGAGGAGTATTAGATGCTTCAATAATTTGAGACTTTTAAAAAAAAATCTTATTTTTTAAAGAGTTGCATTGCTATATTTGATATTGCTTAATGTAAAGAACAGCCTACACACTTGCTTTGCTTTGCTTGCCAATTCAATAATGGTGAATTTGGTAATTCAGTAATGGTAATTTGGTGAAAACTGTGAGGTTTGAGCCTGCTTCTGACTCTGAAAACGAAACTTATTTGGTGTCAGAAGGGGAAAACAAAACCTATCAGGAAGGACTTGGAGAATCAAAACCGGGAAGTGACTCAGCAGAGCGGGAGGAATTGCAGGTGCTGATTGGACAAACTCTGGAGGGAGATTTGAAACCTCCAATCAGTGCTCAAGAGAGGAGAGCAGAGAACTGTGCGAAAGAAAAAGAAGCCCGATTGGCTGCTAAAGGAAAACAGTGCGAAAAGGAGAGAATAAAAGGGCAGGTGCACCAAGAGGAAGCTGCTGGAGACAACCGATCCTTCAAGCTCACAGCACCTGCAGAAGAATCCTTGCCAGTGTCAGAAGCCTTGCCTGTAGCCAGCGTGGAACCAGCACCACCTTCTGAATGGGTCACTCCAGTAAAGCCTCTCCCTGCTATCCCTGCTGAGCATAGCCTTGTGCCCTGCTCCAAGCCTCATTGTGTCACTCCAGCGCAAACCAGGTTTGCCTCCAGATCTCAGCCTTGCCTAAGCGCTCTAGCCCAGCCTAGCCTTGTCTCCAGATTCAAGCCTTGCCTCAACATTCCAGTCCAGTCCAGCCTTGTCTCCAGATCCAAACCTTGCCACTCCAGTCCAGTCCAGCCTTGCCACCATAGTCAAACCTTGTCTAGACACTCCAGTCCAGCCCAGCCTAGTCTCCAGAACTGATTCTTGCCCAGGCATTCCAGCCAAGTCCAGTCTTGCCATCAGAACCAAGCCTTGCCTAGATGCTCCAGCCAAGTCCAGTCTCATCTCCAGAACCAAGCCCTGCTAGATACTCCAGCCAAGCCTTGTCTAGCCTCTGTGTGCCAGCCTGATCCAGCCTGTGTGCCAGGATACCAACCTGAGTGTTCAGCCTCTCCTTTGCCATGCACTCTTGCTCCTTCCAGTCTTGCAGCTTTAATCAGAGGATTGGCCAAGTTCTGCCTTGCAGTCTTGCCACAGTCTGACCCTGCAGTGTTGCCTGCGTGTCCCTTGCCACCTGGATGGACTTGATTTGAACTACATATTCTAATCTATTGCAGAACTTTTACTATTGCAAATAGTTTATTCAACAAAGAATTTTATTAGTATGCTGCCTGGCAGTCTCATAGTCTGAACTGGACAAAAACACCCTCCAGAGTCATCTGTGTATGATATGTGTGCTTGCAGGTATGTGTATATGTGTGTGTGTGTGTATTTATGTTTGAGAATATGTACTTGTTTGTGTGTGTCTCTGTGTTGCATACGCACATATACATACATCCATATTTACATCTACATATAAACACAGCCACACATATAGTATCCGTTATGTGTGGGTACTTTTGGCCCAAGCAGTGTTTTGACTTTGGTGAGGCAGAATCTTCCATGCTGCTTGAGGTCCATTGTAGCTCTAGAGCAATGCTGCTAGGGCCTCGTATGGCACAGTGCTAAGGATATCACAGTCTTTCACCAATAGTCATCTTGTTTATGACCAGTGGCATGGAACATTGGCAACTATGCCTTCCTCAACTCTGCTCATTATAAAACAGAGATGGACAGCTTAAGAACCCAGTGGCTACCTATGGCTCCAAAGTCTCTTTTTGCAGCCTTCCAAGTCTTTCCAATCCTGATCAGCAAAATCAGCAGCAGTTTCCTGCCATGTTGAGATGAGGATATATAGACTTTCAAACAGGCTTTATACAATGTTTCTAAAACCAAGAAAGCTCCTTCCAAAACCCCAAGAAAAATCCTGGAAAAATCTAGCCCCACCCATATCTGATATCGCTCTACAGCCACCACTCTTCCCCAAAATACAAAGTGTGGTCCTGGCCTTCAGTAAGGTTGTCCACCTCAGCCAGAGTGATGCATGTGTCTGCATAATAATAAAGTTGGGAATAGAAAGCATCTCTTCACTTTCCTGCATCCAAGATAAAAATATGTACAACTAAATGACATTTTTCAGAAACGTCTCAGAGATTAGCAGAGTTGGTCTCAAAATACCAGTTGGATTTAATTACTTTATTCTGGTATAATGGGTCATTAGTTTGCAATTTTAGGATTAAGTGGAATTCTCCTGAGTTTATTTCTGAGTATATTTGGAATGAATATTTGGAATTCCATTTTAACTTAGGTTGAGGAAATAAGTTCAGGCCCCTAAACAGAAATGTATGATTTTATTTCCCATGAAATGAGTAAACAGGTTGAAGTTGGGGGATAGTATCTTTTATTTTTAATTTTAACTTACTATGGCAACTATAGAAACAGGGGAGCTAGCACCAAGCAGGACTTTGAGTAACAGTGGATTAACTATGGGAAAAAAATCTCTATGTAAACTGATAGTTATTTTGCTTAATCTTCAAGACAATATGGGACTTTGTGTTTTGGGTTGATGATAAGAACTTGCTGATGAGATGTCATATATAATAAGATGCTACCACAATAGGCTCACATGGATCCCGGAATTATAACTATGATTGAATTCAGTCAAAAAATGAGAGATGTCAAAATGACCTATGCAAAAAGTTGTCAGGTAGCAGGGTCCTGGTTGTGTTCTGCCTACCAGGCAGAAGACATTGAAGGGAAAAGTAATCTCAACTTGGACCAATCATTTTATGAAGATATACTGAGTGTCATCTAGTTGCTGTTGTTGCGGACATTTCTTCTTCCTCAACTGGATGTTTTCTACTGAACTTTTCCTTGACATTGTTTAACTGGAAACATGTGGATTCTTTATTTGATTTATGGTTATATGATCATATAATCATGATTATAACATATTTGCCTGGTAATTATAATATATTTGCCTAGCTAGGAGGCTGTCTGAAAACTGGGTAAAGAGTGGTACATTAACACACTGAGCCTATATTCGTTGGTAGAATAAGAAAAATAGTTTTAACTTATGGCCTCATCTATGACACTAATACCACTTTTTTTTTCTTAATTGCTTTTCATTATTTTGTTGTTTTACTGGCTGTATCCATATGCCATTTGTGGCCTTTTTAAAGTGGAAGGCAATAGAAAGAGGGGAGGCAGCTCTCCTTCATGCAATTTTAATTAGAGAATCCTCAAATAACCCTTTAGCCTAATCTAACATAGAAGAAATATGATCCTAGAAGGGAGATAGAAATTTAAGAATGATATACTTAAATATAATGGATGATACTTAACACTGGAAGGAACACTTCTGAATATTAGTCTGGCACCCCTTCTCTGCTTTTGCTTTTTGAAACAGGTCTGTATATGGTGACATTGGTACCAATGCATAAACAATGGGAACCTATCAGTTTTCTATCTCACACCCACAGAATATCTCACATACTGTTTAATTAGTCTAATTCTGGGTTTGTTTGTTTGTTTTTAGGCTTCCTTTACTTATTCAGAAACCACAGCTGGGCCTGACAGATAACAGCTTACTATAAGTGATAAATCACCTTTTGTTTGATTGTTAGCAGGAAAAAAGAAAAAGAAAACAAAATGTGTACACATCCATTCTTTTTCAAAAGTCAAAGGAATCAGGGAAATTAATTTGTCATCTTCCTAATTCCCTCTTTCTTAGAATAGTTCTACACCACCACTATTTCTTATTCTGAATCCCTCATAAAGCAGTTTCAAACTGATCCAGGATTGATTGTGTTTCTGGTGACCTAAAAATACAGAGAAGATCATGAACCAGTCAGTAATTACACCAGAGATGTTTGCAGGGTATGGTCAAAACAGAATGGTGGCCATGACGGCGCAGTTGAAGCTCTGCCTCTTTTTTATATGCAAGACATGTGCAATATATTTTGAAAACAGAAGGAGCTTCAGTCACACTATTGCAGCCACCATTTTGACATGGTTGACCATGCTCCATTAACACCTTTGGTGTTTACCCTCTTTCCCTCTAGCTGACTGAGAGGAGAGAATGTCATCCAATGTCCTGCTCCCTGAGCTAGCATCAAACGTGAAATACCAAAAAGGAAGAAATAAAATAAACTGCTGGAGAATGCCCATGTTTTTGAGTATTGCACTTGTGTGCCTTCATCTGGTGTTTTGCAAAGAACAGAAAGAACAGAAGCTGCCATGAGGGGCATCTGTGAGAAAGAAGGTCAACTGTACAAATGTAAATAAAAGCATGTACTTCTTCCAAAGAGTTTCACCTGCCCATTATTCCTCTGCTGATTTTCAAAATTCCTGTGAGTTATAAAGGGAAAATCATTGCATGCTGACAGTCTTGCATCCAGGTGCTTTTTCCAATAGTAGCAATTATGGCTGATGTTGCTGCAATGGCTTCACACACAAAAAAACAAGCTTCAGAAACTGGAAGCTGTTCTACCACGCATTGAGCTAAAATGGGGTTGACCAATTCGTTGCTCAGTATGTAGTACAAGCACAGCCTTATTTTGATGAATAATTGAAAGTGGTGTGTCTGCCTGTTGGGGAGAAAGAATAACTGAGGAACTTCTTGTTTCCCATCCTACCTTCAGTTTTGGGCATCCTGGCTGGAATGCTGCAGAGTGGAGGATAGGACGAGTCAGGGAACAACATTCTAGTAAGAAGATTATTGCTAAATTTCCTTACTAAAGAGTGCAGTCCAGGGGTAGGGAAGCTATGGCCCTCCAGATGTAGCTGAACTATATTTCTGGGGTGGCTGACTTACTAGGAATTATAATTCAGCAACAATTGAAAGGCCAGAGGTTCCCCAACCTAGATAATTAAATTACTAAAAAATGTAGCAGGACATGATCTCTCCAAGAAGTTGCATTTCCTGTTCCACCTTGCTGTCATGTCTGTCAGTTTCTCCTCTGATCTCTGCAAATACACTATGTACAATTTGGGTTGGTGTGTAAATGTTATTATTAGTAGTATTTTTCCATTTTATAAGCTGTCTAATTAGGAAGTAACTCAAGGCAACATGCAGACATTTCAAAACACATCAAAAACTGAACAGAAAGAAAGAAAAAGCCAATAATAAACTGAAAGAATAAGATGCCACATCCAAGGAACATTTTTTAAAAATTAAAATCTTACATCCCTGAAGGTGATTCACAAATTGCTCAGGCCCAGGACCTGCTGGAAAACCAAGTTTTTAAAGTTTTCCTAAACAATAGCATCTTCAGCAAAGGATCGTTACCTTGTCGTGGTGCTGGAGCTTGAGCACCTCAATGATGCCATGAGCTAAACCGTGAAGGGCCACCCAAGACGGGAAGGTCATGACAGAGAGGTCAGACTAAATGCGATCCCTGGGGAAGGTAATGGCAACCCACCCCAGTATTCTTGCCGTGAAAACTAAATGGATCAGTACAACCAGAGATATGTCGGTATACCATTGGAAGATGAGACCCCCAGGTCAGAAGATGGTCAAAATGCTACTGGGGAGGAACAGAGGATGAGTTCAACTAGCCCCAGACGTGATGACGCAGCTAGCTCAAAGCCGAAAGGACTGCTAGCGGCTGATGGTGCTGGTGGTGAACGGCGAATCCGATGTTCTAAGGATCAACACACCATTGGAACCTGGAATGTAAGATCTATGAGCCAGGGCAAATTGGATGTGGTTATTGGGGAGATGTCAAGATTAAAGATAGACATTTTGGGCATCAGTGAACTGAAATGGACTGGAATGGGCCACTTCACATCAAATGACCACCAGATCTACTACTGTGGACAAGAGGACCACAGAAGAAATGGAGTAGCCTTCATAATTAATAGTAAAGTGGCTAAAGAAGTGCTTGGATACAATCCAAAAAACGATAGAATGATCTCAATTCGAATTCAGGGCAAGCCATCTAGCATCACAGTGATCCAAATATACGCCCCAACCACAGATGCTGAAGAAGCTGAAGTAGAGCAGTTCTGTGAGGATCTGCAGCACCTACTGGACAACACACCTAAAAGAGATGTTATTTTCATCACAGGAGACTGGAATGCTAAGGTGGGCAGTCAAATGACACCTGGAATTACAGGTAAGCATGGCCTGGGAGAACAAAACGAAGCAGGACATAGGCTGATAGAATTTTGCCAAGACAATTCACTCTGCATAACAAACACTCGCTTCCAGCAACCTAAGAGACGGCTTTATACATGGACTTCACCAGATGGACAACACCAAAATCAGATTGACTACATCCTTTGCAGCCAAAGGTGGTGGACGTCTATATAGTCGGTAAAAACAAGACCTGCAGCTGACTGTAGTTCAGATCACGAACTTCTTATTGCACAATTCAGACTAAAGAGATTAGGGAAGACCCACAGATCAGCTAGATATGAGCTCACTAACGTTCCTAAGGAATATGCAGTGGAGGTGAAGAATAGATTTAAGGGGCTGGACTTAGTAGATAGGGTCCCGGAAGAACTATGGACAGAAGTTCGCAACATTTTTCAGGAGGCAGCAACAAAATACATCGCAAAGAAAGAGAAAACCAAGAAGGCAAAATGGCTGTCTGCTGAGACACTAGAAGTAGCCCAAGAAAGAAGGAAAGCAAAAGGCAACAGTGATAGGGGGAGATATGCCCAATTAAATGCAAAATTCCAGAGGTTAGCCAGAAGAGATAAGGAATTATTTTTAAACAAGCAATGCGCGGAAGTGGAAGAAGACAATAGAATAGGAAGGACAAGAGACCTCTTCCAGAAAATTAGAAACATCGGAGGTAAATTCCAGGCAAAAATGGGTATGATCAAAAACAAAGATGGCAAGGACCTAACAGAAGAAGAAGAGATCAAGAAAAGGTGGCAAGAATATACGGAAGACCTGTATAGGAAGGATAACAATATCAGGGATAGCTTTGACGGTTTGGTCAGTGAACTAGAGCCAGACATCCTGAAGAGTGAGGTTGAATGGGCCTTAAGAAGCATTGCTAATAACAAGGCAGCAGAAGATGACGGCATCCCAGCTGAACTGTTCAAAATCTTGCAAGATGATGCTGTCAAGGTAATGCATGCTATATGCCAGCAAATTTGGAAAACACAAGAATGGCCATCAGATTGGAAAAAATCAACTTATATCCCCATACCAAAAAAGGGGAACACTAAAGAATGTTCAAACTATCGAACAGTGGCACTCATTTCACATGCCAGTAAGGTAATGCTCAAGATCCTGCAAGGTAGACTTCAGGAATTCATGGAGCGAGAATTGCCAGATGTACAAGCTGGGTTTAGAAAAGGCAGAGGAATTAGGGACCAAATTGCCAATATCTGCTGGATAATGGAAAAAGCCAGGGAGTTTCAGAAAAACATTTATTTCTGTTTTATTGACTATTCTAAAGGCTTTGACTGTGTGGACCACAACAAATTGTGGCAGGTTCTTAGTGGTATGGGGATTCCAAGTCATCTTGTATGCCTCCTGAAGAATCTGTATAACGACCAAGTAGCAGCAGTAAGAACAGACCAGGGAACAACAGACTGGTTTAAGATTGGGAAAGGAGTACAGCAGGGCTGTATACTCTCACCCTACCTATTCAACTTGTACGCAGAACACATCATGCGACATGCTGGGCTTGAGGAATCCAAGGCTGGAGTTAAAATCTCTGGAAGAAACATTAACAATCTCAGATATGCAGGTGATACCACTTTGATGGCTGAAAGCGAAGAAGAACTGAGGAGCCATATGATGAAGGTGAAAGAGGAAAGTTCAAAAGCTGGCTTGCAGCTAAACCTCAAAAAAACCAAGATTATGGCAACCAGCTTGATTGATAACTGGCAAATAGAGGGAGAAAATGTAGAAGCAGTGAAAAACTTTGTATTTCTAGGTGTGAAGATTACTGCAGATGCTGACTGCAATCAGGAAATCAGAAGATGCTCAATCCTTGGGAGAAGAGCAATGACAAATCTCGATAAAATAGTTAAGAGCAGAGACATCACACTGACAACAAAGGTCTGCCTAGTTAAAGCAATGGTGTTCCCCGTAGTAACATATGGCTGCGAGAGCTGGACCATAAGGAAGGCTGAGAGAAGGAAGATCGATGCTTTTGAACTGTGGTGTTGGAGGAAAATTCTGAGAGTGCCTTGGACTGCAAGAAGATCAAACCAGTCCATACTCCAGGAAATAAGCCAGACTGCTCACTGGAGGGAATGATATTAAAGGCAAAACTGAAATACTTTGGCCACATAATGAGAAGACAGGACACCCTGGAGAAGATGCTGATGCTAGGGAGAGTGGATGGCAAAAGGAAGAGGGACCAACCAAGGGCAAGATGGATAGATGATATTCTAGAGGTGATGGATTCATCCCTGGGGGAGCTGGGGGTGTTGATGACCAATAGGAAGCTCTGCCATGGGCTGGTCCATGAAGTCACGAAGAGTCGGAAACGACTAAACGACTAAACAACAACAAAACAATAGCGTGGCCTCAGCCAGGTAGGCATCACAGGAAATGTGCAGAGGGCAGGGGCCTCTGGACCCCGAAACATTTAGGAACCTCTAGGCCAGTGTTTCTCAACCAATGCTGACTGGGGAATTCTGGGGGTTGAAGTTCAGACACCTTAAACTTACCAAGGTGTAGAAACACTGCTCTAGGCCTTTAGAAACACACACGTTATATTTCAGGCTAAGGACGCTTTAAGCAGCCTTTTGGGTTTAAAAGTTTTTGAGGTCGAAAAGTTTTGCACGTCCCTAGTCTCAGACAGAGCTGAGGCAATCTTAAATTTAAGAACCAGTTCCCCTTTCACCTAGAATACCTCCCAAAAGATGCCAATGTGAAATTTATGGGCTAGAATTTGTTAACAAGTACATTAGTTTGGGATTTGTGACTAGAGATTATATCTGGAAGGTTAATTGGCACAGTTAAACTAGGAAGAGCCTTTTCTTTATCGCCAGTGATTGTTCTTGTGTGTAGCCATTGTGCTTATCTTGTATCCATTAAGAAGTTTGCATAGGTACCTCACAGATTAGACCTCTTGCTAATCATTGCCCTTTCCTCCTGTTCTTCCCATTGTTTTCCTCTGTACTGATGTGCATTTCACACAAACATACCCAGATCAACTGAGGATAATACTGCTTGTTGCCATGGTTATCAATAAACTTGTTTGTGACCTGAGAATTTGGAGAGTTTCTTGTCCTACTTTGTCCTGCAATCACCTTTTCCTAAGGAGAGAGTAAATGAGACTTTTTTGCTGCATTTCACCCACTCCATGCCTAATCTTGGGTGACGAAAAGCTGATGACAGGTGATACTGGTAGTAGGGGTATGATCCATTCCTAAAGATTCTTTCCATCTTCAAGAGTATATTATGTCTTTATTCACTATTTACTTATTTGATTGATACCTTACCTTTCTGTCCAGAGGGCATACATAGACCCACCTTTCTCACAATCTATGTTACCGATAAATATGGGTTTTTGATTCTGGACCTGTAGGATTTAGTTAGAAGCTCAATCTGAGGAATAAACAAAAGAGGGGGACATGGAGATATTCCATTGGTAAGTTCCACTGAACCTCCATTATGTCCAATAAAATATTTTCCTCTGTATTTTGGGATGATTCATTTGCATACTTGTGTTTTTACCTAGTATGTTTAGATTCTGACTTTTCTCAGTAGTTTAAAGTGGTGTACCTGCGCTCTTCCCCTCATTTTTCTCCACAATAATCATGCAATGAGAGAGGCTGGGGCTGGGCTGAGACAGAATTACTGTCCCCAAGTAAGCTCTGTGGTTGAGTGGAGGCTTGAGCTTGGATTTCCCTGGGTGACATCCAATGTATCAATCACTGACTGTTGACACATTGCTATGGAGTGACCCAGCCAGCTTGCCTAATGGTTGGTCTGAAATGGCTGAGAACTCTTGCTCACTGCATTCTATGAAGCCATCTGACTCTGTTCAGAGAGTCCCCAACAAGCTTTAATTTCTCTTTTTTCGGGAAGAATTCCCAAGAGATTTCATCAGTGCTTCTGGGGGTGGGGGTGGGGGTGGGGGATTGTTTTTTGGAAAAGCAGATCACTGACAGAAAAACCTTCAAACCTACAAAGCTTCTTCCTTTTCCAGTTTCTGATGGGCCCAGGCAGAGCAGAATCTTCCTCCTAAATGGAAGCCTTTAGAAATTGCAGAGGTTTGTTGGCTGAGGTCAATTTGTGTTTTTACCATAAAGTCAACTGCAGCTGATCTCTGGCTATATTTGCTCTACTGTCCTCATAGTGATGCTGGCAAGCAATCATACCCAGCCCAAGGCAAAGTATATCACAGGATGAGATATGAGACCAGCATCTCCATGTACAATTGTTTTCACAGTACTTCCCAACACAATTTAATCTGTATTTTAAGTCCTGATCTACAAGCAGGAATGAGTGACCCAATACTCTCTAGATCAGGGTTTCTCAACCAGGGTTCCGTGGATCCCTAGGGTTCCGCAAGAGGTCACTAGGGTTCCCTGCGAGAACACAATTTATGTAAAAAATTATTTCAAATTCAGGGGACTTCACATTAAAGAGGAAAGTTTCATTCTTTATTTTTAGTTTAAGAACATTATTAATGCATACATACAGGTCTACACATGAAATGACTATAATAATTTTGTAACTTCTGGCCTATATTTGAGCCTGACTGTGCAGGGGTTCCCTGAGGCCTGAAAAATATTTCAAGGGTTCCTCCAGGGTCAAAAAGTTGAGAAAGACTGTTCTAGATCTTTTGGAATCCCATTATCATTTGCAGTAAGCATTGCTAGTGGTAACATATTATGGAGCTTGATAGAACCTGGTTACCTGCCTTTTCCCTACAGTCCCAAATACTTTGACAAGACTGGAACAAGAAATTACATTTATTAGCAGACTAGACAACTAAAAATAGCAGGTTTGCATCCAGTAACGTGATTGAAGTTAAGCCTTTCTCCTACTCAACTTTAGTTTCCAAACTGTAAAATGGGGATATGATTTTCTCACACATCTAAACATTACTGCACATCATAAGTACAATGCTATTTCCTGTAACAGTGAACTTAGGTGACAAGTGCTGAAAAAATGCAAGCCTTGTCAGCTGAGCCACCGGTGAAATATTTTATTTATATTTTGCCTTTCTGGAGAAGTCAGAGATAAGTAGGAGACTGTGCAACTAGAGAACAAGTCAGCACTGACCCAAAAGAAAAAATAAAAACAGAAGCAGGAAGGAGGCAGAATCAAAGGATAAAGCTGAAAAATCACACATGCAGGATTATACCAGAACTCAAAAAGTTCTAATGCAGACAAGGCTCAATTAGGAAGTCCCTTATAAACCTTCTGCCGTGAACATGAAGACATGGAGATAACTATTATTCAAAGTGTGTTAAATATTAATAGAAAAAGCAAAGCAGAAAAAATTTGAATAATCTGCAATATTATGTCGCATGGCCTATCTTGCAACTCATTAACTCTGATCAGATATCAAAACATGTTCAGTGGGCAGAAAGTTTTATAATCTTATTCTGCTCCCACTAGAATTTACAGCAACAAATCATTAAATGAAATCTGTCTTTTAAATACATATATACATATACATGTGCTCATGAACCACACACACAGAGACACACACAAACACACAGACCCACAGGTGCAGTGTATTGCAAAAGAAGTGTGATGGTTGCCTTATTCCCAAAGAGACACAGACTCACTTAGTCAGGGCTAAGGATTTCTAGTTTATTAGGAATAGAATGCATACACAGAAAAAGACGGGAATGAGCACATGGCATGCGAGGTAGCTGGTAAATACCCGTGGTGTGGACCTGGTCCTTCTCCACCCCCCATTGTCCCAAAGTCCTGATCCGGAGTCTTGATGGGCGATCAGGGTGCGTTTCCGGAGTCTCGATGGGCGATCAGGGGATTAGCGCTGATCACCTCTGTCCTCTTCCTGTGTCCGGCACAGGTGTGTCCTCCAGGGTAATGCAGAGATGTCAGGGAGATAGGATGATGGCTTCTCGGGTCAGGGCAAAGGTATGGCTCCTTTATCCTTTATTGGTATTTGTCTTTTAGTGCTTAAAGGATTATCACTAATTCCTTCCTCTTTCCTTCCCTTCTCTGGAAAGGCATGTTCCCCGTTGTGATGCATGTATGCATTGCAACGGGGGACGTGACATACTGCCTCCCCCCAAAAAAACTTCAAGGTGCCGGTTTGGCAGGATACGCTGCATGGAAGCATTTGACAAGCCGCTGCGCTGAGACATCCCGAGCATGCACCCACTCAGGGTGGGGGAAATGTCTCCAGCGGACCAGGTACTGGAGGGTGCCCTGTACCCTTCGGGAATCTAGAACCTCCTTGATTTCAAAATGCTGTTGTCCATCGATCATGATGGGAGGAGGCGGGGGGGGGGGTTCGTTGTGCCACTTTGAGGAGGTAACCGGTTTCAGTAAGGCACAATGGAACACCAGTTGTATGCGTTTCAAGGTGTGTGGCAATTCTAACTTGAAAGTTACCAGGTTGATTATTTCCACTATTGGAAACGGGCCAATGAACTTGGGGGCTAACTTTTTTGAGGGCTGCAGAGACTTAATGAACTTAGTGGAGAGGTAGACCTTATCTCCCACTTTGAAGTCTGGCTGCGCAGCCCTGTGGTTGTCCGCATTCCGCTTGTAGGTTGCTTGGGCTTCGGAGAGAGCCAGCTGAATGATTGGCCAGACGTTGGCTAGCTGCGCCGCCCAGTCATCTGGGGAACAAGGCGGGGCCTCTGGCTCTGGCAACTCCGGGATCGGAATGAAGTCTTGACCATAGACTACCCGGAAGGGGGTGTGACCCGTGCTCTGGTGCACTGTATTGTTATATGCCACCTCAGCAAAGGGGAGTAAGTCTACCCAATCATCTTGCTGGTAGCTTATGAAGGAGCGCAAAAATTGCTCCAGGGTGGAGTTAAGGATCTCCATAGAGCCATCCGTGTGGGGGTGCCAAGCAGTGGACAATGCTTGCTTGGTGCCAATTAACTTCAAAAATGCCTTCCAGAATTGAGAAGTAAATTGTGTACCCCTATCTGTGACCAAGCGGGAGGGGGTACCATGTAATTTGTAAATGTGATTTAAAAAGAGGCGTGCCAGCTGTTGAGCGGAGGGAATGGAGGCGCATGGGATAAAATGTGCCTGTTTCGAGAAGTAGTCTTTAACTACCCAGATGACCTTTTTCTCTGGCTGGGTGGCAAGTCTATGATAAAGTCCATTGAGATTTCCTCCCAAGGGCGGGAGGGGCTTGCCACCGGCTGCAATAGTCCCTGGGGCTTCCCCGCTTTTCGCTTGGCCATAGCACATGTAGGGCAAGCAGCGACATATTCTTTTACATCCCTCCTAAGTGTGGGCCACCAGAATTGTCGCCTTACCAGATGCAGCATTTTAACAAAACCAAAGTGCCCTGCCGTTTTGTCATCATGAGAACGGCTCAGAACCTCTGCTCGCAATTGCTCCGGCATGTACAAGCTATTTTGTTTCCAAGCCAAATCGTTTGCAAAAGAAACATTGTGTTTATTTGCTTGCAACCATGTATCTGTTTTTAAGGCTTGTACGAACTGCTGTTGCAATTGTGATGAAATTGACATGTGTCTCCCTCCCCTTGCAGGCGGTTGTGCCGGGGTGCGCTGTGTTCCAGTTTGGCTGCGTGTGACAGCTTGGCAACCCAGCTGTGTGTCGGTCCACACAGTACCTACAATGTCGGATGCTTGACTGGCATCCTGGGGGCCGCCTAGAGAGAGCGTCAGCTAAGAAGTTCTTTTGTCCTGGTATGAACTTCAGCTTAAAATCAAAGCGGCTGAAAAACTGTGCCCAGTGAACCTGCTTGGGGCTGAGGCGTTTTGGGGTACTGAGCGCTTCCAGGTTTTTGTGGTTCGTCCATGGTGTCACCATGCCTCTAAGGCAGCTTTGACGGCAAAAGCCTCTTTCTCCCATACATGCCATCTCCGTTCTGTTTCGGAGAACTTGTGGGAGAGGTACGCGCAAGGCTTCAGCTGGTCATTTAAATCCCACTGAAGCAAGAGCGCCCCAATCGAGAAATCGGAGGCATCTACTTGAACTACAAAGGGCTTGGTGGGGTTGGGATGTTGGAGAACCGGTTCTTCTGTGAACAGGCTTTTGAGGTGATCAAAAGCCCTTTGGCATTCAGGTGTCCAGTTAAGTAGTGCTCCTGGGTTTCGTGCTTTGCGCGTGTCTCCCAGACCCTTGGTGCGGAGTAAATTAGTTAGGGGCAAAACGATTTCTGCTAGACCCTTGATGAACCCCCTGTAAAAATTTGTAAATCTGAGAAAACTCTGTAGTTGCCTCCTAGTGCGTGGGCGCTCCCATGCCAGGATGGCCTGGACTTTCCCAGGGTCCATTTCGATGCCCCTCTCAGAGATTCTGTAGCCCAGATAATCTATCTGAGATTTATGAAACTCGCACTTAGAGAGCTTGGCAAATAGCTCTGCTTTGCAGAGTTTCCTGAGCACTTGCTTAATCAAGCATTCGTGCTCCTCTTCAGTTTCAGAATATATCAATACATCGTCTAAATACACGAGTACCCCCTTGAACAAGTGGTTGTGCAAGACCTCGTTAATCAATTGCATAAATACCCCTGGTGCCCCTGCCAAACCAAATGGTAACACTTTGTATTGGAATGATCCCAGTGGGCAATTGAAAGCCGTCTTCCACTCATCCCCCTCCCGTATGCGTATGCGGAAATAGGCTTCTCGCAAGTCCAGTTTGGAGAATATTTTCCCCTTTGCCAGATGTGCTAATATGTCTTTGATTAGGGGTAAAGGATATTTGTTGGATATGGAAGCTGCATTCAATCCGTGGTAGTCCAGACAGAGTCTTAATGTCCCATCCTTTTTCTCTCTGAACAAGACTGGGGCTCCAACTGGCGAGTCTGTGGGCTCGATGAAGCCTCATGCTAAATTCTTGTCCACAAACTCCCGCAATGCTGCCAGTTCTTTCTGGGTCATTGCGTAAATTTTGGGCTTTGGCAAAGGTGTGTTGGGGACCAGTTCTATCGCACAGTCAGTCTTTCTGTGGGGTGGGAGTTTGTCTGCTTCTTTCTCTCCGAACACATCTGCAAACTCCGCGTACCTGTCTGGCAAGCCTTCCAGGGCCGCTGCAGCCAGGTGTGTGGTTGTAGACGCTGCCCTCCCCACTGCAGCATGGGGAATTCGTTCCCCTGTAGGTGCTTGGTAGAAGCCGTCTGTAAACGTGATCGTCCTGGTTTCCCAATTTATGTAGGGGTTCCTTCGTACCAGCCATGGAATGCTCAAGATGACTAAAGGGTGGCCCACTGGTGCCACGACATATTTCAGTCTCTCCCGGTGGCTGCCTAACTGCAGCGCCACTTCTCCGGTGAATTGGGTGACCGGGCCCCCTTCCGCTGCCGAACCATCCAATTGCGTAAAAACTATGTGGTGCTGAAGTGGAAAGCACGGGAGATTTAAATCGGCAACCACGTCCGGGTGCATTAGGCACCTGGAACAGCCTGAGTCTATTAGGGCCCAAACTTCAATTGACTTCTCCTTGGACTTTAGTTTAACCTTCACGTACAGGGTGGGACAGTTGGCACTCACCCAGGTGTCGCTGCGCCCATTCTCCTCCTCCACCTGCCCTCTGGCGCTTCTCAGGGCAGGTGGCTGGCAGTTCCCGCCGGTTCTTCCTCGTCGCTCTCCTCCTATTCAATGGAGTAAGGTAGATCTTTTGCTCCGATCTCTTCACTGGCCGCTGGCATCTTTTTGGGTGCTGCGGGTGGTTTGCCCGACGTTTTTCCTGGCCTGTCAACTGCCTTTGTTTTCGGGCATGCTGCCGCTTTGTGGTCCTCTTTCCCGCATCAAAGGCACTGCCCCTTGGCGAACCGTCACTCCCTCTCCTCAGACCCTCTTTGAAATGTTCAATTAGGGTAGACTGCAACCAGTCCTCCATCTTTCCAGCCAGTGCTTGAAATTCCATGGCATAATCTGCCACAGATCGTTGCCCTTGGCTGATTCCCCTTAGGGATCTTTTCGCTCTCTCCTTCTCTAAGGGGTCTCTGAAGTGCAGATCTAGTGCCCAGAGGAACTCGTCACAGTAATCGAGCTCTGGGGCATCTGCCTGGCATAGCTGCACATACCAGTCAGCCGCCCTTCCTTTGAGTTTGTTCGCAATGGCATTAATTTTGCCCTTTTCCGAGCAAAAATATGGCCCAAATTCTTCCATGTAATTTTTTGCATACATCAGGAAAAAGGATAATGTTGCTGGGTCCCCGTCGAATTTGACCCCAAGGTCTTTCACTCCCGCTCCCAGTGGGCTCCAAACCACATCTGGTCATCTGGGCGTGCCTCGGGCTGCTGGGGCTCTCCGGTCTCAGTGTGGGGATTCCCTCAGTCAGACTCCTGGTGGCAATGCCTCTGTCTTGTGCCGTCTCCAGCCTCTTCCCAGCGGTCGCGTCTCCAGGGTGGGAGGGGGGGAAGATGACCTCCTGGCGGGTTCTGCGGGGTGAACTCTGCCCGGCACTGCCTCAGCCTCCTGCCATCTCCATCCTCGCCCTGGCTGTCGCGTCTCAGGGATGGGAGGGGGGGGGTGATGAGCTTCTGGTACCTGGTTCCAGCTCACCCCTTCCTCAGGATTCCCACTCAACCGACAATCTCAGGAGCAGCTGTTCGATCGACTCCAGCCTCGATTCCACTATGCTTAGCCACTCAGCTGTTTGGGAGCCTTCCTCGGTCCGTCCGCTCCAGCGCCTTCCCTCAGCTCCTGCGATCGTTGGGGACAGCTGGTCCCGCGGCTTCTTAGATGCCCCAAGCGTTTCGGGCAGGGATCCTGCCGTCTCGTCCAGGGTGACCCACTCGTCCTGCGACTCTCTGGTGGCTTTGAGTGTCCTGCTCCTCCCGGACTCTTCCTCCTCTGAGCTTGATCCCGAACCCTCCTGGACTTCGTGCCGTCTGGGAGTAGGGTTCTTACCGATCGCTCGTGCCATAGAGTCGGGTGACCCATCGCCGGTCCTCTGGTAGCCACCTCTTCGTGGGTTGAGTCTTTCCATCGCCAGCTTGGGTCCCTCACAGATGAAATCTGGAATGGTGCTGGTGGAAATTTTTTTTTTTGATTCCCATCTTTATGTGATGGTTGCCTTATTCCCAAAGAGACACAGACTCACTTAGTCAGGGCTAAGGATTTCCGGTTTATTAGGAATAGAATGCATACACAGAAAAAGACGGGAATGAGCACATGGCGTGCGAAGTAGCCAGTAAATACCCGCGGTGCGGACCTGGTCCTTCTCCACCCCCCATTGTCCCAAAGTCCTGATCTGGAGTCTTGATGGGTGATCAGGGGATTAGCGTTGATCACCTCTGTCCTCTTCCTGTGTCCGGCGCAGGTGTGTCCCCCGGGGTAATGCAGAGATGTCAGGGAGATAGGATGATGGCTTCTCGGGTCAGGGCAAAGGTATGGCTCCTTTGTCCGTTATTGGTATTTGTCTTTTAGTGCTTAAAGGATTATCACTAATTCCTTCCTCTTTCCTTCCCTTCTCCGGAAAGTCATGTTCCCCGTTGTGATGCATGTATGCATTGCAACGGGGGACATGACAAGAAGTCCCATTGAAAATTACATACAAATAGTAGCGGTTAGGTTTTTAAAAAGAGCTTACATTACATTTTAAAAACTCGGATCTAAATATATGTGTATGGGTCCAAGAATAAAACAGACTGAGTAGCTTTAAATATAGGATCTTGCAATTCATGCTAACAGTTAAGTAATTTAAGGGAAAATGTATACAACATCTCCATATAACGCCTTACTGAGAGAGGCTACTGCAATAATCTGTGGGCTGTTCAAATACAATTAGACAGTTAATTAAATTTTGCATGAACAAATGTAGGGCAGAAATACACACACACACACACACATAATAAATAAAAATAAAGAACTGAAAAAGATGTGGTAAATATGTGTATGAAAACTGATTATATATATTTGTGTCTGTGTGTATAATTAGTTTTCATACACATATTTACCACATCTTTTATACTTTTATACTACACACACACACACACACACACACACACACACATATACATATACATACATACATACTGTATATATAAAATTTATGTTATTTTCAGAGAAAATAGAACTTTAGTATTAATAGTTTCCTCTGTTATTCATTAGCCATAGTCAGTGAACTGGAATATGACACAAAAGATAAGAAAAGAAATTGCCCAAACTCAGTGAACAAAACTCTAGGATTGAAAACTTGCCAGCATTTCAGACAAGCTAAGTTAATTGGAGTCTTGCTTGGCTTTTTAATTATTCTTTTAATTTTTGTTCAAAAGCTGACATTGCAAAAGTAGCCATGCAAACAGGAAGGCTATATCCATTCTTTTTCCTGAGCTAATTAGATAAAGCCTTTTAAATGGTTAGTCTTCAATTTGCATCATTAAAGCAACGAAACACCTTCAGTACGCATAAATAGCTGCATTGATTTTTTGTTTCTCTTTGCTAGTGCTGTGTGATATCAGAAACGGCTCCAAAATACAATTTAAAAGAATAGTTTTTGGACAGTTCCAGGCTATCATAAAAAGAAAGAAAGAAAGAAAGAAAGAAAGAAAGGAAGGAAGGAAGGAAGGAAGGAAGGAAGGAAGGAAGGAAGGAAGGAAGGAAGGAAGGAAGGAAGGAAAGCTTACATGTTATCAATGTTCAGCACAGTCCAAGCAATTTTATTTCACAGCAGTCATAACAATTTGCACTGTTGGAAAGAAGAAGGTATCCATATTATGCTGAAGTTGCTACTAGAAAATGGGGCTTGCTATTAACTTCTTCTTGATGGAGATGTGGAGACTATGATTCACAGATGGTAGAGCTGTAAACATCATTTATAATGTTTGGAACATGATACAAAGAATTGACCTTACACTTGGTATAGCCTGTGAATCTTCATTTTTATTGGGTGCTTTGATTTATATTCCATCCCAGTGGGTCCTATATAAAATGCACAAGGCATTGATCTAATATCCTGATTTAGTTGGTGAAATAATCTGAGATGGTCGGATTATTGTCACAACAGGACACTGTTAAATTATCAGGAGGGATTTTTGGTTGCTGTTTTAATCCTGGTGGTTTTGCAGAATGCACCCAGTAGCCTGGATCTGTGTGTGTCTTAGCTGAGCTGCAGAAAGGGAGGAAGGACACCAGTTGGGGAAGAGGGCTATATTGATGACGTGAAAGTGATCCAAGGCCTTACGCTGAGTATGTGCTTCAGGATAGAGGTGGGAAACCCATTAGATGACACTGAAGCAGGTTAGGCATTCTAGCATTAAGCATCTTGCCTGGATATCTGCCCTCCAATTCTTGCAAGGACTTTTGTTTGGATCAAGTACAAGTTTCCTTTCATTAATGTTTTGCTTCCCTACCTTTATTCTTAAGGATGGAGGTGGTTGGAAACCTTTGATAAATCAGACTTCTTTAGAGCTTTATTTTTCTGGTTCTTTCATTACAAAATTGTGATCAGTCTACTCACTCTTGTGAAATTCAGAGACTAGCTGGTGGGAGATACAGGACAGGCCTTTTTTATAGCAGCAATCTGATTTCAAAATGCTTTGCTAATGGAAGTTGGATTAGCAGCGTAACATATAAAGTAGCTCAACTATTTGCTTCAGACAGCCTGCATTCCTTGCTCAGCATACACCTCTTGCTGCAGGGCCCAGGAATGACAGGAGATATTTTTATCAGACGCTGTAGTCCAGCAGGGTCTAGCATGGGCAGAAAAATGTTCCCACTTTTTCCTTATTTCCAACAATTTTGCTATTTTCCCATGCACTGCAAAGTGTATGCATGTCTGTTGGGTAAACTGAGTGTCTATGAAAAAGCTGGCAGTGCTGGCACTTCTTGATTTCATATCTACCTGAGTAATATTATCCCCTGCCACAATAAAGGCTGCCAAAGATACAACTCATTAAAAAAGACAACAGCAACAGACAGCCCACACCAAATCTGTGAAGCATCCTGCAATTTTTTAAAAATATATCTGGGTTTATCATAGAAGGGAAAGCATAATGGAGCAGGGCCTTAGCAAAAGTTTCATATATTCCTTTGAGACATTTTTGCAATTCACCCCTACAGAGTCAAGATAGAAAGGGATGTCCTTTATAAATGAGCCTTAGCAACAGATGAGTCTGGGAATCTACAAATCTAGTATGGTTTAAATTATGGATATATGACAGTCTTGGCATTTGAGTTCACAGATGCTCTGTAGGCAGCAACATTGTCACTGGCATAAACACTTCAGATAAATACAAAAAACAGTGTATGTTGATGCTTCTTCTGAGTCTGAGAAGGGATTGCCCCAATGAAATTTGAAATCACTATATATGGGCACTTCTCATCTGTAACTGTTGTGCTGCTCCCTTGCAGGACAAGCAACGTTACACAAAGCAGAGGAGGAGTCTGGTCGCACCTCTTCTGATTGACAAAGGTCTATTAAAAGGCATATACTTGTTGGGGGACAGAAGTGGTGCTGAGTTTTGGCTACCACAGGCTACTATGGCTCTCCTCAGGACTGAGAAATAGTAAGCCAAAGAAGGAAGGCACAATGTAAAGAAAAGAAAAGGACATTCAGCTAGATCTAGTTTATACTGACCCCATTCACATACTAACCACTACCTTTGATTTTATTCCTGGGATGATAAGTAGTATTTTTTTAAAGTCATATCTAGGCTGATATTATCTAGGAAACCATTGCCACTAAGAGCTGCCCACATTCTCCTCCTCCTTCCTTCTTCCACCTCCTCCTCCTCCTCCTCCTCCTCCTCCTCCTCCTCGAGAGTGCTTTCTTCAGTCTTTGCTTTCCCTTTTCTTCTCTCTCCTTGCATAATCCCTTCCCCTAGCAGAAGATCATGCTGGCCCACTTACTCTCTTTCCCACCCTTTACCTGGCAGAAATTTTCACTGATCTGAGGCCAGAACCAACCATCCTCCTCTGCTGCCTCCTTCTTCCCTTGCTAGGGCAGCCCTAGCCTCCTGGCCAAGCCTTGCTTCCCCACTGCACCTGCCTGGACAGCCCAGGGCTTCCTCAGAAGCAGTGCTCCCCAGCAGCGCAAGAGCAAGCAGCACTGCTCAGCAAAAGAAGCCTCAGGGCACCAACCGTGTGGCTCTTTGGGTCTGGGGCACATGATGAGGCCGCTCCACCAGGCTGCTTTCTTCCTGAAGCACTTCCACGGCCCAGCCTCCACATTCATACTTCATCCAGGACTTGGCCTAAATGACTTGGCACGGAAAATGACTTGGATGCACTGCAAGTCTGAGACCTCTGTTTTAGGAGATCAATAACAGCATTCCAGTCTGAGCACATATTAAACAAGTTGCACAGGTACTCCATGAACTTCAAACACTTCTGTTGTACATTCTTATTTCACTCTAGTCCAAACAGCTTCAACATCTTCATTCCATACATCTACTTTTCATTTGTTCTGTTGTGAGATTAATCTATTTTCTAATGCGTTTTCACATAGGACTTGTGTTTTCTTTCCCTGCAATCACTCTGTTTTTCACTTATACTTCTTTCCTTTCCTACCATGCCATTTCCCCCCAAGATCGATACTTGGCATACTGCCCCCCCCAAATTGCAGTCTTTTATATCCGTTTCCATTTCTTCTAGTTTCACAAGACCATACTTATTTTTTGCTGTTTCATTTCATTTGCTAATTTGTGTTCTCTATTATTTACTCCTCTTACATTCCAAGTCACAAATCTTCAGCATTCCATGCTCCTCACCATATGATCTCCACCACCCACCATGGCTTTTATTAATCCCATATTTAATTTAACCTTGTGGAGTTAAGATAAAGGGTAGACTAGGTTACCAGCCTTATTCATACCCATGCCACATGCAGCATTCCATAATTACTGTAAGGACAGAACCATTCAGTTGGGCACATTTTGGCCAGTATATGCCACAAGCTGAATCCAAATGTGCCAGTTTTACTCTAACCTTGCTCAAGCTATTGTATGCAAGTTAAGATCTCTAATCTAATTACTATTTTGCAAGCCAATATATTGTTGCTCACATCCCACCAACTATGAAGTATGTGCAATGTACTGATGCACACTCAGGATACACATTTCTCATAGAGGAGGAAAAAAAAGAGATAGTGCTGAGCTCACCCATTCCTTCCCCTCTTTGAGAAAACTTCTGCCCCTAAGCAAAATCCCTCCATTGTCTCACATTTTGGCACTACTTTGGGTAGTGGTATCAAACAGAGAATCTAAAATAACTTTACTGAATATCAGAGTTGTTGATCTCTTGGTAAAATAAAGTCTTCTCTAGATTGAGTTCAACTTCTGGCACTGATTCTTGCTTTCAGTTAGTTTTTATGTAAACGTTTGGTGTTTATGTGGTGGAGTTCTGATGTTTTCCATGAGTGAGAGACTTGGTGGACTAGATGAAGAGTCCATCCTGTTGACAGTTGAGTATATATGCTTTTGGGAAGCTGTCTTGCCCTTTGTTAACTCCTTGACTCTGTTTATCATGCAAGCCAACTCTCTCTGGAATTTTAAAAATGTGTTTTATGTATTCTGAGTTTTCTATTACACAAATTTAAAATATTCAAATATCTTGAATATAGTTGATCCTTCAGACATTTGCTTTTAACTTCCTTTTAAACAATTTTGCTTTGTTTTACATTCCTGAAATTAAATAACAAGTTGGGCATTATTATTGTTGTTGTTATTATTGACAACTTATTTTTCTACTTAACCTGAGGACTCAGGTGAGCTAAATACAATCGATTTACAAAATAAAGAATTACAATTTAATAAAGCACAAATTAAACCAATGCTAGAATTAATTAACAATTAAAAGCCTAGTGGAGGAGATTCATCTTTGATGCTCTTCCAAAGGAAATATTCAGGGCTACTTCCCACATATTGTAGTTGTTCAAGGTGATAGCACTCTAATTGTGGTTTATAATTGGTTTGATTCTCAGCAGATATTGGATACCACTCAAGGTTAAATCAAGAGTCACATCCCTTTTAGTTCATTGCTACTAGCTGCTCTAAGGGACAGTTATTTACTGCATCCAAAAACATTGTTTCCTTGCCATTATCTGAACATACATTAATCACTCAATGTGAAGTAAACACTTCCTTCTGAGAATCACATTTAGCAAGGCAGGAATTGTAAACATGTAATTTCACCAAACTGTCAGCTTATTCTGACAGAGTTAAAGCAGTGCCATAGAAAACATAATTGAGGGTTTATGGAAATGCATATATGCAATGCAATGCAATGCAATGGGGTGCATGTGTGGAAGCATATTGATAACACATCTGCATCTTACTTTTGATTATTTGATCGTAATTTTCTTATTTTTAATAGGAGGAAATATTGTACAGTGTCAGGGTAAATGAAGTTTATAGACTAACATGAGAGTGCAAGGAAATACCAGTACTTTGCTACCAGTATACCAGTACATAACCAGTGATAAAAGTGGGAGATTCTGACATGTAGTGTAATTCTTCACAAGCATGTTAAATAGGGGAGCACAACTTGAAGTCCCTCTTTTGCTGGTGCCTATGGCATCCTCAGAGTCCCTCCAAGACTCTGAATTTTTTTAATGGATAAAAGAGAAAAATATGAAAATGGATTAAATCAAATTTATTTTCTGTCTATTGTTTAGAAATTGAGTGATGATTTTCAGTCCACATGTAAACAGGTAGTGGCAACTAAGATCTCATCCCTGGGCTATTCTCCAGGTCTTCTGTTCAGCATGGGATATGATCAGGCCAAAGCACTCATTAAACAGCATGTAGCATACACAGAGCACCAACTGGGCCGATCCAGGACCCCAGCCTTTATTGCTAGTAAATCCAACAGGTGCCTCCCCTATGGCTTACCTACTAAACTTGAAGTCCCTAAACTTCAGAGAGCCTTTACTCTGGCACAATGTCATGCTGTCCCCTCAGCTGTCCTTGAAGGCCAATACAGGAAGTTTCCTTACCCAGGGAGACAATGTCCCTGTGATTCTGGAAACACAGAAACAAGAGAGCATGTGCTTCTCCAGTGCCTGTACTACAGAAACATTCATACTAGCGTTAGCTGTATAAATATTACTGCATTAATACCCAGGGTGCACAGGGCAATTTTATACCTCCATGCTGCTTTCAGATACCAACCTTGCTACAACATACAATGTTCCTAGGTTCTGTGCAGCAGCACTCAAAATTTGTTAGATGATGGTCTGTGCCATAAACTAGACTTAATGAACATCTAGTTTGCCATCTTAGAGTGCTCTGTAATTTGATAGATATAGTCTCCCACATACTAACCTTTTATGCTGCCCTACTCCCATCTAATGCTCCTATCTCTTCTTTTAGAATCTTATAGGCTTTTATATATATAGTACTTTCTGTTTTAATATCTTCTAGCTTTTCATTTTTTTAAAGACTCTGATGTATCTTTTACACTTTTCAATTGACTGTACCCCACCCTCCTTATGTTGGTCTATGACCATAATAAAGATTTGATTTAATAAGTTTAAGACAGGCAGTTTCCCACACGTCCTCCAAAAGCCAGGTGCATCCCCCTGTAAGCATGACTTGGCTCTCAGGAGATTCCCAGATGACAACTGGATCCAAGCAGATGTTCAGTTGAGAAAAACTCTATCAGATACTTCAGTGAATGAACTATGCATCTGAAACCAACAAAATAATATAACAAAAATTCCTTTGATATGTAGCAGTTGTACAACACAAAACCTGGTCTTATCTAATCTATGAAGAAGCTAAAGATATACCTTTAAATGACAAAGAATTACTATTACCTTTTTATTTATAACTAAAGAACAAGATTTGCTTGGAATTTCAAGCATCTGTGTGTCATGTGTTAGACTTGTACCATGTGAGTAGTTTGCTCCATGACCTTACTGGAACTCAGTCAAGGGAATGACCTCAAGGAGTGGTGAGAAAAGTTATCAGATTGCTGAATCTAAAGCAGTTTGAAAAACTACCATTTGTCTTCTTGTACTATGCAACTGTAAATGTGCAAAGCGTGTTTATTATTGGAAAGGAACTGTATGAGGAGATAGCAGTTCTGTCATCAGTCACTGTGATGTGGCCCTAATCATTAGGACTACGTAACTCAGTCTACCCAATATAGTTGTGGAGTTGTCTACCATTATGGAACTGTACAAACACCCAAGATCTATGAGAAACTTGGCCTTAATTTTCTGAGTATTCCTTGGCTACAAAGAAACCAAGCACACTCACTTCTCACAACTATAAAGGATAGAATCCATTATATGGATCTTACTCTGTCTAAAACATTATAATTGATGGCCAAATGAAATCTAAACAGCTATTTTGGATTTCCATCTTTATAAGCAGAGAATGCCAACCACCTTTACAACAATTAATCATGGAGTAATAATGGAAACTGAACCTGCTAAAAGAAGAAAAATATTTAAGAACAAGGACTAAGTCACATCTGTGTGATTGCCAGCTCCATGTTCTGTTTATCCCTTAGATGTCTCTCTGCAATTGGACATCAACCAAACAACAAGTTCTAAGTTCTAAGCACATTCAACTAAATCTGCAGATAATCGTCTTTCATGCTGAATTCACAAAGGCCAGAAATGGATAAATTAGGACGTGTTTCACATGTGGGTGATCTCAACAAGGCTGGTGTATGAGTCCCTACATTGTTTTTGCCCTTAGACATATTACTAAAGGCCTAAATAGGTTTACAGCTGTGCAGAGATCTTTATAACCACAGTGGCAATAGCTTTCTTTCTTTGTTTTTTCAGTCCAGAAATTCATAGAGAAGAAACATATATATGAAGGAAACTGATTTCAACGAAGGCTAAAAGATGAATCAAAATGGAAGCCAGACTTTTATATAAAATTGAAAGTCAGGAATATCTTGCAACCATCCATAGCATAAAAGAGCTTTCCCCAACTTGACACATTTCAGATATTGCAAACTGTGTAGTTCTTGGTACTCTCTGAGCTTGGTTGTTTAGTTGCAGACATTTCATTACCCAACTAGGTAACATCATCAATGCAAGTCAGTGCAAATCTCAAAAGTCACACCCAGCATGTCTAAAATTACATGAGTTGGAAATTCTGGGAGTTATAATTCAACATGTTTGCAGGTCTCTAGGTTGGTGGAGGTTGATATAGGTACATCAGTAGTATAAAAATCCTGTTACAGGTTGTGAAATTTTTCAGTACTGCTATACACAGTGCTTTAGCTATTTCTGACACCTTGATTTACATACTTTCTATACCCTTCCGTACTCTATACACCTTAAAATATCTTTCGCTATGGAGAAAAGTCTTCTACACATACATGGTAGGAAAACACCAAGGTTCCATCATAAATGAAATGAAAACTATTCTTTAAAGCAAATATAAACATTTTATTTATACACCTACAAAAGTATTTAAAATAGTATTATCACTCTGCCATGTCAAATTAGCACTTCTTCCTTCATGCTAATATTTTTCCTTAATCAAATCTACTCTTAACAACAGGAAAAACAAAACAAAACAAAACAGCAATAATAGATTTTTCTGACTGTTTCAGACACAACCTTTCTGAATGGATTTTAATAATAACAAAACACCACATCAGAACTCTCAGTTCTTTACAATAGATGACTAAGCCACCTAAACAGAGCAATTTTATACAAAGTTAAGTAATTTCTCTTCAACTACTGCTATCGATTTATACCTCTGGCAAATGGGAGAACAGAGATGGGAAACCTCTAGGGGTAAAAATAAAAGCTTGGTATTAGTGAGTATGAAATCTTATCCTGTAAGGGTTCACTAGAAAGACTCAAAATGATGCCATACATTTTGACCTAGCATCCTCAAGTAGACTGAAAAAGCTCTCAGGTGATGGCATTTGCTTCAAATCCTCTTTCCCCTTATCTTCTGTAGTCCATCACTGCTGGTACCATATTGTGGGCTTGCTAAATCACAGAAATGAGTGGTTCAAAATTTGCCATTGAAAATTTTGTTTACAATGATTCAGAGAAAATGCTTAAAGTACTGTGAATAATGGCAGGGATGAATTGTTACTGTTGCCTGTGTTGATACTATTAAGATTAACCTTTTCATTTGTAGTTATAACAAGGCTGGAAGGCAAAACTGGTAGGAGGGGAGGCATTAGACTGGGGCAGACTTGCAACTCTGGTCCTTCCAATTTCATCTGATTTGTTTATAAGTGTTTTTTTTTTTAATAAAAAGAGTGATGGGAACACAAAAGTTCCATCCTATGAGTTATTGTTCATGTGAGGTGGGAATATGTGGTTTCTCCATTTGTTAGCTTTGACAAGATTGTTTCCAAGTCTGGCTCAAGTTTTTTGTTTTTGTTTTAAAAAACACATCTGAAGAAATATTTGCCAGAATGGGCAGAGAGGGATTGCCCTTTTTTGACATATACAAGGTCAAGTGGGTGAAGGATCTCCTTCATGTGACATGGTCAGTCTGGGAAATATCAGAGAAGAAAAGATGCTTATCTACAAGAATTATCAGGGTAGCCTTCAGACAACCACACTGCATCACAATTTTAGCTCAATGCATCTCAACAGAGTACTGGATCTGAAGAATTGTGAGTTTCCTTTAGAAAACCAGGGGATAAAACTCAGATTACAAATACTATGATCTTTAGAGTATATAGGGATGCCACTTCTTCCCTACCTGTACTGGTGTATTGAATTGGTTTAAGATTGTGAAAGATTTCTGTTTAGTGTCTTCCTTTGATTTTATTAGTTAATAATATTTGAACAACTTCCCCATAAGTACTTGAAATGTCATATAAATAACAACTCTATAGTAGAGCAGTCTATTAAAAAAATAAAGTATTTAAACTGCTAGGCAGCAAATTAAAAATATAATTATCAACAGAAAACTTTTAAAACAAAGAGTCAGCAACAACCCAGGAAAAACTTAGAAAAGTAAGAATAATTTAAGCTGCCAAGAAAAAAAAGAAAAAAAAAGGAAAAGGAAAACCAAAATGGATAAAGGGGGCTCCCTAAGCAAAGAGTAATGAAAAGTGTTGACAACAATTGACAAAGCTATCTTTACAGTACCCTCAAAGATTTTATCATAGCCAACAGCACCAGGCCTATTTAAGACTCTTACAGGCCCAAAAAACAAAACGATTTTTTGACATCCCCCTTCTCAATGCATCATACAGAAATGCAATTTTTCTCTCTCCATTGTTGAATTTGGTGGCACAATAAACAGAAGTGCGGGAGGAGGCCTAAGCACTTATACCCAAAATACTGAGCTTATCCTATATTTAACTGAACAAATGAATACGGCTATGAAATCTAGGCTGGAAATAGCAAAATGACCACAAGAGGGTGGCAAAGAATGGGAGTTTTCTCTTTCTCTTTGCTGCCATCTAGGGGCCCTTCAGATTTCATTCAAAGGTAGCCTTTTTCATTCAAAGGTAGCCTTACCTTTGAATGAAAAACATCAGATCCTCTGATCATCTCAAGCACTACATTTTTTCTTTAATCGGCCACTCAACCTGGGGGGCCAGGTAATTATCCCCATTTTCCTTTATTCCAAAAAGTTTTACATGACTGTATATAATAAGACATCATTGCTGATCTTAGAGTGTGAGAAGATAGAAGTGCTCCTAAATGTTGGACTGAGACCAATAAAAGCATTAAAGAACATTAAAGCATTATCAACATTAAAACTGCAGAATTGAATGAGTGGTGGAAATAAATCAGTAGTGAATGTAGGCAGGTCAATATGGGGTAATATTTAGGAGATAACTGCTAGAGGTTCTGCATCTTCTCCAAAGGCAACAGTATTATGATAGTCTCAATTTGTATGAAAATAGAATGAATCATAAAGGGTTGTTCCCAGGAAGGAGGAGAAACATGCCATAAGCACTGCAGGTTATAATTGCAGTCTCCTGTCCATTCATGTCTCCCATTAGCTAAGTAAAAACTCTTGATTTAGGGAGAAAATTAGTTAGGGGACCTCCACTTAAACTCCATTGCCAAACTCTCTTGACAAATTCCTATCAGCTTCCCTGTACATTCTTAGTATGCTTGCTCCTTGAAATCCAGATCAGAGCAGCTGATACACAAGTAGATTTCATGTTTTTGGTCCACACTTACTCCCCTTCTGTATTTCTGTTAGGAAACAGGTTTAAGAGGTGGGATCCTCAGCTATCATGATGAAGCTCTCTTTCCCTGCTTTTGTAGATGGTGAAAAACATGTACCCAGAAGGGCTCAGATGACTGAGACATACCACTTACTTCATCCAGTTCAGTAATACAGAAAAAAATCATGCTATGATTATGCTTGGGTCTTGTTTTAGTTGCTATTAACATGATATTCATAAGCATTAGCTCCACAGGGAGGAAAAACAGATGTTTCCACTTCCTGCATGCCTCAGCTAAGATCCTGGTGAGATACAGAGATAGCTTGTGAGTATTTAAAGCTGAACTGTTGGTTTCTTGGCCAGGGTCAATATCATATCTCTGTCTCTGAATTGCCACAATATTTGTGGTACCAGATCAGGTCCTCCCTTGTATGGTAAAACACATCTTTCAACTTCTTATACAGCCAAGAATGCGGGGAAAAATTGCCAGGCAATTTAAATGATCTAAATAATTCTGGATCTTAATTTAAAACAAAGCATCCCTTTGTCTGTGAAGGATGGAACTAAAATCTTCCTTTCTCATTATGTTGTGGAACTTAAGAGCCCCTGGGGATTTGACACCACCTTACTAGGCATTGTTTTTTCACAGTCAAATTCAAGAACAAGTTCAGCAGCTCCATGAGGCTAACAGATGCTAGCAGAAATATCTCTATCATTGCTTTCTTGTTACTGCAGTTAGCTTCTGTCCAAGTGGGCTAGTCAGGTTATAGATAGCCTGGAGGCCTGGAAAATAAGATGACTTGGCCAAAGCTCAGAAGCTAGAGAAATATGCACATCATCTAAATCACCGTTCTTTGTTCTTTGTCTGGAAAAACCAGAATGTGTCACATTCCATTAGACAAGTACTGTTTGAAATGAAGTTCAATTGTAAAGAATCTCTGCTTCCATTACAGAGGAAGAAAACAAATTTCAGTACATCTTGTTGTGAGCCGTGCAGAATCACTTATGTGAGATGGGCGGCCATACAAACCAAATAAATCAAATAAATAATAAATAAAATATTGATTCAATAGGTCAAACATCTCACCTGCTCGGGTAATCTGAACTGGTTGGTTGACATGGCAAATCTCTAAATAAATGTGCTTAAGTTCTACTGGAGGAAATTAGACAGTTGAATTAGATGACTTTGATCACATCAACACCATTGTTCTCTGAACACAGAAGAGCTGGTTTTTATGATAGGAATGCTGAGCCGTTGCATGACTTTTTAAAAATATACAGTATTATGACTCTATGCAGTCAATTCAGAATTTCTCTTCATATAATCAAGAATTATGCTAAACAGCCATTTGTACAAATATTGTACATTGATTAAATTAATTTACCCTGTACCACTACTTTATACCAGTAATGCTCTGCTGAAATTTCAACCACCCTATTTTGAAATCAATAAATAGGTTAGAATCCAAGGAATTAAAATTCAGTCTTCTCACATTTCATGCTGTTGTTCCACACTTATTCTACTGCTTCCCCAAAAACATTTGTTTCCTAACATTCAATGTATAGTGAAAATTAGAATTAATCAATTCAGTGGAATTTAATAGGTTACATTTAACAATTTTGTTAATCCTGTTCCTGTTAAATTCTGTTAAATAACATGACCTCGAGTAAGCCTGGCTCCTTCAGAGCCAATCAAGTGGCTGATATGAATGTGTTTGTTGCTGTCGGGGAGTGTCTATTTTGTTTTTATGGTTTTTAATTCTGTAAGCCGCCTGGAGTCACCGTGTGTGAGGTGGGCAGCCTTATAAATCTGTCAAATAAATAAATAAATAAATAAATAAGCAAGCCAGTCTGCATGTGCACACACACATGCTTTGATTACATGTGCTTACACACACACACACCCACACACACGTAATCAATGCTAAGTGATTGCTGTGAAGGGAAGTGTTTTCAACATTTTAAAGGGAGAGAATATTCTGCATAATTGCTATTACTAAAATTGTTATTTTAAGTGTGTTGAGATACAAGTATTGCTTCCTAGTCAAAAAGAAGGGGAAGAAATTGTAATATAGAAATATAGAAAATATAGGAGATGTATTTACGCCAGAAATTTGGTCATTGAGTTAATGGACCATCTGCCTAGCAGAGAATGACAGAACGTTTAATTATCACTTTTTCCAGCTGTAGTTCATGAAGTTTTTTTATCATGATTCAGGGAAACACATCACACATCTGATGGCCCAGATACTCTATGAGTTAATCAGCATTGGGAAAACACCCAATTTTTATGCAAGAGGGATGTATCCATCAGTGTCTCCTGCAAGTACCAGTGGGGGAAGGAAGCAGGTACTTTTGTTATTCTATAGGATTATAAACTCAGGAAATATTTATTTGCTATGAAGTTCTCAAGAAAAGAAAACATTGGCCACTGCATTTGGATAGTGAGGGCACAAAGGAAATCCTAGTCCCTTTTAATTCAGTTGATCAAACTAATCTTCCTCTCGCATGTAGTATCTGAAACTCCTTTCCTCCAAATACTAAAAAAGAATTTGCTTGAACGATCCCTGTAATCAGATTGGTGGAGTTCCTTTGCAACAAAATTGCAGTTAGCATATGTAAATGAATCGTATCAATTACCCACACAGACACAGACACACACACACACTTTTTGCTGATGGGCACTAACAACTATAAATATTCTTTAGATGGGTGTTGGGTTTTTTTCTGATTATAAAGATAAAAACTGAGTCATGCTGAACCCTGGAATTGTTCTTTTTCCCATGGGCCTATACAGACTGCTTAGAACATGAACTTTTATGCTTCCTAAATATAGACTTGCTAGTACAAACTAGACCAAACGTTTATTTGGTGATCATAAAACTATCTCCAAGATATACCATAACAAACTACAGATGGAGTAGACTTGACAAAAATCCATACAGATATTTCCATAACATCATTTTCATTCATGTGTAGGAAGAAAATAATGATTACATGTTATATTGGCAGAATAATATGTAATATATACTAATAAGAACACAGCTGGACTTTGGAAAACATGCTTCCATTCAGAGGAAGATGTAATCCTAAACACTGTTTTGCAAGGGAGTCAATCCCATAAAACAATGACAGTTCTGAGTAAATATGGTTAGCAGAGCACATAAAACAAAGAGAGAGGTTATTTGATCAAAGCCATTGTTCTTGTGCGTATCCTGGGGTACTTTTATATGAAGATTCTCTGCCATTTTGAGCACAGAGCGAGATCTTGTTTTCATGATGTGCTGAAGAGTGTTCAGCACTTCAGTCTTGACAAGCTGAGCTTATTTGTTTCCAGTTCTGCTGTGGCATAGCTGAAACTGCTGTGAAGCCAGCTTGCTTTTTGTTTTTGTTTTTGTTTTTTGAGAAATGTAGGCTGCATTTTGGAGGGTGTGCTTGCTTCATCCTTTGTCTTGGCTCTTGAGCTTCAAGTCCTACCAAGGATATGCTAGCCTGAGGATTTAGCAGCCGTCCTCACAAAAATGGCTCCCCACAAAAATGGATGAGTGTCTGAGAAAACTTTAGTTAGTTTACCCCTTTGCCAGAACAGCAGACTATTGGTAGAGTAAATCAATATTGCTTGCAAACTGCAAAATGGGAGACAGTGTACCTCCCAAGTCAAGCTACTTTTTTTACAACAGTTTGCAAACCATCCAGAAGTGTCATGGGTGGCAGGGTAAAGGGGAGCGAATGGTGAAAACAGCATTGTGCCATCGCTGTGCAAGTTCCACTCCTTTTGTATGTGTGTCGTGATATTGCACAGACATCCAAAAGAGGCAGAGCTTGTGGCATGATTGCACAGACATTGCTTTTGTCATTTTCACCACAAACTCTGATTCTGTGGATTCCTCTGAGTTCATCCTATGTTAACACAATTTGATAATGTATGCCTCCAGTCAGGGATGTGATGGATTGGTCTAACATTGTAGCAATGTAGCTTTCTTATCTATTTACTCTCATGGGTAACAGACTTGACCAGGAAACAAAAAACATTGTCTATAATATTATATTTAAATCCATAGAGAATGCATTCTTTGTACAAAGATAGCCTTAAATACAGACTTCTAAAAATGACAGCTTTCCCTAGAATGGATAAAAGTTGAAAGGAGTACAATGCCATGTTACAAAAGCTGTGAGGAAACTTGTTAAAAATAAAATTGGCAGCGTATTAGGAAGTGTCTATAAATAGTTCCACTCTGTTTATGAAGGCTTCCCAACTCAATTCCTGCCTGTCTCGCCAAGTACCTGATCTGTAAATTGCTTCAACCACATGTCATTCTCTGCTGCTGATTTCAGTTGAATTTTGTTCACTTACTTGAATAACTATGCGGCTTATAGCGAATATAGTAAAATGGCAATGAGGTCATGGCAGCTGAGCACCTGTCTTTGCAAACCACAAGCCACACAGCGCTGGGGTTGGAAACTGGCATTCTTGGGCAGATGCCAAGGCTTTCCACCCTGGCAGGTCTTTCTGCTGAAATCTGCCATAAAACCATTCGGTTTTCTCTAGTCTAGCAACTAATGAGGAACTGGTCTAACTGCAGTTTTAAATCTCCATAATTCAAGCAATGTAGAACATTCCACTTATGGCCATTGTCACTTAATAGTGCTTAGAGTTTTCTCCCTGTTGCTGCTATCAAGAAAAAAGTTCATGACAACATATTAGAGGGGGTGGTCATATGCAGATCTTTTATCTAGGCCCCTTCAAATCCATTGCCAGCTTTAGCAAAGCATTAATGCTTACTTTATAATGTTATTATAATTATAGAGATTTGGTTGATCTTCAGATGGACAAACCTCCTGTCAGCCCTTTGAGGTAGGCGAGGTTAGGAAACAGCAGCAGAAGGAAGTCTATTTTATTGTTGTAGGGTAAAATCACAGAATCTTGAAAACTCTTGTCCCTAAACAGATTCAAGGTTATTCTGAGTTTCTTTCTCTCTTATAACTGAGTTGTCTTTTATGTTGCCTTAACTGTTCCTGAATACCTTCTTCCAGGTTATTTACTGTATTCCTCTACACTTCCCAAAGAGAAAGCATTGTAGAAAAAGCCCTCACCAGATTGGATGAATGAGTATTCTGGACATTGTAAAGAGCAATTAAATTATAGATACCCTAAATTCAGATGGGCACCTTTTGGTAGCCAGGGACTGATCATGAAGTGATTGGGGACATATTACACATGTGGGCAAGACTGGGTTTTCTTAGAAGTACACAATGGAAGGATTGGAAGGGAACTTGGAAATCACTTAGTCCAACTTTCTGTCCAGTGCAGAAAGCTACTATTACAGTATCCTCAAAGGATGGCCATCCAACCACTGTTTAAATACTTCCAGTGAAAGAGAATCTACCACCTCCCAAAGCAGGCTGTCTTACTATTAGGAAATTCTTCTTGATGTCCATCAAAAATCGGTTTCCTTGTAATTTAAGCCCACTGCTTCTTTTCTTGCTCCTGGAACAACACTGAATAAGTCTACCCCATCTTCTACACAACAGCCCTTCAGATATTTGAAGACAGTTATTAAGACTCGCGACAATTTTCTCTTCTCCAGGCTAAACATGCCTGATATCTCCAAGTGTTCCTCTTTTTTTGTTCTTTCCTGATCCCTTATCATACTGGTTGCTGTCCTCTTGACACACTTCAGTATGGGCAGTTTACAATAAAATTGATCATTTAAAACCATCAATGCATAAATTACAAAGCAAACACCCGACATAAAAATAAATAAAGATAAAATCCAAGTGGCGAAGATTACATTTGGTAGGGAGGACTCTACGACACCAGCCACCCCTAGGAAGAGCTACTGCTCTTCCCATCCCAGGTGAGGCAGCAGAACCAGGTCTTCAAACCCTTCTGGAAGGTCGGGAGCAAAGGGGCCTGCTTCACTTCTGGGGGCAGAATGTTCCGAAGGGCGGGCGCCACTGCAGAGAAGGCCTGCCTCCTGGAGCCCACCAAGTAGAATTCCCTTACCGATGGGGTCCATAGCATACCGGGTGGGATGGGTCAATGTTATGGGGATGAGACGGTCCCTCAGGTATATCCTAACCATGTGGACAGCCTCCTCACCAATACACACAGGGGCTATGATTAAGAAACTGAGAAAGTCTCTGTCTTAGAAGCCTGGGTATTTAAATGGATTCTAAAGGAAAAACAGACCAATTGCTGAGATTTTTGCAACCCTATCCTATTTACTTTTGATAAATCTTGTTAAAGAAACTGGGAAAATCTTGCCTTCTGTTGGAGACATAGAACTAAGAACTTGACACCCTCATCCAAGTAATTTGCTAATATGTTGAATAGTCTAGGGCCCAGAACAGATCCCTGGACTACACCCCTTGTCACCTCTTTCCACCTTAATGCAGAGCTATTGATATACATTCCCCTGGTATGATTATTCAGCCAGCTTAGTATCCATCTAATATAAGCATAGTTCCTCTCACATTTTGTAGTCTTCCATACTAGGATTCCATGGAGACTCTGCCAACTGCTTTGCTGAAGTCAAGGTACATTCTGCCTGTTGCATTCCCTAAACTGATAAAATAAAGGAGATCAGATTAGTCTGGCATGACCTATTTTTGATAAATATTTACTAGCTCCAGCCAAGCAGTGCATGTTTTCCTAAATATTCATGAACTGATTATTTAATAATCTTTTCAGAATTCTGCTTGGTCTTAATGAAAGTGACTTTTCTGCAGTTACCCAGGCCATCTTTTTTTGTCTTGAACAGAGGAACCACACTTGCCCCTTCCTAGTCCTCTGGTATTCTCTCAAAGATCAAAGAAATGAGCTCCCAAATTGACACCTGCAATCTCCGTCAAGGCCTTTGAATGTAATTGATGTAGCCCTGGAAACTTAACCTCATTCAGGGTAGCTAAGTGCTCCCTAACTGTCTCTATACTTAACTTGTTTTCCACTCCCTCATGATGGCAATTGTTTTGCTTAGGCTCACTTTCCTTCTGGAAAGAAAACTGAAGCAAAGTGGAAATTGAGGAACTCTGACCTCTTCCTGTTACTTGCTATCACCTTGCTAATTCCTTATTGTTACTACTGACATAGGCCCTGAAAATCTGTTTTTCTTGCCCTTAGCTCCCCATGTGACCCTAAGTTCCCATTGCGTTTTAGCTTTTCTGATGTCCTTTCTGCAAACATTACTTGCTGATATATTTCCTTGATAATAATATCCATCTTCCATCTTCCATTTCCTATGCATATCTCTTTTAATTCAGTCATCCCCATCTCTCAATCAAGCCCTGAGAGGCTGGCAAGATCAAGAAACAAGAACCAGTTGGATGTCTGGAAAGATCTTTATTTCTAGTACAGTAGGGTAATAGAATCTTGAAAGCCTCCCAAAATAATTATCCTGCACAACTTCCACCTAGTGTAATTAAGGCAGAGTTACCCCGAATCTCTTTCTCATGCTTCTCCCCTCTTCTATAATGTCCCTGTTTCCTTCCTTCACTGTCCTGCTACCTCCTGTATATTTTCAAGGTCTGTTAGGCATTCCATCACAAGGAAGGAAGACCTGGTAATCCAGACATGTCATCTTGACATCTATACTGGGTAAGGTTTTCAATTAGATGACCAAGCAGCACATATGTGAGCACTGGAATGGGCATGCTACAGTTAACAAGGGCCAGCATAAGTTTGTCACAAACAAATCATGCCAAACCAACCTTCCCTCCTACCTTAGTAGATCAGGGTAGATCTAGATCTGGATCAGCAGAGCCTTCGGTAGAGTGTGTCATAATGATCTCCTTCATAAAATGATAAAATGAAAGTTAGATGATACAACTTTAGATGGATCCACAATTGACTGAATTAGTGCTCTCAAAGAGTGCTCATTAATGTCTCTGCTTCAGCTTTGTTCTGGACTGTATCCTGTTCAACATTGTTATCAGTGACTGAGGGAGTTACCAGAATGAGAGAGTTAAGGGGACACTTGCAAAGTTTGCAGATGATACAAAGCTGGGCTGGCTACTACTTTAGATGAATGAGAAAATATTTAAAAAGATCTAAAGAGATTTGAGCAGTGGGCTGAAATAAATAGGATAGAACTTAACAGGGAGAAATGTAAAGTTTGGCATCTGGGGAAGAAAAATGTAAGACACAAAGATAGCATGGAGAAGACTTGGCTTGGCATTAGTGCATGTGAAAGTGAGCTGGGGGTCCCCGTTGACCACAAACTAAATGTGAGCCAGCACTATGATGCAGCTATTAAAAAGGCAAATGCTATCATAATTAAGAGGAGTGCAGGGTCCAGATCATGGGAAGTAATTGTTCTACTATACTGTGCCCTAGTCAGAGCCCATTCAGTGTCCTGTGTCCTGTTCTGAGCCCTGTAATTCAAGCAGAACCATGACAAATTGGAGCAAGTTCAGAGGTGGGCTACTAAGGGTCTGGAATCCAAACCCTATCAGGAACAGCTAAAGAATCTGGGTATGTTTAGCTTACAGAAAGGATGACCGAGGGGAGCTATGATAGCAGTCTTGAATTATCTAAAGGGTTGTCACCCAGAAGAATTGGTGAACTTGTTCTCTGTTGCCCCAGAGGGGAGACCAGGACCAATAGGTTAAAAGTGCAGAAAAGGAGGTTCAAGAAGAGCAACTTCATAAATGTATAAGCTGTCAGCCAGTGGAAGAGTCTGCTACATGAAATATTTCTGTTCACTCGAGGTTTTCGGACAATGGCTGGATGGTCATATATCAGAAATGCTGTGGTGGATCCTGCACTGAACAGGGAATTGCCCTAGATGACCTCTATGATTCTAACTCACATTAGAAGCAATTCCAGTGGACCTCTGTTCAAATGAAAATAAAATGGCCAATACAATTAATACCATTTTTTTAATGAATAGGAACCAGGAAATTAACTTAATCTGTGGCACCCGCCCTGTGGAACACCGTCCCCCATGAAGTGAGATTGGCCCCATCCTTGACATCCTTATGGCGGTCCCTTAAAACATGATTGTGTCAGCAGGCCTGGGGATCTCAAGGCAATGGTGAGTTGATGAGTTGGCTGCAGTGTTTTTAACATCAATTCTCCCCACTATTTGTTAATAATAATATTACTGATGTTTTTAAATTGTAGTTTTTGACATTTGGGTTTTATGATTGTTTTTATTGTAAGCTGCCTAGAGTCACTTTATTGTGAGATGGGCAGCTATATAAATGTGAGAAATAAATTAAAAAACAAACAAATATCTCTTCTGGATAAATTAGGGGAATACATGATTAAGGGGGGACGCGGTGGCGCTGCGGGTTAAACCGCTGAGCTGTCGATCGGAAGGTCGGTGGTTCGAAACTGCGCGCCGGGGTGAGCTCCCGTTGCTAGTCCCAGCTCCTGCACACCAAGCAGTTCGAAAACATGCAAATGTGAGTAGATTAATTGGTACCACTTTGGCGGGAAGGTAACAGCGTTCCGTGAGTCATGCTGGCCACATGACCCGGAAGTGTCTATGACAACGCCAGCTCTAAGGCTTAGAAACGGAGATGAGCACCGCCCCCTAGAGTCGGACACGACTGGACTTTACGTCAAGGGAAACCTTTACCTTTACCTTTACATGATTAAGACAAAATCATCAAACCTATAACACAAGTTTTGATCAAGAAGGCTCAGTTAGCATAGCTTCTGCAAAGGTAACAACTCAGTCATGTTATAAATACTTTGGGAATTGCAGCAAACATAGAGGTGTTTGGAGTACACATTGTTCTCCAAGAATTTCAAAAGATTTTTCTTGCCAAACCCAGATGAGCAAATACAGACATCCTGGGATGAGAAAAAAAAGGTCTTCTTATGGATAAAAGACATAAAGCAAAAAGTAGTAATAAGAGGTCAGTCTTCCTGATGGAGAGATGTAAGCCATAGGATGGATTCCCTGAAAAAAACCTACTGGGAAGGGAGCTGCAGCCTATAAATGATTGCTGCCTAGTGTCAAGAGCCTTTATGGGGTTGGCCTTTCAGCAAGGCTGATGGTGTAATCATGCTTCTTCCATCATCTCCTGCTGGTGAAATGACTGTTGCCTGGTGACAACCGAATGGGATGCACAGTAAACTCGATGAAATGTCTCTGCTTCCCATCTCATCTCCCTTTCCTGTAGCTGATAAAATATCAGCCCTGCAGAAGTATTTTCCCCATGGGATTCTACTTGCATCCTACTTCTTATTTATTTTTGAAGCCATTAGTGGACAGCTAGGACCACTGAATGGAGCAGAGCTTAATACAGCAAAAGATGTGCACATAAAAAGAATATTATCTAAAATAGCATTAATAAGCACATTAGAGAAATACAGGTTATTGATCTTATACACTTAGCTGACCCAAGCATAAAGAATTACACACGTAGACAAAGTAGGTTCAAAAGTAAGCAAAAAAGAGTATTACTGATTTATTTGGTCCAGTTACATCCATTCAGAAAAATGATCCTTGTTCTTCTTTCTTTCCCTAAACTGAATTAACTCTTAGCCCTCATTGCTGCTAAGAGCTGCATGCAGAAAGGGGGAAACTCCTGACTCTAGGCCCATGCATGGTGTCCAGAGATGGAAGGAGCTGCTGCCGCATGGTGCTTCATTCCCTAATGGAGGAAGAAGGAGGAAGAGACAGAGGAATGTGGGAGGGGCAACAAACAGCTTCCTCCAGAAGCACATAGAGAATTTGCATCCTAGAATGAACTCATCCACATGCTAATGAGGCATTCTGATTTGCTGATACCTCCAACAATTTTAAAATGCATACTGTGTTTTCTTCCAGGAAAAAAAGACAGAATACCACTTCCTTATATTGCGTGAGTGTACACACCCATCCACCCATGCATACTGGACATTTCTGAAAAAATATCTAATAATGGCACAACTGCTGCAATTTTACAAAATCTGTCTTCTTGCTTCCCAAGACCTTTCCTACCCAGCAGGTCTATTTATTAAAATCCCTGATTATTTTAATTACACATTTTGCTTATTTTCCAAAAAGGGAAAAAAGTTTAAATATGAAGCTGCAGCAATCTATCAAGTATTAAATATATGCCATCTATAACAAATGATTGCTTTATGGAATGCTTTTTGCATTTTTTACTACTTGCATAGTGATTTATACACGATGCCAAGTTTACCATGCAATAAGCAATTTCACTGGATGCTAGTATATACAGCTTGCAATTTTCAAGCATAAATAAGATTTTTCAATGGCACTAGCAAGAAATAATTTTAAGTATAAATGAGTTTTGGCTGTCTGCAGATTTTTAAATCTTATAAAGGCATGTTCTCATATCCTTTTTCTCCTGCTTGTATTTCAGGTCTTTTCTGGGGAGGGAGAAAAGCAAATAATGTTAGGTGATAGGGAAACATGCTTTAAAAATGAGCCTTTTATTGAACGGCTGTTGTTTCTTAGTTATGTTAAAATTAAAATGTTAATCTTAAGAGAGCTGATTCAGTATTCCTGTTTGTTGCCTATCAGTAGCTTTCTCTATCAGTTAACTGGAGAAGTCTGTTTGCCATGTCTGTCATGGAATATTTGCTTTCTGATTAACAATTATTGGGAAGCTTGGCTTGCTAATTAATTATTTTCACAAGGATTACTTTCTCAAACCAGAGACACTGTTCATATTTGGGACCTCAGTTCCAGGACCCTCCCCAAATTCCTCCAAACGAACTAGAGGGCTCCAGATGGAGGAAGAATACGCAATGGCACAAGTCTTGGGACTGAAGTTATGACATGATGCCAGCATGTGTTCTTTTTCTCACGGTGGGCACTTACTTTTAGAAAGATGGTGTAAAATAAGTGTACCTAATTTGCAACTTGCTTATCCCACTGTGTTCTTGTAGCAGGCCTGGAATGACATTTATTATCACAATTTGGAAAGGTGCAGAAAATAAATATTAAAGGAAAGTATACAAAAGCTGATTGTATTAAGAAACTCTTATTCCTGGAAAATTCCATACACAAAAATACATGTACAATATTACAAACAATATATACAAAAAGGCAGTGGATATATTAGCATTTTTTATTTTGTAAAAAATGAAACTTGGAAAAAGAACAACAACATTGTATCCTATGTGGAACTAGGTAAAAATGCATTTAAGGGTGGAATAATGAGAAAGGGAATTAAACCATTCTTGAGAAATTCAGTCATCTCTAGGCTAAAGAGCATCCAGAGAATAGTGAATATTTTTTAAAACCACCAGAGTTTCCCCATATCCTTAGAATGACACAGGGTTGTAGTGAATAAACCTTTTAAAAAGTAGGTGTGTCTTATGCCTAATTATAGTCACTGGGTTTATGTAAATATACCTTGTAGAACCAAGGGCATTTGTTCTGCTGTCTGAACTGCTACTGAAAACAAACCTGTTTTGCATTAAACATAGTAGCATGCCAAACGGGCTACAGTTCTTTCACTTACAAAAGGAAGAAGCCAACAGAATCACATGTAATCTGGTTTATTATACACATTGGAGACTTTCTAAGGCAAGGAACTTTGATTTAACTACTGCTTATAACAGTTTTACAAGTTCTGTTCAGGATAAGGGATTGGAGTTATTTACTTTGTGGTCATACTATTTCCGTGGTTGCTGATTCTTGTAAAACATCAAGGCTATTACATGTTGGAGATTTTGAAGTGAAACAAATTCTTCATACTTATCTTAAAATATTGCATTTAGAAATTATAAAAATACCAGAAGTGTTGAGGCATCTGTATGTGTAATAGAGAAACAGGAAGGTCTGTGAAGAAATCTGAATTCTTTGTCTGAATGAATTTTGCCAGAGATGAAATACAGTCCATACCCAGTGACCAGTTGGTCACATGTAGACCCAAGGCCTCAGCCTAATTTGAAAAGTTCTCTGAAAGGGATCGGTTCAGGCCTCTGGTGTGATTCCTTTGCCTTCTGCTGCTATCTTGCAAGAGAGGAAAAAGAAGTGTTGGGAGAAAAAGAAATTGAGAGAAATAGAGGAGTATTAGAAAAAAAGAGTTGGTCAGGCAGTGTGTTTCTCCATCTATTTTTGGCTCCACTGACATAACCACTTGCTTTAAGTGCACACTTAGGTGGACCATATTTCCTTGAGACAAAAATGGGACATTGGGATGGCAAAATGGGATGGGGTTAAAAACAGGACATTGGGATGGCAAAACAGGGCAGGGCTGGGCGATGGGCTGGACTGGCAGGCAGGAACTTCTCTGGTTTTCTTGGGCTGGGAATCTTCGGATTCCTTCATTTGCGAGAGGCAAGGCTGGGCTGGAGAGTCTAGTGAATGGTTATCCCCGACAAGCCGTTCCTCCTCTGGCTGTGTTTTTACATTCTTTTCTTCCCACCATTTCAAGACAGGAGCCAATCAGCTCGCCCTTTGATCACCGCCTATCAGCTGATCCTGTTTTTTTTTCTTTTTAGGTTTCCCACCGGGTTGAGCTCTGTGGCTTTCTCCCCATCATTTCTGCTGAGCTCCCTCTCCTTCCACTCAAAGTCAGACTGCATTTGTGGGAACTTTCAAATTTTTAAGTAAGGTTTTTAAGAAAACGGGGCAAAATGGACATTTATATTAAAACGATGGTCTGGTCTGGAAATGTTAACAGAACAGGACTGTCCCATTCAGAACTGGACATATGGTCAGCCTATGCACAATCCACATCTCCCCAATAGATGACTGTTCATGAAATGAGGTCCTTTATAGAAAAAACCACCATTGGTCTAGAATGACTGTCAAAATTGGATGGGTGAAGGCTGGGTGTCAGTTCAGTCTTTATGTCTATGCAAAGAATTTGTCTCTCCCCATGGAATATGAATGGAATTTAGGCTTAAGCTTTGGGGTCAAAGGGTGGGAGGTTTAGAAGGAGCAACCTCAAATTCTAGAAGATGTTCATCTTCCCTTGGTATCTGAATAAAAATGTGTGTACTTATCAGAGCCTATAGTGTCACCAAGACAGTTTTGGCAGCCAGGTTTAGCATCCAAAAATATTCCAACATGAATTTTGATTTGGAATTAATTGGGTCCAGGACTTTCTTTAGCACCCTGGAATTATTTATATACCATTGTTAGTAGCTGCTCTCATGAATCTGAGTCATGGGTTTCCCTGTTAGAACATCCTAATCCTTATTGTCCTAGTCTGAAATGTGAGCAAGTGGCAAACATGATGCCCATTTTACAGGGCAATGTTGTTGTCTCCATAGAGTTGAGCCACCAGGTGGTGGAAATTCACACCTCTTGAGTTTGTGCATCTTATAGCATCTTTTATTCCTCTGGGGCACTGAACGCCAATTGGCCTGCTGACTTCTTGGAGGACTATAAACAGGCTCTTTTCCCCAGCAGCTCTGGCTTCTCCTGCCAGGAGCTGAAACAAACCTTGATCCTGGATCCCATCCCCTGCCAAGGAGGAGGAAGAGCGAGATAGAAAGGCTGGCTCTTGCTCCACTGCCATTACTAGCGTTGGAGCACAGCATAAAATTGCTATGGGCTGTTTTTGGGTTGGGATGCTAATTCTCTTGCTAGCCTCCCCTGATGCCACCCTCAGCTCTCCACTGGCCCCCTAAATCTTCTGGGAATTTGGAATGAACTCTCCCATGGCTGCTTACTTAGCAGGAACACCCAAGCCCGGTTGATCAGTGTTTGGCTTCTTCCTCTATGTTGCTACCACTGCAGTAGTTCAGCTGGTCCCATGCTGCTTCTAGGGGGGTGTCTCACAATGATTGCTGCTCATTGACCTATATATAGGTCAATAACTCAGCATCAGCAATAGGTCCGCCTCCCCTCCCCCCCCCACCCTCCTAGCTTGCAATGATTTTCAGGCTATGCATAGATCTAACTATATTCTGAAGTCTACCTGTGACACCGGAAGCTGTAAGGGAGGTCCTGATAACCCCAGCAGGTATCTACAGATATTGTTTTTAATTTGCTTACCAGCTTTGCCCAAGCTGGTAGCTTTCTCCAGACATCCTAATCTACCATGCCTATATTTCCAGCCAATGTATCATTAAAATTTGGGGTCACTAGATGGGAAAGATGCTGTATACATTTGTGTTCTATACTGAACCATCACTGGAGTCTACTGACTCTTGCATTTGATGGCAAATTTTGGCTTAACTTTTTACTATTTTATTTACTCATTTTATTAAATGCATAAGGGCCACTCTAGAACAATTCTGGGTAGCTTACAGTAAAATAAATTCTAAAATACAATTAAAATCCAATTGTTCAGAAGGACTTCTTGTGCATGTGCCAAAAAATGGGCTTAGTTCAGGGAAGATTATGGCATGATTAAAAAAAAAATGGAAGAAGAAGCTTTAAAGAGTTAGCCCTCTTTGTTGCTTTTGCTATAGCATGTCAGGGCCAGCCTCGCTTCGCAATAAGACACAGACTCACTTAATGGGTATTAAGGATTTCTGGTTTATTGGAATGATAGCTGACAGAACGAAAAACGGGAACGGGGTAGGTAGGTGGGGGTGCCCCTTTTATACCCTCCTGTATTGCCCCGGGCTTCCCCACCCCTCAATGCCCCGATCCCTCGTGATGGGATCCTTGATGGCTGCGTGGGCGTTTTCCCCGGTGTCCTCTTTGTCTTCCTGCAACGGTTGAGTTCTCCGGGGCACCATGTGCTCCTTATCTTCACTCCTCTGACGTCCCTCCTTTCAGGTGTTGATGGGATCATGGGTGTGGGTGTCCTTGGGTGCTTGGTTTAATTCCTGAAAGATTATCTCCTTCCCCCTTTTCCTTAATGATCATGCTCCACGTTGTGAGGCTCTTTGTGCCTTGCAACGAGGTCATGACATACTGCCCCCCCAAAGATGTTCTATGGTGCTGGTTTCTCTGGGTATGCCTCATGGAACTGTCTTGTTAGTTGTCTAGCCATGACGTGTCGTGCCTGGACCCACTCTGGATGTGAGAAATGTTTCCATCTCACGAGGTATTGTAGTGTTCCTCTTTGTTTTCTTGAGTCCAGTATTTCTTTCACTTCAAAATGTTGTTGATTGTCTATCATTATGGGTGGGGGTGGAGGTTCTTCCGCATGCCATTTCGATGTGCTCGTTGGTTTCAGTAGTGCACAATGAAACACTGGGTGGACCCGTCTCAAATTGTAAGGCAGTTCCAGTTTGAACGTAACTGGGTTGATTACCTGTATGATTTTAAAAGGTCCAATGAATTTCGGTGCCAATTTCTTCGATGGTTGTGAGGTCTTTATGAACTTAGTGGAGAGGTAGACCCTATCTCCCACTTTGTAGTTCGGTGCCTCCGCCCTGTGGTTGTCCGCATATTTTTTGTACGTTGTTTGTGCGTCTGCTAAAGCCGTCTGGATGACTGGCCAGGTTGTTGCCAGCTGTGCCGCCCAATCGTCTGGTGAGCAGGGCAGGGTTTCAGGTTGCGGCAATTCTGGTATCGGTACAAAATCTCTTCCATAGACCACCTTAAAAGGGGTGTGGCCAGTACTCTGGTGTACTGCGTTATTATAGGCCACCTCTGCAAAAGGTAGTAGGTCTACCCAGTTGTCCTGTTGATAATTTATGAATGCCCTTAGGAACTGTTCAAGTGTTGAGTTAAGGATCTCTGTTGATCCGTCCGTGTTTGGATGCCACGCAGTGGACAGTGCTTGCTTGGTTCCGATTAGTTTTAAAAATTCCCGCCAAAACTTTGACGTGAATTGTGTGCCTCTGTCGGTCACCAACCTGTAGGGGGCGCCGTGAATCCTGTATATGTGTGTTAGGAATAAACGTGCCAGCTGTTGTGCGGAGGGGATAGTCGCGCACGGGATGAAGTGTGCCTGTTTCGAAAAATAGTCTTTTACCACCCATATCACAGTTTTTCTTTGGCTGGGTGGGAGGTCCACAATGAAATCCATGGAAATTTCTTCCCATGGCCGGGAGGGGCTGGCTACCGCCTGTAACAGCCCGTGGGGTTTCCCTCCTTTACGTTTGGTGGTAGCACATATGGGGCAGTTGCTTACGTAGTCTTTTACGTCCTTTCTAAGATTTGGCCACCAAAATTGCCTCCTTGTTAGGTGGAGGGTTTTTACAAACCCAAAATGCCCTGCAGATTTGTCATCGTGTGCTCTGTGTAAAATTTCTCCCCGCAGTGATTCGGGCACGTACAAAGCTTTCTCCTTCCAGGCGAGATTGTCTTTGAAAGATACATGTTGTTGGTTATTCTGTAACCATGTATCTTGCTGTAGTGCTTGTGTGAGTCTTTGTTGCCAGTTCGGTGAAATTGAGCGTCGCCTCCGATCGCTCCCCGCCGTTCGTGCTGGCGTGCGCTGATTCCTTGTCTGGCTCCGCGTGACAGCTGGGCAGCCGAGCTGTTTCTTGGTCCATACTGTTCCTACGATGTCGGAGGCTTGCGTGTCGTCCTGTGGTCGTCGGGAGAGGGCGTCTGCCAAGAAGTTTTTCTTGCCCGGTATGAATTTCAGCGTGAAATTAAACCGGCTGAAAAACTGAGCCCATCGCACCTGCTTCGGGCTGAGCCGTTTTGGCGTGCTGAGTGCCTCCAGGTTCTTGTGGTCCGTCCACACCTCGAAAGGGCAGGAGGCCCCCTCCAGCAGGTGTCGCCACGTTTCCAAGGCTGTTTTTACTGCAAACGCCTCCTTTTCCCATACGTGCCATCTCCGCTCCGTCTCGGAGAATTTGCGGGAAAGGTAGGCGCAGGGCTTTAGGTGGTTGTCGGAGTCCTTTTGGAGCAGGATGGCTCCGATGGCGAAATCGGAGGCATCTGCTTGCACCACAAAAGGCTTGGTGGGGTCGGGGTGCTGTAGCACTGGCTCAGCTGTGAAAAGGGTTTTCAGTCTCTCGAAAGCCGTTTGACAGTCAGCTGTCCAATTCAGTAGCGCCCCCGGGTTCCTCGATTTGCGCGTGTCCCCCAAGCCCTTAGTTTTTAGCAGGTTAGTTAGGGGCAATATAGTCTCTGCCAGCCTGGGCGTGAACCCCCTGTAGAAATTAGTGAATCCCAGGAGGCTTTGCAGCTGTCTCCTTGTGCGTGGGCGTTCCCACGCCAGGATGGCTTGGACCTTGCTGGGGTCCATTTCTATCCCTTTAGCAGAAATCCTATACCCTAGGTAGTCAATTTGTTTTTTGTGAAACTCGCACTTGGAGAGCTTTATAAACAGCTCTGCCTTGCGAAGTTTCTTGAGCACGTCCTTTACCAAGCGTTCGTGCTCACGTTCTGTTTCTGTGTAGATCAATACATCATCCAGATAAACCAAAACCCCCTTAAAAAGGTGGTCACGCAGGACCTCATTAATTAACTGCATGAATACCCCCGGTGCCCCCGCCAATCCGAAAGGGAGTACTTTATATTGAAACGCCCCCAATGGGCAATTGAAAGCAGTCTTCCACTCATCCCCCTCCCTTATCCGTATGCGGTAGTAGGCTTCCCTTATGTCCAGTTTGGAGAATACCTTACCCTTCACCAAGTGGGACAAAATGTCCTTTATTAAGGGTAAGGGGTATTTATTTGAAATGCTTGCTGCGTTTAACCCGCGGTAGTCTGTACAGAGCCGCAATGTCCCATCCTTTTTCTCGCGAAAGAGGACTGGCGCTCCCACTGGAGAGTTCGCTGGCTCAATGAAACCTCTCGCCAGATTTTTGTCTATGAAGTCCCTTAACGTAGCTAGCTCTCGCTGGGTCATAGCATATATTTTTGGTTTGGGTAGGGGTACCCCCGGGACCAGTTCAATGGTACAGTCCGTCTTTCTGTGGGGGGGGAGTTTGTCCGCCTCTTTCTCACCGAAAACATCGGCGAACTCCCCGTATTTGGTTGGCAGTCCCTCTGGCAGAGCTGTCTCTGTGTGTTCTGCAGTCGTCGTCGCCCCCCCCATGGCTGCTCGGGGAACCTTGTCCCCTGACGGTGCTTGGTAGCACCCGTCAGCAAACTTAATCTCTCTGGTTCTCCAATTGATGACTGGGTTTTGCTGCACGAGCCATGGGATCCCCAGTATGAGTCGGGGTTGCCCCACCGGTGCCACGATGAAAGCCAATTTTTCCTCGTGGCTGCCGAGCCGTAGCGCGGTTTTTCCGGTGTATTGGGTGACCGGGCCCCCTCCCGCTGCAGATCCATCTAGCTGCGAGAACACCAAATGGTGCTGAAGTGGATAGCAGCGGAGGTCGAGGGCGGCTGCCAGGTCAGGGTGCATGAGGCTTTTGGAGCAACCTGAATCAATGAGTGCCCAGACCTTTTCGGTTTTATTTCGATGGGTGAGGGTGACACGGACGTAGAGGGTGGGGCATTCCTCACTCACCCCTTTGTCGAAGCGCCTGTCAGTGTTCTCCACCTGTCCTTCGGCGCCCCTTAGGCCAGGTGGTTGTCGTTTCCCGCCGCCTCTTCTGGGTTGCTGTCCTCCCCCTCCGAACTGTAGGGGTCGTGTCTGCGTCGGTACTCCCCCTTTGCTGCTGGTCGCTTTCTCGGCGCTGGGGTTGGTGCTGTTTGTGCCCTCCTTGGGCTCTCTCTGGGCGTCGTTTTGGGGCATGCGGCTGCTTTGTGGTCTTCCCTGCCGCACGTGAAACATTGCCCTTTTGCGAAGCGTCTGTCCCGTTCCTCCCTCCAGGGTTGGGGTCTCGCCCTCACCTGCCTTGCGCTGGTGCGTGGGGGTCTCGCTGTCGCCATCTGTTGCGTTTCCCTCCTTGCGTGGAGGAACGTGTCGTGGGCGTTCTCCGCTTCCGCTGCCAGCTGGATCCACCCCGTGAGGGAGCTGGGGTTGTCGCGGCCAAGTGCCCACCGGAGGACGTTTAAATTGAGTCCATGTTTGAACTTCTCAATCAGTGTCGATTGAGACCACGTGTCTACTTTTCCGGCTAGGGCTTGGAACTCCATGGCATACTCAGCCACGGAGCGCGGGCTTTGTCTAAGTGTCTCTAGCGCCCTTTTTGCCTTTTCTTGCTCCAGGGGGTCCCTGAAGTGCCTTTCTAGTGCCTGCAGGAATTCAGTGCTGTCCTGCAGCGCCCAGGCGCCGGATTGGCACAATTGGACGTACCAATCGGCGGCCCGCCCTTTTAGTTTTATAGCCAGGGCATTGATTTTGCCCCGCTCAGTTCTGAAGCAGGGACCCCATTCTTCGAGGTAGTACCTCGCGTTAGTTAAAAAGAAGGAAAGTTTCGAGGGGTCCCCATCGAACTTTATGCCAAAGTCTTTGGCGGGTGTCCTGGTCTGGCTCCTGGCCCCCTCTGCGTCGTGCCTCGGGTTTTGCCGGAGCTGCTGCGGGTCGGGGTGTCTCCGGTTCTCTTGCGGCATTGGTGCCTCTCTCTGGGTCTCCTCGCAAGGTACTCGTCCCGTCGCTCGGGGGGGAGGGCGGGGGGTTCTCCCTCGGTCGGGCTCCTGGATCCAGGCCCCGCCGTCGCCGTTGCCGCCCGCTTGGTCGTCCCTCCGCCTCTCAGCCTGGCGTATCTCCCGTCGTGGGGTGGGCTCCTGGGGCCGGACGCCGCCGCCGCCGAGGTTGTCCCGCCGTCTCACGTCCGGGCGCGCCTCCGCTCGTTGGGTGGCCTCCTGGGGTCGGGTCCCGCCGTGGTCGCCGCCGTCCGCTGGGTATCCACCCCGCCTCGCCTCCCGGTGCGCCTCAGGTCGTCGGTTGGGCTCCTTGGGTCGGGTTCCGCCGTCGCCGCCGTCCCACTCGCCCTGCCGCCTTTCGACCGGGGTTGCCTCTGCGCCTCCTCCGTCGCGGGGTCCCTGTGCCACCGTCAGCTGTTGGAGCATCTGCCGCACCGCCTGCATCCCTTCCTCCAACGCGCCGAGCCTCTCCGCCATCCCTGGCGTCCCGCCGGGGTTTTCGCCGCTCCGCTCGCCCTCGCCGTTGGCCGTGGTAGAGGACGGGTCGTCCCTCGATCCCGCCGCGGTGCCAGGCGCGCCCTCGCCTTCGAGCGCCCAGGGTGGCGGTTCGTCTCGCGCCTCCGTCGGGGTTGCCTGTAGGTTTGGAGGGGGTCCCCCCGTCTCGCCCCCGGTGCCTCGCGGGCTCCGGGGCGCCGGGGTGGGTCCCTCCCCCGCTGCTTCCCCCCAGCTGGGTCCCATACTTACCGGGGCGTTGCATCGCCCGGACCTCAGCTGCATCCCGCCCTGCGAGAGCGGGGCTTCGTCGCCCGGCGCCGAAGGGTTGCGCCTCCTCGGTTCCTGGTTCTCCATGCCTGGCTGGGTCCCTCACAAACGAGTTGGATAGGTACCAGGTGGAAAAAAATTTTTTGGGGTTCCCGTTTTTATGTCAGGGCCAGCCTCGCTTCGCAATAAGACACAGACTCACTTAATGGGTATTAAGGATTTCTGGTTTATTGGAATGATAGCTGACAGAACGAAAAACGGGAACGGGGTAGGTAGGTGGGGGTGCCCCTTTTATACCCTCCTGTATTGCCCCGGGCTTCCCCACCCCTCAATGCCCCGATCCCTCGTGATGGGATCCTTGATGGCTGCGTGGGCGTTTTCCCCGGTGTCCTCTTTGTCTTCCTGCAACGGTTGAGTTCTCCGGGGCACCATGTGCTCCTTATCTTCACTCCTCTGACGTCCCTCCTTTCAGGTGTTGATGGGATCATGGGTGTGGGTGTCCTTGGGTGCTTGGTTTAATTCCTGAAAGATTATCTCCTTCCCCCTTTTCCTTAATGATCATGCTCCACGTTGTGAGGCTCTTTGTGCCTTGCAACGAGGTCATGACATAGCATTCTATTATGGCCATCACCTGCACTAGTCTCTTCAAGTTTGATTTTTTAGGAGGTTGAATATATTCTCTTACCTCTTGTTTGTTTTGTCCCAGTGCTGTAATAATTTCTATAATATGGTTGGGTTGCATATGTGCTGCTAATACATCAACAACATCCACAGTATATTATCAAGGCGCATGTGTGCGCGTGCGCACACACACATATTCTGGACATTCCTAAGTTGAGTAGCCCATAGACAGTAGGATCAGCATGTCCAAAGAAAAATTAAAGAAGTTAAACCACATTGGCGGCTCCAAGTCAAACTTCCAATGGAAAAAAATGTGTTGGAAACATATTTATGTTTTGCTTTCATGTAGAGACAAATTTGGTTTTAATAATATAGTCTACTGGAAAGACTCCTTGACATATGTAAAGTGACATTTCTTTTAAATTCCATTTTCAGGGAAACCCAGTGAGGCTGTAGTAAAATCCTGAATTTGGCAAAGAGAAAGTGATATGTCATTGGGAATTAATCAAGAAAGGATAAACATGTACAGTGTTCATCAATAGACTTTAAAAAAGTGATTGTCTGATAAACTCCAGCAAAATTTGCCATCTCTACAGCTGAACCCTTTACTCTCAGATGCACAGAATTTTTTTCCTTATAAGGCCTCTTTGGGACTTGAAAAAGAAAAGTAAATTTGAAGCTGAGAATAATTTACAGTAAGTTAAACTTCTGATTTAAAATGACTCTATTCAACCTTGTTCAGAAATAAACTTTGAATCTGTTCTTACCTTAGAATACAAGTATAGCACATATACATTCTGAACATACATTGGAGATGTTCTAATCCCCCTCCACACTTTTCCATATTCCCTCCCCTCCAGGCATGATTAACACTGTTTAGCCAATGGGATCCCTGATGTTTGGCCAAGGTAACTGGAAGTGATAGAGCAAAACATCTGGACTCCACTAGATTGCCTGCTGTAATGTTATGTGGGAATGACCTTGAAAGATAGGGGGAACAGCCACAGCCAGGGAATGGTCAGATAAGAGGCAGCTGAGCCTGCAGCAGGAATGTGGGCATGGCAAATGTCTCAGAAGGGACCCTCTCTAGTTTCTTGGGCTGTAAAGGCAACCGAGGAGAAATGTGCTTTCAAACTTGCAAGATTCTGTTAATGTAACCCTACAATAAAGTACAATTAGTTCATAGCTCATCTGGGGGTGGTTCCAGTCTGGACTACCTTGCAAGGCTGACACCTACTCCTGGTCTAGACTACCTGTGTTCCTCTGGATGCCATTACAATGTGCTCTGATTATAGACAAGAGTCAGGTTCTGTGCACTGCAATTCACACTTCAGAGAGAGAGAGAAAAAAGGCACAGATACACATGGCCCCAAAGTTCTGTGCTGAAATACTCCCTGTTTGCCAATGAGATGGAATGACTTTGGTCCACAGCTTCTCACAGTTTGATCTCATGTTTTTAAGTACTGGCCAAGAAAAGCAAAAAAAAAAAAAAAAGCTTTCCAAGGAGAACTGGGTTCTATAATCATGGCTGATAGTGTTATGAAGTAGTGAAGTATGTGGATTATAGTAAAGAAACATTTGTATAGTCAAACCAATCCAGATTTCATCCACCAGAATTATGGGACTGGTTGTGTACACTAAACCCACAGACTATCCGCTGCAACCGTCTTGTGCAGTTATCCGGGAAGCTTATGAACATTTTTCCTTTCTTGAATATAAAGAGAATTATATAATGGAAACATTCAGTTTGCTTCTTCTATTTTTAACATTTTGATGAGATCAACAAAACCAAAATTCATGAGGATAGAAGGAATGCTGCTTGATCCCTAGGAAAAAAAAAGCAGCAAGTCTTCTGTAAGGTCTTTGACCTTGCTAAGATTGTCTCATATAATTAAGACATTCTACAGCTTGGAACTTTCACTTTCCTCTTAGCAATACAGTTTGATATGAAATTCCTAATTACAATCTGTCTCCTCAATACATGTTTCTGCTTCAAAAGTTATCTTAACAGGCTTAGATGTAAAATCTCATGAAAGATATTAGCAAAGGAGGATTTAATGCTCAATCTGTTTTAGTGCAGATCTTAGAATGATACTTGAACTACTTTTTTTTTAGGGCCATGTTACTTCATTTAAACCTGGTATAATTTAGTTTACCCCTTATTCTTAGAGACCCTACCATGGAGACTGAAGTAGTGATGTAATAAGTTAATTGAGGTGGGGTTTTTGAAGTGGATTTTGATTGTTTTGATTCAGCTTGCAATAACTGAACATTAGTGCCTATCTTCATGTTCAACATTGATCCTATCCCTTCTTGGCTAAGTCCTTCACAAATAAACCAAAGACAGTTTCAGTTATCTTACATGAAAGGAGATAGATGATAGATAGATAGATAGATAGATAGATAGACAGACAGACAGACAGACAGACAGACAGACAGACAGACAGACAGACAGATATTCCTACTTAGAGAAGGAATCAGCTAATTTACTTGGCTGACAATAGAGGTTTGCCCCAATACTTGTGTGTGGCCATGTAAACATATTTCTGTACTAAGGACTATGATGTTTGTGACTAAAAAAATAATTGTATAGTGCGATTGTTTGCTTTTCAGAGATATACATTAAAGGTGAACTTCATCTGATTTGGCAGATATGTCCACATGACAAAATGAGTTGTCAAATGCTTACTCTTTTATGCATTGGAACTCCTGTAATGGTAATTTTCTATTTATTAAAAGGAATAGGAAATGCTTTGGAACCACCAGCTGGTAGCAATTATTTTTCTTTCCGGGCATAAGCCCTGTCCTTGACATGTAGAAATGGGGCATGGCTTCAGTTGTGCTGCGAGAACTGCCACAAAATCTAAAACAGAATAAAAGAAAGTGAAAGAAATTAAATTTAAAAAATGGGTGCCAAGTTGGGGACTCAAGTAATAAAGTGATTTTTTTGTTTAATTTTATAATTGTATAAAAGAGATATGATTAGTCTATGAAGAGATGGAGTTGTCTAACATCTGAAAGGTGTCAGGCAGGGGTTGGAGCACCGCTGGTTGCTGTGTCTGCATCTGCATTTTTATGCTTAACATTTCTAAACAGCATTAAGCTTTTCAAAAAGTATGCATGTCCTGTAGAACTCACCCACTGAAAGCAAAGTGATTGGGGATTGATTTCCTCATATATAAGGGAGAGGCAAAGAAATAGGGGAAATCCCCAGTCAAGGTCTGTGTTGATCATGGATCATGGGCTGAACAGAACAATTGGCCATTATTGTGACCAAGGTAGAGGAAGGTGCTAAAATCTGGAATGAGATTTCTGAATCTGGCTTCATTTCTAGCTGGTTTACACACAGGAGGCAAGCAGCTTAAGGCAGGAGTGCAGAAAAGCCCTTGGTCTCTTTCACTCTAGAACTAATTCAGGGAATTGCGGGGACGTAGATTGGGCTAAACCAGTGTTTTTCAAACTTGGCAACTTTAAGATGTGCGGACTTCAACTCCCAGACTTCCCCAGCCAGCATATTGGCTGGGGAATTCTGGGAGTTGAAGTCCGCACATCTTAAAATTGCCAAGTTTGAAAAACACTGGGCTAAACAATAAAAGCCAACTGAAGTTGGGGCTTTCCCTTACTGGAAGAGGCTTGAGGGTCCCCTGGAGTTGTACCCTGCACTGTACATTCTTCAATAGCCTCTAAAGTCTATTCTGACTCTAAAATGCTACAGCCTGCATACTGTTAAGGAATTCAGATACAGAATAAGAAAGAAAGAAAATCTTAGTCAACATTATATAATCCTAAACACAGTAGATAGAATGATGGACTTGAAGCTGAGCCATATGTGTGTTCAGTCATGAAATTCACTTTATGACTTTGAGAAAATAACTGAACTGACATTTTACATGGCAGATAAAATGGAACCCAAAATGTTGTTAGCGTGAATAATTTATATAAAATAAGTTATATAAAACATTAGGACATTACAATGGGTAGATGAAACATTGATTGTTTGTAATGTTAATGTGTGTTTATATATATATTTTGAACAAGAAGGGCTATAAAAAGGGCCAGAACCCCAATGCCTGGGCAAGACATATATAAGCCTCTTGTCTGGGATCTAGCATTAATTGGCAACCTGTGGCCCTCCAGATATTTTTGCCCTTTCATCAACAAGTTTTCCAGACCCCTTAGGCCTATATTTCCCCCTACTTAGTATGCTACCAAAAGCCACCCCTTAAGTACAGAGAATCAGAGTGGTAAGAGCTGGTGGTGTGGTAGGGATAAAAACATATCTGAAGAGTAGAGAAAATGCTCACATTTGTATTGAAGGTCTTTGGAACCAGCTCATATAGCTGAGGTTGTACTTACGTATCCAGAAAAACATGTCTATTTTAAAACATCCCACTCAAATAAGACTGCAGTCCAGTGTTATGAGGCATCATCCCTGAAATAATGGATTCTATTCTAAATTATTATATATCTTCATATTTAAGACAATACAGACTTTTTCCCCTCCACCCAGAACCCCTCGAAGTAAGGTTTCCCAGGAACCAATGCAAGGTTGGAGAAAAAGTCATCTGAATCTGCATTTCATTTAGATGGGTTCTTCTTTCGCCTCCTCCTCCTTCTTTCTTTCTTTTTCTCTGAAGGCCTTCATTAATGGATTGGTCAGAGCCAGAATTCTCATGAATAAAATGTTTTAAAAGGCTGAATACTGACATGGGGGAGGGAAGGGAGAATGATAAAAGGTCTTTGTGCATGTCGTCAAACAGTTGGATCTGGGTGCTGGAGAATGCAGGCTTTATTTATCATTATTCGTCAGATTGGCTGCATTTCCCAGTCCTTGAAATCATTTAATTGCAGATATTTTTAGTTACATATCTTGGCTAGGAGATCTTCAGCACTACTCCTAAAATGTGGTTCTCCATAGACAAGGACAAAGCAAGAAGTTAATGCAATCAAAGTGCCATTGCTTGGTTCACATAACATATTAGAAAAGCACTTGCCAAGGTAAATGCAAACTTTTTTTTTTTTTGCTGCATCCATTAAAAGGATGAAATTGAACTGGGCTGCCATTTACATCATGTTTCCAGCACAGAGTAGGGCATGCCTCTGCCCTGCTTCGCTCTCCTTTACTTAAGAGGAATGAAAAGTATATGTGCCTGTGAGCTTTTCCTTTCATTATCTATGTATCACAAGCTCTGTCACCATTTCTTTTCTTTCCCTTTTTTGATATGGATGATTTCATCAATTCTAGACAGTACTCAAACTTGTAATGGATTCCTGGAATAGAATACCTAACTATGCATACATGATGCAGCTGTATCGGGGGAGGGGGGAATTCTGGTCATGAACAGTTTTGCTTTATTCTAAGACATTTCTATCACTGCTGCTTCAGTGCAGAAAGAATGGAAAGTTCATGAAATACCCACACAAGACATAACCTAGAGCGGCATTGTGTAGAGTGACAGCTTGGATCTCACATTATTTCCATGCCCTTAACAGAATGCTCAGTTATTTAGGTTGGCTCATTGTTCACACTATTCCAGACCAGTGATGTGTGAAAGCATGGGTTCACATAATACTGTGCCCATTACTACCTCTAATTCAACTCCTGTGAAAATATCTATTTTTTCACAGTGTTATCTGAATGCCATCTTTCTGTCTCTTGCTTGCTGTTTAAGTCTTATGTGTTTTTCCCCCCTCATATTTATTGTTGCAAAGCAATGCCAAATGATGGTTTATTTTCTGTTCTCTGTGTTTTTGAGCTCATCTAGACAGCTGTCATGCTCTCACATCAAACTTTCTCAGAACACTTGATTGGACTTGCATGCATGTTTCAGTCAACATGTGTCTTCTTCTTGCGAGTTGAAGGAAGGGGAGGAGGGAACGTTGTTGGAGTGTGAAATCATTTTGTTTGGACTATCTTAGAAGGCCAAGGTCATCTGCACAGAACGTTGGACATAGCTGCACATGCTTTCACTAACTGGCACGAGGGAGGGGGCATACCTGAGTGGGGAGTGGGGGCGGAATCTGAACTCACTGGAGATGTTTAATGGGGAAAAAGCGCAGGCTTTTCCATTCACAACTTTTTATTCTGTACTGAATGCTACCACCATTAAAGAGAATTCTAAGTAATTACTTATGAGTCAGGTTTAATGGGAAGTTGAGTATTCCAGTCATCACAACAGCCCCTTTACATGTTTTCCTTCTCTCCTTAGGCAGAAAAATATGTTGACATCAAATGAGCTGCCCCTATGGCTGAGCTTTCCTGTGCTACAGCAATGAGGCTGAGCAATGTCTCTGTATTTTTGCAAGGAGGGACAATTTCAGAGCAGCAACTGGTGGATTCCCAGCCATCTTCCTCCCTCCCTCCCGCAGGTCAATTTCCAACAGGAAAAATAACTCCAATCACTCTCCTGAATGTGTGTGGGGACAGGTTGGGGAACTTCTCCCACTTTATCCTGTCTGTTTGTCTGTCTCTATCATCTGTCTATCTATCATCTATCTTATATGGCCACCCATCTTGTAAAACACAACTCTGGGTGATTCACAACTATAATAAAAACAACAAAGAACAAAACAAACCAGGGAAACCAAGAAAACGAGGTGTTTGACCCACCATCTCCAATCCATCAATCCATACAAATCCTTGGGCTCCAACCTTACCTTCTCCCAGCACTTGTGGGAAAAGCCAGTTGTTTATGACTTTCTGGAAGGCTAAAAGGATGGGGGCCTGGTAAACATCAAAGATAACATATCACTAGTTCTGAGGGTAGAGGGAAAAAACCCAAAGCCACTCTGTCTTGCTAGGGTTGAGTCAGAGCCAGTTCCTCTCATCCAGATGCTCACAACCTCCAGGCACTGGGTCAGCACTGAAATGGCATCACCTGCCCAGCCAGTGGTAGACATGGATAACTGGGTATCCTCAGGGTACTGACAATATTGTACCCCATGCTGTTGAAGGACCTCACCCAGCAGCTTCATGTGGATGTTAAAGATAAACAGATTTAAAGATTTAATATCTTTAGAGGCCCAAGCCCTCAGACACCCATCACAAGGGCCTGGGGCTAGATCTCTCTCCCCCTACCAACACTGATCAGAACCATCCACAGAAAGGAGAGAACAACTGCAAAACAGCACCTTCCATTCCTGATCCCTAAGGCTGGTACAGAAGGATACCAAGAAAAATGTACTTTCCTCCCACATTTAAGAGGTGATGATGGTAGGTGGGCAGGATATAAACTGACAGAAAAGCGAGCACGCCCATGGCCTTTTGCCACACCTCAGCAACTAGGCCTGGAATGTTGTTGCCTCATAGAAAACAACATGGATTTCCTTCAGGGAAGTGATTTGTTCTCCAAAAAACAGTTTTCTGTCTGGAGAACCCCCTCTACTGGTTAACCACAAACGGGGAGACTCTGTTGTCAGACAAACAAACAAACAAAAAATCTCTAACCCAGAGTTGTTTGGAGTTGAGCAGCATCAAAACTGGATAAATAAAATAGAAATTATCCAAATTTGTATTCTGTAAATCAAGGGGCTGTAGCAGGCTACCTTCTTGACAGCTGGCTACAAGGCATGGATGCCAGTGAATGACAAGCTTCCAAGGAACATACTTTGGAGATGAGGGGATCCATACGAGTCCTGTAGAGCCCTCTGGTTTGCTTACCAATGGGAATCTTGCCCTTCTGATTGTTGGAGATCTCAGCAAATCAGCATGCCTCATTAGCATATGGATGATGTTGCTCTAGGATTGCAATTCTCCATGCTTCTTGGGGAAGCTGTTTGTTGTCCCTTCCACTTCCTCTTCCCTCCTTCCTCCTTCCACTATCTGAGGAGGCAGCATGCTTTTTCATCTCCCTCCATCTTGGCCACATGCATGTACCTAGGGAAGGATTTTTCCCCTTTCTGCATGCAGCCTTCGGCAGCAATGAGGGCTGAGGTTTAATTAAATTTAGGGAACAGAAGAAAGAAAGAAACATCGTTTTTCTACCAAAGATGGATGTAACTGAATCAAATAAATGAGTAAGATATTCTTTTACATACTTTTTAAGCTACTTTTGAACATGCTTTGTCTAAGCGTGTAATTCTTTATGCTTGTGTGGGCTAAATGTGTAAGATCAATAACTGTCCTGTTCAGACTATGAGACAGCCAGGCAGAAGTACTATTAAGATCTTTATTTATAATAATTATTTACAACAGCAAAAAGTCCTTGTAATAGATTAGGCAATGCAATTCAATCAAGTCCACTCAGGCAGTAAAGGACACTCAGGCAATGCTGCAAGTTCAGATTGTGGCAAAACAGCAGGGCAGAACTCAGCTAGTTCTCTTATCGAAGCTGCAAGACTCGATGGAGCTAGAGTGCGTGGCAAAGGGGAGGCTTGAGGCACAGGTCTGCGAACAGGCATGCAGGTTGGACTTGGCTGGAATACAGAGGCTAGACAAGGCTGGACCGGAGCATCTAGGCAAGGCTTGGATCTGGAGACAAGGCTGGACCTGGCTGAAGCATCAAAGCAAGGCTCAGATCTGGAGACAAGGCTGGATTCAGCTGGAGCGTCTAAACAAGGCTCGGATCTGGAGACAAGGCTGGACTGGGCTGGAGCATCTAGGCAAGGTGCAGATCTGGAGACAAAGCTGGACTTGGCAGGAATGTCACAACAAGTCTTGAGATTGCCGGCAGGACCGAATCGTGCTGGAGTGACGAGGTGAGTCTTGGAACTGGATGCGAGTCTGTGCTTGGCAGGAACGGCAAAGAGAGACTCAACTGGCGTGTTGCATGCAGGAAGCAGGTCCGCAACAACAGAAAGTGCTGGCTCTGGTTCCATGCTGGCTACAGGCAAGGCTTCCGACTGGCACAAGGACTCTTTCGCAGATGCTGTGAGCTCGAAGGATCGGTTGTCTCCGGCAGCTTGCTCTTGGAGTGTCTGCCTTTTAACACTATCCTTCCCGTGCCTTTTCTCACCTGCAGCCAATTGGGCTGCCCTTTGATTTGCATGCTTCTCTGCTCGTCTTTCTTGAGTGCTGATTGGAGGATTTAAATCTCCCTCCAAAGTTTGTCCAATCAGCATCTCTAGTTTCTCCCACTCTTCTGAGTCACTTCTGGTTTTTATTTTTTCAAATCCTTCCTGCTAAGTTTCATTTTCCCCTTCTGACTCAAGATAAGTTTTGTTTTCAGAGTCAGAAGCAGGCTCAAACTTCACAATATCCTTTATTTCTCTAACATGCTCATTAAAGCTATTTTAGATAATATTCTTTTTCTGTGCACATCTTTTGCTGTGTTAAGCTCTGCTTCATTCAGTGGTCCTAGCTGTCCACTAATGGCTTCACTGATAAACCTGTGGTTGGTCTTCTGCAAAATCAATATCCCCATGACTGAATTTTGCAAGGAATCATGTTCTTCTTAAAAGACAACTTTCTCCAGGGCAAAAGAAGGAGGAGGAGCTGAGATCATGAGGACAAGGGGATTGGAGGGATGGTTCTGCAGCAGGTCAGTTGGAGCCCAGTGAATCAATGCTTTCCAAAGATTCTTCCTCCATGTGATCTAGAGTGTCCATGTGGGAAATCTTCTGTGATAGCTGGGAAAACACTGCTTTCTTGCTGAAAAACCTTGAAATAGCTTCAGCCTGCCCTGTCTCGACTCCTCTAATAGGCTCCTCTAATGAGATAGTGATCCTTTACGAGAACATGTCTTCTGCAAAAGGTAAGTGGGCCATCCTGGTGTTGCAATACACAAGCTGTGTGGGTGAGCCCTTCCACTCCACTGGTTAGTCATCTGGAGTCTTTCAGGGTAATTTTTGCAGCTGTTTGCAGCTTTTGCCCTGGAGAAAGTTGTCTTTTAGGAAGAAGAACATGATTCCTTGCAAACAGAAAAAAATCTGGTTGGTGCAGACACAAAGAAATGTAAATGCTTTTAACACTAGAGAATCTCTACTGATCATTCAAGTGGTCTTTTAAAGGATTTTCAAGACTGTCTGCCAGATTTGCTTCTGTCTAGTTTCAAAAGAAGCTGACCTGTGATTCAGAGAGAGGGAGAGAAAGTGGAACAGATCTCTGCTTTTCACCTTTGGTTGTTTGTCAAATACCCACCTTCTTTCCCACCACCCAGCTCCTCTTGTTCAGGTTGGTTGATGATAGCCCTGTGCCAAGAAAAGGAGAAAAAAAGAAAGAGAGAGAGAGTATCTGGGATGGCAGGGAGATCAGAGTGTTTAAAAGACTGACAGGCAAGCAGAGATTGTGATTTTCCAAAAAACAAACAAACAGACCCCAAACATTCATTAAAGAAATTCTAAAATCATCGTTTTGGTTAGCACCTTCTCACTAATCAACAAGAATATGCATAAATATGAGAGCAAGTTTGTTTCCTCATTGACCATTTGTTCTCCTGTCCCTAGCTGATCATCAGCCAGTCTATAAATAGTCTATCAGCCTAAACCTATTGATAAAGTAAATATATCTGGGAGAAAAAGGAGAAATCTAGTGTCTTGTTCTAATCCTCATCTGTAAGTAAAGTTGCAATGTGAGTAAAGTTTATTGTTGTAACCACAGGTCATAATGTAAGAATGCAATAAAATACAATGAAATATAATAACAATAAGACAATAAAATGATGAAATTATAAAATTATAAAATAAAATAATAAAAGAAGCATTAAATATAAAAAAGGTTTACAACAAAATAGAGCCAGAGCTACAACTAAGAACTTACAGTAAATATTTCTTCCTAAGCTTGAGTGAGAGCAGAACAAAACTAGCAACTTGGTTGTTAACAGTTGGAAACATGTCTGCAAGAAGATAAATCAGCTCAGGTCAGAGCCCTTGAGTTCATCTGCCATTAATAATTTGGCCCTGTTCTCATTGTAAATGGGGCAGTGGAGGACATAATGGATAACATCCTCCACTTGACCAACACCACAAGGACAGAGGCGTTGTTTGACAGGGAGCTTGCAAAATCTCCCTCCAAGATATACAGGGGCATGGTCTATAGGTGAAGGGATCTTAAAGCCCTTCTCAGTGAAGCACTGGTTATGTTAACCAGGTACCAGGAGAGGCTTCTATGCTTTTTATAATGTTGGTACCAGGATGAAAATCTGGATGATTGTGCAGCAGATGTGTCTTTATTAGCATCCCTTTCAAAAAGCCAATCTCTAATATTTTCCCTATTCCAAGATCTGAGTTCTCCCAAAGATGGTAGGGAATACATTTGTAAAATGGATGGCAAAAGTTTATTCCACTGATTTCCATCTATGTAATGGAAGAAACAGAGTTTGGCAAGATGGGACTCTTGAAGGCTTTCTAATTTCTTATAGTGGCCCAACAGTGCAAGGTGTATTCTAACAGCGATGGAAGGGAGACCTACCTCCATCCTTAAATAGGCGGCAGCAGGGGTGCCCTGGGGGAGGCCCAAGATCTTCCTTATGAAGTTTCTTTGGACTACTTCAAGTTGGGCAATGACCTTCTCATCCCACTCCCAAATTTCAGCCCCATGCAGCAGCTGGGCTATCACCTTGCCTTGGAATATTTTAAGTACAGGGGCTACCATTTGCCCTCCTTTAGAATAGAAAAATGTCAGGATGGCACCTACTGTATGCTGAGCAGCCACCAAGACATTAGATAAGTGTACTTTCCACAAAAGGGACTTATGAAAGGTGATGCCCAGGTATTTAAAGGAGGGACATTGCTCTATTGGGCGTTAATTGTCCATCTATGTTTAATATTACTTTTGCCAAAAACTACTACTTTAGTTTTGCTGTAATTTATCTTCAGTCTTTCCATTTCACAATAAGCAGCTAGTCTGTCCAATAATCTTCTAATCTTCATCTGTCACTGCTAAATCTCTGCAGATAAGTCTCCTTATTTAGGGTTTGATTACTTAAGGTGTTAATACCAGATTTAAGGGTGGGGTGATGTGATGGTATGTGGGAAAGACCTTGGGGGCTGGGCCAAGAGACACTGCCAAGGGAACTGTCAGGTAAGAGACAGCATAGCCCGCAGCTGGATAGTGGGCGGGGCAAGAGGCTCAGAAGGGACCCTCCCTAGTTTCTCGGGCTGTATAGGAGACCGGAAAAGGGTGAGGATTGTACTTTCAGACTTGCACAATTTTGTCAATGGGGCTTTACAATAAAGTAGAATTAGCTCATCTGGTTGTGATTCTTATCTGGCTCACCCTGCAAGGTTGACAGGTGTGGAAAAGAGGCAACCCCCCCTCCTCCTCCTCCCCCCTAGCTGAGATTATCATTGTGGTTGTTTGCTAAGCCAGTCCTCTTGACAAACAAACTCATACTGTATTATTTTAAAGTTTAAGCATGGGACCATTGATCTCTCTATCTCCTGAATAAAAACTGACAGATCTATAGATCCTCTCTCATAGTGCCTGGGGCTTCTTTGGGTTCTTACTGGTTTCATTAAAAGCAGGAAAGCTAATGCAGGAATAGTGGTCACGCATCCCCATTACAATAAAAAACAAAAAATGGCCAAAGGCTCACTGTGCTTCCAGCACCCACAGCCAACTGGTTCTCATTAGCAGTGGGAAATGTCCCCTGTGCCCTTGCCTTGCAAGGCAGTCTGATTTGCTGCTTTGGATGGGAGAAGATTGCATGCACTGAATTGTCATCTCCCACCCCACCCCAAAAGTGGCACTTTGGTTTGTGGTCAGTTATTTTTCAGGGGCTTTTCAAATAATTGCAACCCATGAAGTTTTTCAGCCATAAAGCAAGGAAACTCTGCTAAGTTCCACATGCAGCCAGCCAATCCCAGGAATTCCCCATTTGCTTTCATCCTGGAGCCTTGTGTTCTTAGTTCAAAATGAAAGTTATTTTTAAAAAAAGCCACTTGGAGGTACTGTATGTGTGTGGGTATACACATGCACATGCACACACGCATGCACGCACACACACAACAGGACTATCAGTATTCTGGGAAAACGATAGTCCTGTACAAAACAAAACAAAACAAAACGAAAACAAAACAACAAGAAAAAGAAAAAAATACTCAGATCTATGTGGTATATTCCAGGTGTCCAGTCTCCCTCAAAGCCCCAAGCTAAAGTGGCATTTGAGAATGGAAATCCACAACAACTGAATAGGGAGGGGCATGCCCCCTTCTGAGCTGGCTTCTGGTGATAATGGGAGCAAGGCAGATTGTTGGCCCTGACTGTATCATCCCCAGGTTCCTCCCCAATGTGAACTAGATTGTTTGCATGGGAAGTTCTGATTCAGGATAAGAGGACAAACACCACCCTTATACCTTCAAGCTGCTTCAGCAGTGGAGTGGTGATCAAATGGTGGCAAAGTCTGAGGACATGGTCCTGAAAGATGTTTAATAAGATGTCTTATTAAACAAGCAGCTCATGAGGATAAACCTTCCACCTCTGTGCAGCTTTCCTAGTAGCTCAAACGTTTCCATCTGAACAAGTCACATGACAACAGTTCCTTCATAATGCCCTCTTTGGAATTTAACTGAAATGCAAGAAGGTAAAGGTAAAGGTAAAGGTTCCTGTCTAGTTGTGTCCAACACTAGGGGGCAGTCCTCATCTTCATTTCACAGCCAAAGAGCCAGTGTTGTCCAAAGACACTTCTGCGGTCATGTGGCCAGCATGACAGTCACAGAATGCTGTTACCTTCCCGCTGAAGCAGTACCTATTTATCTACTTGCATTTGCATGCTTTCAAATTGCCAGGTTGGCAAGAGCTGGGGCGAGTGTGGGAGCTCACTCCATCACATGGTGCTTGGGTCTCCAACTGCCGAACTTGCAACCTTCCAGTTGACAAGCCTGGCATCTTAACCGAAATGCAAGAAGATCATCGTATAAATGCTCGTACAAGGAAAGAGAAGGCATTTTGGCCATCATGGAACTAAAGTAAGTACAAGAATCCCTATCACACCCTTAGGAATTTCATTAAAACTGTATTTTCTTTTGATTTTTGTTTGTTTGCTTGTTTTAGATCAAATTAAATGAAAATGCAAAACAGATTTTTAATACAGCATTAGAAGACTTCTCATTTTGATTTTGTTGTTAAACTTCTTCATTTGTTGAGATTCTTGATTGAGATACCTTTTCTTTCCCTTTCTTGATGTTGCAACTGACAATAAGTTCTTACTTATTGTCTGTCCTTCAGCTTGTTCTGAAAGCCTCTGGATATTTTCTTCATAAACATTCTGTGATTCTTCTTCTGCTCTTGTTTTTGCCATCTCTTGAATTGTTAGCCCATCTGGTTTTCTTTTGCCAAAATAAAGCACGTTAAAACCATTCCTTATATTGAACTTTTATTCTGACTATAAGTTCTCCAGGTGAGATCTTCTGGGCATACAGTATATACCATCTTTAATCTGTTAAAAAATTTAACCTGTATATTTGCATCAGTGATGCATGGTTCATTCCACAATCTGCACCTGGAAAGGTCTTACTGACTGGATTGCACTTTTCTGTGTTGGTTTCCAATTATATAGTATAATCTTGATTCTGATATTATCCATCCTTTGTGTAAAGTCTGGATTTATGTAACCTGAAGCAGGTGTTGACAGTTTATGATCTTGTTAAAACTCTGTTAACCTATTTCTTGCATTGTTACTTTTACCCAATCAAAATCTCCCTGTGTTTTCAGGATTCTCCATTTTTCCAACTTTTTCACTCCACTCTATACTTGAAGCATGTGATATGAGTGGATAATGGACTAGAAAAAAAAAGATTATGCTTGGCAGGGTTGATGGAAGTAAAAGAAACAGAAGTTGATGGATAAGGATGATACATGGGATGAAAAAAATTACTGGAACTTTTTTTTGAAGAGCTACACATTGTTGCTAGGGCCAGGTTGAGTTGGTATGCCATTGTCAATGCATTGACTGGAATCTGAGCCCAACTCAGACACTTAGTGAACTAGCTAAATAGTTTAATATCTGTTGTAGAGCTGGAGTAGTGGTTAAGATGTGAGACTAGGACCTTGGAAACCCAGGTCAAAGTCACTCACTGTCAGCCTAACCTGCTTCACAGGGAGTTGTTGAGCTCCTGTGGGGAAAAACAGGAGGAGGGAGAGCTATATATTTCTCCTTGAGCTTCTCCTGAACACAAAGGCAAGAGAGTCCTCTGACAAATCAGTAAGTCAGAATTATTTTTTCCTTAAAAATGTCCTCCAACAATCTGATTTGAAGAATAACTATAATCACTATGAACTATATGAACTATGGTGGTCTATCCCATGATGTAGCCCCACCCTGAGAAATAAAGTGGACCTAAGCAACTCGGAAATACAAATATTTCTATTGTTTTAAAAGTATGGGAAGCTTTCAGGAATAGCTAAACCAGGAAGTGACATCTCTAGCAGAAAAAATAATCAGTTATTTAGATTCCATTGATGCCATCAGGATACTTAACATATGAATTTTTCATAGTCCTTCTAGCTTTCAGAGCTTAGCTTTCTCTTTTAGATTGGCACATTTATTTAATCAATATTCTTGCTAAGGATTTCATGCTTTCTGTCTGCATATGTGACTCCATCCGCTTTTCTCTGGGAATCTTTGAGAAAGGAAAACTTATGCAATTCTAATTCACTCGTTAGATGTCACCTCATCCATCATATTTCGTTGTCCAAAACTGACATGCATTCAACAGTGCAATGCAAAGAAAAGCTAGTAAAACAGAAGCTGTCTTTGAGATGGGGAAGATGATTATTTTATTTCACATGGGTGACTCCTAACTCTTTCAGTCAATAACTCCTGCATCTTCTCTGTCTTTTCTTCCTTAATGGGCTTTTAATGGAAAGAGAAAGGACGGAAAAGCCACAGAAAATATGGAGAGCTTCAAGGGGCAAGCAGAACTGTCTGAATCCTTTATGAATGAGTCCCCATTCCAGGATCAAACTTGTTTATTCATTCAGTCGCTTCTGACTCTTCGTGACTTCATGGACCAGCCCACGCCAGAGCTTCCTGTCGGTCATCAACACCCCCAGCTCCCCCAGGGACGAGTCAGTTACCTCTAGAATGTCATCCATCCACCTTGCCCTTGGTCGGCCCCTCTTCCTTTTGCCCTCCACTCTCCCTAGCATCAGCACCTTCTCCAGGGTGTCCTGTCTTCTCATTATGTGGCAAAAGTATTTCAGTTTTGCCTTTAATATCATTCCCTCAAGTGAGCAGTCTGGCTTTATTTCCTGGAGGATGGACTGGATTGATCTTCTTGCAGTCCAAGGCACTCTCAGAATTTTCCTCCAACACCACAGTGTTGGATCAAGCTACAACTAAAGAATTTACAAAACCAAAGTGCCCAGCTGCTTTGTCATCATGGGACCGTCGCAAAATTTTCACCCGCAAAGTCTCCGGAACATGCAATTTGCCATTGCAATACCAGAACGCATTGCATTCAGTTAAGGTAGCTTTGTTACTTTGTAGCCAAGGATCAGCAGTAAGCGCCTGCAACAGCTCTTGTTGCAAATCAAATTGGACTTTCACTTCCTCAGCTGCCGCTTGTTTGCGCGTTACAGCTGCCATTCCCAGCTGCTTAGGGGAAAAAACAGTATCTGCTAACTCCTTTTTTTGGCTGTTGTGCTGGGGAAGATGGGACGATGCATTGGCTAGGAAATTTCTCTTTCCTGGGAAGTAATACAAAGTGAAATTAAAGTGGCTGAAAAACTGAGCCCAGTGTAATAGTGGCATTGAGTTTACGGGGTGCTCAGAGCACTTGCAAGTTTTTATGATTGGTCCACACTTCAAGAGGGCCGTCCGAATGGCAAACGCTTCCTTCTCCCTTACATGCCACCTGCACGTTGTGTCAGTAATCTTACAGGACAAATAAGCACAGGACGAAGCACCTTTTGAGGATCTCTTTGTAATAGCACACCCCCACTGCTTGGTCAGAGGCATCTGTCTGGATTTAAAAGGGGTGTTCAGGATCGGGGTGCTTTAATATGGGTTCAGCTGTAAAAAGCACTTTCAAATTCTCAAAAGCAGACTGACACTCAGCAGTCTAATTCAAACGTGCGCCTGGTTCCCACCCACAATGCCTTGGATTTTGGCGGGATCCATCCCAACCCCTTTGGTGGAAATTCTATAGCCTAAGTAGTCTAGTTCTTTTTTATGGAACTCATTTTGGACAATTTTGCATACAGTTGGGCATCCCACAGCTTCTGTAAAACTTCTGACTAATTTGACATGCTCTTTTTCAGTTGATGTATAGATTAGGATATCTTCGAGGTACACTAAGACCCCTTTGTACAGATGTTCGTGCAAAACCTCATTTATGTACTGCATAAAGACTCCTGGAGCCCCAGCCAATCCGAATGGTAAAACTTTATATTGATAGGAACCTAGTGGGCAATTGAACACAGTCTTCCATTTGTCCTCCTCTCGGATGCGGATTCTAAAGTACGCCTCTCTCAGATCTAATTTGGTAAAAATGGCCCTTTTGACAAGTGAGAAAGCATGTCTTTCATCAATGGTAGGGGGTATTGATTTGTGGTAGGAATGGCATTCAATCCTTGGTAATCAGTACATAATCTTGAAAAACCGGCCTTTTTTGCACGGAATAGCATAGGTGCTGCCAATGGTGAATTCGCTGGCTCAATGAACCCTCTGGCTAGATTTTTGTAAATGAACTCCCTCAACACTTCTTTTTCTTTCTTGGACATTGCATACATTTTAGGCTTTGGTGGTTTTGTGTTTGGATCAATTTCAATGGCACAGTCAGTCTTTCTATGGGGAGGTAATTGATCTGACTCCTTTTCATTGAATACATCGGTGAACTCTCTGTATTGAATTGGAATGAGTTTGTTGTGCTCACTGGTGAGAATTTGACACTTTTTTACTAGAATGCCAGCAAATTCGCTTTTGGGGCTTCTTGCCTCTTCACCCAGACCCAGATAAACTCCATCAGTGAATTTCAAACTCCTAGACTCCCACTCAATTTGGGGCTTCCTGCTTTTCAACCAAGGCAATCCTAGAATTATCGAATAGTTTGCTATAGGGGCCACTATGAACTGCAAAGTCTCTTTATGGCTCCCTACGCGCATGGCTACAGTTTCTGTGCGGAACTCTACTAGATCCCTGTGAGCGCTGTTCCATCCATCTGAGTGAATATTATGGTTGCTTTAATTTTTTCACCATCAAATTGAGTTCCGTTACTAAAGCCGGGTGAATTAAACATTTAGTGCAACCCGAATCTACAACATTTGTGTTGTATTTGCTTTTTAAATTCTTTAGTTGAACACCTATGTTCAACTAAATGTTGAACAGTCCTCATTTACCAATGGGTCTTTGTCATCTTCTTCTGAGGTTAGGGTCATGTGCCCATGCTCCCCCACCTGCCTGTTGGCACGCTTCAGAGCAGGTGTGCCTTGTTTCTCACTGGCTTGGGAGCTTCATCCTCGGAGTCTCTTCTTGAATACTCCGATAGAGACATGGTCTCTTCATGCTGTTGCTGTAGCAGCAGATCCCTTGTGTTCAACAGGTGGAGACTTGGATGGTTTTCCTCCCAATTTCATGGTAGCCATTGACCCCCCACGTGGGCATTCTGATGCCCAATGGCCATCTTTTCCACATTTGAAACTTCTGCCCTTCTTCAGTTTCCACTCCTGTTCCTCTTCCCAAGTTTTGCTTGGCTTCTTTGGGATTGCTAGCATCTGGCTTGGAGCTCCCATATTTCTCCCCAGTGCCTGAGCCCGCACTTGTCTTCTGATCGGGAACTGTGTGTTCTCCACTTCTCCTGCTAGACAGATCCATTCCCTCACTGTAGTGGGGTCTCCTCTTCCCAACACCCAGCACAACACGTCTGGCTGTAGTCCACCCTTGAAGTAGGCAACCATAGTAGATTCAGAACAACCAGTTATTTTTCCAGCCAGAGCCTTGAACTCTACAGCATACTCGGATACAGTTTTAGTTCCTTGGCAAAGTTGTTGAAGAGCTGTTTTAGCCCGTAGTTCTGCTAAGGGGTCTTCGAATCTCTCTCTCAATGCTCTCATGAAGTCATCCAGTTTATGGAGTTCAGGAGCCATGGCATCATGCAGTTGTACCAGCCAGTCACCTGCTGGACCCCTCAGCTTAGACCCCACCAGATTTACCTTGGAATACTCTATGAGGAAGTTATCCCCAAACTCCTGCATGTATGCGGCCGCATTTGTCATAAAAAAATGACAGTTGCTGAGGATCCCCATTAAACTTTACTTGGACATCTCTTGGGTCACCTCTGGGAAGAGGGAGACTTACATGTCCGGTCAGCAGCTCACCCCTGATGGTGTTCCTCCTCTTTTCCTGTCTGGTTGTGGGGATGGTAGCCTCAACCCCGGTGCTGGCTGTTGGGTAGACCTCTTGGAATAGACACTGGCTCCCTCTTCATGTATGGTCAACAACTGCTCTAGGGAGAGCAAAACATTCTGTAATATCGTTTCCATGGAAGTCACTCTGGATTCAAGAACTCGGAGTCATTCTGGGGTACTTCCTCTCCCAACTTCCATCTCCTGGGAACTGGTTCTTCTGCTCTTTGGGTGAGCACTAGTCAACTGGCAGGGTCCCATCCTGGCTTCTGTCCCCTCTCCAGCAGTTGACTGTGAGATGTCTCGTTCCCAATCTCTATGTGGTGTCCACTCCACTTCTCGAAGATCAGGGTGACTTTGTTGATGGAGCCACAATGTTGTTGCTCTGGACCTCTGGGTTACGTCCAAAGTAATCAGTTCTGTATCTATCTCTGTAGTGCATTCCGGTAGATGTATGGAGATTCCTCCCACTCCTTCGGGCTCCAAACCTCCTTCCAACTCTACCAACATGTCGTTCATCACCTCTGCAGCTCCTGGGGAAGCTATAATCTCCTCTACTTCCCCTGATTGTGATGATTCCTCTGATGCCACTTTTGGTATCTTGTAAAAACTTTCTTAGACTCTTGACTGGGTACAAATGTCTCCAGGTAGAGCCAAGTTTTAAAGGATTCAGAACTTTATTTGATGACTGGAACACTCAGCTTCCCATTAAATCCAACTCATAAGTATTTACTTAGAATTCTCTTTAATGGTGTGTAGCATTCAGTACAAAGAAAAAGTTGCAAATGAAAAAGCCCGCACTTTTTCCCCATTTAAACATCTTCAGTGAATTCAAATTCTTCCCACTCCCCATCTCAGGTATGCACCCCCTCGCCTTCGTGCCAGTTAGTGTAAGAATCTGCAGCTGTCTTCAACAGCTCCTCTCAAATGACCTTGGCATTATAAAGTAGTCCAGACAAGATGATTTGACACTCTAATGACGTTCCCCTTCCCTTGTCTTTGACTCACATGTTGAGCAAAACATCCATGCAAGTCCAATCTAATGTTCTGGGAATGTTTGATCTGGGAGCATGACATTAGTATTTAGTGCTGTGCAAAATCAATCAATCTCATTTTGATTATTCTTATTTAATAAGATGGAAAAGAAATTATTTTTAATTTTATTTTTCTTTCAGGGGCAAAACATTGTGTGGGGTTCCTGAAAGTATTGGCAGAACTTTTGTGAGCTTATTGAAAAACCACCCTGGAAAAAGATGAGAAAGCAACATGGATGTGTTTGTGAAACTACCAGGAGTCACATTCAATTCAACGAAGACTTTTTAAACAGAAAAAGTCATAAATAACATTTTTAATCCACTAGAAGCAATTCTATGTCTGTGGTCAGAAACAGAAATCTTATGTAGGGAAGAAAGTTTCAGGAAAGCAGAAGCTACATTTGAGCACATCTACTTTCTAGCAAAATTTTATGCAAATAATGTTATTGTATGAGACTTGTGTGGCGCAGAGTGGTAGGCGGCAGTATTGCAACCAAAACTCTCCCCGCGACTTGAGTTCGATCCCAGCAGAAGCTGGATTCTCGGGCAGCCGGCTCAGGTCGACTCAGCCTTCCATCCTTCCAAGGCCGGTAAAATGAGTACCCAGCTTGCTGGGGAAGGTGATGACTGGGGAAGGCAATGGCAAACCACCCCACTATAGTCTGCCAAGAAAACATCGCAAAAGTGGCGTCCCCCCAAAGGGTCAGACATGACTCGGTGCTTGCACAGGGGACCTTTCACCTTCATGATTTTATTTGCTGGAAAATAAAAGTTTTGAATATTAATAGTAACAGTGGCAACTCTCAAAGAGCTGTTGTCATGTTCGCCGTTTCAATGCCTCCGAGACATCGTAACGTTTCTCATGTCATTAATTGGTTGCGTGTTTCATCTCTCATGGGAGGATGGCACTGCTTATCTCTTGGCTTCGCTTTGGAATGTTTCCCTATTATCTGTTATGTTCAAGGTTGCTTTCCCAGGCTAGCACGTCTGACGTTTGCTAGCACCTGGACCGGGCGGGGCTGCGGTAACGGGGGCGGGACACGTGTGCACTGGAGGAGTTTTAAGTTTGTATTTGGCGTGCTTTTGCTCATTCTCAGCTTTCTCTGTATTTGCCTTAAGTTCCTAAATAAATCAGATTTCATTTAGCAATCACTTGTGAGTCTGAGTATTTGGGCTGGGCAACCATTACATAAAGCTGAGAATCTAAGATCCCAACTCCGCTGGCCCCTTTCCAGGATTGGGCAAGTGTCTAACCCTGTGAGGGAGAGCGCCGGCGATGACCGAACCCGATATCGTAATGATGGAAGAAGGGGAGCCGGACTCAACCGTGAGGCAACCCGCCCGACCGTCCCAAGTGGGAGAGCTGTCAGCCATCCTGGAAGAGGCGAGCTCGGAGTCGGACGGTGAAGTCGGGGGCATGAAAACTGCCCCGGAGACCACAGTAACCACCCCGGGTGAACTGGTTACCTGGGATGAGACCCAAGGGGAGGTCTCGGTGGCGGGAGGTCCGTCATGGAGGCAGAGGTACCCATTATCCCCCACAGTGGTCCAGGTGCAGCCGACGGAGGGCTCCCCCACCCCGGATCGTATCCGGGTGCTGGAGTCGAAGTTGGACTCGTTAGAGACCATCCTGAAGCAGCTGAGTCTCGACGTGACTTCGTTGAAGGAGACTCGGGAGGGGTCAAGCCAACGGCATTCGACTCCTTCGTCCCACGGGCAGTCCCCGGAGCAGAGGCGGACGGCGCGGGTGCGAGAGGGAGACCAATCGGTCCAGATGGAAATTGCCCCCTCACCAGGGCGGCCAACCCCCGCCCTGGCACCGCCGGTACCCCGAGAAGCACCACCCGCCGCAGCCCTGAGGTTGGGGCGCAGCCCGTCGGGAGGCGGGATGAGAGACTTCCCTGTCAAGTTCGATGGGGATCCAACGAAACTCTCCTTTTTCCTGACGAATGCAAAAGCATACATGGAGGAATGGGGGTCGCTTTTTCAATCGGAAAAGGCAAAGATTCTCACCGTTGCCACCAAACTGAAAGGGAGGGCGGCAGACTGGTATGTCCAGATGTGCCAGTCGGAAGCGCCCGAACTGGAGAAATTTAGCGAGTTCCTCTGGGCATTGAAGCAACACTTTGAGGATCCCCTGGCGAAAGAGAGGGCGAAGAGGGCTCTGAAAGAACTCAAGCAGGGGTCGAAATCCGTGGCTGATTACGCGCTAGAATTCAAAGCGCTGGCTGGGAAAGTAGAGGACTGGTCCCAAGCCACCATCATTGAGTTATTCAAGGATGGCCTGAACACCGAGGTGTTGCGCTGGTCCCTGGGGAGGGACGACCCCTACACCTTGTACGAGTGGATCCAGCTCGTGGGAAGAGCTGAGAACGCCCATGAGACTTTTGCACATCAAAGAGCTGCCAAAGCGGGGCGGGAGACGAAACCCAGTCGCCCATCGAGCACTGGGGGGCGGCCCGGACAACGAGCCTGGGACGAGGAGCGCGAGAAGCGGTATGCGAAGGGCCAGTGTCTGCGATGTGGTAAGGAGGGCCATCGCGTGGTGGCGTGCCCGAAGCCAAAGGGGGAAGACCGGCCAGGGAAGCTGCCGACGAAGTCCCCTTCTCTACCCAGCAAGCAGAAAGCAGCGGTGGTGGAAACCGAGGGAGACGAGGTGATGTTCTTCGAGGATGAGGGGGAGCCCGAACTACTGCAGCCGGCGGGAAACGGCAGCCACCTGCTTTAAAGGGCGCCGCGGGGCAGGTGGTGGAAGAAGGGCGCAAGCCTTCATCGGTGAGTGGCAGTTACCGCATTCTCACAGTGAAGTTGGAATTAAGTTCCCGATCCAAGACTGTGGAAGTGTGGGCCATGATTGATTCGGGGTGTTCCAGGTGTTTGATGCACCCTGATGTGGTAGCCACTCTGGAACTACCCACATTCCTCCTGCAGCGACCCATCGCCTTTACGCAGCTGGATGGGTCCACGGCAGGGGGCAAACCGGTCACCCACTTCACAGGACGTGTGGCTTTGCAGCTGGGCAGCCACCGGGAAAATTTGTCCTTTGTTGTAGCTCCGGTGGGGGGTCCCTTGGTGGTTTTGGGGGTACCCTGGTTGGTTCAGCAGAACCCTCAAATAAACTGGGTTTACCGGACTATCACTTTTAGGGATGGCTTCTACCAAGCGCCAGACGGGAGGGGTACTCCAGGGGAGATGGTGGGGGTAGCGGCAGCTGCGACTCCGCATTGCCCGGCCCCTCCTCTGGAAGGCTTGCCATTTGAGTACCAGAGGTTTGCTGATGTGTTTGGCGAAAAGGAGGCAGATCAATTGCCTCCTCATCGGAAAACGGACTGTGCCATTGAGCTGCTGCCCAACACCCAATTGCCCAAGCCAAAGATTTATTCCATGACCCAAAAGGAACTGACTCTGTTAAGGGAGTTTGTGGACAAAAACTTGGCGCGGGGATTCATCGAGCCAGCGAATTCACCGGTAGGGGCACCGGTCCTTTTCCGCCCTAAAAAGGATGGGACATTGAGACTCTGTACAGATTTCCGTGGGTTAAATGCCGTCTCAATTTCCAATAAATATCCCTTGCCCTTGATCAAAGACATGTTGTCACATCTGGCAAAGGGCAAAATATTCTCTAAGCTCGATTTAAGAGAAGCCTATTACCGTGTATGCATTAAGGAGGGGGATGAGTGGAAAACGGCATTCAATTGCCCGTTGGGAGCGTTTCAGTATAAGGTGTTGCCTTTTGGTTTGGCTGGGGCCCCTGGGGTGTTTATGCAATTAATCAATGAAGTACTTCATGAGCATTTATTCAAAGGGGTATTGGTGTATTTGGATGATGTATTGATTTATACTGAAACTATGGAAGAACATGTATCCCTAGTAAAACGGGTGCTGGCCAAGCTCCGGAACGCAGAATTGTATGCCAAATTGTCTAAATGTGCCTTTCACCAGACGCAAATTGACTACTTAGGGTATCGAATTTCTGATAAGGGCATTGAAATGGACCCTGCGAAGGTGCAAGCAGTTGTGGACTGGGAAAGCCCTCGCACACGCAGGCAACTTCAAAGTTTCCTGGGGTTCAGTAACTATTACAGATTATTCATAAGGGGATTTGCTGAAATTGCCCTGCCCCTAACTGAACTGCTTCGAACCAAGGGGCTGGGGGATACTCGGAGAGTAAAAAACCCAGGAGCGCTGCTGCGCTGGACGCCTGCCTGCCAGGCGGCATTTGAGTGGCTCAAAGCAGCTTTCACCAAAGAGCCAATTCTGCAACACCCTGACCCCACTAAGCCGTTCGTGGTGCAGGCTGATGCCTCCGATTACTCTATTGGGGCACTGTTGATGCAAGCGGACGGGGCAGGATGCCTAAAACCGTGCGCCTACCTCTCCCGCAAATTCTCAGAGACTGAGAGGCGTTGGCATGTATGGGAGAAAGAGGCTTTTGCAGTAAAAGCAGCGTTAGAGACTTGGAGGCACTTGCTAGAAGGGGCGAATCACCCTTTTGAGGTCTGGACAGACCATAAAAACCTAGAAGCCTTGAGCACCCCTCGCAAACTGAGCCCGAAACAGGTCCGTTGGGCTCAATTCTTCAATCGCTTCAATTTTCAACTGAAGTTTATTCCGGGAAAAAAGAATTTCCTAGCTGATGCGTTGTCACGACAACCTCAGGATTCCGGGGCAGCACCAGAAGTGGTAAGCACCCTGTGGACAGCGCCCCAGTTGGGCATGCAGGCGGTGACGCGGAGTCAAACACGCATGCAACAGCCCACCCCTCCAGACACCGCGCAGCCGGCGCCGTTGTCAATTTCTTCCCCGTTGCAACAAAAGTTTCTCAAGGAATTAAAAACTGATACTTGGTTGCTTGCAAACATGAACAATGTTACTTTTGACCAGGGACTTGCTTGGAAATCCAACCGCCTCTACGTGCCTGAAAGCTTAAGGAAAGAGGTGTTGCTCCGTTCACACGATGACAAGGTAGCAGGACATTTTGGGTTTGTAAAAACCTTGCACCTAGTTCGGAGGCAGTTCTGGTGGCCCACCCTGCGCAAAGATGTTAAGGAGTATGTTGCCTCCTGCGCTGTCTGCGCGATGTCCAAACGCAAAGTGGGTAAACCCCAGGGGCTGCTGCAACCCGTAGCTACCCCAGCTTGCCCTTGGGATGAAATCTCCATGGACTTCATTGTTGAACTACCCCCCAGCCAACGCAAGACTGTCATCTGGGTGGTCAAGGACTATTTTTCAAAACAAGCCCACTTCATCCCATGCGTGTCCATTCCTTCGGCACGACAATTGGCCCGCCTGTTTCTTGTACACGTGTACAGGTTACACGGATGTCCCTCTCGCTTAATTTCGGACAGGGGCACACAATTTACCTCGCAGTTTTGGCGGGCTTTCCTCAAACTGCTAGGCACAAAACAAGCCCTGTCCACGGCGTGGCATCCCCAGATGGATGGGGCCACGGAGGCTTTAAATTCTACTCTGGAGCAATACCTTCGGGCTTTTGTGAATTATCAACAGGACAATTGGGTGGACCTCCTCCCCTTCGCTGAAGTTGCTTACAACAATGCGGTCCACCAAAGCACGAGCCAAACCCCATTTCGCATGGCTCAAGGCAGAGACTTCGTACCCATCCCGGATTTGCCCCAACCCCCTGCCGGATCTACCTCACCCTCTACCGGATCTTCCTCACCGGGAGATTGGGCCACGCAACTGTCAGACTCATGGCCAATGATTCAAAAAGCTCTAGCTGATGCCCAATTGGATTACAAACATTTTGCTGACAGAAAACGTGCCCCTCAACCGGACTTTCAAGTTGGTGACTTGGTTTACCTGTCCACTAAGTTTATCAAGTCATCACAGCCTTCTAAGAAGTTGGCACCTAAGTTTGTGGGTCCCTTCCCTATTCTCGCTCAGATTAACCCTGTGACTTTTAAACTTGACTTGCCGCATAATCTCAAACGCTTACACCCTGTTTTTCATTGCAGTTTGCTCAAACCGACTATTCATTCTGACCGCTGGCATGACCAACCTCCACCTCCAACCCCCATCATGCTTGATGGGCAACAACACTTTGAAGTTAAAGAAATTTTAGATTCCAGACGCCTTCGCAATACGTTGCAGTATTTAGTTCGTTGGAAGCATTTTCCCCATCCTGAATGGGTCTCCGCACCAGATGTGGCTTCTCCTATCCTCGTTGCCTGTTTTCACTCTGCTTATCCAACGAAACCGGGGCCCTGATTTTCTTTTGGGGGGGCGGTATGTCATGTTCGCCGTTTCAATGCCTCTGAGACATCGTAACGTTTCTCATGTCATTAATTGGTTGCGTGTTTCATCTCTCATGGGAGGATGGCACTGCTTATCTCTTGGCTTCGCTTTGGAATGTTTCCCTATTATCTGTTATGTTCAAGGTTGCTTTCCCAGGCTAGCACGTCTGACGTTTGCTAGCACCTGGACCGGGCGGGGCTGCGGTAACGGGGGCGGGACACGTGTGCACTGGAGGAGTTTTAAGTTTGTATTTGGCGCGCTTTTGCTCATTCTCAGCTTTCTCTGTATTTGCCTTAAGTTCCTAAATAAATCAGATTTCATTTAGCAATCACTTGTGAGTCTGAGTATTTGGGCTGGGCAACCATTACAGCTGTTCCCATATGGTTCAATTAAAGGTAGACTCCTTCATGTCAAGGTCACTCCATGGAAATGGTCATGGAGTTTTCATGGCAACAGTAATGAAGTAGTTTGTCATTGACTTCTTCCAGAATGCCTTTTTGATTTCCCACACTAGCCTATAGTTCTGGGACCTATACATACATAATTGATGAGAGTATGGAAAATTAATCATCAACTTGATTCTCCATTATTCAAACCAATACTATTTCACTTAGAAGATAAGAAATTAATAAGAACCATTATAGGCCCCATATTTAAAACCATCCTTAGAAGCTTGCATAAAATGGAAGCATACTTTGGTTTCTAATCTGCCTCCCCTCTTCTGATTCCTTGATTGTCCACTATTTATACAGGAGGATATATCTGCCCAATTTAAGGAATGGAAGATCAGAGGGCATCAAATTCATGATTTAATAAATCTGTCACCACTAAATAGAGATTTCAGAGAAAGTGAAGAAAATTCCTAGCCTGGTTCCAGATGAAAGTGTAAATCTTGCTTTTTCATAAATTGTATAGATTGTATCAATTACAATTATTAAGAGAAATTATTATTTATAATTAAAATTAAGGGAATCTTATCAATTTCATATTTTTAGAGCAGTCATAAAAGGACTATTATAGTCTGTTGGCTTTGTGAACAATGTTACCTCAGGGCTGGGGGCAGAATGTCTTTATATATCAATTACAGGGAAATAGCTATGACAGAGGGATATGTCTCCATCTCCTATAGTATGTGGGAACACTCCATAGACATGTCTGGTTGGCCATTGCGAGTAACAAAATGCTGGACTCAGATGGTCTGAATCACCATTACATTCTTAAGACATTGTGTGAAAAAGCCATTGGAGGTTAAATGAGATCTTAGTGGCAAAGTCATCAAATTGAGAGTTTTTCACTATTTGGGAAGGTACCGCTTGCCCTCCCACAAAACACCAGCTTGGGGAACTTTATCTTACAATAATTTGCAGTGCTAAGGGATTAATATTTCAGGAGAATGCAGTGCAGAATGATGGAGTTTTCTAGTTTAGTGCCTTTCTTTCCAAAAATCAGATCAACAGCCACTTGTAATCCATGAAATTAGCTCTCCCTCCCTTTCTCTTTCTCAGTGTTGCTGGCTAGGGAGAGGAATTTCTTGACTACTGTATGTGTAGAGTGCTTTGATTTATCATTAATCATTAATTACATTTATTCTGCATTTATAGATAAACAGATCAATGTGGACAATGATTTATGCAGAGCTTTTAGAGTGCCCCGTATCAAGCAGGACATTGAAATAGCAGTTCATTTTTTTTTTTCCAGAGTACTAAGCAACCATTCAGTACATAGGGAGGTATTTCCAAACCATTCTTGGTTTCTCACAGAAACTTTTTGCACCATGCTGGTAGCCACAGGTATTCTCAGGATGTGGTACAAAATGTCAAGATGGCGGCCACAAAGCTCTGAAAAACAGGTGGAGCTTCAGTCACATTGTTGTTGCCACCTTCTTGACTATACCCTTTGGGTAGTTTATTAGAATTTAATTACGTTGCCTATTGATTTGCTTTTCCCTTTCTCAATGCCAATAATGTATGTGTATGTGGGCTGAAGATAGGGTGGGAACTCTTTTCTTGCTCCCAACATGATTTATTTTAATGGCTTTTTTTTTTTGAAAAATGTCTTTGACAGTTTGAGTGAATATGAAGACAGTATGAAATCACAAACACACCAGACTCTCCACTGACACTGAAAGGAGAAAACCAGAGAACAAAATAAGTTTTATTGTAAGATGTAAGTTGTCTACATAATTCTCAACCAACCATTTATTCACATTATTATATATTCACATAAATTATTGTACAATGAATGCTCTGGGTTGCCTTTCACTGCAGAACTTGCTGAACAAATGCCTGCTTTCAAACCTTTTCTTGGAGCACCAGAATCCCTGAGTTGGAACAAGCCATCTAGGCTATTGAATCCAAACCCCTGCTCAGGGTAGGAATCCAAATTAAAGCATCCCAGGAGAGAGCTGGTGAGCCACTCCTTGGGCATATCCAGCAAAGGTGAATTGTCCTTCTGTTGGCTTTTCACTTTCGAACTGCTGTTACCAACAGAAAGATTATTCTAACATTCAGCTGAGCTTTACTTTCTCATAACTTAAGACTGTTATTCCATGCCCTACTATTTCTAATAGAGAACAGGTCTTGACTTTCTTCTTGGTGACACCCCCTTGGGTTCTTGAAGAATACTCAGTATTCCTTCTACTTCCATTTCCTTGGCTAAAACTTTCATAAAGGACAACTGATTCTCCTATGGCTTCTTCCATCCTCTGAAGAACATTCTTAGCATTACTACTTCGTGCCTCTTTGCAAGATTGCAATTTGCTTTTAGAAGTGGATGGATGATAAAAGCACCAGTTCAAGTGCTGCTCTTATTGATTCTTCCACTTATTTGAACTGAGATAGACTCAATAGCATTCCTAAGTTAATTACCTTGGATTTCTGTGCAGATATGGGTATTCTGAACATATAATACCACTCCTTTCTTTCTCTACTTCTTTTCTTTTGAATAAATTGTATCCTTCAGCTGCTAAATTCCTATTCTGAAAACCATTTTGCAGTCTCAATTACACCTATCAGTCCATATTTACCTTTGTGTAATTAGAATTTGCATTTATCTTGTTTATTTCCCATACTCTGAAGATTAGTGAATTAATAGGCCCCAGTATAATTACACTCTCACTTACTTCCATAGTTCACAAGTTCTTATTAAAAGCTCTTCATTCACAGTTTTTAATTTCAGTTTAAAGTCCTTCTAATCAAGTTTAACTTGTGGTCAAGCATGTTTCCTAAACTTTGTGAGGGACAATTTATCTCAGGCCAGCAATTCATCATCAGATTCATCTCTAGCCAGCAATCCACCATCTAAGCAACACATAGCATGGTCTGATAAACCACACTTCTCCTGAAAAAAAATATTTCCATGGCCTTCACCTGCAAATTCTTTTTTCCCCTTTCCAGTCTTCTTCCATTGATTAGAAGGATTGATGAGAATACCATTGAAACCTTGGATTCTTAGCTTTCTTCCTTGAACTTCAAAGCCTGAGATGATTTGGTATGGCCCCTCCACTATGTGGATAAGCAAGTAGGGGATACCTTCAGTGTCTTGATCAGCAGCTGTATAACATCCCTGATTCACTGTCATGGATTTGTTTGGATAAGGTGTGAACCTAATATACTGTTGCCTGACTCTCAGTTAGAAAAGGCAGATTTTTCTGTTAAGAAGAAGCATGCAACACAGGGGTATAATTATTCCGATAGTGACGAGATGTTAGAAAACAATGGCCAAGCACCAAGCCCAATAATAAGGCAGCAATTGAGAAGAGTGGAACAAAATAGGTCTTTTCCACTCTTAGAAAGATAGAAGCACTAGTGTGTTTTCTGAACTTTCTGGAATGAGAATGGGGTTCAACACTATTTAAAGATTATCTGTTCAGAGAACAGAGTCTCTGATCAATGTGTGTGTTTCTCTTGTGCTGTTATTGCAGGATCTTGGAATTTATATGGCTTTTGACCTGGCTTATCTGATGATTGGGTTGAAGCATCTCCTTAGTGCTGATTCTATGTGACATTTGGACATAATCCAACCTGCAAAATAACTCATAATATAAAATCTGCTTCTGAGTTCCAGTGGTGAAGAATATCTCCTGATTCTCTTACTTTCTGTATTATGGCTCTCATTCATCAGGCTTGCTCCTCTGAGTTGAAATAGATTTTCCATGCAAATCTGCATTTTTTTCCCATTCTAGGGAAAATGTAGTAATAGTACATTCGGAAAGAGCCAGTACTATTTATTTTACTGAACTGTATTTAATAGAATGTGTGATTCATTTATAGCAGAAAAGTGGAAACTGCAATCTTTGAAACTTTCTTTCTGCAGCTCTGGAACTTTCTTGGACCACTACTGTTCAAAATCAGAGGTGTAGTTTTTTGTTTTCTTGAGGCAGGAAGCACAGAAAGCTGCAATGAAAACTAAATAGCATGATTTTAAAAATAAACATTCTGAAATTATCTCAAACACTGTCCTCTCCTTCCATATGCATAACATAAGGCCCATCCAATTTGTATCACTTGGGCTCCCCCCAAATGTTAAGCTCAGCCCCTAGTCATCAGAAGATTGTCCACCCTAATTTATGGCATCCAGTGCAGTGAGATTTCATTACAGTATCTGGTTTGGATGGCTTTAAAAACAGACTGGACAAATTGCTGGGGGGCAGCCCTGTAAATAACTATTAACCTAGCCAATTATAGGTGTCATGATATCCTTGATTAATGAAGTACTGGAGGTGGAACAATCAGCACAAAGGGCTGTCACCTTCACAACCCAGCTATGAACTTCCTAGTCTGTGATCATCTCTGTACTGTTACAAGTCTTCACTCATCCAGAGTTAATGGGAGTATTTGGACCTTTATATCCATTTTATAAATATGGATATATTTATATGGTATGGTTTTCTTCCAGGCAAAAAATGATTTTCTTTAACGGATATGAGAATGACAGGTAGACATTTTGTCAGTTCTGTTGGGCAGGATGACCTTGGGAAGTTGATTAGAGCTTTCTCAGGAATGAGCAAACATGGCATCTTTTTCCTTTTGTGACTTTATTTTCCAAGGAACCTTTTATGATAATGAAGTGGAAAGCATCAGTTCAACTTTCACACAAGCCACAAAACACTAGACAAACTTCTGTGAATGAAAATATTGCTTGACCTTTACAAGGAGGCTTTTTATTTTTTTTTGGTGCCTTCAAGTCCGTCTTGACTCCTGGTGACTGCCTGGACAAGTCCCTGCAGTTTTCCTGGGATTTTTTTTTTTTCCAGAAGTGGTCTGCCATTGCCTCCTTCCTAGGGCTGAGAGAGAGAATGGCCCAAGGTCACCCAGCTGGCTTTGTGCCTAAGGCAGGACTAAAACTCATGGTCTCCCGGTTTCTAGTCTGGTACCTTAACTACGGTACACTACACCACACCAAAATGGGTCTCTACAAGGAGGCATTAGGATTACTGAAAAAAAAATGTTTCTCCATAATGCTTTGAACACTCGCCATCCTATAAAGAGCCCATAAAGATATGTTCCTAATGAATAACAAATGATGTAAAAAGGCATGTGCAACTTACTACAGGTTTATTTATTTATTTAATAATACTTATTAGCTGTCCCAATCATTGATTCTTTCAGCAGTGTACTAACCACTAAGAACAATTGAAATGAGATGTATTAAGATAATGAAAAGCAATGGACACTCAAAATCTTCAACCTGGCCAAAAGCCTGCTAAAAAGGAATGGTCTGAAGCACCTTCTGAAATGACAGAGGGGTAGGCTACATTCATACCTCTAGGAACTAGGGATTCTACAATGGTGGCAGAAGTGGGATATGCTGCCAAATGGGCCTGCATTCTGTCTACTTTCCTTTGAAATCCCATGGAGATGGAAGCTGCAGCCAGCACTTGGTCAAAGCAAACAGGCCGAGCCATTTTAATAAGGCAGTTCCTTGCTGAATATTTATGGTAGAGAGGACTTGGAAAGTAGAGGAGAAAAAGGGCTGAATAAGAACCAGCTGGCCACTGAAGTAGCAGAAAAGTCCAAGGAATAGACAGTTTCAATATATGGTAGGACAAAGTAGAGTTTTTTTACCCTCTATGCTATGCATGATTTTATAGAGCTATAAATGTTTCACATGAGATCCAGTTCCTTATCTCCGAAGGAGCCAAACTGATTCTATTCCACAATTGTTTTCTTTTTTTGCTTGATAATTTTATATTTAGTAATATTTCCATAACTATATCCCAGAGTGAGCTCATCCTAACTGGGCTGTAACTTTCTGGATTTTTCTTGGATTTGTTTTTAATAATTGGAGTTGCATTAACTATTTCCATGACCCCAAGTTTGCTCATTGAGGGAAATTCCATATTTTTGTTGCTGGAGCTGGAATTTCATATGTGAGGTTTTTTTTTTTTTTTTAAAGAGCTGTTAGGTGAATACCCTCTTGACCAAGTGATTGGTTAATATTAACTTTGTCAATAAAGGTGATGACTTCATTCATGTTTGCCAGAAAAAAGAATAAAAAAACATGCACCTTCCTGCATGTGGCAAATTGGGGATTAATTGTTAGGAAGAATGAAATGATGGGAGATGCCCTGATAAGGGTTTCTGTGAAACCTTTGATCAGGGGATCTGACAGCTATTGCTACAAGGAGATAGAGCAAACCAGATCCCAGAGACTGGAAACCCAAATAACCCACTTCAATAATCTATCTAGGTTTATTCTTCTATGAATTCTTAGCTCCAGAACATCATGAGAACTGGACAAATGTTAATGAGCATTTATTTTAAGTTATTGGCCACCCAACTCCATTGGACTCTTGGCAGCACAAAAAATTAAAAGACATAAAAACAGCTAAAATATTAAATCAACTGGGTTTAATGATTAGATCACTTATTAGCAGTGCTGTAGAGTACAATTCAAGGAGATGACTTCAGACTGGACTATCTGAAGGAATCTCTTTTTTAATATGAACACATCTGGGCCAGGAGAGGCCTTCTTAAATACTGTATACCTTTGATTATAAAAGGTCATTTATCAGGTAAACAGGAGATATCCTTCTCCTGTGTTATTCCCATATTGTAGAACACATCTTGTTAGGAGTTGCACTAAGCCACCAGGCTCAAAACATTCCACCCTGATTTTAGCTTTTGAACTGATAGTTGAGGATGTTAGGCGTTGTTTCTGAGTTGTGTCTTACAGTGTAAGATTATTTTGAACTTTCTTGTCATTTGGCTGTCTTGAACCCTTTTGCAGACAAATTAAAATAAGCAAATAGGTAGCCAAATGCTGATCCAGTCTTTTATTTGGAAATAAATGTACATACATACCTTTCTAAAATATTCAAGATGCAGAGGCATCTGTAAGGGTGGGTCAAAAAAGTCAAGATGGCAGCAGTGCATAAAAAGGGGGTGAGGCTTTGATTGCATGGGCACCACCCTCACAACTTTGACACACCCACTTACCCACCATGGACACCCCTGTTAAGATGGCCAGCCAGGAAATAATTCGGTTCCAAGTGTATAGACTATAGAGTGGGTGTTTGCATAGAAAGGCTATGCTTTCGATTTACTGACTGCAGGCCGCTAGGACTTTAAGAAATCATGGCAATCTAACTGTTGCATTTTTATTCGAACCTGCGGAGTGTTTCAAGAGATCCTTAAAAGCAGTCCTATGTTCAACTCATCAAGCTAGCTGAGTGAGCTGAAACATAAAACCATTGGTCAGAGGATATCCATTAGTAAAGCTCACACCCTGGCCTTGGTCTATACAGTTATACCTGTAAAAGCTTCTCTCTGCTCTTCCACCAAGCCTTTATTGTAAGAATGTCTGAGAGAGAATCAGTGCAGGGAACTGCCCAATTTAAATGCTTTTCTGAAGTGAAACCCACTGTAAGGGGGAAGATGCTCTTTTCTTCCCAGCTTCTGAACAGCTGGGCAAAATGGATTATATGAAATCAGCTTGCTACACTTTTACATGTGGCCTTTTGTTCTTAAATCATAATCTGTCATTATGCATTATTAAACCAGCCACGCTCCTTTTTAAAAGGTTGATGCTGCTTCAAGGGTGCTGAATTCAGCAAAGTTGATGAGAGAAGGCAGTGCCTGCTCAGGAGGGGCCAGGGAGATAAGGTGACTGACAAAGCAATGGGGATATTCTAGCCTGCATTATGAAAAGCCAGATCAGAGAAAGAAAATAATGTTTTGACCTTTCATCTGACCTTCTTTCTGCAGACTAATGATAGGCTTTTGCAATTTGATCAAAAGACAAGATTATGCGTTTTTCTCCCATTCCAACCACTATAATGAGGAACTGATTTAATTTTTAGTTGCTCTTTTACTTCATCAGATTTTTCATTTTAAGTTCATTTCATAAGAATGGCAAAGGCTATTCTATGCATGGTCTCAAATGAACTGTGTTGCTCATGTTGAATAACACAAGGAATGATCATCTTAGGCTGACCATACGTCCCATTTTGAATGGGACGGTCCCATTTTTTTAACATTTCCAAACCATCCCATCATTTTAATATAAATGTCCATTTTGTCCTGTTTTCTTAAAAATCATACTTAAAAATTTGAAAGTTCCCGTGAACCTGTCAGAATGCAGTCTGACTTTGAGTGGAAGGAGGGGGAGCTCAGCAGAAATGGTGGGAAAAAAGCCACAGAGCTCAACCCGGCAGGAAACCTAAAAAGAAAAAAAACAGGATCAGCTGATAGGCGGTGATCAAAGGGCGAGCTGATTGGCTCCTGCCTTGAAACAGTGGGAAGAAAAGAATGTAAAAACACAGCCAGAGGAGGAATGGCTTGCCGCAGACAACCATTCACTAGAGTCTCCAGCCCAGCCTCACCTCTCACAAATGAAGGAATCCGAAGATTCCCAGCCCAAGAAAACCAGAGAAGTTCCTGCCTTCCAGTCCAGCCTGTTGTTCAGCCCTGCCCCGTTTTGCCATCCCAATGTCCCGTTTTTTCTCAAGGAAATATGGTCAGCCTACATCATCTGCAAGCTGTTTAGGTAGTAGGAACTATTGTCTGATACTGTACAATGTAATGGGCATAATTTTTAAAAAAAGAATGTCAACATTTCACCAGGTCTCTTCTTAGGTTGCAGCCATTTTAATTTTAATTTTGAAGGTCAGTGGGTGCCATTTAGAGGCATCATGGCCAGGGCCGCAACTAGGGTCTGTGTCACCTGGGGCAAACATGGATTCCGCGCCCATTTTGGCACCCCCCCCCAGCTCTCATTTTGGCACCCCACCAGCACGGCACTCGGGGCACATGCCCCAGTTGCCCCACCCTAGTTGCGGCCCTGATCATGGCTGTCACAGCATCTGATGCCTTTGAATTGACAGTTACGTCATGGTACCAATGGATGCCTTAGGACTCTTCCACACAACAGCCTTACACTGCTATCTCTTGTGCTGAAACTGTTAGGAAATGAAGCTGGCTTAAGAAATTTCTTTCTGGACTTGACTCATCCTTCAGTTTTGGCAACTCACAACTTACTAACCTTGTAACTATTTTGTACTTCTTTTTTTTTTGGACTATTTTTATTGCATTCTTACTTACCTGTTGTTGTTATGCCATTCTTTACTTTGTGAGCCACCCAGAACTGGTTGGAATCGGGCAGCATCAAAATCAAATAAACCAATGAATACATAAGCAAGCTAGCTAGCCAGGTGATTTGTCTGGATGGCAGTTACCAAAGTCCCTGACTGGTGGATTTCTCTGCTTCTTTGCCCCTCCCACCCATACCAGGAGTCCAAGAACAAATGGTTTTCTTTTCCATGAATGTTTCAGGACATGTGGTTTCCATGAATAGATCTTTTATATGAGCCCCCTTCCACTGATTCCTTCTTGTATTTACACCTTCCTGTCTGGTGCATCCACCTGTGAACTGAGAGGGAGAAAGCATTAAAGGAAAGACTACAGTTTTGCCATTCTTCAGCTAGGAGGGGAACCTGGTCCAACTCTTGTCAGTTTCACTTGGAAAGAAAGGAGGATCCTCTGTTTCACCATTCCACCAATGAACCTGCAAAGCAAAGGGGAGGGGAGGGCAGCCTTTCCCCATTCCACCAGTGGACTTTTAAAAACAAGTGTTTTAAAAGGTACCATGCTTCAGCAGTCCAGCAGCCCAGGATGAAATGGCTGTGGAGGGCAGAAATTACTAGACAGGAGGGGGCATTCCTGCCATAGTGCCCAGAGCCATTGGGAGCAGAGGCATTTGCCTCTAATAAAATGAAATTGCAGAATGAAGAGCACAGCACCACTGTGTCAGCAGAAGTTGGAAAACATTACTTTTAGCATGAAGCAAGAAAAGGTGGGTGGGGTTGCCTTTGCCATGGGCTGGGGGCACATTGAGGATATTGTGTGTCCATATCCTCAAGACACGGTTGGCAGGCTGTCATTGTATCGGGGCAAGGAGAATGTAGGGATGAGTCTTTAGACATCCACCACAGAGGGCAAGCAAAGCATTAAGGAATAGCTGCCAAAGCTGAGGAACCCCAATATGACAGTCCTGGTGTCTGAATGGTCTTCTTCTCTTTCATCAAGAGGACATGAGAAATTGGAAACTTTGCATATCAGGAGATACAACTCAGCCCTCTGGCAGGTTTCAGGAAACTATATAACATGGTGAGGTCACCAGGGGGTATGGCTGAAATGGTTGCTGTTCTGGGCCAAGTGAAAGATGAGAATGGTAGTGGAAGGCAATGGGAAGCCAGCTGCTACTTTTCCTAACCTTGAAGCTCCTCTTCCCACTGACATTACACTGCAAAAATATGGCCATTTTCCCAGCTAAATTTAGATTTTGCAGTCTTGTGATGCTGCAGATAGAAGCATTGGAAGCTGTATGCAGGATGTGGGTTTCGCGGCCTTGATCTGTGGGAAAAAGGGGCTGCAGGTGGTGGTGGATGAAACCAGACCCCAAAGTAGGTAGTTCCCAGTATTGTCCAGTACCTATCCTTGTGTGCCATCTGTCCCATCTCTATCTCTATTCCCAGAAGAAGGCTTAGATTGTCTGCCTGATAATACCAAGGGTTGCATCAAATGACTCTTGTGAACTTTATGTCAGTCAAAGCATGGGGCATGAAATTAGTCTCATAACAAAGGCCACTGTCTAGCTCAGGACATTTTTGTATGACACAAATCTCAGAAACAGTTTTAAAATGCAATCTTTTTCATTTCTGTCAACTCAAAAACATTGAGAACAAAGAATGAAAATTGTTGCCTTTTCCTAAAATGCACAAGTCCTTATGAACACAAATCCTCTCACTCCTAATCAGTGCAAATGAGAAAGGAAAGGAAACCAGGCAATCTGGATCTTGCACACATTGTCGATCACCTGTTTTAAAAAAATGAGGATCTTGGCAGAATCTTGGGGTACTGATGGAGAGATGCAAAAGTGTCAAGCCAGCATTCTCTTTATAGGAGTTCCTGGGAGAAGAAGGAGACAAGAATTCCTCCCAATAGTTTTTCTGACCAGTCCTCAGAATTCCAATGTTTCTGGTTAAAAACTGGCTTCAGGGCAGTTGCTGTTGTACAGCTCTCAGTTGCCAAAGATTGACAATGGATGAGCTCCCAAGAGAAAGGAGCAATCTAGGACCAGCACAAACTCCTCAAGGGGAAGTATCCTCAGGACAAGGCAGGAGATTTGTACTTTCAGACTTGCAAGGTTCTGTTAATATAGCGTAACAATATAGTAGAAGTAGCTCATCTGGTCATGTTTCCTGTCTGGTTTACCTGGGAGGGCTGACAACAATCTTGCAAGTCTGAAAGTACAAATCTCCTGCCGTCCCTATTTACTGCCTGATCCTTAGGGCAAGACTTTATTTCCTTTGTCTGTTACTCAGTTGTGGGCTCTTCCCCGTTTTATCTGATTGTTCCCTAGGCAGCCTCTCTTCCCCACATCTTCCAAGGTCATTCTCACATTCCATTACATTATCCCAGCACTGGGGCGAGCATTCCCAAGGGCAAGAGAATAGGGAAAAAGATTTTCCCTTTTACCTGGCTTCCTCATGAATTGAGTTCCGGAAACCTTCCCCACCATTTGGGCTCACCTGTCTGTTTGGGGTTATATCCTTTTGACACTGTACAGCAAAGGAAAGCTGAAGTAAAATCGTAAGCACAGGTGTGGTCATGTGATTTTCCACTTAGCAACCACATCACTTAGTGACTGAGTTGCCAGTCCCAACTGTGGTCACTAAATGAGGACTACCTGTACCTATTTACTCTCCCTAATGGTTGACTTTGGGGGGATTATTTTATTCTACTTTTACTCTATTTTTTAAATTTGGTTTTTCAGTGATGCTTTTACAATTGCTGTGAACAGCCTTGGATTTTTTTTAAAAAAAGAAACAAGAGTTAGTCATCTTAATAAATAATGTATTTCCTTTTTGCTTGTACAATGCAAACTTAACTATCAAAAGATGGTGCAGTTCCACTAGCTTGGATTTTGAAAATAACTGCTATTCTCCCAGCCAGCAGGTAACATTTGGAATAATCAAAGCTTAGTACATCTCAGGGAAGAAGGATTGTGGCCTTTCTCACTTGAAATCTGGGACATGAACTCTACCTCACAAGAGTGGCAAGAATGCCAAATCACACATACCATAAAATAGAGGAGAGGGTTCCCCTTTATAAACTTAATTGTACCATTAACTGTTGGGATCTGAAGTTGCAGTGTAGAAGGTATTAATCTTTTCATAACATAGACTGCATTTAGCATTTTTATATAATTACATGATTTCACAGAGACCAACTCATTATCTTTTATTGCCCAAGAAAATGACTGGTACTTTTTGGCTTTATTCTTTGACCTCAGATTCCTTCCATCAGCCTTGATCTGCTTGAGTAGGCATGAACTAGGCATTCCTCCCCACTTCCCCCCAAAGGGATGCTATCTGCTAACAACCCATCTCTGGTGAAAGAATTTTCCTTATCAGGTATCATATGAGACTGACAAATATAGTGGATTCTCTGCAGACTGGATTCTGCAACAAGCTATTAGAATGAAGGAAACTGTTAGGTGGATCATCATGTTTCATGTGGACAGTTAGATTAGATTAATAGATGGTTTTTGGCTTCTCAGGCTTTTCTGTTTTTTGGCAGCTGTTTTGTTGCCCAGCCTCCATCTCCATACCACACAGTGAAAGATTTGATGAGGGAAAAGAAACTGTCTTGCTCCCTCATTCTAGGACCTTCTAGTGGAAGATGTGGCCACCTAAAATCGTACACAACCAGATGAGTACAATTGCTACCATCTTGATGCCATAAAAGTAAAAAGGCTATAAAATTGGCAGTGACTGTTTTAAAATAGGAAAAAAGGGAGACATCTGAAGAAATGGGTGTGGTTGCACAAAACTCTCTAATAAACTGAAAAACAAAAAGAACAACTTTAAAAAATGGAAAGAGGGACATCAGAACATCAAGGAGAGCTGGAGTCTATAAAGGTGTGGCATGGAAGGCTAAGATTCAGAATGACCTGAGGGTTTCAACAAATTCCAAAAATAACAAAAAAGCTAGATGCACAGTTACAAGATAGGTGGTATCAGGCTCAGAAGTAGCCAGGATTGCAAGAAGGATCTGGGCATCTTGATAGACCCCAGATTAAGCATAAACCAGGTGCATCTGCCAAAATGGCCAATGCACTCTTGAGTTGCATCAATAGAAATATGGTGTAGAGATATGTCAGCCCTACAAGATTAACCAGATCAAGAAACAGATGCCACATAGGCCTAAAACTATTTTTTATTAGAATGGCTATAGTAACAGAAACTTGTAAGCCTGAATGTCCATCCCCTCCTCCATCTTTTATCTTCATGCAAATTAGAGGGGTACCAGCCTTAGATGTTTTCATAAATCTCTATCTTCATATAGGCTTAAACTACATTTATCTGTTTGTTGCCTTGGTAACGGATTTTCCCTTTCTGTGTCAAGGCCATCCTCTCTACTCTCTACAAGATCATAGGAAGTAGTATTTCCATTCATTGCTGCACTGGGCAGACTGCACCTGGAATATTATGTCCAGTTCTAGGTGTCACAATACAAGATGAATGCTGAGGAACAGGAAAGAGTGCAAAGAAGATGGTAAAGGGCTTAAAGGGTAAATTGCATGAAGACTGGTTAAAAGAACTGGGCATGTTTAGTCTAAGTAAAAGAAGGCTAAGGGGAGACATGATAGCAATCTTCCAATACTTGAAGGCCTGTCACAGGAAAGAAGTATGGATTTATTCTCCATAATGCCCAAGGGCAGGACAAGTACCAATGAATGGGGACAAGTACCAATGAGTGGAAGTTTTACAGAAGGAGATCTAAACTTGAAATAAGGAGGAATTTCATGACTGTGAGATCTATTAAGCAGTGGAATAGCCTGCTTCCTGGAATCATGGGTACTTCATCACCGGAGGTTTCCAAGCAAAGCTGGATAGCCATTTGTCTGGGATGGTCAGAGGATTCCTGTCCTGAGCAGGGATTGGGCTAGAAGTCTTCCAAGGCCCCTTCCAGCCCTATGATTCAATGATTCTATGAAAACACTGATGGTTTCTTAGAAGGAATGGAGCTAGTAGTAAGTCCAAACCTATCCTCCATAAAGCCTTAGAAGGACTGTCTCTCTACTCTGATACTACTGCTGTTTGTAAGAGAATGTGCTGGCCAGTGCCTTCTTGCCTCAGACTTTCCTGACGCAATGCAAGGCAGCCTATATGTTCCTCTTAGTTTGCTTCCCTGGGCCTACAGCCCAGCTAGAAAAAAGGTAGCTATTTCAGCAAACCTTTATCAATGTGGTTATCTTACAATATGGTGAACAATCAATATTTTCCTTCTGGTGGAGATTCAGACTTGTTGTTCTATTTCCGTTTGTGGCAGCTTGAAATATACATATATTTAAATGTTTATGGCTGGCTGTAACCCAGTGTCTATGTTCCTTGGACAAAGGATGATGATGAAGCCCTTTTTGAAGGTTCGTGAGATCAATTTACTTCCAAAGGAAGAGGGTTATATGAGGTAAACTAAAGCATGAATTCCTCTCCAAGGGACAAACTGTCCTTCAGCTGACTTGAGCTGTCGAAGAGCCACAGGCACTGGAGGCTAGTCTGGCTGGGAGCATAATCCAAGGACAAAGTCTAAGAGAAACCCATAGTTCAAAGCACACTGAATCCCTCAATGTATTAAAGTTGATACGCCAGGGAACAGACAGTGCTCCTGCAACTTGAAGTGAAACCTTTTAAGCCCCCAAACCCTGCACAACCCTACTCATGAGCAGGCCTTTACTAATGAAAAGTCTTGCTTTTGCTTCCTCAGGGAGGCAGTTCTACACCTAGCAAGTTGACTAGCATCAGAAAATCAGTGGGGTGGCCTCTACTTCCCTAGGAGGCAGATGCAAATATGAGTTCCACAAAGGATAAGGACCACCATTGCCATAATCAGATCCAAGATTCATAAAGTTGTTGGCTAAGAATCCTTAAAATTACAGAGTATGCCGGTTGAGAATTCCGGAAACAGATGTCTCATACACACACATATACACACACAGGGTTGCTATGAATGAATGACTCATGTTTGTCCTGACCATATAATGATTATATGCACTCCATTTTTTATTTCATTGATTTGTTAGATTTATATCTTGCCTTTTGTACAGGAGCTCAATCTGGTGTACTTAGTGCTGCTTTCTCCTATTCCCCCTCCTCCAAAAAAAGAAAACACCCTTTGTGGTAGATTGCCCGATTGCACTAAGAGACAGCGACTGACCCAAAGTCATCTGCTAACCTTCTATGGCTTGCTCTCACAATTTTTGAGAAAAAAAATATATAATCAAACACACAAATATACCATCTGCTCTTCAAACCGTAACTTAATATTATATGAAAGGCTGGGTTACTTTGAGAAGCATGTAAATTTTGGAACATTCAAATGATTTTTATACATACACACATACACATTTTAAAAATATACAGTATACTGTATACTGACAATTGTTAAAGATTCTACTGACAATTTACTGGGCAAACACCATTACCACCATCAATCTGTGATTTTCATAATTGGACAAATTCTGATTATTTGCACCAGCACTGTTGAGCTAAGAACATTTAAGAGAGAAAGCTTAGGGACTGTCTTGAGGGGAAGGAAGGGAGGGAGGGAGGAAGGGAGGAAACATACATATGACTATATCTAGCCAGCCTTGGCTGATCTTGAAAAGCTAAACAGGGTTCAAACTGAATCATAAGTGGATGGGAGACAGCAAGGAATCCCAAGACTGGAAAATTGAAAAAAAAATCCCAGAAGAAGGCAGTGGCAAAACACTTCTGTACTGCTGCCAAGAAATCTATATGCTCAACTCAAATGAGACTCTATTTTTACTTATGTCAATTACACTTTCAGTGTCCTCTTGCTATGATCCAGTAAGCCATGGATCAATATACTACATAGTACAGAGTTTCTCCTCCACTTTTGAAACTACTACAAATTATCTATAAGCAGCCTGGAAAATACAGTTTTGCAATATTATGAACTAAATCACCATGGATCACTTAGTTTGTGAAGTCCCCATGTATTATCTCTTCCTTGCAAAATACCTCAAGTAAACATTCTAATACAGGCAGAGGTGTCTGTGGGTGTGTGTCAGAAATGGTGGGCACAGCCACACAGTCAAGCCCTCTTTCATGTGTATTGCACATGAGCACCACATGCAAAAAAGGCAGGGCTTCAGTCACACAGTCACAGCCATCATCTTGACTTTTTTGACACCCCCCACCCCCACCCACCTTGGAAAGCCCTGTGTGCAGATATGAGGAGCCATTGGTCAAGCATAACAGGAAAGCTCTCATGTCTCACCCAAATCTGAAGCAATCTGTTCATACCTGGCCAGGTTTTGTCCTTGACTCCCTACTGTAATTATCCCATAATTCAGGAAGGAAGAACTCCAGCAAATGTACGTGTACAAAATACCTTTTGAAGGATTGGAGGCCTGCTCTGTTTCTGTCTGCACAATTACTAAAGTAATAGGAACTATTTATAATTTTGCTAATTCTGTCACTATGCATCAGTCAGAAACCCATGAGGTACATCGGCTGAGAGTGAATGTGGCCATTTTCAATTTCTTCCTGCGCAAATACTATAGTTGGAGGCACTGTTTAGACTAATTAGAATTATGTCAATATAGACCAGGCACTGTGATTTCTAAGCCAAAATAGCATAGGAGTTTTTACAGGTTATTTGAGGTGAATATTATATGCTGTCTCCAACTGTTAATTTTTCAGAGTACAAATAGAAATTGAAATGCACTTAATACTCCCTCCTAAAAAGAATGTTTTATTAGTATGAAATATCCATATATGTGGATCTGTATATGTATAAATAATAGATAACATATACATGGCATGAGCAATTGAATTATGGATTTTTGAAATACCTATACATCAGTCATTTTACAATATATAAAAAAAGCAATAATAGGAAAGATTCTTTAAAAAAAGAATTTTGTACATTAAATGACAATTAGGCACAATAGGGGCACTTTATGTCCTGTTGTATTTCTGACTTACAACTTCAGTCAATGATATTTGCAGCTTGGCATAGTTCCTAACTAATTCAGAACTCTAGGAAAAAACAAATTCCACATAGCTTCTTAGCTTCTCCTCTTAAATTTGCCAGTGTTTCTTATCAACTCTTTGATAGTCTACAGCATAATTATACCCATAAAAATGAATTCCAGTATTTTAATGGAATAGCTAATCAGTAACACCTCTTTTTTCACTAAAAACTATTACAATTATAGACTTAGTGGACTGATGCATAATAAGGCTGTGCAAAGCTTCAAAGAGGTCCTTTAATTCAACAAATCAACTGAAACAGATTCTCGGATTGAGGTGGGGATCTGCTTAGAAGCAGCAAATGAAACCAGAAGGCTTCAAAGCACTTTGTAGTCTTTTGCAGTGTGTCTCAGATGGCTTTTTGTCTTCTTCTGGGTTGTTTACAGATGATATTCAATCTTGCATATAAGGAGAACTTGGAGTGATGGACTGTCCAATATTGACATAGTGGGTTTTAGCTTCTCCTAAAACTCTCTACCTATCAGAGTTTTGGGGGAGCAGCAAGGCTCACATCATTTGGGGCTTTATTCAATTTCTCAGCTTCCAGCTTCTTGAATGTGGTCAGTTACAAGTCATAATTTTGTTCTCTTCTGTGTTAAAGTCACACTTCTCTGCTGATCCTGCCAATTCAACTCTCCAGATTTTGAATTGTGCAGGTTTAAACCTCTTGACAATGAGTGAATGGGTGCCAGGCTAACACTTACAGGCATTGGCTAAAACTTTTAGTACTCTCAAAATAGGCAAGTCTATGAATGCCACTTTTTTTGTGCCAGCCCTTTTCTATCTGGTCATTTATCTCATGAAGTCAGCATGTTGTTTCTGCGGATGTATTTTCAGCAAACCTCAACCTTGGCACAACCAGGTAATGAACTGGTCCATCCAAGGAGGGTCCAAGCTGATCAGTAGCTATGTCAACCCTCCCAGCATCCCAGAAAACTCCATAATCAGTGAGAACAAATTGACAGAACTTAATAAAAACAAATCTGTGATTGTTCTTTAATGCTATAACAAGCCAAGGAAAGCAAGTGGAAAAATAAGAGCTTGCCTTTGAAGCAATTCTTGAAGTCAGCTCACTCTTTGCAGGACAATTTGGAAGCTGCCATCTTGCCCCTTCCTGATATCTCTGCCTTCCAAGAGGTACAGGAGGAAGCACTGAAGACATCCATCTGAAACTTGGCAGGGTTCATGCCTTTAAAGTGTGCTTTATATCTGCTATTTTTATCAGATTGTGCCAAAAATGGATTAGTTGCAGACATGTTGATGCTTCCCCATTATAACCTATGGGTGAGGTTTTTTTCCAACTGAATCTCAAAGCCGCTTGAGTGGAATCTATTTGCCCTTGCAATCATGAATGCAAACTCATATCAAATCATGATCTCTTCAGATCTCACAAATCCAGTTAAAATCAAATCAGGACTGATTTGCACCAGCCTAACACAAAATTATGTTCAGAGATTGAAGCATGTGTCGTGTTGCACAGATTTCTATTTGAGCATGGTGAATATTAGTGACTTGAATCTGAATCTAAATGATATGAAAATAGTTTGTAGACTCATGACAACTATCTGGATAACAGTCTTATATTAGACATTTCTAAAAACTATTAAAGTTTGTGCATTGTCATGTTCACTGTTCCAATGTTCCTGGTACATCGTAACGTTTCGCATTTGCCTGATACGTGATTGATCTTGGGAGGGAGGAGGATTCCTTTTCAGGGAGTTGTTATCTGTTGACTGCTGGGTTGGAATGTGTTTGGGTTATCTCATCTGTTCAAGGTTGCTTTCCCAGGATGTGTGGAAAACGGTTACCAGCACCTGGGAGGGGGGTGGTTGCTATGGCCAGGCGAGGGGAGGGATTATGTTTGGAGCCGAGGGTTTTTAGTTTGTATTTGGCGCGCTTTTAGTCATTCTCAGCTTTCTCTGTATTTGCATACTATTCCTTCAATAAATCAGATATCATTAACTACCTGCTTGTGAGTCTGAGTATATCAGGATAGGCAATCACTACATGCATGTGCAGAACTCAGTTATGCCTTTTTAAAAAAAAAAATAAAGCTACCTTTTTATGAAAGAGTGCATCTAATTGTTATAAGTCTCTGTGCAATATTACATGCCTCAACAATTAAAAAGGTATCAAAAAGGTCAACTCCAATGTTTAATGAACAGAAATCTGCTTCTGTTTTGGGATTTTTTTTTGCCTTCTGTTTTGTTTAAAATATATTGTTCAAACAAGGATGGAATTCAAAAATATGAAAGATAGAAAAATAAGGAAAGATAGTGAAATACAGATGATAAACAACAAATCTGAAATACCATAATGATTAGAAATTTATGATATTGTAAGATAGTGTCCATGTTCTAGTCAAACCCCAAATGTCCCTGTTGAACTTTAAACTGAAAATACTTGGTTAACACAGCCCAGGTGTTTTTTTTACTGACATGGGCTGCATTCTGGGCAATGATACTTGAGTGGCAAGCTTTGTTTATTGAGAGTCCCCCTACTTAAATTAGCTGCTCACCGGCAAAAGCAATCAAGGCTCAGAACCAAACACAGCTGCAGGCAATAGCATGAGAGAACCTCATAAAGTAACTCATAATCCCCGAGGCTCTCCCATGTGCTATCTACTGTCATTTGTCTGCAATGGCCCACCACATTCTATGGAGAAGTGTTTCTGAACCTTGGCCACTTGAAGATGTGTGGACTTCAACTCCCAGAATTCCCCAGCCAGCATGGCTGGCTGGGGAATTCTGGGAGTTGAAGTCCACACATCTCCAAGAGGCTAAGGTTCAGAAACACTGCTATGAAGGATGGGCAGGGCTAAGTGGGGCATAAAGTTGACATGAGAAATGACAATGTCTCAAATCCAATAGAAGGGTGTTCTAGGAGGTGACCGTCCTTAAAGCATTCCAGCAAAAAACACAGGAGTTACATTTGATCAAAGAGGCATGGATTTTTAATCAGATCATCAGTGCAAGGCTGACTATGTTACACCAAGCCCTTGTTTTGTGAATGGCTTTCCCAGTAAAGTGATTTCCCTTATCTGTATCTGTTTTATTTCCTTCTAGCCTTATTGTTTATAATCCTTTCCTTGATCCCCCCAATAGTATGATTCATGTACCTGATAAAGTAAAGGCAGTTCGTTCCATCCACAAAAGCTTATGCTAGGATAAATGCATTGCTCTACAAACTGCTGAGTCTTTGTAGTATGGGAAAAACTCTGGTTCAAACCTCAGTTTTATTTTTCAATTTTTAAACATCTTTGATTCATATGTGCTGCTGCCTATTGCATGTGCCTTCCAAATAAATTGCTTGCATGTTATAACAATATGGCTTATGAGCATTTGTCAAAGAGCAAAGTGAAAGAAGTTAATTAAATGTATTATTCAATAGCTAACAACAAATAGAAGTGACATAGCCTAGTACATTGATTAAATTTTCCTTATTTTCTTTGTTTCTCAAATACCTTGATCATTGTAAAACAATATAATTAGCTAATTATTAAAGCCAATTATGGCTGAGCCCCTGATTTTCTGAAATAAATGACACTGACACTGAAAAACTATATTAATATGTAAAATACAGCCTTTCTAACTTATTAACATAGCAATAGAACATACAGTAAATATGACAAACAAAAATTGCTGGGTAAAAGATGTCAAGAGAGAGTTGATTTTTCCCCAGTTGTATGATATTAGAATGTATTCATTCATTCTGGATTCAGAACTCAGTGCCTTATGCTGGAATGAAACTGATGATTACAATATTGCATCTAAATCAGTGTTATAAACTGTGTGCTGCATAAACCTTTATACTAATAGCAGATTTGTTAATCTGAATTTACCCAGGAGATTACTTTTGATGGCTCAGGACATATTCAGATATTTCATTGGTTCTCCCATGTATTTCACAGCTCATGGAAAGTGGCCTGTTGCACAGAGGGCTATGATTCATCTTCTGCCAATAGGATGCACCTTCAAACCGGAGATGCAATGCAACTGAAGTGAAATGCTTTAAAGAGGAGAAAATCTTACCTTGCATTTCATTCTGGGTATTGGCTGGAAGTGAAAAACATAAATTAATCTAGTTCATAGTTCTGAACAAGATCTATGATTGACTTCTTGTTTTTTAAAAGCAACCATTCTGCCTCCCCACAACCTGGATTGGGACCATACAGCTGGGTAAGAGGGGATTATCGAGATAAAACTCAATTTGAAAAATGTAATTTGGGCTGTTGGAGAAAATGTAGAAAGAAATTCCTGCAGGACCGCGTTATGGGCTGCTTCTGGGATTTTTGCAAAACTTGTTGAACTAGATCAACTGTGGTCAACTTTTATTTTGCCATATTCAGGAATTGGCTGCAGCTGGTACAAGAATGTGTGAGTCTTCCCATTAGATGTATTCAGTTAACACTGACATACCACAGGGATTTTAGCTAGATATAGATAAGCAGTTCACGCAAAATTAAAGTTAGTCATGAAGTAAGCTATTAAGGCAATTGGTTTGCTCTGCAATAGGGGCATGTTACCTATGAAAATGAAAGTTACAATTAGCTAATATTTCTTGGAGTGACTGATAGACTGTTGGGCACCAGCCAGCCTTGTCCCACTTGAGGGCAAGCAGCCAAAATTCAGGTGATAACCCAAGACCCAATAAGCTTTTCCACTTCCCCAGGTGGAAAAAATCTATAACAATGTCCAGCAATGACAAAAACATTTTGGCTGAGCTAACCATCAAGGAAATGAATGGTCAGGATGCTGCCGAGATTGGAGATTGTCATGTTCCCCGTTGCAAGGCATCCATGCATCACAACGGGGAACATGCCTTTCAGGAAGGAGGAAGGGATAGCCCTAATCCTTTAAGCACTCAGCCACCAAAAGCAATCAAGGGACAAAGGAGGTACACCTTTGCCAGAACCAGAAGGACCATCAAATAGATCGACGGAACTTCCACACATTACCCCGGGGCACGCACCTGCAACGGATAAGGAAGAGGAGACAGAAGAAACCAGCGGTGATCACCCTAATCACCCATCAGCAGACCGGTATTGCTTCCAGATCGCCCATCAGGGATCCGGATCCAATTCGTGGGACAATAGGGGGTGGAGGGAGACAAGGTCCGCCATGCGGGTATAAACAGGGTACCCCACTGCCACGCCCGCATTCCCGGCTTTTTGCACGTATGCACTCTGTATTCAATAAACGGAAATCCTTAGCCCGTCTAAGTGAGTCCGTGCCTTATTGGGTAACGAGGCAACCCTTACAGAGATCTTGACAGGACTATGAAGAGGCATTTTAATAGCCAGAAGACCAAGGAATGAGGAAATTCTTTCAATACTTTCTTATGCCCAGTATTACAGAAGAGTATAGGGGTAGAAAGGGTGGAGGGTAACCTGAGGAACTCAGTACACAGATCTTTCTTTCATAAATGTGCCCAATTAAAAATTACAAATTCAGCCATAGCGCTGAATTTCTCAAAATCTTTATTTTGTCTGTAAAACCCTGTAGTAAATCAGTTTCATGGTTAAATACAAGTTAGACAATAGATGTTGTCCCTACCCATTTGCTTCACTGCATACTTTCCATGCCAATTTACTAACAAACTCATTCTGATCCTTTCAAAATCCCTCTGATCTTCAACAAGTTAAGAAAATAACTTCAAAAACACATTTCTAAGAAATGCTTTTACATCTTCAAAGAAACCATGGTTGGCACCTATTATTTATAAGGCACTGAATTTATTAAAGTAAGAGGAATCCTCATCTGATACATTGGAGATGAGGTAATGACCTTTCAGTAAAGCTTGTCTAACCTAAATGAAAAAAACACAGTCAGAAATGAATTGATTGAGTCTTTCCAAGTGATGAAGAGAGCACAGCACATCTGTCTTGCGGTCATTATAAACATATGCATTCTGTTCATAAATTAAAAGGACATTTTCAAGGTTGCCAGACCTCAAATTTACCCTGCCTTGACAAGTGCTTCTGATTTAGAGGACTTACTGAAGTAGGTAATTAGTTCAAAGGACCTTGCACAACCTGTTCTAGTGGATATGTGTCTCTCAGTTTCTTGCTTCAGTCCAAATAGTGTTCAGTATCCTTTATTTATTTATTATTTAATTTTTAATTACCAAAAGAGGAGAAGGAAAAAAACACATAAAAAGTGCTTTGACAAAAAAGTGAAATACAACAAAGGAAAAAAAAATGTTAATATGGCATTATAACAGTACACAAGTACAATTCTATATATACTTATCTAATACAAATATTATTCAAGTACGTATATATTTCTAATAGATTTATATGACTATCATTTTTCTTAACCTACCGTATTTTGTATAAATGAGTCCCATATTTCATTATACTTGTCCATACAAAGTCTACATCTATAGGCAATCCATTCATAAGTAGCAAGTGCATTCAGGTCTTCAATCCATTGAATAAATGGGGCCTTATATTTATCTTTCCAATGCTGCAATATCAGTCTTTTGGCCGTAGTAAGGGCATAGAGAATCCATTTACATTGTCTGGTTGTTGGGTCCCATGTACTAGGTATCCAGTTCAAAATAATATTATCCTCTGAAAATTTTAGCATGTTATATAATCCACTATTTTCTCCCAAAACATGGTAAGTATGGGACATTGTAGAAAGATATGTTTTAAAGAAGCATTATCCTTATTACTTCTCCAGCAAAGTGCTATTTTTGACAATCCTTTTCTATACAAACATAATGGAGTCTAATAACTTCTAAATATTATTTTTTGTTGTGTAAGTCATAATTTGAGGTCCATTGACACTCCTGCTATAGAAATTAAAACACTTTCCCATTGTCTAGACAAATATAGGAACCTCTAATTCTTTATTCTACTCATTTCTTAACATCTGCATATCAAATTGATTTATTGATACCAAATATCTATGAAAACTAATAGTAAGTTTTTTAGTCTTAAAGGATTTAATAACTTGTTCTAGTATCTCAGGTATCCCATACTTGACAATAGGTAAGCATGATGATATAGCTCCAGATCTGGAAGACCAAATCCTCCCTCATTAATTGGTAACTGCATTTGCTGTAAAGATATTCTCAGAATTGAAGAACCCCATACAAATTTTCTAAACAAAGAATGTATTTTATGAAAGTATTTTCCAGGTATAAAAACTGGAATTCCTCTCAGAATATAAATTAATCTGGGAATAATGTTCATTTTGAGAGTGTTCACCTTTTCTCAAAGGGTGAGGTTTAATGACTCCCATCTATCCATATCTGAAGAAACCTCTCTCTATATTTTATTTATATTACCTGTTACTAAGTCATATCCTTTGGTATACACATACCTAAATATTTATTGGATTTAGTACAAATACAGAATTGATATTCCTTGTATCAGTATCCTTGAGTGGATGCAAACAGGTTTGCAAGTCCCACAAGCAAGCAGCTTCTAAGGAGTGCTTGGAGTTCTCTGTGAGCACTTCACTTTACTTGACTTCTTTCCAATTTTACATGTATTCAAGGACATTAACTTCTTTTTGGATTGCCTAACTGACTAAAAAGAGTATTGCAGCAAATCTGCTTTAGAATGTGGTTGAATGAAATGCTTTGATGGCAATGCTGATTATGAGAAGGATGGCAGGGGCCCCTCCCTTTTAAAGAAGATTATGTGCCTATGATGTGCAACAATCTAGGAAGAGTAAGAGGGCGGGCTTTATTGATTTAAGGCCATTTCATACTTTGACCACTGTTTGCTAGCTGTTTTCACTTTCTCTTTCAGTTTTGCAGTAGATATTTATTACGAGTGGGACTGAATCCAGTTTACAAAAGAGGGCACTGGTTGTCTTGGCTCCAGCTGTGTACACTCATGTATCCCATACATTATTCAAAGACAATAGTGAAATAGAAATATTAACCAGGATGCCCCAAACATATTCCAGGCTTTTAAAACTAAGTGAACATTAGTTATTATTGAGAAAGCCTTGTAGATTTTGTCTACAACTAAAATTGGGTCGAGAGAAGAGGGTGAACACTTGGGCTGGGGATGAGAAAGTCATGAAAATATGGTCTTTAAAATCATTACTGGGGCATATTTGTGCTATACTTAGAAGGATTTGAAGATGAATCCATTGTCCAGAATTTGGAATACAGCTTGTTAGGAAATGTTGAAAAGATTGTATCTGGAGCAGTTGGTGCTTGGAAAATAAAACAAAAACAAAAAACAAACAAGGGAAAGCAAAGACAGAAGGAGAGATCCATCCATTCCCATTGCACAGAAGGACTAATTGTAAAAATCTGGTCCAAATCAAATGAGTTCAAATCAAAAGATGGGCTGTGATGCATGTATTAAGCATCTTTCTGCAAATGACTAGCCATTTACAAAAGGCCAGGAGGTTTTGTCTTATTTTAAAATTTCTTTTCTTTTCTTGTTTCATTTTATGTGGGGTGTAGATAAGAAGAAAGTTGTTCCTGCAGGACCTGGACCACTCTGACCTTAGGACTGATTTTTACCCCTCCTCCTCAATGTTTCTGAGTGGGTAGTAGTAAAAGTGATTGGGGATAGATTTGAACCTGCTTCTGAGGGATTGGGGCAGTTCTACACCCATCTGGGCTGGATCCAGGGACAGCTTCTCTAGGCAGGGGACCATCACTCCTTCTTTCAGGGTGAGTGACATCACTCCCTCTCACAGTGAGGTGTTAACCACCTTCCCAATCCAGTCAGTTATTCCCCAACTCCCCACCCAAATGAGCCAAGTAGAACAGAGGTCAATGTCTCATGTGGCAGAGCTTATATGATGGTAATTGGGACCAGAATTTCCATTGCTAAGCAACGTGATCAGAAAGTGTGACATCATATGACTACGCCACTTAGCAATGGCAGTTCCCACATAGTCATTAAGCACGATGTCATGTGGTCACCATTTGTGACCTCCTACCAGCTTCCCCATTGACTTTGCTTGTCAGAAGCTGGCAGTGAAGGTCACAAATGGTGATCACATGACCACAGGATGCTGTGACCATCATAAGTACAAGGACCACTATAAGTACCACTTGTTCAGCGCCGTCGTAAGGTTGAATGGTCACTGAATGAGTGGTCATTAAGCAAGGACCACCTGAACTGCCTAGCATCCTGTCAACTTCCTCAACATCCACAGGATGGAATGAATCCCCGATCTCATCACAAGACTCGACCTCTGTCATCTCCATAGATCCTACCCATGAGAAGTCAAGACCTGAGTGAAATTGAGCAAAGTTATTGGCAAAATGTTGCTTCCAACTCTCACAGCAGCCTGTGAGCAGATCTTGCTGAAGCTCCAGGAGGGCAAGAAAAGATTCTGCCATGCAGCAAAGAGGGCAGGAAACAAGCAGAATCCTTAGTTTGTCCTTACAATCCAGTGAAGTCACTCATAACCTACCATCTTAGGACCAGCACCTCAGGATACCACCAGATTACTGTTACCGCTCTCTTTTACCCTGGCATTGTGGTTGATGCAGGACCTGAAACCCAGGATGCCAATCTTAGAAAGGGCAACATTTCTGGCTTTGCCTAGCCAGGTTTAAATAATAGTACCTTTTCTTTTTTTCACAACTATTTTCTTTCTCTTCTGCTTTATTTACTTAGGAAAACCTTTAATTGAGTACATATTGTCCCATAGCAACCATTTGTTCTTTTGTCCACTGAACAGAGCAGATTTCTATCCATTTGCAGGAGGGTGAAGGAGCAGTCTGCATTATCTGTTTGCCAAAAGTATTTTGAGGAGACTTAGACTAAGCAGGCTAAGATTCAGGGTGAGGGTTGGGTCAAGGAGAGGCAATGAAACACAAGTGCTTGCTGGGCCAGGTTACTCTGGGAGGGCATAAGGAAGGATGAGTGAACTCTGGGTGGCCGCTGCTCTGGCACTTATTTTAGAAAATGTATCTGGATTGTGGCAGTGGTACACATGAGTATGCAAAAACCGTAATCACTGCAATTTCTTTTATTCCTATTTTTAAACCTATAATTGGGGGACATATGCCTATTTAGGTAAGTACCAATTCCTGTGGTTGTGACATTAATTTTTATGTGCTTTCCTTCTTCCCCTCTGCTTTCCCTTCTTCTTTACCTCCCCAAGGTTTTTTTATGTTCAGGACTGGAAGCATCAAGTTTATATATTATATTATATTATATTATATTATATTATATTATATTATATTATATTATATTATATTATATTATATTATATTATATTATATTATATTATATTATATTATATTATATTATATTATATTATATTATATTATAATATTATAATGGAGCTAATAGATGAAGGGAAAGTCCTTTTAGTATATATGGCAGGCTGCCAAATAAGAAATAAAGATTCAGAGGTTTAGTTCTCAAATTATGAGTCTCATTTCCCTTATGAAGGCGTGCACTTTGCTGAGAAAAGCTCTTTGCCTCCCACTCCAAGCAGCGTACAGATCTCAATATCATAGTAATTAAAGTGGGTGCAGTTTATCATTGATCAAGCATACGATGAGGCAAGGAGTTTCCAGTTGACTTTGTTTCCATCAAGCATCGCACACAGTGTTTTCATGATGTTGTCTCATTTCTCCGCCCTTTCCATGTATCCCTTTCCAAAACTGAAAAGGGAGACCTTGCAGTAAAATAGGGAAGGAGAGAAGATGAGGAACAGCAGTTGGGTTGGACACTGAGCCAAGTGAAGAGATGATGTACCTTTTATGGGAGTACAGAACCTACTGGAGAAGTGTATGGGAAAGGAAAGAGGCACATAAGATCAAGCGTACTGATGCTGATGGTATTGCCAAGACAAAAGGAGGAGGTTTAACCCAATATAGATATGGGGAGGGGAAATTTTCCTTCAGCTGGAGCTGAAGTGAACAAGATACTACTGGAACCCAAAGTGAGCTGAATAAAGCTGAAAGAATTATACCTGAACAAAGTTAAAACACTGAGAAGCCGAAGAATCAAAGGAAAACAGCACCCTGACTGAATTTGCCTGATGCTGTAGCAGTTGAAGCTACAGAGAAAGGCCATGTTAAGGCCAGAAAGTGACAGCCCTAAGTATAATTCCTTTTAATACTCCCTGCCATATTTTCTTTGATCAGTAAAAATGAGATAATAGTTCCTTTTAAAGTATTTGGATTTTCTCATCTTGTAAATGCTAAACATCATACATAGCAACTTATCATTAACAATCTACTGGTAGTAGGGGAGAAGCTAAAGAATATTCTTATGTTTCCCATAAAAATTAGGGCGATTTGAAAGTGCTACATCTGCACTGTATTTTTCAAATATTTTCAGTCACTACTTCTTGTATTCTATCCTTAAATTCCTATATAGAAATCTGCCCAGCGTCTTTCTTCAAGGAAACCATAAGCATCATTATACTTCCATCTTAGATGTTCTTTAGACTGTTTAAAGTGATCACAGTTTTTTAGTACTAACTTGTTTGAATAATTTAGGGAATGTTTTTAAATACCCTCTTCCAGATCTCTGAATGACTTACTATTTCTTGGAACTATCCACTAATGTTCCTTCAAATAACACCACCAGGTACAGCTAGATGGAACTTTGCTCAGAAGTTCCCTGTAATTAGAGAATACTCTGGTGAAGGTAGAAAAAGTAGAGCAGGGGAGAACTGCACTACATTTGTTCCCCTTGAATGTAGATTCATGCATCCTACCTAGTTGTTTTTAATGATGATTTGTTGAACAAACCATAAGGGTTTGGATCATACCTCCTTCTAAGCCATAAACCATGTTTTCAACTATTAAGGATCAGGTTCACATAAACCCAAACAGAAACCAAATCACTTTTTGACCTAATTCAGTATATGAACTATGGGATCAAAAAGTTGGGTGCAGTCTACTCAGCCATTTAGTTCAATCTCATGATTAATAGAGGAAATCAACAGAGCAAGCTTCCCTTAGAGATTAATGTACAACCTTTCTTTGAAGATTTCTAATGCAGAAGTGGAAAGCCCATCACTGTTCTAAGCAATAGGTGTGGCATTGAACAGCTCTTAATATTTCAAAGTTGAATGTACTTAATAAGGAGAAAAATAGCTATTGAATGTACTGAATAAGGAGAAAAACAAATGAAGAGGGCAAGCAACATTTCTCCTAAGTTGAACATATATGTGGTGGCTATGGCCCACCATGTGATGAATGAATATTTAACAAGAGAGGGGGAATTAATGGGAGTAACTTCTTATATTTTGGGGGTCACAGAAGCAAAAGGAGCTTGACTCTTTGTGACTTCATGGACATATCTGTATAGTATTCTTTTCTACAATATGGAATTGGTTCATCACTGCCTTTGTCAGGATTTCCCCACCACCACCACTACCAAATTTCCCAGTTTAGCCTACAGTCCTGGGATTTCCTCTAGTCTCTCATTCAAGTTGTACTAAAGCTCAACTCTGCTTCGCTTGAGCCCAGACCAGGTCAGCTGAGAGGTGCCATCAACTGAGCCTGCACACAAAATTCCCATAAGAAGGCAACCATGTTTACAGACTTGAGCGTCCCAGTTCCTTCCTTTATTCTCAATTGATAATATAATGCACTTAAATAAACATACTTTTTTATTTCAGCTGGATAGTGTCCAGGATAGCTAATAATAAAATTATCAGTCTGACAAATAAAACATAACCCTTATCATAGCATAAAATATTCAATTTTATCAAGAGTTCATGAGTTGATTCATACTTCATAGCAAATTATCTGCTTATCAACTGAATATGACAGGAGGACTGATAATATATACCCTGTGTTGCATATTCAGAAATGAAGTCACATCAAACAGCAAAAACATGGTGGAAGATTAAAAGTCATAAAAGTCTGGGTGCTTCAACAGTTCCATTCCAAAATATTTCAGTCCATTCTCTAGGAATTCAAGAACGGCCATGCTGCCTTTCCACAAGCAATTGTGCTGAAGATCAAAGGTAAAACATCAGATTTCCATAATCTCATTAATGGAATAATATAGTATTGAACAATATAGTATTGAACAAGTACAAGTGAAGGGAGGGGCATGCTCTGGCACTGTCCCCTTTACTTTTCCTATGTGAACAATTCCTATTTAAAACCCAGAAAAGCCACTGATCTAACTGAGAATAAGCAGTTTCCTCTATATCCAAGGTATCTTTTGTATTTATCCACAAGCTAAATTTCAGTTTTCCTAAACATTCTGATTTGCAAAAAGAGTGATGAGTGATGCTTAGATCTTCATCAAAATAGGAAGTGGCAAATCTGTGTAGTAACACAAATGCATATTTAAATTACAATTTTACACATTGGCAATGATGACAACGATGACGATATCAAAACTGCATCCTGAAATGGATTTGGATAGATAATTTTTTGAGCCAAAAACTGATGGAATATAGGAGCAGTGGGAAATTAGGGAGTAATTAATTTCCAGTCTGCATATAGAATTGGGAGCTGCTAATCAATCTGCTATTCATCTGATATGTATAAAGATCCAACTGGTCAAGCATCCTTAGTTTCAGAAGTTTAACTGAAGTGCAGCTGGATGAAGAAGACAAGAACAAGTAGGGTTGTGTTCTCAGTGTGGCACCCTCCAGATACTTTGGGATTCAATCCCAGAATTATCAGTCATTTCACTAGACTGACTGGGCTTTCTGGAAGTTGCAACTCCAACACACCTAGAGAATACCAGCTTAGGAACAGCAAGTGACATCTCTTTGTCTCCCTCCACTGTTGGAATGCGAAAGCAGAGACCAGTGTCTCTCAACTTTGGCAACTTTAAGATGTGTGCACTTCAACTCTCAGAATTATGGGAGTTGAAGTCCACACATCTTAAAGTAGCCAAGGTTGAGAAACACTGGCAGACAATCCTCCCTCATCAATGCTGCTTCCTGCTTCTCAGTTTGCTCTGGGGGAGTGGGGGACTTCCCCAGCTTGTGGGAGCATGTAGAAACTACAGGGGAACCACCCCAAAGCCTTCCTGGCTGCCCACAGTCCCCAGTCTGAAAAAGCCCAGTCAGCGTTCCTTCCTGATGGTCTTCTCTTGGGATTTAACTAGAACATGGGAAACCCAGAAGGCTGCTGAAGAGATTGTAAATGGATATATATGCCACTCTGTCATCTTGTAACTAAAGGGGTACAAGAGCCCCACCCTCCACCATGAGAATTTCATCAGGATTAGGCATGGCCATGATTGCAGAGTGTTATCTCTGTGGTCACAATGATGCAAAGAGAATCAGTGTCTTATTCTAGTGAAGAAAAGCATCATCTACTTGGTCTCCTTTCCTTAGCCAAGTAAAGTTACTAAGCCCTGGTTAAAGTTTAGAGACAACAGCCATGTTAGGAGCATTTCTCAGGACTGAGATGAAGTAAGGAAGCGATTGTGAGCATCTGAATTTATAAATGCCCATGACATGCCTCTCTTAGTTACATAGCACTTGTTTTTAGTGTAAATTAAAAGGCATTCTAAAAGTTGCTTATAACAATACAGGAGAAATAAGAACAAGAATCAGCATGTTAAATCTACCTCTTATACCCAGTCTTAGATCCCAAAGGATTTCGGCTATGAATATGAGGGAAGGAGTGGAAAAAAACCAACCCTACTTGTTCCTGCCTTCTTCAACTCATATGGTAAGTAAGGTTTAGGACACCTGAAGCAAGTTTATATGTTTGCCATAATTTTTGCTTTGTTTTTGAGTTTTCTGCACTTCTCTTGTCTAGGGCTGAGTTGAAATGGATCAGGTAGTGTGGGGAACCTGCACCTTAGTATGAAGCCCAAGGTTTGGTGATTTTTCACAACAGACTGGTAAGAAGTGGGAGGAAAGGAAAGGAAGTTGTATGCCATCATTATTTGGGTTGCATAACCCATGATTTCTTAGGATACTTTTTGAAAGAATCTCCTAAATTTTCCATCTTGTTTGTAAAATGGCACACAAAATAAAGTTATTGAAAGAACCAGGAAGCAATGAGCTAACACCATAGGAAAGAAGAAGAGGAATCACTTCTTTAACATATCATCATGTTGATCGTTATCAAGCAGACTTTTTTGTGGATCAAAAGAATAAATGAAAATATATTTTAGCATTATGTTATTTGAAGACAATGTGTTTGCCCTTTAAAACATTTAGTTCTTTTGTCTTCAAACTAAAGAAATAAATCCAGTTAAGGTACAATGTCTGACATTTTTCATAGATTTCAGCATTTAAGCTTTGGCCATAAATTTATGCTTTAAGATCAGAGAGAGAATGAATGTGAATTCATTTTAGCTAAAAAGTCAGAGTAATGGCTTATCTTTGATTTCTCATACAGGCATCCTGAAATTTTCAAGGTTATTAATACACTACCTACGTCTATTGATGTCAAGCATTCTGTTTATCTGTATAAGTAAACTCAGATTAGTATGCATGTGTAGCTTGATGACAGTTTGAGAGATCTGTTCAAATAGGTTTGGCACATGTAAAGTAGATGTATGCCTACTTTACTCATTTGGGGAATAATTACTTTAGATTTCTAATTTGGGGAATGAGTGGCTTTTATCCTTATTCAGTCTTACAAAATAATGGTGAGCCATTAATTCTGGTGAGCATAACTAACAAAAAGTATAGGAAGAGAAAGGTAGACATGCGTATTATTTTACTGTATTTGTAGGGGGGGAAAAGGCACCCTAGTCCTATTAGGAGGCTAAACAGGAGGGTGTGGAAATGCCATTTGCCAAATGATGAGTAGAAAGAGGCTTGATGAAAATATGTTATTGGACTACAATTGGGCAGGAGAAGCTTAAGTGAAAATAGTAGATCTCAGAGTGAAATTAGAGGAAATAAAGCAAAACTGGTGGTATTTACCTGCATTAGAGAGAAGGAAATGAAGAAAATGTTCACTTCTAGATTGATTCCTGGAATTTTAAATGTAATATTGCATGTATACTACATACTAGATGAAGGGTCAGCAACTTTTTTCAGTTACAAGATCCATTCTTTAGTTTTGGGTAGAAGTACATAGAATCAAGGAAAAAGCTAAAAATATTTGTCAAGTTTAAATGTAATTAAACTGAAATTAAAATACTTCCCATTAATGTGTCTATTACTATATCCCCCAATCTAACAAGGGGCTACAACAGTACACCAGAACTCCATGGATTTTGAGTGACATTATTTGGGAGGTCAAGAATTGGAACCCTGTTCATTTTAGCTTAAGGGGCAACTAAAAAAAAAATTACCTGAATTTACTCATGATTCAGCTTGGCTGAATCCAATGCATGTTCTTATTTAGGAATTTAAATGATAAAACCAGCACGCATAAATGGCCTGGAAATGGACTTGGAACCAGATAACAAACTAATGGCGTAATATAATCATACCAACCCCATCCAGACCCTGTTAGCAATTCTGTTGTCCTATTTTGGACTAGTTGCAGTTTCTGGACCATTTTCAAAGGCAGCTCCATATGTAACACATATCATCTACTAAGCATTCAAGCAAACATCCCTGTTTTAAAGTATTTTTAAATTCTGTTTTATCTCAGCAAGCTTATGAAGATATAAATACTAGCATTAGTAGCATTTCTCTGAGACAGGAAAGGCAGATTTACTAGCATGAAAGACTGCAAGGAACTCTTTGCAAAATATAGTCACGATTGCATTTTCACTATTTGACTTACCAAAGCTCTCTGAAATATATTTAATAAAATTATTGTACAGAGAAGAATATTAAAGAAATAAAATGGGAGGAATAAATTAATTCAACAGAGTGGATGAAACGTACGGAATGATTTGTTGATATTTAAATACACACACATACACAACACAAAAGGACATTCTATTAAAAAGGCCTCTCAGTAAAACAATTCTGCTAACAGTTTTCAAACCCTGGAAGCAAATTGTGGGATCTGTTCAGCTTGTATATGTGACAGATCATAAGTCACTGTTACTTAAAGTTGAACATCTACAGCCAGTGTGTATTGTGTAGCAAAATTTCACTCTCACCCTACTGTGTAGAAATGAAAGGGTTCTTCCAAGCATTGTTTGCAGAAGACAGATTACTTTTCTTACACTACATAGGAAATAATAGAACTTGCTTCTGATAAAAAAAAAACAGTCCTCACTTAATGATAATTGGGACCAGAATTTCCATTGCTAAGCAATGTGGTCGTAAACTGCAACAACATGTGACCACGCCTCTTAGCAACAGAAATTCCAGCACTTCAGGTTGCTGTCCTTAAGCCAATCATTGCAAATTGTTAAGCGAACATGTCACATGGTTGCCATTTGCAACCACCTGCTGACTTCCCCATTGACTTTCCTTGTAGGAAGCTGGCAAAGAAGGTTGCAAATGGTGATCACATGATCGTGGGATGCTGCCACATCGTAATTGTGAGCCGGGCACCCAAGCACCCGGATTGTGATCATGGGACTGCGGGGATGCTGCAACCAACTTAAGTATGAGGACCAGTGGTAACTACCACTTGTTCAGCTCTGTTGGAAGTCTGAATGGTTGCTGAATGAGTGGTCATTAAATAAGGACCACCTGTATTTATATGATTTTAGGCAGTCTCATTCATACTGATAAAAACTACATTATATTACATCGTTGCATCCAGCCATGCTGGTTAGGGAATTCTGGGAGTTGAAGTCCACACAGTTTGAAGTTGCCAAGGTTGAGAAACACTCCCTTAAAGCCACAGAGGGGAAACGCTACTAATTTGATATGTACAGTTTGTCAACATTGGATTTTTTTTTTTACAGAGAGGCAAGGAAGGAAACACATAAGTAATATGGTCAAATGTGGTGTATGTGTGTTTATAATATAATTTTCCAGCCCCCATTTTCTCTTTTATGTTTCCACTTTCCTTTTCTTAAAAAAAAAATAATTACCATGCTCATTAATTCTGAAGTTACATCATAATGGTAATGCACGTGTATGTAGGCACACTATGTCTTTTGTTAATTAGTTTAATAATTTTTTTAAAAGGTTTGTTGCAAAGGCTTCTATAATATCTGCAGTTTTCATAGATATTGTTCATTAGGGGAATTACTGAATCTTTTCTCCCTTGAAATCTATAAAGACATATTTTATCTATACTAGATATTTCCATCCATTCATTTTCCCTTGGGTGCTTATCTTCTAGGGCTGTGCAAAACTTCTGTGGGTGCACAAACCTCCCTCAAAGCTGGTTCACAACCAATTGAACCTCCTGCTTTTAAAGTGAGAGGTGAAGCTGCTTCCTTCATTGCCTCATTCCCTTACTCACTCTGCCTCCTCTGGCATGTTCCATGGCCAGGAGAGGCTTCTGCATGTGAGCCACACATGTTCAGAGCCTATTCTGGCTAGGGGACATGTTGGTGAGAGCCAGCTGGAGAAACACAGCAACTCATTGCAGTGAATAGCAACTGCCTCAAGGAAAACAATACAGCCTCTAAAGTGCAGAATGCCTGCTAAGACAAATTGTAGCTGGCCTTCACAGGGCTATGTTCTTTCTCTGTCACTCCAAAAAAAGATCCAAATCCAATCACTTTTTGGCCTTTTCATCACTTGCAGACCCGATTATGTTTTTAAAATAGGCGGTAAGCAAGGGAATAAGGATTACTCAATTTTTTCATCATTTTTAAAGTTAAGAAAATAATGTCAGCTTTCCCCCCCATTATGTTTAATGACACTGTTTCCCCTCATTTGCCAAGGTATCTTTGTTAACTACATACCAAAACTGATTCAGCCTTGCAGCTTCATTTACATCCGGCAGCTGTACCTCTGGGCCTACTACTGTACAGACTTAGCCTCCTCCTGGCAGACTTGGGGCATACTTGCTATTCCTTCCAAGCAGTCTTCCAACACATCTGGAAAACACCAGGTCGGGAAGGCTGCTTTAGCTTTTCTATTATCTATAAAACAGAGAATGTCAGGTCTACATTTCCCACTGGTCCAAGAGAGAACGATGGAATTAATCTATCAGAAACAGCATGATAAGATCATCTGTGTTTTTAGTTTTGCCTACGCTGTCCCCTTGCCCAATATACATTGCACAACGATTTAATAAAGTGGTCACATTTTTGCTTGCTCACTCACTTCATATTACTAACATTTCGGCCTTGCCTTGCATGCAGTTGGTGAGAGTGAACAGTTGCCTTCATGTTAATCTAATTAAAAGGATGTGTGGGAATTAGCTTGTTAAACACAGGAAACATAGTTCATGCTCACTTCAAAGAGAGGACAACAATGTGCGCTTTGAATTTCAAAACCACTCTCTCATCTTCATTTTACTTGTCCGAGACTTGGGGCTAAGATGCTTTTTTGCTGGAGAAATCCAGATTGCAAAAGACAGTTGTAAATGCTGAAAGGCTAAAATGGGAATGGCTGGAGCTTTGAATACAGTAATGTTTCCTCTTTTGAACGTGCTCAATCAACCACATTCCCAAATTCAAAATCCCACACTGAATTAGAAATAAAGATACAGCCAGGGAACAAGGAAGTGCTCTTTTGAATGAGGAATCATGTTCTATTTGCCCAGAAATCCAAGCTATTCATTCTGTGATATCCCTTCTATAGTAGCAGTATAGTTGGGTTTAAGTTTAGAAAGTGCCAGCACATTTAAGGTAAACTGCAGTCCAATGAGATCACTGCTAGTAAAGTGCAGATTCCGGACCTTTGGCCAGCTACTCTTAGTTACATCCAGTTACCAAGTCCTCACCTCACCCTATTGTTAAGGAATCATTTCCTGACCAGCAAGATCAGCTTGTTTGTGAAAATTATGGGGAAAAAAAAAACTTTTCAAACCAAGCCAAGCCTCTCACTCTCCTGCCACACTTCATGACTGATGTCCAGACTGGTATTTAACTTCCTAGCAAGAGAGTCTTGTGAAACCTTGTTATATTTCACATACTTGCTAATTAATTCCTGGGCTGATGGATTGAAAGATGGTGCCACCTCGTGGGTGCCTCTAAATCCTGACCTAGATTCGTAATCTTACTTTACTGGGAGAGGCTAATTGAACAGCTTGGTATGATAACAGGTAATAACCTATCATCTTTTAATCCATATCTTAGGATGGGCGAGTAGTTTGGATGGAGACCTGTGTAACAGCCTGTTCACTTGAGGCCTAAATCTCAGTCTCACATGGCCTTCTGCAGGAGTGGCCAATTTTGTGAAGGCTAGGGGGTATTTGAAGAGTTTGAAGGAGATCATGTCTATAAAAGTGGGGCAAAAATATTTAAATGAACAGGTGTGCATCCTTGCTGCATGCCATGTCATTACTTGCAATGGGAGATTTGTGAATATCGCATTCATTTCCATCCAGCCTCTCTTACATTACAGTGTTAAATTACTTATGTTCCAGCAAAGGAGAGATGGAGGGAGCTCTCATTTCTTGCAAATCTAGCTCACCCTTTCTCAACCTTTTGACCCTGGAGGAACCCTTGAAATATTTTTCAGGCCTCAGGGAACCCCTGTACATTCAGGCTCAATACAGGCCAGAAGTTCAAAATTATTATATTTGTTTCATGCGTAGGCCTGTATATATGCATTAACTGTGTTCTTAAACTAAAAATAAAGAATGAAACTTACATCTTTATAATGTGAAGTTGCCCAAATTTAAAAATAATTTTTTAAATAAATCGTGATCTCCCAGGGAATCCCTAGTAACCTCTCGCAGAACCCTAGGGTGCTTGGGAGGAGCAAGGACTGGTATTTTGTGTGTTCTGTGCTGCATCTGCATGAAAAAAAGATTGTCACCTTCATATATTGCATTAAAAGCACTTTTCAGTTATCTCTTTAACCACCTTGTAGATTAGATCAGTATAATATCCCCACCTTGCAGGCAGAGATCTGCTGAGAGATAGCAGCTTGCCTAGAGCTAGCTTTTATCTTCACTGGGTGGACACTATCAGGTTCAAAGTTGGAGGCCAAATTAAATTATCATTTCTCTCTTCATAGGTTATTTTTCTCACTGTTTGGTAGTTAAAAAGACCAAAGGGGAGACCACAGTTTGGACGAGAACTAAGATGGGGGCGGAGGAAAATGTAACCTTGTCTTAGTATATGCAAATCCCCACAATTTCCTTCCAAACTGCTATTAGCTGCAGAGGATGAAATGAATAAGTACATTCAAATACATTATTTTTCATCTCTGAAGTTAATATTGATTTGGGGAGTGGGCAGCAGGGAGGATTTGCTAGAGGAGACCAGCATGAGGAAGGGAGAGGTTATTTTTCTTTTTGGGGTTATGTAAAGGTGGTCACTACTAGGCGTGAAAGGGCCAGTCACTCTCTCTCAGCCCAGCTCACCACACAGGGTTGTTGTTGTGGGGAAAAGAGGAGGAAGGAGTATTAGGTATGTTCGCCACCTTGAGTTATTTATAAATATAATAAAGGTGGGATAGAAAATAATTTTAAAAAGCCTATGGTGTAGTGCAGTGTGTGAACACAGCCATTGGGGATTGTTCAACAAGCCATGATTAAAGGAAACCATGTTTTAATGCAATATGTGATCCTAGCCAATAATTGTACTGGGTCCCAGAGAAAAAAAGTAACAGTCTCTAAAGTTTCTTTATAAGAGTAGTTTAGCTCTTCCAGTTTTTATACATATTCTTGTGAACATATTTTGTTTGAATACATACATTAGTTTCTGTTCACTAGTTTGAACAACCTGGAATGTAAACATAGAATCCTTCAAGTTGCTTAGCAAGCAAAACTATACCACTTCTCTGGAATGCATTTGAAATCTTTAAGGGGCTGTTTATATATCTAGATAAGCTTTACATTTTCATTATTAAAACTACATTAAGAAGCTGATAGGAGGAAATGAAAGTCAAAGAGGAATAAAAACATTTCAAAGGGAATGCTAAATACCAATGGCACAGTATGTCAAGATGGAGAAGCATTAAGAAGATGCGAAGACTAAAAGGCCCAGCCAAATGCATAAAGCCTTTACTAACATAGTAAAAATCTAAACAGAAATTCTTAGAACATCAGTTGTCCAATAATAAAACATCCATGGGAGAAATACAAGGTAAAGCCGCCTGTAGACAGAGTTGCTGAAAACTCTTCTTCATCTCTTCCCAATTTATGATGTGTGGTGGCTATGGACATAAAACAAATGCCAATTGTTCAGGCTCTGCATTCCTTAGACTAGTGGTTCTTAAACTGTTTGATTCAATTGCCCCTTTTCCTAGTCTCGAATAAAGTCATTACCCATCCACTCCCAACGCCCCCCCCCAATCTCTGTACAAGCATCTCAGCAGCAGCAGTCCCAACTCAATCCTTGACTCAAATACAAGCAATTACAAATTGTTCTGTTACCCCCAGGATATACTCAAATTACCACCTTGGGGGTAATTACCCCCATTTCTGGAACCACTGCTTTAGAGTGTGGTATTAAAAGGCAAAAGAGAGGAAATGGGAGCAGACTACAATGTCTTGCTCTGGCTCTATTTCTTATTTATTTATTTATCGCAAGATGGGCATGATGTTTAATTTTGTGTGCTTTATTATATTGTTATGACTGTGCCACCTTGGTCATTGAGTAATAGAGGAAAGGAAGAGTAAAGATTATTTTGATAATAACCGAATGAATGGACAAATTATTGAACATGCTTGTGTTCAATCGATTGTCCCTTGTTTATCCATGCCTCAATTAGCAGGGTGGCTCACCATAACTAGAAACTTACAGTGACAGAATCAAAAGCTTGTGATATCCATCTTTCACTGCAATGATGGAAAGCCAAACTGCATACAACCTCAAAACTTTTTGCATGTATATTATAAGTATTAAAATAAACCTCTGTATCGGTTTAATCACATTCCTTTATATTTTAAGCTCTTAAATATTCCAGTCCATCATGTTCAGAATTTGAGCAAATACTATTCGGCCTTGTATACATATAATTCATTTAAACAGAAATTCCCAATATCCTTGCCACTGAAAAGCTGAAATAAGACAATTCAGTACTCCACTTTTTCTGGGCACAAATGAATAGAAGACTAATTTAATATCATATGCAGACGTACCCCCATGTTTGCAGGATGAGATTCTTAAGGCTAAATAAATAAACAAATAAATAAATACACACACACACACACTTTGCAGATTTCAGCCTTCTGAGGTAGTCAAGAGAAGAAGCTCACCCAGAAGTACTAGCTCTACCTTTATTTTAAGGTTACATTAACAGAAGTTTTCAAATCTGAAAGCACATTTCTCTCCCGCCACCACACCTTTACAGCTCAAGAAACTAGGGAGGGTCCCTTCTGAGATGTTTGCCATGTCCCCATCCCTTCTGTGGACTCAGCTGCCTCTTGTCTGACCGTTGTCTAGTCTGCGACTCTTCCTCCTATCTCCCAAGGTCATTCCAGCATACTGTTACAGCAGTCCAGTCATATGCATGTTCACTCAGATTAACCCCATTAAGATCAATGGACTATATTCAGACTCAGTGATATTTTTAAAATGCTCACTGAATTAATGGGACTTAAGTTAGTATGATTACCTAAACTCTCACGGACATTTATGTTCCCACTCAAGTCATAACTAAGACTAAATCCAGCTGAAGTAGGGTATAAATGTGGCTGCCACTTTAAAGTTATCCAGATACAAAAATGAGTCCAAATTTTAACTTAAGTGAAGATGCAATCCATCATTATAAATGCAACATTTGATGTTACTATGCAGTAATTTGAAGTAATCAGAACAGAATTCTTTTGGTGACATATATAATAGAAAATTAGGCAATTTCCTTGTTGGGGCACAGTACCCATAGCTAGCCATGATCATAACACATAAATGGTGACATCACAACACAGATCCAACCCTTATGTACTTAGGCTCTGATGTCATGCAAGTACATAAGCTGACAGATTTGCATCATAATATCATGAGGTATGTTTCATTACATCCCCTCCTTAACTCCCCTGTGAATGCCTGTGTCTTGGGGACATATTTTAACATAGCTTTTTGTTTGATTCTAACACCAAGCACTAGTGTTTCTTAAATCTTAGATCATATGTTATGAAATAAGGAATAGAATGAATAACTCAGTATCAATAATTCAATTCAATTGATTTTATTATGGTCACTGACCAGTACAAGATACAATTCTATAAAAATATGCACATTAGCCATTAGCCATAAAATATGAGCCATCTAAATTAAAATAATTTTAAATTTGAGTTTACAAGTTCCAATTAGGTGTTAAAATACGTTTGGATCACAATGTAAATGAGCCCCTTAATCAAGTTTAAAAACAATCTTATTAATTTGCATTATCATGACTAATATTCTATCAGTTATAAGTGTCTATAAAAATATATGTAAAATATTAAAAGGAGTGATAAAAAGAGTAAAATATCATATATAAAACGTGTTATATAGTCCAGAAAGTTATTACAAGGGATACATTACTACATTTTTCCAATCATAATCTGATGTATCTTCATAGCAGCTGCGCAGAATCTGGCTACTTGCGCTGTCACAGTTGGATATTCATCTATAAGTAACATTTGCATACAATCTATATCTTTCCATCTAGGGCATTTACTAATCAAAGGTAATATTAGTTTACTCCTGAGCTCTTTATAAAAAGGACAACGGAAAAGGACGTGGTCTGTAGTTTCTATCTCTCCATTGTTACAAGGGCACCGCCTTGCAGCTATTGGGATTTTTTTGTATCTGCCTTCCAAGACTGCAGAAGGGAGTGCATGGCTTCGAGCTAGGGAGAAAGCTTTCTGCTGGCTAGGAATTTCAAGTTGAGAAAGGTAGTTAGCGGTATTGACAATATATTTATTATGCTCTGAAGATAGGAAATGAGGGGCCTTCTGTAAGTCCATTTGTCTCTCTATTTCCTTTATCCTTTGCTTCAGGGTCAATTTTGCCTGTTCGTAATCCATCCTAAGAATTGAATCTGTAGAAAATCCTAGCTTTGTGAGGCTAAATTCAATGTCCTTTAACCAAGAGGATTGGAAGTAATCTTGAAAAATGAGTGGTGCTAAACCTTGGGGATAATGCTTGAGTTTTAGCCAAAGGTTCAGGGAGGCTAGATGCACTCTTGCCTCAACTTTTATCATGCCGACTTCCAATCAAAGTTGAGTGTTTGTCACACATTTGGGCATTTGGAGTACTGCTCTCATAAATTTGGACTGCACTCTTTCCAGAGGTGTAATGCTTGAAGTCGGAGCACCAACGCAGGACCCGTAAAGGAGCTGGGCTAATGACTTCACCTGGAAGAGCATATAATATTCAACTAGGCAACAAAAAATTGCAGGAAGTGTTTATTATGTCTTCTAGAATATGTTTAGAGTGCCTTACCAGCTCCTGTTCTTGGAATCATGTACAATTAGAATCTGTTCAGCACAATATTCATTATTTTCCAACTCTGGATAAAAAAGGGAACTTTTTAGTGAATGAAGAATGAAAAATAATTTGAGGACCAGTACTGTAACAAGGCAGTGTATTCATGTTGTTAATAACAGAGGTTCTTCTCTGCCTGTAATGAGGAATATTGTCCAAATATAATCAGTCATTATTATATGACTATGATGCTTTGGTATGTATTTTGGAAAGCACTAGTAAGAGCCATGATCAATCCAATACAAACTCAGAAAACCCAAATCCTCTGTGAGGGTAAATGTCAAATATATTTACTTAATGTTTTTATTTGAATTTAAGAGATCAGTCACAACAGCAAATGCACCTCTACTGAATTGTTGCAAAAAATGTCTGAAATGAGAGGAATAATAGGAAAAGGAGGAGCAGGAGCAGGAGAAAAGGTGACAGAAATGTTGCACAACACAAGAAGGATGCTGAGAAACTGGAAGGAGTGCAGAGCAGAGCAATAAAGATAGTGAGGGGCTTGGAGGCTAAATCCTATGAAGAATGGTTAAAGGAAGTAGGTATGTTTAGTCCAAAGAAGAGAAGGTTAAAGGAGACATGACAGCAGTCTTCAAATACTTGAAGGACTGTGACAAGAAAGAAAGTGGGGCTTTATCCTCTGTAGTGCCTGAAGGTAGGACAAGAATCAATGAGTAGAAACATTATAGAGAGGGAGTTCCAAGCTCAAATTAAGGAGGAATTTCTTGATTGTGATTGCTATTAAACAGTGGAATAGCCTGCTTCCTGATATCGTGAGTGCTCCATCACTGAAAATTTACCAACAAAGGTTGGTCAGCCATTTGTCTGGGATGGTCCAAGGATTCCTGTCCTGGCCAGGGAGCTGGATTAGAAGACCTCCAAGTCTCTCCAACCCTATGATTCTAGGTTTTTTCCCCATTTCTGCTGAAAATTTTCTAATTTTCCAATCTAAAACTGGTATGTATAGGAAAAGAGAAAGGAATAATAAATATCTCTGACTTATTTTATTTCTTTTCATTGGTCTGAGTTATCACAGAAATCATGGAAAACCTGAGAAATAAAGCAAATAAATGTTGCTTTTATTGTTCATGATAAGAATTATGACACAGCCATGGTGGACAAACACACCACATACCGAGAAATATACACATTGAGTATAGCACTGGTAAGATTCCGATGTTAATTCCCTCTCTAAATCTTATCCCCCCTGGAATTTCACCATTGAACTGAATATTTTTTCCATCTATGAGACTTAAGTAAACATCTGCAGACTTTGCAAACCAAATAGCAAAGCATCTCCAGGAGCCTCTGAATAATGTATAAAAGTGATTTTATTAATGTATGATGGTCATATGCTTGTTTGCAGATATGTATATATATATATATATATATATAATTTACACAATATTTACACAAAATTACGCAACTTGCATTTTCAACGAGGCTTCCATGAATGCTCCATTTGAAACTGTTGTGCCCGTTTTGTCTCCCTCTGTATATGCATGTTTTCCTTTGGTACGATAGTATCTTAAGACTGCAATCCTAAACAGAGTTAAAAATGTATTGATTTATCTCTTACTAAATAGATTTAGGATTGTTCTGTAGGCAAATCACTTCCTTAAAATGTTTTTTAGAGAAATTGTGAATTCCGTTGTTTTATATTAAATTTTATACTTTAAAATGTTGAACTTCTTAGAACTAAGAGTTTAGGCTTAGAACTTATCTTGAACTTTAATACATGTCTTTTGTATACCTGCCCAACATTTATTTAGAGCTTTTTCTGAAGACATGTTCTGTACATGCTTCCTCTTGTTGTGATACTGTGTCAAAATTAAATCAACACAATATATTTTAGTTCTCAAATCAGCACATTTAAGCAGTCACAGCAGGGAGAGGCAAGTATTGTTTATGATTTCAAGGACATTTAAATGCAGCAACAGAAGATCCGTTTAATTTATTTTACCAAAGTGAGTTGTTTAGTCACGATAGATATGAGTCCTGTGGCATATACATACTATTATATAATAATAAATAGATGTAGATCAAAACTTGTATAAATTACTCTTTCAAGTAATAAGTATATTGAGTGTATGGTGAAAAGACATTAAAATTAATGGAATTGTTAATGGGTTCTTTTTAAAATCACTTAACTTAAATAAATTAATCATCATTCTCTTTGGGAACTTGCTCCTGTAGTATGACAGCTACTAGCTTAGTCAATTCTAAATAATAGAAAAAATCCAAAATATTTACTGTGAGAGTGGGTGGCAAGTTAAAAGTTTTACTCAGTGTTTCTAGGTTACAGGGAGTTAGAGAAAACTGGTTATTGGCTGCATTAGAAATAACAATAATAACAATAATAGTAAAAAGATTACACATGATAGATTTTTCCCTTATGAGTGCAGCAATTCATAAAAAAGTTAGCCTAACTGGAAAGCACAGAATCCACTTATTCCTTAATATACATTATTTTTTCAGCTCTTTGAGGCAGGCCAGATCAAGAAACAAGCATGACAAGGATTCCAGGAATGCTCCTCACTGTAGCGAGATAAGAGAATCTTGAAAGCCTGTCTACGTTTCTATCTCATCTTATTCTAAAGTCTAGCACAGTATTTCTCAACCTCGGCAACTTTAAGCTGTGTGGACTTCAACTCCCAGAATTCCCCAGCCAGTCTTGCTGGCTGGGGAATTCTGGGAGTTGAAGTCCCCACAGCTTAAAGTTGCCGAGGTTGAGAAACATTGATCTAGAGATACATCAAAAGTATTAAAGACAAATGGAGAAAAACAATCTGTTGGAAATAACTAAAGGCTTTAAGGACAGAAGCAACAGTCTAAATCTATAGGCAAAATATACTATGTAACTTACATGTGTATCCTAATCTTTAGGTCCAACTGGAATGTAGTAGCAACCAAATCTAGGTTTGAAAGGTCATTAGACTGATCTAGCACAATGGCGCTTAGGTTTTTATTAACTTTAGAGGATGATGTCATCTGTCTTAGACTGCTTTAACCATTTATTACTTTTTTTAAAAGGGTAGAATGAAACCACTCCTGAAATATACAATGTGAACGATTATATAGACTAAGCTAAGCAAAGTTTGAACAGATTGGGAAAAAAAACCCTTCAAAGGTCAAATGAGTTAAAGATCACTGATTCATTTATTCACTTAAAAATGAAAAAAAAAAGTCAAACTATGTCCTCATTCCTTTCTTTTTCTTTTCATTTCAATATTGTTTACAGTTATGTGCAGGAATGTGCAGGAATAGTGGGCGGATTCCCTGGTATGACATTGGCATGAGAGATTTATTCAAAAATATTCTTCTGAGTTTTCCAATACTTGGGAGTCTTTGCATTGCTTATATCAGATGTGCAAACTATATAAACGATAAAATGCTAAAGACACAGATATTTAGAGAATATACACCTAACACAACTAAACTAATTATTCTGTCATACTCTTTATTTTAGAAATGTTAGATGTGTTCCATCAGATTGAGTTACCAATATGCAGCATACCATCCCTGATTAATAAACTTTTACATACTGTACATTCCTTCTGCATTTAATATACATTGTATATATTTTTAGTCTTTTGCTTGGCATTGAACTACCTTTACTTATTTACTTTTTGTGGTAATTTATAATACACTTGCTCTGAGATACGGCTACACTGACGTTTTTATCTAACCAGCTGTGCTCATGTAAATGTCATTCAACTATGCACAATTGACTTTTACAAAATGTAACACAAAGGCCTGAAGAAGTATGGAACAAATCTGAAAAATATGCTTGCATCTTTTACAAGTGGCCATTGAAAATCAATGTTTTCCATTACTTCTCTTCGCAGTGACGAAATATTCAGTAATGTTCCTGCCTGATCTATACAAAAATGCAGTCTTTTGTGATCCGGATGCATTGATTCCTCCTTCCCTCCACTGCCCTTTTTTTGAAATACAGAAGTTCCTCAAGGTGAAGAGTTCTGCACAGTGGTAGAACGATACCACTCTGGAGACAAAGACTTTGACTCCACTAAATGTACAGCTGAACGATAATTGCAAGCGTGTGTGTACTAGTCACCAACAGCTACATAAATCTTTGAAAGGTCTATAAACTCAGCACTATGGTTTCTTCAAGCCTAATGGCTTTAGAACTGTTAATAACTTTTTTTATTCTAGTAAGGTAAGAGAAAGGAGATAGGGGTAGGGAGAACAATCATGCCTTTTGGTAAGCTGTTTAATAAGAAGGGGAGGGTAAGTGAAAGCAGCAGGCAGTTCCCCTAATTCCTTTAGTTATAAACAACAGAGAGTACAACCAGAATCTGGCTTTATTTATGTGTGAACAGTGAAAAAGATTACCCAGTGTTTGTTTCTTTAATGATATGCATTGGTGTGGACAGTACTTTACAGAGAACATGAGAACATAGACCCATGTCCATTTCCAGTCTAAATTTGATGCATGGAGAAAAAGAAAACCAGAAGGTACTTCATTTGCTAATGCTTAAACTTAGGTTTGCCTAATATTATTACTGAGGACAGGATTGAACTTTTCAACCATGCTCATCTCTATTACCATTTTTCAGTTCTAAAACCTGAATACTCAACTACTTTCTAATAACCAACTAAGAAGAATTGACAAATAATAGTCATTAAACACAGGGATTTCAGGAGAACACAATTAGAGTTCCAGGAAATATCAGGCACTTTCAAAAGTAACTGGTGACATATCTTCTAATACGAATCTGTGTGATAGTGCACATTTTGTGATCAATTGTAAATGTGTATGTTTATGTGTGTGTGAGAGAGAGTGAGCTTAGATGTTCCCCTTGAAAGGAAACGAGCATTTCACTTTTGCCTTTGTTAAAAAAAAGGTAAGATTTCCCAATCTATAATAAATACAACTGTCTGAATAAATGAGTAATGGGCTTAAAGTTTTGAAAACTGAAATGATCAAAAGCCAAATCACTTGTCTAATTTAAAGGAGAGGACAGTTTTATCCCCTAGGAGGAACTTGTTTTTCAAATCTGCCTTTGTTTTGCAAGTCACACTTGGACAGAGAAGTAGAGAAATTCTTGATTCCTACTAAAGATTATATTGCAGGAACCTTATCAAACAGCCTTCTCTAATCTCTTTGAAAATCCCGTCTCCTATACCAGGTGGAATAAATTAACAATCCTCCTAAAATATAGAGGAGGACTATCAGAATGGAGCAGCAGCTTGGTTATTGGACTAGAACCTTGAGCACAAGGTTCTAGTCCAATAAAACTGGGATTAAGTATTTAAAGACTCTGGGGGACTCAACCATAGGCATCCAATAGAATCCATGAAGATTTCACATGTATTATGATGTTGTTGCCTTTAAACTCAGGCACCCCAAGTGGTGTGGAGCTGAAGACCTATTCCCTGAATTTGGGAGGGAAAACAACTTTTGCAAAGGTGGCTTTCTGCTTACCCGAAAACAGGAATCACAAAGTATTTCAGGCAAAAGAAAAAGCCTTTATTAAGGGGCGTCAAAACCTTTTATAGGGTGCAGAAACAAATGATACATACATCCAGTATATGTGATACATCATAATGCAAGTAAATAAACAATAAAGACATTGATTACATGTGAGAATTGAACAATAGAAAACATTGACTACATATGACATTCCACAAGATTTATGAGTTACATCAATCCCTTTCCCAGCGGGGTTTGTATCTTTTAAAACTTGCAAGTGTATTCAAGAACTTCCAGAATACACTCCCTCTTGTTTAGTTGCTGAAAAGGCAAGTTACCACATACCAGAAGAAACAGCCTTGGCCCAGAAGAAAAACATGTTTTCTTCCAGGTCTGTCTTCCTTCTCCATTGTAAAAATGTCATAATAATCTTAAAGCAAATATAAATTGGTAATAAAACAAGAATTTAAGAGTGATAAGTAAACCAGTGACCATGGCTCCCATAATGTTTTGCTGTGAGACAGGTGTCTGAGTCTGAAGGGAAGATGGTTGCCTGCCCCTTTAACAGCTGCAAAATAGTTTCAAATGTAGTGAGCTGTATCTGTTTTTCAACTGACAAATTAAATGTCTACACTTCCCTGTAGCCTCATCTGTTTTTTCTGTGCCACTGGTGGTGAAGCCAATAATGAAATAAGCATTTGTTCAGGAGACAAGATCCTCTCAAGTTATTCATCACTGATTTGGGGTCCAAGGAATATGACAGCCATTTGATATAAGTGGCCAGTAACTTATTGAAGTAACTGCATTTATTACAGTTTACTTTGAAAATGTGATGTCAGGATTAGACATATTTAGGAGGTGGCAAGCTGAAACAGAGCCTTGCAGAACTTGAAAAACCATCTTCTTGAAATGACAGCAGTTTAGAAAATATCATGTAAAGTCAAGTCCATGCAGTCAAACTGAGAAATAAAAAAACAACAACAGTAAGTTGCTCACACATATCTTCAGCTGCTGCGGGTTGCCTAAGCATTTTCACTCACTGCTGATGTATCAAAACATGTTTCAGCTGATTAAGTCATTGATATTCACTTCTAATCACAATCAAACATCAATCCAGTTCTTGCTTGCTCTTTTTCTCTGTGGTTCTCCAACTTGCAGTTGGAAGAATAACATAACTAATACATACATAAGAATGATAGTCATTAGCACAAATCAATCAATGAAGCCCTCTTCATTGAAGGTTATGGACCATAATTTACCATGCTGCTTGAGTGTGGACAAATAGATGCTTTTCAATTTCCCAGTCTATGGCTAAGAGAGAGAAAAACTGGCCCAAAGTCACCCAGAGGGCTTCCATGCCAAGGGAGGACTAGAGCCTGTGTCCTCCCATTTCTAGTACAGCACCTTAATCCAGTGTTTCTCAACCTTGGCAACCTGAAGATGTGTGGACTTCAACTCCCAGAATTCTGGGAGTTGGAGTCCACACATCTCCAAGTTGCCAAGGTTGAGAAACACTGCCTTGATCACTACACCATGCTGGCTCTCTTTCTAGATGTGTGGAAAGAGTGCTAGGTAGATCAGTGATTCTGATCCAGATTGGGATACACTGCACACTGAGTTCAAAGGAAAAATAAAACTTAAAGAAGGTCAATTTCTCACTATTTAAGTACTGTAAGGTATAGTTTGACACCTTACCTTGTTGTGGATTCTGAACTTAAAAACAGCTGTTTTGCTAATTAACTTTGTACTTCTCCCATCTAACAAATGCATATTATAATTAGAATTACCACTGTAATATCAGCAGAACTTCTATAACCATGAAGACAACAAGCATCCCTGAATCTTGGAGAAATCATTGCAAAAGATCACTGTGCTTTTACGTAATTGCTGTGACAAACAGTTGTATGCAACTGTATCATATCCATATTTTCCCAATATACTAATAAGCATGTTGTATTGTAAGTCTGTGTAATCTGTGTAAAATGCTCTGGTTAATTCTACCCTTGTGAATAAGGGATTTTTCAAATTAAAAAAAGAGAAAGCTGGGGTGGCATTGTTTTGTTTTTAACACATCTATATGGACTGCTAGCAACCAGGTTTATATTTCAAAGATATTCAAATAAATTTGTTTGACAATCTGTGCTAATCATTTCTCCACTCAACATTTTTGATTTTGAATATCCTGTCTTCTGCTCATATTCCATGAAGAGCTTTCTGGTACTAGAGTAAGCTGATGCACTTAATCAAGCAGCTGTAATCTAAGAGAACACTGATTTTAGCTGAAATATTTTCCCTTTTTCAACTATGGGAATGGAAATTTCAAAAAGGATGTTGCTTGTTAAGAGTCCTGTGATTTAATCATTAGCAAGCATTAGGAATTAAGACTGCTGAATAAACATGAATGATAATTAATAGATTCTTTGTTGAATTCTCCTATGAAACCAGATGGTCTAATGACGCATGCAAACAGATCATTTATTTCATTTGGAAAATTGAATGTTGAATAAAGAATTAGATATTTGTAATTAAAAGCACACCAAATGCTAAAGCAAATGCAGAAAAGAATCAGGAAGATGGATATGTTAAGGAAAAATTAAGCAGATTTAAGTAAATCCAAGCATTTATCATGAATTGTGATTTATCAGAATACAATTAATTTTTTTTTTCTGTTATGAGTGAGAGTGCCATTGATCGCTAAAAACAAAAATTTATCAAATGCTTTTCTAGGTTTAAAATATTTGATAAATAACAATTCCCTATCCAAATAAAAACTATGATCAAGATAAACTTAACACAATTAATATTCTACACAGAAACCTGCCCTCTTTTTAACCAATTTAATCTATTCTGCTATTTTCCATTTGAAATATACACATGTGTGTCTTTCATGCATCGATACCAATAATTTTTTAAGTGATTACCTCATGATGTTTGGACCCATTCTACCTGATTTAATGTAGTCATCCAGTTCCTGTGGGCCTACTGTGTTCTATTCCTGCACTGTGTTTGCTTTTGTGTGTGTGCATGTGCACACACGTGTAAGAGAGGGACAGCAAGAGGTAGAATATTAGAGGTAACAGCATTTACCTATGCCCAGATGATTGGCACAGACCGATGCAATCCTGGGAAAGCCGTTAGGGTTCAGCTCTGCCCACTGCTGGCCTGGGCCTCTGACAGGCACTCTCAAGTTCCCCCACCCCTGCTTTACCTGTACTTTTTGGTTACTGTTTCACAATAGAGCAATAGCTTTAAATTACCCAAATAAATTGGAACAGTTATATCTCTGTTTCAGGAGAAGGCTGGGCTCACTTCTGTTTTGTTGCTGAGTTCTTTGAACTGAAAATAGCAAACCTCTTGCATATGAAACCCAAAGTCTAGCCAAAGGATGCTGCGATGTGTTTGCAAATAATAACAGCAACAGCTGTTTCCATGGTATTAATCCCAGTGGTTTAACAGCTCCATAACGTGTGCATATTCATTTCAGTCATTGATAAATTAGCCAGCAGGTAAGCCTACTCAAGCAATACCCTGCTTGAGTATTTTAAAAAGACAGACTTATTATTTTGAGAAAGACAGTATTTTTACACTTTATTCTCTCAAGCCCAGGATAAAGGAGATGCAAAGTAGGTTAGAGACTTTAATTACGGATATATGGAAGAAGCGATAGCAGTAATGCTTAAATACTGAGAGGCAGCAGCCTTATGAAAAAATGTTGCTGGAATTTGAGAGGGAATGCAGGAAAGATTTGTTCAGTCTCAATTTCCTAGTTCACATAGTACCCCCCGCAACCTATAAAACATATTAACACACCAGTCAATTTTTCAGAATTTTGCAGTGTACAAAAAATGTGAATATTAGGGAAACTTGCTCATGAAAATTAGTGCAAGGGGGAAAAAATCACTTGCAGAAACTTATGTGTATGAAAATGGGTATATTAATAGAAAGTGGTATATAAATGTTTGTAAATTTTCAAGTGTGCTTTTTTGTTTCTCGGTAATTGGATAATTGTCCATGCTGCTGCTAGGAATCCTGGGAGTTGTAGTCCCAACATATCCAAACATTTTTCTTTATTAACAAATTAGCCATTGTGTCTCGTGTCTCTTATCTGGTCCTTGAAAACTGCCCAAGTTGTTATGTGATATGCAGTAGTTGGCACTTTTCCTGAAGAGAGAGTACAGGGGGCAAAAAGTCAAACCCAAAGCAAAGGTCAAAGACTTTTCATCCAGGAGGAATTTCAGGTGAAACAAACATTAAGCTAACTTTGGCTAGTCTGGTCTGCCTTGAAAAAGATATGCCAAATGGCTAAGGGATTGTTCTACTCACTTTGGTTAATGTCCAAAGTTGCCATATTGAGTAATCTTGCAGCTCATCTTCTCTTCCCTTTTAAAAAGTGCTGGTCCTGAGAAACAGAAAATGTTCTTTATTTTTCTATTTTTTATTTTTTTTATTTTTTAAAAAAACCCTTAAAATGTGCTGGACCTCAAAACTACCGTCAGGGCAGGCTGTGCAACCATCAGGATTTCTTGAGCTTCTCCCATCTTTAGCTTCAGTCAGTCTCCATTGATTTCATTTATTTATTTATTTTATTACTAACATTTATATGGCTGCCCATCTCACACAAGGTGACTCTGGGTGGCGTACAACAATTGATTGCTGAGCTAGCTGAGGGAAGATGCAGATCAGCCACTATTTCAACAGACCTATCCTCTCAACTATTCTGAGATAATAATCAGTGCCATTGGTGAGCTGGACATGGATGAATATGCAGGGGCTGATGCCTTCAACAAAATTGCTTCTAGGAAAAGAGATTTGAATGATAATATTCAGAGTGTTTATTTATAAGGTAACTGTCTTCAGCTCAGCACAGTTTCTAAAGTAGCAAGTTGAGTTCTTTAAGATTTGTAATGGTGTTTGAAAGACTCCAAATCTTCCAGTGTAATAGGTAAGATTGACTTGTAGGAAGTTGTGGGTTGAAGTACCAAGTTATTATGAATTGATAAACCTAAAGGGAGGTGAAAGAGGTTATCCTCAGCTGAAACTTCTGAGCAATTTTGAAGGAAGCTAAAAGAGTTTTGTAACACTAGATCTGTTTGAAGGATGGAATGGTATGGGAGGAAGTGAGGTGTATCTCAAAGCTGTCATGGGATTTTGCCTAATAAACCCTCCCCCAAGAATTTTAGGGCTAGCATTTCTGGACAGCAAAAGTCTGCACATAGCGTTTTCTGTATCTAATAGAAGAGAATAGCGCAGGGTTGAACTGTGGAGTTGTTGGTACTGAGCTTGGTTGTTTGCTTGAAGACATTTCATTACTCAACTAGGTAACATCATCAGTGTGAGTGTGTGTGTGGTTTTCTGCCTGTTTATGTGCAGTAGCTTGCCCTGCCAGTTTTAGTGGAGTGTAGTTTGCTCCTTGGTGGTTCCTTGATTAAACTGTTTCCTTGATTAAATTGTTTTCTGCTTGATTGTTTGTCTAGTGTTAATCCCCACTTATCTGAATGTTGGCTGCTGGAGGGAACGTGTTATAAACTTTTTGTTTCCTTCCTAGGTTTTTATTGTCTCTTTTGAATGGTATTTAAATATGGTTTATCCCTATATGTCTATTGAGAGCTGATTTGTCTTATTGTCAGGCTTCTTGGAATTCCCTAGCATTTTGGATTTGTCTTGGTCTAAGATGCTAATAGAATCCCAGTTGAAACTGAGTTTGAGTTGAGTCTGTCCATGTGTTAAGGTTAAGGAGTTTTCATCGTGTCTTCAGACTGCTAGTTGGTGTTCGTGGATGTACTCTGCTAGTCTTCTGCCTGTCTGTCCTACTTAGTGGCTGTTACAGTCCTTGCATTGTATGTTGTAGCTGACTCCTGTTTCTTCTTCTCGGACTACTGGGTCTTTTGGTTTGCTTAAAATGTTTTGGAGAGCTTTAGTTAGTTTGTGTGCTACTGTGATGCCATGTGGTTGGAGGAAAAAGATAATTTGGACCCATTTCAGTCAGGTTTCAGGATAGGATACAGTATGGAGACAGTATTGGTTGCCCTTGTTGTAGACTTTTGGCAGGGTTGGGATGGTGTGATGCACTCATCCTTGTGTTCCTTGATCTCTCAGAGGCTTTCAATATTATCAACCATGGTCTGGGAAGTACTATATTGTGGTGGTTCTCCTCCTTCCTCTGTGGTCAGTTCCAGTTGCTGGAGGGATGGGGTGGAGGAGGTCATGATCATGGTCCCTCATTTGTGAGGTGCCTCAGGGCTCAGCACGCTTGCCCTTCCTGTTTAACATGTACATGGATTTGCTGGGTAAAGTACTCAGTTCAGGGTCCACTATCATCAATATGCAGATGATATCCAGTTGTACATCTCAATCCAAGACTACCCATGTGATGCTCTAAATGTCCTGACCCCAGTGTTTGGATATTGTTTGGACCTGGTTAGATAGGAACAGACTCAGGCTCAATTCTGCCAAGACCAAGTGGCTGTATGGGCTCCCTGGTCCTGGGATTTTTTCACTTTTGGTCTTGCTTGGGGTGGTACTTCCCATTTGAGGCTAGTGCACAACTTTGGGGTCATTCATTTGTAGAACAGGAGACCCTTCAGAGAGTCAATTATGCCCTAGTCACCTCATAGTTGGACTATTGCAATGTAGTCTACATAGGATGTGTTAGCCCCACTAGTTATACGAGACCAAGAAATCAATTCCACAGGAAGAGTAAAACTATATTTATTGAGATTGGCTATAATAACAGAACCTCGTAAATCTGATTGTGCTGTACACTCTCCTCCTTCTTACACTTCAGTAAATTAGGAAGGGTGTCTGTCCGAGCCAGTTCTGAATGCTGTCTCTTGTATGTTTAAAATATTTTTCACCCCTCATTGCCCTAGCAACAGATCTTGCATATTTCCATCCAGGTTGTCTTCTATACTCCCACAGGATGGCCCAGAAGCTATAGCTGGTCTGAAGTGCAGTGGCATGGGCAGTGATGGGTGCACCTTGATACACCATGTGTCATCAATGCTCAGTGAGCTTCATTGGTTGCCAGTTTGTTTCTGGGTGCAATTCTAGGTGCTGGTTATCACCTATGAAACCCTTTATGACATAAGGCCTGGTTATTTGAGGGACTGCCTCTCTTTAGTGGCTTCTGCATGTCCACTAAGATCTGGCAGAGTGGAGGCACTCGGGGTCCTTTCTATCAAGCAATGTCACCTAGTGCGACCCCAGAAATATACCTTCTCTCTCAGGGTATGTGCCCTCTGGAACAACATTCTCTGGAGATTTGCACAGTTCCCTCCATACAAGAATTCCACAAGTCTTTGAAAGATAATTGTGCTCCCAGATCTGGAGTTAGGTTGGTTGCTGAGTCCCTGGTTGATTTTTTTGTAATGCAACATGTGTTTTGTCCTGGCACGCATGTTCTTTCCTTTTTAATTTTTTTCTTTTAATTAAGTAATCCGCCCTGAGTCATTTGAGAGTCAGGTGGCCTTCTACATCTAAGTAAATAAATAGGTCATCCAGATTTTTGGAGCTCACATCTGATAGCCTTACTGAATGTGAATGCACATGCATGTAAAAACACATATTCATACACCAGTGGTGATAAATCATGATGCAATCATTGCAGTAGTGGATATCCAAGTTTCTTTTTCTTGGTTGGTGGAAGAAACTGACTCCCTTAGCCAGTGGAAAATCAAGACAAGTCTGGTAGAACTTTAGCGTTCTCTTCTCCAGAAGTTACAGCTGGTTCATAATGCAGTGTCTCGAGCTGTAATGGGTTCTTCTGATAATGCTCATCTGTTATCGTTGCTACGTGAGCTGCATTAGTTGCCAGTCTGCATGCAATTCAAGATGCTGGCCATCCCCTATAAAGTCTTTCATGGCATAGGGCCTGGTTATCTGAGGAACCTCCTGTCTCCAGTTGTTTCTGCCACCCATTACATTTAGTCAGGGTGGGTGTGCTCCTAGTCCCCTCAGTTAAATGTTGTTATCTTGTAGGACTGAAGAAGTACACTATCTCTGTTGCCCCTTCCCTCTGGAATAGTGTCCTCCTGGAGAGATATATGTAATGGGCAGAAGGAATAATTTTGAGGAACAGGAGGAAAAGCCACAACCAAGATAACAGATAAAAGAAATCTGAGTTTGGGGCAGGAATGTAATCTGAGAAAGCATTTCAGACATGACCCTCCCTAGACTGCATGAAGATAAAGGGAAGGAGAGGAGAAGCACATTCAGACTTGCAAGATACTGTATTTTTATTGATTTATTGATTTATATTTTATTATACAGATTTATAATAAAAGTAGCATTAGCTTGCAAGTCTTTGGTTTCCAAATTTGGTCTACCTTGGAGGGCTGACAATGTATGGCTCCCACTCTCCAAGTGTTCTCGAAGTCCCTTAAGGCCTGGCTTTCACCCTAGGCCTGGGGTTAGGGTGCAGGCAGTGATGTTTTAATTGTGTTTTAATTATATATTTGATATGTTGTAAGCCGCCCAGTGTCTTTTTGGAGTTGGGTGGCCTTGACAAATCTAAATAATAATACCAATAGTAATAGATGCCTTGGGTGCAAGTCCAAAACATCTGGAGCATTTGTTTGAGGCTGTGGTTGAGGCAAAGGGTCATTTAGCTTAGCTGACGTAGGGCATCAGTTTCCCTGGGCTCAGTAGGCTGCTTAATAGCTGCATGGCATCTTGAATTGAGCAATCTTCATGCTTCTGTTCGTATATGCTAACAACCATCAGCAAAGCTGTTGGCTTTGTAATGCAGATGCATTTGACAGTGTTGCTGTTGCTGGCCTAATGCTGAGAGCTCAAATTAATACATTTGGGATGCTTTGCATCTGAAGCTGCAAAATAGTGCAGCGTAACACCAAAGCAGGAAATCTGATGCTAAACTTCTAAAACAAAACTATGTATCTGAGATAAATTTGGCCTCTTGGAGGCTTAAGTGCTCCCTCTAATGTTAGCATTAAAGCTCTCGGATGCTAGTGCTTTTTCTTTGTTTTTAACCACTGGAAATTGCCGTAGCCACTTAGGAAAGTGTATGATTCCTTTTCTCTGTGTTGTAATAGACAAAGGGGATGAATCATCTTATTAAATGTATAAGTTATCTTTCTTGGAATGTGCGTCATGTCAGAAGGTTTATATGAGGCTCAACTCCTTGGGGAATTCTTGAGGTAGAACTGAGTGAGTAAGTTTGTTCTTGCAAAAACAAGGACTGTTTTCTTATAAACTAAAAGAATGATGATTCTTCAGTCTGATACCTTTTCTATCTTGAAGCAGGAATAATATTTTAAAATTAATGAAGATATACTGTAAAAAGTCTCATGTTTTTTCATTATGTTCCAGCAAGCAAATATTTGCTTGTGGCATAGTGTTATAAAGGTAAAAAATCCCTTAAGCCAAGTTTGACTCCTATGTGACACATCCATGCAATTTCTTGGCAACAAAATAGAAGTGGCTTGCCCATGCCTTCTTTGGGGATATTTTCAACTTCCGCATCTAACCTATAGCCCTGGGATTCCCATCTAATTACTAACCAAGCCTAGCCTGTTTAGTTTTTGTATCTAGAGAAAGCTGGCCAAGTACAGATATGCCACATATTACCCTAAATATAGCAAACTCTGCTACAGGTCCTTCACCCTACCCACTCATTCCCTGATTCCCCAAACACCAGAGATGTCCAGTAGCAAGAGAAAAGGGAATGGACTAGAAATATAATCAGGTCTATTTTAAACTGTGGGTGTTTCTGAGGAAAAAAAAATCTAAGTTGCTTAACTGTAGCTTCCTGAAGATGTAACAGTTACAGAACTTCCACAGTTGGTGTGGCTAGCCACAGATTAAAATCTTAGCTTGCAGACTGACCTGATTTTTTATTGATTTATTTTTTACAGAAGTAGCAGGAAGCTAACCAATAGAGTCATCATTTAATCATTCTGATACCCTTCACTGTACGTTTTTATATTACAACTGCAAACAATTCTTCAGGTTCCCTAAATGGTATTTATGCACTCTTTCATCTTTCAATGCTGACCTTATTGTTAGTTTTTCAAAATTTAATAAAATATTATTTACAGTCAAAAGGAAAAAAAAAACCTAAAATAAAGAAAGCTAACAGGTTGAGGACTACCCATCCATTTTTTCCCCAAAATGCTAGTTGGGGTGCTTGGAGTCCACCCGATGAATTGATATGAAATAAAAAGAGACCAAATCTGAATAAATATGACCTTATAGTTTGAGTTCCTCAATTTATTTTATTTTGCAATTCAGCTGATGCCCCATCTTCCTCTTTTTTTTTTCTTAATATTTGAAGTCAAACTCTCTGAAAGTGCCACATTCAACACACACTGCATCCATTCGTGCCATGATAGGTGTGTGGCTGAACACTACAAAGCTTCTATTTTCATACGTGCCACATGAATCAAGCTCTGATAACACAGGAGTTTGTTTTCTTATACAAATACTGAGAGCAGGGCAAGAAATTTGTATAAATAAATACTCTGAACAGTATTTTCTCTAATGACTGAAAAATGTACTAATCGTTGAACATATAATTCAGGTATCTGGTTCCCACACCTGTATAACTTTCTGAAGAAAAGATGGTAGCATTTGGTGCATTTTAAGGGGCTTAAGTACCATCTATACTGTACGTCATATTAAGAAAGTATTGTTGAAATGGAAGTGACATTACCCTAAAATATTTCTAATGCTTATGACGAAGACCTTCTTCGTGCTGCAAATCTGAAATTGATACGGGCAGTTGTCTTTCAAAGAGATTTTAAGAGTTGGTGCTTGTATTTTTTCTCTTTTTAACCAAATTGGACTTTCAATAGCTACCCCACAATAACCCAAATCAGTTCTGATGTCAACTATAAAATCCTTGTTTCTGAATATTCTGTTATGGCATGGAGACTTGATGACCCCAGTACTTCATATGGCACACAAATCAAGTCCTGAAAATATTTGATTGCATTATTTTTATTGTTTTGCTTATACATTACTGTATATACTCATGGATAAGCTGAGAATTTTAGGTGCCAAATTACACCCCCAAAAATTGGGTTCAGCTTATCTGTGGATGGGCTTATCCATGAATATATAAGGTAATACTTTTTAAAACTTCTCGTATATCCTGTACAGGCTCACGTACTGTATAAGCACATCCACAGATAAGCTGATTAAAATTTTTAATCAAAATACAATGAAAAAATGTGCCACCCACTGATAAGCCAATTGTGGAAATTAAAACATATGAACATTTTGATAAATACTTATCCACAAGTATAAATATAGTATATTAATTTCTAAAGCAGAATAAATTCTTCCTATTCACCCCAGTTCTGTTTTTTGTTTTTAATCCTTTCGAAAACTGTCCGGCTGTGTTCCCTGAAAATAATCCTCATTCCAAAGGGTACAAAGGAGCACTTTGGTACAGTTCCCAGTTTAAGAACAAGTTCCATTCCCAAGGTCTGTCCTTACGTCGAATTTGTATATAAGCTGGAACAGTGTTATTGTATATTACTGTATAAGTCGTATTGTGTAATTAACTCAAACCATTGTGTATTTAACTTGAATTTTGCTACAATAGGCTCCATGCTTAACTATGGGTTGTCCGTAAACCAGGTGTTCATAACCCAGGGACTACTTACATACAAAACACCTATCCTAAAACACCTATCCTAAAGCCACATCCTCAGCGAAGCTCAATGTGCTGCTTTGAGGGCCTTCCCAGGTCAGCTTCATGTGCCTGTACATGCAGAGATGTTTTGTTTTGCCAGCAGTACCAAGCAGAATGATTGTCTCTGTGTAGCTGTTTAATGAAAACCATGCTGTACTTTCCAAAGGAAAGTGAAGAAAGATGTTTCACTCAACTCGATGCATCTTTCAAAGCAGCTCTCTGAATGCTTTTCACACCAATAATTCTCCTCCCCCTCCTGAAGTGTTTTGCATGAGTAATATTTATTTCAAGTTCCATTCTTTCTCTCACATCTACCACTCAGTGCCACCATTCACAAGCATTCAATTATTGGGTTATTTTCCCTCTCACTCTTATGGGAAATCTTCTGAAGTATTTAATGACATTGACAATGAAGAAATTGGAATGGTGAACAGCTTCTGCCTTTTGGGATCAACTATCAACAATAAAGGAACAAGCAGTCAAGAAATATGCTACACACTAGCATGTGTTAAAGTAGCAATGAAGGCTTTGGAAAAGATATTCAGATGTTGGGATGTGTCTATGCCTACAGAGATCAAAATCATGCAGACAATGGTTTTCCTGTGACACTCTAGGGAAGCAAAACTTGAAGAAGTAGGATAGAAAGACTAGTAATGCTTCTGAATTTTGGTGTGGGAAAAGACTCCTGAGAATTCCATGGATAGCCAAGAAAACAAACATATAGATCATCCACCAGGCTCAAGTTACAGTATCATACTTTGGATACATTATGCAAAGACCTAGTTCTCTGGAGAAGTCTTTAATGTGAGGAAAGGTGGAAGGAAAGAGCAGAAGAAGACAACCAGCAGCAAGATGGATGGAATCAATTACAGTGGCAATGGGTGCACTGTTGGGAGACCTGAAGGATCAGGTTGTGGACAGATCTTCCTGAAGAAAATCTATCTATATGATTGCTAAGAGTCAATACTAACTTGATGGCTAATAATAATAATAATGATGATGATGATGTCAACCTTTTTCTCCATGCTAAGTGTTTTCCCTTGCAGAAGACATCAGGAATTTCTCAAACTGTCCAGCTGACTTTTGGGACAAGCATCAAGCTACTTAGTCATCTTTTATGTTCATCACAAATCCTATTTCTTGCTTCCCTAGACTCTATTTTAAAAACTGTCCATTTGTAGCAACTATAGAAAACCATACAACATGGTTTCCTATCTCCATTGCTTGCATCCTTCTCTGATCACCATTATGGACAAGGTGGACCTTTACAAATGCATCTTGTAACTTCTGCTTTCTACATAAATGATGGACACTTAATCCATCTCAGCCATACAAACTTCTGCTGAAGCTTGTTGGAGGCAATTTACTATATTGCACTTCCTGTTCTATACGGTGGCAGCATTCAATGTTGTCATGACATGAATGAAATTAACTCTCATTCATGGTAGCAGCTCTTCATTATTTATTTATTTATTCGATTTATATTGCCTCCCAAATCAAACTAGTAGCTCTGGGCAGCTAACAACAATAAAAACAGTCATGATATAAAACAGTAAAAACAATAACAAAAATTAAAAATATAAATACAGCTGAGCAATCTAAAAGCCATGGTGTTAACATAACCATGAAATGGGGCCCTTCCCACACTCAGAGCCCCAGGCCTGGGCACAAAGCCAGGTTTTCAAGGCCTTCTGGAAAGCCAACAGGGTCAGGGCCATCCTGATATCGGGAGGGAGGATGTTCCAGAGGGCAGGCGCCACAGCAGGAAAGGCACATCTCTTGGTCCCTGCCAGCTGACATTCCTTGGCTGACAGGACCAGGAGCAGACCTATCCTGCTGGACCCGATTGGGAAACCTGGTCCCAAGCCATGAAGGGCTTTAAAGGTGACAACCAGCACCTTGAATTGCACCTGGAAACACACCGGCAACCAATGCAGCTCCCGAAGCAGAGATGTTACGTGCACCGAGTAGCCGATACTATTTAATATCTTGCATCTATGGAACGATCCCTTCTGAGAAAGTAACTCTTGTCCCATTATTAGCTGTCTTTTTTCTATCATTTAATTGTATTGTTTTATTAAAAAAAAAAAGAACATTCTGTATCAGTGGATCTCAGGGCCAAGTATTCAAAATGCTTCCATGTGGACTATGTGACACCAGATTTCCATTCTTTTGCAAAGAACCTGTCCCTGCACATTTACCATAATAGATTCTTCAAAGTGGCTTTGCACTGTTATGAGTTCACTTAACTTTTCCTACCCCTCACTGATATATCTGGTTCTCCTGTATTTCACCACAAAAAGTGTGCAAATATTTATCAGTGGTAAGTAACTTCCCTAATATACACAGTTTCTAACAGGCTAGGACATCATTTATGTAACCTATATTGCAATTCTGAAAAGCCATGTTGAAATAATAATCCTTTACTAATTCTGAATTATAAAATAAAAGTGCAGCAATGCTGCTGAATGTGGGGAAGGATCCGCCAAGAAGGCTGTGCTAATCCCTGCTCATGGTAGGCTAATCATAAAAAAAGAACCTAAATGAATAATGGCATCCTCATGTTGATTTTCTGTATGAAGATTTTGCAGCTATTAGCTACACCTACTGCACTTCTTTCTCCGTGTTTTCAGACTTCTGACATCATTTGGAGGCAATCAATCAAATCAGACACATATGTGGTTCTAATGCACCATCTGCAAAATGAAATAACAGTAAGGCACACTGGCTATCATTTCGCTTCCTGAGTGAAGCAGCACTTTTCATAACCACAAATTATTTTAGATGGCTTCTTTCTTTGGTAAGTACTCACACTGGAGACTTTGGGCTTTGATAATTTTATTGCAACAGTTGGTTTTGACCCTGATTGCATCATTCAGTTTGCTTTATTGACTTTGACAGAAGCTAAAAAAATGTATTTTGCTTCCACTGTTAAGATATCTGTCATGGGTACTTATATTTGGCTACATGCACTATCCAAATAATAATGATAAACAGAATAGCAACACAATACAGTGTGGCATACGTTCTTACATTTTCTAGGTTTCAGTAAGACTGACAGATTCTAAAACTAATTGCTTAGACATTAGTGCCAGGGAATTAAATAAGATTTGTTTTGAATTAGGATGTTAGTTTTTATTAGGTACTTCCTCGGCTTTTAGGATTGTCACCATAAACTGAAATCTTTTGGAAGATATCAAAGGGTTGGGCAGCCCCAAATAATACTTGGGGAGGGCGTAACCCTTGTTTACATATAAGACATTTTTATGTGCACAGTCTTTTCATAGATTCAGTTCTCTGTGCTATAGAAACTTGCAAGCAGCCCAGAAACACTGTACGTGCATACAGTACACAGAAATTCAAGATGGACTTTGCAGACATTCTTATCCTCTCATTGGAATCTCACACTCAAACAGTCTACAGTATACATGTGTAAACATTTGAAGTGACTTTTAATAAATATGAACTACTACAGTAACTACAAATATAAAATACAGGAAATGTGTATAAATAGCAGCAAGCTCTGAATAGAATAAAAGTGCAAACATCCAGTGATGTAGATTCTCATAATAATTCACTTCTGTACAGTTGGGAGGGTGAGTTTGACCACAGCAGTGATGTTCATTGTCCTTCCCTGTTGCTCATTCTCCCCAACACCACGGTTGTAAGAGTGTGTGCCGATGTTTCCAACACCTACATGCATACTTTAAAATAAATCTTTTTTAAACCACCATTCTGAATGTGGAATATTTTAAAATGTCTCCACTTTGAGTTAGTTATATGCCATGCCTGTCTTCTTTTCTTTCATGTTCCAGGTAAAGAACAAATTTGTTATGTACAAGGTGAACTTCCTGTTCATGAGTATTCATTAAAAAAAAACACCTCCATAAGAATATAATTCGGGGTGGGGGGGGGAACTACGTTTCTTAAGGTATAATTTTTGTCATCTATAGAATGTTAGGATGCCAGGAGTTAAAACTTCTGTATGTATATTTATAATAAGTGGTATGTGTAGGTGAGTTTGAAAGAAATGGATGTGTTACTGGTAGGAAGATCAAATATGTAGAAATCTGAATATATTCCATCACAATCCACTCCGTACTCCACATTATAACCCATAAAATCCAAAATATATTGTGATGCAGATTTCTTTGTGGTATAATAATTGCAAAATTGACAAATCAGATTGAGAGTCTGGTCAGATTGGATTTGACAAGCATAGGCTTGTTATCAAAAATGTTTAAGAATGTAACAAATGTTTGCTGGAAATATTCACAGGGAGAAGGAACTTTTTACCACCTCTGGTGGAAGTGTGAAAAAGCAAAAAAATTTTGGGAGCAGATATGTACTGTTATTCAAAAAATTCTTAATGTAAATATATATATATATATATATATATATATATATATGTACTGTTATGTACTGATATGTACTGTTCAAAAAATTCTTAATGTAAATATATATATATATATACACACACACACACACACACAAACACACACACACACACACACCAGAACTGTTCTTACTAGGTTTGATGGAGGAAGAATTGGAGAAACAGCATGGAAATTTGCTTCTGTATATGACTACTGCTGCAAGAATACTCTATGCTCAACAGTGGATGGAACCACAAATACCAACAATGGAAGAATGGATAATTAAATTAATGGACTTGGCACAAATGGTGAAGCTAACAGCTCTAATAAGATTTATTTATTTATTTATTGAATTTTTATCACCACCCATCTCCCCCCACAGGGAAGGACTCTGGGCGGTTTATAACAAAATAGATAATACTATTTCCAGATTTATAGATTCAGGGCAACCATTTTTAGACTATCTGCTCGTGACAGAAAAAAAATGAAGTTATGATTATGAGTTTTACTGAATAGTGGGTTTGTTTGGATAGAAATAATGTTAATATGGATAAATTAGTGGTAAGAGATTAATTTATTTCAATTATATGTATACCTGTAATTGGGATAGCTGGAAGTCATTTCTTTGTTGTTCTTTCTATTTTCACATTTATAGTTTGTGTCTTTTTTCTTTCAATGCTATCTTCTATCTTTACTGTATTTATTGTTTTGTATTTTAACTATATTCTGATGACAATAAATAAAGCTTTTAAAAAAAGACAAACATAGGCTTAAAAATTAGGAATAATATTTACTAATGTATTGATACAACATATATTTTACATTTACAGTTAATGCACTTTTTCATGCTCTCCTTATGGCCAGTAATTATGCCAGCAATATGGATTAATTTTGTAATAAGCAGGAGGGTGGAAGTCATTCTGATGGGGATTAATCATGTTCATTGCTTCTCTCTGTAAATCCCAACCAACTATGGAGTGTAATATAATTATATACTGAGACTATTGCTTTCTGCAGAAAATTAGGATGCCAAAAATAACAAATGTAAATATTACATTGCAGATGAAACATTAAATACATTGAGGCAGTTAACGGATTATGCTTAATTTTCCATGAACAATATATTAATACAGTATTCTTTAGGATCTGAAGCTCTTTTATATTGAGTCCTTTCTTTTTCCATTGTCTAAAGAAACCAGAGTTGTGCAAATAAGAGCTCAGTGTAGCAACAGGAGAAAGACTTCCTTAATTTGATTTGTTTTCCTCATAAACTTGTTTCATAAATCTGATTAATAGCTGGTGGAGGTCTAGTCAAGAGGAATGCATGAAAAAAATGATCTGCAGTCAGTGAAACTGGCATTTATATGGATACTGAATTATCTTTTCTGTTGGAGTTGATTTATTGAGACTGTTCACTGGTAAGAGCATATCCAGCTTTTTCAGCTTTTTATAATGAAGCCATAACCTGCAGTCAAAGTTCTTCTGAAAAAGAAGTTTTTAAAAAAGCTGAAGCTACCAAGTCTATAGGGGGGAAAAGTGCTTTTCTTCAGTATGTGTAGGCCATTAAATAATGTTGATCTGTCTTGGAAACATCCTATAACCTCTCCATAGCAGTCCATAATTTGAAGAGCCAAAAGGTTATTCCTTTAAAAAATGGCTGTGGCTTATCTCTAGATTTTGGAATCCTTAAGCTTGTTTGGAAACATACTGTCTATCATAGTCAGCATAGTCAGCAACAAAATGGACTGGGGGAGTTACAGTCCAAATATATTGCAAGATGGTTCCACTGTTTTAAGGCAAAAAATAAAAATTCACAGAAACCCACTTAGAAGCATAAAAGGTCCCTTCACTCTTTATCCTCACTCGTTATACCACTTTCTAGTGAGATTCTATAGAGACAACACACATACATAAAAAACTGTACGGAGAGCTACAACTTAAGAGAAAAGTGCAGGAACTAAGATTGCCATTGTGAAAAGACCTGTAGCTGTCTATCTCAGACAATGCCTTTTGTTCTGTGCCACAGGAATATAATATATTCCCCCAAGTCTATTTAAATATTCATTTTTAATAACCACCTAACCTTGGATAGCCTTTCAATGCTATTTGTTAGCTTAAAGAAATTACAAAGACCATTGATTTTTTTCCCCTGTCAAAATTGTTCTTGCTGAACTTGAATTTAATCTCTGCATTAGCAGATGAAATTGGCAAAAGGACATTTCTGAAGTATCTGGAATCTGTTAGAAGGATTATCTGAGGTGACGTTGAGATGCAATAGCATCTAAGAACCATCTGTTCCTTGCTAAACTCTCCTCAAAGAGGAAAAACAATATTAACTAGGTTCTCTTTTTCTTTTTAAAACCAAATGCAGTATTTTGCTGCTTGTCAAACAGCCCAAGTTACACATCATGGTCTCATTGTAGAATTGTTCAAACCTTGGGCCAAATACTTTTCTTTGTTAGCGATGAACTATTAATTAGACAGGGAGATTGTAACTGAAGGCATAATCTGCATAGTTCTAACCATCCATTTTCAGCACTGAAGATGTATCTCTAACTTCCGTATTTGCCTAATTTTAAATATAGAAACCAACTCTAGCATCTTTCCTTTGTAGATTGCTTAAAAAGAAGCACAAATCTGAAAACCAGCCTGAAACTCAATACTAATCTCTTGAACTTCTATATGAGAAACTGTTGTTTTTTTTAAAAAAACAAGTTTGACTCTGACTTTCTTCTGATAACGCTTTCTTTATAGAAAAAAGTTAACCTGTAACTGTCATGCCAAATTAAATTCTTCCTCCAAGCCTGCTCTGATCAGGATTACCTTCCCCCACAAAACCTTCAAAACTTTCTATGTCCCAAGACAAAAAATGTTCCTTGACAAAGGAAAGACAAGACAACATAAGACAAGAGGCATCCAGGAGAAACTCTGCTTTTGACTTTACTTTGCCTACTGCAGAGATGTTCATTCAAAAAGGGAATGAGAAGAGATTTTATCATTTTATTGTCAGAAGCTCTTCCTCATGTTCCCCTAACTACTGAATGAACATGCTGTGGTAACCATTTTTTAATGCCATCTCCTCATGTTGTTGCCCTTATCTCATGCTTTATCTGAAGCAGCTTAAAATGTCTTTAGCCACTCTGGTTTTATATAAGGTTTTTGTTAAACATGGACTTAGTGCTCTTTAGAAAGAATGGGTGAAGCAGGAGGGAGCAGCTTCTTGAGGCTGTTCCCACCTGTGACCTTTCAGTTGGGTTATTTCTGAATAAATGTCTAGAACTCTTCTGAAAGAGCTCTAAATCCAGATTCAAAGATATCCAACAAGTTGCAGGTGCAGAAGAGTGGAGTATGATGAAGTGCGGGGAGCTCTCCTGATGCTACTTCTCTATGAAACCCCCTCCTCTGCATCTGTGACCTCACATGTTTGGTTTTCTTTCAAAGCAGCACTTACACCCATATTCAGAAATGGCTTGGCTGACAGCCCCGAAGTCAGCAACTTGACAAGCAGCTAAACTTGCCATTTTAAGTACATTCCTATCCTTCCCAGTTCTGTCTTGCCCCACATTAGGGAAAGTGATTGGTGATTGTTTTCCCACTGGCAGGCAATACTTTTGGGAAGAGAACCCATTTGACTCTAGTAACAAGTTGCTTTTATCCACTCCTTCCCCACTGCCCATCCTGTTCTTTGCAGATGGCCTCTATATCCCACCACTGGTTTGGACCTGGGTATTTGATGATATGGGAAGTTGGATTTCTCCTCCTGCCTATTATTTATAGGTTAACATTATGACTAGAGCCAGAAGTGAAGCTAAAGGGAAAGAGCTCTCTTTCTTTCCCTTGCTACTATTTATCAAAACTAGTTGCTGATGGCTCTAGCTTGGTGGGTAGCTGGGCTGGTTCAGTGACTGCTACAACTTTTACACAACTGTCTTCTTCTCCCTGCTTGGTATTTACTGCTGTAGGTGAAACTTTTTCAAATGGCAGCCTGGTATCTGCCCTTCTCCACTTGACACAACTTTTCTGTTACCAGGTGGATCATAACTAAAGGAGCTGCTGATGTTCTTTCACTGACTTCTCAAACCACTGGTGATAATAACCAAACTTCTTCAACATCTTGTCCACACACCATTGACTTCCCCCTCTCTGGCACAGCTGCTATCTCTATGCTTAGCTATAGTTTGTCTCTTTGGAGTCTTCAGTTACTTCTTGCCTCATCCTCCCCTCCAAAGTCCCCACAAAACAGGAACTTATATGTCATACTTCCCCTGGGTCTTCAACTTCATCTCAACGACCTGGACCTCCTGGAGTTTTCCTTGATGAGACCTTCAATAGTCTAAAGATGATTTAAAATCTTTTAGAAATACAGACAGTAGATATGAATGGGATGTTTATTCAGTGATCAAGAATATACAAGGAAAGGAATTTCATTTTGTTTTTGTTTTGATCTAGCATGAAGTTTGGTCTACTACCCATCAACCACTCAGCTGCCCTCTCACCCATGGATGAGGGTACATGGAGCAAGAGGACCCTGTTGGGTAGAGACCATTGACTGGCTCATTTATTCTTAGTTTACTGTGGTTGGTGCCAACTAATACAATTATAGACTGGTTCAAACCACTGTTGAGAGTTTGGGAATGGGAAGTAAGGAATTTGCAAGTGCCCTTAGATCAAACCTTCTTCTCAAATGACCACACAAACATAATTTTTGCACCTGGGTTCTTTTTTTAAAATTGCTTATGATCGTGATGTAAAAAATGGCAAAATTTCAGTTAAGAGGGAAGTTAGTTTTCAGTGGTTGTTATTTGTTGAGTTCATAGGATCGTCTTAAATTCTGAATGACTATGAATATTCATGTAAATGTGTTTTGCTGAAAGATTACCAAAGAAAAAACCTGCATGTACAAAATGTACTCCCATTTTTAATCGACATTAAACTATTATACTGGCTGACAACACAGTTTTGATGTGAAATAGACACTAAGGAACACAGAGAAGAGCATTAATGTTTGTTCGAAGTATGTGTAAACATTAGGAGAAAAACTGTGTGGTTGGAAGCAGTGGCATCCACAGCTAGTCACAATGATGCCAACATCAAACGTGCATGGTGCCACGATCAGACAAATGCCACAATTTACATACTTGTGTGGGATGTTGTGATGCAAGTACATAAGAAATATAGCCTTTGCATGATCATATTGCCACACATGTTTTGTCATTTTCCTGCCCCCTTGGAAGACTGGTTCACATACTTTCTACTCTTACTGGTATTTCAGACTTTTGAGAAATATAAATAATGGTTCTTATTTTTATGCCAAAGTAGTTGTCTAAAAACTACTATTACAAAAAGTAGCTTGAAAGATGATTTAAAATTTTTTAGAAATACAGACAGTAGATATGACTGGGATATTTATGCAGTGATCAAGAATATGCAAGGAAAGGAATTTCATTTTGATTTTGTTTTGATCTAGCATGAAGTTCTTGAGATGTGACTGGATATTCTGCAAAACCCGAACTGTTGGTGTTATACTGTTTACAATGGCTTCTGTTATTTTCTGTCATGATTGCCGTTGCAATGTTTGTGACATCGCAATGGCTCGCATGACAATACAAGATTATGGTTCCCTGGCTGATAAGGCAAGGGCAATAGAGAAACACAAAAAGCAGTAATGGGTCTAAAGAAAAAATGTAACGACCAAGGCCGGCAACCCAGGAAGCAACAATAAAAGGAAACTGGCATGAAATTGAATAACAACCGAACAGGCGAGGTTCGGAAGGGCGCGCCCGGGCTTTCGAGGAATTAGAAGCCTGATCGCCCGGCAATGGATCATCACCACACAGGAAGGCAATCGAGGTGATGCCCGGGGCGCAGGGGGCTGGACGACCTCTCACCTGGACGAACTGTTGGGACTCGTGGGGCACACCTGGGGTAAGGTGGGGTGGAGTGCTGACCGGCGCAGGCTATTTAAATCCCGTTCTGGCACGCTCCCCTCGCTCTCAGCTTTCTAAGGGCATGCATTCTATTTCCAAATAAAACCAGAACCTAAAGTCTACTCTAGCATCTGTGTTTTTATTGGGTCTCAGGCAGAGCCTGACATAAAGCTGAGAGTCATTTAAAATGAACCTCGCCGGTCTCCACCAGAAAATTTTTCTGCGGGAGAGAACACTGGCGATGACGGAACTGGGGACGGCCATGGAGTCGGCGCTTCAGACCGGAGGCGCGAAAGACACAACGCAAGTGGGAGAGACGACCAGACAGCTTCTGGAGTCGGCGCGCCCGAGATGGGACACGGGCTCCCTCCCTGCCAACACCGCATCCCAGCTCCAAACCTGGAGCTCCAGCCCGGAGTGGAGAGCCTCGATGGAAGAGGAAATTGGGAGCCAACAACTCTTCACTTGGGACGGCGTAACGGGACCCCGGCTGGGGGCATCCTACACCACCTGGAGACTCCACTACCCCCAAACACCCAAGAGGGAAGTTGCAGGACTGCCGATTGGGCAGCAACTGGCAGCACCGAAGATGGACGACCCTGTCACACCCGACAGGTTCAGAGCCCTGGAGTCCAAGGTACAAGCCCTGGAACACATGGCATCGGTGATGAGTGAGCTCACAAAGACCACTACTGCACAGGGAGTAGGGGGTAGGCACCCCACCCACCCTATCGACAACCCCGAGAGGAAGGGGCCAAGCACGGGACTCTTTCTCAGGGCCCCATGGTCCCATTTCGGTGGGGGTCATCCCTAGCCACCCACAGGTGGGGGTCTCGCAAGTTGGGAGGTTCCCCAAGGACTTCCCCATGAAATTTGACGGAGACCCCACAAACCTGTCGTTCTTCGTGATGAACGCCACGAACTACATGATACAATATGGACATTGCTTTGCAACGGAAGGGGCCAAAATCTCGGCGGTGGCCACAAAACTCAAGGGCAGGGCTGCGGACTGGTACGTCCAGATGTCAGAGTCCAGAGCCCCAGCCCTGGCTACCTTCCACACCTTCCTAGCCGCTCTAAAGTGGTACTTCGAAGACCCCCTGGCAAAGGAAAGGGCCAAGAGTACCCTTAAAGGACTTCGCCAAGGGCAAAAAGCGGTGGCGGACTATGCCCTTGAATTTAAGGTCCTAGCGGGGAAAATCCCGGATTTGTCCAAGGCCACCTTGATCGACATGTTCAAGGATGGCCTCAACCGTGAGGTGTTGCAATGGGCACTATACAGAGATGATCCAGACTCCCTGCACGAGTGGATCTGTCTTGCCGGGAAGGCTGAGCACGCCCAGCGCACCTTCATGCTAGCGACTGAGAAAGACAGACCCCCTCCCAGCGGGAAAGGGCCAGTTCCACAGTCAGGCTCGACATGGGATGCGAAGCGACAACGTCGGTTTGCCCACGGGCAATGTGTCAGGTGTGGGAAGATGGGCCACCGGGCAGCTGAATGCCTCAAGGCCAGAACGATAGATCGCCCACCCAGACCAACGCAGAAGGCGCCGCACAAGCCACCCAACCCTCCCAGATGGCTGATAGGAGCGCTAGCGACCCCGGACAAGGAAGAGGATGTCTACCTTGCAGGGGACGTGTGGGACGCCCAGGAGCAGCCGGCAGGAAATGCCTTCCACCTGCCCTAAGCAGCACTGCCAGGCAGGTGGTAAAGAATGGGCACGACACCCCCAGGGTGAGTGGGGATTGTCCCATCCTGGCAGGGGAAATCAAACTGACCTACGGCTCCAAAGCCATCGCGGTCAGAGCTTTGGTGGACTCTGGGTGCTCCAGAAACCTGATCCACCCAGACATTGCCGCTGCATTAAACCTACCCTGCTTCCCCCTCCCAAAGCCACTGATCTTTCAGCAACTCGATGGCTCCACGGGGGGCGGGGGGGGGGGACTGGCCACCCAGGGTACAAGGAAGGCCACTCTGAAAATGGGCACCCACAAGGAGACCATAGACTTCGTGGTCACCCCGGTAGGCAAGCCCATAGTGGTGTTGGGGATCCCCTGGCTAACCTGCCACAACCCCTACATTAATTGGAGGACTCGTTTGATAACATTCAAGGATGGGTTCTACCAGGCGCCAGCAAAGGAGAAATCCTCCGCTTTGACTGTGGGGAGGGCAGAGATCGTCGACCACCAAGCCCACGCTCCCCCCCCCCCGGAAGAACTGCCGGAGCAATACTCGGACTTCGCTGACGTCTTTGGGGAGGAGGAGGCAGACCAATTACCCCCCCATCACAAGATGGACTGTGCAATTGAGCTGCTCCCGAACATCCCACTACCCAAGCCCAAAATTTACCCCATGACTCAGAGGGAATTGATGGCACTGCGGGAATTTTTAGACAAAAACCTCGCTAGGGGCTTCATCGAACTGGCAAACTCACCGGTTGGAGCGCCCATCCTATTCCGGGAGAAGAAGGACGGCACCCTAAGACTATGCACAGATTACCGCAGGTTAAATTCCTCCTCCCTGTCAAACAAATACCCCCCCCCCTCGTAAAAGACATGCTGGCACACTTGTCAAAGGGAAGGGTGTTTTCCAAACTCGACCTCCGCGAGGTGTATTACCGAATTCGCATCAGGGAGGGGGACGAGTGGAAGACAGCGTTCAACTGTCCCTTGGGCTCCTTCCAGTACAAAGTACTGCCTTTCGGTCTTGCGGGGGCCGCGGGGGTCTTCATGCAACTAATCAACAAGGTGCTGCATGAACATCTGTTCAAAGGAGTCTTAGTTTACCTAGACGATGTCCTAATCTACTCTAAGACTCAGAGGGAACACGAGAGATTAGTGAGACAAGTTCATTGCAAATGACTCCGGTGCAGCCCGCCCCGAGCCGCAGGCAACCACAGATGCCAGGTGGGTTATGTACAGATTTTATAACAGCATTAAAATCTGATCCCTGGCTCCTCGCCAACCCTAACAAAGTGACTATGGAACAGGACCTCGCATGGGCGGAGGGAAGGTTATATGTCCCTGACTCACAAAGACTGACTATCCTCAGCAGGTCACATGATAGCAAACAGGCTGGTCACTTTGGGTTCCTAAAATCGCTCCACCTAACTCGACGCCAATTTTGGTGGCCCTCACTGAGGAAGGACGTCAAAACGTATGTGGCGTCTTGCTGTCCTAACAGCCAGGAAACACACTGAGACAAGGAACTGGTCCCTAATATTTATTGCTAGTACTTAACAGGAATCCTAACAAACTGAAGAAGCATGGGAAAACCCAGACATATAAACCCCAAGGGTTAAGGCGGTCCCAATCTGTGTCTCTTTGAATGGCTGACCAATTCCTCAGTGCTACGCATGCGCTTGACAGTCTGGATGGGAGCTCCCTGCTCGCCATCCTTACTCATGACACTTGCCCAGTGTATGCGATGGCCAAGCGACCAGCCGGTAAACCCCAGGGGCTGCTGCAGTCCGTGGCTGAACCTTCATGCCCTTGGGATGAAATCTCGATGGATTTCATCATGGATTTACCGCCCAGCCAAAAGAAAACGGTCATCTGGGTAGTCAAAGACTACTTCTCAAAACAAGCCCATTTTATCCCCTGTGCCTCGATCCCGTCAGCACAACAGCTGGTGAAACTCTTCCTGGTACACGTGTACCACCTCCATGGCTGCCCCTCCTGCTTGGTGACCGATAGGGGCACACAATTTACCTTGAGGTTTTGGCGGGCTTTTTTGAAACTAATAGGTACCCAGCAAGCCCTGTCAACCTCCTGGCATCCCCAGACAGACGGATCTACAGAGATCCTTAATGCCACACTGGAACAATTCCTTCGCTCCTATATAAATTACCACCAGGACGACTGGGTGGACTTACTCCCATTTGCAGAGGTCGCATACAATAACGCGATACATCAAAGCACGGGACAAACCCCCTTTGGGGTGGTGTCGGGTCGGGAATTCATCCCCATCCCTGAGCTCCCTCAGCCCCCGTCCCCAGCAGTGGCCACCTGTGACTGGGGTTCCAAACTCACAGACTCCTGGCCCGTCATCAAGGACGCGCTTAAAGAGGCGCAAACCGCATACAAACTGCAGGCAGACAAGCACCGGCGCCAACAACCAACTTTTTGGGTAGGGGACCTGGTTTACCTATCCACCAAATTCATTAAATCACTGCAACCATCCAAGAAACTAGCCCCCAAATTTATTGGGCCATTCCAGGTGACACAAATCGTGAACCCAGTCATGGTACGCTTGGACCTGCCCCATAATTTAAAGCGGCTGCACCCGGTGTTCCACTGCAGCTTACTCAAGCCGGCAAGTGACTCCTCCTGGTGGCACCCACGCACTCCCCCCCCCACCAGTTATGATAGACGGACAGCAACATTTTGAGGTCAAGGAGGTACTCGACTCCTGCAAGCTGCAGGGCTCCCTCCAGTACCTGGTAAAATGGAAACACTTTCCACACCCTGAGTGGGTCGCTGCCCGCGACATCCAGGCTCCCGAGCTAATCCGCAACTTCCATACTGCATATCCCTCCAAACCCTCGGCTTGATTTTTCTCAGGGGGGGCAGTATGTCATGATCGCCTAAACCTAAAGTTTACTCTAGCGTCTGTGTTTTTATCAGGTCTCAGGCAGAGCCTGACATTTTCTCTGTTCATAGGGGTAGTTTTGTTCATTATGCAGTTTTATTTCATGTAGTGCCCCCCAAAATACACTACATTTTTAAATGAGAGCAGATGGTACCCTCTATTTATGTCTGCCCACCCATCCAGCTTATATATCAGAAAACGGTTTTTCAATTAAAATACACATGCAAAAGGTATGTATTAGAAAAATACATAGGCAAAAAATGTTTAATTGTGGCAAATTCTTAGCAGCATGGGGATACCAAGTCATCTTGTCTGCCTCCCAAGGAATCTGTATAACGACCAAGTAGCAACAGTAAGAACAGACCACAGAACAACGGATTGGTTTAAGATTGGGAAAGGAGTACGGCAGGGCTGTATACTCTCACCCTACCTATTCAACTTGTTTGCCGAACACACCATGTGACAAACTGGGCTTGAGGAATTCAAGGCTGGAGTTAAAATGACTAGGGGAAACATTAACAATCTCAGATATGCAGATGATACCACTTTGATGGCTGAAAGCCAAGAGGAACTGAGGAGCCTTATGATGAAGGTGAAAGAAGAAAGTGCAAAAGCTGGCTTGCAGCTAAACCTCAAAAAAACCAAGATTATGGCAACCAGTTTGATTGATAACTGGCAAATGGAGGGAGAAAACATAGAGGCAGTGAAAGACTTTGTATTTCTAGGTGCGAAGATTACTGCAGATGCTGACTGCAGTCAGGAAATCAGAAGATGCTTAATCCTTGGGAGAAGAGCAATGACAAATCTCAATAAAATAGTTAAGAGCAGAGACATCACACTGACAACAAAGGTCCGCATAGTTAAAGCAATGGTGTTCCCCGTAGTAACATATGGCTGTGAGAGCTGGACCATAAGGAAGGCTGAGAGAAGGAAGATCGATGCTTTTGAACTGTGGTGTTGGAGGAAAATTCTGAGAGTGCCTTGGACTGCAAGAAGATCAAACCAGTCCATCCTCCAGGAAATAAAGCCAGACTGCTCACTTGAGGGAATGATATTAAAGGCAAAACTGAAATACTTTGGCCACATAATGAGAAGACAGGACACCCTGGAGAAGATGCTGATGCTAGGGAGAGTGGAGGGCAAAAGGAAGAGGGGCTGACCAAGGACAAGATGGATGGATGATATTCTAGAGGTGACGGACTCGTCCCTGGGGGAGCTGGGGGTGTTGACGACCGACAGGAAGCTCTGGCGTGGGCTGGTCCATGAAGTCACGAAGAGTCGGAAGCGACTGAACAAATAAACAACACAAAAAATGTTTTAGTGGCTCAGCACCTATGGAGAAAAATCCCATAAGCCCTGCACAACCTGCTTTGTAATTGAAATTATGGAAGTAACAACACCATCCCATGGGTATCTACTCAGAAGTACACCCCACTGAATTAAATGCAGCAATGGACATTATGGCCAGAAATTATCATTATTTCACTACAGAAAGCACATTTTAGAACACACTGAAAGTTACAATTGTGACTATTAATACTATTAAGCTGTTAGACTAGGACAAGGAATATCCTACTCTTCATTGTGGAAATTCACGGGATACTTTGGGCCGGTCACTTTCTCTCAGCCCTATTTATTAATCAACAATCTTATGCAATAGTAACACATTCTTCTATGATCCTGACTAGTAGAATTACTAAAAGTAAATCACAAAATTAAAAACAAACCAACCAGCAGTGAGTATTAGAGGAAGCGATCCCACATTTCTTTGGTCAACAGAGAAAACTGGAATGAGTTCAGAGGCCAGCTACCAACATAAGAGATCAGGAAATCAAGCCCAGTGAGGAATTGTTAAAGGATCTGGATACGTTTAGCCTACAAAAGAGACAAGTGAAGGGAGAAATTATAGCAGTCTTCAGATATGTGATAGACTGTCACACAAAGGAGGGGGTGAACTTATTCTCTATTAAGCTTGAGTTGTGTGAGATTGATGCTGTTAACAAACCTTAGAAATTAATATAAATAAATGAACAATAAGTAGTGGAGACTGTGCTGAATCTCAACTCTCAGCCCCACTCTCTGACAATTAGATCTTTAAAAAAGAAACCTCTAATTTGCAGGGCCAGCAACAGGAGAATGGGAGGGCAGCACTCTGGCGATAGCTCCACCTTGTCTTCCTGTCCCCATAAGTGACACAGGTCAGAAGCAGTCTTCTCTCGTTTGTTTTAAATGGCCAAGTCATCCCCAAAGGACTTCTGAGTGTGCCTCATTAGTATTTGTGTGGTTTGTAGTAGGTATGTATCTTAGGGAATAAGTGGGAAGTGTGCAGGTTTGTTGATGGGGTTGTTGTTTGATTCTATGTATCACCCCCATTTTCCTCAGAGGAGTTTTAAAGGGGTGTTCAAAGCATTTTGTGAAGATGGACAAGGACAGCAATGGAGAAAAACAAGCATAGAATTTATAGCATTTTTCTATAATTATTCGTTTCCTAGCAGCGAACCCACTGAAAATTGAGACCTATTACGTTGTACTATAAAGTTGCTGAAAAACTACTGGGAGGTTTGAAATAGCTCTTTATTTTCTTTTTTCATATATTAATTTCTCCCAAGTAATGGATTTGTTTCATTGTCTCTCTCCTTAATAGGCTTTGATCTCAGGTTTTGATAGTAAAAACTCACTGTTCCCAGAAGAATCAAGATGTGAAATGAATGTGCTCAATTGAACTGAACACAGAAATCTTCAGATATCTGTGTCCATTTGTGCCTATATATGAATGGAATGTGCATTACTGGTGAAATGGGCCCTCCTTTTTCATACAGAAACTTCTGAATGCTCAGATCTGCTCCAGAGGTTGAAGGACTTCCTGGACCAAAAGTTTGGGACATGAAGGTGTGCAAGAGAGAAGAAGAAAGAAAGGGTAGATCTTGCTGCATTGGCAGAAATCTGTTTGGGGATTTGTATCTTCTTCAAAAGGAATGCTTCAGAATGTGTGGAAAATGCCTCTGTCATGAGTACTGATGGTGAGCAGGAGGGGGTGCCTATCCAGGGGGGAAAACGCATGCGTAGTACTGAGGAGTTGAGCAGCCATTCAAAGAGACACAGAACAGACCCACCTTGACTTTTGGGGTTTATCTGTCTGGGTTTTCCCATGCTTCTTCAGTTTGTTAGGGTTTTCTGTCTTATGTAGCAGTAATAAACACTAGAGACCTACTCCTCGTCTGTCAGGGCAGCCTTGCCTCGAATAAAACACGGACTCACTTAGAGAGTCTAAGGATTTCTGGCTTTATTGAAATGGAATGCATGCAGAGAAAAAGACGGGAATGCGTGAAGGGTGGCAGGGCATCCTGTTTATACCCCGGCGGCGGACCTTGTCCCCCTCCACCCCCTATTGTCCCCCCAAGCCAGGCCCGGATGGGGGATTAGCGTGGTAATGGGTTCGGTGATGGGTGATTCGGGCGATCTCCGATGATCCTCTTTGTCTTCTTGCCTTCGTCCGGTGCAGGTGCGTCCCCCCGGGGTAATGGGTGGGAGTTCCTCCAATCTGCTGATGGTCTCCAGGTCCGGTCTGAGGTGCCCTTCTATTGTCCTGGTGATTTACTTGTGGGTTTGTGTGCTTAAGGGATGAAGTGTGTGTTTAAGGGATTATGGTTCTCCCTTCCTCTTTCCTGATGTGCATGTTCCCCGTTGTGATGCACTTATGCCTTGCAATGGGGAACATGACATGCTGCCCCCCTAAGAGGAGTCTAAGGTGCTGGCTTTTCCGGGTATGCTTCATGGAAGCTTTTGATCAGCCGTTTTGCTGAAACATTTTGCGCTTGGACCCACTCTGGGTGCGGGAAATGCTTCCACTTGACGAGGTACTGTAGGGTGCCCCTTAGCCTCCTGGAGTCTAGTACCTCCTTAATTTCAAAATGTTGTTGCCCATCTATCATGATGGGTGAGGGCGGGGGGGTCTCATTGTGCCATTTGGAAGGAGTGGCTGGTTTCAGTAGGGCACAGTGGAATACTGGGTGTATGCGCCACAAATTGTGAGGTAGCTCCAACTTGAAGGTGACCGGGTTGATAATCTCTATGAACTGGAATGGTCCGATGAATTTGGGTGCCAATTTCTTTGATGGTTGTGGGGATGTGATGAACTTAGTGGAGAGGTAGACCCTATCTCCCACTTTGTAGTTTGGTTGCGCCGCCCTGTGGTTGTCTGCAAATTTTTTGTATATGGCTTGCGCATCTGCCAGAGCCAGCTGGATGATGGGCCAAACCGTGGCCAGTTGTGCCACCCAGTCATCTGGGGAGCAGGGCAGGGTGTCTGGTTGGGGCAGTTCCGGGATTGGCACGAAGTCTCTGCCATAGACTATTTTGAATGGGGTGTGACCTGTGCTTTGGTGCACTGCATTGTTGTAGGCTACCTCTGCAAAAGGTAGCAGGTCCACCCAATTGTCCTGTTGATAGTTGATAAATGATCATAGGAATTGCTCCAGGGTGGAGTTGAAGGTCTCCGTAGAGCCATCTGTGTGGGGGTGCCAAGCTGTGGACAGTGCCTGCTTGGTGCCAATGAGTTTTAAGAATTCTTTCCAGAACCTGGAAGTAAATTGTGTGCCCCTATTGGTCACCAAACGAGAGGGGGCACCGTGGAGTTTATATATGTGGTTAAGGAATAGGCGTGCCAGCTGTTGTGCAGAGGGAATGGACGTGCAGGGTATGAAGTGTGCCTGCTTGGAAAAGTAGTCTTTTACCACCCAGATGACCGTTTTTCTTTGTCTGGGTGGTAGGTCTACAATGAAGTCCATGGAAATTTCCTCACAGGGGCGGGAGGGGCTTGCTACTTGCTGCAGCAGTCCTTGGGGCTTCCCCACCTTTCGTTTTGATGTGGCACATGTGAGGCAGGCAGCAACATATTCTTTAACGTCCTTTCTGAGGGTGGCCCACCAGAATTGTTGCCTGATTAAGTGTAGTGTTTTAACGAAACCAAAGTGTCCAGCTGTCTTGTCATCGTGGGAGCGGTTTAAAACTTCCACTCGCAATGTCTCTGGCACGTACAGGTTTTTTTCTCTCCAGGCTAGACCGTTCGTAAAAGATACATGGTGTTGGTTGGTTTGCAACCATGTATCTGTCTTGAGGGTTTGAATGAGTCTTTGTTGCCAGTTTGGTGACATTGACCTGCGTCTCCCTTCGTTCGCGGGTGTTTGCGCTGGGGTGCGTTGGGTTCTTGTCTGGCTGTGCGTGACAGCAGGGCAGCCCAGCTGTGTGTTGGTCCACACAGTCCCTACAATGTCTGATGCCTGGCTGGCATCCTGTGGCCGTCGGGAAAGAGCATCTGCAAGGAAGTTCTTTCTCCCCGGTATGAATTTTAATTTGAAGTTAAACCTGCTGAAGAATTGCGCCCAGCGTACTTGCTTTGGGCTGAGGCGTTTCGGAGTGCTGAGAGCCTCTAGGTTTTTGTGGTCAGTCCAGACCTCGAAGGGGCAGGAGGCCCCTTCCAGGAGGTGCCTCCATGTTTCTAGGGCTGCCTTGACTGCGAACACCTCCTTTTCCCACACGTGCCATCTCTGTTCCGTTTCGGAGAACTTGCGGGAAAGGTACGTGCAGGGCTTCAGCTGATTGTCAAAATCCCGCTGAAGCAGGAGTGCTCCAATGGAGAAGTCGGATGCGTCGACTTGCACGACGAAGGGTCTGGTGGGGTCGGGGTGTTGCAGTACTGGCTCTGCTGTGAATAGGCTTTTGAGGTGTTCGAAAGCCGTTTGACAATCAGCTGTCCAGTTCAGTAGCGCCCCCGGGTTCCGTGATTTACGTGTGTCCCCCAGGCCCTTTGTCTGGAGTAGGTTGGTCAGGGGCAGCACAATCTCCGCTAGCCCCTGGATAAAACCCCTGTAGAAATTAGTGAACCTGAGGAAACTTTGGAGTTGTCTCCTCGTGTGTGGGCGCTCCCACGCCAGTATGGCTTGGATCTTGCTTGGGTCCATCTCAATTCCCCTTGCTGAGATTCTATAGCCCAGGTAGTCAATTTGGTCTTTGTGAAACTCACACTTGGAGAGCTTGGCGTATAGCTCTGCCTTGCAGAGTTTCCTGAGCACTTGCTTCACTAGGCGTTCGTGCTCTTCTTCGGTCTCTGAATAAATTAAAACATCGTTGAGATAGACAAGCACCCCCTTAAATAAGTGGTTGTGCAAGACCTCATTAATTAACTGCATAAACACTCCCGGTGCCCCCGCCAGCCCAAATGGTAGAACTTTATATTGAAAGGACCCCAGCGGGCAGTTGAAAGCCGTCTTCCATTCGTCCCCCTCCTTTATTCGTATTTGGAAATAGGCTTCCCTTAGGTCCAGCTTTGAGAATATTTTGCCCTTTGCCAGGTGGGCTAGGATGTCTTTTATTATGGGTAAGGGGTATTTATTTGAAATGAACGTGGCATTCAAGCCACGGTAATCGGTGCAGAGCCTCAGTGACCCATCCTTTTTCTCCCAGAAGAGGACTGGGGCTCCGACTGGTGAGTTTGCGGGCTCAATAAACCCCCGCGCTAAATTCTTATCGACGAATTCTCTGAATGCTGCCAGCTCCTTCTGGGTCATCGCATAGATTTTGGGTTTTGGTAGGGTTGCACCAGGGACCAGTTCTATGGTGCAGTCTGTTTTTGTATGGGGTGGGAGTTTGTCAGCCTCCTTCTCGCCAAACACATCGGCAAACTCTGCATATCTGGCTGGCAGGCCCTCCATGGTCGCCGCCTCCAGATGCATTGAGGTCGACACCGCCCTCCCCATTGCAGCACGGGGAACCCAATCCCCTGTGGGTGCTTGATAGCAAAAACGTCCAAAAACGTGATTTCCCTGGTTGTCCAGTTAATTTGTGGGTTGTGTTGCACCAGCCACAGGATCCCTAGGATGATTAGGGGTTGCCCCACCAGTGCCACGATGAAGGGCAGTCTTTCTTTGTGGCTGCCAAGCCGCAGCGCAACTTCATGTATTGGGTGACCGGGCCCCCTCCCGCTGCTGATCCATCCAACTGTGTAAACACCAAATGATGCTGAAGTGGATAGCAGCGGAGGTTTAGCGTGGCCACCAGGTCCGGGTACATAAGGCACTTCGAGCAGCCAGAGTCAATTAGTGCCCAAACTTTTTCTGTCTTCCCCCCATTCGTTAGGGAGACTTTTACATATAGGGTGGGACAATTTTCACTCACCCCCCCATTGTCGCACCTCCTGTTTCCTTCCACTTGTCCTTTGGCGCTTCTTAGGGCAGGTGGCTGGCGTTTCCTGCCGGTTCGTCGTTTCCGCTTTCCTCTTCCTCAGTGAGGTAAGGGAAGTCTTTGCTGCGGTTTCACCCATCGCAACTGGCATTTTCCTGGGTGCTGGGGTTGGCTTGGTTGGTGTCTTCCACGAGCTGTCCCTTGCCTTTGCTTTCGGGCAGACCGCTGCCTTGTGATCTTCCTTCCTGCACCTAAGGCACTGACCCTTGGTGAACCGTCGGTCTCTTTCTTCCTTCCAAGGCTGGGGTCTCAACTTCACAGGTCCTGCAGCTGTACGGGGTCCTCTCACTGCCTCGGCGTGCTGTGCTTCCCTCTTTGCTTGGAGGAAAGTGTCCTGGGCGTCCTGCCAGCCGGATCCACTCTACCAGAGTGTTGGGGTTGTTTCTGCAGAGTGCCCACCTGAGTACATTCAGGTTGAGCCCCTCTTTGATCTTCTCAATGAGGGTGGATTGAGACCATACTTTGACCTTACCGGCCAGGGCTTGGAACTCCATGGCATAGTCTGCCATGGAGTGCTGTCCTTGTTTTAGGGCTTTCAGGGCTCTTTTCGCCCTCTCCCTTTCCAGGGGGTCCCTAAAGTGCAGTTCCATTGCCCATAGGAACTCATTGCAGTCCTCAAGTTCCGGGGCGCCTGCCTGGCATAACTGGACATACCAGTCGGCGGCCCGTCCTTTTAATTTTATTGCCAAGGCATTTACCTTGCCTTTCTCTGTTTGGAAGTAGGGACCCCATTCCTCCATGTAGTTTCTCGCGTTGGTGAGAAAAAAGAGTTTTGTGGGGTCCCCATCGAACTTAATGCCGAAGTCCTTGATCGCCGCTCTCGGTGGGCTCCAAGCCGCATCTGGGCGCTTAGGTGTGCTTCGGGCAGTCGGGGCTCCATGGTCTCGCTGTGGGGATTCCCTCCGTCGGGCGTCGGGTGGTGTTGGTGCCCTCTCTTTCCGGCTCCCGCTTCGCTCCAGTCGTCGCGCAATCGGGGTGGGAGGGTGGGGTGCAGCCCATCTGGTGGGTTCCTGGAAACAGACTCTGCCTGGTGCTGCGTCGTCCTCTGGACCTCTCCTCCGTCTCTCTGGCTGGTGCGTCTCTGAGGGGGGGGGGGTAAGAAGTGTTGGGCATCTGGTGTCCGGTCCCTCCGCGCCCCAGCTATGGGACTTGTACACTGCTGCTAACCTCTGGAGCAGCTGCTGCATCGCCTCCAGCTTCTCGACCACACTCAGCCTTGCCGCCGTTCGAGAGCTCCTCTTGGTGCGGTCGTCCCTCCGCTCGCCTTCGGTTCCTGATGCCATGGATGATGGGACGTCCCGCGGCTCCTCCAGGGTTCCGGGCGATCCTGGCGAGGATCCCCCCATCTCATCGATGGTGGCCCACGTGCCATGGGACTCACGGGTGGCGTTCGCCATTGCTTCTCCCTCCGAACTCGATCCCGAGCTCACCTGGACCTCGTGCCGTCGGGGCCTTGGGCACCTTCTGTTCGTTGGGATGGGAGTTCCGCTGCCGGTCATCAGGTAGTCACCTCGCCGAGAGCTGATGTCTTCCACGCTAGCTTGGTTCCCTCACAGAATGTGTGCTAGTGGGAAAAAAAATTTTTTGGATTCCCGTCTTTATGTCAGGGCAGCCTCGCCTCGAATAAAACACGGACTCACTTAGAGGGTCTAAGAATTTCCGGCTTTATTGAAACGGAATGCATGCAGAGAAAAAGACGGGAATGCGTGAAGGGTGGCAGGGTATCCTGTTTATACCCCGGCGGCGGACCTTGTCCCCCTCCACCCCCTATTGTCCCCCCAAGCCAGGCCCGGATGGGGGATTAGCGTGGTAATGGGTTCGGTGATGGGTGATTCGGGCGATCTCCGACGATCCTCTTTGTCTTCTTGCCTTCGTCCAGTGCAGGTGCGTCCCCCCGGGGTAATGGGTGGGAGTTCCTCCAATCTGCTGATGGTCTCCAGGTCCGGTCTGAGGTGCCCTTCTGTTGTCCTGGTGATTTACTTGTGGGTTTGTGTGCTTAAGGGATGAAGTGTGTGTTTAAGGGATTATGGTTCTTCCTTCCTCTTTCCTGATGTGCATGTTCCCCGTTGTGATGCACTTATGCCTTGCAACGGGGAACATGACATCATCTCAGCATGATTCCTGGCTGTTAGGACAGCCTCTTTTTGAATTGTTATAGCAGCTAGACCTTTTCCCAAGCTCTCATGACTGCTTCAGAAGCTTGTCTCTGTTCTGTGTGTGCATGCATAGCTACCTTGCTTTGCCGGGGTGGGGATGGGGACCCCAAAACATCTGTCAGCAGCTTCCAAGGCAGCTGTGCAAATTGGTAAAAGACACAACTATTTTTTTATAAGAAACTTTATTAAATTCCAGAATATAAGTAAAACATTTAAGAATAGAAAGAACTTGAAGAAAGAAAGAAAACGAAAAAAGGAACAAACTTGGTGCAGAAACAAAAAGAGAAAGAGAGAGAAAAAAGAGTGACTTCCAACTATCTTCAGTACAGATACAAGCATAGAAATACATTAACCCCTTACTCAATTTTATCTATAAAACACATTAGTTCTATATTCTTATACAATCCTAATTGTCAAATTCCAAGATTAAAACTTCATCTTTTTCAATTTCAAGTAAGAGTCCAAAAGTGGTTTCGGAGTAGAAACAAAGTTAGCCAAATTATTTTCTTTAATCAATGCAGTCAGCTTTGCCAGCTCTACCAGCTCCATTAATTTCACCATCCATTCTTCCACTGTAGGAATTTGTAAGTCCTTCTGCCTTTGTGTATGTAAAAGTCATACTGATCTTATGTCTAGAAACAGAGTCCCTCTTTATATTCACTGCAATGGATAAGAATTCCATATAGTACCTTTTCCCAAATACAGTAGTCATGGTAGATATGGGAGGATAGGAACTGAGGAGAAAAAGCAATGACATAGAAAATAATGAGCAAGTGTGGGTAAAATTGAACTTCTACGCACACTTACATGGGAGCAATACAAAATATCTCTCATGGGATTCAGTAAGACTCATTTCTGAGAAAAGATTTTTTACTTCTGAAAAATCTTTCTGTCTTTAAATGAGAAATAATACATTTTGTGAGAAGCCTTGCCAACTTACTGAAAACTCATGCATCCATATCATTTTTAGATCTAGCATTACACTTTTTGACTTGAGCTACTGGCATTACAAAAAAAATCACTCATAAATAATAGAACTCAGTGGGAAAGTGTCAAGAAGCCACTGCAAAGAACATTACAATGACTGAATTACTCACATGCTATTGAGGCTGAAATTATAGCTAATTGGCTATTATCAAATGTAGAATTAAGCTGGGTGAAGTCCAAGCCAAGACAGGTTAAGCTAACCTTCCAATGTAGTCATCCTCCTGTTGTTTTGAAAGTTTAGACACACTGGAAAAGTCAGTGAAATAAAGCCATGGAGAGAGGGCCATGGTAACCCAGTGTGCAAATTGTGTGCCACCCAAGGGCACCACATTGAGGGGCAGGGTGCCAGTTTCAAGTAAAACAAGAGAAACAATATCAACAGCACCGACTCAATGACTTTGCTCATGTGCACTTTGCCACTGAGACGGCTGATGGAACCCATACCAGTGATCCAGCAGGCCTTGCATACATTTAATAAATTTTGAATATTGAAAAAATGTTTTTTGGGGGGTGGACACTAAGTGAAATTCTGCACAAGGGTGCCTTGTATGCAAGCAACGACTCTGCCTAGAGTCAAGCATCCTTCTGCACAAAGTCCTCAAACATGAATTGCATTCCACTTTAATCAATTCCATGTGTCTTGTGACTTCTTAATGATGAACTTTAAGGCACCACAAGTCTGAATTGTTTTCACCCTATGCAATGTTAACTGTGGTAACTGGTAGAATGCAAGGCAATCCTGTCTCATCCATCACTGGAAAGACCTCAGATTCCTTGAGCTATCCTATTTATCACTGCATTTCCCAAAGCAATGCCATACTGTCTCCCCTCCCATCTGATTGTTTTTGGCCACTCCATCTACTCATAAGCTTTTATGTCCATAAGTCATAGTGCTTTACGAACTATAACCCCCTCATTTAGAAACTGGCTCCTCTGTTGGTATATTAGCAATTGATTCTGTAGCAGTTCAATTGATAGTGTCTTGTACACTTTGTTTGCAAATCAGCTGATGATCATCATCGCCCTCTTTGTTATATAACACTACACAGAGCCTCTCCAAACCCTTGGGTACTTTGCTGTCCTGGATGCTTTGTTGAAATAAACAAACATTGTACCTTGCAGTTATAATACCGATGCTAGGTAAGGTAAAGGTAAAGGTTTCCCTTGACGTAAAGTCCAGTCGAGTCCGACTCTAGGGGGCGGTGCTCATCTCCGTTTCTAAGCCTTGGAGCCGGCGTTGTCCATAGGACACTTCCGGGTCATGTGGCCAGCATGACGACTCGGAACGCCGTTACCTTCCCGCCGAAGCGGTACCTATTGATCTACTCACATTTGCATGTTTTCGAACTGCTAGGTGAGCAGGAGCTGGGACAAACAACGGGAGCTCACCCCGCCGCGCGGTTTCGAACCGCCAACCTTCCGATCGGCAGCTCAGCGGTTTAACCCGCAGCGCCACCGCGTCCCTAGGTACTATAGAACAAAAACTTGTTGCTATTTTGCTGTCCCATATTTAATTTCCAAAACAAAATGGTCTTCCCTCTGATAGCCCTGCCAGAGGGGACTACATAATATTATGTAGTACAAATATATACTTGTTTGTCACATTATCAGAAATGCAGTTTTTATTTGCCTTCTAAAACACATACAGGATGACAGAATATTATCTGTCATCAGCGGAATACACAATTATATCACATGCATTTTTAGGTAATCACTGTGACAACCAGTATTGAACAACAACGGAACTAGGGGTCATTTTAGGTTTGCGTTTTGTTTCTTTGCTTTAACACCCCCAAGAGCTTTGACATACTATAAAGTTGTCCAAACTACCTCATAGATGCTTCAAATGGCATACAATGATCAGGAGATCCAGAATACAGTATTTCTGGGTTAAGAGGAATGTTTGTTGACTGCTGAACCTTGTTATTTGATTATCAGCAATGTTATAGTTGGGCTGTGCAGATGATTTGAAAGAAGTGCTTCCCAAGGTGCAAAAGACGGCTTGCAGAGCACCTTTATTGACTCATTAAAGCAACAGTGTCTTTTTCCAGGCTTGTATGGCTGTTCAGTAGCTGCTCCCAACTGTCTCTGTATGGATGTGCATGCACAGCTGCTTCGCCTTGCTTTCTTTTCCCAGCAAGTTTCCAGATTGTAGTCTGTAATTCAAGAGTTGATAGCAAACCCTTTTCAAGGTTCAGTTAAAAAAAAAAAGCTTCACCCATAAGCCATAATGAGGGAAGTTCAAAACATCTGAAGGTGCTTCACTTTTTGGCACAACTGGATGCCAAATGTCAGTTGGATACCTGAAAGGGGTTCACACAACACTGTTTTGAAACAGTCCCCTCCCTTGAAGGCAGCAATAGTAGATATGAGAAAAGGATAGCAAAACAACCTTCCACATTGTCTAGCAAAAAGCCCATAGAGCGGTTGGCTGAAGTAGTGCAGAAAGTATCCTACTCCAATTTAAAAATACAAATGTTCAAAACTGTATTGAAAATAAGCTCTGACTTTTCCATCTGTTTTTCTAGGTTCTCGCAGGCTTGTGCTTTACTGCCTGTGATGAGTGGGTTTTCCTGGATGGCCCCTTTATCTCTGGCTTCAGGGGGTGTCTGTATGGGGATGGCACGCTGTCAAAGCTCAAACTCTTCTGAGCAAGACTTGGAGGAATGATAACTGATTTGCCCTTCTGGGGTAAAAGAGCTTTACTGCCTCTGCTCAATGGTTGTTTTGGGAGCAAGGAGGGTGGGCATAATTGTTTGGTAAACTTCCCCCCCAGAAATGACCCCCTCATCACTGGCAGGGATCTCAGGGTTCAGACTTGTTGGTGTTACCTAGGAGAAGCAGATAGTGCAATGAGATATAGTGCCATGTAGACTGGCAAGCCCCAGAGAAAGAGGCCAGCACAGATAAAGTGGCATTTGAAATTTCACCACCTGGTCCCTATATTTAGAGCAGTCAAAATATGGGGCAGCTCACTCATTATTTATTCTGCCTTTAGCCTGCAGGATTTTCAAAAGCAAAGACAGCCTTAAGCCCATGGTTAGAAAGCTAAGAGCTGGGCTGAGCCTCTGGTTAGTTTGGTAGAACCAGCCTGGAAATGGGGCATTCCATTAGTACAAGAGAGAGCACAGTTTATGGTTGGCCACGTTAAAGAAAATCAGAGCTGAGTGTGACAATATTAGTCTTGTCACTCCAAAAGAGCCCTGAAGAGCAATGAATCACATTGGGTGGCTGCTCATGTCTAGTCAGGCACTTACTTACTCCCCTCTCACTGTTCTCCACATATGGAATTAAAGTTGCAACAGGCTTCAGAGTCACCAGTTTTTAATTGCTTCTTTGAAACAAAGGCTGTTTTGATTCACAAATCTGCTACAGTGGGGTGATGTGATCAAAGGGTTGTTTAATCAAATCACCCATTTTAAGCTTCAATTTAGCCCTAATACACACACACGGACATCTACACAAGCCACTAGATACATAATAGTTGCTTAACTATGTTTTTGATGCCTTGAGTACAATGTTTGGTAGATAATAGTCCCCCACATTATTTTTTGAAGAAATCTATCTATCATCTATCTATCTATCATCATCTGTCTCTGAGATGCTGTATATATGTACATCCCATTGTGCTTAGTAAAGTATCCCAGGTAACTGTACTGTGATGAAATATCTAACAGACCTTGGGAACCAAGAGGAGGCAGAAGGACAGTTAAAGGAGGAAACAGGACTATTGCAGAAAAGATTCTGGAGTCAGAGGGACAGGGGAAGCATGAGAAGAGTTTCACTAACTTCATCTTAATTACACCAGGTATAAATTCAGCAGGAAAACTACTTAGGGAGGCTTTTAAACTCTTTGGGGGCAAGCACACTCATGACTACTTGGATTTCTGGACAGATCTTTATTGCTAGCAGGGTATTATAACAGCTGAGGATGAACAGAGGAGGCCCCTTCTGCTTGGACCTAAAGAAAGATGTCTCCTAAGACGCTGGTTCTGAGATCCAGGGCCTGCTAAAAACAGAAGTATGCCAGTGTCATTCCTGAAGTTGTAAATCACTTCCAGCTGTGTCAATGTGGAAAATGACTCAGCTTTCCATATACAGTCTAAGCAGTTGCTTCCAACTATTCAATTGCACACAACTGAGATGTTTGGTGCCACTGTGCAGCCTGTACCCTTAAAGTGATTCAGAAACAGGCACTCCTGGACCTTCCTGGCTGCTGTCCCTTCAGACCATCTGTGTTTTCCCCTTGCTTAATCCTTTTGACTTGATAAACTGGACCTGGGTTGGCTTCTAGATCTCAGTGCCTCTGGACTTCTTATGATATACAATCTTTTGCAAGCATTCCATTGCTAGCTTAGCAATCAGCATAACCCAGAGAACACTAAATGCCTATATGCTTCTTACCCATGGCACTGGCTTACACACCTACAATCACATGAGTATGCAGAAGCCATTGCTGTTCCAAGATTTTGGAATTGCTGTGAATGTGCTGAGCTTAAGGTTGAAGAGAGATTAAAGCAACTCCTTGGCCCCTTTGTAGTTTTTGGAAAGTAAGTGTAACCCTATCCACCTCCCTGTGGATCTTTTTCAGAATGAGATGAATGCTAGCCAGATTTTGTTCTAGCCAGGTCTCTTCCCACCAGAGTTGGCAAGGTCAAAAACAACGTGCCTGAGAACAGACTTGTCTGTTACAATAATACTGCATAAGTGCCAGCACTTTTCAGTCTGAACAGCGAGAAGCTCTCAGCTTATTCTGGCATAAGGGAGGGAGAAAGAGACATGGGATTTGAACTTTGGGACTGCTATCAGTGGGCTTGAATCCTAGAGTCTGCAGAAGTTGGTTTTATTTGACATTAAGCTTTCTTTCATATATGCAAATAAAAGTACTGTATCTTATCAGAGCTGTGTCCTTGAATGTCCTGCTGTAAGCTTTTTAGTTCCAGTATCAGTCTGGAGAAGGTCTGACACATGGATCAGCTAGCAGGGAAACATCCAACTTTGGCTCCAGCTGTATCTGTGGGAAAAAGCTTGTTCACTGCTAGAATAATATATATCCTATTACTTCCAAGGTGCTTTTCTGCTTTACCAAAAAAAAAAGAAAAGAGAAAGATAAAGCATAGCTTAAAGCATCTGTGTGGAATCATAAATGTACAGAACTTGGCAGAAGAAAATGCAGCTTGTGTTCAGTCTATATCATGTGTGATGAGACGAAAAATCCACACTTATTTTTTGTAATTCCCACTTGCACCAGCAACAGCAGACACAAATACATTTATCCTTTATTCAACATAAAAAAGGGAATGGTTGTTTACCATTTTGAAACTTCAGCTTTCAAGAGTTGTTAGAGCTGTTTTACAAGGGGACTTTATGCCATTGAGGTGAAATGTCATGTCCAGGATAATGCACTTGACCATGCATTTTGTCGTATTATTATTACACATTTTAGAAGACAATGAGCTTGGCACATCATCAATTAGATGCTGTGGTACCATTAATTTCCAACTTCCACTTAGACTAAATCTCATAACATCTTTTCTTTCCTTTTGTAGGAAATTCTCTAGAAATAAGAAATAAGCTCAGAATATTATTCATGGAATTATACACAAATGTAAGCACAAAGTATTATATTAAGCCAACAAATCATTGCATGGGTAGAGATTTCTGCATGTGAGTCAGGTTCCAAGGATGCAAGCAAAACAATCAAGAAATCCATTAATCATCTCTTGAACAATTCATGAATTAATAGCATTGCCAATTAGAACTTGCAGTAGTCAACTTTTCCAGGAAGACATAAATTTGAGACACTCTTATTCGCCAACAGCTCAGTGACTTGTCAGATTTGGGCATGCAGCAGCAGGAGCCCTGCAAAATTGTATTTAAACATCTCTCTGTTAAAGGATTACAAGGGAGGAAAAATATATAAACAGTTACTTTTAAAGGGGGAAATAGCCTTACATGGGAGGAACCTACCCATTTCGGGCATTGTTTTCTGCAGACAGTTGAATGTGCAGAGCTCTTGATACAAGAGGGGAAAGTATATTTGCTTGCCAAAAGGTTGGCCTGAGCATATCTTTTCTTTCCACTTTGCTTTTCACTGGCACATGACTGCAAAAAAAAAACTCTGAAACGTGGTTTTCATTTTCAGCCCTTGTTGATTTCTACCGTGTAATTATTTCAAAACCTACTAGTAGGATGGATTGAAATTATTACCAAGGTGCCTTAGGCTGTTGGTAATATAAAAATTAAATGTAATCCTTATGTCAAGACCTAGTATATGCAGAACAGCATTCAGATGAATTAAATGGAGTGGATAATGGGGTGAGAGATTAGTTAGAAAGCAAAACACCTGTTATCCAAGCAGAGCAGAGATCCATTATAAAGGGGCAGCTATGGTTGATGTTATGGTTACAGTTAAAGATCAGGCCTAAAATAGGGACTGTTGTCTAGCTGAGGGAGCAAATCATCGCAAAATAGGTGTGTGTTTATTAGAAGATCTGAGACTTTTGACTTACAACCACAGCAAGGAAGCATGCAGTGAAGATTCTAATAATAACAATAATTTATTAAACTTATATGCTGCCTGACACATCAAATGATACAGAACTCTGCGCTATATGTCTGCTTGTTTTGACCAAACTTATGACAGTGGCAGCTGCAGAGATGTCATTATCTAAACTTAATTTTGGGGGGGGGGGAAACCCTGTGAATCAGCACGTCAAAAGAGCACATAAATGATCTGTTGGTGCTCTTGAGAATAAGTGTTCCATAAAACTGAATGTTCCAGAGGCAATCTGTATCCTTGCAGATGAAATGGTATAATGGGCCCTATTTTGTTTGCCTGTAAGAAATGGATGCAAAAACTGAGAAATATGCTGCCAGGCTTGTTGTATATTTCTGATGACACTCTTAATCCACTTAGTCTATCATTTTTAGGGAGTCAGATTTCCTGGAGGAGAAAGTATGAGAAAATGCACGCTCTTGGATTCAGACTTAATCATACTTCGAGCAAACTATTGAAAACAATAGGCCTTCGATTTGCCTTTTGTGTGTGTGTGTGCCTTCCAGGCAATCTTGACTCCTGGCAACTGCCTGGACAAGTCCCTGCAGTTTTCTTGGCACAATTTTGGAAGTGGCCTTCTTCTTTCATTGCCTGCTTCCTAGGGCTGAGAGAGAGTGACTGGCCCAAGGTGACCCACCTGCCTTTGTGCCTGAGGCAAGACTAGAACTTGTGGCCTCTGGGGTTCTAGCCTGGTGCCTTAACCACTACATCAGACTGGCTCTCTCACCACAGGTGGTTAAAATCCCATTGGTTTCAAGCCATCTAAAAAGTATGACTAAGTTTGGATCTAAGCCATGCTATAATACTGTGGTGTCTCCTGGTTCCTAAAAATGTGATTAGCTTGAACAGTGGACTGCTACATCTGACTAGGCATTACATGCCCCACAACAGTATCTTTTATTATGTGGGTTGAACAAGAGGAAGTAGACAGGAATCAAGACAGTACTCATATCAATCCCACATCAAGGTACAATACTGCTTCTGGTTTTGGCATTGCAGAAAGTGTGAACATCATTTTTCTACTCCAGAGATATAATTTAGCTATCAATGTCCTTCCCAAAAGCACCATTTATTATTATAATTTTTTTTAAAAAGTTTATTTCCTCACCCTCCACAGCATTACAATGCTTTAGATTTCATAGAATGGCCTGTCACTGAGAAATAAACCTCCAGGCCTTCTCTTATTGACATGGAGGATGATGTAGTGGGCAGAGCTTACAAGCTATCTCAGTTCCTCTTTCTTGTGCAGGTTTCAAACGCATGAAGCATCTTCTCAAAAGGCTTGAGTGGAACAGCACTCTCCTCACTGCAGCCACCACTTGCCTTCTGGAAGCTCCTTTGCAAAAAAAAAAAAAAAATGGCACTCAGGTAGAAGAACTTTTAGGGCTTTCTATGGTGGCTTCTGGGCCAGTGACCATTTATCTCCTCCAATATCCCTAGAAAATTCTATGGCAGGATAAAAATGGTAGAACATTTCATCTTGGCACAACTTCCTTCACCATCTGGTCATGTATTTTAATATTTGTATTTATGTTTGTAATTTGTTTTTATTTTTACTTAATATACCATAGTTTGCTGCCCATAGTCACTTGTTGAAATGGGTGAACTACACAAAATTATTCAATAAATAAATCTTAGTTGCACACCATTTTTCATGTGGTGCTATTCTATCCTGAATAGTGTCAGGTACATCAGGACATGACATCAACAAGACATATCCATGGCTGCCCCAGGACCTAGATTCCTTCCATCTGCATAGTGTTACTTATCCTGGCATGACAGTGAGGATATTATGGAAAGGGTTATTACAGTTACAGAAAGGGTTTCTAGGTACACATATAAATAAAGGCACATCTTAATGTTATGGCTACAATTTCTTTTAATGTATATTTAATATATCTAGCAGTAATTGTTGGAAAGAGAAGGTGACTTTAAGTTTTTTAATGCTCTGTTGCAAGTAAGCAATCTAGTCATTAGTATAATTTAGGACTATTCACTTGGAAGGGAATTTGGGGCTGGACTCTAGGACAGGGTTAACTATCTGGTGCTCTGTGGAAGTGGCCTGATAATATATATTCTTGGCTGAATATTTACTGTACAATAAATAAATTTCTCTCTTGTTTCTGAGCCTATTATTATCTGGAACACAAGCTACCCTGCATGGAGTCAAAAGAGAGAACCACCATGGAAATAGTTCCTCTTTCTTAGTTCTTCCTTAGTCTAAGGCAGGGTTTTTCAACTTGGCAACTTTAAGATGTGTGGACTTCAACTCCCAGAATTTCTTTCAGGAGTATTTTGTAGACTTCTCTCCAATGATCTGGGAATATTGCAGAAATTTTGGAGGAAATTCAGGCAACATTTCAAACAGCAGCTTGCTGCAGCAGCTGATTTCAAAAGTGATAACATTAAATCATTGATTTTTCTGTCACACATTGTGAGAACAAAATCACTTCAGGCTTATAATATGATTCAGTTGGCAGATGAAAATTATTCCCCTTAGAAGTTTAGTGGAACAATGGCAAAATTAGAGGAGTATCACAGGCCAAGCAAGCGGGAAACACTTGAAAGTGACTGAAACTAAAAGCAATATATCACCGAACTGAGAATTTTTAGAGGAGCCTTTAGTTTTGGAGAGACAGTGGAGTCACTCATTAGAAATATTTGGGTACTTGAGATAGTTTAGTTTGAATACATTACTGTATTAAAAAAAATCTGGGAAAACCTTTGTAAATCTAACAAAAATGACCAAGACCCAAGGAAGAGTTGGAGATGTTCATGAGGAAGCTGTGCATGAGTTACAAGTGAAGAGAGGGAAATAGGAAAAGCAAGCCCAAGGGTTGAAACAGCCGAATACAAAGGTTTCTTCCAAGATATATGGAATTGAGGCAGGAACTAGTGCAGAACTACAAATCCCAAGAGACATTGAAACAGGCAGGAAGAAAAGGACTTAGAAGTGGAGTGGAGGTGGAGACAAAATAGGGAACAATGACAGTGCAATGGATAAAACTATTAGATAATATGGAGTATGAAGTTACAGCTTATGTAGGAGTCTGTGTTCATGACCTCTGAGAAATAACACAAGAATGCAGGAATTGTGGAATGCACCATAGGTGTGGACAATGCCACTCAGAGTCACTTCCTGTGAGATGGGTGGCCATATAAATTTGATAATAAAGAAATAAACAGACACACTGCATTTGGAAAGCTCTATTATGCAGAGAGAAACACTGATTCTTTAGTACGCTGCAGAACACATGCAGTGTTCAAATGGAGGGAAATTTTATACAGTTGTTGTGGACTCAAGAGAATTATCCAAATAGATGTATTCAGCTTTCTGACATGCATGGAACAAATGCCATCTGATTACAAGATCAGTAATCTCAACTGATCTCAAGATTTTCCCAAAGTATGAGTGCTAAGCCCTGAATCCTAGACTAAAATTTCTTCCCACTTTGATGAATTTTACAGCAGCCTACTTATGCCCGCAGATATCAGTTATGGACTGTAAATTAGAAGCATTATTTAAATTGCCATTTCATGTAGCACCTAAACATAGATGGACTATTTCAGGTGTGGCTGCTTGTAGGAAACTTAACCTGATCCAACCTGTTTTTGTAGATGATCAAGAATACAAATTCATTCTTTTCATATATCACAATGTCTTTATAGGACTAGACAGCCTGCCAAGGAAACTTCACTTACATGTAGATAAATGCAGTCTCCCGGCACTTTGTTCTTTCAGGAAAAGAGCCACTGGTAAGTTGTGATCAGCTTAAGGAATAGGTCATGAGTATAGAAATATGCAAGTCATATGAAAAGTTCAAGAACCTACAGAACAGGTGAATTTTTGATCATTTTGTATAAACCTAATAGCAAATTAGGGAATGTGTAGATTCTATCAAAGAAAGCATTTCAAATCCCTCACTAGAGAAGAAATCATGGCACAATTTGCAAATTGTTCATTTTTTCCCAATCAAATGTATGTGTCACCCAGTTTTGGGCAACTGAAACTCACAGAATTCCACACTGTATATTTTAATACTCCGTTTGGTCTTGGGAGTTTGTACAGCTCCCACCTGGCATTGCTTTGGCCTGCAGCCAAAGCAGTAAAGGACACCTTAGTAAATAATAATATGATATGGGATCATCGGGGGATTGAGGGAAGACTTCAGGAAAACTTGTAGCAACCCCGTTGGGGGTGATGGGTGGTGATATAAATTTAAATAATAAATAAATAAACAAGCTACCAATCTAAAGTTAAATTTAGTCAAATGTATGAGTGGCTGCTAGAATTTACCTTCTTGAGTGATGTCATTGCTACTGAAGGGCTAAACCTAAGGAGAAGAAAATTGGGACCTCAGTCTAAAGTGTATTGGGACTATCAAGTTGTCCTGTCACCAGTACAGGCCAGCAACTCTTTTTTGGAGGGCAGGAATGGAAGATGTTGCCCTGTGCTTACCTACCACCCACCACAAATGCAATTTCTGGGCTTGTTGTCCTGCTCTGCTAATTGCTCAAGCTAAGGTATTCCCTTTGACCCTGTATGGAAATGAAAGTTGGACTTTAAAGAAACAGGATAAGAAGAGTATTGATGCCTTTGAACTTTGGTCTTAGAGAAGACTCCTGAGAATACTGTGGACAGCCAAGAAAACAAACTGATGGATCATCGAATAAATCAACCCAGAGCTCTCACCTGAGACACAAATGACCAGGCTCATATTATCCTACTTTGACATATTATGCAAAAACCCACCTCTCTAGAAAGGGCTCTAATGCTGGGAAAGGTAGAAGGAAAGAGGATAACCAGCAGCAAGGTGGATAGACTCCATTACAGTGGTGATGGGTGCATAGTTGGAAGACCTGAAAGACCAGGTTAAAGATAGACTGTCATGGATCTATCTTTAAATCTATCTATATGTTCACTATGAGTCAAAAATGACTTGATGGCACATAATTGATCAACCAATCAGTTTTCTGCTTCTGTCAGCTCAGGTGCACCTGTCTGTCTGCCTGCTGGGCTTTACTTTTTTCTAGGACATCCCTGGCACCTGGATTGGCTACTTCTCAGATGCAGGAATGCCCCTCACCATTTCCCCAGCTTTTCCTGAAAAATGTCTGCTGCGCTTTCTGCTACAGCAGAACTTTTTCATTTCATAATTATATTTGCCTGACATGTAGAATATTCCCAGTTTGACACCTGGAAGGGTGGTTTTTTTGTGTGTTTGTTTCTTTTTATTACTATTTTTCTCTCCTTGAGATACCTACTTTTCCAATCACTTGAGGGACTGGAAAAATGATGAAAACACAAGTAGACTTATTTTTTTAAAAGGCTGGTAGAAAAGTAGGTAGTTGAGAAAAAGAAATATATATGTACTGTATATACCACATACATTTGTACAACTTCTTCTAGATTTTCAACTGGGGACATTCTGCATGTCACACAAGTGTCATAACCAATATGCTAGTTAGAAAAATATGCTGTAACAGAGGCTGCCGCAGACTTCATTCAGGAAAACTTGGGAAAATACAAGAAATTATGTTTTTATTTTAAAGCTGGCTGTTGTTCCTGCACATATGTACATTTTCCTGCTTTAGCTTCATATATGTAAGTTTAATTTAACTTTATATGCATCTACAAAGTTGGCATATTATTTGATTTATTATCACTGTGTTTTTTTAAAAAAATAATTTTGATTCCTATTGTTTTTATCATTTTAACCCATTGTAACCCACTCAGAGTCCTTTAAATTCAGTGAGGTATCAAAATGGTAAAATAATGAATATTTTTATATGTGTGGGCAAACATATAAAAGCATATATGTTTAGGAAGACCCACCCACAGGAAGGAAAATGATTGGCCATTACTTTCCTGATACAGAAAGATGGGAGGGCATTGCAGCAGGAGAATTGTCTGATTGAAGGACATGGGAGCCTGCAGTCTGAAAGAAACACCTTGCAAACTGTTGCCAAAATATCTCAGTCCAGATAGAATTTTCTTAAGCTGGCTTAGAGTCAAGGCAACATGAGCACAGGACAGGAAAAGCTTAAGAGTGCAGTGTGGATACGCCTAAGAAAAATGGGCAAAGGTTTCTGGGAATAATTAATTACCTGAACTTTTTTTACTTACTCTGACCATTAAGCAAGACCTCTGTGAGCCATTCTTAAATTAAAAAATGAATAGTGCTGCATTGTACTACAGGAAGAAGTGTGGTCTTGAACCAAAAGCTAAAGATTGCTTCTGTGTTAAAGATTAATGTTGTAGGGAAGTTCAGAAGCATCTCAGCCTTACAGACCAAGTTTGATGGAGAATATTGCTTGTCTGTGTAAAAGACCACAGTTACTGACAGGAAGTGCAAGGGGAAACATACCACAAACCAGTGATCAAAATTTTGACAAACCTTTGAATGAATTCAATTTCAAGAATGATGATCAAGCTGTCAAAATCTGAATTGTGTTTCTCTTACACCCCAGGTAAACTGATGTTCATAGCAGCTGTATTCTCATCAGGCATATTGCCTTCTACGCACAATGAGCCAACCTCAGAAACTGACTTTGTTGTGACTGTGCGAGCCCTTCCTATTGCAGATAGGATGCTGTAGCAAATCAAGGATGAGACAGACCATGATGATTTGTTGAAGTTATGAGATCGAGGACTGGCCTGAAACCCATGTCAGGTGTGCTGCTGTTGCTACTGTATGTAGTATATTTGAATCACACATATGAATTATATGGGAATGTTTTAAAGAGAAGAAAAATAGTGATCCATAGAGCCTCTAACATGAGGTGTTCCTGAAGTTTCATAAAGGTCAGTTAGCGGGGGTGGAGGTGGGGGTGGAGTAGTGATGTCATTTTGCAAATGCTGCAGTTTACATATTTGCACCAGACTTTGGGACACAAGTATGTAATGGCAGCATTTCTATGATGATGTCATTGTGGTTTGCTGCAGATGCTGTCACTTAGGTATTGAAAAGTATAAGAAACGAGCAAGAGAGGGCTATTCTGGCCACGAATCAATCAAGACATTGCCAATAAAGCATAAGCTATTCCATCAGCTAAAGTATCAGTTGTGCTGGCAGTCTGAGCCTCTCACCATCACCAAGTTCATAGGAAGGCATTTGGAAAGGTTGGAGCATATCTCCTCGCATGGAGTTGGAAGGTTATCTAACAGTAGGAGATTATGGTTCTTTGTGCCAGGAAATCTACTCCTTGCATAATGCTAGCAGCCCTTCAGTGATTGCTGGCCTAAAGACAGTGTCTGCAAGTTATAACATTCCTGAAGAAAATCTTAGTAGCCAAAGGTGTGAAGGCCTAGAAGGTCTTACAGAAAGCTGGAAAGCAGCTCAGCATAGGAGGTAGATGTGGGTGGTAAAAACCCATTGGCAACTAAAATGAAGTGCTAATAATCTCCATTCTGCAGATGTTAGCTAGAAATGTTTTATATTTGCTTTTTTTTTCTCATGAAGAGAAATGTGACTGGTATAATTCAGGGATTATTCCAGTCCAAAGATGTCAGCCCTTCAAGTAGGCCAGGCCTGAAAACAGACTTCTTAAGAATGACTGGAATTCTACTTTGTTGTTATAGGCTATATAACAGAAGCTTGAAAGCCTGGCTGTGTTTTCCCTGCCATCCTTCTTATATCCCATGGAGGTAAGGTGGAGCCAGTTTCAGTTTCTTTCTAAAGTTGTCTTTCTTTCTCACACTTAAAACATATTGTTTGGAACTGTTGTTGCATAGTTTGTCCAAGGTCATTTCTATGGCTCCCTACAGAAGAACAATAGAATGGGAATGGACCTTGGGATGGGAGGAGGGGCATCCACAAGAGGGTAGTCAAAAATGTCAAGATGGCAGGCGCAGTTGTGCAACTGAAGCCCTGTTCTTCATGCATGTGTCAATGTTGCATGGACATACAAAGGGGTAGGGCTTCAATTGCATGGTCATCTTGATGTTTTAATCATGCTGCTGGATAGAAGGAAAAGCTAGTCCTGTATGTGACTGGCTAGACTACATACTGCATGTGATCTTAATTAAATTACACTCACTCTGCAGTAAGGAAACATTCTTCCTTGTTCCTGAGCTGATACTTTACTGGAACTCAAACCAATACAAACACCAGAACTAAACCTGCAAATAGAGAAGGTTGTCTATACTATTTAACCTCCTAATTAGAACTTGCCCTCCCTAATTAAAGTCATCTTCACTGATTCATTAACAAAGTTTTGGTTGTTCAGTCTATCAAGTAGGGCTTCTTTCCTTTGCACACTTACTCACAAATTCCATCAAACTCAGTGGGAAGGCTGAGCAAATGTATACAATCAGGCTACATACTAGGAAAACTAGTGTCAGCACCTGCTCATTCAAGCATTCACACACACAGTCAAGAAACTGGAGTTCTTTGAACGGTTTATTGAAGAGTAATGAATGGTACAGAAGGCAAGCTGTGAATAAAGATTTCCCGCCAAAAACCTACTTTAAACTGCATTCCCTTAGCTAGATCCCTTTCCCACAAAACGTATCACTCCTCCTCCCAACCAGATGGCATTTCTACTGTATCTCAATCTCCCGTCCTTGATGTGCTTATAGCCAAAACAATCCCTTACATTCCAACTTCGCAAACCCCCTTCCACCTCCTTCCCATCAGCAACCTGTGAGAATGACACAATGGGAGATGTCCTGATAAGGGTTTCTGTGAAACCTTTGATCAGGGAATCTGACAACTAGCATGGTAGAAGTTTGAAATCATTTTTAAGACTGTAGTACAGGAAGCAGCCATTTCTGTGCAATTTTAACTAAGCTGAATTGGTGATTGCTAAATACCTTTGCACCAAAACCATTTCCCTGAAATACTAATAGATCATAAACAAAAAGATTTTACCGGTGGCTTTCTCAACTGCTGCATTCACAACAACACTCTATGCATGGGAGTTTATTATTTATAAGACAACCACAGCTGCAACCCAAATCCTGACACAATTAGATTCAACACTTTCCAAGCAGTAAGCTCTTCACTTAGCAGTTAGTACTAATTTTCAGCCAACTTTGATTTAAATGTAGCCCCTAGAACAGTTGAATGTGTATTTATAATACAAGGAGTCCATTTTATTTGCTAGATTTAGATCCCACCTTTCACTCAGGGGCTCAAGGTGGCATCCATATGCAATTTTACATCATCTTTGAAATTATTGTGGGAATTAATTGTCAAGGGCCGGTCTGAGGCCCATATTAACTGTGTTCTTGCTATGGAAAGGTACTGGGATTACACATATGAGTTATGTGAGTTAAGGTTTCTTTTCAAAACATTCTTGTTTAGAACTATTTTTATTAGACTTTTTAAATACAATAACAGTATAAAGAATGAAAGAAAAGATAAGAAAAGAAAAGAAAGAAAATATAGAATTATGATTTTGGCCCTTCTTTCTACTGAGTAGTTGCCATCTCACTCTTTCCCCTCCTTTGTTTTTTCCCTTTTACTTTATAATTCCCTTCCCCTTCTCTTTTAACCCTTTTTAGTTCCCAAATCCATAAATCATCAATTCAGTTGTTTCTTATTTTAACAAAAAGTCCATATAAGGTTTCCAGTCTTTCAAAAAGGTCTTTATCATTTTTTCCCTGACCAACTGGTTAGCTTACACAAGCTCTGGTTAGCTTACACAAGCTCTGTCAATTTTATTACCCAATCTTCTACTGTGCATATTTCATTGTTCTTCCATCTTTGTCCATGCAGTAATCTTGCCACAGTTACTATTCAAAACATTATTCTTAAAACATGATTTTTTTCCTAGTTGGGAGAAATATCAATTAAAGAAAAAACATTACATTAAAATGAGCTAGAATCAGTTAAATGTACCTGTGTGGCTTGATCCTCTCTTCTGTGATTCATGCTTCTTACAACTGCCTGAGAGGCTGAAATTTAATGCACTACTCTATCTCCACATTGGGAAAAGCCATCTTGATTGGTCTCCAACGTCAAATGTCTTCAGTAATTCTTGGTTCCTGTACCATTATAAACACTTGAGCTTACACTAAGATGCTCTTTATAATTTGTTGCCTACTAATTAGTATAGTGGGACCCAGTTTCATTTTCAGCTGCTTTTGTGACAAAATTAATCTTTTCCATTTTTGTGACAAAATTAACCCATCCATTCCTCTCTCACAAGTGATTGGGTTGGAGATTGGTTATCCATGAGTACTCGTAGGTGAACATTTCTGGTTACCCATTTTTACAATTTTACAATATGTAGAGGTTTCTCAGAAATTTGAGGATCCATCCAGTGCTATCTGTATCTCATTTGGAACAAATATTGTGGTGAGAACGGATGGATCTTTCTTCTGCATGCTTTGTAAATGTGTTCGAGAAGATTGAGGGACCTACCCGATCAAATGTGGAGGGACGCATGGGCTTCACAGAAGAGAAAAGGAAGGAAAGGCTCTCTTGTATAATACAAGTCTGCTCTCACAATGTTGAAAAGCATCACCTCTGGAGGGCAGCGCTTCCGAATTGTGAATGTGGTATCTGCAATCAAACTTAGAAAGTCAAGATCTGAGCACTTAGGTGGATTTAGGAACTTGTAATAGAGGTCTTCAGATAGAATTTATGGTAGATTTAAATGGGGTGAGAAATAAGTTGCAACATATCAGAAATCAGCTATAAAAATGTTTTACTCAAACAGTATCTTAGTGCAGATTCAAATAGCTATCAAAACTGTGTAAAACATATCTGCCTGTTTTAAGCCTGATGGCTAGAATATTTGGAATGACAGACAATGAGTTCCCTTTTGCCTGTTTTCTTTACCATTCTTGTTCAAATCAAAAGTGGGAATAAAACATAAAATATGAACATAGCAACCAAACTGACAAACTTGTTTGCTTTCCAAACATGAAACCTGTATATGCTGTAATGGTCGGAGCTATGGGCAGAATTATGCTGTTTCCATGGAAAATATTCTCATAAAACCTACTTTCTACTGCCTTATTGAGACAAAGACAGAAGTAAAAACTGTGTTTTGAGCTTCATCAGGGTGACATTAAGTATAAAGAATTGATAGACTTTTGCCAGCACTCTAGTTTTCTTGCTATATCAAAATATTCAGAATTCTTTCTTCCTTTCTTCTTCTTGTCTCGCCCTTGTTACTCAGTCAGCAGAAAACAAACCATTTGTAAGAGTGGAATGAGGAAGGATTGGGAAAGAAATGCAACAGAAAGGATGTTTATTTTATAAAAAAAATATTTGGTCCCATTGGTCAACTGAAAACCTCTTTAGAGTGCTAACAAAATAAAACACAAAGCAACATTAACACATGAAAAATAAACAGAACCGATATAATAAATGCAACAGTAAAAGCAATATATCAGATATTTTGTTTGGGATAATATTGTGTACAAAATCAGGGCCTACAAGTCCTGGATTGGCTCCAAGAAATCTTCCTCTGCTTCTGCAAAATCAGCAGGCAAGCTGCAAATATTGGGCAACTCATCCTGATGAACTGTTTCCAGGATGGGGAATCACAGCCATCCCAGTTGGTGATCTGCAATATCTCTGCAAGTAGGGGGGATCCAAAAAAAGAGTCTTGGAGGAGAATTTTCATTGTTGAGTAGCTTTGTATCATCCCAAGCAATTTAGAACTTGAAAGGATGGAGAGCATTTTCAGCCTAAAGACCAGAGCATTTTCATACATGCCTTTTCATCTCCATAACCAGTCCATAAATAAACATGGACAGACTATATGCAGATAATCATTTGCTGTCTCTTTCTTTGTGGACAGAGGGGGAACAGAATGATCTGCCATCTGATTTGGTCTCTTAAACCGCTGAGCTGTTGAGCTTGCTGATCGGAAGGTCGGCGGTTCGAATCCGCGTGATGGGGTGAGCTCCCGTTGCTAGTCCCAGCTCCTGCCAACCTAGCAGTTCAAAAACATGCAAATGTGAGTAGATTAATAGGTACCGCTTCGGCGGGCAGGTAACGGCGTTCTGTTTAGTCATGCTGGCCACATGACCACGGAAGTGTCTACGGACAAACGCTGGCTCTTCGGCTTTGAAACGGAGATGAGCGCCACCCCCTAGAGTCAGACACGACTGGACTTAATGTCAAGGGAAACCTCCATAATTGCACCTTATCTAATTTGACCCTCAGGCAGACATTACTATCCCAGCTTTAGATGTGAAGATCAGCACCTTGAGGTCTACTCTGTGGTCTATCTGCCACAGTATCTACTGTGTGTAGTTTTTTGAATCATATGGAAGGGCATCCTCATATGCAATATAATGTGAAATCGGATATTAACAGAGCAGTCCTCTCACCCCTAAGATCTGGATTTCATCAGTGATAGGGAAAAGCAGGAGGATCCTTTAGAGTAATTATTTTGTTTGCTATGTTTGTGCCAGAAATGGAGGTCTTTTTAAATAGGGATATCCCTGCCTAGCAATTCGAAAACATGCAAATGTGAGTAGATTAATAGGTACCGCTTTGGTGGGCAGGTAACAGCGTTCTGTGTGGTCATGCTGGCCACATGACCACGGAAGTGTCTATGGACAAACGCCGGCTCTTTGGCTTTGAAATGGAGATGAGCACCGCCCCCTAGAGTCGGACATGACTGAACTTAATGTCAAGGGAAACCTTTACCTTTACCTACCCCTGCTCTTACAGTAATCCTATCCTGAAGTGGGGATGATGATGATGATGATGATGCCAAAGTACTGCAGTATGAAAAAACTATCAAGGGATGCCAATTTTATATAATGGTTATTTAAGCATTTCATAGAATTTCATACAATTTAACAATAATTTTCAGATACTGAAACTTAATACTTTGTACCTTTATTTGAATTTTCATGTGTAGTATTTAAATATAAAAGTTCTGCTTTTTAATACAAAGGAATCAGCTTCTTTGTCTACAAAATAATGGGAAATAACAATAACAATAATTCTCTCTCTCTCTCTCCCTCTCTCTCTTTCTCCAAGGAATGAATTCACTGGCATAATTTTGGTTCCTTCTGTATAGTACAATGATTTCTCTACATGTGTAGGAAAGCCAAGGAAATATATTCCCTCCTAAAATGTGTATTTTGGCTAAACTTTGGAAATCTGATCCAAACAACATACTGGGATTATTTTTCTTCCTTCCTTCTTCAGTTTACTATTGACACAACACTATGAAATGCTGTTTACTTCATTATAAAATTGGAATAGTTTCTGTGGTCCCTTCCCACTAAAAATTCCATATGAAAATCAGTACAGACAAGCAATAAAAAAGCACATGTGCAAACTGTTATTTTATATATGCCATGGAAAAAAGAGTTTTTAAAAATGTTATTAACTGGGTGAGAGGTGAACCATTTCTAAAAATGTATAATACGGCAATGCATTTCTTGTAGTAATATTTTTAATGACCACCAAGGGCACAAATTTAAAACTGAGATGGATTTCACTGAAAAAGTAAAGCAAAACAAAACTATCCATTGAGGCATCCATCCATCTGTATATGGCATTCAAAACCCAGTCTTTGAACAATTTTTCATTTTTTTACATCAATATAGCTCCAGAAAAATATATGCCATATCTATAATTCAATATAAACAAGGAATCATAGCACTAATTAAATGAAATCATCACTAGCGAGTCAGAAACTACTTATTGCATTTATTTATTTAATTTTTATCCCGCCTTTATTATTTTTATAAATAACTCAAGGCGGCGAACATACCTAATACTCCTTCCTCCTCCTATTTCCCCCACAACAACCACCCTGTGAGGTGAGCTGGGCTGAGAGAGAGTGACTGGTCCAAGGTCACCCAGCCGGCTTTCATGCCTAAGGCAGGACTAGGACTCAGAGACTCCTGATTTCTAGCCCAGTGCCTTAGCCACTAGACCAAGGAATGAGTCTTCCCTCACCATCTAATACAGCTCTTCTGCCTCTACTGTTCCTGAAGTTCATGTAGGAGTGTTAGCTTTACTGTGGTTTGTGTGTATAAATCCAATAAGCACAGGCCTAGACCATACAGTCAGTTGCCAAGCTCTGTTGTCTGGCTTCTTTCAGCAAACTGGACTAGAAATTGGCACAAACAAGCATTCAAGGACACCAGACAGATTTGTTGTAGAAAGCTAATGAAGTAACTATTAAAGATTCTAGCAAATGCTGTGTATCAAATGCAAGCCTGATTTATAGTTAAATCAATTATTGCACCTTTTTCTCCCACCCACATAGAGTAATGGGCTGGCAGGCAATTTCTTTTGAGCTGGAGAGACTTGTTCTTTGTTTGGTAATGGATTGTCTGGTTTCAGACTCTTTCCTTCTATGTAAGAATTGGCCCTCACATACTTACTTGGGTTATTGAAAAAAATTCAATTATCTCCACTGTATTTGAATGTTAGACTTTCTTTGGTTTTCCATATGCCAGTAACTTTAAAGGTGGGACCAAAGGAAGATGTTGTTTTATATGGGGCAAGGTGAAGACCTGGGTTTGCTTTAAATACATCCCTCTGATTGTTAGGACTAGAAAACTTCTCAGTTAGATGTATATATTAAAGAATAGAACACAATTACTTGGTCAATCTATAGTTAAAATATGATACTATATACATAGATGAAATGCAACTTTTATATTGACCTAATACAATAGACCCTCAGTTAACTGGCACCCATGGGAATTGATAGATGCCGGATAAATGTAGTTTCTGGCTGCTTGAGAGTTGCTATTAAACCCTAATACCCTAGGGCAGCAGAGAGATACAGATTTTTTTTCCCATTGCTTGAGAGTGCCATTTTTTTTTCTGGTTGCTTGACAGTGCCAGTTCGATTTTTCTGCCGGTTGCTTGAGAGTGCCCGTTGCTTGAGTTCTGGTTAACTGCGAGTCTACTGTAAGTACTTTTCAGCATTCAAGTAAACAACACAGGACTCACTGAGTGCTTATAATGAAATAAACTGAAATACCTCCTCATGAATAATCATAATGAAACAACAAGAACAATATATTTAATCACCCTTGATACTTCTTGTGATATATCAACAGTGAGATCTAACATATAAATGATGTTCAGCAACATCTTTAATCATTTTTGGGTTTTTTTCGTAAAGCCTTTGATTTCCAAATGAGAGTGTAAGCTTTATTTCTTGGACTATATCCTTATTAACTTTCTTGGAACACCTGAATTCTTTCTGATAATCTTTCTGTTGTTAAAATTAGAATGTACTTTAACATTAAAAATTAGAATGTATTTTAAAATTAGAAAGATTTCTTTTTTTTAATTGTTTGGAATGTGGAAACAAAAATTCCTGGTAAGCATTTTGGAATGTTATTTTGAGTGTATAGCTGTAGGATTATAATTTGCTTGAGTATAAAAAAATGGATCACAGGAGACTGGAATGCTAAGGTGGGCAGTCAGATGACACCTGGAATTACAGGTAAGCATGGCCTGGGAGAACAAAACGAAGCAGGACATAGGCTGATAGGATTTTGCCAAGACAACTCACTCTGCATAAGAAACACTCTCTTCCAACAACCTAAGAGACGGCTTTATACATGGACTTCACCAGATGGACAACACCAAAATCAGATTGACTACATCCTTTGCAGCCAAAGGTGGTGGACATCTATACAGTCGGTAAAAACAAGACCTGGAGCTGACTGTAGTTCAGATCACGAGCTTCTTGCACAATTTAGGATCAGACTAAAGAGATTAGGGAAGACCCACAGATCAGCTAGTTATGAGCTCACTAACGTTCCTAAAATTCCAGAGGTTAGCCAGAAGAGATAAGGAATTATTTTTAAACAAGCAATGCGCGGAAGGGGAAGAAGACAATAGAATAGGAAGGACAAGAGACCTCTTCCAGAAAATTAGAAACATTGGAGGTAAATTCCAGGCAAAAATGGGTATGATCAAAAACAAAGATGGCAAGGACCTAACAGAAGAAGAAGAGATCAAGAAAAGGTGGCAAGAATATACAGAAAACCTGTATAGGAAGGATAACAATATCGGGGATAGCTTTGACAGTGTGGTCGGTGAGCTAGAGCCAGACATCCTGAAGAGTGAGGTTGAGTGGGCCTTAAGAAGCATTGCTAATAACAAGGCAACAGGAGACGACGGCATCCCAGCTGAACGGTTCAAAATCTTGCAAGATGATGCTGTCAAGGTAATGCATGCTATATGCCAGCAAATTTGGAAAACACAAGAATGGCCATCAGACTGGAAAAAATCAACTTATATCCCCATACCAAAAAAGGGAAACACTAAAGAATGTTCAAACTATCGAACAGTGGCACTCATTTCACATGCCAGTAAGGTAATGCTCAAGATCCTGCAAGGTAGACTTCAGCAGTTCATGGAGCGAGAATTGCCAGACGTACAAGCTGGGTTTAGAAAAGACAGAGGAACTAGAGACCAAATCGCCAATATCCGCTGGATAATGGAAAAAGCCAGGGAGTTTCAGAAAAACATCTATTTCTGTTTTATTGACTATTCTAAAGCCTTTGACTGTGTGGACCATAACAAATTGTGGCAAGTTCTTAGTGGTATGGGGATACCAAGTCATCTTGTATGCCTCCTGAAGAATCTGTATAACGACCAAGTAGCAACAGTAAGAACAGACCACGGAACAACAGACTGGTTTAAGATTGGGAAAGGAGTACGGCAGGGCTGTATACTCTCACCCTACCTATTCAACTTGTATGCAGAACACATCATGCGACAAGCTGGCCTTGAGGAATCCAAGGCTGGAGTTAAAATCTCTGGAAGAAACATTAACAATCTCAGATATGCAGATGATACCACTTTGATGGCTGAAAGTGAAGAGGAACTGAGGAGCCTTATGATGAAGGTGAAAGAAGAAAGTGCAAAAGCTGGTTTGCAGCTAAACCTCAAAAAAACCAAGATTATGGCAACCAGCTTGATTGATAACTGGCAAATAGAGGGAGAAAACGTAGAAGCTGTGAAAGACTTTGTATTCCTAGGTGCAAAGATTACTGCAGATGCTGACTGCAGTCAGGAAATCAGAAGACGCTTAATCCTTGGAAGAAGAGCAATGACAAATCTCGATAAAATAGTTAAGAGCAGAGACATACACTGACAACAAAGGCCCGCATAGTTAAAGCAATGGTGTTCCCTGTAGTAACATATGGCTGCGAGAGCTGGACCATAAGGAAGGCTGAGCGAAGGAAGATCGATGCTTTTGAACTGTGGTGTTGGAGGAAAATTCTGAGAGTGCCTTGGACTGCACGAAGATCAAAGCAGTCCATCCTCCAGGAAATAAAGCCAGACTGCTCACTTGAGGGAATGATATTAAAGGCAAAACTGAAATACTTTGGCCACATCATGAGAAGACAGGACACCCTGGAGAAGATGCTGATGCTAGGGAGAGTGGAAGGCAAAAGGAAGAGGGGCCGACCAAGGGCAAGATGGATGGATGATATTCTAGAGGTGACGGACTCATCCCTGGGGGAGCTGGGGGTGTTGACGACCGACAGGAAGCTCTGGCGTGGGCTGGTCCATGAAGTCACGAAGAGTCGGAAGCGACTAAACGAATAAACAACAACAAACGTTCCTAAGGAATATGCAGTGGAGGTGAAGAATAGATTTAAGGGACTGGACTTAGTAGATAGGGTCCCAGAAGAACTATGGACAGACGTTCGCAGCGTTGTTCAGGAGGCGGCAACAAAATACATCCCAAAGAAAGAGAAAACCAAGAAGGCAAAATGGCTGTCTGCTGAGACACTAGAAGTAGCCCAAGAAAGAAGGAAAGCAAAAGGCAACAGTGATAGGGGGAGATATGCCCAATTAAATGCAAAATTCCAGAGGTTAGCCAGAAGAGATAAGGAATTATTTTTAAACAAGCAATGCGCGGAAGTGGAGAAAGACAATAGAATAGGAAGGACAAGAGACCTCTTCCAGAAAATTAGAAACATTGGAGGTAAATTCCAGGCAAAAATGGGTATGATCAAAAACAAAGATGGCAAGGACCTAACAGAAGAAGAAGAGATCAAGAAAAGGTGGCAAGAATATACAGAAGACCTGTACATGAAGGATAACAATATCGGGGATAGCTTTGACAGTGTGGTCAGTGAGCTAGAGCCAGACATCCTGAAGAGTGAGGTTGAATGGGCCTTAAGAAGCATTGCTAATAACAAGGCAGCAGGAGACGACGGCATCCCAGCTGAACTGTTCAAAATCTTGCAAGATGATGCTGTCAAGGTAATGCATGCTATATGCCAGCAAATTTGGAAAACACAAGAATGGCCATCAGACTGGAAAAAATCAACTTATATCCCCATACCAAAAAAGGGAAACACTAAAGAATGTTCAAACTATCGAACAGTGGCACTCATTTCACATGCCAGTAAGGTAATGCTCAAGATCCTGCAAGGTAGACTTCAGCAATTCCTGGAGCGAGAATTGCCAGCTGTACAAGCTGGGTTTAGAAAAGGCAGAGGAACTAGAGACCAAATTGCCAATATCTGCTGGATAATGGAAAAAGCCAGGGAGTTTCAGAAAAACATCTATTTCTGTTTTATTGACTATTCTAAAGCCTTTGACTGTGTGGACCATAACAAATTGTGGCAGGTTCTTAGCGGTATGGGGATACCAAGTCATCTTGTATGCCTCCTGAAGAATCTGTATAACGACCAAGTAGCAACAGTAAGAACAGACCAGGGAACAATGGACTGGTTTAAGATTGGGCAAGGAGTACGGCAGGGCTGTATACTCTCACCCTACCTATTCAACTTGTATGCAGTACACATCATGCAACATGCTGGGCTTGAGGAATCCAAGGCTGGAGTTAAAATCACTGGAAGAAACATTAACAATCTCAGATATGCAGATGATACCACTTTGATGGCTGAAAGCCAAGAGGAACTGAGGAGCCTTATGATGAAGGTGAAAGAAGAAAGTGCAAAAGCTGGCTTACAGCTAAACCTCAAAGAAACCAAGATTATGGCAACCAGCTTGATTGATAACTGGCAAATAGAGGGAGAAAACATAGAGGCAGTGAAAGACTTTGTATTTCTAGGTGCGAAGATTACTGCAGATGCTGACTGCAGTCAGGAAATCAGAAGACGCTTAATCCTTGGGAGAAGAGCAATGACAAATCTCGATAAAATAGTTAAGAGCAGAGACATCACACTGACAACAAAGGTCCGCATAGTTAAAGCAATGGTGTTCCCTGTCGTAACATATGGCTGTGAGAGCTGGACCATAAGGAAGGCTGAGAGAAGGAAGATCGATGCTTTTGGACTGTGGTGTTGGAGGAAAACTCTGAGAGTGCCTTGGACTGCAAGAAGATCAAACCAGTCCATCCTCCAGGAAATCAAGCCAGACTGCTCACTTGAGGGAATGATATTCAAGGGAAAACTGAAATACTTTGGCCACATAATGAGAAGACAGGACACCCTGGGGAAGATGCTGATGCTAGAGAGAGTGGAGGGCAAAAGGAAGAGGGGCCGACCAAGGGCAAGATGGATGGATGATATTCTAGAGGTGATGGATTTGTCCCTGGGGGAGCTGGGGGTGTTGACGACCGACAGGAAGCTCTGGCGTGGGCTGGTCCATGAAGTCACGAAGAGTTGGAAGCGGCTAAACAAATAAGCAACATAAAAAATGGAACGTTCCTGCACAGGAAAGGTAGCAATAAATCAGGATTTGGGAAACCAGTGGACATAGCATACCTTGACTTCAACAAAACATTTGACAAGGTCTCCATTCAGATTCTAGTATAGAAGATGAGGGCTGGTGTATCATGAGAACTTTGTGGGCTGAAAGAAAATGATCCATCATATAGCATACCAAAGATCCTTCTTGTGATTTTTTTCCCCTTTTATTTCAGCATACACAAGTTGAGAAACTTCTTTCATCAGTGCAGATTCTTTTAAATGGCATTGACCAAGGCATTTACAACTTCCTCTGCTGGACTGTCCCTCGGTTTCCCACCTTCCTGCATCACTTCTGATAAGCAGCAGTAATACTGTAAAGTGGAGACAATTTATGTTTGCTTGGTCAAGCAGAACTAATTTAACTCTTTCTTTTCTGGCAAACTAAAACTGCTTGCATCTAGTAAAGCCTATCTTGTTGTTATGTGTCTTTTTCTATAACCCTCCCTACTTAGAATTAAGTAAGGCCATTAATTGTGCTGGCTGGCAATCTCTTTCAGACTGGCAGAATGGAGTCTTTTCTCTTTCCATGGGCTATCTACTCTATGGATATGTCCCTCATCAAGTAGCTTCCTTCTCTGGTGGTTTTTGGATCCTATCCAGCTCCATTTCATGAGTCTTCTCCAGCCTTCCCTGGAATTAATGAGGCTTCAACAGCCAATGCTGCCCAGAATCCATTTTGGATTGCCAGCTATTATCCTTCTATTTCCCCCATCTCTCTCTTTAAGCCTCCAAGTCTCTCCTCCCCCTTGTCAGCACATCTGCTCCTTTTTCCTAGTTTCTGCCTGTGAGAAAAAAATAAAGGTAGTATCTCTCTTCCCAGATTACGTTATCAGGATGTCACAGCCCTTAGCTGTTGTATACTAACCATTAGAGTGATACCAAGTTGGTTGAATAATAGTACTCAATGAGTATATGTGAAAAGAAGCTCGGGATTACAAATTGAACATGGCCCAACAATGTGATGCAACTATTAAAAAAAAAAGGCAAATGCAGTTCTGGGCTGCATCAACAGAACAGTGTCAAGTTCAGGAAAATCATGATCAAGAGAGATCAAGATCATAATTCTGAGGCTCAGAAAGTCTCAGGCTTGCCATTACTGGGGGTAAAAGCAGCATCTGGATAGCCATTGGGCCAAAATTCCCAGAAATCCCATTTAGCATGCTGGTTGGAAATTAATATTCCTAGCATAGTTTGAAGGCATAAAGTGAGGAAACCACCTGAAGAAGGCAATGCTGAGCTTTTCTTCCACCAGGGAGTTCTGCTTGGCTGTAACTACAGCCATAGAGAACATCTCTAATTAGTCTTTCTAAAGATTTTTTGGCCATTTTGATTTTTTGGCATATTTTGAATTAAGAGACCATGTTGTGGATCTCATTTTCAATTTAAGGTGAAAAAAAACCCCACAACTAGTATGTACACACACATGCATATCAGTTTTGTGTGAATAGGAGTGTTGGGTTAAATACTAATAAACTTAAAGATTGAAGTATTTCAAACTATATTTGCATCATCCATTTTCTTTCCCATCCTCCTTACCTGAATGAAATTTTGATTTATAAGACAACTAAGGACAAAGGGGTGACTATCCTATTTAGTTTCACTACCCATGAGGGATATATAAATAACTAGAACCTTTAAGGGCCAGCTTGGGACTCTCATAAACAGAAATCAAATTAATTGCTCGCCTAAATGTTGTAAAATTAATCTGGGAAGGGAGCCACAAGGATGTGTAAAGGGGAAAAGTGACATCTGTCACTGGCTGTGGCTAACTGTGGATGCTGTACATTGCTCATCTCATAACCTTGTTTGAACCAAGAGTTCCTAATTAAGGCAAATAGCCCCAGAACAAGAAAATCATACTGAATGTAAATGTTTCTAGCTGTGACCCAGTAAAGCTGCCACAGTAGCCGTACTGCTTTGCCAAATGTTGGCTCATCTTTTCTTGTTGATGAATACCAGCTGAAGCAAGGACTGGGTGGGGAAATCGATCAACAGGATCATTTTATTGAAGCCAAAATTAAATACACAAAGTAAAATACATCAATTTCTTAAAGTCCTCATGAACCATCCAAAGATTGTTAGCATTATTTCCATGGTTTACTGGTAATTAAAACCAAGTCTTACAGTCCATCCCTGCCAACACCCTTTAATGCATGGCAAATATGAAAAAAAAAAGCTTCCTTTCAGACCTCTCATCTGAATGCATGGATGTCTAAGAGAGGCAGGTTTGCCCCATACTTCCCCACTTTTAGCTCTCCACCCAACTAGCAAATGCCTTAAGGTCTTGCTATCATTGGTCGAATGGATTGGTAAGCATTTAATTTTTGCTAAATGAATAATACAACCAAGCGACTACTTGAAGTTACTTGTCTGGAGGAGTTAGTTATGGAAAGCGTGCAAATGTTGTAAAAAGTACAAATGTCTAATGTCATGTGATCAATGGGACTTTCCATTCTTCTTCAGCTCCTGGTATGGACCACCTGCTCTCAGTGTTACTGAGTATACACTCTTTCTGAAAGATTCAGAGAGAAGAGATCTCCTTTTAGAAACTGTCCCTTTGATGAAGAGACCCAGTGGGATGCAACCTTTGTGTTTCTATATTCTGAAGATCCACTTGGAAACCACTGACTCTGAACTTAAACAGTAAACTTACTTCTAATACGTTTAGGTAATAAAAGGCCAACCTGTGATGTCCCTCTCACTACACTTGCAAATAATAATAATAATAATAATAATAATAATAATAATAATAATAATAATAATAAAAAAAAAAAAAAGGTAGAGCCATATTTTACCATCTTCAGATGTGAAACACACAGAAATCACAGTACAAGCTCTGAAATTGGTTCAACATGACTTTTAAAAAAATATTTTTTTCCAAACTCCCAAATCCTTGGGTGGGGGGGAGTCCTCATTATCCACAGCCATAACATATGCTTTGCAATTCTGCTCCAAACTGTATCACTTGCTGCCTTCCTTGAATATTTAGTGCAGCCACAGCCACAATCCTAAGTCAAATGAAGAATGACATTATTATACATTACTGAATGAGTTATTGATCCAAACATTTTCCTTATCTGTGAAATGAGAATTGACATTTGTTTTACATGCACACAAACACAAATTGTATATCCCTTACGGAGGAAGTCTTTGTGCTCAGGGAAAAAAAAACAACAACCTCCACTAGTATTTATGATTGTCAGAGTCCATGTGAATGCTCTCAAAATATTATTCAAATCTTGTGTGGTAAAATGATTTGGCATCATTTTCTGTACGCCCCGTATGTTGTTTGTACATAGAAATGTGAATTTCACAGATAATCTCTTGCTGTTAGTTTGGTAGCTTTCTGCTCTTAGTGCTTTCTAAAAGTATTTGAAGCAAAAGAATGCAAACTCACTGGTTTTCTGGATATATGCTTGTTTGTAAAAACAAAAAAGTCATGATCACAAGGGACTTTAAAGTTAACATGAACACTGAAAAAAGACAATCCACTGATAAATAGTAGGACTGGACAGATTTATAATGTATATTCAGTTGGATGAAGGTTTGATTGAATCACCACTAAAAGTGGTTGTGAATTTCTTTCCCAGATGCCTCAGTATCCCACCAGGAGATTAGTGTCAGTGCACTATTCAACAGATAGGAGTGGACACCATCTGTTGGATCATGTTGATGCTCAAGATATTTCTTGAGGTGATTGATCTTGTAAGGACTGCACTGCCTTCCACGGTCCTGTGTCTTCCCTTGTGAAATCTCTCTGGCGGTGAATGGAGAGTTTCCTTGTGTTCAAGGTTCCAGTGGTGGGGAAATCACTGGCCTCATCTGTGTGGATCTGGAGAGGCAACAGAAAGATGGAATCAAGTGGCTTTCGTTCCCAGTGATCATGGAGAGGTTCTGTATATTGCAGAATGGGGATTCTCTGTGGAATCAGCATGTCCCAGCAATGGAGGATTGAGTTTGTCAGGACCTTCAGAAGTCAGAGAAGTGGTGGCTGGCAGTGGTAGAGAGGCAGCAGTCCTGACGTTAAATTCTCAGCCAGCATCCTCAGCAACAGCCAAGGGTACATAGTGCTCTTTAGCAGCATTAACCAATGAATTTCACCAGTGTCCTCCCTTAAAGAAAGGGGATGTCAGGCTCTGCCTGCGATCCAGTAAAGACACAGTCGCTAGCGTAGGCTTAGGTTCTGGCTTTACTGAGGAACAGAGTGCATGCCTTTAAAAAGCTGAGAGTGAGGGGAGCGCACCGGAATGGGATTTAAATAGCCTGTGCCGGTTAGCACTCCACCCCACCTTATTCCAGGTGCGTCCCACAAGTCCCACTGGTTTCGTCCCTGTCAGGTGAGAGGTCGTTCAGCCCCCCTGCGCCCCGGGCATCGCCTCGATCGCCTTTCTGAACAGTAATGATTAATTACCTCCTTGACCTCGAAGTGTTGCTGTCCGTCTATCATCACTGGTGGGGGGGGGCATGTGTGGGTGCCATCAGGAGGGGTCACTTGCCAGCTTAAGTAAGCTGCAGTGGAACACCGGGTGCAGCCGCTTTAAATTATGGGGCAGGTCCAAGAGCACTGTGACTGGGTTCACGATTTGTGTCACCTGGAATGGCCCAATAAATTTGGGGGGCAGTTTCTTAGATGGTTGCGGTGATTTGATGAATCTGGTGGATAGGTAGACCAGGTCCCCTACCTGAAACATTGGTTGTTGGCGCCGGTATTTGTCCGCTGGCAGTTTGTATGCAGTTTGCACCTCTTTAAGCGCGTCCTTGATGACCGGCCAGGAATCTGCGAGTTTCGCACCCCAATCACAGGCGGCCACTGCTGGGGACAGGGGCTGGGGTAGCTCAGGGATGGGGATGAACTCCCGACCCGACACCACCCCAAAGGGGGTTTGTCCCGTGCTTTGATGTATTGCGTTGTTGTATGAAACCTCTGCAAACGGGAGTAGGTCCACCCAGTCGTCCTGGTGGTAGTTTATGTAGGATTGGAGGAATTGCTCCAGTGTGGCATTAAGGAACTCTGTAGATCCATCCATCTGGGGATGCCAGGAGGTTGACAGGGCTTGCTGGGTACCTATCAGTTTCAAAAAAGCCCGCCAAAACCTCGAGGTAAATTGTGTGCCCCTATCAGTCACCAAGCGGGAGGGGCAGCCATGGAGGCAGTACATGTGTACCAGGAAAAGTTTCGCCAGCTGTTGTGCTGACGGGATCGAGGTGCGGGGGATGAAATGGGCTTGTTTTGAGAAGTAGTCTTTGACTACCCAAATGACCATTTTCTCTTGGCTAGGCGGTAAGTCCACAATGAAATCCATTGAGATTTCATCCCAAGGGTGGGAGGGTTCAGCCATGGGTTGCAGCAGCCCCTGGGGTTTACCAGCCAGTCGCTTGGCCATCGCACACACTGGGCAGGACGCCACATACATTTTGACATCCTTCCTCATCGAGGGCCACCAAAACTGTCGCCGAGTTAGGTGTAGGGTTTTCAGGAACCCAAAGTGACCAGCCTATTTGCTGTCATGCGATCTGCTAAGGATCGTCGGTCTTTGTGAGTCAGGGACATATAACCTTCCCTCCGCCCATGCGAGGTCCTGTTCCATAGTTACTTTGTTAGGGTTGGTGAGGAGCCAGGGGTCAGATTTTATTGCTGTTATAAAATCTGCCTGTAGCCCACCTGGCATCTGTGGTTGCCTGCGCCTTGGGGCGGGTTGCACTGGAGTCGCTTGCAAGGGGGGGGAAGGCTGTCCCAGAGCGCGTCCCCGGGTGACAGCTGCCAGACCCAGCTGGGAGTCAGAGAGCACAGTCCCGATGATGTCGGAGATAGGCTCCGCATCCTGGGGTAGCTGGGAGAGTGCGTCTGCCAGGAAATTATTTTTTCCTGGGATGAATTTCAGCTGGAATTTGAACCGGCTGAAGAACTGAGCCCAGCGTATCTGTTTGGGACTGAGGCGCTGGGGCGTACGGAGCGCCTTGAGATTGCAGTGGTCTGTCCAGACCTCAAATGGGCAAGTCGCCCCTTCCAAAAGGTGACGCCAAGCCTCCAGTGCTGCTTTAACTGCAAAGGCTTCCTTTTCCCACACGTGCCAGTGCCTCTCTGTCTCTGAAAATTTCCTAGAGAGATAGGCGCATGGCTTCAGGATTCCAGCGGAATCCTTTTGCAGTAGAATGGCCCCAATTGAGAAGTCAGAGGCGTCCGCCTGCACCACAAAAGGCTGTTTGGGGTCCGGGTGGGACAGGATTGGCTCCGCTGTGAACAGCGCTTTTAGCCTGTCAAAAGCGGTTTGACAGTCGGGAGTCCAATTAAGCACGGCCCCTGGGTTTTTGACCTTGCGCGTCTCCCCGACACCTTTGGTCTTTAGTAAATCGGTTAAGGGCAGGGCAATTTCCGCAAACCCCCTCGCGAAGGACCTATAGAAGTTTGCGAACCCAAGGAAGCTTTGAAGCTGGCACCTGGTGCGTGGGCGTTCCCAGCTCAAAACTGCCTGAACTTTCGTGGGGTCCATCTCTATGCCCTTGTCAGAGATTCTGTACCCTAAGTAGTCCAAGCACGACTTGTGGAATTCGCACTTGGACAGCTTAGCGTAGAGTTTGGCTTTCCGGAGCTTAGTGAGAACTTGTCTCACTAATCTCTCGTGTTCCCTCTGAGTCCTTGTGTAGATTAGGACATCGTCTAGGTAAACTAGTACGCCCTTGAACAGATGTTCATGCAGCACCTCGTTGATGAGTTGCATGAAGACCCCCGGGGCCCCCGCAAGACCGAAAGGCAGTACCTTGTACTGGAAGGAGCCCAAGGGACAGTTGAACGCCATTTTCCACTCGTCCCCCTCCCTGATGCGAATTCGGTAGTATGCTTCGCGGAGGTCGAGTTTGGAAAACACCCTTCCCTTTGACAAGTGTGCCAGCATGTCTTTTACGAGGGGAAGGGGGTATTTGTTGGATAGGGAGGCGGAATTTAATCCAATCTGTGCATAGTCTCAGGGTACCATCCTTCTTTTCTCGGAATAGGACGGGCGCTCCAACCGGCGAGTTTGCCGGTTCGATGAAGCCCCTGGAGAGGTTTTTGTCTAAAAATTCTCACAGCGCCACCAATTCCCTCTGGGTCATGGGGTAGATTTTGGGCTTGGGTAATGGGACGTCCAGGAGCAGTTCGATTGCACAGTCCGTCTTGCGATGGGGGGGTAATTGGTCCGCCTCCTCTTCCCCGAAGATGACTGCGAAGTCCGAGTATTGCTCCAGCAGTCCTTCTGGGGGGGGGGGCATGGATTTGGTCGACGATCTCTGCCCTCCCCACAGTCAGAGCGGCGGATTTCTCCTTTGTTGGTGCTTGGTAGACCCCACCCTCGAACGTTATAGAGCAGGTCCTCCAATTTATGCAGGGGTTGTGGCGTGCTAGCCAGGGGATCCCCAGCACCACTATGGGCTTCCCCACTGGGGTTACCACAAAGTCTATGGACTTCCTGTGGGTGCCCATTTTCAGGGTGACCTTTCTTGTACCCTGGGTGGTCGGTCCCCCCCCCCCCCCCGCTGTAGAGCCATCGAGTTGTTGGAACACCAGCGGTTTAGGGAGGGGGGAGCAGGGCAGTTTTAGTGCAGTGACAATGTCTGGGTGGATTAGGTTTCTGGAGCACCCAGAGTCCACCAGAGCTTCGACCATGATGGCTCTAGAGCCATAAGTCAGTTCAATTTTCCCTGCCAGGTTGGAGCAATCTTCACTCACCCTGGGGTTGTCGCGCCCCTTCTTTACCACCTGCCCAGCGGCGCTGCTTAGGGCAGGTGGGAGGCATTTCCCGCCGGCTGCTCCTGGGTGTCAACCACGTCCCCTGCGAGGTAGGCATCTGCTTCCTCATCTGGGGTCGCTAGCGCTCCTGTCAGCCGTCTGGGAGGGTTGGGCGGCTTGTGCGGCACCTTCTGTGTTGGTCTGGGCGGGCGATCTGTCCTGTCCTTGAAGCATTCCTCTGCCCGGTGGCCTGTCTTCCCACACCTGGCACATTGCCCATTGGCAAACCGCCGTTGTCGCTCTGCATCCCAGGTCGGGCCCGACTGTGGGACTGGTCCTCTCCTGCTGGGAGTGGTTCTGTTGTTCGTGGTTGCTAGCATGAAGGTGTGCTGGGCGTGCTCAGCCTTTCCTGCCAGACAAATCCACCCATGTAGGGAGTCTGGGTCGTCCCTATAGAGTGCCCATTGTAGCACCTCACGGTTGAGGCCATCCTTGAACATGTCGATCAAGGTGGCCTCAGACCATTCAGGGATTTTACCCACTAGGACCTTGAACTCAAGAGCATAGTCTGCCACCACTTTTTTCCCTTGGCGAAGTCCTTTAAGGGTACTCTTGGCCCTAGCCTTTGCCAGGGGGTCTTCAACGTATTGTTTGAGCGTGGCTAGGAAGTTGTGAAAAGTGGCCAGGGCTGGGGCTCCAGACTCTGACATCTGGACAATGCAGTCCGCAGCCCTGCCTTTGAGTTTCGTGGCCACTGCCGAGATTTTGGACGCTTCCGTCTCAAAGCAATGTCCATACTGGGCCATGTAGTACCTGGCATTCGTCAGGAAGAATGACAGGTTTGTGGGGTCTCCGTCAAATTTCACGGGGAAGTCCTTGGCAAATCCCCCAACTTGCGAGACCCCCACCTGTGGGTGGTTAGGGATGACCCCCACCGGGCTGGGACCATGAAGCCCTGTGAAAGAGTCCCGTTCTTGGCCCTTTCCTCTTGTGGTTGTCGATGGGGTGGGTAGGGTGCCCCGATCCCCTCTTGCCCCCTGTGCAGCAGCAGTCTTTGTGAGCTCGCTCACCACTGATGCCATGGACTGGAGCATGTGTTCCAGGGCTCGTACCTTGGCTTCCAGGGCTCTGACCATGTCTGGTGTGACAGGGTCGTCCGTCCTCGGTGCTGCCGGTTGCTGCCCGATCAGCAGTCCTGCGACTCCTTGCCTGGGCGTTTGGGGGTAGTGGAGTCTCCAGGTGGTGTAGGATGTCCCTGTCCGGGGTCCTGCTCTGCCATCCCATGTGAAGAGTTGTTGGCCCCCGACTTCGTCTTCCGTCGGGGCTCTTCAGTCCAGGCTGGAGCTCCAGGTCTGGAACTGGGGTGCAGTGTGGGCAGGGAGGGAGCCCGTGTCCCATCTCAGGTGCGTCGACTCTAGCAGCTGTCGGGTCGTTTCCCCCTCTTGCGTTGCATCCTTCGCAACTCCGGTGTGAAGCGCTGACTCCATGGCCGTCCCCGGTTCCGTCATCACCGGTGTTTTCTCCCACAGAAAAAAAAAATTCCCAGTGGAGACTGGCGAGGTTCGTTTTTGAGACTCTCAGCTTTATGTCAGGCTCTGCCTGCGATCCAGTAAAGACACAGACGCTAGCGTAGGCTTAGGTTCTGGCTTTATTGAGGAACAGAGTGCATGCCTTTAAAAAGCTGAGAGTGAGGGGAGCGCGCCGGAACGGGATTTAAATAGCCCGCGCCAGTCAGCGCTCCACCCCACCTTATTCCAGGTGCGTCCACGAGTCCCACCGGTTTTGTCCCTGTCAGGTGAGAGGTCGTTCAGCCCCCCTGTGCCCCGGGCGTCGCCTCGATCGCCTTTCTGAACAGTAATGATTCATTGCCGGGCGATCAGGCTCTTAATCCTTTGACAGCTCGGGCGCGCCTCTCTTGTTGTTAGTCAATTGCTTGTTGGCAACTTTGTATCGCTGTCTTCCGCACCGCCAGTCTCGGTTGTTACTTAGTTTCCTGCACCTGTTGCTTTCTTTTGTGTTTCATAGTTGCCTTTGCCTTAATCCGCCAGGGACCCATTTCCCTGTATTGTCATGTGAGCCATTGTGATGTCACAAGCATCGCAATGGTGATCATGATAGGGGATGACAATATTTGCTGTGGTTCTGAGTGTTCAATCAAGGAAGGCAGATAATATAGAGGTTGCCACCCACTTGTTTGACAAAATGAAGAAGTTATCCAGAAACTGCTGAACTCTGGAGAAGCCCACAGCCAAATGTAGAAAGTGTAGCCACGTAAGCTCAGGAGCATCTGTTGTACCCCCACAACTAGTATCAAGGAAGAAGGCATTCATTAGATCAGGCAATGTGGCATGCTTTAATAGGTCTTTGGAACTTAGATTGGTAGAGCAGCTGCTGTTCCTCAAAGTGAACTTCCCCTTCCTTGGATGCCCTACCCTTACTCTGCTGCATGCTATTATTATAGCTCTTGTTGCTATTAGCAATCTGTTTAGTGCAAGTGTTGCAACTCTGACTGTAGGCTGCACACTGGCCTGGAGCAAGTGCCTCTGGTGCAAATTTCATCATTTTAATTAGGCTGCAACACTTCAAACTCTTGCAGAGTGCTGGAAAGCATTTCGCCCAGAGAGTTCAGAAAAATCACACACCAGGCATTTCTATAAAAATAAATTTATTTACAGAAAGCACAAAAAACTTATTTACAGTCTTGTGCATTCACACACATGCTCAGAAAGAACTGAGCTGCTTACTCGGCTGCAAGGCTAAAAACTAAACAAAAGTCCTTCCCCTCAGGCAATGCAACTATTAATACCTAAACTGAGGACAATTAAATTTGACCTCTTCACCTGGCCGATGCTTAAGGAAGTACTTAATTACCATGGTAGCCAAGAGCAGAAAAAAAATGCCAACACTCCCCCTTTTTTTATGCTAACGAGTAAGACACAAACCAATTTTCTTTGTCAACTCTGTATGTCTTGGTAGAGCAAGAGGATTGGTTAAAATATCAGCAATCATGTCTTTTGACTCACAATATTTTAACATTATTTCCCCTTTGGCTTAATAGAAAGCTACCATCCTTCTCCCTGTGTATTTCCAAGCCTAGGAAATTTGTTAACGGTTCCAAGGCTTGGCAGACTGCATGCCTCGCACGTGGACTAGCTGATTGTCCTCAACTCCCAAGATAATGGTGGCTCTAGCCCACTCATCCTGTCTCAGCCATTCAGCACTGGGATTTGGGGTTTGCTTACCAATTGGCAGCCAAAGATTCTCTCTGCGAAGATACATCTCCATCTTCAGGGCCCAATTCAAATAGTTGGTCTCTGATAGGCTCTCCAGAGGCATCGTTGAAGGCTGGGAGGTAGCCATGGCTTCTTCCTTCTTTTGCAAGTCACCTCAGCTGGCTTCTTTGTCCTGTAGACCGGCAGTTGTTGGAAAATCTCCAGGTGGCTCCAAAGAAAAATCTTCACAGGTCTTTGCTCCCTGCCTTTAAATTGTGCATGAGGTGTGGAGCTGATCTCTCTGCTCTGTCTGGGGTTTCCCTGGGCTGCTTTACTGGGCTGCTTACTGGACCCATAACCTCTTGCAGAGTGCTGGAAAGCATTTGGCCCAGAGAGATCAGAAAAATCACACACCAGGCATTTCTATAAAAATAAATTTATTTACAGAAAGCACAAAAAACTTATTTACAGTCTTGTGCATTCACACACATGCTCAGAAAGAACTGAGCTACTTACTCGGCTGCAAGGCTAAAAACTAAACAAAAGTCCTGCAAGCTGCCTTCCCCTCAGGCAATGCAACTGTTAACACGTAAACTGAGGACAATTAAATTCGACCTCTTCACCAGGCCGATGCTTAAGGAAGTACTTAATTACCATGGTAGCCAAGAGCAGAAAAAAAATGCCAACACAAACATCTCTCAACTCTAATTTATTAATCTGTGAGGCAAGGCTACTATTAAGCTTAGACCCACATTTTATTCCTCCTGGGAATAGGTGGGCGGGCAGGATGATAATCCAAGTTATATAAGCATTATCTTTGCTAGACTACTACACTGATTCTCTGCCTTAAAGGAAACTTGGTGAAGTTAGCTAAGAGCTTTATAAAAGTTAGAGAGATAGGAAAAAACACCTTTTTTGGCCAGATATAAACCTCATCTTAGTAAATGGTTTAGCCCTATGCATGTGTTGCTGGGAAGCAACCTAACAGGGACTGCTATGCTAATACTTTGTTTTCTTCTATATAGGGACAGAGTAGGGACATGGTGGCACTGTGGGTTAAACCACTGAGCTGCTGAGCTTGCCGATCAGAAGGTCGGCGGTTCAAATCCGCGTGACGGGGTGAGCTCCCGTTTCTAGTCCCAGCTCCTGCCAACCTAGCAGTTCGAAAGCATGCAAATGTGAGTAGATTAATAGGTACCACTTCAGTGGGCAGGTAATGGCGTTCCGTTTAGTCATGCCAGCCACATGACCACGGAAGTGTCTACAGACAAACGCTGGCTCTTCGGCTTTGAAATGGAGATGAGAACCACGCCCTAGAGTTGGACACAACTGGACTTAATGTCAAGGGAAACCTTTACCTAGGGACAGAGTAATGACTGTTGTCTCTTCAAGCATCCTGTTTTTAGGGCAAGGATGCACTAACAGTTCTTGTCAAGTATGTATTACTTTTAAGAAGGCAGAAGTTTCTTTCTATTCCTTCCAGGGATAAGGTGTCTTGGCTAACATTAGGCCAGGCTCCCAAGTACAATTACTCTGCTATTCCTCCTAACTTACCTTTCTCAGTCTGTGCCCGGTATGCCATTGTAACCCAGCTGGTCTGTTGACAGCAGAGGTCCAGTAAATGGATGGAGGTCCATGGCCACATGATCCATCACCTGGCAGTCTTTTAATCTGAACATAGGACATTTTCTCCAGTCTCCATGTGCCTGCTAGCTATCTTCCAACACCTGCTATCTTTGTATGCTCTACTTCCTGGCACAGTCTTTGAAATCTGAACATACAATATTTTCTGTATACCGCCTCCCTCCACTAGCTCACCTTCCTATATGCTCATTGTTACATGAAACCCGAGCTGGCTGTTGACCACAACTAGAAAAAAATGTGTGGATGTACTGCTTCCTGCTCCTCCACTGCCTGCTTTTGTTCTCCACAGCCTTCTTACTCTGCTTGGCATGATCTACCAAATCTGCTAAAGTGACATTTTCTCTTTTGATGACAACCATTCCTTTCTGCCAGCTCCGTTGCCCCTGTTTGCTGCCTGCCTGACACAGTCTCTTAACACTGAGAGTGACCCTTTCCATATCTTTACCAGCTGCTTGCCTCCATTTCCTGCATCTGCTGCCTGCCGGCTCATTGGTACAGCCTCTCAACTCTGATAGAATGGTATTCATGTTCTCTACTTTACTAAAACTTGCCCGCCTGTCAAGAAATCTGGCCCCAAAATGTAACCCTGCAATTCCTACACTGAAAATAGTGAGCAAGCTGCAGCCCTTCATGTTTAGTTTATATTACACCAATATTTGTCATTGGACATCTTTCTGAGTCATTTTCAGAAAGCTTGAAAGAGACACGCCTGGTGTTTCTGACCAGCCGTGCAAAGCCACCTGTCTGTCCATAGAAGCCACTGATCTCGTAGTGCTGGTCCTGGACTTGTGACATTGGCTTAGGGCAGGCTTAAATTTCAACATTGAGTGAATAGGCAGACACACAGCCTAACAAGTTTTTCCTAAATGTATATGAGGTAGAGATCAAGCTATGAATGTGCCATTAGCTACAAAGAAGAGAATAGGCATTTGCTAATGGGTTTGTTTTTAGGGTCATGGGCATTACTAAGATAGGCTTGGGTTAGCTCAGTGTTTCTCAACCTCAGCAATTTTATGATGTGTGGACTTCAAGTCCCAGAATTCTCCCAGCCAGAATGGGGGAATTCCATGGCTGAGAGACCATGGTTGGGGGAATTTTAAGAGTTGAATTCCACAGGTTGCTGAGGTTTAGAAACACTGGGTTAGCTAAAATTGCTTTGTGCTTCATTCCCTTTTTCAGCTCTTAACTCCTTGATTGTTGCTGGCCAAAGGCCTTAATTTCATTCTCCCTCTCTTTCTTTTAAGCTAGTGGAATGTTATACTTCTTTAATAATTCTGGCAACACAACTGGGAATTCAGCTGGCCACAACAGGACACTCAAAGCCAACCAGCCTTCATTCTAACTGCCCAGAGACACTCTCTGAGGGAGATGGGCAGGGAATAACTTTGATATATAAATATATATGTACATACATATAAAAATATATACTGTAGGTCAAACCATGCCTTTAAATTTTACATCGTTGGGGCAGATTTAAACCTCTGCACAATGAGTGAATGTATGCCAGACTTAATCTGAGGCACTGGTCTAAACATTTACAACTTTTATGAACTTAAATGGGGGTGTATATGTGTGTAATATGCCAGCTTCTTATAGATATGATTGTGTCAGCCTGTTTCTGCTGCTGAATACTAGCATGCTACAAAGGTCACATAACCAATTTGAGGCCTATAGCAGGGAGTGTTGCAAACACATAGTATAGCTTACCAGATCTTTTCCTGGAATTGCCACCCTTTTCCTTCCAAGGAAACCATTTCACCAGAGGCAGGCTGTTAAACAGCTTCTTCCTGTTTTTGAATGGAGCAGTGCCTCCCCTTTCACCTGGAATCTGGATTGGGGGGGGGGACAGGGGATCCCCATTTGTCAAGACTAAGCTTTTAAATAAATGGCTTCCTCATTTAACCAGGGTTACCAGGCCTCAAGTGATTTTGGAGTGTGTGAGGCTAGTACAAACCCAACCCTGAAGTCACAGGAGAAGGAGAAGGAGAAGGAGAAGGAGAAAATACGTATTTTAACTAACCAAATGAAGTACTTAGGGAATAAGATTGCTGCACCAAGTTACAAGGGGCTATAACAAAGCTAGCAATAATTAACCTGTAAACAGATAAGCAATCAAACAAAGAGACCCAGAATTCCCCAACCAGCCTTAAGATGTATGGACCAACTCCCAGAATTCCCCAGCCAGTTGAAGTCCACACATCTTAAAGTTGCCAAGTTTGAAAAACATTGATTCCTAGGCTCCTTTGGATAGCATCTATGCTATTGTTGCTGTAGATAGATGTTCCTCGTTGCAATTTAGATTGGAAACAGTTAATCCAAAGAATAAGAATCCAAGAACTCTGATTAATAATATTTATTAGAAGGTAGAACTTACAAGAACTCCAGCAAGTAACTTAATTTCAAATACGATGCCCATTTATAGGCAATCTTAAAGTGGCAAAATTTTAAACATTTTATCCTACTTTTTCTAGGCAGAGTGCTGGAAAATATATTCTTTTGCAAAGGAGTTATTACTCTTTTGAGAACTGACATTCCTTTTATCAGTGGGAGAAGTAACTTTCTCATTCGCCTTAAAAGAGGTGCAGAAGAGAATGTTAATTGTATTGTGGTAAAACCCTTGAAGCTATTTGTTTGAATCTTTGTGAGGCTAATACCTTCTAATAGGTCTACCATCCTTGGTGTTTTTAGCCCAGTTCTGCCAAAATATAAAGCAGCTTCAAGTATTTTGATACATCCTCATTGTAGCTAATGGACAAACCACTTTTTTTCCTAATTTGAATAACAAATTGAATTGTTTTGTACTTTGAATCTTGAATTGCAAATATTAACTGAGCTAAGTCTGATTCACATAGACCTAATAAGTAGAAAAATAGATTTTGTCATCTCCAAGGGCCAGTCATTTCAGTCAATGGATTTTTCAAAGACATGGAGGTTTTATGTTTTCCTTTCTTCACAAATCACTGCTCATCAGTCCATCAGTCAAATGAGGAATTCCCCAATGCAGAGAATGCTCTGAAAAGAACTGAATTTTCTGTCCTCATTCACAAACATCCTTCTGTGGTGGTGTCAAAAGGGCAATAAAAAAATGTTGTACTTTTGTAGGGGTTGGTATGCTGATGGCCCTTGCACTAATTTGAACTACCACTCTCAACACTTTGCCATGAACTTCTACCAGGAGCTGTAGGAGTTGAAATTCAGCATATTTTCGGGGCACTGTGTAAAGGTAATTCTTCTATCTCTCTCTCTGTTTTAGTAGTATGGGAAATAGGTTTGTTGTTAATGTGTATGGACCAGGGTAGTAAAGTGAGAGATTACACAGGTGTCAGGTAGAAGAAATTACCATTCTCTCTGGCTCTTTGTGAATTAGGGGTATTTTAGGAAAAGAGAAAATAAATAAATAAAATAAGGTATTTATCTAGCCACATCTAAATAAAAAGAATATCTCCTGAATTCAAATTATATGAGAAAAAAATCTTGAATGGAGGAAGGCTGGAAAAGATTTTTTTTTAAAAATGCTACTGAAATGATTTTATAAGAGGGAGGGAAGATGGGCTTAGACAGCAAAATGGAAGCATTGAGCACATACATACCATGAAGGAGCATTGCTTTTTTGCCCATCACCAGGGTTACCAACTCACTCAGGCTCGCCATAGGATTTGTGCTAATTTGAAAGACCATGATTAAAATAAATCCTTTGTGTTTTGCAGGAAACAGAGGCCTGAATTGCTAACGCTGCAAATTAAGCAGCTCAGTTACTGATCCCTCTTGAATTTTGGATGGAAAAAGATAAATCTTTTTCTAGTATCAGCTATAATTGTTTTGGGTTTCATTCTTGAATGAATAAATTGTAAAGCAGATTCGATTAGATATGCTGTAGGTCCACCCAGTGGAGAACTAGGACATAGCAATTTAAATGGATTGATATAACTTTCTTTTGCATAACATAGATACTTATTCATTCAGGTTTATGGTTTTATACATAAGCTTTGCACACTTTCACCTGTGAATTAGAAGAATAAATGGGAGAATGATTGATCTGTATCTGATCTTGGAGAGGAGAGGAGAAAGATTTTTCATTAAGATTTAATAGGTGTATTGACCCTGACCCTTCAAAATAAACAAGCCGGCGGGGGGCGGGCATGAAGGATCTTCAGTTACTGGTATTTTTCTTGGAGGGTGTTCCTCCTTGTCTTCCATACTCCAAGGAATCTTATGGAACAGAATTGAAAATGGTGCTAGGGATAGTTGGGAGAAGAGGAAATACATAAATAAAATCTTATGTTCTTTCATGGGAGCCCCTGTTGAATCTTTAAGCCCCAGAAGTCACAAAGGAGAATGGAATGGAATGGAATGGAATTCCATGCTTATTCTTGCTCTTGCCACAGGAAAGTAAGCTTTAAAATGTCTAGGGAATTGGTTTCATTCCACAGAAACACAGAACAGATAAAGATTCAATTCAGATCTTCAATTCGATGGTTAAGGAATAGTTTAATCCAGACAGTCTTGGAAGTTATTCACTTCTAGTGGTGGCTAATTTTGAAGCAATCTCGCAAGACTTTGAACAGTTCAGCTGGGATGCCGTCGTCTCCTGCTGCCTTGTTATTAGCAATGCTTCTTAAGGCCCACTCAACCTCACTCTTCAGGATGTCTGGCTCTAGCTCACTGACCACACCGTCAAAGCTATCCCCGATATTGTTATCCTTCCTATATAGGTCTTCTGTATATTCTTGCCACCTTTTCTTGATCTCTTCTTCTTCTGTTAGGTCCTTGCCATCTTTGTTTTTGATCATACCAATTTTGGCCTGGGATTTACCTCCGATGTTTCTAATTCTCTGGAAGAGGTCTCTTGTCCTTCCTATTCTATTGTCTTCTTCCACTTCCGTGCATTGCTTGTTTAAAAATAATTCCTTATCTCTTCTGGCTAACCTCTGGAATTTTGCATTTAATTGGGCATATCTCCCCCTATCACTGCTGCCTTTTGCTTTCCTTCTTTCTTGGGCTACTTCTAGTGTCTCGGCAGACAGCCATTTTGCCTTCTTGGTTTTCTCTTTCTTTGGGATGTATTTTGTTGCTGCCTCCTGAACAATGTTGCAAACTTCTGTCCATAGTTCTTCCGGGACCCTATCTCCTAAGTCCAGTCCCTTAAATCTATTCCTCACCTCCACTGCATATTCTTTAGGAACGTTAGTGAGCTGATATCTAGCTGATCTGTGGGTCTTCCCTAATCTCTTTAGTCTGATCCTAAATTGTGCAAGAAGAAGTTCGTGATCGGAACTACAGTCAGCTCCAGGTCTTGTTTTTACTGACTGTATAGATGACCGCCACCTTTGGCTGCAAAGGATGTAGTCAATCTGATTTCGGTGCTGTCCATCTGGTGAAGTCCATGTATAAAGCCGTCTCTTAGGTTGTTGGAAGAAAGTGTTTGTTATGCAGAGTGAGTTGTCTTGGCAAAATTCTGTTAGCCTATGTCCTGCTTCATTTTGTTCTCCCAGGCCATGCTTACCTGTAATTCCAGGTGTCATCTGACTGCCCACCTTAGCATTCCAGTCTCCTGTGTTGAAAATGTCTCTTTTAGGCATGTTGTCCAGTAGGTGCTGCAGATCCTCATAGAACTGCTCTACTTCAGCTTCTTCAGCATCTGTGGTTGGGGCGTATATTTGGATCACTGTGAGGTTAGATGGCTTGCCCTGAATTCGAATTGAGATCATTCTGTTTTTTGGATTATATCCAAGCACTGCTTTAGCCACTTTACTATTAATTATGAAGGCTACTCCATTTCTTCTGTGGTCCTCTTGTCCACAGTAGTAGATCTGGTGGTCATTTGATGTGAAGTGGCCCATTCCAGTCCATTTCAGTTCACTGACGCCCAAAATGTCTATCTTTAATCTTGACATCTCACCAATAACCACATCCAATTTGCCCTGGCTCATAGATCTTACATTCCAGGTTCCAATGGTGTGTTGATCCTTAGAACATCGGATTCGCCGTTCACCACCAGCACCGTCGGCCGTTAGCCGTCCTTTTGGCTTTGAGCTAGCTGCGTCATCACATCTGGGGCTAGTTGAACTCATCCTCTGTTCCTCCCCAATAGCATTTTGACCATCTTCCGACCTGGGAGTCTCATCTTCCAATGGTATACCGACATATCTCTGGTTGTACTGATCCATTTAGTTTTCATGGCAAGAATACTGGGGTGGGTTGCCATTACCTTCCCCAGGGATCGCATTTAGTCTGACCTCCCTGCCATGACCTTCCCATCTTGGGTAGCCGTTCACGGTTTAATTTATGGAATCATTGAGGTGCTTAAGCTCCAGCACCACGACAAGGTAATGATCCTTTGCTGAAGCTAAAGTGGGTAAGACTAGGCATATGTTGATGTGGGATTCTGCTGAAATGCAAGGCTTAGAATTTATAAGTTGTATGTAGCATTAAAACTTGCTTATTACTATATTGTGCATTATTTTCCTTATTTTATTTTTTTGGAGTACTTATGAGTCTTTTAAGTTTTCACTAAAAAAATAAGCCATTTTTATCTGCTCTCCAATTACTTGTGTCACAATTTTTTTCTGTATGGGCATTAACTCTCCCATACACTGAAGCAGGTAGAAACTGAAGCTGATCAGGTCCCCCAGGTAGCTTCAGCCCTGAAGCATATTTGTCCACTGTGGGACTTATCCATGGAATAGTCTGCTCATCAGTCATCCTTCCAAAGTAGGGACTGAGAAAAGGTATACTGTTAGACCTTAACAAGGAGAATTGTAGGAGATGCAGACTTCCTGTTATGAGGATCAGAAATGAATTTGCCAGATGGGACCCACTGACTGGTGAAGTGTGCTACCTTTCAGGGACATAGATCAGGGATTTTATGGAACAGCTGTCAAAACTTAAAAAGCCTGCAGAGGTTATCCTTTCTGCTACAAACGTCTTGGTTTGGTCTCTGAAGGTCAAGGGAAGGGTACAGGTGGTATAGTCATCCATCTTTTCTGATACATAGAAGAAGACATGAAATGGAATTAAGAGTACTGCAGTGAAAGTCTAGATTCATTAACAGAGTTAATGGGAAACATTTGGTTCCTGGAACCACAGTCTGCTTTACCTGGATGATGAACTGCTGGTAGAAGAAGGGTTGTACTTCACAACCGTTGAGTTTGGACAAAACATTACACTTGGCCAGAAAGGCTTTAAATTAAATACTTCAGGGTTGGATGTGGAAATTCAGAAGTAAGAATTTCAGATAAGGACCTGTATATTTCAAGTATAAGTGAGAGGGTAACAAATTGGGCCCTATTAAATTACTCAGTGAAAGATCAGGAAGAACATGGACTCATAACATTCATGTCCTTAGTTGTCTCTGTACTAAACTGCCCCATATGGGAAGTAAACAAGATGACCTTGAATTCTTATTACATGAAAGCAAACAATAAACTGAGACTTCCAATCATAAAAATCACTGTAAACAGTAACTGAGACTTCGTAGGATGATTTTCATGATTGGAATACAGAAACTGAAGGATACAATTTGTTCAAAGGAAAGAGAAGCATAGAAAAGAGGAGGAGTTGCATTGTTTGTGAAAAATACTTACATCTGTACGGAAATACAAAGGAATGAATTTGGTGGTCTCAATGAGAACATTCTGGTTAAAATTAATGGAGGATGGAATAAAACAGCACTGCTACTAATGCATACTACTCTCCAACCAGCCAAGAAGAAAAGTAGATGATGTTTTTCAAACATGAATTGCAGAGGTTTAAAAAAACATTAAAGAAGTAGCAAGAGAATGGGAGTTAAAAGCCCTAACATCTGTTGGAAGACAAAGTGTTCCAAGGATGGCTGGGTGATAGTTTTCTCTTCAGAGGGTGGAGGAAAATATGAAGGCATTAGCCAGCCTTAATTTGTTAACTGCCCGGAGATATAAGACTAGAGTGGCAACAAATATAGCAAATGAATAAATTGTGACCAATAGAGAAAGATACTAAGAAAAAAAGAGGCTTCTTCAGATACATTCAAACAAAGAAAAGAAAAACCAGTATATTGCATGTTCAGTGAAGATAGCAAAAAGGAAGAAATTCAGCTCTTTGTCTCCTATTTTATTTCATTCTTTTCTGAGAAGAAGATATGTGTCACTGGTCTGTTGCGAAGCCCTGATTGAGAATCCCAGTTTGTGTTTGATGCAGTCAGAGAGAATACCTACAAATTTCCATGGACAGATCATCTTAGATGATTTTCTGGCTGAACTTTTGCTCATTATCTTTGAGAAATCCCAGAGAAGAGATGAAGTGCCAGAGAATGAGAAGACAACAAATGTTATCTTCTAAGAGGGGAAAAAGGAGATTTCTCAACCAGTCAGTCTGACAGAGTTCTCCTAAGATTCTAGAGTGAACACAATGAGGACAATGCAGAGATTATTAGAAATCAGGACAGATTTTTAAAAAATCAAGTTTTGTCATATTAATTTCATTTTATTATTCTGGTAGCTTCATTAGTAGATTGTGGGAATGCTGTGGACATAACTGATTTCAGCAAAAGATTCATCAAAATACTCCATGACATTCTCATTAGCAAGCCAGGAAATTGTAGGCTGGATGGCATGATAATTAAATGGATATCTAACCATGTTCAAAGAGAGTTCATTACTAATTCCTCATCAAATTGAAGAGATGCATCAAAAGGGATGCCACAAAGTTAAGTCCTGGGACCTATACCCTAGAACATTTTTGTTAATGACTTGGATGAGGGGGGAAGATAGTGTTTTTGCAGATGATACAAAATTGGGTTGGACAGCTAATATTCAACAAAAAGAAATTTGGAATTATCTTGATAGGTTACTGGAAATAACAGTGTGAAATTTGATAAACTCATCTTTTTCACCTAGGAAACAGGAATTAGTGCACAGGTAAAAAATGGAGTATTATCTGGCATAATAATAATACTTGTGGAAAACATCTTGGAAGAGGTGGTAATTACAAATGAAATATGAATAGGAGGTGTAATGTGCCTAAAAATGCATTTTTGGAATGCATAATCTGAAGTATAGTTATTAAATCATAGGAAGTAATTGTGCTTAATTCTGCAATGATCAGAGTCCACCTCAAATATTATGTCCAATTATAGGCACCAGAAGTTTTAAGGGAATTGGAGCATGATCTGAGAAGTGGAATAAGGATGATCGAGCCTAGAAACTAAGTCCTATGAGGAGTGATTGAAGGATCTGAACTGCTTAGGCTTGAGAAGAGAAGACTGAGAAAGGATGTGATTGTTGGCAGATTGCTAGGAAAGCCTTTGGCCCAGGAGAAATCAGAAAAGTCACACACCAGGCATTTCTATAAAAATAATTTTATTTACAGAAAGCAAAACATATTTAAAAGCTTCTGCATTCTTGCAGGCTCTCAGTGAGAGCTGCTTAACTCTCTACATGCCTACACAGAAGGGAAACAGAAACAAAAAAGAAGTCCAGGCAAGTTCTTCCCCCCAGGTGCAAAAATTAACATTCGAAAAGGGGACAGTTGAATTCAACCTCTTCACCTGGCCAAAATGATTAGTTACCATAGTAACCTTAATCTGTAGTAGAAAACGTTAACACTCCCCTTTTTATACTACAGAATAAGATGCAAACCAATTTTCTTTGACAACTCTGTCTTTCCATTCACATTATTTTAACATTATCTCCCCTTTGGTTTAACAGAAAGCTACCATCCTTCTCCCTGTGTATTTCTAAACCTAGGTAATTTGTTACAGTTCCAAGGCTTTTTAATGTGAAATGGTTTTTCATGCAGGCTTCAAAATCAAGCCTTTGTTTTTCTGTTGGTGTGAACAGCAGCAAAACATCAACATAAATGCACAGATACATACAGCCTTGTTTGTCTTTCTTCATATATACACATGGATCTGCTTTTCCTTTTTCAAAACCAAAATTCTGCAGTTTTTCATCTACTTTTTGGTTCCAGGATCTAGCAGCTTGTTTTAACCCATAGATTGACTTCTGCAGTTCACAGACTAGATTCTCCCCTTTTTCATAGCCAGGGGGTTGCTGCATGTATAATTTGTGGTCTAAATCACCATAGAGAAATGCAGTTTGAATGTCATAGTGGTGAACTGACATTCCTTTGAGTGCAGCAATTTTTAACAGTAATCTAATTGATTCACCTTTAGTAACTGGTGCAAAAGTCTTGTCAAAGTCTAAATCTTTCCTTTCAGTGAACCCTTTTGCAACTAACCTTGCTTTAAATTTTTGGATTTTGCCATCAGCATCCCTTTTCAGTTTGAAAGCCCACCTGCAACCTAGACAGCGTTCATTGGGAGGTAGATTTACCAGTTTCCATGCTTTATTTTCTTTCAAGGATGCTAACTCCTGTTGCATGGCAGAATGCCAATTTTGTGCAAACTCAGGTGGTAAAGCATTCACTTGTTCTAAAGACTCAGGTTCTGTGAATATGTGAAAGGCCTTTACTGTTTCAGCCTGAAAACGTGATGGAGGAATGCCTTTATTACTTCTCTGAGATCTGCGAGGTAATACAGGGCTTACATTTTGACTCCTATCACTTTCCTGAGAAGCATCTGTCTCATCAGACAGATCTTCAGTTTGCTTTTCTGGTTTAATGTCCTCATCAGGCAAAAGATCACCATCAGCAAGTCCTTGCTGTTCTCTTGTGGTGGTCAGATCAACTGGAGAGCTAGAGTTTAATCTCCCCCAGTTTTGTTCAGCAAAAGAAGCGCTTTTGCTAATTATTAATTTCTCTCCCATTATGAACCTGTAGCTCCTTTGGCTTTGTTCATAGCCAACAAATATGGCTTTCTTTGTTGTGTGGCCTCCTTTCCTTCTCTGTTGTTTTGGAATATGAACCCAAGCAGTGCTACCAAACACTCTAAGATTGTTTACCTTTGGTTTCACACCATAAAATAAATGGAATGGAGTGTGCTGAATCACAGAGTCATACAATCTGTTTTGTACATAACAGGCAGTAGATATTGCCTCTTCCCAATACTTAAAAGATGAATGGGAATCTTTAAGCATGCATTCCATTGCATTTTGCAAGGTTCTGCCCTTTCTTTCAGCAACACCATTTTGCTGAGGGGTGTAAGGGTTAGAAAGAATTTGTTCTATCCCCTTTTCCACTAGGAACCTTTTGAATTTGTGAGAAAGGTACTCTCCTCCTCTATCACATTGGAGTGCAGATACAGGCCTAGGGAATTTTCTATTTGCCCATGTCACAAAACTTTTAAATTTCTCAAATGCCTCTTCTTTGTGTTTTAAGATGTAGATAAATGTGTATCTTGAGAAATCATCAATGATGGTCATCGCATACCTTGTTTGTCCAAGACTTGGAGCAAAAGGACCAATAATGTCAGAGTGTACAATTTCCAAAGGTCTAGTTGTAACTCTGTCACTGTGCTTACTCACAGGAGTGTTTAGTGTTTTGCATTCTTTGCAAACTACACAGTCTAAGTATTTGTCACAGGGTTTTATCTTTAGGTCAGCATACAGCTGTAGCATTTGTGCTATATACTTGAAATTAGCATGACCAAATCTCCTGTGCATCAGGTGTACACATTGGTCATGATATGGCGTGTTGCCAACTGCAGCCTTGCAGCTTGGCTTCCTTGCATTTTGCACAATGTACAAGGAGTCTTTTAATATACCAGTAGCACACGATTTTCCATTTTTACGTATCTCACAACCATTTTTCTTAAATGTTACGATATACCCTGTTGCAGCCAATTGTGCCACAGATAAAAGGTTTGATTGTAAATTTGGCACATATAACACACCTTTTACAGTTTCTCCCAAGCAGGATAAATACAAGTCACCTTGTCCCATAATTATGGTCACAGACCCATCAGCCAAAGATACACTTTGTCTTTCAGTTTTAGACAGTGATACAAAAGAGCTTTTACAATTACATAAATGACAATTGGTCCCAGAATCTAACACCCATACATCAGAATTACCCTTCTCAGCAACCTGTGCAATTTGGCTTGTCTGAAGAGCCTTCTTCTGTGTTTTTCTACTCTTGGGTCTCAAGGCACAGTCTTTCTGCAAATGTCCAGCTGAACCACAAGTGAAGCATCGCTGGCTGGCTAGCGCTGTGGCCTCAGCTTCCTTTCCCTTCTTTTCCCTTGTTTTCTGGTATTGCAGCTTTCCAGAAGAGATGAGGGGGGGGATCTTTCCTCTCTCTTCTCCCATTCAGTGAGTAAGCACTGTGTAACATACGATGGGGTGAGGTCTGCTTCAGGCATAGCCTCCAGGGTACAAATCAGCATCTCCCATGTTTCATTCAGTGAGGACAGGAGGATATAGGATTTTGTGAAAGGTGTAAATTCCATTCCTCTCTCCTGCAACTCAACAAACAGCTGCTGAATATAATGCAGGTGCTCAGGAAGGCTATCTCCTTCTGCAAGGTAGACTTTGTACAGCTTTCTTGTCAGGGTAACTTTACTCCCTGCTGTTGCTTTTACATATAAGTCTCTCAAAGTGTCCCAAAGTTGCTTTGCAGACTGCATGCCTCGCACGTGGACTAGCTGATTGTCCTCAACTCCCAGGATAATGGTGGCTCTAGCCCACTCATCCTGTCTCAGCCATTCAGCACTGGGATTTTGGGGGGCTTGCTCACCAATTGGCAGCCAAAGATTCTCTCTGCAAAGATACATCTCCATCTTCAGGGCCCAGTTCAAATAGTTGGTCTCTGATAGGTGTTCCAGAGGCATTGTTGAGGGCTGAGAGGTAGCCATGGCTTCTTCCTTCTTTTGCAAGTCACCTCAGCTGGCTTCTTTGTCCTGTAGACCAGCAGTTGCTGGAAAATCTCCAGGTGGCTCCAAAGAAAATCTTCACAGGTCTTTGCTACCTGCCTTTAAATTGTGCATGAGGTGTGGAGCTGATCTCTCTATTCTCTCTGGGGTTTTACTGGGCTTACTGGGCTGTTTACTGGGCCCATAACCTGTTGGCAGATTGCTAGGAAAGCCTTTGGCCCAGGAGAGATCAGAAAAGTCACACACCAGGCATTTCTATAAAAATAATTTTATTTACAGAAAGCAAAACATATTTAAAAGCTTCTGCATTCTTGCAGGCTCTCAGTGAGAGCTGCTTAACTCTACATGCCTACACAGAAGGGAAACAGAAACAAAAAAGAAGTCCAGGCAAGTTCTTCCCCCCAGGTGCAAAAATTAACATTCGAAAAGGGGACAGTTGAATTCAACCTCTTCACCCGGCCAAAATGATTAGTTACCATAGTAACCTTAATCTGTAGTAGAAAACATTAACAGTGATGGCACTCTTCAAGAATCTGAAAGGATGTCACATAGAAGGATGTCAAGACCTGCTGTTGAACATCCCAGACGACAGGAACACAAATAATGAATTTAAGCTACAGAAAGGCAGATTCTAGTTGAATGTTGGGGGAACCCCCCCCCCCAAAAAAATACTTCCTAATAGTAGGGGCAGTTCAGTAGTAGAACCAATTAGCTAGCTAGGTTCCTCTTCACTGGATGTGTTCAAGCAAAGACTGGGGAGAGCCATTTGTCAGGAGGCAAACAGTATCATGACTGATTTTTTAAACAAATTGTTATTTTAAAAACATACCATCAAATAAGACCTGAGCTGAGATGACACTGGTATCACATTTTGTACAAGCAATTTTTTAAACACTTCTAAGTGCAAAACCACCTCCAAAATAAGGGTCTTTTAAGTTAACCATTGTGCAAGCTAGCCACAAAATAATGAGTTAATTCATTTGTCGCAAAAGTCCAAAAGTTAAGGTGAAGTTGAGCTGATAATAGCATAATATTTTAGGACTAGAAGCGGATGTGCTCAGGAAAGAATTTGAACTTCATATCTATTAGAACAGTTTGGAATATGATTAGTTCTCATTTGAAAAAGTAATCACTGTAATTTAGTTGCACAAACACAGAACACTGTGATCCCTGAGCAGATAATGTTCTTCATTAAAACAGAGTAAATCATTTTGTACTTTGGGGCAGATATAGCATGATAATCAGAATGCAATGTATTCTTTTAAAATACTCCTTGCAATTATATTTAGATCAAGAATACCATCCTATATATGTCTATTCAAAATTAATTCCTACTAAATCCCAGCTTAGTTGGTAGGTTTGAAGCCTTAGAGATCAAAGTGCCATTGAAAAGAAAAACTTCACCTCTTGGGAAACCCAAACATTAAAATGTGTATTTCCAAATAGCTTGACGCTCATGTCATGTAAATTGGGAGAAGAATTATTGCAGAACTGCAGAATGATTCGGATAAGCAGGTAAGGCATACAATGCATTTCAATTGATATAAATAACTAGCATGGTTACACATCCTCAGGACTGATGCAATGACATTCCAGAAATGGGATGCTATATTCCTATGGACAGAATTCAAGCAATTGCATGGGTAGCTTCCCAGTACTCCACCTTTGCATCATAATAGGCTTGAAATGCTGCCTCACTCCAATGCAACAATATAACCACTGCTATCCATCAACACTTTATATTGAGATGGAATGTTCTCCAATAGCTCAAAATCTTTGGGAAGTTTAAACATTTTCTTCTGCTTCTTAATTCAGAATCAAGGCTGTACCTTATCAGAACCCACTTGGCAACTGAAAGCCCATAGTCTCATGCAGTCTCTTATATAACAAGCACTGTTGGATGCCAGTCTCCTTCCTGTTGTGTTATTCACCTTTCCTTACCTTATCTGAAAATTGTTAGAACAGCAGAAGGGTGATCTGAACTGAAACTGCTTTGACTGATTTGTGGCATTGAATTAGGTGGCTTCAAAGTACTTCTCAAATATTGTTCCCATATATGCGCATAGTTGAGTAGGGGGTTGGGGCGGTGACAAAAGGTCAAGTGGAGTGATGGACTTTCTCTCTAATTGACACCAGTAGCCAGCCAGTGAGTTTTATCACCTCCATAAACCTTATCACAGCATTTAGCAAAGAGTTGCTTTTCTGTTTGTGTTCTGTTCTTCTGCTAAATTTTGTTCACAAAGGGACACCTCTAGATTTATTGTTGTCCTTCGTTAATGTGCTTTGCTCTTCCTTAGGTGATCTTCTACCTTTCTTCAAATCCATAGTTTTTTATCCTTATCCTTCTTTAACTTTCAATCAATTTGCTGTCCTGGCTCACCTAAACACAACCAAATCACTTTGAAGATACAACATAATTTTATTAGCCATGCTAACTATACAGAGTACGCTGAGCTCCCAGCAAAGCATTGGCAGCTTGGTGGGCAGCCCTGAGCAAAGACAGAACCACAGCTTATATACCCTTGGCCTACTAGGTTGCAAAGGCAAGACAAAGAAAAAGGCAGACCAGTTGCCCCAGGAAATTACAGCATGACGTTGGGTTGTTTTTTATAAAACCCATCTGGGCGACCTTCTTATTATTTATCCCTTCCTACTAGGTCAGCATGCCAGCTATACTATCTCTGAGATATGGTTAGTGATTAGAAACCATTTGGTTTACTGGGCCACTGGTTCCTGAATCTTCCCTTTGTCGCCACTCAGGGTCAATGCAGCTTACTGTGAATGTTTTCTTACAAGGGCACCTTAAGCAATTCACAGGTGTGTGTGTGTGTGTCTGTGTGTCATAGGCGTGGAAGTGAATGTAGCGCACATGTGTATGGGGGGGGGGGTACCTTTTACTACCAAAAGGGTACCAGCAGTTTTCCTGCTCTTTCATTTTGCCTTTTCATTTCCATTCTTTCCATGAATAAATATGACACAAGCATGCTTATTTTCCACTATTTGTCCAGTTCTGTCTTGTCCTGAATCAGTTTCATTGCTTGACTAGGCCTGCTGTTGACTACTTATTTCGAAGAGATGTGACCATCAGGGCATCTGATTTTTTTTTTTTTTTAATATCATAATATACTATATATTTCTTCAGCAAAGGATCGTTACCTTGTCATGGTGCTGGAGCTTGAGCACCTCAATGATGCCATGAGCTAAACCATGAAGGGCCACCCAAGACGGGAAGGTCATGACAGAGAGGTCAGACTAAATGCGATCCCTGGGGAAGGTAATGGCAACCCACCCCAGTATTCTTGCCATGAAAACTAAATAGAGATATGTCGGTATACCATCGGAAGATGAGACCCCCAGGTCGGAAGATGGTCAAAATGCTACTGGGGAGGAACAGAGGATGAATTCAACTAGCCCCAGACGTGATGACGCAGCTAGCTCAAAGCCGAAAGGACGGCTAGCAGCCAACGGTGCTGGTGGTGAACGGCGAATCCAATGTTCTAAGGATCAACACACCATTGGAACCTGGAATTAAGATCTATGAGCCAGGGCAAATTGGATGTGGTTATTGGTGAGATGTCAAGATTAAAGATAGACATTCTGGGCGTCAGTGAACTGAAATGGACTGAAATGGGCCACTTCAAATCAAATGACCACCAGATCTACTACTGTGGACAAGAGGACCACAGAAGAAATGGAGTAGCCTTCATAATTAATACTAAACTGGCTAAAGCAGTGCTTGGATACAATCCAAAAAACGACAGAATGATCTCAATCCGAATTCAGGGCAAGCCATCTAACATCACAGTGATCCAAATATACGCCCCAACCACAAATGCTGAAGAAGCTGAAGTAGAGCAGTTCTATGAGGATCTGCAGCACCTACTGGACAACATGCCTAAAAGAGATGTTATTTTCATCACAGGAGACTGGAATGCTAAGGTGGGCAGTCAAATGACACCTCGAATTACAGGTAAGTATGGCCTGGGAGAACAAAATGAAGCAGGACATAGGCTGATAGAATTTTGCCAAGACAATTCACTCTGCATAACGAACACTCTCTTCCAACAACCTAAGAGACGGCTTTATACATGGACTTCACCAGATGGACAACACCGAAATCAGATTGATTACATCCTTTGCAGCCAAAGGTGGCGGACATCTGTACAGTCGGTAAAAACAAGGCCTGGAGCTGACTGTAGTTCAGATCACGAACTTCTTCTTGCACAATTTAGGATCAGTCTAAAGAGATTAGGGAAGACCCACAGATCAGCTAGATATGAGCTCACTAATATTCCTAAGGAATATGCAGTGGAGGTGAAGAATAGATTGAAGGGACTGGACTTAGTAGATAGGGTCCCGGAAGAACTCTGGACAGAAGTTGGCAGCATTGTTCAGGAGGCGGCAACAAAATACATCCCAAAGAAAGAGAAAACCAAGAAGGCAAAATGGCTGTCTGCTGAGACACTAGAAGTAGCCCAAGAAAGAAGGAAAGCAAAAGGCAACAGTGATAGGGGGAGATATGCCCAATTAAATGCAAAATTCCAGAGGTTAGCCAGAAGAGATAAGGAATTATTTTTAAACAAGCAATGCGCGGAAGTGGAAGAAGACAATAGAATAGGAAGGACAAGAGACCTCTTCCAGAAAATTAGAAACATTGGAGGTAAATTCCAGGCAAAAATGGGCATGATCAAAAACAAAGATGGCAAGGACCTAACAGAAGAAAAAGAGATCAAGAAAAGGTGGCAAGAATATACAGAAGACCTGTATAGGAAGGATAACAATATCGGGGATAGCTTTGACGGTGTGGTCAGTGAGCTAGAACCAGACATCCTGAAGAGTGAGGTTGAGTGGGCCTTAAGAAGCATTGCTAATAACAAGGCAGCAGGAGACGACGGCATCCCAGCTGAACTGTTCAAAATCTTGCAAGATGATGCTGTCAAGGTAATGCATGCTATATGCCAGCAAATTTGGAAAACACAAGAATGGCCATCAGACTGGAAAAAATCAACTTATATCCCCATACCAAAAAAGGGAAACACTAAAGAATGTTCAAACTATCGAACAGTGGCACTCATTTCACACACCAGTAAGGTAATGCTCAAGATCCTGCAAGGTAGATTTCAGCAGTTCATGGAGCGAGAATTGCCAGATGTACAAGCTGGGTTTAGAAAAGGCAGAGGAACTAGAGACCAAATTGCCAATATCCGCTGGATAATGGAAAAAGCCAGGGAGTTTCAGAAAAACATCTATTTCTGTTTTATTGACTATTCTAAAGCCTTTGACTGTGTGGACCATAACAAATTGTGGCAAGTTCTTAGTGGTATGGGGATACCAAGTCATCTTGTATGCCTCCTGAAGAATCTGTATAACGACCAAGTAGCAACAGTAAGAACAGACCACGGAACAACGGACTGGTTTAAGATTGGGAAAGGAGTACGGCAGGGCTGTATACTCTCACCCTACCTATTCAACTTGTATGCAGAACACATCATGTGACAAGCTGGGCTTGAGGAATCCAAGGCTGGAGTTAAAATCTCTGGAAGAAACATTAACAATCTCAGATATGCAAATGATACCACTTTGATGGCTGAAAGCGAAGAGGAACTGAGGAGCCTTATGATGAAGGTGAAAGAAGAAAGTGCAAAAGCTGGTTTGCAGCTAAACCTCAAAAAAACCAAGATTATGGCAACCAGCTTGATTGATAACTGGCAAATAGAGGGAGAAAATGTAGAAGCAGTGAAAGACTTTGTATTCCTAGGTGCAAAGATTACTGCAGATGCTGACTGCAGTCAGGAAATCAGAAGATGCTTAATCCCTGGAAGAAGAGCAATGACAAATCTCGATAAAATAGTTAAGAGCAGAGACATCTCACTGACAACAAAGGCCCGCATAGTTAAAGCAATGGTGTTCCCTGTAGTAACATATGGCTGCGAGAGCTGGACCATAAGGAAGGCTGAGCGAAGGAAGATCGATGCTTTTGAACTGTGGTGTTGGAGGAAAATTCTGAGTGCCTTGGACTGCACGAAGATCAAAGCAGTCCATCCTCCAGGAAATAAAGCCAGACTGCTCACTTGAGGGAATGATATTAAAGGCAAAACTGAAATACTTTGGCCACATAATGAGAAGACAGGACACCCTGGAGAAGATGCTGATGCTAGGGAGAGTGGAAGGCAAAAGGAAGAGGGGCCGACCAAGGGCAAGATGGATGGATGATATTCTAGAGGTGACGGACTCGTCCCTGGGGGAGCTGGGGGTGTTGACGACCGACAGGAAGCTCTGGCGTGAGCTGGTCCATGAAGTCACGAAGAGTCGGAAGCGACTAAACAAATAAACAACAACATACTATATATTTAATAGTGATAGCACATACACATTTCTTATTTTTAAAAAATTGCTTTAAAGCAGCACATATTACATCATATCCAGAAAAGGCTAACCTTGCCAACGAGCCATGCCAGCAAGCCTACCATTACCAGCCCAGAAAAGCAAATGATCAGTGGATGGTGAACTCTTCTTTTGTAAGTTTAACCTTTTAAATAACTTTTGGAAATTTCTACATTGGAGGAGACAGTCTGCCTTGGTTCAGCACAACTTCCATATAGGTTCTTTACTGGATAGTTGGGAGGTTGCTGCTCTATTTTTTATTTATCCCTGTCTAAAGAGAGGTGTAGAATAGTTCCAACATTTATTTCAGCGGAACTTTTGAAGGTATCTGACGGGGTTAATATCCTCTAATGGGTCAACCATCCTTTCTTAAATCCCATACTGCCCAAAAAATGACACAGTTGCAGCCATTTAGATCCAAGTGTTGTTGTTGTTGTTGTTGTGTTGCTTTAAATCTGCAAATGGGGTTTGAATTGAATCTTGTTGCCTTTGAACCTTGAATCAGAAATTTGAATTAAATTATTCACCATACAATCTCAGCCCTCAAATTCAAGTTAGATTTTGCTTGCTTCCTACATTCCTATGAATTTTCCACTGTTATGGGCAAACCGCTGTTCTGTATTGTTTTATTAAGTTTTTAACTGAGACTCTGAAGCTCAGTATAATCCCAGGAAGACTCCCTAAGAGTGCCATCATTTCAAGGGTAGTATTCCTGGCAGATGTGCTTTCAGAGCTAAAGTGTGGTAGAGAAGGCAGGATAGTGTGCAGCAATTATACAGCCTTTGATGAATGGTGATTGGCAGCAAACGATGCATACACTTCCTATCTGTGCAGCACCAGAGAAGGTACAAGGTACAGCTCGTGAAATCTTGTTTTTGCCAGCTTTTCAGATGCCCTGATGCTTCCCTCCCTTTGAAACAAGTAGTCAAAATAAGGAATAAATTGCCTCCTTATTTTTCTCAGATCAGCTTTCCAGCTTCCCTCCCTTCAACCCTCTGCTTTCATCCCTCAAAGTTTCACAGTGCAGTTTCTCTTGTCACGTATCTGTTCATCCCTAATTCTGCATTTTCTATGCAAAATGACGAAGTGTGCATCCCTTGAACAAAGAAATTCACATTACCTCAGTCTGCTTTTGGACTTCTCAGCCTTCTCTTCCAGTGCCGAATGAACTGTTTTCAAGCTGGGCGACTTTGGCTTTCCAGATTCAGCACTGTGCTCTGGGTGAAGGCTGAGAGGATACAAAGCAGAGCAAGCCGAAACAGGACGGTTGATTCGCTTGACTCTTAGAAGTGGGACCATTTTTCCTCATGAACGAGCTTCGAGGGGACATTTTGTTCAAGACTTTCTCAGAGCGAAACATACCTTCACAGCTTTGCAGTCAAATTTATGAACAAGTTAAAAAGCATTTGTGCCAAAATGGAACCATGGATTCCTAAAAAAAAAGGATTCTTTAGGTTTTTTTTATAATGAGAACTTGTTTCTTTTTTCTGACCTTTAACCAGTTACCCATTATTAGGAGGATCACTCCATTTATTTGGTGACTGTTAGGTCTGCTCTGGAAAGTTTTATGAGTCTTCAGGAAGAACCATTAATAAATTAAGTCACTTTTATCTGCTTGTCCTGAATGACATGCTTGACATCTAAAAAACTCTAGGAAAGGTACTGAGACTTCTTTGCAGAAGCAATACTAACTCCTTCAGTAAAGCAGGCCTGTCAATGTGCTTCACGATACGAAATCTAATAATGCTTCATACTAATTTGCCTAGACAAATCATTAAGCTAATCAATCTATTTTCTTAAATCCCATCTGGATCCTCCTTTAAAATATAACTGCATTGCCCACTGAACTGAAACTTATAAAGCATCAATCTTGGGAGATATGCTATATATTTTTGCTGGAATCCCATTTGTCAATTTTGCGATGGTAAGTTCCTCATTGCTACACTTTTCTCTTCTGGTTGTCCTATCATTAATATCACATTGCAGTGACAAGGAGTAATACTGAATGTGGCAGTATTTTTACAAACACCTTAGGAGCAACATGATACAAAATAGAATTATTCCAGAAGATTCAGCAGGCGTGACATTTAAACCCAGAACTTTTGCCATTTTAAAAAAACAGACCATTATTAAACTCAAGCAAACTGTCACTTTTCGGAACATCTTACATATTAACAGTCTAAGGCCGTTCATGAAAAGTACTGGTTAAAAATCTATCGCAACAAACTATATAATTAAAGCAATGCTGCAGAACTTGGTTTTCTGTTGGGTTCATCCTACTGTTCTGTTACAAATAAATTCTTGTAAACCCTATATGTAGAGGCAGTAATAAAGAGAAACCACATTATTTGCCAATGTTGCCTTTATGTAGTAAAGCCCAATAAAACTTTCTGATGGCAAGGAATATCCCTCCAATGGGTCACCAGGATAGTTCATTTGCACATGAAACATCAGCTAAGCATCACAGAGGGGAACAAAATGCCTAAATCTGGAATGTAATTTATAAGCATCAGAAATCTGAATGTGCAAAATAGTCTGAGCTTCTTGCAAGATGTTTATTGAAGAGGTTAGTCAACAACTTCAGGCTGTATGAAAACAGCGTATGGAGAGCTATGCAAAAAGTCATGGAGAAAGAGGGGGGGGAAAGTACAAAAAAAATGAAGTTATATTTGTTCACCAATATTGCTCAATGAGATATTTAAAATTTCCACTTTTGTAATAAAATAAGCTTGTACAGAATATAACGTTAGCCATTTCATTTTGTCATTCCCTAACACTAAAGGTAAGTCATTATTTTTTAATGGTGTACATGCTTCCCATGTCAATGAAATAGTTGTTTTTGTCCTTATGACTGGATTCCAATACTCAATGTTTCTTGATGGCTATGACACAGTAGTTAAGTATGTGATGTCACTGGATCCTATTATACCATGATCTAAACATGTTTGCTCAATGGGAATAAATCTTTATGCAAATAAATACCTTAGCAATTCTGTACTGGACATTACAATAAAGATATATTACTAAAAGGAAAAATGTTCAGAGAAGATTCTGAGAAAATTTAATCTGTGTTTTATACTAGACTGCAATACTGGTATTTGTCAAAGCTATTTTCTGAATCATGCTGCTTTTGGTGAACTATGGGAATTCTGTTATCAATTTTAGCATAAAAAAAGCATTTTCCCACATGTTTATAAGATGACAGAACTATTTACAAAGTATATATAAAATGAAATACTTAATGAGCCTGGGAAGCCATTTGGATTGTAAACAAAAGTAATCTGAGGACTGTAAAAATGTTGAAAAGTTATATATGGGATCCATTTTGTGTTTGCTTTCAGATTAAATTTTATTGTGACAAATGTTCTATTTTGCTAGTTTGGTAAAAATAGGAAATGTGTATCTGTTTAGCTTTGTTGTTGCATGTTACCATGGGAAAACAAATTAATGATTTCACTTTCTTTTATCAATAAAAATTTCTGAACTACAAAAGTTTTCAAAAGCAATTATTTTGCAGGTTATAGGACTGAAAAGAGTGTTACATTTTAAAGAGTGTAATTCATGAGCCTGTTTTAAAGGTGAAGTTATTACAGGTCAATGTAAAAATGTATTCAAGAGTCCTATAAAAAGAAACACAAAAAGACCACTTTGTTATTGTTGCTCCAAACAATAATTCAAACATTAATCTTGGAAGATAGCGGCCCAACAGTTGATTTCTGGTCCCAGTTTAAGCATCCCAAGTAAAAGCTTTCAGTTCGGCCCATTTAAGTTCAATAATTAAGATAGTCAGCTCAAAACACAGAAATGAGGGCGAAGACTCCATATAATAAAGCACAGGGATATGCTACTAGAAGTTGTTGTCCTTCCATGGCTAAGGCTGAAATGAAGAGCTTGGAGGCGGAAAAACTACACCATCCAATAATTCCAGCAGCAAGAATAATTCCCATCATGCCCCTGAAAGCAACAACAACAGGAAAGGAGTCAAGCACTGGTAACAACTTCACGCAACTTTGTATGCATCAGAACAGTTCTATGTAATATATTAAGCTATTAGCCTGTACCAAACATTGGGATGATGAGAGGAACAGGAGAGAACCAGCAACAGCTTCACCTGCAACATACCTAACTATCATGGAGTTGCTTAAAATTCCTCAAGAACAGAAACTTATGTTGGAGACAGCCCAAGTGTACAATCTAATTATACAGCTTTTAGGCACTAAACCATCTGCTGGTCAACTCTCTTGTTAACATTCCTAATTCAAATTTTCAAAAGCCTCCACCTGGGGACTATTAATACAAAAATCTTGCCATGGAACTATGACTTATATGGCTCTCAGTAAACTTTGCAAAATATACACATACCTGAATGTCATTTAGTTTTATGTAACATTTTAAATGTTAAATTACATAAATATGATCTTGTTCTGAGTTCTATGAAATCACATAGCTTCATTTAAGAAGCTTCAGAAATTCACTCGCTTCAGGAAGTCACCCTAAATAATTTTTCCTGAGTGCTGTAAGATGCTAGGGAACTGTTGCAGAAAAGATAATGATGGGAGCTTGTACTTTGTTTTATAGTATTCCAGTTTCTTATTTACTATCTATCTATCTATCTATCTATCTATCTATCTATCTATCTATCATCTATTATTAAAATGAAAAGAAGAAAATGAGAGGGGATAGGGAGCCTTGTTAACAAGAAAGGAGGCATCTGCAGGACCAGACTGCCTACTTCCAGACTAAAGAATCAAACACAGAAATATTGTGCTGAGAAGCTAGTATTCCACAGTGTCAGTTTTAAATAAAAATGTTTGTGGCACTTGAACTTCGAAAGTGCTGCAATATCACATACTTTTTTTACTGGCTATATTTTGCTATTGGGATTGGGATGTAGAATTTTAAAGCATTTCCAAAAAAAGGCTTTCTTTATCTATAAGCAAGCACAGAAATAATAGACTGCAAAAAGGAGTAAAAGTTCAAATAATTTCTTCAGTGTTATCATTTGATTAAAAAGTGTCTCTCTAGGCAAATAGAACTAAAAATACAAATATCCTATACATAAAAAAAACATAGAAATCAAATTCAGCTTATATATACTAAAGCATTTTTTATTCTACATAATTTCGTATTTGCTAACCACTCTTTTGAGTACAATTTTTTATTTTGGTGAGCAATAATATACAGTATCATTAAATGGTATTGTAACAGTCTTCGGTATTACTTACTGTAGAGAAAACACAACTGCAAAGCTTGACAGTATGATCATAGGAAGAAGACAATATCCTAGGACACTTGCAACACAACCAAATGAGACGCCTGTCATACTCATTAAATTCAGGAGACAGAACATTCCTAAACACCCAATTGCACTAATTCCATATACATAGCCAAACTGAATTTTTCCAGCCTAAAAAAAAGAGAAAAAGGAGGGATGGAAAAATACATTAAAATTCTGAATACATTTTAGGAAGAGATTTTGTATTTAGGGAAAGTCAGAGATGAATAAAGCTTCCAAAATAAAATCATGTGAGAAACAGATGCCTTTTTAAGTAACAACGAACATTTCTGAAATCTAGAATTAGAAATAAGGTTTGTTATCTTAGTATTATTGCACATATACATTTATAACTTTTTAAACTATTTTTTAAAAATAGGTCTTCCACATAAAATTAGTGTTACCATTACACTGTTTTACATAATCCAACCAAATATCTACCACTGAGATTAGATGGAAATACCAGAGTTACAAATATCTGCCTAGTGAATCAATTTAGAAGTGATGTACAGCTATGTGAATCCAGAGTAGAAAAGGTGTTTTGGAGGGGGCAAGGGTGTGCTTGCTGAACCTGTCAGCACCTTCTTAATGAAGCTGTACATTTTCCTGTGCTCGCTCACAATGGTCACCATGATTTCAGGAAAATAATAGGGAGGCGCAGTAAAGTGCAACAAAGTTAGCACACCCTGTTGCTGTCTCCTACATGCTTTCTTATTCAAGCTTTGTGACTATTATGGGAGTCCAGGAAAGGCATGCCTTCTTCACGAGGTGCTGATAGATGCAATATGTTGGCCCCCATCCCCTCCAAGGCATCCTCACCACTTTGAATAGTTGCACATCCCTACAAGCTAGTTTTATACAGACTTTCAAATCAATAGGTGAAGCACCACCTGAGTATTTTTAAGGAGCATCATTTATGCAAGTAAACCCAGATGTACCATTAATGCCTACGTCTGTATGAAAGCACTACTTCAGATCAGTGCCCAACACAAGCAGGGCCTTTACTGTGGCAACCCTGGTAAAAACACATTATTTTCTGATAGTTCTCCCGATGGAGTGGAAATCTCCCACTTGGATTTTATATTTATATTTTTATTATTTTAAGATTGGTGATTTTATGATGTTAGGTTTTAAGGTGAATTTTATTGTAAACCGCCCAGAGTCCCCCTTTTAGGGGGAGATGGGCAGTGATAGAAATGTGAGTAATAAATAAATAAATAAATTTTCCAGACACATTTCCTGTTTTTTCACTACTGTGATGTTCTGTGCTTGATGGGGTTTGTCTCTCTGTGTGTGTGTTTTGCAGTTACACATTGCCACTTTTCTTTAAAAGTTAGCTATACTTCTTTCAATATTTTAATAGTAAATAAAAAAACAGTCTAACTAGATTAATATTTCAGTGGTCTGAATCTACAGAATAGGGATGTTCAAAAGGATGCAGATGAGGCACACATGTGGGTATGAGGAAGGTGGTGCTGCTTCACAGGTATCTCAACAGTTTCAAAATCACTGGTCCAAAATAAGCTGCCCCTGAAGGTTTGGAACTGCCTTGAAAGTCCATGTCATTTTTCAGAGTCAATATAGCATTTCCATAAAAGGAAAGGAGCAGAAGGGAAAAGAGGGCAGGTGGAGGAAACTGTAGATTCCTACAGAATTTGGAAGAATTTATATTTCTATTAGTAAAAACCTTACCTGTGGTTCATCCTTTAGTTCTAGAAGCAGCTCTTTGTGACTGTAGGGGAATGGGAGTCAGTAATGCCTGCATTTGTGTTACCGCTTATTGGTGTACAAAGAAGGAAGGAGCTCAAACTCCAACTGCTTTTAAAATAAAAGCATAATGATAAGAATGAAGAAGAGTCCAAGACTCTTCATTATCTAAACAGTAGGGGCCTGCAACTTTAAGTACAATGAAACCTTGTTTGAATGGGCTAATTGGAGGAGAGAATGTCTGTTATTCAGGAATGTCTGTTGAATTGGATAGGAGGGAATCACAGTGACTTACAATGTCATGGATTCTGTGTGCAATGGACCTAATTTCTGTGATTTACATAATCTGCGTAATGAAACCATTAATCAAATCATGTAAATTGAGACAATTGGTGCAAAGTGCAGCAGAAATTTGGTCCACTGCATATGAGATCCATTGCACTGCATACGTACACACATAAACATAAAGAGTACAGCCACATCCCTACAAAACCGTGGAGCTAGGAAAGAAATGAAAGGACATTTCTTTTTAAAATAGCAGAAAATCTTCAGGCTTGAACATCTGAAATTGTGCAGATCATCTTCAGAAGTGACTCCTTCAAAAGTAAATACTTATGGAAGTAAAAAAGCATAAGGAAAGACTTGCAGAAGCTGGAAAATGAACCATGGAAAGCATTTGCCTTGGTTGTGAGGCAAAGGTCTATCTCAGTCCAAAGATCCAAACTGAAGAGACTCTCTATAGAAGGTAATCAGGACAGTTTCAGGACCATTTTTGTTCCTGAGCCCATCCCTGGTAATTAATACTGAACCCTGGTAACACACTTTATAAAGCAGTCTAGGTCACAATACTCTACACATATAAAGCTATTGTTCATGTTCCTTGATGTCATGTTCCAAACATAAGATTAATATTAGTATTAAGTTGTTCCTCCATGGGCCATAACTAGTGCAAAACACAAAGTAATTCTAATGCTGACTCAGAGTGTTGCAAATATTTTCAGAAGCAAAATGCAGGAAGGAACAGCAAATTATTATAATGTAGGGAGTATATATAGATTAGATTTCACATTGTTCTAAATTACTCTGCTTTTGTGAGTATGGCAAATGGGGATATCCAACAATAGTTCCTGCCCCTCTCAACTTGTGAAGACCAAGCTCCAAACAAACCCTGTAACTCACAACCTTCTATACAAAAGTAACACATTTAACCCTGTATACTATTGCAGTTTTCATAAAGTACTGATATTTAAGATTTATTTAAGTCTTATAATTTTCAGACTGATAGGACTACATCTATGGTAATAAAATCTTACCAACAATAAGGTGGCTCCAAAGGCTAGGCAGAAGACCATAGGTCCTGCCAGATCAGTTTCATTCATGATGTTGCCATCTGCAGCTTTTAATGGATGCAGTACTGTGAGAGTCTTCTGCCAGATATGGTCAAAATTTATTCCTAGTTCTGTGGATCAAATGAAGAACACAGATTTTATGGATTTGTAGCCAGTGAAAAAATATTTAATCAAACTTAAGAATCCTTCTCAGTTGTGGTTGCATCACTAAGTGGCTTACAAAATGTAGAAAATTCAAAGAACAATAACTTACAACAGATAATTACCAAGCACCCATATCAGAGAAAACTACAAAACCGATTACAGAAACATAAAAAGCATTTCAGAGAGAAGGATCATAACCCACCCTGCCCCATCACCTGCTGAAACAGTCAGATCTTCAGGGCTGTGCAGAAGCCTTGCATTATGAAACTGGATACAGGCAGCTGCACTAAATTGGAAGTCCTCTAAGTTCACCAAAGGTCAGAGACCAGGCAATATAACTAGCTGCATCAGTCATCTTAATTTTTAAAGGCTCTACTCCATCTCAATTTATTATGCTTTTTAGTTCTCTTAAGAGAACATGCCACCTAAGTAAATGAAGTGAAATTAAAGACCAACCAATAAATGCCAACAGTAACTGTTCTCTGTATGTTAACACACACACACACTTCATAATCAGCTATGATTGCTCCTTTGTAGATTGGGTCATGTATTTTGGTTGATATGGAATTTTGCAATAAATAAAAATCAAACCTTCTAGTAATGGAGGCTCATCTTCAAAATTGCTTCCATAGAAAGATTGTGATGAAGATGGTGTGTATGCTGGTGCTGGCTGAAAAATTTGACCAGTGTATGGCTGTTGAGGTTGCATCATCTCCGGAGGAACATAACTACCTTGCTGAGAATACTCATAGCCACCATATTGCCTGCAGAAAGCAAAATTAAAATATTTATCATATGAAAGCAGCATCTTTCTTTGCAGCAGAGGCAAGTTTGAGGAACCACAATATTAGCTAAGCCCCAAAGTATCCATTCCATTACAAAGGCATCATTGTACGCTATCCGATTTTCACATTTATAGAAATTTTAAACATTCTATATAGTCCCTGGAAAAAAATTATTAGAATATATTTATATGAATAAAGAACACAGACAGACGTATCACTGTTTGGAATATATCACAATTATTTACAAGTTAATTCTGATTAACATTACATACATTTATTTTAACTTATTCATTAATTGCTAACATAAAAATACAATTTCTCATTTTAAATTAATTATAATTTTCCAAATTATCCAACATTTTTCTCAGAATATTACTAAGTTTGTTATTAAAACTTAGATATTATAATATAGTCCTTCATTTTCAGTTCTTCCAAGAGAATCTAGCTCATTATTTGCTTCCCATCCTCTGCCATATAAATAGTGGATACTAGCATATATTTCAAATTTTGTGACATATACAGTGACCATGTATCTATTATGACACATAGGAGCAATGCTAGCCTTAAGGAAGAGTAGTTGCCAGTATCAGTAATTGTTTCAGAAAATTTCTTTCAAGTAACCATTTATGTAAACTTAAAGGGAAATTTTATACTGAAGAATGATATTAACTTATCATGCAAGTTTGGATTCTAAGATATTACCAAAATATTTTATTTGAGTCAATAAGCTAGTGATAGCTACATTATCTGGTAAGTGTGCCACATATTAAAAAAATACTACAGCAGTTCATAGCTCTTATATAAAAGGATAATTCATGTACATTAGCATAACATGTGACCAAACTTGGTTGAGCATCAGTGATTGCTACTCTTTGACTCAGTTTTTATACCAAGCCATTTTTGGAAATTCCTCTGATCCTGAATTATGGATTTATCTTGGGATTTTCTTGTTTCCGGTACACTGAAGTTATTTTGAGAAATGTGATCTTCTAAATAAATAAAGTAACTCTTTAGATATAAAAGTGACTTAGCATGTTTATCAGGAATTAAATAACACTGAACAGTTAAGCCAAACAACAGACTATAATATGCTGGCTATTTAAAAAACTAAAAGAATCTCAAGTTACTTGCTGTATGCTCCTCTTCCAGTGTCTCCTCCATAGGACTGTGCTTGATCATCAATACTGTAACTTGTCTGATAGAAATCTGTATTGAAACTATCAAATCCAGACATTGCTACCTGTAAAGTAAATATTTCTGTTACTATTTTTAAAAACCACCACCAAAATCGTGGCCCTTCTATGAACGTCTTTACCCATCAGTCACCAAGTCTTCTGAGAAAACAATGCATTCAGCCAAATACTAAACACTAAATTACTGGACACTGGCACTGCTGCGCATCCAGTGGCTCACCCAAAAGGAGAAAAGGATCAAAACATAAAAGGGGGAAAATAGGCCAAATCTGACATTTTAAAATACAGCACCTGATTTCCTCAAATTGCCTAAGAAAGGCAACGACTACAATAGAACTTACATCGTTTTCAATGTTTTCTATCACAGCGACATCAACTGTTAATGCTCGTGCCAGACAGCCTTTAAGGATTAGACCTTCAGAGCAAAGGATAACACTACGACAATGTAAAACACAGGATCCGAGAATGGAAAAACGTTGGGTCATGAGAGATCACTAGCAATATTAGGACATTTAAGCCACACCCTCCGAAAACACGTCCTTGCAGCCAGAAAAACAAAGAAGCGAAGGGAGATGCTTCTGGAACGAGTCTCGCCGCCTGATACGTTTCCCTTTTCTTTTCCCAGCGTCTGAAGGAGCCCCGCGAGAAAGCGTCAGATCTCTTGTCAAGCCGGGACGCCCCCCTGCTCCCCTCTCCCGTAGCTCACCTTCCTTCGGAGCCTCCTCTCTGGCGAGGCAACGACCCCCTGCCTGCCCTCCTCACACAGCCAGGAGTCACCCCTCTTCCACCCGCCCCCCTTTATCCCGCTCTCTTGGAAGCTACGTGTCAGAGACCCAAGAAGAACCACTTCCGGATCGTGGAAGCGGACTGACGTAACGCAGGGGACGTTTCCTAGCGGATGCCACTCTCTCTCCACATCTCCATGGTCGAACTTTCCAACCCGTTTGAAGACGGCAAATAAGGTGTGGCTGGACTGTTTGAGCATGCGTAGTGAGGATCTCGACCCTCCTTGGAGTAAAGCTGTGGCTTGGTACACCGTTTACAGTCGCCTGGACTGAAGCGGTTTAAAAATTCATATATAAATAAGTACGTTTCTGCACAGGTTGAGGTCGTCTGATTATGTTAAGGGGAAAGTGGCTTGTCTTTTATTTTACACAAATAGTATCGCTTTTGGAATCATAAGCTGCGATCCGGATGGCAGCAAAGTATAGAGAAAAACTTTTGCTGAGCTGTAGCGGCCATCCTGATTTTTGCACCTGCTATCTGATAGTTTTAGGCAGTGCTATAATTTTTATGGTCCTTTACTATTGTGCCTGTTGTTCTCTTTCTCCATAAAGTCTCCAAAGTGATATTGTGGAATACTAGAGTGTTCATATGTTGCCTGCTAGGCTCCTGATCCTTGACTTAGCCTTTTTCAGAAATTACTATGATTTCTGAAAAAGGCAAGTTAATATGCTATAAAGCAAATTGCCACCCTCCAGCATCATCTTTATTTTTGAAGATGCCTCTGGAATCCAAAGAGGCAATCTAAGCTTTCTCACAAAATGAACCTCCCAGTGCTTTGTTTGAAAATAGGTTCACCTATCCAGAATAGTCTCAATAAAATAGTCAAGAGCAGAGACATCACACTGACAACAAAGGTCCGCATAGTTAAAGCAATGGTGTTCCCCGTAGCAACATATGGCTGCGAGAGCTGGACCATAAGGAAGGCTGAGAGAAGGAAGATCGATGCTTTGGAACTGTGGTGTTGGAGGAAAATTCTGAGAGTGCCATGGACTGCAAGAAGATCAAAGCAGTCCATCCTCCAGGAAATAAAGCCAGACTGCTCACTGGAGGGAATGATATTAAAGGCAATACTGAAATACTTTGGCCACATAATGAGAAGACAGGACACCCTGGAGAAGATGCTGATGCTAGGGAGAGTGGAAGGCAAAAGGAAGAGGGGCCGACCAAGGGCAAGATGGATGGATGATATTCTAGAGGTGATGGACTTGTCCCTGTGGGAGCTGGGGGTGTTGACGACCGACAGGAAGCTCTGGCGTGGGCTGGTCCATGAAGTCACGAAGAGTCGGAAGCGACTAAACAAATAAACAACAAAAATCCAGAATAGAATGAAGGATAGCACAGATAGTTAGGAGAGTAATGCAGAAGAGGGAACTAATGGAGTTAACAATGCTGGATATACCTTCCATGGCTGTTGTATTGTGAATAGGAAATTATTTTCCAGCAACCATTTGTGTGAGTGCCCACATGTTCTCAAAATTCCAAATGTGCCCAGCAGCCCTCAAAAAGTGGCAATCTCTGTTCTGGGGTTCAGTATTTCATTCATAAAGCCTCATTGGTCTTCCCCATTCATACATTATCTTGTTATCTTGGACTTACCACTCAGATAAGGTGATAATATCTCCAGTAAGATATTCAAATGTGCAGCTTGTTTTTCAGTGCTTTATATTTATTACTAGAAATAAATAAATAAAGACTAAAGATGAGCTTTATGCATGTAGAAAGAAATTACAAGGAAGAAAAAGAAAATCCAATGAGTTGGATATTTCCTGCTGCTGATCATTGACTCGCTGAGGTTTTTCTGCTTGTACCCATAGCCAGAACATCAGTGTATGAGACAGGTGGTTTAATCTGGGAACATCTACAACTCATGTTACTGATGAAATATAAATATTTCAACTTTCTGTTGGCAGTAGGAATCTTCATCTTTTGATGAAGTTGATGGTCTGAGTTAGTGGCAGGCCTGAAGGCCATCAGGAAATTTGCATCCAAGGTTGCTGACAGCCTTCATAACTGCCTGTTATATAGAGCCTGATTGCCCTGGTTTGGAAAACTTATTGAAGATTTGTATTACACATGTGACCCCTATGGTTCCACTTGCTAGAAAGATGTATTTAAGTTATTTAAAAAAAATGTCTCAGTACAAGCAGATATCAGTTCAGAAGAATTTCACAGTAATTTGAGAATATATTTTTCCTTAAAATTTGATGGATTTAAATGTCTTTCTATATTTTTGTACCTTTAAAAATAGGAGAATAATTAACTGCAATAAAATTATTTTTCTGTTACTTTGACTGAAGGAAATGAAGCCAGCAAATTGGCTATTCATATGTTTTTTCTCTCTCTCTTTTGTTATAATTGAATATAGATGTGTTCTTTTTGAGAATTGCCATCTTACAATTTTATAGAAACATTTACAGAATGATATTATTGTTAGAAAGGTATTCTGTTAATACTGAAATTAAATATAGAGGTGCTATTAAATTGACTCAGGCTATTTAGTTTCAACTTTCATAGTTGCAACTCTTTAAAAATTATGATTGGGCAGGAAAGATAGAGCAGAGGCAGTATCTGCCTGAGCACTGTTTTTCCACCCCCAATCCCAAATATGTGGTTGAACTGTAGCCGCAACCAGAGAAATTGGTGTTGGAATTATCAGGGGTCAACTCAGCATTGTCTCATAAGCATAAGGGTGTCTCTCTAGTAAACACATCTCTATTGTGCTTGTGGGATGTCACATGGGTCATCTGATTTCCACTTCCTCCTCCTCGGGCTTGGGGATTAACCATCTCCATTACCCTTCTGGCACACATGCAAGCAGGAGGTGCTGCAGAAATGCAGTTCTTGCACTTTAGAAAGTGTCTACAAAGAACCAGTGATGATTAAGTGTTTTCTACCATGAACCTACCTGTATCCAGATCTATTGAATAAAAGTAAGCTCTCTCTATTTTTCTTCACCTAACTACAGTGTGAAGACTGAATTTATTTCTGAACGTAATTAAGCTTAATGTGCCAGTTCTCTTTTGGTTCATGCTTCTACTCTGGAAGATTGCTGTTAGCTGCTTGGAGTTCTTTTATTAACCTTTAAAAACTCCATCAGTCGGAAGGTATATCATTGGCACTGAAAAAAACAGACTAACATTTTCATTAAGTGTAGTTTCTGCCTTTTAGGATTGATGATCAACTGCAAATGATACAGTAGTAAGAAATATGTCACAGACTAGTAATGAAGGTCTTTGAAAGGATATTCAGTGCCATGATATGTCTATACTAACCAAGATTATAATTGTTTAGGTATTAGGTATTTCTATTGGGGCTGAGATCACTTACTACATCATACATTTCTAGATTTATAATAAGTCAGTTCTAAAAGATGTTTGTGAGTCATCCTGTGCTTGGAGTCACCCATGGATGAACATCTAAATTGAGCAGTGATCACTTAAAGATGTTGAACCACTTCCAAGAAAGAGAAACATCTGTTTTCCACCTTTTTGTTGCAACTATTCAGATCCCAACAAATAATTAGATGTAGATGAGAGCGTATTCAAATATGCATCTCAAGAATGTTTTATCTTTTTGCACCTGATTTTTACGGAATTAAAAAAAACAACATGAAATATTGAACAATGAACTTTATTACTGGCAATGAATCAAGCACTGATTTTATGGAAAAATAGACACAAATTCCAGTATGCTTTCAATAGGGCAATCATATCTTCTTAAGGTCATGTGATGTTACCAGTCAAGAACAATGACACTATTTGAAGAACTATGTATATCTGCATTGTTTAAAATCAAAGGGCTCTCCATGATATTATACAAACTTATCTTAGACATAGGAGACTCTCCTGAAAGGTGAAAAGAAAACATGAATCTTCTTGGAATTTCTTACAGCATAGAATCCTCTCAAATCCATTTGGTTGAATCATCAAATGACAGTGAAAATAAGTGATAGGTACTGCTATTTTCCTTTTAAACTGCATTATAAATCAAAGCCTGTATATATTGTATTGGAAGTGTCAACTTTGCATGCATTATCATCCCTGGTGGCTTTCCTCTTAGTTACCCATTTGGTCAGAGGTTTTTGATGAAATTGGAACAATTATGAAAAAGTTCTTAGTAATTAATTCTAACCTGGCTTCATTCATTTCCCCCAAGATTTCTAATGTGGGGTAGAATAAGACATTAAGTCACTTTGTTGTTAGCTGCCCAATTTATTATACTGGAAAACAAAAGAACATCTTTTGTTGGATCAAAGGAATTTGAAAGTGTGACAACTAGTATTGGCTGAAAATTTATCAAAACAGGACAGAGTCTTTGTGAACTCTTTTAGTTAAGTATTGGTTTTCCTCCCATTTGGTATCAAATTCTTTTTTCTTCTTTGTAATAGCAAGAAAATAATTCCTAATATTGCTTTCTTCAATAATTCCTAATATGAGAGTCCATTTGGTGTAGTGGTTAAGGCATCAGGATAGAAACTGGGAGACTACGAGTTCTAGTCCTGCCTTAGGCACAAAGCCAGCTGGGTAACCTTGGGCCAGTCACTCTCTCTCAGCCCTAGGAAGGAGGCAATGGCAAACTGTTAATATGTTTTCTACTACAGATTAACAGTTTGCCATTACTACAGGTTACTATGGTAACTAAGCATTTTGGCCAGGTGAAGAGGTTTAATTTAATTGTCCCCTTTTCACATGTTAATGGTTGCATTGCCTAAGGGAGGAACTTGCCTGAACTTGTTTTAGTTTCAGTTTCCCTTCTGTGTAGGCATGTAGAGAGTTAAGCAGCTCTCACTGAGAGCCTGCAAGAATGCAGAAGCTTTTAAATATGTTTTGCTTTCTGTAAATAAATTATTTTTATAGAAATGCCTGGTGTGTGACTTTTCTGATCTCTCCTGGGCCAAAGGCTTTCCGAGCAGTCTGCCAACAGGTTATGGGCCCAGTAAGCAGCCCAGTAAACCCAGTAAAACCCAGAGAGTATAGAGAGATCAGCTCCACACCTCATGCACAATTTAAAGGCAGGTAGCAAAGACCTGTGAAGGTTTTCTTTGGAGCCACCTGGAGATTTTCCAGCAACTGCCAGTCTACAGGACAAAGAAGCCAGCTGAGGTGACTTGCAAAAGAAGGAAGAAGCCATGGCTACCTCCCAGCTCTCAGTGATGCCTCTGGAGTGCCTATCAGAGACCAACTATTTGAATTGGGCCCTGAAGATGGAGATGTATCTTTGCAGAGAGAATCTTTGGCTGCCAATTGGTGAGCAAGCCCCCCAAAATCCCAGTGCTGAATGGCTGAGACAGGATGAGTGGGCTAGAGCCACCATTATCCTGGGAGTTGAGGACAATCAGCTAGTCCACGTGCGAGGCATGCAGTCTGCAAAGCAACTTTGGGATGCTTTGAGAGACTTGTATGTAAAAGCAACAGCAGGGAGTAAAGTTACCCTGACAAAAAAGCTGTACAAAGCCTACCTTGCAGAAGGAGAAAGCCTTTCTGAGCACCTGCATTATATTCAGCAGCTGTTTGTTGAGTTGCAGGAGAGAGGAATGGAATTTACACCTTTCACAAAATCCTATATCCTCCTGTCCTCACTGAATGAAACGTGGGACGCGCTGATTTGTACCCTGGAGGCTATGCCTGAAGCAGACCTCACCCCATCGTATGTTACACAGCGCTTACTCGCTGAATGGGAGAAGAGAGAGGAAAAATCACCCCCCATCTCTTCTGGAAAGCTGCAGCATCAGAAAACAAGGGAAAAGAAGGGAAAGGAAGCTGAGGCCACAACGCTAGCGAGCCAGTGATGCTTCACTTGTGGTTCAGCTGGACATTTGCAGAAAGCCTGTGCCTTGAGACCCAAGAATAGAAACACAGAGAAGAAGAACACAAGGGCAACACAGAAGAAGGCTCTTCAGACAACCCAAATTGCACAGGTTGCTGAGAAGGGTAATTCTGATGTATGGGTTTTAGATTCTGGAACCAATTGTCATTTATGTAATTGTAAAAGCTCTTTTGTATCACTGTCTAAAACAAACAGACAAAGTGTATCTTTGGCTGATGGGTCTGTGACTGTCCTGATTACCAGGAAACACACTGAGACAATGACTTGGTCTCTAATATTTATTAGTAGTACTTAACAAGAATCCTAACAAACTGAGGAAGTGTGGGAAAACCCAGCCATATAAACCCCAAAGGTTAAGGCGGTCCCGATCTGTGTCTCTTTGAATAGCTGAACAGTTCCTCAGTGCTACGCATGCGCTTGACAGTCTGGGTGGGAGCCCCCTGCTCGCCATCCTTACTCATGACAGTGACCATAATTATGGGACAAGGTGATGTCCTGATTACCAGGAAACACACTGAGGCGAGGACTTGGTCTCTAATATTTATTAGTAGTACTTAACAAGAATCCTAACAAACTGAGAAAGCGTGGGAAAACCCAGCCATATAAACCCCAAAGGTTAAGGCGGTCCCGATCTGTGTCTCTTTGAATGGCTGAACAGTTCCTCAGTGCTACGCATGCGCTTGACAGTCTGGGTGAGAGCCCCCTGCTCGCCATCCTTACTCATGACAGGTGACTTGTATTTATCCTGCTTGGGAGAAACTGTAAAAGGTGTGTTATATGTGCCAAATTTACAGTCAAATCTTTTATCAGTGGCACAATTGAGGTGCAACAGGGTATGTCATAACATTTAAGAAAAATGGTTGTGAGATACGTAAAAATGGAAAATTGTGTGCTACTGGTATATTAAAAGACTCCTTGTACATTGTGCAAAATGCAAGGTAGCCAAGGTGCAAGCCTGCAGTTGGCAACACTCCATATCATGACCAATGTGTACACCTAATGCACAGGAGATTTGGTCATGCTAATTTCAAGTATATAGCACAAATGCCACAGCTGTATGCTGACCTAAAGATAAAACCCTGTGACAAATACTTAGACTGTGTAGTTTGCAAAGAATGCAAAACACTAAACGCTCCTGTGAGTAAGCACAGTGACAGAGTTACAACTAGACCTTTGGAAATTGTACACTCTGACATTATTGGTCCTTTTACTCCAAGTCTTGGACAAGCAAGGTATGCAATGACCATCATTGATGATTTCTCAAGATACACATTTATCTACATCTTAAAACATAAAGATGAGGCATTTGAGAAATTTTTGTGACATGGGCAAATAGTTTTGTGACATGGGCAAATAGAAAATCCCCTAGGCCTGTATCTGCACTCCAATGTGATAGAGGAGGAGAGTACCTTTCTCACAAATTCAAAAGGTTCCTAGTGGAAAAGGGGATAGAACAAATTCTTTCTAACCCTTACACCCCTCAGCAAAATGGTGTTGCTGAAAGAAAGGGTAGAACCTTGCAAAATGCGATGGAATGCATGCTTAAAGATTCCCATTCATCTTTTAAGTATTGGGGAGAGGCAATATCTACTGCCTGTTATGTACAAAACAGATGTATAACTCTGTGATTCAGGACACTCCATTCCATTTGTTTTATGGTGTGAAACCAAAGGTAAACCATCTTAGAGTGTTTGGTAGCACTGCATGGGTTCATATACCAAAACAACAGAGAAGGAAAGGAGGCCCCACAACAAAGAAAGCCATCTTTGTTGGCTATGAACAAAGCCAGAGGAGCTACAGGTTCATAATGGAAGAGAAATTAATAATTAGCAAAAGTGTTTCTTTTGCTGAACAGAACTGGGGGAGATTAAATTCTAGCTCTCCAGTTGATCTGACCACCACAAGAGAACAGCAAGGACTTGCTGATGGTGATCTTTTGCCTGATGACATTAAACCAGAAAAGCAAACTGAAGATATGTCTGATGAGACAGATACTTCTCAGGAAAGCGATAGGAGTCAAAATGTAAGCCGTGTATTACCTCGCAGATCTCAGAGAAGTAATAAAGGCATTCCTCCATCACGTTTTCAGGCTGAAACAGTAAAGGCCTTTCACATATTCACAGAACCTGAGTCTTTAGAACAAGTGAATGCTTTACCACCTGAGATTGCACAAAATTGGCATGCAACAGGAGTTAGCATCCTTGAAAGAAAATAAAACATGGAAACTGGTAAATCTACCTCCCAATGAACGCTGTCTAGGTTGTAGGTGGGTTTTTCAAACTGAAAAGGGATGCTGATGGCAAAATCCAAAAATATAAAGCAAGGTTGGTTGCAAAAGGGTTCACTCAAAGGAAAGATTTAGACTTTGACAAGACTTTTGCACCAGTTACTAAAGGTGAATCAATTAGATTACTGTTAAAAATTGCTGCACTCAAAGGAATGTCAGTTCATCACTATGACATTCAAACTGCATTTCTCTATGGTGATTTAGACCACAAATTATACATGCAGCAACCCCCTGGCTATGAAAAAGGGGAGAATCTAGTCTGTGAACTGCAGAAGTCAATCTATGGGTTAAAACAAGCTGCTAGATCCTGGAACCAAAAACTAGATGAAAAACTGCAGAATTTTGGTTTTGAAAAAGGAAAAGCAGAATATATGAAGAAAGACAAAAAAGGCTGTATGTATCTGTGCATTTATGTTGATGATTTGCTGCTATTCACACCAACAGAAAAACAAAGGCTTGATTTTGAAGCCTGCATGAAAAGCCATTTCACATTAAAAAGCCTTGGAACTGTAACAAATTGCCTAGGTTTGGAAATACACAGGAAGAAGGATGGTAGCTTTCTGTTAAACCAAAGGGGAGATAATGTTAAAATATTGTGAATGGAAAGACATACAGAGTTGTCAAAGAAAATTGGTTTGCATCTTATTCTGTAGTATAAAAAGGGGAATGTTAATATGTTTTCTACTACAGATTAAGGTTACTATGGTAACTAATCATTTTGGCCAGGTGAAGAGGTTTAATTTAATTGTCCTCTTTTCACGTGTTAATGGTTGCATTGCCTAAGGGAGGAACTTGCCTGAACTTGTTTTAGTTTCAGTTTCCCTTCTGTGTAGGCATGTAGAGAGTTAAGCAGCTCTCACTGAGAGCCTGTAAGAATGCAGAAGCTTTTAAATATGTTTTGCGTTCTGTAAATAAATTATTTTTATAGAAATGCCTGGTGTGTGATTTTTCTGATCTCTCCTGGGTCAAATGCTTTCCTAGCACTCTGCCAACACAAACCGCTTCTGAAAAACCTTGCCAAGAAAACTGCAGGGACTTGTCCAGGCAGTCTCTGAGAATAGGACACAACTGAACATATATTTTAAAAACAATCCTAATCTTTATTTATCTATTTATTTAATTTTAATTTATTTTAATTTAATTTTTATCCTGCCTTTATTATTTTTATAAATAACCCAAGGCTATTTATAGTTATTAATGTACCTAATACTCCTATTTTCCCTACAACAACAACCCTGTGAGGTGAGTTGGGCTGAGAGAGAGTGACTGGCCCAAAGTCACCCAGCCGGCTTTCGTGCCTCAGGTGGGACTAGAACTCACAGACTCCTCATTTCTAGCCCAGCAGCTTAACCACTAGATGAAACTAATATGTTATATCCAGCTATTCAAATGACCTTTTGGACAGAAATACTGAATATGAATTATAAAATTTAAATGATCTCTTTAAAAATTGCAAAGTTACAGATGTGCACACACACTGTTTAGAAATGTAAAGGTTAAAACCAACTTCTTAAATTATACTTGGAGAACAATTGGCAACCAGTGCAAGTATTTCAACATAGGCGTAATGTAATTCTGATCTTAGGTGCAGGTAGGCATGTAGTTGCCACATTTTTCACTGGTTGAAACTCCCAGACATTCTTTAAGGGTAACCCCATCCCACTAGTTAAGATGAGAAGTAGCCACAGCATGTCCAACTCTTGCTATGATACTTCTAGTTAGAAGTTACCACAGCTTGCATACTAGATGTAATTGTGTCTCTCCCCATTACCACCATCTGGTTATCAAGATACAGCTTGGGGTCAAGGAGCACTCCCACATCTTTTAGGGAGAGTCAAATGATATCCAGGACTAGCTGAATCCAATTCCAGTGCCTATTTTCCTAGCTCAGCATTTCTTAGTCCTGTTCTTAATTGTTTCTGTTCTTACAAAGCCAGGCTACTTGGCTGTGTTTAGGTGATGCAAATGTGACTCTTAATGAACATTATTCATACTTAATGCATCTTGCAATCTCGAAAATACTGTTTCAGTATTTCTTCTATGTTTATATTGCTTGCCAAATAATATGTTCGTTAGCTCTGGACTTTGCAAGATTTGTTTTTGTATTTTACACTAAAAGAAACGTATGTTTTGGTTTGGTATGCTTTCAGCTTCTTTATATGTTCACTATACTACTGATGACCAGTTAGTGGGAGAGTAAACAATGCTATTGTTAGAAGCCATTTATTTCCTTTTTGAACCTCTTCTTCTGCCCACCAGATTCTAATGCAACATCCAATAAAAATGCTGGTTACCATACATCCAAGAAACATAGGATCGGACTTCCAGTGGGAATGGCATTTTGAACAGTGTCCCTTTGCAAATTAGCTTCACAAGTAGACCTGGCAGCATGGCATTTTTGGGCTTGGGCAGGATCCCCTGGAGCCCAAAAGTGTTCCCTGGACAAAGCAGAACCCTAGGAATTACCCTGTGTCCTCCAGATGGCTGATCATGGCCAGAAGATTGTAAACAGAGTTTATAGATCGAGCAATGAGTGATCAGCTGGGAGGTGGGAGTGTCATCCCTTCCCAAGCTGTGCTGCAGCCATTTAAATGGACTCTAAAACTGACCACCCCATTTCTTAATGCACCAATTTATTTGCCTTTTCTTTGTTTAAAAGAGGCTTTTTCCAACACAGAGATGAGATTTCTCTTGGTAACGTTTATGTTATTTTTGAAACTTAACTATTGAACATTTGAACTTGGTTTTGTATTTTACGTTTTGGGCAAAATGAACCGAAAGCTGAACTGTGGATTTATTTTATAGAAGCAAAGGACTATATATTTTTTTGGATTTAATTGGCGGTATTTTTACTGTATCCTTTTGGGATTTAATGAATGTATCCTGTTGGAATCAGAACTTTCATGCCCAAATTCTCTCAATGAAGGACTGGATGATTAAGTTAATGGAACGGACGCAGATGGCTAAACTGAGAGCATTGATAAGAGAAAACACTGTAACTTGATTTGTTTCTATTTGGAAGCCGCTTCTGGACTATTTGCTTGTAATGGAAAAAAAATGAAGTTCTGATTTTGGGTTTTGTGATTAAATGGTTTGCTTTTAGAGAAATAACGTAGCAAGAGATTGACTTTTATGTAGTTTTATATCTGTGTCGGAGAAGGTTGGAAGTCACCTGTCTTTATTGTTTTTCTGTCTATTCTTGAACTGTTTTAGTTTCTTGTTTCTTTTTTAGACTTGTGTTCTATCTGTTCTATATTCTGTATTTAGTGTTTTAATTATATCTTGAAAATTAATAAAGCTTTACAAAAAGAAAAAAAGAAACATAGGATCAAAAACTACCCCTCCCCATTGAGAATATTACTAAACTTTAATAGTAGCATTACTTAAATCCCAATGCTATCAAACCTTCTTTTTTGTCTCTCCAAAGCAGAATAAAGAAGAAATATCCTCATTTCTCTTGGGAGGGCATTCCACCACTGGATGCTGCTATCATAAGGTTCTGTCTTGAGTACCCAGCATCTTAACCTCTCTGTGATGGTCTTTCATGATGGTAGTAAATTTCCAGCAGATTTACTGTACATCAAAGGAAGACATTTTTCACGCAGTCCAATCTGTTTCAAGTCTGTACCACTTCTAGTAAGGTCAGCATGCATTTTGAGGTTCAAAGGTCTTGGCTCCAGAATATCTTGCATATCTCTACAAGCTGCACAAAGGCTCTTTCAGCTGGACTTTCCCTCTTGCCCTATGGGGCTGAACCACTAACTGCCCTATAGAAAGGGTCACTGGGGAGAAAGATAGGTAGGCAAAAACTGGAAAGTACTCTGCTGGAATCTGACTGTCCCTTCTTTCCCAGGGCCATTACCGACAAATATTCTATGGAAAAGGTTGTGAATGTAAATAATATTGCATTTTTATTTACAGGCATTTACAGTTATTGTAAGCTGCTTGGGAGGTTGGCTCTTGGAGGAATGTTTAAAAAATGGCATAAATAGCGTATTCACCTAGATTTGTGATGTTGTAACTCCCAGAACTCTGAGCCAGCATGGTTGGAAGTTGGGGAGTTACAGTCTAGCAACCTGGAGGATATCAGCATAAGAAAAGCTATGATTAATTGTGTCTAGAAGCAATTAAATTATTCCAAGACAAAACTATAAGATTTCATAATCACATTTAGGAAAAAAAAACTACGTATCTTACTTTATGTACAAATATACCTTAAAGTAGTTTATTACAAATCTGTCAGGAAAAGAATAGAACAATAAAATGTTACTATCAGTCATCAATTGACTTAGCTGACTGTAGTCAAGAAGATGTCCAAACTACGTAAAGAAGTAAGATGTCAGTTGTCTGTGGAAATAGTTCCCAATTAGAACCTATAATCTCAATTTTTGGTGGGCCACAGTTTCTGCTGCATATGCAGCTGTTTGCTTATAAAGATCTCTGGTGGGGGGGGACTTTTGAGGTGATAATTCTGACTTTAGAGGTCCACTGTTCAGATATTCCTGTGTTGCATTTGAGCTACAGAATGTGTTCCCTTCAAGTGATAGTCTCTCCTCCTGTTTTCCCCACAACAACAACCCTGTGAGGTGGGTTGGGCTGAGAGAGAGTGACTGGCCCAAGATCACCCAGCCGGCTTTCATGCCTCAGGCGGGACTGGAACTCTCAGTCTCTTGGTTTTTAGCCTGTTGCCTTAACCACCAGACCAAACTGGCTCCTGAACCACTAGGCTAACTGGCTTTAGGTAGGTTGAGTAGCTGATCCCCAACTGGCCAGTGAGATTCATGTGCAAAAAGGACTTTTTGTGAGATATTGGTAGTACAGCTGTCCTGCCATTTCACTGTAAGTTTCTCAGGATTTCTCCTCTGGATAGGAATTTGTGTTATATTTGAATAAATAAGTGAAGGCTGGCCCTTGCTGGAGAATTGCCCTCAGCTGATCCCATCTCAGCTGCTTGTTTTCCCACTGGCTCCTAGATGCCGGCACTCCATTACGCTCTGCTTCTCTGTTGCTAAGCTTCAGTCCCAAGACGTTTCATCAGGCATGTGTAGTTACTAACCTGCTTTGAAAATGACTTGCAACACTGGTGGTGTTTCATCACTGTTATTTACTCTAGTTCATGCTCTTAGTGGTTCTGAGAGTGCTTTAGATCAAGCCACCTACAATAACTTCATTGCAACTCATACCATCTATTGTGACTTACGATAGAGTGGAAATATGGTTCATGAAAAGCAACTGGAAACTGCTATGGGGATATTACCACACAAAATTCATTGGAGGGAGCTTTGGGTAATTCCTGGCTAGCTGATTATACATGCAGAGTTATGCTTTTCTTCTCTTTGGTCATAATGTGTGGAGATGCAATTTTTTAATATTACAGTTATTCAAAAGAACATTTGTTTACCTTTTATTCCCCTGATCTCTTTCTGTAAGATGGCCTAGCGAAAGATCCAGCTGTCCCCAATTAATTTACCTTCTCGTCATATAGTGTTATTGCTCTATGGCTCATTTTTTCCTGTTAAAATGGGCAGGAATGGTAAAGGATGGAGGTTTACAAAGACATCTGTATGAAGTCTGTCCATGTGATAAAGATCCTACAGATGGTTCTTGGTTAAATGTTGATGCTAAAATTGTTACTCTGACCTTGGCTTGAAGATTTCAGTCTATATTATTACCTGCAATAGTTTATGCTGTGCAGTCTTATGAAAGGGCTTGGATAATATCAGATTATTAATGAACATTTTTGGTGTCTAATTAGATAAATTAGATTTTGTGATGGCTATTTCGTTGGATGCTGAGAAGGCCTTTGATATGGTTCAGTTTAAATTTTTAGGGCACATCTTGCTAAATACTTGAAGTATGATATTCTAACCTTAGCTAGGGTTGTCACAAATGGCATTATTTTTTTGCTGATCAGGATGTTGCATGGAACTTGTAAAAGGATGCCTACTTTCTCTTTTTATATTTAATTTGACTTTGGAATCATTGTCCTGTTTCATTAAACAGTCCAAAGATATTCTGGGTACTAGGATGGCCAGAGTGGAACACAAACTGTTGTACTGTGCTGATGATATTTCATGTCTTATTGATAATTACATTTTTTTTAACCAAAATGAACAACTGTAGCACAAGACTTTGGTCTGCTATCCAGTTACTATTCAAATAATTGGAATGTCTGATACACTTGCTATGGGATCTGGATATTTATTAAAAATGAGGCATTACATACCGTTTGAATTTCTTGATTTTTTTATTTTGTAAAGGTAAACATTTCAAATGCTTTACCTTGCATTAATATTGATCTAAATAAATTCAGGGCAAGCCATCTAACATCACAGTGATCCAAATATACGCCCCAACCACAAATGCTGAAGAAGCTGAAGTAGAACAGTTCTATGAGGATCTGCAGCACCTACTGGACAACACGCCTAAAAGAGATGTTATTTTCATCACAGGAGACTGGAATGCTAAGGTGGGCAGTCAAATGACACCTCGAATTACAGGTAAGTATGGCCTGGGAGAACAAAACGAAGCAGGACACAGGCTGATAGAATTTTGCCAAGACAATTCACTCTGCATAACAAACACTCTCTTCCAACAACCTAAGAGACGGCTTTATACATGGACTTCACCAGATGGACAACACCGAAATCAGATTGATTACATCCTTTGCAGCCAAAGGTGGCGGACATCTGTACAGTCGGTAAAAACAAGGCCTGGAGCTGACTGTAGTTCAGATCACGAACTTCTTCTTGCACAATTTAGGATCAGACTAAAGAGATTAGGGAAGACCCACAGATCAGCTAGATATGAACTCACTAATATTCCTAAGGAATATGCAGTGGAGGTGAAGAATCGATTTAAGAGACTGGACTTAGTAGATAGGGTCCCGGAAGAACTCTGGACAGAAGTTGGCAGCATTGTTCAGGAGGCGGCAACAAAATACATCCCAAAGAAAGAGAAAACCAAGAAGGCAAAATGGCTGTCTGCTGAGACACTAGAAGTAGCCCAAGAAAGAAGGAAAGCAAAAGGCAACAGTGATAGGGGGAGATATGCCCAATTAAATGCAAAATTCCAGAGGTTAGCCAGAAGAGATAAGGAATTATTTTTAAACAAGCAATGCGCGGAAGTGGAAGAAGACAATAGAATAGGAAGGACAAGAGACCTCTTCCAGAAAATTAGAAACATTGGAGGTAAATTCCAGGCCAAAATGGGTATGATCAAAAACAAAGATGGCAAGGACCTAACAGAAGAAGAAGAGATCAAGAAAAGGTGGCAAGAATATACAGAAAACCTGTATAGGAAGGATAACAATATCGGGGATAGCTTTGACAGTGTGGTCGGTGAGCTAGAGCCAGACATCCTGAAGAGTGAGGTTGAATGGGCCTTAAGAAGCATTGCTAATAACAAGGCAACAGGAGACGACGGCATCCCAGCTGAACTGTTCAAAATCTTGCAAGATGATGCTGTCAAGGTAATGCATGCTATATGCCAGCAAATTTGGAAAACACAAGAATGGCCATCAGACTGGAAAAAATCAACTTATATCCCCATACCAAAAAAGGGAAACACTAAAGAATGTTCAAACTATCGAACAGTGGCACTCATTTCACAAGCCAGTAAGGTAATGCTCAAGATCCTGCAAGGTAGACTTCAGCAGTTCATGGAGCGAGAATTGCCAGACGTACAAGCTGGGTTTAGAAAAGGCAGAGGAACTAGAGACCAAATTGCCAATATCCGCTGGATAATGGAAAAAGCCAGGGAGTTTCAGAAAAACATCTATTTCTGTTTTATTGACTATTCTAAAGCCTTTGACTGTGTGGACCATAACAAATTGTGGCAAGTTCTTAGTGGTATGGGGATACCAAGTCATCTTGTATGCCTCCTGAAGAATCTGTATAATGACCAAGTAGCAACAGTAAGAACAGACCACGGAACAACAGACTGGTTTAAGATTGGGAAAGGAGTACGGCAGGGCTGTATACTCTCACCCTACCTATTCAACTTGTATGCAGAACACATCATGCGACAAGCTGGCCTTGAGGAATCCAAGGCTGGAGTTAAAATCTCTGGAAGAAACATTAACAATCTCAGATATACAGATGATACCACTTTGATGGCTGAAAGTGAAGAGGAACTGAGGAGCCTTATGATGAAGGTGAAAGAAGAAAGTGCAAAAGCTGGTTTGCAGCTAAACCTCAAAAAAACCAAGATTATGGCAACCAGCTTGATTGATAACTGGCAAATAGAGGGAGAAAATGTAGAAGCAGTGAAAGACTTTGTATTCCTAGGTGCAAAGATTACTGCAGATGCTGACTGCAGTCAGGAAATCAGAAGACGCTTAATCCTTGGGAGAAGAGCAATGACCAATCTCGATAAAATAGTTAAGAGCAGAGACATCACACTGACAACAAAGGCCCGCATAGTTAAAGCAATGGTGTTCCCTGTAGTAACATATGGCTGTGAGAGCTGGACCATAAGGAAGGCTGAGCGAAGGAAGATCGATGCTTTTGAACTGTGGTGTTGGAGGAAAATTCTGAGAGTGCCTTGGACTGCAAGAAGATCCAACCAGTCCATCCTCCAGGAAATAAAGCCAGACTGCTCACTTGAGGGAATGATATTAAAGGCAAAACTGAAATACTTTGGCCACATCATGAGAAGACAGGACACCCTGGAGAAGATGCTGATGCTAGGGAGAGTGGAGGGCAAAAGGAAGAGGGGCCGACCAAGGGCAAGATGGATGGATGATATTCTAGAGGTGACGGACTCATCCCTGGGGGAGCTGGGGGTGTTGACGACCGACAGGAAGCTCTGGCGTGGGCTGGTCCATGAAGTCACGAAGAGTCGGAAGCGACTAAACGAATAAACAACAACAAATAAATGGTTAACAATCCCGATGAGTTTATAGGGAAGAATAAATGTTGATAAAATGAATGTAACTCCAATATTGATATATATATTCAGAGGGACTCTGTGTAAGTATTTGCTGAGTATTTTAAACAGATTGATAAAATACTGAGAAAACTGTTATGGAATGGAGAATCCCCTAGATTTTCTTAATATAAATTACAACTGCCATATAAGGATGGAACTTTCAATTTTCTTCATTTCCAACTCTGTTACTGGACTAATATTTTGATTTCTATTTCTCTGTGGAATCTAAGTGGTTTAGTCTGAAAGCCATTATTGATACAATTAGAAAGTTGTTGTTTGACCTCTTTGATATCCTGACAATTTTTAGGATTTTCCAGTTATATGCGCTGCAGCATCTAAGAACATTTCTCACCTCTTGTAAGTCACATCACTATATCAATTAATACATGTTATTTCAGCAAATTGCATACTGTGGTGGGTTTTGGCAGTGCCACTGGTTCTCAGGAAGGAGGGAGCACATTCCAAGGAGGTGGTAGCTACAAGAGGAGCACAGTCTGGGAAGCAATGGTGGGAAAGCGAAGAGGTTCAGGATAGCCCCACCCTAGAGCCTTCCCAGGTTATTTCCCCTTAGGTTGGGTAGAGTCGCTTTAGTCTGGCAAGACTCTGTCTATGTGGCATTAGCTAATAAAGAACTGAAGTTTGGCTGGACTGGTTCTTGGTCATTCTTGGGCTGGGCCTGACACACACAGCTGTTCTTGTTAAATAGTTTGAATTCTCTGTTTCCAAAGCATTGGCAGAATGAATGAGAGGGGACATGATTGAGATGTACAAAATTATGCATAATGTCGATAAAGTGGACAAGGAGAAGTTATTTTCCCTTTCCCAAAATACTAGAATCAGGGGGTTACCCAATGAAATTGAATCCTGGAAGAATCAGGGCAGACAAAAGGAGTGTGTATGTGTGTGTGTGTGTGTGTGTATGTATGTGTGTGTGTGTATGTATGTGTATGTGTGTATGTATGTATGTGTGTGTGTGTGTGTATGTATGTATGTATGTATGTGTGTGTGTGTGTATGTATGTGTGTGTATGTATATATATATATATATATATATATATCGTAATTAAACTTGGAATTCATTACCAAGAGATGTGGTGCTGACCACTAGCATGGCTGGATTGAAAAAAGAGTTGGACCAATTTCTGGAAGACATGAGGATCAATGCTTATTAGCTTTGATGGAGTGTGACTGCCTCTGAAGGCCATCTGTTGAGAGACTTCCTAGTGCAGTTGGATGGCCACTCTGAGAACAAACTCTGGACTAGATGGGCCAGGGGTCCAATCCAGCAAGGCACTATTTCTGTTCTGATGTTCTTAGAACTGGAGAAAGATCTAGAATGCATTGAAGCCAAAGTGAGTGAAAGATGCACTCCAAGGCAGCATTTCATTTAAACATCCATTGCAGTGAAGCAGCATGTATTTTTCAGCCTGGTTTAGAGGTAATGAGAAACCATGGCTTTCTGCTACAGTTCATTTGTTCTGGATGAAACAGACTTTTTCAGGCTGGATGACCTCTAGAACACTATTATCTGCTTCTAGTTGATTTGGCATCATAGACATGTCATAATATAAAATAAAATGTTGTATTTTATGCTTGGACCTATCAATAAGACTAGCAACAGCTCTCCAGAGTTTCAGGCTGGAGTTTGTCCAGCCTAATCTGGATACCACAGATTGAACCTCCAGTACATAAAGCAGATGTTCTACCACTGAATTACAGTCTTTTGCTTGTACTAAGTACATAAAACTGTTTTCAATAGGAATTTGAAGAGTTCTGCTTAATAAATAAATAAATAAATAATCTTAATTATGTCATGTATTTTCTGATGGATGCAGAGAATGTACTTTTGTGTCTGTGTGCCTTTGAGACATCCATGAGTCTGGGCCACTGCCTGGACAAGTCCACACAGTTTTCTTAGCAAGAGTTTCAAAAGGGGTTTGCTGTTGAGTTCTTCCTAGGACTGAGAGAGAGTGACTGGCCCAAGGTCACCCAACTGGCTTTGTGTCTAAGGCAGGACCAGAACTCATGGTTCTAGTCTGGTGCCTTAACCACTACACCAACTGGCTCTCAGAGTATGTACTAGGGATGTTCAAAACTCACATGGTCTAGAGGGGGAATGGAATGTTCCAGAGTTCTCTGGAATGTCCAATGCAACAGGTGACTTTTTTTACATCCCTAGTATATACTGATTTGCAAGCTGATTTATGCAGTAGGCAAGCAAAACTATAAATGCTTTAGATAAATCATACTTGTTCAGCCTTTGTGGCTTCCAATTAATTTCCATTGCCTGTTCAGGCCATTGCTGATTATTATTTATTAGAATCATTTGCTGTTATTAGTTCTAGAGCTCTAAAGAGCTTTGGGCCATCAAATCCAAGGCCTATTCTTTCTAATCTTATGAAGGACAGATGAGTGACTCTATTGGTAAATTTGTGATCCCAAAGTTCTGGTTGCCAAAAGAATGGAGGATGATTGTAAGAGGGATTTACAAGAGCGAATCAGAGGACACTGGGAAGAGAATTGCTTAACCTTACATATACACACACAAGTCAAGCACCATATAGGAAGGCTTTCCTTAATTTTCTCCCCAAGATAACAATTCAATGACACAGGTTGAGGTGAAAGACCACCCAATGAGCTCCATGGTCCACAAGGGACCTCAACATGGGTCTCCAAACCTGCTGCTCTCCAAATGTATTGGGAAAACAATGCCAGGAATACCTAACCAGTGTAGTCTTCTGGAATTCTGGGAGTTGCTGATTCAATGCATCAATTGGGAAAAGGTTAGCTCTTCTTACAGATACCAGTTACTCTCTGGTGTTCAGTACCATTCTAGCCCCAGGATTTTAGCATCTGTCTAGGAATGCATACATGGAAATACAGTATGGGTTTTTTTTCTATTCATATGTCTACTTGAGTAAGAATAATCTGATCTTAAGATTTCTACCCTTTCATTTCCTGTACAATTTTAGGTGACAAAAACTTTTCTGATTGCTAGCTTTTTACATTAACAAAAATAAACTTTTAAAAAGCTTTTCTTTGCTTCTGCCTTTTAAAAAGTTTTGTTTCTGCATTTAGTCTGTATTGATTCTCTGGCTATTCTCATTTTAAGAACAATGCATTTGTATTGTATACCACTTGGACTACTTCTGCATAAATCCAGTTAATTCATTTTAAATAATGAGTTGTATCTAGTACATTACAAACTGTTGGGGAAGTATTAGCTGTTGGGTTCACTCTAAAGACTAATGGAAAACTTTCTTGCAATGCAGTGTTGTGTTGCAAGGTATTAGGGGTTATTCTACAGTTTGGGAAGCAGTGAGTAAGAAGGATACAAGCTGTAGAGATATAAATTACCGGGCCACAAAAAGATAGGAGAAAAATGTTTGTAATTATTTTAAAACACCTTTTGCAAAGGGAACGCTTATTTGGATTTAGGATCTCTTCTCATGCATGATACCCTTCTGCTAGGTCAGAACTGGCTTTCCATGAGTGGAAAATATTTTCTAGTAAGGGAAATAAAATTGATTTTAATCCAACGGCTGCCTTTGGATATCACAACAAGTCATGATTTATCTTGATGGGAATAAGCCTACCTGAACATTGGGCTTGTATGTTTCTCCTGCCCTCTTTAATATACAGCTATGAAAAGGAAATTGGAAGTGTTTGCTTTAGTTTTTGATTCACCCCAACTTGCCATTTTGTCTGAACTCTGCAAACTGCAATCAGGCTCCACTGTGAGTTGAATCAAGCCTATTTCAAAAATATATATTTCACAAATCTGATTTGCTGAAACGTTATATAAAACACAAGCCAGGGTTTGATTATGTTTGAATGATGGGTATTTAAACTTAAAGGCAAGACTTTCCACATTTCTTCTTGTAGCCTGGAGCAAGAGGATGGGGGAGTGGGGAAGATTGAATAGCTGTCTCTTCTGAATTAATCTCAGTCATAATAGATTATGGTTTAAGAAAAATCAGATGGTGATTAATAATCCTTTGCTTGAAATGGGCTGAAGGTTCACTGAACTGAGGCTAAAGAAAAAGGAGTTCAACTTAGCAGTGCTTTGCTCTTCAAAGCTGTGAAATTAATATTTTCATTTAAATAACTGAATATTTAAAACAACAACAGTAACAATTGTCTCAGTCAATAGAAAAAATACCCAACACTCCTGTTGAACAGTCCCTTTATTAGGCCAAGTTAAAATGCTATAAGGAACATTTTGCATTCTATTTTTAAGTTCTCTGGAATTCATTGAGCTAAGTGGGTTAAAAAGCAAATAGGGAGGAAGAAGTTCAGAAGTCCTAAAATTAGGATAGGTGTTGTGGTCACAAGAGTTGTCTTTTAGATTTTGAATATTCAAGAGTCATTTGGGCCAGTCACTCAGACCAAGCCACTTCACAGGGTTGTTCTTATGGGGAAAATAAGAGGCAGGAGTATTAGGTATGTTCACTGCCTTGAATTATATATATCAAAGGTGGGAATAACAACAACAACAACAATAATTTATTTGATTTCTATAGCCACCCATCTCAGCAAGTAACAACAACAACAACAACAACAATAATAATAATAATAATAATAATACCCCAAAGTTTCTTAGATGACCCTAAGAAAGTAAACTAAATAAAGTGAATTCAAGGTAGTGTAAAAACATACCACAGTAATAATTAGGAGATCTCTAAACAACTCCTTAACTTGTTTAATGATCATAGAAAAAACAAGATCTCTAAAATATATATTTGCAAGTCAGTCTTTCTAAAATTATCAATCCTGAGAAAATTTGTGAAGAGTAAACTAAGCTTTAAGTCTCTTTCATATTCCCCCTCATCTAAAAGACTGCTTTTAATATCTTTTTTGTCCATTGTATATTCAAAATCCAACAAATGAATATATTACTGTAGTCACATTTTGTAAAACTGTGAAAGAAAAACTGCCCTTTCTAAATCGGGATTAGCAGTCTGCAATGCTTTCTTTGAGCCATTAGGTGGTGCTATAAACATGCAAAATAAAACTGGTGACAACTTAGTTTATTTATTTATTTATTGGGGCAGAATTGTCGAGCTATATAAGCCAAAATAGGACCTGAATTAAATGCAACCTAGTTTTATTATTTTATACACTTATCAGAATTAACAGTATATTGTCTACTCTTTGGTCCGTGGCAGTTTAGCTAACAAATAAAATAAATGCAAATAAATAAATAGTTATCTACAAGGTGATTACTTCATTCAGTAGGCCAGTTATTTAAGCATCTTTAACTTCAAGGAGACAGCACAAGCATGAAATTTGAGCCAAGAACCCTGGATTCCAGGCCGGAAACTCAAAATACATTGAATTGGAACTATTGCTAGTTCTCTCCCCCGCTTTTTTGCAACACCCACTAAAAATCCTCTGAGTAACAATCAGCCTTTATTTTACTTGACACTGTGTAACAAAGAGTTTGAAATGACCAACTCCTAAGTAAGCCTTAGCTCAGCTTTTCCCTTACGCCCAGCCTATTGTGTGGAGATCATGAGGATAGCAGTCATAGCTCGTCTAAAGGGCTTGTGATGGGGAACACTGCCTTAGTTAATCCTGATTATTCCTGGAACAGAGCCAACTATTAACCAACAGCTTCACTGAATCCTTGCAACATTATCACCTATAATGCATATAGCAGTGACGTTATCCTTGAAAAATGCATAACATAAAATGCTGCAGATGGTTGTTATTGTTGGATTTTCTCCATCTGTTACATAGTACTGATTATGTGCCATCAAGTCGATGTTGACTCTTAGTGACCACACAGACTTTCCTCATGATGATCTGTCCCTAACCTGGTTCTTCGGGTCTTCCAGTGATGCACCCATTGCCTTGTAACTCGTCCAGCTTGCTGCTGGTCATCCTCTTCTTCTCTTTTGTTCCATCTGTCCCAGCTTCAGAGCCCTCCCCAGAGAGCTAAGTTTTCACATAATGTGTCTGAAGTAGGATAATTTGAGCCTGGTTATTTGTGCCTCGAGTGAGAATTCTGTGTTGAGAATATAGTATATACTTACCTATTTTCGTCTTACTCAGAACCCTTGGGTTGCAGTCCTAAATGCTCCCTCCTGGGAGTAAACCTCTCTGAACCCAGCAGGATTTACTGTAGTCCTGGGTAAAATTGTGCTGTTTATAAGTTTCTTCACAGTGAACCTGAATGTGATATTTTACTGCAAAGACATGATTTGGCTCCTGTTCTAATTTATCAGGTAATTGACTTCACAATAAAATGACTCTTTTTGTTTCTCAGGTCTCATCCCCCCCCCCCCCGCCGCCTTGCTTTGACAGATCATGATGGGTTGATTCCACCTGTAAAGGCTAGCATTCCCTCCTCCCTCTCGCTGTGTGTGTGTGTGTGTGTGTAGATCAAAACACATCTTTACCTTAGCTCAGTTTATTCTGCATAACTCTTGGGGACGATAACAAACCTGGTAGAGAGGCAGCATTTAGCAAGTTACTAAAACAAGCTCTGGGTTTAGGGCACGGACAAAAGTTAAATGCATGTCCAAAAGCAGAGACTGCTGCCAGAGACAAGACGCGGGCTTTGGAGTTTTTTCATCCAGCAGATTGAGCAGTGTAAGCTTTCCTGGAGAATCGCTGTTGGCTTGGGAAGAGCTGTCAGAGGCAGCCTCATGCTGTGCTTCTCCTCTGCAGCCTGTTAAAAAATGAAGAAGGGAGAAGGGAACGAATGAGTCCCACCCCCTCCAGGTCTGCTTTCTCAAAGCCATATTCCTTTAAGATGATGTAATAGTAATTTCCCTGGATGGTTTCTTCCCTGCACTGCTGAAACAACAGCATCTGAACTGCACTGGGAACTGTGGAACCACCCAGCTCAGCAACCAGAGCAGCAGCTTGGGTAGCGCAAGCACCAGGAGCAGCTTCCCTGGGCATCCTTTCAAACTGCTGCAGGTCTGTACTCTCAGCCTAGCTGAGGACATGAGAGGCTCTCTGTCTGTCCTGATGGCGAAGGGGACCACTCTGGGATGGTGCCCCTGAGAGACGCCTGGGGTGTTCTCCAAATCTGGGCATTCTGCAAGTCATCAGAACCAAATTCTCTCCCACCCTAAAGGATCCTGACCTGGGATTTATGTTCCTTTGCCTGTTCTGCCTCATCTATTGCTTCACAGCTCTATTTCTCTTCAATGCCTATTCCTGGTTAACTTTTGCATGTGTGGGTTTAACTCTTAACTTCTGCCTGGATCTTGCCAGATGGACTCAGCTTATCTTCTCTGACCCTTTTCCTGTCTGGATTTGCTGCTTCTCTAGTTTCAGCCTACCACAGCCACTATGTTGCTTCTGGAGCTGCTTAGAAAATGTTGTTGCTTCCTCTCACCAGAACTGCGTGCATCAGCATAACCAAGGTAAGGCTTGATGCTTCTATCCACTCCTTTCAATGAGAATCCTGTGCAACCTGAAATGTGTGGGGACCAGTTAATGCCTTTTCTGACAGGCAAAGAAATCCAAACAAAAAGGATGTAATAAGGCAAATGTTCCCTTAAATTGGTGACAGGTGGACCTTTCATAACTCAATTGCTTTTTGTTCTTTTAATCTTTTTCTCCATGCATAGGGGGATAATGCTTTTCTATTTTCTTCTTATTCAACAGGCTTGTGAATAACAGGGATCGTGGGTTGATCATACTATTTTGGGCTTTAGTGGAAGATTATTTGATTGCATCTTGTGACGTGAGCTTTCTTCATCCACCAGTTTTTATGATCATCATTTCTAGAGAACTGAAAAATCAATTCCACATCTTCCTTTTCATTTTCCCTCCCCACCATCCCACAGATCCCAGTCTCCTTAAATGTTAGGAGATCCTTGGGGGAACGGATCTTGGCGCCTTGTTGCAACCTTGGGTGTCAGTGGGAGCTCTGCCATAACTTTTGGTTGGTTGGTTTGAAAGTGCCATGGCCTTGAGTGGAAACTGCAGAACTTACCTCCCTCCTAGAGAACAAGCAACTGCTGCACATTCCTTTCCAGAGGTGATAGAACTGAATGTGGGGGGCCAGGTTTACTTCACTCGCCTCTCCACGTTAACAGGCCTTCCTCACTCCCTGCTTTGGAAAATGTTCACCTCCAAAAGAGAGACAGTCAATGACCTGGCAAAAGATTCCAAGGGAAGGATTTTCATTGATCGAGATGGCTTCCTATTCCGTTACATTCTGGACTATCTCAGGGACAAGCAGGTGGTCCTGCCCGACCATTTTCCAGAGCGAGGAAGGCTCAAGAGGGAAGCCGAGTACTTTCAGCTCCCAGATTTGGTCAAACTTCTGACGCCCGATGAGATCAAGCAAAGCCCTGATGATTATTGCCATAGTGACTATGAGGAGGTTTCCCAAAGCAGTGACACAAGAATATGTGCCCCCTCATCTCTCATGGCCTCGGAGAGAAAGTGGGGCTTCATTACCATTGGCTACAGAGGTTCATGCCCCATGGGCAGGGAGACCCAAGCAGATGCCAAATTCAGAAGAGTCCCGAGGATTTTGGTTTGTGGCAGGATTGCTCTAGTCAAAGAAGTTTTTGGAGAAAGTTTGAATGAAAGCAGAGACCCAGACCGAGCTCCTGATAGATACACTTCTAGGTTCTACCTGAAGTTCAGGCACCTGGAACGGGCTTTTGATATGTTGTCAGAATGTGGATTCCACATGGTAGCCTGCAATTCCTCTGTGACGGCTTCTTTTGTCAATCAGTACACTGATGATAAAGTGTGGTCCAGCTACACAGAATATGTCTTTTATCGTAAGTACAAATGATGTCTGATGTTGGCTCAGTTTGCTTGAAGTACGTTTCTTCTGAGAGCCCCCTGTCTAGTTTGAATGAGAGTCACCGTCTTTGCTTTTAAGTTTTATTCTGGGAGAACAGGGTTCAAGGGGAATAAGTTTAGAACAAGTCTTCTGAGCACAGATTGACTGTAAATTCGGTGGTATGATCTTGGCTAGGTGGCAGCACAGACTGCCAGAATTTCTGGATCTTCTTTATGTCCAACACACATTCAAAGACATGTATAGAGAAGCTACTATCTCATCTATGTTAACTATTAATTGGATTGTCTTATGTGTTAACAGAGAATTCACTTAGTGCAATCAGAGCTCACAAAAAGGCTGATTTAATTACAGCAAATTTTCAAATGTGATTTGATTTGGAAAGGTAATGGTGTTTGGAATAATCATGCACAGTCAGCAAAACCATCTGTCAACAATCTAACTTGCTTTCATGCAGAGGAGGGAAGTAAAATCTACTCATTCCATCTCTTTTCCAACAGGGGTCTTTTTCTTAAAAAATCATGTTTTAAAATAGTGACTCGTTGCTGAAGAATGATGTTCCTATAATAATTCTGACATAAGGATTATTTCTACTTTGGTGGCTTTAAGGAATCTTGTCAATTTTAGTATCTGATATAATGTTTTGTTATTTCTGGGAACATTTTTTTCTGGTAACAAGAGTTTGATTCCACTATACTATACAAGTACTTGATCTTGCATAGACTTGTCTCATCAAAATGAGATTTTCAGTTTCTGTGAAGACCAATGTGAAATTGAAATGCTTTTTTTCCAGGTTACTTGCGTTAGTGACTTAATTGGAAATCTAGTTTACTGGGATGTTTGTGTTAGGAAACTTTATGACATTTTTATATCATTAGAATAATATGCTTTAATATTAATTTATTTAAAACACTTTTTTGCTAAAATCATCTTCTGATCCATCCTATTTTTGAAAGTAATGGACAAAAAAAAAAAGAATATTAGCTATATATGATTGTATATGATTGGTTATTGGTGATTTTGCTTGTTTTATAAGAGTTGGACTTGCTTATTTACACCTATATTAGGCAAATGAGAAAACATTAGAGATTGCCAATGTTGTAGTTAAAGTAAATGATATTCATGCTATTAATTAATGTCTCATTTTCCTTTTGGGTTGTTGATTTAAACTTTAATATTTTCTTTTTCCAATTTCTTCTTAAATATTGGGTTTTTTTCTCAACATCTACTGTATACAAAACTCCTGGGGATCAGGGGCCCTGAAATACAGTGATGACTTCAACTCTCATCATCAGATTCAGGAGAGGAGGTATTGGTGTTGGAACAATGTGTCAGTGCTGGAATTGATTGGATAAAGGCAATCAACAAAGGCTGAATCCTATTAAATGGAAACAGACTGCATTGGTGGCTCACAGGTCCATGATCATCCATAGGTCTATGACTCTGGATGATGTACACCCCCATCCCTCAAAGAATAAGTTCCATAGCTGTGGTGTACTACTGGATTCATCTCTGTCATTCAAGATAGTATCAGTGGCTCAAAGGTCATTTGGCACCTCTGGCAGATTTAACATCTCTGATTTCCCTAAACAGGGATGGCCCCAATGATCCATGTTCTGGTAGCCTTCCATTGAGATTACTTACGATACATCAAGTGATCTGTATGTAATGGGTCCTAGAAGATGATTGCAAAGTTGCAGGTAGTTCCCTTACGTGGAACTTTTTGACTAGAACATTTTGATGTTAAACTGGTAAAATGGCATTAAAGCTCAATAACATTATTTTTAAAAAGGCTTCAAGGTTTTAATGATGTTTAAGACCTTTAACAGTTTAAGAACTGATACAGAGGGGAACGTACTTGCCTCGATAATAAGGTGATGCATGGTGGTGGCAGCACTCCTAAGTGTGTCATGGGAGGTGTATTGTATTATGCATGGGCACGAGATATGGCCTTTTCTGTTATGGCATCCATGGCTATACTGGCTGCCTGTCAGTTTAAGATACTGACATTAGCCTATGAAGCCCTAAAAAGGCTGAGAACCTAAATATCTAAAAGATCATTTCCAATACTCCAGTACATCAGCTAGGAGACAGCTGCTTGTGGTCCAAAAGTCTAGTGGCTGGGAGTAGACAGCAGCACTTCATTTACAGAACTCTCTTAAGAGAAGTATGATTGGCTTCCTTCTGACATTGCTTAAATCACAGCATATCCACCCAGGCATAGTTCTATTGATGATTTTACTTAAGACTGTTTTTATTTTTGTGTAAACCACCCTGAGCTGCTTTGGGAGGAAGAATAATACTGATATAAGTAAGATTTATTTACTAATAGATTCCACAAGGCTCTTTCTCTTTAAATGTTAAAAATGGTTCTTCCCTTTCCCCTTTCTTTGAAATATCTGACTTGTAGAGGAAGTCATTGTTTCAATCAGTTGTTGCATTGCTCTCTTACACACACATACAAACACACGCAAATGTTCATGTATAGACAGCTGGGTACTTTTGGATGGTTTGTACAACAACTCACATCATCTTTGACAATTGATGATGCTAGCGTTGCAGCTGGTCACTTGGTGTGATGAATGGATGGGCTTTCTCTGGCTGATCTATCTTCCCTTCCAAGTCGTCAATGCAAGGACATAGTCGTACTTGGATTTGAGACTTTTCTTCATTTTTCTTTTTTCTTACTCTTATATCCCTTGTGTCTTTATGGCTCTTAAGGTAGCATATATGGGGTTACCTCACAATTTATCTGCACAATGGTAATATGTGATATAGGGTAGGCTGAGCCTTTGTAACCCAAAGGGCTCCATGGTAAACCTGGGTCTCCATAATCCCAGTCTAATTCTCTAAGCGTTCAACCTTCAGTGGACAAGGAACATTTTATAACAATCATAATTACTGAGAAACTTTTCAGTTAGGTTTCAGACTTGGGAGATAGTACAGAGATGGCACTGATAACGTTTGTTAATGACCTCTGTAGGAACTGGGATAATGGTGGTACAGCTGTTCTGATCCTCCTTGATCTCTCAGCAGCCTGTGAAACTATTGATCTTGGATTCCTTCTGGACAGAGTATGGAGATCAGGAGTAGGAGGCACAGTATGGTGGTTCTTTGTTTTTCACAGCTGGTTCCAGTTGATGTTGGTGTTGACTGGCAGGAGAGGTTGAGCCTGAGGACCCTCATGTGTGGGATGCCATAGGGCTTGATGTTCTTGCCTCTCCTGTTTAGCATCTACATGAAGCTGGTCAGTAAGTCATCCATCAGCATGGGGTCAAGTATCATCAGTATGCTGCTGATATCCTGTTCCATGTTCCTGGGATGACCAAGTGCTACTTGTTGGGGTCTGGATGGGGAGAAATAGGCTTAAATTCAACCCTAGCAAGACCAAGTGATGTGTGTTTTGTGTTCTCCCAGTACCAAGGTCTTTCTATTTTTAGTTCTAAATGGGGTAGAGCTCCTTCAGATACAACTAGTATGCAATTTGGGGGTTGTCCTGGACTTAGAGCTCCTGCTTAAAGAGCAGGTGGCTGCTGTGGCCAGGGGTGGGGTGGGACTTTGCTGAAATTCATCTGGTGACCAATTGCATCCTTTCCTGGACTGGAAATCCAATCCAATGATCACTCACACCTTAGTCAACTTTGATGTGCACTATTGCAATGTGCTCTATGTTGGGCTGTCATTGTAGACCATTTGGGAGTTGTGGCTGATCCAGAATACAGCAGTGTGGGCAGAGGTGTTACCCATGTAACACCTGGTAAATGCTTACCAATCAGCTTTCAGGTGCAATTAAAGGTGCTGGTTGTGACCTGTAAAGCCCTTCATGGTATAGGACCTGTTTATCTGAGGGACCACCTTCTTTCTGCCCATCCAGTAAGATCTGACAGAGTGGACATGCTCCAGGTCCCTTCTTTAAATCAGTGTCATCTGATGGGACCTAGGTGGCATGCTTTTAACGTTGCCTGATCTCCCGTCTGGAATAACTATTCCCCCAAAGGTCTGAGTTGCCCCAACCTGCTGTGCTCGAAGACCTAGATTTCCCCCCAGGTGCCAGGCAGTATGTGCTGCTGTGGCAATTTTATTAATGTGTTACTTGCCCAGTTATCCCTTTCCTTTCTTGGCATTGTTTTGGATTCTTTTTTTATCTCGATGCCACCCAGAGTTGTGTGGCCTGTATGTTTGATTTATCAATCAATCAGTCAATAAATAAATAATCAGAGGGGTTCTGAGGGTCATATAAAGTGCTGTAGGCTGCCCACCCTTGCACATCAGCCACTTAAGCTGTAAATAAAAGGCTGCTGCTTGTATGTTTGTTGAGAACAGTTATAAAATTCTAAGCCTCAGAATCAGTTTCTGGGTACCAATAATTCTCCTTGTGGCCCAGGTGTTTGCTGATGCAGCGTTCCAATTCCAAATGAACTTGATGTTTGTTGGGACTGAGGAGTTATACCCTCTCACCATGTCCTATTTATTGACAAGTTGCAGATGAACTCTCTCTATTTGTATATTATCCTAATCTGGGATGAGGCTGTTCCAATTTTCAGGCTGGTTAAACACTGACATTCTGGTTTAAGTGTACCTTAGAACTTCATACTTCTTAAACATAAGACAGATTCTTTTTTGGCCAGTTTATGTCTTAATCTATCTTAACTCAACTGAGAGTATTTGCTACCTTTTCTTTCAATTTTCTATAACTATATTTATTGAACAGTATCTTCATGATACATAGTATTTTTGAGGGGTGGGAATAGCATGCCAGCTTTCTTAATTTGTTAATAGGTATTGTATTGAACTGTGTTTATTATACTTTGAAATGGTAGAAGTTACGTTATTGGAGAACTACATTTGTAAGATGCACTGAACGAAGAGTTGATGGAATGCATGGTTGCTGACAGATTTTCTAAGTGAAATAAAAATGTACAGTTGATGGTGAACTTCAGAATGGGGGAAAATATCCTTCCCCCACCCCTTTTATTTTTACAGAGAGTATTCACACCTCTTCTGAATGAAGCATTTCTCATCCAGGGTGAGCATACTAGGTGAATTGATTGTACTTGGAGAAGGTGGTCCTGCAAATACCTAGGACCTGAGTCATTTAGAGCTATGAAGATAAAAAAAAAAAACATTTCAAATTGTACTTGGAACCTTGTTGGCAGGCAATGTAGCACCTGGAGTATGTGTGTAATATGGCTGTAATGGTTTCCAGCCATTAGCACACTGGCTACTGCATTCTGCACTAGTTGCAGCTTCTGAGTAATATCCAACGGTAGCTCTGTGTACTGTAAGTACATTAGTCTGCTTGGGTGATGATAAAGGTATGACAAACTATTGCCAATTCCTCAATTTGCTCTCCAAGGGCACAAGTGGTTCACCAGTCAGGGCCTCCACTTGCCCTTCAAGTGGTAGCCGTGAGTCCAAGAAGACACCCAAGTTGCAGACCTGCTCTTTCAGAAGGAGTGCTTTCCTGTCTAGAGGATCTACCAGAGCAACCAAATGATCTCTAGACAAACAGCAATTGTGTCTTGTTTGGGTTCTATCTCAGCTTGTTTTTGTCCCTTCCAGATTCTCACAGCTTCCAAGCACTGAGTCAAGACCACAGCAGCATCTATGGCTCAACCCAGACATGTGTTGTATACTTGGGTATCATCAATATATTGATGATTCCTCACCCCAAATTAATGGATGACTTCTCCTAGCAGCTTTATATAGACGTGAATAGCAGGGAAAAGAGACTCAATCCCTGTGGTATCCTACAAGGGAGCACCTAAGGGATCAGTCTTTCCTCCCCCACTACACCTGACTAGAACTGCCTATGTAGGAAGGAGCAGGAACACTGTAGAACAGTACCTTTAATCCCGAACCCTTGAAGGCAGTCCAGAAGGATGCTATGGCCAATGGCATCAAAGGCTGCTGAGAGTTCAAAGAGAACCAAGAGGGGTGCACTTCCTTTATCCGGGTTCCAAAAAGGTCATCCACCAGATGATCAATGTCCTCTCAGTTCAATGTTCATGTAACTCATATTTAAAGAAATGTATAAATATGTATCAGTCCTTATAAATGTCCCTCCCTCCCTCCCTCCCTTATACCACAGACGCATTTGGTGATGCATTTTCTCTTTTTAGGCAATGTTGCAACTCCATTTGAAAGAGGTTGGAATGGAAGTATAAATTGGTGACTACTCATTCTTTATAGTATAGAAAGAGTGGTATCTGGTTTGTAGTGGCCTGGGATGGCTGCTTTTCTGCCAGCATGAGTCAGCAATTGGAGTGAGAAAAGGGGAGAAGCAGCTCAATTCTGGCCTTGAAGGGCAGCTGTGCTGTCAGGAGACTGATGAGCTGATCTGGGTGCTAGCCAGGGTTGTTATGGGGAGATGTTGAAACAGCAGTCCCAATGGTCCAGCCTGGTATATAAATGCTGGGTATTAGAGCCATGGGGGTCACCTACCTCCTCCGTACCTGGGGGACATGCTGCTGTTCTGGCCTAAAAATTGGAGAGAGAGAAAATAAGAGGAGAGAAAATGACTGTGCAAAACAGGGTGGCTGGAGAGAAAAGTTGGAGAGTGAAGTTTCATGAGTGTGCAGAGGAGTTGGTGGTTCCTGGTCAGGGAGGGAGAAGAAAGGTCCACGGGTGGCTTCCCTGGAAGAAGGGAAGAGTTATGTTCTTGTAGATCTTGGTCTTACACAGTGTCCTCTGTAGGTGACTAAGATGTTAGAATAACAACTATGCTGTTGCAGAAAAGAACAGTGTATCTTTCAAGTAAAAATATTAAAATTATCATCTGTAATCATCAACCCCATTGACTATAACATGTTTTCAAAACTAAGAAGAAAGGATGCTGTATCAAGCAACCTAAACTCACAACAGCTTTGGCATCAGTCATTGCCCCATTTCTTCTGCTCTCTGGATGGCTGTTTATCCCTCTAGATTTCAACCCAATCTCCAGTTGAAGAGCAAATAAAGTATAAGATCTAATCATGTTCGCTACATGGAAACGAAATCAACATCATTTACAGTGTGTTCACATAAAAAAGTAGGTAAAGCTTCTCTTTCATTCCATTGTGTATTTCAGATTTTCTGCCATTTACGTCTTTAGAAGATTGGTAAAGTTAGGCAAACTAAATACTCTTAGAGAAATTGGGAGGAGGGTGTTGGTTTCTAGCATGCTAGAGACAATTGGGTTGTACTCTAACCAGTGGTTAATTCTTCTTTATATAATATGTGAACAGCTCAGAAACTTGGCAGCTATCATATCAGTGGGAGTCACAAGAACCCAATCTCTGTGCACCAGACAGGACTCTAATGCAAAGGAGGAAGAGCCAGCTGGATCAGGAAATCCAGAGAAATAACAAAGCCTAGATCCAGGCTCCAAACCAAAGTTAAGCCAAGAGTCCCTTGAATCAAAGCTTCCCAGTTTGAGAATTCATGAAACAGGCACTTCTTGAACCATATTCTCCTTAGGAAGTACCCTCCTTAAGTTTCCTAGAACATGCTCATGGGTGCAGACAAGCAAGCAAATAGGAGCTGGCTGTGAAGTAGCAGTATTCTGGATTCCAGCACAGAGGTTTTCTTTTGCAGCTTTCCCGTTCTTCAGGAAGACCAACCAAACTACCAGCTGCCTTGCTCAACCCTCATCATAGCTAATGCTTGCCTTCTGGAAAGCTGAAAGTGTAGGAGCCCCTCGAATATGAGAGGGGAGGCTATTCCAAAGAGCTGGGATGGCTACAGAAAAGGCACTCCTCCAAGTTCCCATCAGATGACAGCATTTAAGGGAGAGAACCCGGGGCACACCCACTATACCTGACCTAGTAGGATGGGCAGATATTGTACCCTAGGGAAGATGCTGTCCCACAATAACCTGGCCCCATGCCATGTAGTGATTTAAAGGTGACAGCACCTTGAACTGCACCCAGAAAGCAACTGGGAGCCAGTGCAGCTCATGCAGCTGTGATGTAACTTAGGAGAACCACGGGGCACCCAGAACTGTACACTGCTGCATTCTAGACCAGTTGCAGCTTCTAGATGGTCTTCAAGGGCAGCCCCATGTAGAGTGTATTGCAGTAATCCAGTGAGGAGGGGACTAAGGCACAATTGATCATGAGCAAAGCCGCCTGGTCCAGAAATGGGCGCAATTGGCACACAAGATGAATTTGTGCAAAGGACCCCCTGGCCACAGCTGCCACATGCTCTTCCAGAAGATCTGTGAGTCTCCCAAATTGCACAGCAATTCTGTCCAGGGGACTGTTACCCTACCCAGAGTCAGAGATGTCAAATCTCCTGAATGGGGATGGGGGCAAAAACCCAAAACCATTCCTTTGGTTCAGGATCAGCTATAGATGGTGTTGACATTAACTTGGATCAGTTTCTGTGATAGAATGAAGTGCTGATGTAGTGACTGTGGTGGAATTAAGAGGTCACTGCATAGCAATCTTGCTGTTAAAAGTAATATCTTAAGGGGGAAAAATGTTATTTTGATTATTTATTCAGTGTGTACCCTGTCCAACTCTCAAAGACTCTTGTTGCATATGAGATTCTTTCTTATCTCTTCCGTGGATTCATGAGTGTAAAATAACTGATGGTGACTTAGGATAAAATACTCCCCCACTCCCCATGCCAATGTATCCAAAGCACCATTAGGGACTGGCACATTTGCTTGAGCAATTATACTAGGATACATCATACATGTTACTACATAATATTTGATTTTTGCAGAGATACAGCTTTCATACGAATATTTGAATCCCCTCTTGTACATCCTGGAAATCCATTTAGAAAACGTATAGAATGGTGAAAGCCCCTGAACATCAAATTTCCAAAACTTGGAGGACCACTAAAACTGACAGCTGGTTTTCTAATGGGACATTCCAGCTTCTTTACAGCTGCATAGCCATAATTATTTAATTAGAGCTGCCAACTGTGCCTCCATAAGCATTAATTCATCAAGCTGTTGAGTTTAGGTTAATGGCCTGAAACAGTGGGAGGTATTGTAAAGCAACTAGTTAGCAAAGACATTCTTTGCTGATCAGCTTCAGAACCTCCTATCCAGATGCCCAGGGAAGATAGACATCTGACTGAAAGATTTCTTACTTTTAAAAGGAAGAGAGACAAACCGTTTTATTATATTAAATGAATGAATGAATATCTTTATTACAGTCTTTGACCAACCTCTGCAATAAAAGAAAATAATTTAACCCATTAATTTAATTAAAATAATTTTATTATATTTAAAATCATTTATGAAATTTTTGTTTCTTTGAAGGCTGAAATACTGCATCCAGCAAACCAAATATTCGGCTGGATTAAGAAAAGTTATTAAGTGACTTAGCAAATGTCAGGGGAGCAGCACAAAATAGAGAGAGATCCTGTTTCTCTTTACGTAGAATTGGGGGCATTTACATACATGCAAATGCCCCCAATTCCTGCAGGGACTTGAAATTTGCTTGCACTTCCAGATGCCACTAAAAGCAGACAGCACAGCAAAACTGTTTATGCTTTGCTGGGTGAATGGAGCTACAGTAGGTGCTGAAAGCAAGAGCCCGGGATGACAATGCAATGTGTGTGTTCAGGGCAGCTGGGCTGTGCTCCAGCTTTAAACTAGGCTGGTACAAGAGGGGATTGGAAAGCAGACTGTGGCTGTGTGTACGTTGGCTCCATGGATTTGTGGATTACAGTCTCTTTGTACAATAGAACTTGAAATAAAGGAGAATGAGCTTCCTTTTGAATGGATCGTTGGTCCAGCTTCCCTTGAATCCAGTAGATTCCATATTACTTCCCTTCTCTCCCAACCTATGGTCTTCATTTCCCATCTTTTCCCTTTTCTGCTCCTCCTTTTTCATGGCCAGGAGTACATTTTGCCTCCTTCCTCCTTTTCCGTGTTCAACCTGCTATTTGTATTCGTTCCCCACAATTTCTCTAAAATCTCTCACTATACAAAATCATGGCATTGTGAAGGGGTGGGTTGGTTGATGATGTGAGCGAGGACAAAGCCAGTTCCAAATATGAGTGCGTTCTGGAAAAGCGCTGTATGGAGGACTCTCCCTATCAATTGCCTTTACCCCCTCTATTCTTCCTGGTGGATCAACAAGGCTGCACCAACAGCCTCAGTAGCAATACATTGAGCAACACAGTGTAGCTTTGATTTTGATTTCCAACAATGCCTTGGCATGATGCTGAGCTAAAAATATTGTGGCATATTTGAATGAACGGGGCAACTCTTAAAGCTCTGGGCTGGAAAAAGTTAGACCCCAAAATGAGTGTCAGCAAGTTTTATAGGGACCTGAGGAACATCTCCAAAGTTTTAAAAAATGCAGATTAATATGGGAAATGGTTGGAACAGACTTGTAAATCAATACATGTGCTCCAGACGAAAAATAGGCTTCCCCTCTTTATCTTATTCTACCTTTTCCACCACTTAGGAAATGGGAAATGAAACAGTACAAAGAGATGCTAAAACAATGTAATACTTTAAAGGAGATTTGATAAGGCTCATGCAAATGACCACTGTGGAATTCACTTTCAGATGGCCTTATGATGGCCACCAATATGCTCAGTTTTTAAAAGGGAATGAGACAAAATCATGAAAAATAAGGCTACCAATGATTAGAGATGGCAAAGATATCCTAGTTCCAAGATTAGAAGAAAGTCACCTGTGAATGCTAGTTCCAAAGACAACCCAAGAAAGGCATGTAGTAATTAAGGAAGCACATGGTTAGCCATCATGAGAAAGGGAATGCAGGACTAAATGGACTTCTTTTTGTTCCTCACATTCACTCTGCTGTAATGCCACTCACCTAATGAGTTCATATAAACCTGTACATAAATATATCCATTGCTCTTAGAGACACTTTTTGAAGTCTAAAGAAGCTCCTTTCTTTTTTTAAATGATGGGTATTATGCACATTTTCTTCAGGCTTGTCTTGCCTTCATAACCACATATATAAAGCATTTTGGGTAACTGTTTAGTTAAAAAAAAAAAAACTCTAGGACATCCATGGCTGTGGGCTGTAAATTAATTAACAGGCTTTCTGAGCCTTAACATGACTAGCTATTTGACTTAACTTTGATTCAACTCCCAAGGGGTTGGCCCCATTTTTCACCTTACCTTTCAACAAAGCATATTTGGTTTGTTCATTCTGCTGCTCAAATCTGATGTGAATATGAAGAAATAGTTAGGGTGTACTCATCAAACATGCAAGGGTTTAAATGAAAGTACATGCACTGCATAACAAGAACCATACAGTGGCAAGCACATGAGGCACCATCCCAAATGTTTGTGGAGGCAGATTTGCCTTTTAGAGCCCTATCTCAGCATGGCTGCAATGTCAGCATAATGCCATGATCTTTGAAAGAAACGACATAGTCATCTGGCCCTGTAAATGTATTGCGGCATTTGATCATTGTTTGTTTTTGTAGCCTACAAGCTACCTCATCACCTCTATCAAATAGCTTGGAAAGTACTGTGCGTCTGTACACATGCCTAGACAAAAATATCCCATGCACACACAGAAACAAAATTACAAGGTATGGCTAAAGGCCAACAAATGCACACGAGATAATATAGAACTTTGAATCCATTAAGTACATTTTATTCCTGCTGATATGTTCAGATAGAGATGCTGGGTTCAAATATCTATAAGGTCAATTTTTACAACTTTCATTAACTAAGGAAGGTCTTATGAATAATGGCAGAAAAGCATTTTCATATATACTTTACCAAGGTCTGTATGCTGCCTAGTTACAGGAATGGAGTTCCACTGATCCACACCTTTGCTATGAAATTGAGTACTAGGAAGAGTATGAAATCCTTTCTAATTGTTCTAGAAACACTGATATTTTCTTTCGTAACTTCACAATAGCAGTGATCCATTTTGCTTTGTGTATGAAATGCTTACCTAGTGCAGTTCTGCTGCAAAGGTGAAAAGCAGAACAGGAAGAGAGACATCTCCTCAGAGAAGAACATAATATACAGAACTTGCCAAATTTCATGGAGCCCACATATTCAGAGAGGATTGCAATGTATCTTCAGCCCCTGTAATGTCCACTAATATGCAATTTTATATCAGCTAAGGGTGAATGATTCATTACTTATTTGTACTTTTTGCTTGGCAGAACTTGAGATTGCCTATATTGACCGTTGGGATCTATACAGTCCATCATTTATTTATCCCATGAGGATTCAAAAATGTAAAACTAAGTTTAGAGTGAGTCTTATTTTGTAAGTGAGATTACCATGCAGAAAGTTTCTTTCTTTTTCTTAATATATCACTGCAGTATTTGATTGCAGAATTACTTACAAACTCTGTGTACAAATGCATGGATATGGATATTATTTTCTAGATACTTTGAAAGCATTGGCAGCCTTTTCATGCTGCACAGTGAGGAAGGGACAGTGCAGAATCTCCCTTTCCACACTATGCCATTGGGTGTGTGTCTGTGTGTGTGTGTCTGTGTGTGTGACTGTGGGAAGAATCTCCTGGCATAGATTGTAGTGTCTTGAATGTTCTATGTTTGCTTTTGGCCAGAGGTGGGCAAATTACCAGGCCTTGCATGCTTTTGTGTCACCTTAGGAATCCCCCTCTGAAAACTGAAGGGAGAGCTTCCCACAACAGTACAAACCCTATAATAAAACGAAACAAACCCTTCCCAAACTCTCTTTAAAAACCCAGCCTCAAACTCATGGCTGATGCAACTGTCTGCATACCCAAAAGGTTACCCACACTAGCTCCAGACTAATATTGGCTGACTCCACATGAAAATAAGTATTTGCAATCTAAATTTTTTAAAAGGATAACATACTGATACTAATTACTATAACATAGTATAGTTATAGTATACTATGTTATAGTAATACTATAGTATATAGTATTACTATAACATAGGATAGTGATGAATTAGTGTATGGTAGCCAAAGTAGAAGAGAGTTGGGATATGGGACCACTGCAGGTTCATGCTCGTTTCTTAAGTGGACTTCTTTAATACGGAGGCTGCTGCTACATTTTTAGATAGAAGCATCTTGAGATCTCCAACTGCCTTTTTAATAGGCCCCATTATTATCTAAAAGCAAAGCACATTTTGAAGTTATTGCACTGTGCAGTAGATGACATAAACTGCTGATTGTTCTAAAATTTAATGATTTCTCATGAGAGCCAGAGTTCTAAAGTACTCAGAGTGTGCGAGAGGAAGTGTGGGAGGAAGGAAGTTCAAATGCTGTTGGATTCAGGCGGTGCCAGAGTGCAAGACAGATTGTGCACAGGATGGGAATTGATGGAACCAAAACACCATCCCCTGATACAGGGCAGAATTTCTCTAAATGGAAGATGAAATTATCCTAATTCACAGCTATATTCAGGGCTAGAAAGAAATATTAACTAAGAACTTTTAAGTTACTTCCTCAGAGTTTTGCAGCTTAGGTTCCATGAGTCAATTGAAACTAAGTGCTAGTAATTTTCTGCACTGGAATTGTTTGATCAGGAAAAAAATGACCCAGATCATGTATTTACTGGAAAAGATATCCCACATGAATGTTGTTGAGAATGGATGATCACTATATGCATGATATATTGTGCGCCTTGGATTGTAAAGAAGGGGAGAAAGAGGATCTGGCATGCAGTCCAATCCCCATATTATGCTGTACACATGGATTGGGGTATATGGAAACTCATACTCTGCTACATGCATCTAAAGGATCTGTTCCAGAAAGAGAAAGAGTGGGATGAGGTGCCTACAGATAGAGGAGCTTGTGGCTGAATAACAAAGCACCCCCAAGATGAAGGGCAAATGTCTCTTCCCCAAAACATATGATTCAGCTCCATCCATACAACTGGATTACATGGCATATCTGTAGGAATAGATTCTATAGCTTTTTTATTTCATGACTCTAAGCAGAAAGTTGTTATGATACTGTGATGGATAATCTGTTGAATATTAACCGAGTTTCAAACTCTTCTGAAGCTTATTCAGTGGTTTCTCTGAAAAGGCTCTGATGAGTTAAAATGAATACATGATTATGATTTTTGGGGTGGATTAAATAATACTGGACACTGCATGTTCTCTTCCACTGCAAAGCCTTCCGTATACTGTATGGCTTGATCCATTGAAAGCCTGAAGATGAATGACCTCAAGTGGATTTTCCTGGCAAGCCTAGCATCAGTATGCTTAGTCTTATTGCCACATGATGTACCTCTGTAGGCTTGTCACCACCCCTAAAGCAAACTCACCACTTTTGTTCAATTGCACATTGCAAAGTGGTGCCTTACAAAACAAAAAGTTGATCAGGAAGAAAAAATCATTTAGGAAAGTTTCAGACTATACAAGCTTTGGCCAGATGCCTCTGTTATTTTTATTGTGATTTCATTCAAAAGCAAAGTGATTTCACACATGGCTTAGCAGCATATATTACACAATACTTTTTAATCTGTTTTTGCACTGATTTGAAGCCTGGAACTTTTTTACAATTACAGTGAGTTGTGCTTGACTTGAAATAATGTCATAATTGACATTACAATTCTACAAATAATGGTAAAAACTACTCTTAAAATTGGTTATATGTGTATATATATGAATGTGTATATATATATAGCTATATATCTATATAGATATACATTCATTCTACAACAGGCATGCCATGAAGTATTTTCATTCTAGGAATAAGATTACTTGATTGGCAGCCAAGAAGAAAAGTAATCACATGTCTGTTAAATTGAACAAACTGTGATTCTACCAGGAGACAGTAACACTAGATTCTGTGATGCCACACTCAGTGAGTCATTTTAATTTTTTTTTTTAAGTCAGGAAACCTGCAAATGAACAAATAATTGTCAAGTTCTTTTATATCAACCTATAACATGGGGCGTCCTATGTATATCTTGCTGTCAGTAAAGAAAACAAGATAGAGAAGACTAACATGTCATTTTGCATGTTTCCCTAAGGACAAAACAACCTATTCACAGCTGTCTGTTCTCCAGACATGCACTATAGCAGGTAAAAAATTGTGTTGTTCTGCAATTCCAGATTCTTGGAGAGTGACACACCCTTTGTCTTTATCTAGAGTGGTGGGCAGCTGCCAAGAGCCATGCACTATGGCATGACTCACTGGCAGTGAGGTTAACCTGACTGGATTCTTCCTCATGGTAGACACCATCTTGATTGGCAGCAGAATTGCTGCTGGAATCATTCAGTCATAGGATATAAGGATTGCAAGGGACTACACTAGATCATGTAGTCTAACCCATGCCTAGTGCCGGAATCCACTACTGCAGTGTCCCCAACAGAGGATCATCCAATTTCAGGTTAAACATCTCCAGTGAAGGAGAGCTGGACAGCTCCTGATTGCTGAACAGCTCTTACTGTTAGGAATTTTCCCTGATATCCAATTGAAATCTACTTCCATGTACTTTAAGCCCATAGTTTCTTGTCCTATCTTCTGGAACAACTCTGAATAATTCTGCCCCATTTTCTACATAACAGCCCTTAAGATAGTGGGAGGTAGTTATCATGTCTCTGTAATCTTCTTTTCTCCCTGATGAACATCCACAACACTCCCAATTGTTCCTCATAAGTTTTCCCTTCCAGGCCCCTTATCATATTAGTTGCTTTCCACTGGACAGACTCCAGTTTATCAATGTCCTTCCTATAATGCAGTGTCTGGAGCTCGATGCAGTATTTTAGGTGGAGTTTGACTATTGCGGAATAGATAGGCAGGATGGCTTCTCTGTTGAGACAGTGATCTTTGTCATGGGAAGGGTATCAGTCATGTTGCTGGGGGAACGGAGAACCCATTGGAGTCTAGTGCCAGCTCAGGGATGATGATAATACAGGTAAAAGGTAAGAAGCTGTTAGGGCAAAAGGTAAACAAGTATGCTGATAATTTATTTGCTTTGGGATTACTTTGAATGCAAAGTGGACTGAAGATTTCTAAGAAAGAACTAAGTAGCAACTTGGAATGAAACCAAAATACATTTGATTTAATATTTTCACACAAACCAATTATTAGTATTTCTTTGACTTACATGTGAACCACTTTACAATCATCCTTCTGTTTTAAAATTCTCCAAATGCCATGCTGCTGTTCCCCAATTAAAGACACAACACAACACAACACACATACATTCAGAACAACCATATGCAAAAATGTATAGAAAATTTTATGACTTAAAAATGCTTCCTGATATGATATGTAAATATTATTTTGTTGTTGTTTATTTGTTTAGTCGCTTCCGACTCTTCGTGACTTCATGGACCAGCCCACGCCAGAGCTTCCTGTCGGTCATCAACACCCCCAGCTCCCCCAGGGACGAGTCCGTCACCTCTAGAATATCATCCATCCATCTTGCCCTTGGTCGGCCCCTCTTCCTTTTGCCTTCCACTCTCCCTAGCATCAGCATCTTCTCCAGGGTGTCCTGTCTTCTCATTATGTGGCCAAAGTATTTCAGTTTTCCCTTGAATATCATTCCCTCAAGTGAGCAGTCTGGCTTTATTTCCTGGAGGATGGACTGGTTGGATCTTCTTGCAGTCCAAGGCACTCTCAGAATTTTCCTACAACACCACAGTTCAAAAGCATCGATCTTCCTTCGCTCAGCCTTCCTTATGGTCCAGCTCTCGCAGCCATATGTTACGACAGGGAACACCATTGCTTTAACTATGCGGACCTTTGTTGTCAGTGTGATGTCTCTGCTCTTAACTATTTTATCGAGATTTGTCATTGCTCTTCTCCCAAGGATTAAGCGTCTTCTGATTTCCTGACTGCAGTCAGCATCTGCAGTAATCTTTGCACCTAGGAATACAAAGTCTTTCACTGCTTCTACATTTTCTCCCTCTATTTGCCAGTTATCAATCAAGCTGGTTGCCATAATCTTGGTTTTTTTGAGGTTTAGCTGCAAGCCAGCTTTTGCACTTTCTTCTTTCACCTTCATCATAAGGCTCCTCAGTTCCTCTTTGCTTTCAGCCATCAAAGTGGTATCATCTGCATATCTGAGATTGTTAATGTTTCTTCCAGAGATTTTAACTCCAGCCTTGGATTCCTCAAGCCCAGCTTGTCGCATGATGTGTTCTGCGTACAAGTTGGATAGGTAGAGTGAGAGTATACAGCCCTGCCGTACTCCTTTCCCAATCTTAAACCAGTCCGTTGTTCTGTGGTCTGTTCTTACTGTTGCTACTTGGTTGTTATACAGATTCTTCAGGAGGCATACAAGATGACTTGGTATCCCCATACCGCTAAGAACTTGCCACAATTTGTTATGGTCCACACAGTCAAAGGCTTTAGAATAGTCAATAAAATAGAAATAGATGTTTTTCTGAAACTCCCTGGCTTTTTCCATTATCCAGCGGATATTGGCAATTTGGTCTCTAGTTCCTCTGCCTTTTCTAAATCCAGCTTGTACATCTGGCAATTCTCGCTCCATGAATTGCTGAAGTCTACCTTGCAGGATCTTGAGCATTACCTTACTGGCATGTGAAATGAGTGCCACTGTTCGATAGTTTGAACATTCTTTAATTTTTCCCTTTTTTGGTATGGGGATATAAGTTGATTTTTTCCAATCTGATGGCCATTCTTGTGTTTTCCAAATTTGCTGGCATATAGCATGCATTACCTTGACAGCATCATCTTGCAAGATTTTGAACAGTTCAGCTGGGATGCCGTCGTCTCCTGCTGCCTTGTTATTAGCAATGCTTCTTAAGGCCCACTCAACCTCACTCTTCAGGATGTCTGGCTCTAGCTCACTGACCACACCATCAAAGCTATCCCCGATATTGTTATCCTTCCTATACAGGTCTTCTGTATATTCTTGCCACCTTTTCTTGATCTCTTCTTCTTCTGTTAGGTCCTTGCCATCTTTGTTTTTGATCATACCCATTTTTGCCTGGAATTTACCTCCAATGTTTCTAATTTTCTGGAAGAGGTCTCTTGTCCTTCCTATTCTATTGTCTTCTTCCACTTCCGCGCATTGCTTGTTTAAAAATAATTCCTTATCTCTTCTGGCTAACCTCTGGAATTTTGCATTTAATTGGGCATATCTCCCCCTATCACTGTTGCCTTTTGCTTTCCTTCTTTCTTGGGCTACTTCTAGTGTCTCAGCAGACAGCCATTTTGCCTTCTTGGTTTTCTCTTTCTTTGGGATGTATTTTGTTGCCGCCTCCTGAACAATGCTGCCAACTTCTGTCCAGAGTTCTTCCGGGACCCTATCTACTAAGTCCAGTCCCTTAAATCTATTCTTCACCTCCACTGCATATTCCTTAGGAATATTAGTGAGCTCATATCTAGCTGATCTGTGGGTCTTCCCTAATCTCTTTAGTCTGATCCTAAATTGTGCAAGAAGTAGTTCGTGATCTGAACTACAGTCAGCTCCAGGCCTTGTTTTTACCGACTGTACAGATGTCCACCACCTTTGGCTGCAAAGGATGTAATCAATCTGATTTCGGTGTTGTCCATCTGGTGAAGTCCATGTATAAAGCCGTCTCTTAGGCTGTTGTAAGAGAGTGTTTGTTATGCAGAGTGAATTGTCTTGGCAAAATTCTATCAGCCTATGTCCTGCTTCATTTTGTTCTCCCAGGCCATACTTACCTGTAATTCGAGGTGTCATTTGACTGCCCACCTTAGCATTCCAGTCTCCTGTGATGAAAATAACATCTCTTTTAGGCGTGTTGTCCAGTAGGTGCTGCAGATCCTCATAGAACTGCTCTACTTCAGCTTCTTCAGCATTTGTGGTTGGGGCGTATATTTGGATCACTGTGATGTTAGATGGCTTGCCCTGAATTCGAATTGAGATCATTCTGTCGTTTTTTGGGTTGTATCCAAGCACTGCTTTAGCCACTTTACTATTAATTATGAAGGCTACTCCATTTCTTCTGTGGTCCTCTTGTCCACAGTAGTAGATCTGGTGGTCATTTGATGTGAAGTGGCCCATTCCAGTCCATTTCAGTTCACTGACGCCCAGAATGTCTATCTTTAATCTTGACATCTCACCAATAACCACATCCAATTTGCCCTGGCTCATAGATCTTACATTCCAGGTTCCAATGGTGTGTTGATCCTTAGAACATCGGATTCGCCGTTCACCACCAGCACCGTCGGCCGCTAGCCGTCCTTTCGGCTCTGAGCTAGCTGCGTCATCACGTCTGGGACTAGTTGAGCTCATCCTCTGTCCCTCCCCAGTAGCATTTTGACCATCTTCCGACCTGGGGGTCTCATCTTCCGATGGTATACCGACATATCTCTGGTTGTACTGATCCATTTAGTTTTCACGGCAAGAATACTGGGGTGGGTTGCCATTACCTTCCCCAGGGATCGCATTTAGTCTGACCTCTCTGTCATGACCTTCCCGTCTTGGGTGGCCCTTCACGGTTTAGCTCATGGCATCATTGAGGTGCTCAAGCTCCAGCACCACGACAAGGTAACGATCCTTTGCTGAAGGTAAATATTATAGCAGGGGGAAATGACAGATTTCATCCATCCCCAAATGGATCACAACCTGTTTACTCTATGTTTAACAGCATAGATTTCCTTAGGTGTTTGGCATAAAACACAGTGACACACACACACACACACTGAAATTCATTGTGAGTTGATAACACAAACACCAGCCTTTTGTATTTGCATCTCAATGTCAGCGCCAGTACCTGACTCACAAAATTGCTAACCCTTTCATTCTTCCCCCCTCCCCACTTCTGTTGCATTCACTATCCTGCAAAGAGATCAGTGAGTTTCAGATGTGTACTGATTAACTCTGGCAGTCTCTTGTGGGTTTTTTTAATCATATAAAAGTAAAAGTGAATACAGTTTTTTTTTAAATAAACTTGTATAGCATGTTTTGAAATACCATTGAAGTTGCTGGTAGAAGACACCAGATTTGTAGGCTTGCTAGCTAGACACCTTCTCCACAGATATCCTGACTGTACTTTAGTTCCCTCCAGGCACCTGAAAGGCTTGTAACAGTCTGAAGCTGTGAGCTTCAGGTGGTAAGCATGTAGTTGAATTTGCCCCACTCCTGAAGAGAAAGCACTTACCACTACAAGGTACTTCTTTGACCTTTAAAAGCAAGAGTTGTAAAAAAGCTGCAACAAATGACTTGGTGGGATCCAGCAGACAGACATAGGGAATGCTCACTTCCAAATTCATTTTCAAACTTTATTTAAAAGGGATTTCAGTTTAGAATTGCCATTAAGTCAATATATAATATCACATATGATATATCCTACAGTATATTGTATATCCTATACCATATTCTCTCTCTCTGTCCCTCTCCACACACACACACTTGTCCCAGCCTCACTGATTTCTCTTCTCTGGGTGCTTTAGTCCCTCCCTAAATTAAACATTTGGTAATTGATTAACCCTCCATACCCATGGGCTGGATCTGTGTTTCTCAACCGTACAACTTTAAGATATGTGGACTTCTGGGCTAGATCCACCCTCCATTATCTTGAGCTGGTTGATGATGAGAGACAGCTTTTACTCACAGCCTCTCACTGTTGGTATCAGGCCTCAGTTTGCTCTCCCCATCTTATCCAATAGGCATGTGCATTTATGTACGATGTCATGGAATGCACGTTTTCTTATGCATCTGTGCTGGAAAGCATCAAGTTTGGCACATTGCAATGCTGATTCATTCTTTGCTTTTGCGCATGACTATACATTCATGCAAGGACTAATTTCATGGTGTTTAGTTACAAAACAAAACTATCTTAGTTTATGAGGCTGCCTGGTACTACGAATGCTGCCATAAATAGACTCAGGTTCATCACCTATAGTGGCACGTACATCAGGTTCTAAATCCCTATAAAAAGCCTTTTTCATATGTGATATTCAGTCATTGTAAGGTGAATAATGTACATGGGAAAACTATATCTTATTTAATAGATGTGTCATTATCTGATGCATATAGGGTTACCAGATATCTGAACAGGCAAAGGAGGACATTGACAATGGGAAAGGAGGACAAATGGGGAGAAAAGGAGGACATATTAACTGTGTACCTTTCTTGGCATCTGTGACAAAAATTACAGCATATATATATATATATATATATATATAATATGAAATTACTTTTTCTGGTGTCAGACTGGTTTTTCAATTGCAATATTTTTCCAACAGATCTTTATTTTCAAGAACATATGCTAGTGATAATATAGAATTAAGGATGATGCGCTTTTCAAATTTCACCATAGAAACGTATGATGAGTCATATGAACTACAGATTATAGTGATCATAGATTTGACGGGGCTGGATTGAAGCCAATTGCTGGAATCAGGAGATAAATTAAATAACATAAATCTAGGCTGTTGATGGACAAGGGAAAAAAAGAAGCAGACAATTTACAAGGTCACAAGACATGATAATTTGAATGGCAACAGTTGTGAAAACAGTCCTTTTAAAAAAAAAAAAACACACAGAAGGCTGGACAATATTTGATTACAAGGCTATGCTGCTGGACAAAGGACATGAGGACAAAAAGGAGGACAGCTCGTTTTGCCAGGAGTCTGGTAACCCTAGATGCATAGAAGCCATTAATGCTTTCAGATGTTTGGTGGCCTTCCAGGTGTGTTGAATTACAATGCCCAGAATAATCAATGGGCATGGAAGTTCTGAGACGTGCTGGGTTGGGGAAGCTTATATTAATGATTTATGGAACTTTTGATCTTGACAGTCATCCCATGTGTGGTGAGCCTTAATGTCAGGGGCCTCAATCTGTATAGTGCTACATAGCAGTAAGTTTTCAGATCTGCTGCCTTCAAACAAATGTCTGTCCTTGATTGGCTATGCCAGATGGAAGATTATGGCAGCAAAGGTCCAACACATTTGGGCAGTGCCCAGTGGAGGAAATCTGAGTAATGCAACCCTATTTGGACTTACCATGAGTATTTCGCACTGGAAAGCCAAATGGCAAGGTATGCACCCTTACTTGGAAATAAGTCCCACTGAACAAAGCAGGACTTGCTTCTGAGTAGATCTGAAGTGCATTTCATTATATAGCTATCAACAAGAAGTCTGCATGCTTGAATGTGTCTCTTCTTCTCCTCTCCACTTACTGCTTATGTAAAAGTAGAATGAGCATCATAAGGAAATAGGATGTGAAAGTAGAAACGAATGCTTGGTTTTATTGTTGCTTTATACCATGATTGTTTTCCTATTAGAAGTAAGTAATGAATATAAAATAACTTAGCACTGTTGTTATGGGGTACTTTCATATGGATGGCTCCTAGTGCCAACAGCTAAAAGGCAGATTGTCTTTTGAGTTTTAACCAAAAGGGGTGGGGGAAAGAAGAGAAGAAGCAGGGTTATCAAAGAAAGGGGATAATTGCATCTATGTCTGAGGAAGGCAATTCACAGAAATATCCCCCCACCACCACCTGAATCAACCCCAAATCCCGTTTTTATTCCTAAAACTGTATTTTCAGGATTCTTTCAGAAGATAAAATAACTCTAGTTTCTTGGGGAAATGTTCTTAGCAATATCCGGGGGCAAAATAATAAAAGTTAAAAGCTAAAAATAAAGTGTCTGTGCGTATTCCTGTTTATTTAATCATTTAGAATGTCAAATACACATTAAATACAGTGATAAATATTAGAAAAATTTATAACATTATAGCTAATATAAACAGTGGCACATTTAATGTGTCAGAAGAATCGAATCTGAAGTGAGTAGAACTGTTTTAGCATTTTAACGCTAATGAACTCAATGCATTTATTATTTTAGGGATGGGTGTTCCAGAACGTAGCACCATGATAAGAGGCCTTGCTTTCTGGTTGATGCCAGATGAATCCTGCAGGAATTCTGTCTGCTTACTGTATATACAAAAAGCTAGTTGAACTAAAGCCTCAGCAACAGCTATACTGATTTGTCTAAGAATTCTTTAGGGCCAGTCTTGGAAGATTGGAAAACAGTGGGTAGAACTACAAACCTTAGGTTGATCTCAGTATTTTTCTCTTCTAATTTGACACACAAATGTCTTTGCTTTCTTGAATAAAGCTATTACCAGAGTTGCCAAGTCATAACCAGCATCCCAGATCTAGTATTTCTTTCATGGAAAGCTGTGCAGAAGTCATATAGTGAGCACATTTCATGTGGTTGGGGTGTTCTACAGCAGGTAGTGTTCATTTTTAAAAAAAAAAAAAGGGGGGGGGGCAAAATAAAACATCTAGGAGCTCCATCTGCAAGACAAACAAATTTAGCTATGGAAATTTCAGCTTCAGCTTCTGCAGTCAGAATTGATGAATATTTTCCTCTAAATCATAAAAGATAAAAAGTTAAAAATGATTGGATGAGACTGTCATGCAGCTGTTGATGTGTATAACTTCAGCTTCAATTGCATTTCCCTTTAGGGTTCTATGTTGCCTCACTACTGATGAGTACTGACAAAATTTTAAAATACATTTAAGTGTCCAGTATTGCCACAAATAGGCAAATGCATTTCCTTTCATGTTTATTATTTCTCTTCCATGCTCTTGGAAAGTGATGTGACTATTATTAAACAATAGCTGGAGACGAGGACAGCTGCTACACTGTAGTTGTGCTATGCTGCACACAGAGTTAGGCTACAATCCTACATGCCCTTACCTGAGGATAAAGCATATGGCACTCTGGGAATAGTGAGGAGTATAGCAGTGCCGCTTCAATTACCAGTGTCGCTTGCTCAGAAGTTAAGATCCCACAATGGTTGCTCCTTTATTGGTGTCTACCTGCAGAGGAGGTTGCATGGTGAGAGAGAAATCCCGCCCCCCCCCCCCCCATATAAGAGCCCCACAGTGGCAAAACTGCCTTTGGCAGCATTAAGAATGAAGCCATTTTGTAGGCTAAGCAACTTCATTTTGAACTTACAGTGTTGAACTTTCAAAGCTAGCACTACTTTTATATGGTTTTCCCTATCGTTGGTGAAATGAATATCTTACCCCTGGTCATACTCTGTTTTCTTGTGTTCAGAGGGTCGGTAGCAGTAACCCCTGTGTGGATGGAGCCCTATCGTTTTCTGAAATGTCGATTCAGAACTGTTTCATGGAACAGTAGCTATATTAGATATGAGAAGATGGTGAGCATCTTTCTATTGCCAGGAGGGTCTTTGAACCAAGAGTTGCTGTGTAGCCTATATTTTGGAGTTTATAATGCTGCTGACATGGGCCATTGGGTCAAGAGGACCCAAATCAATGTGAATATGATTTAGTGCATTCCATTTCTCCAAGTGTGGCAGAGATAGAGGAAGGAAGGAAGGAAGGAAGGAAGGAAGGAAGGAAGGAAGGAAGGAAGGAAGGAAGGAAGGAAGGAAGGAAGGAAGTGTGTTGGTCTTGACAGATCCAAACCCCATAAATGTACCTGATTTTTTCAATGCTCCCTCCACTAATGAATGTGAAAATTTAGCAGCACTTTGCCATTCTGCAGGGTGGAAACTAAATTATTAATTGATAAGGAACAACCAAATAATTTGCTGGAAAGTGTGTGTATTGAGGCAGAAATGTAAGTGAAATCTCGTTTATACATTTCCAATAATCTGAATAAATGCATTTTCAGAGTTTTAAAGGGTTATGCATGTAATAAGCTGTGCTAGTCACATGGAAGCATTGTTATTTGTACTTTTCAGTGATCTGTCTGAGAACTCAGACAAATATGGATGAGCATGCTTGTTTTTGCTGATCCTGAGTGTAGCTTCTGGGGCTATAGATACATCAGGTGTTGGAGATTTTTTAAAAAAATAGAGACGCTGATTAGAACTGTGACTCTTTCCATACACAAAGGAATATAACTGCTTGCAGGAGAAAGTCATGCTGTAGGAAGAATGAGAGTGAACTAAAACTTCATATATTATTACTCTTCTAAAATTCTATTGAATTGAAGTCTTCTAACCTGGGTGCAAAAAATGGGTGTTTACCAGAGAGAAGTAAAGAGGAAGAGCTTTCTATAGCTATTTACTGTCATCTAGTGGTCATCTGGATTTTTGGAGCCCAGATAAAGTAACCCTGCTAGTCTTAGCGTCAAGATTTTAGAGCTAAAGATATCTAACATTTACATTGCTAGAGATATTTAACAAAACAAGACCTTTGTTTGAGAGAATTCTGTCTTTTTAGATTAAGCTGGAGTTTAGAATGAGTAATTAGTAATTATTAGACCCTAGAATGAATAATTGTTAGAGATAGATACAAATTAGAACCCAATCAGCAGCCCAATATTATTAATAGTCTTTGGATTTCAGCATAGTGAACTTTTATTTTTTAACAAAGGGGGGGCATGTTTTGGTCAGTATAATCACGAAAAAGTAAGGGCAGGCAGGATTATCAGATTTGCTTGACCTAGTGATATGGCAAGTCAGTGAAATAAGCAAAATTCTTTGGGAGCTTTACCATGCTTGGGTACCCAGTTGGATTTTAAAAATATAAATATGTTACACAAAAATATGAAAACCCCAATGGAATTTAAAAAATTAAACATTAAGAAGAAGAAAAATTATATACTCTTTCACTTATCAATTATTAGAACTATAGTACTAGATAATGATTTAACAAAGTTATAATGTGCAAGTTAATAAATAATCATGCCAAATATAAAAATAGGGCCCTCTTCATATCACTCTGTGGAGCATAGCTCCTTTCTGTGGTACTGAAGTGCCACAGTATCTTGTTGCAATTATATTTTGTGCCACAATTGATCCCCAAAAGGGTTGATGGTGGTGCCAGAAAACAAGCATACTATGGATTTGCTCCTCATCATTGTGGACTTCCAGACAGTTGCACCTCCACATTTGAGGGAAACTCAGCCCATCTGCTACTTTCTTCTCTGCACTTACCTTGAATTGCTTACTGGCCTGGTAAATCACTTGCTAACCCCCAATTTCAACTCAGCCACTGGTCTCCTTGCTCCATTCCTGTTCCACCCCTCCTAATGTAGGGGTTGTCCTGGACTGCAGAGTTATCTAGGAGGAGTTTCATCCTGTTAGTCCTGATGATGAGGACGGGGTTCTTGGGACTACTAACTCAGCCACCTGAGTTTTAGCTCCATGTCTCACCTACGTAGCTGTTCAAGGCTTCCTGGGAAGTGACATGTGGCTGGGTTTGGGAGGTGGTGAATTCTTCCTTGACAGAGGGGGTGGTTCTGCCATCTCTTAAAGAGGTGGTAGTGCACCCACTCCTCAAGAAGCTGTTGCTATACTCAACCATTCTGGACATTTTTTGTTCAGTCTCCAACCTTCCTTTTTTGGGGGAAGGTCGTTGAGAAGGTAGTTGCGCAGCAGCTCCAGAAAACACTGGAGGAAGCAGATTATCTGATCTCCTTTCAGTTGGGATTCAGGCTTGGGCATATTTCCTTAACCTGGCTGCCATTTATGTATGTATTAGGGTGTTATTGTTATTTTATTGAAATAAACAAATAAATAAAATATATGGACTGGCCTGTTGGCAGAATGCTGGGAAAGCCTTTAGCCCAGGAGAGATCAGAAAAGTCACACACACCAGGCATATCTATAAAAATAATTTATTTACAAAAAGCAAAACAAAAGCAAAACATATTTAAAGGACTTAGCTCTCATTGAGAGCAAGCCTGGCTTGCTACATATCGGCAGAGAGAAAAAAAAGAGAGTAAGAACAAGTCTGGGCAGGTTTCCTCCCCCCAGACAATTTGCATGAAGCACGTGAGAGGAGACAATCAAATACAACCTCTTCACCCGGCCAAAATGATTAGGTACAATAGCAGTCTTAATCGTTAGTAGGAAAACCTCAACACTCCTTTTTACACTATAGATTAAGATGCAAACCAATCTTCTCTGACAACTTTATATGTCTTTCCATTCACATTACTTTACCATTATCTCCCCTTTGGTTTAACAGAAAGCTACCATCCTTCTTCCTGTGTTTTTCCAAACCTAGGTTGTTATAATTCCAAGGCTTTTTAATGTGAAATGGCTTTTCATGCAGGCTTCAAAATCAAGCCTTTGTTTTTCTGTTGATGTGAACAGCAGCAAATCATCAACATAAATGCACAGATACATACAGCCTTGTTTGTCCTTCTTCATATATACACAGGGATCTGCTTTTCCTTTTTCAAAACCAAAATTCTGCAGTTTTTCATCTACTTTTTGGTTCCAGGATTTAGCAGCTTGTTTTAACCCATAGATTGACTTCTGCAGTTCACAGACTAGATTCTCCCCTTTTTCATAGCCAGGGGGTTGCTGCATGTATAATCTGTGGTCTACATCACCATAGAGAAATGCAGTTTGAATGTCATAGTGGTTAACTGACATTCCCTTGAGTGCAGCAACTTTTAACAGTAATCTAATTGATTCACCTTTAGTAACTGGTGCAAAAGTCTTGTCAAAGTCTAAATCTTTCCTTTGAGTGAACCCTTTTGCAACTAACCTTGCTTTATATTTTTGGATTTTGCCATCAGCATTCCTTTTTAGTTTGAAAACCCACCTACAACCCAGACAGCATTCATTGGGAGGTAGATTTACCAGTTTCCATGTTTTATTTTCTTTCAAGGATGCTAATTCCTGTTGCATGGCAGAATGCCAATTTTGTGCAATCTCAGGTGGTAAGCATTCACTTGTTCTAAAGACTCAGGTTCTGTGAATATGTGAAAAGCCTTTACTGTTTCAGCCTGAAAACGTGATGGAGGAATGCCTTTATTACTTCTCTGAGATCTGCGAGGTAATACAGGGCTTAAATTTTGACTCCTATCACTTTCCTGAGAAGCATCTGTCTCATCAGACATATCTTCAGTTTGCTTTTCTGGTTTAATGTCCTCATCAGGCAAAAGATCACCATCAGCAAGTCCTTGCTGTTCTCTTGTGGTCAGTTCAACTGGAGAGCTAGAATTTAATCTCCCCCAGTTTTGTTCAGCAAAAGAAGCGCTTTTGCTAATTATTAATTTCTCTCCCATTATGAACCTGTAGCTCCTCATAGCCAACAAAGATGGCTTTCTTTGTTGTGGGGCCTCCTTTCCTTCTCTGCTGTTTTGGAATGTGAACCCATGCAGTGCTACCAAACACTCTAAGATGGTTTACCTTTGGTTTCACACCATAAAACAAATGGAATGGAGTGTCCTGAATCACAGTTATACAATCTGTTTTGTACATAAGTGGCAGTAGATATTGCCTCTCCCCAGTACTTAAACGATAAATGTGAATCTTTAAGCATGCATTCCATTGCATTTTGCAAGGTTCTGCCCTTTCTTTCAGCAACACCATTTTGCTGAGGGGTGTAAGGGTTAGAAAGAATTTGTTCTATCCCCTTTTCCATTAGGAACCTTTTGAATTTGTGAGAAAGGTACTCTCCTCCTCTATCACATTGGAGTGCAGATACAGGCCTAGGGAATTTTCCATTTGCCCATGTCACAAAACTTTTAAATTTCTCAAATGCCTCATCTTTATGTTTTAAGATGTAGATAAATGTGTATCTTGAGAAATCATCAATGATGGTCATTGCATACCTTGCTTGTCCAAGACTTGGAGCAAAAGGACCAATAATGTCAGAGTGTACAATTTCCAAAGGTCTAGTTGTAACTCTGTCACTGTGCTTACTCACAGGAGCTTTTAGTGTTTTGCATTCTTTGCAAACTACACAATCTAAGTATTTGTCACAGAGTTTTATCTTTAGGTCAGCACACAGCTGTGGCATTTGTGCTATATACTTGAAATTAGCATGACCAAATCTCCTGTGCATCAGGTGTACACATTGGTCATGATATGGAGTGTTGCCAACTGCAGCCTTGCAGCTTGGCTTCCTTGCATTTTGCACAATGTACAAGGAGTCTTTTAAAATACCAGTAGCACACAATTTCCCATTTTTTCGTATCTCACAACCATTTTTCTTAAATGTTATGATATACCCTGTTGCAGCCAATTGTGCCACAGATAAAAGGTTTGATTGTAAATTTGGCACATACAACACACCTTTTACAGTTTCTCCTAAGCAGGATAAATACAAGTCACCTTGTCCCATAATTTTGGTCACAGACCCATCAGCCAAAGATACACTTTGTCTTTTAGTTTTAGACAGTGACACAAAAGAGCTTTTACAATTACATAAATGACAACTGGCCCCAGAATCTAACACCCATACATCAGAATTACCCTTCTCAGCAACCTGTGCAATTTGGGTTGTCTGAAGAGCCTTCTTCTGTGTTGCCCTTGTGTTCTTCTTCTCTGTCTTTCTACTCTTGGGTCTCAAGGCACAGTCTCTTTGCAAATGTCCAGCTGAACCACAAGTGAAGCATTGCTGGCTGGCTAGTGCTGTGGCCTCAGGTTCCTTTCCCTTCTTTTCCCTCATTTTCTGGTATTGCAGTTTTCCAGAAGAGATGGGGGGGTGATCTTTCCTCTCTCTTCTCCCATTCAGCGAGTAAGCGCTGTGTAACATATGATGGGGTGAGGTCTGTTTCAGGCATAGCCTCCAGGGTACAAATCAGCGTGTCCCACGTTGCATTCAGTGAGGACAGGAGGATATATGATTTTGTGAGAGGTGTAAATTCCATTCCTCTCTCCTGCAACTCAACAAACAGCTGCTGAATAAAATGCAGGTGCTCAGGAAGGCTTTCTCCTTCTGCAAGGTAGGCTTTGTACAGCTTTTTCGTCAGAGTAACTTTACTCCCTGCTGTTGCCTTTACATATAAGTCTCTCAAAGCGTCCCAAAGTTGCTTTGCAGACTGCATGCCTTGCACGTGGACTAGCTGATTGTCCTCAACTCCCAAGATAATGGTGGCTCTAGCCCGCTCATCCTGTCTCAGCCATTCAGCACTGGGATTTTGGGGGGTTTGCTCACCAATTGGCAGCCAAAGATTCTCTCTGCGAAGATTCATCTCCATCTTCAGGGCCCAATTCAAATAGTTGGTCTCTGATAGGTGCTCCAGAGGCATCGCTGAGGGCTGGGAGGTAGCCATGGCTTCTTCCTTCTTTTGCAAGTCACCTCAGCTAGCTTCTTTGTCCTGTAGACTGGCAGTTGCTGGAAAATCTCCAGGTGGCTCCAAAGAAAATCTTCACAGGTCTTTGCTCCCTGCCTTTAAATTGTGCATGAGGTGTGGAGCTGATCTCTCTTGGTTTTACTGGGTTGCTCACTGGGCACATAACCTGTTGGCAGAATGCTGGGAAAGCCTTTAGCCCAGGAGAGATCAGAAAAGTCACACACACCAGGCATATCTATAAAAATAATTTATTTACAAAAAGCAAAACAAAGCAAAACATATTTAAAGGACTTAGCTCTCATTGAGAGCAAGCCTGGCTTGCTACATATTGGCAGAGAGAAAAAAAAGAGAGTAAGAACAAGTCTGGGCAGGTTTCCTCCCCCCAGGCAATTTGCATGAAGCACATGAGAGGAGACAATCAAATACAACCTCTTCACCCAGCCAAAATGATTAGGTACAATAGCAGTCTTAATCGTTAGTAGGAAAACCTCAACATGGCCTTAGGACCATCACTTTTTCCAATACTGTCAAAAGTGGAAGAAAGAAGTCTCAGAACTTCCCCCAACTTAGATAGTCACTGAAAAATAGTAATAATTAGAGAGCTCATAAATGGGCTTAACCAAATAGCAATGACCACATAAATCACTTTACATAATTGACAAAGGGAATCACTTTATGTGATAGGGAGTTCAAATAAATAGCCTTTTGTGCAATAATACTGGGCTGGCAGGTGATTCAAGGACATCTTTGGGTACTCTATGCTATCCATTAAATGCAGCTCAAAATATTTGCAGCAGAAATCATTATTATTTAATGAAAAGGAAACTTGGACCATTGTTTTAAAATATTTTGCTTTGGAGCTGAATCCCTTTTTCCTTATATATTTTTTGTGCAAAGTGGTACATGAACCGGAGTGACAAATCTAGTTTCCTACCTGTATCCCCTTCCCACCTTTGTGCCTTCTCTCCACTGGCTAGTACAAAACTTAACAGTGACAGATGACTTCTTTGCTCTTTCCTTGTGTGCTGCCTGTTTGACAGTTTTGAACTTCCTTTTTGAGGGAGTAGAGGTCTTTCAGCTTCTGATCTGTCTGACACAGTGCACAGATGGAACTTCGTAGCTGCCAATCAAGCTTCTCATTCCTGGCTTTGTTTCTTCTCACTGGGATGTATGAGAAAGGCTGTCTCCAACACATTTTCCTGACTGAGGTCGAACAGGAAAAAAATTCTCCTCACTCCTCCTCATGTTAGGGAGCACAGTGACTAAAGTTATCTTTCTCCAGTGAAGCAGAAAACCCCACAAGCACCTCTGTTCGTCTCTGGTAGTAAAAATAAAGTAATATCAAATAAAATAACACAAAGTTTGATGCTCTTTCATTACATCCTGGATCTTCTCTCTGAGAAGAGGATCTTCTCTCTGCTTAATAGTAGGACTAGCCCTCTGTAGCAATGTTGTTCAAAGAAGCAAGGCACCATGGTGCTTTCAAACCTGCATAGTGAAACATAGAAAGCAGACACAAGTCCTACATATGCCTGGATCCAAAGAATCCTTTTTGTAGTTGTGGGCAAGTTGAGAGAAGGGGCTACAGTGATCCTCTTTATTGTGGAAGAAAGACACTTTTGTTCCTTCCTCTATAGATGAGTGAATGACATTGCACATAGCTTTAGAAGAGAGGAATTGGTACTAGCAGGCAACCCTGCTAGATGAATATGATAATTATGGTGAATAAATATGATAATGAATAAATCCATCTGATAGGGAACATTTCTTGCCCATTCTCCTTTGGAAGGAAAAAGTGTTTCCTGCTCACCTTTCATCAATTATGTGCACATGTAGCATGAGCATAATTATCATAAATTCAATGGAAAAGTCCTTTGTTTTGCTAAGTCGTTTTCATCTCTTGCTTAACCCAGCTGACTGTTTTGCGTGTTCCCCATGAGGGTGCCAGTTACTTTAGGTTCCACCAGAACTCTGTGCCATGTTTATTCTGTCTCCGTGTAGGCCATAAGCTCACCAAGCTGTTGTGCTCCAAGCTAGCCACCCTTGGCTTCTCATTTCATTCAAACAGTGTAGCAAGTTATTTTGCAAATGAGGAGGCTGCCATCCTTAGTAATGTAATTGTGAGTTGGCATATTGGGTACTGCATGGAAATCTCAGCTGAACAGATGGTGTTAGGATTTAACTAAACACTTAGGAGATGCAGTTAGCCCAGGCGGTGAACTTGTGTTCTTGTTATTTCTACTTCAAGCAGGTTAGGTATAAATTACTTGATGGTTACAGTCATTACTGTGGTCCTTGCCAATCTATGACAATAATAGTTTATTCCCTGTCTTTGAAAAATGGTGTTAAAAGGTTGACAGTATTATTATCTGATTTTTGATACAAAAAAATTATGCCTGGCAAGGAAAAAGTGGGGAAGGAGGTTTTATCCCTCTGTCCAAGTACTGGGACAAGGGATCATCCAAAGCAGCTGATTGGAGAAAGATTTGGAACAAAGTAAGAAAGAATTTCTTCAAACAATACATAATCCCAGTGCCTGCAGGCTGTGAGAGTTTGGAACAGGAGGAGCAAACTCAGGTTCAGTTCCAGTAAGTCAGAGCGATTCTGAGTCCTGTAGTGGGCAGAAGAAATAACCTTGAGGAACAGGAGGAAGAGCCACAGCCAAGACAACCATCAAATAAAAGAAGTTGGAGTCTGGGGCAGAAATGTAACTTGAGAAAGCATCTTGGACATAACCCTCCCTAGTTCTCATGAATGGAGGGAGCGGGGAAGCACATTCAGACTTGCAAGACTGATGTCAGCCCTGCAAGGTAGATCAGACTTGGAAACCAAAGACATGCAAGCTAATACGATTTTTATTATAAGGTTATCGTAACAAAATATTAAAATCTTGATCTTTTGTGGGTTCTTTTGGGTGCCGTCAAAGTCACTCTTGACTTTATTATTTGTTTAATGGCCCTTTGTTTTGTTGATTTGGTTGTTTATTAGATCATTTTAGTCTGGGCTGTCTGTTCGGTTTAATGTTTTAAGCTGTTTTTATGTTTTTTTCTAGATTTGGCCACCACCCAGAATCCACTGGAGTTGGGTGGCCAATAAATTTAAATAAATAAATAACTAAATAATATTTCACAATGACTCCAGGGATTGATATGATAGTTGGGTTCATTCATGTATTATATGATTGTTATGCTATGGAGAATGATAATACATTCTTTGGTGTGGTGGAGGTGAAGGTTATCACTACTGTTGCTTTTGTACTGTATTAGTATTTGTTGTTTTAATCTTTCTGCTGTATCAGAATATATAATGTTTTGTGTACTTTGCTACTAAAGGGGCCTATAAGACTAAATAAATAACCAACTAGTGGAATTTATTACCGTAAGACAAGGTGACGGTTATTATCTTGGAGGCTTTAAAAGGGGATTGGATAAACTTGATAGTGAGTCTATCAAGGATTGTTAGTCATGAAATCTCAGTGTTACCCCTGGACTGGGGGGCTATATACCTCCAAACACCAGTTGCAAGTGAGCGAAATGGATATATTTCCATATCCTGTTTTTGAGCACTCCAGAGACATGTGAGAAACAAAATTTTGGACTAAGTTGGGACTTTGCTTGATCCAGCAGAGCTATTCTTATGGCTCCCACATTTATATGCCTACATTTTGTTGTCTCTTCCCCCACCCTTAACTTCCCACAATATTTTGTTTAACAGAGAATGTTGTTTCTGCCCAACTGTGTGGCTGGACTCTTTGAAGCCCCCGCAGTGATAACTGCAGAGGAGAACTTGCCTGTGACATTTGAAATGGCATAGTTCTCAAGGTGTAATTTATTTCAGTCTGCTGAAAAAAACATACTTTATTGTCAAGAAAAACAAATCTCCTGGCAGGCCTTCTGAAATATTTTCAGGATGCTGCAACTGAAATAAGAAAGCTGAAAGCTGGAAGACAGATATAAGCAAGGCTTTTCTGATAGGGTCCTTTTGACCATGGAAATGGAAATGAAAATGAAATGAAATTGTGCATAGGAGGCCTTTATATGAAGGTCTTCTTCAGTTGGAGACCAGAGCAAAGATAAAATGAGAATTGCAGTGCACGCATTTCAAATTATTTTAAAATCAAATGCCTCATTTCAAGCCCAAAGAATTGTTCTGTGTCTGGGTAGACTATTTCGACCAGTTGGGACTATTATTTTGAACCTGAAGCCACTTTTGCATTTGAAATGTTTTGCATAGCTCTAGTGCATGGCATCTTTTTTTTCAAGAACTCCAGCTTGTGGAGTTCATAGATCTAATACCAGATATAAAAAACAGCGTTAGGGAAGTCAGGTCTGATTCTGATCTCAGGATGCATTTGTATGTTTTCAAAGAGCAGTAAGTTACTTCACTGTGTAAGTTCTGCAGCAAAATGCTTTGTTTCAGTATTGGCCGTACCGTTCTTTCAGTTCATGCATTTCCTTCACAGCTGTGAAAAAGAGTAATTGCTATCCCATATTCTCTTACAACACAAAGCAAGAATGAAGGATTTGGCTTTTCAAAAAGACATTCTCCTGAACTACTTGCAGCAGAAGGACAATCATAGCTACCCCGTGCTTCTGAATCATTTGTGCTTTCTCAAGTATCCAGGTAAAACTGTAGAAAGTAAGAATAACTTCCAGCTGTGATGGAATAATGAGCTGCCGTTGATTTGATTTGAACTGTGATGGTAGGAATACATCCAGTAGAAGTTCTAGCAGTGTTCTGGTACGTGAACAGAGCATGCGGCTCTGTTCTTTACAGCTTGTTTTAAACATAACCCAACGGCTGATTAGCCAAATTTCAAATGGTACTACAAATGCTAGCTCATAGGATGAACATTCAGTGCACATACAATAAGAGATCTCAGAACTTTACAGTCAACTTCGTTTATTTAAGCTTAATTAAACCAGAGTCCTGTAATCACCAGCACAGAGAATACACACCATTCTTCACTAAAAGTTTCCACTTGGTTTAACTCCTCTTAATCATAGCTGTTGCATGTTTTAAAGTGAAGTTTTGACTAGTGCACAGAACTCATAGACCCAAAGCGAGAAATTGATTCACTTCATTCTTAGCAATATTTATTGGTTTATTTATCAATGTATTGGAGTGGGGAAATCTTCACCAGGCAATCTAAATGATGCCAGAGTGGATACCAGATGAGCTTCTCCAAGCTCAGACATAACCATTGAAAGGCTTTCTTCTCCTATAACTACTTGCCAGACCTCACTTGTATGAAACAGAATAGTTTTTGTTCAGAATTAAACCAGAAATCAGAATGTATAATCTGAAGATACAGCTGATTGATTATTTGTCATCGAGTTGGTGTCGACTCTTGGTGACCGCATAGATAGATTTTCTCCATAACGATCTGCCCCTAACATGGTTCTTCATACCCATTGCTACTGTAACTGACTCCACCCATTCAGAGTCAGTAGGGACTATAATCTGTTTTGTGAGATGTCTGAGGTGTGGAGGAAACCCAGGTTCCCATGTGGAAGTAACATCCTGGCACTCTTACAAAAGTAGGCTCGCCCCCCCTCCCCCCAAAGCCTAGCAATCTTAAAATTTAGCATCCATTTTTTTTCCCCCATTGGTCTTGGAAAAAATCTATGTGGTCACTAAGAATCGACAAAAACTTGGTGGCACACGATCAATTAATTTTTCATTGGAGAGAGAAAAGAAAGAGAATTTTTAGCACATCAATTTAACATGCATTCCTCTTCACTCAGACTTCTTTCTCTTGAACTAATATCTGATTTCTTACCTGGGTCATACAACTTCAAATGGTTGATGGGCACTACAGTTCTTTAACCAAGTTCTTTAAATTTCCCATGATAAGAATTTGCACAGCTAATGGGCTGTTAAGGCCAATTGAGTAATTAATATTTTTAAATGCCTTTTGAAGATTCTGTTTAAATGCTAATGCAGAATTTGTCACTTTCTCAGATTTTAAAATCTTCAGCTTTTTAAGAAATGCATTTGACACAATAGGCAATTAGTGCTTCTGACTGTTCCAGCAGTTTCTGAGTGAAGTCACAGCTGCTGAATACTTATTCATACTGTAATGGTTGTCAGAAAATGATTTTTAACAGAGCCATAACACTGTAATAGAGGAAAATAATGGCAATTTGGAAGTACTCTATGGAAACAGCACAGTATATGTATATGTACTGGGAATACATACTGGGAATACTGTATATGTACATGAAGGTTGTGCAATGCTTTGGATTTGATTCCGAAAAGATTCTTCAAAACACATGGGGTATGAACGTAGCACCTGTTGGCCACTCTTTAAAGCAGTTGTGTGTTTTCTAGGGTTCATATCAGTGCCCAGGAATAGTGCAGTTGCTGTACAACGTAATCCTGGAAAAAGATGTAGCCACTTTAAAGAGTGGCCAATGGATGTTACATCACATTCCTATGCATGCTGAAGCATTTTGGGGAGATCAAATCCAAAGAGGTGTTACAGGGACAAATATTTCAGAATAATAGCCAATTATTTCCCAAATACTTGCTATTTTTAGCTAGGCTAGATTGCCTTATTCAGAACAGTCTTCCCAAATAGTTATGTAGTAGACTCTAGGACCTAATGTCCCAGTTGCTATGACCATTGATTGGAAAGGAGTTGCAGAGCTCTGAGGGTTACATGGGGATCTTACTCAGATCCAGAGATGCTTGGTATGTGCAGGCACATGTATATGTGTTTGGAGATCCACTGCCATTCATGTTTGACTGTACTAATGACATCTTTCTTAGAATTTTTGGTCAGGCTAGCAAATTCAAAGAGATGTAATTTCAAATACATTACAATGCTTCTAACTGTAGAGAGTTCTAGAGTCTGATGCCTGGCCCATTGTGCACAAAATGCTGTCAATTTGCTCTCTTCTTTCAATCACTGTACATCTGTAGTTAAGTAAAAACATTTTTAGTTAATATCTGTAGATTTATGGACATACTCTGGAAAAAAGGTGGTCTTACCCTTCTAACCAATGCATCCACTTAGCCACAGAAAGTTGGAATAGATGTCCTCTTTGCTGGATCCACTAGGCAATTCTTTTATTCCTATTGTATTTGGAAACAAACCAGCTATTATTTTGTATTTAATATTATTAACAAATTGACTTTTGTTCTTTGGGTAAATTATTCTGGTTGGATAACTTTTTATTGAAAAGAATACAACTCAACACTCTATTTGTATAGTACCATTAATGAATGAGATCCTAATATGAAAAATGTGGCATATAAAAGTTGGTTTGCATGTATGAACATGCACACACATGCAAATCTCACTGCCAGTTCCTCTGTAAACCCTTTCTAGCTGCTATCTTATCTGGAGGGAATCACAAATTATATACCTAATTCAGTGTGCCACAAATTTGCACTGGATGTTAGAAATTCTAAAATTCTGTTTCTGAATCACTGTATTAAATAGCTATGAAATATTAATTTCTATGAAATTAATTCATTGAAATTAATTTCAATTTCTTTTAGGATAGAAAGAATATTAACAGAAAACAAATGCATAGTGCTGTGAAATAGGAAAAATATCCTTTAAAAAGGTTGGTTTCACATTAAAAAAATTAGGAAGTCTACAGTGTGGATCTTTCTAAGCCCCAGAGGAAAGAATGTGCACAGCAGAATCAGCTACTTATTTAAGCCAAACTAGTAGGATGTGCCTTTTCCTAACAAATCTCCAGATGTACTTAATATACTTTGCAATATTGCTGAGTATTTTCTGTTGCAGATCAGTAGCTATTAAGAGAACTGTAATTCCCTAGGCAGTTATTTAATTTAGCCTTTAAAAACAAGGAGGCAAATTCAGAGAGGATAAGGTTTAATGTTATGTGAGTAAGCTGGGACGTATGATCTTGCACTTCTGTTCTGTTCCTGGTCCTTCTGGAGACAGAATGCTGAAATGGGTATAGGATTTGACAGTGCTGGGTATAGGATTTGATAGATGGGTATGATAGATGGGATAAATGGGGTGATAAGTGGGATAAATGGTATAGGATTTGATAGAGTTGACAGTGTCTGTTTAGGATGGTGAATCCAACCTCTAGCTCAGTGCAGAAATCCAAATTAAAGTATCTCCAAATGATTATTGTTTAGCATCTGCCTAAAGACTTCCAGTGAAGGGGAGTCTACCACCCCCTTCTTGAAAAATAGTTCTACTGTTGAACTTCTCTTACTCTTAGGAAGGACTCTACCTTCCTGTAGTTTAATTCTGTTACTACATTCCCTGTCCTGCACTGTGGAAGGACAGAGAACAAGTTTTCCATGTCACATCCTTTCAGCTATTTTAAGAGGGCTATTATCTTCCCCACTCCCCAACTCCTGCTGCTCCATCTTCACTCTCAAAGCTAAATATTCCTAGTTCCTTAAAACTTCTTTTATAATCTGATAGATTTATGCATTTCATGGGGAAGAGATGTCTTTATTTCTTGTGGCTTTCATAATTTAATGAAATTCTAGGCAATCTCATGTCAATCAAGTTTTTAGGATAGCAGTAATGGGAAGAAATTGTTCTGGATGCCCTTTCTGATTACTTGTATTAGGAAAAGTCTAAGAGGTGTGTGATATGTTAATTACCATGGATCTCTGCTGGATACCACTGAAAATATTACCCTTCCACATCACATGGATCTAGATTAGAGGCTGAAGACATTGGAAGACAATTAGAGGCAAGGCATGGTGTGAATTCCACTGCTGACTTATACTGAGTGTTACACTAATAAGAAAGGATTCCATCTATAGCTAAATTTGCAAAGTTTGTTCTTTTATTATTTAAAAGACTCATTTTAGGAACGTGGGGTGCTTAAGTGCTATAAAACTGAATATTATACAATAAAATGCAAGTAATGGAAACTCACCGTTTTGATTCTGGCATGAGCAGAGTTTATTTTTTACTAAGTAATACTACATGGAATCAAGTATGTGTTTATCATTGACAAGGAACAAATAACTTCATCTTCTGTCAGAAGAAAGCAAAGGGTTTTAAATTGCTGCACGCAGAATCTTCTGGTGATAATTTATCCCATGGTGCTTTTTCTATTCTGTGTATTAGCTAAACCACCTTTATTCAAGAATAATCTTATTGGTGTCAGTAACATAAATAAGAATAGGAATGCAATCTGACATTATGCAGGTAGATTTTTGCCCACCCCATCAATATTTTCTTGCCTCTTCCCATCTGCTCCAAAGAGCTTAGAAAACTCTCCAGAGCACATTTGGGGGCATTATAAATTATGATGAGGGGACGAGCTCCATTATTAGAAACAGACCACTGGATTTCACCCTTGCCTTTCCTTCACCATTTGAGTTTCAAGTCACCATGGCATTTGCATATGACGGCAAAGAAAGAACATACAGGAATGCTTATGCTTAACTTTAATTTTTTTTCATGGCTTGCCTAGGTAGCCTCTAAAGAGCTTCTGAGAAACCTGGCTTAGATTGCAGATGACTGGGAATGTTAAAACCCACCAGTGCTCCTACTAGGAATGCTTTATACATTTTCCATTTATTTACATGGTTTATGTTCTGGCTAAAGAAAATGTTCCAGCCAAAAGAAATATGTAGAAGCAAGGGGTTTGCTGACTGCTGTACAACCTGGTTGATTATTCTACCCTAAAGTGGATTTATAACGAGCCAGAACACCTCATCAACGCCTGCTCATTTTTCAAAGGTGGAGCCGTCTATCAATTGTTTCCATCCGGCTGCAGGAACTGAAAGGTTCATTCATCTCTTCTTTCTATTTGATGCCATCAGTGCTTTCAACTAATGAGATATGAGAATGAAAGAAACCATGAACTGGAAATAACATTCCCCTTTACAGTGATGGGCAGTGTGAAACAAAGCAGGGGGGTCCCTGGGACCAGGTGAGCAAAAGTGAGGTGACACAAAGCTGCGTAACAGGAAATCAAGAGACAGACAGAATAGAAGCTGCTGCAGCAACATCTAGGGAGAAGAAGGAAAGGCTTAGAAAACACATGCCCCACAGGGCAATTTCCATTTTTTGAAGTACTTCAAAGTGACCAAGTGGTAGGTTCACCATCTACTTTCCTTTTTTGCTCTAAATAACACAGGACCATCTGTCATGTTTGCAAAGAATCGTTTGAGAATACTTTGCCTTTCAAACTCTGCTGGGCCATCAAGGTAGTTCCTTTTTGAATTTTGCATGTCTGCCTTGAACATCCTGGGCCACCCAATCCTCTATATATTCGTCAACATGCTTCTTACGATTTCAACAGCAGACAATCCCATGTGTAGGATTACAGCCTAAAAATTATCCTTTTTAAATATGCATTTATTGAAAGCCCACTCAGTCAGAAAGGCTTCGATACTGCATCTTAAGTATGAGAAATGACAGAAATAGACCTGACTCAAAAGAAAAATGGAGGGAAAAGGAGGGAAAAGGAGGGAAAAGGAAAACTAGCATTCTCTGGCAGCTATTTGAAAGGTTGCATGCTGACAAGGGGAGGGGTATTAGGGTAGGAGGGGGTGGAAATGGACTGCTTATCAGCTTGGTTCTTGAAACTCAGCAAAATAGAAACGATCTGTGGTGCTACTTCTGTTCATTGCTTCAGGTAACAATTGTTTTGGAGATAAGTTGTAAGGAGGGCAGGTCAGAGCCCACTGAGATCCATGGAAACTTCTCAGTTCCCCTTGCAGAATCTCAGAGCCACACTAGACTGGCCCCAGCCTTGTTAAGTTCCCTCTATTGCTTTCAGAGAGAAGACTTAGAAAATCACCTTGGATGAAAATCTTGATAAAATTGCTCTCTGACCCCTCCATCCTGACTTGAAGTGACCTAATGGAACTTTAGATGAAGGAGTAGATCTTCTTTTTTGCTCCTCCCCAACCTGACACAGATGTCCACAATTTCTAATTCTGGAAATGACTGCTGGAATCAAAATAACAGCATCACTGTGATTGGCCCTTTTCCTCTGCTGTGGCCTGATGAAATGGAAAGGGGGCAGGTCTTGGTGTGTGGGTGGGTGAGGTTGTGGTTGTGGTTTAACTCTCATTGGTCCTGCATCATACATTAAAAATCCCCCAAACCATGTGATGTTAATAATGCAACCCCTCCCCTCTCACCATCAATGGCCTGTTTTCTCAAATAAGAGTCCTGGTCCTTATTTGTGAGACAATCAATATTCCAGTAGCATAAGTTTGTGAGTTTGTGTAAACTGATAAGAGAAACTAATTGCATTCTGTACCACATCCTGTGTTGTCTCCGCAGGTTAATTGCTGTGCTAGTTGCTACTTCTGAAGCTGCTGTTCTCTAGATTTCCTTCACCACAGGTTATAAGATAAGTTGCTTTAAGGTTCTGCATGCTTCTAGGAAATCACAGTACCCAGCTTGTTAGGTTGTCAAACTTGTCAGGAAACCATTTTATGTTCATTATAATATAGTAATAAATTTTACCCTCTGGGTCAATTTTACTGTATCTTCTTTTCTTAGCAACGTGGCAATGGTGCGTAGCTTCTGAAGTGGGGTGCAAAAATGTACAATCTTTTATCTTCAGCAGAAGATTATATTGAGGGAGTCTGCAAAATGAAACCAGCAATGCTTTTGTGAAAAGACAATAGCATCAGGATCTGGAAGGTCACTTCCGTCTTACTTACCACAGAACAAGAGCAACCACCATGTACCAATTTCCTTGTGAAGGTTCCAAGAAATTTGGTTGGTAATTATCCAAAAGAGTAAGCTTGCCCACCTGACATATTTCAGACATATGTCAGTGATGTGCCTTTCCTTCACTAGCTGGTGATCAGACTCAGGAGATGGCAATGCCTGTTGACTTTGGCTGATTTTAAAAAGCTAAACAGGATCAAACATGGTAGCACTTGGATGAGAGACCACTGGAAAATGTGATGAAGAGAGACATAATAATGATACCAGTTTATTAACTGAGAGAACACTGTTTAGCTTAAAAACATTTTCTGCAAAGTTCTAAATTGACAAACCAAATTTTCCCCCTGTTTGTTTCAAATTGAATGTAGACACTCATTGCTTTCTTTCAAGTATGAAACCTTGTGCTAAATTATTCATGCTTTTTTGTGGAAAACCCTGTATTTTAATTGCCTGTTCCTTTGGCAGACAAGGAATCAATAGACAGTGATGAAAACCCTTCTGTAAGTACTAAACCAAGTATGCCCAGTAATAATCCAATGGTAAAATGTTAACATAAAGGGCTTCTGGCACCGGAGTGATTTATTTCTCAGTTATGTGGGAGATGCAATCAGTTGGAACCTACGGTTGGAAGCGACGGCTGCAGCTTCATCTATGCATCGCTTCAAAACTCACCTCTCTTTCAAACTCTGATATGTCATGTATCGATTGGATTTTGACTGTTAGCCTGTCTTAAGCCTAAGGCTCAGGGGGGTGACTTACTGCCGTTTTAAAAACGTATAAAAAGTGCCTAAAGTAGATTGAAATGGATTATACCACTGCTAAAATAACTCGGCTTATTCCCGAGTTAAAAAGTACCGGCTGAAATAAAAATAGTTTATTTTGTGCCCTGGACTTCAGCAGTGCCTGTGGTAGTATATTGGCAGGTTCTATTTCCTTCATGTAGTTCCTACACCATTGGCTGGCGAGTTACAGTTACCCACACGTGGCTTAATCTAAAATGGGGGTCTCCAGGGTGGGAGGAATGGGAGGAACCCAATCTTGTTTCTGAGGTCCTGGGAGGGAATCCTCCATTTCTGGTTTGCCACAACACTGAAAACCAGGTAACAAGCAAATAAATAAATGCCCCAATTAAAAAATAAATAAATCATAGCTCCCCCCATTTGTGGGATACAACTACAGTATTGTCCCTGCAGCTCTTGATTACCTCCTCTAATTATATTTTTTAAGTGAATTTCCAGACTGTTGAAAAGTACCCAACCATTGTTTAGGGCACTTTTTTTTAAAAAAGGGAAAAAAACATAAGGGGCATGCGTGTGTGTCAGACTGGTAGGTTGATAGCCTTTCTGTACTGGCAATAATTGTACAAAAGGAAAAAATCACTGATTTGGTTTTTCTCTGCAGGGCAAATGGTATCTGCACAAACCTTCTCTACTGTGACCCAATTAAGGTGCAGGAATGCTATTACCCCTTATTTTTGTTGTTCCTGGTCAGAAAAATAAGAATGATATCATTACCTCTGCAATAACCCACTTGCATATAAGGGAAGTCATTGTATGTACATGCCTGTAAGCCTATGTGCATCTGTATGTGTGCATGTGTGTGTGTGTTTGTGGACATTTGCATGTACTTTATGTATGTGTTCTGTGGTCCCGTATTTCAAGTTGTACGATTAAAGAGGAGCCCAGCAGCTAAAGATTGAAAGTCACTCTTCCACTCTGTTAACTAAAACTTGGGAAATGTAATTCTGATTTCTGGGATAGAGATCTATGACAGAATTCTCATCACAGTTACAGTATCCAAGGTTCCCTATAAGAAACCATGATTAGTTAAATTATTAAAAAGCCAATATAAACATGGTTTAAATTCCCCATATATGCTCCTTATTGATGCTCAGTATAAGGAAATATTTTCTGCTTACCAGAGAAGTTGTAATGGGGAGGGAGTTGTGATGAAACAGGAATGAGCAGTTTGTTTTGTGGGGTCCGAACCACTTACTGGACTCATAAAATGGGTACTCCCTCCCCCCCCCAAAAAAAACAAAAAACAAAAAACTTTGTATGAGGCAATTCATTTTTAATGAAATCTGTAATTGACCCTGCCTCAAATATTAATTCAAATGTGCATTAATGTTCCTTTGTGTTTTTAGCCCTCTTTGGTTGAAAAGACTGCCAGATCAATAAGAGTTGCTAGTGTTTCAAATGCAAAATGAGGAGGGAAGCAGAAGACAGAGAAACGTGGGCACTTATTCTAAACATCCTTAGGATGATCAGCTTGAAAGACAACCATTCCTCAAGAGGACTACCAGTCTAACGAAGTGGCTTAGTTTCTCAGATGAGCTGTTATGGTGTCCTCATCTCTTCATCTCCCATTCCTAACTGCAGCAAAGTGACAGTTAAAAGTGGACAGCTGAGGGAGATATTGCCGAGAAGATCTATAAAATAGCACCCAAATAAAATAACAGTTGTCCGCGGTTGCTCTTATGAATTTCCAGCAATGTGCAGCAACCATGTTTTATAGTCATGTTATTCACTAGTACGCATAGACATGGATTAAGCATAGATCAGTGTAAGTGCATAAGCTGCACAGGCCCTGATTAGTTGAATGAGGGCTGCGCAGAGCATGGTTTCTGCTCATGCACAACCTCATTTTATTTTAACAAGGGTTATGTTTGGCAGATTTCCCAGCAGATTATATGTCTGATCAATGTTGCTTTTGAAAACTGCCCTGCTCTGCCCATGAACTGTATTCACATGGGCTGTACTTGCATCAATATTAGTAATATAATACATTTTGTGGCTTAGCTTGTCACTGACATGACACCCAGCTTAAAAGCTTGTGCTACAAATAGGTGCTCCTTTGCTTTTTCAATATCAAGATTTCTGAACTCTGCATCCCTAATTTTTCTCCCACCTGAGGTCTTCTATAAAGTAAACCATGTGACCAGTAACATGTTGCTCAAGAATCAGAAGCTTATGGAAGTTCACCATGGAGGCGTCTCTGAACAGTTGGCAAATCTGAATACCAAGGGGAAATGTTCCCACATTTCTCCTGCCTGGAAAGCTGTTACCTTTCCCAGTGGGTCAGTGTCAAAAACATCTCAATGTGACTTTTAAATTTCCTCATTATTCACTTGTTAAATTACAGTTCATCAGCGTGGCTGACTTGAGGCATTTCACTTTACCTTGCCTTTTTTAATCACTCCATTCCATCAATTCAGTAGAAAGCCTATAAAATACGAAGTTTTGAATTTTTTTTTAAAAAAGGCCTTAATTAGTCATTGGAGAATTTCCCTCAGCTAAACATGCAGCTGCAGTAAGTTTTAAAAAGATTTACAAAATGGGAGAGAAATAGAATTGGAAATGGTCCTGATATTGATTTTAATATAAATTACTATTTTGATACCTGAGTATTTCCTTTGATGTTTTTACTAAGCTTTTTACTCCCAAAAATTCAGAGGCAATCCTAATTATCCATTATGTATATGCATATGTATCTTCTTTCTTGTCCTTACTGAGCAGATAAAACTTCATTATGGGTAAAAACAATAGCTTGGTTCACTTATAACACCAAGCCAGGATTTGTTTTGACCTTGGCTTGTTGACAATAATAATATATAATGCTAAATCATAATGAGATTCACCAACAAGCCCCTTTATAGCTCAGCTCAGCACACGAGGCCTGTAGCAAGTATTCTGTATTCATCTTAAGTATTTTTCTTAAAGTTATTTATTATTAGATTTATAGCCTGCCTTTATTTTGTACAACTCAAGGGGGTATATGTAATGCTCCTGCCTCCTATTTCCCCACAACACTCCTGAGAGGTGGGCTGAGCTGAGAGAGAGTGACAGGGCCAAAGTCACCCAGCTGGCTGTCATGCCTACAGGAGGATTAGAACTCCCAGTCTCCCAGTTTCTAGACCAGCACCTTGACCACTATACCAAACTGGCTGTCTTAGTTAAGATATAACTTAAATTGAAAGCAGTCACTTTTTAATTAATTATTTAACTACAATAAAATATTAAATACTGGTTATTTGATTTTCTGGTTAATATTGCTGATTGGCACTGATTAAGCATGCAGGCACATGGTAGTAAATCATTCGTATTGTCTCCATGGGCAATACGAATGTCTATAGAAATTAGGAATCTACGAATGTCTATAATGTCTATAGAAATTAGGAATCTACCAATCTACAGTATCTAACTAGAAAACTTATAATAGCCTCTGAATTTGGACCTTGGCTCCTTAATGATTCAGGATCCAGAAACCAACTGTAGGTGTTGGCTTCAAACTCTGTTGTGTTAAAAGAAGAACAAAGCCAGAAATTTGGGTTCACATATTCAACTTTCTCTCAACTCAGCAGTTCTGGATTCATAAGCCATCAAAACAACTAACTGATAATGTGGAAGCTTTTGCACTATTACTTCCTTTATTACATCTCTTCTGGGGGTATCTCCTACCAATGGAGATTTGGTTGATCCCCTCTCTGTCTTAAATTTTCTCTTTCAAAATTTGTCGTATAACCATTTTGCTCTCTCATCCATGGGACTTCCCCGGAATCCTTTCCAGCTTAATGTTTTTCTTGAAAAGTAATATCCAGAATAAACCTCTACTCCACATGAGATTTAAGAACTGTCCAAGACTGGAAAACAATACATTTTTCAATACAATTTAAAATGAAATTAACCACTGGAAAGAGGACATTGGGATGTCATCATTACATTGTTAACTTACAGTATAATTAATTCTAAGGTATTATTCAGCAAACAATAAAAAGGGAATTTTTTTCAGAGGATTATTAATATTTTACTTCCATGCTGGAACTATAGCTAAGAGATATACAGTGATATCAGAGATTATAAACCTTATTTTTCAAATGTAATTTAAAATTAGACTAGACATTATATAATAGCTCTGGGGCAGATACCAGAAGTATTTTAAAATTAATTTGCAGTGGGATTATAGAGTATTTCATTCTTTTGAAAGATTCAGTTTGAATCTGGTTCTTCCCAGAAATAAAACAAGCATATTGTGCATTGAGTTAAGAAACTGCAAATCTTTTCTGTTACAATCCTTCATTTCAATATTTCTACAAAATATTATCAGTTAACTAAGTGTTTGGCATCCTATTGCTAAGATCACACAAGAAGCAGCATGTCTTTGAGTTCAGGGGCAGAGCAACTTCTAACATTTGAGTGCAAGTCACTTTGATTTAACCCCCAGGATTGATTTTGAAAGTGTGCTGTAAATTAATTACCCAGGTAGACATTTTCACACAACTGTCATTTTATACTCCTACTGGTGGCTTGCATTGGATTATTTCATTCTAGTATTGCAACAGTGGATAGCTTTGTTTAAACAGCATTTTGAACCTAATTTTTCTCACAACTAGTTCCATGATTTTATAACATACGGTCTGCCTGCAAAAATCCTCAAGATGAAGTTAATGGATGCAGGCCTGATAAGATTTTGGTATAAGCAATGCATATTCAGGTTCACTTAATGTAAATAATAAATTACATCTTTCTAATCAGGACAATTAAATCCTCAGTTTTGCTTTGACTACATTAGGATTAAGCAACGTTTGTCCCTCCAGATGTTGCTGAGCTGTAACTCCTAGCATCCAAGTGAGGAATGCTGAAAGTTATAATCAGCAACATCTGGAGTGACATTGACAGCCTACTGTTGATTTCCCCCATTATACTATTGTAGATGTCTTACTCAGAATATCTTAAAGCATTGAAATCACTGTCAAACCACAACACCATACAAAACACAGCAGAAGCAGCTAAGTAAATAAAATGTAACTATCTAATGAAATACTATTGTCTCAATTTTGAGAAGACAATCAAAGGGAGAGTTATTTGAGCCTTTTATGGCTTGGTAAACCACATATTGGGTCTAAATGGCCCTGTTTCTTTTCTCCACCAAATGTGCTTCAGGATACAAAAATAGGTGTACAACACGTATGTGATTCCCATGGGTAGTATTTGTGTTTATCCATTTTGAGTGCATTTTAGTTTGAATAATACAGTGCAAGAATGTCTAAGATATATGATGCAACATTTCTTGTAAAAAAGGCAAAATTGCCAAGCTTTGCTTCTTTAACAGAAAGTTTGGAAACAATACCAGCTGGAGAAATAACTCTTATAGTTAATAATTGATTTAATTCATTTAGGCAAAATAATAATAAATAATAATATCCCAAATATATTTCTTTAGCTACCTTTCAGAACAAGCAAGTAGAGACCTAAAGGCTGTTGGAAATAATCTGCTGTAGGTTGGCTTGCCAAAAGAGATCTTATAATGTAATATATTCAATGTTATCTCAAAGATGTATGACTGAAAATTCCACAGAACTGTGGTTTGCCGAAAGTCATTTTGTGTCTGAGTTATTTAATTGCTCATTACATATTCATCTGTGTACAAACTGCATCTAATACCTCTAGCTGAAAATTGTAATCCCATCACCAGGGTTCTTGGGGAAGGAAAACCTAACAGCTGATTAACTGAAAATATGTAAAGCTGGCTGATCAATTCTTGATGAAGGATTTTGTGTTTGTGTCATGATACCATGATTCAAATCATTTCAACTATCCATTTTGGCCAGATGCATCAGAATCTATTGAACGTATAACTCCAATTGTCCCCAGCCAGCGAATCGTGGGAGTCAACATCTAACACACCTTGAAGTTGGAGGAGATTATTCTAGAATTATATGGTCAGCAGGAGAATTAGTTGTAAGTTAAATGCACCAATCAGCTGATAGAAATGATACAATGTGAAGGGAAAGGAACACAGTTAAGGAAGGACTTGTTTTCTAAAAATAAGCACCTTAGTTTCCTCTCATCATTTATTTTTGATAAATGCTTCAGCTTTGTTTCACATTTGTCTGGTAAATATTCTTCCTGTGACATATATCCCACTGGCATTGTCTTTCAAGTAACTTCTCGGAGTCTCCAAGAACTGATCTCATTCCAATGACAGCCGTGCTCTTTCCCTTTTTTCATTTCCAGTTTATAGAACTTTGTATTTATCTGTCTTTGAGAGCCTACATAACATGATCTTAAGACATTTCTTTTCAATGAAAATAATCCCTGTATTTTACAAGACTAATTAGACAAATTATTGCTTATAATGATCAAACTATGTTTAGACAGTATCTTGCATGATGATCAAAAAGAAAAAGGGGAAAAAAATAATTTTAAAAACAAGTCCTTCCTTAACAATGTTCCTTTCCCTTCCCCAAGACTGAAAGGAACATCAGTTTGCCTGAAATCTATGTATGCTAACTTAAATAGCTAATTTACTGTATATGAAAAAGAAAAGCTGGGAGCCACTGCTGGAACTGAAATAGGATGCAGTCATTGTGACCAGATATCCCTCCCTCTTCCTATTGCAATCCAGCATGTTAAAAGGGAACTTCAAGTTTTCTGTAATGCCTTTTTATACTTGTTAACTTAAAAAATGCTGAATTCAAAAGAGGACTATTCTCAATAATGCAGGATGCATAAGTACCCTAACCCTTATCACTTACAGAGAGAACCACAAACAAGTCATTCACTCTCATGCTTCTAAAATATGATGAGATACGCTTCTCCCTCTTACCAAAATATGAACATATTCCAAGTTCAAAGAGCTGAAGGCAAAATCTGATTGCAGGGATGGAGAGGAAGATAAATTTCATTTCTGTTTCACTTCTTAGCAAGACTTGGGGGGGAAAAGAAAAACTTGATGAAATGTGATATCACTGCAAGATTTGTGTGAGTTGCAGCAGTCAACCAAACATAATACACATTTCTGGCTTCATTCCAGGCATTCTGGTGCTCAGGGGCAAGCTTACTGTGGAGGGAAAATAAAGATTAACTCCATGGATTCATTAATGGACTGAATAATCTGCTGATAGAACGAAGGGAACCGCTGCATTTCAATCCAAGTACTGTAGAGTAACCATTTATTATCCAAGTCCTTTCACAATTTTTACTTGTAGGTTGATATGTTAACAGAGCTTCCCAACCTCATCTCTTATAATCCTGACCTAGCATGGCTATTTTTGTTGGGGACAATGGTCTGACATGTCTGAGGAATGCGACTGAGGAACAGTTTAGGTTCCAATAGAAGAGAATATCTGTAGCTCAGGGCTGAACTGCGGAGTCCTTGGAGCACTCTGAGCTTGGTTGTGTGCTTGCAGATGTTTCATTATTCAGCAATCAACAGCCAGACGAGCAAGGATAGCAGCAGACAAACAATCAGGCAGAAAACAATACCCTAATCAAGGAGCTACCAAGGAGAAAACCACACCCCCACCAACACTGGCAGGGCAAGCTGCTGTATATACACAGGGAGCAAACCCCACACCCACCAGCACTGATGATGTTACCTGGTTGGGTAACGAAATGTCTGCAAGCACACAACCAAGCTCAGAGAGCACCAAGGACTCTGAAGGGTTTAGGGTATATGAGCTAACACTATGCATGAACATAATGGTATGTTGAAATGTCCTTACTGTAATTTCTGTAATTCACCCCAGCATAGACTTAAATTCCAATGCATTTGGAATGGCCCAGGCTTGGGAAGAGTGTTCTAAAATGTTTCATTAAAAGTCCCACTTCACAATTGTCAATGGAAGAAGGAAGACATTCTACCTGAACCCAGCATTCTTGTGAAAACTGATATTTTGTAGAGGTTAAGTAGAGAACTTGGGTAACTAGGAAAGGGAAATTATCGTGCAATATTCTCTTGTAATGGACATAGTCAGTTTGCACAAAAGAGTTTAAAAAGCCTAAGCAGCAATCATGGAGGGAACCCCAGTCTTTTCCTATTACTTTCCCCCTCCAATCTGAACCTTCACGGAACAACATTTCAGATGAGATGGAACTACAGCCTTTGTAGTTCCTTACAAAGCCAACTGCAAATGGAGAAGTCAAGCTGATAACAAGGAGAACAAATTATTGTTTTACTTTATTCAAGGAGAGATTATGGGATTGTCATTAGTGTAGTAAGAGTGGGATGCTAAAGTTTTGTGCTGCTTCGAAAGGAAGGGAATGTCAATAGTGAGTTTTAGACATCTATCGGATGGACTAACAAACTTACATCTACTGGGCAGTTGCACTGCCCTGACAGAATAGCTGAAGTCTTTCCCTTTTCTTATTTCTTATTCAGCTAATGTACTCTTTAATTAATTGACCAAAGGGTGCATTATGCAGAAAATGTCTTATCAGATCTTATTTATTCAGAAAAAAAGGAAAACCAGCTGGAAGAATCTCTCAGTGTAATGGAAGCAGTAGTTGGAGAACAGATGACATTTAATCACTTCACCTCAAGCTTTTTTTTTTTTTTTAACAAATTTAAATGCTACCTCTGAATCTACTGTCAGTGCTTTTCACAAGGCATCAAAGACCTGGTTTTGCCATCAAGCCTGGGGCCTGGTAATGTGGGCGAGCCTGCTTTGATTGTGGGTGTTTGCTATGTGTTGTTGCTTGGCTGCTATTTTAGATTATATATGGTTTTGTTTATTGTTTTACTGTTTTTAGTTTTTGGTTAACCAGAATCATGCATTTGAGATGGGCAGCCATATAAATTTAATGAATAAATAAGTATCTAATACCCTAAAGGAAAAATCATTAGTTCGCTGGAGAGTGCCTTTGGAGAGAGGAGTGACAAAGTTTAGTGGTAGTTTGCATCAGGAAAACTGATCATGAGGAAATGTTTTAAGCACTTTATTTTCTGATGTGTCTGCTGAGGTGAAATGTAGCCCTCTATTAGAAGTTTTAAAAGTAAAATCAAAATATTGAGAGGTCTTATGAGTGCTGTCCTGTCCAAAATATAGTTTAGCCTTACACATGCCTGTAATATAGAATCATTTAAGAGCACATCATTGTCATGAAGGCAATTCCCCAAAAGGGGGTGGGTGAAGGAATTGGCAACACAGTACCTGTGAGCATCTATATAACTGTAGACATTTCTCTTGAAACTTTCCAGGCTTTTTGACCCAACTGAAGATAAAACGGGAAGCTGGCAAGTTGCAAAGCAAAGAACATTCATCTTCTTTATTTCCGAGAATGCCTCTGAGCTGCATATAACACATTCCTAAGAAATAAAGATGATGGATGGCTACAGTCTAGTGCTTTGTTTGAAAGGGTGCCTAGAAAAAGGTAAAAGTAAGCTAGAATGGTGCAGATCATCCTGGGTGTCCATACAGAGGGGCAGGGAACAATCTTACCAGTTTGCCTTTGGTAAGAGGGTGCATTGTGACTGACCACACCACTATTTTATTTATTTATTTTACTTTTCTATCCCGCCTTTATTATTTTTATAAATAACTCAAGGTGGGGAATGTGCCCAATACTCCTTCCTCCTCCTATTTTCCCCACAACAACAGCCCTGTGTGGTGAGTTGGGCTGAGAGAGAGTGACTGGCCCATGGTCACCCAGCTGGCTTTCAGGCCTAAGGCGGGACTAGAACTCACAGTGTCCTGGTTTCTAGCCCGTTGCCTTAACCACTAGACCACACTGGCTCTATGTTACTATGGTAACTTGTTGCAAATGTATAATTTCTTATTGACCCTGAAAGTTTGGCTTCTCCTGAATTAGGCTGCAGATTGGTCCTCCAGCCATCTGTTCCACTGTCAAACAGTTCACAGCATCCAGGTTAATTGCAGTTCTCTTTGAACCTCTTGACTTTGGTCCTACCCTTTGGATCAACAGGAAACAATTTTACTTCATTGTCATCCTAGGAGACCTTTGAAGAAAGCAGTGACATTGTCCCTTCTTCAGGCCAATCATAATTCAACTGGTCTACAGATCCTCCCCATCTTTGTCATCCTTCTCAATTATAGCCACAGATATGAAGTGGGAGGCATCACTCCTTAGAACCCATTTGCAATATTAATGAGTTGGCAGTGGGGTCCATAGGCGTATGCATTTGAATGTTAAATGTGTAGGTTTTTGAGATGATCAAGCAACTTCAGAGAGATGGTTCTGACTTCATGCTGCTTGAGGTGCCCAAATTTTCCTTTTACCACTGCAGAAATAACTTCATTAAAACTGCGTATCTGCACAATTTTGAGGCAAACTAGGAAGATAATATAAGCTCTGGATGTAATTTTTATAAGAAGAGTGTACAAAGATATGTCCTTGGTGATTATTTTACAGTTAGGATACTTGGTTCCAGAGACTGGCCATTTTTGGAAAGGTTAAAGATCATATTTTAGAATTATCCCAGTTTGAAATTGGGGATGAGGCAGGGGAAGTATAAAATAATAACTTCTATCTTATTGAGTTTTTCAGCAAAGTATTATTATCCATTCTGAATCCTTGGGATGAGTGGCATAAAATCTTTAATAAATATATGATGCATTTTTCCCCTCAGTACTTGGGTTTTTCAACACAATCCAATAACACTGTGGTATCTGAGAAAACTAATTTTGTTTGCCATGTTTTCCTCAATAGATCAACAATTCTAATTTTTCTTCAAAATGTGAACATTTCTCTGATAATACTGTATTTCCATTAAAACATGTTCTCAAGACATTGTTAAAGTGTACATTAAAATGCAAATTGGTGGTTTTATTAAAGATTTCTGTAAGTTCCCTGACAACGTATTTATATGCAAATTGCTGAAATATCATTTTGTTGTTTATTCATTCAGTCGCTTCCGACTCTTCGTGACTTCATGGACCAGCCCATGCCAGAGCTTCCTGTCGGTCATCAACACCCCCAGCTCCCCCAGGGATGAGTCCGTCACCTCTAGAATATCATCTGTCCATCTTGCCCTTGGTCGGCCCCTCTTCCTTTTGCCTTCCACTTTCCCTAGCATCAGCATCTTCTCCAGGGTGTCCTGTCTTCTCATTATGTGGCCAAAGTATTTCAGTTTTGCCTTTAATATCATTCCCTCAAGTGAGCAGTCTGGCTTTATTTCCTGAAGTATGGACTGGTTTGATCTTCTTGCAGTCCAAGGGACTCTCGGAATTTTCCTCCAACACCACAATTCAAAAGCATCTATTTTCCTTCTCTCAGCCTTCCTTATGGTCCAGCTCTCGCAGCCATATGTTATGACGGGGAACACCATTGCTTTAACTATGCGGACCTTTGTTGTCAGTGTGATGTCTCTGCTCTTAACTATTTTATCAAGATTTGTCATTGCTCTCCTCCCAAGAATTAAGCGTCTTCTGATTTCCTGACTGCAGTCAGCATCTGCAGTAATCTTTGCACCTAGAAATACAAAGTCTTTCACTGCCTCTACGTTTTCTCCCTCTATTTGCCAGTTATCAATCAAGCTGGTTGCCATAATCCTGGTGCTGAAATATAGACTTGGTATTAAAAATCAAGCCATATACATTCTACTTTCTACTTTCATTCTACTTTTCAGAAAAATCAGCAAACAACTTGAGAGTGTATAAGAAAGGGGTCAGCAGGTATCTTGCTTGTGTTCCCTGGTCACTGAATAGGAAGTGAACTGATAATGAATATGTATTCTTGTGTGCCAAAAAAGTCCATATCAGTACAAACATAAGTTGGCAAATGGTTTGTTGCTGGGCACAACCTGAGATGCTCCACAGCCTCTTGTTTCCTTATTTCACTGGCAGATATTATTATCCCTTTCACAGTTTCTGTACTTTTTTGCATCAAAGATGAAAGTCCTTTTCTTCCATCTTGGGCATCATTTAAATAAGATAGGGAGAGCAGTTTTGAGATGTCAGGAAAAACAGTAGACTTAGTAGGATCAGTTGGTCTTGGTGAGTATTTGGCAACAAAGAAAATTGGTGAATATGAAGAATCCAGAAAATCATCAATCACAAGCTGCATGTTTCATGTAGAGTATCTAATGTAGCATGTTGCTAGGAAAAGCTAATCTAAGCCAGCAAAGTTGACTCTGCTAACTGGTCTCTCTCACTATTGCTACTTGATTTATATTCTGCTAATACAAATACACAGACCAAACCCACAATATATGGCATTTATAACATAAAGTTTACCATTGTACTGTCCTATGCTGGAGCTAATTGCCATGCTTGTAACTGAAAGGATTAGCAATACCTAGAAAGCTGAAATGTCAGAAAATATAAAGTAGAAAATTCAGAGTATTAAACTTTATAATGTAGAGTCTGGAAAACTTATTAAATGCCACATTGTTGTCTGACTCTTAGAAATCTAACTTTATACTGAGGGCCACTGCCCTTAAATTATCTGGCTGGAAGACTATGAATCCTTCAGTTAATTAAGAACATGGCTCTTCTTAGGGAGAAGTGATAACACTGTGTTCCCTCAGATGTCAGCACCTCTCGCAACAGTTTTATGGTGAGGGATTTGAGCTGAATATTGGAATTTTTAATCAATACTGAGAGGGGGAGAGAGAATATTAAGATAGCAGAAGGATAATTTGACTGACCCTTTAAATATGAAGAATGTAATTATTTGCAAGCTATTCCCAGGTTCTTTGAGCCACTATTCTGTCACTGATTAAACTGGCTACAGAATACTGAAATCTCCATTCCCCAAATCATCTACCTGAGATTATAATGCTGAATTTGAGTTTCTTTGCAGTTTAAGAACTAGCTTCCTACTCTATAAGAACTTTTATTTCCTACAGACCACAGCTGTGGTGGTTTCTCTAAAGGGCTAGAAAAACCTGCACTTTCAGCTTCATCATCATCACTGTCAAACATCGTCATTTCACCTTCCCTTGGGTGCCCTAGCTAGTCAGGGCAGCAGAGAAGAGGACCAAGGAAGCCCCTGCACTTTTCTGCTGTTGGAAGAAAACATATACTACTGAAAAAGGGGTAACTGCTTCCTAACTTTGTGGGAAGGCAATTAAGGGTGTGTGGAGCCATGTCAGTTGCCTTTACCTGCCTGGTACTGTAGTAGAGCAGAATGCAGCGGTGTCTCATCAATGAGGTCACTGTCTGTGCTAGATTTTGATGGTAATATACTACTGACTCTGCTCCACCAGTAGCATCAGGGAGGGTGCCAGTCACTGTGAATGGCAGGTGAGGAGAGGAGATAGGTTGAAGCAGTATCACCATTGCCAGCATTCCTGATGTCTTTGGCCTATAAGAACAATTATTAGAGCGCATAGCTCCTAGAGCTAGCTGGATGTTCAAGGTCTGTTTCACAGATAGTTGTCACATTGATATGCCATCTTCCTTTAAGAGTCCCAGGACAGTAATTCATGTAAGTAATCTAATACGATCCTCAAACCAGGCCTGTGCAGTCAATTAGACCGAGAGGGTATGTGACTCAGCCAATCCTACTTCACAGGTCTGTTTGGAAGCTAAATTGTTGTGTGCCAGTCAACTCTCTATTTGAATGTCTATGCACAGACACAGATATTTGCAACTATGTATACAGACACTTTCTTGCAAGTTGGAACTATGTTTGTGCAGGGGTCCAGCTCACATCATACAACTGGGCAACAGGAAAAATGGCTTGTCAGTGCATTATGGAAAATTTCAGGATATGGATTTTGGGTATCTGTGCTGCTCTGCCGTCGATATTGCAAGTAGGACTTCTTTGAAACCAGAATGCAAGTTAGGCAAGTCATGGGTTGGATATCTTGCTCTTGAGGATTGGCTGGCTCTGCAGTTATAAGGTGGACTGCAGTGGCTGAATAGCCTCTTGTCCCCTTGTATGCACTGGCTCTTGAGCATACCCTTCCAGATGAGTAAGATGGCTGCTGAATTAGAAAGTGGCCTGTACTGATCATTTTGTGGTATTTCATAAGAAAAGGGGTTTCCTTGTACTTGCTTTACAAAACTACTTGGCTCAAAGGGAACAGAAAGAAGGACTTATCTTGAGGCCTCCTTGACACTCTCACCAAAGCAAGTAGGCCAAAGACTGGGTGTCTGTGTGTGTGCAATGATGCATAAAGAGCTTTGAATAGGCTTTGAATAGATCAAGAATTATAGATGGCAAAAAGACCACCTGCACAGGTGTTTGAAATACAGACAATCCCCCTTTGATTTAAACTGATCTGAGGTATTAGTTAAGCAGGATAGTAACTTCACCTCATTGCTTACTCCTCTCAATAGTGCACAATACAACTGCTGCCCATTGTCTTAACAAAAACAACCAGTATCTCATCTGTCTGGAGGTCTAAGTACAAACTGTTGTTTTGGCTCACTGGGTAACAAAAGTTCTAAAAGAAATATTATTCCCGACTGGCACATAATGAGTAAAAAAAACCCAGATTTTTAGTACGCAGTGAGTGGTCCTAAACACCTTAATATATATGTACATGGCTAAATAAATGCAGATGAGGATAAAAGTAATTACCTGCAATATGATGATCATAATCAGGGCTGATATTAGGGCTATTGACCTACAAGGGTGAGGTAGGAACCAGAGGTTCCCCAGACAGAGCTGGCAGTTATGTAAACTTACAACAACCTCTCACCTTTAAGCTACCAATTACTATACCAGATATCTGTTAATTTCCAAGGGTGGGGGAAGAAGCCATGATTTAAAAACCCCAAATGTATAAAAGTCCTTTACATCTTCTCACTGGAAATTGTCAATCACCACAATCTTTGACTTGGAGCTTCTTGCATGGCTAAATATGTCCCATAGTAACTTCCTCAGCTCCCAAGAGCATAGTGCAAGGATGTATGAAGGCTGAATAACACAGAGCAAATTCATTCTATGAGTTCGTTCAATTCCATTTATGGACAGGTAGCATGGGATTGAAACCTAGGACTGAAAGTGAACAGGGAATTATTCAACTACTACAAATGCTTGTGTGATCTATGTGTTGTGATCTGGAAATGTGGACAGTTTGGAACTGGGTAGTTAAAAGTAAAGTTTTACATTAGGTTTCTCTGTTCCTTTTGTCAGTATACAGAGGTAGTATCATTACCCAAGGATACTGAGTTCTGGAAAGAAGTGCTTTTTATGTGCCCTGGAATGTAATTCTTAATAAAGGATCTGTAGCTTAAAGAGGTAAAAGCTAGGAAATTGGAAGCAAGCACTAATCTTTCCATTTCTGACAATATGCATGTGAGGGTTTTTTAAAACTTTTTTTAAAATGCAATTGGTCTTCCTGGTGTCAGCAAAAGTCAGACATAAGTGAGATATTTATGGCAATATTCTCCCCATCCCTGTATTGTATTTAGTATATCGAAGTATCTATACTCCTTTTTCCAAATATGTAGAGATGTGCTTATTTTTAGGCATATAATTTAATGTTTCTATCTGCTTAGAATCAGTTTTCCACCTTTATTTCTTAAGAGTAGGGAGAGTCTTTAGGTTTCAGTAAATAAATACACACATGAGGAATTATCTTCCAAATAAAACTGTGATTCCATACACTGCAGCCCCTCTGTATGTGGTCTCATCCTGCTGAATTCCTGGCCTGAAAAATAAAGTTCATTCATTCATTCATTCATTCATTCATTCATTCATTCATTCATTCAAATATATTTCAGATTTAGTCCTTGCCTATCTCACTCAAAGTGGGTTAATATTAGGAGTTAACTTATGGAACTAAATGGAGCTTCTTTCTAAATAGGCATGTTTAGTCTTACATTGTTAGGCTCCAGTTCAGTGGAGTAAGCCTAATCAAGCATATTGTTAATTATTTTTGAATAAACATGCATAGATTAGAAAGTATATTTTAAGGCTCTTTTTCATAGTTGTATGGGTTTTTTGTTTATTTGTTTTAAACTATGTTACCCAACTGCAATGGGTGTTGGAAGCCAACAAGATTTTCAGTAATGAAATTGCAAGCAGATATCCATGGTGATCACTTCTGACAACTCCAGGAAAAGCTAATTTTGATGGGTAAAAGGGTGGAAAAATACATTAATAAGGGAACAATTTTTTCCTTAACTTGTTTGCAGAGATAAAGTAATTGATATAGTTAATTTATTTACCTTATTCATGAAGCTGAATATGCCTCTTACGACAGGAATGAAATGTGTCTACAACTTTCTTTGATTCATTTCACTTTGAAAACTTGAAGTCCTTTAAGTCTCTTGTCATACATTTTCTTAGGTATGGCTGATTATTTTTTTCCTGATATGCAATCTGTTTCTATGGAGGATGAATTTGCAGAGTGCTGGTATGCCTACTTTTTTTTGTTTTTTGTTTTTTGAAGCATTTTGATTATAGAAAGTGCTGGAATTGTTAGTGATGTTTTGATTGACACTCTCAAACTAATTTAAAAAATGGTCCAAGTTTCTCTTAGAAAACATGGTCTTTTTGGAATAGGTTGAACTTCTCAGTCTACTTGGCAGACTAGTTTTGTCTTCCTGTCCAAGACTGGAATAGGAAAGATGGATGGGGAGAGGTTTCTACTGGGTTAGCTGAACTATGTCAAGAAGATAACCAGGCACCCCCTGCATTTGGTCTCATGTATTCTATTCCTAGTCAAGAATTTACCATAAGCCACTCATGTTAAAGGTCAAATTGGGTAAACAAAGAAGCAAAATGAAGAGTGGTAATTCTTCAATTCTTGGTAATTCAATCAATTCTTTTTTTGGGGGGGGGCTAATAGCCCCAAAGATATAATCAACTTTGGACACACTAGTGGATGATCTTTGTCAGAATCTGGATGCGGACTGTGAACCTGTCTTAGATTTCTCAGAGGCTTTCAGTACCATTAACCATAGTATACTTCTTGACTGGCTTCAAGAGCTGGGGCCACTGTTTACAGTAGTTTCATTCCTCTACCCTTGATGGTCAGTTCCAGTCAGTGGTGATAGAAGAGGTTAACTCAGTGACTGGTCCCTTGGGGGTGGGGCTACAGCGGTCAGTCCTGTCGCCCCTACCATTTGGTATTTATATGAAAACCCTGAGTGAGATTATCCATCAGTTCAAAATGCAGCACCATCAGTGTCCTGAAAATAGTCAGCTTTACATTACCTATTCTGGGTTTGGCTGGTAATGTAGGTGAATTTTTATCCTGGTGTTTGTAGGTTGTGAGGAACTGGATGGGACAGAGCAGGCTAAAATTGAATCCTAGCAAGTCACAATTATTGTTTGTTCATGAGGTTCTGCCTGCTCCAGAGCCTGTTGGTGGGGAAGCACTGCCCCTGAAGGAACAGGTCCATGACTTGAGGGTCCTCCTGAACTCATCTGCTGGTGCTAATCTATAAAGCCCTTTATGGCTTAGCATCAACCTTCTTCAGGACTGTGTTTACCAGCTTGAATTGAATTAGCCTGATCTATTCTATCTTGCTGGGAAAAGCAGCTGGTGAATCCTCACTTTTAGGAAGTGTGGGGTGCTGAGGCACAGAAGTGCTGCTTTTCTGTAGCACTGCTAGCCCTTTGAAATGGCTTCCCAGTGTAAGTTAGACAAGCCCTGACTTTAGTCATCTTCTGGAAGTAGTTGAGGATGTTGCTCTTCCAGACAGCCTTTGGGGCCTGACACCTGTCTTTTAGACTGTTCTGTTGGATTGTTTTTTGAAGTTTTGGTTTGTGTGCGTTATGATTTTGGACTTTATTGGATTATGGTGGTTTTAATTATTGTGAGACTGCCTAAGTTTGTTTGTTTGTTTGTTTATTTATTTAATCAAATTTATACACCACCCATCTCACTATATAAGTGACTCTTATAGAATCCTGTGTGAGTGCATCTGGGTCCAAATGCAAATAAACACATGAATAAATAAATGGAATTATTATTATACTAGAGCCAGTTTGGTCTAGTGGTTAAGGCAACGGGCTAGAAACCAGGAAACTGAGAGTTCTAGTCCCTCCTGAGGCATGAAAGCCGGCTGGCCAGTCACTCTCTCTCAGCCCAACTCACCTCACAGGGTTGTTGTTGTGGGAAAAATAGGAGGAGGAAGGAGTATTAGGTATGTTCGCTGCCTTGAGTTATTTATAAAAATAATAAAGGTGGGATAGAAAATAAAATAAAATAAATTATTAGTGATGGGAAAAATTATCTTGACTTATGTTGGAATTGTTTCATGTTTTTCACCACTTTTGGCCAAAATATCTGGAAAAGGTTAATATTTTCTGAAGTTTTCTAAGAAAACAAAAAAAGTAGGTTGATCTCGTTTTTTGCCTGTCCCATATGAGTCTGGCAGCATATAAATTTAATATATTATTATTATTATTATTATTATTATTATTATTATTATTATTCCCAACCAAGTGCCTTGAGTATTTTATTAAATAGAAAAGTGAGATACAAATAGAATGACTGAGTGAATGGATAAACCAAGGGGGGGAAAAGTCACAATACAGCTTAGGGCAGCTGATGGAATGACAAGCTGTCTGGAGAGCCATGTGCCTTAAGAAGAGCAGCAGGTGGCTGCTTTCCCCCAACTCGCTGCTTGACCCATTTACCTCTTGACCCACTCTGCCACCTGAACTGGCTCTTTGATTTTACTTAATAGTGGGGCCTTTACTGTGTTCGTTTGGTAGTATGGTCAAAAAAGCATGGCTCAGGATAGATTTGAACTGGTGATGTTTCAATTCATAACTCAAATGTAACTTTACAATCTGTTTGGATTCTTAAATGTTTATCTTGATGGGGAGGGCATTGGGAGTTTTCATCCTTGCAGGCTATGCAATGGGGGAGGTGTGGCTATCCAAGTTACTGTCTTCGATGTGATCCCTTTGATGATCCAAGTTACTGTCTTTGATGTGTTCCTTTCCGAACTTCTGGAAGATGAAAAATATGCTTGGAAATGGATTTTGTCTAAAGTGAAATATCAATAGAAGCTTCTGTTGGAATGAACCATCTGAGAATGTCTAAGGATTAATAGTAATAATGGTTGTTTTATTTTTTCCAGCTATAATAAGATAATTTGCTGTCAGGATGTCCTGTGTTGAGGTTGCATCTCAACAGCATCATAAACTTCAGATTTTATTTCTTACAGTAAGTTTAGAACTGAAGAATTGGCATCCCAATGCAAAATGTATGTGTAGATTATTATTTAGAACAGGCAGCCAGGTGTGTAAATTGCTTCTTTCAAAGCAGAAATTATATACACAGAGTGACCTTGAAGGTATGAGGCCACTTTATGTGTATTATTCAGAGAAAAGCCACCATTTCTACCCATGGATAACCTTCACAGAAATAATTTCTGTGTCTTATACTTCGAATCATTTGCTGTGTACAAAATATAGTGCAGGAAGGGAAATGTGGTTAAAGGAACTGCAATACATTTTAAAATCAGTTGTAAAAACTGCTTTGGGCATGTTCATGGAATCCAAAGAAAAATATCCTTGTGTTCCTGCCTCCACCCCAAGATTTTTATATAATCTGAAATTTTAAATGTATATAACATGTTCATACTATGGAATTGGCTATACATTATCATCTATCATATAAATGCAAAGTGAAACTGTAGCTCCACGTGGGAGAAGAGAAGATTGTCTTCTCTGGGTTTCTCTTGTATGTGTGGGAGCGATGGAAGAAAAAGAGAGAGAGAATAGTGGTGGGGTGGAGGAACTGAAATGGAGAGGGCATTTTCATGGGCATAAAGAACTTCACAAAACATGTTTCCTAGGGCAGCTTTACTCTGACAGCACCATTAGAACATACACGTGACCAATTTATTAATGACCTTTTGCTGTATGTCACATACCTTGCAAGATAGCAAATAAAGATGGTTTAGTGGGTGAATTAATTCAGACTTAACTTGGTTTCTTCAGTTGTGCTAAGACTACCTGGCTCAGAATTCCCACCCAGGACGTCATGTCATGTGGGAATTCTGGGTACATCAAGACAATGAACTTGCAAGATCTTCAACATCTGTTGAATTCTGAGCTCTCTGCATATTTTGATGTCCAGGCGTACCAATATCTTTCTCTTATCACTCTTCCTTTGAATGGCAATTATTTGTCTACTAAAGCATATATATTGCAACTCCCCCCTGTAAATATTTGTGCTATCATGGCTTCCTTAGTTATAGCTTTTCTTTAGGGCAAATTTGGATGCTGACAACATCTGTTTTCTTTCTGGTTTGCTCATTAATAATTCAGAACTCCCTTATTTGCACACACATATTTCTACAAACTGGAACATAGCAATTATTTCTAGGTGGCTGTTCTTTTTTTTTTTCAATCCTAGATGCTATCTTATTCCTCTTGAGGAATATCCATATTAATGTATTAAAAACATTCAGTTTACAAAAATCACCCTGCCTAATCACTGTGACCTAGATAATAATGGACAAATGCATTTTGTAGCATATTTTAAGAACATCATTCAGTACTTAGCAACAGCCACTAATTTGACTTCCTAAGCTCTAGGGAGAATGATAAAGAATCAGGCTTGAGGAAAAGTGTCAGAAAATTGTGCAATTAAAATAGATTACGGGATAAAAGCATCTGTCTCAAATTTTGGAACAGTGGTGTGAAAATAAGCCACAGTGTGTTCTGTTGAATGTATTCAACCATGTTTGGAGTTATTCAACAATACAGCTTACATAATATTTGCATTCCAGCTTGGAATAAGTGGGTATGCTTTCAAGATAGTAGATGAAAAGCCAAGGATTAGCTTGCCCGGGGATTTAGCGAGGGTAGCAGACATGACAAGCTACCTTGCACCTTCTCATTTGAACTTTCCTTATAATTCATAAACAAAAAAACTTCACCTACTGCAATCCAGAGTGTCATTGCCATATTTTGCTGTACTAATAATTGTATTGTAACTGCAGTGGATCAGAATAAAGTCTTATTAAACTCCTATATGAGTTCATCTAAGGGTCTATAAAGAATCTTGATGTTTTGGGACAGCAAGGCTAGATACGGAAAGAATACTTCTGGATGATCATGGCATGATGAGGCCATAAAGTCAAATGCAAAAGTCAGATGTGTTGGTTTCCAACTGACTCTTGGTTGATCTTCCCTGTCTCTTGGTCTATTTTCAATCCAATCATTTAAACAGGCTATTTCAAATCAAATAGTTTATAAGCTTGACTCCCATATGGCAAAATTACAGCTGTAAAAACAAACTACTGTGTTGCTGCAGCTCATTAAGTATAGGAATCATCTTAGCAGATTTGTATTTTGCAGAAGCAGAAGATTGAATTTCAGATGATAGAAAAATCATGTATACATAATTAAGAACTGAACTTGGTTTCAACCATGCTACTTAGTCAGAGTAGTTGATACATTATTAGAGGATTATTGTATTACTCTAAAATGACTCATAGTTAAATAATGTGCTGTCATTAACATTCTTATAGCAGATGATATGAGTAAATTACATTTTGTTTACTTTACAAAGTCTGATATTAAAATGGAAGCAATACCAAAGAGAGTCATAAGTTTTTAAACATTTATTTCCTTCCAGTGTCTCTTTCTCTTTTTTTCTTTCTGTTGATATGAATTTTAAAAATGCTGTTGGAGACCAGGCAGCAAAAAATATTACTGCTGAATTAAATATTCATTTATCTATTGGCTTAATTCAACAAAATCAGAAGGTGCAAGCTTTGAACCATGTCTCTCCCTGTTAGAACTGTCTCAAAAAAGGGTCCTACTTCCCATCAGATGGCATTCCCTTTGATCTTGCCCCAATGGGCATGAATGGCTTTTTTCTCTAACATGCCTCAAAATACAGGTCTGTTAAATGAAGGCATTACATCCATGAATGGGAAATCTCAACTCTCAAATAGAAAATCTTTACAGGAAGATTCATGGCCAGCTCCACCCAGTCCAATGCAGCTTGGATTACCTGTACCTCACTACGCCTTTGATCCAGGTCCAAACTACCCCTACCTCCCTGTATTGCCAATCTTTAACTATAAAAAGGATCAGTTTACAGTAAGTTGCTGATGTTAACTCAGTCTGATTGGAGCTCATGTGCTTGTGCACTGGACCCAGTTGTCTAGCCAAGGGGACACGTCACAGTTGAGAGCTTTTTCCCCATCTAGTGTCTGTCCTCTGGCATCAACTACCAAATTTTAAAAAGGTGCTAAAATATTTCTACTTCATGGGCCTTTGTGGAGTTGGTTTAAGCATTAATGCTTTATACAGAAATGCACGGTTATTCATACAGATGTTGTCATTATTGTTCTAAAACATATAGTTCATTCAGATTACTGAGGCACTATCTTTTAGCTGTGATCTAAAACTAGAGTGTAGGGAATTATTGTATTAATTTCTTGATGTGATATTATTTTATTTTGTACTGGCCAAAACTGTAAGTGTTAAACTACTACTACTACTACTACTACAACCCCCACCAGTGCCATCACCACTACACTGCTGGTGAGAGTTGTCTGATCAATTGCTTCTCTTATTCAAAGTCTGCATCCCAGCTGTCTTGCCTTTCTTTTCAGTCCTTGGTTGGCCTTGGTTTTACAGCAACATGGATCCACTGCTAAGACAGGGTGGGTGTCAGTCGTTTGCATGGACCTGGTATGATGTAAACCATATAGATTGGCTGAAGGTGTTACCTTCTGGCTACCAGCAACCAACTGAGTCACTTGCGGGATGGAAAAGGAGTCATTTTGGCAGGAGATAGAACAGGCAAGAGCAGAAGCAGAGATCTTTGATCTTGCTGCACTATCTTCATGCACAGTCCTCTGTCTGGTACCATAGTGAGCTGTGAATGGGCAGGAGGGAATTTGCCTGTTCGTTCTAATTGCTTTATTAGCTTAAACAATAAATCAATTCAACATGTTGGTTGAAGGCTATAAATCAGACAAACGTACACGCAGTGAGAGTTTTTATCACAGAGTTCTTGTCTAAAAGAGGGTAAGAGACTTCACAGAAGTAGCTGAAGGAGATCAAGCCTGAGCCATTAGCGGATAATTGAAACATCTGGAGCTAGAGGAGTTTAAGGAACTCAGTCCAAGGGTCCTGGTTATCAGATCCACAGGGGAGGGAGCCAGGAAGAACTAAGAACTTGAAGTCAGCAGAAAGCAGGTTGAAAGTGAGAGAACTGTTTCCAGCAAGGAGGAAGATCTGAGGAATGTCCTTATATAGCAAGAGTCCCTGGCCTTGTTTGATAAATGGAGTTGACACAATTGCCTCTCAAGGATTTGCACTGTATGGCTCATTTTTACTGCCATCTTGTTTTAGGGCTCGGCACTTGGCCAAAGTGTGAATCCATCTGTCCATTATTGGACAGATTGCTGTACCAAACTCATTAGTCATGGAAACTGCCTCAGGTGGCTGAGTGCTCATTGGCTCCCTTGTTACAGGCCAGCAATCCATCAGGTTCTCCTCTTCAGTTTCAAAGTCTGACAAGTCCATGATATCCTATCAGTAATTTGTGAAGACTTTTCTGGTGACCCTCCTTCTCCTTGATGGTGGTTACTGCTAGGTGAATAGTCATAAAACCACTATTATCCATTATTTGATCATGGATGGGTTCTCTGACCTACTTGTCATCAGTGAGACTTGTTAGATGAACATTGGCTCACCTTCTTCGGATGGGTAGTTGGTGCTTCAATGGAATAGAGTGCAAAGTCAGTGAGGTGGAGTTGTCTTGCTGTTTCTATCTGCTTTGCATTGCAGATTGGTTTCTAAATCAGGTATGAGATTCTTTGAACCTCCTGGTGTCCTGCCAGGACAATGCAATGGTTATGTCATCTAAACTCCTATTTGAGTACCTCTACATTTAATAGAGTTTACCCCTGAATTGATCAGAATTTTATCAGACCTACTTGTGGAGTCTGTGAATTATGAATTTTGGGGAAACTGTGTCTTCCTTACAGTTCTTACAGAACATCAAAAAGAATACTCATACTTAGGGAGCATACCATAGATGTGATTTTGCAATAGATTTCTTAGTGGGTGAGTGCAGATTGACCATCTTGTCATGGATCAATCATTATCTACTGCAGTGTCTGGTCTGAGAAAACCCTGCTCTAATTGGATTCACCCAAGAAGCAAGTTAGATCTGGCAACTTTCAGCTTGCTCTGTGAGCCTTCAGGACTCCCAGCCTTTTGGCCAGTGTTCTACACCTGTTTCACCACAGCCATTGACCAATTGGTTCCCAAGTGGTTTCTAACCCAGGGATATCCTCATAGCTCACCCTTGTTCTGGTGATTTATTTGCTCCAGTGCTGATTGTGAATGCCTTATTGCATTTTGGTTGCAATATGTTAGGGTTCTTGTGATGGTAAAGAAGCTTTTCTTCTTATAAACACAACAAATAACCATCTAGAAGACTTCTTTAGAGATCTGCGCAGTATACTAAATTCAGTCTGTTGAATACCCCAAACACAGCTGTCCATTCAGTGCTTGAAAAATTTGCCTCCTTTGATGTTAAGGTCAGATTAGAACTTGCTTTCTTCTAGTTCTCATTACAGATTTGTATCTGGAGAACTGCAGAACTGGACCTACTTTGGTTGTTTTAGGCAAGACTCATTAACAAAACTGGATGGGATTCTGAGGCATCTCAGGTTGATCTTGCCTGCTTCAGCCTGCCTGACAGGTGATTGATTTATTCATGTGGATAGAGGATAGATTAATCCCTCTTTTAAGGATAGCTAGTTTCCTTGGTTTGGAATTGTTGGTGTACAGTCCCTAAGCAAGAGACCACATATTGATTCTTCTGTTTGCTCAAGTTGATCAGCAAATCTCTACCCCATCTCTACCCCATTTTTAGGGAAGTTAAATGTAAATGTGCTGCTTGAGAAGCTCAGGGCTGGTCTATCTGAATTGGATTTTTCAATCAATATCAGTCTGGGATTAAAACTGGGTGACTTCCTTTTGGCAGTGGACAAAGGCCATCTGTCAAACCTGTGCTGTCAGATCTATTGGTAGCATTTGATACAATTGTCCATGGATTGGCCAGGTTTTTGCTCAATTCCTATCCTATTGGAGGAGTAGATCTGGTTAGTAAAGATGAACAGTTCCATGGCCTTATCTCTGCAATGTTCTACAGGGTTCTCTTCTTTCATATTTAATTGTACATGCAACCATAGTCTTATTAAATTTCATGAGTTGTGGTAGCTGATGATATCCAGCTCTATATTTCTGTGGGTTCAGGTTTGGGTAGCATTGTGTCCATGCTGTTTCAGTGTTGGGCTGATGCTTGCACCTTAATGGCTGGGAGTGGCCTGAAGCTCAACACTGAGATAATTGATTTTCTGGTGAGAGGTAGGAAAGCAACTTGGAAAATGGACACAGGAGAATCAATCTAAAAATTGTGCCTGAGGGTCAAGACCCAGGTGTCAGCTTAAGGCAATCTGTTACCATGTCATCTCAGATGGGTGATGTGGTCTGAAGCTGATTCTGACGCAACTGCAGTAACTATGTGAGAGAAGTGTCCATATTAGTTCTTTAAATAAATAAATATGGCTCCACAATAGGGAATCTTCTGCTTCTCATTTTCAACTTTCATAGTTACTTTCTTTTATTAATGGCTATAGAATGGGACCATTTGCAGTCAAGCAGTTATCTTTACTGCCCTCCTCAGCTCCAAGTTGCTCCTCTGGAAAATTATATGAAATAGAAGGCACAGATTTTTTTACTATTTCCATTACCACGAAATATTGTCATATTTGTAAACTGCCCAGAGTCCCTCCTTAGGGGGGAAATGGGTGATGGTAAAATTTGACAAATAAAATAAATAACAAAATATTTAATGCATACTGATCAACACTGTAACATAGAATATATTTTCCTTTTAAACCAGATTGTTTGTGTTTAACACAAGGCCCCCAAGCTATACAATTTATTCTCAGTGTAACAGGCAGAAAAAAAACTGTAATATTTACATCATGTATTCCTCAAGGAAGACTCATCAATACTGCAGAAGTCTTATGCAGTTAATTACTTTGGCATCTTTTTATTCTGAAAAGATAGAATGCCTTCAGAATGATAGAATGGACCAGAAGAGACTTGGTAATTCAGACAGAATTATGGCAGTTGAGTTTTCTTCAACCAACCAGTGTTCTAATATAAAAAATTCTCAGCAACGCTGTAAAAAAAATCAAATATGCAACTGAAATGCATGATGCAGTTTTATGTCAGAATTCGAAACAAATAAATGAAACATTTTCTCACACCATTTACTTTCTTTGCCAAAAGTTTTCATATCTTGTGGAAGCTTTCCATATTAGTAATTACATATGCTGCTAATTAACATGGAGCTGATTTCTTCTTAAGGATCATCCCAATTTCCTGAACCAGCATCTGTTTGGAAATCTTAATAGATGGTAAATGCCACCACAGGGAGAAATTTGCTGGTATTAATACTGAAAAGATTTCCTGAATCTTTCCTCCTGTCAAATCGATGATAATAATCTGTACTTGCGTGGCACTATTCCTGCACTAATTTTATATATGATTATAGCTTTTCCTATACCTCTTTGGTTTTGAAATGCAATTGTATTTATCTGCCAGTAGTAATATTCTCCTTATGTTTCACACAGTAAACACTGTTGGAGGAGTGCCCTGTTAGTCTATGGTAGCTAAAAATCAGAAATCGTCTGCTAACACCTTTTAAGATTAACCAAGTTTATAATATGGGATAAGTGTTTATGAGCTGCAGTTAATTTCATCTGCTAATTCATCACTTCACGTGGCAACTTGTTTGCCACTGACTGCCAGCTCCTACAGTCAGGAAGTTCTTCCTGTCCAGCCTAAATCTCTTTTTTATTAAAAACCCCTTGGCTCTGGTCCTGTTCTCTGGAGCACTAGAGAGTAAATCTACTCCTCCTTCTGTGTAATATCTAAAGACTGCTCTCATACCTCCCTTTAGTGATCTTTTCTTTAGGCCAAACATACCCAGATCCTTTTACCATTCCACGTAGGGCTTGGTTTCCATACCCCTCACCTCTGGACTCACTGCAATTTGTCCCTGCCCTTTTTGAACTGTGGCGCTCAGTGGGGACCAACCAGAGTAGAGTTAGAGGATAACAACAACTTCCTGCAGTCTGGCCTCTATGCTGATGTTACTGCAACCCAAGATAGGTTAGGGCAGTGTTTCTCAACTTTGGGAACTTTAAGATGTGTGGACTTCAACTCCCAGAATTACCCAGCCACCATGAGAGTTGAAATCCACAGATCTTAAAGTTCCCAAAATTGAGAAATACTGCGTTAGGGTATTTAATTATTGTGTTAATTTTCATATGTGTGCGTGCATATGTAACACTGGGCCTATATATAACAACCACCACCTTTGGCTGTTTTTTTACTTCAGAATTAGTTCTGCTTCTTCAATCACATTATATTAGCAAAAATGCATTGAAAGAAAGAAAGTGTGTGTGTGTGTGTGTGTGTGTGCTTGCAGTGGGGCTGTGGAAACTGTTAGATTCAGGTGCTCTGGAGCACAGAGGAGTGCAGTTGTGTGATCTCTGTTGCTGTAAGGAGTTGCAGACAGGTGCTTCATGAGCACCCTGCATACTTCAAAGCATCTTTTCTGCCTCTGGTCCTGAGGCACTACCCAGCTTTATTAAATACTTCATATGATCAGTATTCCAGTAAAAAAAAAAAAAAAGCAGTAATCCAGCTCTAAGCCTGTAGGTAATATTAACTGTTGCTACTGCTCGAGAAGTGTGGCAGGCATGGAATATTTCATTGATGAAAGATGCAGTAAATTAGTGTACTTTCAGAGTTAGTATTTCAGAGACATGAAATATGCATATATTACCAGTGCAATCTTCATTCATTTTATGAAGAAGGGAAAGTGTATACTTAATATAATGGGATTCCTGGAAGGCTACAGCCGACATTGTCTGTTAGAAGGGTAATCACCTTATTTTCTTACTCCCAGTCTTATTAAGTCTGTTCTTTCCTTTGTCTCTGCTTGCCTAGCATCCATTAAAGTTATTCCTTGAAGGTCATATTTTATCCCGATGAGTTATCTATGTCTTGCATACCTTGAGCATTGTACTATTGCTTTTGATGATATCTCAGTTATTGATTATCCCTGATAGTGGCCACTCATGGTTTATATTATTTTTATCTTAATTTACTTATTTTATTATTTTTAATTGTGACTTGTACCAGGATATTTGCTTTTGTTATTATTTAACTATGATACCTTTTTTCACTTCAGAGCAGTCTGGCTGGAAGTCACACTCATCCATATTTGCACTCCCATGCACTTACAGTACATGTGCTCACATGCACGAGGGTCCTTATAACCTTCCTTCCTCAATCACATCATGAATGAACTGGAAGATACAAAGCTGTTTCTATTGACTGAAATTACTTCCTGTCTCCATCCAATGGGGGAAGGACACAGTTTAGAGCAGCCTTTCTCAGCCTTTTGACCCTTGAGGAACCCTTGAAATATTTTTCAGGCCTCGGGGAACCCCTGCACATTCAGGCTCAAATATAGGCCACAAGTTACAAAATTATTATATTCATTTCATGTGTAGGCCTGTATATATGTATTAACAGTATTCTTACACTGAAAATAAAGAATGAAACTTACCTCTTTAATGTGAAGTTGCCTGAATTCGAAATAACTTTTTAAATAAATTGTGATCTCCCAGGGAACCCCTTGTGACCTCTCACAGAACCCTAGGATTTCATGGAACCCTGGTTGAGAAACCCTGGTTTAGAGTGAGTTGCAGTCTTGGTTACTGCCATGTTCTTTACAGCTTGTCACACAGTTATTTGGTGGAGTATGAGGAGCCTATTTTAAGGAGCAAGATATACATATCTTGTTATCTAGCTGACTTGCATTTTGAAGGAATTCAGGGAAACACCAGCAGGCCACAGAAGATCCCTTCAAAACCCACCAGCAACCAGTGCACTATGGATTGCACATTTCTGGCTTATGGGTTTTTTAATAACTACAGAAAGCTGCTGAGAAAAGCCAGCTAGAGTTTTCAGCCACATCCCTACAATGATGATACCCAGCTCTCTGATAATTTAAGGTGATTCTGGAAGCCTTCCCTTAACATCTAGCTGAAGTAAAGCATCTGATGTGAGCAAAACAATTCTAGCTGTCCTTGAAAAATGTATGAATGCTACTTGGCCTGTATCTGGCACAACGCTGAGGCCATGAGGGTTGTCCCCCAGGACTGAAAGAGGGTCTGTGTTATTACCTGTACATTGTCCTTATGGGAGGTGGCCCCAGAGCCATGAACATTGCACTCAGCCCGCCATTAATCACTGCAAGGTATCTAGATGATACACTTGGCTGTAATTTTGGCAGATGGATCACTCTTCATTTGCTTAATTCTGTACATGAAGTAGTTTAAATGCTGACTACATTGTAAACAATTAATTGATTAAATTTCACCAGCTGTTCTTTCCCCTCTGCTTAATCCCTGATAGCTCAGACATGTTATGGGACATAATAACAGACTGTTCAGAGAAGTTTCTTAAAAACTCATTATTACTGATATTCTTCCTGATGGCCTCTGGGAAGAAAGGGGCCCTGGGAGTAGGTAATGGATCTTGGAGGCTATAATATTTGCCTCTACCAGCAACAAGGGAGAGAAAAAAGCAAATATACCTTGTCTGGTACATAAGATACCAGTTCATCCATTGTTTTCCTACATCGTTTTCAGTCCCTTTGGGTGTTCTAGTGGTGATTACAGAATAATGTTGCCTTAATCTAAAACCTTATTTCCTTAAGATGTACATAACACTTCATTAAAATATCTGTTTCAGATTATGTCCAAACCTACCAGTGTCAATGTGTGATGTGAATCTTAGAAAATTGTTGTTTTAAAAATGGTAATTTCCCCTTCTTGGCTGTATTTTAAATTCCATGAACTGCATCTATCTTATCCTATCTGTCTATATTACTTTAGGCTGGGTAATAGCCTAATTAGAATAGGATTTGATTTAACACCCTGTCTACTTTGAATTTTTCTACTCACTGCCCACGTAAAGTAATTCTTAATTCTTCCATTTTCTTCTGGAGAACTTTGCACATAGCATGTGCAGCAGCACCTTTCAAGTAGCTGGCATAATTAGCTCTGTCAGTCTCAGCTGCCTCTTTCACTCTGCCCTTCTTTCAGTCTGGAAACTGAACACATATCTTTTCATTCAGGCTTTTTAAAGTGTCATGTATTTTATGGTGTAGAATTTTATGATTGATGATTTAAGTCACCCCAAATCATTGGAAGTAGGTGGCATCTGGTGCTGTTACTGAAAAGATGATGTCTTGAATAGCCATCATGTTAGGCTTTCTAAGTGGTGGGATATATAATGTTGATAATAAATTATAGGCAATATTATGTTACAGGTGATATTTCTTCAGTCATGCTAGCATGGAACCATTCAATGACTGGAAATTCTGCATTTCTTTGCTGAAATATTTATGGGCTTCCTTCCTGGATCAAATCTAATAAAATCAGTGGATAGATAGATGATAGACAGACAGACAGAAGATATACATATATACATATATAGACACAGACACTTACATACACACTTACATGCAACAGTACAAGATTAAAATGCCAGGATTCAGAAATACAAAGTAAATAATACATAAAAATATACTTCAGTCGCTTCAGACATTTCCAGAGGGACAAGAATAAAATATGAATGAAATAGCATAACCAATAGGGCTGTGCAAAGCATCCAAAACAAGTACTTTGCAACTTGGAAGAGGATGAACGAAATACCCTTCTTTGGAGTTTTGAAGCAGCCACGACTTTTGCAAGGTTCATGTGGGCTCCTTCAGAAGGTGGTCCAGGCTGTTTCTACATGCTAGAAGTAAGCAGTGAACCCATGGTTCTCAGACCAAAGTTGGCAATGATGGAAACACTCAGCAACTACCATCCTCAGGGCCACCAAATATTGTGCCAAGTCTGTTAATTTATGAAAAGGGTGGGAAGAAAATGCTATGGTCTTGAACCACTGAATTAGTAAATGACATTTAATCTGCTATGCTGGCAGTGGGCCATCAACTCTTTTCCATGGCTTCATTTTAGTCTGTCTGTCTAGATCCTTATCTGGACAAGCTGTTTCTGTGGCATTTCTGAGTTGTAGCCTAGGAAAGAAGTTTGGCTGTGTAAAATCAGGATTTTTTAAAAAAATAGTTTTTATTAAAAGATTTTACATATACAACAAGAAATACATTCAACAAAAATATAGTAAAGTAATGTGAAAAAGAAAAAGGAAAAGAAAAGAAGAAACAAAGAAAAAATGAGATAGAAAAAGAAAATAAAAGAACAGAAAACATGAATATATATATTCAATATCCTCTCTGCAGTTATATATACAATTCTAATCAAACTTCTCTCTCTAAGATTATAATTCCCTTCTTTCTATAATCTATTCTTTCTAATCATCAAAACCATGTCACAAAATCATTTTTTAATGCAAAAAGTCCATAAGGGGTTTCCAGTCCTTGATGAATGTCAATAATGACTTTTCTCTAATGAAAGAAATCAGTTTGGCGATCTCAGCAAGTTCTGTCAATTTCACTAACCATTCCTCTGTGGTGGGTAATGCCAGATCTTTCCATCTTTGTGCATATAATAATGTTGCCACAGTAATCATATATTGAAATAATCATATATTGAAATAACTGTGTATCCATCTGTCCTAAAAGGAAAAGTTCTGGTTTCAATTGAATATTAATCTTTAAAATCCTCTGTATCAATGTGTGTATCTGAATCAATTTTTTAGCTTTTTTACATGTCCACCAAGAATGACAGAATGTCCCTTCATGTTGTTCACATTTCCAACATACATTTGGAATGCCTTTATACATTCTAGATAATTTCTCTGGCGTCATGTACTAAGGATACATCATTTTATAAAAAAATTCCTTAAGATCATAACATAATGTAAATTTCAACCCTTCTGACCACATATTTTCCCATTGATCCATCTGTATATTATAACCAAAATTCTTAGCCTACTTTATCATACATTTTTTAACCTGTTCTTTGTCCATTTCAAATTTCAACGAAAGTTTATACCTTTTAGCATTTACATGGTCATCACTGGTACACAATTGCACTTCGAATTCTGTCTTACTTTGCTCCATACCATAAGTCTTTTTACCCATTTTAAATCTTTCTGATAACTATAAATGGGAAAACCACTGACAACTATATCCTTCTGCCATTTGTTGCTCTCTTGATTTAATTTTATATTCCCCTTGATGATTCTCCAGTAATTCCTGGTACGTTAACCATTTTTATTTGCCTGTTGTTTCTCTTCTGTAAAATGCTTCTTGTGCTGAGATCCATAGAGGTGTTTTCAGACATAGACTGGGTTTATATCTATTCCATATTCTCATAAAATGAGGAAATCTGATATTGGAGAGGCCTGGCTGGTGGAGCCTGACATAAAGTATATGTGGATGTACAGCTACTTTGCTTTGCATTTTGCTCAGCAAAATAGCCTGGCCACCAAATTTAATGGAACTGAAATTTAAATGTCTATACTTAGGCCCTTTTAGAAATGTTCCCAAATTCCAATTTAGGTAAATTGTGATAATAAATTTGCTTTTCTACATTACAATAGAAACTGAGCAGATTTCTTTATTTTATTTCTTTATTTCTTTATAAATTTATTCACCACCCATCTCCCCCTCATGGGGGACTCTGGGCAGTTTACAATAAAATGCAGTTAAAACTTAAAACCATTTCAGTATAACAATACAATAAAATAAGAATATAGTAAAATCTAAGTGGCAAGAGATTTTAATCAGTCCATGAGTGTAGGATGCCCCTCAAAATCACTTAGGGCACTAGCCATCCCCAGGTATAATTATTCCCCCTCCCATTCCAAGCCTGCTGGCAAAACCAGGTCTTTAGTTGTTTTCAGAAGTCCAGGAGCGAAGGGGGCTGTCAGACCTCTGGGGGAAGGATGTTCCAAAGGGCGGGAGCTACAGCAGAGGAGGCACTCTTAAGTTTCCTAATTTCATTAACTTCTGGTCAATGAATGCAGAACAGGACTCCAAAGCAGATTTCAGAAGCAGAGGAAGTTGGTGTAGTAGACATTTGAATGGGAAGAAAAAAATCACAGCAATTGTCAAGTTCTGGAAATTAAAATCACACTACTATTAATGTTTATTCATAGGCTCAAGAATTCAGTGTGATTTGATAGTGAATTAAATAAAAGAGTAAGTGACCAGCACCACATTGAATGATTTGGATATAGAGAGAGAAGGAGGAATGAATGGGTGAAGGGGAAGGAAAAGACTGATAAAGTCATATTTGGATGGACTTGATGAGATCCTCAAAAAGAGAAAGATGTCTTTAAGCTTCTAAGTACAAAAGCCAATGTATGAATCAATGTATAAAAGTGGTGGGAGTAAGAATTTTTGCAAAGAAAGGAACATATGGAGGGATATTGTGACTGTTGTTGGTATGAGCTTGATTTAGCTGTATTTCTTTTTCCTTTTTTTAATGACTTTTGCTCACTTTTCCTCACTTAATTTCTGCCCTTTGCCCAATGTTGCTTACCCAAAACGAAATATGATGCTGATATGTACAGTATGTGTGCATAATTTCTAGAGCAATGAACTTTTGAAAATGTAATTAGAAAAGCCTTGCCCAGATTGAGTAATGGCAATGCTATTCTGACTCCAAGAAGTTTGTCTATCTTTGTGATATTTTAAAAAAGAGCTGCAACTGTCTGTTCCTTAAAAATGTTGTCTGCTTAGAAAAATCTTTGCTTTATGATGCAGAAAACAGTGGAAATATAGTACATGCAGATAATATAATTCGAAGAGCAACCTCTGTGCTTAGAAAAAATGGAAGACATTTTAATAGTGGCCTGAGTAGGAGTTAATTAATATTATGAATTTACTTTAAAAGGCATTCAAATTTTTACCTAGGGTACATGCATTGTCTTTGCATTTCATTTATATGGAAAACTGTGCCTTGTTGCATCTGTATCTGGGTGTTTATTAACTCAGAATGGTTTCATTAGCTGATTATAATTAAATCTTTATGCAATAATGTACATATGCTGCTTCCACAGAATATGAAAAATGAAAGTTATTAAAGTTGCTATAACACTGGGAAGTGGGTTAATGTGCCATTTGCTATTCAGTTTGGTGCTGTTTCCTTTTGGGGGAAAAAAACTTGGCTGCATTCCATGCTTAGCCGAGCAACATAAATGTGGTATTTTCTATAGAACTGCTCATGTTTTGGCTTTACTAACAGTTTTGGGACTTGTTTAGATGAACCCTTACTTCAGAACAAGTAAAGAGAGATTGTGCTCCTTACTTTTTCTCTCTTAAGTTTCTTCAGTACGTACAGTGACATTATTGACCTCATGTGAAGATGTTGAAGAAGAACAACTTGATCACCTTGTTGGATGGAAAGTGAGATAAAAGTTTATAAAATCAATAAATTCAAAACCTAAAGAAATTATGCCCATGATCTCTATAGACTCTTTTCTAGTAGGCCATGATTATACAGTACATGGAGAGGTATGTTATTTATTCACAGTCACATATTACAACTGGCAGCAAATTAGATTCCAGGTACTGGCTTTCATCAATTACCAAGTCACCCTAATACCTTGAATCAAAATGAGTTCAGTTTCCTTTGAGATCAATTAGGAATGGAAAATGAACTTCGAATCACAGAGAAGTTCAGTTCAGTTTGGTCAAGATAAGCCTCCAAAATCTGGAGGTTAACTTTGAATGATTTTAATTCCAGAATTTAAGGGCCTTTTATATAACAGTGGGAAGAGATTTTCTTTAGTGATTTTAGAAGAAGTAGCATCTCATTCAATGCTTTTACTTTAGAAGTGCAAACAATGCCTTATACCATCAGGGTTTCAAGATCTTTTCTCTTGCTTGGTTTGCAGAACAAAGATAGACAATGCTGAAATCAAACCAGAGTTGTGGGCAGCCAAATCTCAATACTGATCTTCACCTCATATCCTGGGTAACTGTTGGAGCAGGAAAATGCTCTAAGAGTTAGGGTTGAGAGTATGATGAAGTTTGAATTCTGTTGACAAGGCAGAGAAATAACTGTTGATGGTCATCAAAGGTAACATGCAGTTAATTTTGCCTAAACTTGTTGGATGACACCTGCTATGAATGGAATCTTTTCTTTGAAAAAATGAAGGACCATAATTCATTCATAAGCCACCACCATTGCTTGTGGATCATCTTCAATCCCTGGTATCTTCAAATGCAGCTGGAAAATCTCCATCCTGAAACTCTGGAGAACTGCTAACTGTGACAATGCTACAGAACTAACTGGGCTGATGGGCTGACTCCGCCTCCAAAATATAATGCTAAAACTTAGGTATTTTTTCCCTCTGCTCCTTCTTCACTAAGGTCACAAAAGCTGCCTCATCCTTACTGAGAAAATATATGAAAGCATTCAATATAGGGCATGGAGGTAATTTTTAAAGTTTGTAGTGTTTTAAAAAGAATTACTTGTAAAAAATTTGCTCTGCTCCTTGCATTGTGTAAGTCAAGCCTGGGTGTAACATGCTAGATATCAAGCCTTCAAAGAAAATACCTTGGTTGTTGTTAAGAAAATGGAGATGTTCTTCACAGCAATGCTATTCTGCTCAGGACTTCCTACTATAGGGAAGAATTCATCATGACTTTCTCCTAATAGCTATATTTTTCCTACGGCACAGCCATATTTACTAGATCCCACTGGATGCTTCAGAAAGTTATGTTAGTGATGAATGAGAGACATTTCTCTAAAAAACATGCACTTTATACTTTGCTGCTGCTGTTGTCTGAGAATCATAGTTATTTTGCATTTTTCTTCTAAGAAAGTCTCATGAGTGCCAATAAACTGTATGATTGATTAAAACATCACCACTATACAAAATTGCTAAACATTTTTTTCTGTTGTGCCATTGATTTACTTATTTGTATTCCTTAGATCCAGCTTGTAAATAAGGTTAGCGCACAACTGCTAACCCGGAGAAGTAAAATTCTGCAGAATTGTCTTTTCATTTGTGTCTTGTTTTGCTGCTGTGACTGTAAATTCTGGATAACCAAACCACAGATGCAGGTTTTAAACTGCCAGGGCAAAGGTGAGCTCCATGAGCTAATTCAGAGTAGAAGATCAAAGTCAGTGAAAGAAACCTCCTGGCTTCTAACTCTGGGATTCCATTGAATCAAAGAGGCTTGGATAGCAAAAGGAGGAAGAGGAAGGAAAAGGACTTTTTCATCCTGGTCTCTGTGAGTCCCACATATGGGCTATGTGCCCACACTGAGCCCAGTTCAGAACTGTCTACAGCTCAGCAGGGCCAGATCCCAAAGAGCCCCTTGCATTTGTTTTGTGTTAGCATATTGCCCTTGATTGTCCTTCTCTTTTATTGAAATTCTTTATTCTTCTGGTTTTCTTCCCATTAAATTTTATTTAAATTATCTCAGCCTTTCTTCAAAAACCCTTAGAGTTATTTTCTCCTGTTGCAGACATCCAGCCTTTCTCCTTATAGCTCTAAGGGCCCCCTTGGACAGGCATAATTTTTTTTTTTTCTTAACTCAGTGATAGTCACACTGTAGACTTGTAAGCATCGCCAGGCTTTCGAAAATGGGAATCCATGAGGACATCACTTGGGAACAGCAGTTTAATCCCTTTTCCCCTTGCATTTGAAAAAGCAAAGCTTGCCTCTCTCTTTAGGATAAGAGCCAAGTGGCTTTCTGTCTTTATAGAGTGGGAATTCTCTTTTTCCTAACCTGTCAATAAAGCATTTCATGAAAAATCTAAGATGTATTTCACCATTCCCACCATGTCTGGCCTGGTACCTGATACTTACTCCCTCCATGCTCATGTCTTTTTTTTTTTTTTTTTTGTGCCTTCAAGTCAGTGTTGACTTCTGGCAACTGTCCCTGGGCAAGTTCTTGCAGTTTTCTTGGCAAGATTTTTCAGAAGTGGTTTGCCATTGCCTCCTTCCTAGGGCTGAGAAGGGGGACTGGCCCAAGGTTGGCTTTGTGCCTAAGGTGGGACTGAGGGCAATACTAAAAGCGAGAATACTCTGTATGATCTAGCTGGGTCAATGACTGGGACATAGTACCATCACCCTAAGCCATGTGCAGGTGTGGGATAAGGAAGCAGGGTTGTAAAGCACAGGTGTCCAACCTTTTGGCTGCCCTGGGCCACACTGAGTGAAGAGGAATTGTCTTGGGCCACACATAAAATATTTATAATATAGTCAATGTATATAAGTAATAAACTTTTATATTTTATAAAAATATATTAAAAAATCATTTTTAAAATATTTTTATTATAAAATTAAAAAAAAAGAGGGCAACATAAAACTAGTGGGATATTTGACCTTGTTTTTGTGAAACTAATGCATCAGTGTCTGGTTTGATGAAAGTGGTTGCAATTCTCACTGAGTTCTCAAGGTGCTTGTCAGAAATTTTAATTCTAATTTTTCTCTTTGTGTGCTTCATCCTTGAAAACAGGCACTCACAAATGCACCTGCTGCCAAAAAGCGATGTCATGAATAAGCGTGATTGTGAAGCAAGGGATATTTTTCTCTGGGAAGATAGGTCTTATAAAAGTCCAGTAGAGAGACATGATCAAATTTTTCTTTGAGTTGAATGTCTGACTGCAACTCTGTGCATTCCATTTGAAAATTCGGAGGCAATGTAGTTATGTCGACTGAAAATGGAGTTGAAAATATACCAATATATTGATTATTTTTCTGGAAATCTTGAAACCTGTTCTCAAATTCCAGTATCAAACCGAAAAGCAAGGCTGCATATTTCTCACTGTTCACAGGACTGTATTTAGCCAACATATAAAAATGTATAAAATCATTTTCCATTACTTGAGCTTGCCATACTTTAAGTTTCATTTCAAACGCTGTTATGGTTTGAAACATTGCAGTGATAAGTTGGTTTTCACCTTGAAGAAGCATGTTTAACTCATTTAAATGAGCAGTCAAATCCACCAATAATGCTAAATCTGTGAGCCATTTTTCATCTTCAAGTTCTGGCAAAATTTTCTTTGCATTATTAGCTGTTCAGGGCCTCATGTGGCCTGTGGGCCACGGGTTGGACAAACCTGTTGTAAAGGGTCACTCAAAGGTTTTTCTTTCAAGCCTTTCATCTGCAAATATATCTGCAGATTATCTTTGGAACATCTAGTTTTCTGGCATACTTATTCTCAGTCAGGACCTCTGATGGTCTTAAGTACTCTTGTGACATGTCGCTTTATTTTATAAGGGTTTTTTTTTTCAAAAAAAGTTTTAAGTTTAAATAATGACATTATTGTAGCTTCCACTGTCACAGGTATGGTCTAAACTAGCAGGCATGCAGTATAGACTTCAGGTCATCTTGATAGAAGAGCATAGATTTCTATCATAAGAAATTCTGCAACTTCCTTTATTCTAGATTTTTTAGCAATATCAGAGTTCAGTAATTATCTGAATGAGAGCAATGCTCTAGGAACTATGTCTGACAAGTCACTATCATATTTTTTGACAAAAGCTCTCCAGTTGACATCAGGGTTGAGGGCTATAGGGCCTAAAATATAGGAACTACATTATTCAGGCCTGCAATCTATGCTTTATTTGATAGATTGCTATGTCTGGTAAATAACATGTTCTCTCAGAATTGGTCTGTGGAATTGGCAAATGGTGATCTTTGATCTTCACAAAGAACACCATGAGACTTCTTCACTCATGGCACACAATAATCTTGAAATTCTTGAGCTATATTGCAAAAACCTAGACAACAAATTGAAAGCAGCTGGTATGGGAAAAGCTCTGTGGTGTACAAATAAGTATTAAATCTTTTTAAAAAAAACATGAAACTAGTGGCAGACCACACTTTTTGTGGGGCGTGGGGGAGAGTTGTAGCTGCCACCAAAAACCTTGATGGAGGCTCAGGTGTTCATAGTTCTGTATCACTATTCAATAAACCACATATTGTAGTTGATGGCTTAGCACCCATCCAACTGTGGCTTATTCATTAAGCCACAGTCAAACAAGCCATAATTTAATGTCATATGAGAACTCAGTCATAGTTTCTAGCAAATAATCTTGTTATTTCTGTTAGATGCAATTTAAAAGATGAAAGAACTACACAGTCTCTCTCTCTCTCTCTCTCTCTCAATGCTGGTTGGACATATTGTGCCTAAAGGAGGAAGGCACATCTCTCATTCTAAAGAAAAGCTTCTTCCCACCCAGGATAAGCCTGACCTTTTGCCCTGAGGCGACTGAACATGGACAAGCCTGCAAATGCCAGCTGCCTGGCTAGCCTGCATGATTGCAATGTTGGCAACCTTCCTCCAGTGCATCCCCCTTCTGGAGATTTTATTTATATAACAGTATTTTTAAGCCTTCCCATTCCATACAGACTCTGGGCAGTGTACAACAGTTAAAAATCAGTACAATAACAGCAAAGCAATTCAATAATCTTGATGCTTTACAAACTGTGATCATTGCTCAAACAGATCTAGGGGCCTAAGGCTTATGGAATACTACCAGTTAAAGTCACTTAGAAGCTTGTGACTCCTGCAATTATGTGAATCACAGACACTGGAATGAATGAAGGAAGGAAGGAAGGAAGGAAGGAAGGAAAATGGATCGTCCACCTGTAACATCAGTTACCTAAGTAGTTATCAATGAGGAAGTCATACAAACTTTTACCATACTTGGTCTCAGATGATCTCACTGTTAGTTTCAATCTCCTGTGTCAGTCTTAGGAACTGAAGGTGTTCAGTGGGACTTTATTTCATTACATGGTGTCATGAGTAAGGATGGCGAGCAGGGGGCTCCCATCCAGACTGTTAAGCGCATGCGTAGCACTGAGGAATTGGTCAGCCATTCAAAGAGACACAGATCGGGACCGCCTTAACCTTTGGGGTTTATATGTCTGGGTTTTTCCCACGCTTCTTCAGTTTGTTAGGATTGATGTCCTAACAGCCAGGAAACACGCTGAGACAAGGAACTGGTCCCTAATGTTTATTGCTAGTACATAACAGGAATCCTAACAAACTGAAGAAGCGTGGGAAAAACCCAGACATATAAACCCCAAAGGTTAAGGCGGTCCCGATCTGTGTCTCTTTGAATGGCTGACCAATTCCTCAGTGCTACGCATGCGCTTAACAGTCTGGATGGGAGCCCCCTGCTCGCCATCCTTACTCATGACACATGGTATGTATGGAGGATGGGGATTCCAGCAAACAACTCTGAAAGCTGCAAAAATTTCTGAAGAAGGCTCTGTTCAGGCACCACATATAAATTTACAAATGACCATTCACAGAACTGCTGTTACAGATAAGTAACTAGTTCTTCCCTCTCAGATCTAACTTTGTTACTTAGAAGAATTATATAAAAAAATGCATTAAGGGTGAAAATGCATTAAGGGTGAATAATCTCATTATTTTTTAATGGCAGGTATTTACATCTGGTATTCACTGTAGAAAAGGTGGTACTTTTCTGAAGTTTTGCACCATGATTTCCAGAATCTCTTGCTAGTGAACATGCTGGCTGGGACTATCTGAAGGGCACAAGATTCATAGAATCAGGGAATCAATTAAATTGAAGTATTAGAATTGGCCATTTATGTCATCATGCTCAAATCTTCCTCAGTGCAAGAAGTGAAATCCACAACAAAAGAGTATCCTGTTTAAGAGGATTCTCACACTGATAATGTGGCTAGCAACAATTATGTCAACAAAACCCAGATACAGACTGGCCTACTGTCTCAGAAGATATGGCATTTTCCCTGTTACAATAAAAGACAGGATAAAGGAAGCTTTTTCTTCTCCCTGGGGGAAGAGCCAGGTCTTCATGGCTCTTTGGAAGGGTAGGAGGGTAGGGGCCCTCTGGATATCATGGGAGAGGCTGTTCCATAGGACAGGTACCACTGTGGAGAAGCCATGCCTCCTAGGCCCACTATATGACATTGTTTAATAAAGTGGTGCAGGAGCATGCCCACCCTATCTGATCTGGTGGGATGGGCAGATACCTTCAGGAAGAGGTGGTCCTGGCCTCATGCCATTCAGGGCTTTAAAGGTGGTAACTTTAGCACAACACATCAAAACAAAAATCAAAACCCTAGTGCAATTTTCTGGCTAGACCTATTTACTTATTTCACCAAAAATTGAAGTTTCCTGAAGCAAAGCTCTTCTACTTCCTTTTCTGAACCTTTCTAACTCCTTGGAGACTCCAGGATTTCATCAGAGGCTATGGAAAACAATGATATTCCTGTCCTCTTCTCATCCTCAGGCCTCATTCTTCTCCACTGAGTAAAGAATTATAGCCTTAGTTTCATCAGATGTGAGTAGATACAAAACCTGAGAAGAATACAGTTAAATCATACTTAGTATAGATACTTGACTTGTGTTCACTGATTTCAATGTAACTTTTTTTAATATGAAAACCTGAAGAGAGATGGTCACAATTAGATTAATGCCAGATATAAGTACATTTAGAGATATTACTTTATTTTGTACCATTTTTGGAAACTAAATGAAAACAATTCATTAGTGGATCTAGATATTTTCATGTATACAGAAATGAATGATTAATCATAGTCGTGTAAATTTTCTATTTGCAGAATACAGCAGATTTCTTCAAACTAATAGTGAATTATTATGAGATTAATTTCCAAGGGAAGGACTTCAATAAGCAAGCCCCAATAACTGCTTATATAGTGCAAGGTCTTCAGTGTTGACTTTTATTTTGGTATGAGGCTGAAATAATTGAGGAACTCAGTGAACTTTCATAGGAAAAAGTATTCCATTCAGCATGGGCATTTCCACTAATGGGACCATTCCCCTTGTCCTGAAAGATATCTGTGCAACATCTTTAAAAGACAAGCCAGGCAATTGAAATTGACAATCTGGATCATTTCAAAGGTGCAAAGCACACCAGTTTTTGCTCATCTTGAGTCTCAGAGGAAGCGTTAGAAGGCTCAGTCCTAGAACCGAGGCTATTCAATATTTTTATAAGGTAATTTGAGTATTGGCATAGAATGGATGTTTATGCAATGCACAGATGACATAAACCTGGGAAGGATAGCTAACATCATGGAAGATGAAATCAAGGTCCAAAATAATTTTGATGGCCTGGAATATGGAACCCAAGCCAACACTATGAAATTCAACAGAGATAAATATAATTCCTGCATTTAAGGATCTGAAGCACAGTATGTGATGATCATGCAGAGTTTATGAAGGCTTAGCTGATCGTGAGCTGAATGTGGACCAATAATAAAATGCAGATGTTAGTAAAACTAATAGTATGCATTAACAAAAGCACAGTGTCCAGTACATGGAATAAATATTTTTGCCTTTTTCTGCATTAATCAGCATGTGAACAATGCTCTATCTAATTCTGGGAGTCAGATTTTAAGAAACGTATAGCGCCAAGAGGCAGTACATGACTGGTTTCATCCTTATTAGGAATCTTCAGACACACGTAATCAGATATTATTATGTGGGGTTCAAACCCTCTAACAGGAATTGAACTCACAGACCTTTGTACTTTAGATGATTGCATACAATGCATTGGCTTTAGAAGCTATCCAGGTGCTGGCAGTCAGTGGTTGCAGGAAGGGACACATAGAAGCTCTTCAAATAAGATATACAGTCTACCTTCCTTTGGGCTCTCAGAGCAGAGAGATATAGAGGTTCCCCCAGATATTAGATTAGCTCCCATCCTGTTGGTCTTTTCTAAAGCCTTGAAGACTTGCATGTGTCCCTGGGCAGGAGGTCAGGATGTGTGGCAGAGCCCATGAGATGTTATGTTGATAGTTGCTTGCAACTTTATCTCAGCTGCCAATCACTGTATGAATTTGTTGTCATATTGCTTTTACGCTGTGTTTTGAACTGTTGTTAGCCACCCAGAGTCATGATAATGAGATGGGCAGCCATATAAATTGAAATAGATAGATAGATAGATAGATAGATAGATAGATAGATAGATAGATAGATAGATAGATAGATAGATGTTGCATTATGTCACACCCCCATGCAAAGGATTTTCCATGACTTCTGCCCCTCTTCTTGGAGTGGGGGGAAATTTCTCTATATTTTCCACAGTGTATATCCTGTTTGGTGTTTTCAGTTACAGTGACCCCCCCGGAGGCAGTATGTGATCAGTTTCATCCTTATGAGGAATCTTCAGATGTCATTCTATGGGGATCAAGCCCTCTACTGGGATTCAACTCATGGACCTTTGCATTTTAGATAACTATATGCAGTGCATTGGCTTTAGGAGCTATCCAGGTTCTGGGACTCAGTACTCAGGAAGAGATACATAGAAGAAAATTTGAATGTTAGAAAAAAACCCATATGTGAGGTTATGACATAATGTAACATCTATATCTCTCTTCTCTGAGTGCTTAAAGGAAGGTGGACTATATATACCATTTAATAGATTTTAAGAAAGACACTGAAGATGGGATGTAGCCAGAGAAAAGTGACCAGGATGGAAAGAGGAATGGAAATTTCATTCAGTAAAGAACAGTTGAAATAAATGGTTGTGTGTAACACGGAGGTGTGGGTATTGCAAGGAGATATGAGAATTGTCATGCATACAATATAGCAGGCTCATTCTCAGTAGCTTCAGAAATCAAAATTAGAATCAATGGCTGGAGTTCCAAGGAAGCAATTTTTGGCTAAATATTAGAAGAACTAATGGCTGGAATTTTAGGGAAGCAATTTTAGCTAAATAGGAGAAATTTCTTGGGGGTAGGTTATTCAACAATAATCAGGCTACTTCTGGAAATAATGGCTTCTCCTTCCTGGGAAGTATTAATGGAACTTTAGCTCAGTCCTGCATTTAACACGGTTGACTGAGATGACTTTCAAGGTCCTTTCTGATTCCATAATTGTTCATATATCATGAAATGATAAGGCTGTCTCTCTGCTGAGTGACCAATTTAGCAAAAACTCTGTGTAGTTAATCATATAAAACCTCTCTTTTCTGCATAATGGTTCTGAGCTTAGTGCAAAACCTTTCAGAAATTCTGTCTTTCCAAGTTTCTCTGGGATCAAGACTGAAACCACTTAACCTTCACCTTCAGAACACTCCAAGATTGCTTATGTCAAATTGTCTAGTGTCCACCAGCGCCAGCATCAGCAGACAGATGTTTCAATCAGCTTCTTAGCACACTTTTGAGAGAATTTAATTTACATTAAATGCAGGGAAAGTAAAGCAACTGTCTCTGGTGTTTCAGACTGTTCTTCAAAAGAAGCTCAGTTAGAGATGGAAATCACTGCATAAACTCATGGGAATGAAATTGTGTGAACACGTATGCGATGTGTGGAAAATTATCTTTTTTTCAGAGGATATGGGAGGCCCTCTAGCAAAGACTTGACAACATTAATTTTTAAACAAAATAATCCAGAATTGTTACTGTCATAATTAATAAGCATTATTTAATGTAGGGACAGGCAAACATTTTGGAGCAGTGGGTCTATCTAGAATTTTGAGGGCACTCTTATAAAATAGCTTTTGCTAGGAGGGAGTGCTTTCCTGTTCACAAAATAGTATGTTTAGTCATAAATTACCCATTTACCAGAAGGCTGCCTTCCTTCCTCTCCTTTTAGTGACCCAAGTCATTCTCTATCAACCCAGTTTTTGTCTTTCTTTTTTGTCCCTCTCTCTTATTTTCTCTCATTTTTCCTAAATAGATGAACATTTCCCAACAAAGCACCATACACTATTTTTATTTGCTAAGAATGTCTAAGAGGTGCATGTGGGTTGAGATAGTACAGGCTGATCCTTTGCTTTGCAGCATGCTGCTTTCCATTTGATTTCTTTTCTTTTTTTATATTAATCAGAATAATCTAAAACAAAATTAAAAGTCTGGTGGGGCAGGGATCTTGGCAGGTGCCAAGTGAGATGTCTATGAGCAGTATGCTGCCCACACCTGCTTTTAGCCAAAGTGCAAATGGCATGTTGGACTTTGACATGTTATGCATGGCTTACGCTCATATTTATAATCATAGAGAAAGTAGCAATAGTCCCAAATCGACACGGGAAGCACTGAAATCTCTGCCAGCTATCCAGTTCCAAGATTTGAATAAAAGCTGTGAGTTGTTTGGCCAGGCATTGCCAACTTACAAAGCACAGTAGTTCCCACCACTCTTTCTAGATCCAAGCAGAGCATTGTCGTCAAATTCATACCTGGGTAAAATGCAACTTCAGCTCTATAATGAATGGCAGGCCACAGATTTTGGCTTGACTAATACAGCCTGCCAAAAACCTTTGTGGTAATCTGAGCACGATTCACAGTGTTGATTAAGGGAACACTGAGAGGAAAAAAACTTGCCTACAAAGCTTGTGGTAAATTTTATAGGCCAGTGATAATAGCTGACATTGTGTGTCAACAGTGACTCCTTGATTTAAGTCCCATATAACTTGGACACAGCATTACAGACTTTATCAAGTTTTTGTTTTAAAGCAAAGTCATACTCACGTGTAACTAAATGTGTCCAGTCCAAATTTATAAGAGCAATACTTGCAGTTCTAAGATGCATCAAGAATGCTGTTTTATGGTTAGAGACAAGTTTGGTTGCTGTGGGTGCCAGAGTTTCTGGCTGAAACTGATTTTTTTCTCCTGTGGGTCTGGCTCCACTGGTTCTCAGAGAGCGTTTTAAATCAACCTGGCTAACAAAAGCTAATAGCAAACTCCAGTCCTTAGGACTCTCTTTGGAGAGCCTCTGTCCGTTAGGGCTTGAAAATGCCAGGAGTCATCTTAAACAATGTATCTGGAATATTGACTTTCAAACCAGTTTAAGCCTAGTATCCAATCCTACAGTTTATGGATTCTTCCCAAATGGGCGTGTGCCATCATCTGATCTCTCTTCAGTTCTAATTCTGAAATTTTGTTGGGCTTTCACCTCAGCCAGGTTGGATGCACTGCTCTCCACAGTGCTCTGGGGGTGATATAAAAACATCCTTTTCAGCAGCGCTTATGTCCATGCGGAGATGGCTCTGTGGAATCCCTAAGCCATATGCTCCTTTGTTGCTCTCTCTATAGGGAATCAAGGAAGATGTATATTTATCTCATTTTAAAGAACTGTCCTGGTAGTTCCTGAAAGCACAATGTCTATTTGTCACTGCTCCTATATGACCAGGACCCTGAAATATCTTTCCAGGTTGCCCAATTTTGGGCTATCATTTGTTGTATCCGTCCTACCTACGGTTGAAGTTTAGCACAAATTTTGGTGATTGGTAATTTTATTGCTTTTTAAAAAAAGTTTTATTAATAATTACAGGTCTGTGTATTTTATTGTTGTGCTTTCTGGCCCCAAAGCCATAATAAAGGCTTGATTTGATTACTCATGTGTAACTAATTTTTAGCCATGCTATGGAGTTTCCCACTTTTTGGGGAAGTGGAAAATCAAAACTGAAATGAAGACTCGGAGCACTGTTTTTCTTTTGATAGAAATTGTGTTAAACCTCAGCCTTTTCCAACAGAACACGGAGTACACAAAATTGGTGGCAAGCCAAGGGTAGCATCTGCACTTACATTCTGTGAATTAGCAAACAATCTGTTGCTAGATGAAATAGATGCATATTCCACATCAAGCTTTCTGAACACCCTGTAGTACTTTCAAAGCCATTTCATTCCCATTTCCAGTAATCACACTTTATTTATTTGGCCAAGAAACGTATATTCTGTCTTTCTGTTTGCTTAGCCAAGATGGCTAATCAAATCAAAGTTGCATAAAGAACATTTCTCTCGCACTACACGGGGAGCTGTCTCATAGCAGGTTAGGCAATTTGTCTGCCTAGTCCAATTTTATCTCTTCTGACTGGCAGTGCCATCAGGCAAGCAGGACTTTTGCTCCTATCACCTGCTCCTGGTTTCTTTGAACGCAAGATTCCGTGTAGTGAGGCTGAAACAGGCTCTATTACTGTCTTTAATGAAGATAGCCCTACCGTTAGGGCTATGGACTGAGATTACTACTGAAGAAAGTATTTCTTTAAGGGGTTGTTTTTTTTTTTTGGTTTTTTATATACTGTGGGCTTCCAGCCTGCAGGTCAAATGTCACTGGTTAACAAGAAAACTGGTAAATAAAAATTAAGATCAGCTACGGCTGGTTTACTAAAACAAACAAACAAACAAACAAAAGCAGCGTGATATGCCACTTCTAAAAAAGTGTGTGACATCATGGTGCACATACAAAAGGGATGGGTGTGACAGCGCAATGCTGCTTTTGTCAGACTGACCAGTTTGACATACACATGCTCACACACATGTGGATGCCGCTGATTAAAATTCAAGTAAAAAAAGAACCAAGTTATGAAATGTAAACATTCTTCAGCTGTTCAAAAATCATAGCCAAATATCACAACGACAACACACCCAAATCAATTAAGACAACGTTAAAAAGAGTATCAGCAATCAAAATCTGGCAGGAAGCTAAACATGGCTACTATACTGGAAAAACTTGGGAGTAAAAATATGTTTTTTTTCTCTTGAAAGTGTGACAAAGAAGAGGCTGCATGGATGGTTGGGGGAGGGAACTGGTGAGGGTTGACATGGCTACAGAGAAGTCTCTACTGCTGTTTGATTCTTTCCTAGGTGGCACACTTGGAAAGCCTTTGTTTGCAGAGCATAGGTCCTGGGAAGCTGCCCTTGGAGGAAGCTATTCCTTCAGATAGGACAGGTTTAAGCTGTACATGTAATAATCAGCACTATATTAACTTGCAAGACAACTGGGAGCCAAGTGGCTTAGCTTGCATACTTTGCTATGGGATAGCCCTGACCGAAGCCTGGAAGTGGCATTTTTGACTGGCTACAATTTCCTGATCAACTTCAAGGGCTTCCACACTCGGGGGCCACTGCAGTAGTTTAAATGGGAGATAAGCATTGCACAGAATGGTAGCCAGTTCAGCCCTTATCATGAAGCTGGCAAATCATCTGCAGGTAGAAATAGCTACTCCTAACCACCACACTGACCTGGCACTCAGGGACATGGTAGGATCTAGGAGCACCCCCAGACTGCTGACCTGATGCTTCAGTGGGAGAATATCCCCTCCTGGCATGGGGAAAGTCCCCTCAGGGTAGTTAAGAACTCCCTCAACCCCATTCTAATTTGATCCAGTTTGCTATTCAATCCAAACAGGAACCAAGGTGTTCTGATCCTGATGAATTAAAGGCAGGCTTGTGGAATTCACTAGTTTTGGATTCTTCCCCAGACTCATGCTCTTTCTCTGAAGATGAGACTTTTAAAGAGGGCATGACAATTGTCAGATTCACCTCATAATGCATCGCTATGTGGATGCATTCAGAGCAACACGTAAGACAGCTGACTGGATGATCAACAGTATTGCTGTTTTTGAGTGTAACAGAATGGTGCTGTCTGAAATACTCTGACCTCCTGTCATGTGATCTCCCAGACACACAAACTGAACTTGGAAGGCAATAAGCTCAGCCTGGGAAAATAGCAAGAAGCTGATAAGGGACTCACACTGAGGGATGATGAGAAAGGAAGTAGAATGAGTGGGCAGGAAAAAACAGTTGGAGCTGGAATTTTGGAAAGGAAGAGGAAGATGGCTAGTAACCCAATTTGGATTTAGGCATCTTTGCCTGCTGAAGATCTGCAGGTTCGAATGAGCACTGAAGAGTTTTGGGGTTTGGAAAAAGCACTAAATGGGGGGGGGGGAGGAATCAAATCTGAGGGATCATGTTGACTTGACTAGAGGGAGAAAAAGATCCAAAGAAGGCTCAAGAAAAAAATCAGTGAGTGGCTAGACACAAGATATTGCCAGTTAAATGTAATCAATGCCCTTGATTAACTAAGGAATTTAGTACAGCTATGGAAAGCTGCACTGTACTGTAGAATAAACATAGCAACTTCAAAGAAATATTACTTTACAGGCATGGAGATATGCTGAAGAGTAGGAGCAATTGGCATCATAAAGTACTTTACTGTTTCAAAGTTTGATTTTGAAGTTGGATGCAGGGGTAAAGGAGGAAGATTTGCCTAGCCTGTGTAATGGGCTGTGCTTTGTAATGGGCTGTGAGAATAACCTTGAGGAACAGGAGGAAGAGCTGCAGCCAAGACAACAGTCAGATAAGAGGAATCTGAGTTCAAAGCAGGAATGCAGTTTGAGAAAACATCTCAGACTTGACCTTCCCAATTATCTTTTGGATATAGGCAGGGAGTGGGGTGGGACATTCAGAATTGCAAGTTTCTGTTACCATAACTCTATAATAAAAGTCGTTTTAGTATTCATAACTTTGGTGTCCAAGTCTGATCTACCTCAAAGGGCTGACATCAATCTCACAAGTTTGAATGTGCCTGATTCAATCCCACCAACAAAGTATGACACCGAGGATGGGATGCACAGGAGAAAACGTACTTCTGCTTCAGGTGATGGATCATCTTGCACATCTCCTGATCTTCAACTTTGTGCTTTGTTGCAAGTTAGGAAACAGATACAGGATGTAGCCTAAATAGCAAAAATAGGCAGTTTTTACATTGTTTTGCCTGCATTGCTGGCCTCACTCAGCAGTAGGAATGGGAAGCTAGCTATGTTTACTTCTACTGGAAGTGGATGTTGTCTTTGTCAGCAACTACAAAGATAAATGGGATATTCTTGGCCATATCTTTGTTGTGATAGTGTTCCCTGAGTCAGCGAGGAACTGCAGAGTATATTTCTGTGGAAAATGCATTTTTTAAAGGAGAGAGCTTTTTTTAAAGCAATAACACACCTCATAGTTAAGGCAAGAATTCAAGAACATCTTTAGATGGAACCTAAACTCTTTCAGATTGGTTTGTTTATGTCTTGGACTATGTGGCATAAAAATCTAACAGACCATGGCTTTTAATGAAGTGGGGAGGTGGGATATCAGCTAGCTGTTGTAGACAAGTCAAATCACATTTCAGATTACATTTTTGTGCAGCTTGAATTTCTTTCCACTTTTCTAAGTCAAAAGAGTGACCCAGTAGAAGTTCAGTGATCCAAAATGGGATAAGTCATGGAACTAGGGTAGGTGATTAGGGTGGGGATTGCTCTAGGCTATAGGTGACATTTCGCCAAGATTTCATTCTGATTTTTTCGTACTGTCAGAACCAAGCCTGCCTCTGACTCGGAAAGTGAAACTCTTTCTGAGTCAGAGGAGGAATTGGATACTTACCGGGCTGAAATCAGGAAAATGGATTGAATCCTCCAATCAGCGCACACCAACAATGGGCTGAAAAGCGTATGAAGGAGAAAGCAGCCTGATTGGCTACAGGAGACTCCAAGCGTGCCAATGACAGGAATAAAAGGCAGCTGCGCAAAGAGCGAGCTGCAGGAGACAACCAGTCCTCCAAGCCTGCTGCTTCAGAAGAAGAGTCCTTACCAGCATCGGAGACAGCATCTGTTGCCGAAAAGGAACCAGCACCTTCGCTCCACTCCGAGGAATCCTGAGTCAGCCGCGCCCAGCAGCCTTCATCTTGCATTCAGCCTTGAAACTCCGCGATCTCCTCAGCATCGTAGTCACACCTTGAAATTCCAGTGCTGCCTTTTGCCCTTGGTCCTGTGCAACCGTGCTTCGTACGCTCAGTCATGCCTTGGAATTTCACACCTATTTTGTTCGGGATCCAGGTGTAGGTCCAGTCCGGGGCTTCCAGCCAAGTACAGCCTTGTTCCAGGTTCCCAGCCTTGCTCCAAGTCTCCAGTCCAGGGAATCCAGCCTAGTACAGGGCTTCCATCCGAGTCTAGTCTTGTCTTGAGTTCGAGTCCTGCTTCGAGAAATTAGCCCAGCCTTAAGTGCTGTGCATAGTCTTGCTTCAAGGTTCCAGATAGCCAGCGATCCAGCATCAGAGCAGTTCCAGTACTGTTCCAGTTGCTTCCAGCCTACCTGTCCAGTAAGAGGTCCTGTTTCGCTGCCCTGTTGTGCCCAGTTGGGCTTGTTGATCCAAGTCTTTGTATTTCAAGGGCTTAATTATTGTAGATAGTTATTTAATAAAGAGTGTTTTTATAAGACCTCGCCTGGTTGCATGGTCTGAACAGGACACATATGTACATTTTGTTACACCAGTTGCTTGAAGAATGTTTGACTGCTATTTCTCTCAATGTGTTCCATAAGTTTAATTCCATAGATAAATTTTCCTTCCTCCCTTTGGCTTGTTAGCACATAAAAACATTCCTGTTAAAATCAAAGGTGCAGTTTTTCCAAACAGGTAACGAACAACTGGGTGCCTCTGTATATACGGGACTATAGTGCCCATATAGTTTCTTGCCATTATTTATGCTCTCTGAGACTACTTGGTCTTGAAGTTGTTCAGACAATACCAGATTGCTTGATTTTCCTATAATATGCAGTTTGGGAATTTCCTTTCTATTTCTTCTCTTTTTGAATTGGACAAACGAGGTTGGTGATTTACAAAAAGGATTGGAGTCTTCCTGTTAATTTTTTGTGGCAAAATGTATTTTCATCGGATCTGAAACTGACCCAAAGATAAATGCTTTTAATCTGATTTTGACTGATATGCAGGAAAGATGTAAGTGTAAGTGCACCTTATGTATACAGTAGCCATGTACTGTAGTAGTCAGAGTATTGACTGGGATCAGCAGAACCCTGCTCAAAAAATCAAGCTCACAGGGATGTTGTGGGATTCACATTGGAGGAGGGAGTGCATCATAGACCAACTTCATCTCCTGGGAGGCAGGATACAAATAACTGCTAAATAAACATAGCACAGTTGATATTTATATTGTTTTAAAAATTGCACTGTAGACAATGTTAAACATTTTAAAATACAAAAGCTATAAATGAATAAGGAACCACGCTGACTCTAGTTTTTATAACTGGCAGCTGAATGTGTACAGATGAATTAAGTGGTAAAGAAATCTTCCACCAAAGTATAATTCTTGTACATATCTAGACCATTCCTGAATTTTTTTAAAAGAATCCTTGGAATACAACCCAAAAATTTCATAATTTTGATCCATTGTAAACCTTGAATCCTGTCGCCCAATTATGTTACCTATAGTATAAATGAGTGAGTTCATCTGTTATCACCTTAGCTGTCTAATCTGGGATTTTAATTATAACACTCCTTAATTTAATACATTTTATTTTCTCTTCATCCAATTCTATGGTGAAAATTTGTTTGTTTATACAAGATTCTGGGCAGTTTAGAACCGTAAAAGCAGAAAAGCACTAATAATAAAAACTAAAAATCATGGTTATCTGGAAGAAGACAAATGATTAACAAACAAAATGTTCCACAAGGACTTGGCACCCACCCTTCTCCAAGGACTAGGAAAATAATCAGATTTCCAAGAATTTTCTGAATATGATCAGGGTGGGAGCTGTACAAATTTCTGGGGGGATGTTGTTTCAGAGGGCAGGCACCACAACAGAGAAGGCTTCATACAAACATCCAAGGTTAATCCTGGCCCTACTTTTTTGAGTCAATTTTTAGCCATTTTCTTTCCTTTGTTTTCTTGGGGTTATTCCATATATTAGATGATATATAGAGGGATATACACATACTGTAAAGTGGCATAAGCTCCAAATATTCCTTTGCTTCATTATTGCTGCTGATTTTTAAATGTTTCTGAGTCCACATTCCACCATTTATCACATAATGCAGCCTAAAATTTGGTGGAGACTGTGTTGCATAGGACTTTCGTAGAACCCAATAGTCATTTTACTTAGGCCTTTCTATATTGGATGTGGCTTAGCCAGTGCTTTAATCTACTGTACATAATAAATGCCAGCCCTTTTTTCAACATGTGTTGACCCAGCAGTAGACCTTGATCACATTTCCAGTACTAAAAATCTAAAAACGAATTAGTGTTTATAGCACTATGATGAATTTTACTATGTAGTAAAAGTGAGTTGTACCAGAGCTCCACATATTTGCATTTTGCTACCATTTGAAGATTAACAGTAGTAGTGAAGGACAGTTCTTGATTATAATAAATTGTCTAATTTTATTTGGGTCTATACAACTTCAATGGTTTCTCTTGCCATTTGTGTTGACCGCCCCCCCCCCCACTTTATCTGAGTCCAAATTGAAAATGTACAACAGCAGTTTTATTTATGCACAGAAATGCACCCTTTATATAACAAGAAGCTATCTTGCAGAAGATATATTCAAGTAGTCTCATTTAAGCATACATTGCCAAGAAGCAAATAAAATACCTTTCCACCTTGCTTCTGTTTAAACCAAGATAAAAAAATAGATGGGGTAATTGCCCTTAGAAATTTGACTGCTGACCATCAATGTTTCTGTTCTCTTGGTGGCACAGAGATCTCATGAAGAATGCCTAGGTATTTGGTAGAAGCTGGGTGATGTCATATGAGTCATGACACCATCATGGAAACGATGGGAATTCAGATCATTTGTGCAATGATGTTATGAGCATGTGACATCATTCCCCTCCCGCATGTCCATAGGTAAAGAAGATGTTATCTCTTTCTCCTGGTCTCTGGAAATATTCTAAGCCAAACTTGGTTTCCTGCAATTTGGATGTTTCTGTTTGTAAAACTGAGGAATAGGAATAGGATGTGCTTTATGGGTTCCCAGAGAGAAGTCTGATATGAAATGGTCCCCTCTATACATTTTAAAATGCAGTTTTTTACTCATGTCATTTTTCCCAAACATCTGTGCCAGGGGTAGAAATTTCCCTCAAATGTGAAAAAATGCCCCTGAAATCATGCTGCCATGTTTTTGTGTCAGAATGGCCAAATTGCTGTAATGGGAATTCAAAGGATAGGAATGGAAGGGGGTGACCCTCAGAGGCCTCCTGCTGCAATCTCCCTCTTAATTTATCCAAACAACCTCAGAAAATTCTCACTACCAATTATCAATCAATTTGCTCATGAATTTTGGCTGTGTCTTTTTGAGGTGGTCTGCATAGTTAAAGCAATGGTGTTCCCCGTAGTAACATATGGCTGCGAGAGCTGGACCATAAGGAAGGCTGAGAGAAGGAAGATCGATGCTTTTGAACTGTGGTGCTGGAGGAAAATTCTGAGAGTGCCTTGGACTGCAAGAAGATCAAACCAGTCTATCCTCCAGGAAATAAAGCCAGACTGCTCACTTGAGGGAATGACATTAAAGGCAAAACTGAAATACTTTGGCCACGTAATGAGAAGACAGGACACCCTGGAGAAGGTGCTGATGCTAGGGAGAGTGGAAGGCAAAAGGAAGTGGGGCCGACCAAGGGCAAGATGGATGGATGATATTCTAGAAGTGACGGACTCGTCCCTGGGGGAGCTGGGGGTGTTGATGACCAACAGGAAGCTCTGGCGTGGGCTGGTCCATGAAGTCACGAAGAGTCGGAAGTGACTGAACGAATAAACAACAAACTTTTTGAGGTGATGAAGGGTGCAATTGCCTATTCCTGTTCTATACAATTTACAATTAATTTACAAATAAAAGAAATGTTTCTGAAGGGAAGGTCTGTAGAAGATGCATTGATTGGAGGGAAATGTGCACAAAATCCATGAAAACATGAATGGAGGGGGCAAAGATTATACTCATATGCATATAATAAGAGAAGTGCACACAAAAAGGTATATTAATTTTCTGATGGTTAAAAAAACCCCTCAAAATGATTTATTGAGGCAGAAAAGAAACAGAATACACTTCATGTTTGAAAAATTAAACATGAGAAAATGAATAAAATCAAACTGGACAGGTTCACCCATTCCTGCCTAGGAGGCATTGTGGATGAGGCCTGATGTAGATGTGTGTCATGGTGACTAGGAAATAAGGTAGAATGGAGAGAAGCAGAACTAGCTATAGGTCAGAGATGGAACAAAAGCTAACACAACACAAAGGATGGTTTCAAAAATCTTGATTTTGAGAGACAAAATGACTAACTTTACTGCCATAATGCAATACAGGTACTAGGCTCAAATAGTCCTATATGGGTACAACAAGAATTTATGAGCGAAGCCTAGCTCCCTCACCTTTACTAAAACAAATAATTGTGGATTGTTTGTCCAGTGAAGCAGCATTTACTTGCATGGCACTTCCACCCTAAGAGTTTTATTGGCCAATTTGGATGAGCTCTGCCAGTATGGGTTTGTGCAAAGGGATTAGGGCTAGAGATATATCAAGAGGATCTGGATCTATCACAGATGATCCTTAGCTCTGTATGGTCTGGATATCCATTAGTTTATATTTGCATGCCCTAAGATCTCTTACCCAGAGATGATTTGTTTCTTTTTTGAATTGAAATGTTTGGGACATACTTACAATGATAGTGAGTCTGAGCTTCTCAGTAATACATCTGCTGATTTCAACAGGATTTATTCCCTGGGCCATCTGAACCAGACCGATGCAACCTGGAATATCTGACCAGTAGCTTTACATCATTTAAAATTTTGCTCCCTTCCTCCAAAATTGTTGCTAGTGCCTTACTTTTGCTAAGAAAAAGGTTGACTCAGCACCTTTTTTAACAGTTTATGGGGGAATGTCCGTCAGAAATTAATAATCCATTTTGATTGCTTCTTTTGGAATCCAGTCAATTAATTTTTATAGAGAAATAGGATGGAAATTGCATAAGAGAGAAATTTGACCTACTCTGGGTGCACCTGCAAGGCTTGAATGAAAGTCGCAGCTGCTGGATTTGCGGAAATAAAAGAATGTATGTCATGCAGGAAAGCTGCAAAGCAATTTTATCTTACAGAATGTAGAGCATTTATTTTCTCATAGCCCAATCAGAGGTTCTTTGAGGGGTCTGGAAGCTGTTGCATTTCCCATTATTAATAGCTTCCACAATCTGATGGTCTCCAAATGTGATGGATTACAGCTCCAAGAATTCCTAGGTAGGATGACCTTTCCCTGCAAACAGGAGTAGTAGTAGTAGTAGTAGTAGTAGTTTTCTCCTTTGGCTCAAAGGACACTCTCACGATGAAATGAAGAGGACTTTGGTGGGGTTTTTCCCTTTCTTTTAAAAGGCAACTATTATTGCCTTTATTAATGTGTAATTAAACTTGCAGTGTATATTTCTGCTTGTCTGATTACATAATTGAGGTAATAGCAGCTCTATAATTTATCGCTTGTTGGAACAGTTTGGAATGCTCAAAAAACCATGCCTTATAATTAGAGTATAATTGGCAAGCCTTGAGTAAAAATCCAGTAAAATGAAAACCAGCAAGAAATTGCTTTATAATTATTTGCAGAGAAGACTTCTTTCTGCAAAAGCACCTAGATATAAGCACAGGAATTGTGTTACCTAGATGGAGTCCTGCATCAGTGCTGATTGGCACTTACACTATCCTCAGATGAGTGCCTTAAAATCCATACCACATCTTGGATGCCTGTTTCCCGAGTTAAAGTTTCTTTCTATAGAAGCAAATTCAGTAATAGATGTTATGATCAGAAGTGTCCACAGCAGGCTGAGATTTTGTAAAAACAGTAAAACACACATTGTGTCATCACAATGCAAGGTTTGCCCATCACATACTTGTCTGCAATGTTGTGATGCAAATACAAAAGGGATGAAGTCTGCATCCAACTTAATGATGAACATTTTATATTTGTATCCCCTTCTGGACGCATGTAGTTATGATGGGCTTATCTGCAGCAGGTTCCAGTAACTTTATTATCCATCTGTCTAGTGATCTCCCCTTTCAAATTTACCAAACCAGTATGAATATCCTACTGATGGCATCAGTAGCATTCTAGTACTTATTAGAAGTCTGGAATCTCAAACTCAAGAACACTTGCAAACCACACTAGAGAGAGAGTAACAGTGAAAATCCATTGTGCATTACAGTATTTAATACTTTTCCAGAAAGTGAGAATGATAGTAATCTCAGTCAAATAGCATCTTCTGGGCTATGCAGCATCAACAGGTGGCAGCACTTAACTAATCTTGGCTGATTTCAGAAGATAAACAGAGTCACATTTGGCTAGTACTTGAGGACCACCTGGGAATTCCAAAGCTGTAGGCTAGACTGGGAAGTGTATGTATGTATATATGTACTGTATGTGCATTTCCCAGATGAAGGCAGTGGCAAACTACTTCCCTAATATTGCCAAGGAAGTTTCATGGATGCTACCACCAGCTCAGTTTGGGAGTATCTTTATTTACACTACTAGCACGGTTCGAATCCGCGCGACGGGGTGAGCTCCCGTTGCTCGTCCCAGCTCCTGCTCACCTAGCAGTTCGAAAACATGCAAATGTGAGTAGATCAATAGGTACCGCTTCGGCGGGAAGGTAACGGCGTTCCGAGTCGTCATGCTGGCCACATGACCCGGAAGTGTCTATGACAACGCAGGCTCCAAGGCTTAGAAACGGAGATGAGCACCGCTCCCTAGAGTCGGATTTGACTGGACTTTATGTCAAGGGAAACCTTTACCTTTACCTAGCACTGAAAGTTAGAGGAATAATGGAAAATAATGGATTATCCTTCTCTCAGTCTCCCCCACCCCTCCCTCTATCCAAAACATGACAGTATTAAACTGTGCATCAAGAAGGATGAAGAATATTAAACAGACATATCTTAAGCCAGTTTAGGTCTTACATTACAAATAAAAGCCAAAGGAAATGTTCTTTAAAAAGGGAACAATAATTTCTAATAACTTAGAGCTCTGACTGTGAATTGTGTGACCTGATCTCTTGTACACAAGTGGCTAATCAATGCAAATCATGGATTAGATAATGGTGATGACATTACATCTTCCTGTATCAATGGCATGAATGGCAGAATCTGTACTTAGCTAATAGGCCTACAGCCACCTAAGTGGAGAGCTGTGATCTGTGAATCCTAGGTACTCCAATAGGCCCAGAAACATTTTGAGCTATCAACTTCTTACCCAGGAGAAGGAGAGAACTGAAGCTGACAATTAACATTGAATGAGACAAAAGTGAAAAACAGAAGGTTGGATTTGTACCTGAATATATCATGTGGAGAATTATATAGGCATATAATTTGTATATCAAAGAGGCATATGAGCACTGAATGTGCAAAAAGCCTCTTAAACCAGTGGAGCAATATGTATTACTTTTGGACAATTTTCCTGCTTTTTAGCCTTCTTTAGACAACATGAAATAAAGGGAATGCATCCTGAATGCAGCAAGACACATGCTGACCAATAGCCAAACAAAAAAGAAAAAAGGGCCTCCAATTGCAAGAAATGAAACAGCTTGTGAATAGATTTATTAGTTGTAGACATGTAGGCTCCCTTCAGACTTTTTGCCAAAGAGGAACAAAGCTTTCTCACCCATTCCTCACACTAAGTATCTGAACAAGATATGGTATAACATGTTAAAGAAAACCTGGTTTCTGTATTTCTGGGGTCCAGTATAGGACAGGGAAGTTAGGTTCCCGTGCTTGTGGCTTTAGATTTTGTGGGAATTGGAATTGCTTTGGATCCTTTCCATTATTGTTGCATCCATACCCATTAGCTCTCTTCAGAAATTCTGCTCAGTTGTGTAGAGGCCCTAATAAACTGTGTGTAGGGCTGCACACAGTAGCCTTGGTCAACTACTATCATCATCGAAGTAGGAGCTGTACTGATCTCTCCATCTCTTCTAAGACCTAAGACTGCTTGGAGTGCTTCACACTCATTGATTGTAGCAAGGATTTGGTTCCTATGCAGCATCTTTTCATTCCTCCTGTGTTCCTTGGGTGCCAGAGAGCTGGAATAAGACAACATAAGACTGTGTGAGAATAATCACATGATGCTTATATTAGGTACAATCAAAGGGAAAAGTAGTAGAGGCTTAAGTATTTCTTCTTGGTTCAGTCAGGGTAGATTTATCACAAGGGAGTGCTTCTTTTTGCACACACAGCACTCACCAACAAACTTTTGGTGGTGATATAAAATACCTTCGATATGAACATAGAAAAAAGGATTCCTTCTGGGAAGATTGTCCGAATAGTAGTCTATTGCATTACCATAATCAGAGAACAACCCTGTTTGCTGTTCCAATAACTTTCAGTGTCAAATATTTTACTGTTAATATGAACACATGGGGTTTACTTTAATTCTGTTTAGAGTCGCAGTGTTAAACTGCATTTTTGTCAAATGAATGATAAATCATTTAATGGGTTTCCCAACTGTGTAAATTCCTTCCTTCCTTCCTTCCTTCCTTCCTTCCTTCCTTCCTTCCTTCCTTCCTTCCTTCCTTCCTTCCTTCCTTCCTTCCTCACTCTCTTTTTTAAATGTAGTTTCCAAAGCCTTAATGGAAAAGAGGGGAGGGAGCTAAGCGAGCTTTCCCAGCCTCCTAGAAAATGTAAACTGATTTCTTTGTGCTATTTGCTAAAACTAATTAGCAATTCATTGCATTTGCTCTGTTGAATTACTACTTGAGCTCTTTTGGTAGAAAGAGAAGATGACAAAAGAGGCCAATGTGGTTAATTGGTTGTCATCAGGTAAAAGAAACCCATTGAAAACCAAATATATGGCAAAGGATTCTTTATCTATAATAGGTATTAGATTTTATTTATTTATTTATTTCTCATATTTCTACACCGCCCATCTCACAAGCAACTCTGGGCAGTTTACAATTCAGTTAAAATAACAAGAGATTAAAAACATAAAAACAAGTACATCATAAAAAATATAAATATGAAATATAAAATATAAAATATAGAAAATATTTAAAATTTATATAAAATATAAACTCCTGGGAGCCACATCACGGTGCCAACCACCCACATGATTGGCTATCCCCCCACCCACCCCAGGTGGAAGGCCGGGAGAGTGGGGGCCTGCCTCACCTCTGCGAGTTCCACAGGGCAGGGGCCATGGCAGAGACGTCCCTCTTCCTGGACCCAACCAATCAACAATCTCTCATGGACAGGGTCCGTAGCATGCCCTCTCTGCCTGACCAGGTGGGACGGGTTGATACAATGGGGTGAGGTGGTCCCTCAGGTAACCTGGACTCATGCCATGTAGGGCTATAAAGGTGATAACCAACACCTTGAAAGGCATTATATGCGCCATCTTTAAGGCTCCTAAAACTGCTCACGCAGCTGCATTCTGAACCAGCTGTAGCTTCTGCTTGTTCTTCAAGGGTAGCCCCATGTAGAGTGCATTGCAATTGTCTATATGGGAGATGACTAGGGCATGCGTGACTGACCAGAGGGCCTCCTGATCCAGGAAGGGGCGTAGCTGGTGCACAACATGGAGTTGGGCAAAGGCTCCCTTGGCCACAGCTGCTACCTGTTCTTCGAGCAGGAGCCATGAGTCCAGGAGGACCCCCAGGTTCTGCACCAGATTTGTCTGGGGCAGTGCAACCCCATCCAGAACCAAAGATGGTAAATTCCTGGATGCCGAGGAGCCCTTAACCCTTAGCCACTTGGTCTTACCAGGGTTCAACTGAAGCCTGTTGTTCCCCATCCAGACCCCTATAGCATCCAGGCACTGAGTGGGGGTGGTCACAGCATCACTTAAGTCACCCGGGATGGAGATGTATAATTGGGTATGATCAGCATATTGATGATACCTCATCCTGTGGCAACAGATGATCTCACCCAATGGTATAATGTACATATTGAAAAGGAGTGGAGAGAGTACCGAACCCTGCAGCACCCCACAAAGGAGGGGCTGCGGGCCGGATCTCTCGCTCCCTATCAACACGGATTCAGACTGGCCTGGAGGAAGGAGATGAACCAGCGCAAAACTGTACCACCCACCCCAAATCCCTGAGCTGACCCAAAAGTATACCCTGGTCAATGGTATTGAAAGCCACTGAGAGGTCAAGAAGAGCAAGAATGGATGCACTGCCCCATCCTGCTCCCACCAGAGATCATCCATAAGTGCAACCAATGCTGTTTCTGTCTCATATCCGGGCCTGAAACCCAACTGAAAAGGGTCCGGATAATCTGTTTCATCCAGGATCCTCTGGAGCTGCAATGCTACCACTTTCTCAACAATCTTCCCTAAAAAGGGGAGGTGGGAGACTGGACAAAAATTGGCCAGTACGATGGGATCCAGTGATGGTTTCTTGAGGAGGGGATGCATCAGCACCTCTTTAAAGGTTGTTGGAAACACTCCCTCCCTGGACCCACCCACACATCACCTCCTGAGCTGCCTTCACCAGCCAGAAGGGGCATGGATCTAATTGGCAAGTGGTGGTATTTACAGTCTGGAGGACTCTGTCTATTTCCTCAGGCCCAACAGGATCAAACTGTTCCCAGATAATCAGGTAAGTACGTTCCGCAGGCATCTCCACAGGCCATGCCCCACGCTTGGCATCCAACTTGGTAAGAATCTGCAGATGCAATAGGTAAAGGTAAAGGTTTCCCTTGACGTAAAGTCCAGTCGTGTCCAACTCTAGGGGGCGGTGCTCATCTCCATTTCTAAGCCTTAGAGCCGGCGTTGTCCGTAGACACTTCCGGGTCATGTGGCCAGCATGACGACATGGAATGCCGTTACCTTCCCGCCGAAGTGGCACCTATTGATCTACTCACATTTGCATGTTTTCGAACTGCTAGGTGAGCAGGAGCTGGGACTAGCAACGGGAGCTCACCCGGCCGCACGGTTTCGAACCGCCGACCTTCCGATCGGCAGCTCAGCGGTTTAACCCGCAGCGCCACCGCATCCCCTGTTTGGTCAGATACAGTCCTTGATAAGGGAGATAAAACGGGAAAAGGACAAATAGCAAATTATGGATAATGACTTGGTTGTTGGAAGATGCAATAACTGAAGGTCACTTTTCAGGTGAAGGCCATTGGCCAATGTTCATGGGATTATATTAATCTTTATTTAAGGTTGAATTTGGAAGCTTGTAACCCAAGAAAATGCCTGATTTTGGGTGTTGGAAAGGGGTCGCAGGTTTAAAGAGTATATATTTACTTTATATGGTGCCAATTCCATACAGACTCATGGTGGTTTACAACGAACATTATATACATATACATATACATATACATATACATATACATATACATATACATATATCTGCATGAAAAGTCTAAAACAATAACAACAGTACAAAACTAAAATCTCCACAGAAAGAACAAACAACACCAGCCCCATAAAATCATAACCCAATTTAATTTAGTAATCAAAATCATGTTACCCATCACACATAAAAGCATAAAAGAAAATCACACAATTAGAAATCAGCCAGCACAAGTAAAATGGTATGAACCACTGAAGACCCTCCAGGACATTAAGTTTTTAATAAATATTGTTTAGAATGTCTATCATGATATATTATTGAGTTGACTCAATAGAACAAATAGTTCATCTTCACTTGAGGCCAACATATGGTACTTTTTAACTTGTGGGAAAGTATACAGTAATGTGCATGAAATGTAAAAATGACTCACTTTATTAGATATACACCATGTATAAAAATTGTGCATCAATGATCACAAATGAGCTACAAACATAATAAAATCCCCTAGTTTTAGAAGCTGAAAAATTTGAAGAAGGATGCTGAAAACATTCGTTATGAAAAATGTGAGTTATCTTGCTAATAAAATTTAGGGGAACTGTGAATGTTTGTTAACATGAAACATACAAATGTCATATCTATGTCATCATTTTACACTGGAGCCATCAAATCAGGAACATACATATGTGAAAGAGTCATGAAGGGACAGAACAAAGACTTGTTCTTTCAAAATGTTCATCACTGATAGATCATCTGCTGATCATATGTATGTTCCTGATTTGATGGCTCCAATGTAAAATGATGACATAGATATGACATTTGTATGGTCCCTAAAATTCACAAAATAGACCTACTGCAACTCTGACATTGCTGGTAATCCACATGTACGGATGTATTAGGCTGCAGTAGTGCATTTTTTTTTCATGTCAGATTTTATGGGTGGTGGTGGCCAATCTCTCTTAATTAAGGCAGAATGATGACTGAGCCTTCTTGTTGGCCACCTATGAAATGTGTGAAGTATGTGCAGAGCTTTCCATAGATAGAATTAATTCTATGGTCCACTAAGCCATCTTCCATAGATAGGCTTTGCTTCTCAATTTTACTTGCAGGAAACTATTGGATGAATTAATGTTGATTGATTAAATGGCTTAGAACTGATCTGGAATAATGAACTGATCATTATTACATATTGTCATATAGATTTTTAAATAATTATTCATTTGGAAGAGTATTTATTTATTTAGAGAGATTATATAGCCACCGAACTTGCATAATTGCTACTCCAGGCAGCATGTGTTGTTTATTCGTTTAGTCGCTTCTGACTCTTCATGACCTCATGGATCAGCCCACGCCAGAGCTTCCTGTCGGTTGTCAACACCCCCAGCTCCCCCAGGGACGAGTCCGTCACCTCTAGAATATCATCTATCCATCTTGCCCTTGGTCGGCCCCTCTTCCTTTTGCCTTCCACTCTCCCTAGCATCATCTTCTTCTCCAGGGTGTCCTGTCTTCTCATTATGTGGCCAAAGTATTTCAGTTTTGCCTTTAATATCATTCCCTCAAGTGAGCAGTCTGGCTTTATTTCCTGGAGTATGGACTGGTTTGATCTTCTTGCAGTCCAAGGCACTCTCAGAATTTTCCTCCAACACCACAGTTCAAAAGCATCGATCTTCCTTCTCTCAGCCTTCCTTATGGTCCAGCTCTCGCAGCCATATGTTACTATGGGGAACACCATTGCTTTAACTATGCGGACCTTTGTTGTCAGTGTGATGTCTCTGCTCTTAACTATTTTATCGAGATTTGTCATTGCTCTTCTCCCAAGGATTAAGCGTCTTCTGATTTCCTGATTGCAGTCAGCATCTGCAGTAATCTTCGCACCTAGAAATACAAAGTCTTTCACTGCTTCTACATTTTCTCCCTCTATTTGCCAGTTATCAATCAAGCTGGTTGCCATAGTCTTGGTTTTTTTGAGGTTTAGCTGCAGGCCAGCTTTTGCACTTTCTTCTTTCACCTTCATCATAAGGCTCCTCAGTTCCTCTTCGCTTTCAGCCATCAAAGTGGTATCATCTGCATATCTGAGATTGTTAATGTTTCTTCCAGCAATTTTAACTCCAGCCTTGGATTCCTCAAGCCCAGCATGTCGCATGATGTGTTCTGCGTACAAGTTGGATAGGTAGGGTGAGAGTATACAGCCCTGCCATACTCCTTTCCCAATCTTAAACCAGTCCGTTGTTCCGTGGTCTGTTCTTACTGTTCCTACCTGGTCGTTATACAGATTCTTCAGGAGGCAGACAAGATGACTTGGTATCCCCATACCACTAAGAACTTGCCACAAGGCAGCATCCATCAAATAAAAAACAAACAAAAACCAATAATTACACACACAATCAAATGAAACAAACTCCATAGCCCACACATAAGTTGGTATTTCTAGCCATATGAATTTTCAGCATTTATATAACAGTGTAGAACTGTTCAAAATGTTTTGACAATTTAATTCAACAATTTCAGCAACCTTACAAATTAGAAGTAAATAATTGCATATATGTTAAACTGTTCTTAGCTCTACAGTTTCTGGGCTAAGGTCACAACAACTATTTTAAACAGTGTCATTCAAATGAATTTCATGTGCATATGAACTCCCCATCCCCAAATGTATTCTGTACAGTATATAGTAAAGATGGGAGAAAGACATGGAGTTCAGTTCACACTATGTTAATTGAACGTAGATCCTATCAAATCAGTGAGAATGCTAAGAAGTTCTTAACTCAATGCCAGTAATTTAAATGGGAATCAAATGTAGCTCTTTTAGCCTAGATTCAGGCATGTTCAAAAGCTGTTTTTCTTTTAAATAAGAAAAGAAGATAGGGACACTTTGGTGAAGCATGCACCAGTATATTTCTCAGCCAACTTTTAGTAAATACAAGTCTTTTGCCTCAATGTGCTAATTGTTTATTGCAACAAAACTTTTCAAACAGGATACATATAACAAAGGACAGTGAAGATTTTATGTTTTCAGGCACTGTCAGGCCCAGTCCAAGAACTTCAGAGAATCAATCCAGCCAAACTTTGGTTCTTTATTTGCTTACACCATATAGACAGAATCTTGCCAGACTCAAGCTACTCTACCCAACCTAACCTGGGAAGGCTCTAGGGCAGGGCTGTTCTGAACCTCTTCGTTTTCCCACCATTGCTTCCCAGACTGTACCTCCTCTTATCTCTACCACCTCCTTGGAATGTGCTCCCTCCTTCTGAGAGCCAGCAGCATTACTGAAATCCACCACAGGTACAGTATTTCAGTGACACAGGAACAAGTACAAACTTTTCCCTCTTTTTTTGATAAAGGGTGGATATAAAGGTGGATATCCTGTGGTCATAAATTATTTGGGTGGCGAGGGTAATGCATCAAATGTTACAGGGCTGTGCAGACATCATTCTTGGCTACTCAATATGCTTGACAGCAATAGAGACAAATGATTGCTTTGTCTTAGGCAGCATTGGATAATGTACTGGTCATCAGTTTAACACTTATCATAGCAGCAATGCAAGCATCCATGAAATGAAATTTCACTCGATTAATTAAATATTTGGTATGAAGAGATTGATCTCCTATGTGTGGCTACTGGATTTCCTTCCAGAAATGTGAAGACCTGACATGAAGTATTAGTTTTTTGATGCATATTATCTAAGAGGTCCAGCTTATGCAGTTTAACCCTCCTGCAGAACTGATGCCTTTTGAACCTTCTAGAATTGGAGAAAATTCTTCAGGGCTGGTATTGGGGTGTGAAAGGTGAAAGGTCCCCCATGCAAGCACCGAGATGTCTGACCCTTTGGAGGGACGCCATTTTTGCGACGTTTTCTTGGCAGGCTATAGAGCGGGGTGGTTTGCCATTGCCTTCCCCAGTCGTCACCTTCCCCAGCAAGCTGGGTACACATTTTACTGACCTCGGAAGGATGGAAGGCTCAGTCGACCTGAGCCGGCTACCCGAGAGAGAATCCAGCTTCCGCTGGGATCAAACTCGGGTCGTGGGGAGAGTTTCAGCTGCAATACTGCCGCCTAGCACTCTGCACCACACGAGGCTTTGGTATTGGGGTAAGGCATGCATTTTCAAGCACTGGTGAAGCCCACCCTTGAATATGAGGTCCTTGCCTCAGTGGAGAAACTATCAGAAAAGACATTAACCTGTGTAAGCTTTATCCTCTCTCATGAAGGTGGTTCCTATTAGGGCTATGCAGTTACTCAGATTCAAAGGGGAAGGGAGATTATAGTTCGGTTTAAGCAAATGCTGATAGGTGTGACATGCAGGCCCATGTACCTTCCAATTTGCCTGTTCCCCTTTGAATCCAGATCATTGCATACCTCAAGTATATCTCAGGGTGATCTTGGGCCAGTCACTTTCTCTCTCAGTACAGCTCATCTCACATGGCTTTAAAAATGAACACAAACATTTTTAGTTTTGTTTGAATTTCCTGTAACAAGTCTGGTTGTTCAAAATCCCCTTTTTCCCTTTAACAGCCTCAAATAAATAATGTTAGAACATACTTTCCTGTGAAAAGGCCACATTATCTCAAATATCAGTGGCCCTTTGGGGAAATTTCTCCTTTCCACCTCCACCTATCCTACTGCTTGATGATTATTTTGGATCAGATGGGAGGGGAAAATCAAGTTGACTCATAGAATAAGGTGTGCAAGTTGAGCTTATGCAACATTTATGCAACACTTCTATTCCTAGCCCCTGCCTTTGCTACCAAATTATTGGTCTCATACCACTGTGAAGTCAGGGTGATGCTACATGAATCCTAATCATTATACTTTGCTGAATTGTCACCAATACTGCTGACAGGTTGGTATTTTTGAATTCAGCTTCATATAGCTGCAAAAACAAAGCCATCCTATTTACCTTCACATGCAGGATCAACCCCTTGATTCTAGTCCTGCCTCTGCTACTGATTAATCAACATTTCTCAGAATGCCATTCTGTCCAGGTTCTTTCACCAGTCTGAAGATCAGGATAGTGTGGTTTTGCTTGGGTATTGTTAATATTCATTAATTTCTGTCCATATAAGTGCTTTGGAAATGGAAATAATCTTAAATTCAGAGCTGTAATTGACCTTCATCCAACTCATCCAAGGATATTTGCTTTTGTGTTATATCGAAGTATTAGTAGGATCTACATCTGAATGGCCCAGATTAATTTGAAATCCCATCTTGTGCTTGTCTGCAATTACCCAGTAGAGCTGGTGACAGCTGCTATGCTCTTAATGACAGCCAGTCATTATTTCCTCCAGGAATATTTTCTGTGATCACTTTTTCCCACTGTAATTCCATCATTGTGACATTGTGTTATCACATGATAACAGGCTGTTTAACTGCTGTCATCTCTAAAGTTAACATTTATAGAAGGCTGCTTGTGATTAGAGGAATCACCTTGGGATGTTGTGGTGAATTAATTCAAACAGCAATCTATAACATATCTGAACACCGTTTCCCAACCTGCTGAGTTTCAGATGCATTGAACGTAAATCCATCCATCCATCCATCCATCCATCCATCCATCCATCATTACATATAGACATAGCTTTGACTTAGATCCAAGGTGTCTCTTCTATTCCTGTTCATAAAAGGAATATAAAAGTAGTATTTCCTGCTACCCCCACCATGGAGGGTCACCTAATCTTCATCCCCCTTCATCCAACTGGACAATGCCTTGAGCAGAGTTCCATTGACATGATCTGAATTCATGTCTTTTCTTGTCAATAATTTCCCTATTAACTTTTGTTTTTCAAAACTAGATTACACACACACACACTCAATTTAGTATTTTATTTATTCTACAGTAAATGCATGACACCCAATTCCAGTTGTGATCATATTGTCAACATACCCTTTACAACCTCTTCACATATAATCTACTTTTGCTTAAGACTATATCTAAAGAAGGGGGAAATGTGTGCTGTCTCTGTTCTATCTATTCCAACACAGCTTGAAGAGGATTTAAGAGCATGTTTGGCTGAAAGCAATTATAGGTCTGATGGTTAAGAACTGGTTGTATTGTGTGATGTTCTTAATTATCATGGGCTCAAGAAATCATTATTTTTTTGCATTTGTATATTACAGTATATTGCTGCATAAAATATAGATTGCTTGAATAATTTTAATACTATTTAGACAACAGACTTTATAAGATTGATTAATCTTTATTTATTTTATTTATGAATTTTAGCTTTAGCAAAGTTATACAGAGGTGGATTTTTCATCTCTGTATAACTTTTTGTTTTTGTTGTTCAGTCATTAAGTCATGTCTGACTCTTCGTGACCCCATGGACCATAGCAAGATTCTTCTCCACTGCTACTAATATGAATATAAACCCTGTTGAATATCGCCCTACCCACAAATATAGACACATAGTATAGGACAGTAGAATTAGTGAGCTTCTTAAGAGTTATTTTTAGAATTTTCTAATAATGGAGAAAGTAAGCATTGCTTTTTGGCAAATAGGTATTCCCATGTTCACTAATACCTAGCAACCTAATGAAGTTCCAAGTCCAGGGGGGGGGAAAGAGTCATCTGAGGACTGTCTTAATTGGTAAGATAGAAATTTTCAAAATTGCTTGCTATGGCTGCATATCCTCCCCTGAGAAGAGCTTTGCTTTCTTTTCTCCACTCAAGTAGCAACCTTCCATTCATTCAGCTGTAGAAGCTTTCCATCTGCCTTTTCTTCTTCCCAACCATTCAGAACTAGATAAGTGCATCTGGAAAAGTTTGAGTCTCACTTATTTAGGGAAAAAGGTCTGAGAAAGGAGACATCTAGATTTTTAAAGCTAGCCTTGCCATATTAAACTCTAGCATCTGTTAATGAACCCTTTTCAGTCCTTTCTTTTCATTTTTTCTGAATGACTTTGAAGGCTAACCTAAAAAAGAAAAGCCCTTGGGAGCTCTGAAAAGAAAAAAAAAACCTGCCAAACATTCCTAAGTAATGAGAATCAGTCAAGAGTTGAAAACTTTGTCCAACTAAAATGGCATTTATCTTTTTTGAATTGTTTGGGTTGGTTTTGTAGCTTTAGTAAAGCTATTTTTCTAGTCATTTGGAGACTAGAAATCTTTAATGGAAGAGAAATTTGAAGGACATGCCAAGAAGTTTAACCCCCATCCTGATTTCAGACATCTTGTTCCAGGAAGCTCCTCTTCCTCTTTCTTCTGAGACTGGCAAATTGGATTGTGGTTTTGCAAGGGCCCTGTAGGGTCAGTCCGTGAAGTCAGCAGGAACTGAATTCCACCAAAAAGAAACTTTATCTTTACCATTTGGAATAATGGAGTTTACAGAGTTAAAGGTATTGGATTTGTAAACAATTGGGTGGTGTATGACAGTCTTGGCAGAAGTATCATCTGTGCATAGATAGTTTGTATAGAGATGTGGGAGGCAGTGCCTCCTTCAAAAGTAAAAATAAAAGAAGTAATTTATTTTTAATCCAAATGAAACAAAACTGTAAAAAAAGAAAAATAATAATAACATAGCACTAGTAGCAGCAGGCAACGGGAACAATGATTTTTAGTACATCAATTTGTAGACTGATCTGAACCCTTGCTAAAGACCAGCTTGAGGGAAGGAGATAAAGGGGTCCAGGGTGGGGGGAGCAAGAGAGGTAAACGTGACACATACGTGATGATATCATCACCCAAATGATATGATGTGTATACCTGTGTACTTAACATCACTGTGACTTGTTCTGAACACCACCAAGCAGGGATGGAGTGAGACAGAAGTACCAATTCATAGGCAAGATAGCACATGCTCCTTAAAAATTCCTGGTTTGCCCACATAAAGTTCTTCTAGCACAGAAGTTCTGCTGATTATACTTCTGACGATAGTAGAATCCAATGTAAGATATTCTGGGGCTGTCTCTGGGTTAGGACAGCCCAAATCATAATGCTTAGCAAAACTTGCAAGATCTGAAAATCGACTTGAAGTTTCATGTACCCAGATCATGATTCATGAATGTAGTCTAAGGTAAGCTTCCTTGTCCTAATATTCTGACTGGTTTTGAAATGAAACATGAGACCATTATGAGTTTATATTTTAGTGACTTCACATTCTGCATTTATCAGACTACTACTCAAGTGCAGGGACATTTCTTGGCATGTACTTAAGAGCTGATTATTTTAATCCTTTAATCTTGAGGAAGCTATCTTGATTTCTATCAGATGGCTAAATTATTTTACAGTGGGATGTAATCTGCAGAAGATTCCTGTGACTTCTTAGCAAATCATGAGGTGAGGGAATTTTCCACCTAGAGAAAGCCAAATTCACTCTATGGATGTACAGCATATAAACTTGACATTTGAAACAATTGCACAAATTTATTAAACAGAGGGAGGGGGCAGGAATGTGAAGAGCAGCAACAACTACATTTCCCGGTGTTAGAATTTAGATTTAGTTTGCAGCTTTGATCACCTGGAGAAGAAATAATCCAGAAGTCAGGAAGGCAGGCAGACTAGCTCTTCTGCTTTGGCAGCTGATTCTACCAACAAAGCAATCATTAATACCTTCATAGACATTTGCTATTTGGGGTGTACAATTCCAAAGTAGCATTGTGAGAACATTCACTTAAAAAATTGCAACCCAGTTCAGGATTTTCAGAATATACCCATTCCAATTCAGCAGCCAAAGTTCATCATAATTTCTTGTCCTTTTGCATCATTGTTTGTGGCTGGCTCTTCCACATCTTGCTCAGAGATACTTAGGGACAGTTTATAAAACTTTCTTTTAAAAGGTCCTAATTGTTGGTCAGCAGCAGTATCTGCACTTGCTGAGCAATGTATTCCACCACATCTAGTACATTTGTGGTATGAAGGTAAGGTTTTGTGAGAAAGAAAATTATTAAGAACTCTAAAGTGAACCAAAAAGGATGCAAAGATAAGACTGACTTTAGCAAGAGGTCTGAGCAGTTCTCTAACTGGTTATTGGGGGAGTTGGGGTTGGGCAATCAGGATGGCAGCCTTGACAGTGTAATCAAAGTCAAGCTCATTTATTCACAAAGGTAAAATGGGATGGAGCTCCAATTGTGCACTCCCAGCCACTATCTTGACCTTTCTGAACCCTCCCCCAGGGGCACCCTTGCTGGTTGCAGCTTCCATAATGGTTGAAGAGTTATAGTTACTTGAATAAATGTTGTATAAGGTTGTTGCATCCAGCACTTCTTAGAGAAGGTCATTTTCTGCTGAAGATCACATAGCACTTGTTAGAAACAATACAGCTAGACCCTTTGAACTCCCATTCTGTTCTGCATCTGACAAGATTGACTGTAGATCTAGTTTTCCTGGAATACAAGTTGCAAGCCAGTCCCAAAATATGCTGATTCAAGTTTCTTTATGATGGAAGAAAAAACAGTCTGATATTTTTTACTAACAGGGGGACAATTTATTACACAAACCACAGCTGAAGATTAAATCTTGTCATACTATCTGCTAATTTAACTTTTTTTTTTTAATAGAAAGTTGGTCTATGCTCCAAGAAAGCCAGTTTGGTCTAGTGGTTAAGGCATAAGGCTAGAAACCAGGGGACTGTGAGTTCTAGCCCCATCTTAGGCGTGAAGCCAACTGGGTGACCTTGGGCTAGTCACTTTCTCTGTAAGCCTTAGGAAGAAGCCACTTCTGAAAATCTTGCCAAGAAAACAGCAGGGATTAGTGCAGGCAGTTGCCAGGGATCAACACTGACTCAATGGCAATAAATAAAATAAAAATAAAAATGCTCCAATGGAAATTGCCTCTGGCCTATTCTTTAAAAAAATAAAGAGTGGCTGCAGCAATATGCTCTATCTGGAACTGGGCCCATTTTTTTCTGAAAAAAAAAGGGCGAAGATAAAGATGCACTCTGGAAGGCTACAAAAGTGGCAAGAAATGTTCTCACCAGTATATATCTTAATGGCTATACCCAACATGGCCCTGATGTAACATTAAGACAAGACAGGAGAACATCTATTAACTGTTAGAGCCCTAAGGAACTTCAGAAAACCTTAAGCAAAACCTCTGTTGTCTTTAAAAAAATGTTTATTTCATAAAGTTCAAGGCTGTAGATGTAGTTATACATATAATGCATGACTGCACAAACATTATGCTTGATTTAAATATAAACAACAAGACTTTAACAGACTAAAAAGTATCATTATTACCACTTGCTTGATTCTATTAAAAATGTGATCTAGGTACATTGCACAGAAAATTGCTAGCAACAGCTTCTTCCCAGGTGTTATTTCTCCTTGTCCTGCTCTCCAGGTTAATCATGCCTATGCCATAAAAGAAACATTGACTAGATTAATGAGGAATTTGGGAGGTGTTTCTAGATAATTGTATCAGATTAAATTATTTCCCAATGTAAAAACCAAAGTAAGAACATAAGCACTGATTTTGCTGAATGTTAATCAAACATATTTCTGAAGCCTTTTAGAGAAAGCAGTCTTTAGAAAAAATGATCTGGTAGACTTGCCTAGACACTTACTAATAGTATGAACTATATACATATCAGAAGGGAAAGGAGTCATGTATGTTAGTAAAAGCAAACAAACTATTATTCGATTTTTAAAACCATAAACAGCACAGGTCTTATTAATCACTGCAATTGTTTTATGAAAAGAGTTCAGCAATCCAAATTCAGCTGACCCATTTTGTTAAACCGGCTTTATAGAGGAATTCTGTAGGAAGCAATAGATTGGCGAACACTGGGGGCACCTAGTGGCGCAAGGTATACAGCTTCTTTAAGAACAACGAAAGTTCCTGGGACAAACCAAGGAAGGAGGCTGGACAGCAGAACAGAGGTGAAGATCAGCTGAAAGTACCCAGTGGACACATTGCGTAAAGAAATGGCTTTTCACCAAATGTGCTCTGTAACAGATGGTGCAGTTGATACATGCATGAATGTGCATCATTGCACTTGTCACCATTCTATCATTGAAAAGTTGATAGTTTATAACTGTACATATGAACAGAAACATCATATCTCACATCTGAAAGAATAAGGGTGTTTAGCTGTGATATTTGATTATACATGCATGTAGATCAACGGAAGAAAAAGCAGTCCTGTGTTGGCAGAACCAGCAGGAAATTATGGAACTATAGTTTGAAGAAGCCAGCTTGGAAAAGGATATTGCTGACTGAGGTACAATTTGTTCCCAGGACTATTTGTCAGGAATGGTATCTTCTTGCAAGTCAGAGTTATATGTGTAAATGATTGTTTCTCAACCTTGGCAACTTTAAGACGTGTGGACTTCAACTCCCAGAATTCCCCAGCCAGTCAGTAAGTGTAGTCAGTCTGAGTAATTCCTGCTTCCTTGACATGACTAGTAACTTGAAAGAACATTTCTGCCATATGAGTCCCATGAATAAGCTGCATGCCTCTGTGATCTTTCTGGTATCTTTGTAATTGGACTGCTTCTTTTCCCCTGTAGTTACCATTGCTGTGAAAATTAAAATGACCGGTTTGTCATAGTCACATGCTGATGAAAAGAGACGTCACAATTCTGAGGTGTTCAGATTTGATATTTTGCATGCTCATCTTGTCACATAATCCTGTGTTTTCTGTGGCTTAACTCCCATCAAAACAGGTCCCAACAGAGGCTTTGCTACATGAAAGCCTCCTTCACTCTGGGCTCTCTTCTGTACGATTCTTTCTCTAATATAGCGCTCTTGCTCTCTCTAAAGGCTTGCCAATTTAAACTGAAGTGCAGTGGGAGACCTCTGAGAGAAAGTAAGGCAGAGGAGAAGAAAAATGGGCTAAGTCTAACAAAGGAAAACTGTGCAAAATAAGATTATCTATACAGTATTTAAATTTTCCAGCCAGTCTTACATATTTTTATTATGAAGTAGGCGAATGCTTAATAGTAAGTATGCAACTTCATTTTGAATAGCATGGTGTTCCCAAGTCTGGTGTGGATGGGCTGACCTACAACTCCAAGAAATCCCAGCCAGCAATATTATTGGCCATGCCAGCTAGGAATTCTGGGGGGTGTAATCCAGTATATCCAGACTGGAGGATATTGCAGTACAGTATCAGTGAGTCTCCCATGAATTGAGCATGGGAAGAACTCCTGATAACTTCCATGCAGCTTTCTTTGCAGTATAACAGAATATTTTGCCATTGCCTTTTTCCAAAAATGGTTTTTAATTTTCTAATATAGCTAACAGCCCTGCAAATTTCAGGTGGTCTGTCAACCAAGTACTAATCAGGGGTGTCTCTACTTAGCTTCTCAAAGCAGCCAAGGTTGTGTTAGGTGCTACTACCTCACTAAGGCATCAGATATGATTATAGAAGATGGTAAACAACTGAGACATTGTACAGGAATAGAAATACAGCAAAGAACAATGTGGCAAAAATGACCACTTTTAATTTTCATTTAAGCAGAAAGGCATGTTATCATGCACAATAAACAAACAAATACATTTAACATTACAGCCATTCTTAAACTGCGCATGCCAAATTTAGATGCTCAGGTGTAAATTAAGAATCTCAAAATAAATGGAAGCATGTAATTACAGTCAAACTTCTTATTCGGATAGATTATGGATGGGTTCAAATTCCTGCTTGGGCAAGACTTTAGTGGATTGAGCCATACACACTCTCTCTTAATCCTTTTCCTATAAAATGGGGATGAGAGTTACTTTTTTTTTTTACTTTCCCATAATCTACTTTCCCATGGTGAAACAAGAAAATTATCATCAAGCCATGACAGTATGAAATATGATGGGCAAAAGGATTATTTATAATATTTAGATGTAATTCTTACCTATCAGCCTCTATTCCACGTAGGTATTCCAGGAATCCAGGAATTGCTTCTATGTACAATCCAAGGTACTGGTTATCACCTCCCTACATGGCAGAGAGCCAGGATATTTGAGGGACTGCCTATTCCTGATTGTGTCTGCTCATCCCATTAGACCCTACAGAGTGTGTGTGCCTTGAATCTCCTCTATGAAGCAGTGTCATCTAATGGGATGCAGGAGATGTGACTTCTCTGTTGTCTGCCCTTTGGAACAGCATTCCCCACAAGACTTGGATGGCCCTGATCCTGTTAGCCTTTAGGAAGACCTTAAAAACCTGGCTCTTTCTCCAGGGATTGGGGTTGGGATGTTAGGTGAGCCCAACCAGCGTGGTTTGAATGAAACATGTTACTTTTAGTGGGCTCTGGTACATTGCACACTATTGTTCCGCTGGTTTCTTTGTTGGTTTTTAATATATTGTTAGCCACCCAGAATTGTGAGGATGAGATGGGGAGCCATCTCATAAATGGTTCAAACAAACAAACAAACAAACAGTGCTAGGATGGAGGAAGAGTTAGTGCAAATCTTGTTGGAGCATGCTGCATTTCATTTCATATTAATATTCTGCATCATCTGTGCCAATTTGCAACAGCTTGCTTCTCATCCTCACATTTGTTTAAAGCTCCATAACAGGCTGATTCATTTTGATGTAGATTTTTTTAAACTTACAAAAACATGGTTTTGCATGTGGTTGGAAACTTGGGTAAACCTCCCTCTAGAAAAAGTGATTGGCAGCTGCCCTATCATGCAGATGTGGAACAAGGGAAGCTTATTTTCAGTCTGATCTGTAACTTTCTATCATTTCATAATGCCAGTGATTACAGCCATGTTCTTGCCAGATGGAACTCTGACTATTACAGAGTGTCTATTTTATGTCACTCAGGTATCAGGATAATGACAGGCATGATACCACTGAATTATCTCCTATTTCTAAAGTGTTGTTCGACCTGCTAATGTTATGTAAATTAACTGCATCCACAAGGATACCTCCTTTGGAGAATCCTGAAGAGTTCCAAATGGGAACATTCACCAACTGTATGTTGTTTATGATACCATCTGACATGAGTGGCAGGTTGATATACATACAGTATGAGTCACTTTGCCCCTCTCCAGCTGATATCTCCTCACCAGCCTGGAAATCTGATGTCTTGCTGAGAACGATATAAGACTTTCAAGTGATGATATGTAAAATGATAGAATAAGTTAAAAACAAATTCTGAGTGCCAATTGACCCCCCCCCCTCCCTTCAGAAAAGTATAAACAATTTCAGTAATTTAACGCCTTCTCTAGTAAAAAAAGAAAGAAAGAAAAGTGAATTTTCAAGAATCTCACAGACCTTTGGTTCAGGTGCATGACCCATCCAAACCCCAGTTGCAATGGTTGTTTCAATTCAACAAGTCTGATTCAGTCAAATGAGCCAAATCAATTCAATTCAGCTTGCCAATTCAGACCGATTTGGTTGTTTGTTGATTCAATTTGATAAAGAGTGTGTACACAAAAATCTATTGAGATCCAAAGGTATCTGATTTAATTTAAAGCATCAGTTTGGATCAAAGCTTTGCAGACCCCCAGCTTTTTACCAGTTCTCAGATGCTTTCCAAAAGCGATCTGGAACAAGAAAAACTGAAGAAGGAATGAAGAAGCCTGGCTGAGCTCAGTCTAATAGTAGCCAGGCAGAAAACACGGTTCTACTTCTTTCATAGTTTCAATAGCTTATGTTGGCAAATTTTTCTGGCCACATGATGGCCTAGGTTTAAAACCCTTCAAATCACCACCTCTCATGACAGTTTGAAAACATCACATGTGCTCTCACAAGATGCCAAGGTCTTATGCAATTTGATTTTATTTCATTTTTGAGAGGGCTTGGGGAGCCCCTGGGAACACTGGTAAGAACCCTTGTTGATCCCTGAATTAGGAGAAGGAGAAAGACATAAGCATACATAGACTAGCCTTCTGCTTTTCACAACATCCACCCAGAAGCCTGTGGCAAGCCCACAAGCAAGATGACAATCCTTTTGTCATGTTGCTTCCAATAACTTAATTCAGAGAAGCACTGCCTACGGATTAGCCATGGACAGCCCTATCGTACATCCCTCATTCTTATCCCTTTTAAGACCATTTAAGTAGGTGGCCATCACCACCTCCTACGGAAGCCGAGTCCATGGCTTAATTATGTGTTATGTACTGTAACTCTTTCCCTTTTGGCTGCTCTGAGTCTTCCATCTTCTCCATGCTCCATATTATGTAGAATTGTATAAACCTCTGCCTTCTTTCTTCCTAGCTTGTTATCTGAACTAAAAAGATTCAAATGGTTCTAGTGGATGACATGCACCAGCTTCTATTAGTTCAACCTGCATTTCTCAATAACCATCTGGGGCATATTGCTCTCCTACTAGCCTTTTAGCACTGATATTGTCTGAATATGCTCCACCAAGCCTTGGCACAATGGTTCAAACAGCAGAGAGTTGTGGCAAGCCTTGGATGTCATCTTCTCTGCTCCCTCTTTCTGCACTGTCAGGAGGAGGAGTTTAGCAAAGATTACCTTCCTTTCCTTTGCATCTCTGCCTGTCACTCACCTGGACTAGAGCTTTAGTTTATCAGTATTTAGTTTTTTAAAAAGGTATCTTTAGGCTATCAGTGATGGGGCTGTTTTAGGTAAATTGAAATTAGTCTAAACAAGATTATATGATACGATTCAGGGAGTCTCAAAATATGTTGTACTAAACCACATGTCACCCACATGACTACTGTATTTTAAAGGGATTTCTCTCTCTCTCTCTCTGTATCTGTATCTCCCTTTATGCTGTTTGCTATTATCTTTTGTGTTGCTTTTTTTAAAGAGTAGGTCACCTAAGAGGCTCTCTGGAGAGAGTTAGTAGAATACCCAGATACTGTATCTCCATGCACACACACACATAAACACACACAACCCATACATATACAATGATCCAGGGAGAAAGTGATAAACAGGTGGAAAGAAAGCCAGGTATATATTCTTCCCTAGGACATTTCTTGTGGTTCTGGTTATATTTTACAAGATGAGAGACTGGACAGATGTGTAGGGGAGTCACCATCTGGATGTTTCATTTATGGAGGATGGTGAGAACTGAATTAACAAAGAGGCAAAACCATGGTGTTATAATTTTCTGAGTTATTCAGGAACAAGAACCTAACTCCTGTTGACACATTTGGAAATGAGGCTGATTGCTGACTCATTCTGATTTTTAAAATGTTGGATCATTGTTCTGTTGTTTTTATTTGCTGTTTTCCCAAGATAGCATTGTTTTAATGTAGATTGTTTTCAGGTGATTAAATAGCAAAAGTCAGAATACAAATATGCTAAAGAAAACTATTTTTTTTGCATCTTACCCAATATATACTAGAAATCAGTTAATCTTACTATATAATGTTTAAGAGACCCTGTGGATATAATCTTATCTAAATAGAATTTTAAGATCTTTTGATTCTTCAAACATTTTATTAGCACACAAATAAATATAAGAGTGCATACCCTTCTCTATTAATTTCTCAAATCTTTGTGATTAAGAATCATATAGATTGGGATGAAACTGTTGAATAATAATTAGCATCTTTCTTATATTCTGTTAGATTTTCAGAATAATTTATGATAACCTCTGTTAAACCTGGCGGTATTTATTTATTTATTTATTTATTTATTGGCAGCTTCTTCATTTATTTTGATATTTTACAAAAATACAGAAAAACAGAAAAACAGAGAAAAAGAGAAAAATAGCAAATTAAACACAAAATGAAATTAGATAAAAGGGATTACCAACTATACATAATACGTATACATAAAATACTAAACTATATTTTAAAGTTTCTAAATGAATGGTAATATTATAGTTGTAAAATATCGTGAAATCTGGTGATCACCAGCAAAGAAAATCTGATTCCTTTCAAGTACATTCTTTGAGGTATCTAGTAGACTCAAAATAAAATATTTTGATGAATCAATTTTAATCTCAAATCCAATTAAGCCAATCTGGCATTTTTTAAAGATCTGCAACCATTTATATTCCATTACTGGATATTCCAATTCTTTAGTCCATAAACTGTAGATGCCATTAATATCAACTCAGTGGAATGCCAAGGTGGGGGGGCACCCTAGATGTGGGCAATAAAGGAGGTACTGCCAAAGATACCAAACTAGAGGCAGGTGTGGAGTCAGGATGATGTTGCCGATGTGCCAATCAGCTGTCGGCAGAGGCACAGCAGTGAGAAGGGGAAAAAGGTGTGCATTCAAGTCGATTTTGACTTTTTGCAACTGCCCTCTGCGCTTTTCTTGGCAGACTTTTTTGAAAGTGGTTTGCCCTTGCCTTCTTTCTAGGGCTGGAAGAGAAAAGGATCACCCAGCTGGTTTTGTGCCTAAGGTGAGACTAGAATTCATGGGCTCTCTCTTGGTCTATATTCTAGTGCCTTAACCACTACATCAAACTAGCTCTTCCATAAAGTAGAGTAGAAAGTAGAGTTCTTCCATAAAGGTAAATATTCATGGGCATCAACATCAAAATCCATTTACTTTGGGGTGGGTGGGTTTGATCCAGCACATATTTCTTAGGTTTCTATCAACCCCAGTTTTAAAATACATTCTAGATAGTATTTGAATTTTTTTAATCCATAGCATTTGCTAAATACCCAAGTAGTACTTGCATTTTGAAGCTTTAGTGAAGAATGAATGCATAATTTATTATATCATTGTTCTAGCAGATCAATTAAGCTTTGGAATATTGAAGTTAAAAGCTATGATACAGAATACAAGTTCATAAGTCCAGTGTGCTTAAGATCCAGGTCACATGACACGTTTGGGGAGATGTGCTCCACCAAAAGCTAACCCCCATGATAAGCTAGGGGCCACACTCTAGGATAAAGACTAAATTGATTAAATAACATTTAAATGTAATTAATGTGCATGCTCTCTCTCTCTCTCTCTCTCTCTCTCTCTCTCTCTCATTACTTTCCATTCTTAATAATTTCCCCTCTGCTGTCCCAGAAAAAAAAATGCAGCTGGTTTTGGAGATGCTCTGGGGAGTTAAAATAATAAGATGTTAAGGCAACAGAGACTTCTTAGTTTCTGCAGTCAAGAGTACAGCCAGCCTGGGGTTTCAGCAGGTCTAATTCTACCATTCGGTGGGTGACATAGGCAGCTCAGATGCCAAACACTGAAGAAGCCTACCTAAAGGCAGCTCAGATTCAAACTACCCAATAGATTAAAAATATATATTTTTTTCAGTTAGCAAGAGACCCAATTATTACTGGGACCCCCTGTCCCTGCATGGGAAGGGGAGGTTTAAGTTTTCCATCCCCAGCCATGAGTGTGTGTGGAACTTTTTCTAAGCCCTAGAAGGCAAAGCCACTTAGGTATTGTGTGTTGGAGACATTGCCCCCATCCACCAAATTCTTTCTCTCCTGGTACAGAACAGAGGAGGGATCATCTGGTGTCCTACTTCCCATCTCTATTCTGCTGCTGTTATGTACATAAAAGGATTGAAACTGGAACAACCAAAGGTCACTCCCTCTGGGAGTGTCCACACTAATTTTCCACAGTGTTGCTTCCAATGGGTCTACCCATCCTGATAGATCTAGATAATGTAAATTGTTGCCTATTATTCATCACTCTCTCCCTGTTCTTGCCTGCCTTTTATCCCATTTGGCCAGTTAACTGTTTTTGCTGATGGTTAATAAATAAACTTCAGGCTATATTTTTTGCTAGCTGTACTGGGCAGCCTGTGTGCTTGTTCTGGACTGGATATGGGGATTGATTGGGAGGGTGCTGGGTGCAAACTAAACCAGCAATTACCTACAATAATTTTCCATTACTGTGGTTGCAAAGGGAAGGATTAAATCTCTTCTCTGTGTTTATGGGGGGAATCCTATTAAAAACACTCCCCTCATTAATATGTAGCTCTGCCAATAAGGTAAGTTTGAGCCTAACTTTATTGTTAAGTGAAATTTTCTGTTTCTTACTGTTGGGTCCCTCTGCCTCACCTAGCTCATAGGATTGTTATGAGGGCAGAATGGGGGACAATTCACTATGCATGCCACCGTAAGGTCTACAGAAGAAAGTCAGAATAAAATTATAAGAAATAAAAAGTACATTTTGCCCCTTTCAGGGCAAAAATTCTCTGGATTTTTCTGCCTCAGAGTCTAGAGCCTGTGTGATACAATGGTTAAGGTGTTAGATCTGGATGGGGAGATCCAGATTTAAGTCCACTCTCAGCCATGGAAACTCACAGGATGACCTTGAGCAATTGCTGTCTGTCTGTCTCAGGCCAATCTACCTCACAGGGTTGTTGCTGGGGAGAAAACTTAGAGAGGGAGCACTATGTATGCCTTTTGCTTCTAGAGGAAAGTTGGTATAAATCTAACAAATTTATACGATGAGTGATTGAATGATACCTTAAAGCATTTTTTTGACATCATGTTTGATTGCAGTCTCATAGGACTAATTATCCAAAACTCACTGACAAAAAGAATCCCAGCATCTTAGAACTTGCTGATTTGGGTTGTGATAAAGGAAAAACGCCATTTTATGTCAGCAGAATACTTGCTACCTTGGTTTCCTGTCAAACATTTAACATTTATTCATGATGTCTTAAAGCATCTCTTTTCCCATGCTTGAAAACGAGCATTTGGTTTATATTTATACCTGTGTACTTAGAAATGAATCCTTCAGAATTCAGCAGGGTTCACTCCCAGGCAAAACATGGTAAGAATGCATCCTAAATGTGCACATTTCTTTTTTTCTAGGAAGATATGGGAGCAGGGGCTGCTTTGTTTGAAGGGAAAATTAATAGAAATTCTGTCTTTTAAACCATTCTCTCCAATAGAAAGGGCATTCTTCTCTTCCTCTTCCTCCATGGAATGAAAAAGGTATTAGATCAGAACAATCAGGAGGGTGCCTGGCTGGTGTCCCATTTAACTCAGCTTTTCCCACCTGACATTCTCCATCTGTGTTGGATTACAGTCTTCATCACACGGCATGATCTATAGCCCTGTTGTTTGGAGATGATGGACAGTGATTTGAAGGCCCAAAGATTGGGAAGCCTGGTCCAATTGTTCTGGGAAATAGTGCTACATTTTTTTTCTTTTCTTTTTTTCCACTCTTTCATTTCCCCCATAAATAAAGCATGAAATAAGCTGGAAGCTCCTCACATGACTTCTAGATAACTCAGTGTTGAAGCCCTCAGAAAAAGAGAATATCAAGTCTACTAATATTTATTTATTTACTTACTTATTGGTATTTCTAAGAAATGGTGAATCCAAGTTTGTTCCTTTGCTGTAGTACTGTCTGGGAAAAAACAAGGCCTCTCAGGAAAATAGCATTATGTTATTTTAACCCTTTTCTAAGGGACCAGTCCTGTGGTTCATTGAAATCTCCTTGCCTTGGAGTTTCTGTTCCCTATTTATTATTATTATTATTATTTTTTAGTATAAGGGGAAAAAACATACAAAAAGACAGAGAGGGATGGATTAACAACAAAAGAGTTGCAACTGGCAGAATGGTAAATTCATGTTGTTCTTCAATTTATACATAAGTTAATGTTTAAGATCTGAAGTATTTTGATGTCTTATTTTCTCACAGTGTCCTTCCATGACTGAGCTTGAAGCAAAAAGGGGCTTTTGTAATGTTGTCTTAATTGGAGGGTAGGGGTGCTTCTTTTCCATCATAAACCAAGTTCAAAGTGCTTGAAATATTGGAAGTGCTTGAAAATATCAAGTAAAGATGTGTTGCTAATAACTACTTGACAAGAATATTTAATAAGCACATACTTCTTAAGCATGATACATGAGGATGAAACAACTCGTTAATAATTCATACTGTGACCCAACACATCATAATCCCAATAACAGCAAAACTTCTTGTTTAACATAAATATAATATACTGTATATTATCCTTAGCAAGTCCTAAATGTTGGGAAGTTCTTCTAGGTATCTTCCAACATAGGGTAAGTAGCACAAAGGATGTAAGCTAAGGGTAAGGCAAACTCTTTTTTAAAAAATAGCATTTTAATACATGTGAATGTAATTTTCATTTCTTGATCTAATATTCAAAGTGGGATACAATTTTTACACACTGATATATAAATATTTAATACAATTTAAAGGCAGCCCAACTCCAGATAACTCCGGGTGGCTTACATTAAAGAAAAAGTTAAAAAGGTGTTCAGAAGGTCTGTCTGCCTGTGTTTCTCTCTCTCTATCTCTCATCTCTCAACAAAGTATCCTACAGGGGCTCAACCAACACTCTGCATCAAGGCCTGGAATAATTTTGTGATATAATTCAGTAAGAAACTGTATGCCAATTTGGTAAAATGTGCTGTACTCGAAAAATATGCAAGGTAGGGAAACCAGTGGAATAAAAGACATGTATTCAGGGTGGTATGGTTGCAAACAAGGTGAGGAAAAGAAGCATATGAATATTTCCTTTTATTCTGCATTCAGATAAATTTGGAAAGGGAACCAAATGGTTTGCTCAAAAAGCCATGAAGTTCCAGCGGGAACCCCCAGACCCCCTGTCTGAGAAGCACAGAGACCTCTCCCTATTTACAAGAAGTGGAGTGGGCATGCAAGGACTGTGTCATGAGTAGGGATGGCGAGCAGGGGGCTCCCACCCAGACTGTCAAGCGCATGCGTAGCACTGAGGAATTGGTCAGCCATTCAAAGAGACACAGATCGGGACCGCCTTAACCTTTGGGGTTTATATGTCTGGGTTTTTCCCACGCTTCCTCAGTTTGTTAGGATTCCTGTTATGTACTAGCAATAAACATTAGAGACCCGTTCCTTGTCTCAGCGTGTTTCCTGGCTGTTAGGACAGACTGAAATTCTACTTCAGAGTTAACCAAATGGTGCTCTAACAGAAGAGGATTCTTACAGCCTGTAAAAATTAGGTGTTTGTAGAATTCAATTATATATTGCATCCAGAATTTGACTATTATGAAAATGGGCAGTGTGAACACCTTGGACACCTAGCTCCAAGATTGTTGTGAGTTCTCCTGACTTCACCATCGTAGGCTACAGAAATAAAAACACATTTTAAATTATCCCATATATATTTACTTTGGAGTTAATTACATTAATAGGATGCATGTGTTAGTTTGCACTGTAAGTGTAGTTTCCTTGTTCAGGAAAAAAATCCCGATTGTTCCTTCCCAAACTGCAGTAATAATTTGCAGTAATGATATGTGGAATTGGATATATGAATAAAGAAGATGTCTGAAATGACATCCTCTATTATCTTCCTTTTCATCTTCTCATTAATTCTGGGCAGATATTTTCTAAACTGATGAATAAAAGTGTGGATCTAATCTCATGTCATGTCCTGCCTGTGTGTATGTTCCTGTGTGTGTGCATGTGAGTGCATGTGCATATGCATCCATGTGTACTCATACATGCATATGTACAGTAGGTGTGCATACATGCATACATAAATACACATACACATACCTTTTTTTCCCCTATAGTGCATAATTTAACCTAGTCTTTTGACATTTATTTTCTGCATACCCACATGACTTTCGTGTTGTGGACCTTGCAGAAAAAAATGTATATTTTTGAAATCTCTTCCTCAAGCTCGAGAATACCTTAGTTTGTGCAAAGTTCAAAAGTGCCTCTAACTTTTTCCTGCTATAAGAAATTATCTGAAGGAGAAGAAAAATCAAGAGAAGGCTGTAGTAATGGAAAGGAAGAGCTGGGACACAAAATATCTCACAGCATTTGTCTGATTCTATCAAGGATTGGTGAACATTTCTTTAATGAAAAAAGGAGGCAAAGAAATCATAGGCTGGAGTGCTAATCAGAGACAATCAGTGGCAGAAGAGGAGTAGATTGAGGAGTCTCCACCAACTTCTGATGGCATTTTGAGTGATAGACCTCTATGAAAATGAGACAGTACAGGCAACCCTTAAGAAAATCAATATTTCAGATGGAGGGGAAGTAAAGGTAATTTTAAGGATAGAGTTGAAAGATGAAAACAGAATTTTTTGGAAGGGAGAAAAAAGATTGATGTTCATTTGGGAAACATCATGTCAAGTACACAGAAGAGAAATGGAAGTCACACATTAAAATAGTCTTTTCCAATTGGCTCAGCTGTCCAAGGAGGACAACATCATGGCAATACAATCAAGCTCTGCTGATGCTGGAGTCATGCAAAGAGCATGTAAGGAGGGCCCCACAGTCTGTACCTAGTGACTGGAGTTAAAGATGTACAAACATGATTATCAAGACCTAAGATAATGCTGGATAGTGGCTACCCAATTATACTGTTTTCAAATATTGACCTTTTTGATAAAGAGGATTTAAAAAGAATCTATCTGCATGAAGATGGGGACATGCCCTTTTCTAAAAATTTCCCTCTTGGGTTTCAGGTCCCTCAGCAACCATAACTCCACATCTGGGGAGGCAGGGAGGTGATAATACCATAAAATACCTTGTGTGAGACCAAGGGACCTGGTCCATGGGGATCAAGATGGGAGTGTCTGTATTTGAAGTGGTATATGTTGAGGATCTTGCTTTGTCTTTCCTGACTTCCTGGATCTCACTGCAAGGCCAGTGTTGGAATCTCTCCAATTCCTGGGGTTGGGGATTTTAATTTCTATATAGCCCATGGTTAGGTAGGATAGAGAAGCTCTGGAATTCATGGCCTTCATAGGCTTGTTCCAGGTAGTGTCTGAGTGGATCCATACAGGCAATCTTACGTTAGATTACATTTTTATCTCCTAGCAGTTGGCTTGTGATCAAAATATGAAGGACATTGTTATTAATCCTTTGCTGTGATTATATCATTTCCTAGTCCAGATGACTCACCTTTTATAGAGGTATAGAGGGGTGGGGCTGATTAAGATGATCTGCCCTAGACTTCATGGATCTGGATGGATTCTAGCAGGCACTTAGGGATTTTCCCAGGAAACTTGTCAGGTGATTACAGCCTGGTCAAGCTTTGGAATATGAAGCAACCAGAGTGCTGGACATCAATTTGCCCTGACTGGCCTCTGTCCTGAAGATGTCTGGAAAATAAAATGATAGAAATGATGTGATTTACTGAATGTGAATCTGACTGAGCAGAGGCAAGAACTCATATTCAAGCCTACTATGATGATAAAGGCAGCAAACATCAATATTTTTTCACCCTTATTTCATTGATAGAATGTCACTCAATGGCTCTGTTTAAAATGACCCACTCCCTATTGGGAAAGACAGGCAAGACCTACATGCTGCTATGAATTATTTGCACAATACTTTACCAATAATATCGCTCTTATTTATTCAGGTGTGGATTCAGCATGGGTAAGGTCTGAAGAAGTGACTTGGACAACTCCTTCTGATCTTATCTGGGATTCATTTCTGCTTGTAGATCTAAGAAAGTGGATAGGTTACCCTGTGACATGATTCCTACATGTGGGTTGGACCCATGCCTCACCTGGTTCCTTTGGACTTCTGTGAATGAGGGCAATCAAGGATGTTGTCAATGCTTTTGGGGGTAAGAAAAGGTGGTACTGGCCTCCTGAAAGGAGGGAGTGGTACACACCCTCCTGAAGAGGCCTTTCCTGATCCATCCACATCGGCCAACTACTACCTCATTTCCAACGTGCTGTTTCTGGGGAAGGTTGTGGAGAAGATGGTGGAGCATCAGTTGCAGAATGCTCTAGATAAAGAAGGTTGTCTGGTCCCTTTCAAGCCTAGACATGGAATAGAAACTATATTGGTCCTTCTGGTAGATGAAGATGAAATCAGAGATAACTTGGGAAAGATATGCAAGAACTATTAGCAGATAAGAGACAGTAAATGACACCTCAGCCCTGGGAAAGGAGGGAGTGTAAGAAAGAGACTCAAAAGAACCCCACCTTGATTCTGTATGGTATAAGAAGGGGCAAATGGCAAATTTTCAAGATTCTCTTACTATACCCTACAACAATAGAGTTGAATTCCTCGAAGTGTGTTTCCTGGCCTGGCCTACATTGAAGAGCCCTGGATGGACCTGGTAGCCTTTTAGATCCTTTTAGAAATCTCAGTGCTATTCAGTAGCATGCAAGGGTGGGGATTAGACAGCACTATCTTGGTGCTGTTCAGCTACTTCCTGAGTGGGTGGTTCTAGTCAGTGATTTGAAGAAGAGAACCCAGTTGGGCAGTGGGGTGCTGCATGGGCCCTCTCTCCTCTGCTTTTTCACATATATGTGAAAACTACTAGCAGAGGTCATCCTTCGGTTTGGAGTGAGGGATCTCTGTCCAAGCTGGAGATATGGTGGAGTTATTTAAAGCTGTGCAGTGCTTGTAAGCTGAACTCCAATAGGTGGTCTGGAACACACAGGAATGCAAATGTAGCATCCATCTGCAAGACGGGAAAACAGCCTGGCCTTTTCTCTTAGTTTTGTTTGTCTTCTATTCAAGCTTCTTGTATTGAGACGCAAATAAATCTACACTCTGCCCATTTACTGCTAGTGCTGATACTATAGCCAATTACTTCCCTGGCATTTGTCATTGTTCCTGTGCTATACCTTAATAATTTTCCTTAGACAGGGGCATTTTCTGCTGATAAATCTAGCTATATTATCAAGTTAGAGTGTATTTATTAAACCACCAATTAGTTCTTGCTCCATCATCAATCATACGCTGTTTAATTCATGTGTGGATTAACAGAGACTGTTTGAAGCATTGTGTATGCATGAATGAGTGATCTAAATCAAATTGTCACCACACTGGCATTGCCTTAACTTCAAGCCTAGTGGCAATCCATTTTTTATTTACTGTATGAATGATTCATCTTACTAGATGCCTTATTCTTTCAGCCTTCAAATCAACCCCCACTAAGGTAGGTTATGGGAAACTAGGAGAAAGGCTGAGAACTGCGTGCATGTATATCAGAAGTGGCTCTGTATTAGATTCAAGTGAGAATGTATAAAGATCTAGGCCATGAGTACTCTGGATTCAAAGGGAAAAAAGATACTTCAGAGAAGGAGTGAATACTCGGATGCTGCTGCTCAACTGCTTAAAGCAGCAGCATTTTTCACACAGCTTCAGGATGGTCTTGGCAAAAGGCATATTTAGTTTAAAGGTTAATAATAGATGGTACTTGGATGGCTAGAAGTAGCCATACCCTAGAAGTAGCCCAAGAAAGAAAGAAAGCAAAAGGCAACAGTGATAGGGGGAGATATGCCCAATTAAATGCAAAATTCCAGAGGTTAGCCAGAAGAGATAAGGAATTATTTTTAAACAAGCAATGCGTGGAAGTGGAAGAAGACAATAGAATAGGAAGGACAAGAGACCTCTTCCAGAAAATTAGAAACATCGGAGGTAAATTCCAGGCCAAAATGGGTATGATCAAAAACAAAGATGGCAAGGACCTAACAGAAGAAGAAGAGATCAAGAAAAGGTGGCAAGAATATACAGAAGTCCTGTATAGGAAGGATAACAATATCAGGGATAGCTTTGACAGCGTGGTCAGTGAGCTAGAGCCAGACATCCTGAAGAGTAGGTTGAATGGGCCTTAAGAAGTATTGCTAATAACAAGGCAGCAGGAGATGACGGCATCCCAGCTGAACTGTTCAAAATCTTGCAAGATGATGCTGTCAAGGTAATGCATGCTATATGCCAGCAAATGTGGAAAACACAAGAATGGCCATCAGATTGGAAAAAATCAACTTATATCCCCATACCAAAAAAGGGAAACACTAAAGAATGTTCAAACTATCGAACAGTGGCACTCATTTCACATGCCAGTAAGGTAATGCTCAAGATCCTGCAAGGTAGACTTCAGCAATTCATGGAGTGAGAATTGCCAGATGTACAAGCTGGGTTTAGAAAAGGCAGAGGAACTCGGGACCAAATTGCCAATATCCGCTGGATAATGGAAAACGCCAGGGGGGTTCAGAAAAACATCTATTTCTGTTTTATTGACTATTCTAAAGCCTTTGACTGTGTGGACCATAACAAATTGTGGCAAGTTCTTAGCGGTGTGGGGATACCAAGTCATCTTGTATGCCTCCTGAAGAATCTGTATAACAACCAAGTAGCAACAGTAAGAACAGACCACGAAACAACGGATTGGTTTAAGATTGGGAAAGGAGTATGGCAGGGCTGTATACTCTCACCCCACCTATTCAACTTGTATGCAGAACACACCATGCGACATGCTGGGCTTGAGGAATCCAAGGCTGGAGTTAAAATCGCTGGAAGAAACATTAACAATCTCAGATATGCAGATGATACCACTTTGATGGCTGAAAGCAAAGAGGAACTGAGGAGCCTTATGATGAAGGTGAAAGAAGAAAGTGCAAAAGCTGGCTTGCAGCTAAACCTCAAAAAAACCAAGATTATGGCAACCAGCTTGATTGATAACTGGCAAATAGAGGGAGAAAATGTAGAAGCAGTGAAAGACTTTGTATTTCTAGGTACAAAGATTACTGCAGATGCTGACTGCAGTCAGGAAATCAGAAGACGCTTAATCCTTGGGAGAAGAGCAATGAAAAATCTCGATAAAATAGTTAAGAGCAGAGACATCACACTGACAACAAAGGGCCGCATAGTTAAAGCAATGGTGTTCCCCGTAGTAACATATGGCTGCGAGAGCTGGACCATAAGGAAGGCTGAGAGAAGGAAGATAGATGCTTTTGAACTGTGGTGCTGGAGGAAAATTCTGAGAGTGCCTTGGACTGCAAGAAGATCAAACCAGTCCATCCTCCAGGAAATCAAGCCAGACTGCTCGCTTGAGGGAATGATATTAAAGGCAAAACTGAAATACTTTGGCCACATAATGAGAAGACAGGACACCCTAGAGAAGATGCTGATGCTAGGGAGAGTGGAAGGCAAAAGGAAGAGGGGCCGACCAAGGGCAAGATGGATGGATGATATTCTAGAGGTGACGGACTCGTCCCTGGGGGAGCTGGGGGTGTTGACGACCGACAGGAAGCTCTGGCGTGGGCTGGTCCGTGAAGTCACGAAGAGTCGGAAGCAACTAAAAGAATAAACAACAACTTGGATGGCTCCAAAGCACTGTTTTCTCTTCCCATCTGGAGATTTGAACATACCTAGCATAGTCCTATACAAATGTAACGTTGGCAGAAAATCCAGTGAACACAAAATTGAAGGAACCTACAATGGTTGTTAATATGATGTTTATCTTCGTATTTCTGACTGCATATTTCAATGATATGAAGTGAATATTGGCTCACTATAATTTTATTTCTGATTCCCTGTACTTCATCATTGAATGGAATTTTGCCCATGTATTCTGATAATGATATGGGATGGGAAAAGCAACCCATGACCCACAGGCTGCATCTGGCCCACCATTTCCAGCATTTTGAAATGGGTGGATATTTTTTTTTCTTTGTAAAAATAATAGAAATGAAGTGGAATGCTTTTAGGAAGCAAACATTTTAACCTTCCCCCAGAAATCTATCCCCAAGGCCCCAAATAATGCTGATGAAATTTGTCCATTTTGGCCCTGAAACTTGGCAGCATCACTCTGTGTGTGTGTTTTTTGTTAAGAGCAGTCTTCACAGAGGACTAGTACTCCTATTGATACTCTTAAGCCACCTCAAAATAAAAAAAAAGTGGGGGGGATTGGCCTTGATGCTTCCTATGATGCTGTTCTCAAAATGGATGGGGACTTGATGTTGCCCATTCCTGATAAAGTTTATGGTAAGAATACAATAATTCTATCATACTCTCTGAAAATATCCTTCCTAGGCAGGGAAGGCAGGTTGCCATTTGCTGAGGACAGTCCTTTATTCACTGTTGTGTTTCATTAAAATCCAGATGTAAAGAACCAGAATAGTTGCCCATCTATATTTCACATACACACACACATAGCAGAAGAATGTAACCTGATCATAGCTCCTCCCCTCCCTTTGGAAAAAATGAATAATTATTTATAGATATCTATAGCTATAAATAAGAATCAGTGTGTCCTTTTGCCCTCTTTGGGTGATGTCCCTAGCTCTTTTTTGGCAAAGCTTTACATCTTCCTCATACAGGGGGAAAAAAACCCTTATGGTTTTGCACATTCTCATATTTCTTTTTCATTATATCTTCAGCAACTCTGGGACCTATCAACAGCCAAGCAATATGATATCTTGTGCTAACACAGAATAGATCTGAAAATGAAAATGCATTTAACATTTTCCCAAATGTTACATTATATATAATGTTTTACATATGGAGACATCAAACTACCCAACAGAAAATAAAACTCTGCTGTCATAAGACCTTTGGTATGTTTATATTTAGAATATTGTGCACAATTTTGCTTGCTCCGTCTCCCCAAAGATTGGCCGGCTTATAGTAGAAAGCTTCCTGGGAGGAGATGGGTGGGGTGGAGGGATGCAAAGCTTCTTAAAACAAAAATGTAAAACTTGTTTAGTAGAAATAAAAAGATAAAACAAAGGGAGATGATGAAGGAAGTACATTGTCTCCAAATTTGCACTTTCAGATGATCCAGAAGGATACCTTCTAGATATAATAATATAATATAATATAATATAATATAATATAATATAATATAATATAATATAATATAATATAATAATAATAATAATAATAACAACAACAACAACAACATAATAATAATAATAATAATAATAATAATAAAATAATAATAATAATAAGAGCCTCGTGTGGTGCAGAGTGCTAGGCGGCAGTATTGCAACTGAAACTCTCCGCACGACCCGAGTTCGATCCCAGCAGCAGCTGGATTCTCTCTCGGGTAGCCAGCTCAGGTCGACTCAGCCTTCCATCCATCCGAGGTTGGTAAAATGAGGACCCAACTTGCTGGGGAAGGTGACAACTGGGGAAGGCAATGGCAAACCACCCCGCTCTATAGTCTGTCAAGAAAACATCGCGAAAGTGACGTCCCCCCAAAGGGTCAGACATGACTTGGTGCTTGCACAGGGGACCTTTCACTTTTTCACCCAGAAGGATACCATGCTCAAGAGATCCAATAGAACTCCTCCCCGCAAACATTTTTGCCACTGGTTATTCTTATAGATTACTGTCTTAGTCCGTTCCATACTCTAGTACAGTGTTTCTCAACCTTAGCGGCTTTAAGATGGATGGGCTTCAGCTCCAAGAGTTTCACCAGCCAGCAAGTTGAAGTCCCCCCGTTGTAAAGTTGCTGAGGTTGAGAAAGACTGCTCTAGCTGACAGTCCAACTGAAATGTACTCACCTAGTAGTATTGTTCAAATATATCTAGAATTCTGAATCATGCTGATCCAAAAACCTGTATGGGCCTGTAATTTTTTTATCTAGCGGATCAACGGAAGGCTGCTTCTTATTATCTCCTTTGAGAGAGAGGAAGCTATCCCCTGAGAAGCCTCTGCACTTGAAATGGGTATTTTATTGCCCCAAGGAAAGAAAGGTTTTTCAGTGACTGCCAATTGTGGAACTTAAAACTGAAGGTGTAAGTGCCATTACCAGAAAACATGCAAGTCTTGCTGGATGGCAAATTTTAACAAAAAGAGGTGGAATTCCTTGTCATACAATTCTTCCAAACTTAACTCTCCAACATGGTGGAGCACTTACCCAAAAACCTTACATTCCCAGAGTGTACCCAATTTGCAGTCCCTTATACCCGTCAGCCCCACCAGAAAAAAAGAAGCATTTTCTGCAAAGTTACCTTATCTACTGCCCACGATTTCTAGACAGAAGCGCATAGTAAGGAACATGGATTTTTTTTTCATGACATCTAAATGTGAAGTAGCTCAGCAGGGAGTGGGAAGCAATCTCTGTCTCAGCTCCTGTGTGTGTGAACCATTAACATCTGCTCTCAATCCTGGCACCTCAGATCTTCAGGTAGGCTGTACTTGGAGGGGGCACAGCCATCTTCTCATCTGCCATTAACCCATAAACCTTCTGGCCAAATCCGAGTTTCCTGAGAGACTTTCATCAGGGACATTCCATTATTACTCCCTAATGTGAAAATTTCATCAGCCCATAAGAATATTTTATTCCTATTCTAAACATGATATAATATTGTGGTTAGGAGGCATCTGATGTAATCACTCCAAAATATTGTCCCCCAAAGAAATGCACTCAGATCTTGGGGTACTAGTTCTATTATATTGCTGTATCTATAGCAACAAATCTGGCAGTCATTGCTCTGTCCTTCACATGCAGTATTTGTATTGCTTCAGAATTAGCTCCATGCCTCAGTGATCCTGTGAGGTTCCCTCTGTTCTGCAGCTGGCTCAGCTGTGGTATATTTGAAACCAGTTTGTTTCTGAGATGATGAGGCTCTGTGCAGGTATGGGAAGGCATTTCTATATTTGGTGAAAGTCTAGCTTTAGCTTTCCTTTCACCTGGGCTGCAGCTGTACTATCAGGTTTTTCATGAGGCAAAATGGCTGTCTTGATGCTTTGCAGCACTCTCCCTCATAATAACTGCTAGGATTTTTTTTTCCACTGCGAGTCAGAGAAATCAACCTGATTGAAGTAAGGACATATTTGAGAGTGTTAAGGTAAAAATCACTCACCAAAAAACCGGTGAACCAGAGAAGATCTAAGTGATTATTTTGTTATTTCAAAGCTACAATGAATTATTGGTTTCTTGCATCCACCAAAGAGCCAAGAGCCACAGGATTACATAGATCTTATCCAGAATGTTGATCAAAAATATTTTGGACATGTGTACTCACTACTGAAGGATCTTAACTCTAAAACAATTGTTTTAATAAGGAAATAAAATAACCACATGCATGGTGTATTCTTCATGGTATGAAGTTATTACAGATACATTCCTAGAATGGAACCATAGCAGCTTTGAGTTGAGCTATATGACTTGAGCCAAGACCCCAACTGTTATTCTAACAGACTGACCTGCATTTTACAGCAGGAAGAGATAAGGAGCCAAAGGAATATAAATCCTTGATTCTCCAAGGTGTGAACTCTGCCATCAATTAGTCACTAAAAGGCACAAATTGGCACTATAATAAAAAAATTGAGCATTAAAAATGTTACATGAGAGATGCAGAGAGGGCCATCTAGGATTTCAAAGAAAAATATAGCAGTACTGTATTTGCAAGCACAATCACAACACTGACTCAGATCCAAAATCTTACTCTCATTCATTACTCTCAGTGAGGATGTTTAAGTAATTTATTTTAATTCCTTTTAGAATGGAACAGAGATGAGGCTTTTGGTGGTATTCTTATTCAGGGCTGGGCAGTGATTTTAAGATTTGGTTTTAGCATTTCTAAGCCAGCAGAAATGAATATGAGGATGGATCATCTTTTGACTGTTCTTGAGGGATTGGTGAGATGGAAGTGCCCTTAGAAGCTAGAAGCTGTCAGTACAGCCCTGTATAAATCCCACCCTCCCACGCACCTCCGTGTGACAGCCAACAAATCAACAGATTGGCAGGTTTCAGTAGACTGCTTTTGGCAAGAGAAAACAGAGAGGCTGAAAATTGCTGCATTCCCATATTTGGTCTCTATGAAAACACCAAAGGCTTTACTTTTCCTTCAAGTGAAGGAGCTTGAGATGGGAGGAGTGTCTGTGGGTTTTAAAATGATATAATCAGTCTTCCTCATTCTGCTCCTAGAAGCTGTTGAGAGGCAAGGGCTCTGACATATAAAGGTATTCACCTGCCCTTAAGAGCTCTTCATTGACTAGTGAATGGGTTGAACACAGGAAATCCCACACATGCTGGATCTGGATCAGAGTCTCATCTGCTTTCCAGTTATATCACAATGCCTTTTAAAATACAGGAAGTATGAGGTGAATTGACGCCTTTGAAGACAATATTATGCCTGATGTGACATTAATGCCCATTATTATTATTTTTTAAATAAATTGTTGAAGACACATTAAGGATGTGTCTCTTTACGTAAACATTTGCATCACTTATACATTAATGCCAAAGCCATGTTAATGTGAATATCATTTATAAGTACAGTGAAGTGAAGAATGGTTTTGAAGGTATTTGCTTCTCAAGTATATTGTCTATGGATCGGTTCCCACATCTTGCTAAACCATGGCTGTTTATCCATGCTTAAGCCACAATTGGCTGGGTCCATACAACAAGCTAAGTTTAAACCACTCTAACCATATGTTAGTACAATGTATGAATCTTATGTAACTCAGAGCCCTTTTCCAAAGCAGGAGCCACTATGGAAGCCCAGAACAATTGATGGCTTGCTCTGACAAAGGAAGGAGAGAATTATAGCTGTCAGGTTTTATTCTCATGTTTGACAGACTAGTGTAGAGAATAAGGAAAATCTCATGCAGAGCCTCAAAATCTCTTTCTTCTTCAAGTTGTTTTTTTTTTTTACAGCTGGCTATTGAAATGATAACACTTCTTTTCTGAGTTTGCGCTTTTGCTGGAAAAGAAATGGTTAACTAAAGATCTTTTGTTAGGGCTAAATGGACTTCACAAGATGGATCTGAGCCATCAGAATATGCTCCATAGATTCCATAGAACCAGCTTAATCTAGGGCTAGTTCTGAGATTTTGTCTGTTCTGAATTCTGTGTTTTAAGGTGGACTGCCTTGACAATCAGCTGTTTAGCACACAAACATGAAATAAACAGTAGAGTGGTGGAACACTTGTTTTCCATGCAGAATTTCCCAGATGGCATCTCCTGGAGGGTTGAGAAATTGTTGCCAGTCAGACTTAGTAAAATTGGACTAGATGGATCAATGGACTGATTCATTCCAAGGCAGCTTACCATATTTCTAAGCAAACAAACGAACAAAGTTTGTTTGCTTGCTGAGAAATATGTTCTGGGACATTAATGTGTGTGGGGAACCATCAGATTGAGTTCCTACACTATCCAATTGACATTGTCAGAGATGTAACATTTAAAACCCCCAACAATAGCCTAATTGACAAATCACTCAGGCATGAATGGGAAATAGACTGTACAGTATGTATCTATTTCTAAATGAAAAGGCTTTTTCCGTATTTGCAACCAAGAGCATCAGGTTATCTTAGAGGGTTTTTAATGTGTATATTGCAACTGAGATGATTTTCTACACTGTCAAGGTTTTGGGTTAATATATACATATTTCTTCTTAATGTACATCTGTGATTGTCTTGCAAGAGAGGGAATAAGAGCAATAACATGCAATGAGCTTTTTATTTATATGGATGGAAATTTAATGCTTCATAAATATTTATTTGGTTCTTAATGCTTATGGAAATGTAATACAAAGCATACAGGAAATACGTATCTTAGAAATCCAAAAAGACTTGAGCTAACAAGCTTTAAAATAACAGCTACAATGACAGCAGCAGCACCCATGAGGCTGTATGGTTCAATGAGAAAAGTTTGTCTTGTTTTTTTTAATTTCTGGACAAAGTGTAGCTGGCTTGTAGATGCATGATTTGCCCAATATGAGTTTTTACATCTACAAACACCTGATATGCTCTTATAAAAAAAACAAACAACCAAGTTAAGCCTCTGATTTTATTAATTAAAAGGGCTACTTTCATGAAATCTACAAATGACTTTTCCTTAATAGCCATAGATGCCTTGGCCAAGAAGGGGATTCATTGATGGAAACAGTTTCAAACTACCTTTCCCTACCTAAAACCGCCTTCTGTTGCAGCAGCCTGTCAAATGTGTTTTCACAGGTAGAGTTTACATCCAGCAAGTTACTTGCTTCTTTAACATATCCAAATGCCGAATTAGTAACATTTGAAAATATATCTGATAAAACCCATGGATGCAAATCCATGTGTAAAGTAGATATATTTTCCCTTTGTGTCATTGCACAACTTGTATTTGTGTCATTGCACAACTACATTTTCCCTTTGTGTAAAGTAGATATATTTTTCCTTTGTGTCATTGCCCAACTTTTAATACTTGTACGATCTTGTAACAAGGTCTTAATTGTGGATTAGTTCCATGAGTTACAGTATAATAAGGCTGGCCCAGAATTAATGAAATCTACCACCTAACTGAAGCTTCTATTTTAAATAGTTCACAAAGACTAGATGCAAAAAAGAATGAAATGGTTTCTGCCCCCAGTGTAACTACCACACTGTTACATGCAATGGCTGGCCCTGAATTTTAAGCACTCTGAAAACTGGGACAAAATGTTTATGTCTTGATTTATGGTTTGCTTTGCTAATATTATCAGTGGGCAATCTAGCTCTGCTAATGTGTGAAATTGTTTTCTACATTCTAGCACAGTAAAAGTTAATTGCTTTCAACCACAAAACGAATCTGTCACTAATCGGGCTCTGCGCTCAGAGAGAGCATTCATCTGTGGCCAAGAGTCTCTGTGATGAGACTGCTCTCCACCGTAGTCCCTCGCTAACTCTTTGCATATCCCTGCATTCATGCAGATGTACCAAGAAGCTTTCTGAGCTATGTGTTACTTCTAAGGACCTGGGAAAAGAAGATAGTTTAGATTCTCAGGACATAGTGCTCATAGAAGAAGTGGGGGTGGGGAGCAAAAGGGAGAAGACTTAACACTCAGGATGACATGTTAAGATCAGAAAGAATTATCAAAGCAGCAGCTTAGTAATGGAAGTGATAGCAGAGATCTAAAGAGGCTACTATAGCTAGAATGAGTAGAATCTGCTGTAATAGCTGTCAAACATGGCCAGCTGAACTTAATCCAGAGAAAGAGGGGGAGGGGATAGTGCTCCTAAAATGGATTGTGCAGTTTCTCTCCTGCTAAAGGCCCATCTCTTCCTGAGTGGGAAGAAGTCTGTAAAGTGTTTGAGGGTGAGGTCTTGGAGAAGATTCATCAAAGAGGAAAAGCACTGGAGGACAAATTGGTAACCAATGCACACAGCAGACTGCAGATGTGGCAGAAGATAGATGGAAGAGGGTTTAGCTCTCAGAGGGACGTCAGTGAAACCCAAGCCAGCTACAAAAGGACTGCCTTTTCCCAGTTACATCTACCCGACCCACCAGATTGGGGAGGCGGGGGTATGTTATGGGTCCCCCCCCCATTATGGAGGTCCATCTATTGGGACCGAGAAGAAGGGCATTCTCTGTGGTAGCTCCTTCTGTGTGGAACATCATCCCTGCAGAGATAAGATTGGCCCCCACATTAATACCCTTCTGAAAGGCCCTGAAGACATGGTTCTGCCAGAAGATCTGGGGATCCCAGGCTGATGTGAAGCCCATCAAGTATCGTTGCTCCAGGGAGGTGGGCGTGTAGTGGGTTTTGTATTGGTGGTTTCATTTTTGTAAGCCACCTGGAGTCACTATGAGGGAATTGGGTGGCCATATAAATCAAATCAAATCAAATCAAATCAAATCCATGCATACATGCATACATGCATACATGCATACATACTAATTCATCTGACTGAGAAAGATAGAAGGCTTACCACTAAGTTCTGTAAGCCTTTTCTTAAATCTAGGAAGGGGGAGTTCTAGTATTTAGCATCACAGTGGAGGAGGGTGGGCTGGAAACCTGTGTGACCCTGACTCTTTCAGTCAGATCCCTTGAATCAGTGTATGTACTCTGTTGCATTTTCCTTCCTAAAATCCTACAGCACAATGAAGCAAAAAGGTTAAATTTATTGACTACATTTGTATTTATTTACTAGATTCCAGTCTTACGACTCTGAGTGTAACCACCCAAATCTATGACCGTGGGTGGTGTACAATGAAGTGAAACAAAAGTAAGGTACTACAAGAAGAAAATAAGAGACAAGGAGAAATGCAAGGAAACTACATGCGTAACAGAACACCTGTGACCTGTGTGCCAATCAGCTAGAGCCAAAAGTTTGTTGAAATAGCAAGCTTTTTGTGATCTTTCTGAATACAGGATATCATCTGGGGTAACATATTCCATTATTTGGGGCCACCACACAGAAGACGTGCCACCTCATCCCAGTTCTATGAACCTTGGACAGAGAAGGGTTCTCTAATCAGGCCTTCTTGACTGTCTTCACCTTTGAAAATGGCCTCTTTTTATCGATTATTAGTTCTTCCTTAATTTAAAATAAGGTACTTTCCTTGGTTTCTTTGAAACATTGCTATGCTTGTGATAACCTTTTTTTAAAACTTCCCATGGCTGAGCTGCTAGAGGTGCAGTAAGAAAAATGAGAATCCATAAAAGAGTTCCTCAGATGAGTTTTTCTATGATACTGTACCAAACCTCCACAACTGTTAATCTGATCTGGAGAACATCCATATTTTTCTTTAAAAATTTAAATTGTTCACTGACCAAAATTAATAAAATCTGTCTCTAAAAATCATAGTCTATAAAGAATGACAAATAGAAGCAAAATTCATGTAGATGTAAAAGGCCATCACTGCTCCCAAGAAGAGACTTTTTGAAAGTCTAGATATAACACGAAAACTTTCTGTGATACAGTCATTCTAGAGGACATCTTCTTCATCTGCTCATTCAACATGATCTTTTTCTATTTTATTTGGATAATTAATCCAACTTTTAATTATGTCTCTCCATTTTAAAGAGATACCAGTACTCACAAAAGTGGTCCAACATTCATGGGCCATGAGAACAAGCCCTCAGAGTCTGGCAGAATTCCTGATTCTCTTTGTAGAGTTTGCATGGAGAAGAGGGTTGCTATTTATTCTGTATTTTGAGGGATATCACATTCTGCTCTCCATTGGAAGAGAGTTCTCTGTGCCTCTTCTCATATATAATGATTAAAACTTCATAATGAGGAAAACAAGAACTGCACAATTTCAGTGGAGTATTAAATATGCAGCATGCTGTTTCTGCTTGCAAATAAACTGAGCTTCCTGAGACTGAAATATGGTTTAGTCCTAGAGATCCTTAGTTCTGAAGATTGGATTCACCCAAGCATCAACATGATAATAATGTGGCAAAGATCATGTGAATTGCCATGCTGACAGTAGAATACCAGGTTTGGGGACTGAAGAACACACTCAGCCTTTGCACTTCAAGATAGGCATTAGTATTCTTACGAAGCATTTCTTATTTATCTCACACAGTTTTGGGAGTTTGGGAGTAGAATGTGGGAAAGATAATGGAGGAAAAGATTAAACATCTTCTGCTAGAACTGCAGAAAACAGTATGCTGGAGGAAGATACAATAGTGGATATTCCACCTTACAGACTGTTAGGCCTACAATATGCTAAATTTGAAACCGATTTCTTTTTCAGCCCACAGTGGTTTCTATCAGTGATTGGTGTTTCAGCACTATCAGCCACCAGGCTGGAAAAAGATAGTGCTGGTGGGAATGAGAGAAATTATAATCCCAGGCTATCATCAGTATACATTTCTGTAAGTATACACTTATTTCTGTAAGCCACCTGGAGTCACCATGAGTTGGGCAGCCATATAAATGTCTTTAATAAATAAAATAAATAAAATACATTTACAATTTCAGTGAAAAAAAATGCTGAAGAAGCTCATTTCCAATGTCCTTTCTCTCCTGTCTCAAAGATAAGTCTTTTGCCATGGGCAAGGGGGAAGTTAGAACGAAAGCACAAGTCCTGCTTCTTTTTTGTTTAAATCATCACAGGAAAGAAAGTATGGAAATAACCAAGATGATTTTGAAGAAATTTTGAAAGACCTCCCTGAAAGATGACTAGAGTGCATCCCTATCATTAGAATATGGCACTACCTCTAATAATGTAGTAATATACAGTATATCTATCCTCCCCAGCTAAAGGAGCAAAGTGTTGTTTAGCTATTGCGGAGAGGACCTTAAGTATGGATTGTGTATTGCAATGCAAATTTGTAGAACTGTCTTGGACAGACTATACAGTAGAACCTAATTTATTGGTCATCTAATATGCTCTTTGAACATTTTCTCATCATAAACTAAGGCATTGATTGGGTTTCGCTGTCCCTTTAGAGTCAAATTTTAATGATGGATTGTTCCTAAGCAAGGATATACTATTATCTGCTTATATGAAAGCATGCTATTATTTATCATTTTATTCTTTGTGACTTTAGAGTAAAATGATAAATAATGGGAAGGAACTGAGGCTGTTGATGGTTCCAAAGAGTATTTACTCTTTCAATAGCACGTGAGTCCTCAGAAATTAGTGCAATGTATTTAGAATAAACTAGTTCTTGCTGCACTAGACCTTTTGTGGGAAAATCTTGTTACTCAGATAATATCTCAAAGCTGTGGGGGCAGAAGTGGCAGCGTAATTGAAAGTAACAATGGCTCTTTAATCAGTTGAAAACAAAGAAAATAAAAGCTATTCAGTCATTATGGAGGTGTTATTGAGGAACTTTAATTTTCTTCCCTGTTTTCTTATAAATTCTAAGAACTTATCTTGTACAAAATGGGCATAATTAGTGCTTTGGCTACTTCACGTAACTATTTTACTTAGACTATTTTTAAGGGGCATTGTAGTATATTTTATTTTCTATTGGAAGAGGAGTTAGTTGTATTAGCTAACCAAAGTGCAATGTTTGGTTTAACACAACTGTTTCACATTGCTGCTTATTGGTATGGACTGATGCTCCTGTTTCCAATTAATGATGGGATACCAGAATAAAATCATGTGGGGATTTTCAGAACACACACATATACATACAAACATACATACATATCTATCATAGTATTTCTTTTCATGGTAAGCAATGTTATGCAAAGGTCAGAATAAGGAATTTTTTTCCCCTGTTCAATCATGTCCAATTCTCAGAGACTGCCTGGACAAGTCCCTGCAGTTTTCTTGGCAAGGTTTTTCAGAAGTGGTTTGCCATTGCTGCTGTCTTCCTGGGGCTGAGAAAGAGTGACTGGCCCAAGGTCACCCAGCTGGCTTTATGCCTAAGGTGGGACTAGAACTCCCGGTCTCCCAGTTTCTAGCCTGATATCTTAACCACTACACCAAACTGGAAATTAAAGGTAGGAGATGAGGAAAGACAAAAGAAAAGGAAATTAAAGGAAATTAACTAAATCTAGTTTGCTCCAACATCACTGTGCCCTTCCATAATTTTTTATCTTTGCAATCCATTTTTACTTCCACCATCCTCTAATTCATAACAGTTCCTTTTGCCCTTATTTTGCTAGTCAGTCCTCATTCATTGTGTTTTCATTAGCAAACCACTTTAACATATTTCTTTCATACTGGTCACTAACTTTTATATTTAAAGCAAATTTAAGTATTTTAGCTTATTTTGGCAAAATTTCATTCCTCATAACAAATCACATACTGCCCACTATTGTTCTACAAAATTTTCAAGTCTTTAAAATTACTCCCTCCATTTCCCCATTTGAAATAAACATTCTACCAGTGTACACAATTTCATCTACTAGCTCTAATTTTTCATAATTTATTTATGGTCTGCAATCATATATTCTATTTTCCCTGTCAATTATATGGCTATATTATATGGCTATATAAATTTGATAGGCAAATAAATAAATAAATAAATAACCACTATCTTGACTTTAATGAATTAATTTTCGGATTCATACTCCTCACTATATCACAACATCTGATATGCAGCACAAACTTCATCTGATATGCAGGACAAAAGTCGCCATTATGGAGGACAGATGGGATGGTTCTGAGTGTTTTCTTTGTCCGTGAAAACGCTCTGAGCTTCGGCAAAAAGCCTGCCCAAGCCCCAAAACCCTCCACTTGTCAGTTCTGTCCACGGAACCTGCGGACACAGCTGTTCAGTTGGCCATGTCCCCACAAGAAGTCCAGCTGAAATACCTTCTCAATTTGCTATTATCCTACATCCATTTATAAGTGGCCAAAAGATATATACGTGGACATGAGTACTGAATTCTGATCTGAATACTGAATAAAATTCAGGCTGTTGTTTTGGAAAAACAGCGCACTTCAATTTTAACTGGATCTGCTGTGATTCAGAGCTCTCTCTGAAGTTAATATTGTACCTCCTATTGACTAACATGAGAGAAATATTAATGGCTGTATTTTTTTTCTTTTTCTACACTAGACAATTATGAGGGGATTAAGGCTGCCTAATTAGAAATTCACTGAAGCATCAGAAGCATGAAAAGAGCAAATTAAATATATGTGGGTTTCACATCAGTAATATGCAATCAATAAACAGTTGTATGTACATATTGTTCTAAATTTACAGCTTATTCTCTAGGTACCCACATTTTCTCTTTTTCTTTTTTAAACCTCAGTCCAGTTATAGATCCAGTGAATCCCAAACTTGTCCATTTATCTGGATTAAGTTTTTGTTTATTCATACACAGAGCCACATCTCTTTTGGAGGGGGGGATGAATAATGCCTATTACAATGAAATAGCTAAAGCAAACTGTTCCTTTTACAAACTACGTTCCGAAGTGCAGATATAGCCCTGGTTCTGACATCACTCCTGTATGCCATCCAACTGGAGATTCTAGTATTTAAGTAATTATACAACCTTGGCAGCCCTAATATATTTCCAAGGCATTGCTGAAGACTCTGAGGCACATTTTCAGTAGCCAAAAAAACCCTTAGGCAGAATGGTCTCCGGATATCAATTGGCAATTGCCTTATTTTCTCTGCCATTATGGCAGCTGGATGAAATAGCTGACCTGAATTTTGCTGCTGTACGTCACAAATCTAGTAATAGACCTATGAGGAAGGGCAGGTATCAAGTGATTTGAGATGTGAGGGAGAATTTCCCTACTATGATTCCTCTACCTTGTCTTGTGGGCATTTTATAACAACCAGTTGCAAAAAGTCAACTTTCTAAGGCCATTTACAAATGGATGACACTTTTTTTTGCCTCCAACCCTTGAGCTCTGACTGAGTAAGAGAAAATTGTAACTCACTCTGGTGGCAACAACAAATGTTAGTGCTATATACTTACCGAACCACAGAATGATCTTATTCTCCTCATGAGAGAAAAAGAACTCTGCATTTTCTAATAGAACGGAGTTCATTTGAGGACATCTGCATTTTTTTCTTCTTGGAGAGAACTTGTGTGTCTTTCCACTCTACCAATACAGCAATTCTGAACTGCAAAGTGGAACATTAAAAGGGAAAGGAAAATACAGCGTTGCACAAAAAATAAGAAGGGTATATTTATTGCTCAGGATGGGAAGCACTTAAAGATGAAAGTGAGATGAAAAGGCAAGGTCACCCTGAGACTAATGTATGACTCGTACACAACCATACTGAAATCTATAAATGTAAATATAATGACTTAACAAATGAATAATTTCACAGCTGCTGAAATATTTGGGACTTTTGACTTATGTAAGAACAAACTGGCTTGTTAGCACTCTTGAGATTTCTTTACCCAGTCTTGTTATTTGCTTTTCATTATTTATTTGCTTATTTATTTGTTTATTTTAATTTATATAGCCACCCATCTCACATAAGTGAGATGCTTTCCAGAGAAAAATATGAACACTTGCTATTTGTTTGCCATGGTTCTGAGCTGATCCTCTCTCCGCTGGCAACCTGATCAATATATAAAGCTAGAGTAAGTACAGGACTGATACTACAGTAATTACTGTGGTAGACAAATGTGTTGTTGAACTATCTGAGGTGCTATTAAGAGTTTACTGTTCATGTTTTACAGCAGGGTGTGGAGGCTATAACTTTTCCCAAGTTGCTGAGGTGCAATTTTCAGTATCTATCACTACTGGCCTTGCAGACTGAGACGGCTGAAAGTTGTGCTACAACAACATATAGAGGATCACAAGTCACACCATCACTTCCTAGTATAAGATGGATGGATGGTTATATTTTTATAAAAGCTAAATAGAATAAAGGGACGCAGTGGTGCTGTGGGTTAAACCACTGAGCTGCTGAGCTTGCCGATCGGAAGGTCGGCGGTTCGAATCCGCGGGACGGGGTGAGCTCTGGTTGCTAGTCCCAGCTCCTGCCAACCTAGCAGTTCGAAAACATGCAAATGTGAGTAGATTAATAGGTACTGCTTTGGTGGGCAGGTAACAGCATTCCATTTAGTCATGCCAGCCACATGACCACGGAAGTGTCTACAGACAAATGCCGGCTCTTTGGCTTTGAAACGGAGATGAGCACCGCCCCCTAGAGTCGGACACGACTGGACTTCATGTCAAGGGAAACCTTTACCTTTACCTAGACAGAATAATGGATGAGAAATCTCTTGAGGGAAAATGTCAGCCCCACAAGATGGACCAGACCCAGAAACCAACTCCACAGGAAGGCTAAAACTACTTGTTTTGAAAGTGGCTATAATAAACGAATCTTGCAAGTCTGTTCTGTACCTCCTTCTTATATTCTAGTGCATTAGGGAGGTGTCTGCCTGAGCTGCTTCCATATGTTATTTCATTGCTCTGGACTTAAAAAGTGTTTCAGCCTCTTTTGCCTAGTGAATGGTTTCTGCATATCTCCATCAAGGTCATGTCTTTACCTAAAAGACCTAAATTGCTTGCTATCTGTCACTCGGCTGTTGTTGCTGGACTAATATCTCTTTCAGTGGCTTTGGTCTGCAGGTGATGTTAAGTAGCAAATAAAATCATTTCAGTAAACAGCAACAACAATTCTTAGGTGTTTGATATCTATGAACCTAAGTCAGATGTGTCCAGCTTGAGGTGTCAGGTGCTGGGGCTTTTCCAAAAGTTGCTACTGAAACACAATTTTTAATGTAACAAGAAGGAGAAAATCATTAAAGGCATGGAAAGTAATCATATTAAATTATATTACATTAAATTTTAACTACATTTATATGAAATAACATCTATGCTAGTTTTTGTCCTAGTCCCATCCATTTCTTTGTCCTGACTGCAAATATTCTTTGGGATATGGATCTTGACACACCACTGAAAGGCCAAATGCAGCCCACACTCACTTCTACTACCACCACCACCACCACCACCACCAAAAGCTCCACCTGACTTAAATCTACCAAAACAAAAGAAAAGTAGTACAGCAGTTATCAAAATTTGGAGTTATGGAATCAGATTATTAATTTGGATGAAGCTGCTGAAATCAAGTTTAATATCTTCAAAGTTTGGGCTCAGTTCTTGATTATTTCCTTGAATCATGTACACAAACATGCTCATCCAACTGCCTTTAGCTACTGCAGTTGGATGCTATGCTCTTTGGGAAGGGTCGAGTGGAGAAATTCTCCTGCCTTTTCCTTTTCCTCTATCAGTCTTCTCATACTCCTTCTTCCTGAAGTTGCTGTCACTTGGCAGTGCTACATCTATCACCACCGCCGTCTTCTGGTCCTTGTCTATTACCACAATGTCTGGTTGATTGGCAATGTCTGGTTGATTGGTACTAACCTGCCTGTCCGTCTAGATCTGGAAGTCCCACAGGATCTTAGCTCTGTCATTCTCCACAACCTTCTGTGGAATCTGTTTTATTTATTTATACACACACACACATGGTGTGTATAAAATCTCATATATATATATATATATATTTGTTGTTGTTTATTCATTCAGTCGCTTCCAACTCTTCGTGACTTCATGGACCAGCCCACACCAGAGCTTCCTCTCGGTCGTCAGCCCCCCCAGCCCCCCCAGGGACGAGTCCGTCACCTCTAGCATATCATCCATCCATCTTGCCCTTGGTCGGCCCCTCTTCCTTTTGCCTTCCACTCTCCCTAGCATCAGCATCTTCTCCAGGGTGTCCTGTCTTCTCATTATGTGGCCAAAGTATTTCAGTTTTGCCTTTAATATCATTCATAATATCAAGTGAGCAGTCTGGCTTTATTTCTGGGTGTGTATGTATATATATATATATATATATATATATATATATATATATATAATAACAACAACATATGGTTACTTGAGTATTAATACAAGGAAGTGCACTTCTGAATTCTCATACTTAGGCCAGCTAGAAGAGGTCCTTTTAGATTTATGAACCACTAGTTTAACTAGACTTGAATTAATACACTATTCTGGCATGTGGGCATAATACATCTTGCAAGGATCAGCAAATACTAGGTACTTCCAACATCTTGTTTGTTAGCTTAAGAAAGAAAAATATTTTTTAAAATGAATGACAGTTTTCTCCATAAAGGGGAGAAAAGAGGTATATGTATTTAACTGAATGTGACAGATTTAAAATTACCAAATTATTCATATAGACGGAGAGCTCTTAGAAGTCTGGGTTTGACTCCCTGTGTTTGTTGTCCTGAACTAGAGTTGTCACCTCTTTTTTTCTGAGAAGTTCCTATCTTTAACTACTTAATGGCAGGTAGATAAATCTCCTTGCTGGAAATAGTTCATATATATTTGGCTACTGCTGATGAATGAATATTTTATTCAGTTTATAGATTTCTTAGTTTGCCTGTTTGTTTGTTGTAGATAAGAAAGCTTACTAACTGTTGCAAATTTAAACATAAATGGGATGGAAATAATTTGAGGGTGGGGTTGTTGCTGTTGTTTTTGCATTACTCTAATCACTAATTTGAATGGAATTTCCTATTTCCAGATTACAGTGAGAATGACCTAATTAAGCCACAGAGGAGCAAATCTATTCCAACAAATTATTCTGTCCAGCACACAGGGCGTGCCTACTGTGATAATCAAGAAATGAATTCTCCCTTGGATCTTCTAACATTATGCTCTTATCATTTATTTATGTATTTATTAACTAGTATGCTGCCTCAATCACTAAGGTAGCACCTATTTGGGTTAAACAGCACAATACAAATCAAACAGCAAACAAAAGCCAAACAATAATAAATATTGAATATTGAGGGACGACATCAAATCAATCATAATCATCAAAAACTAAAAGACACCATCAGGGACTGAATCACTCTCACTCTCACCCTACTCCAGGGCCTGCTGAAAAAAGTTAGTTTTTAATAGCCTTATGAAAGCATAGCAGATCCAGGACCATATGGACCTTGGGGGGAGTGTGGTTCCACAGGGCCGACACAGCCACAGAGAAAGTGCTTCCAAGCTCCTAAAGTTTAAAGAAACATTGTGTAAAACTCTTAGCAAGCAAGAAAACACTTACTTACTTTTGCCCCAGTTACCCAACATACTAGCTTTTTCTGTGTTAGGGCTGTGCTTTTACCTGAAGTGAAGGCTGCCTCAGGTAGTCTTTATCTTGCTTGAGGTGGAATGAGTATATCTAAGGCACCTCGTGGTGAAGGGAAAACACCAGCCTCCTTGTAAGTAAGCCACAGTGTCTGACTGTAAGTGCCTGCAGGCTCAGGGCTGGCTGAGCTTAAAGGCTGCTCTGCCAGAAGGGCAGTTGTGGGAGTTGGAGAAGAAGGTGGTGGGCACTAGAGCATGATGACAAAGAGAAGCCTGCAGAGGAAGTGCTGGAAATTATTCATATCAGGGCCTGTATAAAGAGATTGCCCCACCCGTCCATGCTGCCTGGTTGGGACCAGGCTCATTTGTCAGGCACTAAATAGAGCTGGTTCCTGTACTGGAATTCCTTACGTGAGGAAGGGAAGGGGCCAGAGTTTACACAAGTAGGGAATTGCCTATTTGCTGAGGCTGGTATGAAGGAGGATAACAAGCCTCAGGCTGCTGCTGCTGCTGCCTGACTCATTTTTCTCCCTTGGTTTGGTAATTTATTTTGAGAATGTATTTTTGAGCTCTTGGATTGGACTGCTGACACTCCAAAGAGACTGTGTTTGTGCCAAATAAATATAATTAGTACTTATGAGCCACTTTAAAACTCCTGAAAAGTGTGTTTTAAGTTTGTAAGTTGCAAATACTGGTTTTAATTGTGATCTATTTATTTCAAATGAAATCAGAATTTTTCTTGCTGGGACTAATGGATGAACAATTAGAAAAGAGCTATGGAACATTGTCTTTGTATATGATAACTGCTGCAGGACTACACACAAAAGTGGAAAGGCTTTGAAACTCCCAGAGTGGAGGAATGGTTCGTGAAAATGATAGAATGAGCAGAGATGGCAAAATTGACATGTCTGATTAGGGAGAGGACTATAACCTCATTTATTAGTGACTGGAAGCCCCTTACGGGCTTTTTGATGAAGAAAGAAAAAAATGAATTTGTGATTTATGGGTTTGACGATTACAAAGGGTAAACTATAGAAAGAAGGAAATTATGATGTAATCCTAGAGGGTAAAATTTAAATGCATTTATAACTGCTGTTAAGAAGATTGGAAGCTGCTTCTTTATAATTTTTTTCTTTTCTTATTTTTTCTTACCTATTCACTATTTTTCTTTATCTCTTCTCTAAAATTCGTATTATTTTTATCTTGGTAAAATTTATTTTAATAAAAATTAGATTAAAAAAATAATCAGGATCCGTTTATGATTCAAGCTGAGGGAGAAACTATAGGCACATCGTTTACTTTTTCACTGCTGTTGTTTGGCCACTCCCTCTGTAAATGATAACAGCTACCATAAATATAAACAGCAAGGTCTCCTAAACATTTTAACTTGGTTAACTTAATCCTAAATGATCTGAAGTCAGATCATTGAGGGAGCAAAGGCAAGAGCTGATACCTTTTTTCCCATAATGGGAAAATCTAAAACAGATTACAGAGAACTTGAGAATGGCATCTTGAAACTGCGTGAATGAGAAACAACAGAAACTACAACAGCAGAAGAACAACAACTTCATATATATGCTAATTGGGTCTGGCTGGTGGTGACTGCCCGAACAAGAAAACATCCACTTGTAGAGGATAATGAAATGAAAACATCTATTCAGTATGCTATGGCAATGAAGACAGCAAAGCCCATTCTGTGGTTTAGAAGAAGAAATAAGGAGAGCTTCTAGTATCTTAATGTGTTTACATAAATCACAGTGAATACAATCACATTTACTACATTATGGTTCTGCCCACCCCATCTCAAGAGTCATCAGAGCATCTGGTCAAGATACAGAACAAATAAAATAAGAAAAAGGAAAAGCTAAACTGTTTGGGTTCTCTTTAACTTAGAATAAAAATGGTAACTCTGTTCATGCTTATTCCAAGAAGTCTTACTAAATTCAGAAAGGTTTTTCCCAAATAAGGTTCCACAAACTCTTAGTGTGGTCAAGATCTCATGCATTTTTCTGAACATGAATTGTATGGAAAAATAGATCCATTTGTTTTCGTTTTATATAATACTAAAATTCCAGGATCACCAGATGGTCACCGTATGTTAATCTAAACATCACACTGACTAATTATTTTGGGTACGGATATGGATGCACTCTCTCTCATCCTCAGAGCTTAAGGTCTTGGGGGGGGGGCATACGCACCGTTTTTGAATGGGACAGTACGTTTTTTTTTCACATTTCCTGACCATGTTGTCCCTTTTTAAAAAATCGTTACTTAAAAATTTGAAAGTTCCCGCGAACCTGTCTGTCAGGATGGAGGCCGAGTTGGAAGGGGAAGAGCTGCTGACGATAGATGGAGAAGGCGCAAAATTCAAATTGGAGCCAGAGCCTCCAATTGGAGAAAGTCAGGGGTCAGAACCTCCACTGCCTATCAGCACGTGAGCTGAGAGGCAGGCCAAACAATGGGAGGCATAATTGGCTCCCGCGTGAAAACGGCGGGAGAATTGCACCAATAAAAGGAAGCCGACACTGGAACAGGTTGCTGGAAACAACTATTCTAGCGAGCCCACTTTGATGACCCAACCTCTGTGCCGGAACCTCTCTTGGAGCCCTGCCCTGCTGCCATGATGGAGCCCGCTCCAGAGCCCCACCCAACTGCTGAACCAGAGCCTGATTGCAGACTGCAGAACCTCATCGCACCAGACACCAGCTGCTTTCTGTGCCTTGCTGCCATGCCCGAACTCGCTGCTGGGCCTTGACTCATTGCCAGGCCAGACACCAGCCACTTACCCTGCCTTGCTGCCATGCCCGAACTCACCACTGAGACTTGCCTTGTCTCAGCACCTGATCTCGCCTCCCGGCCTTGCCCTGCTACCACATGGAGCATTGCTTTGGAGCCAGAGTTAGTCGCTGAGCCTTGCCTTGTCGCCATGCCCAATCTTGCCTCCCGCCTTGCCTTGCCGCCGTGTGAGACTCTGAGTCTGAGCTTGTCTGGCTGTCACACCCGTGGACTTGCCTCGCCCTGTCTTGCAATCGCGTGCCTGCCTTCCATGCCTGACTGCCCCTCGCATTGGGAAACAACGCCACAGGGACTGATGCATGTGGAAACAGGCACTGGTCTGTCTAAAAGCGCCACTTCCATGTTGAGCCTTTAGTTGGATCTTAAAAACTCTTAAAAACTTTTTTTTATCATCTTACTTTTTCATGAATACAGAATATTACATAAGTTAACCCTGCCCTATTTTTGCCATCCCAATGTCCTATTTTTGTCTCAAGGTAATATGGTCAGCCTAGCATGAAATCAACCTACACTTTGTATGTCCATGTGGCTTTATCCAAAGTATCATTCAGCGTCTCAAACTGACCAGATAAATTGATGCTTTTTACAGAAGGCAGTACATGAAAGGTAGTAAACAGAGATAGTAAATCTGTTAAAATGCAGCCCTAAGAGTTATTTCAATATTTTTAGTTTTACCACTCTTGTTTACTAGATCATTAACTTCAGTGGACAATGGGAGTCCTGTCGTTTGACCTTCAGATTTAATCAACATATGGCTCATGAAGTTATTGCCTTCTCCTAGCTTGGCTGACAGTAGCAATTGAATCAATTTCCTTTTTTCTAAAAGCAAGGAATACTTACTGGACAGTCACACATACAACAGTGGCAAGTAAATAGAGAAGTGCCAATTCCTTACCGGTACATGTTCTGGTTATTTCCACCTGTTACCTATTCTGTGTGATCCAAACCCACTGTTGCCAGGGGGACAATGACAAGTTCCCTCCACTATCCTGTATGGTACCTCTTGATACTGTGTGGAAAACCCTCTTGTCGTCTTCATGGTAAGATGGGTTTGACAAACAAAAGGAGTCAGAAATAATGACAGTTTGTACCTGCTAGGAATCAGTAGACTCCTTCTACTTGCAACCATTATTTAGCAGCCGCGATTGACTCAACTAAAGTTTTTGATAGGCAATGTTAACTATATTTTTCCTTTCAAAATCTCGTGAGTTTGATTTTTATAAACCGTTAACCAGGTAAAAAGCACAAAATTCTGCCCATACTTAGTATGGCGGGAGTAACACCATTGTGCTATCAGCTAAATTAGCTAAATTGTCCTGATGGCGCCCCATAGAGGTGAAGGAAATGGTTGTATTGCTTTGCCCCCTCTGCTTCACAGCCCTTCTTAACTTTCTCCTAAGCAAATCCTAAGGGGGAAGGCTGAGAGAATCCTTCTCCCACAGTCCTGGTGGAAGTGCTTCCAAGCTGTCAGTTTTTATGAATGCTGCTTGAAAGGTCATTCAAGCTGGGTGGCTTTGACAAACACTGTAGAATTGCCAGCAGTATGCAATGAAGGCAGCCAGTCTGGACCCTGCCCCCCATTCCAGCATATGCCAAAAGTACTCCATGCTGAGCAACCTTGGTAAAAACTGATCCCAATTTTGCAGTTCATGCCTAAGCTATCCTCTTCTGGACAACTCTCCACAAGCTCGGGTTAGTGCTGTGGAGTGAAGCCAATTAGTTGGCCTGCTAGAACCACCTGAGAAGCTGTGTGAAAGAAAAAGAATATTATCTTAAAAATAGCTTTAATGAGCATGTCAGAGAAACACAAGTTATTGGTCTTACAAACTTCGCCCTCCCAAGCATAAAGAATCACATGCTTAGATAGAGTAGGTTCACAGTAAACATAAAAAGAGTCTTACTAACTTTATTCTTTGGTCCAGTTACATTCATCTTTGGTGGAAAAAGAAGTTCCTTGTTTCTTCTGTTCTTTACCTATATTTAGTGATGTCTGAGTCCTATAGCTGCCAAAAGCTATATGGAAGAAAGGGCTAGGCACATGGCTTTAATCTCATGATGCTTGCTACCTCCTCAGTAGGTGGAAGAAGGAGGAAGAGAGAGAGAGGAAGTGGGAGTGGCAACAAAACAGCTTCCTCAAGAAGCATGGTGAATTGCATCTTGGGATCAACTCATTTACATGCTAATGAGGCACGCTGGATTTGCCAGGACCTCCAACATGGAGGAGGTCATTTCATCTTTTGTTGAGCCCTGTTGGCAGTCTGGAGGAGGCAATCCTTTACAGCACTTGCTAAAAGAGAAGGCATCTGGTTGGAGGAGGTAAGCAGTGAATCCTCTGCTTGTTTAACTCTCCCAGACTACCCTCTAAAAACTTTATGTGCTAAAGATCTACAAAACTGGGTGGCTGTAGTACATGCTTCAGCAATCTATCAGCATACACTGAAGCTTCCCAACGTGGTACTCACTTGGCTTACATTGAAGCTTTTCTAGGCTGTGTGACTTTAATGTATTCCCAAAGATCCAGCATGGAAATATTTCAAGTAGCCCTGAAAGACAAGGCTGAGAAAAGCCAAAGCAGGTTATGGCCACACAAATTTATTTTATTTATTTATCAAATTTGTCACCGCCCATCTTCTCCCACCAGAGGGACACTGGGCGGTTTACAACAAAAGTGGTCAATTAAAACAATAAATGTAAAACCAATACAATATATAAAATATAAACAGCATTAATAACTATAAGGATAGCACTAAACATGAAGTCCAAGTGGTAAGATCTAACAGAGACCATGTATGTGAGCACTCCAGGGTGCTGGCATCCCCAAGTGGAGGTACACCCTTCTCTGCCCCAAGCAAGACAGCAGAGCCAAGTCTTCAGACTGGACAAAAATTGTCCAGAACAGTAGGATCCAGCGATGGTTTCTTGAGGGGGTGCACCAATGCCTTTTTAAAGGCAGCCTGGAACACCCCCTCTCTCAAGGATATATTTACCATTCCCTGGACCCAATCACATGTCACCTCCTGAACTGCTTTTACCAGCCAGAGGGGCATGGGTTTACTGTCAGTAGGATCCTGTCCACTTCCTCAGGTCCAGCAAGATCAAACTGTTCCCAGATAACTGGGTAAGTATGCTCCCCTGGTATCTCCCCAGACCATGCTTCACGCTTAGAGTCTAACTTGGAGCAGATCCGAGCGATTTTGTCCTGCAGATGCTCAACAAATTCCTCTGCATGGACCTGTAGGTGGATCACTGGGCCCACCTTCCCCAAAAGAGATCAAGTAATTTTAAACAGGGCTGCCAGGCAGCATTCTGCGGATGCAATAAGAGTGGAGAAGTATTGACACTTCACCATTCTTATCACAACAAGGTAGGCCTTAATAGTGGCTCTAACCTGTGTTCAGTCGGATTCAGTCTTTGTCTTCCTCCAGTGGTGCTCTAGGCCTCTCTTAACCCTCTTCAGAACCCTCAGCTCTTCTGTAAACCATGGGGAGTGTCGGGTTCGATGGGGCAAGAGAGGCCGCACAGGCGTGACCCTGTCCAAGGCCCCGGCCGCCTCCCTATTCCAGGCAGCAGACAGGGCCTCCACTGGACTGTGCAGCAGATCCTCAGATATAACCCCCAGCTCCCTCTGAAACCCTGCCGGGTCCATCAGTTGCTGGGGGTGGACCAATTGAATGGGTCCTGCCTCCCGGAGGAATGGGGCAGCACAAGAGAATCTCAGGGTCACCAGGGCGTGATCTGACCATGACAATGGGGACAGCTGTAACTGTCCCCTCAGATCACATTGCCAATGCTCTGACAAGAAAACCAAGTCTGGGGTGAGACCACTGTCTTGAGTTGGGACCCAAATAAACTGAACCAGGCCCATGGCTGCCATTATAGCCTTGAACTCCCGAGCTGCCTCCGAGGCACACCCCAGGGACGGCAGGTTGAAGTTCCCCAAAACCATGAGCCTGGGGAACTCCACCGCCAACCCCTAGACAGCCTCCAGCAGCTCAGGCAGGGAGGTTGCTACACAGCAGGGAGGCTGGTACAGCAGCAGCACTCCCAACTGTTCTCAGGAACCCAACTTGAAAAACAGGGTCTCACAACTGTCCACTTGTGGAGTAGCGCCCCTGAAGGCCACCAAAGACTCCCAGATGGCAACAGCCACCCCTTCCCCCCTGCCCTGGGGTCTTGGCTGGTGCCATACCGTAAACCTGGCCAGGCAGATTTCCAAAAGCAGCACCCCCCTTCAGGGCCCAGCCAGGTCTCGGTAATACACACCAGGTCTGCCCCATCTTCAGTGATCAAGTCACATATGAGGGTGGCTTTGTTGTTAACTGACCTGGTGTTGAACAGAGCAGTTGGAGACCAGGGCCCCTAAGAATCTGCTGACCAGGGCCTGGGTCTGAGCACAGAGGGCCAGAACACGCCACCAGTAACAAAAACTTGAGGTGTCTTCCCAAAGATGGCCAGCCCTCCAGTTCCCACCATAGTGTTCCCTGCTAAATTGCTTTGTTGAGGCAAATCAGAGGAGCCTCTTGGCTTCAGCAAAGCAAACATGTCTTCTCCACAACACAAAATGTTCACTGAAGAGAATCTATGTCACTTCAGACAGATCTAATCACTAATTAGTCTTCATATTTTGGATGTGCACAAAAACAGCACACAACTATTGGGGAGGAAGGAAAGAAGCAGAGGGGAGGAAATGGAAGAAGGAGAGGTAAGAGACAGTGTCTGTAGCCATCAGAGCTGTTAGTGACTGAAAAATCCTAGTCTAACATGAGAATGATCTGGACAGGATACCAGGAATGCAGAGAATGTAAACATGCAACTGTCTCCAACAGGTGGGACAAGGGTGGGTGGAAAACAAAAAGGAAATGCTTCTCATCATAGAGGGCAGCACTATAAAAGTATGCAAAGGGTTTGAAGTATGATGGTATAAATTTTGTAGTGCAGTATCTCAGTCTGCTCAGAGACTTTTGACTATCTGATATGGATGCTGTATCCTGCATACAATGAAGACATATTTCCTAGCCAAGTGTTTCTAGTCTATGAAGAGTCTGACAGCAGATAAGAAATAGTGTTAAATCATTTAGCTCCATTTTATGCCTTGAAATTGGTCTTCATCATTTCTTTTCTCAGGGATGTTCAGACTGAGGTGAGCAATAGGAGGTCCTAGAGAAGTGAAATATTCCTTTGCTTATGTATGTGTATACTGTATGTATGTGTATATTTCATCTGGCAGATTTTTGTCCATATATTATTATTTGCACATATTGGCTAATTTGTCCAAAGTAAAGCGGAGGAGTGGAATGCTGATTAATAACAGCATATACCAAACTAGAGGATGAGTAAGCATCTGTTCCTTTGATGTTATGAGTGATGTTTCTGGTACCCAAATAGTGTTGCTACAGTAGATACAGGGCATCTGGATCTGGCATCATTGTCTGCTGCTCCAGTGTCTATAACACTGCACTCTGGTCTGTTCTTGCTGGTTGGCAGCTGTTTTCAGTTCAATGGCTGCCTGTAAACAAATTTCCAAGGCATGTGGAAAGGAAATGCCATTGTTCTGGATGGGTGGTAAGTCATCGTTAATAAGCTTTAGTGATTTTAACTGGGAGCTGCAGTTAAACATGGGAACACAGTGTGCAGCATTCAGTAGTTTTCCCTTTGTGTCTTGTAGAAGATTATCTGCAGAACTTCTGTAGCCCTGTTGATCTGTTTTTTAAATTCCACTGGGTTGTCCCTGTATTGATTTAAACCCTTCTTTATGTGTCTTCTGTAAGCAGAATCAGAACAGATGTGGCTATATCATAGGTCCGGGCTGTAAATGCTGATTTGGATGGTACTCTGGATGAAAGTTGTCTCTATTTATCATGGTGCGGTCTTTTGTTGCTGGTCAGTAGATTAGCTTGTTGTCTGTAATGAAAACAATAGTCAAGATCAATCTCTGTAGAAAAACCAAATGAGCCCTATTATTTATGAATGGGATTTATCTTTAGGAAGGGTTTAGGATTTCATTTGTTCAGCACACTCCTTTGAAAGTTTACTTAGAAGGAAAAACTACCATGTTCAAGTGGGTTATCTCCCAGTCAAGCATGAAGAGGATTGTAATCCTAGTTCTCCATCTGCTGGCATTTATGCTATTTTAAATCTTGTGGTTCAAGCTGTTGTGGAGGTCTCTAGACCAAGTGTTAGGGAACACAACCTTTTAAAATAAATACATAAATAAGCTTCTCTTTTAGGCTAGAATTCATCAAACTAGACATTACAAAACCATTTTATGACCTATTCTACTTCATTATGACTAGGAATTTAAACCTGAAAGAGAACACTGTGAGATATAACAACTAAACTAAATACAGAGTCTTTCACTTTTTTCTAAACCTTCAAAGTCTTCAGTGTGATGTACTATAAATCGATGTAGCTATGGAATCTGATAGTCCTAATTATTCTTAGAATGAGATTTGCAGGCCACCACAAAATTTACTGGAATAGCCTTAAAATGAAACTGGAACTTCACATATTTTTACATACATTTTTCCTTGGCAGATGTGTGTTACACCAAAAGAGTCTTGCATTTAGTCATTTTTTTCTTCTCTGTTTCACTGGGTGAACCTTTAAGTGGTAAATGCAATTTTGACTGATAAAAGTCCTGTTTTTTTTTTTCACTAGAATGTTGGCTGTTTAAATTTTCCCCGGCGATGTTGACTTTTAAATCATTTTATTCCAAGAGATGCGAAAACTCACTTTGCCAGATGCCCATCTGAGCATACTTTTGCTTCAGCTGACCACTAATCTATGTTCTTGCACATTCCTTTATTCCAGAATCCTAGAGTACTGTATCATAGTGAAATTGAATCTTAAAGCCTTGTTTGTTATACAGTATTCTCAAGTAGATTTTTCTAGGAGAAACACAGAGTAACAGGAGGGAAATGATAAGGTATTTTCATAGTGACTCCAGAAGTACAGTCATACAGCTCCCGTGAATGATCTACCGGTATGCAGTGTAATGTATGTGGTAGGAACTCTAGCTTGTTTGGCTTCTATAGATGAAACATCTGCTCTTAGAACATGCACACATAAATCATGTCAGAAATGTCTTAATAATGGATTTCCCTCTCCAATTTTAGCCATTATTATGGATGGCTGTATTTATGCTACTTCTGGGCTAAAAAATTCTCCTGCATATTTGTTCCAATCATTCTTGTAAAAGAAATTGCTTTGGATTGATTTTTCTGATGGGGAAGAATATTCTGTGGAAATTCTTATGGATGTAGAGATTTGAGGTGACTGGGAATGAATAAACACAGTATTTTTCCTTGAACAATCCTGTATCCCATGGTTTGGGTTCCCCTGCCTCAGTAAAAATCCCAAGAAAACGTATTTAAGGTCAAAGAAAGTATTTCATGCTCAGTTAGAACTTCTGTCTGCAGACTGATAGGCAGAAGCTCTTCAAAGTGTCACACCAGAAGACTCTTGTGATGATGCTGGGAACACAACCTGGGACCTTCTCTATGAAAAATGTCTGTTCTACCCCTGAACTACAGCTCCTCACAAGACTGCTGTTCGGCATCCCTAAGAATATAGAAAAAAATCTGAGTTACTTTAACAGGGCCAGTTGAGATCTTAAGATGCAGACATAGGAGAATAAGAGGAGTAGCTTCAGAGAGAATGGGGATTAATGTAAGGGCAACATATGGAGTGTGGTTATGATCCAGATCAGGAGAAGGAAGACGACCTAATATCCAGGTTCCATAACAGGAAAGCACAATCTTATGCAAAGATATCAGTCTGATAAAATAAAAAAAAATAGAGTGTATAGGGGGAGATGGGCGGTGATAAAAATGTGAATAAATAAATAAATAAATAAATAAATAAAAAGGCAATTAGCTGAGCTACATATTTATCATAATATGCCACTGTTTACAAACAATTTAATGAATCTTGATTAGACTGCAGTCACCTAAGCGCCTCGATTCAACCTAGCAAGACTCAGCAACTGCACAGGAACCAAGAGCCTCAACTGATTAAGTAATATGCTCAAATACAATTATAAGTTTGGTATCGTTAAATGTTGAGTTGAGCAAAAATATTCCACTTGTTAGGATTCCATTTATCGATTTGTTTCGGGGCTCTCCTTCATATTACTGAATGGCAACTTGATGTTCCTATCCCTATAAATATATATTGTGCATCTGAATAATATGGAGAGGTGCTCATAATTTCCTGTGAACGTTATGGGGAAGTACAATCTGCCAAATGTGACACTGACTGTTTACATAGTACGTTGCACACAGATAAGTTTTACGCATCTTTACTAGGACATTGTATTGCTGTTTTGTAAACTATTTTAAAACAGTTTGGCAAGAGGGTGAAATAGCAATAAATGCACAACATAAAGCAAAAAAAAAAAAGTAACCATAAATATACAACATAAAGCAAAACTGAATATCTGTGTGTGCAGATATGTATGCATAGGAGACCCTAACTACAGTCATGCCCAACCAGTTGATCTTTCTTGGCCGTGGGGCTACATAATGAGTATCAAGTTGGATGAGACCAACGGCCCTTTGGGTTCAATGCTCTTCCTCCACAGTGGTTAGCAAAGGCCAAAAACAGCAAGCAGAACCAAAATACAATACCACCCTTATCAATGGCATTTTGCTTCTGATTCTAGAAATCATATATAATCCTTAAAATTTCTCCACAAATTATAATTATTATTATCATATCTTATGAATCAGTTTAATCCCTTTTCAATACCATCCAAGTGGGTGGTCAGCAGGTCTCCTTATGGTAATGAAGATCATAATTTAACTATGAACTGTTTTGAAAAGTTTTTCCTTTTGTCTGTCCAAAATATCGCCCAAGACTCAACTTTATTAAGGGGTCTTTGAGATAATAACATAGTTGCAAACAGTTACAATTAGGAGGCAGGTGGAGAAGGAGGGAAGATGACAAAAGAAGCTGGTTTGTTTGTGTGTGTTTGTTTTTCTTTCCTTCTTGGGAAATCATCCCAAATCTGTTTCTGCATTCCTTATTCTTTTCAGGCATTTCTTATGTTTAAGTTTGTGTTTCTTTTTGTTTTCCTGCTTTGTGTAAGATTTCTGCTCTCTCTCCTCTAAAAGTTTCTTTGCTACCACTCTTTAATTCTTAGGCTTGTTGGTATCTTTAGTGATCTGCAGTATACAGTTTAGCATAGCTCCAGCTAGGGTTGTTTTTTAAATCATTTCTAAGCATTCTCACAATATTTAATGCTCCTCATTTGCCTTTTGCCATGTTCTTTTTATTGATTCTGATCAATCCCTTTATTCCTTATAAGTTTTGAAGTCACATATGACAATATTGATTTTACTTGGCAATTTTCCATTTACTTAAACATGAAATCTGACAGTTCTGTTTTCATACTGTTTCTGGTCAGTTCTATGTTTCCATGTTGCAGTGTATTCTGGATACCACTTACCTTCTCCAGTGAGCTTCATGGCCAGTTGTTTTCAGACACAGTTGTTGGGATACATGGAAAGGTTATCTCTTTGTCTTGAAGGTATTGTTCAGGGATGTAGTAGCTTACCCTGGTATTAAAATGCTTCTGCAGCTGATATTTTCAGTCATCCTTAGTGATTCTGGAACAGAATTTCCCCATTTTAAGTTTTCTAATTTTTTTGACTCTAATATCTGGTAAATATTATTGCAAGCCCAATGGCATGGTTTGTGTAGAGGGCAAAGGGAATGGCCTTGAAGGACAGGAGGAAGAGCCATGCCAGGACAATGGCATGATAAGCAGGGCTCAAGCCCACTCCAAGAACCTAGTTTGAGTAAATGTCTCAGACAAGCCCCTCCCTAGTTTACATGAAGACAAAGGGAAGGAGAGGGAAAGCAGATTCAGGCTTGCAGGATTCTGTTGCTAGAGCTGTTGCAATAAAAGCAGTCCCGACCTCTATGGCATTGGCTTCTCAGTCTGGTCTAACTTGTAGGGCTGACAGTTTGTCTCTTGCTATTAACCGGCAACTGCTTTTTCCAGTGAAAAATGGGATATAGGTGCTTTAAATTAATAATAAGCCAATTAAGGACTTGTAAACATGATCTGGTTTTCATGTTATTGCACAGAGTAATGAAATGAGGGATACAGTGGAAATATTTCCCTTCATGTTTATTGTTTTGCTTGTTCAAAGAATATCATTGCTTTTATATTTTCAGTGTGGTAATAGGGTCTTTGACAAAACAGCGGGGAGGGACCCATGGATGGTATTTAAAAGTGGGCCTGACAGCATGTTACCAATATGGACACATTTTATCATGGAGATTTGTGACAAATGTGGAAGATGCTACTCATTTAACTTCTGCTTGCACTTCCAGCTTCTGTGGTTTGTAGTTAATCTGATCCTCTTACATTATTGCTCATTATTTCCTTTTGCTTTATTGCCTTCCTTGAAATCTCCTTAATGTGTGATCCTAGTTAACGCAATTGGTTATCTTATAATGAGGTTGTCATGCCATAAGTGATGCGTTTCACATAGTAATAGCAGTAAGAAGGGGGAAAATATCAATTACATGCAATTCCAGGCCTCTAGAAACAAGAGGCTAAAGTACACAACCCTATCTCACAGTGTACCTTGAGTTCAGTAAGACTTCCTTTCCTATCCTTTCAGATAAGTGTGTACAAGGTTGCAGATTAAGTATCCTACTTAGGAAAGACCTTAACAGATTTTCAGAACTTTATATCCATTTCACTTTTTTTTAAAAAAAGCTTGACATGTCGTTGTTCTGCAAAACTTGCTTTGTTACTTTCTCTGTTATTATTTTATTCCTCATTAGCTAAATCTGGTTGTCCTGTTCTGCCTATGGATGCTTTTTTGCCTAGAATGGTTTTCAGTTTGACCTTAAAGATGGGATCAGGACTTTGCATGCAGTCAAGGAGGTGGCTTCTCTTACCTTGGGCAGCTGTGTATTGAGTAATCACTTGGAATATCTCTAGCTGACCAGGAATTAAATGCTCACTCTCCAAGTCTGTTCCCAGCCTTTCTGCACATTCTGCATTGTGTACTTGAAGGATCAAGCCACTTTGCAATAATTAAACATGAGCCACTGCCTCTCCCATATATGCACTCCATACAGGGCCTTCAGTTTGGATTAAAACCTCATCTCAGCCTCTTCACTCCTGATATAGTGGTTCTATCTTGTTTTACAGGGAAAGAGCCTCCATTAGCTTTCATTTGTATTTCTTTTCTCTCTTTTAAACTGATGAAATTGTGGAGGCATTACAAGAGGCAAACACCTATTTTGAGAAGTATTAAACTTTCCCTTCCTGTGTTCAGCGGTCCCAATGTAGATCAAAGCCTGTTTGCTTATTTTGGTAAAAAATCTATTCATTTGATTTATATCCTGCCTTTCTTTGAAGGATTCAAGAAGCACATGTAGCATTCCTTTCCTCCAAGTTTTTTTCCTGAAAGCTATCCTACAAAGTAAGTTAGACTGAAGGTGACTGGTCCAAAGTCCTCCAGAGAGCTTTCAGTGCTGAAGGTGGACTTGTACCTGGGGATTATTAGTCCTAGTCCCATACCGTAACCTTTAACTTAATTTAAAAAAAAACATACAAACTTCCAGCTACATTCTAGGTTTGACTGAAAGATGTGAGCATGTACCCAGTGTTATTTTACACTGGAATAATTTTACAGCCCGCCTTTGCATAATCCTTCACAATTTAGCATCTATGTAGCTACAGTATCTATCTATCTATCTATCTATCTATCTATCTATCTATCTATCTATCTATCTATCTATCATCTATCATCTATCATCTCTATCATCTCTATCATCTCTTCAATTTAGATTCTACCTTGGTGGCAAAGCAGAGGGGAAAAAATGTCCCTTCTGTTCTTTGCCTCCTTTCTCCCCTCTCTGTTTTCTAGATGTTAATTGAGCTTTATTTTATTTTGCAATAAGCATCAGCTTAATATTGAAATAGAATTTATCTATTACAAAACAGATGCAACACAATGTGAATTCAATACAAAAGTTTAGACAGTGTCTATTATATCTGCAAAGCAAAATCAGCATGAGCAGCCTAAACCAAGAAAGAATTGAACCCTCAGGATTCATGTTCATCTTGCTAATGCTTTGATGAGCTTCAGCAGCCCGGCTTGAAAAATGTTCAGGATTAGAAGTTTGCATATGGTGCCTTCATCTTAGCACCAAAGGAGGCTGGAAGCAGCCTGAAAGGGGATGATAACTTCTCTTCCCAATAGTTCCAACTGCTGGTACTGAGACTATGATATTTTTTTCTTCTTTTCTATGAGTAGGTTTTTTAAGCCAGCAGCATCAGCAAAAACACCAGCCTAGCCAGCAAGCACTGTAGCTTGAGCCTGGTCTAATTCCACCAAAGCCCCAGAACTATTGTTTGGGAATTCAAAACATGGGTGCAAGCAGCACCACTTGCCATAGAAACTTGGGGTCCAAGCCAAATGTCCTATGGAACAGTCTCCCCATGAGATCCAGATGGCCACAACCCTGGTAGCCTTCTGGAAAGCCCTGGAGACCTGGCTTTTCCCTTAAGAGCTGGAGCCAAGGTGTTAGGGGAGCCTGACATGTAGAGGATTTTGAATGGGAGGTACTGTAAGTTTTAGGGTCCTTGGCTATGTTATAATGTTTTTGTGATAGCCTATGTTTTTATGCTTTTTGTATTGTGAACCACCTAGAGGTTGAGATGTGTAGCTGTATAGATCCAATAATTCAATTAAAATGTGAAGTTATAGACTGCCCATTTACCTGGGAGTAAATCTGCTGAACTCAGTGGAGGAATTTGCTGCAACATAAGCAAGACAAAGACACACTGGTAAAAGCTGGTCCCTTCTGAGCAGGATTTAGAAATGACCATTGAGTTGTGCTTGTGTGGTACCAAAGTTTTGCTCCCTCTGATCATTTGGTTTTTTGCAGGCTGATTGGCAAGCTTGGCCCCTGCTAGAAAGGACCCCACATCATGGGCAGGTTCTGGTTTTGTCAGGTTTTGTGGCTTGTTGTTATTTAATTAGGAGAAGTAGCAGAAGAAAAATGGGGAGTAAGTTACACAAAGCCACAAAAAAATAAGTTGGCACAGAAAAAGTAATCATTCAGGTCAGTGCTGATGAGTATTAGCTGGGCACCCATTCATTGCTTGTCAAAAGACTGAAAACAGCCTGATTGTGCAGAAATCTTGAGCCCATATTCAGAGTTGAGTTGAACTATTGAGTTCTATTTGCAGGACCAGCTCAGAAGTGTAAGATTCCATTAGAACAAGAGAGAGCAAAGTTAGAGTTTTATAGCTGGCCATATTAAAGAACTTGACAGCTGAGAAAATAAATAAAGCCCAATGCAACATTAGCCTTGCCACCCCAAAATTGCCCTGATAGGCAGACAGTTTAATGAGGTGCTAAAATGCATTGGCTGGCTACTCATGTCAGTGTCAGAGAACCTGCCACTCCTTCAGTCCCCCCAGCGATTCACCAGCATTCTGTAATGTTGGTGACAAATCCAGAAACAGCTGAAGAGCCATCAGATCTGCAAAGCTCTGATTCAACTCACTGTTCCCCACTTTCAGTTCATGAATCAATGGGGTGATTTGATCAAAGCTTAGTCACATCAAAGGTTCCCTTAAAAAAGTTCATAGCTCTGTTGTTGTATAGTCCATATGTATAGTTGTGCTGTAGGAAATAATTTCTCTCCTTTCCACTTTTGTGTGATGTGGGAGCTTATGCTCTGATTATACATAGATCACTTCCTTGGCCTACATAAGCACTGAAGTGTGTAGCTTCCTCTTTATATTATTTATGAAATCTGAAACTTTCACAGATTTACAGTGACACTGACCCATCAAAAAAAGACCCTTAGTCAAATTGGTTTGTTTAACTTTGAGTTAAAAGGATTTAGTCACTGAATGGAAAAAGCTGTTACTGTATGTGTGAGTATCATGGTCTAGTTTTACAATGTGCAGTAAAGAGGACTAACTATAAATATGGAATTTGTATAACATCCAGCATGTGGAAATCTAATAACACGAAGGAACTGAACTGTTATATGAGAGACAAGAACATACATAGAAATCATATGCTGCGTGTTTATAAACATAATATACAGCTAAAATGCATTATAGTGAAAGGGAGAGGAAAAGAAGATCATTTCACCATTATGCTTAACCCCCCCAAAAAGAAACAGAACAAAACTGAATGATGAAATAAATAAACAGAAATGCCAGTACGTGTGGTCTTGCCTCCTCTCTGCTATTTTGTACTTTATTCAGACCTTCATAGACTTATTCTACATTTACAGAACTCCCTGTTCCAAGGTTTATAGGACTCCCTTTTTCAAAACGTGAGAAGAATGTGACACACCCTCAGCCTCGCCTCTGCGGGGCTTCTTTTCTGTTGGGGAGTAGCCTCCTATTGAGGAAGCCCACCTTCCTAGCTTACTTTTTAAATCTTATTTATATTTATTCATTGGAGTAATTTTATACTTGTATATTTTATTTACTGTATGATTGCTGTTTTAATTAATTATTGTAAACCGCCCAGAGTCCCCTGATCGGAGGAGATGGACGGGGACAAATTGAATGAATGAATGAATGAATACATAAATAAATAAATAGACATCACATTCTTGAGAGCTAATTGGAGGCTTTGGGGGAGTCTGTGCTGTCATGCTGGGAAAGTTCTCTTCTCCAGCAAGATAGTGCTCTCTGGCAGCCTGCCAATCAGCTGGATAGCACCTACTTTTCTTCTGGGAAAGGTAACTTTCCAAGTGCAGTTATGCTTTCCTAGAACTGCCAATCAGCAGTTAGTGAGGTGCTAGGGAGCGAGTTTGGTCACCTGCTCATAGGCAGTGGGCTGCCCATGCATGAGCTTCAATCACTGGGAACAAAATCAGGCCCTGCATTCAGCAGAATCACATGTTGATGTTTTCCTACTAACGATTAAGACTGCTATTGTACCTAATCATTTTGGCTGGGTGAAGAGGTTGTATTTGATTGTCTCCTTTCACATGCTTGATGCAAATCGCCTGGGGGGAGGATCCTGCCCGGACTTGTTTCTTACTTCCTCTTTTTTTCTCTGTGCCGATATGTAGCCAAGCTAGGTAGCTCTGAATGAGAGCTAAGTCCTTTAAATATGTTTTGCTTTTGTTTTGCTTTTTGTAAATAAATTATTTTTATAGAAATGCCTGGTGTGTGACTTTTCTGATCTCTCCTGGGCTAAAGGCTTTCCCAGCATTCTGCAACATCACATGGTAATCATTAGATACTAGGTGAAATAAAACCAGGCTCCTCACTGGAAGCCCAGTAATGAAGCTAAAGCTCATTTGGATACATAATGCGTGGCAAGACCCTGATGCTTAGAAATACTGAAAGCCATCAGAAGAGGCTGACAGAAGGCAACGTGGCAAGATACTATCCCAGATGACATAAGCATGTGTTTACAACCACACAAAGAAGCAGATATTAACAGATAATCATGTCAAAATCACATCCATCGAGTAACAAAGAGTTGGAGGAGACTGAGCAATGGAACAACAACGAACTATTTCAAGCTACAGGAGGAAGGCATTTTTGAATGTTTGACTCTGTCTCTACTACAGAACTCATCTTAAAAAGCTGGCTTCAGCTCAGCCTATCCCATTGTACCCGTTGTACATATTGATTTGCAAAAGTTTCCTAGTGAATAGCAAACAGTCACACACAGAGCAGGTGGAGAGCTGGTGTATGCAAACGCACACACGTTCCAAAAAGGTTTACAAAACAGCAGGTCTTGCCTGAGAGCTGGTTGGTTAGAGAGAGCTTAGTCCGAAACAGAGCACAGGTTCAGTAGTCCACAACAGAAGTCCAGTCACCAAGGAAGATAGTCTGCTGGACACAGTCAAAGAACCAAGGTTTAAGATGCAAGCAGGGATAAAGGGCATAGGAATGTGGATCTGAGTTTGGTGTGGTTGTTCCCCAAAAGAGGGCAGCTACTGGTGGCTACTCTAATATAGCTCAGCAACAGGTGTGGCTCAGTTAAGGAGCTTCACAACTTTGCTTCCCAAGGAGCCAAACAGTGGACTTCTGCACAGCCCTCTGGAATTCCCGATGCATCCTTGAGTAGTTGTAAACACATGCTTATGTCATCTGGCATAGTATCTTCTCAGCGAGGATCTGGACCCTCATTGGGAGACTTTTCCCACACCTCCTCCTGCTGATTTTTAGCTGAGTCAGCCGCAGGTGGCTCATTCCTTACCAATTCCTGAGGCCGACCCTCTGTTGGATCAGGCCCCTCAGCCTCTGGCTCCTCCCAGTCAAAGGAGATTATAACACCACCTTCACATTTACCCTGCTGTTTATCTAATGGTTGCATTTTTATTTTATTTTATCTTTCATGTCATATTTCTGAAGTGGTACAATTTTTTTTTCCCCATTTGATCTGTGGATTCTAGAAACGGGTCCACAAAGAAATGATTTTTTAGAGCTTTCTAGGTTTGTAATTTAAGTTGCGAAGCACTTAGACTAGAAATAAATCTGATAAAGTTCATTCTGTCCTGCTGTGGATTTGGTGGGGTGTGAGATTCCAGGGGAAACAAAAGAGAGTTTTTTATCTGCTCTGTATCTGTCAAAAGCCTGATCACACGGACTTCTTATGTTATTTTACTCCTGAAATAATAATGTCTTTTCTTAATGGTTGCTTTCTGGAATAAATCTTACCTGATGTAAATCAGTTCCCTGTTTGCAAGTAAATACTGGATAGTTCCAGCAGGAGAAACATGCCACTAAGTAAAAATGTCATCTTCCAACTAAGGAACTGTGAATCGATAAAGCTCATAAGTGTGTTTTTCAAAAATGTCTGTGATCTGCTTTTAACTAAGTTTCTCTCTGTAATATCTTTTCCAGTCGTGGAAGATTTATTTTTTAAAAAATTAAAAATCCAATTTAACTATTATTGACTTTTCTCCCAGTCTATATGGAGAAGGAGTTTCAAAGTAAGTCTATCAATTAAATTAGCAATGCAATTCACAGACTGTCAGTTTCCTTCATCATGAACAAGAAAAAATGAGTAGCAAGAGAAGCTGTTTTCCAACTGTTTTTGTAAATGATGGGTATTTTGTTAATAGGTGTCACAGACCCAGAGAACCAGAAGAAGTTTTAGTGGGAGGAGGGCGATTGTTTGTTTGCATGTTTGCATACAGGAACAGAAATTTGGAAAGTCAGCTTTCTCTCCTGTAAGGCTGACTTTTTAAGTGGGGTGGGGGAGAGAGATCAAGAGAGAAAGAATAATCACAAGCCTGGCTTGTTTTTTAAATGTACATACCTAATATCTGCAAGTAGCTTCTACTGTAAAATCGCTCTGAAAGATGAAAAGTGATCTAGATACTTAAAATAATTATTTCATTCTGTAGAACAAGATACTTGGAATTTCTGGTATGCCAAGGCTTTGCATATGGTTTTAAATAGTTCAAATTAAAATATCGTAAATCCTCTTCAGATACATATAAAATATATGCATATAGGAAATGGTAACAGGACCACACTGTTGGCCCATTAAAACACAGTGATCTAAAATGGAACATCTGGATTAAAGTGTGGTGGGTGTACTGGAAATCCTATGCAACCACCCACATAAAATTCTGGTGCCCCACTTTAGAGCTAAGCAAAAGGCAGGGAGTGGAACCAGGAGGAAGGCAGCATGACATTCAGACTACAAAGAGTGACATAGCCCTTCTGCTTCTGCTTCTCCTTCTCCATCCATTGTACACCCACACCCATACACGGAACAAGGGAAAATTTTATATCCCTGAACATAACCCCAAAAGATAAAAGTTCTCACCGTAGGAGTACCTTCCTACATTACTCCCCTTATTATGGAATAAAATTCAATGAATGAAAGGCATTTACTCTAGAAAAGTTGGAGATAAACTGTTAAGTGTTGACAAGTTTTTAACACTCTTAATTTAAGAGGCCAAAGTAGAATTTGATATCACAAAAGTGAAGTTCTACTTGCATCATCAAACTTTTTTCTTCTGCAGGCTCCCAATAGCACTCTCACCATCTGCTGTGAAGTCTTGGGGGACCTTCTGGAGCATACACTGTGGGTGTATGGAAGCTGTTCTTGTGATTCTATAACACAACCATGCTGATGGATTTCACTCTTCCCTACTTATCCATACAAATGAAGTTTACATTTTGTGTTGCTCTGCCTGTACAAATTAGTTATTCAGAGTTAAACAGAAAGATCAAGTCTTTTGACTTGTACAACTAATAGTATAATGTGTTTTTAATTGCTTATATTTTATTTTTGAGGGTGGAAAACATGCTTTGGGTGGCCTTTTACGACCATATTCTTTAAAGTTGTGGGTGAGGCCAGGACCAAATTCCATTTATTTAAATCTAAATCTCGCCCCCTTTCTGTAATATTAGAAATTGCATTTTGGTAACAACTTTTGGTGGCCTCTAGGAGCTGATCCAAAGCTTTCAGGGGCCATATGCAACCATGGGTACATCTCTAGTACCAAGAGCTGAGAAGCATATTTTTTACTTACCACAATAAATCCCCAGCATGCTCCTCCTCCATATAAAAATTAATGTGAAGATTTAACTTTTCACTTACATATGAGAAAATAAAAATTAATTCTAAGGAGGGGATTGAAGTCATTTTCTGCTTTTAGTGGTTAGAACTGCACTTTTTCACAATATCTGATTCTTGTTTGTTTGTTTGTATAAATCTCACAGAATGTTACAGAATGATTCTTGTTTGTTTGTATAAATCTCACAGAATGTTAAAGAATGATAGAAATAGTCTTTGTACGCAGAGTGATCTCACCTTCCCTAATTTGCATTTATCAAACCTGTGCCCTAATTGCCCTATATATTCAACATCCCAAATTAAATTTGACTTGATCTGTGTGAAGTTTATGACCCTTACAAGTTAGGAAGTAAAACGTTGTTGTTGTTTAATGATAGGTGATATTTAAATCCATGATTAATTAAGGAGTTCATCCAGAAGGAAATTTAGTTATGCTGCTAATCCAGCAGGAAATGAATGTTTATATTTATACTTTGCTTTTAACATTGCTAATAACATCTCACAATTATGTTTAAGGCTTCTGACTGCAATTCTGTGCATGATTATCTAGGTGCAGACTCTGTTAAATGCAATGACATTTGTATGTAATACCTGCATAGATTAATTCTTTTAAAACACTAAGATCTACCCTTGCAGCAATGCAGTCTTTAGCTTAAATCTGACATACCAGCAAATACCAGAAGTGTTACTACTGAAAGTACTACTATGGAGTGATATCAATGGAGTGATATCAGTGGGGGAAAAAAAGGCTTTGCTTAATTATTGTCCAAAGTTTCTGACTTCCTTTACTAATCTGATACAAACAGTTGTAAAACTTGAAAGCCACCTTGCATATTCCAGAGTAAGATAGATGAGCCAATTTCCCTAGCCCTCCAGATGAATTCTTTATTCCTATTCCCCAAACAGTTCTGAAGCTGCACTGCCCACTATTTCCTTCACTATTTATATACCTTATTTATCTTGCCTCCAAAATCCCAGGTGAACTCAGTGCTGTATAATCCAAATGTGTTAATAGGTGAAAAAAAGCTGCATTTCATGACTGAATCTTGGTAGGTCTAAGTTCCCTTTGTTTGTTCTCCCAGGTGAACCATCACGATGGTCATCATCACACTGTGACTGCTGTTGCAAAAATGGCAAAGGTGATAAAGAAGGTGAAAGTGGGACATCCTGCAATGAACTCTCCACCTCTAGCTGTGACAGCCAATCAGAAGCCAGCTCCCCTCAAGAGACTGTAATCTGTGGCCCAGTCACTCGCCAATCCAATATACAGACTCTGGATCGACCAATCAAGAAAGGTCCTGTGCAGCTCCTTCAGCAGTCTGAAATCCGGAGAAAAAGTGACCTGCTCCGAACTCTAACTTCTGGTTCTAGGGAATCCAATTCCAGCAAAAAAAAAGCAGTGAAAGAAAAGCTATCAATTGAGGAAGAATTAGAAAAATGCATCCAGGATTTCCTCAAAATCAAAATCCCAGATAGGTTTCCAGAACGAAAACATCCCTGGCAATCTGAACTTTTACGAAAATATCATCTATAGGAATGGGGCTTTGGCAAGAATAATCACCTTCTTACAATTTAGAGAATAGGATGATGAAAGAATAGAAGGAATAATGATAATTTGTTAAATCAAACAAAAAGAACCCATTGCTATGTACTGCCTAATTTGCCTATTTCACCAAAGCAATTGACTAAACAATGAGATAGGAGGAATAACAATGCATTCATTTGTTAGGCTGTTAACATACATCAAATGCTTGTGATGCCACCTGCACACTGAAATCAAATCTAAAGATCATGTACACTACAATTTAGGGCAGCACGGATCAATTCGGGGGGGGTAAAAAACGTAAAATAAGGCAGAATCATGTCAGGTGGTGATTTTTTTAAGCTGCATGCGTTCCTGAAATCTTTTTAAAATGTTTATTTTAAAACTAAGGCCAGGATAGGCATAGGCCAAGAATTCTGAAATTAAGAAATTATCATTCCAGTTTACATCAGGAGAGGCTATGTATACTTTTGTGTCTCTCTGCCATTGATTTCTATCTTTTAACTGTGCTTTCTCTGGAAAGGATTGACGACAATTCTTGAGTGACCAATTTATCTTGCTCCCTTTTTGTTCTTCTTCTTAATGGCTTGTTTGTTCTTTGGGATATTTTAATTTTTGTATGTGTGAGAGGGGTCTGTTGTTGCAACCTGGGGATAGATCTGAATTTGCTTTTCTGCATACCATGAACATCTCTGGCCACAGGCTGCTATCAGCTTAGAAATATCTGAAAATCCACAGCTGCAGTCCAATGGTAGGCAGGTGATCACAACTTTTCCCTCATGGGACGTCATGCTCGACCTTTGAGTGGTCTTGTGGAAACTGCCCTCCAAAAAGAATGGGGAGAACCAGACCAAGTTGGATTTCTTTATATTTAATTAAAATCAAGTAGAGTTAATACGATGACCCTCACATCAAGTATTTACTAATTTCCCCTTTTCTCACATTAAAAATTGTCATTAAAGCTTAAAGGGACCACTTATGGCCTTCAGCTGGGTGCCTGTGCACTCAGAGGAAGTGTACATGCAGAAATGGGGTGTTTATGTGCAACCTTAATGAGTTTTTCTGTTTTGCCTTTAGCTCATTTCCTACAAACTCACATCAAAATTGAGAAATTCAATTCTTTTATCTCCTGCTTCTTTGCATATCAGGTAAAGATAAAAGAGCAGTGCCATTTGTGCCCAATAATTGGACTCTCTTAGTTTGTTTTGGTGGCTAACATCTTTGTAAAATGTAAGCTCTTTTGGCTAGCTATATGTTACCTGTCGATATAGGCTTCTCATATATTCCAAATACAAAGGTGATCTTTAAAAAAATGAAAAAGAAGGCAGACTGCTGAATAAGAGGATGTGGATTCTTTTCCTTCCCTTTCTGGAGCAAGTGTCAAGCAGCTAAGTTCTTGATTTATGTAAGTTTGTCAGGCCTTGCTGCCAAGAACCTCCTAAACCTGGGGAAAGCAGGCTCCCAGTTCCTTTCAAAACAGATGCCATTAGAAGAAATCATATGCCTAAGATTACAAGATGCATTTTGCACTGCTGTTTGCAGAAAATTGATTGTCCTGGTGACAGGCAACATACCACTCTGGCTGCATGCATCTGAAGATGAAATTAAAAATTGAAAAGAGTCCACATGCACTCAGCTAATGGAAACAGCCTGCTTGGCACTCTAGAAATTCCCTTGAAGGAGACAAAGTTCATTTATGAGCATCTTCTGCATCCAGAGCATTTAATGAATGAGAGGAAGATACTAATAATGTTTCTTTTGTGGAAATGGGTGTGATTTTGGGAAGAAACTCCCCAGTGAGAACAGGGTGGAAAGCTCAAACGTTAAGTAGCTGACTCTCATCTAAGCACCAGACAAGGTAGCAGTTTCTTCATGGAAACTTAAAGGGTATTATATAGATGCAGATAATCTTTATTTTGTCTGATCATACATCAATAATTTTATGACACAAATACAGTTTTGAATAATAATATGGATAGGATTAGATACATATGTAGTCATTCTTTGAGTTACACCAATGAAATCAATCAAATTTAAGTTGTCCCATGGATTTGAATGGATTTATTTTAAAGATTCAGTTTGTCCTGGTTATAATAATAATATTAATAATAATAAATTTTATCCCATTTTTGTTCCAAAAAGCTGACACCGTGAGGTAGGAATATGATAATTCCCCATTTCTGAGGTAAAACAATGAGTTTCATGGCTGACTAGGGAATCCAAATTCAGTTTCCACATTCTGGGGAAACCCTGACCTGAGTTCTGTCACAAATTAAGTCTGTCTCTCCTTTCTTGTAATTGTGTGGAAGCACTCATGTTAAGCAATGTTTAGCATTAGCAACATTTTTTAACAACCCGTTAAAGAAAATATTTATACCAGAGACATTGAATTTATGTTAATTTAATTAACTGGGGGATAATTGGATTAAAATGAGTTAAATCCAGGCATTCTGGAAACCATTCTCTCTCTCTCTCTATCTCCCCCCCCACCTCTCTCTTTCTTCAGATCTGTCTGGAAAGCCTAAGATGTACTATCACCAGTACTTTAGACAATATCTTCCAGCATCTCAAAAGAAAATTGTTCTGTGGAATGTCTGGTACAATACTAAATTCAACTATATAAGGTTTATAAATTATTTTGAGCAGGGCTTAAGCCATGTCTCCTGGCTTTATAAGTACAATTTTTCCATGGTTTGGCAAGTAATTTATTGATGAAGACAAAGTTATGAGAGAATCTGAATAATTAGCGCCAAACTTGCCTGTCAGTCAAATGTGACAGCTCTTCTGCATATAGAACACAGCTATAATCTATAGATGGTACACTAACAGTGGCAAACCTATTGAAAACTGTCCCATTGAGTTCAGTGGGATGCATGCCCATGTCGATGTCTAAAACACTGTGCTTTTAAAAGCAGCTTAAACTGAACAGCTCTTCTTGCAGGTGTACTCATGAGTGCATAGACACACACACACAAAGATTTCAGAGTGGATAATCTTACCATGATTCAATACCACCAGGTTACATCTTAATATTATAGTAAATTATGACCAAGTTTATCTCCTATAATTTGTAACTTCCATGGTTCTTCCATCTTCCTCTATCCTTTGGTAAGTTAGGAGATGAGGACTGGCCATGCAAAGGAAGATTTGATCTGGGCCTCATAATCTAACACTGCAATCCAGAGGTGGGCACATTGTTGATCTCTGGATGTTGCTGGACTAAGGCTCTCAGTATTCCTCATTGTTGGCTATGCTGGACAGGGCTAATAAGGACTGTAATTCTATAACACTGCCACTTCCTTAGTCATAAGTTATACCATCTTCATAGGATCACCCATCATTGTTGAAGTAGCATTCTCATTATTGCATTCATTATTTCTATTTTAGTTGAAGGTTCATACATGCATATCTACAAGCTTCAGGGGTCTGTACTATTGGAAGTTCTTGTATATGTGCCCAGTAAAAAAAAGACTTAAGTTAAGCTAATGTTAGCATTTTTTGCCATGATTAACAGAATAAAATTAGGATAGATGGCATGCCTAGAAGTTTTGGCATGATACCAGTATGAATGGGGAAAAATAATGCATCACAACATACCTGGCCTCATTATCCAAGAGTGCATAATTAAGTTTATATATTATTTCATCATGGAAGAAATAATCCAACCAATTTATGAACACACACATAAAAGCAGGTGTGTGTGTGTGTGTGTGTGTGCGTGTATTTCCTTGTGTACTCATCGTCTTGTAAGACTTAAAAAAACTCTTTAAAATGTAAAAAAAAATACTATTCAAATTTAAACTGGAATTTGGTATCCTGAGATGGGAGCAATTAGAAAACTAGAATAATCAATATATTGGTATTCACCAGGAATCCTTATTTGGGATAGGGGCATAAGTCAAATAGATGAATAAAATGCTATGTTTTCAAAAGCTTATATTCCACTTTTTCCCACTAGGTGCACTCAAAGTGACTCACAAAATCAACAACAATATAATCAACAAGCAAGAATAAGAAATAAATAGCTTAAAAATAAGCATATGGAAGTCCTGAAAGCTATGAAAAGAAATCAATAAAGGTTAGTGTGCAAATGGAAAGGGGGCAGTTGAAGTGTCCCAAAACAGTAGCTGGAAACAAAAGTCTGAAACCTCTAGTATCCAACTGGGATTTGACATCTACATATTCACATCCCATGTTTGCCTCATTAATATTTGAACTTAAAAGGTTATTAAGGAGTTTGGTCTGGGGAGGGGCAGTAATGGATTTCTCCCTCTAATTAATCTTGGCTGCTGGGATATGAGGTCAAAGTAGCAAACTGTGCCCTTGTCTTAATGATCAATGCTCAAACCCATAGGAGGCCTCTAATGAAGTCTATAAACAAAACCTTATAATGGCATAAATCTAATTGACCACTATGGGGTTCAGACCTATCCACAGGCATTTAGGCAAGCTTAGCCTTGCCGAGGCTAAAGCATTTTTTCTCTTTGAAATCAACAACTTCCATAAAGACCAAGTCCATTCTTCTGCTATTGTTCGTAATAGCTACACTACTACATCTAATAATAATAATAGTAATCATAATTTCCCACATCTTTGATGGAAATTCATTTCATCTTTGATCACTTAATTATTCCACTATGAGCATTTTTCCCCACGTGCTTAAACTACTGTATCAGTGTTTCTTAACCTTGGCTACTTTAAGATGGGTGGACTTCAACTCCCAGAATTCCCCAGCCAGCCAAGGTTGAGAAACACTGTAAACTGGTTTATGCTGACTACTAATAAATTTCTCAGATAGCCAGTTCCCATTTCAGTTGAGGATGAAAACATACTTCTTTTTTTTCCTTGCACTGCTTCCTTCCAATTTTTGGTAAATCATTATATCAAACTGATCTGACTCAGAGTCTAAACTGGAACCAGAAATGTATGTAAAGTGGCCTTTGATGAATCCTCATATGCATAAACAGGGCTCTCTTTGATTCTCCTATTCAGAAGAAACTGTGATTCTTCTGATCCAAAGCAGAAAGCAGCAGCCATTGAAGAATAGCAGAAAATAAGAAATTAGCCTAATCTATTATTAAAAGGTCTCGATAAGAATCAGTCATTTTTTAGTATCTTCTGCTCCCAGTTCTCCCCATTGCAAGCCCCAAAGAAGACATTTGAGCATTAATTCATTGTAATAGCAAATTATAGCAAAAAATGAATGTAAGACTTGTTCACCCAGTAACACTTCAGAAGGAATTTATCTTACCGTTTACATGTTGGATTGTCAATGAGGCACAGACTATTTCTCTCTCTTGCTGAATCTTGTTATGGCTAAAACTCTGAGATCTCACCTGGAGCAAGATTCTTCTTATACTTTTTTATTTTTTATTTTTTAAAAAGCTCATGGGATATTGTGGTATGATATATTACCCAGCAAGAACTGAATCTTTTTTTCTGAAGTTGAATAGAACTGGGTTTCATTTACACAAGATAGTAAAGTCTTTAATATCCACAGGAAAAAAAAGAGAGAAAAACTCCATGAAATAGATTGTGACAGACTTGATTTATGGGGTCTTTTTTCCCCAGCTTTAGATGAAATAGTTATTGTCCTGTACCAAGGCCATTTCAGAGATAATTTCAAAGTTCAATGTCCAAGTCCAAAGTGTATGTTAGGAATGGGTGAACGTGTCAATTTCAGAGTCTCACGGATCCTCACTTTTGCAGATCTGCGAAGCCCTGTTTATCAAATTTGAGAATATATTTTTTTAAAAAAAATTGCAGTAAGAGATTTCACTTTAAGTATTTTATGTGCATTTCTCCAAATATGCATTTTGTTTGCAAATTTGCCTACAATACACAGATTATGCAAACAATTATCCCTGATAAAATGGAGTTGTATACATTATTTCAATGAATATATGCATTTTATCCAAACTTTTACCTAATGGAATATTTAATAGATTAACTGCACCATAACATTTGGAAATGTGCAAATTTCAAATGGAAATTTTAATTGTGGTTCATATGATTGATTTGTTAAGTTTTCATTCAGCTGTGAACTAAGCAAATAGTTCTCTCAATTTAATCTGGGTCTGTTTGTTTGTGTATGTATGTTGTGTGTTTGCATATTCAATATTACCAAAGCTATATAGGAACACTATTTATGGTGTGTGCAAACAGAACTTCATGCATACTTTGATCTCTGCATGGACTTCTTCAGATAAGGGACATGAATGTAGCATCTATTAACTGTACTGAAACAGACAGGTAAACGCTTACATGCAAGAGAACTCTGTGTGAGAAGAAATAATTGGGTTGAAATAAAATCTCCATGTAGTCAAATATGAGTTTATAAAGTGTGTATCCAATCCAAGCTAATTAAACATCTTCAGTCAAATGATTGGCTATGTAATAGTCAGATCCTTTCTTATATTGTAACTTGGCCATCCTGACCCTGATGCTCCCCAGATGTGTCGAGCTTAAATTCCCATAACTCTAAGCTAGTATGAATTATGCTGTTGGAAATGGAAAAGCATTCCGTTTAGGAAGGTTAATGTAGCTTTGTTATGAAGAGATTGTGATGAAGCACACAGGATGTAATCTATATCCCAAATTTTGTTCTGGAACTGCTTCTCCGGAATCTTTCATTAGTTCTAAAACAGTGGGAGAGCTAAGTAATGATGGAGCTTTGTAATAGCAGTTCTTAGAAAGCATCCCCACGTACAGTAGAGTGATTATTGGTTCCAAATAATATGGTAAGAATGCTTTTTCCCCCATTCTTTTTCATTAGGAATATCTTTAGACCATGCATCTTCTGTGAAAGCAGATTTAAGTTAACAATAAGATAGCTTTAGAACTTCAAGAATGACATTCTAGAAACACAAGACAAGTGAAAAGCATTCCTAGTTGCAGTGCAGTTCAGACCTCTGGGTGATGTCCAAATCCTATATCAGTATCCAGTGTCCACTGCTGAAGTGTCACCGTTCCAGAGAGGAAGGGAGACAACAGCAAGATAAAGCCCTTTTCTGTGAGTGGAAGGATGCTCATATGTTTTCCAATATAGTCTATAACTTAATATACCTGATATCCATATCCAAAGGAATATCTAGTTTGTGTAGGTTGCTAGGAATTTTAGACATGGTTGAAAATACCAGTTCTTGCCTTATATCAACCTTCTCTAACCTAGTGCTTTTCAAAACACATTGGAAATGCAATTCCCAGAATTGCCAGCCATGCATGCCAAAGGCCATGCAATGAAGATTGCATCTTAATAAAACAGAAATCCAAGTGATACAGTAGTTAGAAGGGTGTCCAATCGCTTCTTTGCATGAAGAAAGAAATCAGCTTTCTTTTTTTAGGGTGCAAATTGGTGGTGGTGGTGGTGGTGGTGGTGGTGATTCTCATCCTGCTCACTTTGATCCATAAGTGGAAAAAAGATCACAATTTTAAAGCGTGTATTTTAGTTTCTAAATGGATCTTTCTTTGTTTAGTTTTAAGGTTTTCAAAAAATAAATGACAGTTGTCTTAAATCATAACTAAAAGGAATATTATTGTAAATAACTATACTGGAAAAATGCACAACAATACCTCGATAGTAATGGGGAAATCTGTTAGATTTGCTTTCTCCTGCATTTGCTTTCATTCATGTGCTTAAATTCCAGCTCCATTTCCTCTCACTTCTAAAGATTGACAAACAAAATGAAATATTCACCTACCTGTACTTATCAGATTCCACAGGCAAAGCATTTCTTAGCTATGCTGTACCTGCCTATTACAGTACTAAAGTTGAGGGACCTTTCAGGAAAAAAAAAAAGAGAGCGAGAAAGAGAGAGAGAAATGGCAATCCTCGTTCACAACTACTTATTTACACAGGGAATAAAACAAAATGAAAATTAAATAAAATGAAATATTCAGATTAAGAGCTAAGGATCCAAAGACTTCTGTCTAGGTTGATGCATCTCTCAGTTTTACATCCCTACACTAATTTTTCTAATTCCTTTTATAAATATTCAACTTGCGAACATTTTTAAGTACACAAAACAAAATTCTCACCAATCTCTGCATCATGATTTGATTGATTTATTTACTATCACTTCTATGCCAACTGACTCTTGATGTATATGTGTGTGTTCATGCAGCCAATTGTGTTGAATTAAAAGAGCCATCTCCTGGAGATGCTTTCCATGACAGGCAATATAAATTTGTTTTGACAAACAAAATAACAAGGATTATTTGTACAAGAAGATGCAAATCTGCCAACAAGAGCAGAACTCAGCATAATTCTGTTCTTTTCTTCTTAATTCTGTGATAGCCATAAAAAATGTAACTGGTTCCTTTGAACATTTAGTCTCTGCCAGTATTGGAGGAAGATTACCCAGTAGGCTGAGCTAAGGAGAAGTTCCAGGGAGACCCTTCCTATGTATACATTTGTGATCTGGAGAACTGCATGCTCAGATTTATACTAGTCCAATTGAACTGCCAGCTGAGCATTGTGGTACATCTTTTTCAAACACCTGATCATCAAATTCAGGAGAGAGAGCAGAATCTGGATGTAATGCTGGCAATTTTACCTTCCCTGATAAATCTATCTAGCAGGCTTCCCAGCATTCATCCGGATTTCATTCCACGTTGCTAAGACAGGGCTGGTGAGCAGCATGCAATTTTCTACCCAACTCCAGATGCTATGCATTCACTCTTCTGAATCAGATACATTATTTAAGAGTGCAGTATATTTCGTGTTTATTAAAGGTTTCAGAAAACATTTTTTTGAATGCCATGGTGAAAATCAGCCAGGCTAAATTGAAGAGCTGCATATATTTTCATTGAATCAGATACCTTGGGTGACAAAGCTAGAGCTGGACAAATGGGTGTTAGGTAAGAACCAGTGTGATGGTGACCTCTACTCCTTCCAATGTCTCTCATTTTCTTTCTGATTCTTTCCCAAGAGTTCCCATTCTCAGTCATGAATATGCAGCTATACTTTGAGATGCTATCACTAGAACATTTATTTGCAGGGTTGTTATGAAGTTCTATCCAAAAGGAAGTTGTGGATTCTGTGGATTCTGACCAATTCAAAGAATCCTAAGGAAGCAACTACAAGTTTTGATTAAACTGAAGGACTAGGCTATTCAGGAGCCATAGAAAGGACTTGTACAAATTGTCAAACGATCAACAAATAGCTCTCATTTGTTCTCTACAACTCTTGTCATCTTAGCAGGAAGCTAGGCTGGGGAAGAAACCTTTTCTGCCCTAGGAAAGATTAATAACATGTGAGTCTAGAGCTGCCATTTGAGTTTCACAGCAATTATATTTCACAATAAAACTGGTGCTACTGCTCAGGAAGAGAACATGAAGAATTTCAAGGGAAGCCAAAATTTAATTGAGAAACTCCTAGTGAAATTGATTAAAGGTGAGGTTTCTTTGACAGCTCATCTTATGTGGAAATAAATCCTACTAAATATAGTATGACTTACACCAATGTTTTTGTAATTAATACTGGGCTGTTAATTTTTGTGCAAGGCATTTTTTACATTACCCTGGAAGGTAAAGTCTATAAGTAAGTTGACTGTTTATGGTCATAATGTAGACCTGGACAATTATTGGTTGAAGTTATGAAATGCAGGTGTGTCTTTTCCTTTCACAGTCCAATTCTAAGCATCTCTAGTTAGGATTAACTCCTACTATATTCACTTGGGCTTATACCAGAGACATGTTCATGGTATCAGACCGATAGCATAAGGGATCTCTTACAATTTAACATTCTAGTAACAAAGATTTCTGGATGTTTTCAAGCACATATACAAGCACTTCTGGGCAAACACTTCCCAATTGATTTCAAATTCTCGTAAGATCAGATGAAAAAGGCTCAGATGATAGATACTACCATAATTAAAAAAGAGAAACACACAAACCAAAAGTAGTGCAAATATCACCAGGTTGTGCTATCAATGGGCTACTGAGAGAATGGAAGTTTTGACTGTCTGTATAAGATCTGTGTAAACATTCAGAATGAATTGTAAGGAGCAGAGTAAGTGCTAATGTACATTATAAGAAGAAGGACTGGATCCTTAGAATTGTTATTTTCAATGTTCAATTTTCCTCACACATCCAGTTGGCATTTCTGCTGCTACGGTTCATCTGAAGTGGTAGACTTTGGCATAAATTATGAGAGCCCTTCACATGGAGAAGAAAGGAAGAATATAAATCTTTTCTTTTTAAAAAAAAAATAAGAATGCTCTCTAATCATATATTGGTGATTGATATTTCCTACATAGGTATTTATACACAAATAAGAAAATGCATATACAGTGCAATATTTTCACAGTGGACACAGGAATTGATGTTTATTTTGTGACTTCTGTGATATTGTGATCTATACGGGGCCTTGCTCATGTTCCTAATTCTCCTCCCTCCCCAACTTCCTGTGAGCACTTCAATTCATGGATTTGATGGGCTGAGTAGATCTGTTGCACTTTGCTCTGTATCAAGTGATACCCACTGAATTACCTCTTTGACTTTTTTTTCTTACGTGGTTCACTTTGTATATAAGTGTCATGTCAAAACTGTTTACAGGTTATTTTGTGTGTACTTGTGGATTTCAAGAAAAAAGTTGAATGAACTCAAAACAGCAACATTGGAAAAAAGAAGAAAAGGTTTTAAAATGGATCAATTTTACTGGAAGGTGTTTAAAAATGAATGTTCTTAATGCAGTATAGACTTCATTCAATATGGTCTCACATGAATGCATGCACTTACATGTTGTCAGTCTCCCCAGTGAGGTTACTTGGCAATATTCTGCAGTGTGTGAATAGAAAATATACATAAAAAAACTGCTGTGACTCTGAGAAATATAACAGTCATTGTTTTTATTTTAAATTGTATTATGTAAAAAAAGTACGTGGGTTTTGACTTTTGTATTTTCCTGTTACTGAGAAAATCTTGAGTGAAAAAGGTCCACAAAGGAAGTAGAATATATAATGTACTAGACCATTAACTTGATACATTTCCTAGTTATAACCACATACTGATGTAAATGTTCTTCCACAGTGAGGGGGAAATGCTATTTTCTCTTTTGAATCACTCAATATAAAAAACAAAGCAAAACGAAATGAGATATTAAAAAGTGACACTACTGCTGCCATGGTAGTTTAATGACAACAACATTATGAAACTAGTGAACTGCAAGTTGCAGCTACCCATATATTTCATTACTGGAACAAAGGTAATCTCATGTATCTTGGGAGGGGATATCTCAGTGAACCATTTCATCAGATCCCTGCTCTCAGAGAAGGACCGGATGGAGATGTTCACCTAGGCAACTGCTACTGAATGATTCTGAATGCAGTTGAGCAACCGACCATTTCTTATAGCTGAAAGACTAGGCTCTGAGGGTAGTCATACTTCCATAGATATAAGTTCTGCAAATGGAACCTACTTTCAAATGAATATTTCATTTATGTCTCATATCCAAACCATTACTATGCCTCCTCGTTTACTCACATATACCAGGATACCTGTATATCCCCAAGGTCGATGCTGGGAATCTTTGATGAAGTGCTATGGTGCCCAGTGGAAAGTTTAAGGTAATTGAACACACTGTCAATTATAAAATAGATTATTTGGATTAGGTAGCAAGTAGGTTAGACTAGGATATATTTTGTCCTAAAGTAAAAGAATTGGGAAAGATCAGCCTCAAAGGAACATGGTGATGTCTTGAAAAGGGAGATGAAAGGGTGATACTGGATGGATACATGGAAAATTAAACTGCATTAGAGAGTGAATAAAATGCTATCAGACTTGTCTTTTGTTTAGTCAGTAAAGAAAACAGAATTAAAGAGAATAGGAAATCACCACAGAGATTTTGCCCAACCCAACTGAAGGGTAAGAAGGGTAATAGAAGGGGATTCTTCAGATGCCTGCTATGAATCAAGATGTTCTTTATGGTTTCTTAGATATTTCTCCCATGGTTTCATTATTGCTCTTTTTTTCAACATCAAGGCAGGGGTTGTTATCTACAGAGTACTAGGGAAAACGGTTGTGATGGAGAAACTAAAGTGAGGTTGATCTGTTGGTGGTTTCCTTGGCCTCTGCAGACCATGAACTAAACATCTTCTAAATATACTACAAAATAAAAATCTTGAAGCCAGGTTACTAAGGAAATACTCAAACATGGCAGTAATGCTTATTTGCTTGATAAAAATAGAATTAACAGAGTTGGAAGGGCTTTCAACTGTCAAACCCAACCCAAATCCTCTTGCTAAATCTAATGAAAAAAAACTTTTTCACCAAGTTGTGTTCCAGTTGGTAGTGATAAACTTCACTTCAGCATGCCAGAAGTGACACCAATGATACCAGCAATCTATCCAGATTAGCTCGCACTGACTCCTTCATTTAGTTTGTACTGTGCAGCCGATGCACACTTGCTAGAAAGCAGTTCGGTGGCAATCACCTTCATTTTCACAGGAGATAATGATTTAAATCTTAGCGCCTAGCTTTTCTGAAATACAGATCGCTGCTCTGGAGTGGAATCTGCAACTGCTGATGGCACGTTTGTACAGCTGAAAAGTGGCACTCAGTGGATTTTTAAGGCAGGATGTCCTTTGTGTTGTATTGTTTCTGCAGGCCATATTTTGAATACCATCACTGTTATTTATTACCAAAAAAAAAATATTTTTGTTATTGCCAAAAATATAGTTCATATAAAACAGATGAACTACCTTCCTCTCTGTTATTTCCAAGGGGAAGAGTGTTACTGCCAAAAGTATGTAAATCAAGGATAAAAAAAAAAAAGCACTCTGAGGAACGTGATCATAATTTTAAATTCATCTTGACACAAAATTCACGCTATTAGATGGATTAGAATTGAATGCCAGGAAAAGCCAACAAGGGACACAGTACTGTAATATCAAATGAAAATATATGGAGTAAGTTACTTGCTGTTGTTTGTTTTCCTTCAATATATGATACATTTCACTAGGACTGTCAGTTAAACATTTTTAGTAGATACCTATCTTTCAATTGATTACTGTGCTTATTTTATTCAATTAAATGTACATGTTACCAAAAGCTCAATACAGCTTCAATATCTTAAAGCTATGAAGTACAAACACATTTTCTCTTAGAAGAGAGAGAAATGATAACTTAATAAAGAAAGGATATTTTGTGTTGTTAGGCAAAAAAGCTGTCTTCTTTTTTTAAAAAATTGGAAATAAAAGTCACATATTACAAACAAACTCAGGTCCCACCAGTACTCTGTGATGCCCAGATTTAGATTTAGACAGAAGTAACGAGGGGACCATCCAACCATATAAATTAAATATGGCAGCCCTATTAGACAATAACACTATATTCAAATCTATATTACCACAACATACTTATTAAATCAGTTTCAGGATATAAAATAGTGTCTGAAATTTGACATATGTGAAGATGAGTTTGTTTGGTCTTTATTGCCTATGCCTTTCACCTGCTGTGATCTATTTTATTTGAATCTTTAGTTGTGATTAGGGAAGTTAGGGAAAGCTGAAATAATTGAGTTACGTTTACTGAATATCTGCATTTTTTGTACTTCCTGGACCCATAAAGGAATTGAAAGGCAGCTATGTACTGACAGATATCCAAATTCAGTGATATATTTTGCCAATTAAAAAAAAAACAAAACATCTTCATATTGGGAAAAATCTGTGCATCAATGCACCTACTAGGGGAACAGTGCAAAATGCATTACATTAGGGAAAATTACTTGAATCATTGCATATATTAGGTAAATACATATAAAAATGAATGTTCTAAAAGAAATGCAGATGCAAATATTTGATTCATTCATTCGTTTAATTTATATGGCTGCCCCACTCACAAAAGCAATGTTGAATTTTCACAGAGGCATCTAAAAGATAAACTAATACAACAACCAGATATAACAAACTTAAATTTTGGCCATAATTGAACAACCTTAAGTTAGTTGTTTGTTGGGCAGTGAGACTTACTGAATGAAGATACAAAACAATGAATTGAGCAAAAATCAGCTGTGATAATGACAATGAGGTTGCCAGATAGTTACGGGCAGTTTATTGCAAGGCTTTAGGATTTCTTCCTTGGGCCTTTGTAGCTGAACTTATCATCCCACCCCAAATGACACTTTTTATTGCCTGCCAAACTTAACGGGGTTTCTTGGTCAGTGTTTTATGGGCCAGAGCAGAGCTGCACAGATTGACCTGTTGTAGTTCTGCAGACCTTGAAATGCATTCTGACCATAACTGGCTGCTGGGTTTCCCTCTACAGGAAATAAAATATAGTGTTAGTCCTACAGATAGCATCACTGCTAAAAAAGCAAGATTACCTCCCACCTACCCAAAACCCAACCTTTATTTTTTGGCCCTCAGTCCTCCCAAATGTGAAGTGAATCCCTTGCCACTAAACAATTGTCTACCTGTAGTACCAAGAATTATTAGGCCACTGCTATTCTTCATCCCTTTGCTGATTGGCTATGTGTTCTTCATGTTCTTTTATATCCCTATGGCTTAAGGTGTTAGCTGCGGTAGTTCCTATCTTGCTAGTGCCAATACTATTTGCCAATTAGCTCCTATCAAACCAAACAAAGTAATCAAGTTGCTTAAAAACCAACCAACCAATGCCGCCCCCCCCAAAACCTCACAGACAGTGAAGCCACACTTACACACACATATCACACTGAGCCCCTCAGAAGTGACAGGCTAATCATATGCTGCTTACAGGAGAGTTTGGGCCATGTCGAGGAAGAAGAGGGCTGAGAGACTTTCAAAAGACCCCAGCAATGCTAGAGATAGCTTGTGATGCAATATGAAGTATCATGTATCTCCCCTTCATGTAGAGAGGAAGATACAAGAATGTTTTAAGGCCAGATGCCAGGGGAATGGTTCTCCCCACCCCCTTCCCCGATTCCTCAAATTCCAACTTTCTGCTTGAAGCAGCTGGGTCCAAGAAACAACAGGTAAATTTTTAAGATGCCCTTGGAGTAGCATCACCTGATTTTGGAAATGGCAGCTCCAGAACAAATGGAGGGCATAGAAGAGAACCACTGAAATGCTGGACCTTGGCAGCTACCAAGGAATGGATGGCACTGATACCAGGTCTGTCTGAGATGTCACCTAGCTAATAAAGTACCTGTTATAATCATGCAAACTATCAGTAGTGGTGGCGGGGAATAAAGTTTAGCCAGGAATCATACTTTATGGCTCAAAGCCTAGTAAACCTGTTTTTTTTTTTCCATTGCAACAGAAGCCAAATCAGTTGGAGGTATGTATCTGCAGCTTCCAAACAGCTAATGGGGGCACCTAAGTTTTCCTGGAGAAAACAAAACAAAAAAAGCAAAGCAAAACATGATGCCTATACAAGCCATTGAGAATAGCCAAATAGTTATCTGGAAACAGAAATGTGGATTTCATAAGAAAGGAAAGCAAACATTTGAGTGGCATCTTTTGTGCTCATAATTTTTCATTATTTGACTTCCTCTGTCTTTCATCAGAGATCCTGAAAATTCAAATCACATAGTGAGCCGGTTAGATGAAAATTTTTAGCTGTAGTGTTCAGTTATAAAACACTAAGTTCATATAGGACCTCAACATTTCTCTGAAACAAGCAATCTCATTTAGGCTTATGAAGATTAGCCATGGTCCACTTCACAAGGTACTTGATGTGAGACAGATTTGTCTTGATTGGCTGCATCAATTCAGTAATAGGATTGCACATGCACAGAAATCAATTAGTTTACTAATGATTAGTAAGAAGTCACATATTAGGCAAGCAGAGAGTCGTTATCTGTAAAGGCATGCATGAGCTCCAGAAATGTATACAGGAAAACAAGATCTTGCCTGAGAGCTGCATGGTTAGAGAGGTCAGTCCAAAGTGGAGCATAAGCATAGTCTGCAAAAGCCCAGAAGTCCGGCTCCCAAGGAAGTTTAGTCAATCTGGCTGAAGAGCCAAGCTTTAACCAAGGACAAAGAAGAAATCTAAGGTTGGTGGGGTTCTTCCTAACAAGAGATTGGCTATAGGCAGTTGCTTCAATATAGCCCAACCAGGCATTTGCACCCTTGCTTCTCAAGAAACCAAGCAGATCACTTCTGCACAGCCCTCTGGACTTCCCAACATGTCCTCAGGCTGGGTGGTCAGCCAGACCAGGATACATGTTAGCATCTGCTCCTGTTCATTGCTAGTTGAGTCAGCCTCAGGTACTTGCTTGATCACTGAATTCTGAGGCTGATAACCTGCTGGATCAGGACCCTCAGCCTCTGACTCCTTTGAGTCAGAGGAGACTGTCACATCACCTTTGTGTTGAGGACCAAGCTGCCCCATAGAAAAGGATCCTTCACAAAGAAACTGTCAGACTCCCTGAACAAAGGTTCACAGAACCCTCTTATCAGGATCACATCCATCTTTTACATCCTGGTGTTAACAGACTTCGTGTTGCCAGAAGGGAGGGGTGTCAGATCGAAGTGTGAACTAGATTGTTATGGCTGAAGACATATTGGCAGAGAAGCCCCAAGGCCATCAAGGGTGAAGGAATGCCAGAAGAGCCATCTGGCATGGGAAGGGGGATTGCATGCTTTAGTAGGTAAAAGGGTAGGGGGTTAGATTAGAGGCTTGTAGTTTTAAATCTTGGTTTGAGCGGGAATTCTCCATTCACAACTTTCTTCTTGTACTAGCCATTTTGCCTCATTAAAGCAGTAGAAAGAGCCTGGTCTCTGGACTGTCATTGAATGAGTGCTTGAGTGTGCTAGTCATTACAGAAACCTTGATTCTCTGCCCCCTGCAATTGGACATAACAATACATGGGGCATCCCTCCCTCCTCCTCAAGGCCATTAGGCAGTCTGCGTTTATATGCATTGGGCAGGCAGATTCTACCTGGATCAGGTGGTCCAAAGCTACCCAGGGTCCCAACCCATAGAGGCCTTATAAATAATGTTGTAGATGTTTTGAGGAAATCTAAGGCCTCTGGACCTTTCTGCTCCATATCTTCTCTAGCCATAGTGTAACACATTCCCAAATGCTGCCTTGCAGTAACATTTAGCAAAATCAAAGGTTGTATTTCCTCCTCCAGCATGTCATCTGCATTAGTTACATGGATGCTGGTGCATGCTTTTTTCCAACACAAGATCAGGCCTGTATAACCTCCATGCAGCAGAAGCTCTTCTGAGCTTTCTTTTGCTCTCTACACCATTTCTACCCTCTGTTCTAAGGCAAAACAGACAACTTCTATAATGATAATCTGCACAGAACCAACAATTTGACAGCATGTAACATTTTCAAGGTCCACAGGTATACTGCTGGGTCACTTTTAGCAGTCACTTCCATATGCCATCAGTCTCGCTGAAGAAATGACAGGCTGCTGCTGAGTCAGAGCATGTTTCTGAATTGGTGTTTCAGTGTTCAGTTCCAGGTTGCCCTACAGAAACAGTATATGGAATATCCAGCTTACTTCTGCCCAGAGGTAAAGAGATATTCTATATAAAACTAATTTTTTTAAAAAAATCTTCTGAATCACTCATATTTTCTTGTAGATGGACAAATGGATAAACAGACTCCCCCTCATATACACATACATTCAAATTCAAATTCAAATTCAAAATTCAAAAATTAACAGTGAAATCCTACATACTTTTTTACACAGAAATAAGTTCTGCCCCATTGTAATGAGATGGTTTCCTAGTAAGTGTCTTTAGATCTTCAGAATTTGTTCTGGATGATCCACCTCTTTTTATTATTTGCACAGTGGCAGGGCACCGAAGCCCATGAACAGCATTGTATTTTTTACAACTACTATTTGTTCCTAGCAAACTTAGAGAAGAGTTTGTAGTGATTAATCAGGCACAGCTAAAACCATCTACATCATATTTAAATTTAGTGCAGGTGTTTCCAATGCTTTCATAGTCCTGGTTTGCTGACAAATTGAAAACAAGCTTCATCACTGTAAATGTCATGTGTTTCATAATAGAACTTTTGAACCATCCAAGAAATGGCAATGACTAAAGCAAAATACTTATGTGGGTGAAAAATGCATTTTAAAATTTCTTCCAAAGTTCTATTTTAAACCTTTCTGATGATGATATGTTGTTCTGCTTGTATGTTTTCTGCTTGAAATAGTGCAACTGAGTTTAGTAAGTAAGGCTAAATATAACTGTGGCACAAAAAGGATCCAAGGTTACCCTGACGTCAAGTGAATAACTTTTTGTGTACAGTTATTTATTGGATTTCATTGATATCTTGATTTACGGTCTTTGCCAAAGAGTTCTGGACGTGTAAGATTGTGCAGATGGACTTTTTTTTTTTTAACCTGGAAACAATCTCTTGTGTACTCTTCATTAAACTCACCTCACAGGGTGGTTGTTGTGGGGAAAATAGGAGGAGGAAGGAATATGAGGTATGTTTGCCACCTTGAGTTATTTATAAAAATAATAAAGGTGGGAAATAAATAAATAAATAAATACTTCCCAAAGTTTGAGAGCCCGTCTGGTGTAGTGGTGAAGGTGCTGGCCTAGAAACCAGGAGACAGTGAGTTCTAGGCCTCCCTTAGGCATGAAAGGTGGCTGGGTGACCTTGAGCCAGTCACTGTCATGAGTACTGATGATGAGCAGGAGGGGGCCCCTATCCAGGGGGGAAAATGCATGCGTAGTAGTGAGGAGTTGAGCAGCCATTCAAAGAGACACCGATCAGACCCACCTTGACTTTTGGGGTTTATCTGTCTGGGTTTTTCCCACACTTCTTCAGTTTGTTAGGATTTTCTGTCTAATGTAGCAGTAATAAAACACTAGAGACCTATTCCTTGTCTCAGCATGGTTCCTGACTGTTAGGACAGTCACTCTCTCTCAGCCCAATCCACCTCACAGGGTGTGTTGTAGGGAAAATAGGAGGAGGAAGGAGTATTTGGTATGTTTGCCACCTTGAGTTATTTATAAAAATAATAAAGGCGGGAAATAAATAAATAAATACTTCCCAAAGTTTGAGAGCCTGTCTGGTGTAGTGGTGAAGGTGCTGGCCTAGAAACCAGGAGACTGAGAGTTCTAGTCCTGCCTTAGGCATGAAAGCCGGCTGGGTGACTTTGAGCCAGTCACTCTTGCTCAGCCCAATCCACCTCACAGGATGTTGTTGTAGGAAAAACTGGAGGAAGGAGTATGAGGTATGTTTGCCATCTAAACTCTTAATCCTGATTCATATGTTTTTGTAAGAGCATGAACACTTCTTCCACAATGCTGAATCCAATGTAATGCTCAGACAGATGAATTTCAGGAATGTGTGAAACCTCCCTGCAAAATTTCACTAGTATAAGTAAAAGTAATAAGTATAAGTATAAGCCAGTGTGGTCTAGTGGTTAAGGCACCAGGTTAGAAACCAGGAGACTGAGAGTTCTAGTCCTGCCTTAGGCATGAAAGCCAGCTGGGTGACCTTGGGCCAGTCACTCTCTCTCAGCCCAACTCACCTCACAGGGTTGCTGCTGTGGGGAAAAGAGGAGGAGGAAGGAGTATTGGGTATGTTCCCTGCCTTGAGTTATTTATAAAAATAATAAAGGCAAGATAGAAAATAAATAACATAAAACTAAATAAAATAAATAAAATTCTTGAAACATGCCTTCCAATTTCTTAAATATTCTAATTGGAGAAAATATTCCCAAATTCACCTTGAATTTCACTGAATTTAGTGGTTGAAATTTGGGAGAGGTGGAGCCTCCTGGAGTTAATTCAAAATACTTTCCAACCTAGTGGAATTATTGTTTTCATTCAAAATGTGTTGGATTCTTTGTTGAACAGCTGTTGTAGGAAATAATTTTTTTCTTGGAGCCCATGTGCATCCTTTACTAAATATTTATTCACTCCAGATTTGAGTACAAAAGAGTACACATTTGGCAAAGTTATTTATAAGACAACATACACTTGAGAACATTGCTTACAAATAAGTCTATATGTGAAGGATACAGAAAAAAGGAGTATATTTGGAAATACTGTATGCAAGGAAGCATAAATTAAGCACAGTTGCTTACAATTATTGTCATATTCTTGCACATATTCCCATTGGTGGCTCCATAGCTACATTATATACCAAAAAATAGGGATCTCTTTTTAAAAAAATCCTCTGTGTGCACTGAAAGCAGAGGAAGTCCTACTGTTTTTGCTAGAGAAAGAAACATGAAGAATATAACTTTTCTCTTCTGCTCCCCCACCCACCAAATTGGAGCAATATGGGAAAATGGTGAATGGCCATAAGCAAAACTAGCAGAAGGAAAATATGATGCTGATTCAAGTAGGGGTTGAGCGTTTACAAAGCTGAGCCAATATTTGGAAATGGGATTGACTCAGCTCCTCATGGATTAGGTAGAAATTCATGTTCCAACAATCCATTTATGAAATTTGTTTTCAGTGGTCAAGATAGGAGAAAGTCTTTGCCTTTTCCAGAGATACTTTTTAATATATTATAATTCTCAAGCATACAGTTATATGTAATTCCCATGTTCAGATGTATTTCTTCTTAGCACAACTTCCCCCCAACATGGAGCATTCCTGATGAACTACAATTCTGTAGTTGCAGTCTTCACACAGCTAGAGATACAAGGATTGGAACAATTGGTTTGGCACATAAAAACAGAAAAAAATTGAAAGCTAGTTACAGTCAAAAGTTTCCATTAGCTACATTTTATCTATCTATCTATCTATCTATCTATCTATCTATCTATCTATCTATCTATCTATCTATCTAATTTATCCCTACCCATCTCCTCCCGTCGGAGGACTCTGGGCGGTTTACAACAAACGATTAAAACCATCACCATAAATACAAAGAGTAAAATACAGTAAATGGGGAAGGATCAAATACATTTCATTTGAAGGAATGTGACAAAACTGTATACATAGATCACCTGCAAATATTAATGGGTACAGATAACATATTTAAAATTTATTGGACCAAATAAAATACAGGCTAATTTAACTTCAACTATATGATAGCTAGATTTCAAGATAAGTTTGTAAAAAATGGCACCATCAAAGAATCATTAAAATAATTGAAAATATTAATTCTCTAAATGTTCAGTCTGGGTTATTAGATGACAAATGAATGTATTATCAAAAAGAATGTAAAATGATAGACTTTGATAATTAACAGCCTAACCCTAACATTTTCCAGAAGTTTACTCCCTTGGATAAGTGGATTTTGTGGATTTTATGTTTCTTTGGAACATCCAGAAAAAGTGGTTCTGTGGGGATCAGAAAGGAATGAATTTTGGGAAGATGAAATCCATACTACCAGGGTAGATGATGTACTGTAAATGTCCAGCAGAGGGATGTGATTTATTTTCTCTGTCTCGTCCAGGAGCATAAGGAAATTGAAAGGGGCTTTTTTGGACCCTGTGACCTAACATGCCCATTTTTCTCAGTTGGCAGAAGAGGGATAACAACAGAGGTTTCAGCTGCCACAATAAGGAGATCAAAAATGATGGACCACCTTCTCCATACATGAATCTCCCTTTCCACCCCATAGAGAAGTTTTCAGTATTTTGTGCCCCCTGGGAAGGCCTGCTAACAACAAAGGACTACACATAAAATATGGCTTTTAGAAACTTAAATATTAAACAGTTCTGAGTGCATTACATAGTGAAGATACATTTCAGTTTTAAAACAATTCCTGTTCTTCTCATGGGGATTTTCTGGTGCAGTTCAGAATGATTTGTTCTGGATATTGCAAAACCAGGCATGACAAAATGAATGAGTGCTGGTTTCAATATAGGAGAAAAAACTGGGTTCTCCCATGTTAGATTTACATCAATTGACATAAAGAGTATCTTGAAATCTCTTGTTGGTTATGTGCCTTTTTTTTTTTTACCATGTCACTGTATTTCCTATTGCATTATCACTTGCATTATTGCATCTTCAATTAAATATGCATTTTAGAATGAATAAATCATAATGTGTTTGGCTCAGTAGCTGAGGACATCCTTGCAAACCAAAGCTTCCTGTTCAGTCTCTGGCTATTCTGGGAAAGATTTCTGTCTCAAAGACTAGACAGAGAGAGACAGAGAGATGGATAGAAGGGAGGGAGGGAGGGAGGGAGAGCAGTGCTGCCAGGCAGGCTGAACTGGATAAACTGATAGTATGCCTGAATGCAAAGCAGCCTCCTATCTTCTACAGGGAGGCATTTAACTCCCTGCAGAAGTTAGTAACTCCCTGGGAAAAAATCATGCATGGTAGCTAGAATCTTTCTCCGTGCAGAGAGCACAAAGATGCAGTACACGAAAACGCAGCCATGGCGCTCTTAACAATGCTAATAGGAGGCCACATCTAAATCTGTCTTTTTTTTTTTTACACATATCCAAATCAGGCAAGTGGCTGGCAGCTTTCACTGGAATGTTTTCTTGCAAACGAACTTTCTTTTTCTCCAGCAAACACAAGGCTATTCACCAGCTGCTGCTGCTGCTCCGGCTCTCTCTTACTCTGTGGCCAGAAATCTATATATAACTCAACAGATGGGTGATCGACGTAGGGCACAGGACCTTTTATGCAGCTGCGGAGACTCCTTTATTTTCCAGTGGTCAGTCAGCTTAATCACTGAGAAAATAACAGAAGGTAATTTGTCCCCATCAGCTGAACCCAAAAGGAGAAAGATAGATGAAGCTGCCAGGTGTTCAGATTTTATTTAAGAGAGGTGCGTGTGGATTGGAAAGAGAAATGAAAATCCCAACATTAATAGTCAAATTTCTCCCCTTTTTGCATTTGTTCTGTTATTGTACAAATGGGGAATAAATAAAGGTAAGCTGAAACCACAGAAGAAGAATCACATAACCCTCTCCATCACCCAGTATCTCCCGTATTCTTTGTAGATCTGCTCCAGAGATCCCTCTGCAGAGTTGGGCCCAATAAGGGTTATTAGCTTAGCCATGATGGCTGTTCCTCTGGTAGACAGATCCTCTGGATAGGAAGGCGTTGCACATCCTTGAAAGAGGTGATTCGAACATGGGGAGGGCATTCAAAGCACCTCCTCGTAATGAATGACTGGAGGTAAGAAAAATGTAAATGGTCTGATTTAATAATAGTTAATGCAGTGTTTTTCCAACTTGGCAACTTCGCGATGTGTGGACTTCTACTCCCAGAATTCCCCAGCCAGCATGCTGGCTAGGGAATTCTGGGAGTAGAAGTCCACACATCGCGAAGTTGCCAAGTTGGAAAAACACTGAGTTAATGTAAAAGCCTTTGTGTGTAATGTAACACAGTTGTAATGCAAGCACAATAATTCTTAGAATTGTAAAAGAAACAACATAAAAAAATCCATCAAAGCACATCTTGTTTTCAAGTTGTTAAAAGGAGCCGAGTTTTTTTCCAGAATCGCACGACTGCTTTAAAAGCTGCTGCCAGCTACCGCCACATATGTGTGCATCCAGAGTCACTTTGCTTTGTTGGAAAACAAACTAACAAACTGAACTTTCAAAAGAATAAATGATTTGCTGTTTTCTTATGTTTGTTTTTTGAAGAAATCACAAATCAGATTCCCTGATTTGGGATTGATTTGTGAAATGAGAATTACACCAATTAAAGCTGGGCCTTCACATTTTCTCTCAGGCCAAAGGGTACATGTATTTGCAGGAAGTTTAATATTGTATTACACTGCTTTGCAATGTTGCCTTCAGGCCACTCAAATCTTTATTAAAATGTTCTAAAGCTTTACAAACAAGATTTTGCTCCTAATATTTTACTGTGTCAGTAATGGATTTGCTTGATTTTAGCAACATAAAAGCAAATGCATTTCATGGAGTCTTAGTGTTGCCTATGAAATAGGTGGCCTCTATTGCTCTTTTCATGCTTTGCTTAGGGATAAAACAGAACATTGTCACAGAGGTCATTTGCTTTATTTCAGAACAAGACACAAAAACACATAGAAAGTTTGAGTGGCCTTAGGATGAATAGATACAAGTAAGTTTGTCCCATTTATTTTCCAGTTTGGGGTGGGGTGGGGGGTTCCAACTCAGCCATTTTTTTCTCCAATGTTTTGTTTTTCGTTTAGTAAATTTTCCCAGCAATTTAAGAGCTTAGGCTTACTGTCTTTTGCTTTATTGCATTTCTTGAGATTGTGCAGTGACAAATATAATTTGTAACAGTAGCAGGAAGGAAAACCCAAATGACCCTTACAATCTGGAACATTCCTAAAGCCCAGCTGGACAGGTGTGCATTAATCCTGTGAAAGGTCTGGTTTGTTTGCAACCAAGTACACTCACAGGACCAGGAATCCCAGTGTTACGTTGAATCAGTACCAGTTGCTCCAGGGAGATGATGGCTTGGATGGCAGATTTTGAGGGGCAGCAATATCAGCTCCTGAACATTCTCAGGAGCAATTCAGTATCAATATGGGCCACCCGATCTGTTGTGGTTTCCCTAACTCAGGTATCATCACTGTGGACAGCATCATCAGATTCCCTCATTGCTTTTGTCATATACTGATAGAACTCTGTTGAGGTGATTAGTTTGGAAAGGTGCTATGTGGATTAAATGTGGGTACATTCTTTCTCCCTAAGTTTTTAATCATACCAGATTGATTCCACCCATATTATTCCCTTTGCAAACCTGCTTTTTGATTTAACGGTTGCCTCAATTAATGGAAGTTTCAGGGCTTGTGGGAGGCATCAGACCAGTGTGGAAAGAAGCACACTGTGCAGGGGAAGGAAGAGAATGGGTGATAAGCACCCCTTTTCTTCTACTAGACTGCTTTATTAAAAATTAGCCCAGCAGTGGCATTGATTCAGAATGCTAGCAAACCTGTAGTAGCTGAAAACGAAGACGGGACTGAGTGTCAGCCATGAAAGTATCCATCACAAACTGCAGTGATGAAAAAAATGACAAAATGTGGGTCATGAGAAGACACAAGCCTGACCTCCGCACTTGCATCTGAATATAGGGCAGCTTTGTAATGCAGGATTCATCATTTGACCCCCTCTCAGCACTCCTCATAGAGCCGGTTTGGTGTAGTGGTTAAGGCATCCAGCTAGAAACCAGGAGACTGTGAATTCTAGTGCCGCCTCAGGCACAAAGCCAGCTGGGTGACCTTGGGCCAATCACTCCCTCTCAGCCCGAGGAATCCAGCAATCACAAGCCACTTCTGAAATCTTACCAAGAAAACTGCAGGGACTTGTCCAGGCAGTTGCCAGGGGTCAAGACTGACTTGACGGCATAGACAGACACACTGCACTCCTCACCCCTGCAGCTGCCTATATCAGCCTTACTCTCAGATAACTTCTTCCAGTAGTTTCATGTAGATATTCAAAAGTATAAGGAATAAATTAGAGCCTTGAAGAGCCCACTGTACAAGGGCCTTGGGGCAAGTCAGTAATTCCCCAGAACCACCTTCTGAAACTGGCCATTCAGGAAGAGCAGAATCACCGCAATATAATACCTCCAATCTCCCAGCCCACAGAGCTTATTCAGAATGATATCATAACTCATGGTATCAAAAGCCCATGAGAGGTCCAAAAGAACAGAGAAGGTTGTATTCCCCTGTTTCTTTCTGTTTCAGCAAATGCCATCCCACAATAACACCAAGGGAGTTTCTGTGGCAAAACCAGGCCTGAAGCTGGATTAAAATGGATCAAGAAAATAAGTTTCATTCAAGTGTTCCTGGAGACTATCAGCAGTCACATTTCAAGTAGCTGTCCAGAAAGCAATGGTAGCTTCTAGCCAATAGTTCCTCCCATCCTTTGAGTCCCAGTGAGGTATCATCAAGAGGGTTTCCTGTCTGCCTCTTTTAAAGGGGCTGAAACTGTTCGCTCTCTCAAGAAGGAATTCACTATCTCCAACATCCAGCTCAAGAAGATTGCTCAGGGAGTCTGGTAGGCAGAAGGGTGAGCAGTACAGCAGCAAAGTCCCTAATCTGTCTCAATTCTCCCCCAAAATGCAAACACTTTAGATTGGCACACAAATTAGGAGGGAGGAGGAATCCTTGCAGAAGGTAGGGAAACCTTCTTCCTGCCCCTTCAGTCTGTGTTGATCCACTGAATACAACTGTGTGAGGCATACCGAATCAGGCCTCTCCAATCTAAATTCAAGGTTGGGGGTGGTACACTGCTGGAAATGAAAGGTATGGATTGATTGCCAGTTCAACTATAAAAATACTTGGTATTTAATCTATTTCCTCTCTTATAATTTACTGTATGAAGCCAAGATGAAACTAAGATGCAAGATTTGTAGTTGGATTCTACAGTGTATATATTTTCCATTAAAAGGACTCTTTTTGGGGGGGGATATAATTTTATTAAGAATTTTGATTATTATAATAAAATTGAATACAAACTAAACTTGAAGAAAGAGAAGAGAAAAAAGGATAAAAGGTACAAGAAAGAGAGAAGAGAAAAGTAAGAATATAATAAATTATTTTAACCTTGGTCAAATAAACCAACTTTATATTCCTTCCTTTTATTTCTAACAGTCTTAATCTTTAGTTCATTCAAATATTGTAATAGGATTTGATCTGTCTTCATTTCTTCTTTGTCCCGTCACAGAGTTCTTCAAAGCTTTAACAAGCTTCCTTTGTAAATCCAATAGGAAAAAAATGTTCAGGTCACTCTCTTGGTTTATCATTTGTATTTTCCTTTTGAATTTTAAAACCTCAGCCAGTTTCTTTTGTAGATCCAGTGAAATATCCTTTTCTAAATCATTCTCTTGGCCTGTCAGTTCTAAATCCACTCTTGATACCATCTCTATCTGGTCAGACAAAATTTGTTCTACATCTGACATTTCTTCAATAACATCTTTTGGACATAGTCTATCCATAGAAGCAGACATCATTACTGACATTGTTGATATTGTGACTACTAATTTCTGACTCCATCCTTCAAAATTCTCCTTCAATATTTTCACTGTTATAACGTTTTGTATTTTATAGGCTTGTATTTTTTATTCTACCTAAAATCTTTAGTCCCCTCTAGTATCCAGTGTTTAAATCATGAAATTACTATCTCTGTTATGTCTTCCAAAAATGAAAACAGATCTATTTCCCATGAAAAGCTGCTTGTTCTTTATAATTAATTCCAAAGTTTTATTATAAAAGTTTCAATATTCCAAATTTATCTGGACCCTTAGCCCATTTATAGCTTCCTAAGATCAAAATCTCATTTAGCTTTTTGCTGTTTATTTCAGATGCTTTAAGCTTATAATTAATTTTTCTTTTGTTCAGAGTTGAAGATAAACTCATCAGATGAAGACTTTTCAAACTTGTTCCAAAGTTCTCTTATAGCTTTAAAATAGTTAATAGGCAATTTCTGAAAGAGATTAGAAAATGAAGTTTGTGAACTTAGTGTCCTTTAAAAGGCTCCACTGCTGCAAGCAAGATGGCTAATCCCTTAGTCTCCCGGCGCTCAAACCTGAGGAAAACCACTGTCTGCGGTCTCCTTGTGAGGAGCAGCTGTCCAGAGTACCTGTGGGTGATCTCCCATCTCTTCCTTATCTGGAATTGGTCTACTCACTGGTTCCTTGGTCTTTGCCATGGTCATCAGCTCTGCTTTTGCAGAGCTACCTTCAGTTCACCGTACCTCCCCCAGAAGTCCCATTAAAAGGACTCCTGTGCAGTCCCTTGCATTGTCAAGGGATGGTTGAAAAATTGCTTAATTCTTTCCTTCTGTACAGATTCCGTGATCTGTTTTCCCCAGTGAGGCTAATAGTTGATGTATAGATTTGGACTAGGGAAAATACCATTTGCTGTAATGCTGCTGCTCCCATTTAATTGGTTCCCAAAGCATGTTTATTCAGTATTATTGAGTTTAATGGAAATGTACTTCTAGTATGCATTTATTTTTTACCTTAAGGCTGCAGTACTGTGTATATTTGCCTATGTATAAGATTTATTGAATAGTGAGGGATTAACTTCCAAGAAAACATATAGAATCAGACTATTAAATGCTCTGAACTGTCAACTAAAGTTCAAAACGTAATGATCAATAACAAATGTGGATATTGTTTGCTGGAAATCCTTGTAGTTCCCTGGCTAACACTATAGAACATCTAAACCCAATGTTAGCAAACAGATGTTTCCTGCCTCTTGTATGTATGGAGCTTGGACAAAAGAAAGTAAGAAGCACTACCAAGACTTTACTTAATCTGAATTGAAAAAGCAACCAGTAGTTCTTACCTCGCTTAGTCCTGATAAGCCTACCTCTTATGCTAACCTTCAGCCTCCCATATCTTTTCCTACTTTATGAACAATTTTAACGTCCCATAAATACTCTGGAACATACGTCTCAAATAAGACAAGTGGTAGCATTTCTTTATAGTGCAAAATGATCTGACTTGCTTATCATTCTCAGCAGATGGATATTGTATGGATCACATGTGCTGTTATTTCTTTGACAGCCAAAATGTTAGTGGAACAGGCAAAAGTGGGGGCAGTGGTATCCAGAAAAGATCAAATGTAATTTTAAAAAGGCAATCACCTGTAACTAGCGTAAGATCTTTGGAGTCTGTTACTCCCAACAGAAGCTGCTCTTCATAAAAAACCAAACCTCTGAGCTCTTACATTTTGGGTGGTGTCACAACTGAGGCAGGTTGGAGAAACTCTCTTCCCATCCAAGAAACTTACGTGAAAGCAGTTACTAAATGAGAATGTGAGAATGAATGGTTTTAATTTATCGGCAACTTCAGCTCAAATATCTCTCTAAATAAAAGCATCCCAAAATTTTATTCACAAAAAAAATAGATAAGAAACCCCCAATATTAATATTGCTTGACAATATTAGTTCATACCTGAAACTTGAACTCTCCAGACCTTCCAAATTTGGCCTATTGATCTGCATTCTTAACATTATATTACTTCTGCCATACACATCTCTAAAGCCGTTGTTGCTGAACAGATAACAAATACCATTAACTACTAACCTATTTGTTAGAACTGGCAGTCAAAACAATAAACGTATTGAATGCAATTATTAATCTTTTGGCCAAATGTGACCCATAGCAGCATTTTTTAAATGCCCTGTTAGAGGAACATGATTAAGTGTTATTGCTATTCCAAACTGGGTTTTCAAATGTATAGTCCAACACATTTTTCCCGTAGACTTTTGGTAGAACCTTATTTCCAGAATCCCAGACAAACAAGTATGTAATACAAGGCTGTAATATCAATTATTGTCCCCGGTTGCCATGGGCATTGTAATAGCTCAAGTTGTCCCACAGATTTGCCACTAGCATCTTAAATGGAAATTTTATCACAGTACATTTTTCCATGTTTTTATCCACAAATGTGATTTCTTTGCTGTTATATCTGCAGATAACAAACAATTTGAATAGAAACTATTCTTCATCCACGCTCTCAGTCTGAGGAATTCTATCCTAGAAAATTGTTTGGGATGGATTTCACTATCAGTTATAAACTGCTGTGCTCTTTTTTTTTTCCACTTCATGATTCAATTTTCATCTTTGCCTTTAGTCTCCTACTACAGAAAAGGAAGAATATACAACATGGAGATATATTTGTGAAGATTGGGGTGCCAAGAATACGTTACACTACAAATAGGACTCACTTTGCAGGGCTGAGCATCTGTGTATCCTAGAAACTGCCTCCCTGCATGTAATCAAAGTTGACAGTCACGAATTTAGGAAGAGCAGCTTTATCATCTGAGATTTTTTTAAGTTGCTGGTTGCACTTTTTCCATCCTGCTTCTTAGCTGTGGAATTCATGGCTTTTGCAAATTCAGCCCCAATTAAGTCAGAAGGACGAATGGAAATGTTATCTGGCTGTCTTCTTATTTTAACCTCTGTAAAGGTTCTGTACTATGAGATTGAATTGCTGGCGAGGGTGGTGGTTTTGAACTCGTTCTGATTAGATATTTACTGCAAATTGTAGCACTCCATTGTGCTATTTCAGGGAAATATTTATATTTTTACTCATGAAGGTACCCAGTATAGTTGGTGTTAAAAATGTGTAAATTAGCTCAGTGAGAAGCAAAATCATTTTGCTTTGATGATGCAGTTCAGATTGTGAGGTTGATGCAATTTGCTTTTCCAAAGTGAAGAGGCCACCCAAATCATCTGAATGAAGCAATTTCAATGGCATCAACCTACTTCAGGCCAAGGCTCCTTCCAGCCTTCTCCCCTGTACCGGCCAAGGGGCATCCAGGTTGGGCAGCTTTAGGATTGCCCACAAAGTGTGCCAAAGCCATCCATCCTGGACGATCTGTGGCATACAAAACTTTGGGCGGGCAGGCAGGCATGAGCCTTCCACAGTCCTAGGGCAAATGTTCCAATTACCCAGTGAAAACATGGTGTAAAAAAAACTCCAATGCAGATTCTGGTGGGAATGAATATGACTGTTCCACAACCAGCAGGAACACTTCCATCGAGTAAACTCTAAATAGCTGTCACAGGGGCAAAGGGTTGCATTTCTTAATGATTTTTTTACAAGGAGGCCAGGAAGTCTTCCGTGTTCTTTTTTACACATGTAAAAATGATGCAGTCTTTTTCAAAAGCCTTATTTTTCACAAATGCTTCCTGGAATGCCAAGGTGATCCTGGAATGTTGCATGTGTCATGCACTGCCTACCGCAGAGTAAAACACTGACGCTGATTCATGCGAGAGCAGGTTCAGGTTTATTTCTTTACGTAGTAACAGTTGTGAAAAAAAAGCTGAGAGTGAGGAGAGCGCGCCGGTGCGGGGTTTAAATACCCCGCGCCGGTCAGCGCCCCCTCACCCTGGGTTACGTCATCCCCCCTTTGTCCTGCATGCTGTCTTGCCGGTAGGTGAAGGGTTGCGAGGCCCCAGCGGGTGCCCCGGGATCGCCCATCATCGGTTTCCTCATTCAGTCGGTGATTGCTGTCAGCTGGGCGATCTCCGTTGCGCTTGTGCTAACAGCTTGGGTGTGCCTCGCGATCCGCCTATCCTTTGTCCTTTCCTCTCTCTCTTTTGTGTTTTGATTGCTGCATGCTCCAGCTAGGGTCTGTGGTTTTTGTTGTGCGTGCTATGCTTATCTTGAGCCCCTTCCTCTGTTTCCTCGTTATTGTCATTTGTGCCGTTGTGCTGATGTCTTCAGCTCAACGGCACTCATGACATAATGTCACATGGATGTCCAGGAAGTGGTGCAGCAGGAGAAGAAACTTTGTCTTAGGAAAGTCCCGATTGCTGTGATCAGTAACGGGTCCTCTTTCCATTGCATCCATGACTTTGAGCTTTTATGGATTGAAAAGTAGAGGAAATATAAAGTCATTTTAAATAATTATTAGCACAGAGTATAATTAGTATCACAGGCCAAAAATGCAGAGGGCGTTATGCCCTGGTTTAAAGCCTAGTCTTCAGCACTAGAAGCAGGGAGATATAAAAGGGAGCTGTGACAGGAGAGGCATAGAGATGATAGGTTCTGTTCTTCGATATTTCCTTTTTATGGGTGTATTTATTCCAGTTTTTAAATGCCCATTTTAATGACCTCTCCAGGCAGGGCAGTTGAATTGTACGCATTTGACCTTTTATCTGATTGATAGCCAGACTTTCTAGTACAACGGCACTTTTTATGCTATTGCCTGTAGTATAAGACAAATGCTGATTAAAGTTAATTTCTTTCAGTAGATGTGATAAGTCATTATTAGCAGAATCTTAACAGTAAAGCTAGGATGTCAAGAGGTTTGTATACAGAATGTGTATTATGGGAAATATGAAAGTAGGTATTCCTTGTGCTTTATGACTGGGGTTTTTTTTTGGTGCCAATCTAATTAAGCAAAATTATCTATTATCTATCTATCTATCTATCTATCTACCTATCATCTAGACAACACACCATGAATTATTCACTATTGAAGTTTGACACTAAAAGGGCAATAGCAACTAGTAGGGCCATTTGTTTTTTTGAAAATTAGCTGGTAATTCACTGGGTATGCAATTCTACCATTAGAGAGCTGTGTCAAGAAGCAGGATTAATGCTGATTGGATGGTTGCACCTCCTGACAACAGCACTCTTTAACTGCATGTTATCCAGTAAGAATATAAGCTGGTAGATGGGGTTGTTTACAGCATTCTCACCTGCATTGGTATCACTTGGTGTAGAAATGGTGGCACGGACATTTTATTAGGCTGTGACCACTGTCAACATAGTCTAGCAAATCCTCTTGGTGGCTGTCACTGCCAGACCATCTAGGACATTCAGTTGTTTTGCTACTCTTGTTCTATAACAAGACTTCCTGATCATTTAGCAAAGCACGGCTGAGCATCTGAGATAAGAACACTCATCAGATTTTGCTTGAGAATGTCACGGTCACTATGGCAACCATGAGGGTCTCCCACATGTCCAATATCCCAACTTATAAACTGCAAATCATATCTGAGTTCTTCATTCGCAAAAGGCTGGTTAGTGGGTCTGACGTAACTAATCATGTTTTTTATTATCATCCCTATTTAAGGAGAAAACTATAATTCGAATGGAGTGCTTTATTAATTTCTTCCAGAATCAGTCTGATGGTGAAGTGGAAAGCTCTGTTTAAACCATATATTTTATTAACTAAAAGATGGCTGAGCTAAAGGGTTGGATTACTTTTTAGCATATGCAGGGAGTCAATAAATGAATGAAGGCGGTAATCCTAGATCCATTTAACGAAGTGCCATTCATTTAGACACGTGTAGGATTGCCCTGTAACTCAAGCTACTGTATATCATGACATCCTTTTTGCAGGAATTTAACTTCAAAAACAGGGAGATGAGGTGGGTATTTTCTTGAACTTTTAAACCCTAACTGTGCAGAGACTGCCACAATGACTGCTGAATGCTGTTCAGAAGACCAGAGTAACTGCAAAGGAGGAAAAAAAAACCCAATTAATTGAATTTATCTTACAACAGCTACATTTGTAGAAATTCTCCCTGCCTAGAAGACTGTCCCACTCAATTATGGAGAGGAAGCAGCTGTTTTAGCAAAAAAAGGCTATGCCCACTGCTTACCCAAATCTGATGGCAAAGCTTGTTTGTGCAGTGAAGAACTTGCTTGTTTGTACATATGAAGAACGTGTCTGGGAACTCCAGATTCTTAGGGAACTTGTTTAATATACAGTCACTTTCATTTTACTTCCTTGGTAACTAAGAGCCAACAGCCATGAGAAACGAATGGGCAGTGGTTAATCCATCCAGTTTCTTGATTAAATAAATAGAATTATGGGTGCAGTTTAGATGTATATGGTCCATAAATGGGAAAAGCCCTCACCTTGTATATGCTATTTTGGGAATCCTGAGATATATTTTACATTGATGAAATGATAAATGTAATGTATTTATTCTGCTTCATCAGTCACCCTTTGATTTCTCTGAAGTTTTGCAGCACAGCGTTTCTTTATGAAGTTGGGCTCAGATTATTAGTTAATAATTATTCCACATTGTGCTATCAGATATCACAAGTTAGCATAGCCAGTTGTGAATTTGATATTGTACTTAAAACTGTGTGCCTTTGTCTTCTCTGTATTTAAGATTGTCCTACTTTTCATCCCAAATCTCATCAAGACAGATAATAAACCACTTCATGAACAGATGTGCCACTTATTCATCTAGTTCTGTAATGATAATGAAGAAAATTTAATCTGGAGGGTCTGAGAAAGATGATTTAAAAGACAGATTGATATGAATAATAAATACGCTACATTGAAAACAAAAAAAAATGACATGAAAAGGCTATCATTATGTACTTTACAATACTCCCTTTGATATCATCCACGGATGTATAAAAACAAGCACTTTTTGAAAGCAGTAGCACTCACAAAGATTATACTGTTTTTATAAGTTCTCAGCTGCTTTTCCTTTAAAAGAACAAGGATATTCTCTTCCAGCTAGAAGCCACATCTCACATTGCAAAATTACTTAAACTTGCTACAAAGGATCCATAATCTTAGGCTTGGCTATGTCCAAGATAAATAAGCAAAATATGCCATTGAATCCTTCTCTGGGTAGTCAAAACATTGATGAAGACAAGAACAATAACACTGAACTTTTGGAAAACCATAGAGGTAATCTGGCCATCATTTGAGAAGTTGAGGGCCACTCAGGAAGATCTGAATGTGCATCTATTAGTCTTCCCCAAGTTCATATCATTCAAGATCATGTCTGGCTTGGAAATTCTAGAATTTATAATATTAATGCATTGGGAGGAAAACATTGGGGAAGACTTTCATACATACTCAAAGATTACCCATTTTGTCTATTTTTTCAGTAAATATCTTTTTTTTTTCATGCTCCCTCACCCTCAAGTTTGTTATCTTTCAGATTTGTTATCTATTTTTTTTGTAATTTCAGCAACTGTTTCTGTGGAATTTTTGTGACTGTTCTAATATACACTTTCTTCTAGGTAACTCCCTTTATATATGCTTTACTTAAATGAAAATTAGCTTAAGCACACTAAAAGAGCTGCACAGCTATTCAGATTTGAATTGCTTTGAGAAAGACTATTTCACTTCAAAACTTTGAATTGACTAGACAAAATCAATAAATTTATTCAATGAATTGAACCAATTGTGTCTGAATATGAGCTCAGACATGTGCGTATCTGACTGAGTTGTTTCTTTGGTCTAATTTCAACAGTAAAATCTAATGAATGTTCTCTTCCTGGACATAACTGTGACCAGAACCAATTCAGGCCCATAATTAAGTCTTAATTCAGATTGGAATGAGTTGAGATAATCTGTTTTTTCCAAGAGTCCTCCAGTTGTATAGCCATTATATATATTTCCCTTAAAGTAGGGTATTAACAACTAGATGGTAATTGCCAAGGTCCAAGGAATCCAGATCAGACTTCTTGAGAAGAAGATGCAACTCAAGGCATCTGGCCTCTGCTTTTCCTGTAAAAAGGAGATTTCTGGATTTATTGAGTTTATCCTTCTGGGGATGATCAGTCAAATCAGCCATGAGGGACAGAGGTCCAAATGGTATGTGGTAGGATGCACACTATAAAGATTTTGTCCCCAAGAAACTTAAACTAACTCCACCTTAACTCTCTTTGGTATAAGAACAAGAGAAGGGAAAATGCTACCAGGCTTTAAAGATTCTGTTACAATAACCCTTATCAAATAGAGTTCTAGTATTTCACATGAAATCTATTTCCTCATCTGGCCCATCTCACAGGGCTCACATCAGTTTTTATTAATAGTATTGTACTGATTTTAAGGTGTATGGTTTTATGAGTATTTTAGAGATATTTTATTGTTTTTATTGTAAACCTCTTAGAACCAAGATAACAGGTGGTATAGAAATGTTTATAAATGAGTACATGAATTCAGACTTGCATCAACTATGGAATCCTGGCTGCCCTGAAGATGAGCTATTTTTCCATGCAAATGAGCCACAACAGCTATTAGTGAGATGTAACATTCCTTATTTTACTAGATTTTGGGAAACTATTAAAACAGAATTATTCAGTGGGGCTTTTGATATCTAAATGTAACCATCCAGGTATTTATTTTTGTCATTTTTGTTTGTTCTTGTTAAAACTTGTATATTTTATATTCATTCTGAGCCAATAATTTGTCATACTCTTCTTCTGGGACTTCTCCATATATGTAGCCTGTAGCCCAGAGATTTCCATTATTTGTATTTTAATCAGATGACCTTCATTGCCAAAAGGTCCTAAGAGAACAGGAGATCCAGTGCAGCTCTCAGCAAGACAGCCACAGTGACTAGATGACCTTGGAAAGTCCTGAAGTAGGGTATGAAAACAGTACTGCCATCCCACTCTTGTTTCCTCACAACTTATATTTTGCTTATGATTCTGGCAGATTATAGACATCATAACAAGTAGCCACTGAGACCCTTATTCTTCATGAATTTATCCAGTGTTTCTTTCAAGGATTCTAAAATTGTTTAGTCTATCACACTCTTAACATGAAATTACATGATCCACAATTAAAATGCATTGTCTAGAGTTTCATGTAGACATCCTTTTACTTTTTTTGAAATGTGAAGCAATGTTAATCATCATATTTCATCAGGCATGGCCAAAGCATTTTTTTCAAATCCATATGTCTTTTCCAAAAAATAAAAGTAATCAAATCAAGCATGACTCCTAGTGACTTACATAGAGACATTTATGCAATTTGGAAATAGTTTCAGTGCTGCCTTCTGAGAGGTTTCTGGTCTAGCTACAAACTGGTTAATGCTGGCTTTCAAATTCATCTTTGTAGTCAATTCTGAGTCAAGGAACAACAACAACAACAACAACACCTATTATTTTTTCACCCATATGGACCTAATTTTATCTTGCTGAGAAATTGCTCCACAGGAAGCTATGTCTGAATGTAAATACTTTCAAGGTCATCCTGATTGATAGGTTGCCGAAAGTGATTTGATTTATTATTTGCTTCCAAAAAAATGTATGTTGGTGAAATTGTTGTGAATCTATTGTGTGGATTGTAATTTTGAATAAAATCTAGTAAATGGGACCAGTCTGCAGGCATGTCCAAGGCATTTTTTCAGATCCATATGTCTTTTCCAAAAAATAAAAGTAATCAAGTCAAGCATGACTCCTAGTGACTTACATGGAAACATCTGTGCAATTTGGAAATAGTTTCAGTGCCTCCTTCTGAGAGGTTTTTGAGACTTCTGGTCTAGCTACAAACTGTTAAATGCCTGGCAGAGCTGAAAGATTGTTATATTTGGTTAGAAATCTTGAATTGTCTTGATCCCTAACTCGTGGACTTCTACTGTTCCCTTGGAGACCTATTTCCTGTTTATGTCGCTAAAGCATGTTTTCATGTGATCTACACTACTGATGTGCCAGATAATTTCCCATCACAAAAGAACCAGAAGGGAAATCAGTGGGTAATAATAGTAAATCTCTTTTAAAAGAATTTGTCAACAAATAAATGCTGTAGTGGATGCTAAAACTGTTGGTAAACATCTGTTATAGAAGCTGCAAACTAGCACTAGAAAAAGAGGCTCCTTAAACTAGTAAGCAGGTATAAATGATTATAGGAAGAAAGTCTTATTGGTCTATGAGGGCAAAAAATCAGGAGGAGTCTGGTAGCACCAATTTTACCAAAAGGCATAAGTTTTGTGATCTGCAGTTCACTTCATCAGGTGCATAGAGTGGCTAGACTGGGCTAGATTGATATATAAGTGAGGAGAATTCAACACAACCCATGAACAGTTATACCTACTGCCATCAGAGATGAAGTAAGTCTAGATGCTTTGGATATGCGGTAATATGTCTTCTGCATTGTTAAATGCTGCCTACAATTCTCTGCAGAATCTCTTGTGCTATGCTTTTGCAACACAGTAGAGATATAAACAAGAACATTCTGTCATAGTCATTTAATATTGCACATACACATGAACAGAACACAGAACATCTGAAAACTCAAGAACCTTAGTGGTGGTTTGTAGATTACTGTGGTTTAAGTAGTAGATGAAGAATGAATGAATGAATGAATGAATGAATGAATGAATGAATGAATGAATGAATGATAGAAGCTAGAGCAAAAGACAGCATCATTTTCTCAACAGTCTCTCAGAAATGGCATTTTATCCACTCTGTAAATCAGATGGCATTGTTATAAATTAACCTAGGATACACTTCACAGGAAATGTCACAATCCATTTGGGTATATTACTTCAAGATATGACTAGCAGGAGTACTTCTCACATACAAAAAGTGTCCATTTTAGTCACCAGCTTTGTACATCAAAATTTGTCAAGGGATAGAAAGAAGTATGTTTGGGGTTAAGTTGGATAGCTTGAAATGAATCACTCCCTGTATGACCTGTAAGGCATGACTTTCAAACCCTATTCCCCAACTTTGCAGTCTCACATGTATTCTTTCCTACTAAATCCATTATGAGACTCTATCAGGGTGATGAGTAAAAGCAGCTTTGGGCAGTATTGTAGAGTAAAGCAGAAAGACATCTTCCATGAATCATCCTCAATTGAGAAGTTAATTTTTCTGTGTCCAGCCTTTCCTCCCAATACTTATTCTTCCCATATCTATGAAATATAATAACCACTCAGTCAGGCTTGGACCAAACCAATGTTTACTACTTTGGAAATGGATCCATACATTGGAATATACATTTCTCACAAGGTTTACACTTTTGTATGCAGTTGTTGCATTTGTTGTCAGCAATTTTCCCAGAAACACTGCATTTCTTGCATCCCTTTTCCCTGTGCATTTCTTTGGACATTTGTCTTGTGAACCATGCCACCAATTATTTTTTAAGAATTTGAGTGCACAAATGCATCCCAGCATATAAACCACAAATTGAGAAAACTCTTGTAAAATTTCATACCAGATGATTTTTTCCTTCATCCCTACATCCACCAAAAATACTATTCCATCCTTCAAGGCAGATCAAACTGCACTGAAACCAGCAGGCCTTTCATTGAAAAATCAGGTGTGGCATACAAAAAGTGGCAGCTTGCATCTATGGATCACTTCTCAGGGCTAACACCAAGTCAAATGTTTCCTAGTTCTGTGAGTGGCATCCAGCAGGCAGCACAAACATCCTTAAATAAACCCTAGAAACCTGACATACTGTTTAAAATATATATACACAAACACTTCTGGAATCCTGAGCTGAAAATATAATTAAAAGTATTTTCCTTGTTTCAGTGGGACTTATTTCTAGACACATGAATTTAAGATATCATTCCTGATAGTTCCAAACCACCACAGCATAGGTGAAAGAGTTACAGTTAACAGGTTCCAAAAAGGATTTGGGCATATCAAATTATACAATATGGATAGATGAAAACCCTCACAATCTTTGGATGGCTTGGAGCATTTAGAGGTCTTTATCCACCTAGAAAGTCCTATGTAGAATTTCTAATTGGCTATTAATATTTTTAAAAAACCAGAAAAATAGAGGTACCTAAGTTACTGCATTTCTGCACCTGTGAAATAGGAAACCATCTGTTGTGTTGAGAGCAAATGCAGATATTAGAACGTAATGTTCCAATTAAATGGAAGCAGATATTAGAACGTATAATTCCAATTAAAATGGAATTATAATAAATAGCATAGAAATATATAACCAGGGAAATGTGTTGATCGAGGAAAGTGACTGGTTTGTGAACAGACAATTCACTTGGTGAAATAGTAACATTATTATATGTGGCAACAGAGTTTAGATATAAAATGTAAAGTCGAAATTCTCTTTGATTTTGGCTATGGTGCCCTTAATCTTCTCAACACACAATCTTCCATGTCATTGCTTGCACTTGCTAATTTTGATGAGGCTACATCAAAGAATTGGGTGCCCTACTTGACTTTCGTTATCAGGAATGCCCAGCTTGTAAAACAGCTCTATCAGAGCAGAAATGTGAACTACTACATCAGTGAAATCAGCTTGGTCTGCATTCTAACATCCAGTATTGTTATTCTGGTCACTAGTTGATGCTGTGATAAAGGACACTGCACAATGACAAGGAACAGTTGAATTCTAGCTTGAGTAAAACCTAAACTCAGTGTACGCTTGCAGGATGCTGCATGCTTCCAGATGTACTGGAAGCCAGAATCTGTCGCAAGAACCCTAATTAGGTTTAGCTGTAACTTAGAAATGATTGCTTGTAACTATGGCTGTAACCAAAGATTGTTTTATATGGGCCCAAAAATGTTACTTTGAAGAGCTGTGACTTAATCAAAAAGTGCTTTAAAGAATCTATAATGGGTTTCTCTCTCTATTCAGGTATAAAATGCCAATCTGGGAGAATAAAAGTTGACACGTGAACAAGTTCCATAGAAAAATGATGCATACATTGTGAGATAATTTATCTGTCTTGTCATAAGTAAAATGAGCAATTAAAACTGAAGCATTGCTTTTTTATAGCAAGCCCTCCACTTGACCATAGAGGAGTACAGAATTGTTAGAATATATTGGACATTAACAACTAACATTTAGAAATAATGTAAATACTTTACATTCCTGATACTTAAATACACTTAATTTTGTGTAATTGTTGAGATGTTATTATTTTTCTCACATAGTCTTTTAGAGTGCAGTACTCTGTTGTATCAAGCATGCACTGAAACACAGAAATAAATTGTATTTTATACATTTGACATACAAATAAATAACATAAAATGATATAACCACCATTTGATCAAACTTCAGGAAATGTAAGTTAGTATTAGCTTTGAATAGTTTGCTACACACCAATGACAGTCAGTTATATATCAATTGACAGGAATCTATTTTCCTTGATTGACATATTATTATACTAGCCATTTATTTTTATTTTATTTTTAATGTTCAGCCTTAGAGAGTTTCCGAGACTCCAGCTGAAAGATGGAATTTGATCTACACTATCCGATAAAGGAATTTGGTGCCAAAAGTCCATTTGGAATGGGCAAATTTATTTTATTAATTACGCCTTCCCTGGATTGAGAGCTAGTTTCAGCTTATTTATGGCTCAAGATTTTATGTTCTTATTTGTTTTTAGGTGTTTTGTGCTTTTTCTGTTTTGTATAATTTTACATGGTTTACATGTAGTGCTTATGCTTCTGGTGCACTGCACTGTTCTTGCCTTATTGCAGTTTTAGTTCAGTCTTGTTTTTACATATGTATTGGTCTTGGACTGTGACAATGAAGATTTGATTTGATTCGAATTGACCTGGTTACTAACAGAAGAGTTCAGATATGTGAAAGCCAATTAGGAAACTAGGATTAAAACTACTAGCAGCTTTTGGATCTAAAACTCCATCACATACTAGGTCACTTTTTTTACTAATTGGCCCTAGGATGCAGCCAGCAAGAATTTGAAAAAGGAGTGCCCAATTAATTTGCAGTATGACATCAGAAACATAGTAGTAAATCAAGTTGGAAGATGTCATGGCTATGTTGCTTAGAGATAGAATCATCAATAAAAAGGCTGAGAGAGAGGGACAAAGTAGAAGCTTTTCTTCTTGCACGCTAAAGAAGAAAACCCACTGGCTGAGTTTGGTCTAATTCTAAGTTTTCAACCTCTGCAGCAAAACGAAGACCATTCCACTTTTTTGCTAATTTTTTCCTAACTTCCTCAACTGTTTTCTGCAGTCTTAGCACTTTCAGACTTCCCCCAGCATGTCAAATATGAGATTGTCATTTAGGTTTAAATATGTCGAATGCGAGTATTAGACTAGCATGGTTGGCATTTCATATCCTTTCTTGTGATTTGAATTATTATGGGCCTTTTTTTTTGCTTCTGATCATATTTTGATTAGTTTTGATTAAGTATGTTTACCATTGTTTATGCTAATTCAATTGCAATCACTTCATTTTATTTATTCTTTTCTTGAACTGTAACTGCTTCATTTCTTATATTTTACATGTACAACAGATCATCTTATATTTTCATGGATTTTCAATAGGGAAACCACTTTCCCTATTTTTCCAATAATTTTTAAATTGATTTTTTTTTCAGCCTCCATCAACTCCCAGGAGCAACACAGGATAAGAACCTGGCTTCTCAATATTACTAAGAACAAGTTCAAAGCCATCTTAAGTAAATTTCAGCTTGTTATTGCATGTTCCCAAACCATTAATATCACATATTGAGCAACAGTAGCATTAAACAACCCCTTTGGACCTTAACATTCATTTCTTGCTTGGGGTGTTTCAAAAACCATATCAAAATATGGTTCAATGGTTCATCTAACACAGTATAACACTGTCTGTGGAATTTGGTACTGGATTTTCTAAGGAATAAGAGTCTAAACCAGGGTTTCTCAACATTAGCAACTTGAAGATGTCTGGACTTCAACTCCCAGAATTCCCCAGCCAGCTACGGGGATTTAATGGAGAATTCTGGGAGTTAAAGTTCAGACATCTTCAAGTTGCTAAGGTTGCTAAGGTTGAGAAACACTGGTCTAAACAAAGGAAAAGGGTTGTACTTCCAGGACAATTAAATTGTCTTTCCTTACACTGCTCTTCAAACTATCTTGGCAACAAATCAGTTTTTCAGCATTTTTGGTATTGAAAATTGAGTTGCATCAGTGTCGTTAAATCTCACTCTCCCAACAATGAGCAATGAGCCACAATTTTAGGTAGATTTATGCTTCTTAGGAGAATACCAATTTATATTGGTGTATAAGGTATTTGGAGGGGGACGCGGTGGCACTGCAGGATAAACCGCTGAGCTGCGCTGAGCTTGCCGATCGGAAGGTCGGCGGTTCGAATCTGCGTGACGGGGTGAGCTCCTGTGGCTAGTCCCAGCTCCTGCCAACCTAGCAGTTCGAAAACATGCAAATGTGAGTAGATTAATAGGTACCGCTTCGGCGGGCAGGTAACGGCGTTCCGTGTAGTCATGTTGGCCACATGACCATGGAAGTGTCTACAGACAAACGCCGGCTCTTCGGCTTTGAAACGGAGATGAGCACCGCCCCCTAGAGTCGGACACGCCTGGACTTAATGTCAAGGGAAACCTTTACCTTTACCTATAAGGTAGTTGGAGATTGATAATATGAAGAACAAGATTCAATAGCTATGAGCATGATTAGACAAGAAAAATATAAAATAAACAGCATTTATTTTAAGAGAATGTGTTAGTTACTTAAAATCACAAAGTCATCCATGCCATAGATGTGAGATGTGAGATGATTTTCCCTTTGACATTGAGAACCTAAACCCATTTGTTTAGTGTACACAGTTTCAGGGACTTGCTATCTTCCTGTTTGGAATCTTGACAATGACAGAAGAATGGTGATAGTCCTTTGGGTTCAAAGGAGACATGCTGTTGTGCAGTTCATCTGTAAACAGATGGCTTGCAGTCCCAGTCTGGAAGCACAGAGTATGACACAATGGGAGCACTGGAAGTCCGTTGTTGCAGTAGCTGGAGGTGTTATTGTATGACACCGCTCACAGTTTTCCATTAGTTTTTGATAGTGCCTGTTTTCAAAGCCAGTAAAGGCTTCATAGCACAGAGCTTGCCAGTGGGTTCTGTCAGCAGCTGCAGCTTCTAGTTCCCTTAGCTGGATGTCACAGTGGCATAGGGTTCCTTTCAGAGTGTCTTTGTGGCACTTGCATGGATGACCTCGAGGTCTTTTCCCAGACTCTAGTACACTATAAAGCAACTGGTGAGGCACACAGTGGTCATCTATTCTGATGATGTTTCCCACCCATCTGGGCTCTGATAATAAGGGACTCAATTGCTGGTGGACTCCGCGCAATCCAAGGCCTCCAAGACCACACGGTCTTGCCAACAAATGCCAAGGATGGAGTAGAGAGTGCACATGTGAAATTTCTCCAGTTGTTTGATGTCTCATTGGTAAGGAGTCCAGGGGTCACATCCATATAGGAGAGTGGTACAAGTCAAGTAGAGAGCCATCCAATCAGTACCCAAAGTACACTCCCTCCTTTAGACCCTGGATAGCACGTGACAAAATGCAAGCGGAGAATAGATTGAACAGGCTTGGGCTAGCACACAACCCTACTTTACTCCATTGGAAACAGCAAATATCACCATTGTAAAGGACCTGTCCTGCCATTCTGTCGTGGAGCAGCTGAATCAACTTCATGAATTTCCCTGGGCATCCATAACATCTCATGATGATCCAGAGAGCCTCCCTGTTTACAGTTTCAGATGTCTTTGTCAGGTCAAAGAAGACAGAGTAAAGAGGTTTGTTCTGCTTGATGCACTTCTTGTCCTGACTAAGCAAGGACCACGCCGAGACAAGGAAGAAGTCTCTAGTGTTTTATTACTGCTATTGTAGACAGAAAATCCTACCAAAACCAGACAGATAAACCCCAAAAGTCAAGGCAGGTCTCTTCTGGGTTTCTTTAAATGACAAATTCTCTAAACTACGCATGCGTTTTCCCCCCTGGATAGGGGCCCCCTCCTGCTCACCATCAGTACTCAAGACTCTCCTGGACTTGCCTCATGGCAAATATCATGTCTGCTGTACTCCATTCTGGCCAAAAGCCACCTTGTTCCTCTGGGAGGTTCCTTTCTGAGACAGTGACAAGTCTGTTCAGGAGAATGCAGGCAAAGATCTTGCCTGCGATGTACAGCAGTGAGAGACCCCTGTAGTTTCTGCAGTTTGATTTGCTTCCCTTATTTTTATAGAGAGCCACAATGAGGGCGCTGGGGAAGTCATCAGGCATCTCCTCTGTGGACCAAAAAGTATTCCAAGATGTCTCAGAATGCCTGCAAGGTGTTTGGGTCTAGTGCTTTGTAGATCTCAGCAGGAATGCCATCCTGCCCTGTTGCTTTGAGTTCATCTACGAGATCACTTTCTTGATCTCATCAGTAGAGGGAGGCAGGTCTAAGGCATCTAAGACTGGCAGCTGAGAAATCTGCTCTAAGACATGAGGATCAACTAAATAACATAGAATAGTTTTTCCTCCCCTGGAATCTATAGGATATGCTGGATGTATCAGAGATTATTATCTCCACTACCGTGTTCCATGACTGTGCTAGCTGAGGATAATTCTAGTTTAGCAGTAAATCAAGGAATATTTATGCATTTTCTGTATCTGCTACTTGTTTTTCTTCATTTTGTCCATAGGTGCCTTTTACAATTTGTTAATAAGCATTCATTTCTCCATGTAATCTGCCATTATTTCATTTCAATGTTATTTCATAAAATTTCCAATTGAAAATTTACTGGACGTGGGAAGCTGATAGTCATTATAAGCATTGCTTGGGCAGTAGATGATCCAACATCTCCTAGCAGAACATTGTAAGAGGCACTGATTGCAGTAGAAGCACCAACTAATTGGCACATATTCCCACAGCATCACCAAGGTCCCTTGCACTCATGCCCTCTTCCTCTAAACTGTATGACACATATGTGGCTGAAGTGCTATCACAACTTCACACACCCTGCTCCACACTAATTCATACCAATGCCAGGCAGAGAAATTCACAACAATCACTTTGTACTTGCCCTCACCTTGATGGACCCCAGCAGTTGTCCTCGAAAGGGTCTGTCACCATCTACTCTCTCCCTCCTTTCCTGTATATAATCCTTCTAATTTTTCTTGGATACAGCTTTTTCTGATTCAGGGAAGTGCAAGATGATTTATGGGACCACTATCTGTTGTGTTAGCTCTTTCATATTAATCTGACAAATATAGGATTTATGCTGTTCTTTGCTTTTCTCCCTTGATAGCAGTTTTCAGGACTTGGAGTACAAGTCTTTTCAATGGAGCTTGATTCCAAGTAAGGAACAATACCAGCTTCTGTTTATCAGAGTGCAATTTTTATTAAGCAGGGCCCCCGAAAAAGCCAGTCCTGAATGGGGCGTGCACAATTTTCATGGAAGATAATGAAAGCAAATTATCCCTGTGTTTATTGCCAAGGCTTCTCGTGCAATTTGCTGCAGTGCTCCAAATGGTATGTGACTGGGTCTTTGTTGAGCTGAGACTACTTAAGTGGATGAGAAAAATTGAACTAAGCAAGCTTGTTAGTGTGGTGTTTTCAATTTATCGACTTTGTTCACTGCATATACAATAAAACAGATCATTGATTATATAGCTTTGCCCTCATTTAAGCTAAAAGGGACTTTATTACTTTGTTTTTTCTTCTCGTTTGTTGGCCCTGATTCTTAAGATATGGATCAGATATGCATCAGGCAGGGCCAGCTATTGCCATTTTGCTCACTGTAAAGAAGTTCCACTAGCTGCTCCCTCCCAATCCAGATATGGAAACTTACCAAACAATCAGCTGAATCTTACTTCCTCGGGAGCAACGTCGCTTTCTGTTGCACTGCCTAGTCATACGGCCAGCTTAGCACAGGTATCTTTTTTTTTTCCTGACCACTGGCTCAGTCTCCATCTTTCAGTCCCTCTGGCATCCTGTTCCAAGGGTCTACTGTATTTGAACTAGGGGATCAGATGCAGCGAAGTGTGGAAAACAACCACAGGTCCAGAATGTTGGTCAACAGCCTTCAAAATCTCTGGATCAAGAACCAAGATATGTTTAACTTTTAGCACAGTGTGGGAATCTTACCTCAGAACACTCTGCTAAGCTGGTAGAAGTGCAGAACTAATCTTTCTGAAGGCTTCCATGTTTTAAATGGAAGGCATTCTGTAAACCACCTCAGTGTACTTCTTTAGACTGGCCACTCACTTTTGCCTCCAAGCAACATTCATTTGGTAACTACTCATTCTTGGCCCCCTCGCTTCTTCACAGTATACATTTCTTAAGAACCCATTCCATTGCATTCCTCTTCTCTTGAGTCTCAAGCGAGCAGTGGTATGCTCCTCTACGTGGGCATTTTCAATTCTTCTGACCAACATTTATTCCTTGCAACCGACTACCTACTACCTTTCCACCAACATTTGTAGCCCTTAAAATTTCTCCCTCTGTTCTCCTAACTTTCTACCAAGGTACACAAATCTATCTGTTTGCTCTGTTTTTTCCCATTTATGTATAACATGCAAATGTTCTGTTGTGGGAAAATGCCTACTGACACAAAGAACAAAAGTGCTTGAAGATGGACACAAAAATGTATGTTCTATTGGCATGCACAATTACAGTGATCCCTGGGCTCCCTGTCAAAACAGTGCAAAAGACCCCCAAGCTAGACAAGATTATGGGTTATATACTCCAAGAAACGTTACACAGGAATTATGCAGAAAGCAAGGTGAATCAAACTGTGATCTTTAGAACAGGGATGTAACCTCGGATTATACTGTGGGATGACCTCATTATGGCTTCCCAGCCCCTCTACATTCTTCTCTGCTAATGGGACTCTAACCTGCCTTGTGACTGATACTAACACCATGCGTCATAAACAACAGCATTTATTATACCCATATACTGCCTCCCTTCACACCAAAGAAAAGACGAAGACTCAGTTATCTGTCTCCAGTCTCTCCAAGGTAATCAGGTGGTTCTGGTTTGCCTGCCGCTTTGTATTTCTGAGCTGCTCCTCATGCTCATGACATGTACAGATCATCATACATGACAACCCTCCACAGCTCTCTGCTTTTCTTCTCAGACACAAGGAATGTGGATATTTTTGCAATGTCTCAATGCATTAACACATTCTGGTTCTCAAATGCCAAGTATCAGATCATACCAGGGATTTATTTGATTTCACCCTCTCATGCATCGCTCCTGATTCTTAAGCCATGGGCCAGATGTGCATCAGAGAAGGGCAGCCATTGCCATTTCACTCATTGAAAAGAAGTTCCACTGGAAGCTGCATCTCAATCCACATTTGATAGTCAGCTGGATCTTACTTCCTCAGGAGCAAATGAGATTGTTCCTGGAGTTTGTTCCCCACTGCTCTGCACAACTTTCATGTACTGTAATGGTTGCCTAACCTAACAAAACCAGGCTCACCAGTAGACTCTAGGAAATCTGGTTTATTGAAGGATTAGTATGCAAGTACAGAGAAAGCTGAGAATGAGCAAAAGCGCGCCAAATACAAATTAAGAACCCTCGGCTCAAAACGTAAGACCTCCCCGCACCCAGGTGCCAATAACTGTCTTCACCATCCCTGGGAAAGCAACCCTGAACATTTGAGAAAACCCAACACATTCCATTCCCTCAGCCCAGAGATAACGGTCCAGGGTATGGAAGCCTCCCTTCCCTGCAAATCAAACACGCAATTAAGAGCTGACACGTGAAGTGTTACAAATCAAATACAGGAGGAGCAAATGACATGTGAAGTGTTACGATGTACCAGGCACATTGAAACAGTGAACATGACATACCGCCCCCCCAAAGAAAACTAAGGCACAGGTTTCATAGGATAAGCAGAATGAAAACGTGCAACTAAAAGAGTGCACATCGCGGGCAGCCACCCACTCTGGGTGGGAGAAATGCTTCCATCAAATGAGGTACTGCAGTGTGCCACGCAGTCAGCGAGAATCCAGGACCTCCTTCACTTCGAAGTGCTGCTGCCCGTCAATCATGATTGGCACGGGAGGAGCGGGCTGTGGGTGCCAGCGATCGGAGTGGGTGACGGATTTGAGCAGGCTGCAATGAAAAACAGGATGTAAACGCCTAAGATTGTGTGGCAGGTCCAGTTTAAATGTGACAGGATTCACCACAGCAACAATAGGAAAGGGACCAACAAATTTAGGTGCCAACTTCTTGGAAGGTTGAGAAGATTTGATGTACTTGGTAGATAGGTAAACTTTATCCCCCACCTTAAAAGGAGGCTGAGGCGCACGTTTCTTATCAGCATGGAGTTTATAGGACGATTGGGCATCAGCCAATGCCTGTTGGATGACTAGCCAGGAATCTGCCAAGTATGCAGCCCAATCTGAAGGAGATGAAGGTGGAACGGTGGGTTGAGAGAGATCAGGAATGAGTACAAAGTCCCTACCAAATACAGTACTGAAAGGTGTGCGTCCTGTGCTCTGATGAACGGAGTTGTTGTACGCCACTTCAGCAAAGGGGAGGAGATCAACCCAATTGTCCTGTTGGTAGTTCACAAATGAGCGGAGAAACTGCTCAAGGGTGGCATTAAGAGCCTCCGTGGCCCCGTCAGTCTCAGGATGCCACGCAGTGGATAAGGCTTGTTTAGTGCCCACTAGTTTTAAAAATGCCCTCCAGAACTGGGAAGTAAACTGTGTCCCACGATCCGTGACCAAACGGGAGGGGCTCCCGTGGATCCTGTAGATGTGGATTAGGAAAAGGCGGGCTAATTGCTGCGCAGACGGAATGGAGGCATGTGGAATAAAATGGGCTTGCTTAGAAAAGTAATCTTTCACTACCCAAATCACAGTTTTCCTCTGGCTGGGGGGCAAATCAATGATAAAATCCATGGAGACCTCGGCAGGGACTGGCGACAGATTGCAGCAAGCCCTGAGGCTTGCCCCCCTTCATAGAACCATCCAACTGGGTAAAAATCATAGGGTGTTTTAGGGGGAACGTGGGTAATTCCAACGCATCCACCATGTCCGGGTGCATCAAGCAGCGGGAACACCCCGAATCGACCAACGCCCATGCTTCGACAGTTCAGGTGTGGGAGCCCAGCTTAACTTTCACTGACAATGTAGGAAAGTTTCCACTCACCGAGGGGTAGTCGCGCCCTCCCTCTTCCACCTGCCCAGCGGCGCCCTTTAGAGCAGGTGGCTGGCGTTTCCCGCCAGCTGGAGCAAATCGGGCTCCCCCTCCTCTCTGAAATACTGGACTCCTTCTTCCTCGCCTTCGGCCACAGCCACTTTCATCTTCCTGGGCAAGGTGGGCGACTTCCCCAACGATCTCCCCTGGTGCTCCTCAGGTCTCCCTTTCGGGCATGCTGCCACCCGGTGGCCCTCCTTCCCACACCGGAGGCACTGCCCTTTCGCATAGCGGCTTTCCCTCTCCTCCTGCCATGCCGTTCTTCCTGCTCTGGCTGCAGTGCCCATGGGTTTGGCAGCTCTCATCATGGCCATTTGCTTGGGACCCCTCTTGCTTTGAGCAAACTTTGCGTGGGCCTGCTCCACATTCCCTGCTAGCTGTATCCAATCATATAGACTGATTGGGTCTGCTGTCCCCAAGGACCACCTCAACAATTCGGGTTGCAGACCATCCTTGAACATTTCTATCAGGGTCGTCTGTGACCAATCATCCACCTTGGCAGCTAAAGCTTGGAACTCTAGGGCGTAGTCTGCCACCGACCTTGATCCCTGGATCAACTCCCTCAGGGCCACTTTAGCTTTTTCTTTTGCTAACGGGTCAGCAAAATGTAACTTGAGCGCCCACAAGAAGTCCTCGAAGTTGGTCAATTCTAGGGCCTCCATTTCCGTCAACTGTACAAACCAATCAGCTGCCCTGCCTTCTAGTTTGGTGGCCACCGCATTTATCTTAGCCCTCTCCGAAGGAAACAGCATCCCAAATTCCTCCATATAGCTCTTCGCATTTGTCAGGAAAAATGACAGCTTCGTGGGGTCCCCATCAAACTTGACCATAAAGTCCCTGTATCTAGCGGCCAGTGGGCTCTTCTTCCTCTCCTTCTGCCCAGTCTTTCGCTTAGCACCCATCGATCTTTCATCTGGGGGGGGGGGAATCCGAAATCCTAACTTTGGGATGCCTCCTCTCCCCCCTTTCCATTCTCCTTCCTCGGTCGTCCGAATGCTGTGGGGGCGATGGGGATGATCATCTGGGGCTGCTAGATGGTGAACCCACCTGATGTCTCCTCTGACCTTTCATCCTCGCACCCGGGGAGGGGGGAGGAGAGGGGGACGACTGTCGGGAGTGGTGCTCCCTTCTCTCCCCGACTGGGTCCCACAAAGCCAACGATATTTTCAGCACCATTGCCTCTAGGGATTGCAACATGGTGTCCCACCCTTGTGCTTTCACGGGGGTTGCAGAGTCCTCCGACCCTCTCTCACTGGCCACGGTCACATTCGGGGACAGCGGGTACCCCGGCTTCCAAGACGTCTTTGACGTCCCTGGTAGGGGTCCCTGCTCCTCATCCCACATCACCTGCTCGGTCGGCGCCTCTTCCGCCTTCTTCACCACTTTGGACTTCACAGCCTTGTGGATCACAGGACTGGGACTCGACACCCCCGACAGTTCCTCCGACTCCGGAGTGGGTTCTCTCCCACCTCTTTTAGCTGTGGAATCCAGCTCCCCAGCATCTGAATACTCACTCTCCCCCGAGAAAGGAGTAGGCTCAGTCATCGCTAACTCTGGTTCCTCACAGATTGCTCTGGATAGAGGTTAGCGGTAAGGGTTTAAGATTCTCAGCTTTATGTAATGATTGCCTAACCTAACAAAACCAGGCTCACCAGTAGACTCTAGGAAATCTGGTTTATTGAAGGATTAGTATGCAAGTACAGAGAAAGCTGAGAATGAGCAAAAGCGCGCCAAATACAAATTAAGAACCCTCGGCTCCAAACATAAGACCTCCCCCCACCCAGCCATTCTAACCCCACCCCCCACCCCCAGGTGCCAGTAACTGTCTTCACCATCCCTGGGAAAGAAACCTTGAACATTTGAGAAAACCCAAACACATTCCATTCCCTCAGCCCAGAGATAACGGTCCGGGGTATGGAAGCCTCCCTTCCCTGCCAATCAAACACGCAATTAAGAGCTGACATGTGAAGTGTTACAAATCAAATATGGGAGGAGCAAATGACATGTGAAGTGTTATGATGTACCAGGCACATTGAAACAGTGAACATGACATGTACACTGTCAGCAGTACTGACCCAAAGCATTTTGCTGTCTGAAGCAATGGAAAAGAGGGTACCTCCTTTCATTTTTCATACAAAAGCAGATGGTTCCTTCTTCATCACTGATGGTGGATCATCATTCTCCATTGCTCCTGAGTAGTTTAGATGCACCGTGCCTAGTCATAGGGCCAGCCTTGGGTGCCAGGATCATCATCCATAAAAAGATCCAGGGGCATCTGCAGCAAGCTGAGATTTCATCAAAACCTGTGCAGTATAATGCAAGCTCTGCCCCTTATGCACCTTCAGTCAATGTTGTGATACAAATACAAAAAAAGCAGAGTTTGTATTACAACATCATGAAACACATTTCACCATTTTCTCCCCCCCTCCCCCACTACAGTCCTGTAGATGACCATGAGAAGTTCTCTGCTAGATAAGACTAATAGCCAAGGTAGTCCAACATTCTAATTCTACAGTGGTCAACCAGATGACCCCAGGAAGCCACAATAGGAGACAGATGCAACCTCCTACTTGTTTCTCCCAACAAGTGGAATGGTTTCTTATATTGGAGGTAATACATGGTCATCATGACTAGTAGCTAATTATAGCTTTATCCTCCCTGAATTTGTCTAATCTCTTTGAAAGCTGTTCTCTCTCTATAATCCTACCTCTTGTATTAACTAATTCCCTAGTGGGGCATTATGCATACAGAAACACTTTCTTGTATTGTGTCCTGAAGCTAAATGTTGTTTAACTCACTGGATGGCTCTGGAATGTCATATTATGGGATGGTGAGACAATCTTCTCTCTACTGGCTTGCTCCAAGACATGCAGACTGTTCATATAACTGTATAACACTTCAAGTACAAGGATTAGACAGGCATACTTGGTAAGTATGGAAACCTGAGATCTTTCTATTTGTTGTGAGATTTCCTGGTGGTCTCCCATCCAAGCATTAACCATGAGTTTTGCAAAGTCAGCCATGGTCTGTGCTGCTACCTAGCTGGGGCTGGGGATTAGGATTTACAGTGCCAATTTAGGGCAAAGCAAAGCTTATATTATTCCATGAAGGAGGACTGTGGATTTATTTCAAAATTGTCCATGGGTCATCTCTGTGAGGCTGTTGTCTGAATTGCTTTAGTGATATCCCAGCAAATCCTTAGTTGTATTAGGCAGAGAAGCTTACAATTGCTTATTTTGATCATTAGCATCAGCTCTTAATAATTTCCTTCCACCATGGATCTTTCCTTCTGGAAGGATGATATCATATATAGAAACTGTTTAGTAAACTCAGAGAAGTTTTGCTTCTACCTGTAGAAGTTTGGGCCAAGAGTGGAATGAGTCCATTTTGCTCCATCTAAAATCCAGAGCAGAAATTTCCTCTAGCCATTAGCAGAAAGAGTCAATGTGCTACATCGCCTTTCAAATTAGAGCTGCCATATCTGGGCTGCAAAAATTCTGACAACTGTTTAACTGGTAGCAAAGAGATTTTCTGAATTTCTTTGCTGCCCTCCAGTGGTTATCCAGAGTTTTGCAGATAAGATACAACAGCCCTACTATAAGTGCACTAGTGCACCAAGTGAGATGATCTCCATTAGTCTGTTCAACCATACCTCAGCCTATATATTTTGCCCAGCCTTTGTCGATCCATAGAAAAGAGGCACTTGGTACATAGGACACATCATGATATCATCACACAAATGATGTGAACAATCAAAAGCATGTCATTTACATCATGACCTTACAGATGCACATTACATATTTTGCACTGTAACATCACCATGGCTTTTAACAGATGTCTATGACCCTTATTGTTCCCTATTTTTCTATCACTTCTCACCCCTTTTACTCACAGTCTAAGGCCAATCTTAGTCCCCTGGAAGCCCACTGATGAGCCCCTTGGTCAACCAGCTTCACCCATCTTTCACCTTTCCCTTGGAAACTCCTTCCCAGAAGCCATGCTCCTGAAGTATTTCACGAGGACAGCCTGTTTGGAAGCAATTTTGATAGGTATAATTTATTCATGGTTTATATGAGATGATTTGTATTCCCTGCAGGAATTTATGCCTCTCTATGAAATCAGAGCACTGGTAAATAAATGCATGCTGCCAGTTATGAGAATAGGGGATATGATTAACTGGGGTCTGTCCTGGCTCCGGTTTCTGTGCTACATACGACTGTCTGGCTCTTGGAATAGGTTTGCACATATGGAAAAGAGAGCAACATGGAAACTTTCCAGCATGGAGAGAGCAACAATTTTTCATCTTTAGTTTTCTTCTACAGTTATTGTAACTGGGACCAAAATGTAACCAATATTCATCCATCCATCCATCCATCCATCCATCCATCCATCCATCCATCCATCCATCCATCTGCATACCTACATACCTACTTACATACATACACTTACATTCACATATATACAGTATATTTTGTCCTGAATTTAAGACGATTCTCCTAAAAGAAACATGAAGAAAAGGAAGATTGGACAGGAAGAAAAAAAAATCACTGCAACCTTTACTGCAGCCTCTGCAGCCTTTAAGTTGATCTTCCTATTTTGAAGATGAGTTATTGAGGGAAAAATGTATTTCTTTCAGTTACATTCAGCATGTTTTCTCTCTCATATATATATATACTGAATAATATATAAACAAAGCCAGCGTATACACTGAATTTAGTACAGGAAGCAACCTTTATCAATCAAACAGTTAAGTGTTTGGATTAAAAAAAGTGGATTTGATAAATCACTGGCAATGAAGTGTTGTGCTATATTTGATAGATTCTGTAAGATCCTAGCACATTTATTTAGACTCTAATCAAGTTGTGAGAGCTTAGAACCTGGTAAGTTCCAGATGCGTCAACTACAACTCCCAGAATTCTTAGCATGCAGCACCTTGGAGAAGGATGACTTAGGGGGGTACAAGACATTCAGTGCCCACCTTACTCAGGGAAGAAAGAACAGAAACAGCCTATCTCTCCCCCACACACACACACTTTTCCTGTGGATTTTCTAGTTAGGAAGTAAAAACTGGCAGGGATCAGCAAATGGACCTGAATGATTTCCTTAAGAGTTTCCTGCTTCCCCAGTAATCCTAGTACTATCCTGTACTGTTGAAAATTGTGCTTTAGTTTCGCCCAGTATCTTACAAGACAGGTATCCTTATCTTCAGGAAGTTTCTCAATAAGAACTAGACTACTGAATAGAGAGAGCCAAGGCAGGCAGATGAGAGGGTGGCACTTCTAGCAAATGCATATTGTCTAGGGCTGTCATTTGTCAGGCCAGATGGTGCTGCACAAACCTTGGCAACCTTGGGAAAGAAACCTAAGGAATTACATCTTCCTTTCATAGCAGTGTTCTGAAATGTTGTTAATCAGCTTTCAGTTTAGACTTTGTGGAATAAGATGCCACTTAACAATCCAGTGGGCCCAAATGTAACTAAAAGGAACCATGGTCAGGAGCAATGGAAAGGAATGGGGCTTGCTTTACTCATGACTGATAAACTTGGTTGGTTTAAAACTAATCACAGCTATTTTTTAGCTGAACTGAAGTTCTATATTTCTTGAGAGTGTGGTGTTATAATTGATTAAAGAGGTCTGGTTCTGGTTCTTGTTTTGACCCAGTGATGCTTGGTTCCATCTGTGCTTCTTGTTCTCTGGGAAAATATGTTAATCTTGTATCATATTCAATATACCATTAAAGTAAATGTATTTTTTTTAATGTGGAAGTTTAAAAAAGCAACCAACCAACCAACCAACCAAAAAGCAGCCTACATTCCTATGAATTAGGAAGTTGACCGACTTTCCCCGAAGGCATTGTCAAATCATGTTCATATGTTGCCAAGAAAATTACGTGGATGTTTTCATAGTATCAGCAGGAGCAGAGCTCGATTAGAAGGAGAAGTTACAACTACTTAAGTTTTGATAATCTTCCTAGATTCTGGGCTTCTTTTTAAAAGTAGTATACACTTTCCCCTGTTTCAGTAGGGGTAGCAATTGTGGTAGTAACAGCATCTGTGAGTTTGGGTCTGTGTTGTATGATGAACATCTGCTTCTTCTCTCTCTAATCAAGCTTCAGAGCTAATCAAGTGGCTGATATGAATGTGTTTGCTGCCACCGTGGGGCGTGTATCGTGTTTTTATGTTTTTTAATTCTGTAAGCCACCCAGAGTCACCATGTGTGAATTGGGCGGCCTTATAAATTTGTTTAATAAATAAAAAAATAAAATAAATCCCCTTTTCCCCACAGAAAATCTCTCTCCCAGAGCTGCTATTTGCCTCAACTTTCAACTGTGCCATTCGATATGGTCTTCTCTCCCCCACATGTGATGCATTACTTAATGCAGTTGTGTGGTGCTTCTGATCTGAAAACAAAAAAGGTGTTCTGGAGCAGGCAGCAACCATAGCCAGAAGGGCTTTTGCACAGCTTCATTTTGTGCACCAATTTTCCCCCTTCGTGGACCGGGAGACACTGATCACAGTCACTCATGCTTTAGTCACCCCCCAAATGGATTACTGTGACATGCTCTACATGGGGCTGCCCTTGATGACCATCTGGAAGCTGCAGCTGGTCCAGAATGCAGCAGCACTGGCAGTTATGGATGTACCTCGGTACACCCATGTTACACCTCTGTTCTGGGAGCTTTGCTGGCTCCCAGTATGCTTCCAGGTGGAATTGAAGGTGCTGGTTGTCACCTATAAAATCCTCCATGGCATGGGTCTGGGATATTTGTTGGTTCACCTTTCCCTGGTTGTTTCTGCCCATTCCACTAAACCTGACAGGAGGTGCTCACTTCAGATCACTTCAGTTAAAGAACGTCATCTTATGAGAGCTTGGAAATGTGCCTTTTCTGTCACAGTAGGTGTGGAACATCTGTCCCACTGGAACAGCATTCACCCAGCAATTAGATTGGCCCCGATCCTGCCAGCCTTTCATAAAGGGTTGAAGACCTGGACATGCCTCAGGGCCTGGGTGTTGGGAGGTTAGATGACCACTGAGTGGTCTTAATCATTTGTTTTGTCTGGGCTTCCCCTTGGTAACCACTCTAGGTTTTACCCTTTGTCAGTAGTGTTTTTTATTGCTTTAACTTGTTAGCCACTCAGAGTCAAGAACAGACAGTTGTTAAAGAAGAAAAGAAGGAAAGCTGCCTGGTTCCTTCCTCCCATTAATCTTTAAGAAATCAACAGCTGCTTTTGGCCCCTGTGAGCTGAATATTTTCTGTTGTTTCTCCCTCTCTATAGCCTGGAACATACTACAGGATGATGAAATCTAAGCCAAAACTTGAGCATAGAAGGCATCAAGAGATGCTACATTCTTTGTTTGCACAAACAATAACCTTGGATCCTACAATCTGTTCCACTGAGCTGCACAAGCAACATCATTCAGATACTGGTAGTTCGCAGGGAATTAAGATGAAAATAAAGAATGAAGGAGTGGCTTCACATTAATGAGAGACAGTTGGAAGTCATTTAGGTAATTATCTGAATATACAGCATGTTATGGGTATTAGGACAGTTAGCATACACAAAAAAGACACATCCATCTTCCAGTCTGGTATCACTGTTTTACTGCCTCTTTCCCTCATATATCCTACCCTATTGACACAATATGGACCTTTTAAACTTATTCTTTCCACCAAATCATAGGAGCAAACTGGATATGGTTTATGGATGACCCATAGTTAAGAACAGAGCCTATTATAGCAAAATTTGAGTTAAATACACAATACTACTTATACAGTATTATACAATAATAGTGTTCTGGCTTACATACAGATTCAGCTTAAGGACAGACCTTGGGAATGGAACCTGTTCTTAAACTGGGGACTAGAATCCATATCTAGATTGGCGAAAGAAAGAAAGAAAGAAAGAAAGAAAGAAAGAAAGAAAGAAAGAAAGAAAACTATAGCAAGTACAAATGCCAAATTATTTAGTAGGGCTGTCCATATTTTCGAAGGGGTGCTTCCTTCTTATAGAGACTTGAGTGAAGCCCTCTCTTGAAGTGGTTCTGCAGTGTCCTCCTGCCCTCTTGTTTCTGAGAGTGAAGCAAAGTTGCTCTTTCCCTTGATCTGGAGGCTCTCTTTGGCAGTTTCAATAGCCAGAAGAGATTTGTGGGCAGACCAAAGGATGGGACCTACAAAGGACATGTTGCTGAAGGCCCTTTTAAGTCCTTGATCAGTCCTGCATTATAGGTCCCATCTGGTGTCTAGTTATAGAATAATGATGCTGACATGTCACGTTTACTTCATTTCACATAATATTATGGTAACAGAGGGTTCTCGCAGGCAAGATGGGAAGTGCTTAGAACAATTTTTCCAGACAAATCTCACCAAGACTCATCCCCAGGCATCAATGCTTAGTTGTGATGAGCAAAAGCATTTCTTTCACTATTTAAATTCGCATGGGAAGGATGCCATAGAAGCCAGGGTTTGCCATCATTGCCAAGGCAGAGTCATCCCAGTAGGAGAGAGGACTTCACATCCCACCCTGTCCATGCTGTTAAGGGCGAAAATGAAGCCACTATGCTACAATAGCTCCAGTGTCAAGGCAAACCCCTTGCTTCTGTCAGAAATGTCAGAATTAGTCCAGAAGAATCCAGAATTGCTGCTCCATCTCTCATACTTAACTTCTTAGGGTAGCAGTACCCATGGATCGATTGGAAAATGTTTTAGCAAACATAACTGGGGGACATTAGGGAACATAATTTTTAAGAGGGAAATATACTTTATGAAACAGTTTGTAATGATTGCCTATTCCAATAAAAGGAGTCTCATCAGTAATTACTAGAGAAAACTAATTTATTGAATGAATAGTATGCAAAGTACGAAGAAAGCTGAGAATGAGCAAAAGCGCGCCAAATACAAACTAAATACCCTCGCTTCAAACCCAATCCCGCCCCTTGCCCCACCATAGCAACCACCCCCTCCCAGGTGTTGGCAACCGTCACACATCGGCCTGGGAAAGTAACCTTGAAGACATGTCATAACCCAAACATACATTCCTGCAGAACAGCAAGGAGATTACAGCCTGGCACGGCTGAAATTCCCCTCCCCGCAAATGACAGACACGGAACAGGAGAGTGACATGTGAAACGTTACGATGTATTCAAACCATTGGAACGATGAACATGACATATCGCCCCCCTTAAAGAAACTAAATCAAGCAGCAAGTTCATGCGGCTAGGCAGAATAAAGACGGGCGAAGTGAGTTTACAGTGTGGGACACGCATCAGCACTTATACATAGGAGGACGTGCATCAAAGAATCCACATGTGAAACGCTCCCATTCATCTCTACACAAGATCTAAGCATTAGCGATGCAGATATTAGCATTGAACATTGCGATCATGACAAAACGCAAGGAACAGGTTACAGTGGTTAAACAGCATATAAATGCAAAAGGCTAAACAGCATGATAATGCTAAAGCAAACCACAGAGCCCCGCCCCTCCACTCAGTCCGGAGGGACATGCTTCCAGCAAACAAAGCCCTGAAACCCACCCCTATCTCGCCCGAAATCCAGGATTTCTCGCTGATCGCCAGCCTCGCTTGGTGGGTCCACCTCCTCCGCCCTCAGTGCGATGAATGCGTCGCCTTCTTCCTCGGGCCCCAAGGCGGGCTGTCTCACCTCGGCCTCTCTGCTGCATCCCGCCCGGCCGCCGCCGCTCTCCATGCAGCCCAGGCCCCTCGAGGCCGCACCCTTCTTGGCGCTGACGCAGGCAGGAACGATGGCTCTCTCCCACCGCACTTGCATCCCGTGGAGCAGCGCCATCTCCAGCCACAGGAAGTTCCTCATCTGGTCCCGCTGCACCTCCGAGCACTCGCACCGCAGCTCGGCTTCGGTCAGCAGGAACACCCACCACTCCAACGAAAATGCCGACGTGCCGCCCTCCTTCGCCGGAACCATGCAGCCATGCCGTGTCCCAGCCCAGGCCATCAAGGATGCCAACCACTCCGGGGACCACACCGGGGCGCCGCTCTCCACCTCCAAACCCATCCCCGACTCCGGAACATCGCTACCAGCCACCGCGCTGAGGTCGTTCCCCCGCGACTCTGCCTGTTGCGGCCTGACCCGCCAATCAGCGAATTCCACCTCCGGAAACGTGGGGTATTGGGGTCTCCAGGTGGCATGAGCTAGCCCGACCGAGCTTCCGCCATGCCGTCCCCGCTGGAGCGCTGTTGGGCCCCGATTCCTCCATCCATTGTTAAAGTCATCGCTAGCTCTCCCCTTCACCAAAGGCTTGGATGGGGGCTAGCGGAAAATTTCATTATGATTCTCAGCTTTATGTAATGATTGCCTATTCCAATAAAAGGAGTCTCATCAGTAATTACTAGAGAAAACTAATTTATTGAATGAATAGTATGCAAAGTACGAAGAAAGCTGAGAATGAGCAAAAGTGCGCCAAATACAAACTAAATACCCTCGCTTCAAACCCAATCCCGCCCCTCGCCCCACCATAGCAACCACCCCCTCCCAGGTGTTGGCAACCGTCACACATCGGCCTGGGAAAGTAACCTTGAAGACATGTCATAACCCAAACATACATTCCTGCAGAACAGCAAGGAGATTACAGCCTGGCACGGCTGAAATTCCCCTCCCCACAAATGACAGACACAGAACAGGAGAGTGACATGTGAAACGTTACGATGTATTCAAACCATTGGAACGATGAACATGACACAGTTGCCATACAATGATAGTTCTAAGACTATTGCCAGTTGCCCAGGGATGGGCTTTTCAGAAGGCTGGGCCATTGCTGTAATGAGGCCTGCAGAGACTTTAGGTCAGTCTTAGCCTAAGACTCAGCCAGGTATGAGAACTGAGTCACAGTCCTCCAGATCTCAGGCCAGCAGTCGTTGCCCTGTTTATAGAAGCAGTTTAAATGAATTTCAGGGAGACAAACCTTCCCCTGCCTGCAGCTAAACGTTTACTGCTTGGCTTGATTTGAGAGTAGATTTCATCAACTAAAGCATTTGGTCCTTACACTCAAGGGGGAGAGTATGGATGACCATGCTAGTGTCACTTCCTGTAGCTATTTTCATCCCTGCTGCAGCGAAATCTGCCATGCATGATTTCAAAAATTTTCTTCTCCTGCTTAAGAAGCTTTGGTGTGTTTATATTATTCTCAAGATATTTAAATATTTCTCTGATGTTCTTTTGGTGGTGCTTTGAGGTCTATTAAATTGTTGGAGGTTGGGTGGGGGGGACTAGTGCAGCTGTTGTGTTCAATGTCTTTAGGTTCTACCCTGCAGAATCTTGGGCTGCCCTCCCTTCCTAACCCGAAAATGTCCCCACAAAGCCATTTCTTTGGACTAAATAGAAGTGTGGGAAACCAGAAGTGCTGCAGACCAGTGGAGAAAGGCTTGTACCCATTCACACATACACCTTTGACTAGCGTAACTCAAAGCTAAAGAAGTACAGGAATGACATACTTCAGAATCTCGTCACATTTCTTTTCTTTTTTTTTAAACAAAAAAAAACCCTATGACATCTTTCATCATATTGAATAAAAACTGATTGGAGAAATGTAGAAGAAATGTTTAGCACTTCATGAGTTTTCAGTTCTCCCCCCTAAAGAGAGCAACAATTTGCATTGAGGAGTCTAGTCTATCCAAGGAGCAGTCTCCTAAGATGTAAAACCCTTGAAAATCAGAGTTTTAAATCATGTAAAAGAGCTTCCATGGATAGGCTGCTGGTAGTTATTATCTATATGTGGGATGCAGTAGTGAGAAGGAGACAGAAGTGGTGTGCTTCTTGACATTGTTCTCCATGCTTCTTCTTTGTCATATCAGAACAAAGATAGGTCCCTGGTTTCTATCACTGACTGACCTCTTGTTGACTAAAATCTCTAGGGTATGGTGCTGTGATCTCTGAGAGAGCATCTCGAGTGCCCTAGGCAGACACAGGATTCTGACTTCAGAAACGTACTAGGTAGTTCTCTTGTGTCCCAGCAAGTATCTGCTTCCAAGGTCTGCAAATCCTCACTTCAGAAAGTCTCTAAGGGGGGAAAATGGAGAATGGGCAAAAGGGGTTTTTAAGTCCCCTCCAATCTTTATTCACATCTTTAATCCAGACCACTAAATGTTTATACAATATACATTTGTGTGTGTGTGTGTGTGTGTGTGTATAATGTAACATATAGATATATATATAGATCTAGAGATATAGAGATAGAGATAGAGATAGAGATATATAAAATATTAATTTATGTAACAGTTACATAAATATTAATTTATATAACAGAGTCACTTTGGTGAGATGGGCAGCTATATAAACTGAAACAACAACAACAGCAACACTTGCAATTCTATAATTTAGACTTGCTTGAATCAACTTCCTGATCTCTTGTTTATTTCCTTCACCTTCTGTTAGCCTTGAAAAAGGATTGTTTTGGTGAAACAGAATTCAGAATGCCCAGAGGCCATCCAAGTCTCTGAACTGCACGTGATATATTGGAAGAGGAAATATCTGTCTGAAAAAAGGCAAACTGTTTTTCTAAAAAGGAGAGAGGTATTATGGGCATTAAACCAGAATATATTCATGAATATTTGAATAGCAAAGAGGCAGATGTCCATAGCAAATGAATGCATTTTTAGTAGGTCAGGATTAGATGGTCAAAGGGTTTTCTGCTCATCAGAAAATCTGCATGATTTTAAGTAAGACCTCCTTCCCAAAATCGAGCCCTCTCCAAGCCTATCTTGGAATAAAGCTGAGATGTTTTGCTGATGAATTTTTCCAATACTTGTAACCGGTGCTGTGGCTGGATTCCTGCTTCTAATGAGGCTGTTTGACATCTAGGAACCATAAGAGGGAGGGCCACTCCCAGCTAATTGCTTAGACCCAAAGAACACATTTTTCAGGCTTGTAGAACACCAATAATGCTAATCAGAGCATAATAAATGCGTAGCAAAGAAACAATAGAGACGGTCAACAATATATGCTTATCTGCCTATTCAAGTTTTTTATTGAATTGGGACAAGATAGGATCTCTTCACAGAAGCATCTTGCAACAGGGAAATGCTTTCAGTGTGTGCTGTCCCGCTCCTTTCCTGCTGGATGCTAAAAATGACTCTTGTGAGAAGCCCTCCATGCTTGACTGTACATTTCACATACATCACCGTGTAGCAAGGGGTGACACTGGACTGAAGTGCTTCAACTCCAGGCACAGTATTCCAGGACAAGCTCAGCAGTGCTTTGATAATATTTATAATGATATAGCTGTAACTGAACAGAAATGTCTCAGAACTTACCTATTGCATTCAGGAATTGCATTTGTTTCTTCTCTGCTGTAATCATTAAAATTCATTATTCTGGTTTTTAAAGCTCTCTTGGACCATCCACTGTTGGAATTACAAATACAGGATATAGTTTTCACAAATCAATGCATAAATAAACAATAATAATAAAAAACAGTATTTCAGCATATCAGCTTAACATGTAATGACGACCAAGTCTCTTTGAGCTACAAATCATGTAATAAGAGCCTGAAAAAGAGCCAGCCAATCCAGGCTGTATAAAATATCTTAGTGGATGGCACAGATATCGTTATACTTCTGTATCAAAGAGATAGCATTGTTTCATGAACTTCCGGGGAAGAAATGGTGAACTGAAGATGGCTCCACTAAAAGCCGAGCCAGTAACCATGGCAGAATGAACGGTTGGCAAGTAGACCTGCTCTTTGTAATTCCTCTCTGGGCAAGGAGAGGACTTGAAATCACTCACAAGGGCTCCAGACAGTTCCTCCTCACAAGGAGATCATAAGATAGAAGTTTCTGGCAGGTTTAGAGCTCTGGGAGACAAGGGAATAGCCATCTTGCTCAAACCATGGTTGTCACCTTCAAAAGGACACTGAGTTTGCATACTTCCTTTTCTAATCACTTTTGGAAATTGCTTGTTAGATGCTTTTCAGCTATTAGGAACCTTTGGATCGACAAGTTTTACAGCACCGGGTGAGTTTCCTTCAATCCTTAGTGAAAGGAGTTTTAAATACAAGTTTAAGGACTTAAAAAAAAGTGTGTATGTGTGTGTGGGGAAATAAACAGCAAAATTAGAACTTTGATTTTGGAAAGTTACAAACAGACGAAGGATACAGATGGATTTGAAATAAGACTTTGGAATTAACTGTAAGAATCATCCCATGGGAAAATGCTTTTGTTTTGAATTCCTTTAAAAAAAAAACCATGATAGGTTGGGACTTTGAAAGTTGGACACTAGAGGGAAGTAGAAGGGACTAAATATTACAATTAAAGGAGAAGAACACTTAAATTCGATTTACAAATACTTAAATTCTATTTACAATGAAGCAAAATATTTTAACATTGGACATATTGAAGGATATTTTTGAACAATGGACCCAGAAGTTAATTTTAAGAGTGTCTGCCTCTGTAGCCAAACTGTGCTTAAAAGATGTTATGGAAGAGGAACAAACCCATGCTCACTTGCACAGATGATGTTACCTAGTTGGGTAATGAAACGTCTGCAAACAAACAACCAAGCTCAGAGAGCACCAAGGACTCCACAGACAGCACTCTTGCAATTTGAGGACGTCTAAAAGTCAGCTGTTCCATCTGGTTACAGCAGAACCAAAAGAAGTAGAAGAAGATAACAGTGGTCCTGGGAGCTGAAGATCTACATCCGAAATGGTCTGATGTTTCAATAGAATTATTAAACGTTAATGCTGTTTACAATGTTAGAAAGAGAATTTCAAATGAATGCAAATCAGATTGCATCAGATCTTGCTGTCAAGAAACAGATGTCTTAATATGCTCAAGATGTAGGAGATCTCTGAACCCTCTTTCCTTGGGCTAGAGCATTAAAAGAAAAGGGCTGTGGACTTCCGGTGGGGACATGGCGGACTGAGCACCTGTGCTCATGAGCTCTGCGGGTGGAACTGACAACACAGCAATTTTGGGGGGGCTCATGCAAGTTTTCCTGAAGCCCAGGAGTGTTCTCTGGATAAAGCAAAACACCAGGAATCACCCCTCTGGATGGCTGCTTGCAGCCAGAAGATCGCAAACAGCATTTTGCATTCGACTGGTAAGAGCTAGCTGGGAGGCTGGGATGTCACCATTTTCCAGGCTGTGCTGGAGCCTTAAAGGGACACTAAGACTGGCCACCCCATTTCTAAATCACCAAATTTATATATTTTTTAAGTATGTGTATCCTAAGAGAGGCTTTCTACAGCAAGGAGAAGCAGGTTCTCTTGGTGCTTATCATTATTTTGGGGATCAATTTTTTTAAAAAAATATTTTTAAGTTTTAGACTTTGTTTTCCATCCAAGTATTAAGGAGGATTGAGAGTAAATAATTGTCTCTCTGTTATTATTTTTGCACTAAATTTGAAGATATTAGCATTTTCCTACACATTGAATCAGCTGATTTAAACTTTCAGCTTTCTGTTTCTACTTTCTCTTGGGAACTGCCTGTTTATCTCACTTTCACTTTGTGTAAACATACTTGGGAACTTTTTCATATCTTTAACTTTCACTGATTGAGCTCCTATGTCAGAATCTCTGATCAAAGGTTCACAGAACCCCTTATCGGAGCATCTTCCATCCTTCTCTCACCGGTGTGAACAGACTTCATGTTGCAAGATGGGAAGGGGGTGCCAGATTGGAGTGTGAACTGAATTGTTATGGCTAGGGGCTTATTGCATCAGTTACCCCAAGGCAACGCAAGCAGGAAACATCAGAGGAGCCACCTGGCATGGGAAGGGGGGTGGTATGCTTTAGTGGGAAGAGGGGTAGAGGGCAATTTAGAGAATGTAGTTTTAAATGTGAGTTTGAGCAGGAATTGAGCATTCACAGCTTTCTTCTTGTGCTGGTCATTTTGCTTCATTAAAACAGTAGAAAGAGCCTGGTCTCCCGACTGTCATTGAATGAATGCTTGAATGTGCCAGTACTTACATCCTAGGGGCACCATAATCTTCTGTGTGAGACATGGAGGACTTTAAACAGATTTTTTTATGACTTCCACCAAGATTTTAAACAGATCTTTTCTGACTCCTATCAAGCTTTTATACAAGACATTCAGGACATTGTGGAAAATATGAGTTTTAAAATGTATCATCTGGTTGGGGATGTAGTGGATGAAATTGAGGAATTCAACAGTGATAGAAATGTTTCTTCTAAGAATGAGATTGGGATATCTGTTGAGATGCTGGATGAAGATTGGAGAGTGGAGTTGCAGAAGAGGGATCTGGAGAGAGGGATCTACAAGCAATAAGTAAAATTGTCTTTTTGGTGAAATGTTATGAAAAAGAAGGGGTCATTATGTATGGGAGGTTTTCTGAAGATAAGTTGGAATTTTTGAGGGGGGCATTTGGGCTGTTTGATTGTTTCAAGAGAAAAGCTCTGGGTACATTGTGGGGATATGTAAATGCTTTGGTTTATTTTGAAGTGAGATAAGGGTTGAAGAATGTTTATCTGGATCGCTTTTAGGGTTTGACTGATATGGACTAAGTTTATTAGGGTATAAAATGTTTATCTGGATGGTTTTAAGAATTTGATTTAAGGTCATTGTTTCAAATTGCTTTTCTTTTTTGGGTTTATTACGATTAAGATTATTAAAACTGTTGTATTATTTAGTATAATGGCAGACAATTCATGTCCTTTTTAGTCTGACTTTATTAGGGTAGACAGAAATGTATAGAATAGTGATAGGAAGGGAATAATTAAATAAGTGTTATTTTGGGGGGGGGAGTTGTTTAGGAGGTTTATATGATTTTTTTCCTTTATTTTAATATAAGGGGAAGGAATAACTGTACTTAGTGACTTTTATAATATTCTAGTGGAATGATTTATAGAAATAATGTGATTTTGGTTTAATATAGAGTAAGAGATTGATTATGGAAAATTTTTGTATATCCTTGCTGTTAAAAGTTGAAAGTCACATCTTTCCGTAATGTCGTAAACAAATTTCTTTTGTGTTTTCACACCTTTTTAGTTTTTTTCTCTTTTTTTGAAGTTTTTTTGTAGCTTTTATCTTTCTCATTAAACTTAATAAAATTCATAATTAAAAAAGAGAGATGGGCTGTGAATTGTGGCCATGTTCAACAATTCTTTCACATCTGTAACCTTCACCCCCCCCCCAAAAAAAAAACCCTCCTGGCTGTTTGCTTATATTAAATACCTGATTTACTGAAAGAGAAATTCCAGGATTTAAGTAATTCATTAAAATGCCTTCTGGATTCTAATTTGAAGACCAGAATCATGTTTAGTGGAAACAACAACGTGAAATGACTATCTTTTCCTTTCAGCAACTGGAAAGCTCTTTAGGATTTTATTTTTTACACTGAGTTATCAGGCCCTTGGCATTTCTTTCAAGTGTGATGGAAGTGAATGAGCTCTAATGGGTTGCTTGATTTCCTTGATAACACAAAGCAAGACCTTCAGAACTGGAGACGTTCTGAAAGAAGGGAGTAGAGAGGTTGCATAAACTGGTCACAGAGCCCCTAAAGCACAATATAGGTTACTTCTTAAATCATACACAAAATTGTTTTTCCCCCCTCTCTTTCCAAAATTATAATCTTCAGGATAGATTTCCATGTTGACATTCTCCATTTTTCCTTGTGAAACATCCAGCAAACTCTCTTTGACCAAAATGATTCATGTTCCTAGTTTCCCTAATTTGCTTTGATATTGCTATTGACCTATGGATCAATTGTATCTGTGAAGAAAGATCTGTTCAACACACAACCTAATTGTTTTGAGCAGAAGTGAAGTTTGTCTGCATGCCTGCACTATATTTTAAAACAATCATAAGGGAGAAATTAGCCATGTTTTTATAATGATGACCAATATTTATCTCATGGTTTTAAATGACTGGTACCTATAAAACCTTATAGTAATGAAAGTATGTTGGAGAATTTTAGAGCTTAGGTGCATATTATAGTATGTGTATTTTTTTATGCTTAACTTTATTAATGAAATATAACAAACAGAAAAGCAATAATATATCAGTGCTATCATAATAAACAATTACATGAATAACAGTGATCAAAAGAAACTAAACTTACATCGGCCAGCCCCACCCGGTCATGCAGAGAGGGCATGTTGCGGACCCTGTCCGTAAGAGAATTCCATCTGGCGGGGTCCAGGAAACGGGCCTTCTCTGTAGTGGCCCCTGCCCTTTGGAACATCTTGCCCCCAGAGGTGAGGCAGGCCCTTCACTCCTGACCTTCCAGAAGGCCCTGAAGACTTGGTTCTGCCGTCTTCCCTGGGGCGGGAAAGTGAGCAACCATTCTTGGGGGTGGCTTGCACCCTAGAACCCCTCCCATCAGCTTGGATTTTATACCCTTTTGGATTTTATATTTATTACTGTGTTTCATAATAAGTTTAATGTGTCTGGTTTTATGAGATTTTAATGTTTATGATCGGAGTTTGATTTTATTGTAAACCGCCCAGAGTCCCTCTCTTGGGGGAGATGGGCGGTAATTAAATTTGAATAATAAATAAATAAATAAATAAATGGGGAAAAATTAAAGAAAAAAAGCCCATATGCTATTATGATATAATTAATTCAGTCCTTAAACTCGCAATTAAATCAATCAGAAACATACTGCTCCAACTTCTCATTTTTAGAATATAAAGACATTTAAAAAGCTAATGATCACATACCTCAAATCCATTCTTTAGTGTAGATTTCTTTCCATTTAAATAAAATAATTTCCATTGTATGTCCATTTCAAAAAAAATTAAGTAAGATTGAAAATAAAATGTTGTAGTTAGAGTTTTAAAAAAAAAGCCTTTTGATTTCAGTTGTTCTCAGATCTTCATTTTTTCATTTAAATTTGGTTTATGGTCATCCTTTCTGCATCTTTGAATTGTTATGCTCTTTTGTTATATATTTCCCTTTTTGTCACAAAATGAATGCACTGCCTCTAAAGTGTGCATCCATTTTTTTTTTTAAAAATCCCAAACTATACACTCATTTTACCAAGAACCCCTGTGGTGTACCTATTTTTCTAAAAAACAAACAAACAAACAAAATAAAAAAAACCCGTCTGGGCCATTTGTTGAAAAAAGCTAATTCAACTATTTTTTTTCTTTTTTCTTTTTAAGATGGAATGTTACCTTGTTAACATAATTTTATATACACTCACTCCTTGTTTAGTTACTGAGTTCTGTTCCAATGACCAAGTCATTAAGGAAAATAATCACTAAGTGAACATGTGACTGAGAAAGACAGAGAGACACTGCAAAGATCACTGGTTGATGTCCTCTTATTCAGATAAAGTTCTTTCGTACAACTCAGCCAGCACTGCTCTCATTTCAATGTGCATTGTTGTCAGGGCACAAAATTTGGTCATAAATGCATGCATTGATCGGAAAATGAATTTTTACTACCATTTATTATCGTCATATTTGTGAATGGTCACTAACTAAGGTAGTCACTAAACAAGTTGTGGGTTTGTGTAACTTTTTGTTTGTTTTTTAAAAATAAAAATTAGCTATGAATGTATATATAATAGGTATAAACTGATATCTTGTAAAATAAGTTAACATTCTCAACAATGCTGTTTTTATTTTTAAACTGGTCTGATTTGAAATTTATGGAATAATTGCACTGTCCATCATTTAACAATGCATACTTTTGCTATCAATACATTTTAGAGCTGTTGAACCCTAAGATGTGGGAGAAAAAAAAATCTGAATTGGGTTCATCTATAGCCCTGTTGGAAAGTTAGGACTAATAAGGAGTGATTACTGGCTACTTATACTCAAGAAATTCAACTTACAACTGCCTGCAGTAAATGGTACACTGGTCTACATAAAACCAATCAATATTCTACATTTTTTAATAGAATTCCCAAATGAAATTCCCACTTCTTACCATCTGTTTGCATTGATGTATTGCCATATGTGTATGTTCTCCATGGAAATACCAGTGTTCCATTGAGAATTTTTTAGTTATAGAACATTATGGCAATATTATGAAAATATGTTGTTGTTGTTTATTCGTTTAGTCGCTTCCGACTCTTCGTGACTTCATGGACCAGCCCACGCCAGAGCTTCCTGTCTGTCGTCGACACCCCCAGCTCCCCCAGGGACAAGTCTGTCACCTCTAGAATATCATCTTGCCTTTGGTCGGCCCCTCTTCCTTTTGCCTTCCACTCTCCCTAGCATCAGCATCTTCTCCAGGGTGTCCTATGAAAATGAATGAATATGAAAATATAGCCATGAACTAGTTCTGAAATGAATTAATGTTTCATTCCTGTTACTGTAGGAAGCTTAATACTAAGAATGTGGCTGATGTATCTCATACGTACATGACTTCACTAACTGTTCCATTCAAGAGTAGGAGAAAATTCCCCCAACTCTGTAATAATCGGGATTGGGGGCTAATAGCAAATTATAATGTCTTTTGCAGAAACAGCTGAAATAAGATCAGAGTGGAAGCTGTTCTCGTACAGATTCATACCACTGGTCAATTAAGCTCAGTGTTGTCTACAGTGAAGGATAGCAATTCCTGGAGTTTCTAACCAAAGCCTTCCCCAGTCCTACCTACGGCAATAACTGATGGCCCAGAACACCGTGTGAAATTAATTTGAGGGACACATGATACTGTAGGGTCCCAGTTACACATCCCATCACAGAGTATGGTTACTCATTTATTTATGGACAAACATGTTTCCAATCTAGATTTTGGACAGACTAATATCAGAGCAAACCTCCTGATGCTATCTGGAAGAGAACTAAATTTGAGGGTTTGCCAAGAAACAATAAGTAGCATAGATGAATGAAAGTGTGCCATCTCCTTAAAACTACAGATGCATGTCTATAGTTGGCTAATGAGGTCTGGTCTTTGTTTCTAGAATGATTTTAGAAGCCTCAGCATGACATATCAAAGCACCAGTAATAGCTACTGGGTGGAAATACTATGGACATTGTTCTTTGATGGGATGAAGTGGTATTTGACTACTCAGCTCCTTCAGTCTAAGAATTCTCTACCTCATTTAGTCTCATCAGAACACAAAGGCCATCCTCACAGTTGTGAGAGCCTTTGGAAGAAGTATTTCTCCCAGAGTTCATTGGGTTTTTGCTTGTGGTATGAAGATTAACTGGGAGAACATCTGGGGAAGAAGGTTCTGGAAGAGACAGGAGACATTTTCCTGAATCCTTAGATAGGCTGGAAGAAACAATTGCAATCTTTCAAAGTTCTCAAATCATTTTCAAAATAATTCAGACTGAGTGTTGAATTGCTCATCAATTTGTATAGTTCTGTCCCTTGAAATAAGAATAATGGGCCCTTAGCCTGCTCTAGCTGCACTCCACCCGTCCTTATGGAAAGAGCCATGTCACCAATTGTCCTGTGGAAAGGATTCCTGGAGAGAAAGGAACAGGAATGCAGGTGATGCCACCACAGAGCCCTCCTCCAGCTGGATTTCATCCTCCAGGCACCCTACCCCGAGCCATGTATAGTTCCACTGGTTTATTGCAATGGTTATATTGCCGTAAATTGTGCTAGATAGAGTAGAAATCTTATCCAGAACTCAAGAACTAGGTCTCCCCTTCAGCAAAATTTTAATGAGGTGTATGGACATGCTACTAAATTAATTAAAGATGAAAGAAGAAATGGTTGTTTTTTTTCTTTAGTGGGCTACCTTTTTTTCTACTGTTATTTAAAATTTTGACAGTTCTAGGGCAAATCTCTTTTAGTCATCTCTTATCTCAAGATGTGGCAATTGTTTAAAAATGTACTTTAAAAATTGGTTATATGTCATTTTAGCAGTTTGGCATCATTGTAGGAAAGGGTATTTAGTTCAAATTATTCCAAGCAATGCTGTGATAGCTTGAGTGCAATCCTGAACAAATTGACAACACAGTTCCATGTATGTTTACTCAAAATAGTGTTGGCTATATCTGTGCTTTTGGCTTTCTCCCTCCTAATTTTTAACCTTAAATTCCTTCTATCCTATTCAGTTCTGGAGAGGATGGTGATTGTCCCACATGACACATTAAAGACCTTGTCTTCACATCATATCAGTTAAATAAAAACATATGGTAACTGCAACTAGAGACATCAAGTGCCAAAGGCAGATGTTTTACTATGGTTGTGTGAATCAGGTAAATTATATTTTTGTGTAAGTTTGTGTGCTATTCTTTGTACCTTTTCTCTGTATTGTAATATACAGGATGATATACAATTTCAGGATGAATAACCAAAAATGCAAGTAAATAACTAGACAGTTTCCTCAACCAAATAGAGCTAGAATCCTCAAGAAAAGGAGGCTAACACAGAAAAACATGGCTGAAGCTTTCCAAACCATGTGTCAGTCTTGCTTTCTATCACTTTCTCTCCTCCTCCTCCTCCTCCTCCTCCTCCTCCTCCTCCTCCTTTTTTAAAAAAACCTAATTCTTTCCATTCTGTTTAGGTTGTAGGTTTTAATAATGGTAGGTGTTAATAATGGTAAGTAAAAGCAGACTACTTACTGTAGGTAATTATGAAGCTAAAAATATTTTGGACACATAATGAAAAGCCAGGAGTCATTGGAAAAGGCCTTGCTGCTTGGAAAAAATCAAAGGCAATAAAAAAAGAGGCTGACAGAGGACAAGGTGGCTAGATACCATCACTGATGACACAAGCACGTCAAAGAAGCAGGTCCTGATATATCCATAAGGTCATGTTGTTGTTGTTTATTCGTTCAGTCGCTTCCGACTCTTCGTGACTTCATGGACCAGCCCACGCCAGAGCTTCCTGTCGGTCGTCAACACCCCCAGCTCCCCCAGGGACGAGTCCGTCACCTCTAGAATATCATCCATCCATCTTGCCCTTGGTCGGCCCCTCTTCCTTTTGCCTTCCACTCTCCCTAGCATCAGCATCTTCTCCAGGGTGTCCTGTCTTCTCATTATGTGGCCAAAGTATTTCAGTTTTGCCTTTAATATCATTCCCTCCAGTGAGCAGTCTGGCTTTATTTCCTGGAGGATGGACTGGTTGGATCTTCTTGCAGTCCAAGGCACTCTCAGAATTTTCCTCCAACACCACAGTTCAAAAGCATCGATCTTCCTTTGCTCAGCCTTCCTTATGGTCCAGCTCTCGCAGCCATATGTTACTATGGGGAACACCATTGCTTTAACTATGCGGGCCTTTGTTGTCAGTGTGATGTCTCTGCTCTTAACTATTTTATCGAGATTTGTCATTGCTCTTCTTCCAAGGATTAAGCGTCTTCTGATTTCCTGACTGCAGTCAGCATCTGCAGTAATCTTTGCACCTAGGAATACAAAGTCTTTCACTGCTTCTACATTTTCTCCCTCTATTTGCCAGTTATCAATCAAGCTGGTTGCCATAATCTTGGTTTTTTTGAGGTTTAGCTGCAAACCAGCTTTTGCACTTTCTTCTTTCACCTTCATCATAAGGCCCCTCAGTTCCTCTTCGCTTTCAGCCATCAAAGTGGTATCATCTGCATATCTGAGATTGTTAATGTTTCTTCCAGAGATTTTAACTCCAGCCTTGGATTCCTCAAGGGCAGCTTGTTGCATGATGTGTTCTGCATACAAGTTGAATAGGTAGGGTGAGAGTATACAGCCCTGCCGTACTCCTTTCCCAATCTTAAACCAGTCTGTTGTTCCGTGGTCTGTTCTTACTGTTGCTACTTGGTCGTTATACAGATTCTTCAGGAGGCATACAAGATGACTTGGTATCCCCATACCACTAAGAACTTGCCACAATTTGTTATGGTCCACACAGTCAAAGGCTTTAGAATAGTCAATAAAACAGAAATAGATGTTTTTCTGAAACTCCCTGGCTTTTTCCATTATCCAGCGGATATTGGCAATTTGGTCTCTAGTTCCTCTGCCTTTTCTAAACCCAGCTTGTACATCTGGCAATTCTCGCTCCATGAACTGCTGAAGTCTACCTTGCAGGATCTTGAGCATTACCTTACTGGCATGTGAAATGAGTGCCACTGTTCGATAGTTTGAACATTCTTTAGTGTTTCCCTTTTTTGGTATGGGGATATAAGTTGATTTTTTCCAGTCTGATGGCCATTCTTGTGTTTTCCAAATTTGCTGGCATATAGCATGCATTACCTTGACAGCATCATCTTGCAAGATTTTGAACAGTTCAGCTGGGATGCCGTCGTCTCCTGTTGCCTTGTTATTAGCAATGCTTCTTAAGGCCCACTCAACCTCACTCTTCAGGATGTCTGGCTCTAGCTCACCGACCACACCGTCAAAGCTATCCCTGATATTGTTATCCTTCCTATACAGGTTTTCTGTATATTCTTGCCACCTTTTCTTGATCTCTTCTTCTTCTGTTAGGTCCTTGCCATCTTTGTTTTTGATCATACCCATTTTTGCCTGGAATTTACCTCCAATGTTTCTAATTTTCTGGAAGAGGTCTCTTGTCCTTCCTATTCTATTGTCTTCTTCCACTTCCGCGCATTGCTTGTTTAAAAATAATTCCTTATCTCTTCCAACCTCTGGAATTTTGCATTTAATTGGGCATATCTCCCCCTATCACTGTTGCCTTTTGCTTTCCTTCTTTCTTGGGCTACTTCTAGTGTCTCAGCAGACAGCCATTTTGCCTTCTTGGTTTTCTCTTTCTTTGGGATGTATTTTGTTGCCGCCTCCTGAACAATGCTGCCAACTTCTGTCCAGAGTTCTTCCGGGACCCTATCTACTAAGTCCAGTCCCTTAAATCGATTCTTCACCTCCACTGCATATTCCTTAGGAATATTAGTGAGCTCATATCTAGCTGATCTGTGGGTCTTCCCTAATCTCTTTAGTCTGATCCTAAATTGTGCAAGAAGAAGTTCGTGATCTGAACTACAGTCAGCTCCAGGCCTTGTTTTTACCGACTGTACAGATGTCCGCCACCTTTGGCTGCAAAGGATGTAATCAATCTGATTTCGGTGTTGTCCATCTGGTGAAGTCCATGTATAAAGCCGTCTCTTAGGTTGTTGGAAGAGAGTGTTTGTTATGCAGAGTGAATTGTCTTGGCAAAATTCTATCAGCCTGTGTCCTGCTTCGTTTTGTTCTCCCAGGCCATACTTACCTGTAATTCGAGGTGTCATTTGACTGCCCACCTTAGCATTCCAGTCTCCTGTGATGAAAATAACATCTCTTTTAGGCGTGTTGTCCAGTAGGTGCTGCAGATCCTCATAGAACTGCTCTACTTCAGCTTCTTCAGCATTTGTGGTTGGGGCGTATATTTGGATCACTGTGATGTTAGATGGCTTGCCCTGAATTCGAATTGAGATCATTCTGTCGTTTTTTGGGTTGTATCCAAGCACTGCTTTAGCCACTTTACTATTAATTATGAAGGCTACTCCATTTCTTCTGTGGTCCTCTTGTCCGCAGTAGTAGATCTGGTGGTCATTTGATGTGAAGTGGCCCATTCCAGTCCATTTCAGTTCACTGACGCCCAGAATGTCTATCTTTAATCTTGACATCTCACCAATAACCACATCCAATTTGCCCTGGCTCATAGATCTTACTTTCCAGGTTCCGATGGTGTGTTGATCCTTAGAACATCGGATTCGCCGTTCACCACCAGCACCGTCGGCTGCTAGCCGTCCTTTCGGCTTTGAGCTAGCTGCGTCATCACGTCTGGGACTAGTTGAGCTCATCCTCTGTTCCTCCCCAGTAGCATTTTGACCATCTTCTGACCTGGGGGTCTCATCTTCTGATGGTATACCGACATATCTCTGGTTGTACTGATCCATTTAGTTTTCACGGCAAGAATACTGGGGTGGGTTGCCATTACCTTCCCCAGGGATTGCATTTAGTCTGACCTCTCTGTCATGACCTTCCCGTCTTGGGTGGCCCTTCACGGTTTAGCTCATGGCATCATTGAGGTGCTCAAGCTCCAGCACCACGACAAGGTAACGATCACACTGGACAAGCAACATTTTTAGAAAAAGATGAAACAGAACTTTCCTCTGTCACTATTCAGAAGTAATACTTTCTGAGTTCTGCAGTATGTTTGTATAAGATAACAGGTTAAATCATGGAAGGCTGAGCCAATCCATACTGCAGTTACAAAATGGAGGACATCTCAATTGGAAATATTTATTTATTTATTTTGTGTATTTTATTTTTATTCTGCCTTTATTATTTTTATAAATAACTCAAGGCACCGAGCATACCTAATACTCCTTCTTCCTCCTATTTTCCCCACAACAGCAACCCTGTGAGTTGAGTTGGGCTGAGAGCGAGTGACTATGCTCCTTTCATACAAAAATGAATGAAATAGCTTGATATGCACACACAGAGTATGCATCAGGATGAAGATAAAATGAAGCAGTTCTTCCTGAGCAATTTTGGAGAAAATATAATGGATTATCTGCATATGTCACCCTGTCAGCCTGGCCTACTGCTATGTTGTACTGCAACCAACACACACATACAAGACAAAATTAATTTTTATGAATCCACTATAAGAAATGTTAATTCAACTGACTCCACTCAACTAATACAGCTCTTCAAATTACAGGAGCTGCAGGAGGTCAAAAGGTATTACTCACACGCAGCACCCCAGCACACAAAACATCTACCTCACAGGATGTTTGTAAAGGAAAATAGGAAGAACTGTATAGACCAACCTGAGCTATTTGGAAGCTGAAGAGGATTGAAATGCAATTTATTAAATAAATGCATTAATTAATTTAAAACTCTCTGAATGGAATCTTATCTCAGTATTCTACCTCCTCCATCTGAAAGTTCTGCCCCCATTTTTCTCTGGACGTAGCAGAATTCAAAAATATAGATTTTATCTTCTATGTCTTGTTTCCTGTCCACTAAATTTCTCTAGTCATGTCGATTTCAATGTAGTCAGAACTTTCCCTCATAATCATGGACTCTAATAAATCAAGTCCATGTACTGAGGGAAACTTCTATTCACCTTCCAATGAACACAATAAAACATTCTTCAAAAGAGTAGATTTTAAAGATGAAGGGATGTTGTACAAGGTCAGTGTGCAGGTCAATCCTCATGGCACTCTCACGGCTCTCTAATGCAGCCTTTCTCAGCCTTTTGACCCTGGAGGAACCCTTGAAATATTATTCAGGCCTCAGGGAACCCCTGCACATTCAGGCTCAAATACAGGCCAGAGGTTACAAAATTATTATATTTGTTTCATGTATAGGCCTGTATATATGCATTAACAATATCCCTAAACTAAAAATAAAGAATTAAACTTACTTCTTTAATGTGAAGTTGCTCAAAGTTGAAATAATTTTTTAAATAAATTGTGATCTCAAAGGGAACCCTGGTGACCTCTTGGGGAACCCTAGGATTCCACGGAATCCTGGTTGAGAAAACCTGTTTTAAAGTGGTATGTCTCACTCCTTGGTCTTTCAGAAAAGGTGTCCTTCTTTGGAGATTTAGTACTCCCTTGCCAAATGCCTGAGTGAAGAGAATAACAGCAGAATGGTGACCATCTGATCTTGGGAGGAACCTCATCCCAGAAGGCATGCTTCCAGAGTCCCAATAAATGACATTGTTTAATCAAAGGAACCTGGAGGGCACTGACCCTGCAAGATAAAATTGGCTGGGTGGATACTATGGGAGACAGGCGGAAGCCATATTTGAAGGTCATTTGAGTCAGACCTGAGGAGAGACAGAAGGATCAGTTTCATTGACAAAATTGTACTATAAAGGGGACAGCTACAGTATTTCTACATCTCAAGTTTTTGTTCAAGATGTTATGACATGTAATGTTAATGTCCTTTGTGAAGAAAAACAAAACAAAACGCTGTTGAGTAGAACATAGTCAAATACCCTTTCTTGAAAATCATGTACACCTAAATGGAATGATATTGCTTCAGAATGAGCCATTCTATATCTACATATGAGATTGAAGGAGGAATTATCCGATGGTGGCAAAAAAATCAGGAGATGTCTGGTGGCATCTGTTCTGCATCTGATGCATCTGGGGAAATGAGCTGCAATTCATGAAAGCTTATGCCTTCTGCTAGTTGGAAAAGGTGCTACCAGGCTCCTTCTGATATGATGAGATTGTTATACCCAAGTTTCCAAGACAGCTGTCTAGAAATTCTGGAAATTTCAGTCACATAATTGTATCTGGAGAACATTAGACTGGGGAAGGTTGTAGTGGAGGCAGGTTGAGTTATGGCAACAATTGCATGCATAGAAATTTTATCTTGCCTGAATCATAGTCTCATATACTGTATTATTGGTAACTTGCCTCCGATTGCACAAGTATACAATACTTCTTTTTGAAGCCTGCATGACTTTGTGTAAATTATGTGCAGGTACACTTTTTAAAAAGCCCTATGCCATAATACTAAGCCATACACTCTAGGTAATTTACGATATTTTTTATATTAAGGGTGGTTGAACATTATGACTTTGACTTGGGTCTCCTTCTCTTGCTCATTTGCCATCTGCTATGCTTAACCTACAGCATTAAATCACCTCTCTAATCATCACATTTTTCAAGACAATAGGAAGTATCAAATATATCAAAGAAAATGATTTGGTATGGAACGGAAATCTATCTGACAATCGGGATCAGCTCCAAAGAACTACCTTCTTGCAGACACGTTCCCAACTGTCAGCAGCCAACTGCAGCTACTTTTGCTCTGCTGTCATTTAAACTTAGAGAGAAGTACTCAAGTTCTTAGCTGTAGCTTTGGCTTTACCTTTAACCTTTTTGCACCTAATACTGTTTTTATTACTTTATTTTACAATCTTACTATTGTACTGTTACTTTACTGTTTTTTATGGCACACTATATGTTATGACCTGTGGTTACAACAATAAACTTACTAAATAGTATGAACTGCAGCCAATTAGTACGCAGCGAAGTAATTTCAGCATTAACTTGGATTTGATAGACATGGAGGATTATAAATATCTCTTGCTTAGAAAAGAACCATTTAAATCAATGGAAGAATAGCTTAAGTCCCATACATTTCAGTGAATCTACTTGAAGCATAACTACATGGAGGTCCAACCCTCTTCTTCCATATTGTAAAGACTCTCTAAGCACAAAGCAGAACTTTTGGCCATTTCAGAAAAAATTCCCAATGCATGTTCTTCAACAAAACGAAAATTCATCATCTTGTTCCATTGCAACAAAGAGTCCTGTAGCATCTTAAACATGACCTGATGTGCATAATATGAGCTTTCACATGCAATCAGAGGAAAGAGGAATTTCTAAACTGCCAAGTTTCACTGACATCAATAATCCTAACCTGTACAGGATCTTACTTAAAACATGCAAAGTGTTCTTAGATATTGAAAATCAAGTAATGAAAGGCACAAAGAATATACTTGTGTGATTCAATAAAATAATAAAAGCAGAAGCTCTCTTACACTATTTGAACTTACTTAAAAGTAAATTTTCAGCACAATGTTCTAGACCATTTAGAGTGATCCTCATCATGGCAGCATTGTAGGAGGAGATCTTTGATAGTTTATGGTATCAAAAAAATCGGGAGTCTGGTAGCACCTTTTCCACCAAATAAATTTTATTAAAAGGTATAACTTTTGTAAGCTATGGCTCACTTCATCAGATACAGGGGAAACAGTAAACATTCCGTTAGCTGATAGCTAATGCCTAAAAAGCACAAAGCTCATGCCTTTTAATAAAATGTGATAGTTGAAAAAAGTGCTGCCAGACTCCTTCTGATTTTGTGTCATTATGGAGAGTTTTTCTTTTTTAGTACAATGTGCTTTTCTGCTCCTCTGAAGGATAAGTGCTTTTCCATATACTGTGTCAGAAGTCAGCAATCTATGACCTGTAGACATGTGTGACCCCCTATCCTAACCCAGTCCTGAGTTTGCAACTTTCAATTTGGCAGGAAATTAGCTGATTTTTCACAGCATGAGTTTTAGTTTTTTGGCCTACAAATTAAAGGTCAAAATGGATGTGATAAACTTCTGTGAAGCTTAATGCATCCATGTTCACCTTCAAAATGCAGCTCCTGAGACCTGAAAAAGGTTGCCCATCCATGTCATCTTTGAAGATAGGATATAAAATGCATATAACAGTGCATACACACACACACACACACACGCACACACACAATGTGTGTATGTCTCTGTGTGTGTGTGTGTGTATGTATGTATGTGTATGTATGTGTATATGTATATGTGTGTGTGTGTGTGTGTGTATGTATGTGTATGTATACATACATACATACATACATATATATATATATATATATATATATATTAAAAAGTGAGGCATAGTATGACATAATTACTTCAAGTATAGTCAGTTCTGTTGACTATATTCTGTTCTGTTACATTTACATAATCATTTATTTTTCACTTTTTAATGATTGCATGAGCCCATCTCTTTTTCAATGGCTGTCAGCAAGGATGCCATGAACTAAGTCCACTGGAAATGACCATGTAAAGTCATGTGTTCAAAAATATGAGTTCATGCAACTTGGAATTACCAGCTGAAACCAAATTTATGTTTCTAGAATTTAAGGTGGTCTCTTCTGGAATACTTAACAAACTTCCCATTGGCAAATGTTTTGTTACATGAGACATACAGATAAGAACAGGCTCATTATAATCTCTTCTTTTGCCCCATCATAGTACATAGCAATGTCTCTGTGTCTGCCTATCTTTTTAGCATTTATAACGATAACATTTGGCAATTCTGAAAAGAATTACAAAATTTTCAAATTTTATCTATTTGATTATTGAAGAAATTTATCTAATGCCAAGTCTCTTGAACAGATATCCTATTCCCCCAGGAACATCATACAGTTTTCTGCTCACACCCAGCAAGCATGATGAGGAGAAAGAACCCCCAAATGTACTCATTTCATCAGATTCTTGTAGGAGACACTATAAAGTATTTGATAAATAAATCTAAATTTAGCTGTTGTAGCTGCTGCTCTGGTTGCTATCAAGAAGCTTCTTAAGCCAAGGTATGCTACTCTGAGATCACAAGATAGTACTTTCACTGCCTTCACCAAATGCCTATGATTTAGGAGAAATGCTGAGATGGGCCCAATAAACCTGGATTTCTCTGATCACACATATTGCATTATTCTGCTGATATGCGAACATAGAAAAAGCAACCTCAGTTCACAATTAATTACAATAACTTATAGCTGCTGCAAGTGCTGTTTATTTTGCAAACAGGCAGTTTCTCCATCTGTTCAACACCAGAGTAATTTCACAGGTAGGATCAGGAACATAGCAACAAGTCAGTTTGTCAGTAAGATTAGCTATAATATTTTATTTATATCAAATGGGAAAGATTTAAAAAATCCCTTTGTTAGGTGTGAAAATCAAAAAATAAAATGGAAAGAATTAGCTAAAGAAGAATGCAGATGGTGGACGAAGGCTGCCTTTTGGGAGATCAACAATTCAAGATGCTGTGGATTAAATGATGGGCATTTTCATGATATTGAGCAGTTTTTATTCACATTATGAAATACCAGGCTTAATTGGGGACTTTCTTTCACATTCACACATTACCTTTCTTCCTTTTGTTTTCATGGGATTTCCAAGAAATCACTGACCTGATTCTGAGCTTCTTAGCATCAGCTTTACACAAGCACCGGATATCTTCCAACCAATGTCATAGGAAAGTGAGAAGAAACAAATTATTTGATTAAACAACACCCAGCTTAGGTTGTATAATTTGGATCATGACTACACTTGCCTTTAATTACTAATTTCAAACTGCTTTTTAAATACTTTCTATAGCTGTTAACGTGTGTGTGTGTGTGTGTGTGTGTGTGTAAGGTCTTTCATAAATGAGATGGACTTGCCAGCTTGTAAAGAAGAGGGGTATTGATTCTGGGAATAAGTTGTACTCATACTCTTAATAAATACATATCTTTCTGCTCATAGTTTAATAATGGTATAGAGATGTTGTTAAATTTAGATATTTATTAGTACCATCAATAATGCAGAATGAATTCAATGCAAACTTGATCGGAAACCTAGGATCTGCCCACTGGTTAAAGCTTTGGATCCAAAAGCCATGAATGGCTCTAAAAATGCAGGGGGTACAGATTTTCTTTCATGACAGGTATTCTGCCAGGGACGCCAATTCTACAGACAAAGTATTTTCATAGAAATGGACCAAAGAGAATGAAAAAAAACAGAACAAAACTACTGGCTTCTGTGCACAGAATACTGTTAGTATCAAGAAGAACAGAGAACTGGGGATGTGATGAAAGGCCCAGCTGCAGCAGCAGCACTAAAATATGATTTGGTTGTTACATTGCAAAACACACACTGTAGCAATTTGAGGTCAGCGCCAGATTGCGTTGAATTGGGCAGGTGCAACAGCACACCTTTGTGGAGGCTAAGCATTCATATTTCATGGAAACAACTCACCCCAGAAGCATACCTACAAGACAAAAGAAGCTTTTCTTCCTGCATCCAGGTCCTAGGATTGTACTCCTTTTCATAGCACAAAGACCAAATGTCCCCTGAAAATGAGGGAAATGAATATAAAATGATACTAAGCTAAGTAAGTTGCAGGGGGGTTAATCTGGTTGTCAGTTGGTTTTTCAATGTTACTGAGAAGAAAAACGTCCCATGACAAAAATTCTGCCCACTTTTTGTGGATGATTCGTACTATGACCCTCATTTACAGTGGCTCCAGAGCAGGAGTGGATCAGCCCAGACTCGGTTGAGCATGATGGAAGCTGTGAATCAGCTTCTCTCTGAAGTAAGATAGCAATCAACGACATGTAGCACGGAGGAGATGATACCACTTTGATGGCTGAAAGTGAAGAGGAACTGAGGAGCCTTATGATGAAGGTGAAAGAAGAAAGTGCAAAAGCTGGCTTGCAGCTAAACCTCAAAAAACCCAAGATTATGGCTACCAGCTTGATTGATAACTGGCAAATAGAGGGAGAAAATGTAGAAGCAGTGAAAGACTTTGTATTTCTAGGTGCGAAGATTACTGCAGATGCTGACTGCAGTCAGGAAATCAGAAGGCGCTTAATCCTTGGGAGAAGAGCAATGACAAATCTCGATAAAATGGTTAAGAGCAGAGACATCACACTGACAACAAAGGGCCGCATAGTTAAAGCAATGGTGTTCCCCGTAGTAACATATGGCTGCGAGAGCTGGACCATAAGGAAGGCTGAGAGAAGGAAGATAGATTGTCATGAGTAAGGATGGCGAGCAGGGGTCTCCCATCCAGACTGTCAAGCGCATGCGTAGCACTGAGGAATTGGTCAGCCATTCAAAGAGACACAGATCGGGACCGCCTTAACCCTTGGGGTTTATATGTCTGGGTTTTCCCACACTTCTTCAGTTTGTTAGGATTCCTGTTAAGTACTAGCAATAAATATTAGAGACCAGTTCCTTGTCTCAGTGTGTTTCCTGGCTGTTAGGACATAGATGCTGTTGAACTGTGGCGTTGGAGGAAAATTCTGAGAGTGCCTTGGACTGCAAGAAGATCAAACCAGTCCATCCTCCAGGAAATAAAGCCAGACTGCTCACTTGAGGGAATGATATTAAAGGCAAAACTGAAATACTTTGGCCACATAATGAGAAGACAGGACACCCTGGAGAAGATGCTGATGCTAGGGAGAGTGGAGGGCAAAAGGAAGAGGGGCTGACCAAGGGCAAGATGGATGGATGATATTCTAGAGGTGACGGACTCGTCCCTGGGGGAGCTGGGGGTGTTGACGACTGACAGGAAGCTCTGGCATGGGCTGGTCCATGAAGTCACGAAGAGTCGGAAGTGACTAAATGAATAAACAACAACAAGCATGGAGGAAGATTCTTTCTCTCCAGCATCAGATCTAAACTGAGGAATCAATGCTGCACTTTTACTTTTTTGTTGTTATAACGTCTGAACGGGGGATGGGGGAAGCATTTATTTCCCTTTCGAGGAATTCAGTCTCTATCCTTGCCAAAGAAGTTATGTTGCGTTGCAGATGCTGGTACAGTTTCATTTACTTCAGATGTTAGTATCCTTTAAAGCAAAACATGCAGAGAAAAATGACTTTTTTCTGCTCCTGAACTGCAGACACCCAAGAGGTCAGCTTTGTTAGGTGGCCAGTGCAAGGAGGGGAAGAGCATGGTTGGACTGCATGGGGCTTCAGAGTGCCTAAGTGGGTGAAGTTTTAGTCCCGTTCCCTCCCACCTTCTCATGTCTCTGTCCATTCAAGCCCATCTTTCTGTCTACTGCTGGTAAAGAAGGAAAGGAGGGAAGCATGGTTCTGTGGCCTAGAAACATCTTGGTCAGTGCTTTCTGATCTCAGTAACAACCATATAACGTTTTTCCCACTAAGTGAAATGAAGAAGCCCTACTCTTCATCCCTTTCTCCTTTTCTCTTCCCTATTTTAATACTTCCCCAGTTTCAATCACTCCACCTTCCCTGTTTATTTATTACTATCTCTCTCCTATGATGCCATCTAGAAGCTAGCCAATATCCAGTAGCACTAGCCTTCCACTGTTTCACCATCTGTTCATCCTTCCCCCACAAATGGAGGCTACTCCATACCTGAAGCATCATAATCAGACAGGACATCCATAATACAAGCTGGTCCTTCCATGAGGAAGAGTGAGGTAGCCATCTCAGGAAGATGATGCTGAGGGTGTGGATAGCAGCAAAAGTCCTCTATGCCTATGGACAACCAGAGTTGTGTTTCTCATTGTACCTCCTAAGTGAACATGGTGAAGTATGGAGCTTCATTCCCAATATTGAAGAATGTATTGAATTAATAATTTCTTTGTAACAGTAAGAACACAGCCATCTTTAATGGCTGCTGTGAACTGCAAATGGAAAACAGATTTCTTGCAGAACCCAGTCTTTGATTTTGGCAGGGTATGAAAAGTACCCTGGGGGTAAGTATTGAAGAAATCTCTGGTAGAAGGAGATAGGACATGAGGTGGCAATATGGCTGCTGCAAAGAAAGAAGGGCAGGCTGTGGCAAAACTTCCCTTCTTTCCAGGCTGCAGGTGAACCAAGGACACTAAGGTGAGAGTAGACTTTCCAATATGAAAAGCCTGCTCTTTATTGCCAAATCAATTGTTGGCCAACTGTGTCATCCAGGGTGTGCTTCTGGATAAAAGTCCTGAACTGGCATGCATCATAAAGAACTGGCTGCCCTCATTTCTCTCATCTTTGTCTGCTGGGCTGTGCTGATGCATCAGGTTGGAATTGGAGGGTGGGGAAGGTGTAATGGCTGCAGTTCATAGAAATTGCATCTCCTTGACCATATGCTCCATACAACCTGTCAATTATAAATGCACACTGCTGCATTTGGCTGGCTAGGGCAGAGTGGGTAGTGGGTAGATCTTGTACAGTTCACCCTGCTGCCTAACAATCCCTCTTGGATTCAGTGATGGGTTCCCCCAGACTGAGGGAATTTCAGTGTTCAAAGATCATCTACATAAGTTGAGTTGGCATCTGGCCCTGGGCATCCAGCATGGGATACACTGGATTTGGTTTTCTAATCTGATGATTTGTAGTGGAAGAATCCTATGTGACTCCCTTGCCATGGACAGATCCCTCAATGGTTAGTCAGCATAAACAGCTATTCTGGAATATTAGATAAATGCCTGGATGTGGATGTTTTCATGAAGGTGCTTGGGAAATGCTGATGCTCTGGCTGGTCTGTGGAATATTGAAATACTGTAATTCCTAATCAAGCTCTCTGCCATGTTCACTGATTCAATGTAGTTTATACATCGTAATGTTTCACATGCCATGGCGCTGACACACGTTTCTGTTTGGGAGGGAGCTGCTGTGAGACCTTGTACCAAGCTCTGTATGTGAAATCAGTACAATGGAATGCGTTTGGGTTATTTTCTCTGCTCAAGGACTTTTCCCGCAGACCATCAGAAACCGTTAGGAGCACCTGGGGTTGTGGACTTGAGAAGATTCTATGGGGGGAGGGATTTCATTTGCACCGAGGGTTCTTAGTTTGAATTTGGTGCGCTTTCATCATTCTCAGCTTTATCTGTGATCCTGCATACTGTTCTTTAATAAATCAGATATCTTTGAATTCCTACTTATGAGTCTGATGGTCTTTTAGAATAGGCAACCATTACATAAAGCTGAGAATCCCCAAAGTTATACCGTTAGCTCCTACCAAGCTTTGTTTCTTGTGAGGGAAAATAGTTAATGATGGCTGAGTCAAAATCCATGACCGGGGGACTCAAGGAGACGGCTAGCTTGATGCCCAAGTCGACAGTCAAAAGCGGAGAACTGAACCTCACCACAGAACCTTCAGAATCCCATCAAAGGATGAATCGAATTCCCATTCTGATTCAGAAGAATCTGACAGTGGGGAAGAGCCAAAGCAACCAGCACCCAGAGAATTGCTCACAGAGTTGATCACCTTGGATGAAGTGGGGGGCCCCCAACCAGGGATGTCGGGGACGTCCTGGAAGTATCGGTTCCCACTAACCGCAGACAAAGAATCTACTATGGTGTCAACTGAGAGGAAACCGGGCATGTGAAGGAGAGGGGACTCTCGAACCCCTGAGAGACTAAGAGTGGTGGAAGCCAAAATAGAATTGATGGAGTACATGTTGAAAAACCTGTCTTTGTCACTGGAGGGGCAGGGGAGATGTAGAGGAGATCCCAGCTTCCTGCAACCATCCCCCATCCTCCCTTCTAGACCGCCGGCGGAACAGGGCTGGAGACAGATCCAGGATGAATCTCCACCCCGCAGAGCCTGGCCATCAGTATCCCCACCCCGTAAAGGGAAAGCTACTGTAACCTGAGGCCAAACCACTCAAGCGCCTGCTAGTTCCACTCCAACCAGAGGCGGAGTGAGAGACTTTTCTGTCAAACTTGATGGGGATCCAACAAAGTTATCTTTCTTTTTAACTAATGCTAAGAGTTCTATGAGAGAGTTTGGGGCATGCTTCCCTTCCGAACAGTCTAAAATAAATGCCATTGCCACCAAGTTGAAGAGTTGAGCAGCTGACTGGTATGTTCAATTAAGTGATGCTGACTCCCCTGCACTTGATTATTTTGATGATTTCATGTGGGTGTTAAAGCTGCATTTTGAAGATCCTCTGGCCAAGGCAAGAGCTAAGAAGGCGCTGAAGGATCTTACCCAGGGCCAAATGTCAGTAGCTGATTACGCCCTAGAGTTTAAAGCTCTGGCTGGTAAAATCACTGACTGGTCTGAGTCAACTCTGATAGAGCATTTTAAAGAGGGACTCAACCGAGACGTTCTGCATTGGGCGTTGTATAGAGACGACCCCAAGTCATTGTATGACTGGATCTGTCTGGCAGGAAAGGCTGAGCACACTCAACATACCTTCATGCAAACTAGAAAATCTGAAAAACCACCCGCCACCATGGGAGGACCCCGAAGTGCTGCGACTGCTGCCCGGACAAGCTATAGAGCCTGGGATGAGGAGAGAGATCGAGGCTATGTGAGGGGTCAGTGTCTCCGATGCGGAAACAAGGGCCATTGAGCAGCTGATTGCCCAAAAGCCAAGGCTGGAGATCGAGCAGGGAAGCCACCAGCCAAATCGCCCCCCCACCTTTGCAGCTAATGACAGTGGCCATAGGAACAGCCAATGCTGAAGAATTAATCTACTTCTTGGGAGAGGCTGAAGACGACTCTAAGGAGCAGGCGGGAAATGCCAGCCACCTGCCATGAAGGGCGCCAGCGGGCAGGTGGAAGAGGATGGGCACAAAGATGCTATGGTGAGTGCTGACTGTCCCACTTTAGCAGTAAAAGTGAAATTGGGTTCCTGCACAAGATCTACCAAGGTATGGGCTTTAGTTGACTCTGGGTGTTCCAGGTGTTTAATTCACCCTGATCTGGTTGCAGCTTTGGAACTGCCAAGTTTCCCCCTCCAGCATCCTTTGATCTTTACACAGTTGGATGGTTCAGCAGCAGGGAGGGGGCAGCAACCCATTTCACTGGAACTGTGGCAATGCAAATGGGCAGCCACCGTGAGACTTTGAAATTCGTTGTAGCACCTGTTGGCAATCCCTTGGTAATCCTGGGGATCCCATGGCTGACCTATCGAAGGCCCTATATAAATTGGGAGCACAGAACTGTGACTTTTAAAGATGGATTTTACCAAGCTCCTACAGTGGAGATAGTTGCATGTGCGGGGGTTGGAAGGGCAGCGATCGCCATGCCGCGCCCTGACTTGCCACATTTAGAAGGCTTGCCTGCTCAATACCAAGAATTTGCAGAAGTATTTGGGGAGATGGAAGCAGATCAGTTACACCCCCCCCCCCACCGGAAAACTGACTGTGCAATAGAGTTGGTCCCCAATGCTCAATTGCCCAAGCCAAAAATTTATCCGATGACTCAGAAGGAGCTCAAGGCATTACGGGACTTCATTGACAAAAATCTGTCAAGGGGGTTTATTGAACCTGCTAATTCCCCAGTTGGGGCTCCTGTATTGTTCCGGGAAAAGAAAGATGGCATGCTTCGACTCTGTACAGACTATTGAGGGTTAAATTCTATCTCTATTGTCAACAAGTACCCTCTTCCCCTCATGAAGGACATGTTAGCTCATTTGTCAAAGGGCAAGATTTTCTCCAAGCTCAATCTTTGTGAAGCCTACTTTCGCATTTGCATAAAAGCTGGGGATGAGTGGAAAACTGCTTTTAATTGCCCACCAGGATTGTTTCAGTACAAAGTCCTCCCTTTTGGGTTGGCAGGGGCACCTGGAGTATTCATGCAATTGATTAATGAAGTATTACATGGTCATTTATTTAAAGGTGTCCTGGTTTATTTAGATGATGTTCTCATTTACACTGAAACCAAGGAGGAACACAAACACCTCCTCAGATAGGTGTTACACAAACTTAGAAATGCCAAACTCTATGCCAAACTATCCAAATGTGAGTTTCACAAAACCCAACTTGACTATCTGGGCTATCGAGTGTCTGACCGGGGTATAGAAATGGACCCTGCAAAAATTCAAGCGATTCTGAGTTGAGAACGTCCCTGCACCCAGAGGCAATTACAAAGTTTTCTAGGTTTCAGTAATTTCTATAGGCAATTTATCCAGGGGTTCACTGAGATTGCTCTGCCCCTCACTGATTTACTCTGTACCAAGGGCTTGGGGGAGACAGGCAAAGTAAAAAGCCCTGGGGCAGTGCTGAATTGGACGCCTGAATGCCAGGCAGCGTTTGAGAAGTTGAAAACTCTTTTCACTGCTGAGCCTATTCTACAGCACCCTGATCCTGAGCGCCCCTTTGTGGTTCAAGTCAATGCTTCTGACTCTTCGATTGGGGCTATTTTGTTACAAAGGGATTCAGAAAATTGCCTGAAACCCCGTGCTTATCTATCCAGGAAATTTTCTGAAACAGAATGCCATTGGCATGTTTGGGAAAAAGAGGTGTTTGCTGTAAAGGCAGCTTTAGAAACTTGGCGCCATCTCCTTGAAAGCGTTAAATGCCCTTTCGAGGTTTGGACCGAACACAGGAATTTGGAAGCCCTCTGCACCCCATGACATCTCAGCCCTAAACAGATTCGCTGGGCTCAGTTTTTCAGTTGCTTTAACTTCCAGTTAAAATTCATTCCGGGAAAGAAAAACTTTCTGGCTGATGCTTTGTCACCTTTACCTCAGGACCTTGACCAGGTGGCAGATGTGGTTCTCACTGAACCACAACTGGGTTTGTTTGCTGTCACTCAGAGCCAGACCCATGCGCAGGCACCCCCGCCCCCAGCCCAGTCTGGGAAGCAGAAAGTGCAAGTTCCTTGTCAGTTACAGAAGGACTTTCTCCAGGCACTGAAATCTGATACTTGGTTGCTAGCTAATAGAGACAATGTTTCTTTTGAAAACGGTGTTGCTTGGGTGGAACACCGCCTTTATGTGCCTGAAACTTTAAGAGCTGATGTTTTGTAGCGTTCCCATGATGATAAACTTGCTGGACACTTTGGTTTTGTTAAAACCTTGCATTTGGTTCGCCATCAATTTTGGTGGCCAACCTTAAGACTTGATGTAAAAGACTATGTTGCTTCCTGTCCTGTCTGTGCCATGTCCAAACGAAAAGGGGGGAAACCACAGGGGCTTCTACAACCAGTGGCCAGCCCATCCCGCCCCTGGGATGAAATTTCTATGGATTTCATTGTGGACCTACCTCCCAGTTGGAAGAAAACTGTCATTTGGGTTGTAAAGGATTTTTTCTCTAAGCAAGATCATTTCATTCCATGTGCATCCATCCCTTCAGCCCCACAATTGCTGCACCTATTTCTCCACCACATCTACCGCCTCCATGGTAGCCCCTCCCACTTAATTTCAGACCGCGGCATACAGTTTACTTCCCAATTTTGGAAATCATTTTTAAAATTGATTGGCACTAAACAGGCAATGTCCACATCGTCCCATCAACAGACTGATGATTCTACTGAGATTTTAAATGCCACTCTTGAACAGTTCCTTAGAGCATACATTAACTACCATCAGGACGATTGGGTGGAGTTGTTACCTTTTGCTGAAGTTGCTTACAACAATGCTGTGCATCAAAGTACTGGACAAACCCCTTTTCACATGGTTCCTGGTCATGACTTTGTTCCCATCCCTGAACTGCCACAGCCCCCTTCCCAAACATGTTCTGCATCTGACTGGGCTGTTAAACTGTCTGATTCCTGGCCGGTAATTCAACAAGCTTTGTCTGATGCCCAGGCTGCTTACAAGTCTCAAGCTGATAAGCATCGTTCTTTACAACACGACTTCAAAGTTGGGGATCAGGTGTATCTATCTACTAAATTTATCAAATCACCTCAACCCTCTAAAAAACTTGCTCCCAAATTCATTGGTCCTTTTCCTGTTGTTCACCTTATCAATCCAGTTACTGTTAAATTGGAACTGCCTCACAATTTGAAGCGCTTGCACCCTGTTTTCCATTGCAGCTTGGTTAAGCCTGTGCACCACTCGCCGCATTGGCACTCTCAACCTCCTCCTCCTGCTCCAGTTATGATTGACGGCCAACAACACTTTGAAGTCAAGGACATCGTTGATTCTTGCAAGCTTTGAGGCACCCTGCAGTATCTGGTCCGATGGAAACACTTTCCTCATCCTGAATGGGTGTATGCCCACCATATTAATGCTCCTGATTTAGTTAACCGTTTCCACCTTGCTTAACCTTTGAAACCTGCTGCTTAATGTATTCTTCATTTTGGGGGGGCAGTATGTCATGTTCACTGATTCAATGTAGTTTATACATCGTAACATTTCACATGCCATGGCACTGATGTGCATTTCTGTTTGGGAGGGAGCTGCTGTGAGACCTTGTACCAAGCTCTGTATGTGAAATCAGTACAATGGAATGTGTTTGGGTTATTTTCTCTGCTCAAGGACTTTTCCCGCAGACCATCAGAAACCATTAGGAGCACCTGGGGTTGTGGACTTGAGAAGATTCTACAGGGGAGGGATTTCATTTGCACTGAGGGTTTTTAGTTTGAATTTGGCATGCTTTCATCATTCTCAGCTTTCTCTGTGATCCTGCATACTGTTCTTTAATAAATTAGATATCTTTGAATTCCTACTTATGAGTCTGATGGTGTTTTAGAATAGGCAACCATTACACTCTTCCCCTTTGTAGAGCAAAAAGCCTCTTTCAGCTACTAGGTTTGGAGCAATGCAAAGCAACCACACTTTTAAGTGGAGAGCTGCATTGCTCATCAAATGGCCTTGAGCGAGTCCCTTCATAAGAACCTTCATCAGAGCAAAGCTCAGGGTGTTACCTATTTAACATAAACAATTCCCATTTAGCTGATGGGTTTCCCATATTCTTAAAGCAGATGGGGAGAGAAAAGCAGTGAACAATCAGTGCCTAAATTTCATGGAATACTTTGGTTAATTACAAAATAAAAATATACCCTTTTATGTTCTTATCAGATTTTTTCTTTCTTGGATGGCACGGCAAAGCAAAACCTGATCTTTTTGCACCTGCTCTGTGCTGATTTGCATGCTTATAGGAAACACATCTAAGGGCAAAGTCTTGATTTGTCACATTCCAGGAGGTATGAAATCAATTTCAGTCCCCTAAAACACAAAGCTCCTGCTGCAGAAGTTACCAGGTGCATTGATAGGTTCTTTGCCACAAAAAGCTAGTCGAGGAGCCCAGCTACACAAAAGGAAGGTTTATATGCTTGAACACCTTGAACATCTTGGTAAACACATCATAAACTGACTGAACAATGCAAAAACAAATTCTTCGGTTCCTTGCAGGGACATATTTTAATACTACTTTATTTTATTTGGGCACATTCCATTAAAAAAGTATAGGAATGTATCTTTTTAATGCAAAATCTGTCCAATTTCCCAACCTGTCTAAAACCAAATAATTAGTCTGGTGGCTTGTTACATGAATCCTATCTTTCCCCTAGGAGCACAGGGCACTGTTCACTGTAGTGCTGTCCAGATTTAATAGGTACAATATGATTCAGGGCATGTATAGACGGACACGCATGAAGCACCTTTTGGGAATATTATAACAAAGATGTTTCTTCTCCAGATCATGCGTCAACAGAGGAGAGCAGCTTCACCAACTCAGGAAAAGACACAGCTGCTTTAAAGAGTTGCAGACAGGGCTGCATGCGTACCCTCATCTGTCTGAATCACTTTTTGCCCTTTGAATCTGTTTTTTCTACACAGAGTTCTTCCCTGTTATGTTGTATAAGTAAGATTTATATCCTCTTTTTCCTATAGGAGCTTCATTTTATCCCTACAACAGCAACCCTGTGAAATAGGTTGGCCAAGGAAAAACTGACCACCTGAAATGTGTCACCCAATGAGTTTCCATTGCTGACAGTGACCTTGAACCTGGATCTTAATCACTATACTGCACCATCCTGGTCATCCCCATTTCAACCTCACAAGAATAGGAGAGATAGGTTAGGCTTCAGGAAAGGCTCAAAATCACCAGTGTCATTGTTAAGTGAAGACCTGGGTGTTCCTAAGTTTTATCCAACACTTTAACCATTATGCCATACTAGCTGCGGTGAAAAATTCTCCTTTAGACTGAAATTCTATATCCACTTATATCTGGACTGCACACCACTGTATTCGATGGAACCTGCATAGACATGATAATACTATATAGTCACAGGACAGTAATGATCCTATGGGGAAAAAACTCTAAAACATAAAGGATATTTTTCTTAGTCCTACCAATGTTTAAAAATGGGTAAGGCTGCTTTCACTGAATGATGTCATAATGTTACAGCTTTGGAATGCAAAAATATCTGTCACTTGTTGACAATTAACAACACACAATTGCCTGCCATATGGAATCTAGAATTAATGCAAGGGTTTACAAGATAATCCAAAGTGCTGAAACAATGATACATTTGTCTGCACAAATAGAAAGTGTGCCTAGCTGATGTGAAAATAGATTGGCATCCCACAGAGATCACAAGCTAGCTGACTGCTTCAAAGAACTTGCCTGTATGTTGATTACAGCTGAAAGAAAAGGAAATTGCAAATTGGTCTCAATTTAATCTACAACAACCATGTTTAGAAAGGAATAAATGCTAAGCAGTTATCAGTTTAGACTGGAAGGGTTTTTTCCCTAAAAAAAATGCACACAAACAACAACAACACCCTCATTCAATAAATTTAAATTTGATAAATTAAATTAATAGTGAAGTTCAGCTTTAACTGAAGGAGCAAACATTTTATTAGAAGGGAGGATTGCTTTAACAACTTACTATTTATTTATTAACTACGTTGGATTTGACACATAAGGAAATACAGTGATTTTGTTTTTAAAAAAACCTTGATGCATATTTTTTCTACCAAAAGCTATTATTTCCACCTATTTAAAAAAGAAGCATTTGGTATCAATGATCTTACTTGCTTTGTTTTCGAAATAAAGTTTTCCCAACAGTATAGCAATATAAAATGAGTCTTGATGAAACAGAAAAAAAAGGTCCCTCTAGAGTAGTATTCTGGATCCAGGAAGGCCATCTAGATGCCTGAGGCAAACACACAAAGAGAATGTGGAAAACAGCATTCTCTGCTACCAGCTTATAGTACCCAGAAATATCTTCCATATATAGTCATGGAATAACCTATTCCAGGTTAAACTTTTGAGTATATGAATTGGGGTTACAAACAAAGGCTCTTGGAAACAGAAGACACTGTCCACATCCTTCTAGAATATTAGTGTCTTCAGAGAATCTCACTGTTTACTCTTTTCATGTCACTCATCTACTATAACTTTATAACGAGGTTCATTATTTCTGCTTTTCTGCCTCAAGCTAAAAATAAATCTGGATGTCCAATCTCATGTCTGGCTGGCTTTTGTTTTTAAAAAAGCAGAAGTTATTTTATTGCTGAATACAAATGGAAAAGAATCTCAATTTACATTAAAGAATACAAAATACCTGAAACCTGAGTCACCCCTCCCTTGGCACATGATCTCCCCCAACCCCACTCCATACAAACTGCACATTTATTCAAATAGGTTATTTGATATCTTGGAGCAGCAACAGCGAGCCATAAGAGCCACAAACTGGGCATAGTCCTAACATTCTGATCTGTTTGGATTCTCAAATACTATTTATAGTAATAATAATCCTGTGCTCCCCAAAATTATTATTTTGTTCTGTCAGAATGTAATTGCTGTGAAGCCAGAGTTGTGTGTATGGGACACAATAGGACAAGAACTGCATGAATCTGCATGAATCAGCTTGTATAAAACCACGAAATGAAACATGTTCTTGTACAATTTAGCTGTTTCAGCTGGAATTACCCACAAAAAGTCTCCAAATGGAGGATGCAGCTTCCCAAGGGGCAGAAATGAATTAATTCCCATCAGGTTAAGTAATGAAGAAACCTGAAGTCTGATCATCAGCTTTCTAAAAAGCTGCACTTTTCCCCCTTAGGTTGGCTCCTTGCCAGCTTCACACCTATATCAATGTTTCACCCTTTGTTACCCAGGCCTCAATGTATTCGATCCATCTCTCCAGCACTGTCAACTTCTCAATGAATGTGGCCAGGTAGGAGTGGCAAGACCTGTCAAAGAAATTGAGGAAGTCCATGATCATCTTAATGGAGCTGGTGATCACTTCTACATACTTACAGTCTGCCTAGTCCTGATGGATCTTGTGCTGAACCGTGACCTTCAGTACCATCATGACCAAGTCACCGCTCTGGCTGGTTTTTTGAGTACAACTGAGAGTCTTCTATGTTTGTTCTGTTCTTTAAAGTCTAATGCTTTTAAAATTGATGTGTAGAGTTCTTATCCCATTAACCATAGTTTTCCACATATTTTAGGTTATGTCAAAAAGATATTAATAAAACCATTCTTAGGTGAGGGGTAAAATCATAGAATAAAAGAATTGGCATGTTTTTATAGCCACCTAGTTGAAATCTTTGCTCAATATAGGAAATCTAGAGCTAGACTATGTTCATGAGTTAACTTCCAATTAAAGACTGCCAAGGATGAAGTGAGCCCATTTATCTCTCCAGGTATCATGTTAAATGGTCTTTGTACTGCAAACTTCTCCAAAAGTTTAAGATTTACCCTTCCATGTTGAACATATTAAATCTAAAGGGTTGACCCTCTTGTATATCAATGGTAGATAGAAGATAAACCAGGATCAACTGGTACATATCTGCTTGATTTTTATTGGTTGCTTATTTAAGTTGTACTTCTAGTAAACAAATTAAAGATTCTTTCAGGCTGACTTGACTTTTGATGACAGCTCCATATAGTTTTCTTGGGAACAGTGTAGAAGTGGGTTAGCCATTGACTTCTTTCAGGATTTTTTTTTTTAATTAACCAATCTAACCTACCTCCCTGAGATTTTGTGGAGGTCTCCTTTCCAACTCATCAGGACTATTCCTGCTTAGTTGAATTAGCCAAGGTATAATTCTAGATATATGCAATCAGCCTGAATCAATCCACTGTTGGATGAAGTCCTCTTAATTAAATGTTATGGCCTACAATCTAGACCACTGAGCCAATAAATATGTTTTTCAACTTGTGAGTCTAGGGCTGAGAGGAAGTGACTGGCCGAAAGTCCCTGATTCAGCTTCAGTGCCTAAAGGAAGTCTAGAACTTGGCTTTCCCTGTTCCTAGTCCAGCACTTTAACCACATTAGCTCTTTTTAAGCAAGATAAAAGCAACAGGAACAATAGAAGTAACAACAATTGTGCAGGAGATGATCAAAGTCTTCAATTCCCATGGTTAACAAAAGCAATTTCAATTGCTATTAAATTCTATTATTAAAATCCCTGTTCTGTAAAAACTTGGTGTAGACTAAAATTTGTGTATGCAAGCAAGTTACTCCAGTGTATAATTTATAGTGGACAGTAGACCATTGGCTCTATTTCTTCAAACATCATTTTTCATGACCAGGGTTTTAGATAGTTCTTACAAGTCTAACATCTACTGTCCCCTGTTCTTCCTAAATTCCAGTTCTTTGCATATTTGAAAAGTCTTCTCTTCTTTAGGCTGGGCATCTCACATTACTTTGACCTTTCCCCAGGGAACTTGCTTTCCATATCCCTGACTATCATCACTGTCCTCCTTTGAATGCATTCCAGTTTAGCAACGTCATTCTTAACATCCAGAATTGGATATAGTACTCCAGATCAAATCTGATTCATGTGAAATAAAGCATACCATCCAAGGATAGAAGGGCTCTGGTTTAACTTAGTGAAATCTGATTGGAGATGTCTAGATAAGTGAGTTTTCAACTGTACGAGAGTGGGGGAAGACTGATTTAGTGCACGCCCTGCAGCAAAATCACTTCACAGTGTGTATTATCTAGCAGGGGACAAGATGGCTTTCCTTTTAATCTATGTGAAAACTGGATTTATAGGGATGGAACAAGAATGTTCAGAACAAGGACCATAAAACCTGAAGAGCCATATTTCTTCAGAAAGTAACTTTTTTAACAGCTCTGTTGGATGCTCATTTGCAGTCCCCTGGTGAAATTTTTGTCTGCACTGTTTATGAGCCTTTCCTCTTTCTTCCTGTGGCAAAGGGGCCAGGTGAGTGGCTCTCCAGGACTTTTGGGGTGGATGGCCCTGAAGCAGAAGGGTGTGATTTGGTGCATGGTTCTTTTGAAATATAATCTTTGGTCTGCTAATGTGCCCATTAGCCTTGATTGCCTCAGCTGGGGGTGGTAAAGATTCTTGTAGTGAAACATTTTGGAGAATGCTCCTGGCTCTTTTCTTTGATATTTTTTCCCCCATTGCAACAGCAATTTGCTTTCCTTTCTTCTGCTATTGTTGGAGCCATTTTTATGTTGCCATAAGCTGCACAGTCTATCACTTAGGTGTGACGCTAGCAGCCTTTTCAGTTTCTGGTTGCACACACATTAGTAACAGCACTCTGTCCTTTCATTATTCCACATAATGGCTTTGTTCCCTTCCAGGCACCATTTTTATATTTAGCAAAGCAATATGGCCAAGCACCACAAGTAATAAAGATATGTTTTCTGCAAATTGCATGGCCCAGTTAGAAAATGCTATGCAACAGAACAAGTGGAGGGAACGGAGAAGAATCAATAGGTGTTGAGATGCCTAGCTATGCCAAATCTGACAGCATGAATTGAACAAACTAGGCCATCAAAACAAGGATATTTGTAAAGAAGACCAAACAGAGATTGAAGTATGGATACAATTTGCATAAGAGGTAAGAAAGTTCAATTTATCATTAATATCTTATTTTTAAAAATGAATGCTACAAACCTGGTGTACCTATTCACCAAATTATCTTTTTATCTTCTTCTTAATGTTAAGCAAACATAAGAAAATTGTTGTTACCATGAAGACATATTAAACTAAAGACCAAATCCCACTTGAAATATTGTTCCCACTACATTCTTCCTCCCTACTCAGACCCCTTCTGTAGGATCTGATTGCAACCTATATAATGACTTTTATGATTAAAATCATCTATTTTAAAATAGACAGTGGGATATTTTCATGAGGATTGAACTGAGGAATTCAATATTTGTCTGATTTATTTTGGAAGAGGCTGTACCCTGAGCCACTTGCAACTGACATCATGATTAGAAATTACTGCGGGAATAATTATAGCAAAGGAATTAAAACAGAGCCATAATAATCTGAGAACGTGTTGTCCTTTCAGGCAAAGAGGTAGGTGTCAGATGGAAAAATAAAATAAAGGGAGTAATAGAGACTGGAGGGGGAAAAAAACCTGTCTGTGCTCCAAATAATATGCTACTTAATGTAAAATATATAGTTTGGTATTTTGGGGTCCTCCTGAAACTTTAAATAGCAATAAAGGGAGGCCCTCAATGAACAGCACAACTGAGTTGGGGTTTTGGTGGAGGAATTGGTTGCATCACCAACCCAATCAATCATATATACCCAAAGAAGCTTTTTTTTATGGAAGGAAGCTACCACCCAACCAACCTGCAAGCCAAAGTGCAACTTGAGGAGAGGAAGGATTTCTGTCCTGCTCCATTTTCAGATTCAAGGAAAGCCATTCCAGCATTGAAATAAAGGAGACTAAGGATGCAGTGGTGCTGCGGGTTAAACCACTGAGCTGCTGAGCTTGCCTATCGGAAGGTCAGCGGTTTGAATCCGTGTGATGGGGTGAGCTCCCGTTGCTAGTCTCAGCTCCTGCCAACCTAGCAGTTCGAAAACATGCAAATGTGAGTAGATTAATAGGTACCACTTCGGTGGGCAGGTAACGGCGTTCCATTTAGTCATGCCGGCCACATGACCACGAAAGTGTCTACGGACAAACGCCGGCTCTTCGGCCTTGAAATGGAAATGAGCACTGCCCCCTAGAGTTGGACACAACTGGACTTAATGTCAAGGGAAACCTTTACCTTTACCTAAGGATGTTTCACGGGCCTGGCTTCCACAGTACAAAGCTGCAATGAAGCCTTTTTTTCCTTTCAGAGTCTGGGAGAGTCTGGGTGACAACGCTATTGGTTAAATTGAGGAAGAAAAGATGGGCCTTAGGTGCAAAATGCAGACCAGGGGGAAAGTGTGTCGAAGCCTTTGGCATGTATATACTTTGCATATGAAATGAAAGGTGTAATGGCAGGGATCTATATACAGTATGTGCTAGTTCTTCTAACAAACACTTCCTCTGTAAAACAGGCCATGAAGTAAAGAGTAATAGGACTTACAATATGTAGGATAATATTAACTTCTTAGGGTAAAGATAGAGGAAATACATAAACATGGAGGTTTTTTTTCCTCTCAGAATTGGAATTTGGTATTCAATGGGTTTAAATGGATTGTGTGAATCAAAATTATCTTCAGCTGATTTGGGGATTATGTCATCAACCCTCCCAAGGACTCTTCTTTGACTACCTCCCTGAGACAGAAACTGATGAGCAGACAGTCATGAGATCATGACACAGAATCATCATACTCCCTAGCAAAGGCCCTCTCAAATGCACTCTCTTGAGATGTAGAGGATCTCACTCCCTATATTGTAAACATAGCCAATTTCTGATACTGAAAGACACAGGTCTTACAAGCTCCGTCAATAACCTAGTGAAGTGGCCTCGGAACCTTAAACTTAATGGCATAAAGCCCTTCTTATGTTACAAAAACCCCAAGGCAATCTCAGATGGTTGGTAGTAGAATTTTGAGTAAAACCCTGAGAACTCAGCTTTAAAAATCTGAAATTAGAGGAGATCAGTTATTAGAACATCAGTTTATCAGCTTGCTTTGATGACCTTACTTAACCAAGTTTTGTGTTTCTTCCTTACTTGATCATTGGGTTTGTCCTCATGACCAGATGTAGCAGAATAATCAACATGTTCTTTATCAAGTTCGTTTGTGTTGTTGACAGAGAGATCAAAGTATGCATAACTAGGTGACAAGTGTGACTTGAAGGAAGCTTTACTTTAGATTTTACATAATGGTTGTCATTTCATGAATAAAACCGATACATGCCCACATTTCTATTATCTCTTAAAGCAGCCTGTCCCAATATGTGTCTTCCAGATATGTTGGATTTCAACTCTCAGTTTCCCAGCTGTGGGAATGCTGTGAGTTGGAGTTCAACATCTCTAGAACATCAGGTTGGGGAAAGCTGCCTAACAGTGTGTGGGTTTTTTACCAAGCCCTTTTTGTACTGGGATGGTAGTAGAGTACAGCCACTAGCATTGTGCCACCAAAATAGGTGTAGTACATAATAAATTCCCAACTAAAATTTGATTTATTCCTTTCACATTCTACAGGGACATTTAAGAAACTTGTCCCACTACCATTCATTATGATGGTCAATTTTTCAAATTGGAAAGAAAAGTGCAAGTTAAAAGTTTTTTAAAAGTGAAAAGTGTCCTTGTAAAAAAGCTATTATTATTATACAGTGATATATATTATACAGTATAATAATTTATGCTGGATAAATCAGATTAAAAACAAGACTCAGATGGATATATGCAGTGTACCTCTTAATGGAAATCAGAAAGTAACAGCTTCTTTCTCAGATGTGAATCCCTAGATGTTATACTGAGCATTTCTGGATCAGCGGTCAGACTGCAAGTATGACATTATGACTGATGTTGTGTGTATTAGGGAAACCAACAGAACAACATTGGATATTTTTTCTCCTCCTTTTCCTGAGAAATGTCTGCAAGTTTTTAAAAACTGGATTTAGAGGACATTTTATAGTATGGAAAGTGTTGTAGTACATCAACTATTTAAGTATGTATGCATTTACTTTTTGGTGATCTGAATTCCCATTGTGTGCCAAGTCATAGTTTGTTTTAACAATGGTTGTAGAGCTAGCTACAAACCACAGCTTACAAACTACAGTGACTGGATTCACACATTGGACTACACCCAAACAAAGTGCTATATTTTACAGTGAATGCTTATGGTAGGTCTGTAATGATTGACTGCCGTATCTGTAGTATAAGGTGCAGATCTCTCTTAACTCTACTTTTCTAGAGAACATTTCTCCATTTGGCCTCCTTTCAAGATGAGCTTGGTAGAACAGATCATTTCAACACTTTATCACTGAACTTTTAATTAGCAAAACATTTGTTAGGGTTTTTTTACAATGATGCACGAAAGTGACTAAATGGAACAGTAGAATTGTTGTTTATTCGTTGAGTCGCTTCCGACTCTTCGTGACTTCATGGACCAGCCCACGCCAGAGCTTCCTGTCGGTCGTCAACACCCCCAGCTCCCCCAGGGACGAGTCCGTCACCTCTAGGATATCATCCATCCACCTTGTCCTTGGTCGGCCCCTCTTCCTTTTGCCCTCCACTCTCCCTAGCATCGGCATCTTCTCCAGGGTGTCCTGAAGATCAGTAGAATAGTACTCAGTAAATAAGTGATTATTTATTTATATCTGTCTCTGCAGCATAATAAAACATACTAAGTACATACAATATGCTAAAAATGTTTAATTATGGTTTATTGACTGAACTATAGCCAGCTGGATTTGAATAATATGTTAAGCCCTGAATCCTAGTTATAAACTACAAGAGCTGGCTTCACACAAAATGTTATGAATCAGGGGGTACGTTTAAACCAAATGTAAAAGTGTATACTGTGTAAACTAGGCTTTTGCAAAACCAATATAGTGAACTCCATACTTTGTATTTAAATGGATGGATGGATGGATGGATGGATGGATGATGAGAGAGAGAGAGGAGGGAGGGGAGGAGATGCTTGCTGCATAAGTAATTGTGCTTGGTAGCCAAAAATTGGATTTATGTTTCATATGATGAGAAACAGAAGGCCAAGATTTTTTAAAATTAATCTTTATGCCATTTCTCAGTTAATTTCTGCCCCCATCAATAGCCTTCCCATTTGATGATGCTGGCATTTCTTATATCAGCCCAACAACATCGATTAAGTGAGCATCAACACAAAGTGTTTAAAAGTCAATAGGCATAGAAAATTGAATCCATAAACATATTTAGTGCATTAAAATAGAAAATAGACTTCCTGTAATATAAACGTGAAGAAGTAAGCAGGGTTCAACAATTGCACATAATTTATTTCAAAAGTTTGTGAAAAGTATGAACAATTTGCTCCAAGATAGTATTAACTTTAAAGCATATACATGTTCTGGTGATCTAGTTTCCATAACCCTGTTTTAAGTTGTTTTAAAGGGACCAAAATATGCTACACTCTTGGGTTCCCCTTGGCCTGGAATAGCTCCAGTCACACGTGCTCTTTACCAGGCATAATAACTGAATTTCTGAGGTGATTATATCCTTGTCACTCAAGAAGGAATATATTTATTTTGAGCAGAAGAGTCTACCTATCTGGTGGCTTGAAAAAAGAGCTATAGAAAAAGCTAAGCTGGTGAATCAGGAGGACTTAGGCCAATTTGAAATAAGCATTTTTTTTTAGTTTTTAAGCAATTAGACAGAATCAGGTAGGATGCAGTTGCTACTTAACAGGTGTTAGCAAGTTTCTGTAGGGCATTTACAATGTGCTCAAGTATAAAGGGCAACGACTTATTAGGTTGGAAGAAAGGGGAATGGAAAATGTTTTTTTTGTTGTTATAGTGACAGAAAAATAAATACACATAACACTTAGATATGTGAAACATCTTCAGCAAAGGATCGTTACCTTGTCGTGGTGCTGGAGCTTGAGCACCTCAATGATGCCATGAGCTAAACCGTGAAGGGCCACCCAAGACGGGAAGGTCATGACAGAGAGGTCAGACTAAATGCGATCCCTGGGGAAGGTAATGGCAACCCACCCCAGTATTCTTGCCGTGAAAACTAAATGGATCAGTACAACCAGAGATATGTCGGTATACCATCGGAAGATGAGACCCCCAGGTCGGAAGATGGTCAAAATGCTACTGGGGAGGAACAGAGGATGAGCTCAACTAGCCCCAGACATGATGACGCAGCTAGCTCAAAGCCGAAAGGACGGCTAGCGGCCGACGGTGCTGGTGGTGAACGGCGAATCCGATGTTCTAAGGATCAGCACACCATTGGAACCTGGAATGTAAGATCTATGAGCCAGGGCAAATTGGATGTGGTTATTGGTGAGATGTCAAGATTAAAGATAGACATTCTGGGCGTCAGTGAACTGAAATGGACTGGAATGGGCCACTTCACATCAAATGACCACCAGATCTACTACTGTGGACAAGAGGACCACAGAAGAAATGGAGTAGCCTTCATAATTAATAGTAAAGTGGCTAAAGCAGTGCTTGGATACAACCCAAAAAACGACAGAATGATCTCAATTCGAATTCAGGGCAAGCCATCTAACATCACAGTGATCCAAATATACGCCCCAACTACAAATGCTGAAGAAGCTGAAGTAGAGCAGTTCTATGAGGATCTGCAGCACCTACTGGACAACACGCCTAAAAGAGATGTTATTTTCATCACAGGAGACTGGAATGCTAAGGTGGGCAGTCAAATGACACCTCGAATTACAGGTAAGTATGGCCTGGGAGAACAAAATGAAGCAGGACATAGGCTGATAGAATTTTGCCAAGACAATTCACTCTGCATAACAAACACTCTCTTCCAACAACCTAAGAGACGGCTTTATACATGGACTTCACCAGATGGACAACACCGAAATCAGATTGATTACATCCTTTGCAGCCAAAGGTGGCGGACATCTGTACAGTCGGTAAAAACAAGGCCTGGAGCTGACTGTAGTTCAGATCACGAACTTCTTCTTGCACAATTTAGGATCAGACTCAAGAGATTAGGGAAGACCCACAGATCAGCTAGATATGAGCTCACTAATATTCCGACGGAATATGCAGTGGAGGTGAAGAATAGATTGAAGGGACTGGACTTAGTAGATAGGGTCCTGGAAGAACTCTGGACAGAAGTTGGCAGCATTGTTCAGGAGGCGGCAACAAAATACATCCCAAAGAAAGAGAAAACCAAGAAGGCAAAATGGCTGTCTGCTGAGACACTAGAAGTAGCCCAAGAAAGAAGGAAAGCAAAAGGCAACAGTGATAGGAGATATGCCCAATTAAATGCAAAATTCCAGAGGTTAGCCAGAAGAGATAAGGAATTATTTTTAAACAAGCAATGCGCGGAAGTGGAAGAAGACAATAGAATAGGAAGGACAAGAGACCTCTTCCAGAAAATTAGAAACATTGGAGGTAAATTCCAGGCCAAAATGGGTATGATCAAAAACAAAGATGGCAAGGACCTAACAGAAGAAGAAGAGATCAAGAAAAGGTGGCAAGAATATACAGAAGACCTGTATAGGAAGGATAACAATATCGGGGATAACTTTGACGGTATGGTCAGTGAGCAAGAGCCAGACATCCTGAAGAGTGAGGTTGAGTGGGCCTTAAGAAGCATTGCTAATAACAAGGCAGCAGGAGACGACGGCATCCCAGCTGAACTGTTCAAAATCTTGCAAGATGATGCTGTCAAGGTAATGCATGCTATATGCCAGCAAATGTGGAAAACACAAGAATGGCCATCAGATTGGAAAAAATCAACTTATATCCCCATACCAAAAAAGGGAAACACTAAAGAATGTTCAAACTATCGAACAGTGGCACCCATTTCACATGCCAGTAAGGTAATGCTCAAGATCCTGCAAGGTAGACTTCAGCAGTTCATGGACCGAGAATTGCCAGATGTACAAGCTGGGTTTAGAAAAGGCAGAGGAACTCGGGACCAAATTGCCAATATCCGCTGGATAATGGAAAAAGCCAGGGAGTTTCAGAAAAACATTTATTTCTGTTTTATCGACTATTCTAAAGCCTTTGACTGTGTTGACCATAACAAATTGTGGCAAGTTCTTAGTGGTATGGGGATACCAAGTCATCTTGTCTGCCTCCTGAAGAATCTGTATAATGACCAAGTAGCAACAGTAAGAACAGACCACAGAACAACGGACTGGTTTAAGATTGGGAAAGGAGTATGGCAGGGCTGTATACTCTCACCCTACCTATTCAACTTGTATGCAGAACACATCATGCGACAAGCTGGGCTTGAGGAATCCAAGGCTGGAGTTAAAATTGCTGGAAGAAACATTAACAATCTCAGATATGCAGATGATACCACTTTGATGGCTGAAAGTGAAGAGGAACTGAGGAGCCTTATGATGAAGGTGAAAGAAGAAAGTGCAAAAGCTGGCTTGCAGCTAAACCTCAAAAAAACCAAGATTATGGCAACCAGCTTGATTGATAACTGGCAAATAGAGGGAGAAAATGTAGAAGCAGTGAAAGACTTTGTATTCCTAGGTGCAAAGATTACTGCAGATGCTGACTGCAGTCAGGAAATCAGAAGACGCTTAATCCTTGGGAGAAGAGCAATGACAAATCTCGAGAAAATAGTTAAGAGCAGAGACATCACACTGACAACAAAGGCCCGCATAGTTAAAGCAATGGTGTTCTCCGTAGTAACATATGGCTGCGAGAGCTGGACCATAAGGAAGGCTGAGAGAAGGAAGATCGATGCTTTTGAACTGTGGTGTTGGAGGAAAATTCTGAGAGTGCCTTGGACTGCAAGAAGATCAAACCAGTCCATCCTCCAGGAAATAAAGCCAGACTGCTCACTTGAGGGAATGATATTAAAGGCAAAACTGAAATACTTTGGCCACATAATGAGAAGACAGGACACCCTGGAGAAGATGCTGATGCTAGGGAGAGTGGAGGGCAAAAGGAAGAGGGGCCGACCAAGGGCAAGGTGGATGGATGATATTCTAGAGGTGACGGACTCGTCCCTGGGGGAGCTGGGGGTGTTGACGACCGACAGGAAGCTCTGGCGTGGGCTGGTCCATGAAGTCACGAAGAGTCGGAAACAACTAAACGAATAAACAACAACAATGTGAAACATGCTTTCAATGAAGGCTAGAATGTTAAGCAGAGAACTTTCTTCAGGCATCACTGGAAAAACCTATACCAAGACAAGAACAGGAGGCAGGCACCACGATCAGGAGCTTCATCCCTAAGCACACAGCAGAAGCATACGTAACTCTCCCCATTGTGACGTACAGTCAGTGGTAGATCCTCCCCACTGACCCTTGTCAGACACTGTGATTATCTCCAGACAATGAATTTTATGTGCAGATCATAAATAAGAATTTCAAAGATTAGATGAACATGTACACACATTTTGAGCTGCCCCTCAGATGAATAAACCATTACAATATACTGTATTATGATATCAGTTAGAAGAAGTCCAATTCAAGGTCAAGGCCAGCCTTCCTAATTCAGATTAAATATTAATATGTGGTTTGTGGGGGGTTTTTTTTGTCATGAGGATAATGAAAGCTACTTGATCATTACTTTATCAATGGAAAGTTTTAACACATTTTCAGTAAATATATTTTGGACTTTAGTTTTTAGGTACTTATTTAAAAATTACTTACCAAGAAATATAACCCTTTCACTACAGTGTTATCTTATTGAGACTGAACATGTTTAATAGAAATTTGAGTCAGATGAACTACAAAGCCAGAACTGAACCAATAATTTGGACAGATATTTAAATGTCCCAGAAGAATTAGGACAAACCAGCTTGGATCTTATCCACATCTTGACCTTCATGAAGCTCTAATCCTAATTGATCCAACTCTCTAGAGTTTGGGGATATTGTGGCAATATGTTTAGAGACAGAAATCCCAACAGTGGTGGAATTTCAGTGCCAGGCAAATGTCCCTTCAGTTCAAATCCTTGCAGTAAAAGGTTGGAAGGTCAGGAGTCTCTGACTCTTCTTCCAGAAGTCCCCTGGAACTGTCCCATTTTAGCACCAGCTTCTTGATATGGTGCAGTTGGATAGTACAGGTAATCCTCGACTTACAATTGGGACTGGAATTTCTATCGCTAAGCGATACAGTGTAAAGCACGACCACATTGCTTAGTGACAGCAATCCCTGCAATCCCAGTTGCTGTCATTAACTGAATCCCACAGTCGTTAGGCAAAGCAACTTCCTGCCAGCTTCCCACAACCAAAATCAGTGGGGAAGCCAACAAGAAGTTGTAAGTCCCAGGCCAGCAGGCAGGTAAGTGGCTGCTGCTGGGTGGGGGAGGGACTGAGGGGCTGTGCAGGGGTGTGCAAGAGGTGCCACGTGGGTCAGGAAGGATGCAGGTCAGGAAGAATGCACAGGGTGTGCAAGAGGTGCCACATGGGGCAGGGAGGGTGTGTGTGGGTGAAATGCAGGCTGGGAACAGTGCGTGGGGTGCAGCGGGTGTGGCATGGGTTGGGAAGGGTGTGTAAGTGGCAGTGCAGTGCGATTGCAGAGAGGCTGGGGAGGGTACAAGGATGGGGGAGACTTCCCCAGAGACTTGAGACCTTCCCTGTCAGTTTCCCCACTGACTTTCTGGGGAAGCCAGCAGAGAAGGTTGCAAATGGTGATCACATGATCGCAGGATTCTTGGCAACCAGTCATAAGGGCAAATGGGTTTTGATCACAATCATGTGATTGAGGGGGCACTGCAATAGCTGTAACTTTGGGGGCCGGTCATAAGTCCCTTCGTTCAGCACCATTGTAGCTTTGAATGGTTGCTGAACAAATGGTCATAAGTTGAGGTCTACCTGTAGTTTCTGCTGTCACCATTTATCTGCCTATAACAGGAAATTAATTATATGGTTATATGTGCAAGTGTGTACATGCACACACACACACAAACACATATATAGGTTTGTGTCTTCAAGTCAGTTTTTGACTCCTGGCAACTGCTTGGACTAGTCCCTGCAATTTTCTTGGCAAGATTTTGGAAGTGGTTTGCCATTGCCTGCTTCCCAGGGCTGAGAGAAAGTGATGGGTCCAAGGTCACCCAGCTGGCTTTGTGCCTAAGGCAGGACTAGAACTCGCAGTCTCCTGGTTTCTAGCTGGTTGCCTTAACCACTAGACCAAACTGGATCTCAATATTATTAATACTGAGATATTATTATTATTAATAATAATAATAATAATATAATAAAGTCTGTAGCACCAATTCTCATCCTTTAGCTTTTACAGTGTGTGACTAGGGATATCAGGCCCTCCATTTTCTTTGGGGATATGACCAACTACATAAAAAATAACTGAACTTTATTAAAAAGAAAGAAGAGAATATAGAAATAGTTTTGGAACTTTAAGGAGTCACATGCAAAATGTTGAGTGATAAAATTAAGAGCTGTTAAATTATAGCATGCTTATATCTATAACACGCAGCTTCACTGCATTGAAGAAAGGGCACCATCATTTCTTATCATTATTATTACCCATTTCTTTTAAATACACTCCCCACCAACCCCAATTTGGCTGAAATATCAAGCAAATATGCCTCACCAAAGGAGGTATTACTTCAAATGTCAACAAAATCTATCTCCCAAATAACCAGAAAGTATAGCACTACTTTGGACCATTTTGACAACAACTATAATTTTGGGTCCATCTTAAGTCTGGTTTGCCTGCAAATTTCTCCCATTCTACTGATTAACAAATAAAATTTAGTATGTTTTGTCTGTGCTAGACAATGGGAAAAACAAAGCTTACATTTAATGAATCTTGCTCTGGAGTTCGTCATCATTTTTAAAAAGGTCAGTAAGTACTTTGCTCCATATCAAATTAGGTCATTTCAAGTGCTCTGGACCAGATCTCAGAACTGAGTCCTGCATACACATCTTGATGCCCAAGATAAGTGATTTTAAAACAACAACAACAACAACTTTAAGGGGGAAAAGTTATATGGTGTGACTATCAGCTTTTATTTTAATATAAATACCTGGTGACAATACTATTGTAAAAAATCAGGTAAAGTCTGGTGACAAAGAATGTAGCATAGAGGGATACCAGAACATTCCTTATACAAATGAGAAAGATTTACTAACCCTCTTTAAAATATGTTTATTTATTTTTTTATTATTCAAATTTCTATCATCGCCCATTTCCCCCCAAAAAGGGGACTCTGGGCAGTTCCTCAGCAAGACGTAATGCAGGCTGCAGTGGCAGATAATGCTTCTGGCAGCTCAGGAGAGAGAGAGTGCATGGTAACATGTTTTTAGTTGTGTAAGAACAATGATGATGCAGGTGGAAAATAAACCTTCATGATTGATTTTAGCTGTCCAAGAAAACTGCTTAGAAATTTGTCTCTAAACATTCAACAGCATTATTTCATCCTACCACACCTCAGAGTAATGGCCAGACAAAAATAAATAATCAAATAAAAATATTTTGCTTATTGTGTAAAAAGAAACATTTTAGCCTTCATGTGAAAGCACATAGTAAGTTTGATGGTAATTGGCCTTCCTGGCATATGAATAATTGGTTGATTAGAGGTCCTGTTTCTGAATCTCAATCTCAATCTGCTTTTCTGCTATGGGCTGTTTCAAAACAGAATGCTTACCCAATTTTGTCAACAAATCAATTTGAAAAAAATATCATGCTTTGGTGACAATCCCCTCCTTTTGGTATAGCAAGAGAGTGCTTCCTAAAGCATCGGATAAATTGACTCATTGAGAAGATTATTGCCTTCCTAATTTTTTATAGTTTTGGCTTCATCATTTTTAAAGGGAATTTCTCACTGAAGGGTTCCCCACCTGCAAGACTACATAGTTAAACAGATTCCCCAACTATTTAAGGATTGGCACAAGGTTTTTAAAATTCTGTAATTCTTGGCTTTTGTGCAGGAAGACCAGAAGCATTTTCCTTTGTTTTCCTATAGCTGAGATGAAGCCAGGAGACATTCTTGGTAGAAAAGCTAAAAAACTCCAAACCAGACAGACTGGGGATGTCAGGAGGTTCAGCCTATCATAATTACAGGTAGTCCCTGTTTAGCAACCACAATTCATTCTAACAAAATAGTCACTAAGCAAAATGGTCCCTAACTGAACCATGTGGCAGAGAGAAAGAGAGACTGCAAAGATTGGTGGTTGCTGCCATCTCACTTAGATAAAGTTCTCTCACACAGCAATGCCAGCATTAGTTTTACTCTGGCGTGTGTTGTTGTCAGGAGCAGAAATTTGGACATAAGTGCATGCATTGGTTGGAAAATAATTTTATTTACTACTGTTTACTACCATTTATTACTGGTGTATTTGCAAACAGTTACTATTTGAGGTAGCCGCTAAACGAGGACTACTGTACTTTTTATTGGAGAAGGCTTGAAAGAAGGTATCTACCAGGTGAGTGTTTAAATTAGATTTCCTTAACATCAGTTTGTAACTTCCATGTTGTTGGAAATAGGTGATCATTTACCATGGCTTTTCTCTAGATCCGCCTTTCTCAACTTTTTGATCCTGGAGGAACCCTTGAAATATTTTTCAGGCTCATTCAGGCTCAAATATAGGCCACAAGTTACAAAATTATTACATTCATTTCATGCGTAGGCCTGTATATATGCATTAACCATGTTCTTAAACTAAAAATAAAGAATGAAACTGACCTCTTTAATATGAAGTTGCCCAAATTTCAAATATTTTTTTAAATAAATCGTGGTCTCCCAGGGAACCCTTAGAGATCTCTCGTGGAACCCTTGGGTTCCACAAAACCCTGGTTGAGAAACCCTGCTGTAGATATTAGTAGGGCTATTATTATTAAGATAGTGCAATTAGATTACTCATTTAAGATTCAAGATTTCCTTTATTGTGGGCCAAATCAAATGTCTTGATGATACTTAATTTCTTAATTTCTTTAAAGCGTCTTCTATGAAGCTATACCATTTCTTAAAAAGGAATGGGTTGGGTAAAGACGATTTGGAATATTCACTCCACTTTGCCTCTCTTAGCATTGCCCCATTGACTGTGATTCCCAAGGAGCAGACCAGAAGGACGAAGCATATTAACTATGGTCTGTGGGAGGTGATCTGGATTTGCCTTGACAAAGAGCTTTGTGCTTTTTTTTAATGATTCACCTTTTCAAGGTGAAGAGGCAACATATTTGTCCCAATAAGGAACTTTGCACCACCTTACAAGATCAGCCTGTATGTGCAGTAACCACAGAGGGCTCAGAAGAGAAGCAAAACAACGTGGTTGCTTTGCTTTTAGAACCGAGGGAGCTATGTTGCTTCATAAAGCAGCGTCAAGCCATCTTTGAAATGAAGCACTGCAATGAGGATTATCACAGCTATAATTAATTAGTCACACAAATTCCCCATAAGGTCATAACGAATAATCACCCCAGTTGAATTAATGTGAGAGATTCCTGATCACATAATATGCTTGGTGCTAATTCACATCTATTTTACTTTATTCTGTTTAGCCATGAGCCATAACAAAATGTTCTAAACACTGTAGTTAATTAAATTGCATTCAGAAAATGGAGAATGAATGGTATTTTTACAAGATCCTAAGACAAGCAAGGAGGCAACAGGACTTTCCTGTGCCTTCTGCTCATATCAGTCTTCTGAGAATCTGGAGACTCTCTGAAAAGGTAGGGGATATAATATGGATGTCAGGGTGGAAGGCAGATTTGCAGAAAGCATGGGAAGAGTCTTGCATGAGCGGAAATGTTTTCTGCAAGATGACTTTTGGATCCAAGCCAAACTTCTTCAGCAAAGGTTATCAGTCACTGCTGAATGTAAATTGTATTTAATGGAGAAACTGTCAACATTCATGGGGAGTATTGACAATCTCTCTCTCTCTTCCACACACACACAAACACACATTCATTAGAAAAGTTCTAATAGGATCTCTAGTTCTGTAGCTATGAATTGTAAACTGCCAAATATCATGTACTTAGTTAATTCTGTTTAACCAGTATTTTAAAGCAGATGGTAGTGCCAAAATGTACAAGATTCAATCTTAATACTAAATCTTAGCCTTCCATGACATAGGGCCAGGCCTCTTTCTCTTATTTACAGATCTAGTAGAGAGGTGACTGACATATGATTGAAGCTGGCCTTGACCTTGGGACTCCTGGTCCTACTCCAACAAATTTAACCACTATACTGCACATATTACATGGCAACAAATTAAGAAATAGGAAACTGCAGCAGTATAGGAATAACTTTTAGAAGATTTTTTTTCTTTGGGTTATCACGTGGATACTGAGAATCCTAAAACAGAGCTGCTTGTGTTTTACAGACACTGTAAAAAGAGGTTCAAGACCAATCTGTCTCTTACTTCCCAGAGTCACATGTTGAACTCAGGGTAGAGTATGACTTAACCAAGGCCACAGTAAGGTATTTTCACATAGATTTTTCATGTTTCAAGGTAGGAGTCTAGCAAATCATTTAAACACTTCAATTGTTCAAAAGAGCTTTATCTCTAGTTCCTTAATTCGCATGTCTGGCCAAATATGGATGGAAGAGTTTAGTTTGCTGGGCCTTTGTTGGTATTCTCAAATGAAAATAATAAAATGAAGGAACTACTTAGTGCTGTAGATAACCTTTAGCTTCACTGGCAAAACCAATACACTCCTGGATTTTCAAGATAGGTTCAATACTTGGCAGAAAGGACAGTCAATTATACCTTTTTGTTAACATTCATAGTTCCTTATATTTATGGGAGAAAAAGTCCCAAAAGCAGTCTTCAAAGAGACAGAGAAAGACCTTTGACATACCTTCACTACAAGGGTGATGCGTATGCTGTTCCATGTCAAGCTGTGGCCTGTAAAAGAGCGATCTTCAGCATAATTCAATATCACTTCATATGTTTGCTTTCTGTAAACCTTTGCCCAGTGCAAATGATGGGCAAGCGCAAGAGTTGTGCCTGAATGATTCTCAAAGTTCTGCACTCTGTTTGCAGGCCTAAACAATGAAAGAAGAAAGGCAAACACTTCCACTGAATTTCCCTGGGATAAATGCTTCAACAATTTCTCATGGATGTAATCATTGCCACTAATACCCTGTTTCTTTTTTCCTCTAAGGTTGATTGATTATTTACTTTGTGGATTCCATTGTGTGCAGCAGCAGCAGCAACTATAATGGCCAATGTTTGTCATCCTTCACAATGTCATCCCAGAATGTGGTGGAAAAGGTTCCAGAACAACATTCAAAATGACCTTTTTTGATGGCACTTAGACATAGGACAATTGCAAATATCAGAAACGTATCTTCTGCGAAATTTTCCCTTGCCTCTGCTTCTGCTTTGCCTATGTTGCCACCCCAGTGGTGCCTATAATCCCAGGAGCTAGAAAAGTAGCAAGGAGGTACAAAAAGTAGTTTTTCTCAGCAACTGGCTAACCAGCTACACTATGCTGGCCAAACCAGATGCATAACATTATCCCTCTGAAAGCTCAGACACTTTCACAAACAATTTCCTGAAGGATTTAAAATCAGCCTGGAGAGATTTTGTACAGCCATCTCTGAGCTGCAATTATTGGATGAAAACCAAATAAGCATTTTCTATGCTTAGGTAGTCAAGGAGAAGTTCTTCTCACACAGCACATGGGGCTTTTGACGCAACCATTAAACTAATGAACATTTGCTTCGTCTTTTAAAAAATCACCCCATGGCTCTGGGGCAGGGTTCGGGGTAATGAGGAAGGGTTAGTTTGTTTCCTACCAGAAGAAAATGGCAAATTCTTCTATTAGAGTATAAAGTTGTCAGAGATGATAGAAAAAGCATTCATCATATCTATTCAGGTCCTTCAAAGGGTGAAAGACAGACCACTTTGGAAAGCCATTTCTGTAAAGCTGAACGTGCTACCATCTTTTGAAGTACAGAATACTGTATCAATTACACATAGGCAACAAGGTTGACACTGATGCCAGTGGAAATAATGCAGTTGAGGCAGTTCACTCAAAGCTGTTTGAACTGCCACTTCTAATAGCCCTTCAAGATAGTTGGTCCATGTTCTTGCCTTGGGTGCTCTGTCTTCCCAATCATTCTAACAAAAATGTAAGACTCTTGAATTATACTTGGCAACCCTGGAATAACTTAAGACAACAGGCAACACCTTAGATTTTCATAGGATTTATGCAGACAAGGCAGATTTCAATTCAAAAGCCTTTCAGGAAGGGTCCATGTTGTGTCATGTCTTAGAGAAAAAAGTGGCATTGATCACAGAGGAAGCTGGAGAAGATGTTATTTATTTATTTATTTCTAACTCTTCCACTCTGAGGGTTTTTTAAACATTCAGTCCGAAAAATGCCAAATATGCGAAACCTGCTGATGGTTTATCTCATTTTGCCTTCCTTTTCTAATTCAGCTCTTAGAGGAGAAGCAGTGAAACCTCTGAATTATTGATCAGCTGTCAGAGATGAGTTTTCTGTTCAGCTCCTTGGATGCTTCAGCCTTTCTTGGACTGAAAACAAAATCTATACTTGAAATAATGCAATGATACTATCCTGGCCATTTGAAGTATCAAATGATGAATGCTTGTGATGTCAAAATTGCTATGAGAATTATCTTTATTTTATAAGGAGGAGTGGTGGTGCAGGACTGTAAATGTTGCCTTCTTCTTTCTCCTTCCCCACTTCCCACCTCCACAACTTTCAGGGAAATTGGTTAAACTTTAAGGCATGTTTCATTGGGATGGGAGTGGTGGTAGTGGAAGAAATTGCTTTGCTTCTCGTTTAATCCAAGCAGAATGTAATTCCTGAAGTCCTCTTTAGATATGCTAGAGATGATGTGAGCGAGGTCTGAATGGGAACTGGGTATATAACAAATCAGGCTTTTAGTCATTTTCAAATACCTCAGATTGGGGGTTTCATAGACCTAATTCTGCAAACTTTGGATGGAATGGACAAAATCTGTCCATAAACCTTATAAAATGCTTAACTGCCATTTCCCCCCTTTTTTAAAATTAACTACTGCAAATACAAACAAAACAAAGAAAATGAATGCACACAATTACGAAAGAAGAAAAAGAAAGAAAGCTAAAAAAAGACACAAGAAACATGCAGGGCATATACTCAGAAATACATACTTATATAAAGTTGCACAATAAACATTTCAGTAAATGAAAGCCATAATTTGTCACAGTCATCCATAGCTAATGTATATTATTCAATTCTGCAGATCACTGAATAGCTGGAGCCATATGTTTGTCCTTCCAGTGCTGAACGATCCATCTTTTGGCTGGAAGTAAGCTACAGAAAATCTACTTTCATCATCCAGATGACAGCTCCTATGTGATAGAGATAAACCTCAGACGAATGTAAACACCTGAAAATATTAAATCTCAAAGTTGAGTTAATGCATACAATAACTTCTTCCTCAAGTGGAACAATTGCTGGACACTGTAGAAACCTATATTTAAATAAAGCATTAATTTCACTGCATCTCCAACAACATAACATTTACTCAGGCCTTTTCTATATAAACGCAATGAGATATTAAACTTCAGTCTCCCATCTCCCCAAATTTTAATGGTGAGGCTAATAGGCCAGCTTTCAGAGGTATGTACTATATTCCAGTTGAGCCACATGTAAAATGCACTCTGCATGCAGAAAGAGCAGGATTGCGCTCAGAGTATTATCTCAATGAGGCAATGATGTGCAGCAGTAGTATATTATTCCTTCATCTCCATACATTGCCGTAGTATATCATGAGATGACCCGGACAACACAGCACTAATTAATACTTGCACAGCCTTAGAGGAGCTGCTGTTGTTACAACGAAACATGTTACATAGTGTAATTTATCTGCAGTAGTGTGCATTATAGGGAAAGAGCGATTCTTATTTAACTTCATTTTATTACAGTCACTAAACCAGCACTACCGAAAGTGTACACATTAAATCCTTAAAAGAAAAGAAATAAAATAGAAGTAATATGACTAAAGGACTAAGAATTGTGACAACCCAGTGACTGCATTCAGCACTGAGCAAGCATTAATCTTTGAGAGTAACCAACTACAGCATAAAACTTAGCAACCTTATATAGTATGTGTAATGGACATTTTTATCTGCTAACAGATAACATACTTAAAAGTTGTCAGTGTAGCCCAGACATTCAGTCACAATGGGGACAGCAAGAGCAGTCCTATTGTTACTGCAATAAGAACAATATAGAAAGAAGTGGGCTGAATGAATCGGACTTCCGGGGAAGAAATGGTGAACTGAATACGGCCCCACTGAAAGCGGAGCCAATGACCGCAGTGGAATGAAGAGCTGGAATGAAAAGCCCACCCTTTGCGATTCTGCTCTGGACAAGAAGAGGACTGGGATCACCCACAAGGACTCCAGACAGCTGCTCCAGGTTTAGAGTGCTGGGGGACAAGGGAGTGCCATTGTAGCCCACACTGCAATTTGGCGCCTTTAAAAAGGACACTGGGTTTGCATGCTTTCTTTCTTAATCACCTTTGGAAATTGCTTGTTAACTGCTTTTTGGAACCTTCGCAGTGGCAGGTTTTACTACACTGGGTAAGTTTCCTTCAATGTTTAGCGAAAGAAGTTGTATGCAAGTTTAATTTGGGGGGGGGGAATAAACAGCAAAAGGGCGATTAGCATGTTGATTTTGAAAAGTTATAAACAGACTAAGGGTCCAGTATATTTGAAATAAGCAGGGATTAACACCAGTCAAACAAGCAGAAAACAATACCCTAATCAAGGAACCACCAAGGAGACAACCATGTGGACAAATAATCAAGCAGAAAACAATACCCTAATCAAGGAACTACCAAGGAGACAACCACGTGGACAAACAATCAAGCGGAAGACAATGCCCTAATCAAGGAACTGCCAAGGAGACAACCAAGTGGACAAACAATCAAGCAGAAAACAATACCCTAATCAAGGAACAACACCCCCACCAACACTGGCAGGGCAAGCTACTGTATATACACAGGGAACAAACCACACACTCACCAGCATTGATGATGTAACCTGGTTGGGTAATGAAATGTCTGCAAGCACGCAACCAAGCTGAGAGAGCACCAGGGACTCCACAGTTCAACCTTGAGCTACATATATTCTCTTGTATTGTATCAGACATGTATTGTAATTAACAGTTTTACTCTATGCCTGTCTATGTGTTCCCATTAGATTATTGTTATTTAACTTGAAATTTGATAAAACAGACATGTTATCCTCTCTATCTGAGAATTTTATTTTTAAAAAATGGATCTCAGAGTACTATTACAATTGGCTTTTAATCTTTGGATTCATGGGTAGCCTTATTAGTTTCACTGGTACTCGATATCTTCAGTATTTTGAAGATAATTTTATTAAAACTACTGTTGCATCTTTTCTCTTGACTCTGCAATTATTGCTTGCAACTCCAAGCAATTTGGGACATATTGCTTACTCTATGTAAATGCAAGACTACTTATCCACACTTCTAATTAATCAGTCTTGTACTTTTAGCTCCTGGTCACTCAACTTAAACACATTTGTTTATGTTTCCCTGAAGTCCTTTCCTTTGTTTTCAGGATGATGTATGATCTGTCATTCAATTTTGGTGGAAATGTTCAGGTCCTCCAAACATTAAAAGACTCAGGAAAAAAAAAAGATATTCCAAAATTTCCCACATTATAAGCTCAATCATTAATCATGTTCAGATCAAGGCGTGAAGGTTTATCTCATGATACAGTGTTCATGGCACATCAATACCTTCCTTAGAGCACATGCTTATTACTGATACCTATTGCACTGGATGTTAGTTTGTTAATTAAAATCCTGAAGTATCATCTCAGAATCCACCGGTGTCAGCAGATTTTGTTTTCCCCTCCAAGCAACATCTTGAGTATAAGGAAGCAACCAAACAGATCTCCATCACTCGGAGTGCTGTCAGTTGTCTAACCATTCAACACTAAAGTTTATAGCAACAAGGTAACGATCTGGAAAAATTAGTTGCTGCATTACATTACCCAACTTCCTTCACTTAGTTGTAGTCCATTAAACCGATGAACCTGTTGGGGTTCACTTTCAGTGTCTCTGTGCAAGAAGAAGTCAGGAAAAAGATGGATTGTGGAAACCACAAATAGCAAGATGAAATTCCTCTAACAAAGAAAGCTGTAATACTGACAAGACTACTGCAGCCACAAAAAGGCATAGCAGCTGTGTACAGATTATATTCATGTCAGCATAGCACATTTTTGGTGTGTAAAGTTTTTGGATATTTTCAAGGAGCTACTTTTCTCCAGCATGTGTCTATCTTCCTTATAAAGTGGGCTTTTTTTCCCTGCAGAATGCCTGCCTGGCTGCTAAGGAATTGTATCAAGAAAGGTGTTTTTGGGAGAAAAGTTCTGTCCAAGATAAAAGGACCAGGTCTAACAGCAGAGATTCAGGAAGTGGAGGAAGAGTTAAAATGGGATATCAAAACCCTTCATCTCCTCAGACCTATCCTTGGGGGTATCACTCTCAACATTTGCTCCATTCCTTGTGCCAGGTATATGATAGGAAAGTTGCCTAGATTGATTGGTTGATTGATTGATTGGTTGACTGGTTGATTATGTGCCATCAAGTCATTTTCAACTCCTAGCAATCACATAGATAGGTTTTCTCTATGACAATCTGTCCCAAGCCTGTTCTTTTAAGACTCCCAATGGTGCACTCATTGCCAGTGTAACTGAGTCCATCCATCTTGTTGCTGGTCATGCTCTTCTTCTCTTTTCTTCCACCTTTCCCAGCATTAGAGCCTTCTCCAGAGAACTGGGTCTTTGCCTAATGTGTCCAAAGTAAGATAATTTGAGCCTGGCCATTTGTGCTTTGAGTGAGAGTTCTGGGTTGATTTGTCCAATGATCCATCTGTTTGTTTTCTTGGTATTCCCAGGAGTCTTCTCCAACACCAAAGTTCAAAGGCATCAATACTCTTCCTATCCTGCTTCTTCAAAGTCCAACTTTTGCTTCCATAGAGTATCACAGGGAATACCATGGCTTGCACAATTCTGGTATTTTGCCTAGATATGTATTTAGGAATAGTCATGCAAGGAAATATATATATTGGAAACACTGCTTTATTCCTTCTTAACTGAGGTTTCTCTCATTAGGCACCCCAGATTTTCAGTCACAGAACTTTCCAGCAAGAGGGATAGTCCATTAATCTTTCTCTTCCTTTTTGTCAACATACTGTATTTTTTACTGTCTTTTAATTTACCTGTTTTATGCACTATGATGGTTCTCTCTCTCTCTCATTCAACTGTTGACACCCACTCTGAGTAATATTTTTAGTGGAAAAATAAAATATATCCCAAACAAACAAACAAACAAACAAACAAAGTCATGACTTGGACTTCTTTTGCACTGTATCCCTACATATTTATACTTCCTTGTTTGATAGGAAACTTTTTCAAAGGCTTCAGCTCCTCCATTGTTTTATTGCCCTGCTAGAAATGCTGCCAAAGGAATAAAAGAAAAAACAAATTCAGTCTGAGAATAGCATATTCTCCTAGATGAAAGAAAAATACATTTTTTTCTGAGGACCAGGTTTCATTCAGGATGACAACACTTTTATAGCTTTCTCACTGACACCTGTAGTGATTTTTAATGAAGAGTTACTGTAAAATTGGCACATTTCTTTGCTGAATTTCAGCACTTGTGGCTCTGCTCCTTTTCCAACTTCTGTATCACATACACAAGTGCAACTCCTTCCTAGGTGACAAAACCTACTAGAGGGAATCAAGGGAAATTATCCCAGATTTGTGGACTCTTTGAAAACACTGATTTTGTTAGAAACCAAGAATGAAATACTGTGCCACTCTTTGTCTCCTGCAACCTTCACACTTGAACTGACCTTTTCTTCACTTTAAATGATAATTGCAGAATATGTTCAATAATACATGTTGGTGAAAACAATTTCGCATCATGGTGAGAATATAACGAAGGGAAAAGTCTGCCCGTCAATGGCCTGCTTGTGTTTCAGAAGGCATAGCAGTAGGACTTTTCTCATCTCAAGAGGCTGAGTGAATAAACAAACTACTGTATGTCATGATCTACTCTGAAGAACGCAAGCTAGAGATCAAATTAAAATTCATATAATACAAAGTTATAGATGCTTCTGAGCAATAGTAAAAAGTCTTTAGACCATGTTTTCCCCATATTTTTTCTGTCTCTCTTCTTCCTTTTAACTGTAAAACCAGAAAAAGGAATTAGCAGAATGAAAAATGATCACATTATTGAAGGAGGCATGACCTGCATGCGCCCAAGGTTTTTGACATTGCCCTCCTGTTCCTTCCGGCAGCCAATGAAAATAATTATGTTCAAATTAAACCATGGCTTTAGCATTTGGTAAGATGGAGGAGGGCAGAGGAGCTTGAGCAGAGAATCAACATATGCACTGCAAAGTGAATAATTCAATTTTGACTCTGAGCCTGTTCATTTCCTGTTTTGGCCCTGCCCACTTTCCTCATTGATCCAGATATAGACTGTTCCAGAAAGAAAACATTAAACCATCAAAGACTGTGTACACAGGCTGTAAGTGATAAAATATGTAAAGCACAACGTTTAATAAATGCTAGTGATATGAAAGGGGAAGTGTGAGGGAAACACACACTACAGCAGAACATCTGTTCCACACCAGCTTCTGCCATAAAAGTTCATTTTTAACCCATAACTATTTTTCTGTGGATTGAGGGTGTCAATCAGTTTACCAAAGGAACCGCAGTTATATTTCGTTTATAATTATACTAGCGGAACACAAACTTACAGGCTTGTTATTGTAAAATTAAGCTTCACTTCTCCATGGAAACAGCCTAGTTTACAGATAATGCAAATGAAGGTGGAAAATGGGAGAAGGACCAAAATGAGCATCTGAAATGAATTCTCTAAATATATAAAATGCTTTTGCCCATATACAGAACAAAAGGATTTATATTAAAATAAATGTTAATCCATATGCCATTATATTTCTTCAGTGAAGGATCGTTACCTTGTCGTGGTGCTGGAGCTTGAGCACCTCAATGATGCCATGAGCTAAACCGTGAAAGGCCACCCAAGACGGGAAGGTCATGACAGAGAGGTCAGACTAAATGCGATCCCTGGGGAAGGTAATGGCAACCCACCCCAGTATTCCTGCCGTGAAAACTAAATGGATCAGTACAACCAGAGATATGTCGGTATACCATTGAAAGATGAGACCCCCAGGTCGGAAGATGGTCACAATGCTACTGGGGAGGAACAGAGGATGAGTTCAACTAGCCACAGACGTGATGATGCAGCTAGCTCAAAGCCAAAAGGACGGCTAGCGGCCGACGGTGCTAGTGGTGAACAGCGAATCCAATGTTCTAAGGATCAACACACCATTGGAACCTGGAATGTAAGATCTATGACCCAGGGCAAATTGGATGTGATTATTGGTGAGATGTCAAGATTAAAGATAGACATTTTGGGTATCAGTGAACTGAAATGGACTGGAATGGGCCACTTCACATCAGATGACCACCAGATCTACTACTGTGGACAAGAGGACCACAGAAGAAATGGAGTAGCCTTCATAATTAATAGTAAAGTGGCTAAAGCAGTGCTTGGATACAATCCAAAAAATGACAGAATGATCTCAATTCGAATTCAGGGCAAGCCATCTAACATCACAGTGATCCAAATATACGCCCCAACCACAGATGCTGAAGAAGCTGAAGTAGAGCAGTTCTATGAGGATCTGCAGCACCTACTGGACAACATGCCTAAAAGAGATGTTATTTTCATCACAGGAGACCGGAATGCTAAGGTGGGCAGTCAAATGACACCTGGAATTGCAGGTAAGCATGGGCTGGGAGAACAAAACGAAGCAGGACATAGTCTGATAGAATTTTGCCAAGACAACTCACTCTGCATAACAAACACTCTCTTCCAACAATCTAAGAGATGACTTTATCCATGGACTTCACCAGATGGACAACACCAAAATCAGATTGACTACATCCTTTGCAGCCAAAGGTGGCAGACATCTATATAGTCGGTAAAAACAAGACCTGGAGCTGACTGTAGTACCGATCACGAACTTCTTGCACAATTTAGGATCAGACTCAAGAGATTAGGGAAGACCAACAGATCAGCTAGATATGAGCTCACTAATATTGCTAAGGAATATGCAGTGGAGGTGAAGAATAGATTTAAGGGACTGGACTTAGTAGATAGGGTCCCGGAAGAACTATGGACAGAAGTTCACAACATTGTTCAGGAGGCAGCAACAAAATACATCCCAAAGAAAGAGAAAACCAAGAAGGCAAAGTGGCTGTCTGCTGAGACACTAGAAGTAGCCCAAGAAAGAAGGAAAGCAAAAGGCAACAGTGATAGGGGGAGATATGCCCAATTAAATGCAAAATTCCAGAGGCTAGCCAGAAGAGATAAGGAATTATTTTTAAACAAGCAATGCGCGGAAGTGGAAGAAGACAATAGAATAGGAAGGACAAGAGTCCTCTTCCAGTAAATTAGAAACACCGGAGGTAAATTCCAGGCCAAAATGGTTATGATCAAAAACAAAGATGGCAAGGACCTAACAGAAGAAGAAGAGATCAAGAAAAGGTGGCAAGAATATATGGAAGACCTGTATAGGAAGGATAACAATATCGGGGATTGCTTTGATGGTGTGGTCAGTGAGCTGGAGCCAGACATCCTGAAGAGTGAGGTTGAATAGGCCTTAAGAAGCATTGCTAATAACAAGGCAGCAGGAGATGACAGCATCCCAGCTGAACTGTTCAAAATCTTGCAAGATGATGCTGTCAAGGTAATGCATGCTATATGCCAGCAAATGTGGAAAACACAAGAATGGCCATCAGATTGGAAAAAATCAACTTATATCCCCATAGCAAAAAAGGGAAACACTAAAGAATGTTCAAACTATCGAACGGTGGCACTCATTTCACATGCCAGTAAGGTAATGCTCAAGATCCTGCAAGGTAGACTTCAGCAATTCATGGAGCGAGAATTGCCAGATGTACAAGCTGGGTTTAGAAAAGGCAGAGGAACTTGGGACCAAATTGCCAATATCCGCTGGATAATGGAAAAAGCCAGGGAGTTTCAGAAAAAGATCTATTTCTGTTTTATTGACTATTCTAAAGCCTTTGACTGTGTGGACCATAACAAATTGTGGCAAGCTCTCAGTGGTATTGAGATACCAAGTCATCTTGTCTGCTTCCTGAAGAATCTGTATAACGACCAAGTAGCAACAGTAAGAACAGACCACGGAACAACGGACTGGTTTAAGATTGGGAAAGGAGTACGGCAGGGCTGTATACTCTCACCCTACCTATTCAACTTGTACGCAGAACACACCATGCGACAAGCTCGGGTTGAGGAATCCAAGGCTGGAGTTAAAATCGCTGGAAGAAACATTAACAATCTCAGATATGCAGATGATACCACTTTGATGGCTGAAAGCGAAGAGGAACTGAGGAGCCTTATGATGAAGGTGAAAGAAGAAAGTGCAAAAGCTGGCTTGCAGCTAAACCTCAAAAAAACCAAGATTATGGCAACCAGCTTGATTGATAACTGGCAAATAGAGGGAGAAAATGTAGAAGCAGTGAAAGACTTTGTATTTCTAGGTGCGAAGATTACTGCAGATGCTGACTGCAGTCAGGAAATCAGAAGACGCTTAATCCTTGGGAGAAGAGCAATGACAAATCTCGATAAAATAGTTAAAAGCAGAGACATCACACTGACAACAAAGGTCCGCATAGTTAAAGCAATGGTGTTCCCTGTAGTAACATATGGCTGCGAGAGCTGGACCATAAGGAAGGCTGAGCGAAGGAAGATCGATGCTTTTGAACTGTGGTGTTGGAGGAAAATTCTGAGAGTGCCTTGGACTGCAAGAAGATCAAAGCAGTCCATCCTCCAGGAAATAAAGCCAGACTGCTCACTTGAGGGAATGATATTAAAGGCAAAACTGAAATACTTTGGCCACATAATGAGAAGACAGGACACCCTGGAGAAGAAGATGATGCTAGGGAGAGTGGAAGGCAAAAGGAAGAGGAGCCGACCAAGGGCAAGATGGATGGATGATATTCTAGAGGTGATGGACTCATCCCTGGGGGAGCTGGGGGTGTTGACGACCAACAGGAAGCTCTGGTGTGGGCTGGTCCATGAAGTCACAAAGAGTCGGAAGCAACTAAATGAATAAACAACACATGCCATTGTGTTTACTCTCTTGTTTTAAGGATTGGGCGTAAATGGAAATTACAACTGGGGAACAATTCATGTAGCACTTGTTGGAATTAAATCAAGAATGGTACATTGTAGTTATATATCCAATTCTGGATGCTGGCCAATGTACATTAGTATAATATATTTACCAAAGCACCTGTAATCAAAACCGTAGGCATAGCTACTATTTCCAGATTCCTCAAACACAGACAGGCTTTTGCTGAGCAAATATGTTCTATACATTAAAATTCAGAGATGCTGTCCAAAATAAATATAATAGGGAACTGACATGTATGTAATATTCATAATATGCTTTAAGTTACTAATAGGTAAATACAAAGGTCAGCTATTCAGATATTTTCTATCTATAATTTTAATTTACATTGGTCCTCCACTTTAATGTTGGTATTTAAAAGTGTTATCCAGAATAAACCTTGTTCTCTTATAATTGCACAGTTTCAAATTTTGTTAGAGCCTATCTTGTTACTTTTCTTAAGAAGATTAGTGGGCACTCTTCACATTGTCCAACTGCTAAAATATCTAAAGCACTAGCTGAATCAAAATATCTGATTCAGCTAGTGCTGATTAAATTTGGCTTAACTCCCACAGAATGTAGGTCTTAAAACTTGAAACTTAAACTTTATTATAGCCAAAAACAAGCAGAGAACACCACAATATAAAAAATTGAAAATATATATCACACGATGAAGTTGGAGAAACATACAAGACCAGTCATGGTATAGTTAAACCTGCCCCAGTGGGTACTAATAACCAAAATAATAAAAAAAGTCAGTTGTAAGAATATAGAATAGGCAAACTAATCCTGAATTAAGATAAAATGGGTAAAATCAAGATTAACTGGAACCATTATAAAAATATTCTATATAAATTATACTAGACAATGGATAAAATAGGAGAATTTAACTTATCCAGTTCATTACAGTGGAACTTATTTCAGAAGTAGTGGCACCTACTACTGAAATACATTAAACTACAGATTAGTTAATCGGCTAGAGATGTGCATTTTTATGTTAAGAAAATGATTGGAAATGTAAACAAATGATTGAATGGAAACATTTGTTTTTCATTCATTTGTATTGGGAAGAAATGGAAACAATGTGAACAGAGAAAGAACAATAACTATGATACAAAGAAAGCAGTAAGTTGATAGATAAAATATGAAGCCTACTTGTTATACATTTGGCAGACTTGATGCCAATAGAATGCCTGACTATTTTGTTCTATTTGGAAGGAAAACCTGGTTTTATAAGCAAGAAAAGGGAAATTATTTTCTCCATTTAAATGAATACAAAACATTTCATTTCATTTCATTTCATTATTTTATTCTGCATGTATATAGCTTATACAGGCCAATAGAATTCATAGGTGTCATAACCTGGGAAATAGTGGGATGTGAAGGCTCTAGTTTTCAGAGGAAAATGAAAGGAACAAAGAATTGGAAAATGAAATAAACGCAACTCAAATGAAAGGAAAACTACATGTACAAAATAAAAACAAATGGGGAATCAAAAGAAATATTTCTGACACCTTTACTTGTGACATACAGGCATGTAAGTACATTGTTCTCAGGCCTAAAAAGTAGAAATTAATATAATGTAATGTAATGTAATTAATGTAATGTAATGTAATAAAATAAACATGCCAAGTATTAAGGCTCAGGCCTGGATCAGGATTCTGTGATGGTTGCCTTATTCCAAAAAAACACAGACTCACCAGCCAGGGCTAAGGATATCTGGTTTATTGAGAATAGAATGCAGACACGGAGAAAGACGGGAATGAGCACATGGCGTGCGAGGTAGCAGTAAATACCCGCGGTGCAGACCTGATCCTTCCCCACCCCCCATTGTCCCAAAGTCCTGACCAACGGTGAACCCGGAGTCTCGATGGGCGATCAGGGAGCGATTCCGGAGTCTCGATGTGCGATCAGGGGGATTAGCGCTGATTACCTCTGTCCTCTTCCTGTGTCCGGAGCAGGTGTGTCCCCCGTGGTAATGCAGAGATGTCAGGGAGATAGGATGATGGCTTCCCGGGTCAGGGCAAAGGTATGGCTCCTTTGTCCTTTATTTGTTTTGTCTTTCAGTGCTTATGGGATTAGCACTGATTCTTTCCTTCCCCTTCCCCTTCACCGGAAAGGCGTGTTCCCCGTTGTGATGTATGTACACATCACAACGGGGGACATGACAGATTCTAACTTCAGGACTCAAAATTGTGTTTGACCCTACAGGCCTGATACCTCTGCTGTTGTCAGACAGCTACCAATCTCATTGGCACGGTACCTGTTCAAAAGAACTTTGCAGTCTTGGCCTCTCTTCTGAATATTTAGGCCCATTAATCCTGGAGAAGGCCAAATCATTAGTAAAAGAAAGAATTAGGGACATTGATCACCACAATGATATTACCATTGCTCCTGAATTCTATCATTAAATTCTAGATAGCTTCAAACCCCCTCCTGCAGGGTATCTATATAATCTAACCTTAAGCAAATATAGATGGGCCTTTTCCAGAGCCTGCTTTGATGCCCTCCCTTTAGCACTGCTGGCAGGAAGATTTCATGGGACTCCTTATTCACAGAGACTTTGCCCTTGTGGATCCAGGGGGGTAGAAATTATTGCCTGTGTCCTCATACAGTGTCCTTTTTTTGATGCCCCAGGACGTGCTCTGATCTCCCCAATCTTCTCTAAATTTGAGGGTCATCCTGATAGATTTTACGCTTATGACTTTTTAAGGGATGCTGACTACGCTCACACACCAGGTGGCCAAATATTTTTTATCAAGTTATACAGTTCCGCAAAACTTTTAATTAGACATATTGTTTCACAGCTTTATTGTTTTTCTTTTTCCTGACAACGAATTGTTGGCTTAAACTATTCTCTTTTTTTGCAGAGGCTGGTCAAAGACCATAATAAAGATATTCATTCATAATACAATATAATATAATAATAAGCTAGATTAATAATAGTAGCAGTATTATTATCAGTAGATGCTCAGCCTGGTTCCAGTCAGAAATTATGCTTTTCCTGTTAAGTGATCTGTCCAGTAACATTTCCCTGTAAGTTGTGAAATATTGTATCATATAATTGGTGTGTAAGAGGTTCTCTTTTACCCCACTACTACTACAGTATTACCCCTCCCCTCCTCCTCCTTCTCTTTTTAATCTACTCACTATTCACTTTATATCTTCTTCTTCATCTATGACTATACATGTAATAAATAACTACATTAAAGCATCCAACCATCTTGGCATTGGTTCAAATATATATGGCACCATTATCCCCTCTCTAAATGATTGCTCCTTCTGTTTAGCTCACAGAACCATCAGTCCCCTGTAAAGATGGATGGCCAGTTCTCTGGGAATATTTTTCAAGTATTCATGAGCCTCAGAGGGATTATCAGAGGGAGCAGTTCAGTGGTTTAAATGTGAATATTGGCCTCACAGATATGCCCTTTTGTTTTACTACACCGTGCTTATCAACTTGTCTCCTTGCACTCATCCTCTTTTGCTGATTTTCTGAAGACAATCCTATGCCATGGAGAATGAAGCATTAATGTAACTCTGAAATTCTTTATCTTCTTTGGACAGCCAACAAATATGTAGCTAAGCAAAGAATTAAGGAAATCAGAAATAATCATTTGAAAAAACAGTCTAACAAGTATCTGATATGTATATAGGCAGAACGTTCAGAGTACCTGATATCAGGCCTCTGAAATTTCCAGTGCTCTGGCGACAACAGATTGACAGAGCACAAAATAGGTGAGAGATACTATATTTCCACTCGACCAACTTTTCGGTTTCTCAAGCTTTCCAAATCAGAGGCGTATGTTTTGAAGGCTTTCCTCAGAATACAAAAACAAGGCCAGGCTTGAATGCTACAATCACTGCCACTTTTTTATATCTGTGTGATGTCACAGTGCATGTGCAAAAGGAGTAGAACTTGAGCCACTGCGGCACAATAGTGTTTTCATCATTCACCCACCTTTGCTTCTTCCATGGACACCTTTGTTCAGAATCTACTTTAAAACAATTTGAGACATTGAAAGACTCTTTTTCCACCATTAAGAAATCTTTGAGGATACCAGCTGACCTTCAGGAGAGGCATATTTACATGTTTGTGAGGCTAGGATGGTATTTTTCAACCTTGGCAAATTTAAAATGTGTGAACTTTAACTGGGAGTTGAAGTCTGCACATCTTAAAAGTTGCCAAGGTTGAAAAACACTGGGCTAGAGAGTCATCAGCTAAATAATGTTTGCCCTTTTTGGGCCAGTACCTGAGTTCAGAACTGATGGTCAATCAAGATTCAGTTGCTGGCTAGTTAACTACTTTGTCCTGTCCTTTCAGGTTCATGCCTCAACCTACAGCCTTTCCCCCTTAATAAAACAAAAACAGAGCAGGGAATAAAAGGGAATTTCTGTGCTGGCATGATGGCAAACATCTGTTCCCTTAAAAATGCTAGGAAGCCAGAATTCTGCATTTAAACTCTTTTCTCAAGCTAGCAGCTGGTAGCAGGATGAAAAAACACAAATGGCCCTTTTATGCAAGGCAGTGAGTGCCACATTTCTGATTAAGGAGTATCAACTCCTGGCTTGAAACAATTTCCTCCAATTCACAGAAAAAATAGGAAAGGTCCAAATGTCTTTGCAGCTGTTAGTCTCCAGTAACAGTGTCATCTGATCACAGGATGCCTTTTCTCATTAGAACACAGAATTGTGCTTTCATCTGGAAGAACCCTTAAACCATGAGCTGTAGGACAGGCTATTTTTTTTTTTTCTGGTGTGCTCATCTGGAGGCTGGGTCCTTCAAATCCTATTCCTCCCCCACTCTTCCATGTCACACCACTGACCAACCTTTTGAATTTCATTCTCCTGAGAGCTGTGAAAGCAAGCAGGGAATGATTGTTGAATTTTTTGAAGGGGGAAGAAAGGGAGAAATCACTTTTGGATTCCCCCCTCTGAAATAAGAGCTCTTTGTCTTCAGATAAAAATCCAGTCAACCATCTAGGCAGGGCCCATTGAATTATAGCTGTGTCAATTAATTAATATTTTTATAGCTCCTTTTGGTCGCCCAAATATTCCACCTGGAACAACAAGGGACATATTTCTGCTGCTCCTTGGTGTTTGTTGCCCAAACTACTAATAAATAGAAATAGAAATAGAAATACACACACACACAGTTATGTCTGTAAACTGTGTCCTCTTTGGGTGGGGCATCATAAAATCTAGTTTGGTAAAAGTAGCATGTCTGTTTACAGTAAGCTAATAAAATAGAAAGTGAGGTTTATTCATTGCTAAAGTACCACTAAAAGAAATGTAATAGGCATAGGCATTTGAAAGAGAGATCTAAGCTGTAATATACAGTATGTCTTAAAATCACATATATATTTCTCATCCCACACACACATATGTATACAGACACATGGCACATAAGATAAAATCCTAGAAACATTTTCACTTCTGTAAACATTCAAAATGTGGGATGTGTGTTAAACATAAGTAACACACAGGTCAACACTGAGGTTATTTGAGTGGTCTTTTATCTTTCCCCATTCTGAATGACTGTCTGCTAGAAACTATTATGCATTGGCAGAAATGGAAGGATCTGTTTTTTCAGAGCATATTTAAGTAGTTCATTTCCAGTTTTTTACACTGGATTTTCTGATAAACATGATCGTCCACACTAGAATTAAGGAAATTAATTGAGGGTCTCTTTGGCTGTAATTTAAATTGACTTAAAACTGGACTGATGCCTTGGGGTCTTCTAAGTTGTCCAAATCAACTTAGTGAAGCATAGAAATCAATTTCTTGACAGTGTGAAAGGTGTACAAGGTGTTCAGGGGCAATAACTTATTGTAAACTGAAAATGCCTAGATATATATCTCAGATGATTAAATTGAATTTAAACATATCATTACATTATTGTAATAAATATAATATTTTGGGGACTTTTAAGCCACTTAGGGTCATAGGATTGAAGCAGTTTAAAAGTACTTGAAATACATACATATATACATACATACAATAAGATATATGGATACATGGGCCAACTTTAATTAAATATTTGGAGGTCAACTTAATTCATAATGAATGAAACACTCTTACTATATGTGACATTCCTGTGTATCTGTATGTATCCCTAAAAACTACTTTCAGGTACAGGTAAACTGGCCCCAAGTCATCCAGTAAGCTTCTGTGACTGAGGTAGACTAGAACCCAAATCTCCCTGCTCCTAGTCTACCACCATAACCACTTCATCACACTGCCTTTTCTCTCGTATTACAAAGTATATCTTCTTTCTCAGGGTAAATTTTATATATTGGACATTTGTCCTCATGGGCCATTTTGGATTTTGGATTTTATCCACCCTACCAGTCAATAGTTGTTAGGATCCAACTATCTAGTAATTTTTTGTTGTTGTTGTCGTTCATTCATGTCCGATTCTTGGAGACTGCCTGGACAAGTCCCTGCAGTTTTCTTGGCAAGGTTTTCCAGAAGTGGTTTGCCATTGCCTCCTTCCTTGGGCTGAGAGAGAGTGACTGGCCCAAGGTCACCCAGCTGGTTTTCTGCCTCAGCCGGGACCAGAACTCACAGTCTCCCAGTTTCTAGCCTGATACCAAACTGGCTCTATCTAGTAATTACTAGGGAAGAATGGTATACAAAAATATGTCAGCTCTGATTTGATCATGCCAAATTGTGGCAGCTTCCATACTTGAAAAGAGTGAAGATATATTCTTTTACTTGTGGAATTGCAGAGCGCCCATATCTTCAGTTAAACACCTCCCTCAATTCCTGTAGATTTAAAATAATCATTAATTCTACAGAAGTTATCATTTTACATCTGCCAGTTATTTAAATATTTTTAGGAAGAAATTATTCGCAAGGAAGCATTCATTCATATAATGTGGTCATCTGCAACAGCAGCTAAGTTTGAATCCTACACAAGGTGACTTAGATTTGCCTTAGCAACAAGCTTCATGCACTGGAGGTGATGCCATTTTCTTACTCGAATCAGAGAAGCAACTCAGCTGGTCTCACAAAGAAGATGATGTCACTTCAGAGTTACCTCATGATTCTTATCTCAAGGGTTTGTGCCTAAGGCATGACTAGAACTCATGGTCCCCCAGGTTCTAGCCCGATACCTTAACCACTACACCAAACTGGCTCTCAACATATAACTACTGAAATAATAATAATAATAATAATAATAATAATAATAATAATAATAATGTACATAGGAAATGAGCAACTTCTAGGTTGTGCATTTCTGAGAGCAGCATCTACCACAGTCTTAATGAAGTGCTGCTTTTGCTAAACAGTGCAGCTGGAAAACAGTGCTCTGCCATCACGCCCTCTCCCCTATTAAGAAAACAAACAAACGAACAAGATTTCTTATGGTGAGTTTTTTAAATAAGCCACCCACCCCCGACTGTGTACAGCTAGCCTGGATCAGTCTACAGACAGGTTAAATGAAAAGGAGTTCTGGAGGCTTTTCTGCTTGTGAATGGCAAATTATCTCCTTCTGGTGACTTTTGACCTAGTTCAGAAACCCTAGAAGAAAGTATCCTTTGTCCTTTTAACCTGCTCTGTCCCTTGTGCTTAACCTTTTCACCTTTTCCTTCAAATGGTTCTGGCCCAGGTGCCCTGAAACAGATTGGGAGAGATGCAGCTTACTACCCAATTCTTCTGGAGGATAACAATGCCAGAAAAAGACCCGTTCTGTTACAAAAGCCTTAAAAGCAATATCTGAAACTTTGTGGGAGTTCTATAAGAAAGAAGTACAGTACAACTACTTCACTAAGCACATATGCTATTGTTCTATAAATTTCAGTTTTGCCAAACACATATTCGAACTTGATAGAAATATATATTTTATGTGGCTGAAGAGTATCTTTGAAGAGAAATTCAGTGCCTTTATTTCATTTTACACACACACACAAATGTATCTTTTCTTTTTCTATAGAACATGTGTGTATGTATATGAGCACACTTATTCTAAGAAGAAGAAAATATACATTTAGGAATAGATCTCATTAAAGCCATTGGGATTTACCTTTCAATAGGCATGCACAAGATTATACTGTCAAAACTCTCTCATACGGTAGCTATCTAAGGAACAGAAGTGATTTCAACAGGAAATATAAACCCAAACATACACAGTTTCTCTATCTCACACACAGACACAGATACACAGGTATATCTATGTAAGCCAAAATATCCAAAATGCACAATAGCACTTCATCCACAACATGAGAGGTGCTATGGAGAGAGAACATGGAGGTCCTCAAACCCCACATTCGGTCTCCCTTGATAGGAAGTTGATTTTAAAGCTCTTTCACCTTTGGAGCAAAGCTCTGAAAGTGAACTGGCTACATAACAATTTCAAGTCTCAGCCTGAAATCTACAGTAACAAGAAAAATAGTGTATCTGTACCTAATAAAAGGGGAAAAGAGCTTCCAGAAGAAAGAAAAAAGAAATCTTGTGCAGCCCAGGGCAAGGAAAGAATGAGAAAATGAAAGAGCAGCCAGAAAAAGCATCACTATCAAGTTATAAGGATGGCAGGATAGTTATTAATTACTTTTATGAAAGGCTTATCTGGTTAAAAGCATCCAAAGCACTGAGCTATTTCAGGAAAGGAGTAGATTAGTATTTTACTGATAGTCTGTGAGCAGTGGTCTAGAAGTAGTCTACCAAATATTCTGCAGTAAAAGTAAGCCTGAATGCATGAGGAACAGAAAAATTAGGGGAGGGGCCTGTAAAGAGACAGAGACTCCCACTTGTGCCCAAGTGAAGCAAATAATTTCCCTTTAGACCAACCTGTCTGAAGGGGACAGGTTGAGCATTCAAGCTCAGTTCCTTCCTTCTTCAGTGTTCTGGAGAGCTTAATTGATTGTGATGGACTTGTTTTAATTTTTTGTTATCATGTTAGTTGAATGAAAAACAAATGGTTGTTTTGTTACTGCATTTGAGCAGAGTGATAATCATTCTTGTGATAAACTCATCAACCACTAATCTTAAAAGCTAGAACCATTAAAATTAAACTGCAGTCTACTGCATGAAGACATGAGAGAAATGTTTCAGATAATTGGAGCCATTATGGATGGAATAAACATACTAATGCCATCTAGGAAAATTGGCCGATCCTCAGGTGTACTAGATTTTCAGTGATAGTGGCAGTCTCTCAGCTATTCAGCTACAGCAAGGCAAGTCCATAGCAACATCCCTCTTGTGCCATTAGTTATCTGAATAGATCTCATATGTCTGTTGAAAGAGCAACATTGGTTTTTTTGTCTTGTTTGTTTTTTATCTCAGAATTTCTTGTGTTAAAGAAAGCAACAGCAAAGGAACATCTGTGTATCAAGAAGGGATCACAACAGGATGGACAAATGCATTATTATTTTTGTCACTATCATGTTCTTAAACAAAATAATTGCATACACAGAAACAAAACACAACCACTGATCCCAGGAATAGGGACTGCTGAAAATGGAAATGCTATAAACAAGTATTGAAAGTTTGTAGAAATCATCTTCAACTTGGATAATATGTTAAAGGAAAAAAAAAGAAAGAAAGAAATAACAAATAGAAAAATGGGGAAGAAGGCTAGACTCACTGTAGGAAAATCTCAATCTGGATTAGGATGGAAATGTAGGAAAATGTAGGACAGCAGTGGTGATAGATGCAGTGGTGCCAAGTGACAGCAACATCAGGAAGGAGTATGAGAAGCTGGAGAAGTACCAGAGCCTAAAGGAAGAACTAGAGAGGATGTGGAAAGTGAAGGCCAAAGGGGTCCCCGTGGTGGTAGAAGCACTCTGGGCTGTGACTCCTAAACTGGGAGAGTGGCTCCAACAGATCCCAGGAGCAACATCAGAGCTCTCTGTCCAGAAGAGTGCAGTGCTAGGAACAGCTACAATACTGTGCAGAACCCTCAAAATCCCAGGCCTCTGGGGTTGAGGAAGACACATACCACCCACAGGGGTAAGAAGGGAATATATTATATATATAATATTTTTTTCATGACCAAGGAGATTTTATATGAAGAACAGGATGATCTTATGTGTAAAAGAGGTGACTCAGGTGACAAGTTTTTATGGGGCCCCCAAATTGGCGCTTGAGTACTGTTTACAGAAAAAGAAGTTTTCATCTTCATTGAAGGCACAGCTTTTTTCTGGAAATGTAGGTGACTGATGTATTAAGGCTGACAGGATATTTTTTCTCTCTGATAAATCTTCACGGTTGGTAGTGCTGGGTGATTGGATGAATCAGTCAAATAGGTATGCATTGTTTTCAGTTGTTTCTCTTTAAATACCAAATATATTTTCCATTCATAATACATCCAACATTTCTTGATTATGTTTCTGGATATTCAAAGGATATTCTTGCATGCTAATTCTATAGCACCCTTAATAATTCTATATTTCTATATTATAGAAATATAGAAATAATAAATCAAACTGAAATGCAGCACCCTCTCACCACACCTCCTCCTCCTAGACTATTCCAGACAGGCACTGATCTTGTCCAATGAATTTCAGGGCTCATAGGAGAGAAGGAGACTTTGTAAAACTACTTCTGCCCCTCTTTATTTGCTTGGCAGGAGCATCCCATAAGCAGAGTTTGGCTAATTTGGGGATTTGACCTATTTTCTATTACAATTGTCCACATGAATTGGGTTGTTGTTTTCTTTTAAGGATTACAGAAACAAACAATTAAAAGATGCCAGGAAAAAGAAAAATCCAGCAGTCCAGAATATAAGGTTTTGTTAGGATTGACATCTAATTTATTCTATTCCCTGGCAAGTGTGTTCCTGTGGCTGGTTCACAAGGTAACTGCCACTTGCCATTGGATCAAATGCCTATCTCATCTCAAAGTGCTCGGATGGAATCTATAATGGCAATCATTCCTTCTGTGGTGAATAACTGATATAAATTTCAGACTGGCTTTCAGGATCAAAACTTATATATGCATGAGAAAGGATGTGGATCAAAAGGAAGTAGCTGAATTATAGATTTCATGGCACTATCTGATCCTTAAGCAAAATGGAAGTTATTTGAAATAACCAATACATCCATGAGAATTCCTGTGACAAGAGCCCTAATCTGGTATAAGTATTTAATAAATGAGAACTTCGGAGTTAATGGAAAAGAATTATGGCAGAGATAAAATGTTCATGTGGTTATTATGAATGAGCACAGAGCAAAGAATTCGTTTTGAGAGCCCACCCAGGACTTCAGAAATGGATTGCTTCACTTTAGACTGAACCTCATATTGTCTGATGCAGTTCCTGAACTATTAAAGCAGGACTTCATCCATTCTATTGTCTAACCTGGAAGAAACACAAATGGTGTAATTTATTTTGTTTTTTCAGCTGAATTTCAGTAAAACCAAACCTTCTAATGGGATCAGGCTTTCCAAATTTCATCAAAATTGGTGCACAGACTTACAAATTACATTTCTTTCTTTCTTTTTTTAAACTTTGATCTGAATGATTGCTTCTAGTTTTGTTTGCTTTGGAACGGAATGCAATGAAATCTATAATGGCAATCATTCCTTATGTGGTGAATAACTGATAATTTCAGACTGATAAATTATGATTAAAAAAAGAGGGACTGGTTCATAAGGAATAATGATAGCTTTTCTGAGAGTAGAGCTAATTGTCTGGGGGTCAGCAACACAATCAGTTCATTTTTTAAAAGTAATTAGTAAACAAGCCCTTCCACATCAGATACAGAAGGCAAAAGCTAAGTTAGAATTGTCAAAGAAAGCTATATGAAGTCACACTCAGTACGAGATGCTAGGTATACCAGGCCAGATACAGATTTTTCTTTTAAGAATACTGCTTAATGAAGTCATCAAAAACACTTAACAGCTAACCTGAAAATAGGAGAAGATATTTAGGAGAGATCTATGTGGAACAAGTCAGAATAAAAGGAATGTAGTTCTGGTTCTGAGTTGTTCTGCTCACTTGATCACCAGGTATACTCTGAATATTGCTCATTGCTGGAATCCATTACTTTCACCATTGTTCAGCTTCCTGTTTCAACCTTTTTCCTCATCTGAAACTGCAGCACCCCAAATCTGCAAAGATACAAATTAGGGCTGTACTGAAATTGTCTTCCCCAACTACATCTCCACCTTCTGAGTTTGTCTCATTCCAGCACACACTTCTACTGCATGCAGACATAAAATGGTCAGGTCTGTTTACTCATTCTTAACAGAGGTTTCTTGGGTCATATTTTTATAAGACATTAAACTAGAATGATCAACACTTAAGTCATAAAGACAATCTTATAATGCTCATTGCTATGAGATGAAGTGGTACTTTTAGCTTCCCCATAGTTGACACTCTATGGAAGCAAAAGTTGGGCTTTGAAGAAGCAGGATAGGAAAAGTATTGATGCTTTTGAACTTGGTGTTGGAGAAGGCTCCTGAGAATACCATGGACAGCCAATAAAACAAGCCGATTAATCCAAACAAATCAACCCAGATTTCTCACTCAAGACACAAATGACCAGGCTCAAATTATCCTACTTAGGACACATTATGCAAAGACTTAGCTCTCTGGAGAAGACTCTAATGCTGGGAAAGGTGGAAGGAAAGAGAAGAAGAGGATGACCAGCAGCAAGGTGGATGGACTCAGTTACGGTGGTAATGAATGCACCATTGGAAGACCTGAAAAACCAGGTTAGAGACAGATAGTCATGGAGAAAAACTATGTGGTCACTAGGAGTTGAAACATAATACTCAATCCACATAATCAAGCCACCCATCAATCAATAGTAGAATTACATGAGTATCAAATAAATGAATTAAGAAACAGTTCCCGCATCGGTCTGGATGTAAAAGGTATTTTCAGCAGTCATATTCAAATACAGGCACATTAAATACTGGAAAACACTGAAAAATCAGGCAGAAAAATTTAAAAAAATGAAAAAAATATTGTTTTTAATGCATGAGTTAGCACTGAGTAGATGCTGAAAGACTGCTGTATGAATTTGATATGAAGCTGACTTGCCTCTAATAAGTTGTTGAGTTCTTTCAATCAATAAACTTCTAGATCCCTGGTCCATTTGTGGTGGAGAAAACACCACAAATGGACCAGGGAGAAAACAGTCGTAACAAACAAAATGGAGGTTGCACCCCTTTCCTCCCTGTCTTTGGGTTGTAACCAGGGTCAAACCCAGCTCCTCTCTTTGCTTAATTCTGTAAGATCCAAATTGACACTCCTTGCTGTCGCGTCACGCGACCAGTCCTTCGCCCTTCGGTCTATGGGATTCCCTGGGGGGGAATGAGCCAACGATTCCCTCGCAAGGGTGAGGTCGAAAAAACAACGGTAGGCACAGGATTCTTTTGTGTGTGGTGAGTGACGCTACATCTCAGGAGGTTGCTGGTACTGCCTCCTGGTGCCACGCCCCCACCTCCTTTTATTCAGCAGTTCTATCAGGGCGGGGGAGTGAGTACAAAGAGAATAGGGAAATACAAGTCATGCCCTGAGGCTACGTGAGAGACATGCAATCTAGCTGTGCAGTAATGGAGTCAGGTACGTCACAATTCCACCTTTTTTATTTAATTTTGTTCCTCCCCCAGAGGGTCTGAGTCGGGGAGCCAGGGACTCTTCAGTCCAAGGAGACCCATCCCAGCGTCCTCTCTCGGGGGGTAGTGTGACCGGGGGTCCTTTTCCACTTCTGATTCACTATCGGAGGACCATCCCAAGAGTGGTGTTTTCTCCATACCTACAGCAGAGACCAGGTGTTGAACAGCAAGCTTTGTCTCGGATACCTCTGAGTCCAATGTATGAAGTCTCTGCTTTAAGAAGCGGAGAACGCGACCCAGCACACAGGGGCCTATGGTGCATACGAGAATCAATAACAGGAGGGGCCCCAACAGAGCGGACAACAGTGTGGTTAGCCATGGAGAAATGCTAAACATATTTTGATACCATGACATGGATTGTTGGCGCTCCAATTCCCTTGTTTTTAAACGGGAATTGAGCTCTTTCATAGAGTCCAATACTACTCCGGAGTTGTCGGCATAAAAACAGCAGTCTTCCTTTAGAGCAACACACAGTCCCCCTTGTTTGAGGAACAGAAGGTCGAGACCCCTACGATTTTGCAAAACCACTTCGGATAGAGAGGTAAGGGAATCTTGTAGCGCCACAATAGATTGTTCGATGGCGCGAAGGTCAGTGTCAATGATAACGCTAAGGTGACGCAGGTTCTGATCATTGACAACAAGGGCTGACACACCAGTGGCGGCTCCAGCCGCACCTAAGCCCAGTAGGACTGATAAAGTTACAGCAGTCACTACTTCGCGCTTAGCCTTGAGGGGATAATGAGGGGGCTCTAAAATGGAGAGAGGTTCGTCAGGGGAATAGATAGAAATCTTGGGGAGTAGGAGCACCTGAATACAAAAGGCGTTAGTTTGTAACAAGGTATCACCATATACACATGCGGTGAGGCCAGAAGAACATGCCCAAACAGAGTTGTTCCCAGGGATAAAGTATTGCCCTGTCAATCGGGCAGAGATATTACCAGAGGTAGTGTAGAGTACACCGTAGCCACCATGGCCGGTGTGACCGTTGATGTTCAAGCGATTTTTTGGAAGATAGAGGGCACAGTGATCATGAGAAGAATTAAGGCAATATTGAATATAGTTAGCAGGAACACGGCCAAGGCAGCAGCCCTGCCCTATTATAGAGGTGATAGTCAACGTGGTGTTTTGCCAGCGGCAGGAGGCGGCTGAGGTAGAGTTTCGGATAGGGTCAGGAGAACCGACTGCTTCATAGAATGGTGGGGAGGAAGACAAGCAAAGCCAACATCGAGATGTGTTAGAAGCGGTGTGAACAAGGGAAAAGGAGGAGTTAAGAAGAGAGACAAGGGGGTTTTTTTGTTTGGTGAGGGGTTTAAGAAAGGTGGAGTGAATGTCGTCGGCATTGGGCCCAACAGGTGGGGACTGAGGGAGAGTGACCTGTCGTTGAATGTAGAATATGTTGCCGTAATGATACCCGGGCCATCCGGCATATATACGACCTCCCCATTTTACACCTGAGTCCCAGGCATTCCCCTGAGCTTTTCCTGCAGCAGTGAATTGTACAATAACCGGATTACATCTATTCCAACCCCCCTGTCCTGCCGCATTCTTTTTGGTTGCGGTGCACCTAATGTCCTTTCTCAACCGAGTGAGGGTGATGTAATCAGTCTTATATGGAGGGGTCCAGTAGATGTAGCCAGTGGAAACGCAGGACCAAGATTTGCAAAAGTAATCTGCTAAGCCTCCGCAGTCGTGCACGTGATCAGGGCTGGTGTCATGTCCTGGGCACACATATAGGGGATACCTTTTAACGGTGGAGTGGCTGGGCTCTGGGAAGCCGTCCAGCCTCCTGTAGGCTGTCACTCCTAAAAGCATTTCTGAAAAGTCAAAATACAGGTTAGGGAAACAAGATATAATTGGGCTATAACAAAAGGAGGTATTCAGGATCTGTCCCAAGGCATCGCGGATTGTCCAGGTGATATTGTAAGGGCGATGCGATCCCTGGGCGTCAAATGCCAGTAGGCGTCGTCCCTGCCAACGGGCGGGCTCAGGAAGGGAGAGTAAAAATAAGGTGAGCGTAAGGCGAGATGAGGTGGCGAACCCCTTAATTAATTTTGTTATTTCACAGTGATATTGTCCTAGATCGGTCAACTGTACGTTGGTGATAGCAAGGGTAGTTTGGCGAAAGTGATAAGTGATGGAGTAGGAATCGCCATCTTGGAGAAGGGTGTTGTTGCGGAACCAGCGCCAGAAGGTGCCTTTTCTTTTGATGGGAGAGCGTTGAAGACATTCCATGGCGTCGGATGCTGAGCTGCGGCCAATGGTGGCAGGGTAGCGTAAACGATGGGTTCGAATGAGAGAGGTTGTTTTAGGGTTCGTTGTGAGGGGAGCAGAGATGGAAGAGAGATAACAGAGAAGGAGGGTCAAGAAGGTGCTTGTCAGGAGGCTGCCCATGATATGGCCGGATGCAGCGAGCAGGAACCCAGAGCACTCGATCAGGAAGTTGCACAGCAGCGTAGCCTTTTCCCCAGGTGACGAGTTGTGCAGGGCCTTTCCACTCAGGGCTGGGCAGTTGCCTAAAATAAACAAGGGGACGGGAAGAGGGAACTACTGGCTTGGAAAAGTGTCGAGATGCAGCCGTAGCAGGGGGGGTACCGGTAAGATTAAGGAAATTCAAGGTAAACAAGGTGAGATTAAGGATGTTTTGTAACATCGGGAGGCTTGGGGGGCCTAAGGCCTTTTTCCCCGTTTGCCGATCAAGGGCATTCTTTAGGGTCTGGTTAGCCCTTTCCACAATAGCCTGACCTTGGCTGTTGAATGGTATACCGAATCTGTGAGTAATGGACCACTTACGGCAAAACTCAGCAAAGGGAGTGCTGACGTAAGCGGGGCCATTGTCAGTTTTCAAAGTTTTGGGACATCCCGATGTGACGAAAGTGCGAATACAATGATTGATTACGTTTTTCGTGGCTTCTCCTCTTTGCAAAGTTGCCAGGATGAATCCCGAATAAGTATCCACAGATACATGGATATACTTCCAAGGTGCAAAAGAGGGATAATGAGTGACATCCATCTGCCATGTGTCACAAGCATGGACACCCCTGGGATTAACTCCCTCAGGGATGCACTTTGCCTGCAAACTGCAGGTTGGACATTGTTGAAGAATGGCGGTAGCTTCTTGATATGTAATGCCAAATTGGCGCACCAAGGCTTTTTTATTTTGATGGAAATAAGCATGGCTGTCCCCTGCTGAAAGCGGCGGAGGAAGAGGGGAAGAGGCCATAATTTTGCAAGCCTCATCTGCCATGTGGTTGCCTTCGGACAGGAAACCGGGTAGCTGTTGGTGGCTTCTAATATGCGCTACAAACAAAGGGGATGTTCTGTCCTTCAGGAGAGTTTGAAGCTGCAAAAAAAGCGTCATGAGAGAGGGGGGGGTAACAGGGGAAATATATGCATCAAACATGGCCACAGCCATTTGAGTGACATACATACTATCTAATATAACATTCAAAGGCTGTTCTGGGAAAAGAGACAAGGCTAGCAAAAAGGCGGCTAACTCAGCCTGTTGGGCAGATGCTTGTGGGCCTGTTAGGCGTTTATGCCATTTGCAATTATTTTGCCATGTACAAGCCCCTATGGTTTTGGAGCCGTCTGTAAAAACAGTGAGGGCTTCCTTGAGTGGCTGCTGAACGAACGGCGAGGTTAGTGTAAAGGGTACTGTTCGCAACAGTTGCAATCGAGGATCAGGGGGAAGATGGCATGACACCTGGCCACACCAGTCCTCCAAGGCATCCTGCAGTGCAGTGGAGTTTTGTAGGAGGGGTTCCCATTGAGTAACCTTAAGGGGAATGTACAGGGTGGAAACATCCAGTCCCATTAGGGCTCTAATCCTCTTCCGGCCTTTCTCAACAAGAGAGGCCATTTGTGCTGCTCTGGTGATGATGGATGTCTTAGGTGTGTGTGGCAAGTGTAGCCATTCTAAAATATGTAGATGTTTGTTATCAGACGTTTGGACGATGATGGCAGTTAATAATTGATGTGTTGAAAGAATGGCAAGAGAGGGTGGTTTGTCAGTGAGCGCACGGTCCACCCATTGGGTCGTAAGGACGGCATTGACCTGTTGTAGGGCGTGCAATTGTTGTTCTGTAAGGTATACCTTGTCAGCTGGGTTTGTCAAACCCACTAACGCTTGGAATAAAGGTGATAACATGGGTGTAGTTAAAGCAAGGTATGCGCGGGCCCAGTTAATGACCCCCAGACATTGTTGTAATTGGACCAAGGTGGTCGGCTGGGGAAGCGTGAGCATAGGTAGAAGTGGGGCAGCTGTGGAGGCTAAAACTTTGTGGCCTAGATATTGCATTGGATAACGAGACTGGACCTTTTCTGGTGCAACGTGCAACCCTGCCGTTGCTAGGGTGGCTAAAAGAATAGGAAAAGTTTTTTGAACTGTCCCTTTCGGGCCCTCAGCAGCGACTAAAATGTCATCCATATAATGATACACAAGAAAATGCGGAAATTGGGATCTATAGGGTTGCAATGCTTTATCGACAAAAAATTGGCACATTGTGGGTGAGTTCAACATGCCTTGTGGGAGGACCTTCCACTGGTACCGAGCAGTAGGCTTTGAATTGTTAAGTTCCGGTACCGTAAATGCGAAAATAATTCTGTCCTTTTGTGCCAAAGGTATGGAAAAAAAACAATCCTTGAGGTCTATTACAATAAGGTCGTGTCCTTCCGGAATCAAGTTGGGGTTGGGAAGTCCACACTGCAGAGGTCCCATGGGCTGAAGGATGGTGTTGATAGCCCTAAGATCCTGTAGGAGGCGCCATTTGCCAGACTTCTTTTTGATGACAAATACCAGAGTATTGTATGGGCTGGTGGAGGTTTCGATATGGCCTTCAATTAACTGCTGTTGGACCAAGATATGTAAGGCGTCCAGTTTCTCTTTGGTGAGAGGCCATTGATCAACCCATACCGGCACAGAGGTTTTGAGAGAGAGAGAGAGAGACCCTGAAGGGTCCTGTAAAGCCATTAGGGAAGTTGAATAAAAGCGTGGAACTGTGAAAGCAAGTCACGGCCCCATAGGTTACAGTGCAAAGGCAAGATATAAGGCTTTAGATACGCTGTAATATGAGAATGAGCAGTCACAGCAGAAAGCCAATGAGAGCTGACCTTAGCGGCCTGTGCTCCGCCTACTCCTTGCACCGAGGAGGCTTCAGCGATAGGCCAGGAGGAGGGCCATTCAGCGGAACGAATGACAGAGACGTCGGCGCCGGTGTCAATCAAGCCTTCGAAAGAGCGACCATTTAGTGTGACAAGGAGGGTGGGTTTAGAGGTTTGGACTGGTTGCTGCAAGGCAAACAATGATGGCATATCAGGAGAAGGGAGAAGTATGAGCGTGGCGACAATTGTTCCTTTATTTAAGGAAAAGCACCTATCTCCCACTCCTGCCAGAGCAATTTGTGTCAAATCTGATGAATCATACAAATAGGGAGCAGCAACCATTCCCTCAAGCGTAAGCGAGGAGTTGGGAATAAGCAAAGCAGGGGTAAGAGGAGGGAGGGGTTTATGCAGCGTGACAACAAGAGGAAGGGAAAGGACAGCCCCCGGATCGTCATACAAAAGATCCTCTGCCAACTCCACAGGGAAGCTGGTGATGGGTAATTCAGCCTTTGGGGCGGGGTTAGCTGACAACCCCCGATCTAGTTTTCCGAAGGCTGGTGAGGGGAGGAGTTATTGCGACATTGCGAGGCCCAATGATAGCCTTTGCGGCACCTGGGACAAGGAGTTTTAGGTTTGGAGGGGGGGGGCGGCCCCCTTTGAGTGGAAGGGGGCGCCCCACCTCCCCCGGGTGCACGGCATTGATTCTTAAAGTGGCCCGGCTTCCCACAATTGAAGCAATTTCCATGACGAGTGATTGCGAGGGCTTCCGGGGAATGGAGCTGAGGGGAGGGGTTAGTAGAAGGCAGCGAGGTGGTAATGGCGGCAGCGAGAGCGCTCACTTTGTGAGAGGTGGTACCAACGATTCTGCAGAGTTGCAGGAAGTCTGCAAGCTTTACACCCGGTTGATTGACTGCGGGTTGCAGAATGGTCTGGCAGTCATGATTAGCGTTAGAGAAAGCAAGTTTCATTAGCAGCTCATGTTTAGCCGTGGCATTATCAATTTGTCGGTCTAAAGCAATCTGAAGGCGACTTATGAAGGAAGCATATGGTTCATTTGGTTCTTGCATTATTTTCAAAAACGTTTGGGTGGATTGAGAGTCGGAATCATCCACTCTTTTGAGAGCATTCATGGCGCACATGTGAATAATAGCAAAACAACGACGGGGGGAGTTCTGTTGCTGGACTAAGGTTGCGAATTGTCCCTTTCCTAATAATTGATTTGCGGTCACCCCTGCGGGAAGACCTCTTCTAATTTCTACTTCCACCCCTTTGTCGTATTCAGATTGCCACACAACGTATTGCGCCGGGGTCATAAGCATAGAAAAAAGCATCTTCCAATCATACAATAACATAACAGTGTTAGCAGTAACTAAAGAGTCTAAAACTCCCCTAGTAAAAGGAGAGTGCAAGCCGTAGGTGGTTACAGCATCTTTGATTTGTTTCAAAACCTTAAGTTCAATATTGTTATACAAATTTCCTCCCGCCGCCCCTAGGCCGATGGTCATGGGAAAGGCAGAGGGACTCTCCATTTCCAATGAGAGGGGGGAGGAGAGGAGTTCAGTGATGGCGCCTCCTAGGGGGTGGTGTTGAGGGGATCCGGGGGTTGGAGCTGAAGGGGGAGGAGGAACGGCTGGGTATGGAGGGGGTGGTGGTGAGGCAGCATCGAGATGGGCGGCAAGAGGGGGTGGGGTTTTTGGGCCGGGAGGAGAAGGGCAAGTTTCCGGGGAAGACGGGGGAGGGTAAAGAGTGTTGATGGCCGCCATAACAGCCTTCCAGGCAGTCAGAATAGGCACGGGTGCTCGTGGGGTATCATGAAAATATTTTCCTATCCTTTCCCAAGTGGATGCTTTGAGCGACCCCTCTGAAGGATAGACAGGGCAGTGTCTGTCCATGTACAGTAGGAGTTGAGTCACCGATTTTTTTGAAATGGGAAAGATGGTCGTACCGTTAGCCTTTTGACAAGAGTTAGCCTTCTTCACTAAATCATAAAGTTCGTCCCTATGAACTGACGAAACTTTGGAGAGTGGGGAGCCCATTACTTACGATTGCAGAGCCTTTTCCAGGTGCGTAGTAACGAGAGTGAAGGCAGTGCACCTCTAGACAGAGATCACACCGTGAGACCGAAGGGATCCCGGACGAGCCCCCAGTTGTCGCGTCACGCGACCAGTCCTTCGCCCTTCGGTCTATGGGATTCCCTGGGGGGGAATGAGCCAACGATTCCCTCGCAAGGGTGAGGTCGAAAAAACAACGGTAGGCACAGGATTCTTTTGTGTGTGGTGAGTGACGCTACATCTCAGGAGGTTGCTGGTACTGCCTCCTGGGCCACGCCCCCACCTCCTTTTATTCAGCAGTTCTATCAGGGCGGGGGAGTGAGTACAAAGAGAATAGGGAAATACAACTCATGCCCTTATAAGGGAATATACAGCATTCTGAGGCTACGTGAGAGACGTACAATCTAGCTGTGCAGTAATGGAGTCAGGTTCGTCACACCTTGCCTCTGGACAGGCCCCCTGAAATCTAAATCAAAGAACAGAAGCCTCACTTACCTGCTCACAGTACAGCCTGAGGGCAGCCCTAAAAAAGGAATGGTATCTTAGAGAAATCCTAAAGTTCCACCCTCAATCAGGGATCCTCCAACATTCCATCTCCTTAACAATGGACTTCTGCAGCTCTTCTGCTACTCCTGAAAGGGCTGTTTTGCCTAACAAAGAGCCAGTTTGGTCTAGTGGTTAAGGCACCAGGCTAGAAACCAGGAGTCTGTGAGTTCTAGTTCCACCTCAGGCCTGAAAGTCGGCTGGGTGACCTTGGGCCAGTCACTCTTTCTCAGCCCAACTCACTTCACAGGGTTGTTGTTGTGGGGAAAAGAGGAGGAGGAAGGAGTATTTAGGTATGTTCACTGCCTTGAGTTATTTATAAAAATGATAAAGGTGGGATTATCTATATCTATCTCTCTATATCTCTATCTCTCTATCTCTCTATCTCTATCTCTATCTCTATCTCTATCTCTATCTCTATCTCTATCTATATATCTCTATCTATCTATCTATCTATCTATCTATCTATCTATCTATCTATCTATCTATCTATCTATCCCAGGTACCCTGACAGGGACCTACCTACCTTTCCCAAAATTTGCCACCCAATCAGATCCCTAGAATTTCCTGCCTTGTAGTCCTTAACTCCTATAAAAACCCTTGCTTTCCCATTGTTCAGGGTTTCTCTTTCCAGTAAAGTGGGGACCCAACAATAGTTGCAGTAAATGTGGCTCTTCTCCTCAGTGTTGTCTTCTGTACTTCTGAATTTTCCATGACACATTCATTATTTTTTCAAGGAATATCAATATTAATTAGGAAGTCATCTGCTATTGTGGAATATTAAATATTGATGAAGCTAGGATTATTAAAACTTTTTCCTTCCCCATTCTGATAATTCAAATGCTAATTTATTTATTCAGTTAACTAGGAGTAATCGTACCTTGTGGTTCTGACTCATATATTCTTAGCAAAATAAACTATTGACTATGCAATACTGTGAAATTGTTCCTCCATTTCCCCCAAAGTTTATTTCTCTTAAAATAGGTTTTTGTTTTGCTACTTCATTTCTATTTTATACTCAGTGTATTTTTAAATTTCTTTCAAATTTCCCTCTGGTGTTTTTTTTAAGGTGTTTTTTTTTTAACCTTATTTTGTTGTTATAGTGTACTGTATTTTATCTGTTTCATTCTGCAGTCTCTCTGGTTGTCCTTTCTTCCTGATCTGAAAAATCTGTGAGGGAAGAATTCCCTCATGATATGTTCTCCTGGGTTTCAATTAAAATACAGGAATGCAGGAAATCAGGGACATGGATTACCGGACAGAGGGTTGGTACGAGTCTCCTGGCTTTCATTGTACAATCAGCAACCTCTTCACTAAGGTAAGCAACACCACCCCCTACAACCTCTGAACTCCATCCTGAGAATGCCATTGAAATATCCCCCCCATCTTTAGAAAAAAACAAAACAAAAGTAACTTGATCAAAACTGTATTAAACTGAACAAGGATAGTAAAAAAAAAAAGGAATTTTGTTTGGGCTTTCTAGAATTTTTTTTGTTGAACTTTATATATGAATCAGTACCATGGCTTTACATGTGGTGTTACTCTATGCATTTATATTTAGAATTACACCATACTGCATAAAATGAGGCTTTCCATCTAATTAAGTTAGTGCTGGCAACCTTTAGTTAAACATAGCTAGAGTCATGCAGTCTCTCAACAAACATAGCTATAAATTAGCTAAGGAACAGTTATCTATATTAAGGCCATAGCAACATTTCTGGAGCCAACAAAATCATCCCAAAGGGTTTTGTTTAAGAAATTCTAGTTTTACACGATTTTCAAGGAGAAGAACATTTCTGATTAAAGCCATCATAACCTCCTTGGAGATTCCACCAGATAAAACTACTTTGAAGATCCCACAAGGGAGACGTTTAATACAAAACTGGGGTGAGGGTGGCAGTAGAGATTCTGCTTGCTTCGTACCTTCTCTTTCCACCACCCTACTCTATCACAGGAGTGAAATGACATGATGTGAATGGGCAAAGGAGGAAATTGCATCACTCATGGCTCATTGTGTTGCTTTGTGCATGAAAGGCTGATTGATAAGAATTCAGATTCTGCAGGCTTTACAACCTCCAAATTCATTCATAAGAATGTCTCTATTTCCCATGAGGTTGAAACAATTGGTTACTCCTGGTTACTCAAGCAAGAGAGCAACTGTGACTTAATTAAAACTATTGTCACCAAGCAATGGGAAATTCACTTTCTATCCCTGTTTTGGAGATGCAGCCACAGTATCAGTGGCAGCAGCAGTGGTGGGCAGGGAATACATTTTCACCTGGCAACAATTTTTTCCCTTTTGTGTGGTTGCAGAGAAAGAGGGGAAGATTAATATTAGAAATGGAAGAGTAATGGTACAATCTTCCCACTGCATTCATTGAGACATACTTCTGGGTGAGTGTATTTAGGACTGTAGCTGTACAGACAAGTAAATTCTATGAAGTACAATGGCTTGATTGTAGCCTTGATTATGATTATGTGCCATCAAGTTGGTGTTGACTCTTAGGGACCACATAGATAGGGTTCCTCCATGAGATTGTAGCCTTAATTTCTCATTAAACTTTCAGGATATCTCTTTTTAATGTCTTTAAATTCTATCTACAATGTGCTTTACAAGTAATCTAAAAATAAGAGCATAGATGACTTAAACACAAGACAATGCAAAGCAAACCAAGAAACATACAGTAAGTCTTGAAACATAACCAAATAATACAAATAAACTTGATTCTACAAATCGATGGTGAACTGTTTTCACTGATGTGAATAGTAAACATCCTTGTAAAACAATATTCTGACACCTCAATACAGCAAATATTATAAAACACAAATTATGCTGGGAGAAAATTAAATGAGACTTGGGGTTTGTAAGATAGGCCATATCTAAATAACCCACCCCAAGGGTAAGGCAGAGTTAGGTGAAACTTTTTTGCTGCCCAAGGTCAAGGATCCAAGGAAAATTTATTCCACTGTATCCAGTAATTGATTGGACATCTTCCATTTTATCCATTGTACCCAGTAACACACACTCTGGATGTTGTGTGCACGTGTGTGTGATACAGGTAGTCATTGCTTACCGATTGCTTGTTGAGTGACCATTCAAAATTACAATGGCGCTAAAAAAGTAGGGCTATGACTGGTCCTTGAACTTGCGGCCATCACAGTGTCCCCACCATCATGTGATTGCAGTTCAGGTGCTTGGCAACTGGCAAACATTTATAACAGTTGCACCTTCCTACAGTTATGTGATTGCCGTTTGCAACCTCAGCCAGCTTCTGACAAGCAAAGTAAATGAGGAAGTCGGCAGGAAGTTACAAGTTATGGTCATGTGATGTGCTAAATGACCATGAGTGATTCACTTAATGACTGCAGCAGAACTGATGTCATAAGTTGGGCATGGTCACGTGATGTTTCACTTTACAACTGCATTGTTTAGCAATGGAGTTGCCAGTCCCAATTGCAGTTGGTAAGTGAGGACTATCTGTAAAAGAAATGTACAAAAGGGGCAGGATTTTGACCACAGGGTTCTGACCACCATCTTGCCATTTTTTATGTCCTCCCTCCATAGATGTCAGTGGTTGCATCTGAAGATACCAAACTAACTTAGGAATTAGAGTGTTGCACAGGTTGTGTGCCTCCAACACTTAATTATTACTACACATTCCTGGCTCTGTAATGGTTCTATCAGTTATTCTGTCAGGTGTTAGAACAACACCATCTCAGTTTAATAGAAGGACATCTTCTCTGCCTAAGGGAAAGGCCAGCTTCAAGAACTATATGTTCTCAGTGCTACATAATTATACTTAAGGTTTGCAGTTATTTAAAGATGGAAGACAGAAAAATCTAGTTTAAAAATTGCTTAGCATTTATATGGTGCAGTCCTAAAGATAGGGATGTACAGGCTGGCTCTGAACTAACTCAGTTCCGCATTGTCTATTCAAGCTGAAATATTTGATCAAACTGCCTTTGAATCAAGTTTGTGCATCAATTCCTTGCTCTGATTCAGAGCCCCTGGAAATTCCATGGAAGAAATTGGGAGCATTCACGGGGGCACACCACAGGGCATATTGAGAAGAACAAAGGTCCCTTCTTTGAAACATTGAGGTGGCCACATCTTCTGGAAGACCTGATGAACTGCTTTGAGGGCTTTCTCAGGATGTCTGTTTGTGGATGCAGAGATGACAGCAAAGCAAAATAGTTGTGCCTGCACACACATATGGAAATATGTAAAAGTTTCAATATTCCAAATTTATCTGGAAATTAGTCTCTTTATAACTTTCTAAGATCAAAATCTTATTTTGCTGTTTATTTCACATTCTTTAAGTTCTTAAGCTTATAATTATTTTTTCCTTTGTTCAGAGTTGAAGATCAACTCATCCGATGAAGACTTTTCAAACTTGTTGTTCCAAAGGTCTCTAATAGCTTTAAAATGGTTAATAGGCAATTTCTGAAAGTGATCAGTAAGTGAGGTTTGTGAACTTCTTTTTTTTTATGCATTCAATTGTGTCTGATTCTTGGACCCTGCCTGGACAAATCCCCTCAGTTTTCTTGGCAAGGATTTTTAGAAGTGGTTTGCCATTGCTACCTTCCTAGGGCTGAGAGAGAGAGAGTGACTGGCCCAAGGTCACGCAGCTGGCTTTGTGCCTAAGGCGGCACTAGAACTCACGGTTTCCTGGTTTCTAGCCAGATGCCTTAACCACTACACCAAACTGGCTCTCGATGTATAATTACTGAAATAACAACAACAACAATAATAATATATGTATGCCCCAGAGCTATTAGGATTGGGTAGTATATAAATGTATTAATAAAATGTCTACATAAAATCTTAGTTGGTATAAGGAAGGTATTTTCCTTTAAGCAACTTTGAATGACATCCCCCATTTTTTTGTTAGTTTCTTAAACAGTTTTTGACCATTGCTATAACAGACAACAAGCATGCATAAAGGATTTACTCTCTGCATAGATCCTGGTAATAAGATCTGAGTTTCAACTTCCTTCTGAATATGTTTAGTGGGAGTTTATTGCCATCTCAAAGCCCATTTGTCTTTGGAACAGTGAAGGCTGAAGGATGCCCTTAATTCATTGAGGGAGCAGTAGCTTGGGATACCATAATGTTTAAGCAAATCCAAAGTTATTCATTGAATGAGTGGCAGTAGGTTTATGAACTTGACCTTGATGTACTTTCCTTGTCAGAGGGTTGATCACCAGAGGGAGCTTTTCCCTCAGCTCTGATTATATTATATATGTACATAAATTAATAGAAAAGCATAGAAATGTTCAGAAGACGACAGTAAATCTAAGAGGTATGCAATATGCACTCTGATGACCACCCCAGAACACATGATATATTGAATTCAGTTGAAGCTCTAAGTGTGAATTTAAAAGAACAACACCTTAATTGCTACATAAATTCTATCTGGAAAGTATACCTTAGATTCAAACCAGTTGGGATCAAGTAGAAATTCAATGCCTCAGCTGCACAGACTGCCTTGCATCATAAATATGACCACTTCCCTAGCTGACTGAACACCTCCATTTCAACCATAAAAGAGATGAAAAAATGGGCTGCATTGCTTTATGCATCACCTGTTCCTGTGAGGCTGTCAAAGCTGTCAAAGACATTGATATACAAATATAGATGATGTAAAGGTGTAATTAAGTGTGAGAAATCCTCAAGAGTCATATGATTTTCCTCAGGTTCCAGCTGGGGTTGATTAGAACAACTGCATGTAAGAGGAAGACAAACCTGCACCAGAAACAGAAGATATATGTTGAAACTAGCCTAATTTAGCAGGGATATTTTAATTTGCTCTGGAATTAATAACATTTAAGTATCCAAATGAAAGCAAATGGATTAGCATCTCACAATTTAAAAGTGTCTCCACTTTTAATATACCACAACAATTCGTGAAAGCTTAGTCAGTCTCCATGGCATGCAGATATGGACACATGTACCATAAAATTACAGCCCCATGTGGCACAGAGTGGTAGGCGGCAGTATTGCAGCTGAAACTCTCCCCACGATCCGGTTTGATCCCAGCAGAAGCTGGATTCTCTCTCGGGTAGCCAGCTCAGGTCGACTCAGCCTTCCATCCTTCTGAGGTTGGTAAAATGAGTACCCAACTTGCTGGGGAATGTGACGACTGGGGAAGGCAATGGCAAACCACCCCACTATAGTCTGCCAAGAAAGCATTGCAAAAGCGGTGTCCCTCCAAAGGGTCAGACATGACTCCGTGCTTGCACAGGGGACCTTTCACACACCACCATAAAATTAGACATCAACATGTTCAAAAAGGGATTGTTAAAAAGATTAATGAGAGGATTGTTCTCTGTGTGCCATGTAACAACAGGACTGCAACTGGTGGGGGGGGGGGCAAGCAGGGCATGTGCCCCAGGTGCCACACTGGGGTGTGTGTGCCAAAATGAGTGCTGGGGGGTGCCAAAATGGGCATGGAATCCATGTTTGCCCTGGGTGACACAGACCCTAGTTGTGGGCCTCTGTAACAAGAGCAGGAAAACTTGGGCATAAGAACAATCTTTCTAATGGTGGAAAATACCAAGCATGTTCATGCTGGCAGGGGAATTCTGGGAGTTGAAGTCCACACATCTTAAAGATGCTGAGGTTGAGAAACACTGCTTTCAAGTATTATCTGTTAATTAAATTAGCTTTAAAGAAAACATGGGTTTTAGATTAGGGCAAGAGTTTTCTTTTTTAAATGATAGCAACTTATTCAATAATGGATTTTTAGGTTCCATTTTAAGTGAGATAGGACTCAGCTCAGTAGGGAACTGTGATCCTGTTTTTGATATTACCTACATTTTTGTAATGATGCTTCTCTCTTCCCACTTATTAATTCCATATTCAAGTAATTTTTACATTATGTTTTGTAACTGAAGTGATGTTACAAGAAAGGAAGATTATAAAGCCAAGACTGAGCCAGCCTTCATGCTGTCCATGAAATATTGTGGTATTCATGACTTCTTTTTATAATGGTACCAGTAATGTGAAAATTGTCTTAAAAAGTTGACCCTTTCTGCTTGACATATACAGTATATGTGCATCCAGTCCCACAACACATTTCCTTTACAATACACATACAGGTGCAAATATACCAGCACATTTTTGGTTGATCTGGCAATGCTTCCATTTACAAGAACTGGGTGTGCTCTGGGGAAGTGGCACTGTAAAGGTTATGATACACATTTCTTAAAACATAGGTCTGCTGATTTTCTATGACTGGATATTCCAATTTCTCATTCCACAAATATATATCTTCAATATTAACCTTCATTTTATTATTTAGTTTCATATTGAATTGAATTGTTGATTTTACTTAAAATACAGCATCTCTTAATTATCTAAGTATTTTAAGTACCTCTAAAGTTGCTAAAGCATCCAGACTTTATTGTTGTGACAATACACATTTTACTTATATACTGTATACTGCCAAGCAAGTTATTATTTGGGTAAATTATATACAGAATGTAACCTCTCAAAATCCTTAAAGTACAAGTATACAAGATGGTTAGGACCATCTTGGAATTCTCTCTTGATTTCAATGAACCCCTAACAACATTTCAAGTGGAAGCAGGCTGTTAAGACAAGGAAGGGGCTTCTTCACTAATTTTCCTTTTAAATATATATCTCTATGCACACATGGAAGCAGAGGGACAAACAGAGCCAGGTAAGGAAAAAGTTACTTCAATTCTTGCCCTTTCCATTCATAGTTATCCACCCTTCCAAGAAGATACTCCTCCATGGACAGAGTTTTGAAGGTATAGATCAGTAGGGCTGAATTACAAGGGAAGTGAAAGGTCAGAATTATCTATTTGCAAATAAACTTCATATAGAGGATCTTACTTCCTTGTCTTATTTCAAAGAGTAAATGAGTTAGTCCACTGCTTCATCCCTAATACCAACCCCAAAGAATCTGCTTCTGTACTTTTGAAATCTATTTTTGTCTGGAAAGAACTGGCCTTGGAAGGTCTACCGTATCTTGCCTGCAGAAATCTGTGTGACCCGTTAGGTCAATTCTCTTTGCTGCCATGTAATGGACATATGGATTTTTGCAGACCAGATATGGTAGGCCTATGCACCAGTAAGCCATCAATTCATTAAATACATTGAGAGGAGAGGAGATCTGTGTCTGCATTAATTAAATCACAACAGAGCCTAAATTAAGTAACAAGGAGAGAACTAGAAGCAAACAATGTTCTGGGCTGATTACAAGAAATCTTGGATCACTTCATATTATTGTAGAACTGAATAGACACACTTTCTAAGACAATTGAGCAGTTGGGCTGTAACATACTTTCTTTTTCTCTTCCTTCTTTAGAAGGCTTTTTACTCTATAGCAGTGTTTCTCAACCTTGGCAGCTTGAAGTTGTGTGAACTTCAACTCCCAGAATTCCTCAGCCAGCATGCTGGCTGAGGAATTCTGGGAGTTGAAGTCCACACATCTTCAAGTTGCCAAGGTTGAGAAACACTGCTGTATAGGCATCAAAGAACTCGGGGAGGTGGGGGATCTGTTTTGTATGAGCAAATGACTGCTAGGATGTCCTGAGCTGCCTGTCTCACACATTTTAAATGAAAATAAACATAATATGCAATAAGAAGGCTGGCTTGGCAAAAGAATTTCTGTAGGATTTGTTACCCATAAGTGCTCATAAACACTAAGGGTATGAAACCAAAGGTTTTCTAAATGGGCCCCATCAGAGTGAGAACATTTTATTCCTTTTTTTTTCTTGGCAGTAAAATTCCATGAAAGTGGCCAAATATTCTAATTTTCATATCATTAAAACAATCTACTCTCTGAAATGTGAATAGATCCCTCTGGCTTTAGGTCCCCTGTTGCATACAAACAAGATAATTTTCTTCTTATATTTCTTTTCCCCCAAGTAGAAATAATGAAAGCTATAGGCTAGAAAAATTAAAGTGAGACAGAAAAAGAGATGGGAAAATGGAGCTAGCAGTGAATAACTCAATAGGGAAGATTATATTGCCTGGTTCTTTTCTGCAGTAGCATACTCTATGCTCTATACTGTGAGATCTTTATTCCCTTTAAGGTGTTTCCCATCAAAGTTATAATGCTTGTGTTTATTGCTTGGCTGCAAAAAAGCATTGGGAGTGTTCTTCCACCCCACCCTCCATAAATATTCAGACTTAAGCACCAGCTGTTATGGATTGGCCACTATTGTCAATAGCAACACAATTGACAACAGCACCTCAAGAAGGCTGGCAGCTGTTTCAAGTCCTTCTTAAGGGAAAAAAAATAACATTATTCCCATTTCCTTATGGGAATTATGTTCTAACTGAAAGCTCTATTTCAAATCTTTTCCATTTTGAGAAGTAACATATAATTATGTACAAAGCTCCTTTTTTTTTCAGTCTAGATCACTTGTGATTTGCATGTCATTGTTTTCTCACAATCTAAACTTCTGAATAACTGGCTGTTATTTTCATTCCAAAACAACTGCTTACAGAGACTAAGAACACTTGCAAATTCTCCCTGTGTGTGCCTGTCTGGATGTGGGTATAGATTTGGGGTGGCTGTACCAGATATTTATTCCTGAAGAGCACAACATTTTTTGTGATACCCCCCTTTTTAACTGATGGTCAGAACTTTTCTCTTTTTAATCTAGTAACCTTGAACGCTGTCCACCATTTTTATTAGGACTAACATAGCAATCTAAGTAATCTACTGAAGATATAACACACTTTTAGGGACAAAGTGCTATTATGTGTTGGGCAGCTGTTCTTGATAGAATTCCCTCTTCCCCCAGTGAACTATCTCAAGGTCTGTGAAATCAAAGTGGAGCTGGAAAATGCTTATTTGTGCCATAAATTGACCTTTTGGAACTCTAAAACTGGGTTTATGCATACACTATGTTTTATCCAGGGATTGTGGTCCTTATCCATACATGCAGTGATCTGTGCTTGATGCAACTCCTAAAAAATGTCCTTCTGTTACTCTTGATGGGAGTGTAATAAAACATACAAATAAATCCGTAAGTCATTTTTAGTGGGTAAATGACAACCCTGTCACCTATTGGAGCTTGACAAATCTCCAAATCTGTAATTTACTACAGTATTCACAGATAAGAAGGTTTCTACAAATTAACATCTTCAGCAAAGGATCGTTACCTTGTCGTGGTGCTGGAGCTTGAGCACCTATATGATGCCATGAGCTAAACCATGAAGGGCCACACAAGACGGGAAGGTCATGACAGAGAGGTCAGACTAAATGCAATCCCTGGGGAAGGTAATGGCAACCCACCCCAGTATTCTTGCTGTGAAAACTAAATGGATCAGTACAACCAGAGATATGTCTCATTGGAAGATGAGACCCCCAGGTCGGAAGATGGTAAAAATGCTACTGGGGAGGAACAGAGGATGAGTTCAACTACCCCTGGCCATGATGATGCAGCTAGCTCAAAGCTAAAAGGACGGCTAGCGGCCGACGGTGCTGGTGGTGAACGGCAAATCCGATGTTCTAAGGATCAACACACCATTGGAACCTGGAATGTAAGATCTATGAGCCAGGGCAAATTGGATGTGGTTATTGGTGAGATGTCAAGATTAAAGATAGACATTTTGGGCATCAGTGAACTGAAATGGACTGGAATGGGCCACTTCACATCAAATGACCACCAGATCTACTACTGTGGACAAGAGGACCACAGAAGAAATGGAGTAGCCTTCATAATTAATAGTCAAGTGGCTAAAGCAGTGCTTGGATACAATCCAAAAAATGATAGAATGATCTCAATTCGAATTCAGGGTAAGCCATCTAACATCACAGCGATCCAAATATACGCCCCAACCACTGATGCTGAAGAAGCTGAAGTAGAGCAGTTCTATGAGGATCTGCAGCACCTACTGGACAACACGTCTAAAAGAGATGTTATTTTCATCACAGGAGACTGGAATGCTAAGGTGGGCAGTCAAATGACACCTGGAATTACAAGTAAGCATGGGCTGGGAAAACAAAACGAAGCAGGACATAGGCTGATAGAATTTTGCCAAGACAACTCACTCTGCATAACAAACACTCTCTTCCAACAACCTAAGAGACGGCTTTATACGTGGACTTCACTAGATGGACAACACTGAAATCAGATTGACTACATCCTTTGCAGCCAAAGGTGGCGGACATCTATACAGTCAGTAAAAACAAGACCTGGAGCTGACTGTAGTTCAGATCATGAACTTCTTCTTGCACAATTTAGGATCAGACTAAAGAGTTTACGGAAGACCCACAGATCAGCTAGATATGAGCTCACTAATATTCCTAAGGAATATGCAGTGGAGGTGAAGAATAGGTTTAAGGGACTGGAGATAGGGTCCCAGAAGAACTCTGGACAGAAGTTCGCAACATTGTTCAGGAGGCAGCAGCAAAATACATCCCAAAGAAAGAGAAAACCAAGAAGGCAAAATGGCTGTCTGCTGAGACACTAGAAGTAGCCCAAGAAAGAAGGAAAGCAAAAGGCAACAGTGATAGGGGGAGATATGCCCAATTAAATGCAAAATTCCAGAGGTTAGCCAGAAGAGATAAGGAATTATTTTTAAAGAAGCAATGCGCAGAAGTGGAAGAAGACAATAGAATAGGAAGGACAAGAGACCTCTTCCAGAGAATTAGAAACATTGGAGGTAAATTCCAGGCAAAAACAGGTATGATCAAAAACAAAGATGGCAAGGACCTAACAGAAGAAAAAGAGATCAAGAAAAGGTGGCAAGAATAAACAGAAGACCTGTATAGGAAGGATAACAATATTGGGGATAGCTTTGACGGTGTGGTCAGTGAGCTAGACCCAGACATCCTGAAGAGTGAGGTTGAATGGGCCTTAAGAAGCATCGCTAATAACAAGGCAGCAGGAGATGATGGTATCCCAGCTGAACTGTTCAAAATCTTGCAAGATGATGCTGTCAAGGTAATGCATGCTATATGCCAGCAAATTTGGAAAACACAAGAATGGCCATCAGATTGGAAAAAATCAACTTATGTCCCCATACCAAAAAAGGGAAACACTAAAGAATGTTCAAACTATCGAACAGTGGCACTCATTTCACATGCCAGTAAGGTAATGCTCAAGATCCTGCAAGGTAGACTTCAGCAATTCATGGAGCAAGAATTGCCAGATGTACAGTCTGGTTTTCGAAAAGGCAGAGGAACTCGGGACCAAATTGCCAATATCCACTGGATAATGGAAAAAGCCAGGGAGTTTCAGAAAAACATCTATTTCTGTTTTATTGACTATTCTAAAGCCTTTGACTGTGTGGACCATAACAAATTGTGGCAAGCTCTTAGTGTTATGGGGATACCAACTCATCTTGTCTACCCCCTGAAGAATCTGTATAACGACCAAGTAGCAACAGTAAGAACAGACCACGGAACAACGGACTGGTTTAAGATTGGGAAAGGAGTACGGCAGGGTTGTATACTCTCACCCTACCTATTACCTATTGTATGCAGAACACACCATGCAACATGCTGGGCTTGAGGAATTCAAGTCTGGAGTTAAAATGACTAGGGGAAACATTAACAATCTCAGATATGCAGATGATACCACTTTGATGGCTGAAAGCGAAGAGGAACTGAGGGGCCTTATGATGAAGGTGAAAGAAGAAAGTGCAAAAGCTGGTTTGCAGCTAAACCTCAAAAAAACCAAGATTAGGGCAACCAGCTTGATTGATAACTGGCAAATAGAGGGAGAAAATATAGAGGTAGTGAAAGACTTCATATTTCTAGGTGCAAAGATTATTGCAGATACTGCCTGCAGTCAGGACATCAGAAGACGCTTAATCCTTAGGAAAAGAGCAATGACAAATCTTGATAAAATAGTTAAGAGCAGAGACATCACACTGACAACAAAGGTCTGCATAGTTAAAGCAATGGTGTTCCCCGTAGTAATGTATGGCTGCGAGAGCTGGACCATAAGGAAGGCTGAGTGAAGGAAGATCGATGCTGTTGAACTGTGGTGTTAGAGGAAAATTCTGAGAGTGCCTTGGACTGCAAGAAGATCAAAGCAGTCCATCCTCCAGGAAATAAAGCCAGACTGCTCACTGGAGGGAATGATATTAAAGGCAGAACTGAAATACTTTGGCCACATAATGAGAAGACAGAACACCCTGGAGAAGATGCTGATGCTAGGGAGAGTGGAGGGCAAAAGGAAGAGGGGCCGACCAAGGGCAAGGTGGATGGATGATATTCTAGAGGTGATGGATTCGTCCCTGGGGGAGCTGGGGGTGTTGATGACCAACAGAAGGTTCTGGCGTGGGCTGGTCCATGAAGTCACGAAGAGTTAGAAGTGACTGAACAAATAAACAACAACAAATTAACATATCTAACATTTCTTTATTGAAATGTTCATAGCTTTATCTGACAAAGCTAGTGTAATATTTAAATACAACAATCAGCGATTAGCCTGTCAGTGACCTATTATTAATTCCCAGGTGTCTTTAAAAGGTAAAAACTCTGAATGAATGACTTGTTGCTATTCTTCAGGCTGTCTGATGGCATGAGAGTGGACCTTCCAAACTTAAGTTTCCATCAGCCTTCTCTGTCTGAAAAGGTATATAAACTTCTTGAGGACTATGTGACAAAGATTAATTGCTCTTTCAAGTCATACTAGTTATCATTATGCTATTAATTACTTTAATGTTGCATTCATTTAGATTGGAAATATGATACCAGTAAGGTTTAATTTAAAAAATCAATAACTCATTAACAAGTTATTGCTTTACCATACATGGATTTTTAAATTAATTCCCTTTTGTTTGAAAAGAAACAGCTTTGATTCCAAAGGCAAGATGCAAACTGTGGAATTATTCTTATTATTACTTGAATGATTGCTTGTTTGAAATTTCAGGGGTGTAGAATTATTGAGTGACTAACTTGCAGCTTACAAGCCTGCTGGGGACTCTGGCTTCAGCAATTCTATAATTACCAAGATTCTCACTGGGCCCAGTGCAACACAAAGCTTTTATAGGCAGAAGCCATCTGTGAGGATCCTTGTGGTAGAAGAATGGAGTGACCTTTATCAAACCCATCCTCTCCATATCATCCTGGAAGGATGGAGGGCTCTTCTGGATAGCAGAAAGGGAGACTTGGGGAAGATTATTCACTCAACCATCAGCAGAAGAGCTGCTTATATGGGTGGGATAGCATATAGATCCTTCTTTGTCCATCCCCTGGACAAGGGGATGGAAGGGATGCTCATCAAATTAGCAGATGACACAAAACGGGGGGGGGGGGCATTACTAACACCCCAGAAGACAGGCTCAAAAGGATCTTGATAGACTTGAACATGGGTCCTTATCTTACAAAATGCTGTGCACTGGTAAGAAATCTATGGTTCTGCACTCCAGAAAAAAACATGCTCAGGGACAAGGTAGGCAGGACTTGGTTCAGCAGCAGTATTTGTGAGAAGGATTTGAGTGTCCTGGTAGATAACAGATTAAGCATAAGCCAGTAGTGTGTTGCAGCTGCTAAAGAGCCAATGCAATCTTAGGCTGCATCAACTGTGATACTGTATAATATCAGGATCATGGGAAGTGATAGTACCGCAATATGCTGCATCAGTCAGACCACTCCTGGAATACTGTGTCCAGATCTGGTTGCCATAATATAAGAAGGATGCAAAAGAACTGTAAAGAATGCAGAGAACAGCAACAAAGATGGTAAGGGGCTTGGGGGCTAAATCCTATGAAGAATTGTTAAGGAAACAGGTTTGCTTGTTTGTTTGTTTGTTTATCAAATTTGTCACTGTCCATCTCCTCCGAACGGAGGGACTCTGGGCTGTTTACAGCATAAACCAATAACTATGCAATAAAATTCCAATATAAAATATAGACTAAAACAATTTTAAAAACTACCAAATATAATAAAATCTAAAATAAAATAAAATGTTTAGTCTAAAGAAGAGAAGGCTAAGGGGAGACATGACAGCAGTCTTCTAATACTTGAAGGGCTTTCACAGGGAAGAGAGTATGGATTTATTTTCCATAGGTTCTGAGAGTAGGATGATAACCAATGGGTAGAAGCTTTATACAGAGATCCAAACTTGAAATAAGGAGGAAGTTCCTGACTGTGGGAGTTATTAAGCAGTGGAACAGCCTGTCTCCTGGAGTCATGGGTGCTCCATCACTGTCAGTTTTCAGACAAATGTTGGATAGCCATTTGTCTGGGATGGTCTGAGGAATCCTGCCCTGGGTAGGGAGTAGGACTAGAAGACCTCCAAAGTCCCGACCCGATGGTTCTATATAGCAACAGTTAAAACTTCAAAGGCTAAGTCACCTTGAGAATAAGGTTGGAAAAGAGAAGCCTAATTCAGTGGAGGGGGGGAAATCCTTTTGAAGAACAAAAGGAGATATTTTAATATTATTCTTAACACCTTTCAGACCCCCAAGCTTTTCCTGTTTCAGTCTTTTATAAAGATCTGCTCTCTTTGAAAACATGTTTCTACTCCACTGTGAAGAAAGGTGGCTTGTGGACAAGAGCTGCCAACTCAGTGCCCTTCCTTCATACCTATGAGGATAAATTACTAATAATTTCCTCTGAAAACTGCTTTTCTTCAGCAGCCTTGGCCATCAGGGTTTTGTTAAACACCTGATAAACATTTCTGGATAAAGAAAATGTGGAACATGCAGTATGCATAGTGATGTACTAAAAGTGAATGTTCATAATTAAAATCTACTGTGTTTAGTACAGAAATTTAATTTGCATGGCACTTCATTTTAAAAAAGAAAATGCATAAATTGATACAGGGGCAAATGAAAGACACCCCCCTTGTTTTTCAGCAATAAACATGTTGGTGAGTTGGTCCAACACGACAAACGGAATACTTCAGGACACCTGAAGAGATGAAGGAAGCCCAGATTCCATGAAGTAAGTGCAGGGGTTTTGTAGCTAGAGTTCTTTAAACCACAATTCTGATTATTTTTGGAAAGCCCTGTATCTTTTTCCAAAATTATTTTGGAAATTATTAGATTACATCTGCTGGAATAGTTGCTACTTCTGCAGGAATAAATTTGATCAAATTCCAGACTGCCTGACTGAGAAGGACTTTTTCCTCCTTGCAGTGAAAAGAGCTTCACTGAGAAGGTCAGGAGTCCCAGGATGCATTTCCTTCACTGCCAACCCCAATGAATGATGATGTTATTGGCACAGTGCCATCACCTGCTTTACTGGGGCCTTCAGGAAGGTGCTAGTATCTCCATTGCTACAAACACTGCAGAGGAACATCATGGTATAAAATCTAGGAGTCACTTACTTGAGGGAAGCTTTACTATACCAGACTTGACAATTGGGCAACTCCTCTCTACTCCCTATTTCTTCTCTGGTATTTTATGGGGATACATTTTCTGCAAACCCAGGGTCTTCCCTTTTTATAGGATTCCAAAGCACTGGATATTCCAGAAAGCTATCCAGTTTGATCTGGGTTCCTTCATTGCCTCATTGATTGGAATCTGGCTGAATTTACTGCATATCTCCACTTTATAATTATGAAAAAAAATACAGCTGTTGCCATAAACCACAATTCTAACCCGACAAAGTGTATCCCAAGTCCTGATATGATTAATTTTGTTCCCCAGCGTACATTGCAGTATGTGAAAGAAATAATGCACAGAATAATTATCTCAGGACACAGGTTACATTTTGCACATATTATGAATGGGTGACAGATTTGATACCCAGCTGCCATTTATCCTGGCAGCCTCATATTTCTCATGATATCTAGTTGTGTCCTCAAAAGAGACAAATCAATGATCAGTAATATTCTAAAACCTCAGGATGAATCACCAAGGCTGACAAGTTTCCTATAGAAACAAGCACAGTTATAGTCTAGAGAAGGCCTTGCAAACTAGATTTCAGCTTAGTTGGGAATACAATTCATTCTGTACTTTTTTGTCCAGTGAAGTGCCTTCAGTGCAGGAGAGATCATTCTGATCACATTGACAAATATTCCCTAAGCATATTGATATGAAATCTGAGCACCACATTAAATGGGCACTCCTTTCGCCTCCTGTCCTTTTCTGTATAAACAGCAATCCCGATCTGCCACATCCCAGATAATGCGACTGTCTATTCATATTTCATTTGCAATGAGATGACTTGTGGGTGACAGATCTCATTACATTATGGATCAAACCATCAAAAACTAATGTAAGTTTGGATTAAAACCTATTATGCCACACTCATGGATACTTCAGGAAGGTAAACTACACTCGTCTATGCATCCTGCTATCTTATAAACTGAATATAATGCATATAAATATCAATACAAGTCTTATCAAATCAAATCATATTAGCCACAATTGTCAGAACCAGCAACTGGAAACCATATCCTTGGAATTCATTTTTTTTAATGAGTTGGCATACTTGTGAAAAAGAGTTTTTAAAATGCCTACTATGAGAAAAAGAAATTCTCTTCTTTACTTTCACTCCCTCCACATAGTTATTCCGCCTTTCTCACTGATGCACATGCTATACTAAAACATGATTATTTTTTTTACCATAGTTTGTGGAAAAAGCATATTAGATTGGCTAACATGTAACTGAAGCCATAAACCAATATGGCTTACCATGATGTGTAAAATCAGCTCTCCACCTTATTTTATGAAAGTAATTTGTCACTCACTACTATTCTTGTTCTTCCTGAGTGCTTCATGGTTCTATTTGTTGGGATGGAGGCTTAGAGGAATCATTTTGAGTAATTTTGAGAGAACTGAACAATATGTAGAGATTTTCACTGGATTTCACTGGTTTGACTCAAGTCTGATCAAAAGACAGGGTGGAATAAATTATACCTGGAATGGAGCAGACAGATCATTGGAACTACTTTGTACCACTTCTGGGCCTCCACTAAGTTCTGCTCCTGATCTGTTTCTAAAGCTTCATTGTTTTGTGATGGTAGTGTCACTGAAGAAGAAGAAGAAAACTTGGGGTGGTAGGGGTGGTGTTTAGTTGTTAAGATGGGAGGGGGAATATTGGATTCATTGATAACAAACTAGACTGATCAAGCCACTGTTAATAACCCCAATCACTGTGTCTTGGGGAGAAAATACCTTGAGAGGGAGTCTCTGTTTTATTATTTGCTATCTCATTGCCACCCAGTATCTTTCTGACTGGTTGTGTGACAATATATCTCTAGAATTTTTTCTTCATAAAGGTCTCCAGTGAGTGATGTGCAACTCAGTGACTTTATGGAAAAGTCCAGTGAGCTAATTCTTTATACTGACATCATAACCACAACCATCAGCTCCACCACACCCAGAAGGAGCATCATCATTCCTTGTGAAATCTCTTTCCTTTTGCAAAAAAATTCTTGATTGAACTGCTGAAATTTGGCAAAGACATTTTTCACTATTACCACTGCAACTCTGCTACCTGAGGGACCACCTCTTCCCCATTACGTCAACCCGTCCCACCCGATCATGCAGAGAAGGCATGTTGCGGACCCCGTCAGAAAGAGAATTCCCTCTGGCAGGGTCCAGGGGGTGGGTCTTCTCTGCAGTACCTCCCGTCCTCTGGAACATCTGCCTCCGGAGGTGAGGCTAGCTCCATTGCTCCTGGCCTTCCGGAGGAATTTGAAGACATGGCTCTGCCACCTGGCTTGGGGTGGGGAGGGGAGTTGTCATGTTTGGGGATGGCTAGTGCCCTACAGCACTCATCCCATGCAAGGACTGAGTTAGATCATCTGCCATTTGGATTTTATTTTTATCTGTAATGTATTGTTTATCTGTAATTATATTTTTAGACATTGTATTTTTAGATATTGTAATTGTATTATATATTTATTGTTTTATTGATTATTTTTCTGTAAACTGCCCAGAGTCCCTCTGATGGGAGGAGATGGGCAGTGACAAATTTGATAAATAAATAAATAAACTCTCGTTACATTCTGTCTCAAAACAGCAACACTATGGGCCCTTCTCTAAAAAGATCAGATTTTAAAAGAACCCCTTAAATAGTTTCTGTGAAATTTGGAAGACTTTATCACCCCATGACAGCATTTTTCCCATGCTAGATTATGAGGGTGTTCCTCTGCTTCTATTAATTTTGTTCCTGATTCTGGCAGCAATTCAGATTGGATTACAAGGACCAGACTCAGTTATTTCTTTAGCTGCAGATCATATCCCTGAATCAGATTAACTGATCTCTGCATACTCCTAATAATTTCCTTCTGAAAAGGAGTGGTAGCAGGAGACAGAAATAAGTAAGCAGTATCTTTCTTCTTTTGTATTTTATAGTGAAAAAAGGCTGCATTATGGGTTGATAATTCAGAAACAGAATAACTGAAAATACTATTCTCAGGTGGAATCTGGCAGGTTAAACCCACTGATGTGTATCTATTCTAACACTCAATATTTGTCCTTTAAGTTTGGATAAATTATCGTTAAAGGTCAGAAAAGAACTTTCAGATCATCTCTAATAAAATAATAACACATTTGACTGACATGACTGTTTTCATAAGGTAAGTCCACTTCATAAAATAATTGCAAAGACATTTCATTTTTCCAGTCATCAATTACTCATATCTCTTATGCATACGGTTATAATTGCCAGGGTGTTAGGCATGAGGTAGCAGATGTATTCAGCTCTTCCTGGCCTTTAAAAATTACTTTTAGAACCCTAATTTAAAATTTGTTTGTAATTATTATTTCTCTGTGCAGTTGCATTTGGGTGTATGGTATTCATACATTGAACTAATAAATCATGCCTACATAGAAAGAACTTATCTTGTGTCATTATGAACATGGGGAGGAAGGAATCTTTTTATGGGCTGGCATTTATACAGCAGACTATCCTCTGTCTGCCAAAAAAGAAAGGAGAATGTGCTTCTCCAAGTACATAAAATTAGCTTGAGAACTACTATTAAGGATGAATAATATAAGCATTGTACCTTCACAAAGATTTAACATTAAAAATGCTTCTTAATGTAAGGTTTGGGACCATATAGCTATGAAAAAAATAGAACTGTTGTCATAAACCACAATCCTAACATCACCAAGCATATCCCAAGTCCTGATACAATCAATTTTGTTCCCCAGCGTACATTGCAGTATGTGAAAGAAATCATGCACAGAATAATTATCTCAGGACACAGGTTACATTTTGCACATATTATAAATGGGCTACAGATTTGACATCCAGCTGCCATTTATCCTGGCAACCTCATATTTCTCATGATATCTAGTTGTGTCCTCAGAAAAGACAAATCAATGATCAGTAATACTCTAAAACCTCAGGATGAATCACCAAGGCTGACAAGTTTCCTATAGAAGCAAGCACAGTTGTAGTCTAGAGAGGGCCTTGCAAACTAGATTCTTGCTTAGCTGGAGACAGAATCCATTCTGTACTTTCTTGTCCAGTGAAGTATCTTTACAGAGCAACTATGCACTGTCTGTCAAAAAAGAGAGGAGAATGTGCTGCTACAAGTGCAGAAAATTAGCTTGAGAACTAGTTATCAAGAATAAATAATACAAACCTTATTCCTTCACAAAGACTTAACATAAAATGTAAGATTTGGGAACACAGTCTTATGATTTATCCCTTTGATTTGTCACTTCTGAGAAGCAGGGTTGCATATAACATAGAAGAATGGTGCCCGATTGGGACCATGATTTTGTAAATAGGAAAGCATCCAAGTTCACTTTATACTAATCCAAAGGACCTCCATTCAGTTTGGAATCCATCTGAATCTTCCCTTCACCACTACTATCAGTGATGGTTATTTTAATCTGTTTGGCATAACTGGAAAATATTTTCAAGAATAACAGTATGACTTTCTTCTCAAGGAAAAAAGCCTGCCAAGTTTCAGGCAGAGATACAGGGGTTTGCACTGGATATCTTTAACAACAGCTTCTCCCTCTCCTGCAGCTGTCAGTCAATACCTTTTGTATTACTGGATGGATTCTGATGAAAGTCTTGCCAAGTTTCATATAAAACAGATTTGGAAAAGTTTATCCAAGATCAGCACTTGCATGTTATGACAAGGGCAGGCTTCATAAAGAGGAACATAGCTAAGGAACCTACAACATAAAGAGCAGCAGGTTTTTTGTTTGTTTGTTTGTTTGTTTGTGGAAAGGAACGCCTCAGATCTGGAGAGGGATAGAGAGTGGTTTTGGTTTTTCTTCTCCCTTCCTTTGTGAGTATATTTAGTCAGTTGTATGAACATTTAATATATTCAGTAAAAAAGCATTTTCAAGAACAATATAGAACACAATCATATGTGTATATAAAGCAATCACAGTAGAAATTCTCTATAACATTTTATTTGGATTTGTTTGTCAGTTGATACATAACATAATAGTATGATATTGCAGAAGAGCCATTCAGAAGTTCTTCAGAACATCTTATTACCAGACCTGATGTATAAATTACTATGTCAGTGAAGCAGATGTTGTCCCAAGTGCGTATCATACGAACAACATCTTTTGAAAGCCAGCTTGAGCATTCAAAGGAAACAGTGTAAGTAATCTTACACTATCTGTGTAACATCATAGATATTTGTGAAAATTCCTTGAGGGAAGATGTTTTTCAGAAGAATGTAGAACTCATACAACTTCTCTCACAGAATGTGCTTGAACCTCTGCTTTGGGATATTTTAGTCACTTGAGCTTCGTTTGAAGTTATACTTGCAGCTCTAAGCCTTGAAATATAAGTGAGGAATCTTTATGTCTGCAAATTGAAATTGCTGGATGAACAGATTGCCCTTTCTGACTCAAAGGTGAGTCCACTTCCTTCTGACTATATCCTGAGGGATCTTTAGTGTTCAATGAAGGTAGTTAATAGTGGCAATTTTCTGCATTTTCCAGATGACACTGTCTTTCTGCAGCAAACAAGCCATGTTATACCTTTCCTCCATCCCTATTTTCTCTGAAGATTATCCATGTAAGTGAAAAGACCTGGAACCAAAGCACCATTTGGTAAAGTTGTGGATACTTTATGGTGCTTAATTCCAGTAGATGTTGATAGTGGTGGCTTCTATATCAGCAAAGATGGTTATTTCCTTGTGCTTGGTTTAGCCCTTCCCACAGCTAAGCACATGCAGAAATAACAATTTTTTTTGGACTGGATTAAAACTAATTCACATAAGGATAAATTGTATGTATGGATCCACTGTATACATGCTGTTAACATCCATCAGTGGGGAGAGGGGACTGGGCAGGAGATGGGTCAGTCAAAAATTAAGAAAACATCTAGTCTTGATCTGTGGAAGATCTGCATGGAGTTATAATAGTTTTTTCAATGGTAAAATATAGGTAAGTAATGAAATATATGAGCACTGCATATAGATCAGGAAAAAAAGAGGAAAGAATGGACGCTATATGAACAACATTTGCATCCTGACACAGCCAGCTCATAAAGAAAAAAAAAAGTTTAAAAGAGAAATTGATTCATTTCTTGATACTAACTTCAAAGTCTTAGGGAAATGAAGTGCCAGCAACAGCAAGATTTACTCTATTCTTCCACTTCCTTCTCCATCACTTGACATATTGAGAAATACGCCAAGATAAAAGAGGAGAGAAAGAGAGAACACTCTCATGCCTACTGTATACACCCTTCCTGAGGACATCTGCTATCACAAAATCCTGATTTAAAAGGGAATGAAAAGGAAGGGGAGATGCCAAAGAAGCTGAAGTTTGGTGAATGTATATAATAAAATCCAGTCTGTTTTGAGATTATTCTGGTGTTCTGGAATTACAAACTTAAGAATTTGAAACTCTTACAATACCCCTAATACTTCAGGCCATCACAGATCTAAACAACATTTTGGGGGGCTGAGTACTCTGTATGTATGCAGTGCCCGTAGAATCTGTATCTGTCCCTATAACGTTAAAATACACAGAGAGCATACTGTTTCTCCAGCCTGAAGCCCTTTTCTTCAATTTGCATACATTCGTCTATTTATTTTTTATATACTGTGTATAATTTTTTTTAAAAATCACAGGACCTTTTTCAAGGACCAAAAACTTTCCACAAATGCAACATTCAGCAACTTATTAAATTACAGCACCATCAAGCAGGTAATGGACATTTGACAAAATCAGCTCTGGGTGAGTTATCGAGCTTTGGGCCCCATGTTTTTTTCAGATAGATAGAAAGAAGCAACAACAAAGCCCTGAAAAAGGTACTCTGAGAAGTGGGAAGCAGGAAAATATCGATCAAATCGTGATAACAATGCTGATTGCTCACTGCATGTTAGAAGAGAGATGGGCAACCAGAGGCCTATGACCTGCATGAAATCCCAGCACCCCCATTTGTGCCTCCAAAGCTCTGATAAAGGATGGGGCTAAAGTTTTTAAGGTGTGAAAAAGATTCCTTTAAGGATTAGTCCACACAGTCTCCATGCCCCACGAGAAGGACAGCCCACTAATCATTTCCAGAGGATATGTTCTCATGCCACCACCCGTAGCTATCATCCACCCGTAGCTGAGGCAGCCCAAGGATGGTTTTAGGCATTCCACTGTGGAAGTGGTATTTGCCCTCTTGGTCTATCTTCAGGCACTGCATGTGGGCAATGTAGGACACATAGTTATGCATGATATTCTTTGTCAACAAACTTGAGGCTCCAATTGATTCTGTCAGTATCCTGTGGGACAGGTCCCTTCCATCTGATCTCTGACTTGTTCTCCCACTCCTCAGCCCTCTTTCATCTGTGAAGGAGACCAGCACCGCAGCTTCTGCAGCTACTTTTCTTTTTTAGATGGGTTGGTTGACCAGTCAACTGGCCTAATGCATGCAGTTGGAGCTGTAATTGAAAGGACTCACCCCTTGAACTTGTGTATTCTGCCCAGCAAGGGAACTCCTTTCCCAGTGACTGTTGTTTCCTCTCCTCATGTAATGTTCTTAGTTTACATCTGCCCCACTGTCAGCCCTTCAAAGCAAGCCTGGTCCAGAAACAGATTTCAGGAATGCTACTTTACTCTTGTAAGGTATAATAACAGAATCTCAAAAGCCTGCCAAAGTATCCCTCTGCTCCTTCTTATATCAAACAGATTGTTGGGTTTCTTTCTCATACCTTCTTCTTAGGACTGAGTTGCCGTTTACATTCACTTGACAGTTTTTGCATTCCTTCATCAAGGTTATCTCTGTACTCTTTTACACACAGCTAAACCCTCTTCTCAAAGTCCAAGTTGTAAATAGCACTTATCTAGTGGTAGCACAAATCCAGATCCCATCACTAGATAGCAACCATAAGACACAAAAACCTCTTTCCTGTCAGTGGTCGATAAGTTAAACAATCGGCTGGTCAACCCATGGTTTCAAATCCTCCTCCTCCTACAAATCTCAGAGAAACCCAGTCTAAAGACTGTGATATTTGTTGGATAATTAGACAACAACAACAACAATAGTAATAATAATTAAATCAGTTGATGGTATGACAGGAAAGAAAGAAAAAAAGAAAAATGCAGTATATGAAGAAACCTGAGCATTCTGAATACTGATTGGAGGAGGCTTTTCCTATGGTTTTTGATCTTAGGTGGGGCTGGAATTTCAGACTAGGGAACTACCAACCCTGGCCCTTAGACTGTTGTGCATTGAAGTTTTATGGACCACAGTGCAGTACAGACCCATTTGTATGTATAGTAAATGGTGTTGTGGGACAACAAGACTCATGATAGCATGATTTCCTGTCGGTTCTGGGATGGGAAGGGAGCATGGTGGAGCCACTGTATGGATGTGGCCTAAGCCCTGAAGAGGCTTAAGGCATTCAGTACAACCTTTTAAAAAACAACTCTTACAAACCTGGGCTGATCTTTTTTTCCTCCAATTTGTGAGGCTCTAAAGTTACAGAGTAATCACATTCCTTAAAGTGTTCAACACTTAATGTATTCAAACATGTCATCAAGCAAATTCTGCAAACCTTGGGAAGCAGAAGACTACAAGTTGAAAAACGTTGTCCAACCTTGGAAAATATGTCATCACAGGTGAGAGAAGTGGTATGAAGCTGTTTTGATCAACTGCAACAACTTGTGAAGCCCATTGTTTTTTTTTTTCCTCATTATGCTGAGAAAGCTGTGCTCCTCCTGTTCTTCACTGACTGCTTGTGGCCTCCAGAATGCACTTCAGTGCTCTACTAAATGTATATAAAACTCTCAATGGATTGTGAGCTGTGTACTGATCATCTTATGCCCGTCTTTTTGCCTCTCTACCCTACTCTAGTTGTTCTATGCAGGAATGACAATTTTTTGGTGGCTGACTTAGTGTGGAATTCTCTCCCAGTTGAGTTTAGGGAGGCTCCAAGAGTTGTGTGTGGGTGTGTGTGAGGGAGAGAGAGAGAGAGAGAGAAAGATTTACAACTGTGTAATTGTGAGGGACCATATTTATTTGTTTATTTGTTTGTTTGTTTTATCAAATTTATACACTCCCCATCTCACCATGCAAGTGACTCTAGGTGGCTTACAAGTAAAAGGTCATAAACAACCATTATAAAAAGTACAAAAAATACAAAGTTAAAAGAGAAAAACTAAAAGACACAGAGAGCGTCCTCAAACCACCAACCACCCCCAGGGCTCCCTACCACTATTCAATCCCCAAGCTAGTTGGCAGAGCCAGGTCTTGATGCCCTTCTGGAAGGCCAGAAGAGTGGGGGCCAACCTCACCTCAGGGGACAAGATGTTCCATAGGGTGGGGGCAATGGCAGAAGAGGCTCTCCACCTCAACCCCGCCAGTTGAAATGCTTTAGCCAATGGGGTCCACAACATGCCCTTCCTGCCAGACGAGGTGGGATGGGTTGATGTAACTGGGACAAGATGGTTCCTCAGGTAACCTGGGCCCATGCCATGTAGGGCTTTAAAGGCCATAACCAACACCTTGAATTGGACCCAGAAGCACACTGGCACCAGCATTACATGTAAATGTAATTTGGCACTATTTAAATAGCTAAATAAATATAAATATAAATATTGATAATTCCATCATAATATTTTCTTTTTGCAGGTGTTCTGATTTGGACATCACCAGGAAAGAATTTGGAACTTGGAACACAAGAGCAAAACAAGTGATGGGAAGGTAAAACAAGATAATATAGTACATAATCATTTTATTTCTTCTTAAAAAAGGAAATATTTCTGTAAATTTCCATTCTATAAAAACATTTTCATGAACATTAAAAAAATAATTATATATAATCTGGCCATTTGTACCCTTGTTTGCTAGAAAACTCCCAGTATCAAGTCCATTTTATTAAAGTAATTCATTCAAAGTAACAGAATGCCAAGGAGTATTTGTTTTAGAAAACTGTTGAAAAAACAACTGGCAGAAAGGTTGAAAAGAAAAGTGGGGATTTGTGAAATACGAATCTCTCTGAAACATGTGCATCAGTTTACCTTCTGCTTTACCTCTTCTGTACAGCCATAATCATCAATTTTTGTTCCATAGTGCTAGAAAACAGGAAAACAGTATCTCAGGGCAATTTCCTAGACGTTTGTATATATGGATACATTCACACTCCCTTCCCATAATGTCTTCTCTACTTATGCAGAGCCTTTTTTCCCCTTCTTCTTTCCCCTTACTGGAGCTCTGATGTCATGATAATCAAAGCAACAGGGAAACAAGCTGTTGTTTGGTTCCTCCCTCCCTCTGCAGGTCCATGGAAACCTTGTAGCAAAGTAACAATGTTCCTACATTACAACTGAAAGATGCTTTGAATGTAAAGAGATAGGAAGGGAAGCTTTACAGTGCTAGGGCAAGGGTGGAAAAACAAGGGAAATGTGCTTCACCCAGCTTGGGCAGAAACAGATGGTGCCTACTAAGAGATATATGGGTTGAATGGAACATGAGTTCCTGGGGTAAGGATGGTTCATTGACTTAACAGACTATCATTGGCTCAACCACAAGGTAATGTAAAAACTACTGCAGAGAATAAAACAACCCAGGATGAAATGGCTGCATAGAGCGGGCTACTCCTAGGAGGGAACAAAGCATTGGGAACCATCTGCTCTGAAGGGCTTTAGACAGTTTTGAATTGAAGGTCAAAAACGTGGGCACAGGATGCATTTGCAATAGGGTGGGAGAGAAGATAGAGGGAGGACATCCTCCATTCCTGAGCTCAGGAAGTGATGAATGACCCATTCTAGTGATGGGCCACACAGAAAGTAAAGATCCACCCTTAGTCTGTGCCCTGGATTGGAATATCAGAAAGAATACAGCCAATCTAAAGATTCTGTTCCAGAATCATAGAGCAAAAGGATTGTGATGTCACTTCAGCCTTGCATTGTGAAATAATGTTACTTTACCTTATAAGAAAGAAATATATTTCATACATTCAAAACTTGTTATTTATAGCCTCATCCCTCATAGGTGATTGTTCAAGTGGTAATTGTCATGAGTACTGATGGCGAGCAGGAGGGGGCCTCTATCCAGGGGGGAAAACACATGCGTAGTACTGAGGAATTAAGCAGCCATTCAAAGAGACACAGATCAGACCCACCTTAACTTTTGGGGTTTATCTGTCTGGGTTTTTCCCATGCTTCTTCAGTTTGTTAGGATTCTGTTTAATGTAGCAGTAATAAACATTAGAGACCTACTCCTCGTCTCAGTGTGATTTCTGACTGTTAGGACAGTAATTAGGGGAAAACATATTACAGGTTTTTTACTGGGCAGGACAGGATCTGCAAGGAGGCTTCTACTAATTAACTGATCAGAGATCTTTGCTGAATGGATTTACTTGTAAATAAACATAAGAGAAGGCTTTAAGTCATGAGATACAGCATCACTGGATAATATAGCTCTATATGAAGTACAGGAGATATGCCCACGCCAGAGCTTCCTGTCGGTCGTCAACACCCCCAGCTCCCCCAGGGACGAGTCCATCACCTCTAGAATATCATCCATCCACCTTGCCATTGGTCGGCCCCTCTTCCTTTTGCCCTCCACTCTCCCTAGCATCAGCATCTTCGCCAGGGTGTCCTGTCTTCTCATTATGTGGCCAAAGTATTTCAGTTTGGCCTTTAATATCATTCCCTCAAGTGAGCAGTCTGGCTTTATTTCCTGGAGTATGGACTGGATTGATCTTCTTGCAGTCCAAGGCACTCTCAGAATTTTCCTCCAACACCACAGTTCAAAAGTATCGATCTTCCTTCTCTCATCCTTCCTTATGGTCCAGCTCTCGCAGCCATATGTTACTATGGGGAACACCATTGCTTTAACTATGCGGACCTTTGTTGTCAGTGTGATGTCTCTGCTCTTAACTATTTTATCGAGATTGGTCATTGCTCTTCTCCCAAGGATTAAGTGTCTTCTGATTTCCTGACTGCAGTCAGCATCTGCAGTAATCTTTGCACCTAGGAATACAAAGTCTTTCACTGCTTCTACATTTTCTCCCTCTATTTGCCAGTTATCAATCAAGCTGGTTGCCATAATCTTGGTTTTTTTGAGGTTTAGCTGCAAGTCAGCTTTTGCACTTTCTTCTTTCACCTTCATCATAAGGCTCCTCAGTTCCTCTTCGCTTTCAGCCATCAAAGTGCATATCTGAGATTGTTAATGTTTCCCCTAGTCATTTTAACTCCAGCCTTGAATTCCTCGAGCCCAGTATGTCGCATGGTGTGTTCTGCGTACAATAGGTAATAGGTAGGGTGAGAGTATACAACCCTGCCGTACTCCTTTCCCAATCTTAAACCAGTCCGTTGTTCCGTGGTCTGTTCTTACTGTTGCTACTTGGTCGTTATACAGATTCTTCAGGAGGCATACAAGATGACTTGGTATCCCCATACCACTAAGAACTTGCCACAATTTGTTATGGTCCACACAGTCAAAGGCTTTAGAATAGTCAGTAAAACAGAAACAGATGTTTTTCTGAAACTCCCTGGCTTTTTCCATTATCCAGCGGATATTGGCAATTTGGTCCCGAGTTCCTCTGCCTTTTCTAAACCCGGTTTGTACATCTGGCAATTCTCGCTCCATGAATTGCTGAAGTCTACCTTGCAGGATCTTGAGCATTACCTTACTGGCATGTGAAATGAGTGCCACTGCTCGAAAGTTTGAACATTCTTTAGTGTTTCCCTTTTTTGGTATGGGGATATAAGTTGATTTTTTCCAATCTGATGGCCATTCTTGTATTTTCCAAATTTGCTGGCATATAGCATGCATTACCTTGACAGCATCATCTCGCAAGATTTTGAACAGTTCAGCTGGGATGCCGTCGTCTCCTGCTGCCTTGTTATTAGCAATGCTTCTTAAGGCCCATTCAACCTCACTCTTCAGGATGTCTGGCTCTAGCTCACTGACTACGCTGTCAAAGCTATCCCCGATATTGTTATCCTTCCTATACAGGTCTTCTGTATATTCTTGCCACCTTTTCTTGATCTCTTCTTCTTCTGTTAGGTCCTTGCCATCTCTGTTTTTGATCCTACCCATTTTGGCCTGGAATTTACCTCCGATGTTTCTAATTCTCTGGAAGAGGTCTCTTGTTCTTCCTATTCTATTGTCTTCTTCCACTTCCATGCATTGCTTCTTTAAAAATAATTCCTTATCTCTTCTGGCTAACCTCTGGAATTTTGCATTTAATTGGGCATATCTGCCCCTATCACTGTTGCCTTTTGCTTTCCTTCTTTCTTGGGCTACTTCTAGTGTCTCAGCAGACAGCTATTTTGCCTTCTTGGTTTTCTCTTTCTTTGGGTTGTATTTTGTTGCCGCCTCCTGAACAATGTTGCGAACTTCTGTCCAGAGTTCTTCCGGGACCCTATCTCCTAAGTCCAGTCCCTTAAATCTATTCTTCACCTCCACTGCATATTCCTTAGGAATATTAGTGAGCTCATATCTAGCTGATCTGTGGGTCTTCCCTAATCTCTTTAGTCTGATCCTAAATTGTGCAAGAAGAAGTTCGTGATCGGAACTACAGTCAGCTCCAGGTCTTGTTTTTACCGACTGTATAGATGTCCACCATCTTTGGCTGCAAAGGATGTAGTCAATCTGATTTCGGTGTTGTCCATCTGGTGAAGTCCACGTATAAAGCCGTCTCTTAGGTTGTTGGAAGAGAGTGTTTGTTATGCAGAGTGAGTTGTCTTGGCAAAATTCTATCAGCCTATGTCCTGCTTCGTTTTGTTCTCCCAGGCCATGCTTACCTGTAATTCCAGGTGTCATTTGACTGCCCACCTTAGCATTCCAGTCTCCTGTGATGAAAATAACATCTTTTTTAGGCGTGTTGTCCAGTAGGTGCTGCAGATCCTCATAGAACTGCTCTACTTCAGCTTCTTCAGCATCTGTGGTTGGGGCGTATATTTGGATCGCTGTGATGTTAGATGGCTTGCCCTGAATTCGAATTGAGATCATTCTATCGTGTTTTGGATTGTATCCAAGCACTGCTTTAGCCACTTTACTATTAATTATGAAGGCTACTCCATTTCTTCTGTGGTCCTCTTGTCCACAGTAGTAGATCTGGTGGTCATGGGATGTGAAATGGCCCATTCCAGTCCATTTCAGTTCACTGACGCCCAAAATGTCTATCTTTAATCTTGACATCTCACCAATAACCACATCCAATTTGCCCTGGCTCATAGATCTTACATTCCAGGTTCCAATGGTGTGTTGATCCTGAGAACATCGGATTCGCCGTTCACCGCCAGCACCGTCGGCCACTAGCCGTCCTTTCGGCTTTGAGCTAGCTGCGTCATCATGGCCGGGGCTAGTTGAGCTCATCCTCTGTTCCTCCCCAGTAGCATTTTGAACATCTTCCGACCTGGGGGTCTCATCTTCTGATGGTATACCAACATATCTCTGGTTGTACTGATCCATTTAGTTTTCACAGCAAGAATACTGGGGTGGGTTGCCATTACCTTCCCCAGGGATCGCATTTAGTCTGACCTCTCTGTCATGACCTTCCCGTCTTGGGTGGCCCTTCATGGTTTAGCTCATGGCATCATTGAGGTGCTCAAGCTCCAGCACCACGACAACAGCTCTGAGACATGTGGTGGAGAGATGAAATTGAGGATGGCACTTGTAACGATGACAACACTATAAAAGTAAAGCCAGGCAGTAAATCACTTTGTCACTTATATAAAATCAAGTGAAAAGTAGTGGCATATAATTGGAAAGGCCCATGAAATCAGTTGCAAAGTAAATAGAAAGTAGGAATCAAATTTTTAGAAGGCAATCCAATGGGATTTTGAAACCATGTGTATCAAAACAAACCATGTGTATCAAAACAAACAAACAAAAAATCCCAGTTCCCAAGCTTACATAATTATAACCCTCCTGGAAGATTTTCTTTTATCATGCATCCTTTTTCAGTGTAATATGTGCTAAATTACTTGTTTGTTTTTGAAAATGCTTGTTGCTCACACTGTTCATTTTACACAGATTATATCCAAACAGGATACTCAGAAAATAGGAATATAAAATGGATCTATAATGAATTTCAGCGGGGGCAAAATAGTGTGACCTTGTACAGTGTACTCCATTGTGGTACAAACAGTAAGTAATGAATGGAGTTAGCTAGCATCCAGCATTCTCCACACAAAGAATTATGTATTTGGGACAGTTGTGTCCAAATAAGAGTGTATAAAGTTTGGGAATACTGTATATTTTATAGGCAGTTGTGTTTTTAAAAGTGTACATTAGGGAAAGTTGCATATAAAACTCTGTACATCAAAGCAGTTCTGTACAAAACAACATATGTTGGGATAAATGGTAAATGAGAACACTTAAAGCATTTTCAATGTAGACATTTTAGGTGGAGAACCATCTTAGTCTGAGGTAGAAAAAAAATCAAGGAGAGTCTGGTAGCCTCTTTTCAGACTAACAAATTTTATTAAAAGGCATATGATTTTGTGAGCTACAACTAACTTGATCAGATGTCTTAGCCTGAAAAGGGTCTACCAGACTCCTCCTGATTTCTAGTATTTCCATTGGTTTTGAACAGTCAAAACTCCTGGAGTTCCTAGACTTCCATCTAAGAAATAATTAAGGGTAGCCCTGAGATCAGTCAAGTTTGGCTAGGTGCCATCACTTGCTAGGCCATTTAAGTTTATCAGCAACTTAAGAGTGGGTAAGGATATGCACAGGTTTGGATGTGCACAGGTAAGGATATGCACAGGTTTGAAGGGCATTTCTCCTCAATAGAGCTTTGAAGAAAGTTTCCCTTCAGAACATTTTAACCATGCAAAGTCACGTTGGTTTGCAAACATAGCAGGAGAACTGGACATACCACCTGGAGTTCCTTAAGATTGGGACAGTTAATAAATAGCCATTGGAGTGAAGAACTTTTTCCAAGAAGATGATTCCAAGAAACAACACAAAACAGTGGACAACAATTATCATGGTGTTCGAGATAATGAAGTCACTCTTCCAAGAATTCCTGGGCATGGGTATCAGAAGGCCTGACCAAATTAGAGGCATCTGTGTTTGAACTTGATGATCAGTATTGTTTTTTTAGTTGTATGTATATATTTTAGTCCAAACTTCATATTTAAACAATTTTAGGATATTCTGATTTAGCAATAGAAACAATGCCCCAAACCTAAAGCACTCAGTATAATTTTTGATTCCCAAGAAAGGCTTCTTTGTTTAGTTAATTCTTCTTGCTGTTTTATATTAATAACCGTAGCCAGATAGGAAATTATGAGATATATAATGTTGCTACTTTCTCCCATTGGATTAGCCAAGATTCTGTTCTAGATAGTTAAATTAAGAGACCAAACCCATATATTGTGTCCCCAGTTCCTTATTTAAAAAAAAAATACTGAATGTTTCAAAGAAATTACAAAGATTAACTTAAGAGTCTCATACAACCGATGAACTGATGGGTCTGCTTTCTTGCAGTGTGTCCAATTCTTGAGTTCCTGAAACGTGGTGGCTAGGGATGTAACCAGCAGGATTTTGTATGGTGTTTTCCACCAAGGTCTGAGTCAGCCTGTTCTCTGGTTCCCTTTTACAGTGTCACTGGGCATTGGGAAACCAGCTTATTTTCAGAGAGACTTTTGCATGGACACTTGTGGAGTATCATCAGTCTCGGTTAATGGGAGCATCATCAGTAAAGGAAAGAGGTAGAATAGAAAGCCTCAGGTGAACAAGAGTTTGCATAGGACTATTCATTACTATCTTCTTTCACTTGAAAAATCCTAATGCTGCTGGGGTGATACTACATGATGACATCTCATTGTTCACAAATGAATTGCTTGGGTAGCAGTAATATTATGGAATTCTTGGTCTACTTAACTCTTTGTCTACCTAATATTGTTACCTCTGCTTCTCAAATATTTGTCCTTCCATTCGATCTTTGAAAATGGTTTTACCCTACCTAGACCCCACAAAACCACACCATTGTTCTTAAACCTCTGAATAGATAAACCAGATTTCAGTGTAAAAATAGCTTATACCAGTATTTACCATAAGTGTGACCATTAAGGGTTTAAAAAGTATCTGCAGAGTCAGCACAAATGAATCATCATCAGAATGGAAAGAGATAAGGAGGAGAAGCAAGAATGAAGCAGATGTTCATCACTGGAAGCAGGGAGCTGGAAGCCTACAGAAATGAGCAAGGTAAATGATCTCAGACTGGGGTGGCATGCTAATTATTAAGTCACAGTTTAGGTTGAACAGTATGAAAAGATCATGTTTTTGTGGGGTCATCTCATGTATTAGGCCTGGAGCGTGATTAGGAAATCTATCAACCAAGCAATTGCACATATCTAAAATTGAATCTCCCTTTACTCGTCCATTTGAATATTACATGGAAAGGTAAACACTTAAAGACTGCATATTTCTATGCCATCCAGTTTCCAGATGTTATCTGGCTATAATTCTTAACAGCTGGTTAACAGCTGACATGCATTAAAAAAAAAGTATAACTGAATTTCTGTCACTGTGATGCCTATAAAAACTGTCAAATCTGGCAGAGGGAAAAAGAAAAAGAAAAGCCAATTTAGCAGTACATAATGTCATTTAAATTTCTGCAACATCTGCAGTCTCTGAGAACAAGTTTTTCAGGCATTGTTTCTTCTGTCAGGTCAGACATTATTGCACATTCAAATACAAACTGCTACAACCCTGGTTTGTGCACATCAGCTATGTTCACACACATATGCCCCAGCTGTTAGCCTTTACTCTCTGCTGTTCAAAGTTGCAGGAGAATGTCAACTGATCTGTCAGCAATATTTCTAGAGCACCAGGTTCCCCATTCCTCCTTTAAAGGCTGGGAAGAAGAAATAGAGAATCTGTGGTCCTCAAGATGCTAGAAGTCCCAGCAATCCCAGCCAGTATGGCAAATAGTGAGGGATTTGGGAAGTTGTATTTCAGCTTCATCTGCAGAGTCATAGTTCTCCATTCCTACCATAAAGTCTAGAGAGTTGAGATATGTTTAAATGGGTATTGTCTCCGGACCAACCATCACCTTAAATTGCTTATCAACATTTATTTCTCAATGGCTGCCACAACCTGTGACTTATCAGTACTCTGGATGCCATGAACAAGTAAGAATCCAATCAAGATGAGCAAACCATGACCTCCTGTGGACTGATGTATGCATAAAATGAAATTAAATAGTTCCTGTGTAACAGTTATCTGAAGCCTAATATCCTTAGATAAAGCTCATTTTCATGTACATTCAGGGGCAACTGCAGGGTGAGGAAAGAGAAGTCAAGATGGCACCCCCAACCATGTGATTGAAACCCCACCCCTTTTAAAGTGCATTGCACATGTGACACTCATAAAAATGTGTGGGGCTTAAATCTGTCCTCTAGACTTTTTTGACTTCACCCTGTGGATGCCCTCCTGGAACAAGAAAACTGAACTTATGTGGAATGAGCAAGTGATTGTTTTCAATTGGTTCATTTCCTTTTTTTACTGTTTGCTTTTATTTAAAAGCTCTTTAGAAGTCCACCAGGATTTTCAGAGCTAAGACAGACAAATTGGTCAAGCTCATGCTCAGTTGACTTAATTTCACTCTATCCCATTTCAGCCATTTGTTTTGTTTGTGTGTTTAAAACAAATCTGAACAGAACAACCTGCTTGTGTTTGTGTATACTTTGCTTAGTGTAGAGACTTTTGTATGCTGTTTTTCTAATAGACACTGCAAACATTTTCCAATGATACACTGTTATTTTCCTCAATATGTACTTCTGCATGTGTTATGGGTTTGGAAAACTTCATCAAAGCATTTAGAAAAATGTGGTGATCATGGCATAATTATGTTTCTGTTTCATGTATAGCAGGGATGGACTTCTGTTTCATGTTGGAGGGATGGGCAACCTTTTATTAGTTGAAAATGATATTCTCTCAGAAGTAATCAGTAAAGGACTGCAAGTCAATGAGCAAGACTTGAACAAATTGGACAGGGCTGAGCTTGGTGCAGGCACTCTTTCTTGGGTTTTCTGACACTCTTCTTTCTCTGGTGCTCTACACTTTCCCTTCCCCATCTCCACAAGTAGTAGTTATAACTGATTGCACTTCTCAGTAGTTTAAACTGATGAGATTGCCCTGATCAGTAGTCTGAGCTGATTTGTTTGAAATCAAGGGCTGCAGGTTGCCCATACTAGTATATGAGGTTGGACAATGTAACACCACTTGGAAATGCAAGCTGAACAATTTCTTCTCCATCCTAATTGGTCACTGGGATCTGACTTTGCTATAAAACAAATCAACTCTGGCTAACTTCACTGCCACTTCTCCCATTCACTACCATGGGAGCCTTTGATTGGTCCCTTTTGTTTTCAAAAAGCAGGTTTTTTAAAAAAAAAATCCATCTCGTTACCCACCATTGAGTTTTGTAAGTCACAAATGACATATCTTCATTCATTCATTCATTCATTCATTCATTCATTCATTCATTCTCCACCACACACAAAGAGACCCTTGGTAGTTCATAACACATCTATCAACAATACAATAAAACATCCATAGTATAATAAATAAAAATCACAGTACGAAGCAACACAATGAAACATCCATAATACCCAGATAAAATGAAATGAAGATAAGTAGTCAGCAGTTAACGTATAAACAATAACAAACAAATAAATTATATATATATATATATATATATATATATATATATATTATTAATTTTTTTAAACAAGAAGATAAAAACTAACACAAACTAATATAAAGTAGGGGAAAGAAAGAAAAAGAAAGAAATCAAAGAAAAAGCAAAAAGTTGAATAAAAATCGAAAAGAAAGAGAAAAGATATAAAAAAGTGGCTTCTGATATTCTTCACAGTAGTTATAACTACAAATACATTTTAACCTCTCTCTCTAAAGTTACGTCATATTACTCTTCTTTCTATAATCTACCCTATCTAATCATCAGAACCATAAATCACAAGTTCATTTTTTTTTCATTTTTATGCAAAAAGTCCGTAAGAAGCTTCCAGTCATCAATAAATGTAGATAATGTCCTTTCTCTATTCAAAGAAGTCAATTTATCCATTTCGGCAAAATCTGTCAACTCCACCAACCGTGCCTCCATAGTGGGTCGTGTCAAATTTTTCCATTTCTGTGCATATAGTAATCTTGCTACAGTAATCATATATTGAAATAATTTTCCATGGGTTTTTTTCCCTAACCATTTATCCATTAGTCCTAAAAGGAGAAGTTCTGGCTCCAAACAATACAGAACCAAAAAAATTGATGGCACTGCTTGATGCCTGAAATGCTGTCTGGAATAATTCTGTTCTTAATGGCTTGTGGAAAGCCAATAGTGTAAAAGCTGATTGATTTTTAAGGGGGAAGCTGTGCCAGGTGCCGTAACAGAAAAAGCAGTTCCTCTACACCTCCTCTGAAGCACTGGGACATCACTAGCATGTTCTTCTGAGATGTATTAGTTTGGTGGGTTGAAACTGGTTGAAAAAGATGGCCCTACAAGCAGCTCTGAGCCATGGAGTGCTTTAACAGTTAAAACCAGTGAAGTCTTATACTGTACTTCAGTTAGGGCTGCAACTGGTGCATCAGCCAGAGTTGTGCTAAGGCTCCCCTGGTCATGGTGTCCAACTGTCCATCAGTAAGTAGCTACAAGTCCACAACCTGCTGTCATGGACTTGCTGTTTCAGGTCAAGAGCCAACACCAGTAAACATCACTGGTTGCCTACCACTCTGCACCACACGAGGCTCAATGGTGATGAAAATAGGCCATTCTTTTTTGGGTCAGACATATATGAAGTTTGAAACCCAGAGCTAAAGTTTAATACATTCACAACATGTAGCTGCATCATTTAAAAAAAAAAAAACTTGAATCCCTTGCAAGGCTTCAGGAGACTGATTCTGGTTGAGCCCATCACTTACTGACAGGAGAGCAGCTTTAAACTTTCCCTTTCTAGCCATTGGATTTGAAAATTCTCTTCCTTACCTATCCTGCCTCCAGGTGACCAGAGAAAGAAGAGGTGGAGGGAATGAAAAAGGTGAAAAATGGTGCTAACTTTTAAAACCTGCACATGGAGTGAAGGCAGAGAGAAAATTGTAATGACAAATGTTCTCAGTGAAGTATCTTCTCCATTGAATCATCCCATATTGGTCATTGGTTCCTCCTCAACAGAAAAAAAATATGAGAGACAATTCCATCTTGGTACTTACAACAAGTATAAGTGACATTCTGTTTTTGCTTCCACAATAAGATTTGGTGAGCGCTGATGTGCCCTTGCTTTTTGATCTAACTGCAAATCCTGACAGCTATTTGGACTCCTCGTTCTAAACACAATCTACACTATAATGCTTCTTTATTTAGTTAATTAAAAAAAATACAGTATGGTGTCCATTGTGAAAAAACATACATTATTTTTATTCTTGTTTATAAATCAGAAAGCTATGTGGCTTCAGCAGGGCATTTTCTCAGTGCCACATTACACATTGGCACATACACTGGTGAAAACCAATATAATGTTAGTAAAAGCTGGATTCTGATATTTTTACTTCATATCCATAGGTGTCTGCACTGGAGGCAAGAGTGGGCAAGTAATGACACATACACAATGACATCATCACCCAGATGCTGTGACTCAGGCACTTTCATCAGACATCTGGACAAGTAGGTAATGGTAAGATGATTTGTAAGATGATGTCATTGCTCATGTGTCATCATTTGGACATCATTGGGATTTACTGTGATTGCTGTTGATCTTGCCCAAGAATCTGTTCCTCAATTCACAGCCAAAAGCCAGCCAGTTTTCTGAACTGCAGGTCTATTATTCTGGCAGCTTATTTCTGCATAGAGAAACCAATAATTGCTTGGATGCTTTCACTTTATTTTTAGTTTTTGCTGTTTTGATATTCATTGCCATTCCAAAGCAGGAAAAAAATTGCTTGAAAAGAAGTTAGCAGAATAATAATTCAGTATTATGGTGAACATTATGGTGAACATTAACTTTCCCTTAAGCTCTGCTACACTTAAATCCCTTTTTGGATCACGGGAAGGTCATATTTCTTGTGAAATCTTTAGGAGTTTGGAGGGCATGGTTCCTCTGAGATTCAATTGCATATAATAGCTTAAATAATCACTGCTGTTAGTGATGGCTAACTCCTTTCAGTTCACCTTAACATAGGCTCTCTGGCTCTCACATTATGGTATGCCATGGTTTATTGAATAAATAATGATGGTGTTTCACCCTTTCACCCAGAAAGCAGGATTTGCAAAACTATAATGGCTGAGTTTACAAACCATGATAAGCCAAACCCAAACAAATCACAGTATGGTTTAGTAAAGTTCATGAACCAGCCACTGTAAGCATTTGTGAACACTCTGAAAAAAATGTGTGTACCTGTGTTATCTTCTGGAAGCTAATACGGAAAATAATTAAATCCACACTGTTTTGTTCTCCATGACCTAATTCTACTATGTCCATTGCTCTGCTACCCGATGGCAGTCAAAATGGAAGAATTGTTCTTTTGCTATGGATTACCAGCTAAAATATTTGTGCCTTGATGCAGCTGCTTAAGTTTCTTTCACTTGAGAGTAATGCATCATTTCATTCCCTTCAGGCACAACAATTTTCCCAAAGCTAAGGCTAATTATACAAGATTTATCTGTATGAACACATGAGGATTAAACAGGAAGGAAAAAAGAGCTAAGTGTTAGTTGCTTTGCTTGGTAAAAGGGACATAATGAAAAGAGGTTGTAGAGATCATATGAAAAACAAAAAAGGGAAAATAATTAGTATCCCATTTATTTTTTTTATCCAGCCCTAACAGAGCTTCTGCTATAAAGAGAAGGGGGAAATTGTGATGAAAGAACAACTCTTTCGTTGCCAACTGCAGCTAGTTCCATATGGCAAACAATGGTTTGGATAATTGCATGTTCTTCACTGAGAATGTAGCAGCACCAATTGATTCTTGCTGTTCTTAAAGCTAAGCAGGGTCAGTCCAGATTAATACTTGGATGGGAGATCACTAGGAAAACCCAGGGCTGCAAGGTAGACTGGAAAATTGAAAAAGATCCCAGGAGGAGGCAATAGCAAACGTCTTCCATTTTGTTGTCAAGAAAAATAACACAAACATGTTTTTTCCAGTAAAAGGAAATATATGTAGCTCAGGGTTGAACTGGGGAATCCTTGGTGCTCTCTGAGCTTGGTTGTTTCCTTGCAGACTGACTAGGAAACATCAAGCAGACAACCAAGTTCAGAGAGCACCAAGGACTCCACAAACATGTTTTTGTAGTTCCCAGGAATCCAGCTTGATTCAAGAGAGTCCTCATTCATTTCTTTCTTCTGGTACCCTGTCCTCTGCATGCTCATGATTAGGTGAACTCACCTGTCAGCTTTATGGTAACTTACAATTTAAGCATTTGAACCCTTAATCCATGAAGGAACGAAACAGCTAGCAGCAAAGCATTAAGAATTTTTGCCATGATCTATTTGGTTTCTAAGAAAGCCAGCTCAGGCTATCTTATGTATTTACTTGTTCAATTTATATGGCCACCCACTTGCTAGTTGACTCTGATAAACTTGTAAGCTGGTGGGGGCCACTCAGAAGGCAAAATTAGAGGTGGTGAACTCCAGGTTGATTATCACAGCCTGGTTGTGATTTCCTCCAGCGCCACCTGAGTATTGGGGGGTAGGTCAAATGATATTCAGTTTTGCTCCCTGAGAAAACAAGTGTTTAAACTCTACTGCAGCATTATCTTAGAGTCTTGAATATTCCAAATCTTTTCTGATGCCATCTAACTATAATTTAGAACACAGTACATGTGTTCTGTTCAGGTTTAGAATTGGTATCTGCTTATGCTTCATATCAGAGGATGGCTTGAGTAAAGAGAGAGAATCACTTGCTAAGCTGGTCATCTAAATCATCTTACCAGGCAGCAAGGAGAACTGTAGGGTTCTTTCTACTAGATTTTTCTCCATTATGAAAAAGAACCAGTCACTGGGGAAGAGATTAATTATTAAGGCAACTGGAACTGATGGCAAAAAGGTACTTTAGCGTGCATTGTAGCAGCTACCTGGAACACTTTAAAATAAATGCATCTTTTCCTGGCATTGCAGGGCAGTTGTGGAGAGCAGCCATATCCTCTCAAAAGAAGAGCTTTAAGGAATTGCAGACAATTGCTACCTTCATGCCCCCACACTATGAAACTTCTTTTTGCCTTTGGATTTGAAGTGCTGCACAGTCCTATTCACTATACTTGTCAAGAATGTTTTAAGGCTTCAGTGCTAGATACACTTATCAGGAAGGAAAGGATCATTATGCTTTCCTATTGGTCTGATATGCAGCACTAGGTAAGAAATGGAAAAATATGAACTATTAAAAAAAACTAGAAAAACCCAGGGACTAATCTAGACCAAGACTTACAATCCATACTCACTCCTCCTGCCCTTCCTTTAAGCTACCCTGAGTCCCATCCTTCACTTTGACCTTTGACCATGCATGTCAGGGCTTCTGACTACCTGGCCATTCCTTCCATTTATGCACCAGTGAAATGCAGCATCCTGTTGGCTGGCAGACACAGAAGGTGATGGCCAGGAATATGTTTAAGAGCTCATCAGCACTGGAGGGGGCATGCTTGTTTAGCTCATGACCTGGGAGATATCATATGGACTGGAGTGTCAGCATCAAGTCCTCCCCATGCTTTTGGCTCTTTCTGCCTTCAGGCTCTTGAGAAAATCTCATGTTATATCGCAGAGCTCACCATGGCTATCCCCAGGTTTCAGGCTAGTTGAGCCTATCCACCTTCCTCTTGAATGTAACCCTGCAATTCCAGCAACATTATAAGCATCCCATCCCATCACCTCATGCTGGAGACCAGCTTTGAAAGCAGCCCTTGTTCCCTTTGCAGCCTGTAGTGGATACAAAGGAATGGAGTGTCTATAGAAATGGGCATTAAAGGGCAGGACCATTGTCTTCCCCAGACTCCTCCATTTCTCTTTAAAATGCAGGTCTATCTCCTCACTTCCCAGTGGAATTCAGATCTGCCATGAGTTCTTGATTGCTGTGCCCTGAGGCCTTTTGGGCAGGCCAGACCAAGGACTCTTATCCTTTAGTAAGACTCCCTTTTCCATCTCTTCCTATGAAAACCTAAAGATGCTAAGGCAGCCAGTGAGTTCAGCAAGACTGTTGTACAGGAATGAATGGCCCTCTAATGAGATGCTCCCTTTTCGTTTGTGCCAGAATGGGACTTGAATGGTAGCCCCCAGGTTCCATGGCTCCCTGGCTCTGGTTCATTTCTTGACTGCTAGTGAGTTTTGGCCACTTATTTTGGTCATTACCTCTGTGAATTTATGTACCAATGCAATAATCGCAAGGATACCTTCAAATGCATCCTACAATGATATATCTCTGTAATATTCTTGTAAGTGAGATGTTGATTAATATTCTTGTAATTGAGTTGTTGATTAATAAAAGTCTGCAGAAGCTGCCTGTGCAAACATATCTGCTGTTGGGCAAAAACCTCTTGGACATGAGATTTTATCATTAGTGGTAGGCTGAAAGGAAACAAGAGCTGCTCCTTCTTCCCCCCTCCTCCTTGGAATCTATGAATCAAGCACTCCTTGTTCACTATCTTGAGAGTCATTGTGAGGTGAGGATCAGTGGAGCTTCTGGAATGCCTCAGTGAGTAGATTGGACAGCTAGTATCTCTCTGGAGGGTCTGCAGGGCCACCTCCTCTTTGTCTTGTTCATTTGGTGCCCTGAAAGCATGTAAAAAAGCACATTTATGCTGTTTTTCCAGGCCAGAGTGCAAGGACAAAGTATTTGAATATTCTTGGAAATGAAGCTTTCCCATTTACTTGATTGTTCAGTTTAAGCATACATTTATTTTAGTTTAAAGTATGAAAAAAAATCCCCAATCTTTCTGTACGTACTTGAAACTTTTGTTGAGCAGAGATTAAGTCATTTCTGACTAAATACACATAGAAGTCTGCTGTTGGCAGCCTTTGTTTAATCTGCTTGGGCCAGTGTGTGTGTGTGTGTGTGTGTTAGAAGCTGTATATTAGGCAGATTATTGAAAGTGGTGATAAGGCTGTCCCCAGTCATTAATTGTTATTCTTTGTAGTGGTTATCACCATTCTAGTCTTGAATTGAATCTCCTGGCATTTGTTTTGAATTTTTTGAATACATGGAGTATAAATGTAAATATAATTTGTCCATTCTGTAAAGGTGGCAGAAAAATCATGAGGCATGTGAACTTTTTATGTTCTGTCTCTTCAGGCATTCGTGTAAAATGCCATTCTGAAGCTTGCTTTCTCTTTCCCTCTGACCAGCCCTTAAAACAAACCTATTTTCTGTTTCAGTGGGATTAAATTCATCCAGATCAGTTTCAGGGATAGCCTAGACTGCTGCTGATTAAATAGGATAACCGGAGAGTATTGGATCCGTAGCATTTCTTTACATGCCATGTTCTCCCCTGCCAACACTAGAGTAAAACTGGTTGCATAATTTTCCAAGTTTTCATCTTCCATATCTCCCTCTACCATTAGAGAAGAAAAATTGATCTTTCCACTGACAGGTATCCTCCATGGCTCACAGGATTGCAATTTTAGTGTAGAATTGACAAAGAAATCAGATAAAACAGCAAACAGCAAAACTAGATTCTTCTGTCAACTGTACCACTATTCACCTTTGCTACGAATCCACAGTATAGCTCAACTGTTTTGGCTTCTTTTATGCTGATGGTATAATTCTGTCAGTATTTAGCCAATTGGTCTCTGGAAAATAGCACTGAACAGCTTATGATATGATATAATGTTTATCTTGTCTTCTTTATCTTCCTGAGGTAATGTTGGTGTTCCAGAATAATTTGTTTGACAAGTTCCTAGAGAGTTATACACTAAATATAAAACTGGAGGGGGCGATTAAGCAGCTTCCGTCTTTTTAAATGTCCTCCCACAGGGAAGCCATCTTATGTTGCTGTATTCTCTGGTGCTTTTATGGAACATGCAGAGATAAGAAATACAATGGTCACTGATTGCAGTAAAGCAGCTCTGCTTCTCTTGCATTCTGAGTTTCCATATCCACACAACTTGGATTTACTGCACACAACATGCTGAAGAAGTCTGAGCCTATTTACTATGGAGCACATTTGATGTGAAACGTTTCAAATATTTCTATTTTCTTGTAAAAAATGAGACGGTCACGCATTGGGAATTATTGAAAGATTGAAGGAAAGAATAAACAGAACCTTATTAATGAAGCATGACTGTGACATTTTGAGCAAACAGCTAAATTCTGCAAGGGTTCCAACAGTGTAATGTGTATTAATGCAGTCAATTTTCGTTGTTATGCATTCTCACCCAGCAAAACCCTATTGGATAAGGGACTTGGGCTTGAAGTGTACAGACAGTTAAGACTGGTTTTGAGAAATTCAATATGCACTGAGAAATGCATGATTTTCTTTTAAGTACAATGTGTTTAAAATGGAAAGAAGTCTGAAAACCCAAAAGCAAAGCAAGGTGAAGATTATTTAAGCAGTGGTCTGTCAGAGACAGTGGTGAGACAGAAGCAAAACCCCTCTTACCTCCAACAAAATCTGGGCCAGTGCTGGAACTGGTGTAAAATGATTCTTTCTTGCTGCTTCAATGAGAAGGAATATATTTTGGAATGAGGGGGAAGCCCCCCAGGACATGAGATAGGTCAGTCCCCCTTTACTTCCAGCCTGCTCATAGAAGCTGAGGGAGCCTGATTAATACAGAATTTTCAGGTGTGTTGGAACACTCTGCACTTGAAAATGGTTTGGATCTAAAGAAGGTATCTTAAGAACTCTCAGTTGTGTGTGTGTGTGTGTTGAAAAGGTGTTCTATGGATGCCTTCTCAAAGCCTGACTTTGATGATAAGATATTCTCAACAAGCTAGAAAAGGAAGGGTAGATGACACCAGATGTCACTTCTATTCCAGTAAGAGAGAACAAAAAAGAGAAAACACCCTGATCACTTCACTGCCCCCCCTTCCAATCCCTTGACAGTTAATCTTCAAAGTGCATTTTAACCCATCCCAGCCCCTAAAGCAAAGGAGCCCAGGACCATATGACAGCCTTGTTTGCAGCCTGCAGAGTTTTTCCACATGTGGCTACCAAACTGCAGTGTTTAATACGACTGAAGAAAATGGCTGAATATGTGGATGATGACCATTTTAAAGTAATATAATTCATTAAAATTGAACTGAACCAAATGCAATGTTTGGCTTTGTTCCACCTGCCTTTGGGAGTAAGGCCCCCGGCAGGTCACCCAAACTTTTGGCCTGAGAAAAGTGGTGGAATCCTCCCTCAGAGTAACAAAGAGGTCCAGTCTGACCACTCTGGCTCAGCACTTTCAAGCTTTGTCCTCAGTCTGGTGCTGGGTGCTCTCCCAAACTGCATCATTTGCAAGCCAGGTTCTCGTCTGGTTAGGATGAAGCAGGTGAAAAAGCCAAGTTGGACTGAAGTCATCAACTTAAGCACTGACAATGAGGAAGCAGATCAAATTGGAAGTGAATCCAAACCAATGCAGTTAGATACCTGTTTCATATCCTTGCATATAAGACCAGTAGAAGGGAGGTCAATACAATATAAGAATAGGTCTATGCAGAGCTTGGACGGGGTGCTGGTGTAGCAAGCAAAGCATCTCTTCAAAGCTGCTTTGTGAAGCAATGTGTCCTTCCCCACTTCTCCTCCACTTCTAAATCTGAAGTGAGATAGCCTTGTTGCTTCATTTGGCTTTGCTTATGAGGCTTCCTCCCATTCTAATAGCTGAAGAGGTCCTTGTCTTTTTTGGCTATTGGAATGCCTGCTGAGGATCCAAAATGGAGTGAAACTCATGGCTGAGACAAACAGCTTTTCCTTGTTGCTTCTGTGGGGGAAGAGTTTGACCACCAGGGCACAAAGCATCCCATCCTGTAACCCCAAGCCACCTCATATGGACCTACTAAATAGGCAAAGATCTCTACCAGCAGCCTGGCCCTCCCCCTCCCCTCCCCTCCCCTCCCCTCCCCCTCCCCTTCCCCCTCCCCTTTAGCAGTACCTGTGTGCAGACAAATGCCTCCATAGGCTCATGCCCAAGAACAGAGCTATATAATTGCCACTGAGAGGGATGATGTGCATTTTAACATCGTAGCTGGCTTGCATTATCAGAAAGACTGGCTTCTGAAACCATTTGCTATTTCTAGAGGTTATAAAATCCATTTATGCAGCTATGTTAAATCCCTTTCCTTCTCCATCAATAAAAAGATATTTTCTGTACAATTGACTTGGATAATATGAGCAAAGACTTGGCTCAACCTCATACCACTTCTGCTTTTTTAGTCAATACAATGAAAATAGTACCTTTTTTTTAGCAGCTGCTATCTGTTACTATAATACGGGCACAATTCCAATCTCAGATATGTCGGGCATATTTTCTTCTGTGTCTTGGGAAATCACAAAATACAGATATAATACATCCAAGTCTGCTGTTTTTATGGTAATAACAGAATAAGAGCATAACGGTGGCCAGCTTCCCCTCCCTGCCCAAAGCTGATCCATCCTAACACAAGCAATTAATATGATGAAGGATTTAAGTATCCAGAAATCCTATTCAGTAGCTTGCTACAAAGATCCTGAGTAGTACCTCTTCCTGGTCTCTGTGCTTTAAAAAAAAGATTTTGTACACATGAAAGGCTTGTGTATAATTTGAGATCCCAATATACAGACTTCCAGTTTAACTGGAATAACAAAAGTACAGAAGAGCAAAAACCAAGAGGTTCCTTTGCTTCTATATTAACCAAATGCACTATCCTATATCTTCCCCACATTCCACCCTATGTTCCACCCATCCTAACCCTTACAGACTCAAAGAATTTCTAAACCATAAAAAGGGTTTAGTAGTGAGAGCAGAATAAAAAGATAGTAAAGGAAAAGGCCCCCACGACAAGAAGGTACAAGACTGGCTAGTTACCACCACTAGCACTCAAACACTTGTTTAATCACATTGGTGCTTAAATGCCTGTTGCCAGAGCGCATTCTGGCAACAGTGTGATCTATTCTGGGTCTTAGTAAATGTAAAGGTTTCCCTTGACATTAAGTCCAGTCGTGTCCGACTCTAGGGGGTGGTGCTCATCTCCGTTTCAAGGCCGAAGAGCCGGCGTTTGTCCGTAGACACTTCCGTGGTCATGTGGCCAGCATGACTACAGGGAACGCCGTTGCCTGCCTGCCGAAGCGGTACCTATTAATCTACTCACATTTGCATGTTTTCAAACTGCTAGGTTGGCAGGAGCTGGGACTAGCAACGGGAGCTCACCCCGTCATGCGGATTCGAACTGCCGACCTTCCGATCGGCAAGCTCAGCAGCTCAGCGGTTTAACCCGCAGCACCACCGCGTCCCTATTCTGGGTCTTAGATAGGCACAAAAACTCTAAGGTACAAGTGTTGATTAAATGGGATCTGAACTGGTAGGAACTGAAAGTGATCATGAAGTCATAGCGGACAGCTCAATGAATATGTCAACCTAATGTATTGCTGCCGTAAGAGAAAGGTAAATGCTGTACTTGGAACCATTAGGAAGAGAATTGAAAATAGAATTACTGATATAATCATGTCCTTAAAGAAAGCTATAAGGAGATCATGTGTGGAGCATTGTATGTAGTTCTGGGCACTGCATTTTAAGAAGGATATTATGGTCCTTGAATAAAGGACAAAATCACTAGGGGGCTGAAGCAACTCCTCTATAAGGAAAGACTACCATAATTGGAACTCTTTAGCTTTGACTAAAGAAGGATAAGGAAGACAGTGAAAGATATATAAAAACAAACGTGGTACAAAATACATGGAGAGAGAGAGAGCGAAAGAGAGAAGTTTTTCTCCCTCTCTCACAATGTTAGAACTGAAGGACATCTATTCAATGAAATGCAGAGAGATTCAGGGCCTGACAGAAACAAATCCTTTTACACACACTGCCTATAAGTAGTGTGTGGCATGTGCTGCCAGCAGTTGGGATAACAGCAGCCCATTTGCATGGTTGAAAGGAGACTGGAAAAGTTCATCAAGGGACAAGCTACCAATACTGTCTCCTGAATCAAAGCAGCATGCTTTAAATCAGTGTTTTTCAAACTTGGCAACTTTAGGATGTATGGACTTCAACTCCCAGAATTCCTCAGCTAGCAATCCTGGGAGTTGAAGTCCACACATCTTAAATTCGCTAAGGTTGAGAAACACTGGCTTAGTCAATTTAGTTATTTATTTATCTAATTTATCCCCACCCATCTCCTCCCATCAGAGGACTCTGGGCGGTTTACAACAATCAGTTAAAACCATCACAATAATACAAAAAGTAAAATACAGTAAAAATAATATTAATAGAAATAAAAAATAAAATAAAAAATGAAAGACTCCAGACTGCCTCTAATCAATTCATTCTGCCTTTGTTAATGGTGAGCTATACTTTTTCCTTTCAGCAAGTAAAGGATTGGCGGGGGGGGGGGTGTTTAGGGACAGGAATAGTTCCATTTGGTCTGACAGGACTATGCAAAGTGAGGAACTGAACCCCGTCCCCGTCATGTTTGCAAGGTTAGACATAAACTCTCATTTCATCCAAAAACAACACTGGCCTAGATGATTTGATCCACCAAGGGTTCTTTTTAAGGTCTTATGAACTACCTGTGGCCCTACAGATATTGTTGAATTACAACTCCCAGCACCTTTCATCATTTCTTACGTTGGCTGGGGCTGATGGAAATATTGTTAAGCAGCATCCACAGATTATCCATCCAGGCTCTTGGGTGAAATTTAGAGCCAGCTTGGAAGTGGTTCTCTGTGTTCCCATCATGTTGGCACTATTGGAAAGCAGAGGTGATTTTCTGGCTCAGCTGAGCTGTAGCTGCAAAAGCTAGGGAATGGGGAAGGAAGTGCCACTGTGTTTCCTTATTGGAGGGAATTATTTTAACTTTCCCCCAGATCCTGAGTTTGAGATTCTGTAAGGAAAATGCTAGTTGACAGTTGCACAACAAGAGTGAAACAAATAAGGGTTTTATTGGATTTGCAAACTGCAAGGTTACTATCTTTTTCTTTTCTTTTTCATGGAATGGGAGTGAGGATGCTTTTGTTGCTGCTGTTTCAGACAAGACAATGATCTTTAGTCTTTGGTCTCAGAATATCAGATCAGATGGAAGCGAAGATAAACCCTGCTGTGGATTGTTAAAAGAGAACCTGGTAATTTTTTTAGGAAGGAAATAGCAAAGGCCAAGGGCAGATAAAGGGAAAAAATCAGGAATTGTGAATCAGCCCTAGTCAAGATATTTCTCATGCCACTTTGAATAAGACAGACTGTTCGATTTTTTTCCCCCCCAAGAATCCACCTGAGCCAGTAGGAAGGATTAGCCATGCTGAAACCAGTTCCAGCTGACAGTAGGAATGAAAGTCTATCAGAGAGATATAGGTACATAAGTTGGAACTGGGAGTTGTGCACTGAATCCCTGTGTTGGGATTCAATATCTACTATCCATGAAATAGGTTTTAAAAAACACAGCATCTTCAATTCAGACCTGACTCAGTTGAAGCTTTCTTTGCAACAATACAGAAACTGTTGCAATTGCTTTATTCTGGATTTTTTCCCCTACTTCCCAGCCTAGCCTTCAGTCATGGGATTTCCTGGTGGTTTCCCATCCAAGCTCCACTTAGCTTTTTCTTTAGTTCAGCCAAAGTCAACCAGAGCTGCTATGTTGCTGGGCACACATGTTGTTTATTTGTTTAGTTGCTTCTGACTCTTCGTGACTTCATGGACCAGCCCACGTCAGAGCTTCCTGTCGGTCGTCAACACCCCCAGCTCCCCCAGGGACGAATCCATCACCGCTAGAATATCATCCATCCACCTTGCCCTTGGTCGGCCCCTCTTCCTTTTGCCTTCCACTTTCCCTAGCATCAGCATCTTCTCCAGGGTGTCCTGTCTTCTCATTATATGGCCAAAGTATTTCAGTTTGTCACAACTTAGTTCAGAAAACATTAAGCCTTCCTTGACATCTGCTGGGGAAAGTAGACTTCTGTGCTGTAGCAGTGCCATGACTGAACTGCCTGACTCTGGAATTACTACACAGCAAATCCATAGATCTCATGATTTTTTATTTTTCTTTTTATTACTTCAGGCATTATCAAATCATAAGAAAGAGAAGAGAGAGAGAGATACAGAGATCATAAGACAGCCTTGTCTGATTTCAGATTTGAAACTTGCAGGGCTATTGAATAATCAATGGGAGCTTCTACAAGCCATGATTAAGTAATTTCTGCCCATAAATCATCTGCTGCTGTCAAGCAAATACTGATGGAAAAGTGATCTTTGCACCTAAAATCTCTGTATAATTTTCTGTTTTACATCAAAATTGGAATCTGTTTCCACTCAGAGGAATCTTGTCTATCCAAAATCATGCTCAGTGCTCTTTACCAGCAAAATGGTTCCATGGCAGAGGTTGGAAGGTGATGGTGGGCTTCTCCCCCTGAACATGTTGGTAGCCCTGAATTCAACTTATTTAGCAAACACCAGGATGAATTACCCTCTCAAAAGCATTCCTCATTATGTAGGCATTTGCACACTGGGGTTTCTAAAAGTATCAAGGTATCACTTTTCTGCAGTCAGCTGGAAGTGGAATTTAAACTGTGGTTTCAGCTGTTAATTAATATGTTCCCCATTCAATATATCCCCCACTCAAATACCATCAGCAAAGGAAAAGCTGGCAGTACATTACGTACATGGGCTTGCAGCCTGATTTTATTAATCAGTTTATTAATAAATAACATTCATTCATTCATTCAATTTATAAGGCTGCCCAATTCTATAGTGACTCTGGGTGGCATACAATAACATTGGTACTAAAAATATAAGTTAAAAAAACATCCAGAAGAAAAGAACATCGATTCTATAACAAAAGAATACACAGGACATGTCCCTCAAGGCCTGGGGAAGGTGGGGAGATGGATCTCAAGGGAAATGTTGCTCCAGAGATCAGGTGCTGTAAAAGAGAAGGCAGACTTCCTAAGTCCCATCAGATGACTGTACTTGATAGAGGGGACCTGGACCATGCCAACTCTGCCTGTTTGCACAGATGGGTAGAAACTATGGAACACCATTTAGATAACTAGGCCCTGTGCCATGAAAGGCTGCTTAATAGGTCATAACCAGCACCTTGAATTGAACCCAGAAACCTACTGGTAATCAGTGCAGCTCATGAAGCAAAGCGTTACACTAGCATCTCTCAGCATGCCCATAATCAGCTATGCTGCTGCATTCTGAACAAGCTGCAGCTTCCAGGTGGTTTTAAAGGGCAGCCCTATGTAAAGCACATTGTAATAGTCCAAAAGTATGAGTGACTGCCTGAAGGGCCTCCTGATCCAGGTAACAGCACAATCGGCATACAAGATGGATTGGTGCAAAAGCCTTCTTAGCCACAGTCACTGGGTGTGTCCAAAGACTCACAAAACCCATTCAGTCTTGTCAGGATTGAGCTTGAACCTTGTAACAACAACCTAAGAAAGTTTACTCCAAAATAATTCCTTTGTAATACAATGGATCTTACCCAGGTTAAGATTTTCTCAGGCATTTAAGAAACAATTTCAGAATTATTCAGTGTTGTTCTACCCAAATGATTCAATTTATTGTTACATTATTCATATTGTTATTAGATATTAGTAGAGTTGGGTACAGACCACTGATGCTGAGACAGATCCAGAGCTTTAGAAATAGCCAGCCTCAATCTGAGAATAGTCTGTTCCAGCTTGCTCCTCTTATTCTGGAGTGGGATTTATTTAAACTAAGCTCCATTCTCACTGGGAACATTCTCCTTAGAATATATCCCTAAGGTTATTTTCTGGGGTTTTTCAGTCTTCTGTCCTTTAACTGAGAATACCTGACTGTCACTGATTGCAGTCTGTCCCAGGTATACCTTATGGAATGGATCATGGCATAGCAGCCTTTTTCATAAAAAGTGCTTTGAAAGGGTCCATATTTCTTTTAGCTTGTCAACAACTCTAGAGGAGTTCTCTATAGAAGCTGAGGCTACATTCACAGGTGTAGCCTCCATCTCAACCCCATGCAAGCAAGCCATGAGAGGGAACAGGCTGGTCTTGGCCATAAGGGTGGAGGGAGAGGGAGAGGGAGAGGGAGATATGATCCTTTCCCAAAGCACCTTTACCTTCTCCTGACCGCCTCATCTGGCAAGAGGGACTCTGAGGGACCACAATCCTTTGAGTCTGGCATGGTTCATCAGGGCACCTTATGCTGTATTTTTGCTTTTGGATCTCCAGACATTAGAAGTAATTTGTCAGAAGAATTCTACATCATTCTTCAAACTCTGGTAAACCTTAGTGCCTGTAACTTGACCAACCTTCCCCTAGCCTCTCCTTCCTGAATCTCTTCAGTTGTCCCTGCATTGCTGACCACCCATTTAATGCCTGAGTATTGCCTTGCACACACTTTTTCTCTCCTACCCCCTTCTAAGCCCTGTCTTGCTACCTATCCAAGATATTGCAATCAAGGCAACTGAAAGTGGACAGCTAAGGAAAAACTTCATAAAATCCAAATCTCCTCCTCCTCCTCCTCCTCCTCCTCCTCGGGATTTATGCAAGTGTAAAAAAATACAATTTTATTTTTGGGATAAGATGACTAATGCACCACTACTGTTTGCAATGTGTTGTTGCTCCAAAATGCTAAACTGGGGCAGGAGTTTTGCAGTGTTTTTAAAATCAGGACATAGCACATTTGAGCCGTCCACTCTGCATATGTCCATTACCCATTCTGTCCTGAATACTCTTGATTCACCCAGAAATTGGGGCTTTGTCCAAGTCAAATGTACAGCTTGTTTTTATTTGTATAATCCGACTGTTTGTTTTATTTGGTTTCTCAAATACTATATGTTTTTAACAGATGTTATGAACTGAAGTTGTTGGGAGATGTAGAAATGAACTAGGCATCTCTCTGTGTAGTTTAAAGTTGTTTTTCTTAGCCACAGGCATTACTGAAATTGACCCCTTAATTATTCATTTAGAAAATGTGCTTCTTCTTGGCCATTGGCATGACTGAAATTGTCCCTTTAAAATTATGTGTTTCCTGTACTGATTGCAACCATGGCCATCTCAGTATATGCTTCCACGGTTGTTTAAATCTCTCCCTCTCTCTTTGCCTCTCTTTTTTGCATTAGCCTGCTTTTATTAGCGCAAAGGATGGCTATTGAGGACAGAGCTGTTCTGCAGAAGAGATAGGAGTAACGCAATTAAGAAATGATGGTGGCAGCCAAGAAGTTAACTGTTCACAAACTACTTCTGCTGTGCATGTTAAATGCTGTGGCAGATGACACTGAACAAGCTGGAACTTAATTCACTACAAAGCTGGTCTTAACTTTGGAAAAAGAATAGATAGCAGATGGCATTGGTTTTACATTCCCCCACCCTCTGAATCGGCATAATGTCCAAAGGCTAGGTTGTCTGTTGCCACGTGAGGTCCCTTTTGTGGAACAGTTGGTGGGGCATACTTGACTTTATGTGTGGAAACTCTCATTTGTGTGGAATTCACATGGGAACAATGCTTGGCAGCTGCACCAAAGCTGAAGAGCCTTGGCTGATTTCAAAAAGATAAACAGTGTCCAATGATGTTAATACTTGGTTGGGAGACCACCAGAATTCTCAGGGCTATGAACTAGACTGGGGGGTGGGGGTGGGGGTTAAAAAAATCCCAGAAGAAGGCAGTGTCAAAACACTTCCACATACAGTAGTTGTCCAGAAAGTTATATATGAAGAAGATTCCATAGCTGCCACTAGTCAAGCCTGACCTGAGGGAGATTCTCTCTCTCTCTCTCTCTCTCTCTCTCTCTCTTTCATTCTTGGGGAAGAAAGAAAGAGAAATGCTCTCACACTCTGCCTCCCTTTCCCCCTCCCCTTTGCTTCCCTTTTTATTCTCAGGACTATCCTCCTTCCAAAAGAATTGTAATACTCCATCTTGCTGAGTAGCTTTTACAAACCACATCAGCTGTGCTATTTTTATCAAATGTTCCAGAATGCCAGCACAGTGCTAAAAATTTCAACATGCCAACTGTGCTGCTGCAGCGGTTGGAATCCTTCTTGCATCAGTGAACGTGTACAGGCAAGAGTTGCTATTATTTACATCAAAAGTGGTTGTTGCAGGCCCAGGGAAGTGACTCAACTCCATTTGGCATAGGCCTGTAAGGTGATTTGGCATTCCAAAAGCCACCATCATCTCTTCTCCTTCAGTTTCAGTAGCAAGAAGCAACATATTTATCCAAATATTTCTTTTTTGAAATTTGAAATTGGACATTTGATTTCTCTTTATTATCCAAAATGGGTAAAAGACAGAAAAATATTGTAATTTAGATGCTGCGAATGATAAAACCTCCTTTCTATGGTGTTTGACTGTGAGGGAAAGTCACCCTAGCTTGAAAAGCAAAATCAATTTTGTTTTGCAAACTTGAATAAGAAATGAACTCTGCAGGAATGTCCATATGAATTAATGCCAGAACTTGAAGCCATGTGTATAAAACTCACTATAATAGCAGCCATTTTATTGCACTCAGACTATTTGCCCCATCTGACAGGGCTGAGTGGCAGTTGTCAGTCTACGAACTCCAACCCATCTATTTCTTTTGTTCAGTGATTCAGAACCTTTGAAAATTCAGCAGTATCTTCGGCAACATCTTTTTTAAATGGAAAAAAGATAGGGGATATTTTTAAACGTTTGTTTTCTATGGCAAACAGAACATTTTAAACTTCTATATGCTCTATTTAAGTTGGTTGTTTCTTTCCTTGTGGTATTTGTTTTTCCTTGCATAGCATATACAAGATGTATATTTACGTTTGCTGTTTTACCCGCCCCAAATTGACAAGGCTGCAATGAACAAATCGTAAAGTAAACAAAAAAGACAAATGTAGAAAATAAATCTACTATAAGTGAAATCCAGGCTTAATCCTAGTAGATACATGGAAATCAATGAGTTTCACTGAAATCCCATTAATTAATGTGAATCTATTTTAAGAATGAGTAAATCAGGATTTGTAATCCAAATTACCTGGCTGGAGAAGGCTGATTTAAGTGTAATGGAAATTGTCTAGAAATGTTGTGAGAATGTTGGCCTTATTTTATTTTATTTATTTTATTTATTTTATTTTTTTATTTTATGGAGGATCAGGCAACTCCTGATGGCCTTATGCTGCTGAAATCTGCTAGAAGTATGATATGTATAGAAATTGGGATAGTTTGATTCCTGGCTGTTTTTCTACTCTTTTATTTTTAATATATTTTTCAGAAAATTAGAGTGTGGTTTCTACATGCTAAAAACATTGCAACAGTTTAAATAGTACCCAGTATTTAAATTACCAAGAAGAGGGTTGATTGGCTGGTTGAGATGACTGGCATCTCCAGCACAATGATGGTGGTATATCAGGGAATAGAAGGCAAATAGCCCTTCTTTAGATGAACTCAGCTAGTTTGTTTTCTCAGGTTTCACTGAGAAGCATATATACCATTAAAAAGCCAAGTCACTCCCTTTGTACATTTAATAATCTTTTTTTAAAAAATAACACAAAAGTTAAACATGGATGTGGTACAAAGATGGGGAAGAAAATCAATGTTCTACATCCCAGCTGGTTCCCTAAAGCATACATTCGTATGTTGTGGATTCAGCTGACTGCTATCGCTGTATCTTCTCTTTTGTTTTATTGTTGTCCTGAGTCACAGTTATAAGGATTTTTAAGAGACTTCTTACTGATTTAAAAAAAAAAAAATGTAACTACATACTTTTTTCCTCCTTTTCAAAATTAATTTTATCCTAGCTTTGGGATTGCTTTTAATACTGAAAATCCCTCCCTCCCTCTGTATCATAAATAAATAAAAGTTAGACTTCACATTTGAATGATTCACAACTGAGTGGTGCTGTGCATCCCCAAACTCTTCCTGTTTTCTTGGAATCAAAAGTTAGTCTTTTCAGACTAACAAATTTTATGAAAAGGCATAAGCTTTTGTGAGGGGCAGCTCACTTGATTAGATGCATGGAGTTGCTAAACTGATGTACATCAAAGAAAAGTTTCAGGCTATCTTGGAAGGTCTCAACAAACACAATGTGATTTAACACTTTGCAGTTGCTAATTGATAAAGTACTTGTAATCTGTCTCTTAAGTAACCTGAATTGACATAATCATCCTCTCTCCCCACCTTTTCCCAATCAAAATCCTCTATCAATTTAGCCACTCCATGCATCTGACAAAGTGAGCTGTAGCTCACAAAAACTTATGCCTTTGAATAAAGTTTGTTAATCTGAAAAAGTGCAGCCAGATTCCTTCTGATTTTGGCTACCATAGTCTAACAGAGTTTTTCTTGACCTTGGCAACCTGAAGATATGTGGACTTCAACTCCCAGAATTCCCAGAAGTTGAAGACCACATATTTTCAAGTTGCCAAGGTTGAGAAACACTGGTCTAACATGACTTTCCTTGTACAATATTAACTTGGAAGTAATTCCCATGAGTTTATATGAAGAGGATAGAGAACAGGGAACAAAGAAAGAGAAGAAAAAAGGAAAAATAACATTTTTACTGATGTCCTAAATAGTTGTTTTGTTGCTGATCCTCTGTAATAGTAGAACAAAGATTTCTGTAGCATCATATATTTAATTGATGAGAGATCCCAACTCAAAATGTAGAGAGGGAAAAACAAATGGCTTGTTTTACCCTTGCTAAAGTGAAGCCCTTTGGCTGCATTTCAAGATTACTAACTGAGAGATAATTCTGAATATCCCATCTGAAAGTAATATCTCCTGAGTACATCACTAAGCTGTCAAGGCCACAAATCAATTTTATTTTCAACAAAAGATATCTAAATATCATACATGGCTCATATTAATAAAGAACACTATAAGCTACTCTCAACACAAGACTTTATGGCAATATATATTACTTTCTGCCATCTCTCTAGAGTATATCTCAGACGGTATGATTTACAGCCCAACAACCATCATAGAGAGCAATGATAAATATGGAATTATCATAAACTACCACTGTAGTAAAATGAAACCTATTATATAGATGTTAATAATGACAATAGCCTTTGGCAGTGATTATTTCATTTCCCACTCATCTACTGTATATCCCATTTCCTAGATGTCTTGCTACTATTATCAGTCATGACTTTTTCAAAATCAGTTTGGTATGAAATTATATTCACCTTCAGGAACTGGAAACCACAAACATGACCTGAAAACAATACCCATTCAGTTGTATGAAAAGCCTACATACTGCATACAGATCAAAAGATTAGTTGCAGAGGTTCCTGCAAAATCTAAGGAGACTTGTGGAATCATCTGTGCATTCCTGTCTCCTGATTCTGCAGTATGAATTAACCCTTAGAACTGAATACTGATTAACCAATGTCTACAGCTCTCTTAACTGCTGAATCTAAAGCTAATTAGAATACTAGTTCAATTCAATATCTGAACCCAACTTTAAAGAATAGCGTCATGCTCCCCAGATCAAATGTTCCCAGAACATCTGACTGGACTCACATGCGTGAATGAAGTCAACACGTGTCAAGACTTGCGAGTTGGTAGAAGTGTGGGGGGGGGGGGACAGCCAGGAATGTGAAAACATCTTGTTTAGGCTATCTCTGGCATCCAGAGTCAAGCTGCCGGGCTGTTGGAGACATCTGCATAGAATTGAACAAACTAGCATGAGAAGGGGGGCTGCATACTGAAAGAGAGGAAGGGATTGAGTTCATTGGGCTGTTTAACTTGGAGAAAGCACAGGAACTTCTATTCGCAACTTTTTAATTGTACTGCACACTACACTCCATTAAAGAGATTTCTACTTTAACCACATATGAATTGAATTTAATGGCAAGCTGAGTAGGGAAGTTGTGAATCATCAGTCCGACTCTAACTGGAGACGCACGTACCCAGAAGAGAGTCCAGATTCTATAAGCATGTTGAGGGCAACATCTGGAGTTCCAACTCCACTGATGGAGGAAGAAGGGAAAATGATTCAACTGATAGAACCAGAGGCAGTGGCTGAATCGATGGCTGGATCTGATGGAAATTTGGAGATAGAAGGAGCTGTGGGAATCTCCCTACCTCCTCAAAGCCATACTGTGGAGCTAGACATAGAACTGATTACTCTGGATGTCACTCAAGGTTCCAAAGCAACCACATCCTGGCTCCAGCCATCGGGTCACCCAGAAGTCAAGGGAGTGGAATGGAAGCCACCTGGAGATCAACAACAAAGCACCCGAAATTGGGAAGAAGGGACTGAGGATGAAGTCACACTGATTCCACACCAGTCAACAGACATGTGACCAAAAAGCACGAGACCCAGTTCCAAGGACTCTGAAATTGAACAAGGAGCTACCCCAGATCAAATGCAAAACTTAGAAGCTTGGGTAGCCTCCATGGAAACTATACTACAAAATATCTCATTATCATTAGATCGAATGCTAAATCAACCGGAGGTGGAATCAATCATGTCATCCAAAAGATCAACGCCCGAACCAATCCCAAGGTCAAGACAACCATCTTTGACATCGGAAACCAGGAAAAGTAGCTGACCTTAGGTAACATGGGGAGAACCACTGACAGGGCACAGTGAGTTTCATGTAAAGTTTAATGGGGATCCCCAGCAATTATCTTTTTTCATGACTAATGTGGGAACCTACATGGAAGAGTCTGGGGACACTTTCCCCACAGAATACTGTAAAGTGAATTTAGTGGGGTCCAGGCTGAAGGGGCCAGCAGTGGACTGGCTGGTGCAGTTGCACGATGCAGCAGCTCCTGAACTCCGCAGCTTGGATGATTTCATGAGAGCACTGAGAGACCATTCTGAAGACCCACTGGCAAAGCTACAGGCCAAACAGCTCTCCAATGACTCAGACAAGGATCCAAAACTGTGTCTGAATACGCTATGGAATTTAAAGCCTTGGCTGGGAAGGTGACTGATTGGTCGGAGTCTACCAAGGTGGATTACTTCAAAGGCGGACTGCAACCAGAGCAGCTATGCTGGGCATTGGGATGAGGAGACCCCAGCACAGTGAGACAATGGATCTGCTTAGTAGAAGAAGTGGAAAATACTCAATTCCAAGTCAGATGGCAAGTGCAAGCTCAAGCAATGGGGAAGAACACCGGAGCCCCAGCAAATTTACAGACAGTGACAACGAAGCAAAGCTGGCCGTGGGAGGAAGAGAGAGAACAGTGAGTTAAAAGGGGGCTATGTTTTAAATGTGGGAAAGATGGACATCGAGCCTCAGATTGCCCTTGTGCTGGATTGGCCACAACCGCAAAGCCTGGGACTAAAATGGGGAAATCCCCATCTGTCATGTGCAAGAGCACTGCGGCCAGTGTGACTGCTTGCAAAGAGGAATCCCTGCTGTTTTCAGAGGATTGTGGGAGGAATTCTGAAGATGAAACCCCCCAACTGGTGGGAAATGAGGCACACCTGTTCTGAAACACACTGACAGGCAGGCAGGGAATGATGGGCACAAGGACCTACTGGTAAGTGATGATTATCCAACATTGTTGGTAGGGGGTTGGTTAAAGAACTTAAGAACTAATCGCAAGGCTGATTTAATGGCCATGTTGGACTCAGGGTACACCAGATGTTTAATTCATCCTGTTATAGTAAAGGGACTAGACTTACATGTGAGGAAGCTAAAGCAACCCATAGTATTTATACAATTGGATGGATCAGAAGCCCACAGGGGTCCAGTGGAATATTATACAGACTATAGCCATACAGATATACAGCCATACAGAGACTTTACAATTCATTGTGGCGCCTATCACTAATTATGCCATGATTTTAGGGTTGCCATGGTTAAGGCCCAAGAACCCCTTGGAGATTGGGAAGTGGGGAGCTTGCAATTCAAGGATGGATTTTATATGGGGTTACCCCTAGAGACTCTGACCATGAAAAGTGAATCGGCAGGCATTATGATAAAAAAGAAAGCCTCTCCTCCCACCGACCCCAATCCATTAATTCCAAGCCAATACAAAGAATTCACAGATGTATTTCGTGAAAGAGAGTCAGACCAGTTACCCCCTCACAGAAAGATGGACTGTGCAATTGAAATTGATCCAAATGCCAAGCTCCATAAACCCAAAATGTATGCAGTGTCTGAAAAAGAAAAGGAAGTCCTTAGAGAGTTTATTGAAAAACCTAGCCCAGAGGTTCATTGAGCCCACCAATTCACCAATGGCTGCATCTGTCCTATTTTGCGCCAAAATAAGACAGCTCCTTAAGATTATGCACAGATTACAGAGGATTAAATGCTATTTCCACTACAAATCAATATCCTCTCCCAATGATGAAGGACACGCTTGCCCACCTCTCCAAGGGAAGAATTTTTACCAAATTGGACTTAAGGGAAGCATATTTTCGAATTCACATTCCGGAAGGGGATGAGTAGGCTTTCAATTGCCTTTGGGGACATACCAGTACAAGGTCATGCCATTTGGGTTGTCTGGGGGTCCTGGAGTGTTCATGCAATTTATAAATGAGACCCTACATGAGCATCTGTACAAAGGGGTCTTAGTGTATTTGGATGATATCTTAATTTATTCCCAAAATGAACAAGAACACGTTAAATTGGTCAAAAAGGTGTTAACCAAGCTTCATGATACTCAGTTGTATGCGAAATTGTCAAAATGTGAATTCCACAAAAAAGAACTAGACTATTTGGGCTATAGAGTCCCCTAAGGGGATAGATAATATCTGTCTAATATTTATCTATCTAAGGGGATAGAAATGGATCCTGCCAAAATTCAAGACATTGTAGCATGGGACGCACTACCAATTGCAAAGCTTTCTGAGTTTTGCCAATTTTTATTGCCAGTTCATCTGAAATTTTGTCCAAATTTCACTGCCTTTGACTGATTTGCTAAAAACAAGAGGGAGAGGGGAGTTGGGCAGGCATATATACTTCTTAAGTAAATTATTTTTTAAAAGTTAGCTGCTATATAGTCATTGCAATGAGGGAAGTTTTAAGGAGCTGGGGAGAAGTAAAGCCTATATGCTGGAAATATATTGCTGTTTTAATAAAAAGGAATAGCTGATGCCCTTCCCTTATTGAATGGAAATGCCTATACTTGGCATTTGGGCAGAGACTGGCCCATTCACCTGGGCAGATGTTGATGATAGCTACCCAATGCCCAAGTTTTTACTACAGTTTGAGCATGAATAGAGTCCAGGAAAAACACCCATAGGATGAATAGAAAGGGTGGTTTGTTTATTGTATGTATATCCCATCTTTATACTAGAAACAAAAGGTGATGTAAACAATACTCCTATTTTATTCTCACAACAACCCTATGAGTTAAATTGGGCTGAGAAAAGAACTGTCATTGTGGGTCCATGTCCAACACTAACTACTATACCATGTAAGGGAATAAAGAATTCCCTTCACCATTTTATCCCCATCTCAGTCAATCTTTCTAGAATACATCTAACACCATTGCTATAGTATTCCTTGTAATATCAGTGTCTGTTCCATCAATCAAGGAAATCTAAGAGTCTAAATATAAAGAAAACAATAAGTTTACCAGTAAGAGTACAATCTCTGAACCAAAGATTATACTAAGAGGAACATAAGGGCAGATAGTGGAACAATATGAATACTTGAGCTGTATTTTGAATGAGAGATGTGATCATAGCATGGAGGAACAGGAGTAGGATTAAAGAGCAAAAGAACCTTTTCAAAAAATAAATAAACTTGTGTGCTGCTAGGTTTTAAGTGTGGAATTTCATCAACAGAGTGTATGCTGTTACATGAGGCCAGTTCTTTGGTCTGGAGTAGAAGTACGGGCAATGACTCAAATTACCATCAGGAAAATAGAAGCCTTTGAAACATGGATTTACAGAAGAGTAGTTAAAATATCATGGGTTGAACATGTATGCAATGAGACAGTCCTCCAAAGAAAAGGCAAAGACAGGGGAATTGTGAATAACATCAAGATAAGGAAATTGGAATATTTACAGTACATGGTATGCAACAAGCAATATCAGCTATTTCAATTAATTACAGAAGGAAAGATTGAAGAGAAACAAAGCCCTGGAAGATGATACATATGTTGGTTGAAAAATCTATGTAGACTGGCAAATATATAATATGCTTGTTTTGGACAGTAACATCGAAAGAACAAATAGAATTGATAGTCACCAATGTCCAGTAGGAGACAATACTAGGTCACCCCATTCTTGCTGCCGCAAGGAAATTCAGAGGGAGTTACTCCTACAGCTAAATGTGTTTATCTGAAATTGTGCAGCCAGTCCCCAGTGCGATAAATGAATAGGAGCACTAGCCTTGTTCCAACCTATAGTATGATTGCATCTGATGTACACTTAACTAGCAGTAAAAGCTAGTAATTGAAAATCAGACTATGTGGAAATCCAGTTACACAATAACAGTAAACTCCTTGATAATTCAACAGAAGTTATTCACATTTCACATTATGAAAACTAAATTCTATTTACTCAAAGCACAGTTATACAAGTCTTAAGTCCTTTGCAGATTAAGAACATTATTTAAAGGAATAATGGGACAAAATGTTCCCTTTCACAGCAAATTGCATTTAAAAGAACGGGATGTTAAGGAATGATAAAATTGAAGATATGCAGTCCAATTCTATTCATGTCTATTTAGAAATAAATCTCACTGAATTCACTAGGGCTTACTCTCAAATTAATGGACATTAATTTGAAACTGTGGAACTTAGAGGTTCTGGCAAGCTCACTGTAGCTGTGACCACTAATTGGTAGTGTTTGAATTATGACTTTCCTATCAAAATTCTTGCAGAGAAACCGACAAAAACAGAACAGAAAAAACACTTATTACCTTTCAACGCAGGAAATGTAAGACTTTGTTATTGTTTATTTACCTGTTTTGCCATGCTGTTTATTGTATATTTTAGGTATCTCTGCTATGATTTTCCTCCAAAACAGAACTGGGCTTGACTTTAAGTTTGTGATGTAAAAGAGCTGACATAGAAGGAAAAAGAAGAGGAGGGGGATGGGGAAGGGAGGGGGAGGAACAGTGTAACAGTTTAGGTACTGGACACTAGTAGGAAACAATTTGGATAGAGCTGACAATGGCAGGTTTCTAAGTCAAGTCAATGGAGAAGCCCTATATCCTTTTTCCCCAGCTGCAGCTTGATGGAATGGCTTTTGTGGAATTTGAAGAACATGAAGAGGGAGGCATGACTCAATTTGGATCAACAAGCATGTTCAGAAATTGCATCTGGGGGCACAAGATATTTTGGCAAACAGAGCCCCATTACAGTATGTTGTGAAACCAGAATGCTGCACCTTGCTAGATCATGTGGGATGTTTCTCTGAAAAAGAGGTCATTGTATAACCCATACCAGGGATCTCAAAGGCTATGGCCTCTATGGTAGCATTGTATGGACAAGGTATGGCAGCTTTTGGTAAGCAGAACCTTATCTGGAAATGAGCTGGACTGCAGCCACACTTGTTAGCTCTTTTGACCTTGGACAAACATATTCCACAGCTATTGTCACATGAGGTGACTCAATTAGCCTTCTTCATGTACAGCCAATATTTCTGCCTTGCTAATTCCCTAGCCTGGAACAGCAGCTGCCTCCCTGTCAAAATTTCCAGCACAGAGTGCTGACATTTGGAGATAAACAGAAAAACACTAGACAGGCAGCTAATTCTCATCTCGCCCCACTTGGAATATCGATTACAGTTCTCTTTTAAAGATGTTTATCCATCGCATAAACAAGAAGATATGTCAAGCCGGAAGTAACAGTAACGGAAAGACAACATCTACACTGTGCATGTCAAACAAGGCCACAGATAAGCTGCGGAGAATTCTCCACCCCGGGAAATCTCATTAACTTCCCTCACATTGGAAGCTCCCACTGAAAGCACTGAGTGTGGAAACAACTTCATCTACCTGGCTGGAGAACTGATGGGACTGATAATAGCTTGGATCTTTTGGTGAATCCCAGGCACCAGATTTCCACACACCATAAAACTTAGCCTTATTGGTCAGACATTCAAATCCATTAATTTTGTGCTCCCTGAAAAGTTTACCAGCTATGCCTCCCCATTTTTCCTTTGTACCCAGAATGTCAGTCATGCCTGTTATTATTTTTTTCCTTCACAGTTGTTGCTGACTGTCTTGCCTTTTATTTGCCAAACCCTTTTTAAAAGAAATCAGCACAACGTTTTTCAGGTCCACCCAGGCATTTCATTAGTTTTAATTTTGTTTAATTAGCCGTAAGTTGAAACAATGGATTTTAGCCAGTGTTTATTGCTTTATAATCATTTCTTTTCCACTCTCCTGACATTGGAGAGGATGAAGGACAACATGAGCTTGTCTGATACTCACCTACCTACCTATCAACCCACCATGCTATGACAGTAAAGGCCATAACGAGCTGTTTGAAATGCTGAAAAACAAACAGAGTAGCCTCTTGCTAATCATGAGCAGACTCTTTCTAGTTCTAGTGCGTGCGACAGAGAGGCAACTAAAGCTGCATTTTAGGCCAAAAGTGCAGGCCCTTACAAGGCAGAAGGTACCCAGATGACCACCCACAGGCTGGGTTTACCTACCATGCTTATCCTGGTTACAGGCTTAATCCATTTTCTGGGTTACATAATGCACTGAATCAAAATTAACTAATCCAGTGGGTTGTGTGCAATACACCAAATCATTAAAAAAAACCCAAACCCTAACAAAGTCACAACTAATCAGACTTAATATGTCATGTTTTTAACTGCTCTGGTTAAATGTGTTAAAGACTTAGAGCAGCCTTTCTCAACCTTTTGACCCTGGAGGAACCCTTGGAATATATTTCAGGCCTCAGGGAACCTCTGCTCATTCAGGCTCAAATATAGGCCAGAAGTTACAAAATTATTATATTCGTTTTATGGGTAGGCCTGTATATACGCATTAACAGTGTTCTTAAACTAAAAGAATGAAACTTACCTCTTTAATCTGAAGTTGCCCAAATTTGAAGTATTTTTTTTTAATAAATTGTGATATCCCAGGGAACCCCTAGTGACCTCTCGCGGAACCCTGGTTGAGAAACCCTACCTTATAGCATCAGTGATTCTCTTGTTTGCAAATGAATTAAAATGAGTGAAACTCAGTATTTTTTGTAAAAGCTAGGTTTGGGGCAAAATCCCACCATCACTTTCCAGAAAGGACGGTAGAATTGTAAAGCAATGGGCAGAGGTGTCCCCAGGGCATGATCGTGAAAATCCAGATGGTGAGTGCAACAGTGGGAATGAAGCTTTGCACATAAAAAAGAGGCGGAGCTTTGATCACACTGTTGCAGCTGCCATCTTGACTTTTTTGTATCACACCCTGTGGAAACCCTTGGCAATGGGGTAATAGTGGAGATGTGTGAAAGAGAAACATCAGTTGGGTGCTTCATTAATCTGCTGTCCTGGCAGGGAAGCTCCCATCAGATATTGTCTAGGTTCTAAAATTAGCTTGCTGCATGACTAGTTGAAGAGAGAGAGAATGAGCAGATGAATAATCCTCTCTTTACTTTCCGCGTCTTGCTTACTACTCAGGAGCCATTCTTATGTTACTGAACTGAACATATTTATCACAACTAATCTGTGGTTCTGTCTCACACTACTCTAATAAGATTTGCCTTTAGAAAGTCACTTGGGGTGGGTTATGTCATTATCCCCCAGTGAAAGTGTTGACATAGTGGAATTTCATATTCCTGGCCCATCAGACATAATTTCCTAACTACACAGTTTAATGTACAAAAGTAGTTAATGCCATGATTAAAAGCAAAGGAGAAAAAAACAGATCCCTTGCCCATTAATTCTCCCAATTAGGTAGAACAGATTTATCAGTTCTATTTTATTTAGTTTCATTTTTTCTCTCCCATTTTAAATTCACTGAACTGCCTGCATAAATTAGGAGAAATGCATCCACACATACTAAAAAAAAAAGGTGTATGGGTTTTGTACTGACTTTTTTAAAAGTACAAATTGTTAGGGAAACAGGATGAGACAAATTTAAGGTTGGAAGAATAAATTCATAGTTTCAACCTACTCTCCTCACTTCTCTCTCCATGGTGTTCAGTCTCCATGGGTGCTTCTCATGCAATTTAATTATAATAGCATCCTAAAATCCATCTCAGAAAGAAATGTACATTAAAAAACCTCTGAATTCAGTGGTGAAAGACAGGACATCAAAGATCCCTGCAGTGCACAGCTGTCCCCAGAAACAAAACAACCAGCAACAAGCATACATCTGTCCTGTTTGCATGAGACAAGCATCATTAGCAGTCCAAAAGCACTGGCATGAGGAATGGGAAATCCATTCAAGTAGCAATCCTCTCTGATGGGCTTCTGTTGATTAGCTGTATTAATGTTTGTTCCATAGATGCAGAAAGGGATTAAGTGCCTTTTTAAAGATAAGTGCAGTATCCTTGCTGATGGAAGTTTATAATGACCTCAGAGCTCCTGGTGAGTACAGCAGCTGATGCAGAGTAATATTGGGACAATCAATTATTATTGATTGAAGTATGCATCACAATACAATCGTTAGGCACAAGGGGATATTTTTGCATATATCAAGCTATCTTTTAAGCAGCCAGAATAAGAAAACAGGAACCTGTAGTGAATAGAACTCTCCTAGACATAACAGTGCCCTATCACGATGGTCCAAGTTACAGTAATATAGGCTGATAGGCCAGGACAATTTGTTCCAGCATCATTGATTCAAAATCCAAGAGAGTCCCTTGTGGGCAGCCAAATTTGTATAATACAGAAATGAAATTGATCATGCATTTGATGGTTCCCATTGAAAAATATTTTTATAAGTTATTTTAGCAAGTTTACAGCTTCTGCTTTTCAAGGATAGGGTCAGAATATAATTGTTTTCCTTAGAATTTCTGGATTGATAATGTCATTATGTGATTTAATACGACAATAGTATTAAACCCAAACTGTTACAACATTCAGATTAAGGTACAAAAATGTAAGCCATGTTTACCAGGAGCACTGGTGAATGAACAGAAAAGACTGTTCAACCCAAATATATGATCAAGGGGTTTCATTCACACACTTGGCTTTTTTCCATGACAAAGATAAAGTCACAGCTCCCCATGTATAATATAGATGTAGACTTGGCTTCCTGAAGCTTTAGCCACAATTTAATTGGAAGAAAGGAGGAAAGAAAGATCCATGTGGATGAAACTAATTTGACAAGATAATCATAAAGAGATAATGAAAAGTTGTTGAAAATCAGAATATCAAAGGAAATAAGATTACTGTTTTCAATGAATTAAATTAACATGTTTTTGTTCTGCCAATCTGGTTTTCATCAAAAGTATCTTCAGACTCCAAGGTTTGGTTAACTAAGCTTCAACAAGAGCAAATTCCAGTTTGTAGATCAAATTCAAGTATTCATTTCTTTTGACAAACACTCAGATGTTGAGTTCCCACCCTCCAAGATTTTTTAAAAAATATGTTTAATATATTTGATAATTTCAACCTGATTTAACTTGCTTTGATAGTACTGTGTAAAACTGAAATAGGCATTCCCCTCTCTCCCCCCACCCCATTTCACATCTAGAAATGGCAAAGACTTTGCTGGCCATAGATAACCTTGCATTTACAACTTCTAATGGAAAATTGCAGTTTTCTATATTACGAAGTGATAAATTCCTTTGCAAGGACATTGGAGAGGGAATGTTGGCATAAATAGTCAGTCATTTATGTATACTGCATATTTTCCTTTTTAAAAATCCAGTATGGTTTAATAATCTGAGCCACTTTCTCAGCATATAAATCCTAAAATGGAATGTTGCAACATCTACAAAAAGACAATATAAAACTTTCCCTGCTGATAGTTATCAGAAGACTATCTTAAGGTAGTCTTAAAGGTAACATAAATTACCCTTAATTATATATTGGCATGGGCCACCACACTGTGGCCCATGCCAGTATATAATTAAGTCACCAGATCCATATGATATAACTTTATTTTGTGGCAACTACTAGGGGTTACATAAGATTTACATTTATTATAAATATAGATGATGATGATGATGATGATGATGATGATGATGATGATGATTTGGATCCTTGGATTAAAGGTTCCCTGCAGAATGTTCTAATGGGACACATTTAAAACAAAGATGAAGATAAAAGATTCCTTCACATTCTCTTCACTCGCCCTTACCATCACCAAAAGGGCTCATTTTGCCAAGAGGGAGGGCCATAGCCTCAGGGAAGACATTCTTATGAACCATGGGAAGTCCTATAAACCCATTTGAGTAAAAAGACAGGAAGAAATTAAATAAATAAGAGCATGCAATGCCTGATGCTTTGTCATCAAGCAGCCATTTCAAATGTCACCTTCTGTCTTCTTTGCCCTTTCTTGCCAATGCCCAAATGAGATCCCTGGAGAGAATAGTTAAAAGTCTTCCCCTTACAACAATGGCCATTTCCCTACTGCTGACTTATAGTGTCTTCCAGCATCACCCTGCCAATGCTGAGGTGATGTAAAGTCTATCCTCAATATGGTTATTATGGCACAATGATGCCTGGACAACTCGCTGGGAGACTTGATGTGTCATTGGTGTAGTCCCTCATGATGCTAGCACTATCTCAGTCTCTTTAAGAGTCCTGCAAACTCTTGTAGATTATGAGGTAGAGGGCAACAAGTAGGCCCATGCAAAGCTTTAAATAAATGCTTTGCTTCAATTAAAGTTCCTACAAAGCACTCCGCTGAAGTTGCTTTGTGACACAGTGTGCCCTCCCTACTTCTGAAAATAAAATAGTTGTGTTGCTTTCCTTCCTTTCCCTTCTGAGGTCTCCTGTAGTACCTCCAAAGCTGGAAAAGGCTTCTGTTTATGTGCAGTATATGGATAGAAGTCTCTTTCAGTGATTCCAGTCAGCTATTGGAAGTATTAGAGCATCTCTGAGGTGATATAAACACTAGGGCTATAAGACCTTGACTGAAAAACAAACACCCAACTCTATTTCTATACTTTTTTTGCTGCCACCCAGATTTTTGGAACCTAGGTCTGGTAGCACTATCCTCATATCCCAGAGACAAATAATAGCCACCTCACACCTTCCTATCAACAAGAATCTAAGCCGAATCATTGCCTTGTACAGAAACAGGGACACAGTCTATATTACTGGTCTGTCTCTGTTAAAGATGATATTGCTTCATTGAACAATGGACTTTTTTCTTTTGCTCATGTACATCTGGTTTATTCTGAATGTATTTCTCAAAATATCCTTCTTTTGCCCACACATATTCAAGTGGCTTTATGTGTTCTCTCTGTAAATTAAATGTATTGTTATTCAGCATCATTTGGAAAATTACTGTTTTAAATCTAACTTCCTTACTATCCTAGCTCAGTGTTGAGAACAGAAGCCGATTAGTCCATTTCTATTTCACTTATGCAACATTTGTAAAGCAAATAGGACTTTTCTTCCTGATTGCTATGGTTCATAAATAAATATAGCTTAGAGGCCATCGCAATCCATTTTTATTTCTTGTGGCTCTGAATTGATTATGTGTACACAGCTTTGGGGTTACATCCTTTACTACACAGAATAAATATTTTGGCATTATTAGGCTGGTAAATCTGGCATTCTGAGCACACTGCCACAACTCCCATTTGGATCCCTGTTACATGATCTACGTATATAGGGCTGCTCTTGAAAAGCATTTGGAAGCTACAGGCGGTATAAAAAGTGGTGGCCGGACAGTGGTGGGTATTTCCTGTTATATCTGGCTGATTCTATTGCTTCAGGAGCTGCATTGGCTCAGTTGCTTCCAGGTATAATTTAAAGTGTTCATTGTCACCTTTTAGGGTCTACATGGCTCTGGACCTGATTATCTGAAGGAACACTTTCTCCCGTATTCATCTGGCCATCTAATCAGACTCAGCAGTACTAACTTCCCCTAGATCTCTTCTATTTGAGAATGCTATCTGATGGGACCCATGAAACAGGCCTTTTTGACCACAGCCCCCATGTTTTGGAACTCCCTTCATAGGGAGATCCAGTGTATCTCTTCCATCCTAGGTTTCAAGAGAGCAACTAAGACTGGCTTTTCCATCAGGCCCAGGAGGAAGGCATTTTATGAACGTTGGAATGGATTAGCAGACCCTGGAAGATATTCTTCCTTTGACCTGTCTGATGCTGTTGGGATTTTTTTGAAATACTTTATGGGTGGGTTTATTTTAGGGATTTTAAAATTATTTTTATTGTTAGCCACACAGGGTCTTTGGAGAAAGTGCACCAACTCAGTGCAATGTAGACTAGCCTCCTCATGGTGCACCCCAGGCAATGTGACTCGTCATGGCTAAATAGTCTACACAACTGGCTGCTGGACCTCACAAGGATTTCCCAGCAAGAAAAAGCAGCATGAACGCCAAACTGCTATGCCATATGATTAAAAAAAAAAAAGAGTCTTTGGAAATGAGTGTCATAAAAATATAGGATAAATAAATAAAATAAACTATAGATAGAATACTGTACTGTGTGGGTATTACAACTGTGGATTTACCCACAACTTCCTTTTCATGTCTGAAAGTAGGAATTAATTTATAAAATGCTTCTACCAGTGATGCTCCTCTCCCCATGATGCCATCTCAGAGCCAGGAAAACAGCTTTGTATTTTCTGTGGCCATTTAAAAATTAATCATTAATTACTGGCCCTTATGCTATTTTTGTAGCTGTAATGCTTAAATTAGTCTATTTGAACATGTTTCTCTGACAGGGATAAGAAGAAAACAAATGAATACTTCTTTATTGGTACCCATATAAGCTTTTCATCACAAGATCATAATGTCTTTTCAAATGAGGTCTTACCCCAGAACACAGCCTTCAGTTTTCTCTACACATAAATATTTGACCGTGGCAGAAAAATGAGTTGCTGAGCTACATTAATAATTATTTGCCCATTTGTAATGTGGGCTGTTGTCAAGGAGACCAGTTTTAGGTTGCCAGCCCATCACTGCCTTTTGAATGCTTTTCATTAGCTCTTCTTTCATGGCTCGATATGAGAAAGATGCTACAGAACTGGCAGAAATTACATGCACCATGAACTGGCTACAGTTTTATTTTTGTCCATGAAAGTGAGTTGTTTCTCTCCCACTATATCCTGGAGCTAAAGTCTTTCACCAATCAACCTTGGCTTTCTTTACCTCTGTAAGAATCATTGGGGAAGTGTACAGGACAACCACATTAATAAAATTTCTACATTAATAAAAGCTCCTTATTTCTCTTATGTTTGAGAGTTATCAAAATGGCTGTGTTCTAATAACAGAATCACAAAACCTCAGTAAAGAAAAAGAAAGGGCAATGCTGGCTTAGTGAAAAGTTTCTCCTTAATGTTGCTACCCACTTCAGCTAATACTCTGTGCTTAGATTTTTATTTTATTTTATTTTATTTATTTTTTATTTTATTTTATTATTTCATGCCTTCAAGTCAATGCTGACTCCAGGCAACTGCCTGGACAAATCCCTGCAGTTTTCTCTGCAAGTTGTTTCAGGAGTGGCTTGCCATTGCCTCCTTCCTAGGGCTGAGAGAGAGTGACTGGCCAAAAGTCACCCAGCTGGCTTTATGCCTAAGGCAGTACTAGAACACATGGTCTCCTGGTTTTTAGGCTGGTGCCTTAACCACTACATCGAACTGGGTCTATGCTTAGATTATGCACACAAATCTGTGCCTCAGGTAATCCACAGAAGCTGATAATCTTTAGCTCAAAAAGTTACCTGAGAGAGTTCCTTTTGGTAAATGAGTAGTTATATAAATTTGTTTAATAAACAAATACATGATACTCCTATGTTACTTGGAGGAGAATGCCTGACTAAATCTCAACACAATGGATCATTTTTGCGACTTTGCTCTGCTTTCTGTCCCTGCCAAGTCTCTGAACAAGTTAATATCCTGCTTTTCATCTACAAGGCTTGAAAATATGTGTGTCATTACCATTTGAAAACATAATGCGATTTATGAACTGTCAATGACTATTCTGTACCTTTGTCTCTCTTGCACCTATTTGAGTTCATACCACAACATGTCATGTGGAAGCTACTAGTCAAATCACTCTCTATATCCGGAGCTTGCATAATTGCACAGAAAACCATTTGCATGAAATGTCTTCAGAATTTTACTCTGAAGACATTTCATGCATGGTTTCCTGTGCAATTATGCAAGCTCCAGATATAGAGAGCGATTCAACTAGTAGCTTCTGCATGACAGCCCTGCATATGACCACATTGTTTCTTGTGTGGCATCTGTTTATTTGATGGAGCAATTAATCATTAGTCAAATGATTAACATCAGAAAGACTTGATCCACCAGTGAAAAACAACTGTTGCTGCTGTCTGCTGGAAATACAGCTGATCCTTTGTGCATCTTTCACATTTTAGTGCTATGTGTTTTTACAAGAGGTACCCTGAATCACAGGCATGAAAATTGGGCAGCCCAAGGCAGTCCATTTCTTCTGGCGTCAGGCTCTTTTGTTTTATAGATTTCGCAGGCTCTATAAAGCACCTTGACACTCTTTGCCAGACCTCTGGCTTCTTACCTCCTCCATTTTTTTTTCTGACTAAGTGAGATGCCGTTTTAGAAGGTGCTGATGCATTGCTGTTAAATTACACCCACAGTATGTGCAGACAGCCATGTAGTGAATTTACTCCTACTTAGCAGCTTATCAGTATTTAATCCATCTCAGTTTTAGAGTGGCCACAGTGGTAACAGAGATACATTTTGAGGGATGAGACAAATAATTTAGACAAACAGATGCAGGGAGAGATTGCTCTTCCATTTCTTGATTCTTTATCCCACCAGTATTGTCCCCCCTCTTATTACAGAGCCACTATTTATTTTAACTATTGATTAGAATTAGTCTGCTTGTTGAGGAAGGTGTTTGCATAAATGCACAAGGATGTTCCTGAATTTTTCTAAAACTTTGTTCATAGAATTGCATCATGGTATCTTTCACTATTTACAACAATGATCCTTGTATCAAGACAAATGGGTACAAATCAGAGAAAAGTGAAGCCAACCTATGCACCTGCTTCCTTCACTGTTACTATCAGGTTACACTTGATTGCTGCCTTGGCTGGTCTTTTTTTCCCCTTGTAGAACTGCCTTCCCTCAGAGTTGTTGTGCTGAACCAAAAATTATCTGATGAGCCTTTTCCACTGAAATGTCGGGGTGAGAGAACAAAACAAGGGCTAGAATGGGATGCCTTCCTGACTGGGCAGTAGTCAGAGAAAGGCTGACATTTTCAGCCTTTTTTTCAGGTGGTTTGGGCATGTCAAAGAGTTCTTAAAGGCAGAAATGGGAGAATTTCAACTTCCAGGTGCTTTGCCCTCCCCTTCCTACCCTTATTTCAGCATTTTAAATTCAAAAGGGCATTGCTGAAATTTGCTGCCAAATGTTGTGGTATGATCTCAAATAGCATGCTGGTGGCCTCAGCTACAGACATTTTGGTCTCCTCCCAGCATCCCTTCTGGTTATTATATAAACTCTATCCCTAAAACCCTTTCTCAGAGTGCCATGGGAAGAGGGGAGTTAAAAAGTCAAAATGGCAGCCACAACCATGCAGTTAAAGCCAGACCTAAATGTATATCTTGACACACATAAAAAAGGAGCAGGGTTTTGATTGCATGGCTGTTGCTGCCATCTTGACTTTTTTTACCACTCTCTACCACCTACTGACACCCCTGCATAAGGCAATCTCCTTCTTTCTGCAGAAATAAATAAATAAATACATAAATTTTCAGAGCAGGTTAGAGGAGTAAAAGAGGCAATAGCCACTGTAATAGGAAAAGGGGAAGAATTCCAGGAAGTGATTGACACAGTGCCCAAGTTCTGAGGCCCCTAAATGTCCAATTCAGAATTCTCTTTAAGCAGAGGCTCTGTTCTAACTTGTTTTGAAGCAAAATCAAGGAGACCAGTTTCTGAAAGCCAAAATGGTAAGGGCCAATGTGTGTGACTCATCCTCTGCCTACTCTAATTCCTCATAGTGTCATTAAAAATCCCTGGAGAAGATTATTCGTTTGTGAATAATGAAAATAGGATGTTCCACAGCTAGGTTCAGAGCAGAAGGCATGTGTTCTTCTTTTCATGTCATTATTTTTAATAATATATAAACTAATTATAATCCCTGGCAACTCCAAGGAGGACTGGCAATCTGGAAGACCTGGCTTCATACTACACACCAAAGTACAGTGTAGACATCACATTTTAGCTAGTCACATTATCATTCAGTGTCTTATGAAAAGCCAGGGAACGGGGTTGAGAAAATTCTGGTTATGTCAACATTAGGTAAACACACTGCACACACACAGCCAACAGCAGAAAATGCTGAGTTTGGCTAGATTGGCCACTGGTCTTAATCATTCTACGGTGGCTATCTATGTTCGTTGTTAAACCACAAAGATATGTCATATTTTATTTCCAGATAAGATTCATGAACAGATAAGATTCATTAACCAAAAAAAATGCTGAAAGGCATTGCTATAGAATATTTTAAACCTACGTGTGTGAAAATTTGGAATAGACCCAATCGATTGATACAAGCATTTCCTGCTATTTGATTTTTGTTGCAGTTTTTTTAAAAAAACAAATGAATTAAGCCAATTGCCTAGAGAATACACGCACACATAAGCATGCTCTCAAATATAACTTTTTACTCTATAGAACCTTGAAAGGTCAAATGTTACTTCAGGAAAATCAAGCTACATTTTCCTTGTTCCAGCAGCCTAATCATTCTCTGCAAGTTAATGAGAAGAACGTTTCTGTTCCTGAATTATGACTGCCACTGATTCTCTATTCTACAAGATGCAGTGGGAAATGCATTGCCTTGCTTTCCCAGACAACTGAAAAAGAAAGGAAATTGCTTTCCTAGCCAATTTTGCCGGAAGGTAGTATGATCATTACTAAATGTGTTGTTCATTCTTCTTCATTCAAAGTCTCTTTTTTAGCTGGGAAAATAATGAACATAAAATGTTAAAAATATGGAAAGCATTATGGTGAATAGTTTGTCCTTTAGTGCAAGTGACTTTAAAAAAAATATATTCAGAGAGAGACAGAGAGAGCGAGTGTGTACACTGGGAAAGAGAACAAGTATGTAGCTCTGTTGGATTTTGCCACCTAGTGGGAGGCAGAGAAAGCTGCTGGAAGTTGAAGATTGTGTTGTTAGGAGTTCACTTGTGCTTGGATTGTACACAGTGGGAACAATTGTTGCAGAAATGTCTGAAATTATTTTAGTTTTCAGAAACCTGGAGTCTTCTGATCACAAAACTGCCCTATTCTCTCCCACCATGTGGCAGGCAGCTACTGCAGGAGAAAACGGGTGTGATTGTTGGCTCTGTATGGAAGCAACATGCACATTAGCAAGTTGCTACACATAGCATGCATCTGCATGGGGACTTAGCTGATCTATTAGCCAACTGTATCTCTCCTTAGCCACAATTTCCATTGGTCAGTGTCGACTCAGGAGTTGATTCAGTAGCAGATCATTGCTACTGAGTACAATTTTTTTGGCCAGATGGTCAAACTGTACAGGATTAATGCCTGCCAGAACAACCACCAATACTTAGGGAAGAAGTGGAAAACCTTCAGACAGGAACCAAATCAACCAAATCAGTCATGAAGTTCTTTGTGGACTCACTACTCGTATGAAAGGTGCTATTCCATATTACAATTAATCACACCACTGTCATTGTTGGAATGTAAAGTAAAGCTTCCAGCCCAGCTCCAAATGCACAGTTAGGCTGATACGGGAGGAGATGGTCCTGTAGAGCAGATGGAGCTTTGCCATTTAGAGCTTCCAAAGGTTATGAGAAGCGTATCTTCAAATAATGCTCAGCAATAAACAGGGAGCCAAAGGCTAGAACTCTCAAGCATAGGTTCTAGGTGAGGTTAAACAATCAGCAGCCTATAAAAAGAAAAAAAACAACATGCAGTTTCTTTCCCCATCCCTCGGCTACTGTAATGTAGGTTAACTTTTGGAAAACTTTAAAGCTTCTACTTCCTTATGGGCATATAATTCCATAAAGAGGCAGGAGTATCTAATTTATTTTTAAGGAATGTGGGGGAATAAGTTGAATGATGAAAAGACAGCCAAGGCATTTACAGTAAGTTTTTTTTTTAAAAGAATGCAGTACCTAATCACATCATTTTTGGGAGAGAGAAGAAAATATAGTTTTATGTATCATGGAGATAAATTATTTCAGTAAGGATGGCCTGCCAAGGGGAAAAAAAAATGAAGCTACAGCAGTTATATGTCTTCCTCTACTAGCCAGCTCATTGATTCAGAAATTGTCCCATAGGAGAGAATATAATACAGATAACGCAGATATTTGCTATAATCTGATGTCCCCACTGGCTATAGACTGAACAGATCTCTCTCTCTCTCTCTCTCTCTCTCTCTCTCTCTCTCTCAGAATAAACAGTTTGATTCAGGGAAAGAAAAGAGTGTGAAGGTATAGCCATGAAGAAACCCAACTTTTGCTCTGCATTTCAATTTTGGTATTGCTGAGTAGCCACTTACACCTGCTTCAAACACAACCAGGAAGATTAATATCAAGGGATCTCTTAGAAAATGTAAAACACTAACCTTTTCTTCCTTGTCATGTATGTGTTGGTAAGACTGCTAATTGCTAATTAAATGAATCAATGATAGCTTAGAAAAATGGAATATTTAAAATGGTTACTCTCTAGAAAATTAAAATAAATGCAATTTTGCCAACTAAAATGCCTGCATCATTACGAATAAACCTTTAAATTAAATTTCTAATTAATTTAACATATCAAACTAAATCCCCATGGTTTAACTCATTAATTTTTTTTTAAATTGTTTCATTGAGATAGGCTGTGATTCAGATTTGGAATGCAGTTTATTTTGGCTGGGCTATATCAATAGGCTGTACCATGAAAGGAAACCAACCATGACAAGATTATTTATTGTGGCATGAGATAGCTGTAAAAACTAATATGAAGTCACAGTAATTCTAAAATCACTTGAATGGAGCAGTGTAGATTGTGTTATCAGTGATATTTCCTCTGTTGAGTCTTTGCATAATGTGTCCAAAACATGATAATTTTAGCCTGGTCATTTATACCTTGAGTGAGTAGCAAAGCCTAACTTTAGCTATTGTTTGTTGGCACCCCTCAGTCCTAATACTTGTCTTTCTTTTTATGTCCTTTTTATGCTACATATAATTCTCCTATATTCTCTCCATATGTCAGTGGTCTTCACTATCTTTAGTAGGTCAACCATCTCATCTAACTCATAAAAACTACAGTAGGTCACCCATTACTATCACTGTTATAAACATATGCAGCTACTTTCATTATCTTGTGTCAAATTATGTACCTTGGCTTCCCTTTCGTACACCATGTCTCTTAGTTCTTTTATATCGTCTTCATGGTTATCATGAATGAAGTACAGTATTTGTGGTAAGGCTAAGATTTAGGGGTGCCCCAAACCTTGGAGTTTCAAACATTTTCAAGTTTGATATGATCTGCTCCAACCACCCCAGAAATACTTTGAGCTAAAAACAATCCTGTCTTGAGTTAGAAATAGGTCTGTTTCGAGCTCACTACATGTGCAGAATAGCTGGGACAATCTGAGCAACTTTTTAACAAAAAACGTTCTGCATATCCTAGCAGATTGCCATTTCACCACATCTGTGTTAATTCATGCTATATATAAATCCACAATTGGAAAGAAGGGCAAACAAGTGATCATGTGAAAATGCTCTTGATTTTCACACACACGCACACCTCTCTGTGTATATGCAGATTTCTACTAGTTCAATCAATTATTATTATATTCTTTCCTACTGTAGTCTTTTAAATGCTGACACTCACTCCTAACTTTGTCAGGATGGTCTTAGGCATTCTAAGCATTTATATGTAGGTAATTAAGCATGGCAAAAAGGCAATAAAAGAAGCTTCAACTAGAAATTGGAGCAAGAAACAAATTAGACCAGCACTTAGAGAAAGGACTGCAGAATGCAAATGGAATTGGCCAGGGGAGGGAGGGAGGAAAGATGGAAAGCATTTGTTACCACAAGCCAGTGTTTCTCAACCATGGCAACTTTAAGATGTGTGGTCTTCAACTCCCAGAATTCCCCAGCTGCTTGCTGGCTGGGGAATTCTGGGAGTTGAAGTCCACACATCTTAAAGTTGCTAAGGTTTAGAAACACTGCCACAGGCATTCTGCTGAACCTCTGTGAATTCTACATTGTATCCTTTTTTAAAAAAAAATCTACCATTATTCAACAGTTTAGGAGGTTAACTAAGATTTAAGTTGATTAATTTTTACTCTGTGAAAGGTAGCTATGGAGACAATGAAAACTAATTAAAAGAACAAAAAAACAGATAATGTCCAGCATAAGTTCCTTCTCATATAAATAACATAGGCCAACTCAACTATTTTTCTTTGAAGTTTACGTGTGGCAGAAAGTCCTATTTGATAAATGGTTTCTATCACTTTGTACGTGACAATCAAGGTGTACAAATTCAAATTATATGGTAGTATGCATTTGGACTACATGGTCTTTTCTGTATGACAAGGATATCCGTATAGGAAATATGTGTGAAGTGTACCTTAAGACCAGTTTGAAAAGGACTGATAGTGTAAGCAGATCACAGTGAAAAACCAGTTGCAGAACAGAAGACATAAATAGAATCTGCTGAAGTGAAAAATCATTCATACACTGATTTGGCTGCAACCTGAAACAGTGTTTGCTTTTTTCGTACACCACCATCAACGATCAGAGTGGAATGTGTTTGCTGGAAGAGCAAAAAATAATGCAGTCAGGGCAAACCCATATGTTCTGAACTATGATACATCTATACTATCAGACCGATATTTAACCATGCCACGGCTGAACAGTTCTTTGCTGAAATAACTGTGTGTGAAGTAACATAGGAATTGATCTAACCTCTTTCTATTGGTATTTTTGTTCATTTATAGTTATTTTCTAACACCTTGACAGGCAACTAGAAATGCATAATATTCACATGCTCCTGATGAGGATCTGTGCAACCATGTGCATTAAAAGACAGATCCAGCCAATTTAATGGAGACTTGAGTTGATGTCGAAAACATGCAAAAGTGAGTAGATTAATAGGTACCGCTTTGGCGGGCAGGTAACGGTGTTCCGTTTAGTCATCCCAGCCACATGACCACGGAAGTGTCTATGGACAAACGCCGGCTCTTCGGCTTTGAAAGGGAGATGAGCACCGCCCCCTAGAGTCGGACACGACTGGACTTAATGTCAAGGGAAACCTTTGCCTTTACTTTACTGAGTTGATGAACATCAAGATGCAGGCAAGGATTTTAATCTAGGTGCCCCTCCGCAATGCTGATGCATGTAGACAATGGATTCTCTGTGTGTTGTACTAACCTGTAGGCATGTTCAAAACAACTTCAGCTATAATTCAGCATGGGAACAACAGCTGGAAGCCTTCAAAGGCACACACTGATAAAACTGATCTTTACCACTGCAGATTGTGACTGCAGAGGCTCATGTGTCTCTCTCTCTCCTTCTCTCCCAGAGGGGGAGAGAGAGAGAGGGAGAGAGAGAGAGAGAACAAAATGACACGTGCTTTTCTACGTGGAGGATTTTTAAAAATTCTGTAATAGAAGAGTGTTACAGAATTTGAGCTTCCCACCTGAAGTCAGAATCAGTAAAGTCCTGATTGAGAGTTAACATCTCATTTCCTCTTCCAGAAACAGCATCTTATGGCTCAGCAACACCAATGTGCTTTCTTCCTTCCCCGCTTCAGATGGGAGGAAAATATGTTGGTACAAAAAGACCTCCCCTCCATCTCCCATTACTGCACCGTGGCAAAGAAGCCAGTCAGGACTGCTGCCTGAACCCACCTGCAGCACTTTCCACATTCCAGGCTGCTCATCTGCATTTAAATCTCAACTGCTTTGCTTTCTGCTGACCAGAATATTTCTGGCATAACTGCCAAGCATTAAAAAGAATGCAGCACCATTACTGAAGTCGCTATATCTGAACGTTGGGTGTGTTTAGGTACCTAATGCACATTAATCTCTAATGCTCTTCACAGTGAATAGCTCCCAACAGGCTGGGAGAACACTTAAGCAACTCAACTTGTAGGAAAATGCTGTTCACAGGGGTCTTCCCTATAGAATCAGCATTCTCCTTATAAAAATGTACAAAGTCCAAGGCAGAACCTATAGAAGAAGATTAGGTTTAATGCCATTTTGATGTTATCCAAGCCATATGAATGAATTAATATCTTTATTACAGTCTTTGGCCAGCCTTTACAATAAAAGAAAATAGTTTAATCAAACAATCTGTTGCCAGGAAAAAGGAAAACAATAAAACAGTGAAATAATACATCTAAAATATTTGGCCACCTGGTGTGTGAGCATAGTCAGCATCCCTTAAAAAGACATAAACATAAAATCTATCAGGATGACCCTCAAATTTAGAGAAGATTGGGGAGATCAGAGCATGTCTTGGGGCATCATAAAAAGGACACCGTATGAGGACACGGGCAAGAGTTTCTGCCTACCTGGATCCACAAGGCATACCGTGTATTCCCACATGCTTTAGTTTAGACCAGGATTTCACAAACTGTGAGATGTATCTCTCTTGGGGAAGTGCAGACAGAGTCCAGGGGAAGCATGAAGAACCTTCCAGTTGTACATTGTTACAATAAATCTACCTTTCCCAAAATACTAGTTTCAAGTGTTCATTTTGGTGTTTGGATTTTTAGGGGAGGTGTGTACATTAAGATTACACTAAAGCGAGGCATGATGGCAAAATGTTTAGGAACCCCTGGTTTAGACAACATGAAAGGGGAATAAGCATCCAAATTAAATTAATAATACCCCAGTTGGAATTGCTCATCAAGATGTGCAGGAGATAGTCCTTTCCACCTTACTTCTGGCAGAGACAGGACTGGAGGGGAGAAGACCATTTCTTTTTATTTATTGACTGATTTTTATAAGAATTTTATTAAGTTTCAAAGAAAGATAAAAGCTACGAAAAGAAAAACTACAAAAAAGAAGAAAAACTAAAAAGGTGTGAAAAAGCAAGAGATTTTTTTTTCAAAGTTACAAAAAGATGTGACTTCCGACTTTTCACAGCAAGGATATACAATTTTTTTCCATAAGCAACCTCTTACTCTATTTTAAACCAAAACCACATTATTTCTATAAATCATTCCACTTTGGCATATTATAAAAAAATCATTAAGTACAGTTACTCCCTCCCCTTATATTGAAAATTATATTATATTCCCCCTCAAAAGATAGCACTTATTTAATTATTCCTTTCCTACTACTATTCTATACATTTCTGTCTACTATAATAAAAATCAAACTAAAAAGCACATAAATTGTCTGCCATTATACTTAATAGCACAATAATTTTAATAATCTTAATCTTAATAAAGCAAAAACCAAAGCATTTTTTACTCTGATAATCTTAATCCAAATCCTTAAAGACAAATAACATCAACCAAACCCTAAAAACAATCCAGATAAACATTCTTTAACCCTTATCCCACTTCAAAATAAACCAGAGCATTTACATAGCCCCACAAAGTGCACAGAGCATTTTTCTTAAGAAAATCAAACAGCCCAACTGCCCCCCTCAAAAACCCCGACTTCTCTTCAGCAAACTTCCCATATGTAATGACCCCTTCTTTTCCATGGCATTCTACCAGAAAATCAATTTCACTTGTTGCTTGTAGATCCCTCTTTCTCTTAAATTTCTCCAACTCCACTCTCCAATCTTCATCCAGCATCTCAACAGAAATCCTGATCTCACTCTTAGAAGAAACATTTCTATCACTCTTAAATTCCTCAGTTTCATCCACTACATCCCAAAGCAGATGACACATTTTATACCTCATATTTTCCATGATGTCCTGAATGTCTTGCATAAAAGCTTGATAGGAGTCAGAAAAAAATCTGTTTAAGATCTTCCATGTCTCACGCAGTGGATTATGGCTCCCCCTAGGAGCTTAACCAGTGAAAGTTGAAGATATAAAAAAGTTCCAGAGTGTGTTTACACAAAGTGAAAGTGAGATAAGCAGACAGTTCCCAAGTGAAAGTAGAAATGGAAAGCTGAAGGTTTAAATCAGCTTATTCAAAGTGTAGGAAAATGCTAATATCTTCAAATTTAGTACAAAAATAATAACAGAAGGACAATTGTTTACTCCCAATCCTCCTTAATATTTGGAAGGAGAATGAACTTCAAAACTTAAAAAGAATTTTTAAAAAGTTATCCCCAAAATAACGATAAGCACCAAGAGAACCAGCTTCTCCTCACTGTAGAAAGCCTCTCTTAGGGTATGCATACTTTAAAAAATACATAAATTTGGTGATTTAGAAATGGGGTGGCTGGTCTTAGTGTGCCTCTAAGGCTACAGTGCAACTTGGGAAATGATGACGTCCCCACCTCCCTGCTAGCTCTTACCAGTTGAATGTGAAACACTGTTTGCAAACTTCTGGCTGCACAATGGGGTGATTCCAAGTGTTTTCCTTTCCTGGAAAATCACTCCTAGGCTTCAGGGAAAACTTGCCTGAGACCCGCAAAAATTGCCACATCATCAGCTCTGCCTGCTAAACCCATGGGCACAGCTGTTCAGTCCACCATGTCCCCACAGAAGTCTGGGAGAATACCACTTCTAAATCACAGAACAGTGTCTTGGTTTTTCAGCCTTTCCCTATCAATTTATTTAAGGTGCGTTTGTTTTAGAAATCATTTTCCTAATTCATAATTTTTAGATTGATGAACTTATTGACATAATTCAATGATTGTCAAGTTTCTTGGACTCAAGCTCCAGCTTTCAGGAGGTAAGAGAAAGGGAAGTACAGTATGGATTCTTCATCACCATTTATTCAACGCATGAAAAGTTCTATGTACATCTCCAGAATATCTTTACTGTATTTCATCTAGGCAGCTCCCCGCCTGCCAGCTAATAGGCTTTTGATGAGACCAATTCAGATTGGGATGAAGATGTATTATAAATGTTAATTTGCTCTGTTTATTTAATGAAACTTGTTGAGACTAATCCTCATTTTCAAGCAAGTGTAAAAAAAAAAAAGAGTTCCATTTAATTAAAATAAATGACCTTCATGCCTACAGAAGATTGCCAAGCTCAGAGCAGAAGATTTAATACTTTGTTTGAGAGGGAAGTGCAAAATGCTAAGCTCAATTAAAAGGAAAGAAATCATGGGAAAAAAATCTTCACTTCTAAGATAAATTAGAATTTCCAGTCTGGGGAAAATTGCATATGATTTTTGACTTCTGGAGACATTCCAACAAAGGAAAAAGTGGAAGGGAAATCAGAGAGTTAAATTTATTCTAATTCATTTATTCCAAAAATAACTTCACAGCCTTTATTCCTATTTTAGGAACGAATATCGCAAATATGACAAAAGAAAGAAAAATTAAAAATAAAGCCAACAATCTGATTAGAGAAACAGTGGAAAAACTCCTCCACCTTATTACAGAATGCTGCAAGTTATTTGCATCAGGTACTATGTAAAAAAATATTATAATAATGCATCTTTTCTACAAATTGTATAGTTCAGTAAAGTAGGGTAAAAACACCCATTGAAAATGAGCTCCTTTCTTTCAAAGTTAAATACATTTAGCCTCCAATTATATAAAAGACGAGAGAATGTTTGCCATAAGTGTCTATTAATTTAAAAATACCTTTAGAAAATGTTATAAATGAAAAGTGTGAGAATGCTGTCTCACATTCAACTGCATATCCTGCCCAAGCACACATAATAACCAGTCCTGCTAAAATTACTTACCACTGGATTCTCCCTTTTGAGATTGGGCCTTCATTGGCTTCTGATGATGGTTTATTTTATTTATTTATTTATTTATTTATTTATTTATTTATTTATTTATTTGTCTGATTTGTCCCCACCCATCTCCTCCCATTGGGGGACTCTGGGCAGTTTACAACAATCGATTAAAAACAACAACCATAAAATACACAATACAAAAATACAATAATAAATAATATAAATAAAGGTAAAGATAAAAGGTCCAAAAGGGCAAAAGAATCTAAAACAGTCCAAGTGTGGGAGGAGTGGTCTATAGCAACCATCCCCATGGTTCCTGAACAATGATTCCTGTGACATGGAGACAATGCAGTCACTGTCTTCTGGTACCTTGGAGGCTTCCATTTGTGTGTATGTTTGTGTGAGTGATATTCTTTTGTATGAATTGTATGAAGTGATCACCCAAGCATGGTCAAAGTGGATGCTGCTTTGAAAATTTATCACACAATATAGTGTTAATTTTATACAACCACTTTCTTTCTTCTGTGGTTGAGCCTCAAGTTAATGACAAGTGAAACAAAACTGCTTTCCCCAAAAACTGGGAAAATATAAACTAGATATATAAGCTCCATCTGACATGGAAACCAATTGACTTCTACATATAGTTACTTGCTTCCATTATATATAGTCAAATCCTTTAATATAGCTGTACCTGTTCAGATCCTCCCAATAGGGACACACAGAAGCGATTTAATTCAGGTGCTTTCATACTACAGTAAACACAAAATTAAAATAGAAACAGATTAACAGGGGCACAAGGGCTCACATGGGTTTATAATCTATTATAAGACAGGCCCAGAAGAGAAGATAACAGAATGTTACTTCTTCATACATAAAGCTTCCAATTTAAACAACTCAGTGCTAGAACCTGTCCTGAAAAATTATTCTTCGCTTGTTTATAGGCATCTACCTAACCCAAAACAATTGCTAACCAATAGGACATATCACAATAACACAGACAACGTGTCTGACCAAACCCTGTATACCATACACCAACACCGGGCACATACCTTTTGTGTCAGCCACAGCTCCAGGTGAACATACACTGTCATCATATTTGGGAATGCCCCACCACATAGTTACATTGGACAAACAGGACCAACCATACACAGAAAAATAAATGGACTTAGATCTGACTTCAGAAATAAAAATACCCCAAAATCAGTAAAGAATTATTTTAACTTCCCAAGATATTCTGTTTATGAACTCAAGATGGTGATACTTGAGATAAAGAATTGCAAAGGCCAATTAGATCAGGAAACTGTTACATTGAAATTTGTTACAAGATTGAACACTATTTCTGATGGATTACACATAGACCAAATCGGCTTATCAATCCACATTTTTAACCACCTAGAGCCTCTTGAGTGAGTTGATTTATACATCTCATAAACAAACAAGCAAACAAACAATTACTCAATGCAATAATGTTGGCATCCATCGGGGGGAAGTCAGGGGAGCAACTAATAACCTATGAATTCTCTTGTCACTGATCAGATGATACAATTTACATAGTTATCTTGAACCTCATGAAGCTATTGACACAAATTACATAATGGCAACATTTGTACAGCAACTTCATAATGTGTGGGGCATTATTTTGACATCATTGTGGTTTGTAACAGACTTATATACACAATAATGTCTGTTACCCCAAAATGCTGTTTTATGCACTTCTGCACCTCACTTCCTGTTCACTATTTCTTCTTTTCCTTTCTCTGTTTATAAATACATCTATCTTCCTGAGAAAGAAATAAATTTGGGATAATCAATTGCACACAGTTCTTTTTATTGCAGTAGTTTGATACAGGAACTTCCATGAAAACAAAAAAAAAAAATATTACTTATTTATGATCATAATCTAAGTCACTCTATTTTTCTGTCCTTTACTTTTTTCCTTATAACAACACATTTCTACTCCCTGCCTTTTCCCCCCCCCTTCCCTCCAGGTATGCGTGCATAAAATATTCCTTCCTCAGGACTATAATCTATTCATATGATGAAGTGAATTGCATTCTGCAAGAAATTATATGATAATAAAAAATCAGTTAATTTGTAATGTATTACAAAATACTTTGACTTGTTCTTAACATAAACATAATAGTAATGTATAAAAGTATAAGCTACAGACTTCAAAACCGATTTAGAAGAAGCTCTTCAAACCTCACATGATTACTGCACCTCTTTGCTCTTCATTAAAGCAGCCATGTCTTTTTCCATATGACCCTGAAAAGAAGCTGTGGCTGCTTTAATGAATCAAAACTATTCTAAGCCCTTTGGATGAGTCCTTCGCTAAATCTAATCTACTGACCCAAGTTCAGGTATACCAGATCGTCCTCACTGGCCTCAGGAGAGTCAGCAACTGCACCTACAAATTTGAAATCTTTAATTTCAACAATCATTACCAGATGGCTGGCAGATAGATAGATAGATAGATAGATAGATAATAGATGGATAGATAATAGACAGACACAGAAAGAGATAGAGGGAGAGACTATTTTCCTCTCTTTTTCTCAACTATTACTAAATATTACAAGAATTGTTTTTCTCTGTATTTTTCAACTTAGATTACAGACTGGGGCAGTAAATGTGTTTAATTCAGTTAGAAAGGATTCATTTAAAAATTAGATAACCAAAAATGAAAGTAGCACTTGTAAAGATGTTGAAAATGGAAAGACATTGTAAAGACACTGAAGATGGAAACAGATGTGGAAAAACTAAGAAAAGCTTCCAAAAGACTGCAGAACTCAGTAGGCAGTTCCCACATCAAACTGATGTGCTAAAAGATGCCAGTGGACAAATAGTAACTGAGTGAAAAAAAGATCAAACAAATATGGAAGGGGTATACTGAAATTCTGTGCAGTAGAAATGTCAACATCCAAGCTACCTTGGAAAATATTCCCTATTTACAAGACCCTCTAGTACTAGATTAGTATGTTGGTCATTAACAAGCTGGAAGGCTACAGGAATTGATGGAATATCTACAGAAATATGGCAAGCAACAGAAGATTAATTGATAAAATTGGGAAAAAAAACTATGCCAACAAATATGAAGAACAACTGCCAACAGATTGAAAAAAGGCAGTCTACATGCCAATATCAAAGAAAGAAGACTTGACAGAGAATACAAACTATAATACAATATCCTTAGTTTCACCTGCCAGCAAAATAATGCTTAGGATCATCCAACACAGATTAGAGCCCTACGTGGAAAGGGAGATACTAGATGCTCAAAATAGTTTTAGAAACGGCTGAGGAACAAAAGACAATACTCTGATGCCATTGAATAGTTGAGAAAACCAAAGAATATCAAGAAGCAAAAGTTAATATGTGGTTCATTAATTATAGAAAGTGTTGACCACTTCAAGCTATGGAATGTCCTTAAGAAAATGGGAATCCAGAACTTCTCATTGTCCTCATGCAAAACCTGTACACAGGACTGGAAACCACAGTCTAAATGGAACATGAAGAAACAGACTGGCTCGAGGCTGGCAAAGGAGTAAGATAGTCTCTTTTTATTTATTCAACCTATACTGTATGCTGATTACATATTGAGTGAGGAACCAGCAGTCAGGAAATACACTGCAGACTAGCCCATGGTAAGATAGTAATAAAGGCCTTGGAAAGGCTGTGATATGTCTATATCTACAAAGGTCAGAATCAACCAGGTGATGGCTTTCTTTGTGACACTCCATTGAAGCAAAATTGGACTTTGAGGAAGCAGGATAGAAAGAGCACTGATGCTTTTGAACATTGGTATTTGTCATGAGTACTGATGGTGAGCAGGAGGGGGCCCCTATCCAGGGGGGAAAATGCATGCATAGTACTGAGGAGTTAAGCAGCCATTCAAAGAGACACAGATCAGACCCACCTTGACTTTTGGGGTTTATCTGTCTGGGTTTTTCCCACACTTCTTCAGTTTGTTAGGATTTTCTGTCTAATGTAGCAGTAATAAACACTATAAACCTATTCCTTGTCTCAGCGTGGTTCCTGGCTGTTAGGACATCAATCCTAACAAACTCCACTACTCCCATTGAAAGAGGAAGGAACAAAACAAAAAAAAAAGACATTTGGGAAAATGTCTTCGGAAAACTAGGAAATTTGGCAAGCCATCCAACAACTGGCAGCAGCATTGCAACAACAACAACAAGTAGATCTCCAGATCAACACATTACAAGCAGCTATGCTACAGCAGTTACAACAACCAGCTCCGATTAACCCACAACCGGTGCCAGCAGCAGCAGCAGCAGCTCCGCCAGTAGTCTTGAGATCCAAGGGCAGTCTACCAGAGAAGTTTGGAGGAGAAGCAGGACAGTTGAGAACCTTTCTCACACAGTGCACAATGTTTTTCAACAGCAGACTGGCAGAGTTTCCCACAGACAGAACCAGAGTCACCTTCATTTTAAGTCTGTTAAAGGGCCCAGCAGCCAAATGGGCTATTCCCATGGTGGAGAACAACAACCCAATTCTCAACGACTACCAGAATTTTCTGGCAGGGTTCTGAGCACACTTTGATGACCCGATCAGAGAGGTCACTGCCAGCTGGGAAATTCAGAAGCTCAAGCAAGGCAACAAGAGGGTGGGAATTTACATTGCTGATTTCAAGCTGTTAGCAGGAGATCTGGACTGGAATGAGAGTGCCTTGAAAGACCAATTCAAACAGGGGCTGGATGAAGAAATTAAAAATGAATTAGTGTGCCAGGGAACACCAGCTACCGTAGAAGGTTTATATCAACTGTCTGTGGTCATAGACACCAGGCTAGAAGAGCTCAGACTGATGCAGCTGGGGAGAAACGGGCCTCAGAGCACTTCCAGGATTTCCAGCTCTCTCCGTAGCATCTCTCTACTCAGGACCAGAGGAGCCAATGCAGATCAGGGTGAGCAGGAGGCTTATTTCTGAGGCTGAGAGACAGAGAAGGAGAGAGAGAGCCCTCTGTTGCTACTGCGGAGTCCAGGGGCACAGACGGAGTCCAGGGTGAGAGCTTGCCCAGCGAGAAGCCAAGCAAATTCCATAAGAGCCCCAGGGCAAGCAGCAGAACCAAGACCCACCTCCACCTCTACTTCCAACCAGGGAAACTCCGTCAGTCTCCCTCCACAGAGCTCAGCAGGGAGACCATCAATCAATTAAGAAGGGCTCATTCTGAGGATTCCAAGCAATCCTTTTACTACTTACCAGTAATAATGCACATCAACCCAGAGCACCAGGTCAAGCTAGAGGCTCTCGTGGATTCCAGAGCTTCCACCAATTTTATTGATGTACAGACTGTACAAGACCTCAACATCCCGACCATAGAATTGCCACATCCCATAGAAGTGGAGACCATTGACGGCCAGCCCCTCAAGGCAGGGCCGATTAGAAGTTTCACAGAACCTTTGCAACTAACAACGGGAGACCACACTGAGTGGATCCAACTTTATATTACTGCATCACTTAATGTGCCTATAGTCCTGGGCACACCTTGGCTGAAGATCCACAACCCATTGTTGAACTGGACTACGGGAGCAATCTCCTTCCCAGCTAAGGAATGCCAGCACCACAAGATTCAAGCCGCTCTTCTCTCTCCAGCAACCAACGCAGTCACGGAAGCAGGGGGGGTCCAGTTGCCAGCCAAGTATGCAGATTTCACAGACTTTTTCAGCAAACAAGAGGCCACAGCACTACCCCCCCCCCCATAGGGACTGTGATTGCACCATTGAGTTGATACCAGGAGCCAAGATTCCAGCCAGGAAACAATATCCCATGTCCCCCAAGGAACTAGCCACCTTAAAGGATTACTTTAATCTCCAAAAGGGTTTCATCCAACCATCTACTTCCCCAGCATCTGCTCCTACCTTCTTCGTACCAAAGAAGGCTGACCCATTGGCACCGGCAAACCAGGAGGCACCCATGAGAGTGGTGCATGATTTCATTCCCTCATAAAGTCACGGTCAAGGAAAATTACGCACTCCCCCTAATATCTGATATGCTGGATCGCTTACAGAAAGCACACATTTTTACTAGGTTGGACCAGATGAAAGAGGGGCATGAATATCTGACTGCCTTCGATACCAGGTTTGGTAAATTTGAGTACCTTGTTTTGCTCTTTGGCTTGTCTAATGCAGGAGCCATATTTTCCCGATTTATGAATCAAATTTTCTCTGATTTACTAGATAAGTATCTGGTCATTTATCTAGATGACATATTAATATTCTCTGAGGATGCTACAACTCATGTAACCCATGTACGTAATGTCTTACAAAGACTGAGAGAGAACAAGCTGTTCACCAAGCTAGAGAAGTGTGCCTTCGATTTAACTGAATTACATTTCCTGGGCTATAAAATATCAACAGAAGGCATATCCATGGATCCTTCTAAGGTTCAGGCAATTCTCTCGTGGCAACCCCCCCCCTCCCCCCGGAAATGTGAAAGAGGTACAAAAATTTCTAGGGTTCTGCAATTTTTACAGGTGGTTCATAAAAAACTTTAGTGACAGGGCTAGACCCCTCACACAGCTTTTGAAGAAAGGATCAAAATTCATTTGGGGGGAGAGGGAGCAAGCAGCCTTCCAAGAATTTAAGCAACTCTTTGCATCCCAGCCACTTTTAAAGCACCCTGATCCCACGAGGCAATTCATAATGCATTCAGATGCTTCAGATTTTGCTATTGCTGCTGTTTTATTGCAATATACAAACAAAACAGAGAATACATTTCTCCCTTGTGTATTTTTCTCCCGCAGGCTCTCACCAGCAGAAACTATGTTTTTAACAAGGAGTTGCTAGCAATTAAAGCAGCATTTCAAGAGTGGAGGCATTGGCTAGAAGGTGCAACCTTTCCTGTGAAAGTTTGCACCGATCACAAGAATTCACGGCTTCTACAAAACACCAGATCCTTCACCCCACACCAAATCAGATGGAGCCAGTTTTTCTCCCGTTTCAATTTTGTTATTTCTTATGTGCCCAGGGTGCAGAACTGTTTGGCAGATGCCCTGTTTCAATCCTTTCAGGCAACCCCCGTTACTCACCAGGAGGTACAGGCTACTATATTACAACCTCACAACTTTGATCAGTCTATGAGGGGGAACCAGACAGAGATTTTAGCAGCAGGCAGACAAGCAGAGGACCTATTTACAAGAGTCAGAGCTCAGCAGCAACAGGACCCGTATGCCAGGGCCAGGATGGATGACCTCCAGAGGGGCCCGCAAGACACTGCCTCCCCGTTTAATGTGGAGGCAAGAATCCTCTGGCATAGTGGACGATTATACATTCCCCCCTCATTGAGGGAAGAAGTACTGAAATTTTGCCATGACCATCAAACGGCAGGCCACGGAGGTGTTTTCAAAACTCTCCATAGAGCTCTGAGAGACTACTGGTGGCCTAAGATGACTGCAGATATAAAGGGTTATGTTGCTTCTTGTCATACCTGTAGACAAGCCAAGCCTCTCCCAGGGAAGCCCACAGGACTCTTGCAACCCCTACCCACCCCCAGTAGGCCTTGGGATACAATTTCCATGGATTTCATCACTGATTTACCTCTTGTCCAGGGGCTGACTTCCATACTAGTGGTGGTGGACCTTTTCACTAAAATGGCACATTTTATTCCTTGCAAGTGCCTCCCATCTGCGCAAGCCACAGCACAGTTGTTTATGGACCATGTTTTTAGGTATAGAGGCATGATAAATCACTTGGTGAGTGGCAGAGGCCCTCAGTTCACTTCCAGGTTCTGGAGGGCGCTTTTCCAGTCATTAGGGGTCCAGATCCACCTATCATCATCGCATCATCTGGCTAGTAATGGGCAAGCCGAGAAAATTAACCAATGGTTACAGCAGTATCTCAGGTGTTACACCACTTATCAGCAAGACAATTGGCCAGCCCTGCTCCCCATGGCAGAATTTACTTATACCAACTCTGTGCAAGCCTCTACCAAGATGCCTCCTTTCCAAACACTCTATGGGGTTAACCCTCGGGTGTTGCCCACCTCCTCCCAGCAGGGAACTGTTTCAGCCGTGGCTGATTTTCCTAAAGAGCAACAAGCCGCACAGGAGTTGTTAAAGGAGCAGCTGAACAGGGCAAAGAGTGCTTACAAGGGAGCTGCTGATGCTCACAGACAAGAGGGGCCAGCAATTGTGGTAGGAGACAAAGTGTGGCTCTCCACCAAATTTTTGACCTCTACCAGGCCCTCCAAGAAGTTGGACTCTAAGTCTGTGGGCCCTTTCACTCTGGTACAAGCAGATAAATCCAGTGGCTTATCACTTAAAGTTGCCAGCATCCATGAAAATCCATCCAGTCTTTCACAGAGCCTTGCTAGCCAAAGAACCTCCCCCAAGTACCTTACGATCACAAATGCCCCCCCCCCACCTCCAGTAATTGTGGAGGGGGAGGAGGAATACGAAGTCGAGGAAATTCTGGACTCTAGGAGGAGGGGAAGGGGCATCCAATATTTAATACACTGGAAAGGATACCCTGAGGAAGAGCACACGTGTGAAAATGCCAGAGATGTGCATGCACCAACACTGGTTCATCGATTCCATCAGCTTTTCCCTCACAAACCCAAGCCTCGCACTCTACCAGAGATTCCTCACTTGACTGAGCAAGCAGAGGAATCCCAAGCAGAGGAGTTCGTAAGTTGGCAACCTCCACCCCCGCCAGAGGCTCTGAGGCCAGAGCAAGAGGAGGAGGGGGAGCCGCAGCCCTCCACCTCAGCTTGCATTTCCCAAGGGGGAGGGGGGAAGACTCTTCAAATTATCTAGCTATTTTCCAGCAGCAGCCACCTGGGCCAGAAGCGTTATCAGACCTGGAGGGCAGCACTGATTCGTCCTTGGAGGAGTTTTCCTTTGAAGAATTTCCATCATTGCCCAGTTCCCATGGGAGCTTGGAGGGGGAGGTGGACTCTCATGACACCTCTGGAAGGGAGGGGGCTGAAATGGAATGTGAATCTGGAGGGGAGGGTGATGTCATGAGTAGTGATGGTGAGCAGAAGGGGGGCCCTATCCAGGGGGGAAAATGCATGCGTAGTACTGAGGAGTTAAGCAGCCATTCAAAGAGACACAGATCAGACCTGCCTTAACCTTTGGGGTTTATCTGTCTGGGTTTTTCCCACACTTCTTCAGTTTGTTAGGATTTTCTGTCTAATGTAGCAGTAATAAACACTAGAGACCTATTCCTTGTCTCAGCGTGGTTCCTGGCTGTTAGGACAGTATTGGAGGAGACTCTTGAGAATATCATGGATGGTCAAGAAAGCAAACAAATCAATCTACAGACTTCACTCAAGGCCCAAATGACTAGGCTCAAATTATCATAATACCAGCTCCTGTGAGAAGTCCATAATACTGAGAAAGGTAAAATGAAAGAGAAGAAGATGAAAGCAAGGTGGATTGGGAGACCTGAAAAGCCAGGTTAGGGACAGATGATCACAGAGAAAGTCTATCTATGTGGTTGCTAGGAGTTGGCACTGACTTGATGGCACTCAATCATTTAAATATGTATTCTTATACATGGTGTTCTGGATTGCTTATATCCATTCTCAAGCAATTTGAGATAAAACAGGCATACATGTTCAGTGTCAGTTAAAAGAATTCTCTTGCCTAATGCTGTAAGATCCATTTATATCTCTTTGTAGAAAAGCTTTCACAACATGTAATGAAATGAAACCAAACTGCACCAAAAAGAATGGAGCTGCGAAAGTTGAATTCCTATAACCAGGAATATCAGTTTAGAGCATCATGTGCTGTGTTTTCCTCTTTTAATAACTATTGTCTGTGACATGGTGAAAAAACATCAAGCAGAAATAATTTAAGCCTCTTTGCACACAAAGCAAAACCTCCTTATTTTATATTATTTTGTGCTGCAGTGAATTCCTCTTGTTTTGAACTACTGGAAAAATATAAGCCAGCAAGGCAAGAGATTTTTAAAGAATACTGAATGTTTAAATAAGTTCAGTTAGTGACAGGACATAGCATATAATCCAGGATGATTTATTGCTTTTAGGAATGAATGGAAAAGTTTTTGCTTGCAACAAGCAGAGTTAATACGGTACAGTATGGACAGCAGAAGTAAAATTGAGCTCAACTAGCCCCAGACATGATGACGCAGCTAGCTCAAAGCCGAAAGGACGGCTAGCGGCCGACGGTGCTGGTGGTGAACGGCGAATCCGATGTTCTAAGGATCAACACACCATCGGAACCTGGAATGTAAGATCTATGAGCCAGGGCAAATTGGATGTGGTTATTGGTGAGATGTCAAGATTAAAGATAGACATTCTGGGCGTCAGTGAACTGAAATGGACTGGAATGGGCCACTTCACATCAAAAGACCACCAGATCTACTACTGCGGACAAGAGGACCACAGAAGAAATGGAGTAGCCTTCATAATTAATAGTAAAGTGGCTAAAGCAGTGCTTGGATACAACCCAAAAAATGATAGAATGATCTCAATTCGAATTCAGGGCAAGCCATCTAACATCACAGTGATCCAAATATACGCCCCAACCACAAATGCTGAAGAAGCTGAAGTAGAGCAGTTCTATGAGGATCTGCAGCACCTACTGGACAACACGCCTAAAAGAGATGTTATTTTCATCACAGGAGACTGGAATGCTAAGGTGGGCAGTCAAATGACACCTCGAATTACAGGTAAGTATGGCCTGGGAGAACAAAACGAAGCAGGACACAGGCTGATAGAATTTTGCCAAGACAATTCACTCTGCATAACAAACACTCTCTTCCAACAACCTAAGAGACGGCTTTATACATGGACTTCACCAGATGGACAACACCGAAATCAGATTGATTACATCCTTTGCAGCCAAAGGTGGCGGACATCTGTACAGTCGGTAAAAACAAGGCCTGGAGCTGACTGTAGTTCAGATCACGAACTTCTTCTTGCACAATTTAGGATCAGACTAAAGAGATTAGGGAAGACCCACAGATCAGCTAGATATGAGCTCACTAATATTCCGACGGAATATGCAGTGGAGGTGAAGAATAGATTGAAGGGACTGGACTTAGTAGATAGGGTCCCGGAAGAACTCTGGACAGAAGTTGGCAGCATTGTTCAGGAGGCGGCAACAAAATACATCCCAAAGAAAGAGAAAACCAAGAAGGCAAAATGGCTGTCTGCTGAGACACTAGAAGTAGCCCAAGAAAGAAGGAAAGCAAAAGGCAACAGTGATAGGGGGAGATATGCCCAATTAAATGCAAAATTCCCGAGGTTAGCCAGAAGAGATAAGGAATTATTTTTAAACAAGCAATGTGCGGAAGTGGAAGAAGACAATAGAATAGGAAGGACAAGAGACCTCTTCCAGAAAATTAGAAACATTGGAGGTAAATTCCAGGCAAAAATGGGCATGATCAAAAACAAAGATGGCAAGGACCTAACAGAAGAAGAAGAGATCAAGAAAAGGTGGCAAGAATATACAGAAAACCTGTATAGGAACAATATCGGGGATAGCTTTGACAGTGTAGTCGGTGAGCTAGAGCCAGACATCCTGAAGAGTGAGGTTGAGTGGGCCTTAAGAAGCATTGCTAATAACAAGGCAACAGGAGACGATGGCATCCCAGCTGAACTGTTCAAAATCTTGCAAGATGATGCTGTCAAGGTAATGCATGCTATATGCCAGCATTTTGGAAAACACAAGAATGGCCATCAGACTGGAAAAAATCAACTTATATCCCCATACCAAAAAAGGGAAACACTAAAGAATGTTCAAACTATCGAACAGTGGCACTCATTTCACATGCCAGTAAGGTAATGCTCAAGATCCTGCAAGGTAGACTTCAGCAGTTCATGGAGCGAGAATTGCCAGACGTACAAGCTGGGTTTAGAAAAGGCAGAGGAACTAGAGACCAAATTGCCAATATCCGCTGGATAATGGAAAAAGCCAGGGAGTTTCAGAAAAACATCTATTTCTGTTTTATTGACTATTCTAAAGCCTTTGACTGTGTGGACCATAACAAATTGTGGCAAGTTCTTAGTGGTATGGGGATACCAAGTAATCTTGTCTGCCTCCTGAAGAATCTGTATAACGACCAAGTAGCAACAGTAAGAACAGACCACAGAACAACAGACTGGTTTAAGATTGGGAAAGGAGTACGGCAGGGCTGTATACTCTCACCCTACCTATTCAACTTGTATGCAGAACACATCATGCGACAAGCTGGCCTTGAGGAATCCAAGGCTGGAGTTAAAATCTCTGGAAGAAACATTAACAATCTCAGATATGCAGATGATACCAGTTTGATGGCTGAAAGTGAAGAGGAACTGAGGAGCCTTATGATGAAGGTGAAAGATGAAAGTGCAAAAGCTGGTTTGCAGCTAAACCTCAAAAAAACCAAGATTATGGCAACCAGCTTGATTGATAACTGGCAAATAGAGGGAGAAAATGTAGAAGCAGTGAAAGACTTTGTATTCCTAGGTGCAAAGATTACTGCAGATGCTGACTGCAGTCAGGAAATCAGAAGACGCTTAATCCTTGGAAGAAGAGCAATGACAAATCTCGATAAAATAGTTAAGAGCAGAGACATCACACTGACAACAAAGGCCCGCATAGTTAAAGCGATGGTGTTCCCTGTAGTAACATATGGCTGCGAGAGCTGGACCATAAGGAAGGCTGAGCGAAGGAAGATCGATGCTTTTGAACTGTGGTGTTGGAGGAAAATTCTGAGAGTGCCTTGGACTGCAAGAAGATCCAACCAGTCCATCCTCCAGGAAATAAAGCCAGACTGCTCACTTGAGGGAATGATATTAAAGGCAAAACTGAAATACTTTGGCCACATAATGAGAAGACAGGACACCCTGGAGAAGATGCTGATGCTAGGGAGAGTGGAAGGCAAAAGGAAGAGGGGCCGACCAAGGGCAAGATGGATGGATGATATTCTAGAGGTGACGGACTCGTCCCTGGGGGAGCTGGGGGTGTTGACGACCGACAGGAAGCTCTGGCGTGGGCTGGTCCATGAAGTCACGAAGAGTCGGAAGCGACTAAACGAATAAACAACAAGACATGTGAATTTTCCCTTAACGATACATTGCTTCACTTAACAACTGAAGGGGAAGTGAGGTCATAAGCGCAGTTGTGGTCACATGATTTTCTGCTTAGTGACTGCACTGCTTAGCAACAGAGCTGCCAGTTGGTCACTAAGTGTCAGGCTCTGCCTGAGACCCAATAAAAACACAGACGCTAAAGTAGGCTTTAGGTTCAGGTTTTATTTGGGACTAGAGTGCATGCCCTTAGAAAGCTGAGAGTGAGGGGATCGCGCCAGAACGGGATTTAAATAGCCCACGCCGGTCAGCGCTCCACCCCACTTTACCCCAGGTGCACCCCACGAGTCCCATCAGTTCGTCCTTGCCAGGTGAGAGGTTGTCCAGCACCCTGCGTCCCGGGCATCGCCTCGATCACCTTCCTGTGTGGTGATGATCCATTGCCGGGCGATCAGGCTTCTAATTCCTCGAAAGCCTGGGCGCGCCCTTCCAAACCTCGCCTGTTCAGTTGTTATTCAATTTCTTGTCAGTTACCTTAATTTGTTGCTTCCTGGGTTGCCGGCCTCGGTTGTTACTTTGTTTCTTTAGACCCATTGCTGCTTTTTGTGTTTCTCTATTGCCCTTGTCTTATCAGCCAGGGACCCATATTCTTGTATTGTCATGAGAGCCGTTGCGATGTCTCAAACATCGCAACGGTGATCATGACACTAAGCAAGGATAACCTGTAGTCTATAATGAATTGCAGTGACATTTTTAAAATGGTATGAAAAAGATTTTGCACCAAAATTAACAGTTACTGCAAAATATGAGCATCCTCTTTACAATTCTAAAAGCCACTTTAAAAGCTTTTAATTTCTTTTAAGTTTTAATTTTTTTCCAGAACTTGTTTTTTATATCTGCTGCTCAATAAACAATGACATTTGTAAAAAAAAAAAAAAAAAATCATTTGCCTTGAAGAAAATTTCTCTAGTCATGACTCTTAAGGGCATAGTAGCCCTAATTTGACATAATGTTTAATATAACTTACTATGGTTAAGGAGAATTTTGGCAAATTAATTGGATAATCTTAATTTTCTATTTACCAGGTTCCTATTAAAGAAAAAGGCAATACATCTAAAAAAAAATCCGAATATCAAGAAGAGGCTATTTAAAGACCATCCCTTTCATAATCTGTGTTTTTATAAGAGTCTTTGGATTTTAGCTATTCATCTCCAATATTAAGTAGCTTCAAATTAAATGTGAACCTTTGTAGATGATCCACCAGCATCCTTCTAAACTGATGTTCTTTTCAAAGACTGGCAAAGAAAAGCATTTATTTTTACATTCACTGTGTTCTCAAATCCCTGTTTTGTTTGGCATTCAAATATACTAAGTTTAATTTTAATTACTTGGTTTCCTTTTTTTTCATGGCTTAGCTGATAATATTTCCTTGCTGACTGTAAGGATTGCCTACCCTAATAGACTCAGACTCACAAGCAGGAACTTAATGATATCTGATTTATTAAAGAATAGTATGCAAATACAGAGAAAGCTGAGAATGAGCAAAAGCGCGCCAAATACAAACTAAAAACCCTCGGCTCAAACGTAATCCCTCCCCTCGCCCTGCCGTTGCAAACTCCCCCCCCCCCCCAGGTGCTGGTAACCATTTCTGCTGATGTCCTGGGAAAGAAACCTTGAGCACACGAGATAACCCAAACACATTCCAATCCAGCTGCTAACATATAACAATCCCAAGAGATGGAATCCTCCTCCCCTCCCAGACGAAACACGCATCAGCCAAATGACATGCGAAACATTACGATGTAACGGTAACATTGGAACGGTGAACATGACACTGACTGAGTTCTGCCAACTTGTGAATGGCTAATTTATTTCATATTTATTTAAAAGTATATTTTTTTTAAAAAATGCCAAAATTGTCTTTAAGGCTACAGATGCCTTAAAGTTTAGACTATTTGGGTTCCACTGATGTAATCTAAAGCAGGAACACATAAACAGATTTTCTGCAAAAGACCATATTGCTCAAAAGGGATTCTTAGAAGGGATTCTTTCCTCTTTTTTTTTTTTTTATATTCTACTAATTGTTGGTGGGATCATTCTTGGCATTCTCTGTACTTCTATGAGTCATCTTAGGTCCAAGTGGGCAACCAGCAGCCCTCCAGGTGTTGCTGAGCTACAACTCCCAACATCGCTCACAACTGGCCATGTTTGATGGGACTGCTAAGCATGGCAGTTCAGCAACAGGTTTCCCATCTCTGACTCAGACCTTTTTCATTGCTACATATCGGTTCGGTTCACACAACAGGGCTTCATTTTCTTCTCCCACTAATCTAGTTCAGAACCCTGGAAGCCTAAACAGGGTGCAGATGTTCTAGGGATTCTGCCTTTCAGATGAACACCATTGGACGCAATCCAGTATCAGGAAGTTGCTATTATCTACTTTCCTTTTCACTATTGGTATTTTTTGCATTCAAACAATAGATCAGCAGCTTGATAAGGATGGGCAAATTAGATGTGCTATACTAAGGCTGACTTCCAGCAGGGAACATGGCTGACTGAACAGCCTTGTCCGTGTGCTCCGCAGACAGAACTGACAACACAGGTTTTTTTTCAGGCTCAGGCTTTTGCCTGAAGCCCAGAGCTTTTTCAGGAGTTAAGAAAAAGCTCAGAATCATCCCATTTTGTCCTCCAAAATGTCACCTTGCAACCTGAGAATCAAAAATAGCAAAGACTTGGTAAGAGACGACGGGAGGTGGGGAAGCCATCATTTCCAACCCACATTTGTAGCCTTAAGGGACATTAGGTTGAGCGCCCCCCCCCCCGCATTGTTAAATCATTCAATTTATATTTTTAAGTTTTCTTACCCTAAGAGAGGCTTTCTACAACAAGAAAAAGCAGATGCTTTTGGTGCCTATTTTTATTTCTGGATTACTTTGAAAAACGTTTTTTCAGTCTTTGGCTTACTTCCTGTCTAAATTTTAAGGAGGACTGAGAATAATTAATCATCTCCCCATTACTATTTTTGTATTTAATTTGAAGGACTCAACTTTTTCCTACACGTTTAACTTGCTGTGTTGAGTTTTCATTTTTCTGTTCACTTTCTGTAGCTGCTGCTTAGCACATTTTTCCTTTGTCAATTTCACTTAATAACTTCACAAGCCTTTCATTAACTCATTAGCTCCTATCTGCATTAGTCAAGTATCCAGAAGGCACCACAATCAGGCCAGGCCCCTGAAATATGGACGACCTGAAGGAAATCTCAGAGCTTCATTCTGGGCTTTGTAATGATTTCAAACAGATTTTCCAGGACACTCGCCAAGCCATAATCCCATATTTGGGATACTGCAGAAAATATGAGTTTTAAAATGTGTCAGCTGGCTGAAGATTTTTTTCTTGACAGTGAGAATGGACTCTTTGAAAAAATGCCAGGTGACGAACATATTTTGGTGAAGAAGGAGTTAAAGTTTGACTTGCAAGATACTGATGAGACTGTTTTTCTTAAAGATACTGAGCAGGCTGTTTTTCTTAAGGATTGTTTTGGAAATGAAGCTATGTTATGTGGGAGGTTTACTATTTGCTACCATTGTGGTCCAACTACTACAATGACATGGGCATATGGCTAGCCATGTTTCCCACAATGCTTCTTCTAAGGAATAGCAGTTCCTCTGAGCAAGACATGGGGCAGGAGCTTCAGAAAGCCCCTTCAGGAGTCCTGCTCCTAATCATTTTCTTGCAAAGATAAATGCCTATACAAACTGCAGATATGCATGATTCACCAGCTCTTTTATTTTTCACCTAACCCATGTTGCTGCATATGCTGGGGCCCACATAAAACCTGTTGTTAAAGTTGAGTCTGTCTGTCTGTGAGTAGGTATCCGTGCAATATATCAGATTAATGCAGCTCTACTTCTCCCTGGGATTAGCTGCTGCAGTGAAAGAAATGGTGCAGTTGGAATCTGAAGCACAGTGTGCTTGTGTGTGTGTGTGTGTGTGTTTTAAAAAGCATGAAACAAAGTAGAATATCCTTGTACGATTTAAAAGGTTCGTTACAGCCCTTCTTCCTTAAAAGTATCAGGGAGATTTCTTTCCCCACCTGGAAATTAGTAGAAAACCAAACATCTGCTCTACAAATATAGTTTAAGCAGCATAAACTTAAAACAGGAAGGCTGAGATTGAAATATTTATTTTGAGAAAAGCACGAGCCTGCTAAATTACTTCTTTGACTTTTACTCTAGAACAGTGCTTCTCAACCTTAGCAACTTTAAGATGTTGCTGGCTAGGGAATTAAAGTTGAAGAGAGAGAGTTGAAGTCCACACATCTTAAAGTTGCCAAGTTTGAGAAAGACTGCTCTGGAACAATACCAGACCAAATCAGATGCCTTGTCTCTCTCACTTTTATGTTCTCTGCTATGGGGCAGCAAATAAACAGAATTGTGACCAGGGTGTGCAGAAAAGGGAGTAATTCAATTTTCTTGTCTGTACTACAGTCCTGGTGAGATTAATACCTCCACATATGATCAGGTTCTCCAATGGTGAACAGAGAGCTCCCATGGCTCCTACTTTAATTGTCCAGCTTGGCTCTTAAAAACAATGGCTTTTAAGCTAAATCTGATAAGTAATAAACACTATCCAGTCTGTGCCATGGATGAGTGTGTTTGAGTTTATCTGGTGCCATGACACTTCACGGCCAGAAATAGAAATATTTTAAATTTTGAACTGGTCAACAATAATTGAGTGTACCTGAAATCATTCTAAATAATGGCAGTATAATATTCTGCTTTTTTGCCTTCCATTCTTATTCTCCTTCCCATTCAATTCATAGGATCTGATTGCATGACAAGTCATCAAGTCCCATTTTCAATCCTTTACGCTTACATCTTGCTTTATTTTCTTCCTTTTTTTCCTCCCACTATTTTTTTTTAATTGCATGCAGCATTAGTTCCTTGGCAATAGCTGACCCCATAGCTTCTCATCTGCAATGCTAAGATAACCAACACATGCAGAAAATGATAATGGCAAATGCTGCATTGGTCCCCATAAAACATGTGCACGGAAGGATGGCCCGATCATTCCTGTAAGTTGCTTGATATATTTATGGTGGATTTCAATAGCGTTGAAGGACAGAGCAGCAGCTTAGCAAATCTAGTTCTTGCCTTGTCATCACAGCTTGGCACTTCAGCTCCAACTTCAAAGGGCTTACGAAATGGAAGCAACATTTCATTGTTCCCTTGGTGAATGGAGACACCCCAGCCTTTTCCAAAGGAGGCGGCAAAGGGGAAAGGGAGTTTATTTATGGACAAATAGGCAAATACCTCCCACTGAGTCATTAGCTTTTGTAGGCAGAGGAGTCAACAAAGGCAGCAGAACTAAGGTTGTCAGTGATGTGTTTGCAAAGAAATCTTAATAAAATATATGTGACAGAAATAGCTTATCACTCTTATTTCCTAGGCAGGTGAAATTCCCAAGGGCCTTTTTTGTAACCCATACATTGTATTTCCAGACAACTGGCTATGTTTTACCCATTGAGAAAGGTTGCATATCCAGCTGTTGAAAACACCTGTCTACTTGACAGCTGTAAAGAATAATGGATAAATTAAAGTCTGATTAAGGTTGGGCAACTATCCAAAGATGATGTACAGCCCTTCAAATACAGAGATCTCTCCCAACAGCAGATGATTTGTCCTGCTTACAAGATCCAGCCACAAGACTTCTTTATTCTTTTTTGCAAAATAAAAGGATAAACACCAAACATACAATAAACAAACAAATATAAAAGGGAAAAATTAAAAATAGAAATAATAGGTAGTACATTGTGTACATTAAAATATATTAAGACTGTGCAAAGAATCAGCAGGTTACAAAGTGTCTCTTCAAGCTGGTTCACAAATCAAATATCACCTACTTCTAAAAGTAACATTTTGGGGGTTTTGAGTCACACATTTTGCAGCCCTCCTTTGCCAGTGGAAGAGGCTGTTGCACATGCACAACACATGCACAGATGCCTTTCCTGCACACAAGATGTCAAACTGGTGTAAAGTTTATGTTAAGAAGAAACATGTCATCCCCTGTAATGATTGCCCAGCCCAAATACTCAGACTCACAAGTGATTGCTAAATGAAATCTGATTTATTTAGGAACTTAAGGCAAATACAGAGAAAGCTGAGAATGAGCAAAAGCGCGCCAAATACAAACTTAAAACTCCTCCAGTGCACACGTGTCCCGCCCCCGTTACAGCAGCCCCGCCCGGTCCAGGTGCTAGCAAACGTCAGACGTGCTAGCCTGGGAAAGCAACCTTGAACATAACAGATAATAGGGAAACATTCCAAAGCGAAGCCAAGAGATAAGCAGTGCCATCCTCCCATGAGAGATGAAACACACAACCAATTAATGACATGAGAAACGTTACGATGTCTCGGAGGCATTGAAACGGCGAACATGACATACCGCCCCCCCAAAAGAAAATCAGGGCCCCGGTTTCGTTGGATAAGCAGAGTGAAAACGGGCAACGAGGATAGGAGAAGCCACATCTGGTGCGGAGACCCATTCAGGATGGGGAAAATGCTTCCAACGAACTAAATACTGCAACGTATTGCGAAGGCGTCGGGAATCTAAAATTTCTTTAACTTCAAAGTGTTGTTGCCCATCAATCATGATGGGGGTTGGAGGTGGAGGTTGGTCATGCCAGCGGTCAGAACGAATAGTCGGTTTGAGCAAACTGCAATGAAAAACAGGGTGTAAGCGTTTGAGATTATGCGGCAAGTCAAGTTTAAAAGTCACAGGGTTAATCTGAGCGAGAATAGGGAAGGGACCCACAAACTTAGGTGCCAACTTCTTAGAAGGCTGTGATGACTTGATAAACTTAGTGGACAGGTAAACCAAGTCACCAACTTGAAAGTCCGGTTGAGGGGCACGTTTTCTGTCAGCAAAATGTTTGTAATCCAATTGGGCATCAGCTAGAGCTTTTTGAATCATTGGCCATGAGTCTGACAGTTGCGTGGCCCAATCTCCCGGTGAGGTAGATCCGGTAGAGGGTGAGGTAGATCCGGCAGGGGGTTGGGGCAAATCCGGGATGGGTACGAAGTCTCTGCCTTGAGCCACGCGAAATGGGGTTTGGCCCGTGCTTTGGTGGACCGCATTGTTGTAAGCAACTTCAGCGAAGGGGAGGAGGTCCACCCAATTGTCCTGTTGATAATTCACAAAAGCCCGAAGGTATTGCTCCAGAGTAGAATTTAAAGCCTCCGTGGCCCCATCCGTCTGGGGATGCCACGCCGTGGACAGGGCTTGTTTTGTGCCTAGCAGTTTGAGGAAAGCCCGCCAAAACTGCGAGGTTAATTGTGTGCCCCTGTCCGAAATTAAGCGAGAGGGACATCCGTGTAACCTGTACACGTGTACAAGAAACAGGTGGGCCAATTGTCGTGCTGAAGGAATGGACACGCATGGGATGAAGTGGGCTTGTTTTGAAAAATAGTCCTTGACCACCCAGATGACAGTCTTGCGTTGGCTGGGGGGTAGTTCAACAATGAAGTCCATGGAGATTTCATCCCAAGGGCAAGCTGGGGTAGCTACGGGTTGCAGCAGCCCCTGGGGTTTACCCACTTTGCGTTTGGACATCGTGCAGACAGCGCAGGAGGCAACATACTCCTTAACATCTTTGCGCAGGGTGGGCCACCAGAACTGCCTCCTAACTAGGTGCAAGGTTTTTACAAACCCAAAATGTCCTGCTACCTTGTCATCGTGTGAACGGAGCAACACCTCTTTCCTTAAGCTTTCAGGCACGTAGAGGCGTTTGGATTTCCAAGCAAGTCCCTGGTCAAAAGTAACATTGTTCATGTTTGCAAGCAACCAAGTATCAGTTTTTAATTCCTTGAGAAACTTTTGTTGCAACGGGGAAGAAATTGACCACTGCGCCAGCTGCGCGGTGTCTGGAGGGGTGGGCTGTTGCATGCGCATTTGACTCCGCGTCACCGCCTGCATGCCCAACTGGGGCGCTGTCCACAGGGTGCTTACCACTTCTGGTGCTGCCCCGGAATCCTGAGGTTGTCGTGACAACGCATCAGCTAGGAAATTCTTTTTTCCCGGAATAAACTTCAGTTGAAAATTGAAGCGATTGAAGAATTGAGCCCAACGGACCTGTTTCGGGCTCAGTTTGCGAGGGGTGCTCAAGGCTTCTAGGTTTTTATGGTCTGTCCAGGCCTCAAAAGGGTGATTCGCCCCTTCTAGCAAGTGCCTCCAAGTCTCTAACGCTGCTTTTACTGCAAAAGCCTCTTTCTCCCATACATGCCAACGCCTCTCAGTCTCTGAGAATTTGCGGGAGAGGTAGGCACACGGTTTTAGGCATCCTGCCCCATCCGCTTGCATCAACAGTGCCCCAATAGAGTAATCGGAGGCATCAGCCTGCACCACGAACGGCTTAGTGGGGTCAGGGTGTTGCAGAATTGGCTCTTTGATGAAAGCTGCTTTGAGCCGTTCAAATGCCGCCTGGCAGGCAGGCGTCCAGCGCAGCAGTGCTCCTGGGTTTTTTACTCTCCGAGTATCCCCCAGCCCCTTGGTTTGAAGCAGTTCAGTAAGGGGCAGGGCAATTTCAGCAAATCCCCTTATGAATAATCTGTAATAGTTACTGAACCCCAGGAAACTTTGAAGTTGCCTGCGTGTGCGAGGGCTTTCCCAGTCCACAACTGCTTGCACCTTCGCAGGGTCCATTTCAATGCCCTTATCAGAAATTCGATACCCTAAGTAGTCAATTTGCGTCTGGTGAAAGGCACATTTAGACAATTTGGCATACAATTCTGCGTTCCGGAGCTTGGCCAGCACCCGTTTTACTAGGGATACATGTTCTTCCATAGTTTCAGTATAAATCAATACATCATCCAAATACACCAATACCCCTTTGAATAAATGCTCATGAAGTACTTCATTGATTAATTGCATAAACACCCCAGGGGCCCCAGCCAAACCAAAAGGCAACACCTTATACTGAAACGCTCCCAACGGGCAGTTGAATGCCGTTTTCCACTCATCCCCCTCCTTAATGCGTACACGGTAATAGGCTTCTCTTAAATCGAGCTTAGAGAATATTTTGCCCTTTGCCAGATGTGACAACATGTCTTTGATCAAGGGCAAGGGATATTTATTGGAAATTGAGACGGCATCTAACCCACGGAAATCTGTACAGAGTCTCAATGTCCCATCCTTTTTAGGGCGGAAAAGGACCGGTGCCCCTACCGGTGAATTCGCTGGCTCGATGAATCCCCGCGCCAAGTTTTTGTCCACAAACTCCCTTAACAGAGTCAGTTCCTTTTGGGTCATGGAATAAATCTTTGGCTTGGGCAATTGGGTGTTGGGCAGCAGCTCAATGGCACAGTCCGTTTTCCGATGAGGGGGCAATTGATCCGCCTCCTTTTCGCCAAACACATCAGCAAACCTCTGGTACTCAAACGGCAAGCCTTCCAGAGGAGGGGCCGGGCAATGCGGAGTCGCAGCTGCCGCTACCCCCACCATCTCCCCTGGAGTACCCCTCCCGTCTGGCACTTGGTAGAAGCCATCCCTAAAAGTGATAGTCCGGTAAACCCAATTTATTTGAGGGTTCTGCTGAACCAACCAGGGTACCCCCAAAACCACCAAGGGACCCCCCACCGGAGCTACAACAAAGGACAAATTTTCCCGGTGGCTGCCCAGCTGCAAAGCCACACGTCCTGTGAAGTGGGTGACCGGTTTGCCCCCTGCCGTGGACCCATCCAGCTGCGTAAAGGCGATGGGTCGCTGCAGGAGGAATGTGGGTAGTTCCAGAGTGGCTACCACATCAGGGTGCATCAAACACCTGGAACACCCTGAATCAATCATGGCCCACACTTCCACAGTCTTGGATCGGGAACTTAATTCCAACTTCACTGTGAGAATGCGGTAACTGCCACTCACCGATGAAGGCTCGCGCCCTTCTTCCACCACCTGCCCCGCGGCGCCCTTTAAAGCAGGTGGCTGCCGTTTCCCGCCGGCTGCAGTAGTTCGGGCTCCCCCTCATCCTCGAAGAACATCACCTCGTCTCCCTCGGTTTCCGCCACCGCTGCTTTCTGCTTGCTGGGTAGAGAAGGGGACTTCGTCGGCGGCTTCCCTGGCCGGTCTTCCCCCTTTGGCTTCGGGCACGCCGCCACGCGATGGCCCTCCTTACCACATCGCAGACACTGGCCCTTCGCATACCGCTTCTCGCGCTCCTTGTCCCAGGCTCGTTGTCCGGGCCGCCCCCCAGTGCTCGATGGGCGACTGGGTTTTGTCTCCCGCCCCGCTTTGGCAGCTCTTCGATGTGCAAAAGTCTCATGGGCGTTCTCAGCTCTTCCCGCGAGCTGGATCCACTCGTACAAGGTGTAGGGGTCGTCCCTCCCCAGGGACCAGCGCAACACCTCGGTGTTCAGGCCATCCTTGAATAACTCAATGATGGTGGCTTGGGACCAGTCCTCTACTTTCCCAGCCAGCGCTTTGAATTCTAGCGCGTAATCAGCCACGGATTTCGACCCCTGCTTGAGTTCTTTCAGAGCCCGCTTCGCCCTCTCTTTCGCCAGGGGATCCTCAAAGTGTTGCTTCAATGCCCAGAGGAACTCGCTAAATTTCTCCAGTTCGGGCGCTTCCGACTGGCACATCTGGACATATCAGTCTGCCGCCCTCCCTTTCAGTTTGGTGGCAACGGTGAGAATCTTTGCCTTTTCCGATTGAAAAAGCGACCCCCATTCCTCCATGTATGCTTTTGCATTCGTCAGGAAAAAGGAGAGTTTCGTTGGATCCCCATCGAACTTGACAGGGAAGTCTCTCATCCCGCCTCCCGACGGGCTGCGCCCCAACCTCGGGGCTGCGGCGGGTGGTGCTTCTCGGGGTACCGGCGGTGCCAGGGCGGGGGTTGGCCGCCCTGGTGAGGGGGCAATTTCCATCTGGACCGATTGGTCTCCCTCTCGCACCCGCGCCGTCCGCCTCTGCTCCGGGGACTGCCCGTGGGACAAAGGAGTTGAATGCCGTTGGCTTGACCCCTCCCGAGTCTCCCTCAACGAAGTCATGTCGAGACTCAGCTGCTTCAGGATGGTCTCCAATGAGTCCATCTTCGACTCCAGCACCCGGATACGATCCGGGGTGGGGGAGCCCTCCGTCGGCTGCACCTGGACCACTGTGGGGGATAATGGGTACCTCTGCCTCCATGACGGACCTCCCGCCACCGAGACATCCCCTTGGGTCTCATCCCAGGTAACCAGTTCACCCGGGGTGGTTACTGTGGTCTCCGGGGCAGTTTTCATGCCCCCGACTTCACTGTCCGACTCCGAGCTCGCCTCTTCCAGGATGGCTGACAGCTCTCCCACTTGGGACGGTCGGGCGGGTTGCCTCACGGTTGAGTCCGGCTCCCCTTCTTCCATCATCACGATATCGGGTTCGGTCATCGCCGGCGCTCTCCCTCACAGGGTTAGACACTTGCCCAATCCTGGAAAGGGGCCAGCGGAGTTGGGATCTTAGATTCTCAGCTTTATGTAATGATTGCCCAGCCCAAATACTCAGACTCACAAGTGATTGCTAAATGAAATCTGATTTATTTAGGAACTTAAGGCAAATACAGAGAAAGCTGAGAATGAGCAAAAGCGCGCCAAATACAAACTTAAAACTCCTCCAGTGCACACGTGTCCCGCCCCCGTTACAGCAGCCCCGCCCGGTCCAGGTGCTAGCAAACGTCAGACGTGCTAGCCTGGGAAAGCAACCTTGAACATAACAGATAATAGGGAAACATTCCAAAGCGAAGCCAAGAGATAAGCAGTGCCATCCTCCCATGAGAGATGAAACACGCAACCAATTAATGACATGAGAAACGTTACGATGTCTCGGAGGCATTGAAACGGCGAACATGACATCCCCTTACTCAGCAAGGGAGAATCTTGTTGCCTCTATGCTGTGAAATAGGCTTAATTATTAACTGTGCTACCTTAAAAAAGAAATACAAACATTTAAAATATCCCTATTCAGTATTTCTGTTTAGAATGACATTTATATAGGCAAATGGAAAAGTACTGTTAATAGAGCTAATAAATATATCTCAGTGAAAAGTAGTCAGGACCTTTCAACCCTGCCCAGCATAAAGCCACCCTGCGTTTCCCGAATTTTCCCCATTATCACTTCTTGTCCCCTTTCAGTCAGAATTCTGCCAAATACCTTCCCAGGCTCACCTAACAAACTAACCCCTCTGTAATTTTTGCATTCATACTTGCTACCTAAACAGGAACAGTACTGGCATTTTCCCAGTCACAGGTGCCATTTTCACACACACATTAAACATGGCATACAGCATCTCTATAAGCAACCCACACCCATATTTTAAATTGTGTTCAGTTACATCCTCTACACCTGTAGCCTTACCCCCTCACTTCATTGTACTTGGCATCTTTTATCTTTATTGTTTCTGTTTTATTGATTTTATTGTAATTTCTTTGTTTGTTGTGAGCTGCACAGAGTTGTTGAGAGTCAGGTGTGGCATACAAGTTTAATTTGTTGTTGTTGTTGTTGTTGTTATTTTATTTCCTTTTTGTCATTTTTTTTCTTGAGCACTAACATTATAGCATTTGTTTGAATTCCACTCTTTGACATATCATGTTCCTTGTCAAAGAAATTTCTAAAATAGTGCTTGCAGCATTCAGTTTCACCCTAATTCTTTTCATCATTTTTATTTATCATCCCATTCATTCTGTTGGAGGCTCCCTGTTTACTCCTCTACAACCACTTCCAAAACCATTTGTTATATCAAAACCACTCTGCGTTTCCTCTGCCTCCTTAATCTTAACCACTCCTTGCCTTATTTTTTTTTAAGCTCTACTTTTTAAAAACCCTCTTCTGTTGTTTAATATTATTTGCCACACTAATCAAACTCCTTCTAATAACAATTTGCATAGTCTCCTTTCAGGCTCTGCTTGATTATTATCATGGAGGACTCAATCTCCATTTAAAAGTATGAATATGATGAGATAAAAGATAATGAGTTAGAGACAAGAGGCATGACCAGAAATTCCTATTGTGCCTATCGCACAACATTAATAAATGAATCCAGCCGACATGATTTTTTAAATTCCATGACAGAGTAGGTTTTGTCTTTTACCAAGTTTAAATAAGTAAATAATTAGCCGGTAATGTGTGATTTTGAATTAATGTGTTAGAATTACTGAGGATGTTATTCAGAGATTATTTATTGTTCCTCAGAGTAAGGAACAAAGTCCAAAGAGAACAACATTTTCCTCTCTCCTGCCAACTTTGCAAAAATGACTTTAAAAATGAATATTATAGCTATTGTCTTTTTGTTTTTCCTTTCCTGCTGTTGCTATTGTGTTGATTACTGATAAGCTCTCTGTGACCAGAAAAAGACTTCAGCCAAGGTGAAAAGTAAGTATCTGTGCCTTATCTGTCCTGAAGCTAAGTGGGCTCTCTTCTTTCCTTCCAAGGAAATGCAACATTCTTATTATTGCATTGCTTGTATATCTCATAAGTCACGGTCTAAGATCTGGAAGCCCTGTTACTTATCACAGCCTGCACTTGATGATGATGATGGTGATGATGCATATAGTTGGAACCGTAATATCGTTTTGATTTCAAATGCAACTAAAGTGTGTTTTGTCACTAAAAATGTCCCAGAATTGAATCTTAAGGCTATGATGCTTCCCAGTAGACAAAGCTTTCGCCAATAAAAAGAAGCACAAATGAATTAACAAGTTCATACTTTCCCTTCCTATTGCTTTTGTACACCCAAACAGGAGAAGGGCTACACAGTTAAACACTGGACCATGGCACTAAAGAGAGGGAGAAAGAGGAAAAAAAAAACTGTTTCCTGATGTCCACTGATGAGATTTACAGGTAAGAGGTTGACTGCTTCACAGTACACATTTCAGGTTGGATGCAAAATCTGCCCACTTGGTAAGTTTTGAATTGTAGATTTCATACAGGAATTTCCGAATGCAAATGTATTCTTTCAGGCATCCTTAAACCAGACTTCAGTCTCAACCATGTGCAAGAAATAAGAGTAAGTAGGTAAGAAGAATGAGTTTTAATAAGCAGAAAATACATCATGATATGGCCAGAGTGATCCAGTATTTAAAAATGTCTTGTGGACAGATGGAAGTTGTTATTGATGCCTCTTTCATCTATGCTGTAATTCATTGAAGTCATCGTTTATGTACTTCACATTTTCTCCTTCATTTCCATTGTTTAACTGAAAACTTACCAATCTTGATAGCCAGAGCTGTCTTTTTTTTTTTTAACATACCAGATCTTCAAAACCAGCCTGTCACCTCATCTCCCCTCATAATATTCAAATAATAGCTGAAAAGACCAATGCCCTTCTAAAGCCACAGTAGAACATACTTCCTTTGGACTGTATAAAATGACATGTCATTTCTGCAACTTCCTTACAAGTGGTCTCAACTGTTTATTTTCACTTATTTTCTTCAGAAGTCCCAAATCAGAAGGACATGTAAACATCTGACAATGAAATATTGGGAGTGGGAAAAAAAGAGGCTTGAATGTTGTGAAGTGGAGCTTGAAATGCTCATCAAATCCATGAAGTACATAATCAGAATCTTCTTGGTAATGTAATTTATGCTAATTATAGTGAGCTGAGACACTGCAAAACAAAGTTGAGATGCCTCAGATGAAAACCCAGAACTTCCCAAACAAAAGGAAAGAAAAGCAGCATATTATTCAGTGTTATAAAGCTTTTTGTCACCTCTAATTGTTTTTTGTATAAGATTAAGAGAATCTATAAGCCTGTGCTAAACTAGAATCTAAGCAGTTCATATTTTGGTTTATTAAAATGAAAGAAGCAAAACTGAGTGTTCCTTTAAAAAGTGAATATCTTTCTTTTTGAAATAGGAGAGGTTTCTTAAAAAGGAAAGAAGCAGGAGAGAAATTGATTAGTCTGTTTATTCTAATTTTTTTCCTCAGCATGTCCTGGAAAGCTGTGGATCCAGTGAATATATAATTTATCCCATCTTGCTTTTTCCCAGAGTTATTTGTCCTATAATCCATATTAAGCAAGCATCTGACCTTCTGAGGTCTAGATAGGTCAATGACCCTCTCTTTGACCTATACAGCAGAAAACTGATCAGTTCTATTGCTCTGGGATGTTGCCCTCGAGGCTGGTGCATTGCTGCACCAGTGATCTTTCATGCTGATGGAGGAAAATACAGCACAGGGATGCAATTTTTGATGACAACTACATGCCAGACATGTATTGTTACCCACCATATGCAAGAACCTTGAATTATTTAGCCACTGGCTATTTTTACATTAACCATTCTGAATCATCTTATCTTGACTATGAAAAGTGTATAGAGTCATCACATTAATTTCCTTCTTTATTTTTCAGTGGAACATAGTGGCAAAGCCAAAAACACTGTTAATGGCTGGGGAAGCATTAAAGCAGAGGGTATTCATGAAGACTTCTCATCAGTTTGGAACAGAAAAATAAGTTGCAATTAGAAAGCAAGTATTAGAAATCAGATTCATTAGCAATCATTTTAAGAAATAACCCAAACCGATTATTACATTATATTATATCCTATTTCTCATAAAATTCCATACTAGGAAGCAAAACATATACACAGAGAGATGTATCATGATGGTGCTATTTAAACATTACTTAACTAGGAGTTGTGGTGGAAAGGTTCTTTTGATCCCCACCGGAAAGGATCCTCTCTCCATCCCTTTTTGGGGGATTCAAAAACGGGGGGAAATTAATAGAACAATAAGACAGCCTTCTCCCATCACAAGGTACCATATTAAAAATCAAGAGGTTGGCATCTGAGCCATAGAGCTTTAATTTCTGGGAGCTGTCTGGAGGTCAGGCCATCTGGTTCAATGGAAACAATAGGAAAAGGAACTGTAATAACTCAGGGTATAAAATAAAGTATAAGAGGGGAATCAGAACATCAGCTTTGTGTTCCCCAGGGACGTTTCAACATTTTCCTGAAAGTTGCAGTGATCATGTTCATTGGTGTTATACAAATATCCTCATCACTGACAATACAGTAAACTTCAGGAAAAAGCAACGTTTTCTGACCGTGGTATTGCGGTCAAGACCAATGCTCTTTTGACACTAAACAAACACATCTTGCAGCTTAAGAAGGAATAGCAGTAACTGGATACATACCCTGAATGAGATTTCCAAAGTCATGTTTTTCCACCTCTCAGTTCAATAGGAGAAATAGTATAACATGAAAGTAGTAGATGTCAGGCCCAGCCCAAAAACTTCAGAGAATCAGTCCAGCCAAACTTCAGTTCTTTATTTGCTCACACCATATAGACAGAATCTTGCCAGACTAAAACTATTCTACCCAACCTAAGGGGAAGGCTCTAGGGCGGAGCTCTAGGGCGGAGCTATTCTGAACCTCTTAGTCTTCCCACATTCCAATTCTGGACTGTATCTCCTTTTATCTTGCCCTCCTCCTTGGAATGTACTCCCTCCTTCCTGAGAACCAGCAGCATTACTGAAATCCACCACAGTAATGGTACTGTCCTAACTTAGAGCAAAGTATCATGCTGAGACAATGAGTAGGTCTCTAGTGTTTATTGAAGTCTCAGAAAGTAAGAATCCTGCCAAACTGAAAGAGCGTGGGAAACCCACACAGATAAATCCAAAACTCAAGGCGGGTCTGCTCTGAGTTTCTTTGAAGGACAGTTCAAAGCCTCTAAACTACGCATGTGTTTCCCCCCCTGGATAGGGGCCCCCTTCTGCCCACCAGTACTCATGACAGGTACTGAATATGTGTAGCTTAGGGTTGGCATCTTGCACTGTTGGCTTGCAGCCTGGTTTTTGGGTTGAAGACAAACACAGATAAGACAGCATCACTACCTTATCAGTCAAATACTGTAAATAATTTACCATCAACAAGGCGTTAATCACTTTCACAACAACACCCATCCTTAGGTCTATCCCATCCAAGTACATTCAAAGCAGGCAAGATGGAAGGATATATAACCCCTGGCAACCAATGAACTCCACTTCTTCCAAACTCCTGCACTGATGATATTATCTAAAAAGGTAATACCAAAACCAAGCTCAGAAAATTCCAACAATGCAAAATGAGACATGCGAGAAACAGTTTAAACTACCAGCAAAGATATGAGCAAGAAAAGCAAATAAAGATTTATTATGATTATGTGCCATCAAGTTGGTGTGTCACAGGGAATTCCATTGCTTGCACTATATCTTTGTAGGTATAGACACATCAGGGCACCTGAATATCTTTTCCAAGGCATTCATGGCTGCTTTACCAAGCGCTAGTCTGTGACCTATTTCTTGACTGCTTGTTCCTTTACTCTTGATGATAGCAAATAAAGATGACAGACATTATTTACTTAACAAGTATAAATATTTTCATAAAACATACAGTGCAGTTGCATGAGATGAAATGCAATAGGAGCACGCTTTCTGCCAAATGTCAGCAGGTACAAAAATCCAGTCAATTTATCATCAAATAAGACAGCCTCTCTTTAGCACTCTGTCAGATAAGTCTCAGACATTATTTTAAACCACAGTGTTGCTGATATGCTGTACACTTTGTCTAAAATTAGAATACAACTGTGCCCACAATCAGGAATAACCTAAAATTCTAATTTATGCATATATTTCCCATGGGCTGGCCAATGGCAAGAAGAAGTATCTATCTCACACACTTTCCTATTACTCCTTCACTATTCAACAAAGTACATAGACCTATACAGATACTTCAGTATCCCCGAGGATCAAATTCTACTCACACTAACAGCTCTTACGGAAAGAATGGTAAAGCAATTAACTTCCATAGCATGAATTATTCACCTTGTAGATCTGGTTCAGACATAAAAGTAGACAAGACTTTTCTGCAACATGGATGAGTCAGGGCAAACTTTAGCTACCAAAAATATCACCCTTCTTTCCACTTTTGTTCTTTCAACAAGAGTGGAAACTTTTGCTACTGATACCAAGCAAACTGCTTGGACAAGTCCATGTAGTTTTCCCGGCAAGATTTTGGAAGTGGTTTGCCATTGCCTTCTTCTTCCTGGGCTGAGAAAGAGTGACTGGCCCAAGGTCACCCAGCTGGCTTTGTGTCTAAGGTGGAACTAGAACTCACAGTCTTCGAGTTTCTAGCCCAGTGCCTTAACCACCACACCAAACTGCCTCTCTTACCTTCCCCCAAACTATCAACCAAGTTGCTTTTGCCCTCATTTCCAGCTTGAGTAGAAAACAGCCTATACTATCTTGTTTTACAGTCATACTTTGCTATAAATTCCTTGTAAGTAATTGATGTACAGCAGCATTTTTCTAAGGCTGAAAAAAGCCAAAACAGATTGAACAGAAAATCTAAATTGCCCCTTAGAGGTAGCACAGTTTATTCTTTATAGCCAGGTCTTCCTTAATTTAATGGTTATGTCTGGTCTAAAGTGCTAAGTGAAAAGGGAGGTCACAAACTGGTCCTACAGTTCAGGATACCCAGAATGGGTTCATCAGATATTCAGAGAAGGATCTCATTTGCAAACACCCCAAAGGAAGTCCAAAAGTAGACATAATCTAAAAACAGTACCTCTTCCACGATCTTGCCTAAGTATTCTGCCAGAGGAGATTTGATTTCAGTTGCTTCTACACTCTTCAGCCCAGGGTGGAGGGCTTCCAGCAAATATGACCTGCTGTCGTATCTTTAGAAGTAGATGTTGTCTCATGCTCTTCCCCAACAGCTGGCTGGGATGCCACAGTCTCCCTAGGGTCTAAGTCTAGGGTCTAAGATTGAGAAAAGCTGAAAACTACCCACTTTCCTAACCCAAGTTCTCTTTTATCCAAACAAAGTAACTTGTTTGGATAAAAGCTCCCCATTTATTACTGAACTAAAGCTCTTAACATATTGGCTGTGTTGACTGGCATTGCTGGAGTTGAAGTAGAGGTAATTTATGGAGAACCAGATATTCCTACTCCTATAGCACACCCACACGCAAAAATGTAGTAAAGATACAAAACCTTCAACTTCACTCACTATATCTACCATATCTTGGCTGCATAATTCTGGATGACCACTAGATGGCAGCAAAACATGTAGATTTTTCCATAATCTTTTTGCTACCTTCTAATGGTTATTCAGATTTTTGCTGTCCAGATTTGCCAGATTCATCACAACCAAATAAATGAACCTTTTGTGTGGCTGCTTGCAGCCATCACATCTAGTTTATTTCCTAGAAACATTAAAAAAAAAGAACTGTTTTAAAGCTTGACTTGGCAAAACCCAGCTGAATGATAACAGAATAGTTTCAAAGAACAGGAACTCAGTTCTTTACAACATTAACGGAAGTTGAAGGACAGGCCATACAATACTTCTGGTTTGCTTTTATCTGCCTTGCTGAAAGCTAGTTGAAACTGGAGTGGTTCAGTGTTAGATTTCAATGGCAGGCACTTGTAAAGGACACCCCTGCAAATATGTACAAGGCGTCACCTCTCCAGCATGACAGCTATTTACAGAATAGAGTAATTGACAGAGGACTTGGTGACTGTTAATGTAAACAAAGGCAAGCAGAATTATATCTACCCAAGTTCCTCATAAATATATTATGCCACTTAAAAGCAAATTCAGCAAATGGAAGAACTGGCATTAAAGGTTTATTAATGTAATAATACTTTGCATTAACAGGGTGATTTTCTTCTTAGGGAAATGCCAAAACTAAGTTTCATCAACTGTTGGTCAACTTTTTTTTCTTTTTAAAGGCCATTCTGCAGATGCGCGTAGCCAGAGGGATTACATCTGCAGTTATCCATGTGGGATGGGTGAATATTAAAATAATGCAAATTATTTTTTTAAAGAAATAGCTGGCTGAAATCCAAACAAACATAAAAGGTACTAGGTTGTACAAAATTGTTTGCCATAGAATTAAATGTAGATGAATGTAGACTCCTAACTTGGAAATCTTCCAGACATCTGTATTAATCCACAGCAGAATGTGTCAGCTTCTGCCCATTTAGATAATGCAATATCTATTCTTTCTGGACAGTTAGGGCTACAAAAATCCTGATGATCAGTAGTTGGTGGCAAAAAGAAACCAAAAGCTAACTCTTTGCTTCCATCTACTAGTTGTTTAATTGTTGAAGTCCAGATCTGATAGCTCTAGTAGAATAATTTGTGTATTTCTTCCTCCTGTTATATTTAATAATGAGGAAATGTGATTTTACTTTAAATTTTACTCTGGTGCTGGGACTATAAAGAAGTTCATAGCTTTATTTGCATACCAAATGGGGTTGACCTATTTCCTGTGGGAGAAAATTCTCGCTGTGCAGATCCTGAACTCAATTTAAATATTCCATTATCTATCAGGCAAATATAGCAACTGTGATAAACATGCATATTGTTTGGAATTGATCTTCCTTCACATCTCACCATGGTTGAACAATATGCAGCCAGGAATTACTGCAATTCAGAAATATGTTTAATTGCACTGTGGCTTCATAATATCATTTCTGTGCCCACTCAGGGATTCTTAATCCAAGTTTGCAGATGTATCACCTTCACAAGGCTTGGTCTGATACAAAGAGGGAGAGGGAGAAGGAGAGGGAGAGGGAGAGGACCGCAAGTAGGGGTGGCAAGCGAGGCATGTGCCCCAGGTGCCACGCTGGGGGGGGCGCCAAAATGAGCACGGGGGGGGCGCCAAAATGGGCTTGGAATCCAAGTTTGCCTCAGGTGACACAGAACCTAGTTGCGGCCCTGGAGAGGGACAGGGACAGGGACAGGGAGAGGAGCAGGGTCTCTGTCACTTGCTCTCTCTGCAAACTACTAGGCAAATGTATATAAAAATTAGTTTGATGTGAACATTCAATTAACAGACAATTCAGTGGAATCTTTTCACCAAACCAGAATTCCAAAGAGAATCTTCAGAGCAAAGCATTATAGTGCATCAATTATGTGCCTTAAAATCATCTGGAGAAATCTGACTTGCTTCAATTGTTTAGTGAACTTTCTCAGGTGCTCCTTGCTTTAACAGAGTCTGCAACATTGTGGCAGGTTTCTTTTCATCTCTGAACAAAACCCAGGACTGGATGGCTGGATGGCTGAATGAACGTGAGCTTCATCACCTCCATACCTTCCCTATCACAATAGGTGAGGGAGGGATCTGCTGTTGGTACAGCTGCTGTTATTTTTGTTTTCACATAAAATATGCATGGGCAGATTTAATCTGAAGAAAGAGAAATTATTCTGCCTTTTTTCTTGTGCGTGAGACGACACCTTTCACCCAAAATGTTATCTTCTTAATCTAATTTTCAATCGATTTGTTTTCCTTAGAAGAAGCCAGTTACATATGCTGTAGCACAGATAACAAATTAATGGAAACACTGTAAACCAGTTAGAGATTTAAAAATATTCAGATACCCTTCTCCATGCTTCAGCCTCCTAGGCAGCACCATTAAATTTGTTAGCAGAGAGTACCCAGTGGCTGTTTTAGAGTTCTCCTCAACCAGGAAATGCGCCTACATTCCAAATCCACCTTTGCATCTGGAGTCTAGGTTGACTTCAATTGATGCCCGCGATGGGTCAGTGGATGGGTCAGTGTGCCATGTCTCGCTAGGCCTGTGCTTCTTGCCTCCTTCTGCCAAAAACTGGCTTGATGCAGTGACTCAACACTGAATGTATCAAGGAAATTTAAACAAGACACTACAATATTTACATTACGAAAACTTTGATATAAAATGTATGTGTTGCAAAGTTAATTGCAAATACAAGATTTCCCAGAAGTAAAAAAAGAGGTTAAAAAGTGATAGAAAAGCTTGATAGCTGAAAAACTGTACTACTAACAAGATAAGCTTTATCATGGGAATTAGTGCATTCAGTATCATACTCAGCTGGAAAAAAATGGTTCAAATTTTTTCTCAGTAGGGGTGTGAATTCATTATTAAAAAAATGAAAAATTATATGAGTTTACCCATTTCCTTATAATTTAACACTTCTGTCTGAAGCAATGAAAATATAGAAGGAGAAAGGCATGGGATTCTTTTTGTTTTGTTTTTCTCAAATGTTTTGGAAAAAACATATTGTACTGCATAGAAAATTATTAAATATTTTTACATCTGGAAGAACATTCTGTCAGGGTGGAATGCTGAGAAAATGATGAGCCTTAAAGCCTACCCAATCTCAGGTAGAAAGCTGCAAGACATTTAGAAGATCTTTAGAAGACCAGGATCTTTTTGCCACTTTGTCTAAAACATGGCTAGAAGCCTGAGGACATGGAGAATGTCTGCAAATGTTATACTCTGGACAGGCTGTCATAGTCATAACAGTGGAGAACAGAAAGTGTAGTCTCACAATAGAAGGCATCATGGATTCTCAGTCTGCTTCTTTATTTGCTTAAATTGGGGGCCTATATCTAATCCCACTGTATTTTAAAAGATCTGATCTCTTTAGAGAGAAAACCTTAAAGTTAGCCATCAAACTATTGTTTGGCTCTCTGTTACAGTCAATACAGGAATAAAATAAGCAAGAAATAGCATTGGGTTATATAAACAGGAATCATATTACAAGCACCTTAACAAACCAAGATGTGCAGTAGCACCAAGAACTTATTTATTTATTGGTTTGTTTGTTTGTTTATTTATTTATTGGACATATTTATATGGTCGCCAATCTACCAAGGCACTCCGGGTAGCAAATAGATAAAAGCAACAATCACAATCCATAACACTAAAAAATAGCATAAAAAGACAAACAATCAAGGCTACCCCCAAAAATCCCACGAACAACAGATAGACCTAAACCCAGTTCAGAACTCCATTAGCACCCTGAGCCCAGGGTCTGGGGTAAGAGCCAAGCCTTTATGGCCTTACAGAAGGCCAACAAGAGTGGGACCATCTGTGTCTTGGGGGAGGGACCATGACAGAGATGTAATAGATGAATGCATTGAAGGCTTTTCTGCAGGATTGTACAGCTGGCATTTATTCAGTTGCTCTGGAATTATTTTTTTTAAAAGGCTTTGATTCACTTCACTTTTCAAACTATATGGGATAATCAGAAGTTGAGATAAAGACATTGTTGAGTAGGTTGGGAGTCAATATAATTAAAATCAGATTGCAGGTAGAGCACTGCTAAATATAGCTTTACATAATATTACACACATTCACTCACATGCACACACATACACACACACGAGGGCTTGTGACTTTTGTAAATATTGTCCCACAACAGAGCAGCTTAGACATGATTTTTGCATTTCCATGGAAACTTTCTTCATCAAGAGGCATTTGGAAACATGTAAAACCCTGTACTTCTAAAAAAAGTAATAGCAAGGAATCAATATGTAATACAAATGCCATAACATTGAAGGCCTGTGATAAACCCAGTTTTCATACAGTTGGAGGTGAGCAACACTTGTAACATATAATGCTGGGAATGGGTTAGACTCCCCTAATTGTACCTGCATATGCATGTGCCAAACTCAACCATGTACCTATTTATGCATGCACATATAGTGTACACATAGGCACTCACATACCTATAGGCTTCATTGCTGGAGTAGCAAAGGAAGAATCTCAGCAGGGAAAGATTTTGTTTCTCTCACTTTATTTGTCTAGCTAGAAAGAATAGGATGAAGCTATGACTGTAGTTACTAGGTAGGTGAACTTATCCATTGCTGTTATTGGTGGGAACTCATTCGTCTCAGTTGCATCAAGTTTTGGGGTAGAAGAGATAGCTAAAGCTTCTCCTCCTGCTCTGTGACCATTATGCAGCTTAGATTAATGTTTTCTCCAACTACTCCTAGTAGACGATGATAAGGGAAAGTACTACACATAAAACTACAGAGCATGATTACATCCTGATCTGCGCTATCTTACACTACAGTAGATACTTGTCATGACCTCGTTGAAAGGCACAAAGAGCCTCACAACGTAGATCATGATCATAAAGGAATAGAGGAAGGAGATAATTAAATCAGAGATTAAAACAAGCACCCAAAGCACCCACACCCATGGACTCATATACAGCTGAAAAGAAGGGCTTCCGATAAGCAGAGATAAGCCGCACCTGGTGCCCTGGAGGACACACCGGAATCAAGAGGACAAGGGAAGACACCGGGAAAACGCCCACGCAACCATCAAGGCACCCATCAAGAGGGATTAGGGACAATGAAGGGTGGAGAAGCACGGGACTCCGAAAGAGGGTATAAACAGGGCACCTCACCACCGCACCCCCGTTCCCGTTTTTCGTTCTGTCAGCTACCATTCCAATAAACCGGAAATCCTTAATACCCATTAAGTGAGTCCGTGTCTTATTGCGAAGCGAGCCTGACCCTGACAATACTTCCTGTGAAGATGCAGGGAGAAAGAGACACAGTATAGTAGCATCCCCATGTCTTCTATAAAGTCTGATTCTGCCTCAAACAGGACAAAATATAACAAAGATCATATGATGACATACACATTCCTGCTCAAATATTAATTATGATTTCAGGTGCATTAGAACCTCACTTCATATGGAACTTTATGACAAGGATCTCCCAGAGCAAAATAAGGAAGTGATCTCTTGCTTCAAAGCAACAAGCAACAGCAGTGCTTCTCTTTAGCTGATCAGCATGGCTTTTATTCAAGGGTGGCAGGTACTTTCTTCAAGATGGAGGATGTCACCTCTGTCCGGTGAAGCAAAGAGTTGAGCAAGGGACTAGTCACTTTGTACGCTCCTAATTTATATAACCCCAAATAGAAACTGTTTATATTGGTCCATCATGGTTGAACATGCACTTCCTTCTTCAATTCTGTCCATGATGGGAGTTACACTACTGCTCCCTCATTTAGTTCCTCTCATTCAGTGCGATTACCAGCCGGACGTCATACAAGGTCATAGGCATCAGATCAGAGTTCCTCTGAGAAAGCTCCAGGTGAGAGAAACTGAAACTGGGACTGATGATGTTATCTAGTTGGGTAATGAAACGTATGCAAGCAAACAACCAAGCTCAGAGAGCACCAGGAACTCCACAGAAACTAAATATCCATACTGCCCTGTGGATGTATTCACAGTTCTTCTCTTTACAGTTTTGGAATTCTAACATCCAGAAATGGGGAAAAAATGTTAGGGATTTGAAGGTAAAAAATGGAGTGACTTGGTTTCTTCTAATTCTCCCCACATCCCCAAACCTGGGAAAGCTTAAACCACCCTTCAGTTGGCCTAAAATATTTCTCAGGAGGGTTGTACAAGTCAGAATATATCTCCATGTTTTCTTTCTCCCCAGTCTGTTCTGTGGGACCCTCTAGCCTTCTCTTTCTCAGCTCAGCTTATAATAACTACATGGGAAACAGTTTTCCAAGTGTAAGCATCAGACCCAGGTAATGCAAACCACTAGTGTCTAAAGGGCACATGATCAGTTCCTGCTGGGTGGATCCTGTGGTTAATTTCTAAAATACTGTATGTGTAGTGGCACAACACTAAAGTGAGGGAATGGTGACAATAGTAGGGCAAGCTGACTTCAATAAAAGATGTCCAAGTTGATTTCTTCTAGTCTTTAGTTTGGAAAATGTTTTTAAAAAAAAGGAACAAAAGTTTTCTGCCAGACTGTTTTATTTTCAGTAACAGAGCACACATTGCTTTGCTTTCAAGGCCTAAGGAACTCTGGTTATAAATGGCATGACCAGTTTTCATGAATTCTGAGCTCTTTGAAATTCCTGGCCCATTAGACTTTCATGTCCCTAAACACCTTGGCCTTGTTCTTGACAATTTTATTTTAGTTATATTTACTAATCATACATGATTATTTTTAGAAGTTGTGCTTTGTCATATTTAAAAGTCTGTTTCACTAAATAAAATAAAGAGGTTTCATTTGGCCTGCCTTATTTTCATGAAATTCAATGTGTTGATTCCTGTCAGCTAATGAAAATACCTTTGACATTCTGCAAAAAAAAAAAAAATGATGATAAATAACAACAACAGCAACAACACTCCCCTAATGAACTTCTGCAAAGAAGTGGAAACCTGGCTCTTGGGGGATGTTAAGTCTGGAATCTGCCCCTGTTAGATTGTGTGATTATGGTTTACATTGTTTCCTGTGTTGGGTTTTAATACCGGTTTTTGTTGTATGCCACTCGAAGCCATTTGGTTTGGAGAGGCATAGCAATGTCAAAAAGAAACAAACAAATAAATAGAAAAAAAATCAATAAACAATTAATGTATTTTGTTTCAAAATGTGCCCATCCATTCTGGGGTAGGCTGGTGGATTTTTTTACCTTTTGACTTCTGTTTCTTACCTTGGCAGTGATTTAGATGGATTCATGTTAGAGTTGAGGTGATGTGTCTGTGTGTCTGGGCACGCAGATGATTGTCACAAATATTTAGTCAGTGCTTTTTGCATCCCTTTGTGAATGGGTCTTCAACACAAGCTGATTTTGGCAATTACAGAAGTTATCCAGATGTTGTCATGACAAGTCACTCTCACTCTAATTCAAACAGAATAGTTGGTTGGTCTGAATGTAGATGAGATGTGCCTGTCCCCCAACCTGGAGGATGTGGGCCGCTCAGTAATTGCCAGTCCTTCTACTAAAATGCACTGCTTCAAGGAACACATGTACCCAGTGGGTTGCAGTGGAGTTTTGTAATAAGTAAAGTTCACACAAAACTGGCAGAAGGTTACCAGGAGAAGTTAAGGAAGTTGAGCTGGGAACTAAGGATCCAATTGCATAAGTCTGTCACTAGAAGAAATAAAAAATGGAAGAAATAGGATCTTCAGAGATAATAAGGTAAACAGAGGTAGAAAATAAGGGAAGCAATAAGCAACTTCTTGTTAGACAGCTCAGCATCAGTAAGGAAATCAGAATTATGGAATTTTAGAAGAGAAGGATTTTGTCCAGCGGAGTGTAGAAGCAAGAAATGAAATTTAGAGGAATCAGGAAAGATATAAAAAGCTGTGAAGCTGTGAGTGCCAAGCCCAAACTGATATGGGGGAAAAGGGGAGGAACAGATGTTTAGCTTGGTTAGGGGGGGGAAAAAGTGTGGGGGGGAGAATTAAAAACTAAATATTAGTTTAGAAAAGGAGATAAAGTGATAAAGGGAATAAGAGACAAAACTTTAGAGCAGGAGTTCTCAACGTGAGGTCCACAGACCCCTTGGGAGTCGATGGATAGATTTCAGAAGGTCCATAAACTTGGATGGGGAAAAAAATAATTTTTGCTAAACTGAAATTAGATTTTCATTTAATAATGTAGATAGGCAACAAAGTTATTATAGCCTCTAGACTAAAAAAAAATGTAAACTTCAATAAATCTCACCATCTAAAATCATTATACTATAATAATAATAATACCCTAAAAAGGGTACCCTCTTGTTATTGAATATAGTTGTTATTTTTTAATATTTTGGAAATATTTTGGAAACTGAATTTGAGCATAATTGGTTTCCCTTATAATAAAATCTAAATCTATTTTATTTGTGTAGTTAAATACATTTTTCTGAGAGGGGGTCCACAGGTTTCACCAGTCTCTCAAAGGGGTCCATGGCACAAAAAGGCGAAGAACCCTTGCTTTAAGGCCAGAGATTCAGAAAGGCTATTTGGTGAACAAGCAGGAGGAGAAACACAAGAAGCACAAGGCTTGTCTACCTGCAGTTGGGATTCCATTCCCTACAGCTAACAAAGGGAGAGTGGCAGCTTGAGGGGCACACAAGATCATTTGACAGTCTGGCCAATGTGGCTAGAGAGAAGGTAGAAGATCAGTGTCATGGTCCCTGTTCCAATGTTCCTGGAAAACATCGTAACGTGTTCCCATGCCATGGTGCTGTCATGAGTTGCTGTACGGGAGGGGGCTGCTCCTGTTCCTTGTACCAGGCTGCGATGCGAGGAGTGAAGGATGCATGTTTGGGTTATCTCTCCTGGTCAAGGATGTTTCCTGCAGACCGGCAGGAATCGTTAGGGTCACCTGAGGGCATGGAATTGTATTGACTTTGGGGGGAGGGACTGGGAGTTGCTTGGGGATTTATTGGGAGACATCCTGCGCTTTTGCTATTCTCAGCTTTGCTTGTGATCCTGCATACTATTCATTATTAAATCAGATATCCATGAAAGCCTTGTGTGAGTCTGATAGTGCTTTTGAATAGGCAATCCTTACAATCAGCCTGGGGAGGATCAAGACTTGAAGGACTGAGGAAAGGAGAAATGGGCTGGGCCAGACATAAGGAAACTCAGAAAATGGGATTAACAGCATGAAGAGGAAGCTGTGGGCATTTTTGCAAGCAGGGAGGGGGAGGTGAATTGTTTAAATACTGTACTGTGCCTTAGAAATGTGAAGTATCTTTCAGGAGACTGCTCAGTCTCTTGTGTGTGACCTGCTAGTTCTGAGCATGCTTCTCTGCAGGACACAAGTCTTTCCCCTGAGTTCTATTGTTTAATGTTATTCTTGTAGCATACGGTCTGTATATCTGTATGCATGGATGTAAATAATTTTTTTCCATTTGAAGCTAGAGGCTGTAGTTGGGTATATTTTTTTAGTACATACCCCCAAAGAGAGGGGGGAGAGCTTGCCCCTGCGGGTAAGAGAATTGATAGCAGGATTGTTTCAATGAAATTGCAAAGGACCTGAAAAGGATCCCAGCTGAGAGTTTTTTGTGTAAAACAAGAGCTCCACAAAGACTGTTTCTTTCAAGAGGCCTTCTGCATTCCTTAAAGCAAAGCCAGTCTTGCCTCGGCCCACTGATAGATCCCATATTTCCAAGAGTGTCTTCTTTCCATCCTAAAAGACAGGGTGTTCATCCTGGTCCTCCGCCCATGCGCCTCTATCAGCAGAAATATCTGAAACTTTGAGAGGTGGATTCCACAGATAGCACCTGCCACAATGCACGGTCAAGAAATGTCATGTTCAAAGGAGAGCAGAAGATAATGCAGAGCAGAAACATGGGAGCAAATCATTCTTCAGGTGCTTTATCTGAGTTTAAAAACCCATCTATGTTTCTACCTACAGGAACCCTTGGCTTTAAGGGAAATTGTTTGCTCACAGTGACAAGGGCAAAATGGATGCCATTACATAGTTCTGTGATGCCATCACATCCACTTTTTTGTGACCTTCCATGATCTAGGTCACTTCAAGAGAGACAGAAAGCATCATTTGATGGCACTGGTTGTTTGTCTTGTGTTTGTTTAATTCATATTCTATCTTTTAGTTCAAACCAAATACTTGAGGCAACCTACATCTCAAAGCAAATAAACACAACATTTTAAAAAGCAAATAAATACACAAACGAAAAGATTAAAGGTCTCGATTTAAAGTTGTGTATTTCTTGATCTGCAGGGGATAAGAGGACAAAATGCATCTCCTAAGGCAATTCGTTCCATAGCCATCGATGCAAGAGAAGGCCTTCTGACACGCAGATGATATGTAAGCTTCTGAAAGCTGAGACAGCTTCAGAAGGCCTCTCTTGCAGATTTTTGTGTCCAGGCAAATTCATCATGACAGTATCAGAGGAGGAGGGAAAACAATAATTCCCCATACTTGCAAAAAATAAGATCAACAGACATATATATTTGGGTTCCTATAGTGCTCCTACTTTTGCCCCTGAAAATATCTGCAGATTTGCAGAATTCTAATGTAAGAATACTATTGAAGAAGATCATGAAATTTTATGATAATTGACTGCAGAGGCTGTATTTAAAAAAAAAACTCAGAAGAACAAAGAATAATGCAAATGACTGATGGTCTGAACTTCAGAGTTGCTTTAAGCTTTCTGGAAGCTAGTGATGTAGTTCTTCAAATGTTATTTATGGACACAAAAGAACTTGCTTACCTAAATCATCATTTATGCTAGCAGAACCTTTTCATTAGGACCCTTATGGCAGTTTTATAATGATAAAACTAACACAATTGGCTTTAGCTAATTAATTTGTAAATCATCCTGGAAGTGAAATAAATTGGATACCTTGCTATAACAGAATACCCCCCTTCCCCCCACTACAATTTTTTACCATCAAAAGTATTTTCAAGATTCCTAATATTTTGAATAAATTGCCCCTCGCTCATCCTTCTTATTAATATAAGCCCAGTTGTAGTTATTTCCATTAAATATACGCTCGAACTCCTAACACAGGAGGACAAATATGATGTCATAGGCATCACTGAAACTTGGTGGGATAACACTCATGCCTGGAGCATAGACCTGGAAGGCTACAACTTACAGTATTCTAAGGGAACAACTCAACAAAAAGCTGCAGACAAAACAAGCATATACCTGCAAAGAAACTCACAAACTGGAACATGGAAATCCTACTGAAAGCACTTATGCAAGGAGAAAAGGAGAAAAAAGCAAAAATGGCATCAGTGGGAATTTATTATAGCCTGTCTTGACAGGCAGAAGATATGAAGCCTTTCTGTTTAAGATGACCAAACTTTCAAAGAGGCATACTGCAGTGACAATGGGAAATTTCAACTACCCTGACATCTGCTGGAAATCTAACCCTGCCCAGAGGCAGAGTTTCAGCAAATTCCTGTCCTGTCTTGCTCAGAACATCATTTGTCAGAAGATAGAAAGAACGAGGGGGTCTGCTGTTCTGCCCTTAATGCTTACCAATAGGGAGGAATTAGTTGAAGAAGTGAGAGTGATGGGAACTTTGGGAAAAAGTGTCCATGTTATTTCTGAGTTCATGATACCCAGGAGAAGAGGAACAGAAAAGATCTAGAATTGTATACTGGATTTCAGTGAACTTAGATAGACAGTAGGTTAAAACCAATGGTTTGAAATTCTGATGGAGAAAAGTTTCCAAGAAAGATGGAAAACCCTGTGAGGCAAGATACTGAAGGCCCAAGTGCAAACAAATCTTACTAGAAGGAAAAATGAAAGACATCTAAAGAGACCGCCAGTGTGGATACACACAGAGCTTTCTAAAATGCAGAAGAGAAAAAAAAAAGACATGGATAAGAAATGGCAGGAAGGGCATATGCGTAAAGAAAGACACAAGGCAGTGACTTAAAACTATAGGAAGTGGGTCAGAAAGGCTAAAATGCAGAATAAACTGAGGTTAGCAAGAAATGCCACAAACAGCAAAAAGGCCTTTTGGGAGTATGTCAGAAACAAAAGGAAAGGCAAAGAAGCTGTAGATCTGTTGCCAGGAAAAAGGAAAAGGTGAATTGGCAATGGGTGATTGCAAGAAGACAGAAAGTCTTAATTTGTGTTGTATGTCTCATCGCAGAGGGGAAACAATACCCCAGCTGGCCATTCCACAACAGTGCCAGTTGTGGAAGAGCTGGGCTGCAGCTCAGGATAGATAAGGGTAGGTGGAAAGGGCATTTAGCTAATTCTCAATTTGCCATCTAGATTGATACCCTGCACAATTCACAATTCCTTTAATTCAAACTAAAGTAGCACAGCCACCTGTCCACTCTGTAATTAACATATGATTTGATGCTTGGATGCTTTGTCTTCCATGCCATTGTGTATTGCTTTGCTTTCAGGAACTGCCAAATGGCCAAGTACTTCCTAATTTACATTTTTTGAAGCTCAAAATACTTCCAAATACAGCAAGGACTGGAAACTTTTTCCTCAGGATTCATCTATTAATATTCCACTAGTAAGTATTACTACATTGACCACTTCCTTTTCTCCCTCTCTTTTCTGTAGGGACAGTTTCAGTGACGTACCCATGTAAATAAGGGGTGTAGCTTTGATCACATGGTTGTGGCTGCCTTTCCCCCTCCCCCTCACACCTGCCCTCCTGCATGGACACCCACAGGACATGTGCTTATTCTGGCAAATGGAACCAGTTCCTTCCAGGGGGAACTTGAAACTAGCCAAGAGCAAACAGCCAAAGCTTTAGCAGGACCAGCGGTCCCATTGGGAAGAATCAAACAACGGTCCTTGGAAGCAGACTAGATTAGTGGTGGACCAGAGTCAAGACTGTCACTTGCTGCTCCCCAAAACTGCTGCCCAGAGCAACTGTTGCTCTGTGTCAAGGCCAGGGGCATCACCCAGTTAATTGATGTGATGGAATATGAGGGTGACCTTGGAAGACAGGGGAGGAGATGCCACCTAGGGAACAATCAGATAAAAGAGAAAGGAGTCCTCAACAGGGTGACAGTCAGAGAAAGAAACTTAGGAAAGACCCGCCCTAACTACTCAGGTGGTAAATCGGGTGGGCAGGAGATTTCTACTTCAGACTTGCAAGATTATGTTAATGTAGCCTTACAATAAAGTAGAATTAGTTCATCTGGTCGTCTTTCCTGTCTGGTTTGCCTGGGAGACAGTTGCTCTGAGGCCTCATGTAACAGGCTGGTTAACCGATGGCATACTTCCCCTGTGTGAAGTCCTGCACAGCTGGCCAAACCAAGGAAGTAAGAACAACACAGATTTCGGGAAGGCAGCTTTCATGTTAATCGGTGGTAAATAAGAAACCTTGGAAGCTGTATGAGGAATCTGCCAGCCTCAGTTATGGTGAGCTACTTAAAGCAGAGTCTCTTTGAGGCACTTTTCCCCAGAACTCTCATCACCTGGGATGAGCTGTCGTTTCTGATCATGGATGTCCCTAACTATGAATCCTGTGTACAGCAGAAGGGGCAGGGCTAGCCTCACTCCAAAAGGGGCAGGGCTAGCCCCACCAAAAGTAGATGGGGCACAGCTTCCACCCAGAGAAGCAGAAGGGTTGAAGCTTGTAAACTGGCAACCAGAAGCCCCACCCCAGTAGGAAATTGGAAATGAAGCTGGTCAGCTGACCCTCAGAAGTCCACCTCAGGACCCTGAAAGATGCAGGGCCTACAAAATGATGTCGTAGATCACAATTCAGCCCAGGCTATTTAGATTCCTTTCTTTTCCATTGTTTTCTGCTACTTTAAGAAACATTAATTGTTGTTTTGATTTAATTGAGTCCCCCGCTTATTCAACAGTTCCTCATCAGGTCTTCCCTGTGGCTGTTAAGTTGCCTCAAGAGGCCTTCTAACAAGAGCTGCTGAGGAGGCTTTTTCTGTATTAATAAAGTATCACTTTGCTTTCAGGCACTTTCTACTTGTGGTATGTCAGGTGCCAGTTAGACATGAAAGCCAGACCTCAAGAACAAGGTGATCTGTGGTGTGAGCGCAGGTGACACTCACAAGAGAAAAAGGACAATGATGGAAAGTGTTTGCTCTCCATCCTACCTGGCATCAGCTTTTTCACTCAAGAATTCCTTCCCCCAATCCTGGCCATATCCCTTTTACAAATATTTTGGAAAGAAGAGGGTCCTAGCATCCTTGCTGGAGAACATTTAAAGGCAGGGCGGACAAAATATAGTCTCCCAAAATCATTCTTGTTAGTTGTTGGTGCATATATTTTTCAACTAGGGTTAAAACTGAATGTACACATAATGCATATATGCACCAACAACTAACAAGAAAGATTTCGGGGACAATCTCTCAACTGACTCACCCCCACCTTTCCTATAGTCTTTCTCATCCTGGAGAGGGGTGCACAGGAGAAAGTGTGTGGGAGGAAGTGAGAAGTCCTCACCGTATTTATTATAAATATTTTTATGGTGCCAGACTTTGCTTCACTTTTTCCCTGTCTCGGGCATTTGGACTTGCACTGGCCACCTCTTCCTCCTAACTTGCCCCTACAAGCTTGCTGCCTCTCTTTGATGGGCTACATTTTGACAACACAGCATTCTCTTCCCTATATACAACAAAGATTGTGATAAAGGGGTGGGGCAGTATTAGATTTATCACCCCCAGATTAGCATCAGCAGCGCTGCAAGATAATTTTACACTTTTGTGATCCTGTTGTTTTCTATTAAATTCACCCTCACTACTGTGCTGGAATTTATAGTTGTAAAATCCCTGCCAGCTTTTCCTAGCATTAGACTTTATGGAATCTTTGATTTGATTTCCTCAAGCTATTATTCAGATTGCCCTTTCCTATTATTTTGTTGGCTTTAGGGATTTTGCTAGCTTGCTTGCTGACAGATTTCTCGAACACAACAACATCTAAATGCTGCATCAAATGACAACATTAACACCCTAAGGAGCTAGTGTGGCTCTTTCAAGTTAAAGTGTGCCATATTCTGGAAGGTGTCAGGTTTACTGTTTCAATGTGCACTGTACATCGTAACGTTTCACGTGCCATGGTGCTGACACGCGTTTCTGTTGAGAGGGAGCTGCTGTGAAACCTTGTGCCAAGCTCTGTATCTATGTTCATTTCAATGGAATGTGTTTGGGTTATGTGCTCTGCTCAAGAACTTTTCCCATGGACCATCAGAAGCCATTAGGAGCACCTGGGATTGTGAGCCTGGGAAGGTTCTATGGGGGGAGGGATCTCGTTTGTACTGAGGGTTTTTTAGTTTGCATTTGGCGCGCTTTTTCCATTCTCAGCTTTCTTTGTGAACCTGTATACTATTCTTCAATAAATCAGATATCTTTGTGATCCTGCTCATGAGTCTGATGGTGTTTAGAATAGGCAAACGTTACATAAAGCTGAGAATCACCAAAGTTGTACCGTTAGCTCCTACCAAGATTAGCTTCTTGTGAGGGAAAACAGTTAACAATGGCCAAATCCAAACCCACGACCAGGAGACTCGAGGAGCCGACTGGCTTGATGCCCGAGTCAACGGTCAGGAGCGGAGAACTGATCCTCACCCCAGAACCTTCAGGTTCATAGCAGGATTCGAGTTCCAGCCCTGAGGGAGAGGAATCCGAAGATGGGAGAGCACCAGAGCAACTGGCATCCAGCGAATTGCCTGCAGAGTTGATCACCTGGGATGAAATGGGAGAACCCCAGCCAGGAACATCCCAGGCATCCTGGAAGTATCGGTTCCCGCTGACCCCAAATGTAGAATCTACCATGGTATCAGAAGGGAGACAGCCTAACGCACGAGGGAGGGAGGAATCTCAAACCCCTGAAAGGCTAAGAGTGGTAGAGGCCAAATTAGAATCAATGGAGTACATGCTAAAAGCCTGTCTCTGTCATGGGGGGGGGGGCAGCCGAGGCGCGAAGGAGATTCCAGCTCCACGCAATCATCCTCCATCCCCTCACCCGGAACACTGGCGGAGCGGGGCCGGAGATGGCGCCGGGATGAATCTCCACCCCGCAGAGTTCATCCATCAGTGTCCCCACCCCAAGACAGGAGAACTACTATAACCTGGGGCCCAACCACTCAAGCAGCCGCTGATTCTGCTCCAACAGGTGTGGGGGTGAAAGACTTTTCTGTCAAGTTTGACGGAGATCCAACTAAGTTGTCTTTCTTTCTCACTAATGCTAAAAGTTATATGAAGCAGTTTGGACCATACTTCCCTTCTGAAGAGGCTAAAATAACTGCCATTGCCACCAAGCTGAAGGGATGAACGGCTGACTGGTATGTTCAATTGAGTGAGGCTGACTCCCCTGAGCTTGAGGATTTTGAGGAATTCATGTGGACGTTAAACCTGCATTTTGAGGATCCTCTAGCCAAGGCAAGGGCTAAAAAGGCACTGAAGGATCTTACCCAGGGCCAACTGTCTGTAGCTGATTGTGCCCTGGAGTTTAAGGCTTTAGCTGGGAAAATCCCCAACTGGTCTCAGTCAACCTTAATAGAACGATTTAAAGAGGGACTCAACAGGGATGTCCTGCAGTGGGTGTTGTGTAGAGACGACCCAGAGACATTGTATGAATGGATCTGTCTGGCCGGCAAGGCTGAGCACGCCCAGCATACCTACATGCAAACCAAACAACCTGAAAAACAACCAGCCACCATGAGGAGACCCCAAAGTGCCACAACTGCTACCTGGGAAGAGGAGAGAGATCGGCGCTATGCGAAGGGTCAGTGTCTCCGATGCGAAAAGGAAGGGCACCAAGCAGTTGATTGCCCAAAAACCAAGGCTGGAGACCGAGCGGGCAAACTGCCGGCCAAATCGCTGCCCCCATCATGGCAGATGACGGCAGCCAAGGGGGCAGGCGACGCCGAAGAAGTACCCTACTTCTCGGGAGAGGCTGAAGACAACTCTAAGGAGCCAGCGGGAAACACCAGCCACCTGCCATGAAGAGTGCCTGCGGGCAGGTGGAGGAGGATGGGCGTGAGGATGCTATGGTGAGTGCTGACTGTCCCACTCTAGCAGTGAAAGTGAAATTGGGCTCCTGCACAAAGACTACAGAGGTCTGGGCTTTAGTTGACTCTGGGTGTTCCAGGGGTCTGATTCACCCTGATCTGGTTGCTGCTCTGGACCTGCCTAGCTTTCCCCTCCAGCAGCCTTTGATCTTCACACAGTTGGATGGTTCAATGGTGGGGGGGGGGGCGGCGGCGACCCATTTCACTGGAACTGTCACAATGCAAATGGGCAGCCACCATGAGACTTTAAAATTTATAGTAGCACCTCTTGGCAACCCTTTGGTAATTCTGTGAATTCCCTGGTTGGCCTATCGAAGCCCCCATATAAATTGGGAACACAGAACTCTGACTTTTAAGGATGGGTTTTACCAAGCCCCTACCACGGAGAGGGCTTCAAGCACGGGGGTTGGAAGGGCTGCAATGGCCACACTGCACCCTAGTTTGGCATGTTTAGAAGGCTTGCCCAATCAATACCAAGAATTTGCAGACGTTTTTGGAGAAATGGAAGCAGATCAGCTACCCTGCCATCGGAAAACTGATTGTGCCATAGAGTTGGTTGCTAACGCTCAATTGCCCAAGCCAAAAATTTATCCAATGACTCAGAAGGAGCTTGGGGCATTGCAGGACTTTATTGACAAAAATCTGTCAAGGGGGTTTATTGAACCTGCAAATTCCCCAGTTGGGGCCCCTGTGCTATTCCGGGAAAAGAAAGGTGGCACGCTTAGACTCTGTACGGACTATCGGGGGTTAAATTCCATCTCGATCTGCAACAAATACCCTCTACCACTAATGAAAGACATGTTAGCCCATTTGTCAAAGGGCAAGATTTTCTCCAAGCTCGACCTTCGTGAAGCCTATTTTCGCATCCACACATGAGCTGGAGATGAGTGGAAAACTGCTTTTAATTGCCCATTGGGTTCATTTCAGTACAAAGTCCTCCCTTTTGGGTTAGCAGGGGCACCCGGAGTCTTCAGGCAATTGATTAATGAAGTATTACATGATCATTTGTTTAAAGGGGTCCTGGTTTATTTGGACGATGTGCTCATTTATACTGAATCCAAGGAGGAACACGAACGCCTTCTCAAACAGGTGTTAAGTAAGCTTAGAGATGCCAAGCTTTATGCCAAGCTTTCCAAATGTGAATTTCACAAAACCCAACTTGACTATCTAGGCTATAGGGTATCTGACAAAGGCATTGAGATGGACCCTGAAAAAATTCAGGTGATTTTAAGTTGGGAACGTCCCCGCACCCGGAGGCAATTGCAAAGTTTCCTAGGGTTCAGTAATTACTATCGCCAATTTATCCAGGGGTTTGCTGAGATTGCTTTGCCCCTTACTGACTTGCTATGTACCAAGGGTTTGGGAGAGACACACAAGGTGAAAAACCCTGGGGCAGTGCTGAATTGGATACCTGAATGCCAGGCAGCATTCAAAAAGTTAAAAACCCTCTTCACTGCTGAGCCTATTTTACAGCACCCTGATCCTGAACGCCCCTTTGTGGTCCAAGTTGATGCTTCTGACTCCTCAGTTGGGCCTATATTGTTACAGAGAGATTCTGAAAATCACTTAAAACCCTGCGCTTATCTGTCCAGAAAATTTTCTGAAATTGAACGCCAGTGGCATGTTTGGGAAAAAGAGGCTTTTGCTGTAAAAGCCGCTTTGGAAGCCTGGCGTCACCTCCTGGAAGGTGCTAAATGCCCTTTCAAGGTTTGGACTGATCACAGGAATTTGGAAGCCCTCTGCACCCCCTGGCATCTCAGTCCTAAACAAATTTGCTGGGCTCAATTTTTCAGTCGCTTTAACTTCCAGTTAAAATTTATTCTGGGAAAGAAGAACTTTCTGGCCGATGCTTTGACATGTTTACCTCAGGACTCTGACCACGTGGCAGATATAGTTGGGACTGTTCTCACTGAACCACAACTAGGCTTGGTTGCCATCACCCGGACCTGTGCGCAGGCAACCCCACCCCCAGCCCCGTCTGGGAAGCAGAAAATGCAAGTTCCTTGTCAGTCACAGAAAGACTTTCTCCAGGCGCTGAAATCTGACACTTGGTTGCTAGCTAATAGAGACAATGTTTCTTTTGAAAACGGTCTGGCGTGGGTGGGACACCACCTTTATGTGCCAGAAACATTGAGGGATGATGTTTTGCAGCATTCCCATGATGACAAACTTGCTGGACACTTCGGTTTTGTTAAAACCTTGCATTTGGTTCGCCGTCACTTTTGGTGGCCAACCTTAAGGCGTGATGTAAAAGACTATGTTGCTTCCTGTCCTGTTTGTGCCATGTCAAAGCGAAAAGGGGGTATACCACAGGGGCTTCTGCAGCTAGTGGCCAGCCCATCCCATCCCTGGGATGAGATTTCTATGGATTTTATTGTGGACTTACCCCCCAGTCAGAAGAAAACTGTCATTTGGTTGTAAAAGATTTTTTCTCCAAACAAGCTCATTTCATTCCATGTGTGTCCATCCTGTCGGCCCCGCAATTGGCCCGCCTATTTCTCATCCACATCTACCGTCTTCATGGTAGCCCCTCCCGTTTGGTCAGCGATGGCAGGACACAGTTCACTTCCCAGTTTTGGAAATCATTTTTAAAATTGATTGGCACCAAACAGGCATTGTCCACATCATCACATCCTGAGACTGACGGATTTACAGAGGTTTTGAACTCTGCCCTTGAACAATTCCTTAGAGCATACATAAATTACCATCAGGACAATTGGGTGGACTTGTTGCCTTTTGCTGAGGTGGCTTACAACAATGCTGTCCATCAGAGCACCGGGCAAACCCCTTTTCATGTGGTTTCTGGTCACGACTTTGTTTCCATCCCTGAGCTGCCACAAACCCCTCCCCAGTCCTGTTCTGCCTCTGACTGGGCTGTTAAGCTGGCTGATTCCTGGTCAGTGATTCAACAGGCTTTGGCTGATGCCCAGGCTGCTTACAAGTTTCAAGCAGATAAACGTCGTTCTTTGCAACACGATTTCAAAATTGGGGATCAGGTTTATCTTTCTACCAAGTTCATTAAGTCCCCGCAGCCCTTGAAAAAGCTTCTTCCCAAGTTCATTGGTCCTTTCCCTATTGTTGGTCTTATCAATCCAGTTACTGTTAAGTTGGACCTGCCTCACAATTTGAAACACTTGCACCCTGTTTTCCATTGCAGCCTGCTCAAGCCTGTCCACCACTCTTCCTGCTGGCATCCCCAACCTCCTCCTCCTGCTCCGATCATGATTGACAGCCAACAGCACTTTGAAGTCAAGGAGGTCATTGATTCTTGCAAGCTTGGCGGCACCCTCCAGTATCCGATCCGCTGGAAACGCTTTCCTCATCCTGAATGGGTGCCTGCTTGCCACATTAATGCTCGTGATTTAGTTAACTGTTTCCATTTGGCTTACCCGTTAAAACCTTCCACTTAATGCTTTCTTTCTTTTGGGGGGCAGTATGTCATGTTCACTGTTTCAATGTGCACTGTACATCATAACGTTTCACGTGCCATGGCACTGACGCGTGTTTCTGTTGGGAGGGAGCTGCTGTGAAACCTTGTGCCAAGCTCTGTATCTATGTTCATTTCAATGGAATGTGTTTGGGTTATGTGCTCTGCTCAAGGACTTTTCCCACAGACCATCAGAAGCCGTTAGGAGCACCTGGGATTGTGAACCTGGGAAGATTCTACAGGGGGAGGGATCTCATTTGTACCGAGGGTTTTTTAGTTTGCATTTGGTGCGCTTTTTCCATTCTCAGCTTTCTTTGTGAACCTGCATATTATTCTTTAATAAATCAGATATCTTTGTGATCCTGCTTATGAGTCTGATGATGTTTAGAATAGGCAATCATTACAGAAGGAGAGTTTGACATGAGCATATTTCTTGCACAATTGACCTCAGCATGGAGGGAGGCTATAGCAGCTGATGCTGCACACCTTCTAACAGTGCTCTCTGGCTTAACTGCAGTATTTAAAGGAATGCCTCATTAACATGAGGAGAGAGGGGTTAGCATGAAGAAGCCATTTCTATGGTAGTCTGGTGGTAGACATAATCCATTCATCCTGGACATGTTAATTTAGCCTGGGCAGTTGCCTGTGATCTAGAAAGCTTGTTTAATTCTAACAGGTTACAACCCTGTATATCATTGACCATGTCCATGAAAGAATTGTGAATATTTCTTATGCATAAAGCCATGGAGAAATGCTGCTGGCTAATGAGTGCAATGGCACTCTCATCCTTGATGCATGCCCTAAGGGCATGGGACTTATAAACACATTTTTAAAATGTGGCATGTGTCATATCTCAAAGCAACTCCTGTTGACTTCATTCTCTTCTGCTCCAGCTGTTTCTGTGTCTTTTGATCAGCTGCAGAGATTACAGGTGAGTCACAGGAATCCTTTTATAGCTGCAATCTTCTTGGCTTTTTTTATCATAAGTCCTGAAGTAGAAAAGAAGGGAAAAGGCAAGGATCAGGAGCAATCCCTTGGTAGTCATCCAGTGCTCTGGGTTGCCAGCAAAGTCCACTTCGATGGAAACAGGCATTGATTAAGCATGCAATCAATCATTCCCCATGAATTTATGCTATATTAGTACCAAGATTTCTGAAAGGTTGTGGTTTTAATGATGACCTCACCATACTCACTTCCACAAAGCAGCATGGCTAAGAGTTGTATCTCTCAATGCACATCTTCTGTTGTGCTGCAGTTCATGCATAATGTCTATTCCTTATGACTGAATATGGTTTACACTAGTTTTAGAGGAAAACAAGTAAAGATAAAAGTATTTGTATTCCAACTTATTCTCACTTACAGAATTCTGTGCTCTTCAGGAGAGAGTCTTCTATACCAAAATGAAGAGACTAACTGCTTCAGTGGAGCTTGATCTCTTCAGGGTGCTGCTGACTGAGATATTTCTTCTTGCTTTCAATATTACAAAAATCATTTAGAATTCATTAGCCTAAACAATGTGAAGAGATTTTTTTAAAAATCAGAAAACGTACTTATAGCAATCAATTCTAAGTCTTAAATAATGGCAGTAAAATTTGTTCCTAATGATATTCATTTGTATTAAAATGCTTTTGCAGCTACATGGTTTCAACAAAAATCACTGTGTCTTATCTACTGTGCTCAATTTTGAAATCAAAGTAGATACATGGTAAATTATAAAGTATTCTACTTTATGCACCCAGATTCTTGAAGCCTTGGAACATCCTATTCTTTTGAAGATCACTTTAGATAATTACATATCTATTGTGAAAAATAATAGTATGCATTGCATAGCAAGTGTTGACTCTCAGCCCACCAAACAGAATTGCAACTTGTTCAGAACAGAATTTTGAGTTTGTTGTGTATTCTGAATGGAAATGATCACATATTGATTTGATGCTGAATCAGGAGAATGAAATATTAGTGATTATTATGAATCAATCTCCATTACGCCTGGAATCTCCATGGCAAATTTTCCACATCCAAACCCTTTCATTTAGGGCAACATATAGTTGAAGTTAACCCACCATGTAATATATTTCCTCTGCCTGTTAGCAAATAGCTTTAGTATGGGTCACAAGTAGAGAAATTCATTTTGGTGATCAGTGATTTAGAGGGCACTTCTGATTGCCAGTCAATGCTCTTTAAGGCTGCAGACTCCCACAGAACAAACTGGGGGAGAAAGTAAACATGGAGAGATTATTTGAGTTTTAACACCCTCCCAAGAAATATTTTAGGCCGGCTGAAGGCTGGTTTAAGTTTTCCCAGCCTTGGCAGTACGAGGAAGATTGAAAAGACCAAGTCACTCCATTACACACCTTCAAATCCCTAATATTTTCTCTCTTTCCTGTTATTAGAATTCCAACACTGTAAAGAGAAGAACTGTGAATATGTCTACAGGGCAGTATGGATATTCAGTTTCGGTGGAGTCCTTGGTGCTCTTCGGGCTTGGTTGTTTGCTTGTAGACATTTCCTTACCCAACTAAGTAACATAATCAGTGTGAGTGTGGGGTTTGCTCCCTGTTTATATAGAGTAGCTTGCCCTGCTAGTTTTCATGGGGGTATGATTTCCTCCTTGGTGGTTCCTTGATTAAAGTACTTTTTCTGGCTGATTGTTTGGTGTTGATCCCTGCTTATCTGGGTATTGGCTGCTGGAGAGGATGTGTTCTAATCATTTTGTTTCCTTCCTAGGTTTTTTATTGTCTCTTTTGAATGTTATGTAAACGTGGTTTATCTCTATACGTCTACCAATGGCTGATTTGTCTGAATGCCAAGCTTCCGGAAATTCCCTAACATTTTTGGATTTGGCGTGATCTAAAATGCTAATATTTTTCCAGTTGAAACTGTGGTTAAATTTGTCCTTCCATTGTGAGATTAAGGAAGAACCACCAAGGAGGAAACCACACCCCCACCAAAACTGGCAAGGCAAGCTACTTGTATCCCTAACCATCTGCACCCCATGATATTTTCTTTGTTTTTGGAGCTTCTACTATTGTTTTCTGTGACTCCACCCAATTGTTGGCTTGGGGGACTCTTCTTCCAATGGGTAGGTAGATTACTGTCCAGACAACTTCTGCTGCTGAGCAATGTAAAAGTAGTGAATGTATATACCTTAGACTGCCCTCCCAAAAACTACTATTAAGAATTCAGAGTCCCTTATATATCTCTCAGTTGAGATGAAGCACCATCCCATTTGGACTGTGATATTTTACATTACTCAGATTTATATCTATATATAAATTTATATATATATATATATATATATATATATATATATATATATACACACACACACACACACACACATATATAATATAATATAAAATATATATAAATATAAATGATGTAATGTAATGTAATATAATAATATATATAAATAATAATATGTGTATAATTTATATACAGATTTATATCTATAAAGTCAGGCATATGGTGCAAGACTGAACAGCATTTTGGTCTGTTATACATAAACAACTTGATGGCAACTAACAACAACAACATATTTATAAACACATTTTTGATGAGACAGATTCAGATATGGACACCCTTGTGGCATCAGCATTAGTTGTAATATTTTTAGTAAGTCTGGGGAATCATTTCCTCACCGCTTACTAGCTGTCTCCACCAAGCTGATCTCATTTGTGGCCCCAAAGACCCAAAGAATGTCCTGATCATAGAAGTAGACAAAGGAGGAGGAGGAGAAGGAGAAGGAGAAGGTTTTAAAAGTTTGCCGTGTTTTATTAGATAAACAGTTTCTGAAAACCATTCATCTGGAGCAATAAATATACTTACTGTAGGATGCAACAGAAACAGAAGAAGTAACCACACAAACAAATTATGTAGATGCTTTGAATGTATGGATAAATAACAATAAAATTTCAAAGTTTATTATTGTGAAGCCATATGACTAAGCCTGAAGTTTATTTTGTTCTACCAACATTTAATAGCTTGATTCAACTCTGTATTAGTCTCCAATGATTTTTAAGCTACATTCACAGCCTTCTTCACCAGACAGAATTGGAGTCTAGAGCCTTTACTAATGTGGAGTGATTAAACCTATAATGAGTGATTACCTTCATATAAACCTCCATGACACACATTAATTTAAGATTCCCTGACGTATAGATAATGCTATAAAATTTCTGTCCTTTCTTAGAAGGAGCTGAGGTTAGTTTGGAGCTTAACTCCATTATGCTGTTAGATTTATACAGGAGACTCAACCCAAAATCTATGAATGTCCTAGAAATCTTATCATTTACCCAAGAACAGTAACAACCTGGGAATCACTCTCTTTAGACTGTTTAACTTCTTTTGGTTTCCCCATCATTTATAACAGCAGTGACTATGGTAGGAGGAATCAAAACAAGATGTTATGATGACAGTATATTTGATAGAAGTGAAACTAACTCATGTTATTGTTGTAGTGATCCCAATTAAAAATGATGAGGTCTGAAAGCAAAGGTTTAAATTCTTAAATCCCACTCACTTACTTTTATGTAAACCTGTGAATTACACTGGGATTTCAGTAGGGTCATACCAAGTTCGTTGATTAGCAAGTACTGCCATTTAACTGCACAGTGAGAATCTGTCATTAGGTTTTATTCCACTGGAGAATTGGTCTATTTTTTCTAAAAATGCCAGTCACTGGGATTTAATTGAATCCCTGGCACCAGTTTAATTTGCAAAATTACTGTTTATTAAGAAGGGGGTGTTCAAGACAGCTGGGAAGCCCACAGAGAACCTAGAAGTCCCCATTATTAAAACCTGGTGCATCTCTTTATTAGAATAACTATGCATACCTAGGCAAAATGCTTTTATGGACGTGCTGCCAAATTTAATAGGTGAGTGTGTAGGAAGAGCAAGGTCAACAGAGTAATATAACTTTGTTATATTCCCCAAGATTAGTTAATAAATCATGTTTATTTTCCCCCACACAACTGGTCTTTTTGACTTTCCTCAGGCACTTATGTGGGCCAATGTATTGTGACTTGATATGCAGGAACCAGTTAATGACTGTCATAAACTGGGATCGATTATGAAAGTTTGGCCATTTGAATAGTTCATTCCCATTTCTCTGAGGCACTGAGTCTTTTGCTATAACCCAGGGCTGCACAACATTGTTTCAGACTATGGGTTGCACTTAATCTTTGAGCTTTATACATGGAGACAGAACTCCAGAAAAGTAATTTATTACTTAAATTTAAATAAAGTATAGCATTTCTCCATTTATAAGTTTCTGTTTTTTCCTTTATAAAAAGATTAATTTGATAGAAAATTGAAAAGCTTTGATATAACCAATTAAACTGGAGAAAGAAGGCTATATTGTCTTAAAAAAACAGTTGCATAGTTTTTGTTACTTTCTATTTCCTTGTTTGTTCCTGTTTTACCATCTTTTCCTACCATGCCTTTATCAGAAAATACTTTGTGTTTGATGATTATCTGATTTATTTTCTTGCACATGTCCATCTGAAATGTCTTCTTTAACCCAGAATGGCTGTTCACATATCTTTCCTGCTATTCAGGGGTATCCACAACTGGTTCAAGATGGTGGTCATGACCATGCAATCAAGTCTTGCCTATTTTGTATGTGTCCACCACCTGAAGTGGCTCTGTTATTCCAGTTTCATGACTGGGCCCATTTGAGACAACCATCAAGTACTGTACCTAGGTGTGATGGAATGTCTAACAGACCCTGGGAAAGTGGAGGATGGAACCCAACAGTAAGAGGAGGATGCAGGGCTATTGCAGAAAAGATTCCTGAGGTCAGGGAAGGGGGGAAATTTGAGAAAGAGATTTGGAGTAATTCCACCTTAATTATAATAGGTACAGTACAAGTTCTTTGGGAGGCCTTCAAGATTCTGTTGCATTACCCTAAAAAAAATAAAAATCTTTTCAGAAATCCAAGTGGTTCTTGTTTCCTGAAGTTACCTGCTGTAAAGAAATTGACACTAAGGTAATGGAACAACCACTGTATACTGGTAGCCCCTAAGTAAGGGCAGTGGCAACAGCTCTCAGCTCTCCCTTACCTTTATGCAAAGACCTGGTCAAGTAGACTCACCATTCAGTTTTCCACCAGTCCCAACACCACCATCATAGTCCAACAGATGATTGAACCTGAACATTCTCTCAGATCTACGTATTGTTAGGTGCTCTGGTTCTCTAGTGCGGTTCCTCATCTGATGCTCCAATGCTCCACAGGTATCCACTTCCAGGTAACCCATCTGCTCCAATAGTTCTGTCAATTGTGGCAACTACCACAGGATGTAATATCTATTCACCATTGAACTGTACCAGTCATGTAGTTGAGCCAGCAGCCTTGCTCATTGCCACCTCTGTGCCAACCACACTGGATCACAGCACTTGTAGCTGAAAACCAGATGTCTACACTATCCAATTAATCTGCCATAACTCTTACCCCAGAGGAAGATGTAGATAAGAAATCATAGACCCACAAGGAAGGTGACAAAGATCCTTTTTGACTGTTTCAATAATTGTTAAACAATTTAAGTGTCCATGTCCTATGGATATATAAGTGTTTCTTCTCTATTTATGGTCCCATAATTCTATCTGTACGTACTTCAGAAAAAATCCTTTTGACCACAATGGCATTTCCCAGGGAAAATATATCATATTGTGCTCCACAATATACTCCATTTATTACCTTTATAGCTCTTTTTCCTTGAGCAGTTCAAGACAGAATATATGACCCCTCCAAAGTTATTCTTAAAATAACCCTTAAGGTAGGTTAGATGAAGAGATAGTGACTGACCCATAGTCAATCAGTGTTCTCCTGGTTGCATGAATCTGGGCTCCCTGCTCCCAATCCAACATTCCAGCTGCTATTTCAGACAAGCTAATATAGGGCTCTGTAGATTTTAGAAGAATGAATTAAGGAACACACTGTATTTGGATTCAAATGAATAGAAATTATTTCAGACAGAATACTGAAATGCAAAAATAAAATTAATGGAAGTAAGAAATAAACAGTAGAATCTTATTCAAATGTGCATTAGTGCTACAGGGAATAACAGGGAAACCAAGCTGAAGTCTGTCATTAGGGGAACATTTTCAGTTGATTTTTCTTGTTGTTACTTCTTGTTAGAAAAAAGGCTGCCTAAGTTATCGAGCCCTTTCGAAGCTGAAAAAGCCCAGGTGTTACAGAGCCATAGGAAAATAATGGTGGTGTGACTAGCTGAAAATCGAGATGAGAACTTGACATTCACATTAAGGCAGTTAAGAGCTGTAGAAGGCTTAAAATGCCACCAAATATTCACAAGTGCTATGGGTTTTCAGTATTTTAAAAGCAATATAATTGCTTTACTCCTAGCCATTTCCTAAGGTTTGTTTAGCTAAAGTATTTTAGTACATGTGCATGACTGTGCGAGGTCAATTGCTAAAAAGGGATCATCAAGTTTTAATTCACTCCCTTCCCAAGCTAATGATATGTTCCTGAATGTTCAGTTTAAGCTGTTAGTTTAATTTTTCCATAAGACACTGGAAACCTCCTGTTCTTCAATGATGGCATTGCATTTTGAACAGGTGGATTCATTTTGTTATTCATGTCACCTCTTTTTAATCAACCTACAGCTTAATCCAGAATGTCCCTATCACAAGCAGAAGGGTTCCTTTCATTCATGGAAAGGGAAGAGATCCTGTAGGTGGGATCTTTCAGGAGAATGTTGAGGAATATAATTTCCGCTGATTCATTCTCTCCCCTTCAACTCCGGAGGTCAACTCCCATATTCTTCCATAGGCTCCTTCAGTCCTCTGAATCATCTTAACAGGGACATGGGATGCTGAGGAACAAAGGAGTTAGTGAATATCTCCTCCGTCCTCTTGCCTGCCATGAAAATATTTTGTAACTGAGATTCCTCCAGAGCCAAGCTATGACAAAGTTGCTGCTGTCAGAAGCCCTGGTCATTGACGTCCTACAGCAGTGATGTATAGTAGTAGACATTGCTAGCAAGGCAAGAGGCAGAAGTCCTGTCAGAGCAAGAACACATGGAAGAGATTGTAATCTAAGACCTTCCTTCTTCTATAAGGAAATCCAGGAGGGACATTTGACTAAAATTCTGCATTAACACAACCCCTTTCATCCTTGAGGTGACGTTAACTAGTCAGGAAGGTGCTTGCTAATGTCCTTTCTCTTTTGAGACTTCTTGGGAGCATGACTGGATGGCAGGAAGAAAAGCAGGACCAATTCCAGGTTGCAGAATGAAATATTTCCATCATTCAAGGAAGAGCCAATCTCAAAATCAATTAAGCTTTGTCCAATTCATTCCACTGTGATTTTTCCATGAGACTCAGTTTCCATTTTAGATGAGCCAACCTGTAGTTGCTTTATTTATACTTTTTGAATCAAATGCTTTTTATCTAAGCCAAACTCTCATCTAACTTTGCTGTTGTGGGTTTACTAAAGAAGTAATAACTCTTTTAAAGAGTGATTTGGAGGGCTAGTGTTATCTGTCATGAGTACTGATGGTGAGCAGGAGGGGGCCCCTATCCAGGGGGGAAAATGCATGCGTAGTTTAGAGACTTTGAACTGTCATTCAAAGAAACCCAGAACAGACTCGCCTTGAGTTTTGGAGTTTATCTGTCTGGGTTTTCCCATGCTTCTTCAGTTTGGTAGGATTTTCTGTCTACAATAGCAGTAATAAAACACTAGAGACTTATTCCTCGTCTCGGCGTGGTCTTTGCTTAATCAGGACACCAATCCTACCAAACTGAAGAAGCGTGGGAAACCCAGACAGATAAACACCAAAACTCAAGGCGGATCTGTTCTGGGTTTCTTTGAATGACAGCTCAAAGTCTCTAAACTACACATGGGTTTTCCCCCCTGGATAGGGGCCCCCTCCTGCTCACCATCAGTACTCAAGACATTATCAGCTCCCAAGATTTTGTGCCTCACATGGTGGGGACAAGCAGTTTGCCTTTGCGAACTGACAATCAGTGGCTGGGCTTAAACTGCCCCTGTGTGTTACTAGTAGAAAGAGAAGGGGAGTAACCTTTCTTTAGCCCTGCTCTGATCTCCCCCATTTTGGAGGGGTATGGCAGGGGATAGAAAATGGTGGTAGAAAGTAACCATAAAAGCAATCCCTGCTGCATTCACCTTGAGCTGTTCTGCTTGGGTGGGCCAGGCCTAGTTGTGGGGTAAATGAGAGACCCCTTACAAACCATAAATGGATGGGACACCTGCATGTCAGTCTTGTTTGCCAGCAGATTGAAAACTTTGTTACAAGGACGTTGGTACCAGAGAGAGAGATGTAACTACTTTTCTTCCCACCTGCTAAATTGTCAAAGAGGTAGCAAGAGACTAAGAAACTACTATCAAATCAAATATCAGCCTTGTGAAAGCTTTGATATTGCCTGGCAGCCATAATACTAGTGTTGTTTCCATGGGTCTCTTGATGTTAACTTATGGGTTTTCCTCTTCATCTGAAAATTGTCTTAGAAATATAAATAAAACATCAGTATTCATAACTTTGCATAATAGTTAGTGAATTAACCTAAATTTGTTATTCTGCAGTTAAATTAAAATGCTAAGTGGCTCTAGCATAATAGCAAATCAACCTAAATTTATTATTCTGCAATTAAATTAAAATGCTAAGTGGCTCCAGCATTTTAACTATGCTGGAGTCACTTAGCTAGCCAATGCCCTGCTTTTTTATTGTTTCACTTTCCCCAGATTCTCTTTAAATGAACCTGAAGGGATCCCAATGTCCTTTTACCAAAGGTATATGCAAGCAGGCACTTTTTTTTCAAGTATTCTAAGGACTGTTTGGGAATCATGAACTAGGCCTGTATGCCTGTTTCCACTACCAGGCCTAGTTCATGATTCCCAAACAGTCCCTAGAATATGTTGAACCTGAATTTAAAGAGAATGAGCAAAAGGGCTCATGTGTTTTAATCTTCCCCCAGGGCAGCTTTAGATGTGGACCAAAGCTTGCGTTTTAAAACACTGTTTCACACAAAGCCCTATTTACAACTGCTTGCAAGTCCAAAGACTATACTTGCAGCATATGGTCATACTATACTGTATGTATGGGTTTTTTTCATATTGTTTTTATATATGTTTCTTGTTTTGTTTTTTATATAATTTTAATTGCTTTGAGCTGCCCAGAGTCATGTATTTGAGATGGATGGCTGTATAAATTGAATGAATACATGCATATATGAATGCATGAATGAATACTAAATGTACATCATAAGTTGGAACATACCCTTATGGATATAGGACACCAAATTAGGAAAGATTTGAAATAGAAGGATCCCATCCGAGCAATTACTATTTCTAATCCACCCCAACCTTCAAAGCAATCATCATTACAGAGGGGAAAAAAACCCTCTTCCATTTATTTATTTATTTTAAATTTGTTGCCCGCCCAACTCCAGTGGACTCTAATATTGGAGCCGCCTTATTTCTAAGGCCTTATGACTATGAGGGAAGAAAAAAAGGTATATATGGGAGGAGAAGAGAATAATAGATGAGGAAGGAAATGAATGAATGAGGTGTAGCAGTAATATTAGTCTTGGCTGCTGTTGGCTCGGATCCTACCCATACAGTACTTGCCTTGACACTTCCCACTGCTGTCAAGTGGCTTTTCTTGACAGATTTTCATGATAGGGGATAGAAAGCTTCCCCATCCTTTGTGCATAGTATTGTCTCCTTAATACATTGAAAAACAATGGAAAATAGAGAGTGTAAAAATAGAGGATCAGAATCAGAAAACAAAAGAGTACAGTGAAATTTATCCTAAGGAAATAGAAGGCAAGATTAAAATTGAATGTTTTAAACTATTCAATGTTTGTAAGTTCTGATCAGCAAAAAAGTCTGAATACAAATAGGCCACAAATTAAGACAGTGCTCTGCATACTTAAACCCACTTAAATCACTCTAAAGCATGCCAGATTCTTTGCTGGATCTATTTATTGAATTATTTTAAATCTACCCATTGACAAGAGCTCTCTAAGCAAAAAATGTGCGCTCTCACTTTCTCTGGCCATTGGTGGAAAGACACTCCTGCTGCTTATTCCCACCAAGTGATGCGCAAAGGGAAATAGAAACCGAAGGTCAACTTGAGCTAGGCGATGATGTTGCCAGGAGCCGACAGAAGCAGAAATCAAAATGCCTGGCTCCTTTAGGCCATCCTCTGTCCTTATTGCAGCTTAGACTGAGGCAATCTTTTGTGGGGGTGGGGTTGGGGGTTGGGGGTGGGATGGGTGTCAAACTTTTGTTTTCTCCCCTACAAGGAGGCAGCAAGAGGCATCGCATGAGCTTAAGACACTCATATTGTTCCTTAATGCCTTTGAAACAGGAAACATTGGCCTGATGTGTTGATGGGGGGGGGAGATTTAGGGATTTAAAGGGATGCTCTGAAAGCCTTAAGTTTCTGCAAGGTTTAAAATACTGCCCCCCCCCCCCCCCCCGCCCTGCCAACTGGCTTTTGGTACCTTTTCTCATACCACCTCAACCCAGATACTGGCTCCTTGTGATCAATATCACCAGTGTAATTCTATTCCTAGAACAGCCTTTCTCCTTCCAGTTGAGCTACTCAGGAGCCAAAACTTCTTCATCTTTCTCTTGTGGGGCCACTAAAACTAATTTTTATATTAATTAGCTAAGCTATTTTCTAATGATCAATCTTTATCTTGATAAAATTAACTAAATTAATGCAAGATGTCTCCACAGATGGTAAAAATTAACAACTCCTGACAGGGAAGTGACATCATATTATGTACTCTGGGAAATAATTGCATCTGTGTGGGATTATAAGGACATAAGGATTCTGTCCCTGAAATTGACTTCCCATTGCATGCCCTTCCATGCTATGAACAATTTACTCTCACTTGCTAAATCACACCTTGGATTATATCAAGCAAGCTCATTAAAACTGTGTTTTGTTACTAACCAGGTAGGTTGGTTTCTCTTCAGGGGAAACCAAGTATTATATTTCTCATAATAAATTTTAATTGGATTTTAGCCTTCTGATTTTTAAGCTTCAGCATTGCCTTCAGAAACTTTAAATATAAATTCATATCTGTTTGTTCTCTGGTTCCAATCCAATATTTTTGCAGCAATGATTACAGTTTTATTCAAAGGGAAAAATGCATTACAGAAAAATAGCAAGAGATAGGCTCATTCTGCAGGTTGATTAATTGAATTTCATTTTATGTGGCTTTGTGGTGAACTATTATGTGCTGCAAAATAACTAGACAAATAGATCCAAATGTGTTTATTCATTTTTACAGATAGGCACAGAGAGCAATAGCTATGAGATCTGGGGTGGAAATCAGCAATCATTGCTGGCAATCAAATCCTTCAGTACCTCTTTTTCTCTGTGGCCTTTATTTGTTCATTTTACATTCCATTAGAACAGTCCCTTCCAAAATTAAACAACTAAGCCAGTCAGTCTGGATGTCTCTGAACTGCACTAACAGCTCATAGATCCATGGTGAATGACTAAGTACCGCAAGCGAGCACGGTTGGCTTTTTAAAGCGAATATGGTACATTACAGCATACTCTTTGTTCTTTCACAGCTGCAATTTGATTTAATTATTGATGGTTGTTCCCTAATATGTGAGCAAATATACTGCAGTATGTTTTGCAAAAATTATGAGGCCTCAGTAACTGTAGATTGTGGGCAAGGTTCCATTCTGTTAAAGCCACCCAGAGATTTACTATTGACTTTGGTAGTTTCCAGGGAGTGTCCCCTGCCTTTTTTTTTTCTTCTCATTGTGTTGATGGAAAAAGAGCCTGTTGTTGAACTAGAAAAGTTATGCCACCTGTCCTAGATTTGAACACATATCTGAGCCTCTTCTCTGACTCATCACAGAATAACAGCATGGTTTTTTAAAAAGTGAAAAATATAAGAATGAAGATTTTGAAACATTATCACATGGTAGTATTCGTCAAATCTTAGTTTCTCTGTCAAGAATAGTATTGTCTTCTTCTCCTATACGCATGTGTTGAGTTCACATGTCATGACAAGCTGTGGTTTATTTTAACTATGATTGTTGAATAAGCCACAATGATTGGCTTCACATATAAAACTAAGCCAAAAAGACAGTAATCACCAAAAGGAGAGTAATTGTGCTGGAAGCCTCTATGCATTGATGACTCCAAGGGATAATGGGGTGTAGTGGTCATCCCCTGCAAATATTTTCTTCTGCTGTTTTGCGGCACAGTTAGGAGTTATTTTAGTTCAAATCCAGGAGTATTGTTAAGGCATAATGGATTTTGTTAATAAAAAAGGAAAAGTAAAGATAGCAATAGAATTCTTATGTGACTCTTCTGTCTCCAGGAGACCCCCAATCCAATCAAGTCTAGTTTGCTCAGCAGTAGTCCGATGTACCCCTTGGGGCCACAGATGCTGAGCATGGTCAGATTATCTCTCCGCCAGCAGCCTAATCTCCAAGTTTAATTAAATCACCTTCCTTTTTATTAGTCCAGTGTACATAAGATGCCTGTAATAGGAAACTTGCCAGCTTGTTAAGAGAGAGGTTTTAAGTGTTTCAGTGCTCTACCTGTCAGTTGTCTTTTGCCAATTTGCTAGAACCAAATAAGAATACATGAACACTTTATCAATGCCGTAGTGTTAACAACTTGTAGTAAATAGTACATGCACAGATCTAGATAAATGATGAAGTCAGGATGGTAAGGTCAATTTACATTCCCATAGTTGCTAGGCAACCCTTCCTCCTGATCCAGGCTCATCCTCATCCTAAGCAAACATCAACTTTAAGATAGAGCTTCACTGAAGCTGGTAAATGCAAAACTTATTTCACAGCGACACAGTTAATATCAGGCCCAATAACAGCTTTAACCAGTTATAGCTGTATTTATCTTCTAAAATAAAGCATATTAATAATCAATGGACCTGATTCAGCCACCTATCTGTCCCTCTTCAGAACGCCAATTTCTTCTGTGGGACAGTTACTAGGCATCTTCCTCATTTCCTTTCCAACTTTCAATCACAGTATATTAAGAGGCTGTAGAGAACGGAATAATCCTCACAACTCTTTTCTTCCCTGAGCTTGTTTTCTTGAGTTGCCTTTGTTTTATAGGTTTATTTTATTTTTCACAATCTGTCCTTGGTCAAAAATAGTACCTACTGTGCAATATGTACTCCTGTGTCCTCTCTGCCAGTGAAAGACATGCTGTTGACCACAAATTGAAACATGTTGTCAAGAGATGTCTTTCAGAAGAGCACAAATACCTATGTTCAGAAATAGTCTGGCAAGTAGCAGGGAAGAAAAAGAGTTGTGAGGAGCATCAGGACAATGACTTCCCATTTCACTCCACATTCCACATTAGCATCTGCCATCTTGACAGGTGTTAATACCACAGTTATAAGCATCTGTCTGAACTCATTCCATCCTACACTAGAGACTGGTGGCTATTTTCACACTGGCAGATGGCACATGTTGGGTGGGGAAACAAGGCCAAAGGAATCTACCAATCCCTTTCCTTAACGGGGCTGAGAATAAAGAAGGACAGCACCATTTACTGTCCTACTTAAAATACTAGAATTGTGATTGTTAATGAAGGCAGCAAATGATATGCTAGCTAAATTTTCTTCTGTGGCAAGGACTAGTGGATAGCACTTTCACAAGACCATGACAAAGACACAATAAGGTTGTCTGGTAAGGTTCTACTATGAGTACCACAAATTATGGATTGTCACCTTGCAGTCACTGAATTTTGGAATGTTCTCTCTTATGCTAGTTGAAGGTCATCTACTAATACATTACTTAGGTGCCGGCTGAAGGCCTAACTTTTCATCTAGGGCAGGGTTCCCCAAAGTGATCAATATAAAACTCCAAAGGTTGATGGGACTATCCATTATTGTGTTGTTGTTGTTGTTGTTGTTAAAGTAGTATTTATTAAATTATTTTCATATAATAAATGTTTTGGGGTTGATGAACAATCTGAAACTTTATGAAGGGGTCAATGAGCTGAAGAGTTTGGGGACCCCTGATCTTGGCCTTCCTGATAAGACTGAGACAGAGGGCTTTTCCTTTTCTCCATCAATTTTTAATGTACATTTTAATAGTTGTTTTAATTTTTTCTAAATTTTGATTGTTAAACTGCCTTGGAGTATTTTATGAGAAGTTGTATAAAAGTATTTTAAATAAATAGATACATACATACATTTCAAATGGTAATTGAAAGATACAGATAGAGATAAAGATATATTTCAAACTAGAGTAAAATATTGTGAAGACTCATCATACTGTTCAAATGAAAATTTTAAAAACTGAGCACATTTCTTAGCACTGAAGAAATTTTTGGACCTATGATCAGTACAAAAAACAAAACAAATCTCCAAGGGCTTCTGTGTTATTCCATCATGGCATGCTTTGTATTTAAGTTTTGACTCTGCAAAAATTTTAAAAAATATATTTTAGGCATTGCATCATTGCAAAAATATTTTAGGCATTGCAGCATTGCAAAAATATATTTTAGGCATTTATTTCATAAATAAGAAATTGACTAGGCATATATGAATGTGTCTTAGAATAAACTTCTTGAACGTCTTTCATGTCAAACTAGTGTTTAGCCCTATAGAACTCTTGTAGCATTTGCTAGAGAAATAAGTAACAGCCTTTTTGTATTAGTCCTAGTTTGATTCCAATTTCCCCTACCTTGACAGTCCAATGATTTTTTTAAACCACTCAGCTTCTAAATGCTTCTAATTCAGATGCACTCTGGCCTTGCTTGGACTTCAGACTTACTGTGGTTTCCTAAAGTTTCTCCAGCTAGCTTCCCCTTCTCCTACGCCCTTATGTATAATGCTCAGACTTTCAGTTTAGACTCCAGTTTGTAACTGGTAATTTCTTCAGAGTGTTGAATCATAAATTTTGCTCCCATGCAGTTGCTGCTCAGTGCTTCTGGGCTTCACACTTCCACTTCCAATGGCATGTTCATTTGCTGAAGATCCAGTACTAATATACATTTGCTTTAATGGCTCCTAGAATACAAAGGAATTATTTTTCTCATCTGGAGATGCATCATCATCATCATCGTCATCATCAACAACAACAACAACATCACTGCATGGCATGTTACGAAGTATAAGACTTTTAGTATTGAACAAAGCAACTAAGGAGGCCAGATGCTAGATCCACCATCATTCTAAAACAAATCTGTAGTTCCTTCCCATCACTTCGCATAAAAACTTTAAAAGTTTAGATGAAGCATAGTGATAAATCAATATCCTGAAAAAAAAGATTCAATGTCCAGGAAATCTCAAGTATAAAGTCAGTGGCATTTTCCATTTGCACTTCAGAAATCACGCTCTTCAAATAACTATGCCTTATTTTGTTTTGAAATAAACATGTGTACCTCCCAATGTTTTCTACATGTCTTCTCTGGAGAGTACTTTGTAAAAAGAAATGAGGATTTCTCTCCCACAAAGAGTAACAAACTCTGAGGAGCATGGCAAAGCTTTAAAAAAAACCCTGCAACAACAAAGCAACATCTCTCCATTAATTTCAAGGTTCTTAACTGTAACGTGTCACCCTCCATACCAAGGCAGGCTCAGAGTGACAGATTAAGTGGCAGCCCAGTTTCCACATTCCAAAGCCAACTTGCACAATCATTTATTTCATACTTCAGCACTGCTGATTGGTCAGTATCTGGCATCAAACTAAAGACAAGAAGCGCTAGACACCTCACTGATGACCACGCAGTCTGCCACTGCCACCTAAAGATAGAGCTGCCCTTGCTTTATACAGCTTCATACCTTGCTCTCTGTGAAGCCTCCTATATAATGTGTAGTTGGCCCCTTTCCAGCACTGTATTTCTTACTTTGCTGTATCTTACTTTGCTGTATTTCTCACCTCCATGCATTGAGAAAAGATCTGAAGGGGGAGCACTAAACAGTTAGTGACTCTCTCTTTTTTATTTAATAATCAGTATTGTGATAGTAATAAATTTTAATCAGAATATTTTGATACAGCAGCAACATCTGAACAAGGAGAAAAAAAAATGAATTCTTGCCACAGTTTATCATCTTTTTCATTGATTTCCAGCATGGATACTATACCACCTTAAAAGTCCTGCATGGCACAGGGCCAGGGGGCTTGCAAGACCACCTATCTCCAGTGGTTTCAGCCCATCCTACCAGATCCAGCAGGGTAGGCATGCCCCAGGTCCCTTCTCTGAAACAATGCCATCTTGTGGGATGTCCCTACTCTGTTGCAGCACCTGCCCCTTGGAATAGCCTTCTCCCTGAGATTGTGGTAGATTCCGGCACTGCCTCTGGTTCCCAGGGAGAGAACGCATTCCAGACAGATAAGACGCTTCACAGCCTGGACACTGTTGCTGGAAAGGTTAAAAGGTTCAGGGTAGCTCTGCCCTAGAGCCCTTCTAGGTTATTTCCCCTTGGGTTAATTGAGTAACCTTAGTCTGGCGAGATTCTGTCTATATGGCAAGAACACTAAAGAACTAGAATTGGAGATATAGGCTCAGAGTGGTTCTTGGCCTAGTTCCTGACAGAGATCTAGATGGTCTCGATCCTATTACCCTTCCAGAAGGTCAAGAAGACCTAGCTCTTTCCTCACATTAGGGCCAGGATATCAGTGGAGCCTTTTGGGGTATGAGTTATTTATTTATTAATTATTAATTAAATTTATATCACCGCCCATCTCCCCCAATGGGGGACTCTAGGTGGTTACAATAAATAGCATTAAAACATAGCCAGATAAAAATTACATTAAAATATACGTAAAAGCAAACATGAAATCCAAGTGGAGATGGATCACTAAGGGGTACTATGGTGCCAGCCATCCCCAGGTGGAGCTATCTCTCTCCCCCTCCCAAGCAAGGTGGCAGAACCAGGTCTTCGGTTTCTTCTGGAAGTCCAAGAGTGAGGAAATCTGTCTCAACTCCAGGGGCAAGATGTTCCAAAGGGCGGGTGCCACTGCAGAGAAGGCTCACCTCCTGGACCCCGCTAGATGAAATTCCTTTGCTGATGGGGTCCGTAGCATGCCCTCCCTCCCTGACCGGGTGGGACGGGTTGATGTTATGGGGACGAGACGGTCCCTCAGGTACCCTGGTCCCATGCCATGTAGGGCTTTAAAGGTGATAACTGTCCTAACAGTCAGAAATCACACTGAGACGAGGAGTAGGTCTCTAGTGTTTATTACTGCTACATTAGACAGAAAATCCTAACAAACTGAAGAAGTGTGGGAAAAACCCAGAAAGATAAACCCCAAAAGTTAAGGCGGGTCTGATCTGTGTCTCTTTGAATGGCTGCTTAATTTCTCAGTACTACGCATGCGTTTTCCCCCCCTGGATAGAGGCCCTCTCCTGCTCGCCATCAGTACTCATGACAATAACCAACACCTTGAATTGGACCCGGAAGGAAACTGGTACCCAATGCAGCTCGCATAACAGTGGTGTCACATGGGCTGATTTTATAGCACCAATAACTGTCCGTGCAGCCGCATTCTGGACCAGCTGAAGCTTCTGAATACTTTTCAAGGGTAGCCCCATGTAGAGCACATTGCAGTAGTCTATATGGGAGATGACAAGGGCATGAGTGACTGTTCGGAGGGCATCTTGATCCAGGAATGGGCATAGCTGGCGCACCACCCGAAGATGTGCAAAGGTCCTCCTGGCCGCGACTGCCACCTGCTCTTCGAGCAGGAGTCGTGAGTCCAGGAGAACCCCCAGGTTCCGCACTGGTTCCAAATGGGGCAGTGCCACCCCATCCAGAACCAAAGAAGACAACTTCCTGGAACCCGAGGAGCCATCAATCCACAGCCACTCTGTCTTACCAGGGTTCAGTTGAAGCCTGTTGTTCCCCATCCAGGCCCCCACAGCCCCCAGGCACCTGGAAAGGGTGGAGACCGCATCACTTACTTCACCCAGGATGGAGATATATAACTGAGTATCATCAGTATATTGATGATACCTCATCCTGTGGTAATGGATGATCTCACCCAGCAGTTTCATGTAGATGTTAAATAGGAGAGGAGAGAGTACCAAACCCTGTGGCACCCCACAAAGGAGGGGTCGAGGGCCATATCTCTCCTCTCCTATCACCACCAATTGGGAACAGCCCTGGAGGAAGGAGGTGAACCTGCACAAAACTACCCCACCCACCCCCAACCCCCTGAGCCGTCCCAGAAGGATACCGTGTTCGATGGTATTGGAAGCCACTGAGAGGTCAAGAAGAGCCAGGATGGATGCACTCCCTCCATCCCACTCCTGCCAGAGATCATCCATAAGTGCGACCAATGCAGTCTCCGTCCCATATCCTGGCCTGAAACCTGACTGAAAGGGGTCCAGATAATCCGTTTCCTCCAAAATTCTCTGGAGCTGCAATGCAACCACTTTCTCAACCACCTTTCCCAAAAAGGGAAGGTGGGAGATAGGGCGAAAATTGCCCAGTATAGTAGGGTCCAAGGATGGCTTCTTGAGGAGGGGGCATACCAGCGCCTCCTTATAGGCAGCCCCTCCCTCAAGGATGCATTAACCATCACCTGGACCCATCCACAAGTCACTTCCCTGGCTGATTTTATCAGCCAGGAAGGGCATGGGTCAAGCTGACATGTGGTTGCATTCACAGTCCGGAGAATCCTGTCCACTTCCTCAGGCCCAACAGCATCAAACCGTTCCCAGATAACAGGGTAAGTACATTCCCCTGGCATCTCCCCAGACTCCGCTTCACACTTAGAGTCCAACTTAGGATGAATCTGGGTGATTTTATCCTGCAGATGCTGTGAAAACGAACGGCCTTGTAGGTGGGTCCCTGGATCTACCTGACCCAGAAGAGATGGAGCAATCTTAAACAAGGCCGTCAGATGGCATTCTGCGGATGCAATAAGAGTGGAGAAATATTCACGTTTCACCACTCTTACCGCCACAAGGTAGGCCTTAATAGTGGCTCTAGCCTGTGTTCAGTCAGATTCAGTCTTCGTCTTCCTCCAGCAACACTCCAGAAGTCTCTTAACCCTCTTCAAAACCCTCAACTCCTTCGTAAACCACGGGGAGTGACGGGTCAAGCAAGGTAAGAGAGGACGTACAGGCGTGATCCTGTCCAAGGCTCCAGCCGCAGCCCTATTCCAGGCAGTGGCCAGGACCTCCGCTGGACCGTGCAGCAGGCCCTTGGGAATAACCCCCAGCTCCCTCTGAAACCCTACCAGGTCCATCAGTCACCAGGGGCGGACCAATCGAATGGGTCCAGCCTCCCTGCAGAGCAGGGTGGCACAATAAAATCTCAGGGTCACCAGGGTGTGGCTTGACCATGACAATGGGGACAGATCTAACTCTCCCCTCAGATCACATTGCCACTGCTCTGACAAGAAAACTAAGTCTGGGGTGTGACCACTGTCTCGAGTCGGGTCCCAGATAATCTGGGACAGGCCCATGGCTGCCATGGTAGCCATGAACTCCCGGGCCGTCTCCGAGGCACGTCCCAGGGATGGCAGATTGAAGTCCCCCAGAACCATAAGCCTGGGGAACTCCACTGCCAACCCCGAGACGGCCTCCAGCAGCTTGGGTAGGGAGGTTGCTACGCAGCAGGGAGGCTGGTACAGCAGCAACATGCCCAACTGTTCTTGGGATCCCAGCTTGAAAAACAGGGTCTCACAACTGGCCACTTGAGAGGCAGGGCCCCTGAAGGCCACTAGAGATTCTCTGATGACAACTGCCACCCTGCCTCCCCTGCCCTGGTGTCTCGGCTGGTGCCACACTTGAAACCCAGCCGGGCACATCTCGGAGAGGGCTACACCCCCTTCCGAGCCCAGCCAGGGTGCTTTGCGGCACCTTGATGATTATTCTTATTATTCTTAATTGTATCTGGTTTTGTTATACAGTACACTCTCAGTTAACCAGCACCCATAGGGACTGGTAGATGCTGGATAAATGTAGTTTCTGGTTGCTTGAGAGTTACTATTAAACCCTAATACTCACTAGATGGCAGCAAAGAGACACAGATTTTTTTGCTGGTTGCTTGAGAGTGCCGGGTTTTTTCCCATTCGATTATTGTGCCAGTTGCTTGAGAGTGCCAGTTGCTTGAGTTCCGGTTAACTGGTAGCCTACTGTATATTGGCTTTTCATTTATATGGTTTTTATATATTGTTTGTAGCCACCCAGAATTATTTGTCTAACATGGGTGGCCATATGCATTTTCTTTTTTAAAAAAGCTGCAGTGGTTGCAGGGCCGCAACTAGGGGGGGGCAACCGGGCCATGTGCTCTGGGCGCCACACTGGTGGGGTGCCAAAATGAGCGCAGGGGGGTGCCAAAATGAGTGCTGGGGGGGCACCAAAATGGGCGTGGAATCCATGTTTGCCCCGGGTGGCACAGACCCTAGCTGCGACCCTGAGTGGTTGTATGGATTTAGTGTTCTCTTTCTCTCTCTGATTTATGAGTATATATTTATTGTGTCTATGTATATTGTACACTTACATCTGCATCTCAAAATGGTTTTTACACAACTACTCAGCACTTAGAATTCACAGCTGGACGATAGCACAGGATAATTCAAAACAACACCAGCAACAATAAGTCATTCAAGCAATATCTACTTCCACTTTGCAGATGCAGATAGAGCAAACACTAAAAAGCCAACGCATCTCACACTTCCCATCACTTCTGCAAAATACAGCTGTAGGCTTCTACAGTTCAACCCCTTGGACAAGATGGAGGGTTCTAGCAGTTGAATACTTTATGCACTTGCCTTGTGTGAGTTTTGCACTGATATGAGAGAAATGCTATTACAATGACTTTTTTTTTTTCTTTTTCAGAACTATGATCAAACTCTGACAAAACCACGCGCACACGTACACACAGCTGTTTCTGCATTTGCAATAGCAGCTATTAAGACACATCAGAACTTTGTAACTGATGTAACTAATAACAGTTTGTCGTGGTATTTGTCTTTCATGTTGATATGTTTGCATTGATTTTAGGTTTGAATCATGTACAAAAGCCACATTAATTCAGGAAAATTTAATGGAGAAATGGTTATGGATTTAGAAATTATTACGACATGTCATCTGCAGTTGTTTAACAATCAAACTATTACATCTTCCTGGAGAATACCCAAGCTTCATTTGATCGATATTATTGTATTCCTTTCATTCATCTTCTTGATATTATTTTAGCATTCATCATGTTGTGCATACTTTTCAGAGGCAGTAGCCAGATTTTGGCATATTTTGCCTCATTAAATGTGGTTGATCTCTCCCCTTGCTGTTTTTGCCAGTTCAAGTCAGGTTTTAGTAGTTGTAGCAGATACTAATAAATTTTATTAACTTTATTGGGTCCACTCTGAATTGACTGAGGTTTTGTTATAAATTCCTTTAAGTGCTGATGCTATCTTGACTGTTTATAGTATTGTTTTTATGAAATTATATCTTTAATTCAATAAGCCAGATTGAATGAAGGACTCTACAGTTTTCAACAAGTTAATAAATAAACACACATTGTTTTACTGCTTTGCATTTTTACTAATAGCAGACCATTTAAGAATAATCTATTCAGCAAAGTAAGAAGGAAAGTCACTTATTTTTCCATTTTGAATGTTCACTGCTCATGCCATGTTTGAATCTTCTGTCAGACTTCCCCAATCAAAGCAAAGGGAAATAAATGCTCCATTTCAATAGAGACAATGATTCTGGCAGGAAATCTAGTAGACAGTCCTACCTTATCCAATGTCATCATTCAGGTTTATTTATTTATTTATTTATTGATTGATTGATTGATTGATTTAATTTTAATCCCATCTTTATTATTTTTACAAATAACTCAAGGTGGTGAACATACCCACCTCCCTCCTCCCATTTTCTCCACAACAGCAACCCTGTGAGGTGAGTTGGGCTGAGAGAAAGTGACTGGCCCAAGGTCACCCAGCCGGCTTTCAGGCCTAAGGTGGGACTAGAACTTTCAGTCATCTGGTTTCTAGCCTGTTGCCTTAACCACTAGACTAAACTGGCTCTCCATTTCATAATTTCATAATAATTTCATCTTTTCATAATAATTCATAATCTGATGAAGTAACTTCAAGATTGCAAGCTCCAATGGTTTTTCTTCAACCCAACTGTAGAGTTAACAAGATTTAAAAGGTCCCATTTTAGAAGTTCACCCATACCATAATAGGAACAAATGAAAACAGGGAGGGTAAAATGATATGTTCATGTCCACCCACCCTCTTTACACGTGCTATTCAAGATTCAGAAATCTTGAGAGAGCTAATGACTGATGATTACAAGGTTTTGGAAGGAAGGCAAAAGTGGACAAGGTTTGGTTCCCACTTTTGGGAAGCCCTGATAAAGATGTTGTCATCCTTCTAGTCAGGCTGTTCTTCCTGCTCATTCTCCACCTACTTACTACCCGGCAGACAACATGCATTGCCAATGCTGGGAGAGTAAGAAAAAAAAGCAAGAAAGATGGCTTTGTATTCTTATTGCTTGCATGCTTAGAGCAGACAGGTGAGCAAGAAGTGACAACAAGGAACAGGAGCATCTGGCCTAGGAAATCACTGGATTAAACAGTGGCCTGGCCATCATACTTCAGGGTGAATTTCTACAGATGCCCAATGATACCAGCAGTCAGTGGGGATATTTATCTAGAACTGAATGTCTAATGGGATACAAAGATACTTGGTATACTGATGGGGCAACAGCACTGTTTTGCTTCTTTTACAATTTCTTATATGAAACCATCCTGCTACCCTACTGTTTTGAAAAGTGACATAGATCAGGTAGGGGCCACATCTCAATCCAATAGCTACCCTGCTTACTCTTTGAAATGGCCGACCCTGAATATGGTAATATATCTCTTACAATAGAGGAACAAGGAGCAAGAATTGTCTTGAAGCATCTAGAACAGATTGCTTTTATTTTCATCTATTGTCTTCGGAAGCCAGAGAAAAGCAAAATAGTCATATTACTTAAAATGTCCATTACCTTCAAAGAAGTTTGTAAAAAGGCAGTGCAGATGAGTAATTGGAAAGGAGGGTATTTGAGTTATGCAGGGAGGCAGAGAACATTAAATGAATTGCAGAAAACCTGACTACAGATGGTTGAGGTGAACATGTTTATGAAAAAAAGATTCTCAGATTTGTTGTAAAACCTATCCCATGTCTACTGGAAATTTCTTTTGCTGGCACTTCTGACTCCTTAATGTTTCTTTTGATATAATTGACCCAAGCCCACAATAAACCATAACAATAAAGACTGAAATGTAGCTATGAAGGAGGATAGGGATAGAAAGTGAATGAGAAATACAGTTACATTGGGGGATGAAGTTGTGATCTATTACACCACACATATTTATCCATGGCAGATGATCAACTTAATGGCTATTAATTGTTATGTATTACACACAGTGGCAAAGTTATTGCAGAAAGAGCAGAAGCTAAAATGCTATTTGCATCTCAATGAAACAGGCTTTATGCTTGATGATTTCCCAACCAATTATGAAAATGAAATCGTGATATACTATGTAAGTTAAAGTTCTGAACCCATGCTGGTGAAAATAATACTTAGTCCCCTTGGACAGGAAGCATATGATTATGTATCTCTTTCATTTGCTTTGATGATACAAGAAATGCAGCTATTGGCTTAACATGTTTCCATGAGCATTCTGTACAACATAGTAAGGGGGCAGAACGAACAGTACTAACTCACTTTTTAAACTGCCTTCTGTAAGGGGGTGGGAGGAATCCCCAAACAAAGAAGTCACCTATTAAACACTTATTATTACAATCAAATAAGCTTATGCTGTGAACTGTCGGAATCCTTTTGGAGTTTTGATGATAGCTGCATGCCAGCCCAGTAGTATGGATGAGAACTCTCAGCTTGAAGGAGAAGGCATGTGGGCATTCAGAGCCTGTGAAGTATGTGCTGCAAAACAGTGGGAGAAACATAGACAGCAAAATTGTGTGGCTCTTGGGAGATAAGAGAAATTGTCAACAAGTTTGTTGGCAGAGTGCTCGGAAAGCCTTTGGCCCAGGAGAGATCGGAAAAGTCACACACCAGGCATTTCTATAGAAATAATTTTATTTACAGAAAGCAAACATATTTAAAAGCTTCTGCATTCTTGCAGGCTCTCAGTGAGAGCTGCTTAACTCTCTACATGCCTACACAGAAGGGAAACTGAAACTACAACAAGTCCAGGCAAGTTCTTCTCCCCCCCAGTGCAACAACTAACAACTGAAAAGGGGACAATTAAATTCAACCTCTTCACCCGGCCAAAATGATTAGTTACCACAGTAACCTTAATCTGTAGTAGAAAACAATATATTAACACTCCCCTTTTTATACTACAGAATAAGATGCAAACCAATTTTCTTTGACAACTCTGTATGTCTTTCCATTCACAATATTTTAACATTATCTCCCCTTTGGTTTAACAGAAAGCTACCATCCTTCTTCCTGTGTATTTCCAAACCTAGGCAATTTGTTACAGTTCCAAGGCTTTTTAATGTGAAATGGCTTTTCATGCAGGCTTCAAAATCAAGCCTGTTTTTTTCTGTTGGTGTGAACAGCAGCAAATCATCAACATAAATGCACAGATACATACAGACTTGTTTGTCTTTCTTCATATATACACATGGATCTGCTTTTCCTTCTTCAAAACCAAAATTCTGCAGTTTTTCATCTACTTTTTGGTTCCAGGATCTAGCAGCTTGTTTTAACCCATAGATTGACTTCTGCAGTTCACAGATTAGATTCTCCCCTTTTTCATAGCCAGGGGGTTGCTGCATGTATAATTTGTGGTTTAAATCACCATAGAGAAATGCAGTTTGAATGTCATAGTGGTGAACTGACATTCCTTTGAGTGCAGCAATTTTTAACAGTAATCTAATTGATTCACCTTTAGTAACTGGTGCAAAAGTCTTGTCAAAGTCTAAATCTTTCCTTTGAGTGAACCCTTTTGCAACTAACCTTGCTTTATATTTTTAGATTTTGCCATCAGCATCCCTTTTCAGTTTGAAAACCCACCTACAACCCAGACAGCGTTCATTGGGAGGTAGATTTACCAGTTTCCATGTTTTATTTTCTTTCAAGGATGCTAACTCCTGTTGCATGGCAGAATGCCAATTTTGTGCAATCTCAGGTGGTAAAGCATTCACTTGTTCTAAAGACTCAGGTTCTGTGAATATGTGAAAAGCCTTTACTGTTTCAGCCTGAAAACGTGATGGAGGAACACCTTTATTACTCCTCTGAGATCTGCAAGGTAATACAGGGCTTATATTTTGACTCCTATCACTTTCCTGAGAAGCATCTGTCTCATCAGAGAGATCTTCAGTTTGCTTTTTCTGGTTTAAGGTCCTCATCAGGCAAAAAATCACCATCAGCAAGTCCTTGCTGTTCTCTTGTGGTCAGATCAACTGGAGAGCTAGAATTTAATCTCCCCCAGTTCTGTTCAGCAAAAGAAGCACTTTTGCTAATTATTAATTTCTCTCCCATTATGAACCTGTAGCTCCTTTGGCTTTGTTCATAGCCAACAAAGATGGCTTTCTTTGTTGTGGGGCCTCCTTTCCTTCTCTGTTGTTTTGGAATATGAACCCAAGCAGTGCTACCAAACACTCTAAGATGGTTTACCTTTGGTTTCACACCATAAAACAAATGGAATGGAGTGTGCTGAATCACAGAGTTATACAATCTGTTTTGTACATAACAGGCAGTAGATATTGCCTCTCCCCAATACTTAAACAATAAATGTGAATCTTTAAGCATGCATTCCATTGCATTTTGCAAGGTTCTGCCCTTTCTTTCAGCAACACCATTTTGCTGAGGGTTGTAAGGGTTAGAAAGAATTTGTTCTATCCCCTTTTCCACTAGGAACCTTCTGAATTTGTGAGAAAGGTACTCTCCTCCTCTATCACATTGGAGTGCAGATACAGGCCTTGGGAATTTTCCATTTGCCCATGTCACAAAACCTTTAAATTTCTCAAATGCCTCATCTTTGTGTTTTAAGATGTAGATAAATGTGTATCTTGAGAAATCATCAGTGATGGTCATTGCATACCTTGCTTGTCCAAGACTTGGAGCAAAAGGACCAATAATATCAGAGTGTACAATTTCCAAAGGTCTAGTTGTAACTCTGTCACTGTGCTTACTCACAGGAGCTTTTAGTGTTTTGCATTCTTTGCAAACTACACAATCTAAGTATTTATCACAGGGGTTTATCTTTAGGTCAGCACACAGCTGTGGCATTTGTGCTATATACTTGAAATTAGCATGACCAAATCTCCTGTGCATCAGGTGTACACATTGGTCATGATATGGAGTGTTGCCAACTGCAGCCTTGCAGCTTGGCTTCCTTGCATTTTGCACAATGTACAAGGAGTCTTTTAATATACCAGTAGCACACAATTTTCCATTTTTATGTATCTCACAACCATTTTTCTTAAATGTTATGACATACCCTGTTGCAGCCAATTGTGCCACAGATAAAAGGTTTGATTGTAAATTTGGCACATACAACACACCTTTTACAGTTTCTCCCAAGCAGGATAAATACAAGTCACCTTGTCCCATAATTTTGGTCACAGACCCATCAGCCAAAGATACACTTTGTCTGTTTGTTTTAGACAGTGACACAAAAGAGCTTTTACAATTACATAGATGACAATTGGCCCCAGAATCTAACACCCATACATCAGAATTACCCTTCTCAGCAACCTGTGCAATTTGGGTTGTCTGAAGAGCCTTCTTCTGTGTTGCCCTTGTGTTCTTCTTCTCTGTCTTTCTACTCTTGGGTCTCAAGGCACAGCCTTTCTGCAAATGTCCAGCTGAATCACAAGTGAAGCATTGCTGGCTGGTTAGCACTGTGGCCTCAGCTTCCTTTCCCTTCTTTTCCCTTGTTTTCTGGTACTGCAGCTTTCCAGAAGAGATGGGGGGAGGGATCGTTCCTCTCTCTTCTCCCATTCAGCGAGTAAGCGCTGTGTAACATATGATGGGGTGAGGTCTGCTTCAAGCATAGCCTCCAGGGTACAAATCAGCGTGTCCCACGTTTCATTCAGTGAGGACAGGAGGATATAGGATTTTGTGAGAGGTGTAAATTCCATTTCTCTCTCCTGCAACTCAACAAACAGCTGCTGAACATAATGCAGGTGCTCAGGAAGGCTATCTCCTTCTGCAAGGTAGGTTTTGTACAGCTTTTTTGTCAGGGTAACTTTACTCCCTGCTGTTGCCTTTACATACAAGTCTCTCAAAGCACCCCAAAGTTGCTTTGCAGACTGCATACCTCGCACGTGGACTAGCTGATTGTCCTCAACTCCCAGGATAATGGTGGCTCTAGCCCGCTCATCCTGTCTCAGCCATTCAGCACTGGGATTTGGGGGGGGGGGGTTTGCTCACCAATTGGCAGCCAAAAATCTCTCTCCGAAGATATATCTCCATCTTCAGGGCCCAATTCAAATAGTTGGTCTCTGATAGGCGCTCCAGAGGCATTGCTGAGGGCTGGGAGGTAGCCATGGCTTCTTCCTTCTTTTGCAAGTCACCTCAGCTGGCTTCTGTGTCCTGTAGACCGGCAGTTGCTGGAAAATCTCCAGGCAGCTCCAAAGAAAATCTTCACAGGTCTTTGCTACCTGCCTTTAAATTGTGCATGAGGTGTGGAGCTGATCTCTCTATTCTCTCTGGGGTTTTACTGGGCTGCTTACTGGGTTTACTGGGCTGCTTACTGGGCCCATAACCTGTTTGTAGATTGCTAGGAAAGCCTTTGGCCCAGGAGAGATCAGAAAAGTCACACACCAGGCATTTCTATAAAAATAATTTTATTTACAGAAAGCAAAACATATTTAAAAGCTTCTGCATTCTTACAGTCTCTCAGTGAGAGCTGCTTAACTCTCTACATGCCTACACAGAAGGGAAACTGAAACTAAACAAGTCCAGGCAAGTTCTTCTCCCCCCCCAGTGCAACAATTAACAACTGAAAAGGGGACAATTAAATTCAACCTCTTCACCCGGCCAAAATGATTAGTTACCATAGTAACTTTAATCTGTAGTAGAAAACAATATATTAACAAAGTTGGTATTGGATGTGCACGTTCTACTGTTAATTGTGGGGATGCTGTAATTCTTAAACTCCACAGATGCCCTAAATTTTATTAGAAAAAGTATAAGTAAGGGTTTCTACATAGTCTGCACATGAAACAAAAAGTTTTATTTCTGTTTCACCAAGTGTCTCATACCTTGTATGAGAACTTGCCTTACAGAGAGAACCAGGAGCCACCAGTAGTACTGTGTGACCAAAATCTTTATCGCATAGCTTGGCTTCTTTTCAACTGAGACTCCTCACTATGAAGACAAGGTAGTTTTCCTGACTGAGGTGAAGAGGCAGTATGGTTTGCCACAAGGAGGCAGTCCATGTTGCCTCAAATGCTCAGGGGCACTTCTGGTTACTGGAGCTGCTGGAAGAACCATCAGAAGTAAGACAAAGCAAAACATCCCTGGCTGCTTTGCTGCATTTTTAGAAACAAGGGAGCTCTACTGCTTCATTGAGGACCTCCAAAGACCCTTCAAGGATAAAATGCTTCTATCAAAGCATTTTGAAGCAAAGGACTCCTTTGAAGCTTTGCACAGCTCTAGGAAATGGCAGAAATAGGAAGCAAGTTCAAAATTCTAGGAATATGCTTAGATGTACTTCTTAGATCAGATGAAGCTGACATAGACTGCAAACTGACATCCAAGGTTCATGAAGATTAAAAAAAAATCAGGTCTTCCCAGGTTGATCTGCTTCTTACTGATTTAACCAAAGGGTGCATATTGGATTCAGCCCAAGCCACAGTCATAAAGTGATATGGTAACTTAGCACGCTTTTCATTTATCAGCCAATTTGTTATTTTCTTACTCTCTTTCTGGGTTTTCATGAAGCTCCGTTCCCAATTTATTTCTCCAGAACTAAGCTGTGCTATGAAAGGTGGTGCTGCAGCAGCCAAGCTAAAAAAATAATTAATATTTAATTAAAAAGCAGTGGTGGATAAAGAAAGGGTATTGTACTCAGATCAGAATGACTTTTGTGATTAGGCCACCACGGACTGCCTCTGTCACAGCATCTTGCTGGGTTCCTTAGTTTTACAGCATAACCAAATTAATCATCTTTAATCTTGCAACCTAGCTATCTGAAATTAGACAATAACACAGCTGCTATTGCTGTAAATTTCGACACATTTTATCTCCAAACAACATTACGTTTATTTTTTAAAAAAGCACAGTTCTATAGTGATTTTTCTAAAATTAGGCATACTTCATTCTCTCATTCTCACAAATCCAGGGTGCCTGTAAATTTCATCCTATTATAGTGAAAAGCAGATGTGCTTTTTCTTGTATTATGCCATAGGAAAACTGAGGCTCTTTCCCCCAATATCTTTTTGCATCTGGGAATTAGCATTGAATGAGGTGATTACAGGCTGAGTAAAACCAGTTCCTTTTCTGTGGATTGGGCCCTGGAATTGGGTCTAGTGGGTGAGGGGGTAGTTAAACCCTTGCTTTATGTTGTTGTTGTTTATTCGTTTAGTCGCTTCCAACTCTTCGTGACCTCATGGACCAGCCCACGCCAGAGCTTCCTGTCGGTCGTCAACACCCCCAGCTCCCCCAGGGACGAGTCTGTCACCTCTAGAATATCATCCATCCACCTTGCCCTTGGTCGGCCCCTCTTCCTTTTGCCCTCCACTCTCCCGAGCATCAGCATCTTCTCCAGGGTGTCCTGTCTTCAAGAAATGTTCTCTTAATTCGGTCTCAGTTTGTATTTGAATAAAACTTTTAGGACCAGATTTGCTTTTTAGGACCAAATTTTCACAAAGCAATATCCATAAACAGAATAATACAAGTTAAATAATAGGAAATATCTGTATCTTTGCTAAGATAACATTATTTATGTTTTAGATTAATATCTTGTTTTTATGTCTATACAACATTCAGGGCAGAAAATCTTTATGAATTGCAAAAGCTATTAACAGTTTTAAGGATAAGACTTTTTTTTTTTCAGCACACTATTCCTGTAGTCAGAGAGCTAGGTATAAGTCAACCAGAAGGAAATTTCATATTGTACAGCCACCACTGAGAAGGCCCTCTTTTCTACACTTCTCAGTGTAACTGATTTTAGCAGTATACATAACCACCGACTCTGAAACTGATCTCAATGTACAGACTGGACATTGCTTAACATGTAAAACATATTTTGTTTCAAACTTTGAACAAAACAGCCCCACTTAAAATGTTTTATCAGAATGTTTCAAATTGAGATGTTCTGAGTTTTGTTACACTGGAATGCAGTGAAGTAGTCCATATTTCACCAAAAAACAAACTTTAAATGTTTCAAGTATCCTATCCACAGGAAACAAGGACAACTTGGTATGAACTGCTTGTCCCCCCCCCCTTTTTTTTTCACCAAATAATATAAGAGTAGATAGGATGGCAGGTCTTGCTGGCTGCTACCAGTCAGCTTGCATAAAAATCAGTCAAAGAGATTATTTTTTGTTAATAAATTTTATTAAGTTTCAAGAGAAGAATAAAAACCCTCTCCCCCTTAAAATTCTCCAACTCCACTATCTGATCTTCATCCAGCATCTCAACAGAAATCCTGATCTCACTCTTAGAAGAAACATTTCTATCACTGTTAAATTCCTCAGTTTCATCCACTACATCCCCAAGCAGTTAACACATTTTAGACCTCATATTTTCCATGATGTCCTGAATGTCTTACTTATTTATTATTCAAATTTTGCTACTGCCCATCTCCCCCAAAAGAGGGACTCTTACATAAAAGCTTGATAGGAGTCAGAAAGAATCTGTTTAAAATCTTGGTGGATGTCAGAAAGAATCTGTTTGAAATCCTCCATGTCTCACGCAGTAGATTATGGTGCCCCCTAGGAGCTTAACCAGTGAAAGTCAGAGCTGTGGAAAAGTTCCAGAGCATGTTTACACAAAGTGAAAGTGAGAAAGGCAGATAGTTCCCAAGGGAAAGTAAAAACAGAAAGCCGATTCAACTTGAGGGAAAATGCTAATATCTTCAAATTTAATACAAAAATAATAACAGGAAGACAATTGTTTACTCTCAATCCTCAGTCCTCCTTTGGAAGGAAAACAGAATCCAAAACTTAAAAAAAAAAAATTTAAGTAATCCCAAAAATAATGATAAGCACCTTCCTCGCTGTAGAAAGCCTCTCTTGGGGTACATATACTTAAATATATATATATGATTGGTGATTTAGAAATGGAGTGGCCAATCTTAGTGTCCCTTTAAGGCTACAACACAGCTTGGAAAGTGATGACATCCCTGCCTCCCAGCTAGCTCTTACCAGTCGAACATGAATGCTGTTTGCGATCTTCTGGCTGCAAGCAGCAGTCCAGAGGACAGATGGGGTGATTCCAGGTGTTCTCCTTTATCCAGAGAACATTTTTGGGGTTCAGGAGAACCTGCCTGAGCCCGAAAAAAATTGCCATGTTGTCAGCTCCGCCCGCTGAGCTCATGGGCACAGCCATTCAGTCCACCTTCACCACCGGAAGCCCAAAGAGAAAAAGACTTTTCTTTCATGGTTTCATGATATTTTTTAAAGAGATTATTTTTAAAATATTGTGAAACCATGAAAGAAAAGTCTCCTTAGAAATTATGGAAACAAATTGTTCTCTGTGCAGGTAGTGAGGCATCCTTACCCTAGAAAAATACTACCTGAAAGAAATATGAAGAGATTATTAGGCTCTGTGTTCTTTTAAAAAGAGCATACTAATTGGTCACATTTCTTTCAATTTTCTTGAGGACACATTGCCTGAATGTGCAACAGCTGGAGACAAAATGAAATATAAATGGGGTTTGTTTCATTTTTTAAAAAAATTGCCCCATTTCCCCTATTTAAATATAAGTTACCTTGCAAATGATAGTTAGTGGCATAGGCTGTCTGACATCCCAGTTCTCTGAAGATTCAACAGCAGATTTAGCATGATTTTTGTAAGGGGCTGGTTCTGAAGAAGTGGAGGGGGAGAAGGCTGAAGGCGGCTGCTGCGTGCTTTAGTGAATGGACAATAGGAAGACAATAGGTGTTGCCGCCCTGTCCTCTCAGGTTCCACAAGATCTCCCTTCATTGCTTTGCTAAACATTCAATTTATAACCAAAAAAGAGCTATTATAAGTCTTGGCCATCCTTTTATTCTTGAAATGTTCCTGTGCAGTAGGCCAAACCCACAGCAAGGTTAAGCAAGTCTTGGCAGCAAAGTGCATCATAGACTGCATCCATAAGACACAAAAGGGTGTGTTAAGAACCAAGGAAATATTTCACTTATACCATACAAAACAGTGCCACTTGAAATAGGTATACTTTGCTGTATTTGCTTTGAAATACATAAACATACTAAGTGGCTGTTTTGAAACGGAAATGGTTCATCATCAAACTGCCTTGTACACCCCTCATGACAATAAAATTTCTTATGACAAGAAGAATCAGAATGTTTAAAGTACCAGTCTTTCTAGTGGCAATGTATGGGTGTGAAAACTGAAGATTGAGAAAGAGCAAAAGAAATGTCTTTAAACCTTGACGATGTTTCCTGAAATTACTGTGGACTGGAAGAAGACCCAGTCCATCAGTCATGGATGAAATAAAGGCTGACTGCTCTCTTAAGATTATGATCAGAAAACAGAAACACTTATACTTTGGGCATGTGATGCAAGGAGAAAATCAACTAGAAAAAATGACTTCACTTTGTAAAATTGACAGAAACAGAAGAAATAACATTAGATATGGTGGATTAACAGAATCAAGGAGATCACTGGGAGACAGCAGAAAAAGCTCCAGCTTGTCATTGGATTGTTCCTGAGATGCAGGGTATTTGTCCATATAGTTGCCAGGAGCTGAGCCAAAACTTCATGGCACTTCACTAACTGATAACTCTCTCTTATTCTGTGTCCCTCCTAGTGTGTGTGTCTGTGTGTCTGTGTCTGTGTGTCTGTGTGTATATTCCTGTGTCTGACTGACAGGTATGATTAGCATGTAGAGATTGTGAGGGTAGGATGCTTTCTGAAAGGGTGAGAGGTGTGTTTCCTTTCTAGAGATTTATCTTAGGAGGCTTGTAGGAATTCTAGGTTCCAGGTTGTAAACAGGCAGGCTCAGAGACATTGTTTCTTCAAGACAAGGATGACATCTCAGCTCTAGCTAATGCAACCAAGATGGCTTATGAGTTGTTCTTTTAGTGTGCCTCATGTCTGGCCCAACTTAGAAAGCCTGATTAATAGTCTTTTTCTAATACATATCCTGACAGCATGAACTCTCAAAAGGTATATATAATTGATATGGTGGAGGGTTATTCTTGCAGCCACAACTGTTTCTCTGGTTGAGTAGCATTACGTATAGATTAATATTATGAGGTGGGATAAATGGGAAGTATTGCTATTCAGAGCATTAATGTAGTTTATCTCAATTCATTCTCCTTCTTTAATTGTTCCTCCAATTACTGTTCCTTCTCTCAGACTTTTTGGTCCATTCTACCATTTAATCTAGTTGGTTGTTAAAATAAGATTAGAAAACTTGCTGGATTAGGACAAAAGTCTATCTAGTCTAATACTCTGTTTCCCTTGGTGGTTGACCAGATGTCCAGTGGGAATTCCTACTGCAGAACATGATTTTGTTTGCACATATCCATGACAGAACTCCATAATAACAACATAGCTTATCTTTTGAGATTAGACACTAGCATAAGGAAGCAAGCACTGAGAAAACAAAGGAAAATGTCCATTGAGAAATACAGAATCAAGCAAAAATATGTCCATAGAGGGCAGAGAAGTTTACATGTAAACCAAAAGGGTGGTAGTTGGTTTTCTGTTTTTGTTTTTGCATTCAATAGTACCTTGCAATCTTCCATGCATTTTACTCACAGAAGGAAACAAAGAGAGAACATTTTTAAGCCCTCCCATGCCAGCAGCAATGTCTTCCTTGCCATCCAAAGAAGATCCTCAAAATCAGTTTTAGATTAAACACAAGAACCTGCCATTAGACAGGAAAGTTATCAGACCCACCTAACACATAAGGAAACACTTTATTCATGTCCACTGAATTCTCTGCATCCTGACTTGTGAGCAAATTTTGATATTTTATTGGCAGGAGAAGTTCTGCTGCAGGTTAGTATTCAGCATCTCTTCTTGTTCATCACTGCAAATTTTAGCTACGTATTCTCTCTCCTGAGGCTCCTGTTGCATAGGAGGAACCTATTCCTGTTGCAATGGGAAACCTATTCAAATTGCTGGAAGTGTTAGGATATATCTCCATTTATTTCCTGCTGATATGATACAGGAAGTGATAAGTAATACTTCAGCAAAGCAAATTTCCTGTGCCTTCTGACCGAGCGAATAGAAGCCAAGGCAATCAGAAGACAACTTTACCCTGTTATTTAACTTCAGCTTTGGTGTTTAGGTAGATTTATACATTTCTTTTAATAAATGCATGAATTGCTGTTGTATTTGATTACTCTGCTCTCTTCAGCTTAGAGAAACAGCACTTGATCAGAGTATATAAAATGATCAAACTATTCATGGTATATAGAAACATGAAATAAGTGTTTTTCCCCAGGGACATAAAATTAAGTTGTTGATGGAAGATACAGGATAAATGAAAGAAAGTACTTTTGCACATATTGCATAATCAAGCTAGATAATTTGTTACTGGTCATACATTATCTCCATATCAAATGGGTTATGTTTCTGAACACCAGCTGCTGGAGAAGCAAGTGGGGAGATACTATAACACTCGGAAACCTCTGGTTAGCCACTATGGAATAATATGGCAGACAAAGTAGCCCCAGTATTGGCTTAGGTGTTGGCTTCACCCCAAAGCCAGTGCGGTTTTATAAATTGAGGGTCAAATTAGGATTGGAAAGCACTGCACCCAACTATCAAACTTGGCAACTGAGGTGAAGTCACCCAAGGCCTTTCAGCTCAATCTGCCTCATAGAGTTGATGTTGTGGGGGCAGACAGACGATAAATTTATTTGTAATTGCTGTAAAGAAGATCAGAAGCCATTACTTTTGCTTTCACTTTTGCATTGCATTTACTTCTACTTTTATTTAACCATTCAGCACTTTGCTTTACTCTTTTCTCTTTTCCTTGAATTTGTATCTTTTTACTACCGTATAAAATTCTTCAATAAAAATTAATAATAATAATAATAATTTTAAAAAGAGTTGATGTTGTGTGGATAAAGTTGGAGGAAGGAGTACTATAAACTTCCTTAAATCCCTAAAGGAAAAGTGGGAACAATAAAATAAAAATGAGGTCTGATCTCTTTTTCCCGCTTCTGAAGAAAATAGAAAAACACAAGTGCAATTTTAAGAATGTCCCAAGCAACTAGCATCTGTGAAAATATGTAAGTAAAAGGGAAAGAAATAAGAAAGCAAGCTGGAAGAAGTTATATTCCCACTTTGTTAGTGAAACTATCATTTTTCCTTAGTTGAATAGCAGGAATGAAATTCAGAAACCAAAGTGTAGTCTTCTCCCACAGTCCAGAATTATATTTAAAAACAGATGTGTATTTGAAGTACATTAATATCCAGATGAATGGGAAATGAATATAAGATGCTGGATCAAGGATTGCTGCCACAATCAATATTGGAGTATTGCAATCTCATCAGTTTGCAAAAATGTCAAGATGCAGTAGGGTAGGACACATAGAACAGAGTTATAAAATACAAACAAACCAAAGCTGACAGAAGTGAAAACTTCTGAGAAGGGAGATTTTGGTAATTATTGTAAAATACTTCATGAAGTTTCACTCCAAAGTGCAGCCACAGCAAAAAAAATGTATAAGTTTTATTGTTACACAAAATACTGTATCAATCAAAGTAGGAATGTTTTCCTGCATTATAAGGCACTGTTCAGAACTAACTTGAAATAATTTATATGGCACTATATTCTGATTTCCTAAGATGCAAGTACTCCGAGTATTCCTAGAATGGCTCAGCCCAGCAGAAAATAGAGAACCAATGTCATCAGGGTTCTCAGGATCTAAAGAAGCTTTGTTCATTCTTCTAACAAAAGAGAACATCAGGGAGAAAATCAAAGATCTAATAAACATGATGATATCTGAAGAGATGTCCTTATATGCAAACATTCCCAGGCTATTGAGGCCACATGGAAGTTCACCAGATCTTTGCTCCAGGTTCCCTAGAATGGAGTCAATATTCTTGCTAAGAATAGCAAGGTAAGATTTTGCAATGGCACACTCTAGATCAGTGTTTTTCACCTTAGCAACTTTAAGATATGTGGACTTCAACTCCCAGAATTCCCCAGCCAGACACACTTCTTTTGCAGAGAGTGAATCAGGGGCAAGTGGCCCTATTGTTCTTGATAAAATTAATCCTTCAGTAGTGAAGCTCTGAACTAAGGCAAGAGATTTCTACTTCTGCTTCTCAAAGGAGACTTTAAAGGATGATAAAGTAAAGAATTTCTGTAATGCTCACATATTTATTTATAGATCACTGGTTTTACTGGGCTTATATGCCACTGCAATCATTCCAGACTCTAAGTAACTTATATATCTATTCTGTAAATAAGAATTAAAAATTACACATGATATTAAGATGAAAAGTACACCACCATGCCAAGGCAGTATCATCTCTGTTTAAAGTTTGTTCTAGCATAGGGTACAAAGGAAAGATCATTATAGCTCTTTTTGTCAAAGTTATGAACATGGGTCAAAATCTCTGACCAAAAACAAATGTGGACAGATTCTGGTTGAAATTGAACTGCCTCCTTTAAACTAGATATTTATTTTGGCCAAGCAAACTGCTAAATAGATCTTGATCCTCAGTACACAGATTGCAGTCAGCAAGCACTGTCCAGATTTCTTAAGATCATGCATTTCTGTGTTATTTGCCAATATTTTTTTTAATGCTCGTTTCCTACAAGCTCATGCATGGGATTTGAATATGCAGCTGAAATTTGACTCATATTTGACTCATATATTATAACCCATGATATAAGTTGCTGGCAGAAATGTGAACAATAGGTCATAATATTCCTCCAGAGTGTAATATCTAGCTTTAGCTAGACCAATAAGAGTCTCAACAAGTGTCTTGCCTTGCTGATGCCTTTTTTAAATTGAGAATTCTGGGTTGTTAGTTGTGCAGCTGAGGGCTCTGTATGGTGAGAGCAGGCCGTTTTCCTTTTTAACAGAGTTACCCAATTCTTTATGCATCAGTCATTTTTAATCCTGAAAAGAAAACCTGGTTGTGTTTTTGTGCTTCAGTCCAGGCTGAAATGTTGAGGTAGTGGATATTCACCAAGAAGGAACAAATTGATCAAAATCTCACTGTTTTACCATCAGCATTTACAGAATAGTATTTCAATTCCACCTTTTTTCCTGTATTGATTTTTCATTTTTTTACCATTTATTTTTGTAATATCTCATTGCATAAAGAGATGTTTTATTAATCTTCTCTTATTTTGTGTAATCATTAAAAATTGCTTGAGAACTTTTTATGCAAACCCATCCTTTTCATTCTCTACATTTCCCAGATGAACGCTCTTAAAATGGAAATTTCCAGATTGCAGGTTTTCTTTTTCGGCATTAACTACTATTGTTTGCATCCCATTTTCAGTACTGTGTCTTTCCTGGTGGGTTTTATTTATTTATTTATTTATCCAATTTGTATGGCTGTCCATCTCAACAAGTGACTCTGGGTGGGGAACAGAATTAAAATTAAATTAAAACAATAACAAACATTATAAAAATTAAAAAATACAGGCAGCTGAGAAACAACAACCCAAATCACTGACACAACCAAGAAGTGGGTCCCTGCACACACTCAGGGCCCCAGGCACAGGCACAGAACCTGGTCTTTAGGGCCTTATGAAAGGCCAGCAGGGTCGGGGCCATCCTCAGCTCCCGAGGGAGAATGTTCCATAAGGTGGGTGCTACAGCAGAGAAGGCACATCTTCTAGGCCCTGCCAACCAGCATTCTTTGGCTGACAGGACCCAAAGCATGCCCATCCTGCTTGACTGGATCGGACAGGTAGAAAAAACTGAGGAGAGATGTGGTCCCCCAAGTAAACCAGTCCTAAGCCATGCAGGGCTTTAAAGGTGACAACCAGCACTTTGAACTGTACCCAGAAGCACACTGGAAACCAGTGCAGCTCACAGAATAGTGGTGTTACATGCACCAAGTAACCAGCACCATTTACTACCCAGGCAGCTGCATTCTGCACCAACTGAAGCTTCCAAACGCTCTTCAAGGGCAGCCCCATGTGGAGTGTGTTGCAGTAATCCAGATGAGACAGTCACAAGGGCATGAGTGACAATGAGCAGGGCCTCCTGGTCCAGGAATAGGCACAGCTGGTGCACAACATGAAGGTGCACAAGGGCCCTCCTAGCCATGCCTGCCACATGTCCTTTGAGCAGGAGCCATGAGTCCAGGAGGACCTCCAAATGACACATTGGGTCTGTCTGAGACAGTGCCATCCCATCCAAGAGCAATGATGGATGGTTCCCAGCACCAGAAGGTCCAAACACCCAAAGCCACTCAGACTTGCTTGAGTTGAACCGAAGCCTGTGGCCCCCCATCCAGGCAATCCCCATTTTTTTTTTATGGTGTGTGTGATCTTTTTGATCAGCAGAAGGCAATATTAACAGATTTTGATGCTAGCTTTTGTTTCCTTGTGAAGTTCAGTAGACTGTCTCAGTTTGTTTCCAGCAGAATTGGTGGCAGGACTATTTTATATCGCTAGTCCTTAGCAGATATGAAAGCAATGCTTTGGAGAACTAAGCAGCTGCCTTGAACTGCTTTTAACCAATTGGTGGTTCTGGCTCATGAGATGGGAATTCTGTAAGCTCCTATCATCAGGTATAGTATCCAGACATTTTATTCTCTGTCAGGCTCTTCTTCAATTGCCTTTGATTTTTCCAACCACCATCATCTTCTTCAATGACATTTGCCTTCACATTATACATCCAGAATAACTAAGATTCAAGTTCATTATTATTACTTCCACTGAGCACTCCAGTTTTCCTTCAGCTAGTACTGAATGATTTTTCTTCTTGTGGTCCAAGGTATTCTGAACAATATTCTCCTGCACTACAATTCAAAGGCATCAATTTGTTCAGCCTTTCAGATGATCTAGCTTTCACTGCCATATGTTTCGACTAGGAAAGGTATAACCTTGATAATAGCTACCTTTGTAGTCAAACTGATGTGTCTTCACTTTAATATTTTATCTAGAACTATTGTAGTCTCTTCCCCACAGCAGACATCTCTTTATTTCATAGGTGCGATCACCTCCCCTGTGACTGTTTGAGCCTCGGGATCCTAGTTACTGCTTCAACTTCTTCTCTGCCTGTTTGCATTAGTTTGACACTGGCAGATATAATACAATTATCTGTTCTATTTATTATTTTTAAATAATTTGTTCCCTATATAGAAGGAAGACATGTCCATGACAGCCTAAATGTTTTATTATCTGAAGGCAAGGGAAAGTATACAAATGTGTCAAAAAGGTAATGGCACACAGGGAAACACAATCATAATGTGCACCATAAAGCTAGCTAAATTGGACCAAGGAGATCTCTTTTTTGGTTAAAATTATTACTATAGCTGGATTTCACCAGGCTACCCTTAAATGGGAAAAAAAAGGAGGCAGTGAGAAGAAATCCAACTAGAGAAACATGGAACGGAAACTTAATAGCTTTAATAGGGATCTGAATAAAGAGGATTAGTTTAAACAAGTCAGAAAGTGAAACAATGCAGCACAGGGACCAAGGAAGAATCAATATTATTCAAGGCAATCAACTGTATAATGGGGAACCATGGATAGTTAGCTTTGGGAGCAAAAGAACTGGCGTTAGATTGAATAAAGTTCTTTCTGTCACCCTACAATACACTTGAATTGGCATCAATAATTTGCACTAAACTTTCCTGACGTTCTAGCAGCTAATGTGGAGAATTCTAGTATTTGCAAATATATTTGGAGGAATGGTCATGGTTTGGAAGGTATTTAATATGCAAATTTTGTCTGAATAAGGAAATATGTCTCTCTCGTAAAGCCTAAGTCTATGATTTCTCTCCACTTCATATCATGTAGCTGACATTTATGCTGCCTATTTGAAGGCATGAAATGTGAGGACTTTGCCCATTGGAGCAGTCCTCATTCATCCTGGGAATGATATTTTCATCATCATGCCATATCATAACCATGAGATATCCAAGCCTCATACTACTCCATGGTTATGTTTAGAATTTGTAAGTCTGTGGCAAGACAGAGGAGCCAAAAGAAGAAAACATGAAGTTATTTATTTATTTGTTTGTTTGAAAATTTATTAGCTGCCCAACTCCAATGAACTCTGGGTGACATACAAAACTAGAAAAAAACATAGAAACAGATAAAGACATCAACTTCAGCAAAGGATCGTTACCTTGTCGTGGTGCTGGAGCTTGAGCACCTCAGTGATGCCATGAGCTAAACCGTGAAGGGCCACCCAAGACGGGAAGGTCATGACAGAGAGGTCAGACTAAATGCGATCCCTGGGGAAGGTAATGGCAACCCACCCCAGTATTCTTGCCGTGAAAACTAAATGGATCAGTACAACCAGAGATATGTCGGTATACCATCGGAAGATGAGACCCCCAGGTCGGAAGATGGTCAAAATGCTACTGGGGAGGAACAGAGGATGAGTTCAACTAGCCCCAGTCATGATGACGCAGCTAGCTCAAAGCCAAAAGGACGGCTAGCGGCCGATGGTGCTGGTGGTGAACAGCAAATCCAATGTTATAAGGATCAACACACCATTGGAACCTGGAATGTAAGATCTATGAGCCAGGGCAAATTGGATGTGGTTATTGGTGAGATGTCAAGATTAAAGATAGACATTCTGGGCGTCAGTGAACTGAAATGGACTGGAATGGGCCACTTCACATCAAATGACCACCAGATCTACTACTGCGGACAAGAGGACCACAGAAGAAATGGAGTAGCCTTCATAATTAATAGTAAAGTGGCTAAAGCAGTGCTTGGATACAACCCAAAAAACGACAGAATGATCTCAATTCGAATTCAGGGCAAGCCATCTAACATCACAGTGATCCAAATATACGCCCCAACCACAAATGCTGAAGAAGCTGAAGTAGAGCAGTTCTATGAGGATCTGCAGCACCTACTGGACAACACGCCTAAAAGAGATGTTATTTTCATCACAGGAGACTGGAATGCTAAGGTGGGCAGTCAAATGACACCTCGAATTACAGGTAAGTATGGCCTGGGAGAACAAAACGAAGCAGGACATAGGCTGATAGAATTTTGCCAAGACAATTCACTCTGCATAACAAACACTCTCTTCCAACAACCTAAGAGACGGCTTTATACATGGACTTCACCAGATGGACAACACCGAAATCAGATTGATTACATCCTTTGCAGCCAAAGGTGGCGGACATCTGTACAGTCGGTAAAAACAAGGCCTGGAGCTGACTGTAGTTCAGATCACGAACTTCTTCTTGCACAATTTAGGATCAGACTAAAGAGATTAGGGAAGACCCACAGATCAGCTAGATATGAGCTCACTAATATTCCTAAGGAATATGCAGTGGAGGTGAAGAATCGATTTAAGGGACTGGACTTAGTAGATAGGGTCCCGGAAGAACTCTGGACAGAAGTTGGCAGCATTGTTCAGGAGGCGGCAACAAAATACATCCGAAAGAAAGACAAAACCAAGAAGGCAAAATGGCTGTCTGCTGAGACACTAGAAGTAGCCCAAGAAAGAAGGAAAGCAAAAGGCAACAGTGATAGGGGGAGATATGCCCAATTAAATGCAAAATTCCAGAGGTTAGCCAGAAGAGATAAGGAATTATTTTTAAACAAGCAATGCGCGGAAGTGGAAGAAGACAATAGAATAGGAAGGACAAGAGACCTCTTCCAGAAAATTAGAAACATTGGAGGTAAATTCCAGGCAAAAATGGGTATGATCAAAAACAAAGATGGCAAGGACCTAACAGAAGAAGAAGAGATCAAGAAAAGGTGGCAAGAATATACAGAAGACCTGTATAGGAAGGATAACAATATCGGGGATAGCTTTGACGGTGTGGTCGGTGAGCTAGAGCCAGACATCCTGAAGAGTGAGGTTGAGTGGGCCTTAAGAAGCATTGCTAATAACAAGGCAACAGGAGACGATGGCATCCCAGCTGAACTGTTCAAAATCTTGCAAGATGATGCTGTCAAGGTAATGCATGCTATATGCCAGCAAATTTGGAAAACACAAGAATGGCCATCAGACTGGAAAAAATCAACTTATATCCCCATACCAAAAAAGGGAAACACTAAAGAATGTTCAAACTATCGAACAGTGGCACTCATTTCACATGCCAGTAAGGTAATGCTCAAGATCCTGCAAGGTAGACTTCAGCAGTTCATGGAGCGAGAATTGCCAGATGTACAAGCTGGGTTTAGAAAAAGCAGAGGAACTAGAGACCAAATTGCCAATATCCGATGGATAATGGAAAAAGCCAGGGAGTTTCAGAAAAACATCTATTTCTGTTTTATTGACTATTCTAAAGCCTTTGACTGTGTGGACCATAACAAATTGTGGCAAGTTCTTAGTGGTATGGGGATACCAAGTCATCTTGTATGCCTCCTGAAGAATCTGTATAACGACCAAGTAGCAACAGTAAGAACAGACCACGGAACAACGGACTGGTTTAAGATTGGGAAAGGAGTACGGCAGGGCTGTATACTCTCACCCTACCTATTCAACTTGTATGCAGAACACATCATGTGACAAGCTGGGCTTGAGGAATCCAAGGCTGGAGTTAAAATCTCTGGAAGAAACATTAACAGTCTCAGATATGCAAATGATACCACTTTGATGGCTGAAAGCGAAGAGGAACTGAGGAGCCTTATGATGAAGGTGAAAGAAGAAAGTGCAAAAGCTGGCTTGCAGCTAAACCTCAAAAAAACCAAGATTATGGCAACCAGCTTGATTGATAACTGGCAAATAGAGGGAGAAAATGTAGAAGCAGTGAAAGACTTTGTATTCCTAGGTGCAAAGATTACTGCAGATGCTGACTGCAGTCAGGAAATCAGAAGACGCTTAATCCTTGGAAGAAGAGCAATGACAAATCTCGATAAAATAGTTAAGAGCAGAGACATCACACTGACAACAAAGGCCCGCATAGTTAAAGCAATGGTGTTCCCTGTAGTAACATATGGCTGCGAGAGCTGGACCATAAGGAAGGCTGAGCGAAGGAAGATCGATGCTTTTGAACTGTGGTTGTCATGAGTGCCGTTGAGCTGAAGTCATCAGCGCAATGGCACACCTGACAATAGCAAGGAAACAGGAGAAGGGGCTCAAGATAAGTAGCCATCAACTCACAACGACTAACGGCCAACAGACAATAACTAAACGGATCACGGAGCACACCCAAGCCATCAGCGCCAATACAACGGAGATCGCCCAGCTGACAGCAATCACCGGATGAATAGAAAACCCGATGATGGGCGATCCCGGAACACCAGCGGGGCCTCACAACCCCTCACCCACCGGCAGGGCAACGTATTGGACAAAGGGGGGTGACGTGACCGCGAGTGAGGGGGCGCTGACCGGCGCGGGGTATTTAAACCCCGCACCGGCGCGCTCCTGTCACTCTCAGCTTTTTTCTTCCGACGCTGTAACTGCGCTGTGAATAAATCAGAGCCTGATCCATCGAACCAGTGTCTGAGCCTTATTCAGAGGCAGGCAGCGCATGACAGTGGTGTTGGAGGAAAATTCTGAGAGTGCCTTGGACTGCAAGAAGATCCAACCAGTCCATCCTCCAGGAAATAAAGCCAGACTGCTCACTTGAGGGAATGATATTAAAGGCAAAACTGAAATACTTTGGCCACATAATGAGAAGACAGGACACCCTGGAGAAGATGCTGATGCTAGGGAAAGTGGAAGGCAAAAGGAAGAGGGGCCGACCAAGGGCAAGATGGATGGATGATATTCTAGAGGTGACGGACTCGTCCCTGGGGGAGCTGGGGGTGTTGACGACCGACAGGAAGCTCTGGCGTGGGCTGGTCCATGAAGTCATGAAGAGTCGGAAGCGACTAAACGAATAAACAACAACAAAGACATCAAATCAGACAGACAGTCCAGGCTAAAATAATCTTACAGACAGCAAAATCAAACAAAACAAAACAGGGGTCCTAGACAAATAATAAAACATTAACCCCAGGCCTGGAACCAAAACCAGAGTGGTGACATTACATTAGTGCTGATTTTATGAATTGTAAGAAGTGTAGAGGATCTGAGAAGAGTTTAGTGGCATTTTGGATAGCCCAATTCTTGAACTGCGGTGCCTCCAGATTAATAAGGGACTACATTCATTTCAAAGAAACTGTAGCAGGATTAGCTAGCACAGCCAAACTGTTACTCAGACCAGTCACTTATATTTGATTTATCTAAAAAGAAAGACAAAACCCTGGGCCATCTCATCAAGTAATAAACAGCTCCCCATCCAAAACCGATATAACTTTTACCTGCCCTTGCAGAATTCATGTATCATGCCTACCTTCAAGGAAGTGGAATTCTGTTTGGCTCTAGCTTGGTCCATTCATACTGCCAGATGGAGCAAAGAAGGGTAACTAGGTCTTGGATTTCAAAACAAACAAACATAAGATGACCTAACTGGTGAATGTAAAAATGTCTCTACATTTTATCTTCAATTGATGTATTTTTAGATTATCTTCATCAAACCAAAACAATCCAAATACAGTTTGGGTCATATAGCTCAATACTTCCAGTTTATTTGGGGATGATTTCATGCTAATGTAGATGATGTATGAAAGACTGTGTGGAGGAAACATTCCTTCTTACTATAGGAAGGAAATTTTCTGTTGCATACGATTATTAGTTTCTTTCCCTTCCTTTGGTTAAATACTGAAACCTAAAATTGTTTCCTTTTTTTTTTACTACAGACCTTTCCACCTAGCAGTTGATGCCAAATAACTTCCTTTTTCCAACATCACCACTCCATAAAATGTATTTTTTTCACCCACTAGAATAACAACGAGAACCATGACTGGTTGGAAGAGTCACAGATTTTATTAGGTGTCACCAATTTATTTTATTAAAATTGTAAAGAAGCTGTAGTGAGCAATCACAAAAGGAAAAAGGCTGAGCCTCTCATGCAATTTGGATAGCTGATAGCCACAAGCATCTCTTGAGGGCAATTCCACTCTGGTTCTAGGAAGTGAGTTGGTTATGTCCTAGATTGTTTCATATCATTGCCTCCCTGCTTACTCTTCTCTGGCCCCGTGTAAAGTGCTTGTTGAGTAGAAATTGCCAAAGTCCAAGAATGGCTTCTGCTCCATCTCCCAAATCTGTTGTCAGAGATGACTCTCACCCTCAAGTGTCCCAGGGCCCCTACCAAATAAATAAAAACTAGTGTGCCCAGGTTGCCCACCACAGTGTGAGACCAATCTAGGCTTGGTCACCCTCACCTCAGAATCTGAAGATCAATGCAGATCCCTAAGATATAAAAGATTGTGACCAAATATTTGTAGTGGATACTTCTGTTAGTAATCAAATAGAACTACAAACAAGTGCACAACTTAAAATGGTTGTGTTACAAATATAATGACCTATGCTTTGGCATGAACTCAATCCATTCAGGCACAAACATATATCCAGGTTAGCCCATATTAATTATAATTCAAAATGCTTTAAATTGTGATGATTACAAATGTGAACCCCCCCCAAACCCAATCCTGCCTCTGAACCCCAACCCCTACTTGATAAGCAACTCACTGATACCCCATGGCAAGGGGTTGTCCAAGATGAAGACTTAAATGGAGATAATAAAAGTTCTAAAGGAAAAAGTACAGTAGTAATTACTGAACTGGCAATGTATCCAAGGAATTAATTTGTTGATGCACCTTTCAGCTGGAAAGGAATGTCCATAAAGGCTACCAACTGTCATTGGCTAAAAATGCTCACACTCAACAGCATCGGCATTTTGTGCGAGGGGCTATAAAAGCAATCTGTATGCAGAAGACACTTGTCAGATAAGGAATGGATTTCAAACCGTGCAACAATAATAACAACCCATCTTGGTTATATCCACATAAGAGTAGCCCGAGAAATAAACATGCAATGGACTCCATGCAGAACCATGACATTCCACACACACACACACACACACACACATCCCTCCCTACCATAACCAACTTACTGCTTTTACCTACTAAAAATCCATCATAAAAAAGCAAAAAAATGTTTACCTAACAGATGCCAGAAGCAAAGATGGAACAACCCCTTGCCACCCACTGCCCCTTAGATTTACTTAGGTCAAAGGCAGAGTATAATCATGACATCCCAGAGATGAAGTATCAATATAGAGTTTCCCTGACAAATAATACTAAGTGAATTATTAGGAAGATAGATGGCCAATAATCCAATAAAGACAATAATTTGCCCCTTGAAGCAGACTCCCAGAAATATTTATCATAGAAAACAGCTGCCTCAAAGAATTCTCCTGCATCATAAATAAAAGGAAGAGCTGGAACAAACTTCCCTTCCCATATATCACAGCCCTGCCCTACTTTAGGCAGAACAGCAGATACTGAAATCTTAACAGTAAAGTAACCCAAATATTTTAAATAAATGTAACCCAAAGATTTTAAAATGTAATGGAGGAACTTCCAGTAGGCATTCAAAGAAGCCCAAAGGCACACCAAATAATTGCACTGGCCCAGCAAAAGATTTATTCTCCTGAGGGATGCCGTCAAGCCTGTTGCCTCCACCCAGTGGGGTGGGAAGAGGAATCGGCAGATCTGAGTTTTTTGGATTTTTTGGATTTTTTGAGGCATTCATCCTAGTGGGTTATGATAAATAATGGAAAAGGAGGTATATCAGCCTAATCTGAAGGCCTTGTCTGTCCCATCTCCATTTACAAATTGACTGATAGCAGGATCTGAAAAAAAGACCACCCTGAGTAGAATAGGAACAACTTCATGACATTTTGGTTGTCTCAAGAATGAAACAGTGGGCCAGGCAGTAAAAAGCATTAAGCCACAATGGCTGATCCCCTATTTGAAACCACAAAGCTGGACTCATCCTAATATGAAAGTAAGTATCTTAATCTCAAAGTTAGTTTAGAATGGTGGTTGGACAAAAGGCAGCTTAGCCCGTAAAAGGAATGGGGGGGGGGCAAATGTCTCAGAAGGGACCCTCCCTAGTTTCTTGGGCTGTAGAGGTGAGTAGGGAGAAAAGTGCTTTCAGACTTGCAAGATTCTGCTAATGTAACCTTACAATAAAGTAGAGTTAGTTTATCTGGGTGTGTTTCTTGTCTGGACTACCTCGCTAGGCTGGCAATCTGTTTCTATCATTTATAATAAACAGAAAATGATAATATGCACATCACCCATTTAAACGAAATTAACGAAGGAATGAAGATTGACAATGTCATATGAGAGAGATAAAATGCCATATGGAAGGGAGGGAGGGAGGACTACTTTGCTTGAAACATAAAGGAGAAGAAAGGACTAGCCAACGAGACATTTTCTGCATTCCATGACACCCCAAAATCATCCCCCTCCTCACATAGAGACACACAAATATTAATTAAACTTTTTAAAAATCTATACATTAGCATTGTTGGCTATTTTAGACAAGACATTTTCCTTCAAGACAGGTGGGACAGCTTGCTTGGAAGCACTTTTTCCTTGAATTTTCCTTCTTATATTTTAAAAAGTTCTCCTTTTAGAAAGATAAAGTAAAAAAAAGGAAAGAAAGCAGAAAAGCAGATATTAACTTAATACTTGAGAAATTAAATATGTTAGTAAACCTCAGATATAATGAAATACTGTTCAAGATTCCCTCTAGGGCAATGACCAGCCAGACAGAAGAATACTGAAGCCTTAGCAGACAAGACAGCATACTTGGTTTTTTCTTTTCTTCCAAGTGATGATAAAATGCCTTGATCCAACTCTCTCCTTTTGTTTATATATACTGACAATTCAGCTCCAAATATTTCTGAATTTTAACTTCATTGAAAATTCATTCATATGTCTGGATTACATAAAATCCTGGATATTTTTCATTTTCATTTTTCTTAATGTTAGGGTCCCCTTTTCGGGAGAGATGGGTGGTGATAGAAATTTGAAATATATATACATATAAATAAATAAATAAATGAAGTTAACCCTGCAGGATAATAAGGGACTTTTCTTGCCACTGAAATTCAGTGGTGGAGTATGCTGGTGAAATCTGGTGGCCAATTGTGCTCCATAATTTTGTTGGCAATGGGGAGAAGGTTCAGAAGGATGCTCCAAACTTCTAGGGCCTCCTGTAGTCCATTAGTTTTTACTTGCTTTAAGGTATTTGAAGTATCATGGTGCTATATTATTATTACCTGGGGCTCTCGTATTGTTCTAGCAAAGAATTATAGGAGTTAAAGTACCCACACACCAAGAAATATAAAGATTGAGAGAAATGGAAATGGGATTATATACTGTACATATTCTGCTTTTTATCCTTGACAAAATAAACCAACCACTTCAAAGTTCACCAGAAAGGATACTTTGCTGAGGGCAGGTTCAAAGCAAAGGCTGCAGTTTAAGCTGCACAGGTGAGGTAGAGGGAAATAATACGGCAAGCTTGTTTTCAGCATTTTGAGCATCTTGCCTTGGCAATGTGGTAGTGCTCCCTCAAAGTTGAGTTGCCTTTAGTAAAAAAAATTACAGCCCTTCTTATCTCTGCTGTGCAATCTCATTAGAACACATTTCTTTCCCTAACATATGCATGTTATCTTCATTTTGTATTCAAGCTTCCAAGTATACACATTGGTGTTTGCAGCATCTTCAAATATTTGTTTAGAGAGGATGAGCCAAGAAATACTTTGACACAGATTTCTGTGGAACGTCTGAAGTACACACTCATATGCTTCACAGTGGATTCTGTGACCATCTCATTTCACTTGACAGATTTCATCATCATCCTTCATCAACAGATGCCATTACTGAAATTACTGACAATCTGTTTGATGGTAACATCTCCAGAAACTTATGGCAAGTACGCAAAATGAAAAAGCAGTCTTAGGTAGACCCCTAGGCTTTACTAGATGACAAAGTTTTTTTTTTTTCTTACAGGCATATGTGACTCAAAGAACAAACTATTTATTAAAACTTAGGAAAATATTAGAGTTTGTGGAGTCTGTGGTGCCTTGGTCCTATTGACAATATTACAGTTTATCTGAAAAAGTTATACTTCATTGGTAATGTGGGACACATGGGGATGTAGGTGGCAAACCACAGCAAAATATCAGCATTCAGAGGGCATTTGCTGATAATGAGCATCCATCTGGACTGAGAACCTACATTCAGCTGATCATTAATTGCTATGAAATACCTTTAATCTTTCAGTCATTATTGCCTAATCAACACACACAGGAAGATTTATGGCAGAAAGCCAGCCCTGTTGCATAAAAATAATTACAATTTATCTTGTGGCAAAGTTTCCCATACACCATGAGTGGATTTGTGTAACACAGAGCTTTTGACAGGTGGTGTAGTTTACCACTGGTATTTCCAGTGATTGCTACAGAAAGCTAGGATTCTTGGTGGGGGAGTGTCTTTTGCAGGGGACCAAGATCTAAGGCGTATCAAAACAAAAGCCACATTCTTCCTATACAAAAGCACATTTCCCCCAGTGGCCAATGCCATACATTTGTAATTTAGGAGATGGATAATTCATTGAGTATATTCTGACATGGCACTGATTCTGCTTCATTAGCTTTCCATATGAAGAGTGGCAGACTATTTCCTAATTGTCATTTCCATCATCTATAGTTAGTTTTTTTTCTTCTCCCCTTGAATTGACAAAAGAATTCCCAGCTAAGCAAGTCTTGCTGTTGTGTTTTAGCCAAGCTACCCTTCCATAGAGTGGCTTGGTGCTATTGCCTGATTGCAAATCGGATAATTAATCCCTCTGGAGGAATGCAACAATGGAATGCAAATAAGCGCCACCACTTCTGTACAAGTAGGGGAAGGCTTCAGATTGGTAGCAAAAGGCAGGAAGAGCCATTGCTCCCTTGCTTTTCTTGTCTAGCCATTCTCCCACACATTGCAAAGTATTCGATTAACTGTATAGTGATGGTTCCTTAGATATTAAAGATACACTCATGTTGCTCATTATGTTAATGACAGTTCTCTGCACATTGCTTTGAGCTTGCTCAGAATAATAACAATTATGATTAATATATCAAAACAAAGATTTAAGGGCACATGATTAATACTGAATGTTAAGATATTCTGCAGCAAGCTGGAGAAAGGGGGACCCACCAGTTACACAAGGTAGTTTCTGCCGCATCCTATTTTCAGGAGCTGGGCATGGAAGGCTGCTTTGAATATTAGAGGACAGAACAGGACAGGCTTATGTGCTTCTTTGAATCAAGACCTATAATTCTCCTTCCTGTGCATAAGAGACAAAGATCTACTTTTCCAGATACTAAGCAAAGAGCTACTTTGAAAGCAGAAGGAAACAGCTAAAGATCCTTTAGAATGCCAAATGCAACCTTTAATTTTCCTTTTTGTACATGTTAAAATGTCCTATCCCCCTTTACACTGCCAAAAAATCATTAACAGGTCACCAAACTCTAGTATGTTTTTTTCCCCATCACTTGTTGATGAACAGCAAAAAAATAAAATATTTTAAGCTTTGAGACAGACTTAGTACATGTACAGTAGCAAACCCAACCCAACCAGAATAGCCTTGAAATGCTCAACCTTCATGCTAATTATGAACACATTAAGGGTTTGAAAGGATTTTGAAAATCATCTAGTTCAATTCTTGGCTATATGATTTTCTTGCAGCAAAAAAATGTAGCATTCCAGTTTGGGATGACACATGTGCATTAGAAGGTTGGGGTATACAGGAGATACATTTTCCTATAAATAAGCATATGAATGTATTCCTGGTCAATAATAAAAATGAAGGCTCCTTCAAACTGAGCTTCAAGGAAATGTGCATGAAAGCTTTTTGGTTGGTTGTTTTTTGGCAGTGATATGGAAATAGTTTTAACTTTGCAGCCTGGGCTTTCTAAGTGACCTCCCATCCCAGTACTCACCAGTTCCAATTTTGATTAACTTTTTGGGATCAGGCAAGGTCAAGCAGATGTTGCCACCTTCTAAGATTTGCTATAAGACTTCCAGAAAAAAGAAAGCCACCACCTCCAGGGTCTGTCTGTGCCTCTATGTTATTAAGAAGTTACCCTTCCGCTGGAAACAAGCAAAGAAACTAAAGACCTAGTAACTCTGATATGAAAGAAACAGCCATCTCATTAGCTGCTTCTGAATGCTGCTGTATGTAGATCAATATTCAGTATAATAGGCCAAGGATCTAAAAGGGCAAGAAATTAAGGATGAAAAAGAAGGATCATTTGCTTAAAAAGAAGAATGTTGTATTTGTAACATATGGGCTGGGCTGCCCTCTGTTAGGAGTTATTTTCATTGAATTATTTTCTTTGAACAGCTCTCCACCCCCATCCCATTATCCTCTCCAAGCTATGCACAAGAATGCCAACTGGCTGCTAAATTGTGCAGATATGACAGGAGTGAGCAGAAATTAGAATAACATTTCCTGGGTTTTTGCACACCACGAGAAACCTCTAAATCAAAAGGCTGTGTATGAAGCAGGGAGGGTTTTAATCACTGTAACCCTGCTGTGATTTCTGGATTTTCTTCCCTCTCTAAATCAAAAGTAGCTGGTGGAAGTATTAATGCCACCGGCAATTGTTAAACTTTCTGTACCCTTGCATGTAGTCCTGGCATAAATCCAGTTCTTCTCCCTGGAAGGGGAAGGACAAGTGCCAAAATGCCACTAGGTTTCAGAAACAGAAAATGATATTTCAGAAGTAGAAGAAAGCTGAGCAATGGTGGGGAAGCTTCAAATATTAACCTGATCAAGTTTTTGCAAAGAACATCTCAAATGAGAGGATATACTCTCTCTATCACACCAGAAGGAAATGTATACCCAATGGACAGCAAGTATCCTGCCAGCAAAAACGAGCTAATACTGCCTGGACATGTTAACAACAGGAAGAGATTCAGTGTTTCTTTGTATTTATTTAGAAAGAAACAGATTCATATCATCAAAAATGACATTAACAATAATGTCTGCCAATAAAATAATAACATAATGTTTATTTTAGTAAACCTACAGTATATCTTGAGTGTCTACCAAAAAATAGCATTCAGTGCTGTCAGGAATAAAAACAATATTATAATTAAAGGATTAAAATACCTCCAATAGAAATAAAAATAAATACCCATGCATTAAACATGCACATGCAGAGACAGAGAAATGGCAAATATTAGTTAAAAATGTTGTTTAGCATAAAAATCAGTTTATATTCCTTAAGGATATTTGAATAAAAATGATTTTGCCTGGTGGCTAAAAGGCAGAAAGGGTCCTAGGCTGACTTTCTGTGGCAAGGTGCTCCACTAAGTAGCCCACTCTTGCATTTCTACCAAATAAACTGTACCTCCTTTGCTGGTGGACCTAAGAAGATTCTCTCCCAAGGCACTTGAAACCAGAACAAGCAAATATGGGAGAATCTTATCTTTCAGACAACCCCTGAAAGGGCTCTACTGATCATAACCTCCCATTTAAATTATGCCCTCCAAACTTGCTGGTAGCTATGAAGCTGATCTAGCAAACAGTTCACTCACTCTGTAGTTTGGTTGCAGCATCCTGAGCCAACTGAAGATAGCACAATGTAGAGCATATGACAGGAATCCTTATGAGGTATAACTAAGATATGTGTCAGGTTTGAAATTCCCAGGAGTGGGAACCATTGTCATGTAAATGGATTCCTTGCCATCACCATAATCTGGATGTCAGAGTTAGTGGTTCTTCTCCTACCTAAGTAGGTGGTTTCAGTCAAGGCCCATCCCCCTCATCCCTACCTTTTTAATGTACAGGAAACTGCTGGGTATGGTCATGAATTGGGTTGGGGTGCTGATAATACCCTGATATACTTTACCACCCCAAGACAGCCTAAGGATGCTATGGAAGTTCTGACCCAGTGCCTGGAGGGTGGGGATTATTGGATGGGAAGGAACATGGTGAAACTAAATCACAACAAAATGGAGGGATTATTTGTCCAGAAACTATCTGGCTCCTATTTGATTTTGAAACGATCTGGATCTCTAGTTGATACTCTGGACAGTGTTGCAATCCCCTTGAAGGAGCAGGTCTATAAGTTGGAGGTTTATGTTTAGAATTCTGAATGTTTTTATATATTCCAATACTTTTGAGGGTTGTTGTTTTTTTTGCATGACCACCACATGTGCTAAAAACTTCCTTCTTTGGTGTAGCATTTTCAACATTTGTTGTTATATGATTTGTCTAATTATACACCATCTGTAAAACATTTCATACCAATTATCTCTCAAATAGCCTGGGGTACATTTTATTGATTTTTCCATAGATCTTCTCATTGTTCTACTATGATTACTCTTTGAAGTTTTGCATCCACTTTATCATGCAATTTTTGATTTCTTCCATCTCTGTGTTATATTGCAATAACTCTATCTAGATCTATCTATCTATCTATCTATCTATCCATCCATCCATCCATCCATCCATCCATCCATCCATCCATCCATCCACACATCCTAAGAGATGTGTGTTTCCAGTTCTGTCATCTACCTTCTTCCTTCTTAAAATCACTTGCTTTTTCTTCCAGCAATTTGTAAATGAATCAACCATGATTCAGAAATTCTTTGAGCACTGAGTCTCCAGTATATGTTTCAGACCTTCTTTATCAATTTTATACTTATAGTTCCTTAAAAAGATCTGTGAGTTTTTCTGTAATTTCTATTATTTCATCTATAACAATTCATTCCCTTTCTTTATTGCTGTTATTGTCCTTCTTTCCTGAGCTTCTGCACCAAAAAATTTCCTGGTTGATTTGCGTTCTCAGAATTATTTTGTTTGATATATTTTATCTTTTTTGAGGGGGAGTTCTTCTGTTTCTAATAAATCTAACTGTTGTTTAACTTTGTTTAGTTCTCTCAGTATCTTTGTTTTGGATTAGTTCTGTGAATTTGTTCTAACTCTGTTATTTTTGCTTCTACCTATAACTTCCATCTATTATAATCTTTTTTCTTATTTGTTGAAAACTGTATAGGAATTCCTGTCATGTAAGCTTTATTTGTCTCCCACATGGTTGTCTCAGACATCCCTGGAATTGTATTTATTTTGGAAAAATATTTCAGTTGTTCTTTGCATTTCTTGGATTAACAGCCTGTCATTCATCCTCCATTTGAAAGGCATTTTTTTTTCCTCCTTGAAATAATTGTATTAAAATTGGGTTGCTTTTGTTTTCTAATGCCTGCTCTAGAGTGGTGGGGTCTCTTTCTGTACTCTTCTATTGTGGCCTTCATTTTCCTCCCCTTCCTATGCATATTCTTTTTTGTTTTCAGAGTTTTACTCAGCTTTTTGTGAAGCCACACTGGCTTCTGCTATTGTCTTGCATTTTTTCCACTCCATCACTGAAATTGTTCACAATTGTATTTTTATTAACTCTCTTTTTAGGAACTCTCGGTCCATAGGATAGGTAGCTTCTTTTTCCATTGCTTTCTGCTCCCATGTGTTCCAAATTTTCATTGGTCTGACTTTATTAAAATCTGCTTTTTTGAAGCCCAGGTTATATGTTTGACTTACACTTGGTTTCCCTTAAAACAAGAACTCCAATATTATATATTCATTTCCCCCAATTTTCTTGCTACTTCCACTTCTTCAGCTAAGTCTTTCTGAATAAATAGTAGCAAGTCAAGGACAGCTGAATCTCTTGTGCTTCACTGAAGGAAAAAGCTGTAATACAAGTTAGACATTTCCTAGAAAAAGCTATGGCTGGCAGAATTTGTCTCCCAAGAGGTGTCAGAGTAAGTCAGATTCCCCTATTAATGCTTCTTCATGCTTCCTTCAAAGAATGGCCTTTGCTTCATGAAGACATCATCCATATCATCTCCTTGGTTGGGTGGGTGATGGAAGACACCAAGAATAGTACTTATTCAAGTCTACATTTATTTTCAGCCAGGTGTTCTCTAAAGTTTCATTAAGTCTTTGTATTTCTGAGAAAGTGTGGATGCTTCAAACAGTGGACTCCTCCTTTTCTCTTGCTTGCTTGAATATATACAATACGTTATACAAGCAATACATTATGTTCCTCAACATATACATTTGTGGTTCATAAAATTTCACAAGATTCAGGAAAGTGTGACTCTTACAGTTCAGTTTGGGGACTGTGAATAAGGAAATGGCTTAAAAGTATAAACTGGAGAAATGTCTTCCTCATTCCTAAAGGCACTTCAAGTATGCCGAGGACTGCAGCTACAACAATTCTTCTTGATTGTAAGGGGGTTAGACAAGTTCTACATAAATAGCCATCATTATAATTTTTCAGCTATGACTGGGTGTCTGTGGGGGAGGAGCAACCTACAGTCCTTGGACAGTATGCAACTTTCCGGAAGCATTGCATAGCCCAGACCTGCATCCTTTGGATTGTTTATCATTCCATGTATTGTCTACAGTGAAGTTTGCATTTTGCTGCTCTGTTTTGTTGTAGAAATGAAGACTAGGACGCTCGGGTCTTCATCCAGGAAAAGTTTAATGTGCGCACAGGTTCAGACAAGCTCAAGCTTCAAATTCTGAACCCCGAAGGTTCGAGGTCCTACCTCTTTTATACCCCCCCCCAACTGGGTGATTATTCAGCATAGAATAGGTGTCATCCCAGAGATATATTAAAAACAAGCCTGGTGGGAGTCTGGTGGGCTTCCCGTTCCTTATCTTTGTTCATTTAGCTGCTACAGAATACACGTACATTTCTGTTTCTTATCTGCCTCTCCAGCTCCTACCCACATACCATACTTGCAACAGATAGTTGCCTGATGAAAGAAGTTTGTTTCTTGCTGTTTCCTTGACCCTTGTTCCACCTCATTCCCCCCTTTGAAAGTATTCTGCCTTTTTAGGGCAGATTACTTTCACTAAGGTCATCATCGGGGATAGACTGATATTCCCACATGGCCAGGACTTGTGAGGTAGCCTCTCTTTTTGCTAATAGAGAGATACTGTTGGTGATCGCTGTCATGAAAATTGGTAACACACAGGGCAGTATCACACACCCCGCAGTGATCAATCCAATCAGGGCTACGATAGCCTGGAGTCCTGGTAGCTTTGGGAACCATTCTCCAAAAACGTCTCCCAAATTTAGTCCCCTCCAGGTCTGTACAGGCACGTGGGCTAGTTTCACCATCCTATCTGTGATCCCTTGTACCACTTTTCCACTTTCATCTATTTCAATGCAACAATTTGACAGATTAAATTTTACACACACTCCTCCTTCTTTTGCCAATAGATAATCTAGCTCTAAGCGATTTTGCAGTATATAGGTTTGTGATTTCACACTCTCCTGTGCCAGCTGCATCAAGCTTTTTAATTACTTAGAGGCCCATTGCTTCCCCTTGTGTCCTTTGGAAGCATTCCAAGTTGTTACCTTATTTGTAAGCATGGCAGTCTCCACCTCATCATTCCAAGGCTTTTACACATTTAAATCTTTACCTGTGTTAGTTCTTATCATTTGATGAGTTTCCCCACTATCTCCTTCGTGTTGGTTTAAGTATTTAACATTGTGTGGCTCACTAGCTTGAACTCATTTACACATATTGCTTCCCCTTTGCTCCTTTGCTATTAGCTAATATTAGTATTTATATCTTAAAATCTCCCCCACCCACGATCTATATGATATTGCCTTATATGGCTATATATATATAGATCTTCCTTATTTCTTTACAAATGGTATTTTTCCATATCTTACAATCCCCCCTTTTTTCTTTTTATCCTCTCGTTCAATTTGTAATTTGAATTGTTGTAAAATGTTTCTTGCCTCTAGATATCCTTGAGTATTGTGGCTCTCCAAGCTCTGGTACATTATTGATTTTGGAGGCATCATGCTTTTGATAAGGGGGATAATACATGGAACACACATCAGTCCCACCAAGATTAGGATCCCCATCATTAGAGCTTGTTTCCAACTACTGAATAACCCCCACCCCAAATCCCTCTTGTCCTATATCAAGGGCCCCTTTCTATCCACCAAACCAAGAATCCAGCAACCCTGCAAGGGAGGTGTCTACCCCCGAACCCTCAGCCAACTCCCCAGACAGTGCAGCCAGACCCTGCAAGGCCTGAGCAACTGTTCCATCGGGGGCTGTGCTGCCCGGAATAAAGGCACAACAGCTCCCCCCCAGCACCACACAGACTCCCCCTTTCTCCACCAACAGCACATCCAATGCCATTCCACTCTCCCAGGCCACCCCACTAGTGGCATCCAACCGTTCTGCAATACCCTTCACATCTCCGGTACAGTTCGTTCATGAACCCCTGTTGGCCACAATAGATGTAGTTGACCCAGTCCACATCCCCGTTGACCGTCACCCACCAAAACAGAAAGGATTCAAATCCCGCCAAAATTTGGCCTCTAGCCCTGAACTCATCCGGTACTCCCCTAGGCACTTCCACCCCGTCTACACACACTTCACTGTCAAATGATCCTCCCGGTGCATCCCTCTTATTCCTTCTGGGTTTTAAAGTACCCCTTTCAAATGCAAGAGTAAATGGAATGGCCACTTACACTAAGGTGCAAGTACCAGCTCCCAGGGAAGGAAGTGTAGGTCTAATCATCCTCCCTCCACAGTACCACCATAAGTCTGCTCCAAAGGTGACTTTCTCTGTCTCCTTTAAAAGGAGTGCTGCTGCTGCTGCTGCTCCCAAGCAAGCTGGCCAGCCTTGTGCTTTAGCTGTTTAGAGAAGTTTGCCACAGGCCGTTCTCAATTTCTCAATTTCTGAGTTAGTACCCCATTTGCAACCCCTTTGTTTTCGGAAGCAAACAAAACAAAACAAAACAAAAGGCTTCCTCAGGTACTTATTCTCAGGAGAGCAATTGGCAAGGCCTGGGGCCACCTCAATTTCACCTCCTGAGCCAATTTTGCCACTGCCCTCTTTAAGAGCCCATTAGCCTTTTCTAAATCCATGTCTACCATGAAGAGTTGTAAACCCACATAACCAGCAATTAAGATATTTAGCCTGACAAGCTATTTTCTGAGTTAAAGCTATTAAGGTGTTAAATTCCTCACCCCCCTTCAATAGTTGTTCATCAGTCCACTCGTGACTCAGGCACCAGCCTATAAGGCTAACAAATCCAAACCAGTGGATTAACCGTAGTTCCATACTACAGGTAGGCTGGATTTCAGAATTGTACCCTAATCCCTTTTCATATGAAAATATAAATTCCCTATTGTTCTAAATTGAGTACATCTTCAAAGCTTCCCTTGAACCCTGTGACTCTCTTTTCCAGGTCCAGGGACTATTATGGTTATCAAAACTACAAGGCATTAGAAAAAAGTCCAGGCACATGGTGCGCCCTATTTCTTGGTCTTCCTGGGGCTGCACAATCCAGTGTCCAGCAGTATTTGGCAACACCAGTGTCTTCTTTAGGGTTTCTCCCAACTCAGTTGCCGACTCCCCTCCGTCTGGTTTAACTCGATTTCCAGACTTAAAAGGATGCGTCTGCTGTTCCAACAGTAGGGCTCTGTGTTCCTGTAGATAGGGAGACAAGGACAAGACTTGCGCAGATAACTGTTTCAAATGCTTGCAGACAAATTTCCTCCCATGGCATGCATGTTTCCTACTTCTCCACTAAGAATTCCAAGATAGAGTCACCCATCTCAAATGGACTGACTCCTAGTCTTTTCTTAGGAGCAATCCAGAGACTTAGTATTGTCACTAAAAAGGCTTGTGTCCATGTTAATCCTGTCTTTGGTCCTAGCCTCTCCAAGTGTCTTTTCAGCCTATAAAGAAAGCCTTTCACCCATTCTAAGAAACAGTTCACCCCAGGGCCACCCCCCTTTGGAGGTTCCCCTGGAGTTGAACTTGGTTGGTCTTTGGGTTGTCCTTTTGGCATACCACACATCTCTCACACACACCTGTTTGGCTTTCAAAAAGATTCCAGGACAAATAAATATTCTAGACATGCAATCCCCTAAAGCGTTTGTCCCATGTGACTAGATTGGTAGGTGTAGTTTTGGATATATCTAAGCACTACTTTGGATAAAACTAATTTTCCTGCCCTAGCAAAATACCACCCTAAGTAAGTGGCTGGCCATCTCTTCGCCACCTGACCCAATTGCTTAAACAACAAGTCTTTTTCAAAACCCCCAAAATTGGGTCAAGACTTTTAGAGCCAAACCTCTAATTTTAATATATATATAATGACTTAAAGTCATTTTTTTTCAATAACAACAATATTATATTTCAATTGCCAATATTTAATTCCCCAATAACTTCCCTAAAATCAAAACTTGTAAAACTAGAAAAAAAAAGAAAGCATTGACATAAGAGTTTATCTAGTGTTTGGACTGTTTCCATAGCCAAAATTGTTAAAACAGAAACAAAACACACAAAAAAAACCAAAATTCAGATAGATCATACCAGTCCATGGAATCTCTACTAAAACCATACATTGTCCAAATTTTTTCCTCTCTCTCTCTCTCCTGTTTTTATCATCATGTGCCATGTTGAGGAGTGATTAAAATTTAATCCATATAAAATTTATAAAAACACACACACTTTTCTAAAACTGGAATGCCAGGGGCAGAGCAGAATGGAGCTGTGAGAGCAAAGGAGTGCCCCCCCTTTCTCTGAGTCATTGCTTCTCTGAAACTGCCCACATCCCCCCCCCCTTTTCACAAGAGGAGTAATCATTTCCTTCTACAGCAGCAGCTGCAGAAAGAGAAACTTAAAGGATTGTCTCTGATGTGTGTAAAGGTATTATAAAAGGAAGAATCCTAAAAAGATGGGGGAGTAAAGGATCTTCTGTAAAAGCATTGCCCCTCCCCTCTGTCACCCTTCTGTCCCCCCATCTGGATCCTCAAGCCTGTAACAAGCAGGCAAGAGGCAGACTGAAGGGGGGAGTTTGGGGGAGACTGGGCAAATAATGAAACACACATACACCTCAAACAATTAAAAAAAAAAGTGGGAAAGGATCGACAAAAACCTTTCAACTCTCCCATAATATGCATTCAAATTACACAAATCACAATACACACACACAAAACCAGAATAAATGGTGGATGCAGGCATGGCCAGAACCTGCAGCCTCCTAAGGAATAGACTCACACAGTCTCTCAACTCCCTTTTCACAACTCAAAACAGTTTCTCAAACTTACATGTACGCGCACATTCAGACAAACATATGCTCTTAAAAAGAAAACCGCACACCAATGCCTCAACAGGCTGTTGCCACATGCAATCCATTACAGCACTGCAGGAACACAGAAGCTCTTCCTCCCTACCTCTCAGCCAGGAGAAAGGAATGCTTTATTAAAAGGGCGATAGCTCCCATCAAGATGAATCTAGCCGCTCCCAGGCCTATTGGAGACAATCCACACTCAACTGCCCTATTGTGATTTAACTCAATTCCCGTCCCCAGAGAGCCTGCGTCTCTCCAGGTCCTTTCCGCGCGGTGAGTTCTCTTCTCTAATGTCTCTTCTTTGATCAGGGTCCAGCCTTCACCCTGCCTGTCACTGTTGTTTCCCTAGCCCTCCATTCTATGGAATACCTCCTCGACCCAATCTTCTGAAAACTCCCCCTGCCTCCCCCTCTTTGGAGCTGCAAACCTTGAGCTAAAAACAAGGCATTTCATTTTTCAATCTTTGGAGGAAGGCTGCTGGGGATTCCTCCTTCTCTTGCTCTATTTGAAGAGCTTTCGTCATATTTTGGGCTTTGGGGATGGCTTCCCTCATCCCTCTGATAACAAGGGACTTAAGGTCCTCCATATGTTGCCTGTCTTGACCTTGGTTGTTATCCCAGTTGGGGTGTTGCAGCGGAAATTTCTGCTCGCCCGTCATTCCCCCCTCCTGGGTGTTCCTTATCCCATATTCTGACGGCTGCTTGCCGGATTAAGGTTCTCTCCTCACTGGAAAACAGGGTGTTTATTATAGCGGTCATTTCTTCCCAAGTATAGATATTGGGACTGAGGAGATTATCCAATTGGTCTGCTGCGGCCAGGGGATCTTCTATGAGGTTTTTCATTTTTTTTTTATACTGCCGTAATTCGGATGACCGCAATGGCTCATGTACATAGCTTATAACTGGCTGCCCTTGGGTGTTTAAACCAGACGGGACTTCCCTTAGAGGGAAGGCCTTCAGGGCTTGGAACTTCATCGGGAAGTTTTCCAGGTCTCGCTCCAGCTGCTCTACTTCCCTATTCCGCCCCCTGTTTCCCTCTATTGTTCTTGGCGGGGCGGTAGGTTCCTCCACCACAGGCGCAGGAGGTTGCTCAGGCGCCGCCTGCCCAGGTTGGAGCATAGGATTATAAGGGGGTGGGGGATATCTTTTGGGTGGTTCTTCTGATTCGCTGTCTGGGTCTTCGGTAGTCTGCAGAAATACCGGGGTTTCGTCTTCCCAAGCAGCTGGCACCCATAGCTTTGCATAATTTAAACTGTTCTTACTTCCCGACCTCTTTACGAAGTCTAAAATAGTCACTACTCCCATATAGGGACCAATCGATCTCACTTTCTGGCCCCCATACATAGCAACAAAGTCTCACCATTTCTTCTTTTCTCAATTGCCATTTTTTTTACCATTTCCTTATAAGGTTTCTTTTCCCAATTTCTCAACAAGTGTCCGAGCGGACTCTCCTTAGGTATGTTTCTAGGTAATTCTGGAAGGGACACCTTCCTTTCGGAACTTTTATTGTTCCCCATATTGGTTACTGCCTTCCCTCACCCTGATCAGTACGGGCCCCCTCTCGACCTTCTTATTGTTTTTACCCCCCCCCCCAAGGTAGAGTACTCCAGCTGCGCTGGATTTGCTTTTCAGCAATTTTAAGCCTCTGACTGTCGGGGGGGAGGGTAAAACCAGGCCGGCCTCCCAGTGGGCGCTGGCTAATTTTAAAGTCCGACCTCAACCTATGGCGTCGAGAAGAGTTTCGAGAAGCGTTCCCAATCATCCCAGAGCGGACGCAACAACTTCAGGGTAACCAGAAGGGACACCTCCCAAAGGGACTTTCCCGTTGCTTATATTGGATCCTCGGCCCCTCCCTTCCCGATTCTCTATCGATCCAGTTATATAATCCGCTTCTCCCCTTTTCCGGCCAATCCCCTCGCGGGGGTATGGAACCGCGGCTTACGGGGGTCCACTCTCGCTCCGCCTTGCCAGCCTCTGAGGCCCTTGGGGCATCACACACACACACCACACTGGATCTCAGAACCTTGAGAGGCCTACCCAATCCCCCAACCGCCCAGGTGTCTTAAAGTGGCTCTCTGTTTCCACCAAGTCTACTCACCTGGGTCCACGCGTGGAGTTTCCCGGCCTTTTACAGGGGCTGCAACATCACCCTTCTGACACCCGCACCCTTCCTTCCCCTTTTCAGAGTCCTCCGATGGTCCGTCCATTTTGTTTGTTTGGCTCGAACACCTCTGCTTTCAGGCCAGAGTCCCCACGTCCCGCCCCCCTGGCTACCTAAAACCGGGTAGGACGCGTCTTCCAGGAGGTCAGGCCACAGCAAACCCCCGGCCCCGAGGTGCTGTGCAGAGCCCCACATTGGGCGCCAATTTGTTAGATATAAAAATAATGAAACCCTGGACCAGAGATCTCTGAAAAGGCACCTACTTTATTTGAGCGGTTTGCAAAGTGCGGTGGGCACCTCGACCAGGCTACGCAGAGTCTGATCGAAAGGAGAGATGCCACACCCAAAATTACAGATACACACTTTTTTATACCTTTCCCTGTTCCTCCCCCCATTGTCTTCTATAACCTATTACCACCCTTACTACCTTTCACACTACAGCCGACCTGCGGTCCCGGACTTTCAACGGTCACCAACAGGAACTGCGACTGTTTAACCACCCACACAACCTACCAGGACTTCATTAGGCACGCCGGCCTGAGTCCAGTGGGGTGTACCTTCCCCCTCTTCGATTCTCAAGCGGAATCGGTAACATTCATTTATCTATACTCGCCTTATGTCGAAGCTCATTCATCCACTGTTCACTCCTCGCCGGCCGGCCCACACGTTCAGGCTTCTCTTTTCCTGTTACATGAAGGGTCCTTGGAATCAGGAGGAGGTATCTCCGGGACCGAACCGTCAACTCAGTCGAGACCTTCGGGAGAACTCTCCCATGGCGCCTAGGCGTCGACTCCAGGCGGCGGCTCCGTGCCTTGGGGTTCCTCCCATTCTAGCAAAAGATCGCCCTCGAGCAGTCCCATCTGGGTCGCCAGAATTGTTGTAGAAATGAAGACTAGGATGCTCGGGTCTTCATCCAGGAAAAGAGTTTGATGTGCGCACAGGTTCAGACAAGCTCAAGCTTCAAATTCTGAACCCCAAAGGTTCAGGGTCCTACCTCTTTTATACCCCCCCCCCCCCGGGTGATTATTCAGCATAGAATAGGTGTCATCCCAGAGATATATTAAAAACAAGCCTGTTGGGAATCTGGTGGGCTTCCCGTTCCTTGTCTTTGTTCATTTAGCTGCTACAGAATACACGTACATTCCTGTTTCTTATCTGCCTCTCCAGCTCCTACCCACATACCATACTTGCAACAGATAGTTGCCTGATGAAAGAACTTTGTTTCTTGCTGTTTCCTTGACCCTTGTTCCACCTCAGTTTTAACTACATAGTTCAAAGCTAACATTATGCTTTTAATGGTATCCTTCCCCCACCAGCTAAAAGCCAGACATTACTGTGTCTTGGGTTATACCATTTCCCATTTATACCAAGTCCCCCATTTTCCAGCATTCTCCAGAAGTTGTTTCTTTTTCTACTTTTGGCTGTCTTTGAACTGTGGAGATGCTCTGATTTCTCATTTAGTTGTAACAGCATAGTGAGAAGCAATTTCCTTTTGGCAAGGAAACTTGAAGATTCACAGTTTTAAAGTAAGTGTTGATAATAATAATGAGGGTGGCAGTAGTAATAATTATGGCAGTCAGCTGGTAATGATATTGAAAATAATAATAGTAGTGATGAAAGAAGCATGAATGATAAGAATGCTAATGATCTGATGGTGGCGATAATGAGGATAATAACAATGATCAGTGGACCTGTGCATTTTTTATCCAAGCTACATCCATCTGAAATGTAGCCTTTGGCACAATTATAAGCACTGAATGCAGTCCCCGCCTGGAAAATGATTACTCACCCAGAAAAAATTGTCTATCTTTCTGCATGCTTGCAGATATCAGCAGACTATTGTGTTGTGCATTATGTGATGAGACTGTATTGATATGAACAGAATTTATGGTTTCCATCTAAAAGCTGTTTCTCTCACTTGCCCTGTTTTACCTCTGAAACTTGACTATTAATTTGCAGGATGATTTTAGGTGCCTTCACTCAGCGTACACTGGTCAGAGACGTAGATGTTAGAATGACACAAAAACTTTAGGAAATAAATAAAATAAGCCCCTGTTTCAGACAAGGCAAGGTGGAGGATTAATACCCTGGACCACTCCAAATGGAGCTCATTCCAGAGACTTGTGACAGAATCAAGACAGCTCTAGACTAAGACTTGTATAGGGGCATAGTTCTGTTTAGTGGGCAGCTCCATCTCTGTTGGGAGAGATAGAGGGATGATGGCCAGATGTGATTTTGGGGTATAGAGATCAACTGTTGCTGGTGTTTAGCCCTCACCCCACTCTCTCACCACCACAGAGTTCATGACTGCATCCCATAAGCTTGGGATATATGTATGACCTGGGGCCTTGATATTCTCTATTAAGAGAGGTTATGATTGCACCAAAGCTATTTTGGCAGTACTAGACTGCTGAAAGCACATTTATGTGCACATAATGCTGAACTTTAAAAAATGTGTGCGATGACTCCTGTAGTTTCCTTACTGTTCCATATTATTGGCTACTACAGGAAGAAGAAGAAATATTGCACTGCTATCGTGTCATACATGTTTGTAATGGCATGTTATGAACAGGGAAAGATGTATTTAGCTTGTGTTTGTCTTTCTCATTGTATTTGCCATGTCTCTTTTCATCATTGTTAGCTCTTAAAGAGACAATACTGTCTTTCTGCAATAGCTCTAATTTACTATGAGCTCATGGGACAGTGACCTAAAAATCAGAGAACTGTATCAATACCTCCACAGCCCTGTATTGTTCTCTTTGAAATAAGTCTCTCCAAGTTCAGCTGCACCAGCTTCTTGGTATTGCAGGATTTTTTTTTTCCAGCTTAACAAACTGTAAAAATTTGATGGGCAGAGCAAATAAATTATTTTCTCAATATATATTTATGAATATATTAGGCACTGAACACTTTGTTGCCCAAGAGCCTCTTGATTCCCAACACTGTGTGGACTCATAATAAATAAATAAACCTGACATATCTCCTGTAACAAAAGTAACAAAAGGAGCAAACAGGGCTGAGACCAAAGAGTGTGTGAAATGTATGATACATAATTCAGCAGAAGAGTAGTACAGTGTGCACTTCTATCACTTGCCTGCATGTAAATATCCACAGTTGGAAGTCATTAAACATGAGTTATGATGTACCTGCAAATATATTTCAGAATTACAGGAATTTATCACAGTCTGAAAGGTATTATCTTACTTTTAGACAATAAATTTATTGGTCCACTTTCAATTGTTTCCATGATCCAAATAAGAAGGAGTGAATTGAGTAAATATTACCTTCAGTGAGCAGCTATTTTCAGAAGATGGAGAAAGTCATATTTTGGAGATACTCTGATTTCTTATCTAGTGGTAGCCAGGCACAGTGAGCAATAACTTCCTTTTGGCAAGGCGAAGCACTAGCAGAAGTCCTTACTGCTCACAAACCTATTGGGAGCCTAAGAGAAACCCTGTTTTCCATTGGTTTCTGCTGCCTAGAGTTACTTCAGTGACTGAGGTGGCATACATGTTGATTGATAATGAATAAACATGAATGACCAGCATCGATGTCTACATATGCACAAGAGATGTGCAAAGAAATAGAAATTAGCTGAAATACATGAGAACAAACCAAAAACCAAAAATCTTTTCAGAGGTACCAAGGACAAGTCTTTACTTCACAAAGACAAGACTGACTGTTGAAGTAACTTTCTTATTGTCACTACTGATAGAGTCCTCAACACCGCAGTTAAAATCTGCAATAAGTTAATCATCTAGGACTTCCAGAAGGGTCTGCAAAAGAATTGGTGTTTTCTGTATCTCTTTGGTGCCATCTATAGGTTGTCCTGGTTTTTTGCAGCTGGGATATGTTAGCCTTACTATTTTCACTATAAAGCAGCAACTTTAACTCCACCTGTTACCAAAATTGATGAGCCTAAAGCTGGGTATTAAAAGAAGAATATGAATACCATCCAAGAGTAGAAACTACATTCTACCATTGCAGATTTGACAATAGGCTTATGGCATCTATACAAGAAATTGTAGTCTTTAACTATGATGAACAATTGCTTGAATTTTTTTCAAATGTCTATAAATATTATACATTAGTCAGAATATGATAAAGGAGAAGTTAGAAAGTATTATCTATCTATAATGTTGTTAGTAGGCTTTTAATCTCTTTTTTCTTTCTTACTTTTTTCTGTGTATTTTTCAACAAATAGTGGAGATTTTGGCACTTAGCTCAGAGATTTAAATTCTTACTTATATTGTTAAAAAAAAGTACCTAAACGTAATTTAATGTTTTCTATGGTTAATTTCTAATCAAAAATACAGTGAGCATTAACTGTACAATCTTGGTAATTCCTTTGTCTACTTATAATAATTAAATTTCTGTACCAGTTATTTTTTTCCTTCCTTTCTCTTTTCTCTTGTTTGTTTGCTCTTTGTTTTTTCTTTTAAAATGACTAATAAATTTTAAAAAAAACTTTAAAAAGAAAAACCACCTCACCAATAAACTAGGAGTAGAATGCACCATCTGCAAAACTGTTCATGAAATTTGCTTTGTAGGCAAATTGTGAACAATGAGACTGTCAATCATTTCTGTTTCTCTAACTAGCAACTGGCAAAATCCACTAATACATCTATGAACTTATGATCACTGGCACTAGAAGGGCAAATTCCCAAGTAACAGATTTTTGTGCCTGGAGGTGTACAAATTAACAGATTGTTGATCATGAAAAATCAAAATCTTATCTGGAATCATACATTTGGCAAATTATGTGAAGCTACTTTTAGGAATTGATCAGGATTTGGCAAAACAAGAGGTAGAATTATGTGGATACTGGTGTAAGCTCCCCATCTGGGTTCTGAGTTCCATCGAATTGATTGGTGACCATGGGTTTGCTGGATCAAGGTATGGATCACAAACGAATGGAAATTACCTTGGCATTTTGAAACTGTTCCCAGAGTGTGGCCTATTTCTTATTGCTCACATCAGACTCAAGGCATATAAAGGGCATGGTCACACAAATTATCTGTCATCCACAATTTGTCAAAGGCTAATTGGGATAATGGTAGAACACAGCTGGAAGCAGATAATGGCAAGAATTAAGAAATCAAAGTATTTACTCAGCTTTGTTTCATTCAATCCCTGAGGGGTCTCCACTGATTAGCTGAAATTGGCTATATATTACAGGGAGTGCACATCTCCAAAGGCATGTTTTCTGACATTCATGCCTAACTGTGGTCATTGCTGTTAAGGCTAGTGCCATGCTCAAATTTTTGGTGTGTCATAACATTGATATTAATTATCGTTGAGAGTAGTTATGTGAGAATGCTGCAAAAATAGGAGGAGGAAGGAGTATTAGGTATGTTAGCTGACTTGAGTTATTTATAAAAATAATAAAGGCAGGATATAAATAAATAAATAAATAATTTGAAACAATATGAGTGCCAAGATCAAGGAGTGCAGGTTCCTACAAGAGAACAAACTGCATTGTTTGTGTTGGTGCCATGTTGTGCATATTATCTTAATTTAGGTAGAAAAATGGTGGCCATTACATGTTCTATAGATTTGGTGTCCAAACAAACACTGAGTCACTTGCACACAATAGGTCATCAAAATGGCTGGCCAAGAATAAACTGTCCAAGGAGCAACTAGATTCTCTGGTCAAATACGGACGATTCCATCAAGTGCCTTACCTTGAGAGGACATGTGTTTGTGGAGCACACGAAGTAGAAGACATTGCCCATGTCCTATTTAACTGCCAACTATATGCCCCAGTAAGGGCTCAGTACCTTCAGACATTAATTGACAGAACCAAATACTGGGCCCGTAACAAAATATTATGTTACTTCCTCCAGGGCACAAATACGTATGTGGTCAAGAGAACTGTTAAGTTTATAGTTTGTTGTTTATTCGTTTAGTCGCTTCCGACTCTTCGTGACTTCATGCACCAGCCCACGCCAGAGCTTCCTGTCAGTCGTCGACACCCCCAGCTCCCCCAGAGACGAGTCCATCACCTCTAGAATATCATCCATCCACCTTGCCCTTGGTTGGCCCCTCTTCCTTTTGCCCTCCACTCTCCCTAGCATCAGCACCTTCTCCAGGGTGTCCTGTCTTCTCATTATGTGGCCAAAGTATTTCAGTTTGGCCTTTAATATCATTCCCTCAAGTGAGCAGTCTGGCTTTATTTCCTGGAGGATGGACTGGTTTGATCTTCTTGCAGTCCAAGGCACTCTCAGAACTTTCCTCCAACACCACAGTTCAAAAGCATCGATCTTCCTTCTCTCAGCCTTCCTTATGGTCCAGCTCTCGCAGCCATATGTTACTACGGGGAACACCATCGCTTTAACTATGCGGACCTTTGTTGTCAGTGTGATGTCTCTGCTCTTAACTATTTTATCGAGATTGGTCATTGCTCTTCTCCCAAGGATTAAGCATATTCTGATTTCCTGACTACAGTGAGCATCTGCAGTAATCTTCACACCTAGAAATACAAAGTCTTTCACTGCTTCTACATTTTCTCCCTCTATTTGCCAGTTATCAATCAAGCTGGTTGCCATAATCTTGGTTTTTTTGAGGCTTAGCTGCAAGCCAGCTTTTGCCCTTTCTTCTTTCACCTTCATCATAAGGCTCCTTAGTTTCTCTTCGCTTTCAGCCATCAAAGTGGTATCATCTGCATATCTGAGATTGTTAATGTTTCTTCCAGCGATTTTAACTCCAGCCTTGGATTCCTCATGTTGCATGATGTGTTCTGCATACAAGTTGAATAGGTAGGGTGAGAGTATACAGCCCTGCCGTATTCCTTTCCCAATCTTAAACCAGTCCGTTGTTCCGTGGTCTGTTCTTACTGTTGCTACTTGGTCATTATACAGATTCTTCAGGAGGCAGACAAGATGACTTGGTATCCCCATACCACTAAGAGCTTGCCACAATTTGTTATGGTCCACACAGTCAAAGGCTTTAGAATAGTCAAAAAAACAGAAATAGATGTTTTTCTGAAACTCCCTGGCTTTTTCCATTATCCATCGGATATTGGCAATTTGGTCCCTAGTTCCTCTGCCTTTTCTAAACCCAGCTTGTACATCTGGCAATTCTCGCTCCATGAACTGCTGAAGTCTGCCTTGCAGGATCTTGAGCATTACCTTACTGGAATGTGAAATGAGTGCCACTGTTCAATAGTTTGAACAATCTTTAGTGTTTCCCTTTTTTGGTATGGGAATATAAGTTGATTTTTTCCAGTCTGATGGCCATTCTTGTGTTTTCCAAATTTGCTGGCATATGGCATGCATCACTTTGACAGCATCATCTTGCAGGATTTTAAACAGTTCAGCTGGGATACTGTCATCTCCTGCTGCCTTGTTATTAGCAATGCTTCTTAAGGCCCACTCAACCTCACTCTTCAGGAAGTCTGGCTCTAAGTCACTGACCACACCATCAAAGCTATTATTATCCTTCCTATACAGATCTTCCGTATATTCTTGCCACTGTCAGCACCTGTTCATTCGAGCATTCACACAATAACAGTCAGGAGGCTGGGATCCTTTAACTGTTTTAATGAAGCGAAATGAATAGTACAGAGGTAAAGCTGCGAGTGGAGAGTTCCCGCTCAAACCTAGATTTTAAAACTACATTCCCCTAACTGGTTCCCTTTCCCACGAAGTATGTCACCCCCGGTTCCATCCCGGTGATGTTCCTGGTGTATCTCAAGCCATTGTCCTTGATGTCTACCATCATGAAAGTGTAGTCATAAAAATACACTTCACACTCCAACTTCACACCCCCTCCCATCTGGCGACAAAGAGTCTACGCCATTGATGGCAGATGCTCCGATAAGGGGTTCTGTGAATCCTTTGATCGGAGGGATCTGACAGCCACCTTTTCTTGATCTCTTTTTCTTCTGTTAGGTCCTTGCCATCTTTGTTTTTGATCATACCCATTTTGGCCTGGAATTTACCTCCGATGTTTCTAATTTTCTGGAAGAGATCTCTTGTCCTTACTATTCTATTGTCTTCTTCCACTTCCACACATTGCTTGTTTAAAAATAGTTCCTTATCTCTTCTGGCTAACCTCTGGAATTTTGCATTTAATTGGGCATATCTCCCCCTATTGCTGTTGCCTTTTGCTTTCCTTCTTTCTTGGGCCACTTCTAGTGTCTCAGCAGACAGCCATTTTGTCTTCTTGGTTTTCTCTTTCTTTGGGATGTATTTTGTTGCCGCCTCCTGAACAATGTTGCGAACTTCTGTCCATAGTTCTTCCGGGACCCTATCTACTAAATCTAATACCTTAAATCTATTCTTCACCTCCACTGTATATTCATTAGGAATATTAGTGAGCTGATATCTAGCTGATCTGTTGGTCTTCCCTAATCTCTTTAGTCTGATCCTAAATTGTGCAAGAAGAAGTTCGTGATCTGAACTACAGTCAGCTCCAGGTCTTGTTTTTACCGACTGTATAGATGTCCGCCACCTTTGGCTGTAAAGGATGTAGTCAATCTGATTTCGGTGTTGTCCATCTGGTGAAGTCCATGTATAAAGCAGTCTCTTAGGTTGTTGGAAGAGAGTGTTTGTTATGCAGAGTGAATTGTCTTGGCAAAACTCTATCAGCCTATGTCCTGCTTCATTTTGTTCTCCCAGGCCATGCTTGCCTGTAATTCCAGGTGTCATTTGACTGCCCACCTTAGCATTCCAGTCTCCTGTAATGAAAATAACATCTCTTTTTGGCATATTGTCCAGCAGGTGTTGCAGATCCTCACAGAACTGATCTACTTCAGCTTCTTCAGCATCTGTGGTTGGGGCGTATATTTGGATCACTGTGATGTTAGATGGCTTGCCCTGAATTCAAATTGAGGTCATTCTATCGGTTTTTGGATTGTATCCAAGTGCTGCTTTAGCCACTTTACTATTAATTATGAAGGCTACTCCATTTCTTCTGTGGTCCTCTTGTCCACAGTAGTAGATCTGGTGGTCATTTGATGTGAAGTGGCCCATTCCAGTCCATTTCAGTTCACTGATGCCCAAAATGTCTATCTTTAATCTTGACATCTCACCAATAACCACATCCAATTTGCCCTGGCTCATAGATCTTACATTCCAGGTTCCAATGGTGTGTTGATCCTTAGAACATCGGATTCGCCGTTCACCACCAGCACCGTTGGCCGCTAGCCGTCCTTTTGGCTTTGAGCTAGCTGCGTCATCATGACTGCGGCTAGTTGAACTCATCCTCTGTTCCTCCCCAGTAGCATTTTGACCACCTTCTGACCTGGGGGCCTCATGTTCCGATCGTATACCGACATATCTCTGGTTGTACTGACCCATTTAGTTTTCACGGCAAGAATACTGGGGTGGGTTGCCATTACCTTCCCCAGGGATCGCATTTAGTCTGACCTCTCTGTCATGACCTTCCCGTCTTGGGTGGCCTTTCACGGTTTAGCTCATGGCATCATTGAGGTGCTCAAGCTCCAGCACCACGACAAGGTAACGATCCTTTGCTGAAGTAAGTTTATAGTTAGGGCCGTCCAACTGAGAACGCAATTTATAGAACGCATTGGGGTGGCATGTAAAGGTGATGAATTCATTTAAGCTCACATTGTCTCTGTATTTTATTACCTGTTTTATTACACCTTGCATTTTTATCTTACAATTTTATCTCCATTTTACCCTACTGTATTTTATCGTATTTTATCGCACCATAGTATATTTGAGCTAATTTTATTGTATTTTAGTTGTTTTATGGCATCATATTTTATATTTTATATCTTATAGTGGCTGATGCCCAACTTTCTGATATGGTCATTTGACTAATCAATAAAGTTACTTACTTACTTACTTACTTACTTACTTACTTACTTACTTACTTACTATAGATTTTGTGCAACATTTTTATGTGTTTCTCAAAATGTTTGGTGGTTCTCAACAAAAATGTGTCCCAGATGGATACATGATTGCATTTGACATTCACTGGACTTGTCAGAGTGATAACAATGTAAGCGCTATATATAGATACTCAAAGATATACAAAGCACTAGATGAAATCCTAAGTGTTCAAGGGCAAAATAATTCAATTCAAAATTCAAATAAGGGTCTTTATGGGAAGATAGACAAATTGGAATTTGCAGTTCACATTTTATTATAGCATGATAGTTTGGAAAAATGCTGTGTAACAAACTACCCTCTAGTGGATTTTATAATGTTCTCAGTCATGGCACTAAAGTCTCTATGAGCAATTTTTTTTTAATCAAAAAGAATTCAGTTTCATGAAGATGAAGATGCAGGAAGATGCAATCTGAAACAGTAGAAGCAGAATTTGCCCAGGTGACAACCAGCAAGTTTTTCACACAAAGCTTCTTTTTGTAACATTGCAATTATGTATTGAATATATTTCATACTCTCAAAATGCATATAATAAAAACAGACTAATAACAATAATGAATCAAAGTTGACTATCATGATTTGAAGTAATGAATATGAACGTGATATATTGCATGAACGGAAATTCAAAGTATGGAACTGGAACTGTAGAATTTGCTTTCAAAAATTCAAGGCAGTTAATTTCAAGAGACACACTCATTCTGCCTCTCACACTGTGGGTGATTCAGTAGCCTATTTTACAGAAGTCCTATTTAATCTAGCCTTCTAAATCTTGCTTTCTAACTCCTTTAAAATTAGAAGACTTTAGGGATATCTGCCTTTAATTGTCTCTGGCCTCTTTCTCTCTGAGGACAGCAGCTGAACCATTCTTGGGGAAGCCAAGTGTGTTCCTGTAAGCAAAGTAGGCTAACTTTTCTGTCATGGACACACATATCCTGGGACTATGTGAAGGGCAACCAAACTTCCCAAATAACAAACACAGATCTTTTGAAAGCAATAGAAAAGGAAGAGTGAAGGAATCTGAGTGAAAGTTTATGCCTGGAAAGCATCAGTGATAGAAGACAAAGATGTGAGTAGAGCTCATAATATTGAGGCATTCTGGAGAACATAGCCACTATTTGGTATCAAGACTGGTGAATTCTGACAATAGTGTTAAATGTGAAAGGTCCCCTGTGCAAGCACTGAGTCATGTCTGACCCTTTGGAGGGACACCGCTTTTGCAATGCTTTCTTGGCAGACTATAGTGGGGTGGTTTGCCATTGCCTTCCCCAGTCGTCACCTTCCCCAGCAAGCTGGGTACTCATTTTACCAACCTCAGAAGGATGGAAGGCTGAGTCGACCTGAGCCGGCTACCTGAGAATCCAGCTTCTGTTGGGATTGAACTCGGGTCGTGGAGAAAATTTCGGTTGCAATACTGCCGCCTACCACTCTGCACCACACGAGGCTGTTAAATATTAATTAATAATTAATAAGTGTTAAATCGTTTTACAAAAAGAGGTACACATGAGATGTGTGGGCAAAAAGATTAGGATGTTCTTTCCCTAGAGAGCAAGCATAGATGGGCATCTACACGATAGGCATTTTGCATCTTGCATGGTTTTAGTTTTTAGTTTAGCTCTTTTCTGCATTTGGAATTGATTGCTTGATTATGTGCCAATAAGTTAATGCTGATTTTCTCTATGACAATCTACCCCTAATCTGCTCCTTCAGGTCTTCCAACGGTGCACCCTTCATCACTGTAACTGAGTCCATCCACCTTGCTGCTGGTTGTCCTCTTCTTCTCTTTCCTTCCACCTTTCCCAACATTAGAGCCTTCTCCAAAGAACTGGGTCTTTGGAGATGTCCAAAGTGTGATTATTTGAGCCTGGTTTTTTGTGCCTTGAGTGAGAACACTTGATTTGTTTGATAATCCATTTGTCTGTTTTCTTGGCTACCCACAGTATTCTCAGAAGTCTTCTCCATCACCTAAGTTCAAAAGCATCAATGCTGTTTCTATCTTGCTTCTTCAAAGTCCAACTCTCACTTCCATAGAATGTTACAGAGAATACTGTTGTATTTGGAAGAGATGCAGGCTTTTGGAGCTATTTCATAGAATTCAAAAACAAAACATAGGGCTCTCTAATCAGTCCTCCCACAGCTTTCAGCCTTTCCTGCTGTCAATCCTTTTCTCTTCATGGCTTAACATTTAGCATCAGACAAATCTGAAGACAACAAGTGCCTAATCATAATTCACTAGCATTTTTAATGATCAAATGGAAGTTCAGAAGCCTCTAGTATCACAGAGAATGACAGGATTTGAAGTCTTTAATGCTTTTGATTTATGGCCAATCAGTGCATTACCTTTAGTACATCATGAAAAGTTTCATCAGTGCTTTTTCCTGACTCCAAGCAATCATAGGGAAGCCAGTACCAATTATGACTCTAAAAGAGATACTTGAAATCTTTATTTCCCACCAGGATCCCAATCTGAAGTTATATTCAACTTGTATGGGGGAGGGGGACAATAATCTCAATGGGAATGCTATACAAATTGCACTGTATGCAAAGTTATACAGTGGCACTTTGTCTGGACTGGAAGGATGAAAGTTTCATTTCACCTCAGTACTATGACATCACCCTTAACCAACCTAGCTTCCCCCTGATTACATAACAACTACAACTACAACAACTACAAGTACAAGTGCAACAACATCAGCAACATTTATGTGGATGCATGCTATATTAAAGGAAATGCACAGACTGGTTTCCAAGCTATTCTGCCAAAAGGATTTTACAGTTGCACATCCCAAATTCTCAGTGCTGATGGAGATCTCACAGTATTTTTGAAAATCTCCGTATTCTTGCTAGAAAGCTAAAAAATGAGTTCTCTGCTGCCCCAGACTCTGCCATTTTTAGTTTTCCTCCTCCCTCTTTAATATTGTATTGACAACATCTTAGAAGCATACCAAATATTTACTCATCTTGTTCATACAGTACTTGTTGTGAATGTAAATTTCATGCCAGATTGTAGACTGCAGACAATCCACATCCGCACAAGTAGTTCTCAGTAGTGTGCAGAATCCGATTATCCCAGCCCCTCTCTGTCTTGGAAGAAGAAAAAATCAACCTGTTAAATCTAAGACGGAACTTCAGAAGCTGTGAACAGAGGGCTAATATAATTCCTTCCAGTTCTTAATTAAAGTTTAGAATTTTTAAGAAGCTGGGACGCCTGGGTGACTGAAGCACAGGAAAGAACCGTTTCAGAATGGTTTCATTTTTGTAAGAAATAGGTAACAAGTCTAGTGAAGAAGTGGTATTAGGATTTGGGGTCTGATTTTTCTGTGTGGTGCTAACGTCGGTTTTTTTCTCTCTCTTCAAGTTATAGAACTGTTTTTGTTCATACTTCGGACTCAATTATTTTCTTCTGTAGAATTATTTTTTTATCAGTCATATTCATTTGAAACTCTATCTCCTTTCAGTATGAAGCAGGCCAACACCATCCTGTGTTCTGCTTGGAGCATTCTACATATGATTGTCTGTTTAACTCATTTCTAAGTGTCTCCCTGTGATTTATTGTATATTATAAATTGTAATATGTGATAAACATTATGATTTATTTTATGATGAATATTTATTTATTTTAAATATTATATTTATTATAAGTGCCATAATTTATCTCTTTCAACCTTTTATGTCTGCATTTTTAATATTTAAAGTTATTCAAAAGGGCCAAATCTTCTAGGTACATGTCTCTATGTTACATAGCCAGGAGATTTATTATTATTATTATTATTATTACTATTATGCATTTTTACTTTGTAATTGCCAGAAACACAGCAAAAAGCATGAAAGCCCTATCTCACCCGTAGGACTCAGCCCCCTGCTACAAAATTATGTGGCTGCCCACAGTCAGGTTCTGACAATAACAAATGTAAGGATTGTACACGAGATTAAAGGATCATTTCATCGGATTTATTGTGGTGAGTTGCTTTTAAGCAATCCCACAGTCAATATACCAATGTTAGCTATATAGATCAGAATCATTCCCATTTTAAAAATGAAAGGATTTATACCCGAGGCACAAAGTGGACACTGAAAACAAGACAGGAATAAAGTGATCCTTACAGCAGCATCATCACATGATGTAAAAAATGATAGGTCAAGACTATACTTACAGTTTTTCAGACTATCTAGAGGTCAGGCTAGAAGAACCAAGATTTCCAATTAATTATTACAATTGTTCTTATTTTTTGTATTAATATAATTACTTTTAAAAACTATTTTAATGACTATTAAAAAAAATAAACAGGTATAGCAATTGTTCTGAATTTGTCTTCATATCTATTTTAGGGATATTGACATTTTGTGAAGAAACGTGTTGCTGTGCAGAGCTTCGGACCCCGCAGATTAAAACTTGTGTGCAATATCATTGGACAGAAAGACATGTTCATGTCCTCATAGAACATCAAGGAAAGGCAGCCCTGTTTGGGATGGAGTGGGAGCCATGCCAGTGCTTTTCTTCCCTGTGCCATGAATGCCTAGGAAAATGTCATATTAGAATTTATTTTTCCAACTTATAACCAGAGTGTATAAATCTGAATCATGGAGAGAGTCTAAAAGTTGATGTCATGTCTATTAGGCCATGGGGGGCAGTATAGCCAGAGACGCAGAAAGGTGTGTTTAGGGTAGCAATGTGCAACAGTGAAAATACAGTCGGTTGTGTTTATTGTGTCTTCTGTGGAACTGTTCTCCCCCAAATGAGTAGAAATGGCTAAAACATATTTTTGATTTTGTAAAGCCACTGAGGGAGGAAAAAGGAACTTCATAAATCCAGTTCTTCAGAAGACCAAATAGTAGGACATTGGTTTATATATTAGTACGGGCACTGTAACAAATGCATTTTAGAGGATGTTCTTTAGGATTCTTCATGCAAAGATTGTTGTGTCCTAAGGATGGCAATTTTCTCAGTCCAGCAGTAGATTGAGTAAATTGATGTCTGAGGCCTTGCAATGAAGAGAGGAGGTGGGGAGAGTGAGGGAGTGAGAGACAAGCTTCAAAGTTTCACAGGATAAATGCTGTATCAAGGGATTGCCAAGAAAATAATGAAGCATTACAGGTCATTTTGCTTTTGCATCATTTAATCAAAGAATCAGTAGACTATATCAGGACCTAAGGCATCATGTAGCTGGGATTTAACTATCAAATTCTCTTCTGTTTATGGGGCAACAAATGAGGAGAAAAATAGTAGTGTGTATTTAGCTCAAAGGCTTGATTGGAATAGATGAATAATGTATTTAAACAAATAAGTTATTGTGGAGGATCAGTAACTTAAGAAGTGATTATCATCAATTTTAGCTTCTAATTTAGGAAGAATTAATATTATTTTGTGTTCTGCTTTCTGGTTCACTGGCTGATAGCTGGAACTACTTTGACAGTTTCTTGCAAGGAGTCACAAAGCAATTTCATTTCTACCAGTAATAACTTGGAATAAAAAAAGATAACAGCAAAAACAAACCCCTCAAACCTGAGCTTATTGTTACATTAAAAGTATAAAAAAATTCATGTTGCAAGCATTTTATTCCAGAGTGCTCCTGTGACACTAGCTGGGCTTTATATATTGACATGATTGTAAATTCATTACCTTACATTAAATTACATATTTTTAAAGGGATGTATGCTGACAAGGAGGAACTAAGCACACTCTTGGGGTTATATTCCCTTTTCAAAAGCAAAAGAAGCTACATTAGTGCCACAACCTCAACTCAATTACTTAACCCAACAGTTACCCCATGACGCTGAAGGTCTTAAGGTCTCCTGCTATCTTGTCTAATTTTGAACTTCATATTGACAATATAATCTACATCCATGCAAAAGTCTATTAGATAATGATGATGATGATGATGATGATGATGATGATGATGATATCCGTTCAATCGTGTCCGATTCTTGGCGATTCTATGGACATATTCTATTATATATTCTATTATATACACACACACATAATTTAAATCTAAAGTCAAGGAATAATCTATTCACAGCAGCAGGAATCCAAACATTGGTCCCAAAGATAAAGTACATGATTGATAGATAGATAGATAGATAGATAGATAGATAGATAGACAGACAGACAGACAGACAGACAGACAGACAGACAGACAGACAGACGATAGATCAAAATAGCCATTCCTATAGAAAGTGTGTTATAGACATATCCTTTGTCCCTTACAGCTGGAGAACCTGTAACCCTTTATATTTAGCAGGACTTAGCATGATAGGAGGGCTACATGACTCTTACACTGCGTTATGAACAAAACAGAAGAGTTTTAATGGATAAGGCCAGTGGTCTAGTTATTCCAACATACTGTGTCACACATTAGCCAACCAGTTGTATTCAAGATGCTTACAAATATGGACAGAAAAGTGATAATCTTCTCCACTTGTCGCTCCATAGCAATTGCTATTTAATGTTCTGTCCTCTAAGACCACTTACTATTAAGCCAAGTTATTGCAGCTCCATGACATTCACCTGGGCATTTAAAACACACAATTCTTATACAAAAACTATATGCTATATGCTAAGATTAAGAAAGGTGTAGGTAAGTTGAGATGGTGGTGGTAGAATCTTATTTAAGTGAACTAAACTAATTCACAGAGAGCCAGTTTGGTGTAGTGGTTAAGCCATCAGACTAGAAACTGGGAAACCGTGAGTTCTAGTCCTGCCTTAGGCACAAAACCAGTTGGGTGACCTTGGACTAGTCACTCTCTCTCAACCCTAGGAAGCAGGCAATGGCAATCCACTTCTGAAATCTTGCCAAGAAAACTGCAGTCACCAGGAGTCAACACTGACTCAAAGGCAACCCCCCAAAAAAAACTCTAATCCACACCCACTAAACTTGTGTCTTACTTTTCTCATTGAAATGGAACCTGCTGTGGTACAAAAAAAAATTACATTCTAGGACAAAATCATGACCAAAGATATACCTTGAGGGAAAAATGTGAATTTTGAGCAGTTCTTTTTTTAATAGCAAATTATGTGGAAACACAATAGAACAAAATTAAGAACTATTTCCATCTCATAATCCAAGAAGTAAACTTTGGGTTTAACTTTTTCATGGACTCTTCCAAATATAAAAGGGGGTCATTGGGCACAGACATCTACATGAAGCTGTTGGGAGAAGTCATCCATCAGTTTGGGATGTTATGTCAACAGCATAGCATTAGTTGTACATGACACCTCAGTCCAGACCTGGAATGCCATGGAAAACTTGAACTGATGTCTGGAGGTTCCCAGAGTCTGGATGAGGTAAAACAAAACAAAAGAAAACAAAAGAAAACAAAAGCTTAGATTAAATCCTTTAAGATTGATGTGTTTTTCATCAAGAAACATCCAATGATACCGTTCCTAGTAGTTACTTTTTAAGAGGTTGCACTCCCCCTGTAAGAATTGATTCATGAACAGGAATCCATGTGGCATTGTAGCTACTTTTCAAGCAGTACATAGAGGCAATGGCTTTGCCCAGCTTTGGCTGGTGTGCCATTTATGATACTACCTGAACCAGGATGTCAGGCAGTTTTGGCTCCTCCTATAAGATCAACGTAATTATCACGCTCCTAGTCCATCAGATTTACTATGTCACCTGATGGGACCCAGGAAACAGGCCTTCTGTGTCACAATGCCTGCCTCCTGGAACAGCATCCCCCCAAAAGATTTCTATGGCTACTACCCTGCCCTCATTTCAAAGGTCATTAAATACATGGCTTTTTCCCCAGGCCTTGGGATAGGGTGGGTGGCAAAGCTCTTATGGGATTACGTATGGGAGGCTGGATTTTTTTCTCTCTTTGTCTCTCTCTCTTCTGGGCATCCTTTGTTCTTTCTCCTTAGTTATATGGTTTCTATGCTGTTTTTATAATTGGAGGTCACCCAGAATAATCACAGAGTTAGGAGGCCTTGTGAATTTTAAATAAATAAGTAAATAAATCCCTTGGTGGCCGCAATTCTTTCTTTGATCACTACTTGGTTTCATTTCTGTAACATGCTCTACGTGGGACAGCGTTTGGAGATGATCTGGGAACTAAAGTTGGTCTAAAATGCAGCAGCTAGTTCGCTGACAGGACAATCCCATCACAGTAGACCAACACCACTTGCTGCCCTGGTTATCAGTAGGCTTACAATTTAAAGTGCTGGTGACAATGTACAAAGCCCCATATAGTGTAGCACTGAGTTACACCGTTTACTGCAGCCTTCCTCAACCTTCTGACCCTGGAGGAACACTTGAAATATTTTTCAGGCCTGGGGGAACCCCCGCACATTCAGGCTCAAATATAGGCCAGAAGTTACAGAATTATTATATTTGTTTCCTGTGTAGGCCTGTATATATGCATTCACAGTGTTCTTAAACTAAAAATAAACAGTGAAACTTACCTTTTTAATTTGAAATAATTTTTCAAAGGAACCCCTAGTGCTCTTTCACGGAACTCTAGGGCTCCATAGAACCCTGGTTGAGAAACCCTGATTTACTGTCTTGTCAAGTAAAAATAACTCCATTCTACCATGTTTTTATACAGGACTGAATGTTTCTGGAGGCTCTCTGAGGGATTTCTATTAATTGAATGTATTTTGTTCATTTCTTTTACTTTGTTGTATACCACCAGAGTCTGCAGATTGGGGTGAGTTACAAAAACTGTGAAATAAATAAATAAATGTGTAAATGCAGTTGGCATAAGAAAAGCCTAGGCCTTCACTAATATATCTTATAGTACATAAATGCCAACTTTTAAATCTTGTTTTCTTTTTATTCTGTGTTGCTGTAGAACTCTGCTTTCAGAAAGATTATTCAGTGTTAAAATGCTCTAATTACTTCCACCCACCGCTTAGACTGACAGCTCTTTTTTGCATCAGGCAAGCTTAATTCAAATATTTTATTGAAGAAAAGTTCTGAATTGATACAAAGGTATTTGACATTTTTATTAAGTAACTTCAAGGGTCACTGCTTTAAGCCTCTATAAACAAACAAAAGGGACAGAGCCTGGCTACAATGTGTGCGTAAAATTTCAACAACAGCTATTTGTCATTTGAAAGAACAAATGGAAAGATTTGGGCTGCTTATATTGTTCAGCCTCTAGGTTTTCAATTAGTCACTTCATATTTATCAGAGCCTTAGCCGTTGGTGTGTGTGTGTGCACGCACACACAAGCAAAAAGCAGCTTTTCTACTCTCAGCTGGGTTTAAAATAATAAAATAAAATAAAATAAAATAAAATAAAATAAAATAAAATAAAATAAAATAAAATAAAATAAAATAAAATAAAATAAAATAATAAAAACAAAACAAAACAAAACAAAACAATAAAAATATTTCAGCCTTGTCATCATTTTCTAGCAAAGACTACAAGATGTTCACTGAGCTGAAGCAGAAGTTTTCTACAAGTAGAATGCACAGAGGGAGATCAATTTCTACAGTATTCAGTAGGAGATCTCCACAGTAGAGAGGTCACTATTTGGGAGAAGTGAATTGAGTGATCCATAAATTATCACCAATAGATGCTGGTTTCTTACACTCACCAGTTATTCATCCTACTTCCTTAGTTACTCATTTACTTTCTATTTCAGGACTAGTCTCCAAATCTCTCTCTCTCTTTCTCTCATACAAACATAAAATCTACATACCTCAAATCCAAAAATGCAGAGAGAGAGAAAATAGATGCACTGACCACCCAGGCAGATGGCCTTCCAGTCCCCCTAATTTAATCCATAGCCCTCTTACCCATTCCCTGGGTTTCTTCTATTTCCTCCTCCCCATAAATCACATGACCACCCTATTTTATTTAAGATAGCCCCCAGGCCTTATCCTGTGGCTTTGCAGTTGGGCCAAACCTCCATTTATCTGGCACTGTCCCCAAGCTTCCTTCCCTCTCTTCCCCTTCCCCTTCCCCTTCCCCTCCCATGTTCTTCAGCTCACCTTGAAGCAGTTTTCCTTGAAAATATCCATTTAAAAAACTCAGGTATGCTACTTCTATGTGCTACAGTGAATCCGGTGATTTTGCAAAAAAACAAAAACAAAAAACAGATCACAGAGAAACAAAGGAAAATGGAGCAAAACTCTGGAATAAGCATGTCAACTAGCATATCTGTCAACACTGGGCTAGAAGATCAAGGTTCCATCTATCAATGCTAGATTAGATATCTGAAGGAGCTGATCCATCATGAGAACTTGAGGCTAAAGACAATCTGTCCTATTACACAACTGAAATCAAATGCCTATGAATCATTTCATGTGTTATCTATCACTTCAAGATATTTCATTATGCTTTTGCATCATCTGACATACAGGTGGCCTGGATTAAAATGCATACTTTGATTTGTTAAAATTACAGTTAAAAATTACAGTTAAAATTAATTCTGATATTTCCAGGTTTATACCCCCACTGAACTAATATATACTAATATATGGTACATACAGATCTGCCAAGCAGTTTATTCTCTACTTACCAATACCTGCTTAGCTTCAGCATTATTTTTGCAAAATTTGTCTTCAGGCCATACCATGTAGGCATTAATTTAACTATGTAATCTGCACTACACCAAATCCTTATGCAGACAATGCATAAATAAAATGCATGAATGCAAGAACAATGTTGCTACTTTATTCCTGCTTAATTTCAGTTCAGCCATTTTAAGGTAACAGTAATGAGTTTCCTCCTCTTCATCCCTGCTGCCTTTATTTGGGTTGGGTTTTTTTTTTTTTTGGTGCATGAAGGCAGCTGTACTGCATGCATATAAGCACTTCTTGGGAGGATAGAGATGAAATGCCATGGTGTAATTAATGAAGTCATAGCTACTGTTGAGAAGAGAGAAGAAGGCAAGTTACCAAAGGGTCAAGGGTAAAACTTGCAAGGGAGCAAACCCCACACTCACTCACACTGATGATGTTACCTAGTTGGGTAATGAAACATCTGCAAGCAAGCAACCAAGCTCAGAGAGCACCAAGGACTCCACAGATCTTGCACGGGCAGAAGTAAACTCTGGTCTTCCCCAGTCTTCCCCATTCTCACTGTTAAAGTTTCCACTGGAAAGGAGGTGAGCATCTGAAAGGGAGGAGCTGACCCCATTTTTTGCCAAGCCTAGTCACCATCAAACCAAACCTGGGACAAATGGGGCTCACATCCTGCCTATGCTAACCCTCTACCTTTTCTGGAAGTTGCCAAAACCAAAGCAAAATATAATCCTCAAACCTTTCCTTCTCTTGTCTTCAGGAAATATTCCACTTGCCACTTCCTGCAGAATATCATGGAGCTTCATGCTGTCTGGGAGGGGTCCAAAAACATGCAGAGTATAATTTTCAACCAATGAGAAAAGTCAGTGAGTTGTTCTGCTTTAGGATTCCAGGTTAGTCTTTCTCTCCATATCTACACTTCAGCATTTTGCTATATGAGGTCTGAAAAAAGGCAGAGATTAAGAACAATGAAATATATTTTGAGTTGTGATGGACACTGTCAAACCCACCAAAACCTACATGTAGTCTAGTGCTGAAAACACTTAATTCATTAATAAAAGTGTTTATTCGCTTATAATCCAATTCGTTCTTACTTCCAAACCAATCACTCCGGACTCTAATTGGTATGTCATTGCTCCCTCCTCCTCTTTCTTTACAAACACAAATGTTGAAAAATTACCCAGCATTGTGATCAAGTACTCTTCTTGAAAAAAGGAGCCCAAGTGGATTATTTATTGCTTTACTCTGGAGCCAAGGTTAGATCATCATTATTTAAATTATTTATTCTAGAACAATAATTTCCTCTTCCAAAATGGGCATTCATTCAGAAAGAGGGGTTGTTCTAAATCCCATCTGGTAAACCCACAATCTGCCAGTGGCAGAGGTTAAGATTACAGGCAGAATAATAAACCTTCAAGAATCTCCTCCACTGCTTCCCCCAGCAGGATCAAGACAGCAGCAGATCCTGGCAAACTGATTTACTCCCCGTGCTGCTTTCATCATTTGTCTTTTCGTTTTTTCCTTTTCTCATTTCCAGTGGGCATTGACATTCTGATTTGCAATGAACAGGAGGCTGATTCTCAGAAGACAGCCTCTTGGTGGCTTTGTGCTGAAGTGGTCATGATTCTGGAATCCAAAAAAGAGGAAACAGCTCAGAGCAGCTGAGCTCTGCATACTAAGCATTATTGCTTATAAATGCTCCTTATTCCCCATGTCATCTCGTTTCCATATACGCCGGCACAATAGTAATGCCAGGGCTAGCATTTTCACGCAAGGAGAACCACATTTATTTCACAGTAGAGATGGAAGTTCTCAGTCTGTATTTTTAGTCCTTGGACAGAACAGTCACATGTGGAATGAAGGACAATTCTGTTACATGGTTATAAAGAGTCAGCGACATTTGTAGTCTATAGACAAATGTCTTGAAGCAGGAGTTGCTCTAATTCCATGGTATATCACGTTGTATGCCTGCAGGAGAGTCAGTCTCTGGCATCTCCAGTTGTTTACGCTTTATTTACTAAAACCATTTTCAATCTGCTGTACAATCTCAGGTGGCCTCTAAGAGGCATGAAAACAAGTAACACCAGAGAATGATTGGATAAAACTGTAAAAGGGTTGTCATGTCTCCTCCCATGAATAAAATTGTAAAGGAAATTAAGCAAGCATTAAAATACCCAAGCAAATCAGTATGCTTTATATATGGAGTTGCAATGATAGTAATGGTGCTACCAGTCAATCAACTATTCCCAAATAAGAGTGCCATCACAGAGAACTTTGTGTCTTTATTCCGGCACATTGACTTCCTCTGATAAAGGAACCAAGAGAGAAGAACCATCTCAGAAGGTCTGAGTGATGGGAAAGATCTCCTCCTGAGTAAAAAATCAAATTGATAGCAGTGCTGTCAACACAGACAATAGTATGTTAAACAGCCTCGGTCTAACTGAATACAGCATTGTTCACTCCTTTTTCCTGTCCATGAAAGGAAAGGAAAAAAGAAATGGTGAGGGGAAGACATTTTCAGGAGCAAGATCTTATTATATGTAGGAAGTGGCCTAAGAGTCATGAATTTGAGATGGGCAGCCATATAAAACGAACAAACAAATACGGCAGTTGGTCTCTCTGTCCTGCCTTATTTTTCTTTCTTTTGTATTCACTTTTACTATAAGAAATGCTCAGCACATGGTCAAGTGACCACACGATAATAAATAATACTTGAATAACCTATCTCGACTATGAAAATGACAATATTTATTTACTTATTTATTTAATTTTTATCCCACCTTTATTATTTTTATAAATAACTCAAGGCAGTGAACATACCAAATACTACTTCCTCCTCCTATTTTCCCCACAACAACAACCCTGTGAAGTGAGTTGGGCTGAGAGAGAGGGACTGGCCCAAGGTCACCCAGGGACTAGAACTCACAGATTCCTGGTTTCTAGCCCAGCATCTTAACCACTAGACCAAACCGGTTTACCATGTGTTTACTAGATAACTATACCTACTTACATGTGTCACCATTCAGAAGTAGGAGTTATTTGAACTAATTCACACAGTTGCAGCCTGATAGCAAAACCATATTTCTATATCACAGAAAAAAAAAGAGTCTGAGGTATCCCTGTGTTTCATAAAATTGAGTGCAATATTTCACACATCCAGATAATCTAGCTGGATTAAGCAGCCTGGTTTTCTCCAGATACTTTGGGTTTCAATTCTCATCATTTCCAGCCAACATGGCCATAGATTTTGGATCTGGAGGGCACAAGATGACTAGTACAAGAAGCAAGTAGCAATCCTGTTTCTTCTATTACCTATTACAGAAAACAACATTCCAGGAAAATTTCTATGCACACATGATTTTATGTTCTTGGCATCTCAAACAGTAATCCTGATTATCACAATATATTTTATTCTGTATATTCTATATTATATCTAATTTATATGACATTAAATAGCCTATCAATCCTAAACTTGCACTCAAAAGATTAACTGGGATAATGTTAAAATTCCAAGTCCAAACCTGCTAATTTACAGTACTTGTATGGTCAAATCTTTGTTCCATTTTTCTAGTATGAACTCTATCTTTATGAAGTTTGATTGCATTTCCACTCAGAATAATCCATGCTATCCAATAATTAATTGAGAAGAATAAAGCTATACCCATTACTTTTGCCTCCAGTTTTCTTATCTCAACCCACACCATCCTCATCATCCTTTCTGCATTGGTCATAAAATCTTAATGGAAGAACCATGTAAAGGAGGAACCATCTTTCTTCCACAATCACATTTCCTTCCCAGTGGTGTCTTATGTGTTGCTGGCAACATTGCACGAACACAAACAATTGCATGGAGAAGCTGCACACATCCAGCCATAATATCAATAGTTTATCCAATAATAAAATGTTGGGATGATGTGCCAAGGGTCGAAATGTTTCAGGTGATCCCTATATGTTCAGATTTTCTTCTACCCACCATGGTCTTAAAGCAAAACTTGCCTCAACAAAAAACTATTTTAAATCTCAAGCAAGGAAGAAGTATAAATAACTGGGAACAAATGAATTCACTGTACCAACCATATTTTTTAAATTGCATCACTCACTCAAGCTTTTCATGTCAGTGACAGTTGCATGTCAGCTTTGTTTTTGGTCTTAAACACTTTGGGGGCTGTTTTTTTTTTTTTTAAGAAAAAGTCAAGGAATTCGTAACTACATACTCTTTGGTACATTTATGATGCTTTGCTGATTCTAAATACAAAACACATTACCTAGCGACGTACTTTAGTTAGGATTAACATCCCACCATTTTATTATTTACTGTCAATTTATCAACATAATCCCTCAAAGCCATTGGATTAAGTTTCTGTGATGTCATGAAAAGCTCACAACTTTCTAAATCATTTGTTGAAGTAGTTAGCAAAACTGGTGTGGTATTTCATTCATAACCTGCTGGTCAGAAAAAAATAATGGAATGATGAAAACACTGCAGGTGACCAAAACAGAAAGTTATAGGGTGAGGGGGACAACCTTCCACAAGCAGAGCTGGATGCCTTACATAAAGTGCAAAGATACGGAGAGTCCAGGTATGGCAGTAGAGGAGTGATCTTTATTCTAGAACTTGCCCTTCTTATCATAAAAATATCCTGTAATTTCTCTATGTTATGTTGCTATACTCAATTTCATAAAGCAGGGTCTGTAGCTCTACTAGATATCAAGCTTTATGGATTAAAATTCACTCAAGGAAACACACTAATTTTGCTCACTTCTGCCATTGTCCTCATTCCCATCCATATAGTAGGGTGGCCCTCTGAAGTGGCAAACTTTGATAGCCAAATAAATTAGAAGAAAAATGAGGATGACAACAAAAGATGGATGTCCCTATTCAGGTGTTTTTTAAATCTTAAAACTCAACCCTTATATAGGCCTCATTATTCAGAGGAAGTGCTCACTCCTCATTATCCATGGTGAAAGGAAGCTGCCTGTGGACACCTTTTTCACTAAACTTGAGTTTCATTTTGAGCATCTAAGATTTGCATCTGAGCATCTATTGTCCCCCACTGTAACCAGATCATAGCCACAGCAACAAATAAATAATAATAAAGGTACCTGCTAAAATAATAACATTTCTGTGTTACATAGAAGTCTACAAGCCAATCACTGGTTTTCATATCCTTTTTTGTATTAAGGATGAACTTGTTTGTCCTGACTTGAGGGATATCACAGATGACTTATTTGATTCAGATAGCTTGGATACCAACAAATACAACAAAACAGGCCAGTATTCATGCCCTTTAAAGCAAAAAATGGGAGGATGTTTCCATATTCTTTTTGATAGCTAATCTGCACCTCCTGCCTGACACAGCATGAGGGTGGCCCCTCTATCCTTTTGGGAAGCAGGAGTGTATGACATCATCCTCAGATTGCCCCTTGGCTGCTAGGAAGGTCACTTCTACCAGAGTTTTCTGGCTCCAAGTCAAAAGTAGTGTTTTTCCCCCTTCACTGGTGCAGGCAAGGCAGTCTGGTCCACCTACTGCATTATGTTTCATCTTTCACAAATGCCTCTTTTCCAGTTGGCTGAAGTGTGGCTGAAGCTGGCTGAAGCTCTGGCAGGCACAGCTGCCCCCCCCCCCCCTTCCAGCTCTCTGCTTTCGATGCCATTTTGTTCTGGGGCTACGGAGCTGCCTGCCATGAAAGGCTAGACTGGAGTAAGGAAAGTTTGGGTTCAGTCGTGGAATAGGGAAGTGCCCTCTCTTTGTTTTGTTTTGTTTTTGACAAAGCATAGAACAGTGAAATGTTAGCATTTGTTGTTTTTGTTGTTTCTTTTATCTGGGTGGAATTGACAAGAGTATTGCCAAGCTCCTCCTTCTAGCCCAAGTGACTGGAAGAACTGTAAAAGTGTTATCCTTCCCCGCCCCGCCCCACCCCGCCCCCAGTCTATAAACACCTGCCCACAGAATGGAAAGCAGTTGGCCTTTGTGCTCCTGGCACTGGCGAGAGGGTGGGGCAAGAAACAGAGGATTAACCAATCAGGATCCATATTCATTGCAGTCCACACAGAACACCTGGCCATCACCATGGGCAAAGCAGAGGAGGGGGGCATGGGTATTTAAAATCTGGAAAAAGATTTCTTAAACTAGCTGCATTCCCAGCTGGTTGACACACAAGAGATGATCAGCTGAAGACAGAAACAGAGTTAAATAAATAACAGACGATTTGCTCTGATATTCCTTCTTCACCAACATGGTGCTGCAAACTGTGTGGAATTTGTGCCTCACCTTAAGGGGCAAGCTTTACCACACTTTTGGCCATTAGTATCTTGACACCCCACAAAGAATTAGCTGAAAAGCTGCAATTTTGAAAAGCATATGTGGTTTGATAGCCAAAAGGTCTGTTTCGAAGAATTTAGCTGTACTGTAATGGTTCATTTAAACAGAGCTTTGAGAGTTTGTCCTCTGGTAAATTAATTAATTTGTAGGAGAAACACTCAGATACATATAAAGTTGTTTCAATTGGCTAAACACCCATTTCTGAACTAAAAGCTATACATGAGATGCTGTATTTGATATTAAGGACACAATGGATGGACTCAAAGTGCAGCTATCGTAATTTAACCACACAGTCTGTTTCAATGACACAGCTGACCTCAGTAGCCTCTTGCCCAGGCAACTGATTCACTTGCCTGTACCAGGAGCACATGGTCAGGGATGACTTGGTCAGTCAGGAAAAAGCCATTTTCAACATCTTCTCAGCCAATACAAAAATGTTTGGGAAGCTGTCACTTCCTGGTGCTTACCACTCCTTTGCACATCCCACACCCCCACGGATGAATGAACATAAAATTTAAAATCCATGGTGCTCCATGAATTGATTTGGGGGATCCTTACCTTCTCCTATCTGTCTTTTGCCCCACTTCCTTCTTCTGTGGCACAGTAACCCTATCCCTTCTGATCCATATGATGAACGTATGGTCCTCTAAAAGGACCTCGGTAAGCCTAGCAAATGAGAGTCTACTGCGGGTGTCAGACAATTCCCTGAAATTTCCATCCATTAGTTCAAGTTATATCCTCAACTTCATCTTCTATATGACAGCCCTTCAGGTACCTGAAGAATGCTATTATATGTTCTCTTCTCTTGGCTGAACATAACTAACTCTTTTAACCTGGTTGCTATGCCCCTTCCTATCATTTTTGCCCTCTGGAATTTATCAATATCCTTAAAATGGGTAACAGGAGTTTAGATATGTCCCAAATGGTTTAGAATAAAATGGGATTATCATTGGTTATGACTTGAATGCTATTACATCTCTTTAGAGAGCTTGAGATAATATGAAGCTGCTGTTATTGTTTTAACAGCTTTATCACAAAGTTGGAATATATTCAGTTGATGACAAGCTAAAACAGTTTGATTGTTTTACATGCACTGCTGCCAAGCCAGTTCTCTCTCATTCCACATTTGTGTTTTTTGATTCTTCACTGACTTTCATCTGATTGGTTTCAGTCCAGAGTTCCAACTTTCCAAAATTTTATTCCATTTTTCTAGTTTTGTGCCTTCTTCAAGTTTTGTACCTCTATTCAGTCATTACTGTCATTTTAAAAAACTGAATAGCACAGAGCTTAGGACAAAGCTCTGTGCCACTTTACTGATGACATCCCTCCAGGTTGACACAGGTCCATTAATAAGTGTTCACCATTAGCAATTCAGTATAACAGAAATGTCATTAAGTCTATATTTTATTGTCTTGTCAATAAGGCTATAAATGGGAAAGTTAATGACATGGGTTGCTAAAATCAAGCTATATTATGCCAATGGCATTCCCATGATCTTCCAAACTAATGCCATAAAAAAGGTACAAGTCAGATTTTGTGTTCACAACCAGTTTTAATAGTCTCTAATAGAATTTAGCCTTGGATTAATATATGGCTGACTGGTTTCTCATTTCCCAGCTCAGCCTTTTCCCCCTAATTGAAAAAAAGGAATAAGATTCACCTGTCTGTAGACTTCTAACCCATTATCTGTTCTCCAAAATTATCAAATACTACAGACAGAAAATCAGAAGTTATATGCAGTAGCTTTTTCACTATTCTAGAAAGTAATTTTTCTGGCCCTGGATACTTGATCCCATATAATGCTCATGAATCACTTATTGCCTGCCCCGGTAGTAATTTCCTTAAATTGTTTGTACTACTTTCCCTAGATTGATCCTTGTGGGATAGCAGCAAGATAAAAAAAAGAGCAGAGCAGGTTTTTCTCTGCTCTGTCACCTGTTGCTGCTTTATCATATAAATAACCTACTCTTTCCCTTCCTTGTTCTTAAATATTAATACATTTCATAAATAGAAATAAAATTAGGAACGACTTTATAATTATTATGGAATAAGTCCTTAAGTTATGGATTCGGTCTTGCTGAAAATACTAAGAATCCTTCTATTGTGATATCATGTGTCAAATTAATCCTATTGATCTTGTTGCTGAGACCGTTGTTACCTTCACTGGTTACAATTAACATTCATTTTGCTTCAGAAAGCATAGTTAGGCAGATCTTTCATCTGAATAAATTATTTAGTTTTACCTGCCCAATTTGTAATTACATTGGAATGTATAATTTTTGCTTTGCTAGATTTATGTTTTGACATTCTAGGTTCTTTTTCCCGTATGAATTAAATTAAATCTAGACCATAGACTTTAGCTTCGTTGTCAGTGTATCAGATGCTATTAGACATGTTTCTCATTTCAATAGATTTCTGCTTTGACATTTTGGACCTTCTTTTCAGCATGAATTATATTAAGCTAGGATCTATAAAATAGGACTTCAGCTGGTTAGGCCTATTGATCATAGATGCATATCAATTAAACTAATCAGTACAAATTAAGATGGATCTAAATGCATTCAAATAAATCATTATTGTTTGGATCAAAACCTACTGATTAAGATCTACTATAAGTATTCATTAGGAGAAAAGGGTACCCAAATTCAACTGACAGACTGACAATGCTAATAATTTTAGATAAAGATTTTACATTTCTGTATTGTTTATTTTTAAAATAGTTTGCCTAACAGAATAATTGGTTATAGAAGAACACTAACGCTTCAAGCCAGTTTGAATAGCAATGTGTAAATTGGCCAATAAGAACGTATTTGGATAGTTATTAGATTTATATTCCTCCTTTTGTTCAGGAGCTATTTACCTAATATTGTAATACAGAATTATTGTTTGTTGTTGCAAATAGCAAAGTGTACTTATGATTTTAAAAATGTTGTTGAGGGGGGTGGGGAATGCCTTCAAGTTAGGGCTGAGTCCTGGTGACTGCCTGGACAAGTCCCTGTGGGTTTTTTGGCAAGATTTCAGAAGTGGTTTGCCATTGCATCCTTCCTAGGGCTGAAAGAGAGTGACTGGCCCAAGGTCACCCAGCTGGCTTTGTGCCTAAGGCAAGACAAGAACTCACAGTTTCCCAGTGATTCCTTAACCACCACACCAAACTGGGTCTCATAGCAAAGACAAAAAAGGTGCTGCCTAACCCAATAGGTATTATATGTAGCTACCATACTGATATCCTTCCATGTATTCATGCATTGATTAATAGTTCTGCTCTAGTTTAGTTAGAAAATACCTTCTAATGATGATGCTGTGATGAATTAAGAGAAGTTTATCATCTCTTATTAACTTTAAATATTAATCCAGCATTTCCTTCCATGGCAGCCATTCTGGATTTAAAGGTAACTGCTGCAAATTTGTCATTTTATTGATCGTTAAATATTAAAGATTTGTAGAAAGAGATGAGGGGGATTGGAAAAGAGGAACATTGAAAGGTGGAAGACTGTTAGCATTTCTTAACTGATATTCAGAAAGCATCTTGAAGAAATCAGTTTGAGTATTAGGGTAATCAGCATGAATGTTCAATAATCCCTCTTTTTTAGGCTAATCATTTCAACAATATTTCATATTTGGATAAGTATTTTGTGTTGGTTTCAAATATTCCATGTCCTGAGTATGTTCTTCAGGAGTTTGCATTCATGCCTTCTGTACAAGAGTGATGTCTGATACGAGCAACATTGGATAGCTACCATTGGAGTTGAGTTCATTTCTTTGTATACTCTCTGCCCAAATATTTTTTTCAGAATTCCTTTGTTGCCCTAATTTGCATGCCACTTGTGTATTTCAGAAATGAGATGTTTGCAAGATAAATTTCGGCACTGTTCTATCTTTAAAACCCTCCAGTCTAAACTGGTGATTATGTATTGTCTTTCAAATTGTGTTCACAAATGTGCAATTTCATTCTTCTCAAATGTGGGAAGTTTGATTACCCTTCCAGACACAAACCCAGGCTCCTTACTGATCAATCAGCTGGTTCACTGTAAAGAAGTTTCATAAAGAAAAGTAAATTGATCTGTGCTTTAATGTGCATTCAGTTCAGAATTCTCTAAATCATTTTCCCTGTTGAATCTGACATATCCAATCATTTCACAGTATCTGTGAAAAGAATCCTGAATGCCTCCAACTTCTTTATCTATATATATTTCCTGAAATCATAGCTCTTTTGATGTTGGAGTTTGTGCTGGAGTACAGTAGTAATGAGGAAGGAGGATTAGGTGTTAGCAAATAAAGGAAAGGAAGATAGACACATCTCCATGAAATACTAGGCATCCTTGGAAACCTCAAAGTGATTTTGCCTGGCTCTTATTATTAGATAATGATTTGGCTTGAGAATCATCCTTTCATGTCACTTACCTCTTAGTAGGAAGTCTTCAGTACTTTCACTGATTGGAAATGGCATCAGAAGAAAAAATGTGCCACAGCATTCAGACATGGGGGAAGCAATGCTACAGATATCTACCACTCAAATGATATTTACTGCTGTGGATTCAGTCTGAAGCAGAAGCACAACACAGAGAAGAACCACGCTTTATTGCAATGATTGTTGGGTACTGCTTTACAAGAAAGAGGGACTCCAAATGGGAAAGCAAGGATTTTTATAGAGATTGGGGACTGCAAGGCACAAAATCCCTGGGATCTGATTTGCTGTCAACTCTGGGGGAAGCTAGGCAGGTCCTTGTCTGTGTACCTGGGGTGGGTTCTGTTGTTAGGCAAAGTGGGCCTTTCAGGAGGGCAGCAGAGCTGGAGAGGCCCCTTGTGAAAGAGATGGAATGTTGAGGCCATCAGCTGATGGAAGGTTGGGGCTCCTCTAGGTTGCAATTTTCTTTTCAGGGTTGGCTTTGAGCTGTATTGTGAGCCAGTGAGGAGGCTTCTGTTCTTTGGTTTAGATGGGATTGCAGGGGGCAGGGAGGGTCAGTTTGGGTCTGATGGGAGTAGGCAAAGAGATGAATGCGGTTTGACCCTGGTGAAGTCTAAAAGACAGGAAGGAAAATATAACCTTCATTTTGTTTGGAGTTTCCCCAAGTCAGCCAAACTCCTTTCAAGGAAAAGCAACACTGGTTTGCATAGTCATAAAAACATTATGATCTAAGAACATAAGAATAATCTAGTAGATTTGGTCAAGCATCTGTCTCTGCATGCCAGAAGGAGACACACTCTTGATACGTGTACACACAAAATGATGAACTTTGCCCTTTGATTATTGATCACTGAAGTCAAAAGTGAGAGGCCAGTATGAAGGAAGTACACTGAGATGGTCTGGTCACATAGAGAAAATGAATGAGGATTGAATTGCAGAACAAATATATGAAGGAAGATTGAGAGGAAAGGGTAGACCAGGAAAGTCATACTTAGATTTAAGTTCCTGAAAAACAAAAGAGGTGAGAAGTTTATAGAACAAAAGACAATGTATGAATCAATGTAGCAACACAGTAGAATCAAGGATTTTTGGAATAAAGTAGGCTTAGCTATGTTTCTTTTCCTTACCATATCTCATACTTTTAATATCTTTTGCTTAATATTTCTTTTCTATGCTCTGCATAATGTTAGATACTCTGAAAGGTGTTAGCAGGATGGACATATATGTAATGCTTATTTATGCTTCAATGGATTTAATCTCAAAATCCAAGGCAAATAATACTGATAAACATCCTCCATGAAAATGCAGATATGTATTATGCATTAATTTGCAGCCTGGGAGTTTTTTGCCAATAAACAAACACCCCAACTAGGAATTAATCAGCTTAATAGAGTAAAGTGAACAAACACTCCACAGTTCATTTAATTCATTCTGAATTTTCCTAAGGAAATATCCTATCACTACCATTATTAAGTCATTACGTTCATAAACTTACAGCCAAATAACAAAACTGTGTACATAAAAGAACACATGAAGTACAACATACAACAACACTTACTAGGAAGGACAAGAAAAAAATAAGAATAAAATGGATCACACATTTTTTTAAAAAGCATCATTTCTGAGAAGCAAACAGTGCCTTCCACAAACAGGTAGTGAGGTCCACTTGGTTCAGTACTGTCCTTACTAACTGGCAGCAGATGTACTCCAATATTTCAGGCAAAACTCTTTCTGAGCCCTGCTTGGAGATGCTAAGTGCTGAATGTGCTCCACATTGATCCAGGCTCTTCTCCTAACATTTTGGTTGTGAATTCAGCCTCTTTCTTTCGATGGTGACTGACCCCTTCATGAATCACAGAAAAGGCAACGTTCTTAGAATGAGGTGAGGAGAACTGGACTAAGGTTCAATCTCAAAGCAATATGACCTTTCAACTCTGAAACCATGCAGTTGAAACCATGCAGTTGAAATGAAAAACTAAAAATACTTCCTATGTGCAATGGAGACCTGTTGTGAACCATTCAGAAATCTCAGTGTTATAAAGTCTCAGGCTGAGTAGAATAACTGCATATACAGAGGAAGAATGTAGATTTTATTTTGCGAATGAAAAATGCTTGGGCCTCAGACTGCGGTTGGTGGCCCCATAAAAACCTGTAGGATCAGTAGTGTGTTTCTTACAGATGATGTACACATGAAGGGAACTTTGCAGGCAGCAGCACTAGCCAAAGGCCCTGCCTGGAGTAACCAGGTTTGGTCTATGCAAGCTGGCTGAAGAATTCTGGGAGCTGAAATCCACACATCTTAAAGTTGCCAAGGTTGAAAGCCCTGGTCTATGTTATTTCCATAAGAGCTGCAGCTTTGACTCCATAAGAAAGAGCTACTAGTGCAACAGCAGCATAAAGGCTATGAAACCTGGTTGCAAAGTTTAATGCAGGCTTCTTCCATGGCATTTTTGTACTTAAAAAGCTCAGGCATTTGGGTTAAGTACATTTTTGATTGATTGATGCTAGACAGAAGAACACTGCACTAAACATGACAGCTCTGTAGATTTGGGAGGGGGGCATACTTCATTAACCCAACTAAGCTATTTTTTCTTGCCACCTCTGAAACAAATGGAACAGCTTACAGGTAGCCCTTACAGCTTACAATGGCAATTTGGACCAGTATTGCCATCACTAAGTGATGCGGTTGTAAAGTGCAACGTCACATGACCACATTGCTTAGTGATGTCAATCCCAGCTGCCCTGGTTGCCATCGTAACCCCAGAATTGCACAGATTGTTAAGCAGGAAGAGGCAAAAGTCCCAGGAAAGGAGCATGGGGGCATGCACACAGGGCTGCAACTAGGGTCTGTGTCACCTGGGGCAAACGTGGATTCCATGCCCATTTTGGTGCCCCCCCCAGTGCTCATTTTGGCACCACCCCAGTGCAGCTCCCAGGGCACATGCCCTGCTCGTCCCCCCCCCAGTTGCGGCCCTGCATGCGCAAGTGCCACAGGAGGATGAGGGGTGCTGCAGGTGGGCTTTAGGGAGTGCAGGCAGGCTGGCAGAGGCTGCAGGTAGGTGCTGGGGAGTACAGAGGGGCCAGTGGGGGTCCCAGGCAGGGTGTGTGTGCTGCGGGCAGCTGTACACTACAGAGTACAGGCTGGTAAGGGGGTGCTGCAGGAGGGTGGGTGCTACAGAGTGCAGGTGGGCAGGGAGGCTATGGAGTACAAGATCCCTGGGATCTCATACTCTGTAGTAAGGATCCTCTGGAGAGAAAGCAGCAGGAACAACTTATGTTAGTGCCTTGCAATCTTCCCTGCTCGCTTCCCTTGGTTTTGCTTGTGGGAGGCTGGCAGGGAAGGTCACAAATGGCAATTATGTGAACATGGCTCACTGCAACATCGTAATAGCTAGCTGGGCACTTGAACACCCAGATTTCAATCTTGTGACTGAGGGGACCCTGCAATGGCCGCAACTTCGTGGACAGGTCATAAGTCCCCCTCATTTAGCACTGCGGTAATTTTGAATGGTCACTGAAGAAGTGGTCATAACTCAAGGATTACCTGTAATGGTCATAACCAAGCTCTGATTCATTGAGATTTCCTTAGCAGTAGAAATAACTAGAGGCCTCTACATTTTGTGAAGCTCTGTTGTTTAGAATGTAGGACCTTTCTCTAGGCTTGGGCTGAGAAACTTTTTTATATTTACCTGTGTTGAAACCTCCTTTGGTCTATACGCCAATACTGAGTGTGGCTCAAATCAAACAGAAATAGAGCCAAAACAGACTTACAACTAACATAATTTACGTTCAATGGGAAACAAGTCATTTCTAGCCAAGAAATTTCTTTCCAACCTTTAGCAAGGCTCCCTTCATTAACTTTGATGTTTAGAAAAAGGGTAAAGTTGATAAGATGAATAGCTGATCATTTTAAAGCCCAGGAAAAAGGGTTGGCATTCCAGAACAATTGGAATATCCATACTGAGATGGCTGGAAGTCCACATTTGGCCCATGGGCTGGATGTTTCCAGTGCCTCTCTCATAGTCCCTTATAGTTTTTATACCTCACTAAAATTAAATGCAAGCCCTTCTACTTTAAAATGTTTATACCAACATTTTGCTTTGAAGTTCCCTAACAAATGTTAAAAATCGGACTGGTATCTTTGTATCTCTTTCAACTGATAAAGATGTTTCATTGAAGTCTAGCATGATAGGAAGGTTAAGTGAAAATTCTCCTTTCAACCAAGTGTTCCTTCAGCGCACTGGGGATTCTCTAAAACTAGACACTAATATGTTCTGTAATTAAGAAATAATGGGCTTTCTAAGGTGATTTATTTCCATAGATTTAGTGTCAGCTCTGAAAAGCAACAGATTAAACTGTTGCAGACCTCTTAACATAACACCTTGATAAACTCTGTTAGAAATCTATTTAAACTAACTTCTTTTTTTAATAATAATTTTATTAAAAATTACAATTAAAAAGATAAAAAACAAATACAAGCTAAAAAAAAATAAAAGAATAGAAAGAAAAATAGAAAGTACAGAAAAGAAAAAAATAGAAAAATAGAAAAGAAAGAAAATAAGAACATAGTAAAGAAAAAGAAAGGAAATATGCAAAGAAATGACTTCCCCCTTCATCACAACAAATATAAACAATTTTAGTAACTTATCACCTTCTCTTAAAATTCGAGTAATGATCTCTTCTTCCCATCTCTTATCTCTAAACAAATCCCTAAAGCCTCATCATTTCAGTCCTGATCAGCAAAAGTCTATTAAAGGTTACCAGAGATAACAACATATCAGTTTTAACCTTGATCAAATAAACCAACTTTATATTCCTTCCTTTTACTTTTAACTATCTTGTTCTTTAGTCCCTACAAATAATGTCCTCAAACTTGATTTCTTTTCATTTTTTCTTTGTCCCCTCTCACAAAATTCTTCAAAGCTTTAACAAGTCTCCTTTGTAAATCCAATATAGGAAAGTTATCCAGGTCACTCTTTTGGTTTGTTATTTGTATATCCCTTTTAATTAGTAAGACATCAGCCAGTTTCATCTGTATGTCCAGTGTAGCAGCTTTTTCCATGTTATTCATTTTTAAATCCCCTTTCAGATCAGCCTCAGCCTTGTCTGGTAAAACTTGTTCCTCTTCCATAACATCTTTTAAACACAGTCTAACTATAGAGGCAGACACTCTTGAAATTAACTTCTGGGTCCATTGTTCAAAAATATCCTTCAATATGTCCAATGTTAAAATATTTTGCTCCATTCTGTATTAGTAAGTCAAATTTAAGTGTTCTTCTCCTTTAATTGTAATCTTTAGTTCCTTCTGGTTCCCTTTAGCATCCAACCTTCAAAGTCTCATCCTATCATTTTTTTTTCAAAAGAGAATTCAAAACAAAAGCATTTCCCCATGGGATTCTTTATAATTAATTCCAAAATCCTATTTCAAATGCATCTGGACCCTTAGTCCATTTGTAACTTTCCAAAATCAAAGTTCTAATCACTCTTTATTCCAAAAGAATTTTTTTTAACTCCTTAAACTTGTATTTAAAAATTCTTTCAAGAAGAAACCTTACCCAGTACAGTCAAAGTCAATCCAGAGCTTCCTGAAAGCTGAAAAGCAATTAACAAGCAATTTCCAAAAGTGACTAGAAAAGGAAGTATGTGAACCCAGTGTCCTTTTGAAAGTGCTGACCACAGTTTGAGCAAAAAAATGGCTATTCCCTCATCTCCCAGAGCTCTAAACCCAATGGAGAGTGCTGTCTTGTGGTCTTCTTATGAGGAGCAACTGTCTGGAGTATTTGTGGGAAATCTCATCCTCTCCTTGTCCAGAGAGGAGTTACAAAGAGCTGATCTACTCACTGGCTTTTCATTCCACTGCAGTGGTTGGCCCCACTTTTAGCAGAGCTGTCTTCAGTTCGCCATTTCTTCACTGGAAGGAATTCTATTTAAACTAGCTTCTGGTTTTCTGCAAAAAAAAAAGAGGCTTTTCTTAACCACATTCCCTTTGAAATTAGAAAAAGTAGGTGCATGTCTGTGAATAATGGAATTAAAATTTAGATTGGTGACAAGCAAATAATTCACAAAGGGAAGCACGCCTTCTTAGACAGCAATTTTTTAGGCAACTGCTTTAGGGGATTATATTTTAATCTTCACTTGGGTGTATTTTGCACTATAGATGACTGAATGGCTTATTTCATTCCCACCTGAGCTTTGAATTATCTTCTTTGGGGATAAAAGATTGCCAAGAGACACTTCTTGTTAACCAAACTAAAGATTAATCTCTTTTGTAGTGGAATGTGCTAATCAGTTCACTGCCAGTCATTCTGATGACTTTGAGGGAAAAGCTTTTGTTGCATTTTGGAACTAAGGAAAGACTAACATGACAGAGAGAGGGCCAGTTTGGTACTTTGGCTACGGCACCAGAGTAGAAACTGGGAGACTGTGAGTTCTAGTCCTGCTTTAGGCACAAAGCCAGCTGGGTGACCTTGAGCCAGTCTTTCTCCCTCAGGCCTAGGAAGGAGGCAATGTCAAGCCACTTCTGAAATCTTGCCAAGAAAACCCTAACCTTGAATAAAGTCAATTGATTTCCATAGTTCAAAGTCAACTAAACTATTAAAACACATAGGGCATAAGGGGATAAGAAATTAATAAATGTATCCCTAGTGTCATGCCTAGCTCAGGCTCCTAGGGATTTGATGCCAAAAGCCTGCTTCAGAAATGCCAGACAAACGGCAGTCTTGGGAATCAGTAAGTAATCAAGCACTTGAGGCTGACTTCACTGGAAATCATTCAGAGTAGCTGAGCAGGCAGTCAGATGATGAAGGTCCAAATCCCTGGAAGCCACCCAGTCTCCAGACATACTGTGCAGAAAAGCAGTGCTCGGCACAGCTCCATACCTGGCAAGAGTTGTGTCATTCCTAATTGGTTCCTACCCAGTGGTTGCTTTATATCAAGGTGGCCACCAGCCAGCACATGTCTCTTGGGATGACCATTCCAACTTGGACCCTTGGGCTTCAGAACCAGTGTGCCCAGAAACTCTGCTACTCTGACCTCAGACTGGCTGATGACCATCTCATGAACACTACTGAAACTTGGATCAAGACTTGACATTGCTGCCTGCTGTTTTGGATTTAGACTCATTGCAGTCAAGCTTGGGTGCATTTGAGACTAGCTAACTTTGTGCATGTGATTGTACACATGCCTACACTGCCTGAAAATCTCTGTTTTCTCAGAGAAAATTGCTGCAATTTAAGCCCAGTGTGTGAGCGTGGCCTGAGCAGGACCTCTAGAACAGGTTTCATTTGCATTGGACTAACTGGCCTCTGGCTTCTAGCCGCCAATAGTTATTTCCCTGTTGTTGTTATTAATCTCTTGCCTGGATCTGAGCTGACTATGTATTAAGGAACTGAATGAGCTTTTGGACTGGCTAACCCTATGCTGAAAGCAAGATCTATGTATCCCTCATGGACAAAAAAGGGGCTTTGTTTTGAACTGTTTGGTTAATTTAGTCATATTTAACCTTATGCTTACCGAGTTGTTACAGGCTGTAGGTTTAATTAAAGACAAATATGAAAGCCAGTCACTTGGTTAACTGCAGTGTATGCCTAATACTGCAAATATTTCTGTCAGTCTCAAAGCCAAGAAAATGTTTAGGCATAACTTCCCTTTTATTCTCATTGATTTTGGCAAATGACAACACTGGCCAGAACAGGTTCAGAAAGTTCCAAAGTTTCAGCTGATAAAAATGGATCAATATCCATAAAGAGCCAAGCAGATCATTAGCACATGACATTAGCATCAAATGTTGCATATTCACCCTTTCTCCCCCAAACTCCCCATATGAGTATTCCATCATTAACTCACTATATCTGATTTTACCTGCAGACTACATTTAAATGGCCAATACTGGTCAGAATTCACTAGAACTAGGAATGATTTTCCTGTAACTTGCACCTTCCATAAATCAGGAACGGCTTTCTTCTATGTCACTCAAAGATATCTCTAGTCCTAAAGGAGGAAAATGGCACTGAAAAGGTAGATCCCATTTTTTGGTGACTAGTCTTTCAGATTTATGCATGAACTTTCTGTGAGCTACCTGCTGTTCTTTATGAAAACTGGTGCGAGAAGATGTTTCTATACCAAGCATTGAAATAAATTTCCTGATATTTCCCCCCGGCCTCCTAAAATGTTAGGAATTGCCAGTAAATGTCAATGTTCAGTTGGACTCTGAAATTTACCATAACAAAAGATGAGCAAATAAACATGCAAAACATTTTTAAATAGATAATAAAAATTGTAGTTGTGAAATAGTTTACTATGTGTGAGATGATGCAACCCAAACTGGTGAAATCCACTTTAAAAATGTCAGTACAACACTGGGAAGTAAAATAAAATCACCCTGTAAACATCCTTTGGAAAACAGATTCCCCATATCCCCACTGCCATTCTTCCCCAACCTGCTGCCTTTCAGATCAGTGGGACTGCAAGAATTCCCAGGCAGCAATAGCTGTGCTGTCTGTGAAATTTGGGGAGTTGCTCCAGTTTCCACATCTGGAAAGTACTTGGTTGAAAAAAGTTCCGCTATATTTATGAATTAAGGACCATTTTCTTGAATTCCCACAGCAGCAACAATGACTGCTTCGTTTATTGACTATATGATGAAGAGAAAGATTAGCTCTATTAACCTTTCATACTTGCTCCTGTTTCTTATTTGCTTCATGATTCATTTCTATAGTAGAAAGATAAAGTAATAAGCAGCCATTGAGGTCAAGGTGAGGTTTGTTCCTGATAATTGTTCCACAACCATTTGAGAACAGGAATAAGAAGAAAAAGTGCCTCAGTGGTATAGCTTGTCTTACAATCATATGCTTCCTCTAATTAAAATCATTATTTATCTTAACTAGACAATAATATAGAATAGTACCAGACAAATATAGAGATTCTCCATATATTTTCTGTATCATGGCTGATGACTAGGTTAAGGCATGGAGGAACTAGTTGAGGGGAAAAAACTCACCCTTGAAACACCAACAACTGGAGAGGATCCAAAAGATATCATTTCATTTTCCAAAGCTAGCAGGAAATATATATAAATTTTTATTGAAGATTTTTTTTACAAAGTTAAAAGCTATAGAAAAATAAAAAAGAATATAGAAAAGAGAAGAAGATATTTTTTAAAAATAGAAAAGATAGAAAGATAGAAGAAAAAGTGAACAACAGTATAGATAAAAAGAGAAAGAAAAAAGAAAAAATATTTAAATAAGTAACTTCTGATCTTTTTTGCAGCAGTTACAAACATAATTAATACTGTTTCCACCCTCCCAACTTACATAACATAGTTCCCTTCTTGCCTAAAGACAGCCCTTTTTAATCAGTAAATCCAGAGATCAGCAGTTCATTTTTATCCATTTTCAGCAAAAAGTCCATAAAGAGTTTCCAGTCTTTCATAAACCTTATTGCTTCTCCTCTAATCAAACAAATCAATTTAGCCATTTCTTCAAGTTCTACCATCTTCATGATCTACTCTTCCATTGTGGGCATTTCTATACTTTTCCATCTTTGTGCATATAATAGCCTTGCATCTTCCATGAGTCTTTTCTAGTTGACTATCCATAAATCCCAGTAAGACAAGTTCTGGTTTCAACTGAATATTATTTTTTTTTAATTCTCTGCATCATCATATGTATTTGTATCCAGTATTCTTTTCACTTTTTCACAAGTCCACCATGCATGATAAAATGTCCCTTCATGGTCTTGACATTTCCAACAACAATTAGAGGTACCTTTATACATCTTAGATAATCTATCTCTCTAGTGACATTTTATTTATTTATCTATTTATTATTCACATTTCTATCACTGCCCATCTCCCCCTAAAATTTATGAAATTTATATGGCTGCTCAACTCACTCATGGTGACTCTGGGTGGCTTACAGAAATAAAACCCCAAATACAAAACCCACAACACTCCACCCCCCTGGTGACAACAATACATTTAAACAAACTACTTGATGGGCTCCACATTTAAAATATCTTGAAGGTTATAGTTTTCCAGTCCCACCATCATTTGAAGAGAGTGATGGGTGGTGATTTTTCTCCCTAAATTAATATGCTCTGGAGGAGAAATGAAGCCAGTGGAATCTACCAATTGCTGACTATAGTAAAAGTATGAGAGGACCACTGACATTATCATTAGATCTTGGCCATCAGGGCAGCACAAATTATACTGGCATATATTTCTTCTGACTCAAGAGCTGGAGGGATATGCATTAACAAGTCTATGAGAGAGCACCTTAAGTGAAAATGAAGTCACTAGAAGTCAATTCCTAGGTGAATATTCTGGCAAAATTGCACATTAAGTCAAGGTTCATCAGCAAGAGTCCTATGAAGTCATAAATTCAACTGCAAGCTGTTCTAGACACATGGCCTTGATTTTCTTCTGGAAGAGAAAGAGAGGAGCGGGGATCATGATAGGTTTATGTAGTCTACAAGGCAGTATAGATAACAGGCCTTATTTTAAAAATCTTGTGCCGTATCTATTATCCTTTTTCATACTGTATATATAAGAATTTTATTAAGTTTCAAGACAAAGATAAAAGCTACAAAAAAACAAAAAAACTACAAATAAGAGAAGAAAAACTAAAAAGGTGTGGAAACACGAGAGAATTTTTTTTTTTTCAAAATTACAGAAAGTGATGGCTTCTGACTTTTAACAGCAAGGATATACAAAAATGTTCCATAATCAACCTCTTACTCTATATTAAACCAAAACCACATTATTTCTATAAATCATTCCACTTTGGCACATTATAAAAATCACTAAGTACAGTTACTCCCTCCCCTTATATTAAAATAAAGAGAAAAAAGATTCATATAAACCTCCTAAATAACTCCCCCCAAAAGATAACACTTATTTAATTATTCTCTTCCTACTGCTATTCTATACATTTCTGTCTACTATAATAAAAATCAAACTGAAAATCACATAAATTATCTGCCATTACTCTTAATAGTACAGCAATTTTAATAATATTAATCTTAATAAACCCAAAACCATCCAAATAAACATTTTATACCCTAACAATCTTAATCCAAATCTTTAAAAATAAGTAACACCAGCCAAACCCTAAAAGCAATCCAGATAAATATTTTTAAACCCTAATCCCACTTAGAAATAAACCAGAGTGTTTACATATCCCCACAATGTGCACAGAGCTTTTTACTTTAAAAAAAAAAATGAACAGCCCAATTGCCCCCCTCAAAACTTCCAACTTCTCTTCAGAAAACCTCCCATACATAATAAGCCCTTCTTTTCCATGGTGTTCCACCTCAACGTCAATTTCACTTTTTGCTTGCAGATTTCTCTCTCCCTTAAATTTCTCCTACTCCACTATCTGATCTTCATCCAGCATCTCAATAGAAATCCCAATCTCACACATAGAAGAAACATTTCTATCACTGTTAAATTCCTCAGTTTCAGCCACTACATCCCCAATCAGATGACACATTTTAGACCTCATATTTTCCATGATGTCCTGAATGTCTTGCATAAAAGCTTGATAGGAGTCAGAAAGAATCTGTTTAAAATCTTGGCGGAAGTCAGAAATAATTTGTTTAAAATCTTCCATGTCTCACACACTAGATTATTGTTTTGGATTATGTAAATTTTGGATTACAAATTCCAAAACTTAAAAAAGATTTTTTTTTAAAAGAGTAATCCTAAAAATCGTGATAAGCACCAAGAGAACCAGCTTCTCCTTGCTGTAGAAAGCCTCTCTTAGGGCATGTGTGTGTGTGTGTGTGTGTATATTTGGTGACTTAGAAATGGGGCAGCCGGTCTTAATGTCCCTTTAAGGCTACAGCATGGCTTGGAAAATGATGATGTCCCTGCCTTCCTGCTAGCACTTACCAGCGAAACGCTGTTTGCGATCTTCTGGCTACAAGCAGCCATCCGGAGGACAGATGAGGTGATTCCAGGTGTTTTCCTTTATCCAGAGAACACTCCTGGGCTTCAGGAAAACCTGCCTGAGCCCGAAAAAAATTGCCAAGTTGTCAGTTCTGCCAGCTAAGCCTGTGAGCACAGCCGTTCAGTCCACTATGTTCCCACCGAAAGTCCATATCTATTATCCTTTATAGCATCCTTCAAAATATATTCCTTGTACTTTTAATTACATTAGTTATAGCTGATTGCTGATTGATTTTTGCCTTTGTACTCTTTCCATGTTTTAATTTAATATTTGTTTAGAGACTGAAGCTTGCTGGATAAAATATGTCTCTGGACTGTTTTGTATTTTTCTGGGACTAAGTCTCTTCTATAGAGTTGTTAAAATGCAATATTTAATGTTAATTAAATATTTCGAGGGGAGGTGACTGGACCCCTAAGTTCAGTTTACTGCCTCATAAATAATTTAAAGACACAAGAACATAGAGATGAGTTATTAATAAAAGCTACAAGAACAGTGAGAAGATTAAATTATTTAAAACCTCATAGATAAATGTGTGGGGAGTGTGGTAGCAATGTATTTTATCATTTGGATCAAGTGAGAGATGGGAGATTTTAGACCTGCTGCCACTTAGGGTCAGGGTATTAACTGAATGGCAGTTTTTCTACTTGCCTCTTGGTCATCTCAAGGTAGCATTGGCTCATGGTAATCTTAACATGTTCCCTGCATTTCAAAGCCAGTAAAAAGCAAGTGCAAGTCAGTTTTAAACCACTTTGGAGGGATCAGAGAGTGAAAATATTGATGACTGGGAAATGCCCCAACTTCTACTAAACTATAGAGACAGACTTTTTCAACTATTGGCACAACACTTTTTTCTCAAACATTGATGCCAGAATTGTTCTATTGTTTCCCTGAGAAACCACAACTATTCTGAGCTTTAGCTTTCCTGACCTGTGATATGTATGCATGCATGCATATATGGATGGAAGAATAGAAGGAAGGATGGAAAGATCATTCATTCATTCATTCATTCATTCATTCATTCATTCATTCATTCAGCTTGTATACTGCTGAATCCCATTGGACTCCTACTGTTAACAATATTGTACACATAAAACATCCATGATAAGAATCAAATTATTCATAAAATATCTATGGTAAATAAATAATAAAACACAGTAAAAAATTAAATCAAATTTAATGATTAAATAATAGTTTAGTGTTAGGAAAAAATCCCCTATGTATTCAAACCTAGATGGTATCCAGTTAATCAAGGAATGATCTACGGAACAGGTCAGTTGGGGCATCTTCCAACATGAAATCAAAGTTGGGGAAAGTCTGATTTTAACTGGCAGACTTTTCCAAAATACAGGCACTGCTATGAAAAAGCAGCTGCTCCACACCTCACCTCCCTCCCCTTACTTTACAGACTGATAGCCTGTTTCCAGGACAACTAAGTGGGCTGGGTTGATTGTGTTTTCAGCATATGAACAGTGTCCCCAATTCAACCATATAAATTCTCTTCCAGAAAGATTTATATATAATGAATAAACCTAGCTAGTTTTCCTGAATAGCATCTGTTAATATTATATAAAGCAGACTCAATCAAATCACTCCTTCAGATTGAATCTCTACTTTTTTAATCAGTTTGAGGCAAACAATTGAATGAGATATCCCTAAATTGCTTCAGAGAGATTTGAGAGCAATCCCAGTTTGATGTATTGGGTCATAGAATGTACACTGCTCAGAGTCATGCCTTGTTGCAGGGGATACAGCCCCCCGGACCTGAAAGAAATTCAGTTTATTTTTTGGTTTTGCAGAGCCTCAAGCGGTCCTGCAACTTTCCTTCTGTACATTGACACAGCAGGGTTTATTTTAATTTATAGTGTTTTGTGGGATGTACAAAACATAATAAATTGTAATTTTGAAGTCTAATTTATGCTTTTGCAGTGTTTGCTAACGGAATAACATTTAGAAATGCTTAACTCCAGGTTTGTACAATCCAGGTTAGGAGAAGAAGTGAAGTTGTCTAAGGAGGACAGATGTGAATCATAGTAATAAAACTTTCCGTTTTGTTCTGTCTCAGAGGGTATTTTGGTGGAAGGGGTGAGAAGGTGCAAGGGGAGGGTTTGCATCAACCATCTCATGAAAAGCTAGTTGAATGTAAAATAATACAAACCAATTTTTGTTATTTTTTTAAATCTTAAGTTGCTTTTTTCATTGAATGCACAGATGAGTAATCTTTTATTTATTTAGGGGAAAAAGCAGCATATGAAAGCAAGAATGAGGTTGTTTTGAATTGCTTCTAGATGTTAATTCAGAAAATGTAATATTCCAAAAAGTGGAGAAAGGAACAAAATACTGACTGGAAGAGAAAAGTTTCTTTACTCATGTTATAAAAAACTGCACAACATGACATCCTTCCTGCATCTTTTTAATGAGTGAGTCAAGCAATGTGGAGCAGCACCTGACCAGCCTCAAGCCTATTAGATGTTATTGCATTATTTATATTTTAAATTGATTTAACCTGAAATTAATTATACATGTGAAAAGGGGGAGCCAACAACCCAGCATACAGTATTCTTATGCACCATAGACTAGGGCAGGATGTCCTGTAATACTAATACAGTATATTTAAACATATCCATTGATTTAGGATGACTTTGGCAAATAGCACTGGATGTCTGACATTATTGCAGCATGGGGAAGAGCAGGTAATGGCTGTCAGATTTTGAGATGATGTTTGTAGTTAATGGACAGGATCATTTTGCATTTTGGATTCCCTGTGAATCTTTGAATTTTTCACTTTTCTGGATGTTGCCATTTTTTTCTCTTCATCAAAATATGTGCCAATTAAACATACACTTCCCTATTGCTCTATTTATTTCATATATAAAAAGAACAACCATATCAAAATAATAAAAGTCTTTCTTTTTAAAGCTGTAAAACTAATGCTTGGTATACTATTACCAGATATGCTGATACATTAGCCTTTATTAAAGCTAATATTATATTTATTTTTTTTCTATCATTCTTAGAAGTAAACAATATAAAATGTCGAAGAGCTTAGGTTGGGGTGGGTGGATTTAGATTGGGTTTGATGATTTAGTGCTAGGAAACATCTGTAGAAACTAAATAGATTTACATGGTGGAAGGGAGCTATCAATATGTCAAGGGCTTATGGCTTCTTCCGTTCTTCTTCTTCTGCTACTGATGTTTTCCTTTTTGGTACACAAAATAAGGATATTTCCTATAAACCAAGTGCAAATAAGTTCCAAGGTGATCGTTTTCCTTGTTCTGAACTTTAGAAGGAAACTTCCTGTGGCTTTCCTATATCTGTAAGATACCTTTCTTGGAAAATTCCCCAGCTGTGAGTATAAGGCTTTAAGAGAAGGCTGGGTTAATGTTTATAGCCCTCTTTTCTAGGTAAAACCCAAAATAAAAATATTTCCATGTTGCTTATTACCTCTTGGCCTAGGTTAAACTGGCTGGGTTGGTCTGGGATTGCGATATAGCCAAGCTTTTGGACATTACTAGGTCTAATGACAAATACCCTTCAATTTGGGGGAGATTACCAGATGAGATCTCCTCCTCCCTCTTTCATTGTTATATATTTTTGAAAGAATATAATTAATAGATGATACAAATAAAAGAATCAGGTACAGGTAATGAACTATTTGCAGGTAAATGACAAATCTGAAATATCATAAAGCTAATATATTCCAGTGCATCTTCAAGAAGCTTATGATATGATAAGATCTTAGTAACTGAAAATAACTACTGAAGATAGCTAAAGATGACCAGATAATATATCAGTAACTGGGGAAAAATCAGGTTGCATCTACTCACTCACTTATATAATTTTATTTGATTTTATTAACCTGAATTGTATTTTTAGTGTGTTTTATTGTAAACTACCCAGACAGCCTGAGCTATAGGGTAGTTTAATTTTTTTTTTAATAAATAAATGCAATTATAGATTCATGCCAAAAACACAGGAGAAGCCATGGTGGATCAGACCAAGGGTTAACTTGTTCTCATAGACAGCTTCCCATAAAGATAACACATAGCTACCATAATGATCTGTTATTGATAACCTTACATTATATGAAATTGTTTAATCCCATTTCAAACCATCCAAGCTGCTGGTCATTACTACATCCTCCTCTAAGGAATTCTGTAGTTTATGCACTGGGTGAATATGCTTCCTTTTGACATTGATTTGCAGTGATATAAACTATTTGTATGCTTTCCCCTCCCACCTGTGCACCCAAACTTCATTACTTTATCTATCAAGTTAATTTACATATACAAATATTTATGATGGCTCCCTGACCCTCAAATAGGCCAGACTAATCGTGCTTGCTATCCTACTTTACCATGGTTTCCCATGCTTGGAAGTATTAGGAGAGGAAAAACTTAATTAACAAAGTGCCTGGAAAGTTCTATAGGTATTGGTGATATGGAGGCTGTCTTTTTCTCTAAAATCAAGCATTGCAGTCTTTTGCTGGGTGCCTACCTGGCCTTTTTGCCATCCAAGCTTAACTAAGTGTACAGTTAAGAGGAAAGAGGGGACTGAAATTACACCTGGTAGCCATATTTTTGACTTCATCATTATCATTTTAATACAGAAACCTATGGAGCCATACTTCTTTGTTCATAAGTTCAGATCACATGATCAGATCAGCAGCTATGAACAATGCTTGGCAAATGGAATTATGATCATGATTTTTCCTGCTTTCATTCCATGAATAATTTTCTGCATCTCTAACAAACTGTACAAGCTTCCTAACCCTCCTTCTTCTGATACCTCCATATTCCTTTGGATATTTTATACTTTAAAATATTTGCAGTGAAAGGCAATCTTATCTCTCTCTTGGCACGAAACACCCTTGGTTAGCTTTGCAGCCATTGTATCTTGTATTTGTATGTTTGAGTTCTCATTGTACATGAAGATCAGAATAATAATCGTGATCAAGGGATTTCAGATGGTTGTGAGGGTTCTTTGCTTTCCAAGGACTGGATGCACCACAGTGTAGCAAATCTGTACAAATGCTTTATTGCAGCACACGCCTTCCCCAACAATAGGCTGTTGCTCTCCACCCATCTAGGACTTGCAAAGTGATGTTGCTATGTAAATATGTCTTTAATACTCAGTCTTTTAATACTTAGTTCAAGCAAAAATCTGTAAGTCTGTACAGTGGCAGACAACCTTTGCCTCCTTCCAAACTTCCTGCACTAGCTGGGTTGAGGTGCTGTCTTGGTGTGGTTGCTCCTCTTCTAGTTGCTATTGAGCTCCCAGCAAAGCTCCAAGCAGGACTCCCACCAGGATATGCTGCTCACCATAACTTGTGGTCCTGGCAGTTGAATTATAGCCCTCTTGCCTGCTTGTAATAGCTGCCAATCTCCAGACGTCGCCTCCACTTCCCTGTCTGCATGCCGGTTTGCTTACCATCTTTCCTCCTACACACACCTTTTCCACTCTGCCTTAGTGTTTGCAAGCTAAGGGCCTGGGTGGGGGGAGGCTGCCTCTGGACGTTGGCATGTCCTTGAAAACGCCAGGATGTGCCCAATTATCACAGGCAGCTGGAATGTTGGTTTGGATGCTTGTGAGTAACATTGTGGGTTAATGAATGAATGTATGAGGGGAATGGGTTGAGAAGCGTTTCTGCCTGGCTGCAGCTACCTTTCCCAGCTTCACTCCCTCACAATGGTAGTGTTGGATCATGTATCTATCAGGAGGAGAATTATACACAAGATATTCCTGAGTTCCAAACTTCATTCCATCTCTTAAAGTTTTCATATTATTCTTAGTATGGCTACCTATTAGGCTGTAAAAATTAGCAAGTCACAACAAAACCTTACAATTCTTTGCCCACAAGAATGTACAGTTGTAGCAAGCTATGAATGTTTATGTCCCAGTAAAATAAGTGGGAAAACAAGTAAATAGTTGATGTAACAAGAAACTAAGCAGGGAAACAAAAGGTTTACATACCTAAAATATGCAACATCTGAAATTTTTGTGCAGAAATGAAAAGGAGGGGAAAAACCCCTAGAAGCCATATTTGATGTTCAACAATATGAAATTACAAATTCTACAGCATGCAAAATGAAACTTCCATGTAAATTATTGTTCAGTAATTTGCAGAGCTGGCTAGAATGCAGTAGTATTATTTGGAAAATAATGCGGTAGTTATTTACCTGTGATAACAATGGATGCCTATACAGCTAATTTCAGTTTTACATTTTGTAAAGTTTTACTCTCTGATGGCAAGTAAAATATTTTTGATTAGAAGTAAATGATGTTTTCTTCATTATTAACTTTCTTGCAGAAAGCTGGCTGGGGAATATGAATTTTTGCCTAGACTGTTAAATTATTGTGGCAGTTTTGGAAAGCCACATTAAATATACAGTATAGTATAAATCTTCTTCCACCAGAGTTGTTTCTTTTTATTGCGGTGTATGATGATCTGGTCAAATTGGTGCATTTTCCTGATTCAAAAGAGAGCATGAGAGAGAAAGAAATCCATGAAGCAAAACCCTTTTCCCAACCTTTTGAAATGTTTTCAAATATGTAACTCAAGATGGACAATAAGATGTAGGAAGTTGTGTTGTAAAATGTCTCAAAATGCTCTTTGGTCCAACAAAGTACATTGAACTAAGAATGAACTCAGAGATGGAAAAAGGAGATGAACCTCTTTGCAACTGCACTTGGAGTTGGGTGACAGGCACATATCTGACAGAGCCCCAAGCATTTAGGGTAGCCAAAACAGTAAACAGTGAGCCAATTTCCTGGCTATAATTATGGTTTCTGAGTAGACTGTTTTTCAGTGCTTAACAAGAAACTCTATCAGGAAGATTAAATAGTGGGGGATTGCTTATTTTAGAGATGATTATGACCTAATTAAGAGTGATGGAAAGAAAAGGGAAGACTAAATGGAAAAGTGCAGGACAAATGTACCTTTAAGTGATAAATATTTCAATTTATGCTCTTTATTTATGTATTTCCTAGGGCTTATAGTATATACCATTCCAGTCCAACAGAACTCTGAGTTGCTTGCATTCCCTTCTTAGAGTAAGGTTAAAATAATAAAACAAGATAACAAAATAATAGAACTATAATAGCCAATAAGAGAATTTTCTCAATAAGAGAAAATTACAAAAAAGACTAAGGCCACCAGGAACAATCTAGGGAGTACTTGTAAAAATAAAACAAACATTTAATCCTAAACTAGACAAAATCCAAACATAGTACAGAATTTATACATCACTTAATGCACTCATTGTATAAATCAATATTTTATTTATAACGATAATACATATGCATATAAACTATGCTTAATTGGTCCATCAAATATTGCTCAGGCTAGCTCAGTGTCTACTCAAGCCTTTTCCCCATTTGTCTGTTCATTTCTTCCCTCAGAAACAGATATCATTTATTTATTTGTCCTACCCCACACCTTTCGCCACATTCTCAGTGTTCTTTTGAATTCCTTTTTAGCTTTAAACTCAGATTATTATTATGAGGTGGCTGCAAGTTTTTTCACTCTCTCTTTCATTTTTCTCCTCCTTATTTACAAATCTCTATATCCCTCTGCAGACTCCCTTAGGATGTCTTCCCTCCGGATTTATTAACAGCATGAGAAGTTTTGGAGTCTGTGGACCATGAAAAGGGTAGTTGAACAGTAAAGACAAGATGCTTACATACATAGCTTGGCTTCCTTCTAAGTAAGGTATCCTGCATCCTCCTCATGAGAATGTCAGAGAATGTCACTGAAAGATTTTTCTTTCATTTTTCCCCTCAAAAGTAATATCTTTTTCATTAAATTGAATGTGAGTGGTGGAAATAGAAGGTGGAAGAAATATGAGACACAATGCTCACCTCACCTAACTGAAGATATTTGTAAGAATAAATGGAGGAAACAACTGTAGAGTCACCTCTTAGCTTCTTGAAGGAAGAGGAGGATAAGTATATAATAAATCTCTACCATCTGTCTGTCTGTCTGTCTGTCTGTCTGTCTATCTCTATCATCATCTACAGTATTTATCCTAGTGACCTCTTGAAAAGTTTTAAGAGAGCGACAATAGGAATTTAGCCAAGTTAGCCATCTCAGGATGAAATATTGCCTTTCACCTTACATTAGGCATACTCAGAGGGAAGGGTGCCATATATCATCATTAATGTTTTTTTACAGGGCCATGAATTCCCCTGAAAGGTCTCTGTCTGGTCCAGAAGTGACCAATGTCTAGCTGCTACCATTATTAACATGATTAAACATTGATGTGTTTTATGGCCACCCAAAAATTCAAAACTAGATTCAGATTATTTGAATTTACAAAGCAAGCAAGAAAAGTGAAACTGTTTGCAAAGTTATAGATTATAGAAGTTATAAATTACTTCTGTAATATCAGAATATAATAAGATGTTCTGCAGTTGCAGGAACCAGAAACCAGATTTTTATCCTGTGTCTTTTTCATATATAACTCAACATACCAATACTCCTTCCTCCTAATTTCCCAACAACTACCTTGTGAGGTGAGTTGGGCTGAGAGGGAGTGATTGGCCCAAGGTCACCCAGTCAGTTTTTCATGCCTAAGGCATGAAACAGTCTCCTGGTTTCTAGGCCAGCAACTTAACCACTACACCAAACTGGCTCTGATAAATGACTCCATATTGCCTATATTCCATCCTGGTTTTCCTTCCATGAGTGCCCTATTTTTAGAAATGTCCTGTAAAGCAGTGTATACTTACTTTTTTTTTCAACTTTCCCAACTAGAAGGAGTACTAGGTATGTTTGCTGCCTTGAGTTATTTATAAAAATAATAAAGGCAGGATAAAAATAAATAAATAAAATAAATTATCTACATCTTAACTCTGAAGGACCAATAGAAATTTGAGTTAGCTAAATAGCAAGTTAAATTAGGAAAATAATATAGATTATTAAATGCAGTGCATTCTCATATATTATTGATGCTACAGAAGATATATATGCATTGAAGAAAGGTGTCATGTTCACCGTCATGTTCACCGTTCCGATGTTGCCATTACATCGTAACATTTCGCATGTCATTTGGCTGATGCGTGTTTCGTCTGGGAAGGGAGGAGGATTCCATCTCGTGGGATTGTTATATGTTGGCAGCTGGATTGGAATGTGTTTGGGTTATCTTGTGTGTTCAAGGTTCCTTTCCCAGGACATCAGCAGAAATGGTTACCAGCACCTGGGGGGGGGGGGAGTTTGCAACGGCAGGGCGAGGGGAGGGATTACCTTACAGCCGAGGGTTTTTAGTTTGTATTTGGCGCGCTTTTGCTCATTCTCAGCTTTCTCTGTATTTGCATACTATTCTTTAATAAATCAGATATCATTAAGTTCCTGCTTGTGAGTCTGAGTCTATTAAGGTAGGCAATCCTTACAAAAGGCAATGTAAGGCACAATGAGATATGATGCATGTGAAATATATAGGGATAGATACCTATTTAAAAATAATGTTTATATTTCAAATAGAGATATAAAATACATCTCACTTTAGTGGGGAAAACTATGGCCAAATAACAAATGCTTTACTCAGGGACTTCTAGTGGGGAGATGGCCGACTGAACAGCTGTGCCCACAGCCACAGACAGAACTGACATGTGGTGTTTTTTTGGGCTCAGGCAGGCTTTTTCCAAGCATCTTCATGAATAAAGAAAATGCTCAGAATCATCCCATTTGCCCTCCAGAATGGCAAGTTGTAGCCAGAGAATCGGAAATAACATTTGCACTAATCTGGTAAGAGCCGCCAGGAGGCCTGGACGTCATCATTTCCAAGCCACACCATAGCCTTAAAGAGACACTAAATCGAGCCACCCCATTTCTAAATCACCCAATTTATTTATTTAAGTTTATGTACCCTGAGAGATGCTTTTTACAGCAAGGAGAAGCAATCTCTCTTGGTGCTTATCGTTATTTTGGGGATTGATTTTTAAAAAAATCTTTTTAAGTTTTGGCTTGTTTCCCATTCAAATACTAAAGATGATTGAGAATAAATAATTGCCTCCCTGTTATTATTTTTGTATTGAATTTGAAGAATTTAATATTTTCCTACATGTTGAATCTGTTGTTTTGAATCTTCAGCTTTCTGTTCCTACTTTCCTGGGGAGCTGCCTGTTAGCATACTTTCACTTGTATCAACATCTTTTGGAAATTTGCCATTAGCTCATTAACTCCTACTTTCTCCAGTCAAGTATCTAGGGGGCACCATAATCTACTGCCTGTAACATGGAGGATTTAAGCAGACTTCCTCAGATTTCGGTTGTGAGCTTATGCAATCTTTTAAACAGATATTTTCAGATTCCTGTCTAGTTACTTTGCAAGATATTCAGGACACTGTAGAAAATATCAGCTTTAAAATGTGTCATCTGGCTGGGGATGTTGTGGAAGAAGTTGAGGGACCCAACAATGATAGAAATATGTTTACTCATAGCGAGATCGAGGCTTTTGCTGATGATGACCAGTTTCTGGAACTGAAGGATGTGAAACTGAAGGAATTTAATGGACAGATTGAATTGCAAATTATAAATGGAATTGGTTTTTTTGTTGGAAAATTATGGGAAAGAAAGTTTTTTTCTTTCCTATGGGAGGTTTTTTTGTTGAGAAGTTGGAGTTTTTAAGGGGGCATTTGGGCTCTTCGATCTCTCTGTGAAAAATGCCTTATGTTTATTGTGGAGATACGTGAATGCTTTGGTCTATTTTGAAGTGGAGTAAGGGCTTAAGAATGTTTATCTGGATTGCTTTTAAGGCTTGTTTGACTTCGTACTCTTTTTTAATGATTTGGATTAAGATTAATAAGGTATAAATAATAAATGCTGGTTTTAGGTTTAGTAGAATTAAGATTGTTATACTTGTTGTATTATTAATTATAAGAGCAAACCATTTATATGTCTTTTAGTTTGATTTTTATTATAGTGGACAGAAATGTATAGAATAGTGGCAGGAAGTAAATAATTAAATAAATGTTATTTTTAGGGGGGAGTTGATTTTATTTATATTTATTTATATATATATTCTTTTAATATAAGGGGAAGGGGCAATTGCATTTAGTGATTTTTATAATCTGCTAATGGAATGATTTACAGAAATAATGTGATTTTGGTCTGATATAGAGTAAGGGATTGATTATGGAAATTGCTGTATATTCTTGTTGTTAAAAGTCAGAAGTCACCTTTTTATGTAATTTTTAAAATTCTTTTTTTTCCTTGTGTTTTCATACTTTTTTAGTTTTCTCTTTTTTCCTTTTGTGGGTTGTTGTTTTTTCTTTCTTTTTTGTAAATTTAATCTTTGCTCTAAATCTAATAAAATTCTTATAAAAAAAACAAATGCTTACTCAGCCTGCTCTCCAAGTACTGGCATGGGCCAACTTCAAGATCTTTGCTGAACTTTCTCAATAAGACTTGGACCAAAGCCTTTCTGACAGAGGATGCCTTCATAAAGTCTTGAACAAAAGACTCTCTTCTATGATATGGACATCTTTAATGATGTTCAGATCCATTCCGGAGACATCCATAGCTAGGCTTAAGTACACTGGGAAATCTAATAATAGAACTCCCATGTAATGTGCAATTTGGCCCTGTACGTCTGCTATTATCAGTGCAGTAGAGATTTAGCTGTGGAACTGGGAGTGAAATTAACTATGAAATTTGACTGTGGAACCTTCTGGATAATGTTGGACTAGCCCATGGATGCTGAGTACATTCAATCATCAATTTTTAAAAGGTTTTAAAAAAATCTTTTAGATTGAAATCCTTCCTTGGGGAGGCAACCTGGATGCTATAGCAGGGGAGCATAAACTTCATTCCTAGTATGGTGTGATCTCCCCCAGAGTCTTGGATACAGCCCTAAGAGGGTCTACAAATGCTGCCAAATTGTTTTTAAGAAGACAGAATGAGGAAATTATTGGAGACCAATAGCATATCATCATCATCATCATCATCATCATCATCTTTTTTGTACATCCACGAGCAGGAGGTCCTTGACACCTGACAGCATGATTACATGTTCAGAATTATATTGGACAACCTGGATTTTTAATCAACTCTTTGGTTGATTCACCTTTTGTCAGTCTTTTTTGCCTGCTCTGCTTCTGTCTCCTTTCCCAGCCTAGAGACTAAGGCTACAATGCCTCGGCTACAGAAACCCAGATGCCCAACCAGATGGTGATAAGTGTTGGCAGAATGCTGGGAAAGCCTTTAGCCCAGGAGAGATCAGAAAAGTCACACACACCAGGCATATCTATAAAAATAATTCATTTATAGAAAGTAAAACAAAATTTAAAGGACTTTGCTCTCCTGGCTTGCTACATATCGGCAGAGAGAAAAAGAGGAAGTAAGAAACAAGTCTGGGCAGGATCCTCCCCCCAGGCGATTTGCATGAAGCAGGTGAAAGGAGACAATCAAATACAACCTCTTCACCCGGCCAAAAATGATTAGATACAATAGCAGTCTTAATCGTTAGTAGGAAAACATCAACAATAAGGCAGAGCAGTATGGGCAGGAAGCAAGTTAGTAAAGCAACTGGCTAAGTCCTGAGACAAGCTTCTGATACTTTGCTATTTCTTTTGGTTGCTGCTATAATTTTTTTTTAAAGTTACTGATGCTGCCATGATCTGCTTAGTTATGATTAGTTTCACTTGCAATCATTTTGAAAAGAAGCACCATCTTAATGCATATCCTTACACATATTAATATGCATATATGCAAAATTATATATACAGATATTCCTAGTTTAATTAAGTTACCAATCAAGACTTCTAGTCTCATTATATTCATTGCATTATTGGTTAATTTTTAATTGACCTTTATCAGTGTCAAGGATGATCAAATTATAGTTAACCTTTTGCGCACAAAAATGGACGGAATAATGGAACTAGAAACTAGACATATGCGGTCTTTCTCCATAATTTCTCTTTCAGGTTTTCAGCAGAAATCTCTGAGCAGAAAGTGAAGAAAGATAGGAATTTAGCAAGATTTCACTGCATGTACTGTCTGTGTCTGTTTTACAGCAAAGAATTCCTCAGTGATCTAAGTATTTGACTTATTAATGGATGAGAAGACACAAATCCACTGAAGCGGGCTTCACTTGTTCTATTGAGACCTTTATATGGTATGTAGCTTGGAGCTGAACTGTTGGATTCTTGGTGCTCTTTGAACTTGGTTGTTTTCTTGCAAACATTTCATTACCCAGCTTGCACTGATGATGTTACCTGGCTGGGTAATTAACCATCTGCATAAAAACAACCAAGCTCAGAAATCACCAATAACCCAATAAGGCTCAGAATTGATGCAGCATCTACAGTAGTGCTGGGGAAGCAACTCTACAGACAGTAGCTTGGAACACTGGGCAGTGTTTTGGATGATGAGTCAGCTGTGTTCTTTCTCCACCTCATACAGTTGACCTCTGCAGCTGCTGCATGCTCTTGAGAAAAAGTACACTTGCTTTAATGTGTGTGACAGATGCTACATATGGCCCATGCATGTTCCAAATCACATTTCTCCCTTCAACTCTGAAGCACCGCACAGCCCTAATACTCATGCTTGGTAGTCCCTAAAATTACTCAGTGTCCCTCTTTAATTAGACCATTGGTACAGTAAGTTGCATTTTCAGTTGAATTTTGGGACACCACTTGAAGCATTCATTGTGTTGAGCTATTTCAATTGCTTTTGTTTGATTTGTTCATTGCAAACAGCTGAAAGTTTTGACAACCTGATTTGCAATGGGGGTTGAATAATTTTGATTACAACTGTATATTCTCTAGTATCTGAGTCTTATGTCATGTCTTCTACCATACAGAAAAACATCAGGGGCTCCATGCTGGGTCCTGCTGACCTAGAATTCTGTTTTCTATGTTTTCAGCAAAGACTCCTTATAAGTTATTATTACAATTGCTATCAGATGTATTCGCCATAATGTCATCTATAGTACTGGCTGTCAGACATCTTGTGGTAGTAAATTCCAGATCTAAATGTGTGGTGACTATCCATCATGCACTATTCCGTCTTTGGCATTTTCCTCTAAGCCTCTAGGTAACTCCTTCTCTTCTGCTGCTTTAACAGTGACATAGAGTTTGACTTTCACAGGAATTATTCAGTGTCTTCAGCTACAAGTTCTGATACAGCCTGGCAGGAACCATGGCAAAATACATTAGAGGGACAAAGCTCTTTCTCTGAAGAATTCATGAACTATAACAAACAAAAGCCACAATACATACTGTGAGGGTTTTTTTTAAAATTTGCCCTTGCTGTAGCCTCTGTTCAAGGCATACAGGGTGGCTGAATTTGGGAATGGGCTCCACAAGTCCCATGTATAAAATATATAGTCACAAAAAGATGCAGCCACACCACATACACTCTCTTGATGCCCTTCTCCACTGCTAATGTGTCTCCATAGCAATAATGCATCTTGCCCATTCTCTAAAATCAGGAGCCCCAGCTGGCATAAAGGCATGGTTGATTGGCAAAATGAACTCCAGTTCTCTGTTCTAGAAAATCTTAACGCATGTCCTCTTCTTCCTCTTTTATTTAAGATTATTTTATCCCACCTCTATTATTTTTATAAATAAGGTGGGGAACATACCTAATACTCCTTCCTCCTCCTATTTTCCCCACAGCAACAATCCTGTGAGGTGAGTTGGGCTGAGAGCGAGTGGCTGGCGCAAAGTCACCCAGCAGGCTTTCATGCCTAATGCAGGACTGGAATTCAGTCTCCTGGTTTCTAGCCAGGAACCTTAACCACTACACCAAATCGGCTCTCTCATTTACTGAGAAACCTTCAGAAATGTAGCATTTGAATTACCCATTGGAAAACAAATTAGCTTTGCACATTTCCTTCCCACTGATCTTTTCTCCAAGGACTAGCAATGAAAAAGTGCAATCAAATATTTGAAGAAGGGAATTCCTTCATATGTTAATGCATGGTTTGCTTTCTGTAAACCCTTTAACTTTGGGAGTTTATACTGAATTACAACTTGAAAACAAAGCTCTTGGTTTAATTGGAGAACCTCTGAATGAAAATAGAAACTAGACAGCCAAAGCAACATCAGAGACAATCATTAAGGGGCAAAAAGATCTGCCATCCTTAGAAAAGTAATTCCCTAGAAAATTAAACCTAAATTCTTAGATTTAGCAAAAATATTTACATCTGTGCAAATTTTCTCAATCCTCTGCTTGAAAGAATCATCAAGCCAAATTATATATTGCATTTTTAATTCCATGATGGAGGGAATGTGAATATACCCAAAGCTCAGCTTCCTCCCCCATGTTTCTACTTGAACAACTGTTTTTGAGGCAAAATGCATTTCACATAATCCTAAGAAATGGATTGTGAGCAGTTGTCTAAATAGGCCAGCTATCCTATCTTCAATTGGAAATCTTGCTAAATGTTCTGACAAACCATTTCAGGCCTTTGAAAGTAAAGTTGCTACGATCATGAAAGCAGCAGGAGATGTCGGGGCCTGCATTCATGTTGTTTCCCAATGCAGCCTTCTTGGTATTGTGGGAACATGCCTCCCTGGGATTGTTGCATAACTGATTCAGCTGAGAGAAAGGGAGAATGAACAGAGCCTTCTTTCTTGCAACCTATGCAAGCTAATCTGTGCAAAGGGATGGAGGCCATGCCTGATAGCCTTATACTCATGGGTTCATGATCTTCTGGCTCAATAAGTCAATAGGTTCCCATACAATCAAGTAACCTGTCTTTGGGACATTATCCCAACTTTCTGTGTCAACAGTATATATCAACAGCTGGCTTAATATAATGTTATATTTCCTAGTTCTTCCTTGCCATGCTATCTTTGGCAACTGATTATTGTAAGATGCTTCTGCTCTGCTGTTTTTGTTCAGGCTCATTTGTTGCTTTGTTTTTTTAAAAAAATTTGCTCAACTTAGTTTGCTAAAATTGAGTTGATGATCTTATTGTAAGATGAATTTGGATTCAAGGCACAAGCAGCAGTTTTTACTAATACAAGGGCACACCAATATTTGGGTAGGCTGTGTAGTTATACTTGCCAGATGCCACAGGTTGACTGTGTTGACTTGGATTAATCAGAGATAGGTACTAATGACATCTGGCAAATCTTTCTTGTCTTTATGAGTAGCATGAAATTATTTGTTTGCTCTTCTGTGGGCCAAGTGATCATCCATTCCCATTAACACCTCATTATCTAGCTCACCATTGCTGTTCAGGAATGGGTCAGGGAGAAAGTATGCAATTGATCATCCATGGATCAGAGGTCATTTTGCTGAGGAACAGCTGTGAAACTGCCACTCAGTAGTGCACCATCTGCTATTTGTTTTCTTGATGGTTGCAAGAGATGAAAATCATGTTATCAAAATGCAGAACAAATATGGATACGGGTAGAGCAGCCAAGAAATCCAAGGATGGATTTCTCAGTAGTAGTGACTGAGGATGATAGGAGAATAATTCAAAACTTCTAGACACACCAGGTTAGGAAACAATGCTTTGTTTAAGATACTTTATATTATCCACATACAGTTTAATATTTGCTGTCCATTTCTGGGACAAATTTAAATTGCTGGTTTCACATTAAAACCCTTAATAATGGGAGAGATCACCTTTTTAGCCAGAGGAACATTTGGAATTATGAGAGCCCATGGTAGATGCCCTCACAAAATGGCTACCAGAGAAATTTGCCTATTCACAAAATGGCTGTTATGGTGGCCATGGAAAGTCACAAAAATGCCCAGATTTTAAAGTAGCCCCCAGAATGCCCTGTTCCATCCTAGAATACTGAAAGATATTCCTGCAAATAAATAGGCAGCTACTTTGCTTTGCAGTAAGCCAGCCTTCTCTTTAACTTAAGAGAAAATGGCAGATGAGGCACAAAACGTCCTGGGTGGTAAACAAAGGAGATTGGTGCTTTGGGGCATTATACTGTACTGCTTACCCCTTTTGGGGTAATGGTTTGGGACCAAGTTACTTGAAAAATTACTTTCTCTCTTATACTCCATGCCTTAAACTTAAGATTCCTGTCAGAGACTTAGTGATAGTGCCTATAGAATAACATCCCCAGTCAAGCTTGCCTGATGCCTTGTTTGTTTTGTTTTTTCCAGTGCCATGTGAACTGTTTTTATTCAGCCAGAACTTTTAAATTATCCATGATCTTTGATCAGTTAATGAAAGGCCATATTGTACATTTGAATCTGTCTTCTCTCTTGGGGGAAAATTGGGCTAAGATTTATTTTTACAATCCTGTTATTTTTTTGACAGAAGCACATTACAATCCTCAAATATTCCATACTGAAGAATCAGACTGGACTAGGCTAGTATGGTTCAGTATTTTATTGGCTTGCATTTCCTCTGGATTTTCAACCAGCTTTTATAGGGTCAGCCACATTATAGTTGTTTAAATCCTTCCAGGATTTGAGCCTTTTCCTCCAATCAGTCTCTGCTGGATCAGTACTTTACATTTAGACAGGTTTTCAGAATTCTAGCTAGACTGTTACTTCCATAAGCTGTCATAGGACTATTTGTTTATCTTCATCTTTATATGATTAGGCATCTTTTCTAATAAGCAAAAGATCTCCTGTCTAACATAAATTGTAGCAAGATGGAGCTTCAAGTGATTCCTTATTTCTGAGAGTGAGACTTCCAAGGGTGGGACAGCGACCTAGGGCTTCCCCAGAGGTGCTAACTAAGTTAGACAACAGCTCTTTCCAACAATAATGGCATCCTGCTCAGTTGTCCTTAGGAGAACAGGCCCATGAGATGCCATGTGATTTATTCTCAGGAAAATGTAGATAGGACTTCAAGCTAACAGCAATTCTCCCTCCATTTTCAAGGGCAGGGAGTGCCCTGTTCCTCTCCTGCTAGTTTTTGGCATCCAGTCCTCACACACACACACATACTTTTTTCTCTCTCTCTCTCTCTTCTCTGCTGACCTGAAATACCTTTTCTCCTTCCCCACTTCTTGGAAGGTGGGGAAGGCAATCAGAATTATAGCTGTAGACCGACAATTCTGATTGCCTTCCCACTGTCTAAGAAACTCAAATGAAGAACAGTTCTGATGTGCACCTGCTCTATGGAACACCGAGGTGGGCAACCTACACTTCCAATTCCCATTTGAATGCCAGACTAAGCCCCATCCTCAAGTGAGAAGGGAAGCTAGTCTCTCATCATATCTTGAGGGAGCCTCAGAATTAAATGCTGGCCAAGTCATCACAGTTAACTGGGAACAGGAAATGTTGCTCTCCATTTCTTGATCAGTAAATCTTCAAGATTATCTTTCTCAGCTCACTTCCCCCACCCTAGTTCTTACATTTTACCAAGCTAACTTGTTAAACAACTGGTTTGCAAAACACAAAGTGAACTGACTAGGTAACAGCCCTGTGCTACCATATCAGGGCTGCAAAACCCCAAACATTTTCCTGGCTTTGTTCAGCAGCATTCTGCTGTCTGACCAAATGTTGGCAAGCATCCTTTCCCTTGCTGCTCATGCCTCAGGATGTAATACTATATGTATCATGGTCATCTTCGTTATTAATGGGTATCCTTCTGACCATTCTGCGTTAAGCAAGGTATTTCATTTTGGCGTTTCATCTGAAAACTAAAGAAGCACCACACATTTTTCCAACATACACAACTTTCTCAGATTCTTTTCTTCCCCTTCCAAACTCCAGGTGACTACTAGGGGGCAGCAAGCATGAGTTTTGCTGCTATCTAGTGGATAATCTGCTATGCTCCCTGATATTGTAATCCTAGACTAATAAACCCCATCCTAAAAGACTTTGGGAGAAGAGAGAGAAGCAGAGCAAACTGAAAATGCTGACAAAAGGTTCTTTTCACATGCCAACTGCCATCCAGGGAAAGTTCTTAACAAGTATAACAAACAAATACAATCAGTTAAGTAGGAAATTACCTCTCTCAGTAAGACATTTTATTTCCGAAATAAGCAAATGCATACAGTATAATCTTCAAATCATGAATAAGCCTTTAACAGCATAATTTGGGGTCCTCTCCATTTCCTCTTTGACTGACAGCTACTTTGATTGAAATTAACTCCTTGAATTGCTACACAGCAGATTGTTGGAGCAAGTTCAGGTGTCCATCCTTTTATTATTTAGTATTTAGTGCCTAAATACTCTTGACTGTCAGAAATTTCCTCTCCTGTTGTCTTGCCACAGGATAATCTTTCTACTTTCTAAGATTAGCAGCTGTCAGCAAGAAGCATGATGAGATTATCACGATTTGTTCCTTGCAGGTCATCTGAATTCAGCTACAGGCCACTAGGGGATCAGGTATAAGAGTCTTTTCTACAAAAGTAAATAATACAAACATTCTTCATTACCTCTTTGTTGGCATTGTTGTTGTTCATTTTTCCATTCATTCAAAACATTTTTTTCCAGATGAAGGTGGATAGACAGAATTTGATGAAATCAGATGCATTTCATTTTAGATTGCTTCAGTTTCCACACATCTGATTTTATAAATATATAAAATCTTATATAAGGTTATATATAAGGCAAGAGGAAGGGAAGATGTGGTAGAGGCCTCACCAGCCTCGCATTGGCAGGATGTAAAGTGGTCGTGATGGATCATCTTTTTTCGCAATCATTTCTTCCTTTTATTATCCTCTCTCATTTTTTTCCACACCTCCTCATGCCTATTTCTCATTCTTTCTAAAGCTAAAGAAGCTACAGAAGCAATGGCAGGGCATCTTTCCATGGCCACCAGTAGCAGTTCCTTCTCTGCTTTTAGAAAGGAAGATCCTCAGAACCCAGGAGTTTCTGGGGTACCTTTTCAATGATCCAAAGATTTCTGACCTGGTAGTGCATATTACTGTCTAAACGATACTCCAGTTTAAGCAGGGCTGGCTCAGGGAACATGCATGTAATGTATGACATACAGTATAAAGGCACAGGAGACTGAAAATTAGTGCGAAGTCTCAGTGCTACATTATCATCCTGTGTGTACTGAAGTATTGGTAACTAAAATATATATACATACTTTTTTGCTGTGTACTCCTGCCTTCATTTCCTCTCCTTTTTTTATTATTGCTCCTATATTTAATGTTTAGGCTACAAGCCCCTCAGAACAGGACTTGGTGTTGTTGTCCTGTGTAGAAGCAGCATATGTCCTAAAGGAAATATGTCAGTCCTCAGTTATAATAAGGAGAAAGCATAGAACTGGATCCCCAAGCATATGGGTCCACTTCTACTTCCACTTCCATCCCTGTTTTCCTGAAATCAGGTTCTCCTGAGTTGATGAGCTTCTCAGTGATGTCTCTGTGCCGAGAGAGAGAGAGAGAGAGAGCGAGCGAGCACACAGTTGTAACTTTTCTCATCTTCTCCTCATTACCCCAATAAATGTGTTTGAAGGGGATAGCAGCCTTTTTGTCAATACTATTTTCATCACCAGTACATCTATTGAATAAGCTCAGTTCATCAACCTTCTTTTTCCAAAGATGCGACATTTCCTGGAGGCAAATAAAACACACATTATTAACATTTCAGATATTCAAAAGAGACCCTTTCGTGTGAAGTCATGGCTCATCATAAATAAAATGTGGTGCATTTCATTCTCCAGCTAGTCACTCTCTGCTTTGTGCCAGCTTGAATTTAAGATGCTATAACTACCCACACCTTCAGTCAGGATATTTTCCTGGCCAAAGCTCATTAAGTGTCTCCATTTTTGCACTGCTTGTCACAGTTCCTGCAGATAAAACACTCTAATGAAAGCCATACTCCAGCAGAGAAGACTGAGGAACAAAATGTTATCTTTTCTAGCAGCCAATGATTATACTAAATTCTGAAAGTGACGTGTGAGATACAGGCTGTCATTGCTCAGTTTTTAAATCTGACCTGGTTCTTTCCAGACTGCAAGATTTGGATGCTATTCTGTCATTGCTGGTCCATGTTAAACTACTTGTGCTATTGCTATCAATTCATGATGGCTAATATCAAGCCCATGATGTTTGGCAGATATTTTTGTCTGTGTGAAATGTTTTTTTTTTTTTTCCCTGCCTCTTTTTCTGTCTGTCTATACATGAAAATAATTCTGGGCCTAAAAACTGGCAGGAGTGGGAGGTTCTTGGGTTCACAGCCCAAGACCCAGGGAAAAAAAAATGCTTTCCTTCATTTCACATAATTCCTTGACACACAAAGTCCAAATCAAATTAGAGCAATTTTTCAGCCCAACCCTATTATTTTTCCATTATTTTAGTGTGTGTAATACTTTTACTGAGGGACGTGGTGGCACTGCGGGTTAAACTGCTGAGCTACTGAGCTTGCCGATTGGAAGGTCGGCGGTTCGAATTCGCATGACAGGGTGAACTCCCATTGCTAGTCCCAGCTCCTGCCAACCTAGCAGTTCGAAAACATGCAAATGTGAGTAGATTAATAGGTGCCTCTTCAGCGGGCAGGTAATGGCGTTCCGTTTAGTCATGCCAGCCACATGACCATGGAAGTGTCTACAGACAAATGCCAGCTCTTCGGCTTTGAAACGGAGATGAGCACCACCCCCTAGAGTCGGACACGACTGGACTTAATGTCAAGGGAAACCTTTACCTTTACCTAATACTTTTACTACACACACTATTTCTGTTTATTAGAAAAAGAAGGAGCAGTAGGAGGGAGAAGAAGGAGAAGGAAAAGGAGAAAGAGAAGGAGAAGAGGTAAAGTTACCCTAAATTCAGCTCAATTCCTGATGAGTGGATGGACGCAATATAAACATCTCAATCAAGCAAAGAGTCACTTAATCCACTAGGATAATAAATAGCATATTTTGATTTCCAAGTCATTATACATTCTGGACCAAAAGGTCAGACCAAATCCAATCAAGGTAATTCACAGTTGGCAAGTAAAGTTTCACAGTAACCAACAGGTCTTTCTTGCCTGCTGAAAAGATTTCATGGGGACTAATTCATGTCAAATTCGAAATTCCCTTTCAAAAATGCCAGAGATCCTCTTGAAGGAAGACTTAAACCGTTAAATTCCTGTCAAACGAGACACTATGTTTTTCTGTGGATAGGTCAGGCCCTTGTAGATCATGAAATGTTCTTCTATGAAAAGCTACAATTATTTCTTTTTCAAAAGACAGATCTGACAGAGCTCATGGCCCATTTCTTCTAAGAATGACAACTGTCCTAGAGAATGGGTCAGTCTTTGAATGAAAATGTTTCTTCGCCATTATTGTCTTCCCTTGGCAGCTTCTATGGATGGAGAATCACTTCACTGGTTCTTGACAAACAAAACACTAAATAAATTATTTTAATTTGGGTGATCTTCAGGGAAAAAACAGGCTGGCAGTATAACATTTTTCTTACAGCAGCAGGATACAGCCTGGAAAATACAGTTTTTTAACCATGGGGAACAACTCCTTCAGTCTCACAAATTCATAGACAGAAAAAGGGACTCAGAAGAGAGGCAATGTTTGAAAAGGCAGCTTTTAAAGAGAGAATAGACATTACCTTGATGAGCAAGTATAAACTGAAAGGCAGAGTGGCACAGGGGAGGGAGTTTTAAACTTTGTTTACCCCTTAAAAGAAGATTCCCCTTTTCTTCCTAGAGTTTTCCCCCCACGTTTGGAGCTCTTTGGAGGAAAAGCCAGTGAGAGATTTAAAAACAAAATCAAGGTTCCCTGTTCCTTCATTGCTTCTCTTATCCCAAATTCCCTTCCCACACAAAAGTGAGCTTTCAGGTTAAGAAGTATTGCAAAAATAATATTCCATGCTTTATCTTTTTGCTGCTGCTATTGTTGTTGTCGTCGTGGGGTAGCAGTAAGTGCTGAGTGTATGGACTGTTGTATGCACATTTCCCACTAGCTGTAGAAAGAGAACTGGGTATCACTTGCTAAGAGCTGGCAATGTTTGTTGAAATGGCCTTATGTCACTTCAAAAGCATCATTCCTCTTCTCTTCTTTTGCATCTATAAAACATTTTTGTTAGGAGCTGCCAAGGCCCAGACTGCTCCCTTTTGGTTCAACGTGTATTTTCTCTCAGTGCATGCTGGCCAGACTGCAGCTTAGCTAACCTTCCAGGCAGTGAAGAAGTTGCAGGTCTGGGAGTACTGTAGCTTGTTCCATCCAGCCTAACTCTTAGGCTGTCCTAAGGAAGAAAGGCTGTGCAGGTTGTCCAGTTAGGCTGCTTGAGTAACAAGGTTTCCTTGGATCCAGGTACACTGCTCAGCTCTAAATCCCTGGTGCTGAAGCAAAGGTAAAATGTATGTATTTAGGGAGAAAAATCACCAAGTGGCTTTCAACATTAACAAATACCTGGAAAATAATGCCATGAATGAAATAACCATAGCAATTATGGCTGGAGGCGCAATAGATGGGTGGAGTTGAGATAAATAAGAGATAATTTTATTTATTTAATTAAAATAATAAAACAATAAATGATAATATAATATATAATAATTAAATTAGATAAATTTAGATAAATGGGAAACATTGATGTGATGCTTTTGAAATACTAAAATTAAATTAAAGAAGCAACAACAGGCTGTGTTTAACCAAAGGAATGCACATTAATGCCCCCACCAAGCTGAGCGCAGGTGCAGATTGGCAATGAAAAGGATTATGGTTAGGATTCTCAATATTAAAAACACCTGGAATAAGTGATCTTTCTCCAGTTGCCAACTTTTTAGCCAAGCTGTACAAATGTAAGCCCTATTTATAGTGAAATAAAAGTACAAACTCTTATGTCTGTCTCTCCAACCCTCATACGATAGTGGGCTTCAAGCCACTTGTTTAGGGATGGTTCACATATGATTCTTGCTCTGATCTGGTTCCGCCTAACTGTATCACACTGTTGGCTCCTGTGCAGCTGGTGATCCATCCAGATCCTAAAGCTGTCCAGAACATTTCTCACACATCCTGTCTTCATGCCTTTGTTCCTACCTGAATGTAGGACTATTTATTTATTTATTTATTTATTTCATTAAACTTATTATCGCAGCCCATTCCAGCAGATTCTTGTCTTAGTTATCCAAGATTTTTCTTTGTTGACATTTATTTTGGGGCTTTGTGCCCATTGTTCCAGCTTTTCTTGTTCTTCCTGTATCTTGACCTCTAATATATTTGCTATTCCCCAATTTCTGTATCATCTACAAATTTGGAAATCATGTTTTCTGACTGCTCAACCAGGTTATCTATAAATATGTTGAATAGTACTCACCTGGCTAACATTTCTCAGCTCCTTTTTATTTTGGGGGGGAATATAGGAAAAACATTTGCCCTTTTCCAATACTCTGGCACTCTGTTTGTCCTCCATGATTGCTCAGAGATTACAGGTAGGGCTCAGAACCCTCTGAGACAAGGAATAGGATTACTTTGCCCACTGCTGATAATATTTAGCCAAAACATCAATTACTAGATTCTGCACATTTTGCTCAAGACATAGTAGCATGAAAGGTGAAGTTTGTTTTCTGGTCAATTGGCCATCTTTTTCACCATTCACTAAAGATGTCACGAACTTAAATTGGATTTAGCACCAAGAGAATCAATTTGGATTTCATTTTTTGACATATCCACGAAAAGCAGATAGTTATTCCAGCTCATAAGTTCCAATTTTCAGGAAAGAAAATTCATAATGAAGACAGCTATCATTAGGGTTGCAAAACTCCAGGTAACCAGGAGACAGCAGCAAAGAATTTAGAATTTTAGTGCCATCTACTGGACATTCATATTTATGCATCCCAGTTCTAGTAGCCCAATTGCATATTTGTATCTCCCCAGTGAAATTAATAATCTTTACAAGTTTGCAGGTGGAAAACTTTGAATTGCTTCTGTGCCATGCACATTGGCAAATAAATATGCAAACATGCCAAGAAGGAATGATACAACTGGCAAGGGCTATACGTCCAAAAGCAGTGCCAGCCTGTCTTGCTCCAACATTATCATTTGCCAGTGCTACTGGCTATAGCAAATAAACAAATTGCTATGCTCAAAAAGTGCCTTTGAAAAATACATTAAGGCAATTTGCAAATAATTGCTGTATACTGGGCTATTATGACTTTGACTTCTGAAGTATAAAATCTTCCTGAGATAATGATGACAATTATGTTGAAAAATAGTTGCCACCCTTTAATCTTTTAAAACAAAATGGAAATCTATGGGACTTGGTACCCTGTCACTCTAATTGAACATCTGACAGAGAAAGAATTAGAGTGGAAAGAAGATAGGTCACCTGTTTACCCATGCAAGATTCATCACTTTCTGAAATCCTTCATATGGCTATCTACTTCATCCTGTGTGCAGATTTCTCATTTAAATACTTTCACTGCCAATAAAGAAGCTGTCAGACAATTTCCAGAATGGTATTTTGGTATTCAACAGGAAGATGAAAGAAAGAAAGAAAGAAAGAAAGAAAGAAAGAAAGAAAGAAAGAAAGAAAGAAAGAAAGAAAGGGAGGGAGGGAGGGAGGGAGGGAGGGAGGGAGGGAAAAAATTAAAAGACATGGAGAAGCAAAGGCCTTAATCATAAGAGCTATCAAATGTAAAATACTTTTATGAGCTATATATTCAATTTATGCAGATTTTTTTTAAAAAAAATCATATCTAGAATCTATTCAGGCAAGATTCCAGATCTTTCAGATGTAAGGTATATATAAGTAGCAAACATTTCTCTAATAGTCTTCTTTGAAAGCATTTCATTCATGTTAAGAACTCAGGGGAGGAGTACCTGTGTTTGTTGTCAACTAGAAGATGGTTGTTTTTAATATCCAACACTTCTGGCTTTTTCCCCTTCTTCCTGCCAAAGTCTCATATTTTCCGTATGCATTAAAAGGATGAACACTCCTTCAATATAAGAAATTTGAGGGCAATTTGTATTTTTGCAACAACATAGAGAACTGGTAAAGGTTTGGCAGATAAGTAAGTGCCAATAACCTACAATATTTATTTATTTATTTTATTTTATTAAATTTATGTCACCGCCCATCTCTCCCAAGGGGGGACTCTGGGCGGTTTACAATAAACTGACACTAAAAACATATCCACCTAATTTACCATTAAAATATAAATAGAAAATGAATATAAAATCCAGGTGGAGATGGAACACAATCACTCAGAGGTGCTATGGCACCAGCCACCCCCAGGTGGAGCTGTCGCTCTCCCCCTCCCAAGCAAGGCGGCAGAACCAGGTCTTCAGTTTCTTCTGGAAGTCCAAGAGCAAGGAAACCCATCTCAACTCCAGGGGCAAGATATTCCAAAGGGTGGGCGCCACTGCAGAGAAGGCTTGCCTCCTGGACTCTGCTAGATGAAATTCCTTTGCTGATAGGGTCCGTAGCATGTCCTCCCTGCCTGACCGGGTGGGGCAGGTCAATGTTATGGGGATGAGATGGTCCCTCAAGTACCCTGGTCTCGTGCCATGTAGGGCTTTAAAGGTAATAACCAAGACCTTGAATTGGACCTGGAAGCAAACTGGTACCCAATGCAGCTCGCGTAACGGTGGTGTCACATTTTACAGCACCAGTAACTGTCTGCACAGCCGCATTCTGGACCAGCTGAAGCTTCCGAATACTCTTCGAGGATAGCCCCATGTAGAGTGCATTGCAATAGTCTATATGGGAGATGACAAGGGCATGAGTGACTGTTCAGAGGGAATCTCAGTCCAGGAATGGGAGTAGCTGGCGCACCACCCGAAGATGTGCAAAGGCCCTCCTGGCTGCTACTGCCACCTGCTCTTCAAGCAGGAGTCGTGAGTCCAGGAGGACCCCCAGGTTCTGCACTGGTTCCGAATGGGGAAGTGCCACCCCATCCAGAACCAAAGAAGACAACTTCCTGGAACCCGAGGAGCCATCAATCCACAGCCACTCTGTCTTACCAGGGTTCTGTTGAAGCCTGTTGTTCCCCATCCAGGCCCCCACAGCCCCCAGGCACCTGGAAAGGGTGGAGACCACATCACTTACTTCACCCAGGATGGAGATATATAACTGAGTATCATCAGTATATTGATGATACCTCATCCTGTGGTGATGGATGATCTCACCCAGCAGTTTCATGTAGATGTTAAATAGGAGAAGAGAGAGTACCGAATCCTGTGGCACCCCACAATGGAGGAGTCGAGGGCTGGATCTCTCCTCTCCTATCATCACCAATTGGGAACGGCCCTAGAGGAAGGAAGTGAACCAGTGCAAAACTACACCACCCACCCCCAACCCCCTGAGCCGCCCCAGAAGGATACCATGGTCGATGGTATTGAAAGCCACTGAGAGGTCCAAGAGAGCCAGGATGGATGCACTCCCTCCATCCCGCTCCCGCCAGAGATCATCCATAAGTGCGACCAATGTGGTCTCCATCCCATAACCGGGCCTGAAACCTGACTGAAAGGGGTCCAGATAATCCATTTCCTCCAGAATTCTCTGGAGCTGCAAAGCCACCACTTTCTCAACCACCTTTCCCAAAAAGGGAAGGTGGGAGATAGGGTGAAAATTGCCCAGTATAGTAGGGTCCAGGGATGGCTTCTTGAGGAGGGGGTATACCAGCACATCCTTAAAGGCAGCCGGAAACACCCCCTCCCTCAAGGATGCATTAACCATCACCTGGACCCAACCACAAGTCACTTCCCTGGCTGATTTTATCAGCCAGGAAGGGCATGGGTCAAGCTGACATGTGGTTGCATTCACAGTCCAGAGGATCCTATCCACTTTCTCAGGCCCAACAGCATCAAACCATTCCCAGATAACAGGGTAAGTACATTCCCCTGGCATCTCCCCAGACTCCGCTTCACACTTAGAGTCCAACTTAGAATGAATCTGAGTGATTTTATCCTGCAGATGCTGTGAAAACTCTTCCGAACGGCCTTGTAGGTGGGTCCCTGGATCTACCTGACCCAGAAGAGATTGAGCGATCTTGAACAAGGCCGTCAGGCAGCATTCTGCAGATGCAATAAGAGTGGAGAAATACTCATGTTTTGGCGCTCTTACCACCACAAGGTAGGCCTTAATAGCAGCTCTAGCTTGTGTTCGGTCAAATTCAGTCTTCATCTTCCTCCAATGGTGCTCCAGATGTCTCTTAACCCCTTCAAAACCCTCAACTCCTCTCTAAACCATGGGGAGTGATGGGTTGAACAAGGCAAGAGAGGTTGCACAGGCGTGATCCTGTCCAAGGCCGTGGCTAGGACCTCCGCTGGACCATGCAGCAGGTCCTCAGGAATAACCCCCAGCTCCCTCTGAAACCTGACTGGGTCCATCAGTCACCGGGGGTGGACTAATGAAATGGGTCCTGCCTCCCTGCGGAGCAGGGTGGCACAATAGAATCTCAGGGTCACCAGGGCGTGGTCTGACCATGACAATGGGGACAGATCTAACTCTCCCCTCAGATCACATTGCCACTGCTCCGACAAGAAAACTAAGTCTGGGGTGTGACCACTGTCTCGAGTTGGGTCCCAAATAATATGGGACAGGCTGCCATGGTAGCCATGAGCTCCTGAGCCATCTCCGAGGCACATCCCAGGGATGGCAGATTGAAATCCCCCAGAACCATAGTCCAGGGAACTCCACTGCCAACCCCGAGACAGCCTCCAGCAGCTCAGGCAGGGAGGTTGCTACCAGCAGGGAGGCTGGTACAGTAGCAACACTCCCAACTGTTCTCGGGATCCCAGCTTGAAAAACAGGGTCTCACAACCGGCCACTTGCAGAGCAGGGCCCCTGAAGGCCTCTAAAGATTCTCTGATGACAACTGCCACCCATATGCTACCAACATAACTACTGCTGTTATACTGTAGTACATCTTTGACAGGGGCAATGATTAAGTACTTTTAAATCTGACCTTTTTACCAAGGGTATTTCAGCACCGTTTTATAACATTTTGTTATGTGTTCTTCAATTCCATGAGTTATGGAAAGCAATCAAATATATTATTCACAAAGGAAAGGTCTTGGCAAATTTGTTTGGATTATTATGGTTGACTACATTCCCATTTACCTTTCTGTGACCATTGCCCAATCTTAGAACAATGCATAATAACAGGTCTTAGTCAACCTTTTGTAAGTACATGCAAATTTACTGTGATAAATTGAAGAATGAAGTTAGAGAACTTTGTAAAAATCCTAGTAGTGTAAATGAGGCATCAGATGCCCCTTTTGTCCAGTTTTATGGGCCCAATTTCAGTTTTGTGGCTTGAATATATGAACAGGATGTTTATAGTGATTTACCCACTATAGTAAGACTTATTTTCTTAAGTCTACTAATTATTTCACAGGCCTAGGATCCATTCTTAAGTGCCTGCCTGTTTTCTTCACTTTTTCCTGGTCTTCTGCCCTGACTTGCACTTTGTCTCAGAGTATTTTTATTCTGATTCTTTGCAATTAATTTACACTTCCTCCTTCCCTCCAGAATTGTGATATTTGCTGGAAAATTCTATCAGCCACCCAGATACAGCTGGTTAAGTACATAACTTTTATTTCCATATTATTAAAGGGCAAGAAAACGTGTGTGTGTGTGTGTGTGTGTGTAGATGTGTCTGCATGCATGTGTGTGTTTCAGCTCTATACCATGACACTCCTTGACCCAGCAGCAGTTTGATTCATTTGTGCATGTATTGGAAATGGACATAACAATGGAGGAAACATCAAGTCAGAGAGATTAATTTAACCCAGCCCCAGTGAGAACATAGGCTATTTCCTCCTGGTCTGCTTTCATGGTGGAATGTTCCGTGGGAAGATGGATTTCTACTCTTCTCAAGCCCTGCTGGCCAAATGTGGTAATCAGCCAGCCAACCTTTTTAAAGTGTTGGCATTCAAAAGAGTGACAGGCCAAACAATTTGCTGAAGGCATTAAGAAGAAATAAGAATGGAAAGATGAATAGGCAGAAGGTGCCCTGACAACGAGTTAATTATCCAGTGTACCACTTGGAGGCCTGTCACCTTGTCATTTTTTTTTTAAGGTTGGCCAAGATAAATTCAAAGTTTCTATTTAAATTACAACACAGGGCCTATTATGTTCATTGTGTGGTTCAAGTGACATGCTTATGCTTTAATTTATGGGCTTCAGCCATGGAACGTTACTCAATTCATGAGGCTGAAACTCGCAACAAAATTGATGGTGTCTTGAAAATTAGCTCTGGAACTCCTCAGTAGCTGTATAGTAATGAGCTTTTTTAAAATTAAGGTTAGTATTTAATAAACATAATTTATGGTGCTCATACTTATTTACCTTCAAGTTTTCTATCTTTAAAACCCTCATGGTAACTATAGCCTTGTAATGTTGTTCCCCATCCCCTCATCTGGTTGATGATTTATTTAGAAGGACTGTAGGAACCAGCAAGTTCGGCCACAAAAGAAGCTAATCTTTACTTCCTGAGATTTAAAACAAGGCACACCCTAAATCTCTATCTAAAGCTACTTCTTTACCTACATAAATGCAAACAGCCTTAAATATACTAGTCTTCTAAAGTACCCAAAAATGATTATATTTCTAAGAGTTCAGACTAATAATATTTCAGAGAACTCAAAGAGTTTTGCCTATTTTCTTAGTAATTTCTTAGTAACCCCTATAATAGTTCCATAGCTTTGGCCTGAATTTCTCTTCTTACAAACTTTTGATGAAGGAAGCTTGAGGAGGAAGACCTGCCTAAAGCCATTCTGTCAGAGCAGGTGGAGCATGTGAAATTTGTAGCAAGATCATAGCCTTTCCTCTCCAAATATGAAGTCTAAATAGAAATGAAGGGCCAATACAGAATCCTTTTCCAGACGAATAGCTAGAGGTGGCAGGTATTTCCTCTCTGTCCCTCCTTTCAAATTATATCTAGGTCTAAGCTATTTAATGTTTTTAGTGAAGGACACTTGTGTGCTTATCAACTTGGAAATAGATGCATAGCTGGCTATAATAACAAATGAATGTCTTGTGCCACATCAGATCTTTGGACCAACTGGTTTAACGCTGTGCCTAAATCTATCCTCAGAAGTTTGCGTCTCTCAGCAAAGAGGCTTCTGTTTTTGTATCTCATTCTCAGGAGGGTTTCATTTTTTTCCCTTCCTAATTTCTTATGGTGCAGCCGAGCTTGCTTTATGGTTGTGAGGGGAGTAGCTGCTGATACTGTCTTGTTGTTTCCTTTTTACACAATTCTCCATCTCTTAGTAATCTCCACAACTAGTGATCTGCAAAAGCATCATATATTCCAGAGGGTGTTACTGAACCCAAGAGAAAAGGAAATGTAATTAAGATAATTAAAACTGATTCCATTTTAGTTTTGTCATTCCACTTGGCACACCATTCAAAAGCCAAGTGTGGGCCTCAGTCCTCCAAAGTGAGATACTTTTAAATGAAGTGTCCCTCCAGAGTTTCAGCCCAGACTTCTTGACAGTCCCAGCTCAAGGTGCCAGAAGGGGAACAAGGCTTCTTTCCAAAACAGGCAATCAAAGCCCCACTCTTTTGTACACACATCTATGTTGCACATACCTACAAAGGGGTGGGGCTTCAATTGTGCTTCTGTGACCGTCATCTTCATCCTAGAAATGTAGTCCTTCACAATTTGGAAACCCAGTATGGTTTGTAACATCTGCATCAACATTTCCAGAGTTATTTTTGTTAAAAAAAAATATCCTAAGAAATAGATACTTTTGGAGCTGCAGCTGTTTTTCTATAGAGCATTCATATCATATCTAATACCTCATCATTTACAGTACAAGCAAAGTGCTCATTTTACTCTAGCAAAATAAATGCAGTCCTGAAGCTCATACTGTTTATGATGTGCTTTTTGTGCTGAACAAGTTCCTCATCAGTGGATAAAGAGAATATCAAACAGTGTTAATTACCACACAAGTTTGTAACCCAGAGGAGGGTATATTAAAGCCAACAAGGAGGAGGAGAAGAACACTATTCAGAAGTTACAGAACAGCTGTCAAGCTTTAATGATTTTGGTCAATATCAACTGACCTGGCTCAGTACTGACCTGAAATTAAAAGAATCTTATTCCATTATTAATTCTTAACACCTTTAATCCTCTGATAAACTACTGTACCTTAAAATGTGTTGGTTTATTCTGCACTTGACAAAAAGTCTTAATGATAAACTGACTGAAAGTGTCATTGATTACTTAACAGACCCATTCCGAATCTTTGGGAAGAGCCAACTATTAAAAGATTACCACAAAATGTTCATCTTTCAAATGATCACCACCACTATTTACGAATAGTGGAGAATTACTGTTGGGGCTTAGTGACTTACTCTGATTTCATGGGACACCTAGAATTAAAACCTGAGAAAAGCTTATGGTGACTTGTTTACCAAATGTAATAAATACTGGGGAAGGGGATGTTTTGTTTTTTTAAATAGGGTTTGCTTTAAGCATGATTTCTCTGGTGGTGGTGCCTTTTTAATTAAAAGCTAAAAAGGAACATTTTAGAAGAAATTAAATCTGATCACTTTATTTTTTTTTTTTTATGTTTAGTCCTATAACCTATGAAAAGAGGGTTGTGGGAAGACTGTGCTCTGCCAGAGTTGCTTTAGACATTCCTTGTTTGTGGGAAGATGAATTTCTGAAGCTATTTCTTGAATGGAGAAACTGAATCAGCTTTTGGTGGCCATACTGTCCAGAAGAGGCCAGAATAATGCATCTCTGTCCGGAATAAACTGAAGCTGCTTCTTTGCTAGGGCTTTGAAACACTACTACAGCAGCGATTTTCTGAAATCATCTGGAAACAGAAAGAAAATAGTGAGGTACTACTTCAAGACCTTCTCCAAATCTGGGTAGGTACCTTCTCCAAATCTGGGCTGAGTAGGAGACCCTCTAAATGTCTTCCTTAGTTAGTAAGTGCAAATACACTGAAACGGTTTAATTTTAAAATGACCATTGGAACCACATTTTTCCTTTTTCACTAACCCTCACCATTACTTATTCTCAGGCTACATCTACCACTTACCTTCTTTTAATATATGGAATGATGTTGTTCTGTGCACCTCAAAAGAGAACAAAACAAAATAAAACTAAAGCATATAGGAAACCCCATCCCATCTATGGATGACTCTTGGTCAGCTTGCAAGCATGGCTCTTCTACATTCAGTGTTAAGAGGTATGCTCATGAATCATTTGTAATTGAGAAAGGTTGTCTTTTGATTTTTGAGGCAACTTTTTCATGGTAACCTGTGCTTGCATCTTGAAAAGCCTAACTGTACTATGACTGCTAGATAAGAATGTGATCAGACACTCCCATATCTTACAGAAACACAATGACATATACTATAAACCAGTGCTCTCAACCTTGGCAACTTGAAGAGGTATGGACTTCAACTCCCAGAATTCCCTAGCCAGTTGGCTGGGGAATTCTGGGAGTTGAAGTCCACACCTCTTCAAGTTGCCAAGGTTGAGAAGCACTGCTATAGACATATCCCACAGAGACAGCATGCTAATATGGTGTAATGATATAGGTGTAATACTAGGAGCAGATTGTAAACCATCCTCAGCCATGGAAGCTCAGGGGGTGACTTTAGGTGGTCTGTCTGTCTCAGCCCAACCTATCTCATGCAGTTGTGATCATAAGGAAAAAATGAAGGAGGGTTGTATGTATGTTTCTATGAGCTCCTGGAAGAAAGGTGGGATTTATTTCTGATAAATAAATAATTATTCTGCTGACAATTATACAGATACAGACACATACAGGCATACACACACTGAAAACCTAGAGGCTATTCAAGGAGAAGTTTGTAGGAGACTGGTGCTGTTAGGTAGATACAACAGGTGCAAATGAAATGCTAAATAATCTTCTTAGTTGGGGAAAAAAGGCAAGTATGTTATGAAGAGTTTAAATACTTGGTTGTGTTGTGAGAAATCTGCTCACTTAAAATAGAAAACAAAGGGATTGGAGACAGATGCAACAAAGTGTGAATAATACTTTCATTCTTCTCAGGAGTACCAGCAGCATTGAGGAACCCCACCCCCTTCCACAACTGTCCTTCGTCCTCTCCAATCCTCTTGTTGGATTCCTTAAATTTGCTTAAATCTATTGCTGTTGCAAAATTACCAGCCCCTTAAAACTCACTGGCTCAGCAGCTGAGCATGTCACTGTCTCTGGCCCTGAAGTTAGTATAAAAGGCTTAACAGTATACAGCATGTGCCCCTCCAACATTTGAAGACTTTTAGATTGGCAAGAAATCAAGGCCTAGTAGATTGCCTGTATGCTTCCTTTATACAAGGTTAGTAAGGAACTCACTTTGACAGTACCTTATCAGTCACAATAAAACTGACATAGGAGAATCCCCAAAGAAGAGTGACACCTGACTTGTTTCCGCTACTATTCTGAGAATGGCTTGGAGGGAATTGCTAAGAAGTGATTGCCAGGTATAACTGCCAAAATAATTCTGCATTCACTGCAACTTTTTTTCACCTTCTAGGTGACCTATTATTAACAATAATCCATGGAGGTGAGCCAGAGGTTCTTCCAAAGATTCAACAAGAGTTCAGTTGGCAAGTGCACACCACAAATGTACAAATAAATGAGGCTTTGTAACATTGGAGCTCAACAATTAGTGAAAGCAACTTTTTCTAATCATTGTGCTCCTTTAAGGAAAGCACATCCATGCCACAATGTTCTCAAATAATATACTTAACTCTCCAAAGTGTACGCTTTCTTAGATTCAATTTTCATTTGCTTTTTATTTTTTAGATTAAATTTAATACCTTCTATTAAAAAATAAAAACGGCTTATTCCTTTTTTAACATAGGCAAAAGTGAAACAATTTATCATGAAAGATTATTAATTCATTTTTTTTCCTTGCAAAGAAACAAAACATAGCCTTCTTATGAAGAAACCTACCAGCATTCTTTAAGTTGTACAATTCTTGCACAATTTTATCTTCTATATCACTTCCCAATCTTTGATCAGGAAGCCACACTTAACCTTTTCTGGGGACAATGGTGGCTTCTGTGAGCAAGGCATTTCTGTAGGGCCAGAGGTTTCCCCACCCACCCCCTTTCCTGGGTTTGGGGTGATTTTGTCTATTTTTTAAAAAAATCAGATTATGCATATTTCAGCACTACTGTTCTTGTACGTTTTTACTCCAAATGGGGAAAAAGCATGTCACTGATTTTTAGCAACTCAGTCAAAGAGTCTGGGGGTCTTCAGAAATAGATGTAGGATTACTGTTGCTATACATCATGACTCCAGTTATATGGGATAAAACAATCAGTTCTGACTTGTGCAGTAGCAGACAATCCAGTAAGCAAGTATTTGAGAATCTAATACTTCATAGCTTTCTATCTATCATCTATCATCTATCATCATCATCATCATCATCATCATCATCATCATCATTATCTTATTCTGGTTTATGGGTTTTATAATTAGAATTCTAGCAGATTCCCATTTTAACAGATCAGGAGCTTATTTTCTTCCTGTGTATCTGGTAGTGACCAGTCTGAGATGCTTACAAAGAAAACTGCAGCTGAACAAACCCAATAATACATATAGCCAACTATACCATGGAGATGGTATCCCTTCCCTTAGCTAGTTACCAGCTAATGTCATGGATCACAGTGATGGATAGCCTTTGTAATGTTTATTCCAACTAGCCCAGTTGCAGATGCTATTATAGGAATTATAATAGGAATTGTTCTATTAGAAACAGAAACAATTGAATGCCCCACTAATCATACAGTGTACTTGACTTGACAGGTACATGGACCAACAATAATTCACTGCATGTAGGTGTGCACACAAAAGTACAGCTTATATCCATTTTCACACTCACATGCAATTTAATTGCTTCAGTTATCAATTGCTTAAAAAGATTGAAATTAAAAAACTGTGAGACTGGTTGTTTGAGATTTTCTCCTACAACGCTGTCTTTCAGTTTGAAGGAGACAAGACAGGAGAGGGGAAATAAATGGTCCATTTTTTATTTATAAAAGCATAAGAGCTTTTGAAAGTCTCAGAACTCTTTTTCTGATAAGTTGGGTAAAACTGCTGTTTAGGCAACAGGTAGCCAGTCTTGAGTAAATAACCCCAAGCTTGGTATAATTTGGCATTTTGGCAGAATATGAAATTAGAAAGGGAGTGCCCTGGACCATTATGCATGAATATCATCTTCCTTGAGCTTCTTCTTCTACAATAATAATTCAAACTATTAGGATTTAATTTAGATTTTTAAAAAGTAACGATCCAATCCAGAGCAAGTGCAGAACTCTTGATCACAGAGCTGACAGTTTCACATGTTCTGCTGTCTGCTCTATCATTGCGATGACTGAAGAACTAGTTGTGGGCAGAGTAATGTGTAGATCTAGGAAGACACTGCTTTGGATCAGATCAACATTTTAAAATGTTTAAGAAAATTTAAAAAAAATAAAAATGTTTGTCAAACTTTGTAGAAGGAAGCATATTTTTCAGGCACTTTTATTTGCTTTGTTTACATTGTAAAAGTGAAAATCAGAAAAGCAATTAAGTTGTTTACATAAATCTTGGCAGCTCAAATGTTGCTTGATAGCTTGGTCAGGACAGCTACTTTAGGGAAAATCTTTCTCCACTGAATAAGTAACACTGAAAGCCTTAAGATTTTAAAATTAATAAGCAAAATACCTCAGAGTAATTAACAGGAAGAATTATAAAGGGAAGCACAGATATATTAAGGCTTCAATTAATCAGCTGATTACAAGTCTAATTGAGCACATTGTTGATCACAATGAAAACCACAAAATATCTGTTGATGTAATCTCATTAGTTCATGTTTAAGGAGTCAATCAGATGACAATTTATAGAACACACATACATTAAAAAAATGTGCCACTCATGTTCAGTGACACACATAAAAATGGGTGAAGCTTCAATCACACTATTGTGGCCACCATCTTGACCTTTTTTTTTTTTAACCATACCCTGCAACCAATCCTTCACAAGACTGTCCTAGTCAAAATGACTTGGAAGAACTGCATCAGAAATTATTTGGAATTATTTGAGGAACCTTGTTGGAATTCATACGAGTATAGCATTGAATGAGTAGCAAAGGGGTATTGTGCTGCTTCTGCAGTTCTGAAGGACTTCTTCCAAATCACTTTCAAAGTTGTGTAAAGTATGCCATCGTTATTGCTCAAACTTGTTTATATTGCCTTTCTTTGCTTCCTTTTCTACTTGTTGGGATATTATTTGATCACTGCTAAAATGACCACTACAACATATTCAATTTCCAGAATACTTTTCATTTTAAGTTATTTTTAAAAATTCCTAAGAGGAGAAATGAGAGTCATCATATCTTGGAATATCTATGGCATTTGGGGAAAACAGAAACATAACAAAGAGATAACAAAGAGATCAATTAATTACTCAGAGCATTTGTTTTTTAATGTAACGGTATGTGGGAATGACCTTGGAAATCAGAAGGAAGAGCTGCAGACTAGACAACAATCAGACAAGTGGCAGCTGAGTCCACAGAAGGGATGGAGATATGGCAAATGTCTCAGAAGGGACCCTCCTTAGTTTCTTGGACTGTAAAGCTGAGGGGGAAGAGATGTACTTTCAGACTTGCAAGATTCTGTTAATGTAATCTTACAGTAAAGTTAGAGATAGTACTTCTGGGTGTACTTCATGCCTGGACTACCTCACAAGGCTGTAAGGTAAAGGTAAAGGTTTCCCTTGACGTAAAGTCCAGTCATGTCCGACTCTAGGGGGCGGTGCTCATCTCCGTTTCTAAGCCTTAGAGCCGGCGTTGTCCGTAGACACTTCCGGGTCATGTGGCCAGCATGATGACACGGAACGCCATTACCTTCCCGCCGAAGCGGTACCTATTGATCTACTCACATTTGCATGTTTTCAAACTGCTAGGTGAGCAGGAGCTGGGACTAGCAACGGGAGCTCACCCCGTCGCGCGGTTTCGAACCGCCGACCTTCCGATCGGTAGCTCAGCGGTTTAACCCGCAGCGCCACCGCGTCCCTTTTTCACAAGGCTGACATACCATAAATGAAAGCTGAACTAAATGAGGCCATTGTGGTTGCCTGTTATATTTTTATATCTAACACATCAATAATCAGAGGTCCAGCAACAGGTTAGTAAATGAATCAAGCACTTCAAACGGTGGCATCTGGAGATTTGTTTCATTGCAAAGGCAATGGGAAGAAGTCAGCAGAGAAGAGAGAACATTCAGCAGCTGGAGGATGAAATATAGTATTTAGTATAAATAGACCTGGATTATTAGAAAATGTGTAAGGGGAGGTAATATTTGGGCTGCAAAAATCAGGACAACTGCTAGATAGTAACCAAAGAAATGGAGGGTTGTTGTTGTTTTTTTTCAATCTAGAATTTCTACAGTCCAGATATGGTAAGGCTGGTGTCAAGCATCTTTTGCTCTGCAGGCTGAAGTTTAAATGATCTACATGTTTCCAAAGAGCTCTCTAAAGATTTACAAATAGCCCTTCCTTCCTTCCTTCCTTCCTTCCTTCCTTCATCCCCCCCTCCCTCCCTTCCCTTCCCTTCCCTTCCCTTCCACAGCCCCCTTGAAATGATTTTATATCATATGGAGAAATAAAAGCTGAGAAAACTAGATTTAAATCTGTTTCTAAACCATCAAAAGCCTTTGTGTTGTCATGGGAATTATAACAGTTGTCAGCTCAAGGATTGGAAGTCATAAGCCTTGCAGGCAGTAAACAATTTTCAAAACCTAATTCTTTTGAACATTAATTAGCACTGTCATTTTTTAGAAAAAAATTAATTGCTTTCCTTTTTTTTTGAACCACAGCTCAATGCAGCTTTTCACAGATCTAGAAAACTATCTTTAATTCAGAGGTACATAGTCCAAGGATTATCGCCAGAAAAGGAAAATTATTAAATAGAGAAAGGGAAATTATTAAATAGTTGGCTTAATCATCTTAAGTATATTTAATTTTAGTGAAATCTCAATGTACTGAAATTAAGTGAGATCTGGTTTTTGTCCTGGTTTTACTCCCTACTTTGTAATAATGTCCTCAGTACTTTATTCAAAGGCCAAATTCAGCCTTTGAGCAAGATCAAGTTAGCACACTTGCTTTTATATTGAAATCTGCATTCCCTTCCCCATTGTAACATGCAAAGACTTATGAGGTATATCTAGCTGCACACAGGAATCTGATTCCTTTACTGATTAGGGTATCAGAGATGGACTCGAGAAATCTACCTTCAAATCCTCATTTACCCATGGGATTATGACGCTGGATCCATTCCCCTTTCAGCTCAATTTATTTCACAGGATTGCTGTGAGAATTATGTGGAACAGAATGGATTCCTTCACAGCACATTCAACTCCAAAGTCAGAATATAGAATGCAATGCAGTGCATAAGTCCAGAAGTCTCTTACAGCTTTTCCATGTTCTCAATATAGATTTTCAGTACTAGTAATAAGTATTACATTTGAAACAGCGGCAAGTTGATCTGTTGTTACAACTGGAGGAGAAATTGTTTCCAAATTTTTAGATGCATTTAACAGTCTATACCTTCCAAAATGGTATACATAGTGGAGAGCATTTACTGTATGTGCCAACAGATGCATTTTGCCAAATTTGTTATTTTAGAAAAGGAACCCCACCCCCAACCCCCACACACCAAATTAGGTATTATTTAAAGGGAAAAACCTAAGGAAAATTAATTGCATAAAAGTTATGTGGTAGTGGGTACATACAAAAATGGACATATTGGAAGAAACATATGCAAAATGTATATGAATTTGCATGCAAATTTTTAAAGATAATTAGCCAATAAGGCAGAAGCAAATGATACAGAAGCTGAGAATCATTTTTTTTTTACTCTAGTAGTATAAAAATATAAATAAATAGTTGGAAAAAAATAGAATACCAATTAAAATGTTTATCCCTTTTCCCTTACTTCTTAAAACTTAGCTATATTTTAGGGATATTAATGGAAATTTTATGTGCAGTTTCACATTGTTTTCCCAGGCAAAAGATAAGGTAATAGGCAAGACCTTAGTACTTAATTTCTGCAAATTGTATTGTTACTGCAAGCTATCACTGCCATTTAACAAAGAAGATATATATTGAGAGAGAGGGAGGGAGGGAGAAAGGGAGAGAGAGAGATTTTCCAGGTTCTCTTGTCTCATCTCATATATATAAAAATTCCCTTCTCACCCCTATGGGTGGTATGTGTCTTCCTCATCCTCAGGTCCTCTACCAGAGGCCTGGGAGTTTGAGGGTTCTGTGCAGTATCTTAGCTGTTCCTAGCACTGCACTCTTCTGGAGAGAGAGCTCTGATGTTGCTCCCGGGATCTGTTGGAGCCACCCTCCCAGCTTGGGAGTCACAGCCCCGAGTGCTCCTACCACCACTGGGACCCCTTTGGCCTTCACTTTCCACATCATCTCTAGTTCTTACTTCAGCTATTCATACTGCTTCTTCCTAATGTTGCTATCACTTGGCACCGCTACATCTATCACCACTGCTGTTTTCTGGTCCTTGTCTATTACCACGATGTCCAGTTGATTGGCCAGTCTGTCTGGATCTGGAAGTCCCTCAGGATCTTAGTCCTGTCATTCTCCACAACCCTCTCTGGAATCTCCCATCTGGACTTGGGAGGGTCTAGCCCATAAGCTGTGCAGATGTTCCTGTACACAATGCCAGCTACTTGGTTGTGCTGTTCAGTGTATGCTGTTCCTGCCTGCATCTTACACCCTGCCACTGTGTGTTGGACTATCTCTGAGGCCCCTCTGCACAGTCTGCACCTTGGGTCCTGTCTAGTGTGGAAGACCCCTGCTTCTATGGATCTGGTGCTTAGTGCCTGTTCTTGTGCTGCTATGATCAGTGCCTCAGCGCTGTCTTTTAGTCCAGCCCTTTCCAGCCACTGGTAGGATTTCCCAGTGTCAGCCACCTCAGCTATCTGTCAATGGTACATCCCATGCAGGGTCTTGTCTTGCCATGGCACTTCCTCTGCTTGATCTTCCTCCCATGTCTGCTGCTGCCTCAGGCATTATCTCAACAGCTCATCTTTAGATGCCATCTTACTGATGTATTCCTGGATGCTCTGGGTTTCATCCAGGACAGTGGCATGGACGCTCACCAGACCCCACCCTCCCTCTTTCCACCTAGGTGTCTCTTGGTGTTGGACCTGAGGCGGACACCTCTGTACATTGTGTGGAACTTCTGGGTCTTCACATCAGCAGCCTCCATGTCCTCCTTTGGCCAGCTCAGTATACTGGCAGGGTATCTGATGACTGGCAGGGCATACATGTTGATGGCGTGCATCTTGTTCTTCCCATTGAGCTGGCTCTTCAGGACCTGTCTAATCCTTTGGTAGTACTTGGATGTTGCTGTCTTCCTTGCCTCCTCATCATGGTTCCCATGTGACTTTGGGATACCAAGGTACTTGTAGCTGGTCTGTATGTCTGCTATATGACCTGCTGGTAGTTCCACCCCATCAGTCTTAGCTACCTTCCCTCTCTTTACTACCATCCGGCCACACTTCTCCAGTCCGAATGACATCCTGATGTCCTCGCTGTAGATCGATGTCAGGTGGTTCAGTGAGTCAATGTCTCATTCACTCTTAGCATACAGCTTGATGTCATCCATGTAGAGGAGGTGGCTGATGGTAGTTCCACTCTTGAACTTGTATCCATATCCAGTTCTTGTAATAATCTGGCTAAGGAGATTCAGTATGTATATATGTATATGTGTGTGTCTGTGTGTGTGTGTGTGTACACACACACACATATACTGTATATAGTAAGGGCAGAGGAATACTGGCCCTTATCCTTTGTGATAGCTCCTTTATATAATGTTTAAAGAGCTACCTAAGATCCAAGATTTGCCTAAAATTTAGAGATGGGGGTTGCTTGCGGGTTTCATTAAATGTTCCTGCAGTGGGCACTCCTAGGAATGTAAGGAGTTCCCTCATTGCAAGAACATGATTGATTGATTGATTGATTGATTGATTGATTGATTGATGTGTTATCAAATCAGTGTCAGCTCTTAGCAGCCAGATAGATAGAACTTTCCCAGGATGATGTGTCCCCAACCTGGTCCTTCAGGTCTTCCAACAATGTGCCCATTGCTGCTGTAATTGAGTCTATCCACCTTGCTACAGACCATTTTCTTCTTCTGTTTCCTTCCAAAGAACACCATATTGCATCCATAACAGTGTCTGTGAAATCTGAAAGAAAATTATATTTCATCAAAAACATTTGGAAGAAAAAGGTAAGACCATTTCTGTGCCTGATACTGTTTGAAAAAATAGTTTAAATGTACTTAGGTAAAGGTAAAGGTTTCCCTTGACGTAAAGTCCAGTCGTGTCCGACTCTAGGGGGCGGTGCTCATCTCCGTTTCTAAGCCTTGGAGCCGGCGTTGTCATAGACACTTCCGGGTCATGTGGCCAGCATGACAACTCGGAATGCCGTTACCTTCCCGCCGAAGCGGTACCTATTGATCTACTCACATTTGCATGTTTTCAAACTGCTAGGTGAGCAGGAGCTGGGATTAACAACGGGAGCTCACCCCGCCACGCGGTTTCGAACCGCCGACCTTCCGATCGACAGCTCAGCGGTTTAACCCGCAGTGCCACCGCGTCCCTATAAATGTACTTAAATGTAGTCTTTTATTAAAAAAAAAACCTAACAGATATGAAGCTAAAAAATGTAGGTTACTGCTACTCCATAGAAGCAAAGACTATAATTTTAGATATTTACTGAGGATCCTTTAATCCTTTTTCAGCACAGGGACAGAAGAAACCACTGTGAAAGTCATGGTACAATTTGTCTTCATATCACATTTTCCTCAAAGAATTAGTAGCCAAAGTGGTTCACACAACAGACAATTTAAATACAATAACTCTGTGTGTGTGTTTGTGTGTGTACATACATGCACACAAATACACACACAGACACATTTCTAAACATTGTTAGATGCTGTTTATCATTAGAATAAACAATCTGGGGGTTCTCCTGGTCTCACAACTCCTGCTCAAGGAGCAGGTGGCAGTCGTGGCCAGGAGGGCCTTCGCACAACTGTGAGTTGTGTGCCAGTTGCACCCATTCCTGGACCAAAATGCCCTTCTCACAGTCACCCACACCCTAGTTACCTCCCATTTCAGCTATTGTAATGCGCTCTACATGGGGCTGCCCTTGAAGAGTATCCAGAAGCTTCAGTTGGTTCAAAATGCAGTGGCCTGCACAGTTTTGCACAAGTCTAGATTTGCACATGTGTCACCTCTTTTGCAGGAGCTGCATTGGTTGCCGATTTGCTTCTGGGTCCAATTCAAGGTGCTGCTTATTACCTTTAAAGCCCTACATGGCTTGGGGCCTGGTTATTTGAAGGAACACCTTTCTCCAATTACATCTACCCAGCCCAACAAAGCAGGAAGGCAGGGTATGTTATGGGTCCCTTCTCTGAGGGAAGTTCATCTAGTGCAACCCTGAAAAAGGGCCTTCTCCATGGTGGTTCCCTCCCTATGGAACATCATTCCCCCAGAGATTAGATTGGCCCCCACCTTGATGCTTTTCCAAAAGGCCTTGAAGCCACAGTTTTCTCAGCGGGCCTGGCAGATTTGATTGTGTTTGTAGCCACTGCAGGGGGTGGGGGTGGGGTCGATGTACTTTTTATATTGTGGATTTTAATTTTGTAAGCTGCCCAGAGTCACTGTGTGTGAGTTGGGTGGCCACATAAATTTATTAAATAAATAAATAAATAATAGAAAGCCTTTCAATTTGATTTTACTGCTGTTGTTTGTCTTTTGTTTTTGCCTATAATTGGTTTTATTATTGTTGGTTGCGTTATCAAACTTTTAAAATTAAATATTGTTATTGGGTTTTGAACACTGTTCAGAACTCTTTTGGCAGTAAAATAATAATCATCATCATCAAATCTCAAATTTTATCAAATTGCATTAACTCAAGTAGTTCACTTAAAGCATACTGTAATGGTTGCCTATTCTAAAACACCATCAGGCTCATGAGCAGGAATTCAAAGATATCTGATTTATTAAAGAATAGTATGCAGGATCACAGAGAAAGCTGAGAATGATGAAAGCGCACCAAATTCAAACTAAAAACCCTCGGTGCAAATTAAATCCCTCCCCCCATAGAATCTTCTCAAGTTCACAATCCCAGGTGCTCCTAATGGTTTCTGATGGTCTGTGGGAAAAGGCCTTGAACAGATAACATAACCCAAACACATTCCATTGTATTGATTTCACATACAGAGCTTGGTACAAGGTCTCACAGCAGCTCCCTCCCAAACAGAAACATGCGTCAGCGCCATGGCATGTGAAACGTTACGATGTATAAACTACATTGAATCAGTGAACATGACATACTACCCCCCCCCAAAATAAAGAATACATTAAGCAGCAGGCTTCAAAGGATAAGCAAGGTGGAAACGGTTAACTAAATCAGGAGCGTTAACATGGTGGGCAGACACCCATTCAGGATGAGGAAAGTGTTTCCATCGGACCAGATACTGAAGGGTGCCTCGAAGCTTGCAAGAATCGACGATGTCCTTGACTTCAAAGTGTTGTTGGCCATCAATCATAATTGGAGCAGGAGGAGGAGGTTGAGGGTGCCAACGCGGTGAGTGGTGCACAGGCTTAAGGAAGCTGCACTGGAAAACAGGTGCAAGCATTTCAAATTGTGAGGCAGTTCCAATTTAACAGTAACTGGATTGACAAGACGAACAATAGGAAAAGGACCAATGAATTTGGGAGCAAGTTTTTTAGAGGGTTGTGGTAATTTGATAAATTTAGTAGATAGATACACCTGATCCCCAACTTTGAAGTCGTGTTGTAAAGAGCGATGCTTATCAGCTTGAGACTTGTAAGCAGCATGGGCGTCAGCTAAAGCTTGTTGAATTACTGGCCAGGAATCAGACAGTTTAACAGCCCAGTCAGATGCAGAACATGTTTGGAAAGGGGGCTGTGGCAGTTCAGGGATGGGAACAAAGTCGTGACCAGAAACCATGCGAAAAGGGGTTTGTCCAGTACTTTGATGCACAGCATTGTTGTAAGCAACTTCAGCAAAAGGTAATAACTCCGCCCAATCGTCCTGATGGTAGTTAATGTATGCTCTAAGAAACTTTTCAAGAGTGGAGTTTAAAATCTCAGTAGAACCGTCAGTCTGTGGATGGGATGAAGTGGACAGTGCTTGTTTGGTGCCAATCAATTTTAGAAATGATTTCCAAAATTGGGAAGTAAACTGTGTGCCGCGATCAGAGAGTAAATGGGAGGGGCTACTGTGGAGGTGGTAGATGTGGTGGAGAAATAGGCGTGCCAATTGTGGGGCTGAAGGGATGGATGCACATGGAATGAAATGAGCTTATTTAGAGAAAAAATATTTTACAACCCAAATGACCATTTTCTTCTGACTGGGAGGTAGGTCCACAATAAAATCCATAGAAATCTCATCCCGGGGCAGGATGGGCCGGCCACTGGCTGTAGGAGCCCCTGTGGTTTCCCCCCTTTTCATTTTGACATGGCACAAACAGGACAGGAAGCAACATAGTCTTTTACATCACGTCTTAAGGTTGGCCACCAAAATTGATGGTGAACCAAATGCAAGGTTTTGACAAAACCAGTGTCCAGCAAGTTTATCATCATGGGAATGCTGCAAAACATCAGCTCTTAAAGTTTCAGGCACATAAAGGCAGTGTTCCACCCACACCAGACCATTTTCAAAAGAAACATTGTCTCTATTAGCTAGCAACCAAGTGTAAGATTTCAGTGCCTGGAGAAAGTCCTTCTGTAACTGACAAGGAACTTGCACTTTCCGCTTCCCAGACTGGGCTGGGGGTGGGGTTGCCTGCGCATGGGTCTGGCTCCGAGTGACAGCAACCAAGCCCAGTTGTGGTTCAGTGAGAACAATCCCAACCACATCTGCCACCTGGTCAAGGTCCTGAGGTAAATGTGACAAGGCATCAGCCAGAAAGTTTTTCTTTCCCGGAATAAATTTTAACTGGAAGTTAAAGCGACTGAAAAACTGAGCCCAGCGAATCTGTTTAGGGGTGTGGAGGGCTTCCAAATTCCTGTGATTGGCCCAAACCTCGAAAGGGCATTTAGCGCTTTCAAGGAGATGGCGCCAAGTTTCTAAAGCTGCTTTTACAGCAAACACCTCCTTTTCCCAAACATGCCAACGGCATTCTGTTTCAGAAAATTTCCTGGATAGATAAGCACAGGGTTTTAAGCGATTTTCTGAATCCTTTTGTAACAAAATAGCCCCAATAGAGGAGTCAGAAGCATCAACTTGAATCACAAAGGGGCACTCAGGATCAGGATGCTGTAGAATAGGCTCAGCAGTGAAAAGGGTTTTTAATTTCTCAAATGCTGCCTGGCATTCAGGCATCCAATTCAGCACTGACCCAGGGTTTTTCACTTTGCATGTCTCCCCCAAGCCCTTGGTACGGAGTAAATCAGTGAGGGGCAGAGCAATCTCAGCGAACCCCTGAATAAATCACCTATAGAAATTACTGACACCTAGAAAACTTTGTAATTGCCTCTGGGTGCAGGGATGTTCCCAACTTAGAATCACCTGAATTTTTGCAGGGTGCATTTCTATCCCCTGGGCAGACACTCGGTAGCCCAGATAGTCAAGTTGGGTTTTGTGAAACTCACATTTGGAAAGTTTGGCATAGAGTCTGGCATCTCTAAGTTTGCGTAACACCTGTCTGAGGAGGCATTTGTGTTCCTCCTCAGTTTCAGTGTAAATGAGATCATCTAAATAGACCAGAACCCCTTTAAACAAATAATCATGTAATACTTCATTAATCAATTGCATGAAGACCCCAGGCACCCCTGCCAACCCAAAAGGAAGGACTTTGTAATGAAACGATCCTATTGGGCAATTAAAAGCAGTTTTCCACTCATCCCCAGCTTTTATGTGAATGCGGAAGTAGGCTTCGTGAAGATCGAGCTTGGAGAAAATCTTGCCCTTTGACAAATGAGCTAACATGTCCTTCATGAGGGGTAGAGGGTACTTGTTGACAATAGAGACAGAATCTAACCCACGATAGTCCATACAGAGTTGAAGCGTGCCATCCTTCTTTTCCCAGAATAACACAGGAGCTCCAACTGGGGAATTAGCAGTTTCAATAAACCCCCTTGACAGATTTTTGTCAATGAAGTCCCGTAATGCCTCGAGTTCCTTCTGAGTCATCGGGTAAATTTTTGGCTTGGGCAATTGAGCATTGGGGACCAACTTTATTGCACAGTCAGTTTTCCAGTGGGGGGATAACTGATCTGCCTCCATCTCCCCAAATATGTCAGCAAATTCTTGGTATTGAGCAGGCAAGCCTTCTAAATGTGGCAAGTCAGGGTGCAGTGTGGCAAGCGCTGCCCTTCCAACCCCCGCACGTGCAACTATCTCCACTGTAGGAGCTTGGTAAAATCCATCTGTAAAAGTTACAGTTCTATGCTCCCAATTTATATAGGGGCTTTGATAAGTCAACCATGGGATCCCCAGGATTACCAAGGGATTGCCAACAGGTGCTACAATAAATTTCAAAGTCTCATGGTGGCTGCCCATTTGCATTGCCACAGTTCCAGTGAAATGGGTTGCCGCCCCCCCCCCCCCCACCATTGAACCATCCAACTGTGTGAAGATCAAAGGCTGCTGGAGGGGGAAACTAGGCAGGTCCAAAGCAGCAACCAGATCAGGGTGAATTAAACACCTGGAACACCCAGAGTCAACTAAAGCCCATACCTCTGTAGTCTTTGTGCGGGAACCCAATTTCACTTTTACTGCTAAAGTGGGAGAGTCAGCACTCACCATAGCATCTTTGTGCCCATCGTCGTCCACCTGCCCACTGGCGCTCTTCATGGCAGGTGGCTGGCATTTCCCGCCAGCTCCTTAGAGTCATCTTCAGCCTCTCCCGAGAAGTAGATTACTTCTTCAGTGTCAGCTGTTCCTTTGGCTGCTGTCATTCACCATGAGGGGGGGCGCAATTTGGCCAGCGGCTTCCCCACTCAATCTCCAGCCTTGGCTTTTGGGCAATCAGCTGCTCGATGGCCCTCCTTTCCGCATCGGAGACACTGACCCCTCACGTAGCGCTGATCTCTCTCCTCATCGCAGGCTCTATAGCTTGGCCAGGCAGCAGTCGCAGCACTTCGGGGTCCCCTCATGGTGGCGGGTGTTTTTTCAGATTTTCTAGTTTGCATGAAGGTATGCTGAGCATGCTCAGCCTTGCCCGCCAGACAGATCCAGTCGTACAATGACTCAGGGTTGTCTCTACACAACTCCTAACGCATGACGTCCCAGTTGAGTCCCTCTTTAAAACGCTCTATTAGAGTGGACTCAGACCAGTCAGTGATTTTACCAGCCAGAGCTTTAAACTCTAGGGTGTAATCAGCTACTGACATTTGGCCCTGGGTGAGATCCTTCAACGCCTTCTTAGCTCTTGCCTTGGCCAGAGGATCTTCAAAATGCAGCTTTAACACCCACATGAAATCATCGAAATAATCAAGTGCAGGGGAGTGAGCGTCACTTAATTGAACATACCAGTCAGCCGCTCGACCTTTCTATTTGGTGGCAATGGCAGTTATTTTAGCCTCTTCGGAAGGGAAGCATGCCCCAAACTGCCTCATATAACTTTTAGCATTAGTTAAAAAGAAAGATAACTTTGTTGGATCCCCATCAAACTTGACAGAAAAGTCTCTCAGTGAAGTGGAACCAGCAGTCACTTGAGTGGTTGGGCCCCAGGTTACAGTAACTTTCCCTTTTTGGGGTGGGGATACTGATGGCCGGACTCTGCGGGGTGGAGATTCATCCCAGAGCCGTCTCCGGCCCTGCTCCGCTGGCGGTCTGGATGGGAGGATGGGGGATGGTTGAGGGAAGCTGGGATCTCCTCCGTGCCTCCCCTGCCCCTCCAATGACAAAGACAGGTTTCTCAACATGTACTCCATCGATTCTATTTTGGCTTCCACCACTCTTAGTCTCTCAGGGGTTCGAGAGTCCCCTCTCCTTCACGTGCCCGGTTTCCTCTCAGTTGACACTGTAGTAGATTCTTTGTCTGGGGTTAAGGTAAAGGTAAAGGTTTCCCTTGACATTAAGTCCAGTCGTGTCTGACTCTAGGGGGCGGTGCTCATCTCCGTTTCAAAGCCAAGAGCCGGCGTTTGTCCGTAGACACTTCCGTGGTCATGTGGCCAGCATGACTACACGGAATGCCATTACCTGCCCGCTGAAGCAGTACCTATTAATCTACTCACATTTGCATGTTTTCGAACTGCTAGGTTTGGCAGGAGCTGGGACTAGCAACAGGAGCTCACCCCATCATGCGGATTCGAACCGCCGATTTTCCGATCGGCAAGTTCAGCAGCTCAGCAGTTTAACCCGCAGTGCCACCACATCCCATCTGGGGTTAGTGGGAACCAATACTTCCAGGACGTCCCCGAAGTCCCTGGTTGGGGTTCCCCCATTTAATCCAAGGTGATCAACTCTGCAAGCAATTCACTGGGTGCCGGTTGCTTTGGCTCTTCCCCATTGTCAGATTCCTCTGCATCAGAATTGGAACTCGATTCCTCCCTTGACAGGTCTCGGGATTCTGAAGCTTCTGGGGTGAGAGCCAGTTCTCCGCTCTTGACCGTCGACTCGGGCATCAAGCTAGCTGTCTCCTCGAGTCCCCCGGTCATGGATTTTGACTCAGCCATCATTAACTATTTTCCCTCACAAGAGACTGATCTTGGTAGGAGCTAACGGTACAACTTTGGGGAATTCTCAGCTTTATGTAATGGTTGCCTATTCTAAAACACCATCAGGCTCATGAGCAGGAATTCAAAGATATCTGATTTATTAAAGAATAGTATGCAGGATCACAGAGAAAGCTGAGAATGATGAAAGCGTACCAAATTCAAACTAAAAACCCTCAGTGCAAATTAAATCCCTCCCCCCATAGTATCTTCTCAAGTTCACAATCCCAGGTGCTCCTAACGGTTTCTGATAGTCTGCGGGAAAAGACCTTGAACAGATAACATAATCCAAACACATTCCATTGTACTGATTTCACATACAGAGGTCTCACAGCAGCTCCCTCCCAAACAGAAATGCATGTCAGCACCATGGCATGTGAAACGTTACGATGTATAAACTATATTGAATCAGTGAACATGACACATACCCACATTTCAGCCTAAGACCAGCCTATGGATAAGTTAACAATATCCAATGTCAACGTTATAATAAAAAGCTTATATTAAGAAACCTAAGAAAAAGGTTTGCTGCAGAAGAGACAGGAGGCTCTTCGTACAGTCCTTTATCCACAAAAGGACCTTCTTTTTTCTCCAGAATCCTATATACTGAGCCAACTTTGGACAACTCCTTTTCTGGTTTGTCTAGAAGCAAAACACCAGGAAAGAAGATGGGGAGAGCCTCTCCTTGATGTTGGTCAAGGCTGGTGGAAAAAGCCCACAGCCAGTCTCTCCTCACTGTTTTTCTGTCTTATGTAGGCTTCTGGGTTTGTGGAAGAGACACGCCGTGGAAGTAGCCTAGTTGTAATCTATAAATATCTGTAATGATTGCCTATTCTGACATACTCAGCCTCACAAGCAGGTTCTTAATGAAAACTGATTTATTGAAAGAATAGTGTGCAAATACAAAGAAAGCTGAGAATGAGCAAAAGCGCGCCAAATACAAACTAAAAAACCTTGCTTCAAACCCGGTTCCGCCCCCGCTCCCGCTTAGCAACCACGCCCTCCCCGGTGTTGGCAACCATCACCCACATCGGCCTGAGAAAGTAACCTTGAAGACATTCCATAACCCATAATACATTCCACAGTTACAGTAATGAGATTACAGCCTGGCACAGCTGGAAATCTCCACTCTGCAAACACGTATCAGGAAAGTGACATGCGAAACGTTACGATGTATTCAGAACATTGGAACAATGAACATGACAATATCTGTTTAATTATTTCTGATATAATCTGAATGAGAGCTAATATGTTAGACAAGATGAATGGCCCAAGGAGTTCTCTCTCCATCTTTAACCAGTAGCCAAGTTAAAGTTTCGATAACTTCTGAAGAAATCTAGCCATAGCAAGAGAATGAACCATTGAAACATTTATTATTGCAAATCAATGTGTAGGAAAGTTTCTCACAGTCACTGCAAAGTCCGTGGCAATACATCTGAATGATAAGTATAATTATGAGAAATTCTCAAATGTATTTTCCATTAGCTGTCTGCCTTTATGTCTATAAAAAAATAACTTGATTGCCACATTCCAAGCTCTCCCGGTTTATAACAACTGAGTGATTAAAGCAGAATATGTACCTTGATGTATCTTCCCCTGCCTGGTCACCTCCTTTCTCTAATACTTGCCAACATTAAACTTCCAGAAAATAAAAAAGGCATTTTTAAATAGACATAATGAAATGCAGAAGAGTAGGCTATCGGCATCACTACTCACCTTTCAAGCACAGTATTTTCACAAGTTCAAAACCACAAAGAACCTGAAGTGAGTGACAGTGATTCAGGCAAACATGTAATTTATCAAATTATGCAGATGAGTTAAACAACTTGAAACTAACTGGGCACAATTCATAGTGTCACTATACCTTTCCGATATGATATAGTGGGAACGCAGTTCCTTCAAACCACCTCATCTATCCACAACTACCTGAGGTCAGAGTTTATGCTATCATCAGTAGAGATTATCCAGTTATTTTATTGTCTCTCTGATGTTCCCCATTACCTCTTCGCAGTAGTTAAACTGTTGATAGACACGGTGCTATTCCAGCTAAAATTCTCTCTCTTGAATTGAGAAGTCTCTTAGACCGAGATCCTGAAAAGCATAATTCTGTCACAATTGTGTATTTTCTAAACTTCATCCCAAATGGGGAAGAGCAAGGCTTATGATTGCTAGGAGTAAGGCAAAGTAAACTGTCCTGCTGGACCTAGTTTAGGTGAAAACCAATTTCTTCTTTAAGTTGAGTTTTGGAGAAAAAAATAGTTGAAAAGAATTTCAACTCAAGATTAGGAGTGGATGGATCTGTCAGGTTTCCTTACTTATTTCTCACATTCTTTCACATTCAGAAGAATCTTCATTAAAGAAGAGCTACAGTTTTGATTCACCACCAGAAACCCATGGATTGAAACCAAGAAAGACACAGATGGAAACCCATATTATTTAAATACTAAGCATTTAAAATCTTTGGCAATTGTGGTATTCTCCAACATTTGTTAAAAAAATTTTTAATATCTTTCCATTCAATTTACAAAAAAATCTGCGAAATTTGGTAAGTTTTTATCAAAGGCTACTTGCACCCAGCCCAACTCATGATTTACAGTAGTTTAGGAGAAATGTAAGGGGCCTGGTTTGGAGCCCAGAAGTTATTGTTTAATTAGGACATTATTAGGAGTTTAAGTAGGAAGTTATTAGGAGGTATTGTTTAATCAGGTCCCCCTCACAGACTACCACCTTGGCACAGTGAGGGGGCCTGCATGCTTCAATGAAAGCAACATGGTATTGGTGGTAGCTTAGCTACAGGCAGATTCAGCCAAACAACACTGGTGGATAAGCCAACTAAGTGTGGTTCAAACCCATTCTCTATGGTGAACATATGAAAGAAAAATTCCATACCAGATCAACCATCATCCAGGTTAACAAGGATTGTGTCTGAGCTATGGCTTCTCTGCTTAAATTGATAAATGAGCTACAGCATACAGTCGGTCCTGCTGGCAACTAGGGTGGCCAGCAAAGTGAAAGAAATGGTTGATTGAAGAAAACTGAGCAATCATGAAATGCTATTTCAAATCAAAATCTAAGATTAAGAGATTTCATAAGAAAATGTTCAATATTTGGAAATACAAATACTCAGGCTCAGAAACTGATATACAGTGATTAATGTTGGCAGAGTGCTAGAAAGCATTTGGCCCAGGAGAGATCAGAAAAGTCACACACCAGGCATTTCTATAAAAATAATTTTATTTACAGAAAACAAACATGTTTAAAGGCTGTTTGCTGAGAGGAGAGATTTCTCTCAGCTGCATATTCTCTGCAAGCCTACAAAGAACAGAAACTGAAACAAGTCCAGGCAAGTTTCTCCCCTTAGGCAATGCAACCATTAACACATGAAAAGGGGACAATTAAATTCAACCTCTTCACCCAGCCAAAATGATTAGTTACCATAGTAACCTTAATCTGTAGTAGAAAACATATTAACACTCCCCTTTTTATACTACAGAATAAGATGCAAACCAATTTTCTTTGACAACTCTGTATGTCTTTCCATTCACATTATTTTAACATTATCTCCCCTTTGGTTTAACAGAAAGCTACCATCCTTCTTCCTCTGTATTTCCAAACCTAGGTTATTTGTTACAGTTCCAAGGCTTTTTAAAGTGAAATGGCTTTTCATGCAGGCTTCAAAATCAAGCCTGTGTTTTTCTGTTGGTGTGAACAGCAGCAAATCATCAACATAAATGCAGAGATACATACAGCCTTGTTTGTCTTTCTTCATATCTACACATGGATCTGCTTTTCCTTTTTCAAAACCAAAATTCTGCAGTTTTTCATCTACTTTTTGGTTCCAGGATCTAGCAGCTTGTTTTAACCCATAGATTGACCTCTGCAGTTCACAGACTAGATTCTCCCCTTTTTCATAGCCAGGGGGTTGCTGCATGTATAATTTGTGGTCTAAATCACCATAGAGAAATGCAGTTTGAATGTCATAGTGGTGAACTGACATTCCTTTGAGTGCAGCAATTTTTAACAGTAATCTAATTGATTCACCTTTAGTAACTGGTGCAAAAGTCTTGTCAAAATCTAAATCTTTCCTTTGAGTGAACCCTTTTGCAACTAACCTTGCTTTATATTTTTGGATTTTGCCATCAGCATCCCTTTTCAGTTTGAAAACCCACCTACAACTTAGACAGCGTTCATTGGGAGGTAGATTTACCAGTTTCCATGTTTTATTTTCTTTCAAGGATGCTAACTCCTGATGCATGGCAGAATGCCAATTTTGTGCAATCTCAGGTGGTAAAGCATTCACTTGTCCTAAAGACTCAGGTTCTGTGAATATGTGAAAAGCCTTTACTGTTTCAGCCTGAAAACGTGATGGAGGAACACCTTTATTACTCCTCTGAGATCTGCGAGGTAATACAGGGCTTACATTTTGACTCCTATCACTTTCCTGAGAAGCAACTGTCTCATCAGGCAGATCTTCAGTTTGCTTTTCTGGTTTAATGTCCTCATCAGGCAAAAGATCACCATCAGCAAGTCCTTGCTGTTCTCTTGTGGTGGTCAGATCAACTGGAGAGCTAGAGTTTAATCTCCCCCAGTTTTGTTCAGCAAAAGAAGCGCTTTTGATAATTATTAATTTCTCTCCCATTATGAACCTGTAGCTCCTCTGGCTTTGTTCATAGCCAACAAAGATGGCTTTCTTTGTTGTGGGGCCTCCTTTCCTTCTCTGTTGTTTTGGAATATGAACCCAAGCAGTGCTACCAAACACTCTAAGATGGTTTACCTTTGGTTTCACACCATAAAACAAATGGAATGGAGTGTGCTGAATCACAGAGTTATACAATCTGTTTTGTACATAACAGGCAGTAGATATTGCCTCTCCCCAGTACTTAAACGATAAATGTGAATCTTTAAGCATGCATTCCATTGCATTTTGCAAGGTTCTGCCCTTTCTTTCAGCAACACCATTTTGCTGAGGGGTATAAGGGTTAGAAAGAATTTGTTCTATCCCCTTTTCTGCTAGGAACCTTTTGAATTTGTGATAAAGGTACTCTCCTCCTCTATCACATTGGAATGCAGATACAGGCCTAGGGAATTTTCCATTTGCCCATGTCACAAAACTTTTAAATTTCTCAAATGCCTCATCTTTGTGTTTTAAGATGTAGATAAATGTGTATCCTGAGAAATCATCAGTGATGGTCATTGCATACCTTGCTTGTCCAAGACTCGGAGCAAAAGGACCAATAATGTCAGAGTGTACAATTTCCAAAAGTCAAGTTGTAACTCTGTCACTGTGCTTACTCACAGGAGCTTTTAGTGTTTTGCATTCTTTGCAAACTACGCAGTCTAAGTATTTGTCACAGGGTTTTATCTTTAGGTCAGCACACAGCTGTGGCATTTGTGCTATATACTTGAAATTAGCATGACCAAATCTCCTGTGCATCAGGTGTACACATTGGTCATGATATGGAGTGTTGCCAACTGCAGCCTTGCAGCTTGGCTTCCTTGCATTTTGCAAATGTACAAGGAGTCTTTTAATATAAGAGTAGCACGCAATTTTCCATTTTTACATATCTCACAACCATTTTTCTTAAATGTTATGACATACCCTGTTGCAGCCAATTGTGCCACAGATAAAAGGTTTGATTGTAAATTTGGCACATACAACACACCTTTTACAGTTTCTCCCAAGCAGGATAAATACAAGTCACCTTGTCCCATAATTTTGGTCACAGACCCATCAGCCAAAGATACACTTTGTCTTTCAGTTTTAGACAGTGACACAAAAGAGCTTTTACAATTACATAAATGACAATTGGCCCCAGAATCTAACACCCATACATCAAAATTACCCTTCTCAGCAACCTGTGCAATTTGGGTTGTCTGAAGAGCCTTCTCCTGTGTTGCCCTTGTGTTCTTCTCTGTCTTTCTACTCTTGGGTCTCAAGGCACAGGCTTTCTGCAAATGTCCAGCTGAACCACAAGTGAAGCATTGCCAGCTGGCTAGCACTGTGGCCTCAGGTTCCTTTCCCTTCCTTTCCCTTGTTTTCTGGTACTGCAGCTTTCCTGAAGAGATGGGGGGTGATCTTTCCTCTCTCTTCTCCCATTCAGCAAGTAAGCGCTGTGTAACATACGATGGGGTGAGGTCTGCTTCAGGCATAGCCTCCAGGGTACAAATCAGCGTGTCCCATGTTTCATTCAGTGAGGACAGGAGGATATAGGAATTTGTGAGAGGTGTAAATTCCATTCCTCTCTCCTGCAACTCAACAAACAGCTGCTGAATATAATGCAGGTGCTCAGGAAGGCTATCTCCTTCTGCAAGGGAGGCTTTGTACAGCTTTTTTGTCAGGGTAACTTTACTCCCTGCTGTTGCCTTTACATACAAGTCTCTCAAAGCATCCCAAAGTTGCTTTGCAGACTGCATACCTCGCACGTGGACTAGCTGATTGTCCGTAACTCCCAGGATAATGGTGGCTCTAGCCCGCTCATCCTGTCTAAGCCATTCAGCACTGGGATTTGTGGGGTTTTCTCACCAATTGGCCAAAGATTCTCTCTGCGAAAATACATCTCCATCTTCAGGGCCCAATTCAAATAGTTGGTCTCTGATAGGCGCTCCAGAGGCATTGCTGAGAGCTGGGAGGTAGCCATGGCTTCTTCCTTCTTTTGCAAGTCACCTCAGCTGACTTCTTTGTTCTGTAGACCAGCAGTTGCTGGAAAATCTCCAGGTGGCTCCAAAGAAAATCTTCACAGGTCTTTGCTACTTGCCTTTAAATTGTGCATGAGGTGTGGAGCTGATCTCTCTATTCTCTCTTGGTTTTACTGGGTTTACTGGTCCCATAACCTGTTGGCAGAGTGCTAGAAAGCCTTTGGCCCAGGAGAGATCAGAAAAGTCACACACCAGGCATTTCTATAAAAAATAATTTTATTTACAGAAAACAAACATTGTCAGGGCAGCCTTGCTCCGAATAAGACACGGACTCACTTAACGGGTTTAAGGATTTCCGGGTTTATTGAAGCAGAATGCATGCGGAGAAAAAGACGGGAATGCGGGTGTGGTATCGGGGTCTCCCGTTTATACCCCGGTGGCGGACCTTGTTCTCCTCCACCCCCTATTGTCCCCCAAGCCAGGTCCAGATGGGTGATTAGCGTTGGTATGGGTCCGGCGATGGGTGATTCGGGCGATCTCCGACGTTCCCCTTTGTCTCCTTGCCTTCATCCAGTGCAGGTGTGTCCCCCGGGGTAATGGGTGGAGTTCCCCCGATCTGTTAATGGTTTCCAGATCCCGTCCAAGGTGCATTTCTATTGTCCTGTTGATTTATTTATGGGTCTGGGTGCTTAAGGGATGATGTTTGTGTTTAAAGGATAATGGTTATCCCTTCCTCTTTCCTGATGTGCATGTTCCCCATTGTGATGCACTTATGCCTTGCAATGGAGAACATGACACATATTTAAAAGCTGTTTGCTGAGAGGAGAGATTTCTCTCAGCTGCATATTCTCTGCAAGCCTACACAGAAGGGAAACTGAAACAAGTCCAGGCAAGTTCCTCCCTTTAGGCAATGCAACTATTAACACGTGAAAAGGGGACAATTAAATTCAACCTCTTCACCCGGTCAAAATGATTAGTCACCACAGTAACCTTAATCTGTAGTAGAAAACATATTAACAAGTAATGGATCAACAAAGATTTATCCTTAGAACAAAAGCTTTTACAGATACTAAATTAAAAGAATGGGAAAGACTAGCTGAGAATGCTAATAATATTGATAACAGTAATACAAATAAAACTGAAGATCAAACAAATGAAATTTTTGATGAGCAGTATCAAATTTTATTAACTTTTGACACAGATTGTAATGATAAAAACGTGATGAAAATATTGAGCAAAAACTCACTAACAGACAAACGGAATTGAAAAGAAAAATTACTGAACATACAAAAACTCAAATTATAGGAAAAGGCTTCTACCACTGAAAAAAAAGTGTGAAGACCTACCAAAAGTTCTGAATGATGCTAATTTAGTAGTAGAAAATATTGAAACAAACACTTTGGCTAAAACTAATCAACTAACTTATAGCATAGCAGCAATTAGCTGGGATACAATGCTGAAAAACAAAAAGAATAAAATAAAACACGCAAATGAAAAATTTATTGGAAAGATCAATAACTCATGAGCTGATATCACAGTCACTTGTTGAGATGGGGGTCTATAGAAATTGAATAAATCAACAATCTGAAGAATTTGAAGGAAAGAAAATTGAAAAATAATAAGATCAAGGACCCTTTACAGAAGAGATGTAATATTAGCACTAAGGTTATTAAAGAAGTCTCAGAAGAATTAAAACAAGTCACAGCTATTTCAATGAAAATTGTATGATATCATGGTAGAAGAAATCAATTTCAGTAAAATCAGCAGTTTCAAACAAATCAGCATTTGTTTTATAAAGCATAGATGCTTGCTGTAATAAAGGTGAAACAGTAAAAGTTTGAATGGCATCTAGGATGACCCACAAGAACATAATAAAGATGCAAAACAGAGAAAAGTGATTAAGAAGGAACAATGGCTTAGTCAAAAAGGATGATATAATTATAGCATCAAAATGATTAAAAAGTAAGCAAAGAAGATTAAGAACTGGAATGCACCATGAAAAGATGTATGTGGATTTTGGCTTAAGTATTTGATGACTGGAGATGAAAGGATAGTTACTCAAGTTAATGAAATTTTACAAATCAGAAAAGTTGAAGAGTATATGATAACTGGTTGAACATTTTTAATAATAAAAGACAGAGACAATGGTGTAGTTGTAAGCAACCACAGACCAATTATTGTTTGACAACAGCGTTGAACCTGCTAACAGGTATATTGTTGTTGTTTATTCGTTCAGTTGCTTCCAACTCTTCGTGACTTCATGGACCAGTCCATGCCAGAGCTTCCTGCCAGTCGTCAACACCCCCAGCTCCCCCAGGGATGAGTCCATCAGTTGATTTTTTCCAATCAGATGGCCATTCCTGTGTTTTCCAAATTTGCTGGCATATAGCATGCATTACCCTGACAGCATCATCTTGCAAGATTTTGAACAGTTCAGCTGGGATGCCGTCGTCTCCTGCTGCCTTGTTATTAGCAATGCTTCTTAAGGGCCATTCAACCTCACTGTTCAGGATGTCTGGCTCTAGCTCACTGACCACACCGTCAAAGCTATCCCCGATATTGTTATCCTTCCTATACAGGTCTTCCGTATATTCTTGCCACCTTTTCTTGATCTCTTCTTCTTCTGTTAGGTCCTTGCCATCTTTGTTTTTGATCATACCCATTTTGGCCTGGAATTTACCTCCAATGTTTCTAATTTTCTGGAAGAGGTCTCTTGTCCTTCCTATTCTATTGTCCGTGCATTGCTTGTTTAAACATAATTCCTTATCTCTTCTGGCTAACCTCTGGAATTTTGCATTTAATTGGGCATATCTCCCCCTATCACTGTTGCCTTTTGCTTTCCTTCTTTCTTGGGCCACTTCTAGTGTCTCAGCAGACAGCCATTTTGCCTTCTTGGTTTTCTCTTTCTTTGGGATATATTTTGTTGCTGCCTCCTGAACAATGTTGCGAACTTCTGTCCATAGTTCTTCCGGGACCCTATCTATTAAGTCCAGTCCCTTAAATCTATTCTTCACCTCCACTGCATATTCCTTAGGAATATTAGTGAGCTCATATCTAGCTGATCTGTGGGTCTTCCCTAATCTCTTTAGTCTGATCCTAAATTGTGCAAGAAGAAGTTCGTGATCTGAACTACAGTCAGCTCCAGGCCTTGTTTTTACCGACTGTACAGATGTCCACCACCTTTGGCTGCAAAGGATGTAGTCAATCTGATTTCGGTGTTGTCCATCTGGGGAAGTCCATGTATAAAGCCATCTCTCTGGTTGTTGGAAGAGAGTGTTTGTTATGCAGAGTGAATTGTCTTGGCAAAATTCTATCAGCCTATGTCCTGCTTCGTTTTGTTCTCCCAGGCCATGCTTACCTGTAATTCCAGGTGTCATTTGACTGCCCACCTTAGCATTCCAGTCTCCTGTGATGAAAATGTCTCTTTTAGGCGTGTTGTCCAGTAGGTGCTGCAGATCCTCATAGAACTGCTCTACTTCAGCTTCTTCAGCATCTGTGGTTGGGGCGTATATTTGGATCACTGTGATGTTAGATGGCTTGCCCTGAATGCGAATTGAGATCATTCTATCGTTTTTTGGATTGTATTCAAGCACTGCTTTAGCCACTTTACTATTAATTATGAAAGCTACTCCATTTCTTCTGTGGTCCTCTTGTCCACAGTAGTAGATCTGGTGGTCATTTGATGTGAAGTGGCCCATTCCAGTCCATTTCAGTTCACTGACGCCCAAAATGTCTATCTTTAATCTTGACATCTCACCAATAACCACATCCAATTTGCCCTGGCTCATAGATCTTACATTCCAGGTTCCAATGGTGTGTTGATCCTTAGAACATCGGATTCGCCATTCACCACCAGCAGCACCGTCGGCCGCTAGCCATCCTTTTGGCTTTGAGCTAGCTGCGTCATCACGTCTGGGGCTAGTTGAACTCATCCTCTGTTCCTCCCCAGTACATGTTGACCATCTTCTGACCTGGGGGTCTCATCTTCTGATGGTATACCGACATATCTCTGGTTGTACTGATCCATTTAGTTTTCACGGCAAGAATACTGGGGTGGGTTGCCATTACCTTCCCCAGGGATCGCATTTAGTCTGACCTCTCTGTCATGACCTTCCCGTCTTGGGTGGCCCTTCACGGTTTAGCTCATGGCATCATTGAGGTGCTCAAGCTCCAGCACCACGGCAAGGTAATGATCCTTTGCTGAAGAACAGGTATATTAGCAACTGCAATTTTGAGATACATATTTAAAAACTCATTGTATCCATCTGAACCAAAAGGTAATTGCCAAAATTCATGAGGAACAAAAGATCAGTTGCTGATTGATAAAATAATACAAAAAACCCCCAAAAACCTCCAAGTGAAGAAAACCAACTTACAAATGTGTTGGATTGGTTGTAAAAAGGTCTTGTTGATTTTGTTCCACATACAGATATATTTAGAAATATTTGGCATTAGTGCAAATATCCAGAATTTTGTAAATAAAAGTTCTAAAAAATAGAAAATAATGTTGATAGTAAGTGAAGAAACCGAAAATATAAAGGAAAGTAGAGGAATTTTTCAAGGGGATTCATTAGCTCCATTGCTTTCTCAGTCATATCCCTCATTCATATTCTGAATAAAACGAAACTTGTAGAAACAAAGTTTTAAAAGTCCCAACTATTATAAACGGATTATTTTAAACTATATAGAAAATCAAAAACTGAATCCTTACTTAATACTATAAGGATATACAATGATGATATCAAATGAAATTTCGATTTGACAGATGTACAAAGCTCAGCATAAAGAAAAGAGAAATTGAACAAAATGAGGGTATGCATTTCAAAAATGAGAATCTCATAAAATCTTTGCCAACAGAGGAAAGCTACAAATACTGTGTCTAGAAATACTCAAATCACATAGCATCTTGCATGTTAAAAAGAAAACCAGTTTAGAATTTTTAAAATGAGAGTTAAGAATTTTAAACTCGAAAGTTAAATGGTGGAAATAAAACCAAAGCCATAAGCACATGAGTCATACAGATATAATAAAATGGACACAGCTGGAATTGAACAATTTAGATTGGAAAACTTGAAAACTGATGACTATGCATTATTTACTGCATCCATGAAGTGCTGTCGATCAACCATATTTAGCACAAATTTGGAGGCCGTGGTTTAAAGCAGATAAAACAGACAGTTGGAGAAGAAAAATGTGGATGAATGATTACATCAAGGCAAACAGACAGAAATGATCATCACAATTTACAAAGAAAGCATCCTGAAAATAGCAAGGGCAAAACATTATTATAAAAGTGAAGTGTTGGAAAATTGTTTAGAAAATTAGAGAAGTAAAATATTACATGGACATAAAAGAACTGAAAATAAAGTGGACAAGACCAGCCACTGGTAATGGTTACAAGCTGGCACCATGAAGAAGGAAACAGAAGGATTAATTTTTACAGCTCATGAACAAGCATTGCACACAAACATGTTGAAATCAAGGATTCAATATATATCAAACAGCAGCAAATGCGGATTTTGTGAAGAAAAATATGAAACTGCAGACCACAGGAATGCAACAAAATTGCTCAGACTGATTAAACAGTAACATGACAGAATAGTGATATGATCCATTCGCAACTGTGCAAAAATTATAATTTCGGAGTTTCCAAAATGGTATATAATCACAACACTGGAAAATTTGTTGAAAATTATGTTAACATTTATGGGATTTTTGCATACAAACTGATTCCCATCTAGAATACAATACTGTACACCAGATAAAACAATAATCCAAAAGAAAAAAGTAATAGTTATAGATGTGGCAATACCCCAAATCAGGAAAATTGAGGAAAAAGAATTAGAAAATATTATAAAATATAAAGATCTAATTCTCTTTTAGGGAAGGTGGATCTAGAAATTCACCTGCAAGGCCATGCTGAGGAGTTTTCTCGGCATCTGGAGGATAAAATTGCTCAGATCCATTCCAAGTTGGATGCCAAGCACAGTGAGGGGTCTGGGGAGATGGCCGGGGAGCTTTCTTGTCTGTGAACAGTTTGATCCTGCTGGGCCCGAGGAAGTAGACAGGATTCTTCTGTCTGTAAATACCACCATTTGCCAACTAGATCCCTCTCCCTCCTGGCTGGTGAAGGCAACTCAGGTGGTGACGTGTGGGTGGGTCAAGGCGATGGTGAATTCATCCTTAGGGGAGGGAGTGTTTCTGGCAGCCTTTAAAGAGGTGCTGGCATGCCCCTTCCTCAAGAAACCATCACTGGTAGGAAACCCTACCATTCTGGACAATTTTCATGCAGTCTCCCACTTTTTAGGGAAGGTGGTTGAGAAAGTGATGGTGTTGCAGCTCCAGAGGATTCTGGATGAAGCAGATTATCTAGACCCCTTCCAGTCAGGTTTCAGGCCAGGAAATGGGACAGAGACCGCACCGGTCATGCTTATGGATGATCACTGGAGGGAGCAGGATGGAGGGAGTGCATCCATTTTATTTATTTATTTATCAAATTTGTCACCACCCATCTCCTCTGACCAGAGGGACTCTGGGAAGTTTACAATACAGAATAAATATACAATAAAATTCGAATAAATCCATCCTGGCTCTTCTTGACCTCTCAGTGGCTTTCGATACCATCAACCATGGTATCCTTTTGGGGCGGCTCAGGGAATTGGGGGTGGGTGGTGTAGTTCTGCGCTGGTTCACCTCCTTCCTCCAGGGCCGATCCCAATCTGTGTTGATAGGGAGAGAGAGATCTGGCCCGCAGCCTCTCCTTTGTGGGGTGCCACAGGGTTCAGTGCTCTCCCCACTCCTTTTTAACATCTACATGAAACCACTGGGTGAGATCATCCATCGCCATGGGGTGAGGTATCATCAATATGCTGATGATACTCAATTATACATCTCTGTCCCGAGTGACATAAGTGATGCTGTTGCCACCCTTTCGCAGTACCTGGAAGCTGTAGGGGTCTGGATGGGGAACAACAGGCTTCAGCTGAACCCTGGCAAGACGGAGTGGCTGCAGGTTGGGAGCTCCCAGGTATCCAGGAAATTACCATCTTTGACCCTGGATCATGTTGCATGGCTCCAGGCAGACCCAGTGCGGAACCTGGGAGTTCTCCTGGACTCATGACTCCTGCTTGAAGATCAGGTGGCAGTTGTAGCCAGGGGAGCCTTTGCACAACTTCATGTTATGTGCCAGTTACACCCTTTCCTGGATCGGGAGTCCCTCCAAACGCATGCCCTGGTCATCTCCCGCATAAACTACTGCAATGCAGTCTACATGGGGCTACCCTTGAAAAGTATCTGGAAGCTTCAGCTGGTGCAAAATGCAGCAGCGTGAGCAGTTTTGGGAGCCCCTAGAAGGGCACATATAACACTGTTGCTGCGGGAGCTGCGCTGGGTGCTGGTTTGCTTCCGGGACCAATTCAAGGTGTTGGTTATCACTTTTAATGCCCTACATGGCATGGGACCAGAGTACCTGAGGGACCTCCTCACCCCAGTTACATTGACCCGTCCCACCTGGTCAGTCAGGGAGGGCATGCTATGGACCCTGTCTATGAGAGATTGCTGATTGGCAGGGTCCAGGAAGAGGGCCTTCTCTGCCATAGCACCCCCACTTTGGAACAAGCTACCCCTGGGGGTAAGACAGGCCCCCACTCTCCTGGCCTTTCAGAAGGGATTAAAAACATGGCTATGCCATCTGGCCTGGGATGGGAGGGGGGACAGCCCCCATGAAAGCTTCCCATCTTGAATTGTATATTGTATACTCCATATTTTACATTTTAGACTTTGTATTTGTATTTTTATGTATTGATATCGAATTGTATTACTGACTTCCTATTTTTAGTATTTGTAAGCTGCCCAGAGTCATCGTACATGAGATGGGTGGCAGAGAAATTTAATAAATAAATGAATAAATCAAAATGGGTAGATTACGGGAAATTGCAAAGCCATACCTATAATTATTGGTACAGTAGACAGCATAAAAAACAAATTAAACCATTTTTTTACAAGGACTATTTTGGCTATATCAACTGTGGATTTACAAACACACACACATACTTGCTGGGCATGTGTTCTCTCTTATAACCATTCAAATTTCCAAAGAACAATCAAATATGTAATTCTTTTTGTTTGTTTGTACTGTGTTATTTCTTGATGAATAAAATCATAATAAGACTAATAAGAATCAGAAGAAGTGATGTTGAGGATAAGGAATTGAAAAAGATTACAGAATACTAAGATTTGTAAATATAGATTGCAAAAATTTGGAAGAAGTCAACAATGGTACCAATTATTATTGGAGCACTAGGCACAATATCAGGACTTAGAAAGAATTTGGTTTGCCCAAATTTGGAAAACTTATAACAGCTCAACTGCAAACAACAGCACTGTTAGGTACTTCATTAGTATTTAGAGACTAGCTGTGCTGAAATTATGAAGCAGAAAAGTAGTCACCATTGGCTGTGACACAGAATTAGTAGAATTGGAATAATAGCAACAATAACAGCAACCACATTTCAAATCTTCCAGAGTAAAAGGAACAGGATATTTCTACAAGACCCCGCCTCCTTTTTTGAGGAGGGGTGCCTTCAAGTCATTTTTGACTCCTGGTGACTGGCTAGACTAGTCCCTGAAGCTTTCTTGGCAAGGTTTTTCAGAAGTGGTTTGCCATTGCCTGCTTCCTAGGGCTGGGAGAAAGTGACTGGCCCAAGGTCAACCAGCTGGTTTTGTGCCTAAGGCTGGACTAGAACTCACAGTCTCCTGGTTTCTAGGCTGGTGCCTTAACCACCACACCAGACCAGCTCTCTATGAGACCCCATAGGACCCTTTTTGATGTACACCAGATGTATAGTTTCAGCTGCATCTTCTTTGTATCAATCTGTTAATTGATGGGCTGTCAGCTGGACTGATGCCAAATGTGCTCCTTTGCAAAAATTCAGTGCACTTTTTACAAGCACTGTGTTTGCCTCACATTGTTTACAAACTAATTTTCTTTATACATTTGCTGCAGAATCATAATAATCATAGTAAGAACTCTATAATTAAAGATAAAAAAATATGTGGGTTGTTTTCTTTCCAGTTGCAAAAATACACACAACAACTTATGCTTTTTCCAGTTTCCTGGCACCACAATCGCTTTCCATTTAGTACTTCTGAGCTTTATATTTTCCTCCACGGGCTCTCTTCTTTCCATCTTTCCTTATAAATACTTTTTGTTTCCTGATTGTTAAAGAAATGTAATTGCAAAGTAATGCAAAACCATGCCAGAGTTCGATCTTTGTTACTTTCTCCCCTTTCCCCATGTCTATGTTTCTCAGCTAGATATAATTATTTCAAAAATGGACTATCTACCTACCTATCTATCTATTTTAGAAGATTTAGAGGTCATCCATCTCCAGAATGACTCTGTGTGTCTTACACTAAAGATAGAAAACAATAAAACAAAATCACATGCATCTGGATACATTCCCCATAACAACAAACAGGGCTCCACAAGCATCCTACCCCAAGGCCTGGGAGAACAGCCAAGTTTTTAAATCATCAAGATGGAAGCCAAATATAATTCCAGAGGGCAGATGCTGCAACAGAGAAGGCAGATTTCCTAGATTCAGAGAAATGGCATTGCTTAATTAAAGGGATCTGCAGTGCACCACCTCTGCCCAATCTTACAAAGGAAGATAGGTAGGTCTCCATTCAGGAGCTAACATTTAGCTCCTTCTTGCAGGGAACAAATATCTCTTCTCTAATCTTCATTCCTGTTATTCTAATTAGTTGGGGATGATGATGTTCCTCCTTAAATCCTCCCACTGGGTTCATGTTCTCTTCAAGATGCCATAAAAGTTTATCTGGGTTTCTTTGTCCTGTTGAGCATGTGAAAAAAGGATGGCTGGAAGAAAATGGTACCTGCCACAGTAGATGAGCAGCTCTTGATATGATATTAAATACAGTAAAAGTGTTGCCCAAGTAATATGGGGATAACATTAGCATCTGGATTAATTGAAAGACTGTATCTTTGGCTTGTATCTTTATTATTATATCTTTATTTTGTGCCCCTCAAACACCTAATTCCTCAAAAATGCAATCAATAAATGTTCTACAGGCCTTTTCAGGATTTTGAACCAGTTTAATAGTTTAAACCCATTGATTATTCCAAGATGACAAAAATCAAGTATTTTTAATGAAGGGATATCTTGCCTTTCTCTGGCTTTCAACTCTCCTCAGCATTTGAATAATATCTTAACATTCTTTTGAAGCTACTAAAGCCTCTCTTACCAGCTTTTTGTTTAAAAAAAACCCAGATCTTTCATATGATTTAACACCATTGTCAAGTCTAGTGGCCAAGTGGTAAAAACTTGCAAGCCATTACAGCAAATATGTGGTTTACAGATGAAAATATCAAAGCGAAATTACCAATATCAAACAATCTGCTATATTGTGTAAGGCTCACATGGTTAATACAGTGTTCTGACAACAGCAATCTCTTTACAAATTACAGATTTGCACTCTGGGGCTCTACTGCTGAGCCCACTAGCATGTTATAAGTGGAGGGGTCAATGTGAATTAGGAATAAGTCTCACGAAGGATAATTAAAACTGTTTGTAACCAGTGACCTCCTACTGATGCAGAATAAGTGGCAGGGATTCCAATAAAGGTTTTGTGCCAACCTTTGCCAAAAGAGCAAACCAGAAGTTTCTCCTATTCCCAGTTTTACTCTGGATTCTCTTCATATATATTTACACGCATACGGTACATGCTCATACTCATATCCATGCTCATCTTTTAGGATAAAAGGCATTATATGAAGTGTGGAAAGGGAGCACTGACTTCAAAAGAGCATTAAACTTGCATTCAATAAGTATCTGCTGACAAGTCCCAGGCAATTTAAATGGTGTCTAAACCAACAGACGGACGAAGACCAGAAGCAACAGAGTAAGTGTCATGACCTCGTTGCAAGGCACAAAGAGCCTCACAACATAGATCATGATCATTAAGGAATAGAGGAAGAAGATAATTAAAACAGGGATTAAAACAAGCACCCAAAGCACCCACACCCATGGACCCATAGACAGCTGAAAAGAAGGACATCGGACGAGCAGAGATAAGCCGCACCTGGTGCCCTGGAGGACACACCCGAATCGAGGGGACAAAGGAAGACACTGGGAAAATGCCCATGCAGCCATCAAGGATCCCATCAAGAGGGATTGGGACAATGAAAGGTGGAGGAGCCCGGGGCCCGACAAAAGGGTATAAAAGGGGCACCTCCACACCACACCCCCCGTTCCCATTTTTCGTTCTGTCAGCCATCATTCCAATAAACCAGAAATCCTTAATACCCATTAAGTGAGTCTGTGTCTTATTGCGAAGCGAGACTGTCCCTGACATAAAAACGGGAACCCCCCAAAAATTTTTTACCTAGCACCTATCCAACAAGCTTGTGAGGGACCCAGCTAGGTATGGAAACCCACGGAGCGAGGCAGTGCAACCCTTCGGCACCCGGCGACGAAGTCCCGCTCCCCTCGGGCGGGATGTGGCTGAGGTCCGGGCGGTGTAATGCCCCGGTAAGTATGGGAGCCAGCTCAGGGGATGCGGAGGGGGAGGGAACCACCCCAGCGCCCCGGAGCCCGCGGGCCACCGGGGGCGAGATGAGGGGACCCTCTCCAGGCTCGCAGGCAACCCCGGAGGAAGCGCAAGACAAACCGCCACCCAGGGCGCACGGAGCCGAGGGAGCCCCTGGCACCCCGGAGGGACCAAGGAAAGGTCCGTCCTCCATGACGGCCAACGGTGAGGGCAAGCAGAATGGCGAGCACACCAGCGGGAGTCCGCAGATGGCGGCGAGGCTCGACGCGCTGGAGGAAGGGGTGCAGGCGATACGGCTGATGCTACAACAGCTGACAGCAGTGCAGGGACCCCGCGGCAGCGCGGAGGCACCCCCAGATAAGAGACGGCGGGGCGAGCGCGGCGGAGGCGACAGCGGAGCCCGGCCCAAGGAGCCCACCCAACGACTGGAGGCACACCTGGACGAGAGACGGAGCGGATACCCAGCGGATGGTGGCAACTACAGTGGAGCCCGACCCCAGGAGCCCACCCACCGATCGGAGGCGCACCCGGACGAGAGATGGCGGGACAACCTCGGCAGCGGCGGCGGCAGCGGAGCCCGGTCCCAGGAGGCCACCCGACGACTGGAGATGCACCCAGACGAGAGGCGGAGGGATGACCCAGCATACGGCGGCGGTGACAGCGGAGCCTGGCTCCAGGAGCCCACCCGAGGGAGAACGTCCCGTCCCCCCACCCGGGCGACGGGTCAACAGACTTGCGAGGAGACCCAGAGAGAGACACAAACACCGCAAGAGGACTGGAGACAATCCGACCCGCATCAGCCCCCATGGAGCCCGCTGCACGGCCCAGAGGGGACCGGGAGCCAAACCAGAACAGCTGCCAAAGACTTTGGCATAAAGTTTGATGGGGACCCCTCTAAACTCTCCTTTTTCCTGACAAACACGAGGTACTACCTCGAGGAATGGGGTTCCTGTTTCAGAACTGAAAGGGGCAAAGTGAATGCCCTGGCCATAAAGCTAAAAGGTTGGGCCACCGATTGGTACGTCCAGCTGTGCCAATCAGGTGCCTGGGCGCTGCAGGACAGCACAGAATTCCTGCAGGCACTGGAGCTGCACTTCAGGGACCCCCTGGAGCAAGAATAAGCAAAAAGGGTGCTGAAAACACTCAGACAAAGCCAGCGCTCCGTGGCAGAGTATGCCATGGAGTTTCAAGCCCTAGCCGGAAAAGTGGACACATGGTCTCAATCAACTCTGATTGAGAAATTCAAACAAGGACTCAACTTAAATGTTCTCCGGTGGGCACTCTGCCGCGACAACCCCAACTCCCTGACTGAATGGATCCGGCTGGCGGGGGAAGCAGAGGACGCCCACGACACGTTCCTCCACGCCAAGAAGGAAGCGCAGCAGACGGAGGCAGCGAGACCCCCACGCACAGCTGCAAGGCAGGGGAAAGTGAGACCCCAACCATGGAAGGAGGAACGGGACCGGCGCTTCGCTAAAGGGCAGTGCTTCACGTGCGGCAAGGAAGACCATAAGGCAGCAGCATGCCCCAAATCGACACCCAGAGAGAGCACGAGGAGGGCACCAACTGCACCAACCCCAGCGCCAAGAAAGTGACCAGCAGCGAAGGGGGAGCACCGACGCAGACACCTCCCCTACAGCTCAGAGGAGGAGGGAAGCAATCCCGACGAGCCGACGGGAAACGACAACCACCTGGCCTAAGGGGCGCTGAAGGACAGGTGGAGAAGAGTAACAGGTGCAACGACAAAGGGGTGAGTGAGGAATGCCCCACCTTCTACGTCCGTGTCACCCTCACCCATGGGGATAAGATTGAAAAGGTCTGGGCACTAATTGACTCGGGCTGCTCCAAAAGCCTAATGCACCCAGACCTGGCAGCCGCGCTTAACCTCCGCTGCTATCCACTTCAGCACCAATTGGTGTTCACGCAGCTCGATGGATCTGCAGCGGGAGGGGACCCGGTCACCCAATACACCGGAGAAACTGTGCTAAGGCTCGGCAGCCACGAGGAAAAATTGGCTTTCATCGTGGCACCAGTGGGGCAACCCCTACTCATACTGGGGATCCCATGGCTCGTGCAGCAAAACCCAGTCATCAACTGGAAAACCAGAGAGATTAAGTTTGCTGATGGGCATGATCAAGCACCTTCAGGGAACCGGGTCCCCCGAGCGGCCATGGGGGGGGGGCAACAACAACTGCAGAGCACAGAGAGATGGCACTGCCAGAGGGACTGCCAACCAAATACACGGACTTTGCCGACATCTTCGGCGAGAAAGAGGTGGACAAACTCCCCCCCCACAGGAAAACGGACTGTACCATTGAACTGGTCCTGGGGGTACCCCTACACAAACCCAAAATATATGCCATGACCCAGCGGGAGCTGGCAGCATTAAGGGACTTTGTGGACAAAAACTTGGCAAGGGGTTTTATCGAGCCTGCAAACTCTCCAGTGGGAGCGCCAGTCCTCTTTCATGAGAAAAAGGATGGGTCACTGCAGCTCTGTACAGACTACCACGGATTAAACGCAGCAAGCATTTCAAATAAATACCCCCTACCCTTAATAAAGGACATCTTGTCCCACCTGGCAAAGGGTAAGGTATTCTCTAAACTGGACATAAGGGAAGCCTATTACCGCATTTGGATATGGGAGGGGGATGAGTGGAAAACTGCTTTCAACTGCCCATTGGGGGCGTTTCAATATAAGATGCTCCCATTCGGACTGGCAGGAGCACCGGGGGTATTCATGCAGTTCATTAATGAGGTCCTGCATGACCACCTTTTTAAGGGGGTTTTGGTTTACCTCGACGATGTATTAATCTACACGGAAACGGAACGTGAGCACGAACGCTTGGTAAAAGAAGTGCTCAGGAAACTCCGCAAGGCAGAGCTGTTTGCCAAGCTCTCCAAGTGCGAGTTTCACAAGAAACAAATTGACTATCTAGGGTATAGGATTTCAGCTAAAGGAATAGAAATGGACCCAAGCAAGGTCCAAGCCATACTGGCGTGGGAGTGCCCACGCACGAGGAGACAACTTCAAAGCCTCCTCGGATTCACTAACTTCTACAGGGGGTTCACGCCAAGGCTGGCAGAGACTATTTTACCCCTAACTAACCTACTTAAGACTAAAGGCTTGGGGGACACGTGCAAATCAAGAAACCCGGGGGCGCTACTAAACTGGACAGCTGATTGTCAAACGGCATTCGAGAGACTAAAAAACCTCTTTACAGCTGAGCCAGTGCTACAACACCCCGACCCCACCAAGCCTTTTGTGGTACAGGCAGATGCCTCAGACTTTTCCATCGGAGCCATCCTGCTCCAAAGGGACTCTGACAACCACCTAAAACCCTGCGCCTACCTTTCCCGCAAATTCTCCGAAACAGAGCGGAGATGGCATGTATGGGAAAAGGAGGCGTTCACAGTAAAGACAGCTCTGGAAACGTGGAGGCACCTGCTGGAAGGGGCCACCTGCCCCTTCGAGGTCTGGACGGACCACAAGAACCTGGAGGCACTCAGCACGCCAAAACGGCTCAGCCCAAAGCAGGTGCGTTGGGCTCAGTTCTTCAGCCGGTTCAATTTCACGCTGAAGTTCATACCAGGCAAGAAGAACTTCCTGGCGGATGCCCTCTCCCGACGGCCACAGGACGACACGCAAGCCTCCGACATCGTGGGGACAGTATGGACCGAGGAACAGCTGGGCTGCCCAGCTGTCACGCGCAGCCAGACAAGGAATCAGTGCACGCCAGCATGAATGACAGGGAACGATCGGAGCCGCCATTCAATTTCACCGAACTGGCAACAAAGACTCACACAAGCACTACAAACAGATACATGGTTACAAAACAACCGACACCATGTATCTATCAAGGACAGCATCGCCTGGAAAGAGAAAGCCTTGTACGTGCCAGAATCATTGCGGGGGGAAATCTTACACAGATCGCATGATGACAAGACTGCGGGACATTTTGGGTTCGTAAAAACCCTTCACCTGACGAGGAGGCAATTTTGGTGGCCAAACCTGAGAAAAGACGTGAAAGACTACGTGGCCAACTGCCCCACATGTGCCACCACCAAATGGAAAGGAGGGAAACCCCAAGGGCTGCTACAGCCAGTAGCCAGACCCTCCCGCCCATGGGAAGAAATTTCCATGGATTTTATTGTGGACCTCCCACCCAGCCAAAGGAAAACAGTGATATGGGTGGTAAAAGACTATTTCTCAAAGCAGGCACACTTCATTCCGTGCGCAACCATCCCCTCCGCACAACAACTGGCACACTTGTTCCTAACACACATATACAGGATTCAGGGTGCCCCCTACAGGTTGGTGACCGACAGAGGCACACAGTTCACGTCAAAGTTTTGGCGGGAATTTTTAAAACCTATCGGGACCAAGCAAGCACTGTCCACTGCGTGGCATCCACACACGGACGGATCTACAGAGATCCTAAACTCAACACTTGAACCTGAGGGCATTCATACCTGAGGGCATTCATAAATTACCAACAGGACAACTGGGTAGACCTACTACCTTTTGCAGAGGTAGCCTATAATAATGCGGTACATCAGAGCACTGGCCACACCCCATTTAAGGTGGTCTACAGAAGGGACTTTGTACCGATACCAGAACTGCCACAACCTGAAACCCCGCCCTGCTCACCAGACGACTGGGCGGCACAGCTGGCAACAACCTGGCCAATCATTCAAACGGCCCTAGCAGACGCACAAACCACGTACAAAAAATATGCGGACAACCACAGGGCAGAGGCACCGAACTACAAAGTGGGAGATAGGGTCTACCTCTCCACTAAGTTCATAAAAACCTCACAACCCTCGAAGAAACTGGCACCGAAATTCATCAGACCCTTCAAAATCACACAGGTAATCAACCCAGTTACTTTCAAACTGGAACTGCCCCACAACTTGAGACGGGTCCACCCAGTATTCCACTGTGCACTACTGAAACCAACAAGCATATCCAAATGGCATACGGAAGAACCTCCGCCCCCACCCGTAATGATAGACAACCAACAACATTTTGAAGTAAAAGAGATACTGGACTCAAGAAAGCAAAGAGGTAAGCTGCAATACCTCGTTAAATGGAAACATTTCCCACACCCAGAGTGGGTCCAGGCACAACATGTCATGGCAAGACAACTAGCTAGACAGTTCCACGAGGCATACCCAGAGAAACCAGCACCATAAAGACATCTTTGGGGGGCAGCATGTCATGACCTCGTTGCAAGGCACAAAGAGCCTCACAACGTAGATCATGATCATCAAGGAATAGAGGAAGAAGATAATTAAAACAGGGATTAAAACAAGCACCCAAAGCACCCACACCCATGGACCCATAGACAGCTGAAAAGAAGGACATCGGATGAACAGAGATAAGCCGCACCTGGTGCCCTGGAGGACACACCCTAATCGAGGGGACAAAGGAAGACACCGGGAAAACGCCCATGCAGCCATCAAGGATCCCATCAAGAGGGATTGGGACAATGAAGGGTGGAGGAGCCCGGGGCCCGACAAAAGGGTATAAAAGGGGCACCTCCACACCACACCCCCCGTTCCCGTTTTTCATTCTGTCAGCCATCATTCCAATAAACCAGAAATCCTTAATACCCATTAAGTGAGTCTGTGTCTTATTGCGAAGCGAGACTGACCCTGACAGTAAGGAAGAGCCAGAGGCACCATGGAGAGGATCAGCTTTCTTGGTACCAGTTTGTATGGGTCTAGCTATCTGTCAAAACTTACTTTCTCCTACAGCCCCTGCTATAGCCATTAGGGAGAATGATTGATGGATATTTTTCCTACTGACAAGTAGGAAAGGGAGGGTCCCCAGCGGGATTCATCATTTGCTTTCTTTAACTGGTCCCTTGTTCCATCTGTAACGACAGCAGCAGTCATGGCCTCATTGGGGAGGGCGTATAGGGGCACAGCAACTCATGCCAACATATTTTTCTGTCAACTCAAGGACCAGAGGAATGGATGTTAATGTGTCTGTAAAGAACAGCCTAAAGATCTGCTGAACAGTCAAAATTTGCTCTCCACAGCCCCTGTCATACAGGACTTCCAAAGTTTTGCTCGTTGAAAGAATACAAGAAGTGACAATCAGAATTCTCCAAACACCTCTCAAGCACACTTAATCTAACCTCTCTGTATTTTTGGCACTCACTCTTGCTACCTTGGGCAATAATGGCATTCTTCTGGAATGTGAAATTTCTCATTGTTTAAAAATGCATTAAAACTATCATATGCAGAGCTTCTTCATGGGCTACCTTATTACATAGAAACCCTGCATGAGCAACCATTAGGATAATTCAAGTTTTATATAAATTGCTATCTTGCACTGAAGTCCCTGAAAAGAATATTGGTTTAATTTGTGGGAACAAAGAAATCTTTGGAAATTAACTAGCGCTTACTGACACAGACAAATAGTAATCACATATTATTCTGCCCTTTCTTTATGAAATAAACATGTCTACGTGAGAATGTATGTGTTGTGACATTCTCAGACATTCATTGACATACATATCAGTATCCTGTCCTCTATATCTTACAGCTATTGTGCACTGGACAAAAATATTTTGGCTCACTTCGATAGTTTGGAGGCTGTAGCTTGCAAAGAATAGTGTGAGTATGTTTGAGATAAAACAGGACTTTGGCTGTACTTGTGCCATATTGACCAAGATGTGCCCAAACTAGCCAGAATTGTGTCGTTACCTTTAGCAGGAATTGCTGCCTGGACATGCCTACAACTGGAGCGGGCAACTCAGTGTGCTGTTCACTGTTTTACTAAACAAATGTTATATGACCAGGACATCACTAATGCTGTCTGAATGAACATGAAAAATTTGAAAATACCCTCACCATTGGAAGGATATTAGTAAGAGCTCTCATGATCTTTTTCCACAAAGAATTCTCTCAGGAATGAACAATTTCCTGAGGATATCAATGGAGGCACTGATTGCCCTGGAAATCAAATTCCTGGGGTTTTTTTGCAGAGGGGGGGACAGGAAGATAGGTTTTGGAAGTCAGGTATGTGATCTCTCCTGTTGCCCAGACAAAATGGCAATCGAATTGCAGTTCCAAGTGACCAGAGAGGGAACACAGCATGCTCGCTGTAAATGTATATACTGTAGTCAGTAGAACGTTAAAAAAATAATTGTCCCTGACTGCGTTATCCCCTTGGCTCATTGGTAAATGTGTCAGGAGAAGGAAGACACCACTTCTACCTGTGGAAGAACTAAAGATAAATTTGGGGTGTTCTGCAGCAGTCCTGGGATGAGACAGAGGTGATATCAAAAGGACGTATCCCTTAAAAAGGTTTAGCAAGATGTCCTGTTGGTGAAGTAAGCTGGAGATGAGGAGAACCCCATAGACTGCATGATGCAACAAGGAGCACGGATCTGAAAATTAATGTATTGAAGAGCATATTAGTTATGCTTGATGGAGAAAAGGGAGCGAACAATTGTAAATGGCAAAAAAAAAATAGGGCATGTAGGTAATGTATATGTCTTCGTAGAATGTTTACTAAAGATTGGGAAATGGGTGGAGAGATATTTAGATGTTCAAATGTTTGTAGAAAGCTAATAGGTAGGCTACTGCAAAGATTTTTTTTTAATCAAAGAAAAATGGCAGTGTATAAGAGTGAACTTCTTCCCACTTTGTTATATAGAAGTGAGAGTTGGCTGTACCTGAAAAAATGTAATATTAAGTTGATTTGTGTTCCTGGCAACATTATAGAAGTGGCTTGTCATTGCCTTTTTCCATCTCTAGCCTTAAGACTTTCTGGTAGTCTATTCATGGAGTAACCAGTTCCGGCCCTATTTAATTTTTCCAAGATCACTAAGGTCAAGTTATTATTGTTATTAATACAGTGAAATCTCATTTTACCAGATCTTGATGCAACAGACTGCATAGGCAGAAATGTCTGCTGCAATTTGTGTCATTTGCATAATTACTTCATTAATAAAATTATATAAATTGGTGGCAAATGACATCACACAAATAACATAAGTTTCTGAACTGGAGCCTTCGGCAGGAAAATTTGGGAGGTCAGATCTTACCTGTATAGACATAAATATAGTATACTTTGCTGATATGATTGATGATATTTTGAGTAAGTGTAGGATGGAGTCAAATAAGGGCCAAGTTAAATGTGCAAATGGAGATGAGTTCTCTTAAATATACTGTATCTGGTGTGGGATGTTAGCTTCCCATTTCTATGAGAATTATTTGCTTCAATATTTTTATGACATTTTAACTCCTCACCATAAAATATCAAACAGACAAGACAAATGGGAGCAGAAATAAATATGGACTAAAATATTAGAAGAACATGGGCTTCCCTGCCATTCCTTTTTAAACAGATTCCAGTAGGTGTTATTTTTGAATACCAAGGAAACATAATGATTTTAGTCCAATGAATTTTGAAAAAACCTAATTTGTACTTTGTTTTCTTTCTAACATGTTCAGAATCCTTTAATATCCCTCCCCTTCATATAACTCCTACCTTTTCAATTTAGCTGCAGCAACACAGATCATATTAACCTCGGGGAGCTTCCCTGAGATCTTTGAATTTGAGCAGAGCAAGTTGGAGCCATCTGCGTCACTTTGAGAGAGCAGAAATCTGCCCCAAATTACTTCAATTCACCCCATGTCCAGGTATAATACAAACTTATTACTGACCAAATAGCTGATGGTGAATGCTGGGGCATGGTATATGTGTGTATATGTGACAATCTACAAGATGGAGGACACGACATCACAATCCAAGCTCAGCCTAGCCTTTTGTATGAGCAGCCAAGATGCATATACATCTTGCATGTACATAGGTATACAAAAGGGGTGATGCGTGGACTGTGGTGCTGTACCACCATCTTGCAGATTTTCACACACCCCTGCTGCACTCAGTATGCCGATATGCAAACATACTTGTCTATGCGCCGATTAACCAAAATAAATTCAATCAATGCATAAACATGAACTAAAATAAACGGCTAGTTAATTTAATAAATACTTAAAATAATAAATAAATATTAAATTAAATTAATTAATCCAAATTCAGTTCAGTTTGAGCAGCAGCTGAAAATAAGGGTAACAAATCTTCACCATTTTATTTTATTTTTTTTGTGACAGAAAGCCAACTTTCCACAAAGCATATGTTGTCCTCGCCCTTGCAAACGTTTAGTTTGTCTGACATGCAAAGTCAGAGAGACAGTTTGAGCTATCGTTTTTAATTACCACCAACAAGTCCCATCACTAATATACCATATGGAAAAGAGTTGCTTAAAACCTGCTGTCCCACTACCAGTAGTCTCAAATGCTATGTAATAAGGATGTTTTAGGTGTATTTTGAAGTGAAGGAAGAACAGCAGGAGTTCACTCTTTACCTGCAAGGTCTTAATCTAATTTGATTTAAGGCTGACTGAGGTTAGCATGGAATTCAAAAAAACAGCTTCTCCAGTTAAAAGATTCATTTGCTAATTGTAATATAAGCTAGGGAGAGTGGAAGGCAAAAGGAAGAGGGGCCGACCAAGGGCAAGGTGGATGGATGATATTCTAGAGGTGACGGACTCGTCCCTGGGGGAGCTGGGGGTGTTGACGACTGACAGGAAGCTCTGGCGTGGGCTGGTCCATGAAGTCACGAAGAGTCAGAAGCAACTAAACAAATAAACAACAAATATAAGCTAACATTTGCTCTTATTAGGAATCCCCCAGGAGCAGTTGATATAATTTATGTCTCAACACACAATTAAGCACTACAGCCCAGTTCTGTTTCTCCCCCAACTTTGTTGGGGGGGGGGGGTCATAAATCTTTAATCTGGTTTTGGTAATGATACCAAAGTAATACAAAATGTGTTGTGAAATGTCCTGCTGCTAGCAGGAAAGCCATTCCCTGGGAAGAATTTCCACAATTACGATGTTGATGTGTTTGCTTCCTTCAGGTGAACATATGCTCATACGCTTCTTTTTTAAAACACCTTGATTAACATATGTGCTAAAGTATTCCCAGAGAGAAAAAAAGGGATGATTAAACACAACATGCAGTTACAAGGGGGTGGTTTACAATGGAATGACGGGTAAATACAACAGTAGGAAATTGGGAACAGAAGGTAAAACAGCGCTTCAACACGAATGGCATTAGGAACCAACAGAAAGAACAATCTATTGAAGCAAACGTTCCAATGAAAAGAATTAAAGCAGCATCTTTCTGGAGGCATCTTTGCATGAAAGAGGAGGTGGTGTCAGCTGCAAGGGCATCTGCAGAGGGAAGGGGGTCAAAAAAGTCAAGCTCTTAACTTCTTTTACTCTCTCCCCCACCTTGTGGTGGGCCTGGACAGTTGTGTATCACTTTGGATGGGGACTGCTTTAAGTAATAGCAAGCATTGCACAAGGAGAAATAGTTTGCCTTCTCCCTAAGTGGGCCTCCTCATTACTTAGCCACAAATCTCTGATAAAGAAGCATCTTGGTTGTACAGTTCTAAACAGATAAGTCAGACTTGCAATAAAATGCTGCAGATTCCAGCTAACAAGTTTGTTTATAACCTGCTTTTCCTGCAAAAGCTCAAGACAGCAATTACAGCACAGTGTCTCCATTTTTTACCACAACAACAATCCAACAGAGCAGGATGGTCTGAAATACACTGATGGAATCAATGCTCTTTTCTAGAATATTGTTTCTTCTTCCTGCTTTCAGTTCCGCCCCAGAAGAAACACTCCATAATCTCTAGCTAGTGATCATCCTTGGCCTCACTCTATTTATTTTATGCATCTTCTGATTGCCTCTCAAGAATGCAATCTTTTTAAGGCAGTTTACAGTATAAAACACACAATTTAGGATAAGTAATAAAGTCACACAATAATTTTAATTAATCTAGGAAAAATGACTTGAAACAAGACAAATCTGGCACTTGATAAAAGCAGTATATTATGTACCATGAGAAGCTTTCAGATAACAAAATAAAATTGCTATGTTTTTAAATTTTGCTTTGAAAGAATAACAGATGGAACCATCCATTGCTCATGGCAAGGAATTCCATACAGCAAGGTCACCACAGAAAAATCTTTGTCTATTATTTAGTCGTTTCTTAGTTACGTATTTTCTACAAAATGTCAGTAAGGAGGGGTGCAATAAATCAGATGACAATAACATAAAATCAGTCAACAGAACCAGACTACAGTATCAACATCTTTCTTAACAATTACATCAGCCAGAGCCGAGATGCTTCTTAGCTCCTTTTTGAAACAGGAGAAAGTGGAAACCAAGCTTACATCTGCAAGAGAAACATTTGATAACAAAGCACCCCCTTCAGATACAGCTCTCCTGTCCTGCGGATAGTAATTGCCAGGCAAAGTTGTAATGAGTTTAATAGCCAGGATCCAAACCAGCTAAAGCAGAGGTGGGTAATCTTTTGATGGACAAGAGTATCATTTAACATGGCAGGAGGGTTCATGGCCATGAGGTGGGTAGAGTCACATCAGACATGTGAGTGGGGAGGGCTTTGGGGATTTTTATTGTGACCTGCCTTGTCACAGGGGCTTCCTAAGGTTTCATAGGATTTGATGAGAAATGCAGCTCAAAACACCTATTTTGGATTCCCCACCCCACCCCATTTAGTAGGAAAATACATCAAAGTAAGCACGAGAGTTTGATTTCACCACATTCTTTAGCTGTGTCATGCTCCCAGATCAAATGTTCTCAGAACATCTGATTCGACTCGCATATATGAATGGAATCAAAACAGTTGAGACTTGCGAGTCAGTAGAAGTGGGAGGGGGACAAGCCAGGAGGGTGAAAGCATCTTGTTTGGACTATCTCTGGCATCCAAGGTCAACCGGCAGAGCCATTGCAGACATCTGCACAGAACTGAATGGACTGGCATGGAAAGGGGGGCTGCATACCGAAGAAGGGGGAGGCAGTTGAGTTCATTGGGTGTTTTAACTTGGGGAAAGCGCGGGAACTTCTATATGCAACTTTTTCTCTGTACTGCACACTACACTCCATTAAAGAGATTTCTACTTAATAACATATGAATCGAATTTAACGGTAAGCTGAGTAGGCAGTCATCACAAGCTGCTAGAAGGCAAGGTCACCTCCATTCCCCCTACTTTTCCTGTCTGTATGTGGTTTGAGATTAAAATAAAATTGAAACAGATTTTTTTTCCTGTACTTGAGATAGTAGCCTAAATTTGCCCCAGCTGCATATGTTTTCAAGCTATATTGTTGAACTAACACTAATGTACACATAACTGTTTCTGATTCTCTGTTCACTAATTTAGAGACAAGAAAGGGCTGAATATACTGGTGGCATTTTTTTCTCTCTCTCTCAGACCAGCACTGTCTTTCTTCCTTGGCTCTGGCTGGCAGAACATCTTATCTCCCATCAACTCCAATCCACAAGGAATCCTCTGCTGTAAATGGAAAAAAACCCATAGTGAATCCTCCTCATCATGAGTCTTATTTTCGATCTCACCCAACCACTCCCTTTAGAGTTGTCCTTGAACCAATCAGGTTTCAGCAGCATAACACTGCCCAGTCCAGTTCAGGATTACCAAGCCAGCATGTCTCTTAAAACAACAAGTCTAGATCCATCTTAGATTGTGCCAGCCATCATACCTCCTCCCATCAAAGTCCTTCTCCCAGCTTCAGCCATTCAGTGGCAATGGCTCTTGCAGTAGCTGTATGCAAAGGGATTTTCTCAGCATATTTGGTTGCATAATTACCAGGATTTCCTTTAGCTGGCTTTGCCAGGGGACCAGAAATGCTCCTGGCAATTCTGAAATATGGCACAAGAATCAAACAAATTCTTTCCATGGGATTTTTGCTCTATTTCCCCTTGGGTTTCATACACTGATACTCTGTGCAGGATTGACAATGAGTTTCCAAATCCACAGTCATTCCTGGCTGAAAGATTCTGTCCTAAATCTCATTAAAGTTTTCTCTTGCTCCATGTGATCTCAAAGAAGTTTTATCAGTGAGCTTCAATAAATCTGCCCTGAAGCTCTGTTGAACCTCAGCTTGTTCCACTCTTTCTCCAGAGCTGGGGTCTCCTTTAACTCTACATAGGATCCCCTCCTTAAAGATATTTTTTTTCCCCTACAGAGTCATGAATTTGAGATGGTAGACCATATAAATTTAAGAGGTTTTGGGTTTTGAGATCCAGCAACTTTACCCATAATTTCTGAGCTTCTTCTTGGTCATGAGGATATAGTCTCTGAACCTTTACTAAAATGTATATGCAGTTACATCATATCACTGGAGAACCACTTCACATTGTCATAATCCTCCACAATGCTATCTGAAAGGCAACTGTATGATTTCAAGGCTTTCCCAGTGAGGCTGGGGACAGATTTGCATCCCACTCTTCTTTGGGCCATCTACTGTATAGGCTCTTTCAGATCTTTCAAACATCACAGACAATTTGTCTATGTGGTCATCCTCTCTCAAAAGATGGATTATAATCTGGCAGAGGACATTTCTGGGCACAGAAGCAATAGCTAAGGAAGATCCAGTTCCACTTGCTTCCTTCATAGCACAGATTAGTGCCTGCATTTCTTTGCTTTATTATTGTGTCTCCTGTTGTTGCCACACAAGTATTTCATGGAATAACTTTATCCACCCCATTCTCTTCTGGATAAAGATGGGGTTGCAGTCCAAGGATTAGCTATGGTATCCCTACTCCCCCTTGCAACTGGAAAGAGTCTAACAAATTTGGGTCTAAAACCAGGATCTATTACAGGGGCTGTTCATCTCCCCTACATGCTGTGGCACCAGATACTTTCTTTTAAAATAGAACCAGAAACCAACCCCTTGCCCTCTCCCAATGGAAGGCCATACTCAGCTTTGGCTGAGTCATTTCTAACTGGGAAGTTATCCACACTTCTGATAATTGCTTTATAAAGGAACAAGTTTAGGTGTCTCCTGCTTCTCTAAAGGGGAGAAACAGCCAGTGGATGCAATTTGAATGAGGGATCAATCAATTCTCTAAGCTGCCTACAGGAATCTAGGGTTTACAGTGCCTTCAGTTTTCAGTAATCTTGGTCAAACAGGGCTCTAAAAATAGAAATAGGGGATTCAAGGACAGTGTGTGGCTCCTAGGCTGCAAGATCCCCACCCCAATTTATGGCATTAGTGTTTTTTATCAGGATTGTGCAATTTATCTGAGTTGAAAGCCACACTGTCATGAGTACGGATGGTGAGCAGGAGGAGGCCCCTATCCAGGGGGAAAAAGGCATGCGTAGTTTAGAGACTTTGAGCTGTCATTCAAAGAAACCCAGAACAGACCCGCTTGAGTTTTGGGGTTTATATGTCTGGGCTTTCCCATGCTTCTTCAGTTTGGTAGGATTTTCTGTCTACTATAGCAGTTAAATAAAACACTAGAGACTTTCTCCTCGTCTCGGCGTGGTCTTTGCTTAAACCAGGACACACACTTGGCCTTTAAGTATCACGTTGGGATGCATATGTCCCAAAATAGTAAATAGCAAAGATAAAAACAAGTTCGAATTAATTTCATTTACATTTAAACTTAATTAGAATTAAACATAATTAACATTATAACTCCTATGTCACATGTGAAGGGTGCAAGGTCCCCTGTGCAAGCATCGAGTCATGTCTGACCCTTTGGGGGGACGCCGTTTTCGTGACGTTTTCTTGGCAGACTATAGCGGGGTGGTTTGCCATTGCCTTCCCCAGTAGTCACCTTCCCCAGCAAGCTGGGTACTCATTTTACCAACCTCGGAAGGATGGAAGGCTGAGTCAACCTGAGCTGGCTACCCAAGAGAGAATCCAGCTTCCACTGGGATCAAACTTGGGTCGTGTGGAGAGTTTCAGTTGCAATACTGCCACCTAACACTCTGCGCCACACAAGGCTTTTTTTCCTATGTCACATAGTTAAGCTTAATGTGAAAAAAAAGGAAATTATTAACAATTTGAGAACAATTTGGGATGTTCCAGAGGCTACAGTTAAGGTCTTTGGGATTTCATGCAGCTCCAGGGCTACCAGCTGAGCACCTCAATTCAATCCCTTGAATTTAAATAAGAAAATTATTGGCAGCTAGTGCAGTCCTTCTAATATCTGAGTGATCCATTCGCATACTTGCCTCACTAGCTGCCAGCTTTTGCACCATTTGGAAATTCTGGGCATTCTTCAAGATTAATCCTTCATATGTTCTATCTGCCTGCCGTGGTGCTGTTCAAAATAAGGAGTTTATCTGTCATGAGTGCCGTTGAGCTAAAGTCATCAGCGCAATGGCACACATGACAATGGCAAGGAAATAGGTGAAGGGGTACAAGATAAGTAGCCATCAACCCACAACAACTAACGGCCAACAAACAATAACTAAACGGATCACGGAGCACACCCAAGCCATCAGCGCCAATACAACGGGGATCGCCCAGCTGAAAGCAATCAGCAGAGGAATGGAAAACCTGATGATGGGCGATCCCGGAAACCCTCACCCACCGGCAGGGCAACGTATTGGACAAAGGGGGGTGACGTGACCGCGAGCGAGGGGGCGCTGACCGGCGCGGGGTATTTAAACCCCGCACCGGCACGCTCCTGTCACTCTCAGCTTTTTTCTACCAACGCTGTACCTGCCCTGCAAATAAATCAGAGCCTGATCCACGAACCAGTGTCTGAGTGTTATTCAGAGGCAGGCAGCGCATGACATAAAGCTGAGAGTCATAAACTCAGCCTCGCCGAGCCCCACCGGACGACAACGAGCCGCGGGAGGAGTAGACGGCGAGAAGACCAGCAAGATGAGGCCGGAGCGGCGCGGGCAAGGAGGGCGAGCCGCGCGGCAAGAGACAGAGGAGGACCGACCAAAGCCAGAGGCACCGCGGACTCCCGGAGCCATGGACGCCCACCCCACCCGACCCGAGCCTCAGCTCCAACCCCAAGGGGAGATGGCGACGGAGGCAACCCGACCGCGGGAGGGAGCAGCACGACTTCCGAAACCAGCGGAGGACCCCGCGCCCCACATCGCACCCCAGCAACGGGCGTGGAGCGACAGCCCAACGGCGGTCAACACGGAGGAGGACGACGGAGACACCCAGCAGACGGCGGAGGAAGCGGACCCGCGGCAGAGGGACGATGAACCCCGCCGGCAACCCACCCCCGAGGACGCGCCAACGGAACCGGCCCCAGCGGCGGCGCGGGCTGTGGACGAGGAGGCACGAGCTGAACTCGCGGCCATGCGGGCTCAACTGATGGAACTCCGGACCATGCTCCAGTCGCTTATGCCCCCCGCGCCACCCAACGACGTCCCCGCACAGGCCCACACCCCGAGCGAAGCACCGAACCCACACGGGCCAGCGGAGGGTCAGCAGACGGCACAGGCGGCCGACACCACACCCCGGGAAGCGAGAGGCGGGGCCGCACAAAACGCCCGGGCCCCAAAGGACTTCCCCATCTTCTTCGATGGGACCCCCACAAAACTCTCGTTTTTCATGACGAACGCTAGGGAGTTCATGGGGAGGCACGGACACTCCTATGACTCCGAGGCCGACAAGATCGCCGCCGTGGCGATCAAACTCCAAGACAGGGCGGCGGACTGGTACGTCCAACTGTACGAGTCCAGCTCCCCCGCCCTCGCCACCTTCCCTGCTTTCATCAATGAGATGAAAAACTACTTCGAAGACCCCCTAGCCAAAGTAAGGGCGAAAAGCGCACTCCAAAGACTTAAACAGGGCACACGCATGGTCCCTGACTACGCCCTGGAGTTCAAAGCCCTCGCGGGGAAGGTCAGCGACTGGTCCGAGACCACCCTGCTGGAAATGTTCAAAAGGGGGCTCAACCGCGACGTCCTCCAATGGGCCCTCTACCGCGACGACCCAGAAACGCTACACGGGTGGATCCACCTCGCGGGGAAAGCCGAACACGCGCACCGCACCTTCCTCATGACAACCACGGAAGACACAAACTATGCCGGGAAAAAGGTACCCGCACCACACGGGGGGATGGCCGGCCCCATATACCCAAAAAAGAAGTTCAACCGGGAGCCCTGCGGGAGGTGTGGCAAATTAGGGCACAAGACGGTGGATTGCTTCGCCAACCGACCGCCGACCAGCGCGCCCAAACCCACCCCGAAAATTAGCCCCAAACCACCCAACCTGGGGCCGCCCCCTCACCGCCGAATGACCGTGGCCACAGCGACACCAGAGGAGGGCTGGGACGCTTACTGGGGGGAAGAGGACAACACAGACCCCGACCAGCCAGCGGGAAATGCTCCCCGCTTGCCCTGAAACGCGTGGCGAGGCAGGCGGTGGGACAGCAGCGCGGACCACCTCAACGAAACGACGAAAGCCCCGTAATAATGGCAGCAATTAAACTCTCTGCCGGCAACGGAGCCACCACGGCCGCGGCACTAGTGGACTCTGGGTGTTCAAAAAACCTCATCCACCCCGACCTAGTCGCCAAACTCGACCTCCGCTGCTTCCCCCTCCCCACGCTGCTGGCATTCCACCAGCTGGACGGCTCTACAGCGGGAGGGAAACCAGCCACGCTACAAACCGAGCCGGTCACCCTGCAAATGGGCACTCACACCGAGCGCACATCGTTCGTAGTCACGCACATCGGACGGCCCATTGCAGTCCTGGGGATGCCATGGCTCACGACAAACAACCCGCGGATCAACTGGGAGACCCGCACCTTCACATTCGGCGACGGCGAGTATCGAGCACCAGTTCTAGCGGGCAGAACCAACCCCACGGTAGGACGAGCGGAGGCGACCACACAAGACAACGCCGCTACCACAGCAGACCTACCAGAACAATACGCCGACTTCTCCGAGGTCTTCGGAGAGGCAGAAGCTGACCAACTACCCCCCCACCGCAAGACGGATTGCCGGATCGACCTACTGCCCGACATCCCCTTACCTAGACCAAAGATCTATTCGATGACCCCGAAGGAGATGGCAACCCTCCGGGAGTTCATCGATAAAAACCTAGACAGGGGATTCATAGAGCCAGCATGCTCACCAGTCGGAGCCCCCGTCTTATTCCGGGAGAAGAAAGACGGGACCCTACGGCTCTGCACCGACTACCGGGGCCTAAACGCGGCTTCCCTGTCCAACAAATACCCCTTACCCCTGGTGAAGGACATGCTCGCCCACCTGTCCACGGGCAAAGTCTTTTCCAAACTGGACCTTCGCGAGGCGTACTATCGCATCCGAATCAGGGAGGGGGACGAATGGAAGACGGCGTTCAACTGCCCCCTAGGCGCCTTCCAGTACAAAGTACTGCCCTTCGGACTCGCGGGGGCCCCTGGGGTGTTCATGCAGCTCATCAATGAGGTACTGCATGAACATCTGTTCAAAGGGGTCCTGGTCTACATCGACGACGTCCTTATTTACACAAAAACGCACGAGGAACATGTGACCCTAGTCAGGCAAGTCCTCGACAAGCTCAGAAGGGCGCAGCTCTATGCCAAGCCTACAAAGTGCGAGTTTCACAAAGAGCGCCTAGACTATCTGGGGTACCGAATCTCCGGGGACGGCATCGAAATGGACCCCGCAAAAGTCGAAGCGGTGCTAAACTGGGAGCGGCCCCGCAACAGACGCCAACTACAGAGCTTCCTCGGATTCGCGAATTTTTACAGGTCATTCGCCCGGGGGTTCGCTGAGATAGCCCTCCCCTTAACGGACCTCCTCAAAACCAAAGGGGTGGGGGACACCCGACGCGCCAAGAACCCAGGCACAGTGCTGAATTGGACTCCCGCGTGCCAGACCGCATTCAACAAGCTGAAAGCGCTGTTCACTACGGAGCCAATCCTCGCGCACCCGGACCCAGAACGGCCGTTCGTGGTCCAAGCCGACGCCTCAGACTTCTCCCTGGGAGCCATCCTGCTACAGAAAGACCCCACGGGACTCCTGAAACCATGCGCCTACCTGTCAAGGAAGTTCTCCGAGACAGAGAGGCGATGGCACGTCTGGGAGAAAGAAGCCTTCGCGATGAAATCGGCACTAGAGACATGGCGACACCTACTCGAGGGAGCCACCCAACCATTCGAGGTCTGGACTGACCACCGGAACCTCGAGGCCCTACGAACGCCTAGACGCCTTAGCCCAAAACAGGTCCGATGGGCCCAATTCTTCAGCCGCTTTAATTTCCAGCTGAAGTTCATGCCGGGCAAAAAGAACTTCCTGGCCGACGCCCTCTCCCGACTGCCCCAAGACGAAGAGCCCGCCCCAGACACCATTGGGACGGTCCTATCCGCCTTGCAACTGGGGATGGCCGTGACCACCCGAAGCGGCGCGCGGAGGCAGCTCGACTCTACGGCGCAGCCGACGGCGGGACAACCGGCGACTGGAAGAAGCCAACCGCAACTACCAGGGGGAATGCGCACGGACCTCGCCGCCGCCCTCAAAACCGACCCCTGGTTCCTGGCAAACCCCGACAAGGTAACGATGGCACAAGACCTGGCATGGGGGGAAGGCAGAATCTACGTCCCGGACTCGCAACGCCAGGCGATCTTGCATAGGTCACACGACGCCAAGCAAGCGGGACACTTTGGGTTCCTCAAGACCCTACACTTAACACGGCGTCAATTCTGGTGGCCCGCGCTCAGGCGAGACGTAAAAACCTACGTGGCGTCCTGCCCAACGTGCGCTAGGGCCAAACGGGCACCAGGCAAACCCGCGGGGCTATTGCAACGGGTGGCAGAACCCTCCCGCCCATGGGAGGAAATCTCTATGGATTTTATAGTGGACCTCCCACCCAGCCAGAAGAAAACGGCCATTTGGGTGGTGAAGGACTACTTCTCAAAGCAGGCCCACTTCATCCCCTGCACGTCGGTCCCATCCTCACAACAGCTAGCCAAACTCTTCCTCATCCACGTGTACAGGCTACACGGATGTCCCGCACGGGTGGTGACCGACAGGGGCACACAGTTCACCTCCAAATTCTGGCGGGCCTTCCTGAAGCTGACGGGGACCCAACAGGCCCTATCTACGGCTTGGCACCCCCAGACGGACGGAGCCACAGAGGTTCTTAATGCCACCTTAGAGCAATTCATACGATCATATACTAACTACCACCAAGACGACTGGGCTGAACTGCTCCCATTCGCCGAAGTCGCATACAACAACGCCGTCCACACGAGCACGGGGAAAACTCCGTTCGAAGTAGTCTCGGGGCGCGACTTCGTCCCCATACCGGAGCTACCTCAACCCCCGGAACCCCAGGTGGACGCTAGCGACTGGGGACGGAAGATCGCGGAAGCATGGCCAGTAATCACGGCGGCGCTGAAGGATGCACAGGCAGCCTACAAAGAGCAGGCCGACAAGCACCGGCGCCAACAACCGATGTTCCAGGCGGGGGATATGGCCTATCTATCCACCAAGTTCCTAAAGTCAACCCAACCCTCGAAAAAACTGGGGCCTAAGTACATCGGGCCGTTCCGAGTCACGCAAATAGTGAACCCGGTAGCAATACGCTTGGACCTGCCACACAACCTCCGGAGACTCCACCCGGTGTTCCACACCAGCCTCCTGAAACCGGCAACCACCTCCCGATGGCACCCAAGCACGCCACAGCCCGCACCGGTGATGATCGACGGGCAACACCACTTCGAGATAAGGGACATTCTCGACTCCCGCAAGCAACGAGGAACTCTACACTATCTGGTCAGGTGGAAACACTTCCCCCACCCGGAATGGGTGGCGGCGCACAACGTTAACGCGCCTGACCTGACCAGAGCATTTCACCGGGCATACCCCGACAAACCACAACCAAGGTCAGCAAACCAAACCCCCCCCCGCAGCCCCCCCCCCGCCTCCCGTGCCCCAAGGGAAAGGGCCCCCCCAAGCCCGCGACTTGGGTGGACCTCCCCCCCCAGGACTCACTCCCCCCGCCCCGGGCCCACGGGGTGGTGACAAACGTTCGCCAGCACCCTCCCCCCGCCCCCCCGGCCGCGGGGGAGTGGCAAGCAAGTCAACAGGGCAACCTGGGGGCAACGCCCAGGAGACACAACAAAGGCGACGCACTTTAAATAAGAAAAAAGAAGGGCCCTACCTGGAGCTGAGAAGCACCCGACCAGCCACGCCTCTCTCCTCGCCGAACTGAGCCAAACAAACGGTGTGGCTGGAGCATGCGCACGCCAGGTCAGGACCCGAGCATGCGCACTATGGACACACCCTGGGAAGGCACGTGGTAGAGGGAGGAGCAAAGGGAGGGGCGACAACTACTCCGGCGGGAACTTTGAAAAAAAAAAATAAAAAAAAAAAATGTGGCGTTTTGACAGCTCCACGGAAAAAAAAAAACCCAGAAAACCGGGGGGGAACACTATTCGGAAAGGGGGCAGTATGTCATGAGTGCCGTTGAGCTAAAGTCATCAGCGCAATGGCACACATGACAATGGCAAGGAAATAGGTGAAGGGGTACAAGATAAGTAGCCATCAACCCACAACGACTAACGGCCAACAAACAATAACTAAACGGATCACGGAGCACACCCAAGCCATCAGCGCCAATACAACGGGGATCGCCCAGCTGAAAGCAATCAGCAGAGGAATGGAAAACCTGATGATGGGCGATCCCGGAAACCCTCACCCACCGGCAGGGCAACGTATTGGACAAAGGGGGGTGACGTGACCGCGAGCGAGGGGGCGCTGACCGGCGCGGGGTATTTAAACCCCGCACCGGCGCGCTCCTGTCACTCTCAGCTTTTTTCTACCAACGCTGTACCTGCCCTGCAAATAAATCAGAGCCTGATCCACGAACCAGTGTCTGAGTGTTATTCAGAGGCAGGCAGCGCATGACATTATCAGATAAAAGAAAAAGTGGTAGTGCCTCTGATTTAGAACCACAAATATTGGCTGAATATATAGAGATTCAAGCCCAGACTTTTGAGAGCTGAGCATTCAACACCTTCTGTCTATATGTATTAATATGTCAGCTTATCTGCTTTCCACATTCACTGTTTTAAAAACTCTTGTGAATTCCATCTTGTGTAGGAAGAAATTTGTGAATTTTGGTAAGCTTCCAACAAAAATGAACCAAAAGGCTGAAAAGGAGATGACCAGAAGGAAAGAAAATCCATTAAACTTTGGCTTTAAGCTAGTGATCTGCTCACCAGTAAATCCTCCTGGAGGGTTGCTGCCTCGGTATGGAAGGAGGGATCAGTAGTTTTAATGACTCTGAAAAAGACACTGACAACAGCCAGAGTTCCTGATAGGCATATTCTTGTCAGCAAGGCTAGAAGAGGAGAGAGGAAATTAAAAGTAATCCCCAGTGGGGTGGGACTCTGAAGTATGAAGGAAGCCACCCCACCAAAGAGAAGAAATTCCAAAATCAACCTGAAAGAAGGCAGTGACAAACCACTTCTTTATTGTTACCAAGAAAACTGGACACGACTGTCACACTTAGATATCTTTAGGGACCAGATGATAAGACCTCCAGATTGGAAGGGACTCCTTTAATTACTGGAGAATGTCAGATTTACATGAGTTGATAAGGAGGTGATGATACAGCATGGCCAAAATCAAAGGAAGGCTGGTGATGGGTCATGCTGGTACTGAAGGAGGAGTGCCTCACTTTGAACATGCACACAGTTGGAACACGGTATCTGAAATACATCAGTAAAGGAAAACTTGAAACTATCATTGTGGAAATGAAGTATATCAAATTGGTGAATTTAGGTGAATGAACACATTTATTCAGATGATTGCACAATATACTATTCAGCCCATGAATCCATACAAAGGAATGGAATGTCACTTATACTCAATCAGGACGTGGTTAAGTATGTGCTCAGCTATACCTCATTAAACGGCAGGGTCAATATCTAGTAGAATTAGTGATCTTCTGCCAAAATCAACATTATATAAATGCACCTACTACAAATGCAAGAGAGGAAGACATCGAAACACTGTATGGTGAATTGCAAAAGGTGCTAAGTGCAATAGCAGGAAAGAACGTAGTTGTAATGGAAGGCTGGGATGCAAAACTGGAGAAATGACTTAGAATGCGGGTTCACTGTAATCCAACTTACTGTCCAAAACTCTACTTTCCATAATCATTAAACTAGCACAAAATTCTAACCATAATATTATTAGATATTATGGTTATCTATTATGGATAGATCCCTGCATCCATGCATCTTCACCCCAGTTCTAATCATTATGTTAACTTTTAGCACAAACATCAAAGTAGCTTAACATTAACCCTAACCCTCAGCTCAGCCTATAGCCAATCAAAATATTTTTCTAATCATTAACAAATCAATTTTCTACCCATAATATGAACAAACATTTACCACATAATATAAATACTTAGAAAACTAGTATCCATGAAAATTCACCTTGATCCTAACCATCCTCTAGTGTTAAGCACAGATGTCAAGATAGCTTAATCGTAACACTAGCTTCAGCCTATCAGCCATTCTCCCTAATCATTATAAAGATCAAAATATAAATGTAGAACTATTCCCTCCATCCTCTTCAACCCTTCATCTTAAACATATGTTCTTTGTTGTTGTTTATTCGTTTAGTCGCTTCCGACTCTTCGTGACTTCATGGACCAGCCCACGCCAGAGCTTCCTGTCGGTCGTCAACACCCCCAGCTCCCCCAGGGACGAGTCCGTCACCTCTAGAATATCATCTGTCCATCTTGCCCTTGGTCGGCCCCTCTTCCTTTTGCCTTCCACTCTCCCTAGCATCAGCATCTTCTCCAGGGTGTCCTGTCTTCTCACTATGTGGCCAAAGTATTTCAGTTTGGCCTTTAATATCATTCCCTCAAGTGAGCAGTCTGGCTTTATTTCCTGGAGGATGGACTGGTTTGATCTTCTTGCAGTCCAAGGCACTCTCAGAATTTTCCTCCAACACCACAGTTCAAAAGCATCGATCTTCCTTCGCTCAGCCTTCCTTATGGTCCAGCTCTCGCAGCCATATGTTACTACAGGGAACACCATTGCTTTAACTATGTGGGCCTTTGTTGTCAGTGTGATGTCTCTGCTCTTAACTATTTTATCGAGATTTCTCATTGCTCTTCTTCCAAGGATTAAGCGTCTTCTGATTTCCTGACTGCAGTCAGCATCTGCAGTAATCTTTGCACCTAGGAATACAAAGTCTTTCACTGCTTCTACATTTTCTCCCTCTATTTGCCAGTTATCAATCAAGCTGGTTGCCATAATCTTGGTTTTTTTGAGGTTTAGCTGCAAACCAGCTTTTGCATTTTCTTCTTTCACCTTCATCATAAGGCTCCTCAGTTCCTCTTGGCTTTCAGCCATCAAAGTGGTATCATCTGCATATCTGAGATTGTTAATGTTTCTTCCAGAGATTTTAACTCCAGCCTTGGATTCCTCAAGCCCAGCTTGTCGCATGATGTGTTCTGCATACAAGTTGAATAGGTAGGGTGAGAGTATACAGCCCTGCCGTACTCCTTTCCCAATCTTAAACCAGTCCGTTGTTCCGTGGTCTGTTCTTACTGTTGCTACTTGGTCGTTATACAGATTCTTCAGGAGGCAGACAAGATGACTTGGTATCCCCATACCACTAAGAACTTGCCACAATTGGTTATGGTCCACACAGTCAAAGGCTTTAGAATAGTCAATAAAACAGAAATAGATGTTTTTCTGAAACTCCCTGGCTTTTTTCATTATCCAGCGGATATTGGCAATTTGGTCTCTACTTCCTCTGCCTTTTCTAAACCCAGCTTGTACATCTGGCAATTCTCGCTCCATGAACTGCTGAAGTCTACCTTGCAGGATCTTGAGCATTACCTTACTGGCATGTGAAATGAGTGCCACTGTTCGATAGTTTGAACATTCTTTAGTGTTTCCCTTTTTTGGTATGGGGATATAAGTTGATTTTTTCCAATCTGATGGCCATTCTTGTGTTTTCCAAATTTGCTGGCATATAGCATGCATTACCTTGACAGCATCATCTTGCAAGATTTTGAACAGTTCAGCTGGGATGCCATCGTCTCCTGCTGCCTTGTTATTAGCAATGCTTCTTAAGGCCCACTCAACCTCACTCTTCAGGATGTCTGGTTCTAGCTCACTGACCACACCGTCAAAGCTATCCCCGATATTGTTATCCTTCCTATACAGGTCTTCTGTATATTCTTGCCACCTTTTCTTGATCTCTTCTTCTTCTGTTAGGTCCTTGCCATCTTTGTTTTTGATCATACCCATTTTTGCCTGGAATTTACCTCCAATGTTTCTAATTTTCTGGAAGAGGTCTCTTGTCCTTCCTATTCTATTGTCTTCTTCCACTTCCACGCATTGCTTGTTTAAAAATAATTCCTTATCTCTTCTGGCTAACCTCTGGAATTTTGCATGTAATTGGGCATATCTCCCCCTATCACTGTTGCCTTTTGCTTTCCTTCTTTCTTGGGCTACTTCTAGTGTCTCAGCAGACAGCCATTTTGCCTTCTTGGTTTTCTCTTTCTTTGGGATGTATTTTGTTGCCGCCTCCTGAACAATGCTGCCAACTTCTGTCCAGAGTTCTTCCGGGACCCTATCTACTAAGTCCAGTCCCTTAAATCTATTCTTCACTGCATATTCCTTAGGAATATTAGTGAGCTCATATCTAGCTGATCTGTGGGTCTTCCCTAATCTCTTAGTCTGATCCTAAATTGTGCAAGAAGAAGTTCGTGATCTGAACTACAGTCAGCTCCAGGCCTTGTTTTTACCGACTGTACAGATGTCCACCACCTTTGGCTGCAAAGGATGTTGTCAATCTGATTTCGGTGTTGTCCATCTGGTGAAGTCCATGTATAAAGCCGTCTCTTAGGTTGTTGGAAACATATGTTCTATATTCATTAATTCAGCATGAAATTTTAATCATAATATGAATATAACACTACCCAGCCAATAAATATTTTACATTTTATGCTCAGGTAACAATTTCATACAATATTTTCAAGGACAATGGGCTAGGATCAGGGTTAGGGTTAAATTTCAATGAAGTCTGCTAAAAATAAGCAGATGGTTAAAACCAGGAAGAAATGTCATCGATAACAGATGTCTTAATTTTGCCACCAGAGTCACATTGTTGAGTTGAGTGGCCTTATAAATAAATACATTCTATGGTTAACATTTTTATCTTTATTTTAGAGAAAATTAATTTCATGGGCCATAGGCTGAGGCTAGAGTTAGAGTTAGGGTTAATCTGCTTTGATGTCTGCATTAAAAACTGGCAGTGTGGAATCAGGGTAGATTTTTATGGATAGGAAAAGTCTTATAATGAAATTATGGTTTCAATTTCATGATGTGTTAACTATGGGGAAAATATTTTATTGGCAATATGGTGACAATATACATACAATCTCTTAAATCTGAGTTATGACCATCTATAAAAGGTATTGAAATATAGCTGGCTTTTGTATATATCCAGAGATGTTTAAAATGTATCAGTTGAAAGGCCATATAACATACAATCTTTACTGGTGCAATCGATAAACAATTGTTTATAGATAATTTATATTCGTCTATTATGTTCTCCAACTGCTTCAACTGAGAATTTTGTTCAGTCTGATGATACTGAATGTTTATAATCATATCAGCCAAACCATATTGAACAAGTACTTTCCATTTCACAGAGAATTCCAGTATTTCCGTAGTGCCAATTTACAGTTCTCCTTGCTTGTGAGTTATGGTCACCATGCCACACAATTTCTAACAGCTTTACTTATACAGTGTTAATTATTGAAAGGAGTTAGCATAATTAGGTGCAGTTCCCCTTATCCCTTTCTGCCCGCAATTTTTCTGCAGAGTGTAGTTGTCATTCAAACACTCTAGTTACATAGGAGTCATTCCAATTAGAAGGAATAATTATGAGTTTCATTATTTAAATTCCCTGTGCAAACTGGCCATTGGAGGAGATTAACAGTTGCTATCTTCATACATTTCTTCTCTAAAGCATTCAGACAGGTTTCATATTTATGATACTATCTTTAGCATTTTCTTAATTTGTCCAGAAAAGCTTAAGGGGAAGAGCTATTTTTTCAGGCCTTATCTGCTTTGCCTGGTTCCACCATCTCCTGAATAGCATAGTAACCAATTTTTGAGAGTAGAAAAAGAGGACATGAGCTTTTACTCACCTTCCATCCATTGCAACTTTAACCATGAGGTATGTTTTCCTGCTGTGGTTTGAAAGTAGTTGCTTCCTCTTATGGCTCCTTGAATGTTTATGTCTGTTTTAGCTGGAGCAGTCTACTTCTTTGCAGGCTTACTCCAGCAGTTCATTGGTTACTTTGGAGAAAATGTCTTTCCCTCAACTGAGGCAACCCTGGTCTGAAAGAGTATCTTTGCTATTAGTGTTAGAATAGCACAAGAGCTAAGAAGTTTGTCTAAAATGTATGAAGTTGCTGGTTTGAAACCTGGGAAAAATGTTTCTTTTTTAATTACTACCTTTTTTTTCCCTTCAGTTAGCTAGAAAAAAAGTGCAGGTTTCTACTCTTTTATTGTTTTCCAGTCCCTTGAAGTAAAACCTCAAGTGATGAGAAAACAATGAAATGGCAGAACCCTGAATTTATTTTTCTTTAAAAAGCCCTTAGATTATAATTTTAAAGAAATTCTGCTCAAATCAAAGCAAGAAACCTCATACATACCAGATAAAGCACTTAGCCACTGTGCTGTTTTAAAACTGATTGTAAAGGGAAGGCATTGAAATGATAGAAATGCAAAATGGCTTGCATGAAAGGAGTTTTTAATTTTTAAAGCTGATTGCTCTGCTTTAATTAGTTGATATTTTAATGTTGTATATATCAATTTAACCTTACTTTCCTGGAAGAGAAAAGTGGGCGGGCATGGCAGCAAAGGGATTGTCCAATGGGAGTTGGACAAATTGCCAAAGTGTCTCAGTCTGAATATGTTGTTCTTAAGCAGATTTAGACTTAAGCTGTCATAAGCACAGGGTAGGACCAGCTTCAAGCGTGGACTTATCCACACTGCTTGGTTGCCCCATCACTAGAATTCAGTGGCAACTATTTTTTGAGGGCAGAAGCAGATGGCATAAGCCCACATTCCTTCCATTGCAAATTCAACCTGCTGTGATTTAGAAATAGTCATTTTCTATTATTTGTTTGTTTGTTTGTTTATTTCTCAAATTTGTACCACCACCCATCTCTCCCCAAGGAGGGACTCTTATATCATCATGAGTGCTGGAGTGCTTTATTTCTTCATAAGCTAGCCCCAATAGTTCATTGACTACTTTTCAGAGTAAGGAATTCCTTTACAAATGACCTGATGCTTACCATTAGTTCTAGTTTCCCTGACTGTTGCAATAGCTGAGTCAATATAACTCTTGCCTTGTAAGTCAAAGGTTGCCATTTGAAAACCAATGGAAATATTTTATTCCTTTTCCAAGCTTCCTTTTTTCTCCCTGTGGCTTATTTATTTTTTAGATAAATGCAGTTCCACCATTTTGTGATTTTTTTTCCAGTTATCTGATGTGTTGCTGAGGAATATATACTTGTCCTGTTCAGACTATGAGATGGTCAGGCAAGGGTTGATTCTGAAGGCAGGACTGGATTTGGCTGGAACGTCTAGGTGAGACTCGGACCTGGAAACAAGACTGGACTGGGCAGGAATGCATTGGCAAGGCTCAGATCTGGAGACAAAGCTGGACTGGAGCATCTAGGCAAGGCTTGAATCTGAAGACAAGGCTAGGATGGACTGGAGTGTCTAGGCAAGACTGAGATCTGGAAGCAAGCCTGGGCTGGATTGGGGCACCTAGGCAAAACTGTGATCTGGAGGCAAGGCTGGACTGGACTGGAGTGTCTAGGCAAGGCTGAGGTCTGGAGGCACACCCAGATTGCAATGGAGCAATGCGGTGAAGCTTGGAGCTGGATGCAAGGCTGTGCTCAGCAGGGACAGCAAGGAGAGCCTCGACTGGAGCGACCTGTGCAGGAAGCAGGTCCACAAAGGCAGAAAGTGCTGGCTCTGGTTCCACGTGGGCTACAGGCAAGTCTTCCGATGCTGGAAGCCACTGCATATAAATCAACACGTGGTAACCAAGTGCTCCATTACCAAAGCAACAACCCAACCTTCCACAATAGAAGCTGTGTAAGAACATTATTCAGATGAGCACTAAAGCACTGCAGCAACCCAGAAGACCAGAAAAAGGAAACAGACCACCTATACAGCATCTTCCAGCAAAATGATACCCCCTCAACTTTATCAAAAAGTGCTTGACTACTCTACCCACTGCAGCACAACCAACACAAGCTATGAAAAGGATAACACTGCCATACATCAGAAACATCTCAGAAACCACCAACAGACTGTTACAACCACACAGCATCACCATAGCACATAAACCAATCAAAAATCTTCAAAACATCTTAAGTAACCCAAAAGATCCAGTAGCCCAAGAAGAAAAAACAGGAGTCATCTACAACATACATTGTAAGGACTGTAACAGCCACTATGTAGGACAGACAGGCAGAAGACTAGCAGAGCGCATCCATGAACACCAACTGCCAGTCAGAAGATACGATGAAAACTTCTTAATCTCACAACACATGGACAGGCTCAACCATACTTTCAACTGGGAAACTGAGCATCCTAGACCAAGCCAAATCCAAAAGCGCCAGAGATTGGATTGATTGATTGATTGATTGATTTGGCACTCAGACAAGTCAGCCATCAACAGGCACATAAAGGTTAACAACATTTACATACCATTCAAAAGAGACAATAGAAAAGCCAAAAGACCAGAACTCCTCCTCACCAGCATTCAACACCCACATATGCAAAGATTAACACTAGGATTAACACCAAACGAACAATCAGACAGTACACAATACTGTAATCAAGGAACTATTAACTCAGTCAATCAACCAAGCAGCAAACAACAGCCCAATCAAGGAACTCCCAAGGAGAGAACAACACCCCTACCAACACAAGCAGGGCAAGCCATGGTATATAAACTGAGAGCAAGGCCCACTCCCTCTTCGCACTGAAGATGTTGCCTAGTCTGGCAATGAAACGTCTGCAAGAAAACAACAAGGCTCAGAGAGCACCAAGAACTCCACAGTTCTGGTAGGCTTCCCAGTGCTTGTGGGTGCCAGAGCAATGACAGAAGTACCACAAGACCTATTTCTAACAGACATTGGTATAACTTTCTATATACACTTCTGAACTAACTCATTTTCTAGCTTTTCTTGTTTTGCATACATAAAGATCCCATATGGTAGATCTCTCTTGAAAGGAGTACTCAAATTAAAACCTATGGCAAACAGCCAGTACTTGAGGTATACTTTATCTTACTGAGCTGGCTGGAGTTCCCAATTCTTCATCTTGAAATATCATTCATTCTCCTAGGTCTTTTTCATTTCCTCCAGCTGTGATAAAGATACCAGTCCTTCTGAGCTAGTCTACTGTATGTGCTGAAACACCATTATAGTGAAACAAAATGAAGATGTTAATTGTAGAAGAATATGCTGCCAGGGTTACTACAGATGCATTGCACAAATTTGAAAAGGGTTATTCACATAATGAATGGTTTACCATATGCTTGGAATTTCTCTCTGCTCTCACCATGTTCTGTCCATCCATAGCCCTTAATACCATGAAAGCTCTTGTTCCCCTGCCATCAAATTATGGTATGGATATCTCAATACATTCCCATGTTACACAATAATATGCACCTTCTAAATATGCTTTTCCTGGTGGAACATGCTGAACAGTATCAAGGGAGAAACTTTTTTCACTGCATACTGCCATTTGGGCAATAGCTGGGAAGGAGACAAGGTCTGCAAAGTGGCTGAGGTTAGCTGTTCCTACTTGTACCACATTGCAGCAATAATAATAATATTTTCCAGATTGTGCTCATTAAAAGTAATGATGGCATTCCACTCACAAAACATACTCCAACATATTCCCAGCTCTTAACCAGCATCATGCTTAATAGTAAAAATTATTTTTTTTGGTTAATACTTTGGAAAATGTATTTTTGATAGATAACTTATTTGTTATTCTGATGGAAGGTTGCACAGACAGTGAAACGCATGCCATTTATTTCAAACCTTGGGAGACAGCTGCCGCATCTGTGCATTTGTCATCAGAGTTGCATGCCAAACTGTTGTACATTTCGAATTTTGTATTTGGAGTAAATTAAAATGAGAACATTAACTTGACACTGCAAATACGTTATCATTGTGACAAATAAGGTAAGAAGCAACCCTGCTCAGGTGGCTTTTTCAGGTGGTAAGTCTGAAATGTTAATACTATTTGGAAGTTTTTGCAATATAAATAAATTAATTAAATAGAACTGAAGAATTGAGGGCACAGGTTGGGAAAAGGGGCACCAGGGGCATCTGCAATGATGGGCACTGGCATCAAAATGATGTGCATGGCCAGGCAATGAAAGCCTTACTCCTTTTTATGTTCAAGCAATGTGTGTGACCCATGTGAAAAAGCACAGATTGCCCACTCAGTCACACTCTCCATTTCAAAGCTGTTGACCATCACTGTGGATACTCTTGGGCTGCTCTAAAGATTTAATAGTTCTTTTAATATGTAATGTTTTCTTTAGCATTCCATTAATTACCATACTTTCTGAACTTGTTCCATCCTTAAACAGTTTTTCAATACATGGCTTAAATCATTGCAGAGTTCTTATATCTTGCCATAATTGTATCCACAGCTTCCAACAATTCTGAACCTAAAACTGATTTATTCTTTCCCCAGAGTAGTGGCTCTCAAACTATTTTCACTGATGGCATCCTAAACTTAAATATATGCCCCTGCTCCATTTTCCACAGTTATAATTATTTCAAGAACATATTGTGCAACCATAAGTTGAATAACTGAATCAAACTGAAACAATGTAGACCTTAGGCTATGCCTAAGGAAAATGTTTATTTTCAGAAGATAGCTTGTTGCAATTACAAGTTCAATAAAAGACATTGCAAATAAATCAACAGCCTTCAAAATGGCTCAATTCTTATACATGCTTGCACATCCCATATATATCCAACTTTAAATTACAATGAAACAACTAAACAAACAGGAACCTACTGGGTTTCACTTCTCTTTTGTCATTTGGTAGGATTCGTGGGCTTAATGAGATTTACACAGCCTTTTAATTTTAGACAGAGTAGTAGGCAAAAATTGTCTTGTCTTCCTCAGCCATTTATTATTTTGTAGTATTTATGCTGGTGAAGGCAGAAAATCCTGACTTGCACAGGAAGATATTGACCATTGTGTAAAGGTTACCAGAATGTTTTGCAATCTGTTGTCTTTATCTTCACCTGAATCCAGAATTCATTAAGAGCCACTTCCATATACTTTAACTTCAAATTGTAATCATTGCATATATTGTATCCTAATTGCTCTGATTAGTGGGTAAGACTAAGTTGGGCTTCATATGCTGTTGCTTCAATAAAGGGATTTCAATAGATATCACAGTTTTCAATCTATATGTTTGGAAAAGAGCACTGAGCTTTCCTTTCCAGGATTTCTAGTTTCTAAGCAATTAATGTTATGGCCTCGTCAGTTTTTTTTTAGCAGTATTTAGGAATGTGTCCCTAATGCCAAATTTCATTTTCAGTCTAGTTTCTTAGCTTCTCTCTCAGAGCATTACTTTTGTCTAAAGAAGACAGCTTAGCCCTGCCTGTTGAATTTCAAAGATATTCATTAAAATAAGTTCCAACCGGTTCTGCCTGCCTGATAGAATAAGTGCCCTCATGGTCCCTTCTCACAAAGAATGACATCTTCAGTTGTCATTCCAGTTGTTGTCCCCTTCCGTGGAACATTATTCTCCAAGATTAATATGGTCCTGTAATGGTATGTGGGAAAGATCTTGGGAGACAGGGTGAAGAGATGCTGCCTAGGGAATGGTCAGATAAGAAAGGTCATAGCCTACAGCTGAATAGTGGGAAGAGCAAGAGGCTCAGAAGGGACCGGCCCTAGCTTCTCAGGCTGTAAAGGAGATGGTGAGAGATTTGTACTTTCAGACTTGCAAGATTCTGTTAATGTAGCCTTACAATAAAGTAAAATTAGTTCGTCTGGTCATGGTTCCTGTCTGGTTTGCCTGGGAAGACTGACAGGTACCAACTTTGCTGGGTTTTAGAAAGGCTATTAAAACCTGACTTTTCCAACAGGCTTTGGGGATAGATATGCTACAAACGAAGTCCCTCTTATAGCTTGGGAATTTATTTAAATAGAGCCTTTTATTATTCTATGGAGAAGTGTAAAATGATATTGTTGTTATGCTCATTTTAAACCTTATTTGCAGAATAGAGTACCTAAACCAGAAGGATTGGAGTAGCATGTAAGCACAGCAAATAAATAAATAAACAAATAAATTATTTTTAGACCAAGTATCAATTAACAAAAATTCACCAAATTCTTCCTGTGTGGGGATCAGAAGGTTTCACGTGATTTGTTCACATTTCTTCAAAAATTTAGATAAACAGCCATGACTGAAGTGACCTCCTTTTTTTAATGCAGTTCATTTTCAGGACCTCAGGTCTAGCACCATTTTCAACTCATGACAAACTGTTTTTTTCATCTAATGCTTTAGGATGTAGAAAGCAATGCACTGGTGAAATCTTTCTGTTTTCTTTTTTCATTAATGACATAAAATCATTTACTGATCCAATCATTGATCAATAAAACCAATCTGTGCCAATTCCTACAGAGAATTTCCAGGAAAAGCCAACAAATTCTAAGTTGTTAGTCAAAGCAGTGTAAAGATTTTGGCCTATTGCTGTACCCTCAAGTTCTTTACAACACAAAAGGATTTTGCAGACATCAATATTGCAAATGAATGCTAGGAACTGAGCTCTCCCTCCAATATCTGCTGAATCTTATTTATTGACTTGCTACTTGTCTTGCATACATTTTACTTTTTTTTTCTTTTTACTGAGGTAGAAACATTGTCTTCAATGTCAGCTGACATATCGTGAATGAGTCTGCTAATTGTACATTCTGCGAATGGAACTTTTAAAATTTCTTGTTCTGCTTCATTCCAAAATAATTGTCTTTACTACAGTACTGCAAGCAGGAAGAGTCAGTGTCTCTGCAATTGCATTGTATGATGTGCTATAGTTTGAACTATCAATTCTGCCACTAAATAGCTGCCTCCTTGAGCTTTTTCATTCTCTTTTAGCAAATCTGTTTATTAGGTAGGTAGAGTGCCTTGTGGAGATGGCTGTGACTGAATCAGCGTACAAGACTACGTAATAAACCCCAAGAATAAATAAGCTCTTCTGTTTTCTAGAATTTAAAATTCTCCCAAAATAGGGTTGAGGTTTGTTAGCAAAATGACTGTTTTATCACCACAGATGACGCATTCTGGAGTAGGATTAAAGACATCACCACTCCAACTGAACCCCAGAGCAATGACAGAAGTACCACAAGTCCTATTTCTAACAGACATTGGTATACCTTTCTACATACATTGGGACTAACAGTAGGGCTATTTTTTTAAAAAAAAAAGAGACCCTAACCCCAACATTAACCAAGTGACTATAAAACTGAGAAACATAGTCAGGATTGGGGCCTTGTTTATTGTGGAACGCATTTCTTCTATCACTCATATTGCCATTGTTTTGTTGATCCTCACGACTTGCATGTTCATATTTTTCTCTTCTGACTGACAAACTTACCCATTATGATAAGTAGGCTGACACAGTAAACCTTAGTTAAAAATGTCACCATGTTTGAAAGCTGTTCTCTGCATGATGTAAAGTTTTTTGCTGAATGACTCAGAGCAGGGAGAGTTATCACATCGGTATCTGAATGTAGTTTGATTGGTGAAGCAGAAGTGTCAGTCCTTCCATTGAGCATCAAAGAAGGCATCTAAGAGGGCATCAAAACACTAACCCACTTTTACTTCTTACAGGACAATGGGAAGACCAAAGCAATAGGGCTGCCCGGAGCTGATGTTCAGGGTCAAGGCCTGGCATGAAGCCTAGGAAGAACCATCCTTGAAGAGTGGGAAGCTAAGACTAGGGATGAGTCTCTCATCCAGGCCAGGTCACCCCAAGTGACACTAAGTTCTGGGTTGGGACTGTTGCAGGAGCTGTTGCTGCAAGTACAAAGGTCATAAAAAAAAAAAAAAACCCTGGTGCCTGAGCCCCACACTCAGCTGCTCCACCACTAACAGAGTCTGATTTTTCAAAACATCTCTTAATTTTTTCCCCTTCTTGCCTCTCAGTCAGAAATACATGAAGTACAAACTTATAGAGGTATGTACAATTACTTTGGGTGGCATTATTCTTGGACCCCAGATGTTCTCTCTGAAAACAATCAGATTATTGAGACAGGAACATTTATTCTTATACATATCACCATTAGCTACACATGAAATCTGTTCTTTTTTCTTACTCTGTTATTGGAATATACTTTGAATGTCTGAAATGTTCAACATTCATCTTTATCTTTATTTAATAAGTTATTAAATTCTAATGTTCACCATAAGTGGGGAGGGGGGAGGAACCTCCTCCTTTCTAGCAAAACTAGCATTGTCCTAAAGTCCATCTTCAAATTTTCCCTAAAATGATTTTCACTCGGGAAAGAGGCTTGTATTCTTCTAGTTATACTGGGGGCACTTAACCAGCTGATTTTGATGGCATCTTCCCATTTAAGTAATCCCTGAGAAGTGGCCAAGTATGCCCAAGTATGCTCTATTACATACATCTCTATGTCCTTATAATTTTTTTGACTACTCCAGTTTCCTAATATGAAAAACTGTCAGGATATAGAGCTAAAAACCACACCGAGATCAGAAGTTTAAGCTCTAGTGTTTATTGTTCTGCCCTACAATAGAGAATCCTGCTAAACTGAGAAAGTATCAGTGATTCCTACTAGAAAAGCTCAGAAAGTTAAGGTGGTCCTCTTCTGGATTTCTTGATAGGAGGTGAAGAGTACTGTGCGTGCGTTTCTCCCCCTGGAGAGGGCCCCCTCCTTCTCCATCAGCAATGTCCATAACAAAATCTCACAGGAAAATTCCATCCAGATATCTTATTTTTGTTTTTATAGTGAAAACCAAGACACCCCTGTCCATCTTATAACTCAAATAAATGGAATAATTCTGCAGTGGTCAACCCAAAAATGGTGGGAAACTGTACCTTCACTTTCCAGAAATCATGGTTAGAGAGAGCTCTGGGGGTCACAAAAAGGGGAATCAGTGGCCATATACATCTACAGAGCCAAGGGTAATTCACCCTTGTCATAAATAGTCCTACATATGGTGGTATACTTGACAAAATCTCTTACGTCAAATGGATTATTCAGATCAAGCGATATCAAAATTCTTTCACACATCAGCTGCAGATATGAGGCAAAATGGTCATCTGTGCCCAACTCAAACATACATGAATAGAAAAGATCTAGCTAAATTTCAGGCTGGGCCAATGCTTACATTGTTGCCAGATTTAACTATAATTAGCACCCTGCAGGCGTTTGCCTGAAGTATTTCAAGCGGACAGAATAATGGGCCTACATACAATGGTTCTGCACACTCATCCTTTTAGTGTCAGGTCTCTCCTTACTGAGTTGCAAGATCAGAAGACAGTGATTTGCACATTCTGCCCTTGCAATCTCAGGCTTTGTTTAAGTCAAGTTTGCAACCAGATTCTATTCCTTAATGAAATGAATATGTTATCTTTGGAATTCTGGAACAAAGGAGTAGAGCATATGCACAGAGAGGATCAAAGGCACAGGTCCTGGATGTGTAATGTCATCTCCTACCCATCTTAAGACCTTCATGAACAGGGGTCTTTTCCAAACATTTAAGATTTGTACAGCCCAGCATTAATATTTCAGGGCCTGGATGCATATGAAGCATTACCTGTAGGTAGAGCTCTTGTGCATTATAGCCTCACTAACCCACTGGCATTCAAGGAAGGTAAATTTCCAAAACTGGTATAGAAAAATCCAACACACTGTATAAACTAGGAGAAGTCATGAAAAGATTAGTTTGGGTGACATTGATTATGATGGCAAGGGAAGGTTTTGTTGAGTATTCGTGTCTCAGGTAGAAAAAAATCTGTAAAAGTTCTAAGAAGATTGTATAAAATCACATAGTTAATACCAAAAGGCTTCCTTTTCTCACCAGATTTGTTTTTTTTTAATGCCTCCAATTGCATACTTTCAATTCTGTAGAGATTAGGGAATTAGTTCCATGTCCTTTGCTCTATCATTGGAGGGATGAATTTTCTATCTAGGTCCATAGACTGACAAACATGCTATTACTGAAAGCATTTGTTGTTTATTCATTTAGTCGCTTCCCACTCGTGACGTCATGGACCAGCCCACGCCAGAGCTTCCTGTCAGTCGTCAACACCCCCAGCTCCCCCAGGGACGAGTCTGTCACCTCTAGAATAACATCCATCCACCTTGCCCTTGGTCGGCCCCTCTTCCTTTTGCCCTCCACTCTCCCTAGCATCAGCATCTTCTCCAGGGTGTCCTGTCTTCTCATTATGTGGCCAAAGTATTTCAGTTTTGCCTTTAATATCATTCCCTCAAGTGAGCAGTCTGGCTTTATTTCCTGGAGGATGGACTGGTTTGATCTTCTTGCAGTCCGAGGCACTCTCAGAATTTTCCTCCAGCACCACAGTTCAAAAGCATCGATCTTCCTTCTCTCAGCCTTCCTTATGGTCCAGCTCTCACAGCCATATGTTACTACAGGGAACACCATCGCTTTAACTATGCAGACCTTTGTTGTCAGTGTGATGTCTCTGCTCTTAACTATTTTATCAAGATTTGTCATTGCTCTTCTCCCAGGGATTAAGCGTCTTCTGATTTCCTGACTGCAGTCAGTATCTGCAGTAAGTTCCAGTCTTCTCATGTCATCCATCTCTAGCCTTTGTGGTGGTAAAGAACAAGATGTAGCACTTGTGCTATGGCAACAGCTCCATTGGATCTTCAAGTTCTGATAGCCCAAGAGGATTTAGTTGGTATCCTGCATCTTTGCTGCCAGTATCTTTGCAGCATTGGATTACATTATTATGAATTTATGAAAAGGCTGTCCAAAGAGACAAGAAGGGTCCACTACGTTTTTGCTTCTGTAATGATTTTGGAGAATTACATAAGAGATGCTGGGGAAATAGAGAGCTCCTTTAATAACCCAAGAAAAAACTACAGATGCTTGAAGTTCTCCTTTTTTAATGCCTTGAGAATTACCTCCTTTGACTGTTAATTAAGATCTCTGAAGATTCCACAGACTTAGAAAGATTAAACAGAGAAAGAAAAAAATGCTTAGCATCCAGCTTTCCCAGATAAGCTTCCACAATACAGTAAGTGAATTTATGAAACTGTGTTCTGTAGAAAGCTGCACTGACCTAGTTAAAGCCATTTTATATGTACCTCCTGGACAAATTCATGAATGTTTATAAACAGAATTCTTTTTGCTCTCTCTATTAAATAAATTGAATTATTTCTGGCAATACAAGAAACCTTCCTTGCTCTGAAAAAGACATCTTTTGTAAGATTTTCTTCCCAGAAATATGTGCAGCTTACATTTTATACAGAAGCTTAAGTGACAGTGTTGACATCTGGAGCCATTTAACTGTCCTTAAATGACCCACCAAATATATTTGGATAGAAAAATCTACCTGTTCAGAATTTGTCCAGCATTAGCACTGCTTTTGCCTTTATGGGTATGCAATTTCTTTAGAGAACATAGCAAGTAAATTTTATATCAGTGACACAGACAAATGGAAGGAAGGAAGGAAGGAAGGAAGGAAGGAAGGAAGGAAGGAAGGAAGGAAGGAAGGAAGGAAGGATTAAAATATTAATTGCAGCTGTTCAGAAACTGCTGATAGGTAGTACAAAAATAAATATCTGAAAGAGTTTTGTATATTATTTGTATATTATTTACTGTACATTACAATTATTTATATCCTGCCTTTCAAAATATAAATCCTACCAATGTTGCCTGTAAATGTACCATTAATACAATTAACAGGATTCATTGTGGCCTTCCTTTCTTTCTGTTCTTGGATCCTTTATGGGTGGTAATGGTTCTCAAGGTGAGGGACTATTCAGTGGAAGCAGGCTTCTCAGATAGTCTTGTGTTACTTCCTCCATCTCTCTTGGGGGAACCTTCTCTGAAAATACTCACATTATTACTCATTTGCTCCTTGCCGTCTCTGCAGTGAATTTTTCAAATCTGGAATTACAGCATCATCTCAGGAGCAAAACTAGAAGTCATAGAATCAATATCTCTAAAATTACTTTTTTTAAAAAACCCTAAAAAATAATGTGCAAACAAGCACTCATAAGCTTTTCTTTCTTGTCTCAGTTCTATGAATCTCTTGGATTAACTGGCAGTGCCTCCCGCATTTCATGAGAGGATATTTTAATGGAAAGACAGAATGGAGGAAAAAGTTGCACTTCAAATCTGTTTCAGCATCAAGGTTCCCCCCAGCCTCCAGCAGGATTCCTTTTCACTGAAGAAGAGCTATGCATAATGTTTATTAGAAGTATTGTCGGGGGCATTAATTCATTGCACTTTCCCTTCTACAAATTTAATTTCTTTCAGATACAGGAGTTGCAACCAGCACCCTGTTTTACTTCCACCTGATGGCTTCTATCCTACTTTGCTGGAACCAAGTAGGGTTCATCACCCTCCTTGACTGTTGCTCACGAATAATGGTCTCTGTTGTTCAACCAAGGTGCCTTGAACAAGCTGCTGCAGTTTTATAATAGGACTGGAACATATTCCTAAGAAAAGTTTATCTGCATCACAAAACTTCAGGTCATTTGGTAGTTTGGGTAAAATTACTACTAAAGGGATTTCAGTTAAATTGCACTGTCACCATACAGAATTTGGACACTTTGTACACATGTACACATATTACATTGCTGGAATTATTTGTAGCATATTATAAAATGAAAAAATATTTACACTCAAAGCAACAGTCATCTTAGTCCAAAGAATTCTAACACGTTTAAATTCTTCACATTTTAGAAATGATAGCTCATATAAATGTACTCAAAAAATATCCCTATTGCATTCAGCTGAGTTTTCTCTCTACTAAAGCTGCAGCCTTATATCTCCTTACTTGGGAAAATTCCCAACGAATTCCAAGGGTTTTACTTTTGAGTAGTCATAAGATTACAATATACATGCATTTAACAGATTTTTAAAAAAAAAGTTTGAGAGGAATAAGAATTAGAGATAGAAACAGAATAATAGCTGGCTTGCTTTCCTGTCTTGGAACTAATTAAATTTGTATCAGTGTATAATGTTAGAACATCAGAAGTTGACTATTGCATATTTTGTCTGAAAGGCAACTATATATCAGTTTTATCCATCTTAAAATGCCACCATTTCCTTTATTTCCTGTTGTTACAGCTCCTTGACCAATTGAAGAAGAGGAAGGTATATAAATATTTACAGTGTTAACAATCACTGTAGCAATTCTTCCCAGTATCTATTCCTTCCCAATCACTTTGCCCTCATATGGAAAGGCTAATAATGATGCTACTCAATACGCTATTGAGATTCCGCACATGAATTTCCATGCACTGGAAATTTGGAGTAGGGCTATGGAGAGGCCCTGCATGGAAGTGCACCCTTTCCAAAGTACCTTTAAAAGTGTTATGGCAGGCTGGTTGTGAGAGATATTCCTGTATCTTCTCCCTACTTAATCACAAAGTTCCTTTCTCCTCTCCTCTCCTCTTTCTTGCCATTCTCCTCCTTTCTTCCTCTGAACTACTCATTCTATGTTGTCTTCGAATCGAATCAAATTATCCATTCAGTCATATCTGATCCTTGGTGATTCCATAAGCCAGCTCTCTCCATGGAATTTTCTTGGCAAAAGTTTTTACAAGGTAGGTTGCCAGGTCTTTTCTTAACCCTCCCCATTTGTCCAGGCTTGGGACTGGCATGTACACTTGGCTGAACCAGTGTACATAGCTGGGTTGCATTGTCTTCAGGCACTTTCAATTACGAACCAAGTTTTGGCCATTATCCATCCTGTCTTCTTCAACATTTCAGTTATCTGCTGTTGGATAACAAGATCTCCATAAATGAATATTGATGCTTAGAGAACAGAAGGTACTATTACTTATCCAATGGCTGACTCAGGATCTGGGTGACTTCTGTCCAGCTCTAGCTTGAAAAATGCCATTGTTTTCTATCCAAAATGTTCTTATTTATGATTGCTTTGAAGGTAAAGAGCACATTGCATTTGACTACTAAATGGAAAACATATGAAATCCTTAATTTGCAATCAGCTTTTATATTTCTCAGACATGCCTGGAGAAATCCCACAGAGCTACCCTCTTATTACAGGCATATGAAAGAGCAGGAATGGGGTTTGTATCTCTCGAAGAGCTTACTGACAAATGTTTCTTTTTGCTACTATTAACTGATCTGACAGAAATGGGAAAATATTGGACAATGAAAATTGCCACTTGGATTGTAATCCATTAACCCTGTTGCTATACTACTTCCTCTAACTTAAAAAGGATTGAATGTAAATCAGTATCCAGGAATGAAAGGAAAAAAACAAACAAGACAAGTGGTTAGGTTATTTCAATTCAATCCAGTTTTTCTTGTGGCAACCTCCACTGATTTTTTTTCTGAAATAAACAGGTATAGAATTGCACTGCCAGAGCCGTATGCACACATTTATTGCTAGGTTATATCTGAGAAATAAAACAAATAAATGAGAAATAAAAACAAACCAAAATGGAATAATAGTTGTCATTCTGCACATTGCTACCAGCAGCTGTTTCATATAATAAAGTAAGAGAAAAAATCTGCTTACCAATTCGAAGGAGAAGGTGTGAGGAAGACACATTCTTAACAATGTGCTTCAGTACGGTACCACTGAAAGTGAAAAGGAACAGGATTACAGTGAGATTGTCATACCTTGATCCCTCAAAATATCAGTGCAAATGGCAAAGCCATACATTCCTGAAAAGATGAGAGAGTAGGTTCATTCATTCGCATTTGTGTGTTCCCTTTCTCTTCTGGCTTTAAAAATGTGCTAGTTTGTTTTTGCAGTAAGACTTCAAAAGTGGAATTTGATTCCTATTCCAGTCTGTGGAAGAAGGCTACCTGATCTGGACTGCAAAAATCCAGATAACCATTAGAAAAACAGAAAACGCTAGCCCCTTGCAGCCGTCTACTAGTCCTTTTGCAGCCATGTTCTGGTAGCCCAGTTGTGGATCACTCATCACAATGGCAAATCCACCCTGAACATGCAGCTTTTGATCAAGCTCCCTGTTGAGTTCTCTAGGATTAAATTTAAACTACGTGGGATAATTAGGTATTGGACAATTATTTACAAAATAGTGTATGAGGCAGGGCAAGAGCTAGAATTTGTGATTAGATCAAAATCAGATGACCCTGTGATTATTTGGAGATCTTTGCTATCTAGAAAATTAGTGATTAATGCTGTTTCGAAGGCTACTGCTAAATTGTTTGGCTCTAAATAATTTATATGCTACACTATTCATCTTGGGAAATTCTGTTCCATTATTTCATCAAATAGAAGCTGCAATAAAAATAGTAAAAAATATAGAAATAATTGGTGGGGAAAAATAACAGAAGTCACTTATGCCTATGATATGATATATGATATATGATATATGATATATGATATATGATATATGATATATGATATATGATATAGATAGATAGATAGATAGATGCCTATGATGGGGGGAAGAGAGAGAGAGATGATAGATATTAAAAGAAAATGGGGATTTTTAGATAAAAAGAGTGAACAAACTGATGATTAGAGAAAAGCTTGTTTTTTAAATATTTAAGATATTCTTCCCAAAATATATCTGGCTATATTTTTTAACATGGAATGTCCTAGATAGTCTTGCAAATTTATCTTCTGAAAAGAGAACTGAGTGATAATATTGATAATATCATTGGAAATGCTCTGTTTTAAAAGATTGCCATTCAAGATCATCAGTGCTTCCAATATCTGCCAAAGGAAAGTGACTAAGCCAGATATTTACAATATTCTTAAGAGTTGTTTGGGTCATGAAGTTGATGAAGTTCCAGAACTGAATTTGCAAACTAGGACATAATTTTGCCAAAGAGGAGAAAAAGCTTTATTGCATTGTATTTCAAGGCAAATAATATGGAAGACAGCACAACTCAGTCAAGATACAGGTAGCAAAGAAACTGGAAACACTTATTAACATTCTAAAATGCAGGCAAAATATAGAATTGAGTCGATCCTCCATGAAGCAGGTAAGCAATCAGACCAGTTTCTATTGGGATGAGAGATCACCACAAAATCCCAAGTGGTTGAAAAAAATTCCAGAACAAGGCAATGGTAAATCATTTCCATACTACTGCCAAGAAAACTGCATGGGTGTGTCCATGTAGTCACTAGGAGTCTAGCTCAATTCAAGAGAGTCGATTTTTTAAAATAAAGGTATTGGGATTACTAAAGCCATTTAATGCATTACGAAAAGTAAGATTTCCTGATTCAGGGAGCCAAAGTGGAAAATATCAAGAAATAAAGAAATAAACCTGAACTGTTATCACCCACAAAAACTCAGTCTCGTGAGTGCAGATGCCCAATAGATATAGTAAGGAAGAGTACTGTTACAATCATATGAACCCCCAAACAATCTAGTGTTATATATTTAGAAATCTAAGTGTGCAGATCAAATATATCATTCTTTTAGAGAAGCTGTTGATGGCTTTATTGTTGAGAAGCAACTCCCAAAGCAAGCCTTACTCAGTTCTAAGAACAGCACCAGCTATTGGGAAAATAGACTTCACTTCAGTTAAAGCTTGCAATTGCATCTTCTAATACCACCTATCATTCAGGGCTCATTCACCCACCCTCAGCACCATCTCCTAGTGCTGAGATGGGATGCTGATGGTTTGATGAGGATGCATCCTCACAAGTGAATCTCCATCTTGCTTCCTACCTGCGGCTGAAGGCAGATCAAGATGATCCAGCAGGAAAGTAGTGTTTTCCCTTTTTTATATAGTAATTTTATTGAGCACTACAATCAAAAAGATAAGAACTAATACAAACTAAAAAAAAAGAAGAAAAAGAAAAATAGCACAGAAAAGAAAGAAAAAAGAAAAAAAGAAAAAAGAAAGATATACAATTTTAGTAACTTATCACCTTGTCTTAAAATACAACAAATGATCTCTTCTTCCCATATTTCAGCTCTTATCTATAAAGAAATCTTTAAAGCCTCATCATTCAGTCCTGGTCAGCAAAAGTCCATAAAGGGTTACCAGAGATAACATCATATCTATTTTAAATTTGATCAAGTAAACCAACTTTATATTCCTTTCTTTTACTTTTAACAATTATTCTTAATCCCCTGAACTTGATTTCTTCTCATTTTTTCTTTGCCCCTTCTCACAAAATTCTTCAGAACTTTAACAGGTCTCTTTTGTAAATCCAATATAAGAAAGTTATCCAGGTCACACTTTTGGTTTGGTAAAACATCAACTGGTTTCATTTGTATATCTAGTGCAACATCTCCTTCCACATCTTTCCCTTAGCCTGTCATTTTTAGATCCACTTTCAAGACAGACTCAGTTGTATCTGGTAAAGCTTGCTCCTTTTCCATATCATCTTCCAAACACAGTCTGTCTATAATGTCAGACATTTTTAAAATTAACTTCTGAGTCCATTGTTCACAAATATCCTTCAATATGTCCAGTGTTAAACTATTGCTTCTGCTTTTATAGTTTTTAATGTTTTTTAATAATCATTATATAATGATTTTAGGTAATGCTTGTTTTATATATCTACAGTTTTATTGTACATCATCCAGAGTCACTTTTCATGAGATGGGCGGTTGCATAAATTTGATTGACAAACAAACAAACAAACAAATAAATTTTGCTCCATTCTGTATTAGTAAGTCAAACTTAAGTGCTCTTCTCCTTTAATTGTAATTTTTAATTCCTTCTGGTTCCCTCTAGTGTCCAACCTTCAAAATCCCTATATATCTTATCATATATATAGTATTGAAACAACAGCATTTTCCCACAGGAAGGATTCTTACAATTAATTTCAAAATCTTATTTCAAATCTATCTGGACTCTTAGTCCATTTATAACTTTCCAAAATCAATCACTCTTTTGCTGTTTATTTTTTAAAAAGGATTTTATTAAGTCCTTAAACTTGCATAAAACTTCTTTCACTAAGGACTGAAGGAAGTTACTAAGTGTAGTAAAACGTGCTGTTAATAAGGTTCCTAGTATCCAAAAAGCCATTAACAAGCAATTTCCAAAGGTGGAAAGTTTAAGAAAGGAAGTATGTGAACCCAGTGGTGCTTTTTAAAGGTCCCAAACCACAGTTTGGACTATGATGGTGTTCCCTCATCTCCCAGCTGTCTCATCTCTAAACTTACCAGAGACTGTTATTTTGCAGTCTATTCATGAGAAGCAGCTGTCTGGAGCAGTTGTGGGCTATCCCAGTCCTCTCCTTGTCCAAAGAGGAGTTGTGAAGTGTCTGCTTTTCACTCCAGCTCTTCATTCCACCTCAGTCGTCAGCTCCACTCTCAGAGGAGCCATCTTCAGTTCTCCATTTCTTCCCTGGAAGGCAGCAGGAAAGTGGTGTTTTCCACTGGAAAATGCAAGACAACCACATACATGAATCTCTCCATTTGCATGAAGGAGGGTTTAAGGGAGTTTGGGGACCTGCAGGGCTCCAATTGGCCCATTGCAGGACTTCCCCCTCCAATTGGACTGCAGGGTTCCCTTCATGTCCATTTACAGTTTAGCTGCCAGAGAAAACGAAGACTTACCTCACAGTCCTTATTCTCCAGTAGGGAGAAGAACAATCTTGTGGAGCACCTTCCTAATTATGCTCCTCACTCCTAGCCAAAAGAAAGTAAAAGACTGGCTCTCATTGTAGCTACAGACTACCAGCTCCCCCCAGTGATAGTTGTACTGATGCCACCCTGCTCCCAGCTAACCGATCAAAAACAATCTCATCAGGTTGGCTCTAGGCTAGATATTGTCCCACTGATTGGGGGGGGGGGGTCAGAGGGAAGTATAGCTGCTTAAGTTTAGGACAATCACAGACAGTGATTGGGGGCAGGCACCATCTTCCACACACCATCAGGTAGGATCATTTTCTCCTCCAGCCTAGAGTTCCACAGTATTGTTCATAGGATTACCTTCTGTATGGCTGTAGAGAAAAGAAAGGTCTTTTTTTTCCCAAGAACCTTTTAGCAGGATCTCCCATTCCCCCAGGAAGCAGCAGCCCTCTTGCGAGAACAGCTACTCTGCCAATCCTCTTCCTGAGGTGAGGCAGGAGGACATTGGGGGTGCAACAGTCTTCCAATTGACATCTTTTCCTCCCATCTCAGGTTCAGGAGCAAAGCACAACACTGGGGTTGTAAGCAAGAGCCTCAATCTTCAGTAACAACTATTTAGACCTAATAAGATATTTTAGAGTTTGTTTTCCCTTTTTCAATAACCTAAGTGGCTTGCATTATGTGAAATATTTATCATTACTTGAAAGTAACAGAAAAATGGAGTGGTAATTATGAAGAATGCAAATATGCTGGTTTTCTCAAACAGATAGCCACAGATAATTTTGGCTCTTAATTAATTTAAAATCTATAAACATTCTTTGCCTAATTATCATATTTGTATGTACAGTCATAAGCCCAAAGCAGTAGGGGCTCCCCAAAATAAATAGAATAGCGAAAGCTAACTGGGGTGGGAAGCAGCTGCTTCTAAATTCTCTGTGGACTTTATTATTTTTATTTTTATTATTTTACTCCAGTTCATAAACAGTAAGTATAATATGATTAGATTTGCAAGACAATTTTGAAGCTGCATGGTGCTTACGTTTTGAAGCGCTGAGCATGAAAATCCATTTGAAGGCCTACCTTTTGACTCCCTGTGATAAATGGGTCCTGGGTGCAGACAATTCAGCTCAGGGCACAAATCACGTTGTGAAATTGCTATTTTGTTGGCACTGATTATCATTCAAAGTGCTGGATTTTCACGTGTAGGGAATCCAAATGAACTGCAATTAGTTATTTTGCAATATTTCAAATATTTATTAGTTGAAGTAGGACAGAAAATGGGAATGTCAGCTCTTTCATTTTATATTTTAATTGATATCGATGGAAGTTGCCAAGACATTGTGTCCCCTTGAAACTAAGCTGTTTATTTGTGAATGTGTTAACTAGCAAACTGTGTTTGTTTTCAAACACAGATGGTTAAATGTATATTTTACATTATCTTGGGCTTCTCTTTTGGTTTTGACAGGTTCCAAGGAAAAACTCTCCAATATATGTCAGAAAATTATTGGGAGAGAATGTTAAAGCTTTTGATGTTATTAATTTAAGGTGGTTTTAGAGAAACAAATAAGTTTCAGGCCTTTTTATCCAGAAGACTGTGATCTTAAGTTATTTTGGCATTGAGTACCTTTGCTCTCAAGCATAGGATACATCCTCACCACACTGATGTCCAATGCAAGTTACAATCCAGTCTTATCAATTTAAAAAAAAACATATATGTTAAAAAAAATTCTTTGCAGAGTCATTGCCGTCTTGATCCAACAGGAAGATGCAATAGCTCATGACCCAAGGGAGATGCTGACACAAATATCAGCTGGGTCACCCTTTTTGGTAAGGTGGAAAGGAGAGGGGATGCCAGGAGTAAACTACAATGGGAGTGAGGGCAGATGGGCTCTGCAGACATGAGGGAACCCATCCCACTTAGGAGGAGGAACTGTAAAATCAAACCCAGAAGAAGGCAGTGGTAAATCATTTCTAAATTGTACCCAAGTAAACAAGACATGCCTGTAATACTTTGGCAACTTTGGGTGCCAGATAATGTAACCCCCAAATTTGAAGGCGCGCTTCTAATTACTTGGGAAGATTGTCAAAATTCTATGAGTAGATCTTGTAGATGACATGACGAGACAAAACTCATAAAGAAATCTGGTCATTGATAGTGCCAACATTGAAAGAGGAGTTCCTAACTTTGCAAGGAGATACACAAGGAGAACATGAAATGTAAGACTATTTGGAACTGTTAAGCCAACCATGAAACATAGCAAATTGGATGTATCATGAATAAGTGAGCTCAGGTAGGCTAGAATGTGTTACGTTACCTCAGATGATTGCATTCTATACTTCAGGACATGACTCCATACAAAGGATTGAAGTAATAATGATAACTGAACAAGGACATTGTGAAGTATGTAGTTTACTATAGCCCAGTAAATGACAGGATCATCTCTATTAGATTTAGCAGGCATCCAGGAAACATGAGTAAAGGGGACAGGCAGAGAAAGGTACTTTCAGACTTGCAAGATTGATGCCAGCCTTGTGAGGTAGATCAGACAGGAAGCATGGCCAGAGGAGCTAATTCTACTTTATTGTAAGGTTACATTAACAGAATCTTGCAAGTCTGAAAGTCCATTCATCCCCCCATCCCCTTTACAGCTCAAGAAACTAGGGAGGGTCCCTTCTGAGATCTTTGCCATGCCCACATTCCTGCTGCAGGCTAAGTTGCCTTTTATCTGGTCATTCCCTTGGCTGCATCTCTGTCAGCCCTTCCAGGTAAACCAGACAGGAAACACGACTGGATGAGCTAATTCTACTTTATTGTAAGGCTACATTAACAGAATCTTGCAAGTCTGAAAGTACAGTTCTCCCACCCTCCCTATTTATCACTTGAGTGGTCACGGCGGGTCTTTCCTAAATTTCTTCTTTAAAGTGTAGCATTAGCCTCTCTTGGACTCCCTTTCCCATTATCTGATCATTCCCTAGGTAGCATCTCTTCCCTCTGTCCTCCAAGGTCACCCTCACATTCCATCACAGTCTCTTCTCTCTGTCTCCCAAGGTCATTCCCACATACCAATACAGTATTAGATATATTACGCATCTATTACAGATACATTGAAGAAAGTCATTGAGAAATTTTATGATAAATTGCAAGAGATGTCAAGTTACGGTTTTGGAGACAGTCAGTACAGGACCAAATAAAAGTTGACTGCTCCATTAGGACAGTGATCAGCAAACAGAAACTCACATACTTTGTTTATGGTTGTATGGTTGTAGTGTTCATGCAGAATACTGGCAAGGAGGTATACTGATGTGATCCAGTTTTTCCTTGTTATCTTATATAAACTCCATATTATCCTATATCACCTAATATTGTATTACTTGCTTGCCTTTGCACTCTGTAATTCTTCTGCTTACATACTAATAATCTTGCGCTGACCTTAATGCATATGCATCTGCTGTACTAGACTTAAATTATTTATCATAGCCTTATCACTGTAATGAACAGATGTATAGTTCTTCAAAGGGAGAATAAGCTGATAGCTGCCAAGAAAAGACATCTCCCCTGGAGTGTTCTGGGCAGGCAACTCCAGGTACCAAATTAGATCACCATCCCTCACTTCTGAAAAAAAAAAATAAGCCAAGAAAAGCCAGGGTAAGATGGGAACTTCAGTGTGGTCCTAATTGGGAAGGTGCTATGTTCTAGCTGGCATGAGAAAGGGGTCCATCCGCAATATTTTCAGAAAGGACTGTCTGCGATTTATATCACTTCAATAAGTTTGGGGCTGTTTGCTCTACAAGTGTGTTTTATTGTCTTGAAGCCTAAAAGAACCTACTGGTACCCATTGGGTAGCAGAACAGTAGTACAAGTGGATAATGGGCTAGAAAAAAAAAGGATTATGTTAAGCAAAGCTGAAGGAAATAAGGTAAAGGGTACCAGGTATATAAAATGGATGGATGGGATCAGAAGGATTACTGGAATTTCCTTGGAAGACCTCTGAATTATTTCTAAAGAAATAATTTTCAATGGGACCCAGGTAACCAGTTGGTTAATAAACCAGTACTAAATTTTTCACATCAGACTTTCTGCTTTGTCCAATACCATTCATTCATGTAAAACGAAGTTTATAAAATTGACAATATTCACTGGCCATCCTGTTTGAATATGAAACCTCTCTTTGCCCAAACTCGATGGGCATTGGCAACTGAACCTTCAATATATAGAATGTATGGAGACAATATGCTTTTGGGTGTTCATATCTAGGTCTCTGTCCTATTCAAACATATACCAGTGGACCCTACCCCTAATTTGCTTTTCTATAAGTTCATTTTTCTATACAGATGAGTGTCTGACATGGCTGATGAATTAATAATCTAATTAATAATCTAATATGTCAAACTGGACCAAAATTCCCTTATAATTTTCAATATCTGTTTAGCTGAGGCACTGAATTTGTGTAGAGAGTACAGAGGATGATCTTGACAGAGAAAGGAAAGATCTATTACCAAAGCAACAAAGAGGGAAACATTACTTTGAGTGCAGACAATGCAGATAGATTATGAAAAGTCTCAGGCAGACACCCCCCCTAATTCACATGAATATAAAAGAAGGAAGAGGGGAAGCACAATCAGAGTTGCAAGATTATGTTCCTAGACCCAATATAAATAAAAATAGTTTTTAGGCTTCTCTAGGGTCTATTTCTTAATCTAGTTTGCCTCGTAGGGCTGACAATTTGTACTTTAAATCCAATTCTAGGGAAATCCTTTATCTTTCCTAATTTAATAGTAAGACAGAGCAAGTGAGTTAAACCTTTCTACATTATCATACCCTATGAAGAAAAGAGCACAACTCTGATATGATCCAGTTGGATAGAAGACTTATGTCCAGTCTCTGTCAACCTTTCTCATTTCAAGCAGCCTTATATAGCATTCCACAATCCGGTTGGTCACAGAATGTATATCTTCAGCTCCTTATTCTTAGTCAGGTACAGTGTTATTACTAACCTCCATAAATTTGCCATGCAATAAAAATCAGTAAAATAAAAATGGCTTTACACCTGGCTGCTATTCTGAAAAATAGCTAATACAGCAAGTAGACATGATTTAGTATAGACCTGATTTACTATAGAAGAATTAGAGAGATGCAAGAAGCTAAGAGTGTTCTTTTGCCGATGGATTCTAGATTTTCTTCAGATGCCCAATCACTTTAGAAATAGAGAGGGAGACCTACATATGGTTAAAACAGAGAATGGTTAAAACGAAGTTCAGATAATTCCAGCTGTGATCTCTTATGAGCAAATAAAGCCTGACAACTTTCAGAAAAATAGTGCTGTACTAAGGCCAGGGAAGCTGAATAGCAATGAACTTTCAAGAGACCTTAGTGAGGACCAGATCCCTTGTTCCACAGGTGACTGGATGTAGATTTGGATAATACTGGTATATTTCCTGTCCTGCTGCCTGGTGACATATCTACCTGAACTTCATTCTCCCCTTGGTGTTGTGGCAGGTACTTGTGTCCCCTGGACCAATGGTTCTAGGGGATTTCAGTCTCCACATTCTTCCATATCACAGAATGCCACCCAGAAACTTTGAAATCCATACTATAAGGTGCAATGACACACAAAAACACCCTGGGATTTGTTTGCAAGGCATTCTGAGAGTAAAAACTGCTTGCTGACACATGAAGGCCAGTTTAGCAAAATAACGCCTATACTTGGGGAGCTTAATTAGTTGCCAAAAGGCACTAATGGATACATTTCAAATTGCTGGTTATGACCTCTGAAGCCCTGTGTGATTCAGGTCCTGGCTATCTGCAGGACTATCATGTCTGAGTAGAATCTGCCTGCCCTGTACCTTCTAAGCAAGAAGAAATGCTTATGACACCCTCCTGCTAGAAGGTCAGAGGGAAGGACTATGAAAGCTGGCTTTTTTTCAGATGCCCTGGACTTATCGATTACTTCCCCTCCTCAAGGTTTGGATGGCTCCCTTTGTTATCCTTCAGAAAAGAAGTGAAGGCCACACCCTTCCTCTAGGCCTTTGGAGCATAGGTGGTTTGTATAATGACTGCTATATATAGTGTTTGGTGAGCATGTTTTATTCCATGATTAAATTTTGAAGTTGTTGAATTTATTTATTAGTTTGTTTCTTTATAATATTTGATTGCTGTGAGACACAATCAAATCACAGGCAGCATACAAGTGTTAAACAAAGTTTCTGAAGCCAATTTAGTGGCCTGCTAGAACCATTGAAATGGAGCAGAGCTTATAACATAGTTGAGAAGCTGGCACAGAAAAAGAAAATTATCTTAGAAAGCTTCAATGAGCACGTCAGAGAAACACAGGTTACTGATCTTACACACTAAGCCCTCCCAAGCATAAACAATCACACGCTTAGACAGATTAGGTTAAGATAAGTAAAAGAATTTCTTACTGAGTTTATTGTTGCTTCTGTTACATCCATCTTGGTGGAAAAGATGAAGTTCCTTGTTCTTCTTTTCTTTCTAAATACTTAGTTTGCCCTAAACTCTCAGCCCTACAGCTGCCAAGAGCTGCATGGAAGAAAGGGGAATTCCAGGCCCACCACATGGTGGTGGAGGCCTGGAATTCCAGGCCCACCAGAATGGAGGAGAGCAGCAGACATCCATGCACTTGCTTCTGGTGGAGAAGAAGGAAGAGAGAAGGAGTAAGTGGGAGCGGCAACAAACAGCTTCCCCAGAGTTGCATTGTGGGACAACTTAATTTACATGTTAATTCACATGCAAATCAGGCATGCTGGATTTGCCAGAACTTCTAACAGTTTCAAAGTTACATGAAGGCAGAGTCTAGTTAAATGTTAGGGGAAATTGCTAATGACAAATGCAAGTGACCAGAAATGGTTACCAGGGAAGAACTGTAATAGTATGTGGGAATTACCTTGGGAGTATGTGGGAGTAGTATGTGGGAATTACCTTTTATGTGGGAATTATCTTGGGAGACAGGAAGGAGAGCTGCAGCCTAGACAACAGTCTGATAAACAAAATTTGAGTCTGAAGGAGGAGGGGTGGCAAAAGTATCCCAGAAGGGACCCTCCCTAGTTTTGGGGAGAGTAAAAGTGAGGGACGGGAGGGGTACTTTCAGACTTGCAAGATTCTGTTAATGTAACCTTACAGTAAAGGTAGAGCTAGTATTCATTGTCATGCTTCTTGTTTGGACTACCTTGCAAGGCTCACATCCCCTTCTCTGGGGGTGGTTGAACGGAGGCTGGATAGACATTTACTGGGCATACTTTAATTTGACTTCTAGCACTGACCAAGGATTCAATGGCCTGTGTATTTTGGTATATTCTCTTAGCATTTGGGCTAAAATCAAGTGTAGCAACCTCTTCACTTCTGTGATTCCTTTATTGCTTTGTTAGTTATTTAGGATAGAGATTCCCTCCAGGTATAAGCTGTCTCTTAAGCAGGCCTAGTAACACCATTTGGCATTGTAAGGTGCTATTGGGAGGTAAATAATTGCTGGAAATTAAAAGGGCCACTCCCAGGTATCCTTGGAGGGCTGTTGTCACTGCTACTGCCACCTAAACCTCAGGGCCTTTGCAAATTAGCCCCTGGCCCAAAGGCCCTGAGAACTGGAGTCAAGTTTGCATCTGGTACAGTAACAGTAAGCTCTTGTAAAGTTTTCCTTTTGGTATAAACCTTTATAATATTAGAAGTTTAAATCTGGCACCTCCAACATAAATATATATTTTTAAAACCTTTAAAATAGAAGATAAAAACTAATACGAAGTAATATAAAGTAAAGAAGAAAAGAGATATAGAAAGAAAGCAAAAAGTGCAAGAAAAGAAAAAAAGTTAAACGAAAATAGAAAGAAAAAAAAAGATACAAAGCAGTGGCTTCTGATAGTCTTCACAGCAGTAGTAAGTACAATTATATTTTAACCTCTCTCTCTAAAGTTACATCATAATACTCTTCTTTCTATAATCTATCCTGTCTAGTCATCAAATAACATTGATTTACATAACATGGATCACTTTTTTAAAAAGTGCAGTCATTCCACTAAGATCACCTGTGTGATAAATTTAGGTTTTGTTTACCATTAAGTAGGCCTGTTAGTTGTGAGAAGTTAGCTGTGACTTTGAAAGGTTAGGGACTGCTCATACCCATGAAGGTATTGGCTGAACCCTTTCTATCCCTTTCTGTCCAGTAATTCAAGTCATGGGCCATATATCTATTGTCAGCACCCAATGGTCTAAGTCAAGAGTTGCCATTAAGTGCATTCTTTTCCCCTAAGCAACCTGAAAAGATTTTGTTTAGAGCTGCAAAAAGCCTACTTTAAGTGACCGGAAAGGGAGGGAGCATATTCTGTTTTTTCTCATCAAAATTTTAAAATGTTTATGCACTGTGGTCCCAAAAAGTTAAGCCTCCAGATTCTTCAAGTAATTGTTTTACTCACTTCCACAATATAAACAGATAACTCCATATAAATTCTGACATTTTGTGGGGTCTCTGGGATTGCCAGTGGCCAACATTTAGTATTACCAGGCTGAGCAATTTAGTTCCAAGTTGGCTGATCTATTAGCATCCACAGAAGCAAGAGCAGCAATGTATTTTATCTTAGTTTTGCCCAACTATCTGATATAGAAAAGCAGTACAAAAGAAAAATGACTTTCTTAAGGGAGTGGGGGTGTTTCAAATCAAAATCGAAAACAGTACTGGGAAAGTGTAAATAAATATTTTCTTGTAAAAAATCCCAGCAAAAAGCTTTCCTCTCCAAAATGGTTGAGAAGTCTGCAGAGGAAAGAAATGGCAATCCTGTGCTGAATTTAAAGAGGGGGTGGATAACTTGGTGCCCTCCAGATAAACTGGACTACATATTCTCTAAGTCTCAACCCTGGAAGAGAAGGTCTTAGCTTCTGGTGGCTGTCGTCTAGAATATAGCACCAGATTTCCCAACTCTAAGAGAGAGAGTCCAAACTTCAGTGAGAGTTCAACTTTTAACTGGAATGTGTTTCCCCACTCTATGGAGTGACATCATTCTAATTATTACTGTCAAGTGCTCCCAATAATTCTAGTTTTAGAATTCTACAGAGGCTGGACTGAGAGATGGTCCTAAAAGGAGTGGATCTTAGGAATGTCTGGAGTGAGTGACCTTGTGTAATGATTGCCTATCCCAACAGACTCAGTCTTACCAGCAGTTTCTGAATAAAACTGGTTTATTGAAAAGATAGTGTGCATATACGAAGAAAGCTGAGAATAAGCAAAAGCGCGCCAAATACAAACTAAAAACCCTCGCCTCTAACCCGATCCTGCCCCTCACCCCAGCCCCGCAACCACCCCCTCCCAGCATTGGCAAGCGTCACACATCGGCCTGGGAAAGCAACCTTGAATACATGTCATAACCCAAACACACATTCCTTCAGGGCAGCACAGAGATAACACCCTGGCAGGGCTGAAATTCCCCACCCTGCAGCTGATAGACACGGATCAGAAACATGACATGCGAAACGTTACGATGTATGCAAACCATTGGAACGATGAACATGACATACTGCCCCCCTAAAGAAACTAATCAAAATTAAGGAGCAGGTTTATCAGGATAAGCAGCGTGGAAATGGGCAACCAGAATAGGGGAGTAAACATCGTGGGCGGCAACCCACTCAGGATGAGGGAAATGCTTCCAGCGAACCAGGTATTGTAAAACAGAACGACACTGTCGGGAATCAAGGATTTCTCTGACTTCAAAGTGTTGTTGACCATCAATCATGATAGGTGCAGGAGGGGGAGGTTGTGGATGCCAGTGGGTTGATTCGTTGAAAGACTTAAGGAGGCTGCAATGAAACACAGGGTGCAGACGTTTAAGATTTGCAGGCAAATCCAATTTAAAAGTAACAGGATTAATTTGAGCAACAATAGGAAAAGGACGAATAAATTTAGGTGCCAACTTTTTTGAAGGTTGTGTAGACTTGATGAATTTGGTGGAAAGATATACCTTATCACCCACTCGAAAAGATGGTGAGGAGCACCGCTTAGAATCTGCATGCCGTTTATAGGTGGCTTGGGCATCTGTAAGTGCCCGCTGTATTGTCGGCCAGGCGGCTGCCAGGCATGCAGCGCAATCAGCGGGCGACGAGGGGGGGATGCTGGCTGAGGCAGCTCCGGGATCGGGACAAAGTCACGGCCAAAAACAGTATGGAAAGGCACTTGGCCAATGCTTTGATGAACAGCATTGTTGTAGGCAACTTCAGCAAATGGTAGGAGGTCAACCCAATCATCTTGCTGATAATTTACAAAAGCACACACATATTGTTCAAGTGTAGAATTGACCGCCTTCGTATTTCCATCAGTCTCCAGATGCGACGCTGTTGACAATGCCTGCTTAGTACCCAGTAATTTCATAAATTCCCGCCAAAACTTAGACGTGAATTGTGTGCCCCTGTCCATCACCAAGTGGGCGGGGCATCCGTGAATTTTGTACAAGTGTACAATGAAGAGGCGGGCCAGCTGCTGCGCAGATGGGATGGAGGTACATGGGATGAATTGGGTTTGTTTAGAGAAAAAATCTTTTACCACCCAAATGACAGTTTTCCTTTGGCTAGGGGGTAAATCAACAATGAAGTCCATAGAGATTTCCTCCCAGGGGCGGGAAGGATTGGCCACAGGTTGTAACAAGCCCTGTGGCTTTCCCACTTTTCGTTTAGAAGCAGCACATACTGGGCAGGAACTAATATATTCTTTAATGTCGCGCCTGAGTGTTGGCCACCAGAACTGGCGCCTCATCAGATGAAGGGTCTTCCCAAACCCAAAATGCCCAGCCAATTTGTCATCATGGGATCGTGACAGAATGGTTTTGCATAAAGCCTCAGGCACATAGAGACGATCATGCTTCCATGCAAATGCCTGTTTAAAAGTGACCTCGTTGAGGTTTGCTTGCAACCAAGTGTCAGTTTTCAGTTTGGAAAGAAACTGTTGTTGCAAGTCTGAGGGAACAGGCAAGCGAGGTGAAACTGAAGCATCTGTTTGCTGCGCACGAGTTTGGCTGCGAGCCACAGCTGCCAGACTCATTTGGGGTTCTGTCCAGAGAGTTCCCACTACATCCGGCACAGCGCTGGCGTCCTGAGGCTGGCGCAATAGTGCATCAGCCAAAAAGTTTTTCCTTCCCGGAATAAATTTCAGTTTAAAGTCAAAACGACTAAAGAATTGAGCCCACCTAATTTGTTTTGGGTTGAGTTTGCAAGATGCAGTCAATGCCTCAAGGTTTTTATGATCAGTCCAAACCTCGAAAGGGTGGGCAGCCCCCTCCAATAAGTGACGCCAACTTTCCAACGCAGTTTTAACTGCAAAAGCCTCCTTTTCCCAAACGTGCCACCTCCTTTCTGTCTCTGAAAATTTACGGGAGAGGTAGGCACATGGCTTTAAGCGTCCACACTTGTCCGTTTGTAATAACAAAGCTCCAATAGAGAAGTCAGAAGCGTCCACCTGCACTACAAATGGTTTATCAGGATCAGGATGTTGTAGAATAGGTTCGGATGTAAACAGTTGTTTAAGGGTTTCAAACGCCACTTGGCATGCGGGTGTCCATTTTAGGAGCGCTCCTGGATTTTTCACCCTCCGTGTATCCCCCAAACCTTTTGTTTTAAGTAGCTCAGTGAGGGGGAGGGCTATTTCCGCAAACCACTGGATGAACGGCCTGTAAAAATTCGTGAATCCGAGGAGACTTTGTAGCTGCCTACGCGTGCATGGCGACTCCCATGCCAAGATGGCTTCAATTTTAGCGGGATCCATTTCAATTCCTTTATCGGAAATTCTATAGCCCAAATAATCAATTTGTGATTTATGAAATGCACATTTAGACAGTTTAGCATACAATTCAGCATTTCTCAGTTTGCTCAATACATGTCTGACTAGGTTAACATGTTCTTCCATAGTTTCAATATAAATCAAAACATCATCCAAATACACCAATACCCCTTTAAACAGGTGGTCATGCAAGACCTCATTGATCAGTTGCATAAAAACCCCTGGCGCTCCCGCCAATCCAAATGGTAACACTTTGTATTGAAAAGCCCCCAAAGGACAATTAAAAGCAGTTTTCCATTCATCCCCCTCCCGTATGTGAATACGGAAATACGCCTCCCTCAAGTCCAACTTAGAGAATATTTTTCCCTTTGACAGATGTGATAACATATCTTTTGTTAGGGGCAAAGGATATTTATTTAATACTGATACTGCATTGAGCCCACGGAAATCTGTACATAGTCTCAAAGTGCCATCTTTCTTTGGTCGAAACAGTACAGGTGCCCCCACTGGAGAGCTGGCTGGTTCAATGAAACCTCTAGCTAGGTTTTTGTCAATGAACTCTCATAGCGTTGCCAGCTCCTTCTGAGTCATAGAATAAATTTTAGGACTAGGCAATTTCACATTAGGAACAAATTCTATGGCACAGTCAGTTTTGCGATGGGGCGGCAGCTGGTCCGCCTCTTTTTCACCAAACACATCTGCAAAGTCCTGGTATTGCTCCAGCAGCCCGTCTAGCGGCTCGAGGACCTGCAGAGAAGTTGTTGCTGCCCATCCCACTTCGCTGTCATCCAGTTGGTCTTTATCAGGGGCTTTATAAAATCCATCTGCGAAAGTCACTGTTCTATGCACCCAGTTTATAAGGGGATTTTGTCGTACAAACCAGGGCATCCCCAAGATGACCAAAGGCCCCCCTACCAGTGCCACAATAAACGGTATTTTTTCCCAATGGCTGCCCATTTGCAATGCAACCATCCCTGTAGAGTGGGTGACTGGCTTCCCCCCTGCCGTGGTCCCATCCAACTGAGTAAAAATCATCGGCCATTTTAAAGGAAACGTGGGTAACTCCAATGCAGTTACCATGTCAGGGTGTATCAGGGACCAAGAACACCCCGAATCGATCATGGCCCATAATTCTATAGTTCTGGTGCTAGACCCCAACTTTACTCTAACGGTCAGGGTAGGAAAATTCCCACTCACCGAAACATGGTCGCGCCCATCTCCTTCTTCTTCCACCTGCCCCACGGCGCCCTTTAAAGCAGGTGGCTAGCATTTCCCGCCGGCTCCTCAAGCTCTGGTCCCCTCTCTTCTCTGAAGCAGGGGATGTCTTCGAACTCCGCCTCGGCCAGTGTGGCTTTCATCTTCCTCGGTAGGGTTGGCGATTTCCCGGCTGGTTTAGCTGGGAGATCCTCGGTTCTTCTTTTTGGGCACGCCGCCACTCGGTGTCCTTCCTTCCCACAGCGCAGACATTGCCCCTTGGCAAAGCGACGTTCTCTCTCCTCCTCCCACGAACGCTGGCTGGGTTGTCCCGAAGAGGTTGCGGCACGGGTGCTTTTGATGGTTTTACCTTGTTTCACTGCCTTGCGATGCGTGAAGGTTTCCAGAGCGTTCTCAGCACTGCCTGCTAGTTGGATCCACCCATACAAAGTTTTTGGGTCATCACGCCCCAGAGCCCATCGTAGAACCTCAGTTTCCAGCCCATCTTTAAACATCTCCACTAGGGTGGACTGGGACCACTCCTCAACTTTTCCGGCCAGTGCTTTGAATTCTGACGCGTAATCGGCCACTGACAGTGAACCTTGGGCCAGGTTCTTCAGAGCCCGTTTCGCCCTCTCCTGTGCCAAAGGGTCTTAGCGCCCACAGGAACTCCTTGAAGTCTTCCAGCTCTGGGGCCTCTGCTTGGCATAGGTGAACGTACCAATCCGCTGCTGCCCTCCCCTTTAGCTTATTGGCAATGGCATTGATTTTCCCCCGTTCAGAGCGAAAGCTCTGCTCCCAGTCCTCCATATAGCTATTAGCATTGGTAAGGAAGAAAGACAGCTTGGTGGGGTTGCCATCAAACTTCACCTGAAAGGGGGGGGGGTCTTGCCGCCTCCAGAGACTCGAATTTTCCAGTAAAGTCTAGGGTTCTCCTCCCTTTCACTGACTGTCAGAACCGGGTTCTGCTTCTTCCCCGCGGGGATGGGGGTGGTGACTCAGGGTTGGCCCTCTGGTCCCCAGCATTTTTCCGTCTCCCCTCAGCAGACCCCAACTTTCTATGGCTTTCCCTCAGCATAACTGCTAAAGATTCTAGTTTCTCCTCTAACGCCTTCATACGCGCAGGGGTGACCGCTTCTTCGGGTGCGCCGGTTACCACTACCACTGTGGGCGACAATGGAGGTCTTGGTGTCCGGACCTCTTGTGCCTCCCCTACAGCGGAGTCCTCGTCCCCGGTTCTATAGTCGGCCCCTGACGTGCCCATCGTTTCCGACGTTACCAGCTGCTCGCCAGGCTGTAGAGCCAGCTGTTCTCGGCATGCCACCCTCTCTGCACGGGAGCTCCGGGCCACCCTCACTGCCGTGGTGTCCAGCTCCTCTTGAATCCACTCGGCTTCTCGTAGTAAGGACATCGCTAGCGCTCCCTGTCACAGGTGACCTGGTTAGGGGCTAGCGGGTTAAGATTTTGATGATTCCCAGCTTTATGTAATGATTGCCTATCCCAACAGACTCAGTCTTACCAACAGTTTCTGAATAAAACTGGTTTATTGAAAAGATAGTATGCAAATATGAAGAAAGCTGAGAATAAGCAAAAGCGTGCCAAATACAAACTAAAAACCCTCACCTCTAACCCGATCCCGCCCCTCACCCCAGCCCCGCAACCACCCCCTCCCGGGCATTGGCAAGCGTCACACATCGGCCTGGGAAAGCAACCTTGAATACATGTCATAACCCAAACACACATTCCTTCAGGGCAGCACAGAGATAACGCCCTGGCAGGGCTGAAATTCCCCACCCCGCAGCTGATAGACACGGATCAGAAACATGACATGCGAAACGTTACGATGTATGCAAACCATTGGAACGATGAACATGACACCTTGAGTCTAGACCCTAGACAAAACTCATGATACTGAAGGATTGTGTGATAATCAGAAATTATTTTTACAATAAAATGCAAATGCTCCATTCTCTTAAAAAGGAAATAGTACTGCATTCAGGATCTAATCAGTGACGAGAGAGACAGAGGCAAATGTTTACAACTATTAGCTGTTTTTGCTTGTTATTCCTATGAAGCTGTTTCCATTTTTCAGCTCTTTATTCATTGCTACAATATTGACATGAGTACAGATGGTGAGCAGGAGGGGGCCCCTATCCAGGGGGGAAAACGCATGCGTAGTTTAGAGACTTTGAGTTGTCATTCAAAGAAACCCAGAACAGACCCACTTGAGTTTTGGGGTTTATCTGTCTGGGCTTTCCCATGCTTCTTCAGTTTGGTAGGATTTTCTGTCTACAATAGCAGTAAATAAAACACTAGAGACTTTCTCCTCGTCTCGGCATAGTCTTTGCTTAGTCAGGACAAATATTTTCTATTTTTTTTCTTTTAAAGTAGAGGTAAAGCAGATTCTATTATGACAAGTATGGTAAATTTGAAATGACTATTAGATATATTTTGTGTAGATGTTCCATGTGATTCAAAGGAAAAACCCAGTACTCTAGACAGTAAGATTTATTCTGTCAGGATAATTGAAATGGCACAGTCATTTCAGACTGTAGTTAATGTATGTTTTCATTTCAAATTCAAGGTTTCTAATTAAAATTTATATTTTGCTTTCTTTTGCATGGGTTTTAGTCTAGTGACAATCTTCAAATTTATAATCTATCAATTTGGGAGCTGTTCTGGTGTTTCTTCCTATTTCTTTTCATACCATAAAAAACAATGGCTCATCATCATACCTCACTTTTGGCTACCTTTGGACCACTGTGTTGCCACTGACACCAGTTGTGCCCAGAAGAAAAAAAAGGGGGGGGGGGTAATTAAGCACAATGGTAATCACCTTTTATGTTATGGCTTCTGGACTGCTGAGTATGAATCAACTCATCCCTAATCCAATTTGAAAAGTTAAATGGGTTTGTAATATCAAACCAGTTTAAATTCAAAATGGTATTGTCACATGAAATGTTAAAATGATTCAATTTGGGATGCTGATTTTATTTGGAAAAAGGTAACCCCAATAATCAAATGGCATCTATTCAATTTGAATCACACTGGCAATTTGATTAGATATTTATTTATTTTATTATTTAAATTTATATCACCGCCCATCTCCCCTGACGGGGGACTCTGGGCAGTTTACAATAAGAATGATAATAAAAACATCTAAGCCTAAGTTACAGCCTAAAAATATAAATACAATAATAAATATATAGATATATCTATTTAATTCAGAGATTCAATGGCATAGCCTTCAAACTGCACCTCGAATTTGAATCTTTGCACTGCATTTTTATGTATGTTGTTTCATGCTAGAAGCTTTGGATGGAATAGGAACTAGTACTGAACTTTACAAACTATTCTCAATGCACCAATATTCATCAACACAGCTTGAGAGGTTCTAGGATGCAAATTCAGAAAGTCAAAATAAATTTTGGCAGCTTTTTTTCCCCACAATTTAATCTTGGTCATCAGGGTTGTTTACTGTCAAGAGAACCTCCCTCCAGCTGCTTACTTAAAACATTATCCCAGTCCAGAGGTGATCTGATGTGAATAGTAACACTTTATTCATTTGGAGGAGGTATCTGAAACCCACAGGATGTCAGCCTGTTCCTGAGAGTGTAATGTGAATAAGAAATGTATTTTTCATACTGTTTATTAGGGAGAGGATAGCAGGTCAATTGCAGCTCAAAGTAGTCTTCTGAATTCTAAAGTACTACACACTTAGATCACTTAGGCATAATGCATTTTTTATTGTTGGTCGTTGGCTTTATATAAAACATCAGCTGTATTCATGATGACAAGACTCGCTTTATTGCTAGAGACATCTTATTATGTCTAACAGTAATGGGGTCAAGCCCACTTGAGCAGATTTGTTTCATTATAGACACCCAAGAGTAAGCCCCATTGAATACAATGATAGGTATATTTAGGATGCACATACGTATAGATCACAATATGCCACTTTGGAGTGAGTGGTGTTATGTAAATCACAGAAAAACGTAAAAAATAATAAACCAACGAAATTAAAGGAATGAGGTAGAGAAAAAAAGGAAGTATATGTATATTGTAGTTGCCATACACTATACCTCTCCATACCTTTTTGTCCGTACACACTATCCTTGCTTCCAACAGTCCTTATATTGATTCACACATTGTGTTCTGTCTTTTAAACTTCTCAGCTCTTTTTGAGGATTTCATCAATGCCCCCTTAGGTATGAATATACAGCCTTATGTATGAATATACATGTACATGTATATTCATGCCCCAACCAACCATTTACTGTCACCAAGCATTCCTTGTGCATTTATCCATAAATACATAGAGATTCAGAGGGTCATCATACATTCTTGCTTTCTCAGTTTTAAACATTTGCTAAGCATCCCATTTATTTTTATGCATGCTTTGTTTCCAACATATATTGCTCTTACTCCATTCAGCAAACAAACTTCAATTCCATATTCAAGTAAAACATTGAATAATTCAAATCTATTTACTTTATCATGCTCTTTTGCAGTAAATGTTCCTTCTCCCATTCATACATTTCTCAGTGACCTGCTGAAGAGCAAAAATCTGGTCTGCAAACTCCATACCAAATGCAAAGTCACACTCCACTTCTCATATTTCACTCATTGTCACATCATCTACCCTTTCAGTGAGAATGTTACCCAAAACTTTGAGGAAACTCTTAACAAACAAATCCCCTTGTAGTTTTTGCATTCACTCTTGCTACTGTTCCCTTTATATAGGGGAACAATAACAGAGGCATTCTTCACATATACATTAAACAAAGTGTACAATCACTCCATCAGTCAACTGTAATTTAACATTTCTCCAGTTACACCATCTACACCTACAGCCTTACCATTTTCAACATTCTCACAGGATCAATTACTTCCTTTTTAATTAATTATTTCTAGAGAAGTAACAGTTATTACATTCATGTCAATTCCACTTTTCAGCATATGACTATCATTTCCATGCCAATGTTGGAAGTATCTTTAGCCTTTTAAACCCATTTTCAACTATGCTTTCCAATATATATACAAATTATGTAATATTTTGATCCTCATTTTTGGTAGCAATCATTCTCCTATGCATTTTTTTCTCAGCTTCTTCCATTAAGTATCCTTCTTCATATTTCCCATTAATGTAATTCTGCACAGTTCTATGTAGAACTGTCTGTAACATAATTCTTTTCTCTCTGTTCCAGGCAAATTCGACATCTTTTTTTTCTTACATCCATTTTCCATTCATTCTCTTAAGATATTAATTTATCTTCTAGTTATGCATATTCTTAATCCACATATTCAAAGAAACTAAATCTTTTTCTAAGCAGATGCTCATCAAATAGTCATCATCATTATTTATTCTTGGTCTTCAAATGACAAGTCATTTTTTTTCTATTTGTTTATCTCATTTTCATCCATCCATTCATGTCATCTAACATATTTTTTTATCCTGATGTTTGAACTCATATTGTTTCCCAGTTTTTTCCAAAACTCACTCTGGTTCTTCCATGACCACATTTCAATAGAATGTAGAATGCAACTATTACTAACCTATGAATTCCTACTTTCATACATGCCCACTACAGTCTAAATGACACCAGTTCATATTTTTATATACAGTACATTTAGCCCTTTTATTCATAGTTAATCCCATACTTTCTCCTCTCTATCTGTATGCATCAACTTTATTCCATAAAATAAGAACAATTTAATTCAGAAGATCTATTACAGCCTTCCCCTTTCTTTTAGTTTGATAGACATAGCACATATCCATTTTATTTCATTTGGTAATTCACGCTTTTTTACTTCTGTTATATTCCAAGTCAGTCACCAGATGGACCCATAGATATTGACCTCTACCACCCATCATGGCTTTGGTCAATTAAGGCTTTCACTAAATAGAGTAATGCTGGTTCTTTTAGTATATTTGTCTGTTAGGTCACAAGCCAGTCCAGTTTATCCCAACCATGAGAGGATTTCTAATCTAGACATTATTTTACATGTCAGCATATTGTAGTCTGCTTCTGGACAGATAGGAGGTACATGCAGTGTTCTGGCACATATTCAGGAGATCTATATTTAGGACTTCAGATATATTTAAGCTTGCAACCAGATTCTTTATGAGAGTATTGCTATTATTTATAGTGTTGTGTCTCAGTGATGTTTGTATGGGAGAGGAAATTTTTTTTAGAATTTATTGCCTGTATTTCTTCTACTTCCCAGTTGAACAAAAATACTTTTTGGTATCTCTATGAGATCCTGCAGTGTCAATAGATGCGATTTCAAAGGTCTATGCAATGGATCAAGGAGCATTAAAGTCAATCAAAAATACCAAACCAATGAATTCAATAGGAGTCTTCTCAAAACACTGAATGCACTTAAGAACTGTTGAATTCTTTAGTGCATTCAATCTAATCTAATCTAATCAATTAGTTTTACATATTTTAATCAAAATGGCATCTTGCCTTTGATTTGTTATTTAATAAATTCAGGAATTATTTTTAGATGAACTGTCTGAACTTATTAAAGTTACTGATCTGATGTTTGATTAAAAATTCAAGTGTAATATTATTTCTTTTTTAAAAAAAGGCTTGTATCAAAGTTACAAAAAATAATAGTTTGAAATTTAAGATTAAAAATATACAATAAATGTTTGCCAATTTTCTAGCTGCAAGAACAAAAAAACATTGATTTTTATGAGAGAAATTGATCTGAAACATTATTCCCAGTCTCTTGCCATTGAGTACTAATAATTTGCCAGAAATCAGCCTTTTACCCAGGCAAGCTCAATTTTATATTTCTAGATAGTGATTATTCCAAAATCTCAGTAAATTAAAAATAACTCATTCTGCTAAATCTGGACTTCAAGAATCATGAAAGTTATTTCTTCCACTGAATTTGTAGAGTTAAAAAAGAATAAATGTTATTAATAAGCTAAACAGTTAACCCAAAGGTGATTTATGTGGAATGAACAATAATCTCATGTGCCATTATGGCCTCTGGTATAAATCAAGGCCTTCCTCTTGTTAGCATCAATTCAGACAATTAGTTTATTTCCTAAAGTTTGGGTGTTTCCAAACAGATTTTTGACACTTCCTTTTACTATTGCTGGGTCTCAAAAGTATCTGAAAATCTTCTAGATTTCAAAAGCAGTTTATGTGGCAGTAGATTGTAGATATTACTTGACAAATTGGAATTTGGCAACTATATTTGCATCACATCTAAAATCCTCTCTTCAAAACTCCTGTAGAAACAAAGCTGTATAATAGAAGCACTTAAAAAACTTCCTCTTAACTCTGAGAGATGAAAATGATATTAAACATAATTACAAAATGATTATGAAGTCTACCAAGTTTTATGGAGTACATAAAATGAATAATTCACAACATTAAAGAGAAATAAACAAAAGTGGTATTTACTTTGAAAATGTGTCTGGCCATATTCTTTGTAATGTAAGATATCAAATAATTTGCTCTGTATCTCTAATTGGGGAAAAGAGAGCAACTGTTATCTGTAAAAGTGTGACAGTCAACCAAGTATGGTGATGTGGAATGCTGCTATGCAGAATGCCAGTGCCTTACCACACTTTTGGAGAATATTCTATTATTTTCCCCTATTTCACCCCAATTGTCTTCTGTTCTTTAACCAATGAGCATGCTTAGTCCACAATCAGCAATTTTTAGGTTTCAGGGCCTCCTCTCCCCCCTTTTCTGCTTTAGATCTTGTGTTCTTCAAGACTTCTTTAGATCTTGTGTTCTTCAAGTATTTTGGAATACTTTCTCCTCCTGCCTTGGTATTTTGACAAAATAGACACATATTTGGAGAAAAAGGTTATGACTGCATACCCAGTGCATCTAGATTATTACGGTAGAGAGGATTTGTTAGTTTGTTGGTTGCAACTCCTGGAGCTTCTCAAGGTCAAACACCAAAACACTTTCTAACAGTGACTTGTTTTTCTATAGTTTGGGGACAAAACAACAGGATTGTACATGCTGCAAAAATGATTTGGAAGAAGTACAAAATCACAGCATCTTTTAAAGTAGCTGGACTTTTTGCAGACTTTTACACATATCTGTGTGTATAGGGACGCGGTGGCGCTGCGGGTTAAACCGCTGAGCTGTCGATCGGAAGGTCGGCGGTTCGAAACTGCGCGGCGGGGTGAGCTCCCATTGTTAATCCCAGCTCCTGCACACCAAGCAGTTCGAAAACATGCAAATGTGAGTAGATTAATTGGTACCGCTTCGACAGGAAGGTAACGGCGTTCCGTGAGTCATGCTGGCCACATGACCCGGAAGTGTCTATGACAACGCCGGCTCCAAGGCTTAGAAACGGAGATGAGCACCGCCCCCTAGAGTCGGACTCGACTGGACTTTACGTCAAGGGAAACCTTTACCTTTACCTTTACACATATCTGGGGGGGAAATGATGCTGCTGCTTTAAAAATATCTACTCATTAAAGTTAATGCAACTCTTTGATGAATAGGCAACCTGCATTAGGTAAGGCAAGAAAGCCCCTTCTCCTGCCACATTCACCCTGTGTCAGCCTCACTAGGTAGACCAGACTGGGAAATCAACTCCACAGGAAGGCTAAAACTACCTTTATTGAGGTTGGCTATAAAAACAGAATCTTGCAAATCTGATTGTGTTGTACCTCCCATCCCCCCCACCCTCCTTATACCCCAGTGAATTAGGGAGGTGTCTGCCTGAACTGCTGCCAAATGTTACCTCATTGCTCTGGACTTAAAAAATGTTTCAGCCCTATTGCCTAGGCAAAGGTTCCTGCATATCTCCATCAAGGTCATCTTGTTTATTCTCTACAACCTTCTACAAATGCCTTACCGGCAAACACAGAGGGAAGAAGAGTTTTATCCCCAGCCCTCCCTTGGTAGTAACAGGGGGCTTATCCACAGACCCTTCTTTTGCCTAGAAAAAACATTTAGTTGTTTTGGATTCCTAGCCTGAATAAGGGAAGGTGGAAAGGATAGGCTTCCCTTGACACGTTCCAAAGGAGTTTCCCCCAGTTCCCCTCTTTCTGGCTAAAAAGTCTTGGTCTTGAGACAGGGAAAATGACTGGGGGAGATGTGAGAGAAACAGAATAGTTCTCTACAAAAGAACAGGGCAGTCTCAGAATGGGGAAGCTCTAAGAGCATCTAGGAAATGGAGAGGGAGAAATCTGGAGGAGTCTTGTGGGCACCGTGGTCTATGGAGAGGGGAAAAACACCCAGAGTCTATGTTAAAGAATTCCAAACTGATTGGTCTAGAGAATGGAGGTGAGAGAGGGTACTCCAGATCAAGATCCCGGAAGCTCTGGACAGACAGAGGAGTGAGGCTGAATGGCTCCTAGCCCTCCTTTGCTTCTAATTCAAAGTTACACATCTATAGGAAGCAAGGCTTATCTTTTAATCACTTAAATTGCAGATTAACATCACTGGGGTTTTATGCTTGGTAGTTCTGGGGATCTATCTCCGTTCTTGCCTCTGGCATTGTGATTCTTCTAGTAACTTTGGTATCTTAAATTTATTGTATTTGTGCAAAGCACAGCTCTTGTACTTTGGTTCCATCTTAAGCTCTCTGAGCCTCAGATTTCACCCACTGCAAATCTGTTCCCAGATTCTCCACAGAGTTTTATGGGAGACTGATGTTTAAGTCAGTGTTTGTGATCCGATCAATGCCATGCTCCTTACCGTCCCCCTGAGATGCATCTGGCCCCTACTCTCACCATGTTCGAAAGAGCCCTGGAAATGTGGATCTTTCTCCAGGCCTTGGGTTACACTGAATGGCAGATCCAGTGTGTTTGACAGATTTGTAATGGTTCGTTCTTCCTCCAGATGTCTCAATTTTAATTGTATTCTATTATTCCTTTTTACTGTCCGCTGCCCAGAGTCATTGTAGGGTGGGTAGCTTTATAAATTTAAATAAGTAAATAAATTTCATCCACTCATATGTGATTGTGCATGTGATCACTTAAAATTAGAAGGAGGTTGTACCTTTTCCTTCTTGATCTTAATCTATACTTTTGTGATGGGCAGAAGGGATACCCTGAGGAACAGGAGCAAGAGCCGCCACCAAGACCACAGTCAGATAAAAGAAATCTGAGTCGCACATGCCTCAAAGCTACAAGGGCAGGGAAGTGATGCTACAGAGATAGCAGTGTCCAGTTTATGGGCACGTAAGTGCTCCGGCAAGGAGATGCTCTAGCTCTCTTATAAGCCGGCGTTACGAGAAGGAAGCTAGATCGTGGGATTCTCCTTCCCTGCAAGATGGCTGGTGGCAGTAGAAGTACTACAGAGCAGCTATGCCATGGCAAGAAGGGCAGGGCAGAGGCTGGGCAGTGCCAGAAGCCTTGTGGGAGGAAGGGGTGGGACCACCTCCCACCTTCACCAGTGTGGGTGCAGCCAGGCAGGCCAGCCCCTTCCCTCCCTCCCTCTGCTTCTGCAGACTCTTTTCTCAGGCTTCTTCAGTGAACACCAAAGTGCTGGGCTTATACTTGCCCAAGGTCCAAACCACTTCTGAATCATTGTTGTCCCATGCACTGCTCTCCAGAATAATAAATAAACTGCATGCAGCAATTCTTTGATACTTCAGAACTTAACAAGTGAAAGAGGGCATAGCCCTTAGTCTTTTGTTAATGTGATAGCATGACTTCCATGCCCCCATACCACTCAATGGCTCCAAAAATTGAGAAAAAATGTGGCTTCTAGCCATTAATAGGTTGCTCTTCCCCTTCTGTATGATACAGAATTCATCTTTTCATCTTGCATTAATGTTATCTGCCTCTACGTTTTCCCAAGTGAGAGGAGATTGTAACTGGAAGCTGATAGTGCTAAAACACTTTTTTTTTCAAGTTTCAAATAAGCTTTTCAAGGAATTGTATTCTCTTTCTATTATTTTGTCATTATCCTTAACATCTTAGAACTAATTACATTAATCTTCTTAAAAGGATAACTTATAAAAGATAAAGTGATACACTGTATGGGTTGGAAGAGATCTTAGACATAATCTTTTCCAGCCCTGTGCCCACTGCAAGAATCCATTACAGCTATTACATCTAGGAAATAAAAATACAGTTCACACATACAAAATAGGGGACTCATGGCTTAGAGGCACTACACTGGAGTAGGACTTGGATGTGGTCATTGACCAAAAGCTGAATATGAGCCAGCAGTGTGAGAAAGGGCTCCATTCAAAGAAGCATTATATCAAAGACATGTGAAATCCTCATTCCCGCTATTCTGCACTGGTGAGGCCACACCTGGAATACTGTGTACAATTATGGCCACCACATTTCCAGAAGGATATTGACAGATTACAGTAGGTTCAGAGGAGGATGACAAAGATGATATAGGGAGTTGAAGACCTACTCTGTGAGGACAGGCTGAGGGAATTTCAGCAGTTCAATCTGGAAGACTGAAAAGATACATGATCTCAGGGTTTAGCTACATAAAAAAGATACTTTAGGGAAGATGGTCAGGAACTATTTTCCACTGCCACCAAAACTAGGACCATAAATAATGGGTATAAATTGCAGCAACCTAAATTTCAGTTAAATATAAAGAAAGATTTCCTGATGGTAAGGTCTGTACAAATATTTTTTTCTGATAGTTTGGGGGCTGGGTAATCCTAATCCCTAGCTTTACTTATGAACATTATGGGTTCTTCATTACTGGAGGTTTTTAAGAAAAAGATGAACAGACACCACTTGATGGTGTAATTGGATTTCCTACACATTGCAGAGGGTTGAACTATATGATCCTTTCAACTACACCATTCTATACTGGCATGTTTTACTTTATACAATTTTTAAAATTGGATTCTGAAAATTGGGTTTCAAGATCACTTCAAGAGGAAAAGATAGCCCATAAAGCAGGTGTTCAGTTTAGGGCAGTATTTTCAGCAGTAGGCATTAATAAACCAATTGTGTTGACCATTTAAAAAAAACAGAATACACAGTTGCCATGACTGCTCACCCAACAGAATCCAGACCATGTTTATTCAGAAGGTTCACTCTGAATTCCATGAGATTTTCTTCGTAGCCACACACTGTTATGCATGCTTTCTTAGACCTAGCTCTCACTATAGGCGTCCTTCTAAATAAGCATATGTATGAGTCAATCTTCAGGCTCTGAAGTGTTATAAAATTTCACATCAGTTATTAAATCTGTGATTGGAAGACTTCCCTGGACTACAAACAGTAAGGAACAGGATAGCAGGGTAGAATGAGAATGATGCAAATGGCAGAGAGCAGCTCCTTGTCTTACAGGAAATTAAAGTCATAGCAACTCTGCATTGCCTGGTCTCAAGAACCTCTTGTAGATTATCTCTCGCTGCAGGAATCACTTTGCCTTCACTTCGAGGCAGAGAAAGCATTGAACAGTTTTTATGGGGCAATTTCAAGACAGAACTTTGAGGTGAGAAAACATTTAAGCATTACTCTCCTCCTGGTCATTTCTCTTAAGCAAAAGTCATACACTTAAAATTTCCACATTAGCCCAGGAAAAAACAGGCTTTGATCCCACTTGTTTTCTTGTAATATCTAGTTTCGGCTTTAGAATATCCCAAAGAGCCTACTGGATTCATCTAGAGCAGTGATGGGGACTACATGGCCATCCAAATGTTGCACTGGACTATCTAGCATTCTTTACAACTAGTTATGCTAGGTAGAACTGCTGAGATTTGAAGTTTAGCAGTACTGGGTTGATGTGATTCCCCATTCCATATCTAGAGATGGAGAGACTAAATATGCCTCCAGGTGGTGTGCATGCATGTACCTGTTATAGCTTTCTCCAGTTAGTGTCTTTCAGGGAGGTTGGGACTACAACTCCCAGCATTCCCCCTCAGGCTATATAATGTAATGCTCACAGGGAGTTCCTGGAATCCAACTCCAGTACATTAGACGGGTGCCAGGGAAGGCTGATCTAATAAATCATGATCAGAGAATGCAGGTGCCAAATACTTACTCTAACTTGCAGAAATATACCGATTTTTCATAACAGCTCTCAGGCAGGAGAACGACTTAACCTCTTTATCTGTCTCTTCCAAGCCTTTTTTATTGTTATTTTTTATTTAGTCAATTTATAGACTGACTATAATCACAATAGCAACTCTAGGTGGTTAACAGAGCATGAACAATTAGGATTAGAACAAAACAACAAGGCAAGAAAAATCAGATGACGGTAAGATTGCTAAAACCTATATTGGGGAAAGAACAAGCCAGCTACATATCATACCGTATACTGTAAATCAAATTACTTGCTTTATCTGGAATCTTTTTAACTTCACATAGCAATGCCAAGCTACCTGTTTAATTTACATCTACAGTGTCGACCAATGCCTTTCATGTTTGGTTTTGAAGTGAATATTGTAGATAGCATTATGTTGAACATTTCAAATGCTAAAACATGGATAGAAAATTGGCCCCTTGAGAATAATCACTAAAACATATTTATATATAATTATTCAACCCAGGTATTTAATTTCTCAGTTGTACTAAATTAGATCAGGATCTTGAAACTGAAGGGGAATAAAACATTTAAAAATGAGAGGGAAGCCTCTGCAGACATTACTGTGAAAATTAAAGTAGATGCCACTCTTTCTGAGCCTTTAGAAAATTCCCATGGTTATATGTATTTCAGGAACAAATGTAGATAATGCTTTACCAAAAAAGGGGACACTAATGATTTGCAAATACTGCAAGTCATTAGTCACCCATTGTCATTTTTACATAGTGCTTTGCAGGTATCCAGGAATTTCAATTAACTGCACTTACTGAAAGGCATCTTGCACTTACAGAGAGCACAGGACTCTCTTTTTCTCCATAGGAAATTTCTGAGAGTGGGACTGAAGGTAGCTATGACCAATAGCTCAATCAATGGCTTACAAGGAGATTGGAACAAAAGAAATGTTAAAGACAAGCAGGAAACTGTAAGGAGAAAAAGTTAGCCAACATCACCCCTAGTTGGAAAAAAAGATGTTATTGGTTTGAAAAGCAGGGTACAAAACAATGCATAAAAGATAGATTGAGAGGTGTCTGCTAGCTATTCTTTGAAAATATGAAATATGCTCTTAGATGTGTAATATATCAAAATCCAAAAGCTGAAATATCAGAAAGAGGCAAAAACAGTGTAAATGCTAGTTTCATCTAACCATACTATATTATACAAACTCTAGTATATATTCTATCCATACTCATTTAGAAGTAAATTGTTTACATTCAAATGCTAAAAATAATGCTGTATCAAAAGCTACCTTTTTAATAAATTGTTTTATTAAATCAACAGAAGATTTATAAAGTTCCAAAAGGAAAAAGAAGCAAATACTAATTAAATAACATACAATTGTAAACATTTGAAGAATACAGCTCAGCTTTCAAACAACACGTTAAATGTTGACCACATAGAATCATGCTGTCCAGTCTTTCCATTACATTGACAAAATGCCAGTTCAAAGACTGAGAGAGTACAGATTTCATCAAGCCAACTTTTAGTATTTGATGTTCCAAGAACATAATAATCTTTTTTGTCACAATCCAGTTATGATATATTCAAAGTTATTTATAAATATACTGTCCTAACAGTAAGACACACGCTGAGACGAGGAGTAGTTCTTTAATGTTTATTACTGCTACATTAGACAGAAAATCCTAACAAACTGAAGAAGCATGGGAAAAACCCAGACAGATAAACCCCAAAAGTCAAGGTGGGTCTGATCTGTGTCTCTTTGAATGGCTGCTTAATTCCTCAGTACTACGCATGCATTTTCCCCCCTGGATAGAGGCCCCTTCCTGCTCGCCCTCAGTACTCATGACATCACCCTCCCCTCCAGATTCACATTCCATGTCAGCCCCCTCCCTTCCAGAGGCTTGATAAGAGTCTACGTCTCCTTCTAAGGTCCCATGGGAACTGGGCAACGATGGAAAGTCTTCAAAGGAAAACTCCTCCAAGGACGAATCAGTACTGCTCTCCAGGTCTGATAACGCTTCTGGCCCAGGTGGCCGCTGCTGGAAAACAGCTAGATAATTAGAAGAGTCGTCCCCCCTCCCCCCTGGGAAATGCACGCCTGAGGTGGAGGGCTTTGCCCCCCCTCCTCTGTAACTGGAGTCAAGGCTTCAGGCAGGGCTGGAAGGTGCAAACTTACGAATTCCTCTGCCTGCTCAGTCAAGTGAGGAATCTCTGGTAGAGTGCAAGGCTTGGATTTGTGAGGGAAAAGCTAATGAAATCAATGAACCAGTGCTGGAGCATGTACATCTCTGGCATTCTCCCACGTGCACTCTTCCTCAGGGTACCCTTTCCAGTGTATGAAATATTGGATGCCCCTTCCCCTCCTCCTAGAGTCCAGAATGTCCTCAACTTCGTATTCCTCCTCCCCCTCCACAATTACTGGAGGTGGGGGGGGGCAGTTGCGATCGTAAGGCACTTGGGGGAGGGTCCTTGGCTAGCAATGATCTGTGAAACACTGGATGGACTTTCATGGATGCTGGTAGCTGTAAACGATAAGCCACTGGATTTATCTGCTTGTACCAGAGTGAAAGGGCCCACAGACTTAGAGTCCAACTTCTTGGAGGGCCTGGTAGAGGTCAAAAATTTGGTGGAGAGCCACACTTTGTCTCCTACCACAATTGCTGGCCCCTCTTGTCTGTGAGCATCTGCAGCTCTCTTGTAAGCACTCTTTGCCCTGTTCAGCTGCTCCTTTAACAACTCCTGTGCGGCTTGTTGCTCTTTAAGAAAATCAGCCACGGCTGAAACAGTTCCCTGCTGGGAGGAGGTGGGCAACACCTGAGGGTTAACCCCGTAGAGTGCCTGGAAAGGGGACATCTTGGTCGAGGATTGCACAGAGTTGTTCTAAGTAAATTCTGCCATGGGGAGCAGGGCTGGCCAATTGTCTTGCTGATAAGTGGTGTAACACCTGAGATACTGCTGTAACCATTGGTTAATTTTCTCGGCTTGCCCATTACTAGCAGGATGATGCGATGATGACAGGTGGATCTGGACCCCTAATGACTGGAAAAGGGCCCTCCAGAACCTGGAAGTGAACTGTGGGCCTCTGTCACTCACCAAGTGCTTTATCATGCCCCTATACCTAAAAACATGGTCCATAAACAACTGCGCTGTGGCTTGTGCAGATGGGAGGCCCTTGCAAGGAATAAAATGCGCCATTTTTGTGAAAAGGTCCACCACCACTAATATGGAAGTCAGCCCCTGGACCGGGGGTAAATCAGTGATGAAATCCATGGAGATTGTATCCCAAGGCTGGCTGGAGGTGTGTAGGGGTTGCAAGAGTCCTGTGGGCCTCCCTGGGAGAGGCTTGGCTCATCTGCAGGTGTGACAAGAAGCAATGTAACCCTTTATATCTGCAGTCATCTTAGGCCACCAGTAGTCTCTCAGAGCTCTATGGAGAGTTTTGAAAACACCTCCGTGGCCTGCCGTTTGATGGTCATGGCAAAGTCTCAGTACTTCTTCCCTCAATGAGGGGGAAATGTATAATCGCCCGCTATGCCAGAGGATTCCTGCTTCCACATTAAATGGGGAGGCAGTGTCTTGCAGGCCCCTCTGGAGGTCATCCATCCTGGCCCTGGCATATGGGTCCTGTTGCTGCTGAGCTCTGACTCTTGTAAATAGGTCCTCTGCTTGTCTGCCTGCTGCTAAAATCTCTGTCTGGTTCCCCCTCATAGACTGATCAAAGTTGTGAGGTTGCAATATAGTAGCCTGTACCTCCTGGTGAGTGGTGGGGGTTGCCTGAAAGGATCGAGACAGGGCATCTGCCAAGCAGTTTTGTGCCCCGGGCACATAAGAAATAACAAAATTGAAATGGGAGAAAAACTGGCTCCATCTGATTTGGCGTGGGGTGAGGGATCTGGTGTTTTGTAGAAGCTGTAAATTCTTGTGATCGGTGCAAACTTTCACAGGAAAGGCTGCACCTTCTAGCCAGTGCCTCCACTCTTGAAATGCTGCTTTAATTACCAGCAACTCCTTGTTAAAAACATCATAGTTTCTCTCTGCTGGTGAGAGCATGCGTGAAAAAAAGGCACACGGAAGCAATGTATTCTCGGTTTTGTTTGTATATTACAATAACACTGCCCCAATGGCAATATCGGAAGCATCTGAATGCATTATGAATTGCTTCGTGGGATCAGGGTGTCTTAACAGCGGCTGGGATGCAAAGAGTTGCTTAAATTCTTGGAAGGCTGCTTGCTGTCTCTCCCCCCAAATGAATTTTGATCCTTTCTTCAAAAGCTGTGTGAGGGGTCTATCCCTGTCACTAAAATTCTTTATGAACTGCCTGTAAAAATTGCAGTACCCTAGGAACCTTTGTACATCTTTCACATTTCGTGGGGGGGGGGGGGTGCCAAAAGAGAATTGCCTGGACCTTAGAAGGATCCATGGATATGCCTTCTGTTGATACTTTATAGCCCAGGAAATGTAATTCAGTTAAATTGAAGGCACATTTCTCTAGCTTGGCGAGCAGCTTGTTCTCTGTCAGTCTTTGTAAGACATTACGTACATGGGTTACATGAGTTGTAGCATCCTCAGAGAAAATTAATATGCCATCTAGATAAGTGACCAGATACTTATCTAGTAAATCAGAGAAATTTTGATTCATAAATCGGGAAAATATGGCTCCTGCATTAGACAAGCCAAAGGGCAAAACAAGGTACTCAAATTTACCAAACCTGGTATCGAAGGCAGTCAGATATTCATGCCCCTCTTTCATCTAGATCAGATTGAACGCATTCCTGAGATCCAACCTGGTAAAAATACGTGCTTTCTGTAAGCGATCTAGCAGATCAGATATTAGGGGCAGTGGATAAGTTTCTTTTTTTGTGAGTTTATTTAAAAAATTGAAATCATGGACCACTCTCATGGGTGCCTCCTGGTTTGCCGGTGCCAACGGGTCAGGCTTCTTTGGTACGAAGAAGGTAGGAGCAGACGCTGGGGAAGTAGATGGTCAGATGAACCCCTTTTGGAGATTAGAGTCCAAGTAATCCTTTAAGGTGGCTAGTACCTTGGGAGACATGGGATATTGTTTCCTTGCTGGAATCCTGGCTCCTGGTATCAACTCAATGGTGCAATCACAGTCCCTATGGGGAGGTAGTGCTGTGGCCTCTTGTTCGCTGAAAACGTCTGCAAAATCTGCATACTTGGCTGGCAACTGGACTCCCCCTGCTACCGTGACTGCGTTGGTTGCTGGAGAGCGTGGAGCGGCTTGAATCTTGTGGTGCTGGCATTCCTTAGCTGGGAAGGAGATTGCTCCTGTAGTCCAGTTCAGCAACGGGTTGTGGATCCTCAGCCAAGGCGTGCCTAGGATTACCAGCACATTTAGCGATGCAGTAACATAAAGCTGGATCCACTCAGTGTGGTCTCCCGTTGTCAGTTGCACCGGTTCTGTGAGCCTTCTAATTGGCCCTGCCTTGAGGGGCTGGCCGTCAATGGTCTCCACTTCTATGGGGCATGGCAATTCTCTGGTCGGGATGTTGAATTCTTGTACAGTCTGCACATCAATAAAATTGGTTGAGGCTCCGGAATCCACAATGGCCTCTAGCTTGACCTGGTGCTCTGGGCTGACGTGCATGATTACGGGTAAGTAGTAAAAGGCTTGCCTGGAATCCTCGGAATGAGCCCTTCTTAATTGATTGATGGTCTCCCTGCTGAGCTCTGTGGAGGGAGACTGATGGAGTTTCCCTGGTTGGAAGCAGAGGCGGAGATGGCTCTTGTTTCAGCTGCTTGCCCTGGGGCTCTTACTGAAGTTGCTTGGCTTCTCGCTGGGCAAGCTCTCACCATGTGCCCCTGGGCTCTGCAGTAGAAACAGAGGGCTCTCTCTCTCCTTCTCTGCCTCTCAGCCTCGGAAATAAGCCTCCTGCTCGCCCCTATCTGCATCAGCTCCTCTGGTCCTGAGTGAGGAGATGCTACGGAGAGAGCTGGAAATCCTGGAAGGATCCTGAGGTCCCTGCCTCTCCCCGGCTGCATCTGTCTGAGCTCTTCTAGCCTGGCATCTATGACCACAGACAACTGATATAAAGCTTCTAGGTTAGCTGGTGTTCCCTGGCGCACTAATTCATTCTTAATTTCTTCATCCAGCCCCTGTTTGAATTGGTCTTTTAATGCACTCTCATTCCAGCCCAGATCTCCTGCTAACAACTTGAAATCAGCAATGTAGATTCCCACCTTCTTGTTACCTTGCTTGAGCTTCCGAATTTCCCGGCTGGCAGTGACCTCTCTGATCGGGTCGTCAAAGTGTGCTCGGAACCCTGCCAAAAAGTTCTGGTAGTCGTTGAGAATTGGGTCATTGTTCTCCACCATGGGAATAGCCCATTTGGCTGCTGGTCCCTTTAGCAGACTTAGGATGAAGGTGGCTCTGGTTCTGTCTGTGGGGAACTCTGCCAGTCTGCTGTCGAAAAACATTGTACACTGTGTGAGAAAGGTTCTCAACTGTCCTGCTTCTCCTCCAATCTTCTCTGGTAGACTGCCCTGGATCTCAAGACTACTGGCGGAGCTGCTGCTGCTGCTGGCACCGGTTGTGGGTTAATCGGAGCTGGTTGTTGTAACTGCTGTAGCATGGCAGCTTGTAATGTGTTGACCTGTAGATCTACCTGTTGTTGGTGTTGTTGCAGGGCTGCTGCCAATTGTTGGATGGCGAGCCAAATTTCTTGGTTTTCTGAAGACATTTTCCAAATGTCTCTCCTTTAATTTCTTTGTTCCTCCCTCTTTCGATGGGAGTAGGAGTTTGTTAGGATTGATGTCCTAACAGTGAGATGCACGCTGAGATGAGGAGTAGTTCTCTAATGTTTATTACTGCTACATAAACAGAATTCTAACAAACTGAATAAGTGTGGGAAAAACCCAGACATATAAACCCCAAAGGCTAAGGCGGGCCTGATCTGTGTCTCTTTGAATGGCTGCTTAATTCCTCAGTACTATGCATGCGCTTTACAACCTGGATGGGAGCCCCCTGCTCGCCATCCTTACCCATGACATATACAAATTGCAAATGTTAGGAGCATTAAATATTAATTTGGTTGATCCTCAATTCCTTAATCAAGAGCTGATTAACAATAGTAAATATATTCAGTAAATTTGGGAGAACCAGATGATGTGACCAAATCATATGTATTGATGAACCTTCATATTTATTGCAACTCCAACATAAAAAGGTATAACAGATAACCAATCTTTTAAAAATGTGATTAGTCTTGCCTTAAAATTGAAAGAAGCATATTTAACCATTTTTTTTTACAATACGATGCCACTGATTATTAGAATTGGATATTCCACTTATTTATTATAGATTTCTTGTAGATTATATTTCCCTTTCTTAGATTCCTCAACTGTTGATAAATCTGTATTACTGGTTTGGCGTCTAAGGAAATATACTTAAAATTGTAAGAGTTTTTGAGACTGCCAATGCATCAGGTCCGCACTGAGAACATAAACAAAAATTAAATTCAATCTATTGCCATTAAGCAGTTTTTGGCAGGTTATATTCTTTCTTCAGCCTTCAAAAGTCTTGAAGGTACTATTCCCCCAGGCATTTGGGCCAGCCAGGTAAGCTTGGTTGGTGATATGGCTTTTTGCTTAAGGGGTTACTGTTTAACTGGGGCATCATGGACTTAAATCATTTTTTATTGCTTTATGAAGTTAGATGGCATTGAATACAATGTGAATTCAAGTTTCACTGACATGCATCAGATTTCTTCTAGTCCAATTACTCACAGAGTTTGTGACTGCAGTTGTGTTCAGGCAGAGGTTAGACAACTGTCACCCTAGAATACATGAATTTGGATCTCTGAACTGAACAGGGTGGTTGGATTAGAGGGTCCAAAGGATCCTTCCAACTTTATGATTCTATTATTCTATGATCCCATATCTGTATGTATTGGAATGTTGGCATTTGATTGTTTTTGCAAGGACCAAGCCACTATGTTACTATGGTAACAAATCACTCTGGCAGGGTGAACAGGTCAAACTTAAGTATCCTCAGTTTGGGTGTGAAAAGAATGACCATATAAGGAAATTGCCTGGAAGGAATTTGCCTGGGTTTGTTAGTTTCAGTTTCCTTTCTATCTGCCTCTCCTTCCAGTCCTCTCTGAGCGTGTGTGAATGCATAAGCTTGCAAATATGTTTATGTAAGAAGCTTTCTGTAAATACAGTTATTTTTATAGAAATGCCTGGTGTGTGTTTTTTCTGATCTCTTGGGCCAAACTATCATGAGCACTGATGGTGAGCAGGAGGGGGCCCCTATCCAGGGGGGGGGGGGGACGCATGTGTAGTAGCGAGAATTTGAGCAGCCATTCAAAGAGACACCAATCAGACCCGCCTTGACTTTTGGGGTTCATCTGTATTGTTTTTATCATGCTTCTTCAGTCTGTTAGGATTTTCTGTCTAATGTAGCGGTAATAAACACTGGAGACCTACTCCTCATCTCGGCGTGGTTCCTGACTGTTAGGACACAAACGCTTTCCAGCAATCTCTGACGTGGAACCCAGCACACTCACTCTACCGGTCAACAGTACCCTCAAGAAGTACTGCCTTATTCTGCTGCTGCACAATAGCTGCGCAGTCCCCAAAAATGCCAGCTCTTCCTCAGGTTCCATTTCCCATTAGACTCTCCTGGAATGGAGTCCTACGTATAATTTCTCTGATGATTTTCCTTGTTTTGAAATCCAAGGTACCTTTCTCAGCTTTAGTTTCCATTAATATCAAGAATTCCAGGATTATATGTCATTTTGTCCCAGTATTCTTTACTTCCACTTTGTCTAATAGGTCATCCTTATTGGTTAAGATCAATCAGATTATATCAAGATTAGGCAATCACCTTATGATTTCCTTCACTCTCTGACGGAAGAAGTTCTACATTTTACACAAGGCTCATGCTTGGCAGAGCTCCTCTCCTACCAGATCTCATCTCTAGTGTAAGGGTCAAGATACATGTCTTCAGGAGGTCTATAATTGGTCTTTTCACTCAAAAAATATATATATCCACAAAAGGCTTCCAATTTGATTTGTGCAGAAACAGACACTTTTTTTTTTCCCGAGCCCTCATACCATTATCACAGTTAAAAAAAAACTGACCTTAAACTGCTAGCACATGTATCTCCTTGTAAAGCAAACAGTAGTTTGGGGAAATAATTTTCACTGGGAAAATGGTTTAAGGATAAAGAATAAACTATCCTTCCATCCCCAATCGGTGCCCCTATTCAAATGGAAGCTGTCGACTCCCTCCAATGTTACATTTTCAGATTTTTAAAAAATCAGTCATTTGGAAGATCTATCACAGATATTCTGTATTACATGGTTTCATCTCATAATCAAGCTACTGCAAATATTTCATCCCAGAACAGTTTGTGTTTACAGCTTAGATTCTAAATTAGTATCTAAGTATTCAACTGTTCATGCACATTTGCCCGTGTATGTATTTTTCTCTTTTTAGCCCAGTGTCCTAGATAAAAATATATTCAATACAGATAAAAATTACAACAATTAACATGAATACAATTAATTCCAATAAAATAAACATTGCAATGTTTTTGTGGGTTGGCCATTATTTTGCCATTTTTAATTTCTGTAAGCCACGTTGAAAATATTGATGACCGTGGTTTGTTCCTTATTTAGCATACTGATCTGATGGTAATGTTTGTCTTTCGGGAGAAAAAAAAAAGCAAACTGTGATTTGCCTCAGCTTTGAATGGTTTCCTTCCAATCTACTTTTACAGATGGAGGAAGAAAATTAAGAGGCATAGAACTATGGAAAGGAACACTGCTCCTGAACTGCCTGAATTAGTCTTGCATTCTGCTTTACCAGTTCTGAGGTTGTATTAAGCTACTGTCTCTCACCCACAGGTGGTGCAGTGTCTCAAATGGATAATAATCTTTGCTGTACTACTGATGTGACTGATGTTTTATGACCATCTTTGTTGCGTTATTTTAGTTTGTAAACATTTATGGGAAATATACATTATACAGGAGACATGTCACATATCTATTGCTCTATTAATCTGTATTTCACCACTGAATGCATCTTCTTATAAAAGGTCAACATTTATAACTTTGAGAGCCATTTCATTCTCTAGGCATTTTGCTATAGAACACAAGCATGCCATACTCTTGGACCCTCTAATCCCCTCATAGGCAATCGACATAAAATTAAGGAATAGTTAGAAATTGAGCATTACAAATGAGAAAAAAATAGAACATTAAAAAGTGAGATCCTTCTCTCCCACTATTTCTCTCTCTGTGCTTTTTATTGATTAGATAGCTGGACAAATATTACTGAATAAACACTAGAATTTGAACAAGCCCTTACAGGTCACACTAATTTAGGAACAAAGTCTTATCCATAGTCTACCACTGACCATCCATAGTTGACTTTCCAAAAAAAATCGTTGCAGTTTAGCAAGCAAATGTGGAATGAATTTTACCCTTCAGTGTCCAGGTCATCCTCGTTTAGCAACTGCCTCATTTAGGAACCATTCACAGTTACAATAGTGATGAAAAAGTTGCTTTATAACCAATCCTTGCATTTATGGCCTTTGCAGGTCTGTAAAGCAAAGGAAAGGTGAAGTAATATCATAAGTACAGTCATAGTTTCACTTAGTGGCCACTTTGATTAATGACCAAGTTGCTGGGCCCAATTGTGGTCACTAAACGAGGACTACTTGTATTCCTTCAACTCAGTTTCATTCCAAATGTCTCAATAAATGTCCCAATAGAAACTTTCCAATTTATCATCCATTTTAAGTATATTTCAAAAGCTGAGTGTCTGGAACAGATGTTGATTCAACTATTAAAAAAACTACAGGAAACATCAGAGAGAAATAATAATCAACCAGACATAATGTGAATTGTTAGGAAGCATTATTTCAGATCTAACGTGTATCTTTACACGTAGCAGAGAGGTGAATGAAGTTTCATAAGCCCTCTCTGGTTTAATGAACAACTAACAGGAAAACATGAGCACATTCTTTCAGCAATTGTTCACACCTAAGAATTAGATAACAAGAAACTATTTCATTTCTGTGGGACTTTGTGTTTGTGTGTGTGTGCACCTTCAAATTAATATTCACTCCTAGCAACCCATGGAGAAATCCCTGCAGTTTTCTTGGAAGATTTCGGAAGTGGTTGGACATTCATCAGCTTCCTAGGGCTGAGAGAGAGTGACTGGCCCAAAGTCACCCAGCTGGCTTTGTGTGCCTAAAGCAGGACTATAACTCACTGGTTCTTGGTTTCTAGCCCAGTGATTTTAACCACTACACCAAACTGGCTCTCTATAGGGCTTACTGCGTTTTAATATATTTCCTATTGTTCAGACATTATAATTCACTTTATCATTGTATGTGTTAATTCTTTTACAAATCCTACTAACTTTTGCAATTCTAATTTCAGGCTAGAGTTTTATTGTTCAGAATTATGTAATAGAATTAGTAAGATTATGTTACTAAGTTATTAAGTTATTAAGATTATGGCATCCACAAGAATTGTTATATTGAGCCCTAAATCCTGGCATTGGCTTACTTGTGTTCAGAAGTTGGCTTGTTTCAATGATATTGGTAGAGAATGAAAACTAGCAAGAATATATATAAAGATTGTACACATTAGCAAGAAAAATAGAGAAATTTAAACAAAAGGAAGCATTTAAAGCAAGCATGGAGAACTTGTGGCCTTGCTTTACAGAAACTTCAAACCTTGCAAGGGTTGGAAAATTACTGAGTAATTTCCAATTAATTTGCATCCAGCACACTCTCAGTCAGTCCTGTATCTAGTTCAGAGCAACCACACACATAATTCAGCTCAGCTATCAACAATATACTTTAATGTTTATTTATCAAACATTGTTGTTCATTTGTTTAGTCGCTTCCGACTCATGGTGACTTCACGGACCAGCCCACACCAGAGCTTCCTGTCGGTTGTCAACAACCCCAGCTCCCCCAGGAATGAGTCCGTCACCTCTAGAATATCATCCATCCACCTTGCCCTTGGTCGGCCCCTCTTCCTTTTGCCCTCCACTCTCCCTAGCATCAGCACCTTCTCCAGGGTGTCCTGTCTTCTCATTATGTGGCCAAAGTATTTCAGTTTTGCCTTTAATATCATTCCCTCAAGTGAGCAGTCTGGCTTTATTTCCTGGAGGATGGACTGCTTTGATCTTCTTGCAGTCCAAGGCACTCTCAGAATTTTCCTCCAACACCACAGTTCAAAAGCATCGATCTTCCTTCTCTCAGCCTTCGTTATGGTCCAGCTCTCGCAGCCATATGTTACTACGGGGAACACCATTGCTTTAATTATGCGGACCTTTGTTGTCAGTGTGATGTCTCTGCTCTTAACTATTTTATCGAGATTTGTCATTGCTCTTCTCCCAAGGATTAAGCATCTTCTGATTTCCTGACTGCAGTCAGCATCTGCAGTAATCTTTGCACCTAGAAATACAAAGTCTTTCACTGCTTCTACATTTTCTCCCTCTATTTGCCAGTTATCAATCAAGCTGGTAGCCATAATCTTGGTTGTTTTGAGGTTTAGCTGCAAGCCAGCTTTTGCACTTTCTTCTTTCACCTTCATCATAAGGCTCCTCAGTTCCTCTTCGCTTTCAGCCATCAAAGTGGTATCATCTGCATATCTGAGATTGTTAATGTTTCTTCCAGCGATTTTAACTCCAGCCTTGGATTCCTCAAGCCCAGCTTGTCACATGATGTGTTCTGCATACAAGTTGAATAGGTAGGGTGAGAGTATACAGCCCTGCCATACTCCTTTCCCAATCTTAAACCAGTCCGTTGTTCCGTGGTCTGTTCTTACTGTTGCTACTTGGTCGTTATACAGATTCTTCAGGAGGCAGACAAGATGACTTGGTATCCCCATACCACTAAGAACTTGCCACAATTGGTTATGGTCCACACAGTCAAAGGCTTTAGAATAGTCAATAAAACAGAAATAGATCTTTTTCTGAAACTCCCTGGCTTTTTCCATTATCCAGTGGATATTGGCAATTTGGTCCCGAGTTCCTCTGCCTTTTCTAAACCCAGCTTGTACATCTGGCAATTCTCGCTCCATGAATTGCTGAAGTCTACCTTGCAGGATCTTGAGCATTACCTTACTGGCATGTGAAATGAGTGCCACTGTTCGATAGTTTGAACATTATTTAGTGTTTCCCGTTTTTGGTATGGGGATATAAGTTGATTTTTTCCAATCTGATGGCCATTCTTGTGTTTTCCAAATTTGCTGGCATATAGCATGCATTACCTTGACAGCATCATCTTGCAAGATTTTGAACAGTCCAGCTGGGATGCCATCGTCTCCTGCTGCCTTGTTATTAGCAGTGCTTCTTAAGGCCCATTCAACCTCACTCTTCAGGATGTCTGGCTCTAGCTCACTGACCACACCGTCAAAGCTATCCTTGATATTGTTATCCTTCCTATACAGGTCTTCTGTATATTCTTGCCACCTTTTCTTGATCTCTTCTTCTTCTGTTAGGTCCTTGCCATCTTTGTTTTTGATCATACCCATTTTGGCCTGGAATTTACCTCCGATGTTTCTAATTTCCTGGAAGAGGTCTCTTGTCCTTCCTATTCTATTGTCTTCTTCCACTTCCACGCATTGCTTGTTTAAAAATAATTCCTTATCTCTTCTGGCTAACCTCTGGAATTTTGCATTTAATTGGGCATATCTCCCCCTATCACTCTTGCCTTTTGCTTTCCTTCTTTCTTGGGCTACTTCTAGTGTCTCAGCAGAAAGCCATTTTGCCTTCTTGGTTTTCTCTTTTTTTGGGATATATTTTGTTGCCGCCTCCTGAACAATGTTGCGAACTTCTGTCCAGAGTTCTTCCGGGACCCTATCTATTAAGTCCAGTCCCTTAAATCTATTCTTCACCTCCACTGCATATTCCTTAGGGATATTAGTGAGCTCATATCTAGCTGATCTGTGGGTCTTCCCTAATCTCTTTAGTGTGATCCTAAATTGTGCAAGAAGAACTTTGTGATCGGAACTACAGTCAGGTCCAGGTCTTGTTTTTACCGACTGTATAGATGTCCGCCACCTTCGGCTGCAAAGGATGTAGTCAATCTGATTTCGGTGTTGTCCATCTGGTGAAGTTCATGTATAAAGCCATCTCTTCGGTTGTTGGAAGAGAGTGTTTGTTATGCAGAGTGAGTTGTCGTGGCAAAATTCTATCAGCCTATGTCCTGCTTCGTTTTGTTCTCCCAGGCCATGCTTACCTGTAATTCCAGGTGTCATTTGACTGCCCACCTTAGCATTCCAGTCTCCCGTGATGAAAATAACATCTCTTTTAGGTGTGTTGTCCAGTAGGTGCTGCAGATCCTCATAGAACTGCTCTACTTCAGCTTCTTCAGCATCTGTGGTTGGGGCGTATATTTGGATCACTGTGATGTTAGATGGCTTGCCCTGAATTCAAATTGAGATCATTCTATCGTTTTTTGGATTGTATCCAAGCACTGCTTTAGCCACTTTACTATTAATTATGAAGGCTACTCCATTTCTTCTGTGGTCCTCTTGTCCACAGTAGTAGATCTGGTGGTCATTTGATGTGAAGTGGCCCATTCCAGTCCATTTCAGTTCACTGACGCCCAGAATGTCTACCTTTAATCTTGACATCTCACCAATAACCACATCCAATTTGCCCTGGCTCATAGATCTTACATTCTAGGTTCCAATGGTGTGTTGATCCTTAGAACATCAGATTCGCCGTTCACCACCAGCACCATCGGCCGCTAGCCGTCCTTTCGGCTTTGAGCTAGCTGCGTCATCACATCTGGGGCTAGTTGAACTCCTCCTCTGTTCCTCCCCAATAGCATTTTGACCATCTTCTGACCTGGGGGTCTCATCTTCCGATGGTATACCGACATATCTCTGGTTGTACTGATCCATTTAGTTTTCACGGCAAGAATACTGGGGTGGGTTGCCATTACCTTCCCCAGGGATCGCATTTAATCTGACCTCTCTGTCATGACCTTCCCGTCTTGGGTGGCCCTTCACGGTTTAGCTCATGGCATCATTGAGGTGCTCAAGCTCCAGCACCACGACAAGGTAACGATCCTTTGCTGAAGTTATCAAACATTAGCAAGCATCAAAAACAGTTAACGGGCAAAAATGAGATAAAACACAAGCAAAAGCAGACAGAGAGAAATACACAAACTTCAGGCAACAATTAACATTATCTCTCTCTCTCTCTATCATCTATCTATCTATCAAAAGGCACGGAACTGCCCAGAGCCACTGGAAACAATACTGTAGGTAATTAACATGGTGAGTCCCAGAGGAGTGGCCTTTAGTTGTGCTAGCTTTAACCCTTTTATGGACATAACAGCAGCTGAAATGGAAATGGAATGTAGGATACTAGGTGATCCCTCCTCTGTTCTGCACCATGAAGGAAATAATTTGGTGGGTTGATGCATCCAACAGTTAGATTATCATTTTCATTATCCCTGGTAACTGGCCATGCTGACCAGCATGATAGGAGCTTGAGCACAACATCTAGAAGATCAGAAATATTACACACACATACATATACATACATTATTTATATTGATTGATTATGTGCCATCAAGTCATTTTCAACTCCTAGCAACCACATTGATAGGTTTTCTCCATTACAATCTATCCCTAACCTGTCTTTCAAGTCCTCCAACAGTGCCCTCATTGCTACTCTAACTGTGTCCATCCATTTATGGCTGGTCATCCTGTTCTCCTTCCTTCCACCTTTCCCCACATTAGAGCCTTCTCCGGAGAACTGGGTCTTCACATAATGTGTCCAAAGTAAGATAATTTGAGCCTGGTCATTTGTGCCTTGAGTGAGAGTTCTGGGTTGATTTGTTCAATGATCCATCGGTTTGTTTTCTTGGCTGTCCATGGTATTCTCAGGAGTCATCTCCAAGACCAAAGTTCAAAAGCATCAATAATGCTCTTCGTATCCTGTTTCTTAAAAATCCAACTTTCACTTCCATAGAGTATCACAGGGAATACCATGGCTTGCATGATTCTGATCTTTGTAGGTACAGACACATCATGGCATTTGAATAACACATAGACATAGACATATATACTGTACATACTAAAGGTTATTAATCTGTATAAAAACTACCAATACTGTATAAAGTCTATAAGCTTACTCCTGAGCTTTGTGTTTGCATGGAGCTTTACACTAGAATTTAGTTCTGATTTTATATGCAGGTCCCTCCTGTCTTCTTTCAAGTGTAGTAATAGTATTAGTAGTGTAGATTTGAAAATCCAGAGGGAAGGGACCTCAGAATTATACTTCTGTCCTCAGAATAGCAGCTGTACTCAGCAAAGAATAGCACTTCTTTCTTTATAATGTATTACATATTAACTTACATTTTGCAGTAAAAGGCTGTGAAAGACTACCAGTTGTGATGGTGATAAATAAACTCTAATGTATAAACTGCTGGGGAACATAAGAGGAAGATTGTTCTTGCATTTTCATTGGCATCTCATTGACAGCAATCCAGAGTGCTGGACTAGAGAGGCCTAGATTTCTCCAGGATAGGTTGGTTGGTTGGTTGGTTGGTTGGTTGGTTGGTTTTTAATGCTCTTAGATATAACCCAGGTAAAAAGGATGAGCTGACACCTCATGAATGGATGGATGGATGGATGCTCTTTTGTCATTAGCTTAGATCCATCCAAATGGAAAAAACCCACTTGCTCCATCAAATTTAAAATACTATTCTTCTGCCCTGTTTGACTGCTTTAAGTTCAGCAAACTCTAGATTGCTACTTTAAGAACACTGCTGGAAATGATTTGGGATTGTTCCAGAACATAAGACCAATTGACAACCTTTTCCATGACCTTCCACCCATCCATTTCTCCCTTGCCCTTTATAGTTTTCTCCAGGTGCATCAACTATAAATAAGCTTGGCAAGAGATCTGCCCATTACCAACATATTCTAAGCCATTTCAAATAGGCCCTTGATCTTCTTCTGCTAATATCTTGCTGCAAACCTCCCACTCATTAGAAATATTTGAAAGAAACTGTTAAACTCCTGTAGTCTAGCCATCAGGAGTATCCTATTTTTGAAGACAAACCTTTAAACAGAAAAGCAATATCTTCTTTCTCCAACACGCATAAGCCAATGTCCATATAATAAGAAATATCATTTGGGTCACTGTTATACAAGGAGTGTCCTACACAAGCTAGTGGAAAGAGAAATAACAGCAATAATTATTCTTTAATTGTTGTTGTCCAGCAGTTCCATTTTATTTTTTTAAGGGACCTTTGTTGAACACTTACAACTTAAATGAATAATTCCACTACAGCCCTCACTTGGAGAGAAACTAGACTATTTTTGTAGTATTCTGTTCTTCAGGAAATAAAATCCGTGAAAGCTGATTCTTCACCTGCTGTTGCTTTCTTTTTCCAGTGATTACTAGACAGTGAATCTGGTTTGTTTTCCTTCTGGTTAAGGGAGAGTTCTGACCGAGTAGTCAGCAACAATGTCAATACCCTTATTCCTGCAGCTCCATGTCTCCAAACCTCTGCTTGAGAGATGGAGGCCCAGTGGAATAGAGAAAAAATCACTCTGCCCTGCAGAATAAAGAACAATGAGTGAAAATCACCTCTTTCCTCTGGCAAGAGTGTTAAAACTGGATTTCTACTCTAAGCTTGCTCTTATTCTGGCAGAATAAAGGATGGATCTAACCTGTTGTAATTAGTGGACTTGCTCTTAAATAAACATGTTTTAGAAAGCGGTCAGACTCATTACAGTTCTTATCTTTTCCCATTTAATATCTGCAACAGTATCATACAAACTTAGTTCTACATGAAGAGACGTTCTTATGAACTTCTATTTTCTCAGCAGCTAGAGTCAAAGGATGGATGGTCTAATGGGATAATTTCTTCACAAGGTCCTTTCTCTACAAAGTAGTATGTTTAATAGAGTTTGTTTTCCTGTTCTCCACCAATTTGTGCCCCCTATCTGTTCACGAGCCTGAACATGCACCTCCACAATGGAGTTTTCCACAACTACTTCAGTGATCCATGCAAATAAATGAGTAAATTAATGTTAGATTTGATACAGATGTGCATATGAGTCCAGAATAGGATTTCAAGCATCCAGGCTACTTGGTCTTCATCTGTGCACTTCTTCAGGTAGTATGGCCATATCTGGAAATGAGTCCATCAGCACATCTTATTAAATAAAATAAATAACATGTTTTGTTAAATATATTAAGTAGCAACATGCCAGTATATTTTTAATTTAATAGATGGTGCTGACAGCAGAGAGTCATCATGATGTTGTGGTTATGTTGCTAGACAAGGACTGAGGAAACTGGACAAACACACGCGTGTGTGCATGCACACACACACAGAGTGGCAGATCCCTGATTTTCCTTGGGATCCATCATCATGCTAAGGGAACAGATATGTCAGGGACAAAGATGCCTCAGAGATCAGTGGAAGATGATCAGACACTTCATAGGCTGGTGCTGGGTCCTGTCGACTGCCTTAGGTTTTCTGGAGAAAGTTTGTTTTGATAGAAGCAAAATGTCAGATATCAGCAGTGTCATTGCCCTTTTAGCTACAGTTTATATGACTGCAGCCATAAAGTGCATTACAGAGTCACCGCAGGGCACTAGCCTAGCAAAATGAACCAAACTTCTCATCCAACTTGCAAATTACAGTATGGTAATATTGCCTTCTTTTGCTTGCAAAAGAAAACCCTGCCACATCAACTATGCATTTTTGCTTTGCCTGTTTTATTCATTTTAAATAGCACACTGGTAAGTCAGGGTGGCATTTCAACAATATTTTAGGCTCAAATAGCTTCTTTATCTGATAAAGAGAAGCTGCCCATTGTCACTGCACAGCAAATGCCCCTTGTTCTGTGGGTTAACTCTGCCATCTGGTCAGGCTAATGTGTGTGTGTGCTGCCCTCAAAACAAATATAGCCATGGATTTTATTTCCGGAGCTTCAGAGTAGCTAGTCCGTCAGTGCTGCTCAAAGTTTATAGCTGCTGAATGTATTCCCCTAAGGGTGAGCAGGACCAAGAAATATTTTTAAAAGAAAGCAAAAGAAAACAAAGGCAAGTGGATACCTTGAGAGTAGGCTAGTATTAAGCGAGAAAAGACAACTCCGAGAAGCAAAGCAAGGCTGCAGTTTGTTTTAGCTGGAATATCACTGCTGGCTTTTAAGAGGGTGTCCACTTAAGACCTGCAGAGGAAATGTAAATTACAAGACTGGGATACAGAAAGGAGAGTGCATGTTGTCGATCGCTTCCAAATGTCTGGGGAAAAGGAAGCTTAACAAAATGAAGTTGGACAGACCTAGATTTTCTTCTCGCAGACCAGGTGAGAACACTTGTTGCTCTAAGGAATTTGAGGAATGTGTGTGTTCTTTTATCTTGTTTGTGGTTGTTTGGTTAGTTAGTAGTAAGTTAATTAGCGGCACTGTATGGAACCGAGTGTTGGGCAGCAACAAAGGGTATAGAGAGCCGCCTCCATGTTATGGAAATGCGTATGCTCCCTTGGATATTGGGCATCTCCCTCCTCGATCACCTCACAAATGATGCCATCCGACAACAACTAGGTATGTCACTGATTACAGAGAAGATGAGAGAAAGCCGGCTTCGTTGGTATGGATGTGTCCTTAGAGCAGACCCTTCCACTGTCACCAAAATAGTTTACCATCTTAAAATCGATGGCTGGTAGCCACGTGGGCGACCAACACAGAGAAGGCAAGACGCCATCAATAAGGACATGCAAATTGGGGGTCTGCGCCCTGAGGATGTGGACGATTGGGCAAAGTGGCGTTTCAGGATCCAAAAAGCAGACCCTGAGATAGTGGGAAAATGCTAGGAAGAAGATTACAGTCCAGTACTCACAGCCCTGCATGTAATTAGTCTATCTTGGAATACTGATGAACTAGGGTGCTGTCAAATGAGCTTGAATTGACTTTTACCAATTGCAGTTATCTACACTTCCTGTCTTCACAGTCAGAGACTTAGTCTGGCCCTAAACCAGGAATGGGCAAATTTGGAATGGCCAAAGGCCCTGCAGTTATTTATATACTTATCTATATTGGTGAGGCTGAGGACCACAGTGGGGGGATAAATGGCCCAAAATAAACAGGGTTGTATCAGGAATGCATCAGGATCATTAGTTTTTCATTTTTCAGGGCTTGGGAAGAAACTGGGGTCCTTTAAAAGGACCTTTAAGCTGGGGGTCCTTTAAAAAAAACTATGCTTTTGAAATGTCTCTGTTACAGTGTACGCTCAAGATTCTTTGTGTCTCAAAATGGAGAGTGGAAGGGGATATTGGAAGACCACATATGGTCTTTCACCAGTATCTGAAATCTTTAATTACAGAAAGATAAAGACATCTTCATGACAGCCAGTTTAGAGCAATGGTGAAAGGCACCAGGCTAGAAACCAGAAGACTGTGAATTCTAGCCCTGCCTTAGGCACAAAACCTGCAGAGTGACCTTGGGCCAATCTCACTCTCTCAGCCCTAGGAAGAAGAAGGTAATGGCAAACCACTTCTAAAAATCTTGCCAAGAAAACAGCAGGGACTAGTCCAGGCAGTCACTAGAAGTCAAAACTGACTCAAAGGCACTATATGTATATACACACATCTTCAGGTCAAGTTTAATTCCAAGTGACTACATGGACACAACAGGCCATTTGCTCACCACCAGTATGTAATTGGCTTGCCAATGCTTTCTTCTAGAATGTTTCTGGCCCCATCTATCCTATAGCCCTAGAATTCCATGGCGGAATCCCATCCAAGGACTAACAGATCCTGATGTCCTGATTACCAGGAAACACACTGAGGCGAGGACTTGGTCTCTAATATTTATTAGTAGTACTTAACAAGAATCCTAACAAACTGAGAAAGCGTGGGAAAACCCAGCCATATAAACCCCAAAGGTTAAGGCGGTCCCGATCTGTGTCTCTTTGAATGGCTGAACAGTTCCTCAGTGCTACGCATGCGCTTGACAGTCTGGGTGAGAGCCCCCTGCTCGCCATCCTTACTCATGACATCACCCTCCCTTCCAGATTGATATTCCATTTCAGCCCCCTCCCCTCCAGAGTCTTGATAAGATATGTTGTCTGCTTGTAAAGTCTCATGAGAACTTGGCAAAGAAGGCAATTCTTCAAAGGACAACTCCTCCACGGACGAAGCGGTGCTGCCCTCCCAATCCGATAACGCCTCCGAGCCAGGTGGCTGCTGCTGAAAAACATCTAGAGAGTTAGCAGGGTCAGCCCCCCTCCCCCCTGGGAAATGCAAGCCCGAGGTTGAGGGCTGTGGTTCCCCCACCTCCTCTGTAACTGGAGTCGAGGCTTCAGGCAGGGGCGGGGGGAAATACACACTCACGAACTCCTCAGCTTGGGCTTCTTCGGCCTGCTCAGGCGAAAGAGGAATCTCGGGTAAAATGCAAGGCTTGGGTTTGTGAGGGAAAAGCTGATGGAATCGATGAACCAGTGCTGGAGCATGTACATCTCTGGCATTCTCCCACGTGCGCTCCTCCTCAGGGTACCCTTTCCAGTGTATGAAATATTGGATGCCCTTTCCCCTCCTCCTAGAGTCCAGAATCTCTTCCACTTCGTACTCCTCCTCTCCCTCCACAATTACTGGAGGTGGTGGGGGTAGTTGCGATCGCAAGTTACTTGGGGGAGGGTCTTTGGCTAGCAAGGCTCTGTGAAACACTGGATGGATCTTCATGGATGGTGGGAGCTGTAAACGATAAGCTACTGGATTTATCTGCTGCACCACAGTGAAAGGGCCGACGAACTTAGAGTCCAATTTCTTGGAGGGTCTGGTAGAGATCAAGAACTTGGTAGAGAGCCACACTTTGTCTCCTACTGCGATCGCTGGCCCCTCCTGCCTGTGAGCGTCTGCCGCCCTTTTGTAAGCACTCTTTGCCCTGTTCAGCTGCTCCTTTAACAACTCCTGTGCGGCTTGTTGCTCTTTAAGAAAATCAGCTGCGGCTGGAACAGTTCCCTGCTGGGAGGAGGTGGGCAACACCTGAGGGTTAACCCCATAGAGCGCTTGGAACGGAGACATCTGGGTAGATGACTGCACAGAGTTGTTATAAGTGAATTCTGCCATGGGCAACAGGGCTGGCCAATTGTCTTGCCGATACGTGGTGTAACACCTGAGATACTGCTGTAACCACTGGTTAATTTTTTCAGCCTGCCCATTACTGGCAGGGTGATGCGCTGATGACAGGTGGATCTGGACCCCTAATGACTGGAAAAGGGCCCTCCAGAACCTGGAAGTGAACTGTGGGCCTCTGTCACTCACCAAGTGATTCACCATGCCTCTATACCTAAAAACGTGGTCTATGAACAACTGCGCGGTGGCTGGTGCAGATGGGAGGCCCTTGCAAGGAATAAAATGTGCCATCTTTGTGAAAAGGTCCACCACCACCAGTATGGAAGTCAGGCCCTGGACCGGGGGTAAATCAGTGATGAAATCCATGGAGATCGTATCCCAAGGCCTACTGGGGGTGGGTAGGGGCTGCAAGAGTCCTGTGGGCTTCCCTGGGAGAGGCTTGGCTCGTCTGCAGGTGTGACAAGAAGCAACGTAGCCCTTAATGTCTGCAACCATCTTAGGCCACCAGTAGTCTCTCAGAGCTCTATGGAGAGTTTTGAAAATGCCTCCGTGGCCTGCTGTTTGGTGGTCATGACACAGTCTCAGTACTTCTTCCCTCAATGAAGGGGGAATGTACAATCGCCCACTATGCCAGAGGATTCCTGCCTCCACATTGAATGGGGAGGCAGTGTCTTGCGGGGCCCTCTGGAGGTCATCCATCCTGGCCCTGGCATACGGGTCCTGTTGCTGCTGAGCTCTGGCTCTTGCAAATAGGTCCTCTGCTTGGCTGCCTGCTGCTAAACTCTCCGTTTGGCTCCCCCTCATCGGCTGATCAAAGTTGTGAGGTTGTAATATAGCAGCCTGTACTTCCTGGTGAGTGGGGGGGTCTGCCTGAAAGGATCGAGACAGGGCGTCTGCCAAGCAGTTTTGCGCCCCGGGCACATAAGAAATGACAAAATTGAAACGGGAGAAAAACTGGCTCCATCTGATCTGGCGTGGGGTGAGGGATCTGGTGTTTTGTAGAAGCTGTAAATTCTTGTGATCGGTGCAAACTTTCACCGGAAAGGTTGCCCCTTCTAGCCAGTGCCTCCACTCTTGGAATGCTGCTTTAATTGCCAGCAACTCTCTGTTAAACACATCATAGTTTCTCTCTGCTGGTGAGAGTAGGCGTGAGAAAAAGGCACAAGGAAGCAATGTATTCTCTGCCCTGTTTGTATATTGCAATAACACTGCCCCAATGGCAACGTCTGAAGCATCTGAGTACATTATGAATGGCTTCGTGGGGTCAGGGTGCCTTAAGAGCGGTTGGGAAGCAAAAAGCTGCTTCAACTCCTGGAACGCTGCTTGCTCCCTCTCCCCCCATACGAATTTTGAGCCTTTCTTCAAGAGCTGTGTGAATGGTCTGGTCCGATGACTATAGGCCGGGGCAAAACGGCGATAGAAATTACAGAATCCTAGCCATTTTTGTATCTCTTTAACATTTCGGGGGGGTGGCCAAGAGAGAATTGCCTGGACCTTAGCAGGATCCATGGATATGCCTTCTGTGGATACTATATAGCCCAGGAAATGTACTTCAGTTAAATCAAAGGCACACTTCTCTAGCTTGGCGAACAGCCTGTTCTCTCTCAGTCTTTGCAAAACATTACGTACATGGGTTACGTGAGTTGTGGCATCCTCAGAGAAAATTAATATGTCATCTAGATAAACGACCATGTACTTGTCTAGTAAATCAGCAAAAACGTGGTTCATAAATCTGGAAAATATGGCTCCTGCATTAGACAAGCCAAAGGGCATAACAAGGTACTCAAATTTGCCAAACCTGGTGTCGAAGGCAGTCAGGTATTCGTGCCCCTCTTTCACCCGGATCAGATTGTACGCACTCCTGAGATCCAACCTGGTAAACATGCGTGCCTTCTGCAAGCGATCTAGCAGCTCCGAGATTAAGGGCAGAGGATAGGATTCTCTCTTTGTTTGTTTATTTAAGAAACTGAAGTCGTGGACCACTCTCATGGGTGTCTCCTGAGTTGCAGGTGCCAACGGGTCGGGCTTCTTTGGTACGAAGAAGGTAGGAGCAGACGCTGGGGACGTAGATGGTCGGATGAAGCCCTTCTGGAGATTGGAGTCCAAGTAATCCTTTAAGGTGGCTAACTCCTTGGGGGACATGGGATATTGTTTCCTTGCTGGGATCTTGGCTCCTGGTAACAACTCAATGGTGCAGTCACAGTCCCTATGGGGGGGTAGTGCTGTGGCCTCTTGCTCGCTGAAAACGTCTGCAAAATCTGCATACTTGGCTGGCAAGTGGACCCCCCCTGCTACTGTGACTGCGTTGGTTGCTGGAGAGTGTGGAGCGGCTTGACTCTTGTGGTGCTGGCATTCCTTAGCTGGGAAGGAGATTGCTCCTGTAGTCCAGTTCATCAACGGGTTGTGGATCCTCAGCCAAGGCGTGCCTAGGATTACCGGCACATTTAGCGCTGCAGTAACATAAAGCTGGATCCACTCAGTGTGGTCTCCCACTGTCAGCTGCACCGGTTCTGTGAGCCTTCTAATCGGCCCTGCCTTGAGGGGCTGGCCGTCAATGGTCTCTACTTCTATGGGGCATGGCAATTCCCTGGTGGGTATGTTGCAGTCTTGTACGGTCTGTGCATCAATAAAATTAGTTGAAGCTCCAGAATCCACGAGGGCCTCTAGCTTGACCTGGTGCTCTGGGTTGACTTGGACTTTTACGGGTAAGTAGTAAAAGTCTTGCCTGGAATCTTCGGAATGAGCCCTCCTTAATTGATTTACGGTCTCCCTGCTGAGCTCTTGGGAGGGAGACCAACGGAGTTTCCCTGATTGGAAACAGAGGCGGGGATGGGTCCTGTTTCAGCTGCTTGCCCTGGGGGTCTTACTGGAGTTGTTTGGCCTCTCGCTTGGCAAGTTCTCACCATGTGCCCCTGGGCTCCGCAGTAGAAACAGAGGGCTCTCTCTCTCCTTCTCTGCCTCTCAGTCTCGGAAATCAGTCTCCTGCTTGTCCCAATCTGCATTGGCTCCTCTCGTGCTGAGTGAGAGGCTGCTACAAGGGGAGTTGGGAATCCTGAAAACGCTCGGAGGGTCTTGCTTCTCCCCGGCTGCATCTGCCTAAGCTCCTCTAGCCTGGCATCTATGACCACCGATAGCTGATATAGGGCTTCTAATGTGGCTGGTGTTCCCTGGCGCACCAATTCATTCTTAATCTCCTCATCCAGCCCCTGTTTGAATTGGTCTTTTAATGCACTCTCATTCCAGTCCAGATCTCCTGCTAACAACTTGAAATCAGCAATGTAGAGTCCCACCCTCTTGTTACCTTGCTTGAGCCTCCGAATCTCCCGGCTGGCCGTGGCCTCTCTGATGGGGTCGTCAAAGTGTGCTCGGAAGCCTGCCAAAAAGTTCTGGTAGTCGTTGAGAATCGGATCGTTGTTCTCCACCATGGGAATAGCCCATTTGGCCGCTGGTCCCTTCAGCAGGCCTAGGATGAAGGTGACTCTGGTTCTGTCTGTGGGAAACTCTGCGGGTCTGCTGTCAAAGAACATAGTACACTGTGTGAGAAAGATTCTCAGCTGTCCTGCTTCTCCTCCAAATTTCTCTGGTAGACTGCCCTGTGATCTCAACATTACCGGTGGGGCTGCTGCTGCTGCTGCTGCTGGTGCCGGTTGTGGGTTAATCGGAGCTGGTTGTTGCAACTGCTGTAGCATGGCAGCTTGTAATGTGTTGATCTGGAGATCTACTTGTTGCTGGTGTTGCTGTAGGGCTGCTGCTAATTGCTGGATGGCGAGCCGCATTTCTTGGTTTTCTGAAGACATTTCTAAACGTATCTGTTTAACTGCTTGTTCCTCCCTCTTTCGATGGGAGTAGGAGTTTGTTAGGATTGATGTCCTGATTACCAGGAAACACACTGAGGCGAGGACTTGGTCTCTAATATTTATTAGTAGTACTTAACAAGAATCCTAACAAACTGAGAAAGCGTGGGAAAACCCAGCCATATAAACCCCAAAGGTTAAGGCGGTCCCGATCTGTGTCTCTTTGAATGGCTGAACAGTTCCTCAGTGCTACGCATGCGCTTGACAGTCTGGGTGAGAGCCCCCTGCTCGCCATCCTTACTCATGACACCTGATCTGTTTATTTTTTAACCAGGTAAGGTTGACCAAGGGACGTGGTGGCGCTGCAAGGGACGCGGTGGCGCTGCAGGTTAAACCGCTGAGCTGTCGATCGGAAGGTCGGCAGTTCGAAACTGCGCGGCGGGGTGAGCTCCCGTTGTTAATCCCAGCTCCTGCTCACCTAGCAGTTCGAAAACATGCAAATGTGAGTAGATCAATAGGTACCGCTTCGGTGGGAAGGTAACGGCGTTCCGTGTCATCATGCTGGCCACATGACCCGGAAGTGTCCTATGGACAACGCCGGCTCTAAGGCTTAGAAACAGAGATGAGCACTGCCCCCTAGAGTCGGACACGACTGGACTTTACGTCAAGGGAAACCTTTACCTTTACTTAAAGTTGGCCAAGCTATTGCTACCTGGTGAGAGCAGCACAGCAAATTATGATCTTTCTTTTTGTAAGGAGGGACAATAGCAGCCTTCTAATCATCAGGCACAGATGCAGCCTTAATACAGGTATTAAACAAATCATACAGCCTCTCCGCAAAAAATCGATATTGATGCTGTAACATTTCTCCAGTTATACCATCTATACTTGCAGGCTTACCATTTTTCAACACTCCCCCTATATTTATTATGCCTTTCCATCCATTCTTTTTCTTGGACATTAACACTGATTTCATTTTTTCCAATTCAACTCTTAGTGGCATCACTATCTTTTTCACACAAATCTCTGAAATAGTAATTCCATACCCCTCACTTCAGTTTCATCCCAAATCATTTCATCACTCTTATTTTTAATTCCATTTTGCTGGAGGCTGCTTGTGCCAGGCTTTTCTCTCACTTCTGGAACAATTTTTTTAGTTGCATCAAAATCACTCTGCATTTTATCGGCTCCAGATTATAACTGTTCCTTGCCCCTGTTGAATATATTCTTTACCACTATCTTTCTCAGGCTATACATCTTATGCAGTACCTTCCATCCTTTTATCCATTCTCTTATATGGATTTTTCTCATCTTCATCATTCCACCAGGCATCCTTTTTCATATTTCTCATTATTTATTTGTTTGCTTATTTAATTAATCAAATTTATATCCCACCACAATCATTAAAAAGACTCCCAGTGGCTCATGAGCAAATTGCACACCCAGCTGTGGCATTCTGTGACATAGTTCCTTCCACTCTCTTCCAAGCAGTTTCTGAATTGCCTCTCCTTGAATCCACTTCCTATTCATTCTTTTGGAAATTAATCTATCTTTAAGTAGTTTACTTTAAATCTTGTTTTTTTTTCATTTCTTCCTTATCCAATTCTTTTTATCAAGATCCATTCTTCACCAATTCATGCCCTGTCTCAAATTCAGAACTTCTCAACAGTCTTGCATCCTTCACCGATTATTTCAATCTTTCATCATAAACAAATCAAACACATTTTTAGATTTATATTAATTCCTTTGCCATGTGAACTTATACATAGATTTATGCTTAAACCACATATCTGAAACAAACAGATATTTTTCAAAGTAGTTATTCAACAAAATGTCATCATTCTCGAGTCTCCAAATCACACAATCACTTTTGCTGTTTTCTCTTCTCTTGTTCCCACCCACCATGCAAATCACCCAGCAGAATAATTTTTCATGACATTTCTCACTGGTTCTTCCATTATCACCATTTAACCGGAGCATATCATGCAATTATCACTGATCTATGGATTCCCACTTTCATGCACACCCGCAACCTAAATGACACCAGTTCATGCTTTCGAACATACTGTACATATTAACCCTTTTGTTCATATTAAACTAATATGCATATGTTAGACCTGAGACATTAAAGCACTGTGCCCTTGATACCTCTTATTTTGTTAAATCCTCAATCTATAGGGATGTTACAATCTGTCTATTAATCCTGTGCTTCCTATTGCTCTTATTTTGTTGGGATACCATTCTCTTTCCTGCTTGCAGGCAAAAAAACCCATTCATCACCCTGTATAGTCAGTAGTGCACAGTTATAACTTGGAATAGCCATTTTTTTTTAGTGGGACTTCTATTATTACACAGATATTAGCCTAAAAAGGAAAAAAAAGGCAAGAAAGGACAGGGAAGAGAAGAGAAAGCCCAGTTACTATACTATTTAGAAAGCCTACTATATTTATTCTCCAGCTTTTTAATTATAAAAACAATGAAATGTTAATGATTTAAGCATTACTTTTGCTCAGTGGGAATTCCAAAAAAAAAATGATTGTGTCTGTGTGTGACATAAATTTAGAAATTGCTCAATTTGCTCAATTTGTCAAAACAATATCCATTAGTAATTATGAATATTTAATGGAAAGGAAAACTGGCAGGAGCAACCTCACTTAAGCTCCTAATGACTTACTGGAAATAGGAAGGACAGGTTCACATAAGTCCCTTGATTAACTATTTCTGTAACATAGGAATCTATGATCAGATAGCAGTGCACACGTTACAGTAATTTGCTAGCCTGCATTTGTATTCATACAATTACATCTCCTTTAATTAATCCAGCTAGGATACAGTCAACAAATACAGGAGTTAGCAACTTTAAAAAAAAAACCACACATATTTAAATGTTTAGTATGTCCTGTCTTAAAGCTCTATTTTAATGTAGAATTTTCTCATTTACTTATCACAGTCCAGGATTCAGGACCCTCTTCCATTTAGAATATCCAGTCTGGATTTAAAGGTATAGCAGTGATTTGCAACAAAGACAGATGCAAGAAGATTCAACTGGATTCAGAAAGGGAAAGTGGAAAATCAGAACAGCATCCAAAACTTTTGCCAGGGAAATTGGAAAATTAGAGGAAAGATGAGGAATAATTAAACTAAAGAAGATGAGAAAATAAACTTGAAGTTGGTAAAGAAAAGGGAGAAAAGTAAAGACTTCTAGAATTAAGAATGGATTTGCTGAGGTGTATGCTAATGCTGGGAAGTTGGACTCTTGCCTTCAATGCAAATAAGTTTTTAAGCAAAGTTTAGCCTTCAACACAAAAAAGTTTTGTTTTGTTTTTTAGAATTCCTTGTTATGCAAGCTTCCTAGTCAGAATGGGGACCTAAAGGAAATTTGAAATGTGAGAGAATAAATGGCAATCGACACCAGGGGAATTGCAGGCTACCCCACAGAGTGTCATGTTCACCGTTTCAATGTTCCTGGTACATCGTAACGTTTTGCATGTCATTTCCCTGATACGTGTGTGATCTCGGGAGGGAGGAGGATTCCACTTCGGGGAATTGTTATCTGTTGGCTGCTGGTTTGGAATGTGTTTGGGTTATCTCATTGTGTTCAAGGTTGCTTTCCCAGGATCAGTGGAAAGCGGTTACCAGCACCTGGGAGGTGCAGTTGGGCAAGGCGAGGGATTACATTTTCAGCCGAGGGTTTTTAGTTTGTATTTGGCGCGCTTTTATTCATTCTCAGCTTTCTCTGTATTTGCATACTATTCTTTCAATAAATCAGATATCATTAAGTACCTGCTTGTGAGTCTGAGTATATCAGGATAGGCAATCACTACACAGAGCCACCATGCTCTTTGCCTATTCCCACTGCACCAAGACAATATAAAGGCTCAGCATACCATATTGTGGGGATGGCAAATGTGTTGAAGTCTTCAGAGCCATATGAATTGCATTTTAGGCTACTAAAGTAACTTACTGAAGATTTACCAGAAATACTAGGGGAGTTCTGGAGAACAGCGATGCCACAGGGCTGCAAATTAGTAAACTGAAATTCAGTTTGAGAGAGAGAGTGTGTGTACTAGCTGTATATGAGAAGATTAGCTGTAAAAAAAATAAAAGTATTGGAATTCTTCAAAGACTTCCTGACTGCCAAGCCATCATTCCTCTGTTGAATTTAAAAACTATATTGAATGAATGCTAGCAATTTCATCATCAGATGCTTTTCCCAATACCCCTATCCATTGAAAAAAGCATTCAAATAGTTATACCAAGAATTTGTCATTGGGGGAAGCAGGTGGTATTGTCCTCCATTTACTCTCCTCCCTTTTCCCCACCAAACATGTGTGTTATCTGCAATTGCATATATGATCACCTTATAAAATATGCAATGAATAAATGCCATTAAAGCTAAAATTCTCAGTAAGGTCAATTAGGTTGAGACACCAAGTACAACATTCTAACTCCTGGGTCCTGTGTGCTTCTAGGTCCCTTAGAATTTTGCTCAGTGGCTTTTAATTACATTCTACAAATTCCTTTGAAGGCTTCATTTAGACACCAGCAGCAACACAGGCATCAGTCCATGTAATCAAGTTAATGAGGTGCCCAGACAAATGGCCACAGAACTGTCACAAACGACACCAATCTAAGCATTTCCCAAAAGGATTTGGGTATAAATTTAACAGAAGGAAAGAGCGTAGCAGCATCTAATGAGAGACTAATCTGGAGGCTGCTGTCTGTATAAAATCACAAGGGAAGAAAGAAACAAAGATCTCTTCATTTTGGAGAACTCTGATAAGGCTATCAAATCAAACTGAGAAAGCAACCTTCTATATGAGATCTTTTAAACTTGAATACTAGCTCTGTCTGTGAAGGCTTGAATTGTCAGATGATCCCATGCTCTCTGTATTTCAACTGTTTTCCAGAAGACAAAAGTGTCAGGAAATAAACACCAATTACCCATATTTTCCTTTTTAAAATGTACAGATACATGTCTACCCTGGAGTCGAAGTCAGCTATTACATTGATTGATGGAGAATTTATCTTTCTGTGTACTATATTGACATGTGATTATTAGCAATAAGAATAGATATTTATGGGCCAGGGAAGTATGGGATCAATTGAAAAGTCTATATGCATTAAAACCTTTTTTTAATTAGTGGTCCATACCATTATCACACATTAAAGCTCCTCGCTCCTTAGCTGCCATATCATCTGCTCCACTGCTGTTGAGAATTAAGGTTACATCTAATGCCATGAAACCTCTGCATTTTTTTTAGCAATCTTGTTCAACTGAATATAAAATAATTTGTTTCCCATCTTTCTTTCAAAGAAGGGATTTTGAAGAAATTCTCATAGATGGAGTGTGGTGTTCTTGTACTTAGGAGGTGGCCAAAAAGTTGATACAATAGTCCACTCTATCATTGTACAAACATCACTCCAACCATCTGCAGCTTCTCTGCCTTCCCATGTTTCCAAGCAAAGACAAAATAAGGCAACTCCACCCATTTTATCAGACTAGGAATTACGGACAGCCAGAGAGATGTATAATAAAAAAAAGAACAAAAGGAGCATCCTCAGCTACTTTTTTTTTTTTTTTTTGCTTTTGAGCAAGCACTAGGCAGATTTGGGCACAGCATATAGTTTAGCCTTTGAATTTAAAGATGACATTACCTCAGGAAATGACAGTCTTCTTTTGTATTACTGTTTTTTTTTTTCCCTCCTGCTGCTGCTTTTGGAAAAGGAACCATACTGGGTGAAATGGTGCCCTCTCCTCCCCTCTCCTCCTGTCTCTCAAATGTAGAGATTTACATTTACATTCATAGAAAATATGTAACAGATCAAACCAATGGCTTCTGAATATTTTGAGCAACAAACGTTGAATCTCAATTTTGATGTGCCACATCATCTTTTATAAGGTTAGCCATTATCTGGTTAGAATATGTGTTCATAAATGATAAAATTACTAAATAAAAGAAAAACTTGTTGGCGTTTATTTGAACAGAACAGAAAGAGACAAACAAAGCAATAGAAAAACAAAACAACAGCAACAACAAATTATACTATATACAAGATGTACCAAAAGTCAGGCCCCATAGGCCAATCAGAAGTTTTTCCTTTCTGAGAAAGAGAAAATGTACTGTACTTACAAATGCTCAACGGTAATCTGACAAATGAGGAAGTAAGTATTTAGAAGAAAATGGCAACCAATTTGAATATTTAATATAATTTACAATATATAATAAATTGCCTATGGGACCTGACTTTTGGTACACCTTGTACATGAGGGCTTCTTGTACATACATATTTACATATGTTTATAAAATTTTACACAAAAGTCTCAATAAAGAATATTTCATTATAATTGCACATATATAATCTGAGTCTGTAAGCAACTCATTTATAAGTTGCAAGGAAGATCAGATCTTCAATTCACTGAGTAATTCACTTAAAATCATGAAGGACAGAGAAAATCCGTATCCATTGTCCAGCCATCATTTCCATGTAATAAGTATGCAGTTCAAAAGAATATGGATGCCTGAAATTATTAAACCTTTTCTCAAAGTCAAATTATTATGTTTAATTACTTCTTCCCAGAAAAGAACAATTTTAGGATATAAGGGATGTTTGGAGAGACAAACATAGAAACTTCCTACTTTAACAGTGTGTGCTTTAGTCCACTTTCCAAGTATTATGTAGCCCTCATTAGACAAGAAACAGGCTTTTTAACATCAAATGAGTTGGCTGAACTAAAAAATCTTAACAGATAATCTTTCCATTGAGGCAGTTTTTGCAAAGCACTTCAGCAGCATCAAACACTTCCTAACCAACTCAATTTGATATGGATTTGATATGGACTTACTCCCCACAGCATTTGTCTGAAGTTTCTTAGATTCACCTCTCTCTCCTTCACCCCCAAGCATCTCTGTTATATATTTCAAGGTAAATTAAGCTTTATTTCAATTCAAAGTCATAACTGTTCTATGATTTTAAAAAAGCATCTATGTCCCAATTTGCCACAGACTATGGTTCATTTTAAGCCCTCTGCCTCTTTCTTAGATTCTAACTTTCCTAGATTCTGGGCATATACATACTCAGGAGACACTTTTATAATGAATTATCTGATGGTTCACATGGCTTTCTCTTTGGCCCAAGGGTGTATCCTAAGGCAGTGGATTTTCATTCATTTTATGCCAGTCTCCATCACCTTGTGGCCCCAACACTGGTGTGGCCAAGGATAAGAGATTATTGAGGGGTGACATCAGAAAAGGCCATTGATATAACCAATCCTGTGCCCTGTTTTCCCCTCAAAGTCCCAAATAAGGTCCAGAAAAATTACACACAATTGATTTCCCTTTCACTAGTATCAATGGAAAAGAAAACACAGTGCTTTCACAAAAAGGAGACAATCAACTCAAAATAATCCACCCATACATTCAAGTCTGACCTGAGAAAAGTAGCAGAGTTGAGGAAGCAGCAGGTTATCTGATATAAATGCTCTTTTTCCTGTACATTTTCCTTTAAAATATACGTTCTCATCAGATCTGGGATACTAAAAATAAAAAGCAAGGTCATCATTTGTTTCCACTATATGGGTTAAAGGCCATCATTTCACACTTCATGTCTTGATGCATCTGGGTAGAATGATGTGAAGTGTTATAGTTGTCAGACACAATTATTTTCAAAGAAAAGTTTTGGTTGGAAGTTTAGACCTCAGGGTCCTCAATATTTTTTTTGAAAATGTCTCCATACATTAATGTGCCTAATTGGTTTTTTAATTGGAAGCTTCTTTGATTGCTTACTTTATGCCCTTGTGCTAGGAATGGGTCTTGGGTTTCACATGAGCCCAGGAGGCAGTCAAAGAAAGAAGTAATGCTTTCACTTCAGTATCAGAACCCAGTCCCAAAACATCTGGGAGTATTATATAGCCATTTTTGAAGGGAAAGGAAAGAATTGTAAAAGGAGAGATCAGAACAATAAAATAAGGGTCTGTGCTCTGAGGATGTGGACGATCGGGCAAAGTGGTGTTTCAGGATCCGAAAAGCAGACCCCGCGATAGTGGGAAAATGCTAGGAAAGAGAAGGAGAAGGAGAAGATCAGAACAATAAAACAGAAATAGTGAGAACTACTTATCAATTGTGGCCATTAACACAGCAATTGTTCAGTGTAGCACAGATATTTGTGCACTGATGAGCTGATTAACACATGGAATATAAGAAATCTAAATTGGACTTTAATCCTTGAGAAACAATGTTAATTCTCCAAGAATTATTAGGATTATTCTGTGATCCATGAAAGCTGATAATACACTTGTTGGAATTTAAGGTGCCATGACATGACATTCTTCATTGCTGAAAATGTGAACAGATTTTTCCAATGACTTTTTCCTTAATCCTTGGAACCTGAATTCAACCAATAGCCTGTGAAGTAGCATCTGATGTCCGTGTTGACTACAAGTGAACCATAAACCAGCGGTATGATGCAGATGCTAAAAAGGTAAATGCTATCATGTGGTGCATGAACAGGAGCATAGGTTCCAGATCATTGGAAGTAATTGTTCTACTCTACTCTCAGTCTTGACTCCTGGTGACTGCCTGGACTAGTCCCTGCAATTTTCATGGCAAGATTTTTGGAAGTGGTTTGCCATTGCCTTCTTCCTAGGGCTGAGACAGAGACTGGCCCAAAGTCACTCAGCTGGCTTCATGCCTAACATGTGACTAGAAGTGACAGTCATCTAGTTTCTAACCTGGTGCCCTTAAGCTGGCTCTTCCACTCCACTCTATTCACTTGGAATAGTTCTGGGCACCACTGTGCAGAAAGGACACTGACAAATTGTAGCAAGTTCAGAAGAAGACTACTGAGATGGATTTACCTCCCTTTTTTGAAGTTTGTTAGATGCACCTCTCTCTTCTTCACCCCCAAGCATCTCTGTGATATAGTTCAAGGTAGATTAAGCTTTATTTCAATTCAAAGTCAAAACTGTTTTATGTTTTTAAAAAGCATCTGTGTCCCAATTTGCCATATAATACACTTCATTTTAAGCACTCCACCTCTTTTCTAGCTTCTAACTTCCCTTTGCACTTACATAGAAAAAGATAGCTAGGAGTAGCAGAAATGGGGATACTTCTGTAATTCAGCAGTTTCTTTCCTTCTATACTGAATGGTTCTAGTTTCAGAAAAGCCAGACAAAAAGCATCATTTGAGTTCCATCTATATCAACTGAGCAAAAGAGAATTCAAGAATTGTTCTTCTAAGAACAGAAAAGCTCCTTCCAGTTGATGAAGATTCTTCAATCTAGCAGAAGCTTCCTCCAGTTAAAAAGTTGTTTTCATAAATCTGGACACTTTACTAACAACCTCATCTTAAATTTCAGTGTCTCCCAACTAGAATTGAGCACCAATGGCCTTCCAACCTTATCGATCAAATTTGTGGGTAGAAAAAAAGGGATGGATGAATTCTCTGCATTTCTCCAGGAGAAGGAGAAAAGGTCCAAGAACTGACAGATAAAGCCAGTGGAAAGAGTTCTATTATGAGGTCTTCTTATGGGAGTCTGTGACACCAGGGAGGCTATAGACTGATGCAACAATCATTGGGCAGTGAGTGGAAGGACATTCAACCCCAACCCTTGGCCATCTTAAGAGCCCCATCTTCCTCCTTTGAAAGAATTTCTAAAGCTTTTTTTGCTTTCATGAAACTGAATCAAAACTGAGGGAGAAAAAAATGAAGGAAACTTTCTCTTCTCAGCACTTCTCCCAGCCTTTCATAGAAGATTATTCAATAAATGAAGGGAGCAGTGACAAAAATGCCTTATCCCTCTCCCTTTTTTACCAGCAGGAGTATCCCATAAGTTAAATTCCACCCACAGGATCGCTGAATCTAGCTGTTTTCTCTAGGTTAAAAGCACTTTGCTCCTTTCTCATGTTATAGGCAAGCTCTGTTGGAAGTCTCAATAACTGAGCTCTTGTACAAATAGTATGGGAGACCCACAACATTTATTTTCCCTTTAGCTTGCCTAGAGTTATTTCCTATTATATACAGTATTTCTGCATTATTTGGTCCAACTGCAATTGGAAAGATACAAGGAAGAGGAACAGTGTATTTCCTCTCCCTCCTGATTATTCTCAGTAAGACCCACAGAGCACTTTTGCTCTCATCCAGTTTTCTAATCCTTATTCTCTCTTACAGCCCAGCCACTGGGGGAATTAATAGCCACATTCTTCAGGCTAATAGGATCATCTTAAGCTTTTCCCCATCCTCAAAGCTTAAACATTACAGAGATTAAAAATGCATACAGATTGTGATCTTTAAATGTGTGTAAGAGAATGTGTGTCCTGACTCCCAATGCAAGGAAAAGGTCTGAGAAGCACTTCCTTGTCCTGTTAATATTGGAAAACACTGCATTTCCCATTGATGCTTTCACAGAGTTCTATTGATTCACGCAAAACTGCCTTTAGAACTTCAGTTGCAAGTCAATGATTAATGACACATCTTCTAATTTCAATTCAGTTGACTTCTGTATTTCACAGGATGCAGCTGGAGAGGCCTTTTGCTACCTCTACCCTATCCATCCACCCTGTCTTGAAAGCCAGGGGACCATTTATATTTACAGCAGAGGATTCCAGGTTTGAGGGTTGGCTCAATATGTTCTTTCTTTCCAAGCAGAACAACCCATGCATTACAAGGATCCAAAAGCAGCAGAACCCACAAAAGCATCCTCAGTAGCCTCTTCTTGATGGTTCCAAATCCTATGCAATTTCCTGTCTCCATAATGCTTTAATTTCCAGAAGGTCATAATTAGAAAACAAAAATGGCTGAATTACACAATCCACCTAATCAGCTCAGTTGCATTCCCACAAATACTGTTTGGCTAATTTAAACTTTATTTCATTCATTTTGTTGCTTGGTGGTGGTGGGTTTTCTGTGTGTGATTAGGTGTGGGAGGCAAATTCTTCAAATGGATGAATTCAGTAAATAGCTTAACTGTGTTGTCTGAACATAGAATGCACAGCAATTCCTATGACCTGCGATTCAGTGAAAGGGCTCCCCTATCTGTGACTTTGGCATCAATCCAAGATGAGCACCATGCTGCCATGCTTTCCAAGCAGGGAGCCCTTCAGCAGTTGAGCCCATTAACTTCCAGCCAATCTGCAGTGTCGAAAGAAATGCAAGAAAGAGGTTTTGCACTATTAACACTGGAACTCCAAGGAATACACTTTCCTATTGATACCACCCCTTCCTCATCTCCCCTCCCCGCTGAGATCACAGGATGATGATGATGATGATGATGATGATGATGATGATGATGCTTCACCATTTCCCCATGATTTCCAAATTCAGCAAAGATTTCTCCTCACTGTGAAACTAAATACAGGGAGACAACCATGAGGGTGAGGTGTATGAGGTAGTGGCTGGATGCCAGTTTTGTGTCTCTCCTCCCATTGAGCAAATTCAGGGAGTGCTGTTTGGCTCAGGGGAAGAACTAAACATATAAGCATGCAACACAGAGAATATTCCTAAGGCTGCATGGGTTTTTTTTTCTGATAGTTAAGGGATGAAAACAGTAACTGTGTGGCTGTGCCTACAGTATGTACATATATACATACATGTAATGTACCCATCATGTTATTCCCTTTCAAAGTAAGCAATGCTGCACAAAACCCCTCCACATACAAAAGTAAGAAGCAATGAGCAAAAGAAACTGGATGCCAAAGCAAGAGGCTGAAGGAGCTGAGATGACGGACAGCAGAGAACAGGTGGTGTTTTCTTCAGTCCTTCCTGCTGAAGGACATAACCCAAGAACAGGGACACTAATCCTGGAAGTGAACAATTGGCTATGCAGATGGTGCCAATGAGAAAATTTTGGATTCTTTGATAAAGGGACACAATTCTGAGATAAGGGACTCCTGGCAAGAGACAGGCTAATCTCATGTGAACCAGGAAGAATGTGTTTGAAAGGCGCCTTGAAAAATCTGATCCAGAGGAATTAAACTGATTCTTGTCAGGGAGGGAGAAAAAAGGATGAAAATAGTGTGTTATCATGAAGTCCTGTCTGGGGATGGAACTGGAGGGGGGGTGCGGGGGGGCATGCAAGATGTGGAAGCACCCAAAAGAAAAGATGTAAATAAAGGAAGGAAGAGGTCAAGGGACATGACCCAAGGAGTCACTAACTGAAGAACTCTCATGTAGAAGATGGAGCAGAATCATTCACAGTTGTTCCAGAAGACCAGAGAAGAAACAAAGAGTTTCAGTGACAAGGAAGGGCATTTCGGTTGCTGTTCATCTAATAGTAAATGGAACAGCAGCACTGGAGGTGTTTAAAGAGAGGCTGAATGGCCATCTGTGCAGGAATCTAGCAGTGGGTGATGGTTTGGACTAGAAGATCTCTAAGGTCATTTTCAAGCCTATATTCCATAATTCTGGGATTTCAGCATTCATTTCAATTCTACTCCTCAACATATTATCTTTTATAGAAATATCTAAAATAGCCCTTCCAACATTCCCTCATTTCAATTTCATCCCAAATCATTTTTATCACTTTTATTTTTAATTCCATTCCTTCTGCTGCAGGCTCCTTGTTTAGCCCTCCTCACTTACTTTCCAAACAGTGTTTATTTTGATCCAAATAGCACTCTGTATTTTCTCTGCCTCTTTTAACTGTTCTCTTTGCAACTTTTTCTATACATGTTATTAAAATCTCATCATTTTTGCAGCCATCTTTCTCTTATATGGATTTTCAATCCTCAGGCTGTGTTGAAAGTGCTAAAATGGTGACTTACTTTGGGAACCATTGTCCCATTTTTATTAGGCAGCTTTTTAGGTAGCAGCTTTTTCCCAAAGGCAAGTGAAAACTTGGGCTATGAGGAGAATGTCACCTGGGGGATTTGGGACATTATGGAAAAAGTGAGTTAAGGAGGCCTCTGTCCACTTTTTCCAGTCAGTTTCATTCAGTCCATACTCACCACCAGATGCATTTTGCTGCTCCAAGCCAGCCATGTGACCACCAAAGCCATATGGCTTCAGTGTGATGTGAGAATGGGTAACATTTCTCTCTCATGTTACAATCAGGGATGACACCTGTTTTCCTTTGTTTCAAACAGCTGCTTTACAGAAATCCAGCATGAGGAAGCTGTACTGGGAAAGCACTAGGCCTATTGAAATTCTGCCTAATGTTTTGCAAAAGGGACAAAGGTTCTGTTAGCAGTAATGGAGGGCAAGGCTTTCCAGATAAGATTTTCTTTTGCTGGCAAATCTATTTAGAATGGTATCTAGGTTTGTCCAACAGAGTAGTTTTGGGGCAGGGAGGTGAGGCAGGGTACAATTAACACAGTAAAATGAGGAGAAATTGCAGTGCCAGCTCTCTCCAGGTTCTAAATCTCACCAAAATTGAATTATATTGCATTATTAAATCAGAATTACTAGGAAGATTCAGTAGCATACTTTAAAATAGTAAATCTATTGAGTGCTAACTGCACGTTGAAATCCATATGGATCTTAACATATTGTTGGTACATTCCCAAACTCATCATATATTTTTGGGGGGTGGGGAGTAGGCTTTGATCTTCAAGACATTTTAACTGTAGCTCATGAAAATATTGCAGTGTTATTTGACAAGACTTCTAATGAAATGCATCCCTTCTAAAAGGCTCCATCTGTTCAGTATTTGAAAAATCAGGAACTGTGATGATCTTGGACTTAGAAAAACCAAATTAATCATCTATTGAAAATAACACACAGCAGAGAGGATTTGGTTTCCTTTGCTCTTGGAAGAAATATTAACAAATCTACAGTTTGTTCTAGTGAGTGTTTATTGAAAAGTTATTCCCACAGGGACTCATTCCCAGGGAAATTTGCACAACTATGGTGTCTAGGAGGGATCTGAGTCAATATATCTGGAAGGCACCCAGTTGGGAAACACTAGTGTAGACACAGCTAACAAAAGAGAGAAGTAGATCAGCATAATGCTTTAATTTTGAGCAGAGAAGGGAAAACTAGATGACTTTGTTCCCCCACAGAATAATCAAACTCTTTGGCCATTCAGGGACTCCTCAATATGTCTACTTACACTTTCCTTGGAATTTGCCAGATGCTCTGCCCCTCCTGAGAGTTCACATGTATATGTATGCCTGAGCATCTACACACACACACATTTATATATCATACAGCCCCCCAAAATGGGATGTTAGCATACTGCAAAGCGCCATGCCAGCTTTCAATACTGTATTTTCTTTATTGTAAACCACCCAGAGTCCCCCCTTTCGGGGGAGATGGGCAGTGGCAAAATGTAATTAATAAATAAAATAAAATAAAATATCAATGTTATTTCCAAGAATGCTTATGGTCCTCAAATAGGCCCCCAAAGCTTACTGGCAAACAAAAATGGTGGGTGTCCATAGCCTACTGCTTTCTTTGAAAGTGTGAACACTGCCCAGGAGAAAAAGACCAATGGAAGCAGGAAGGATAGATCACACACTGTGAGAAGCAGAACTAATGGAAGTAGCAGGTGGCATTCTAGTACAGAAGTGTTTTTAAACTGGCTATGCCCCTCAGGGTGGCCATATTGTCATGGGCAAGCCTCTCCCCCAGCAGCCATTTTGAAAAAATGTCAATAGCAGGTTCTCAATTTTCCAAATGTTTGGAGATCCCTATTATTTCATGGAAGGACTGGAACTTTTGGAACATACTTCATGGTAAAAAAAAGAAGAAAGATAGCTGTGCCCATCATGAAAATCATTATGCTGTGTTTATATCAATGGAGATGCTAAAGATATGGGGGGGGGGGGGAAAGGTCAACTCTAATTCAGCCCAGCACACAGGGATTAAACACCAGGATGGAGAGCCAGTTTGGTCTAGTGGTTAAGGCAATAGGCTAGAAACCAGGAGACTGAGAGTTCCAGTCCCACATTAGGCATGAAAGCCAGCTGGGTGACCTGGGCCAGTCCCCCTCTCTTAGCCCAACTCACCTCACAGGGTTGTTGTTGTGGGGAAAATAGGAGGAGGAAGGGGTATTTGGTAAGTTCACCCCCTTGAGTTATTTATAATAATAATAAAGGTGGGGTAGAAAATAAATAAAAGAAAAATAAATAAACCTAACTGCTTTACTTTCTTAGACATTTGATTTTGTAAAAAAATAAATAAAATCCAAGTTTTCCCCATCCCACTTATGAAACTTCACTTTTCATGAGCTAGATAAACAAAACAAAACAAAACAAAACAAAGCACTCATTTTCTTTTAATTTGGTATTTCCCAAAGACTATTTGACTTTTTCACATATATGCTTGGGTAACGTGTAACTAATTGCTGAATTTCAAGGTAAATGTGTACAGATATTATGGTCCTCTAGAACCTTGTGTTATATTTTATTTAGAACATAATTCCTTCTATTTAAGAGCGTGTGCCAAGAACCACACTTTCTGAAAGCACAAATTGAAGTAAAGGATGCATCACTCTTGAATATGCTTTCTTTAAACCAGCATAAATTCAACCTACAGAAAATGGTGGCCATTTTAAAATAATACTGGAAAAGCTACAGAGGGGTGCTCCTTTTGCAATCATGGAAGGCTGCTATGCTGATTAGTGGATAGAGGCTGGGTGTGAAGCCTGAGTCACCTCATCATCACATCTTTCCCAGCTTTGTTGAGTTGCTCTGGACTACGGAGCAAATGTGAATAAAATGTAGAAAAAGCTGGCAGAACAGGGAACGTGACTCATGAGATGAACGCTGGAAAGTAATAATAATAATATCACCAGGAAATAGGTGCTGCCCATTCTAATATTTTTCCAGCATGCCCAGGTTTAAATCTGTATCAATAGGTTGAGCATCTTCAGGGCTGGCTGTGCTGCCAGACTCACTCTGAGCACGCATCACCTGTAGATTACAGAATAGCTTTCACTTGTGCAAGTTGGGAACTTAGCTGTCTTCGTTAATTACTTGTTGCGCTCTTTCTATTAATTACCTGCCTGCAAACATCAGACGTCATGCTCGGATGCCCCTGAGAAATCTCACAAGTTAGATGAGTACCCATTTAAAAGACTTCCTCGGGACACAAGGAAAGTGAAGATGTGACTTTCTTTCTTCCACAGTACTTGAACAAAGACTAACCCAACAGCATTATCATTCAGTTTGGCCATTCTCACAGAATCTGCATGAAAAATTCTTCACATCTCTCTCCACTCACAAAATAAAAATTGGTTAAATATCCAGTTATATGAAGACAAATACCATGGCTGGATCCTTTACATGAATACAGGAAAGGAGCTGCATTTTTCATATTAGATTCATGAACTAATACAGAGAGAAGTACATCCTTGCCATATTTTAATTTACAGCAGAAGTCTTTCAATAGGGGATTATTCAGAAGCATAACTTTCACTGATAAATTCCTCATCAGCCATTAATGCTTTTCAATTATGCCATGCTTTCTAATTAGATTGTTAGACATTTTGAATGTGAAAAAGCAGGTTATATTTATATAAATATGAATTCATTTCATAGCAGCCATATGAGGTAGGTCAGGTTTAGATCTGCTGCTAACATTTTAATACTGATTCTTCGGAGGGTTTCATTGTTTCCTAAACATCACCTTAACAAGAAATATGTGCATACAAGAAGAGATCCAGGGAAACAAAGAAGTCATCTTTTTGTAGATCATGGGAAGGAATTGTTTCACCCTACCCTGCCCTGGTCAGACCCTGTTTGGAGTTCTTTGTCCAGTTCTGGACACCACAAAAAGGAGAGGGACAATTTGGAGGAAGTTCAGAAGAGGGCTGCCATAATAGTGAAGGGTTAGGGTAAAGGAACTGGGTATCCTTAGCCTGTATAAAAGACAGAGATGGGACAGCAGTCTTCAGTTATGTGAAGGGCTGTTACACAGAAGATTGGGTAGACTTGCTCTGTTTTGCCCCAGAGGGCAGGACCAGAACTACTTGGTTAAGACTACAAGGAAACAGATTCAGGCTAAACATCCGGAGGAACTTCTTGATTGTATGAGCTCTCATCCAGTGAAATAGGCTGTCACATGAAGTGGTGGGTTCTTCTTCACAGAGGTCTTTAGACAGAGGCTAGATCGTCATCTGTCAGAGATGCTCTAATGCAGGGTTTTTCAGGATTCTGTGAGAACTTGATGGTGTTCTGTGAGACACTTACAGCCAAAAAAAAAAAAGGCTCTCAAACCCACCCAATTTTTTATCAATCAAAGTTCCTTTTGATCAGGAGTTCCAAGGTTTATTTTTATTTTTAACTGAAAAAGGTTGAAAATCCCTGCTCTAATGGATCCTGCATTGAGCAGGGGTTGAACTAGATAACCTCTTAATGTACCTTCCAACTGTATGATTCTATTATTCTAAGGCATTGGTGACTGGGTGAGTGGTGTACATTTGTCTCAAACGCTAGGCATCTCCAGCTATATACAGCCCAAATCCAAAATAACATCTCAGTAATGAGTGATAGCTAGAACTAACTGAAGCGGAAGCAGTATTTCAAAATAAAACATGTCTTTTATAAAGACTTGCACTCTGGAGTAATATAATTTGTTATAGTATATTACTCCAGAGTGCAAGTACTTTTTAAGTACTTAGCTAATCCTGCCAATAACATTTGTTTGTCTCCAAGATTAAGCCAAGTTCGTTTTGGTTTCAGCACCGGACATTTTTATGTTACTTCATAATCAGGGAATGTCCTCTTCCACAAAACAGACATGCCATCTATTGACTTGAAAGAACAGTGATATTTAATGATGGGCAATTCACAAATGCTCTCTGCTGTAATAATAATGCCCTCTGATTTTTCCCAATCAATTCGTTTTCTAATGAGCTTTCCCTCAACTTACTTTCTTCTGCTTTTTTGGCCTTATATAAAATTGCAAATCAATAACACATTTATTTGCCATGGAAACATACATAACAGTCCTACACTTATCTGTCCATCTTCTTGGCCATTTAAAAAACCTGGGAATGACAATATTAATTCCACAGTAAATGTATATTTTCATTTTTGCATCATGGGGTGGGGGAGTGGGGAATAGTAAGATAAAATATCCCAATTATGAGTGAGGGTTAATTGAAGTCAATGTGATTTTATTTCATGTGTTTAAGTCTCTACCATTTCTAGATATGTGTTTGTATAAGGAGAAAAGTCTTTGCCACTTTTAAACCAGTCTTTGTCTATTTATAAAGTAGTATTTGAATAAAATAAAAATCTCTGGGACTCATAAAGCAATGTTTGCTAAATGATATTTGATCTCTCTTTCTTTCTTATATACACATAGTGATGGACAGCTGCAGAGGAGGATCACTTCTGTTCATCTTGACTCCCAGGCCTACCAGTTTCCATGTTATCTCTGCCTCTGATGCTTACACCAGCATTCCAATCCCACATATATTTCAATATGCTTTTGCTTGCCAAGAGAATGGAGTGTGAGGGTGGTAAACAGAGGACATGTATAAGAATGTCTGGCTGTATAGTAGCCATAAGTTACAGGAAGACTGATTCCAGGTAAATTGGAGTGGGGGGCAGGTACTGACGTTAACTGGAACTATTAACCTAGAGATTGTGGGCTCTCCCTCATTGGATGCATTCAAGTGCAGGATAGACAGCCATTGATCAGGGATTCTTTAATTTAGATTCTTCAAGGAACAGGAGATTGAATCAAATAGTCTAAATCACTGCTGCAAACTCAGTCAGTTCAAAGGCTAAGAATAAACATATTTCTCAATTCCAAGATTTTAAGACCAGAATGGTAATGATCTTTTTTGCCATCAATCTTGCTACACTCCAAGATTGGTAAGTCAAATGTTTTTCATAAGTTGGTACATTCTAAGTTTTTGGTATAAATCTAACATTACTTTAATAGATTTAACCCTTATTTTCTTCCCTATATAATATTAACAATGATGTGTTAATATTATTTGGGCACAAAGTGGGATAACCATGGGCAAAGCAAATCATATGAATCAGAATCCCCTCAAATTTATTACTTCTCCAAAATTAAAAGTTTGACACCCAGCCCTTCTTAAACATCCACTAAGGTGTGCAATAAAAACAAAATAACATTTTGATGAATTTAGTCTTCTTGAAGTCATAAGATTTTTTTTCAAATAATTGTTTTATTATAGAATATAAACAATACATTGTAAAATACAAATAAAAACTGAATACAGTGATATCTGTACAGTAGAAACTGGAAGTTGTTAAAGCTGTGATGATTAAAGTGAATTAAACTTTTCAAAATAGAAAATTTATCATTGTTAAATATGATTTCTAAAACAAATATGAATATAGAGTTGGTTATCGTACAGTTGATGTATAATACAACACTGATAAGAAGTTGCAAAGTGCATTGAATTATTTTGTAATATGAAAAAATTATATCTTTGAACTTAATACTAAAGTCTCCACTATATCAATATTAATTGTTATTTATGCATACTAAAAAAAGGACAAAAAAGGAAAAGAAAAAGAGTCAGAGCTGCTTGGAAAAGATAAATAAGTATTTTATCTCTAACTTCCCCCTTCTTTATAAACATTTAAACCCCCTTAAAAATACTGTAAATATTTATATTTGCCTTGCTGCATGATGTGTTGTACATATGGAAGCCATTCTTGCTTAAGTTTAGTTGTTGGTGGTGTTTATTTGTTTAGTCGCTTCCGACTCTTGGTGACTTCATGGACCAGCCCACGCCAGAGCTTCCTGTTGGTCATCAACCCCCAGCTCCCCTAGAGTCCGTCACCTCTAGAATATCATCCATCCATCTTGCCCTTGGTCGGCCCCTTTTCCTTTTGCCTTCCACACTCCCTAGCATCAGCATCTTCTCCAGGGTGTCCTGTCTTCTCATTATGTGGCCAAAGTATTTCAGTTTTGCCTTTAATATTATTCCCTCAAGTGAGCGGTCTGGCTTTATTTCCTGGAGGATGGACTGGTTTGATCTTCTTGCAGTCCAAGGCACTCTCAGAATTTTCCTCCAACACCACAGTTCCAAAGCATCTCTCTTCCTTCTCTCAGCCTTCCTTATGATCCAGCCCTCACAGCGATATGTTGCTATGGGGAACACCATTGCTTTAACTATGCGGAACTTTGTTGTCAGTGTGATGTCTCTGCTCTTAACTATTTTATCGAGATTTGTCATTGCTCTTCTCCCAAGGATTAAGCGTCTTCTGATTTCCTGACTGCAGTCAGCATCTGCAGTAATCTTTGCACCTAGAAATACAAAGTCTTTCACTGCTTCTACATTTTCTCCCTCTATTTGCCAGTTACCAATCAAGCTGGTTGCCATAATCATGGTTGTTTTGAGGTTTAGCTGCAAGCCAGCTTTTGCACTTTCTTCTTTCACCTTCATCATAAGGCTCCTCGGTTCCTCTTGGCTTTCAGCCATCAAAGTGGTATCATCTGCATATCTGAGATTGTTAACGTTTCCTCCAGCGATTTTAACTCCAGCCTTGGATTCCTCAAGCCCAGCATGTCACATGATGTGTTCTGCGTACAAGTTGAATAGGTAGGGTGAGAGTATACAGCCCTGCCATACACAGAAATAGATGTTTTTCTGAAACTCCCTGGCTTTTTCCATTATCCAGTGGATATTGGCAATTTGGTCCCGAGTTCCTCTGCCTTTTCTAAACCCAGCTTGTACATTTGGCAATTCTCGCTCCATGAATTGCTGAAGTCTACCTTGCAGGATCTTGAGCATTACCTTACTGGCATGTGAAATGAGTGCCACTGTTTGATAGTTTGAACATTCTTTAGTGTTTCCCTTTTTTGGTATGGGGATATAAGTTGATTTTTTTCCAGTCTGATGGCCATTCTTGTGTTTTCCAAATTTGCTGGCATATAGCATGCATTACCTTGACAGCATCATCTTGCAAGATTTTGAACAGTTCAGCTGGGATGCCATCGTCTCCTGCTGCCTTGTTATTAGCAATGCTTCTTAAGGCCCATTCAACCTCACTCTTCAGGATGTCTGGCTCTAGCTCACTGACCACACCGTCAAAGCTATCCCTGATATTGTTATCCTTCCTATACAGGTCTTCCGTATATTCTTGCCACCTTTTCTTGATCTCTTCTTCTTCTGTTAGGTCCTTACCATCTTTGTTTTTGATCATACCCATTTTTGCCTGGAATTTACCTCCGATGTTTCTAATTTTCTGGAAGAGGTCTCTTGTCCTTCCTATTCTATTGTCTTCTTCCACTTCCGCGCATTGCTTGTTTAAAAATAATTCTTTATCTCTTCTGGCTAACCTCTGGAATTTTGCATTTAATTGGGCATATCTGCCCCTATCACTGTTGCCTTTTGCTTTCCTTCTTTCTTGGACTACTTCTAGTGTCTCAGCAGAAAGCCATTTTGCCTTCTTGGTTTTCTCTTTCTTTGGGATATATTTTGTTGCTGCCTCCTGAACAATGTTGCGAACTTCTGTCCAGAGTTCTTCTGGGACCCTATCTACTAAGTCCAGTCCCTTAAATCTATTCTTCACCTCCACTGCATATTCCTTAGGGATATTAGTGAGCTCATATCTAGCTGATCTGTGGGTCTTCCCTAATCTCTTTAGTCTGATCCTAAATTGTGGAATAAGAAGTCGTGATCTGAACTACAGTCAGCTCCAGGTCTTGTTTTTACTGACTGTATAGATGTCCGCCACATTTGGCTGCAAAGGATGTAGTCAATCTGATTTCAGTGTTGTCCATCTGGTGAAGTTCATGTATAAAGCCATCTCTTCGGTTGTTGGAAGAGAGTGTTTGTTATGCAGAGTGAATTGTCTTGGCAAAACTCTATCAGCCAATGTCCTGCTTCATTTTGTTCTCCCAGGCCATGCTTACCTGTAATTCCAGGTGTCATCTCACTGCCCACCTTAGCATTCCAGTCTCCTGTGATGAAAATGTCTCTTTTAGGCATGTTGTCCAGTTGGTGCTGCAGATTCTCATAGAACTGCTCTACTTCAGCTTCTTCAGCATCTGTGGTTGGGGTGTATATTTGGATCACTGTGATGTTAGATGGCTTGCCCTGAATTCAAATTGAGATCATTCTATCGCTTTTTGGATTGTATCCAAGCACTGCTTTAGCCACTTTAGTATTAATTATGAAGGCTACTCCATTTCTTATGTGGTCCTCTTGTCCACAGTAGTAGATCTGGTGGTCATTTGATGTGAAGTGGCCCATTCCAGTCCATTTCAGTTCACTGATGCCCAAAATGTCTATCTTTAATCTTGACATCTCACCAATAACCACATCCAGTTTGCCCTGGCTCATAGATCTTACATTCCAGGTTCCAATGGTGTGTTGATCCTTAGAACATCGGATTCGCCATTCACCACCAGCACCGTCGGCCGCTAGCTGTCCTTTCAGCTTTGAGCTAGCTTCGTCATCACGTCTGGGGCTTGTTGAACTCATCCTCTGTTCCTCCCCAGTAGCATTTTGGCCATCTTCCGACCTGGGGGTCTCATCTTCCAATGATATACCGACATATCTCTGGTTGTACTGATCCATTTAGTTTTCATGGCAAGAATACTGGGGTGGGTTGCCATTACCTTCCCCAGGGATCGCATTTAGTCTGACCTCTCTGTCATGACCTTCCCGTCTTGGGTGGCCCTTCACGGTTTAGCTTATGGCATCATTGAGGTGCTCAAGCTCCAGCACCACGACAAGGTAACGATCCTTTGCTAAAGTAAATTTAGTTATATATGCTATTATTTTTGCCTTTGCTGCATATTCTCCAAGTTTTAATTCCCAATCACATACCACTGGTATTGTATACTTCTTCCAATGTTGGGCAAAAGTTATCCTTGCAGCTGTGAGCATGTATCTCAACAAGATATGGTATTTTTTATTAATGTTTTCTGAGATTATACCTAGTAAAAATGTGATTTCATTTCAATTTTAATTTCTAAAATCCTCTGAATGGTGCTATGTATGTGTGATGATTGCCTATCCTAACAGAGTCAGACTCACAAGCAGGTACTTAATGATATCTGATTTATTGTAAGAATAGTATGCAAATACAGAGAAAGCTGAGAATGAATAAAAGCGCGCCAAATACAAACTAAAAACCCTCGCTTCAAACGTAATCCCTCCCCTCGCCCTGCCGTTGCAAACTCCCCCCTTCCAGGTGCTGGTAACCGTTTGAACTGCCATCCTGGGAAAGCAACCTTGAACAGATGAGATAACCCAAACACATTCCAAACCAGCAGCCAACAGATAACAACTCCCCGAGATGGAATCCTCTGCCCTTCCCAGATGAAACACGTATCAGTGAAATGACATGCGAAACATTACGATGTACCAGCAACATTGGAACAGTGAACATGACATACCGCCCCCGCAAAAAAACTAAGGAGCAGGTTTCATAGGATAAGCGAGATGAAAGCGTCTAACTAAAACAGGGGACTGAACATCGCGTGCAGCCACCCACTCAGGGTGGGGGAAATGCTTCCACCGAATGAGATACTGCAAGGTGCCATGAAGCCTGCGAGAATCAAGGACCTCCTTCACTTCAAAATGTTGCTGTCTGTCAATCATAATTGGTGCAGGAGGTGTAGGTTGCAGATGCCACCGATCAGAGTGGTTGACAGGCTTGAGCAAGTTGCAATGAAAAACAGGATGTAAACGTCTACGATTGTGAGGCAAATCCAGTTTAAATGTGACAGGGTTCACAACTCCCACAATGGGAAAAGGACCAACAAATTTAGGAGCCAATTTTTTCGAGGGCTGAGGAGACTTAATGAACTTGGTGGAAAGGTAGACCTTATCACCAACTTTGAAAGCAGGTTGAAGGGCTCGTTTCTTATCAGCATGCAGTTTGTAGGCAGACTGGGCATCTGCCAATGCTTGTTGAATAACTGGCCAGGAATCACCCAGGTGCGCAGCCCAATCAGACACAGAACAGGGCAGTGTTGTGGGTTGAGGTAAATCAGGAATGGGAACAAAATCCCTGCCAAACACAGTACGGAAAGGGGTGTGCCCTGTGCTCTGATGGACGGCGTTGTTGTAAGCCACTTCAGCAAAAGGCAGGAGATCAACCCAATTGTCTTGCTGATAGTTGACAAATGCCCTCAAAAATTGTTCAAGAGTAGAATTAAGAGCCTCTGTAGATCCGTCAGTCTCCGGATATGACGCAGTGGACAATGCTTGCTTAGTGCCCACCAGTTTCAAAAATGCCTGCCAAAACTGAGAAGTAAACTGTGTTCCGCGGTCTGTGACCAAGCGGGAGGGGCTCCCGTGAATCCTGTAGATATGGACTAGGAATAGCCGGGCTAATTGCTGAGCAGACGGAATGGAGGCACAGGGAATGAAATGGGCTTGTTTGGAAAAGTAGTCCTTCACCACCCAAATCACAGTCTTCCTCTGACTAGGAGGCAGTTCAACAATAAAATCCATGGAGATCTCCTCCCAAGGGTGGGAGGGACTGGCCACAGGCTGCAGCAAGCCTTGCGGTTTGCCCCCCTTCCGTTTAGACATGGCACAGATAGGACACGAAGCAACATATTCTTTGACATCACATCTCAATGTAGGCCACCAAAATTGGCGGCGTACCAGGTGTAAGGTCTTCACGAAGCCAAAATGACCAGCAACCTTATCATCGTGAGATCTATTCAAAACCTCCCTTCGCAAACTGTCAGGGACATAGAGGCAGTTCTGCTTCCAAGCAAAGCCTCTGTCAAAGGTAACATTGTCTCTATTCGCTTGCAACCAAGTGTCAGATTTCAGTTCGGAGAGAAACTTTTGTTGCAATTGCGAAGGAACCGCCGGCCATCCCCCAGCCGGTGAAACTGAATCTGAGGGCAGCTGCGCACAAGTCTGTCTGCGAGTGACAGCTTGCAATCCCAACTGGGGTTCTGTCCACAGTGTACCCACAACGTCAGGTGCCTGGACCGAATCCTGGGGCAGGCAGGAAAGCGCATCAGCCAGGAAGTTTTTCTTGCCTGGAATGAATCTCAATTTGAAATCAAAGTGACTGAAAAATTAAGCCCAGCGGATCTGTTTAGGACTGAGTTTATGGGGCATACTGAGCGCTTCCAAATTCTTATGGTCAGTCCAAACTTCAAAAGGACATTTGGCCCCCTCTAAGAGGTGGTGCCATGTGTCCAAAGCAGCCTTGACTGCAAAAGCCTCTTTTTCCCAAACATGCCATCACCTCTCCATCTCAGAAAATTTGTGGGACAAATACGCACAGGGTTTCAGGCAGCCTGCAGCATCCGCCTGCAGCAAGAGTGCTCCAATTGAGAAATCGGAAGCATCCACTTGAACCACAAAGGGTCTAGTGGGATCAGGGTGTTGCAGAATAGGTTCAGCAGTGAACAGGCTTTTGAGTTTGTCGAAAGCCAGTTGGCATTCAGGCATCCAATTGAGCAATGCTCCTGGGTTCTTCACCTTTCGTGTGTCCCCCAGCCCCTTCATACGTAACAAATCAGTGAGAGGTAATGCAATTTCTGCAAACCCCTGAATGAACTGGTGATAATAGTTGGAAAAGCCAAGAAAACTCTGGAGCTGCCTGCGAGTGCGCGGGCTCTCCCACTCCAGAATAGCTTGAATCTTTGCAGGGTCCATTTCAATACCTTTGTCCGAAATCCTGTACCCCAAATAGTCAAGCTGAGTCTTATGAAATTCACACTTAGACAGTTTAGCATAAAGCTCAGCCTTTCTCAGTTTGCTAAGTACTTGCTTCACCAAGTGCTCATGTTCCTCCACCGTTTCAGTATAAATCAAAGCATCATCCAAATAAACCAGTACCCCTTTGAACAAATGCTCATGTAATGCTTCATTGATCAATTGCATAAACACCCCAGGTGCCCCCACCAATCCAAAAGGCAAAACCTTGTACTGGAAAGAGCCCAGAGGACAATTGAAAGCAGTTTTATACGATCAGGGGTTTGGGATCCCTCCTGTTTCTCTTGCCTCACCATGGTTGGGGACAACAGGTACCGCTGCTTCCAAGACGTTCTTGACATCCCGGGTAGGGGTCCCTGTGTCTCATCCCAGGTGATCAACTCACCCGGTGACTTGCCGGTCAGTTCAGGGGCTCTCTTGGCTCCAGCCTCCTGGTCCCCTAGGCTGAAGCTCGAGCCCTCCCGAACTTCTGAAGTCTCTCTAGGGGGGACTCTCTCTGTTCTTACCACTGTAGAATCGGGTTCCCCCTCGCTCGACTCCTCGCTTTCCATAGCTGGTGGATTTGGTTTGCTCATCGCTAGCACTTCCCCTCACAAAATAAATCTGGAAAGGGGCTAACGGAAGAAGTTTTTAGATTCTCAGCTTTATGTAATGATTGCCTATCCTAACAGAGTCAGACTCACAAGCAGGTACTTAATGATATCTGATTTATTGTAAGAATAGTATGCAAATACAGAGAAAGCTGAGAATGAATAAAAGCGCGCCAAATACAAACTAAACACCCTCGCTTCAAACGTAATCCCTCCCCTCGCCCTGCCATTGCAAACTCCCCCCCCCCCAGGTGCTGGTAACCGTTTGAACTGCCATCCTGGGAAAGTAACCTTGAACACATGAGATAACCCAAACACATTCCAACCCAGCAGCCAACAGATAACAACTCCCTGAGATGGAATCCTCCGCCCTTCCCAGATGAAACACGTATCAGTGAAATGACTTGCGAAACGTTACGATGTACCAGCAACATTGGAACGGTGAACATGACAGTATGTCTCTCCAACATATTTAGTTTTCTGCATGTCCACCACATATGATAAAATGTTCCTTCTGTTTCATGGCATTTCCAATATTTGTTGCTGATTTATCCATTTTGGAATCTTGATAATTATCAGTAAGACCCAGAATATCATCTCTATATAATAATAATTTACATTCAAATGCAGTATCCTATATACTCCAAATATTATTTCTTGCCTAATAAAAATGGGACAATGGTTCCCAAGGTAAGTTAAATATAAGAGGAATTACAGCATGTTCTTCAAGCATTCCACAAAACATATTAATGGATAAAAAAATAACCCCACTTGTAACAATTCTGGCTGAAGGAGTAGGATGCCATGTTTTAATCCCTCATAAAAGGTGAAAGGAATCCATTTTTTTATCAAAGTAAGTTCTGAAAATTTAATCAGCACCGTATAAACATTTGTTTTCAACACCTTACAAAGCCACCACTGCTGATTCAAGTTTTTTCTGATTGTATTTCTAAACTATCAGTTAACAATCTAATATTATCTGAAGTGTGTTGCCTTTTTATAACACTTGACTGTACACAATGAATCATCAAAGGTAATATAGTTTGCAATCTCTGTGCCAAGGTTGTTGTCAAAATTTTAACATCTAATTAACATCTAACATCTAGCAGTGATATGGGGCAATACCAGGCATATTCTACCAAATCTTTATCTGGCTTCAAAATTACTATTAAACTTCATAAAAGGAAGGAAGGAAGGAAGGAAAACTGCATTTGCAAAAACATCCATCTATACCTCCAGTAGTATAGGAGCAAAAAGCTCATCTCTGTATTATACTATTCTCAAGGAAAATCACCTGGACCAAAGCTGTTCCCTGTTTTCATGGATTTAATAGTGTGTATTATTTCATATAACAATAATGGTGGAGCCAAATCAGTAACGTGATCTAGAAAACTCTTTGGAAGATTGCTTTCTTTAAAAAAAAAAATAGTATATTCAACTTGCTTGCCAGGAACTACTGAGCCAGCACTATAGAGCCAAGTGTATGTTTTTTTAAAAAGTTAATTTATTAAATGAAAATTGCTGTATACTTTTTCTGAGTTATTATTGTATATAAATTGCTTTTATCAGCTTATTGCAATATGTGTATTTTGTTTTGTCAAGGATTTTTTATTTTAGTACTCTTGTTTTTATATTTTTTCATACCTTGTTGCAGTTTTTTTTCTTTTCCTTATTTTTTGAATATTATAAAAAAAAATACATGCTTTAAAAAGTGCTGCCATCATCTGTAAAAAGGTTGTCCATCTCTGGGCTAGATGAACATGTGAGTTTCACCAAAATAGCTTCTAAGGCTAAGCAAATGCTTTGAAACAGGCGGTTTGCAATGTGTGGGAATGTTTGCAAAGCACCTCTTTTTGAATCTGTAAAGCAGCTGCATCTTTTTTCCAGACTCACATGGTTGTTTCAGAAACTGGTCCCAGCTGTCTCTGCATACATCAGGAACCATCCATGTGGGCCTGGAAAAGGGCACATCTGCTTTACTGACTCAAAGAGAGGCGTTTTGTATGTGTTCCTGCAAAGCTGTGATAGCTACTAATTCAGAACAGTTAATTTGTAAAAGCTGTCTTTTGCTTTTCTGGTGAGCGTTCCATATGAAGTCATTCTTCCATTAATGAACTTACAACCCGAGACATGCAGTATCAAAGTAGTCTGATCTAGTGAGCTTTCAGCTATCGTGTATCAGACAAATAAAGATAATTTCACAGAACAAGATTTGCAAGAATTTATTTCAAAAGAAACAGTGAAGCTGAACCACTTCTTGATTCTTAGACTCTGATCCAATTAGGTTGAAAGGAACAGATCATTAACATTAATTGGATGTGCTGAACCATTGCAGAACAGATTTATTTCCTGTGTTAGATATTATTGACAAGAAGAAGCTCCTGTGCCCTTTGGAATTTCAGTACAACTAAAGTTTCATAGAAATACGATAAAATGTTTGTATCAATCATAACGATTATATGCTGCAGTGGTGCCAGAATAAGTGGGTGGTACATCCTCTCTCAGCTGTCACCAAAACTTGAGGTTAGCAGTGCCAGAAAAGGGAAACAGTGCATCCTCCCACAGAGCTGTAGGACAAGCAGTGCCAGAGGGTATAAGCAGCACATCGTCCAACCAGTGCTGCCAGAGAAGCTGTGGTGAGAAGAGGCTGCAAAGGACACAGCATGACTGCTTTGCTTTGCTGTTAGATGCAAAAGGGCCCTGTTGCATTAGGAAGCAGTTTTGCGGTTGTGCTTCAGTTAAAACTTCATTGAAGTGAAGCATCCCTTCAGAGATAACTATTGCTGTGATATATTTTCAGTTCAATTCAATAATATTTATTCGGTCAATGACCAGCAAAATTTAAAAGGAGAAAAACAAAGTAAAACAAAGGAATATAATTATATACTACCAACTAATAAAATATATCACATAATAATATAGCATTCACTCTGCTATTTCTATATTAATACATTTGTTACCTAGGTAGTGTGAGCCTAAAACATTAGTAAATATAATATAAAAAATAAAAATAATTATTTGTGATATATTTGCAGTCCTCAAATGACAAGACGTCATGGCTACCTTAGGAGCGCAGAAAGTTGCCTGTTTATATAGCTACTTAACTAGGTCAATAAACAAGTTAGTGTCTTGTGGAAACACCAAAAAGAGGTGAGTTGCTCCAGACAACTGGTGTCAAAGTGATCAGGATTAGCTACCAAAAGATTCAGGCTTGCCCAGTGATTCCACTCAGCTATTCATGTTATCAAGCATCAAAATTCAATCAACTGTCCCATTTTGCTTACCTATCCCTATCTAACTAGATAGACAATATAGCTTTTAAAAAGCAAGTTTCTCCATTACCAAATTCACTACAAAGACCTGACTACCACCCCCCCACACATCATACTTATTAACTACAGCAGTCAAGCCATGGACATTGCAAAGGGGCTAGTATTGTCATGAAGTCTTGCCAGGACATTCCTGATGTAAAGGCTCGTGAGAAACCAGATGCTAGATGGAGGAAATGGCCTAGCATTCTTCCCAAATGGTGACCGTTATTGTGATTGTATGGTACCAAAGTCACTAAAAAGGAGATCTTGCTGGATTCGTGGCTGATGGGTTTTTACATATTGTATGAACAGGGGCATTGAATCAGAACATCCATGTACCTAGCCCAATATTATTCTGAATATTATTCTGAAATCAGGGTTTCAGAAGGACTTGCTACCCAGTGCAACCTAGATATGGCAAATATTAAACCTGAGGTTTTGTGCATGCAAAGCATGTGCTGTGCCATTAAGCTATGCCTGTGATGAGTAGCTTCTCCCCAATAAGGCGCAGACTCGAACTTAGGCTGGCTAAGGAAATCTGGTTTATTGAGAAGGATACGGTCACTAGAGAAAGACGGGAATGAGCACGTGTTGGGCTCCTTCCCTTTATATACACGTGTGTAGGCCTTGGCCCTTTCCGCCCCCCCTGTCCGTGTGTCCGTTCCCGGCCCTCTTGATGGGTGATTTGGGTGGGGCCGTCCAACTGCCATTATCCTCCTTCTGTGTGCGCCCCAGGTGAATGCCCTGGGGCCCTTTGGAGTGGCTGGTGATTATGTTGATGGCCACCCGGCCTTGGGCGTGCCACCCGTGCAATCTGTTCTTGAGGGGGGCAGCCTATGCATGCTTCCTGCCCCTCCCTTCCAACAGGAAGGCATGATCACGTTGTAGGGCATGTATGCCTTAGAACGGGGCATGACAATGCCCAACATTTGTTGGTAATTGTTGATGCCAGATAAATCAAGTTAAAATCATTGAGATACACTCTTGTTCCACTAACATCAGAGGAAAACCTACATTTCATATATCTTGGGTAGGGGTGTGTATGTAAGAGAGAGTGTGATATAAGTTGTTTAAAAGTGTGGATGTTTATGTGAACATTATGTGTGATGTATTAGTTTATTAAATATATTATTAATAATTTAATAAATTATAATAATTATTTAATAAATTATTTTTTAAAAATCTTCATGTTCTTCCATTTATTTGTCCAAGGTGTGAACAATTTTTACAAATCTAAGTTTTGTTTCCATTAGTTTTTGTAGGCAGGTGACAAAGTTCAAGAAGTGAAACCGCAGATGTTATTGCTGTTTCAGTTCAGGATTTCTAAATGGAACTTCATTCCATGTTAACATGAAGCAAAAGTGTGTTTAAAAAAAAAAAGCTATAATTGAACTGCAGCAAAATGGTTTAGAGTCTTTTGGTTAGTAGTAAATATTTAAAGACTAAAAGAAACTAAATAGTATAATAGTCACTTGAGAAAAGTCAGAGAACAATCTAGCCTTCTGGAACTGCTTAATAAAGGAACATTGTGCATAGAAAGGCAGTGAAAGTTCCAAACAGAATGCTGTCATTGATAAATATCTGGCATTTTCATAGAGGGGGAATATCCATTACAACTTTTAATTGTATCTTAGTATACGTTAGAACCATTTTCATTGCCTGCTGGTTGATTTATTTTTAACGGAAAATCTGATCAAATGGCAGCTAAAAATCCTTAAAATATTGAGCATGGATCCAGAAAAGGTTGGTACCAGACTACACAGCTGTTCTGGAGAATTACTGTATGTCATAATGCTATGGCTTCCCCATGTCTAGAACTATGTCCATAAGACAAGTACAAAGAAGAAATGAGGAGGAAGAGTTTCAGTTACCACTTACTCATTGTCTACAGTTACATCTGAGATAAACTAGAATTGAGACAGCAAGAATCTAAGGGGAGAACCGAGCATTTGTTGGGATGTAAAACCCTCCCTTGATGAACACCTCATTAGATTCAGTCTTTCCATGGTTCACAGCCAAAATGTCCACCTCATCTGGAAGAATGGCCCTATTATTGAAGTCATTGTACATGCTGTCTTCCATTTCTCTGTTCTGCAGTACAGAGCAGGGAGATTCCACAACTGTCCAAAAGAGCAACCGTGTAGCTCTCCTAATCTTCTAGAGCGGGATTTCTCGACCAGGGCTCCATGGTACCCCAGGGTTCCGCGAGAGATCACTAGGGGTTCCCTGGGAGATCATGATTTATTTTAAAAATTATTTCAAATTCAGGCAACTTCACATTAAAGAGGTAAGTTTCATTCTTTATTTTTAAACACTGTTAATGCATATACACAGGCCTACACATGAAATGAATATAATAATTTTGTGACTTGCGGCCTATGTTTGAGCCTGAATGTGCAGGGTTCCCCGAGGCCTGAAAAATATTGCAAGGGTTCCTCCAGGGTCAGAAGGTTGAGAAAGGCTGTTCTAGAACTAAATCAGTGGTAGTGATCTTCATAGCCCTGAACAGCCATAGAAGAAACAGGATGGTAAATTAGTTTGGGAGGATAGTTTTTTGCAGTATGGTGAGAAAACATTCTACTGCCCAAAGTATCAGTTAAATGAAAGTGTCACTTCACAATCTATGAAGATACCTAGAAGGAACACCTTGGCTCAGCTTCAGTATGAAATGCAATTTTACTAACAGACTCCAGACTCCAGGAGTCTTTTGTTCTTCTAACACAATAAACAAACTGACTACACAAAAGCTGGCCTGTTTGCATTCAGTGACTCCAACTAAACTTAAGCAACCTTTGTGTAGCATTTCAAATTTCACACTAAAATGTTTCTGGAAAGCATGAGACAAATGCAAACATGCAAGGTTAAAATGAAGGGAAATTAATGAGACAGTGCATATGATTTTCGTAATTCCATCAATTTCACTTCTTTTAACAGAAAGACTTAATTCATACATCACTGTATTGCAGTTTCCAGTTTTATCTATAAGCTGCATTAAGTCATAATGTGATTCGTTCTGCTTTAGCTCAACATACTGTTTAAACCCAGACATTGTACTTTATTCAATGAGTAAAGTGCATGAATCCAGTAGGAATCCACTCTAGCCTTTTCTCATTCCCTGAAATAATTCAATACAGATAATGTCATTGTTTTGAAATTCTATCAATGGTAAGCATTTCTTGATTTTCATAGGAATACACATAAGACATCTGAAAGTTTACAATTGGAAGGTGTAATTATGTGTTTTGTGGTCATCTATGAAGAAGCCAGTGCAGGAAGCTCTTCAAATGGCCCCATTTTAATATAACTTTTGTAATAACATGACCTGATTTAAAATAAACTCAATACATCCACAAAGTACTGTATAATCCAGAGCATTCCTTACCCCCATTTTATGGTAGTGATGGTAGCAACCAATACATTTTCCCCCTCCTCATTCACATTTTCTGATCATGTAATGGTCTGTGGGAATGACCTTGGGAGGCAGGAGGAAGAGTCGCAGACTAGACAACAGTCATGCAAAAGGTATCTCAGCCCACAGAAGGAAAAGGGGTGTGCGAAGTGTCTCAGAAGGGACTCTCTCTAGTCTTCTGGAAAGTAAAAGTAAAGGAGGGGAGGAGTGCTTTCAGACTTGCAGGATTCTGTCACTGTACAATAAAGGTAGTGTTAGTACTCATGGTTTGTGTTTCTTGTCTGGACTATCTCAAAGGGCCAACAGATCATCCCCAATGGCTGAACTACATATGCCAGCAATTCATTCTTATAGGCTAGGCCAATCAACATCAAGAAGAGGCCCATTTTCACTACGACATGCTGCAAAATGCTTCTGCTGACAGTGTGTTCTGCACTCAAAAATTGAGATACTGAATGTATAGTTCTGAAGGAAGCAGAAAGTGCTTTGTAGAACAGAAAGCCATAAATGGCATAACAAGCTAAGTCCATGCTGGATGCACATGATCCAACAGTGCTCTGTACAAAGGTTTTCAGAACACAAGAAGTATGAATTGCACCCTGTCAACCCTGCTTGGTAGAGCAGACCAGGAAATCAACTCCACAGGACAGTTAAAACCAGTTTTATTGAGACTGACTATAACAACAGAAGCTTGGAAGTCTGATTTCTGCTGCACCTCCTCCTCCTCCTTATACTCCATTGAATTAGGGAGGCATCTGACTGAGCCACTTCCAAATGTTATCTCACTGTTCTGGATTTGAAAAATGTTTCAGCCCCATTTGCCTAAGTAACAGTTCCTGCATATTTCCATCAACATGATCTTCCTTACTGTCTAGACAACTCTGCTTGGATGTTCAAGTTGAACCTTCTCACATAATTACAATGGTGTGATGGGGAAGGCTCCAGTGAAGAGAGAATGGGACACAGGCCCCACTGGCACATACAGTTTATCAGTTGATCCTGAGCCCCAGACTTACACCCTCCTATACAGACAACTCCTTGTGTTAGCCAGCCACAAAAGGATAGGATAGTAATGACAGTTTGAGGAAAAAAATTAAGAATTCAGCTTCTTTGTGCCACCGCAGCCGTGGGTGCCACTCAAATGGAATTCATTGTGGAAACCCTCTATATAGCTAAGGCTAGGTTTATTTAAGTATCATGGAATTTCATATGCATAGATAAATGTCTTTAGGTTCTTCCATCAACCCTTCCACCCAATATCTGAAGTTCTGGTTCCAGAGGTAAAATGAGTGGGGACAGTAATGGAGGCCCAACTGGTAAGCCTGGCTCCACATCCTCTCCCTGCATTGTTTGACTGCATGGAGATCCTTACTGAAAGTGAACTGATTTTTTCCCCATTTCCTTTAAAGCTTCCTCCATGTGTAATATGAGAACATCTGGTACAAAGCTTAACAAAAGAACTTAGAAAAATAGATAAACAATTGAGAGACAAAAAGAACCGGGTATATTGAGTTCTCTAAAGAGAGATAATAATTGTGTAGGCAGGTGTTGGGGAGGGAGAAATAAGGTTAAGCTGAGTGGGAGAAAGGGTGCGTGCAGAGGTAGAAGCAAGTAGCATATTCCAAACTGATTTTTCTTCAGAGCGGGGGGAGTTTGTAGCAGTAATATCTGGGGTGGGAAAATCTCACCTTCAAGAATCAAAGCAGTTGGAGACATCAGAAACTGGTTCCTTTATTAAGCTAGCAAAGAAATACAACAAGCCACGCCAAGAGTCCTGCTATTGGGTCCATCTGGATTTTATATTGGTTGCATCACATTCTAAGGCATTGCATCACGTTCCAAGAAGTTACATCCAAGTATAGGATAACTGAATAATTGCTTTGCAGCCATCTAGAAAAGAAGGCAAAGGGTGTCGTCATTGGAAACAGGAAGGCCTACTTGTTCAGAGAAGATAAATCACAGCACATGGGCAATAGCTTATCAAAGGCACAGAAACCAAGTAGATTAGTCTTTCGTGTTACTATAACAGTGAGGCTCTTCTTATTGTCTAAACATAGAAACGTCTGAATGAGTTTAGTATCTTTGTCCTTGAGTAATTCAGCATAACCAGAGGGCCACATTTCAAAGCTTTTAGACATGGGGAGGGTGTTATATAATGAAGAATGTGGGTCTTGCTAGTGCCATGAAGGTGACAGTTTGACCTTGCTTACGTATGAGGTGAGCAGAATGCTGCCATTCAGTGCAAGCAGTTTCATATAAAGTTGCCATCCATCACAGCCTTCTAAGTTCTATGCAGTTCACAAAGTGTATTGGCTACACCATCTAATACTACTCCACATTCTTCTTGTAGGGCTTTTTCAGTCTTCTCTTTCTTCCAATTCCTCAGTATTTGTCTTGGTGCTTGGTACATACTTTTGCAAAAACTTTGGAAGGTACAGACCATTTGGTATTCCAGTTGCAGACAGCAAAATATTTACAACCCTCACTGTTGTGATATACCTGGATATTGTAGGTACTGTATATTGTTATCGTGTTTGCGGCTTGGTTATAGTTACTCTAACATTACTTTGATTCTATCGGTCTTTATAGGATCACAACAGACAGTAATGGGAAATTCAACTGTTAATGCCTGATAAATATTTCAAGGGATTTTGGTTCTATAAAACAATTAGTATCCTTTTGAAAGGATGAAACAAAATTTAAGCACTGTTGGTTTTGTTCAGTAAATGAGGGGAGCACATTTTGTCTGTTTCTAGTATGTTAAATCTGACTGACCTGCCTGGACTGTTGTTGTTGAAGTACTTCTGGTCTCATCCATTACTCTGAAAAGGATGACTGAAGCTGGTGAGAGCCTTGACAAAGAAATGGAATCAAAAGTGTGAGGGGCTGGGGCATCCTTTATCATTGCAATTTTCACAAGGTTTATAATCATCACGTTTGGGTACCATCCTAAAAATGCTACAATATCATCTACACAATTAAGGCAAAGTAGTCTCTTCCTATTTTAAACTAGACACTCCATTGTGCCTGTGAAGAGTACTTACTATGGGGCAGTATCATTCAAAAGCTCATCTCTAATTGTATTTTGCTTCTTTTTCCCTATTCAAATTTAGTTATAGAAAGAAAATTCATGCACACAAACACACACACCTAAGAGTGTTTTTATGTTCCAGGTATGTCAATGAGGAACAAATTTAAAATCAGGTTTATGTTTCCTCAGTTTTTGTCTCTACAATGATTTTGTAAAAATATGTGGCAAACAGAAAAAGGAACATGTGGCAATAGAGGCATTTAGGAAAATAAAAGCAGATTCAAGACTTTCCAAGTATTCAGTAAAATAAATAGATGGAAATTGTTCCATTAAGCAACTGCATTGTTCAGATACTGCTACCATGTTTTCAGGCATTCAAAGCTTTCTTCATTCAGACAGCTCTGTGGACTGGAGGGATCAGAGTTCAGGCCTGCCCTCAGCCATGGAAACTCAATACTGTAAGCAGCTTTGGGCTGGGCCCTCTCCTTCAGCCTCAAAAAATGAAGGAAGCTCTGCAGGCAATCTGCCTTGAGCTCATGTAGGAAAGACAGGGTAGAATTCAAAGACCAAACTTGTACCGGGCTGATGAAGGCTATTCTCAGGGACTCTTCAGCTTCTGAAAGGGCCCTTGAGGAACTTCTGATTGTAATAAAGGCCAGGAGTGTGTTTGCTTTTCAGAAAAAAATACATAAAAGTCACTGAACAACAGAACTCTCTGTAAAACCAGATTTTTCTGAGAAATAGAACACTAGGGAATTGACATGCATTACAAGTTTCCACTTCAGTAGCCTTTACTTCAAGCTGACAACTCTTTTCCCCTTCTACAAGTAGTTTTCACCATTGCTCCCTTTCTTTCCTGGGCAGTCAACAAAACCTGGATCCTGTCCACCCTCAAAAGATCCCCTCATAGGAGCTGTCTGCAGAACCATGTCCCTACCAAACTGCATTTAAGGGAACTGCACCCTGATGCTGCCAGAATCTTTTCAGTCCTGCCAAAAGTTGAATAATGGAGTAAAAAGAGAGCATCACCATACAGAAAAGGAGATTGTGGAGGGTGGGTGAGACAGGGCTGCAGCTGTCCTATTCCTTGAGACTGGTAGGCGTGCTTAAAAAGTTTTATGGGTAAGGGTTTTCTTTTTTAATGGGTGTTTAGATTCATCACTCCCAGTCTGCTGTGATACCAGGAATGATTGGGGCTGAGCAATAAATGTCTGAGACTATAAAATGGAGAACTGGATATATGGTAAGAGAGGAAGTTGTCTTAGATCTTGCACTTCGCTCTTTCCTTACACATGAAGAGGGCTGGTACATGAACAAACAAATGTAGTTTCTAATGTTGTGGCTGATTTGACCATCAGCTGTAAAAAACGTGGCTGGGGAGATTTCTTTTTTTAACTGAAGAAGGTCTGGTATATGACTTATTTCATTTAAGTTAATGACACAGCTAGCCTTCTAATTAACTGAACACGTCCTCTGAGAAGCTTAAAATCTGTCAGTTATAACTAGGATGTACAAGTTAGTAAGCACAGGAAACGTGATTTGCAAGGAGCCCGCTGCTCCACAATACACAATGCTTTAAAATGCATGCCTTCACTTTATGATGGTGAATAGAGATAATTTAGGAAGGTCAGAATCAGCTATGAAGTTGCATCAGAGAATTAATGCTGCTCCTTAGGAAAAACATCTCTATGATGCATTTATATTCTGAATATAACTAGGAAAAAATAGATTTCCCCCCAAAAATGGCTTAGCCACGTGTTTGAAAGGCTTCAGAGATGTACATTTAAAGCAAAGAATAACAGTGCCCAAGCCCGTGAGGCTTGAAGACTTTTTCTGGGTCCTGGATTGTAGTGAGAAAGGCCCTTGTTTTTAAAAGCTGTATGAAACTTTTCACTAGAACAGCAGAAATATTTTATTGAGAGGAGTATTCTAGCTTTGCCTTACTGTTTGCCTGACTAAAATCCACAAAGTTGCTTTATACTGTTGCTGCCCAACAATTGTCTACTTTGACTAGCAGCAGTTCTCCAGAGTGTTAAGCACAGCTCCTTTGTTGCAGTACTATGTGAAATCCTTGGAGGAGGGGGAGGAACTCTGGACTGAATCTGATACATTCTCCATGCAAAATATGGGGTATTACCACAGATCTTAGCCATGTAAGATAACATGAACACCATAAGAGGCTTTTGCTCTGAACATTATAATTCATCTGTGATGACCACACACTTCCCCTTACATTTTTAGCCCTACTTTTTATCTCTGGAGGTTCAGCAAATGTTAAGATCAGGAATCTACTGAGGGTATCAAGGGGAAAAGTAATCAGCAGTTGGCTGTGGCTACCACTGAAATAGAAGAAAAGGCCCAAAACTTTGCTGAATGTTAACGGCTCTCTATAAAATTAAAGAGTACTGCTTTATCCCCACCCCACCCGACCCGACCCGTTTTTTCTTAACCAAGAGATGGAAGGATGTTGCAGTTGTGACTTCTTCATACTCCTGATTTTTTTGCCCATCTTAATTTTAGTTTGGCACATTCTGTATTAGTTTTATACCAACTAATTTGTACAAGTATATCCATTTTTACATGTGGTAGGATCCCATTTACTGGGCATGTGCAAGTAGCAGCTAGACAGCCATATGTCTTGGATGCTTTAATTTCAAGGTCACTCTTGTTTCTATGATTTTATGTACTAGTCCAGATGTTTACATTCTGCCAACTCATTATAGACCTTTGCCTTGAACAAACTTTCCCTATCATTTATTTTTAAAATTAAGCATTTTGCTTTTATTTATCTGTTGGTTTATGTATTACTAGAGCTTCTTTGCTGTACCAATCAGATGCATACATGTGAAAAGATAATCCTGATATACATATTTCTGTGTTTTTCCGGATTAAACAGGCTGTATCACAATACTCAGTGGAGTCTACATTTCAAAGAATAAGGTTCCATTTGTGTTTTGAGCCAACAGTGCAAAGTTCTGTACTCTGCTTTAAAATCAAATCTAAAGAAATTTCCCCCAAGCCCTGTTTTCACTATTCTGGAAAATCGGTGGCAAAATTGGTGTGATATTTAAGCTCTTGAAGTTTTGTTGTTGGTGTTTTTTTAACCTAGGATTAAAGCCTTATTCAATGACTTTGCCTCCACCTCACAAACAAAGCTAGATCAATTCAAGAAAGCTGTTTATCTTCCCAATTTGCCATGACTGAATTCCAAGTAAGCATGTAGGCTCACACACTGAGAAAGCACCAGATTGGAGAAGACTGCTATAGACCAATCTAGTGTTCGAATGTAGCTATAACAATGTTTCCTAAAAATTGACTTGGAGTACCAAGTGATGCTATAGAGTCACAGAATAGGATTCTTGAATTGTAAAGCAAAGAAATACAAAGATTTTCTTCCAGCTAAATACATTTGCTCTGATCTAACTTGCAGCCAGTTTTAAGGGGGCAAAGAAACCCCCCTTTTATGGAAATAGCGCCTTTTGACTTCAGTGCCTGAGAAAGAGATGAGGCATTTCTCTTCTTACCCATTCCTTCCTCAATTTCACAGCACTGAACTGCTTATTTGGAAAACATAAAAAAAGGCTGGACTGGTGCCTCCAGATGACTTACAAAACTTTCTGTGAGCTACAGGGTGATTGAAATTCTAGGAAGCCATTGTTTAGGTTATTGAAAACTGAAAGCTGTCAGCTCCAGCATTATAGATGAAGCCCACGAAAGATGGTGGAGTTCAGCTCTTCAGCTGTTACTGTTTGTGCCAATTTACTTTTGAGCTTGTAAACATAAATAATGTGGATATTTACAGCTGAAAAAGCTCCATCACATACAAACTATTTGTGTTTACATATGTAAATATTTTAATGCATTGGGTCAAAAGATTTAATTTGGAGAAACAAGCTAAGGCTTGCTCATTTGAATATATTCATTCATTTCACCTGTGTTAATTGAAAACCATTCATTATTCTGACACTGAAGGCAAACTTAAAAGCAGCAAATAAATACTCCAGTAGGAGAATAAAATGAGATAGAAAATCTATTTCAGTGTCTTTACATGCAAAACTGTATGATGGTTTCTTTAGGTTTGGTTTACTGTGTTGTGAGAACCCAGCAAATTGTGGCTTGTTCAATAAATCATGATTAAGCAAACTCTTTAATGTGATACAAGGGAGCAGGAGAGTTAAAGTTTTGTTGTAATCAGAAATTGGGCCATGTCTCATATAAGAAAGCCTTATTAGGGGTCAGATTACAAAGCACTTCACTCTTGCATTACACAATAGCACACAAGTTATAGTACTCCATTCCTATCAATTCTCTTGGTTGACAGATTAATCCACTGTTTCTCAACCTGGGCAACCTGAAGATGTGTGGACTTCAACTCCCAGAATTCTCCAGCCAGCCTGAAATATAGTGTGAAATGGCAGATGGATTTAGCAGCCACTCAAGGAACTTATTAGCTTATCCAACTTACTAGCTGGAAGTAGTACTCTCTATATCTGTTTAACCATCTTTATCTCATGTTTTTATGCATAAAAATAGCTTTGCTCCTCTTATAATGCTAAAACATTTGTCATTCTTGTATGTGTTCCTAGCAACAAATTATTAAGCTGTGGAGTCCTTGGTGCTCTCTGAGCCTGGTTTTGCTTGCAGACATTTCATGACCCAACTAGGTAACATCATTAGTGTGAGTGAGTGTGGAGTTTGGTCCCCGTTTATATACAGTAGTTTGCCCTGCCAGGGATTAACACCAAATAAACCATCAAGCAGAAAACAATACCCCAATCAAGGAACTACCAAGGAGAAAACCACACCCCTACCAACACTGGCAAGGCAAGCCACTCTATATAAACAGGGAGCAAACCCCACACTCACTCTGATGGTGTTACCTTGTTGGGTCATGAAACTTTTGCAAGCAAACAACCAAGCTCAGAGAGCACCAAGGGGTCCAGAGTTCAACCCTGAGCTATATGTATTCTCTTCTATCAAAACTATTAAGCACTTGAAAGCTGCAATCCTCATACCATAATGCTGGGGGAATGTATCAAGTTTATTCTTCTTTGCAATCCTTTGTCTTCATTGCTATATTTAGAATAAGTACATGAGAGTATGCTTGGTCTTCCAAGCATGTGTGTGTGTTAAGTGTATGGACATGTGTATATGTGTGCCACAGCTGTTTAGAGATGATGAATTAATTTTACATGATCTGGAGTTCAAGCAGAAATTGAATGTGGTTGCTGAAATTATCTGATCATTGATATTTCATTTATTCCTTTTTTAATGCAATCATTAAAAGTCATTCAGCGTTTGAGTTTGATATCAAAGTCCAGCATTTGAAATTGAAATCTGCCTCCCAGGCCATGTTTTACTCACTTCCCCAGAGGAAAAGTACTGCAAAAAAATGATGATTCTGCCATAGGTCAGGATTTGCATTAACATACTTCACAAGGCTTCCAGATGTCAGGTCATGGGGAAAGTAAGGCATCTTTGGGATTGGATACTGTTTTTAAGCTTTTCCTTGGAACCAAGTCCATAGTATCCCATTAGGAGGAAGGATTTTGAAAATCGGCAGACAAATGCACACCAATGTGTGTATGCATATAGGAGAGGAACAGTTGCTAGCACCTGCTTTACTTCCTTTTTTATATAAAGGGAGTATGCCTGCTTGTTATTTCATGGAGTACTGGAATTTTGTCGAAAGGCAATAAACTTGGTGATTGGCACATTTGAAATGGAGAAAATGAGCATGGATTGGCTTCCATTCACCACTAAATAGAAGCTATTGGCTAGCTCATGATGAGGAACAATTGGCTGAAGGTGCATCACATTCACAAGCATATAAGCAATGCCATCTCAAATGCATCTTCCAACTGCAGGTGGAAAGAGGAAATACAGGTTTGATTTAAAGATTTTCAGAAAAAAAATGTATGGTGGTGTGGAAGTGCTCCTGTAGTAACAATTCCCAGATACACAGCATTGGAAATATAAAACCACACTGTGCAAATATGTGGATGTCTGGATTTTAGAATATAAAGTAAAATAATCTTAACTGCGAGGGTTATTTCTCACACAGCCAAAGAAAAACAACACCATTGCAGATCTAACCATTGTGGAAACAAAGGATAAGAGAAAGAGATACAAAAGGGTCTGAATATTGGCTCTATAAATACAATACAGCTTACTCTTGAAACATCGCTGACCCTGGAATTCTTACATTATGGTTTACTGTACTAATGTCTTCAATATAAACTACATATCAGTTTGACTAATCAGCTCCAGTCCTGCTTACCTGTTGAAGACCTATGCAATCTAAGGTGGAAGGGAACTGAATATTAGCTCACCAGCTGACAGCATCACTCTTTTCAATTTGGCAACTTCTAGGTCAGCCTGGTAGATACTTATTTCTGGAAAATTTTCCCAGCTCTAAGCTGGCAGAACTAAGTGTCCCATCACTGGAAAACAGTAGTAGTTTGGGTATAGCAAATACAAAACCAGTTCCCGCACCACTACCAAAAAATGCTCTATTCCAGGACCGACTTCTTAAGGCTATTCTGCTCTAAAAGATTTGATTTTTCCTGACTTTTAAAAAACAACTTAAGTTCTTTAGGAGCAAGGAAGATTGTATCCTATTTTCATCTGTTTACAGAAAACTTTGATTCCGTAGGAACATACATGAATGGGATGTTCATGAATGAACATCCATGAGTGGGATTGAATTTCTCTCATTTTCTCTTCCCTCTCAGCCCCCACAGAACCCCACAACACTTGTATACTGCATTTTATCTTTACTGAACTATTTCTCACAAATTAGGGATGATATCTGTACAAGACTAGGATTGACCCAATAGATAGAAATTAATAATAATAATTTATTAAACTTGTATGCCACCCAACCCCAATGACTCTGGGCAGCTGTATGAATTTTTAACACCTGTATTTTCATTTAACAACAAATGAGGAAAAAAAGCAAAAACTCAGCAACTAAAATCTTTTAAAATGCCTGAGAATGAGAGCAATATAGAGTGGGAAAAACTGCAGTCTCAATCAGAAACAAATACTAAATGAGTGCATTGCATGAAATAACTTCTAGGCATAATTAAAATGAATCTAAGGGACAAGGGGAGAAGATACATGGATATCATTAAATACAAGAAATAACCAAAGAACTTCCAGTATAGCACTGGTATTATTAAGCCCTAATTTAATCCTAAAAGCTGTCTCCCCATCTCCCTGAGCTTCCTAATCATGGAGTTTTATATTGGTTTATTCAGGAAGACTCACTCCCATGTGAATGTGTGGAGGACCACCATCTCAGCGCCCAGCAACATCCCAGCTTGGCCTACAGCAACTTTGCATTAAGGTTGGGGAAGGAAAAGAGCCACTTCAGTTCTATATCCAAGCAGCAGCCTAGAGACGGGTTACCCTGGACTTAGCTGAAAGCTGCCAAGTGGCATCCAGAACTGAGACTGAAAATTAGTTCAGATAAAAACAAAGAAAAATGGTTCATCAGAAAAGAATGCTGTTGGAGCTTTGTGGGGAAACACATGGAAAATAAAGAGGTAATAAAATAAGACAGTATCTATTCAACATTTTTCATGATCCAGAAATTAAACCTAGGAAGAATGCCCAGGAAATATTTAAAAGAAAGAAGACAATGTTCCAAACAAATAACATACAACATAAAAAGACCATTTGGGATCCAAAAGGCCTGGCAAAAGTAGTGTTTTGCTAGCAAAAAGTGGATCTATGGGGAAAAATGAAGTGAACTAGTGAGCTTCCAGCTGATAACAATCTTTTTTTAATCCCTCAGCACCTTTATATTCTCTTACCTTCACCTGTTGCTTTCTCCCCATTCCTCATATAAATCCTGGAGCAGTGAATGAGTGGTAAGGGAAAAGCAGAAACCTATAAAAATGCTTTCTATTGTTTCTGAGGATTGAGGTGCTCAGATCTGTTGGGGGAGAAGGTCACCCAGAGATCTGGGAGAAGTGTATGGAGGCTGGAAGGAAAAGGGGTGGGTGGGAGTCTACCTCTTCCTTGTGTATGAAAGCCTCAGAGATGGCTGTGAACAAAACAACAGTCTTGGTATATTTATTTTATTATATTTATCATATTTTTATGATTTAGCCTGAATTCTTGCCTTTTCCTGTTTCTTGAATAAGAAATGTAGAAATGTTAATTTAAGTGCACAGATGGGTGATATACCTTTTTGAAAATTGGTGATTGTAAGTAAGTCCATTAAATTTGGGATATAAATCTATCTAGAACTAAGTCCATATGTAATGTCTTTTTGAGCACTTAAGGAGCAGTGCTACAAAAATGTTAGGTGCTATCAGAATAAAAATCATTCCTTGTATAACCAATTATCTATAAATAAATAATAACCTTCTGCTACTATTCAAATAACTTGTAAGTGCAATAAATAAACCACTGTTGCCCTTGTAAAGATGAGTAGGAAGTCATCTTATTTGCTAAAATAAGAAGTTGGGGTAGAAATCAAATAAAGAAATAAGTAGCTTATATATTGGGTTCGATGCATTCTTATCTGTTGGGAATAAACTCTGCTTTGCAACTTGCTGATAAAAGCATATGGGATTGCACTTTTAGAATGCAAATCTAATGATGTTTGCTTAGACATTCATTGTAGTAGTATCACTGGGAATTATTCCCTAGTAAGTGTGTTTTGGATTACATCCTTGCAGAATAATACCATGGAGCTCTCCTTTATTTAGCAGTAAATCCAACTGAATTCAATTGGTTTTTCCTTTGAGCTGGATAAGTACCCAGGTCTCATGGGTACATGAATGTAATGCTACATGAGAAACTGAAAGTGTGAAAAGCAATATGTTAGTTCGTTTGCACTGTAGTTTATATTGAAAGATACCATACGAAGAAATTAATAAGCTACCTATAGTTTCTTCTTTGCATTAGATGCTCAGTTCATATTGGACCACAGCTCCAACTGTTCCTAGCCACTAGTCATCCTGCCTGAAGTTTATGAGCATAGCAAACCCAAGCATCTAGAGTGTGATAGGTTGCTTATTGCTGACCAGCAGTTACAACATTTGGATAGTGCTCTGCTGCTTATGCAATATACTGCAATCTGTCTTTAAGAGAGCCAGTCAGATGTAGCAGTTAAGGCACTGGGCTAAAAACTGGGAGACCATGAGTTCTAGTCCTGCCTTAGGCATAAAGCCAGCTGTGTGACCTTGGGCCAGTCGCTCTCTTTCAGCCCTAGGAAGAAGGCAATGGCAAACTACTTCCAAAAAATCTTGCCAAGAAAATTGCAGGGACTTGTCCAGGCAGTCTCTGAGAATTGGACATGATTGAACAGGGGGAAAAAAAAATCTTTAAGTAGCTCTTAGAGGCTCCTTGCTGGGTCTGTTGACTAACAACTTCAGTTGTGCTTGTTTATCTACAGATTGTCTATTCCTAGGTTTATGTCTATATGTGCTTTGGTTACTCTTTAATATCCTCCTTGTATTTGGGAACAATATTTTTACCTGGAATTTCTTTATGTTGATCTATAACCAGTTTGGTCTAGTGGTTAAGGCTCCAGGCTAGAAACCAGGAGACTGAGAGTTCCAGTCCTGCCTTGGGCATGAAAGCCGGCTGGGTGACCTTGGGCCAGTCTCTCTCAGCCGAACTCACCTCACAGGGTGGTTGTTGTGGGGAAAATAGGAGGAGGAAGGAGTATTAGGTATGTTCCCCACCTTGAGTTATCTGTAAAAATAATAAAGGCAGGATAAAAAAAATAAAAAATAAAAAATAAAGGAATGACCATAATATTTGTAATTAGATTTATATCCCATCTTTATTTTGTAAGCTCAAGGTGGAATACATAATGCTCTCTCCTTCTATTTTCCCCACAACAGTAACACTGTGAGGTGGGTTGGGTTGAGAATGACTGGCCCAAAGTCACCCAACTGGCTTTCATCTCTAACAGAGGACTAGAACTCAGTCTCCTGGTTTCTAGTCCAGCACCTAAATTCTGATCTATCTGGATATTTCAATTTTTTTACATTAAACACAGTAGCCGTCAACGGGAGAAATTCATGTATCTTCTAAACATCTATCTGAATTTTTATGGTTATCCATTTAGGAACCACTTCTATACATCCTTCTCCATATTATTGGTAACTACACATACCGCTCCAACAACCTAAGAGATGGCTTTATACATGGACTTCCCCAGATGGACAACACCAAAATCAGATTGACTATATCCTTTGCAGCCAAAGGTGGCAGACATCTATACAGTCGGTAAAAACAAGACCTGGAGCTGACTATATTTCAGATCACGAACTTCTTATTGCACAATTTAGGATCAGACTAAAGAGATTAGGGAAGACCCACAGATCAGCTAGATATGAGCTCACTAATATCCCTAGGGAATATGCAGTGGAGGTGAAGAATAGATTTAAGGGACTGGACTTAGTAGATAGGGTCCCAGAAGAACTCTGGACAGAAGTTTGCAACATTGTTCAGGAGGCAGCAACAAAATATATCCCAAAGAAAAAGAAAACCAAGAAGGCAAAATGGCTTTCTGCTGAGACACTAGAAGTAGCCCAAGAAAGAAGGAAAGCAAAAGGCAACAGTGATAGGGGGAGATATGCCCAATTAAATGCAAAATTCCAGAGGTTAGCCAGAAGAGATAAGGAATTATTTTTAAACAAGCAATGCGTGGAAGTGGAAGAAGACAATAGAATAGGAAGGACAAGAGACCTCTTCCAGAAAATTAGAAACATCAGAGGTAAATTCCAGGCCAAAATGGGCATGATCAAAAACAAAGATGGCAGGGACCTAAGAGAAGAAGAAGAGATCAAGAAAAGGTGGCAAGAATATACAGAAGACCTGTATAGGAAGGATAACAATATCGGGGATAGCTTTGACGGTGTGGTCAGTAAGCCAGAGCCAGACATCCTGAAGAGTGAGGTTGAATGGGCCTTAAGAAGCATTGCTAATAACAAGGCAGCAGGAGACGATGGCATCCCAGCTGAACTGTTCAAAATCTTGCAAGATGATGCTGTCAAGGTAATGCATGCTATATGCCAGCAAATTTGGAAAACACAAGAATGGCCATCAGACTGGAAAAAAATCAACTTATATCCCCATACCAAAAAAGGGAAACACTAAAGAATGTTCAAACTATCAAACAGTGGCACTCATTTCACATGCCAGTAAGGTAATGCTCAAGATCCTGCAAGGTAGACTTCAGCAATTCATGGAGCGAGAATTGCCAGATGTACAAGCTGGGTTTAGAAAAGGCAGAGGAACTAGGGACCAAATTGCCAATATCCACTGGATAATGGAAAAAGCCAGGGAGTTTCAGAAAAACATCTATTTCTGTTTGATTGACTATTCTAAAGCCTTTGACTGTGTGGACCATAACCAATTGTGGCAAGTTCTTAGTGGTATGGGGATACCAAGTCATCTTGTCTGCCTCCTGAAGAATCTGTATAACGACCAAGTAGCAACGGTAAGAACAGACCACGGAACAACGGACTGGTTTAAGATTGGGAAAGGAGTACGGTAGGGCTGTATACTCTCACCCCACCTACTCAACTTGTACGCAGAACACATCATGCGACAAGCTGGGCTTGAGGAATCCAAGGCTGGAGTTAAAATCGCTGGAAGAAACATTAACAATCTCAGATGTGCAGATGATACTACTTTGATGGCTGAAAGCGAAGAGGAACTGAGGAGCCTTATGATCAAGGTGAAAGAAGAAAGTGCAAAAGCTGGCTTGCAGCTAAACCTCAAAAAAACCAAGATTATGGCAACCAGCTTGATTGGTAACTGGCAAATAGAGGGAGAAAATGTAGAAGCAGTGAAAGACTTTGTATTAGTGCAGTCAGGAAATCAGAAGACACTTAATCCTTGGGAGAAGAGCAATGACAAATCTTGATAAAATAGTTAAGAGCAGAGACATCACACTGACAACAAAGGTCCGCATAGTTAAAGCAACGGTGTTCCCAGTAGTAACATATGGCTGTGAGGGCTGGACCATAAGGACTACATACACACTAAAAAGCTTTCAAAATAGAAACAGGGAAATAGTCCACACTGCCAATAACCTTTTGCTTGGTAAAAGCTCTTTCACAACATTCAAAATAAGGGTAGATGGATTTGTTCAAGGTCATATTTCCACAGTTTCTTGGACTGTTCATTTGGCTCCTTTGCCATTGTCTATATTTTTAACCCACTTGAACTATGGCTGGCTTTTAATATCTTAAATGCAAATTTGCAGATATTTCGGATAGCCCAAACCTGCATCACAATACTGTATTCACAGAACTGCAAAACCCAGCAATAGCTATGAGAAAAAAAGTTCACTGACCTCAGTAGAACTGAGTTGATAGTTTTGCTGAGGAGAGTCTAATTCATCTGAGGGGTCTGGATCGAGAATCTCAACTGTAGTTTGGAAAGTTCACATTGCTGCAACACCACTATTTTCAAACTCTAAAAATATACCAGAATACTGGCATTGCTGGAGTAATGAACTCTGTGTGCATCTTCAACATAGAAAATGCAGAAAAAGTTAAACTGGAAAGAAATGAAGCATTTCCACACTAACAAATAATTTATAACTAAAGAAATTTAGGTTGCTGGCTATTATTATTGTCATCATTATTACTCAGCCAGAAGCTGAAATACTTGATGCGGAACTACTGAATGTTTTAAATCTTTGTCTGATCTTGATTTCTGCAGGCAAAAAAGTAACTGGTTATGTAAGTAGTGACTGTTAAACATTAAAGAAATAGCCATACAGCCAAGCACAAGAGAATGAGACAAGGAGAGAGGGGGGGGGGGGTGTTGACACCTCAACTTGATGGTCTTCCACAGAAATTATTCTTACCCCAGGGAAAAAAAACTCTCTACTGCAAAATCAGCATTAAAAACCTAAGCTACTGTGTGTATGCAACCTAATAAAACTCATGCTATTTTTAGAAGCTAGCTTGCTGCAGTGTCACCCAACATCTTGTTCAAATGCAGGCACATTTATATTACAACATAAACTTTTACGTCATTGGCCTTTGAATGCCTTGTTTCAATTGTTGGCCCAAAATATCACAGAAAGTTGATCATCTTTTATGAGAGCAAATTATACATGGTCTATTCATCTTTTATCGGCACTGCAAGACACAGATAAAAAGATTGGGGGATTTGCTGCAGGCAGATTGGAGGAATGTGTTTTCCATGCCAATGCTCTTCTAAAAAGAACTGAAAAGGTAACTAAAATTAAAGCCTTGTGGGTTAGCCTTGTATTTTAAGAACATTTGTGTGGCTACTCTGATCCATAAATACATATGCAGCTTTAGGAATAATGATTGGTGCAGTAGATTTATGAACTGGTTGTTGGCCAATCATTGTTTTGCATAGGGGAGAATATCATTCATGGAGAAGTATCACAGTCACTGAAGGCAAGATTTACAACCCCCGATGGCCAATATTTTAACTTTATTGCCAGAAAGCAACATACCATTTTGCACTGCTTTCATTTCTGTATGAAACTTTGGGGGATTAGCAGGAGTTTCTCCTTTCTCCAAGCTCCCCCAAGGTTGGAGTGAACCTGGGTAGTTGTTTGTTTGGTCACCGGAGAGGGTGAATTACTTCATGATATGGAAATTGAACCTACCAATTGCATTTCATGCAGCAACTCACAGTAAGAATGCTGGCATGAAGGTCATCCCAGTTGCCCAGCTAAAGCAAGTAGGCATCTATACTGGACAGCAGCAAAATAGGAAGTTGCTGGAGATGGATGAGCACTTCAGTGACAATGGCAAAGGCATTTTTTCATACTGTATGGGAGAAGGCAAATGGTAAACTACTGTATTTTACCCAGAAAACCACATGGATAGGCAAGACAAAGGGATTGACCATATAGTGCTAGATGATTGGTCCTTCAGGTTGGATGGCACCCAACATGCTCCTTGGAAGAGCTAAAAACCTTTTGGAGTACTAATGAAGTTTATGATATGGCTACAGTATATTAAAGCCTTTGGGATGTCTAGTTGCTGATGTTGCCATACAGGAAAAGATCCAAAGTTGCAAAGACAGAATTAGAGTGGGAACATATGAATCATGAACATGGGAAAGTTCAACACAGGGAAAGATGAAATGAATTGATTACACATTGACATCTTAGTCTTCAGCTGTCCTGTTAAGACTGTGAGATGGCCAGGCAGAATCATAAAAGGAAGATCTTTATTAACAACCAACTATTTACAACAGAAAAGAGCCCTTATTAATAGACAATATAATTCAATCAGTTCCACCCAGGCAACAGAGGAACGCAAGGCTGCCAGATCAAGAGTAGCAGGAGGTTGTGGCAACACAGCAAGACAGAACTCGACTAACTTTCTCAACGAATCAGCAAGACCGGGCATGGCTAGAATGCCTGGCAAGGAGGTAGCTTGAGGTTTGATTGTAGGACGCAGCACGGAGGCGAGGCTAGGCAAGATTCTGCTGGAGTGACAAGACAAGGCTCGGATCTGGAGACAAAGCTGAACTCGGCTGGATCGGCAAGACAAGGCTTGAAACTGGAATCAAGGCTGGACTTAGCTAGAGCAACAAGACAAGGCTTGGAATTAGAGGCAAGGCTAGGCATGGCTGGATCAGCAAGATGAGACTCAGAACTGGAGGCAAGGCTGGATGTAGCTGGAGCAGCAAGGTGAGGCTTGGAACTGGAAGCAAGACTGGGCTTGGCTGGAATGATGAAACGAGGCTTGGAACTAGAGGCAAGACGGGGCTTAGCTGGAACAGCAAGACGAGGCTCAGTACCGGAGGCAAGGCTGGACTCGGCTGGATCCTGGTGCAAAGGAGGTAGGTCCGCATCAGTAGAGGGAGCCGGCACTGATTCCACATCGGCTACAGGCAAGGTTCTGTTTCCTGGTGAGGATTCTCCTGTTGAAGCATAAGTGCAGTAGATTGGTTGCCTCTGGCAGTTTGCTTCTGGCACTGGTGCCTTTTTATGCAATTCTTTCTGTGCCGTTCCTCCTCTGTGGCCAATCCGGCTGCCTTTTGCTTCATGTGCTTCTCCACTCTCCTCTCTCTCACACTAATTGGAGGATTCAAACCTCCCTCTGGATTCTGCCCAATCAGCATTTCCGAATTCCCCCACTCTGCTGAGTCATTACTAGTTTCTATTTCCCCAGCTCTTTCCCAATAAGTTTAGTTTTCCCCTTCTGGCTCAAGATAAGTTTCACTCTCAGAGTCAAGGTCGGACTCAAACCTCACATCAGTGTCCAATTCCAGTCCATTTAAATTAGCTGAAGTCATGAACAGGACATGAAAAACATTGTTGCTGATGTATGGTGGATAATTGAGAAAGTCAAAGAATAGCAAAAAAAACACCCCTCAATATGTGCTTCATGAATTATAGAAAGGCCTTTGACTCTGTCACCCATGTCAAGCTGTGGAATAGCCTTCAGAAAATCAGAATCCCAGAATATCTCATTGTCCTTATGAGCAACCCATACATAGAAAGCCACAGATCAGACGGAACATAGCAAAACAGACTGGCTCTAGGTTGACAAAGGTGCAAGACAAGGCTATATATTCTCTCCTTATCCATTCAACCTACGTGACTTGAAGGCACCAAACAAAAAACAAAAAAACCACAAATCTTGCCTAGGATACTTCCACGCAGTACTTCCATGCACAACCACCCCTCCCAAGCCCTCCCGATACCCTTTTTGCTGCTCTCCAAAGTATCTCCTGATTGCTGAGGATTCTCTCGGATTAGTTACCACTCTCCACCAGCACGCTGATGGCACAGCATAAACATTAGTGTTACAGCTGGCGCTCTACAGTCTTCCCCATCTTCTTCATTGCTACATTTGTCTGTTGTGGGGGCATAAAATGTAGTTGAATAGCAAAGCACACACACCCCTGCAACTGTATTGAACAGGATGGATGGCACTGGAACACCATGGTGCCTTACATTTTTTAAGAAGGAGATAAATCCCAGGAGCCAGGAAGTAAAAGAAAGACTGAGTCCCTACTAATGAGCAACCAGTTGTTCCATGACAAAAGTAACTTCACAGTCTTTCCTTGGAAGAGCAGCTGATCTGAGAAACTTTCAGAGTAAATCAGTTCCTTTTGCAAAGACCTACAGAAGCCCCATGGGATTATGGGTACACAGATGTGTTGCCAATCTCAGATTGTATTTAGAAAGAAGCCTTAAATGTCAGGATTTTGTCCACAGGTTCGATTTTATTCCACCACATCCCCTTGTGGCACTACAAGGAATCCAAAGGTCTTTGGTTTGAGGCTTGTTTAAATCCCTGGCTTCTCTCTGTTCTTGTAACCATTATGTCCAGGATAAGACAAAAGGGAAAATTTTGACATTTAACTGTGCGATGCAGTTAAGAAAAGAAATAGTTGACTGTACAAGCACAAGGCAGAAATGAGATCATTCAAATGCAGAACAATGCCTTTTCATATTACACCATGCCTGGATGACTTTCACAGGAAGTAAATACTTTTGTCAAGATTGGAGTGCATGTAGCATCACAGGACAGTTGATCTAAAATGACAAAACTGCAGCAAAGTTAGGAAACATTATACAGTATTTCACATGTATAGAATAAACATCCTTTGATCAAGCTATATTGAAATTATGATTTATTTCATTTTTATCACTTTCTTCAGCCAAAACAATTCTCCCAAATAATGCAGCTACCAGCTAGAGGATGTGCTTATTTTTAAAAAAAGTTTATGGACTTTTTGTATAATATGCAGGCATATACATCTGCTGTGTGATGTAAAAGAGTTTTTTCCAAAACAGTTGCCTTCCTGAACTGGGAAAAAACCTAGGAACTTGGTTCTTTCTCCGATTATATTTGTCCAGATTTTTATATAAGCTGAATTTAAATTAAAGAGTCTTTTTCAGTGATAACATATATAATGATCGCCTTGTAGATGAAAATCTTTCTATCCTTCTAGGCCTTTTCTTGCAAAAAAACTGATTAGCTATGCTAAATAATGAAATGTCAGATTTACAAAAAGCAAAAAGCTTCAAACTGCTACAATTTTAATTTGGCTAGTTATCATGGATACAGATCTCCCAATAGCTGAGATTTACTTTTTTTTCTTTTCTTGCTTCCAATTATGCTCAAATTCAGTTATCAAAATATGAAAAAATAATAATTATATACAGTATGTATGGTTCTTTATTAATTCATTAAACTAATAACAAGATGAGTTAAATTTCAGTTAGAGGTTAGTGAAAATAAAGTTATAATTTTTTTCCCATCCAAGTTCACAGACTCCCCTAAAATCTGTCCATGAATCTCTTGGGGACCCCAGGTTAAGAACCCCTGAATAAAGCAAGTTGAATACCTCCCATGCCATTCTTTTTTTGAGGGGGGGGGGTTCCTTCAAGTCAGTCTTGACTCCTGGCGACTGCCTGGACAAGTCCCTGCAGTTTTCTTGGCAAGATTTCAGAAGTGGTTTGGCATTGCTGGCTTCCTAGGGCTGAGAGAGAGTGACTGGCCCAAGGTCACCCCACTGGCTTTGTGCCTAAGACAGGACTAGAACTCACAGTCTCCCAGTTTCTAGCCTGGTGCCTTAACGCTTACTGAGAATATTAGATGTATTCAGTCCTATACTGATGCTAACACACTGTACATAGCTGCTTGCCTCCCATTTTTACCTTTTTAGTCATGTAGAAATAAAACTGTGGAATAATACTTGGCCGCACAACTTTTGTTAGTGTTCTAAATGTCTAACAAGTGGCAATCTGTGTGTTGCCGTGACCTCCCCATGTAAGTCTAATCAGGCTCCAAGGGGATCCATTTAATTCTGAAGCTGCAGGATCTAAAGTCAATCATTGTTCCCATTGCTTCAGCTTCCTGTTTTGAGCATGTGAATATGTATGTGGAAACTCCCAACAAAAAGAGCCAGTTTGGTCTAGTGGTTAAGGCAACGGGCTAGAAACCAGGAGGCTGTGAGTTCTAGTCTCCCCTTAGGCATGAAAACCAGCTGGGTGACCTTGGGCCAGTCACACACACACAGCCCAACTCACCTCACAGGGTTGCTGCTGTGGGGAAAATAAGAGGTGGAAGGAGTGCTAGGTATGTTCACCGCCTTGATTTATTTATAAAAATAATAAAGATGGGATAGAAAATAAAAAATAAAATAAACAAACAAAGCAAAATCCAGTTACAAAAATGCCTATATGACATAGCTGCAGGTATGAATTATTCACATCCCTAATTAATCCAGTTTATTTTAAAAAAGCTTTTTACCTCTAATCTCTCTTACTCTAAGGAGGTTTTTTTTTAATGCAGTTATTTATCATAGCTCAGCATGGAGGAATGTAAACACAATTAGCTGTTCATGCCTTAATTATATAATTATATAACAAATCCCAAAGCTTGCTGCTAGAAAACAACCATTAATATTCTATAGCACCCCACTGACACTGTTACAGGTTATTGCTAAAGGTTTCAGACACGCTGGTGAAAGCCTCCATAATTCTGATGGAAAATACAGCTGCCAAAGTAGATAATAACAGGCACGTTATTTCTACTGCCTACAATTCTACCACTTCCAACGTGGCTTAAATAACTGTTTCATAACTGTGCTGCTGCAATGGTTGCTGTTGTGGATTTATTTGCGTTTTTTTAATCAGCAAGGAAATAACATGCCAATAAGTTGGGAGGGGGGAGAACATGGTAGACAGAGAGGTGGGTGATACATGCGGATGCCAAATGAGGAGTGTAAGAGTTTTACTACAGAAGAAAAAAATGATTAAATGTGTTTATCCCTCCAAAATCCTTCATGCACATTAACCGTTTTCTAAAATCCAATAAAAATGAAACCTACATATTGTGCCAAGCTTCCATCTTAAAAGCAGGCAACAATAGATATACACTGTACCTGTTGTTCTGGGTAAGAGCGCACAAGTGGGAGTTGTCTGTCCCTACAGTGAAGAGCAAAAAGAAAAGATTACTTAACTCTGAAGAGGCTTTAGAGTGAATCTTACTCATGTCTATTCAGAAGATTTTCCAAGTGAGTAGATTAAAATCATTCTCTGGGATCCGGAAGAATGTGAAGAGGGAATAAGAAAGTAAAAAATTATTTACAGATTTATGGTAGCCTGACATTTTAAGAAACAAAACAGGGCATGAAAACTGTTCATATTCTTTGACAGTTCAGTGTGTTCAGTACGTTCATTTAGCTGGAAAATGATGACAGTGACTTTATACTGTGGGAATCCTTGGAAGAGATGTGGATACCTAATACGCTTCATCTGTGATTTTCTTAATATAAATCATAAATCTCCAGAAGGCATAACCAAAGTCCTGAGAGTTAAATTTTATACAGTAGTCCAAGAATGAAAGATCATCCTCCAGTCAAAGTTCTGTCCCCTCATCTGAGGCTGGGAGTAAAATGAAGTGTGAAGGAGAAGAAATGTGGTGTGAACATATCCCAACCAAACCTTGACACAGGGTATGTCAGACATCTTCCAAATGCTTCCTCAGTGTCCTTCAACTTTTAACTCCTCACCAAAATCTAAAACTCAGTTAATGTAACTGAAATCAAAATTCAGTTGTAACTGTTGAAATGTAATGTTACAAGTAACTAGGAGTCCCATATTGCCAATTGATACATTCAATACTCTCAGTAATATAAATACAATCATGAGAGTAAGCAAATGAGTATCAGAGGGTTTGGGGGATTATATTTCATATGGATATTTTATGCATGCTTTTCTAACAGCATTTACACTTGTGTAATTTTTCTACAGTATTTAAATTGTTTTATATTTACACTGCAGCTATTAAGGAGATAACCTGATTCTTGCTGTACAGCTTGCACATCCTTCTATTTTTTTCTTTTACTCCTGGATACTCTGAATTGAAGATGCAGGAGAATGAACCTAACATTTTCCTGTATGCAAAGCATGTGCTAGATTAGGGCTGCAAAAATTCAGATGACCATTAGATGGAGGTACAGAAAACTCAAAGTCTATGCTGCTATCTGGTGGTCAACTAGATTTTGCAGCCAGATGTGGTCCCCCTACTCATAATCAAACATCTTTGACTGAATGTTCCTATTTTCCAGCTACGATAGGTCTAGATTCATGTGTGTTGGGATCCTGACTGGAGCTTTCTTTGGCACATTTCTAAGAGCAGAAGACATTTGTGGTTGTACTTCTTTGTATACTTCCCTCGTTGCAACAGTGAAGAAAACTGTACCAGTTCTTTACTACCTCTTTCCTTAATTTGGTACCGTGAAGATGTATCACATTATAATATGCACAACCTCGATGTAGGTAGAGGAATTATGGGATCTGTAGTCCAGTGCCTTTGCAGGGCACCAGCGATTGGCTTTGTCTGGACCATTGATAATGTAATCTTGATTTTTTAAAAAACAATTGAGGTGTAATTAAAGCCAAGATAGCATTGTATTCCAGCTGCAGGGCGATATCTACAAAGGCAGGAAGTAGAAATCTCCAATAAAAGTGAAATAGCTAAGCAAGAGAGAGCACAAGAAGAAATGCTGGTTAAAAGATAATTGAGTTAGACGGGAGAGAGTCATCATTTCTAGCAGATCTGCAACAATCTAGGAAGAGCAATAGTAGACCTTCAGATGTTGACCTGTATTCCCAGCATCCCTTGCCATTAACCATGCCAAGCTAAGGCTTTTGGGAACTGTGGTTCAGCAACATCTGAAGAGTCACAGATTTGCCACCTGCATTCTACTCTTCATATGATTTTTTTTAATTTCCCCACACTGGAAACTCAACACCTGTGCGCAACCTGACTGGCCTAATGATTAATAGCAAAATCCATTCACATATAGTGACAAATTACCTGTGTTGTACAACTAGGTTGCAAGAAAATGAAAAGGCATATAGCCTTCACAAGAGGAGTTTCACATGCCCTTTCTCAGTAATCCCACAATAACTGTAAAGATTACATATGTATTTCATTTCAAATGTGGCCTCTCCTATACGGAGGATTACAAAGAATGAACTGGAAAAGAAATTGCATTCCATCTCTTGCAGGCAATTACACATCACTTCAATGTTAACACGGTCTATGAAATCCCACCAGGAAATGCTACTCACATTCTGCAGCTCTCTCTGGAGGTGATTGTGTTGAGTGCAAGAGAAAGAAAGGTGCTTTACCTGTTTTGTTTATTTCTTTATGGACATGTTTTCATTCCTTATGAGTCACTGATGAAATAGTATGCCTATTAGTATGCTAAATTATCCCCAACGACCATGAGAAGCAAACTCTTGATGATCCTAGGCTGCCTCAGTCAAGCTTAGAGGATGAAATAGGAATATTGTTTATTAGAGAAAGGTTTTGTCCAACTGAAAGGAAGTGTGTAAGAACAGAATGGACCTTTGTTAAAACAATGAACTAGCTCTTCAGTTAAACCATGTTACAGCAGAGTATAATATTCCAGGAGTGAGGGGTATTCATTTCAAAAGTGACTGAAAGCTTTCCAAAAAAAAAGAAACAAGTAAAAGAGTGTCTCATTACCAGCAACTAAATGAAAGCATTGTAAAAATTTTATATCTCCTGTGTATTTGAGTGTGTGTTACATATACAAACAATATTGTGTGGAGTACATGGACACGTCATACGCAGCAAAGAAGACTCGGCGAGAACAGCCATGTGCCCAGACCCTGGCGGCCAGCAGCCCCGTGGTAGACCCAAGAAATGGTGGATGGACCTCATTAAGGAGGACAGGGAATGCATGAACGTCACCCCTGAAGATGCCTTGGACCGAGCCAAATGGAGATGGATATGACGAGAAGCGGACCCTGCCATAGCACAGGAAAAACACTAAGAAGAAGATTGTGTGGAGTACATATCATTGCTTCAAAGTTCATCTTAGCATCAAAATTGGAATACTTTGTCAGCACTAAAATGAGATATTTGATGGCTGCTGTTGCAAGCTGTCTCCCCCCTGAATGTCACTCATCTTGCTGAGCAGGCAAAAGCAGTGGTCTACATGTTGAATTTCCACAAAGGAGCTAGAAAAATCAAATCTGTCTAAATAAAAATAAATTAGGTATTTAACAAAGTGATAATTATTCCCACAACAGGACAGCTTTTCTAAAACAGTTCCAGAATGGCCTATTGTTCTGAACAATCACCTTGCTATTTTGATGGTCCATTTCTTTGCAGTGTGATGGAAATACTCAGCTCTATGCTATGTGCATGTTCTATTCTGTGTCTTTAACAGGCAGGTCCAGGGGGCTTCCACATCAGCGAAGCATGTGAGAGGACAGAAAAATGGTTTCATTTTGCGGAAGAGGTAGGCATAAATAGGGAGAGCGATGGGAACTGCATAAAATCTCTAAATCTCTAAAAAGCTTTTCCCAACACCCTGGCCTCTCGACAAGTTGGGATCTCAGCCTTCTAAGCTCTCAACACTACTGTTGTTTGAACCAACTGGAAATATTTGGATTAATAGAACCTAGGTTCTTCAGGACAACATATCACTGACCAGAGCCTTAAAGTACAAAGTTATAAATTTTGACCAAAATACAGGAGAGCTAGTTCATGCACAAAGATTTTTACATTTTTGCTTCATATCAGTTAACAATATGTACTTTTGAAAGTAAACATAATTCTACCAATGCTTAGCAAAGCCAACTCTTTAGTTATTAGTTATTACTTCTTCTACCATCCCAAACTTCTAGTTTCTATGGGAGGCAAATAAAAAATAAATTTAGAATGCTAAGGCATGAACATTTCAAGTGTGCTAGCTGGACACAATGGTTAAATATAGTATGGAAGGTTTAACCAAGTTCCTTATGACAAACAGACTTTGGAGCTCCAGAGATAGAGAACATAGCACCTACAGTATATTATTTGAATGTCAACTGTGTAAGAAAGAGAAAGATCAATTTCTTGGGCCACCATTTGACAAACAGCCTATTGGGATTCCTACACTAAAACAACATATTTCATGTGCAATCAGAATCCAAATATAACATAGCCCTTTATCTGAACAAAACAGTACAATTGAGAACTGTGTATGTGGAGCTGATTGGGGTAAATTGTAGGGGTGACACAGACATATGATTTCCATTTCCTTTTAGTTCTGCCTTTTATTCTATTTTGTAACACATGGTCTTAGTATCGTTCTGTATTTTGTATTCTGATATGGCCTAATGGCTAATCAATAAAGTATTATTATTATAAGTGTGCTGGCTTCATTAAGCCATTATTTCATGAAACTCTACATGCAGCAGGTCCTTTTTCTCCACTGAACACTATAATAGGGTACAAACTTTAAGATTTAGTAATAATGGCACATTTGATATTAATAACAAGATGCCTATAAGAAGAAAAACTGCAGAATGCCCACAAAAGGTAAAGCTGGATTTAGCGCCTGACAATCCTGCCTTTGTTCGCCTTCGGTTTATCTACATTTCCAGCCCATTGGAAATCCCTAGCAAGAAAGCTGAAATGGTGTTTCAGGGCCACTGAGAAAGAGGCATTTCAAATCTTCATCCACAAATCCCTCTGGCTGACAAAGATGCTTAACAACATGTAGTCTCAAAGCTATCTAGCAGGGAGATCAGAAAATATAGAGTCTCTGCTCTCCTGATTTCCCCAATATAAAACACATGAGGACATTCAAATCAATAGATTGGCTCTAATTCATAGGAATGGGTGCATTTTGCCCCCTCTCCACTTGCCTGTAGTGACAGGGTGGGGAATGTCATAAAAGTAATATGAGCCACTGAATCTGTATAATATCCTTTGCCATTAACAATGCAGTCAGGCCTTTCTCCAGGATTTAGAAAATGTATTTCTATTTCTTCATTTCAAAAGCACACCTGTGAAAGAACCAAACTTGCTGGAAGTTGTGAGAAAAAGGCAGCATTACATAGAAATACGTTTTTTTACAGGTTACATAGCATGAAATTTTTAAAACTGGCACTTTACTCTTCATAGTCTTCTTTTGCTAGCAAACTTCTTTAACTATCAAACATTTAGGGTTCAGCCTTCCTGTAGGAACTCTAGCAGAAAAAAGTATTCTTAATTTCCATCCTCTAAACCTAATAAAATAAATTTCTTTTTATTAGACATTCAAGATGCCCATATAAAAGTAGCTATTTGTTCAACATGCTTACAAAATCAAAAAAATAAAATCTTGGGTGAAATACCAAATGAATGGTTATATTTAGGTATTGACAGAGACTGGCTCCCCCTTAAAAATCTGATTTTTCACTGCCTTTGAGTCAAAGCAAGACTGAAGATTGGTTTCCTTTTATTTTATCCATAATTGCATTCTTAACTGCCTACGTATGCCAGAGTATTGAACAAGCAGTTGTCTGGAAAACTATGGACATTTTGAAGAAATAGTTCAGATTACACTGTTGGTGCAGAGTGAACTAGAATCAGCATCCTTTATAACAAACAAAAGTTAATCGCCAATGCCATCTCCATCTTGGAACCTCAACAGCATGAAGAGTTCACCAAGACAAGACAACAAATCTTCACTGCAGAATTTACCTCCTTCAAGAAAAATAAAGAAAAACTGTCAAAGCTCCTATCCACTCATTGCAATGGAAGACCTCCACAGCCCCCTGCCCCACATAACTGTGAACCTATATCTAGCCACCCACTCAACCAAGTGGATAAGTTTTTGCATGATGCTTATCCATTGGATCCACTAAATTCACACAACACATATAATTCCATGAGAACCTTGAAATGTTCTTTCACCACTTGAGACTCAAGGAATACATTCAAGACAAGAAACAAGGCACGTACATTATCACATCTTGGAACAGCACATAACTACAGATCACACCATACCCCCAATGCATTGAAAAAAAAATGCTGCATGGACACTGCCAGATGGATGTAACACTAAATTGGATTTCTACAATGAATGCCTTTGCCAACATACTCAAGCCACAATCATCAATTTAAAAAAAGAAACCGGCCCCTTATGCAACAATCTCAGCAGGGCAGAACAAAATGCCATCCAAAGTCTCAAACACAGTAATGATTTCATAATCAAACAAGCTGACAAAAGAGAAACATTTGTCATTATGAATAACTTGGACTATGTCAAGGAGGCCTAGAAGCAACTCTCCAATACTGCATTCTACCAACTTCTAGCAGATTCCACAGCAACATATCACAAAGAACTACACAATCTTATGAACAAATTTCCCAAGAACATTCAAAATTGTATCTATATGGAAACACCCCAGGATCCCCAACTAGGTATCTTCTACCTAATTCCCAAAATATACAAAGGAATTTGGGCCATCCCACTGTCTCAAGCATTGGAACCATCAGAGCTGGAATATTAGATGTCATGGACTCTACTTTGACCTTATGCCACCAGCACTCCCAGCTACATAAAGAGATACCACAGACTTCCTAAGAAGACTGAAAACCAGTGGCAATCTCCGTAACAACATTATAGTTACCGTGGATCATCACATGCTCACAAACATGAACTTTAAGTCACCAGGAACATTATTACTGATGTCAACACAGAACACCTTGGTACCAGACTGTGTGACATTGTATTCATCTATAACTATTTTACCTTTGGCAACAATATATATACAGTATATTTGCAAATCAGTGGCACAGCCTCACTTATTGTTCCACAATGTGCTAACATGTTGATGGCTGACCTAAAACAACTCTTCCTTAACTCATATTCCCTGAAACCGCTCCTTTATTTGAGGTTCATTAATGACATTTTCATCATCTGGAGCCACAGAAAACAATTTCTCATCAATTTCCATCAAGACCTCAACAACTTCCACCCAACCATCAATCGTAGCCTCCATCTATCTGCAAAACAAGTCCACTTCTTTGATGTCACCATAAAATCATACAATGGATGCATAAACACCACATAATATGGAAAACCTACAGATCACCATGCATATCTACATTCTCCCAACTTCCACCCAGAGCATACCACCAAATCTATCATCTGTAGCCAGGCTCTACATTATAACTGCATTGATCTGACTCATTTAACAGAGATGCTTAATTAATTAATTAAACCAGAAGACTGAACTACCCACCCAGTGAGATCAACAGACAAATCAGTATTAAAAGACAGAACACCACTGGTTGTCACTTTTAGCTCACAACTCAAATACATTATTAATAAGCTATAGACCTACTAGACAATGACACTGTACTTTTTCAGGCCCTGGGTGGCAGGCCCACACTTGCATACAGACAACCACCCAACCTGATGCAGATCCCCACAAGCATCTAGAAACAACAGGAAAATGATGCTTTCATAGAAACCAGATGTTACAATAAACCTAGATATCTATTTTGCCCCTCATTTACACCAATAGCACCATCACAGGCCCAAACAACATCACAGCCCATCTGGATTCTACATAAGGCTAATAGGCCAGACTTCATGCGAAAAGAATAAAGGGACACAATTTGAATATCAGGATTCAAAACAAAGATAAAGTAATATCAGAGCATCTCAACATCCCAGGACACTCAATTGCAGATCTCAGAATAGCTGTTTCAAAAAGTTTACCAGCACAATAGACTGAGAAACTGCTGATACATCAAAAGATTTCAGGCCATCTCAGGTCTCGACAGATGCAATGGGCTTTTAACACATCACAATTGTTAACAGCTGCCTCATGAGAAGGCCACACACAGTTTGGACAAGGGCGTGCATGGCCTCAGGAAGAAGGTCTGGTGTGGCCATCAGCTGCCTCACAAAGGGTGAGGGTGGGCACATCTCGTCAGCAGCAGGAAAAAGAAGACAGTGATGGTCAGCTTGGGGTGGCAGGGACAGCAGTGTGGCAGGGGCAGAGGGCCGCAGGGCCAATGGAACCCAGGGCAGCAGAGCCAGCAGAGGCGGTGGAGTGCAGGGCAGTCAAACGGGCACAGATGGGGGGAGATAGGTGGGTGGGGGAGTTGAAGAGGAGGCAGTCCCTTACCTTACCAAGGCTCAGGGCTGGGAGGGACCAAGTCAGGAATGGCTTGGATTGGGGTGGGTTATCACCTAATGACTAGATGGGATTCAGTTAACAGTGGCAACTGGGAGTGCCAAGATTGTCGTTGCTAATCAATGTGGTCATGTGTTGTTATACTTTATGACCTCATCACTTAGCAATGGAAATTCCAGTCCCAAGTACTGTTGTTAACTGAGGACTACCTGTAAGGTACTTGCAATCTATCTCACTTGTAACCTGCATCTGCAAAACCACCTTGTTTCTCCCCTTCCCCCCAACTTCATCCCAATTTAAATTCTCTATGAGTTTAGCCAGTAAAGTGAGTTTACTCTACATAGTTTACTCCATCCATCTGACCCCGGGTGGGCAAAAAAAGCAGTGGGAGCATGACTTCTGACTTCCTGCCAGCTTCCCCATTGACACTGCTTGTGGGAAGCTGGCAGGGAACATTCAAAATCACTGCTCCTCCTCCTCAGCCACCTTCTCCTGACTCGTGCCTGCCACTTTGCTGGGGGAACGGGGAACAAAGGGAACCACAGACCGTGAGGAAAACTGCACCCCCACACCCCATCCTGGTGTGTCTCCAAGAGCCCCCTCCCTCCAAACAGAAGGAGGACTCACCTGCAACCACCAACACCGCCCAGCCAGCCCTACCTTGCCAGCAGGCATCCAAGTCACTCCCTCATACTTCCCTTGTTGCCCACTGCCATTAAGAGCGTCCTATTCAGATTATGAGACGGCCAGGCAGAATTACTAATAAAATTCTTTATTGAATTAACTATTTACAATAGCAAAAGTTCTTGCAATAGATTAGGCAGGATAAATCAATCAAGTCCACCCAGGTGGCAAGGGACACTCAGGGAACACTGCAGGGTCAGACCATGACAAGAAAGCGAGGCAGAACTCGGCCAATCCTCTGATTGAAGCTGCAAGACTGGAAGGAGCATGGCAAAGGAGAGGCTGAACACTCAGATTTGCACCCTGGCATGCAGGCTGGATCAGGCCGGTACACAGAGTCTAGACAAGGCTGGGCTGAAGTATCTAGGCAAGACTTGGTCCTGGAGACAAGACTGGACTTGGCTGGAGCATTTTGGCAAGGCTCAGAACTGGAGACAAGGCTGGACTGGATTGGAGTGTCTAGGTGAGGCTTGGCTTGGAAGGCAAGGCTGGACTGGACTGGAGCATCTAGGCAAGGCTCAGATCTGGAGGCACACCCAGATCACACTGGAGTGACATGGTAAGGCTTGGAGCTGGACACGAGGTTGTGTTCAGCATGCAGAGGCTCTACTGGTGTGACCAGTGCAGAAGGCAGTTCTGCAAGGGCAGAAGGCACTGGTGGTGGTTCCACGCTGGCTACAGGCAAGGCTTCTGATGCTGGTAAGGACTCTTCCGCAGGTGCTGTGAGCTTGAAGGATTGGTTGTCTCTGGCAACTTGCTCTTGGCACGCCTGCCTTTTTATTAGCTCCTTTTCACGCCATTTTCCTTTAGCAGCCAATCGGGCTTCTTTTTCTTTCGCACGCTTCTCTGCTCTCCTCTCTTGAGCACTGACTGGAGGCTTCAAATCTCCCTCCAGCATTTGTCCAGTCAGCACCTGCCATTTCTCCAGCACTGCTGAGTCACTTCCCGGTTTTGATTCTCCAAGTCCTTCCTGATAGGTTTCATTTTCCCCTTCTGACTCTGAATAAGTTTCATTTTCGGAGTCAGAAACAGGCTCAAACCTCACCGAGATTTCAAATTTCGACCCCAGTTCCAAAGCAACCAATTGCCGCTCAACTTTTGACAAGGATACATTCCCCTCCCAGGAAAGTGCCTATTCAGGAAAGTTAAGTACAAAATTCTGCATGTCAGAGAAAGTCAGAAACCACAACCATTGTGGTTTTTATAGATATTTTATAGATATTTAAGAATGCCCACCACCAAATTGGGCAGCATTGAATATGTGAAAACTTGTGACACTGGCATGACCTATTTGTCAGGGTGAAGCAATCCAGAAGCAATAGTTAATGGCATCTGGTTGTCACACCTGAACATGGGTTAAGTAGTATGAGAGAAGCAGAGCTTCGACACGGGTATAGATTAACGCTTGTAGCTTTGAGTACCGGAGAACAAAGCAGGGGGGAGGAGGAATGCATTCCATTCTCTGCCGTTAGAAAATGTTTAGAGAAAGACTGTATCTCAAGGTTGAGCCAGATACTGTTTGGAATGAAGAGATGCCTGAAAATGAAAGGGAATTTCACTAGAGAGTTAATTACAGAAAAAAGGAGGGGGGAAGTAGGAAAATGATTGGAATGTTTTTAAGGAAAGCTTTGGGTGCGAAAATTTATTTGTGGCAATGAAAGAGCTTGGAATCACATCCTAATAAATAACTTTTCATATATCCTTTATGGCGTGTATTGAGAGTTAATGCTGTTAGGACTGTAAGGACCAGGAACCTCACACTATTTTTTACACTGAGCCAACCATCCCTCCTTTTTATTTTTTTTTACTGTTCCCTTGTGGATACCACATAGATGGCAATCTGAAGAACCAACCATACCGTCTACTTTATTACATTCAGCAAGGCCACCTTCATTTTAATGTTTTAATTTTAAAAAAGAAAGACTCAATCTTGATCAAGATTGGAATCATGGCATGTGTGGGATAGATAATAACCCTTTGCTTCATACTCTCAATGAAAGTTGCTCTCTGACGTGGCAATTTTATGTGTTACTTTACACTCTTAAGCCTGATGCTGAGTTAGCTGCTTTGATCTGCTTCTGTATTTATCCTCTAGAATTATATAAAATGTTTTGTATTGCCAGTATGTTGTCATCATCTTTCAGATGTGTCACATCTTACCTCAGAAAAAGTTTGATGTGAAAAGTGGATTCTCCAATTATAGAAGGCAATAAAAATAAATATGTGTGGCTTTATTAACAGGTCATACTGCCTGGCCTTTTATCTTAGTCATGGATTATTGCAGAACCTCCTGTAAGGCACATTTCCCTTCTAATATATTTTAGAAGAAGGAGAAATGAAAAACATCTTCAGGCTTTCTTGGCATTTACTGTGTTTTTTCCAAAGCAGCAACCAGGCGCAGGCAATCCTGAACAGATGCACTTTATGCTCAGCGCACAAGAGAATCGAGAAGCCGATCTCAACATTTTCAAGTAATCAAGCACAAGGTATGTGTGCCTTCTTGAAAAGATGATACCACAGTGATTTTGATAACAACAGCCAGGGCCGCAACTAGGGTCTGTGTCACCCAGACAAACATGGATTCCGCGCCCATTTTGGCACCCCACCAGAGCGGCGTCCGGGGCACATGCCCTGGTTGCCCCCCCCCCGTTGCAGCCTTGATAACAGCAACAGCAACAACAAAAACCCAGAACACATCAGCAGAGGAGAAAGGAGAACAGAAATGGCTACAGATGAGAAAACTCACATCTGTGCAAGTGAATTTCTCTAGATAAGAGGATGGTGTTTCAATGCAGCTTTGCAGATTCTCTGAACACTCGTTTTTTTTTGGGGGGGGGGTTGGCAGATAAACTTTGGCATTCATTCACATGAATGCATTGCAGGAGAAAGGTGTCTACTCACGTTGGTTACTCAGGTTTCTAAGTCCGTTTCCTTGAAACTTTTTATAGGTCTTATTACACAGCAAGGAGAATGTATCTTGCTAATGAAAGGGCTGTGATGCTGGAATGTTTCCAGCTAAACCATGAAGGGAAGGCAAAGAGCAATGCATTATGTCTGCCACCTTCAGGCCTTCCATAAAACTGTCCTCGTGATGGTTTAATCTACCATTGGCCTGTCAGAGCATCTTAGCTACAGAACAACTTAAGTTCTACAACTGCTGCTTTCCCTCCATCCTCAGCTCCTAACACCAAGGCAATACTGAGGCACACAGTAACCTTTCCACTGCTCTCTGAGTGCTTGTTACAGTCCAGCATTTCCATTATTACAAACCTGTCAAATTCCTCTTCCCTCTCTGCTGATACTTGATTGCATGTCCCCCAGGTTTCTCAAGGCTTTCAGCTTTTGACAAAATAATAAATAGGACCAGCACTGATATAAAAGCAAAAACAGTTCTGTAATAGGAACCCAGCTTAAAATGGGGGTTTCTTCAGCCCCAGAGCAACAGTCTTCACATTTGGGTTATCACTCAGACTGATACAGAAATACAGCAGCTCCTTGAATATTGTTTTAATACATTTGCCAAGTCTAAGATCTATTGAGCCATTGTCCATCAAAGAGTGATTGCATAATTGACAGAATCCAGCCTGTCAGCTATGGAGAGTGAGAAAATGAGTCTTTACAGGTATTCTCTGCTTTACAAAAGCAAGCAAGAAAAAGGGAAGCCTGCTAGAAAAGTTAAAGACATGGTATCATGAATATAGAAATGACTTTGTACGTAAGACCAGACCCAGGTCCATTTGTGCCAAGTCAATCTCCTGTATCACCATTCACTGATCTGGTGAGGATTCATATGCGCTGGTTGCTTTATTGGTTGCCTTTGCTGTCTACAGATCAAGGAATTCAAGCCTTATCACACAATAAAGACTGGATCTGTACAGAGTTCAGGGGTAAAACCCATACTGGGGTATCGTCCAATCCATCCATGGAGATTCTGTTGGTTTGTTTGGCTGGGCAGAATTCAGAAATGAACCTGTACATGATACCCACAAGCTGGTTTGACACTCTGCATGCTTCCTCAGAATCAACTGCACTGCGTATTAGGTGTTAAATATATAACATGTATAGGAAGGAAGGAAGGAAGGAAGGAAGGAAGGAAGGAAGGAAGGAAGGAAGGAAGGAAGGAAGGAAGGAAACTGAGCATAACTTCTTAAGAAATCCATATTGGGACTTAGCAGAAGAGAACAATTTTTACTCTGCTTTAGCAAGTAAAGTGTCTTGGACCACACAGTGACCAAGCAGTAGTCTGGTTTTTGTTTTACTTCTTCTTTCTGTAGACTAGGACAACAGTTGCTCACCTTCAGCCTTACAGCCATTCCCTTGTTTTCCAGGATTTTTAAAAAACAAAGATTCCGATCACATCTGAACACCCCCTTATTCCTTTACTACTCTACGATCCTACTGTTTATCTGCTCCTGAAGAGATGGATGCATTGCAATGGCTTTGCCCTTCCAGACCAATTCTTCACTTATCATAATTCCTTCATCCATCACTTGATATACTTTTCCCAAATCCAGGAGAGTTTCCTTTGTGAGAAAAGATCCAGGCAAATTTCTGATTGTTGTTGTTTTCAATTTATTAAGTAATAATGATGGTTTGTGTGTGTGTGTGTGTGGATTGGTTTTAACGTCACTTAGACTATTCATCTAGCAGGCATCTACTCCAATGGTTGCTGATATTTTAAAGGAATAAACATCTATATATGTATGTGAGTTAAATAACAAAGACCATTATTTCATTTCATTTCATTGAAATAAAAGTTCCTGGGAAGCATAGAATGAATGTTATATTCAGAGTAACTAAATGAAACTTGGAAGCCAAGCTCATTTTGTAAAAATAAAAATAAATAAATAACATCCATGTCTGCTTTCCCTTTAAGTAGTCATGTATTTTATTCAGATGATTTCTTCACATGATTTCTTATATCCATTGGAGTGGAAGAAATCTGTATGCTCAACTCCTCCTCCCCCATTTTTATATTTGTGAATAAAAATAGGAAGGAAATGTTATTCCTTTCCTCTTCATGGGAAGATATATCTCCTTACAACCATTTTGCCAGTAAAAGAAAGGAAGTCATGAAGAAAGGGAATGCTTAAACTGACTTCTTTTTCATGGCAGATGTTTTCATAAATGAGATTGTCTTTACTTCGAGATCAGTCACTTGAAAAACATCTCACTGCATAATGGATGAGCTATTTTTAGAAGGGATATTCTAGTCCACCAGTTCCCAACCTCTTCCTTTAGGTAGACCACTACTTTATTATCAAAAAGTGTTGATATCACTGTATAAGCCATGGCAAAAGTGCCTGTGACAATGGCATCTGCATGACCCCCAATTTAAATAATCTTGTAAGATTAGGTGAATTTATGAGATATTGACCCATTCCATTTTTATTATTCTTTATTTATCCATTTTTATTATTTTTATTCATTATTTATTCATCTTTCATTTAGGCACCCACAATACTGGCACAGACCCATATATTCCCCAGATCTAGGTTAGAAATCATTCTTCTGACTGGTATAGGATGTCCATCAAAAGCCAGGTGATAAAAATGGAAGGGTCCAGGAAGGACAGGGCATACACAGAAGGGTTTCAAAAAATCAAAAGGTTGGCCACAACCTTGCAATTCTTTTTTACATGCAGGGTAGGGCCTTGATCATGCAGTTGTGACCACCCTCTTGCCTTTTTTAATCCCCTTGCAGACATCCCTGGGGACAACCTCTGTAAGGCATCTCCTTTTCTTCAGAGGCACTACTGAAAGACATTTAATTTTCCTTTGTGTGATTAGAACTATAGGAGGGATATTACTGACAAAATGCCTGTTGTTTTACCCACTTCTTGATTTCCTTGATTTATTTGCTGCCTCTCAGGATGGCTTATAGTTCAAAGTAACATAAAAGTTACTGACACCATGGTTCATATTCAGGAGTGACTGCAGCCTGAAATCTACTCTACCTACCATGAGCTTTTGCATACTTTACAGTTGCAGAAAACCAGGGTGAACACCTCAGTGAGGTTGATGGTGATGGCATGCTATATTATTTTTAAATCCTTCAGTGTTTGGAGATTTCGAATGCTTGAATGGAACTGAAAACTAGCAATACAAGGAAAACTCAAGCAAGTCAACCATGGCACTTTTCTTGCTCTCTGTCCTTTTGTTCCCCAAGGAGAATGGGAAGTGCATCAAGAAGCTGTGATGAATTCCCACCCATTCAGCTCTGCCTCCCATTACATTGCCACTTCTAAAGAAACAGGATTGTATATCAAAAAGAAAGAAGGTGGAGTTCTTTATTTCTCTGAGCTAGGAAAGGTACGTAAGATGTGGAACAGCAGGGTCCATCTAGAGTAGATCCTGAGTTTTCACACTGCTACTTATTGTGCTTCTCCTGCATCAGTATTGAGTCACGATAAAGGGAGGAATACAAATGGGATGTTTACATACACCTGTGCACTCTGGTGCTTTCGTTTTGGGAGGCATTCCTGGTGTCTTTGCTACCATGTTCTGTTCAAGCATCATTCATCATTCCTGCCTGGAGATCTATGTCCTGAAGGTTAATCAAAGAAAGTACTTTTTGTCCCAGTGCTAAGGTGGTTGTGTTACCCAAATTCATATCTGCAAAAAGGTGAAGCAAAATACAGTATATGCATAGTCAAGTTATCATCAGCTTGTGCTACTGAACCCCCATGTAAATATATTATTGATCTTTTTTTCTTCTGTATGGTGCAATTCAGGAAAAAATATGTTTTTAAATTATGCCTCGCAGAGATGCTGAGAAGTGCTGCTAATAACAGGCATATTTCAAGTGAATACTGACCCCTTTTTCTTCCCCATCAAGCTAATGCATCCAAAGTGCTGCCAGTATTTTATATAAATTACCTGTACAGTAAGAACTTAAACTGGGGCTTCTACTTAATTAGAGCCATTTAAGTACCATCTCTTCCCAACAGCTTATTTAGGTTTTGAATGGAAGTCAAAAATGACTGCAGAAAACAATCTAGTTGAATTGCAGAGAGAGAGAGAGAGCACACGCACATACCAATCTTAGTCCTAAAATTAAAGCATGTTATTTCTTAAAAGCAAACCAAATTAATGGCACTTCTACCCAGCACAGTTTTGACTCCATTTCTACCCTCTGATCTCTCTCAAACCAGTTTGCACCAGACCGTCAATCTACTTCATTTTGGCCAGCCTCAAAACTCTGAGAGCAGGCAAGAAACACTATGAAGCAGTAAGTTTTCCCACCAACTGGTCAGCAGAAGGGGTGGGGGGAGAAAACAAACTTAGGCAGAGAGAAACAATCCTGCTGTGAAGGAACCATTACTTTTATTAAAAACCTTCTAGGAGCTGTGATGCTAAAAAGATAGCTTGGCAGTAATTTTACAACTAGTCCCTCTTCACTAGAGTTCTACCTTGGATTATAGGTTGCAGTGTACCACTGACGTGTGTGTGTTTATGTGTGTATGGAGGGAAAAGAGGAATGCCTCACTTCAACCCAGAAGCCAGGAAGTGGTGTGAGGAAAGATTGGTAACCAAGCTACTTGTGTAAGAAGGGAAAATCAAATCGGACATTTTTTTTCAGGAACCGTGAAACGGACTAGAAACTGTCTTAAAGAACTAAGAGGGCATCCACTGATTACATTGCCATTATTCCCCCCCCTAGTTCAGTTGCAACACAAACCTAGTAAGAATTTGCTTGCAGTCAAAGACTAGGTATACCAAGAACAAAGCCTTAGAAAATAAATTTGAATAAATAAGTAAAAGTAAAAGTAGATTACTCCCAAGCCCCAGCATTGTAGATAAAAAGTCCAGCTTTGCTCTGGTTGCAAATAAATGAACATGGAGCCAGGAAAATGCCAATTCACCAGAGCTGGACTTAGGCATGGGTTAGAGGGGACTTCTCAAAATTTCAGGTTTTTAAAAATTTGTTATAGTTTTATTATCATTTCATATATGAAAGTATGACTCATGTGCTCCTCATTCATTAATATATGCTTTGTTTCTGCATGCATTTACACCTTCTGCTCAAAGAAGGCCCTTTCCCCAAAACATGGATTTGTTGTGCATCTTGGCAGGCATTCTTGACAAGTTCGGTTGCTGCACGTCCTTATTCTCTGCCAGCACTTGCTAAATACAGCATCTGCGCTTCTCATAGCTTAGGGCAGTGTTTCTCAACCTTGGCAACTTTCAGATGTGTGAACTTCAACTCCCAGAATTCCCTAGCCAGTATGGCTGGCTGAGGAATTCTGGGAGTTGAAGTCTTCACATCTTAAAGTTGCCACAGTTGAGAAACCCTGGCTTAGGGCCTCGCCATGTCTAAATCCAGCCCTGCAATTCAGCAGTGCCATGGGACAAGCTCAGAATCACTCCAGAAGTCATTCAGAGAGTGCATAGGAGGAAGCCCTCAGTGGTATCCTTTAGCTCAGTGAAAAAGTGAAAGATGAAATTCATGGACAGGCCTAGTAGCATCCTTTCTTTAAAGTGATTCTCCATACCAGCTTTCCCAATCATGTCCAATAAAATAGATACATAAAAATAGATGCCAGCAAAGCCTACCATTCCTGCTATGCACTTAGAACTAAACACCGACAAGCCAAGCATTCTGCCATGTTACGGTAGAAGGCAGTTTTACACAGACAGCACCAGGGGCAGAGAAGGCAACTTTAACAGCTCTTTGTCCTGCGCTGATGGAATACCTAAAATGGTGCCTGTCTGCAGGACACAAAACATGGCTGCCTCAGAGGCAAGGCAAAAGCTCAAGTCAACAACATTAACATCAGGGCAGTATTCCAAATACATTCTCCCCTTGGCTTTATCCCTCCCGCTGAGCTTGTTCTGTAGTTGTCGATAACTGGAACACAGCCAGAAGCTTCAGTGTCAAACCCCCACCGTCCATTTCACAAAGAAACCAACTTTTTGGGGAGGGGGTGGAACAGTCGGCCTTTCAAGACAGATGGCCACTTTTCAGTGGTTCTCGCTTAAGCAGCTGAAAAAGAGAGAACTGGAACATTGAGCTATACCAGACTTTGTACCCTTAATGCATTTTTTTGCTGTCCTTTTCTTTTGACTGGCAATTGTTTCAGTGCTACTGTTAAGAGCAAAAGGAAATCAAAAGGCCAAATATCACTTTGGCAGAACAAAAATTTCATTGGTCACTAAGGGCCAGCAGCTCCATGAACAACATTATACTGTAGTACTGATCACTCCAGCCAGGGAAGGGAAGGGAAGGGGTGGGTCATAATGGACTAAGCAGTAAGAGTGGAGAACAGAGAAATTAGATCAGTAATTAGAACAACTAATAGTTAATATAAGAAGCTTCAACTTTTGCTGTAGCATGGACTCCATTATACGGTACTATCTGGAAGACCTCCAAGTATGTAATTGACCCAATCAGAGTTTAGAAAACTGGGGGTTATTTTTCTGAGCCATATATCTGCCAACATGCTGAGCCACTTGATAGATAGATGCAGAGACAGAGAAGTAATGGACGATTAATCCTTAACCATTTCTTTGATCCTTAGCAGCTCCCCTTACTCTGGTGCCAGCAATAAAGCTAAGAAGGCTACATTTCTTAGCATTCTGTACATTCTGGATGAAGCAGCACAATGCACAGCAGAGATGCTGAGCTGAAGTTTCCAAATTTTGTTTTCAGGAAAACTTTTGCAAGCCTAGCAATAATATATACTAAAATTCACCCAAGCCAGATGTAAGCCAGGGCTGCATGTCTCTACTTAGTGTCCAGATACTGACCAAGATGGGGGGAAAAGAAACACTGTTCTCCCATGATTTAGCATAAGGAAGCATGGAAGAAGGTGACTTTTTTTGTTTTCTAACAGTGGAAAATTAGAACTTTATAAGGATGGGAAATAGGTCAAATATCAAAGAAATTGCTGCAGAGAGTTTTGAGCAACGTTCCTTTAAAATTATACTTTTAAGGTGTCTGCCGCATTGTTGTTCTAGGAGAGAAAATGATGAGATACATAGTAACGATTTCAGACACATGAGGAGCTTTATGAAAGGGGAAAGATTATTCATAAGGAATTATGATTTTCCCTTGCTGGGGATGATGGAACTGACTAGTAGAACGGATGAACTCAATGGTTCTTTCCATAAAATAAATCCATCACTAACTCAGGTCTGATAACTAATTTAGCTGAGAAAAGACCATTACATACCCACTGAGGAAAAGAGATTGGTGGCAATGATACAGAGCTACAGGGTTGAATAGCAAAGCTAAGAATTTCTCTCAACCCCAACCTTTCCCTCTTCAAACATACATAACACTGCGATTGGGTTGACCAATGCTGGCCTAAATCAAAGAATCGTTTTATCTTGAGGGTAGACCTCTAGTCACTGATCCCAGGTCACCTTCCCTTTTCACCAGTTGTTTTACAAAGGTAACTAAAGTGATTGCCTTTATGGGTGTGGCATGCTCACAGCTCTTTCCAAAGTTCTAAAGAAACAGATCAGGAGTAAAGCTTTGTTGAGGTCTTGATCCAGAACACCTGTTCCACAAGAGAAAAACAGAATTCCAAATTATCTCACTTGAAGTCATGAGTGGGACTAGATCAGATGCACACCCTTAATGTATAACATAGTAAACTGTTTCATACCATGTGTAAAGTTCATACAGGCTTCAATCCTAGAAATTAATACATAGACAGAGGGATGTCTGCAGCATAGGAACCATGAATATCTTTGCTAATGTCAATGCTCTGCCAGCAATTTTAGTTCATTAGTATTTTTTAAAGTCAATTCAGAGGGTCTAAAGGTCTGTACTTACCTGAATGATTTGATATCACTTAAATATTGGATATCAGTCCTTGTCCTGACAGATGTTCAGCATGGCCTATTGATCTCTCAGTCTAGTCCTGTTGTAGAATACTTTTCCATGCTCAAAGACAGTTTTTATGCATAATGGAAGGTAAGGAAAATGTTTGACCTTTTTTTTTTCTGACCTAGTCTAAGTTGAATACTGAGCATAATTGGCATATCACACTAAGCCAAAAGTAAACATTCCTCATGATGGCTTTGTGTTACATCTAAGCAAAGCCAATAGGATACTAATCTTTTATCACTGAGGAAAGGAATGATGAGATAGCCAGAGAGGTACCAAAATCCATCGTTCAGAGTTCACAAAGGCATATGTGCCTATCTGACAAATAAGTCTGGTTATAATTGTCATCACTAACTTTTGGGGAATACATGATTGGAAACACAGTGATCATATGTTTACCCACTCATGAATATTGATGGTCTTTCAGAAAGATGTTTTTCAGACATCCTTATAATAAACCAGATATTAGGATTGTACATCTACTTAAAATGAGAACCAAATATTGAACTGGGCTTTTCTAAAGGAATTTCCATCTCAGAAGCAAGCTGGGCCTTTATCGGAAAGTCCTAGGTAAACAGGATAGAAGCCTTACAGGCTTAAGCACCTCTGAAGGGTGAATTTTTATCATCTTTTTTTTTCCTGTCTAATGGATTAATGACTTAAGCACAAGAGAGAGAAAAGCAGCAATATCGTTTTGTGGCTGATAAGTATATCTGCTAAATATCACTTTGCTCAGAACTTGGAGTTCATCACTGAAAAGCTTTGGGGAGTGATAATGGAGGAACATATCAAAGTTGTTTTAATATTTTCAACACTCATTTGCAAGTGTTGGAAGAGGTTTGGAAAGTGGTTCTTTGGTTTTGCTTTCATGACCTTATTCTAATTCTAATTTATTGTTTCTGATTCCTTGCTCCCCAGTTCTTGTTTGCTTGTACTATTTGTGTCTGGTCTGAGCGTGAGTTTCCTTCACATCCACCCACTCTTGTGACTTCCAAGGTTTTAAGTGAGGGTTTAATATTTGTAAATGTATATGTCTCAGACCATACCTTCTGGATACCCCTGAACACAAGTAATTTACTTTGCCCTTAGAAGGAGACTAGGTGCAACAGATTCAAGGGAACCTGTTTCCACTTGAATCTTCACTGCAACAAATTTCTGCTTAATCCTGATCCATACAAGGATGTGCCCTTTATCTACAATCCTTCCCAAATAATATTTTGGATTCAGTTCCATATTATATTTTAGTACAGTTTCTTATTCACAACTGCTTTCCCTTTGACCATTTTAGGTAAGAATGATACATACTGTACAGATCTTTGTTGTTGTTTATTCGTTTAGTCGCTTCCGACTCTTCGTGACTTCATGGACCAGCCCACGCCAGAGCTTCCTGTCGGTCGTCAACACCCCCAGCTCCCGCAGGGACGAGTCCGTCACCTCTAGAATATCATCCATCCATCTTGCCCTTGGTCGACCCCTCTTCCTTTTGCCTTCCACTCTCCCTAGCATCAGCATCTTCTCCAGGGTGTCCTGTCTTCTCATTATGTGGCCAAAGTATTTCAGTTTTGCCTTTAATATCATTCCCTCAAGTGAGCAGTCTGGCTTTATTTCCTGGAGGATGGACTGGTTGGATCTTCTTGCAGTCCAAGGCACTCTCAGAATTTTCCTCCAACACCACAGTTCAAAAGCATCGATCTTCCTTCGCTCAGCCTTCCTTATGGTCCAGCTCTCGCAGCCATATGTTACTACAGGGAACACCATTGCTTTAACTATGCGGGCCTTTGTTGTCAGTGTGATGTCTCTGCTCTTAACTATTTTATCGAGATTTGTCATTGCTCTCCTTCCAAGGATTAAGCGTCTTCTGATTTCCTGACTGCAGTCAGCATCTGCAGTAATCTTTGCACCTAGGAATACAAAGTCTTTCACTGCTTCTACATTTTCTCCCTCTATTTGCCAGTTATCAATCAAGCTGGTTGCCATAATCTTGGTTTTTTTGAGGTTTAGCTGCAAACCAGCTTTTGCACTTTCTTCTTTCACCTTCATCATGAGGCTCCTCAGTTCCTCTTCACTTTCAGCCATCAAAGTGGTATCATCTGCATATCTGAGATTGTTAATGTTTCTTCCAGAGATTTTAACTCCAGCCTTGGATTCCTCAAGGCCAGCTTGTCGCATGATGTGTTCTGCATACAAGTTGAATAGGTAGGGTGAGAGTATACAGCCCTGCCGTACTCCTTTCCCAATCTTAAACCAGTCTGTTGTTCCGTGGTCTGTTCTTACTGTTGCTACTTGGTCGTTATACAGATTCTTCAGGAGGCAGACAAGATGACTTGGTATCCCCATACCGCTAAGAACTTGCCACAATTGGTTATGGTCCACACAGTCAAAGGCTTTAGAATAGTCAATAAAACAGAAATAGATCTTTTTCTGAAACTCCCTGGCTTTTTCCATTATCCAGCGGATATTGGCAATTTGGTCTCTAGTTCCTCTGCCTTTTCTAAACCCAGCTTGTACATCTGGCAATTCTCGCTCCATGAACTGCTGAAGTCTACCTTGCAGGATCTTGAGCATTACCTTACTGGCATGTGAAATGAGTGCCACTGTTCGATAGTTTGAACATTCTTTAGTGTTTCCCTTTTTTGGTATGGGGATATAAGTTGATTTTTTCCAGTCTGATGGCCATTCTTGTGTTTTCCAAATTTGCTGGCATATAGCATGCATTACCTTGACAGCATCATCTTGCAAGATTTTGAACAGTTCAGCTGGGATGCCGTCGTCTCCTGTTGCCTTGTTATTAGCAATGCTTCTTAAGGCCCACTCAACCTCACTCTTCAGGATGTCTGGCTCTAGCTCACCGACCACACCGTCAAAGCTATCCCCGATATTGTTATCCTTCCTATACAGGTTTTCTGTATATTCTTGCCACCTTTTCTTGATCTCTTCTTCTTCTGTTAGGTCCTTGCCATCTTTGTTTTTGATCATACCCATTTTTGCCTGGAATTTACCTCCAATGTTTCTAATTTTCTGGAAGAGGTCTCTTGTCCTTCCTATTCTATTGTCTTCTTCCACTTCCGCGCATTGCTTGTTTAAAAATAATTCCTTATCTCTTCTGGCTAACCTCTGGAATTTTGCATTTAATTGGGCATATCTCCCCCTATCACTGTTGCCTTTTGCTTTCCTTCTTTCTTGGGCTACTTCTAGTGTCTCAGCAGACAGCCATTTTGCCTTCTTGGTTTTCTCTTTCTTTGGGATGTATTTTGTTGCCGCCTCCTGAACAATGCTGCCAACTTCTGTCCAGAGTTCTTCCGGGACCCTATCTACTAAGTCCAGTCCCTTAAATCGATTCTTCACCTCCACTGCATATTCCTTAGGAATATTAGTGAGCTCATATCTAGCTGATCTGTGGGTCTTCCCTAATCTCTTTAGTCTGATCCTAAATTGTGCAAGAAGAAGTTCGTGATCTGAATTACAGTCAGCTCCAGGCCTTGTTTTTACCGACTGTACAGATGTCCGCCACCTTTGGCTGCAAAGGATGTAATCAATCTGATTTCGGTGTTGTCCATCTGGTGAAGTCCATGTATAAAGCCGTCTCTTAGGTTGTTGGAAGAGAGTGTTTGTTATGCAGAGTGAATTGTCTTGGCAAAATTCTATCAGCCTGTGTCCTGCTTCGTTTTGTTCTCCCAGGCCATACTTACCTGTAATTCGAGGTGTCATTTGACTGCCCACCTTAGCATTCCAGTCTCCCGTGATGAAAATAACATCTCTTTTAGGCGTGTTGTCCAGTAGGTGCTGCAGATCCTCATAGAACTGCTCTACTTCAGCTTCTTCAGCATTTGTGGTTGGGGCGTATATTTGGATCACTGTGATGTTAGATGGCTTGCCCTGAATTCGAATTGAGATCATTCTATCGTTTTTTGGGTTGTATCCAAGCACTGCTTTAGCCACTTTACTATTAATTATGAAGGCTACTCCATTTCTTCTGTGGTCCTCTTGTCCGCAGTAGTAGATCTGGTGGTCATTTGATGTGAAGTGGCCCATTCCAGTCCATTTCAGTTCACTGACGCCCAGAATGTCTATCTTTAATCTTGACATCTCACCAATAACCACATCCAATTTGCCCTGGCTCATAGATCTTACATTCCAGGTTCCGATGGTGTGTTGATCCTTAGAACATCGGATTCGCCGTTCACCACCAGCACCGTCGGCCGCTAGCCGTCCTTTCGGCTTTGAGCTAGCTGCGTCATCACGTCTGGGGCTAGTTGAGCTCATCCTCTGTTCCTCCCCAGTAGCATTTTGACCATCTTCCGACCTGGGGGTCTCATCTTCCGATGGTATACCGACATATCTCTGGTTGTACTGATCCATTTAGTTTTCACGGCAAGAATACTGAGGTGGGTTGCCATTACCTTCCTCAGGGATCGCATTTAGTCTGACCTCTCTGTCATGACCTTCCCGTCTTGGGTGGCCCTTCACGGTTTAGCTCATGGCATCATTGAGGTGCTCAAGCTCCAGCACCACGACAAGGTAACGATCCTTTGCTGAAGGTACAGATCTTAGTCATTACATATTATCTCTATGAAATTAATATATGGTTGTATGTCTGTTGAACATCATTATTTGGCAACAAGGAGATAGTATGTGAAACATTTGAGCTTATCAAATGATGAGAAGCAGAAGTCAGTGTTGTTGAGCTTTCTGTCTTCCCTAATTATCATCCAGGAGGAAATCCACTTAAAAAAAGGAAGGTGGGACCACCGTCAGTCCTTCTGAGCCGCTGCTTCTGCCAGAGCTTTTGGTTTAGTATTACTACAGTATAAGGTACAATTCCAGCTATTGTGATGTATAAACTGTGGCTTGGCATAGTTTCCTGAACCAAGCCAGTATAGCTTCTTCAGGAAACTATGATGAAAATAAATCACATCTTAGTGTGATGTGTGATCCCAGTATAAGTGGCCACAAGATGAACTGACAAAAGAAATGAGCAATATAAGAACAAATATTTAAAAATTGGTCATGGAGGCTGAGTGGAAGGACTATTCAGAAAAAAAAACTATGCTGACATGAATTTTATAGTCATAGTTAGTTAATTAGACCTAGTACTAGAATCAGACAGACAAGTTTTTATGGCTCTCACAAAAGAATGATGGTTTAGCTCCAATTTCTGGCACAATTTCTCGTTTAGCTTTCCTTGGGGCTTAGTTACTTTAAATTGGACAAACACCAACCTGAATCTTCTTCTGCTAGCACATGTAGAGTTTACCCTACTTAGTGTTGGCATAAATTCCTCAGAAGATTCCCACTGACTTCAATCAGAATTCTCCTGAGCCTTGAAGGCTGATGTGTTAATCAGCAACACATAGAAGTTGTAACAATCTTGAACTCATTTCAGCTCACATGGTATTCCTTAAATCACCCAAGCTGGTAGGCTGACTCCCCATATCTCCAAATTGACCTTTGGGAAATTCAAGATCAACAGTGTAATATGTGGGATCAAAATAAAATACAGCTGTGGCACAGAAAGCATTTCATCACAAAGTTGCTTTCTTTCTGATATGAAATTCATGAATAAGGTTTGCAACCAGCCACATCTCACAAGTTCTGTTTTACTCTGGATTTTCATTTCAAGCAGAAAAAGAGCACACAGGTCTTCTATATGCATACGAAGGCTGACAAACAAGGGTCAGCTATCCTGTATATTCATTCCTTGCACTGTTTGTTGCAGTGGTGCAATGCAGAGATAGAACAGAGTAGAAAGGTAACACCTTTCTTTTCTGAGAAAAGGATCTGCCACAATAGGATGTGGTTGTGCTGGTTATATTGGTTGTGATGGGTCCAGGGAAACTTACTTCCTCTAAGAGGGGCAGAATCTCTGGAGCAAAATCTAATACTCTTATGATCTGTCACTCAGTTCAGGTGTTTTAGTGGATTTGCCAGGCACATATCTACAGGTAACAATGAAAATATTCAGAAACTTCCAGGGACTTCCAGATAAGAAATGGTGGACTGAAGACAGTTCCATGAAAAGTGGAGCTGATAACCAAGGCAGAATGAAGAGTCAGCAAGTAGGCCAGTTCTTTGATCATTCCTCTCTGGACAAGGAGAGGACTTGAGATCACCCACAAGTGCTCCAGACAGTTGCTCCTTGCGAGGAGACTGCAAGACAGCGGTCTCCAGCAGGTTTAGAACTCTGGGAGATGAGGGAATAGCCATCTTGCTCAAACCACAGTCAGTGCCTTTGAAAGGACACTGGGTTCACATACTTCCTTTTCTAATCACTTTTGGAAATTGCTTGTTAACTGTTTTTCAGCTATTAGGAACCTTTGGATCAACAGGTTTTACAACACCAGGTGAGTTTCCTTAGTGAAAGAAGTGTTAAATACAAATTTAAGGAATTAAAAAAAATTATTGGAATAAACAGCAAAAAGGTGATTAAAACTTTGATTTTAGAAACTTACAGATAGACTAAGGGTCCAGATAAGTTTGAAAAAAGGTTCTGGAATTAATTATAAAGAATCCTTCCCATGGAAAAATGCTTTTGTTTTTAGTTATTTTTAAAAAACATAATAAGGTGAGACTTTAAAAATTGGACACTAGAAGGAACTAAAGATTACAATGAAAGGAGAAGAACACTCAAACTCAACTTAAAAATACAGAATGAAGCAAAACATTTTAACATTGGACATATAGAAGGATGTATTTGAACAATGGACCCTGAAGTTAATTTTAAGAGTGTCTGCCTCTATAGATAAACTGTGTCTAAAAGATGTTGTTTATTTATTTATTCGTCAAATTTGTCACCACCCATCTCCTCCGACCGGAGGGACTCTGTGTGGTTTACAATATAAAACAATAAATATATAATAAAAATCTCATATAAAATACACTATAAAACAATTTCAAAAAGCTACCAAATATAAGAAAATCCAGATGGCTGTGGTCTCATTCAGTCATTGCATAGGAGGGGCACTTCAACGCACTAGCCAACCCCAAGTATGACTATTCTCCTCCCTACTCCAAGCCCGGTGGCAGAGCCAGGTCTTCAACTTCCTCTGGAAGGTTAGGAGCAATGGGGCTAATCTCACCTCCAGGGGCAAGATGTTCCAAAGGGTGGGCGCTACTGCAGAGAAGGCCCACCTCCACCCGTTATGGAAGAGGAACAAGTTTAACCTGACAATATTGACACTGATTTGAAAGTGGATTTAAAAATGACAGGCTACCAGAATGACATGGAAAAACTGCTACACTGGACATACAAATGAAACTGGCTGATGTTTTAATAATCCCTTTAAAAAATGGGATATACAAATAAATCAAGAGAGTGACCTGGATAATTTTCGTATACTGGATTTACAAAAATGGCTTGTTAAAGCTTTGAAGAATTTTGTAAGAAGGGGCAAAGAAAAAATGAAAAGAATCAAATTCTAGGACTTTATTTGAAGGGACTAAAGATCAAGATTGTTAGAAGTAAGAGGAAGGAATATAAAGTTGGGTTATTTGATCAAGATTAAAATAGATATATTGTTTTCTCTGGTAACCCTTAATGGACTTTTGCTGACATCAGGACTGAAATGATGATGCTTTATGGATTTGTTTATAGATAAGAGATGAGATATGGGGAAAAGAGAGCATATGTTGTATTTTAAGAGAAGGTAAGAAGTATAAAATTGTTTATACTTGTGATGAAATTTCTTTATATATTTCTTTTCTTTTTTTAACTATATTCTTATTTTTTTTCAGTTGCCAGGAGTCAAGACTGACTTGAAGGCACAAAGCTACTGTATAGCTTTCCAGTATACTCAGTATTCTTCTGGACAATAGATTATTAGGGCATTTTAACTGTGGGTTTCTCCTTGTGAGAACTGGAGAAGTATTTAGGTAACTGAATAAATATCCCTTCAGGTGGAGATTTTCTTATGCATAAGATGTTCTGGAATCTGCCTCAGGACTGGACAGTAAAGTTACTTGAATTGTATGTTTAATGTGGGTTGGAGGCTAAATAGTTTGCCCAAAAGTTGGAAAAAATGTTATTGCAGTTTCAAAGGGTAAACTAATAAAGAGTTGTCAAACCTATCTGCTAAAGGACTGAGAACATTATGATAATGGTCTGTACTGTGAATCATAGGTAGATTTCTATCTAGAGAAAAATAATTTATTGACTGATACAAAGTGAACCTCTTGAGGTCAACAGAGCATGGAACGTCATATTGTTCAATTGAAAACACAAATTTGGAAATGTTTGATGGTAAATATTTTTTGCGGGGGGAGCTATTGAATGACCATATGCTGGTATGGAAAGCTGATTTGAGTTTAAAAAACAATCTAACTGGATTTGTAAGTCAGAATATTATGGTAATTTCAGGACTTCTTAACTGAGAATGGTACACATTTGAGTGGGTAATGCATTATTGGAGCCACAGCCTATGGTGAATGGAATCCCCCAAGGAGGTATGTTTAGTACTACCATTTTAATCAAATGATAAATAATTTGCCTTCCACATATTATTGTGCTATATGGATTAGGAGTAGAAAAGTGGACATCACTGTGAGAAACCAAAATAAATGTTAATTAATTTGGAAGAATATGGAGATTCATGGGATTTCTGGTTTCCTTTGACTAAGACAGTGAATAGTATATTTACAAGAAGAATATGCTCAGAGGGGTTAACACTGAATTTTTATAATGAACAGATCAAACTGGTGTCTATTTTTAAGAGTTTAGGTGTATATTTTGGTTAAAAACTGGAAAGCAGTTAATAGGAGTAAAGCTCATCAGAACCTGTTATGAAGTGTCTCAAGTAAAACTTTCATGACTGATTAAGAAACATTGTTGAAGTTCTCTGAACTTTTATTAAGATTGTAGTGGAATACAGTTGTCAAGCATATGTATCAGCTTCAAAATAACTGTGGGGTAGACTGGCTGTTATCCAGACAAAGGCTTTGAGATTGATTTGATTTGTAGAGCCCTTGTTATCTCCCTTGCAGTATTCCACAGGGAGAAGAGGAAATAGCCTGTGTCTTTGAGATGGAAATGATCAATCTTTAAAGCATACATTTATGGAAGATTGAGAACAAACCAAAGAAAACACTTCTTGACAGAGAGCATAATTAACCTGTGGATTCATTATCTCAAGATGTGATAGCCAGTAATTTGGATCATTTTAAAGGGGGGTTGGATAAATTCAAGGAGGTCAGGTATATCAAAAGCAAGAAGTCTTTAAACATCAAATGTTTCTGCTGGATTGCCTTCAGATATCACTTTCACAAATTTGGAATCATGTCAGGGAGAGAAGTTTGTAACTGTCTCTTGTTTTTGAGCACCCCATCAGCATCAGCTGGTCACTGTTAGAAGCAAAATAGTGAGCTAAGATTGGTCTTGTGTTCTTGCATGATTTTAATTGCCACATTTTGCTCTTGAGTGCACAATATAGTCAAAAAATTTCCAAATTGCCAGCATAGAGCTCAGTCCAAACCAGGTCTGTCATGTGGGCAATTTTAATAGCCCAAACTAAAAAATCTCCTTGAATGAATAAACAGATAGACTTGGAAGACTGATCCTGTGAAAAGGGAATTATTGTTACTGCTTTGCATTAAAATTAAGGAAAATGGAGTCATAGCTATTTAAACAAGTATTTGGAATGGAGGAATCTTTCTATGGCCAATATTTTACTATCCCTAAGACAGAATTATCACAGAAAGTATGACATTTTTGTATCACTTCAAATAACATACAAACAGTGCAACTTCATATGTAGTTACCTGTCTGTGCTGCTACGTTCAGTGACCTTAATCCAAGATAAGTATCTGTTCCAAATGCCCTCAATAAAAAAATAATAATTTTTTCATGGATGTTTTGGATTTGCTCCCTGCCTTTCTGGACAGAAAACATGCTCCTGGTGTCTAACAAGAACAAAATTAAATCTGAAAACAAATTAGAAACAATTAGAATTACAAAGTTAGAATAGCTGAAAACAAAAATGATAAAATCATGAAAGCAATTCAAAGGCCATAAAGAGTTTTGAAACATTCTCTGCACAATTAGGCAATACAACTGCCAATATCTTTAAAATGTGTGACAGATTAAAGTGTTTTCTTTATGGAAAGCATACGCTATAATAGGTTAACCATATTATTGCTACATTTCAAAATATACCCACTCAATGTACTTCCAGCGTTTCAATGCCTCGATTTCCATGTATAAATTCAAATTTTCAGTTATATTAAAAATCAGGAACTTAAAAATGAATGTTCAAGACTATACCAAAGAATTATGTTGCACTATTGTAAAAAATGTTCAATGAATAAATGTGCCAGTCAACAGTATATGGTATAATTTATCATTATTCTACCACTGGAGAAAACCTACTTCCAGCTCCAATAAATACTCCTTAACGTGATCACTGTTATTCTCATTTCCTTTATATTATTCAGGATATTAACTCTCAGCTTGTAATACATTTGCAGCAGCTGAAGACATTTTTTTCATGGGATGAGACTTGATCACTTGAATAACTTGTTCTAATTAGCTCTAATTGGTTTCTCTCTATGAAAAGAATAAATTGGGTAGATCGCAGTTAATATCCTCTAGAAATTAAAGAAATGGTAAATGGTTTGGATAATGACATATTGTGGAATGTAACTCTGTGCCACCAAATGTAATTCAGCTAACAGGAAGAGCTAATTAATAATATCACCATCTCCAGTACTGTTGTAAGGAAATAAGACACTTCACTGGTTATCAAATGATGAGAGCATCTATACTTCAATTTTATTTTTATTTTATTTATTTATTTTCTATCCCACCTTTATTATTTTTATACATAGCTCAAGCTGGCGAACATACCTAATACTCCTTCCTCCTCCTATTTTCCCCACAACAACAACCCTGTGAGGTGAGTTGGGCTGAGAGAGAGTGACTGGCCCAAGGTCATTCAGCCAACTTTCATGCCTAAGGTGGGACTGGAACTCTCAGTCTTCTGGTTTCTAGCCCGTTGATCCTGCATAAATCCTGCCTTGTGTCCTTCCATTTTAGTAAAAAAAAATTAAAAATGGAAAACTACTGCCAGATTCCAGGTAGAATCCAACCCAACAGGCTGTTCCATTAAACCGTTTGTGAAGCTCTGATTTTTTTCTTTGTCTATCTTTCATCTTGGATGGGTGTCACTTTCCCATTCAAGAGTGGTGCACAATTTGGGAGGTCCTCCAGGACTCACAGCTCATGCTCAATGAGCAGGTAGCAACTGTGGCCAAGAGGGCCATTGCATAGTTCTATCTGGTGTACCAGCTGCACCCTTCCCTAGATCAGGAGGCCCTTCAGTCAGTGACTCATGACCTGGTCACCTCGTGGCTTGACTACTGCAATGCACTGTACATGGGGTTGCCCTTAAAGACCACCTGGAAGCTTCAGCTGGTCCAGTGATGGGCATTCCTCAGAATGCCCATGTAAAACCTCTGTTTCACAAACTGCACTGGTTGCCAGTTTGCTCCTAGATGTGATTCAAGATGCTGGTTATTATCTATAAATCTCTACATAGCATAGGGCCTGTCTACTTGAGGGTCTGCTTGCCTCCCATAGTATCTGCCTGGCTGATTCATTCTGGCAGGGTTGACATGCTTGAGGCTTCTTCAATTAAACAATGTCATCTATAGGGACCCAGAAAGTGTGCCTTCTCTGTAACAGCACCTACCTTCTAGAATGAGATTCCCCTCAAGATCCAGGTGGCTCCTACCATGTTGGCATTTTGGAGGGTCTCAAAGATCTGACTTTTCACCCAGGCCTTTGGCGGCAATGAGTGGGGCCCCCTTCTGGATAGTATGGTTCTGCTTCTTGTTGTTGCCAATTTTTTGCCATCTTTTGTTCCTTTTTTTTAGCTATTGTAGTTTATGTGTGTGTGTCTTTATACTTGTGAACCTCCCAGAGTCACTGGAAGTCAGGCAATGTAACTGAGTAAAATGCCTCTTCTTGAACAAAGAGATGTGCTTTTCAGGGGGGTGGGGAAGGACGGATGACCAAGTCTTGGCTGTCCTGTTTGAAGGAACTAATGATATCACAGTCAGGATTTCTGAACAGAAACAAGCTTCCCCTGAGATGTATGTGGGCTCTTGGGGAACCTCATCATTCCGCTCCTGGACTGAATTGTGTTCTCCATCTCTGGTGTAAGGGCTGGTTCACATATGCCTGTTCCTCAGTTGACTGCACAGTCATGTATAAACAGATACCACTGGTTTAACAAATAGGTTGAATTTTGAAAGCTCTTTATGTCCTTTCAGATGCATTGTTTTCCAGTAGTTACAACCCATCGGCCTGTGAAAATCAGCCCTGATTCCATTCAAAATGGAGTTTCAAAAAGGCATTAATTGATTTGAGTTTGTGATTCAAGATTCAAGTCAACATAGTTCAATTCAAGATAATTTGACATTTGAGTTGGAAAAATAATTATTTGCCAATAAAATATAATGATGAAACAAAAATAAATGAAGCTGTATTCTTTGTCAGATTGGGATATTAGTAGGGAGAGTAGACCCTTTTCTGGACATTCACCCTGCCAGTTTTCAGCTGGATACCTTTTTCTGCAATACATTTTAGAAATATCCTCCATCCCTGTTTTAGGGCAGAAATAACAGGCAGGAGGACCTACAGAAATCAACACAGAAAATCTCCTATTCCCCAGTGTAAAAATACAGGCTGTCAATTTTTTTCCTTTAAAAACTAAGCTTTTACTTTCCACTTGTTTTTCTAGGTTGCCTGGCTTGGCATGTCATGAAAGAATGACCACTGATTGCCTTTGTGGGGTGATAAACTTTGGCTGCCTCTGATCACTGGAATTTCTGGGGTGCCAAGATAATTGTCACAGCTGATTTGCCAGCTTGTCCCTCCTAGAAGATGTCCTCTTGACCCTGGCAGGATTTGGTTATGTCATGCTTGTGGCTTGCTAGGAATATTCTATGATGATTTCATAGCAGAGGCAGTGGAAGTCATGTGGCACAGTGAGATGCAATCCCACAGAAAGAGTTGGGCCATAAACAAAGAGCCCACATGGGATACGCTGATTGATGAGTTGAACTTTCAGCTCTATTGGCAGAACCATCTAGAAGCTATATATTCCAATAGCACAGGGGAAGACAGATTAACGTTTGTGGCTGGCCATATTAAGGAAGTTAAGAATTGAAAAAGCAAGTGAAGCATAAATATTAGTTTAAATAATAAAACAAATATTAGCATTGCCACACTCCTAAATATCTGATATGCAAAGGGTTTAATGAGCTATTACATTGATTGGCGAGCTATATATGCCAGTTTTAGAGGGCTCATCGCAGCACTCAACCCTTGCTTAGCATTTTCCATATATAGTACTGAATTTGCAACATGAATCCTGAGTGTAAGAGCAATGCATATACAGTACCTGTCAGGGTAGCCTTACTCCCAATAAGACACGGACTCACTTAGAGGGTCTAAGGATTTCCTGTTTATTGGAAGCAGAGTGCATATGGAGAAAAAGACGGGAATGCGGGCGTGGTAGCGGGGTACCCCGTTTATACCCGCGCGGCGGACCTTGTCCCCCTCCACCCTCCATTGTCCCATAAGCTGGATCCGGATGGGCGATCTGCAGCGATATGGGTTCGTCGATGGGCGATTTAGGCGATCTCCACTGGTCTCCTTTGTCTCTTCACTCTTGTCCGGTGCAGGTGCATCCCCCGGGGTAATGGGTGGAAGTTCCCCTGATCTGTTAATGGGTCTTAGGTCCGGACAGAGCTGTGCCTCTATTGTGCTGGTGATTGTTTTAGGCGTTTGTGTGCTTAAAGGGTAATGGTTATCCCTTCCTCCTTCCTGATGGGCATGTTCCCCGTTGTGATGCACATATGCCTTGCAACGGGGAACATGACAGTACCTCATAGTTGGTGGAATATGACCAACAATATATTCGCTTGCAGCCTCTAGATTAGAGAGCAGAGTCCTGCATAGAATTGCTTGAGCAAGCTTCAGGTAAAACCAGACTTTGGTTGTACTTGTGGCATGCTGGCTAATTTGTGTGAATACTGACCAATGCCAGTACCATCAGCAGGGAATGCAACAAATGGTACAGTACAGCTAAGATTAGCAATCTGGTCTACACCTTTTCTACTGTACCACAAAACATGTTATGTGAAAGCCTTCATTGGCAAAATCATGATAACAATATCCATGAGTCCAGCTGGCAAGGAGCATGGCAGAGATGGAACATAAGAGCTATAAATGGTAAACAGCATGAATTAAATGAAAAGTATATTGTGTGTTGATGAAATTAAGAGAAATGTCAAGGATATAATAGATCTGAATGAAGGTGGTGTGTTCATGTAGTGTACAGCTGATGAATACATTTGAGGAAGTAAAGTTATCTTTTTAGTTATGAATGACAGGGCTAAATTTATAAATTGTCGTCATATAGATTATTGTAAATGCACATATAGGAATCCATGCAGTGATGATAGATGTATGTTATGGTCCAGTGAATGGTGATACAGTAATGGAACATTCCTTGAAATGTAAACCTCAGAGTTATTTCAGTATTTTAGATTTTACTACATATCATTGTTAGGGGACCATTGACTTCAATGAAATAGAAATAATAGAGGAAAAAAAGTGACATAAGATACAGTGAGGGGTGGTTCAGGGGTGGTTCAGACATCCCTAGACCACTCAGAATTTTTTTTTAAAAAACCTTGAGGCAATCAGTTCAGACGTTCTCCTAATGCTGACCATAAACCTAATTGTGCTGGGAAGGACAAATAGAGCAGACTTCACTCTTGGCATGTGTGTGTATGCCTCTGAGTCAGTTTTGGACTCCTGGTGACTGCCTGGACAAGTCCCTGCAGTTTTCTTGGCAAGGTTTTCAGAGGGGTTTGCCATTGCCTCTTTCCTAGGGCTGAGAGAGAGCGACTGGCCCAAGATCATCCAGCTGGCTTTGTGCCTAAGGCAGGACTAGAACTCACGGTCTCCTGGTTTCTAGTGGGGTGCCTTTAACCATCATACCAAACTGGTTCTCACTTTTAGCACTTAAAACTGCATTTAAGACGAGGCGTTTCTACACACTTTCTGAAGTGCACATCCAAGGATAGACAGAAGATATTAACAGAGATGACAAGCATTCCACTTTATTTTCAAGTTGGGAAAGATTTCTGGTATCAATCCATATATCATATCTACCACTCTGATTTTTTTTTCACATTCAGATACCACTATTTCCTCACTTACTATTTTCCTCTCTCTTTTTTGAGTGATTAGCATTAACCCCCCAAATCATATAATTTCTGGCAGTTCCATTCCAGAACTCTTTACAAAGTCGTCCCGAAGCATCATGTATTTGTCTTCCTTTTCAATAAGGTTTTAAATAACACAGTTATAAGAACTGAGTGCTAAGATACCAGAGACTCTTAAGTGCTGTGTATTTCTGAAAAATGGAGAGCCTTATTATGATAATAAGACATTCAGTTTTGCACTTCATACCTGCAACTAACGTATTTTCAAGAATGAAGGGAAAAATAAATGGGGGTGAGGAACTGGAGGAGAAGAGTACAACCCATCTGCTTAAGACTGTGTTAACCTTTTCTTATACTATAGGTTTAAGCTCTATTGTTTAAGGTTTAAGCTCTATAGTCCATCTTAGGTTAAATATGTAGATTTAGATGATAGTGGTAAAATCTCTGGTTCAGTTTAGCATTATACGCATTGGAAGATTTGGGGGAAACAGCACAGTAGGGGTAGAAACGTTGGTTACTTGCAACTTTTTGTGCACCTATTAATTGGGTCAGAGAAGCAGGACATGTAGTTCTGGGGAATGAACATAATAAAACTGGAATGTTCCTCTTCTAACAGTGTTCCAGGACTTTAGTGGGGAACATGAAGGGAGAATGTGTGCCTGAGAAAATTAGGAAGTAAACAGGGAAGTCAGAGAGCCAGTCTGGAGTAGTGGTTAAGGCATCAGGCTAGACTCACCGGGAGACCGTGAGTTCTAGTCTTGCCTAAGGTGATGAAGGTCACTAAGCTGGGTGACCTTGGGCCAGTCACTTTCTCTCAGCCTTACGAAGAAGGCAATGGCAAACCACATCCAAAAAACCTTGCCAAGAAATTTGCAGGGACTAGTCCAGGAAGTTGCCAGGAGTCAAAAACTGACTTGAAGGCAGCAAAAAGAAGAAAAGAAAAGAAAAAAGAAAAAAAAAAGGGGGGGGGGGGAGATCAGCCAGCAGGTTACATGACTAAGATAAGGCAGAAAGTGGAAGTCCAGATTGTAATAGGAAACTATAGATTTTAAGAACGGTGTAGCTAGAATTATAGGCATATTTGGGTAGATATAACTGTAGAATTTGGCTTGTTATCTTCCCATCCCCACTCAGCAACAAACTTATTGAATAGATATACAGTAAAGAGTCTGACAACAGGGAATTTGAAGAACTTTGATCTCAAAATGGCAAAAATCCAATATAGGCATTTTTCTGCAACATGAGTAGTATGTGTGTGTGTTTGAAGCTCTACCTCCCCATCCCTCCCCATTTAGATATCCTTGTACATACATTTAGACATTTATGTACAAGGATATCTAAAAGCAGTCATACATGTGGAGGTTTCTGGGAAGATATGTGTGCACGCAGCTCCCATTTTAGCCCTCTTAGATTGCAGGATAATGCCTGCATGGGGCTAGAGGAGCTCAGTATGCAATAACCAGCACGAAAGAAGTGGTTAACCCAAGGCAGTTATGAGAGGCCTTTACTACAGAGTTTTGTAGATGGAATAAACAAAATCATTAGGGTTTCACCACAAAATCCAGCCGGGCTGCAAGCTGCAGATGGAGTTGCCACTTTTATGGGCAAGCACTTGAGCCTTTAATAGCTGCAAGAATAAAGCAGGTAGATCTTCTTCTGTCCTAGAAAATTTTGAGCCAAGCATCTTCCCCTTCAAACCTGGGATAGGGAGGCAAGAGCTGATGCACCAAGGGAGGGAGATGGGATGATTAAATTGGCAACTAAATAAATAAATACTGCTGGATCTAATGCTTAATGCAGCTTTCCCCAACAGAGCACCAAACTGATGTGCAACAGCAAGACCTCATTGTCTAGGAATTCTGGGAACTGTATTTCCAAAACATCTGAAGAGCACCACATTGGGGAAGGCTAATTTAAATCATGCATTTGCATTATTGGTATTTAGTAGTGGCAGAGGGAGGGAGGGAGGGAGGGAGAATTCCAAAAGATTACTAGTTCAAAAAAATTGCCATGTGCATGAGGCAATTCCAGTAAAAACAATTGTTACAGTTTAATGGAGCATTGAACCAAAGTTACGTGAAACTACTATTCTAACTTGCTAGACAGTGACTAACAACTACAAGATTTATTTCCAAGATGGATTTAATCTTCCACTGGTTGGGGAATTTACTACATGGCCTCATAATAGTTCTTCTGCATCTCTGCATCATCCTGTTTCAATACTAAGCCATAAAATCACACTCAAGACAGATTTATATGCGGATCTCTAAGTGCAGCCAGCAACTTGAACACCATAACAAAGCTCTGTGTTACTCATTCCTCTTGTTTTCTTTCCTGAGCAAAACTGGAGATGGAGTGCAGGAAGGGAACAGGTGAGCACACTAAGTGGTCCTAAAGCCAATGGCTACAACCCAGTTCATAACTGTAGTTGCTTTTGCTGCTGCTGACCTCAAAACGCTGAGAGCCATCCATTCTTCTTTCCCACTGCAAGTTCATGTTATGTGCAGTTCCCCAGTGAAATGAGCAGTTATGGTGAAAGGGTTAGACACGCCACCATGGAACTAACCTTCAGCTGCCATTAGAGAATCTGCTGAAATAATGGTGCCTCGGCATATTGCTATGGAGGCTGAACAACTAGAGAGAAATGGAGAATCTAGCTTGAGCCCAGGAGCTACAAGTCAGGGGAAGACAAATTATTCCCAGTGGACAAATGACGTGCCTTCCCATAAGCTCTGCAGAGCTTCAGGGTTGCAAATGGAGATCATTTTGAGAGCTTCTAGACCAGTTGCAGCTGAGCAAAGACTAAATGGCAACCTCAGCCAACAGCATATGATCAGATAGGTGCAAAGCTGCTTCTGGATACTGGAGCCAATACTAGAACTGCCCTCTGTTGCATTACTGTACACTGTGGATGAGAACATTTTCTTCTACCAAGAAGCACATTTTAGGACTAATCTGTCAGGGGGCACATGGTAAATGCAACTGAAGTAAGCCGCAGGTAGGACCAGAGGCTTCATTGCTGGAAAACCCCTTTGTTCTCCTTTCCAATATCTTCTCTTCATCCCAGCCAGGAAAAAGATATTATGCAGTTGCCTGAGGTCAGAGCTGATCTCTTGAAGAAGAGTTGTGAAATTAAGCTGAAGCCCATATCAAATTAGCTCAAGTATTGCATGTGGCCATAGGGCCAAGGATCGCTCCCCTTGGCTAGATCAATTATGAATTGTTGCTGTCACTGTAGTGTATGATTTAACGCCTCACCATTTTTAGATTATTGTGGCTTAAGGATGCATTACCCAGAAAATAGTGATATTGTTTGAACCCATCTATATAGACTTCTCTCCTCCCCACCATAATATGTAAGTATGTATATGTGTGCATTTGCATGTATGTGTATATATATATACGCCCACAATGCAATTTAGATATTGTAGAGATAGACGTAGCTTGGGATTCGACCTCCCAGCTCACTTACTTTCTGATGTTTTGGTGGAATTGAATGGGTCCACTCTTTTGGAATGGTTTGCTGATGCTAGTCAGTCACCTTATTTTGATACAATCTTACGGAGAGTCAATGGGACTTTGTTCTAGGATAATTGGTTTGGAAACCGTAGCCTTTGTCACTCTGGCCAGCAAACAGATATAAAACACATTTCTGAGTGGAAGATAGGCACTTTGATACAGTCATTCAATTTCTGTCTGTTGTCTGGAGGCTGAACACATTTAATTTCTCTCCTGCACGGTCCTCCCCAGTTCTTTTTATTGCTCTTGCTAAGGTTAAACTTTCCCACACTGCAAAGACAGTGCCCACATTATTAGCAATTCTCTATCCAGGGGAATATTGCTGAATAAGGTACAAGATTTCTAAACTCAGATATTTAAAATCAATGGTAAATGGATACCAACAATACATTTACGTGGTTCAAAATCTCACATAGCTTGTAAGGCACAAATAAAGGGTTGTTTCCCTTCTATCTTTGTCAATCTATCTAATATAATGTACTAATCTTAAGCAACCACCTTAAGTCCTACTATGCTGCCTCACTGTGGGAAGGAGTGTGTGTGTTGTTCCTGGGAATGATGAGAAGAGAATGTTGGGAGTGTAGACTGAGTATATACTTCCAACAGGATCACTCAAGGTGTGAAGGCCACACCAGCTGCCCAGCTAAAGTAAGCAGGGTCCTCTATTGGGCAGCAGCAATCTAAGAAGATGCTGGAAGTGGATTATCATTATAGTGAAAATGGCAAATGCTCTATTTCATACTGTACAGGGCAAGGTAATAGCAAACCACTCCTGTATTTTACCCAGAAAACCACATGGATAGACAAAATAAAGGGACTGATGATATCGTGCTCAGTGATGAGTCCTTATGGTCAGATGGCACTCAGCATACAACTGAGGAAGAGCTGAGGATCTTTTGTAGTACTAATAGCATTTATGACACAGCTAGATTAAAGCCTTTGGGATGTCTGCTGATGCTGCCATGCAGGAAAAGAAAATCCTAAATTGCAAAGACAGAATTACAGTGGGAACATAAAATGTAAGGAGCATGAACATGGGAAATCTCAACAGAGTGAAAGATGAAATGAATCAACTCCACATTGACATCTTAGGCATCAGGAATTGAGATGGACTGGAACTGGACACTTTCAGTCAGAAGATTATACTGTTTACTATTCAGGGAAGGGAGGAAGGGAGGAAGGAAGTTTCCTTCATAGTAGTGTTGGAAAAATCTTTAGGAATATTATAGATAGCCAAGAAAACAAATAATTGGGTCATAGAACAAATCAATTCAGAATTCTCACTCAAGGTACACATGACCAAGCTCAAACAATCATATTTTGAATACATTATGTGAAAACCCAGCTCCCTTGAGAAGCCCATAATGTTGAGAAAGGTGGAGGGAAAAAGAAGAGGATGGGCAACAAGGTGGATGGGCTTGATTACAGCAGCAATGGGTGCACAAGTGGGAGATCTGAGGACAGATCATCTTGGAGAAAATCTATCTCTGTGTTTGCTAAGAGTCAACACTGGTTTGATGGCATGTAATCAATCAATCTTAAGCAAGGGCAGTTGTTCTAATAGCACCATTTTGGGGAGCGGGTGCCTTCAAGTTGACTCCTGGCTGCTGCCTGGACAAGTCACTGCAGTTTTCTTGGCAAAGTTTTCAGAAGTGGTTTGCCATTGCCTGCTTCCAAGGGCCAAGAATGAGTGACTGGCCCAAGGTCTCCCAGATGGCTTTGTGCCTAAGGCAGGACTAGAACAGTCTCATGGTTTCTAGCCTGGTGCCTTAACCACTACACCAAACTGGATCTAATGGTACATTCCTGATATTTAAAAACTTTTTCCAGGCTTCTGAGAATGGAAACAAAGAAAAGTTTGGGTCTCTATTATATCCCTACAAATACATGATGTGAAGGAAGAATGAGAACTTGTGCCATGTTCACCTGGCTCATAAAGATGTACTGGAGTTTTCAAAAGAAAGTTTAAATGAGAACCAAATCACTTTTTCAATTATCTTATTCATCCCCTTGGGGATCAAACTCTCAAATAGCTGGTATGTAGACATCAGTGGAAAAGTTTTGCAGTGTAATTGACTGCACTCAGTGATTAACAAGGAGACCTAGAATCCCATCTGGTGTTCAGACAGCATTTCTGGAAACTGTAGGACAGAGGGAGTTGCCTTGGGTACTGTGATGGAGAACTCACTGTTGCTTTTCCCCTCTAATTTTATTCTCTTTTGCAAAATGAAAATGGTAGTAGTAATAGTAGTAGCAGTAGTAGTTTGAAAATAGGAGCTTAAGACAAAATCAAGTGCATTTAAAAAAAAAATAAGAATATTGGGAGTAGGATCATATGTTAACTTGAGGAGAAATACAAACATTTTAAAATCTGTATTCAACAGTTATGTGCAAAATGTCATTTATACAGAAGTAAACTATTAAGAAAAATTGTTATTAAGAAATCACATATTTTCTTCAAAATAAAAGTAATCCATTCAAGGATGCTTTTTAAGGATGCGGATAAGATAGTATGCAGTTTGATTCTTAGTATTTCAAATACTCAATTTTTATTGCTCATCCAAAGTATGTCACAAATTCTGCTCTGTCTAATGAATGGAGACTGAAAAAACACTCCACAAAATGCTGCATAACACTGCAACTTAATTATTTATGGTCTTACCCTGAATACTGGTCTACAGTAAGATCCAGCAAAGATGTAAAAATACAAGATGTATTTCTGATGCTATTTCTTTCATATAAACAAATATGTCTCTATTTGTAATAAAATGTAATGATCACCACATCTATTTTACTCATTGCCTTGTCTGAACTTTGTAACAAGCTCTTACTTTGACCATATTTTTACACTGTAGCCTTTGTTGGTTCTTCAGCAGGGCTGGCATTAGGCTAAGGCTGAGTAGGCACTGACCTTAGATGCCAAAGCTTAGGAGATGCCAATCCTGCCACCCCCGCTTCTGAATCATTCTAAGAATGCAACACTATATACCCTTGAGCTGGCACTGTTCTTCAATTTGGCAAACACTGTCTTAATCTAAATCCACAATTGGATAATACTTTTATCAGGATCAAGTGGAATGACACAAAAGGGTTATTCTGTAATGTCAGTGAAAACATTTAAGGGGGAATGCCCATATATAATATTGTTACATTTGAAAAATAGTATGATTGCATATTGCCAATTGTGAGTTGTATAAATATGAAAAAAAGAGTTACTTTGCCCATTGCAGTAACAGTTAATTTCTGCAGCAATCTTTTCTATTGGATGACTTGGAAACAGTTTGTTCATTATTTCCTTTATCACATAGGATCTCATTTGTTACAAAATTAGCATATATGTGCACATATGCATACTTCTTAATTTCTTCTTTTCCCTTTTCCTATGTTTTGTATTTATACTTGATTTCTTTCCCTTTTCAATTCTGCACATTTTAGTTTTTGTCTTGAGCTGTTTCTTCAATAAAGAGAAAAATCAATTACAAATACATTCTATATCTTTCATCTGTGTATACATGTCCTTTAAGCCAATTAGACCAACTGACTGTCACACTTTCTAAGGTCCAGTTGTAGCAATAATTTGAAGTATGCAACTATTTTGAATCTAATTCCAATTGACTGTTTGCTACAGGATGTTTCTGAATTGACATTTAATCTATGAGTAGATGCATTCTAATTAACACAAAGGTAGAGATGTTTGCATCAGTATAAATTTTACTTTCCATGTTAGTAGGATAATATTCCAGTCCATCAGACTTCCTTAAAATATACATGGAGCAAAAAATCCACATTTTTATTGTTTCCAGATTTTTGTAATATGCAGAGGTTTGTATGCAACTTGCCTTACTATTCAAATTTCTCCAATGTCTTTTTGTTTAATGTTTCCAAAAATGTAAGATTATATGTCTTATATATAGAAGTATTCCTCATGTTCCTTGAAAACATGTATTCCTTTGATGTGTGCTTTTTCACAAACAACTTTCAAAACAGGGTGTTTTTTTTTTAGACACATTGTTTGGGAAAAGATTTATGACCAGAAAAAGACTGTTGTTAGCAAATTCTGTTCAGTGATCCCGCCTATGCCATAATGAAATATTATTTTGGCAAAGCTAATTGATCTTTTCCCATGGAAATCCATGAACCCGTCTATGCCATAATGAAATATTATTTTGGCAGAGCTCATTGATCTTTTCCCATGGAAATCCATGAACCCACACCAAGATTTACAAAATAATGATAAAACATTAAACTCAAATCTCACAATAGCTTCAGATAGAAACTGTGGGTCTGCATAAAGGAGATGATGTAGAAGAGGTCTGATCCCTACTTGACAGAAATTGTCCTATAACCTTTTGAAACTATTGTGTTTCCATACTAATATTACAAGAACTAAAATGTTGGGAGAAGTAGATTGAGCAGAATGACCAGATTGTGACTCTAGAGAAGTCATATGCGTACAGAACCAAGGTCCTACATTTTGGAGTACGGAAAACTCTTCTGAAACTTCATCCAGAGACAAGAAAGTTAACTTACAGGCAGCAAATCATGTTTGACCCAGCAATCTAGCAGGTCAACAAAAGGACAGATGGTGTGACACATGACAGAATGCTGATGGAATGCAGCTGGCAAAGGATAAAAGGAAGACTAGATAGGGGACTGTTCAGAATACCCCCAATTTGTGCATGCAATTCTCCTCTACAGAGAATTTTCATCTACAGGGTGCTGTCTTCCCCAATTACTATGAATTACCTGGAAGGGATGCAGGGGAGCAAGTCAGCAGGAGTGTGTGTAATGCTTGAGTAATTATAGTTAATAAAGTTTTTGTAGGTTAACAGAGACTGTGTATATGCTGTGTGGTCCCTTGAGCGTTTCATTATTGCGTAAGATCCCGAAGTACAAATCTGTAATGCTAACACCATCCATTAACACAGAGAGTTGAAAAGAGAGTTCCAGGGCGGGAACCCAACCTAAACTATCACCAATATGTGGCCACCCAGTTTCTTTTTGAACAGTCTCAGGAGTGATGCCTACAACTTATATAGGAAGTTGGTACTATTAGTCAAACTGCTGTTGCTGTTAGGAAGTTGTTTTCTATGTTCAACTAGGGTTTATTTTCTTGTAATTTAAGACTATTGTCCTTTTAGACTTCCAGGGTAATAGAGCACAAGTCAAAGCATATGGGCATCTTCTGTGTGACACCTCTGCTCTCTCCCCGCAGAGTCATTCCCAGTTCCCTCAATCTCTATGTATAGGGCTTAGTTTCTACTCTACTAATTATCCTAGCTGAATTCTCTCAACCTGTTCCAGTTTGTCTGAACCCTTCTTAGAGAACCCAGAACTGTCCACCAAACCTGAGATGGCTTATGACTATATCAGAACAGAATAAAGTAATGCTTTAAGTTGCCCATCAGGGAAACTACCTGGAACATACCTAGGAATTGTGTTGATCTGTCCCATACCAAATTAATTTCTTTTCCCCTTTCTATGGATAAATTTGTGGAATCCGTATTTTTTTCAGTGCTCTCCCTCACTTCTGAAGGTCATTATTTACACTAAGTGTGGGAGAAGTGCCTTGGGCCAAAGTAAAATAAACTGGGAGGAAAGTGAGAGTTTATTAGCACAGCATGCCCTTCAGTGAAAATAAATGTGGAGTCTTTGGTGCTCTCTGAGCTTGGTTGTTTTTTTGCAGACATTTCATTACCCAACTAGGTAATATCATCGGTGCTGATGAGTGTGGGACTTGCTCCCTGTGTATATACAGTACAGCAGCTTGCCCTGCCAGTGTTGGTGGGGTGTGGTTTTCTCCATGGTAGTTCCTTGATTAGTATTGTTTTCTGCTTGTCTGTCAGGTGTTAATCCCTGCTTATCTGGGTGTTGGCTGCTGGAGAGGATGTGTTCTGGTCTTTTTGTTTCCTTCCTAGCTTTTTTATCGTCTCCTTTGAATGGTGTATAAATGTGGTTTATCTCTATGTGTCTATTGATGGCTGATTTGTCTGAATGCCAAGCTTCCAGGAATTCCCTAGCATTTTTGGATTTAGCTTGATCTAGGATTTAGGTCAAGGACACCTCCATTTGATGCCCAGAGAGTTTGCTGATTATTGCTTTTGCTTTCTGGTTTGCCATTGCTGGGCTGGGCTGATTCGGATGGTATATTGCACAGACACTTTCACCAAAGGCTGTTCAGTCTGCTTTACAACTTCCCTACTTGGAAAGCTAGTTTTTGATGGAAGATGCATAAAAGAGTGACTGTTTAAAATATATATGCACCATCCCATGTGAATATTCATCTGTATTTTTTATAATGTGGGCAACACTGACATCTTTTCCATAGCACAGTAGGGGGAGTTCATCTGGAATGCGTGAGGAATCATCAATATGCGGATGATGCCCAGTTATACTGCATATCTCTGTCCCCAGTTGTCCAAGTGAAGCTGCTGAGGTTCTTTCCTTGTGTCTGAAGACTGTGAGGATCCAGATAGGGAAGAACAGATTGCGGTTCAACCCTGCCAAGACTGACTGGTTATGGGTTTTGGGTCCCCAAGAGCCAAATGGTTTCCATCTTTGGTTCTGGATGGGGTGGCACTGCCCCATTCAGCTTTGGTGCGCAGTCTGGGGATTCTCCTGGACTCATACTTCCTGCTGGAAGAGCAAGTGACAGCTATGGCAAGGGAGGCCTTTGCACAACTGCATCTTGTGTGCCAGTTGCACCCACTTCTGGACCAGGAGGCCCTACTCATAGTCACTCATGCCTTAGTCACCTCCCGATTGGATTACTGCAATGCGCTGTACATGACGGTACCCTTGAAGACCATCCAGAAAGCTTCATTTATTTGTTTATCAGATTTATATGGCCACCCACCTCACAAGAAGTGACTCTGGGCAGTGTACAGCAAAAAATTATAAAACAATAAACATGTCAAACACAGTCATATTAAAAAAAATTCAGTCAGCAAGGGAGCCACCTCAAGATCTCACCAGTCCCCTGAGGCTGGATGGCAAAGCCAGGTCTTGAGGGAATTCCAGAAAGGTTAGCCCAGAATGCAGTGGTGTAGGTAGTTATAGGCACCTCTCCTTTTGCTCATGAGTTTCCAGTAGCTTTCCAGATGCAATTCAAGGTGCTGGTTAACCGTTGCACACTTTGCTCTAAAGCAAAAGTGTCAACTTTTTGTACTAAACTGAGCATGTGGGGGTGAGCACCATTTGCTTGAAATTGACCTCCTCGTGCTCTATAGCTTTGAGCCATCTTTTCCCCAGCCCAGCTTTCCAGTTCTGCAGAAATAAAACTGGGAACTATAAAAAGTCTTGTACACACTCTGGAACAAAAGTTGATCAATAAAAATGTTCCCTTTATGTATTTTGTTCACTTGTCAGTTTAGCTATTTATAAAATTGCAGTGTTCTAAAACTCTTAATCGACCACCCACACATACACACAGCAAAGAATATGATTCCTAATATTAGGATAGGAATATAGGATTTGAAAAGAAGAACCTAAGAAATGTTTAAAAAAAGTTTTAAAAGATAATGAAAGCTTTCCCAAGATCCAGCTGCTTTGATCTTTCAATCACAACTCTCTCACTACTGCCCAAACAATGGCTATATTAATAATCTCTGACAGTTCATCACAATCAATTTTAGTTGGCTTTCTGTGGTTTGCATAAAGTCTTTCATGTCATCCTTGGCTGTAATCCTCTTATATACTTACCTGGATGAAAAGTCCAATCCGTATGATGTCATTTACTTGAAAGTCAGCCTATCTTGTATTATCAGTGGTTTTGTGAAGGAACCAGTGAGTAATGATGGCTAAAGTTACTGGCTGACACAGGCAGAAGAACATTGTAGCATGCAAAGCTGTTACTGCAAAATGTCTTAAGAGAGTGCTGGTGGGCTCCTTCAAAAGAAATTATGAGATCCACAGATTCACAATCTATAATTAATTTAAATATTAGCAACAGGGGAATAAAGTTCAACAAATAATTAATTAAGGGGAGAGGTTATATGGACACATCAGCTTTTAAGAGGTACAATCATATTATGCAATTACAAAAGGAAAAAAGAAAGGTACCAGCAACAGCATAATTTGCTTGGCGATGAGCTTAAACCTTTGATAAATTAGAAGCTCTCTACCTGCTTTATTAAAGTTAGTTTAAAATGATATTTAAGCTAGTTTTTTCCCATGAACTCTAAGAACTGTAATTTGGTATATGCCTGTCTGTTTATAAATCTAATTATTATTTATTATATTTATATACCACCTTTAATTTGTACAATTCAAGGCAGTGTGCATAATGCTCCTGTGGGTGGATTGGGTGGATTGGGCTGAGAGTGGCTTGCCCAAAGTCACCTAGACAGCTTGCATGCCTAAAGAAGGACTAGAACTCATGGTTTCCCAGTTTCCAGTCCAATATCAAACTGGCTGTCTCTACCCACCCACCCACCCATCTAAAAGCTATAGTCAGTGTGTTTATTTCAAATATAAAAATAAATTTATTTCTGAAATTGGAACTACTTACTTTATTTTGGTGTGTTTCAAAGTAGTTACAAAACACTGAAAGATCCAATCGTCCATCCTCATAAACAACTCCACAAATAAGCAGAGACTGGATAACCAAGCACAGCAGGATGCTGTGGTTACATACTGCGTTGCCAATCCTTCATTGTGTATGGAGATGGACAGATGACTACGAACATCCTATGATTTCTTAAGTGCACACTTAAGTACATATTTTGGAAACAGCTTATTTTTCAAGATGATGAAAGAAATGCTCCTCTGTCCAGTACCCATACATACAATAGATTGCAGGTACAATATCCAGGTCCTTTTTTGCCCTGAAATTAGTGGATCTTCCACCTTTGCTGGAAGAATGAGCTTTCCTTCATCTGGACCATTAATTACTAAAAATAATAATACAAATAGCCTCCTGAAGATCAGTTGATTGCCTATGAGCCGGCTACATGAAGAGACTAATGTCTGAGATGCAACTTTGCATGAATGCTATATGAGGCCACTAAAAGATGGACAAAATCAGCTCAAGTGGGGAGTAAGGAATGAACAAAGAGGAGACAGACTCTAACAATCATTTTATAATGACTGAGCAGGAATGACTCACTCACTGGTTTATAAGCATTGGATAGGTCATTGTTGGAATCCATACCTGAATTGGATATGTCCAATTCAGAAGAGACACATTTGAGATAATGGTCCTGTTCCTTTATCTATTGCCTAAATAAATAAAGTAATAATAAATGCAAGGAACTAGCTCATATTATGCCACTATAATAAAATATTCCACAACAAAAGGCCATTTCCATAGGAAACAAAGTCTTTTGAGTGTCCATGTGACCTACAAGTGTCCAAATCAAAGATTCCTGCCATGTAAAACAATACCGAGTTTGGGAAGAATCATAAAGTACTCAAAGTGTTTTTCAGCTTTAAAAGGAACATGTAAAAAAACCCCCAACACCTTTTGTTCAATGTCCTCCAGTTTTTACAAAAAATACATCATAATAGAACAAAGACATCTGTATGGTATTAATGGATTTGGCTAATTTTCCTAATATTTTTTTTTCACCATCTGTTCTGACAGTTTAGAAAACACTGCCATTTCAGAAGCTAAGCTCAAAAAAGAAACAATGGCAGGTGTTTTCAAAAACTGATGAAGTTATCTCAGGCTGCAGTCCTGTGGTCTTTGGAAAAGAGTATTAACAGCCATAGAAATAGATGAACTGTCCACTCAGATCAGACAGCAGCTCTGGCTTTGAAGAGAAGATTCCAGTATCAGTTTTCCTCTCCTGATTCACTAGCAGTTTCTAAGGTTGAGTTTCTCCAACACAGACAAACACTGCTCCTTTTTACATGCACACAATGCATGAGACAAATGTTAAAAAGGGGAGGAGGGGCTTCAATTACCTGGCTGTGCCTGCCCTTTTGAATCACTATTTCACTGCCCTTTGGGGTAGAGCAGGGAAGAATTGATAGGACACATTTTAGGAACTCTTATGGTTGCATGTGGGAGCAGATTCTGGAGCCCACAGTCTATTAGCTGAGCCCATTCCACATAAAGCAGAAATTGAATTTTGCAAGCGGTAATTGAGATAGAAATACACTATATGCAATTGAACTTGGAAAGCAACATTTTGAAAAATAATATCAATGTTTTTCTAAGTCTCCCATGAAATATTAAGTATTATAATGGAGAAAGAGAGAGATGCATCAGAAAACTGTCAGAAATAAAGCTGCACTTTCAAAGAGGAAGATTTATTAAATATACCTATAATGCAAAAGGTTAATAACTCTTGATTGGAGAAGTTTTTAAATATATAATAGGATGTTCAGAAATGTGGCTTTAAGTTGGATTATTGCTAAATGTGATTTGTGCTGTCAGTTGCTGTGACTAAATAATGCACGAATAGAAAATAGACACTGTCATTTTCAACTGTGAAAATGATGACCATTGCCCAGACAACAAATATTTATTTTCTTTAATACATCACTGATTTCTTCAAGTAATGAGTTTTTTTTAAAGAAAAATTGATATATCTGTTTTTCACAACATGTTTCAGGGAGTTCCTCTTTACTAATCTGGAGATCTAAGCATACTAAATTCATAATATCCCACCACAAACTCCATTAGACTACATTATCTTGATGCAATAGAGGCAAAAAACAAAACAAATAAATAAATAAACTGCCTTTATTGCCAACAAGCATTTCCTACTGTGGGTTCTCACACAGTATTTGGGTGGGTCTGGTTTGAACTTTTATCCAACAGAAGCCTGCTAAGGTACTTCATTGCCTTATACACCATGGAAAACCATATTCTAGATCTGATAGCAATTTGGGAGCAAGTATACTATCGTAGTGTTAACACTGGCAGTAGTTCAGAGACGCAAGAGTTCTGACAGCAAACTTCACAATTTGGGGGCAAAACGTTTTCACACACACCCCTTTCCCAGGATGGGGTACTGAGGCATTCTAGAAAAAACTAGTGGTGACTTCTGGGGGAAGATGGCCGACTGAAGATGGCTTTGTGAAGTAGTGGAGCTGACATTTGCAGACTTTTTTAAGGAACTGGTCAGTAGATTGGCTCCTTCAACCCCCTCTGGATAAAAAAGAGTGATGCAAGATTGCCCAAGCTGTTTCTCTTTATGGTCATTCCTTTTCCTCACAAAGAGACCACAAGACAGCAATCTTGGGATGGGGGAGACCTTGAGATGGGGGAATTCGCCATAATTGCTCCAGCCGCAAATGGAGCCTTTTTCAAAGGACACTTAGTTTGACCGCTCTCCCGCTACTTACCTTCGGAATTGCTTGCTAATTGCTTCAATGAAGTTAGACAGCTTCAAAGGGGCAAAGCTGGAATTACCCGGTGAGTGAATACCTTCAAACCTCAATACAAGAAAATGAAGATTTATTTTTAGAACTCTTAAGAATTTAAAACAAACAGAAAAAAGCAAGACAAGGTTTCGGCTATAGAAACTTTTAGAAAGATTTAAGGGCTCAGAAAAAAAATATTTTTAAAGAATAAATTTGTATTTATTTCTTTATTTATTATTCAAATTTAATTACCACCCATCTCCCCCAAAAGAGGGACTCTGGGCGGTTTACAATAAAATCAAACTACAGCCATAAATGTTAAAACCTCATAAAAAAAACACAATTATAAAATGCAATAAATAAATATAAAATCCAAGAGGCTATAAAATTCCAAGCTGGTAGGAGGGACTCTAGGGTGCGAGCCACCCCCAAAAATGGTTACCCACTTTCCCGCCCCAAGCAAGATGGCAGAGCCAAGTCTTCAGGGCCTTCCAGAAGGTCAGGAGTGAAGGGGCCTGCCTCACCTCCGGGGGCAAGATGTTCCAAAGGGCGGGGGCCACTGCAGAGAAGGTCCATTTCCTGGACGCTGCCAGATGAAATTATCTTACAGACAGGGTCCATAACATGCCCTCTCTGGATGATCGGGTGGGGTGGGCTGATGTGATGGGGATGAGACGGTCCCTCAGGTAACCTGGGCCCATGCCATGTAGAGCTTTAAAGGTGATAACCAACACCTTGAATTGGACCCGGAAGTAAACTGGTACCCAGTGCAGCTCGCATAGCAAAGGTGTTATATGTGCCAACCTAGGGGCACAAAAATGGCCTGCGCGGCTGCATTCTGGACCAGCTGAAGCTTCCGGATACTCTTCAAGGGTAGCCCCATGTAGAGCACACTGCAGTAGTCTATATGGGAGATGACCAGGGCATGAGTGACTGTTCGGAGGGCTTCTCTTTCCAGGAACAGGTATAACTGGCACACAACCTGAAGTTGTGCAAAGGTCCTCCTGGCCACGACTGCCACCTGCTCTTCAAGCAGGAGTCGTGAGTCCAGGAGAACCCCCAGATTATGCACTGAGTCTGTCTGGGGCAGTGCAACCCCATCCAGAACTAAAGATGACAATTTCCCAGACGCCAAGGAGCCATCAATCCACAGCCACTCCATCTTACCAGGGTTCCCCATCCAGACCTCCACAGCCCCCAGGCACCGAGAAAGGGCAGTCACTTACCTCACCCAGGATGGATATGTATAATAGGATATCATCGTCATACTGGTGATACCTCATCCCATGGTGACGAATGATCTCACCCAGTGGTTTCATGTAGATGTTAAACAGGAGAGGAGAGAGAACCAAACCCTGCGGCACCCCACAATAGAGGGGTCGAGGGTTGGATCTCTCACTCTCTATCACCACCAATTGGGATTGGCCCTGGAGGAAGGAGGTGAACCAGCGCAGAACTATGCCGCCCACCCAACTCTCTGAGCCATCCCAAAAGGACACCATGGTCGATGGTATCAAAAGCCACTGAGAGGCCAAGGAGAGCAAGGATGGATGCACTGCCTCCATCCTGCTCCTGCCAGAGATCATCCATAAGTGCAACCAATGCAGTTTCTGTCCCATATCCTGGCCTGAAACCTGACTGAAAGGGGTCCAGATAATCCATTTCATCCAGAATCCTCTGGAGTTGCAGCGCCACCACCTTCTCAACCACCTTCCCCAAAAAGGGGAAGTGGGAAACTGGATAAAAATTGTCCAGCACAGTTGGGTCCAGCGATGGCTTCTTGAGGAGGGGGTGCACCAGTGCCTCCTTAAAGGCAGCCGGGAACACCCCCTCACTCAAGGATGTATTTACCATCGCTTGGACCCAACCACATGTCACCTCCCAGGCTGCCTTCACCAGCCAGGAGGGGCATGGATCTAAATGACAGGTGGTGGCATTCACTGTCTGGAGGATCCTATCCACTTCCTCGGGTCCAACAGGATCAAACTGTTCCCAGATAACAAGGCTAAAACATTCTCTTGGCATCTCCTCAGACCCTGTTTCATGCATGGAGTCCAACTTGGAATGGATCTGAGTGATTTTATCCTGCAGATGCTCAGAAAACTCTTCTGCATGGCCCTGTAGATGGGTCACTGGGCCCACCTTCCCCAAAAGGGTATGTGTGATCTTAAACAGGGCTGTCAGACGGTGTTCTGTGGATGCAATAAGAGTAGAGAAATACTGCCATTTCGCTGCTCTTAATGCCACAAGGTAGGCCTTAATAGCGGCTCTAGCTTGTGTTCGGTCAGATTCGGTCTTCGTCTTCCTCTAGCGGTGCTCTAGTTGTCTCTTAAGCCTCTTCAAAACCCTCAGCTCCTCCGTGAACCATGGGGAGTGTCGGGTTGGATGAGGCAAGAGAGGCCACACAGGCATGATCCTATCCAAGGTCCCAGCCACCTCCCTATTCCAGGTAGCGGCCAGGGCCTCCGCTGGACCGTGCAGCAGATCCTCGGGTACAACCCCCAGCTCCCTCTGAAACCTCACTGGGTCCATCAGTTGCCGGGGGCGGACCAACCAAATGGGTCCTGCCTCCCTGTGGAGGGGGGCAGCATAGGAGAATCTCAGGGCCACCAGGGCGTGATCTGACCATGACAATGGGGATAGATCCAACTCTCCCCTCAGATTACGTTGCCACTGCTCCGACAAGAAAACCAAGTCTGGAGCGAGACCACTGTCTCAAGTCAGGTCCCGGAAAATAAATGCATGTTTATGGGAAATAAATTATCATGGCTTTTAGAGATATGTTTGAGGAACTCTGTCAAGACTTTGAACCAATTATGGCAGCTATGTTGCATTTTCTTGAGAACAGTCAGTCCGTAAAACGAGATGTTATAGAACAAGTTATTCAACAAATTCCAACTGAGAAAAATATGAATGAACCTTTGGATAAGAACATGCTATCAGATGTGAAGAGAAAATTAAAAGAGATTTTAAAAATTAAGGAGGAAATAAAAAAGACAACTCGGAGAGTAATGGGAATAATTTTTTCTGCTGGATTCACAAAAGAGACTGCTTCAAATAGGAAAGAAATCTGCAATAAGGACCAACAACCACTGGAATGGATTATAGAGAAAGGCTGCTCTGTATTTAAAAAAAGAAATATAAAATTGGCTTAGTCAACCAGTGTTAAAATGGGACATGTTATTTTTCTGGCTGGTTCTTTTTTGATTTACTGATATTTTGACTGGAAAAGTCTGGTGTACTAGATTTGCTTATTTGGTGTTTAATTTTTTTTTTACTTTATAGCTATCTTCTGTATCCTAATTGTTCAGTATCTAAATGCTTAGTATCTAATTCTGTGAATGTTTTCTTTTTTAAAAAAGGGGGAAACTAGCTCTTTTTGTTAGATTAAATTTTAGCCTTTTTTATTATTGGGATGTTGGTATTTCTTTATATTTGTGAATAGTTTAGAGTTGAGATACAGAATGTTTATTAGAATGAGATATGTTGTTATTTGGAGTGGTTATCTCCCGAATGCCTGGTATTTGGAATGGGTATTGGAGTTTGTCTCTATTTGTTATGAGGTTTTGCCTACAACTAAGAATTGAGACATGGAAAGTTCAGTTATACGTTTGTTAATTAATTTCAATGTTCAATGCCCTAAGAATTTGCTAAGTAGAAATGAGAGGTTTAAATTTAATAGATGAACAAATACCATTTCCAAAGAAATAAATGTCACGTCCACGTCTGGTGTGAAATCTGAGGAGATCTGGACAGAGGACCTCTTCAAATTACACAGTACAAAACTGGTCACTAAAAACAATTCTGATATTCTTCCCTTAAAGATTCACATATGCCACACAGGCTGGTCCAAGGTAACTTGAAAGTCTCACTGAGTTTTGCAGTACTTTTTTTTTCTAGGATGCAATATGGTTGTCATTGTCCTGTTTCACAGACTGACTCAGAATTTGAATACAATTTACAGTTATTAAAATTCAAACAACAATAAATAGAAGCTCAATATTAAATACATTGAAACTTATTAATTAACGATTAGGAAACTGAAGATCTATATGGAAATTGGAATACAACAAAATTTGATTAATAAAACTAAGGTAATTAATTCTGAGGTAAATTGATTCTCAAAAGTCAATAGGAAGAAAAATAATCATTAGCAAACAGGAAATTACGTTTAAGGATCAAATCAATTGATGGTGCAGTGCTGAATTATCAGTTGGATCAATTTAGTAGAAGTCATTAACTCAAGGCAATCACCGGCAGCTAGGAATGGATTGAACTACGATGAATCAGAGGCAGAGGAATCCAGTTAACTGATTGGAAAACAGGATTGGTCTGTGGTATGTCAGGAAGAGTTGAAACAAATAACTGTGAGGTAATGACAGTGGCGATTTTGAAGGAACTGGATAAGTATACAGAAGCTGAGGCAGAGATTTACTCCTAACTGTTTTGACTATGAAGTCAGATACGTCAGTGCTGAAATTACATCGCAGTTAAGGTTTTGAAGGCAGATGTATGGCCGTGACAGCTGGGGTAATTTTTAAGGGATTGTTGAATTAAAGTCTGATGCGCTAGACGAAGTGGGCGATTGGATGGTATCCGTTACTGGTAGACCGGATTTACCAATATCAATAGGATTTTCTGAGTCCAGAAACTGTTCAGGAAGTGCTGAGGTGAATTTGCAAGGCCGCAGATAGGAAAGCTTGTCTCCAGCGCCCTTCTGAATCTTCCTGTGGCTTTTATAGTCCGCAAGATCGCACCGTTGTCGATTGTGAGCCAATCAGGCTTCTCGTTGCTCGGCTCTCCTTACCAACCACCTTTCTTGAGCACTGATTGGCGGTGGCGAGTCCGATTCACTGCCTGTTCTCCTCAGCTGTTCCGCTTCTTCCCATTCGAGGCTTTTCTTTGCTTTTAAGTCTTCCTCAGAATTTACCTCAGAATTTACTTCAGCAAAGGATCGTTACCTTGTCGTGGTACTGGAGCTTGAGCACCTCAATGATGCCATGAGCTAAACCGTGAAAGGCCACCCAAGACAGGAAGGTCATGACAGAGAGGTCAGACTAAATGCGATCCCTGGGGAAGGTAATGGCAACCCACCCCAGTATTCTTGCCGTGAAAACTAAATGGATCAGTACAACCAGAGATATGTCAGTATACCATCGGAAGATGAGACCCCCAGGTCAGAAGATGGTCAAAGTGCTACTGGGGAGGAACAGAGGATGAGTTCAACTAGCCCCAGATGTGATGACGCAGCTAGCTCAAAGCCAAAAGGACGGCTAGTGGCCGACGGTGTTGGCGGTGAACGGCGAATCCGATGTTCTCAGGATCAACACACCATTGGAACCTGGAATGTAAGATCTATGAGCCAGGGCAAACTGGATGTGGTTATTGGTGAGATGTCAAGATTAAAGATAGACATTTTGGGCATCAGTGAACTGAAATGGACTGGAATGGGCCACTTCACATCAAATGACCACCAGATCTACTACTGTGGACAAGAGGACCACAGAAGAAATGGAGTAGCCTTCTTAACTAATAGTAAAGTGGCTAAAGCAGTGCTTGGATACAATCCAAAAAACGACAGAATGATCTCAATCCGCATTCAGGGCAAGCCATCTAACATCACAGTGATCCAAATATACGCCCCAACCACAGATGCTGAAGAAGCTGAGGTAGAGCAGTTCTATGAGGATCTGCAGCACCTACTGGACAACACGCCTAAAAGAGATGTTATTTTCATCACAGGAGACTGGAATGCTAAGGTGGGCAGTCAAATGACACCTGGAATTACAGGTAAGCATGGCCTGGGAGAACAAAACGAAGCAGGACATAGGCTGATAGAATTTTGCCAAGACAATTCACTCTGCATAACAAACACTCTATTCCAACAACCTAAGAGACGGCTTTATACATGGACTTCACCAGATGGGCAACACCGAAATCAGATTGACTACATCCTTTGCAGCCAAGGCAGCAGGAGACGACGGCGTCCCAGCTGAACTGTTCAAAATCTTGCAAGATGATGCTGTCAAGGTAATGCATGCTATATGCCAGCAAATTTAGAAAACACAAGAATGGCCATCAGATTGGAAAAAATCAACTTATATCCCCATATCAAAAAAGGGAAACACTAAAGAATGTTCAAACTTTCGAACAGTGGCACTCATTTCACATGCCAGTAAGGTAACGCTCAAGATCCTGCAAGGTAGACTTCAGCAATTCATGGAGCGAGAATTGCCAGATGTACAAACTGGGTTTAGAAAAGGCAGAGGAACTAGGGACCAAATTGCCAATATCCACTGGATAATGGAAAAAGCCAGGGAGTTTCAGAAAAACATCTATTTCTGTTTTATTGACTATTCTAAAGCCTTTGACTGTATATAACAGACACAATAACAAATTGTGGCAAGTTCTTAATGGTATGGGGATACCAAGTCATCTTGTCTGCCTCCTGAAGAATCTGTATAACGACCAAGTAGGAACAGTAAGAACAGACCATGGAACAACGGACTGGTTTAAGATTGGGAAAGGAGTACGGCAAGGCTGTATACTCTCACCCCACCTATTCAACTTTTATGCAGAACACATCATGCAACAAGCTGGGCTTGAGGAATCCAAGGCTGGAGTTAAAATTGCTGGAGGAAACATTAACAATCTCAGATATGCAGATGATACCACTTTGATGGCTGAAAGTGAAGAGGAACTGAGGAGCCTTATGATGAAGGTGAAAGAAGAAAGTGCAAAAGCTGGCTTGCAGCTAAACCTCAAAAAAACCAAGATTATGGCAACCAGCTTGATTGATAACTGGCAAATAGAGGGAGAAAATGTAGAAGCAGTGAAAGACTTTGTATTTCTAGGTGCGAAGATTACTGCAGATGCTGACTGCAGTCAGGAAATCAGAAGACGCTTAATCCTTGGGAGAAGAGCAATGACAAATCTCAATAAAATAGTTAAGAGCAGAGACATCACACTGACAACAAAGGGCCTCATACATAAAGCAATGGTGTTCCCTGTAGTAACATATGGCTGCGAGAGCTGGACCATAAGGAAGGCTGAGAGAAGGAAGATCGATGCTTTTGAACTGTGGTGCTGGAGGAAAATTCTGAGAGTGCCTTGGACTGCAAGAAGATCAAACCAGTCCATACTCCAGGAAATAAAGCCAGACTGCTCACTTGAAGGAACGATACTAAAGGCAAAACTGAAATACTTTGGCCACATAATGAGAAGACAGGACACCCTGGAGAAGATGCTGATGAGTGGAGGGCAAAAGGAAGAGGGGCCAACCAAGGGCGAGGTGGATGGATGATATTCTAGAGGTGACGGACTCATCCCTGGGGGAGCTGGGGGTGTTGATGACCGACAGGAAGCTCTGGCGTGAGCTGGTCCATGAAGTTACAAAGTGTCGGAAGAAACTAAATGAATAAACAACAAACAAGTCTTCCTCTGTTTTTTCCGCTTGGCTTAGTGGTTTTCCAGGCTGCACTCTTCACTCTCTGACTCAGTCTCAATCCTAACAGTCGTAGATGAAATCTGCCTTTCCCATTCAATCCACCCATATCATCTGAGAAAACTGACTTCAAAAATTACTAAGAAGAAATGCTTTGGACCTCATGTAAGTGTGAGCACAACACTTTCCTGTTATTCATTAAAGCAGCTCTGTCATGTCCCCCGTTGCAAGGCATCCATGCATCACAACGGGGAACATGCCTTTCAGGAAGGAGGAAGGGATAATCCTAATCCTTTAAACACTTAAACACTAAAAGCGATCACAAGGACAAAGGAGGCACACCTTTGCCCGGATCAGAGGAGCCATCAACATATCGCCGGAACTTCCACACATTACCCCAGGGGACACACCTGCACCGGACAAGGAAAGGAGGCAGAGGAAACCAGCGGTGATCACTCTAATCGCCCATCAACAGACCAGTATCGCTTCCAGATCGCCCATCCAGACCCGCCATCCAACTTGTGGGACAATGGGGGGTGGCGGGGGACAAGGTCTGCCACGCGGGTATATACGTGGTACCCTGCAACCACGCCCGCATTCCCATCTTTTTGCGGGTATGCACTCTGTACCCAATAAACGGAAATCCTTAGCCCCATCTAAGTGAGTCCGTGTCTTATTGGGGAACAAGGCAACCCTGACATAAAGACGGGAATCGAAAAAAAAAAATTTCCGCCAGCACCAATCCAGATCTCATCTGTGAGGGACCCGAGTTGGCGATGAACAGAATCAACCGACAGAGCGGCGGCAACCCAAGGACCGGCAACAGGTCACCCAGCTCCACGGAACGAGCGATCGGCAGGACCCATACACCCCGACACCACGAAGTCCGGGTAGGTTCGGGATCAAGCTCGGAGGAGGAGACCGGGAGGAGCGGGACTCTCGAAGCCACCAGAGAGTCGCAAGGCGAGTGGATCACACTGGACGAGACAGCGGGATCCCTGCCCAGAGCATTCGGGCTGTCAAAAGAGGCGAGAGAACAGCGATTCACGACAACCCCAGGAGCTGAGGGAAGGCGGCAGAGCGGACGGCCCGCGGACGGCTCCCAAGCTGATGAGCGGCTCAGCACGATGGAATCGAGGCTGGAGTCAATAGAACAGTTGCTCCTGAGGTTGGCGATCGGGTGGGAAGCCCGAGGGAGAGGTGAGCCGGAACCAGGCTCCAGAGGCGCATCACCCCCCCCCCCAACCTCCGAGATGAGACATCTGGGGCAGGGGCGGAGGTGGCAAGAAGAGGACGCGGAACCAGGCAGAGGTCTTCATGCTGAGCCGAACAGGAGGTTGTCTCCCCCCGCATCCCAGAAATGCGACATCTGGGTCGAGGTTGGAGCTGGCACGAGATGGGAGAAACGCCACCCGGAACCTGGCCGAGGGAATCCCCACGGAGAGAATGGAGAACCCCAGCAGCCCGGGAGGTGCCAAGATGCTCAGAGGTGAGGTGGAGCCCACCGGGAGCGGGAATCAAAGACCTCGGGGTCAAGTTCGACGGAGACCCGACCATGCTGTCATTCTTCATCACAAACACAAAAAATTACATGGAGGAATATGGACCATATTTCCGATCCGAAAAAGGCAAAATCAACGCCATAGCAAACAAACTACGAGGAAGGGCAGCTGATTGGTATGTAAAGCTATGCCAAGCAGATGCTCCAGAACTCGATCACGTCGACGAGTTCATATGGGCGCTCGACCTACATTTTAGGGATCCCCTTGAGAAGGACAGAGCAAAAAGAGCCCTAAGGGGAATCAGCCAGGGGCAACATTCTGTGGCAGACTATGCCATGGAATTCCAAGCCCTGGCTGGAAAGGTGGAGGACTGGTCACAATCGACCCTGATCAAGCGTTTCAAGGAGGGATGTAAAGGAATATGTCGCTGCTTGCCCCACATGTGCCATGGCCAAACGAAAAGTGGGGAAGCCCCAGGGACTGTTGCAGCTGGTAGCAAGCCCCTCCCGCCCTTGGGAGGAAATCTCGATGGACTTTATTGTGGATTTGCCACCCAGCCAGAGAAAAACGGTTATCTGGGTGGTAAAAGACTATTTCTCCAAACAGGCACACTTTGTACCCTGTGCCTCCATTCCCTCTGCGCAACAGCTGGCACGCCTCTTTTTAAATCACATCTATAAATTGCACGGTGCCCCCTCCCATTTGGTGACAGATAGGGGCACACAATTCACTTCCAAATTCTGGAAGGCATTTTTAAAATTAATTGGAACCAAGCAAGCACTATCCACGGCTTGGCACCCCCACACGGATGGCTCTACGGAGATTCTTAACTCCACCCTGGAGCAATTCCTATGCTCATTTATAAATTACCAGCAGGACGACTGGGTAGACCTGCTCCCCTTTGCTGAGGTGGCCTACAACAATGTGGTGCACCAGAGCACGGGTCACACCCCATTCAAGGTGGTATATGGTAGAGACTTTGTTCCGATCCCGGAACTGCCCCAGCCAGACACGCCGCCTTGCTCCCCAGATGACTGGGCGGCGCAACTGGCCACGGTTTGGCCCATCATCCAGCTGGCTCTCTCAGACGCTCAAGCAACATACAAAAGGTTCGCGGACAACCACAGGGCGGCGCAGCCAAACTTCAAAGTGGGACATAGGGTCTACCTCTCCACTAAGTTCATTAAGTCTCCGCAGCCCTCAAAGAAACTAGCACCCAAATTCATTGGTCCGTTCCCAATCATAGAAATAATCAACCCAGTGACTTTCAAGTTGGAGCTGCCGCACAACTTGAGACGCATACACCCAGTGTTCCATTGTGCCCTACTGAAACCGGTCACCTCTTCAATGTGGCACCATGAACCCCCCCCCTCCCCCGCCCATCATGATAGATGGACATTTCGAAATTAAGGAGGTACTAGACTCCAGAAGGCTAAGGGGCACCCTACAGTACCTCGTCCGCTGGAAACATTTCCCCCACCCTGAGTGGGTGCAAGCTCAAGAGGTCTCAGCACAGCGGCTTGTCAAACGCTTCCATGAAGCATACCCTGACAAACCGGCACCTTAGAGTTTTCTTGGGGGGGCAGTATGTCATGTCCCTCGTTGCAAGGCATCCATGCATCACAACGGGGAACATGCCTTTCAGGAAGGAGGAAGGGATAATCCTAATCCTTTAAACACTTAAACACTAAAAGCGATCACAAGGACAAAGGAGGCACACCTTTGCCCGGATCAGAGGAGCCATCAACATATCGCCGGAACTTCCACACATTACCCCAGGGGACACACCTGCACCGGACAAGGAAAGGAGACAGAGGAAACCAGCGGTGATCACTCTAATCACCCATCAACAGACCAGTATCGCTTCCAGATCGCCCATCAAGGATCCGGATCCAACTTGTGGGACAATGGGGGGTGGAGGGGGACAAGGTCCGCCACGCGGGTATATATGGGGTACCCCGCAACCACGCCCGCATTCCCGTCTTTTTGCGGGTATGCACTCTGTACCCAATAAACGGAAATCCTTAGCCCCATCTAAGTGAGTCCGTGTCTTATTGGGGAATGAGGCAACCCTGACAAGCTCCTAGTTCTTCAATCTTCCATGTGAGTGTGAGAAAAGATAGGACTATTCTGTTAAGTTAGATTAAGAGATTGGTTAAGAGGTAGATTCCTAACGAGAGTACCTCTCTTTTTTCCAGACTCATGTATTAGTCATTAGCAAGATTTCAAATACTTCTTCCTAATTGTTTTCCAAGTGACCACTGCAGTTCTAAATAACAAACGTGTGTAGTGGGTTTGTTCATCTAGAATAAAAAGAAATCTTTTGTTTGAGAACAGCAAGAAGGAAGATGGAGTTGCAGTCCTATCTCTCTTATCTGAGAGTAAGCCCTATCAAACTCAATTTCACTAACTTGATAGTCCTGAGGAAACATATACTAGATAGTGTTGTAAGATGTTAAAAAAATATATTAGTCTTCAAACAACAAACATATGCCAAAAACTGAAAAAAATTCTTTTAAGGAGCAAGATGGATGGATTTTATTTTCTGAAGAGTGATCTTCACCTGGAATGGTTGCAATGAAAACACTTTAGCCTAGAGACAATTTAATTGGAATGGACATAATATAGCACTTGATCACAAAAACAGATAAACATGGTATATGTAGATGAATAGTTAAATAAATATTGTCTTGTATATTCTTAATTTTATTGGGATTTTCTTCTCTCAGACAGCTTTGCAAATAGGAGACTTTGAAAAGCTATTTTCAGGGAAGAAGGTTTTTCTGAGAATGATTGACAACTGTTTATTCCTTAAAGTTGAAGGGTTATCAGAAGGTACTGTTTAGGAGTGGCTGGTGATTAGACTAGAGATATATTAGAATAATTAAAATTTCCTCTAAGAGGAGGTGTGGTATACATACTGTGCACAGATGCTTGAGAGAAGTAAACAGTTACCAGTTTTGAAGCAGGACAGCATCAAAAGAGCTACAAGATTAAATAGTTTTGGGATTGAAGGAAAAGGATCTGTTGTTATTTGGGGAATTTAAAATAGGATTAGCAGTTGCATTGCCTATTGCAGAAATCTATTTACTTACATTTTGTTTCACTTGTATATTTGCAATTAATACAATCATTACAAAGGGATTCTAGGTTATCATTAGATTACAGATTCTTTCCTACACAAAATGGAGGGCACCAATTAGTGAAGTCCACAGCTATAAATAATGCCCAGATCAAAGAATTTGTAAAAGTGGATATACATTTGTGAAAACAGCATAAAAATCAAGCATATTTGGGAAAGGGAGTGGCTGTGGATTAATGGCACCTTGTATGCCAGGAACTTGTCATCTTTAGTGCTGGATGGGGTTGCACTGCCCCAGACAGACCCGGTGCGTAACTTGGGGGTCCTCTTGGACTCACGACTCCTGCTCAAAGAGCAGGTGACGGTCGTGGCCAGGAGGGCCTTTGCGCAACTTCATGTTGTGCACCAGTTACGCCCATTCCTGGACCGAGAGGCCCTCCGACCAGTCACTCATGCCCTGGTCATCTCCCATATAGATTACTGTAATGTGCTCTACATGGAGCTACCCTTGAAGAATATCCGGAAGCTACAGCTGGTTCAGAATGCTGCCGCGCAGACAATCTTGGGTGCTCCATGATTTGCACACATAACATCTCTGTTGCGTGAGCTCTACTGGGTCCCAGTTTGCTTCCGGGTCCAATTCAAGGTGTTGGTTATCACCTTTAGAGCCCTACATGGCATGGGACCAGGATATCTGAGGGACCATCTCATCCCTATTACATCAACCCGCCCCATCCGGTCACACAGGGAGGGTATGTTACGGGCCCCATCTATAAAAGAATTCCATCTAGCGGGGTCTCAGAAGCATGCTTTCTCTGCTGTAGCTCCCGTCCTTTGGAACATCCTTCCCTCAGAGGTGAGACAAGCCCCCTTGCTCCTGGACTTCCAAAACCAAAAGACCTGGTTTTGTAGGCAGGCTTGGAACGGGAGGGTGAATAATTATACCTGGGGATGGCTAGTGCCATGATGTGATTCTGAGGGGCCTACCACACTCAAGGACTGATTAAGATCTTTTTGCCATGTAGATTGTAGGATATTTATATTTTTATTGTATTTTGTAACGTAATGGTTCTATATTTTAATCCTGTATTATTGTAAGCTACCCAGAGTCCCCCTGTAGGGAAGAGATGGGCAGTGAATAAATGTATAACATAAATAAATAAATAAAACACATAACAAAGGAAAATTGAGTAGATCATAGTTAATAAGATTCCATATTAAAACAACTAAGAATTTTAGACATGAGATTTTAAAAGGAGGAGGAGAAAAAGAAAACTACCTTTTAGAATTTGACAGAATATAATAATATGCAAGTAAATACAGTTCTCACAATTGGTTGGATTTAAACTGAAATTCTCTGTTTGAAACAAATGAATCTGCCAACTTCAGCTGATGCATTATTGTATTTTAGGAATATGTTTCTAATATCTTTTTTTTTGTATAGTCCCACTGTCCCTTTTTGAATGTGATCATTATCATAGTAGTAGTGATCAATCCATTTTATTTTCTGAAGAAAAAGAGTAGTTTTCAAAAATAAATAAATAAATAAAATTTGGAATATACATTTCTCGTTCTAAAAGCAGTGACATATATAAATGCAATGTGTGTTCATTATTAGGCATTGGATAATTACAACTTTGCATAAAAGTTGTGGCTCAGTTTTGATAATGTCTGATATCCTTCCCTTGTTCAGTCCTTGCTATAATTATTAACACCAATTGTATCTCTGAATCTATAGCCAGATTAGAGTTACCAAAAATGAGACAGGGGACAAATTATCCTTATATATTCAACCATGGATCTTCTAACTAAGGATAGGAAAATCTGTCAATGCTGGCTTTTTATTTCTCCATTTTTAACTATAATTTGGTCTATTTCTGTATCACTTAGTTCTGCATTAATCCTCTTTAAAAAAGTTCAAACTTCTATGAATATTTTTGCAATTGTCTCCTAATATGTGTGTTTTTTGTTTGAAAGCTTGTCTAGTCTTTGCATTTTTGTAAGCAATTTTCCCCTAATGCAGTTTTGTACTCTTTTTATTTTAAACCAATGTATGCTTTTTTTGTGCAGACTCTCTAATGTATACATTTTAAATTAAAATGGAGGACTCCATTCTAACATTCAGGGTTATTATGAAATATAACCCTGAATTTTGGTCCATGTTTTGGTCTGCCAGTGCAAAACTAGATACATTTGCATTAAAAAAAATTGAAACAACTTTCTTCCCCATCTCTTTTTCTAGACCACTATCAAGTTTCAATCAATAACCCACCACATGATTTTAAGATGCAGGAGATGCAATAGCTCTTCAGAAGTTGTTGGACTACAACTCTGATCATCCCTAAGCATTGGCTTTGAAGGTTCAGGGAGGGGAGTTGGAATCCCACGAGTATCTGGAGGGCTTTAAGTTTCACACGTTATCTGTAGAAAATACACAAAGCCGCGTCTTATTTGTTCTATACAGTAACTGCTATCCTGGGAGCAATTTGTTACAAGCTGAGTTTTTTGCTCATAAATAAATAAATAGGAAGCTAAAACAACCTATTGTTCCTTGAGACAGTGGTTCATGGGTTCCCATTAGATTTCCTGATCACCGAAAAGAAGCAGAGATATAGTGGGCAGCAGCAGGAGACTTCCAAATGTGGCATTTCTCCTGTTAGAATGCCACTGTACTAATGTAGACGGACAAAGATCACCCACGGCCTCCAAAGGTTAAAAGCTTTTTCATTTCCAACTTTCCACTGAATGTAATTTTATAAAGGTAAAGCAGCACCAGAAAATAAAAACCATGTCCTTTACTTCAGCACATACATAATTCAAGGATGCTGGTAAGAATGAAGCAATGTGACTCCATGATTGCTTCAAGGCAACCCCTCCAGGAGGACTGGGAACAAAGCACAAACAGTTGGGCCCTAACAGCTCCTTGGGTGTTGTTGCATATGTTTGGGGAAGAGAAGGTTGAGGGATACAGTCAAACTGGTGACAGCAGAAGGTTTGGAAAAGCAAAGTTCAGGGCAAGCTAACCAAGGCCATAGGCTTCTGATGAGACATAAATGAGACAGCTGTTTGGGGAATGTATATAATATATAGGAAACCTGAACTTCAATAAGTATCTCTTTGGACTATCTTATGTGAGGCTGAAAAGCAATACATAATTTTTCAGGGAGAGAGAATAACTAAATAATAGCACTATTTTGCTCTCTGTTTCAACATATACAAGTATGATATTTGTATGAGAGATTGAAATATCTTCCAGTTGACATATCTAAATTTTGTAAAAAGAATTAATACAGAGGCTTCAAGTTCAAGTCCTCTGACTATAGCAATTGCTTGCTCAGGCCACTTCCAATGTTTCCAATAATTAAAAGTAAAGAATTTACAGGAAGGATAACAAATGAAAACATATTGTCCTCAAACAAAAGAAAATATTGGACTATGTTAAAAGTGAAGATGGGATGGGATGAGATGGGTTGGGAAAAGAAAGGGGGCAAGAGGATATTGGATATACTGTACAAACTAATTTAGGAAGATCAAGTAAGGAGAGAATGACAATAAAATAGATCAGTTGGTTGTTCACAAGAGTTAGTGCCACTGCATACACAGCCACACAAAAAGGAAGTCTGGCTGACCATGAATTATGATGGATGCATATGCCCTGTCAAAGCAATCTTTCTCTTCACCTCCAACCATTACACCACCTGTTCAAAAATCTGCAAATAGGTGACCATTTACAAATCACTTTGCAATGAGACATACCTGTTGATCTCAGTATGGAATGTATACCAATGTACAAAGTATGTGTAATAAGCAGGAAGAATTAAAAATCCTGATATAGGAAAGCAAATAGATATCAAAGAATCCTGAGATAAGAGACTTGATTTGAACATACAGGTAATCATCACTTACCAACAGTAATTGGGACTGGGAACTCAGTCACTAAGCAACCTGGTTGTAAGGTCTGACATCACGTGACTGTACCGACTTGCAATGGCAGTTCTGGCAGTCCCAGTTGCTGTCATTAGGCAAATACTGTGTGGTCACAGCATCCCACGGTCATGTGATCACCATTTGCAACCTCCTGGTCTTCCCCATTGACTCGCTTGTCGAAAACCGGCAACGAAGGCCTCAAATGGTGATCACGTGACCGTGGGATGCTGCAACATCATAATTGGAAGCCAGTGGCCAAATATCTGAATTGTGATCACATGATCGCAGGAACACTGCAATGGCCTCAACTACAAGGACCTGCTATAAGTCCACCTTGTTCAGCGCCATTGTAACTTCAAACAGTTGCCGAATGCATGGATGTTAAGTGAGGACTACCTGTAAAACCTGAAGTATATTACTTATGAAAAAGAAACAGATCTGACAAGGGAAGCATCATTGTTCTGAATGTAAAGAAATCATACATGTGGTGAAATTCTTGTCTTTAAATGTGGAAATTGTGTGGAAAGCATTTTGAGTTAGAAACAGAAAGTGATACCATTGTGGAAGTCTACTATAGTCCTCTTACTCAGGCAGAGGATGTGAATAATTTCCTAAATCAATTTGCTAAGTTCTCAAGAGAGAAATCTATAGTGGTAGTGGGTGATTTCAATTAAACTTATATCCACTGGAAAACTAACTCAGCTAGGCATGGAAGATAGACAGACTTCTAATCTCTCTTGCTGACAATTTCATTTTTCAGGTGGAAGAAGAAGTAAGAGAGTCAATCTTCCCAGATCTAATTATGACAAACAGAGAGAAATTGGTCAATGGACTGATGGTTTGGGGGAAAGCGACCAGGCAGAAGGCGGGCAGCATAACATAGCTTGAAATTCTAAAGAATAAACACGTTGAAAAGGAATGGGAGATCCTGAAAAATGAGTGGAAAAAGCATAGGCACAAGCAATCCTCATGAGAAGTAAAAACTGAAAATACTTTAAGTGGCTTATATGGATAAATGAGGAGCTTAGTGACAAGCTGAACATCAAAACAGCAATGAATAGGAAATAAAAGCAGGAGGAAAGTACAACTGATAGCTCAGGCTGTAAGAATGGAATCAGGAAAGCAAAAGCTCAAAACGAGTGGAGGCTAGTGATGAAATTATAATATATCCAAAGGATGTTGGTCTCCTGCCATGGGAAATAGGGAGGTGGACCTGTTAACATCTTCTTTCTGCCTGCCTTCTCTAAGAGAAAAGCTCATTCTAACTTGAAGGAGGGAGTAGGGAAAGGTAACTCAGGATTCACAAAGGTAAAGTATCAGCCCATCAAGCTGCTTTAAATGAACTCATATCCAGGGACAGACAAATTACATCTCAGGGTACTGAAGGAGTTGGCAGAAATTGTCTCAGAACTGCTAACTGTAATCTTTGAAAATTCCTGGAGACTTGGTGAGGTGCTGGATGATTAAAGAATATAGCCCCAAAATTAAAAAAGAGGAAGAGGGAGGACCTAGGGAAATACAGCAATTAGTTCAATGTCTATATTGGGCCAGATACTAGATTACATGTCTGCAAGCATGCCATGACCAAGAACAAGCCATGTCAAACTAACCTTAATTATTTTTATGACTTTTTGACTTATTTGAAAAAAATCAAAGGAATGCTGCAGATGCTGAGTATCTCAGTAAAGCATTTGACAAAATATGTCATAATGTTCTTTGGGCAAGATGAATAAATATGGACTGAATGGTACTGCAGTATGGTGGATTTGCAGTTGGTTGAACAATCATACCCAAATGATTATGGGTCATCTTGCAGAGAAATATTGAGTGGAGTTCCCAGGGCTCTGTCCTCAGCTTGATGTTACTCATCATCAATCTAAAAGTCCTAGAGGGTAGAATGGAAATACTGTTTATCAAATTTATAGGTATGTCTAGTTAGGACAGCTTGAATACTGCACCAAACCCAACAAGATGGTGTTCAGTTGTGATAGGTGTAAGGTCCTATATCTGAATAAAAATATCAGATGAAGGCAGTGGTGTGCTGGCAAATGCAGAACAGCTGATTGGTGCACTGGGCTTTGGGGCTCTGCTCTGTTCTCAACTGGCATGCAAAATTCCTGAAAATTTAGCAATCTGCACTGTTGAGTTGGTAAAAGCTAGCTCCAGCACACCACTGGATATAAGATACAGAACTCTGGAAACTTGGCTTGACGCAGTGTGAAGAAGGTGGTGACTGACTACAAGTACTAGTAGCTACAAGTACTGGCCTATTTAGCCCCAACATCACACCTTTTGGACACACTCATGTGGTGATTGACTAGTACTTGTAGTCAATCACCACATGAGTGTGACAAAGAAGTGTGATGCTGGAGCTAAATAGGCCAGTGGAAATTTGGGTTGCAATAACAGAAGCATTGCTTCTAGATCACAGAAAATATATCTTTCATTGTATTCTGTGCTGGCAGTAACTCACTTGGAATTCTGTGTCCAATTTTCAACACCATACCTTAAAAGGGACACGGAGAAGCTGAAGTGGGATCAGAGCAGAGCTACCACAATAAAGGGCCTAAAAGTAAATCTGATGAGCAACAATGAAAGGAGATGACCATGATGGCTCCTCCTCCTCCTCCTCCTCATCATCATGCTTACCTTGCAAAACAGAAGACTAAGGAGATGTACGATAGCAGCCTACAAATTTCTAAAAAGCTATCCTCTAAAACATAGTCCTGTTCTTGTCTGAAACAGAAAAGGGGCTGGCAATTTGAGATTAAAAGAAAAAAGATTCAGTCTGAATATTACATGAAATCTTCTGATGGTAACAGCTGCTAAACAGTGAAACTGTCTAAAACTATGATAAACTTCTCAATGGAGATTTTCAGAGATGACCATCTGTAGGAGATGGTTTAGTGGATGCTAGCAGTGAACAGAAGACTGGAAAACACAAATTGTGAGATCCCTTCTAATTTATAGATTGTATGATTCTAATATGTTCAGTCTATAATCTTTAGAAATTAGAATAAAGTTGTGGCCAGTTTATGATTCCTCCAGTTATCTGCTAAGAAGTTATTTATTATGCTGTTTGCCTATAATTTCTAAATAACTCATTTTAGAACTCAGTTTGGCATTTCAGTTTTATGGGCATTACACATTTTAGCAAAGAAGCATATAGAATATCAATAGATTATCTGAAGGGTAAACATGAATATTATGAAGGATTTTTAAATCAAATTGCACATTTATTATTAGAGAAATAGATGTAAAATATTTATTATTCCATTAGTCACTCTTCAATGATTGACTTTCAGCAAATATATACTGGGAAGCAAGTTCTAGAATAAATGAAAGAATTTTATTAATGTAAGTATATTGCAAATGATTTGAGTTGAGAATCGAGTTTACAAACTATTATTTCAGTCTAATATCTGTACCACTACCAAAAGGCTAGTTTTGCTTTCTAGAACAGAGCAAATACCATAAGCACTTGTGCATGACCAGATTAATGAATACAGTTCCATTCAGATATCTCAAGTGCTGAAACATTGTTATTTTTAATTTAAAATAACTGAATGTTATATTCTACAATGCTACCCAACCATTACCAACCAATAGCCAAGGCTCAAACCGCAGACAAGCATGTCATTGACAAACCTCTTCAACAATCTTGCCAGCAGTTAACCGTTTTTGATATTGTGTTGGCACTCTTGTTTTCCAAGCTTAGGCTTTTATGGGTACACATAACATGTTCAGCTCACCACTTGGGGCTATACATCATATAATTCAGAGGCTCACCATGACAGTAACACCTACTGTGGGAAAGGTCTCCATCCCTTTGAAACGTATCCTCTGGCAAACTACTTTGCTAGCCATCCCTCACAACAGAATGCACAGAAACGTCTACACAGAGGACATTTTAAGATGATTGTGATGGGCAGGTAGGCCTTAGAAAAGCTGTTTGCTGAGCTGCAGACATACTGGTGTTATTGTTCAGACAGTAAAAGGTCATACTTTTCAAATATGAAGTATCCACTTGGAAAAAGGATTGAAAAAAGGATTCCATTGGGAATTACTTATGAAAGGCAGACTGGAGTTCTTTGAAGTCTTCAATAACGTAATATTATCCACTAACTAGGCAATATATTTCTTTTATGAGAAGAAAATACCTTTATAGTAACCCAAGCAGGTCAAATAGTAAACTTAATCACTAGAATCAGAAAGATTCCAGCTTAGTATGACACATCTTACTCATTGTTTGTATTTCCTGTAATATCCTCTTTGAGACAAAGGAAACAATAAGATAAAAACTATTAGGAAACCAATTTCACAGGGTACAGGAAAAGTCCAGGGAGATACAAAATGTTGTATAAGAATGCTCTGACAAAAGTGCAAAGATTCTGGGACAAAAATGAATCCAAGATCAGTTAAACAAATAGAAATCAAATCTGTATTTTCTCCACCAACCATGATGTGAGGTGTGTCAAAATTCCAGTGCTGTGATCAGTTATCCTATTCAGTCTCTTCTGGACTCTGAATTATATGGGCAGCCATATAAATTAATTTTTTGTAATTTTTTTTTAAAAAATACATTGGTGTACAAGAACCTTACCTGATCTGGCACTGACAATTTTGTTAAGTGTCAAAATCCTCCCAGCTGGTTGTTCTGAGGGACGTCAATATCTATTTTGAGACCTGCCTGTCAGAAATGACTCATGATTTCACAGTTGTCATGAGCTTCTGGCCCTGCCATTTAAATAGAAGTGGACTGTATCTTCTGCATTTTCTTTTTCTTTTTTCATGTTGAGCAGGAAGGTTATCTGTAGGTGGGGAATATTATATAGAGCCATTATTCTAGGCAGATCCTCACTTGCTCAGATTAAGGTCCACAAGTACAAATATATTTTAACCTCTCTATCTGAATAATCAAAGAAGTCAATTTATCAATTTCAGCAAAATCTGTCAACTTCACCAACCGTTCCTCCATAGTGGGTAGCACTGAATCTGGCACAGTAATCATATATTGAAATAATTTTCCATTGTTTTTTTTTCTGTTTATCTATTAGTTCTAAAAGGAAAAGTTCCAGCTTCAATTGAATATTGATCTTTGAAATCCACATTTCAGTTTATTCTAGTCTGCTAGCAAAAGAGCATTATAAACAACACAGTAGAATAAACTATTTCAAATACTTAATTGTCTATTACAAGAGGAAACCCTAGACCTAACACCCTTGGTAATCTATTGCAACCAATCTGTAAGAATTAACAGATACCATTTCCTCATATCTGTATTAAGTTAGATGCTGCAATTAGAGCACTACTAGTAGGTAGTAGAGCTTTGGTCAACTTAGTTGGCCCAGGAATTGGAATTTTGTCTATGTATGGTGGGAAAGCACTCTGCTTGAAAACAGAGGTTTGTACTTTGGCAAGAATTATACTAAAGTGAGATCGTTAGATAGGAATTTGAAGAAAATCTTTTCACATAGAATAATAGAATTCTGGATTTGGGGAGATCATAAGGATCACCTAGTCCAACCTTCTCCAATGTGCAGAAAAAAGCAACCACTTGGGTGGCTATCCAGCCTCTTCTTAGAAGCCTCCAGAGATGGAAAATTCAGAATTTCCGTAGGTAGGCTGATATTACCATCACAAAGATTTTACTTGTATTTAAATGAAATCTAGGTAGCTGAGTTTATTGATTGATTAGATTTATATAGCTGCCCATCTCACAGACATGACTCTGGGAGGTATATAATAAAACCAGTTAAAACAAATAAACAATATAAATAAAACTGTGGGAGAATGGACCAGCATCCTACACACAATGTAACCATCTCATGGGCTCCGTTTCCCTAGGATCCCCAAGCCTGCTGGAAGAACCATGTTTTTAGGGATTTCTTAAATGTCAATAGGCTTTGGGCTAATCTCACCTCAGAGGTGGGAAGGTAGGGAATGTTCCAAAGGGCAGGTACCATGGCAGAAAAGGCCTGCCTCCTGGTTCCTGTCAAATGGAATTCTTTAGCAGATGGGACCTGTAATGTGGCCCTCCTGCTGGACCTGTTGGGATGGGTAGATGTATCCTGGGAAAGGCGGTCCCTCAAATAACCTGGTCCCTTGGCATGTGGGGCTTTAAAGGTCAAAAACAGCACCTTGAACTGAACTGGAAGCAAACCAGCAATCAATGCAGCTCGCAGAGCAGAGGTGTAATGTGTGCCATTCTAGGGGCACACATAACTGTCCGCATTGCCTTTTTCCACCAGTTGAAGCTTCTGGATGCTCTTCAAGGGCAGCCCCATTTGGAAGGTGACCAGGTCATGAGTAACTATAAGCAGAGCCTCATGATCCAGGAATGGGCACTAGTGCATAACACAAAGCTGTACAAAGGCCCTCCTAGCCACGACTGCCATCTGCTGTTTGAGCAGGAGTCGTGAGTCCAGAAGGACCCCTAGATTGTGTTTCAGGTCTGTTTGGGGCAGTGCAACTCCATCCAGTACCGAAGATAGTAAAGTCCCAGATCCAGAAGGCCCTAAAACCCAAAGCTACTCAGTCTTGCCAGGGTTCACTTGAAGCCTGTTGTTTCCCATCCAGACCCCCACATTTACATCCCTTATTTATATATACTTATTTATATATTTATACCTATTATTTCTGGACCTTTTCATGGCAATGAAAATTGTTCCTGACCATCTTCTCTATGGCACACTTTTATGTACCTGAACCCTAAGATGTCTCCCCTCATTTTCTCCAGTCCGATTATCCCAAGTTCTTTCAACCTGTCCTCACAGGGCATGTCAAATCACTGTATCAATTTTCTTGCCCTCCTCTGAACCTATCCTAACTTGTCAATCCTTCTGGAAACGCAATGCCCAGAATCATACGCTGTGCTCCAGGTGTGGTAGAGGTGACTAACAACTTCGAGATCTTTGGTACAATGCTTCTTCTAATACAGCCCAGAACTGGGCTAGCCCTTCTAGTAGCTGGCTCACACAGATCTTGCTATCAATAAAGCACATGCTAATTTGTAAGTTACTGTAACTGTGAAATGACAACACCCAGAATGTTTGGTCCAACAATGATACATTTTCACATCCATTTAACGAAGTAATTCTTAGCAACTTCCTTGGGGGTTCAAAACTACTACTACTAAGTTCTAAAATAGTATGATATAGGAATTAGAGATTGGTGTGTGTATGTTTGTGTGTATATGTAAGTGGGATCTTTGTTGGTCTTCAGCACTTTCAATAAACTGCAAGAGCAGCATTCATATATCAATCCTGCCTTTGTAACAACTAAAATGCACATTAATTTTCATCTTTCTGCTTTCTCCCTATGTGAATATCCAGTTCATGTATGGAAAAATGGGGGCAAAATACTAGCCCAGCAGGAAAGAAGGACTGCCTCAACTGTTGTTCGGTACTCATATTGCTGCAAACATCCATCCTGTTTTCAGCGTGTTTAATAAAAGAGAGGAGGAAGGGTAGGCAAGAAGCAGGCAGTTGGCACACTTTTGGACCCATTAGCCAGCTGTCCAACAGCTGTTCAAATGGTTAGGCCATCTCATTGCTGAAGGAAATTAAAAATGACCCAATGGAGCTGCTCTGCTTGGTAAATGTAAATTTACTCCAGCAATCTTCATAATAAAACTGCAGGTTGAAAAGGACATAACTGTACGTCAAAACAACATAATCCTCCCTATTTCTCCAGAACGTAATTTTATTTAACCAAAACTTAAATAATTCCAAACTCAAATATTTACCAAGCATCACCCAGATCTCTGGCATTGACAATGTTTATTTAATGCAATTAATTTGCTGGTTCTGGGTGGATATATTAACTGTCTCTTGGCACTTCAGCTACTTAATATCCCAATAGTGAGAGAAACTGTATGTAGAATATATGTAGATATGTGAATGCTTATTAGAGGCATGATATCCTCACTAGTCTATACGGGGTTTTAAGATCCATTACAATCTTGTGAATTTGACCTTTATGTACTTTTATGAAATATATTTCACACTTCAGACAGACTGTTTATACCCACTATTTGAAAACCAAAAATATAAGGTAGGTATAAATAACAGGAGTCCTCAAGTTAATCTTCCATTTCATCAAACAGTACTTTAAGCCAACTAATTAAATATTATCACTGATTTTTGAAGTTTACAATATAAAAATGGTTTCCCATTCAGTATTAAGATAGAAACTTTTTAAAAATCCCAAGCATTAAAAACTTGGATACCTTGTAATGTTTTGGAATGGATCACATTTTACAGGGCTATACTGGCAATCCAAAATATATGAATAGCATTTGCAAATGTTTACAACTTTTGTAATATGTCAGAACAATGAATATATTTTAAAAAGTCAATTCTTTAGTCAGTCCTTATGTGATCATATAGTATAAATTACAGCATCTCTTAATTATCTCAGCTTCCATGTAATATATTCTGTCAGACAAAATAATATGTATTAAAATACAGGAAACACTTATTCCTTTTGGCTAGTAAGTTTTTCCTTAGAACCAAAGATCTGGGGGTTATTTTTCAAACGGATGGTTTCCTATAAATATTTACATCTTTGAAATCAGAGAACAAGTACACATTGATGCATTTTTCAAAATAATATTTCGTTCTCCCTGATCATTTTGGAGCACACAGTGTTCAAATATGTCATTCCACTTATGTTACTTAGGGAAGACTGTAGACCCTTGTCTTCTTTTGAACAATCTTTTCTTCTTCATTAAAGCAACCCACAGAGTTAACTTCAGTAAAATGTAGGGCTGGAAATAAGGATATATTGCTGTGGATCAACTTAAGACACATGGAGACTCTTCCTCCTGAAAGGTAAAGGAAAATACCTGCAATAAGTATCTTCTAGAAAAATATTAATTACAAACCAATCAATAGCCATTTACTGTCTTTTCTAGAAGCACTGAGATTACTTTTATGTATGTATATGTATATGTATATGCATATTGGCACCGCCTGACTCCAGAATAACTCATTTAAACATGGCTGGGAGGGGGATATTTATACATATGGATTGCATAGAACACAATGCTATAGGAACGAACATAAAAGACTATTTATGTGGCAACATCTGCTGTTAGAATTTAGCCAAATGTTTCAAGCACTACTCCTAGGGCAAGCAAAACCTTGTATGACTCTACAAAGCCTTGGAATGAGATGCTTCACTATGCACGGGAACCCAAAAGAAGCACCTCTCTTAAAGCAGCCACCTCTTCTTCTGGCTGCTCAGGCTGTCTCTATAATACAATGAGTCATAAAGAACTTGTGAAAGTTCTTGTACATGCAGAATTCGAATATTAGAGTTTTCAAATATGCTCAGAATCAAATGAGTTTCTGCAACAGACAGAAATGTGATGCCAGTGGAATAAAACCTTTTAACTTTCTTGGTTAATTATTACACTGAATAAAACAGGTCATATATACACTCACATTTCTCATTATAAAACAGGCCCTCCAAATTGGTCTTGCAGAAGTCTCTCCATGATTGAAATACTCTGTAAAAACATCACATACAAAATCATTTTGAAGTCTAAATATTTTACAAATATTGATATGCATACTCCAATATAATTACAAAGCTCCCGTTAATGCAGCTAGAGTCACCCCTTGGAGCCCTACTGTTCTGAACCTCTTACAAGTTTCACTGATGGTCTACTGATTGCAAAGCAGGAAAAATAGAAACCAATGAAAACTCACAAAAGTTTTGAGAAAGCGGTGGAACAACAAGGCATTCTATGAATCCTATCCACGCCAACTTAAGATTTTGGGAAGGTGGCTCTCAAATGGAACTACAGATCTACCTAGAAAACAAGTCAATAAGGCAACTTCCAAGTTCCTAAAGAAAATATTCTTTTTAGTACTTCTTAACATTTCCTGAACAGACTGTGTGGGCTTTTGGCTGGTAATTTTGAATGCCTTTTTGGTCACAACATGCAAAACTTTCAGGGTGTGTGTGTGTGGAATTATGCGTATAAGCTCACACCTCATATATTTTCTTTTTTAATACTGTGAAAATAAAACTGTACTATTTGTTTGCACTGATTTATCAGATCTCTTTTAACTGGAAATTAAAGCTATAGCTTGTTGCAATTTTGACCAGTGTACTGGTATAACGTCCACTATGCCATTCAGAATTTGGTACAGGTAGTCCTCACTTAATGACCACAATTGGGACCAGAATTTCAGTTGCTAAGCGAAGCAGTCATTAAGAGAATCTGACCCAATTTTACCTTTTTTGCAGCAGTCATTAAGCAAATCACTGCAGGTGTTAGGCGAATCACATGGTTCCCCATTGATTTTGCTTGCCAGAAGCTGGCCAGGAAAGTTCAAACTGGCAATCATGTGACCATGCAATGGTCATAAATACAAACCGGTTTCCAAGCACCCAAATCGTGATCACGTGACCATGGGGATGCTGCGACGGTAGGAAGTGTGAGGAGCAGTCACAAGTCAGTTTTTTCAGCACCTACATAAGTTCAAACTACCACTAAACAAATGGTCATTAAGTGAGGACTACCTATAGTTTGATTCTAGAATTTACTGTATTCTGTTTGTTTTCAGATCTGGATGTCAGTGGCTACAGATCAAGTTCCTACACTAATTGGGATCTCTCTGTTCTCTGGTAAGAGAAACATCTGCACACATAACCAAGAATTGGCAGCTCAAGCCATTCACTACACCATCAAGTCTTCTTTTCATGGGGAATTCTGGTGGGGACATGGTGGACTAAACAGCTGTGCCTGTGGGCTCAGCAGGTGGAGCTGACAACGCGGCAGTTTTTTGGGGCTCAGGAGGGTTTTCCTGAAGCCCAGGAGTGTTTTTCCAGAAAAAGAAAAACACGTGGAATCACCCCATCTGTCCTCTGGATGGCTGCTTGGAGCCAGAAGATCGCAAACAGCGTTTCGCATTTGACTGGTAAGAGGCGGGGACATCACCATTTTCCAAGCCGCACTGTAGCCTTAAAGGGACACTAAGGCCAGCCACCCCATTTCTAAATCACCCAATTTATATATTTTTTTAAGTACGTCTACCCTAAGAGAGGCTTTCTACACCAAGGAGAAGCCGGTTCTCTTGGTGCTTATCATTATTTTGGGGATTACTTTTTTAAAAAATTCTTTTTAAGTTTTGCACCTTGTTTTCCTTCCAAATATTAAGGAGGATTGAGAGTAAATAATTGTCTCCCTGTTGTTATTTCTGTACCAAATTTGAAGATATTAGCATTTTCCTACATGTCGAATCGGCTGATTTGACCCTTCAGCTTTCTGCTTCTACTTTCCCTGGGGAACTGCCTGCATATCTCGCTTTCACTTGTGTAAACACATTCTGGAAGTCTTTTATATCTTCGACTTTTGCTGGTTAAGCTCCTAGGGGGGACCATAATCTACTGCGTGAGACATGGAGGATTTTAAACAGATTTTCTCTGACTTCCACTAAGATTTTAAACAGATTCTTTCTGATTCCTACCAAGTTTTTATGCAAGGCATTCAGGATATTGTGGAAAATAGGTCTAAAATGTGTCATCTGGTCAGGGATGTCATGGATGAAACTGAGGATTCTAACAGTGACAGAAATGTCTCCTCTAACAGTGAGATCGAGATTTCTGTTGAAATGCTGGATAAAGATCAGGTAATCGAGTTGGAGAAATTTAAGGGAAAGAGCGAGTTGCAAGCCACAAGTGAAACTGATTCTCTGGTAGAATACCGTGAAAAAGAAGGGTTTATTTGGTATGGGAGGTTTCCTGAAGAGAAGTCAGGGTTTTTGAGGGGGGCAGTTAGGCTGTTCGATCTTTATAAGAAAAAAACTCTATGTACATTGTGGGGATATGTAAATGCTCTGGTTTATTTTGAAGTGGGATAAGGGTTTAAAAATATTTATCTGGATTGCTTTTAAGGTTTGGCTGATTTCATTTATCTTTAATGATTTCGATTAAGATTAATACGGTATAAAAACTGTCTACTTGGAGGGTTTTGGGTTTATCAAGATTAAGATCATTAAAATTGTTGTAAAATCAAACTAAAAAGCACATAAATTGTCTGCCATTATACTTAGTAATACTATAATGGCAGACAATTTATGTGCTTTTTAGTTTGGTTTTTATTATAGTAGACAGAAATGTATAGAATAGTAGTGGGAAGGGAATAATTAAACAGATGTTACCTTTGGGGAGGGGAAAGTTGTTTAGGAGGTTTATATGAATTTTTCTTCTTTTTTCTTGTAATGTAAGGGGAGGGAAAAACTGTACTTAGTGATTTTTATAGTGTGCAAATGTGGAATGATTTATAGAAGTAATGTGGTTTTGGTTTAATATAGAGTAAGGGATTGACTATGGAAAATTTTTGTATATCCTTGCTGTTAAAAGTCAGAAGTCACACTTCTTTGTAACTTTGAAAAAAATTGTTTTCACGCCTTTTTAGTTTTCTTTTCTTTGTAGTTTTTTTTCCATAGCTTTTATCTTTGCTTGAAAATTAATAAAATTCTTATTTAAAAAAGTCTTCTTTTCATAATAGAATATGGAAATCATGGCAACTTTGGATCAATTCCAATACCAATAACCCAAATGATCCACATTTTAAAAATTCAGAATGGCTTGCAAAGCCCTTCTTTACAAACTTTAAATACTGGAAACTGCAACTCCTTTTTTTTGCTTTCATCATCTCTGCAGGAAGTGAGAACTGGCAAATATAGCTCATCCGTCTAAATTAAGTTTGCCACCATTTACTAAATACAGCACTAACTGACAAATGTGAGAACTCTTGAGTTTTGCACTGGGAATCTTAACATGTTATTTACTGAATCAATTACATTCACAGTGTGAAAGCTGCTTTTCTTTTCTTCCTCATAGCATTGCTGCCTCTAATATAGGGGTTGGGAAAGAAGAGAAAAAAGGAATATATAAAATCACTAATGGTCAATTGCAAGTCATATATGACTGAAAGAACGGTACTGCCCAATAAGTATATTTCTTACAACTGAGGTTCTAATACTTGTCATTTTAATTTAATGAGCTAAGCTGATCTTTCAAAAAACCTGGCTTTTTGTTATATGCAAACATAGACAATGGAACTTAACCGATCTCTGTACTGAAAGGAAAACCTTATATATTTTCTTCCAGAGGTAATTATGGGCTTCCCTCCCTTCGATCCCAAGTTACACTCCCTAAAGACTTCACATAAAATGAATATAGACTGAGGAAAACTGTATTCCATATTAGTTTCAATATATCTGCTGCATCATGTGACTTTGCTCTGACTCTTAAAGATTGCACCAGGCATGTCCAGTGTATCTATGCACTTCTGACTGAAAATACTTTTGACCTCTCATCTGTCTTATTTTGTTTACGCCAATATGATTACAGAAAGGGATGAAAAAGAAAACAACTGAAAGGAAAAGGTGAACCATCTGCAAGTAAGATGAATGTCAAGTAACCACTGAAATAAAGTTTCTGAGTGTATTTGGGAGCATCCACAGAATAAGCTTGACCAAAGTGGGTAAAAAAAAATTATCAAAAGTAATAAAAAGAAATACAAGAAGAAGAGCTGATGTAGCGTCAATTTATCTCATGATGTTGCCCAACTCTATCTACACAACCTTATTTCCAGTTCTGACAATTATCCAAAGAACCCCAAAATATGCCAGGACCACTTGTTTTCATTATTCAAATATACTGTGCCAAGAGTTTTCAATTTTTCTTATAATTTTATAATTTGCATATTCATATTTGAGCATGTGTTATGTTTGGTGAATACATACCAAATCTTATAATTAGATTCTGGGAAGATATCATGACAAAACAACTTTATGCCAGCAACAATAACTAGTAACAATATCCTTTGTACAGGACATACATGAATTTGGAGTAAGCTTTTTAAAATCAGCAGCAGCAGCATCCTACAGCCAAATTTACCGCTAGCTAAATATCTCAGGAATAATTTATGAATTAAAAAGAGCTCAGCTTAGTTGAAAATGAGGCACTTATATGAATAACTCTGCTTCAAGCACTCACCCAAATTCTGCCTGAATGAAAACGTCAAATAAATAAAATGTAGGCAGTTGTTTACCTATTATATTAATCTAAATAAATACACATATGGGAATCTCTTCTGAACCAATCTACTTGTTTCAACAGTTTTTAGTATAAAGCAACTAATATATCCTAATAAAATAAAATATTGACCAGTGTTTTAGAAAAAGGTCATAAAAGTACATAACAGAGGAAAGCACACTAGATGTCAAGAACCTGGAAGTTAAATTTAAAAAATAAAGCACTTACCTTTTTGACCCCTTGATTTAAAAAGGATTGTGCAAAAATTTCCAGAAAGCAATTCAGCAGTCCAGTGCCTTTTACTGTTATATTTCCCTTCTGAACAAACTCTGTCCTACAAAATGAAAAAGTAACTGAATTGGACCATTGACTGCAATGGACAGAAAAGAATAGAGAAAATAATACACTGACACAGGTACTGTGGGACAAGAATGAAATTTGACATAACATTGCAAAGACATACATAAGGAGCTTATGACACTGTGACATCATGAGTTTGCACTGTTTGCAAACTGTGACACCATGATGCAAGTTTTGTCATTGTGCACAAACTACTAAATTCTACAGAAGACATGTCATGTTTCCTCAGACACATTTAACACCAATCAGTAAGTATTCCTTTAAATTCTCCCAATTAGTTGAAGCAAACCAACACAAGAAGATCATGAAGACACGTGGCAGGAACATATCATCATCTTCTAAAATGCAAAAGTTAACACTCAGCTAATAAAATCTGTCTGAGAATGATTATTGGACTAACACTTCCACTTATCTGATCTCGTATTACAAACTTCCGGTGTAAGAAAGTGGAAATGCTTTCTAAAAATGTCACAAGGTTACAAATAGGTCCTGCATTCACCTCCACCGGGCCTACGGGAGGAAGGAGAGTTAATGTGGTGTGGACCAGAATGGGGTTACTTGGCTGTCAATGAACCACCAAGTGTTAAATTTAATGCAAAACAGACCCAATCATATGAAGCTTAAACCCAGACAATTGTATTACAGATACACACAAAACCTAGAAATTGCCTCATTTTGCTTATCTAGTTGTGGTGAAGGGAAAAACACCAGCCTCCATTTGAGTAAACCACAGCAGCAGAGTATGAGCGTATAAAGGTCACTCTGTTGAAGGAGCAGGTGTGGAGGTTGCAGAAGAAGGCTGAGGGAGATGGCAGATACCAACAAAGAGGAACATGAAGAGAAAGCACTTGCTGGATTATCCTCATCAGGCCTATACCAAAAAAACAAACCAAATCCACCTGATTGGTCATGGCAGCCAAGTCTCTTGCGCTGCTATATGCCTGGCCAATGGGAAAAAGGCTACTGATGTCATGAAACCTTGCCAATCTCTATTCACAAGAGCTCATAGAATAATCAGCACTTCTTGGAGAAATCAGTGGAAATTTTGTTTCCCAAAATAGAGGATTTGAGCCAAGTTTTTGTGATTGTGGGCTGTGAATGGGTACACATGTTCTAGAAATAAGACAATGACTTTTGTTTGAAAGTAAAATATAAAACTCCCTTTAAAAACCCAGACAATCTGTTTAATGGAATTATATCACGAAGATAAAAAAGGTAACAAAGAATCTTTCCAGCTTCCATTTTGTAATAGAAGTCTTCATATGGCCTCTGTTGGATTTACCTACATCTTTAATTTTTATTTATTTATTTTTATTTATTTATCAAATTTGTCACCGCTCATCTCCTCCAACCGGAGGGACTCTGGGCGGTTTACAACACAGAATAGATACACAATAAAAACTCAAATAAAAACACAGTAAAATTCCAATAAAATCCCATTAAAAACCAAAACAATTTCTTTACTACCCCAGCTCATAAAATCCAGATGGCTATGATCTGTTCAACCATCATGTAGAAGGGGCACTTCAAGGCACCAGCCAACCCCAAGTATGTTGATTCTCCTCCCTGCCCCAAGCCCGGTGGCAGAGCCAGGTCTTCAACTTCCTCCGGAAGGCTAAAAGCAGTGGGGCTAATCTTACCTCCGGGGGCAAGATGTTCCAAAGGGCGGGTGCTACTGCCGAGAAGGGCCGCCTCCTGGACCCTGCCAGATAGTAATTCTCTTATTGACAGGGCCCGCAGCATGCCCTCTCTGCATGAGCGGGTGGGATGGGCTGATGATACGGGGAAGAGGCAGTCCCTCAGGTAACCTGGTTCCATGCCATGTAGGGCTTTAAAGGTGATAACCAACACCTTGAATTGGACCCGGAAGCAAACTGGTATCCAATGCAGCTCATGTAGCAAAGGTGTTATGTGCGCCCTTCTAGGGGTGCCAAAAATAGCCCGCGCAGCCGCATTCTGCTGAAGCTTCCAGATACTCTTCAAGGGTAGCCCCATGTAGAGCGCATTGCAGTAGTCTATACGGGAGATAACAAGGGCATGAGTGACCATCCGAAGGGCTTCCTGATCCAGGAAAGGGCCCAACTGGTGCACAACACGAAGCTGTGCAAAGGCCCTTCCGGCCACGGCTGCCACCTGCTCTTCCAGCAGGAGCCGTGAGTCCATGAGGACCCCCAGGTTACGCACCGGGTCTGTCTGGGGCAGTGCAACCCCATCCAGAACTAAAGATGACAAAGTCCCGATATGGAGAAACCCTTAACCCACAGCCACTCCGTCTTACCAGGGTTCAGCTGAAGCCTGTTGTTCCCCATCCAGTCTCCTACAGCCCTCAGGCACCGAGAGAGGGCATTCACAGCATCACTTACCTCACCCAGGATGGAGATATACAAATGAGTATCATCGGCATACTGATGATACCTCATCCCGTGGTGACGGATGATCTCGCCCAGCAGTTTCATGTAGATGTTAAATAGGAGAGGAGAGAGAACCGAGCCCTGCGGCACCCCACAAAGGAGAGGTCGAGGGTCGGATCTCTCCCCCCTTACCACCACCGACTGGGACCGGCCCTGGAGGAAGGAGGTGAACCAGCGCAAAACTACGCCGCCCACCCTCAACTCCCTGAGCCGACCCAAAAGGATACCATGGTCGATGGTATCGAAAGCCGCTGAGAGGTCAAGAAGAGCCAGGATGGATGCACTACCCCCATCCCGCTCCCTCCAGAGATCATCCATAAGTGCGACCAATGCCGTTTCTGTCCCATATCCTGGCCTGAAACCTGACTGAAAGGGTCTAGATAATCTGTTTCCTCCAGAATCCTCTGGAGTTGTAATGCCACCACTTTCTCAACCACTTTCCCCAAAAAGGGGAGGTGGGAGACTGGACGAAAATTATCCAGTACAGTAGGGTCCAACAATGGTTTCTTGAGGAGGGGTTGTACCAGTGCCTCCTTAAAGGCAGCTGGAAACACCCCCTCCCTCAAGGATGTATTAACCATCGCCTGGACCCAACCACATGTCACCTCCCAAGCTGCTTTCACCAGCCAGGAGGGACATGGATCTAATTGGCAAGTGGTGGCATTTACTGTCTGGAGGATCCTGTCCACTTCCTCGGGTCCAACAGGATCAAACTGTTCCCAGATAACATGGTAAGTACGATCCCTTGGTATCTCCACAGACCCTGCCTCACGCTTGGAGTCTAGCGTAGAGCGGATCCGAGCGATTTTGTCTTGCAGATGCTCCAAGAACTCCTCTGCACGGCCCTGCAGATGGGTCACTGCACCCACCTTCCCCAAAAGGGATTGAGTGATTTTAAATAGGGCCGTTGGGCAGCATTCTGCAGACGCAAGAGAGAAGTATTGACGGTTCACCACTTTTATTGCCACCAGATAAGCCTTTATAGCAGCTCTAACCAGTGTTCGGTTGGATTCGGTCTTTGTCTTCCTCCAGCAGCGCTCTAGACATCTCTTAGTCCTCTTCAAAACCCTCAGCTCCTCCATAAACCACGGGGAGCATCGAGTGTGATGAGGCAAGAGAGGTTGCACAGCTGCAATACTGTCCAAGGCCCCAGCTGCCTCCCTATTCCAGGTGGCAGCCAGGGCCTCCGCTGGACCGTGCAGCAGATCCCTGGGTATAACCCCCAGCTCCCTCTGAAACCATACTGGGTCCATCAGTCGCTGGGGGCGGACCAATCGAATGGGTCCTGCCTCCCTGCGGAGGGGGGTGGCGTAAGAGAATCTCAAGGCCACCAGGGCATGATCTGACCATGACAATGGGGATAGCTGTAACTCTCCCCTCAGGTCACATTGCCACTGCTCCGACAAGAAAACTAAATCCGGGGTGAGGCCACTGTATTGAGTTGGGTCGCGAATAATCTTAGTCAGGCCCATGGCTGCCATGGTAGCCATGAATTCCCGAGCTGCCTCAGAGGCCCACCCCAGGGAAGGCAGGTTGAAGTCCCGCAGAACCATAAGCCTGGGGAACTCCACTGCCAACCCTGAGATGGCCTCCAGCAGCTCAGGCAGGGAGGTTGCCATGCAGCAGGGAGGCTGGTACAGCAGCAACACTCCCAATTGCTCTCGTGCACCCAACTTGAAAAACAGGGTCTCACAACCAGCCACTTGTGGGGCAGGGCCCCTGAAGGCCACCAGAGACTCCCGGATGACAACTGCCACCCCTCCCCCCTGCCCTGGAATCTCGGCTGGTGCCATACCGTAAACCCAGTATGGTTTATAATTAAATTTAATAATTAAAGAGTTTTTCTCCATCTATAATCATCATCCCAATTACCACATATTCCAGTGCTCTCAGTTAAAGAGCTGAGGTGAACAAGAGAATATGCCTAGATGTTATGCTCACTACCCAGATTTGAAATTGATGGTCAAGAACTAACTATGGAAACTTGAAGAATATAGGTCATCAATACTAAGTCATCCTAGTGAGCATCCTAAACCAAGCCAAATCCAAAAACGCCAGAGAATTCCTGGAAGCCTGGCACTCAGACAAAGCAGCCATCAACAGACACATAGAGGTAAACAACATTTACATACCATTCAAAAGAGACAATAGAAAAGAGAGCACCAAGGACTCCACAGTTCAGCCATGAGCTACAAATATTCGCTTTGACTGGTCATCCTAGTAAATTCATCAACATTTTAAATTAAGAGTGTTTGTGTGGGCACCTTCAGGTCAGTGCTGGCTCCTGGCAACTGCCTGGACAAGTCCCTGCAGTTTTCTTGGCAAGATTTCAGAAGTGCTTTGCCACTGCCTGCTTCCTATGGCTGAGAGTAACTGGCCTAAGATCACTCAGCTTCGTGCCTAAGGCAGGACTAGAAAAACTCACTAACAAAGGATCACCCACCCCACTTGCTAGTGATAAAACGAATGAATCAAATAGGTGAATAGAAAAACACATTAGGCCTAATATATTTTGGTAATGGCCCATGGTTGTCATGGTCACTATGAATTCCAAAACAATGTGTTAAACTGTTCTTGGGATAAATACAAAAAACAATGAGGACAAAGCTTAGAAAATATTAAAACCATCCCAATGACCCGTGGAAACAATAGGAAACAGAATGGTTGCCAAATCAAAAAATGTCTATGAGATAGATGCATCCAATAAATTGTATTATAGAACTATATCCTTTTCTGCTATGGCATTTCCACCTTTCTCCCCATCTCTCCAAGGTCACATATCATATACCATAAAAATGTTTTTTCTGCTGTGGTTTTATATCTAGTTCATTAGAGTTTCACCCCTTCCTTATGTCACTAAAAATATATCTGCATGATGCAAATATATAAGTACGATATTGTTTTAGAATGAATATGTAAATAACATACTACACTTTAAACATGATTAGTGATCATTAATCTTGAGATCATTTGCTCTAATTCAGCCCTAAAAGCAGTGGTGTATATAATATGGGTTGCAATATGTCTGCTGTAGCATATGACAGCACTGTCATTTCTAATGGCATTTAATAATCATGGCTGGAGAGTCCAAGTATATGTGTGTGAGCCAGAGAAAGTGAAAATAACTGCAGAAAGTTATTTCCATCTTTTTCACCTGTAACAGTAATTATCACTTTGAAAGTTGACAATATAACCTCTGTTTAGCATGGCAGAAGAAAGAACTAGAATAGGTTTGCTGGTACAGCTATGATATCCATACAGAAAAAGAAAATTATCCAGTTTTGCCATTCCTTTACTCACCTAATCGAGACACAACAAGGCTGCAATCCACTGCTTATCTTCCTCAGAAGAAATTCCACTGACCATTGTTCATTTGACTTTTAAACAAGCTTATATCAGTAATTATGAAAAACAGGTCTAGATAGTGAGCATCTGTTGATATATCATCAACTTGAGTTTGATCAAGGAGTTGAACCCAACTTGACGGCATCTAACTATCTGCGCTACTTATTGTTAAATTTTAAACTAGACTGTTAAGCATTAAGTGGGAAGGGAAGGGGAGGACTGGCTTCACTTTGGCAGATTACTAAGCAACAGACTGCTTTAGATATTTGATATAGTGACATAACCATAATTATGAACCAGCATCAGAAAGCAAAGCATGTAGATGGTAGAGACTCAAATTAAAGTTATTTTGAGCCATGAATTCTATAAGACATATGGGAAATATGCATTCATGCATGGAGAAGGGAGGTATGCAAATCATTGTGTTTTTTCTCCCAGTAATTGCTTTATTGCATTATAAGATGCAAGTAATATATTATTAAATACAGATCCTTGCCAAAAAAATTGCAGGGACTTGTCCAGATAGTCTCCAAGAACTGGACATGATTGAACAGATAAAAAAAAATACAGATATTAGCTGGGTACAGTGGTCTTTATGCAATATAAAATAGAAATTGTTAACATTATGATGGTTTAGATAAGCTAAACCTTTAAGGAGAAAAAAGGTTACATCAATGTTCAATATAATTTCTAAAATGTTAATAAACAAAGTTGCTTCAATTGTACAATTAAAACTAAGAATGGCATTGATAGACAATTGCAAAATGCATTAAATTATTTTATAATATAAAAAGGTTTCTATCATTGGGCTTAATACTTAATACTAAGGTGGCCACTGTATTGTTGTTATTGTTTGTAAATGTTTTTTAAAAGGACAAAACAAAAAGAAAAAAAGCAGCAGCTTGGAAAAACAGATATTTGATTTCTAACTTCCCCCTTCTTTATACTCTGACAAATTTGTAGTATTTATAAAAATTCAGACCCCCTTACAAACTATACCATTATTGTTTCTCAGCCCCACATCCCATTAACAAATTAAACTAGGGACAATTCACAATTTCATTGCATCACATGGATATGCCTTTGAACTCAAAGCTGTGCTTAATATACTACAGAAAGCTGCAGAAGGTACCTAGAGACAAATATTTGCATCGTAATAAGCACTCTAAATGACAATGCAAAGATTTCTGGAGCTCACTTCTCATCCTTGACATTGTTTCCCTGAAGCTCCAAAACTTGGCAGTCACTTTGGTTACTTGTATAGCTGGTGTAGTTCCAAGCCACAGACTGAACACAGGCTGGAACAGACAATGGAATTGCTGGTCTGTTGTCTTAAGTAAACCATTTATCCCAGGCACAGCCAAGTCTCACCTTTTGTGCTGCTTACCCTTCACACATGCTCTTATTGCACATCTCTCTGCATTGTTTTTAATTTAATAGTGAAATACAGAAATCTATAGCACCAACATGAGAAAAAAAATTATTCCATGGAAAAAAGAAAGCCTAGATATATAGTAGTAAATAAAATGAGCTAAACGTGACAAAAAAAGAAAACCAATTAACTGGAGGGGGGAGGAGAGAAAGATACATATAATTAATTCCTTAAGCTTATCACCAAATCTAGACCATACAGAAACATATTGCTTCATCCTCATTTCATCTTCATTTTTAGAACAGAGACTTTTCAAAATCCTGGATCTATTCCTTAAAATCAGGGGTGTAAATTTCTTTCCAGTTATGCAAAATTATTCTGTTTGCTAGTTCAACATCACATTAAGATTCTTAATTATAGGAGAGTACGGAATTGTACTCATATTTGTAATAATTTAAAATCAAAACCAGATCATATGGGTTAAAGAACCTTCACATATCTTAACACACGCATAAAAAAGTCTAATGTCTACCCTTTTTAAACTTTCTTCGAATGGTCCAGTAAATATGAAATAATGTCTTCTGGTGAAATATTTTCTGATGAATAATTTTTATTTTTAAACCATAAAACCTGGACCCACCGATTTTCCAAGTCTGGACATTCCAATTCTTCATTTCACAATTCAGATATATAATTAATACTAAGTTTCATTTAACTTTCTAATTCCTTATAACATTGAATTGTTGGTTCCTGTTCAAGCATTGCAACTCTCAAGGATTCTAAAATTGCAGGTTCTTAAGAGGCTGCTAGAGCATCCAAGCAATACTGTTTAATTAATACATGTTTCAGGATGGATGGATGGATGATCTTGCCAAGCAAGTATTATAGGTAAGTCATTTTCAACACATAATCTCTAAAAGTCTTTAAGACAACTGCTAGAAATAACAGATTTAAAGTCTTGAACCCTTGTTAGCCCAATCATTCCAATAAAAGATCATCCCCATTATTTTCAGATGATGTTATTCCACAACATCAATTTCTCATGTGATTTGGGATGAAAAAGTAACCGCTTACCTATTAATAATCAAATATGCCTGCAGCTTTCAAGCCTTCTGTACCTGAAAAAGCTCAAAGATCTGTGTGCACCATTTGATGACATGAAAAGAAAATAGGATTGCATTTTAGAGTAAGTTATGCTCAATATATAAAGCTTCATTGTTCACCAAATTTTTGAATGTTCTACCAACACAAATGAAATTAGTTAACATTTTTAGCTTTCAGAGCTATACCAATAGCAAACCAAATTATATTCCTTAGCGCCCTTTTGTTCTATTAGCAAGCAGAAATTATCTGAACTTAGAAGGCTTTAGAGCTGCAACATTCAGTTTGGCCTTTTAAACCCAAACGTCCCTCCTGGGGATTGGAATAGGATGTCTAGAAGTCCTTCTTCCCAAGATCAAGGATCAAAGACTAATTTTCTATATATTTCTACATGGGAAGTTCTGAGAAGCAGACAGCAAACTAACTTAAGTCTTTTTGCCTTCTCGTTTTCTATGACTATTGAAAAAGATCTTTTGCAATGCACACGGGGGCAAAGAACAAAGCTTCAGCAAGCTGTAATTTCAATGGGAACAAATGGTTCTGCTGTTAATTTCAAAGGGCGTTTTTCAGATATTGTCAAAAGTAATCCCAGCATACTTTAAAAGCCAGGTAAGTGAAAAAAATTCATAGTGCTATAACCCTTTTCAAGGTATAATGGTCCTAATTCAGCGTTGACATTGTAAGAACTTTCTTGGGTAGCCGGCTCAGATCGACTCAGCCTTCCATCCTTCCGAGGTCAGTAAAATGAGTACCCAGCTTGCTGGGGAAGGTGACTGGAGAAGGCAAAGGCAAACCACCCCACACTATAGTTTGCCAAGAAAAGTTGCGAAAGCAGCGTCCCCCCAAAGGGTCAGACATGACTCGGTGCTTGCACAGGGGACCTTTCACCTTTCACAAATATTGATTCTGGATGTTTTCATGCTATTTTTTTTTCCCTAGAACAACTCAAATAGGATACTAGTAAAGGATTTCTAATTAACAAGGCTGTCTTTAATATTTGGATGAGTGTCAGATGAGTGTCCCACCCCCTTGCTGTCAGCCATCTTATACTATTCAGCTCACTCAGTATTCAGCCTATCTTTTCTAATGAAGTAGTTTCTGTGAACTTATCACCTAGGTTACTTATCAATACTGCCATCCAATTCTTTCATGTTTTATTTACTGGCAAGGGCTTCTTCCATTGCTGGAATTTATCTATAAGAGCAGAAGTTACTTAAGATGAATGGAAACACTTGGAAAAAGCTATCTAGCCATAGCAAAGAACATTCACTAGCCATGGAGGTCTCTCTCCCAATAAGTCTTATTTATTGTAGAAAACAACGTAAAGGTACTTTTCAAAGAATTTTAAAGGAATTTTTTTAAAATTAAGGAATGGCCCAGTGAAGACTAAGCATGGTCAGTTGTAAACTGAATATTCAGGGTTAGCTGAAAAGAAAAAAAATGAAATTCAGAGAAGACAGAATGTATTGTCCTCCATAGAGAAAGTATGTATACATAAAGAAAAGCAGGAATTCAGGATCTGTGAGCCTCCTGAAGGCACCTGCTCGGCTACTGTGTAATATAAAATTTTAGACCAGATGAGTTGTTGATCTGATCAGAGGGCACTTCCTTTGTTGTTATTGCCAATATAAACTAAAGAGAAGAGCCACTACATTTGGCTGTAAGTGCTTTATAAGGTTAACAGATGAGAGGACAAAGTTGCCACTTAAATTTTTATTTGCAAATTGCAAGGTAATATTGATGGATCATTCAATGTTTCTTCTGAATCAACAGCAATAGTAGATTATTCATTTACTCCCCAGCCACAGTGTATGAACTGTGCTTTAGCCAATGGGGTTTATCAGCAGGAAGAAAACTAGTTACTTAGTGGCTGGGAAGCTCCAAAGCAAAGAAAATAATGCACTGAACTGTGAAGAAAGGGTAGCCCCCAGATATGAAAGAGCAAGCTGTAGGTCAGCTAGTGTTTCATGCAAGGTAATTTTTCCTGAGGTCCATCAGCAGTCATGTTACATCAGCTAGCTTTTGTTGCCCATTCTGCCCAAGTCCTTTGATAATACTTTATATTCTCTTTTCCAAATTATATCCTGAGACTACATCAGAGTTTATACCAGCCTTTCTCAACCTTTTGACCCTGAAGGACCCCTTGAAATATTTTTCAGGCCTCAGGGAACCCCTGCACATTCAGGCTCAAATATAGGGCAGAAGTTACAAAATTATTTTGTTTCATGTGTAGGCCTGTATACATGCATTAACAATGTTCTTAAACTAAAAATAAAGAATGAAACTTACTTCTTTAATGTGAAGTTGCCCGAATTTGAAATAATTTTTTAAATAAACCGCAATCTCCCAGGGAACCCCTAGTGACCTCTTGCAGAACCCTAGGGTTCCACGGAACCCTGGTTGAGAAACCCTGAAGTATACAGTATCCTTAGAAATCTTTTTTATCCTGAGGAACCATTGATTCTATTTATGAAACCTATAGAAACATTTCTCCTTGACTGATCCTGCAAGTCCAGCTGGCACTTGAAGACAGTCTTCTATTGAAATGAAATTTCAGGATCACTGCCAGTTTCATTTTGAAGGACTGATATTGCATCTCATTTTGTGCTCTTTTTAAGCCCTGATGATTAATGTTAGAGTCTAATAGGAATTAGAATATAAATATGTTTTAGTAGGTAACAATTCAAAGATAACAAGCTGATGTGCTTCACCATTTCAAATATGTTAACCCAGGATGAAAACCATAACCTTTGTGGAAGCCTGAATGTCCCTCTTGCTTCAGAATGAGAAGGTCACCAAAATTTTGCTGTTTTTCATCCTCTATAGCTCTGGTCTTCAAAAGTGAGCCACAAAAACTAATGTACATGAAATAATGAGGGTTGCTTTCTTTTCACAGTCAAGCTGTAAGACTGAAGTCAAAAGCATGTCCTTCTCAACCAACAGTTATCTACGCAATTAATTCTTAACCAACTGGCTAAAAATATCCCTGCACACACCCTTCCACAGAATGGATTTGAACCATAGGAAAATGGGTCCCAGTCCAAATGAATGAAGGGGCACCTTTTTTGTGTGTCCATGTGTTACAACTAAGTGACTAATATTTGCTGTACAGTCTAATTATCTACTAAATGCATTCCTTGAAGGAAATTGAGCTTATATAAAAATAGCTGTGAAAAAAAAATCCCATATATCTTTGTACTTCAAACAATGTTAACTTTTGCATAACACATTAACTTTGGGTCAGCTATTATTTCATTTCATTTTTATTTCATGGGGCTATCTAAAAAAGATTTATTGCAGTGAGCCAGTAGTTTACATTATAACATTTGAGACAATCTTTAAACTCCACCATATTCTTCTTTTATGCTACAATTGTCTGGATGCTATTCCTGTTCTTATCAGTGGTTCATTACATTTGCTTATTTTTCCAGAACTAGAATACAGCTCAAAAATAAAACCAAGTTGGCCTTCGTGTGAAGAAATCTTTACTCTGAAAGTGTAACCAGATTTTAGAAAGTACACCTTACAGAATACAGCTTATTTTTGTTTTGTAATTTTTTTTATCAGATTTCTATGAAAAAAAATGTACTTCCAACATAACTTTTGCATAAGCCAGCTTCATTTTGCTACATTTATTATACAGATGTTCAGCTCTGTATTTTATGTTCAATTCTTTTGAATAGATTTTTTAAATGTAAAAGTGGTGAACTATTTTAAAAAAATTTGGAAGTTGAAGATTCATGCAATATGCCAAACAAAAATACTAGCAGTGATGGGTTGTCTTTCTTTTACTGAGGGATGTGGTATTTTCTATTTCATTTTAACAAAAGAACCCCAAACATTTGATTAGTCTATTGTCACAAACTAGCCCAAATATTACCATCAATAGAGGAGGTCTTCTTCAGGAATTGCTTATTCATATAAATGCATTTGCTAGGCCTGTGCAATAAACTTTTCTCTTGTATTCTTCCCAAAATATAAAATATATAGTATTTATAATAGAATTACAAACAGTCTCACTATTTAGAAAAGTGTTGATGGGACTTTCAAGCAGGCATTTTACCAGGACAATGCTCTTCTCCTCCCAAGGCTCCTTAGGATTAGAGGCTTCAAGAAATTATCTACTGCCCTCTGGGCAATGCAACCAATGGACTGGAAGTGAGAGCAGAGAGGGATTTGAATCTTGCCTTCTGGTCCCAGCTGCAATTTTAATACACACATAACTTACAACACATACTCACTTTTTTTCTTCTTTGCAAACAATGGGAAGTAATTCTGTTAGATCAGCTGCAGGGCTGGTGTAAGTTTTCTCTCCGGCTGAAGTGTTGTGAAGGATTGGATCTTTCAGATCCTGCACTATCTTCCCCACTTTTCCCTCTCCTAATGTTGGAGTTCTGATGGTTTGCAAAAATTGAAAAAAGGGACTTGATGTTTCATTTCCCCCTTCAAGGTGGGATCTTTTTCTCTGAACTTAGGTTGATTAGCCCCTCCTGTATAATAGTCCTGGAATGCCAAGGGCCATAAGATTACAGTTTGTATTATTTCCAGGACCATACTGTTGTTTAATGTGTTTAATGTGATGTTACTGTTGGTTTTATGTTTTTTTCTGCCACTGTTGTCTCTTTTTAATTTGTAATAAATCTTTCCAAAAAACATTTAGCATGAAAAGTGGCACAAAAATATTACAACCAATAAATAATGACAGCAATATAAAGAATATAAAAGGAAGGCTTTAGCGACAACCAAGTACCAGAAAGGATATTTTTCCACTGTCCCCTATAACTTTCATACAGCTGCATGACATCCTATCTGTCAATTTTTAATGGAGCACAACAGCTCAACTGAAAGCTGTTTGAAACAAAAAGAACATTTTAAAGTCTTAGAAAGGCCCCAAATCAATACTTTCAATGAATCTCTGTATCAACATGCATATGGCAAGCAGCCCCTGGCTTGGTGGCTCACAAATTGTGCAGACTTACCGTATCACCAAGAACTATCATGGCTGCCCAAGGCAAAACCTTCAGTTCTTCCTACTGAAGGTGGTACATGAAAATCCATACACCTCTTTGCAATAAATGAATCTACTACGCCTTACCAATTTGGATTTTCAGAGCTTTCTCTGAAGACTGATTCTTCGTTCAGGCTGGCATACTCTGTCCATGTAAGACAATGAGTTTTCATAGACATAATTCTTTCTTGCATATTAAGCCATGACTCCTCTTCTAAGTAGACTTCTGACACTTTCAGGATACTAATCTGTCAGATGCAATATTTACAGGGTTCAGTAAATGGCGTTTGAAAAAAAAGACTAGTTTAGGTATATTCAGTAAATGTTTTAATCCTTTTAAAATGATTAATAGTTATATTAAGGCTAATATCCATCAGTAACATGTAACCATTGACATTAACACATGAATTAACTTTAGCAGTTGATGATCAAATCATGCAAGCTTTTAATGGTTATTTTCACCACTTAGTACTGTGTTAAATGTTGCCTACTGCAACATTTTAAAGCAAAGCATCAACTTAACGTGTGTCATTTTGTTTGCCTTTTAAGTCCGGTTTAACATAACAGATCCAAATGAAAGCATCCACCGTTTGCATACAAGACATAATCACTCAAAACATTTGGGTTCATTTTTCATTCTTTTTGGTACCTGTAAATTTTATGTTTTCCCATCTAGATGAGGCGTGGAAAGGGTAAAAAAAATGTGGTAAAATGAATTATTATATTTTCAATAAGTAAGATTTAAAAAGCACCTTACAAAGTGTTATGATACATAGCAGAACATATATAATAAATATTGTAATTTAATTTGAGAGTTGAAGATATACGAAGCTTAAATGAAAGAATCACTATCCAATTTTGATTCTAGAACAAGATTTCCTATATTGTAAAAATGTTGTTTTGATAGTTTTACAAATCCTCGTTTTGAGATAAGGACTTTGAACATTAGCTATCTCATCACTAAGACACAAAGTGGGATTTTAAATTTTAAATGCTGTCATCCATAACTCAGAAAAATTAAACTAACAAGCTTGGACAAAAGCATAGTTTGCCTGTATTGCCTTAAAATATAATGAATTTCAATGGATTGAATTTAGTTACCTTTCTTAAAATCTGTGGAATTACATTTTGGCATGTCGCAATCCTTTTCCGGTAGATGACTCCTGTATACAAGTCTGATAATAAAAGAACAAGTTTTCAGAGTAACAAAGAAAATCAAACAACGGAGCCATAAAAATCAGCAGGAAGGCTTGGAAGCCATAAATGGATTTTGCTAATGTTCTCTGTTTTAACACTCAAAGCACACTGAAGCATGTTAATCCAGGAAGGATTTTATGCCAACATCCCTGCCTACCAGTCCTGAAACGACTCATTTAAATCTACCAAGTTATTGGCACCTATGATGGTGATAACAAAGCATAAAATACAATGCTAAATTCAACCTTTTCAGAACTTTCTGCAACTGCCCTGAAATCACAGTAAATTTTGGCAAACAGCAACCAGGGAGTTAATTTCTGAGGCACTTATATTGCTAACTACAAGCTTCAAGTATCTTCACTGGTCAGCACTTCAGAGCAAAAGGAGCTCATTCTGCTCACTCTGCATTCTGAAGTACATGCTAAGAGCATAAACTACCTCTCTGCCACCCAGCAATGCCAATGTTGGAAGTCTAAAGCAATTCTCTTAGACAACAAACATTTATTTTTGCCCTGAATTGAACCAGTGGCAAGAATAAAACTCCTTTCTGAAAATTAAAGTACAGCCCCCTTCTCAAATTATAGGTCTTGAGCTACAATACAAATGTGATTGGCTTCTAAAATCAATCTACATTTTAATATTTAATTATTCCCAATTAAATCCAGAAGCTTCAGGAAGATGTTAATTGATAATCTGGGTGGGCAAATAGCTTGGAGCAAGGCCATTATTTGCTCTTAGGAAAAGGCAAATCTCTCTCAAACCTTATCTGAATTTTTCTTCCCTGGGAGCAGCATTCTGCAGTAAGTTTTAAATAAACATAGTGGCACTGTATATGGATTTCTCATTTGACACATTTACAGGGAGTCATACGCTGATATTTCCCAAGGAAAAAAGTAAATTAAAAATTGCATGCAATGGAAAATACAAAATTTGAGTATTTTGAAAAATAACTTGGTTCCCCTTCCACCAGATTATTTCCTTAAAAAACAGAACAAAACAAAACAAAACATGTAAAGCAACATTTGGGAACAGATTTGCTGGAAGGTCCCATTTTAGTCCCAATTCCTTCCAGAAGTGGCAATTATTTACTCATTTCCTGAAGAGTATTTACATTGTAGATGCACTAATGAGATTTTTTTTTTTTTTTTTTGCAGACAGGGCATTTCTACCTCTGTGACCCCAATCTGACAGCCACAATGGATAAGAAGGCAGTTCTTGGGGGAGTGGAGGGGGAAGCATTTTGGCAGACATCTAGGAGGAGGAACAGTAGTTGAACTAATCTGTGGCTTTTTTAAGGAGCTAATTAAGAGCTTTAAAAAAAAAAAGATGCTTAAGGATTTTCAGTAATAGAAAAAAAGAAGATGTAATTGATACAATTCACAGATTATTATTACTAGATTATTCCGAACCACAGAGATGAATCTCGGAAGGAATGAAGTGGCATTATCGCTTTTGACTGCAACCCAAGATTGTCATGAGATTCATCTTGTATCTTAGAAAAGTGGTTCATAGGATCTTTCTCACGATCCTAAATTCTGCTCCTATTTCTACTCCAGCATAATTTTCAGCAGGTATGCAGTAGTCATATAAATATATGAAATTGAACAGGACACTTATGCATAGCTGAACAAAATTATATAGCCCCATTTTACTTGCTGCTGCAAGATAACATTCCATTATAACTGCTAGGGACTAGCAATTAAATACTTCCTACTAGCTGAAGAAAAAAAAACTGATAAAGAAAAAACTATATTGTCAAGGTGGGCTGGCAACACCTAGCATTCCATCTCAAACCTGATCAAAGTATAGTATAAAGGAAAGAGGAGAGGTATTACAGGGCAGAGAGACAAATGGAAAACTGGTGGTCCAGGCAGGTAGGCAATGAAGATTGAGGAACTGTGGATTAACAGGTTTAATCTCTAAAACTTTCAAGGAAATATCAGCTCAGTACTGTGGAGGACAGAAACTGGACAAGAGACCTTTTTCTTCTTCTCACACAACTGCACCTCAAGTCACTGTTTACCCAAGCATTATGAAGGAAAAACTACAGAGCCAGAAAACGAAGGATTATGTCTACCCAGTTCTATTCCTCAGCCCTCTTGGTACGCGTGAGGAACTGGTGTGGAACCTCAGCCAGCAGGATCATTGGTGAGAGATGCTGAAGTCTGCACTCCAGCACTGTCTGAAAGGCTATTAATTCTTCATCTGTGCCCTAAGTCATTTAACCTGTAAACCAAAAGTTTCAGAGTGGAACAAGTGTTTCCTTACACTTGTGTTGGGACCAGTATCCAGGAAAACCTAGGACACTAAATATGTTCATCCAGTGGATATCTGGCATCTGAATGCCCATCAAATGACAATTTTCATGATACAAAAATCATGTCATTTCTACTCAAATATATGTGCCTCCCTTTCACATCATTTTCCCTAAAGAAAAGCCAATTTTTCTTTGATATCCACAGCATTATCAGCATTGCTGTAACACTCAGAACTTCAGCCAGTCTTCTGCAACCCATGTGAGCATTTTTGAGCTCAAGACTTTTCCAAAGTTGCTGAAACAGTCTTATTTCAAACAAAACAATTTAAACTCAGAGTAATACAGGTAGTTCTCATTTAGCAACCACGACTGGCAACTTGATCATTAAGTGAAGCAGTCCCTAAATGAAGCCATAACTGTGCTTATGATCTTACTTCAGCTTTCCTTCACTTTACAGACCTGCAAAGGTCATAAATGTGATGACTGGTCATAAAGTTACTTTTTCATCACTGTTGTAACTTCAAAGGGTCACTAAATGAGACAGTCACTAAATGAGGTCTACCTGTATATACCACACTACGAGAAATACTTTTATTAGTGAATTTTAATAATTAGCTGGCAGTGCAATCCTATCCACTCACAAGAACCACAGAGTTCAATGCAGCTTACTTTTGTTAAGTGAATTCAGCAGCCTTCCCCAGCAATGTTGGTTCAGATGATGGGAGCTATTTTTTCCCCATAAGAATGGTTTCCCACCATACTGCCTGTCACCTCCTGGCCCAAGCTCAGCTTATTTCATTTCTAACTGAACCCAAGGTAGACTAGCTTTCAATCACTGTTTTCCCTTCATGCTCACAGAGGCTTAGCATCTTGTTCTACATCATGCTATTTATGTATGCATTTTTATAGCTTGTTTTCCTTCCATTCCTCCACCAAGCAGAATGGCGTTTGTTTGCAGCTTTAACACTATGCTGTCACAGTTGCAGCCATGCAGGGGCTTTGAATGCTGGTTTACTTCTCTGTCACCAAAGAGCTAAAATATCCAAGGCATTCACATTTTTTAGCTCATCTGTCCTCATCAACTTAGCCAGTCAAAAAGATTTCTTTTTCTCAGACTACTAGACACAAGTAAAAAAATACTGTCAACTGCAGTTGGTTGACATTTGTACCACCACCACCCTATTAGAACAGAAGAGTGATCAAAATATATTATTTTACCAAGACTTTATAGAGTTTTAGGACCATTTATGCTACTTTGGGATTTCTAATGTTTGCATTTTTTAAAGTTACCTGAGACACTTAGAATCACGCTGCATATAAATTTGTAAAATAAAGGAATAAAGATAGATAAATATATGGATGATGAGGGATTATTGTAACATGCCTTTTCCTTTTGTGAAGGGAGGTGAAAAGATGTTTGTTAGATGCACGCAGAGAAGGTGGGCCCTGTAGATGTGCACAAAGTACAAACAGCTATTAGCTAGCTTGGAAGCAGAAAGAACAAACACTGATTAACTTTGTCTGAAAACTCTAAACTACCAAAAATATAGACATAGCATCACAGGGATCTGTACAAGGTAAAGACAAGCAAACATATTCTGATTCAAAATAAACTATAAAGGCTTGGGTATTCTGGAAATCCTGACAATACTTTCTAATGACTTCATAGAAAAATACAATAGTGCAAAAGACGAATGGTGGTACATGCTGCTAAAAGTAGGACAACCTACAGCATTACAGTCATTCCCCACCCCAGCCTATTAACACAGACCATCCACCCAGAAAGCTACAGAAGTTTCATTTCCAAAATCAGGCCAGAAACCTAACTGGAACAGATTTAAATTACTATCATTTTGAAGTATCTTGTACATTTAGATGTAAAAATTACCATGCCAGCATTACAGTAAGCATCATCTCATAAATATTCTTAGACTAACTAAAAGCAAAGTCAGATTCATTGTCTCTAAAGTTCTGTGTATATCTCTACGAGTGGATGAACATTAAATAGGTATTGCAGAATAGTTCTGAATATGTTCTCACAATTACATGAAATTAACTGAACACTTTCTTGAGCATTTTAAACAAGGAAGAAAGTAGATCTATTTTGCTTAAACGTTTGTATGTGGCTTTTCAAAACTGAGTTTTCCAGGGCAGTTTACAATGCGTTAAAATTGTAGTGCAAACACTGTAATTAAACTGAATTAAAATATACAATAAAAAATTAAAATAGCCACCAGATTAGTGAAAACGTTTCCATGCAACATGTAAATTTAAAATTAACGTTAATATATTAAAAGTTTGAGAGTGTTAATACACATTTGCTTGGTGCCAAAAAGGCAATAAAATCAGCACCAGAGTCACGGGGCTGCTATGGAAAAGACTTCAGCCTGGTGGCCATTTGTTGCATCTCTGCAAGAGTAGGAGTAGGATCTCTTGTGAAGGCCAGCGCAGACTCAGAAGAGTCTGAAATGGAGGAAGCTGCTCAAAATGCCCAGGACAAAGACCAGCCTTAACGGAAGCTGAGCAACTAGGCACCTGAGGCTGACATGAGGCAGATGAGGGGCTGGATCCAGGACCTCCTCCCAGCCCTAGAGCATGCAGAGCTGAGTGCAGAACGGAACAGATCAGTGTCACTCCTTGCCTGGCAAGGGCATTCCTGCCCTTGATTGCTTGTACCCATGCAGGCTCCATTTAAGAGCCATCACTGTCCAGCAGTTCCCTGTTGGGAATAACCACTCTGCTTGCTGGAATACTGTGCGTTTGCATCCTGAACCTGTTGCTTGAGAAAACGCCACGTCTTGGAACTGGGACCTGCAGACACACATTTGGATTCCTGGATTTCTGGACTGTGACCTAACTAGGCTTCTGCTCCCCACTTTGGACTCTGGCCATTTGGAACTCATTGTAGGCAAGCTCTCCAGGAATTTGAGGCTTTGCTGCTTTGTGCATGTGTTTGCACACAAGCTCTGACTGTCACTGCCTATATTTACTAAATTCAGAGTAAAGCTTTTACTTCTCAATTTGTGTGTGTGTCTGTCTGTCTGTCTGTCTGACCCGGTAGAGACATTTCTGAAGATAACCTTAGGGCGCAGGTAGAAACATCTAGGAAGGGTCCATTGGAGTTGGGCAGCTTATAAATTCAAATAAATACATAAAAAATAAAATTCCTTCAGATTATGTGGTCTCATGCCCTGAAGGGCTTCATAGATTAATACCAGCACTTGAATGAGGATTGAAATAAACTGAGAACCAGAGAATAATATGGAAAATTGACCTAATATTTTCACAATGCCCAGTTCTAATCAGTATTCCTGCTGCTGTATTTTGTACTACCTCCAGACCATCTTCAAGGGCAGTCCCACATCTAACACATTGCAGTAATCTAAACAATAATTTACTAGAGCACAGATTACTGAATCAAGGCTAAGTAGGGAGAGCTGCACATTTTTAAAAATGCTTACCTGTTTTCTCTTCTACTGTTTTTACAGCAATAACATTTTTCTCCATGGGACTGGGATACTAGAGAAAAATGCAAAGCGTACATATCACAAATTATTATACAGTAGAAGAAAATTTCCCCAAATTACTTATCAAACCTATAAACATTTTTTCTTTATTTCTCAATATTTGGAGGAGAAAGGACATTAATTTATGCCAATAAACTTGCTGTGACTGAAGAAATATACTCAGCAGCTAGAATCAAGCAAATAGGGTTGCCAAAATGTTTTGACTCAGTTACAGTGGCGATGAGTGCATTGTTGGGAGATTTGAAAGAACAAGTATGGGATAAACCATTGTGGAGAAAATCTATCTATGGGGTTGCTGGGAGTCGAAAACAACTTGATGGCACATAATCAACCAATCGATCAGTTCCAAATTTCAGCTGTTTCCAATTCAAAACACCTCCCCCTTTGTGTATGAAACTATTAAATGAAACTTCTCTTTGAGTTCATTTAGTGAGCATTTCTGAGCTCAAGACTTTTCCAAAGTTGCCGAAAAAGATTATTTCAAACAACACAATTTAAACACACAACACTACAAGAAATACTTCTATTAGTGAATTTTAGTAATTAGCTGGCAGTGCAGTCCTTGTATACATCTACTCAAAAAAACCACAGAATTCAATGCAGCTTACTTTTTTTTAGTGAATACATCAGCTTTCCCCAGCGACGCTGGGTGGGGTGATGGGAGTTGTAGTGCAATATATTAAGATGGCATGAGGTTAGAGAAGGCTAGGCATGGGATGCAGCAGAAATCTCTTCAATAATACCACACCCTAAAGTAAGGTAAAGGTTTCCCTTGACATTAAGTCCAGTCGTGTCCGACTCTAGGGGGTGGTGCTCATCTCCTTTTCAAAGCCGAAGAGCTGGCATTTGTCCGTAGACACTTCCGTGGTCATGTAGCCGGCATGACTACACGGAACGCCGTTACCTGCCTGCCGAAGTGGTACCTATTAATCTACTCACATTTGCATGTTTTCGAACTGCTAGGTTGGCAGGAGCTGGGACTAGCAACGGGAGCTCACCCTGTCACGCGGATTCGAACCACCGACCTTCCGATTGGCAAGCTCAGCAGCTCAGCGGTTTAACCCACAGCGCCACGTCCCATAATACCACACCCAACAGCTTAAAAATGGATAAAGGATAGAGAGTGCACACTGTCATTGCCCCCTACTCTACCTACCACACGTTCAGCTGTACAAATCTTTCGAAAGAGTGCTACGATTAGGGTTTCAAATCAAACAGGCAGCTGTACTTGAATTCTAGCAAACAAAAGCACAATTCTTTAGCCTTCTGGCTGAATATATGGAGGTTGGAGAAAACAGCAGGCTGGACTCCCAAGCCCCTTGTAATGTACTGTAACAAAGAACGGTAGTGAAACAACTGCTACAAAGTTAATATCCAAGAAAAAAAATTATGAAAAGGATGTCACAAATTACAATGACGATGTTAAAAATAGTAATGCTGCAGGTGTAGGTGGTGCAACTGTGCCTGGAACAGTGTTGCTGCTGTTAGTCTGTATTATATATGGATCAGTCTAATTCTTTATATCATAGTTATTATAAAGTGACACACCCCAGATTTTTAAAAAATACAGAGTAGAAGTGCTGACCCGGTACTTGCGGGGTATCAGATCTGGATGGAGCGGAACAGACTCAGACTTAATCCCTCCAAGACAAAGTGGCCTTGAGTCTGTGAGCCAAATGATTTCAGGATAGCACAACCTTCTTCCCCACTCAGAGGCGATTTGCAACTTCGTGGTCCTCCTGAGTTCACACCTCTTGCTAGAGGAACAGCTGTGACCAAGAGGACTCTGCAGTTACATCCTGTGTGTCATGTGCAACCATTCCTGCTCACAGTCACTTATCTCCTAGTCACCTCCCATTTGGATTACCATTAATGCATTCTACATGGGGCTGCCCTTGGAAAGCATTCAGAAGCTATAGCTGTCACTGAAAGTGGTGGCCTGGGCAGCAACAACATGTTTCCTATTTCACTCAAGTGATCCCACTGCTTCAAGAGCTGCATTGGCTGCCAGTTGGTTCCCGGGTGCAATTCAAGGTGCTGGTTTTCTGGATCAGATTAAGGACTGCCTTCTCCCACATTCATCTGCTCATCCAGTCAGATCAAACAGGGTCAAGCCCCTCCAGGTACTATTTCTCCAAGAATGGCATCTGACAGGATCTTGGAAATGGCATTTTTTATTGCTGCCTCCATCTTCTGGAAAGCTCTCCCTATGGGGATCCAATCTACCTCCTGGGTTTCTTGAGAGGAATAAAGATCTGGCTTTCCCTTTTGGCCTAGGGGGAAGGCAAGCTCTGAATGCTGGGATGCAGTAACAGACACATAATGTTTTTTGCCTTCTTTTTTATTCCCTTATGATACTGTTGAGATTATTTTTGGTAGGTTTATTTATTTTTACTGAGGGCTCTTTTCCTATGTTTCTGACTGTTAGATACTCAGAACCTTGGGGAATGGGTGACGGACGGACGGAAGGAAGCAAGCAAGCAAGCAAGCAAGCAAGCAAGCAAGCAAGCAAAACACAAGGAGTATTTCAGCACCATTTTTTAAATAGGTTCTTTGCTGGACACTTTGGAAGCTGCTTCCTCATCCCTGATATCTCTGCAAAAAGTAGGAATATTCTTTAGGGGAATATTCCAAAAATGTGTTATGATCAAACCCTTGCAGCTATCCAGCTGCAATTTTGCAGGACGATTGTCCTCCAAGAGTATACCATCCTTGCTATTTTCATTATTCTGCCAAAAAAAATATTTGAAATGGAGTAGCTGCACACACTTGCATTTTTCCCTATTATAGCTATTGCCCAAGTTTTTTCTAAATCAAATTTCCAATCAGTTAAAATTATGTTGCCTTTGAAGCCTGAATTCAGATTTACTTTTGAATCTCAAATTCAAATCAGATCTTAACTGATTCATACAACTCTAGTACCTTCCTTAATTATTCTTTTTTAAGCTAATCACTTTGTGAGCTCAAAAATTAATATAATGCAACTATTGACATTAATGCATCTTAAATGATCAAATGAAATGATATCTTACGCCACTAAAGTAGTGCACAAATGTACAAATATAGATGGTAGTACACATTCAAGTAAATATACAGAAAAAAAGAAGAACCAATGAAAAAGGAACCATAAATGGGGAAACTACACTTAAGACAGTACAGTAAATGGATTATATAATAATGGTAAAATTCAGATATACGCTCATATATTAGTAATCATAAATGCTATAAAAAGTAAAATTTCAGAACAAAATAGTAACTATAAAATGCATTTCTATTTGTATTGCAGGAAAGTTTTTTTAACTGAAGAATAAGGCATTAAGCATTCCTATATGGCCATTAAATTGGACGCTTCTATTCTGCTTGCTGCTTTCAAACAGCAAGTTATAGTGTAATTACATAATCAATGAAACTTACAATCTATAAGATCCATTCATGTGAAACACAAGAAGTCATTGGCATAAATCTTCCACTAAATAGCAGATTCTATTACCCATGTATATTTAACAAAAAGTGACTTAATTTCATATGCCATGACAAGGAGATGAGTTAGGTAAGATATTTAACTAGTAGCTACAGTATACTGTAACTTTTGACGTAAACCAGTTGTGTCACAACCACTGTTGTATCCTTAGATTACAGAAAACTGAACAAGAAAATATATTGACTGGTCAACAGGAGAAAGTCTCTATAGATTACACTTAACCTATAGAGAATTTCTCCTGTTGACCAGTTAGTACATTTTCTTACCAGTTGAATGCATTCGCATTCAGCTGGTAAGAGCTAGCCGGGAGGTGGGGACATCACCATTTTCCAAGCTGCACTGTAGCCTTAAAGGGACACTAAGACTGGCCACCCCATTTCTAAATCACCCAATTTATATTTAAGTACGCGTACCCTAAGAGAGGCTTTCTACACCAAGGAGAAGCCGGTTCTCTTGGCGCTTATCATTATTTTGGGGATTAATTTTTTTAAAAATAATTATTTTTAAGTTTTAGACTTTGTTTTCCATCCAAATATTAAGAAGGATTGAGAGTAAATAATTGTCTCCCTATTATTTTTGTACTAAATTTGAAGATATTAGCATTCTCCTACACGTTGAATTGGCTGTTTTGAATTTTCAGTTTTCTGCTACTTTCCCTGGGGAACTGTCTGCATATCTCACTTTCGCTTATATAAACATATTTTAGAATTCTTTCTATCTTCAACTTTCTCTGTTTAAGCTTCTAGGGGGTGCCATAATCTACTGCCTGAGACAGACAATTTTAAACAGACTTTCCGTGACTTCCAACAAGATTTTAAACAGATTATTTCTGATTCCTACCAAGTTTTTATGCAAGGCATTCAGAATATTGAAGAAAATATGAAGTTTAAAATATGTCATCTGGTTGTGGATGTTGTGGATGAAACTGAGGAATTTAACAGCGACAGAAATGTCTCTTCTAAGAGTGAGATCGGGACTTCTGTTGACATGCTGGATGAAGATCAGATACTCAAGTTCAAGAAATTTAAGAGAAAAAGGGATCTGCAAGCTTAAGAGAAAGAGGGATCTGCAAGCAAGAAGTGAAATTGATTTTCTGGTAGAATGCCATGGCAAAGAAGGGGTTATTATGTATGGGAGGTCTCCTGAAGAGAAGTGAGAGTTTTTGAGGGTGGCAGTTGGGCTGTTCAATTTTTTTAAGAAAAAGGCACTGTGTACATTGTGGGGATATGTAAATGCTCTGGTTTATTTTGAAGTGGGATAAGGGTTTAAGAATATTTACCTGGATTGCTTTTAGGGTTTCGCTGATTTCATTTAACAATTTGGATTAAGATTATTAAAATTAAAAGTATAATATTTATAATAAAATATTTTATTATAATAAAAACAATAAATGTCTGGTTTTGGGTTTAATATGATTATTAATATTAATATTAATGTTGTATTATCAAGTACAATGGCAGACAATTTATATGTTTTTTAGTTTGATCTTTATTATAGTAGACAGGAATGAATAGAATAGTAGTAGGAAGGAAATAATTAAATGTTATCTTTGGGGGGAAGTTGATTAGGTTTATATATATTTTTTCTTTTAATATAAGGGGAGGGAGCAACTGTATTTAATGATTTTTATAATGTGCCAATGGAATGATTTATAGAAATAATGTGATTTTGGTTCAATATAGAGTAAGGGATTGATTATGGAAAATTGTTGTATATCCTTGCTGTTAAAAGTCAGAAGTCACCTCTTTTTGTAATTTTGAAAAATTTTCTGTTGTGCTCCAGATGGAAATCTACAGAGAAAATTTCTTCCAAAATCAGGTAGAAGATTTTTGCTCTACACTGCACATTGTTAATGCCCTCCTCCTCCAAGATCTGTGTCTCCATGCTGAGATTCTCCTATATTGATGCATAAACTACATCAACCAAGTTCACATTTTTCACAAGGCCGTAGTTTAGTCATGTTACTGCATGGTCTGTAATTGGTTTGATTTACAAACTTACTAAAATGAACAAGATTACAACCCGCAGTGGCAGGATTTGCACACCATGCTAATCCTTAACATGGCTTATCTGGTTTGACTTCTTGTAATATGCAAATTCAGGAGGAGAGGTGAGGAGGGCAGATACCTTGTAGGAAGTTGCCAATCCCAATTTAGCTGAAACAGACCAGCAAATCTATCTCTATAGCCTCCTTCGCCAAAACATTGGCAGATTTCACACATCAACTAAATTGTGGTTTATTAAATAACTGTTAACTGGATTTATCTATCAAATTTATTTATTTCATGATTCTTGCATACCACTCCCAGTTGTAGGACTCTGAGCAGCTAAACCATGAAACCATGAGTTTCACAATAAGGTAGCCCACAACCCAACAGAACCACAAGCATGTCTATGCAAGCTTGTCCTAAGTCAAACCAATCCCTTCCACTTTTTCACTTCAGGACAATAGGAAAACGCCGTTTACAAAATAAGGAATGCAACTCATCTAAACGTATCACCTTAGCTATTTTGAATGAGAGGTAAACATTTCAAGTCCGGGTTAGTTGTAGATTCCTGTAAAATGCAACACCCCATTTACGCAGGAAAAGCAAAAATAAAGCAAGGAAGATCTTACATCTCCATTCTACAAGTACCACATACAGTTAATGGTTTGACAATGTCATAACTAAATAAAAAAATATATTAAATATAAAAATGGGGAATTAAAATGGAAAAGAAAACTGAAGAGGCATGTAGCATGGTGGAATCTTCACTGTTGGGAAGGCATTTGTTCTGAATAAATGAAAACAATATAGATCAGCAACCTTAGTGGAAAGTTTTATCAGGGAACAAGGCTAATCTTTTCGAAAAACACAAACTTCTTTAACTAGATCAGCGGCTTCAAAACAATTTAATGCCATCTTGTGGTCAACTCTGTAAATATATTCAATAAGTAAGAACCAAGTCAGACACTGCATCAAGGCATTATCTGTATGCATATATGGAGTTAGTGGGAATCTTGGCAGGTTCAGGACATACAAATAAAATAAACAAATAAAGCAGAGAACAGTATTACACAATTTCCTGGTTTTCCTTAGGGCTATTCAGATCTTCAGAAGTGTATTTGGCCTCAAGGGAAGCACTCCAGAATAAATTGTTGAAGTGCTACAGCACCCCTGCTAAACAACCATCAGCCACAGTGCTTCACTTCAATTGGCTTCACTTCAAGTGACTTTTGTCAAAAGCAAATAACAATCAAGGCAGATTGGCCCCACTTCAATGCTTTGTGCAGGGGCAATATGCTTTCATGAGATAGGCAGGCAGGCAAGCAGACAGATGGAATATATAAAAACATCTCATTAATATCTCATGAATATATAAATATCTTTAATCCTGACATATGATGAGGTATGATTACAATGTACTCCCTTTGCTGTCTATTGAAAGACAGGATAACTTTGAGGTTCAGTGTTGGCATATTGCTATTGATTTATATTGCTACCTAATGATTTATATTGCTACCTCTTTATAGACTATTTCTGAAAATGCATTTATTTCCCACATCTACAATCAAATAAAATTAAAATAAGTGTCACCATTATACCAGCATGAACTTACTTTGTAAGTGGGGTTTCAGCTAAGAAGTGTAAGAAAAATATAATTTTTAGGCATACTGTGAAAACTTAAGATGTTTGATTCTTGAGAACTTCACTGACACATCCCTGCAACATCATGGAAGAAGTCTGCCGTTGCCTTTTTTGAGGATAGTTTTCAGCCCTCCAGGCTAGCCCTACTTCCTAGTAGTCTTCCAGCCAAGTACTAACCAGGACCAATCCTGCATAAATTCTCAGCCCAGGAAGGTCAATGAGGTGTTGGCACTTAGGTTATGATGGCAATTGGGACCAGAACTGCCATTGCTAAGTGGCATGGTCGTAAAGCACAAGATCACGTGACCATGTCACCTAGAGATGGCAGTCCAAGTAGCCATCATTAAGTAAGGACCACGCGAGTCACTGATAAAGAACTCATGTGACTCCAACTTCCTGCTGGCCCCACTGACCCTGCTTGTGGGAAGCCAGCAGGGGAGGTTAGAAATCGTGATCATGTAACTGCAGCCCACTGCACTGTACTAATCGCAAGCCAGGCACTGAGCACCTGGATCACGATCACATGACTGCGGGGATCCTGTGATGGTCAGAACTTCAAGGACCCATCGTAAGTCCCCCTCGTTCAGTGCCATCTCAAGTTTGAACTTGCTAACAAGTGGTTGTAACCCAAGGATTACCTGTATCTACTGAGGCAAAGTTTGCCAAAACAAAAGTTAAAACACAGCAAAGAATGTTTTATGGGAGTAGAGAAGATTTAGAACTGATTAATATATAATTACTGATGTGTAAAAACAAGACTGAATTCAGCTAAAAAAGAGATAGACATTACAATATCATCTTAGGTACGTGTTATGGCCTTTTTCGGTACCTATTTCTCATACAATTTTGTTTAAGGTGAATCCTTAAAAGCTGCATAATAAAGATAACAGCTTCAGCAAAGGATCGTTACCTTGTCGTGGTGCTGGAGCTTGAGCACCTCAATGATGCCATGAGCTAAACCGTGAAGGGCCACCCAAGACGGGAAGGTCATGACAGAGAGGTCAGACTAAATGCGATCCCTGGGGAAGGTAATGGCAACCCACCCCAGTATTCTTGCCGTGAAAACTAAATGGATCAGTACAACCAGAGATATGTCGGTATACCATCGGAAGGTGAGACCCCCAGGTCGGAAGATGGTCAAAATGCTACTGGGGAGGAACAGAGGATGAGCTCAACTAGCCCCAGACGTGATGACGCAGCTAGCTCAAAGCCGAAAGGACGGCTAGCGGCCGACGGTGCTGGTGGTGAACGGCGAATCCGATGTTCTAAGGATCAACACACCATGGGAACCTGGAATGTAAGATCTATGAGCCAGGGCAAATTGGATGTGGTTATTGGTGAGATGTCAAGATTAAAGATACACATTCTGGGCGTCAGTGAACTGAAATGGACTGGAATGGGCCACTTCACATCAAATGACCACCAGATCTACTACTGTGGACAAGAGGACCACAGAAGAAATGGAGTAGCCTTCATAATTAATAGTAAAGTGGCTAAAGCAGTGCTTGGATACAACCCAAAAAACGACAGAATGATCTCAATTCGAATTCAGGGCAAGCCATCTAACATCACAGTGATCCAAATATACGCCCCAAACACAAATGCTGAAGAAGCTGAAGTAGAGCAGTTCTATGAGGATCTGCAGCACCTACTGGACAACACGCCTAAAAGAGATGTTATTTTCATCACAGGAGACTGGAATGCTAAGGTGGGCAGTCAAATGACACCTCGAATTACAGGTAAGTATGGCCTGGGAGAACAAAATGAAGCAGGACATAGGCTGATAGAATTTTGCCAAGACAACTCACTCTGCATAACAAACACTCTCTTCCAACAACCTAAGAGACGGCTTTATACATGGACTTCACCAGATGGACAACACCGAAATCAGATTGATTACATCCTTTGCAGCCAAAGGTGGCGGACATCTGTACAGTCGGTAAAAACAAGGCCTGGAGCTGACTGTAGTTCAGATCACGAACTTCTTCTTGCACAATTTAGGATCAGACTAAAGAGATTAGGGAAGACCCACAGATCAGCTAGATATGAGCTCACTAATATTCCTAAGGAATATGCAGTGGAGGTGAAGAATAGATTTAAGGGACTGGACTTAGTAGATAGGGTCCCGGAAGAACTCTGGACAGAAGTTGGCAGCATTGTTCAGGAGGCGGCAACAAAATACATCCCAAAGAAAGAGAAAACCAAGAAGGCAAAATGGCTGTCTGCTGAGACACTAGAAGTAGCCCAAGAAAGAAGGAAAGCAAAAGGCAACAGTGATAGGGGGAGATATGCCCAATTAAATGCAAAATTCCAGAGGTTAGCCAGAAGAGATAAGGAATTATTTTTAAACAAGCAATGCGCGGAAGTGGAAGAAGACAATAGAATAGGAAGGACAAGAGACCTCTTCCAGAAAATTAGAAACATTGGAGGTAAATTCCAGGCCAAAATGGGTATGATCAAAAACAAAGATGGCAAGGACCTAACAGAAGAAGAAGAGATCAAGAAAAGGTGGCAAGAATATACAGAAGACCTGTATAGGAAGGATAACAATATCGGGGATAGCTTTGACGGGGTGGTCAGTGAGCTAGAGCCAGACATCCTGAAGAGTGAGGTTGAGTGGGCCTTAAGAAGCATTGCTAATAACAAGGCAACAGGAGACGACGGCATCCCAGCTGAATTATTCAAAATCTTGCAAGATGATGCTGTCAAGGTAATGCATGCTATATGCCAGCAAATTTGGAAAACACAAGAATGGCCATCAGACTGGAAAAAATCAACTTATATCCCCATACCAAAAAAGGGAAACACTAAAGAATCTTCAAACTATCGAACAGTGGCACTCATTTCACATGCCAGTAAGGTAATGCTCAAGATCCTGCAAGGTAGACTTCAGCAGTTCATGGAGCGAGAATTGCCAGATGTACAAGCTGGGTTTAGAAAAGGCAGAGGAACTAGAGACCAAATTGCCAATATCCGCTGGATAATGGAAAAAGCCAGGGAGTTTCAGAAAAACATCTATTTCTGTTTTATTGACTATTCTAAAGCCTTTGACTGTGTGGACCATAACAAATTGTGGCAAGTTCTTAGTGGTATGGGGATACCAAGTCATCTTGTATGCCTCCTGAAGAATCTGTATAACGACCAAGTAGCAACAGTAAGAACAGACCACGGAACAACAGACTGGTTTAAGATTGGGAAAGGAGTACGGCAGGGCTGTATCCTCTCACCCTACCTATTCAACTTGTACGCAGAACACATCATGCGACAAGCTGGGCTTGAGGAATCCAAGGCTGGAGTGAAAATCTCTGGAAGAAACATTAACAATCTCAGATATGCAGATGATACCACTTTGATGGCTGAAAGCGAAGAGGAACTGAGGAGCCTTATGATGAAGGTGAAAGAAGAAAGTGCAAAAGCTGGTTTGCAGCTAAACCTCAAAACAACCAAGATTATGGCAACCAGCTTGATTGATAACTGGCAAATAGAGGGAGAAAATGTAGAAGCAGTGAAAGACTTTGTATTCCTAGGTGCGAAGATTACTGCAGATGCTGACTGCAGTCAGGAAATCAGAAGACGCTTAATCCTTGGAAGAAGAGCAATGACAAATCTCGATAAAATAGTTAAGAGCAGAGACATCACACTGACAACAAAGGTCCGCATAGTTAAAGCAATGGTGTTCCCCGTAGTAACATATGGTTGCGAGAGCTGGACCATAAGGAAGGCTGAGCGAAGGAAGATCGATGCTTTTGAACTGTGGTGTTGGAGGAAAATTCTGAGAGTGCCTTGGACTGCAAGAAGATCAAACCAGTCCATCCTCCAGGAAATAAAGCCAGACTGCTCACTTGAGGGAATGATATTAAAGGCCAAACTGAAATACTTTGGCCACATAATGAGAAGACAGGACACCCTGGAGAAGATGCTGATGCTAGGGAGAGTGGAAGGCAAAAGGAAGAGGGGCCGACCAAGGGCAAGGTGGATGGATGATATTCTAGAGGTGATGGACTCGTCCCTGAGGAAGCTGGGGGTGTTGACGACCGACAGGAAGCTCTGGCGTGGGCTGGTCCATGAAGTCACGAAGAGTCGGAAGCGACTAAACGAATAAACAACAACAAAAAGATAACAGATCCTAAATAAAAGCCTTCCACTTAAGAGCAAGAATTTCTTATCCTGGTTTGAAGAATCGGTAATTAATGACAAGAGTGTCTGAATTTCTTTTAATCTTATTTAAGCTTTAGTGTAAGAATAATTAAAATATAGAGCAAATTAAATGATTCAAGCCAATATAAAGACATTTTATATATTATCTTTATGATTCTTGTTGCTGCAGAGTTTAGATCAAAAAACTCCCTTTACAATCTAACATCAGCCTTTTTATAGTTTTTTTTGCCCTGTACTATATTTCTGATATGTATCAATACTTAGGAAGCACAACTGGAATTCACAGTATGGAATTGCCGAACTAATAGACCCACTACTAAGAACTCTAGAACTTAATGCTCTCACATCTGGAGGTTTTTCCAGCTTGAGACAGACTGGATTAGTTCAATACACAAATGGAAATTCTGAGAAAATAGTTTTTAAATAGACATTAAATGCAGTGAAAACCAAGAAAAAAGCATACAGTAACAACTAGTTGAGAATAGAACCAATTACCCAGAGACATGATCAGCTCCCCATTGATGGAGGCAGTCAGAGAGGTTGGACAAACATCTGTCTGAGATGTTTCAGTCTGGATTCCCCTATTACGCAGGGTTTGGAATCAGTGACCTAAATGGCTGCTTCTAATCCTATGACTGACAGCTAATCAGCACTGTAAACATTTTCTGGAACAAGTCTGTCCCAACCTCAATCGAGGAGAAAAGATCATACTTCTGCCCAAAACAGATGTGTGTGCTTCCAGAGTGTGGTCACTGCTGAAATGATGTACGGATTGGATGCACCATCAGATTTTGTGAAGACACACTTGCTTTGAAAGCAGCCAATGTTACAGTTGGAATACAGAGCAAAACCTATCTGAATAGGAGAAAAAAAGAGCTAAGAGGTTTTTTTCCTAAGGCAACACATTTTACAAATATCACAATTTTCATGTAGGTTATGCTTTTACATACATAATGCTACTATTGCTTAAGGGGATGGTACTTTTTAGTAAGGAAAACATTTACATTATTCTTTCTTTATTGATGTCACAATCAAAAAATACCACTAAATTCTAGAGGTATTTATTATCTGATCACATCATAACTGAATACTTACAGGAAAAATGGGAGAGTGGGGGGAGAGACAACAGAAAAGGTTAGCCAGGAGACTAAAATGAGATAGAGCAGATGATGGCCACCTTCCTGCTCCTTCACTGTTCAGCAACACTTGGAAAATCTGTGGGTGAAAATTCATGAGTTCCTACTACACCCTCCAAAATCTCCTCTAAGGGCTCCTTCAGAACAAATACTAAGGGGGCACTGGGGCTTCATGGGAAAGGGGGAATTGTCTTCTTCCCTTGCCAATAAATCCTATTCTATCAATAAAAGAATACTGTTCATTAAATAGACCATCAAACAAGCAACATACATTAAATGTATGGAAGAACAAGGACAGATGCTACAGCAAAAATTATCCTATGTAAGTTGATTTAATTTGTAGCATCTGCATTTACAAGCCATGAGTGATGACCTGTAGGAAAAGCAGCCAACAAATCAGTCTGTCCTGAAACCACTGAAATCACCAAGAAAACTCACATAAATTTTATTAAAGCAGGATTTTCAGCTTAAAATGCAAAGCTATGACCCAAACTAACAAAAGTGAATTAACAATTCCTGACAGAAAGATATAGAGGAACTAATAAGACACAATGACAAAATTACACTAAGTCACCAGATGTGATTGTAATTTATTTGCATGGTGATATATTATCAAAAAAAAGTATTATGTATGTTAGTGTATGAAATATTAAGATTGGATTTTAAAACGAATGTGATTCAGAATAAAGTCTGCAGTGAGATTACACTGTTACATGAAGGAAACAACTGAAGATATCTGTTCTATTACATTCAAAATCAAATAATAGAAACTAAAAAAATAAAATTACGTACACAAGGCTACCTGTGAAGTTAAATTAAATTACAGAGTTCCATAAAATCAAAGGTGCTTGGTTGCTTAAAATTAGCTTCCCTTTTGCTCACCTTGAACAGAATAGAGATGGTTTTGAACAAGGTCATCTGATCTTAGTATGATGAGTAGAAAACAGACAGGGAAATAGTAATTATTTCTTTTATTTAAATTTCATTTCTAAAAAGTCACAGCTAGAGGGCAATAAAGTCAGCATATTATACAATCTATAATTAAGTAACTTGTGCACTCCTATTCATATAACAACAAAAGGAGAACAAGAATGTCCATATCAGAAATCAAACTCCAATGGCTAAAACCAGACATTAGGAAGAAATGAATGTCACTTCTTTAAAAATCTCCCTTTTAAAACTGTAACCAGAAGCACAATAATTGCAAAAAGGAAGTGCACTTTTCCAAGGCTGCTTTTCATTTCAAAAAATTGTTAGAACTTACACTTATATCTATATATAATATCTGGCCATTTTGAATCAATTGGAGTTTTTGGACACAATGTTTTCCAAGGTCTTCTCAAACAGAACTATGGTCAGATGACCATGACTACAGCTCTCCACAGAAACATGAACCTCCTTACAGAGGTTATCCCCTCCTTACAGAGTTTTTCCATCAATATGAAGAAGTCAAAGGATAAAGGCAGAACCACAGCACACATATTTGTTACCATCATGACTAACTAAAAAGACGGTAAAACCTTACAACTCCAGAAGCCAAGCCAACTTCAACTAAAATGTTTAATGATAAACTCAGCTCAAGCACTATGGAAAGTACTTAAATCAACATTCAAGAAGGGTTGAACCATATAGTTTCACCTTCAATACTGGTGTATATTTTAATTTGTACTCCAGGCATTGGTGCCTACAGTGTGAACATCTCAACAAAGTAGCTAACTTTCATGCACACAGTTGTTTATGCACAGAAGCCTTTCATGTATAGGGATATAGTTCTCCAGAAAAGAGAAAGAAAAAATACCTGGGTTCCATATAGGGAAGAATTTCTCTACTTGGATCTCCCTCAGTCGAACAGTTTTTAAACTACCTAGCATGCTATTGTCTTTCTATGTTTCTCCCACAGTGTTCCAAAAGAGACAAAGCAATACACAGCAACTTTCTCTAAAGCTGTATCTGGCCACTGTAGCATGTGGGCAAACCAGAACACACTCCAAAATAAATACAATATGCAGGATTAGCATTTGCCCTCTTTTGCGAACTACCACTGTCTAGAGCTGCTGCTCGCAGCTATGTTATAACCAAAGCCACAAATGGATTTTAATGATCCCTAATTTTCCATCACTGCAACCCAACCTGGAACATGGGGGCCAACTCAAACTTTTGTGACTTGCAAGTTTGACTATTGTTTATTCATGTTTTGTGGGACTCTCCCTTAAATACCATTCAGGAAAGTAAGTTCCTGCAAAATATAACAGCAAACTAGTATAATCCTAATCTTACCTGAGTTAAAATAGAAACTATCTGGCACCTGTCCAATTTTTTTATTCTGACCTGTAAAGTTAATTATCCTAGTCTAGATGCATTTTTGAGGGATTGTCTTCCCTTAACTAGTTCGCCTATGTTGAGATTTATGGCTGGATGAGGACAGGAAGTAGTAACAATTGAAACTATCCTATGCACATCATTTTAACATGGTTGTAGCTAATAGAACCTGACATGCATGAGCTATACAGCGTTTATGCACCAGTTTTGATTTCAACAGTTCCAATGTGATAAAGCTGAACCATCTTTGAGAATTATCCAATGCAGAAAATTTTAAAAGGAAGGAAGCAGAAGCGCTTGGTAATGCAAACCACGCATGAAACCAAGAGCATCAGTCCATCAGGAATCGCTAGGAAGGAAAAAGCACGCAAGCTCACACAGAAGTTCGCGAGCACATTCTCCCCCCAAACCCTCAAAGGCAAAGGAGGAATAAGGCTGCTCGCATATTACGCTACAGCTGACAGAGCAGCAGAGCGCCGCGTCCGAAACAGAAAAAGGCAAAGAGGATACACTTGGTGAGGAACAGATGTTTACAGCCTGGCTTCGCCGCAGTCGAGGGCAAGTATGCCAAGGAAACCGGAGCTGCACACACAAGGGGCTTTGGAGCGAACCGACTTAAGATGAGAAGGACGTCTGACTGCGCCGCCGCCATTTTTCCCAGCCCGAACAGCCGTTCTTTCTGCGGGCCACGGCTCTCGAGCTGCTTTGTTTCAAGCGGCAAGCAGCATCCCCCTCGGGGCCATTTGGGGAGCGGAGGTGCCGCTGCAAGTGTTGGGCCTGTTAGAGCAGGGCGAGTAACGGAGACTGGGAACCGGGACTCGGCCGCGCTCGCACCAAGCTCTACAGTAGAACCAGGACTGGGGAGGGGCCCGCGCTCCCCGCTTTACCTTGCGGAGATAACTGGCCACCACCTGCTCGAAAGGATATTTATAAACTCTGTGGGCCTCCACGGTCACCCCCATGATGGGAACGGAGCCGCCACGGCGCCTTCCTGCGAACCCAGGCCAAATTCGGGCGGCGTTGGCAAGCCAGCCGCGTGGCTAGGCCCCTTCCCTCCGCCAGGCTCCAGCCCTCGCCTCCAGTTCTGACTGTTGAACTACGTAAAACTTTTGTGACGGGCTGTAGCATTGCTTGCAGAACAACACCGTCCTAGGTCACAATGTAAACACGGAGCCAAACCGGAGAGGGGGAAGGGGAATAGGTCAGAGCTCTTTCCAGAGGGAGTACGGAACGCCCTTTCCCAAGGTGCCGCTCTATCTCGGCGCCCCGGCAGATGCTCCGAATTTGCTTCGGAGAGGCGCGGCCGGCCGCGACCTGAGAAAGCAGCACGGACCCGCACTGAATTATAATTCGGCACTCGGTGCTAAACCACACTCTCGGCGCCCGTGTCTTTCGTAACGCAGAAATGCTGCCCTTGGAGAAAAAGGATTGGCGTACGAGCTACAAGGAAGAGCCTGCTCAGAATCCAATTAGGTAGCGGCTTTTCCCACGTGCCCCTCGCCACACCCTCTCGTCCGCTCTCCGGATGCAGGTCGAAGCTCGCGCGGCTGCTTCTGGATTTTCAAATAAAAGGCGATTCCCTCCGGGTTAGTCACTCAGTTAAAATGCTGTAAAAGGAGACGGGTCACTGCAGATAGCCCTGGCATCACCGTTGTGGGGAAACCACGGCGGGCAGCAAATTCTCTTCCAGAGCGTTGCATTTAGGATGCTGAAGCGACCTTGATTCGAAGCGCAGAGGCGCTCGAGTTAAGCCTACCGGCAAATCCATAAAACCGCGAAGTTTAGTGGCCTCACGCGGGTCCTGCCGCTCGATTCCAAGAACAGGGGTTTACGGAGATGCCGGCAGATGCTATGTGGGTGTCGGCACAGGCTCCGAATAATCCTTCCTGCATCGAGTCCGGATGAAGTAATTTCAGAAGATCAACTAAACCTTATGGGAAGATTTATTATGGGGGAGAAAATACCATACTGTATTTTAAAAAAAAAGATCTTAGGCAACAGTAGAGGCTGCCAGATGCTTCTGGGTATCCGGTTTTTGAAAATCCTGGTGTCAGATTCTGCCCAAGAATTAACGTCAGACCATTTTGCTGTTGCCCCTACTGCCTGCCACTCTGAGTGGTTATTTGCCTCTACTCCAGGTTGCAGGGCCCTGAATCTCAGTGTTGGTTCAGCCTGCCTGTACCACTGGGGAAGCCCTTATCTGAAATAAAATATATATGAAATAAAAATGCTTAGTATTAGATTATAAAACAGACGTGGCACAGCATGCAGCTTTCTAGTAATTGTGCTCTTAAATGTTGGAAACAAACCACCCAGAAAAAAGTGCGATTTCTCTTTTCTGATGGAAATCAGTGCATACACTGATCAGTCTTAACCCAGATACACCCGCAAAATCCCATTAATACAATTCTAGCCCGTTTTGGTTCAGTCACTGCCCTTGCTGCTCACCCCTTGACTACCTATAAATAATAGCAAAAAAGGCCAGTGGCCATAAAAATCTCATTAGATCAGATGTAAAAATCACATAAATACAACATTGTAATCCTAAATATTGCTGTTCTGAAGCAACTGTGAACCGAGGGTGAAAAGCTTTGCTCTCAGGGAAGTGAGCAGAAAATTGAAGTGTTGTATGTGTGTGTGTAAGACTGTAGTGAAGAAGGGGTTGCCTACAATGAGAGATCCCAACAGTGGTATTAGAACAGTTACCACAAGGGTCCACAAACACAGAACCATTGCCAAGAAGGTCCCCTTCATCTCTGCCCATCTTGTAACAGAGAATCACTTTGGGTATTGACCTGAAAGTACAGGTAGGTTGTTACAGGTGAAGGGGGGACAGACCTCCAGACATCAACCCATTTGATAGTTTATTCTGGGAAAATTAGAGCAATGAGTATGTAAGCAGCTTTTTAGAGAAACAAGTGTAGAGCTACAAAATCTAAATCTAGGCAAAAGTTTGGACAGCCACTGGGTGGCACCAAAGAGAGTTTTTCCTGTATCTTTTTGCTGCCACCTAGTGGTTTTCCATCCCATATCTGGAAGTCCTAAACGAGGGGATTAGAAAGCCAACCTGTGCTGTGTCTCTGTTGCTGAGTAGGAATAGCTTCTGTACTATCAGGCACTGAACTCAGCTGTGGAATTAGCGAACTCTAGCAGAGAAGCAAAAAAAAAAAATTTTTTTTTTTTTTGCAGTGCCCCAAACCTTTCTGTGAATGGAACATTGGCAGCCCTAGCAATCAATATCTTACTGCATAGATAAATATGGATTGGCTTCAAAGCACCATATGCATTACCAGTCACTCCTATTTTATTTATAATACTTTCATGGTAGCCCTTTTTTTTTTTTTAGCAAAAGCTACCCCAGGCAATTTGGAAGCAAAGGTCTTGTTGCACAAAACTTAAAAAAAACAAATGAAACAAGACACTGTAATATAAAATATTAATAGTGAAAATTAATTTAGTTAAAAGAAAATTGGATAACGCGGTCTGTTACACATATTTAAAAGGAGTCAAAGAGGGAGTCATGCCTTCATCCCACGGCAGGTCATTGCACAAGGAACAAATCGGGAAAGCCTGTCACTTGTGCTCATCAACCTCATTGATCTTGTTGGAAGGCATGTAAGCAGGGCTGATTTTAGAGACTAGACAGCAATCAAAAAGGTTCTATTAACGATGTTCAGAAATAAATATTGTGGCTTATGTAGTCCAACTGCACCCAAGTGGAAGATATTAGTGGGCTCAGGGAAACCATAAGATCTTCAGGGAAATCTTCAGAGAAAACGAAGATTTACGGAGGCAATTCCTCCTTCACCTAGAAACCAAACTAGTGAAGATTCATCATGCTCAGTGGCCTGAGAATGATGAATGTCTGCTATGTGTGTAGGGGGAGAAGACTAAGGAACAGAGGGAATAGGAAAGAAGTATCCCCAAAGAAGTATGCTAGGTTGTAACCCTCAAAAGTTGCATCCCACATTCCAACCTGTACTCAATCACAGGCTTCTTGAGGTCTTTTGAGAATTTAATTCAGCCCCCCTAGAAGCAGCATTCTCCTGGTTCTGCCTTCGTTCATTTCTAACATCTTGGTTAATAGATGCTACGTATTTTCAGTGTACTTATAGCACTCAGGCTGATACCATATGTGACATATAGGCACACAATTTAGGCATTTTAAAATTTTAAAAAAAAAGGTGGTTGCAGTCTTGATTGAAGAATTGGAAAACTAAACAGAGTTTACTGGTCCATTTCCCAAGCTGGCACCACAGCAAATTCTTCAGTGCGGTAAATGATAAGCTGCAGATCCCACTGATGGCCCCCAGCCAATCCTGGAGGCAACTGATACTAGCTAAGGAAGTATCTTTGGAAAAAGGATAGAGGGAGGCAGGGGTGGCCACTGAGAGCATCTAAAATTATGTGATGGGAATCCCACCCTTGTTATATAGATCACATAGCGCATGTACAAAAGGGATGGTCCTTTTGAATGACTGCAGCTGCCATCTTGACTTTTTTGTCACCTCCACCCTGTAGAAGCCCCTAGAGAGGGGTTCTTGCCACCTTACATTATTCTGACATTTTTGGCAAATAAGATCCCACAGGGAAACTATATTTTTATACTGTATACAGTACTTTCGCCTTTCTCTGCCTTTTGTTTATGTTGCAGGAACAGCTGGAACTAAAAGGTAGAAATATTACTTTAATATATACTTATCATTCCAATCAAACATTTCCCTTTATGTTAAATTGCTGATATAATTACAGTGTACAAAGATATGTTGAAACAATTTATTCATACTTTATTTATACAAATAATAAAGGAACATGAGCACTTCCCTGTCTTGACATACTTCTCACATTTTGATTAACATTTTCTTTTGTAATTTTGAAGCCATTTGAAATAAAAGAGATAATGAAATGATAATATAATAAAAGGGAAGCTAAAAATCTGGGAAGTGAAGGGAAGCTATTAAATTTGAAAAATAAATAAACATCATCCAAATAAATAATAGTATTCATTTGTTATTGTAGTGATTTCTTTTTTCACTTTAAGGTAAAGGTAAAGGTTTCCCTTGACGTAAAGTCCAGTCGTGTCCGACTCTAGGGGGCGGTGCTCATCTCCGTTTCAAAGCCTTGGAGCCGGCGTTGTCATAGACACTTCCGGGTCATGTGGCCAGTATGACTCACGGAACGCCGTTACCTTCCCGCCGAAGCGGTACCAATTAATCTACTCACATTTGCATGTTTTCGAACTGCTTGGTGTGCAGAAGCTGGGACGAGCAACGGGAGCTCACCCCGCCGCGCGGTTTCGAACCGCCGACCTTCCGATCGACAGCTCAGCGGTTTAACCCGCACTTTACCCTTCTACAAATTGTTAGAGTAACTTGCAAGGTCATATAGTTTTCACAGAGAATGCTAAAAAAAACTAGCTATGGCTATTAAAGAAGACAAATAGTAAATAAAACAATGCAAAGAATTTTTAGTCATTCACACAGCTTGTATATTATTTTAAAGTAATAAATGACATTCAGTATGCCAAACTACCATACTACTAATCTGACATGAATTTCTGATGTATCACATTTAAATAAATACATTCAACAAGGTAATTTTTCCAAATAATATATGAGTAATATATGGTAGAACACAGTCATAGAAAGGAATCTGATTGATGGCAAATAATATCTCTGAACCAGATGTTTGTTAGGAACACCCAATGCAGTGTACAAATGAGAATCCACACATCAGCATACAGCATATTCCTTTGGAGAGAGATATCTGTGTTGTTCTGAATATGTATGCAGAATAATCCCATGTAAATACCTGGAGGCCATGTGAATGCCTTTGTGCTTCTATTAACCTTTAGGATCACAGCTAAGCAACCTGATAACAATACTGATAATTTTGTAATTTCCTTGCTGTTATGTCTAGACAATTACATTATACCATTCTTGATTAATACTATATGCTTCAGGATCACATTTGAATGGTTAGAATATGATAGATATATTCATATTTTCTTCTGAGGCTCAAAGGAGATGTAACTAATAATTCTGGGTCTTCAAAAGCAAAATCTGCCTTCATTGGGCCTGAAGTCAGAGGCTACTTGGGAGTTCATGGCCACCAATGGCAACATGGACCTGATCCAATTTATAAAGGGTCCAGCTCACAATGGAAATCACATATTAGATATGATTTTTGTCTCAGAGCATGGTATCGTGATCTTGGGTTGGGGGATGTTAGTATCAGTCCCTTGCCATGAACAGATCACACTGTCTTGACCCTGGAGTTCTCTGCATGCACCCCCCCCCCACTGCAGTGAGGTAGGTCCCACAATCCCATTCGATCAGCCCACCCCAACCAACTGATGGACCCAGTGAGGTTTCAGAAGGAACTTGAGATTTTTCCCAAAGCTCTGAAAGTTGAACTCCCAAAGTTCAGCCAAGGCCTTGGTCATGACTTGGAATGAGAATACAACAAGATTCTAGATCAGATAGATCAGGGGTCCCCAACTCCCAGGCTGCAGACCGGTACCGGTCCGTAGCCTGTTAGGAACCGGGCTGCATAGCAGGAGGTGAACGGTGGACGAGTGGGTGAATTTACAGCCTAAGTATTTATAGCCGCTCCCCATCGCTCGCATTACTGCCTGAGCTCCGCCTCCTGTCAGAGAAAGCAAGCCCATTGGCTGCTATCTCCAAATGGCATGGAGAAAAAAGAACAAAATCAGGAAAAAGAAGAAGCGATTGAATCATCCGGAAACCATTACCTCCCCAGTCCATGGAAAAATTGTCTTCCACGAAACCAGTCCCTGGTGCCAAAAAGATTGGGAACCACTGAGATAGATCATGCCTGTGCAGACGCTCTGTAATTGTGGATCCCATAGGATCTTCTGATTTACCAAGGAGTTTTGGGAAATGAAGTGACACAAGAGATGCATAGGGTGCTGCTGGAGAAAGAACAAGGCCAACTAGACACAGGTAAGGGCCTTTATTAGGACCTACCTTGTGACAGTAAGAGCACAGAAATGAGTTAGCTCCCCTGCTCTTATTGCATCTGCAAGATAGCCAGCCAGCAGTCCTACAGGTCACTTAACAACCATTCATTTAGTGACGGTTTAGACTTACAACGGTGCTGAAAAAAATGACTTATGATCAGAACTCACACTTAGACTGCTACAGCATCACCGCAGTCATGTGATCACAAATTGGGCACTTGGCAACTGGTTCACATTTATGACCATTGCAGCATGCTATGGTCACGTGATTGCCATTTTCAACCTTTCCGGCCAGCTTCTGGCACGTAAAATCAATGGGGAACCATGTGATTCGCTTAACAAACATGTAGTTTGCTTAACGCCCGCGGTGTTTCGCTTAATGACTGCCACAAAAAAAGATTGTAAAATCTGGTCAGATTTGCTTAATGACCACTTTGCTTAGCAACCAAAATTGTGGTCCCAATTGTGGTCGTTAAGCAAGGACTACCTGTATTTTGGGTGACCAGGTCCCCTTTGGGTAAGGAGTAGTAGCCCATGGAAAAGAGTTCAATATCACATAATGTTTCATAGGTAAATTAAATTGCATATAATCCCTATTTTAAATGTAAGTGGTGGCTTATATATTTTTGGTGAGACTGGAGGTTTAAGAGGCAAGATGAAAGATTTATATTTCTGTAATCACCCAAAATGAAAGAAATGAGCCAAAAATATCAATCCCACATCTGCAGTGACTTTCTTATATTGCTGGCCATGTCCCCTGCAGGTCCCCGGGTACTGGGGAAAGACAAAGCGTAGTTCCCAAAATTTGGTTTTCTTCTGCCCTTTAACACAATATCCCAGTAATTTACTTGCCATTCATTTTTACACGAATTTTCAGTACAGTATAGTTTTTCTTTATAAATTTTCCAAACAGAGCCTTTACCTTCCCCACCCTACCCCACCCCCCAAATTTTCCTTTTTACATAGGCAACTTTCACAAATAAAGTTTCATAAATAAAGATGTCCAGTTTTTGACTAGAGAAAGGGAGATGTTAGCAGATTCCACACAAGTGCTTTCACCCTTCTTTACAATGGAGCCCATTTATAAGATTTTTTCCATGGATTCCCACAGAAATTCATGGAGGATTGTTTTTATATCCTTAGCAGTAAGGGGATATACTTTAAACAATTCAGAAGCAATATATAACTTTACTTTTTTCAAGTAAAATCCTTCCTTTTACATACATTCCCTTTGTTCATTAAAATTCAAAGCAGTTCCTATGTTACATTTTTTTAAAAAAACCCAAAATGGTTTATTGTGGTTATACATTTACAAGTCAGCTATGTTTATCTGAATGAGACACATACTGGCACATCCAAGCCGGTCTTGGTTGCACAACGGCATTAAAGCTAATAATTCAGCTATTTTTTTTAAAAAATCATGTAACATATACATCTCAGTTCTAAATTACCTATTTTTGCAACTTCAGGAGATAAAACGTATGAGAAATCTTTTAATTCATCAAGTCCTTAGATCTCATATGTGAACAAAGCCAGCAGAGAAAATAAAGTGAAACCTACAGCACCCAAAGAAAACACACTTGCTTACTTATTTGTAGGAGTGTGCAGCAATTTGGATTTGAAGGGGAGGGGATACTTTGGAGAGCCTGTGGGCATTCATCCCCCTTGTCTGCAACTTTGTAAAGAAGGTATGTTGCAGCTATGGGATTCAAGGAGGTGCCAACGGGTGCTATTTGTGCTCTGATTTGCCTTTTCCCTTTCAAATCCACATCACTGTAGAGTCTTACTTATTAGTAATAGTTCTGGTGTTCCCAACAGTAGCATGTTAAATATTTAACGCTGCTTCTTCATCTGAACTAATCAGAACTCATGTTTTAGAAATTACAAGTGGGAATTCTTTTTAAAGAACACAAGTACCATTTGTTCACAGCAAATCCTGGGAGAGGCAAAGCTTCCCCATTAACATCAATTGTAGTTTCCCTTTGAAGAAAGTCATAAACATGTTTTTTTTCCCAAATGTTCTAGTATGTTGATTGTTTTCTTCCCTGCCCTCCTTTTTTGCTGTAGATATAAGAAGTGCTGCCTAAATCAAAGAACAGAAGAAAAAATGGTTCTCTAACATAAAAACACATTAAAAAGTATTCCATTTGAAATAATCCAGATCTGAAAGAAAAGGGAGGAACCAGTGGAGGAGTAAATGTACAACTAATTGCAAAATGGGTTGCAAACCAAGAATGCTCATGAAAGTTAAACATAATAGGATATTTAGTAAGTCAGCTAAAAGTGTAATCAAATGGTATCTGACAACTTATTTTATGTGCTAAGAATCTTCTGGTAGAGACCATACCTAAACATGGATTTAAATAGAGCTTCTACATCTGCAGTGCAAAACTTCATACAATCCCTGGAAGGCAGTCAAGAATCAGAATTTTTTAATGTCTTTTTGTTAGTCTGGATTTTTTCAGCTCATTTTAAGAACTGATGCATCTTCATTTTAGCAAGCCCCAAAACGACAGCTTTTGTTCTGCCAAAAGTCGCAAGAAATTATAAATATTACAGGAATATTGGAAACTTTAGCTTAGAAATAGTTTAGATAACCTCAGGAGTTACCAGATGGCTAATTCCCTGAAAGACGGTCACGGCTTTTTTAAAAAAATATTTATTTATTTTTTAATTTATATTTGATTTGTTTAGGTTGCCTGACTCCAAAAAGACTCTTTAATCCAAAGGTCATTACAACAGTTCCAGTATCTCTCTCACTTGTTTTCTCCTTGAGTTTCAGTACTTCTGGTTGTACCAGAACAAGAATTCCATTTTGTTTCTTCTGTTATGCTGAATCTGGAGCTGGATCTCTTCTTTTAAAAATTAAAACAATAGGAACCTAGAACATGAGCTAGCTAGAGTTAAGCCTTCTTACATAACATTTACTGTAAGAGTAAAGTTCAACTCTCACTCACTGGAATCAGCAAAACCTGTCTTGAAACAGGTGGCAGCTCTTTTAATTTGGTGGAAAGGTTGGCAACCCATAAACGCTTTTACAACCAGGCATAAAGAGAGAGCTTCCTAGCTAAAGAAGGTAGATGGGCATGGACTATTTGATGGGTTCCTTCCTGTTCAAACGCAAGCCAAGAGAAACTGAAGAGCAGAGAGAATCACTAAACACAAATCTGGCAAGGTTGCTGCCCATTTTCATTGCAAGCAGGGCATCGCAGAGCTCTGTATGACTCTTTAAACCGATTAGCCAACATTGAAAACTTGCTTCCGTGACACACAGCACAGGGGGCAGAGCCTGATCCTTTACACAGTGAGCAGCTGTTCTCCTCATCGCCTTCCTGAAACACAAAGGCTTTGTCAAACAATTTTTCTTTGTACCAGTTCACACAATCCTTTATCCAAAAGAAGAACAAGTGGCAGGGATAGTTCTCCAAGGTATGGCTCGAATAACCTACTTTTCTCTTGATTTGATTAATATTTCTGCCAATTTTTCCTCACTCCATATTTCCCTTGGCAAAATATGAAAATGTACAAATACAGTATTTGCATGGTTTCCATTCCAGAATTTTAAATATTGTTCAAACATAGTTTGAATTTTGCTGCTTGAGGTGGGGAAGGGAGACATCTTGAAGCCTTTCTTTGCGGCAAGTTACTTCAATTCTTCAATGCTTAAGAAATAGAACAGCTAATGAATAAAGTACAATCCTGGAATCCTAGATGTGCCTATTTCTACCTCAAAGGATACAGAAGGGCTGTCACACAGAAGATGGAGTAGATTTACTCTCCATTGCCCCAGAGGGCAAGTCCAGAACCAATGGATTAAAAGTACAAGGAAGGATGTTCACACTGGAGGTCAGTCAAAACTTCTTGCATGTACAGTTGTAATCAAAATTATTCAACCCTCATTGCAAATCAGGTTGATTATCAAAATGTACAGACTTTCAGCTGTTTGCAATGAACAAATCAAACAAAAGCAATTGAAATAGCTCAACACAACGAATGCTTCAAGTGGTGCCCCAAATTCAACTGAAAATGCAACTTATAATGACTTCTCCAGTCTCAAAATTATTCAACCTCCTGAATAGAATCTGTCACAACAGCACACATACAGTATGCAAAACAGGTGTTGTCTCAAGCACACCTGATGCAACTAATCAAGGGCTTCATTAGTTGCAACAGGTGTGCCTGAGCTGGAACACATGAAATACCTGAACTGGCTAGGGGTTTGTTGAGTGTCATGTTTGACTGCATGTTAGAAATACAGTATGGGTAAGTCAAAAGAATGATCCAAAAAGGTAAGAGAAGAGATCATCACCCTTCACAAACAAGGAACAGGATACAAAAAGATAGCAAAGGCACTGAATGTTCCTAGAGACACCGTTGGAAGCATAGTTCACAAGTTCAAAGTTAAAGGAACAGTGGTTACACTACATGGACGGGGCAGAAAAAGGAAGCTGTCAGTGGCTGCAACCAGATTTCTGAGAAGGCAGGTGGAGAGAAACCCTCAAGTGACTGCAAAAGACCTGCAGCAAGACTTGGTGGCAACAGGCACTGAGGTTTCAGTGAGCACTGTAAGGCACGTTCTAAACACAGAAGGTTCCCAAGCCAGAACTCCAAGACGTACACCACTACTGACCCAAAAGCACAAGAAAAGTCAGCTCCAATATGCTCAAAATCATATAAATAAGTTTTGGGATTCTGTTCTGTGAAGCGATGAAACAAAACTGGAACTTTTCGGCCCGATGGATCAGCGGTATGTGTGGAGGAAGAAGAATGAAGCATATGCTGAAAAGAACACTCTGCCTACAGTTAAGCATGGTGGTGGCTTGGTGATGCTCTGGAGCTGCTTTGCATCCTCTGGCACTGGAAACCTGCAGTGTGTGGCCAGCAAGATGGATTCATTGAAGTATCAGGAAATCCTAGGAGAAAACGTCATGCTGTCTGTAAGGAAGCTGAAGCATGGGTGTCACTGGACCTTCCAACAGGACAATGATCCCAAGCATACCTCAAATTCCACTAAGGCTTGGATGCAGAAGAAGTCCTGGAAGATTCTACAGTGGCCATCACAGTCACCTGACTTGAACCCCATAGAAAATCTCTGGTGGTATTTGAAGAAGGTGGTTGCAGCACGCAAACCCAAGAATATTACTGAACTGGAAGCCATTGCTCATGAGGAATGGGCTAAGGTTCCTCAGGAAAGCTGCCAGAAGCTGGTGTCTGGCTATGAATCTCATTTGCAGCAGGTGATAACAGCAAAAGGGTGCTCTACTAAGTACTGAAGATGCTTGCCATGAAGGGGTTGAATAATTTTGAGACTGGAGAAGTCATTAAAAGTTGCATTTTCAGTTGAATTTGGGGACACCACTTGAAGCATTCGTTGTGCTGAGCTATTTCAATTGCTTTTGATTTGTTGATTGCAAACAGCTGAAAGTCTGTACATTTTGACAATCAACCTGATTTGCAATGGGGGTTGAATAATTTCGATTATAACTGTATGTGGAACAGATTACCATATGGTCTTATGAGTTTTCTTCCTCAAAAAGAGGTTATATGTTCAACTGTCAGAAATGAACAGAGGATCTGTTGGAGTTAACTAGATGGCCTCTAAGATCCCTTCCAGGGCTACAATACATTTATTAATTTATGCCATTTATCTTCTATCTCAACCTTCATGGACTTGGGTGGTTTACAGATGTTGAATGTCTGTGTCTGATAGCCATTTTACCAGTAGGCATACTAAGCAATTGTTCAGAGTACCACTTTGGCAGAGGATGTATATGTATATGTATATGTACATGTACAGTATATGTATATGTATATGTGAAAGGGATGCGGTGGCGCTGCGGGTTAAATCACTGAGCTGCTGAGCTTGCTGATCGGAAGGTCGGCGGTTCAAATCCGTGTGACGGGGTGAGCTCCCGTTGCTAGTCCCAGCTCCTGCCAACCTAGCAGTTCGAAAACATGCAAATGTGAGTAGTTTAATAGGTACCGCTTCAGCGGGAAGGTAACGGCGTTCCGTGTGGTCATGCCGGCCACATGACCACGGAAGTGTCTACGGACAAACGCCGACTCTTCGGCCTTGAAACGGAGATGAGCACCGCCCCCTAGAGTCGGACACAACTGGACTTAATGTCAAGGGAAACCTTTACCTTTACCTTTATATGTGAAAGGACATATATGTATATGTGAAAGGACACATATGTATATGTACTGTATATGTATATGTGAAAGAAGAAAGTGCAAAAGCTGGATTGCAGTTAAACCTCAAAAAAACCAAGATTATGGCAACCAGCTTGATTGATGACTGGCAAATAGAGGGAGAAAACGTAGAGGCAGTGAAAGACTTTGTATTTCTAGGCACAAAGATTACTGCAGACGCTGACTGCAGCCAGGAAATCAGAAGACGCTTAATCCTTGGGAGAAGAGCAATGACAAATCTCGATAAAATAGTTAAGAGCAGAGACATCACAACTGACAACAAAGGCCTGCATAGTTAAAGCAATGGTGTTCCCCGTCATAACATATGGCTGCGAGAGCTGGACCATAAGGAAGGCTGAGAGAAGGAAGATAGATGCTTTTGAACTCTGGTGTTGGAGGAAAATTCTGAGGGTGCCTTGGACTGCAAGAAGATCAAACCAGTCCATCCTCCAGGAAATAAAGCCAGACTGCTCACTTGAGGGAGTGATATTAAAGGCAAAACTGAAATACTTTGGCCACATAATGAGAAGACAGGACACCCTGGAGATGATGCTGATGCTAGGGAGAGTGGAGGGCAAAAGGAAGAGGGGCCGACCAAGGGCAAGGTGGATGGATGACATTCTAGAGGTGACGGACTCGTCCCTGGGGGAGCTGGGGGTGTTGACGACCGACAGGAAGCTCTGGCGTGGGCTGGTCCATGAAGTCACGAAGAGTTGGAAGCGGCTAAACAAATAAACAACAACTACAAATATATGTATAGCCTTAGGAAGGAAACTAAAGTGGAGTACACTTCATGCTGTGTTAAAGGACAAGGAGAAAGAAGATAATTGTATTTTGATCTATGGCTGAAAATTAGGGCTATTAGATCTGGGCTGCAAAAGTCAGCTAATCCTTAGACAGTAGCCAAAAGTTAGTTTTCTTTATCTCTTTGCCAGCAGCAGGAGCCTGTCTAGATTTTTCAGCCCTGAACTCAAAGCCCTCCTGCACATGGCAGAAATCTTGGGTTTAAGGCCTATCACCCTAATTATGATAGAAGGGCTTGTTTATCACAAGCCACGGTGGAAAAAGAAATGACTTATTCAGAATGCTTTCTAATGCTTGTTTTTGTTTGCTTATATGCATATTGATGATAGTCCACTCATACCTACAGGAAATAGAGGTTTCGTCAGCCTCTTCATTCGTTGCCTAAGTCTCAACAATATTCATAAGAGGTTGGCAATATCATCATGCAATCCAGAACAAAGAGGATGGCACTATTTTTTCAAAAATTAAATGGTTAAAATGCTGGCAAATTGTTGTATCTTGTGAGTCCAGCAGTCTAATTTTCAAGATCTCACAGGATAAATATGCTGTATTCTTGTAATGTAAGATTGGATGGTTTTACAACATTTGAGCCATGTTTAATTTTTAATTAATTATCCACGTGGGTTCCTTATGCCCCATCTAGAGGAGTCAGAAGTGCCTTGTTGACAACCCCTGGTATGGATAACCTGATCTCATGCCAGTGAATGCCTAGAGTCAGAAGGAAAGAAAAAACCATTTCCCGCAAGGGAACTATTCCTCTCTTCCTGACACTTGGAGAAGAAAGATTGAAAAACTGATAAGCAGGAGGGCACATAATATATGCTTCCCAATGACTGGGAGCTCTTATACACTTGTCCCAGAAGGTACTGGTATTTGTGTGTGTTTGTGCATGTTAAACAACAGACATTAATTTTTTTGTCTCTTGTGTATCGCTTTAGACAAAGGTCTACTGAGACCTTGCTCTACCAAACAGGGAGAAAACTGAATGGCTTGACAAGGACATGTCTTGCCATCTGGATGAGTAAAAGTAAAAGGACCTACTGTCCAAGAGCTTCAGCAACACCATGCTTGGAAGGGTTATATAGCTCTGGATTTTCTAGCCACAGCATTAGCGAACTCCAGATATTTCAAAATGCAGTTGTTTGTAGTTACAAAACAGGTGACATCAATGATAAACATGATGAACAAGTTCATACACCGTGAGGTGTTATCTACATGTTTATTAATTCTGGTGGAAGGAACCTAGAAATAATTATGGAGTGATAATGGGGTGAGTTCCTTTGACCTATAATTTCTTATCTCTGCTAGCAAAACTGTCATCAACATTCCAAATGCCCTGAAAGCTCCTAGGTCCTCTTTAATGATATAAATTCTCTTTTAATTTATGAGTATGTAGAAGCCACTTCTTGTTTCCTATGTTCCCTTTTGCTTCCAAATGAGTAGGCACCAAACCTTCTAATAGGCAATGCTGATGGAATAACACCTGAAATTCTGGCCATATCTAGGAGAATCCTGAACCAAAGAAAAAGAAATCAATTGCCTTACCCAAACATGTTTATTGTGGTCCAACTCAGTTTCAGCAGTGTTTATGTTTCCATTGCTTTGGTTGCTGCTACTTCCTCCTCTTCCTTCAGAGTGCATGAAGGAGCAATCATCGACACCTTCATTTTGCATGAGTCTTCGCATTAGCTCTTTCTTGCTCAGTGGTGTCCGGATTATTTTTAGATTACTGGTATAGATGATAATCTTCCCAAAATCTAAAATGGGGAGATGCTGAAATGGAATGGTACACACAGACATTTAAATTTTTAAAAAGACCAATGGCTTTTTAAACAAGCCCCAATCCATAGTTAGTACTGAGAGTTCCCTTTCTTTCAGTGCCCACTGAAGTCAAGAGAAAGCCCTCCCATTGATTTGCAAATTTTTTATATTCCCTGAATGCCAGTCATTTTCTATTTACTGCCTATCAGATACATCTTTATGAAGCAAAAACTACCATAAATCAGCACATGCAAAAAGCTCCAACTTGTCTATCTCAGTAGAGGGAAACCTCAAGCTTTGGCCCAGCCTACCAGACTTCTCCCAAAGTTGAATAAAAAGCCTGACCTCCTTAAATGGGAGTAGAGGTAGATGGAAACTGGCTTAGGCAGAAGTTAGTTGCCCAAACTGCAGGAAGGCTTTGATATGACATTCCTAAATGCTATTCTTTCTCACTGCACAGAGAAAGATACCTGGATCATGTACTGATTACATTTCCAAATCATCTGAATAATGGCAGGTCTTCTCATTGCTATACTGCTTAATCAATTGGTACATATTGTGGAAGGAAGGGAGGGAGGGAGGGAGGGTATGAGAGAGACAGGGAGAAAGAAGGGTGACCCTATATAGGGCCAGCACTGAATCTTCTTCACACTGTGGGTTCACCCACATCTACTTTGGACTCTGGCATCTAACCTACTCCTAACCCTCACTGGTTATTGACATGCAACCCCAACAAGTTCACAATGAGGAAATGTGGACTTCAAGATGAAAAAAAGTTTTCCACTCCTATCTATGTCCTATAGGGATGTTGGTTTTCCTAATAAGAAATACGATTGAATAAAATGCTTTGTAAATCATGGCGTTCTCCCCATTACTGTTCTTTCAGAACTCATTGTGGGTATACTCAGCAAGTGGATTTTAGTGTAGCAGTTTCTATTTCCTGCAATGGAAGTGCTTGCAAATGGCACCCAGAGCTGAACCTAAATGTTTTTAAGGAACCATACGCTGTTTCTAATTGTCATATTTCTAATTTTAAATGAATTGCCACCACCATTACTGAGCAGTTACCAGGCTTCCATAACTGCAGAACTAAAATGAAGAATCCCAGTCAACAGCCATGAAATGCAGACCTTTGAGAGCTCATGGCCATTTTGTTTTTGCACTCTCAGAACAAAACACAAGGTTTTGAACTGCCACAGATAGGCAGTAGACTCTTTTGGATTTGAAGCATTACAAGTTTCAAAAATGAATAGATACTGAAATACTGAAGTATACTAGCATTTGATTTGACAGAATGATCAGGATCAAAATCTAGGGACCTCCTTGGGCACTAATTACCCTACTAAACCCCAAATTTTATAATTGTAAATCATCCATACATCTTCAAAGAATTACCAGTTCAGAAATAAGGATATAAAAAGCTGCTTTACAGCAGGTTAGGCTATTTATCAATTTGTGATCATATTATCTCCTCCAGAGATGCAGAGAAAATAGATCTGGATTTACTGGTAGTTCTCTGGAGGGTTGCAATAGAGTGACAAAAATTTCTGACAGCTAATCATGTAGCTATAAAAGCAACAAAATCCTTGCCAGCCCACATCTTCATCTAAATTACTCTACTAAAATGAAAAAGGGAGGGGTGAAGAGAAACCAGAAGTTGATTTATTTAACGTAGTACTTTGAACATTACACAACTATAGCATTCAAAAACTGATTATTTTTCTATCTACTGTATATCTATATATCCACCAAGCTCTGAGAGGCCTTATATTTCTAATATAAAAAAAAAAAATAGAGCAGGCTAATAGAACAGATCTCACAAGTTTGGGATAAGACCAGAAATGGTCTACTTTGACGGTCCACAGCTCTCCAGAACCCAAGCAAAGGTCTTCAATTTACATTGCTTGTATTTTCATCATTTAAGCTAGCAATAGAAAAACTAAGTATGAGATCTTTGGCATGTAAAGCATAAATTCCCTAACTGGGATATGGAACTTATACATAATCTACTACTTATGTCTATTTTCTGCTTGGGCTTCTGAATTTCTGCTGGTTTGAAATATTTCTGTAAAGTTAGCTAGAATATATAATTAAAACAAATGATTAATGTTTTATTAAAATAATGTCTTACTAAACATGACTAAACATTACTTACTAATGCTTTACTAAAGTAATGTTTTACTAAATTTTACTAAACATTACTTACTAAAACATTACTTACCATATGACTACCCTCTGCCTTGTAGTCATTTAGGAGGGAAGGGCTACTTGTTAGGGTGTATTTGTTCCCTTCTCTGAACACACTGATCCTCTGTGCATTCAGTTTCGCTGATGGACAAAAGTTGGGTTCTGGGTTTTCTCTAATCCCCAATAAATTGTCTCGGGGTTCAAAATTCCAGGGCTGACAACTATGAGAGAAGCCTCCCTCTGGGATTTCAAGCTCTTGCCCATCTTCATATACTTGTTTTAGGACTCGGCCACTGTAGGCTGAGGAGATTTTGAATCTTACTTTTTGGCATCTTGTATCATGCTTCTGGTTGGGTTTCTTCTGGAACTCATCCATAGGTACTGGTTTTTTACAGAGCTTCCCAGGAATTTTTTCAGCAAGGGTAGCTTCTAAGGCACCTGAATAAATAAACAAGCACAGAGAGAAAGATAAATAAATAAAAAAGAGCCAGGCAATATATAATTCAAAAGCTCTACGGGGCCTCTCACATTACGGCTTAAGAGGACACCTCAAGATTAAACATTGATAGAGCATCACACAAAGAAATCATTGCTGCAATGAAGCAGGAGGAGGAATTTACTCAAGGGAATGGGGACCAAGCTGATATAAAAGCTATAACTTTGTGTTGTATTTTAAAGGATAACATTTAAAGGGGATTTAGAGCTAAAGGAAAAGGAAATACACATGCAGGTGGGCACACATTTTATAGCTACCACACTTGTAGCCTTTATTTAGTGGCTAAGTTGTGCACTTCCTCTAAAATGAATTAAAATAGCAGATAGCAATGTGTTAGAGGAGAAGGAATCAACACTAAATCATTTCCTGCATTTCTTGTAACAAATAATCCTGTACAGCTTTACCCAAGGAGTAATTCAATCCCATTAGATGCAACAGGATTGAATCCTAACTGAATATGGACTGGATTATAGCTTTGTGTAGGGGGAGCAGTATTGATTTAATATATAGTTCTGCCTCAGATTTCTTCCACGAATTTCAAAGTGGCAGCTGCCAGGAAAAAGAGGACACTAAAGCAGCTTTTCCTGGGAGCCAGCATTTAAAGATGGGCGCGCTACCAAGAACTGGTTCTCTGAGCTGGCTTTGCTCAACTTGCCTCTTTCCCAACAGTGAAAAGCACAAAGTAGGTGGAGCTTCATGAAACTAGCATCTGAAGGCTTTTCCATCAGGGAGAATCTTTGAATGCCTGCTTCCCAACATCTCTCTTAATGCATCCAGTACTTCTCTACTCTGATGATGGCAAGCAGTAGTAAAACTGGAACCATACTTGAAGTCAGCAGCTCTTTGAGCTGCATTCATCCACCCTACTCCCTCCAGATTAGGGCTGACCTAAGACCATTTTTCTCTGATGCAAAAGACAAGTTGGCACATTCTTCCATTCTGTGTACAAAAAGTGGATGGCCTGGAAGCCAAGTGCTGGTGATGAAGCAACATTCTGAGAACAATAGCCTAATTTTGGGATGCTGTACCATCAATACTTGCCAGCTGAGGCAGCTTCCACCTTCTGCCTAGCAGTAGAGCCATTGCTCAGATGGACACACTTCTGTGGGTCCTTTCCACTAATCTTCAGGATAATAGAGTTTTCCCCTCTGTCTGGAAAAGGTTATTTTGTGGATTTCCACAGCATAAAACAGGAATTCTGCCCTAATTATTTACACTCAACAAACAGCAGTTCCATAAATGTAACAACCCACCTTCAAATATGTGTGTGTCTATTCTGGGATATTTTTACATAACTTCTTTCACTCACTGGCTCTAGTTTCCTGCCTTTTTAATGCAACACCTACGCATGGATGAATAAGAATCCCATGTTTCCATTTCAAGCCATAATCTTAAAGAGAATAATATTCCTCACACAGATTTTCCAATCACCTTCTTGGAAATATCCCAGGGTGGTGGTAGAAATAATAAGCAGGTAAATTGTTATATTATTTCTGCCTCAACTTTCAGTCAAGAACAAAACCTAAATTATAAGCTGCCAACATTTTGGAAATTGCTCATAAGGATCAGTATGATTCAGTCCTTTTCTCCCTAATGTTAATTTGAAATTCAGAAGATGCAAGTAAGTAACATCCTTTGTTTCCTGCCAACTTTCCCTGAGAACAAAAACAGAGGACTCGTATGGAACATTTATTTATTGGTAGGAGGACAAGCAACAACCTTTAGATCTATAATTGTAGTATCTTGTAACTAGCACCCTCCATAGCCTGTTACTGGAGAGCTGACCAAAAAAAAAAAAGCTAAGGTTTTCTGAAAGATAAGATTTTGCCAATTTACAATATAACTTTATATAATTTCCCAGTAGAAATGCTATACATATGATTTCTTCTTCCTGTCTCCTATTGCCCCTTGCATGGTAGTCATATTATCTCACACTGAACCCAAATACTTCTTCCCTGTGCCACATCTGAAGTCTGTGTGCAAAAAGAAAGAAAGAAAAGTTTTGGACAAAGAAAAGAAATCTCTGCGAGTTCTCTGACCTCCACAACTCCAGGAACATGCCAGTGCTGCCACCTAAATGTATCTAGTCAGCCCACACGCTATAGAATTTAGTAGCATACGTTTTTTCACCAATGGTACTCTGAACCTATAAAAATCAGGATATAGTTCGTTAGCATTTTCCCCATTTCTAATCAGCACAGCCACAAATTCATCTCTGCATGGACTCAGTTCTTTCAATTATTGTATATATGGATTTTATATGCGAAGAATCCCCTGCTACTCAGATTACACATTAAGTGCTATCAGACATTCAACTTAATGGAAAAAAGTAGCAAAGTGTTTTTCCCTTTACTGGAAGGAGTTGGGAATACTCTTTTTAAAAAAAAATATAGCTAAAATATATGCCAACAACTAAGTTTCTGGATACATAAAAATTTACACAGAACATTTTGTGTTTCTCCAGCATCTCCATGGTAAAAACCTTACGTAGTGTGGCTTTTGAATTGGCTTTGACCAAACACGTAGTATTAAAAAAACCTTCCTGCCTTACTCTTTTTATAATTCAGTCTATCCCCTGCAAATGCTTGACTTAATGTTATCTGAGTTTACAGGACTGGTACTCCCCCAAACAAAAGTAATGTTTTCTAAAACCCCTGCTCATGAAGCAAGAATTAGTTTTTGCACAGCAGCAGGTTGGAGACTGCACTTTCTCTGTGTGTTTATTAAATGCCTTCAGCATATTTTAAGGATGAAACAGTTAGTTTATTCTTTTTCCTACCTCAAACAGTAGAAAACACTGCAGTTATTTTTGATGGAAAACTACTTAATTTCAGTACTGCATCCAAAACTGACTCAGGACAAGCTTTTCACTTTTCTGCTTCTACCTTAGCAGAACTATGGGTTCAAGCCATTAAAAAGTTAAGTCACAAGTGACCAGTACCTTAGAAAATCTGGATCAGATCATGGGTGTGAAAACACTCCACAACGAAATGACATAATAGCAATTAATTTCAAAAATAGCTTTCAACCCCCTGGTGTTGTCCAAATATCATCTATGTAGGGCCAATTAAACATCCAGTCAATGCAGCATGTCTGTTGGAAGGACATTCTAGAAAAGAAAGAGAGAGGGAGAGACAGAGATCCTCACATTTTATCTAAAGATACAGTTTTTGAACACAAAGCACATTGAACCAGAACTTTTATCTGGGTGCTGCAGTCAGCTTTGTTGTCCTGTGATATCCAAGGGCCTACTTAAATGGTTGTGAAATCTTATATTCCCACAGCACACCAGTATTGCAAGATAATTCAGTGTTCTAGCTCTTTCTGACAGAAGCAAAGTGTTCCTGGCACTGAATCCAGTTACACTGGAGTTCCTTGCACGTCTCTGAACATATTCAAAACTTAGAGCTGCAATTCACTTCAAGAAAACTGGACTGCTGACTTGCCCACAATTACTGCTTACTGTACTATATTTTGGAAATTTCCTCTCTGTGGCATTATATATATTTTTTCATGATTTATCATGGGGACATGTTGTTCAAAGTCTTGGGGCACATCTGGAGTCTCTCTTCCATGGAACAAAATGAACACTACTGTAAACACATTGAGAGAGGGTCCATCTAACACTTTTAATTAAATGTTTATCCTCATATATTGATAATAAAAACATTTTTTCTTGGTGCAGGTGTGACAAGTTCACACAAAGTAATAGGTGTTTCTTTGTTCTGTAGTAGTGATTTCCTGCTTATTCCTACCTTTAAAAAAAATACAGAATGTCAAATTGGCATGCTAGGAGTTTTGTCACTGCCAAATCTGGTTTCACATATTATGCAGAGATAAATATAAGCTTTCTATTGAGCAAATACTTAAGCCAGAAAGCAACCAGTTATGACTCCCTGATAAGTAGGCCATCCATCTTTCCACCCATCACATTTATATCCTGCTCTTCAGCCTGAAATACTACTACAATCCAATGTGTACCAAGTTATATTAGATTCTAAAATATTTTAATCTGGAGCTACTCCAGTCCAGATTTTCCTGAATAATCAGGGTCCGTGCTACTCTATAATTCAAACTTGTACATGTGCTCATGCACTTATAGATTCATCAACATACAAGCTAGATCTGATCAGGTAGTTGCTAAAGTTTCTTTTAAGAAAAATATTATTAAAGATTACAATTAGAAAAAAAGACTAATGCAAACTACAGAAAACTTAAAAAGAAAAATAGAAAGTGCAGAAAAGAAAAAAAAGAAGTAACTTCCCTCTTCATCACGTCAAGTACAAACAATTTTGGTTTGTACTTATCACCATCTCATAAAATACAAGAAATGCTCTCTTCTTCCCATAACTCATCACTTAACTATAAACAAAATCTTAAAGCTGTACTAGTGTGTTAAACCTGAGTATTCTTCTCCTTTAATTGTAATCTTTAGTTTCTTCTGGTTCCCTCTAGTATCCAAAATTCAAAGTTCCATCTTATCATGTTTCCCTCCCCCCCCAAAAAAACAACCACAGTTTCCCACAGGAAAGATTCTTATAATTAATTTCAAATTCTTATTTCAAATCCATCTGGACCCTTAATCAATTTTTAACTTTCCAAATCAACACAGTTAACATCATTTTGTTGTTTTTTCATATATATATATATTCCTTCAGCAAAGGATCGTTACCTTGCCGTGGTGCTGGAGCTTGAGCACCTCAATGATGCCATGAGCTAAACCGTGAAGGGCCACCCAAGACGGGAAGGTCATGACAGAGAGGTCAGACTAAATGCGATCCCTGGGGAAGGTAATGGCAACCCACCCCAGTATTCTTGCCATGAAAACTAAATGGATCAGTACAGCCAGAGATATGTCGGTATACCATCGGAAGATGAGACCCCCAGGTTGGAAGATGGTCAAAATGCTACTGGGGAGGAACAGAGGATGAGTTCAACTAGCCCCAGACGTGACGAGGCAGCTAGCTCAAAGCCGAAAGGACGGCTAGTGGCCAACGGTGCTGGTGGTGAACAGCGAATCCGATGTTCTAAGGATCAACACACCATTGGAACCTGGAATGTAAGATCTATGAGCCAGAGCAAATTGGATGTGGTTATTGGTGAGATGTCAAGATTAAAGATGGACATTTTGGGCGTCAGTGAACTGAAATGGACTGGAATGGGCCACTTCACATCAAATGACCACCAGATCTACTACTGTGGACAAGAGGACCACAGAAGAAATGGAGTAGCCTTCATAATTAATAGTAAAGTGGCTAAAGCAGTGCTTGGATACAACCCAAAAAACGACAGAATGATCTCAATTCGAATTCAGGGCAAGCCATCTAACATCACAGTGATCCAAACATACGCCCCAACCACAAATGCTGAAGAAGCTGAAGTAGAGCAGTTCTATGAGGATCTGCAGCACCTACTGGACAACACGCCTAAAAGAGATGTTATTTTCATCACAGGAGACTGGAATGCTAAGGTGGGCAGTCAAATGACACCTGGAATTACAGGTAAGTATGGCCTGGGAGAACAAAATGAAGCAGGACATAGGCTGATAGGATTTTGCCAAGACAACTCACTCTGCATAACAAACACTCCCTTCCAACATCCTAAGAGATGGCTTTATACATGGACTTCTCCAGATGGACAACACCGAAATCAGATTGACTACATCCTTTGCCACCAAAGGTGGCAGATATCTATATAGCCGGTAAAAACAAGACCTGGAGCTGACTGTAGTTCAGATCACGAGCTTCTTATTGCACAATTTAGGATCAGACTAAAGAGATTAGGGAAGACCCACAGATCAGCTAGATATGAGCTCACTAATATCCCTAAGGAATATGCAGTGGAGGTGAAGAATAGATTTAAGGGACTGGACTTAGTAGATAGGGTCCCGGAAGAACTATGGACAGAAGTTTGCAACATTGTTCAGGAGGCGGCAACAAAATACATCCCAAAGAAAGAGAAAACCAAGAAGGCAAAATGGCTGTCTGCTGAGACACTAGAGGTAGCCCAAGAAAGAAGGAAAGCAAAAGGCAACAGTGATAGGGGGAGATATGCCCAATTAAATGCAAAATTCCAGAGGTTAGCCAGAAGAGATAAGGAATTATTTTTAAACAAGCAATGTGTGGAAGTGGAAGAAGACAATAGAATAGGAAGGACAAGAGACCTCTTCCAGAAAATTAGAAACATCAGAGGTAAATTCCAGGCCAAAATGGGTATGATCAAAAACCAAGATGGTAAGGACCTAACGGAAGAAGAAGAGATCAAGAAAAGGTGGCACAAATATACGGAAGACCTGTATAGGAAGGATAACAATATCGGGGATAGCTTTGACGGTGTGGTCAGTGAGCTAGAGCCAGACATCCTGAAGAGTGAGGTTGAGTGGGCCTTAAGAAGCATTGCTAATAACAAGGCAGCAGGAGACGATGGCATCCCAGCTGAACTGTTCAAAATCTTGCAAGATGATGCTGTCAAGGTAATGCATGCTATATGCCAGCAAATGTGGAAAACACAAGAATGGCCATCAGATTGGAAAAAATCAACTTATATCCCCATACCAAAAAAGGGAAACACTAAAGACTGTTCAAACTATCGAACAGTGGCACTCATTTCACATGCCAGTAAGGTAATGCTCAAGATCCTGCAAGGTAGACTTCAGCAATTCATGGAGCGAGAATTGCCAGATGTACAAGCTGGCTTTAGAAAAGGCAGAGGAACTCGGGACCAAATTGCCAATATCCGCTGGATAATGGAAAAAGCCAGGGAGTTTCAGAAAAACATCTATTTCTGTTTTATTGACTATTCTAAAACCTTTGACTGTGTGGACCATAATAAATTGTGGCAAGTTCTTAGTGGTATGGGGATACCAAGTCATCTTGTCTGCCTCCCGAAGAATCTGTATGACGACCAAGTAGCAACAGTAAGAACAGACCATGGAATAGCAGACTGGTTTAAGATTGGGAAAGGAGTATGGCAGGACTGTATACTCTCACCCTACCTATTCAACTTGTACGCAGAACACATCATGCGACACGCTGGGCTTGAGGAATCCAAGGCTGGGGTTAAAATCACTGGAGGAAACATTAACAATCTCAGATATGCAGATGATACCACTTTGATGGCTGAAAGCGAAGAGGAACTGAGGAGCCTTATGATCAAGGTGAAAGAAGAAAGTGCAAAAGCTGGCTTGCAGCTAAACCTCAAAAAACCAAGATTATGGCAACTAGCTTGATTGATAACTGGCAAATAGAGGGAGAAAATGTAGAAGCAGTGAAAGACTTTGTATTTCTAGGTGCAAAGACTACTGCAGATGCTGACTGCAGTCAGGAAATCAGAAGACGCTTAATCCTTGGGAGAAGAGCAATGACAAATCTCGATAAAATAGTTAAGAGCAGAGACATCACACTGACAAGAAAGGTCCGCATAGTTAAAGCAATGGTGTTCCCCGTAGTAACATATGGCTGCGAGAGCTGGACCATAAGGAAGGGTGAGCAAAGGAAGATAGATGCTTTTGAACTGTGGTGCTGGAGGAAAATTCTGAGAGTGCCTTGGACTGCAAGAAGATCAAACCAGTCCATCCTCCAGGAAATAAAGCCAGACTGCTCACTTGAGGGAATGATATTAAAGGCCAAACCGAAATACTTTGGCCACATAATGAGAAGACAGGACACCCTGGAGAAGATGCTGATGCAAGGGAGAGTGGAAGGGAAAAGGAAGAGGGGGCGACCAAGGGCAAGATAGATGGATGATATTCTAGAGGTGACGGACTCGTCCCTGGGGGAGCTGGGGGTGTTGACGACCGACAAGAAGCTCTGGCGTGGGCTGGTCCATGAAGTCACGAAGAGTTGGAAGCGACTGAACGAATAAACAACAACATATATATTCATTCTAAATCTTTAAACTCATGTTTAAAGCTTCTTTCATGAAGGAGGAGACCCTCCAGTGAATGCTTGCCATTCTGAAGGGTCTTAATATTCCAAAAGCAGTAAAGAAAATTCCAAAAATGATTAAGAAATGAGGCTCAGTCGAGTTTTTTGTCCATAAAAGCTGCATTATGACCGTGAGCTTCGATGGAATCCCTCGACTTCCAGCTACTCGACTTATAAGCCAACTGCAAAAACCTCAATTCCTGCAGTCTGCTCATGAGGAGCAGCTATCTGGAGTGCGTGTGCGCAATCTCACAATCTTTCCTTTCTCCGGAGAGATTCTGCCAGCCACGATCCAGCATACAGCTGCAATCTCTGCTGTATTAACACCGTCCTGTCCAGATAGGGATGTCTAGCTCACCATGGGCTCACCAGAAGTCACTCAGGCAGTTGCTGAAGTTTCAAACAAGGCTTCACTCAAGATTTATTTTTATTTGGCAAATTTAGAGGGACTAACAATAAATAATAGAGGACTTTCTTCCACTTGCAGTTGTATGTGGCTAAACTACTTAGTCTGTCTTGATGGAAACTTTTTTTTAAAAAATGTATAAGTTAATATTGGACATTTCTTCATAAGGGTTAAAGAAGACAGCCATTTCAAATCCATGAATTAAGAAATCCTCAGATTCATAGTTCTTTGATAACAAATAAAGCTTTGTTGATAACTGTGGTGGGGAGCTATGATGAGTCCATGACAGGCCATAATAGAATATCACTGCTAAAGATGTTACTTCTTAAATACCCGAAATGTGATGGTCTGGATCTCTAAGACTTTCTAATCTATTCTATAAACGAGAAAAAAAAACCCAGGAGCAATCATCATCCCAGGACACAACTTAATGAATATTTTGACATTATGGAAGCAAATAATATTTCTTAAATTATGTATGGACACCAAACTGTCTATCCATAACCACTTCAGATCTATACTTCATGTGGCACTCTATAATGTGAGGGAGGGAAGAAAATGAATAGTCTTACCCATTTAGGCTTTTGTTCTGCCCATTGGCAGAATGTACTCCCCAACAGATTTCTCTTGAAGAAAGGCATCCAGAACAAGAAACTAAACATTTCAAACTCTGAGTTAAGCTTCCCCAACAGTTGCAGAGGATGCTAAAGAGGTTGAAAAAGACTCAAATTTAGATTGGGGTCTATATGATTTACCAAATAAATGTAATTAGCTTTTCCTTGGAATGAAGAAATCAATCTTGTTACATTCAGCATAGTGCTTGTGAATTTAATTAATTAGAGTTCTCAGCTGCCATAAGGAAGTGACTCTTAGAAGCATACAAGGATTATTAAAAACATGTAACCATAAAATATCTACAATACAGTAATACAATAGTTAACAAATTAAAAACCAATTAGAGTGGCATGAACACTGGTCTTTCCTCAATAAAATAAATTTAGAAAGCTCTCTGGAAGAGCTCCATTGTTAACTTGTCTCCAAAAGGACAATATTGTTGGGGCTAATCTAGCTTGTTAGGGAAGCTGCTCAGTCATAAGGAACAATAGTTAAGTAACATTTCCTGCTAATTCTATCATCTTTGCCAACCATTCCTCCATTGTAGTATTTCAGAGTCTTTTCATCTTTGTGCATATAATAGTCTCGCAGCAGTTATAATATACAAAAACAATGTTCCATAGCTTTTTTCTGACAGTCTATCCATTAGTTCCAGCAAGAAAAGTTCTGGATTCAGTGGAATGTTGATCTTTAAATTTCTCTGTATTGCTCTGTGCATTTGAACCCAAAATTTCCTGGCTTTTTTGCAAGTCCACCATGTGATAAAACGAGCCTTCATGTTGTCCACATTGCCAGCATAGATCTGAGGTACCCTTATACTGTACATTCTGGATAATTTTATATGGGTATATGTATTTGTATATAATTTTGGATATATATATCCAGAAATTATCCTGGATATATAGTATCTCTCTATAAAGATTAAAGAATACCTATCAGTCCTTTCAAAGTGCTGCTGAATGCAGTAAGAGTGCTAGACTATATGACAGAAGTAATTTGTAAAACATTTATGAGAATAAATGGAAGGTTTAACCAATAGGTCAGCATTGAGAAGGGAGTTAGACAAAGACTGGGTTGTCCCATTGGTTGTTTAATGTATTTCTGAACAATTGTATAAAGAAAGTTTGTGGTGATATAGGTATCTTGGTTGGGGACATGAATACGCATGTACTTCTATAAGCAGACAATACAAAAATGGATGAGAACATAAATTATTTGTAATGAACATTAGACAGATTTCAGGACGCAAAGAAGAATATAGATCACAAAATTAATGTGTCAAACATCACTATAGTTTTATTTGACAAGGTAAAAGGTGTGAACAATTGCAAGCTATAAAATATATATAGTAAATGGCAAAAACCTACAGCAAATACATGGAGCTATGTCCCTTAGTACAATGTTTACAAATCATAAAATGGACCAAGAAATTTTACAGTATACAAAGTATGGTAGAAAGGTATTGAGATGTGTAAAATTTGTCAACCATGCCATTCTGGGGTGATTTGGTGATTTCCAGAAGTAAAGTCTCTGAACTGGAAGTGGTTCAAAGTGTTCTGGATATCATGACATTGTTGTTGTTTATTTGTTTAGTCACTTCCGACTCTTCATGACTTCATAGACCAGCCCACGCCAGAGCTTCCTGTCAGTCATCAACACCCCCAGCTCCCCCATGGACGAGTCCGTCACCTCTAGAATATCATCCATCCACCTTGCCCTTGGTCGGCCCCTCTTCCTTTTGCCTTCCACTCTCCCTAGCATCAGCACCTTCTCCAGGGTGTCCTGTCTTCTCATTATGTGGCCAAAGTATTTCAGTTTTGCTTTTAATATCATTCCCTCAAGTGATTTTAATATCATTCCCTCAAGACATTCACACAGACCAAAAGAACCCCCACATCTGCTAACTTGTGATTCCAATCTATTGCATCCATACTAGGTGCCATTGAGTAGATTCTGGGTCGTTTCAAAGTACTTTGTTTGGGTTTTCTATAATACATTTTTTTTTTTACTGCTGCATCCATTCAGATAGCTCTTCTTTTAATTTGGTACAACAGAAGCAAGGGTAAAGTGAGGCATATTACTGCAAAATCTAATTTCCTATATATGATGACTGGTCTGAGCAGGCACTGACCAAACAGGAAAGGGATCATGGGGTGGTGATGCTTAATGAAAATGTGGGCTCTTGTGTGTTTCAATTTCCATATCTGAGATCATAAAGAATAATAAAGAATAAAGCAACCATCATCCTAATGCCTTAATACAAGTCTATAGCATGAAGACAATATTGAATTGTAAGTATACAATGCTGGTCACTAAACCTCAACAAGGATATTTTAGAACTGGAAAAGGTGCCAAAAGAAGCAACCAAGAAGATGAAGGCGTGTGGAGGAGTACCAATCTATGGAGAGTGACAGCATTATGAGTTGTCTTGCTCTCACAGGGTGGAGCCTGCTTTATTGGCTCATGCCCTGTTCCTCCTTCAAGCTCCCAGCTTCCCCAGATGCAGCTTGTTTTATTTAAGAGAACACCTCTAAATATAGTTCAGGCTCAGTTGAGCGTCAGCATGGCAAATGTAGAAGATTTTAATCAAAGTTGCAAAGGCTACCAAAATTCTCTTTTAGTAGCCATTCAACAGACATCCCAGAATACTTGCTATTTCCAGGGCCACCAAGGTCTTTTCTTTCAGCAGAGCTACACTTCTCAGGTGAAGGCTTTGGTTTAGATTTCTTCTCTGTCCTTTTGGGAAAAGCCAGTGGCAAAGAATGAAACCTTTAGAAGGAAGTTGCTGGATTTGAAACAAAAGCACTCACTTCCCAGCAGACGCCTCTTGCAATTCAAGTTTTATTTTATTTCTCTACATAAGCAATCACATATATGCCTACTCTATAGTAACCTAGTTGACTTCAGTGGGACTTACTCCTAAGTACACAGGTGTTTGGATCTCATTTTTATTTGCATCAAAAATTCATTCTTCATTTCCTGTGGCACCTCTTTGCCTTTATAGAGAGGCTCCTTGTGGGCTTTTTAAAAATCCTCATTTTACACTCCCCCCGTTTCTAAAACAGGATCAGCTTGTAAGGAAAAAAAGCTGAGCCAAATTATTGATCCAATTTATAATAACCAAAGCCAAAATCATTCAAATGCAAGTGTGTGTGTGTCTGTTTTTGTAAGCAAACAGCCCCCTCCTGATGCATAATCAGACTTCACTCTTCTCCCTGATGTAAAATCCGTGTAGGAGTAGCAGCCTGGCAACATACGAGTTAACAAGCAGCACGTGTTAAGTTTAGCTGAGTAATGCACCTAGTTAAAGTTTTCAATGCAGCTGCAATTCGGAGTGAGAGAAAGAGAAAAGCAGGTTCTGGAGCTGCTGCATGAGCTGAACTCATTTTAAAAGGGGTCACGAATGCAAGGTCAGTAACACGCACTAAAATTAGGAGCCTGTGCTAGTTTTTTTTCTCCCACAGCTTCTTCCTTCAGCATTCAGTGAGAAACCTCAGCTCCTGAAGCTTATAGCCCTTCCTCATTAGTCTGACTCACAAAGAGAGCAAGGCTGGATTGTTCATGTTTAGAACGGAAAGGAAGTGTCTCAGAAATTGCAACACTTGGACTATTTGATCGGGCTCTATTGGACTAGATTCAGTCTTCATTAACAGACAGCGTTTTGGTGTGGGACAGCACGGGGCTCCTTTGTGCAGGCCAGGACTTGAAATTAGGATTAAATATCGGCTTCGCTTTGGCTTGGTATACTGTTGGGAAAGGTGTTGAACAGGTTGGGTAACTTTTCTGCTGTGGGCGGAATAATGATTTCCCCCCCCCTCCCCCTTTTCAGGGCTGGCGTTGGATTGTCAACTGTGTTAAAGACAAGGCAAGCTGCATTGCCAGTCTTCTGAAATCAAGCCCAGGTGGTTTTATTTTCAGGTATGCCAAGACAGTGTCTTTCGTCAAAGTGACTTGTCTAGGAGAAAATTGGGAAAATGCAGAAACATGTTTTAAGATACGGTGGGTAGTTCCAGAAGAGGGGAGGGGAGAATGTGTTCAGCCATGTGCCTCTGTAGAATTCCTTCTGTTTGTATGTGGTCTGATCATTTGGTGACTTTCACAACATAGGTTTTTTTTTAATGTGGCATTATTTGAAGATGGATGGATCATTCTACAATACATCCAAGAAGAAGTGTATTGTCCTACTGTGATCAACTCAGTTTGAATGGAAGGAAAAATGTCTCATTCCCTTTTATTCAATGGCTACCTGCAGCGACAATGGATCTTGGGTCTCTCTTGATCCCAATTGGTCATTGGGTATAATTCTGTTTATCTAATATTTATTCAGACATGAATGTCAAAAATTAGCAGGGAAAAGAATGTATCATGCAAACTGTCTAGTGAAGATTTCTTGAAATGTTGGTGGCAGGCATTTCATAGTACTGAAATATTTAGGTTCTATGATTTCTCTCTTTCTGTTATTTTCTTTATACAGTAAAGTAGTTCTTAGAGTTTAAAATTACCAGTATGTTCCATGGGACATTCCTGAACAAACCAACTCCTTTTTTCCAAATAGCAACATGTGGACTTTTCTAAACCTACTTGAGGCTGGAGTTTTTAATTGAGTAGAACATTAACAACATGGACAATTTCGCTTTATTCACAATGCTAGAGTGTCCAGTGTGCCTGGAAAAGCTGGATGTCTCAGCCAAGGTGCTTCCATGCCAGCACACATTCTGTAAGCCTTGTCTCCAGAGTATTTTGAAATCACGGAAGGAGCTGAGATGTCCTGAATGTCGAACCCTTGTTCTCAGCAATATTGAAGAACTGCCTTCCAACCTTTTTTTAATACGCTTATTGGATGGAATCCAATTTGGACCAAACATGATGAAGTTTGGCTCGCTCCAAAGATCCTCAACCTTCTCCTCTCCTGCCTCCATCAGGAGAATGGGGGGAGGACCAAAAAACTTAGAGCTCAATCAATATCAGATGACTTCCAGTCCCAGGATTCCTTTGGAAGAGGTAAGTAAGATAATTTCTTTCATCACTACCTGTATGTCACTACCAGTGACTTCTTGGTCACTTTTCCTATTTAAGGGGTTAGATGAATTCAGCTAATTATAAAGCTGGCTGACTTCTCTCCAAGGTCCCTATCAGTCTTGACTGGATTTTACAACAACTCTTTCATTTTAAATGTATTCCTTCTGGAACCATTTCTGGCCAAGAGTCTGACTGTTGAATTCTCAGAGGTTTGTCACCTCCAGCTGAGCCTGAAATTGAGCTAAGACTTTTCAGGTAACATTGTAGTACAACTCTTTCCAGCTTTAGTTTCAATCAGGAAATGGAGAATTTATACATATGGAAAAGCAGAACTATTTTCACACCTGTCAAGGACTGAGAAAGGTTGGATTTTCAAAAACATTTTTTTTAATAATACTTTGTGCTGTTACAAAAGTAGGTTTTTTTTTAAAAAAAGTGTTTTTTGATCTTTTGAAGGTGTGACAGGATCAGAATATGGATAAAAAGTAGGTCACTTGTGTCCTAGATTCATCACTTTTCTGGTAATTCCTGTCCTTAAATGTGTGCCTTACATACGCGCACAGAGAGAGCTCATTGCGTATGCCAGTGTGTGAACTCTCCAATGATGGACTTCACACCCATGTGAAGGTACCAACTGTATGGATCTGGGTGGCTGGCAGAGACAGCTTTCAGTTCATGTAATTAAGAACCTTTTAATTATAACTGTATGCTTTTTAAACAATTTTGCAAGAGTATGAATTTGCAGGCAGGTCTCTGCGGCTTGCTTTTTCTTATGTAAGTGCTTTCTGAATTAGTACTGGAACCTTGAAGGTCTTGATTACCCCCTGGTAATAGCCATTTAGGACCACAGAAATTCATCTAAAAGAAAGACATTTTAAGGAAATCTCAAAACAATTGTATTAAGAAAGAAGGTAGGCTAACCCAGCTTTGTTTCTTCATTCTCTGCATTGGACTGCCTGGGATTCCCAAAACATGTGGAGGTTTGTATGTCAGGAAAGTCAAGGTTAGGATAAACAACAAGATAAATAACAAGAGCAAATAATGGTGAAACCTGCAGAATGCCTTCACCCAGACTTGCCCAGCTTGAAGTTATCTGTAACCTACATAGTTTCCTAATTACCTATCAGTCCAGCTTCATCATCCTTATCTCATTCATGTTGCAAATAAATATGCATAATCTGTTGGGCAATTCTTATTCCCAAAGGTGCCTTTGATAACCTGATACTCCTGTACAGTTGTCCCTGAATAAATTCAAGTGTTTGAAGGACTGGACTAGCACTTTTTTTTAATGCAAATCAATAAATCTAATCTACATTGAACTAGGGTACAGGATCTGGCTTAAAGGCTAGATCCCTCCTGAAGCGGGTCAGATGATGTAACAGAGTTGTATAAAAGCTTTGCCATCTCTAAAACCATCTCCACCCCCAGATGTCACATAGTTTTCAGAGAGGCGGCTTCAAGAACATAGGAATGCTTTGAAGTGATTCCTCCCTCAGAGCAAGTGCTTGAAAATGTTCCCAGCTTGAGGTGCCTTCGAAGGCCACATTGCTGAAAGCTGGCTTTTCCTGTCCTTTGCTATAGCTAAATAACAGACAAAATCCAGGGGAAGCATTATTTCAAGGCGTCACTACTGCCTTGAAGAAGCTTAACTCCCCAGTGAAAGGATGGGAGGGAGTTTCACTGAAGTGATAAAATACTTCCTGAAGTCCCAGAGTCCAGATGGATTGGATGCCAGAGATTCCTCAGTTCTGTAATCCATCCTGCTTTAGTTTAACATACAAGTAGCTTGAATAGCTAAGCAATGATAGCATCTTACTAAGCAGAACATATAGTTTTCTTCTTCAACTCAGTTTTGAGGTCAGTCATTTTTTTTAATTTAAGAGGACTTGGGACTTCTAAGATTATTTTACCCTGGAAGTAGCATCTAGCCTAGAAATGAAAAAATATAAGGCTAAAACAGAGATGGACAACATTTTGCAGCAGCAGCAACAAAAAATCTCCATGGACTAGAGGGCTGATAGCATCATGACATCAATGGATTGCATGAAGACAATGTTTTGGGTTTATTTACCAGATTTGAGAAGGTGTAAGAATGAAGTAGGTGCCTCAAGCCTTACACAGTTGAAAAATTCATTTTGCCTCTTAGACCCTTTCTCTGAAGAGAAAAATTAGGGAGGAAAGAAATAAATTAGCATCCTAAATTTCTGCAAGGCTTAATATATCAATTTCCCCTTAAACCAGTCTTTCTCAGCCTTGGCAACTTTAAGATGTATGGACTTCAACTCCCAGAATTCCCCAGGCTGGGAAATTCTGGGAGTTGAAGTCTACACATCTTAAAGTTGCCAAGGCTGAGAAAGACTGCTTTAAACTATCAAAATCAGCCTACTCTGCCCTCCCACTGACTGAAAATATGAATCCTGCCCACTGGGGGGTGCACTTAGTGTTATCTTCAGCCTGCAGGTGGCTCACCCTGGCTAAAATTTGTGATCATGGATTAATTTTGAATCCATGTCCCGTAAGAGCAAAGTTCACTTGATCTAAATAGGCAAGATCTCCTAGGACAGCTCATTTAAAATTCTAACTTCTTATGCTACTGTGTTGAGATGGAAATCTTACGCATGCTTACCTAACAGTAAATGCCACTGTATTCAGTGGCAAATACCCTTGGGGGGAGTAGATTGTACTGAAGCCCTATGATACGGTTTTGTTTGTTTAGTCTGTTTTTAATACCCGTATAAAATTTCTGTTAATAGTGTGCAATTGTAACTGCATAAAATAATGCATTATTCAGCTACCACATTTAAGGACTTTTTAAACTGAAAGGGAGGCATAGGAAACAGGATTATAAAGTCCTGTCTATGCCTGTTTCTTCCCCACTGAGCATGAATACAATTTTGAGGAATATGGCAGGGAAAACTTACTAGAGATTCTCCAGAAGAAATAAAGAAAAATAAAATACACACAAATCTTACAGATGATTTTTTAAATCTTGTTTTGTGGTAACAAGCAGTTGCAGATACAGATTTGGTGAATGAACTCTTTAAATTTGTGCAAGAGCAGTGAGGTTTATGAATTGTCCTGGTCAAAACAGATTGTGAATTTGAGCCATGAACTGCTAGCAATGATGTAATGCGTTATTGATTGGCGTCCATTACCCATCTTGCTATAGTTGGCATGCTGAGCCAGCTGAGTATGGACATAGGTCCAAAGAATGCTTAGCTATTTCAATGATTTAATTTGTTCTACTTGTATTTTTTTTACAATGAGAGATGGAGAGAACACCTCTTCCTCTGGTGTCAGCATAACTTACTTGGTTTCGTTGGGTGAGGATAAACCATTTGGTGCTCTGCATTAGACAGCCATCTGTCCTAGACTGAATTTAATCTATTAAAAGGCTCACGTTACAGCAGAATCTGAGCAGTGTGCTAGCTGCGTGCAAGACTAGCTCACTACGGGAAAGCATACTTCAGTATCACCTACAGTGGAAAACCAGTTCTTCACTAGTGCCAACCAATCAAAGACAAAGTGAATGCTAGAAATTATGTGGATGGTCATTCAACACATCTGAAGGCCACCCTGTTGAAGGTTAGAATACAGTAGAAGTACTGTATCTTCCACTATCCTGCCCATTTCAGGCGTTCTGTTGATGCAGCCAATATGCAAAGCTTTGGAGCCTCATTGATTCATAGCTCTCAAGACCTTGGCCAATAATTCTAGAAGCCAGGAGGTAACTAGAAGTCAAAGAAGAAGTCTGAGAACTTCTTCTAGCTACTGGAACAGCCTGTCATGAGTACTGATAGTGAGCAGGAGGGGGCCCCTATCCGGGGGGGGGGGGAACGCATGCGTAGTACTGAGGAGTTAAGCAGCCATTCAAAGAGACACAGATCAGACCTGCCTTAACTTTTGGGGTTTATCTGTCTGGGTTTTTCCCACACTTCTTCAGTTTGTTAGGATTTTCTGTCTAATGTAGTAGCAATAAAACACTAGAGACCTATTCCTTGTCTCAGCGTGGTTCCTGGCTGTTAGGACACAGCCAGAGAAGGCATCAAAGCAATGCAGTCCACTTCACTGTGGCAAATGGTGTGACCTGAAGTGCCTCAGGCAAAGTGTGGCTGCCTATACAAGCCTAGTAGCTGAGATGTTCCATTGCTATATACTTCTTTCTATTGATGGATATCTAGCAATCTAGCCAACTTTCAGATAAATGCCATGTCCACCCAGCTGCTTTAATTCAAGTACATCTCTGCACTCTAAGTGACCAAACTCAAATCAGGAAAGGAGAAAAGTTGCCCTGAGTGTAAAATCTGCTGCACTAGACCACCCCATCTAAAGGACAAAACCTCACATGAGACATCACTCCCTTACCACAGGTTCTTTTATCTCTAAAGATAACTAGCTTTAACTGTTCTTTATCAGTGAGTTTGTACTGCAAACAGTTGTATTTGTAAAAACTTCCAGCTAGCCTCTTCCCAACATGTTTATCTTACTGTACTGTAGTGCAATCTTGTCATGAGACCCAGAGACTATAGAACCTTCTGAACAATTAGAACACTGAGAGCTTGCTCAGTTTTCTATATAGTTTAAGCCATTAGCCAAAAGATTTTAGTGAAAGAGAGCATCATGAGCCAACCCACAGCCATTCTATGTATCATATGAACTTAAGCTGCTAACCAGAGGTGCATGTGGATGGATGAAGAAACACATCAAGAAAAGAAGCCACTAGTTGGAAGGGAGGAGAACTAGGCAAAAGGACAACTAGAATCAGAAAATTTAGCACTAGGAAAAAAAAAACTGGTTTCATTGCCTGCAGATCAACCTGTGCTCAAATGCAGCCTCACCCTGTGCCACTAGCTTAGGATCAAGACCTACCAGTCACGTTGCCATAGGGTTGCGCTAATGCAAAAATTTTAGTTACCTAATCCACAACTGTCCTCTCCTGTGATAACTCTGAGTGACTTCAAAGAGTTTGGATTATCTCATATACTATTCATTATAGTAACAGCGTCCCAAACATGAGATATTTTGAAATCCCATTCGAGGCTGTTGGCAATTAAACCACATCAAACACTACTTGAGCCATTAGTATTGCTATCTTGGCCAATTGAAAAGAATGTTGCAAAACTGAATGATTTGCAGTTTGTGCTCATCAGGGCCTCTGCATTAATTCCCCTACTATGTATTCTCCTATTCTGGTAAGGTCCTCGCCTTGAAGTTACGTGATTACAAAATAAGGATTAATCCTGAAACATTGCAAAAACTTAAAAATAACCACATAAAAATAGCCTACAGTAGTGAGAAAAGGAATGGTTTAGAACACTGACTTTTGTAGTGTCAACATTCAGTCTGCTTCAATGAACTAATGTCCCCCCACCCCCAAAAACAATTTTAAAAGATGAAAAAGCATTTGCTTTTCCATGGCAGCCTGTTGCTTTTCTTGTCTTGGCTAAAAAAAATGTCTGCTTGGTGCAGATTTACATACATGGTTTCTCTTGTCATTTACTAACCATGTGCTTAAGAGCTCTGAAAAAAGTCTTTGCTCAGCTCTGCCCTGCTATTTGCTTGCCTTGCCAGCCTTCAAACCTGCAAGGAAGCAGCTCCACCCCCATCCAACTCAGCTTCCATCCTGCCAATTCCGAGTTACATTTTACGCAGCAGTCTTTTGGCACCATGTAGACAATATGCTTTCCTGCTTGCATCCAACAGTTCTTTCCCAGAGCTCAGCAGGCAAGCTAGATCTACAAGAACAGTTTTGCTTAAAGTGACATCAAGGAACTTGACCTCTTTGCAGGTATGGTGATAGGATGAACATGAGCACCACATGGTCGCTATCGAATTCAATCCAAACATTCATGTTACATCAAGAAGCAGTTATCTGGGGAGACCAACGCTCACTCTTCTTTTATTTCCTGCAAAAACAGTGACTCTTTCAGGAGAAATGCAAAGGCTAGAGAAATCACAGATGCCACAAAGGGGTCTGATCCTTAGATGTAGATATTTCTGTTCCTATAGCACGCAGCCATTTAAATCCAGCTGAATTACTGAAATGAATTCAATGAAGTAAAAACTGAAGGACACACACACATGATTTAGCATTTTCTTCCAATGCAGAATATAGGAAGGCACTTTTCATTTTCTTTCCTAAAGTCTGCTGAAAGCTGAAATTTAGAGGAGAGGTTCTGCTAAGAATTAAGTTGTGACAATAAAGGCTGCTTGTGTATTAACGTTTACATTTTATTGCTAGATCAAAAACACCAAGTCTAGAAGTTGGGGCTTTTTCCCCTTCTAGCTACCACAAATGTCCACCACCTATTCCCCCACAGATTTGGTATTGCCGTCTCACCATCTTTCCCTTTAGCTGCTGTTTCTTCTTTCTCGAATTAGTCACGTACAGGATCCCTGCCAATCAGTGGCCATACTGCAGTGATGATGTCCTATCGTGTGGTTACATCAGAAGTGGACAACTGCAGTTCAGAGACTTTATCCTGCCTCCAGCCCCATTTCACGAGCCTCAGAGCACTCAGATGCCGCAGTACCATTATAGTATATGATGATGATGTGGGGGAAGAGGATGAAGCTGGCAGCCCCAGCAAGTTAAAAGAAAGCGTAGCAGGTGTAAATGGCTAGGACAACATTTTTTTTAAAATCTACAAAAATTATCAAAAATTATCAAATTGGAAAGTTTCATTTAACCATGGAGAAAATGTTTGTTAAAGGCCTTTGAGTGGAGTTGATTTATTCCTAAAGCAGGATGAATGTGATGTATTTGCATTTTGTAGGTACATAACCTGAATTTATTAAAAAGATTGAGTAGGATGGCTAGTCTAGAAAATGACAACATTCAAAACCATTTTGATAGGTTTACTTTTTATTTTTCATTTACTTGCTTATATATCCTGCCCATTTTCCAAATGGACTCTTGGCGGTATACAATACAACAAGATGAAGGTAACGGTAATATAGAAATAATAATCTTTCAAACCATCAAACTTTATCAAAAATTATAGTACTATAACAACAACAAAAGAATAGGTACATTGATGACAGGTCTTAAAGAAATGCAGTTCTGAACAGCTCGGTTTTTAAGGCTTTTCTAATAGGAATGGAGCCACTTAGATTTCTGGAGGGAGGCGATTCCCTCCAGAGGTAGGTGCCATTCTGGAGGTAGGTGCCATTGCTGGAAAACAGGAGTTTCCCTTTATTCTATACTGGTCAGAATCCACCTTTAGGATGGTGTCCAGTTCTGGGTACCACACTTCAGGAAAGAAGTGAGCCTCAGAGAGATTCACATTCTAACCACCTGAACATTCCTCCTTTGTCAGTTAAGGGAATGGCATCCTCACCACGAGGAAGAAAATGAGAAAGTTTCCACCTTAGAAACTTGGGAAATAAATTAAACTCTAAAGTGAAGACAGTCCAGTTGCTGAGATTTCTATAACCTTATCCTGTCCTTTTCAATCAATCTTGTGAAAGGAGAATCCAGTTTTTTTCTGGAAGTGGGGCAACAAAGAACTTGGCAGGCAACAAGGATGACCAGGGGACCAGAAACTAAGTGCTAAGAAGAGAGGTGGAAGGGAAGGGAAGGGAAGAAAAAGCACTTGTCAAATACCTGAGAGAATGTCACATAGTAGAAGGTCAAGGCCTGTTCTGTATCTCTCCAGGGTACAAAATGCTGAATAATGGACTTAAGACTGGAATCAGCTTTCCTGTTATTTATGTTAGAAAAACATTCTAACAGTAAAAGCAGTTCAGCAGTGGAACCAATTAGAGAGATGGTGGGTGAGGCCTCCCCTCGAGGGGATTGTTCAAACAGAGGCTAGACGGTGGCCTATTGGGTGGTGCTTTAATCTGTATTCCTGCCCTGAGCAGAAGTTGACATTCATAACTTAGATGGCCCGTTCCAGTGGTGTGGATTCATTCATTAACATTCTTTTATGTTCCTTGCATTCCTGTTCGTGCAATTGGAGACATCATAATTTTGGAAATATTTAGAATCAAAATCCTTGAATCTTTTGGAACTTTGCAGACCTTCCTCAGTCCTCTTCTCAACACTTGTCTGAAGTCAAGCTTTTTTTCCCCCCTCAAGTTTTCTCTGCATACTGCTGTGCTGTCTTTTTGTACTGCAACACTGCTCCTTCTATGGCTGTTGCCATATCTGTTTTCACTTTTTCATCAGCAATGAGAAAATAATGTTAGGCACAGTTACGATGAACATACTGATTTCACAATGCAATACAGTAGTAGCTAACACTGTTCAGAGAGAGTATTTCTCCAAAGTAGATGGTTATAGGTTTGCAACAGCAATGAAGCCTGATAAATCACTCACTGATTCTCTGACAAACCATCTGTATTCCACAGTCTAGGTACAATAACAGAAGCCTGTCTACAGTCAATCATGTATGTGTGAAGCAACACAAAAAGCTAAGTTGATGGTGATGGTTGAGAGAAAAAGTGATGGGATTTTCTTTCCATAGAAAAGCATATTGCAATCCTGTTCAAACTTTTTCAGAAGGTTTCCTGGGATATTTGGTGTTCTGATCATTACTCCACATCACAGGTCTGCATCCACTTCTAAATAGTGATTCTTTAATAAATGGGCAGTGTGCTGTTTGGCTGTGAGAACAAGAGGAAATTGGGCACATACTCCTGTAGCAGGCTAGATACCATTTAGGTAAGAACACTTAGGCAACCATCCAAACCCTCATTCTGCCTTTGTGAAAATTGCTAGGGATTTCTACCTCCCACTCCAACTTTTCCAGAGAATGTTACTGCTTACATGCTCTCATCCTCATTGTAATCACATGAAAGCTGCCATCAGTTGGACATTTGTGCACCACAGACCTTTGGTGTTCTCAGTAAGCCAAAGGATAATGTAGAATTGTCTGAGAGAAACTACTAGCATGCTTATCTATTTCTTTTGTTCTTTCATATGAGCATACAAGGGGGCAACTGGAGAGAGCAAAAGAAAGGTATTCTCTCTAGAATAAACATCCACTGAATAATGGTGCCTTCTAAATTATTCCCTTCTTCCCATTTCTGTTTGACTATCGGATCCAGTAGTTGTTTTCATGCAATCTATCTGACATAATAGATGTATGAGAGTAGCACATGAAGCAGTGTTATACCTGTTGTCCTTGCCTCCCTTTTCATGTTGAGCAGAACATCTGACAAGACCTTCATTGGATCATTGGAAGTTGCTTTGTACCAAATCTACCATTGGGCTATCTAGTGTCAGTGTCCTGGCAGGAATTCACTAGGGTTTCAGACAGAACAAGACCATCTTGAGAGACTTGGGACATCTCTATGCAAATAAATGTACTATCATTGAGTGACAGCTACTCCATAAGATTTTTGTGTGTGTGTGTGAAAGACAGTTTTTACTGTAAGATAAAAAATGTTACCCACATACAACGTATACTTACGTTGGCTGACGAATCTTCAGAAATCAGGAGAAAGGTCAAACCTATACGATTCTGTTCCAAAACCACTCCATGCGGTAGCCTCTACATCTTATCTGAACAGGGATAGAACAAGGGATGCAGGGAAGGTGCCCCAATATCTTTGGCTTAATCTTGGTTTTATTGACCAGACCTTCCAGACAAGTACCGTGTTCACCATTATTAACTTCCTTGTGTTCATTCTTCTGTATTGCAGAAGAATGAAGGGACATACCAAATCAATATTTCCACTATTGCAAAATTTATCTGCATGGCAAGAATGGCACGTTTAATTCAACATATATTTGCCTTAGCTTCAGTATCAGCTTGGTTGATTTGCACTGAGTTGGTATGCAAGTTATTTTCTCTGCTGTCTGCTAAGTGGGTTGTCAGTGTACACTGTGATTAGGAAGGAATTTAGTGCAGTGGGGAAGTTTGCAAATGTTAAAACATTTGACTAAGATAACATTGCAAACTGTGTACTATATATCATTTAGCTATCATATTTATTGTACAGCCAGAGGCTGAAGCTGGGGTGGTATTGGGTGATTCCTCTTATGCCAAGATGATGTAGAAAGTATACTTAGATTCTGAATAACATAAGTGCAAGCACCAACCTTATTCTAAATTGGCAAATGCTTGAAACCTCAGATTCAAGTAGTTATACGAGAGGCCTCACCTGCTTTGAAATTTCCTTTAAAAAAAGAGTCACCTAATTTAAATTCAGTTGCTGCTGTGCACTAAAATTGTCCAAAAGGCAAACTCTATAAGAATTCTGTTTGTTGATATGGAATTAAACATGGTGGTTCTCTAACACAGCATTGGGAGAAAACCTGTTCTTTTCTATAACTTGTCATGTGATAAGACCATGGTCTCTATAACTCATATTTCTAGATGAATTCTCAGCATTTCTGGTGGTAGCAAGCTGACTGATAGGTTGATGCCTGAGGTTTTTTCTTTTTTCTTTTTTAAAATTTTTTTATTAAATTTCAGAAAAAGATAAAAGATACAGAAAAACAAACTACAAAAAAACTAAAGTATGAAAACACAAGAGAAAATTTTTTAAATAGATTACAAAAAGATGTGACTTCCGACTTTAAACATCAAGGATATACAGCAATTTTCCATAATCAATCCCTTACTCTATATTAAACCAAAATCACATTATTTCTATAAGTCGACCCCTTAGCACATTATAAAAATCACTAAATATCATTGCTCCCTCCCCTTATATTAAAAGAAAAAGTATAAATCACCTAATCAACTTCCCTCCTAAACAATTACTTAATTATTCCCTTCCTACTACTATGCTTTACATTCCTGTCTACTATAATAAAGATCAAAAATAAAAAAGAATGTAAATCGTCTGCCATTATAATTAATAATACAAGAAACATGAATTAATGTATATTTTTTAAAAACCTTAATAATAATCCCAATCATTAACAATAAGTAAAATCATCCAGAGCCAAAAGACCATTCAGATAAATATTTTTGGTCCCTTAACCCACTTCAAAATAGACCAAAATATTTATATATCCCCATATTAAGCACAGAGCTATTTTCTTAAAGAAATCAGACTGCCCAACTGCTCCCCTCACACATGCAGACTTCTCTTCAAAAAACTCCCCATACATAATAACCCCTTATTTTCCACAACATTGCATCAGAAAATCAAATTCACTCACGTCTTACAGTATAGTTTCTCCATTTAAGTTCTTCAATTCAGCATTGTCAATTTCATCCAGCATTTCAACAGAAGCCCCAGTCTCACTCTTAGGAGAGACATTTCCATCACTGTTAGATTCTTCAGTTTCATCCACAACATCCCCAACCAGATGGCATATTTTAGACCACATATTTTCCACAATGCTCTGAATGTCTTGCATAATAACTTGGCAGGAATCAGAAAAAAAATCTGCTTAATATCTGCTTTAATATCTCGATGGAAGTCAGAGAGAGCCTGCTTAAGATCCTCCATGTCTCGCACAGTAAATTTTGGCGCCCCCTAGGTACTTAACTGGGAAAAGTGAAAGGTAATGGAAAATTTCCAAACTGAGTTAAGATAACAGACAGTTCCCCAGAGAAAGTAGCGGCAGGAAAGTAAAAGTTCAGAATGGCAGATTCAACGTGTAGGAAGAATGCTAAAATCTTCAGAATTAGCACAAAAATAATAACAGGGAACTGATAATATACTCTCAACCCTCCTTAGTATTGGATGGAAAGCAAAATCCAAACCTTAATTTTTTTTAATTAATCACAAAAATAACGATAAGCACCGTTTCTCCTTAATGTAGAAAGCCTCTCTTAGGGAAGAAATACTTCAAAAAAATAAATAAATTGGGTGCTTTAGAAATGGGGTGGCTGGACTTAATGTCCCTTTAAGGCTGCAGTGCGGCTTGGAAATGGTGATGTCCCAGCCTCCCAGCGAAGTCTTACCTGTTGATTGCGAATGCTGTTTACAATCTCCTGGCTGCAACTCGCTGTCCAGAGGACAATGGGTCAATTCCAAGCTTTTTCCTTGGTCTGGAAAAATGCTCCTGGGCTTCAGGAGAAACCAGCCTGAGCCCCAAAATACTGCCATGATACCAGTTCTGCCCGTGGAGCTCGCGGACACAGCTGTTCAGTCCTCCATGTCCCCACCAGAAGTCAGTGCTTGAGGTTTTTTTCAATATGTTTCCAAGCTGGTTTTATGTCATATCAGAGTTCATTCTTGGCATTTTAGGATTATAATACCAGAGTTCATTCTTGGCATTGATTAACCAGCACACGTATTCCAGCCATCCTAACAATGAAGAAGGAATTGAATGGGTTATTTCCAAGTCCCCTCTTGCAGCCTGGCTTATCCTAGCTTTGATACTTGGGACCAACCAACTCCCCCTTTTTTTTGTACATTGTTCTCAATGTGGGCAATCTCCACATGGGTGGATGTCAAGGCTTAGAATTCCCCAAGCAACATGCCCATTACTGAGAATTGTGGGAGTTGGTCTAGTCATCTGCAGAATGTTTAGGTTGGGGAAGACAGATATGGGGGCTAGACATGGGTGAGAATTTGGAATTCCTTGAAAGAAGGGCAGGAGAACCGTGTACAGAAACTTTATGGAGTGTGATCATCTGTGGCTTTCAAAGCCAGTAAAATGTGCAGGTTGCTGGTAAAACTGGTGCTTGATCCTGGGTTGCTTACCATTCTTTAATCAACTTTCCAAAGAGCCATTTGTAATCTGGATACAGGACAAAGATATGAGAGGGCTGCTTGGCATCAGCCTTGACCCCCAGCATACGCTTAAGAATTTACATCCTCGACTGAGTGAATTGATTATGGTTGATAATATAGGAAAATACAGAAGGAGATCAGACAAAATGGCAAAGTACAGAAAAAAAGAACAGAATAAAAGCATCTCCAAAGGAGCTTTTTCTAGTGGACAAAACGAAGTGTTGACTTGCAAAACACAAAAGGGTTTAACTGGTTACTAAGGTAATGACTCAGGCAGGAAAAATAATAATAAATGGAAGAGGAGTAGCAGATGCATTTATTAAGTTAATCACACTGCTTAGCAACGACTGTCAAGAAAGTAACCATTTTCTACCAAATACTTGAATGTACAGCCCTGTTTTTTTAAGCCAGGAGCTGCATTTGGCCTTCAAGAAGCTGCATTTCAGAAAGTAGGCAGGGTTAGAATGGGATCAGGTAGGGGGTTGGGGGCAGAAAAAAAGTAATTTTTCATTTCCTTTAGTAGTTAATTTGATTCCTCCCTTATGTAGCTGACACTTGTCTGCCTTCTAGCACATAGTCATATTTGTTTGCAAATTTACATTCTTTCTAAACTACACCCATGCTGTGCATTTCCAGCAGGTGTCCAACGCTAGGATGCAATGCTATTCAGCAGCAACCTCCAGAGGGGCTTTAGAGAGCTCTGTGTAGCTCTGGGGCTACAGGCTGCACTGTTTTGTAGAGGGCTGAACTCTCCCATCTGATGTAGCAGCTAAGCCATAGGAGTGTTAAGTTGAAGGTTACCTCACAAGTCATCTAGTCCACTCCCTCCTCAGGGCAGAATCTGCTAAAGCATTTCAGAGGGATGAATATTCAGCTTCTGCTTGAAGACTTCCAGTGTAAGGGAACTTAACTTTTCATGAGGTAGCCACCTGAAGTTACTTCAGTAATTGCAGCAGCATACCAATTAATTATTTAATTAATTTTGGTTAAATGTACCGCTAAAATGTTTATATTCTGCAGATCAATACGGGATGACGCCAGCTATACCATCATCCCTTTTTTTCTGTATTTGTTTAAGCAAACAGTTTATGGTTAGTGGCGATTGACCAGGGGTGTATGTGGTTAGTGATACTAATTTTAATTTTAAAATCTGTCATCCCTTTTCCCAACAGAATGTTTCTCCTTCCCATGTTGTTAGCACCAGGGCAGCAGAATCATCTAGTCATGTCAGTGCAATCATGCAACTGAGTTACAAATGGAAAAACTTGCACATGCTGTCCCAGTATATCCTCTTTACTTCTGGGCTGGCAAATCTTTTTGGGTTTGTCTGTTTTTTTATCAAACAGATGTGGAAGGGAAAAGCATTTATAAAGCACATAGTGACAATGAGGTTTAAGAAAAGACACACATTAGTAGATGTGGCAGTGGGAGTGGGACTAAGCATAAAACCTTAATTAAGTGTACATTCAAAAATTAGCTGCCTGCCCCACTGACACATTTTTGTGTGGCTACTCTGTCAGAAGCATTTGTATGCAAATAATCAATGTTGACTTTTGGAGAACCACAAGAAAATTGAGCTCCTGCCCGAAAGACCTCAGATTCAGTGCTTCCACTTTTAACTCCCTGGGCATCTGCCAAGTTGCAGTGGTTGTGGTAATGATGTCACACATGGCATGGTATCATGACAACTGATAGAAATTACATCATTTGCATCATTGGTGTGATGACATGCCACGTGTGATCTCATCGTGGCTTTTATAACCTGCCTGCATTCACTCTCTTTGCTGTACGTTTACTTTCTTAAATGGTTCTGTCCAGCAAGGGCCCATCCTTGACATTCATTTGTTTTGTGTGGCTTTAAGTACGCATCCCTGATTTGTGGGAAGTCAAAAAAGTACCACTGGGTGCTGGACTTGTCACCCAGAGAATTGCGGGGAGGGGAGTTGGCCCGCTGTGTCTACCTTGCTTTTTATGGCTACCTTTTTTCATTCTGCTTCTTTCCTTGTAAATTGCCCTAATGCAATGGCCTGACCCCGAGAACTGCTGCATGTAATTCCCCAGAGGAAAAGGAGCTCCATGTTCTTTGAGAGCTACGTTTATTCCAATGTCCCCAGCAGGACATACCCATGCTCAGCTGAATCAGCTGACTGTAAACATGTTCATGCCAATGCATCTATGCATTTAGAACGTCGTGCATAAAAGCATTCTAATACTGCCATATCAGCAAGAAAGTGCATATGAAGGAATTCAGTGCCGTCACCTCTTCAAACCATGACGCTAATAAATTATATCAATCATTTAGTATTAAACTGCTGAGAAGTGGGACCCAGAAAGAACACGTTTCACTGTGGATTGAATCATCTTTGCCTCCCTTCCCCTACTTCTCTGAATCCATTTTAATCATTTTAAGTGATTTATACATGAGTGCTTTATGGACAGAAAAGCTAGCTAAATATACGGGGGAAAGAAGACAATAAATATATGCCCAGAGTAAAACCTAATCCCAAGGGGTTAGTGGGTGATCCCGTTTTGATTATATGAGCACATCTCTCAGAACTTGAGGTGTACAACCATTTAGACAAAAGAATAAAATGTAACTGGTGGCATTAAAAGCCACGTAACTGAACTCAGCTAACATTAAAAGCTTGATGAAAGAGATGGATTCTTGCCCTTTTCCTAACTGCTGGGACTGTGGGGCAAAATACACCTCCCCAGGAGAGGACTCCAGTACCTGGAAGCTACACAGGAGAAGGCCCACTCCTGTGTACCAGACAGCTGAGCTTCTGGCAAGGGGGGCGCTTTCAAAAGAGTCAGAGCAGGAAGACGGTCCCCTAGATAGTCAGGCACTACACCAGTTAGGGATTTAAAAGTCCATACCAAGAATGTGAATGAGCGCACTTGCAAACGATGAAGCTGATCTTTCTGGGGGAGTGCAACCTTGCCAGAATAGGCTGCATCTCAATCTTCAAATCCAGTTTTCCATACCATTCCATTCCATACCTGACTTGTCTGGATTTAATGTCAACCTGTTCTCCCTCATTCTGCACCTTGTCAAGATTAGGCAACCATAAACCATATTATGATTTAATACAATGGCTTAATTCACCCAACATTCTAATATAGTGGCTGGGTTCCCATAACACACTGAACCTTAAACATCTAATCCATTTTAGCCTAGTCTAGTGCTTTGTGCGAATGCATCCAAGTCTGTAAACCATAGTCTGCTTTAAACGTCATTTGTTTGGCAATCCATAGTGATCTTCAAACATTGCAGTAAGACAAAACCCAGAGTTAGAAATCACAAATGGCCAGGTTCACATTGTACTGAGCCAAGGGGGATTAGAATAGTCCTCTAAGATCCCTTCCAGCTGTGATTCTGTGAGTTAAAGTATTGTTTTATGTGGACTAAGCCTAATGCTACAGATTTTGCAGTAACAGTCCTGCCAGCCTTGCTGTACAAACATGTGCAATCTTTCCTCTAGGCACGTAGCATTCTGGAGGCATACTGGATTTCAACACTGTTCACCCTGTACCCTGGGGAATACTGTAAGGGGGCTTGAAATCCCCAAAGGGAAGGTCAGTATGAAGTATGTCTGCTTAACCCAAGAGGCACCAATCTTGGAATACTTACCACCCCTTTCAAACATGGAAATGTTGATCAAGCCTCTCTGAAACAAATCCATAGAACTTCTGTTAGTAGAATGGATCGTTCCCTACTGTCTACCATTTTCTGAGCACGTTGAAGGTGATAAAAATACTAAAAATAGCTGGGGCACCATGTGAGAAGACACACACACAGGAAGTGGATTTTATTTTCAGCTACTCCTTGGGGATAATTCTGAAGTTTTCCTTAGGGGGAAGAAAGCAGTGTTGAAGAAACTATGACGGACTTGAATTCTCAGAATATAATGATAGGAAGAAATTGAATATTTTTGACAGTATTGTTCTATGTGACAAGACTGAAGCAAAGAAACAGTTCAAATTATAATGAAGTTGCATAAAGTGACACAACTCCTCCACATTTGAGAACGGAGGCATTTTGGAATTTAATCATACAAACTGTGTAAATAGCAACTCTGCTTTCTTTGTGGAAGTGTAACCCATGTAGAAGGTCCCAGAAATAGCCTGTTGGAGAAAAACCAGCACCCATGGACAGATTAGATCAGTGTTTCTCAACCCTGGCAGCTTTAAGCTGTGTGGACTTCAACTCCCAGCAAGCTGGCTGGGGCATTCCAGGAGCTGAAGTCCACGCATCTTAAAGCTGCCAAGGTTGAGAAACACTGGATTAGATGATAAAGAAATCTTCTAACCTAGCATAAGGCAACTTCCAGCCTTCTCTTTATTTTGATATATTGAAGGAATCTTTGAGATTATTTTTCTCCACAGTGTGCCATACAGTTGCATCACAGCTGTCCTCTCTAATTTCTTCTTTAGGGGGCTCTGCTAAATGAGTTCCCAAGACTCTCAAGGCAGAGGCTTCAGACAGCGCAGTGAAGCAAAGCTGGCTTTTAAAAGAGATTGAAAGCATTCAACCATACGTATTTCAGACCACTTGCAATTATTTCAAGAAGCTTGAAATGATCTCTAATGGTGAGATTCAATCATGTTTTGTTTTTCTAAAGAAGTTTTTACCAGAACCTTGTTTCCTGTCTTATTGTAGGATATGCATAGCAGCTACCCCCTACCCTTTAGGACAGGTGGGATTTCCAAGACCTGAGGAAGGTATCAGGGAGTGAAGGAATTTTAAGTTCAGATGTATATAAAAAACAAAAAAAGTGTATTTCGTATTTTAACCTTTGTTAGCACAGTTATTGACAATATGGCAGTGTAGAGAAGATGGTTCAAGTCATAAGCATCTGCAAAGGATCTAAGGGAAGGACAAGTGACTACAGGATCATCATGCAAATGATACAAATGCATTTGCATGATAATGTCATGACACATATGTCACCATTGCTTCTTCTGGTTGCTTGTGGGGTCATGACATCTTCCTTAAGCAGTAATGTTCCTGATGGCACATTACATAGGATGCCACCATTTATACTTCTCTGATATCGAAGAAGGAATTCTTACATGAGCCTCTTTAATAGAATCGCAGCCTATATGTCTCTGCTTTCAGGGAATTTTATTATATGACTTCTAAGAAATAAACTGTTCATGTAATCTCTTGTAACCTGGATCAGAATTTTTCCATTTCAGTTGATAATCTGTGTCATTGGATGGAGTTGGTATAAATTATAAGATGGATAAATTAAGACATGATGATAGTTCTCTGTTTACTTGACTCTGTATCCTACTGGGCTTCTCTGTCTGACTTACTGACTTTCTAGATCAGGGACCCTCAAGCAGGAATTGAGGGGGAGGAATGAGTAGCAATCTGACAATCTATTCAGTTAATTCTCTTAGGCATATGTCCCATTATTTTTCTTCTTTAATTCATTGACCCCCACCTCTGTCTACAATCTAAAAGTATGAGCCAGGAATCTTATACTGTATGTAATGACAGAAAAGAGGAAGTTATGTCTAGTTCATTAAACATAATTATAGTGCATACTTCTTCCAGCAATGAAGTGAAGCTATGAGCAACTTTTTTCATATAATTTGTCTTCCGCCCCTTTTCTTCCCCTGTATTTTATATTATGGAAATTTCAAGCATGTTGGATTGCTTTAAGGCTCAGCTGAGGTCAGAAATATTTTCTTGGCTTTTTGGAAAGCCTCAGACTAACAATTTTAAGTATGTTCATCATTTGAATGAGAAAAGTTGAATGGAATTTGGCCCCAGAAGTCTTGCAATTCTTTTGCAAATTTCAAAATATAATTCAAATATTCGACATACTTTAATTTTAGTAAAACACTTATTAAATATCTGTCCATAATATTTCCTATCCAATGATACTCAGTTTTAATATTTGATTGTGAAATCATTTTTGACATTAGGTAGTTAATATATAAGTTCTTATCTCTGAAACATGAAGTAATTGTTATTTTAATATTCAAGAGTCTTCCAGCAGTTACATACAATGGTGCTTGTATCTCATAGTATTAGATCGTTAACATGAAACAAAATGTCATATCTTTTGGATGTCATATATTTTGATTATGCATCAGGCAGTTGACAGCTTGTAACATGCATACCTCAACATAATCATGGTTTACTAGCATTTAACTGTGTGATCTTACATATTTCTTGTTAGAATTTAGGTTCCTGTCAGTTAAGTTGAGCTGACTCAAATATAAGACTTAAGTTTGCAATTTTTGACAAATTTTGAATGTGTGTGAAATTTCCTTCAGCTGTAACCACAAATCAGAATACTACTTGGAATAATATATTTGAGACAATTAATGCCAGTCATTACTGCAAAGCTTACAAACATAGGAAATATGATATGAAAAACATTATTTGGAACAGGTGCTCCAGAACACATTGGAATGGAAACAGGAATACACAACCTTTTTAAAGCAGTGCATCTCTCTTCAGGCTTCCTTAGGACCTTGAAAACAGATGCTGGTGCTTTAATGAGTCATCTCCTTAAAGCAGCCATGTTTGTTTTCAGGCTTGCAAGGAAGTCTGAAAAAGCCACATTTCTTTAAGGAAGTGATGTGTTTTCCTTCTCATGCATTCTAAAGCACTCTTTTCAAATCATTTTCAAAATGCACACAGTCCTATTTAATACTACATGCCCATGGCAGGTCCCCTTCCACCCCCATGAAAAACCTACAGACTTTTCAATATGTCTAAATGAAGACCTCTTATGTAGAATGGTCTCCACTGATATTGCATTCCCCAGCCTTCCCCAACTTGACACTCTGTACATATATGTTGGGACTGCAATTTCCAGGATTTCTAGTCAACACTGCCAATGTCTGGGAATTCTGGGTGTTTCAGTCTTAGCACATATGGAGGATTTGTAAAAGCCTAGTGAAGTCTGATACTTGATCAGCAAGGAAGCCATAGTGGATTATGTTATTGATACATTTTCCAAATTACCAGAATGTTTCATGCTGTCTAAGGCTGAAAAGTATGCAGTTGAACAAACTCTGTCTATGTGTGTGCATGCGTGCTGTTTGAGGATTGGAGCAATAAAGAGTAGCGTTTTCTTTAACAAAAGCGAACATATGAAACCTTCTGTAAATGATTGCTTTAGCACTTCCTGTTTCTTAGGAAAGTGGTGAGTTCACAAGCTAGATCCAAAGTAGGTTGGTCTTTTCTATCAACTTTTGTTTGAAAACAGATCCATGTAATTAGTTTGGAAGAGACGCTCCACAAGACCTAAACAAGCATTAAAATGTTTTCTTCTCACTTACTGATCGTTGAACTCTCCCCAGCTCAATTAGGAATTGGGTCAGTGGTTATGAGTGCCACTGGAGAAATTAGGGGAAAGATCAATTATGTTTGAGAGTTCTCTACTGACTTGTAGTTGTTTCTGCACTGTATGCACAAGCAAAGCAATAAAAAAGACCAAATATTAATAGGATGAACTTCGGTAAACTTTCAGTAACGGAGCCTAAGCTAAAGTGCATTGGCCAGGGCACAATGAAATATTCACCAAAGTAGTTGCTTGTTCCAGAGGTTAATACCTTGTATCACTGGAATTTACAGAAAAGTCAGCCTTGTCTGGGTCCAAGGCCATATAAAGTACAGTATAGCTTGTATATTGTAATATTGTACAAATATAATATTACCTTGATCAATATTATTATGTAATTACACTTCTCATTTTTCTGGGTGTTTGTTGCTCATGAGGCCTGTTTTCAGTGAAGAAAATTGGAGACAAATTGCTAAATGTAAAGCTTCTATAATTACACTCACACCTCTAAAAAAAAAAGTGGGAGGAAACAGTTTAAGTCACCAACCAAACTAACTGTAACCTGTGAAAGTGCAGAGTTGGCATAAATAGATTCAAAGTAAACTCAATTTACATTTTGAGCAACATGGATAGCAAAGGGGCTCTCCACAAAATAAAGTAGACACAATGAAATGGGTAAATATTTATTCTAAATCCATGAATTGTGACTTTGGTAGCATCACTGAAATCATAAGGTAGCACTGTCATTTATCTCTTACTTCCATGAGTAGTTTTAATTCTTAGTTTCTCTTAATAGTTTCTCCTTTTTGCATAGTTTTGCTCAAGTACCTCTCAGGTTTTGGCTGAACATTACTATCATAAAAGCAGAACTACTGTATGGGAGATTACTCCATCATCCTTTCTAAATAAGCAAATCTCTTTACTGGAATGGGTATGATAAATAGGTTTTCTTTGACGTGTAGCCATAAAGAGGTGTGAAATACAATTGCACTATTGATACAGCCCATGTTGGCTCAGCAGTTTTTGATGCCATTGTTTAAATGGCATTTATTTCCAAGCAACTTTAGGATTGCAGCCTAATCAGATTATTTGCATACCATTAGTTCTCTTTATTACTCCATGAGAATTTACTGTATACTTATTGAGCAAGTGCTTTTAATCTGGTCTACAGTATCACAGGTGTGTTCTTCAAGAAAAGTTTCTGCCTCAAATACTTCTTAGAGGATAAGATACAACAGATGGTAGGGTTTTTTTTATCTTTGGCTTATCAGGAACTCATAGATCAAAGAGCTTCACTTCTTACTCTTTTAGCATGCACTTAAAATATTTAAGTCAGAATGCAACACTTGTAGAAGAACCCTGGTTTCTTCTACATTTTATATGTAAGTGACCTTTTTAGTGTGTCAGTAAATGACTAATCCCATTATCCATATTTAGGAGATGTTCAAATATGAAACAATTGAAGAATAAGTACTACATGGTGAATTGGGAAAAAGGAAAAAGAGTGAATGGGGAAAATTATCTAAGAATGAAGATTAAATTGCAAGAAAGACTTCCAAATGAAGAGGGGGAAAAAGAGTTGTGTTATGTTATATAATGAATGTGATGCCTACAAAAAAACAAGCAAGCACTCAAAAGCCAATCAATTTAATTAATACCTATAGGTACTTCATTGCATTGAAAAGGAAAGATTTCCTAGATTACAGTGTTTTGTGGTTAGGAAACATCAGGGACAATATCATGGAAAGGTAGAGAAGCTTGTAGCAGAGTCCCCCTTTTGGGGGAGATGGGCAGTGATAAAATTTGATAGATAAATACATAAATATTATGTTTAGTAAGAGGCACGCAGATTAGGTCAGCCAGGGGAAAGGCACGTTGACAGTTTAAAACTGAACAGAAGCAAAATGGAAATTGCAGAGGACAAAGCAGAACAGAATAAGGAAAAGTAGTCGATGTAGTCTTAATTCCCAAAGCAAACCATCATATGGAGACTATATTTTTATTTCTCTGAATCCACATATGGTATTAATGGGAAAACCAAATATCTCCCTCTACTTCTCATTATCAAGAACTGATTGGTAACTTTACCCTTTTGACAACCTCCAGTTGCTATTACTATTCACCTCATTGGTTAGTTTATCTCCTTTGTCTGTCTCTCTTGACAATCCCCTTTTTGTCTACAAGGGAAAGGGACAGATCATTCCTCCCAGATGTCTGATCCAAGCTTTGCCTGATGGCTTTTGCAGCAAACCATGATGATGCCAAAATGATGACGCAGGCAGGATGTCATAATCATAGAAAGGCCTCACTCATGTATCAGGGTATCAGGGTGTCTGATTCACAAGGAAATTGCGGAATTGTCATGATTACATGATCATGATCATGTTTTCATTTGTCTCCTTGCCCCTCCATGGACCTCCATATCTCTGACCTTTGCAGTGGGCTTCTGAAATGATTACCTGGACAGGAAATTGTCAGGAAATACCAGGCTATAAGTTTGTCTAGGAAACTAAGAACCACCAGTGGTTATGGTGTTGGACTAGGGTCAAGGAGACCCAGGTTCAAGTTCACCTTCAGCCATGGAAGTTCATTGGGTGACTCTCACAGTTCAACCTACCTCAAAGGGATCTTGTGGGGAAATATTGGAGAGGGAATGCTATGTATACTTTATTGAATATCTTGAAGGAGAGGCAGGATATAATTCAAATAAATAATTAGTGATCAAAAAAGCATCCAAGAAGTCCATTATGACAAGCAGGTCCACATTATTGCCAATACAACTATATCAACTTATTCTGGAAGTCACCAGGTGTGGATGTCTTAAACTTCCATTGCAGCAAATTCCATCAGCTACCTTACTAAAACGAATTCCAAGTGGGGAGATTTTGATCTAGAGAAGAATGGTCGAAGGGTGTTTAACTTTTTCCCCACTATTTCACTTTTCCACTATGAACTTCCCACATGCCCAGGCATTTACAGACTTGTTTCTTAAATCCCATAAAAGGTAGGGGCAATTTGAAGAGGCTGTGATACCACAGAAAAGTGGCAAAGTGACAAAATCACTTGAAGTATTTTAAACTTTCAGTGGCCTGATGCTAGAGCAGATATCAAGGCCAATGTTCCTTTTTGCCACACACAAGCAATAAGCCCTCAGGACTTTTTTATCCCCTCTTCTTCCCATAGGGGCCTCTGGACACAGTTTCCTTAGACTTTATAACTGACTTACTACATGTGAGCAGGCCTTGGCTATCATTCTGGGGTTAGCTAATCTCTTTGTTAAAATGGCCAATTTACTTAAGATCACCAATTTAATTCCTGTTATGGCCACCTCTCCACACCTAAAACAACTTACCTATTCATTCAGCACATTTTCTAAAATCAGAACTTGCTCAGCCATTTCCTTTCCTATAGAAAGAAGCCCGCAATTCTTGGCACATTTTTATTTCAGCAACTGGAAGGAAATCTCCATCTGTCCTCACCCCATCATCTACCATTGCATGTGGTGAAACAGGTGACAAATGCCATCACAGAGCAATATCTTTATTGTCTGAATTTTTATCTATGGCTGAGTTCACCTACAATAACTAAATTCCTTCACTCCTGTGTCACCATTTCAGGCCATCTACAACCACCCATTGCTTCCCAGCCTTCCCGTTTCAGATGCCCCTGGGTGTGGTTAGAAATGAAGCTGGCAACCTCACCTAGGCTTGAGAGAACTGTTAAGCCAACAGATCCCAGGTAATAGAAGATAAAAGATAAAAATATCCATTGATTTGGAAAGACAGAGAAAAAGCTGGCTTTTAAACCTGAAGATAAATACTTACAAAGGCTTTGATTGCTGGGTACTGCAGCAGCCAAGTATTTTGTTTTAGTTGGCTTCATTTTTTACTTCAATAAAGGATCTACTCTGAATCATTTTCAAGAGTCTGCCACCAAGTAAACCAGTTCCACAATATGGGATGGAAAAACTGAAGAGCCTAGATTTATAGTGGTGTTCAGCCAAAGCATAACAAAACAGAACCACTGTTCCACAGAGGGCACTTCCATATACCTACTGCTGTCATTCCCCAAATACTCTTCTAATCCTCAGAACCATTTTCATAAGGGGCTGCAGTTGTTGCCCCTACTCCATCCCCATCATACAATGTAGTTGCTTTCGCAGTGAAAAAACAAGATAAACACCAATCATGAGGTATAAATCTGCTCCTCTGCTCTGCTGAAGTCTGGCATGAAGATATTGTGGCATTATGGCGATTTAAGGGCTTTGTGGGAAGAAGCCAAGGAATTGGGATGCAGAGATTGGTGGAAACTCTTGCCAGTGGAAAAGTAACCCATCCCCAAGCTTGGCTTTCAAAGAAGTTGCAAAATGGAAGTTTGACAAGTTACGTTGAGCTGCAGCCGAGGCAGAAGTAAACTGGATCAGCTGCCCAGTGCTGTTGCTGGGGTAATTCAGGGGCCCAGCAGCCATCTTGGAGTGGTGCCAGAGCCATGTTTGGAAGGGCCCTAAAAATATTGCAAAAGAATCCCAATAATTTAATGGAAACTTCAGTGTAAGATTTGAAGAGAAAACCTGATTCAAAACTTTGTTAGATTTCAGAAGTGGGGAAACAGATGGGAAACTGTTTAGTCTGTTTTTCTTAAAATGTTAAAATGGAAAAAAACAGATTTAGACCAATCAGAGACAGTACTTGTACTGTATATCCATGGTATGGATTTGGCATCTTGTTATTTTAGTAATCCTTAATGAACACATGAAATCTATGTTTTTATTGAAACTTCCAAGGCAAAAATAATCTAGAAAATGTTCCTTATCTCTGCAATTGTGTAGCAACGTGAAAGCTTTATTTGCATATCACAACCTAGTCTGAAAGCTAATTTTGCTTCAGATCTGTACTTCCAAACACATTGTTGCTGTGGATTAAGCCCTGTCATGATTTTAGTTCTTTTAATAATATCTAGCGTTGTGTGCACAATTTTACGTGGTAAGTTTATTTAATTTGTTCAGCTCTGCCAGATGTTGTATGCCTCAAAGCTAAAATAATCAGGTTCCTCAGCTTCTTTCCTTTTTTTCTGAAGTTCAAGTTGTGACTAGCCCCACCTGCATGCATTTCATTTTATTTCTTTCCAAATTTAGAGGCTGCCCAACTCCTTGACAACCTGGGTGGCTTACAAATAAAAAAGAAAAGAAACAAGAAAAAAAAAAGAAGGTATTGGTAGGTTTGAGGGAACCCCAAGATTGCAAACATGCAAAACTTCAAAAAAGAGAAGTCATGGCTTGTCCTTCTCAGCAGAGCAATTCTAAAAGTAAGGTCAGCCAAAGGAACAGAGACGTTGCCTGGCTTCCTTCTCCGGGGACATAGTCTGCAGGTAGGGTTACCAGACATCCAGCAAAAGGAGATGTCCTCCTTTTTGTCTTCATGTCCTCCGTCCAGCAGGTGTAGCCTTAAAATAAAATATTGTCCAGCTTTTTGAGTGTCTTGTGGGTTTTTTAAAAAAAAATTAGACTGTTTTCACAACAGTAGTCATTCAAACTTTCATGTATTGTGACCTTATAAACTGCCCACTTCTTTCTTTACTTCGTTCATCAATAGACTTGACAGCCTAGATTTAGGTTATTTAATTTACTCCCTGATTCCAGCAATTGTCTTCAATCCAGCCCCATCAAATCTATGATCATTATAGTCTGTAGTTCATATGACTCGTCATACGTTTCTATGGTGAAATTTGAAAAGCGCATCATTCTTGATTCTATATTATCACTAGCATATGTTCTTGAAAATAAAGGTTTGTTGGAAAAATATTGCAGCTGAAAAATCAGTCTTTCTGAGGCTGGAAAAAATAAATTCATATACATGTAGGCCTGGGTTTTTCTCTTTTTTTGCAGTTTTTCACTGTAATTTTTGTTGCAGATACCAAGAAAGTTACAAATTTAGTGTGTCCTCCTCCACCCCCATTTGTCTTCCTTTCTAATTGTCCTTGTCCTCAGTTATATGCATGCGAGGGAAGTATATGTACATTGACTGGGTGTCATTGATTATGTAGGCATAGGGAAAAAGAGAATTTGTGTATGTCTCTGTGTATGTATGAGTAAATGACAGCGAAGTTTGTATGTGTGGACAAGCAGACTCTCTGAGGTCCTCACCGCAATCCTCAGCCTTCAAAATGATATTCTCCCAGTGTTCTGATTTGGCATACAGCAAACTCTTTCGTACCTTACAATCCTCCTAGTTTGCATGGCTAACTTAAAGAACTGATATTCGTTTAACAATTTATTCCTTCTGAAGTCTGTTGGCTTGTTTTTTGAAAGAGTTATAATCATTCTTTCAATGCAGTGACCCCCGAGGTGGGCCACAGCAATTAAAATCAGAAGATATGATCCAAAACATAAATCTGATCTATGGTTGTTGTTGTTTTTAATCGTACGGCATAGCAGTTCGGTGCTCATGCTGCTTTTTCTTGCTGGGAAATCCTTGTGAGGTCCAGCAGCCAGATGTGTAGACTATTTAGCTGTGATAAGTCACATTGCCCAGGGTGCACCACAAGGAGGCTAGTCTACATTGCACCGAGTTGGGCTGAGAGAAAGTGACTGGCCCAAGGTCGCCCAGCCAGCTTTCATGCCTAAGGCGGGACTAGAAATCTATGGGTGACATGGGCTCACAAAAACGTATCGCTATACTGAAACAGCACCAAATTATTATGCCATCCTTCAGTTTCAAAGGTTGTGAGGCATATTTGGATTGGTTTTGTGCAATGTTCTGTTTTTAAAGCACTTTGAAAACAAACAAAAAACTTCAGAATTGACAAACTATGATGGTGCTGGATGATGGGAAATTAATTTGGAAACAGTGAATTATTGTGTGAGCAGATCAGTAATATTTAAGGGAAGAACTGTATGATTTAAAAAAAACCCAAAAACTGTTTGATTCATCTTCATTTTCATTTTCAGCAGTGAACATCAATACCTGCCAAGCCATGCTCCTTGAATGCCACAAGGAGTGGTGCTGAGTAGGAATTTCTCAAAATCCCCATGTCCAATAATTCCAGTAAGATATTACTGAATGAAACAGGACATCCAAACAAAAGATACTTGTTCTTGGTTGCTGGAGGGTTCCTATATTCTTCATAATATATGGAATTGATAGAACAGTGAGAATTAGAGTGAACATTTTGTTTCTTCTTATGGGCAGCCCCTTTCTCCAAAATGTGTGTCTTTGTTTGTAAACCGAGCTGTTGCTTGTGTTAGGAGTATGATTTTAACTGTGCAGATGACTAGAAATGGAAATAATAACCACATTTTAAGACTGGTTCAAATATGTTGAAGCTATATAAAGAAAAAAAAATCCGTACCAGCTAGTTTGTGCTGAAAACAGATTTTCTCCTTGCAATTTCCAAAATTTAAGAAAGGTTAGGGTTAAGCTGAGGGCCTTATAAATGAAAGTTAAGCTATAAAAAGCATAAAGCATTCACATCTGCTGTCTTTGGCATGAATAACAATCTGGTCTCTGAAACATAGGAGGTGAGAAGTTTGGCATGTGGAGAGCTGACTATATATTTAGTCTAGGCTGTTCCTGGGCACAAAATGCCTTTTAAAGGCATAGCATGTGCCTTGAATATTAATCTGGAGTTGAAATCTATGGGTGGAGAAAGGTGGCAAATCTATTTGGACCACAGGATAAACTAGGGCTGTTATTGTCTGCTGGTTCTGCAAGATACTTGACTCATAAAGAAAGGTGCTGCTTTAACCTGCTGCAAAAGATTGTTTAAGAAATCACAGTTTGTGCTCAGAGGCGTTCTGTTGGAGCAAGATGCCAAGGTTTGGCCTGGCACAGCTCTCAACAATCTAGTGTTCTGCCAAAATGATGACAACTGCTCCCAAAATTTTCACCCAGAATTTCACTGTGGGCCAAATTCATGGGGTTTCTGGGAGCTGAAGTCCCAACCAATCTGAAATGTGCAGGTGATTTAGAGACTGGGTTGCCTCTGCTTTAGCCCTTTCCTTTGGGTATGTCCAGGTGAACACTTCTTAGGACCACCAATCAAAATATGTTGTACTGCTATTCCACTTTGTTTTCCTTAAGGGGTTTTCCGAATTGTATTTATTTTCAACATCTCATTGTAAGGCTTATGGGGTGCTGCTGATATTAACCTCCCTGCCCATTCCATCACTTGCTGTCCAGCTGCTAGTAAAAAAGAAGGTAGATCTGACAAGACTGAAGCTGTGTCCCTCTGGTACTTAGCAGCCAGCATTCTCTTCCTGAAATGGCTCATTGAAGACCTCTAGAAAACAAGTGAGCAAGAATGCCGGTGGCGTCTTCAGCTGATGCTCAGAATCAAACAGCCTCAGGAAGGTCTCCTTCTATCAGGAGATACACTGAAGAAGGATGAAACTTCAGTGACCCAACTGAACAGGCTTAGCCCTTTTTAAAGCTCGAAAGTGGTACACAAATGGTATTAGCAACTGCATCTCCCCCTTCAGCCCGTGTCTGAATTTTAGGCAGCAAATTTAGGTTATTCTTATAGAATTTCTTGGATACAGCATCTTCAAGTGAGTTTCAAGAGGAAAAGCAGCCAAGCTTGCAAGCTGACCAGAGTTTCCACCTACCTGAATCATTCATCCCTTTTCTGGAACTAGCAACCTCAGGCACTCTCCTTCTCCAAAGAGGTTTCCTTTTGGAGTCATTATATTATTCTGAATGGCTCTCTTCTGCTTACCTCTGCTTGCTTCCTCAGAAAGGGAAGGAGGATCTTCACAATTGTTCCAGATTACATCCACAACAAGAAGAGTAAATCCAGTGGAGGCTGTCTGAGCTGGCTTTAACAGTCTAAATTATCTAGTCTATTACATATTTAATTGAAAATTCTGAATTGGATAAAATAGGATTTCATTTCGGTCGTGTGGATATTGTATCCTGATTGACATTTTACTACTGAGACTGTCAAAGGCAGATATTGGTAGAGCCCTTATTTCAGCAAAGCAGTTCCTCCCATTCTGATTGTTCAGAGGATAACAGTAATGCCCTTATAAAATGCAAAGCATTGTGTGGTCTGAAATATAAATTAGCTGGATGGTGCAGATCTTTGAAGGGGAACTTCATTTCATCAAAACTTTGATCAAAGTGCTCCTTCAAAACAAAGCCAGCACCCCACTTTTAATCGTCAAAGCAGCCATGCTGTTTTAATAAAATTGGTAGCAGGGATTTTCTGGACCTGTGCAGCCACACATACAGAAGCCCAAAGCATCTGACTGGTCTGGATTGGTCCTGGCTTGACATTTCGACTAACTGCAGCTCACATGTACAGGCCCATAAATTAGAACAGACTTCCCCAATCTGAGTGGTTCCTCCAGATGTATGGATTTCTAAGCCCCAGAATTCTCACCAATAGCCAGGCAGTGGGAGGAATTCTGGGAGTTGAGGACTGCATATCTGAAGAATGCCCTGATTGGGGAAGCTGAAATTAGGGTTTGAAATTGAAAAGCGAGAGTTTGGTTCTCTTAGCAGTGGCCTAAGATTCCTGATATAGGGATGTTGCAGTGTGAAAGGCATAAACATAATCTAGGCATGAATTCAAAGTATCATGCAAAGAACTAGCAGGCGTTTCCAAGAAAGAAAGTGTGATGGTCCCAGTACCAAGATCTTAACATTAGAAATTCTTCAGACAGTCCATTAGGAAGCTTAAAGAATTCTTTATTAAAATCCAATTAACACAGGACATCTGCAAAGCTCTGAATAATGGTTTGGTGCCAAAGCATTCAGAGTGATTCATTCCCTCTGATCTCATCTCTCCTCCCTGTCTTACAAACAAGCTCTTTCTCACTCCTGAATTCCCCCCTCCCAGCTCGTTAGTTCGTTAGAGTGATTTAGAATCCAGGTGTCTTATCAGCAGTGGCTCATCCTTGGCCATAACAGCTCAAGAAGAAATGTGCTGAAGCCTTCTGTCTGTTTGCGAAGCTGCAAAGCTGATGTGTGAAAGCTGACACGTGTTTGCAGTGCATTATGGCAGGTGAGCAAACAGAGCCTGACAGAAAGCCTGATTTGTTCAGCAGTGCCTTATCTGGCAGACTTCGCTGTTGCCCAATCATCTTTTAGTGCTGCTGCAAGAAACTGAATTCAGGAGCTGGCCACGTCTTTGGTGCTCTGTCCTAAGCATCCTTTGCAAGCAAGAGGTCTTGAGTTCAGGTGGACATTCTCCACTCAACTGCTTGTTCACTTCCACAGAAGGGAGCTCTGTACACACAATGGCATCAGATAAAATACTGCAAGTTCTTCATGGTAAACAGAGAAGCCAGTGACTTGTATTTGGGCTTGGCCTGTGCAAAGTAGTATGCAGAGGCTATGAATCAAGGAACGTGCCTGAAACAAGAACACTACACAGCCTTCAACTAAAAGTGCAGAGCTTGCAGTACCTAGAGAAGAATTTCCCATCCCTCCCAATCATTCCTACCCATTGGAACATTTTTTAGTGTTGTACTGACCTCTAAATGCCATGCTTTCTTCTCTCTTCCGTTCCTCTTTACTCTGTTATTACTTAAATGCTTGGAGATGGGAAATAAACTATTGAAACTGGAAAAATGTTATGGCACAATCCAATCTGACATCTTAAGTTCCAGTGATTTCAGTGGGGAGAAAAAGAAGCAGGCATTAAACTCCTACTGAGTGAAATTAAAGCTGCAGTCCTAGACGCACATATTTGGAAATAAGTCCCGTTACCCGCAGAGGACTTTCTCATAAGCTGACTCATTTCTCATTTTCCTTTATATGAAGGTTCCCCGGGCTAAAGCCTTATACAGCTACAGAGGACAGAACCCTGGAGAACTGAGATTCAACAAAGGAGACATCATTATATTGTACCGTCAGCTGGATGAAAACTGGTATCTAGGAGAAATCAATAGAGTTAGCGGAGTTTTCCCAACAAATGCCGTGCAAGTTATCAAACAATTGCCACAGCCACCACCACTGTGCCGAGCACTATATAATTTTAATCTGAAGTCCAGGAATAAAAATGAAAAAACAGACTGCCTGCCATTTCATAAGGTAAGTCTAGCACCCAGCCACCAAAAATGAAAATCTAATTTAAGAATGCCCAGTTCAGGTAATAAGCAGTGATTCATTCTGGTCTGTCTCTAGATTTCATTTGTGATGTGTGCATGATGATACAGCAAAAAAAAAAGAGAGAGAGAGAAATGAAACAGTATAGTGGACATGCCTACTTGCCCAACCATTTTCTAGATTCTTAAGGTGTACAGTAATGGTGAGCAACCTTTTTAGTACAGTAACTATGCCTCTGTTTAAGTGTTTGTTTCTTTTGAAGCAATGTTAAGTCCACTTTTCAGTTAAAGTAATCCCGGAGCAGGATACAATAAAACAAAGCAATTCTGTCACTGGAGTGTTTTCCTCTACAGAGGTGGACAGCCCATGCTATGCATACCCACAACTTTCCTGTCCTCGCCAGCAGCATGATGTCTTCAGTAGACCCACCACCTTTATGTGCCACTGCTCTATCCACTCCTCCTGCCTGGGGTCTTTCTGCTTTGCTCAGGCATGAGCTGGGCAGTAGGAACAGATTGCTGTTTCCACGTTTCTACTAAGACACAAGATATATAAAGAATTATATGCACGTTTTGCTATTGCTTTCCCTCACTAAGTGCAGTAAGAAGGGAACCAAATGAAATTCCTTCCTCAAAGCTCTCAGTCTTAAGGAGATTTCTTCCTCTCTCACAGCTACGTATCATCATCATCATCAGTTCTCCAGTGTGTTATATTCATCTCTTTATTCTTGTGTTAGTTTTCCTAGTCTTCAGGCCTTTCTTAATGCCCTTTCTAGTTTTTTTCCTTCTATATACCTTGCAGAGATTGCTAGTTGTACTATTGGGCTGTCTATAAACAAATTCTACTACGTTTGGCAAACCTGTTTGCAGATACAGGAACAAAAACACTTCTGCACTAGTGATTTATGGTGTCACCCAACTATTGCTGTGGTGAGATGAAGCCTGTCTACATCCGTGATATATTGCTACAGCAATGGCTGGATGATACTATAAATTGCGAGTGCAGAAATGCTGATTGTCATCCTGCAGCAGCCATTGGCCAATTCTTTGATGCAGATGAATGACATGACTGCATCTCCCTGTATATCAAAATGCTAGTGCTCTTCTAACCTAAACAATTAAATATAACTTTAGCCAACTCTCCTTGCCAGCAATTTACTCTATATTTACCACATTAGATTGATCATGATCTTTAGCTTTGTAATTTCATAGGTTAGGCAGATTTCATGTTGACAGTACACAAGAAAAGTATAAGTTTCAGCACAGCAAACATAAGAGTCATGCAAGCAATGTATCGAGGGATGCTTTAAAGGAAAATGGTTTACAGTGTACATCAGAAAACAGATGCTGGTGATTTCTAGCATCTTGTGGTATCATCCAACCATTGCCATGCTGATATAAACAGTAATGAAGACAGGCTTTTTATTGCCATAGTCACGGTTGGGTTATGCTAGAAGATACTATAAATCACCAGTTTAAAAAACAGAGACAGAATATCTAGGCGTTATAGAATCCTCAATTTCATCCCCTAAAGCACACTACATTTATCCTGTGAATATCTTTCTTGTTCCATTGCTCATAGTAAGCATAACGAACAGGGCCACCTAAGCATGGGCAATGCAGCATCAGGAGACTAACAGAAGATGCACATTGCATAGCAGAATAACAGTTGGCCCACTGGGACAAAGTGAGCAAGGTTTCTATTTCAGATATAGGTTGGCAAAGTGAATAATGAGACCAGGCTACCCTTAGACATATCCCTGTGCTTACTTGCATTGAGATTACAGTAGAGTTGGCTTGCGGGAGAGCTGTAAGAACATGGTTCCAACTCTGAACAGTCAGTTGTGATTGTTGCCTGAGACATGGAAGAACCAGCTGTGAGTGCCAGTTTTCACTGCAGCATCTGCTGCTGCTCACTTCATCAGTATAAGCACTTCTAAAGGAGTCTTTCTACATCACTGCATGCACATTAAGGAATCAGAGAGAGGAGCAATTTATTTTGCTCACTGGAGACACATGATGCAGTCATGTCTGTATTGCATGCCATCTGGTTTTGTGTCTTCTGCTTTTTAAAAAAATGCTGCTGGAGACAAAGCTCATCTGTACTTCTACACCACTTAGAATGTTGGGATTTGGGGGGTTTGTGTAAAGCATTGTCATTTGGGCAAAAGAAGGGATTTTATTTCCATCCCTATGGTCGAAGATATAAGATCAGATTGGTAGGTAATAGAAAGTGGCTTGCCCTGCCCCTGCAAAGATTCATCTGCTTTCCTATCACTTTCAAGACTTCAGCTCTCAGGTTTTTGTTGCTTCAAACCTGTCTTCCTCCCTTCTTCTTTCTTCTGGCTTTTTCTTTGTTTGCTTCCCTCCAACTCTGTCTTCTCCATTGATGCTCCATTGATTTCAAAGCAAGAACTTTTTTAAAGAGCTGGCTTGTTTGATATGTAAGGACAGGGTTCTTAAAGATACTGTAACAGGGGAAGGAGGGCATGGGTGTGTTCTTTGTTTCACAGTCCTCAACCAACACACTTCTAATATCACAAGTATTCTTTATATGCACATTTAAAAAAGCAGCAAGGGGAATATCACACATCTTAGTTTTACTCTCTGATGTCTGTTGACTCATTCACTAGCCATTCCATTTATTCCCATGCATGCTTTCTGCCTATGACATTTCGCTCTCATCACATTCAGCAATCATTCTTCAACTCCACAAACAAAATATTCCATAATTAAACCTTATTCCTTGATTGATTGATTGATTGATTGATTGATTATGTGCCATCAAGTCATTTTTGACTCCTAGTGACCACATACATAGATTTTCTTCATGTTGATCTATCCTTAACCTGTTTTTTTCAAGTCTCCCAATGGTGCACTCAACATCACTGTAACTCAGCCCATCCACCTTGCTGCTGGTCTTCCTCTTCTTCTCTTTCCTTCCACCTTTCCCAGCAATAGAGCCTCTTCCAGAGAGCTGGGTCTTAGCATAATATGTCAGAAGTAGGATAATTTGAGCCTGGTCATTTGTGCCTTGAGTGAGAACTCTGGGTTGATTTGTAAAACAACAAACTTAAAATAAGCTTGCTTTCTCACATTCATATGATTCTTTTTTTAAATAATAACTTCATTAAGTTTTAAAACAAAGAGATAAAATATAACAGAAACTAATAAAGAAAGGGAAAGAGAACAAAAGTGTAGAAAAAAGAAAGAAAAAGAGAAGAACAAATAGAAAAAGGAATTACTCCTGACTTCTTCTTCAACAGATATAGGTAACACTTACATTAAATTCTTACTCTGAGGTACAACATAACATCCATTTTTTCTATCGTCACCTAATATTATTAATCATCAGATCCTTATGTCATAATAATTTCATTCTTTTCTGTTTCCTGCAAAAAGTCCAAAAAAGGCTTCCAATTCGCCATAAAAGTAGTCAATGTCTTTTTTGTTGATGTCAATTTTGCCATCTCAGCCAATTCCATCAACTTTACCATCCATTCTTTGATTGTAGGTAATATTGAGTCTTATAAAAGTCTCACTGCGATTATCATATATTTCCCAGTGATCTGCTGAAAAGAAAAAAAAGTCTCTTCTACACACCAGCTCCCCAGCATACAGCCACACGGCACTTCTCAAATTTTGTTCATTGTCCCTTCTTCTGTCCTTTCATTCAGAATTCTGCCAAACACCTTCCCAAGCATCCTTAACAAACAAAATACTTCATTCACACTTGCTACCTTTCCCTTTTTATTGTTCTGTCAATCTTCAGACACAGATGCAGATTTTCACATGCACATTAAACAAATCACACAGCTACTCCACCAGCAAACTATATCCATATTTTAATATACCCCAGTTACACTATTTATACCTGCAGCCTTACCATTTTTTTCAATGTACTCACAGTGTGATATCCTTTTCAGCATTTTTGTCCTGAATATCAATATGGATTTCATTCATTTTAGTTCCACTTTTTCAGCATATAACTGTCTGTCCCATGTACTATAAATCTCTAAAACAGTCCTTCCAGTATTCACTCACTTCAATTTCATTGCAAATCATTTCATTTCTTTTAAGTTCTTTCCCTCTAATAGGTGTTCCTTGTTTAGATTTTATCGCCCATTTCAAGAATTTTTTAAAAAAATTTCATCAAAATCATTCTGCATTTTCTCTGCCTCTTTGAATCTTAACTATTCCTTGCTTTCTTTGACTACACAATTTTTCTTTATATGTGTTATATTTATATGTTTATATATAATATCTTTCCTTGATTCTCATTGTTCATTAATTATGTGCATTTTTCCTCATCCACATCCTCTTTCACTTTGTCAGTCCACCATGTAACCTTTGTCCTGTTTCCCATAGCATAACTCCACATACTTCTGTAGCACTCTGTAACTAATCCTTTTTACTCACTTCCAAGTAGCTTCTGCATCACCATCTTTCCTTACATTCATTTTCCATTCATTCAGTTGGTAGTTAAATCTATCTTGTTTATGATAAAATATTGAAGATTTTGATTTGTTGAAATGTTCAAATACTCTTTCACTCCCCACATATATTAGAATTGTTTTGCAGAATACCCATCCACTAGTTAATATGATTGAGATTTTTTTTTTAAAAAAAGAGTACAACTACTTTGATGTATTAGGCCAAAAAGAAAGAGATTCATAAAGATCATATGGAAAAAAATTAAGTGTCCTCTTAATTTTACAAACATCATTGTATAGTGCAGTGTTTCATATTTTAATGGCTACAAACCAAGTTGATGTAGTTTATCCCTTGCTATAGTACAGTAAACCACTGGTCCTCTATCAAGCATAAGCAACTATGCTAGTTAGTCTCTATGATTATTATCTTTCAGGGTGATATAATAACTATAATCAGTCGAATAGATGAGAATTGGGCAGAGGGCAAGTTGGGTGATAGAACTGGAATTTTTCCCATCTTGTTTGTGGAGGTAAGAACAATTTATTGAATGTACTATGACTATACACCCCCACCACACAATCTCACAGGATGTTGTTTGTGGGCACAGTTGATCATGGCTTGCAATTTCAGTGTTGAGAAGAGAAAAACCTCTCCATGGAATCCATCAGATGGTTGCTTAAAGAAATCTAACATACCCATCAATTGACAGATAGCAGGAAATCAGGAGAGACCTGAAGCCTCTCTAGCCAAGTATTGGAAATAGTGAGCGGGATAGAATAATCTTGCTTTTAAAAATTTAGAGTATATCCTGTTTATAGCTAAGGCTGCTACAGGAACTAAGACTGGTAATAATGGACTCATCTGGGTATTTCCATTTTTTCAATGGAATGCTGCCTCAGCTTTTATTTCTTTCAGATCATTCAAATCATCTCACCATCTCTAATGACAGTATACATATACACATTAATAAATACTATAAAAAAGGAAATCCATATTGATGTGATTGTGCATATGATTTGTGCTCCTATCCACTCAGCAAAAAGTCATAAAAAGTAGTCTAAATATATTGATGTAATCATTTGCATCATCACTCCATTGCCCAGCTGATTGGTATTAAGATAAAGAATTTAATGGAATTTGCCTATTATGATAAATCATGGATTGTTTTAACCATACTGTGTAGGGAAAGCCAAAGTGGCCAAATTCACACATAATGATAAACCTTGAAACCATTACAAGCTCCAATGACTTGGTTCACACATCATACTAAGCCAAAACCAAATAATCCATCATGTGGTTCATTTGATTTTCTTCTAGCAAGTTGGGCATATCTAATTATTTTGTTTTATAACCATGGTTTATATCTAAATGTGTTGGGCAAACCTACTTAGCTGTGGCTTGTTCAACTCACAAGACCCCTGTTTGAGGCCCCTACTCTGAGGGTGCCACAAGGCCCAATACTTTCCCCTCTCTTGTTTGACATCAACACAAGGCTGCTGGGTGAGGTCATTTGTCTGTTTGGAGTCAGGTATCATCAGTATGCTGATGCTTCCCAGTTGTATATCTTGAACCCTAGCCAACCAAACAATGCCAGCAAAGTCTTGTTCTAGAGTTTGGAAGCTGCTGGGGTCTGGATAGGAAAGAACAGACTTAAGCTCATCACTAGTGAGACTAAGTGGTTGTGGATTTTAGGATCACCCAGAACTTTGCCATCCTTAGTCTTGAATGGGCTTCTACTTCCCCATTCAGAATTAGTGCATCATTTGGGAGTTTCCCTGAACTCACAGCTCTGCTGAAGCATAAGGTAGCAGCAGTAGCCAGGAAGGCCTTCACACAGATTTATCTTCTCTACCAATTGTCCATTTCTGGACTGAGAAGCCTTCCAGACAGTCACTCATGCTTTGGCCACTTTGTGTGGGGACTGCTGTAATGCATTCTATATGGGCTGTCTTTGAAAGCCTTCCTTAAGCTGCAGCTGGTCCACAGTGGGCATGTCATGGTATACCCATGTACATATCTCTGTTGTGTGACTGCAGTGGTCACCAATAGGCTTACAGGTACATTTCAAGGTGCTGGTTATCACCTTCATGTCATAGGGCATCATTATCTAGGGACCATCTGTCTCCTATAGTGTCTGTCTGTCCTGTTCATTCCAACACAGCTGGCATGTTTCAGGTCCCATAGATTAAGCTCTGCCACCTGGTGGAACTCAGAGTGTGACCCTTCTCTTTCACAACTCCTGCTCTTTGGAACAGAACACACACACCCACTCACCCCAGATGTGTGTGGCCCTCATTGAAACCAGCCCTTAAAAGCTCTGGGTTAAATTGAATGGTGGCCCTTTGTGAGAATGCTGTACATAAAAAGGGTGATGGCTTTATTCTTTCTGAGTGTTTCACTATTCTCTTTGTATTGTTGCTGTTAATTTGTTTTTTAAATATTGTATGCTATTCAGAGTCACCAGAGAGTCAAATGGCTTTGCAAATTCGATAAAACACCAATAAGATTGTTAAATGATCCATGACTTAGCACTGTGTGTAGACCCAGTCAGTACTGCCATTCCCCACATGAGTTATCATCTTCCCTGAGATACAGTACCTACTCAAGCAGTTCCCAGAGTTTCAATTCTGGAACTTAAAATCCTTGCATTTCTATCAACAAAGTCATGTCTCTTTTCTCCCCCCTGCCCCTTTTCCAGCCAAATGCAACAGCACAGCAACTTCTTCAGAGGAGCAAAAGTTACCAGTCTTCCACCCTGAAATGTGCTTCTCCTTTACAAAAGTTCTTACCTAGACCAAAAGGTGTAGAGTCACCCACTTTCTGCAAAGGATCTGAATCCAGAAGGAAGAGCATGAGGCAGTTCTCCATAACAACTGCCCTAAATACCCTCAACAGGATGGTCCATTCACCCACAGGAAGGCAGACTTTGGATATCAGTTCTCCTGTGCTCATCAGTTCTAGCAACCCTTGTGTGGCTACAAAGAACCAAGAGAAATTTGAAGTACCGTATAACATACCATACCAGGTAAATACATTCTTTTCCCTTTTCTTTCATGCTTTTGCTCTTTCTTTTTTCCGTATCTCCATTGTATGCTGCTCATAAGGAAAACATATAAGTGAGCAAACAATACGCTTAAGAGTAGGCACTGTAAGAATGGGTTTTTGCTTACCAGGCAGCAGATTGAAAAGCAAACTTTATCTGCCATGGAAGGAAGGATTCATTCTGGCTTCTAAAAATTTCCTTCTCCTACTGTGCTGTGCTACAGATGAAAGGAGCTCTGGCAAACTCACTGGATTATCTCAAATGAGGCCCAGGGCACAGTTCGTTCTTATAGTTTGGTTTATTGCTCACCAAAGTTTACCCATCAAGTTTATTTTTTATTTGTAAAACGTTTGAGCGTTCTTTCCAACTTAAAAGTGCTTGAACCAGTGAACAAAGAGGCCATGAAATGGGTTGAAATGAAGTCACATAGTTTAACAAAATTGAAAATCGAAACCAAAGATTAAAAAAAAATGCCAATACAAATTTTCAGCTATTGGTGGAACAGACAGAGAGGGCAGTAATTCTAAGGCCCAGAAATATTCTAGAGCAAAAGAGGGCCATCTACATGAAGTCCAAGACCCCCCTTTTTGATGGGGGGAGCTCTGGGCCCTTATTCCCCTAGTTGTAGCACCAAAACTTACTTCAAACTGATAAATAATGAGTGCATAATTTTATTATTTTCTGCAGGGAAAAAAAATCCAAGTAACATAAATGTTAGAAATCTCCAATAAGCTTAATGGGCCTATTAATGTTTGATTCCTCCAAATCTAAAGGACAGTGGTCCAAAAATCTACTCTGATGTCATAATATCTCTGCTGTGCAGTCATGGCCATTGGCTGCAAGAGGTTTAACCATCTGTATTCTATATAATACATACTATCTCTAAGAAGGCTTTGGTGTGCATTCTCTATAGGCTCACCTATGTAAATCCTATAATGCAAGACATGGTTGTGTTCATTTGATAACTTGAAAAAAAGTCAATGTGCATGGTGCTATATTCTTCATAACTTTGTGCATTATTTTCCAAATTAATCAAGGATTTTATACAGACAGTATAAAATCAGTCAATTTACCAGGGCAATCTCTTGAATTCTATAAAAAAATGATTCTTTTTTTTCCTATTAAAAGTACTGGTCAATATATCCTATTAGCATATCATTTTCTTATTTCTTATGGTAGATGCACTAAACCATTATACTACCTATCTGCTTAGATGTTAGGTCCCATTATGTACATACTTGCATGCAATGTATGAATGTCTGGGGCTTGCATTGTAATGCCATAGAATACATGTCATCATCTTTTCATGATGGTTTATAGTTAATGCCTATAAGCACCAAGCTCCCTGCTGAGCTATTTTCATGGGCAATGATCAGCTAAAGCATTAATATGCTCTAGTTGGAAGACCCATTTGGCAATGCTATCAACTTGCTGAGTTTCCTAACTTGGAATTGTATTTTAAAAAGTTATATCATTACAAATTACTACGATTATTTTGAATTTTCACTGCTTGTTTAGCCATTTGGATCCTTCCAACTCTATAAAACTTCTGTGGGCATAAATACCATTGAAAATAGCAAAATAGTATTTTATACATACTATTTTACACATATATACACCCTACGTCTTGCAGTGCTTAGATAGATAGATAGATAGATAGATAGATAGATAGATAGATAGATAGATCTCTCTATCTCTCTATCTCTATCTCTATCTCTATCTATCTATCTATCTGACAAAGCAGTAAAGTATAGAGAAGTAAATCACTAGTATTAAAGTTGTCTACAAGTCAAAGTCTCTTCCAAAATCAGGCAGTTTCTTTCCTATTAAAATGGAAAGTTCTGTCTCATGAGTCTTTAAAGCCACCAGTGAGTCAGGGAGGAATAGAAATTAAGGACTAATTCATTTCATTCCTGCTCTTATTTGTTATTCAGCAAGATAAGGGAGAATGGAAAGAGAGAGAAAAGATCTTTGAAACAAGGCCATCCATCTGTTTGTTGGAGCTGGCAGCAGCACTTACCAACCCTTGACTGATCTTAAAAAAAGCTGTGTTCAGATTTGTTCAGTACCAGAAATTATCAGGAAACTCCAAACTGTCAATTAAACCGAGAAGTTAAAAAAAATCCTATAGGAGGGCAGTCGCAAACCACTTCATGTTAGCAGGAGTCAATCTCAGTTGGGGGAGACTCTCGTGGCCTTATTTGTCTATTTGATCTTTTTCACTTTCCCAAATGGAAATTCCAAGACAACTTCAGAGCGCCCTTTCACTTGTAAAATGAAATCTGTAGAGATAGGAGGGATTATTTCCAGGAGTAGGAGAAGAAGGGTTGGGGGATGCAGATAGCAGGTAGATTGCCCATTAAGGATGCAGAGAAGATAGTCAGTTACCATCAAGTGGAGGTCAGTATCTGGTGACTGCCTGGTCAAATGTTCGCTGTCTTGACCAGTCCTAAGAAATATAGAAGGCTGATCTGGATACACTGGTAGAATTTGGGTCATCTGCAAAAGGTTAGCCAGATATTCTGTCTCTCAACTGTTTCAGAATAGTTGCTTCAACTATTGCCTCCAAATAACATTGTCCTACTCTTTTAAAGTGGAAATGGATCAGTTTAATTAGCCATAGCTTCCAACCCATAAATGATAGTAGTATACGACTTACACTTGATATAGGATGTATTAACAAATAGAGTAACAGAGAATGAAAACTAGCTCATTGCAGAAAACAAATAATATCCTATGGCTCCTTGTAGAGTCAACATAAAGATGCATCATTTTCTTATGGCCAGAGGCTGCTGAGAATGTGAACAGTGATGTCAGAACATCAGCAGAGTTTGCAAGCCCCAAGGCCCTATCCCTTTTTGTTTGTTTTGAGATGGAGGAATTAAGAGGCAATATACTCTACAACTACCTCCAAATGGGAAAAATCGTCAAGGTTGAGTGGTTTAAAGGTTAAACTGTGTACATTAGGCTGCACCTTAACCTCTCCCAAATCCTTAAAATAAGTCCTCCTCCCCATATTCCAGAGATTCCAGACCATAAAATAGGTTAGGGAGAGTGGAAGGCAAAAGGAAGAGGGGCCGACCAAGGGCAAGATGGATGGATGATATTCTAGAGGTGACGGACTCGTCCCTGGGGGAGCTGGGGGTGTTGACGACCGACAGGAAGCTCTGGCGTGGGCTGGTCCATGAAGTCACGAAGAGTCGGAAGCGACTAAACGAATAAACAACAAAAATACTTGAGTATTATATTTATGAAAATATCTAATCTATTTAGATTTATGGAAATATCTGTTTCTATTTCAATATATTTCCATATATCTCATCATTATGATATAAAGAATTCCTTCTGGAATACTGAAATTGAGGACTCCAGCTCTTTATTACCATTTGTCATCTTTGGGATATAATGTTGCCTAAATAATACAACTGGCATCCTCCCTATGATTCGAAAGCAAGGTGACACCAACCAGCCTTGGGATGCCTGACAAGAATCAAAACAATGCTAATGAGGCATTGACAGTGAGAGCAGATCTGGGCTTCTCCAAACACAACAGGATAATGAGGATAAACTAATCACATACCTGAGAAGACATAAGGAGACAACCAGGTGAATAGACAAACTCAGGGTTATTGAATGTTTATATATGGGACATATACAGATCTCAGAGCCTGATTCCTGAAGATAAATTACAGAAAAAGTAAACTCTATTTGCAACATTCCAAGATCCAAAACTGTCGGGATTAAGGGATTCCCTGAGGCTGACCAGCTCTTTATTTAAATTTTTATTTTATTTTATTTTATTTTATTCCCACCTTTATTATTCTTATAAATAACTCAAGGCGGCAAACATACCTAATACTCCTTCCTCCTCCTAATTTCCCCACAACAGCAACCCTGTGAGGTGAGTTGGGCTGAGAGAGAGTGACTGGCCCAAGGTCACCCAGACGGCTTTCATGCCTAAGGTGGGACTAGAACTCTCAGTCTCCTGGTTTCTAGCCCAGCACCTTAACCATGAGACCAAACTCTGGAATACCTGGATTCTGAGGCTGTTGACTTTTTGAGAGACCCTCTGGGAATGGATAGAGTAACATGAAGATGCTTTGTAGAAGGTAATGGAGAAGATTGCTACACTCAGTCAATGGCCCTCTCTTCCCCCCTCCCCAGTATTATTTGGGAAAGTTCATACTATATTATTCTCCCCCCTCCCCAGAAATGCATGGGCTTCTTAGGTAAATGAATGAATGAGTAAAATCAACTGACTCCTAAAGAGACACATTGCAACAGTCCAGAATCTAGTTTTCAATAAATTGTATATATTGCTTACATGATCATAAGCAAAATTATGGACAGGGAAGGAAAATTTAGGAGACCGTCATAATACCTATTATTTATTATGATTTATTAATCCCTTCAGAATATCTTGCACTTACAAAAAAGCTCACAAGATCATAGCACGTGTGTGTGTGTGCGCGTGTGCATGCAGCAAAAGTTTTTTCTCCAAGTTCCAAGCACAGCCTACAATGCAGGTAGTTCTTGCTTACCAACCGCTTGTTCAGTGACCATTCATGGTTACAATGGTGCTGAGAAAGATTTATGATCAGTCCTTGCAGTTGCAGCATCCCCGTGGTCATGTGATTGCAATTCAGGTGCTTGGCAACAGGCGTGCGTTTATGATGGTCGCAGCATCCCGGAGTCATATGATCGCCATTTGCAACCTTCACAGCTGGCTTCCGACAAGCAAAGTCAATGGGGAAGCTAGCAGGACATGCGGTCATGTGACATCACACTTAACAACTGTGGGTGATTCACTTAACAACCGCAGCCAGAACTGATATCATAAGTCAGCGCAGTCATGTGAAGTTTCAGTTTATGACTGCATTCACCCTAGAAGACTGGCAAAAGTGGGAGACAACAGCCTTACAGCTGCTACCTGGTTACTTCTGCAACTAACCATGTGCCTAAACACTCCCATCTGCGGCTCAGGCCTTTAGAACTGAGGACCAGGAGATTTGCAATAAGATGAACACCACTATCCCCAAAGTACATTTTGAGTAGATGTCATAGACATTAGAATAATTAATTAGGCAATTTTTAAGACAAGCATTTTAACAAAACTGCTTAATAGCCACTCCTTAAAAATATTTCATCCCTGCTGCCTCAGGCAAGCAGACAATACTGCCTACAAAACCTTTTTTTTTTTAATTCACCCATAGGCAAGCCTCCCTCCCTCCACCTGCCCAGCCACCCCACCACCACCCGCCAAGTTGTGTACCCCTAGGTGATAAGATCTTTTAGCCAGAGTTCCTGCAGCTTCTCTGGAGGGGTCTTGAACTTTTCCTAGCTGCAGAGTGGCAAAAACAGAACAGAAGCCACTTCAGACTACCCAGAGCTTCAGCAGATGAAGTTCTACCTATTGCAACGCTGTTTGGTTCTAAGCATAGGCATTCTGCCAAAACAAAGCAGCATTTTTAGAGAAAGGAATTGTGAAACTCATCCAGGCTGGCCTCAGAATGCCAGCTACCTCTGAGGTTAATAAGGAAGCTTACCTCCTGGAGGCGTCTGAGTGATGTTTGAACTTTCATGCATTCCTCTGGTTTGGGCGTGGATGGAGCAAATTGTTTTTTGTTCTCAGATGAGCAGTGAACCTTTTAGTTTTCCCAATCACACAGCTGGAGACTGAAGGCACCGATTCCAACTTGATTGCATGGGCTTCTTTGAGTCTCCTGAAAGGTTGGTTTTGACTTTAGTTTTGGTTTGGGTTGAGGAGAGTTGCTTTAATAACTGATAGTTGATAAAACCATTTTGCTTTTTCCTTTACAGTAGCTCTGGATGTCTGATTAGCACTTCTAGGCAAGGATAGAAAAAGGTCTTGAAAAAGTAATGTGGTTGTTGAAATGAGGAAATGGTTTTCAGAGCTTTGAATTGAGTTGAAAAGAGCTTGTGCTGCTTTGCTTCGCCTCTGAAAAGGAAGGCTGATTGGCACTTATTCTTGTCCCTCAGTTCATTATGTTCTGGAAAGAAGTGTTCCTGGCAATTCTTTAGAAGAGATGCCATCTTGTAAACAGTTAGCACAGAGTAAATTCCTCTGGATTCAGCAGAATTACTTCTGAACAGACCCCAACCACATTGTGCTATGTGGGACTTTAAAAATGCAAGTGTCGTTTCTGCACAATGAACTCAGTTCCAAATTACATTTTTCATCTCCTTTCAAGTATTAAGCTGTCCACCTCTCACAAGTTATATTTTGAATACAAACTTCTTTTTCTCGTCGAAGGGAAGGAGATTTAAGCTCATTCTTCACTATATATAAGACAATATATGATTTTTTGAGGTGTTCCAGCATGTCTGTGTCTTCTATTGTTTACCATGTATCCCCAACCATAGAGGGGTCCCCCATAACACATCTGTTCAGAGGTGAACAGATGAATGGTCAACTCATATCCACCTACTTTGGTTGGTATATTCAGCTACTGTACACAAGAAAGCATTTCCTAACACAGATGAAGTTATCTGAATATCCATCTTTGTGAAGACTAAATTCACAGGGAGGATGCAAGGATTCATTCCTTAAAAAGAATGGGGTAGATGCAGAAAAGATGGAAAAGAGAAAAGTTACTGGCCAGGAAATGTATTGGTATTATACAGTATCTTGTTTGTGTCCTAACCTGTTTATGTAATTATAAGTCAAACTGCCTAAGGATGGAAGAGTCAGTCTGATTTACTCACCGTAACATTAGCATTTGTTCAAGTCCTATTTGATTTCCTCATCACTTTGAACAACTTAAAAATCCATAGGCATTTTTCTAGCAATGAAAAAAATGTAAACATTTTCCATGGCTCATGCATTTTGGGAAGCAACTTCCCCTGGTATGGATCATTTTGTCCCACTAATTCATGGAAGAACTGCATTGCATAATTCACAAAAGTCAAAAGATAATTCTATTCAAGTTTGGACATTAATTTCAGAAATACAAATTATGTCAAGGTGTATTAAAACAAACAAAAACGTGGTATAAAATATGCAGAGGGGAATTGATTAATCATCATCATCCCAGTACCCATTTCACATGGTTATTGTGTTAAAATGTATTGCTTTATTTTAGCTTTCAAGGGAAGTTTTAACTTTCTATAGTTTTTGGCTTTGGAGAGATGCCTGAAAATGAAACAACAATGCCACAAGTCTGTCAATCTCATTATTGTAATCTGAAGATCATTCTTTCAAGGGAGGTGTGTTATCTCATCAATTCTTAATCCTTGGCCTTGGCAGCCCTTTTGTTTAATTAACACCAGCTGTGCCTCCCTTATCTATGCCCTAGGCCCAGAAATCCCAAAAGTAATCTCTTACAAACTGCCATTTGTTTTCTGGTTAGAATGTTCTCCTACTTTGATCAGCTGTCACATCTCTTCTCTCAGTTGGAAGTCAAAGGAGACAGATTAATATGAGGTGAAATTGTTGCTTGACACCCAGTAGAAAACCTCAAACTGTCGTAGAGAGACTTCCAAATTTCATGCCATTTCATTGGCAAGGATCAGTTATATCAGTTATTAAACTCTCCCTTGCATCAAGTTCAATTAGAGCTTTAGTTTTCCTGGCAATGATATAGAAATAGTTTGCCATTGCCCTCTTTTATGGGTTTTTTTTTTTAACTTTCCAGCCTAGCCTATTGTCCTAACATTTCCTGACTGTGTCCTATCTAAGAATTCACCCAATCTGACCTTTCTTAGTTTTTTAAGATCAGCCAAATGTGGCTAAGTATGCCCAGGTTTGACTGATCTCAAAAAGCTAAGCAGAGTGAGATTGGGTGAATACTTAAATGGGATACCTACCTAATTTAAGAGCCAAGGTAGGTGACACATACCACCACTGGCCTAGTTTAAGAGCCAAGAATTCTACATTTACTCTAACTTACTACACACTTTTTTTTTTTTAGAAAGCCCCAATAACACCTCTGTTCATCCTAGCTAGTGGGATGCCTGCCTATTGTGTGCACTATGTAAGAATCTTATGCTATGCAACCTAAAATACATATGCTCACTTTAATAGGATTAACTTTTAGTTAAATTGCATAGGACTTCAGCCTTGTGGAATTTTCTCAAAAAGAGTAAACTCAAGTCTATGCATGTTTATTCACAACTAAATTCCGTTGAGCAACAGGATTTAATACCAGGGTAATGGGCAACAGAATTCTGTATTTAGTTCTTTGAATACTTTTTCACCTCAGCTTCACTCTCTCTTCTGTAGTAATTATACATTGATATAAATAACATGGGAGAGGCAGAACTCTAAGTTAATCCTTCTGTGCAGACAAGAGGCAACCTCATCCTACTTACAAGTTTCTTACCTACTTACAAGTTTCTGAGTAGGATTAAATTGAGCTAAAGTCCTAATCCCTATTCCTGTGGAGTAAGCACTAATGAACCCATAGAACATAGTCTTGAGAAAGGACACGTTAATTCTGCATTGTAAGGATTTCAGCTGCCATCAATACTGGGTACATTCTGATAGAGAATTTCAGATGGATCCAACCACAAAGTCTTGTGGGGCTCTTTCATCTTTTCCTGGTTAATTAAACAAAAAATGGAAGAAGAGATGTTTAAATACAGGAGAGTTATAAATGAAAGACAACATTGTCTAGAACCTTCTTAATCTCCCAAATTCTGCGGATGAGGAGTGGCAGTTGCTTTTATTGTCTAGAAATGCAACTTATCTTCTTCACTACCACAATTTAAGGATTACTTATGAGACTAACAAATATAAAATGCACACACGCACATTATTAAGAGAGAAGATGTATAAATTATACCGCTTTTAAAAAGAGAACTCCTAATCATGGACCTCATCAGTTGGGGAGGACAACCTTTTTCATCCTCAAGATCACACTTTTTTTTTCTTGGTATCTCAAGCTCTAAGTTGTGGAGGATGTTTAGTGGCAAGCAACAACAAATGCACCGACCACTGAATTTCTAAATCCAATCCTGAGTAGTCTAAAGCCACAAAATGGAGCCTGGGGGGTTGTATGAACCTAGGAGGTGTTTATCCCTGTTTTAGGAAGTGAGTCAGTGGATATGTCACTGGGGAAGGCTGCAGTGGAATATAATCAGGAACAGAGAAGGGAGGAAGCTGTAACAAGAACGAAATAAAAAAAAGCCATGCCTCTTTGCTACCCTCTTTGCATTTTCAGATTATTCTCTTGCTCATTTCTGAAATGCTAGTTAAACACAGGTTAAGACCGAGTGAGGAGCTAAAGACCTTGTGAACATGTATTAATAACCTGTATATGAGTTATGTCCAAAACAGCCCTATTTCCTCTGTGGGGCAGGAAGTAAGGAAAAGAATCTCTGTTCAAAATAGTTGAGGCTGTCATTTAAAATTCTGCAAGACATGTGCTATCTGCCCTGGGGCTTCACCACACCTCAAAAGATGAAGCATTGCTTCTGTGAATGATAGAAAACTACCTAAGTCAGCAATGCCCACAACTCTTTTGCTCCAGTGGATTTTCTCTGTAGCTGTTGCTCATCCATGTACTGAAAGCATTTGGTTTGGAAAATATTCCAGTGTGGTTTTCCTTTCCTTTCCCCTCTTTGAGGCAGCAGCCCAGTTTCATTAATCTGCATGCAGAGCAGAAAGCAATTTCATTTCAGCTGCAGAAGGAAACAAAGGTTGGATTGAGATAATTAGACTAAAAAAATCCTGGGCATTGCATCAGGAGAGGGAGGAGGAAACTTCAAATTGAAGTTGAACCAGTAAAAGAAATCATCATTGCTATTATTTACTGACAAGAGGGGAATACTATTAGTGGATTACACTAGGCTTAACAACAACAACTCTTTTCTATATCTGAGTGGGTGAAATGAGAAATGGAATTGGGGAACCCAACAGCACTGATTTATAGAAAATAGTGAGGTAATGAAATCCAACATAGACAGCACCACAAACATAGATCAGTTCCTGCTTCAAAATTATTCTCCCTTACATTATCCTCATTAATTAATTTGTTAAATCACTCTTGCTGTCTCAGTTTAAAAATGGAATGTAAAATAAAGTTTGTCTTTGTTCAGTTGTGGAAGGTACCTACTGTGAAATGAGATGGTCAATAGGTGGTTTTTCTTTCTTTTTATTTAATATTAAGCACTACCAAGCCAGCAATGAAGCTACTGTTGATGACTCATTGCTCTTCCCTGTTGTGTAAATTGTTTCCTCAGGTCTCCCCAGGAAATGAAGTCATTTTCATTTCCTTTCCAGAGACACTGAACCGAAGACTTGGTTACTCCTGTGTAGGTTTGCCCTTGGCATAATTAATTAAAAATAAAAGAAAGACACTGCATTTGCCAATCTTCTCAGTATATAAACAGACACAATTTCACACTTTTGAAATAGTGGTCTATTCAGTATGAAAGAGGAAATTAGAACATCTACTCTATTTTTTTCTACATAGCATTGTTAAGAAACAACTTTATATTTAGTGAAGAACATCTAGGCATCTTTATCCAAGCAGGCATTTCTCTTACAGTTTTTAATTCTGAAACAATATTCTGCATTAACAAAAAAAAAATATCCAAGGTGATGGAGCATATCAAGTGAAATAAAATGGTGATGTGTTATCATAGATTGACTCTTCTGGAGCCCCTGAACTTAAGTGGCTTAAATCCATGGCTTTCTGCCAGTGTTCAGTGGGAAATCAAATAAAATAGGTGTGTTAAGCCTCTGATAGGTTAATGGGCATTAATATTTTGCAGACTCCCCTATACTACCCACATAGGGAAAGGTAGGCTGAAATTCCATCTTCACCCCTTCCAGTAGCATCAACATCTAATCACCGTGCCTCCTGTGCCCTATGGTTGGCTACTGAAAAAAGGGAACTGCATAAACCAGAGGGTTACCTATAATACACTAGGCTAAACCAAGCATATAAATCTTTCCATTGCTGCTCCTATTATTTTTCCCCATTGTGAATATTAGTTTATTTCATTTTTATAAAGATAATGAGATAGCAAGGATAATTATTCAAACCCTAAAAGGCTCGCCCACTGAAAAATGAAGAGAAATAGAAACTTTATCTTTCCCCCTGCTCTAATGCCAATTTCTTTTGAGTGGATGGAAGAATGAAAGACCTAAATTCTATAGACTGGGGACTGAAACATTCTCACAACTTAAATCTTCCTGGATCCATTGTATATTTTGCAAAGTGGTTCCAAAAATTCACTTTACTGTTCTTTAATGTAGAGCAGGCTGCCTTATCTTGTCCTGCTGTGAGTTCAAATTCAATATGAAATGAGATTCACAGGTTTACATTTCTTTTACTCCATTCAAACAGTAGTTAGAGAAGTAGTGGAATTTGGGATTGAATAATAAATACATCAACAAGGCAACGAAGGTACTTTGCATTTGAGGAAATGAGTCAAAGCATTGAAAATGGAGAGAAGGGAGGAAGAATACATGTTAAGTAATCGCCCTGGCATCCAAACTAAATTCCACTATAATTATTTCCCATTGCACCAGCAGCAGCAATTTTACCCTTTTTGCTGATCAGAAATTCCTAAGTAAACTCCTGTATGCACATGCACATACTTCTGAAAATAATTCTGTTGGTGCAACATTGATTTCATGTTTTCCTTCATTCCAGCAATAGGAAGTGTTAAAAGAATCTATCTACAAGTACCTCCTCCAGTACTAATAACAAAACCTCATGTGTAATTTCTCACAGCATTGCAATTGCCATTCTGGCACTGTTATATGAGCACTGAAAACACTAATATTGTAGTCCTTACCTTGCTGCTAGCTACAATTATGGACATGTATAAGCAGTTCGAAAACATGCAAATGTGAGATTAATTGGTACCGCTTCGGCGGGAAGGTAACGGCGTTCCGTGAGTCATGCTGGCCACATGACCCGGAAGTGTCCTATGGACAACGCCGGCTCCAAGGCTTAGAAACGGAGATGAGCACCGCCCCCTAGAGTCGGACTCGACTGGACTTTACGTCAAGGGAAACCTTTACCTTTACCTTTAGAATGAACAGAAACAGGTGAATTCAACCAGTTATGTAGTATTATTTTGGCCCTCTTTAAAACAAAGGGATGCTCCTTTGTTTTTCTCTTTCATGAGGTTCTGCTGTGAGTTTTACTGTGGGTTCCATTATGTTTTTTGAGTTTTGAGAAATTGGTGGCTGCAGAGGGGCAAGTTTACGCATCATGCCCAAATATATCCTTTGGTAATGGGAATGGTCTGTTCACATGAGTAATGAAAGGTGGGACCTCACAAACCATAGGTCTCTTCTGGTCAAATGATTCATCTCCTAGGAGAATACCCCATTTCCACAAAATCAGATGGTTTTTCTGAAGATACTGACATCATCTGCCTACAGTCTGATATCTGTGTGTCCTGCTCCAGTGTCTTTCCTAACCCAGAAGGTCAGGCTTTCCTCAGAAATCCATCCCATCCCCAACATCATTCAAGCATTGAAATATTTGGATATTACAGAATTCCTAAGAGACTGTAGTGGCCTCTTCTGTGACTTCTCCCCTCTCCCACTCCCCGTAAGAGTACTTTCCTGTTATTTGCTTCAGGTTTGTCCACACTATCACTGTATTATTTTTGAATTGCATAAAACCAAGACTGGGAACTTTATGATTCATGTCTTTACGTAGTCAGACATCCCTTCTCCCTCAGACCTAGAACACCTGGCTAATTTCCAACAGCTTGTGTCATGCTTGAGTAAAAAGTCTACTCTTTTGAGACGAGAATTTGAATGCCTTGCAGAGGGAAAACCAGATCGTTAGCAAATCCTGTCCTGTATTACTGTGGACAGAAGGTTAAAGGGGCAGACTGCAGTTCCAAACATGTTCAGATGCAGCGGAGGGAGGACTTGGCTGGGCAGCAAGGACCGTTGCTGACTGATCAATTTGGGGAATCCTGAGTACAATAATTTGACTGAGGATGGATTCCTCAGTTTTTGACACACAAATACGGTGACATTTCCTACCCAGCGCAGGGGGTGTAACACAGCGGTATGCACATCAGTATAATAACAAAGGTACAGCTATCACAAAACTAATGTAATTGCATTTTCCCCATATCAGTAAGACTTAGATAATGGTACAAGTTGCTTGTCTGAGACAGTAACTTTGAGTTTTGCAGATTGCAGAAGACCCTATGATGTAAGTAGTAACTACAACTGCCTCTTGTACACCTTGAGAAGGGCACTTCCCACAACAGTAAACAGCTGTTTTACTTGACCAGTGGAAGTCAGTGAGTGCATTCAGAATGAATCTCCCCAGATGACTACAAGGTTTTCCCTAGGGTTTCCTAGAATCTTGCTTGCAATCACAGTAAAAGCTTGGGAGATGCACATTTCAGTCAAATCTAAAAGGAACCAGGTTGGAGAAGATTGATTTAGGCTGTCTCCAGATTGCAGCCACCTGTAGTCATTGTAACATTAAATAGAAAGTGAAGCAAAATGTTTCTTTTATGTAAAGGAAATATATGGACATTCTTTATATATAGCACTAGTCCCATTTAGCCAGTTTTGCCTAGTTTGTGTATGGATTGCTATCAGTTCCAATAAGGCTTACACACTCGGAAGAGCAGCAAGAAACAAAGGATGTGACACTCTGTATGTGTGGTAAACAGATACAAAATGCATGACAATCATCTGGACAATGCTTCCTATAATATTTGGACCTTTTATTTTCCATATTTTTTTTAATCCATGCAGTAGTGTCCGATTCTCAGAGACTGCCTGGACAAGTCCCTGCAGTTTCTTGGCAAGGTTTTTCAGAAGGGTTTTGCCATTGCCTTCTTAAGGGCTGAGAAAGAGTGACTGGCCCAAGGTCACCCAGCTGGCTTTGTGCCTAAGGCAGGACTAGAACTCACAGTCTCCTGGTTTCTAGCCTGGTGCCTTAACCACTACACCAAACTGGCTCTTGTTCTGTATTACCAGGGTACAAAGAGAAAATTTCTTTGATAACTACTTTTAACATGGAAAAAGGTAATCTTTGCCATCAGTATCTAAGTGCCTTCTGGATCATGTATCTGTCCAAAACTTTTCATAGTGGATGAACTTTAGGAAGAAGCAGCAGGGGAATGTGTGGCAAAGGAGGATTGCCTCTTCCTTTTAGCAGCTTCACAGCTGAAAGCACACTAGACACTCAAGAATTTAAGATGATAGACATGTGGGAATTTGCCTGCCTTAACCCCTGTCAATTATAAAATGCATAACAAAGGAAACAAATGTGGACCGCTAGATCAGTGTGGGCTAGCTTGCCAAACCACACAGCGTTTCATAAGGCATTAGGATTCTGCTCTTGACACAAGGGTGGTGAGGGAGGTGAAAATCTATGCAAGATGGAGAAGGGGAGGAAAGCTAGAGTTGTTTTTCTATCATCTTGTTCACAGTAACTACACTGGCTAGGACCTCCTGTGAAAGCGCTCCCCCTTTTAGGGGGAGATGGGCAGTGATAGAAATGTGAATAATAAAATAAAAAATTTCAGGCTAGGAGAGGAAAGACAAAACAAGAAAAACAAGGCCATCGGTTTTTGATGAAAAGGAAGCTGTTGGCAAAGAACGTTTCAGCAAGAGACAATCACCTAGGAGATTCCAGCTGGACTCCCTCCCTCCCCCCCTCCCTCCCTCCCTCCCCTGTCCATTTTAGAGTAAAGCTTTTGGCATGCTACACCAAGCCTGATGAAACTACTGAGCGAATGTAAATTGTACATTCTTGATCTACAAGCTACCACCCTTGATTTAAACATTATTTAACTTTCATTATTCCTCATAACTCAAACTTAGTTGATTTAAAAAATGAATACATTGTCCTATATTGTAGTTAGCAATTAAACTATTTGTAAATGATCATCTTGATTATGAAACTTAGTTCTGGTTTTGTAATATCAGACAAGTAATATCAGCACCTTTGTTCATGGCACTCGGCGAGACAGAAGGATTGTGCCTCAATTGCCAATATATTTTCATTTTCCTTTTTAAAAAGTAGCAGTCACTCTCTGAATCATGATACGTAAGGTTTTTTCCCACAATCTGTGAATACTTTTGCTGGGGTTTTTTGGGAAGTATCAAATTGTACAATCCAAAGCTTCTCCTTTCCTTTTTCTGTAATACCTTGGGCAGAAGAAAAGGCAGGCATTCATGGAATTTCGGCTGTAAACTCCTCGAATCAGGGTCTCCCTGCTTTGTGAATGTATTACTCCGACGTGTTGTAGAAACTGATGGTGCGGTATAAATAATTACACCTCCATATCAAGATGAAAATTTATTTCAGGGAGAGTAGAAGCAGCAGAGATTCTTTGAAATGTCAGGCATCTATCCAGAAAAGCCCTGGCCTATATTTATATTAAAATACACAGGATGCAGAATTTTATCCTTGTTTTATTTGTATGAGAATATAGCAGTTGACAACATAGGGAAATACATTAAAAAAAAGTAAGGGAAATTTTCTTTTGGGGAGGGCTTAAATTGTAGAGTTTGGCTTGAAGAACCAGGCTTTCAGTAAAATCTTAACACTTTTGAAATTAGAGGTTATTATCAGAGAACCATCTAATAGAAAGGGATGTCCCATTTCATTTCCAGCAGAGCTGCCCTTTAAGCAATAAATAAATAAATAGAATATAATTTAATTCATGTTAAACTACTACAAATAGCAGTTAGGGCATTTGATTCAGATTGACACTATAAGATTGGAAGAGGAGGTTAAACTACACACACCAGGGAAGGAGAGAAAAATATTTTTCCAGTTGAATGGCCCCAGGCTGTTATTTGCCCTGTGCTTGTAGCTACACTCTGTTGAGTGCGGAATGAACCTTACAGCTGCCTTAAGCATAGGGAAATTAATGGTAAGTTTACTATATAGAGTTCACAAAATAAAGAAATTCAAAAACACATCATTAGATAGCTCACTTAGTTGCCTTTAAATTTAAAGGGATTAACAGTTCACGGAGAATAGGCCTCTCGGAGGCTAATAATTCAGTTTTCTTACATTTAACATTAGCTATTAGGCCCATGTGGTTACTTTTTATGAGATGATGCAGCTGTTTTTAGAAGTGCTACCAAAACCCTCCCATCTCATGCTGCACTCTTTGTTCACATGGGTAGTATTCATGGTGCCAGTGTACAACGTGCCAGCATTTTCCCATCAGTTCATATACATACATAGATGCTGGATTTGGTACAATGGCCAACAGCAAAATGTGCTTTCCAGAAACAGCCAGGATAGCAAAGGCTACGTGGTGGTTGCCAGTAGCAGCAAGTACCAGGCTACAGGAAAGGGAAACCAAACAGCTGCATCAAGCAGTGAAGCACTTTTTCTGAGGCAGGTGATGTCTAGAAAAACAAAAAAAGTGATTTTATTGTACTTTTAGTGGCTAAAGCAGGAAAGGTGCAGATGGGTTTTTCTGCCTCTGGAGACAAAAATATTTGACTTATCCTTTGAATTCAGAGAAAGTTCAGTTCGTTACTTTACCTTAGACAATGCCCAGCGGATAATTAGGCACCCATGACATAAAAGATCTGATTTTCCATTGTGCCAGAGAAGGGGAATTCCAGTGTGTCTAGGACATTCCCAAAAGTATGATGAATATTCAGAAATCTGTCCAAATATATTGCAAGACCCATTCACATTCCAAGTCAGACAAATTATCCAGTCACAGAGATGCACCAAAAGGCCCATCCTGTCAAATATTTGTAGAAGTCCTGTTTAGGAAATTCATGTATTTATAAGTTTCCTGCCGTGTTTTTCACTGATAAATAATCCTACACTTATCAGGATGAATAACTAGCCATAATAACTGCTCCAGTCATAATTTATTACTAAAAATGAATACATAAACTTCCTTCTAGAAATTCATCACAATATTGAAAATAATCCTAGACTCATCAGATCTTCTTCAGAGCAGCCCAACATTAATATAAATATAAATATATACATTTATATGCTGGGCAGCCCATGTTCTGTTTCTACTCATAGTGTCACTAGCATCTGAGGCCCAAAACAGGGCTAGGTTCTCCTGCTTCTATGGTACTCATTGAATCACACACACACACACTTCGTTTTTTTTTTTTTTTTTTTTTTTTATTATATTTTTATTACTGCCCATCTCCCTCACTTGGGGGACCCTGGGTGGTTTTTTATCCTGCCTTTATTATTTTTATAAATAACTCAAGGGGGCGAACATACCTAATACTCTTTCTTCCTCCTATTTTCCCCACAACAACCCTGTGAGGTGGGTTGGGCTGAGAGAGAGTGACTGGCCCAAGGTCACCCAGCTGGCTTTCATGCCTAAGGCGGGACTGGAACTCCCAGTCTCCTGGTTTCTAGCCCAGTGCCTTAACCGCTAGACCAAACTATACCCCCACCATCACAGAGATAATAGTCAAGTCAGGCTCTCCTGAATTCCCTGAATTTCTAGACTGAATTGTAGCAATAACTGAATAAGTTTGTGTACCTGGAAGTCCTGGTGCTGAGAGAAGGAAGAACAATTTTTGCCACAAACTAAGCTTACTATCTATCAATATGCATTGCCTGTTACAGCATACAAGAGCAGAGCTCTCTGCTCCTATGAGCTTGCAATCTAAAATACAGTGTTGACCTGGTTTGCACATTGCAAGGAATCATGGTTTATTTAACCATAGTTTATTGAATATACCACAATTGGTTAAGTTCACACAACACACTAAGCCAAAACCAAGCAGGTCAGCTCAGATGATAGCCTTACATTTCAAATAAAATCTTTATTACAGTCATAGACCAGCCTTACATAAAACACAGTAAAACAGTCCAAATAACTCAAATAATTTTCTTGTAGTAAAAATAAGATGAGAATGAATCATTCATCTTTAAAAACAAAAGGGAAAGCCTGGAAATAATAGCCTGGAAAATTACAAGGACCTAAGTAGCAGACTGATTTTAAGTTATTTAGTCTTATTTTAAGCCACTGAAGCTTTAAAGAGAGAAAACTAAGTGAGAAGTAAAGAGGATAGTTCCACAACAGGTTACTCTAATAGGAATATGAAGTGGTGTTAAAGACTTAACTTATTCCTGTGATCCATATCCTCACAAGGACAGCTAAGTAAGGGGTGGAGGATTTTCTTGCATTTAGAGGCCATAGTTCAGTTCAGGGGTCTCCATAGAGCTTAAGAGTTCAGATAAATGGCCTCAGTGGCCATTTCATTTTTGTTTTATGTGTATCATACTTTGCATCCTTTAGTGAATCCATGTTTTTATTGTGTTAGCTGCCCAGAGTCACTTATGTGAGACGGGCAACCATATGAATCTAGTAAATAAATAATAAATCCATTTTGCCCCTTTAAACACACACACGTGCGCACACACCCATCAACTAAATACTTTAGATGGTGGAGTTGGATGTGTGTGTGCACGCTTAAGGAATGAAAGTACGTCTGCAAGGCATAAGGGGCCTCTTCTGCACCTTTAAACAAGGGAATTTTAAAACAATGGGGGGAAAGCTGAGAAGCATGACCCAGCAAGTTCCAGGACTCCTTGGAGGTTCTGAGGTGCGGCATTGGGAACCATTGCACATGATCCACAAGTTGCCCACGTATATTAAATTAACATGTATAAAACAATGGAACTAAAATGCTGAGCCCAGTGGGATTCAGGTAATTCCTAAACTGTAAGAATATACAGTTTACTCAACACACAGGGGTCACTCAGTCCTGTGCTCAATAACCATATCACGTCCAGTGGCTTTCTGCACACTGAGCAGAGCGGGTGACGAATAGGAATCTCGAAGGATACCATATTTGAAGGGAGATTGGTCATTTTGTCTTTGGGGTGGATTGGTGGTTCTTTGACTCCAATCTGCAGAGGTGACATGTTTAAAGATCCATGGAGATACCTGATCATAACTTGTACGAGGGTGAATCAATTCTGCTAATGAGATGTTTTAGCCAGCCTCTTGAAGGACATTTGGTTTTACCTTCATGACATCCTTTGGAAGGCAACCAGAAGAGCATTCATTTGAGCGTTACTTTTTCTTCTTTTGCAGGTCACCCCTTCCTGTTACGTGGACCCTGAGGCCATGGGGCACTCTACAGCCATTGTCAGCCTTCCCCACTTACAGCAACATCTGTCTTTGAATATGTACGTACATATAATCCTTATTCATTTCTTAAGGATAGCATTTTTATGAGGCCAGAAGATGCTATTGTCTAGCAACCACAGCACATGTTACTATTCTCCCCTATTCTGGAATGAAGGCTGGGCCCAAAAGCCCCAAAGTGACAACATGTCATGCGCTGCCTACCTCCGAGTAACACACAGACACTGATTCCGTTGAAGCAGGCTCTGGTTTATTCGTAGTGTAGATACAGTGGTAGAAAAAAGCTGAGAGTGACAGGAGCGCGCCGGTGCGGGGTTTAAATACCCCGCGCCAGTCAGCGCCCCCTCACTCGCGGTTACGTCACCCCCCTTTGTCCAACATGCTGTCTTGCCGGTAGGTGAGGGGTTGCGAGGCCCCGCTGGCGCTCCGGGATCGCCCATCATCGGTTTCCCTATTCCTCCGGTGATTGCTGTCAGCTGGGCGATCTCCATTGCGCTAGCGCTAACAGCTTGGGTGTGCCTCGCGATCCGCTTAGCCATTGTATCTTGTTCTTTAGTCTTTGTAAGTTGATGGCTACTTATCTTGAGCCCCTTCCCCTGTTTCCTTGTTATTGTCATGTGTGCCATTGCGCTGATGTCTTCAGCTCAACGGCACTCATGACATACTGCCCCCTGTCCGAATAGTGCCCCCCCCCCAGCTTTCCGGTTTTTTACCAGGAGAGCTGTCAAAATGGTTTTTTTTTGTTTGTTTTTTTTGAATTTCCCACCGGAGTGTTTTCGCCCCTCCCTTTGTTCCACCCTCTACCACGTGTCCCTCTAGGGTGTGTTCTTAGTGCGCATGCTCCGGCCACACCCTGTTTGTTTGGCTCAGTTCGACGAGGAGAGAGGCGTGGCTGGTCGGGTGCTTATCAGCTCCAGGTAGGGCCCTTATTTTTTATTCTAAGTGCGTCGCCTTTGTTATGTGTGCTCCTGGGCGTTGCCCCCAGGATGCACTGTTGACTTGATTGCCACTCCCCCGTGGGCCCGGGGCGGGGGGAGGGTGCTGGCGACCGCTTGTCACTGCCTCGTGGGCCCGGGGTGGGGGGGGTGAGTCCCGGGGGGGGAGGTCCACCCAAGTCGCGGGCTTGGGGGGGCCCTTTCCCTTGGGGCACGGTAGGCGGGGGGGGCGCGGGGGAGGGGTTATGCAGGTGCCGGTTTGCTGGTTTTGCCTTAGGCTTGTCGGGGTACGCCCGGTGAAAAGCCCGGGTCAGGTCAGGCGCGTTAACGTTGTGCGCCGCCACCCATTCTGGGTGGGGGAAGTGTTTCCACCTGACCAAATAGTGTAAAGTTCCCCGTTGCCTGCGGGAGTCGAGTATGTCCCTTACGTCAAAGTGATGTTGGCCGTCGATCATCACCGGTGAGGGCAGTGGCGTGCTTGGGTGCCAGCGGGAGGTGGTTGCCGGTTTCAGGAGGCTGGTGTGGAATACCAGGTGGAGTCTCCGTAGGTTGTGTGGCAGGTCCAAGCGTATTGCCACCGGGTTCACTATCTGCGTGACTCGGAACGGCCCGATGTACTTAGGCCCCAGTTTTTTCGAGGGTTGGGGCGACTTTAGGAATTTGGTGGATAGGTAGACCATATCCCCAGCCTGGAACGTCGGTTGTTGGCGCCGGTGCTTGTCGGCCTGCTCTTTGTAGGCCGCCTGTGCTTCCTTCAGCACTGCCGTGATTATTGGCCACGATTCCGCAATCTTCCGTCCCCAGTCGCTAGCGTCCACCTGGGGTTCCGGGGGTTGTGGTAGCTCCGGTATGGGGACGAAGTCGCGCCCCGAGACTACCTCGAACGGAGTTTTCCCCGTGCTCGTGTGAACGGCGTTGTTGTATGTGACTTCGGCGAACGGGAGCAGTTCGGCCCAGTCGTCTTGATGGTAGTTGGTGTATGAGCGTATGAATTGTTCTAGGGTGGCATTGAGGACCTCTGTGGCTCCATCCGTCTGGGGGTGCCAGGCAGTGGATAGGGCCTGTTGGGTCCCCGTCAGCTTTAGGAAGGCCCGCCAGAATTTAGAAGTGAATTGTGTGCCCCTGTCGGTCACCACACGTGCGGGACATCCGTGTAACCTGTACACGTGGATGAGGAAGAGTTTGGCTAGTTGTTCTGCGGACGGGACCGATGTGCAGGGGATGAAGTGGGCCTGTTTCGAAAAATAGTCTTTCACCACCCAAATGGCCGTTTTCTTCTGGCTGGGTGGGAGGTCCACTATAAAATCCATGGAGATTTCCTCCCATGGGCGGGAGGGTTCTGCCACCTGTTGTAGAAGCCCCGCGGGTTTGCCTGGTGCCCGTTTGGCTCTGGCGCACGTTGGGCAGGACGCTACGTAAGCTTTCACGTCCCGTCTTAGCGCGGGCCACCAGAATTGACGCCTTGTTAGGTGCAGGGTCTTAAGGAACCCAAAGTGTCCCGCTTGCTTGGTGTCGTGGGATCTATGCAAGATCGCTTGGCGTTGCGAGTCCGGGACATAGATTCTGCCTTCCCCCCATGCCAGGTCCTGTGCCATCATTACCTTGTCGGGGTTTGCCAGGAACCAGGGGTCGGTTTTGAGGGCGGCGGCGAGGTCCGTGCGTATCCCCCCTGGTAGTTGCGGTTGGCGTCGTCTGGTCACAGGTTGTCCCGCCGTCGGTTGTGCCGTAGAGTCGAGCTGCCTCCGAGCGCCGCTCCGGGTGGTCACGGCCATCCCCAGTTGAGAAGCGGATAGGACCGTCCCAATGGTGTCTGGGGCGGGCTCTTCATCTTGTGGCAGTCGGGAAAGGGCATCAGCCAGGAAGTTCTTTTTACCCGGCATAAACTTCAGCTGGAAGTTGAAGCGGCTGAAGAATTGGGCCCATCGGACCTGTTTTGGGCTGAGGCGTCTGGGCGTTCGGAGGGCCTCGAGGTTCCGGTGGTCGGTCCAGACCTCGAATGGTTGGGCGGCTCCTTCGAGTAGGTGTCGCCATGTTTCCAGCGCCGATTTTACCGCGAAGGCTTCCTTCTCCCAGACGTGCCATCGCCTTTCTGTCTCGGAGAATTTCCTCGACAGGTAGGCGCATGGTTTCAGGAGTCCTGTGGGGTCCTTTTGGAGTAGGATGGCCCCCAGGGAGAAGTCTGAGGCGTCGGCTTGGACCACGAACGGCCGTTCTGGGTCCGGGTGCGCGAGGATTGGCTCTGTGGTGAACAGCGCTTTCAACTTATTGAATGCGGTCTGGCACGTGGGAGTCCAATTCAATACTGTGCCCGGGTTCTTGGCGCGTCGGGTGTCCCCCACCCCTTTGGTTTTGAGGAGGTCCGTTAGGGGGAGGGCTATCTCTGCGAACCCCCGGGCGAATGATCTGTAAAAATTCGCGAATCCGAGGAAGCTCTGGAGTTGGCGTCTGTTGCGGGGGCGTTCCCAGTTCAGCACCGCCTCGACTTTTGCGGGGTCCATTTCTATACCGTCTCCGGAGATTCGGTACCCCAGGTAGTCTAGGCGCGCTTTATGGAATTCGCACTTTGCGGGTTTGGCATAGAGCTGCGCCCTTCTGAGCTTATCGAGGACTTGTCTGACTAGGGTCACATGTTCCTCGTGCGTTTTAGTGTAGATAAGGACGTCGTCTATGTAGACGAGGACTCCTTTGAACAGGTGTTCATGCAGGACCTCATTGATGAGCTGCATAAACACCCCCGGGGCCCCCGCGAGTCCGAACGGCAGCACTTTGTACTGGAAGGCGCCTAGGGGGCAGTTGAACACAGTCTTCCATTCGTCCCCCTCCCTGATTCGGATGCGGTAGTACGCCTCGCGAAGGTCCAGCTTGGAGAAGACCTTGCCCGTGGACAGGTGGGCGAGCATATCTTTCACCAGGGGTAAGGGGTATTTGTTGGACAGGGAAGCCACGTTTAGGCCCCGGTAGTCGGTGCAGAGCCGTAGGGTGCCGTCTTTCTTCTCCCGGAATAAGACGGGGGCTCCGACCGGTGAGCATGCTGGCTCTATGAATCCCCTCTCTAGGTTTTTATCGATGAACTCCCGGAGGGTTGCCATCTCCTTCGGGGTCATCGAGTAGATCTTCGGTCTAGGTAAGGGGACGTCGGGCAGCAGGTCAATCCGACAGTCCGTCTTGCGGTGGGGGGGCTAGTTGGTCAGCTTCCGCCTCTCCGAAGACCTCGGAGAAGTCGGCGTATTGTTCCGGTAGGTCTGCTGTGGTAGCTGCGTTGTCCTGTGTAGTCGCCTCTGCTCGTCCCACCGTGGGGTTGGTTCTGCCCACCGGAACTGGCGCCCAGTACTCGCCATCGCCAAATGTGAAGGTGCGGGTCTCCCAGTCGATGCACGGGTTGTTTGTCGCGAGCCATGGCATTCCCAAGACTGCAATGGGTCGTCCAATGTGGGTGACTACGAACGATGTGTGTTCGGTGTGAGTGCCCATTTGCAGGGTGACCGGCTCGGTCTGCATCGTGGCTGGTTTCCCTCCCGCTGTTGAGCCGTCCAGCTGGTGGAATGCCAGCGGCGTGGGGAGGGGGGAGCAGCGGAGGTCGAGTTTGGCGACTAAGTCGGGGTGGATGAGGTTTTTCGAGCACCCCGAGTCCACTAGTGCCGCGGCCGTGATGGCTCCGTTGCCGGCAGAGAGTTTGATTGCCGCCATTATAACGGAGCTTTCGCCATTCCGTCGAGGTGGTCCGCGCTGCTGTCCCACCGCCTGCCTCGCAACGCGTTTCAGGGCAGGCGGGGAGCGTTTCCCGCCGGCTGGTCTGGGTCTACGGCGTCCTCTTCCCCCCAGTAGGCGTCCCAGCCTTCCTCTGGTGTCGCTGTGGCTCCGGTCATTCGGCAGTGAGGGGGCAGCGGCGGTTTAGGTGGTTTAATGCTAGTTTTCGGGGCGGGTTTAGGCACACTGGCCGGCGGTCGGTTGGCGAAGCAATCTGCCGTCTTGTGCCCCAGTTTTCCACACCTCCCACAGGGCCCGCGATTAAATTTCTTCCTTGGATATGTGGGACCGGCCGTCCCCACGTGTGGTGTGGGTACCTTTTGGCAGGTGTTGGTCGTGTCTTCCGTAGTTGTCATGAGGAAGGTGCGGTGCGCGTGTTCTGCTTTCCCCGCGAGGTGGATCCACCCGTGTAGAGTCTCTGGGTCATCGCGGTAGAGGGCCCATTGAAGTACGTCGCGGTTGAGCCCCCTTTTGAACATTTCCAGCAGGGTGGTCTCGGACCAGTCGTTGACCTTCCCCACGAGGGCTTTGAACTCGAGGGCGTAGTCCGGGACAGTGCGTGCGCCCTGTTTAAGTCTTTGGAGTGCGCTTTTCGCCCTCACTTTGGCTAGTGGGTCCTCAAAGTAGCTCTTCATCTCGTTGATGAAGGCGGGGAAGTTGGCGAGGGCGGGGGAGCTGGACTCGTACAGTTGGACGTACCAGTCCGCCGCCCGGTCTTGTAGTTTGATCGCCACGGCTGCGATCTTGTCCGCTTCGGAGTCATAGGAGTGTCCGTGCCTCCCCATGAACTCCCTGGTGTTCATGATGAAGAACGACAGTTTCGCGGGGTTCCCATCAAAGAAAATGGGGAAGTCCTTTGGGGCCTGGGCGTTTTGTGAGCCCCTTCCTCTCGCTTCCCGGCCTGCGGCGGCGTCCGCCTGGGCCGTTTGTTGACCGTCATCTGGCCCGTGGGAGTTCGGCGCCTCGCTTGGGGTGTGGACCTGTGCGGGGACGTCGTTGGGCGGCGCGGGGGACATCAACGACTGAAGCATGGTCCGGAGTTCCTTCAGTTGGGTCTCCATGGCCGCGAGTCTAGCTTGTGCGTCCCCGTCCGCGATCCGCGCCGCCGCTGGGGCCGGTTCCATCGGTGTGTCGGCGGGGGTGGGTCGCCGGTGGGGTTCAGGCCCTCCCGACCGTTGGTCCGCTTCCTCCGCCGTCGGCTGGGTTGCTTCTTCGTCCTCCCCCATGCTTACCGCCATTGGGCTGCCGCTCCACGCCCGTGGCTGGGGTGCGATGTGGGGCGCGGGGTTCTCCGCTGGTTTCGGGAGGTATGTTGCTCCCTCCCGTGGCCGGGTTGCCTCCGTCGCCATCTCCCCTTGGGGTTGGAGCTGAGGCTCGGGTTGGGCCGGGTGGGCGTCCATGGCTCTGGGAGTCCGCGGTGCCTCTGGCCTCGATCGGTCCTCCTCTGCTTCTTGCCGTGCGGCTCGCCCCCCTTGTCTGCGTCGCGCCGGCCTCATCGTTCCTGGTCTTCTCGCCGTCTACTCCTCCCGCGGCTCGTTGTCGTCTGGTGGGGCTCGGCGAGGCTGAGTTTATGACTCTCAGCTTTATGTCATGCGCTGCCTACCTCCAAGTAACACACAGACACTGATTCCGTTGAAGCAGGCTCTGGTTTATTCGTAGTGTAGATACAGTGGTAGAAAAAAGCTGAGAGTGACAGGAGCGCGCCGGTGCGGGGTTTAAATACCCCGCGCCAGTCAGCGCCCCCTCACTCGCGGTTACGTCACCCCCCTTTGACCAACATGCTGTCTTGCCGGTAGGTGAGGGGTTGCGAGGCCCCGCTGGCGCTCTGGGATCGCCCATCATCGGTTTCCCTATTCCTCCGGTGATTGCTGTCAGCTGGGCGATCTCCGTTGCGCTAGCGCTAAGAGCTTGGGTGTGCCTCGCGATCCGCTTAGCCATTGTATCTTGTTGTTTAGTCTTTGTAAGTTGATGGCTACTTATCTTGAGCCCCTTCCCCTGTTTCCTTGTTATTGTCATGTGTGCCATTGCGCTGATGTCTTCAGCTCAACGGCACTCATGACACAACACCAGAAGGAATTAAAAAATAAACCCGTGATCTCCCTTTCCATAAGTATGCTATACTACTATTTTGTTAAAACTGAGATAAACCTCATTCTATAATTACTCTATGTGTTAAACTGGCTGCTGAGCACCTGACATGAAAAATAAAGCTCACTGTCAAAAGAGACAGATCTTTTTAATTTAAATGAAGAATCATTAGGAGTAACGCACAAATGTTACGCCTTTTAAGCTGTAGGATCCACAAAACCCTCACGCTGTTTGTTGGGGCAGCTAATTACTGCGTGTCATGTGTCAGGAAAATATTTGGATTTGGACAGCAAATCTAAAGACCAAAAGAGCTGATGCTGAATCTTACTGTGTAATTTCCTGATGTTAATAAGCAATGCAATTATTCTGTGTTCAAAGGGAGATGATCTTTTTGTATGCAAGTGTATGTGTGTTTAATTTCTTGTGTTCTGGACTGTGTTTTTTCTTCTCCAATCTGGGATCCTAGCCCATAGCTTAATCTTGAACTGAATACATCATGCTGATTACACCAGCCCACTTAGAAATGCCCTACATATTGTTAGGGATCCATTCAGCGTTCTTGAAAAGTTGTCTGTTCTTTACTCTGATCCAATATTCACCGGAGCATTCCGGATTGTGTAACAGAAGTGTTACATAAAGAAGAAACTTCAGATGCATTGCTCTGGTTTACAACAAGGCACGACAGCAGCTCCTGGTGTGGCCTGAAAGCAGATTGTTGTGTCATATGCTCATTATGTTGCATAAATGAAACTGTTTTTTTCCAAATGCCTAGTGCTTTACTTTCATTCCTTATGTTTCAACAGGTCCGTCGCTTTGCACTCCTATACAGCTCACAGTCCGGAGGAACTCGACTTGCAAAAAGGAGAAGGCATTCGTGTATTGGGAAAATACCGTGAAGGTTGGCTAAAAGGAATGTCACTGATCACAGGAAAAGTCGGAATCTTCCCCAGCAATTACGTTGCTCCGTTTTTCAGGTTTGACCTATGCTATTTATAGATAGAGATGTACTTGAAAGTAGCACAAATATGTGCAGAAGGTTTCCTCCACACTCCATATACTGGACTTTAATTGGTTTAAGATGAGTGAATAAGATTGGGTGGTAGTGCTGCCTACATAAATTTAGCTCCTGCTGACATGTAACCTTAATGCATATGCCTGGAACTATTTTGCCCAAAAAGGTAAAAGAAAAAATCAGCCTTGATTAGTGCCTCTAAGTTCTCTGTTTGTTTGTTTTTTACTTCCTGGAAAATGGCTATATATTGTAGCTTCCTAACAATAGCATGGGCTTCCCCTTTTCTGTAGCATAAAGTGAAGATTGAACTATAGCACCTAAAAACAATGTTTTGTAGGCTAAATGGGGGTAAGCAAATCAGTAAGAACTAATAGCTAGGTAGTACAAGTATACAGAACTTATATATGAAGGTCAGATGTATAAACTTCTATAAGTACAACTATAGTACAACTTCTAGAACTTGTATAAAATAGTCACAAAGTGAGTTGCTTGTATAAAATGGAAATACCAACCTAAAGCTTGGCCTTCTTGCTATCCTGGACTCTATTTCATTTTATTTCCAGTGAATAGCTTATCGTTGGTACTATACATACTGTAAAATTAATTATTCAAAGGGATAATTAAATCAAAACAACGTATTTACTAATTGAAATAATGCATTTGCTACAGATATTTGTAGTAGATCAGCACAGGACCACGGAAGAATTTTTTTGTTTGTTTGTGAACAAACATACATTGTGGTCTCTGGAGACCACAGTGAGAAGTTGATCCATCAGCTGGCATCAACAGTCAATGAACCTTTTGCAGCATTTGCTACACAATATATTTTATAGGTGATTAAATAACCATTATGGAACCCTTTTAACAAAGACCTTTGTGGCACCTTAAGAATTAACAAATTTGTTATGTTACATACTGGAGTAGATTATAGTCCATTTCTTTAAATGCATGAAGAATTGCCATAGTTTAGCAGTGTTCAGGACAGATCTCAGTGTGATCTTAGGGATAGAAGTGGCATTACAATTATTTCAGTCCAAAAGGTGAAATAGTAAGTTACTGTTACCTTCAGTTACATTGCAAGTTAATGTAAGACCTGTAGAAGCTGCTATGAAGGCTTGGTTAGCCTGCCCATTATTTAGACTTTTGAATCAATTTTTTTTTTTTTTAATGAAGCGTATTTATTGTTTAACCCATTCAGATTTAATCTGTAGGAACATCTAACCTAAATAACCAGAAAGTTTAGTAAGAACTATTGTATTTATGGAAGTAAAAACACCATTTTTCCCCATGAAAACTGGTCCCTGTCTATGATCTCTAACTAGGTATCCTATCATTTTTCAAAATCCTGTCCCCTAGAATCTTGAGTAGAAGGCAGTGGGGTAAAGAATTATCAGAAAGATGAGAAAAATGGAAAAGAAATTAAAAAACCAGGGCAAGGTGGAGGAAGCAGCTTGTTTGTGTCCAAGCCTTGCTTATAATGTCCAACTTATCAAGAGTTAGGTACAAAAATTGGTCTATCAATTCCTATTAGCTATTGGCTTACATAAGATCCTTCATATTCAGAGTTACCTTATCTCTGTGTTATTGTAAGCTACCTTGAATGTTGAAATAAACAGAAAGGTGAGTTATAAATTCAACAATAAATAAATAAAATACACAATCAAGATGGGCAAACCATATGGAAATTCTGTTGCCTTCATGCTCATAGGCTTCTGACAGTTACAGTATCTGGCTGTAAAAGTGGTTGCTCAATAAAATTGAGCCTCAGTCCCATCCAGCACAGTACGAAATATTTCTCTAAACTATGTATTTGCTTGCTTGCTCAGTTGTTTACTTACAGTATTTTATACTGTATATTGCTGGCTCTCTAAGGACCCCCAGCTGCTTACAAAATTAAACATAAAATCATTAAATAATTAAGTTCAAATATAACTACATAAGCATGCTAATGTCCATATGATGCAGTCATCCTCAGTTCTGAAAATCATAAATACTTAACAATAATTAAAAGCTTTGCAGGAAAGCTTGCCTTTCTGAATATCATCAGGGTGGGTGCTATTAAGATATCTGGGAGTAAGTTATTCCATGAGGCACTGAAGCACACCAAGTTTTTGCCACCTTCCCATTTTACAGGGAGGGAGAATCGATATCCCAGCTCACATCCAACACACCAGAAGGTCAGTTCTGCCTGAATTAGGTGAAACAAAAATCAAATGAAATTTGATGTACACTGAGGCTCTTATCTTTTAGGTTACCTTTAGTTAACTAACTCTAGTGGTGGGGCTAGCTAGGAATAATAAAACTTCTATAAGACTGCATGTTTCCCAGACTGTTGAGACAATAAAATGTATTTTCTACACAGTTTTATTTCACCAGAGAAAACTATTGTTATAATAGTTTTATAATTTAGAGATTTTCTCATCTTCTGCAGTTCTGAAAAATTAAATTTAGAGATTTTCTCATCTTTCGCAGTTCTAAAAATTAGTTGTTTAGCTCCTAGTTGCATAATTACAGGCTAGACATGGGTGTATGGGTGACAATATGCCTGGGGGGTGTTCCTGTATAAAGCTGAAGCTGCAGCTGAAGGCCTGTGGAGATAATTTCCTTAATCCCCTAAATATGTTCTGCTTTCATATGAAATCACCTCAAAACAACGTCTCTCTCCTGGGAATAGAAAATGGTTACTCTGAGAATGTTTAGCAGACCTGACTACTCTGTAAAAAGTGAGTTACTGAAGCTAGTTCAAGGAAGTAAAGAAATGTGTAGAAGAAAGTGGGTCCCACAGGAACATCAAGGGCTGGAAAAAGTTATTTTAAGGGAGAAAATAGTTGAGAGGAAAATCCTGCCTTCTTGAATTACGCCACCATGGATTTTCAGCTTACTCATTCAGTGATTTGCTTTTCCAGTCTCATTCTGTTCTTGAAAGGTTTCTTCTTAATCATCATTAACTGAAAAGTAAAATACAATGTGCTCAGCTATTTGAGGATGAGTAACACTGAGCTCACCTTTCCATACATTAATGCTGCAGCAATTTTTTTCATGTTTTGTCTGAGGTTTAGTGGGAAAAGCAAACTAGCTGGGCAGAATGTACCAGTCCAGACCTGAATTTGGGAATATTTTTCTTCTGCTATTCTTTTAGAAATCAAAACAATAACTTGCAAAGGAGTATAAATGGCCTTCCCAGCAATTTTGGTAAACTCTGTGTCCAGTTTATGGCCCTAGATGGATGTTAGTTCTGAGAAAGATCAAGTCAACCTGTTCTTACAACTTGGAGGTCCTACATCTGCCTCTCAAGCAGGTCTGGATTTCAGATCGTAGACCCAAAGTCGACCATTTCAGGTTTTATCTAAAACAACCTCCAGACTTTCCCTTCCCTTCCTGTTTTGTTTTTCCTAGGTCAAACTTTAAATTGTAAGTTCTAGGGTCATGGAACCTGCCTTCTTCTGCAATACATTAATAAATCATTAGACACAAAGACCGGGCAATTATGTCAATTGATTGTTGTCTGAGTGCCATTTGATTAGCCTTTCCTAATTTCAAATTAACAATCTCCCTTGGCTGGTGGCAAAAAAGTGCTAAGAAAAGCACCTTGCCAGTCAATTTCTATGTTCAGATGAAAGCCAGAATTAGTGCTATGTGTAACTGTAATTTTTTCCTGTATCTTCCATATTTGTTCTCGGTTTATTAGCTCTATATTATTGAACCTTGGTAAAGTGTATGCAAAGGGAACAGATCTATAGCAGATGGTAGCAACTAGTTGCCTTTTTTTTTTTTTTATCCATTCAGTCATGTCTGATTCTTGGAGACTGCCTGGACAAGTCCCTGCAGTTTTCTTGGCAAGATTTCAGGCGTGGTTTGCCATTGCCTGCTTCCTAGGGCTGAGAGAGAGGGACTGGCCCAAGATCACCCAGCTGGCTTTGTGCCTAAGGCAGGATTAGAACTCACGATCTCCCAGTTTCTAGCCTGGTGCCTTAACCACTACACCAAAATGGCTCTTACAAAATGGCTCTTACAAACTGACCTTACCTGATCTCAGAAAAGCTAGATAGGGTCAGACATGGGTAGTACTTGGATAGAAGACCACAGGAAGTCCCAGGTCTGTAAGTTGGGAAAAAAAAGTATCTGGACAAGGCAGTTGACAAAAGTATTCTGTTCTGTTGCCAAGAAAAGTACTTTGCATGGACAAGAGTATAGTCATAGGAAGTGAGCTTAATTCAAGGATATTCATCTTAATGTGCACAGTAGCACATACTTAATATCCTCTTTCCCCTTGCTTACCATACACAATAGCAAAATAGGAAGGAAAACTGTTAGAATGTGCTTGAATAAGGGTAAGACTCTCACACCATGAGGGTTCCCAATCATTCTGAGAGTCCTGTTGGCATTCAGGTAAACAGAAGTAGAAACACCAGATCTTGTCTGAAGGATGATTAGTTGTCATCTTTCTGGCTCTTTCCTCAATTTCAGTTAGAAATGGGAAGTGCTAATCAAACTGCATCAGCGTGATTGATGGCTGCAGGTATGAATTCAAGGTTTTAACCTATGCTGTTATGCTTGTTTAAAACTCTATTCAAATCATATATTATTTCTGAACTACTAGCGCTGGCTTGTAAACTTTTCCCTAATGATAAGATATCACTAATCTATTTCCCTCCAAGATGAGGTTTATAAACATAAATGCAAACAACCCAGTTGAAAAAAACTTAAATGTCTAGGTTGAGAGCCCCTTCTAAAATGAAAACAAAATCTGACCTTAAATAAATGATGGTCTTCTTAGGTGCCTAGTCTCCTTAATCAGAATGGGTAATAGCAGAGGACAGAGAAAAAGGACATACTTGTTCATGGTGTATCTCAACCATAGTAGCTAGATAGCAAATTAGTTTGAGTGGGTCTCTCAAGCCCCTGTATTAACTTTGAGAGGATAATTTGTCATTCTTCAAAATGGTGTATCTTCAGATGATTACCATGTAATGTTTGGACAACTGAATGTTGTGATACCTGAACATACAAACTGCAGAAAGCGGAGTGAAAAATGACAGGTTGTAGTCTGTGGTTTGAGATGTGGAATGCTCAAAGAGCTACCTAACTAACCATGTTATTACTTTATGCATTTCTTCCCTCACTTATATTTTACCATGTTAAGTTGCTCAGTTTAAGCTGGAAACATCAGGGCCACTTTTGGCCCAGGATCATGCTTTCTGATATGCACTAAATTTCCTCAGAATAAGGAAAGCCAGTTATTCTTCATTTTTCGGGATCATTTTATCATGATTTGGCATCCAATCACATCCTGGACCAATAAAGTGAACAATCCAACACAGAGCCTAGGAAGATTAGAAGCAACTTTACAAAGTACCTTACTTATGAATGTTATTGTGCATTATCCTTTGGAAACCAGTTCATAATAACTTGATGCCTTCGTTACTGTGATGAATCACTGCCCCATTATTAAACCATTGGTCTTTTTTTTTTTCAAAGCAAAGAATAGTCATGGGAAGATTATCAGAAAAGACCACGAGGTGCTGTTTTTTTCTCCTTGAGAAGAAGCACAAAAGCTGCTCCATGGCTTAGGTTCATAGCAAATTGGGAGCACTTAGATTATTTAAGCGCACTCTGCTCATGCGGAAATTGATGGCACTCTCAACAATTTAATGGACTTAAGAGCTCCATGACCTTGTTGGCCTTGTCAGGGGAAGAAGATGCACAAAGATATAATCCGATTGGACTGCAACCATTTTGAAAGAAAAAGTAGAGGGGAAAAACCCACAGTTAGAAAAATAGAATTAGAAGTGGGAAAGAGTAAAACAACTTCCTTGACTTTTGTCTTTCAAGATCATAGCTTCCTTGGTGCTTCATCAAGAAGTCTCCTTAAGTATTAGCAGTAGGTACAACTGTTTGTTTTTGCCTATAGGGCATCAGAGATACAGTAATGCTGGCTGCTGGTGGATTTTCTTTTTCCATCAGAAAATTTTAGCAATAATGATCCTTTCAGAATCAAGTCCAAGTTGTTTGTTGGTAATGCTTTTTTTTTGCTTGAAAGCAAAATCTAAGATAGCTCGAAGCTAGCTTGTCAAAGCTCCCATTTGGCGTTAAAATAAAGAGGCAAATACCAAAATGGCATTAAGTATTGTCACAGCTTTTATAATACACAACTTCATAAAGATCACCTGAAACTTGCTTATAGGAGACCCATTTCCCTATTCAAGGAATGTGTCTGTCTCTTCAAAAGCTGTGTTCAAGCTTAATTATCTAAAATGTCTCAGGCCTTGGGTAAAAGTTCTCATATAAGCAGGTACCATCGCCAGTAACTGTTTAAAATTAGCTAGCCAAGTCTATTCTTCAGTTCTACCCACTGCCTGAATATAAATGCTTCTTCCTCCAGAGCAGGGTTTCTCAACCAAGGTTCTCTGGTACCCTAGGGTTTCTTGAGAGGTCACTAGGGGTTCCCTGGGAGATCACAATTTATTTAAAAAGTTATTTCGAATTCAGGCAACTTCACATTAAAGAGCCAAGTTTCATTATTTTTAGTTTAAGAACACTGTTAATGCATATATACAGGCCTACACATGAAACAAATATAATAATTCTGTAACTTCTGGCCTATATTTGAGCCTGAATGTGCAGGGGTTCCCTGAGGCCTGAAAAATATTTCAAGGGTTCCTCCAGAGTCAAAAGGTTGAGAAAGGCTGCTCCAGAGGAAGTTTCTTCTTAGTTACTATATTAGCATGTGTTCAGCTTGTGGGCCTTACACCTTCTAGAAACTTTTATTGTTCCTCCTACCACTGGAAAAGTTGTTTGGGTCAGTGATGGTCCGGTCCCACAACCAGGCAAAATTCTGACTGATACGCTGTTTGCACTTCTTTGTTTCTTGTTTATGGCAACAAATAGACCACATTTGAAATATCACTGTCCATATAAGCTTTGCCTTAGGGACAATGAAAATTGTGAGTTATGCTGAAGAACAGTTCCTGACATGGTGATTTCACAAGGTCTTTCTCCCTGACCATTTATTAAACCCCTCCAAAGCTTACCACTCCTGGCCACCAAAATGGTGCTTCTTATAGGGAACTGCTGCAGCTGGAGAGTCCCTTTCATGCACTTTTTAAAACCCATTTTCATCTACTGAACAGTCCATTTATCAACTTCCTTTTTGTATTGTTTTCTGGAAGACAGAATAAATTTTGCAGCTGTTCCCATACTCATCCCCCCATATAAACCAGAAAATGTGAAATTAACTCTAGATGAGTTTGCACATGCTTATTATCTTCACAACCCTCTCCCTCCACTGATTTTTATTTCCAAGTGATTTACTTGGGTAATGGGTAATTTTGGTAATTCTGAATCATGAGTACATAAATTATCCACATTTATTACCCATCTCCCATCCCATGGTTCCTTTTATTTTGCATTGCTTGCTCTCAGGTAAATACCTGCTGCCTCATAAAGCAGAGCCACAGGTACCAGCCCCATGACCGTTTCCACCCACTCCAATGGTCAAGTTTCTCTTAATTGTATAAGAGCACAGTGGGGAAAAAAAACTCTACAGGTCATCGCAGGCCTTAAGCATATACGTATGCATAGCTCTGTTTACAGGCTAAACCGAGGCAGAAACATTTGTGTGAGGCAGTAGAGCATCAACACTAGTAGACTAAAGCCAAAAGCTAAAAATAAAAACACCTTAAAATATGATTAATTCAGATGAGCAGACTTGTCAGTCACAGAAACATTGCAAGTGTTTCCATACAATGAATTTGTTCACCCTGCCAAAAAATTTATGCTGTTTATATTAACCAAAGTAGTAAATGCCTGTGGGGTTAGGCCTGAATGGAGCCCTATTTTTCTGGTTTTGATTTGTGCAAAAGGTTTGGAATTTGAAAATTTCTAAGTTTAAAACAAGCTGCTTTGATCTCTTAAGAAGGGATCCAACCTTGTTACAGCCTTACCTTACTGGCCTCTTCAGAAAGTAATCAAAATGTTGCTAGTAAAGTCAGAACAAAATGGCACACTTCCTGTGAGGGTCAGATGTTTTGCATGCCATGGTACTTAAAATATTCACGGTTGGGTAGAAATGTTAATAATAGGCCTGAGCTATTTATCATGAAAAGATGACTCACGGTGTTTTAGTTTGCTTTGTGGAAATGCAGAACCTGCAACATTAATACTACAATCCTGATTGTCTGGAAGAGTGAGGGGGAAAAAATCTGGTGCTTGATGAAAAAAGTTAATGCAAGATTAAAATGATATTTTAATATTTCAGTTCAGCACATAGAAATGTTTGCTGATGTGGACTGATCTACACTTTGTTTTTACTTTTCTAATAAAAAAATAAAATTCCTGAGCCTGAATTGCACAGCTATGTTTCCTATCTAATGACCTAAAACATATCTGCTTGCTAATGAACCATCTCTCTCCCTCTTATTTTGCTCTCCTGAACAAACAGAAAATCCTCCAGCTTCCCTGGTTCGAAAATGCCTTCCCTTTATGCAACCTGGACATTATCCACTTCCTCACTTTCATCCCAGGGAAGCATCTCAGAGAACCACCCAGGGCAAAGCAGACCTTTGAAGTCTCTGGCTTCACCTGTGAGGAATCTCTCTCTGCCCAGCGCTTCAGGGCACACAGCATCACTGAGGAGAGGACGGAATAGCAATAAGAAGAGTAAGTCCTAGTGTGAGAAACAAAGAAGTGGACCTGTTCCCCAAAGGCAGAGATATGACTAGAAACCCTTAATTATACACTAAACTCAGGACAGATGCAGTAAACATTATAAGCTGGATCAGAAGTCTGCCCTACCAAAGACAAGGATGCATTACACACAGCCTGGAACAATCCAAAAGGTGCAGGAGGATCAATTTGTTAGACACTATGTGTCAGATAATTTTTTATGAGGGGAGAAATCAAGTTAAAATTCTATGTCTCCCTGGAATGTTCAGGGTTTGTTTAGAGACTGAAGGGATAAAATAAGCAGTGTTGGCAGCAACTTTAAAAATCTGCTGTTACATAGTTCTTGGAAGTTGAATGAGGTCAGTGTTCATTCTGGAACAATATTGATGTAGAATTACTATAGAATTATATTGGCAGAAAATAATCTGCTAGGCACAAAAGTGAGCTTAGAGGACAGTAGTAACTATTATTAGGCATCATCATTGAACATGCTATTTTATAGACCATTATGCGCATTTGTTTTAGAACAAATGAAATGCTTAGCAGAATGGGATCCGTTTGGTTCAGTCGTCTTTCATTCCAGATTAAGTACACAAAGGGTATGAATGAGACTCTTATTCAAAACTCCTATCTGTGGGCCTCTTTCTATTTGGGGGATGGTGGGGTTTCCAGGAGCCTTTCTGACAGGATCTGAGCAATAGATACTCTTTTCTGCCTTCTTTACCCTTAATGCTCTGGGCATTTGTCAATCATTTGGGCACTCTAAGGAAAAATTGGGAGGGTCACGAGGAAATGTCCAGGTTGGAGCCTATGAATAGGTCACAATTTTTCTACACTCTGCCACAGAACAACATAGCACCGTATAGGAGATACTTTGAGTAAATAAAATAGCTATCGGGAGCAACAATCCACTGCAGCCAGTGCAAAGCGAGACAAATGACAATGCAAAGGGAAAAAAATCAAATAATAAAAACGAGTGATGAAATAAATGTGGTTTCTACAAATGAAAGAAATGAACTGAGTAATGAGATGAAGCAAAATTCTGTGGCCACTTTTACTAAGTACATCGTTAGAAAAACATGTCATAAAAAAAATTGGTGAGGGAAGAAAGGCAAGTACAACTTTAATTGGATGAATATATGCCAGCTCCAAGGCACATGCTGAGTATTTATTTCAGTTCAAACCTTAAACATCTTTCCTGCCGAAGCTAGATTCTGAGTAGGCATTTACATGGAGGAGGGTAACACAAGGTGAACATTGGAGAGTTATACCGGCATGTCTTCCACTCTATCAGACTGTTGTCCATCTTAGACTAGTGCAGTCTTCTCTGACTGGCTATGGCTCTCCAGGAAGGAGTCAATGTAAAATGTTTTCATGCAAAGTCTAGACCCCCGAACTTGTGTTTCTGGGAGGAACCACTAAGCATAAGGGGCAAAAGGGAAAATGAGTTGAACCATTGCGACAGATTTTTTCCCCAGTAGCTGAGGGTGATGGAACTGGAGGAACACAGATTATGATGAGATCCTTTTCTAGCCCTGTCTTTTGGGGTTCATTAGTTCAGGACGGAGGATGCTTAGAACATGCTTCATGCAATCCATGTGCTCTCCTCCAGTGTTAGCTCACCCTTGCAACTTCCTATCAGCTCTTCACATTCTAGTGGCATGTCATATAGTGCTGATCAGCTCAAAGTCTGGGATTTGGTTAAACACTGCCATTCAACTAATTTCTCCCACCCTTTTAATATGAATTCTCAGCAATATGGTTCTGAAGGGCTTACTGTTATCTTAACCCTCCTCTCCTTAATTATTTGTCTCTCAGATGGATCTTTACAGAAGCCTTTGCAACCAGGAGCCCTTATTCCATTCACCAACTCTCTTCGGCGACCTCCTCCAACTCCAGTACGATCGCAACAGACTCCAATATATCAATCTATTTCCACTTTGCCCCGAGGAGTTGGCACAGCTGATACAGGAATCAAACTGGGCATCTCCCATAATTCTTCCTTAGTGCTATTGCCCCGAAGTGGAGGCAGCAGAGCTCCCTCCGTGTGTAGCTCAGTCATTTTGGATACCAGTGAAGTACCAAAGAATGAACTAGCTGTAAAACCGCCTGTATCTGCTCCACCTTCCATTCTGGTGAAACCAGACACCTTCAAAAACACCACTGAGAAGGTAATAATAGGGTCTATCCATGCAATAATAGAGTTATAGTTGTCAAATGTTAAGATACGACAGAGTATTGACAATTCTGTGTGGACTTAGTAATATGGTTTAGGACAGAAATGTGCTACATTTTAGGAACCAAGAGGCACATGTGGCCTATTGCAAAAATCTGAATTTAAATTAATTAATTATAATTAACATAATTGTTTCCCATATTATAATGGTATGTGGGAATGACCTAAGGAGACTGAGCAAAGAGATGCTGCCAAGGGAACAGATAAGAGACAACATAGCCTGCAACTGGATAGTGGGCAGGGCAAGAGGCTCAGAAGGGACCCTCCCTAGTTCCTCAGGCTGTAAAGGTGCAGCAGGAAAATTGTACTTTCAGACTTGCAAGATTCTGTCAATGAATGGAGCTTTACAATAAAGTAGAATTAGCTCATCTGATCATGTTTCCTATTTTGCCCCACAAGGCCAACACTTATATCTAATTATTTCTACCCTTCTATCACATTAAAAATTCAGCATCATTCATGATTTCTCAGGGAGCAGTTGTCAAGTGGATGGACACTATACCCTATTTTTTCATTAACATCACCTGTCTGAACCAGAACACCAGTCTGTTCTCCCAACACACATGAAATTGTCCTTATTCCTGAAGATTATACTTTGAGATCAATTAGCCTCAGTCTTGAAAATATTTAGAGTTAAAAAACACCATGTATAAATAGATATCACTAAATTTGTACTGTAATGCTGGTAATGTATATAGTATTACTTAAAGTTCAGTTATCTTCACAAATAATCTTTCAATGTTCTTTATAAGAACATTGTATGGTGGACTGATTTTGTTTCCATATTAAATCAAAAGAATGATCTTATGTAAGTCTACTTAGGAGTTAGTCATCTATACTTCCATACCCATAACACAGCTTCCATTCCACACGAAGAATAATTTCTGTCAACTATTGACCTCTCTCACTAAAATTTAGCTATAAATGGCTCAGTAATTGTGGAGAAGACTCACATAATGTACTTCACAGAAATGTTTGCTCCTTCACAAAAAAATTCCAAGACAACCTAGTTCTGTAGATATAACCATTAACTCCCCTTTCAAACATCTGGGCGGTGTGCTAAAATATTACAGAAGCTATCTTATGAGAGGGGTAAGGTAACTTGTCTTTTTGCATATTGCTAGAGAAATTGTAAAACAGAATTTAGTCTGCTTGTTTTGGATATGTGTATGCAGTGGCATAGCAATGTTTCTGGAAGCCTTCTGGAAATAAATTAACTGCAGATGTCTTTATTCTACTTGCAGCAAGTGAAAACAGTGAGATTTCAAAACTACAGCCCACCACCATCCAAGAGACATAATTCTGTATCTTCACCGAACCTCTCCATTGGCAAAGCTGAACAAGGAGTAGTTACAGAAGCAATACAATCAGAATCATACGTCAAGGGCCCAGAAATATCAGCTTTGTATTCCCATCGCATTGTCTCTAGTTCAGTTCATCAGAAGAGGATGCCACAACACAAGACCTCACCACTGGACCTTTCTAGCCAAGCAGGTCACCCAACCTTTCCTACAAAAAGAGAATTATAATAGCATCTCTGAGAACTAAGTGGTTTAACTCTATTTGAATGGCTTTGTTTTGGACCTGCATTATTACTCACCGTTTGTAAACATGCAAAAGGATCAGCACCCATATAGGATTGCTTAAGTCCTTTTAAAATGTTTAAATTTTACCAACGGGCTCAGCCTCTTTTAGGAGTCTAGAATCTCACTGACGATTATGAAATATCACATCTCCCAACAGTATGGGAAGTTCTTGTTTTGTGTGGCTCAGAACTATACCTCATGCTGGATGAGCCTGCAATATTCTTCATATGCAAAAACTAGCACAGTTGCCGTGTCAATTCTATTATCATTGTTAGATCTAAAAATAAGCAAGGAAAGGATTAGGAATGTGGAGGCTATTCAAAATCCACATTGCTCTAAGTTCAAAACCTCTACAATTCATTTGTGAACAAGAACAGTGAGTTGTTTTGTTTTGTTTTGTTTTCTGACCAGTTTTTAAGCACAGTTTAACCACCATCCTGTCTTTCTCTCTTTTGGGGCTGAGCTGTCAGATTTTTCTTCTACCTTAATGTTTCCATTTGCACTTTTCATTTACGTTAGAATTCAGAATGCTTATTTTTTTAGAAATTAAAAATCATTTGCAGCTTCAAAAACATTAATAAACTCACTGAGCAATTCTCACTTAATAGAAGGACCTGTCAGTCTTTCCTTTGCCCTGCATGCAGGCTCTCATCCACACAATGCTTGATTAAGACCATCTTCTCAGATTCTCCCTGACTACCTAGCCTCAACAATAAGCAGAATTGGAATTCTATCATATTAACTAGTTGTGACTGATGTTTAGAGTGGCACTATATATGCAGCTTCATTTTGTTCCCCTTAAGGGTTCAAAGGTTGTACATTCTAGCTTGAACTAAGGAAGCACACCATTTTGTGATTGCTCCTGCAGTCCCATTTCAATAAATGTTGGAGCTAATTTTCTTGGATGATTGCATGGAACCAATGAAGCTAATGCAACACGTTGGATGTCTGTAACTGCCGTACAGCATAAAGAAAGCTTTCAAGAACAAGTACAGTCAAATGCATGCTCATCTTCATCTCTTGCCAAAGGCACAATAATGTATTCTTCTAGCTTTACTCTATTTGGGACTCACACTAACCTCCCCTAATTGTATGGAAGGCAAGCAAATGTTCCAAACACACACAGAATAGGTAGGGGCTTTCAATGTATGGGGTACTCCACAAATAGAACAAAAAAAGATAAATCAAGAGATTAATATTTGATTCCAGACCAATTCACACATGTCTGAAAACACTTTATTTTTCTATGTAAAAGAACAAAAAGGCCACTAGATAGAAACAAAGGAGACATGTTACCAGCATGTTTTTTGGTTTGGGACCAAGATATTTTGCTGCCTGAAGAGCTCCAGTGTAAGGCTGGCTTGGTGCTTCTCCCTGTAGGGCTGGCTTGGTGCTTTATTTTGCCCTTTTTTCTTGACACTCATGCTGATTTACAGGAGCCTTCCCAGTTGTGAGATAGGTTAATCTATGACAGTGGTTGGGCCCTGGAGATCCAGTGAGGTGGGGTTTAAACACAACCCTCTGACTCAAGTCCCAACAATCTTCCCTGTTTCCAGTACATTCTTCAGGCACTATCCAAAACACATCATAGAATGTGTAAACGCAGGCAGGACAACTCCACCTCCTGATTTTACACATGGTATCTGTCTACAAGTGGTACCTCTAGAGCATGAACATCTCTGCAGGGCAATGGGACACTGCATAAAGCTCTCTGAGTCGGCTTTACAGTCAAGTGGCAACCAATGAATGTACAGCTGTATGTGCAAAGTTTTCCTCAGTTGAGAAATGTGTGGATACCTGCTACAGACCAACTCACATGACGACGAGTCATGCAAACCCCAATTCCTCGTATGTGTATATGGTTTGGGTAATGCCTGCAAAGGGCTACACTGAGCAAGTGCCCTGTTCCTTGTGGATAATTTGTTGGAAGGGGTACATTAAAAAAAATTCAATATAGATTTTTTTTTTTAAATAGCTGCTAAAGCAAATCTGACTCGAGCTGGGGTGCTGTGTGTGAACTCAAGCCATTTCCTGGTCTTGATTATTCCCATCAGAGTTATACATGCACCTCTTTTGGTCAATATGGGCCCAATTCAATTTGCCTTCCTCCCGTCCTTTTCATAAAACATGCCTTCCTTTAGAAACAAGACAAGCTACATGAGCAAAACTCCATGGGAAAACCCTTGACTTCCAGTGAGGATTCATGGCAAACTAGGTGTCTCTAAGGAGCGAAGGTGGCATTGCAGCAAGATCTGTGGCCAGATGGTTTCTAGCTGGCCAAGTCTCTCTGGAGAAAGGAGAGACTGTGAGATCACCCACTTGTACGCTGGACAGCTGCTCCTCATAAGTAAACTGCAGGAACTGAGGTTTCTGTAGTCAGCTTGTGAGTTGAGCGGCCGGCCGGGAGTTGGATTTCCATCCAGCTCACAGCTGCAATGTAGCCTTATGGACACAAAGTTCTGCTGAGCCTAATTTCTTAACCACTTTTGGAAATCGCTTCTTAACTGTTTTTCAACTATTAAGAACTTTTCGATTGACAAGTTTTATAATCACACCAGGTGAGTTTCCTTTAATCCTTAGTGAAATAAGCTTTAAAGATAAGTTTAAGGACATTAAAAAAAAAAATTGGAATAAACAGCAAACGGGTGATTAGAACATTTGATTTTGAAAGTTATAAACAGACTAAGTGTCCAGATGGATTTGAAATAAGATTTTGAAATTAATTATAAGAATCCTTCCCATGTGAAAATGCTGTGTTCTGAATTCTTAAAAACAAAAACATGATAGGATGGGAATTTGAATGTTGGAACTCTAGAGGGAACCAGAAGGAACTAAAGATTACAGTTAAAGAAGAAGAGCACTCAAATTTGACTTATACAGAATGGAGCAAAATGCTTTTAACATTGGACATACTGGAGAATATTTGTGAGCAATGGATCCAGAAGCTAATCTTAAAAATGTCTGCCATTATAGATAGACTGTGTTCAGATGTTAAGGAAGAGGAACAAGTTTTATTGGATAAAACAGTCTGATCTGAAAGTGGATTTAAAAATGACAAGCTACAAGAATGATATGGAAAAAGATGTTACACTGGATATACAAATGAAACTGGCTGATGTCTTAATAATTAAAAGGGACATACAAATGGCAAACAAAAAGAGCAACTTGAATAGCTTTCTTACATTGGATTTACAAAAGAGACCAGTTAAAATCCTGAAGGATCTTGTGAGAAGGGACAAAGAACAAATGAAGAGAAAAAAAAGCTTTAGGACATTATTTGACGTGATTAAAGATTAAGATTGTTAAAAGTAAAAGGAAGGAATATGAAGTTGGTTTATTTGATCAAGGTTAAAATAGATATGTTGTTATTTCTGGTAACCCTTAATGGACTTTTGCTGACCAGGACTGAATGATGAGGTTTTATGGATCTGTTTATAGAGATTAGATATGGGATGAAGAGATCATTTGTTGTATTTTAAGAGAAGATGATAAGTTGTTAAAATTGTTTATATTTGTGACAAAGAGGGAAGTCACTTCTTTACATATTTCTTTTCTTCTTCTTTGCTATATTGTTATTTTTTCTTTTCCATTTTTTCTTTTTTTTCTTCACTTTCTATTTTTTATTTATTTTATTTTTTGTAGTTTGTATTAGTTTTTATCTGTTTAACTGTAATGTTTAATAAAATTATTATTAAAAAAGGACAAAGGAAAACTCCTTCCTCTGGGTTTAGCTTTAGAAGTAATCAATATAATGCATGGGAACAGCTTCATATGATCCAGAACTTCCTTCCAGTGCAGATAGAGGGTACACGGTGGGGAGAAGCAGCCTGCTACTTTGTTCTTCCCTTTCGGTGTCCCAGTCCAGATCTGGGCATGCCTGGTGTATATTCTGTAAAAAGAGTGTGGCATCACTGCTGGTACAGAAAGTATCACTTCTGTCTGACTCAATGACTAATAAACATGTGGAAAGGACTGTATCAAGCTCACCTCTATATCAAGCTCAATGATCACAAAGACATTCCTGAACAGGCAAGGATAATCATGCCTCCCACAATAGCATCTAATCACCTAACTGAACTCTTTTAAAAACTGAATCCTTAGAGAAGCATCATTCGTTGTGGGCTGCCTATTTATACCTTCCTCATATGAATGCAAGTACACATTGATGAGACTCACTTATGCCAAAAATAGCCATTGCTTGAGAATGTGTAAATGGAGTCACTGGCAAATGCTGCGTCCACTGAAAACAGTGGTGGGTAGAGGCCGGCTGGAAAACCAAACCAGAAAAATGAAAAACGGGCTAGCATTTCACAGCCTGGGGGAGGCAGTATGGAAGGGGGGGGGAAACAATTTTCAGCCTTTTACATTAATGTGCCTGTTTTGAAAAGCAGAGCAGGCTGATTTGATGATAAAGGGGTTTGTGGAGCCAGAGGGACAGTTTTGCTGCATCCAGTGAGACTCTTGGGCCAAAGGCCTGACAGTCTTGACACAAAACCATGACTAGCTTATGATTACTTGCCTTTAAGCAGCTGGAGCCTTGGCATGGGAAAAGCTTTAGCTTACTATATGCTGCCGTAATTATTTTCCAAAAGGAATTATTTGAAAACAAAAACCTTTCCAATCCAACAGAAGCAGCTGTTCAGAGCTAGTGCTATGGCTCATATGAATGCCAAACCTGCTGCCTATCTCAACTATTTATTTGCTTGATTGCCAACCACATGAAGCTGGAGGGAACAGGAGCTATCTAGAACAGTTTGATTGCCAATATTTGCCATTTGTGTAATACTTCTCATCAGCTTCATTCATGTTTCTCTCATTTTAGTCTCCGGAAAGCTAGGGAAGGCCCCTTCTGAAATGCTTCCCATGCTTTTTGCCTACCTGCAGACTGAGCTGCCTCATATCAGACCATTGTCTGGACTGTGGATCTTCCTCCTGTCTCCCAAGGTCCTTCCCACATACCATCTCATATGTATTGCCTTAGGCAGAATAATAACTTGGGCCAGTAGAGGTTTTGATTCAGAGACAGTTTGATTGAACCCTGAAAACCATACAAAGAATGGATTACTGTCCTTTTAGCAGCTGTTTAGTCAATGTAATGCACCATTTGTCACACAAGTTAAGTGACTGACCATATTGCCAGTATCTTAGCCCTCATTGAGTTCTCTTTTCCTTCAGTGGGAGAAGGAATCATCTACAGTAGTTCTCGCTTAACGACTCCCTGTTTAGTGACCATTAGAAGTTACAGCAGGGCTGAAAAAGTAGCTTTATGACTGGTCCTTATACCATCGCAGAGTCCCCACAGTCATGTGATAGAAATTTGGATGCTTTGCAACCTGTGGGTATTTACAACTGTCACTATGTCCTGCGGTCACATAATCACCGTTTGCTTGCTTCACAGCCAACTTTCAACAAGCAGAGTCAATGGAGAAGCCAGCAGTAAAATCACAATTTGCGGTCCATGTGATGTCTCACTTAATGACCACAGGTTATTCACTTAACAACTGTAGCAAAAGTGAGGTCATAAGCCTGTCACAGTTATGTGATGTCTCGTTTATTGACTGCATTGTTTAGCGATATTTGCTGATCCCAATTGTGGTTGTTAAGTGAGGACTACCTGTATTGCCTTAACAGCAAGGCTGGGTAACCTATAGCCTTAGATTCCTGAAATGTATTTTTGTAGCCCTACAATTCCACCACCAAAATTCAGTAAGTGACAAGGTTTTCACCAATTTTAGATCAGGCTTTAAACAATGAATAACGAATTCTTTTTTTAAAAGAACGCAGATATATTCCACTCCTAAAATGAAAGAAAACAGAATATCCCAGATCCCTCTATTTATGTGACATGGTCTTACCCCCTTGACTCTCCAGGTACCTCCCAAATTCCCCAAAGAGGAGCCCTCAATGCTTAGCAAGTGAAACGTGGTTCAACATCTGCTCCAGATAGAAAGAGGGAAACTAATGAGACAGGAGGCATTTTAAAGCCTTCGAAAAATCTGTCAAAGCACAGTAAAATAACAGTTGGTCAAAATTAGCCGCCTGTTGTAGCACACTTATACTCCAAAAATAACAGGCAGAAAAGTATCATCAGAACCACTGTTGCAGTAAGATACTTGCCTTGAAGGGTTAAAACAATGAAAGAGTCCCATGCTAAGCTTTCTCTGTGGCCACAGTTTATCCAGGCTTGTTAAGAGATTTCAAAGAATTCCCCGAGGACATAGTTTTCAGAACTGTTAAAAAACTAAGCTCCCCCAAATGGCAGGTACTTTGGGAACTCTTAAAGCAAAGATCAAAAATATAAACACCAGGCATGGCTAGCCAACAAATCACAACTAATCCCATGCTAGCTACCTTTGCTATTAGATAAACATGTCAAAAGCTAAGTAATATAATTCAAGACCTTTAACCTTTAGGCCAATATATTTCTAGCATATCAAGGAACAGATATGCTGAAATAATCAGCTGAATTTAAATAGCTAAGAACATCCAGTTTGGAAAAACAAATTACAGGTGTCTTAACTCTTGCCTGCTGTTCACCCAACAAAATTTTTGGATGGGAACAATGTAGCCTAGAAGAAACCTGAGCACGTTTTCTTTTTCTGACACTGCACTGATGCAACATCTATCTTCAGCACAAAAACAAGCCATAGGGTCTTTCCCCACCACTGAGTTGAAGCACCCTCCACCTCTCCTTGAGTTGGCAGAAAACAATGCCAGCATGAAATTGGCTGTCCTCCTTGCCAATCCCTATCCTGCCTGTATCGCCTCTTATTCAAGTGTTAGCAGTCACCTAACTGCCCTCAAAATAATGGGTGTCAAACCCTAACACAATATACATATCTGTGACTGCCCTTGGACAGTAACAAAACTATAATCCTAATTTAATTTGGAACAACTTTAACCTGTTGCAGTCATGATCTAGTGAAAAGATGAAGACAACATTTTGGGAATGCAAAAAAAAAAAAAGTCAGCATCTTTGCAATGTGTATGCAGCTCGGAGAGTATCTGTAGAGTTGGGAAATGAATAAATCTCAGATTGTAGGGGGTTGCCATGAGAAGCTATAAAATTAACTTGGGTGCTAAAAATCTTGCTGCAAGGTGATGAAGCTAGAAAGAGTCAGAAGAAGAAATGGGATCCTCAGATGTTAAGGTAAATAGGAAGGAATAAAGTTGAAGAGGTCACAGGAAAGAGATAAGGATCTTGTAAGCAGACAGTGTAGAATCTGCAAAGAAATCAAAATTGGGAACCTCCCAAAAGGAGGAGGAGGTTGTCCCCAAAAAGTTGAGAGAAACAAAACTTCAGGTTTGGGAAAGGATATAAAAGCTGTGAAGTTGTGAGTACAAGATACTTCCATTAGACAGTGAAAGACACACAGAGGGGAAGAAAGGACAAGAGCAGAAATTAGCCTGGAAGCAAAAAGAAAAGGAAGGAGCAAAATGTTCAAGTTAAGGAAGAGACAGGAAGTTTATTCCTATGAAACAGCTTAAGAAGAAAAAGGGAGATAAAAGGAAAGGCTTTCAGGTAAGGAAGACAGAAGGACCACCTGTGAATGAGAGGTAAAGGAAAGAAGGCACAAGACTTTGACAGCTTGGCCAATGAGCAGCTGGATTTTTCACTCAGGGAGAGCATCCAGTACATGTTGGTTGCAGGGAAGAGGACTACCCAGTGTGTGTTGGCTGGGAGTGGATTGTGGTTGACCAAGTTAAAGAGGAAGAGAAGCAGATGAGAAGATTCAAGAAAGATCAAGCAGCCAAGAGGTAAAGAGTGAGAAAGTTTCTGTTCCATGAGACTTTTCCAAGGCAGGAATGGCTTACCAAGGGAGGGGGAAGAGGTTAGTTGTTTTGAACTGTACTGCCTTTTGAAAGAGGCTTTCCAACTGTTGGGTGACAGAGAAAGAGACTGCTGTCTCTGTCCCCCTCAGGACCAAAGAATGAATTGCCACTGAGTTCAACAGTTGTTGATTAAAGCTGTTCTTGTACCAGTATGATAGCATCTGAACAGCTGTGCGACTATTGGTTCTGAATACAAGTAGTAACGCTGTTCTTGTCTGTTCATGCCTGGAGGTTTATATTTTGCTTCATGGAGGGAAGGGGAGAACCCCCTTAAAGATCTTGCCAGTAGAAGGATTTGCAGCAGGCTTGGCTAAAAGACATTCAATTAGAGCTGAAAGAGATTCTATGGGAAATCTCTGGGGGAATCAGCTCTCAAACTCAGGAGCAACCATTTTGTTAAAAAAAGAAGGAAAAAAAACAGGGCTACCCAGGTGCAACTGGGAAAGGGCCCACATTGTGGGTAATGTGGATCAGATATGAATAGGAGGGTGTATATATTCCTCATTCATATCAAGAACTCCCACAGAGAAAAGCACTAGCGTGTTTGGTCCCATTGCTCCTCATTGCGGGTAAAGGACACCACTGATCAGTCTGTTGATTGATTTACGGATTTAAACATTTCTGATGTACATGGATAATGTCCACAGGAGACAAATAATGATGTTCTAACCATGAGACCTGCACCTAAGAACATGCCTATTTTGCAACTTTCAACATCCTCAACTCATATCTTCTATGGGAATGTTTCTGACAGGTTTGCTGCATGGTTCCTCCCATGGACTTGGACTCGCCCTGCTAGTCTATGAAGTCATGGGATATCTGTGGTACATTGTGCTGGAATTCAATTTTGCATGACTGACTTTCTGCATCTATAAATCTCTTGACCACAAGGAGCAACAGATGCAGGTACAGCAGTAGAGGAGCTGTGCACCTTTATCACTTTTCCTTGTCTTAAAGATTTACTTTGCCTGTCTCTACATAGCATGCCTCCAATTGGTTAGATTGGTATTTTCAGGGATGTCAGCACTTTCTTCCCTTCTCAGTTCAGCTCTCTTCTTTTGACTCTGACATGTGCAGTGCAGGTCTCACCTGATTTACTCTCCCTCCATAATGGAGGATAGCACAATACAGTACAGGCTCTTAGCTGCAGATAGATCTGAGTAACCCAGGCTTTCCTATTGCTGAAAGATTGCTTTTATTTCCATTCATGCAAGCACCAGCTTTGAGAATTGTAATGATTGCCTATCTTAATATACTCAGACTCACAAGCAAGAGCTTAATCATCTCTGGTTTATTAGAGAATAGTGTGCAAATACAAAGAAAGCTGAGAATGGACAAAAGCGCGCCAAAGACAAACTAAAAACCCTCGGTGCAAACGTAATCCCTCCCCTCGCCCAACTGCTTCAAATTCCCCACCCCAGGTGCTGGTAATGAGTTCTGCTGATCTCCTGGGAAGAAAACCTTGAACACACTGGATAACCCAAACACATTCCATTCCACTGAATACAGATAACAACCCCAGCAGAAGGAGTCTGCACAGCCCCTCCCAAACAGAACACGCGTCAGCAACTTGACATGCGAAACATTACGATGTACAATGCACACTGAAACGGTGAACATGACAAATACTTTCTTCCCCCCAGAAGTGATGCTCCTAATGTTAGTGCTTCATGCATTCTTTCCACTGAGCAAAGCTACCTGCTAACTGACATATTGGCGGAACAGACAGAGAGTTATGAAGCAAGTGAGCTGAGGGGAGCACAGGAATTGAATAAACACTGGATGGTCACCCATTTTTTAAAATGATCTTGAACATGTTAATATTTAGAAGTGTTTTTCAAATGCCAATTTCTGCAGTCAGAATAATCAACAGGATGCTTAACTTGGATAAATGCCATTCACTCCTCCCCGGCTTCATAAAACACTTTTAGAATATGTTCCCTTGCTGTGTGACAGCAAACAGAAGCACCTGGATAAGGCTGAAAAGAAAATGGGGGTGGGGGTGGGATGGCTTACACTGATGCACACAAATTTAAGAGCAGCAAAACAAGATGGAAAAACCAGGATGAAGTTGGTGTTTTTGTAGAACAACAGAGAACTATTTTGAGTTAGGGCAGAAGATATCTAAAGCAGGTTGGTTGTGGAGGAGGTTTCAGTGCTTTGATGCCATGGTAATAGGTTTCTTAGAAAGACCAAAATAGAGCAAGATGGATGAGAGGAGTACAAAATGGGGGTGGACATGTTTTACAGTGATGGATCCTTTTTTAAAGCTTGTGAAATACACCCACTTTCTTACTGAATAATGACTTTGTCTTTGGGATGGTGGAGGGGGAAGAAAAAAAAAAGGAATGGTAATAAGGCATGGATTTGGTGGAAAAGAATGACAAGATGGAAACTGTGCCACCCTAACTGTTTTGGCCTCAACTTTTTCCATCCTATCACTTGGACTAAAATTTATGTTCAGTTAATAGGAACATGGAATGATCTAGTTAGTCCAGCACCCCCCAACATACATGGAACACTCTTCATGTTTATGTCTTTGCTTAATTTTTTCTTCCACAATGAATCTAAGTATGGCTTGTCCTGCAGTTTAACACATTTTAGGTATTTTCCACACCTCAACATATCTAATCTCCAGATGCAACAAATCTTAGGTCCTTTTCTCCAATGTTCTGGGGAAGGGCTTATTGCCAGTCAAATGCTTTCCACAGAAATGTTCAGAAAGTTCATCGGTTGCTATCTACAGTGGAAAAAATGTATGTGCAAAGGCAAACCACATGCTTAATGTCACTCATAATCAGACTCCTGGAAACTTGCCAAAAATAACGTTGCTCAAACTAAAGAAGACTACACACTGTATTTAGCTAAATCTTACAAAATGTCATTCTATGTTTCTTTTGAAGCTGGATGTCAGGGTCAGTCTCGCTTCGCAATAAGACACAGACTCACTTAATGGGTATTAAGGATTTCTGGTTTATTGGAATGATGGCTGACAGAATGAAAAACGGGAACGGGGGGTGTGGTGTGGAGGTGCCCCTTTTATACCCTTTTGTTGGGCCCCGGGCTCCTCCACCCTTCATTGTCCCAATCCCTCTTGATGGGATCCTTGATGGCTGCATGGGCGTTTTCCCGGTGTCTTCCTTTGTCCCCTCGATTCGGGTGTGTCCTCCAGGGCACCAGGTGCGGCTTATCTCTGCTCGTCCGATGTCCTTCTTTTCAGCTGTCTATGGGTCCATGGGTGTGGGTGCTTTGGGTGCTTGTTTTAATCCCTGGTTTAATTATCTTCTTCCTCTATTCCTTGATGATCATGATCTACGTTGTGAGGCTCTTTGTGCCTTGCAACAAGGTCATGACATGCTGCCCCCCAAAGATGTCTTTATGGTGCTGGTTTCTCTGGGTATGCCTCATGGAACTGTCTAGCTAGTTGTCTTGCCATGACATGTTGTGCCTGGACCCACTCTGGGTGTGGGAAATGTTTCCATTTAACGAGGTATTGCAGCTTACCTCTTTACTTTCTTGAGTCCAGTATCTCTTGTACTTCAAAATGTTGTTGGTTGTCTATCATTACGGGTGGGGGCTGGGGTTCTTCCATATGCCATTTGGCGTGCTGAGTGCCTCCAGGTTCTTGTGGTCCGTCCAGACCTCGAAGGGGCAGGTGGCCCCTTCCAGCAGGTGTCTCCACGTTTCCAGAGCTGTCTTTACCGCGAACGCCTCCTTTTCCCATACATGCCATCTCTGCTCTGTTTCGGAGAATTTGCGGGAAAGGTAGGCGCAGGGTTTTAGGTGGTTGTCGGAGTCCTTTTGAAGCAGGATGGCTCCGATGGAAAAGTCGGAGGCATCTGCCTGCACCACAAAAGGCTTGGTGGGGTCAGGGTGTTGTAGCACTGGCTCAGCTGTAAAGAGGTTTTTTAGTCTCTCGAATGCCGTTTGACAATCAGCTGTCCAGTTTAGTAGCGCCCCCGGGTTTCTTGATTTGCGCGTGTCCCCCAAGCCCTTAGTCTTAAGTAGGTTAGTTAGGGGTAAAATAATCTCTGCCAGCCTTGAGGTGAACCCCCTGTAAAAATTGGTGAATCCGAGGAGGCTTTGGAATTGTCTCCTCGTGCGTGGGCGCTCCCATGCCAGTATGGCTTGGACCTTGCTTGGGTCCATTTCTATTCCTTTAGCTGAAATCCTATACCCTAGATAGTCAATTTGTTTCTTGTGAAACTCGCACTTGGAGAGCTTGGCAAACAGCTCTGCCTTGCGGAGTTTCCTGAGCACTTCTTTTACCAAGCGTTCGTGCTCACGTTCCGTTTCCGTGTAGATTAATACATCGTCGAGGTAAACCAAAACCCCCTTAAAAAGGTGGTCATGCAGGACCTCATTAATGAACTGCATGAATACCCCCGGTGCTCCTGCCAGTCCGAATGGGAGCATCTTATATTGAAACGCCCCCAATGGGCAGTTGAAAGCAGTTTTCCACTCATCCCCCTCCCGTATCCGTATACGGTAATAGGCTTCCCTTATGTCCAGTTTAGAGAATACCTTACCCTTTGCCAGGTGGGACAAGATGTCCTTAAGGGTAGGGGGTATTTATTTGAAATGCTTGCTGCGTTTAATCCGCAGTAATCTGTACAGAGCCACAGTGACCCATCCTTTTTCTCATGAAAGAGGACTGGCACTCCCACTGGAGAGTTTGCAGGCTTGATAAAACCTCTTGCCAAGTTTTTGTCCACAAAGTCCCTTAATGCTGCCAGCTCCCGCTGGGTCATGGCATATATTTTGGGTTTGGGTAGGGGTACCCCCGGGACCAGTTCAATGGTACAGTCCATTTTCCTGTGGGGGGGGGAGTTTGCCTGCCTCTTTCTCGCCGAAACGTCGGCGAAGTCCGCGTATTTGGTTGGCAGTCCCTCTGGTAGTGCCGTCTCTCTGTGCTCTGCAGTCGTCGTCGCCCCCCCCCCATGGCTGCTCGGGGGACCCTGTTCCCTGAAGGTGCTCGATAACGCCCGTCAGCAAACTTAATCTCTCTGGTTTTCCAGTTGATGACTGGGTTTTGCTGCACGAGCCATGGGATCCCTAGTATGAGTAGGGGTTGCCCCACCGGTGCCACAATGAAAGCCAATTTTTCCTCGTGGCTGCCGAGCCTTAGCGCGGTTTCTCCGGTGTATTGGGTGACCGGGCCCCCTCCCGCTGCAGATCCATCGAGCTGCGTGAACACCAAATGGTGCTGAAGTGGATAGCAGCGGAGGTTAAGCGCGGCTGCCAGGTCTGGGTGCATTAGGCTTTTGGAGCAGCCAGAGTCAATTAGTGCCCAGACCTTTTCAGTCTTATCCCCATGGGTGACGGTGGCACGGACATAGAGGGTGGGGCATTCCTCACTCACCCCTTTGTCGTTGCGCCTGTCACTGTTCTCCACCTGTCCTTCGGCGCCCCTTAGGCCAGGTGGTTGTCGTTTCCCGTCGGCTCGTCGGGATTGCTTCCCTCCTCCTCTGAGCTGTAGGGGAAGTGTCTGGCTCAGTACTCCCCCTTCGCTGCTGGTTGCTTTCTTGGTGCTGGGGTTGGTGCGGTTGGTGCCCTCCTCGTGCTCTCTCTGGGTGTTGCTTTGGGGCATGCTGCTGCCTTATGGTCTTCCTTGCCACACATGAAGCACTGCCCTTTGGCGAAGCGCCGGTCCCGTTCCTCCTTCCATGGTTGGGGTCTCGCCTTCCCCTGCCTTGCCGCTGTGCAAGTCTCGCTGTGGGGGTCTCGCTGCCTCCATCTGCTGCGCTTCCTTCTTGGCATGGAGGAACGTGTCGTGGGCGTCCTCTGCTTCCCCCACCAGCCAGATCCATTCAGTCAGGGAGTTGGGATTGTTGCGGCAGAGTGCCCACCGGAGAACGTTTAAGTTAAGTCCTTGTTTGAATTTCTCAATCAGAGTCGATTGAGACCAGGTGTCCACTTTTCCGGCTAGGGCTTGGAACTCCATGGCATACTCTGCCATGGAGCGCTGGCTTTGTCTGAGTGTTTTCAGCGCCCTTTTAGCTCTTTCTTGCTCCAGGGGGTCCCTGAAGTGCAGCTCCAGCGCCTGCAGGAATTCTGTGCTGTCCTGCAGCGCCCAGGCACCTGATTGGCACAGCTGGATGTACCAATCGGCGGCCCGACCTTTTAGCTTTATGGCCAGGGCATTCACTTTGCCCCTTTCAGTTCTGAAGCAGGGACCCCATTCCTCGAGGTAATACCTTGCGTTCGTTAGGAAAAATGAGAGTTTGGAGGGGTCCCCGTCAAACTTTATGCCAAAGTCCTTGGCAGCCATTCTGGTTTGGCTCCCGGTCCCCTCTGGGCCGTGCAGCGTGCTCCACGGGGGCTGATGCGGGTCGGATTGTCTCCAGTCCTCTTGCGGTATCCGTGTCTCTCTCTGGGTCTCCTCGCAAGTCAGTCGACCCGTCACCCGGGTGGGGGGGTGGGACGTTCTCCATCAGGTGGGCTCCTGGAGCTGGGCTCCACTGTCACCGCCGCCATACGCCGGGTCATCCCTCCGCCTCTCGTCCGGGTGCGCCTCCAGTCGTCGGGTGGGCTCCTGGGATCGGGCTCCGCCGCCGCTGAGGTCATCCCGCCATCTCTCATCCGGGTGCGCCTCCGATTGGCGGGTGGGCTCCTGGGATCAGGCTCCGCCGTAGTCACCACCGTCCGCTGGGTATCCGCTCCGTCTCTCATCCAGGTGTGCCTCCGATCGTCGGGTGGGCTCCTTGGGCCGGGCTCCACCATCGCCGCCGCCACGCTCACCCCGCCGTCTCTCCTTTGGGTGTGCCTCCGCACTGCTGCCGCCGCGGGGTCCCTGCGCTGCCGTCAGCTGTTGTAGCATCAGCCATATCGCCTGCACCCCCTCCTCCAGCGCGTCGAGCCTCGCCGCCGTCTGCGGACTCCTGCTGGTGTGCTCGCCATTCTGCTTGCCCTCGCTGTTGGCCGTCGTGGAGGACGGACCATCCCTTGGTCCCTCCGGGGTGCCAGGCGCTTCCTCGGCTCCGTGCACCCTGGGTGGCGGTTCGTCTCGCGCTTCCTCTGGGGTCGCCTGCGAGCCTGGAGAGGGTCCCCTCATCTCGACCCCGGTGGCCCGCGGGCTCCGGGGCGCTGGGGTGGTTCCCTCCCCCTCCGCTTCCCCCGAGCTGGATCCCATACTTACCGGGGCGTTATACCGCCCGGACCACAGCCACATCCCGCCCGAGGGGAGCGGGGCTTCGTAGCCAGGTGCCGAGGGGTTGCGCTGCCTCGCTCCGTGAGTTTCCATACCTAGCTGGGTCCCTCACACGCTTGTTGGATAGGTGCTAGGTAAAAATTTTTTGGGGGGTTCCCGTTTTTATGTCAGGGTCAGTCTCGCTTCGCAATAAGACACAGACTCACTTAATGGGTATTAAGGATTTCTGGTTTATTGGAATGGTGGCTGACAGAACGAAAAACGGGAACGGGGGGTGTGGTGTGGAGGTGCCCATTTTATACCCTCTTGTATGACCCCGGGCTCCTCCACCCTCTATTGTCCCAATCCCTCTTGATGGGATCCTTGATTTCTGCATGGGCGTTTTCCAGGTGTCTTCTCTTGTCCTCTCGATTCTGGTGTGTCCTCCAGGGCACCAGGTGCGGCTTATCTCTGCTCATCTGATGTCCTTCTTTTCAGCTGTATATGGGTCCATGGGTGTGGGTGCTTTGGGTGCTTGTTTTAATCCCTGTTTTAATTATCTTCTTCCTCTATTCCTTGATAATCATGATCTACATTGTGAGGCTCTTTGTGCCTTGCAACGAGGTCATGACACTGGATGAAGAAGTGTTAAGTTTGTCATACAGGAGATTTGTATTATACAGAGAGGAAAGCCTACTTCATGTAATTTTCATGTCCTAGATAGAAAGTACCTCTCACAGGCTTAGTTCAGACCTTATGCTAAGGCATAAGGAATCAGGATACTTATTAAAGATTATTTTAGATGGAATGGGCATAGTGTAGGGATTTGGGGGGGGGGCGGTTAGCGCTGCAGGCAAATCTGAGACAGGTCATAACTTTATGGGTAGACAGAGAGGTTGAAGGGCAGGCAGGCAGTCAGCAAATGCTGTGCCTGCAGAATCCTGACTGCCAGGGAAGTCAGGAGGGAAGGTGCCAGTGTTGCACATGGCACCCCACTGATGGGGGAGCAGTGCAGGGCCAGGGCCAGGAGTCTCCTTACAACAAGAACAAAGCCTGGCGTGGAGCTCACTGCTTTGGGGGGCAATGGAAAATGAGATGCCCCTCCCACTCACCTTTCCAGGCAGCTGCTGCCACCCAAGCTGGAGATGATGGCTTCAAGCTCTGCCCAGCAGGAGGGTAAGCTTGGCTACCCACCTGCCCACTTCTCAGAACTGTTTGCTCCCAGCAGAATGTGGGCAACTGGCCTCCTCAGAAGAGGGGCCTCAGGAACCACTTTTGCCCCAGTCAGCTTGCTTCCATGTTACAGTTAGGGAAAGTTGAAGCTGCAGCTATTGATATCAGTATAAATAATATTAGTGTTAGAAGAATTCCATGGGGGGAGGGGAGGTTACACAAATCCATTCATTAATTTATGGGGTTAGGGCAACCACTGGGTTAATATGTTGGGTGACAGTTTCAGAAGTTCCTTTTTTCCCTTTTCCTGAACCACCAGGGAACTGGAGAGTTTAAAAAGGCATAATCCCCAGGCTGGGGATGTCTATTATCATGTCGGAATAATCAGAAACTTAATTCCTGAGAAACCAAAATACTGTTAGTGGATTGATTTCTGGGGAAGGAATGGTGGACTGAGGACGGCTTCGCTTTTAGCAGAGCTGATGACGGTGGCCATACGAGGAGCCAGCAAACAGATCAGTGCCTCGAAATTCCTCTCTGGATAAAGGGGAGGACCTGGAATTTCCCATATGTGCTCCATACAGATGCTTCCCATGAGGAGACCGTAAAACAGTGGTCTCCAGCAGGCTTTAGAGCTCTGGTTGCTGGCAGAGTCCGCTTTGCCCAAGCCACGGTTCGGGGCCTTCAGACGGACACTGGGTTCACCCACTTCCTTTTTTAATCACCTCTGGAAATGGCTTGTTAACTGCTTTTTGTATATTAAGAACTTTCAGAATGACAAATTTCATCACACCAGGTTGTCCTTCAATCCATAGCGAAAGAAGTTTCATGTAAGTTTAAGAACTTTAAAAAATGTTTTTATTCTGAAATAAATGGCAAAAGGGTGATTAGAACGTTGATTTTGGAAAGTTGCAAATGGATTAATGTGCCAGATGGATTAGAAATAAGATTTTGAAATTAATTGTAAGACTCCTTCCTGTGGGTTGCTTAAAATCCTATTAAAAATATATGAAGATTTTGAGTCTAAGAAACCTTGCTGTGGGAAAATGTTGTGGATTAGAGAAAAACATGGTAAGTGGATCGATCAGTTTACCTGATGGATTTGTGGCTTATTTTCAGTGAGGTTGCACTTCTGACAAAAGATTGAATTTGCAATTAGATTGATCCTAATGTTGTTGATAGCAAAAGTGTTCCTTTTTTTTTTTTTAACTTTAGCTGCCTGGCAAAGTGGGGGCCTTCCTAATGAAATTGGAATTGCCCTTTCATCCTACACGGCAGGAAGTGAAGAACTCAGTCTGGGAGTCTAATCCAGCTTAGGGGCATACCAAGGAACCCTTCCCTCTCCCTAGTAGTAAAAGCCACACTTACGGGTGCTCCATGTTCTAGTGCGGCAACATTGCCTCTTGCATTCAGAGAAGAGTTCCAAACAGGGCTGTACAGACTTGCCATTTCATTGATATATAACCCTCCCTAAAGCTGGGTTCCCAAAGTAATGCCAGCCCCACTCCACACACCCTCACCCCCCGTGTTCTTGCAGAAGCTTCCTTTGATACCCTCCAAGCTTCCAGTCCTATCTGGCTTTTTTCATTTAAAAAATAAAAATAAAAAGAGGGAGAAAAGCCAGAACAGCACAAATTAAAATGTGGACTGCCAGGACCTTTGTTCTTGCCAGGCACACATGTGGCCCCCCCCCAAATGAGCCCCATATTCTGTTTTAGAAAACAAAAGGGATGGATGGATGGATGGATGGATGGATGGGTGGGTGGGTGGGCGGGGGGGTGGGTAGGTGGATTCTAGAGCTTTCTTTAGAAGTGTGTTCATTTTCCCAGAAAAGGTCAAAGCTGATAAATAGGTGCTTTTAGCTGGTTATGTCACTCACAACAGCCAATCTGTGAACAAGCTAATGCCCAGCAGCCATTTTTGGAAGAGTGCCCGCATGCCTAATATGTCATCTGCACCCCAAGATTGTGGACTCCTGCCCTCAAGACTTGCACACGGCTGGAACCTCTGATTACCCTGTGAAAGTGTATCCTATGCAGGAAGTATGAAGCTGCCCACATTTGTTTCTTGGAAGCAGAATAAAAGGTTGGCTGAAATCAGGCATGTGCCACATATGGGAGCCAAATGGCCTGATTTGTGAGCAGTAGCCCCAATTCATGATGAGCACAATTTAAGCTCATCTGCAGTGCTTAGTTAATAAATTGTCAGCGCTGGAGAGTTTGCTTCTGATCATTTGTCAAGCATAATTGCCTGCAGAGATGCACTAGGAGGGAAGAAAACATAAGTGATTTAACCTCTTGTGCTTGAAAGCTGAGCCATGTTTCCTGGTTTTTATTCAGTAGGAACGGAGGAAGATGTCCCTATCATCAGAACACTTTGGGCTTTCCGACAATGCAGAGGTAAAGCCATAAGGATGAATAAGATGCAATACAAATAGAGCTGATTGCATACATCGTGGTGCTGAATTCCAAAGGCCTGATGGCGCCCGGAGCAAGGAGAACATTGAACATCTTTTTCCATGTAAATAGAAACTGGCAAAACTCACTGCGGCACCCCATGTTTTTTTAAATATCTATATCAATAAGTATTTATTAATTAAATCATTTTGCCTCCAAAGGGGCCTCTAGAGACGAGGGGGAGAACATTTTTAAACAAGTGCATCTTTGGCCAGAAGAGGAGGAGGTGGAGGAGACTGGTGCATTTTGTAGACCTGGAGCAGGGGTCTTAGCCTCATTTCTCGAGCCATCTGACAGACTGCACAAGGCCAGCAGCAGTGAACTGCCATCCAGTCTTCACAGAGAGTTCCCTGGGGAAGAACAGAAGAGCAGCTCTCCATATTAGACTGACTGAGAAACCATTTTTCCATGCCACTAAACACTGGTCTAATTAGAATTTCTCCACACCAGTTCTTTCCCCAGACTCTAAACTTACATTAAAAGGCAGGGGGGGGGGGGGAGATATCACAGATAGCTTACACACCAATGAGCTACCCCTGAATGGAGGTAAATAATCTGATTTCTTTAGATATAGAAATAATCCAGATGACAGTGTCACCAATCCATTGCATTCCGTATTTTCCTCACTGTGAGAAACTGAAATCCGAAATAACATGGCAGAACCACTTATCCCTTGTGGAGAAGCAAAGGGACACTGAGACTCTCCAGAGCTCCTGGTTCTAATTTCGTAGGTCAGCATCTGCTTTTCGGTTGCTGACATTTTAACTCGTTGGATCCTCCACTGCTCCAAAATCAGTGGCATACCTGAATCCACCCTTAATTAGTCAGTTCCTGTTCCCTCTTACACAGGCCCTTAATTATGGGGTTTGTCTTTGCCACCAAACCATTGCTGCTCACCTTGTCTCCTTCTTGGGATCACTGCGTATTGTCCAGGCAGCAAAGCCTTGCCATTTTGTGAGCTTTTTCCCTTGCTGTCTCAGAATCATAGAATTGGAAGGAGCCATCAAGTCACCCTACTCAGTGCAGGATCTACTACATCATCATTGTTGGCAGATTACTATCCAGCCTCCTCTTTCATTTTTTCTAGCTGTGGAGCAAATAGGAATTCCTGCTCTTCCCCCCCACCCCACCCCCAAAACAGCGAAGAAACAATCTTCCTACTTCCCAGTCTTCTAGTGGCATTCTTGATGAACCACAGCAACGGTATTCCTACCTTGCAACCAGATGGCATCATCCCTTCTACGTATGCTTATTCAGAAATAAGTCTCCCTGTGTTGAACTGCATCCCAGTCTGACAAAATGGGCAAAGGGACAAGATCTTTCTCCTCCCCAGCAGTTCTGCAGTTGAGCTGAATTCCAGAATGTCCCTGAAAATGCCTTATAAGTATGAACATTCAGCTAGCCTTCCCAGTGTGGATAACTTCCAGAGGTATAAACTTCCATTATGAGAATTCTCAGCTGTCACAGCCTGGGACACGAGATGAAAGAGTGTCCACTAGACCTTCAATTAAGTTAGAATCTTTAAATAAAATAGCAAAATCCAGAGAGCCAGTTTGGTCTAGTAGTTAAGGTGCTGGGCTAGAAACCAGGAGACTGAGAGTTCTAGTCCCGCCTTAGGCCTGAAAGCCACCTGGGTGACCTTGGGCCAGTCCCTCTCATAGCCCAAGTCACCTCACAGGGTTGCTGTTGTGGGAAAAATAGGAGGAGGAAGGGGTATTAGGTATGTTCGCCACCTTGAATTATTTGTAAAAATAATAAAGGCGGGATAAAAATAAATAAATAAAATCTTGGGTAGTTACCAAAATCTTTGGAGGTCATCACAATAACCTGAGACCTTGCAAGAATCTTAGAATTTCATATGATTTCAAGTGAGAATGAAACTCTTGAAAGATTTGGCAATATCCTGAGATTTTACTAATTTTAAAATAAGACAACCAAACCTGGATTGCAAAACCTCAGTAACCACTAGATGGCAGCAGAGAGATGCACCTCTGCTGAACTAGTGATCATCTGGATTTTTGCAGCCCAGACAAAATAAACTCATTTTAAAATATATATATATATATATATTAGTGTCTGTCCCAAGGACAAACTATAACTGGGAACCATTCCTGTATTTTCTGAATTGCTAAGAAGCTAGACAAAAGGGGTATGCAGAATTCATCCGCCTCTCATAATTATTTATGAAATGCTTCCTATTCCTTTCCTATTCACCACCATTTACTGCACATAGTTATATAATTTGAGAAAGGGCCACCTTCACTGTAGTTTTTCCTCCTGAAAATATTTATATCTATACTACCCAGAGCATGATGCAATGCTATAGGTGCAGACACATATATTAAGCTTTAACCAGTTTATGGAACTTTCATTTCAGACAGTTTGTGTTACACCAAAACATTCCTCATACACCCTGAACAAAATCAATACTGGCACTGCATCCTTTCATCTAACCCAAGATCTGGTGCCCATAAAGAACTACTGCATCATGCCATACTTCCTTGGCAGGAAAACTTCTGAGATTCCTATTTAATTTACAGGAATGGCAGGGTGAGCATTAGGGCAATGGAAATATTTGTCACATTTATGCTGTTTGACTATTTCCTTCAAATTATTCTTAAAAGGCTGTGCCAGTTTAAATCAAATTGGATTTTCAAAGGAGGTTGATGCTCATCTTACATTCAATCTGACAATTTGAATTTTATCAATTCAGACACTCAGGAGTGATTATTTGCATTGATCCAATTCAACAATTCCAGTTGTATCCAGTTTGCACAAACCTAATAAGCATTTATTTTATCCACATCAATATTTAGAAACACCCTAGAATATTTGTCCACTGCTCCTCATCATACATTCCTGCAGGTTGATAATGGATATTATTCTTGTGTAGTGCAATTTGGCAAACATGGATTACAGTCACCTTAAATACAAAATACCTTGCCTTTTTTAATTTCCACTGAAATGTTAAAATGACTCTGTAGCTCCAAATGGCATGCTTTAAAGTATGTTTTGGCACAGAAACGATAGTTATTGTCCTTGGTTCTCAGTATTTCTGCTTACATAACAAAAATATATTTACTACTTTGGGGACAATGCAATTTTACAGCTATGGCAAAGACAAGCTGTTGAATTGCTGAATTCAACAATTCAGCTTTTGTTGAATTCTTTTTGGAAAAAAAAGATGGGGCTTTGTTTGGCACCAACATGCCATTTGAAAATACACATTGTCTTTTCTTCTGGGCTAAAAGAGCAGCTGTTTTAGAGATTTAATGGATTAACTGTGCTTTAAGGAGCCAGAGCACTGGCAGTGAAAGAGATCTTTGACCCCAACAGTCAAGAAATGTGGAGTCTTTGGAAAGAGAGGAGAGTGGCAAGATTGAGTCCTGTGAAGCTCTGAGGGTTTTTTTATGCTCTGCCTCCTCTGAAGTTTTCACACTTGTAAAAATTTCCACTCATTCATCACCACCCATTAGTTTACTCAAGTGGCTTCTTCCAGTTTAAAGCACCACCATATCCTCCAATGGAACTGAATCAGAGGAGAAGAAGAAGATCTGATGCTTATGGCCAAGCATATAATGGGTATGGGATACTGCACTAACATCAACTTACGTGTATTCTGTGTCTCTCTCTGATGCCAGCTCTTAGGGCTAAGGTGGAACCCAGCAGCAATGGGAAGCAAAAGCACTCACCGTAGTTGCTTGCAAGACTACATTCCAGACATGGGCTGCAAAAGCCACACATACCTGTCATGAAGTACAAGCAGAGGGAGATCAGAATGAGATGCTGAAAACTGTATGAGCCAGGGGCACAATGACTTCAGTCAACTCAGGGATCACACCACTGGGTTTGGCAAGGGTCTTGCTCAAAGAAATAGGCAGCTTTAGGAGCCTAGCTGTGGGGAGGGGTGGAAGGTGTACCTTAAGCATCCTAGGCTTCCCAACCCTCAGGGATGCTGGGATCTGTAAAAGGAGTGCTAGCAGTTTGTGCAAGTGGCTTTTTCACATTCCTGCTGTATGTATGTATAAATACTAAACAGTTATGGAAGCATCCATTTGGAAGGGACCCTCAAAAGTCATCATGTCCATCTTTTAACTATAAAGTAAGATCTTCTGTAATAGGGGAAAGGTTCTAGTGTTCTACATACCTCTCCCAAATCATCAAGGCATTAAAGATCTGTCTTTTAAGAAAAACTTTTGCATAAAAACCTGTCTTTATATATACAAGAAGATGGAACACCAAATATTGATGACACTACCGAGTCAGTAGAAACACGAAAACATGGAGGATTGTGATGGAAACAGTTCTATATAAGTTTTTATCATTTCTCAGCTAACAAGATGAACTTAAATACTTCCCGTGGGCTTTTCAAGTGCAACTGTCATTTACTGTATGTAATAAAATGTATTGTAACTTGTATATAGTCATGACTTGTAACTTAATGTATGTAGGCATGACAGCCCAGAAACTAAGAAGCAGAACTGGAGAAAGTTACGACAAGATAAGAAGACAACATGAAATGTGATAATGAAACATTTCCTATAGTGTGAACATGGACTTGGTTACAGCAGCAGTGGGTGCACCATTGGAAGACCTGAAGGACCAGGTCAGGGACAGATCATCATGGAGAAAATCTATCTGTGTGGTTGCTAAGGGTCAGCCCCAGCTTGATGGTGCATAATCAATCAATAGTATGAACACAAACCAGGGGATATGAGATTTTACTATTACACAGGGAAGAGGCAAGATGGATCATTAGACTGATCACAGAAATCCTGGCAGGACTGAATGACAACAAAGACACACTTCCTACTCATTAAGAAATATTCTGGTATTTGGAGTATTGGTGTTTTAAAGAAAGTTTGAGAGATTCACAATTCTTTAGCTGTTTGCAGGTCTTTTTTAAAAAAAACAACGGAATAGCATTTGGAAGATTCTTATCCTCTCTTTAGGAAAAATAATTTGATCAAATAACAAATCTGTGAGTAGGAAACAGCTTTTAACATTAGCAAGAGATCACATAGCTCATTCAAGAAAAGAAGATTTTGGTCATGTTACAAAAGTAGATATTTAACATTTTAATAATCCAGATTGTTTCTTCACACTGTCAATAGTGACATAACTAAGTGATATCTCTGTCATATCTGCTGCATCATTTTTATCTTTGAAAAGGATTATTATGGTTGTAAGTGCATTTAATAACATGAACTTTGTACTTTATACTGTATTTATCATTATTATAGAGCTCTTTAGGTTTTTATCATGATTATAGAGCTTTTTAGGTCCTCATCTTTTTCCCTAGCATTCTTTATAATCCAGTCAGTTTGGTTTCTTTTTAATTTACTGAATGGTTAAAATACTAAGTTAAATTTTCTAAAAAGACATTACATTCTAATAACTTATATATACTGTATATAAAGACACACACACCCTCATAAACACACACAATAAAATATTACAAAATAAACTGTGCCTAAAAATAAAGCTAACATTAAAAAAACTAAAAGAAAACATGAGAAAGAGTCAGAAAAATAAAATGAAGAGGGAGAAATGTTGGAATCCAAGGGTTACCAGATCGGGGCTGCAGTATTCCAGATGACTGTTAGATTGAGACAAGAGGCTGGTAGCTTCTATATTTCTTTCTGCTATCCAGTGCTGCCAGAATTCTACAGCCCAGATCTGGGAGCTCCAGTTTCTTCCATAATTCCAGTGGAAGCAGATTGAAAATTTTAGAATGATATAGTAAACTGAAAGATGGCTACAAGGCTGGCCATTTTTCATGGAACTCTGTTATGTCTGATGAACTGAATCAAAAGCTACTGATCTTCAGCTGAATTTTCACAAGCACATTATTTGGCTCCACAAATATACTCCCAAAATGAATTCAGAGAAAATCCAGTGGAGTTTCAGATGTCATATGTTCCTATCACTTAACAACTGCACCAGGTACATCTCAAATAAACTGGTCAAATCCCATCTTCCTCTAGTTGCAGTAAATCTGTAAAGGTAGGTGTCAAACTGTGTCCTTTGGAAATGTTGAATTTAGGCCATACTAGCTAAGAGTTTGTAGAGTAGGTCCAATATATCTGAAGAGCACCAGGTCATGATGAAAGGTAGGTTTAAGGGATTCTTCTTCTCTTGACAATTTCTACAAGTATGAAATGTTATTACCTGGCCATCAATCTTTCAGTAGCCAAGATCTACACTTAAAAGGTGGGTGAAACTCTGACATGGAGTAAGACTGGGATATTTCTGGAGCTTTATTTGGAGAGGCAAGGGGGAGGGTCATGCTAAATGAAGGTTTATACAGCTCTTTCTTTTTTTCTTTCTTTCTTTCCATCTGAAAGTAGCAGGAAGTTCTATCAGTGCTTCTCAGTTATTTGCTGCCAAATCCACCAGCGCGATCCAGAGACACTGGAGGGGTTGGACAATATTCATGGGTCACATCTCCCTAGTGTATCATGTGGGAGAGACTTCAAAATGTAAGCCTGAATTACCAATGGCTGAGGCCATGATACGATCTTGTTGGTCCTCTTAGCTCAGCTATTCTTCAAAACTTCTGCTTTTTTTTTCCAGCAAAGTGAAGGCGCAGTGCATGCACAAACAGGTAAACACAAATGAAAGTAGCTTCTGAAGCAGCTGTGTGAGACTTGCAAATGGCACAACTGCTTTAACAGTTCAAATATGCTCTAGGGCCTGTTTTGCACAGCCTTCCTCAGCTGCATTTTGGGTGGGTGGAAAGGGCTTCAATCACCAGCCTAGTATAAAGACTTCCTTTTCCCCATGCACAGCCCAGAAGGCAGCTTTGAAAATTAATTCAAGGAACATGTGCAATTCTCTTACAAATTCTCTTGTCACTGCAGATATCAAATAGACCCGTGGACCAGTTGCCTCTAGTGTGTAAGATGGTTGTCATGCTGGAAGTAGCAAGGGTACCAGTGGGGCATGGCTGGGTTGTCACAGGTTCAGCTGAATTTTTGTTCCTGGTGAAGATAATAACAATAAAATAAATAAATAATGTAACACAATGTAGAGAGAGACTGACTTTTATCAACCTGGCAGTTCATAGAACAAGCAATCTTTGATCTCCAAATGGTGGGAGAAAAATCGGTCACTATTTTAGTACCAATTTCCTTTGTTCTAATACCAGCCATCCCTTTCTTCAGATTCATTTCTTCTTGTTGATGCTACTTCTGGTTCCAATCTCCCACTTTGGCAATAGGAAAAGATTTAAAAATATATCTGGCACTGCAGAGCACTTTCATTTCCAATAAAGAAAAAAAATGAGCTATTAAAATACTTCCAGCATAAATTTATAGCATCTATATAGATTTCTATATCCACCTGCCCATTGCAATTTTCCCATCCCATATTAAAAGACAGACATCTGTTCAGAGTAGCATTCTTCACCACCACAGTGAATGCTCTCTTAAACTAAACTAAAAAGTATTCATAGTTTTAAAAGAAGGAAAGAGAATCCAGAATTCCTGTGTGGATTTTTTTTTTCCCAAGATGCATTTAAAGACTCTTGAAAACACTGTCTTCCAAGGCATGTATATTAGCCAGGCTTGAAGAAGCATAACAGAGGAGCAAAATCAGAGGCTCAGGGCACCAAGTAGCTCCCCAGAACTGCTCAGCATAGCCCTTACATCAGAAGGCATCTTCAAGAATGTGAAATGCCGCATTCCTGTTGTTGTTAGGATTATTTTGGACTTTGTTCATCCTAAGAATTTATTTGAAAGGTGAGTTAATGTACACAGACTGGAATAACTCAACTCTTGAAAAATTAGGAGACTGGATCTGAGAGGATTTGAGGGAACAGGGTGACAATTACTCCAATACTTGTTCTGGAAAGTCTGACCCCAGAAAGCTAGGAAAGAATTAATAAATGAGAAAACTTTACCCATTTTTTTTCTCTCCGCTCAAGCAAGGACAAAGGATAAGACACCTGTGAGAAAAAAACAGAAATATTCTGCCAGGTTGGGGGTGGGTGGCAAGGTTTAGCATGTATGCCATAACCTTCCAGTGTTATTTACACAAAACAAAATCAGATAACTATTGTGTCCCCAAGACTCCTCATTGCTTAGGGAAACTAGGATGAATGTGACAATACCTCACTTTGGATTCTGGCATAAATATAAGCCCTACAAGATACATGCAGATCTTTACATTTACGGTTTACACCAGTGTTTCTCCAAGGGTAGTCTGAGGACCCCTGTGGGTCCCCCAAGACCCTCTCAAGGGTCCTTGAAATCAAAATGATTTTCCAGCCTATGTTGAAAAATAATACAATATTAAAATTCCATCAGTCGTGAGAAGAGGTAGTGGCAGTGAATGCATCAATTTTAATCTTTCATACAGTAGATAGTGATAAATATAATCCATACAAACAAAAGGTCTTTTGAGATCCTCCATAATTTTTTAAAGTGGGGAGGGGTCCTGAGAGAAAAAAGTTTCAGAAACACTGTTTTACAGTATCTATAGATTAATTTGGATCCAATTTTAGTTATCTGTAGAATACACACTTTAATTTCAGTAGCTTCTACTCTATCCTAATCATGTTTAAGGCTAATCCTAATCCAAAGAACCTTCAAGCAAACTGGAGTAATTTCTTGGTTTCCAGCCTAAGTTGGGAAGAGTTCCACAATACATATGCCAAAGAGTAAGTCAAAAAATAAAGTTCACATGGAAGTCCATAGAGGAAACTTGAACTATGGAACTCGAAAAGAATATTTTCAACTTAATTTCCAAAATAAGTATTTTAGAAATCAAGTGGATTTTGTTTTTCAGGTTCCATAGCTGCAGCTTCCTGTCGTTGTAATCGTTTAAATTTATATGCCTCCCAACTACCGGCAACTCTGAATGAGAATTGTTTTTCCTTGTTTTTCCTTCCAAGTCATCACTATTCATTACTGCAGACAAAATTACCTGGACTTCCCGCACACATTCCTTTTTTTTTCAGATAAGAATTTTATTAAGTTTCAAGCAAAGATAAAAGCTACAGAAAACCAAAAAAACTACAAAGAAAAAAAAGAGAAAAAACTAAAAAACTGTGGAAACACAAGAGAAAAGTTTTTCAAAGTTACAAAAAGAAGTGACTTCTGACTTTTAACAGCAAGGATATACAAAAATTTCCATAATCCCTTACTCTATATTAAACCAAAATCACATTATTTCTATAAATCATTCCACTGGCACATTGTAAAGATCACTAAATACAGTTCCTCCTTCCCCTTATATTAAAAGGAAAAAGAGAAAGAAAAATATATATAAACCTCCTAATCAACTTCCCCCCTCAAAGATAACATTTATTTAATTATTTCCTTCCTACTACTATTCTATACATTTCTGTCTATTGTATTAAAGATCAAACTAAAAAACATATAGATTGTCTGCCGTTGTACTTGATGATACAACAATTTTAATAATCTTAATCATATTAAACTCCTGGACTTCAGGAAAAACCTGCCAGAGTCTGAAAAAACTGCCACGCTGTCAGTTTTGCCCACTGAGCCTGCGGGCACAGCTGTTCAGCCCGCCATTTCCCAACGGGAAGTCCCACACACATTCCTTGAATTAAGGCACAGTAAAGCCTCCCTAAAAACCCCTCCAAGATACCCCTGCTGCCAGATCACCAGGGTTTGTTTGTTTGTTTGAAAGGCAAATTTTTCAGGAATCCAAATTCTTTTGTTAAATGGACATGTAGAATCTGTAAGTATGTTCATAAATATATGATTGAATTCCTCTGACAAATCTTTTCTTCTTCTTTTCCCCATAAATTGCACTTTTGGCACTTTTCTGCAACTGCAGGATCTTAGTAAATCACAGTGATTAAACTGTCGCTGCAGTGCCCTATGGACACTCTTTTCCCACGCTCCCCCAGAAGCTCTTGGATGCCATCATCCCAAAGCAGTTTTAAATCAGGCTAGCAGCTGCATATATGCCAATAGGCTCTGGTCTGAAACTATAAGGAAAGTCCTGCACACAGACTTTGGTGATTCTGAACATCACGCTCTATGCCAAGCACATCCCAACCTGCTAATGGTTTGGAGGATGTGGATCTGTGGTTAAAAATATGCCTATGTTCTAGTAAGCAATGGAGTCTACTGGGTAGGGACTGAAAAAGAAAAGGACTCTCAAAAAGCTACACAAGAGAGGACAGAAAATGAATGACTACACTTTTGTACAATGTGGTATAGAATTTTTCAACACTGCAGCTTTATCTATTTGCCTATATTGAAAAAAAAAAGTCTAGTCCTTTCTTTGGAAGTAGGGCCAGACAAGGCTTGGCAAATACCACTGAGTGCCTTGGTCAGAGTGTCAAACTAGAACCCCAGCTCAAATGTCCGCACTCTTACAAAACACACACCTGGGGTTAATTGCACTCTCACATCCTAGCTTCTGTCACAGGATTGTTTTGAGGATAAAATGCATTGCGACACATTTGCATCATGTAAGATTTATTTGCATGTTCTTCAAACAAATCATTACAATTTGGAACAGAATGCAACTTATTGTTGCTGTTAAGAGCTTTGGGGATTTTGTAATGCTAGCTTTCATTTCCACATTCATGCACACACACACCCTCAGCAGAAAATCATCATGTTACTGAGAAACAAATAGTGTCACCATGGACCGGTACCTGCAATCAACAGTGGACTGCTGGCGAGTAAAATTTAATCCACAGGAAACCCACAATACCTGGGAAATATTCAGAAAGCCATTGCACACAAATGTGAGGGTTAATACATTCTAGAACCTCTTTCAGTCTGACTTGAAAGACTTACCTGCCTTTGTCCCATATGGGTCCACTCCTCCACTCCAATTAATAAATGACTTGGTTTTGTGTTCCCTCCCTTTCAGAAGTGAGGCAAAGGTTGTGAGAGATAAAGCCTTTTCAGCCATGTTGTTGAAGATTCATCCCAAGGCAGATCCATCTAAATCCATCAAGTGATGTAATAATATACTGGTGCCCCAGGATATAGTTCCAACATGGTATGGTTTTGTTCTGGATTATGCTGTTTGTTATGCTTCAGTTTCCTAAGATACTTTTGTAAGATGTTTTAAGAGTCACTTTGGAGACCAAAATTGTAGCATACAAATAGATACGTAATCTCCCCTGCATTTTGCAACATCTCAGGCACAGACCTGAATAGATAGATACGGCTGTATTTTTTTTTTCCTTACCTCAACATAGATAGGTAGTTGTTCCAATCTCCAGACACTGGCAGAGAAAGGATCAATAGAGGTTGTGTTGTGTCAGACAGTGACTTTTTCTCACTTGTAGTAAAACAACAGCTTATAAACTTGTCCATTGGGAAGAAGCAACTAGGTAAAAGATTGAACAATGGAATAAAGATTGCTAGAATGTTTGCTGCTAAAGAATGCTGACATCACAACATTCTCCATTATAGTGTCAGAAGAAAGTGGAAAACCAACTTTTTCCAAGACTCTTGATGTAAACAGCAAACACCCCAGGGCCATTCATTCTATTGCATGTGTTTTCTTCGAATATGAACATAATAAAACTAACTTCAAACATTTTCAAACAAGATCGGGCAACCTATGACCCTTGATCCCTCTTGTTTGCAGCATGAGTGGGCCCTCCAAAGATTAACTACTTGAAATTAGATGGTGTGGTTTTATTAGCCATAAAATAGGCTTAACAAAACATTCAAAGTGGGTAACTTTTTTAAAAAATACCATTTAGCTTTATTGTAAACCGCCCAGAGTCCCTCTTTTGGGGGAGATGGGCAGTGGCAAAATTGGATAAATAAATAAATAAATAAATAACTTCTAATTCACTCAAATAAAAACACTTTCTAGTCAAAATACATAATTTTGACTAGATTTACTGAGTTTTTAATGTTAGCCACCTTGTCTGTAGGTTGAGTCACGGCAACTGGATTTCTTTCTTTTTGGTAGAAATGTTTCACTGCTTGTCTAAGCAGCTTCTTCAGTCTGGGCAAAGATTGGTGAGGGGACCCCATATATGTCTTCCAGGGTGGCTGCATTGTCCCTAATGCCTGAATGGCTGTTAATTGTGCCATGGAGGTATGGATTGTCTTTGGGATGTCTTACTCCTAGATCCTTTGTTCATCCCCAAGTGGATCGTTAAGAGTGGTCTTCCTGGTGGTCTTAATCTTCCTGGGGACTGATGAAAGAGCAGCATGAAAAATGGTGGACAAGTTGTGTCTGAGGCCTCCACCTCTATTGAGGGAAGGATTTTCCACGTTGGCATGAATGGATTCCTTAACCCCTCTCTCAAACCACCTATCTTCTCTGTCCAAAATTTGAACATTGTTGTCCTCAAATGAGTGTCCTTTTTCTTTTAGATGAAGGTAAACTGCTGGTTCTGGTCCTGTAGTGTTGCTCCTCCTGTGTTGGGCCATCCTCTTGTGTAAAGGCTGTTTGGTTTCTCCAATGTAGAGCTCAGAACACTCCTCACTGCATTGGACTGCATATACTACGTTGCTTCTCTTATGTTTCGGTGTTGAATCTTTAGGGTGTACAAGCCTCTGTCTCAGTGTGTTAGTGGGTTTGAAATATACCAGTATGTGGTGTTTTCCGAATATCGGTTTTATCCTTTCTGACACACCGGCCATGTAAGGAATGACCAGGCCCTTCCGTTGACTCTGGGTCTCAGCCCTGTCTGCCGTTGTTTTAAGTCTAGGGGTAGACTTAGATTTAATGAAGGCCCAATTTGGATACCCACAGGCCTTCAGAGCTGTCCTCAGGTGCTGGTTTTCTTTCTTTTTGGCATCCATGGAGGTGGGGATGGTTTCTGCCCTGTGACGTAATGTCCTGAGGACTCCTAGTTTGTGCTGCAGTGGATGGTGGGAGTCACACATCAGGTATTGGTCTGTGTGGGGGGGTTTCCTGTAAATCTCTATTTCTAGCTTGCCACAGGTCCCAATAAGATTATTGGGAACCCATCAGTGGACTCCACTCTACTGGACAACTTTTGTCCAGTGTCTAAACTTCCTTTTTTAGGGGAGGCTGTGGAGAAATGGTTAGATGAAGTGGATTATCTGAACCCCTTTCATTAAGAATTCAGGCCTGGACATGGGTGTCCTGTTCAGACTAAGCACCAGACAGGTTCTCACAGAATATTCTTTATTAATAACTATTTACAATAAGTAAGTCCTTGATGTGTGAGACTGGGTTAAACAAACCCAGCTGGGCCAACTGGATCTGATTGGAATACAAAGGCTGGAGGCAACAGTTCTCGAACTGGAACAATACTGGAATGATGCTGACGCTAAATCTCTGACTCACTGGATCTGGGATCAGGACTACGAACAACAGGCAGGAATAAACTGAAGAATTGGAGCAGGACTCAAACTCAGAGCAAGGTTAGACTCAGCTGTGGGTTCTAGACTCGGCTGGGTACTCTGAACTGAAGACTCGAAGACAAGGCTTGAAACTGGAGCAAGGCTGGACTCAGCTGGAAGCCCCAGACTAGGCTGAATTCTCTGGACTGGAGACTTGGAGCAAGCCTTGGAACTTGGAACTAGGCTGGACTCAGCTGGAAGGACCGCATGGCCCACGAACCCAGATCCTGAACAAGATAGGTGTGAAACTTCAAAACACACTGGAGTCTGCGAAGCGCAGTCATGTAGAACTGCAGACAAGCAGCGGTGCTGGGAAGCTGAAGCCGACTCACACTGCTGAGGGTATTGTGAAGATTCATGGCTAGAAGCAAGGTGAAGGCTGTTGGGCACAGCTGACTTGGTTTCCTCACTGACAGCAAATGCAGGGTTCGATTTGTCTTCAGAATGGAGCTCAAGCTCTGGTTCCTCTTCAGCCACAGACACTGACTCCGATACCGGTAAGGACTCTTCTCCCGAAGCTGCAGAGTTAGAGGATCGGTTGTCTCCAGCAGCTCGCTGTCTGTGCGGCTGCCTTTCATCCCGATTTTGGGCGCATTTGGAGTGTCCTGCAGCCAATCGAGCTGCCTTCTCCTTCACGTGCTTTTCAGCTCATCTCTGGTGTGCACTGATTGGCGTATTCAAATCCTCCTCCGGATCTTGCCCAATCAGCGTTGTGGACTCTTCCCACTCTGCTGAGTCATGCTGGAGTTTCATTTCTCCAATACCAGCCCAGTAAGTTTCCAATTCTTCCTCTGACTCAGAAAGTGACACTAATTCTGAGTCAGAGGCAAGCTTGCATGGGTTGCACTTTTGGATGATCTCTGGCAGGAACAGAACAAGGGTAGTGAATCTGTCCTTGCTCTTCTTGACCTCTCAGCAACCTTCAATACCATAGACCATGGTATCCTTCTGGATCAGCTCTGGGGGTTGGGAGTGGGCAGCACAGTATCGTACTAGTTCGCTTCCTTTCTGCAGGGCCGGTACCAGTTGGTGTTAATTGGGAGTGTGAGATCCTGCCCTCTACTCCTACTATGTGGGGTTCTGTAGGGTTCAGTACTCTCTCCACTCCTATTTAACATCTATGTGAAGCTGCTGGGTGAGATCATTCGTCACCATGGGATGAGATATCTCTGACAAACTAAGCAATGCTGTTGATGTCTTGTCCCAGTGCCTGGATGGGTAAAAACAGGCTTCAGCTGAACCCTGACAAGACTTAGTGGCTCTGGGTTTTTGGGCCTTCTGGATCTGGGACTTTACCATCTTTTGTATCAGATGGGGTGACTTTGCCCTAGACAGACCCAGTGCACAATCTGGAGGGCCTTCTAGATTCACAACTCCTGCTCCAGGAGCAGATAGCAGTCATGGCTAGGAGACCCTTTGCACAACTCCATGTTGTACACCAGTTGTGCCCCTTCCTGAACCATGAGGTTCTACTCACTATTACTCATGCCCTGGTCACCTCCAGGATGGATTACTGTAATGGGGCTGCCCTTGAAGAGTATCCAGAAGCTTCAACTGGAGCAGAATGCAGCTGTGTGGACAGTTATGTGCACCCCTAGGGTGGTGCACGTTACACCTCTGTTCTGCGAACCACATTGGCTGCCAGTTCCCTTCCACATACAATTCAAGGTGCTGGTTTTGACCTTTAAAGACCTTTTAACCAGGTTATCTGAGGGACTGCCTCCTCCCAATCACATCTACCTGTCCCATCATGTTGAGCAGGAGGGGCTTACTGTGGGTCCCATCTACTAAGGAGCTCCATCTGACAAGACCCAGATGGCATGCATTTTCTGCTGTGGCTCCCACCCTCTGGGACATCATTCCTCCTGAGGTGAGGTTGGCCCCATCCCTGTTTGCCTCCCAGAAAGCCCATAAAATGTGGTTTTTCCATCAAACTTGGGGAACCCATGATGAGCCTGCAAAGTGGCTGTGTGATGTCAAGTGACTGTTGTTCTCCCACAATCCTGGGTTTTTATGTTTTCTTTTATGGTTTTTATTGTCATTGTGTTTTGTATGCCACCCAAAGTCACATTTTGAGATAGGTGGCTGTATAAATCTGATAGATAAATAAATAAACTGACTCCTTGATAGCAGCCTTTTTTTAAAGCATAAAATGGTTTATTTAGTGCTGTAATTTAGCCCTATGAAAATGAACATGGAATTAGAAGCTAAAATACGACACTTGTACACTTCATAAGGTAGTATAGTAATAGAATATTTCTTCCCCAGCAGCAGGTACAGCCCCACTTTATTGAAATTCTGTAAGGAAATTAGATCTGTTTTATTCCACCATGCCTTCAGTCACAGCTGTTTGATCACAGCTGCCTCCTTAAGTTTTGATTTTGACTGAAGCTTTTATCATTTTTTTTTCTTTGTTTTGATGTTCTATGCTGTTGAGAGTCCTTCAGGAATGGGGTAGCTAATAAGCACTGCTAAATAAAGAAACAGTCAGCCAGCCAGTGGCAGAACTCATAGGAGAAGGTGAAGGGTAAAATGGGTAAAGCGAGCTTTTAAAACTCCGAGGGACTGTTTATTTGCACACATCCTTTCCCCACCTCTCACTTTCTTCTCGCTGCATCTACCATGTCAGTGTAATTTTTTTTCTCCATTTTCTCTTTTGTCCGCTGAAGTGAGCTCCAGGAATCAGCATCTCTGTCTCTATGTATGTGTGTGTGTGTGTGTGCGTGTGTATGTGTACGTACAGTGCATCTGACGCTAAGTTGTACTTCAAGTGGGATCCCATCCTTATGTATGATTATTTTGCCCTTAAAAACTCAGTTGTAGCAGGAGATAGAATGTAGGCAACTACAGAACATCTGGATGTTGGATATGGAGTTTATTTAGCAGGCCTTTGACTCTAGAAGCACAATTCCCTCAAGCAAAATGTGAGAATAGTAAACTGTCCTTTACTATTATACATATTTTGAGTATCCTCTATCTTTTCAACAATTTTTTTCAATGCCTTAAGAACTTAATCCAATCATTTTGGATTGATTGAACAATCAGATTGAACATTCTGAGGCTTAAATTAGGCATTAAAATTGGGCTAGGGGACAGCCCCAGTTCCTCCACCAGTAAGGTACAAAATCTGATTTTAAGCTTAAATCTGTTCTAACAGAAATAAAACTGCAGGAAATTTTATGGACATTATGCATGATTATTGCCTACAAAAACTAAGAGCATGTGGAGAGAGGGTGGCCCATGAAAATTATATTTCCCATTCTTCCATGTGGCTTACCTGCAGCACACACATTTACTGTATTGTCGTGGCAATATAAAAGGCAGATCTGTGGGACTTGATGCCTAGTTAAATTAAACTTCTGAATCTGGTGTTACATTTTACAATGTGTTTCATCATCATCATCATCATCATCAAGTTTATTACAGCCCTAAGGCCAGACACAATAAAACTATACAATAGCAACAATCTTACATTAATACATACATACATACATACATACAAAAGCAATTAATATACCACAATCCAAAATTAATTAAGAATGAAAATACTAAAATGAATTGAAATAAAATACTATGTTAAGAAATTCAAAATCTAAGTGATGGTGTGGCATATTGTACAGATGGTAGCACAAAACTGGGCAACCTGGGAGGATATTTTTGGGTCCTTGTCCAAAAGAAGTAACATTAGATAGAAGTCACTCTCCCTGCCTGGAAATTTCTTCAGTAATGGATATATAAGGATCTGTCTAGAATCCTTATATAGGGAACAATATAACAACATATAGCTTAGGGTTTCTACTGAGCCGTCACCACATGGACATAGCTGAAGGTACATAGGAGTACCCTTGAAATGTCCAAAAAGGACTGCTGAGGGCAGTGCGTCCAGCCTGGCTAAAGTGAAAGCTTTACAAAATTTCAAAATTGTGATAGATGATAGATAAGAAGCTGGAACAAACCTTCTGGAAGAAAATGACAGATATTGGGGTGTAGCACCTTACTTAAATTTGTTTGGAGATCTACAACCCACATTCATTGTTTCATGGTGGTTCTAGCATTATCAAATCCTAATGAGCACAGACTTTCCATAGAGAAGCCCAACAATTTAATTTTGTCTAAGGCTTTTTTTTAGCCAAGATGACTTAAAATGGTCTCTAAATATTAATGGGGCTAAACCTATAGGCAACATAATTAACTTTAGCCAGAAGGTAAGAAGAAGGAACTATGCTCTGGCATCCAATGAAACTATACCTATTTCTACCCGTAGGATGGCGTTTTTGATACTTTTTGGTATCATTAATATGGCTCTAATAAACTTATTCTGGATGGTTTCAATAGAATTGAGCTTAGCAAGGGAGCAGATTTGAGAACCATAGAGAAGCTGAGGAACTACCTTAGCTTGAAAGACCTTGCAAGCTGCAGGAATATAATGGGCTCCTTTGGAATGACAGAATCTTGTAATAGCTGATGCGGTATGCTGTGCAACACTTGTCCAGTACAGAAAATGAGCATTCCAGGATAAGGAAGCATGGAACTGCACTCCAAGGTGTTTATTTGCCATTTGTGAACCTTATAGTGGTGTCGGGCAAAAACTAAAACTTTAGTTTTCTCATAATTTATTAAAAGTTTTTGATCTGTGCAAAATAAAGCTAGTGCCCTAAGTGCTTTTCTCATTCCCACTTGTGAGGTAGACATAATGACTACATCACCAGCATACAATTTATTTTATTAATTTTATTTATTAATCAAATTTATCACTGCCCATCTCCCCCCAAGGAGGGACTCTGGGCGGTTAATAATGCTGGAATGGCACAATCAGCCAAAATAGGTGGATGATGGGCTGGAACAGCAAGCACTTGAATTATTGGATTTAGATACAAATTGAAAAGTAATGGAGCTAATATGCAGCCATGTCTTACACCTCTATAAGTTGGGACAGCTTTAGATAAATGTCCCAAGGGGTTCATCTAATTTTCAGGGAGGTATTTGAATAAAGTGACTGAATAAGAGCTAGCAGCCTTTTATCGATCGTGGAATGTCTCAGAATATCCCACAATCTCTCCCTTGGTATTAGATCGAAAGCCGACTTAAAATCAACAAAGGTTGCAAAAAGGGAACCACGAGAGGGGGTAGAATATTTTTCTGCCAGATGGCAAAAGACCAAACAATGGTCTAGCGTTGAACGTTCCTCTCTAAATCCGGCCTGTTCTTCAGCAATATTATTATTATTTTGTACCCAGTCCACTAACTTTGAATATAAAAATCCGGCATAAAGTTTATTTATTGTGTTTAATAAACTGATAGGCCTATAATTTGTAGGGTTGAATCTATTTCCTTTATTTTTGTATATTGGTACAACAATGGCCTGATTCCAGTCAGATGGAAATTGTCCTGTATTATTAATGTGTGTGAACAAGGTGGCCAAAACTGGGACCCACCAGTCTTTATTTTCCCTTATTAATTCTGGGGGAATAAAATCACCTCCAGATGCTTTACCTGGTTTTAACTGGACAAAGATCTTTAACCTCATCTAGGGATACTGATGGCCAATCTGGGAGGTCGTTGCAGGAAGGAGTCACATCTGCAATTACAGCAGATTCCCTTTTAAAGATGTTCTTCAAATGATCCTCACATTTATCTGCAGATATTTATGTAATAGGGCCAAACCGTCTATCTGTAAGCGCCTGATTTATTAAATGACAGAACCAAGTGGAATTCTTGAGCTTCGCTGCTAAGATTAAATTACTCCAATTCTCTCTTACAGCCTGTCGTTTTTTTATCTTTAGGAGATCTTTTTTTTTTAATCTTAAGTAATGTTAAGGCATTTATAGAATTTTCCTGGCGAAAGGTAGTTATTGCATTTAAGAGAGCCTTTTTAGCTTTGATGCAGTCATTATCATGCCAAGATTTAGATCTTTTATGTGCATAAACACAATTTGCTGTTGTGAATCTTGTCAGGGGGCTTGAAGATTAACAATAATTGATTGATACAGTGATATTACTTGTTCAGATGAGTCAGATGAGCAAATTTGAAGCAGGTGTTTCAGATCTTCCACAAACCTGAACTTCAGCTTTTCAGCACTACTTAGAAAATGACCAAATCCATGAAGAAACATTAGATTTTTATGCTTGCTAAGAAAGAAAAAAAATGGAAAGCAAAGAAATTAACAGTGCATGTTAAACAGAAATGGCAGGCTGGTTGCCCTCTACAGATGTCTCAAAGCTAAATACCTACTCCAGGAATAACCTTAAATAACGTTATCCAACATTGCATTTGATTTGGAGTTTCCTTTAATGCAAGATCAGTTTTCATCTTGAAGTTTGTAAAGCTTTTGCTTCCACTAGGGAGAAATACAAGAATTTAATGCTCTCAAAATAATGTTCATGATCATAGAATCTTTTTAATTGATAGTCAGAAAGGAAACGCTCTGATGTGATTATACCTACAAATGCATAGTGAGCCTCAGTCTGCCTCTGGACACCTTCCTATCTATTCTGCTTCACCTTTCTCTGCTGTAAAAGGAAGAGGAGGAACCCTCAACATTTTATACACCACAAAGTTTGCCCTCACTACATCTGTATGACCCATCTGGGTGAATGCTGGGGGACCTTCACATAAATAAAACGTTTATTTTTTAAAGAAATGCTTTTATTGGAGATTACGTGTACAGATAAAACCAATGCAAACTATAAAAAATAAAACAGGTAAAAAATAAAAAATAAAAAGTGCAGAGAAGAAGAAAAATTAAAGAGAAAGAAAGAAAAAAGTAACTTTCCCCTTCATCCCAGCATGTATAAGCAACTTTAACAACTTATCACCGTCTCTTGAAATTCAACAAACAATCTCTTCATCCCTTATCCTGCCTCATTCTCTATAAATAAATATTTAAAACCTTATCATCCATCCTAATCAGCCAAAGTCCATTAAGGATTACCAGAAATAACAACCTGTCTATTATAAACTTGATCTAATAAACCCACTTGAATTCCTTCCTTTTACATTTATATCTCATTTTCTATCATTAAACAAATCCCCCAAACCTCATCATTCAAATCTAGTCAGTAAAAATCTAATAAAAGTTACCAGATATAACAACATAACCATTTTAACCTTAATCAGATAAATTTAAAATCCAGCAAATGTGAACTCTTTCCCATAAAACTCTTATCTATAAACAAAACCTTAAAACACAGTCATCCAGTCCTGGTGAAAGAAAATCCTAAAATTTCCAGACATAACAATGTATCTATTTTAATCTTGGTCAAATAAACCAAGTTTATGTTCCTTCCCCTTGCTCCCAACATTCTTAATCTTTAGTCCCTTCAAATAATGTCCAAAACTTAGTTTCTTTTTGTTTTCTCTTTGCCTCTTCTCACAAAATCACTGATAAGCTTTACAAATCCTTTTTGTAAATCCAATATAAAAATGTTATCCAAGTCATTCTTCTGGCCTATTATTTGTATGTCCTTTTTAGTTATTAGAACATCAGCCGGTTTCATCTGTATATTCAATATTTCACCTTTTTCTATATCCTTCTTGCAGCTTGTCATTTTTAAGTCAACATTTAAATCAATTTCAGTCTTGTTCAGTAAAACTTGTTCCCCTTCCATAGCATGGTCTAGTCTATCAATAATGACAGAGATCTTTAAAACTAATTTCCGAGTCCACTGTTCACAAAGATCTCTCAATACATCCAGTGTTTTATTTCCTTCTGGTGCCCTCTAGTGTCCAATCTTCAAAGAACAAACAACATCTTCATCTTACCATGTTGTTTTTCCTCCGAATGCAAGAACATGAATAGTTTCCCATGGGAAAGATTCTTATAAACAATTTCCAAATTTTATTAAATCCATCTAGACCCTTAGTCCTTTTATAACTTTATAAAAACAACACTCTAATCACCCTTTTGCTGTTAATTCTAGGGGAAAAAACTATAAATCCTTAAACACATACTTAAAACTTCTTTTGTAGTGGCTTGAAAAAAACCCAGTGAAGTCCATAAAAATTTGTCATTCCGGAGGTTCTCAATATTAAAAAGCAATAAAAAGTTAATTCCAAAATGACTAATAAATGAGGTTCAGCCAAACTTTGAGTCCTTAAAGGCTACAAGTATGAGCTTAGATGTAATCTTGACTCCCAGCCACTCAACTCACAAGCCAACTGTAAAAACTTCCATTCCTGCAGTTTACTCACAAAGAGCAGCTGTCCAGAGTGCATGTGGGCTATCTCACGATCTCTCCTTTCTCCAGAGAAATTTCGCCAGTCCAGATCCTACATCTGGCCGTGGATTTCAGCCATGACGTTGTCCCCCTTTTTTCAGGGACATCTTCAGTTTGCCATGTCCTCATTGGAAGTCTGTATAAATAAGTTTCAGATGAATGGAGCATCCAGCTGAATTTGCTTAAGTGTCCCTTTACCAATGTCACACCAAATGCCAAGACCTCATGGAAGTATGATAGTCAGGATGGGCACTCTCTTTCTTCTATACATTTATCTTTCATATATCAGATATTCCCTCAAGTCAAGCTTGACTCCTGATGACTTAATGGGTACATCCGTGTCATTTTCATGGAATGGTATTGCTGTTGCTTTCTTGCAGGATATTTTCTAACTTCCCACCCTAACCTAAAATTGTGGGACTTCCTGGTGATCTCCCATCCAAATACTAACCAGGTTTGAAAGGATAAATGTCTGAAATGAACCAAAAATGTGAAGATCTTTCTAAGGCAGTGATATTATAGGATATATTTATTTACTCTGCCATGGATTTCTCTGTGCTAGCTTCAGAGGCATGTAAATAGGTATGCAGGATGGAACTTGTTTTATTTCCTGCCACTGTTTTAATGTTCTTTTTACTTCTGTGTTATTTTTTTTGTCAAGTTGTCTTACCTATTAATGTAGGTGCTGTTTTCTGTGTTAATTTACCATGTTTAAATATTTTAAAGTGTTACTATGAACATGGCATAGTGTTCATTGAACCTGAAAGATGGTTTTAAAAAACCAAGTAATAATAAAATAATAACTATAGTAACTATAGTAACTATATTTTTCTTTTAAAGACAATAATTTATCAATAATATTTAAAACTCAGTGTGCAGATGGACCTGATTCCAATCACTATAAATTACCTGCCATTGCTCAAACATTTATTATCTAAAGCCACAGTTGGATAGGCTGTTTATATTTTTTTTCTTACGTACATGCACATGCACAGGAAACATAGGAAACACAAACCCTTACAGAAATTAGTTGAAAATCAAAGCAACAGGATGGAACTAAGCCTCAACTAATGGAAGCCCTGTTCATTTCAACAGCATTTGTTGCAGGGCTCTATTAAGAGACCATATCTTTAATTTTGTGAATTTTACAGGCACTATTGTTTATTGTGGGCTTCCTGCCCTGGGGGATTTCAATGTCCACAGAGATTGTCCAGTCAGAAATGGTTTAGGATTTTATGTTCCCATTACAGGAAAACAACAGCTTGATTTTTAAAGAATTTTTTTAAAAATGTAAAGGACCTACAAGATATTCCTGATCTGCCATAGAAAAGCATTCTGCCAAAATCTATAGAAAGAAACAGGAGAAGCTTTCCAATTTACTGTTACAAATCAGAATAGATTCTACATAAAATTAATATTTTCATGGACAGCCTAGAAAAGCCAAGGACATAGGTTCCTATAGAGAATGAGAAATTTAAAACAAACAAACAAACAGGAGACTTAAACACACACACAACGAAGAGAAATTAAACCTAGCGCAACTGCCCGACTAGACTTTTCCTATACTTAAAGGAGTAGCAATTTTCTGAAACAGATGCCTCTGCTTCAAATTACCTAGACTTTTCTCTTAAATTTCTGGAGATTCCAGCCATTTATCAGAGACTATTTGGGAGACCTGTTTCAATCTCAGTCCAGCCACTTCTACTTTTGTCTTTTAAAAGACCAATTCTTTTTCTTTCTCCAGCAAAGGGAGGGACTGGGGTAATCCCATTAGTCTATGTGACAGAAAGCATCTCTCCCTCATGAAGATGTGGACTGGACATGTCTAAGTGGCAGCCTGCACACTCCCAATGAACACTCAGACATTGATATGTGATGTCCCATAGGGTTCCACATTGTCCTCTACACTGTTCAATGGCTACGTATAACAATGGGGACAGCAGTAGCTTTATTGTACCTAATCATCAAATTTAAGGAAGCTGCTCAGAATCATACAAACTGGGCAGACTGTAATTTTTAGGAAATAAATACTTGAAGGAAGTAATTAGTATCCCTAACAGTGCCGAATCATGATGGGCTGGATAAGGAAGAAAAAGTTAAAATTAATTCCAGACAACATGGAGGTGCTGTTTGTAAACAGGAAACTCAACTCAGACAAGAGGTGCCTCTCAGTTGGTGTTGATTCAGGCTTTCCCCCTGAAGCAGCAGATTCATGACCAGATTCATGACCTGGAAATGCTCCTTGATCCTCAGTTGTCACTGGATTTGCCTATGGCAACTGTGTCTAATATGCCATCTGTGACACTTCCTGGGACAGTCAGATTTGTGATGGTAATCAATGCCTTGGTTATATTCTCTCTTCAATACAGCAGTGTACTCTATGTGGAACTACTCTTGAAAGACATCCAGAGGTTGCAAAACTCAGCAGCTCATCTTCTAACTGGTACAAAGTACAAGGATCATAGCAAGCCTCTGTTGAAAGATCTGCACTCTTCATCAGTTGCTTACAGGACACGATTTAAAGTGTTGGTAGGCAGCAGCATGTAGTTGACTTCCACTGATCTAAAAAAAGTAAGCAAAGTTGGCCTAGTTGGCAGGGGAACCATCTGGAAAGTGAAGTCAAGAAAACATTCCAGAAGAAGGTGATGGCTTCTCTTCTGTATCATGCCAAGAAAGCTGTAGAGAATAGAGTAGACTTGAAGGCAAGTTCAATTTTTGCAGAATTCTTAAGTCCTAATTGGTCAGAGCCTGATTATTTGAGGGGCTGTCTCTCCCATTACGAACTTGTCTGGCTGTTAAGATCTGCAGGAGAGACTGTTTTGAAGATCTCCCCACTGCTGAATTCTTGATATTCCCTGAGCTTGCTTTTCTTCTTGCAGACATTTCATTGCCAGGCTAGGTAACTTCAGTTCATGGGGGAGTAAAGTTTGCTGCCTGTGTGTGTGTGTGTGTACTGAGTGTGTATATGTGTATGTATGTAGATACACACACACACACACACACACACACATGGTAGCTTGACCTACTTTGATTGGGGTATTGTTTTTCCCTTGATTGTTCCTGCTTATGTGGGTGTTGATTAATAGGCATGTGATATGGATGTGCTTAGGGCTGTCTGCCCCTTTCTTTGACCTTTGGATACTTTGTTTTTGAACGTTTATGGATGGAGCTTATCTCAATGTGTCTGTTAATTCTGCTTTGTCAGAGAGCCACATCCCCTACTGTCAGAAGCTCCTGGGGTACACACTCTCCTTTAGCCTTTCCTATTCCACATAGGAAGGCTAAGGACAAAGCTGGCATGCTGGGGATGCTAAGTGTGGAGGTAACCAATGCAACCTTTATACCCCTCCACTAATGCACTTTAATGATGACTAAAGGGAGGTTTTATATCCCTAATCAATCAATCTCTTTCTCTCTTATCTGTAGACCATATCAGTTTCAACAACTAAGAGGCTGCATAATAGTGCCACCTCCTGGAAGGAAATAATAGATGTTACAGAACATGTCCTATTTCCTAAGCACTTAAAGGAACTTTCCTTCTTCCCTCCCTCTCTCTCACGCTCTCTCTCTCTCTCACACACACACACATACACACAATAGCTGAATTGCCTGCAGAACACAAAACAAATGTCTTTTGCCTATTTTGTTTCATAATGGAAAGCAGAAGAAAAACAACCCTTGGAGCTACCTAGAAAAGGTATTAATACTATTTGCTGCTCTAACATCAGTATAAAATCTTCCTTCTATTTCTGGGTGTTAATATAAATCCAGACTGTTAAATGACCAAGACAGAGCCCCTGCCTCAGCTGCTGGATAGAATCTAGTTTGTCCTGCTTGTCATCTTGGCTCTTTGCAAAGCCTCAACATTTTGATTTCTTTTAACCTTTTTTTCCCCCAAACAGCAAGCAAAGACTGATGCTAGAGAATAGGCAGTGCTGCTGCTTAAAGGGAAAACATTTTCTATCAGCCTCATTCTATAAATGCTGAATTTAGATTATGTTCACAGCATGAACTGGTATCAGTGCAAATAACAGTGTGCTTGTTATGGAAATGTCCATAGTCAAATGAAGCTCCGCACCAGCCTTACCCAACCTTGGGCAACCTTCCAGAGAGTCCTGCTGGCAAGGGGCTACAAAAGCCTCTTACCAGCAGGTGTTCGGGTGACACAAACCATTTGCAGAAAGGACTCCATTTCTCTAATCACGTAACATCTGTTCTTCTCTCAATCATGCTGGCTCATTACGTGCTTAATCCAAACACTGGTTTCACCTTTTAATGAAAATCAGCCCATCAACATGTGTAGATTTCGGGTTCTGGAACTCCACAATCAGCAGAATCATGGTTAAAAATTATGGGGACTGGCAGTCAAATAACTGGATAGGATCAGTTGAAAAAACTGCCTTAAAGGCCTAGGGACCTAGATTCTTGATTGACTCAATGCACTAATCTGCCTATACATCTTCTGTCTCCAGGGGAGGCCCTGTTGCGTATCTAACCACCATCTGAAGTGCAATTGGTAGAAATGAGCACAGGGCCTTCTCTGCAGTGGTGCTCAGGGTCTCACCTGTACCTCTGTAGGTAGCATATAAACTCTGCTCCCTTATTCAGGCAATTTTATATACAGGGCTACTCAGCTCATTAGTTCAACTTGCTATGTTTCAGTGCTGTCCTTGGTGCTGTTTTTGGCTCCATTTTAATCACTTATTTTAAAAAAAATAAAACATGGCTTTCTTTAGCTGTGTTACTTGACACACTGAAGAGCCAAAAAGAGGACAAGCACACGTGGACATATGAATAATTCAGACTTTATGAAAGGCAGCAGTTGATGCTGTTCTGGAGGCAGGATAGGGGTAGCCTCCATGGCAAATAAATTGTGTGTTGACCATTCCCACCAGCAACCAAGCACTGGGGCTGTCAGGCATAAATGCGGTTTGCTCGATGACCTTTTAATCGCTACATGGCAGGTCTTGACATGATCCGGCCCCAAGGAGCTGGAAGCCGGAGTATCACAAGTAACGCGGGGTGACAAGGAACGTGAATGCCAGCGGAGGGAGAGTAACACATTTTTCACTAAGCTGAGCCTCAAAGAATTAAAAAGTAGATGGAAGCAGTAGCAGCAAGACAGCTGGACACTTTCTAATTAGCAATGGCACTTGAACAGGAATGTTTCAGGCCAGATTTTATTTAGCCCCTTTTAGAGCCTGCTGGATTTGGGAACTGGTTGGAAGGGAGTGAATACTTGCCGCAGAATGTGTGTTAAAGCTGTTTCAGAGGCAAAGCCCTTCTGGCTCTTCAAATGGTTGCATGAAGGGCACTGGGCAGCAGCGACCCCAACTCGTCCAGAAATGAGACCCTTGGAGAAAGGGGGAAAGCAGGACGCTCTCTTCCTTTTCTCAGGGATCCCCAAGAAAGCTTGCTTCCCCAATGCCATGAGAAGCAGGAGAATGGCAATCAGGTATCTGCAGCCAGCCTGCCGGACCCATCAACTTTCCTGCTATTAACAGGAACGGGGTGCAAGTTGCACATCCTACTCTCACTCCTTCAGTTTGGCTCTATATGCAGTCGAACAGAGCAATCCAGCAGGTTTCAGGAAACCCCAAGGTAGAAGCAAATCACCATCTAAATGGGGAGAAGCCCAAACTAACCTAAAGAAAACACTGCATGCTTGCTGGCCCCAGAAAGAAGCGAGGGCTGGAAAACAGAGAAGGGGATAGAACGGCATGGCTTAATGAAGAGATTGTCTGGTTCTTCTAGAAAAAGTGAAACCTGCATTTTGTTTCAGCTTCCATTTGGGGGGCCTGTAGAGGAGGTGAGAGAAAATTAGGAGTGTCGGTCTCTTTCATGCATACAGTAAGAATTAAAATAAATCTGAATAAAGAAGCATATAAATAGAAGAGTGATGGGGACAGAGGGAAGAAAAACTATGAACGTAGCACTGTAACATTAGGCACTGTCTACAGATAGCCAGAGACATACTATATCCCAGTGGACACTTGGTAGCGCACACAACCTGATCCTTCTCCTTTCTTTCAAGTATTTTCTTCCCGGGGAGAAGTGGGCATGCAGCACTGTTTTTACTGCAATTCTCTTGGTTAGTTTCCACATTTGTACTGCACGCCCTCTGAGCCGACAGGAGAATCTGGGCCAAAGGCTCTCTCATTTCTGCCAGCTCACAAGCCACCAGGCATAGTTAGCCTTCTGCCCTGGCTGTTGTTTATTATTTTATTTATCTTTTTAAAGATTTGTATGGTTGCCCATCCCAGAGTAAAACTCTGGGTAGCTCTCAACAAATTTGCCCTTTGCCCTCCATGCAAATTTTGGGTCTTCTGCAGGAAAACTAGGCATCAACAGACAGTGCAATTGCAAAGCTAGAACGGCTCATTTTCTTATTGGCACATGATCAGTAAGAGAGATGCTAGGCAGCTGCTTGGCTAGCCACAAAGGCTGGTTGAAGGGCAGAGAAGCAGGGAAAAAAGAAAAATAGAAGGTGCCAGTCTACTTTCATTTTTGTTTCAGTTTCAAACATGCCACCTACATACGTTTTTGAGGACAGAAGGCCAGTAGCAATGAAACAGGTTTGATTTCCTAAACATGCACCCACTCCCATTAGATATTATAGAAAGGATTCATTACAATCCTTTGCCATTCTTTACTGTTCTCAATTCCCAAGTACTTAACACAGTACATTTGGCTCTGTCCTCTATTTTCTTTTTTATAGTAATTTTATTAAGGATTATAATTACAACATAAAAACTAATAAACTGAAAAAATAGAAAAGGAATAAAAGAAGCAAAAAAGGGAAAAAGGGAAAAATAGAAATAGAAAAGAAAAAATAAAAATATAGTGAAGACAAGACAGAGAAGTGACTTCTCCCTTCATCACAACAAGCATAAACAATATTAGTAACTTATCACCTTCTCTTAAAATACAACAAAGGATCTCTTCTTCCCATACCCCATCTCTTATCTATAAACAAATCTTAAAACCTTGTCATTTCAGTCCTGATCAGCAAAAGTCCATTAAGGGTCACCAGAAATAACATCATATCTATTTTAATTTTGATCAAATAAACCAACTTTATATTCCTTCCTTTTACTTCTAACAACCTTAATCTTTAGTCCCTTCAAATAATGTCATAGAACTTGATTTCAGTTTTTTTTTTGTCCTGTCTCACAATATTCTTCAAAACTTTAAAAGCCTCTTTTATAAATCCAATATAGGAAAATTATCCAGGTCACTCTGTTGGTTTGCTGTTTGTATATCCCTTTTAATTATTAAGACATCAAGCGGTTTCTTTTGTATGTCCACTGTAACATCTTTTTCCATATCAGTTTCAATCTTGTCAACAGAACTTGTTCCTCTTCCATAACATCATTTAGACACAGTTTATCTATAGAGGCAGACACTATTAAAATTAACTTCTGGGTCCATTGTTCAAAACTATCCTTCAATACAGTATGTCCAATGTTAAAATAGTTTGCTTCATTCTGTGTAAGTCGAGTCTGTGTTCTCTTTTAATTGTAATCTTTAGTTCCCTCTAGTGTCCTCTAATGTCCAATTTTTAAAACCTTTTTTTTTAAATTCAAAACAAAAACATTTTCCCACAGGAAGGTTTCTGTATAATTCCAAAATCTTATTTCAAATTTGTTTGGACCCTTACTCTGCAGCTTTCTAAAATCAAAGTTTTAATCACCCTTTTGCTTTTTATTCCAAAAACATTTTTTGAAAGTTTTAAAACTTGTAGTTAAAATTTATTTTGCTAAGGATTGATGGAAACTCACCCAGTGTTGTCAAACTTGTTAGTCCAAAGATTCCTAAAACCTGAGAAGCAGCTAATAAGCAATTTCTGAAAGTGATTAAAAAAGGAAGTATGTGAACTTAGTGTCCTTTCAAAGGCACATGGTTTGAGCAAGATGACTATTCCCTCATCTCCCAGAGCTCTAAACCCACTGGAGACCACTGTCTTGCAGTCTCCTCGCGAGAAGCAACTGTCTGGAGCACTTGTGGGCAATCTCAAGCCCTCTCCTTGTCCAGAGAGGGACTACTGAAGAGGCAATCGATTTGTTTTTTGGAGCCGTCTTCAGTTTGCCATTTGCTTCCTGGAAGTCTGTGGGAAACATTTTCTACTTTTGTCCCCTTTCATAAAAGAAGGGCTAGCTTTGAAGAATTCGTTGCCTGTGTTCTGCCTCAATGAAAGCTAGTAGTTATCAAGTAATTTAGGAAAATGTTTTCTATTCCAATTTCCCCCCCACCCATAGCACTTTTAAAAGAACTCCTATCTTAAAAACCTGGAGATAATTCTGTCTTTTCCCCAAAAAAACATTTTCTCTTTTGAAGTAAACTCAATACAGTCGCATTTGACTTCTAAGACAACAGACCAAGTCATGATCGTATTCCTTTTTGGCAACAATTTTACAGAAAAAGAATAAATAGTAATAAACAGAAGAAGTTAAAGAGGTAAGAGAAAGAAAAAAGAAGTCTTAACTAGCCCAACACAATTTGCTGTACCTCTCCATGCCTCTCTATCCTTGCAAACCTTTGGACATCCTTGCATTATGTCCACAAAGTGCTTCATACCATGACTTTTGTTCTTTGAACTTCTCGCCTTTCTTTTTCAGGTTCTCATCAACTCCATCGCATGACAACTTTGTTCTCCCTTACATACTGGTTTTGTGATTCAGTCTTCATTCATTCTGTCTATATGATCAAACCACCGTAACTGGTTACTTGCTACCGGATTCAATCCGCATTAATTCAGGACCCATTCATTCTTGACCCTCTTTCTTATTCATTATGCACAGAGAACCCCATTCTGATGTGTTCAACTTACCCAACATACCCATCCATGACATACCCAACTCTCACTTCCATATAACAAACCAATCAGTAGCACACTCATAGATTGCTATTTTTGCCTCTTTCAATTCCTAAAGTCGCTCTTTGAGTGAAATGGGCAGTGACGAAATTCAAAATATAAATAAATATAAATAAAACTGAAAGATTAATTCCTTACAACCTACAATAAACCTTTCTATAAGCATTTGCACATCTTAAGATTGCTCCATCCATCTTCCCATCTTTAATAAACATTCTGCCAAGATTTACGAATTCATTCATTTGCTCAAGTTCGTGAGTAACTTGCTATCATTCACTCAATTTTCCAGTGGATTTTTAAAACCTTTAAATACATCAGAAATAGGAAACCAGCTAAGAAACCTGCTGGGCTGTTTAATGACTTTAAATGATTTCTAGAGGAGGATGAGGAAATCAGTTTATCCACATTGTAAAAACTGTAGGGAAAATACCAGCATTTGAACCATCATGTTCAGGGACGCTTTGGCATTGAAGCAAATAATGGTGACAACAGGTGAAGTACAAGGCTTAACTGAAAACAAACTAATCACTAGGTCCAGGTAGCCCCCAGCCAAAAATTCTTAAAGAATAGAGAAACTGTTCATCTTCTAATAAAAATATACAGAACATTCCAAAGATCACCCTCCATACTATAGGAGTGACAGATAGCCAGTGCACTTAGAATTATTGAGAATAGGGCAAAACCTCATACTTTTAGTGAGACATCAAGGGCAGCCTTAGACCCTACCTCATTAATACCGTAATCTGAAAGACTCTTTTTGTATGAACCTATCCAGACATTAAAAGTCACAAAAGCCCTCTTACAGGCCATGTCTACAAATGCTTATTAAATCCTTTGGAGAAAGATGTTTCCTGAGTCACTCCTAAGCTACAGAACACAGTCCCAAGACAGTTATTTAGCCCTTGCTCTTTCTGTTCTCAGGGTAACAGTCAAGAGCATCCTCTTTTACTTGGTCTTTTGAGTTAGGCTTATAATTTTATTGTTTTTGTTTTACTCATTCATATTTCATTTTAGATCATTCTATTTTTACCCATTTTGAGTACCCTGCAAGTAGAAAGGAGGGTATAAACTGAAATAATAAACGGGTCCCTTTATTTCTCAACTTGTAAATATGCCTTCCTTAGTGCCCTCCAGATGCAGAAAGTACTGCAAACTGGAGAAAGCCAAATGGATGTTTTCTCTGCTTGATACTTTGAATAGTCATATAATGTTTTGGGAAAGTTAAATCAAACTTTAAAAGATTCTTGTAAAAGGTTCATACTGTATAATGGGGCAGGGACATGGGCGATGTCTTCCTTATCATTTGTCTTCTTCAGCATGAGAACTTTTCCTTTACAAAGCCTAGAACTGGCTAACTGTAGGACTGTGATAGCAGTAACTCAGACTGAAGGTAGTTAACAAGGGAACTAGATGAAATACTAGTTCTGGCAAGGGATTTCATGATTCTGGAGTCTTCCCAAGCTTACACTCACCAGTATTTTCTCCCAATGTTCCTGGCCATTTCACCATGTTAATTAAGGCTAATGAAGATAGCCCCAACATATGGTGGTCATCAAACTGGAAAAGGCTGGTACAATGTGTAAGAAGGAAAACAAGGCACCTACTTCACTGCAATGAAGTCTGACTGGACAGAGCTCTAATTTTCTCCCTTCCCCTCATGGTCTACTTGCAGCATGAAACACTTGATCTGAGCATCATCAAAACAGAAACATCAAATAGAAGCAGAGCTCTGCGGAAGTTTTCAAATAGCATCCTCCTGCTTCTTCTGCTCTCAAGGATGTCACACAGACACCAAATTCTGGGACCACCTTCTCTCAAAAGGATGGTCATCCCTAAATTAACGTCAGTGTGACTTCACTTCTCACATATCAGTATTTCTACTACATACAAGTAGTTCAGTATTGCTATCAAGTGCCAATATTGCACATGTGTTAAGTTATATGTTATAAAAACCAACTGTATTTTGGCTTGAACTAGGAAGGATAGTCTCAAGAAAAGCATCTGGCATGGAAAATAGATTTATTTCATCCACATTTAAAAATTGCAGGAGATTGATCTCCATGCAAATGTAAGTTTTTCCCCTTGAAATTAAGCTTGCCTGACTCTAGCAATTAGTCTGAAAGGCATTCATGTTGATTAAAGATTCAACATTGATTAACCCAACACTTGCAAAATCTAATTAACTAAATAGACCAATGTATCTCCAATATCAGTTGTCTGTCCATTCTCAGTGAGTCGGACCCGCTTTTGAGTTAGGTCTATGTGAAAGACAGCTTGATCTAAAATGGGAGACTTCTCAGCATCTTCCTTTCCAAGCACAGGAACACGACGAGGTCCCCGGAGAGGATCATCAAATCGCATTAATTTTACTTTGGAAAGATCTGAAAAAAAATTAAGGACATAATTGTAAGAGAGGTATCCTGAGTATGCAAATCCCAAGAAGGCTGATGTGAGAGACACAGCACAGATGAATGATTTAAACAGAACAAGCTAATGTTGATTGCCCAACTTCCCGAAAGAGTGCCTTAATAGAGGTTTACACTTTGCTATTCAGGTCCATTGCTTTAAAGGTTAGGGAAGTCCTTCAGAACTGAGGCTTAATTAAAAGGCAAGGAATACACATGACATTTGATTAAAGATGTGACCCATCAAGAAGAATCACCTAGAGGAAAATCCCCATTTTTTCACCTAGAGAGAGATGTATGAAGGCCTTGAGTTCTCTGAATGTTTCTATTAGTCTTGCAAATCATGTTTATATAAGGAGGGAGAGTTTTACCTAGAATTCCTCCCTCCACAAATACACTGACAGCTCTCTTAATCTAAACTTCCAGTGGCAATCACTAAATTGCACTGATTCCATGGGAATTTGGGGAATTTCCAAATGATATTTAATTATTTTAATGATATTTTAGTAGGATGTAGATTTTAATTATATTTAATATGATGTTGAATGCATTTACTAGGCAAGGTTTTGTGTTTTAACATAATAGAACATTGTTTACAGAACAAAATCTGCAGATTTTGTCTAGCTATTCTCTATGCACAGTAGAATGTATTAGAAATGTGAACTGCTTTCTTAAATTGTGCTCCTTGGCTACCAGCTGTCATTTTAAATGGGCTCATCTACTCACTCAGGTTGCTGATAAAGACTGGCTTTTGAGAAGTGTGTCACCTTCTTCAACCACTGCCAAGTCATCCTCCTAATACCCTTCTATATTTTTATTAATGATTTGGATGAAGAGGTACAGAGACCACTTAATATATTTCCAGATAACACTAAATTGGATTGTATAGCTAGAAGACAAAATAGATTTCAAAATTATCTTTAAAGATTAGAGGAATGAACTGAAAATTACAGAATGAAATGCAAGGTTCTTCACTTAAACAGAAATCAAATACACATTGGCCTGGTAACAGTCCTTGTGAAAAAGATCTTGCTTGCAAAACTGAATACAAATCAGCAATGTGATGCTGCTGAGACAAAAAGGCAAATGCAGTATTAGGCTGTATCAACAGTAGCATAGTTTTGAAATTATAGGGGAAATAGTTCTACTTTATTTTGCATGGGTCAGATTCAATCATGGTACTGTATTTAAGTTCTGGGCAAGACACATTAAGAAGGATTCAGAGTAATTGAATAGATTCGGAGAAAAGCAATGAGGATGATCAAGAGATTAGAAGCTAAATCCCATGAAGAGAGATTGAAGGAGTTTAGACTACTTAGCCTTGAGCGTGGAGAGAGATGATACCGGTTTTCAAAAGCTGAATGGATGTTACACAGAGAAAAACCAAGGCTTGTTCTATATTGTTCAGAAGAAACTTCCTAACAGTAAATGCAGTTTGATAATGGAAGCAATTACTCAGATAGGTGATGGATCTCCCTTCATTGGATATGTACAAGGGGAGTGTAGACAAACATAAGGGATGCATTAATTTAAATTCCGCCCTACACAAGGGATTGGACTCAAAAGGCCTGAGTGACCCCTTTTAATTTTATGATTCTCAATGGAATCACTTAGTGCCTCCTAGTGGAAAGAATAAAAAGCAGCAACCCGATGCATTGGTAGTTTTATTGCTGTTCTATGGGTTTCTTTAAAAGCTATTTTAAACTATTTTAGGACCACACTCCTTGAGTAAGCAGCTGAAAACAGGTACATAGGCACCTCTAATCTACACCCCAGGAAAATCTAATCTAAAGAACTGCACATTCCCTTTCTACTCCTTAGTCCTTGTCCTGTTCGAATTTGCCTTTCTCTCTTGATGGTCACATCCTGTAGCTTCTTCCCTGGAAATGCCTATATTGACTCTCACCAGGCTAATTTTCTACTTCAGCACATCCATTTCACAAGGTATTTTCATGCAGAGGCTGAACAGCCCTCCATAAGATAATGATTCATGAACTGAGCATGGGCTTAGATGTCCCATTCCAACACTATGAGGCTAATTATGTTCCTCCAAAACGATGTGTGAGAAATAGATCCCAACCCTGTCGTGACCGCAACTGACTTTAAAGGCCTCCTTATATGGTTTTGTTTTTACTGGCATTACAACTAGGAAAAAAACTATACTCATATACTTGGAGCTGCTTCGAATAAACATGTGCAGGGTTGACAACAAAAAATAAGCAAACCCCTGCACCAAATGCCTCCCCTCTCTTCATTGTTACAATTTTAGATCATAATCCATCCCATACGGCTTCACTTTAAGGGATCCCTAATGGCAAGTGTCTGTTTTGGTGACATGGAAGTCCAATATTTTCCTTGTGAAAAGAGTGGCAAGAGGTAATCTTAAAATTATCCCATTTAAAAATAATAACGTGCTACAAGCAAAGAACTTCAGACCCTTTTAGGAAAATCTAACAGCAACTGTCACAAAACCTAAGGAGCTATTTCTCTGGAGCAGTGTTTCTCAACCTTGGCCACCTTAAGATGTGTGGACTTCAACTCCCAGAATTCTGGGGAAAGGCTGGCTGGGGAATTCTGGGAGTTGAAGTCCACACATCTTAAGGTGGCCAAGGTTGAGGAACCCTGCTCTGGAGGCCTAAGACTCTCATTGACAAGAAAAGCCTTTCCCTGTCATATCTAAGGCTCTTCTCTCCCCCTTTTCTACTATTTCATTTCCCCCTAGTAAATATGTGAGAGAGAGAGAAGCTGAGAGGAGAAGCAAGTAATGGTTTCACTGAACGTATCGTTTGTATGCTATTGTAAAGAGAAAAGGGAGGGACAATTATGGGCTGTTTGATATTGTTCTTTCCATAAAACTAGAAAGTGTTCCCATAAAAGCAGCTAAGTTGTCTGTTTTGCTATGAGATACAAGAGCTTTTTTTCATTCTGAAGAACAAAGCCTTTTCAAGAGATACAAACCACTTCTCAGAAAACTGCTAAACAGAACTTTCCTAATGAGCCGGGTATTTTAGTCTTCCTAAGTTCACAGCTTGCTTTTATCAATCTTCTCAAGTGCCTGCCCAACAGTGACATCTTCCAAAATAACGATTTAGAAGAATTACTCATTTATTCTCAATTGTTTTTCATTCGCTTCAAAACAGTCAGGTTGTGGATCTCTCGTAATTGCCTGCCCAAATCTGAAATGTGTTGTACTGCTTTTGCTTGGCAAGACGAGTTGTATATTTCTTCCACTCAGCTCTTCTCCGAGAAAACAGATTCACGCTATAATATAAAAACTGTCTCTTTCCCTAAGATCAAAACACACAAGCAGCTGAAGTGATGAGGAAATAAATTATCTTTCTGATTTGGAAAGTTTGGGCCAAGATACAATTCCCTCATTGGATATAACTGCTGGAATCAGCAAAGCCACAGAGCAGACAAGATATTATCTCCTTGTTAAAAGGAGTTTCGTCAATTCTATTTGGCACAGCAACTGTAGTTCGGGCTCAAAGGCTCACTGACTTTAACTAGAAGAATGCAATTCTTGCAGAGAAAAGCCATTATTGATTAATGGGGAGAGTCAAAACATCCAATTTAGGGCAGAGGTAGTAGAATGAATGCATGAGTGTAAAGGGAAAGTTTAAACATCTGCCTTAGAAAACAGCTCAATCTTGTAGGAACAGAATGTAAAAGAGGGGAGGTATACATAGATAATGTTCATAAACTTCGCTTTTCCCCTCCTGGGTTTAGAAATCTGGAAGGGGAAAACATTAATCGCCACTTGGGCTTCTTGTCCATAGAGCCCTCGGTTTCAGCAAAGCATTATTGTGCTCCCCACACACATTTATGTGATTGTTTATTTGTCAGATTGCTATCTTCCTTTTTTTGTTCAGCAGCCCAAGGAGGCATACATCTCTCTCCTCCCCTATCTTTCCCCACAACAATAAACCAGCAAGGTAGGCTGAGCTGAGAGTGACTCACCCCAAGTCACCCTGTGAGCTTCTCTGGCTAAAGGTGGACTAGAACCTGGATCTCCCCAGTGCTAGGCCAGCATTGTAACCACTACATTAGACTGCCTCACCACTCTCCACATTTATTGTCAGAACCACCCATCTGCCACGGCACCTCTTTCTCCATAGAGGTTTCCTAAACCAAAACATCTTTCTGAAACCATTCTTAACCATTTTACCTGGATTCCAGCATTTGATAACCATGTTGATGTTCACATGCATTTTTAAAGCATGATTTTATATTTTGCAAATAACAGTTTCAGTCTATATTTAAACACATGCATCCAAATTTAAGCTTTAGAATAAGGGAAAGAATAAAATGGTAACAAAGCAATGTCTGTATTCAGAAGTTCAAGAAAATTCTTGTTGCCACACTGATTTGGAAACATTTTGAGTTTTAAAAATACAAAATTGTTTTAGTATAATCTGAAATTACAGATGTGGATTTCACCTTCATTGATAAGAGAAAAAATATTAAATTCAACTTATTTAGCTTCCACTAACTTAACTTCCATTTGGCAAGCTAGAAAGAGATACTTTTTCACAGCAGCACTGAGTATCACATCTGGCTCTTGAGTAAGACAGTCCATTTGCTTCAGTTCCTTTATATTGCAAGACATTATGGGCTACCACTTTGAAGGAGATGGAGCTAATACCACCTCTAGCATTATACTGCACGAAATGTAAGAGTCAAAGATAAGGTAGTGCATGAATTACAAAAGTGTGAAATAAGCAGGAATGGGTGACTCAAGGCACATGTAACTAAATTAATACATCACTCACACTGAATTTGTAAGTATAAATCTGGAAGAAGCCAGTAATAATCAGAGGTAGTAGTGAACTGCACATCTGGGGTTTAGAAACCAGCTCCTCCAAGTTTCAGACCCAAACTCTTTTGAGCTCAGATCATAATGGATTGAACCTCAGCTCCAGCCTTAGATAAGAAATCTAGGTATGCTGCTGTAGGTGTGTTCTACAGCGTAATGAAGACCAGAGTATTACTCTATTTCTCCTTAACACGAAACTTCTCTTCTTGTTGAAGTCAACAGTCTTAAAGAAAGGCAACAGGGTGCTAGTACAGAAGCAGTCATGTCATTAAGTGCTCCCAGTATCACCGTATGAATCTTAATTCTGAAATGTGCTCAGAACCATTGTTCCAATATATCACGAATAGTGAAAAATAATGACCTGATCCCAGTCTGAATCATCGTTTCCACTAGTAGCAATCGATCAATATTACTATCTCAAAGTTCACAGAGTAAACTAATGTGAAAAAATCCTAACATCTGTCTGAAATATAAACCTGAATCTTACCTTTGATTCCTCTGTTCATCTTCATTAAGCGTCTAATTATTGCATCTCGGCTATCTCCTTGCCTGACCTCAATCTTTGTGGAAAAGTGGCCATTTGCTGGTTGAGGGTTTATTAGACAGACAGACACACTAGGCTGTAAAGAAATAAAGATATTGATCTCATATTCTGCATGGATTTTTCAAAGTCAACCTGGTACAGAGACTGAATACACAGCCATATACCAACTTGCCAGTAAGGCTGGCTTCCAATGGTGCTACACAAAATGTCTGAACATTTCAGCTGCATCTGATAACCTCAGAATTTCCATATACATTTTTTTAAAAAATAGTTTATTCAAACTTTCCTTTAAAGAAATTACCAAAATCGTATTAGACTAAATTGTCTCATATGCTTGTGAGGATTAGTTTTATTTCTGAACTATGAAGCGATGGTGACTAGAGCAAAGTTAATCAGAAAGCTTTGTAGCTAAGTGAGGATTCAGACCCTGACCTGGCTCTATAACCCACTGGACTCCATCACTCCAGGAAACATCACAATGGCCATAGTGGCTAAGAATGCTGGGATTAGTTTAGTACACTTGGATGCAGAAGGCACATTACCACGCAAGAACAATAATTGGTTCTATGCTGTTCTAAACTATGTGCACCCATTTCTCACACAGCTGTCACATTTTCCATGTTCTGCATTTATATTCAGCTATGCTATTGCAATGGCTATTTACTTGCAGAAGAGGCTGTAAGAAGCAAGAGAAGAAACAAGATAAAGAAGTAAGAAATGTAAAGACAGGAGGAGGATAGCAAAAAGGGTGATGAGACAGGGAGGCACACTGCAAGACAGTGTGCCTGCACGTCTGCACAAGCAGCTCACACTGACATCATGTCCAGCCCAGCTAATGGATTGGGGAGGCAGTCCTCAGAATTGCAGGCAGTCTCCTCCAGGAAGCCAAAAGGAAGGTGGCTTCAGTGGTCACACTACCTGAAGAATGAAATGGGTGACAGCAGGAACAGTGTAACAGGAAGAGATTTGACAGGTACCCCAGAGGAACAAGAAGGTTAGAGGTGATGTATGTCCCAAGAGGGGAAGAAACTTGGAAAAGAAAGACAGGGGTAGAAGAAAAAGGGTAGTTGCCCCTTCCCCTCCTTCAACATGTGATCTTCCAGCTGTGTTCACACCAGGGGCCAGAGCAGCAGAGAGGAACATCAGGTAAGGGATGGGGGTGGGGGGGACCAGAACCTGTGAGTCATGTCCATGACAAGACTAAAGGCTACCAAGACACACACAGCTGTGATAAATCATGGGAAGAGGAGAGCAAGATGGCAGAACGTCACATCAAATGAGACCGGTGGAGGGGATCTTAATATGGATAATAAAACAGATAGATGGATAAAAATCAAGAAATGCTAAGATAGAAAATAGGATACAGACAAAAATAGAATAAATTGGTAGGCTAAGGAAGTAGGTTAAAGTTAGGACACAAAAGAGATTATCAACACTTGAATGAAGTTGCTGCCAACAAAGAGAGAAAAAACAATCTAGTATCAACTATAAAAATATAAAACAAAAGAAAGATAAAACTGAAGTGATTAAAGCTTCCTGGGAAATTGGTTGGAGTCAGCTGGGGTGTATGGGCAAAGAATGAAACCAGAATAGCAGGGAGAGAACTCAGTTAGAATAATAGAGTAGAATGAAGATACAACAGAAAAGTCACAAGAACATGAATATGGTGAACTGATGACACAGAAATAAGCTCTAGGAGATACGATAAATAAGCTAGGGTAAATGAGAATACATAAGCATAACTTGTACAGTAAATCAAAAAAGCTTCACTGCCCATTTCATTAGCAAGGGTTTATTCCCCATCGTCCACACTGCTGATCAACACCATTTTTTTCAATGGGAGCTTACACGTTTCCTGCCAGGGCTTGTGTTCATCCCCAAGATTTTGACATGCATCAGATTGCAGTTCCCAGTCCCTACACTGCTCTTTACTCAACAGTTCAATTTGCCCATTTGATTGAATGGGCTTATTCTCTTCTTATTAAGAGAAACTGCCATTGAATCCAATTTAAAAATAAGGCACAAGTAGTAATTTGGAGATGAGCACCGCCCCCTAGATTCGGACACAACTGTGCAGGGGAAACCTTTACTTAACTTTAGTAATTCAGCAGCCTTGGACCACAAAAAGATCATTAATACAGCCAAAAGCTCAGCCTTTCTACCTGCACAATAATACTATGCCATCTCCTGAAACAGGAGCTAGAGTTTGTGGCTGTAGCCTGCAAATTAAGGAATATTCCAGCATTTCCATTTAATACACTTCACAAGATTACAAGGTGAAATATGTAACTATATATGCTAATTGATCTAAAACCTATCCACAGTAATTGCATTATTTCAAAACCAAGCAAAACTAAATACTGTGACAAAAACCAGATGTGCAACCAGTTACTGTTGAGCAGGGATATAATTTCTAAACACAGAAGGCATCTGAATCCCTTCATTATGCTTAGAGTTGTCAGTTGTATCCCTTTTATTCTGGGAGTGTTATTACCCTGAGAAAATTAACAATTAAAATTAAACATTAATTAAAGTAATAATAATATAGCAACAAGAGGGGGGAAAAAACCCAATGCACTATTACCATCAATAATTGAGCAAGTAAGAATACACAGATAAGCTGTCTCATCTTCCAGTCTTCCTACGATACACAAGTGCTCTCCACAGTCCCTCTGCCCATCGTTTGTCAAGCCCTACGCAAAGCAATCTCAGCAGAGAATCACACACTTGTAGCTTGGAGAAGAGAAACATCTGGTTCAAGGGATGAGTCTGTTGAGGGTGACTCAGTTACCAGAGACTTCTAGTAAGTTCTATAGACTTAAGTAGGAAGCAGCAACTTAAGATTCTACTAAAACCAAAACCAGATACTTAAGTAAATGTCAGGAGCAGACTGAGCCCTATCACAATCCTGCTCTTAAACATATCCATTTACTTTCTGTCCTGTAAGTCCAACTGATGACTTCCAGATTGCGATCCCACAACTCCCAGTAGGATTTGATTCGATTTGACTTTTTTATCACATTTGTATAGCCGCCCATCTCACATAGTGACTCTGGGCAGCATCTATAATAAAACAATCAAAATACATTAAAGGCCATTAAAAACAACCTATTTAAATAAAAAAAAGATAAAAACAAATAAAAAGAACAGAATGGTGGCAAAACATTCAAAGAATGCATTCAATTAACTGTCATATAGCCATCTAGCAGGCTCTACTCTATCATGGGATCCCCAAGCTGGTTGACAGAGCCATGTTTTAAGGGCCTTCTGGAAGATCAAGGGTTGGAGCCAGCCACACCTTAGGGGGAATGACATTCCACAGGGTGGGGACAGCAGCAGAAAAGACTTTCCCCCCCTGCCCAACAAAACTCCCTGGCTGACAGGAACTGCACCATTCCTCTCCCTCTGGGCCTGATGGGACAGGTAGATGTAACCAGGGAGAGGTGGTCCCTCAAATAACCTGGTCCCAGGCCATGTAGGGCTTTAAAGGCACCTTGAATTGGACCCAGAAGCAAACTGGCAACTAATACAGCTCATGCAGCAGAAGTGTAACGTGTGCAGTTCTTGGAGCACACATAACTGCCCGTGCTGCTGCGTTTCGCACTAGCTGAAGCTTCCGGATACTCTTCAAGGACAGCCCCATATAGAGACCATTACAACAGTCCATTCAGAAGGTGACTGGGGCATGAGTGATTGAAAGTAGAGCTTCCTAATCCAGGAATGGGTGCAACTGGCACAGAACACAAAGCTGTGCAAGGTGGATAGGATATAGGAATGATGGAAGCACAAGTTTGAGGAAAGCTAATATAAATGAAAAGCTCCCACTGATTCATTCAGAAAACAACAAGCCATTAGGGATAAAATTCCTGCAAGAAATCAATGAATCCAAACTTACTTCTACTCTGAATGTGCAGAATGGCTTCCCAGGACAGCAATCTTCTTTAATTTTCTCATCTCCTTCGGAGGCAAATTTTAATTCTATATGTTCCAGCTTTGGAAGAAAATGGGGAAAACCATTAAAAAAAAGTTCAAATAAGTTAATAAGAAAATTCAAGTATGCCAAAAAAGTATTTTATTAATTAATCACAATTGATTTTATTTATTGTAACAAGGAGAGTTCTTATTAAATATTCCACAGGTTTGGCTCTTTTTCTCTATAGATTTAAATGTATCTCAAATACAGTGATTTTTGCCAGAAAATGTTCCACTTTAGGCAAGTTTGGCAGTTTCAAAGTTGTATGATGTTGTATTGTTTTAGTGCCTATTGCACAAGATAGATTCCAACATTCCATTAATTGTTTCCACACATCGAAGCCTTTACTTCTTTCAAATTAACTGTTCAAATCTCATAAAAAGGCTAATTTTTCCCCCACATCAAATAATATAGCCTAAATACTTATGCAGGCTATGGTTATTGAGATTAATATACTAACTGAAATCATAATTTGCATAGGAATATTTCTCATTCAAAATTGGATGGCTAATAAATTCAAATAAATAAATAAATCTCTCCTCAAATCAGTTAGAAGCAGCAATTCCTATTTACAGTAAGAATAATTAAATTTAGAGACTGGATAAATGCTGCACAAAAATGGCTGAGAATTTCCAATCATTTTCTCAACTTGGAGGAAGCAGTAATCTCAGTAGGGGTAAGACGTACAGTACATCTACTCACATGGTAAGATAGGAAAGCAACATGTTATTGTTATGCTGTGGTCTCACTTACAGAAGATCATTAGTATTGACCTCTGGCTCTAATTCTGGGTGAATTATTTCACTAAATATTTCTCATGTTCCGGCATTACACAGGATTGGATTAGGCCGCTATTCAGATTGGAAGTGGAAAAGGTGCTTCAGAGGAGACATCAGCACACTCAATGCACGTGCGGATGGCTCCTTAAAGAAGCCACAGCTTTCCTGAGTTTGCATGGCAGCTATGCAGTCTCTGGAAAAGATGTCTTTGCATTAAGCAGAAGGTGACTGCAACTGCTATTCTTCTTTAACTCAAAGGTGTATTTTCCTGGGATGAATAACTACTGTACAAGCCCGGGAAAAGATACGGCTTCTTTAAAGAGGCACCCATAGATTCAGCAAGGGTGCCCACCCCTTGAGACCAATTTTCCAATCTGAATAGCTGCACATCTCTAGGTTGGATTGTTGTGACTCAAATGAAAGGTGACCATGCACACAGTTTTCTTTTACAGTGTCATGTGTATACACACACACAGACATATATACCATGTAGACAGACCTTGTACCACTAGCTTCTGTAAGATGAAATCCTAAGGGACTGAAGGTACATGGGCAAAGGATATAGAACAGTGTTTTTTCAATCTTGGCAACTTTAAGATGTGTGGACTTCAACTCCCAGAATTCCCCAGCCAGCATGCCAGTTGGGGAATTCTGGGAGTTGTTCCACATATCTTAAAGTTGCCATGGTTAAAAAAAAAAACACTGGTATAGAGACTTTCCAGCAACACTGACTCTTACCAACTGCTGAACACCATTAAGGCTTCATAGCAAACTCTCACCTCCAATGAATTTGTCAAATAGACTATATTTTCCCTCAGGACAGCTTGTTCATCAAACTCCAGCTCCAGATCAAGTACACGGGATCCCTTCTTCTCCAAATTTTCCTACCAACAGCAAAAAGCACAAAATTTAAATTGGATCAGTGCTGAGCAAACCTTTTATAGAAAAGAACTTTTCTAGTGGGCTTTCCAGCTAGTATCCTATGAGTCCCAACAGAGCCATTACAGTTTACAGAAGATTGCCAGTTCCAGTCATGGATTGGAAAGTTCTTAAAAGTCACTTGTTCTTCTCTCAAATATACTTTTTAATATTTTAAAAAGCACATTTAGGAAAAAATATTTTAAAACAGCAAACTTCTATTTTATTTCATTCATTCATTCATTCATTCATTCATTCATTCAATTTATATGCCACCTGACTCCCAGCAACTCGGGGCAGCACCTAAACAAGACATCCATGAGGATAGATTTTGAGGGCAAATAGTATTTGCACGTCAGAAGCTATATGAGGACATTTACATAATTTAATGGAGGATTCACCACCTCCTCCCTCCAACAGCTTGCTGAATTTTAACTGTTAGGAACTGCTTTGCAGTGCTGGAGACTGGCTCAGGGAAGCAGTCCCCAGGGTCTATTGCCAACTCATAATGCACATGCAGCGACCATCTAATGAGCCTTTTTGTGCCTGTGAGAGAATTGGCAAGCAATGCAATGTTCCAAGGCAAATGAGATATGAGTCTACATACCTACTCAGTTCAGTCTAAAATTAATACGTCCTTTAGAAACGCCCAGTACAAACACAGGTTAGAAAATATTGAAGCTGAATACTGCACTATCAACATTGCAGTTCGGCTACCATCAAGATGTTTGGCAAGGGGAAAGCAGATGGCTGTAGTGGTGAAGCAATAGCAACTCAGTTTCCTTAATCCAAAGTTACTAATACTGATAGTGAGGGGAAAAAAACACTATCCTCTTATCCTTCACCTCCTATCCTGCAAGCTTTGTGCTTCAGCAGGAAAAGACAATCTGATCAGTGCTGAACTGAGGAAAAGAAAGACTGTGTGCCTAGCATTTATGTGCTGTGGTGGGACTGACATGCTCCCCCAAGAGAAACCAACCAACCTCTACACAAATGGGAAAAATGTTTCTTCTTACGTTTCAAAAAATAAAAGCTATCCTTTTGTTGAAGTGTGTCTCACGTAATACTCATTAAAATTAGTATCTGCTATGAAATATATTATCGCAGTCTTACTTCATTCTGTGTTCACGATCAAGTGACACACAACATTACTGCAGAATATTTTAAACATACGCACTAAAAACCTATTAAGATTTCTAATGTATTCCAGGTAATTCATATTTAAGGAAGAAAATGTAGCCGAAATAAAATATTTTTTATTGTTTTTCCCCATTAGTAAAACATCAGAGTAATCTTTCTCTTTCAGGCAACAGACTACAATATACTGTTGCAAACAGAAGTTGCGGAGTAGCATGGAAATCCGTGCTAGTGCCATGGGCAGAAGGTCTTTTCCAATGAGAACAATAAAGTGACTTTTCCAATCCAAGGAACATACTAGATAAAATGCAACCACTAACATAATTTAGTATGTTACCGTAGTTCAAATTCTCAGAGGTCAGTTATTAGGAGTCTGCAGAACTGATACTGCCTTTCCTACTTGGGCTGAATTCTTATTTGTATTTCAAGTACACTCCCGGTCGGAAGTAAAATAAACATGAGGTAATAGTGATTATGTAAAGAGGAAAATGGTCTTATTGCCATAAACCAGGTTTTATTTATTTATTTATCTAGCTATCTATCAAATTTGTCACCGCCCATCTCCTCCCACCAGAGGGACTCTGGGCGGTCTACAACAAAATACTCAGTAAAACAATAAATATATAAAATACATTATAAAATTACATATTATTAACAATATAAGTACGGTAAAAATGTATTACTAATGTTAATATTAATGTTAATTAATATTAATTTATGCTCTTAAATGTTTAATTAATTGACTGAAATCCATCTGTGACATTTCAAAGCACAATCAAAGCAGAGTCTTCTCAAGGCACCTGCCAGACTAAAACAGTGCAAGGTATTTATCAGGGCAGAGCCACCTGTACTATCACCCAGATTCCTGAACCCTTTCTTCAGCCCCCTCCCCCAAGCATGCGGTCAAAATTCAGCAGCAGGCTCTTCCTCATCTCAGTAAGCGATCAGCTGAAAACTGCAGCGTAAGGAAATTTCACAAGCAAAGCCCCACAGAGTGACCGCCCCCATGTTACATGCCATAAAGCATGGAAAAATTCAGCCCTGCTCACTTTAAATCATCAACCTGCTCACCCCTTATGTGTTCCCTATCCCCCAAAAAGTTGTCCTCCACAATACATATTAGTAAGTCCTATTACATATAAGCAAAGTTAAATAAAATCCGTTCAAGTAAAATGCCTTTTCAAAGTACTGCATATATTCAGCAATAAACATCAATAATACCTTCATAATGCCTGAGGAAAGACAGGATATGCAGTTTGTCTTCAAAGGCAAGCCTACATGAAATACATTACACTCCAGCCTGGATGTTAACTCGACCAGTTATAGCTGATGGCCAGATCCTATTTCTCTAGTTAGGGTTGAAGCTGAATTAGCAATACAAATTATATAGCAATACTGTGGCTACTACCACTCCTTGGGAGTCCATAGACAGTTATGGGTCTGGTTCTTCAGCTGCTGGTTCTGGCTTTTCAGGAAGAAAGTACAACTTTAGCCAATGCAGATGAATCCCTCTATTCATATCAGTATATATAATCCAAAATGCTTCCATCTTGCCAGAATTAAGCTTCAGCTTGGTGCCAAGCACCAGTTCCTTGAAACTGCTAAGTAGAAGGATACTAAGGATACTGCAGACCAACTACATGGATAATTTCTACCAGCAGTTGTACATTGATATAACAGAGCTGGGGCAAATATGAGTCGTAGTAGAGCAAATTGTAAAAGTTTAATGATCAATGAAAGAATTCTGATGGAGTTACCCATAACAATCAGCAAAGTCACAGCAGCTCCAAACTGCAGCATCTCAAACTGATCTGAAGAAAGCAGGATTCTTTGTTATATGTCCCTGAGTACTTCAAAGACAGCAACCATACCTCATCACAACACAGGAAGTTAAAAGACAAAGAATCTATTTATATCTGGAACATCTCATACAAAACATGCAGTAATCTGAAACAGAAAATAGTTCTAATGGGACACAACTTCTATGTTCCTGCTCATTCTTTTCTCCCCCTGACTTTTCCAAAAAACAAGTTACCTTTCCACATCACTATTCCATTCTGTGTCATACTTACATTTTCTTTCACATCTTTGCATAATTTCTAGGAGTCTGATAAAATGCAAGAAGCAAGCCTATCAGCAGAAATGTATAGGTTTTCCAATAAATTAGCAGTAAATTGCAAAAGGCTGACCTTAATCATTGCAACAAAAGGCATAACCCTTTTCATGTATTTTTTCAGTTCTGGCAAGGAGTTGAGTTCACTGGCAATTATTTTGTTGTCTGGGAGCTGTCCTCCATTCATCTACAATGAAAAACATACAAGATCCAATTATATACATACCCCTCAATTGGATGGATGGATGGATGGATAGATGGATTTATTTGTTTGCTTGTTTGTTTGACCTGAGCCAGTCAAGCAGGATACCATGGTCAGTACTTTCAAAAGCTAGCAAGCTAGCAAGATATTAAGAAGAGCCAGGATGGACGTACTACTGTCATCCTAGGCCCACCACACATCATCAACAAACATGACTAATGCCAGTTTGGTCTAGTGGTTAAAGCAACAGGCTAGAAACCAGGAGACTGAGAATTGTAGTCCCGCCTTAGGCATGAAAGCCAGCTGGGTGACCTTGGGCCAGTCACTCCCTCTCAGCCCAACCCACCTCACTGGGCTGCTGTTGTGGGGAAAAGAGGAGGAGGAAGGAGTATTAGGTATGCTCGCTGCCTTGAGTTATTTATAAAAATAATAAAGGCAGGATAGAAAATAAATAAATAAATAAATATCTCAGTTTATACCCAGTTCTGAAACTCAATGAAAGGGTCCAGATAATCTGCTTCTTCCAAGACTTTCTGAAGCTATAGCCTGGCCACCTTCTCCACAATCTTCCCCCAAAGGGAAGGTTGGAGACTGGACGAAAATAGATGATGGACTAATTTGTTTTTACAATTCTCTGCTAACACTTCTATTTGCTTAAACATCCTTGTAGATCTTTTCATGAAATCTAACTTTTTCCCTGAAGAACTGTTTCACCCGAACTTTAAATAGTGCTGTTTCAAAGTCTTTCTCTAAGGAGTACAGAAAACCACAGAGAGCCCCTCCATGTTGTTAAGCCATGTTTCTATATGTGGCCATGCTCTAAATATCACACCTTGCTCAAAATCATTTAGGACAGCTCTTCCTTCAGGCTGTCACAATTTGTAGTCCACCAAGCAGAACACAGCTGAGTAATCACGCCCAGCCGGCTGAGCCATCCACAAAGATATCAAGAGGGCTCCTGAATCTTGCTGGCTACCTGAACTACAAACCAAAGGAAAAAGGAAAGAATTGTCTATCAAAGATATGATAGCCTATCATACAATGTTGACACACTGATTTTGGCTTGCTGGATCACAAGCTGTGAAAGAAAGAAATTTCTGTTCCAGGGATTTCTTTTGGATACTGCATCTATACACTCACTTTGTTCTGCCAGATAGACTGAGTTGCAGCAAAAAAAAAAACGGCAGGTTACTGCAAGATAACAAAGCAAGGGGTCTGGGAAACATGCAGTCCTATCCAGCCCTTATGAATTCTCCAAGATTGTGCTGCCAAAATATGGGGGGAAGCCAACAGAGGAATTTAAGTAGGATGATCACCTGATAATGCTTTTGTAGAACAGACAATGTAGTGTGCTGCCACGGGGGGTAGTTCTTGGCCACATAAATGGTACAGTGGGATGGCTTCTGTGGCACTTCTTTATTGCCCTTCTAGAAAACAGCAAGGGAAGTCCTGCTTAGCAAAATGCCGGAAACTTTCAAACAATAAGTGCAGGAAAAAGGAGGACATGGATGCTTACTTTTCCTTTAGCTGGTGCCATGTAGTTTTTAAGACGCAGGCGGAGTTCATGGGCTACCTCTGTCAGATACTGGGAAGATCGGACCAGAACTTCATCCACTAGCCCAGGCACAGGCCAGGAAGCCTTCATGATGGATTCAGCCTTTACAGTTAACACACATGGATTGGGGATAAAGAATTTGATGCAATATCCCACCATTCTGCAACATACAATCCCTCCCTCATTCGCCAGTGAATGAAAAGCAGTACCTTGCCCAACAAGCTCCAGATATAATCACACACGTGAGGACAGATTGGAGCTAGCAGGAGTGTCTGTGATTCAATAAACTGGAACACCAACTCTCGATGCATTCCTTCTACTGCAAGTTCCCGGTACTTGTCTTTTGCTGCCTGAAGGAGAGCCAGCAAAGCACTGTTAGAACATTCCAACTGTCATGGGAAAACATGGCATAAAAAACCATTTCCTTGCTTATAAGCTTCTTATACTCCCATAATAGATTATTAAAGGGGATATATCTCATTTTGTATACATAAAAAACTAGCTGGAATCAGAACTAAACGAAATTCTGCCAGTTGAACATTATGTAGCTTTATATTATGAGGGCTTCTGAAAGAGACATGCAACGGCAGAGACATATAAGTCAAGGGCAACTGTAGTGGTATACTACGCACTATCATTCTGAATTGCCCAACATCAAAAGCTACTATTAAGAAGTATGAAAAAGAGAGGAAATAACTATGATCTATTATTATGCCTATACTGTTCAGAGTGCTGAACCGTATCCTTGGAAGTCGACTGGGCAAAGGAATCAGGGCAGGTTATTACCAAGCAAAGCCATACACTGCTGTGTGTATGGAGAACTGGAGAATTGCTGACACCTCATGGACAACTATGAAAAACATTCTCCTTCTTATGAGCAATTGGCAACATGAATACATCTTTTTTATCCGTTTTTGACCTTTAAAAAAAAAAAAAACACCCTTTCTTTAATTATTTGGCCTCTGTTTGTTTTTTTTCTATCCACCAGGAAGTACAATTCTGATGGCCAAACTGGTAACTAACACCTGAGGAAATACAATGCCCAACCCAAATCATCAACTGTGGGAATTTTAATGTATTTATACAGTTCCATTTAGCACAATGCTAAACCTATGCTCCTTAACACAGTGGATAGATCATTATCGAAAGGACTGTAATTCAGCAGTCAGTTATGTTTGAAGTCCAAAGATAATCCTTCCATTTCCCATTCAGTCAGAGTTGGGCAATCTTTTTCAGCTAACAAGTCTAGTAATCTCCTAAAATAAATACACTTTATTTTAGACCCAAATTTGACAGCACACTTTTGGGATGCAACAGGGTCATGAAAACGGAGTTGGATGGCTACATGAAGCCCATGGACAACCATCTGGAGAGAAGCTGAGAAGGTAAAGATTACCCTGCTAGAGCTCTTTGTAGGATGTGGCCTGCTTAAGTTCTGCTGAGCTGAAGCTACTCCCTGGAAATTCCATTATTTGATTGCTGGATGCAAAAGGAACACTGTCCTGGGGACTGGGGGTTGCTGTTGGCATGATGATTCCAAAAAGGGCTACTACTTTGCGATGGCCAACTGTTTTATCTTCATGTATGAGCACCAGGAAAGAGGCAGGTTCAAATGGGGGAGGAGTTGCTCCAGTTTTCTGGTTTTATTAATTGTTACTTAATGTTATAAAATAGGTCAGAGAGTTGGGGGAGAGTGGGAAATGGAACATGGCCCTAGAATAAATACTAATGTAATAACTGGCAGGAGGAAATATGGTAGTGGGATGCAACCTAGCCATGCAGGAAAAGGCAGGCTGGCTGGCTGTTGATTGGCCTTCTTTCTTTTCAGGTTGCAGTCTACACAGCAAAGTCAAGGTGACAGGGGAGGTGAGCTTTCCAACATAAATTTCATGTTTTTATTGCCACATGGGTTACTGGTAGAATGTCTTGTAGCAGCACAGCTGAACTCATAGGATAGAGGTGCAGAGGTCTCAGATCTCCCCCAGAAGTCCTCTGGTTCTTCACACCCTGAGCCCAGCTTCTGCTCCTTATGGTAGTGTCTAGGTAGCTCTCACTGCCACACGTACCTTTTATGAGTTACGTCAACTGGCATCCTCCACCTAATCCAAGATACCAAAGAGACAGGGCCCCCACAACCTGTGTTGCTTTTCTGGCCAATTGAAAGGTATTCTATGGCACCACCTCCTGGCCCTGTAGCACTGAGGCAGCTTTCTTCCCCCTCCCCTTTGTGAGAGACCAATCTCACAATATTTTAAAGGAAATTTAAATTTTATTCTTTAAAAAGGAAAAGAGAGAATGTGACAGTCCTTTTGTAGCTTTTAGTAATTAAAGGCAAAAACATTCAAGTGCATGAACATTGTCACTAGCAGTGTTCTTTGTTTCTTTTATATGCTGTCTCATACTGGTTTGTTTTAGCATACTATTAATACATGGTTTAAATTTGTTGCAATTTGCTTTGACAACTTTTGAGCTGGAAAGCAAAACAGAACGTTTAATAGTCTGTATTCTGGAGAACAGGTAGCCTACCTGAAATTCAAAGAATCCAGTTTTAAGAGCTTCCTTAAACATCATCTTCTCATAGTTTTGATCTGTCTTCATTATGCCTGCATTCATTTCACTAGGGGAGAAGAAAGCTAGAATTAGAACAGAGTGAGAATTAAATCCAAGCTTCTGTGATGCAATAGGATCATGTAAGACTGCCATAAAAAATTAAATTTATTTTTCTAGAAAATATGGTTTTCTTTAAGCTAGAAAGTTGACATTTCCTCAAGGATACCTGGCAAAGACCCTGTCGTTGAAGGTTGTGGCAGGACCACTTCTTAAACTGTCCCAGTTAGCAAGCATTTCTTTCACCCACTCCACCCATGTATATAGCCGGAGAATGCCAGCATCTGCCATGGATTCCACAAAGTTTGCATCTTCAACAGTATCACCTGCATCAGCCAGTGCCAGCCGCATGCCTGAAAGGGAAACAGTTCAATTTCTAGAGCACTAGCAAAAGACATGCAGTCAGCAGCTGGAAGACATCACTCTTGCTGTGAAATAAAGTTGTGCAAAGCACTCAAAAGGGGCACTTCTCAAATCAAGTTATACAAGTAAAGCATCCCTCCTTATGCCACCAAAGTAGCTTCATTTACCTGAAGGTTTAGTGTTGTTCCCTGGCTTTCTCCATGTTTGCATGAACACACAAGTAACCATTTCATCAGGATTACCAATGAAACAAAGTGATTGTACATCCACTAGCACACGCTGAAAACTGGGGAAAGTAGCCACCTCAAGTCTTCTAGAGGATGTGGCTCTTTCAGCAATTTGCAGAATGGAACTTTCTTTACACCAGCACACTTTGCAACATAGTATAGGTATTTTCATTGGGAAGGAACCCCAGAGCACAAAGGAATTGCAAAAAATGTGAAGTCCTATTTGTTAAATTTCCAATAGGGTATGCATTTTGGCTTTTCCATATACAGCTTCCAAAAGCTAATCAACTTTTAAAAGCAGGGAAGGCTATTGATTGGATAGATAGACTGATATAAAACGGGTAATATAAACTATATTATGAGGCAGACATTATATTACTGATAATAACATTATTTAGCCAAGAATTTATCAGAGTTTTCAAAATTCAAACGTAATGTGTCTTCTTACCATCAGCTGAAAATTTATCCACAGCTTGGCTCAAAGTAAGGAAATTGCCTGTAGATTTAGACATCTATTGTTAAGAAAAATCAGAGGAAGAGAAAGATACAAATAATCATAGTTAAAAGATGGTCTGTCTGTGAGAATCATAACTCAAACTTAAATTTAATGGGGGGTGGAGTTAAATATTATTTATTTTTATCTGTTACTCATGAAAAAGGGCACTGATAAATCTACTGCCAAGGCAACACACACAAATACAGGAAATACATATACACAAACTTGCAAGCATCACCTAGCTGGCCTCAACCAATCTTGAAAACCCCTGATTGATACTTGGATGGGGTCTCTCAGGAAATCCCACTGCTGTAAATCAAATCAAATCAAATCAAATCAAATCAAATCAGCTGTAGACTAAACTGTGAAATCAAAAAGAAAAAAAACAAAAGATTGTGGAAGAAGACAGTGACAACCTATTTCTGTAGTGTTGTCCAGAAAACAACATGGATGTGTCTATGTAGTCACTAGGAGTCAAGCTCAACATTAGGGGGTTTTCTCCAACCCAGCTCTTTGCACCATGTGCATGTGTATTAACATCAGTTCTACAGTTCAAATCTAATACTTTCAGTAGAAACCTCAATCTTCTTTGTGTAAGATTCTGAAAAAAATTCTCTTATGAAGTTTTATTTGTCAAAAGTCTGCAGTTATATCTGTTTTAAAAGCATATTTAGAGAAACAGAGGTTTCATTAAGTTTCAAGAACTAAAGGACCACCAATATATATATAGTATCTCTTGGACATACACTACAAAATGTCTGTTTGGATTGATCAATAAGAAAGCAAATGAGTATATGTTGTTTATATGCTAAAAACTAATGCGGACAAGAAAGTCTAACAATTAAATGTTTCCTAAAATTTCTGTTTGTGTCTCCACATTTGGAAAAAGAACTTTAGATCACATGATTCCAGCTTTCCTGGGCAATAGCACAAATTAATATATTACTTGCTGCCCCTTAAAATAAACTGAGAAAGGATTTAGTTCATCACCCTAATAATCAGAAATGTTCAATATAGATTTAAAAAGATGTCATACCTTCTCTGAATTAAGGAGAAGATGTCCATTTGCTCTGACAGCTACAGGCCATTTTTCTCTGCATTGGAAGACAAGAGATCTTAAAAGTTATATTCAAAACAATCATCTAATTTTTAGATGAGCATACTTTTAAAAAGACTCCCAACTACACTATTCTTTATTTTTGCTCCTTATTGGGCCAATAATGTAATAATCCTCTGCATTCCTCTGTATAGTATTATTTTCCATCAAATAGTTGGAGGCAAATTTGCTCCAGGTCTAAATATTCTGACAATTTCTGTGGTGAGAAAGTTTGTGAACTGTTGTGCACAGCAGCCAGAAACCATGATACTCCCACCACTGTGCTTCATATTGGGATGAGGTTCCTTCGTTGGAAGAGTGTTTCATTTTCCCCAAACATAACTTTTCTCATCAATGCCAAAAAGTTCCACTTTCATCTTATCTGTCCACAGAACATTGTTTCAATAGCCTGCTGGATCAAACTTGTGTTGTGAAGAGCAGACTCCAATGGTAGCAACCAACGTGTGTGTCTTTAAAGGAGGAGAGCCCCTGGTTGTCCTAATACAATTTGCTGGGCTTCACATACTTTTTCCAGTGGATATAGTGAACACTGACTCAATAATTCCAAAAATTATGACATGGTAAATATACTGTTTGGGGTGGTGTTTGTTTAACCAGAATCTCTTTATCACTTAATATGACTTGGATAAATCTTAGATCACATTGTAGGTCACAGTACTGCAGGATTATGGATAGTTCTAATAGTTCCCAAAGATTCTTTCATTGCCTTAATTGTCAAAATAGCTATTTGGAGCCTGGAGCAAATTAGCCTCTAACTAGTTGAAGCAATAAAATGACTCAGAGGAATGCACAGAATTATTACCTAACTGGCACAGCCAACAAGGAAGAAAAATTCCTATAGGGTAAAGAAAATTAAAGCAACTTTCCATCCCTTCCAATGCACTATGCAGCAAGCATGGGATCCTGATTTCACCCCATTTGCTTCAGTAGTGCAAAGTACACCAGATGTCCCTCAGGCAGAGAGGGAACAAATCATTATCCTTGTGGGAGTCCTTTTCCCACCTACTGGTATTGCGGCACTTTGATCTGCAAAATAATTTAGCGTAACAGAGAGAAAAAAAGAAGGTAACTAACAAGCATTCTAGGCATCACAAGATAAACAGTCTTTCAAAGCTCATTAGCTGGGTTGCACATGAGCCAAGAAATTCCTCATGGAGATTGGGTCAATCTCAGTGAATCCCCACGTTTTATTCACACTTAAGCCAGCAACTATGGTAGGACCTTTTCAACATATTTTTAACGTTGAATACAATGAAAAGTAAACTAAGGGTACAAGGTACCATTGTTAGACGTTGGACCTGTATGAACTCATTCAAATTAGGGAAGCAACAAAAGACATGAGCTTCCAAAGTCTACCTCTAGTGTCAGTTAATCCACATTGGGAGACTAGAAGAGAGAGTCAACAGGAAGTGATTCAGATGTGTATCACATATGTAACAAACTGACTCCATACTTTAATTCCATACTGAAGTCTTGTAGGCCTACAAGAGCAATTCATTTTAATATGGTCTTGCTCATTCGGACTTCTTTTGCTTTCCTTTTCAAAGCTTGCACAGGAAAAATTGTGATTACTTGGATCAATACAGCCGGAGATGCACATTTTGACAGACTAACCTCTGATCTGGCCACATGGCTACATGGTTGTAAAGGAAGTAAGACAAGTGATTTGGAACAAGGTCCTTGCCAGAAACACGTAGATCCACTGGATACCAATATTCAAACTCTTGCTTCAGTTTATCCAAAACCTCCTTAGGGATTTTTGTTGCCGGGAATGGAGCTGTCTTAAAGAAGATGTAGTCCCACACCTCTTTAGACATTTGGCTTGCTCTGTGATTAACGGAAAAAGTCATAAAAAGAAAGAAAGAGTACAGGTTACTCTGCTAGCTGAGCACACATTTAGTATGATTACTGCATACGTACATTATCACCTAAAACTTCATTTTGTTGATTCTTTAAACTCAGCTGTTTTTGATTAAAAAATGACCTAATTTTAGCTGAAAAAGAATTTAAACATTTTAAATAAGCAAAAAATCATTACTAAATGCTCCCATTGAATCAAATATTGTTATATTAATTTATCACTGTTATTTAAAGTATCAAGACAAAGCAATCCTAAAGCTTACCCAAAGTCAGAAATACCAGAACTATAATTCTAACGACTACCCTTCCATAGATCAAAATTAGATATAGCTGATTAAAACAGTGGTAAATCTCTCACAGCATGCTTTGTTAATGATTGACACAAATCTATTTGTAAATTACTCATTCATCCCTGAAAATCCTGATCTGAAACAAGTGTGTTACTCCACCAGTCCTAAAGCCAGTATCTACCATCAGAGTTAAGGTCACACTTATAGATTTCTCCTTGTGCATTAACTGCAGGTATCAATAGTGGCTCGAAACAGCCTTACTTCTATTTTCTCTTTAGAAAAGAGAAACCCTTTAGAAATTAAATCAATACATTTGAATTAAGACATCAGATGCAACAAACAGCTCACATAAAGATCTCCTAGGTAGTAAAAAAAACACATGACTCTAGAGAGTATAGAACATTGTTCCTGTCATGCTAAATTCTATACCTTTCAGCCTACACTTTTAAACATGAATGCAAGAGACTAACCATTAAGAGTTCAGAGGACATGAAAGGAAAATTAATTCTAATCTGAACCAATCCACTTGGTGTCAATTTTCTTCCAGCTTTACAAAGCTAAGGGGTTTCTAGACATTGTTGTACATTCCATTTCTGAAGCTCCTCTCTGGTTTCATTTGGGAAGGCATACTTGACTCCTAAACTTCAAGGCAGCACATCACTAAGAGGCAGATAGTATAAATGTACTACATAAAAGCACCCAGATTGATTCATTAGAAAGAGACCTTTTAAAATAAGTAGAACAAGTGACATTTATCAGTCTACCAGCTTAACCCACTCTGGTGATCCTGGTAATAATAGGTGGGGTGATGAGAATTATAGCATAGCACATTTGGAGAGCATCTGTATAGACTGAATACAAAGTATCTTTCAAAAAGAAAGATCTCACCCTCCACTTCTCAATTACAGGTGACCCATTTTAACTGAAGAAAAGGTAAAGTCTCCCTTATTCTGGGAATTTTTTCAAGTTTACAGGCTAATCTACAGCCCTTGGATTCTTGGTGGTCTCCTTTCCAAGTACTAAGCAGATCCTACCCTACTTAGCTTTTCTGAGATAATCCAAATTCATTTAAGTGCTCCCAGGGATTATAATTTTATTGAAAGTCAAAGTTGGGTGTCTATTAATGCAAACTGTGATTTGAAGATATTACATAAATAATCAGGATCATTAGTTCTAACTAATATTTTTTTAATTTATTTATTTTCTATCCCGCCTTTATTATTTTTACAAATAACTCAAGGCAGTGAACATACCTAATATTCCTTCCTCCTCCTATTTCCCCCACAACAGCAACCCTGTGAGGTGGGTTGGGCTGAGAGAGAGTGACTGGCCCAAGGTCACCCAGCCGGCTTTCATGCCTAAAGCGGGACTAGAACTCTCAGTCTCCTGGTTTCTAGCCCAGCATCTTAACCACCAGACCAAACTGGCTCTAGTTTATGGTAGGTAATCAGTAAAAATAGCCATTAAATATATTAAAAATATATTTAATATTTGTTGGTCTCCATGGGCTATGGCAGTGATACATTGATGACACAGGAGGGGCATACCCCCTTTGCTTTTTTGAGTTGTGCACAGGGAGATTAAGTAAAACAGTCTCAGAAATTTAGCATATATATTTCTGGAAAAATAACCACAAACCCTGAATTTCAGCAGTTTGCTGTTGAATGCAACGTGACTTATATTTAATTTTATTACTTAAAGGACAAGGCAAGACTTGCGACACTTACCACACCTTATCACCCTTCCCTTCTCACCTAATGCCCAGTGGAGATTCTCCTTGTCCAGTCAAATTATCTGGCTGCAGGAAATGAGCAACCGTATAGTAGGCCATGTAGATAGTAGAATCAGAGAGAGATTCTATTAACCACTGCTCATCCCAAGGCATACGAGTTCCTGGAAGATGACAAAATATGTTCATTGTCAATTAACATTTTATCGTCCTGGATTTATGGAAGAGATGAGGCGAGGGAATTAATTATCAAAGCTATACCTATTCAATTTCTTACCTTCCCACACAAGACAATATGGCACTTTGCATTATACTAATGTCATATTGTCTATACTTGTAGCCATTAGCAAAACAATGTACAAATCAACCCTCTAAGAGCTAAGGTAAACATACTGCTTTGATGGGAAATCTGACTGAAACATGTTTAGGCACTACAGGAATTTGTATTGATGAACAAACTCAGACAGTTCTAAATCAATATACTATTGAAGGCAGAAGTCCCTGAAAAGTGCTTCTATGTTGAAAATTGACCTCTTCATACACCATATGAAACTTTCCACATAGGTTTTCCAGCTGTATGACAATTGGTCAATCGTAAGTAGAAATAAATAAATAAAACAAAATAATAAAAGTCTCACGTAACAAAATATTACTGGCTGATCAATAGAGAAGCTTTCCTACCTAGGCCGTAAGTTCTTGAGCAGGCGTGCTCCTGCAGCCAGTTCAGGGTAGCTTCAAAATTTCTTCTTGTCTCTTCACAAAATCTGAGAAAAGCAAAGCATTAATCGTGCGTGTGTCTCATAGCTGTATGTTAACCCTCTTCTCTGACTCAATCCCCACACCTACGTCTCAAGGTTTTTCAGACATTCATGGGTCTGCTGCTTCCAGGTTTTCTCACCGTAGTCCAAGTACCTGAAAACAAAAAGAGCAAGATGTTGTAGAAAATAAGGAAGGTGATCTTGACAGAGATAGGCCAGATCCATTACCAAAGCATGAGGGGAAAAACATGGCTTAAGTCTAAAACAAGCAGAAGGAACGTGAAAGAGCTGAAAAAAGTGGAAAGGTGTAATCAGTTCAACTGTGACTTTTACTTTCAGCTTACCACTGGTCACAAAGAGCCACCACACACTCATCTGCAGATCTAGATATAACTTGCTTCTCTGGTTCCATATAAATCATTGCTTCACCCTGAATAAAGGAAACACAGGGGTTTTAATGCTGAGACAACAAAATGGAAGATATAAAATCAGAATGTGATGATTTCAGCACTTTCAATGTTGAGTATCAGCATTGGAGATGGGAAGTGATTCCAAGAATCTCTAAAAAGTATCGCAGATTCCAAGTGTCTCTAAAAGGTATCGCAAGACTGCATGATAATCTCTGATTTGAAGGAACCCAGTATTTGGACAATAGATATTACACAATGCATTGTGACTTATTTTTAATTTCCCTACATAAAACTTCAGCCACGAAGGTTCTTCCTGAATTCTATTTTGGTAGCAATTCTCTCCGGCTGTGCATCTTACGGTCCCTGGGAGAGCAAACGAGAATCACAAAAGATTTTCCTCTCTGAGGGCACTGAAGGAGATCTGTCCTCAAAAGAGAGATCTGATTTCACACCCCTCTTCCACAAAGGTGTCCAATGGAAGCTGCTCTAATGCCTAAATTGCAAAATATCAAAGCACAGAAAGTGTTACAGGAAGAGACTACTTGCATGCTTAATTCAGCTCTCCCCTGTATGCCAGTGGAAAGGCAAGCTGTGCCCTGTGTTTTGTTGAGAATGGATCAACACACCACATACGGAAGCCATGAATCTCTACTGTAGCTGCCCTCTTGTGAGTAAAATGTGGAAATACGCTTTTGTGCAGAAAAACAATACAAAGACCTCAGCTGCACAGGTTTAAGGAAACAGCAGTGGACTTTCCTTCTTAAAATGAGAGCTTATCAATCCTAGCAGTTTCAGAGAATCTCTCCTTCTCTACTATATTTTAATATATTTTCAAAAGTTCCAAAAGCTGCCTTTAGCAAGCAGAGAAAGGATTTATATTCAGAAAAGAAAACAGCAAACTCTGCTGGATAAAAATATAATAATAAAAAAGAATTATTTCTATTTGATTGGATAGGTTAAGTGTAATTTGTTTTTCCAACGAAAGAAATATGTTTGATTCCAGGCTATTTCTGATGTGATTCTATTCCAATAAATCGAGCATTGTTTGTAGAAACCAGCCAGCAAAACTGTACTGTATAAGAGAAGTCACTGGAATATCAAATAGATCTGTGTTTAAAAAAAAAGTTAAAACATCCTCAAGTAGAGCTTGATTCCTGCTAACTATACAGACACGTTGGTGCAGCTTTCATGGCAACAGTTTGGAAATGATATGCCACTGCCTCTTTCCAGGATACTTTTCAATTTCCCAGTCAGCCCTGAGATTTCCTTGAGGTCTAAACAGCAACCAGGCCAACACTGCTTGGCCGGTAAGCCCAGAGAAGTTTGGCCAGGTGCTGCCATCTGCTAAGGCAATCAATATATGCATACACACACAAACCGTTACACACATTGTCTACCATCTTCTTCTGAATAAGTTTCTTGACATCCTGAACTTTCTGGCCTTTGAATTCATCCACAAGCATTACCTGAAAAGAGTAGTAATTGCAGAGATTAGAATCAGACTTGGCTCCTGAGAGTTGGGATAAGCTAAGCTGGTCTCTCACCCTCTTCATTCTAGGAGATGTCCCACTGGGAGTGGTGAGAGTCAAGCTAAGACAGCTGGATGGGAAGGAGCACCCTGAGGGACCATTCACCTGAGCTAAGCAGAGGAGAAGGAACAAAAGCCCAATTTTGCTTCTTGCAAATCAGCCAGCAGGTATACATGGATGGTGCACGGACTACATGTAAACACAGTAGATACATCTGTCTGCAGGCAGGCAAGCAGGTAAGTATGTGCCAGCAGCAGGAACAGCCTCACATACTTGGACCTGCATCCCCATCTTCTGCTAGTGCTTAACTGCTGGAATGTGCGTCTGGCAGTTTCATTGCCAGACTAGGCCACATCTTCAGTGCCTGAAGATGTGGCCTAGTCTGGCAATGAAACGTCTGCAAGAAAACAACAAGGCTCAGAGAGCACCAGGGACTCCACAAATTTCATATCCTTCAGAAAGCTCCACACCTCCCAAGGAAAAGCTATCTTGTGAAAGGTAGTTACACAGGCAGGCAGGTGCTTTCCGGTTCAGTTTCACTTACTCCCTCATAAAATCCTTTCAGGTATACTCTCTCTTTGGCTTCTGCAAGTTTCTCTCTGTCATTCTGACTCTGGATCTTCAGCTCATCACAGACCAGTGGAGCAGACAGGTGGCCATACCCAGGGATCTCAATGATAGGTACCTGGGAATATAATGACAACACTGCGAATCAGTGGTTTTCAATCATGCAAGCAGCCAAGAATCTTACAGGAAATTCAAGCCTGACTCCTATAGCCTTCAAAAATGGAACTGCATTTTATGGTTGATCAACTAAACAAATCTTTTTTTCAGTCTAGCAGGCTAGAAGCATAAAACATAAAGGAAAAGGAGTGAAGCCTGTCCTGTTAATTGTACTCAAGTGTAAGAAAGTTTAACTGATAGTATGTGGGCACCTGTTCCACCCAATTTGAGCGTTTTGGTTGTTTCTGAAACAAGATGAAAGCACTAACAGAACTTAGCAGTGCTATCAATGTTTTACGCAGCAGCCATTAACCCAGTTTTAAAAATAGTATTTTGTGACCACTTTACACAGCACTTGGCAGTTTAAGGATCTCATGCTCTACTAACTCGCATGCCATAATGGATCCAGGGCAATGGAGGCAACACCGGCCTCTGCCTGTCCAGTTTTCATGGGTAGTTTCAATTTGTACAACTTGAGGATGTGGAGAGACTTTCTGAAAAGGTGAGAAGAGTCTAGGATCCTATCTGTTGTCAGTCTGCCATCAAGCAAAGATGTTTTTATTGGAGTAGGCATTTGACCTTTGAGCTGGTTTGTCTGCTGAATTAGATTGTAACTGAGTAGCTGCTTTTACTGATATATCTCAATGTGTTCCTGATTACCTTCTTAGCTACTTTCTTAACTGATGTATTTCTTATAATTCTAGCTGTTTTTTATAGCTAGTAACCCTGAGCTTTTTGGCAATTTTTTTTTTTTTTTAAAAGTAAGGTCCTTGTTTAATTAGCAAATGAGTGTATTTTCATTTCTTTCAATTTTCAATCTTGCATTGAATGTACCACCATTTGGCTTGTGCCTACAAAACTGGGTTCCCACAGGATGCTAACTATGGTTAAATGAATGATTGGTAAGCACACATTTCTAAATTAGCTCCATGTCCTCTACTCACACAACAGATTAAATTATAAACTTACTAAACTAGCCGGAATATTGTGCAAACCCAGCCTCAAAACTGAATGAAAGCAAAGAGAGGGTTTAAAAGAAATTGTGCAATGGGACATTTCTCCTTAAAATAATGAATGGGGCTGTCTTGTTCCTTTGCCTTTGGAAAGACCAACAGATAAGGCTGTCAGAATCCACAACAATTCTTAAATCTCTTTTGCCTTTGCTCATTTAATTGGAAAAGTAGCCTAGCATTTCAATAGGGTAAAACCCCTCATGAACTGCTAAGCTCCTTGCAACTATTCTTGTCTCACTACAAAGCTATCCTCATGGGAATTTTCCACCCAATAATCAGTGTGCTCAACACTTAAAATAATCTGGTACATTAAGTAGAGCACCTGCCAATTTAATGGGATGCATTTCGAAAACTAAATAAAAACAACAGTGCCAAATTCAAGCCAGCCAGTTTCTCAGGCATCTTGTTGCTCAGACCTCTGGAATTGTTTCCAAGATTGTACAAAAGCACACACTATTTGTCAACCTTGGTTTTCCTAAACACAAGCTGGGGGGTAAATGATATTTCCTCCTATTTCTTCCAGACATAAAACTCTTTCCTCTGTTTTTCTAATGAACCCTTCTAAAAAATGCTATCATAATGCAAGTTTTAGCCTGAAATATGTTAAAAAACAGCACATGGATGCCACATCAGTCATTACAACAGTTGGAAGATACTGTGTGCATTATTTCAGAGATACTTAGCAGACTTGTAAATCTGATTGAAATAACTAGAAGCATTCACAAAAAACATCTATAGCAATCATTCCCTTCTGCACTTACAGGTTCAAATGGCAGGACCATTTCATCTTTAATGCCATACTTCCCTCGAAAAGCCTATGAAAAAATCAGAAACAAAATACACAGATCAGATCAGCAAAACTAACCTGAAGGGATGTTTGTTTTTATGCAAAGCTGACTGGTAAAACCAGCCACCTCTACAATACTTTTTACTCATTTATAAAGTGCTCAGATTAACTGGGAAGCATATTATTTTTAGATTTTTTTTATCCCGCCTTTATTATTTTTATAAATAACTCAAGGTGGTGAACATACCTAACACTCCTTTGTCCTCCTATTTTCCCCACAACAACAACCCTGTGAGGTGAGGTGGGCTGAGAGAGAGTGACTGGCCCAAGGTCACCCAGCCGGCTTTCATGCCTAAGGCAGGACTAGAACTCACAGACTCCTGATTTCTAGCCTGGAGCCTCAACCACGAGACCAAACTGGCTCTATCAATAATATCATATCATTAATATTTCATTAATGCAAGCACTTGTACAAAAATTGCAAAGAATAAGAACCATCAGAAAAGGGGCCTTTCCCAGCTCTCTTACAAAAAGATTTTTCTAAACAAGAATGAGGAAACTGTGATCTTCCAGTTGTTTTTATTATTATTATTTAGATGTTTAGCCTGACATTTTTATATATTTTGGCCAATTCAAGGCAGTGAACATACCTAATACTCCTGCCTCCTATTTTCCCCACAACAACCACCCTGTGAGGTTGGTTGGGTTGAGGGAGTGTGACTGGCCCAAGGTCACTCAGCCAGCTTTCATGCCTAAGGCGGGACTAGAATTCACAGTCTTCTGATTTCTAGGCCAGCACCTTAACCACTACGCCACACTGTCTCTCTTTTATCTATAGTTGTTCCTAAATTACAATTCCCAAGATCTCTCAGAATTGCCCATGTTGTCCAGGGCTATTGGAAGTTGTAGTTCAGCCTCTCACAAAAGACAAGTTGTGCTTTTCAGATATAATGGATTGCAAGGCTGGAAAAGGCTAACCTCAAGGTACGTATTTTTGAGGATCATATTTATTTCAACTTGCTATTCCACCACCTCCCCAGATCAGCCCTCTCAAAAAAGCCTGAAAACCAGTATTAGATATGATTTTAAATTATCAGCCACTAAAAGCCTTCAAGGTCCTTTCAAAAGTGAACACTGAGGATAGGCTCAAATCAGCAGGGAGTACATTCCACAGAACTGGAATAGATACTACCCTGCCCTGGATAAAGCTAATCAGTTAATACATGACTATATGGTCATGGAGCTGCACAAAGGGTAGAGGGGGTGCTTTGCTTAGACAAACTCTGACCAAGCACTTCCCTCCCACAAATGCCTGTGAGGTGGAACGGTCCTCCACAGTAGAGCATCAGGCTGGAGCTGAAACACAGCTTTGCTCTGATCAGCAAAAGGAATCTGACGCATCTACAAAAGTCCTTTTTGGTGAAGCAAGGCAGTCGAACAAGACAGATCACTGCCTATTTGCATATCCCTATTATAAATATACTGTGAGTAAAAAGATCAGAGATTTTGCACTAGTTTTTGTAAAAACAGTTGCCAACATGTTTGGAGGTTCTCAGAGATTCTTAAGATTCTCACCGGTTTCTTCTTTAAGTCTTTCAGGGCTGTGATGTCATCTGGAGCATCAGACGGGACACTTGTGACCACTCCAGTACCTTATAAGCAACAGTCAAGAAGCACAATCAACTCATTTGTTAGGACAGAATTTGCACTAAATGTGAACTCAGCAAGTGGAATTGTACATTTTAGCTTTGCCTTGGGTCATGCAGTTTCTCCTTAATCCTCATACAGTGACTAGTGATAAATCTGACAGTGTAGAAGAGCTTTTTTATCCATGAATTTAGAGCCTTGAAAAATGATGGTTTTAAATTATAAGGGCTCCCCACTGTATCTTTTATCCCTCATTACAGTGATCAAGAACAGCCACATGACCACATTAATAGGAGAACATGTGGAGTCCTACAGATCCCTTTGTGCACATTTTCCTTTCCCATAAATAATAGCTGCATAAGGCCAACATATTTTAGCAACAACCAAAACAGCTAATCAAATATAGTTACTACTAATTATAGGTACAGGATTATAGATGAAGGAATAGTTCTTCATCACTTAGCACAAGGAAGGTCGTGTAGTAAAAGGGAGGAAGCGGGCAAGCTTAGATCACAGCAAAAGGACAAGAAAGTAGGAGTCACTTTGATACCTGCGCATGTTTATAAACAATCCCAAGATTTTAAAGGGAGCAAAAATACAGTAGTTAGTCCATCTTCTTGTCTTAATGCATATAATCTAGCTATTATCCCACCTATGAAATCCATACAAACGATGATTAAGAGCAGAAAAGAGACATTGCAAAAAATGATCCTGATTCCAGGACCAGTATCTTTAATAATCAACAGAGAGAAAGATAAAACCTTGGTTCTGTAAGAAGTGAGTGCTAAAATGACATCGTTTTACCTTTATCTTCCTTAATAGTCAACATTGGAAGAGCATAGATGACTTTATAGGATGTCAGAGGAGCAGAAAGTGCAGCACCAAGAATCTCCTACAGATAAGAGACTTATGTCAAAACCAAGGAAGGCATCTGTCTCTATTTGGCATTTTTCACAAGTGCAGAACTTTCAAGCTATTTGGGATATTTCACAACTGAAGGACTTTCAGGCTGGAAATGCTGCTTCAAATTTAAAATAGTTGTTTTGCATTCGAAACAGATTGCTCTGACCATTCCGGGAGCTCACTTCAAGCTCAAATAGTCCTGGAATGGTTCTAGATGCCCTAGAGTTGAAAGGTATATATTAGAACCGGTACTGTATGTTAGAGCAGATCTAAAGTCCTCAGAATCTGCTTAATTTTTTTATTAGAAGATACTTATTAGAAGTATCATTCACAAGATACTCACTTCTCCCATCAACTCCTTCACAACAGGTACCACTCCATTGGTTTTTGTGAAGCCTTGGTAGGACATATTCCTGGCTGCCCTCTGTGTGCAAATAAAAATATCCCCATTCTGAGTCTCAAACCCAATGTACTTCATATCAGGCCGAACCCAACAATTAGTCTGCCCAAACATTGTTTCTGGTCTCAGAGTAGCAGCTACCAAGAAGATATTCTTTCCTCTAAGGCCACTGTAAAAGAAAGAAAGGTTAGTTTAGAAAAATACATTTAAACACAATTATACTCAAGAAACAAAACTGAAATAGCTAAAAATTCTACTTTCTACAACCTATGCCAATATACCTTCAAACATTTTCTTAAACAATAAATGTACTCATCTTTACAGCGTTATTAAATTAACCTGAAAATCTAATGAAGACTAGATGGATATACATATCAGTACAGGTAGTCCTCATTCAGCAACCATTAGTTCAGCAACTGTTTGAAGTTATGACAGCGCTGAACGAGGAGACTTACAGACAGACCTCAAAGTTGCAGCCGATGCAGCATCCCCACAGTCACATGATCACAGTTCGGGTGTTTGGCAACTGGCTTGCAATTACAATGGTCACAGTGTCCCACAGTCATGTGATCAGCACTTGCACCTTCACTGCTGGCTTCTGACAAGCAAAGTCAATGGGCAAATAGTGATCATGTGATGTCACTCTTAACGACCACATGGGATTTGCTTAATGCCCGCAAATGGAACTGCTGCACCAGCTGTTGTAAGTCAGCACAATCACATGACGTTGCGCTTAGCAACCCAGTCTCAGTTACTGTTACTAACCAAGGACTACCTGTATCAAGAAAGCTACCACAAGAAGTTAACTAATTCCCATCTATAATCTTGTTGTAGAACTCGATTTATCTAACATTATATACCTTATCAGTAAGCTGTCCCTTCTAAGTTGACACTGAAGCCTAGTCACTATGGGACATCCCTCTTCTTTTTCCAATCCTTGCACAAAGACAATTTTTAAGAAGAGAGTATACATTTGACTTATAAAAATGACTTTTTATTGTGTTCACTTTATAGAGGAAGAAATACAGGGAGGTCGCTATCACAAATTCAAATTTTGGGCAAAAAAAAAAAAGAGAGGTAAAAACGTTCTTCCAAATCCATCTGGTACATTTTTCTACATAACCTAAATTACCATTTGCTCTAAAAGAAGCCACATGCACAGATCCAAGGATAAGCAACCATTTATCTTGGTCTGACTGTATATTAACAGCACAATCTGATGCATCTCTCAGGGCTATTCAGTTCAGTGGGATTGATTTCCAAGTGCCTCCAGCTTCAGATCAATAGATCTTTCAACTTTTCCAATGCTGGATGCCACAAATAAGATCCAGGAAGGCAAAATCTCTCCCCAGCTATTCCTCTCTCAGTAATTGATATCCAGTGGTATCAATTTCCTCTACATGAAAATTTCTACTCAGCTATTATAGCTGATCAATCTGCGTTCCATAAATTGGTCTAATCTTCATCTACTTCATTATAAAAAAAAATACACACACATTTCTACACACTTTTAAAAACCTTTAATATGGGTTTCTAAGAAACCTTTATGGCTTTCTGTTTTTTTTCGCTAACGTCAATATCAGTAATTATCCTGAAGGCCTACCTTAATTTCAGAGGGTAAGGCTCTATCACCTTCATTTTGATTAGTGTGTATTCTTGAGGTCCTACACCCTAAGAGACAATATATAAACAATTGTGTCACTTTCACACCTAGTCCCTTAGAACTATTCAGGGTCAAACTAGTCTATATAAACTAGACCAAAACCAAAATCACTACAGTGATCTATGTATTAATCAGATCTTTGTTTTATCTCCATTTTTATTGATTGTTGTGAGCTGCCTAGGATCATTATATGGGATATAATGATATAACTTCTATAAATAAATAAATAAACAAGCACATTATTTTGGATCTGAAAAGAAAAATGTGCTTCAGAGCAAGGGGGGTACTCATGTAATACCTGTTGGCAACTCCTTAAAGCATCTGCATCTTTTCCAAGAATTACATGACTGATTTAAGGAGTTGCAGATACATGCTGTACACACTTCAAAGCTTCTTTTCTTCTTTAATGTGAAGCACTACATAACCCTGGTGTCAATAGATACCAGGTTAGAATATGTCCTAGCAATCCCAAGTGAGAAATAATGCAGGAAAGTGGTGATTCTATGGAAATCTAGTATAAACAGTATAAGCTGCCAGTGACACAAAACCAGAGGCCAGTGTCCAAGCAGCTTTTCCAGAAACTTGGGTGCCTAGGTGACTTTTCATTCTTATTTTCTCTGAAAGTTGACTCACAGTCCCAATTTACAAACTACGTTTAAAATTATCTTTCCTAATTCCATATTTATATCCTAATACTATATCAAGGTTATTGAGTCAAGCTCAACTTCTTACAGTTACATAAACATATAACCTTCTTAGCAATGATATGGAAGAAGCTTGCCACCGTTTTCTTCTGGAATACTTTTTCAACTTCCCAATCCTGGGACTTGAGATTCTCCCAAGTACTAACCAGGCCGGGCCACACATTAGCACTTTTTAAGATACTAAGGTTGGCTAGATGCTGCCTACTACTATTGATAATGCTTTGTAAGTTCTGTCTAAATCTCTTTAATTTTCTATTTAGGTGTTTCAGGTGAGCATTCAGATATAATATTCAGTCCAAACTTAACCGTTTGAGAGAGAGAAGGCTCCACAGACAGAATCAGGAAACAGCAGATGAAGAGGGCAAGGAAGCCATTTTTCCTGATCCTCCCCTTCCCTCCCACCCCTCAGCCTTAATCTCCAAGGTCTCATCTCATTAAAACTTAATAGTATTTTTAAAAACCCTTCATTACCTCCCCTGTTTGTCTGTCATGATCCATGCAGGGTTGACCATCTTTTGGTGAATAAATAGTATATCTACAAGGCAAATTAATTCATTGTTTAATTGTGTGTTCATATTAGACACTGAACAGGGAATATTGTGCATTTTGTTAGTCCAATCCATGCCAGATATCCCTCTACCATGCAGACTAAGTCCAAGGGAAAATGGTGCAGGAGCACAATTCTTGGCTTTCCATTTCACTTTCCTCTCCCAGGGAAGCCATAAGGGGAGCCACTATAAACAACAGTGCTGAACTGAATTGGGCAGTTATACCAAGTATTTTTAGCAGCCATGGCTAAATTGGGACTACTACATTCAGAACAATTTTAATATTTTTAATATTCTTTGAAATGTGTTAATCAGAACAATAGGAAACCAGAAGAGAAAGTTGGAAAGTTATTGGCTCATTGGATGAAAGAACAAAAACAACATTTTATATCTGGAGCTCAGGCTAACAATAGTCAGTTATACAGGAAGACAAAATCTATTGATCTATTAACAGGCTTGTTATTTTTATACTCGGTTGCATCCATTGGAGCTAGCTGTAACTGAACCACAAATTATTAATTTGGGGAGAAATACTGAAGTGGAAGATTTAAAAAGCTGGCACAGCCATTGATATTATTTACAAGAAATCCTAGGAACAACTCAAGCTATGAAATTAGGAAAAACTCCCAGACCTGGTGGATTTCCATTTGAATGGTGTAGAACCACAGAATATTTACTGGCACGTATGTTATTAGATGTTTGCAATAAATCATTTAAGCTAAATTCCATCCATCATTTAAGAGGCCTATATTCAATTATATTAATACAGAGGGCTGACAGTTCTGTAAATATGGAACTTTTATCCTTATGTATTTTAAAAAAATTATTGCATGAACTTAACCAGAAATCACACAATAAAGATAAAAAAGCAATATAAAAAATAAAGCATAATAAAAACATTGTGAAGAGGATCTTTCAATACCATATTCTCCCCTTCCCTTCCGTTCCATTTTCACCAACCGATAACCACTACTTAAATATCTGTACTATGCTACACCTATATAATGATGTACTCATTTACCAAGAAAGATGTAAGCGTTTTCAATTTAATTGCATATTTTGACCATTGTGTTTACTTGTTTTTCCCTTTATTCAATTAAAAACTATGGTTTTGGGAAAGTGAGGATGTTACCCTTCTGCAGTACCCCAAAGACCTCTCACCAAAGAAAACCATGAATATGGGATGGATGGGTTCCGTGAACCCATAAATAAATAATCCTCAATGCTGTATTTTTGAAATAGTACAAGCAGCTAAGCAAGAGGGTTCTTTGCATTATGTTCTATAAGTGGACACATCAAGACAGTATACTTACCGTTTTCCAAATTTGATTTTATTTCTTTCTCTGAGGGTTAGAAATTGCCATCGTACAAAAGAATCATAATAGGGGTTGACATTGGTAGTAATAAAAGAGCGTCTCCAATCTACCTGGAAAGTCATGAAAATGAAGATCATTCATAGGGTGGAACCCAAAGATCAGTGATGTTAACTTTGTGGGGAAAAGAGAGAGATAGCTTTGAATTCCACAAACACCATCTCCTATTCCCATGGCAATCTGCTTTTAAAATTTCTAAATTTTGAAAATAGAATGTAATATGGTATGGTTATCTGTTATTTGAATGAGAAAAGTAAATACTCAAAAAGGGCTAACACTAATACTCAAAAGTTGCATGAACTTTTGCAGCAAAGATCTATCCAAAGCAATCCTTATGTACTGTTTCAGTTAAAATGTTTGCCCTCAATAAGAACATCAAAACTCAGTCATAACATTTACAAGAGAATGCAGATTCATTTGGAAAATTCTCCTATAGATACTTCTCATATATGCAGCTCAAGCCCTACACAGCAAAATAAAAAGTCTGAGGAGCATAAAAATGAAATACATTTGATCAACAATGTAAGAAATAGATAATACCTTTAGTCCCATGTGTTTTAAATCTTGAACAGCCAGAGGTGGGAAGTAGCCAAGCCAATGTTCAGCCTCCGAAAATTTTAGTATTTCTTCATCAGAGAGGCCCAAAGATTTCATGATGCCCCACTGGTATTTTGAAGAGCCAGTCTTAGCTGCAGCTTTACTCTTTAAACAAAAGGGGGAAAAAAACTATATGCCCAGTAGCTAAGTATGATACTTTCATTATGTGCATAAAAAATCTTGAAAAAAATCATTAAAGTTATAGGAGGACAGAAAAGTTCATTAAATATTTCACATTAGGTGATGATTCCTACAAATATACAGTTGTATTGCAAGATGTAAATAATCTCAGGGAATCATAAATTATTCATACTGCAAATCAAAGCTAGTTACCAGTAGCTTTCTGAATAATTTCAAAAGCTTCCTGCAAGCAATCAGTTCAGGCTTCTATCACTGGGAAGGGACACAGGGAGACAGAATGACAGAGAATGGGAATGGCAGGGATAGAGAAAAGGAAGAGAAAGAAGCAGACGCAGAAAAATAAAACAACGGAAAATTGGGTGATGGTGTCCCCAGTTGGATACAGCCCTTGACCATGAAGGAAGGAAGGAAACTACTACAGCTGTGCTTTTAAATACCTTTTTGCCTTTAGCTTTATCTTTAATGACCACTTCTTGGTTTGGCTCCTCTTCCTCCTCCTCCTCCTCATCTGGAAATTCTGGTGGGCAGCCATACAGCTCCATTTCTCGTTTCAGCTTATCCGCACATGCCTAAGAGAAAATGCACCAGAGCTCAACAACTGTTGGGGCCCATGCATGCAAGATCTGGATGGTGGCCTATAAATTTAATATATTATTATTATTATTATTGCTCCTCTGTCGCAACAGTTAAAAGTGATAATGCTCTGCATCTTTTATTCTGGTCCACACAAAGGTCGAATGATTTGTTCTCTGACCCTGGCAAGTTCTTTAAAATACGGTGCATTACTTTTCCAAAGGGAGTAAATGGAACGCTTCCAACCCCACGTGTGCAAACAGAAGGGCTGTTTTCAAATATGGAGTGGATTCTTCTGTGGGAAGAGCAGGTGTTTTCTTTAATCCTATCTTTTTACTTGGGCTGTAATTCCTACAACTTTCTGGAAGCTTGTTCATTGCTACCCGTCAAGAGTAGTATTCTTGGTAACTTTTATTACCAAATTTTACCATAGATGTGAGCAACCCTGATATCCACATCCTCATGGATTACTAGAACTGTGAAAAGCTTTAGATTTAATCCTGAAAAGGATATGGCAGTTTCTACTGTAGCTGTGTGATCCTGGAAGCAGATGTGGTTCTTTTAACAAAACCTTGGCTGGCCCTGTATCTGCGCTCCCACTCGCTCCCACTCTGGATTGAATCTAAAGTATTTCAGTGTCCCAGGATCGTTTGTATACTAAAATGGGCAGTTCTAGCATACCAACCAAATGCATACATGGTATACCTGTTAAGCTTTAGAAGTAAAATACAGAAAAATGTATTTCCTTGATTCAGAAACCGAATGTTTTTTGGTCCAGATGGTCAACTAAACCCCAGTTTTACCTTAATGGGCATGCCAGTACAATGGAGTCCAAAGGGAAATAGACATATCTTTCCTTTCAGTTTCTGGTACCCAACTGCAAACTGTGGGACACATGAAAACAACAGCAAGCATTAATGTCAGAGAATGGGAGAAAGAGGTGAGGATGAAACACAAATAGGTAAGTTAGAAGCATTTATCAGAATGTCTCAGAGATTTATTTTCCTGAGGGAAAATTCAAGCATAACCCAGAACTGGAGAGAAAGAAATCATTTACTTCAGTGCCTTTAAAACATGAAGATTAGAAGCAGTGGAAATCCCATGGCTATTTATTGTGCAAGTGCATACTGCCAGATCAACATAAATTCCATGGCATTCAATGGGACAGCTCCAAGTAAACCTATATGGGATTGTAACATTACAATTTCTATTCTCCTCAGAGGTTCTGGACATGGAACAATACATTTTTAAAGTCGGTAGGAAAAGTTATTTGATTAGGTTAAAGGAAATAAAGTATTAGCAGAACTATAAAACCTCCAGTCAGCTGCCAAAGAAGAAGGTCCACACTGTATAAGAATGTCCTCCAATATTTTCAACATTGGATCACAGATCACCGTACCAGGACTGGGAACCTGATGAATCCCAAGCCATGGTTGAACAGAGAACTCCAAACGGAAGGGCTAAACATGGGCATGAACTGTACGACCTTGGGCTGTTTTTTATAGTATCGGTAATGTCCATTCATTTAGCAACCGTTCACACTTGTGACGGCACCGAATGAGCAGTCCTCAGAGTTCCAGCCGTTGCAGCGTCCCCAGGGTCAGTTCACCATTTCCAATGTTCCCTGCCAACTTCCCACAAGTAAATGGGGAAGCCAGCAGGCAGCCAGAAGTCGTTGTCATGCGAGGTCCTCGCTTAATGACAGCAACCGGACTGCCAGGATTGCCATCGTTAAGCAGCACAATCATGTGACATTATCCTTCACAACCGCATCGCTTAGTGACAGCAGTTCCGGAACCAATTGCCTACTTGTACTGAATACTTATCCATATGAAACAATTCATTGCACACAATGAAAACTAGAAAAACTAAGTGAGAACTGCTTAGTAGCAAGTTCTCTTTGGAGGATTATTTGATGATGTCAGTCCCAAACTAATAAAAATACAGATATAGGTTTTTTTTCAGATGCAGATAACATTCAGGAAAAGGAGTTGGCTTTGCCCTGAATATCAAAAAAGAAACTGTTTCCCCGGCATATTGGGGTCAAACTCATTGCAAGGCAAACCCAGCACAAGAACTACTGCAGAAGCAGAACCACTGCTGTAGCCTGATCCTAGCCTACCAATATCACCTGGAAATGTAGCTGCTAATTTAGAATACCTCTAAATCAGGGTTCCCCAAAGTGGTCAATGTCGCCCCCTAAGGGTTGATGGGACTATCCTAGGGGACAATAAATGTCTGGGGGTCAAAAGGAAGTCAGTAAATGTCTGGGGGTCAATACATAGTTGATAACTAACATAAGGTCAGTTGGGGTCAATTAATCTTTTGGGTCTCTATAGACCTCCACGCCTGTCATGAGTAAGGATGGAGAGCAGGGGGCTCCCACCCAGACTGTCAAGCGCATGCGTAGCACTGAGGAACTGTTCAGCCATTCAAAGAGACACAGATCGGGACCGCCTTAACCTTTGGGGTTTATATGGCTGGGTTTTTCCCACACTTCCTCAGTTTGCTAGGATTCTTGTTAAGTACTAGTAATAAATATTAGAGACCAAGTCATTGTCTCAGTGTGTTTCCTGGTAGTTAGGACAACGCCAGTCCATAGTCCTGAAGGTGAGGTGGCTAGTGAAGAGACAGTGCTATCCAGGGCTGGGTGATCAGCTGCCAGTGAGAGTGGCCTTGAGTTGTCATTATTGTTGTTGTTGTTATTTATAGTACTATTAGTTAAAGTAGTATTTATTAAATTATTTTCATATGATAAATTGGGGTCAGTGAACAATCCAAAACTTCATGAAGGGGTTAATGAACTGAACAGTTTGGGGACCCTGCTCCAAATGAAAACTTTCTGGATTAAAACAAAGATAATATGATCTATTATTTTTAACACTATTTACTGATGATTTTTATATGTCTGCATATGTAAATGTGAGTAGATTAATAGGTACCGCTTCAGTGGGCAGGTAACGGCGTTCCGTTTAGTCATGCCAACCACATGACCACGGAAGTGTCTACAGACAAACACCAGCTCTTTGGCTTTGAAATGGAGATGAGCACCGCCCCCTAGAGTCGGACACGACTGGACTTAATGTCAAGGGAAACCTTTACTATATTTGTTTTAACCTGTTTCTCTTTGGTTGTTGTTTTTTTACCTGTTGTGAGTGACCCAGAGTCACTTAGGTGAGATGGGAGGTTATGCAAATCGAATGAATGAATGAATGAATGAATGAATGAATGAATGAATGAATGAATGAAGCTGAATGTGTAAATAGAAACTCAGCAGGTTTTACAAATTTCTATTTTCTTTGGAGGGGCTTCTTGAAACTATTAATGAAGAAAAATTCTTACCTCACATTTCGATAAAGAAAAAGTGTGTCCCAGGTGAAGCCGGCCATTCATGTATGGATACGGAAAAGTAGCAAAATATTTCCCACTGCTGAATGAAGATTTAAACATATTTTTAAAAAATCAACTAATTTTCAGGAATTCAGTTAAAAGACAGCTGGGTTGTAGTCCTATAAATATTTCATGATTCGTCACTGCAACATAATATGCAATACAATATTTACTAGCAGGTATCACATTTGAAACAAATGAAGTGACCTTGCATAAAAATTAACGTTACGGAAATATTAATTGGATGATATCCAATTTAAAAAAACGTAGCCATTAAACATGGGTTTTAGTTAACTGATTAAATTTGTATGTCAGTAAACACAGTGGAAGATATTCCATAATGTCTGAACAGACTAATTCATACAACAGAACATTTCCTTCCCCATAATCACATGTACCTCTAACAAGCCTTACCAGAAAGTTAGGGGAGACTACTGAGAATTTAGGTCTGAGTGAAGGAGAAATAATTAAAACAGAAAATTCTGCATAAGTAATCTAAGATTCTCAATTCAAACACAAACTTAGCTCAGGCAACTCAACAATGACAGAGAATTCCAAGTAGCATTCCCATTATTTCACCTTTGTGGCCTACTGTAGTGGCAATACCATTGTATTTTGAGGAGTTTAAGCGACATATTATGATTTCTCCTTCATGCGAAGAAGCTTACGGTTCACTCTGAGATAATAATATTTAGCTTGCTTGTTGTTGTTGTTTTCACTTTTACTTGGGTGGGGGAGAAGAGAAATCCCCAAGATTGTTTACATTAGCACTATCTTATCTGTATAGCTTCCCAGGCTCTTGGATGTCACAAACAGGTGTCTCAGACCCTGGAAACTCAAGGTCAGATCCTGCAGTCTCAGTGCCATGGAAACAGGGTCATGAGGTCTTAGGGCCAGAGTCTGGTACTGTGGAAATTGAGCTGCCCTGGGGTATCTCCACTGTCATTATTAAGGGGCTCCTGACAGCCAATGGAAGACTGGGTATCATCTTGCTTGGTATATTATGATTTTTCTTTATGTTACGCTTTTCATGCTTCTGTTTAATCTGTCTAAATTATGTTTCTGTTTAAATCGGTTTGACTTAATAATAAATCTTAAAATCTCTTTACTCACTGGTGTGCTTATTGTCTCTGTATCTAAAAGACCCGATTGTCTGGGCACCTGATCACTGCCTGGACCCTTGGCAGAACACCTACAGATAAAGGATCCCTCTCAGATCAGGCAAACAGACTTCATTCAGTGGGATTCTCTATTCTCTCCTCTCCTCTATTCTCTCCTCATTCAGTGGGATTCTCTATTCTATCCTCTAACATTCCCCTGAGCAAATGCACTCTAGATGATCCCGCAACTCTCCAAATTTGAGACACGTACAAGTTGCATGCAAAAAGAACTTCATTCTGCCAGGAGACAGTTCCAATCAGATGCAAACTCAGTCTTTTTCTCTGTTCATTTTTGCTACATCCATACATAAAGAAACTATAATAATTAAGTGGCACCCACAAGCAAATTACGGAACTGCATAGCAGAATGTCACGCTTAACTTCGGTTTTCACTCAGAATTTCTCACAGGAATCTATGTCCTTTTAATGTACCCAGCTAGATGGCAGCACCTACCTAGCCTTGGTTGAGCCAGATAGGAAATGACTAGAAATCCCAGGACAGAAGGTCAAACCAGAAATTAATCCCAGGAGGAGGCACTGTAATGATTGCCTATTCAAAATCACCATCAGACTCACATCTGGAGTTGGACTGGAGTTGACTCACAAGGAGTCTCTTGTGTGTCACTGCTTTTAACTTTTAAAGGACAGCATAATGAAAACAAAGATTAAGATAATTATATCCTCTGTGTCCTAGGATACACTTCTTGTGAATGCGTGTGTGTTTCTGCTTCAACTGTTTGAATTCAGGGGGGGAAAAAACTACAGACGTGTCTGTGTTGATTAACCAACCTTACTACTGCTCTAGCAAACTTTTATATGTTTGTCATCTATTTTTTAAATTATTCCTCTTCTAAGAGAAAAGAGATCAGGAATAATAAATCAAGTTGGGGATTTCAGCAATTTAGAGGCACACTATAAAAAAACCTGCACCCACAATATCAGCCAACTCTGCATTTGATGTTTCTGATTATACACTTACTTTCATTGTATACTGGATGTGATTTTCAGGTTTCCCATCTCCTAATCTGTTTTTATTTTGCTTAGATCTCACATGGACTTTAGCTTTCTGAAGGGACACTTTTAAGGAAACTTTTATGTAGTTCCCATAATGATGTGACCCATTATACTACCCGCAAGCTTGCCACTATTCAAAAAACCAAATTTAAAAGTTATTCGAAACTAGTTTTACTATTGTCTTTAAACTTAAATACAGAAATCAATACATAGCTAATATTTTTAAAAATCCCATTAGAGTACATACTCAAATATCTGAAATTCCCAGCTATATCTGAAATGAGTATTCTTACTTTTTGTGATTTGCAGCATCTTCAGCATTAACTTCAAATGCTTTTTCATTGTGCCATTTCTGTTGGATTTCCTTTTCTATTTTTTTCAAGAAGTCTACTTTAGCTGTCCCTTTCCGTTCCTTAAAAGAAGAAGTAATATCTTAATAGTGTGATTAGCTTAAGTAGTACAGTTTAATGTTAGTACAAAGAGTACAATTTTGTACTAAGTTATTGTGCCAGAACTTTAAATTTGCACACAAAACACAACATATATCCTGAATATTAACTCTACAATATTATCCAGATACTGTCTCTTATAGAAATTTCAAAATTTTGCATGAACTTAAAATTAATATTAACAAGAAAATAACACTACTGCTCTCCTTTTCATATGAGTTCAGATCCTACTTATTTTGTTAGGATATAATAATTGTAATGTGTCTGGTTTTATGAGATTTTAACGTTTATGATTATAGTTCAATTTTATTGTAAACCGCCCAGAGTCCCTCTTTTGGGGGAGATGGGCGGTAATTAAATTTGAAAAATAAATAAATAAATATGCCTGCAAAATATCAAATCATGCTAGTTCAGTAACTCATTTTTAATCCTTGTCACACTTTAAAAATACTGTACTAATTATTAGTTGGAGATTTATACCTTAACATTGGTTGGTAGTGCAAATACCTATTATCTGAAGAAGTGAAAATATGAAAATTGATCATATTTTCACATTTGCTGAATTGCAAATTGTGCTATTATTTTTTTACATGGCAGGAAGTTTGATAGCATTTAGTTTTACAGTATATGGTTAGTCCTCACTTACCAACCACAATTGGGACTGGCAATTCTGTCACTAAGAGACACAGTCATAAAGTGAAATGTCATGTAACTGCGTCAACTTATGATGTCAGTTCCAACTGTGGTCATTAAGTGAATCACCTGTGGTCATTAAGTGCAACATCATGTGACCGTGAGTTGCAACTTCCTGCCAGCTTCCCCATTGACTTTGCTTGTCAGAAGCTGGCTGTGAAGGTTGCAAATGGTGATCACATGACCACAGGATGCTGCGACCATTGTAAATGTGCACCGGTTGCCAAGTACTCAAATCGCAATTACATGACCACGGGGAAGCTGCAACAGCCACAACTTCAAGGACCAGCCATAAGTTTCCTTTTTCAGCACCGTCATAATTTTGAACAGTTGCTGAACAAGTGGTTGGTAAGCGAGGATTACCTGTATTAAACTAAAAGGAGAGTCCTTTAAAAATGGAAGTTGAGGTTCACAATTTGAGACAAACTGCTGAATTTTACCTCTGATAGCCTGTTCCATGCTATATGAAAATTGGAAATATGCAACTATCAAAGGATTATTGATAGCATTGGTATGTTCGCTGCCTTGAGTTATTTATAAAATAATAATATAATTTTTATAAATAATATTATTTATAAAAATAATAAAGGTGGGATATAAAATAATAAAATAAAAATAAAATAAATAAATTTGTAAATATTAAGAGCCTGGCATGTTATGCAAGCTCAAGATGAATCTGATAGTTCTTCTTGATTAATGAACCAGAAAAGCTGCAAGTCCCACTTGTCATATTGCCATCTAATGAACCAAAGGACAAAGTCAAAAAATTATTACATTCACAATCGGCACATCAGTTGGAAATTTACATGACAATTCCAGTGACACCTAAAATACACTGTGAATTTATAAAATCATATTTACTTTTCCCTTTTGGCTAAACAGCAGCTTATAATCAAAGCAAAACAATATACTAACCAATATAGCAGGTAAGCAATATAAACTCAGCAGGAGCAAAAACCACCAAAACAAGGTATCGCAAAAGCTACCATCTTCATTAATCAGGCAATCACACTTAGGAAAAAGCTAACAATGTCTCACTCTGAAATTGGGTGCCATTAGTAAGCAGGATTAAATGTAAGAAAAAAGGTTTTTCCCTCTACACAGAAAGTGTGAACAAATTAGAAGATACAGAATAGGCACAAAGTCCTCAACACCAAGGACTGCAGATATCATTCTGTACTAATAATTAATATATCCCAAGAATTGCTTGTTTTAGAATGTTGCAAATCTCTGACATGAGGACCTTCACATTTTGACACTGTGGAATATTTTAAAAATAAAGTTATTCTGTTCACTTTCAACAGCAGCAGAACATTAATAAAGCATTATTGTAAACCACCCGGAGTCCCCTTTGGGAGATGGGCGGTGATAAATTTGATTAATAAATAAAATAAATAAAAATAACATTCTAACAGTTCTAAAAGTAAGTGGCCCATACAAGTCCTCAGTGTGCGTAGTTATCATAGATTACAAGCTGCATCTGTAGAAGGGACTTCCAATCAAATCAATCAAATCTTTAGCATTAGATGAGTGTAGGGGAGCATAAAAGGTTAGTATGTGGAAGACTACATCTATCAAATTACAGAGCATTCTAATATGGTCAACTAGGTGCTCATTAAGTCTAGTTTATGGCACAGGTCATCACCTGACAAAGTCTGAGTGCTGCTGTGCAGAACCTGGCAACATTGTATGTTGTAGCAAGGTTGGTATCTGAAAGCAGCACGGAGGCGTAGAATTGTCCTGTGCATCCTGGGTATTTATGCAGTAATGGTGAGATGATGCTAGTATGAATGTCTCTATGGCACAGGCACTGGAGAAGCACATGCTCTGTTGTTTTTGCATTTCCAGAATCCCAGGGACATTGTCTCTCCAGGAACAGAACCATCCTGTATTGGCCTTCAAGGACAGCTGAGGGGAGGGCATGACATCATGCCAGAGTGAAGGCTCTCCAGTGTTCAGTTAGGTATGCCACAGGGGAGGCAGAGTACCTGTTGGATTAACTGGCAATAAAGCTGGGGTCCTGGATAGGTCCATTGGTGCAGAAGTAACTTCTGACTCTTGAAAACTAAGGCCTTGTATTAGATTGCAATGGATAGTCATTCTTTTAATTAGTTTAACTTTTTCCTGCTTTTTTCTAACATGCATAAACAACAATAAGTAACAACACAGTGGAGACTTTAGTGCTAATTATTAACTTTAAGATAGAAACCTTTATTATATAACAAATAATTTAATGTGTTTTGCAGTTGTTTATCAATGCTACACTCAGCTTTAGAGGTAAAATTTAAGCAACCTTATGCTTATCAACTTGAACATTTTAGAAAACATAATTAATATTGACACAACCTTTTTTCTTTATCTTTAAAGGTTTAAGTTATCTAAATCATCAGAGTGTTAATAATCTCTAGTCAATACTGTATAAATACCACTGTACCTAAATAATATAATGTACTACTCGTGTTTTATAATAATACTATATAAACACTTACATAGTGTGGCATATTCCTATGTTAATGAGATGCTTTATTTCATTAAATATTCTTTCTGATAATAATATAGAAAAGAATGCTCAAAAAGTGAAAGTGTTTTCTCAACTTCAAAATTTCCTGTTTCCTGAAGTTCTTAAAATATTAAGATATAAATTTATAAAAACTCATACCACTGAAATCATCCCAGATTCATGATTGAAAATGACATCAAATGTACTTTGTTGTTTATTTGTTTAGTTGCTTCCGACTCTTCGTGACTTCATGGACCAGCCCACGCCAGAGCTTCCTGTCAGTCATCAACACCCCCAGCTCCCCCAGGGACGAGTCCGTCACCTCTAGAATATCATCCATCCACCTTGCCCTTGGTCGGCCCCTCTTCCTTTTGCCCTCCACTCTCCCTAGCATCAGCATCTTCTCCAGGGTGTCCTGTCTCGTCATTATGTGGCCAAAGTATTTCGGTTTTGCCTTTAATATCGTTCCCTCAAGTGAGCAGTCTGGCTTTATTTCCTGGAGGATGGACTGGTTGGATCTTCTTGCACTCCAAGGCACTCTCAGAATTTTCCTCCAACACCACAGTTCAAAAGCATCTATCTTCCTTCGCTCACCCTTCCTTATGGTCCAGCTCTCGCAGCCATATGTTACTATGGGGAACACCATTGCTTTAACTATGCGGACCTTTGTTGTCAGTGTGATGTCTCTGCTCTTAACTATTTTATCGAGATTTGTCATTGCTCTTCTCCCAAGGATTAAGCGTCTTCTGATTTCCTGACTGCAGTCAGCATCTGCAGTAATCTTCGCACCTAGAAATACAAAATCTTTCACTGCTTCTACATTTTCTCCCTCTATTTGCCAGTTATCAATCAAGCTGGTTGCCATAATCTTGGTTTTTTTGAGGTTTAACTGCAAGCCAGCTTTTGCACTTTCTTCTTTCACCTTCATCATAAGGCTCCTCCGTTCCTCTTCGCTTTCAGCCATCAAAGTGGTATCATCTGCATATCTGAGATTGTTAATGTTTCTTCCAGCAATTTTAACTCCAGCCTTGGATTCCTCAAGCCCAGCATGTTGCATGATGTGTTCTGCGTACAAGTTAAATAGGTAGGGTGAGAGTATACAGCCCTGCCGTACTCCTTTCCCAATCTTAAACCAGTCTGTTGTTCCGTGGTCTGTTCTTACTGTTGCTACTTGGTCGTTATACAGATTCTTCAGGAGGCATACAAGATGACTTGGTATCCCCATACCACTAAGAACTTGCCACAATTTGTTATGGTCCACACAGTCAAAGGCTTTAGAATAGTCAATAAAACAGAAATAGATGTTTTTCTGAAACTCCCTGGCTTTTTCCATTATCCAGCGGATATTGGCAATTTGGTCCCGAGTTCCTCTGCCTTTTCTAAACCCAGCTTGTACATCTGGCAATTCTCGCTCCATGAATTGCTGAAGTCTGCCTTGCAGGATCTTGAGCATTACCTTACTGGCATGTGAAATGAGTGCCACTGTTCGATAGTTTGAACATTCTTTAGTGTTTCCCTTTTTTGGTATGGGGATATAAGTTGATTTTTTCCAGTCTGATGGCCATTCTTGTGTTTTCCAAATTTGCTGGCATATAGCATGCATTACCTTGACAGCATCATCTTGCAAGATTTTGAACAGTTCAGCTGGGATTTCATCGTCTCCTGCTGCCTTGTTATTAGCAATGCCTCTTAAGGCCCATTCAACCTCACTCTTCAGGATGTCTGGCTCTAGCTCACTGACCACACTGTCAAAGCTATCCCCAATATTGTTATCCTTCCTATACAGGTCTTCTGTATATTCTTGTCACCTTTTCTTGATCTCTTCTTCTTCTGTTAGGTCCTTGCCATCTTTGTTTTTGATCATACCCATTTTGGCCTGGAATTTACCTCCGATGTTTCTAATTTTCTGGAAGAGGTCTCTTGTCCTTCCTATTCTATTGTCTTCTTCCACTTCCACGCATTGCTTGTTTAAAATAATTCCTTATCTCTTCTGGCTAACCTCTGGAATTTTGCATTTAATTGGGCATATCTCCCCCTATCACTGTTGCCTTTTGCTTTCCTTCTTTCTTGGGCTACTTCTAGCGTCTCAGCAGACAGCCATTTTGCCTTCTTGGTTTTCTCTTTCTTTGGGATGTATTTTGTTGCCGCCTCCTGAACAATGTTGCAAACTTCTGTCCATAGTTCTTCCGGGACCCTATCTCCTAAGTCCAGTCCCTTAAATCTATTCTTCACCTCCACTGCATATTCCTTAGGGATATTAGTGAGCTCATATCTAGCTGATCTGTGGGTCTTCCCTAATCTCTTTAGTCTGATCCTAAATTGTGCAATAAGAAGTTCATGATCGGAACTACAGTCAGCTCCAGGTCTTGTTTTTACTGACTGTATAGATGTCCGCCACCTTTGGCTGCAAAGGATGTAGTCAATCTGATTTCAATGTTGTCCATCTGGTGAAGTCCATGTATAAATCCGTCTCTTAGGTTGTTGGAAGAGGGTGTTCGTTATGCAGAGTGAGTTGTCTTGGCAAAATTCTATCAGCCTATGTCCTGCTTCGTTTTGTTCTCCCAGGCCATGCTTACCTGTAATTCCAGGTGTCATTTGACTGCTCACCTTAGCATTCCAGTCTCCCGTGATGAAAATAACATCTCTTTTAGGCGTGTTGTCCAGTAGGTGCTGCAGATCCTCATAGAACTGCTCTACTTCAGCTTCTTCAGCATCTGTGGTTGGGGCGTATATTTGGATCACTGTGATGTTAGATGGCTTGCCCTGAATTCGAACTGAGATCATTCTATCGTTTTTTGGATTGTATCCAAGCACTGCTTTAGCCACTTTATTATTAATTATGAAGGCTACTCCATTTCTTCTGTGGTCCTCTTGTCCACAGTAGTAGATCTGGTGGTCATTTGATGTGAAGTGGCCCATTCCAGTCCATTTCAGTTCGCTGATGCCCAAAATGTCTATCTTTAATCTTGACATCTCACCAATAACCACATCCAATTTGCCCTGGCTCATAGATCTTACATTCCAGGTTCCAATGGTGTGTTGATCCTTAGAACATCGGATTCGCCGTTCACCACCAGCACCGTCGGCCGCTAGCCGTCCTTTCGGCTTTGAGCTAGCTGCGTCATCACGTCTGGGGCTAGTTGAGCTCATCCTCTGTTCCTCCCCAGTAGCATTTTGACCATCTTCCGACCTGGGGGTCTCATCTTCCGATGGTATACCAACATAGCTCTGGTTGTACTGATCCATTTAGTTTTCACGGCAAGAATACTGGGGGGGGTTGCCATTACCTTCCCCAGGGATTGCATTTAGTCTGACCTCTCTGTCATGACCTTCCCATCTTGGGTGGCCCTTCACGGTTTAGCTCATGGCATCATTGAGGTGCTCACATCGTACTGGTTTGTACTAACACACAACAGCAAAATCCATATTCTTAAGCATCACCAGTTTTTTTCTTTTTAAAAAAAGACAGAGATCTCATACCTTTAACAGTTTCACAGAGGACAGAGCTTCAAAAATTTAACTCTTTTCACCGCTGAATAAGGGTCCTGCCCTCACCTGACTGTTACCCTTGTAAAGCTAATTGGACGAGGTTTCCTAGTGACTTATGCAAAAGACGTTTCTTTTGTAAACACTTAGTCTGCAAATGAGATATTAACTGGACAGTAGTCCAGTTCATAGTGGAAATCCAAGCAAAAGTAAACAGGACAAATAATCTGATATCATACAATAAGCAACAGGAAATATCTGAAATGAAACTTCATGTATTCATTTATCCTTGTTTTAATCATGCCTCCAGCATAGGCCAACCTAATTCAGCTCACCCATGTTAGATGTCATACAGGCACTCAATTCCTTTAATCCCCAGTCATATTGGCTGAGGAATATAGGAACTGAAGTACAAAGATGGAAATGGAACAAGATTGCTCCATTTGATCTGCCTTCCCCAACCAGGCAATGGCTTGTAAAGTATACAGAGATTTCGAACAATTTCCACAAAGAACAATTTTATGCTAACCATCGTAAATAGCCCTACAGCTTTGCTTATTTAATACTAGTTTATCACGTGAAATTTAACCCGGAATATTCTAACAAGTCCTTTTCTAAGGGAAGGAACATGTCACAGCGCCAGCGTGTCTCGCTAAATGACAGCATAGGAAGGAAGGGAGAATAGGCCTATTCGCCCCTTTTCTGCTTTCTCCTTTGAGAGGAAAGATCATCTTCCGATCCATACTCATGGTCCAACTGCTAGCTAGCCACCTAAAATCAACCCAGGAGACGCTATGTTCCATATTCACCGTCATCGTTCGTTGTTTGTCCGAGAGACTTCAACCCGCAGTTACTCTTTGAGCCTCTACAACACGCTGCCGGTTCTCCCACAATGCAACGAAAACTAAGGTGGAGCCAGTTCCCTCGCAAAGACATTTGGGAGGCTGAGTTTGCGCAGAACTAACACAACGCATGGTACCAGACAGCTGAACTACAATTCCCTAGAAACCAAGCGTCACTACTTGGCGTGTACTGTAGGATTTTTCACAAACCGCGCAGTCCTGGAATTGAATACTACGTTTCCCATAATGCACAGAAAGGATGAAACATATCGATGCTCTCCAATAGGAGTATCCAAATCTTAGTTTCACGCTTTCTGATACTATGTTCAAGTCTATTTGATGGTCGTAAGTGAAGGGGGGAGTGGAGGTGAAAATTTTTTTACACCTTTTCAGAAGCTGTTGAAAAGTTGCAAATGTAATCAGTGCTGATTCTGTTTGAATTGTTTGTTTTTAAAACCTGCAATACCTTTCTTCTTACTGAAGAAAAAACTTTGAACTCAGTTGAATTCATGTTTTGAATAAGTTCCTAAAGGATTGCACAGCACAATAATTTATGTGAATATTCTATTTAAAAAGTGAGTCCATATATAGTTTTTTATAGTCTAGGAAATAACAGAAGAATCTGCTACTTGTGTTATTTGAATAGTAAGTTTATTGTTCCACAAAGAATTTCAACCTTACTCATGTTTGTCTGGGAATTAATATTTTTTTCAGCTGATGTTTAGGTATATTTCTGAGTAGATGTATAAGGAAAGTCCCTTGCTTATTTTAAAAAAGTCTGTCTGTGTGTTGGCTAGTTTTCCCCCATTAGACCTAGAATGTGGTCCTTGATATATAAACGCTTCTCTGCCTTTCAATGGTAAAGTATAGTGAAGTAAATAGTGAAGTAAATAGAATTAAATTATAATTTGGATGTCCAGGTTGGCTGGATTATATGAATAGTATCCTTTTAGGGTTCCCTTGACATTAAGTCCAGTCGTGTCCGACTCTAGGGGGCGGTGCTCATCTCTGTTTCAAAGCCAAAGAGCCGGTGTTTGTCTGTAGACAGTTCTGTGGTCATGTGGCCGGCATGACTACACGGAACACCGTTACCTGCCCGCTGAAGCGGTACCTATTAATCTACTCACATTTGCATGTTTTCGAACTGCTAGGTTGGCAGGAGCTGGGACTAGCAACAGGAGCTCACCCCGTCACACGGATTCGAACCGCCGACCCGATCAGCAAGCTCAGCAGCTCAGCGGTTTAACCCGCAGCACCACCGCGTCCCTTTTAGGACTTGACTCTAAAATACATGCCAAAAGACTGCAGGAGCAAAAAAAGAAAAATTGCACATAGTTCTATGTGAGGCCCACTGACATAACTATCACATTTTTGATTCTGAAAGTTTACAAAGTATTCAGAAGCTGTAATATGTCCAAGAAGCTTTTCAGTGCCACTTTATGTTCAATTTGATTTCTCCATAACAAAAACAAGGGCCTTGTAGAGGCCACATTTCCAACGTTTCTCCAAGGGAAAAGGCATTCCAAGAAATAAAGGATGTTATTAAACCATCTCTTGTTAAAGGCATATACAAGCTTTCAAAATAGCCTGTGAGGCTGACCATATTGTTGATAAGTAACATGTCCTTGTCCCCAGGAAAGAAAAATCAATTAAAATATTGATGAGAAAAACTTAACGAAGATAAAAATATTCCTAGAAGAACTACATATTATACAATATTGATGTTTCTTCACTGTTGTGTTATTAAAAGTATTTTTTCTTCTATACTTTGTACACACACTATAGAAATAGAAGATGGCTTTTTTGCATTTATAGGTATATGCAGTTGGAAATACAAAATTATTAGGAAATAAACCCTACTGAAGTCAGTATTTACTACTACATAAGCAGTATTACTTTTGTTATACTGTACATATATAAGAATATGCAAAGCACTAACAAAATTATTATTAGGCCCGCCCCTTGCAATGATGCAGCAACAGCGCTCAAATATGACCAGGAACTGCCTTTTTCGTTTCTAAATCTAGACCACCTATCATGTTGTGATAGTCAGGCATTTGGAAACTACTATTGTTGTTGTTTATTCGTTTAGTCGCTTCCGACTCTTCGTGACTTCATGGACCAGCCCACGCCAGAGCTTCCTGTCGGTCGTCAACACCCCCAGCTCCCCCAGGGACGAGTCCGTCACCTCTAGAATATCATCCATCCATCTTGCCCTTGGTCGGCCCCTCTTCCTTTTGCCTTCCACTCTCCCTAGCATCAGCATCTTCTCCAGGGTGTCCTGTCTTCTCATTATGTGGCCAAAGTATTTCGGTTTTGCCTTTAATATCATTCCCTCAAGTGAGCAGTCTGGCTTTATTTCCTGGAGGATGGACTGGTTGGATCTTCTTGCAGTCCAGGGCACTCTCAGAATTTTCCTCCAACACCACAGTTCAAAAGCATCGATCTTCCTTCGCTCAGCCTTCCTTATGGTCCAGCTCTCGCAGCCATATGTTACTACAGGGAACACCATTGCTTTAACTATGCGGACCTTTGTTGTCAGTGTGATGTCTCTGCTCTTAACTATTTTATCGAGATTTGTCATTGCTCTTCTTCCAAGGATTAAGCGTCTTCTGATTTCCTGACTGCAGTCAGCATCTGCAGTAATCTTTGCACCTAGGAATACAAAGTCTTTCACTGCTTCTACATTTTCTCCCTCTATTTGCCAGTTATCAATCAAGCTGGTTGCCATAATCTTGGTTTTTTTGAGGTTTAGCTGCAAGCCAGCTTTTGCACTTTCTTCTTTCACCTTCATCATAAGGCTCCTCAGTTCCTCTTCACTTTCAGCCATCAAAGTGGTATCATCTGCATATCTGAGATTGTTAATGTTTCTTCCAGAGATTTTAACTCCAGCCTTGGATTCCTCAAGCCCAGCTTGTCGCATGATGTGTTCTGCATACAAGTTGAATAGGTAGGGTGAGAGTATACAGCCCTGCCGTACTCCTTTCCCAATCTTAAACCAGTCTGTTGTTCCGTGGTCTGTTCTTACTGTTGCTACTTGGTCGTTATACAGATTCTTCAGGAGGCATACAAGATGACTTGGTATCCCCATACCACTAAGAACTTGCCACAATTGGTTATGGTCCACACAGTCAAAGGCTTTAGAATAGTCAATAAAACAGAAATAGATGTTTTTCTGAAACTCCCTGGCTTTTTCCATTATCCAGCGGATATTGGCAATTTGGTCTCTAGTTCCTCTGCCTTTTCTAAACCCAGCTTGTACATCTGGCAATTCTCGCTCCATGAACTGCTGAAGTCTACCTTGCAGGATCTTGAGCATTACCTTACTGGCATGTGAAATGAGTGCCACTGTTCGATAGTTTGAACATTCTTTAGTGTTTCCCTTTTTTGGTATGGGGATATAAGTTGATTTTTTCCAGTCTGATGGCCATTCTTGTGTTTTCCAAATTTGCTGGCATATAGCATGCATTACCTTGACAGCATCATCTTGCAAGATTTTGAACAGTTCAGCTGGGATGCCGTCGTCTCCTGTTGCCTTGTTATTAGCAATGCTTCTTAAGGCCCACTCAACCTCACTCTTCAGGATGTCTGGCTCTAGCTCACCGACCACACCGTCAAAGCTATCCCCGATATTGTTATCCTTCCTATACAGGTCTTCTGTATATTCTTGCCACCTTTTCTTGATCTCTTCTTCTTCTGTTAGGTCCTTGCCATCTTTGTTTTTGATCATACCCATTTTTGCCTGGAATTTACCTCCAATGTTTCTAATTTTCTGGAAGAGGTCTCTTGTCCTTCCTATTCTATTGTCTTCTTCCACTTCCGCGCATTGCTTGTTTAAAAATAATTCCTTATCTCTTCTGGCTAACCTCTGGAATTTTGCATTTAATTGGGCATATCTCCCCCTATCACTGTTGCCTTTTGCTTTCCTTCTTTCTTGGGCTACTTCTAGTGTCTCAGCAGACAGCCATTTTGCCTTCTTGGTTTTCTCTTTCTTTGGGATGTATTTTGTTGCCGCCTCCTGAACAATGCTGCCAACTTCTGTCCAGAGTTCTTCCGGGACCCTATCTACTAAGTCCAGTCCCTTAAATCTATTCTTCACCTCCACTGCATATTCCTTAGGAATATTAGTGAGCTCATATCTAGCTGATCTGTGGGTCTTCCCTAATCTCTTTAGTCTGATCCTAAATTGTGCAAGAAGAAGTTCGTGATCTGAACTACAGTCAGCTCCAGGCCTTGTTTTTACCGACTGTACAGATGTCCGCCACCTTTGGCTGCAAAGGATGTAATCAATCTGATTTCGGTGTTGTCCATCTGGTGAAGTCCATGTATAAAGTCGTCTCTTAGGTTGTTGGAAGAGAGTGTTTGTTATGCAGAGTGAATTGTCTTGGCAAAATTCTATCAGCCTGTGTCCTGCTTCGTTTTGTTCTCCCAGGCCATACTTACCTGTAATTCGAGGTGTCATTTGACTGCCCACCTTAGCATTCCAGTCTCCTGTGATGAAAATAACATCTCTTTTAGGCGTGTTGTCCAGTAGGTGCTGCAGATCCTCATAGAACTGCTCTACTTCAGCTTCTTCAGCATTTGTGGTTGGGGCGTATATTTGGATCACTGTGATGTTAGATGGCTTGCCCTGAATTCGAATTGAGATCATTCTGTCGTTTTTTGGGTTGTATCCAAGCACTGCTTTAGCCACTTTACTATTAATTATGAAGGCTACTCCATTTCTTCTGTGGTCCTCTTGTCCGCAGTAGTAGATCTGGTGGTCATTTGATGTGAAGTGGCCCATTCCAGTCCATTTCAGTTCACTGACGCCCAGAATGTCTATCTTTAATCTTGACATCTCACCAATAACCACATCCAATTTGCCCTGGCTCATAGATCTTACATTCCAGGTTCCGATGGTGTGTTGATCCTTAGAACATCGGATTCGCCGTTCACCACCAACACCGTCGGCCGCTAGCCGTCCTTTCGGCTTTGAGCTAGCTGCGTCATCACGTCTGGGGCTAGTTGAGCTCATCCTCTGTTCCTCCCCAGTAGCATTTTGACCATCTTCCGACCTGGGGGTCTCATCTTCCGATGGTATACCGACATATCTCTGGTTGTACTGATCCATTTAGTTTTCACGGCAAGAATACTGAGGTGGGTTGCCATTACCTTCCCCAGGGATCGCATTTAGTCTGACCTCTCTGTCATGACCTTCCCGTCTTGGGTGGCCCTTCACGGTTTAGCTCATGGCATCACTGAGGTGCTCAAGCTCCAGCACCACGACAAGGTAACGATCCTTTGCTGAAGGGAAACTACTATAGTTCACAGATTCATTTGCCTCATGGCAGGTACCAGCAGTGATAATCCCTGCAGTGAAAAAAATTATTTCCATAGCTGCTTTTGGATACCTGGTGATAGGCCTGGCTTTAGTTTAATTACATTCTTTAGCTGCATTCATAAATCCACTATCTTACAATAAATTCTAATGAGCAATATAAGTCTTACTTTTGAGTAGACATATCCAGGCCTACAGTATTAACCCTCCCCCAAATTAAAAATAAATATGCTACACTGTGAGGAGCAATATCTAATTTTAATAAACTGCCCAGAGTCCCTCTTCTGTGACAAAATTTGATAAATAAATAAATAAATAAATAATATGAAGATGCAAGGGATGACTGGAAATTTTAATATATGGTCCAAGACTGTTTACAGGCTTCTGTTTACAGAAAAGATGATAGATGTATTCCTTTGTAATTCCTTCAGATCTGTAGCAGAAATTTAAATCACACAGAAACTTTAATGAACAGTGTTAGAAATAAAAAGTTTTGCATTCTACATATTTGTACTTTTGTTCTTTAGCTAGATGAAACAATAAGCATTCTTACTAAAAATATGCATTAATATTTTGCAATATAACTTACTAAATGATCACCCAGAAATAAAATGTACTGATTATATTACTAATTATTTTTGCCACATTATTATTCAACTCTAATTTCAAGGTGGCTGCCATTTTGTATTAACTGACTAAATTTATTTGATTCCTATAAATTTAGCTTTTGAGATAAAGACATGAATGAAAATAAAAATTATTGTTCCACATCACATTACTTTAAAATCATTTCACCATTAAATAACAGTAATGAAAACCTACACTTTATAGGTAAAATTAAGATCATTTATCATTTAAACTTTATCCATGAATATTAGGAATGGCATAAGTAATACATTGTATTAGTATAAAATTTCAAGTTGTTGATTTCATTATAACCAGGAGTTCAAAGTACTTATAGGTACTGTATTTCCCTTGATTTTATCTCTACAACTCAGTAAAGTAGATTGGGTTGAGAGTGACTTGCCTAAGTAACTGAGTATCCATGGCTGAAAGTGGATTTGAACCTTAGTCTCCCCCACCATATTGGCTTTTCTGTGCATGTGTAGGTAAATACATGATGTGTGTGTAATTCATATATACTTTAATAAATATTTTCAAGTTACATGTAATTATTCAGATTATTACTAGATATTGCTTTCCTCACATAGTACATGTTGTTTCTTGGGGGATTTTGATTATCTTAAATTTACAGCATATCAGCTTTCATCTTAGTTTTTATCTCATGAGATGCTTGAAGTTATATCCTAGACTAGCAAATTGTTGGGAGAGGCGAGATTGTAGGCAAGTGCTATTAAGCCTAATTTAGTTTGCGTCTATGCACATACACTTAAGAGAAACCCCCCCCCCCACAACTCGATAAATTCTTCCCCAATATATGCATTTGCTGAAAATAGGAAATCTTTCACACTGGCGGAATTAATACTATGTCGTGCATACAAGGCAAACATTTCTGACTCAGTCTACGTCTGATTAATGGTGCATTGTACGTAGGAGTGTATTCTGCAAAGGCTCGGAAACGCGCTTTTCCACTCTACACGATTTCACGCTCCCCAAAATTCAGAGCTCTCTTTACAAAGATTTCTCCGCGTGCTGACTCGACCTAACCTGCTGTGGCCTCCTACCAGTGACACCCCTCCTCTTGCTACTCTCATCTGCTTCCGATTGGTTCCCTTCGCTCGGGGGCCCTGTCGCGCGATTGGGTGGCTTTCCTCGAGACTTCGTCGTGCGATTGGCTCCGCTGTGAAACCGGGTGCCCGCCCCTTCTCGGACACCCAGCAGGTTGCGTTGCGCTCTCTCGGTTAGCTAGTTCCTGGTCTGACTTAGGCCCAAGCTCGGCGAAAAGGGGGGAGGGGCGAGAGTTACTGCTGCTGCTGGCGAGTGACTGCTTGGCGGGAGGGGGAAGAAGGGAGGGGAGCCAGCGCGGGGAGATGTTGCCCGAAGTGTAACTGCAGCACCGCCACCGCCGCGACCCTCCTCGCCATGATCATAGAGAACGTGGACGCGCTCAAGTCCTGGCTGGCCAAGTTACTGGAGCCAATGTGAGTGCGGGCTGGTGCGGGAGAGGCGTCAGGGGACGGCGGGCGGGGTGGCCTTCAGGTCCGCCAGGGGGGAGCGGAGGGTGAGGGGAGTCCTGGGATCTTGAGGCGGGGATTATGGGGCTTGACCCAGGGAAGAAGGTGGGCTGTGTTGGGAAGGGATCCGCAAGGGATGCGTGTATCGGGAGCAAAGGGATGGGGGCTAATAGGAGGAGGCACGGGACTAGCCAGAGACCCCGAGGAGGCGGCAGAGGGAGCGAGTCCTGCCGGTGGCGTGGAGGGTCGCTCTGCCTTGATTCCAAGGAAGGCGTCGTAGTAACAGGTACGGAATAAGCTGGAGACCGGCGGGAGGCACGTGAGGATGGAGGGAGTGTTCAAGCGCTTGGGCTTCTGCAGGAACAAAATGGGGGGTCTTGCTCGCCTCCTTGGTTCTCGACGAGTCCCGGTCGTGGTTTGAGAGTACTGCAGAGGAGGGTTTGACAGGGAGGCTGCTCTTCGAAGGCGCTGCGTGGAAGTAAAAAAACGTTCAGGGCATTGGCTCATTAGTGTAGAAACTCAGAGCAGAAACGAAAACATAGCCCATCCTTGGCTCGAACCAGTCCTCTAAATTCCGTTTTGAGTTGTATACTTTTTTTTTAAAGTATACAGAAGAAAGAGCAACCCACTAGAGTAATAAAATAATCATCAACTTAGATATTATTGGTGAACTAAACCAAGAGGTTTTTCTGAAGTTCTTTATGCAAGCCCCTTGTCCATAACTTTGAGGGATCCCTGCCCCATTTAAGTTTTGATAGAACAAAGGATTCTGACACATTATTTCATTTTACTTGATTCCACACTTGGCAAAAAATAATTCTTACCTTATAGCAGTAATTACATCTTGCAGGACATTCATGAGAAGTGGTCTTGTTCTTGATAAGTATTTTGGAATACAATTTGTATCTTCTGTTTACTGTGTCAGTTGTTTTGACAGAGGGAAATATTTTATTGAATAGATGCGTTATTCTTTAATTGTGTATGTGTTTATAACTACAAGTTATTTCTTATATCACAAATCACCTAGAGTTTTTTTCAAACTGACACTTAATAGATTGAAGTGTACATATTACATTACACGGTAGTATGCTACATTACATTTAAAACTGGTGAGTAGAAATTCCAGAGAAAATGCTTAAATAATCCCAGTTCCTAAATTTTTGTAATTAGATTATTACAAAATTTATTCTCTTTGGCCCTGCAAAAAACTTAATTCTGCTATCTTGAACTTTGCAGCCTATTTTAAGTGGTTTTGATATCTCATGAATTCTCAAATTTGGAATGCTGGTTTGGTTTCCTAAGATAAAAATAAAATTAGGTAGAATAATATTGAATTAATCTGTTACATAAGCATCAGCATTTCTAACTAACTCATGGAGTCTCAGTTTGAATTTTTATATCATATAAAATTGTAGGATTACAAATGCGCACCCAAATCTCTAAACACATTTGAAAGGCTGTTTACCATCCATATTTTTGTTGACTTTTATAGCTGAATGCAAAAGTTTAGACACCCTTGGTCATCTGCATTTCAATAAATCCTTAAATGAATAGAAGCTGATACAACCTGTAAGTGGTAGAACGTTAAGCACAACACCTTGCTGCAAATCTCAGAGCATGTTTACTATTTGTAAGCAGTTGTTTGCAGATTCAAAATAAGAAAACAATGTATGTGGCAAGTACAAAAGTTTGGACACTCTTTTAGTCAGCATTTTGTAACATTTCTTTTAGCAGAAATAACAGCTTCCAAACATCTGTAGCCAGCCACAAGTTTTTCTGTTCTTGCTTTTGGATTTTTTCCCACTATTCCTTGCAGAGATCTTCTAGCTTAGACGTTCTTGGGCTCCTAGTATGCATCCTCCCCATAGGTTTTGGTGATATTCAAGTCTGGGGACTCTACAGACCATTCCAAAACCTTTATTTTTCTCTCCTGTAAGAGCTTCATGGTTGATTTGGAAGTATGTTTCAGACTGTTGTCCTTCTGAAATATCCAACTTCTTTTCAGCTTCATTTTCTTCACTGCCTATGGGACATTAGCATGAAGATCAAGAAAAATCTCTGCCATAACTGCCTGAAAACTGGACATATCTACAAAACACAGCTCACAGATTACTGCAGACTACCTGCTGAAAAGTGTAACTAGCACTGGAGAAGTTGTCCACAGTACAGCATTCATTATACAAGAATAATCTGCAAGGGAGAGTTGCCAAATAGAAACTTTTTCTCCAACCTCATCACAAAAGTCATCATCTAAGGTATGCAAAAGAAACCTGAACAGGCCTGAAACATTTTGGAACAAAGTAGTTTGGACTGATGAATCAAAAAATTGAACAGCTTGGTCACAGCCTCATACTTAAGATATATTTGCAGAAAAAGGGTGAAGCATTTGAAGAAAAGAATACCTTAGCAACCATTAAGCACAAGGTGGCTCTTTATGCTTTGGGATTGTGTGTCAGTGGCACAAGAAATATTGTGCAGGTGGAAGGAGGAATAGATTCAACTTGATATCATATAGAAGCTGATGTCCCACTGTCAGTGAAGAAACTGAAGCCAAAACAGAGGTTGGCTATTTCAGCAAGAAATTATCTGGAACATACAGAAGATAAAGGCTCTAAAATAGCCTGCACAGTCCCCAGACTTGCATATTATTAAAAATCTGGGAAGATCTCAAACATGCAGAACTTGCAAGAAAACCTAAGAATATTTATTGTCTAGAAGAGTTCAATAGGGAAGAGTTGGGAAAAATTTCTAAAAGCAAAAATAGAAAGAATCTTAGCTGGCTATAGGAAATACTTGGAAGTTGCTATTTCTGCCAAAGGAAGTATTACAGAGTACTAAATAAAAGTACTCTGTCCAGACTTCTGCATCTACCATATTTACTTTCCAGTTAGGGATTCATTGAAAAATACACTTTAGTCAAGGGTGCCCAAACTTTTCTGTACAATTGTATGTGCACTTAATATATACTACTATGCAATTGTATTCTCTGCTATATTTTATTCGGTAATAAACATCTAAATGAAGATTTTCACATTCAGATTTATGGATTATTTATTTTTATTCTACAGTTACATAGTTGTTTGTTTATGACTACAGAAGCTCCTTGATTTTTTAAAATGGCTATACTCAATCTTGCATTAAGTTATATGGATGAATACATCCCAGTTGGTTGAGTTCACATAACATATCCAAAGAACTCAGGAGCCATAAGAATAGAGATCAAGGGAAAAACATCCACAAAGAAAGGGACGTTTGTCATGAAAAATCTAGACACACTGTAGGAGCTTACAGTGGTTCTTCTTCAGTATCTTGCCTCATTCTCTCATGTAATAATAAACATAGTTTATAACCCACAATAGCCTGGGTTCACATTATGTGAACCATAAACTAACCATATCACAGCTTAGCACAATGTGTGAATATGACCAATATGTAGAGCTGTGTGCAGTTGTTTCAAGACAAACCATTTTGGATAGTTAACTCAGTGTCATACTATTAAGTTAATGTTGAGAAGAATTGAGTTTACATTGTAAACTTAGTTTCAGCAGCAGAGAAAGACTGTTTAAACAAAACATTGATTGTTGTGTATGTAAACAAAGATTTATCAACACACAAGTACATATTTTAAATCTTTGTTTCAGAATCAACATTATACAGGCATTCTTAAATATGAGAAGTCTGTATAAAAAGATTTGTGTACCATATCCTATCTTGCATATGTACAGCTGTCTTACATTAAGCCTAAATATTGCTGTATGTCAGTATTTTCAAGTCTGCAATGGCCCTGCTTCCTGAAGATCTGCAGATACCTGGAGCTGAACCTGAGATCTTTTGCATGCAAGCTTTGTATTCTGTCACTTACCTGACTTGCTTCTTACATTCCACTGAAGTAGTGCTCAGCATTCTTTTGCAACCAAATATGCAAAATAGGGCTTTTGTATCAAATATTTTATTCTTAGTGTATTAATCTTCAAGAGATCTGTCGTTTTTTCCACGGCTCCTTACCACTTAGTTTTTCCCAATGCATTATAGTTTCACTGTAATTTATAATACACTGTGATAAGTTATAACTACTAATTTATGATTAAAGCTTTCAAATATCAATTATAAATCATATTTTAGTATTTTAAAAATAAGATCATTTAGTAAGCTAAGCATCACTGGATTCTTTGTAGTTCTGCACCCAGGAGGGAAAGGTATTAGATTGGATGGAATGAAAACTTTGCACAGAGCGATCTGACAGGACATGCAGAAAGGCCATAGAAGGGAGAGGAAAGAAAATGACAGGAACTCCCCAGATGAGTGGCTGATGTGAATGTGCAGAGGAGCAGCAGAAACAGAAATAACAACCTGAACAAAAACTTGAGGAAATGTGCAACTGAGGAAAGAAGAAAAAGCATCTCTGAAAAAAACTAGAGTATCTGAGCGAAAACAGGTGCTAACAAGGCTAACCAAGGGTCAGGCAGGCAGAAAGCAAAAACAGTTTTTCCCCAGCAAAATTGTGGCTTCTAAAGCAAGAACCTTGAGGAAATAACAGTGAAAAAATAATGTATAGAAAAGCTAAGACTGTAGTAGTGGAGCAAACTTCATATGTAGTCTTTAGTATGGAACTGTATGCTAGGTAGAAAAACTACAGGCTTGCTCATTCAATATTTTTAAATACATTTTGCTTGGACATAACCTTCAGTCTTCATGTTGTGGCTTTTGCTATGATCTGGCAGCCTTAAAGAGTTCCATAGTGTGAAGAAGTGTGGTAAATGAGCTGAATCTTACATTCTAGCTTGAATTAAGTTGCAAGTTACTTAATTTTAATCTCTTTCTATTCTATGTGAATAATGTGCTGCATCTTCAGAGAAGACTATTGCGACATTTCATCTTGTGTTAAAACTAAAGCTAAAAGTTATATGCTAACCAAACTATTTTTCCTCAGATGTGATGCTGATCCATCAGCCTTGGCTAACTATGTTGTGGCACTGGTCAAAAAAGACAAGCCAGAGAAAGAACTGAAGGCTTTCTGTGCTGATCAGCTAGATGTATTTCTGCAAAAAGGTACAGTTGTATATCTTTATTAATAACATATTGTGAATATACCAGATACGAATTTTTTCATTATAAATCTGAATTATAAATAATAGACATCATGATAGTGACTTACATATTTTATAATATCTTTCCAACACTGCTTATTAGTGCATTGTTGCTTTTCTTTTCAAAATATTTTAAAGTATATAATTTACCAAAAGAACTTCAGCTGTTGGGCAGATTAGAAGCATACTAATAAGGGCAAAGACATAAATGCCTGTCCCAGAACATCACATTGTCCTCATGGGAAACCTATAATCAAGTCAGGAAGCCACAGACTGGTTCCAGGAGTGAGACAAGACTGTATACTCTCTCCTTATTTATTCAACATATAAGCTGAATATACTTTAAGGGAAGCAGGATTGGAAGAAGATGACTGTGGTTTTAAAATTGGAGGAAGAAACATCAATAATCTGCCCTATGCTGACAACACTACTACGATAGCTGAAAATGCAAAGGATCTTTAGTAATAAAGTCCAGGAGCACTATGAAAAAAATGGGACTAAAATTAATTATAAAGAAGACCAAACTAATGACAACAGGTACAACAACCAGCCTTAGAATTGACAGTGAAGATATCAAAGTGCTAGATATATTCTGCCTTTTAGGATCAGCCATCAAAAGTAAAGGAACAAGCAGCCAAGAGATGTGCCACAGACCAGCACTTAGTTGAGCAGCCATGAAGCCTTTGAAAAGAGATTCAGATGTTGTGATGTGTCTATACCTACAAAGATCAGAATAGTGCAAGTGATGGTATTCCCTGTGACACTGTATGGAAGTGAAAGTTGGACTTTGAAGAACAGGATAGAAATAATGTTAACACTTTCAAACTTTGGTGTAAGAGAAGACTCCTGAGAATGCTGTGGACATCCAGGAAAACAAACCGATGGAACATTGAAAATCAACCCAGAGTTCTCACTCAAGGCAGAAATGACCAGCCTCAAATTATTTTACTTTGGCACACATTGTGCAAAGACCTAGCTCTCTGGAGAAAGCTCTAATGCTGGGAAAGATGAAAGACAAGAAGAGGTTGACTAGCAGCAAAGTGGATGGACTCAGTTACAGTGGTGATGGGTCCACTCTTGGAAGACCTGAAGGACCAAATTAAGGACAGATCATAGAGAAAATCTATGTGATCCCTAAGAATCAACACCGCCTTGATGATAGATAATTAATATAAATGCCTGATCCACTCCACAAAATGTTGATGCTAAATTACATGGAAATTTGCCCCAGCTGGGTGGCAGCACCTAGTCAGCCTTTGCTTATCTTAAAAAGCTAAGCAGAATTAGACTTAGTTACTTGGATGGGAGATCACCAGGGAACACAGGGCTGTAGACTAAACCAAAAGTTTTCTTAAAAAAAAAACCCTCAGAAGATGGCAGTAGCAAAAACATTTGAATATCATAGGACTTTGACAAATTAAAACATTAATCAAATAAAGTGCTGTTATTTTTTGTCACATAATACTGGCTTTGTTCAGATGCAACATTCCCTCTGCTTCCTATAATAAGAATAGCCCTTCCTGATCATGGCAAGGCCCATCTTACTCCAGCATTCAATAGGCCTAGTTGTTTTAAGTTTGGAGAACCTACCAGGGCAGAATATATCAGTGTGCATGTACTTCCTGTCTGCAGCTCTAACTTGGATAGGGAACTTGGAAGCAAGCCGCTATATCTCCACCTCCCAGCCTTGGTCCAAACTGAAAACAACTTAGCTTGCCCATGCTATACAAGATGGCTAATATGGTTATTAAGACTTGTTATTTCTTCTAGAAGAGGTAATCATGTAGCATAATTTGGGATTTTATGATGAAACTCTATGAGATTAGATATGCTTTTGTTTAAAATTGGTGACATTTGATTTTTATCAGAGATTGCCAAAATGCAGGGGAATATTTGTTTGTCAGTGTACTAAAGAATGCCATAGTTCGGGTAAACGGGGAAAAAAAATCTAAATTTCACTATGGCACCCGTGAATTCAATTTTTTCCCCCCAACAGGCTATGAACCTAGTGCCTTGAAGAAATGATACCAGTTTCAAAATGAAATTTATACCATCATCTTCAGCACACAGAATTACTCCCAATGGATTCTTAATATAGTTTTAAGAACATGAGCCTGAAATCTGAACTATTTTAGGCATAATCAAGGGCAGGGCAAGCATGCAGTATTTAATTTTTCAAATTCAGATGTCAGGTCTCCTGATCACATCACAATTTATGTTTGAAACAGTGTGGTTGTGATGCTTCTGTTGTTGGAAAAACAAGTTCAAAAATCTTTCAGTTACTGGGATTGAATTGGTCTGGAGAAAAAAAGACAGAACTGTGTTTAATACAAAATTAGAAAGTTAGATTCATTAGAAAAATGATTAATTTCCTTGCTTGTCTCCGACAGAAACATCAGGTTTTGTTGATAAACTGTTTGAAAGCCTATATACTAAGAATTACCTAGTTCCTAATGAACCAGCAAAACCAGAACTGAAGTCTAATCAAGGAAAAGAAGAAATCAAAGAGGAGGCAATGGTAAGTTTTTCAGTGTAGTTTCCTTGATACTCAGAGCAGTCCTATGCAAGTTCATTCAGAATTAACCCCTATAGTGTTCACTGAACATACTCTAAGGTGGTTGTCTGCAAGATAGACTTGTGCAGTGCAAGTTGTAGCACATCACTCAGAAGTAAGCCCCAGTGAAATGTAATGGGATTTATTCCCACGTAAGTGAGTGTAACAGTACTACCTTCTAGTTTTACTTGATACCTGATGTATAGTTTCCCTTTAATTTCTGAAGGAAACAGGATTTACTATATGTACATAATCCCTAGTATGCTGCTCTGAGGTATAATGTGCACTTAGACAGAATTATCAATTGCATCTTTGATGCTTAATAAAGCTGGCTGAAGCTAAATATTGTTGAATTCCCCATGCTTTGGGAAAGAAACCTTCGTGAATAGCTTTTAATTTGCTGTCAGTTTTTGCTTTGAAAACCAATTGTCCATATTCATGCAGGTCTTCTGCTTTTGTTAGAAAACGCGATAACAATTGATCAAAAGTTGCCATGCAGGAAAGTACAGGTATTGATACATATCTATGCTATTATCTGTTTTGATTCCAGCCAGTTAAACTTCCAGCATAGTAAGTTAAGGTCAAGGTCATTATAATTGTGATGGTGATATTACCTAGAGATTAATTGTAAGAATGTTACACTATAATTGGAAGATACATGTTTTTAGTCATATATGCCTGGATATAAGATGTATAATTTAGGATTAACAGAGATTTTGTTACTTCTAGTGATAATGCCATTATAACCTGTAATGTAATGCTAAGTGAGTGAAATAAATATTGATAATGCTGAAAAGAAATGCATGCCCTTTCTGATGTTAGAGCATGGATAGTTAGCCTGCTGCACAAATTATGGAAGGGAGACAATCAGCAAGAACTTAATAGTATACTAATTGGAATTAGGAAGACTAACTGTTCTTTATTATATGGGGTGCTAGAATTGTGTGTACTTATTCTTAAGTACTTAATTAGTTAGGCATGCACTATGTTTGCCAAGAAAGTTTGCTGCCATGTTGATTACTCTTTTTTTTCCTTCCAATTCCTTTATTGAAAAATACACAATGTCTCAGTAGTAAAGGGAAGTTTCTCATAATACACAGAATTTGCATATTTGTAGATCTCCGTAGGGAGCCAGTATATACTGTTTGATGTGTTGGGGCACTTAATATCATGTATAGTTATTTATAATGGAATGTCTCTGTTCTCTATAGATACTCTACCATTTGCTTTCATTTAATTTGGCTCTTTCAGTCACGGTATTTATCAGGGATGCATGAAAAGTTCCTTGCAAGGATTGTCCCATGCATGAAACAGTATTGGTTGGCCCATACTTGGACCAAAACATAGTGTTTTGTCTGAGCATGGATGGACCTTGAACATGCATGTTCCAGCATGAAAACAACAAGGAAAATTAAAGCCAATAGTACTGGTGCTGCCAGCAAGGAGAAAAAAAAGGTGCCAGAAAGATGGGGGAGGTATTGACTAGTCAGGGAAAGCCATTTGTGGGGTGTAGGCTAATTGAATAAGGAAATAGCAGCTATGATGAAGGAAGCTGCTGCGAATGTCAAACAGGTGGCTGGGTGGAACAGTTAGATATGCCATGCTTGAATTTAACTTTGGTAGCAGAGAATGTAAGGCAGGCAGGCAGGCTGGCACACAGCATGGAGAAGGGAAGAGAAACATGGGACACTACCATCATCCTACTCACCTCTTTAGATTTTTCTTGGATAAAAGCCAGAACATGGCCATGGTTTGGCTGGGCCAAGACCCTGGCTAGAACAGTCTAGTGAACCTCTGTTTTGCTAAATGTCAAGGTAATGATCAGACGCCCAGACATTTAGATCCAGAGACAACACACCAGTAAGTAAGGAGACTTTAAGCTTTATTGTTAACTTAACTGTGGCAGACAAATTGAACAGAAACACAAGAAAGCCTACCAAGCCAGATGATAAGAAATCTCACTTCAGCTGTCAGGAGCTCCAGAAAAGCAACAGCGGAGAGTGCCCAAGCCAATTTTGCATACAGCACCCGGTACCAGGGTCTGTGGCCAAGCTCTAAACTCAAGAGGCGATCCTAAGTTTTTTATCAAACTCTGGCCCTAAAATCTCATGACTCAATTTCCATGGTACCGAGACTGCAGGATCTGACCTTGACTAGATAGTTCCCAGGGTCTGGGGCACCTGTTTATGACATAATCCAAGAGCCTGGGAAGCTATACAGATAAGCTAGTGCTAACATAAACAATCTTGGGGTTTTCTCTTTTCCCCCCTTTTCAAGCAAGTGAAAAACAAGCAGGTTTAGCATAGCTCAGAATGAACTCTAAACTTCTGTAATCTTCTTAATATGAAAAAGAAGTCAAAAAATGTCACAAACTCCTCAGAATACAATGGTCTTCCACCCTGCCATTACATCCTCTGAGCCACAGTGCCCTTGTTTTCATGCACCGAACAAAACAGATTTTGCAGTTCATGCATACCCCTACTTTTTCTAAAGTCAAAGATAAATCTGGATGATTCAGTTGAAGAATTGTGGCTAAAAGATAATTAGATCTTTGGAGAAAATATATCTAATTCATAAGCACAAAAAGCTGATGTGATATCAGGTAGTTTTCAGTGCTGTGTTAAGTTTCCTTTTATATTTGTACTTTTATTCATTTAGCATTAATATTTTATTATAGATGCTAAATATTGTGTTAAAGAACATTGATTCTTCCTATTTCACAAGTTAGTCTGGAAGATTGCAAAAGTTTATTCTCATCCTGTTTGTAATCCCTTTGTTTGATCATAATGGCTTGTATTTTGTTTGTTTGATTACCAGGGCAGAGGCTGCCATTTTAAAGGTTGTACTGTTCATAACACAATGGATGTTTTATTTAGGAATAAATGTAATTGGAAAAGTAACATGTGTTATGTAAAGATTAATGTGTTTTTAACTCAGACTCTCTCTATTACATTTGAGAACTCTGCTATATTTAGCTAAGGTCAAGTGAGAGACGATATCTTTGTATCACATAGTCCTCCTCTCATATACGTGCAGTGATTTTTCTCTCTCCTCCTAAATTGTTCTTTGCTATCAAATTATTCATTGGGACAATTTCACTTGAATTTAAGACAGATTTTGACTTTCTGGAGATAATTTAGGGACAGATCGTCATGGAGAAAATCTATGTGGTCACTAAGTGTTGACACTGATTTGATGCCACATAATCAAATAATTGCTTGCTAACTTCCTTCCACAAAAAGTTCAGGAAAATATTATACAGTGGCTAAAGCAGGTCCACAATGTGTTCTGTGTAGACCACCTCTGTGATAGTTCAGAAAGGGCAGTTCTTTTGCTTACGAAGACTTACTATCCAAAATAAATTTCCATTGAAAGCTGAAGCACATTATTTATGGTAGGGTCTTTGCAGGGAGGTGATTTACAGATCTTATAAATTAATAAACATACCTGTTTTCACTATGAGTAATTGCTAATTTTAAAACACTAGTAATTTTCTAAAGTTCACTACAATATGAGCAGAAGCATTGGTACAAAAGCATAGGTGCTATCTTCTTAATGTATTCACTTCACCACACTTTGGTTTGTGCCAAAAGAATTTGAAAGGAACACAGTAGCGAAAGACTGAAGGGAATAAAGTATCTGTTGAAGTCACCTTCGATATCAACATTATCTAAATGAATACAGTGATAAAATGATAAGCATTTGAAAGGGTGTTTTACACAGCTCTAGTTTGTCTTCTGCTTCAATAATAAAATCTAAAATAAAGATGCATACAAAAGTTTAGTCAGATAGTATGTCTCAGTAAATCCCTAAGTGAACCAATCTTGACACAGTGTCTACATGGTACAAAGTTAAATATGACATGATTCTGCAAATTTCAATACATACTTACTATTTACTTGCAAATTTTAAGGTTCAAAATAAGAAAACAGTGAATGTGGCAGGGTGCAGAAGTTTGGACACCCTTTTAATCAGCATTTTGCAATATTTCTTTTGCCAGAAATAACAGTTTCCAAACATCTCCTGTAGCCAGCTAGAAGTTTTTCTGTTCTGGCTTCCTGCTACTCCATGCAGAGTTCTTCTAGCTTAGAAATATTCTTGGGTCTCCTAGCATACACTGCATGTTTGAGATCTCCACACAGATTTTCACTAATATTTAAGCTTGGGGACTGTGCAGGCCTTTCTAAAATCTTTATCTTTCTTTCCTGTAAGTACTTCATATTGATTTGGAGATATGTTTCTGATCATTGTTTTTCTGAAATATCCAGCCTCTGTTTCAGCTACATTTTTTTCATTGACTGTGGAATATTCTATGATACATCGATATTTGGTTGAATCCATTCCTCCTTCCATCTACACAATATTTCCTATGCCACTGACTACCACACAACCTGAAAGCGTAATAGAGCCACTCCTGTGCTTAGTGGTTGGCAAGGTGTTCTTTTCTTATTTATTTATTACCTTTGAGTCAGTCTTGAGTCCTGTTGACTGAACAAACAAGTCCATGCTTTTTTTTGGCAACATTTTTCAAAAGTGGTTTGCCATTGCCTTCTTCCAATGGCTGAAAAAGAGTAGCATGGTGCCTAAGGCAGGACTGGGGCTCACGGTTTCCTGGTACTAGCCCAGTGCCTACACCAAACTAGCTCTTTTTCTTTTCTTCTTTTTAATTTCTAATTTCTATTTTTTTTTTTAAATTTCCAAATGCTTCACTCTCGCCCCTCCCCTCCCCTTGTAGATTGCCAAACTGTTCAATTTTTATTTTTTAAAGTTATCTTATGCTTCATAAGAGTGAATTATCTTCATTTTAATTTGCTTGGAGGACACCATGGTTGTTGAAAGTAGATAAGAAAAGCCATCACAACCTAAAAGGCTAGAAGAATCAAAGTATTTGTTAAACATGCTACTGTCAGTTCTTGGTTGAATGCTTTTCAGTGGATCTGATGTGTTTGGCAGAACAAAGCAGTTTTATCTTAAGGGCATGTTAAAAAATGAAAATGTAAATTTTAAAAACTCGAACTATTTGATTTGTAAATTTGTATTTCAAGATTTTCAAGGCTGATGTACATGTTCCATAAGCTAGCTACAGCGTATCCCCATAAAAGCAATAGGTATACTGTAACATTATTTTTTCAAGTTCCAGATGAGAAATTGAGCAACTTTTGGGTTTGCCATTATCTTCATGGAGAACATTCATTTCTGAAGTATGCAGATCTGTTATGGACCCCTAGCTCCTACTCTTTTCCTTTGTAGTTTTCAAAATTGAGGCAGTAACTCAAGGAAGAAAAAGTGGTTTGGTTTGTGCAGAGAACATACTGTGAGTCAGGGTTTGATTGGACTTGTTCTGGGCAGTTGCAGCCCCGCTTGTTCCAGGTTTCAGGCAAGACAAATTCCAGACACTCTTGCAAGATGAATAAGGCAAGGATGGTGCACCTTTCTCTTCCACCATCCCTGCTTGCTCCTTCTAGTAATTCCAGCACCCGTCCCTTCCTGAAGCTTCCTTTCATTGCTACAGCCACCATACATGTATTCAACCACAGCACCACCCAACAAAAAGAGCCCATGCCCATCCCTTTCCCAAGCATCCTAGCATATTCCTTCCCTTCACTGCTGCTGTCACCACACCTGGATTTCAAGCACAGCATAATGGTACTGCAATACCCACCCCTTTCCCCCAATCTTTTTGCGTATTGTCTCCTATCCCAGAACCCTCATGCCTAGAACATATGTGTTCTTTGTCTATACCCACACTAAACATGCATGTATCAAGTCTGGATCTGAACAGACCACGTGCTGTTTTGTGAACAGAATGGTTCACACATGGAACATTTTACATGTCTCTGTATTAACCCATTCTGATTTAAGGAATGCTGCAAGAAACTACAGTATATGTGCTACACATTTATGTACATTAATAATGATTTCAATAAAATCTCGATAAAATAGTTAAGAGCAGAGACATCACACTGACAACAAAGGTCCGCATAGTTAAAGCAATGGTGTTCCCCCTCATAACATATGGCTGCGAGAGCTGGACCATAAGGAAGGCTGAGAGAAGGAAGATCGATGCTTTTGAACTGTGGTGTTGGAGGAAAATTCTGAGAGTGCCTTGGAGTGCAAGAAGATCAAACCAGTCCATCCTCCAGGAAATAAAGCCAGACTGCTCACTTGAGGGAATGATATTAAAGGCAAAACTGAAATACCTTGGCCACATAATGAGAAGACAGGACACCCTGGAGAAGATGCTGATGCTAGGGAGAGTGGAGGGCAAAAGGAAGAGGGGCCGACCAAGGGCAAGGTGGATGGATGATATTCTAGAGGTAACGGACTCGTCCCTGGGGATGCTGGGGGTGTTGACGCCCGACAGGAAGCTCTGGCGTGGGCTGGTCCATGAAGTCACGAAGAGTCGGAAGTGACTAAACGAATAAACAACAAAAAATATATATCACTTTAATTTTTTTTAATGTTGTTAAACATCTGTTGGTTATTTTTAGGCCAATAAGTGGTTCTCTGTTAAAGTTACTGCTTTGTTACTCCAATCATTGTGGTTTATTTGATAAATAATTTCCATCTTTGTTTTTAGACATTTCAGGAATCATTTGAAGAAGACCGAGAAGGCAAAAAGAAGAAATACACTAGCCCCCAGAAAAATCGTTCAGAGTCTAATGAACAAAGGTTTGTGTTTATTCATAACAAAGTATGTATTACCTTCTTTTTATTATTCTCAGATTGTCTTGCTATACATTCTGATTAAGTTAAATGTGATTCACTTGCAGTATTGGATCTGCTGTGCTTACTGATTCAAATGGTTGGTGTGTGGCAGGAATATTTTTTCATCTGTGCTGATATACATCTGAATGAGATTTATGAAGTATTACAATCTGTACCAGTACAAGAAACTTTAGAATAGCATTGTGTTTAGAATAGTGCATCTACCAGGCATACTGAACTTCTAGTCCTTCTTCTACCTAGTAGTCAAAAATGTTTATATTTGCTATCTCTTTTCTGTTTGTTTTTGTTTTTCTTGAAGCATAGATTTTCACACATTGATTTTTGTAAAAAAAAAATCTTATTGTTACATTTTAATGCTATTAACATTTTAGGTTGTTTGAAAATCCAATTCTTAATTTTTTGTTTTTGGTTTTTAAATAGAGCTAGGGAAAGAAAAAGAGATGATGGCAAGTGGAGAGACTACGATAGATACTATGACAGGAATGACTTGTACAGAGAGAAATATGATTGGCGAAGGGGAAGAAGTAAGAGTCGCAGTAAAAGCAGAGGGCTAAGCCGAAGTCGGAGCCGCAGTAGAGGTAAAAGCAAAGACCAGGATGCAAACAAAGAAAGGGATGCCAGCAGAAATATTGGTGAGTTGCTATTATACCCAAGTAAGACTATGAAAACAGATTAAAAAGCATGATATATATATATATATATATATTTTCACCTAATTTTGATAAATGATTAGAATTGATTTAGAAAATAGCAGACTACATACTGCTCTGTAAAGTACCCTAATCCAGGGAATTTAAATTTGTTCTCAAGTGTATTCTAATAGATGGTGCTTTCTGTTATACTCTGCCTACTGCTAGATGTTGCTGTTCTGAATTATACCTCTTTCAGCAAAGAGGCAATTGATATTACTTATTTCTAAATAATACCTACTCCTGTAAATTACATTTAAATCATATGGTAAAATAGTGTTTTAGAAAAAAAAATCTAATAATTGAAATCATTTATGTAAGAACACAGTTTTTGTTTCTGAATGAAATGTCTATAAGCTCTGCACAGAGAGCCTGACTACGGTTTTGCTACTGTCAAAAGTGTGACTTAGCAGTATTTGAAGATTTTAATTGAACAATAATAAATTATTATAGTGTTAATTTTTAATGCAGAATTATGACGTCTCAAAAGAACTGCGGAAGAGAGTATTAACTTACCCAAATTTATTGTGAATTTTCAAACAGACCACAGAGAGCGAGCCAAATTCAAGTGTGAAAGAAGTGACATGGAGAGTTCATACAACCCTGTGTCTTTGTCTTCCATAAATTCAGCCGAGCAGTATTCCTCTGGAGCGCAGTGTATTCCTAGTGCTGTTACTGTGATTGCACCTGCTCACCATTCTGAAAACACAACAGAAAGCTGGTCAAATTACTATGGCAATCATTCTGCACCTAATTCATTTGGCAGGAATGTTCCACCAAAAAGGCGGTGTCGAGATTATGATGGTAAGTGGTGCTTCTGCTTGTGCTACTTTCAGTTTTGAATGTTTTTTTCAAAACATAACATAAATGAGACTAGCACCATACAGATCATATATACATTTCTATGATTAACTTCATTCTACTTCACTGACACGGTTTTTGTGCTTAATTTAGTAAGAAATGCTGTTCCAAGTTTGAGGATCATAAACAAGATGCCCTCCATGCTATTACTTACAGTTGTTTGCTGTCATGTGTCTCCCTGTGGGCCCATTCTGCACAACCACCCAAAAGGAGAGCATAAGACAGGGGAGAATGTCTCCTGTTTCTTGTTTCTCATTTTTCTGAGATTGACTTAGAGGAGACAAATAGGGAGAAATAAAAAGTGTCCCATGTTGCTGACTCACAGTCTACACCCACAAATATGCTCTATATTTTGATTGATATTCATGTCAAATAACATTTTAATGCCTTAACCTAAATATTATGGAGAAAGGCATGGAGTAGGCTAAAAACCCTTTTTTTGTGTGTGCATTTCAGAAGATTTTCATTTGATTTCATCTCCCTAATAGCTCCTTTATTATTCTAGAATAGTTGTTCATTTGTATAGAAAAATACTCAGAAGAACTGCAGTTACTATTATGGTAATTTAAGGCTGATGCTTCTTTCCATGTGAAACAGAATGGGCTGTATCAAGACCATGCAATGCCATTGTCCATTGCAGTACGTAACATATACTTTCGTTAGGAAAACAGTCTTTAACAAAACCTCATTCTTTTGTATAATGAAACAGTACTACATAGTGTAATGAAAAGCTGACTACATAGACATTAGTTATCAGTATGACAGTTGATGTTTTATATGACTTTTTTCTTTTTCTTTCTTAATAGAACGAGGATTTTGTGTACTTGGTGATCTTTGTCAGTTTGATCATGGAAATGACCCACTAGTAGTAGATGAAGTATCTCTGCCAAGCATGATTCCTTTCCCACCACCGCCTCCAGGACTTCCTCCACCTGGAATGCTAATGCCCCCAACCCAAGGTCCAACTCACAACATGAGAATGCCAGGCCCACAGTTACATCCTCGGCCGCCACCACTTGTTAGAATTCCCATACCAAGTAAGATTTTTTTGTAAAATAGTCCTTTAACATAAAGTAGTCAATTATGTATAACACTAACAATAGCAAATAGGAACAATGCAACATAGTACATTAAAAAAATATGTGACATATCAAAAATTATAAGTCTATTCAGCCTTACGTTTGTAACTGTGTAAGATTGCAGCCAGAAAATAAATGGAATCTCTTATTGATACAGAAGTGGAACTCCTACAGATGATACAAAGATAAAAGTATGTTGTTGAAGTCCAAGAGAAGAACTTGGAGCTTGCTGGATTTTTTACATTTATCAAAATAAACTTAGTGGATAAGATTTCTCATACAGGTAGTTCTTGCTTAACAACCACAATTGAGACCAGAATTTTGGTTGCTAACCAAAGCAGTCATTAAGTGAATCCAGCCCAATTTTACATCCTTTTTGCGGTGGACATTAAGTGAATCACTGCAGTTGTTAAGTGAATCACCCAGTTCCCCATTGATTTTGCTTGCCAAAGACTGGCTGGGAAGGTCAAAAATGGCAATCATGTGACCATGGGATGCTGCGATGGTCATAAATGGTAACCAGTTGCCAAGCACCCAAATCGTGATCATGTGACCACAGGGACACTGCAACGGTTGTAAGTTGGTTTTTTTAGCGCTGTCGTAAGTCTGAACCATCAGTAAACAAATGGTCATTGAGAACTATTCACTATTTTATACTTCTGTTAAGTATAATTAGAAGTATAATACTTCTGTCTAATTATACTTAAAAGAAGGAAAGTTTAATCTCAATTTTAAAACAGACCAATTCATTCTATTCTGTTCTGAAATGGTATAGATGCCCTTTGTGCTGTGTAGAAAGTTGTTGATCAGCCTGTTTGAACGTGAAATCTTAATGAAATATTAAATATCTAAAGAACTAACTTTTCAGTTACAATTAGTGTCTCTGCCGTGTCATGATATTTGCAAATACATGGTAACAACAACAAATTGAAAATATAAACTCTTTAAGAACTGCAGGGGAGATTCTGATTCGTGCCCCCATGCAGCCATGATTTTCAATAGCTTTCTAGTGTCTCTGCCTTACCTATATGTCAGATTTATTAGAGTTAAATGGTAACATCAGGGAAGGGAATCATTCTTCGAAGGATGGCTTATAGCAGTAGGTATTGGGGTCATTCATGCACCAGATTACAAGGTAGAGTGGATAATTTGGAACTGATTTTTATTTCATGGGACAAAATAGATTATTATAAACACATTCTGTTCTGAGGGTCTCTCTCAAACGCTTCAATTCCATTTTGTTCTTCTGGAGCTCTGAGGCCATGCAAAGATTTCTATTGTGGAGGCAGTGGGAGAAATGTGGCTTTTGTTGTTTTTGTAAAATAATACAGTGGGTAATAGGAAGTATTGGATTTAGTAATCGGCAGGTCTTAAAGTAAACTCTTTTCAATAAGGCAGCTGTTTGTTGCCTTATTGGTTGGTTAGTCCAGTCCAGTTGGTTGGTTCAGTCACAGCAGCTTGAAGAACAGAAATATCTCAAAAGTTGTAGGATGTTATTAGTTTTCACATTCACTGTACATAACATTATCTCATTGTTGGCCACTCACAATGAGCATGTGTGGTGATTTTCTTTGAGTTGCATTAGGTAGCTAGTTTGGTCCAGCATTTGATTTATGGAGAAAACAAATGAGTTAATTCCTATACCCCTACTGCAATGCCCTACTGTATTCTTGAAGGGACGTCATGTAGAATAATTGTTTAAAGAGGTAAGTGACCTGACTAGCATTTCTGTATTTTATTCCAGGGCCTCCTTTATCTCAGTCCAGTTTGATTAACAGCCGTGACCAGCCAGGAACAACTACCGTGCCCAGCCTTGCACCAGTGGGGGCAAGACTACCTCCCCCACTACCCCAAAGCCTACTATATTCAGTATCAGAACGTAAGCAAATAATGATTTCTGTATCTCACAGAATATATTGATGTTTGCTAGCTGCAAATGGGAAATAATGGTCTCCTATTTCTCTAATGAGGGTCAGTCCTTGCATGATAAAATATAGTTTGCATCTAATGAAATGGACTATAGTCTCTAAACATTTACTCCATTACAGAAGTGTTAATGGCACCTTAACATGGCATAGGGCCTGGTTACTTGAAGGACTGCCTGTCTCTCATAACATCTGCTTGGCTGATTTGATCCTGCAGGGTTGGCCCACTTGGGTTCCTTCAGTTAATGTCATCTCTCAGGACCCTGGAAGCTCACCTTCTCTGTAGTAGTACCTGCCCTCTGGAACAAGGTTCCCCTGAGATCCAGATGGCTCCCACTCTGCTCTTGTTTAGAAAAGCTGTGAAGATCTGGCTCTCACCTAAGCCATTGGCGAGAGAGAGTGAGACTCCTCACTTTATCGCGCTTGCCATCTTTTATCTTTATCTTTTATGATTTATTGATTTTATTGTAATTCCTTTACTTGATTGTTGCAAGCCCCCCAGAATTGTTGAAAATCAGGCAGTGTACAAGATTAAATCATCATCTTTAAGGTGCTACAAGACTTGTTGCAATAGATTTATTACTTTCCAGCTGGGTAGTTGTATCAATTAATAGCATTTCTGTGGAACTGAAACTTTTTAAATTGCTTTCCAACCTTTGAGAGTTCCTTTCAAGTCCTCAGCTTTTTCTAGTCAATTAGGTAAGTATCAAACATGTTTATACACTTAACTATTTTTCCTTCCAGGCACTTTTAACCTCATGATTGGTTGAATCTGCTTAGATTTGGGAGATACTTTGATTATATGTGCTTTATTCTTTTTAAAAAATACAGCAATTACTGTTTTTTTTTAAGTGTCATTGCAGAAATTTATAGATTTTTTTTCATTATACTTACAAAATGCATCTTGGGGATGAGCAAAATGTTCTTTGAACACTGTCCTATACATGGAACAGCTGGTTTGGATGGTCCGTACATAAACCAGAACATGCCTATTGCACATGGTTAGTATGTGGGCGGAAGAAAACAGGCATTTGTTTGAGCTATAAGTAGGGATGGTGGAGCAGGAAAAGGAGTCAAGGACATCAGCTTCTTTATACATACATACATAAATTTTATTAAAAATTACAATTGGAACACTAAAAGCTAATACAAACTAAAAAAAGAGTTAAAAAAATAGGTGCCAAAAAGAAAAAACAATGTATTAAAGAAAAGAAATATATGAAGAAGTGACTTCCCCCTTCATCACAAGTATAAACAATTTTAGTAACTTACTACATTATCTTAAAATACAAAAATTATCTCTTCCCATATTTCATCTCATCTATAAAAGCCTTAAACCCTCGTCATTTCAGTCCTGATCAGCAAAAGTCCATTAGGGGTTACCAGAGAAAACAATATATCTATTTTAACCTTGATCAAATAACCCAACTTTATATTCCTTCCTTTTACTTCTAACAATCTTGATCTATAGTCCTATCAAATAATGTCCTAGAATTTGATTTTTATTTTCATTTTTTCTTTGCCCCTTCTTACAAAATTCTTCAAAGCTTTAACAAGCCTTTTTTGTGAATCCAATATAGGAAAATTATCCAGGTCACTCTCTCAATTTGTTATTTGCATATCCTTTTTAATTATTAAGACATCAGGTTTCTTTTGTATGTCCAATGTAGCATCTTTTTCCATGTCATTTGTCCTAACTTAGGGCGAAGTACCACGCTGAGACAATGAGTAGGTCTCTAGTGTTTACTGAAGGCTCAGAAAGTAAGAATCCTGTCAAACTGAAAGAGCATGGGAAACCCACACAGATAAATCGAAAACTCAAGGCCAATCTGCTCTGAGCTTCTTTGAAGGACAGTTCAAAGCCTCTAAACTATGCATGCGTTTTCCCCCCTGGATAGGGGCCCCTTTCTGCTCACCATCAGTATTCATGACATCATTCTTGTAGCCTGTCATTTTTAAATCTACTTTCAAATCAGTCTCAATATTGTCAGGTAAAACTTGTTCCTCTTCCATAACATCTTTTAAACACAGTCTGTCTATAGAGGCAGACACTCTTAAAATTAACTTCAGGGTCCATTGTTCAAAAATATCCTTCAATATGTCCAATGTTAAAATATTTTGCTTCATATTTCTAAGTTGATTTTGAGTGTTCTTCTCCTTTCATTGTATTCTTTAGTTCCTTCTGGTTCCCTCTAGTGTCTAACCTTCAAAGTCCCATCCTAACCTTTTTTAAAAAAAGAATTCAAAACAAAAGCATTTTCTTAAGGGAAGGATTTTTATAATTAATTCCCAAATCTCATTTCAAATCCATCTGGACCCTTAGTCCATTTGTAACTTTCCAAAATCAAATTTCTAATCGCCCTTTTGCTGTTTATTCCAATAAAAAAAAAATTAAGTCCTTAAACTTGTATTTAAAACTTCTTTCACTAAGGATTGAAGGAAACTCACCCAGTGTTTTCAAACTTGTCAATCCAAAGGTTCCTAATAGCTGAAAAGCAATTTCCAAAAGTGATTAGAAAAGGAAGTATGTGAACCCAGTGTCCTTTCAAAGGCAGCAACTGTGGTTTGTGCAAGATGGCTATTCCCTCATCTCCCAGAGCTCTAAACCTGCCAGAGATTGCTGTCTGGCAGTCTCCTCGCAAGGAGCAACTGTCTGGAGCACTTGTGGACAATCTCAAGTCCTCTCCTTGTCTGGAGAGGAATCACAAAGAGCCGGTCTACTCACCAGCTCTTCATTCTGCCACAGTTGTCGGCTCCCTTTTTAGTGGAGCCATCTTCAGTTTGCTTTTTCTTCTCCAGAATTCCCTCAGGGACATCAGCTTCTGAAGGGAAGTGGGTAGGAAAAGTATACAGGTAATCCTTGGTTAACAACAGCAATTGGGACCAGAATTGCTGTTGCTAAGCAATGTGGTCATAAAAAGTGACATCACATGACCGCGCTGCTTAGCGATGGCAATTCCAGGACTCCCAGTTTTTGTTGTTAAGTGAATCACCGTGGGTTACTAAGCAAGGACATCACGTGGTTGCCATTGCGACCTCCTTCCGGCTTCCCCTGTTGACTTTGCTTCTCAGAAGCAGGCAAAGAAGGTCGCCAGTTGTGACTGCGGAATGCTGCAACATCATAATCATGAGCCGGGCACCAAACACCCGGATCACAATGATGGGACTACAGGAATTGTAGGGACAGCTGGAACTCCAAGGACTGGTCATAAGTACCACCCATTCAGCACTATTGCAAATTTGAATGGTACCAGAATGAGTGGTTGTTATGTGAGGACCACTTGTATCTCATTGGCAGCAGCTATGGGGAGGAAAGGCACTGGGAAAATGCGGGGTGGGGGACAGTTAGACAGTAGCATGTATGGTACACTGAAACTCTGGAGCGGAGAGATGGGGTGACCGACATCAGCCTTGTCCTACTTGCCCCACACATTTTTTTTCCACCTGAAACCCAGAACAAGTTGCAAGTGTCATTTCTCTTGAGCTGTGGCATACCCAAAATGGTTCAGCAGAAAAACCAATTACAGTGGTTTGTACCAGCTAGAAATCAACACATTTTTCTTGTGTGTGTCCTTGATGCATCTCCATATCTCCATGTTTTCCAGTAATATGCCAGGAACATCCATTGCATCTATTCTAGATGGATGCCCTCCTGTAGTGGAATCTTACGATCTCCCAGATCTCAGTCTGGAATATTTGCTTATTAATCAAATTTATACACCACCCATCTCACTATATAAGTGACTCTGAGCGCCTTACAATAAAAGATCATTATACACAAACACACACAAAGTGAAAAGCTAAAAGGAGGACAAACCATCCTCAAGCCACCAGCCACATCCAGGGCTGCCTACCACTATTGGATCCCCATGCTAGTTGGCAGAGCCAGGTCTTAACACTCTTCCAGAAGGCCAGAAAAGTGGGGGCCAACCTCACCTCAGAAGGCAAGATACTCTATATGGCAGGGGCAACAGCAGAAAAGACTCTCCTCCTAGACCCTGCTAGTCTAAATGCTTTAGGCGGCGGGGTCCGTAACATGGCTTTCCTGCCGGACCAGGTGGGATGGGTCGGTGTAATTGGGACAAGACAGTTCCTCAGGTAACCTGGTCCCATGTCATGAAAGGCTTTAAAGGTCATAACCAACACCTTGAATTGGACCCGGAAGCAAACTGGCACCCAGTGCAGCTCACGCAGCAGTGGTGTTACATGCACAGCCCTAGAGGCACCCATTACCACCCATGCCGCCGCATTTTGCACCAGCTGAAACTTCCAGATACTTTTCAAAGGTAGCCCCATGTAGAGCGCATTGCAGTAGTCCATATGGGAGATGTCCAGGGCATGAGTGACTGAGAGAAGGGCTTCCCGATCCAGGAAAGGGCACAACTGGTGCACAACACAAAGTTGAGCTAAGGCGCTTTTAGCCATGACTGCCACCTGGTCCTTGAGCAGGAGTTGAGTCCAGGAGGACTCCCACGTTGCACATCAGGTCTGTCTGGGGCCATACAACCCCATTAAGGACCAAAAATGGTAGATCCCCAGATACAGGGGAGCCCCGCACCCATAGCCACTCCGTCTTACAGAGCAAAATTTGAATAATAAACTTTTTGCTGAAGTAATTTTTAACTGATGAGTGCCTGTTTGTTTTTATTGATGTGCTTTCATGTTTTAATTGAAAAAAAAATGTTTCACCTTACAGTTGACTGTTAATTGCCTTGAGAATTACATTATATGGAAGGCAGGATATAAATTTAATAAATTAAAATTGTTTGCTGATGTCCGATTTTTAAATGAAAACGAAATCTCATGTTTTTTTTCTCTCTTCTAATAGATACATATGAACCAGATGGCTATAATCCAGAAGCCCCTAGTATTACTAGTACAGGTAGATCTCAGTATCGACAGTTCTTTTCAAGGACTCCAATGCAACGTCCAAACCTTATTGGCCTAACATCTGGTGAAATGGACACAAATCCAAGAGGTGTGACTTCTTATGTCAAAACAGTGAGGGTTTGGAATATTATGAGAGATTGTAGAGAGGCTGAGAAAGTAACAGGAGGAGTGTTACTCACAAACAACTAACACACGGAAGGATTTCATTCGTAATATATCCTGTAAATGGTAGCTCAATCCAGGCTGCAAAATATCTGGGAAGGAGGGGTTAAAAATATTCACTCTGCTTGAATGAACTCATTAATAAATGAGGACCAGAGGTTCACAGTTCTTTTTACTTTATCCTTAATTCTTGCATTAAAACTTTTTATTGAAGTTTGTGATTCTTGTTGCCTGGATTATGCCAAGCATTGTCTCTAATGAAGCATTATAGCTTGTAGTTATTTTCAGAAATAACTTGGTGCCAATGAATGGAAATAATAATTAGTGTTTAGTGTAGAGAGTGTTTTTTCTCCTTAATCTTTCTTTGAGATTGGAAATTGAGATTGAGGCTCTACAGCTTCTTGTTTCCAGGTTCTGCTGATTTACTGGAGCAGGTCCCCATCACTAAGAACAGAAAAGGGGAAGGGAATTTTTCTTCTCCCTTCCTCAGCATCACATTCTATGCTTTGGGGAAAATATCTTAATTGGAACAGCTGGTGGGAAAGTTGCAGGGGAAGTGGGACTAAGCTTATACCTTTTCTCCAGCAGAAAGTCCAGGGGATAGAGAAAGACCTGCAGTCAGCCTAAATAATATATTTGCAAACGAATGCTGCTTATGGTGCTCTAGTATGGCATAAGATCTGATTTTGCAGTAAGAGGTGATCATACTGAGAATTCAATTTGCTTAATAGCTTGCTTAGTTCTTTTAAAAGAAAATGTTGTGATCCATGCATTTTTAGCAACTTCCTGGGTTCCTGTACAACTGATTAGCTTATCTTATGGTCCAGTACACTTAATAATCAACTTCTTAGTTGTACCAATATCAAACAAGCATAATGTGAAATGGCTTGTGGAGCATCCATGTAAGTGTTAAAGCTTGGTTAGTGAGATACCCAAAATTCTACAGGGATTTTAGAGTAACAGCAGCAATGCTAAGCCTGTAGGCCAAACCAGCTAGAGACTGCCAGTATATTTGAGTGTACATTCTACAAGGGTATCACATATATTTGTTCAGTTGATATTTTCATATGAACTTGTTTATCGCTCCTAAATATGTAAACTAGAATGCAGTTATTTGCCAAAATCTGACATCTAGAATTTGGTGGTGTAATTCCCAACTAAAAAAAGGATACAAAATAAATTAATGAAAAGTGCCCAAACGCATATGAAGGAAGGACAGGCATTGATTGATTGATTGTTATTTAGAGCCCGCCTGCCTCCTAGCAATTCTGGACAGCTCACATTTCTAAAAGTAGAAAATAATAAAACAAAAGAAAAACAATGTATATCATAGAAAAAGACACACACACTATATTTCCTATAGTCATAAATGTTCGTGTAGACTTTTTGCCAGACCTACAAGCTAATCAGGAAACAGATGGCTGTTAAAATCAGAACAATAAGAAACTGAATAAAAATGAAATTTACAGATTTGTCAGACTTGGTTTTAGTAAATCTCGAACAAGAGATTCTCATCTGCAGATGCATAAATTTTACTGTTGCTACTTATATGCAGTGTCTCAAGTAATTGGAATTGTTAGGCAATTTTTTCATTGTTGGTTTTTCACCCAAATGATATTTTGGAGAGGTGTTGGTAACTCCAGCAAGAAGATTTCCAATTTTGCCCAGTTTAATTTTCTTATTTTCTGTTGTAGAGGGTCTCAACAATACAGCATTTTCAATATCGTATTAGCGTTATTTGTGTAATTCTTAGAGAAGAAATATATGGGAGCAATGACACGCTTCAAGTATATTGATCTTTTCTTCTTCCAGCTGCTAATATTATCATACAGACTGAACCTCCAATTGGAATTGCAAGTAACAGCAGCAATGTATCCAGAGTGGTGCTTGAGCCAGACAACAGGAAGAGAGTTTCAAACACGATAGAAGGGCCATCTCCAAAGAAACCTTGGATTGGAAAGTAAGAACTTTATGTACTGCTAATTAATTAGACAATTGAATTAAAATCAGATATATTTTGTTAGAGAACTATGGGACCTGAAAACCAGGAATCTTTATGAATATTTTAACATACTTAATTAAATTAGTGTTTTAGCCAGGGTGTCTTGGTTATATATTGTTTTGATGGTTTAATGTTTGCACGCCACCCAGAATCATTGCTCTGTGATGGGCAGCTCTATAAATCATTTAAGTAAATAATAAACAAAAGCAACTGAAATACTATTTCTTTTAGTGAGGTTGTCAAGTAGAGGTGGAAAACGTGGCTTTCCAGGTGTTACTACTCAGCAGCCTCAGACCATGTCAGTGATCTGGGACTGTGGGAGTTACGATTCAACCATATTCTGTTATAAATAGGATCTGAATATGGCAAATCCTCTGTCTTCAGTTTTATCTTCAGTTGTATCACCAGCATATTAGAATTGCTCTGTAAATGGGGACCTTGGCATAATGCAGTAAAGCAATTCTTATATTAAGAGGTTTTAAAAATAAAAGATTGCTCTTTTGTGTAAGTTAATTTTTTAAAAACGTAACATGTGAAGCCTCGTTTTCTTTCTTTTTCTTCAGACAAACTAATAACCAAAATAAGCCAGGGTTCCTGAAGAAGAGCCAGTATACTAACACTAAATTGGAAGTTCGTAAAATACCACCAGAATTGAACAATATTACTCAACTGAATGAACATTTCAGCAAATTTGGAACAATTGTTAACATTCAGGTAAAATTAAACACTTCCTTATGTACACTGTTGTATACAGCAAGAGCTGATGGGTTGAAAATTGCAAGGAGATAATTTTGGGCAAAGTATGTGGAGAAATTTTCCAGCAATACAGACTATTGGATAGGGAAATGAAGTGCCTCAGGAAGTGGTGTGCTTTCCATTTCTCTATCGTAGGGGGATAAACTTCAGTCAATGATGCTATAGTTGTATTTCTTATTCCATATTATACAGTGAAATGGGCAGTTTTATGTTAAGAATGGATGAGTACTTTTTCCTGTACCTCTGCTGGCACAACTAAATTTATTTATTATTTTTAATAATCAGGAAATTAGGAAATAATCAGGGAAAAAAAATACACATGGACCATGATAGTCCCATAGCACTGTTATGTTAAGGGCGTTAGCTTTATTATCATACCTGCCAAAGTGGTGTTCTGTTGTAAAAGCTGCTGGTTCTTCACTTAATATTGCATGAGGACTTGTGCTGCAAAACTTAAGAATAGCACACATTATGGCATCAATTTAGCTATTCCTAAGCTTCAGTGTTCATGAAAATGTGGGAAGGAGATGCTTAAGTACTGTTGCAAAGAGTTTTGTAAAAATATCATACTGGAAATGACAGCTCAGAAGCAAATTATACTAGTAACTATGCCTAAGACATTTTGTTTACTATGTAATCAGACTATTTTGAATATTTATTCCTTAGGTTGCCTTCAGGAATGATCCTGAAGCTGCTCTAATTCAGTATTTAACAAATGATGAAGCCAGGAAAGCTATTTCTAGCACAGAGGCAGTGTTGAACAATCGGTTTATACGAGTCCTGTGGCACCGGGAAAGCAGTGAGCAGCAGCCCTTGCAGCATCAGCAGCAACCACAGCAGCAGCATCAGCAGCAAGCACCATCACCTCTTCATCAGCTGCACATGCAACCACAGATCCTGGCACAGCCTCCACCTGTAACAGTGCACAGCAGCATGCCAAAGGTATATAGTGCTCTTATTGCAACCTCAGTATTTTGCTCCTCCTAAACTTTTTAGGATCTATGATAGTTCAAAACAGATGAATACACACTAACGTTTTTCTGTTTAATATGCATTCATGCAGGTGACTAAATCATTAACTTCAGGTGCCTATGTCTTTAACAAGGTTCCAATTAAACATAGACTTGGAACAACCAGTGGGATTCAGCCAGATTCTCAACATGTATTGCTTAACCAGTCCAGTGCTACTGCGGAGGATGTTCAGGTAAGAGAAATGGATATGGAAGACATTCCGATCTCAGAACAAAATATTACAAAGGTAACAATGCAAGACTTTAATCTTGTGTTGTTACTTGCCAGATTTACTATAGAAAAACACTAGAAAATTAAAATACATCATTCTTCAGAGCAGTGATATTTAAAAGAGTGAGCAATTATATTAGTTGAGAAAATGACATAGCAAAAGAGATTTAAGGAATTTTTTAAATGAAGATTGTAATTTTTTTAGTTTTAATATGCATTTCCTAATATATTGCTTCTACCTATACAGTTTTAATGGAAAATAGAACATAGATGTTTTAAGATTTTGTACTGCCTCTTAAAATTATGAGTATATTTATATGTACCCCAAAACTGTGTCAGATTTTTTGTTTTTTATTGCTTTGTTTGCTTTTGCATAGTTTCTGTGTTGTGTTGGTTATCACATTGTTTTCTGTTTTCAGTGGTTCTTGATGACTACATGTTGCATCTCAGTTTTGAGGGTTTTGTTCCAAGCTTGAAACAAAGGGCTGTTTTGAACCATATTATTTCCAGTGTTCCAAGAGCCCTAAGTCCTGTGGTTTGGTTTTGTTTTAATTAAAATTGGCTTGTAAGCTGATTTGAACTCTGGCAGGTTATCTTTGACTAATGTCAAAAGGGTATATGAACTTTCTTAATAACTCAAAGCTTTCCTTTGGAGGAGGTTTGCAAAATACAGTGCATTGCCATGCTGTGCTTGTACAGTATAGTCTTTTAAGAGCAGTTGGTCAGGGGGTGCAGGATACTCATGTGCATTAGAAAGAAGCCTCTCTCAAGCATGTAATGAAAGAGTGTTTGAGATTCTGCTTTTGTTTTTTCATGTTGTTGTTGCCATTGTTGGGCTCTGGTAAAATAAAAGCAATTGGTTGTTGCTTCCTCCTAGGCAGTGTACTGAAAGAAACGATGTTGGATTATCACTCTTCCTACTTTTGTTGATCTAGGACACAAATCACATTGGCTTGTTTCAAATTCTCATTGTTCTCCATAGCTGAAGACCTGAAATGTTTTGAGTTCTTACTCTGTTGAAACATGGAATACTTTTTGACTTTGTTCCATTGGACTGTTTCAAGTAGGACTGTTTTTTCCTGAGCCAAAAACAAAGCATTTTTCCATTTAGTGGACACTTGTAGTAAAAAAATTCACATGTTAACATCTGTAATTACTAACATGGATGTAAGCTTTTATGAATAATAAATATTCAGAATTACTGAATTTTAGGACGTTCTGATAATTCATACCATCTCTAAATGGAGGAATTGCTTACCTAATTTAGAATGAATAGTTTTACTATAGCCACCAGTTTACCTTCTGTTTCTTTATATAGTGATTTTAGCTTTTTTTTTTTCCCCCTGTATCACCTCTGGTCAAAATTGTATATGCAATGTAAGCTGCAATTGTCAGCATAGTTCTGTAGTGTGCAGTTAGGCCTACAATGAATCTGAATTGTTAAGAGGTTATAACTAATGTTTCAATAGGTGAAAGATGATAGAGTAGAAGTAGGCAACCTGGGTCCTCCAGATATTTTAGGCTTCAGTCTTCAAGAGTCCCAGCCAATTTGGAGTTTTGAAGTTTATTGTGTAAAACCCCTGAAGGGTCTAGGCTGCTCACCTCTGAAGTTGAGCTTTCTCCTACAATAAACATACTTAGTTATTTAAATGAGAATGAAATAAATGTCGGTGTAACGTTTAAGGAAAAAAAACCCGATTTAGTAAAGTAACATATATGCCATTGGCTAATAGAATATGGCATAAGAGTTCTTAAAACTACCACTATTAAAGTATCAAGCTGCTGAACTTTCATCCAGCTAAAGACATTGTGGCAGCCTTCAAATGGCACTGTCCTGCTAAGACCTGTGCTTCAGTAAATCCAACTGCATGGGCAATCATTAAGGTCCTCATACTGCACCTTCAGAGTCCCTAAATATGTAGAAAGACAAGCTACATTCAATACAGACTAGGTATTGGCAATGGTGTCCAGAATGTATCATAGATGGAATATTCCAGAGATTACCAAGCATTCTATTTTTCTGTGGATCACACCAATTTAGTAGTTCAGGGAATAGTCTAGCTATTTTCCAGAAATGAAGACTTCCAGAGCAGGGAGTGGGTTTTAGACATGGTCCAGGAATATAAGAGTATGTTTTGTACCTTCTTAGTATAGGCAACCTGGAGCTATCTAGATACATCAGAGTACAGCTCCACAATTCTTTTTAACAGGCCATGTTTGGACTTGTAGTTTGAAATATTGAGATAGTAGGTTGTTTGCTGTATATTGACCAGCAGTAGTCTGAGGAACAGAAGAATGGCTGGGTTTTCTGCTATTACTGAGCAAAATATAAAGGAAATTTTTGTTAAACATTCACAGCTATTCTTACTATTGTGCCTCTATAGACTTCTTGCATATAATGCTAAATCAGAACAATTTAAACCAGGTTTTTATTAAATGAGCCATTGTAGTCTATACCTAAGCTGTTGCTTAGTCAAAAGCAAACAAACCACATTATGAATTAGTGTGATGTAGGCTAAGATAGTGGGACGCGGTGGCGCTGCGGGTTAAACCGCTGAGCTGTCGATCGGAAGGTTGGCGGTTCGAAACCGCGCGGCGGGGTGAGCTCCCGTTGCTCGTCCCAGCTCCTGCACACCAAGCAGTTCGAAAACATGCAAATGTGAGTAAATTAATTGGTACCGCTTCGGCGGGAAGGTAACGGCGTTCCGTGAGTCATGCTGGCCACATGACCTGGAAGTGTCCTATGGACAACGCCGGCTCCAAGGCTTTGAAACGGAGATGAGCACCGCCCCCTAGAGTCGGACACGACTGGACTTTACGTCAAGGGAAACCTTTACCTTTACCTAGGCTAAGATAAAGTCTCTTTCTGCTAAGCTTGACTCCTGGCCACTTCATGTTCAGGATGTTTGATTGACAAAAAGTGGTTTGTCATTGCCTTCTTCCAGGATGTTTTTTTTAATTTCCCAGTCAAACCAAGAGCCCTGGTATTCTGTGATAGTTTCCCATCTAAGTACTAACCAGCTTGACCTTGCTTAGCTTTGAGCTAAGGTGATATACATAGTATATTGATAGTGTTAGAAGGCCAGTACTGAAAAGAAGGGTTAGGAGTAATTCCCATTCAAACAATCTCACAAATTTTATTTTACAGTGGGATATTCTTGGGGGCCAGGGGATTGAAGACATTTCCATTTATAATAGTTCTGCATCTTTGAATATCAAAGAACAATTTTTCTTAAAGTTCTTAATGCAAATATGTGACACCGATAGACAATCTAAATTTCATCCTTGCATAATCTGCAAAATACTACCTGACAATGTTTGATTTGATCTTTTAAAATATTACTGTAAATAGTTGCACAAAGCTTAATGGCACCATTAATGTGTTGTCATAAATTGCTGCTTTCAGTTGTTTCCTTCATCGACTGCACATACAAAGACACTTTACAGTTCCTCTAATTTGAAGACAGGAAATAAATCTGGTACAGGAAATAAATCTCATGATGTCCAAGAAGTTCTTAAAAAGAAACAGGTGAGCACATATAATTGCACTGTATTTAATAACTGTAACCTTTGAATGGAATACAATAGATGAGGGGGCTGTGCAAAGCATTCAGAAGAAGTGCTTCATAGAGCATGTTAGCATGAACTTCTCTTCAAAATGTTAGAATGGCTGCATCTTCTGCAAGACTTGCACAGCTGCTTTGAAATCTGTTGTTGATGGTCTTAATGCATGTGTGCAGGCACAGACAACCTTTTCACTAGATCTGCCAGCAGAGCAAAAAGGCTGTGCAGTAAGAACCTTGCAAACATCATCATTGCTTCAAATATTAAAACAGTTTAACAGACAAGTATTGTGAAGCTCAATTTTCAGTGCTTTGCACAGTTCTTACAGATGGCTTGTTTTTCTGTTTTCTGCTAGGACTACTTTAGAATATGCTGTATATTAAACTGTAGCTGGTTTTTTTTAGCACACTTGCCAAACAAATTTGCATCCACCAGATGAAGAATTATTCCTTGTAAAAATTTAGATGAATCTTTTTAGATTTAGTCTTTGGTTGGGAGAATTATGACCTAAATATAATCTCCTGTCTTACAGTCATTCTCACCATTTTGGATTAATCTTTTTCTTATCCAAACACTGTAAAGTCTACCACTGTTCCTTGGCATTTGAAGTACATGGAAGTGTAATGGTATGTGGGAATGACCTTGGGAGACAGGGGGAAGAGATGCTGCCTCAGATAAGAGAGGACATAGCCCACAGCTGCATAACAGGGAGAGAAGGAAAGGAATCTCCCTAACTTCTCAGGCTGTAAAGTGACAGTGGAGATTTATACTGTCACGCTTGTTGCAGAATGCCGGAAACCGTTTGGCCCGAGAGATCAGAAAAAAGACACCAGGCATTTCTACAAAAATAATTGTATTTAAACAAAGCGTAGAACATAAAAGTTTCCTTATCCAGAGCCCTGGATAGGCAAAGTCCTTAAATACAAAGAATAATTTTAAAAGCTCGTACACGCGCGCACACGCACTGAGCAAAGGAGAGGGCTGCTGAGCTGAGCTAAACAGAAACTGAAACTTCTGGTAGCAAGTCTAGGCAAGTTCCTCCAGGTAAACAACAGCTTTTACTTATTTGGTCATGCTTTTCCACACCCCAACCTGAGGACAGTTAAGTCTGACCTTCTCACCCTGCCGATATTTAATTACCATGAATACCTGGCTCCTCTATGACTTGCTCCTTGCATAACAACCTGAAATACCAACAAGACTTGCAAGGTTCTGTTAATATAGCCTTACAATAAAGTAGAATTAGCTTATCTGTCGTGTTTCCTGTCTGATCTACCTGGGAAGGCTGACAGGAAGGAACTGTGTACGTAGCACACACACACTCCTCACAAGGGTGGGGAGCTTGGTTTCAATCTTAGACTCAAAAAGAGCACCATGTGATTCAACTGTCACGGCGCAAGTAGCCAGATTCTGCGCAGCTGCTATGAAGATACGTCAGATTATGATTGGAAAAATGTAGTAATGTATCCCTTGTAATAACTTTGTGGTCTATATAACACATTTTATATATGATATTTTACTCTTTTATCACTCCTTTTAATATTTTACATATATTTTTATAGACACTTATACCTGATAGAATATTAGTCATGATAATGCAAATTAATAAGATTGTTTTTAAACTTGATTAAGGGGCTCACTTACACTGTGATCCAAACGTACTTTAACACTTAATTGGAACTTGTAAACTCAGATTGAAAATTATTTTAATTTAGATGGCTCATATTTTATGGCTAATGGTTAACGTGCATATTTTTATAGAATTGTATCTTGTACTGGTCAGTGACCGTAATAAAATCAATTGAATTGAATTGACTCAAAAAAAGCACCATGTGATTCAACATAGAAGGATTACAGTTGTAGGAAAGGGAGAGATAACTAAACCTCTGTTTGCCACATTGAGCTGACTGCAGTGTAGTTTGGATATAAACCCAAAGGCATTTTTAGATATTCTTTGGTGGCATGTATAACATAGGGTAGTAGTAGCTTTCCGCAAGACATGAGTCCCAATCAAGATTTGAATTGTCTGAAACCAAACACACAGATTATCAGTGATGAAAGATAATTATTGTTTTCCAGGGAACTATAATGCTGCAGAAGGAAATAGCATATTCCAAATGGTATTGTTTTGGATCATCTAAAATTGTGATTTGTATTTATTTACCCATCCATAGTAATTAAAGTAAACCATTTAGCACACTAAAATAAATTTTTTTCTTGGTAGGAGGCAATGAAATTGCAACAAGACATGAGAAAGAAACAGCAAGAAATGTTGGAGAAACAAATAGAATGTCAAAAGGTATGATTGAATTGTTTAAATTTAGCATTAACTTCCAAGTTTTTGTTTTGTGCATAACTTAAGCATATTTAAGGGATTGCAGGTGAAGCCCTTTCAGTCTAGTATATTTTTATTTTGACTTTCATAGATGTTAATATCAAAATTGGAAAAGAATAAAACCATGAAACCAGAGGAGAGAGCAGAGATTATGAAGACTCTGAAAGAGCTAACAGGGAAAATTTCACAATTGAAAGATGAATTAAAAACTTCATCTGTTGTTTCTACAACATCAAAGCTAAAGTCTAAAACTGAAGTAAGTCATACAACTGTTTTTATGTCTTCCTATTTTAAAATCTGCAGTTAATTCACTGCCTGTAGTCTGAGATTTCTCATAGATGGGGAAAGGCACTGTTGGAATCTTTTTGTTGAAGTAATGCTCCCATATTAAAGCTCCCTTCATGTATTATTCATCTGAAATGGGCGGCGGGGTTTGACGTGTTGAAAGGGCATGACATTGCCCCAATGCATCGTATGTCCAGGTTGAACATACATGTTTGAATTGAAGCAGCCTATCACATGAATTTGAGCATTTATAAAAGTTTGCTACTTCTTTCAATATTTTTATTTTGCTATCCATCTTTCATATTTGTTCTCATTGTTTTCAGGGAAAAATATTTTAAACTATTTAAAAGATCAAAGCTGGAAACTTCAGATTTTTTTCTGAGAGACCACTGATTATCCAAGACCGCTCTTGTGGTCTGAATCAGCATTGTTTACTCTAGTTATCATTATTACAACAATTTTTTATTACTGCATCTCTTAGCATAGAATATTTATTTATTTAGCCTTTACTATCCCACATTTTGGATTCTTCCCAAACCCCACAAGATATAACTTACCATTATGTTTTCCCTAGAATATGGGGAAATTGAAACCTATGGGGAAATATCTAATCATTTAGAAGAGAGTGAAGCAAATGAATTCTCTGTTACCACTTCTCTCCTTTCAAAGGCACAAAAAGAACTTTTAGATGCAGAAATGGACTTACATAAAAGATTGTCTTCTGGGGAAGATACGACTGAACTGAGAAAAAAACTCACCCAGCTACAGGTGGAGGTAAGTTTGTAGAGTTGACTGCCATCTTGATTCTGGTGTTAGGTATATACAGTATCCACAAAAATTGAAGTGCATTCTTTTTGCCCAGGCTGCTCGTTTAGGTATCTTACCTGTTGGTCGGGGAAAAGCGATGTCAGCTCAAAGTAGAGGACGAGGACGAGGTCGTGGAGGGAGAGGGAGAGGTATTGTGAATCACATGGTAGTGGACCACCGCCCCAAAGCACTAACAATTGGAGGCTTTGTGGAAGAAGAGAAAGATGAAGTGCTGCAGCATTTCTCAGTAAGTTAGCAACTTATAACTAACTCTAAAATTTACCTCAATTTCTGGGCAGTATTCTAGAATAATATAGAGGCATGAGTCTCCTAAAACTGAACTGACTTCATCTTCACAGCTGCTTGATTGATGTAGTACTTAATCTCTTCAGCAGCCTTTTAACTGAAATGGATTTCATCACATGCTGCAAACATTTGGTTAACTGTTAGAGAAGTTAGCTGTTCCAGGTATTATCTGCTATATTTCTGTTGCATCATTTTTCTAAGATTCCTAAATGTTGGAGTCGGCTTGACCAGATATCATCCAATATAATTTTAATGTCTTTTAGTCGAATTGTGTTTGGATAACTTTGTCAATGTTTGTTAGTCTTGGAATTAATCTAAGTTCACTGCCTTTAAGCTCAGGTGAAATTAGCTTTGATGCTGGAAATTAATACCAGGAAACTGCCACCAATTTGGCCCTTTATTTACAGATAATTAAGGGATTCTCAGGATCTACAAACAAACAGCAATTTGGCAAACAGTTCTCTGGCTGCCTGAACCACCATTTCCTTTTTCACTGTTAATACAATTAAACTTGAAGCTTACAAAAGCATAAACAAAAAATAAGAGTTAAATTAAGACATTTCTAAATGTAAAATAAGTATATCAATTACATAAATAAAGATTTGCTAATTCGAGTCTCAAAGATTCTACAGTTTAGAAACTTTGCCTAAAATCTTACATATGCCTGCTGAAGAATGTGCTCCAGTAAACACTACAGAAATTCCTTTAAAAGAAAATATACATAGTATTAGATTTGCAGCCAAAACTATGATACTTTTGAGAAGCACAGGCAAATACCTGTCATCTGGCTTTAGTCTGTGATCTCTGAGCAGTTATCTGTACTTTTCCTGTGTATTTGGGTGACTAGTGTGGTTCCTAAAATGCTAAGAAATAAAATTGCTGTCCAAGAAGATGAATGTCCCATGGCCTTGTTTACAGTGACAAGTGCCCTCTTGGGTAGAGGGGGCTCTTGCAGGGACATGCAGAAGAATTTGTTCAGCATCTGTCAGACAAAGTCACTCAAATTTGTTTGGAGTTGGACTCCAGCCTTGTTGCAGGACCGGAGGAGATGCCTGGGGAGGAGCATTGCCCAGTTATCTGAGATCAGTTTGGGCCTGTTGGGCCTGAGGAAGTGGGCAGGGTCTGTATGACTGTGAGCTCAGCCACATGCTCTTTAGATCCATGCCCCTCCTGGCTTATTAAAGCGGCCCAGGGGGTATCATGTGAGTGGGTTCTAGTGGTGGTGGACTCTTTCTTGAATGAGGGGGTTGTTCCTTTACCTCTTAAAGAGGACTTGGTTTGCTGCCTCCTCAAGAAGCTATCACTGGCTGCCACTATACTGGATGATTTTCGTCCAGTATCTAACCTCCCCTTTCTGGGGAAGGTGGTAGAGAAGGTGGTTGTGCAGCAGCTTCAGAGACCTTGGGTGAAGCAGATTATCTGGATCCCTTTCAGTCAAGATTCAGACCTGTATATGGGATGGAAACAGTATTGGTCGCGCTTTTAGATGATCTCTGGCCAGAGTGGGATAGGGGTTGTGCATCCATCCTTGCCCTACTTGACCTCTCTGCAGCTTTTGATACCATCAACCATGGTATCCTTTTTGGATTGGCTCAGGGGATTGGGGGTGGGCAGCACTGTGTTGTGCTAGTTCACCTTTCTCCAGAGTTGGTTCTGGTCTATGGTGATTGGGGAAGAGAGATCCTGCCCCTGGCCTCTATGTGGGGCGTTGCAGGGTTCGGTGCTCTTTCCACTCCTATTCAACATTTACTTGATGTTGGGTGAGATCATCAGCCGTGGGCTGAGGTATCATCAGTATGTTGGTGATACCCAATTATACATCTCTGTTCCTGGCGAATTAAGCGATGCTATGGACGTCTTATCCTGGTGTCTGGAGGCTGTGAGGGTCTGGATGGGTAACAACAGACTTCAGCTGAACCTGGCAAGACTGAGTGGCTTTGGGTTTTGGGGCCTGCCTGTTCTAGGACTGTGCCATCTTTGGTGCTGGATGGGGTTGTATGACCCCAGACAGCCCCGGTGCACAATCTGGGGGTCCTCCTGGACCCATGACTCCTGTTTGAAGAGCAGGTGGCAGTCATGGCTAGGAGGGCCTTTGCACAGCTTCGTGTTGTGTGCCAGTTACGCCTGTTCCTGGATCGGGGGGCTCTGCTCACAGTTACCCATGCCCTAGTCACCTCCCAATTGGACTACTGTAATGCACTGTACATGGGGCTGCCCTTGAAGAGTATCCAGAAGCTTCAGCTGGTGCAAAATGCAGCGGTGCAGCAGTTATGTGTGCTTCTAAAACAGCACATGTTAAGCCCCTGCTCCATGAGCTGCATTGGTTGTCAGTCTGCTTCCGGGTCCAGTTCAAGGTGCTGGTTTTGACCTTTAAAGCCCTTCATGGCATGGGGCCAGGTTATCTGAGGGACCACCTCTCCCTGATTACATCTGCTCTTCCCATCAGATCTCGCAAGAGAGGCATGCTATGGGTCCTATCTCTCTACACTTGGCAGGCCTGAGGAGACAGGCATTCTCTGCCGTGGCACCCACCTTATAGAACATTCCCCTCCCCCCAAAGTGAGGTCCACTCCATCCCAACTTATTTTCCAGAAGTCCTTCTAGACCTGGCTTTGTCATTGGGCCTGGGGGTCTCAGGGAACCAGTGAGATCTTGAAGTGGCTCCATTGCTGATTGAATCTCGTGTGTTTGTAACTTTTTTAATATGACTGTTTGACTTGTTAATTGTTTTTATACTCTTTTGCTGTACACTGCCCAGAGTCACTTCTTGTGAGATCGGCAGCCATATAAGATGATAGATTAGATCAGATCAGATCGCCATTGAGAAGGATCAGAGGCCTTTCTGGGATTCTTGTTGCAAAGCCAAGTGTTACCTAAATATTTTGGCCTACATCTCCCATTGACCTTGTTAAATTGAACCAGTGATTGGGAATTAAGGGAATTACGGGCCAAAATATTTGGAAGACATCAGGTATACTTTAATTGTTAATATTACATTGGTCATCAATATTTTTTTAGCAATGAAAGAACATGCATAAACTTCAGTCTTGTATGTTTCAGCAATTTGGAGATATTGAAGGCCTTCAAGAGGAGGAATCACCTTTAAGTGTTGTTTTGACATTCAAGTCCCGCTCTGAAGCTGAAAATGTACGTAACATGGTTTATATTTTTAAATAAGGGATGTTCTAGTACTCCATATGCTTTTAAGACAAACTTACCGTGTAATTGAAAGTATCAGCAAATATATACTGGTTTCAAATGAAACATTTTCAGGCATTAAATGGTTAAATCCTGTTGCTGTCTCCAAATTGATTATGTTACTAACATTTACTTTATATTATAGAAAAGAAGTTAGAGTAGCAAATATGAGAAGCAATGCAAAGACTTCTGATCGGTCACAATAATGGAAATCTCTCTGACATGCTGTATAGCCACTGATTTATCTTGGTGTATAACATACATTGTTTTCTTTTTCTTACTTAAATATTCCACCATAGGCTGCCAATCAAGGGTTAAAGTTTAAAGACCGACGACTTCAGATATCATGGCATAAACCTAAGTTACCCTCTGTGTCTACAGAAACTGAGGAGGAAGAACCCAAGGAAGAGGTATTAGAATACTATTCAAATAGCTTGTCCTTTAAAATCTCTTAAAAATTTAGCTTTGCCCACCTGGTTTTGCAGTACAGCACCAAGTTGAACTGATGGGGCAATTGTTCTGGTCAATAGGAATTGCATCTTGCTCATCAGAAAACTCTGAATGGATCAAGCTTTGACTGTATTTGATGTTGGAACAGCAAGTCAGTGGGCCTGTTCTGCTACCCAACCATTTCTCTGATCAAACTAGCTGAGATTTTTTTCAGGTGTGCTGTTGGGTAACCCCAGAACAATGATCCTAGGGGACTTCAGCATTCATGCTGAGACTATCTCAGGAAGGCCTACTCAGTATAGTGTGTCACCATCATGAATCTATCTTGAGCTGTCATCAGACTCAGTAGATAGGGAGGGGCATACCTTTTATTTAGTTTTGCCTCATGTCATGAAGGGGTTGTTTGGGAAGGGGGATTATAGTTCTCATGACCAGACCACTCTCTGGTGAAGTTTCTCTCAGATCATCATTGCTTTCCTGTCCCCTGCTGATCACTTAAAGTTGTGTACCCTTGGAGACTTAGGGAATTTGATTGATTTGTAAAAATTTGGGGAGAATTTCCAGAAACCAAAGCCACTATTCCTTCCAGGCCCTTGCTGACATAAGGAATGGGGAACATCAGTGTAGCATTGGTGCAGTCATCCTCAAATGCTTCTCCAGCATTGTAGAAACTGAGCTGCTTCTTGGATTTTTGGGGACCTCTCAACAATGAATTAGACTAGGAATTGGCAAGAATGCAAGTATTGTAAATATGTTGTGGGGGTGACTAAGCATGAATTAATGCATATAGTCATACCTGTTTTGTGGCTTTTGTTAACATTCTCAAATAGCCATGTAGCAGAGCTAGGTTTTATGGACAAGATGCTTCTAGCTATCTGGTTTTTCACATATTGTCTGGGCTTTTAGCTGCCTTTGCTTATATAGATTAACTGAAAGGAGTTGATAGGGCAAATAATGGAAGTGATGCATGGATGCTTCCATGTTGAAATTATGTTGCCACCCTTAAAGAAAGCAAACTCACTCCTGAAGACACCTCCATGGATTCAGAAGATCTTGCCAACCACCACCCAGTCAAAATACTCAGTCATTGGCAAGCTATTTGAGAGGGTGGTATCTGCATAGTTGTAGGTGTTTTTGAAGGACATTAATTATTACTGTGCTTTTCAATCTGAGTTCAGGCCTAGTTTGGGAACAGGATAAGCCATGCTTCCTCGGTTTTATAACTTGACAAAAGGAGCACAACTCTGTTGATCCTGCTTGACCTCTCTGGTTTGTAATATAATTGACTATAGTGACTGTAACAAAACAGGATTAATTTGGTCAGAAATGGCATAAATTAATTTGGGGATAAATAATTTAAAATCCTGCTGCCACTATCCCAAAATAATAAACTTGGTCTAGGAATTTTATTTCCTCTCTTATTCCTTCTTTTATTGGTAGTTGGTTTCTTAGACTTGTGAGGGAGGGTATGAGGGTTAGTTAGCAGCAGTTAGACTGACCACAAGCCACTATTCCCCATGCTATTTAACATCAATATGAAAAAGCAGGGATGATCATCAGGACTTTTCAGCAGCCAGGTTACTGAGCAGAGACCATACATTTATTACAGCTCTATTGACATCACCTACTGCCAGTTGGTTACTGAACTAGGACATCTCGGGAGGGTATCTGACAGACCATTGCCATTACAGATAGTAAATTCTAAAATCATCAAAAATCATCAGGGGATGTCTTCTTGCAGTACTGAGTGCCATCTTGTGGCTCCTGACAGGCAGGCCTTCTCTGTGGTGGTGCCTGTGGGGAAAATTAGGAGGAATACTATATATACCACCTTATGATCAAAAGGCAGAATATAAAGCAAATCAGTAGATACATTCATGAGGCGCCTATTGAAGATCTAGCTCTTCATCACACCTTCCCTCTACAAGAATTGCTTGCATAGTTCTCTTTTACTTTTGTCTTCTTTCTGCATTTTTAATGAATACTATTTTTATGGCTTTTATTTATTTATGTTACTGTATTTTCATTGCTCTGTTCTAAATTGTGTTGAAATTTAAAATAATAGGAAGTGATACATACATGTACTAACAATAACATTTGCATATAAAATATTTTAATGACAATAGTTTGAAAGGCATCAATAGATACCAAATACAGTATGTTTAATAAATTTCGTATATTCTGTGTCTTTCTATTTTATTATGAAATATTTCTGATCTATAATTTGCTCATATTAGAAGTAAAGTCAATTGAAAGGATCTGTCAGCCCTTTGAGGTAGTCCAGACAGGAAGCACAGACCACGAGTACTAACGCTACCTTTATTGTAAGGTTACAGCAGCAGAACCTTGCAAGTCTGAAAGCCCTTCTCCCCTCCTTTGCCTTTACTTTCCAGAGAACTAGGGAGAGCCCTTTCTGAGACACTGCCTCCACCCTGCTTCCTTCTGTGGGCTGAGATACCTCTTGTCTGACCATTGTCTAGGCTGCGGCTCTTCCTCCGCTTCCCAAGGTTATTCTCACAGCCCATTACAGGATGGATCAAGTATTACTGATTTCATCGTACTCAGTATTGCCGCAATACCACAACTAGATTCCATTTTTGTTAGTACTTCTTTGCATGGTTGATCCTAAAATAGGTAGATTTATTTGGAGATCATCCCAAGGTAAAATGTAGTCTTATGAAAGTACTGTAAAATCACTATAATCTATAACCACATTAAATTTTATCTTTCTTTAGGAGACGGAAACATCAGAGTTATTTCTGCCTGAAGATGATGACGATGATGATGAAGATGAAGATGAATCTCGCTCTTGGAGAAGATGAAACTTCAAGAGGAAGCATATAATTTTAGAATTGTTCGAACTAAAATTTTTAAAAAATATTTAAAGGAAATCCATGAGCCAAAAATCTGTTTGTTTTTTGTTTTTTTATATACAGTATACATTAAGATATCAAATGTGTTTGATATGTAAACTTAGCAAGTAAGTAGCTATGATCAGCCAAAGGCCCAGAGCTTCTACAAAGCTGTAAAGATGGTTGTGATTCTAAAAGGTGAAATATATCAGTCTTTCAAGCCCAACCTTTGTTCATTCTGATTTTAAAGTATGGATTTGTTTTATTAAATATCAATGACTTCATAGCTTTTATTAGCAATGTGGAATCTGAGATGAGAACAGTAAGTCAAATTCATGTATACATCAACATTGTCTAGAATTTGCTAATTCAGAATTCCTTTCATTGGGTGGCAGGCAGCTTAAGTAAATCTCAATTTAAAACAATCAGGAATTGCACATGTGTTTGTGAAAGAGCTATTTTTCCTATATTCTCCTATCCGAAATCTGGTGATTATCAGAATTATAGTGTAGGATTGCTCAGCTCATGTACAGTACAAACCAGTACTTGCTAGCATTGATGATAGCCACAACTTTTGTAGTGTTTTGCTCCCCCCCCCCATCTTTAAACATGGCCCATTCTAATTACCTTTAGGGTGCAGCTAACCAAACATTTCGGCTCTGCTTTCACATTTTAGTTCAGTGGAACATATCAGTCTTGAAACCTATTAAAAGAGACCAAGCAGAAATAATTTTTGAACAGTTGGTAATGTGAAATTAGTTGTTTTGAAAATGCCCTATCTCTAGAACTCATTTTGGGCCATTAATGGCTCCATTTTATTTTTTAAGGAAAAGCCAATACACTGTTCCAAGTAGTGTATTTTCTGCAGCCCACAGAACCGCAAATCAAAAACAATCTTGTTTTAAAGCAAGAGATACTAAGCCAGCACTTAGAATAATATGGTGAATTCAAGTTATAACACGTTACAAATTAAAGTTGAGTTGAAGAAAAAAGTAAAACACTGATTTAAGTATCTCTTATCCGCATGCTGATAAAAGTTTGTCTATTCCCTCTCCTTTTTTTTAAAGCACTGAATAGTTCATGGTATAGATTTGGTAGAGTTTATGTCACATTTTTTTTACTGCTAGGGCAATAGATCTTTGTAACCCAGGTCTCTTGCTGCTGTTAAACCTAAATACGTCCTTCAGTGGATCATTTTCCTTCCCTCCTAGTGCTTGTATGCTGTATCTCATAGCCAGTGGTGAGGAAATGTGGCTCTCCAGTACAACTCCCCAGGTAGCCCACTATTGGCCATGCTGATTGTGACCATAAGGACAGTAGTTAAAAAATATCTGAAGGGCCATAAATATCCCCATCCTAGCCATAGACAAGAGCAGCATGTTATGCAAGGAGCATATGATGTCCCTGCATTCAGAATGTTAAGATCGTTGAAGCAAGGCAAACATTACTGTATCAATTCCTGTGGTACCTCTGCACTCATTCATTCAAAAATTAATTATATCTTTCAGGTTTCTTAAATTCAGATTACCATAGTGAGTATTTAATTCCATTGAAGCATCAGAAATACTAAGTTGGGTTTCAAGTTAACTTGCTGCCAGAACTTAGTTTCTTTTCTTCCTCCCATTTTGGGAACTATGTCCGTCATGTATAAAATCACATCCCATTTAAATTCCATCCATAAGTGAGTAAGAGAATATGCTACCAACTCTTATTTTGCCCTTTAAAGGCCTTTGTGTTCTTGATTATTGCTACATTCCTACTAATGTTGAATCTCAGTGAATTAAGTTATAAGAAAAAAGCACGAATATTGCACACTCTTAACAGGCAAAGCCTTGCTTTTCTCCCATTGCCTGTGATATTTTTAGAATGCTTGTGGCTCAGTATGTGGCCATCACATATATTGACCTAGCAAGCAAAACGCTTGAATCTGGACAGTTAGTTAATAATAGAGGGAACAAAGGATTTATATATACATATATAGAGATACCTACATACCTACATACCTACATACATACATATATATATATATATATATAGAAATACATATATTGTACAGGGTTTTTTCTTAGAACTGTATAATTTTGTAAATATTTTTGCTTTTTGTGTACTAAAAACTACCAGCATCTAGATTTCCATGAGAATTCTTGTATTTTTGTATCTGGAAGATTACAGTTGATTGAATAAAGCTGTAAGAGAAATTTCCTTAGCTTTTGGAACAGTTAGACTGGATGGGATTCCTTTTCATATGGTTTTAAATAACCTTTTGTTAGCATGCTGTTCAGGACAGAATGAATATCCTTACTCAAAGTGTTGGCTTTTTTCATGGAAGAAATAGTGGCCAACAGAGGGGTTTATTTAATAAACTTTTTTCCCACCTTTGCTTTTTCCTCTTTTTTTTTTAAGAATATGTTGACGTACATAAATCCCCTAGTGACACCTTAAATGTAATTTCTCAGCCTAGAAGCACAAAACTGAGTTGTGCCCCTAAATTCATGTATTGAAAGCATACTATTGTGTTACTGAGAATGTAAGTAATGGGCAGCATCGTGGTAACTCACTTAAAACAAAATAGAAAACTAGTTCAAAGTGACCTTCATTTTGATGTAACTTTGGATCTCCCTGTGTTGTGTATTAGAACTTAGTATGAAACTCTTGTGTTACTGGGTGGGTAACTTCTGGTACCGCCTACTGTGAAATTGTCCCTTTCGTAGTCATAAGCCATAACAGAAAGCATAGTATAAATACACCTGCGAAGTACCTTGAAAACTAGAAATTCTAATAAAACTTTACTATACATATAATACCCCTTTCTAATGACTTAGCAATGTGTCACTCTGTTGACATTGAGAAGAATATAATGTAAATGTTCAGTGAATCATCCCCCTAAAGCTTTACGGATATTAATGCTACTACTATATAAACTGTCAGTTTAACTGTGGTGTATTTTTTTAAACCTTACATATAAAAATGCACAGCATCTGAAACTTTACAAAAAAAACATAATTGCCCACATACAGTGGAGATGCTTCAACGTTTTTAATAAAATCATGTGAAAAGGAATATTAAATTCCTCTCAATGTACAGTTACTTGTATTATAGTTTTTACAAGATTGTGAACTTGTGTAATAGTATATTAGGAGATATTGTTGGATTTCTAACTGTTTATACATTTGAATTCATACATGTAATGTTTGTTTTACTGATTACACTTTGAATTTCTAAGATGCATGTTGACTTTTTGCAATAAAGAGATAATATGGAATGGTTTAAAATTACAAAAAAAGAAGTTTGAACTGAAATTTGGAAAAGTAACCATTCCCCAAAAAAATTATACTCACAAAAAGAGCTGTATTGCTTGGTTTCTTAAAAAATGTGTACATCTGTGAATGTGCGCATATGGTGTGTGTGTGAGTGTATATGTATATGAATATGTGTTTATAAATTCTTGGATACATTCTGCCTTCATACCAATCTTAAAAAGCATATATTCTGTGTTCCAATGCTTGGAGTAGGTGATGGTAAAACTAAACATCCCATCAAAGAAACAAAATAGTTTCATGTCCATGACCAAAATCAATACTGTGTTTTTCACCCTACGTTAAACTTACTGATCTTCTAGTAGTACTGAAAATAAGTGATGGTGTCATCTTCTTAAATAAGCTATATAATGACACAAGAAGTTGAGTCTTAACAGTAGTTAACCAACTGAAGAATGCATAGTCCTGAAACAACATAGGGAAAACCTAGAGACTGACCCTTTTTGCGTTTTTAGAACTGGGGGTGGGGAGGGTATGTGGGTTCCTTGGGAGTTCACTATGTTCTCTATGATTAGCTGACCCAGAAAACATTTTCCTTCAGTAAGCCACCTTGTAAGTATCAGTACATTATGTCCCCAACACATTTCTTTAAAGTTACTGATTCCTAAATTAGGAATTTGGCATTTTGGAGTGCCCTGAGATAGGATTGTAGGTTGAGATACTTTAAATACTTCTGTTAAGTCCTAAGTTTGCTATAATTTGGTCCTTTACAAGGAAAATGGAGTTAATGCACTTACAAAAACAGTTCTGACCCACTGTCCAACATGGGTTTTATTTGATAAATTCGTTTTTCATCATATAAAAGAATTGTCTATCACTGAAGTAAATCTTTGAAGAGCTGGCTAGATTTTAAATTAGCCAACGATATATTTTAAATTGTCTGAAAAAGTGTTAACAACAAAAATGTTGAAGGTATGCAAACAAGAATGTCACAAGTCCCACCGTGGGCATGCATTTCAGATGTTCCAACACACTTTAGGCTGCTGCTAGTTAATGTTTTCCTGCAAGATGGAATCTTTATAAAGAAAGTCAAAATGGTAAGATTTTGTGGGAACTTTTTTTTCCCCTTTTGGTTGGGGAAAACAATGGCTCGGTGGTGGTTTGTCTATTTTGGCCCTAAAACATGTTATCTGTTCTATAATAAATGTGTAATGTTCATGTGAAGTAATTCCACGCTAAGAGTCTGTTACTCTACTGAACCAATGCTAGATTGATGCAAGATATATGTTCCTTGAACATGAATTTCTCATCCTGGCTCTGTATGGTTGTTTCAGTCCATGGAAAGAACTGAGCATGTGGATTTCATTAACTTATCCTACCTCCATGATTGAAGTCTGTGAACAAGCCATCTAGAATATTTATTCAGTTACTTATTTTTATCCTGCCTTTATTATTTTTATAAATAACTCAAGGCAGCGAACATACCTAATACTCCTTCTTCCTCCTATTTTAATGATCTACAGGTAGAAATGGCTCATTTACACTTGTTCTAATTGGTATTTAACAGATATGCTCTGAAAAACTGAAGAATAATAGTTGCTGTAGAACTCAAATTTGAAGCTTCTGCTTTATAAAGTCTATGCTATACACTTATTGCTTAGATGTTCCACTTTAGTCTGCATGTGAGACTACGTTTAGGGTTCTGCAAAGTACTGGCAATCGTGATAGTAAAACACTCTTCAAAGTGTGAAAGCAGCTGCATCCCTTGATAGCCTTGTAGCTACTTTGAAAGTTGTTCCTGGCTGTGCATGCACAAGCACATGTAGATAGTGGAGACAGCCTTTGAAGCAGTCTCAGGAGCCTTCTGAAGGATGTGCCTATTTTAAAGCATGGGGCTTATGCTAACATATTTTGTGAATCCATTCAAAAATGCTTTGCATAGCCTTACTAGATAGGCTGTGCCCCATACTGGAATTAATGGTGCTTTGGACTGTGACATCCTACCTAGGCTGCCATGGGCATGCTGTTGCCCACCAGAACTCTTGCTATTCACTGTAGACAACACATGATGGAGGCAGATTGACAAGCATAAGCATGATTAGAGGTGCTCATTTTGTTATTTTTGTATCTTCTACAGTAGATACAATATCAGCTATTACTAGAACACAGCAGGTAACCTTTGGGGGATGAGGCTTTATTTTGTCTATTTAGATCTAACATCAGAAATGCTAATTATCAAACATCAGTACAGTGGGATAGAAATGTTAACTTGGGCTTCACAAGTGACATAATACATAAAACCATTAAGTGGAAGATGTAAAACTATCTAGCTGCATCATATTAAAGGAATATACCTGGTGTGATAGAATGGAGCATGTAAATATCGTCTATCATCCTCTCACAAAATCTCCCAGGCATACAAGCTGTAACTGGAGGCAATAAACTCCAGGAATATAGTTTGGAGAGAAACAGATAAGGTTTTCACACCTAGAAAGGGTCTCTCACAGAGAGAGGGGAAAGTTGAAATAGGCTAGGAAGTTAACAGGAAGGAGAGAAATGGAGTGTAGAGGGCATAGAGAATCACCTTGAAGGACAGTGGGAAGATCCATTACCATGGCAACAATCAGACAAGCATGGCTTAAGCCCATTCCAAGAAACTAACTTGAGAAAATTCTTCAGACAGGCCCCTCCCTAATTCACACAAAGATAAAGAGAAGGAGGAAAGAAGCACATTCAGATTTGCAAGATTCTGTTACTATAGCCGTTCTAATAAAAATAGTTTTATGCCATTTGTTTCTTAATCTGATCTACTTTATAGAGGTGACATGAAGAGGCTGGCAATCCAAGTTGGATTTAGGCAGTCTCAGCTGCTGCAGAAATGGCAGGGCAATGGAAGACCACCAAAAAAGAGGTGGCAGAGTGGCCACTATGCATGGAGGAGATGATGTGATGGGAATCATGTCTGTCTGGGGCAGAGAGGGGAAAGAGAAGCCAAAGGACAAGAAAAAGAACATTATGCTAGTCACAATATGTTGTCAGTTAAGTTTTATCTGAAGCCCTTGATTAACTCTAATGGGAACTTAGTTATAACTGCATACCTGGCTACATTCTACAATGTACAGAAGCTTTACTATTGCAGTTGGGAGATAGCTGAACTTAGAATGGTAGAGAAATTGGACAATATAACAATTGACTGCATACCAATCTTTTCTGATAAGGGCAGGGCAGAGGGGAGAATGTATTTATCTGCCTTAACTAAATGCCACTTGCAGAGTTTCCAGCTGCAAAAGCCAAGCTCAGAAAAACCAAAACTTTACTATCTTGACATGTCACAATGTATTTTTTTTTAAATGAACTGCTTAACAAGATGGTCTTTATATGCTGTGTTATGTCTGGCCAATTCTGTGAACCACCAGGCACCCATCGGATACCCAGGATTATCTCCCCCCCACTTGGATATTTTCATCTGCATTTTGAATAGAATATGAGAGACTTGTAGATTTCAACAAAGGAATGTTTAGATACTTGGTCTTCTACCTACACACAACCTGAAACCTAGTAAAAGCTGATCTGAAGAACTTCCAGCTCTAGATACTTGTGAGCAGCTTATGTTACTCCATTGTTTATCTCACCTTCTACTGTAGTCTATGCCTAATTATCAACCATGCACATTTCTGGGTGCTTCTACAGAACACTCTTTCTTTTAAAAGACCTCCTACTCAGGGGTGGGAGGGGCAATTCATTTTCTGTTTCTCTTAAGCTATAGTGTATTTTGGCATTTTCAGTTGAAAGGGCCATTTTTAATATTGGGATTCTAAACTGGTTCCACAATGGTGATGGTGGAGAGCACTAGGAGAAATGGTGCTTTTTGAATCTTTTATGTAGGATCTGCCATTAAGTGAAGTGAGGCAGATGGTTCAGAGTCCTAGAAAGAGACAGGAAATAGTTCACTTATGATTATTGCCAAGGAACAGGAGGAGGAGAGTTGGATTTTTTGCCTTCAGTATCAACAAAGCTTGGTTTGCAGTAGCTGCTGAGAATCCTTATTAGGAAAGGGGGATATCAGTCATTGGTTAGCCAGAGGCAACAAAATGACTCTTGTTAGATTATTGAAATCAGTGTTTCTCAACCTCGGCAACTTTAAGATGTATGGACCAACTCTCAGAATTCATAACTGTGGCAGTTATGGGGCAGGGCCTTATCACTAGAGGCACACAATTGCCTGCGGGAGAAAGAATATGGAGAGCACACAGGAGAAGCTAAACTGTGACCTACCAGTGCTCCTTTGGGCATTTTAGCCCTTGGGCGTTCTTCTCTATGGAGCAGGAGAAAAGGTGACTATACTGTATCCCTCAGTTTCAGGCCAGTGCAACATAACCCATCTATTTGACCTGGCTTCTGCTAAGGAAGCAGCAATGTTGGAGATAATCTGATACACTAAGGTCAAGGTCAGCAAACACTGAACCAGAGAGGAGCAGGCTTTAGCAGTATCTCTTCTCCACTAAATGTAGCCCTTTGAACTGATTGACAGTGGACAAAAGTTTAGGAGAAAGGACACATGCCCTTGTTGTCAATGCAGCTGAGCTTCCTTGTCCCAAACTAGTCATTTTTCACCGATTAACAGGCTCACCATGTACTCATGTCTGGGCATCATTCAAATACACACCCTGCTGGAAATAGTGTAGCACAGGTGGACCGTCTATCTTCAGAAGCAAAAGTCTCCCTTGGCTACATTTGCAGAGGGATCTGCGTGTATTAGTATTTATGTGCACCTGTATTTCCTGATCCAAATTGCCAGGTATTAACTGGTGCTCTCACAATTAGTGGCACTGCCAAGCAGTAAGACTCTCAGTGTGGTGAGACAAGGCAGAGAGTTTTTAGAGCCAGTCCTTTGGGCAACCTGGAAATGCCTCCTCTCTGCCTACCTAAGCATCAGCAAACCAGGGGACCGGTGCCACAACCTGAGGGTGAACTGGTGGGAATATACATCAGACAGGGTTGTTTTCTGGTAAATTTCCTGCCTGAAACAAGTACTGCTGCAAAAAAAAAAAAAAAAATCTCATAACAGACTGCTGGCTGGGGAATTCTGGGAGTTGAAGTTCACACATCTTCAAGTGGCCAAGGTTGAGAAATACTGTTCTAAAGCAAGCAAATGGAGCTTAAAGAAGGAAAACAGCACATTTCCCATTTGCTGTTTTGCCTGTGAAGTGCGATTCATTCTGTCCAAGCCAGGTTTAAAGTGGGGTTGGGGACTGAGAGCAGGTGAGGAAAAAAATGGCTCTCAGCCTGAGATACTAGAAATATTATTCAGTATATGCAACTCTGGCCAAACAGAGCAATGGTCTGTCTGGGAATATTTCTTTTTCCTAAATATAAGATTTAAAGTAAAATTAATAATTGGTACACATCTTTCTTTTTGTTTGATTGATCTTAATCTTCTTTGTGACGATTAAGTAGCCAAAATACTGATAATGAATCTGTAAGTGGCCTCTGCCCTCTGTTATGTGTGCAGTATATCCCCTAGTCTGTCAGTAGAAAAAATTGTAATGGGAATTATAATCTGCTTCAACACAGCCTTCTTTTTGAGCTGGGTTGCAGATTTTCAATTGCTAGAGTTAATGAGAAAATCCAGAGTTTTGGGGATGTCTTTGTAAAATCAGATGAGGTCACCTACTACCTTCGCCTCCCATTCAACTGCCTAAAGATCTAGTAGCTTTAGATGCACAGCTTAATTCCACACTCCAGTCCTGCAGCCATTCCACACTTGTCCTTTTGATTTAAATAGGGACTGTGCTAGTACCTGTTGCAGCTTGCAGTCACTGCACAGAGGTTGTTAATTTCACTTTACTATATACTGTACGTTTGACTGAACGAAATTTTTAAGAAGTTGCTTTGCAATTACCAAATCTCTCCTGGGGAGGGCACAATTTTCCATACTATGCCTGAGGTAGCAGTCAGTGTGCCAGCTCAAAAGCCCTTGCTGCTTTGATTCTGAGCATAGTGGGGGGAAGGAACGGCAGAACTTTCAATGTGATGAATTTGATAAAGAATAAAGTCCTCCAATAGCACATGTTGTAATAAGTGTAATATTCAGGTTTAAAAGGTGTCTAAATAACATACATTTTGTTGTTGTTAGTTGCTGTCAAGTTGTTTATGACTTATGGCGATGCTACGTATAACAGAATGAAATGCTGTTCGGTCTTGCGCCATGTGCCTGACTGTTCCAATGTCTGCATCCATTGTTGCAGTAATTGTATCAATCCATCGCATTGAAGGCCTTCCTCTTTTCCGCTGGCCCTCGACTTTACCAAACATGATGTCCTTTTCAAGCGATCGGTCTTTCCTGATGATGTGCCCAAAGTATGAGAGTCTAAGCCTAGTTAGCTTCGCCTCTAGGGAACGTTCTGGTTGTATTTCTTCTAAAACTGATTTGTTTGCTCTTCTGGCAGTCCATGGTATTTTCAGTAATCTTCGCCAAACATACATTTATTGCATCAAAAAGACCACCATACAAAATTCCTTAAAGAAATATAACCTTAATTTCAGATTTACTACTCTGGCAAAATGGGATGTGCAAGCTTTAGCGATCTCTAGAAAATCAGACCAGGTGACTGACACAAGTTTTTTAATCTAATTTTTGGGTGAGATTAGGGGTTTGAAGAATTCTAGAGGACTCTAAAGATTATTCACATGAATGGTATAGAAAAGTCTAAACAAGGTATTGCCCCAATGTGAATTAGGTTATAATCTGAATACCCTGACTGAGTGTCAGTACACTGCACTTACCTCCAAATTGGTAGGATGTGGAGAAAAATATGTTAGTTTTTAAAACAGTCACTAGATCAGAAATCCTAGCTGGCATAGAATACTGGGAGCATGCTTGGGGTAAATCTGGATGTTGACATTGGTGTGCCAAAATGGACTAGTACTGTCCTTATTATTAGCAGGAAATGCTGCCTGTAGCATAGGGTGGAGAATAATAAGTTTGATGGAAACTTGCAGGAACCATTGCCTAACAAAAGGAACTGAAACAAGTCCACAGCAATGAGATAATATTTGGAAGCAGCTCAGACAGACACCTCCCTAATTCACTGAGGTATAAGAAGGGGGGGAAAGGGAGGTACAGCACAATCAGACTTGCAAGATTCTGTTGTTGTAGCCAATCTCAATAAATGTAGTTTTAGCCTTCCTGTGGAGTTGATTTCCCAGTCTGGTCTACCTAGAGGGGCTGACACATAGATATGACCGAGCCTGGTAGTCTACAGGTAGTCCTCAACCTATGACCATTCATTCAGCAACCAAAGTTATGATGGTGCTGAATGAATGGTGGTTACAACCAGTCCTCGTTGTTTCAACTGTCCCACAAAAAAGCAAGAGCAAATAGGTGAATGTACACATCTCAGTAGAATGTTGATTAAAGAAAGGGAAATTGAGGGAGAAATGTTTAGACATGAAAATGCTGGCAGAAAGATAATATCTCTTGTGATCTGTTATGAGGAATGAAAGTTGGTCAAAAGAAGCAAGAATAATGGTATATAAGAATATGCTTCTGCCCACTTTGTCTATGGTTATATCAGGAGAAATATAAAAGGAAATTGAATGCAGTAGGAATTGGATACTTAAAAATATGTGTTGTAAAAGAAGAGATAAGGTCAGGAATGAATGAGTAATAAATGTGAATTGAATACAAAAGTGAGTGATCTATATGAAAAAAAAAGTAATTTGAGTTGGTTTGGTCCTATAGAGTAAATGAATTGCAAAGAAATATATAAAGGATGAGTGAAGGTATTGTAAGTAAGGGGAAAATTGAGGAAGTTGGGGTTGGATGTAACTGATGAGATTATCCCCCCCTCAAAAAAGAGGTGAGAAATTGCAAGATCAAAAGGCAATGTATTAAGAAGTAATTTTGATGGAAGTAATTGTTTACAAGAATAAACAGATATGGAGAGCTATAGTGAATGGTGTTGGTATAAGCTAGATTTAGCAACATTTCCTTTTCCTTTCTCATGCCTTTAACTTCTTTGACTATTACTTACTTCTTGACTTACTAATACTCCTTTTCTGCATGTTGTATAATGCTGTTTACCCTGAAAGGGGATCACATTGTATTGTGGAGCAGTTAGGAAAACCACTGAAGAGCTGTGCCTCAGCATGCTAGAGTGTTACTCCTAGCAGGCCACTTCATCTCTGTCTGTCAGGCTTAACTTCATCCATCTTCATCTGCAAGTTGAATCTGAGCTCCAGTCCCCTGAGAGGAGTGGGAAACACAAAGCAAATCCCTTTTATTGGAAGCCAGACAGAATGGTTTTTATGTTAATCTGCAGATAAACATATTTAAAAGCAATATCTGTTCTGACCCTAGCAATGTTCACTCAAGAAATGTGATACTTTTCATAATATTTTGGCAGTTTTATTTTATTTCCAATATAAACTTTAATGTGTCTTTCCAGCCGCCAGGCAGATTATGATGATCTTTCATTTTTTCGATGTTGCCTATACTTGTTTAAATTATTTCTTCAGCCACTCTTTTCTTTTAACCATACTGGAAAATGAAAATGTGTTACATTTATTGAAGCTATTGTGGATTTTCAATTTGTGTGGTTGTAGCATTACTGGATGGATAGAAAAGGCTGATCTAGCAGATTGAGCTGGACCGCTTTGACACAGCATACATAACGCAGGACCACTTCCACACTCTCCGTATCAGTAGACAACTGCTTCAGTGATGGCTTTGCATTTTCTTTTCTTTTGAACCTTCTGTTCGTGACACACTGGGCAGTTCTGCCTATGTAGATGGGTCATTTATAGGTCATTTAGCTAGAACATTAGCTATTTGTGGGTATACCTGCATACCAATTAATAAAGGGTTATTGTGGTCTGCTAGAATCTGTCATAGTGGGATTCTTCACCTTACATGATCTTCATCAATATTAATTTTGGTTGAAAAGCATATTGAGTTCACTGGCTCTACTTGAGTACATCACTGCAACACGTTGGTCACCAAAAATGTGGAAAGGGGGTGCATATCCTAATTTAATCTTTAACTATTCTTCCCGAGGTAGTGATGCTAACCAATGAAAATGTCATCCCAGGTCAGGTATACCTTCATGTGACTTTTCCCCCTGCTCCATTCCCCAGAAGACTGACTTCAGAGAACAAATCTGATGTAACCTGTCATAAGACCTGTCTTTGTTGCTGGCCTTTGGAAGAATTAAGTCATTCATTTGACTTCCAATCTTAATTAGCATAAGCCAATTAAGATTTTTTCTCCTCTCATATACACCTTCAGTTAGACCAAGAACGTGGCTGATCATTACATAATAAAATTTCTCCCTGAGGAAGAAGCAGTTAAGTGGAGAATTCCATCCTTTGAAGGGTTGTTATTTAGCCAAATGTGTTTACATCCACATTACAGATCTCACCTCTCATGTACATTAGGAGATTCAGGGTTAAGGGGGCTAAAGCATGCATCTCCAAATAAGATTTTTGTATGGACAAGTAAGCCCAGTGTAGGACTCCTGAAGTCTTTGCCAGATTGTAGGACAATCTTCTTAAATCCCCTTGGGACTTGTCTTGACCTCTTCCATGAGTTGGGGCCTCTATAAAAGGCTTTATTAAAAAAAACAAAAAAAACACATTATCTCATGAGTGCCCACTTGGTCTTTAAATGCCTCAGAAGATGCCTCCCTGTTGGTGAAGCCAATTTAGTGGCCTGCTAGAACCACTGAAATGGAGCAGAGCTTATAACACAGCTGAGAAGCTGGCTCAGAAAAAGAAAATTATTCTAGATAGCTTCAATGAGCATGCCAGAGAAACACAGATTATTGCTCTTACACATTCAGCCCTCCCAAGCACAAAGAATCACATGCTTAGACATATTAGGTTAAGAAGTAAGAAGAATCTTACTGACTTTATTCTTTGTTGTTCTGTTACATCTATCTTGGTGGAAAAGATGAAGTTCCTTTGTTCTTCTTTTCTTTCTAAATACTTAGTTGCCCTAATCTCTGCCAAGAGCTGCATGAAAGAAAGGAGCAGAATCCTTCATCAAGGCCCGAGCACATGGCCCTGATGAAGAGAGCAGCATCCATGCTGCCTGCTTGATCGGTGGAAGGAGGAGGAAGAGAGAGAGAGGAAGTGGGAGTGGCAACAAACAGCTTCCTCAGAGTTACATTGCGGGACAACTCAATTTACATGCTAATTCACATGCTAATGAGGCATGCTGGATTTGCCAGGACTTCCAACAGTTGGGAGGGGAGGGACAGGATCCCATTCCTATCAGGCAGTCCTTGCTTCATATCTCTTCCTCCATCCTTCCATCATTATTAAAGCAGACATAGGGCATTAAACTGATTTGTTGATTACTTGATTTTAATCTGGTGAGGGTTGTAGCTTATTGCTTATCTATACAACTCTTTTTTATTATGTTTAAGTTGTTGCATTTTAAGGTTTTGATTATAAGTGTATTGTTTTATTTGTATCTTACTGTCAACTGAACTTGAGTGCCCCTTCTGTTGAAAGGGTTCAATAAAAAATGGAGACCAGTTTGGTCTAGTGGTTATAGCAACAGGCTAGAAACCAGGAGACTGAGAGTTCTAGTCCCACCTGAGGTATGAAAGCCGGCTGGATGACTTTGGGCAAGTCCCTCTCTCTCAGCCCAACTCACCTCACAGGGTTGTTGTTGTGGGGAAAATAGGAGGAGGAAGGAGTATTAGGTATGTTCACCTCCTTGAGTTAGTTATAAAAATAATAAAGGCGGGATAGAAAATAAATAAATTAAAATAAATTAAAAAATGCAATCAGTTAATTATCCCTGCCTTACATTCCCAAGATTCTAGTAAATCCAAAAGAAAAGTAGGTCCCCCAGGACAGAGGTAAATCTTATTGATCTAGAAAATCTCCAAAGTTCTTCTGAAATAGACAAGCCCAGGGAAACTGAGACAGGAAAAATGTCTTTCCAACAAGTTTGTTTGTTTGTTTGTAAGTTTATTATTTATTTTATTTTTAAGTTTGCTTGTCATTGCTGGTCTTTCCACTGACAAAACTTCCTAATATGAATTTCCCAGAGTTCCCCAAATATGGTTTGAAAAGGACAGTGTCAAATACTTTGAGGCAATCTGTAGTGGTTTTCTGAATGTTATATTCCACTCTGGATGAAAAAGTAAAATAGTCTTATGCTAGTTAATATTGACATCCTACATTGTAATTAATATTGATATAATATCTCTTTTTTATCCTCAACATTAAGTTATCTAAACATTACAGGGTTAATCTTCCATCAATACTGTACAAATATCACTGTATCAAAAAAATATAATGTATTCAAATTTACAGCATAATAATTCAAAAAAGAAAAAAAAAGAAAAGTACAACTCCATCATCTCAAAGTTTAGATATGTCTTTCTTGTTCTGATCCTGCAAATGAGATGTGTAAAGCTATCATACCACATAACCATTTATTTTAGATAATTGTAATTTGATACTCCTAGTCTTTGTGATTTATTTAAATGGTAATAAATTATATATGTCTGGCACCTTAGTAATTCATATAAAAATTTTTGGTGTGATCTCTGGTGGCTAAAAAAAATGTCAAACAACAATCCTATCCATTTCTTTGATTCATATTTTAAAGTGACTTTGGGTAATGCATCAGACAGAGATAGAATATTTTTAAAAAAATAGGTTTTAAATATTTGAAATCTGTCTAATAAATATAGAGGTTTTACATTCCTCTTTATTCATTGTTCTACTTAAGCTATTCTTTACATTCAAAAGAGTAACACCATTTTTTCTTTGTCCTCCTTCCTTCCGTCCAATTTTTTGTTACACTTTCATCCCAACTTTTCATTCTACACTTCACTGCAGCATATAGCTACTGTGATTTTGATTTTCAAAACCAAGGGCAAATTAAACACAGCAGAACAACAAAACTTCTTCATTGTTTTATGGTATCTATTTATCTTGAGAGAACACCTTGTTTATAGAGAACATAAAAACGGAACCCAACTGCCTACTTTAGTTAGAGAGGTATGGATCAATGTTAACCTGGTCTGTATGAATGACATATTTCACCCAATCTCTCAGCTATTTTTCTTTTTTTTTAAGTGCATGGAAATTCCATGGATGGATGGATGGATGGATGGATGGATGGATGGATGGATATCTTTTGTGCAAATTATTTTTGCAAACAATCACAATTGTTTTTGTGTGAAACTTTAACAGATACAATTTTTAAAATAAATATCTGAAATGTGCTGCTTTTGTATGCAGCTTTTCCAAACATCTTGTATGAAGTTTCCTTTCAAGGAAATTGGATACCATCATATTCTACTTAACTGTGGCTTATTGTGTCCCCTTTGAAGGATTCCTTCCCAGAAAACAAATGTAAATCACCGGGTGTGCCAAAATCCCTGCCCAGGTCCATATCAGGGTGAAAGACCCAATGCAAAACACTGATAGATTTTCAAGCCCAAAGACAGAGCACATCTGAAGAACAGGTCTTCTCTGAAGTCAGGCTTAATGATAGGCAGCTGGAGCTTGCCAGACTCAAAAGATTCCCTCTTCCTCCTGCAGGAGTGAGAGTGGTACCTTTTCTTGACCAGCCCCAGCAGCAAGGAAAGTTAGAAGAAACTCACAAGACATTCTCTCACAGAACAGCTGAGTAACATCAAACCACCTGAATGAGGAAAGAGTCTGTTAAGCGTCAAGTGGATATAGCTGATACCTGATGAATTGCTCAGTATGAGAAACCAAGGAAGATGGGTGGGTCAAAAGAGAGGAGAAATTAAGGCATTCTTTGGAGGGCATGAAAAACATCTTCTTTTTTTTTGGATGAAGGGCTTCCTGTTATTTCCTTTGTATGTGAACATACATGCACTTGGGCTTTAAAATTTAAACATTTTTAAAATCCTTGCTCACTTGGTTAGTAGTGGCTGCAGTCTGAAGCTAGATGTTCCCTTCTCATTTCTCCTGCAAGGCTTCCAGCAGCTTTTAATAGAAATGTTGCTGAAATACTGCTTATAGTGTTCTTCTTTATATGAATATTCAAACAATTGTTGTTTTTATTGCTTTTATACAATGTTGTTACTTTTATGTGGACAAGATTTGGGGGAATCACCTTTTGAACTAAATGATGTGAATTGAAGACTGCCTGGTCAATAGTGTCAGCAAATAGTGCACAGAGAGCTGAGAGCACAGACTATCATCTTCTGCTCCACTAGGCTGCATGTTAAAATACCTGCCTCTCCTGAATATTGACTGCTTCCCAAAAAGTTCTGGCATCATTTTAATCTTTTCTGCAAGTTGTTTCAAGGTTGAAATATGAAACCTTGCAAAGCAATGTGATTCTGCATTCTGAAGCATTACATCAGAGTAAGACCAGTGAAAAGGAAGAGTTGCTATAAAAAAAATTGTGTCATGCTGAGGAGCACATAATCTTTCAATAATGTTTTTAAAATACTATTTTTTAAAAAATATAATAGTACTTGAAAAAACATTATTGAAAGATTTATGTATGAGGTCCCAGTTGTGTGAAGGGCCCTGTTTCCTTGTTGTACTGACACTGTTGATTGCAATATCTCTTGGCTGTTACTTGTATTTAATTTCCTTTTGTTTTTATGATTGTTCACCACCCAGAGTCACTGGTTTGAGATGGGCAGCTATACAAATTGAAATAAATAAATGAATGTTCCTCAGCATTATCTATCTATCTATCTACAGTATCTATCTATCTATCTATCTATCTATCTATCTATCTATCCATACACACACACACACACATACACTGCATATAATGTGTGTGTGTGTGTGTGTATTTAGAGATGGAGATATAGGAGAACAATCATCTTCACCCAAATATTTTCCACAATATTTTGAATTATCGTATGGAGCATCTGCACTAAAACAATCTTTGAAAGGATTCTATACTATGGATTCTATACTATGAAACACAGCAAACTGTCCTACAATGTTCAGCTCTCTGCCATTAGTATAAGCAGTGGCAACAATCCATTCTAGTTATATATGTGATTTTGAGAAAACTACTACTAAGCCTTCCAGTTACAACTTAGCTCAGAATAATTCATTGTTTTGTTTTTGTCCTGTTCTTGAGCACAAGTCAACCACACCATGAGACAAAGTCAGGCAACTGCTCAGATGTCAGCTGTCGGAGGGCAGAAGAAATAGCCTTTCCTGTTCTTTCTGAGCTCCAGATACTCACCTTTCTTACAGGATGATGCTTGATCTTATGGAGGATGATCCTATCCCCCTGCCAGTCTTAAGGTAAAATTAAGCTGCCAGTCTTGTTGGCTTTTGTAGAGGTAAGGGACTGCCATCTTTGCCTCAAGCCTAACTGAATTTTTGTCAGTAGAAATATGCTGCCTTGTAATGACCTGACAACACTGAGCATTTAACAGTCTGTTGAAAAACTGAATTTCCTCACAATGTCAAATCTACCATACTTGACGAGAAAATGTTTTCTAACTCTGTCAGAATGCAACTAAAGGCTTAATTGGCCACATCGTTTAAGGAAGGCAGCCTGAAACTAAGGGAATAGAAAGGAAGTAAAAGAAAAAAGAGGCAGATAATGTGGAACAGATGAAAAAGAAGAAGAAAAGGGTAACGTGCAATGCTTCAGATTTGATTTGGAAGAGGTGCTTCAGATTGCACAAGAGCACGAATGCACACTTCTGTCACACATTAAAGCAATCACATTATTTTTTCAGAATCCTGCTGCTGCTGCTGTGACAGAGGTGCTTCTACTGCAACCATGACACCCTGGAAATAGATGCAGCTGATTTAATGAGTCATGTGCAGGTACTGTGCTCATGCTCCTGGGCATTCTGAAGCATCCCTTCCCAAATGAATCTTCAGTGCTGCACAGCCCTAAAAACTAGTACATATAAAAGAAAAGAAAAGTTATTTGGACAACCTGAATGACAAGTCAAGCATTTATTCTATCATTAAGCATGGAGAAGTTTTGTTAATATAGCTATAAAAAAGAAACACGATGCTGTCTTCTATCTGTTCTGCTCCCATGGCAAATATGTGAAACCCATTTAACAGGCAGTTTAATTCATACCATTCCAGTGTTCTTTTTCCCAGTTCATAATCAGTGTATGGTGTTATAGCAAGGACAAACTAAAAGACTAGTAGATACAGTAGAAATGAAGAAATGAAAATCCAAGGGATTTCAAAACAGATGCTAGTTTCTGAGAATGAGGAAAGGATAGAGAATAATGAGGAATGGCAAGGTAAGAGCTCTGTGGTACCTGGTGGTCACTTCTTCTAAAGGAGGATTCTCAAGATGGCTGGTCTCTGCAGAGTGCTCTGGCATCTCTTTGGACCAGGTGGCACCAAGAGGATTTAAATGGCTATGAAGTGAATGATTACAGACATTGACATGAAGGGGGTGATTGATGGTAGCATGGGAGGATGCCAGAGTGATATGGAGAATGGCACAACGCATTTGGGGCAGCATGTTGTTCATACAATTTGTTTATACAATTAAATAAAGTTTTAATTGTTCATGATTCACCTGTACTTTCAATAAACCAGAGCTGAATAGTAATATCACCAATTATACTATATGCTATGAGAAAAAAGAACAGGTAAGACATCAATATGCGAACAAACCTCAATACATAAATTCAAATTGTATCAGTTTAAGGATGGTAGTGGTAGGAGCTCAAAAGGATATTTATCTCCAAAATAAACTTGGATAAAATTATGCCATTTCTGTGCAAAGAAACTTAGTCTCAGCACTGGGACCTAAGATAAAAAATGTGGACAAAAATACCTATGGATCACCCCCCCAATAAGTCCAAAGGGATTGAATTTGGGGAATGCTTTGAAGATTTTCCCATATGCAGTTTCTGTTATAATCCATGAGCATCCTATACCTGTCTAGTTGCCCTGTTCAAGGCCACAGGATCTAACACCTCCCTGCTTCCTTCCTCAAATGCTAAGAAACTCCCCATACAACAGAATACAGTACATCTGGTAGGTGATAAACAGTGCAAAACATTGAGAGATATTTGAAAGAGGATGACACACAGAGCTTTTTAAAAATACCACGGAATGCATGAGAGGGAGCTTTGAGGCACTGGTGGGAATTTAGCTGCTGCACGAGAAGGAGCTTGCCAGTTACGAGTCCCCCCAGATCGTGACCCTTAGGAAAATGTAGTCAAATGGCACAGGAAGCTCCAGCTTTTCAGTGCTGATCCTAGACATGGGATTACCACAAGCATGTGAGTGGCACCACATCTCATCTTGGTGAGTGAACAACTGCTGATTGTCCTCCTACCTCTGACACACCATTGCACAATGACTATCTTTGGCTTTTAAAATTAATGTAAGGTCCTATGAAGTAAATGTAAAGGGGTGTTTATAATTTCAAGTGACCAAGGGACCTCCTTTTTACCTTTTGATTGGAGCATTTTAACATCAAATTTTAATGAAGGTTTCAGGAAGCATTACTTTAAAAAACATGCAAAACTAGCACTAAGGGTATGCACATGTATAAGAGCTCCTGGCCAATGCATGGAAGCTTTACTATGGATGTGGGACAGAAGAAACAAGAGGAATGTAGGACGCAATCATACTGCATGCTCCTTCTGTTAGTAAACACTCTGAGCATTCCCAAAGAAGAAACAGAGTAACCAAATATGCCAAAGACATAATTAATGTTTTTTTTTTATGAAATGTGACTCAAAAAAAATATTGATTTCAGTTAACTCCTGATTGGATCCTATTACATGAACACCTCTAGTAGTGTTTTATATTGTCCTAAAAGGCTTAGGACATACCAGTCAGAAAACTAGAAGACAGTGTCATTGTTTGTCCCTGACAAGAATAAGTACAACCATTTATAATTAAATGCAGTGTTAACTATCTACAGTTCTATCGATAGATCTAGCAATATCCAGGTATAGAACTTTATAGAACTTTATTTGTTTATTTATTTATTTAATATCCCACCTTTATCATTTTTATAAATAACTCAAGGCAGTGAACATACCAAATACTCCTTTCTCCTCCTATTGTCCCTACAACAACAACCCGGTGAGGTAAGTTGGGCTGAGAGAAAGTGACTGGCCCAAGGTCACCCAGCTTTAAGAAGAAAAGCAATCATTAATATATAAATAGAATTTTTGCCTAATCAAATTGCTGGTAAATACAGGACAGAGGTCAAATACTTTCATATTTCCAAGCAATGCCTTTAGAAATATCCGGTTGGTTTTACTGATACAATAAAAATTAGTAGGTCGTTAATAAGTAATGTCATAGCAGTTAGCAGCACCTAACCAATTGTGGCTGATTTTTAAAAAGCTAGCAGAATCAAACCTGATTAGTATTTAGATAGGAGACTACCAGGAAATCCCACAGTTGTCAACAAAACTAAGAAGTATAAAAAATATCCTAAAAAAAAGCAATGTCAACCCATTTCCACATTGTTGCCAAGAAAAGTGCATAGGTGTATCCATTAATCATCAGGACTTAAGCATGACTCCAGAGAGGCATTACTTTAATAAATAATGGTTTCTTCTCAATACTTCTCTTAAAAAAGACAACATTATTTCTTATATTGCATTTGAGGTATACTTATAATGTCTAGGACAGAAGACATTATAACATGACAGCAACAGCTGATAATCACTTATTCACCTACTTCTTTATTATACAATTGGGAGAGGGTTTTTACCAAAAACTATGCCTTGTATACAACATTCATGTGATAGGAAAGTATAAAAATGGCTTATGGAAGTCATATACTGTATATTACAAATATTATAAAATGGGCACTTGGTGGGTTTCCAGAAGTTGCTAGACTACTTCTTCCCATTGTCCCTGACTGTTGACTATGCTGGCTGGGTTTGATGAGAGTTTGAGTATAAAAACATTGGGAGGACTAGTGGACCCTCACCAAACAGATTACTGCTAGGTAAAACCAGACTAGACATTTTATATGGGTATCAGCCTGGACGCAAGAAGGGCAAATGCTGAAACACACATTATGTGATTGCAACATAAACTCCACTCCTTTTTGTACTTTTGTCATGATGTTACACACAGGTACTAATATCCCATTACACATACACAGAAATGTGGCATTTGGTTTGGAATTAACTATGGTATCAGAATTAGGAATCTAACTATTTCATATTGGATTACCTATTCATACACAGAATTAAACAATTATGAAGATACTAGAGTTTTCTTTCTGGGAAATCTTCTTGACTATCCCAAACGGATATTTAAGAAGAGTCACTCTGGCCACAGAGTCTCTAGCTACACCATTGGACAATCACATTTATAGACCATCTGCCAAGTCAAGTGAGGGTGGGTTTGAAAAAGCATCTGGAAAGGTGTTATATAATTCATGGATATCCATTTATTTGGCATCCCTTTGATGTTCTAAACAATGGTTCACTATATCTAATAATTGTATTCTTTTTCCTGATTTTTCCTGCCCATTTTCTCAAGAGGAGTACTCCAATTGGATGATAATCTGTATTAGCTGGCTCTAGGTTTTCAGAAATGTTCCCAGAACTCAGACCTGGCCATTTTCCATGCATTTTTCTCTCTACCAGACTAGGAAGTTTCATCACATGCAGGGAGCTTGGCCAGGTAGCCCCTGTAACTTAGCAACTTTCCTTTTGCTTTGTTAAATTAGGCTGTTCAATCTCCTTAATGAATAAGAGAATTAAGCCAGGTAATTGATGCTTGACTATTTAGCTGATGAATAATTGACAGTCTGGGTAACATTAGACATTTTCTCAATCAGATTGTACAATGGAATAGCAATGTCATCTCTCAAACAGAATTTCTCTCCATTTTCTAATGTCAGGAAAATCTGCTTTTCAAATCAAAGGTAAAAGACATGCTGTAATAACTTTAACGTACTTCAAGAGAAACTTGTGTTTGGGACTGCAACCCCATTTATTTGGATATTCAGGAGTGTGTTCTCAAAGTATATGGTATAGGAATTACTTTTGTGCAAGCAAAAACAGGATTTAACTTTACAAGTCAATATATTTATCCAAAATTAATGATAAAAAATATAATACTCTTTCACTGTGTGAAAGTACTAATCATTAATGCCCTCTGAAAGAAGGAAGGAAGGAAGCAGTCCACCTGCAAAGGTATGGAATATTTACTGTAGTTAACTAAATTCTTTTGATTAGGAAGGATGCTACTGTCAGTGTTTACTTTCATGCACTAAAAGAGAGAGATAGAATTTGGGTACTCTTACTGGGTTGCTTCATTCAGGGCTACTAGACTGCAGATATTTCAAAAAGAGGTGTGAGCAACAACATGGAACAACTGAGATGGGAGAAAATCTATTACAAGATTTTTTTTAAAAGTTGAATGTTTACATTGAGAAAGGAACGATTATACTGACATATAGAATTGCCAAGGATTTACTGTGTCTAAAGAGAAGAGGAAAGTGCCATCAATAGCACTTAGCCATGTTTATATCTTGTTTTGTTTCAGAAATGTTGACAATAAAAACATTGGAGCACAATATTGATTTTGTTATTAGGGTCTTTGTCAATACAGATATGAAACCCAACTATATTCAAAATAATAATTCCTTGCCTTACCTCCTTTCCACATGTTATTGAAGCTAGGCTTCTAGAGATGTGGAACAGTTCTCTAATTCAGAATGTTTTCAGTTTGAAACAGGCATTTCTGACCTTCTGAGTTTAAAACAGGCCAATCTGACCCCTGAACACCAGTTTTAGATTTGAAAATGAGCTGTTTTGCACACAAAGAACTTCTGGAAAGGTCAGAGAAGTTTCAGACTTGAAACAACTACTTCAAATTCAAATCATTTCATCCTGCCTTACTGCTCAAATAAATAAAACAAAAAGGTACTCCACAAGTAAAGCACAAATCCAAATAATAGCAGCCCTCAAAATACATTCTCTCTCTCCCTCTCCCTCTCTCTCATACATACACACATATATTCTGATTCTTGCTCCATATACTGGAATCCATGTTAAAATTGACATGGCGTTAATAACATATGCACATGGAGTAAACTATTATAAAATTGTACCATTATATTATTGTATTTTTTTCACACAATCCCAGGTTCTAAGGATTGCTTATAGCTGTTTAAAAGTGAAAGAAAATCACTTATTCATTCATTCAATTAATTAATTAAATTTCTAGGCCGCCCAATTAATTAATTAATTAAATTTCTAGGCCACCCAATTCCAAATAAAACTGAACAGTTTCACAAAACAGTATTGTACATACAGCAAATATGGATAAAACAATTACCTTTCAAGGGGAAGAAAAAAATCCATCCATATCCCTCTGCCAGCTTGAGGGACCTGTCCATCCATCTTAACCCAAAGCCTACAAAAAAATTCAGTTTTTTAAAGAATGTTTGAAGGTGGGCAGTGTGAAGGCCATGAGGATATTCAGGGGAATGCTACTTCAAAGGGCAGGTGAAACAGATAAGGCTTGCTTCCCAGGCCCCACTAGATGACATTGCTTAATCAATGGGATCTGAAGCAAGCCAACTCTGCTAGAATGCACAAAATGGGCAGACACTACAGGAGACGATGATCCATCAGATAACTAGATCTTATGCCATGTAGGGCTTAATAGGTAGTACACCTTGAATTGCATCCATAAGCCAACTGATAGCCAATGTAGTTCACCTAGCAGGAATGTTATATAGGCATAGCGAAGCTTGCCCATCACTGCTCACAGTGCCATATTCTGGACCAACTGTAGCTTCCAAGTTGTCTTCAAAGGTAGCCCCATGTAAAGTGAATTGCAGTGGTTCAACTGCAAGGTGATTAAGGTTTAAGTATCCATAAGGAGGGCTTCTCAAATCAGGAAAGGGTGGAACTGGCACACAAATTGTGCCTGTGCAAAGGTCTTCTTGGCCACAGTTGTCACCTGCTTCTCAAGCAGGAGCTGAGAGTCCAGGAAAACTTCTGGGTTCATCACTAGTCCTGAGTGGGATAGGGCCACCCCATTCAGAATCAAAGGTGGAAACTTCCCAGCCTCAGTAGGACCAAACAACAACAGCCACAGCCATTCAGTCTTGCTATGGTATGAATCTGTTTCTCCCCATCCAGATCCTTAGAGCCTCCCGGCACTGGGCAAGACCTTGATAACACACTTTAGTTGGCCAGGGATCAGAATGTGCAACTGAGTATCATCAGTGTCCTGATGATACAGACCCCAAACCAACAGATGACTCCCCCAGTGGCTTCATGTTTTCTTAAACAGGAGGGAAGAGAGTATTGAGCCCTCAGGCACCCCATAAATCCAACCAACTCTGATTGGATCTGGCTGTCATGGTATTGAAAGCCACTAAGAGATCAAGGAGTGCCAGGCTGGCAGCACCACCCCCACCCCAAACTCTGTCATAGGTTATCAAAAAGTGCAACCAGTGCCATCTCCATGCTACACCCAGGGCATGCACCACTATCTCCTTCAAGTGGAACTGCCCCTCCCTTAAAGAGGCCAGCACCACTGCAAGGACCCAACCATATGTCACTTCCCAAGCAATCTTCACAAGCTAGGAGGAACAAAGATCTAACAACAAAGTATACAGATTAACAGTACTGAGTACCCTGTCCACTTCCTCAGCAGTTACAGGATCAAACTCCTCTCATGTAACCAAGCATGACTGTGCTTCCAGTACCTCAGTCAGACTTCTAATATGCTTCAGAGGAATCCATGTTTGTTCTTGCCTTAGTTGTTATTACAACTGGGCCCTGACACTGAAAGAATATCCAAGATCATCCACTTGAGATTTTCTATTGAAAATCTAATGGGGAATGGGATTTATAGGGCATGGATCTAAAAAGAATATAAATTTAATGTGCATTTGTGAATGAGCATTTAATTATCTCCAACAGTATTAGCATTTGGCTGGAGAATCTGTGAGTATTTACTAAGTTAAAAAGCAAATTGGTTATCAACCAGGCAAGGATGACTATTGATAAATCAGAAACTTTAGCAGGCTTCTGGAAACTTTCTGCCAATAAGCTTTATTTCAGATCATCCATCCATCTCAAACTGTGAAAGCCTTGAAAACCATTACACAGTTATTATAATGATAAGGGGAACCTTCCATTACATACCAACAATCTTTCCTCTACATGCTGGATTGAACTAAAGCATAAAAGCATCCAAACAGACAATCAAAGCACCTTTTAAGTCTATTATACTATGTTCATAACAAACAAGCCACCACTGCAATCTTATTAATATGGTGTTTTCTCCACTTCTTCCCACCATCTCTGAAATACCAGTATTTATGGTAAGTGACTGATCTCTCAAATCTGTTGCAGTGTCCCCTTTAATCAGGTAAACATCATTTCTTGGTGGCAAAACATCTGAGCTACTAACTTGTCCCTGTTTATCCTTTGAAGTCCCCTGCTTGTAAGGTATAGACAGAAGAGACAGGACCAGAAACATTAATGTTTTACATGTGTAATGAAAAGGCTGTTCAGCTAGACTCAGCCATTTGTTTTTTAAAAAAGAAAATTAAACAAGCCAAAACAGAGGGAGAAGGAAAGCATATGGCTACATTTTACTATAGGAAAATACAGGACATCTGACAGGAGAAACATTCCAGTTGGCTATCATATTGAATTTGCTGGTGTTTGCTGGACTGGGTCCTTAAAACCATGCCTTGCTTTGAAGATCTCTTCAAAGAAACCTCTTTTTTATCTTAAACCCAACTTAATTCCTGAAAGATTGTTTTTGTTTGTTAGATTTATATCTCATCTTTCACACAGGAGTTCAAGGTACTGTATATTAGTGTTCCTTCCTCCCATTTTCCTCCACCACATTAACCCTGTGGAGTAGGTTGGGCTGAGAGACAGTGACTGGCTCAAAATCACCCAGGGAGCTTCCATGGCCCAAAGAAGATTAGGCCTGGGGTTCCCCAGTGCCAGCCCAATACCTTAATCACTACAGCACAGTGAATTCATACCTCTCAGACTCTGAAGGTTAAGTCTCTGTTTCATTGTCAGAGTAGTTAAGAGTTGCAAGCTGAACATGAAAAATGACCACACAAGGCTCTGGCATGCAATACTTCATTCCCCATTTTATTTATTTATTTCCAAACAATACACTTTTTTTTTCCAAAGGAAGAAAGCAAATAAGAAGTAGACCTGAAATTTATCCATCTATTAATTACCTGTGCTGTGATGAGGTTGCCTGTAAATACTCTGCCGCTTTAGATAAAACTTTCATGCAGCTATTTAGGCCCTTTGAAATATAGATGATTTCCTTTAAATTTTTTATCATAAATCAAGGCATGGAGCAATGCAGCAACACACCAGTTCCCCCCAATGAGAGATTCCGTCTCTCTTCCTTTTGCCTTTTAAAGCCCAGTTCGTGTTCCACCTGACCAGCTCTTGGGCTTGATGGGATAGGAGGTGATGGCAAAGAATGCAGAAATTTTTATTATCAAGCCTTCTGCTCCCTTGACTGCCTTCCCCTTCTGCCAGCAGATTTAAAGGGGAAAGGAAACTCTTTTGCTCTCCTAGGGCAGGGAAAGACAGAAAGCAGTTGCTGGCCACAGCAGACTTCTCTCTGACCCTTAGCTGTTTCCTGTGGTCCTTGGATTGAAAGGAAATGCTTGCTAGAGTGGCATCCAAATCAAGGTAGAAGACTTTTTTAAGCTTACATGACTGTTTTATACCAAGCTTTCCAGAACTCTCGGGGTCTGTTCATCCATATTCACTTTCCACATCGAAAATTCTTTTCCATACCATTCCATAGCTGGAAAACACAACATGGGAAGGCTGCATGGTCACAAGGCTTTTTCTTAGTTCTTTAGTGAACTAAGGACTTACGTTTGCATGACATGTTTGGAGAGCCACTTTGGTGTAGTGGTTAGGGTACCAGGCTAGAAACCATGAGTTTTAGTTCATGTTAGGCACAAAGCCAGCTGGGTGACCTTGGGCCAGTCACTCCCTCTCAACCCTAGGAAGAAGCAGGCAATGGCAAACCACCTCTGAAATTGTTGTCAAGAAAATTTAATGGATTTGTTCACATAGTTGCCAAGAATCAAGATGGACTGAAAAGCATCTACAAAAAAATTACAGTCTTAGCCAGGGATATCCTGAAACACTCTTTATAACATAATGGTAATCTGACTATAAGGCTAGATTAGCCCAAAGCATTAGGTTAAAACACATAGACTGGTTTGTGGTTCAGAAAGTCTTGCAAATGCAGCTGTGGGAACCTAACCGCAAATGAATAAGAAAAGGATTTTGGCAAAAGGATACCTAGCAGACCCAGCCAATTTTATATTGATAGCCAAACAGCCACTTGAGTGAAGGGAGGTAAAGAAAGAAAGCAACTTTTCTCTCTCTTTTCTCCTGGCCCTTCATCAGAGACTATTAAAAAATAACAGAGAGGTTCTCAGCCAGAAAATCCTCAGATGTTGTTGCCCTGCATTGGCAGCTCCTCTGGGATTTCATATGGAGATGCCATTCTATTATTTTTACTTTTACTATTTCTTTCCAGGAGCCTATGGCCCTCCAGATATTTTGGGACTATAGTTCCCAAAATTTGGCCATGCTGGATGAGAGTTGTATTCCCAACACAACCAGAGGTGCCTTAGAACAGGCAGCATGCAAATGTTTGTAAATAAATATGTGAAATGAATTCTGGAAAGCTACAAGGGCCGTTTTCTTTACTCACTGGTGTTTGCTGTGTTGTTCTTTTCCCTCAGGTCAGAGGCAAACTAGTACAAGGCTGGTTTCTTCTGCAGAAAAATATGTGCCCATTTTTTTTTAGATGAAATGTTAATGTTGCCAGTTTGGAAGTTCAAAATTTGATGGAGTGTGGAGATTTAATCTTTTCTGGGAGCATCTGGGGTCCTGGCAAAATCCACTGGGTTTAAAACCAAGGTTCCCTTCTACAGTAATCTCAGCCATCAAATGGCTGGGCTGCCTGCCTTCCCTATATATCACCACCCTGTGCACCCAGCCTGCTTCTGCCCATCAAGACTCTTAAGTGAACAGAAGGAAGCACTGGCTACCCGAAATCCTTGCATCCAGGTTCCCATCAAGTCAGCAGCAAAATCCTCATCGTGTGATAGGCTTCAAATGGTCCAGTTTAGCCTTCTCTACCCTACTCTTCATAGGTTTTGGACTGCAATTGCCATCCTCCTGAAAGGACTGAACTTTTGAAGTGATGGAAATTCAGCACATCTGGATGGCATCAAGCTGGGGAAGACTGCTCCATTGTGGGTGTATATATCTGCGTGTGTATAAAAAGTTTCTGGATACATATTGGTTTTTCAAAGAACCAGGAGTAAGCAAGACATAGACCCTTTCACCACTTGTGCCATGGTATGCACAATCATGCCCTGAAAACACCAATTGTTTGCCTTGTTCTCACAAGTTTGCCTTAAGCTCATCCCCATGAGACAGGCTTAAATAGTCATTAGTGATGATGGTACAGTAGTAGCATTTTCCTCCTCATTCTGACCTCACCTCAGTCTCAAGATATGAAAAATCCATTATGCTTTGATACACAATATTTTGGGGTGGAGGTCAGCTGACCTGTTGTGATGTGACTGGAGGTGTCTTTGGGAGTGTTGAGAAACAAACACACCCTTTCCCCCTAGCCTGTCTCCATTTCAGCTCTCTCTCTCCCAACGTTTGTCCTCTCCACTAGCACTTTGCTTTTTTAAAAATTATTTTCATACATGCCGCACACAGACACTCTCTCCTTTTGATACCAACTTGTTTCCAAGCTCCCGACAAGGTAGAAGAGTAAAGAGCGAGATTTTCACTATCTCATTTGGGGAGGAAGAGGGGACATGTCTGCACTAATTTGTCTATTTCTCTTTACTTGTCACTTTCTATCACTTCTCTCCCTGAAGTAAGAGAGTTGTTGCCCACCAGCTAGTCATTTTCAGTTCTTCCTCTCTACAGGAGCTCAGTCAGGACTGCATCCTCTTCTCCACATCTATCTCTGCCCTGGTGCCTTCCCACATATGCCTTTCTTTTACGTTATTTTAACATGAGTGGTGGCCAATTTGAGCGTGAGAGGAGGAGCAGATAAACCTTCCTGCTGCAGCGTCCTAACTGCTGGATGCTTTCCTTGCTGGCTGGTGTCACGAGGAAGCAACAAAATCAGAGGAGAAAACAACAATGTTGCTGGTAAAAGTAGCATACTCATCATTCCCGTCCGTCCAATTCGATCTAGTAGGTTGGATATGCTGCAGGTCCCGTCAGCCAGGGAGTGTCGGTTGGCGGGAACTAGAAGGCGTGCCTTCTCCTCTGTAGCGCCTGCCCTCTGGAACATCCTCCCTCCAGAAATTAGGATGTCCCCGACCCTGTTGGCCTTTCATAAGGCCGTGAAGACCTGGCTTTGCGCCCGGGCCTGGGGCCTCGAGCGTGTGGATGGTCCCGTCTCTTGGCTGTATTAACATTCATGCATTGCTCACTTGGCAGCTATGTATATTTATTTTGTATTTATTTTATATTTTATATTTTAACTGTTTTAATTGTAATTGTTTTAATTGTTTTATAGTTTTATTGTTGTAAGCTGCCCAGAGTCACTCGCTGAGATGGGCAGCTATAGAAATCAAAGAAGTAAATAAATAAATAAATAAATTCAGCAGTGACTCAAAACATATGCAACAGAGGCAAGATAGGGATTTCATGCCAACACAGTTTTGTGCCAGTTCAAGGATGGGTGGAGAGCACTTTAACTCAGCAGTGGAGGAAGACTTAACGGGGTGTGTTGTCATGACGTAGTGAATCATAAACTAACTTCAGAAGCTGGGATTGCACACATGTGGACGACTACTTTACGGGGATCAGTGTGTTGCTTGAACACACTGATTTAGAACAGCTAGGGCATCTGGCTGGGGGAACGGAGACAGCTGCTTTCTAGAGCAGGAATTGTATGAAGTAAGCCCCTCTTCCAATAATAGTGGAAAGGAAAGAGAGTTGAAAGCATCTACATGAAATCTGGATCTAGTTAATATTTTGAGGAGCAAGACTCAGCTAGAAATACTTGAAGCCATTATAAAAGAGATCTTCTGAGCATGTACCAATGACATTTTCCCACCAATTACAATGTCCCATTCTCCCACAACTCTCTCTCTTCGCTTTTCTGAAGTTAAGAGGAAGCTTCCAACGAAGATCTGCCACCTGTGTAAAATAAAGTACTGGATAAAAATTGTCTAGCCGTTAAAGCAGAGCTACAAGAGCCTGCAGCTGTGGCACCAACCCCCCAGTTGCCTGTCTGTTACTTTCCTCAATCATAGACTAGAGATGTGTGCTGCTTCATGGTTATGTCGCTGCTGCTGAGGGTCCCCATGGAAAATTACCAAGCAGGACTTGCTCTTTCCCACTGGGACAGAGTTCTGTCCCCTAGGTTGAATCTCAGGTTAAAGTGTTTTCTGCCAGAGAGGAAAAAACTGGAAGTTACTCAGAATCAAAAACAAACCTGGGCAAACCTGAAACATTCATACAACTCCCCCGACTCTAGTTCGGTAAAGCCAGCAACAGTTTTGATCCTCTCTAGATACTGTTACCTTTTGAAAAACTTGAAACAAGACAGGTGCCAGAGGTGGAAACCAAGTTTAACCAGACAAAACTTTGTATCCTTAGACAATTACATCAGGGTCATGAAACAAGGCTGCAGCCTCGCCTCTGTGAAAAGGGCACTGGTGTGTGTCTTGCTCTGCTACAGTCTCTTGAGTACCAGAGGGCTCTCTAGCCCCAGACAGAAAGGAAAATTTCCCTGCCACTGTTTCTTCTCCATAAGTTTCTCCAATCCTACTATTTTAAATCTTTTAAAGGAATTACTAAGATGAGGCAACAAACAACTTTCTCTAAAAGCTTTGAAGTAAAAGACATGAACCATCATTTTACTGCTTGTTTGTAGCTGCAAAAAAATGGACCACACCTGCTTTCAGATCAAATGGAAGAGGAAGGGGAGACGGAAGTAGTTGTACGCTGAAATCTTTGAACGCCTCGATAAAGAGATTGCAAACTAACTTTTTATCTAATATTTAAGATCAGTATATACCTCTGATCCTCAGAGGTTTGCCATTCTTAGATCACTGTAACTTGCCCCAATAGAAGTGTTTACATGTTCCCTATCATGTATGGTCCCAAACCAGTATTTGTTACAATATGATACAGCCAGGTTGAAATTGCAACAACATTTATTAGTGGTTGACCTACAAATAGACCTTTTCAGTTTATACAACACAGCATCCTTAGGACAGTATAAGAATTTTGTGTAACTTGAGAGTTACTATTTAAGTGCAAACTGAAATATTTAAACCTTTCATCTATAGATGAAAACATGAAAAACTTGCACAGTTTTCAGTTACAAGCATGTAAAAGGTTTGAGGCTGAAATCACTAACACCTTCATATTAAAAGGGATTGCACAGCTGGTGACAAGAAAAACCTATCTGGAGAGTTGCAAATCAGGATGAGAAAACAACTCTGAACTGAATGGACAAAGAATCTGATCTGCTTCTTCGCTAATTTCAGATTTGCTGGTTTCCTGTATCTTGGCAGCCTTCCCAATCAGTTGGCCAAATGGGAATAAAGGATGCTTTAGTCCAACATTATCTGAAAGAGTCCTGGTTAATCCCAGCTGTCTATAATATACATTTGTTTCAATAGGAATTTTGCTCTTTAAACATCATACATCAGCTTCACCAAGTAAACTCTAGGCTTCTGGGATCTCAGAGGTAGCGTAGTCACTATCACTTCACTTCTTTGCTTTCTTCATAGGTCAGCTGCCTGGACCCTGCCATGACCAGTTTAGACTTTGAGACCTCTAAGTGCTGACCTGGACCTTATGCTCTTGATGGCTCAATGGAAAGTGATATTGATGGACTCAAGAGTTACTCCATTAATATCACATGCCGCTTCCATCTCAGATAGGGACAGCCTGCTCTCCCATTGCCATGCTAAATGTTCACAGGGCGGGGGGCGGGAGCAGGAGATTCCTCTGGCCTGGTAGCTCTGGGACCAACTGATGTGACTGGAAGCTTTGTCTGGCTGACACCTCCATTAGGAAGGAGGCCTCTCTGGTTACCTTCGCTGGCTTCCAAAAGGAAGATGAAGCACAAAAGTATATGGGCCACTTTGACTGGTTGTGGGAAAGAGAAATAGAGAACTCCCTTTATCCAACACACCAACTTTAGGAAATAAAGAGAAAATGGTGAAGGAAGAAAATATGGAAAAATAATAATTGCAGACAGTTGGGGAAGTTATGGAGTTCATGGCCACATTTGGCACAAAAAACTGGGATTCCCTGTACTTGCCGATCTCTCCCTCAGTCTACCAGTAGAAGAGCCCTGGCTCTTCTGGGCTTCAAGGTCAAACTTTCCTTCATTTGGAGTAATTCTACCAAAGTAGCTACCCCACTTTTGACTATTTTGACTATCCGCAACTGTGGAAAATCTTATAGAGACTGGTCCATCTGGGGAGGGTGTCCCAAAGAAATGGAATACATATTTTGGGACAGTCCTCCTTTCCTGCAGTCCAAATGGGCCTGGATAAAACTTGTCCCTCACAGCTTATAATTCAGAAAGAATTCCTCTCCTCTAGTGCCTGTGCACGTCTACCGGCGAAGTCTGGGGCAAATAGGCTGGCCTTGAGGATCTGCTGCACTTCGCTTCTTCAAAGGAGCCTCCCACGAAACACTGCGAAGTCTCCAGGCGTTTATGCAGTTTATACCTCATCGGGCAATATTACCCGACAACGCTCCTTTGATATACTGTCTCTTGACCAAGAAATCCAGGAGACAGCGCGAGAACAAGAATGGAAACCAAAGCCGCGATTGTTTCGGAGGAAGAACGACATCGTAACTATATTTGCCGCGATCCTCACAGAAGCCAGGGGCTCGGGCGGCAAAGGAGTAGGTGAACTGAGAGGAGGTGGGGGAGCCAAAGGGACGGGTTTGATCACTTGGGGTCAAAATGCAGCCCCGCGAGTAGACACAAGAACGGACGGACGCAGGTTTTCGACAAACCCCAGGGGCGAGAGAGCGGCTTCCCACCCTGCCGCTCTAAACCTCGGGCTAGAGGGCGCAGCCGGCGCCAGAGAGCGCGCGTGGCTACAGCCCCCGAGTTCGGGCCCAGGTCTTGGGCCCCCGCCCCAGATCCGCGCCTTGTTTCTCAGGTCCGACTGGCCGGACCAAGAAGGGACACTCCGCGGGGACCCTCTTCGTGAGTTACGCCCAGTTACGCCCAGCGCGAGGTTTCCGGGAAGAGGGCGCGGAAGGCTGGCAGCCCTTGGACTCGGAAGCAGGAGCTGATTGATTCCAGCCGGCCGACTCCTTCGACCCGAAACTTTCCCGTCCGGGGCATCACCGTTTTCTTTCGGAGTTTGGCGGAAACTCCGCTTTCTGGGCTGAGGCGGGGGAAGCGGAGCGCGCTCTCCCGCGTGGCTCGCACCTCTGGGGCTCCCTTCGCCTTCCCTCGTGCCAGCCCGAGCACGCCTGCGCACAGGGGGTGCCGGTCCCATCATAAGCAGGCGGCTTGTAAGATGAGTGAAGAAGCCGGGATGGAAGCGGGCGGGCGGGAGAGAGAGGCGCGGGGAGCGGGGGAGGGAAGCTGTGTCATTGAAAATAGCTCACTTTGACAGTCGCCAGCCAGAGAGACAACCCTGACTCGATGTCAGGGGCTGTCTACCTGCAAGGTGCGCCAAGATGATGGGTATGAACGCCAAGCAGCCGTTCAGCATGCACCCGGCTCTGCAGGAAGCCAAGTACTCTAGCTCGGAGGCGATGCGCCGCGTGTGCCTCCCAGCCCCGCAGGTATGTAGATGAAGCATAATTACTGCTTTAAGGCACATTTTTGACAGGCCCCGGCTTAATGTTTTTTTCATGTCACCAGAACAATCGCGTCTCTCTCTCGCTCCCTCGCCCCCCCCCTCGCCCCCCAGATCCACATGTCTATTCAAGCAAAGCATCTTCTGCCTTCATATTAATTTTTATGACCTGAGCTTTGAGGAGGAATCTCTCCGCTTTTGAGAGAGAGAGAGGGAGAGAGATGTTTTTGAATCCAGACTTGACAGTATTCCCCACTGACTCCGCTCTGCGCGTTCTTGCTTGCAGCTCCAGGGCAATATATTTGGAAGCTTTGATGAGAGTCTGCTGGCCCGGGCTGAAGCCTTGGCGGCTGTGGATCTGGTCTCCCACGGCAAGAGCCACCCTTTCAAGCCAGACACTACCTACCATACCATGAGCAGCGTCCCCTGCACCTCTACGTCGTCGCCCACCGTGCCCATCTCGGCCCCAGTTCACCACCACCACCACCATCACCACCACCATGCCGTGGGGCACCAAGGCCTGGACGGGGAGCTCCTGGATCACCTCTCGCCTGCGCTGCTGGGAGGGCCCGAGCACGGCGCGGTCATGGCCGCGCCGATCCACCCTCATGCCCATGCCCACCCCCACCTGGGCGCCGCCATGGGCCACCTGCACCAAGCCATGGCTAGTATGAGCCACCCGCCCCCTCCGCCGCCCCCGCCTTCCGCAGCCTCGCAGGTCCCGGCCTCCCACAGCGGGCTGGCCTGCATCAGCGACGTCGAGTCGGATCCTCGGGAGTTGGAGGCGTTCGCCGAGCGCTTCAAGCAGAGGCGGATCAAGCTCGGCGTCACCCAGGCCGACGTGGGAGCGGCGCTGGCCAACCTCAAGATCCCCGGCGTGGGCTCGCTGAGCCAGAGCACCATCTGCAGGTTCGAGTCGCTCACTCTCTCGCACAACAATATGATTGCCCTCAAGCCGGTCCTGCAAGCGTGGCTGGAGGAGGCGGAAGCCGCCCACCGGGAGAAGAACGCCAAGCCCGAGCTCTTCAGCTGCGCCGAGCGGAAGCGCAAGAGGACCTCTATTGCGGCGCCGGAGAAGCGCTCGCTGGAAGCCTATTTCGCCATCCAGCCGCGACCCTCTTCCGAGAAGATCGCCGCCATCGCCGAGAAGCTGGACCTGAAAAAAAACGTGGTGAGGGTCTGGTTCTGCAACCAGAGGCAGAAACAGAAGCGCATGAAGTACTCAGCGGTGCATTGAGGCACCTGCCCGGCCGGCCGGCCGGCCGGCCGCCCTCTCGGACAGCGAGACCCGTGCCTAGCACACCCACATGCACACACGCAGACAGAAACACTGCTCTGCCTAAAAGAGTGAAACAAAAACCAACGAACTACTAGCAGAGAGCTCTGAAAGGACTGTCGGACCGAGCAACCAAGCCACTGAGCTGAGATACCTCTCCCGTTCCTGCTGCTGGCCATCCGCCGCTGGATCGAGTTTTTCCCAGCCTTCATTTACGCTTCTCTGCAAATCCGACTGGCCCAACAACGAAAAGAGAACAAAATGTTTATTCCCACCCCTTCTCCTTTTGACCCATTTGTTCTTCTGGGTTGCCATTCTCTTGACTGTATGTTTTTGTGCACTAGAGTGTCTGACGTCCGTCACTTTTGCAGGAAGAGTCGGCATTGGAGAGGTACTATTTTTTTTAAGGCAAAAAGAGATATAACCATAGATGCCGCTTGGAGATGAACTTCATTACATTTACATTTATACAGTGCAGGAGAAAGTGCCCATCAAACAATGAAGATTTATTTATTGAGATTATATTGGGGACCGGGAGACTATTTTCCAAAAATTGTAAGCTGAATTCATGCTTAGGGTAATTTGCATTGATTCATCACCTTTTACTCGTTTGGTCAACTGCATGCTGTCTGAGTTCAACAGAAATGCTCCAGTGCTTTCTTAAAGAAAGGAACAGCTTTATTTTTAATGCAACTAATAACTGGACTGTGTATCTGATCATTCTTATTAATACAGAGGTGAAGAGTTCTAGTTAAACTTAACTTGTTTTCTTGGAGGGAGGGTGAAGAAAAGGAAGGGTATTTGAAATAAGCCTGTCCTGAATCAAAACATGTTGTTAGAATAACCCAAAGGATGACACCCATATCCTAAGCACTTTCATAAGGGAACTATTTATTTCCATGGGAACAGTTTTAAATTATCCCCCAAACTATAAGCAGGCTTGTTACCATTGACTTCTATGAGGTGGATAAAGTCTTGATTCTTATTCACTAATTTCAGCCCAGCTGAAAGGAAGAACTTCCATGGCTTTTTAATAAGTCAGGCTTGCATGTGCACAGGACAATACACAACTAAAGAGAATGCAGAAGTGTGACTTAGTAAATCTACTCTTCTTAAAATCCTGGCTCTTTCCCTGGACATGGTTACAGATTATCTTTTTTTTTTTTTACTGGATCACCAAACATTCCAACAGGATTATGGAATTGCATGGTTGCACTCTTGTTAGCTTGGAGAAGAATCATTTAAAAGAAATACCTATTGTCCTTCTTCCACCCCTTAAAAAAATTAAAAGCTTTTTCTGCACTAAGGGCTTCTTTCTTGTCAAATACCTTCTACTGAAATTTTATATTTCATGACTGTAATTTGGGCATTTTGTGCACTTCTTTACTATCTTCACTCACCTTGCCCTCTCCTCCCAGAAATAATGCTGAAACTTCTCAAATAAAATGCTTTATTTTTCGACCAGAATTGATTTTTTTCTTCTTTCCTGCTCCAGTTTTTCATAACAGTTACTCTGTTTTTGTTTAGGTGCGGTGTTTTTCAGATCAGGCTAAAAATTAAGTAATCAATATAGAAAAAATAAGTCTGCTGGATTTAGCAGTCAAACCATTCATTTAGATGATTTCCATATTCCTCAAAATATGTGAGTTGCAATTAGTTTTGAACCAAATTTAACTGGTGTGTGTTACATCTAGTTTCAGGCCAGCAAATCAGATACTTTTATTAACCTTTATGGAAATAACATAATTTTTTTTAAATGTGTGGTTTTCAACTAGCTCACATCAAAACTTGTTATTGGATCTTGCAGGGAGAAAAAAGCCTCCCCCCCCCCCCCCGCTTATGGTTAAAATGTGCTCTTTCAGAAAAATAACCATGCAAATAGCATTGCTGTTGATGGCTCTGCAATAGTTCTCATAATTACAATAATGGAACTTACTTCTCTGATAGTAATTTTTTCATCAGAGAAAGAAAAAATTCCAAACGGAGTATTCTAAGGCTCATTTGGAATTCTGTTTAAAAGCAAAAAAAAAAAAAAAAAGGCTTTTGCTTATGAATCCCAGAAGCACCTTAAACAATTAAAAATTAATGATCAAGGCCCAGTGATCTAATACCTCGTCTTCGCATTTAGTAAACAGCAGGCAATAAAATTCCAACTAGAGTCTATCTACTTTTTAAAAACTGACTTTATCAAGTAATTATATTTTGCTCATGAAGCTCTTAAGCACTAATTTTCCTCAAATGTTCTTGTTTCACTTTATTTTCACAAAGAGCCTCATTGATTCCCCCCAATCAAATATCCTTTAATAATAAATGCCCCTGTGTCATTACATTATATTGTGGGTTCTGAAATTTTAAAATAAGGTTGATGCAATATTAATTGGGTAACATGGTATAAAAAGGATGCAGAGCAATTCTGCCAGCATCCTGCCTTTCCTCTGCACTAGGATTTGAAGAAAAGCGCTTTGGGGGGGATTGTTCTTGGTCTTTAACAATAAATTCAGGTAAGATTTTTTTTATGATTTTCTCTCTCACAATCCTGGTTAATGGAATCGGTTGTATCTTATTATTGATGTTTGTTTTTCCTTTATATACACAATTCCTATAAAGTGTAAAAATATTTTTGCTACCCCCCACCAGCAGTTAAATTAGACCTATAGTATAGATAATTTATTTTCTTTCAGTTTGCAGTAAGTAAGGAAAACTTGTTGATTTTCTCTTACTAGACAGTAGGAGATTTTTCTCAAAGCCTGAAAAATATACAGAATAACATTTTATTTTAAGAGAACTTTGAAAAATTCTATCATTGTTCATTTTCTCCTTCTGCTTCCCTCTTTCCGTCTCTTTTGTTCTTGAAATGTGATCCTGGATCTGAATTTTTCTCACACTCTTACATAGCAGACATTTGAAATTCTGTTCTTTTTCCCTCCGACTTCCTAACGTAAACTTTCTCGATTTCAGTACCTGGACAGTTCCCGATGATTTAAACAACGGTACTGAACTGTAACAACCCCGGAAAACCACCTCATATTCATGATAGGAAGTGACTTCCTTATTTACTGAATTTTCCAACTTTATTCCAGGATCTATCATTTCAGAAGGGATTTCTGTACAGTTATATCTTTAAAGAAAACTTTTCAAATGAGAAAATTCTTATCTTTTACTTTTAAATAACGGTTGGACATTATTAGCTCCTTCCATTTTCTGTGGATAATGTTGAGAAATGCTATGTCCTGTTAAGGCAAGCGAGCTACTAGCTAGCAGAACAGGAAGTTTTCCAGAGACTTTTGCAGATATAGCTTGTCCACACCTGAGTGGGTTAAATAGGAATATTACTTTTCTGATTGGCTGTTCTTTTGGAAACTGAACTTTCAAAACTGAGGAAAAAAATAGCATATAATAAAAACGATGCTAACTGAGAAAGAGAAGAAAGGTAAGTGAAAGTGTAATCTGTGTCCGTCACCTTACTTAATGTTTAATGTGCATAGACCACACTGCCAATTTTTGTGCAGGAAGGTGTTTATTGAAGAGAGAAGTAATTTGTAACACTCCATTTTTAAAAAAAGGTTTAATATGGCATTCTCCCATTAGATGTCTGATTATGTTGGCCGGAGGTTATGGGTGTTGTAGTCCAACACAACACTGGACAAATTTGGTTTAAACTCTTGAGGATTTTCTATCTCCTTCCTTCCTTCCTTCTTTCCCCATCATTACCTGGAAAGTGTGGGAGCACAGTAGAGTCTTACTACTTTTAATTTTTACTTAAAAATAAATTTTAAAATATTATGTTCTTTTGATGGGCTGCGGTAGTAGAAGAGAGACAGGGAAGGGGTCGTTTTAAAGTCTGTCAGACAGAGAAGAACTTGGCGGTCATGTGAAGATATTAAGAGAACCCATTTTTGTCCTGTTTCTTCCTCCTTGGGGATAGGGCACTTCCAGACTGAGGTGCGGTCCTGGCCAGGGGCTGGCCTCTGTGAGCAGTTTGGATAGATCACGCGTGTTGCCTTGAAACAGAAATGCCATTTCAAGGCAGCGAATGGGAAGAGGAAAAGAAAAACAGCTTGGAGACCATAGACCCGGAACGGGGAGACAGCTAAATCCTGAGCCGAGAGGGGCATTTGGGGAAGCCGTTGGAAACTCCTGAAAGTGACCAGAAATTGACCGCAATCTGTCTTGCTCGGCTTCTCTGGGCCATTCTTCTTTCCCCAGGGTGGAGAGGCGGAGAGGGAGCCACACTGGGCAGGAGATCGTTAGGGAGCTCTGGATCAGAAACGAAAAGAGCCGGACCAGCTCCCTGCGTTTTACAACGGTTTCTGAAGAGTTGGGAAGGGGAAGGAGTCATTTTCTGAAAGCGCTTTCTCCACCTCTGGCGTAAACGCGAATGCACGTATACGTGTCTTCCAGGACTCCGTGTTCCTGCCTTTCTCCGCTAAAATTTTGCCTGCTCCTTCTCAGCGACCATCTGGCCTCGGTCCGCCCCCTGCGCGGATCCCCCACCGCTTCCCAGAAACCCAGCCTTGCCCTTCTGCCTGCGTCCGAGGGCGGCCCGTTCTGGTCTGCGGTCGAGGGAGTGAACAAATCGTGCGATCCGTGATAGAAACGTCCGGAAGTCGCCGGTTCTTCTGCAGAAGAATTCATAGAAGAGACGGAACGGGCAGCGCAGCGCGGCGGAAAAGGGACTCTGGCTGCGAAGGACGAGAAACTTGGAGAAAGTCTAGCTGGCAGGAGAAACAGGCTTGGAAGGCTTACAGGGCTGGGCTCACGGGGATCCACTTCTGAGTAAATAGGCAGGGGGTCGAGAGGAACGCCGAGGGCAGAAGACGAGAGGGCGGTAGACGGAAAGGTTAAGTACAGATGTTTGTAAAAGCCCAAAGTGAGACGCTCCTAAGTAAATGGCCGCTGTGAAAGGGCGCGTTTCGTCTTGCCTTGGCCCTTTCCACTCCTCCCGAGCCAGTTGCGTTGGGCCGCCGCGGGAGATCGGCGAAAGGCAGAATCTCAAAGGCTTCACCCTCCCACGAGACTAGCAAACAAAATACATTTCTGCACATTTCAAAATCGCCTCCAGCATTCAAAATGAGTATTTGGGGCGAATATGGGAAACCCTACCGATTTCTGTTCCTCCTCCACTTCGCGCAGATCTGCCTCTGCACTAACCCTCCACTGATGTGGGAGGATTAAACAAGGGGGGTCGTTGCTGAGAAGTAATTCATCGCGACACTTTGGGAGACAATGCAAAAGGGACAAAAAGGGGAAATATTAAAAGAACAAAACAGAATGGACGAGGAAATGTCGCAGTCCACAATTAATTGATTTCCGCAATGATCAAGTCTACCTAACATTGCCAAACTACGGCAAACGCCTTGAAGATTATAGCCGATTCTATACCTTTCTACCTCTTCGTGAATCAGTAGATGAACCAATGTAATGGAAACTCTTGTTTGTAAACGGGAAGGAAGGAAGGAAGGAAGGAAGGAGGGAAGGAGGGAAGGAGGGAAGGAGGGAAGGAGGGAAGATCTACAGGGGCATTTTCACTTATGGCACATAGATTTTATAAAAATGGAGTGGATAAATAAATTATTTACAGTGTGATAGTATCAGTCTCTAAAATATGCTAAAAATGTATATCTGACACTGCTGTGGAGACAACTTCTACCTATGTGTCTATAGGTTTGTAGCCTAAAGGCGTTGTGGTGTGTCTATTCATCTGGGTGTAAGCCCAGTAGAACTGTACTATATGTTATTTATTTCTGAATGACTTGTATCAGAATGCATTAAAACTAAAGATCTGGAAATTTTCCCACACTTATGTGAAGTAATCCCCACTTTATGATTTCAAGCCCTTAATTTGCCACAATGGTTTGCTCTTCACTTAGAATTTTCTAACATCTTCCAGCTATTGTTGAAGTGAAATAAAGCCTGTCCTTGTTATGCCAGCACAACAATAATTGGATGACTAGTGAAGAAATAGCCCATGACAATGAAATGGCTTCCTGTAGTTTCCAACTAGCAGAGAATCTTCTTTGGAAGCTGCTCAAACTATCCAAATATGCTTGCCATTTTGTGACCTGCCCTTCAAAAATTAGCGACTTTTATTCAAACATAATCTTGAATTGGGGACTTCCAGAATGATTTTCCTCTTGCTAACTGACTAGATGATTTCTTCTAATTGCTTCTCATCTTTAACTGAAAGCAACTGAAATGCAGTAATGGAGTACATTAGATCTGTATTCCAGATCAGATGAAACCTATTTGGTTTGATTAAGGCCACCTCAAGGGGATATGAGATAGAAGATCCAAATGTCTATATAACATTACTTTCTGCCACCTATTGCAAAGTTCTTCTTAAACCCCACTTCTGAAATGAATGGGAGCTATGCAAGTGACTTGCCAGTAGATTGTGCCCTTTGGGACACAAGGAATTATCTGCCTTTTCATCTGTTGACTAGGGATGGGCAACCCATGACTGCAAGTCACACACAGCCCTACACATATTCATGTGTCCTCTGGAGATCCACAAGCAAACCACCCAGTAAAAAATGCAGGTTTCTGCTGATTTTTGCCAGAAATCAAATCGAAGGAGTGTGTTTGGCTTCCAATTGGTTTAGGGGTTATTACTACTGAATTGAGAGCCAGGTGTCTTGTTGCAATGCTTAAGGCAATAGACTAGAAAATGTCTAGTTTAGAGGGATGCATATTCCTCTAAATGAGTGATGAACTTGTGTCACTGTAGGTGACTCTAGCCAGCATGGCCGGTGGTGAAGGAAGTTACAGAATTGTACCTCAGGAGCATCTGGAAAGCCACAGCTTCCCCACTCTTTACTTATGGAGCACAGTATACAATCACCAAATAAATCAAAATTTAAGTCCTAACTCTCAGCTATTAAGCTCACTGGTAACCTTGAGCTAATGACTATCTCCTGTCCAACCAATCTCAGAAAATTAGTAAGATGATAAAATGAAGGCCAGACTGAATCAAGTATATCAAGGATGGTTGACTTTTTGGCAAATGTCATATTTAACATAGAACACAGAATGATAGGGTTTGAGGAGGAATTTGTTAGATGCTTGTTCTTTGTGTTTTTAACAGCACTCCATTTATTTTAGGACTTATAGCACCGTTTTTGTCTGTTTCCCACCTCAAAATGAGAGCCAGTATGGTGTAGTGGTTAAGATGTTGAACTGAACCAGGGAAACCCAGGTTCAAGTCCACCTTCAGCCATGGAAGCTCCCAAGTGACTTTGGACTAGGCACTTTGCATAGTTGGTTAGTTTATGGTTAGTTTTAAATATTTAATTTAAATATATTGTGCAAATCCAAGCAGTTGGCTTAATTGAGTGAATCATGTTTCATTAATCATGGGCTACTATGTGTGACCACAGTTAATAAACAACATTGTGACACCATAAAGTTTCACAAAGTTATTATGGAGTAAGTTTTGATTAATTACATCCATTTTGTCCAATGCACAGAATTTGATACTAAGAGAAGGAGTCTAAATATATATACCACGGTTGGATGCATAGATGGGCAGAGAATTGTAAATACTGAGGTTAGAGGAAAACAAAATGAAAAAGGTAAAGATAATGATAATTATCTTATTGGCAGGGCCAGTCACAAAACAGTAGCTGGATATGATTTTCTTGTCTTTTAAGTTCACCATGGATTCTGACATCTTGCTAGACCAGGGTTGGTTTAATGATGGTTTATTGAATACGTCACAATTAGTTGGGTTTGCACAACATGCTAAGCCACATCCATAGTTTACAAAGCACAGTGACTGGGTTCACTAAACATTTTAAGCAAAAGCCAAACAAATCACATTATAGTTTTTCACACTATGTGAACCCAGCACAAGTGATCTTGAAGGCAGTAAAGATTAGGTTATTCTATTTCAAAACTGAGAGAAAATGTACATCTATGTTCTTTAGTCCATCAACAGCTTCAGTCTAAGCCCCATCCCATCCATCAAAGTAACTGTTATAGAGTCTTCTGTTGGTCATTATGGTCATTATTTGATAGCAGCATCTCACTCTGGAAAGCTGCCTGTCATTGAAATGTTGCCCAGTATTGGTAGGACAGAAGTATTATTTATTTATTTAATTAATATCCTGCCGTTATTATTTTTATCATCCATGTGGCCATGTTCTCCCACAACTTCAAAAGAATCAGTGTCTATCATCTATCTATCTATCTATCTATCTATCTATCTATCTATCTATCTTCTATCTATCTATCTATCTATCTATCTATCTATCTATCTATCTATCTTCTATTATGCTGGGGCTTATATGTCTCCCTGATCAAGAGAGACTTTGGGATGTTACATTCCCCTCTTTCAGTAAGATTAAATTTACAAAACAATACTACAAATAGATAATTAACAGTAGTAAAGATACAGGAATTAAATAGAAAATTATAGCCACCGAAGAACAATACAAATCCAGATGAAACCCAAAGTGAGTTTTTTCTCCTCATTCCATAGTCCTTCCCAGGACTGAAACTGTTCTCCTGGAACTTTAGAAAGATTAACAGAACAAATGTTCTCTCACAACTTTGGAATCTCTGGCATGGCAAAGTTTTCCTACTGTTTCTACTTCTTGGTTCTCTTTAATCACTTATAATGAAGGTGCAGCAAAGGAATCTGTGACAACCCAATATAGCCTCAGCTGTTTCACTTCTTGCACCAGTTTGTAACCAACAATAAACTCTTAGTGGGGCTCATAGTCAGTATTCATAAAAAAGCTACTGAGTTTCATGGTATTGCTTTCAATCTGCAAGTTAACTGCCTATCTCCATTGATCTTTGTATGTGTACACAATGTTATTGGCTCATTCACCTTGGTCCTGGGCCTGGTGAATGAGCCATACAGCTTTTTTAAAAAGTTGCCATTTCTTCAGCAAGCTATTTTATCAATGTTGATAGCTCTGTTTTGAAATTAAATAGGTTCTGGATGTTCACATTAAACATTATGCTCCATAGACTCCAACTCGCTCCCTCTTTTTTCCTATCTCTCACAGAGACCAAGCAAGAATTATGCTAAGCTGGCATACTAGTGAATTTTTCAAGACCTGCAAACTCAGAAGAGAAAGTTAAAGCTGCCTGGCTAGAGCGTGATTATATAATTAGAAAAACCCTGGAAGTGGAGTCTGTTCCCTGTTCCCAGGCTTAGGGACAGCTGCAATGAGGCAGATGAGATGTCTTGAAAAGGAACAGTGAGGAGTAGTACCATTACACTAGAGTATGAAATGGAGTCCCCTTAAGCACTAAAGGGCACATTCCTTTTCATCTGCCAGGATTCCTTCTCACCAAGCTTTTTTTTTTAATTCCTTCATTTATATTCTCTAAATAAGTAAAAGGTTTGGTGCAAAATAAAGCACCAGTTTCTAACATCATCATCATCATCATCATCACCCCTGACAAAAATACTTCTTGGCCTCATATAGATTCCAGGGGCATTCTAGGATAGCTGGTTGCAATCCAGTCCTTGGAAAAAAGAAAAGAGAGAGAAAGAGAAAGAGAAAGAGAGAGAGAGAGAGAGAGGCAAGTTAAGATTAGAGGAATATTCAGGGTAGCTGTGGATGATAGGAGGGAGCCACTTCATCAATTTACCTTCTGGCATATGGCTGTATTGTGACTGTAATGTCCAGTATACTGTAGTTAAATTTTACTACTTAATTTTGTTGTGTAGTCAAAATAAAGGAAAAGAGGTCAGTAACATGTTGTAAATTTGCCTCTTAAATTGGAGAAAAGAATTCTAATCTCCTCAACCACAGCTTTTCAAGGAGAACCTCAATGTCTGGAAAGACCCAGGACTGATGGACAAAACAACAATCCCATGTTGTGCTCCTCTCCTCTTTTGTTACTTTTGGCCCTATATCTCCTTTCCTTGATGCCACTATATGGTAATTCCCCCACGATCACACCTGAAAAATGCATAATATACTGATGTTAGGATTATGAGCAAATTCTATATACCTTAGTGAGAGGGAAAGCAGAGTTGAATAAATGTTCTTTGTAGAAATGTTTGGGGCAGAGACTGTCAAATACTCTCCAGTGTTTGGTTGGTTTTTAAAACACTGCTGGAAGATTCTCTGAAGAGTTGTGTTTGCTAGCCTGTTAGATTTTATTTAAATGAAGAATTCAGCCACTTACATGGTGAACGGTAATTCTGGCAATGTTGATGGTTGATACACTATGCAATATGAACTGAATTTAATATTAAAACTATTCAGTCAATTGGATAGACAACCTACGTTTGGAAGTGAAACAGAGTAATTCTGTTGGTTCTTCTAAGGCCTTCAACCTTGTCTGATTAGATTGTCCATGGTGGTCTTTTGGCTGTCTTGCCTGATTATTGCTGAAAGGCACTATGCCATAATCACAGAAAAGGGTCTGGGAGATGGTGGCTTACTTGGCCACTGATGTTTGGCAGAAGCAAGGAGTCATCATCCCCATGCTTTTTAAATATCTATATGAATTGAATGGTTCAGATCATCAAGAAATTGGATGAAAATGTATTAAAATGTTACAAGTATATTAATGGCATTCTGCTTCCTGCAGTGTTGTTTGCTTCCATCTGGTCATCCAAGGGAGTCTATGGAGATGATGAACTGTGTTTGGCATCAGAGCAGGAATGCGTGGAACACCCATTCTCAGCTTGTTCCCTTGTAAAAAGGTTAGGAAAATGGCTTATTTTTTTCTAGAATGCCTTGCTAATGTGCCAAATTCCCCTTATTGTAGTCCCAACACATCTGGTGGCAACAGACAGAAGAGCAGATTTGCTGCTACCAGTTCTGAACAAAACTGCACTCCTGTTGAAATCCACTCCCAGGCTGGGAAATTTTGTAATACTAATTTTTCATCATTTTGTTTACTTTATTATATTTCATTTTGTTTGCTTCTTCCTGACTTCCTTAGACGGTTGCCTCCAGACGGCACATGGCATAGTTTTTTTTTTTAAATTAAATGGATAATTAAATGGTTTACAGAGCAGTTATATCCATTCCTACTTAAAAGTATGGCCCTTAGAGTTTCCAACAGACTTGCTACTTGGGGGCTGCTACTTCTTGGATTTATAATTGATTTCCATCTACTTTTGTCTGCAATCATGTTTTCTGTCATTGTCTGTTGTACCATGGGATTATTCAAGTTTCTTATAGGTTTTCTATAAAATGTGATGCTTATATGAGACATTTGATGTTGGATCAGTTTTACCTGTATGCTCCAAAGAATGTTTTTACCTTCCAAGCCTTGATACTATGTTTACAATTTTTCAAAGCTTCCACAGGCTTCTGGTCAAGGGCTGGGTAGCACTTCAGAACTGAAAGTAAAAAAGTGCTTCAGGGCACATAAAAGTGCTTCAGGGCACACAGCCCCAAATCAGTACTTTTTAAACAATATTTTTTACCAATAGAAATTTCATTGATAACATTCAGATTGGCAGTACAATCACTAAGACTGTATTCATAAGTGTGAAAAGGGCTACAGTCATAACTTTATCTGTGAACAAGCCCTAGTTAACACAATGTGACTTTCTTCTGAGTAGACTTGTATAGGATTGCATGGAAAGTGAAATCAGCAGGAATTATTCCTCCATAAGTGGGCTTTGGATTGCATTGCAAGCCAATGTTTTTGAGCATTTCTCACATTTAATGTCCTTTCTATGTATGGCAATAATATTTAGTTAAATAAGTGGTCCAGGGACTGGAAAGCCCAATTATCCAGTTTGAACACGTATAAGTGTTCTAGGAAAGGATCTCACCCTGATTCTCTTATGTGAAAATAAACCTTAACCGAGCTGTGAGAATTGGAAAACAAAAGGAGTCCATGGAGCACATCTGAGCGAAAGAGGGCGCTTCCCAGAAGCCACTAACAATTGATTTTTTCCTCCTCTGTTCTGTGCCGTTTCCTAATATCCTGACCTATGTCTCCCGAGGACAACACACTGGAGATGAAAGCAAGGAAAACCAAACATGCCATCGGCAGCATTCACTCAATTGATTTTTACATGAAATCTGCCTTCATGCTCCAGGATGGAAAAATGATCCCATTAATAATGAATCAGGAACATAAATATGGGAAGGAGATCAATAGATGCACCTTTGGTGTCATAAGGAGATGAGAAGTGATGGGAGAGGAACTCTCACTCCAGATACCTGATTAGTATCGCAGAGGTGTACGAGATAACCATGTGGGGCTTCTTCAGGCCAAGAAGGGCTGTTATACGTATCACAAGGGTATTGCCAGGAGGAAAAGTCACAGAAGCAGAAAGCGGTGAATTAATATATATTTCTCTCCATAGTGTGACATTTATGCAGTATGCCTGCTAGTTCTACAGCTGGAAACACAGACCAAATGGTGACAAACTCCACACCAGGGCTCTGGGCTCTAGAAAGGAATGGATGGACTTTGGATATATCCTGCTTTCACTGGGTGACATCTGGTGAAACTACCAAGAAACTTTCTCTCCATCCTTAGAGCAATTTCACACCTGAATTACCACCGGTAGCGGTAATAGAAAAGTAAGATCAAATGAATAAACCAACAAATACGATCCAAAGCAGAGGGCAGCATCACAGGGACAATATGTGGGCTCCAGAAGACTTGGGTACGAGACTCCCAAAGTTGTGATCAAAGTGGGAAAATAATAAATATATGGAAATTAGCTATATTTAAATTAATATGGAGAACCAGTGTAATGCAATGGTTTTAAAGTATTGACCTAGGACTGGAGAAATCCAGGTTCAGTGTACTATCAGCCATGAAAGCTCCAGCCAGTCCCTCCTGCAGCCTGATGAATCTCAGGTTTGTTGTCAGGAAAAGCTGGAGGAGGGAGTGCTGTATTTATTTATTTAATTTCTATGGCCACCCATCTCATACAAGTGATATTCTGGGTGGCCAACAATCATAAAAAATACAATATAAATATATATTGTATGCCATCTTGAATTTCAGGAAGGAAGGCTGTATCTAAAGCTAAATTCTAAACAAATGATATATTAGTTTAATTACATATCACTATAAATTAAATGAAAGGTTTTTTTAAATTGGTTCTGCCTATTTCTTTATCCTACCATTGCCTACTTTTTGGAGGACAGGCCCTAGCACATGAATTCCAGGGACAAGTATAATGCTGGGCCCTGAAAAAAATTCACCATTCCTACTCTAAGGACATAAAATAAGAACCTGAAGTAAAAATAGGGAAAAATAAAACAGGTAACTGAATAAACATTCAGTTCATTGCTATGCTCACCTGTTGATCAAGTTACGATGGTCAATGGAGGCAACACATCCTTGAGAATTCTCTTCTTATTATATTCTGTTTAAAGACTTTGATTTGATTACCATTCCCTCTCTATGGGAATTATTGTTCTATAATGGAAACAGATGTCTAACTGAATTTATAGGATCCCTGTGACTCTCTTATTGATTTCACCAAGTAATAACTCCAGCTATGGATCTGTGACCGCATTCATCAATTACAAATCCAATATACTTAGGGGCAGCCTTTGGCCATGCTGGATTGAAACTAAATAGTTGTAGACCAATACTTGTTAGGCACATGAGTTTGGGGAAAAAATTGTACAGAGTTCATGTCAATTAAATTAAGTCTTTTTGGTGCAAAAGGACAATAAAACCATAGTTGATAAGTCCAGAGAGTGCTTGGAGATTTTCCAGACAATTTGGTAGGTTTCTCTTGTGTTTGGTTGGTCATTGGAATACAGAGACTACCAGGACTACCAGACAGGATTGCCTGTGCGTGGCCTCTCTCCATTTGCTGATCTCAGGAAGCTCCCTGGTTTTCAGAATAACTGTGGGAGATGAACCATAGGAGATAAAAAACACCTACAGCAATCACGGTGTAAAACCAAAAGTAAATATAACTAAATACTGATTGGAGCTCAGGTTGAGCCTACTCAATGGCAACAAGTATGGAGAAGTGCAAACAGTCTTCCATGCTTTTTGTATCCACAGACTCCTGATTGGCAGCCCTGTTCAGATGACATGGAACCTTTAAGAAAAGAATGGGTGGGATAAGGCACATCTGGATGATTTTTGAAGATTTTCTTGCAGATAAGTTACTCATATTCACTCTAGGTTTGTATATAAGTTGGACAAATCCAAGCAAGATATATGGGGTAGTTATGATCAGGAATTATTTTGAGCTTGTGAAACCCAAGAAAGTGGATAGGGTTCTCTGTAATAGTGAGCACTCACTCCTGTAGACTTGATCCATGATCCTTCTAGCTCCTTCAGGCAACCAGGCAGGGCATGTTCAGCCGGATTCAAGAGGTGGTCAATGTTTCTTTGAGAGAAAGTGTTGTGCCATTGCCTCTGAAATAGGCAGTGGTTTGCCCTCTCCTGAACAAGCTATCTCTCAATCTAGCCATATTTGAAAATGTTGATCCTAGCTCCAATCTTCTCTCTTGAGGGAAGCTTACTGTGATGCTTGTGGTGAAAATTTACGGAGGATCTTAGAAGAAGTGGATTATCTAGATCCCTTTAAGTCAGGGTTTAGACCTAGTCATGGGACAGAAACAGCACAAGTATAACCAGCTTAGAAGAATCCTATCTGGGTTGAGATACTTTGGCAACAGCTTGCAAGGTATTCACTCCAGAAAGCAGGCTACCATGTCCTCCCATTGGCCAGTTCTCCTGCTCTTGGGTCTCCCTCCTTTCTCTTCCAGGAAAGTGATCACCAATTTAATAACTAGCATATTTTTGGTTGTATTTATGATTTTATTGAAATTTTAATTGTTTTTATTGTGAACCACCCAGGGTCCCCTGTGTGGGGGAGATGGGCAGTGATAAAAATTCGATAAATAAATTAAATAAATAAATAAATAAATATTTCACTATCCAAGAAAGCAAATCAGTTTACAAGTGGATGGGTCATGGTTATGTTACTGATCTTTCTCATCTCCAGGAAAAGTCTTCCTTCTGAGAAATCCAGAGAAGGAATTAAATGATTGTAATCTTCTTCACCTAGAGTTATGGGTCATCTTCAGTTGCAAGCCCATCTCTTCTAAGAACTCTTCTAACCAAATCATTTGCAGCTCTTCTTGATCTGACTACTGATACTTCTCTTAAAAGCCCCACCTTCCCTGACTTTCTTTCTACCTTGAGATCTAGAGCAAACTCATTAGTTTAGATCTTAACTTTTTGTTCTGTGAATGGGATGACCAGCCATATTAGCTTTCATTTTTGACTAAAAGTAAACCTAGAATTAGATAATTGAACTGACTAGATACTCTTCCCTAGTTTATTGTTTCCCTTTTCTCCTCCTTTTCCATAGGTTCAAAAAAGATTTGAAGCTATCTTTTTATTGTTATTCTGTACCTTCTTCATTCTATCCTCTCTCCTTTCCCAGGAAATAGACTGGGTTTCTGTTGCACTTGGACTTTTTTCTACCATAAATAGTACATGGGCCTGAAATGCATTGTTTCTAAATTAGTTTCTAGTGGCCTGATTGAGCTCAGTGTTCGTGTTCAATGTTTTGAGTGGATAGTAACATTTTCACTTGTGGCAAAAACTCTTCTCACAGCTTATATTATTTGGAACTGAGCATTAAAACATGCTATCTTTTGCTTAATGTTTCTTAAATCACAATAATGATTGAGAAAAAAAATTCCATCTGATTGATTTAAAGGAGGACTTTACTGGGTAATGGTGTGAAAATATGCAAATACTTTTCCTTCAAATGAAGTTAGAGTGGTCATACTATGATAAAATTTCACATCTGGTAAAAGTGACTAATATTATTCTAGATTGAAAATACTTATTCCTTCTAATTCAGAGGGTAAATATTAAAAAATCCCCTATATCTATATCAAATGAAATTGGAAATAGCTGTCTATTTAAAAGTAGGAGTAGGATTTTCCATCTCAAAGGCATATCTTATTTACTTAGCGAGTAAAAAGAAAAATAGCTTAACCACAGGTTCAGTATCAGAATGTAACATTTTTCTCTCAGATCATTTTGAGATGAACAACATGTTGCCTTTCAGATGTTACTGAATTCACCCTTCCTTCAACCATTTATTGCCAATAGTGAATGATCATGGGAAGAGAAATCTGACATCTGGAGGGCCACCTACTGTCCACTCCTTTAAGAGGGAATCACTAGACCAATTATATATTTCATTTCATATTATTAAATCCACAAGTGGAATTACACTAAAGTATATCTCAGAGGTAGGACTCTGGTTGCTAACTGTATGTCAGTAGTACCAAAAGATTCACTGAGAAACCTAGAACAGCACTGCCTCCCTGTAGAACAACTGAAATGGTAGGTGTTTCTTGTAATACTGTGTTTGGCAGTATGTTCAAAATTTACTTCAAATTGTCTTCATTTGTTAAGTTTTCAAAGCAAGTTATAAAGCAACACAGTTAAAATCATACAGGGTATGCTTCATTTAATTCTGAGCTGAAATGTGACCTTTGTGATTGTTATTCTGATCTAACAGGGAGACAAATGTATTATTGGTAGCTCTAAAATATGTATCTGAGATCTACGTTTATCAGACAAGAGAACCTACAACATATAATTAAGAAGTCACTTAAGATGAGCATTACATCTCCTGTGTAAAAAAAGCCAGTTTGTTCCCATCTTTTGCTTCCATCTAACCAGTTTTGGGATTCTAAACACATATTGCCGTCAGCATAACTGAACTTCTAAAGCAAATAGTGCAAAGACAAGGAGAAAGCTCAGGGTGGTGAAGAGCAATCCTTATACTGAGAATAAAGTTTAATAGAGCTTGTATAGAATAAGCACTGATTACCATAATAATTCTTGGTCAAGCTTTTCTTCATCATAGCTATTATGATTTCCAGAACTTTCAGAGTACGTACCTCAATGGTAATAATATTCAGTGATTACAGTTATATAGTAGGAGGTAAGGCAGGCCCCTGCACTCCCGGCCTTCCAGAAGAACTTGAAAACCTGGTTCTGCCGCCTCGCTTGAGTTAGGAGAGGTAATAGCTCGTCTTGGGGGTGGCTAGCACCATAGATCTTTCCCACCGAATAAGAACGTTGCCCCTTGGGTTTGGCATTTATCTGATTCTTATTTATTGGTGTATTTATTGCAACTTATATTTTATGATTTTAATCTTGGTTTTATTGTAAACCGCCCAGAGTCCCCCTTTCTTGGGGGGGATGGGTGGTAATAGAAGTTTGAAGAATAGATAGATAGATAGATAGATAGATAGATAGATAGATAGATAGATAGATAGATAGGTAGATAGATACACATTTTCTCATTTGTCCACCCAGCTGTGTAGGATCAGGCATGAATTTTAAACTCACTTCAGGGAGAAAAATTGAAAGGATGTTTTTAGAATTCATGATTTTTTTCTTTTCATCTCTGTCACTCAATGTTTGCTCTCCAGCCCATCAAGGCTGTTAAGCAAGATTACTTGTGTGATTATTTATACATTATTTAAGGGCAGTACTGTTGTTATTTCACTTTTTATTCTGCTTCTATGACTTTCCAGTTCTTATATCTGACAATCTAGATACAAGGGTTGGGAAAGAAACCTAGTCATCCCCTACAGAATAGTGCAGCATTTGGACAGTGCGAAATTAATGAATTATTTAGTAACAGTGTACAGTAGCTTTTTCTTTATAGCTCTTTTTTGCACTTCTTAGAGGGGTAATTCCCTTTAGCATTTCTATGCATAGTACCTTGTTTTCGAAGTATTTACATGTTTCATTTCTGACCCTTCATCAACAGGTAATAAGGTTTAGAAGATTGCTTTGGGAGGTTTTTGAGCTGAAATTTGATATTTGATGCTGTCAAAGGAAAGCAGACATTATGACCAGATAGCACTGAATGAGCATCTCAGCATATACTAAAAAGTAATTCTTTGGTTAATATTCCTTATAAATGAAGGGGCTAACTGCATATTATACACAAATAGGTAGAATGAGCAACTCTTGATTGATTGACTGACTGACTGACTGACTGATAATGTGCTATCTGGTCAGTGTCGACTCTTACCAACCACTTAGACAGATATGCTCCATGACAATCTGTCCCTAACCAGATTTGCCAATGGCGCACTCATGGCCACTGTAACTGAGTCCATCTATCCTGCTGCTGGTCATCTTCTTCTTCTCTTTCCTTCCACCTTTCCCAGCATTAGACCCTTCTCCAAAGATTAGCAACTCAGGGCAGATCAAAAAATCCAAAAGCAATATATTAAAAACTTATAGCTAATAATTGGCTGACATTGAAAAAAATATCAAATCTTTCAGAAAAGAATATTCCATTTGCTGGTTGCCGCTACTGAAAAGGCTTCTGAGTGTCCATCACACTGAAGGAAGGACTCCGATAAATGTAACAATCGTGGAAGATGGGATTATTGTGGATATTACTGGCTCTTTTTGCTTTCATTGTTCTTATCTATGGGGACTATTTAATTAAATCCTACTTCCCCTCTCCAACTAGGGAGACTCAAAGAAATTTGTGAATTAATTATCTTAAAAATAAGGTCAACCATGGGTATGAGATCTCTCTCTCTCTCTCTCTCTCTCTCATTGTATACCACAAAATGCATGTCGCTGGCCTCTGTTTGTTTGTTTGTTTGTTTATTTTTCTAATTTTGCCACCACGCATCTCCCCTCAGACGAGGGACTCTGGGTGGTTTACAATAAAGCTTGCTGATTCCTTCCCTGAGCAACAAGAAAGACATAGATTCCAAACCATCTGCCTGTAATTGACTAATGTCTAAGCATTTTGTCTAACTACAGCATGATCAAAAATGTAGCCATGGTTTGCAATAGGTTTATTTATGACTATGATGTCCAGCTACAACTTGTATATGTTCTGTGATTGAATGAAGTGATTAACTACTAAAAAATCATGGATGGGTGATTGGAAGCTGTAATGGTCCCAAGAAGTATCCAGCGAGTGCAGGGCCCGAGCGCTAGCAGGACCCATTGACCATTAAGCCATATTATGTCCAGACAAGTGGGGTAAACATGGTCAATATGTTTACACCACTTGTTTACACCAATATTTTAAAAAATGAAAACATCTAAGCTAATCATATAAAAAGTGTAACAATAAACATAATAAATATAAGAGAACTTACAGCATTAAACATACATATATTAAATGACTTAGGAAAGCCAAAGACCCCGTCTTGTCTGAAAACTGGAGACCAGCCAGAAGAATGCTGAATTCCACCATGTTTTGTGGAATGTGGTTCCTGCAGTTTATTGCCCTTTTGTAGAATTGACAATTAGTTCTCATCATTATTTTTGAAAAACAGATCAAATTTTGCCCTGAAGTAAAATGGGAGAATAAGGTTTACAATATGTAAACTCTACACACAGCGTTCAATAAACATTTGTACCCTGGAACTCACCCACATCTTGAAGACTCAAAGAAACATTAAAAAAGGAGTACATTTTGATCAGACATTAATATTTGGGGGCTTCCCCTGTACCATCTGAGTTAAAACAGAAGACAAGAAAGGAGATGGCAGGCATTTCTTTCATATGCAGAAAGAGCAGAGCCAAAGTAGAAACTGCAATATTTATGGAAGACAGGCGAACATGTCTTTCCTCTTTGATGTTTGAAATTTCTTTCAGGGTTACCTGTGGGAAAATAATGCACAGATCTTGCCTGAATGTGCTGAATGATTTACACAACCGAAACTACGTTTTAAAATAGTGCTAGATCAGAGAAATCTATTAGAAGAAAGGAAGATGTGGTGTAGAAAGGAAAGCAGAAGCTCGTGATCTCTGCCTGGTATTCTCGGCACTCACATCCAGACAACTGACAAATGTTTCCATTTGCTTCCCCAGGCCTCCTTTTTCCTCCTCTGTCTTTACATCCCAGGCAGCTGAGAGTCCCTCAAAGTGAAGGGTTGGCTTTCAGCCATTCACCATCTTAGCTTTCTAAGAAGGCCCAGAAGCATTTGAGAGAGAAAAGCTGGCTGAATGCTAGTGTAATGACCGCCCACTCAGTTTCTCATTAAATACATTTGAAATACTCCTAGCTATCCAGTTTTTTAAAAAAAGTTTAGTAACTTTCTTAATTATCAGAGGTATAGGGCATTTGATAGGTACAAGAGTAGAAGGCCTACCCTAGGCCTTTCCTCAGACTATACTTCCTCCCTTGCCTCATTTTAAATTATTAATATTATTTACTCTGTTCCACTCTGACCTCCAACCGCTCAGCTGGGAGGAAATGTTACACCAGTTGGGGAACAAAACTATCTGGGTAGAAGGTCTTGTTTCCCCATTTTGTATTGACCGAAGCTAAATTGTACCCATAAGTCCACCCAATTGAGGTATGGGTCTACCCTGACTTTTGGCTGTGGCAGTGCACATTGATGGAAGATTTAACCTGCACAGGTTTTGACAGAAGTAATGTAGTCTTTCAGAGGGAAAAGAAAGTCTCCTAGCCCAGGTTGTTATGAGTGCCCTCCCTCTCCCTCTCCCTCTCCCTCTCCCCTCTCCTCCATGTTGTATTTGCAATATGCCCATATTCATACTGTGGGGATCTCTGCAGCTGAGGACTGGACAGGATGGAGACTGTTATACTGTATATTTCATGCTCACCTTTCTCTAAAAATAGAACCAAAATAGGGTATAAATTATATCACCCAAAATAAGTTCATCAGAAAAAAATTATACAACACAGCACAATTAGCATAAAATAACATCAACTTCTAAAGAAAAATGTCTCCACTTTGATTTGAAAGACAAAGCTTGAGCCATGCAAGCCCCCCAATGATGGGTGAGGAATGAAGGGAAAAAATGAGATAATGAGACAGTGGAATTGCAACATTTAAACTGGCAAAGGAAAGATCACAATATATGAATGTCTTCTAAAATCTGCTATTAGCCTGCCAACATGCTTGAGGCAATCCTGCACAATGCCAAACTTCTCAAATGTTTTTGGACTCCTGCCTGAATTGTACTCCTGTTGTCAATTTCGTTATAACTACCACATTTCACAAGGAAATGTCACCTTTGGCTAAAGCCCTTGAAACAGAGGCACAAAAATAGTTCACCAAAGTGATAATCTAGAGGAACTTGTTGTCTGTTGCTTTATACCCCCAGATCTGGAGTCTATCTCTTTCTCTCTGATACATATATAAACACACATAATCTGGTTCTGCACTATATTAATCTGACAGTTCTTACTCTAGGTTCTCCTCCATGACAACAGGGTATGTGCTAATACAGTATTGGGAGGTCACTGACCCCAAGATCTTTTACTTTCACCTGTTTATTAAAGAAGAAACACTTCTATTCATGTATAAAACCAGAAAAAAAAAACCTGACTTACAACTCGCTTTTTGTGTTATTTTCAAATACTAGATAATTTTAACATTTAATAAATTCAGTTAAAAATGAACAAGGTGATTACAAGTAGTCCTCATTTAGTGACTGCCTCATTTAGCAGCTGTTCACAGTTACAACAGTGAGGAAAAAGTAACTTTACAACCAATCCTCGCATTTACAATTTTTTATTGAGAATTTTTTCAAACAATAAAAGACAAATCTAAAAGAAAAAAAGAAAAAGAAAAGGTGTGACAAACAAGAAAGGAAAAAGGAGAAGATAAGAAAGGGAAAATTAATTAAACAGACAAAAATAAATGACTTCTGGTGTCCTTTCTCAGGCCACGTGCATGCACACGCACACACACTAGAGAAAACAAGTCCCCCAAAGTCCAGCAAGCTTGCCTTGAGAGAGTTCCAAATCCAAAACAGCAGACACAGGAGTGGCCAAGCGAAGTCCAAGGGACCAAACATTGTGGAAGGGTCATCAGCCGGTCCAGGTCCAGAATCAAAGACATGAGGTTTCAAGTCAGGAGTCAAGGCACACGGAGTCTGGGTAAACAAATGGTTGCCAACGGAGAGGTTTGAGCTCGCTGCTCTTCTTGCATAGGAGCAACCCTGGCGTTGCTCATTTGGAAGGGCAAGGCTCCTTTCTGTTGGAAGTTCTGGCAAATCCAGCATGCCTCATTTGTATGTGAATTAACATGTAAATTAAGTTGTCTCACAATGCAACTCTGAGCAAGCTGTTTGTTGCCACTCCCACTTCTTCTCCCTCTCTTCCTTCTTCTCCACCAGAAGCAAGCACATGGATGTCTGCTGCTCTCCTCCATTCTGGGCACCATGTGGTGGGCCTGGAATTATCCTTTCTTCCATGCAGCTCTTGGCAGCTGTAGGACTGAGAGTTTAGGGCAAAACTAGGTATGTAGAAAGAAAAAGAAGAACAAAGGAACTTCATATTTTCCACCAAGATGGATGTAACACAAGCAACAATTAAGTCAATAAGAAATTCTTTTACTTCTTAACCTAATATGTCTGAGCATGTGATTCTTTATGCTTGGGAGGGTTGAGTGTGTAAGATCTATAACCTGTGTCTCTCTGATGTGCTCATTGAAGCTATTTTAAGATACTTCTTTTTCTGTGCCAGCTTCTCAGCTGTGTTATAAGCTCTGCTCCATTTCAGTGGTTCTAGCAGGTCACTGAATTGGCTTCACTTTCTTGCAAGGTGCCTTGCAAAGCGCTTTTGCTCTGCTCTCCTCTCCACATGGAAGGCCCTTGTGCTGGGAGGGGGTAGCTCAGGCTCCTTATCTTCAGAGACTGGCAGCAGCTCTGCCTCCTGGTTACCGGGCAACTCAGCCTCCTCTGCCTGCATCTGGCAACTCTGGAACTGGCTGCTCATGATCAGCCTCCTCGTCAGAGTCCAAAATTAAAAAAATTATTACACAATCTCCCTCCTTAATATTACAAAAAATCCCTTCATATTTAATTCTTTTTTTTTAATCATCTGTTCCATAAATCATCACATCACTTTTCTCTGTTTTCAGCAAAAAGTCCATAGAGGGTTCCCAGCCTTTTAAGAAAGTAGTTACTGTTTTGTCCCTGGCCAAACAGGTCAGTTTCGCCATTTCTGCCAATTCTGACATCTTTGCAATCCATTCCTCCATTGTGGGAATTTCAGTATTTCTCCATCGTTGTGCATATAACAGTCTTGCTGCAGTTGCCATATGTAAAAACCAATCTTCCATGAGTTTTCTCTAATTGACTATCCATAAGTCCCAATAAAAATAGTTCTGTTTTTTTCTCAATATTAGTCTTCAAATTTTTTTGTTTCACAGTATGTATTTGTATCCAAACTTTTTTTTAGCTTTTTCACAAGTCCACCATGCATGATAAAATGTGCTTATTCCTCACACATATGACCTTCACTGGTCTGTAAAGGAAAGGAAAGCTGAAGTAAGATCATAAGCACAGTCGTGGTTTCACTTAAGGACTGAGTTGCCAGTCCCAATTGTGGTCGCTAAACGAGGACTCCCTGTAAATGATTGTTTATGGGCCATCAAGTTGGTGTTGACTCCTAGTAAGCACTATACAGTAGATAGATTTTCTCCATGACAATCTGTCCCAAACCTGGTCTTTCGGATCTTCCGGAAGTGCACTCATTGCCATAAGTATAACAGTGCACCCATAACTATTTAAACTGCGTCATTCTTACCATATCTTTCTCCTTTTATCTTTTTAGTTCGGAGGAATTGTTTTAGCTGAACTTTATACAAAAGCTATTGTTTTGAAAAAGTTTTGAGTCTCCTAAAATATTGAGGTCTTGGATATCATCCAAATTTGTTTGTTGATAGATCCAGGCAAATGTTCTCTGCTTCAACGTTAATAATGTGTTTTCTGCAGTGGTTCAAAGTATATTTTTATCGGGCCAACATCAAGGTTTTAAGATAGTACCTGGCATGATGAAGTGCAAACCCCAGAATTACAGGTAAATAAAATCATAGTAGATATTCTATTTTGGGCGCTTTTATTCTCTTTATCCTCTCTCCACAGACAATCAGATGATGAACTTCTTAACTCCAATCACCATCTGATATGGGGTAAGAACTCACTCCCATCGTCCATCAAGGCTTTAAAATAGCCACCATTGCGTTCAGTGAAGACTACATTTTTAAACTCATGGTTGCACAAAAGACACTTCAGAGAGGAGTTATTTCCACTGATCCCCATGAAAATTATTTTAAAATCTTTCCACACATGGGGGGCATTTGACTATCCTGAAAAAAAGTCCTGGTAGAAAAGTCTTGATTGTTAGGGAATAATGGAACACTTTCAGTCTTTATTTCTCTCTTCTAATCATTTTTGTATGTTAAATATTTGAAAAAGAGCCAGTCTGGTATGCTGGTTAAGGTGCTGAACCAGAAACCAGGAGACCATGAGTTCTAGCCTCCCTTAGGCATGAAAGCCAGCTGGGTGGGACTTTGGACCAGACACTTTCTTCCAGCCCAACCCATCTCACAGGGTCTTGTTGTGGGGAAAATAGGAGGTGGGAGCATTATGCATACCACCTGGAGTTGTACAAAAATAAACATGGGATATAAATCTAATAAATAAAATGATTCCAGAATATCACATTTATTGGGCCGATGGAGGAAAAAAATCACTGAAATGTAGTAAATATTTGCTTTTCTTAGTTAGTTTAGGCATAGATGGGTAGAATCTAAGGCCCAGTAAAGCAAAGCTGATGGCAGGAACATTTATATTATATTATATTATATTATATTATATTATATTATATTATATTATATTATATTATATTATATTATATTATATTATATTATATTATATTATATAGTGTAAAGTCATTCTTGGGGGTGGCTCACACCTTAGAGCCCTTCCCACTGGATTGGCATCTTAGACCCACTAGGATTTTATATTTATTTACATTGTATTTTATATTGGTAATTTGTTTATTTTATCGGATTTTAATGTTTATTGTTGTGGTATGAATTTTATTGTAAACCACCCAGAGTCCCTCTTGCGGGAGATGGGTAGTAACAAAATTTGAATAATAAATAAATAAATAAATAAATAAAGTTGCACCCAGCCAAGATCTGCTTAGCTTCAGCAGAGTGGTTGCATCATGTGACTTCAGTGAAGCTTTGACTATCTCCAGGCTCCTTTGGGCAGAAGCAATTCCTATCAATTTCACGAGTTCACAATAAATGTACAAGGATAGCAGTCTTTAAGTGACAGAATCAGTCTGCCATTACTAGTATCCCCACACAGTCCCAGGAAATGTTTCAGCTACTTTACCAAGTTGCAGACAGGTGCCATGTTCATACTCCTGTGGGATTCAAAGCACCTTTTCTAAATTATTTCCAAAGTGTTTCACAGACCTACAAAGCAGCTGCTTCATGAGGACAAATTTGGGGCACCAACAAACGTGATAGAATTCAGCATTGAAGCCCAATAAGTGCTGAAAGATGTTATGGCTGATCCATTCTCTAAATTATCCATCTCCCAGGATTATATTACAGTATAATGAACTCAGGATACATTCAAAGAACAATCCTAGATCAGTTGAACAGCTGGGAAATGGGGGACAATTGATGAGGCTTGTTTGTTAAATCAATGGACCTCTTGATAGCACTGAGCCTGAAATCTTAGTTGACCTAAGTCTTAGTATTGCAATATTAAGTAAAAGCAAAATGTGACTTTATAGTTGATTAGCTCCAAAAATAAGTTTCAGCATGGACAAAGTAATTAAATATGTGATGCAAGATAGGAATAAGTTATTATCACAGAATAAACTCCAGTGTTCTTCTCTCTAGCCACATCTTTCAGTGGATCAGTTTTGTTCTAAAGATGGCACTTCCAGAATTGTGTTTTGATCTGCAAAGCAGTTGGTAGTTCTACTTTGGAAAAAGGAAGGTTGAAGAACAGGACAGTATGGTGTCTATTCTTAGCAAATAATTTATTAAAGTGACTTCGCTATTGACAAGAAGTTAGGATCCTCCTTTTCTTCCTTTTAAAGCAAATCTATTGGCAATACTGAAAAGGGAAAACCCCCAAACAATTAAGTCATTATCCCTTTAGGGGAATTTTCAAAGAGAAAATGAGCATCTTTTTATTTAATGATACACTGCTCCTTGATAAGCCGAACAAGAGGCAGGCAACCTATTTCCCCTAACAGCAGCAACTAACTAGTTCTTAGCTCTCAGTGGCATTCTTCCACAATTTGTGACCCACCAATCAATGATTCCTACCACACATCTATAACAGCCTATCAGGAACCAAATGGTTTGTTCACATGTAACGTTAAGCTCTAATATGGTTGGTGTGTTTTTGGCTTAATATCATGGGTGATCCTGGCCACTATGACTTCTTCAAATGCAATTTTTTTTTCTTTAAAAACATTTGGCTTAGTTAGACAATAGATTTGCTGTCTGCCTGGAACTATAAACATGAGTTGAAGCAACTGCATGTTGATAAGTTGCATTCAGTTTCTTGAGCCCTATGTTATGAAAGCTGCTTCAAAAAGAAGATGGTGTACCAAAGTCTTATCACCAGGACATCTATCTTTCAGTTCTGTAGGATAGTCTTCCCCAGCTTGGTGCCCACCCCCCAGATACGTTACATTATAATTCCATAGTTTTTAGCTAGTCTGGCCTTTGGCATAGTGGCTGGAAATGATTAGAGCTGAAGTCCATCTCTAAAGAATAGCCTTTATAGTTATCCTGCTACTACAGTTATTGTCCTTAGGACTGTTTTCCCAGTCTTGAGAAAAGCTTGTTCATGCTTTTTCCATACATTAATTTTAAATGGCTCCTAATGCAGTACTAGTTTTTGTTCCTAATACAAATAACATAGTCTAAACCACACATGCCTCAACGTACAGAGAGTACATTAATTATCATTGCTTTCTCTTGCATTTTGTGAATAATTTATCACCCACCCAAGTCCAGAAAAGTAATGGATTGACATAACCCAGTGTGCTGTATTGGTTAAGAGCCAGCATAGAAGTAAGTTGGTGTATTAGACTAGGACCAGTCTCTCTCTATAAATAGACAATAGAGCTATAACTTAAGTATTTAGTGTTTGGAGGTTTTTTCACTTCCTAGTGTAGTCTATAGTGTTCTTCCTAGGCTTATTTCCTCCTCTATGGTATGTTTCCTAGGTTGTTTGGTATAGGTGTTTTTTCTTCTTTACCATGTAGCTTTTTTTCTTCTATAACAGGTTACACTTCTTTTTTAAACGGTATAATTTTTTGTATAAAAGTAATATATGCAAAAAGAGCCAGTTAAGGCACCGGGCTAGAAACCAGGAGACCATGAGTTCTATCCCCGCCATAGGCACAAAGCCAGCTGGGTAACCTTGGGCCAGTCACTTTCTCTCTCTTTCTCTTTCTTTCTTTCTTTCTTTCTTTCTTTCTTTCTTTCTTTCTTTCTTTCTTTCTTTCATTTCTCCTTATTCTCTAGGAATAAGGCAATGGCAAATCACTTTTGAAAAACCTTGCTAAGAAAACTGCAGGGACTTGTCCAGGCAGTGTCTCTGAGAATTGGACATGATTGAACAGATATTTATATATATATTTATATTTATATTTATATATATATATATATATATATATATATATATTCATATGCTGCTATTTAATTTAAATACAGTACTGCAAACTACTGTTTTGTTTTTAAGAAATCTTAAATTGTAATTTTTTAATTTAATTTTTAATTTTAATTTAATAATTTAAATATACTATAAATTTAATATAATTAATTAATTTTAAAAATGACCAGGTGTCAGATCCCTCGATCAAAGGTTTTACAGAAACCTTTATCGGAGCATCTCCCATCATTTCCTTCTCCAAGGAATGGAATCTGTGTTGCCAGATGGGAGGGAGTGTGAAGTTGGAGTGTCAAGTGGTTTATTGTGGCTATGGAGGACATCAAGGACACGGGGTTCAGATATGCCAGGAATACCATCTGGATGGGAGGAGGAGTGACATGGTTTCATGGGAAAGAGGACTAACTAAGTGAATGTAGTTTTAAGTTAGGTTTGAGTGGGAAATCTTTATTTGCAGCTTGCCTTCTGTACCGTTCATTACGCTTCATTAAAACAGTTAAAGGAATCCCAGCCTCATGACTGTGATTGTGTGAATGCTCGAATGATCAGGTGCTGACATTAAGCTGCGAATCCATCTTTTCAAAAACTCTTCCTGAGCAAGTAATCAACTGAGAGTTGATGAACCATGCCTAAACACGGAAAATCCCGGGCTAAGCAGCCATCACCTTTTATGTCATCGGAGAGGACAGTGCTGTATGCCAAAGTGGAAGAAGAAAAAATTGAGATGGAGGAGAGCTCGGGGAGCAGGGACAGCGAGTGAGAGATGGAACCCTGGCTCAACACTACGGAGTTGGAAAGTGCCCTCCACTCCCTCAATTTTGTAAGAGAGCCTCAGATGCCAAGCGTTATTATCAAAGAACCACAGATGGGTCCTTCCCAGATCGGTGCTGGAGAAGAAGAGGGAAGGGCCCCTCCACCTGTGGAGGCACAAGTAAGGGTGCAGAGTCCAGGGTCACATGGGACCATTCCAGACCCCAATGGAACTCCACAAGAAATGTGGAACTTGGTGGCAAGGATGTCTGCCATGGAAGTGGTGTTGTAGCAGGTATCGAGAACACTGGAGACCATGGTGTACCCCTCAACAGAAATCTCAACTCAGCTATCCAGAGTGGCATCGCCGGACTCATGAGGAAGACGGCGTACCCAAACCCCAACCCAGGATTTCGAATCCCCAGTGAGGCGCCGGCAGAGTGGAGGCCACCCAGAGAACCAAGGGGACTGGGGGAGAGCTCTGCCCAGCAGGGTGACACCGGTTGCAACCCCGAAAGACATACAAGTTAAGTTCGATGGAGACCCACGACAGTTGGCATTCTTCTTGACAAACATGTCCATATACATGAAGGAATATGGATCTTGCTTTCCCACTGAGTACAAGAAAGTGAGCCAGGTAGGTGCCAGACTCCAGGGACCTGCGGCTGAGTGGTTTGTGCAATTGCATGATGCCATGGCCCCAGAGCTGAGCAGCCTGCATGAATTCATGAGGGCACTGAGAGACCGGTTCAAGGGCCCACTTGACAAGATGAGGGCGAAGACAGGTATCCAGGAACTTAGGCAAGGGGGAAGAACAGTGGCGGAGTATGCCATGGAGTTCAAAGCTCTTGCCAGAAAAGTTATGGACTGGTCGGAAACCACTAAGATTGATTACTTCAAAGGGGGCTTGCAGCCAGGAATCCTGAGATGGGCGCTCTGCTGCAGAGACCCCCCCCCCCCACTTTGAAGGACTGGATCTGCCTAGCAGGGGAGGTAGAGAATACCCAATTCGGTATTCTCTGGTCAGCAACTCTGAGCGCAAATGATGGGAAGAAATACCGTAGCCCCAGGTCAATTTCCCTTCACCCAGCAAAAACTCTTCCATGACAAGAATGATCGGAAAGACCAGCGAGGGAAGAGAGGCACCTGTTTTAAATGTGGGAAGGACACCCACAGAGCAGCAGAATGCCCAGATGCACTGAAAGGAGCAACCAAATCAACTAAAACACCACTGACCAGACACAAGGCAGCAGCTGCATCGGCGCTGGCCTGAAAGGATCCAGAGGTGAAGTCTCTGACTGATTCGGGTGAAGACTCTGAACAGGAGGAACTGGAGCCAGCGGGAAATGAATTTCACCTGTTCTAAATCACACCCGCGAGCAGGTGGAAACTCCAGGGCACAACGTGCCTACTTCAGAGATAGACGACAAAGAAGACCCTTTGGTGAGTGATGATTGCCCCACCTTGCTGGTGAAAGTAGAACTAAAAAACTTAAGAACCCGGCACAAAGCCAATTTGACAGCTATGTTAGACTCTGGGTGCACAAAATGCTTGATACACCCTGCCCTAATTGACACAATGAGCCTTAAAACCAGGAGACTAAAAAGTCCCATTATTTTCACTCAGATGGATGGTTCAGTTGCCCACGGGAGTCCCGTGGAATTCTGGACTGAGACTTTGGCCATGAGGTTGGGGGGGCATAAAGAAACCTTGCAATTTATTGTAGCCCCTATTGCCAACTATTCTATCATCCTGGGACTCCCATGGCTAAAGAGTAGAAAGCCACAAATCGATTGGGACTCAGGTGCTTTATTGTTTAAGAATGGGGTTAGCAACCTCTTTACTGTACTACAACCAGGGCAGAATGTAGCTGGCACCCTCCTCAACCACACCCCTGCGGTGGAACCTCTGGCACAGCCTGACATTCCACCCAAATATACAGACTTTCTTGATGTCTTCGATGAGAAGGAGTGTGACCAGTTGCCTACTCGCAGAAAAACTGACTGTGCCATTGAAATAGACCCAAAGGCTAAACTACCTAAGCCTAAAATGTATGCCATGTCAGAAACTGAGAAACAAGTTCTCAGGGAATTTATTGACAAAAACTTAGAGAAGGGGTTCACTGAGCCTGCCAATTCACCTTTGGCAGCCCCAGTGCTCTTCTGGGTGAAGAAAGATGGCTCTCTGAGACTCTGCATAGATTACCATGGAATAAATGCCATCTCAATAAACAATCAGTACCCTCTCCCCTTAATGAAAGACATGCTATCACACCTATCGAAGGGAAAAATATTTACCAAACTTGACCTCAGAGAAGCCTACTTTAGAATTAGAATTCGGGAGGGGGATGAATGGAAAACAGCGTTTAACTGCCCTCTTGGTTCCTATCAGTACAAAGTCCTCCCATCTGGGTTAGCGGGGGCCCCTGGAGTGTTTATGCAGTATATCAATGAGGTCCTCCATGAGCATTTGTACAAAGGGGTCCTGGTTTACTTAGATGACATTTTAATTTGTTCTGACAACTTCAAAGACCATGTTCAGCTTGTCAAGAAAGTCTTGTGCAAACTGAGAGATGCTAAGCTGTATGCCAAGCTCTCTAAATGCGAGTTCCACAAGTCTCAGCTGGACTATTTGGGCTATCGTATTTCTTCCAAGGGGGTTGAAATGGATCCTGCCAAAGTACAAGACATCATGGGGTGGGAACCCCCTCACACCAGGCGCCAACTTCAAAGTTTTCTAGGCTTCACAAATTTTTACATAAATTTTATACCCCAATTTGCTCAAATTGCTTTGCCTCTAACTGACTTATTGAAAACTAGAGGGAGGGGGGAAACCCAGAAAGTTACCTCCCCAGGGGCTAGACTTGCCGGGACTTCTGAATGTCAAGCAGCTTTTGACCGTTTAAAGCTTCTTTTTACTAGGGAACTCATTCTAGCCCACCCAGACCCAACTCGCCCCTTTATTGTGCAAGCAGATAAGGAAGACAGGAAGACTCAGGTTCAAAACCGCCTTTAACCACAGAAACTCACTGGGTGTCTCTAAGTGAGTCACTCTGACCTAATGGCCTAGCTACCTCACAGATTGCTGTTGTGAGGATAAAGTGAAGGGAGAACTCCATAGTAGCTAACCTCAGCTCTTGGAGGAAAAGTGGGATAGAAACTAACAAATAAATATAAACGAATGAAATAACCCAATGACATTTGCTTTGTCACTTTGTATACACAGATTATGTAGGAGGAAGAAGGGAAAAAAGGTTACACCAAATCAGAAGATAGAAGATAGGTCCATCTTCGAACCTTTCTCTGAACCACATCAGGCATTTGTTGTCATTTGGCAAGCTTCAGAAGTTAGAGTGATTGTTAATGATGAGGCAGCAGCAGAGTCCCTGGTGGTCTGGACAGCTTGTTTCTCCTCCACTGCACTGAGAAGGACTAACAGCTAGCAACCAAAGATCAGCAGAAGCTGAAGAGCCACGCTGAAGAACCATCTTCCTGCATTTTCTTTTTTTCCCCCTTTATTTGCATACATAATAAAGGCAAGAGTGATAAAAGACAAACATGCAAGGAGGAGGTGCTAAGCAGAAACCACAAACCTAGGAAATATATGAATAGGACAGATTGATAGGAAACATATGAGAAAATAGCTCCTTGCCACAATGTGGTTTTCCTGTACTGCTAGAGAGAGAGGGATTGAACTCAGGCCACCAGCAGTGGACAAAGGAGGGTCTCTGAGGCCATCTAGTCAGATCTTCACAGTCATCATGAACCTGGCTGGCAAAAGGAGACATGAATCAACCAACAGGAAGCAGCTCTTGGATCCAAAAGTAGAGCTGTTCAGCAGTGTTTTCACCTCTCCACTGATCACTCTGTGATATTGTCATCTGGCTGATCCCAAAAGGAACTTGTGTTGTGATGCTCAGGTCTACTTGGGAGAAGAGGAAGAAACAGAGAACAGATTGGAGAGGCATCCGTTTCCATCCTTTAAAATCACTTGGCTTCTGATCATGCTGTTGCACATGTATGCCTAGGTTTATGGTCAATGACAGAGCGAAGGAGGGAACAGCCAAGCCAGTATTAACCTGTCAGCCTCCCAGGTAGACCAGACAGGAAACACGACAAGATGAGCTAATTCTACTTTATTGTAAGGCTACATGAACAGAATCTTCTGTTCAATGAAAGTACAAATCTCCCACGGTCTCTTTTTATAGCCTGATAAGTTAGGTCAGATCCTTTCTAAGTTTCTTTCTCTGCCCGTTATCCAGCTGCGGACTCCTCCCCCCTTTATCTGATCATTCCCTAGGCAGCATCTCTTCCTCTCGTCTCTCAAGGTCATTCCCACATACCATTACATGACCATAGCAATTCTTTGCTCCATCTTGGAATTAGGTGGATCACCAAACCAATCAAGTCCTTATCCAGTCAAGTCTGTCTTTCCCAGGGGAAACTAAGGGTCCATCTCTTGTATATATCATCACCATCCATCAAATTGTTTACTTCTTGATACAGAATAAAGAAGGGATCACCTGGTGTCATACATTCTACCACTATTCTGCCACTGCTATATATATGAAAGAGTTAAAGCTAGAATAGCCAAAGGCCACTCCCCTTGGGACTGTCCATGCTAATTACCCACAGTATTGTTTCTTATGGGTCTGAAAAGATCTGTGTCCTTTTGAGATTATCTCTATCTCAAAAGGTCCTGTAAATGTTTGCCTGTTGTTCATCCCATTCTCTCTCTCTCTCTCTCCCTGTTTTTGCTTGCCTTGTGTCTTGTTTTGACCAATTAACTGTTTCTGATGCTTGCTGATGTTTGAAAAATAAACATTAAACTATATTTTTGCTCCCTGAACTGAGCGATATGTGTGCTTACTCTGACCTGGATATAGGATTGACTGAGAGTATGTTGGGTGCAGATTAAAATGACAATTATCCATAGTAATTTTCCAACACCATCTAACCCAAAGATGGACAAGAACCCAAGGACCATGCGCACCCCTTATCTTGGTTGCCCCCCCCCCCAGATTTCTTCTAACAGATGTTGTAAATTTTCATCTCTAATGGCAACAAAGCAGAACATTATTTAAAATGTAGGAAGTAATCATAAACTTCAATTTAAATTAAGTTAAATCAATTACAGTTTGTCATGGCCCTGTCCCATTTTAATATAGTGGCAAATAGACCTATTTGTAAAATAATTTATTTTATTATTATAAAATTATTATTATTATTATTATTATTATTATTATTATATAAAGGATTTCCCAACAGAAACAAATCCTCCTTTCTTTAGCTACTGTTTGATTCCACCCAACTGCCATTCATTCTAAATCCTAAACTCACATGACCCTCTTTTTTCTCTTGATCACCTCAGATTAGTGGTCAGTCCCATTTCTTTCCAAATGTCTCTCTTACTGCAAAACCACATCTAGGTCTGATCTTAGGATTAGACAAAGTGAGCCAAGTAGTCACTTCAGACTGTGGATGATCAGAAATTGAAGACCAATGCTGAGTGATTGAGCGGGAGTCCTTTGGCCATTCTGCCACCATTAGTGGCAGGGGCTGGGCTGAAGTATCTCAATCTCATTTCTTTGTATGTGAAATGTGTGTCTTTGTCTTTCACCTCAGCATATTCTTGCGGCAGCCCTCAGCACACCTGATTCTCCACTCACAACATCCTTACTCTGGAGGATGACTGCAGTTTTACTGACACCCAGACTTCCCTGTGGCCACAGCTTCATTCCCCCAAAACCTGAGAAGAAATCATGGAAATTAATACCTGAGTGATTTTGTTGTTATTATTGTTCTCCTTCCTTATTCTCCTTCTGGCGTATTCATCCCCATCTCTGCAAAGTTAATTTTTATTTCTGCACATTTCACATGTATAAGTGATCACCATTATAACACAGCATTGCAGGAACAGGCCAACAAAGTATGGTAATAAGATTCTATATTTACTGATCAATTGTGAGATAAATTTATGCAACACTAGCTCTGTTTGGGAAAGAGTGAGAGAGGCCCAGAGTTACTTAATATGAATTAGGAGGAGAGTAGCAAAAGCAGAGCCTGCTCCTTGGGGTAAATAATATGGGTTTTTAAGAAGCGCTGAATTCACTATTCATCCAAGAGATAAAAAATGTCTTCTTTCATTGGGAACCAGTGTACATTTTATAGACTCTAAGAAGACACTTTATTTTCCCCACTCAGAATATCTTGCAATATACATTTCTAAATGTGAAAAAGCTGTACTTTTTCAAGTTTCAAATAACTGCCATGACAACTGAAATTAAAAACCCTACATTCCTACTGCAGGGTTGTAAGCATTATTCTTTTTAAGATGCCAAATTACACCATGCAGTCTTACCAATGTGAATGCCGATACTTTAAAAATCAATGGAATTAAATTAACACAGTTATGTACTAAAATCAGGCCAGCTCTAATTTCTTTCCACCTGCTGTTCTTCTTGAGTATTGTTCTTAGATTGACATATAAACTGACACTTGCTATTTTGAAGAGCCTCCTCCCAGGATGCACCTCAGCTGAAATGCCCCAAGGAAGTAAGGAAGATGAATCACTTGGCTGAGGGGCATCTCGTGAACAATGAGTGTTATTTGTATTACAGCCTAGCATAAAGCAAACACAGCAGCACCAGCTTATCTGGCAGCCAAGATAGAAGGAATGTCAGCAGAGAAGCAAATATATTCCCCTCACTACTGCCTTTTTAAAGTGAGGAGCTAAGTTTGAGGCAAGGCTTCTGGGCAGCAGTCAGGGAAATCATGTCCTCTCCTTTTCTGCCTATTCAGTATGTGTATCTGTGAATACACAGCTCACAGGTGTTTGGGTGTGTGTTTATGATGCACTTGCTTCAGTCTGGCTACAAAATGCATCTGGTTGCCGGGTAAGGGATAGTAAGGGGTTGCATCTGAAGAAGCCTATTCCATCTTTCATGGATTTAGCCCAGTGAAGGAATCTGCTTCAACTTCTCCAATCAGAGGGTTGCATATTGCCTTCATACTCCAGCTCTTCCACAGCTGAGGGTAAGAACTAAGCTTGCAAAAGGAATCTGCACAGAGCAGAAACCCTTCCAAACAAGCAGAAACTTGGGTTTATTTGAGGGAAGGATTCAAATTCTTTTTTTAAAATATGGTGGTTGGGCTCTGATCTGAGATCAGCAATTTGGAGGAAGCGTCACTACCTCACGCTTGAAGTGGAATAGCACTTGCCTTCTACACAGAAGGTCCCAAGTTCAAATTGTGCAGTCTCCAGTCAAAAAGGCAATGAAACAGGTAGTAGGAAAGAGCAGTCCTTGCTTGAGGTTGAGTCAGTGCCAGAGGAGAGAAGGCTACAGGTAGATCAAGGCAGTTTGACATTAACCTTCTTCCTATTGTTCTGCTGCAGGAACACTAACAATTGAATGACATGAAGATTCAGGCAGAATCTTAGGGCAGGCCTAACCCTAACCACCACCACCACCTGCACTTCAGAATGGCTGAAGTCTAGCAAAAAGGAACCTTTGAACATAGAGAAGGTGGAAGAACTATCATCCAGGAAAATCTCAGGAGTATTTTGGAGCCAGGATTCGAAGGCTGTTGCCTGCAACAATAGAAAATATAAACCTAGAACATAAGGAACATATGGAACGACATCCCAAATACCCAATTCTCCCCCAACTTCTTTTTGCCCTGGGAATTAGACCTCTGTTTGCCTATTGACAGTGATCATTTTGATGCTGTAGGAGCCACATTTCTTGCTGGCCTTAACAAAATTGGTGTGTTCAGCCTTGGAAATGTCCAAAATCCCTAAAAAGGGGAAATCCCACCTCTGCTCCTTTTGGTGATGCCCTGCCCACTAAAGCTCATGGCCTCTGGTTTGGGGTTAGTTCACTTGTTTGCTTTTTAAGCACAGTCCCCAGCCACCAAGAAGTCCCCTCTCTCTGCCATATACTCCAGGAAGAAATCTATTGAAGAGAACCTGGGGGAGAGAGGGAGGGAGAACATTATTTTGAGGCAGAAACGTTTGCCCTAGAAGTCTTTTGTAGCATAGCATGTATATGAAGTCTTAGATGTTCATTACAGTAATTAATCCTCATTGTCAGGGTATGGTAATGTGATATCCATTTGCCTTCCAACAAATGCTCTGCTTCCGGGACCAGATTCCATCCCGGTTCTTGGCAGACTATTTTGAATCACTTTTGTGCCAAATATTTCCTGGGCTCACTGATCCTGATTCTCAGCCTAACCTTCCTTGGTTCCTCTAAGGTGTTTCTAGGAGAAGACCATAAGGCAACCTTGTACAATGGCATGAGCCCTGCTTTTGAAATGATTTGAAATGTGCAAATGGCCAGAACTACTAACATCACTAACTCCTACAAGATGTTAGAAATCTTCCTGCTGAGACCTAATATGAGAACATTAAAATCTTGACAAACCTGGTTGTTTTACAAAATGTTGGCCTTTTAAAATTTTAATTGTATAATGTTGTTCCATAGGTGTTATTTTGAATCTTAGAGTCCATGGATACCAGGCTGCCAGTCTAAATTGTTAAGATTATATGGGATAGACCCTCAAAGTCTGGCTTATGCTCTCTGTAGTAAGGTTGGGATTGATCTGGGAGAAAATAAGCACTTCCTTTAGAATAGGGTGGGCAGCTAACCACATGCAGACCCCTACCACTTCTTTGTGGCCCTCTGAATCCCCCCAGAGCTCCCTCAGAATGGGGGAGTCCAAAATTTTCACATTGATGCTGTGTTTGGTGAGAAAGTCAGGTAGGGTTATGAGGCAAATCTTCACCTAAAATCCTCCAAATGTGAGCCCTTTAGAGAGAGTTTTAAGGGACAATTAAAACATCTTGTTGAAAAAAAAAAGTTCCAGAGTCACCCTCAACCCCAACAAATAAAACATTTGATCCAGCCCACTCCAGTGACATTACAATATCCCCAAGTCTTCAAAGCTGTCAAATATATTAGTAGTAGTAGTAGTAGTAGTAGTAGTATTCTTTTAGAAAATGTAACCTGTCATCACAAAAGTATTACTCCCAGAGTTTCATCAGCAAGAACATTATAAACCCATAGAATTATTAATATTATCCCTCATTTCCATATTGTCCCCCTATTGCACATTTGAAGAAAATGTCACTGTTCGGATGCTTACTCTTTATCTGAAAAAGGTAGTAAGGCCTACTATTTATAGAAGGGAAACTGACCCCTCACAACACCCAGTTGCTTTAACCCACTCTTCCTCCCATCATGCCTGGCTTATTCCTGGTATCAGGTCTGGGCTGGGGAAATTGGTTTCAAGCTGCTGTGCTGGTATTGGTAGGGAGGAAGACTTCCAAAGTTATGAGGGAGGTCTTGGTGGCAGCGGGCAGCTACATCCTTCCTCATGATGTAGCTTTGCAAGCCACCTTGAGGAACCTTTGCTCCCCAAGTGTAGCTGGCTGCAATGCCACCCGCATCAACGAGTAGAAGCAGTCCTGACACAGCAGCTCTGACAGGCACTAATTAAGCTGATCTGGGTTCGATGTGGTGTGATCTGTTGCTCAAAGGAAGGATGTGAAGAGAGCAGAAGGAACGATGCTGCAGAGGAAATGGGAGAGCCGAAGCACCGAGACCTATCAATAATTCATATAATGCCAACAGCAACAAAGGGAAAGTGGGACCAAAACAAGGATAACAGAATATCATAAAGCTTTTTAATGGTCTTTTTCTATTAACGTCAGCTCAGTGGCCACCTTTCAAAGGAACTTCTGGAAGTTTTCCAAAAGTGGGATGGAATTCAGTGACAAAAGCTCAATTATGCCTCCACACAAGTCCCTCTGAGGCTGCACATCATGGTGTCTGGAATGGAATAGGGTTGGCTGATGGTAAATAAAGGCTTCTCCAAATTTAAGGAGATTTTTCAAAAGGAAATGCTGGGAAGCAGTACATTTATTAAAGGGTAACTGGCAAACTAATCAATGACACTGAAGTGCCCCAGTGAACAACACGAGATGGAAGATCCTATTGGTCTTAGCTATTGGCACCTTCCTCCTGGAAAGCTCAAGTGTCTAAGAAAATAGCTAAGTCCATGCAAAATTATGTAGATTAAAATGTAATTCCGTATATAAGTAACTGATAGAAAACTGACACCGCGGTAATTATGGTTAGTAATGACAACAAGCAAAAAAAATTGAGCATTACTCCTGCCCCTCCCTTCATAGTTGCAAGCCATGTACCACTTGCTTCAGTTAAGTCATTAATGCCTCACCCCTCCCTGAAATATTTATATAATAATAATATGGTTAATTGTAAGTAATGCTAAGATAACCTATGTTGCATGCTTTGAATACTTGGAAGATGTTATATAATTACTAAATATTATTATAAATAATGGTCCACAGCAGGTGGCAGCACGTAGCCAACCTTGAGTAATCTTGAAAAGTTGTGCAGAGGTGGATCTGATGAGTATTTGGATGGGAGGTGTAAAAAAAATTGTGGAGGAAGGCAGTGGCAAAACACTTGGATATTATTGCCTACAGAATGTCAGAAATGTGTCCATTAAGTCACCAGAAGTTGAGTTAAGTTCAAGGGAAACTTTACTTTCTTATGAATAATAATATTCTACTATTTTGCTGGGAAATTTTCTGGTGGCATTAACTATGATTAGTCATGTGCATGTGGAGGGGGATGTGAACTCACCTCAGTTCAGTTTGAAATCAGACAAGGTGTGATGGAATGAAAAAACAACCCTTTGAAACCAAAATGCTTGGAATGGCAGCAGTAATGCATTTTAAATGTTGTTGTTTTCTTTCCTTCGTTTATTTTACCATTGATGCAAGTGGCAGCAAGAGCTAACCAGCTGCCTCCCATCAGCATTTCCCTTTCTTCTACAAAACATCCCTTGGAATGTCATTCCATCATGAAATAGGCTTATTCCAAAGTGTTAGGGTGGGTACAGATCTAGTGGCTCTTGTGAGCCCTTCTCAGAATGATGCTGTGTTATTATAACACGCCAATCCAAAGATTCTTATTGGCCAGGGCAAAGGGACAAAATGTAGATGTTAGCCCTGCTAGGTAGACCAGACCAGGAAATCACCTCCACAGGAAGGCTAAATTTATTGAGATCAGCCCCTTTTGCCTGGGCAACAGTTCCTATATAGCTCCATCAAGGTCATCTTCCTTACTCTCTACATCAGACCACTGAAAGCCACCTGCCAACTAAGGAGCCTATTGCCCTTCAAAAAGAAGCTGACGTTTAAGAGAGAGTAATAAGAAGGTTAAAAAACACTTTTAAAGGAAGTTTTATGTGATAAAATTTACTATTTGCATTTTCAGTTCAGCCCTCGAATCAGTAATGTTCAGGGTGGGGGGAGGGGAGGAGTCATCCATGATTCTCCTAATTTGTGTTAAGAATGGATGAATGTTTATTTGGTGCTTTTCAGTTTCTCAGTTCAGTGAATCTGTCAAGTCCAGTTCTTCAGACTAAAAAGTATGTATTAAGTTTACATTAAAACTGTATATATTGGTGTCCATTTTCTGCAAGATAGGTATTTGGATTTGCACTTACTTGCTGTCTTAATATATCCAGTTTGGGCAAACATTTGTTCCTAATATATGCATTGGCATATAGGCTTTTCCCCAAGCATTTTTTTAAATTAGAAACTACATTGCAAAGATTTTGGGAAAAAAAATAGTTTTGAATGAAATCTTTTGAACACCAGAATGTGTCTGGTAGAATTAAGTTACTCATTATTGTTATGTACTGTAAATCCAGCATGTATGAACACAAATCGTGTATAACTTAAGCGAACAGGAATGGGTCCATATAAACTGCACAGGCTAGAAGCATTCTTTGTTTTGTTTTTTCATCCCAGTCACAGTAAATGTCTGCGGAGCTGTCATGAATTCTACTGGGAACATCCATTAATCGCATTAACATTGCTAAAAAAAACAGCACAAAGGGTGTTTGATTTGCAAAATGAGAGGCACCCAACAAACATCCCAGGATTGTACCAACAAAGGCAAGAGTTATATGGCCCACAGATCATTTTCCCTACTTTCCTAGTAAAAATTCATAAGGAATTCTCTACAAGTTTTACTCACAAATTCTTCTAACTTAATACTGGGAAAAATGCCAGTCCATCAGGTAATTTAAGTATCTAGGCAGGTTCATAAGCATCTGTGGGTTTGATGGAAAGAAATTCATTCAGCTAGCTGAACATCCACAGATCTCTTCCCTTTATACTGCCTTAGTTCCCCCTTCTGCTGATCACAGCCCCATCAAAAATGTAAGTTAAAACACTGTTTTATTCCAGAAAGTGAAGAGCAGAGTTCATATAATTGGAGAGGCAGATGCTTGCTCTGCCCTTCCCAAAGAAGTCATCTGTCACCCCTCCTCATCCTTATCGTGTTCATCTGCCAACCAAAGATTGCCACAGTCCGAAATAGGACCTGTGAGTCTCCCATGGCAGATGCTGCCACTGCTGTAGTCTAGAGGCCCTCCAGACAGCCCAGGGCAAAATTTTTAATTCAACATCAAACTTCAGCCTGAAATCTGGGAGAAAAAAAATGACAAGATGTCAGTTTCTCTGAACCTATTTAACAATATTTCAAACTGCACTGATCTGGATCACAGAACTCCAGATAATGAATGATAATCATCAGCTACTCAGAGGTTCTGTGAGCTTTGTGCATTGATGCCAGTGCCTTGGAGGTCAATTTGACAGGGGGTTCAAAAATAATAATTTCTTTTCCCAGAAAGCTAAAGCAAAGAGTTTCACTAACGACAAGAGCTCTAAACACATGACGAAAGACAAGAGGCTTCTGCCAAAAAAAATGTCTTAATGAAAACTATGGGGCAAGGGTGCAAACATTTTCTTTTACCTTTGATATTCATTCCAAGAGCCATACTCTCAAAACTGGGTGAGCCAAAATAAACACTAATGTGACTTAATCTGAACTAAATTGAATTAAATGCAGGCAGTGTGGTTGTTCTCTTGTGCTTCTGTTGCGATATAAATGATGATTCAGCAGCAATTTTTGGAGGAGTTGTATAGGCTACCTGCAAGATTTGTAAGGCTGTTCCCTGGTGCAGAGATGCAGGCTGTATACTTCTGTTCTTTGGATAAAACAGAAGTTTGAAACTGTTGATGCTTCTCATTGATAGAATATTTTAAATATGCAAAATACTTGAAATCCTGAGCATACAGTATGTCAGTGGAAGTGGGCAAGAGTATGTTGGTTTGCAAACTAGTCAGATCCTAGCTTGCATATAATAGCATGAACTTGCTTTGGATTAAATTGGGATTTGGCTACACTTGGGGCCTACTGGCCAAATGTGCTCAAATATTTATTTATTTATTTGATTTCTGTAGCCGCCCATCTCAGCAAGTGACTCTGGGCGGCTTACAACAATAAAACCATAAAACAATTAAAACAATTATAATTAAAACAGTTAAAATATAAAATAAATACAAAATAAATATACATGGCTGCCAAGCGAACAATGCATGAATGTTAATACAGCCAAGAGACGGGACCATCCACACGCTCGAGGCCCCAGGCCCGGACACAAAGCCAGGTCTTCACCACCTTATGAAAGGCCAGCAGGGTCGGGGACATCCTAATTTCTGGAGGGAGGATGTTCCAGAGGGCAGGCGCTATGGAGGAGAAGGCATGCCTTCTAGTTCCCACCAGCCAACACTCCCTGGCTGACAGGACCCGCAGCATACCCAATCTACTAGATTGAATTGGACGGGCAGAAACAACTGGGAGAAGGCGGTCCTTTCGGTAGCCCAGCCCCAAGCCATGAAGGGCTTTAAAGGTGACAACCAGCATCTTGAATTGCACCTGGAAGCACAATGGCAACCAATGCAGCTCATGTAGCAGTGGTGTTACATGTATTGTTACCACCATTTTCAGATAATTCTTTAAATGGCAAGGGTAAAATTAAGGCTGACAATCTTAGCCTACATCTTCTCTATCTTATTAAACAGCGATATGTAAAAGCCTTGATTGACTAAAGAAACTAAGAGAAAGGAAAAGGATGTAATACATCTGAATGAAGGTGGTCTGATCTTAGGGAGCAAAGTCAATGAATAGATGTGGGGAACTGAAGAGGTAGGTTTAATTGTGAATGAAGGGGCTAAAATGTACATCAGAAAGTATATGGGTCATCTGTAGATATGTATGAAAGTACAAATTAATAGGTTAGTAATAGTTGCAGGTTATACTCCAGTGAATGATGATAAATCTATTCATGGGTACATCTGGCAAAGGAATGAATATAACTCTAAAAGCATGATTGATCTGATTGTTTAAAATGGAAGATTAAGAGAATTAGTGAAGAATAGAAAGGTGATGAGAGGTCCTGAATGGGACAGACCATTTTTTGGTAGTGCCAGGATCTTGGGGAAAAGTAGACAGGAAAGAAGTGAAAGAAATTAAATTGTAATAGAACACATACAGGAAGAGAAAATACAAATTCTGTATGAAGTAGTGTTAGAAGATAACTTAGTTTCCCCACCAAATTAATGAAAAGGGGGTGTAAAGATACAGGATGTCTGCTGCTTGAAGCAAAGTGCAAAGAATTATGTTAAGAGTGTCACAGAGGTGTGTGGAGTTATGCTAATGGAAAATATTAAAAAAGGATGCTTAATGGATGAATTGAAAGAGGCTATGAAGAGAAAAATGCATATAAGAGAATGATTGAAGGGATGAGCAAACTGTTAAGGGAAAAGAAGATTCAAAAAAGATAATTCAGTTCCAGGAAAGACACAAACTTGAGAAAGCAACTCAGAATAATCCTGCCTTGTTTTTGTTCAGCATAAAATGTAGTAGAGAAAGACTCTGACAGGCATTCAGGATGCTGTTGTTATACCCTACTTCAATAAAGAGCATTCCTGGATTCCTTGGTGCTTCTGTTTCCTGACCTTATCTACCTTGAAAGATTCACAATAGTCCTGAAAGCCTCTCTCCTCTCCCATCAGAGAGGCACTGGATCTTGCCTTCTACACATAGGATATGACAACAGAACCTCAAGGAACCCCCCATTTTCAGAACAAGTACTGAGTGTCCTGTTCCAGGCTAAATGTGTATGCACACATGCAGCAGTAGTTTGCAGAGGCTTTACTTGTGAGTTTAAATAATATAGATCCTGGCAGGGCATGTGTGCAAGCACACAGGGGCTCCAGTAAAGTCTCAAATAAAGATGTAAGCTTGCCTGCATGAGTTCCAGTAGCCAGAGTCCAAAGCATTGGGTGAATGTATTATCAGGTCTCAGTCTGAGATCCAAGAGTCCAGTTGTGGGTTCTGGGCTAGTCCTGGTTCCAAGAGAAGCCATTTAGTGGCCTGCTAGAACCACTGAAATGGAGCAGAGCTTAACACAGCTGAGAAGCTATACACAGAAAAAAGAATATTATCTTAAAAATAGCTTTAATGAGCATGTCAGAGAAACACAAGTTATTGATCTTACAGACTCAGCTGTCCCAAGCATAAAGAATCACACACTTAGACAGAGTAGGTTAAGAAGTAAAAAGAATATCTTACTGACTTTATTCTTGGTTCGTTTACATCCATGTTCGGTGGAAAAGATGAAATCTTTGTTCTTCTTTTGTCTCTGAACACAATTCACCCTTAGCCCTACAGCTGCTAAGAGCTGCATGGAAGAAAGGGGCAGAATTCTTCATCAAGGCCTGAGCACATGGCCCTGATGAAAAGAGCAGCATCCATGCTACCTGTTCAGTCAGTGGAAGGAGGAGGAAGAAAGAGAGAGAGGAAGTGGGAGTGGCAACAAACAGCTTCTTCTAACAAGCATGGAGAGTTGCATCTTGGGAACAAACTCAATTTACATGCTAATTGAGGCATGCTGATTTGCTAACACTTCCAACACCAAGCAGCAGAGTTTCCTCAAGCAACAGATTCAGGATGCAAACACACAGAGTTCCAGCAAGAGGAGTGGTTGTTTCCAATGGAGAACCAATGGGCAGCAATGGTTCTTAAATGGAGCCCATATTAAGTGCAGGAAATAAAAGGTGGGAACACCCTTGCCATGTGAGGAGCAACACAGATCTCCTCTGTCCAGCTCTGCACTCAGCTGTACATGCTCTAGAGCTAGGAGGAGGTCCTGGATCCAGCCCCACATCTTCTTCTACCTCTACCTCTTGTTGACTTGATAGTTCCTCAGTCACATCAGCCTCAGGTGCCTGATTACTAGGCAACCCTTGAGCTGACATTCAACCATGACACCTTGAGCAGCTTCCTCTATTTCAGACTCTTGTGAGTCCTACCTAGCTATCACACTGAGGCATTATTGTAGCATCAACAGCAAGTAGATGCACTGGTAACAAACCTGCACAGTGCTATGATACAGTAGCACAGTGTTTGGGACAAGGCTTACCTCAGCTAGGAGAGACCCTACAAGTTACCCCAAAGCAACTGTCATTTTGATCTCTTGGAAACCTGCCAAAGAAGTTTGGAGAGGCACAGAATCAGTTCCTGACTTTCATGACCCAAAATTAATCATTCATTGCAGGCAGACCAGCAGAATTTCCAACTTATTGGGTCATCCTCAGCTTGTTGAAGGTAAGAGTAGCCTAATGGGCAGTTCCATTCACTGAGGGTAATGATGCCATCTTAGATAATGATCAGGATGTCATGCAAAGGTTTAGAGTTACTTTTGACAATTCACCCAGAAAAACAACCAGAATCCAGGAGATTCACAAGCTGAAGTAAGGAAGTTGCCAAGATCATAAGTACAAAAGCAAGCAGCTTTTCAAAACCTGAAACTCCATTTTTCTTCCCAAACTCTGCTCCACCATCTGGATCCCAACCACCATATTTTAGCACATTTGGCCAGTAGGCCCCAAGTGTAGCCAAATCCCAATTTAATCCAAAGCAAGTTCATGCTATTATATGCAAGCTAGGATCTCTAATCTAGTGACTAGTTTGCAAACCAACCTTTGTTGTGCAAACTGATGCCTCAAACTCTGCTGTGGGAGATGTTTTCCTTTTAGGAGATGGAGGGGAGGACGTCTTGCCTTGGGCCTTTTCCTTGAGACCCCTTTTGGATGAACAGAACTATTGTATCTTCAGTAAATAGTATTTGGCAGTAAAAGCAGCATTTCAACAATGGAAACATTTCATAGAAGGAACCCACCCAGCACAGGCATGGACAGATCACAAACATATGGAGCCCCTGCAGAAGGCTCCAACCCCAATCAAGCATCAGCTCAGGTGGGCATATTTTTTTCTCTCACTTTAACCTCTACATTCCATATGCTCCTAGCTTACAGAATAAGCTGTCTGAGGCTTGAATAGGATGTTCCCAGTCCGTCTTCTTCTACCACAATCTGGAAACTGGACATTAGGGGTGGGGAGGGAGGCAGTGGACTTGTTAGATCGGATTCACTTACAACAGCGTTCAATGTTATGAACCTGTTTGTTTCCCCACGTGGGATTTATACCATCTTCTACAGCCAACCAAACTTTGTGTCAAAACAACAGTAATGCAAACAGGTTTTCTATCCCTTCAGTAATGTCTGAGCGATGCTTTGAGGACACTGTAAGTCGCCAGTGTGGAAATGACTGACAACTGAGTCGGATGAGGACTCTGACAATTGAATAGGTGTATTACACTCCTAACATTGAAGAATTTGCAGAAGTCCAATATCTTAAGTGTAAGTATTGTTAAACTAAATATGAACTTGTGAGTTAAGGGAATGAAAGATGTTACACAAATAGCTTCACGGCGAGCTCTTATGTCCAAAAATGTTGTTTTAACATCTTGCCATGGGAAATGTTAGGCTGGAAGAGAATGTTATGATGAAAGACAATGGAAGGCAGATAAGAAGCCTGTGCAGACTTTTCCCACTTCCTCTTATTCTCACAATTCAAGAGATAGGTTCTTCTCATCTTGCAAAGTCAGGCACAGTCAACAATAACTCCCAGTTTCCATCCGACTGATCCTTGGAACGTTTTTCTGAATATCATCCCCTCTGGAGATCCATCCAACACTGCAGCAGTGTGTCATTTATTGTATGTAAGGTAGCTGATAAAGAAATGCCTTCTGGAACCCCAGAGGCCTCTTTGTAAAAGAGAGGAGCAGAGTAGATTGTTCAGTCTGCACTGGCAACTGACAATCATTCTGAATGGTCAACAAACTTGTAGTGCCAGTGGTTTTAAGCAAAAGACATGAATAAAAATGAAGGGGAGCAACAATAACATCAAAGTGAAAGCAACCAAGACCTGTTTTAACACTTTTCCATCAAAACAGTCCCTCAGTAATTGTGACTATTCAAGGTAGACAGCTGTTTCATGGAGGGAAAAGTGGGGAGAAATAGTAAAGTATGAAAATGGAATGAGAGCTGATCGGTAGGAGAGAAGGAATCACATACCTGCGGAGTTGGTGAGAACAGTTCATGTGGAGTTGATGGTAGGTTTTCCCAGTTTGATATCTTCCAGGACTGTCATTCTCAAAATTTTCTGATTTGTCATTCTGACTCATCTAGAATGTACTAGGTTGGGGAAAGCTGAAGAATCAGTCACAGATATTTATCCTTTGATGGTCTTCCATTTTAAGGTTGAAGGAAAAAAGAAAATTAAAGCATGTACAACTCAGAATACCAAGGAAAGAACCCCCAGTGATCAATAAATGGAGTTTGTGCCTTTTGTTTGTGACAGTCTTCAGCCAACTTACTCCCTGCCTCTAGAGAGCAACCGCTCTACAATGCTGCCAGCTCAAAACATTCTTCATAATATACTGACCAAAAAAATATTACATATGACACTAACAAAGTCCTGGCGTAGTTATGAAATAGTATCCATAATGCTCAAGTGAAGACTTTTTTTTTCATATCTGTCATGACCTAGGCCTTGGCAACAATCTCCAGATAGTTTTGACCATCTGGATACATGTGATGCCATTGCCAGCAATACTCTCAAGTAGCCAGAAAAGCCCTTTTTAAAAACATCTTTCCATTCTGGAGAATAATATAAAACTTCCAACAGGATTTGCTTAATGGCATTATTTTAGCCCATGATATTCAAGATGATACATTTATTAAGCAAATCAGCTCCTCACAAGACATTTCCTTGATATCTTTGATGACATAATATGGTAGAGTGAGAAATTAACTATCCTTGCATTTATGTGGTTTCAGAATATTATAAAGGCTATTCTGTTGGGCAATCACCTGTGACTATGTGCTGATGATAACAAAAAAGAAGAAAAAAGAAGAAAAATTAAAAATCTGTTTTAATTTGCTATAAATTAGCACCATTGTGAGATATCAAAGGAGATAAAGTGAATTGTTTGATATCCATGTCATAATTCAGATTCATTATAAAAGAGTCAAGTGTTGGTCCTTGGTCTAGTGTTTAAGGCACCAGGCTAGAAACCAGGAGACTGAGCGTTCTAGTCCTGCCTTAGGCATGAAAGCCGGCTGGGGGACCTTGGGCCAGTCACTCTCTCTCAGCCACACCAACCTCACAGGGCTGTTGTTGTGGAGAAAATAGGAGGAAGGAGTATTAGGTATGTTCGCCACCTTGAGTTATTTGTAAAAATAATAAAGGCAGGATAAAAAATTAAATAAAAATAAAAATAAATAAATATTAGTGTACAGTCCTGCCATACTCCTTGTATGCCATTTTGAAGTAAAAAATGGTTTGGCTAACAGGCAGCTTCTGTTATCAGGCTATTTTTGAAAGAAAGAGCAGTCTAGATTTTAAAAAGCAAAAATAGTTTTGAACACAGATCCTTATTTAACACCTTTTTTGTCTGCCATAACCCTACCCATAAGAACACTAAACTTGCTCAATGGAAGTTGAGTATTTCAAGAATGAAGCAGTCTGCATCAGACTTCCCTAACCTGTCCATTCTCCAGATACGTGGATTTCAATTCCCAGAATTCTTAGTGACAGTCACGGGGCTGGGGGATTCCGGGAGTTGATTCATATATCTGAAAGAGCCCTGCTTGGGGATGATTTGATAGCTACTGTGGTGTAGTGGTTATGTGCTGGACTGCATTATGTCAGTTTCTCTCATCACAGCATGGCTTCCCTAACTGAATTCAATGAAATATTCTAACTGGGGCTGTTTAGATACAGATCTGTTCTTTCCCAAATTGAAACAAAATTACAAGATTTGCACATTACAGAAAGCACTGTTTTCTTGCAGGAGAAGCATTTAGAGAAATTTCACTTTTTAAGAACAGCCTCTCACATTTACTACCCCACAGGTGTGTATGTATGCATGTACTGTGTATGTGTATGTATGTATATATGTATATATGAATGATTTGGTGTGATGCTTCTGCTTCCTATAGGAAATTCCTGTAACATAATTAAGGCAAAATCCACACACTTAGAAGTACTTGAAATACGTATACAGTTTTTTTTCAAGTTAAGCTTGTTGACAATAGAATAAATGAGCCAGATCTTCAGGAACCTAAAAACCAAGGTCCTCTCCCCAGACACATAAAGCCCCGTGGGGGGGAGGGGGAAGCATTCTTTTCCAAAAGCACATACTGTGATTTCCTCAAAAAGACCCCCATTCCCCCACTAAGGATCTAGCCCAACTTTTATATTATGTTTGGATTAATTCCATAGATCTTAAGCTCCCCGTGGGTTATCTTTCATTAAACATTATTAATAGTCTTTAACTTCCACTGGTGAGTTAACATCGCCAAGTTCCCCTTAAGGTCTCTCAATAAGCAATCTTAGGACTAATGCATGTTTTTTGCTCTGTCTGGGAGTTTTGCTGTGTGTGTGTGTGTGTGTGTGTGTTTTCTACTTTGTTTTCTGTCCTACAAACCTTCATGTTGATGTCAGCAAGCATGGAAAGATTACAACACACTTTGAATCCTAATTGCTGAGCAAGCATTTTTTCTACCTGCTGCTCTTTGTATTTCTGAAAAAAAAAAAAAAGTCCTGACAAGGACTTGTTACCATGGCTTCAAAAACAAAACCTCTATACTGGGAGTTAAGATTAAATTTCTAAGCATGCCTATGGTAGCTAAAACCTCCCTAATAGGTGTTATTAATATATTAGACTCTTTTGCATTTGTAGTTTTTAATCTGTTAAGAAACAAGATTGTTAGCCTTGCAAAGTAATCATATCTTGTTTGGCCAAATCTTGGTTTGTTTTCTCTCCTGTTTTCCTCTGCCTTTCTGAGGATTGGCTAGAGACTTAGACAAATACAGACGAAATGAAGGAATTCTCTCTTTCTGCTTGTGATGGCACGGAAGGTGCAGACCAATTTCTTCTAGACAGAGGTAAATGGTTTTGTCATCCTCATTTTCACTTTGCTGCTTCCAGACATCAGGCACATTGGAGTATTAATTTTGGATTTCTCTGTCCACATCTTGATCAAAATCCTAATAATAAAATCAATTCTGGATGGAACTCTAGATGTATAGGCACTCCCATAGGTAAACTTTTCAGGAATTGGCTAGGAAGTAAAATAGTTAATAAGCAGAATTAACGCCTTTCTATTTTATCCTGCTATCGCTATCATTTCCTCATTACCTATTCTTGCCTGCTGTCTCTTTGAACCTTTATTTAGGGCTATCAGAATTGGTCATGTTCTGGATGGATTTCCTGTTGACCTATTGAGAGGTTTGATGCATTAGGATATCTTTCTCTCTTTGCTCTTATGGCTGGTACAATATAATTACACAGGGGGAGATGCCCAGAGTCTTACTCAATAACACTGGTGCACCCATCTTAGCAAGGAATTGGCATGTTTGGCTGGATGCAATCTTAAGCACACTGACCAGGGAGCAAGCCCTTTAAATTCATTGAGACTTACTTTTCAGTAAACATATTAGATTATGGCTTTAGTCTGAGGCAGTCCTGTCTGTGATTTTTTCTTTTTTATAAGTCCCACTAAAACCATGAATAGGATGGAACTATTACTATTCAGCAAAAACATTTTATTACTACTCAGGTAATGAGTCAGTGCTCAGTTAAGTCCTGTGCCAATATATTGCTGATGTGTGGGGCTGATGAAGTTGATAAGCTGTCAGAAGGCTGAAAAGGGAAATGTGCCAGGTCCAACTCTATATAAGCCTGAGGCTTTTCCTGCCTCTAGCTGCCACAGAAGGTTTTGGGTAGTGCACTGACTCCCCAAGCACCCTTTTTCAGTCACAGGATGCAATCCCACAACCTCCTTGGAGCCAGAAAGTCAAATGGGCCCCTCCTAACCGCAGGCCATCCCGACAGCTAGGTTTCACAAAGGTGGTGAATGTGATGCTTGTGTAGATTTCCTGCAATGCCTTACAAGGACATGGAAATCCTCCATTAAATAGTGACATTTGATCATGAATGAAAAAATCAGGAGCCTGGTAGCACCTTTTCCAAGTAGCAAATTTCATTACAAGGCATAAGCTTTTGTGAGCTGCAGCTCATTTCATCAGTTGCACAGAGTGGCTTGACTGACCTAGGATTTAAATTGGGAGGAGGTGGCAAGGAAGGGAGGGAAAGACAGGTAGGTTGTGAAGATGCAGTTTACACAGGAGGGAAGCAAATTTGCTAGTCAAAAAAGGTGCTATCAGGCGCCACCTAGTTTTTTGCTGCCATAGACTAATGTGGCTCTCCTCCTACAATGTCTACTTGATCAGGAAGTGATATTGCTCTGCTTTTTTATCACATAGCTAGCATCCAGACTGGGTTTATAGGTGGAAAAAATTGTAAGGTTTTGTATCTATTTTATTGGAATTATATACAGGTAGTTCTCATTTAGTGACTGTCTTGTTTAGTGACTATTCGCAGTTACAAAGGTGATGAAAAAGTAACTTTACAACCAATCCTTGCTTTTATGACCTTCGCAGGTCTGTAAAACAAAGGAGAGTTGAAGTGTGATCATAAGCACAGTGATGGTTTTATTTAGTGAACACTTCACTAAACAACCGAGCTGCCAGTCCCAATTGTGGTCGCTAAATGAGGACTACCTGTATTGTTATAGTACACTGAAACTAATTGGCAGAGGGATTGTCCTGGATTTAGGAATGTCTGGGGAACCAAAGAGCAGGACCAGATGAGGATTTTAAAAATTTAGGATTTTTTAAAAAAATAATTAAGTTATATTAGCAAAGCAAACAAAAAGACAAACAAAAAATGCGAAGAATTAACATGTTAAATTGTTATAAATCATTGAAATGTATCATATATATTTAATAGCAATATATCAAAATACATATAAAGATTTGTCTATTCTTGTAAAATATTATTGTGTCAGCTTTTTTAATTAATGGAAAAAATAGCCTTTTCAAAAAGTTAAACATTTCTTAAATCTAATCCTTGATATCCTTGAGAGCCATTTGGTGTAGTGATTAAGGTGCTTGCCTAGAAACCAGGAGACTGTGAGTTATAGGCCTGCCTTCGGCATGAAAACTGGCTGGGAGATTTTGGGCCAGTCACTCTCTTTCTCAGCCCAACCAACCTCACAGGGTGGTTATTGTGGAGAAAATAGAGGCAGGAGTTTTAGGTATGTTCACTGCCTTGAGTTATATATAAAAAGGATGATAATAATAATAATAATAATAATAATAATAATAATAATAATAATAAGTATTGTAGTACTTTTCCAGTCTCTCAATACAATTTTCTTGGCTATTCCTCATACTAGTATATAACAAAAGTGTAATATAACCAAAGTCTCTCGAAAATAGTGAAACTCCACCTTTTTAGAATTCAAAATAGCATTCACATTTTTAACATGAAAACATTTGCCCATAAGTCTACTTATGTATGTTCAATATTATTCCTAAATGGAAGCATCAACAGACATGACCAAATCATGAGTCAACCTACCCTCAAATTTCTTAATCACTAACAAAAAAAATCTACAGTCTGTCTTTTCTGATGCATTCTTTGAGCTGCCCAATAAGCCTGGAATAAAATATTTTGATGAATATTAGCAGAATATTGGCTTGTGGCAGAAAATTCATGCCACAAGCTAAAATATAGAAGAAAATCTTAGTCTCTCTGGGACAAAGCTGTTGAGCCAGCACTCTGGCTTAGGCATAGTCCTGTCAGCATGTACATTTCCAGCCTCTTTTTCCAGTTAGCTTTATGTGAGCAGGCATACATCTGCAGAGGACTTTAATCCGAACCCTGTTTTCTCCATCATGCTGTGAAGGCAGAATAGGGGATGATGGGGAAACAGTTGTGTTGGATCTTCTTAACTGAAACTGAACTATACCTAACTAAGATGAAATGGCTTTAATATTTCACACTGGATTTTGTTGTTGTAGGAGATGAGGCTAATCTCTTAATAAGCACAGAATTCCATCTTAATACTCCTATGTACTTCTTAGATCTGCACCTTTACAGTTGCAAAATGATCCCAACGTGCCAACAACACACAATACTCCAGTTCATAGCTGTTGGTTCCAAGAAGACATGTGCTTCTCCAAAGCCTTGGGTGCAGCACCCAGAGACTTCCAAAAATTATTAACCAATTTGTAATATTTAATTTGACAAAGGACAGAAAACATTAAATAGCAAACCGGAGAGTCATCATATTAACTATATTTAATTTTATCCAATCTAAATTTAAATTAAATTATAGTTTTCATTCTTGCCCACCCACCAGTTTTTGAAGGATGGCTCCTTATATCTAGCCAACAGCCTGCCAAAAGTTGTTCATTCTTGCATTACATCAACATAACTGTGGAGCTTTGCTGTAACAGCCCTCAACACTGATATATCTTCAGGATCCACAAGCCCAGGGAGATTTAGTGGAGGTGAGATATGAAGTAAATGAAGGAAAGGATTGCACTGCAGAAGAATAATTGTCACATAATGAGTTATTTTGTGTTTCGCCACCCCTAATTTTTCTGACATATCCTGATCTACTTTCATTGGAAATAGCAGTGGGCAAACACACCCCTTTATGTATTTCTAAAAATGCAGATGGCATCAATCTACATATTTGTAGCAACAACCCATTAGTTCCTCTTGAAGTTTTGACATGATCACCATAAAATGGTTGGGAATATGTTCCATTTCTATGCTAACTCTTTGTAGATTCCCATCTGTGACTCTATGAATATTTGATGCCAGGGGCCATTCTACAAACCCACATTACTGATAACTTTTGCCCAGGAGCCAAAGCATGATGATCAGCCATCAGAGCAAGTTAAAAAGAACTCATTCATTAGTGAGATCAAAGGATGTGCTTGTGTAAGAACACACACAAACACCATTTTCATTAATTTTGTAGCTAGACAATTAACCAAGGCTCTAGGGTTAAGTTACTCACTTTCTTAAAAATGCTACAAAATATAACCCACAGTAGCTGAATGTTTCTCTCCTATAAATATAACTCTTCATTATCACCACCCTTCTTGCATTCCTATTCACTCCCCTTGTTTAGCTGTTTTAATATCCTTGAGTATTATCTGCTCCTGTTCTAATCATCTAGAATCTGTGCTAATGTTGTTTTACAAGTATAATGGGGGTTGCACAGAAGTTAGAGTCAGGTGAGCAACTTATCTAGATTAAACAAAGCAAATGGTGATGTAGAAAAACATAACATATTCAAATATTGTACAATGAGTAACATCACCTGCTGTGCTGTGTTCCACTGACTTTGATGGTGTGCTTATACTATGGACTGCCTTCAGTTATTCACAAATTGACAAGCATACAAATATGCAGATACATAGACAAATATATTTCTCAATTGTCAACATCCTGTCTTACCATACTATCACCAAGGAACAGAATAGAGCCATTCAAGTGAAATATTAGGCCATAGAGAGATGAATTTCAGTTCTAAAGGGCTATCAGTGAATGTTGAATGACAGAATAAATGGACTATAATCAGGAATAAATACTTCTGCAAAGGAAGTTTATTATATTATACAGTGTACGCAGCAAGACCAAACAAGTTTTTATTTGTCCCATTTCCATGGTCTCTCCAAGTATGTTTTTTTCTTTCTTTCTCTTGTATAGGATGGTCAGTTTGTGATAAGATTAAAAACCTGCCAACAACTCCAACACTGGGTTAATTGATTACTATTGTTAGTCAAGTCAATATACAGAACACAGGTCTTTATAGATTAAGTAGCAAGAATATCATCATCTTTATGCTATTGCTGAACAGTCTCTTTTCCTATAGCCTTGTGATAGCATTAAGTCCAGTAACAAGAATGGCAAAACTGTGAGCCTATACAGTTGTCCTACTGCATTCAATAGGCTTGATTTCCAAGTAACATAAGGATCGGACTGCAGTGTGTACATATGCATGTGTCTAACCAACTGCAAGCAGAGGACACTGAGTACGTGGATATTTTAGGGGAAACCAATGCTGTAAGAGAACTCAGTGAAGAGTTTCAGTAACCCTGATCAACAATCTTATTTCTATGCTAAAAAGCACTTGAGAGAATACAGTCCCTAATTAGAGTTTCCTTAATACAACAATCATTCTTTTTCTTTTTTAATCAATTGATTGGCACACCAACCTGGAAGAAAAGAAAGAATCAGAACTAAATTGCTCAAATCAGATTTTTTTCAGAAATATCTGTTGTAATTACTTATGAAAATTAAAATGAGTTATGGATCCACTTAAAACAAACTTTATGGCCCCGGTTAAGCAGTGGCAGCCATTTCGTGTTGTGACATTCTTTACAGAGAGACCAAGTACAGGAGAGAGGGGGAGGGAGAGAGAGAGACTTATAGCTCTTTGTGATTAACAAGTTCAGCTTGCTCAGTGCTAAATATCTTCTTAATGAAAGATGAGAGAGAACTTGTTGAATTATCTGTTATTTGGGTACTAGCCCAGAGGCAAATGCTATTCTTCTCAGGGACAGATGAGTCCCAGAAGACAAAACTGACTGAAATCTGGTCTTGTTATGACATCAGATTTGCAGTAAAATTGTCCTAAGCACAGATCTAGAGTTGAAGAGGCATGACTATCAGAACAAGTTTAACTATATGGATGCCTTTTTCAATGCAGTCTTCAAAGTGTTCTACTGGACAAGTCATAAAGAGAGAGAGAGATGAATTTATTATAGGATTTCCTACAGGGGTTGCATTATTATATTGATGAAAAATTCTGTCTTCATATACTAAAGCTGATGAAGGGGATCTCCTAGTGGCCAAAATGAAGAATGAAAATAAAAACTATAAATGAAAGAATATATAGAAATTATTTAAATGTAATGGAAGTTGTAATTCTTATTAATACTGGCTCTGAGATTGAATTCTTGTTAAACTAATTGGAATACCTCAGAGAATGCTATTATTATTTACTAGAACTTGCAGTATGTACATTTTAAGATTTACTCACAATTGGAAGATTGTTCTTTACCTACCAGCTGTTACAAGACCTCCAATATGCTAATGCGTTATACATGTGCAGCTCTGTTTTTCATCCTGGTCACCATTATTCTGACTCTTGGACCCAAGGTCCAGTTTATTCTCAAAAAAGCAGCAGAGCCAGGGAAGCTGCTAAGAATTGAAAGAATCGTTTCAAAGGGTCAGAGTTATGCGTGTTTATGTAATGAAATTATGGCCTTTACCTGAGTCATAGAGGAATGTATTCCTTGGAATTGTTGCTGGGAGAAATCTGGACCATTGATCAGGCTCGGCTGATCTAACTGAGATATAAAACCACTGGGAATCTTCTCACGGTGTGGTAGCATATTTTTAAAGAAATCTCCTTCATGTGCAAATAAATAAATACATACATACATAGTGAAAAGGAAGAAAGAGGGCTGGATCTGCGATACTTTTGGTGGGGAGGAAAAAACATGTTGAAAACAAGGAGAGAAGGTTTAATTAGGACTCCTGAAGACAAACAGTGGTATGCTTGTTTTGTTTATCTCAAGACTGTGATTACTGATGATTCTGTGCTATCAAGTTGGTGTTACTCCTAGCAACCATATAGATACTTCAGGATGATCTGCCCCCAACCTACAGACCTTCCAACAGTGCACCTATTGCCTCTGTACTTGAGTCCATCCGCCTTGCTGGTGGTCATCCTCTGTTTCCTTCCACCTCCCAGCATTATAGACTTCCTCTGGGAGCTACGTCTTTGCATAATGTGTCCAAAGTATTATAATCTGAGCCTGGCCATTTGTGCCTTAAGTGAGAACCCAGAATTGATTTGTTTGATGATCAACACTTTCATGACTGAAGAGTTTCAAAATTTCCAAATGCAAGAATACAAAAACTCTTAACTGGCAAGAGAAAACATACAGAAGCTGTTACTCCAGCCAAAGAGGGTGTTTCAAACCACTGACTGAAACAGTGTCCAAATATTTGCCCTTGCCATATGGCGAAACATGCACTTTCCTTTTTTTTTTGGCCTTTGAGTGAGTCTTGACTTCTGGCAAGTAGATGGATGAGCCCATATAGTTTTCTAAGCAACTTTTTCAGAAATGGTTTGCCATTACCTTCTTCCAGTGACTTTGTACCCCATCATTTTATGTTTAATGCATTGAAGACTGCTGTGAATTGTTTGGCAATACATAAGCATAATGAATAAATAAGTAGGGAGAAAGAAATACAAGGATAGATAATCAAGCTACTTATCATAAGGTGTCACAACAGAGACTGCAAATCTTTATTCTGGGGAGTATGGTAGACACAAAGGGACGGGGTGGCGCTGCAGGTTAAACCGCTGAGCTGCTGAGCTTGCCGATCGGAAGGTTGGCGGTTCAAATCTGTGGGATGGGGTGAGCTCCCGTTGCTAGTCCCAGCTCCTGCCAACCTAACAGTTCAAAAACATGCAAATGTGAGTAGATTAATAGGTACTGCTTCAGCGGGCAGGTAACAGCGTTCCGTGTAGTCATGACCATGGAAGTGTCTACGGACAAACACCGGCTCTTCAGCTTTGAAATGGAGATGAGCACCGCCCCCTAGAGTCGGACACGACTGGACTTAATGTCAAGGGAAACCTTTACCTTTACCTATGGTAGACACAAAATTAGTAAAGTCGCTTCTTACTATCCCCTCTACCTCCCTGGAGGTTTCTTAACAATGTAGCTTATTTTTATCTTTTTCATGGGCAGCTGGTACATTCTCAGATATAATACTGGGGTTCAGCCTTCCACCATTGTTATTTTCAAAGAATGCCTATGAAGTATTTATGGGTAAATAAATATATTTATGGGTAAATACCACTGTTCAATTTGCAGAATGCCAGTTTCCTGTGGTTGTTTTTGTTTGTTTGGTTGGTTGGGTTTTTTTGGAAAGAAAATTAAAATCAAGCAAGTTTCAAAGGAGGTGCCCATGAACTGCCTAGCTCTGGTTTACAGTATCTTGAAATGCACATTACACACATGAAAGTCTGATCTGCACCACCAGGTTGCTCCAGTTTGAGTATAACCCATTACCTATTTCCGGAGGGCAGGAATGCACATCATCCTCCACCTGCCCCTGGCCTACTAGAAAGTAAACTCTGCCATCTTTTCCTGCTATGTGTCAACATTTTTGAAGTTACCTCAACCAGTGAATGTCTGTTTTTTGTTTCATACTGGCCCTTTTCTGTGGATTTTATGCTGTTGTTCTTGTTTAGATTTTCGAATATAACACAAAGATGGGTTTCTCTTCTTTTTTTTTCCTTTTCACCAGATGAAATTGATGGAAGTTTTAAATGTGTGAACTGTTTTGGAAACAGCAATATTTTCTACCAAAGGATGCAGCAGTATGTGTTACTATGGCAGAGATTCTGTGATATCTTATAATATCTCATGCAGTATTGTTCATATAATAGTAGTGAATTTATTGGTAAACATTACTATTGATAAGTATAAAATATAAAATGTTTTTCTTTTCCTTCTTAGATTGTATTTTTAGTTTGCATTTCTATTTTTTTTAAGTTCCCTTTTTTTTAAGATAAAGGATTGTTTTGTTACAAAAATAAAGATAATTGTTAAAAAAAGAAAGTGACTAAAATTCAGCCGGTTTTTCCTACGGGAGGTAGTCAACAGAGGAGAGTGCATAGGAGACATCTATCAAGGGAAATCACGTCCTCAAACCCCGCCCATGGAATGGAAAGTGATTGGTACTTCCTTTCTTGGCATGGTGGGAGGGGTAAAGAAGCAGGGAGACCCACCAATCAGGTGAGAAAACCAAGCCACCCCACCCCCTTTCGGGAAGCGGCTGGAATCGGAAAATACATTTCTTAAGACCATCTAATTTCACCCGGTTCCTGCAAGCTGCTTAAGGCAGTAGGACGGAAAATCCGTGAGACACATTTACAGGTGTTAAAAATTAAATAATTCCCGGTCAACAGAGTTGAAGAAAAAGTGATTCCTACTATCTCCCAATCACCTTCCCAAAGGCTCTATTATATAAACCAGTGTTTCTCAACCTTGGCAACTTTAAGATGTGTGGACCTCAACTCCCAGTTGGGGAGTATGGCTGGCTGGTGAATTCTGGGAGTTGAAGTCCATACATCTTTAAGTTGCCAAGGTTGAAAAACCCTGGAATAAACTGTGAAGAGCAGAGGCTTGAAACTATGCGCTGAGTCCGTCCGAGACAAACACGCACTTAGATCAAAATTTCTCTCCTCACTCTGTCACCGTAGAAATGACTCCGCTATTGCTGATTGGATACCGCAGCTCAACTGTCTCTTCCCACATGCCTGTTAAATTGGTAGATGGTTTGATATTATGCTGACACAGCAGATGTCCTTTTAGTAAGGCGTAAAACTCGCCTTTTATCAAAAGTATAAAGATTAGTGGGATACCTAGGCTAGTTAAGTCGCTTTTTTCTTCTCCAAAGGCATAACAGAAATCCATGGCAAAGTCCGAGGTTATCCAGTTATTAAATAGCTGGGATTGGGCAAGACAGCAGCAGGAAAGGCTCCTCGTATCTGTAAACGTCATTAATGAGGTATTTTTAAAACATTGAAACGCGTAATGTATTTGTATATATGGTACTAATGCTCCGCCAATAAAAGACCGCTAGAAAGAGCTGCTCTGAAATTGCAATTTAAATAGCTTTAACAGTTGCAGAACCTCGAAGGCTATTTTTTATTAGACATTAAAACCAAGACTGTAGCAAAGAGGGGTGCTTTCCTGAATTTTTTTCTGTCCCCTGAATTTTCTCTTAAACTCCTTTACCTATAAAGGTCTGATTGAAACTTCTCATCTGCAGCAATGGAGTACACCACAAGCTGGCGTGTCGTCACTTAAGATTTGTAGGATGAATCTGATGGGCTGCATTGAAATTGGAATTAGCAGTACGGTAGCACGTTTAAAAATAAGTTATAATTGATTCACATAGAACAAGACCTCAAAGGCAGTAAATTGGGCTACAATATAATCTCGCAAAGGCGGGTACTCAGAGTTTACAATATATTTCTTTATTTTCTCTCTCTTTGTAATTACTACATTTTCTTCCAAGGCCAGTTCCGGGTTACAGGTCACGTGACGCACTCCCACCGGTCCACAAGAGGGCGCACTTAATGCGCTGCCTGACGGTCTAGGAACAAAAATGGCCAGTCATCGCGCGCTTTCCGCCTCTCATTCAAAATCGGCGGCGACAATCGCCAATCAGAGCTAAGCTGACCCCTTTCGTTCTATGATTGACGCCTCTAGCAGCCACTAGCGAACAGCTAGGCCTGGCGACCGTGGGCGTGTGCAGGGCCAGAGTCGGCTGGTGATGGCGGAACGAGGCGGAGGAGGAGGAGGAGGTGGTAGCGGTGGCGCTTGTCCTGGCGGTGCAGGCGGGGGCGAAGGGGACGCTGCTGCAGCGGAGCGGTACAACAATGAAATCAGGTAAGGGGAAATCTTCCGCTTGAATCGCCGCCCAGAACACTGGGAGGGGACAGCGGTCGCCGGCAGCACGAGGCCTTTATGAGCGCGCGAGAGCGCGCGCCTGCGCACATACGCGCCGAAACCTCGAGCGTTCTCCGGCTCCGCTGTTTCCTCAGTGGTTCATTCCCCCCCACAACCTCGCGCGAGGCGGAAGCGGCGGTTCAGCTGCCCCCACCCCCAGCCTCGCCTCAGTCTTCGCTTCAGCCCCGGTGAGATTTCCCGTTCGCTCTCCGGGCGGGACCGTCGTTCTTTTCCGTCGCGAAAGTGTGGCGTTGGGTGTGGGCTTTTCTGTTTCCAACGGCTGTCCGCGCCTGGTGTTTCCGTGGAGGAGAAACGCTGCGGGGACGGAGCGTTTCTCTCCTCAGGGCTGGATTCCCCTGGTGTCTGGGGAGGCTTTTGCGCTTCTCGCGCGGGGACCTAGTAAGCGAGTGGGGGCGGGGGAGCTCGCCGTCTCCGGTTGAACCCGGAGCCCTGGCACATGCTTTGCGGGCAGAAGAAGGGTGGTGGGTTCAGCACAGAAGTCTGAGGGAGGGCGGGAGACAAACTTTCCTGAAGTCTTGGAGCAGCGGACTGGATCCGGGATCTGTCAGCAGGAGGCAGCGGGACGTTGATATCGATACACGAAGGGTACATATGGCGAGGTGATCAGGGCTGTCTATACGTCGAACAGTTTCCCAGACTTGCTACTACGGTATTATTTCTCCACCCCGCCAATATAGCTAAAGCAGATTTTATCATTTATAAATGCATTACAAATACGGGTTTTTGTGGATGTTTATATTTTGCTTCCTGTGATGATCGCATGCTGGAAAGCTGTGTCTTCTCAACATGTGAGTGCAGAGCAAAATTGTGTCTGTGATCTACGTGTAGGGTAGGCTGATGAGGTAAATGTCAGGATTTTCCATTAGAAAATATTACTAAATATCCATATAGTAAATGGTTTTCAGAAGAGTTGAGAGTACAGTATGTTATGAAACTAACCATTAAGATGTTTGAGTGCAGTTATTGTTAGATTGTAATAAAGCCCTTTGCATTTTCAAGATGCAATTATCGTGTTCAGTATTCTTACCATGTAGGCCTATAATCATATTAGAGTAGTGTGGGCAGGAAAAAGGTTTACCTGGTTTAGGTATTTATGGTAAGAGACTTGTCCCTCCTCCAAATTATCACCCATAATTTTATTAAAACTATGGGAAAACCTTAACTCCTAGGATGTCTTTCCTATAATGCCACTAACTGATTCTGGTGCTTTTCTGGTCAGTATAGTATACAGTTCAACGAATCATGTGATTTACAACAGCCATTTTGGCTGGTATCCCAGATATCTTTGTAACTAACAAGTGAAAAGTTCCCTTTTTAAATAAATAATGTCCACAGTGGTTGAATCATGGAGGGCACTGAAAAAAGAGAACCATGATGGAAGAGTGAAAAAAGGGTGGAAATAACAAATGTAGCTGGAGTTTGTCCCTTTTGAGGTCACTCTAGCCACTCAAAATCTGTGTCTGGTGGCTGAAAGTCACTTGACTTCAGAATAACCCAGTCTTTTGAATCTGGATAACAAGGTAACTGTGGTTAAGATATGTTACCCAACAACAAATCTTAAGTAAAAAGTTTGCCCAGTGTTTTAGTTTAAAAACTTAATTCATATAATAACCTGGTTTAACATGTTATGTGAATGCAGTCTTAGGATTTATAGTAACAGACTGTAATTGTCCAGTTTTGAATATAGTATTTGGTATAAATAAAAGACAATGTTGTTATAAAATATTATAACTAGAAACAAAACTAGGCTATGTAGGCAAGCCGGATCTGGTAGACTAAGCCCACATATTGCTCATTATAACAATGGCTATAGCATCTTGCATAAGTATCCAGTAATTAAAAGATTTCAAACTAAGATACAGTTAGCTTACACTATTTCCCTTATGCCAGAATTTGGGCAGTGATTATATCCAATGAACACTGGAGATTTTGGTGGGTGGGGGGAATGGAGGAAGGTAAAAGTATTATATTCTTTGGGAATCAGGCTATCTTTTCTGAACCTGAAGTGGTTTTTCTAGATGCCTAGTATGAACTAAATTGTAAATATGCGTAGACTAGGAAATAATAAAAGACACATCTTCTGTTGAATCTCTATCCAGTTGTCCTTCCTGGGATTGATTTGGAGGATGTTGCAGAACACACTTGCTTCATTGGTCATCTCCTGTTGGTATAAAATAAAAGTCATAAAAGAATTTACTTTTGCAATCTGTACCTGTTTGACAAACTGGAAAAATCTGACTCTTAGTACAGGTTTTGGCTCAGGAATTAAACTGACCTTTTCAAAGAGTTCATTCCATTTAATGTTTGTCATTTAGTGACTGCAGATGCATATACTTTTTGGATGAGCTAATCCAGTTAGGTTTCGGGGTGATTGTATTTAATTTAAGCAAATTGCACTTATTTATAAGCAGATAATAAATAAAACTACTATTTCGTGAGGGCATCTAATGAGGCACATGTGGATGGTAGATAGAAGCTTTAGGCCAGCATTGCTGATATTTTAAAACATGCCAAACCGGATTTTGTACTATTTCCCATTTTCATTGACTTTCTCTAGCTATAGTTTATGGGGATTGCAGTTTAAATGGGTAAAGGCTATCACATTGCCTTCACCAATGTTAAAAGCATAACAAAATGTTTACATATGTTCATCTTTCATGCCTGACACAATATGCACATATATTGTAATATTTTTATGAAAAAAACAATTATCTGATAAGGTTCTTGACCATCTCAGATTAGATGGCAGTGTCACTTGTCAGATTATGAATTTACTATTAATAGTACCATTCTTAAGCACCTGAATATTGTGCAGCTTCCTAAATTAGAAGATATTGAATGTTGAATATTATATGTCTTTGTGGTTCACCACCTTATAACCTTTGTTTTTTTCAATTTTGAGTCATCATGCCAACATTGGTATTGCACTGGCACTAAATGGTGGGCAAAATTGTTTTCCTGAGAGCATCAGAAGAACGTTTGTTGGTTACAAAGGTGAACATTTTTTCTATATATACATTTACTAAGGTACCTTTGTAGAGGGCTGGGTGGCACAATGGGCTTAGTATTCTGCTCTGATTACAGGTGCGAATAGTGTAGATGTTCTCATCCAACCATGTTTTCCACATGTTAAGAGACTGTTGGGTGTCTTGGTATTATGAGAATTGATTTGGAAGTCTTATATATCTGTAGGAAGGTGTGAGATTGCATCTCATGTCTGAAGTACTTTGCCATTAGGAGGGAAACTTGCATAGTGTCTTTCATTCTAAGCAATTCCTATCTGTTTCATAGTACATTTAAATGGTGAAAACAGAACGTCCCAAAAAGTTTGGAGTCTCAGTATTATTCATGAGAACTTGTGTTTTGTTGCACTCATAACAGCAGTGCCTTTTGATGGTGAACAAGCTTGAGACCAAAACTTGTTCTTTTTGGTTTTGCTCACAGAATGGCTCAACAACAAGCACTGAGATTTCGTGGTCCAGCTCCTCCACCAAACACTGTTATGAGAGGCCCTCCACCTCTTATGCGTCCTCCACCACCTTTTGGTATGATGAGAGGCCCACCTCCACCACCTCGGCCTCCTTTTGGACGTCCTCCATTTGATCCAAATATGCCTCCAATGCCGCCACCTGGAGGAATTCCTCCTCCTATGGGACCTCCGCATCTACAGGTAGAATGTTTAAGGATTATATTGGATTATATTTAATGTGTGAAATACTGTTCTGTGTGCTGAAAAGTCATCATGCTCCATTTGTGATGAGAAGCTTTTTTGAACTGCAGACTTGGTTCTTATTGAGCTCTTCTTTTGTCCTGCTGTTCTTAATGTTTTTCATTAAACTGTGAGGATGTGTTACAAAATTTCAAGTTGGTCACTGTTGAAACAGGAGACAAGATGTTGGTTGTTTTTTTCCCCACTTTTTTCAATTGCTACCTGGCAAAGAAAATTATCATGACAGTGAAAGTAGTTTTTCCAGTGTAATGAACCAATTTATTTGTGTTTTTTTTAAATGTCCAGTCAGTAATAATAAATAACCTGAGGAAAACATTTGAAATAAGACGTGACCCTTCAGATGCTCATCTGGCGTGTATCATAGAGATTTTGTATACCATATAGATAAATTACATTTTGAAATATAACAGGTTCTAGAATTTGTTCAAGGTTTTGTTTGGCCTTTTAATTTGAAATTTGCCCAGTCTGCAGGACAGGTTTGTTGGATTCTCCCTTCTGCAGAGGCCCATTGGCATATAAAAAAGCCTTCTGCTTAGCTACCAAATTCTGGAATTCCCTCTGTTTAGAACTAGAATTGGGCTCCACTTTTTTAGAATATTTCTGAAGAGATATCAGTTGAACTTGACTTGAAGTGTTTCTAGTATTTATTTTAGTTTAGTATTTCAAATGATTCCATGTCTTAATTTTTTTCATTCGTTCACCTAACTTGCTGCATACTTTTGTTTGTTCCTTTTGTCTCTGGCAGTGGCATATAACTTTTTTGTTTATGTATCTCTGAATATTCAACTATTCTTTCCTATTTTCATGATTCCACTTTTAAATTCCTCCAACAGTTCCAGGTTTTTACTTTTTTTTTTTTTAGCTTGGCCCTCTTTGAGTTTTCTAGTTCTATTAGTCTGTCTATCAGTTTTCTAGTTCTATTAGTCTGTAATGGGCCCTGTGTGAAGTTTTTCTCATATCCCTTATTATCAGCTTTTATTTCTCACCTTTCTGCAGTAGAATTTTAATCCAGAGATCTTTAAGAGCTGTCATGGAGTGGTACGTTCCCCTTCACTGTAGGTATTGAGCTATCTGTCCAAACTGTTTTAGTGGATTCTCTACCAAGCAAGCTGTTGGATCCTCTGAGATTCCTCCCAGCTTTTTCTTTCTAATCCCTCAGATTACTGTTTTACTGCCAGTTTTTCACCTTGCCTTCTGGTTCTTTATATTTTAATCTATATATCAACTAGGTCTTTCATGCAGGAGTGTGCATTTAAGCAATAGTAAACTTTGTGTTAAAAACTGCTTTTAAGGACTGTCACCTTTTTTAATTTTCTAATTCTTTCTTATTGGCTTATCAACTGTTGGGTTTTAATGAAATTTACTTTTCCATACCTTCTAGAGGTATATGAGGCCCATTTTCCAGGCAAACTGGCCCTTCACTACTCTCACAATAGCTTAATTGTTGCCTGTTCCCTCTGAATTTTAACAATGTTTATTATTGTATGATATCAGTGAGCTTAGTCAGTGCCAGAGAACTGACTCACAAGGTAATTTTTGGGTAATTAACATGTGCATAGAGTAACTGGAATATTTGGAAATAATTATTTCCTGAGAAAAGTTTAATTACATCAAGATCTTATACAGTTATGGGATTTCTTCCACAGAGGGGCTTGCCAGACATCCAGATAAGTTTGATGTGTTGAAGACCTTATACATTTCCCAGACTTTTTAGTTCTATATTTTAGTAGAATGCCATTATTATTTTTTGCTGTTAGTGCTCTTCTAATTTTATTCATTTGTGCAATTTCTTTGTCACCTCAATCTTCACAGTCTCTGAATAGTTTACAAATATTCAAATACCAATAAAGTAAAATTACATTTTAAAATACTTGTAGTTCCCAGGGAGTTTAACCTGTCTCCTGGGGACATTAAGTCTGAGGTGGCTCAGGAGTTCATGGCCTCCATGGCAATTATGGACTTGTACCAAGTATTTGAGGGCCTGATAAATACCAGGGGTTGCACATTAGATCTGATTTTTGTTTTGTAACATGATCTAGTGTTGGAGAATATTGCCATCAGTCTGTTGCTGTGAGCAGATCACTCTCTGATTGCACTCTGACTTGCTGGTGTCACATGCACACACCTGCGAGGAGATAGGGTCTGTTTGATCAACCTGCCCCAGACAACAAATGGACCCTGTTGGGTTCCTGAGGGACTTTGGAATTTTTCCTGAGAATCTCATAGGCTGCTCAGCTGAGGCCTCAGTTGTGGCCTGGAATAGGTAGGTGACTGAGACCTTGGACTGGATTGCTCCTATGCAGTCTCTTTCTGTGTGCAGATCCAGAGGTGCACCTTTGTTTTCTGAGGAGCTCTGGGAGATGAAGCACCAGAAGAAATGCTTAGAGCACTCTTGGCAGAAGACAAAAAATGAATCCAAACACAAGTAACAACCCATATTTGGGCTTACGTTGTGACGATAAGGGCTGCAGATGCTGTTATTTCTTCACCCTTTTTGCAACTGCAGTAACCACTGTGCAGTCCTGTTTAGAGTGAGCCATTCCCTGTTGGGGAGGGATGGGTCCTAGGACTATCTACAGGGCCAGAGTAAGTAACATTCGTGCTGTCTGACCAATAAAGTTGCTCAGAGTTGGACTCTGACTAGGCAGGTCCAAGTGAGTTGGGCACAGTCTTACAATATCATCTGGACTGAGTTTCCTTCTGTGACTCCCAGTGAAGTGGACAAGGTATTCCAAATTAGGCTTCTCCACCTGATTGTTAGATCTAAGCTCCTCCTGGGATGTTAAGGTAGCCCCGGATGTGACCTATGAGTGAGTCCATGTGATGGTATCAGTCTCTGGGGGATGGGGTATTCCCCCCAGCCTTGAAGGAGGCAGTTGTCTCTCTCCTTTTCAGGAGGCCATTACTGGGCTCCATCATGCTGGAAGGCTATCATCCAGTTTTCATCCTTCCCTTTGTGGGAAGGATTGTTGAGAAGGTGGTCAGGCAGCACTTCCAGAGGGTCTTGGAGGAAGTGGTTTGTCTGGACATGTTTCAATCAGTTTTCATACCAGGGTACAGTACAGAGACTGGTCGTGCTTGTCAATGACCATTGGCAGAGCCAAGGTGGGGTTGGTGCATCCATCCTTGTGCTCCTTGATCGGCATTCTCAGTCCTCCTGTTTAATATCTACATGAACCGCTGGGTGCGGTCATCTGGCAGTTTGAGGGCTGGTGCTATCAGTATGGTGATGATACCCAATTGTACTTCTCAACCCCAGGCTGTGAAGGTGAAGCTATTAATTTACTAACCCAGTGTCTGGAAGCTATTCAGGTCTGGATGAGGAAGAACAGACTTCGGCTCAATCCTGAGGTCTGGGACATTTTCATCTTTGGTGTTGGATGGGCTTGCACTTCTCCATTTGAGACTATTATGCAACTTGGGCCTCCTTGACTTGCAGCTACTGCTTGAAGTGCAGGTGGCAGCTGTGGCCAGGAGGGCCTTTGCACAAATTCACCTTTGCACCAGTTGCACCATTTTCTCAACTGAGGTCCTTCAGACAATCACTCACACCCCAGTGACCTCACAGTTGGACTATTGCAGAGTGTCATATGTGGGGCTGCCCTTGAAGACCATCCGGAAGCTACAGCTGGTCAAAAATCCAGCAGTGCATGCAGTAATGGGCACTCCTCACTGTGCCCATGTGTCATTGCAGCTGCAGAAGCCGCATTAGTTACTAGTCAACTTTGGGGAGCAATTGAAGGTGCTAGTTATCATCTATAAAGCCCGGTTATTTGAGGGGCTGCTGGTCTAGAGTTGTTTTGCCTGCCTGTCCGGTATGGTCAGGAGGAGTGGATTGTCAACTTGTAGGACCAAGGAAGCATGCCTTCTCTGTTGCAGTGCCTTCTGTCTGGAACAGCATCTCCCCGGAGATATGTATGGCTCCCACTCTTTGAGCATTCCAGAAGTTTCTGAAGACCTGGTTCTGTTCCCAGGCCTGGCATTAGGCCTGCTATTTTTTTTTCCCTGAATGTTACTGTTGTGGTTTTATTCAGGTGGTCGTTTTACTTTAAATTGTTTATTTTTAATAATTTTAAGCCTCTCAGAGTTGGACAGCCTCAAAATCCAATAAGTACAAAATTATAATAGTTTATATCCAATAAAGAGAAAAATATAAAGACATGAATAAATATATATCTGCATATATATATATAGGTGCGTGGGCTGTACAGTCATTCTCCCGATTTTCAATTGTCGAAATGAAATTTTGGTTAGGGTTCACAGCCGTTATAGATTGATGCTTTACATTTATTTTATTTTCTGTTATGTTGATGAGTTTTGTGAACTATCAGATGATTTGTTAGATGGAAATAATTTCATGAATAAATGTACATGCCACTGATGTGCAATTGAGAGCTCTCTTAAGCTCAAGAAAATAATATATAATTGTAATATAATTTTTTAAAGTGGTCATTAATGAAGTTGTTGCTTCTACTTTTACATATACCAAGCTTGTAAATGTGTTTAAGATGTTGGTCTAAGAGCATGGAGACCCAGATTCTAGTCCACTGTCAGCCACGGAAGCTCACTAGGTGACTTTCAGCCAGTTGCCCAATCTATCTCACAGATTATTGTGGGGAAAAGTAGAAGGAGAGAGCTTCACATATGCTGTCTTGTGCAACTGAATGAAAGGATGGATATAAATCAAATAAAGTAGGAAGACTTATATGAAAAATTACTTCAGAACCTTGTACAAGCAGCCTCTTTTTGGTACTGTAGTCTTAAATATAGCAGTAAGGTGAGCCGTGCTTTTTTCAGCATGCAATTCCAAGTTATGAATAAATTTCTCTAACTGAATTGCTATGACTTTGCATATATTGCTAATATAACTGTGTTTTATTTGTTGTGCTTGTTTTGGAACTACATCAGGCAAGTTCTGTTTTCCTGTAATGGGAAATGCATTGTTCTGTTCTGTGCTACTTTTCCCTCTTCTGCGATGACCTTGTTTCTTTTACATGAACTACCATATTTAACATTTCTTTAGGGTTGAGGAGGTATTGTATTCTTCTTTATTATGAAGGTACTCGATTAAGAGTGTTTGATATATTACTATTATGTGTATTTGTAGAGACCGCCTTTCATGCCTCCTCCTATGCCACCCCCTCCTGGTATGATGTTTCCTCCAGGAATGCCACCAGTATCTACTCCTGGAACACCAGCCATGCCACCTAGTGAAGAGATATGGGTAGAAAACAAAACTCCAGATGGAAAGGTCAGATTTATACCTATTAACAATTATAACAGTAATTGTTATGACAGCAAATGTTTAATTCCAGTCAAAGAATTATGTTGAATTGTTTTATTTTCTGAAAGTTTGAGAACAGTGATAACTGAAAACAACTCTTTGTTGCTCAAAAAAGTTGGTGGTGTGGTAATCAGTTTTATTAAAAATGGCCAGTGGACTCACTTAACATGTTTTAAATCACATTTTAAATTCTCATGGGAAACAATGGAAAGAAAAGTTAAAACAGATTTTTTTTTGTGGGCTGCCTAAACTAACCACCAGAGTCTTTTTTAATTATGATGGTATACAAAATTTAGCTTGAGGCTAAGTTAAGTAATTATCATGACTAGATAGTATAGGGAGCCTCGGGTGGCCCAGAGTGGTAGGCGGCAGTATTGCAATCAAAACTCTCCCCACAACCCGAGTTCGATCCCAGAGGAAGCTGGATTCTCGCGTAGCCGGCTCAGGTCGACTCAGCTTTCCATCCTTCTGAGGTCAGTAAAATGAGTACCCAGCTTGCTGGGGAAGGCAATGGCAAACCACCCTGCTATAGTCTGCCAAGAAAATGTTGCAAAAGTGGCATCCCCCAAAAGGGTCAGACATGAATCGGTGCTTGCACAGGGGACCTTTCACCTTCACCAGATAGAATAGGATGAATTGAAAGTTATGTAGAGTAACATAAAAATATAATTTTCCTCTAGGTTTATTATTATAATGCACGGACACGTGAGTCAGCGTGGACTAAACCTGATGGAGTAAAAGTTATTCAACAGTCTGAATTGACCCCAATTTTAGCCGCCCAAGCTCAGGCGCAGGCCCAGGCTGTAGGTGCCTCGACACCTACTACTAGTAGTCCTGCATCAGCAGTATCTCCATCTACATCATCAAGTAGCTTGTCTTCTACAACATCTACTACTACAACAGCTACTTCGGTTTCGCAAACAGTTTCCAGTGAGTAAAATTTGCAGAATGAAAGAAAAGAGAGGGTTGGGAAGGCTTATAAACATTAGAAATTATTTATTATGTTATTTGTTGTATCAATGTAATTTTGTAGGTCTTCATGACCCTCATGTATATGCCTTAGATACGTATAGGATTATCGTTTATGCTGTTAATCAGTGCTTAAATGGAGCACTGTTTGAAGAACAAGCACATCTGCATGGATGATTTGTATTGTAAACAGCCTAGTTATTCTGAGGGGTACCTTTGTAAATGAGTCAGGTTATTTAAATTGTGCACCTGTCCTATGTGCATATTGTTGCATTTCCACAGTCTCTAGTGACATTTGTATCACAATCAAAATATCCCATTGTTTTAACAGGAAAAAAGCACTTTAAAAAAGGAAGGGGTAAATTTATTCAAGATTTTTCTCAACCTTGTTTGTCTCTTTTGATACAGATACTAAATCTGATAATACATGAGGAGTAGAATGCTCATATTCCTTTGAAATTCTGCCTCAAAGCTGAATTCTAGAACAAATTCCCTGTTTGCTTATTACAGCCAATGTCATCAGCAGGAAAATGAATGACAGTGATCTCTAGGGTTGCACTGTGCTTTGAATCTGATCTCCAGAAGCTACTTCAAAATTTGAACTTAGCACTGACCTTGTAAACACCTTGATGTGCTCCCAAGAAAAGCACAGCTGCTTTAAGGTGTTGAAGACAGTGCTACATTTGTACTTCTGTAGGCTCCAAAGCACTTTTTGAAACACTGTACCTTCCAGTTCCTTAACTGACTTGCTAATGGAATGTACACTTTTGCTCAAGAGATGAAAAACCCTGCATGCTTACTTGCTTGAAATGTCTTCATATTTCACAAAGAGATGTTTGACTTCTGTCAGCATTTGTTATTAAGGGATCAGCCAGTGACAGTCCTAATCTGTTAAACTATACATATGCATGCATATCCAGTAGGAAAGTGTAAGAGCAATCACAATGGTTAATAATATAAAACTTGTCATTATTACCTCTCCCAAAATAACCCTAGGCAATTGTTTCTAAAGCCCTGTTTTAGCTTACAAAATAGAGAACTAAAATCCTTTATTTTTCCATATGTTTAGCACCTATAGCTCTTCAAATGTATTTCTTTCTTCTTTCTCTTCCTTTTCCTTCTCCTGAGTTTGATGACTCTGCAGCACTCCAAACTCACGACAGTTCAAGGAAGAATGGTTTGAGCTTGTGAGAAGTGCTGAATGTTGTGGTATATTAACCATGTTCAGCTTATATTAGGAGTGTCTGATTGACCTTGTAGTATAAAGATGAATATATGGCAGTGATTCGTAAGAAGTTTAACATATAAATTTCTAGACCTGTAGATGTCTAAGTATATATTTTAATGTAAAGTGGTTAAATATAGTTTTGTGTCTTTGTATATGTGTGTGTGTGTGTGTGTATATATATATATATATATATATATACACACACACATCTCTCTCCAAAGTTCATTCCTACCCACCATCTGTGTAACAAGCATTTAAACCAAGGAGGAAACAGAAAAAAAATGTTAGGGTTCAGTTCATATAAGCTGCAAATACATAATTGGTGTACTTTTGTTTCCATCTGTCTTTTACTTGGCAATACAGACAATTTGTAGAAAGTAGCAACAATTGTTTATATTTGTGACTCGTGAAGCAATGAGAATGTTACTAATTAGACTCTTTTATAAAATTGTAGATTTATTTTTTTTTAAATGGCAAAAATGCGTATGATCTGTTATAAAATTAAACACTTCCAGTCTGGGGAGCATTGAATTTCTGAATTACTAAACATGTGTTTCCCCTTTTTATTCTTTTTGGATCTATATAAAAATATGTATGTATTGAGTAAATGACTTCTAAATTAATCCAAGTTGCTGCTTTTCCTGATTTCATTCAACATGACTTATGTTAGTTTCTTAAATGCAATTCAGAATCAAAATGTAGCATTGAGCTATCAAATGTAGTATTAACTTTTAGTGCCACCTGGAGGTGCTGTAGGATTCTAAAAAGTTTGTAATCCTTCAATTCAAGCTTGAAAGATTGGATGTTATAGTCCTGTAGTGCTTTCCTTTTGGTCTGAAATGTTTTGTTTTTGTATTTCATATGTTCAAATACTCTAAGGGAAATTATTACCTTGGTATACATTTATATTATTACATCCATTTTTTAACTGACTATATATTTACTGTTTAGTGAATCAACAAATATATTCTGCCATTGCTATGAAGTTTTGTTAGGTGAATTGTATAGAAAATGTGGAGGTGAAATGTTATAACTATTATTAGAAGAAAACTGAAAAAACTCAGAATCAGCTATTTCAGAAGTATACCTCAAATATGCTCTTGAGGTGAGTGTATGGATATGGGGTAACTTTTTAGAGCTACACAGAGTAATTAATTATTCTTTGAAGCACAAATGACTTTGAAAGGATAGAGCAACTTGAGGATGTTAGTTCTAACTCTTAAACCTGTTATGCAAGTTTTTACTGCAATGAAAAAAAGCATGTAAGTTCTTAAGCAGCCTCTTTGCAAATTGTTTATATATTTCTAAATATACCCAGCTTTGCAAGGAAGTCTTGGTGAACCCTATAAAATATACAATTTGTATTGTATGATTCAGGGTTTCAGATGTTTGTTTTCTTTATCAGCACCTACAACACAAGACCAGACCCCCAGCTCAGCTGTTTCAGTTGCCACACCTTCAGTCAGTGTTTCAACCTCTGCTCCTTCTGCTACACCTGTGCAGACTGTACCCCAGCCAGTCCCACAGACGCTGCCTCCTGCAGTTCCTCATGCAGTTCCTCAGCCAACAGCAGCAATACCTGCTTTTCCACCAGTAATGGTACCTCCATTTCGTGTCCCCCTTCCTGGCATGCCTATTCCACTTCCAGGTAAATTGGGAAACAATAACTGTCTTATTAGCCACATGTCCATGTTGTCAATTTGTTTGCACTCATGTGTCCACTGTGTATGCAATTTGCCTGAATCCTCTTCATTTAAAATTTATTGTTAAAATTTGGAATTTTTAGATAGGCTATTTAAAGCAAAAAAACCTAAACAGCACTCAGTATCTATTTTCATTAAAATGAAGCCACATTTTTTGCTTGAGCAGAATACATCTTGTGCTTTAACTTAAAGTGTCTTTATTTCAACTTGATATTTGGAAGAAATTCACCTTGTCTGTGATACTTAGGTTGCAATCCTTTAGAACTTAGCTTACAAATAAGCGGCCTTAAACTCGATAAAATATGCTTCTGGGTAGCCATGCGTAGGATTGTGCCATAAGAATGAGATATTTGATGTTACTCTCTTCGAAAATAAGTGTTATTGTGTATAGAAGAAAACTTGTATCTTGAACAAAACAGTGAATGTATTCAGAGGTTAACTATCTTTTAAGCTGGCTAATTACCTATAAAAGCTTATCAAAGGATTAATTGTCAGAAATGAGTTTAAGCTCAGTTGGTAATAGCAGTATTTATTATTTAGAGAATAGAAGAACCTTTGACCTCATATGTTACCTGATCATAATTTTCAACAGCCCCAGTTGTCATGACCGATAATGAAGGATGCTGAGAGTTGTAGTTCAGCATCCTCTCTCCTGATTTAAGGCCTTTATGCATACATGTACTTGATAGATACTAAATTATAGAATTATAGAATACTTTAGACATTAAGAGTTATTTACATACTGGTAACTGTCAGGTGAAATGTATGATTAAAAACTTGGACTACAATACCTGACAGCATGTGTGGTTGGCTCCCATTTTATTCTTTTTACTCCTTGTAAAGCTATTCCTGAAATATGATTTGGTCTGGAAGAAGGTTCACAATTATAGACAGATATTTAGAGAGACGCTATATGTACCAAAATCTATATTAGATCATTTGCATTTTCAATTATATATTGGCCATTTATTTAACATTTTTGTGTGACTTTCCTTTATTGCAAATCTCAGAATGATTTAAAATCAACAGTCAAAATATAAAATACAAACAGATTAAAATAGTATAAAATAACTTATTCAGTTAAAAACTGGGAAAACAGGGAAATTAAAAGCCATTCATAGAAGGCTTGGGAAAGTGACACACCTTCTATCTCAAATTATAACCAAAGGTTCCTAATGAATTTCAGGGAAGAGAGCATTTCAGAGTGGAATGTAATGTAATCTTAAATCACACTTGATTGTTCCATATTTCCATTTAAAATTACTAGAATGTATAGCTTACACTCTCAAAATGAAGTCGAGTGTCAGGGGGATGTGCTTAAAGAGAGATGTCCAGCTGATAACCATGTTAGTTGATTAAATCTTTTCTTAATAAACATATTTCTTTACTCAAGACCTTGTTTCTTCACTCCTTCCTTTGTCTGAATAACAGGCCAGAAATCTCAGGTTAACTAAGTGCATGCAAACCAATAGCTGTGGCTTCTGCCATTTGACAAGCCAAGAATTAAAAGTCCAGTTAAGTTATAAATTCATGTCCTGGATTTTTGGAAAGTATCAAGTGTGGTTTCCTTGTTTGGATCTAATGGAAAGACACTTGCTTTTCCTGGCTTACTCTTCCAAAGTAATAATCCAATCATAGAAATACATTTGAAAATGGATTCATTTTAACTATAGAATTGGATCTTTTATGAGAATGGTTGCTAACATTGCAACCATTCTCAGTTGTCTGGAAGTACTTTTTAGAAAAGATATATACAGTGTCAGTTTCATACTTTGATACTGTCAGTGTCATGCTGAGAGATAAGGCAACATCTCATGAAATGCTAGTTGTTTGTGCTCTGCGACTTGCCAAAATGTTTGGTTTTGTAGTGGAAACTCAGTGTTTTTATAACATGCAAAGTGAAATTCTACTCGCTATTTTGTAAAGTATCAGTATTCTCTAAAATATCACTGTGAATTATAGCTTGTTTTAGCAGTCTATTTTATTTTGTATATTAATATATTTAGATTTATTTCCTGCCTTTCCTCCAGGAGGTCAGGGCAGCTTAGAGAGAGATCCCATTTTATTTTATCCTTAAGCTTGAAACATTTCCAGAAAGGTCAGAATAGCAGTTTCACACGTGAAGCAAGATAGTTTTCAGTTGCATCTGTTGAAATAATTTAAAGCAAAAAAATTTGCACACCTTTACATGCTACCACGATACAGTTTTTCCCACCTGTGTATTACTTTGAGCTCTGTTTTTCTAACAAAAATTCCTGTCAGGTTGGAATACTATTTTACTGAGGGGAAAAAAAATACAGGACTGGAGCATTTTAGATTCTGAAAAATGTACTTTCACTTTGCCAATAAATAAATAAAGTGATTAGGAGAGAAGTCCAAGTTCATACATTTTGTAATCCTAAAAGCTTCTTTGTTGCCACAAGAACTAGAATCTTTATTATTTTTTTATCCAATAATTAAGGGAGATACATAATTGATCTGTTTAATAATTAAATAAAAAATAGTTTGCCTTCAAGTCAGTGTTGAATCCTGGCAACTGCCTGGAGTAGTCCCTGCAGTTTTCTTGGCAAGGTTTCTCTGTTTGCCATTGCCTGCTTCCTAGGGCTGAGAGAGAGGGACTGCCCCAAGGTCACCCAGCTGGTTTCATGCCTAAGGTAGGACAGAACTCATTCTCCTGGTTTCCTACACCTCTCCTAGTGTCTTAACCACTGCACCAACCTGGCTCTCTGTTGTATAATTACAACTGCAGATTTGAAAACCAGTCTCATACAGTTTATACTTGTATTTGTAAATATAATTACTCTTAGTTTGCCTATTTGTTGTAAAAGGTAGCTATAGATTTGTATGTCAAGGTTGGCGAACACTGTTTTCTTCACAAATTTTGTACAGGTTCAGTAATCTTCCATACATATTTAACTGTCAGCACAGTTGGGTGTAGGAGTAATTTCCAGTGCATAGAAAGGGGCTTCTTCTTAATAAAAATGTGTAGGAATGCAGCCCTGGGGTTGTTCAAACAACTTAGCTGGCATAAATTCAAAACGTTTATACTTTTGTTTCATGGAAAAGTAAAATTAGAAAAAATACTATCTGGAAGCAGTTAACAATACAAATGCTGTTGAATGATACTTTGACATTTTTGTATTGGATACTATTTTATTTTGGTATGTGTGCTTGAACTGAAAATTAATTTCATATTTGGTTACTAAATAATAGATGGGAGTGAAAATATTGGAAAAGCATTCAGAAAGTCTCAATTTTTTCATACTAAGTATTAGGAGACATCATAACTATACCTCTATTGCCGTTATCTTCTTTAAATAATCTCTTATGTGGAAACTCATTCCACGTACTATTTCCTCCCTGCTCTGTTCGTTACGGGATGCCTAATCTTACATGATCTGCCAATCAGTTTTTAAATATAAACAGTTGCCAACTTCGTTCCTTTCAACAAATATACTTAATCGGATCTTTTCGAAGTTATCTTTGCCACACAGTAATTAGCAGGGGAAAAAAAGCTCCCATGTTTTGGAGAGCTTATTTGAAATTTAGACGAGAATATTTGAGGTGAAAAAAAATTATGAGACAGAGCTAATATAGGCTGCTAATGAGCCATCAACTCAGCTTTTCTGTTTCTTTATTTTGCCCTGTTTATCTTACCACTTTTTATCTCAGTTTACTTCCTTACCTTCAATCTGGTCTTTTTTTCCCCTTCCAAACTGATACTTCCTTGACCTTCTAATTAAATGTTGGCTTCTCAACATCACTATTCTGTTCTAACCTTATTAAATATACAGCAGTCCTGTAAGCACTTGTAACTCAGCCCTATTGAACACAGTGGGACTTATTTCAAAGTAAACTTGCATACAATTGATTTGTATAAACTGTTCTTACTTAAGTACTAGATAAAATTATGTAAATAGAGCAGAATAAATATGATTTATTCTCATAGCATTGCTTTGTAAGGGGGTGAAGAAGCGTATCCTCAATGAATTTAAATCCCTGGGTCATTGTTAGATTATTTTTTTTTAGAAAGGACTGATGTCTTCTAAGTCCTCTTGCTCATAATAAAGCAAGATTACTGCAAAACCAGTAATTTTCTGGCATTACTTTAATAACATACTAGCACAAAACTGACTTTAAACCTACCTACTTATTTCTTGTTGCCGTTGGAAAAAATGGCATGCTAAATTTCTAGCAGAAAATTGATACTGCTCAGATTCCCAGTGGTAGCTGACATACAGTGGCAGCTTTCCAACATGCTTGCTTATCCATTTTACAGGTGTAGCAATGATGCAAATAGTCAGCTGCCCGTATGTAAAGACAGTCGCTACCACCAAGACCGGTAATTTTTTAAAAACATCTTAGTCTGTTTTGTCTGTAAGTTGGCATGGTAGTGAATGTTGTTGTTTTACCTTTTATTTGCTTTTCCCAAATAACTGGATTTCTATCTTTATTTTCAAAATATAAGTATAGATTTCACATGTAGCCAGCAAGAAACTTTCCCAATTAACTGAAATTATTAGTTTAATTAGTATGAATTTTCTGCAAGTTAAAATTACTCATGTGAATCTCTTCCATGTCCATGTTTTGTTTTTGTTTTTCTTTGTGGGGATACAGTGCTTGGTTTTCCCCCTCCTGCCATTTGTACAGTGACCAGACCTTGTTTGCATGTTAGTGTGTTTGTGTTTGTGTATATATGTTTAAGTCTGATGTTTAAACCAATATTATGAAGGTTGTTCTACAGACCTATATTTCATTCAAAAATAAGTGGCATTGTCACTCAAAACTAGATTTATGTGGCACTAAGCCTGTTCTTTTTGTTAACTTAAAAATAACACATTGATGCACTTAAAACAAAAATTCTTAACTGACAACACAATTATAGAGAAACTTGAACATTACTGATTTAATTAAACAATCATTATTTAACCCAACAGCTATTTTCTTTCTAAAATTGTAGTAAGTATTCTAAAACTCTTCTAAGTAAAGTTCTGGTCTAGAAATAAGATACTTTAACATTAACCTTCAACAAAAATATTTTTCCTGTTAAAAATTACTATAAAGAGGCAATCTGTCAAGATTGGAAAATTTCCAATATTCAGGTTGCAAAGACATAGAAAAATACTGATTCCTATAAATGGTTACTGCCATCAGTAGGAAATGGAACTCATAAGTTTCTCCTCTTTTTATAGTGCTTTCATATATAAAACTCCCTTGGTAGATCACATACTTTAACTAGACAAGAAAAAGCACTAAAAGTGATTATTTACTGATATTCACTCTGCAGTGGTTGGCTTTTTTAACTTTACTACTGTTATTGTTAAAAGTACTACTTTTCAAGAGCAGTACATTATTTATACTTGTTTAATGCTGAGAACTAATATGAACATTAGAAAACTTTATAACATAAATGGTACAACTTCACATGGTATGTCAAATGCTGATTACAGTTTGTGTTATAAGTAGGCAGTTGTGAAATCAAGGAATAATAATTAAATTACTAACACAGGGATGCTATTTAGAATAAATATGTCAACTATTATTAGTACCTTGGTTTTCAGATATATATTGATTTCAGGTTGATGGTTCTAATTCACAAAGTTACTTTTCATCAGTATTTGCCTTTTTATTGCTCCTTCTTATGTAGGTGTCTTGCCAGGAATGGCTCCTCCCATTGTACCTATGATCCATCCTCAGGTTGCTATTGCCGCCTCACCTGCTGCATTGGCTGGAGCAACAGCAGTCTCTGAATGGACAGAGTACAAAACAGCAGATGGAAAGACATACTACTATAATAATAGGACCCTAGAATCAACATGGGAAAAGCCTCAAGAACTGAAAGAGAAAGGTACAATGTTTAGTTTTGGACTGTGTATACAATGTAAGTTGATTTGGAAAATTAAGACAAATTGCAGTGAACCCTCAATTTAATGGACTAATGGGATGAATATGTATTAAAACCAATTGTCCATTATGGCGTATCTGATTTGTCAAGACCAAAAATGCACAGGTAAATTAGAAAACCTGCCTTATTGACAACCATTTGCTTGGGGAGTGGGGTTACTGGGTTACAGTTATGATGATATTGGATGAGTGAGAGGCTTGAAGACAATGTCCAATGAGCCTTGGAAGACTGTCTCCTCTGTTGAAGCACTCAAAGTTTCAGTAAGATTCAGTTTGTTAACAATTTATTTCTGTTTGCAAAATTGACAAAGCCATTTATCACTTGACTTTATAATTTATTTTCAATTGGTTGGTTCTTATATTAACTGAGTTCCTCTTAGTTCCACTTCACGTATATGAAATTTGCTGAATTTGAGTGTTTGAGCACTGCTTCGTTGCAGACAGTTTCCTGTGCTAGATTGCTATATTTTCTAGGCCTAATTTCAGATTTTTTACTGCTAGCATTTATCTCTCTCACTCATTCATCTACCTTTTGCTATATGAAAATTTGATGCGGTTGATTTCTTTGTACAATACTTATCACAAACACATGCAATAGACATTCCTGATTCTAAATTTTCAGTCAACTCTAATGTTTCTTTTAGACTCAGATTTTTCATCCCTCCTGCCCCCCTTCAAAGCCATGTTTGATTGTGTATTTGTTTTAGCTACAAACATTATAAGTCATGATAGTCAGTTCAGCTGGAACTCAAACGTGAGGTATGCTCAGAAGTATATCCACTTTTTAGGGGAAGCTACAGTGTCTAGACTGCTTTGGCCAGTGACATTCAGACAAATACTGTATAATATTCTGCTATTGCCTGAAATTCAGGTTTTGTCTGTTAAATCCAAATTCTACTGATTCAAACTTGGTAAAATCAAGAGTTTAGTATAGTTAGTTAATGTATTTGTACCATTCTGCAGCAATTCATATAAAACACAGCCAATAATATTGGTACCCTTCCACTTTTCCCCGAAGAATCCCAATTTGCCTTGAAATAAGTTGAAACTGGCACAAATTAATGGTACCAAACACAAGTCTACAGGAAAGCTACCCACACTAACCAAGTGCTCCATTACCAAAGTAACAACCCAACAAAGAGGAACTGTGTAAGAACATTATTCAGACGAGCACTAACGCACTACAGCAACCCAGAACATCAGAAAAAGGAAACAGATCACCTATACAGCATCTTCCAGCAAAATGGATACCTACTCAACTTTATCAAAAAGTGCCTCACCACTCAACCCACTACAACCCAACCAACAGAAGCTATGAAAAGGATAACACTGCCATACATCAGAAACATCTCAGAAACCACCAACAGACTGTTACAACCACACGGCATCACCGTAGCACATAAACCAACTAAAACTCTTCAGAATATCTTAAACAATCCAAAAGACCCAGTAGCCCAAGAAGAAAAAACAGGAGTCATCTACAACATTCAGTGTAAGGACTATAACAGCCACTATGTAGGACAGACAGGCAGAAGACTAGCAGAGCGCATCCACAAACACCAACTGGCAGTCAGAAGACACGGTGAAAGCTCCTTAATCTCACAACTCATGGGCAGACTCAACCATACTTTCAACTGGGAAACTGTGAACATCCTAGACCAAGCCAAACCCCAAAATGCCAGAGAATTCCTGGAAGCCTGGCACTCAGACAAAGCAGCCATCAACAGACACATAGAGGTAAACAATAGTTACATAACAGTCAAAAGAGACAATAAAAAAGCCAAAAGACCAGAACAATCAACATCCACATATGCAAAGATTAACACTAGGATTAACACCAGATGAACAATCAAACAGCAAAGTATACCCTAATCAAGGAACTATTAACTCAGTCAATCAACCAAGCAGCAAGCAACAGCCCAATCAAGGGACTCCCAAGGAGAGAACAACACCTCCACCAACACAAGCTGGACAATCCATGGTATATAAACAGAGAGCAAGGCCCACTCCTTTTTCTCACTGAAGATGTTGCCTAGTCTGGCAGTGAAACATCTGCAAGAAAACAATGAGGCTCAGAGAGCACCAAGGACTCCACAAATTAATGGCACCCACCATTCTTTATTCCATACTGATGTTGTGCATGTTCTGTTCTTCTAGGCTACCCCATTCATTAACTCATCTTTTAAAAAAAATATAATTCTTCAAAATTTTAACATGTTTTTTTAATGACATTAATTTTGAATTAATTCACTGGGTTGTAATGAATTTCTTCAACAATTGCTCTACTATGTACAGATGATAAATTGCCTATTGTGAATCCTGACTATCTAATTTGCATTTTGTTCTTCTCCTGCTTTGGACATTTTTAGTTATTTTGTATGGTTGATCTGAATTTTTGCTCTGAAGACTGGTTTTTAGGATTTTCTCATGTTCTCCAACACATTTTCAATCTTCTTTTATATTCCTCTTCTTTTTTTTAAAATAAATGTGTCTCACGGTTTCACTATTCTCTCTGTCTCTGATTTTCTTTTGCCTCTGAGTTATTGAGAACTGTAGATCTGTAGTGATTTCTTGGAATCTATTTCTTCAGTGCTTTGCTGTAAGGAAGCTTGCAATCTTTTATAATTTTTCATTCAGCAAAAACATCTGTTTTTAGAATCAGGTTTAAAAAGACCAAGATACCAGAGGTTTAATAGGTTAGGAGAACTTTCAGAGAGTAAGAGGAAACCCAGTTACATTCTATGTAGATTGAAAATGATGAAACCCAGCCACAAAACGCCCAGGGAAAAAAAGGCCACCAAAAAAAACAGCCATTACAGTACTTATAGCCTTCAGAACTGGAAAATAAGATTCTTCCAGGTACTTAGGATAGCTTCCTGCAATTCAGCCTCTGTCCTAAAGGATTCTTGCTCATTAAAAGCATAGTCTTCATTGCCCTTAACTTGTGGGTGAGAGGGTTTTATGAAAGCTGATTTTGATAATTTTTGCCCAGAAAATCAGTTTGAATTTATATTAGTGGAAAGTAAAAGATATACAGCAAGTGGAAAGTAAATAAAAAAATTATATATTTTTCTTAGAAAAAGTAGAAGAAAAGATAAAAGATAGCATTAAAGAACCTGCTGAGGATCCCTTGCCTATGGAAACAGAAGAGGAAGAACCCAAAATGGAACCCATCAAGGAACTTATAAAGGAGGTAAAAGATCTGATATACCTAAAGACTAATTTGATATTTGTTTGTTCTTTTAATAATAAAAAGTGAAATCAGGAGTAAGATAACCTAATGCCATCTTGAAATTACTTATTGAACTTACAGTATTTGCCATTTTCTGTAGATGGTGTCTAATTCTCTAACTGCATAGTTTGTTTTTATATTTTACAAAGTTTTTAGAAGTAGTGTTTAATATTATTGATTATATGAAGAAACAAACAGAAAAACTGTGTTAAGATTTATTCCAAAATACTGCAATTGCAGATATTGGAAATACATTTTAAAATAATTCAGTACCTTAAATACTGAAAACTTGACTATTATATTTTGAAATGTAAAAATAAAAATCAATTTGCAAGTATAGAAGTGACGAAAAGATTTAAATTTTATAAGATCTAGGTCTTTGATACATTTTATATTGCTGAGGTTTTAATAAATAGTGGGTTGGTTTAAGGGTTTGTATCTGTTATTAAGAAAAACCTTAAGCAGAAATCGGAAACCCTTGTGAATCATGTGAGAAGTCAACCTTTGCTGATTTTCCTCTTCAGTTCTTGGCACCATTTTCCGTTTGCTGCATTCTGAAAGATTCTTCAGCACTCTTCAGCAGAAGAGTGGTGAATTGGTGATGATTGCTCCCACTTCTGTTCCATCTGTGGAAATATGGCACTGGATATAGAAGAAATTGTACCATTAATGGAAGGAAGGCTTAGATCTAAGTCATCTATTTTCTAAAAATGTGTTTAATTTTTATTCAGCCTAAGCATAGTTTAACTAATCTAGTTTAGAAATAGTTGTAATGTTCATGAAAACATTTTTGTTCTTACTCAGATATCAAATCCAATCTTTTTTTATTTGTTTGTGTCTTCTTACACTAGATCTTGCACAAGTTATGGTACAGCTTATGTAACTACTAGCATGGGAGGGTGGAACTGAATCCTATCCAAGAGATGGATTCTGTGTACACACAAATGGGTAGGCTGATAATATTAAGTGTTAGGACTTTAGGTGTCTATTCCTAAAACAACAAACCTCCTATCTTCTGTGTGAGTGAAGGAAAGGCAGTCCTGAGTGCTACTTGCACTTTGAAGCTACCATCTCAACTTCTTGTTTCACTACAACCCCACCTTTCTCCAGTGGAAAAGGTTAAAAATATATTATGAAGATGCAGCACCTTGATACAATGTCTTTTGGTAGAGGTAACAAGGAGAGGACTTTTAGTTTTACAGACTACATGTTGAGGCTGTTGGGAGAGATGTTTCCCATCTCTATACTAGGAAAACAGTTATTCTCTGTTTGCTAGTACTGTATGAATACAACTGAATAGTCGGTCTTGAAGTCTAATCAATTTTAAAATATTTCTCATCAGGAGCCCAAAGAAGAAGAAATGACTGAAGAAGAAAAAGCTGCCCAGAAAGCAAAACCTGTTGCTACTACACCTATACCTGGTACTCCCTGGTATGTAGCCTTTGTTCTCAAGTCAATAGATTGGTGGTGTAGGAAGGCAGTGGCAAACCACTTTCATTTTGTTGGAAAGGAAATTACATGGTCACTTGCACAAAGTCTCCAGGAGTTGAACTCAACTTCAAGGAGACCTTACTTACTATTAGAAAAACGTATTTAAGATTACTGTTACTTGTACTCTGTATAGTCTATGAAAATGAAATTTCCTTGCTTGTTGATTTTAATATAAAACTAACTGTTAATATTTAAATCCTATAATTATATAATATACTATAATTGTAATTTTTTTCTAGGTGTGTGGTGTGGACAGGTGATGAACGGGTTTTCTTTTATAACCCTACCACGAGACTATCAATGTGGGATCGACCAGATGACTTAATAGGAAGAGCAGATGTGGATAAAATTATTCAGGAACCTCCCCATAAAAAAGGAATGGATGAAGGAAAAAAACAAAGTAAGACTAAAAGTCAACTATTTGTTCAATTTTAAGTATGCTTTCTGACAGGTTATTGTATAAGGAGCAGACATAGTTGGCTGACTAAAAGAGCTCTGGGCCAGTCCTAAAAATTGGCACTTAAGTTTAGAAGTGAATCCAGAAGTATTTCTAAAGACTAAACCTGATTCTTTAAGAGATGTGCAACCCTATCCAAAAGAATAGTGGATTAATGACTAAAGCTGATTAAGAAATAAAGGTGAACTGTAAATCATATAAATAACACCTGTCTTTCATGCTTGGGTAAGTTTCATTTTCTTTGCTCTTATCCATTGCATAATTGAAAAGACATTAATTCAGAACAACAAAATCTTCCTTAGATTGTGATGGAAAAAATAAATATTTGGGTATTATCTGCATATTGGCCATACTGAATTCCAAACCCCCTAAATAACTTTTTTTTAGCAATGGTAGAAATAAAAACATTGGACACCTTTGAGCCAAATGTTGGACAGTTGTCTGCCTGTAATACCACCTGTGCAGTGTATGTTGGCTCTCTTCTGGAAGTCAAACTGGCTCTTACATGTTTCACCCCTAATAAAATAGAAGTAGAAGTTGATTGCAAATAATGAGCTAGCATAAGATGTAGCTGCAAAAAGGAAAATGCAATTTTAGCCTTCATCCACAGAAGTATATTTCTAAATCACAGGAAATTCTGTTAAGGGACTGGGTATGTTTAGCCTTGAGAAAAGACTGAGAGAGGAAATGATGGCACTCTTCAAATATCTGAAAAGATGTTGCATAGAAGCATGTCAAGACCTGTAATTCCTGAATGTACACAAAATAATGGATTGTAGGAAGGCAGATTCTGACTCAATGTTATTTAAAAAATTCTTAATACTAAGAGCTGTTTGACAGTAGAATAATAAATCCAGAGGGGTCATCAATTTGAATTCATTAGATATGAGCAGACATATATCTACAGTAAGCAAGGGATTCATCTTATTGACCTAAAGGATCCCCTTCAACTCTGTGATTCTGTATTGGAATTAAACATTGATATTGGCTTGCCTATATATAAGATGTTTATATCTTATTAAATTGTTTCTCAAAACATTGGTAGTGATGGCTTACAGGGGAGGCATTTTTTTTCCCTGATGAAGGATGTTTCTTATATCTCTTGCCCTTCATTTAGAATTAGTGAGAATGAAAACAACCCGAGCGGCTGCAAAATATTCCACAATCTTTTCTTTAAAAGTTTTCAAATATTAATTAACCTGGCACTAATTAATCCTTGATTTCCTGAAATTCACGCCTTCTGCCGTATTCTCACTGTGGTTCTTTGGTAGCCTTAGTATCTTGTGAAATAGTTCTGTGTTGTTCAGTTGATAATTCAGTTCAAATGTAATATCAAACAGTAATTGGTCCTTTCATCAATTTGAATCTTTCTTGGAAAGAGTAATAGCTTCTGGCAGTTATGCTAGAGTTGCCCACTTTTTAAACATTAATTGGAGGTTTATGTTGTTGAAGAAATTTATTGAATTTTGAGATACTACAATGCCAGTATAGGATAGTATTTTGTCTTTTAATTATAATATGGGATATGAGCTTTAAAATTTTATGTGGACATCTGTCAGGCATAAGTAATAAATTTGAATGATGTTCTGGAGAATATTAATAGGACCTTCTTTTTCAGTAAAAGAAGAGCATGAAATGTTAGAAGAAACCAATGACGATGAGCCTGTTAAAGCAAAGAAGCGGAAGTAAGTTCTTGTATGAAAGGAAGGGTGCACATGATCAACTTATCTATGACCTTAAAGCTAAGTTAACTGTTTCTTATTTCTGAGTTCAGAATGAAGGAGTATTTGAGTATGAAGAATTGACGCTGAATTGTAGCATTGGTTCTAAATGACTTGTAATGAGTTAAAATGAATTTTCATTTTATAGGAAAGAAGATAACAAAGACATTGACTCAGAAAAGGAGGCTGCCATGGAGGCGGAAATTAAAGCTGCTCGAGAAAGAGCCATTGTCCCTCTCGAGGCTCGAATGAAACAGTTCAAGGACATGCTTCTGGAAAGAGGGGTCAGAAACAATTCTCGGATTAAATTTATGTGAATTTTTCAAAATATTTCATTGTTGATGAAATCACTGAGGACCCATTTCCTAAACTGATGAGGTGCATTTTAATACGTTAAATTGGCATATGCTTTAATGTAAAATAAAGTCAAAGGGTTGGCCTCCAATCTTCCCTTTTTAGGGATAGTTGTTGAGAAAGTGATTAGTTAGTACTAAAAGAAACAATCTGCATTCTTTTCGGTCAGGGTTTAGGCCTGAGTGTAAGATCAAAACTGCATTGGTCAATCTTGTATATGACTTTAGATGGGACCAGAATGGAGGAAGTGTGATTCTCCTGGTCCTGCTTGCCTTCTCAACAGTCTTCAGTACTATCAACCATGATATCCTCCTGAACTGACTGAGGATTGGGAGTTGCATATGCTATCCATTGGACAACAAGATATTTCACCATCCCATATGAAAATTGTATTTGTATATGTTTAAATACAGAAGTTGAGTCCATATCCCAGGTTCTATTAAAGTGTATATTTTATATGCAAGAACGATCAGAACTCATAACTCTAGTTATTGGAAATTTTAATCTCCCTCACAATAAGGAGGTCACTGCTTTCTTTTTAAGTGATCAATTTGTAGATATAACAGGGTGGTGGCAAAAAAAAATTCTATAGCTTTAGCTTATAGGAATCAACTGGTGCCTTCCTCACAGTTTTGACTTCTTTTTGCTTTTGTAAATTTACTGTATATATGTATTCTTAACTGTTATTTCAATGTTTGTTGGTTTGGTCTTGGGCTGTAAATTAATAAAATATGCCCTGTCCTCTGGAATGAGGTCCCCCCTGAGATTCAGATGGTCTCCACCCTATTGGTATTTTGAAGGCCCTGAAGATGTGGCTCTTTGCCCAGGCCTTTGACAAGGATGGTTGATGATCCTTTGCTTCCTTTCCCTTGTTCCTATCTGGGGTTGTTTTCTCTGCTATGTTGTTTCTTTGTTTTGTGTTTTTCTGTACTGTTACTTGTTTTTAAAAATTTTAACAATTTGTTAAAATTGTTTTTGTTATTGGAGCCTATAAAAACATGGCTCCTCAGAAAGGTGTTTGGGACAATATAATGGTGATACGTTATATTAATTGATTGAGTATAATTGTACTAATTTGAGTTTTGTTTTAGTCTTATATTAATATTACTCTACTAAGGTAATTGTTTAATATCTACCCCTACCATTGTCAAAAATACATTTAGCACTGCTTGATTAATCAATAGTATTTGCAGTTCAGGAGTAAATAAAAAAGTGCCTCCAAATAGGCTAAATTTCATTCTTAGAAGATCCTACTAAAAGCTGAATGCACTCTAATATTTGGCCTATCAACTTCTATTTTTGGTGCACTTTCTGTGAAATGTCAGAATCTAATTTATTAAGCTTTCAGAGTCTTTTCCCTTTTACATGCTACAGAGTTGATTATATGCAGAATCCTTCAATTTATGGGGTGGAAATGGAATTTCTGATCATTCAGCAGAGACCTATGAAAGCAAAGAAAGTCAGAATACAGAACTTCAAGGCTTTCTTTTGATATAGCAGTTTTTAAATGTCACACAGTAGTGGTTATTTTAATGAGTAATTAGATATGTGTTAGTTCTGTGTAATTATGTAGAAGTTTTCAGAGCCAATTAGTGTGGAAATTTGCCCCGCTGACTTCCTGCAGTTCATCATCTATTAGTGATGAAACTGCTATAAAGATTTCGCTTATAGCTTCTTTCTAATAGAAGTCCTGTAGATTTCAAGCAGAATTGCACAACTTGTATCTATTTGCCTGAATTTAATTGCCTGGGAAATCATTACTTTCCCCACTTTATTTCTTAAAGGTTTCTGCATTTTCTACATGGGAAAAAGAGCTACACAAAATTGTTTTTGATCCCCGGTACCTCCTCCTCAACCCCAAGGAAAGGAAACAGGTAAAAGAAAAGGTCTTTTAAATAAATTATGTATTATTATTCATATTATAAAATACAAAAACAGTGTAATTAAAGGTTGAAGTGTTTGAAAACATTTGAGGCTCTTTACAATGCAGTTTTTTATTCTTGAGTTGGACTTCTGTGATATCAATTCAGCAATATCTGGAAGGTTTTAAATGACAAAAGTTTAAATAATGTAGAGGAAGGAGGAAAGGTTGTAAAGTAAAAACAGCATTTTCTATTGAGAAATAGGAACTTTATCCTTAAACAAATTATATAGGTACAGCTTTAAGTAGTTACAAACCAGTAATACTTATCCCAGATAAATTGTATCAAACTAATACCTACAGAAATAAGCAACAAAACCAAATACACCTTGATTACAAAAGAAGTTGAGTACTTTATTTAGAGTGAATTAGATGTAAAACTTTCCAAAAGGGGATTAAAAGTTCTTAATAGAACCACCTCTGAACCAAGGTCATTTCATGTGTATCTTCCATGCCAAATCATATGACCCATCTTAGATGTAACTTCATTTTACCCAAACTATTCATTACAATTTTTAGATGATATCTCTTAGGGCTGTGCAAAGCAGTGAAAAGAGATGCTTCACAAGTGCATTAGCCCGAAAGAAGTGTCTCTCATTGAAGCGTCAAAGCCGCTGTGCCCTTTTCAAATAGTGAACAGCTGCTTTGAAGCTTTCTTCACATCTGGTGTGCATTCAGAACATCTTCCTTTCACTGACAGGCCCAGTGGAAGTGCTGTCTCTGCATGTGTATGCACACACAGATAATTGGAGACAGTATTTGAAGCAGTTGTGCAAGTTTGCTAAGGATGCCTAGTATTCATTTTGAATAAATGTATTCAGTTACAATTATTTTATTGCATTGCAGAAGAAATTGCTTCTGCCCAATTTTTAGAGATTGTCTCCTTCCATGTTGGTGTCCAGTTCTGCAGCCTACTCTGTTGGTCAGGGTCCCATGAACTCTCTGTAACATTTTCAGATGACTAGAGGAACTACCATAAGGTGGAGGGAAAGTTTGCTTCTACCAGCACCATTCCATGCATCTAACTTTGCAATCTGTTACCAGTTGAAGATTTCCCTGACACTTAAACTTACATGCATTCTTCTTATTGAAAGCAAACATCTGTTCAGAGTTCTAGTTGTTTAAGTCTGTTTCTTTCTGTAACTGTAGTTTGTCACATTAAAGAATTGCAATAAAACTGCTTTTTATAGAAAGGCTTGGTGTGAAAGTTCTTACTGAAAGATACTTATTTCAGTGACTTTGAGATTCATTGTATTAGTACCTATATATTCATTGGTATTTTGACACATCATCACAAATAGGTAATCCTAGCCTACTTTGCTCTCTTGCAATAATGCTCCAAATTATATTTGCTATTATGTAGGTATTTGATCAGTATGTGAAAACCAGGGCAGAAGAAGAACGTAAAGAAAAGAAAAATAAAATAATGCAGGCCAAAGAAGATTTCAAGAAAATGATGGAAGAAGCAAAGATTAATCCTAGGTAAGAATCTTTCCCCTCTCTCTCTCTCTTTTTGGCTTTAAAACCTTTTATCAGATACCCAGTTCTAGTGTTTGTTCTATCACAACATTGCTGCGTTTATTGAGGTTTTTTACTGTATTATATTCAGTTTTTTCCTTTAACCTGAACTCTAATACATGTTGGCTATTTCAGAAAATGAAGGAATCCTGTTTCATATGTTGAGGATGAATTTACTTACTCTAGTAAACCATGCTTGTAATATTTCCTAGTTTTGGCTAACCATTGACAACCCTAATATAGAAAATATACGATGTAATGGAGGACTTGCACTTTTTTTACAGTACTAACACTGAATGCCTTACAGGAACCACTTGTGATACCTAGCAGTATTTTAAAAAGCTATTTGACCTACTTCAACAAACTACATTCCTGGATCCTTTTGCCATCCCATTGTCAACAAAGGGAAAGCCATATGTGGACATTCAGCTACTTGGCTGTAGTCTTTTACTGTTAATGTCCAAATGGGTTTCTGCAGTTAAGTCATATTGTACACAGGATACCACTAATACATTGTTGGGCAGTGTGTAATTATTTCTTTTTTAGAGAATTGTTCAATTTTATTTTAGCTAAACTGGTTAGGATTTAGTTTGCATTAGCTCTTAATTGGGTTAGTTCTGTACTGTCTACTGGAAAAACAAGCTTATTTTCAGTTGTTGTGTTTATTTTGCTTGAATTGACTTGATATCCTCAAAGACCTATCTGATTAGGCTTGTGATCCTTAATACAGTTATTTAGGATTAGGCTCCACTGAACATAGATGAGCTGAATTTTGAATCAGTAAGCATATATTTGCATTGAAGTTCCAGAATACAATAAAGTAATCTAATATTTGGAATAGCTGTAATACTGAATTTGAATATAATTGTTTTAGTATTGTTGCCCTTTAAATTAGGAAAAAGGGCAACAATACTAAAACAATTATATTCAAATTGTTTTAGTATAAATGTATCAAATCTCAGTAATTCCGAATTGCCATTTGTATTTCAAAGGGTATAGAAATCATAAGGTTAGCTCTACTTTGTCCTTTTGTGAATAGAAAGGCTTCTTTCCTTGATGGAAGGGCCCAAATCAAGGGGAGGTTGCTGCTGGAAAGAGGAAAAATAAGGAAATGTCACGTTCTTCCAGTAGGAGAATCTCATTGGCAGGTAGTCTGAATAATTTCTGCACGTCTTGTCAGTTTAGCTTTTTTCCCCTCCCTTTTGTTCAAGGTAATTATAATTATATTATAATTAATATAATGATGATGCCCTTTTGGACATTTGCATTCATTGAAAGTCATCTCTGTACTTTCTGTGCTTACAAATTTATCCCCAGCCTTGTTTTTGCAGGTCACTTTCTTTAGCATAGGCTTAAGTTCACTTCTAAATAATAGAATAAGCTGCCAAATTCTTCTCTTGTTTTAATTTACCCTACAGCAACAGTAGGCGGGATTTTCCCAAGTCTAATTATTTCCATGCTGTGATGAAAACATTCATAGGATTATAATGTCTCACGTAATCTTGGGGTCAGATTAGCATCAGATCTTGGAAAAAGCACAATAATGGTTTTTTTTTTCAAGGTAAGTGGCAGTATTATATCTACTGCAGTATTATATCTACTGCACATCTGAAATTTGGAATCTGGCCCTGAAGGTGAGAGTATTTTGTAGTAAAACTACATGAAGAGAAGGTGTAAACCATGGCAGATACTGCTAGCCTTGATCTCATTAGTTCTAAACAAAAAATGGAAATTTTTTGCCACATTAATTTCATACCTGGTACAATTGGATGGCAAATGAGTAACTGTTAACTTTATAATTCATAACCTTGAATTATCAGGGCTGGTTGATAAAGAATTCACATTCAACAAGGATTGTGCTATTGCTAGCAATTTTATTCTAAATGTATACTCATCACAAATCAAAAATCTGTAAGGCCGCCCTTTTTTCATGAAAATAAATATTTTACTTCTTGGACATACATCTGGAGGGAAGATAATTATATAATAGTGTTTAGCACATACCTTGTAGCGGAATACAAAGATGTGTTTAGAATGCATTTTCCAGTTTAAAAAGCTCTGCCAAATCAGTACACTTACCATTTTTTACAGAACTACTTTTAGTGAATTTGCAGCCAAGCATGCTAAAGATTCACGTTTCAAAGCAATTGAAAAAATGAAAGACCGAGAGGCCTTGTTTAATGAATTTATCACAGCAGCAAGAAAGAAGGAAAAAGAAGATTCGAAGACCAGAGGAGAGAAGGTAAGATTTTCATATGAAGATCATAAAAGCAAGACGAATGAGAGGCAAAGGGACCTATGCTAGACGTCCAGGTCCCCATTGCATTCCCACTATTTTCCTCTGCCTTTTGGCATCATGATTTTGTATCTAAACTCAGAATGAATATAATTTTCTAGGAGTATGTAGTATTTTGCCTCCTTATCCCAGAATCAAGAACTTAGTTTTAAAATCTTTTAGTTGTGTGAATAACATTTTGAGACCTCCTTGTGGGCAGATTTTAAATGGCTTTCTGCCTAAATGCTAGTATTTTACTGTTGTTTTTTTTTAATCTTCCACTAAATATATTTTAGTTTGACTAGTTATCAGAATTAAAGGTCACCTATCAAAAATTAATGAATTCCAAATGTCATTTGTCTGCACTGTCAGTTCAAGAGACAAAGTGCATATCACTGGGGAAGGCAGATGCATGAATGTTTTCAATATTATTAACATTAAGATATCTAGAAGCTTTCTCTGGTACCCCAGCTAGCTGAGTGAATGAAGGAAAAACATATCTAAACCTAGCCTATAAATGAAATTAATAAGTTCTTGCTAATAAAAAGGAAGCATGTGATCTTTCATGCAAAAGCTGTCATTCATAAACATTTCATAAGTTAAAATGACAACATGCTCTGTTTTCAACTTTTTAAAAAATCAGATATTTTTCTTATAGATCTTAAATACTGTAAATTTCATAGTAGTTGGTAGTTCATTCTCTTTATTTGCTGCTATTACTGTAATTGTTATTCCTACTGTGCCTATTGTTCAGAAGTGCTCTATACATCGTACTGCAGTTCACCCCTATAAAGTGGATATGTAAGTACCGTTATTACCATATTGCAAATAAGGAACTCAGGGTAAGAATGACTAGCTTAAGGCTTCTTGGTTAGTTTATGGGAGATGTGAGATTCAAACTGGGAATATCCTGCTGCATTGCTGTCTTCGATCCCATACCCACATATCTAGGAGTAAGACCTGTTGAACTTAGTCAGGATTTATTTTAGTGTTGATATATATTATTATCAGTGTCCATCAACTGAAACAATGGATTCTCTTTCCTCTTGCACTCCCCTCACTCTGGGTCTGAAGAGTTGGGGTGCCCTCTCCTGTATGGAGGGAACACATGGAGAGCTACAGGTGGGTGGAAAGCAAGAAAACAGGAATGCCCAGTAATCATTCCCTTGAATAATGTTAGATATAGCAATTAGTCTTCATGCAACACCAAAATGAACAGCTGTCTAGAGGTGAATGTATGAAACCTGAAACTTCAACCTAAACTACCGTTCGTTTTATTCTGTAGTTATGGTTTAAAAATTATTGTTGCATCTTAGCCATAATCATCAATAAATTCTTTAATATTGCATGAACTACATCAGTAAGATTTTGTGTTAAATATTGCATTTATCTTTGTATTTGAAACTAATTATTTCTTTTCTCCCAAAACCTCTTGTAACCATTTTATGTATTCTGTTTTGTAACAAGTGGATAGATTTTACAGTTTTGTGCTGTGCGGCCTGTCAATCAGTTCAGTCTGACAGCTGTCAATCACTGACACGCAAAGTATTATGGGATTCCCTAGTGAGGAAAGAATTGGTATCTCTGTGTGGTGACTTTAGCCTCCCGCAGTTCCGGTACTTTACATTTTTTTCAGTTTTTTTCCTTGTGAAGTGATGAGAGTTGTACCCAGAATGTGTAAACTGCCAAAAAAAAAAAAAAAAAAAGAACAGTCGTCCTAAATACACACAGTATTTTCTGCCTTGCTTTTCTTATTTTACAAAGAATAGATAAATGTTAAAAAAAATGTGCCCCACAATGTTGTGAAGCTTTCTCAGCCAGTTTATCAGAAAAGGGGTTTCTTGCATGAATTCCCCATAAAGCCTTTAAAGTAAGGATTGAAAATAGCACACATTGATTAATTGCTTATTGGCATTTTCTAATTCTGTTTCTCTAATTCAGATTAAAGAAAATAATTAGAGATTAAAGAAAGAAAATAGTCTGTGTTTACTAGGCCTATGATGCAGTCAGATTTTTATGCTGAAATAGATTGAAGATGTTCCATTTAAATTTTCAGTTGCTTAACCATAGGTTTTGGATAAAATGAAAGAAGACCTGCAAACATTGCTTATTAGTGGGGAAGGGGGGGCAGCAATGAGATGTTCATCAGGTTCCCTAGAAGCATCTTTGCCTTTCCAACAAACATTAAGATTTAATGTGGAAAAAGCAAAGATTGCATCACCATCGTCATTATTATAACACACCCACACCATTATGCAACTCAAAAAGTGTCTGACTCTTATTTAAACTAAGGAATAACTCTAGAGCAGAGTTTCTCAACCTTGCTGGCTGGGAAATTCTGGAAGTTGAAGTCTACACGTCTTCAAATTGCCAAGGTTGAGAAACACTTCTCTAGAGGATTACCAGATTAGTCCCTGTCTAAACAATTCCATAGCCTGTCCTTTTGATTTGAAACGTTAAGCTTCTCTTTCCCGAGCAGGAGTGTGTGTAGTATCTATGTGTGATTTTCTATTTCTGCTTTGCTCTTCCTTGAATCTTAAAGTTGAAATGCTTTTAAATAACATCTCCTTCACAAAACTAAAAATCTTGTGTGCTCTTAAATTAAAACATTAGTTGTCAGAGTTGATTTCCTGTATTAGATGTAAGAGTACTGGAGCTGCTTTTAACCCTTTTACTCTCCCCCCCACCCCCCAACTTTGCAAAGATCATAAAAATAGCACTTGCTGTCTTTCAGGATAGGAGATGAGAGCATCTGGTTGCTATAGAAACAGGAATACATACTGTGTGGATGATGGACAAGGTTTACTTTATGGTTGTAATATCCCAAGTCTTTCTAAAATGATCTCCCAATTTTATTTTGACTTGACTAGTGACAAGTAAGCCCAAGAGCTTACATAAAAAGAAATAAGAGAAGTAGCATTTATTCATTAGTGTGCCAGTTCAATTATCCTTATTTTAAAGATAGGGACAGAACTGTAATTTTCTTCCATCTGGCTTAGAAAGCTTTGTAATTCAGTACTACTTGCCTATTATGTTTAAGTTCATCTTTGAAATAATAGATATTGTGTTGGATCCAGAGAGAGAAAAGTGGAACTTTGCTGATACGTTTTCCTGGTTTCTCCCTCCCACTATAGCACTATCTAAAAACTGATTCTGAGGATCAAGGGGTCCTTTCCAGTTCTGTGTGATAGACTCCCAATGTTACAGTAGGACAGTGAAATCAGGAACAGTAAATAAGGCTGCCTAACACAAATGAAAAAGCAAGACATCTCTGGACTCAAGCCAAGGGTTTTTTTTTTTAAATAAGGATGTTGCAAATCTTATTATTAAGATTATATGCTTCTGCAATTGGTGGATAATTTACCAAATTTCTGTATACAAGGCATTTATTTTCTACTTTAATTTGATTTTTACTGCAAAAAATTCACTGATGTACTTGTATGTCAAGATACTATGCCAAGAACCAAATGCCAATACTGAGGAATATCAACATAATACTATTAGTATTATGCCCTTTGTATATAGACATTATAATTGATAAAAGGAATCACAAATGCAAATTTTAATTGGCTGGTGAAGGTGCATCAAGCTATAATAATAAGCACACTTAAGTGCATAAGATTTGGTTTTCTTAATGTGCCTTGCACCTCTGGATGTACTGGACTACAATTTCAGCATTCCTAATCAGCGTGGTCATTGGTCATGCTGGTTGTGAATATTAGAAATTAAAACCCAGTAAATCTAGAGGGCACTACAATGAGGAAAGCTGTTACAACACATTAAAATTGAGTTTTCCATTGTCACCATTTCCCTGTATGATTTTGGATGTATGGGAGATTTAGAAATGTACAATCTGGTCTGTCTAATTTGTTGAATCTAGAGGCTAGGTAAGATCTTTTCTCTCTGGTACCAAAAAATGTGTGAATGTTCTGAAAGATGACCATTGCTAATTAACAAGATAAAATTACTGAGCTCACTAAAAGGCTCTGTCCCATGGATTATAGTTTTTATTATGTGTGAATATCATTTCTCACATGATAAGCTATTTGTGTGAAGCACTTCATGTGATTTAGCAATTGTACTGTATAAGTTGCAATGCACTAAAAAAGATTGCTTTGCTCTAATGTAGTTAAAATTCCTGCACCCATGACGCATTGATTCAGATAGTTTATAATATAAAGCTGAGTTATGTGGATGTATTACAAGTATACATTATGTATCTGTGTGCGTGTGTATATATAGATATATGTATATATGCTTACATACACACACACTCACAAACCAAGATTTTGCAAGCGCCTCTGTTGAAGAAATCTTTTTGAGTTCTCGGAGTGTGGGATAGAGAAGAAGGCCTATATTTGTTCACAAAATAATTGTTTTATGAAACATTTCAGTGTAGACTGATTTCTGCTATGTATCACTGATTTCTAGTTATGTACCAAATAAAAAGGTGTTGTCATAATTTACCTGTATTTTCTTTAAAAATTATGACAAGTCCATATTAAAGCAAATACATTAGTAATCTATCAGATTCTAATAGAATGGAAATATACCTAAGTTCTTTGTTTCTAATTTTAGCTTCAGTCAGATAACCATATATTGTCTTACTATCTTCAGTGAAATTTAGCTGTAACTTTGTATGGATTTTTAAAATCAATGTCCAGCTTCTATTATCCCTAATGTCCTTGAAAGATTAACTTACTAATTTTATTGCACATACAAAAACGTTTATGCTTTTCTCCTAAAGTAGAAGCTCAGTGAATGCAGTATTTAAAAATACAGTAATAAACCAAGGCTATAGCCCACCAAACATTGATTCTGTGAAATAATGATAACAGTACTGGAATCCAAAAGTACAGTTTGCACATGTATTTTAGATTCCAGGAATGCAGTACAGGTGTGGACAATCAAACAGCATTCCCTGTACTTCTTTAAAGAGGAAGAATGCACACATATACTTCTATATAATTGAAATATAATCTATATATTTTCATTACACAGTTTGTTTATATCAGCCTTCCCCAGCATAGGCACCTTCCAGATTAGTATGTTTTTTTTAAGAGTAATTTTATTAAAAATTGCAATTACCCAAATTAGTACAGTTACATTCCCACAATTCTCACCAGTGGCCATAAAATTGCAAGAGTTTAACTCCACCTATCTGAACAATTGCAGAAAGTTGCTATATGTATTCATTTTATCATGCACATTGTGGGCCTATTTCAGTAATTATATAAATTGGCCTATCTTCACAGCTTGGATTGTTTGTGCACTTTTTGTACCACTGCTAAAACAGAATAGTAGGGTATACCAGCATAGTATAAGCTTGTCAAGAAATCTACTAGTACTGAAGCAGCTCCCTGACATACATGTAAACATAGCCACTATTGCTCTTCCTTAAAACTATAATGACAGTACTCAGCTTCTGATTAAAGTAATTTTTTCATTGCGGTAAGTCTGTTGCTTTTTTTATTATTTTGGGAATATTTGGAAAGCAAAGTGACTTTATTTTCCTCCCCTTTTTCTTTTGTCTTTTGTTTAAAATCATAGATTAAAATGGACTTCTTTGAACTGTTATCTAATCACCACTTGGACAGTCAGTCTCGCTGGAGTAAAGTGAAGGACAAAGTAGAGACTGACCCTCGCTACAAAGCTGTGGATAGCTCTTCACAAAGGGAGGATCTTTTTAAACAGTATATTGAAAAAATAGCCAAAGTATGTGTGCCCGTGACAACACTGTTTCCTTTTTCTTAGTATTTCACTGTTGGATCAATTGGTATAGAATTTGAAGTACTATTTTCTGGAATGCTGTTTTTAAAATTCAATTTATTAGTGGTAAGCACTGTTTATATTCTCAGACTAGTGTTTTTATCTTATTTTTGCTAGAATAACAGTCTCAAATGAAAGAATGCATTCTGAAAGTGTAAAACAATAGTTAGAAATACTTCTGGGCATGTATAGAGGGAGATCTCTGCCCAAGTCTCATACAGTGAGCCAAGGATTTATTTATATACTAATGCTTTCTTTTAAAAAAGCCTTTGAGTTAAGCCCTGAAAATTGTATTTATAGTTCTGAACAGTCAGCTCAATGAATTCTGCAAGGTTATAGTAATTATAAAATATGTCAGTATACTTTCTGAAGCAATGCCAAAATAATTTAAACAGAAAAGATCCTTCTGTGATCCAGTGGTCCAGCAGCCAAAGACCTTCATCCCAAGCACTGCGCCTTGAATATTATCAGTTATGCAGCCTAGTACTTCCTCTGGAAACAGAGTTCTAGAGTTTGAGTCCTCCTGTTTAGAAAACCCTGCTTCTTCAGACTACTGCTTGCTTTTGATGCTAAGGTGCATCATTTGTTGATCTATGTGTTCTGTAGTTCTCCTTCTTTCAGATCATTTTGAACCTTGAAGTATAAGTAGTCAGCATGGTCAGTTGTGATTGAGAATGGTTTTTGGATATCTCCCAGTCTTCATACCATTTTTCATTTACTTCTTCTGATTTTTAGAAGTGGTGCTCTACATATGCCTGCTTCAGGAATATATGTATATGACAGAATTTTCTACCTACCTCAGCCTGAGCTACAATCTCAGTACTGTCTTACATGCGTTACACAATTTGTAATTATTTAGCTGCTTTGGTGGAATTAATGGAACCTAAGTCATGGATTAAGGATTCTCAGAATGTGTGATTATACCAGATGCAGTTTTTAACACATCTGTCTCAAAGTTCAGTAATAATTCTGTATCACAATAGCTCTTGAGCATTTCAGAGATGTTTGGTATAAAAAACTGTTTAATTTCAAAGTCCAGAGGACCTTTGAGAACTTGTAATGCAGTTCTTTGAGTCTCAGCTATAATTCGTCTTCTCTTTACATATACTGCAAATAAAATCAGCTATTGTAATTTTAGAGACAATATCTTTCATCCATTAAAACTTGTAAGTGGTATTTTTAGTTTATGTAGCTTTATAACTATGTAGAAGATTATGCATATTTTGATGTATTGTTATTAAATGATTAAATGAATATCTGATATATTTATATCACTTTAGTATGTTAATGTTAGGGTTTTTTCTGTTTATTTTATTTTATTTTTTGTTTTGTTATTACAGTTTCATAACTATTTGTATCTCACTGTTTTTCTTTTTCTTCATATTTGTATATTGTTTTTCTGGGGGGTTTTTTAGCCAGAAAATAAAATAACTATGTAAAAGGCCCAACTCAAATATTATCATATGTTCTCTCATTGTGGATCATGTTTTAAACATACTACTTTTATTCCTTGAATTCACTTTTGTTAGTACTTTTACCTGTTAGCCTAATATGAATGCAGTATGTGTGCTTTGGATTCCATTTCAGAATGTAGACTCTGAAAAAGAGAAAGAACTGGAAAGACAAGCACGAATTGAGGCAAGCTTGCGTGAACGAGAGAGAGAAGTTCAAAAAGCTCGTTCAGAGCAGACAAAAGAGATTGATAGAGAACGAGAACAGCACAAACGAGAAGAGGCTATCCAGAATTTCAAAGCTCTCTTATCTGATATGGTGAGGTTTTTCTGTCTTAAAATTGGTTATGTATTTCTAACTGAAAGAAATTTTTGAAGTGCTGGCAACACTGGTGTGAACATGAATTCCTAGATCGCATAGCTTGGGGGGCAATCTAGATTGGCTGTTGCTATAATGTATAGTATCTATGCTTTCGGTGTATGGTAACAAAAGAAAATATTTGTTTTCCTCTGCTAGGTGCGATCTTCAGATGTGTCATGGTCCGATACTAGGAGGACACTCCGAAAAGATCATCGTTGGGAATCTGGCTCCCTTCTGGAAAGAGAAGAGAAGGAAAAACTTTTTAATGAACATATTGAGGCACTTACAAAGAAGAAGAAAGAACATTTCCGGCAACTTCTAGATGAAACTTCATCGGTAAGGCTAATATGTTCTATATTTCCCCCTGGGCTTTAATGTCATAATTTTGTGGTTCCTTAGCTGTTTCTCAATTTATATTTATATCTTAATGAAATTATTCTTCAGAGAAATTAGTATCCTCCAATTCACCATTATTTTAGGATTCACAAAATCTGGAAACCATTGCTGATAGAGTAAAGCAGGCCCACTGTACTGTACTACTACTTCTAGAGCTAAACCATAGGAAAAAGGTAGTTAAGGGATTTGTGTAAACATTTTTTTGTTCCCTTTTAGTGTTTTAAGGGCTGGAGATCTCAGGAATGTATGAAACCATTCACTGGCAAGAGAGGGAGTAGATTTGATCCTATATGTATCGAGATACTTAAAACAACTTACCAATAGGTGCAGTGGCATATACTAATATAAATTGTACCAAGGTAAATGCCTCACATTTTATTTATTTTAAATACTGTTAATAAATTATCTCAGATTCTCATCCTTTATAAAGGCTTGGACAGTAAAATAGAATTCAACTCAAATATGCAACAAAATGTTATAACAATTACCTGAAGCATAGATTTGTGAGCTTCGGTAGTATGTATGAAACAGAACCATCTGTGCTTTTCCACCAGTAAAGGAATGAGGAGAGATAGAAAGGGAGTATTGGGCAATAAAACAGACAGCACATCCATGTGTGTGTAAAAGCCGTGCAATGGAATCCAGTCTCCACATGGCAGATAACAGAGTTTTTGCATCTTGGATTATTTAAATATTCTATTTTTGTGTCACCATAGTCAGGGCCCACTCAAGGAGGACAGCCTCTTAGTTACTAGGGATGTGCTGAGTTCAGACCCAAGTCTAAAAGGGCTTGGAAAGCACTGGAAAGCACCTGTTTGCAACTCTTTAATGCAGCCATGCCTTTTCCTGGGACTGTATGACAGGTTTGTGTTTGGGGGTGGGTGGGGATGCAGCTGCTTTAAATTGCGGATAATTGTTTCATTCATGTCTCTCTACACTCCAGATTTAGATACTGCATTTCATACATTAAGCCTGCAATATTTCTGTGTGTTTTTTCTTTAAAAGATTACCTTAACATCAACATGGAAAGAAGTAAAGAAGATAATTAAAGAAGATCCCAGGTGCATTAAATTCTCTTCCAGTGACAGGGTAAGAAACTTTGTACTGGTTTGCTTTGGCTTTTTGTCTTACATTTGAAAACTAAATGTAATAATCTCCTCTTTATTATATGTTCTCTCCTCAACAAAACATAACATCTGGCAGAAATTTCTAGTGATTATTTTTATTTCTTTAAATGCAGAAAAAGCAAAGGGAGTTTGAAGAATATATCAGAGATAAATATATTACAGCCAAAGCTGATTTCAGAACACTTTTGAAAGAGACCAAATTTATAACATACAGGTACGCTATAAGATACAGTACACAAATGTTTTTTATTCGTTTTTGCATCATTTTTATTTTAATGACTAATATGGTATTATATTAAGTTCATATTGTAGATTGGGAAACCGGAATTTTGGTTTACCCTCTTTTCCAAACTTTACAGATGTGCCAGATTATAAATTGGGTACCACTTTGGTAGTGTTCAAGATTAATATCTGTGGAAATCATGGACACGTTTTAGATTATCTGATATTATGAGGGCTCGATTGTTTTTTTCGTTATACAAAAATTGGGAATATATTTTCAGCATAATACGTTATTTTGCAATGAAAGAGGAAAACCAAGTACTTTAGATAGGACCACTGAATTAGATCTGGAAGAACTGCTTCCTGACGAGTGGTCCTGAAAGTGAAGAAAGGCCCCAAACCCAGAGTTTCTTCGATTATTGAAGTTCTTTCTTAAGCCTTCCTTAGGACACCGTGGTGTGGCACTATGGAGACTCCTCCTCAAGAGAAATTGTACGCCAGAATTAACAGGACAGCTTTATTTTCCCTTCCTCTCGCTTTCATTATGATCCAAATCTAAGAGATCAGCAGTCCTAAAAATAAACCTAATGCTGCCTAATTATGAATGAGATTAATTTGATCCTAAAGAGTGGCCTGTTTGCTTGCAGTTCACTATTTTTGTGTGATTTATTTTCTCTTTCAAATGGTTTGACTACCATAGGATATGGGAATACATTTTCTACAGGCGTTGTTTGGTTACAATCTGACAAATACTCATTTTTCTTATTTACATTTTTGCAGTTTAAATTAGTGCTGATTTTAAACATGCTGGCAGCCCTCAAAACTGAAGCCTAACCCTGTATATAGAGCACAGGCAATGATGGTGCAATTTTTTTTTTTTTTTACACTCCTACCCTCCTTAACGGGACGCGGTGGCGCTGCGGGTTAAACCGCTGAGCTGCCGGGCTTGCCAATCGGAAGGTCGGCAGTTCAAATCCGCGTGACGGGGTGAGCTCCCGTTGCTAGTCCCAGCTCCTGTCAACCTAGCAGTTCGAAAACATGCAAATGTGAGTAGATTAATAGGTACCGCTTCAGCGGGCAGGTAACGGCGTTCCCTGTAGTCATGCCGGCCACATGACCACGGAAGTGTCTACAGACAAACGCCGGCTCTTCAGCTTTGAAACGGAGATGAGCACCGCCCCCTAGAGTCGGACACAACTGGCCTTAATGTCAAGGGAAACCTTTACCTTCACCTACCCTCCTTAACACTTTGCCTCACTTCTAGCGTGAAGGGATAGCCTTTTAGGTGAGAGGATAGTCCAGGCGTCGTGTCTTTGTCAGCATTTGTCCTACCTGTGTGAGAATCCAGACAAATTTATTTTGGTGGGTGGAATTGTTGCTGTATGCCTGTCCATGAGTATTATTACCAAAATTCTAGCTCATCTATGTAGCATCCAGTCATCTGTTGATAATGATAACCTTTACACTTAATTGCAGATCCAAAAAGTTAATCCAGGAATCTGACCAACACCTGAAAGATATAGAAAAGATACTACAGAATGACAAACGTTATCTGGTACTAGACTGTGTGCCAGAGGAAAGACGAAAACTCATTGTATCCTATGTTGATGACTTAGATCGCAGAGGTCCCCCTCCACCCCCCACAGCTTCAGAGCCTACAAGGAGAACAACAAAATAATTATAAATATTCTTGAACAAAAGATTTATGTTAAATCAAGAAAATTGCATGAGCCATCTGTCAGGTCTAATCATATACATTACCATGAACCTCTTGCAGAACCATCCAGGAAGCAGCATTTGTGAACATTAAGCAGTCTCTGTACTTAGAGAATATTTGCATTATTTATGCTTTTTCTCTTCGTTGCATGACTGACAAATATTCTAACCATGCAGCTATTTCCAGTGAGTTTTCAATCCTAGAACAATACAGTATCTGTGTACAAGGCTTGGATGTTGGTAGCATTTGGAAGTGTTCTTCTCGACAGTGTTCCATGTCAAAGACGTGGGAAGATTGATATGTGACGTGAAGCTGAGAACTTCAGAAGTACCCCACATGTCCTAAGGGGAGAGCCAAGGTCATGCACTCTGCGGATTAATCTCTGGAGTGAGATAGAGCCCTTTTGTGAGCCTGAAAATACAGGGCCTAATATTCACGTGTGGCTTTTCCTGCGTAAATCAGGATTAACTCCATTAATGTCTGATCCAGCATGAGAGAAAAATAAACCTTGCAGTGACCAAATTAAATAAACACCATTTGATCTAGCTCACAAACCTGCCTTGATTTCCCCTCGCCCCCCCCCCCCATTAGGCACAATCAAGTGGCTTTGCCTGGTAGCTTGATAATGTTTTGCTCTGAAATGGAAGTGCACAGGGGGGAAAAAATTGCCAGGATAGCACGGTTGTACAAAAACACGTTTTATTTACCATTAAAATATCTCTTACCAGCTTTGGATTAGAATATGGATTTTCTTTCTGGATATTTCTTGTAAACTATGTTTCTGTTTTGAATGTTAAACTTGTGTTTCTATAGTTTAATTTTGAAATGTTGGGATTGTTCAGTTTATGTATTTGAACTACAATAAACCAACCCTTTTTATATATCCATTGTACATATTTAGTAATTGTGTGTTGCATTCTAAAGATATAATTATCATCTAATCACCTGAATTTCTATTTTAAAAAATGGAGGAAATCGATTATATTAGAAACTGCTGTGGATGTATCTGCTCATACTTGCTTTACGTATCGTAATCCTTACGTTAATACTAATAGTATAACTGTAAATTTTGTCTCTGAACACTTAAAACAGTTTATGGATGCTTGATACCTCTTTTTTATGTGCATACTGTATGTGTGCTGGATTGAGGATATATATATATATATATCCTCTTGATTTTGCTAGCCATCTTAATGACTTTCAGTACTAATTACCAATATCCTTCTCATCTTTCTAACCAGAATGGGCAAGAATATGCTTCTTGGTTTTTTAGTTCGTCCTGAATGGTAGTTTCAGAAAATAATTGCTGAGGACTTCATAGTATCTCCAATTTTAGCCTGTAGTATATCTTCAATAATTTTTGTCCCCCTTAGTGTTCCACATCAGTTCAAAAAAAAAAAAGGATGAAATTATCCAGATTTGGTAGTTGATGTCATCCATAAAATGGTGTCACTCTCATCTTTTTTTTTTTTTGCTCTCTCCATCCCATTTTAATGAGAGATTCTGAATTTGTATCTGAGATCAGTAATGAGTTGGATGTCTGTCAGTAGACTGAAATTCAGTCCCAACCATACAGAATTCTCTTACTGATTTGTACTGTTGAAGAGTCGTACTTGCTTTGAGTGGGGTTGTACCTTTCTTTAAAAGGAATCAGGTAAGCACTCAAGGGTCGCTTGTGGACAATCCCTGTACTCCAGGATATTTAGGCTGCACTTTAAGCTAGACTGTGTTTGCTCAGGTTAGGGTACTGGGTCCATTTCTGAAGATGTTATATCTAATTTGCATGATATGGGACTATATTTGAAAAGCATTTGAAACAAAACAACAGCTAAATTCCAACTGGGGCTCATTTCTTGAGTAGATTCTCTCCCCCTCCCTCTTCCTCTCATTACCAGCTTCACCAAATGTCCATTTCAGTGTTAGTTCAAAGTGCTGATTCTAAGTAACTTGGGGCCAGGGCAATGGAGAAAATACATGTAGTCCAAAATTGTAATTGAATTTTACCAATTTACATCTCCTGAATCTGAAATGAATCAGAATGCATTTATATGCTGAAATTCACAATTAAAACACCACATAATTTGCAATACATCAACAATTTCTAATTCTTAATGAGCCTTTAAACCTGGCAATAACAATATTGCTTTTCAATTATTGTATAATATATTACCTCAAATTGGGGGGGGGTGTAAAGGACTATGAATACTGTCCAGTTTTGATACTTCTCAATGCAAATTCGTGGTCTCAGAATTTTAAAAAAATCTACCATATATACATGTAGATAAGCCAGAAATTTTAGGTGCCAAATACACCTAAAAACTTGGGTTTGGCTTATCCCAATGCAAGGGTTGGCTTATCCACAGGTGGGCTTATACGTGAGTACATATGGTATGTGTAATTTTTTTTAAAAGGTTTCAGAAATCTAACCAGTCTGACTTAGATAATATCTTGTATGTTTAGCCCTAAGTTATTACACTTGCATTGGCTAACAGCATTCTAATATAAATGGTGGGGACATACTTATGCAATCCAATTAATGTTCATAGATTAAAATTAGATTTAAGATGTGACTGGATAATATTACCTCTAGAATAGAGAAGAAATGAAGACAGGAATTGTTATTGTGATTCCATGATATATATTTGCGCAGATAATGCATTTCAAAGTGTAGCAGAAGCATGTGGTGGCTATTCAGATTTAGCATCTTGGAATACAAAGGGTTGCACAAATAACCAACACAGACGAAATCAGAATATTAAAATACGAGCTTCAGGGTGGGAAAAAAAGTTCCATCCAAAATGAAATGAACGTGTGTGCACTCCTACCTGTGCCTCTGGGAGTTACCTGAACTGGCATACTGTTCCATCTAATTTACTGCTTGGCATAGCAGTATTTTTTTTTTTTTTTTACACAGAAGGCAAAAATGGCACATTCAAGAGCTGCCTCATTTGCAATGTCACAGAAGATGCCAGAGTGCAGTTTATTTCAGTGTTCCTCTGGTGTGATCTCTTACTGGGCACGTTCGTACAAAACCTTTTATCTTAAAAAAGGTTCAGTGGCAAATGCCCTGCTGCTAGTATCCTCATGCACACTCACAATGCAGCAATGCAGTCTAGTTAAATAGCTGGATAGAGCATAGGATAGATACTGTTTCTGGATACCACAGACAACTGTTTTTTCTCTTAATTTTTAGTACTGACAGAGACAAAAAGGACGGGATAATCAGGGTTTAGAAAATGGGCAAAGATAGCACCCTCCACACATTCAGCCTGCCCTTCATTTAACTATTTTCTAAATTATTAAACATGCAACTCGGCACTGTCATAATTCCTTGGGATGCTATAAAACAGTTTAGAAAAGAAAACTAGGTTAAGTTAATTTTGCAATATATATGTGACTCCACAATTGTAAATTGTATTATGTGTTGAATAGTGTGTGTTGCTGGACATCATAATAAGACAAATTATGTTCCATGTGAAGGCTTACTAAGTCACAGAAAAGGGCATATCACAGCTTGTCACATCTGACTAATAATTTGTATCATCATTTAACTTGTTTTAAAAGTTATAAAAACAGTAAGATGAAAATGCAAATGGTATACAATCAATACATTTTCTATACAGCAGTAACTGATACAGCTTGGGGGAAAAAGTCTAAATTGCATAATGTGAAATCCTTGTCTATTTGATACAACTAAACAGTTAACTAGTTAATAGAGTAACTTTACTGCCAGCTACAACCTTTATGTCACTAAGTGATCTTAATGCAGCACATAGGAATTGTCTTCCTATCTACCATGGAACACTAAAGTATAAATTTCAATTCAATTACTTAGGTATGACAATAGAAAAGCTACCAGTTGGAAAGCTGATCAGTTAATATAATAACTTGATCCACTTTTTCTTTGAATATATTTAATATACATTTGCTGTAGTAATAAGAAAATCTATAATGCCTACTCTTGTTACTGAAAATCAAATTTTACCTTTTCCTCTGCTATACTTTGTTTCAAGGCCTATCTTTTCAAAGTTTAAGCGTGTGTGTGTGTGTGTGTGTGTGTGTGTGTATCACAAATCCCTTCTGCTTTATAACTAGATCACATAGTATCAGCTCACTTGTAAGCAATGTTACTTTGCAAATTTAACCAATTTTTTAAAAAAATACTCTGCAACTTTAACATCCAGAAGTGCAAATATAAGTTTTAGATAATAAAATTTTAACAGCAGAATAATGAGAATGACTGCTGCATCTATGCATCACATTATATTTGAAGAAGTAACTCCCAAATGTTACTGAACTCATGCAAAGACAAAAACTAAGTAATGAATATATCTTACACGTGCCTCAAATGCCAGTTCAACATCACCCAGCTAAGTAATAAAAATCTAGTGTTGGAACCAGATTTAGTCATGTTAGGATGAGACTCATTAACATCAATAGATTTTTAAAGTTAGTCTTATCCAAGGGACATTCAGTGGATCTACCCTAAGCATGATTATGTCTGGATCCAACCTAGTAAAATTTGGTTTGTCTTTCCTGCTTTCTAATTGCACTTTTGTTGATCATAACCTGCTGTCTCTCGTCCTTCATGTTCCCAAGGAATAGGATCATTGTCTTGAGCATCAGGAATGGCTTCCCTGTCATGCCAGAATTGCTCAACGTCTGGCAAAATGGGCATCTCCTTTATTTCCAAGCCTTCTGAGGTAGCAGGGATAGAGGGGGGTTCTTTCTCTTGATTAGGACTCATTGCCTCTGGTGAAGGAGCATTGCTTGGGATTCCCTCCAAGTTATTGACTGCTGTTTCCTCCAGATCATCTGTAGTTGGTAGAGGCTTTTTCAGTGTAAACCATTTCCATAGACCTTTAAAACCTTCTCTGAATTCTTCAGACATAAGTACAAAGATAACAGGGTTTGCTGAAGAGATGGCAAACATCAAGACTTCAGTAGTGGCCATGAAACCTTGGGGGGGAGCAGGTCCATCCTTCTTCAGGTGCCAGAGCCAGAACCAAGATATCCAGTCAGGAAGCCACATCACAGCAGAAGCAATGGTAACGCTCAAAAGCATCATAGTCAAACACCTGGATCGAATCTGATTCCTTAGGTTTTGAGTCTTGGTCCCCCTCCTCTGGCATCTACCATATGCTCTCCAGAAATAAAAGAGAGCAAAGGTGAGGGGGGCGCAAAATACCAGCAAGGGATAAAATTTGACAAAGGCTGACATAAATTCATGAGCTTGGGCTGGAATAATCACAATGCACAAAGCTGAGCCTATCTCTGGCTCCCAGAGGCTGTTGAAGAACCACAAAGGTAGTGGGATTCCCAAGGCCACGAGCCAAATAACCATCAGCACTGCACAGATGGTGTGCCATTTAATATTCACTTGTTTTGCTGGATTGTTTGCATACATGAAGCATGTCTTGGCGACCACAGCAATAGTTAGACTCTTGACTGTCATGCAAGCATGTCGGAACCAGTCAGAGGTTTTGCAGAGAAACCAGCCCAAGTACCAGACTCCTTGAGAATAAGCAGCTGCCCTGAAGGGCACAACAAAAAGAATGAGGAGCAGATCTGCCAGGCTGAGGTTGAAGATCAACGAATGAATCACCGAAGGTTTCCCTTTCTTTGTATTGTACACTAAGATTCCAATTACACACACGTTCCCTGCAAAGCCAGCCAGGCAAATCACCCCCAAGAAAGCCGGGATCACTACCTTCCATTCCTTGGCATCCTGGGGTTCATAACCCCCTGCGTAATGGAGTAGTTCAGCCAGAGAGCTGTTCATGATGTTGAAAGCAGGTTTGCTCCGGTAAGCGCCTGTGGTTCTTGATGCACCCCTTCTTGTTTTGCTCTGCCCCCCTTTTTAAACTTCTGCAGCTAAGACGAATTGGTAACGCTGTATATAATACAGAACCTCTGTGAGATGCCTCGATCTGCTACATGTGGATCTCAACTGAGCTTCTCATTGCTATATAACTGCTACAAGCTTTGACTGACAGTCTCCCAGTGGGAGGGAGTGCCGAGCCAGCTGCTTATTAGTAAGTCTGACCACCAGTGCAGCACCCCTGTGGAGTAATTAAAACTATTCTTCCACAAATGATGTAAAATTCAGAATTGCAGTGCTTGATTTCCATTCTTAAAAAAAAAAAAAATCATTTGGAAATCTGTTCTAGACGTTCATTGCACCAAGCAACAAATTTCAGAGGATCTCTAATTTTGGCAATATTCTGAATTAGGGCAAGGTTAAAGCTAATCAACCCCCCACCCAAAGATAACATTTATTTAATTATTTCCTTCCTACTACTATTCTATACGTTTCTGTCTACCATAATAAAGATCAAACTAAAAAAAGTATAAATTGTCTGCCACTGTACTTGTACTTGATAATGCAACAATTTTAATAATCATATTAAACCCCAAACCATCCAAATAGACATTTATTATTTTTTATTGTACGTTAATAATAATCCAAATCGTTAAAGAAAAATGAAATCAGCCAAACCCTAAAAGCAGTCCAGGTAAATATTCTTAAACCCTTGTCCCACTTCAAAATAAACCAGAGCATTTACATATCCCCACAATGTGCACAGAGCTTTTTTCTTTAAAAAACTGAACAGCCCGACTGCCCCCCTCAAAAACTCTTCAGGAGACCTCCCATACATAATAACCCCTTCTTTTCCATGTTGTTCCACCAGAAGATTAATTTTACTTATGGCTTGCAACTCAGTCTCTCCCTTAAATTTCTCCAACTCGACTATCTGATCTTCCTCCAGCATTTCAACAGAAGCCCTGATCTCACTCTTAGAAGAGACATTTCTGTCACTGTTAAATTTGTCAGTTTCATCCACGACATCCCCAACCAGATGACACATTTTAGACCCCATATTTTCCACAATGTCCCAAATGCCTTGCATAAAAACTTGGCAGGAATCAGAATCTGTTTAAAATCCTGATGGAAGTCAGAGAAAGTCTGTTTAAAAGCCTCCACGTCTCATGCAGTAGGTTATAGGGCCCCCAAGGAGCTTAACCAGCAAAAGTCAAAGATATGAAAGGATTTCAGAGGGTGTTTACCCAAACGAAAGTGAGATATGCAGACAGTTCCCCAGGGTAAGCAGAAGCAGAAAACTGAAAGTTCAAAACAGCTGATTCATTGTGTAGGAAAATGCTAATATCTTCAAATTTAGTAGAAAAATAATAACAGGGAGACAATTCAATTAGGGGCATGGTTAAAGCAACTGTGCACAAATGCAAAACATATAGAGAAACAGCAAAGCTCCGTTTCAAATGCTACAAGTGCAAACCATTCAGTTTTGCCTTGGCATTTAGGATTTTATTGCACAAAATCCCTTTAACACAGATTTTTGTTCTGCATTTGATTCTGAGTATGTTTTGTTCCATCTGCGGTGGGCATTTGGTGTGTATATTTTAATTGCAGCTTTTGCTGCTGCACCTCAAAAATTTGTGTTCAGGGAGGGAAATGAACTGAAGAACAGGGATCATGTAACAGGATATAAAGTTATTTTGTTGTGCACAGAAACAGTCAGATGCTAGAGGAGGTTGGCTGAAATATTTTGAGATGTCTTATTTCTAGCTGGACTTCTTTTTGAGATTTTAAATAGTGTTAAGAAAGAAACATGCAGAAGTCTTGTAGACTAAGATATTTTAGTATTTTTACATTGCTTTACAAAAAGTGATGTTTGAAGATCTAAATAGTTATAAGAATGTTGTAACCAGGCCTGCAACTAGGGTGTGTCACCCGAGGCAAACATGGATTCCACGCCCATTTTGGCACCCCCCCAGCACTCATTTTGGTGCCCCCCCAGCGTGGCACCTGGGACACATGCCCCACTTGCCCCCCACCCCCCTAGTTGCAGCCTTGGTTGTAACATTGGTATCCCCATATTGCAAAAAAAAGCTAAGGGATTTACTTAAGTGAGTTCCATGTGATGAAATTTCAATGAGATTTCCTACTCTACACCTTGCTCTTTTTAGCTGTTCTGCTATTTCAGCATTCTGAGAGATGAAGAAGCCATCAAGGATCTGAACTTCAGCTCTGGAGCCCTTTGAAGACATTCATTTTCTATAGATTTGTGACTTCTTTGTTTGCTGGTTTCCATAACAAAACATTAACTTATAATGCTATTAGGTAAAAGCCCTGTTCAGGTATGCATCTCAAAAAGGGCAAAACTCCCTACGTGATCATCAGTGATCAGTTTTGTTCCCCATGATGTCATTTAAAGAGAGACATGAACCTATGGATGTCTATACTGAAACCTATACTTGAATGTATATTGGCTGTTCAAATTCTGTGCTATCGGCTTTTAGGAGTATGCAGAAACCAGTACCTATACACTTGGATGCATGAAGACTTCTCAGTAGACATCCACATGGTACACACATGGGTGCCTGCTCATAAACAATATTACAAACACAACAACATAGGGAGCAGGGCTTCCCCTGGCCATCTATGCATTCAGCTTTATCAGGTTTTGTAATGTTTGAATGTGGTTAGAATTAAGATAGAAAGGCGAGGGGTCTGAAGATCACAGAGCACTGCTTTCTCAAGATTTCATCTGTGTTCTGTGTTAGGAAACATTTCCAGAGCCTATAGGAGATTTACAACCATTCAAACGCCTTCCATTCAGTAGAAGTTCAGTTGTGATGGGTGCTAAGGGTGAAGTCTGATGGTAAGATATGCTAAGAGAAAGTTCGTGATAACTAAATGACTTGCAATGTTTAATAGGGTTTGATGGTAATTGTAAGTATGTTTAAAAGTTATAAAAGTAAGTACAGTATGACATGATGGAAGAAAGGAGGACAGAGGGATTTTTTTTTCTTTGCATTCAAATGCACCTCCGACTTCTATGAATAATGTTAGATGTGTACTTACTCCTCTCTCATCCCCACACACTTTTCTGTCGCTCACACACAGATTTACTTTCTCCTGACCCTCCCAGACACACAGATGGGATTTTGGCTCTTTTTACTAGGAGGAGGGTGCTATAAATTTGTTGACAAGAAGGTCTCGAGTTCCAGACAGCAAGGGAAAGGGAGGGCAAGAAAAATCTTTACTTGGTGGTCCATAAAATCAAAAACATTCTGTTTCTCTTGCTTTCTCTTTCCCACTGTTTGTTTGAAACGAAGTTATTCAAGAGAAATTAGAGTGATTAACATCACCAGGAAACAATGCTCGAGTCCACCCTCTCTCAGGTCTTCTGCAAACCATCTCCCACCTGGCATCCCTTATGTGGGACAAGCAGAAGCCCTTGTGGTACCGGCCTCAGTTCCTGTGGGCAGATCATTCCTTGGCACTGCCCTCCACATAGTCTCACCATATAATGACTCATAGAAGTCATACTTTATCACACTTCATAAAGCCACCAGTTGCCAGAGGACTCAGGGCATCATGCTCAAATAAAAACAACACATAACAATAACCACCACCATCCCCATTCCTCAAATACTTTTCAGGAAGCCAAGTACCTTATTCCTTCTGCTGCCTAAACCAAAAGAACCATGGAGGAAGGTTCCCAGTGACCACAGGAGAGAAGACACATTTGCAAAAGCTTAAAGCAGCCAATGAGAGCTAAGCAGATCCCAGCCCTTGGCCTCTTCAGAACCTGCCCTGTACAGGAAGATCACTGATCATTTGTGTGGCACAATTTGTGTTGCAAGAAGGGGGGAAACACCATCTTAAAACCGGACCCGCTAAAGGCCAAAATAGGTCACCTCCATGTAGGTCTGAGGATGAGCTGAAGCTGATTTTGTGAGGATATGCATCCTAAAAATCCAAATATTTGGGGATAGAGAGCGTGAGCCAGTGAAGTGTAGTGTTTAAGGTTCTGGATTAGGATGAGAAAACACAGATTCTAGTCTTCTCCTCAGCATGGAAACCAGTTGGGAGACTTTGGGCCAGTCACTGTCTCTCAGCCCTAGACTGGGAAGTTGAAAAGCATCTACCTACCAACCCACACTGAACCACTGTGGTAGATGCAGTCCATAACCTTCAGTGAAGAGGCCTTTATCCTGACGTAGATTGATTTTGGACTTATAAGTTATTTTACCCAACAGTATCCATAAAGGATTATCTTATTTCACTATAAATGTCTGTACCAAAGCTATGACTATAATTCATTCATAAATCACAAGGAACATCAGGTCTTCGATCTACTGAGTAATTAGGCCATAAATTTATCTTTTCAATGTTGAAGGACTAGTTTCTTAGCAATAAGAAGGACACAAAAATATCACTTTTGTGTCCCAGCATCAATTTCCAAGTAATAGGCATGTAATTCAAAAGACTATAGAAGCCATAAATATTACATTTTGTCTCAAAGTCAAAAAATACAGTATATGTAATTTATTATCCTAGAATATAATTCTTTTAGGACATGGCATATGTTTTAATGAAGCTCTATTCTCACTGTATCTTCACCAATGCAGTATTTACTCATTCCTTTTCTATATAAACACAAAGGAGTCCAATAAGTCTGAAATATTAGTTTTGTTGAGTAAGCTGTAATAAGAAAATCTACCAAAACTTTATATACTGAAGTTAAAACAGATTCTCGGTGTTGTCAGGGCCAGCCCAGGAACGACAAGTCAGTGTATTCCAAACTCCAGTTCTTTATTTGGTCTCACCATACAGACAGAATCTTGCCAGACTAAAGCTACTCTAACTAACCTAGGGGAAAATAACCAGGGAGAATCTAGGGTGGGGCCACCTGGAACTTCTTCACTTTCCCACCAACGCTGTCCGGACTGTGAGTCCTCTTATCTCCTTGGAATGTGCTCCCTCCTTCCTGAGAATCTGTGGCAGTGCTGAAAACTACCACAGTGTTTAGACAAATTGAGGATCTCCAGTTTCCAGACTTTAAAATGTGCATATCAAATTTATTTATTGATAACAGGTATTTATAAAGATTAATTGTAAGAGTTTTTCATTGTTGTTTTATGATCTATGTGATTGTAATGTTTTTTGCTTTTTGTGATCACTTCTAATAAAATAGGTGTCTCTGATGCTGAAAATGCCTCTGATCTAAATTAAGGTGTCAATAAATGCTGTAGTTATAAATATTGCCAGTGGGTGGCAACAGACAAATAGTATTTATCTTTTAACATAGGCAATAATAAAAGCTCATCATTTGTCATCCTGTAGTTGGTCTAAAGTAAAATTTCCAGCAACCATCCAAATATTCCATATACAGTAACAGGTTTTTAAAATCAGTAAGGACTGGATTACCTCATAAGTCAATCTGACACGAGAAAAAGAATCAAATGCAATTTTCCAGAATAGGATACGACAATCTTCAAACTGATACTGTATGATATTAACAAGGAATATGTCTGATCTATTATATTTTGAATCCCAAACAGTCCAATTAATTAAAGTTGCTATATATGAATATTCAAAAAGGGAGCAGGAAGGAGAATTTATACTATGTCAAGGCATCCAAAATTTTGTATTAGTCAAAAGATATCCATAATGGTAAGATTTGGGAAACCTAAAACTTTCATCTATAACTGAAAATTTAATCTTTTTCAAAGATATCTTCAAAATTGAAGAACCCCATACAAATTGAGCTTTTGAAAATATTTTCTAGATATGTATGTAGCAAGCAAAATATAAAGTATCCTAGGAATTACATTCATCTTGAGAGCATTTACCTTACCCCAAAGTGTAAGGCTTACATCCTCCTATCAGTGGTCAAGGAAACATCTTTATGTATCTTATTCACATTTAATGTAAATATGAGACATATCATATGGGATAGGATTAGCTTTCTGGGGTCCCATTCAATATATTCAAGCTTTGCTTCAGCTGAATCTGTTTTTTAAAAAGCAAAGACCAGCTTCAAACAAAGTGCAAAAACTGGCTTGCAGCTAAACCTCAAAAAAACCAAGATTATGGCAACCAGCTTGATTGATAACTGGCAAATAGAGGGAGAAAATGTAGAAGCAGTGAAAGACTTTGTATTCCTAGGTGCAAAGATTACTGCAGATGCTGACTGCAGTCAGGAAATCAGAAGACGCTTAATCCTTGGGAGAAGAGCAATGACCAATCTCGATAAAATAGTTAAGAGCAGAGACATCACACTGACAACAAAGGCCCGCATAGTTAAAGCAATGGTGTTCCCTGTAGTAACATATGGCTGCGAGAGCTGGACCATAAGGAAGGCTGAGCGAAGGAAGATCGATGCTTTTGAACTGTGGTGTTGGAGGAAAATTCTGAGAGTACCTTGGACTGCAAGAAGATCAAACCAGTCCATCCTCCAGGAAATCAAGCCAGACTGCTCACTTGAGGGAATGATATTAAAGGCAAAACTGAAATACTTTGGCCACATAATGAGAAGACAGGACACCCTGGAGAAGATGCTGATGCTAGGGAGAGTGGAAGGCAAAAGGAAGAGGGGCCGACCAAGGGCAAGATGGATGGATGATATTCTAGAGGTGACGGACTCGTCCCTGGGGGAGCTGGGGGTGTTGACGACCGACAGGAAGCTCTGGCGTGGGCTGGTCCATGAAGTCACGAAGAGTCGGAAGCGACTAAACGAATAAACAACAACAAAAAGCTTCAAACATTGTTCAAAGCCATGGTTTGCTTAATCATGGGAGAAGCAAGGATTTACACACTGCAGTAAGACAAAACCAGTCAAAGTATATTGATCAAAACATGTTTTTATTTGTTTGTTTGTTTGTCTGTTTATCAAATTTTGCCACTGCCCATCTCCCCTCAAAGAGGGGACTCCTCAGATCACAATGTGTGGCCACAGTCAGTCAACAGCAACATTCCCTCCACAGGGTGGGAAGACTCATCAAGAAGATCTGTGCTTAGAGACTTATCCAGGCACAGATCTCTCTTGTGCTGTGGAGCCTGGACTTCTAAAGAGCTCTGGGTAATGGAACAGACCAGGAAACAGGTACAGCCCAAGTGGTATAGGCCTTTTCATAAGTCAAACTGACCTTTGTTACATCATTTAGTCATGCAAAAGCAGCTTCCTAGTTTTTTCATCTGGCAGATTAGAAAGTAAATAAATAAATCCTACCAACTGTAGTTGGCAGGTGAGCAATATATTTTGCTGGACAAGGATAGCTTAGCTAGTGGCTGTTAGCTTAGCTAGTGGTTTTTTGCAAATTGGTAACCTCACATTTAGATCACTGTCATGCACTGTATGTAGGACTATCATGTCCAGAAGCTGCAACTGGGATGGAATGCAGCAGGCAATGTACTGAGAGGGCATCTGGCTATACCCCTCTTACATTGTCTGCCAATCAGCACCAAAGCCAGGTTCAAGACCTTATTAAATTACTTGCAATCAAGACATCTCACAGAAGCTTTTCTTCCTCACAGATCACTACGATCATTCAAAAAGGTCTACCTGTATGCTACAACTTCTCTGTGATGAAACTTGCTCTCTTGAATGACCTTCTCCAATAACCATAAGGGATCTACAATCATATCTTTTAGGCACCTACTGAAGACTGATCTCTTCCCTACATGAATATTATAGATGAATTTCCACCCATTATTCAAGACATGTTTTTATATTAACTGTTTTTAATGTATTGTAATTTAATCATATAAAATCATTCTGAAATCACATGCAAAGTGTATAAAATATATTAAATGCTAAAGTAACAAAAACTCTTGAATTATTATTTGTTTTGTTGCAGTAGCTTATACCCAGCTTGGCATTTTGTCTATGAAAAATGATTTGGTACACTAGATGGCATTGCTTCTTCACAGATTTCTGATAAAAATAGGAATGAGGTCAGACTGAGAATCAAAGACCAACTAAGTGGTGAGTAATTCTGACACCAAGGTCAATTTCCATTTAGAAATTGTACTCTTACTCAGTTCTTTAAAAATGTCCTTTAAGATTGTAAATAAATGCTTGTACTATCCAAGTTTACCATTTCTATCAGTCCATTGTTTTTAAATTTAAATTCATGAGCCCAGTAAAAACAGACAATTAAATAGCCTTATTCAGTTTAGTACTCCCCCAGTGAGTTAGATCACAATCACCATCATCCACTGGCTGAAGAGGATAAGTTATCAAAAATAATTGCAGGGTGTACGTGTGTTGGGGAAGGATGTTTTAAAATAAGAGTACATCATTTCATTATTTGAAATGAAATGTAACAAACATAGGATCTCTGACATTTGGCAATAATTAATATAGAAAACTTACTAAAAGGCATATTAATTTTGTCCTGATTTCCTCAATAACACCAGACCAAGGATGTAATGCAGATGTTATGCACCCCTTTTAATCTCAGGAGTCAAGGAACAGAATCAATGGGTTCAATTTTCAGTATTGAAATATGACAGAGTACTCTTAAACTGGAACCTACAATACAAGTGCTCTGTAATGTGTCAAATAGGTATGGATTATTTTTAGGCCTAAATTTCATTAGCACCAGACTTACAGATTGTGTTTCCTTGGAAAGTTATTAATGATATTTTTCAGGACTAATTAATTTGTGCTTACCATTAGTAGAAAATATTTCTGGACAACTTTATCACTGTACTGTTGTTTTTCAGAATCTTACCTTAATTTCATGTGTTAATTTAAAATTGGAATGGTCTAATCCATACTGAGATTGGGGTTGTACCAATCAAGTCTCCAATAATTCTTCTGCCCAGCTTTGCATTTGGAAATAACTAGGTTGATAATGGGCATTATTTAGTGGCAGCTAAACCTGTTAAAAATAATCCAAAGCTTTTTGATAAAAAATATTACTATTCACTTACAATAGTATTTTTAGCTTGTCCAACATCAGAGGAAGCAAAGGGTAGTATGTGCAAGCAAATTGCCAGAACTGAACAGAAACATCTAGTGTTTTGTCTCAGATTTGACCTACCTTCTTGATTATTCTCATTTTTCTGGCCTGATGGAAAAGAAGGGAGAGAGGGAGTCAACAAGGAAGAATGCCCCCCCCCACCATTTGCTAGTGCAGTCATTTGCAATAATGGGAGCAAGTCCCCACTTTATCAAATTGCAAAATACTGTTGGCATTGGAACAAAGTGGCTTTCATGCTGCCAAATTATCCAAAATGGGATCAGTTAGAAATTCCCAAGAAGTTATCTGAGTCTTCACAAAAAGTCGCTTAGCAAGATTCAAATATATCTATATCTATGTCTGTGTCTATGTCTTTATCATCATTTATATCACTGTGAAAAACCTCTGAACAAATGTCTACTTTTATAGTTAATAAGGTAACTTCCTACAAGGTAAAAAGCCTACTTTATCAAGCTAAGATCTTACAGAATAGTTGCAAACCTACCCTTCTCTTTAAGCCTTTCTAAGTCTCCTCCTCCTCCTCCTCCTCCTCCTCCTCCTCCTCCCTTGCTTTTTCTTCAAATTACCCCTCACTGCTGCCACAGTAGTGGTTTTATTTCTGAGCTACATATATATTGCTACCCTGCTGAATCTACCACTGCTATGGTTCTGGATAGAGCTTTAGAAGAGACCCTTCAAAGCAGCTTCCCTAAATGAATCAACTGGACGCAAAGGTTCCTCTGCAAAAGAGGGGTTCTGACATGTGGTAATAGCACCCTGCCCCTTCGCTGGAGCCATATGCTTGGGAGAGAAACAAAAGGGTAACAGGATGAGAATGTGAAGGTTTACCTAACAGGGAGGGAAGTGATGGCTGGAAAGGTGACAGGAGTAGGCCTCATCGCCTTTGGATTGATGGCTGGATGGGTATGTAGACACAAGTAAAATAAAAGGCTACATCTGTCTTCATGTTTCTGATGGAGAGAAGCTAACTAACTGATGGAACAACAATTTTTCCTACCGCAACTGGGAGCTGGCTCTCCGCCCCAAGCCTTGGCAAAATGCCCACTCTCTAGAAGCTCAAAGTAGCCCTGCAGAGCCTGGAAACACATTTCTTTCGCTTGACTTCTCACCACCCTGCAGGAGCTCATGCATTTTTTATCCCTGTCTTTAAAAATATGGTTAGCATGTTCATTAAATGAATAAGTTTATTATTAATTTTAATTTATCTTGTTTATTGAGACCAGCTGTTCATTAACATTTATTTATCTGCTTATTTTGCAGCTAAACCAATTATGCAAAAGATGCCTGTGCCTCATGCCCAGAAAGACTTGGTTGGTTTAGACTGCACAGTCCATAACAGAAATGAAACATTTGGGTAGGACATCACTGTGCCTTGGAGCTCTCTGTCAGGACAGGGGTGTCCTTGTGGCATGTCGATGCAGGAGAACATCAAGAATCTGGAAAATAATGGTCTTATGTCATTTACTCAAAGAATTAGGATCAAAAATCAAACCACACTACTAATACATTGTCACATACTCATTCCAGCAAGACGATAAAACTGGATGCAGCACATCAGTTTTCACAGACTTTCACACTTCCTGCATGTATTTGCTCCAAATATGTAATATTACATGATGTTCATAAAAGGAAGTCCTGGCATTATCTCCAGATTTACTTATGGAAGTTCTATGTTCTTCCCCAGTAACTAGAAGAGTACAATTGATCACCTCGCACTCAGACTTCTATACATGTTGAAACCATGTCCATATAGTTTTCTGGGCAACAATATAGAAATAATTTGCTAGTGTATTCTTCTGGAATTGATTTTGGAATTCCTTTACCTGCATGGAGTAACTACCCTCAATTCTGCAGAGCCTCATCTGTGCTGACCCACGCTGCACATTACACTTTAGGTGTGATCCTCCTCCTTCAGCAGCAAAGGAGGAGCTTCTTCTCCTGCTGATGTCACTCTCTGGGTCACTGTAGTTACTGAGCCCACACACTATGACAAGGCAGTCTTCCCCAGGACATTTTTAAAAATGAGCCCCCTCCCTACTTTTGCTGAGGTTGATTTTTTTTCTAACATGATTCAATTTAGAAGATTCTGTGGATTCATGAAATCAAATTTAATTATGAATTAATACTATCAGTGTGACATTAGTTATTGCTATGACATTTTAATGCTTCAGGATTACCTGCAATGAAAAGCACTATAAAATACTTTTCATAAATAAATATCTGAAACTATTAGCAATAATGAATAAATGAAAAGGGAAAAGTCCATGCCTCAGTAAGCCAATTATCTAATATCTTGGTAAGACATGCAAGAAAGGAGTGTATCCAAATATATCTATGAAAAAACTAAGATCCAGCAGAAAACACCACCCACAAAGGAAACAGGAAAACAAACTTGTCCATTTCTCTTCCCATCACTTCCCCTATACCGCCTCACATGCTATTCCAGTAAACTCTACAATGGTATGGTATAGCTTTCCAAGCAGCCTTATGCAAAAGAGAAATCAGCAAGTCCCTTCCTTCTTCTAGCATAAATTGATCTCCATTTATGGATGGCTTGGATCCAACCCTCTGTGCTTAAAATAAGGGCAAGGTTCTCTCTGCACTTAGGATAGCGAGCATATGGGCTGGATAATGCTAATCGTTACTTAGCTGCTTCGAAAAACAACTGAGCCTCCAAGGCAACTTTTTAAAAATCTTGACTGTGCAGATACAAAGTGGCTGGGAGCAGATTTTATTATTTTTAATAAATTAGGACAGGATTAGATTGTGCATTCATCATATATCCTTGTCTGGTATTAATATATAACTGAGTTTAATGTATCTAATAAAGTGCTGTTTTCACAGTGTTAGGATTATGTTACATAAACAAACAAATAAATTAAATTACATTTTAAAAAATAATCTTTGCTTCAAACTGAGGAATGGAAACCATGTACGTAGGAGGAACATCACCGTATCTTTGCATGCAGCATTTCTCTAGAACACCCATGCAGTATTCAAAAGGAGCATCACATTATCTAAACTCTCCCTGAAGGGAAATAACTCTGTCAGCTCATTCCTTGAAAACCATAGATAATATTTACTATTTTAGCTGTCAGGAACTGTCCAATACATTGGGGTTTAAATGAAATTCACTTCAGGGGAGGAAAAGTTAATTTTGAAAGCCAACACAGTCGAGAGGATCAACTCGTAAGATTTGCCAGAGGTCACAATAGGATGCCTTCAGTTAGGGAGGCAGGTAAATTTCTAGGAATGTACATTCCATAGCTTACAACATCAGCTATTCAGTCTCCAGACAAATTCATATCTCATATTCATATTCATACACACACACATGCACAATTGTACATATGTGTTTGCATGAAAGAGAGGAAGGCAACGTATTAGCAGCACTCATAAGGGAAGAAGTACATAGTTGTCAATGGGAGCTCTGTCTGAACCAAAAACCCATTGAGTCCCTTGCAGATAGGAGACATCAAAGCATACCTATTTGTTTCTACATGGGCAGGGGGAAGCATGTACTCTATCAAGACAATCTCTTTAAGTCAACCTGAGCACACTGAAAAATTTACAAAGTAATTGTAAGTTCTGGCATTTTCAGAAACTCTTAATCAGACAAGATTATTAAAAAAAACAGAGGAAAAGAGGGCTTGAGGCTTGCTCGAAAGAAGAAATAATGTGATACCAATAATAACTGTGTCAATTCTTCTTCCCAGCATGGATTGAGAAGAATCCTTGGTGCAACTTAAGGCCACTTCTGCGCTTAACAGGGTCCAATATTAGTCCTGCAGATTCTCTTGTCACTCTAGTTCAACTTGGTGCAAACACAGTACAAACCATGTTTGCCTCCCTGCTCATGCTTGGTTTCCAGAATGTCTAACCATCTTGCCTCAAGATCTTGTTGTGAAGACATGGCAATTTCAATATCCTTTTAAGCCCCTAAGGTAAAGGATGGGTTAGAATAAACAAAAGAAGCACTGATTATCAGGCAGTTCAAAAGTATGCCAAGTTTGTGAGAACTATCTTATTTTCTGTATCTTACATGCTTTATTTACCACTGTTTGAAACCTCACACGAGAAGCCTGTAAAATCAATCCCATCCAGATATTTCTCTGTTAAATAAAGTATGACATGAATTCAGAAATAAACCATGAATGAGCCTGATGGTTTGAAAAAAGCCTGTCCCACCTTATGCACACCAGTGAAATGGGGGCAAGTTTGTAACATCCCTTACAAACATGCATCTGGAGGTAGGGTGGGATGTGCCTGCATTCTTTTGGCTCTGGAATTTGCTCCAGGTCCTTCATGATTTGTTGCCATCTGAAGAGAATGAGCTATCTATCTGCCATGCAAGCTTTTACCCCAGGGAAGAGGTTATAGGCTATGCACATAATTTATTCCAGGAAAGATGGGTAGCATTTAACTGTTAATGCTATCCAGTGAGTTATACATGTTACCCTTCAAATGCCCCCAGGGAGCTACATGACAGGTGCATATTTCACTTACAAAATATATTATATTATTTTAAATTAAAATACTCTCTGCAATTATTGCATCTGGACTGTCAATATTGTTTTATGTTCCCATTTCTTCTCCCCTTCCTCTTCCCCCTCCCACATCAGTTACTGATTGTTCTCCTAAAACCAGACATGAACATCACTTTTTATCGCTTTGCATGCACTAGCTCAGCTCCTCTGTACCTCACAACTCCTCAATAGCTATGGACGATTTGAGACAGAAGTAAGCTGTTTTCTCCTTTTTCTACCTGACAATTGACTAAGCTGGGGGACAACTTTTAGGAAAGGATGTGGGGCCAGAGCTCCAGAGCCATACTCAAATAAGCAAACAGGATGGCTCAAACACAGAAAGTGACTTCCTACACTTTGAAATAAAGACAGCATCACATAAAACTTCTGCTCAGGGACTAAAACTGCCTCATAACAATATGGCTTGTTTCTCACATACAGTGATCCTCTACAAATAAAGACTCCAGCACTAACATGTTTCCACAATCTTGCAGGTTTGAAGGTTCCTGTTTTATGCTCTTACTTCCTCTTTGAAAAGGTGTCCTTTGCCTAGGGAATCCAGCAAGACACATGTTAGTTAATTAGGTTGCAATGTATATAAAATTCTGTTCTTGAAAATGAGGCGCAAAGCGTTGTTTTAATAAGTGGAAGATAACGGACCTTCAGATAATCCAGGAGATGGCAAGTGAACGAACAAAGCACCCCAAGCCTCTTCTTTAGGCTGCAATACAGAAATAAATGGCACTAATGACAGAGGTCACTCTGTTAATTTTCAGTTTATAAATTCTGCACTGATAATCACATTCAGCAAGTAAAGCTCATTAAGGTTCATATTAATTTCTGATGAGTAAAATACAGACAAAAGCAATTGCCCTGACAGCATTTTATACAGGGATACTTTTGACTGAAATTTTACTTGGATGCTATTTCAGATGCCAAAGAGATGCCTAATGTAATTAAAGAGTTCCCAATAGCTCAAGAAGCTCCTGATGACCATACATTCAAATTTTGCATTTGAGGCTGGAGAAATTCTTGGCTGCGTAGAACTTGCAGGTCTGGTTGGACATTTGCTTCAGGTGAATGCCAGAATGGGACTGGCGGCGCTGACTTTGCCCTCCATCTCACTTCTCAAGTAAGGAACAAAATGGCAGAGGCAGATGTTTTTGACAGATACCAGAAGACCGGCATGGATAGTGCAAGGATACACCATAGCTGGGATTCCCAAATCTTTCAGCATTATGCCTCCTTTCTAAATTTTTGGAAATACTCATTCCTCCCTATCCAAATGTCTGTTAACTCTGTTTGCCACTTTGCAGAAGCATAAGAGCAGTATGTATGTGTGTATGCATGTGTGTATGTACGTTAAGGCTGCCAATCCCAAAAAGACTGCATCAAAGTATGCATCAGGCCTCTACCCATCCATCTTCCCAGCAACTGCTGCCAAAATTCCCATTGGCCCACCAAGATCCCAATTTTTCCACTACATGCCTGCCAATCTTTACAGCATCCTTCTTCTCTCCTTCCCATCACCTGCTGTAACACTTTCACTTTCTCTCCTTCTTTCCTATCAGCCTGCCCACCACTCCAGTCTTTTCACTGCATACCTGCCAACCTTCACAGGCCTTACCTCCCTTTCTCCTGTCCATCTGCCCATCCTCAATGATTTTCCCAATCCCTTAATCTTAATTTGAAAATTACTGTATTTTAATGTCAGGAAGTATTCCACACTATCCAAATGCTTGTGGCCCCTACTGGAGTTATTTCATACTCCCTGGTGGGTAGGGCATGCCACCAGTTTGGGTATCTTGAATCCCAAATCAGATTGGTGTGTTTTGAAGAAATCCTCTGAATTTTTGAAGAGATGTATGGTTCCCTGTAAAGAAATGAAAAAGAATCAGGACCTTTCTTAGCTCTGTGATTGATTCAGAGAACTGAAGAAAGGGAAATAACATTTTCATCTATGGAAATGCCTGATCAACTTTTTTTGTATATATAAATACTGACTATCAACTAGCAGGGGAGGATCAGGGAATCCTTGGCTTTTTATCAGACCCAAATTCCTGCATCTAGCTGTTTGAAATTCAGCAGACTTTATCCCTGAAGCTTACATGGATCATGTCTTCTAGGACAAAACTAATTTTGTTTATTATGTTGCCTGAAATGCATTTTAATGCAATACAGCCCTTTTCAAAATTAAACTATATTTATTTTGTAGGTTTTTGAATAATACCTTCTTGGTTCAAATCCACTGTTAGAACCTTCTAGTGCAAAACTATTGGCTGCAGACAAAGAATAGATATAAACCATCTGTGACACTGGATCTTGACTAGCATCAAGAACAAAAACTTTCAATTGAGATATAGCTTTCAGGAAGTAAAATTCTTAGTAATCTACTAATAGTTTGATTTAAACAAGAGGATCATACTAAGAGAGGAAGGCATTCCTTGCAATTTGCATTCTAGTGTGAACCAGCAATTAGAGTGAGTTTTATATGCTGTTTGTTTTACTAAACAAACTTCGGTTCCAATCCTTTCTCAACTATGGCATCTCTATGTGTGTTGGTTAGCCAAGGGCTATGGTAGTTGGGGATACTGGGAGTTGTAAGCCCAAAAATATGTAGGGCACTTTTATTGGGAAAGTCTACATCTCAGATTACATTTTAAAAATTGGAATAATAGTTTGTTCATGTCACATTATTATGAAAATAATATTGCAAAGTATTTGGTTCATTAAAATATTTCAGAAGCAGTAACAGGAAGATGGCTGCATTGTAATGGACCTTACCTTGAAACACATATGGCAGTCTCATCATTACAGCAACTTTTACTACTGCAAGAATCTATGAATTATTACCTTATAACAAGACTCTGGTACCTTCTTCTCTTTCTAGTTATCAGACTGTCCCAGGTCCATTTGGGAGTCTTCCATTCAGCACATTTGAGCTGATGGAAGCACATGAGTGATTTTTAATTAAATATAAGTTGTTTGTTTCTTCAACTCTAGAGCCCTAATTAAAAAAACAAACAGCACAACATTTCAACTTTACAAGCATCAAGACAGGAAGCAGCACTGAAATGCTGACTTTCAGAGAACAAATTAGAAACATTTATCGGCTCACAAAGCTGCTCATCTATGCAGATTGGTCACAAGTAAGCAAGGAAGGCAAGAAAGGGTGATGGCCCAGCAAATCATATGAGAAAAATAGTTTTCAAGATCCTGTTTTTTTATTTAATGATTTTTTTCATGGTATGCTTGTTGAAAATTGTATTATGGGTAAAGTGTGTTATCCTTCCTTGATAACAGAATATACAGAAGATATGGAAGCATGCCACAAGATCCAGACCCAATCCTAATTCCATGATTTTGAAAAGATCCAATTTAAAAAAAAGTAAAAAGCCCACTTGGTTTACCTAAGCTCATCCACAACTTTAGTTCACTATAACTGGAAATCAATAAATAACTAAACCCTTTAGTATTTGGCATAATTAGATGAAATGAGCAAGAATAGCAGTCCTTTCTGCAGAGATCATATGTGACAAATTTCAGATAAGCAGATGGAAAAAGAATGTGTGTGCTGGGTGTGTTTACATTTTGATTATTTTTAAAAAGCGAACTGTGTTTTTATTTTCAGCTAAGCTGAAACACATGCAAATTCTTTGTATTTTTGGAAGAATTATTGTGAAAATGACATACAAAAGAGAGATCATCCTAGCTAATTGCAACCACCACAACCACCCAGCAAAATGTCGAGTTCAGTCTGTGTAGACATAGTCTTCAAATCTGAGGAAGCAGAAATTAGTCACCCATCTCCCTTTTGGCATTTTGTTTTGTTTTGCTTTTGGCAATTTGTATGCAAATACCAGACATATAGATATGCTTCTTAAAGTAAGAAATAAACTGTCAAATTATAGCCATACATCCCATTTCTCCTAGCAATTTCAAAAATGCACAAGGAAATGTCCTGAAATATATTCTTGACTCTCCAGATAATTAATAAACAATACAGTGTGACTGCCATCATTTTGAACTGAATGTTGTGAAAACCATACCAAAATATCAAGGAAATTGCACAGGAAAAAAAAAATCTCATCTTTCAGAAATGTACAGCTGCCAATTTTCTCCCATCAATATAATTTAACTAACACTGCACTTTCTCTTTTCCTTGTGGCTTATTATGCAGAGCAAGCAAGAATTGTAGCTAGAAGCTGCAAAGTCTGAAAGTAGGAAGACATTTTTCCGTGGCACCAAAGGAATGAAATAGTAATATGTAATAGTGTGGTAACATTATCCTCTCTATATACTGTAGCCAGTAAAGACACCACAGCCAAACCCAATAGAGAAGACTGGGTGAGGGAGCTGAGAAGCACTTTTCCACAAGGGGGACAAAGTCAACCTTTAGCAAAGATCCAAATACTGTGGAGTCCTTGGTGCTCTCTGAGCTTGGTTGCTTGCTTGCAGACGTTTCATTACCCAACTAGGTAACATCATCAGTGCTAGTGAGTGTGGGATTTGCTCCCTGTTTATATGGAATACTGGCAGGGCAAGCTGGCAGGGCAGAGCAAGCTACATAAACAACACACTAGAGAAAGAAAGATGGGAAACAGCTGATTCAATTGGTGTGGTTGCATAAAGAGCTCTCTGATAAACTGAGAAACAAACAGGACAAGTTTAGAAAATGAAAAGAGGGACATAAAAAAAAGCAGCCTGAACCTGAAAGGATTTGGTAAGGAAGGCTAAGGCTCAGAATGATCTGAAGCTTGTAATGAATGCCCAAAAAATTAAGGGGGAAAAAAAAAACATTATTTGGGTATGTCCAGAGCCAGGAGAAAGTCAAGGAAGCTGCTGTCCCACTGCTTGGAGAAGATGGTGACATGGCAAATGGACAACAGGAAAAAGGCTGAACTGCTTAATTCCTATTTTGGAAAAGAAAAACATAGTCCAACCTGCCACACTGTGGGGCAAAACAGAAGTGCAGATCAAAATATGTACGGAATTGGTAAGAAAACACCCAGATGTTTTGAATGAAAACCAGAGTCTCCAAAACCAGATGGATTACATCCTAGAGTGCTAAAGGAACTCATGGATGTGATCTCAGAACTAACTGTAGCTTTGAAAACTCCAGGAGTACAGGGGAAGCGACAAAGGACTGAAGAAGAAATAGTGTGGTTCCAATCTTTAAAAAAGGAAAATGGGATCCTGAAAATTGTTGGAAGTTTAGGCAAATCCAGCATGCCTCATTAACATGTAAATTAAGTTGCCCAAAATGCAACTCTGAGGAAGCTGTTTGTTGCCACTCCCACTTCCTCTTTCTCTTTCTCTCTTTCCCCCTTCTCTACCCAGGGAGAGGCAGCATGGATGCTGCTCTCTTCATCAGGGCCATGTGCTTGGGCCTTGATGAGGGATTCTGCCCCTTTCTTTCACACACCTCTTGGCAGCTGTAGGGCTGAGAGTTTAGGGCAAAACTAAGTAATTAGAAAGGAAAGAAGAACAAAGGAACTTCATCTTTTCCACCAAGATGGATGTAGCAGAAGCAACAAAGAATAAAGTCAGTAAGAATCTTTTTACTTCTTAACCTAATATGTCTAAGCGTGTGATTCTTTGTGCTTGGGAGGGCTGAATGTGTAAGAGCAATAATCTGTGTTTCTCTGGCATGCTCATTGAAGCTATCTAAGATAATTTTCTTTTTCTGTGCTAGCTTCTAAGCTGTGTTATAAGCTCTGCTCCATTTCAGTGGTTCTAGCAGGCCACTGAATTGGCTTCAAAAATTACACACCAATGTAAGGAACAAGGTGGTTACTAGAAGCCAGCTTAGGTTCATTAAAAACAGGTTGTGTCAGACAAATTTTACTGCTTTTTGTTTGACAAAGTGAGTACAGTAGATTAGTAGACCAAGGGAATGTGGTGGATGTTGTGTTCCTTGACTTCTGTAAGGCATTTGATTAGATTGACCATATCCTCTTTCTTGATAAAATGGAACAACGTAGGATGGATGGTCCCACTACCAGATGGATTCACAGTTGGTTGAACAACCATACCAAATGTGTGGTCCTTAATAGATCTATGTCCACCTGGAAGGAGAGATACAGTGGGGTATCTCAGGATTCTGTCCTCGGGTAGTCTTCAACATTTTCATGATGAGAGGATAGATGGGGTACTCATCAAACTTGCAGATGACACAAACCTTGGGGGCATTGCTAACGTCTTGACAGGCTTGAATTTTGGGCCCTGTGCAACAATATGCAGTTCAGTGAAGAGAAATGTATGGGTTATACAGTTAGGTAGGAGAAACCAGATGAACAGATATGAAATAGATGGTACTTGGCTTGGCAGTAACACTTCTGAGAAGGAACTGAATGCCCTGGTAGATCACAGATAAAGTAACAGCCAGCAGCATACTGCAGATGCAAAAGAGCCCGTGCAATAGTGGCTGCATCAACAGAAGAAGAGTTTTGAGATGACAGGGAGTAATTGTTCAGCTTTATGCTGCATTGGTCAGACCCCATCTGGGTTACTGTGTCCAGTTCTGGTTGCCACAATAAATGGAAGATAGTGAGGAACAGGAAAGGGTCCACAGAAGAGTGGCAATAATGGTGAGGAGCTTGGAGGAGTTTGTTTGTTTGTTTGTTTGTTTGTTTATTTATTTATTTTCCAAACTTCTATTACCACCCATCTCCCCCAAGAAAGGGGGACTCTGGGCGGTTTACAATAAAACCTATAAAGAATGGTTAAAGGAACTGGAATGGTTAGCCTAAAGAAGAGAAAACTAAGGGGAGATAGGATAGCAGCCTTCATTTACTTGAATGACTGTCACAGAGAAACAGGTGTGGATTTATTCTCTATAGCACCTGATGGTAGGACAAGAACCACTGAATGGAAGCTTTACTGAGTGAGAGCCAAACTCAAAATAAGGAGGAATTTTCTGATGGAAAACTATTAAGCAGTGGAATAGCCTACCTTCTGGGGTCATGCATGCTCCATCACTGGAGGTTTTCAAGTAAAGTTTGGAGAATCGTTTGCCTGGAATAATATGAGGATTCCTGCCCTGAGATGGGGATGGTCTAGAAGAGCTCCAAGGTCCCCTCCAACCCTATAAAAATGACTAAAGTAAAAAGACACTAAGAAAGTCTGCCAGTGATGGTACACCCTCTCTTCCAAAGCTGAGTGATGGCAATGGCTGGCCGTCAATCTGCCATTTCATTCTGGTGGGGCAGGAAGAAGCACGGAGTCTAACAGGAAGAGGGCAGTGCATACATCATGGGGAACAGCAGCATAGCCTGACAAGAGGATTCCCTGGGGAGCCTTAACTAGGTGCTACATAGCGTAAAACCCGCTGGAAATCTAACAGATAATAGTGCATTATGATGAGATCCCTCTGCAGCTCAAAGCTCTTTCCTTTGCTCCCATCTCTGGTTGTGTAAATGTCTGATGTTCCCAAATTCATCTTCCTGATCTTCTCCATGGAAAGCAATTGGGCCTTTTTTAAGATTAAGAGTTAGGGGAGAAGGGAGGGGGAGGAGAAGCTTGCATTAAAATAGATAGCTCAGCAGCTCTGATGACAGAGAGCATAGTACTTGTTATATGTTATGTCGCTTAAGCCTGGTGCAGCAGTCTTGCTCCAGTGACAAACTGCATTAAGGAAGGATGAGAATGCAAAAGCCTGCAAATTAAAAGCAAACCAGCAGTGGTTACTGCATTCCTATCATCACTGGGTGATGGACCACCTCAGTTTTAAGCAAGGGTGTCAAGAGCCATGGAGATAGCCAGCTTTCACGTTAGGATAGTCTTAGAGATTCAGGGTGCATCTGGGCAAAGGAAACAGCACTGCAAGAAAGAAATGAAGAATCAGAGAGCTGGTCTCCCAGAGCACGAGCGTGAACTGATTGAAGCAACCAAGCTCATGATTTGTTCTCCCTCTGTGTGCAGGATGTCCAGAGCAGCTGAGACTCCAATTCTCCCCAGTCCCACAAAGTTCTTCCAGCTTCTTGAGGAATCTTCCTTCCTTCCAGTGCATCAGACCCCACATCCTGTTTCAGAGCACATGAAGGCCAACAGATATTTTTTATGTACCCTCAGTTTCCAAACTACATGGGAAGGGAAAGGTACGCAAGGCCCGTCCATTTTAAAGGGACTTTTGATTTTAGAAAGTGTCAGGGAATATAATTTGACTCAATGGAGATTTCATTAAAAGCCCTCAATTTTTTTCCTATAATTTGATCCCAGGATTGAACAATGGCTGTTTAAACAATTAAGTTAACTTATATACCAAAAGCATAAAATCTGTTTGCTTAAAAATACAACAAGGCTAATTGCTATTTTGAGCTATTTCAAGTAACTAAAATGAATAATTTGAAAACAAGCTGTTCTTTTCCTTCCCTGTAATTTACATCTGTATATCTCCAATCCAAACCTGTTTAAATTCCTGATGGGCAGCTTTTTTTTTTTTATCAAGCTTTCTTTTTAATATCGTTACCTTGCCGTGGTGCTGGAGCTTGAGCACCTCAATGATGCCATGAGCTAAACCGTGAAGGGCCACCCAAGACGGGAAGGTCATGACAGAGAGGTCAGACTAAATGCGATCCCTGGGGAAGGTAATGGCAACCCACCCCAGTATTCTTGCCATGAAAACTAAATGGATCAGTACAACCAGAGATATGTCGGTATACCATCGGATGATGAGACCCCCAGGTCAGAAGATGGTGAAAATGCTACTGGGGAGGAACAGAGGATCAGTTCAACTAGCCCCAGACGTGATGACGCAGCTAGCTCAAAGCCGAAAGGACGGCTAGCGGCCGACGGTGCTGGTGGTGAACGGCGAATCCGATGTTCTAAGGATCAACACACCATTGGAACCTGGAATGTAAGATCTATGGGCCAGGGCAAATTAGATGTGGTTATTGGGGAGATGTCAAGATTAAAGATAGACATTTTGGGCGTCAGTGAACTGAAATGGACTGGAATGGGCCACTTCACATCAAATGACCACCAGATCTACTACTGTGGACAAGAGGACCACAGAAGAAATGGAGTAGCCTTCATAATTAATAGTAAAGTGGCTAAAGCAGTGCTTGGATACAATCCAAAAAATGATAGAATGATCTCAATTCAAATTCAGGGCAAGCCATCTAACATCACAGTGATCCAAATATACGCCCCAACCACAGATGCTGAAGAAGCTGAAGTAGAGCAGTTCTATGAGGATCTGCAGCACCTACTGGACAACACGCCTAAAAGAGATGTTATTTTCATCACAGGAGACTGGAATGCTAAGGTGGACAGTCAAATGACACCTGGAATTACAGGTAAGCATGGCCTGGGAGAACAAAACGAAGCAGGACATAGGCTGATAGAATTTTGCCAAGACAACTCACTTTGCATAACAAACACTCTCTTCCAACAACCTAAGAGACGGCTTTATACATGGACTTCACCAGATGGACAACACTGAAATCAGATTGACTACATCCTTTGCAGCCAAAGGTGGCGGACATCTATACAGTCGGTAAAAACAAGACCTGGAGCTGACTGTAGTTCAGATCACGAACTTCTTATTGCACAATTTAGGATCAGACTAAAGAGATTAGGGAAGACCCACAGATCAGCTAGATATGAGCTCACTAATATTCCTAAGGAATATGCAGTGGAGGTGAAGAATAGATTTAAGGGACTGGACTTAGTAGATAGGGTCCCGGAAGAACTATGGACAGAAGTTTGCAACATTGTTCAGGAGGCAGCAACAAAATACATCCCAAAGAAAGAGAAAACCAAGAAGGCAAAATGGCTGTCTGCTGAGACACTAGAAGTAGCCCAAGAAAGAATGAAAGCAAAAGGCAACAGTGATAGGGGGAGATATGCCCAATTAAATGCAAAATTCCAGAGGTTAGCCAGAAGAGATACGGAATTATTTTTAAACAAGCAATGCATGGAAGTGGAAGAAGACAATAGAATAGGAAGGACAAGAGACCTCTTCCAGAAAATTAGAAACATCGGAGGTAAATTCCAGGCCAAAATGGGTATGATCAAAAACAAAGATGGCAAGGACCTAACAGAAGAAGAAGAGATCAAGAAAAGGTGGCAAGAATATACGGAAGACCTGTATAGGAAGGATAACAATAATGGGGATAGCTTTGACGGTGTGGTCAGTCAGCTAGAGCCAGACATCCTGAAGAGTGAGGTTGAGTGGGCCTTAAGAAGCATTGCTAATAACAAGGCAGCAGGAGACGATGGCATCCCAGCTGAACTGTTCAAAATCTTGCAAGATGATGCTGTCAAGGTAATGTATGCTATATGCCAGCAAATTTGGAAAACACAAGAATGGCCATCAGATTGGAAAAAATCAACTTATATCCCCATACCAAAAAAGGGAAACACTAAAGAATGTTCAAACTATCGAACAGTGGCACTCATTTCACATGCCAGTAAGGTAATGCTCAAGATCCTGCAAGGTAGACTCCAACAATTCATGGAGCAAGAATTGCCAGATGCACAAGCCGGGTTTAGAAAAGGCAGAGGAACTAGAGACCAAATTGCCAGTATCTGCTGGATAATGGAAAAAGCCAGGGAGTTTCAGAAAAACATCTATTTCTGTTTGATTGACTATTCTAAAGCCTTTGACTGTGTGGACCATAACAAATTGTGGCAAGCTCTTAGTGGTATGGGGATAGCAAGTCATCTTGTCTGCCTCCTGAAGAATCTGTATAACGACCAAGTAGCAACAGTAAGAACAGACCACGGAACAACAGACTGGTTTAAGATTGGGAAAGGAGTACGGCAGGGCTGTATACTCTCACCCTACCTATTCAACTTGTATGCAGAACACATGCGACGTGCTGGGCTTGAGGAATCCAAGGCTGGAGTTAAAATCGCTGGAAGAAACATTAACAATCTCAGATATGCAGATGATACCACTTTGATGGCTGAAAACGAAGAGGAACTGAGGAGCCTTATGATGAAGGTGAAAGAAGAAAGTGCAAAAGCTGGCTTGCAGCTAAACCTCAAAAAAACCAAGATTATGGCAACCAGCTTGATTGATAACTGGCAAATAGAAGGAGAAAATGTAGAAGTAGTGAAAGACTTTGTATTTCTAGGTGCGAAGATTACTGCAGATGCTGACTGCAGTCAGGAAATCAGAAGACGCTTAATCCTTGGAAGAAGAGCAATGACAAATCTCGATAAAATAGTTAAGAGCAGAGACATCACACTGACAACAAAGGTCCGCATAGTTAAAACAATGGTATTCCCCGTAGTAACGTATGGCTGCGAGAGCTGGACCATAAGGAAGGCTGAGAGAAGGAAGATCGATGCTTTTGAACTGTGGTGTTGGAGGAAAATTCTGAGAGTGCCTTGGACTGCAAGAAGATCAAACCAGTCCATCCTCCAGGAAATAAAGCCAGACTGCTCACTTGAGGGAACGATATTAAAGGCCAAACGGAAATACTTTGGCCACATAATGAGAAGACAGGACACCCTAGAGAAGATGCTGATGCTAGAGAGAGTGGAGGGCAAAAGGAAGAGGGGCCGACCAAGGGCAAGGTGGAGGGATGATATTCTAGAGGTGACGGACTCGTCCCTGGGGGAGCTGGGGGTGTTGACGACCGACAGAAAGCTTTGGGTGGGCTGGTCCATGAAGTCACGAAGAGTCGGAAGCGACTGAACGAATAAACAACAAACAATAGCTTGAGGGGCCACAGTAGCGCAACATCACAAGAGAAGTGGGGCTGATATTTTGTCTTTTCAGGGAGGAGAATTTACACTTAATAGCTACACTAAATAAGAATGTCAAAGGCATATTTTGCTTCACAATACTTATAACAAATGCCCCAAGAAAGAGCCAAATTTTTGCAGCATAATCTGGTGAGCCTCCAGTGACAGTAAAAGAGGGGTTGGCCCGTGGTCTGCCAACTCCTATTTTAAATCTTACTCAGAATTTTAATCTCATTGCTGGAAACTGAATCGGTTCCTATTAAGACCTTAGAAAATTACTCAGTCCTGATTGCTTATTTCCAGGGTTGCTTTTTTCTCATTTTAAGAATATATTTGACTTTGCCAGGCAACTGTTGTCCCATGTAAAATCTTTATATTAATTTTATTTTGTACAAAAAAAGCACACCTGCACTTTATTGTCCTACGTATTTGGCTTCCTTGAATTGATCCAAGTTTTGTCCCAGTTAATATACTTTTCTATTCTACAGAAGTACAGAAAATGTGAAACTGGAGGAATACAGTAAGAGATGCAAACCTGTCTTCATAATGAATAGCTCTGCTGAAGAATATTTTTTTAAGAAGCATCCCTAAAAGATGGGGCAAAAATAAATAAAATCTATTATTATTATTATTATTATTATTATTATTATTATTATATGGGTAATCTACAATTAGATTCAAGTCAAAGACTGGTGAAAACTTAATAATTCCTAACCAAGGACCTAAGAATTATTAAAGTTCTGCCTGAGGTGGTATTATTATTATTATTATTGGTTTGAATGATAAGCAGAGTGTTTTGGAAAGAAACAGACTGCACATGCCACTTTACAGATTCAAAAACTAAATCATGAAATACTAATGAATGCTTTTCTAGTGAATCACAGCAAATAACATGTTAATGAAATGATGTCACAAAGGGCAGGTGGAGGTTGGAGCTTTGAAGTTGCCTGTAACCCATTCATACCCTTGGGCTTCCACTGACTGGCTGTCTCAAATTATTTGTGTTTCTTGCTGGGATTTACAATTTATGCACCTTTAGTTTTGACAAATGCATGTCTTGCCTTCTGTTTATTAACTCTTAAATTTGCCCAGTGGGCCCTGAAGCTGGAAAAGAACTTTATATCCCATTTCAGTATAACTGAAAAAAGGAGTCTAACCCTGAGCAGCTTTATTGGTGTGGTTTTCCATCAGAGAAAACAAAGCACTTCTTTGTACTTCAGCCATGTAATGCTTTAAAAACCCTTATTATTAGGGCAAGATTCTTTACTACAGCATGCAGCAGAGGAGGGAAACTCTGCTTGGCAGCCAGAAGCTGCATTCTTCTGACAATTTTTTGCAACCTCTTTAAAGTGTAGGAGGCTTGTGAAGCCATGATGTCATCCCCCTGGGCATGACATTTTGGTCCCTTTGTTTTTTGTATTGGGGGTTAAGTAGAGTTTGTTCTGCAAAATAGGATATTAAGCTTTTGGGAGACTTAGCACCGATTTCACATTTTAACTTTTATATTCTGGCGGCTTAACAATGGAGCTGGAGAGCTTTGGTGGCTCAGCCCAATCCACAAAGAGAAGTTGTATAATTGTGTGCGCATGTGGGTGTTTGCATGCCTGCACATGTGTTTGCACATGCTTTCACACATAGCTCCTTTGCTTAGCTGGCAATCCCAATAGACATATTTTCTGCGCACCTCCCACCAGGGAATGCTTTCAAAGCAGCCACTCCTGAGAATGTGGCTGCTTTAATTCTTGAAGGAAGGATTCTTTGCTTCCCCAACAGACTCTTTTTTGGGTGGATTGCCAATGCTGTGTGTACAAGCTTCCCCCGGGACTTTTAGTTGGCTCCTGCTGGGAGCAGAATTGTGGACAAGAATAACCGGCTGCTGTGTGATCAGTCGGATGGTTGGTTGAGTTGGGACTGTGTGGGTGGTTAAACAGTCGCAGTTCCTGCAGGTAGCCATGAGAGTCCGGTGCCTCAGGTCGGCTGTAGTGTTCCCTCGGGGACGGGTTAAAGAGGAGTCAGACTTTAAAAAAAAATAGCCAGCGTCTGCTGGGAATCTGATCGAATTTCGCCGCAAGAGGAGAGGGCTTAAAATCCGCATCCAGCATGGGCTGGAGTCCTCTCCCTTAGGGCAAAATCAGTTAGAGCTGAGGATTGGCAACTGTATGTGGATGGACAGACAAAGGTGAGGGCTGATTTGGGCTGATATTCAGTCAGGGTCTTCTTTATGTCCAAAGGCTGAGACTCCAGGAGCTCCCGGGCAAATCTTCACCCCATGCTTCTGATTTTAAATGACTGCTTATTTCAGGACTGCAGTGGGGAAGCTAGGTTGCACCTTGTTTATATAATGCTGTCTTTTAGAAGCAGAACTTTGAGCCAGCTCCACCTTGGGGATAGCATGAGCAGCTATGGCAGTTGAGGTCAGAACTGCATGCTGGCCCACCACTGCCTGCTGCTTTCACTACGTAGAAGTAAGATTCAACAGCCACCCACCTAAAGTCTATTCATGGAATACGGCTTGGAGCCTCTCCTTGGTATTATAAAGTATCTACTGTAGCTCCAGTCTTTACTGCTTCCTACATCTCTGGTCTGGCATGTCCTCCCCACTGTGGTAAAATAGTTTGTATTTTCCTTTAAATCATGTTCCTTAAAGTGGTCAATATCAACCCCCAAGGGCCAATGGGATTATCCAAGGGGTCGATACATAGCTGCGGGTCAAAAGGGGGTCAGTAAATGTCTGTGGGTCAATAGGTGGTTGGTAAATGATGAAAGGTCGATTGGGGTCAATTAATCTTTTGGGTCTCTGTAGACCTCCACGCCAGCCCATAGTCCTGAAGGTGAGGTGGCTAGTGAAGAGGCCGTGCTATCCAGGGCTGGGTGATCAGCCGCCAGTGAGAGTGGCCTTGAGTTGTCATTGTTGTTGTTCTTGTTGTTTGTAGTACTATTAGCTAAAGTAGTATTTATTATTTTCATATAGTAAATGTTTGGGGGTGGATGAACAATCCGAAACTTCATGAAGGGGTTGATGAGCTGAAATGTTTGGAGACTCCTGCTTTAAATGATTGATTTTTTTTTTTAATCCATTCAATCATGTCCGATTCTCAGAGGCTGCCTGGACCTGTCCCTGCAGTTTTCTTGGCAAGATTTTCGGAAGTGGTTTGTCATTGCCTTCTTCCTTGGGCTGAGAGAGAGTGACTGGCCCAAGGTCACCCAGCTGGCTTGGTGCCTAAAGCAGGACTAGAACTCACGGTCTCCCATTTCTAGCCTGGTGCCTTAACCACTACTCCAAACTGGCTCTCAAAATGATTGATAATAATTTCTAAATCCGCAACCATAAATCTGTAAAGTAGTATATGTAACGGGTATGCAAATCTGAACCATTTTTTGAATTCTGTTTTGGTTATCCCCTTTTTTGCTGCTGGATAATTCACCTTTCTAATAGTGTAAGTAATGAAACATTGTGTGGGAAGGGAATAGCCTGGATACCATGTTCCCAGGAGATGGAACTACAATTCCTATTGACTATGATGGCTGAGAATTATGGGATATATAATCCCAACCCGCCTGGAGGGCACCAGGTTGGAGGAGGCTGGCACAGAGCATGATTACTTCTCACACTACTTGAGTTTCCCCCACTGTAAGTCTGACCACAGTACCCGTGTGATGTGGTCAGAAAGAATACATTGAGCATCATCCTTGAAGAGCTGTTATATTCAGGAATAATGCTTTTCAAGACAATAATTTATTCCCCCATTCATGATACATTTTCTAAAACTTCAAAGCATGGACAAGATCAGAAATCTTGCCTTGAAGTAATGCAATTTTCTACAGTCAAGCAGAGCTCACACTGCTCCATTTGAAGTGCATTTGATGCCTCTTCAACCGAGTGCAGTTAATTATATGGTTCATTCATGGCCTGCATTTTGACCTTCGCATAATGCACATTTCGTGAACGTAACAAAAGAATATGCTTTACTATATAAATGGATGGTAATTCACAAACAGCCTCGCAAATAACACGGTGACAACTTTTGCATTGCTGTTATGGCTGATTTAAAATACTCCTTGAGAATGTTGGGAAGGCACTTGTGTATCTCAGAAGTTTCCTGTTCTTACAGACGGAAATGTAATAAATGTTTGAACACTGAATATATAAGTTCTGGTGTCCAGCCCTCTAGCCAAGGTAGAATTATGAGCAAGGGAAAAGCATTTCCCCGCCTAAGTCTTGAATGTGACCATTTGCTTTTCAATTTGTGACATGACAGTGGCAGCCTCCATTTAAACAAGTAGAGCTTGTTTTGGCAGAATAATTGTAGAATGAAAAATATAGATGGTGGTAGTGCTCAATCTGAAAGGGCACCAGGACTCTGAAAGTCTGACCATTCAAGAATTCCCTCAAAAGACTTGTTTTTCATGCTCACAATTATTCTACTGTTATTTAACCAGCAATGGTGTCCTCTAATCCATAAGCCAGATACATCTCATGGGGATCTCCAAGGTTAGTCTGGTCCCCAGGGTGCTTCTGAATCTATTCTCTTCTTGGGCCTGGTAAAGGAAAACAGCTCTTCTCTCTCAAGCTCTAAAACATGTAATATTCTGTACCAAAATCAGGGTATGTAGTTTTAAGGCATCCATAAATGTCATGGGAACATTTACATGGAAGGCTCATTCCTGAGAGAGGGAGGAAAGAAGGACTGAATCCCAGCTCCATGCTGCAGTTAGGATTTAAATTAGTAGTATTTTTGTCAGGGGAATCTGTTTTAAAGTCTAATTATTGAAAGTGGGACCTCTCTTGCATGTTTGAAAGGTACGCAGGTGGATTTCAACAAATATGTTGGGGACTGGAGGCCCACAGTAGTGGCTTGTTGCTTTCATTAATGGCTTAAGTCTCCCCAAAGGAATGGTTTGAACCCTGTTCAGTCTTGGGGCCAAAATACGTTCCCAGCCTTAAGTAATCCTGAAAATTCAAATAGTTATTGTAGAGTTACTAGACACCCCATCCCCCAGGGCCTTCAATGCTGCCTCATCATGGCAGCGGGGTTGTTCCTGGGGGAGATGAGCAGAGAGCATCAGGACTGTATGTCAAAAATAAGTACTCTCAGCAGGGTCATCTAAAGTATGAAGACCATCTCAGCTACCCAGCTAAAGCAAGCAGGTACCTATATCAGGCAGCAGTTTTTGTTTTTGTTTTTTATCATATGGCATAGCAGTTCGGTGTTCATGATTCTTTTTCTTGCTGGGAAATCCTTGTGAGGTCCAGCAGCCAGATGTGTAGACTATTTAGCCATGACAAGTCACATTGCCCAGGGTGTACCACGAGGAGGCTAGTCTACATTGCACTGAGTTGGGCTGAGAGAAAGTGACTGACCCAAGGTCACCCAGCTGGCTTTCATGCCTAAGGTGGAACTAGAACTCACAGACTCCTGGTTTCTAGCCCAACACCTTAACCACTAGACCAAACTGGCTCTCTCAGGCAGCAGTGATACAGGAAGATGTTAGAAGTGGATTATCATTTTCATGAAAACAGCAACATCATCTTATATTTCATGGAACATGGGAACACTAACCACTCCTGCATTTTACCAAGAAAAAAGACCACATGGATAAACAAGATCTATCAAGTCTATCAAGTTAGAGAAGGCCTATGTATAAAGTCACTTAGAGTCAGCACCAATTTAATGGCATATAATCTTAATCAAAGAGTTACTAGAATTCTTTACTATAGACAAGAGTTAAATCCAGCTCTGGACTTTCCTTCCCTCTGTTTAATATTTAATTGCAAATGTTCTTTACTAGCTATGAATAAAGTAAAATAAGTGTGTGTACAATAAGAATTTTTTTCCTGAAATTATTATGAGTAGATCTTAAAAGAGTGTAATAAGAAGTAATTTAAAATGATCTTCCAAAAAACATTGCTGTACCTTACCCATTACCCTTCTAAAGTTGTTGCCTCAGACACAATCATATTGGGGTTTTTTTCTGGCATATTTAATGATGATCAAGGTTGAAAACAGAACTTCAGAAGAATAGTCTATAATTCACTTCCTAGCTCTGTCATCTTTACTCATGCCATATTTTCATTTGCCCACAAGGAGGCCAGCATAACATATTTTCAAGGTTTCTAGTCAAGTAAATTAATCTAGCAATCTGTTGTTGTTGTTTTTTAAAAAAAACCTAGTTTCTTCACAATTAGTTACTAATTATTGAATAAATCACTTATATGACAGGCAAAAAAAGTTTTTTCTTGTTTATTTAATGTGTAGAAACAAGTAAAGAGAGGTGAGGAGCAAAATTAGAAGAAGGAGCTGGGAACATCCATGGTCTTCCCATAAATTCTTTGGAGCCATAGAATAGCCAACATTTACTATTTTCTCCACTTTCTGGTAGCACTATTTTGTTCGCTTTATCCTTCGCCTTATTTCACTTCTCTCCTGTCCTCTTTGTTTTTCACCTTAGAATCTGAATATTTGGGGGCAAAACTGAAAATGTCTTTGGCAAAATGAATTTGTATTGTTTTATAATACATTTATGAATGTTAGTTCTTGAGAAAAATATTTTAAACAAACATGTACAATTCCAGCATATAGTTATGGGATCAGAAAAGATTAAGCACAATAAAATTAGTTTAAAAAATGGCTTTTACGTGATAATTGGCTGTTTCAGCTTTGTCTTGCTTCTCTTAATTTATTACAACCTTCTCTTAACATAGAACCATTTAGTATATCTAACCATATAGCAAGATTTTAGTTACAAGACAGACGTCCATCTTAATGGATCAGCTACTGTAGCATTCAGAGAAAGTCACAATGGTGGAAATAACTCATGCATGGTGATTACATGACACAACCCTTATCCTTATGTACTTGAGTCCCACCACCTTACACAAGTATGTAGGATGCAGTGTTTGTGTCATGACATCAAAATGCATGTTTTGTCACGTGGCCCACCCATGCATTCCCATGATCAGCTAAATTGTGTTGCACTGTACACACTTTATGACTGGATATGTATGATGCTCTCATCAATTTCTTGAATAGGAAAATACAATAGAATTAGCATTACATTTTCTGCATGGAAAGATGGAAGGAAACAGAAGAGGGCGACCAGCAGCAAGGTGGATGATCTCAATTACAGTGGCAACAGGTGCACCATTGGAACACCTGAAGGACCAGGTTAGGGATACATCATTACAGAGAAAATCTAGATATCCATCAATCAGTCACTCAATCAATCAATCAATTAATCAATTTCTGCATGGAATAGAAAGTTCTTTAGTGGTTGAAAATCTGATGAGCTGGAGACATTAATGATTCAAATAGTTACTTTTTTTTTCCATGTTCCCAAGATACAAATCTGAATGCATTCAGTGTAAGGGAGAAAAATGTTAAAATGTGTTATTACATATTTTCCTTTTAATCTAATAAAGTTATTTGATCATTAGAGGTGGTCAGTGAATACTACTTATTCTTAATTAGACTATGTTAGTCCAAACGTATGGGAAACATCCAACACTGTGATATAGCATTATTTCTGTTGAAGCATCCTCTATTTCTTTAAGAAAGAATGCTCCCAGGCTTCTCCATCACTGCTACAAGGAGCAGTAAAGCAATTTTAGTTTTTACAAAATGCCCCAAACATATTGGCTATCTTGAAAGGACTGGTACATCTGCACTTTGCAAAATGTTTTAATTCAAATTTGGCAGGCCCCAAATCTATTGCAACCTTGAGAATTATTTTTAATCCACCCCTGAAAGGAGCAGAATAGGTATGATTAGAATGCTGTGGGCTAAGAGGCTGTGGGCTAAGAGGGAGAAGTGCATTTGGAGAAGGCGTCTTTGAATGTCATTGGAAGTTCAAAGCTCCCTCCTTCTCAGTGTAGGGTGCCAGCGTAGGGACCAGTTACCCCGGCCCTCATAGTGGAGCAGTAAATTTCCCTTTCATTAGAGGGCATTGGAGAAACTGTTAGGAGTTGAGCAGGACGAAGTAGAACAGTCTCTGCCTTCTCTTCCAGGAAATGGTCTTCTTCCACTGTAGATTCTTTGATTAATCTATGCCCCCCTCCCTGCGCCCGATCTCCCTGAAGTTCCCTGTTAATCTGATTATGTTAAGATTTGTAATAACCAAGCCATTAGCGGTCTTGTTCCACTTACGGATTCTTTTGATAAAATTGCATCAAAAGAGGCTCCTGAAGGGATTTTTTTTTTTAAAATTGTTGCTATTTTTGTAGTAAATATCATGCTGCACAGGAATTTCTGAGCTCATTATGCTTGGCAGTCAGATGCACACCTTCTCCTTTAGGCATTGTACTCTGAATTTGGGAGGGAAGGGTGTCTAGTACTTCATTATGATCCTGCACAAGCTGGATACTACCTGTGATTATTTTTCCCCTTTAGGAAAGAGTAAGCATGCTGATGGAGACAAAAAGCCAATTTTGCTGTTCCATGAAACACAAAAGAAGTGCTTCTCAGTGTCTTCTTTTCATTTAAATGCATATTTACCCTAATAATTTGTTTACTTCAGCAGAACATACTGCTTTAGTTTTAATGGAAGGTGAATTGCACTTGGTAAAAATGGAAGTGAATTGCACTTGGGTTTTTTTTTCTGCAATTCAATGGCAACATAAAATGGTAGAGAGCACTTGAGTGAAATTCAATACACTCTGATTCAAATGTCTTGTCCTTTCAATTTATTGGATTGCTTACACTAAAGAAGGATGCTGGCAAGTATTTTCCAAAATATGCACACGTGCCCTACCAATGAATTGCTGTTTTCTTTCAAACTGCTTTCAGTTGAACCAATGGATATCTGTAAACCACAACAGACAGATTTCCCAGAGATTCTTTAAGATTTGGGCCAGGGAACACTGCTCAATATTCTATGAATGTAGTCCAGAGAAACTTTGAGCACAGGGAGGGGTCATCCTAAATCCTGGCCACCATAAATTAGAATAATAAATTATCCAATTTACATTGTAAATACTGAACCAAATTTACAATGCACATAATGTATTGTTAAAGAGACCTTGATTCAGTTAGTTTGATGTGACATAGTTGCATTGGTAGCACACAACCAACCTGGAGTTGGCTTGTCCAATTAGTACTTGAATGGGAAATCACCAGGAAATCCCAGGGCTATAAGCTAAACTAGGAAGTAAAAAAAAGTCTCAGAAGAATTTACAGCAGACCATTGCCAAGAAAATGTACTGACTTTAGTCCCAGTAAAACAAGATAATAATGAGCATCTTTAACAGGCTTTCAATTAGGCTATATATAAACTGTCATGGGAATTACCATTTGAAAAGAGCTACAGGTGATGGTAGAAAATATGTATTTTATAGTTCTATCCCAGAAGGATCCAATCTACAAAGGGTGGCTGCATAGCAGGACAGGGCAGAGTCATTATTAAAGTAACACGTAGATAAATTGCCTGATTTAATAGAGGTCTGCGATTGAGAAAAAAATCATATAGTGTCAGCTTTGGCCATATGAAGAGCAGGACCACATATGTTCTATTTCTAGTTAGTTACTGAAAACTTTGCTATCTATCATCTTTCTTTCTCTCTCATCTTTGATCTATCATCTATCTATAATCTCTCTCTTTCTCTCAATCTATCATCTATATCTATCATTTATATCAATCTATCTATCTACTCATAGGGGACGCGGTGGAGCTGCGGGTTAAACCGCTGAGCTGCTGAGCTTGCCGATCAGAAGGTCAGCGGTTCAAATCCACGGGACGGGGTGAGCTCCTGTTGCTAGTCCCAGCTCCTGCCAACCTAGCAGTTCGAAAACATGCAACTGTGAGTAGATTAATAGGTGCCGCTTCAGCGGGCAGGTAACGGTGTTCCGTGTAGTCATGCCAGCCATATGACCACGGAAGTGTCTACGGACAAACGTCAGCTCTTCGGCTTTGAAACGGAGATGAGCACAGCCCCCTAGAGTCAGACACAACTGGACTTAATGTCAAGGGAAACCTTTACCTTTACCTATCTACCTACTCTATCTAGAATCACTCACAAAAGTTTTCTTTCTTTTTGCAATTAAAATCAAAGAAGCTGTATAATGAAGACCTACAACCTTCATTTATTTTTATTTTGGGATATACTGTTTTATGATGGTGCTCATATCAGTTTCAAGAGGATGCATGAGCATTAAGTTTTGATGTGGAGTAATGTTATGGACATTTGGGTGTGATCGTATTTTGAGGGAACAAACTCCATGGATTATCTTTTTTATGCCTTGTGAAATCAGTTTTTTTTCCAGGACTAGATACTCCAATTCAGAAATGATTCAGCAAACTGGCCATGAAAACTATACAAGGCATTATGAAAAACAGAAATCTGTCATGGTAAAATAAAATTTTGAACACAACTTTTTTCTATATTTGTTCTTATACTTCGTTATGTTTTAAGATTAGCATGAGATGAAACAAGTGCCTGTGGTTTTGCAGTAAAGGTTTGCATTGCAGAATTATTTTTTTATTTCACATTGAGTGGCTTTTCTTTTATGACTAGCTATAGTTCTCTGAAAAACATTTTTTTTTCAATGTGCAGATCAAAAAATAAACCCAAGTTGGGAGAAGAAGGTTTCATTTATTAGAGTTCATTTTCCCTGATACATTGAAACCAAAATTCCATCCTTTAGGAGATGATTACAGACACCATAAGAGAAACCCTACATTTAAGTTCTTTCACCAACAAAACGTGCTGACTGGCAACCCCACTAATTAGAACTGCCAGTCTTGGGTTGTTGAGCAAGCCATTCCTGATGTGGGAGCTGAGGAAGCTGGCCCCAATAAACTCCAAGGGAAGATTTTGGTCTCTTCCTTTTCAGAGGTTTAGACCACAGGTTCAAAATGAGTAGCCCTTGTCACCTCATATAGCCTTGTTATTGGAAATATTGAGTGCTGGGCTATTGGGATAGTAACTAGGATGAGAAATGTTTCCTGCATCAGTGAACTCAGTATTGATTGTGAGCTGTCATGATTTGGGGACTCTTTATGGGTGCCTGCTTTTAACAAGGAATCATGCCACATTGCTCTCACAACATTATCTAAGACAGCCTGCAGAACCATTCATGCCTATCCATAATAGACCTCTTGAAGATCTCTGTAGCACTTTTAAAATAAGGCAGGTATTCAGGAAATCTGCCAAGCTGCACCCCAAACACGCTGGGATTATATTCGGATAATAATTCATTGATGAGATCATGAATTAGAATTTCTGGTGCAAAGGTGGTCAAGGTGAGGTTTTTCAATAGTAATGAAGTAGATACAACCATCACAGGCAGAGCAAGAAAGCTTGTTCCTCTTAACCTTCTCGCACCAACCACAATCCTGTTTTCTAATTGTGCAAGTTGTATATACCAATTATATCACCCCACATATATATTTTTTACTGTTAGTTGCCTTGAGTATTATTTTGGATATTAATTCAAGAAATAAAACAAATGTTAACAGGTTGTCTCTATATAGAGTATGGTAGCATATGAATTAGACACAATATTAAAACCCTAGAAAATCTTCATTGAGCTCCACCAGTTTTTATCAAATTCCTTGCAATTCTTAAACAAACAAAGCTATGTAGTCAAATGCAACATAATTACTGCAACCATATTCCATTTGAAATTATGAATTTGTTCTTACAATAATACTGCCATACAAGAATAGTCTTTCACTTAGGTGCTAGGTTGACAGGTTTCTCTTAGAAATCACATTTATAGCTTTAAGAACCATAGACGTGGTCTCTGGGATTACCCTCCACTTTCTTATGGCTCTTCAGACATATGAGCTATACCAGATTGATTCTTCCCTCTCTCCCCCCCCAATTTTTTAGGCATTTTCTCCAATATGGCACCCTCCAGTTAGGTTGAGACTACAACATCCTGAATGTTTAGATTCCATGGTCTTCTGAGAGTTGCAGTCCTGAAACATCTGGAAGGCACCAAACTGTGGAGGAGTATTCTAGGTTGAAGTTCTAGATGCAAGAAATCTTCTGCCTTGGACTTTTTGGAGGAGTACAACATTCCCAACCTGGGATAATTTTTTTCCTCCTTCCTGTTTTTCAGATTTTTTCCCCCCCTAGAGTGTCTTCAAGGGCTCACCTAGATCAGCCGTGGAAGCATCAAAAAAGCTAAAGACCTTTATTAGACTGTGGGATAATACAGTTTTTTCTCACCATCTCTGTTGCAATCTGATACACTGTGGAGCAGATTGTTGGCCCTGAGTGGAAAGGTCAATGGGTTTGACACCTGCTAAATGCTACCAGAAATGCCCATTTAACTTGTAAACTACCTTTGATGAAATGTGCCTGATGTTAAGAACCTTTTTAATCAATACAAAGGTTAAGCCCTATTGTTAGCTGGCACGTGGAAAAGGATTGGATCCTCTGCACCAAGTTTGGGCATTATCGCAGGATAATTAAGGAAAAGTAAATGTGAAGGGAGCTTCAAACTCCTTAACATCATAGTCCAATAAGTTATGAGCTTCATAGTCCCTGAGTGCTTCTGTGTGTTATGCTCTCTGGGGAACCCTTGAAAGGAAAACGATAATCTGAGGCAATCTGGACCCAGTTGTGCATGATGAAACAGTGTGAATGACTATGTTGCAGCAGGTACCACCAAGGGAATACGTGCATGACATGGATCATAGAATTCTCCTGTAAGCTCTTTCCATGCAGTTGGGTGTATAATGGTCTAACAGGAGCAGAGCACAGTGTTTGACAAGTTATTTTAAAATGCTTTAGAGATTCAAAAGTGGTTAATGATGAAGCAAGAAGAACTAAAATCAAAGGTGGGGGGGACCCTTTGCAAACATCCAGTCTTCTCTGGTTCATAACTATGTTTTATACTCCATTACTGACTTCCCTTTAAGAATACCAGATTCTGATTACAAACCTTGGTGGATGAGTGCCCTGTTTAGAATCCTGTCTGAGTGCTTTTCCAAAGATTGTTAAATGTTCCACTACTTTGACATTCAGCAGACATTACCTTCCATAAAACACGTCACCTTTATTCTCTGTTCCTAGGAGCACATGTGAGATTAAGTGAAGGCAGAAGGTCTAAATTTAAAGTAGCCTTTCCCAAACTGCCACCCTCCAAATGTGGGAGCCAGGTTGAGGAAGGCTGATCTAGACAATGTTTGGGGTTGTGCCAGACCTTTGAATTGAATTCCTCAACATTTGGTAATTGGCAGCTTTGTATCAGAACATCCTGGAGAAAATGTTTCTTCTGGTACCAGAATGTAGGCTTGTTATTTTTGTTTCTTTTTATAGAAAAATGACCCATCTACTATTTTTTATCATTTCACTTTTCTTTTAAAAAAGGCTACTTCTGAAAGCCATTACTTGTAGTAAGTTTATAAGCCAGCATACTTTTTTCCCCCCGTAATCATTCCTTTAAACAAGGCAAAACCACTAATTTGACTCTGTCCTGAGCAGCCTCATGAAAAGAGGACAAGGTAGCAAGTGGTCTAATAATGATGAAAAGTTTGGTTCCAAATATTTAAACTTCCTCTTGTTTCTAGGAATTTTAATGTCCCCTCCCCTTTAGTGTTCTGGACAGCCATGCAGATTTGATATCCTCTTCAGAAATCTGTAGCCACAGTCTCATTTTTAAGGTGAAAGCCTTGGTAGCTGAGAACAGGAAAATAAGGGTTTTCAATCATTCTGCTGGAGAACATATCTGGAAATTCATGTATGCTTCACTGCCACAATCACAAAAGTTGAAGCTATTGCCTCCTTTTTACAATCAGAAAAATGCAAAGCACATTGATCTTCAAATACCTGCCTTGTTAGAGAAAGAATTAAGTTTATTTTTTGAAGAATCTGCTCTCTGATTGCTCCCTCCCCCCCGCTTTTTTCCCTCCCAAACTGACCAAATGAAGGCAGGACCGGCATTATCCTTGTAGTAGGACCGGACAGTTTACCATGCAAAAATGAGGAGCTATTCAAGTTAATCTTCATACCGGAGATCTATGGGCAACCTCTCTTAGAAAGCAGCCAAGTGCTAATAATAATAGCATTACAAGATGGTTTGGTGGTTATTTTTGTTTGAGTTCTTTGAAAAGCCATACAGTTGTAACTAAAGAGTTCTTTTTTCTCTCAGAAAGAAAGGGGAAAAAAATGACACTTGGCATAAATAAATAAACAAACAAACAAACAAACAATAATTTAAAAAATACACTGCTAGAAGAAAAAAGGGGACTCCCCCCCAACAAATATATATTTACGACATGCAAGAGATTAAAAGAGAACTGTTCTGAGTTTTCTCATCCAAAGCAAAATCAGAACTAAAAAAATAAAAAGAAACAAAAAACCAAAATAAAATTACAGGAATTGCAGAAGAAAGCTCAGATTCAATTTGGTTTGCAAATACCATGTTTCGGAAGCATTGCGTCTAAGGTATTTTGTATACCATCAAAAGGCACCAAAGGATTGACTCAGCCAAATCCGCAAGAGGCCATTTGTGGGGAATCATGAAGACAGGTTATAGCTTGTAGTAGCGTCCCTGGCCCTTCATGAACGATGAGTCGAAATGTTACTGCTGCAAACCTGCTCCTTCTGTCTTGCCTTTTTTTTTTCCTGTCTGAGGCCCTTTCCAGATAAAAAAACGGGGCTTTCTGCCCTTTAATATAAAGTTGCACTAGCCTGCATTCAGCAATAGAAGTGCAGTCTCCTGTCCAAATGCAGTGAAAGGAATTTGCATTCTTGGAAGGGGAACAAACTCTTCTATGCTGAGTGGGATGGGACAGGGTGGGACATAACTGGGGAGGTTCACCTAATTCCTAAATTTTAAAAAATAATTCTTGTTTTAAGAAAAGGATGGTTGCATTTATATTCCAATACTGGAACCGAAGAATCAGCAGACCTGAACTAAACATAAGGGAAGAAAAGAAAGGGAAGGAAGTCAGAAAGCTGTAGGTGGATTAATTTGGCCTTAATGGTCTTCATCCGTTCCTAATGTAGGTAAGTTAGTGGTATGGCCAAAGTGAAGATGTATCATAGGTCACCTCTGATGTCACAGACACTACTTAACAGGTGACGAGAGTTGTGCAACTAGACTTCATTGAACTTCCAAGGCAGTGAGTCCTGTAGAGGAAGGGTGAAAAACTGAATATGGTGTTTTTACAGGCTGCAACCTTACGATTTTATAATCCAATGTGCAATCTGGGGCAAAAAAAAAAAGTGTACCTCTCACAAGAACTGAGTTATAGGAAAACATTCATTGTGTGGTAAATGCGCACAATAAATGATCATCTGGAAAGGCCCTGAGTTAATAAAAGGAACGCACCACTTGAAAAAGGTAAATGGTCAATTACAAGAAATGAACCAACAGGAATCTGAATTTCTGTTTCTAAACAGGGTAAAAGAAAAGAAAAATCTCCAAATAATTGACTAGAAAAGAGAGACAGCTTAATGCAATGCACCTTTGTTTTATGGCCTTGGGTTTTTTTCTCTTTTTTTTTGGTAAATATAGTTGTATAATCTTACCTTTGTTCTAGATTACAAATTATCTTTGTAAAGGAACTAAATCTACCAGCAACTTCTGGGGAAAATGAAAGCGTACATGATTCAAGCTCACTGTATGCAACTTGGTTGCTCTCAGTACTTAGAATTCAACTGTTCTTAATTTGCTTTGCCAGCCCAATTTCTCTTACACTGGGGGGAAAGCAATAAATGTTGGAATCTGAGTGTTTATCTCTACATAGTTAGTCTCTGCAGAGGAATGATGAAAGAAAAAAAAAGAGGATAAGAAAACAGGACAAAAAACCAAAACTTTAAAAAACTTTTGTTTGCTAGTCTCCAGAACATTAGATTCCCAAGGAGCATCTTTTTCCTCTCCTAGTTAACCTTATCTTGAAATATATACAGGTTATTGGTTGCTGCCACTGCTATTATATTTTCCGAAGGATGCCAAGCTGTATGCAGGATCTTTTTGCTAAAGTCCAGACTGTCCACACTAATTTCATCTTTCCTCCTTTTGCCCCCCACACAAACTTTGCGGGGCTTCAGGATGGCACGGGGTTTGCTGTTTTCTCTTGAGGCTTCGAGAGTCACATCACGCTTGGTATTGCGATCAAACATTCTAAAGAAATTGTTGTAGGAGCCAGTCATGATGACACTGAGAAGCAAGCCAAAAAAAAAAGGAAGAGTCTCAAGTGAAATCAAGAGCCTTTCTAGTTTTCCTTCTCTCAATCACACCCCATTTCAGGACAGTTCCAGCCTTGAGAAATACCCACCATATCTCCTTTCTAGGAAAGCCACTACAAGGAGACCCCTTGGCAGTGTGGGATGGAATAACTGAGGTTAGGAGGCAATTTGCTGGCTCGGTAAATGTCTACTTCAAGGGGGACTATAATCCCCATTGGTAGTTAGGCCAGGTACAGCTAATGCATTTATGCAGTGAGAAAAGCCTTACTTCATTCCTGCAGTCTCCATTTAATAAGATGAGGTGGCTAAACAGACAACACCTTCGTAGGGCAGGTGGCATGGAGACAGCTGCTGGAACTCATCTCTTCTTATCATTATCTTGTGTATTCATCCCAATTCACAGAATCAAGGATGATGATTTTAAAATATCTTAAATATTGAAATAGTGAACAAATCAAATAAGCACTAACCACTGAAAGGAGGATGACGGTACATGCACGCAAAGTAAAAGCTTCGGCAAACTCAGCAGTTGGCATTCTATTTTAGGATGCCCCCACAGATATCTGGATCAAGGGGACTGCAGCTTGGAAATAAGGGAGGATCCAAGTACAGCATCTCCCCTTAGATTAGGCCCCTTTTTAGGACTGGTGGATTCAGAGAAATATTCCTGGCCACAAATCCTAAGCAATAATTGGAGGCCAATATTTCAACTGAAAATATAAAAACAAATTACAAGGGCAAGCTAATTTCATGCTTAATTTTATGTTATAAATGAACAATATTTAAATCCCTTTTTAATTTTCTAATCGCCAGTAGCTGAAAGTATAATGTTGACAAAAAGGAAATGCCAATTCTGTTAGCCATATTTTCTAAGGAAGAGTTAGGCCACTGTTATATAAGTCATTTCAATTTCATTTCTAGTCATAAATGGAGCCAATTCAATCTTGGCTTTGCATACCTAGCTATTTTAGAAATTCTAATTTATGGAAGCTAGTGCAAGCTCCTTTGCATTTAAAAACCCCACAACTCATCACAATGCTTATGCCCCATAAGAACATTATTAGGTTGGAGTCATTGCATGAAGCTCATTTCAGCCTCAGACCTATGCTGACCAGGTTTTTAGGATCTGTGTGCTTGGCCCAACATAAGCAGTGCTTATCCAGATATCCTAATTCAAGTAACTTCTCTTCAAAATGCTCACAGCTGCTCTTTGTACGTCTTATGTTAGTTTTCTGGATCACAAAGAGAGTTGACATTTGAACAAGTCATGAGATTTATTACCGAGTGTTTTTCAAGTTTCATTTAATGATTTTTTTCATTTAAAAAAAACACACCTTTTCTGCATTGCATGAAGCAAAGTGCAGAGAAGATAAGAGTGAATGGAAATGGAGTGGATGGATTGAGGAATCAGAAAATGAAAAAAAAAAATCCTGCATATAACTCCTCACCTGTCTGACCCATTCCATACACATTCAAATTTATCAAAAATGCAATCGTTTTCATAGAGGGAGCACAGCTTGCTGCGGAGGTAATCGTGAACCTAGGAGAAAGACAGACACAAAGAATAAAAGGAAAGGAGCACTGAGAAAGAACTGTGTGCTAAAGTTTGATTCCAGCTCTACTCACAGATTCCAGAGGACAAGGCTCTGAAGTTATTAAGATTAGCATTTGGTGTTATTATTTTATCTTAGCTTCTACCATGAATGTTTTAATTTCAGTGCTTTGATTTCTGTTGCTCTTACCACTAAAAACCACCAAGAGTCTTTTTTTTTACTGCAGTAGCTATAAAATTGAAAAATAAAAATTAGTAAATTATATGTAGGCCAATTTAAAGATCTCACAGTAGTAACAAATAAAGAATGGTTTTGAAGCATTTTAGGATGTTCTGAAGATACACACACACACACACACACACTATATTTAGTGCCCACACCATTCATTCACATCATAGCAAACAAAGGATCAAGATAAAATACCTGGTATGTCTCAATAGGTCTGTTCTCCATATTCAGATCCCACACCTTGACAGTGAGATAATCCCTGGTCATGATGTACCTCCCAGTATGGCTGAACTTTACATCAGAAATTGAAGAAATGATCTCAGAAAAAAAAGATCTGTTACTTGGGTCTTCGGGTTCTTCAAAAACTACACAAAACCACACACACAAAAGAAACAACATAATATAGTCAAGGTCTCTGTATCACTCAAGTTAATCTGATAAATTATGAAAATGTTTAAGTTTCCCACATGGTGAAGCATAAGGAAAATTCTGTGAGCACACACTGAAAACCAACAACTAAGGCTTTATTAACTGGAAAATAAGTTTCCCTGCTCACCTAGCAGTTCGAAAACATGCAAATGTGAGTAGATCAATAGGTACCGCTTCGGCGGGAAGGTAACGGCGTTCCGAGTCGTCATGCTGGCCACATGACCCGGAAGTGTCTATGACAACGCCGGCTCCAAGGCTTAGAAACGGAGATGAGCACCGCCCCCTAGAGTCGGATTCGACTGGACTTTACGTCAAGGGAAACCTTTACCTTTACCTTAAGTTTCCCTGGACTTCATTAGGTTTATTTTGGAGTAGATAGCGTATAGAATTATATTGTGAATCCCATTGAAATCAGTGGAACTGCACTGCACAGATAAAGACTTACATTTCATCAATGTCACTGGGGAACTAAATGATCACATTAGGTGCAATACGTTGGGGGCTGTTGTCCTCAGAGCTCAAACCTTTTATCCATACTAATTTTCACTTATTATATTTATTAGTCTTAATACAGAAAGTATCACAGTAGATTTTTGCAGGCTTAGTCATGCTTACAGCTCAGGTCATCCACAGAAATCAATGGAGCTTAACCTAGTCATGACTAAATCCTACCTGCTGTGTTTTAAGATGTGGAAAATTACTCTGGTTATTTCATACCACAGAATTTTATTTTATTTTGAAATAATATTAAGAGGAGCCCATCTGACAATATAACAAGAGCACTATAGAAATAAACTCACTTATCATTCCTCATGTATCATGAATAGGCATTTGAGACAGCTACAGTAGTATAACTAAAGGAGATGTTCCTTACTGAATGGAAGATTCAATAGAAATAGAACGATTTCTATTGTTCTCCAATAGAACAAATATGCAAATTGATTGGTTTTGATGAGTTTCCAGTAGAAATTTTCAAAAATCTGTTATGGTCTGCCTATTATACCAAACCAAGGGTACCAGGTGAGTTTAAAAATGGAAAACCCAACACATGAGTTCATATGGCATGCTAAAATCAGGGGAGCCAAACATCTGGAGGCCTGCTAACATGCTTTATCAGCACACCAGAGAAGTTTTGTCAAGGTGGAGAGACAAACTTCTCACTACTTACATCCTTGACTCAATAAAAAATGAGTCCTGCCCACTTTATGAGTGCAGCCCTCAGTACATTAGGCAAGATTTGATGCAGCTGGCAGGCTGATGAAAATAGTGAATTCCTGTGCTAAACCCTGGTGTGGTGTTTGTTTTTGATTCAACATGATATGCAAACAGGAGCAATAGTAAACAATGGTTTGTTTTAGGACAATAAACTTTCCAATCTGCCTATCATTTTGATGATTGTAGATGAGATAGGCCATTCTGTTTGGCACACGTAAGTAGCAGATCTGGACATTTCTGCTTAAATTCTGTGACATTCTTTCCAAAACTTTGTTCTGCCACCATTTGCCTTTCTTTGATAGGGAGGCTTCTGCTTTTAGCTGTGCCACTAGAGGACTTATGTCATATAAGCCATAAGAAGTTGACCTCAGCATTGTCAGATGGCCTAGGATGAGCCTAAAATGATTTGGAATTTTAATGACTAATGTACACGTTATAAAAATACATTTTTTATATAAATAAACAAATCTTAGATTACGATGTATACAAAACAGATAGATAATGATCCATTACTTATAGGCCAATATGGACATCTAATGGAAATTAATACAGATATTTAAGAACAGCTACAACATCCAAGTTGGAATTGTGTATAAATCAGCCACAACCTGAACAATGACCCAAGAAAGCAGATTAATATATTGCCGCCATTTAAGGCCCATTTTTATAAATCAAATCTCAAAGATCCATAAAACTGACAAGTTTTCCAATTCTGAAATGTTATACAGACATATACAAACAGCCAAGAACACAAACAAATAGATCATCAAACAAATCAACCCAGAGTTCTCACGCAAGGCACAAATGACCAGGCTCAAATTATCCTACTCTGAACACATTATGCAAAGACCTAGCTCTCTGGAGAAGGATCTAATGTTGGGAAAGGTGGAAGGAAAGATGAAGAAGAAGACCAACAGCAGAGTGGAAGACCTGAAAGGCCAGGTTAGGGACACATTGTCATGGAGAAAATCTATTTATGTGGTTGCTGGAAGTCAACAATGACTTGATGGCACATAACAAATCAATCACACAACAGCAAAATTTGAGAAAAGTTATTTTGTAGATAGTATCCTTAGCTGCATGACAGCCACTTAAATTGTGCTTTCCTTAAAAAATGTCTATAATATACTGTATGCTTAAATATCAAATAGCTGTTGCCTCTACTACCATCACCCACAAAAAGGGAGAAAAGCTTGAAACAAACAGCTATATTTCAGGGTGGATCAAACACAGTTTGACAGGAAATCTGCAGCCATGTGGATAAATGAGATGAAACATTGGTGAATTTTCTAGAGACAATGGGATTTCTTTCAAGATGTATACACAATGCAAAGTCATGAAATAACAAAAATGCTGTATGTATCCTTGCCCTCAGGGGGGTATTGGTTCACTTGACATTTAACATCTAGGCACCATGGAAACTTTTTCAAAGGAAGTATGAAATTGGCAGTTTCATAGCAAAAAAAATGAAAAGAATCTTATTAAAGTAGAGTTTACTTTCTCTGCATAAATATTTGGTCAGCTTTACTACTCTGTAGTGGAACACTGAGCTGTAAACTCTTGGTTTTTGGAATATGATACAGGCAATAGGAAAAAATAATTCTCAAATGCTAGGATAAATGATCTCTCTACAAATATTAGATGGCAGCATTCATCCTGAAGTCTCCTCCCTGCCAGCAGGAAATCTGATGACTTACAATTTTTCAAAAATATAATAAAAACATCACAGCAGAAAAAAAAATCAAGATCTCAGCTGGCTTGTACAAAGCATCTAACTTTCATGTCATAATTATGGACTTGAGCACACCAGGGAGCACAATTTGGGAAAATCGGTTTTGTGGTTGGGAGATTAAAAAAACAAACACCAGGATCATTTCTAGGAGTTCTGTTCTGTGTAAGTATGGTTTGAACTTGGCAGTAGAAGCCTGGGATTGACTGTTGCTGATGTTGATACAAGGGAGAATTTGCAAGTACCATCAAAATGTCAACATGTAGAGCAAATAAGAAGTGTTAGAAGGCTACCTTGTGTGTGACATGGGAGATGTAACATTTTTGTTTAGAGCAGTCTCCAGAGGCTTTAAATTGATTGGAGCAGGATTACTGGAAGTGTATGGAGGGTTAATCCTTCCCTGGTTCTACTTTCTCAATCAAAGTCCTCCCCCCCCCCCACTATTAGGTCAGAAAACTACTTACATTGTTTTTATCATGGGCATTGAGAGGAATGGGAGAAAAGTGACCTTTGTGTTTCCATTATGTTCTAGATGAGCTAGAGATTAGATTTAAAAAGAAAAAGCCGGAAATCAGGAGGAAATGTATGTAGGAATAACAAAGGTGTTGCACTAGGACTGGGGAAGTGTAGGTTCAAGTCTACCCTCAGCCTTGTGGAAATTTCTTGGGTGGCTTTGGACCAGCCCAAACGACCTCATAGGTTTTTTGATATGAGGACAAAATGATGAGAGATCTACCCTTTCTCCTGAGCTTCAGGAGAAAAGGTAGGAGGATATAAATCTAACAAACGACTATCCAGGTATATATATCTACTGTATGTATGCATGCATGCATCCTATTTTATCCTCTGTTGCTCTATGTATGGTACGATCAGAGGAAATACACTGATGATAAATTTAAGGGGATGGATGCAGAACAACTCAATTACCTGCTTGCAGATGTGATCACATTTGATAGCAGTGAGGTTGCTCCTTTTACTATTCTTTTAAATTTTATGTTCTAAATTGTAACACTGGTTTTAGTTCAACTTAATTTCTTTGTACGTTGCATTTGTTTTTAATGTTGGATTACAACCTGTGGTCTCAACAATAAGCTTATTACTCACTCACCGTAAGATCATTTTGAAAATCAGATGCTCAGGTGGAAGGCTGTGCTTAACATATTCTCAGCTCTTTGAGGTTGTCCAGACCAGGAAACAGATGTCCCAAGAAAACTAAAACTAAGCTTTGTTGAGATAAACCAGTGTTTCTCAACCTTGGCAACTTGAAGATGTGTAGACTTCAACTCCCAGAATTCCCCAGCCAGCATGGGGAACATCTTCAAGTTGCCAAGGTTGAGAAACACTGAGATAGACAGTAGTAACAGAATTTTGCAAGTCTGCTTGTATTTTCCCTTCCCTCTCTCTGCTACCCCAGGGAATCAGGGAGCAGCCACATGGAGTCTCTTCCTGATACCACCTCCTTTCCCTGGGCTTAAGGGATGTGGGTCTCACATAGGGACAAAAGGTTCTGTCTTTCAAACGTTTGTAATGGGTGCAACTTTTTTAGCACAATTTTGTTCTGCCCTATTTCCAGATTAGTAAAAAAATCAGATCAAACCAATTTTGTAAATAATTTTCCCTAATATATATGATTTTGTAACCCTTTTCTCTAATGTATGCCATTACATTTGCACGCTATTACCAAACCATTCCAGACCTGTTGCTTGGAGCATCCGCACTTTAAGCCCTTTTCCTAGTTTTCTGAGGACGTGTGCACAAGCACGGGAGACACTTTTGCTGAGCACAGTAGGGTCTGCACAACCATAATATTTCCCCATATTGTATGCATTTTTCTTTTAATGTATATGCTGTGTGTGTGTGTGTTATGTGTGCTGATGTATGATACACACACACATACAGCTGAGAATTGCACTGTAAAAGTTGAGGAAGAATCTTAATTTCCAATTTGCGTACTAGATTCAGATGTACCAAGTAAGTCAGCTTGTCTTAAAATGTAACTAAATAAATTTCACCATCCCTAATTTAATACAGGGGGGATTTAAATAATATGGAACAATTATTTTAAAACATATAAATAAACATAACTTGCTTGCAAGGATTTAGAAATGGACTTAAATCTAGGTTTCCTTGATTTAGGCTTATATTCAGTTTCTGCTCTCCAAGCCCAACAAGTTTAGTAAAAGCCACTTTAAAAGAATTGTGATTTATTCATCAAAAGATTGACATAAACACCTTTTTGATTTATTCATCAAAAGAGTGACATAAACACCTTTCTCTGTACATTTTCATTTTAATTATCTGCAATTACCAGATGGTGCTCCTTCATTAAAAAAGAAGCAGCAGCAGCTTGACAGTACCATGACAACTTACACAGAAAGAGCTTTGGATTCCATCATCACCAACTAGTAGCCAAATATGGGGTTACTTTGCTTCAGAAAACCTTCTATTTCTCAGAAAATAAATAAATACGTCTAACCATGAATTTACACTAAATGGTTGGTTTCAGTTTTCTGTCTGATGCCAGCTTCATTGTCTTGATCTCTCTGCATAAGCTATGGAATTGGGTGTATAATATCAGATCTGTGCATGAAGATATAACATTTTCTTTAGGAACTCTTGTGATTTATTATTATTATTATTATTTGGAATTTGTCTAGTTGCTTTATGGAGTCTTGGACACAGAATATCCATTTGTGATATGTACAGAGCATTGCATTTCTTTTGCATTTTTCCTTTTTAACAAGTTGCCAACTGAATATGGCAGCTCTGTAATATGTCTTCTTCAACACTGAATACTTGCAATTTAGTATTTAAAGTTTTAAACATTTAGTTTGATTTTGTTAATCTCCCATGAGATTGGCCTACCAGGCTAAAGCTGATCCTGCTACCAAATGGGTTGCTGTTGCTAATACAATTGGACAATTTTAGACCTACATTATGGAAAAGAACCTCAGGCAAAGCAAATTCCATGCCATCTTTATCTTGGGTGTCTATTATCTCTAAAACTGGATGAGGTCTATAAGGCCATTAAATAGCTGACCTGGGATACAGAATTGTAAAAAGACTTAAGTCAAACCTCAAGGATATTATAAACCCTTCAACAGCTACCCCAGACTTATTCTGGCAGTTTATTTATATTCCCTTTTGCATCTCAAATACCAATGGACATTTGCCAGAGCCCATATTTCATGCTCTTTTGGAAGGCAGGGTGCACAAAATTCCAGTCTCAGAGGTCCTGTCATGTGAATCAGGTAAGAGCAAGTTAACTGAATATAACCTGCTATGCTGCCTGTTTTACACTGATTATTGACTTAATTTAATTTAGCCTCCATTGTATTTCTTCCAGGGCACTCAGATGCATTTTACACTCAATTATATTCAACAGAGAGTCTAAGGTCACATTTTTAGTTGCTGTATTTTGTTTTTAACAAGGATTTGCCCTATGTCTGTAATTCCAAAGGCTTAACTCAAAATTTGAAGAGCTAAAATGTGTAGATTTATGTTGATAAATCTATTACTGTATATTTTATTTTATTTTAGAAACCAATGTTTTGACTGTATCCTTGCCTAAGACAATAGCAAAGTTATTCCTTTTTTAAAATAAATTTTGATTTTTGTTGATTACCTGTGAGATTATTGTATCTCCCAAAGGGGAACAATAATAGCTGAATCTTCCAGTCATTCACCTCCATGCTACATGGCCAGGATGGGGCATTACTGATATTATTTCAGTATCTCGACTTTTGACTTTTTAAACACCAAAAAGACAACACAGGGTGGAAGTCCTCTCTCTCACATACACTTGGGTTGGTAGGAGGATGCCAAGTGAGGTGCTCCTAGAATATCAATAGTGGCAGCAGGAACACCCCATTCTGTGGGAACAGAATGTAAAGATCTAGACACTTGGGGAAAAAGAGGTTTGGGACCTCCAGCCTTCCACCCTATAGACCTTAGTTAATCTGCTACAGTATGGTTGAACCTGATGACACAAATATCACACTTCTTCAGACAGTTACTAGTTCAATCTCCAATCTTTTAAATGTTAGAGATGAGTTAGGACAGTATCTCACAATGCAACCATTGTGCTGCATAGGCAATTTTGAGGCACCTGTCAGCCCTATGAGGTAGACCAGATCAGGAAACAGATTCCACAGGAAACTAGAACTAATAACTACCTTATTGAGGGAGGCTACAGTAACAGAATCTTGCCAGTCTCCCTGCATGTTCCCTTCCCTTCCTTCCCTATACCCTAGGGAGTGGGGGGAGTGGAGGAGCCAGTCTCTTTCTAACACTTTCCCTCCTCCCTGGGCCTAACAAATGGTTCTGCACCATTGTTGCCTTAACAGCTTGTGGATGGGTTTCCAAGGTCAGCTCCATGACATCCTACAGTATCATTTTGACCTGATATTGGGGTTATCACAGCCCAAGGGCCAGGCTCCAAGAGGGGGTCATATTAGACCCCGCCAGATGTTGCACATACAGATTCATGGATGGGAGACCCTTTCTCTGCCAACACTGAAGCCTCTTCAGGACCCTCCTTGGCCAGCACAGAAACCTCTCCAGCCAACACGGGTGCCAAGAAGCAAGGGAGAGCCCCCCACCACACCACAGCACCTCACAAGCAAGTTGCAGCCACTGACACCTTGAGCCATCCTCATTCATTACCTGCTACCACTGAGAGAGAAAAGCTTCAGCCATGCACGCTCGGTGAGGAGGGGATTTAAGCCTCTAGGGACTGCCTTCCACTGCTGGAAGCAACTTTGGCATCTAGCTTTGTGCTCCTTGTTTCATGCTTTCTTGTTCCTGACTCTTGCTATGTTCTTGACCTCAATGCGTTCCTGACCAAGTCTCTAGCTTTTCCCTCGGTATTTCTAAAACTTCATTTGTTTGTCAGATTATGAACTGTTTGACCTGGTTTTATATCTTCTCTTCAACCACCAGTAAATTTGTTGTGCACATGCATATTCCTTGTTCTTCTGTCCTTGCTCCACTCCTATTTCCACACTTTGACTGCTCCTGGCACTTGTACATTCCTCGTGCCTTTCCTTTGCCTTTCTGCCAACTGCCTGTGTGCGCGGCTCCTGTAGAGGGCAGAGGGAATGGTCTTGAGGGACAGGAGGAAGAGCCATGCCAGGACAATGGCATGATAAGCAGGGCTCAAGCCCATTCCAAGAAACTAGTTTGAGTAAATGTCTCAGACAAGCCCCTCCCTAGTTCACATGAAGACAAAGGGAAGGAGAGGGAAAGCAGATTCAGGCTTGCAGGATTCTGTTGCTAGAGCTGTTGCAATAAAAGCAGTCCTGACCTCTATGGCATTGGCTTCTCAGTCTGGCAGTCTGGTCTGCCTTACAGGGCTGATGCCTCCACAAGCCTCACTGGCACCTGCATTGATCCAAACTGCTTGCACCCGCACTTTCCTCATGCTTCTTCCTCACCACCCCACTGAGGCATTTTCTACCAGGCCCTCTCCCCAAGCAAGCGTGGCTCCTAGCACCTTTTCAAGCCCTGCACACAGCTGTACACAGCACACCATGCATCTTGCCTGCTTGCTGCATGGGCATGTGTCTCCTCCTCTGAAGACAAGACACAAAAAGGGTAGCTGGATCCCCATTAATCTTTGCAACTTCCTGAAGATTTAGAGTCATCGGACAAGAGATCTTTGGGACAGGAGTTGAGAACAATTAATTATAAAAAAGGCAGGGCTCATTACTGCTAAACAGAATCTATCTGGGGATTTTAGTGTGAGGGAACATACTGTACATACCTACATACATTACATTTATATAGCCACCCATCTTAAAAGAACAACTCACTGAAGTTGGTCCTTGCAGTAGAACTTTTGCCCAAACCGAACTGTCCTGTTCTCCCATCAACCCAGAATGATTTATTTCAGAACCTGTCCAGGTTGTTTCAAAGAAGACCACTGTATGTGATTCTGTAACACACCCTTCAACTGATTTGTGCAGCGATGCTCTCACTTCCATGATAACTTCCTCCCTTCTTGCATTTGTGGTCTCATCACAGAGACACACAGTTTTGTCCTTCAATATTTATTTATTTAACATCTCTCTATCCTGGAGGCTTACATAGAACAAATACAGATTAAAATATCCATGTTAAGAATAACACAGCTACAAAAACACTAGAATTTTTTTTTTAATAAAAAACCCATAGAATATAAACTAAAAATAAAATAAATAAAAATAAAGATGGCAACATTCACATCATGGGAAAGTTCCCCACAACAATTTGGTCTTCAAGAGCTTCCAAAAGATTATCATTCTTTGCTCAGGATGTGTTGGACAAGATTGAAAAAGGCTAATGCCTCTTCTGGAAAAATATTTCATCTGTAGAACAACACAGCCGGCACTTCTGCCACACGGGAGCATGGCTGACAGTTTCTCACATAATGTGATAAAAGTGCACCATTTTAAGAAACCAGCAATTTTTCAGTTTTGATGGGCAGCATCTCTTCTCCCACTGGTGGCTTTGTGTTACTCTTAATACAGAGAAATTGGATATCAAAGAAGCTGGAAGGTCAACCCTTTGTAAGTTCGTGACTCGGAGGAAAAGGTCAGCAATTAGGGCTAACCATAAGTAAACCTATGCTACAAAAAAGGTAGATCATCATATTGAGTCCCAGTGTTAGTAGTAACATAAATGGAGAAAACAGCCTTTTATACCATTCCAGAAAGGTTTTGGTGCTTCCTGACCTTCTTCATGAGATCACTGTAGACTACAAGAAGTGTTTTGTGTCTGGGGCCTATTCTTGCTTAACAGAAAGGACAGTTAGGCCAACGGTGAAACTTACTGTTATAAAGCTACCACTGGTTTTATTATTTTCATGAAAATAGCCTGAGGTTTGAAAGAGATGCTCCATTCCAGCTTAAGAAAAGCCAAGAGAAATAGCTTCATAATAAAAACTCAGGTAAGGTATATTTGTGAGCTTGTTCAAGTAGTTTGCATGGGCCCCACTGTCTTCTTATCATACTTTCACCCCTCCTCTAGAGCTTCACAACAGTGTCTTACATTGATTTTAACCTTCCTTTATGCAGTCAGTTTTAACTGAATATATATTGAACGGACCTAAGCGCACACATGACTTTTGTATTTTTCATACCCCAATATTATATTACAGTCCAATTAGGAAGTTCCTGCATCAAAAGTAAAACAAAGGGATGGTCTATTTTTTCAAAATTCATCACATCTTACTGATGTTACTATACCTTGTTATCTCAGGAAAGCTATTTATTTAGGACAATCTTTTCCCAAATCCTTGAACAACTAGATCCTTTTGCTGAAGAATACTTTAATTCTCCTTTATTTCCCCAGTTCAGGAATGAGAAGGCAAATCAACTTATTGTTCTTTTTTCTTTTCCCTTTTGATTGATTCCTTAAAAGTAGTTTCCAAAATCTGATAGGGCATACTGAAGTAGAACTTGGTTTTATTTTACTAAATCCCCAAGGGAAAAGGATGAAACAGGTTATTATTAGCTCTAGGATGTTGGAAGATTCTTTTAATTCAGGAATGACCTTCAAATTTGCTGCTGAACTGAATAACCCTCACCCTTTCTTTTTAATTTCCTCTTCTTTCTCTAGAATAAACAAAACTAGCTTGGTTTTTCCTTCAACTTCTCGTTTCAAAATTAGCTATGTGTACTTTGCTAAAATGCAATAGATCTTGTTTTCTAATCAAGCTCTCCCACAAAGACAAACATTAATTTCACTAAATCTTGCTGCATAACTGGCTTTTTCATGTCTATTGTATTTTATGCAAGAGGCTAATTCTCCTGATCTATAAACATATTCAGTGTAATAAGTGATTCTGATTGTGTTTTAAAATTGCTTCAGTTCTTCTTTAATAAACAAGTCACTAGTTTTAAGCATGCTGTCTGGCATTTTGAGGGTATGAGATTTTCCTGAACCACCTATGCCTCAATGTTGCAAGACCCCACATATCTGTGTTTCAGTTTACAGGTATATAATGCACAGAAATGTATGCCAAAAATCAGGTTTGGTAATATTCATAGTTCATTGGAAATGTGTGGTTACATCAAAAATGTAAATGAATACAAGCTTTATGGCAATGAAGCTTGGTCTTCCAAGGTCTAGAATAGTCTTTCTCAACCTTTTGGCCCTGGAGGAACCCAGGGCCAAAATATATTTCAGGCCTTGGGGAACCCCTGCACGTTCAGGCTCAAATATAGGCCAGAAGTTACAAAATTATTATATTTGTTTCATGTGTAGGCCTGTATATATGCATTAATAATGTTCTTAAACTAAAAATAAAGAATGAAACTTTCCTCTTTAATGTGAAGTTGCCCGAATTTGAAATAAAATTGTGATCTCCCAGGGAACCCCATGTGACCTCTCATAGAACCCTAGGGTTCCAGGGAACCCTGGTTGAGAAACCTTGCTCTAGAAAAAGGCTCAGAATTAAATAAAAACTGAACATATAACTAATGGTAGAGATTTTTTAAAAGCTGGATTTCTTTTTCCAGGAATCTTAATTCTATCCAGAGATGTCACCCTTGAGAGTCCCCTTCTCTTACAGGAAAGGAAGTCTAGAGCACCCCATCTTCGGTGGTGGCTACCTGCCAAGAACAAGGCAGTTTTGCAAAGAGCAGCTTCTCTACTCTAAAACTACCACAACCCACAGTCATGCTTTGTCACCTTACAACTATTTAATTTGCTCTATATCAGGTTGTCCCTGAAGACTGTCTCGCAGCTTCAGCTGGTCCAGCAAGCAATGGCATGGATATTTTCAGGTGTACTGAGGTTCAGCCATTTAACACTACTACTATGGGAGTTCCTTTGATTGCCAGTTAGCTTTCATGTGTGACTCAAGGTGCTGGTCATCATCTTTAAAGCCCTACATGGCTTAGGGCCTGGATATCTGTCTTCTAACTTAATCTGCCCACCTGATAGGCAGCTTGTTGAAGGTCCCTCATCCAAGAAAATGCCACCTGTAGGGACCCCATGCTCAAGCCTTGTCAATAATGGTCCCTACCTCTGGAACAGCCCATCACCAGATAACCAGGCCACCTGTTCCTTATTATATTTTCAAAAAGCTAGGAAACTTGAGAGATAGGCAGTTACTAAATTTGATAAATAAATAAATAAAACCATTGCTTTCAGAAAGGCATTTAGGACAATATGAAGAACAGTGGTCTATCAGAGTTAATGTTCAATTGTTGTTACTTTATTTTTCTGTATTGCTACTTGTAGGTTGCTCAGAATCTTCAGAAATGGAGCAGTATATAAGCCACAGCAATAAATAAATACATCCATTTGTGTTCTGGATTAATAGTAGTTTTTCCTGTTTCAACCAACAGTGCCTGCTACAGCCACAAGTTATGTAAATCTGTGGTGCTTTTGCAGCTTCTTCTGGGAGCAGGTAGACTTGATAATCTGATTCCAGGACTGGCTAGTGGTGTGAAAATATAACTGCAACTCCTTTCCTCTCATCACTAGCTGGCATGCATTACTTCCATTTCTCTTTCTGCATTTGCCATTTCACTTAGCACTTCCTGCTTACTGCCCCCTTTAAAAATCCAGCTGCTTTCAAATCAACTGCATGTACAAGCTCAATTGCTTCTCCCAACCCATTTCTCCTTCTCTTGCCAACTATCCATTGCACTAGGCACAGCATCTCACCACAACATGTCAGGTAAGGGATGGTTTTACCAAGCCAAGCCTTACAAATACCAGTGAGGAAGAGGAAAGAGGAATGGTGGATGAAAGTAGAATCTATAAAAGGTGAAAAGGCACAAAAGTGATTTTGCACAACTGCAGAGGCACCAATCAGAACTGGCATCAGGGGAAATACAGCAGCCCCTGTTACAAAATCCCAGTTAATGCATGTTTCCCACCAGCAAGTGATGGGAGGGAAGGGGTGGTAAGGAGAGGGAAGTACTGGCACACCTGCCAATGAAGATGGCACAATTTGGTACAAAGCAATAATAGAGCCAGGATGGCTCATCAGATGCAAACAGCCACATTTATGACAGGAATGTTTTTTTTGCCCAGAGAAGGAATGGTGGGTTGGCTATTTAAATTGGTATTGAGAAATAACCACACATCAGGGATGTGCTAGAGAAGATGATGATTAGGCACATTTATAAAAGATTTCCTTTGGGGGTAGGGAAGATCATCTTTAAAGGCCAGAATTGCATTTTATTTTGAATCCTGATGAATGCCTTGAATTCCAACTTCTAGGTCTGTTGAATCACAATCGACTGAAGACCAGCACTTCTGAAGGATAGGAAAAAAATCAATATCAGCCGTCAAGGGAGAGATCAATCTGAACTTGTTTCCACAATTGCTTTGAATGTGCTTTAAAGGACACTGCAGCAGCAGAACAAAGGAATAGCCTAACCAAGCCAAAGGATCTGGTGTTGGAAAGGAAAGGAAATGATCCCAGCTTGCATCTTATTACTAATATATTTAATCTGAACTGAACTCTCTATTTTACAGTAATCAGACAGTGGGAGGAAGGAGTGAAAAAAACAGGCTAGCCAAGTGATATAATCATACACTTGGAGCAGCCAAATAATTGGCTGCTATGGCATTTTCCACTAAGTGGGAGAAATAAGACTGAAGAGATCATTTCAGTAACCTGGTTATTAGTGGTTAGGAACTGATTTGATAGCAAAAGAGCAGTGTAAGCTACAGTAACATTATGGACACTGGAAACTTTTTTTTGTTCTAGAAGGACATCACCTTTAGGATTTAATTTCTCACCCCAAGCTATACTTTCATAATTCAAAAAAGTAAGGAGAATGTACTTTAAAATAACAACCAGTGATCATAAAACCACTGGGAGACTGATCATGTTTGTATTAGGAAGTCATTTATAAAACTCAAAATGTGGATCTAGTTCAAGAAATAGATCATGTAGTACAGGAGACCAATTATAGGAAAAGCAAATATAGATTGGTTCAGATGTAGCACCAAACCATGATTTATCATTGCAGGAACCAGTGGTGGCATGTCTTAGCCTGGTCTATTGTCTCGGTCACTTCCTTTGTGAAGTAGGGCATGACCCTGGTTTACAGGCAAGCTATGATTTGTGCACACCAGTGATCAAATGTTTGGATACCATGACAAAGGATAGTTTTATGCAAATTAAAACCAAATGCCTCCTAGAGCAGAGAAAAAAACAAATCAAAGCTTGTTGCCACTTTTTTTTCTAGCAAGCCATAATTTATTATCATGTCTGAATGTCATATCCAAAATGCTATCTGTACTTGTTTGGCATAAGTGACTTAGTCATGACAATTATCTATGAACTCATGAAACAAAAAAGGAAGGAACCGCTGTGTCAGTTACAGTGTGTCAGAATAAATAATTCCTCACTTCGAACTCTTGTCTGTAGAAAAAAAGAAGCAGATTAGATTGGACTAGGTTAATTTTGCTGAGATTGACCTCTTCAGCAATTTCTTGGTTAAGATTAATTTATGCTATTAATTTATTAATTCTGTGTTACATTAAGTTATTCAGTCCCTGAAATAATTTTTTGAATAATAGCTTAATGTCAATTAAATTGTCCATTCAATTAAAAGTAGACAAAAATACATTTGAACCAGAATTTTCAGCTAAATCTTTACTCTCTCTTTAATCCACCAAACTCTTTGAACATCCAGATTTACCTGCAACTGAATTACCTTTTTTCAGTCTAAAAATAAATGAGTATCAATTGGTATGTGAAAAATGCGGAATGTGTGAATGTTTGCAGATTGAACTATTATTTACTACACTGAAGGCAACTTTGATCAATGTAGTAAATGCTGCTACCTGGTTAAATTATAAGGTAAGACACAAAACCACAACCTCTATTTTCAGAATTCCAGTTCTGTTATGCAGATTATCCTTATGTGCTCTTTCACCTCCATTAAGCTAAATAAGACCCTAATTTAATATCCTCACCTCAGTTGCGAAATTCTCCATTTTAATCATTAATGGTTGAACTTCAAACATTCAGAAATATTCTGAATTTGGTAAGCAATGACATTTCTAAAATTTTTCAAGTGAAAAATGGAAGAAATTTTATCCCATGCTCGCTGAAAGAAAATGGAATGAGGCTGGGTCTTTCTCGATAATCGCCGCATTTTTTATCATGACAGAACATAGTGGTGTAACCCGGTTTCCCATGCATGAAAGCAGAAGTCCATCATTGCTTATGTCATTTCCTCCTACAACATCCAGGTGTCTCCTGTGTATTTTGAACTTCCAGTCTGACATTAAACAATCCAGAGATGATACCAATGAATCAGCAATGAAAGGGTTTTCTGGATGTTGCTCGTTCCAGTAGGATAATATTTGACAGGCCAAGGAAAGAATCATTTCTCATGTTAGTTAGCAAAGTGGAAGAGTGTCATTGATAGCCAAAGCAAGAGGTTACATTCTTCTTACAGCTTTATCCTGAACCAGGATAAATGGAGGCCACTTATTGCAAAAGAAACGTATGCATTTCTTTTATATGCTATGGGAAATCCTTCCATGCAAATTAGTACAAAATTCATTTTCAACATTCCCTTTTCTATGTCTTTCAACAGATGGCTGGACCATACTCACATTTGGAGTGTCTGTCACACAAAGCAGACGTTCGCATGTCACACAACCTTATTGTCCCCTTGCTGCTGCTGTAGACAAAGGTGTTGCAGTGATGTGGATGGAACTCTGCAGCTGTAATCACTTCTGTCAACTCTTCCATGTTTGCTGGTTTTATATCTACAATATCTGATGCATGAGAGTCAAGGCAAAGTAAACAACATGACGTAGAATTTCTCAAAACTAAGCTCAGGATGCTACAGGAGATGTTAGACATATTGAGTCTGGACTGGAGGGTTCTGGGTTGCACTTGCTATTCATGCACCAAGCAAACCTTGGACCAATACTTTCTGTCTCAGTATACTGTAATGCATAGGACTTTTATGAGGTAAAATGGAATCAGTGACGAATAAAGACACAGCATCATTTCCTCTACTCTCAATGCCTCCTGCATAAAATCTCCAGCATTTATTCATAACTGAATATCACCTTAGCAAAGAACATACCTCCACACTTAGATGGGAATCCTTAATGGTTCCAGCTACTTAAATATTCTAGCATAATTAGTCTCTGCATTATACTGATGTGAAGTCAGAAAATAAAAAGACTTGCCATGGAACAAATCCCTATATAGCAATGGAAGTTTAAGTTAGAAATCTCAGTCAAGTCTCTGTGTTCCTTACTTTTGGTTCCCAGAAAGTAATGGATTTTTCACACTGCTCTAGTCCTAAACTCTGCTCGAATATGGCTCTTGCAGAACCTAATTGCAAATCCCAGCATTCATATTTCTGCTTAGTTAATGGAGATCAGTTCCTCTTTAACAACCTTTGTTCTTTCTATTTCTTGTGCTTACGACCAATGCAGAAATACTTTACTACAAAGAAAATATATTTTCTAAATATACACATCAGTGGGATTTGGCTCCTGAGGTTGTCTACTGTTGGGAAGATAAAGAGGTAGTTTGCCCACATTCGATAAATAGAAGAAAAGTGACACACTTTTCTCAGATATTGGGCAAATCCTCATTTCACCTCTAGGCCATCCTTCCCTCCCCTTGGTGCCCACTAAATATGTTGGGGTTTCAACTTACACACTAGCTGAACATTTTAGGAGCTGTAGCCCAAATATACATATCTGGAGGGCACCTGTTCTGTTCTCCATTTTCTTTCTTGTTCTATCCCTTTCAGTTAGAAAACTATACATATTATTTGATCTCTGAATATGTGAGCCTCTTATCCATCCCCATACCTCATTTTCCTGTGTGGAAGCATGAATGATTTGTTTTATCTGCTATCAAACCCAGTTTAGGCACTGACTCTAAACTACTCCCCACTCATTAGTCAACTAGGTTGCCTCCTGGGTGATGTAGATACACAATAGACTTTTCTTTTCAGAAAACAAAATCAATCTGTATCATCAGGGGAAATAGTCTGAGGGAAAATAAGCAAACTGGTCGAATGAAATGGAGAGGTTAGCCCTATAATGAGGAGTTTAATCATGTCTGCTCTTTATCTCTGGGACACCCTTGCTGTGAGTTTGTGGGTAGAAATGGTCTCCCTTTACCTTTGCTGTGGGGTACTGAATAAGAACATCCCTCTTCAGCAATCTTGAGGGCAACCTGCTTTCACCTGACAAATACCTAGCTGGAGCAAGGTGGTGTGGTTGGCGATCCTGAGGCCGGCCTTAGAGTTTCTGGGTCAGAGTGGCTGCTATGGAGGAAGACTGAGGCTCCTGGCTTCACAGCCATGCGGCCCCAGGTATGTCGTCCAATGCCAGTAGCACCTCCACAGCTGCTGCCAGTCAGGTGGAGATGAGACCATGTGCCTTCCCATTCTGCTGCAAACTGGTGCAATGCTTGTCCTGCCAGTTCATCCTGGGGCATGGATGAATTGGTGCTGTCAGAACTTGTTCTGGCTTGCCCAGGCAAAGCAGAGAGTAAAGGCTGGAACAAGTTTAGCAGATCTCCAGCTCTGTATACATAAACCTCCCAAACACAGTGACCTTGCTCACAGTTGCTGTGACCCTGGGAGTCATGACTCAAGATTGAGAACCCTTGAGTAAGGGGAAGTGCAAACATGCAGAAAGGAAAGTGAGTGACATTTTGTTTAAGCCCAACAAAGAGGGCTAACATTCACTATCAGCCGGGATGAACCTCAGCCCTTGCTGCTTGTGAGAGAAGCTAATCTTCAAAGTCATCCTTAGTAGCAGTGATATCTGCAACCATTTCAAATCCAAAATTATCATCTCCTATTGGAGGAAAAATGGTCTTCCTATGAGTAAACAGGTAAGTAGTATAATATAGGTGGAAATGTAATTATTACATTATCCCTAAGTCACAAATAGAGCAAAAACCTTGCTCCCCCACAAGCTTTACTCTCTATATCCGTGTGCACTTAGCTGCTTTTACAGATCTGTGTATGGTTATTGAAAAGAGCTGAAAAACAGCTGAATGAGAGTTAGGCAAAATGTACCTGCATGCTTCCCATGTTAGGAACCCTAAGAAGGCAAGGCTCCAGAATGGATGCAGGGTCCTAAGCATGTTGGGCTGCAGATACATACAACCCCCTTCCAGACCATTACGAGGAATCAGGGCCAGTTATTTTTACCTTCCTCTCAAGCAGGGAAGCACCTGTCTAAGGCATGTTAATTAAGAACTGCCTTTTGTTCCTGAATCGTAGAGACTATTTTGGGGCTGCAACTTAATGGAAGATATTCAGTGAAAAAAATAAAATAAAAGTATTGGTAAATGTTTAGGCTGAACAAAGACTACTACAATTTTATCTTATTTTGGTGAAGGCCAGGAAAAAGAAATCCTAGCTTGTTAGGCAACTGTGAATATAGTTTTCCATTACAAGCCACCAAATAAATCTTTTCTTTGCCAGTGCCACTTGGGACAAGTTAAGAGCTGAGGAAATGAAGGCAGGGTCTGCCTTGCAATTGATTTCCCATTATCAAAATGTTTCTACATGCTGCTAGTTGCAATGAAGGTAGCACAGAATTATAGGTATTCCCCTTTAACTGTGATTCCTCTGTACTGAGAGAACCTGTAATTATGAAGGATTGGGTATAAAGCCTTTTCCCCAATCCATCCACCCCATGATCTCATCTTCTTTTCCCAGAGCAAAATCTCAAATCCCTCTAAGGGTTACTCCTACAGTTTACTACTAAACTGAAGACCTCTCCGTCTTTTAATAGGGACATTGTGCAGAACATCCATACTATACAGGAACAGAGCAGTGAAGACCATGAACGTCTGCAAAGGGATATAGACCGAGAAGCCAGAGAAAGGTAACCCAATGCTCTCCAGAAGTTTTGGGTTAAGCTCCCATACATCTCAAGCTCCATGGTCAATGTTGTTCCCTGCTTACTTGGCCTGATGTTTTGCTGTATCCCTTATTGTTCCTACAACAGTACACACTCTGTCAAATCAACTTACGTTGACTATATGGACTTACCCATGTCAGGTTATTTGGTAACAGGACAGAGATGCTTTGCCACTGCTTTCCTCTGGGATATATTTTTGGCTTTTCAGTCTCACCTACAAGCTCGGGATCGCTTGGTGGTCTTCCATCCAGGTACTAACTAGGTCCAAACCAACTTGGCCCTTTTTTGAGATCAGCTAAGGTTGGTTATGCATTGTCCTGTGGATAGTGGACACGCTTCAGTTATCCAAATACTTTTATTTTACTCACACCTACTTATTCTCAGTAGCAACCTGACAAAATCCTTCCACTCTTTTCTATGAAATCCTATGCATGTTTATTTGGAACTAAGTCCCAGTCTATTCTACATCTATGTAAAAGTGGTTAAGAATGCAGCCTTAATTTCCTTTTCAAGAAGACAAGTATTTCAGAGTCTTCCAGCATTCTGGTTACGTCAACTCTCCATCATAATATATTCAGCATCTCCCCATTCTTCTTTTTTTCACAAAAATCCAGGGGAAACACAGGTTAACTCTCAGCCATGGAAATTCAGTCAGTAACTTTGGGCAAGTCACTCTCTCCTACTTACCAGCTGACAAGATTGTTTTAGGGGAAAACACTGGAGGAGGGAGCACTATGGAGCTCCTGAAAGAAAGGCAAGATATAAGTTTAATAAATAAAAAATATCCATATATTTATAGTATGTCCAAATTAGCTGCCTCTAAATACATCTAGCCTCCTTTTAAAATGAGAAAGTATTGAGTGCATACCCTGCAAATGTAAAAAAGGCAGACAGTAACAGAGCTAACAAGGGCTAAATCATCAAACCATTCCTTGCTGTAGCAGGAACAATGTCCTGGCCAATATTGTATCTGCAGAAGAGCTACAACTATAGCTTTCCAAGAGAGGACTTTCACCCACTACGGAGGTATAGTGCTATCTAGCCACCCTTGAGTCAGCACAACATTATACATGAACTTTCCCAACTATCAATCACTATCCCACTACTACTTCCCTTCTTCCCAAACAGTGCAGTCATCTGACTGCCCTCCAAGACCATAGGGAAAAACCTAGCCAATCTTATATACCTTTGATGATGTCAGGGTCAGGGGGAAATGCTATTTTAACACTGGTAAAGCCAAGGATGACTTAAGCCTGTCTCGCATAAGAGAAAGATGATGAAGGCACCCTCATGGCCCATGCCATGAGGCACAGCAGAAGAAAGACGTTTTCCTGAGACATGTGTGCCATGGTTCGATGCAAGAGGAGAAAAGCCCAGAGACTTGTGGCAAAGCTCAGATTACAACTAGCGTTGTGTGTGTTGTATTTTAAGATTTAAATTCAGAAGGCACTATAGACCTAAGTGAACAGTAGATGCAGGATGGATGGAATGTTTCTTATAGACCATTATTTCCTAAGCAAAATAAGTGTACTATAGTAAGAAATATATCTGGGATGAGGGGAAGGAAGCAAGCAAGCACACAAGGGGGAAAGGGGCTCACAGATATATTTGTGTCCACACTAATTACATCGCAGCCTTTTATTATCTTTATTGATTTTTCCCTGCACTATCAACTTACCTTCAGGTATTGATGCTCACTTTAGTCTAATAGGGAGGAGCTGTAATCTTCTTATTTTTTACCCCTTTAGACAAAATAAAGCCATCCAAAATACGAAGATTCATAGCATTTCCAGTATTAATCATTCTAGTTGAGAAGATGTTTTTCCTGTTTTTGGTCCAAGACTGTCACAATGCAAACAATTCTAGGATTCATGATCTCTTACATATTTTGATCTTTTTAAAATCCCTGCTTAGTATAAATAATGGTTCCCTGAGTCATATTTTGAGATAGTGGCTACTGGTGTCAAGCTTTCACACTACAGCAGTAAAAACCCAGCATGGGGCAAGTATATTGACTTTTTGAAATCTTAGTTTGGAGAAAGCACAGAGGAGAGAAAAAGTACAGAGACTTGCTTTGCCCCATGTGGAAAATAAATTAAGTTCCTGCTGTTAAAAGGAGTGAATGGGAGGGTGGGAACATCCCATTCCCTTAGAGATTATTGAGAAAAGGTGGCTGTGTGTGAAGATTACTTTCTTTAATGTTATACGATGGGGAAATTGAATAGGTGGCCATAACTTCCTCCTTATCCACTCATGAATGAACATTCTGTTTGAGACAGATAAGGAGGTTCATTTTGCTGGTCATGTCCCCAGCATGAGACGAACCAGAATGAACAGCTGCTTTGACAAGTCCTAGATCTTTTTGATAAAATTAAAGTTTACCATACACCCTGTCTGAATGGTACCCACTTTAAAGCACTCAGATTTGAAATGATAACGCTTCTTACCAAAATCTGTAACTTTGACTCTATCATTGGGAGAATTTCCTCAGACTGGAAAGGAACAAATTTAACACCAAGTTTTAAAGAACAGATTTGGGAAATTACAGATCAGTTACTTTAACATCTAGTTTAGTGTTTTTTCTGGGTAAATTATGGAAAATAATTAATATTTATTTATTTATGATTGAATTTATACACTGCCCATCTCACTATAAAAGCAACTCTGGGCAGCTTACAAATAGAGAGTTATAAAAACTGTTATAAAAATACATAAATACAAGAAATACAACAAGGTAAAGGAGAAAAACTAAAAGGCAGAGACAGTGTCTTCAAAACACCAACCACTCCCAGGGGTGCTTACCACTCTTGGATCCCCAAGCTAGTTGGCAAAGCCAGGTCTTGATGCTCTTCCGGAAGGCCAGAAGAACCTCACCTCAGGGGACAAAGTTCCACAGGGCGGAGGCAATGGCAGAAAAGGCTCTCCTTGACCCCGCTAGTCAAAATTCTTTAGCCGATGGGGTCTGTAACGTGCCCTTCCTGCCAGACCGGTTAAGGCAGGTAGATATAATTGGGATGAGACGGTTCCTCAGGTAAACTGGGCCCATGCCACGAAGGGCTTTAAAGGTGATAACCAACACCTTGAATTGGACCTGGAAGCACACCAGCACCCAATGCAGCAAAGGTGTTACATGCACAACCCTAGAGGTGCCCATATCTGCCTGCGCTGCTGCATTCTGCACCAGCTGCAGCTTCCAGATACTTTTCAAGGGTAGCCCCATTTAGAACACATTGCAGTAGTCCATATGGGAGATGACCAGGGCATGACTGAGAGAAGGGCTTTCTGATCCAGGAAAGGGCGCAACTGGTGCACAACATGAAGTTGAGCAAAGGCCCTCGTAGCCACGACTGCCACCTGCTCCTTCAGGAAGATCCCAAATTGCACACCTGGTCCTTCTGGGGCAGTGCAATCCCATCAAGGACTAAAGATGGTAAATCCCCAGATACAGGGGAGCCCTAGACCCACAGCCACTCCATCTTACCAGTGTTCAGCTGAAGCCTGTTGTTCCCCATCCAGACCCTCACAGCCTCCAGGAACAGTGAAAGAACATTCATGGCATCACCTGGGACAGAGATGTACAATTGGGTATCATCAGCATACTGATGATACCTCATCCTGTGGTGATGGATGATCTCACTCAGCAGCTTCATGTAGATGTTAAAAAGGGGTGGAGAGAGGACTGAACCCTCAGGCACCCCACAGAGCAGGGGCCATGGGCCCCTCTCTCTCCCTATCAACACTGATTGGGACTGGTCTTGGAGGAAGGAGGTGAACCAGCGCAAAACTGTGCCACCCACTCCCAGCTCCCAGAACCAACCCAAAAGGATACCATGGTTGATGGTATCGAAGGCCGCAGAGAGGTCAAGGAGAGCCAGGATGGATGCACTGCTCCCACTCCGCTGTCGCCAGAGATCATCTAAAAGCACGACCAATGACGCTTCTTTCCCATATACAGGCCTGAAACCTGTCTGGAAGGGGTCCAGATAATCCGTTTCATCCAGGATTCTCTGGAGTTGTAGCACAACCACATTGTCCATCATCTTCCCTAGAAAGGGAAGGTGAGAGACTGCACGAAAATTGTCCAGGACAGTGGGGTCCAGCAACCACTTCTTGAGGAGAGGGCAAACCAAGCAAGACCTAAGAAAATACATCTAAATCTAGTTTATACCAACACAATTCATCACACCTATCCATGTTTCTATCCTTGCAAACTATCCTTGCTTCCATACTATTTGATATACTTTTGTTGCTTAAACTTCTCTCTTTTTTAGTATTTCATCAATTCCACACAGATAGGATTTTTTTTTTTCATTTCCCAACCTCTTTCCCCCCGCCCCCTCTTTTTGGCCATTTGATTCCCATTTATTTTCTCTAGATCAGTGTTTCTCAACCTGGGCAGCTTGAAGACGTGTGGATTTCAACTCCCAGAATTCTCCAGCCAGCATCTTCAAGTTGACAAGGTTGAGAAACACTGCTCTAGATGACCGAGCCACCGCAATGTACTGCTTTAGTATTATCACTCACTTTTGTATTCAATCCGTATTCATTTGCCACCCATTCACTCCTATCTCTTGCTTTTCCACACGCATTTCTTACATACACCATTCCCTCTGTATTCCACTTACTTTTTATGCTTCTACTGACATACTTAATTCCCACTTCCATACAACAAAGTGAGCAGGAGCATTTTCTTATACTACACAATTATTTTTGCTTCTTTTGACAAACATTCATTCCTCACAACAGACAATGTATTTCTCCCAGCATTTGCGTATCTTAAAACTACTTCATCTCTTTTGCATCTTTCGTAAACCTTCTATTAAGATACACAAAGTCATCTACATCTTCTAGTTGTTCAACATGTATGTATAACTTGCAATTCCTCACTCCATTTTCCCTGTCAAACCCAACTTTGATACATGAATTTTCACATCTTTATTCCTCATGGTATCATAAACTTTAACATTTACTGCAAATCATTCAGCTGCTCAGCCAACAACATGGAATCACCTGCACGCAAAAGTGTATGTATATTTATTTAATCAACACATTTCTAATATCACCACAAGATTCCTTACAGAGTTATCCATAAATACATTAAAGAACCAAGAGGACATTAAGCACACATGTGTTACTCCAGCTCAGTGCTGAACCATTCAGTAAATTTTCTATTTATTCTGACATTTGCTTTGCTTCTATCATTTGCTACTCTTATTGCACTCAGCAACCAACTTTCAGCTCCATACTAACACAAAACATTTCATACTTTAAGCCTATTCACTTTATCATGCACTCCCTCCAAATCAATAAATGTAAAATTAACTTTCTCATATTCGTCCATTTTTCAATTATTTTCTGATGAACAAAAATCTGGTCACAACTCTGGCAAATATAAAGCCAGATTGTATTTCCCAAATTTTGCTCATTGCCATCCTGTCAATCACCATTCTGCCAAACACCTTTCCAGGCACAAGCTAATCTTGTGGTAGTTTTTGCACTTACTCTTGCTACCTTTCCCTTTCTACAGGGGAGCAGTAACTGAATTCTTCCAATTGTCTGGCACAGAAGCGTATTTGTATAGATTCTTGATAGTGCAACTGCATACAAATGCAAGTAGTCCTTGTTTAGCAACTGCTTCATTTAGTGACTGTTCGCAGTTATGACAGTGATGAAAAAGTAACTCTGTGACCAGTCCTTGCATTTACAACCTTCGCAGGTCTGTAAAGGAAAGGAAAGCTGAAATAAGATTGTAAATTTGTGATGTTTTACTTAGAGATTGCTTTGTTTAACAAAAGAGTTGCTGGTCCCAATTGTGGTCGCTAAATGATGTTTAAGCTTTTGATTGTTACATTTTAAAAAAAAGATACTGTAAAGCTGCAAAAGGGGCAAGAAGGGTGCAAAAAGGGCTGTGACAATTTCAGTTTATAAAATTATTCAGGGGGATAAAAGAATATAGAGAGATTTTTTCCCCCTTCTCTCTATACACTTAGTTAGAATCTGGAATAATTCAATAATGCTGAATGATGGCTGATTGGAACAAACAACATTTTTTAAACTAAGCACAATTCCATAATGGCCATCAACATGATGAATTACAGACTTGACTAGCAAACTTAAACCAGTACTTAAATACTATAGAACCTTTTTATGGATATTCAGATTATGGTCAGGAAATTTTTTGAATATTTAAGGAACACCTCATACAGAAGATGATGGCCATGTTTCAAGTTGTTTCTACCAGTGAAGGAAACTAATAGATGGACTAGTTAATCGTATGAGTAACCAGGACACAGGCTATCTGCTGACATCCAGACTTGTAATATATTTCAGTGCTTGTCTTTAATAGCATTGTTACAAGTTCTCCTGTTAGCTGGAAACAAGGGCCACTGATTAACATCACATTAAGAAATCAGAGCTCTTTCCAGATATTTGTCTAGATTCGTTTTACGGATGGTGCTACTTTAATCAAATACTTCCTTAACTATGCACTGCTCAAAGCACTACACAAAAGAAAATAGATCTAATGAGTAGGAGTAAAACCTTTTGCAAAAAGGGGAAGGCTGGTTTGTGTATCACATGTGAAGTCACTGGCAAAATAAAGAATGACAATCCTGCAGCTTTCTGAGCACTAGAAGGTGTGCAACCTGTTTTGAACATGAGAATAGTTCTGCTGCATCAGACTGAGGCCATCTAGCCAGCATTTCATCCCATAATGCAGCTAGGAAGCCCACACAGAGGCATTCAAGGTAGGCTTCCTCTCCCATTTCTGCCTTTTCAAACTATGTACCTAGACCAGCCCCACAGCTTCCTTGAAAGAACAGTGAAGCGATTCTAGATGCTTATAGCTCCTTTCTTTAGGTTGCTAACTTCTTACCTGGGAGTAAGTCCTACTGACCACAATGGAGTTTACTTCTGACATGCATAGGATTAGAAAACTTGGTTTATTAGTGGATTTAAATCAAAGACTTGGTTTATTAGAGGATTTAACTCAAAGGATACTTGAAAATGACAGGCGGCATTATTATTATGGATCTGCACAAAGCTGATTTAGTCAGAATGTCTGCAACAAATTGTATCAAAGAGTACAGAGATCTTGTGACATGCATTAAATCTGAATTAATATGTACATTTTTCTGACATATATTTAAGTTACAAATTAAGTAGACTTTGAGCCTGGGCCTCTAAGCGATAGTAAATGGCTTCATTAATTCACTGTATTGTTTTGGTAACCCGGGGCATTTAGATCCTAAACAAAATGAAAAAGTTGTCTGCATGCAAGGTGCTGTCCTGCGACTGAAATGTTAAAAGTCATTGACTTCAATGAAATGACCGGATTAGTGTTTGGCAACAGCAAATCTATTACTATCACCAGTAAACATACATACATACGTACGTACATACATACATACATAATATATATACATAGACATACACACCCCACAGACACACCCACAAGGAAGAGCTATAACTCAGTTGCAAACCATACACAAGACACAAATATTAACTCCAGTATATCTAAACAGAGGTAGAAAAGACCCTTTGTTTGAAACTCTGGAGAGCTGCTATCCATCGGTGCAGTTAGCACAATTGTCTTGTGCTGGTACAGTGCAAATTTCAATATATTTCCTCCTAGCCTTGTGTGATTCCACAGAGGCACGTACATTGTTGAGGCACAAACTGAGGAATATGCCACTGAAAGATGTGTGATGGTCTGTCCATCGGTATCTTTGCATCATTCCAGAAGCAGCTACAGACCTGCCTTTCACATTATGTTGGTACATTTGAAGAGCAGAAAAGCATGGTTCTGGCCTGCACTAGTTTACAGATATGAAATCAGAGTAAAGCAAAGCAACTGTTTTCCTATTGTCATAGATGCTGCCTTAGCTGGGCATAAGCGAGTCTTTCCTTAGTGTCTACTGCAACGTAACTGAAAGGAAAGGAGAATGAGTGGACCAACAAGGGGCAATGGAGTGAATGGGTGGTAGAAGGAAGTAATTGCTGACTGAGAGAAGAAAGAGTAGGACAACTAGCAGTGCTCTCCTGTCCCCATCTTTTCCTTTAAACTGGCCAGCAGCTCTTCCTTGTTCCTCTTCTTTCCCCATCTGGAGCTTGGCTTGGATGACAGCTTGACACCTATGGTACTCTGCAGCTCTGGTTGTGCTGAACCCCTCCTATCTCTGTTTTCACCACCATCAAGTCACTATCACTCCTCTGCTGGTCAGCCAGATGACTTTTGTTGTTGTTTATTCATTTAGTCGCTTCCGACTCTTCGTGACTTCATGGACCAGTCCACGCCAGAGTTTCCTGTCGGTCGTCAACCCCCAGCTCCCCCAGGGACGAGTCCGTCACTTCTAGAATATCATCCATCCATCTTGCCCTTGGTCGGCCCCTCTTCCTTTTGCCCTCCACTCTCCCGAGCATCAGCATCTTCTCCAGGGTGTCCTGTCTTCTCATTATGTGGCCAAAGTATTTCAGTTTTGCCTTTAATATCGTTCCCTCAAGTGAGCAGTCTGGCTTTATTTCCTGGAGGATGGACTGGTTTGATCTTCTTGCAGTCCAAGGCACTCTCAGAATTTTCCTCCAACACCACAGTTCAAAAGCATCGATCTTCCTTCTCTCAGCCTTCCTTATGGTCCAGCTCTCGCAGCCATGTTACTACAGGGAACACCATTGCTTTAACTATGCGGGCCTTTGCCAGATGACTAGTGTTGATCTAAAACCTTTCCTCCATTTTGAGGCTGGCTGGAATCAAGAGGTTCATGCAACTAACTTCAAAATGGTGTTGCGGAGATTGGGAATGGAGTCTGTGTTGTATGGCATTAAACTCAAGTTAGTGGTGTGGCACAGCTGTACCTTTAAAGCACACCTCTGGTTTAAAACATGGGACCCAATTTTAAGAGCAAAAGTGGCACATGAGGGAGAGGAATGGTTTGCTACAATATCCATCCCCAAAACTTTCCACTGCAGGATTCCATTATTGCAGTGTTTTTCAAACTTGGCAAGATGTGTGGTCTTCAACTCCCAGAATTCTGCAACTTCTAGCATGCTGGCTGGGGAACTCTAGGAGTTGAAGGCCATATGTCTTAGAGTTGCCAAGTTTGAGAAACACAACATTATTGGAACTGCCCAATGGGGAAACAACTACCAGCTTCCGAAGAGGAAGGTTCAGTTTCTTGCCTCTGAATGCAGCCTTTTGTTCTTAAAATTCCCCTCCTGCTCTATATATGATGAGTATAGAGTGGAATTCAAGCAAAACTACCTGCTGTTGACTTTTAGGTAAATGAGAAACATCAGCATCTTCCTCCATAGGAACTTGATATTCCATATCATCATGACCATAGATTCTCTCTGCTAATTCCAGAAATGCAAAAGAGCAGAACTGCATTAGGGAGACAGGGGTGTATCTCTGTCTTCTCTCCACTACTACATTGATAAATACTTGAGACAATCATTAATATCAGATCAGAGCAAAGAAATGACTTTTAGCCTTAGTTTGACATTAAGTCTTTTTAATTGGTTCCTAGGTAGAGCAAGAGTTAGGCTACCAGATTTTGCATATTTTATCCTTTAAAATGTTACCAGGTTGTTGGATTGGAAATGAGCAGTGAATTATAAAGGAAAAAATTCTTCTTCCACCAGGAGACCTGTGGACACCCCACCACTGCCAAGAAAAACGGTGGCAGTGTCACGCAATGTAACAGCCCCATAGCTTCCGGACCACAAAGCAAGCAGGCCAGCAAGCGTACGAGGTGGCTGCCCACGCCAGCAATGGCAGGCAGAATGCTCTTGCCAGCCAGCCTGCTTGCCTGGGACATGGTTTCAGTGGCGAAAGCAAGCGCTTCTGGACTCCTGCTCTTCCCAGGAAACAAGCCCACCTTGTGGGCAGACCGCTGCCTGAGCCTGTGGAAAAGGGGCAGCAACTGAGCTCGCTCAGGTTGTCCCCTTCTTCGTCTTCCTCCTGCTCCTCCTGAGTGCCAGAAGGTTTACGAGTGTTCCAGGCCACCCGGTTTTGGAGACGCTTCAGCCATGTGCCTTTACACGTGAGCATTTCTGGCAGCGCTTCCAAAGAGTATTAGAAGGCTCTGAATTCCCTGAACGCAGCAGAGCAGTCATGTGGCACAGCACTCTGACAGTGAACATATATTATGGCTTGCTCACAACTTGAGACTCCAGAGGCTTCCTTTCTCTGTTTCTGTTTCCCATCTCAGCATGCAGTTCAGCCACTCTTCTCTTTCTCCATACAGCAAGCCCGCTAGCAGAGGGGCCTCTTCCAGGATAAACAAAGCTTGGGAAATAAACTTTTTCCCTGATCTAATCGGACTCCAAGGAGTTACATTTCAAGTCGCAAGTCACAGTCATGTGATGTCACGCTTAGCAACCACACATGATTCACTTAACGACAATGGGAACTGCCATTGTAAGTCAATGTGGTCATGTGATTTTTTGCTTTACAACTGTGTCACTTAGTGACAGAGTTGTCAGTCCCAATTATGGTCGTTAACTGAGGACTACCTGTAAAATTATTTTAATTTAAAATAAATATTAATATTAAATACTCATATTTAGTTAGAGAGTCTGACAAGTTCCAAGAGAAGTGTCTTTGAGCACTTCCACACCTCTGAAACACTTTAAGGATTATAAAGACATACAAGGTGACAAAGCAGTTTGAAAGAATGCTTGTTAAAAGATTGAGACCTGTAAGTTTACAACAGCACATGTGCAACAAAAACTTGCACAATCTGTAATGTCTCCAGCTTTATGGAGACCACCCATGGCTTGATTAATTTCTAGCTTCCATAAAATATTCAAACATTTATTAGAACTTAATTATACCCCAAAAGTACAACTGGCTTTGCTGAATTGTCTGCTCTAGCAGGAATGTCTAACCTTTTTAGGCCAAGGCCTATTTGATTTTGAGTGGTGCTTCAGAAACTTGGTAGGTCTAGGACAAAAACTAGATTTGGTTTCCAAAGGGCTTCAGGATTTTTTCCTCCTGACTGATTAAAAATGAAAATTCTGCCACAATTTTTGGAGAAGCCTCTAGAAGCTGCGTAAAAGACTTTGTGGGAAGATCCGTATGTCCTGGGATTGCGTCATTTTGTACACTTCCTTATATATGTCTTACATATGCCGACATTTCATTTCAAAGTTTACCACAACAGAGTGTCAAGAAATGCCCCTGCAAAGAAGTTGCTGTCTGCAGTGTGAAGTAGTTCTCAGCTGATTGCATCATTCTTGGTGGACGACGAAGAGAGACAGGAATGAGAATTTATGCCTCTTCTGATACAAGCCATTGCTAAAGTTAAATTACATTCCATGCCTCCTTAAACCTTGGATATAATTGGCTAAAGCAGGAGTCTTCCCACTCAAGCCATTTAATAGGGCTTAGATTTCACACTTCAGATAAACACAGGGATAACAATCTTGACAGAACAGTGAGGTATCTGCATACTCCTTCTTTAAAAATTAGATTTTTAAAGTACCTAGGCTTTTACAGCCTGCATTATATACATGCCAAGTGTGTGAAATGTTATTTTTGCTAGTGCTAAAAGCATTTAACTCTGGCAGGATCATATGCAATACCCCTTACATGTTTTTCATTCTTCTGAGAAGAAGCGAATGACAGTTTTGCAACTATCCAGTATCATCCTGTGGATGGAAATCTAGGAGGACCCTATAAACTAACTACTGAAATCAAACAGCCACTGTTGGGATTCATCAGGTTACAGACTGGTAAGTTCTAGCTGTGATTCATTGATAAACCAGAACAATCTTTTTCTTTTAGGACATATCAGATTGATAAAGATGGGTTTGTTACAATCCTTGGAAGAACAAATTCTACAGGCTCTTGCTACACATGGCATTAAATTTGCAGAAGGTAACCTGTGACAAAAAACAGGTAACTGTCAAGGACGGTAATGTATGCAATGAACAGAAAAACTAAGGTTATAAACGAAGTGCTAGATTAATTCATAGGAGCTGAACCTATGAGTCAATGCTGACCCATCATCTCTCTTCTGCAAGACAAGGCAACCCACCGCAGCCCTTGGCAGACAAAATGCCAAATGGATTTTCATCCTTTCTTTCCCTCAGAAGATGAAGGCAGCATCCACAGCATTCCCTTCTCCAAGTTTTCCTACAATCTTCTGGGAGACAGTGACCAACCTAAACCTACCCAGGGAGCTTCCAAGGCTGGAACCTGGGTCTCCAAAATCATCATCCAGAACCTTAACTACCACACCATGCTGGCTCTTTTCAGAAAGGATGGCTCTCCACTATCAAAATATTGCTTACCCATTCTAGTGCTTCTGGCTTATCTGAAGTCTGAAATGGTTTGGTTTCTGGAGCTTGCTTTGTGCAAAGATAATCCAAGAAAGAGAGAAAAGGAAGTGTGAGAGAAAACTGCAGGTCGAGAAATGCAAAGGTGCAGCATCCAACATCGGGATTAAGCTAGTATGCCATACCTGCAAACGAGCAGACCAGCGGTGGATTTCAGCGGTGCCTCTGCTGGTTCTCAGGAAGGAGGGAGCACATTCCAAGGAGATAAGAGGAGGCACAGTCCGGGGGGCAATGGTGGGAAAGCGAAGAGGCTCAGGATAGCCCCGCCCTAGAGTCTCCCAGGTTATTTCCCCTCAGGTTAGGTAGAGTAGCTCTAGTCTGGCAAGATTCTGTCTACACGGTGTGAGCAAATAAAGAACTGGAGTTTGACTGGACTGACTCTTCGTTGTTCTTGGGCCGAGCCTGATAACACCTTTATCCTGAACACGGGAAAACGCATGATGGGAAAACGCATTTCGTTCTGCCTCTCTTCACCACCACTACTATCTCATGGTCTCTCCAGCACCTCTGTTTTTGTCATGAGTAAGGATGGCGAGCAGGGGGCTCCTTTCCAGACTTAAGCGCATGCGTAGCACTGAGGAATTGGTGAGCCATTCCAAGAGGCACAGATTGGGACCGCCTTAACCTGCGGGTTTATATGGCTGGGTTTTTCCCACGCTTGTTCAGTTTGTTAGGATTACTGTTATGTATTAGCAATAAAACATTAGAGAACAGTTCCCTGTCTCAGAGTGTTTCCTGGGAGTCAGGACATCAATCCTAACAAACTGAACAAGCGTGGGAAAAACCCAGCCATATAAACCCGCAGGTTAAGGCGGTCCCAATCTGTGCCTCTTGGAATGGCTCACCAATTCCTCAGTGCTACGCATGCGCTTAACAGTCTGGAAGGAAGCCCCCTGCTCGCCATCCTTACTCATGACAGTTTTTTGAGGAAGAGATGAGTCTATGACATACTATCCAGCAAGCCTCTTATCTCATTGGCTGAAACAAAAGAAAAAATACAAGTGCACAAGCACTTATGCATACATCTGGTACTGAAGGTTTTCCTTTTTCAATCAACTTCAGTGGTTGTACCCATTTGCTACATAGCAACGTTACTTAAAAGAACACGTGATGTTTTGGACACACTTTATAGAAATGAATTATTGCCTTTTGTCCTATTATTATTCCTATTATGGCTTTATAAGCTTGAACGGCAGAATCTCATCTGAATGCCACTTTCTGGCAGCCTGTCATAGATCTCAAGCACACAGTGAAAGCTACTCATTAATATTTCTTTTCCACATCCTCTCTAAAGGAACCTGTCTTAGAAATTACACCCTACAATAGTCCCTCTTATCTGATGGCATTTTTAAAGGCTAATAAAAGAACTCCAAGCAGCAAACAGCAATCTTGCAGAGTAGAAGTGTGAACCAAAAAAAGGAACTTGCACATTAAGCTTAATTATGTCCAGAAATAAATTCAGTCTTCACACTGTAGTTAGATGAAGAAAAAATAGAGATAGCTTACTTTTATTCAGTAGATCTGGATACAGGTAGGTTCATAGTAGAAAGCACTTAATCATCACTGGTTCTTTATAGACACTTCCTATGTGGAATAGAAAGTCTGCGTGCAGGAGAGATGGTAGGGGGAGGAGCTGCATGCAACAGCACCTCCTGCTTGCAGGTCTGCCAGAAGGGTAAAATGGAGATTGTTAATCCCCAAGCCCAAGAAGGAGGAGGAAGTGGAAGTCAGGTGACCCATGTGATATCCCATATGCACAATAGAGATGTGTTTGCTAGAGAGACCCCCTTATGCTTATGACACAATGCTGAGTTGACCCCTGATACCCATGCTTATCTGTAAGCAAAATCCAAACAGTTGTTAGCCAAGCTGGAAAGTAGCACCACCTTGCAGTAAGGGCTAACTCATCTGAGCTGCATGTAGATTTTTGGCTACAAAAATCAAAATATTCACTATTGTGGGTAACAAAGCTGTGCAAGGCTCAAGGAATTAATTGTTAAGGTAACATTTGAAAGGCAAGGCCACTTGCATGCAAATGGCAGGGAAAGACATATCTAGACCTATCTGTCTCTTGCAGTAATAAACTACAAAAGAAAATCTCCCACCCCACCCCTAGCAGTACTGCCCCTTGCATCTTTTCTCTCCTCTTTTTCTCCTCCTTAATGCCCAGCTGCTTCTTCCCTGATTTCCTTCCCCCAAAGTCTAACAGTTTTTTCCCCCTCTGATTTATTCTCTGCTGCTGTCTTTCTTTTCCCTCTTTTATGCTGCCTCTTCATCGACCCTCCTTCCAGATGCTCTTGGTGGCAAAGCTTCATAATCAGAAATGCTACACATCCAGGATGTACATTTCCTCAATTTGAGCAGAATACCCTTCAAATAAACATGCACAGGATGATCCCCAAGCACCTGTATCCATGACTTGGATGCGCATTTCCTTGAAATAAGTGGTGTCTTTAGAATAGGAGTACCACCATGTGGCAGGTACAAATTATGATATGCTCAGAACAATACTATTAGAACACTTCCTGCCACTTCCTCTAGTCCTTCTAGCAGTTATCTGTAGGGCTCACAACAGACATAGCTTCTTTCTCTGTAGTCAAAGAATCTGAAGTTACCTGTTCCTTATCCCGAACAGCATAGAAGCAACCTCTCTATGTCACCTTTCCTCTTTGCTCTAGAGCAACTTGAATTGCCTTGCCTTGGAGAAGCACAGTTACCACACTCCTCAGGAGTTCTTTAACCATGTCTTTTGTTGTTCCTAATACCTGAGTTTAAGGATTAGAGAATTCTCTATCTTTCCTTCTTGCAAAACCTACAGACCTATTTGCCCCATGTCTCCAACACCAGTGCCAGATGAAAAAAGTCTACAATTTAATCTGTACCGAGAAAGAAGTCCTGTTCTCCACGTGATAGATATTAAGGCAAGGGGGAGGTCAATAAAAATTTGTTACATACAAATCTCTCACTTAAAATCTTAGTTGACCCGGACCATGCTAGGAACCCCTATAATGTCACCTTTCCAAAGCCAGTCATACAATTAAGGCTGTCTAGAGCAAGTCTGGATTTTTGCATAGTTAAATAGGAGAGCTCAAAAGATCTGCCACTCCAATTCTGAAGTGTAGCACCCTTCCAATGCAGAAGCCAGCTGGGTAGGACTACTTGTGGGGCTTATCTCCCACCATCACTGCCACCATCTCAAGAAGAAACTACCGTTCATATGGTCATAGAATAATACATGCACAAGAGGAATACGGGAATAAGCCATGCAATCCATCTGAGCTGCATGGGGAGGCAGCTCCCATAATGTCCAATGGGGCCATATTCTCTTTCTGCAGTACATTGGTTTGTACCAATATGTGAAAGAATTTGTATTACACATTAGCAAACTCAAAGTGATTCTGGGAAAATTTGGTTTTGAAGGGCAGCCTGTACATTTTAAAATAAAGATACAAATACCTTTAAACAACACAATTCAGTCTTGAAATGTCTAGTTTAGTACCTAATTAAAGCAAAGAAAGTTTTAAAATGTGCCGACCATTTTGAGGGGTGCTTCTCCTGCAGCATTGCCATGAGCAAAGCACCATTCCGCGAAGTAGCTGTCTTCTTCCAAAAGCCCAGCACAGCTGCTTTGATACCCATCCAAGGTCATCTAAGCATGCACTGCATACCAAGAAGACACATCCCTGACTGCTGCCAAAGGGGTGGGGCTTCTGAGGAAGATGATCACATCGGTGCTGCAAGAAGCACTCATGGGAACAACAAAACAGAAGCACCCCTTTGAATAGTTAGTACTTACGAAAACTTATCTCCATGAGACGAATCTCACGGCGAACATCTGCTCATCACCAAGGTGAGTATTTGATTAAACTTCCAAACTGCATTGTATTGGAACATTTCAAATGAAAAGTGAAAGTCATAAGGACTCCAACAATAGAATTATACAGAGAATCTCTGAAAAGAGATACCTGCTTTTTCAGGTTGCTCCTACATTTCTTGGTGCACTTTTTTTTAATGGCAGAAATGCACTTTAGCTCTATTCAGTGTTAAACCATACCCATAAAGAATCATAAAAAAGAAGGAGCAAAAACTCCAGATAAAACTTGCCTCAGGTATAACCACCCTTCTGAGTAAAAGTTAATCTACAGGATAAAGGTAGATGGGGCCCAGGGAAATGCACAAATGTAAACTGCACTTTAGAACTAACCATTTAAGAGATGCAAACTTGAATATTGAACAATGTGCTTCTTCTTAAAATACAACTCTTCTGATTGGATGATAATCCCAGCCAGGCTCATGCAGCAAAGGATACTAAAACTTTGATTGGTTATTTCAAAGTTCCATAAGTTTATCCTCAAGTCATCTGCTGACATGTAGGTTTCATAGTCACTGTTCACAGAGATGGAGTTGATGTGATAGGTATGTGCATTTGCAAAGACTCTTCTGGGAGTTGCCTCCACCATTAAATCCATGGGCCTTAGCACAGGTACCTAGCAAAGACAAGAAACAAAAGGACTTAATCAAATACAATTAATACTATTATCAAAGTAGTATATCACACAGTATACCTCTGTGTGCCTGCTTCAGTACGGTGCTACTGTTTCCACTGTTCACATGCAAGAGTCTTCCTGGAATTGTCATTAGGCTATTAAGTTTGTTAGATAATCAGCACTGTAAATGGAATAGAATAATTCAGGGTTCACAAGTTCTTCCTCTGGGTCTTAAATGCGACAGCAGACAATTTAGTTTCATTAGATAATATATACATACCCTCACAGTTCATCAGATTTATGTATACTAATCAATCTCTATTTTACTTTATTTAATTGGTGTGTGTTACCTGCCCTTTTCTTGTTTTTTACATTACATCTTATTGCTGTTCTATTGTATTTAACTGTTTTCTTGTATTTTATGTGCAGCATTTGATGGAAAAATGAAATCATTATTTATTTTAATACTGTTTTGTTTCCTGAAATTGTCCAAAGGAGGGGTAAAAATTTGACAAGCAAACCAACTGAATTATATAACTAGTATCTCTGGCCCAGTACTGTCTATTCATTGTCTATTCATCAGGGAGGGTGGGAGGGAGGGAGGGAGGGAGGGAGGGAGGGAGGGAGGGAAGGCAGGCAGGCAGGCAGGCAGGCAGGCAGGCAGGCAGGCAGGCAGGGCTTCAGACCCATCAGATAAGCAATCAAATTACCTTGGATCACATATTACTTCATTATTCGATATCAGATAATATTTCTAAGGAATCTATATGAAAGGCACTATAGATTCCATTTCCTGTTACCCTCATATCGTATAATATCCACATCATACTTCCAACACAGATAATAAAAGAAGAGGGATCATCCAGTCCCCCCAAACAGGAACAGATATTTAGCACACCATTTTCCTTTTTATGCTTATTCAGTATATTCTAATAAGCTATGAGTCAATGAGCAGATATGGTTAACACCGGCAGAAATAAATAGCATAAATAATGCCTTCAACCATATAACACCGTAAGACAACTTAATAGAACTGCTAGTGGTGGCCAGTGCCAAGAAACCATTTCTTCACCGCAACTTCATTACTGAGCATTATTGTCCGTATGTTGTCCAGGGAGATTTCCTATGGCTGTGGTGACGGTAACAGGAGTATGACAGCCCAGATCAAGTGACTCTAGGACACAGGAGCTGCCAGCTCTGACTCTGAGCATAATGTGATGAGCCCGCTTTCTAATTCAGCCTGACATATGCAATGATGCATCATTTGCTGTTGAAGGGCCTACCGCAGCTGTCTAGGGACACAGGCTAGTATTCTGCCTGAAGACAGTAGGAAACAAGCAGTCATTCAGACTGTCAGAAACATGATGGTTTTCAAAAGCTCACGGGTTCAATGGTCAGACCAGATTTCCTTGAAAACAAGAAACAAACAGAATTAAATGTAGGTAAGAACAGGCTGACCAAATCAGTCAAAGCAAAGCAACAGATCAATGGATAGGATAGTCAGGTAAGTTTGAGAAGACTGTCCACATCAGTGCTACATGTCTGAACCAGCTTCAGAGTTTCTTTCTGTAACAAATGGACCACAACACAGTACTGATGAACAAACGGACCGCAGCACAACATTCTCCTGTGGATCAAAATGCTGCAACTGAAACAAATGAACATTGCTGTGGGAGGAACCATCACATTATGGGGCCTATTTGTGTACTAACTGTGTGAGTATGCATGCATGTATGTACAGGCTCAGATACACAGAGCCTATGTAATATACATTCCTTTTCTTTAGACATATCCTGATGGTAGGAATGTCATTAATAAAATACAATTGATAGCTACTTTGTTGTTTATTCGTTTAGTCGCTTCCGACTCTTCGTGACTTCATGGACCAGCCCACGCCAGAGCTTCCTGTCGGTCGTCAACACCTCCAGCTCCCCCAGGGATGAGTCCGTCACCTCTAGAATATCATCCATCCATCTTGCCCTTGGTCGGCCCCTCTTCCTTTTGCCTTCCACTCTCCCTAGCATCAGCATCTTCTCCAGGGTGTCCTGTCTTCTCATTATGTGGTCAAAGTATTTCAGTTTTGCCTTTAATATCATTCCCTCAAGTGAGCAGTCTGGCTTTATTTCCTGGAGGATGGACTGGTTGGATCTTCTTGCAGTCCAAGGCACTCTCAGAATTTTCCTCCAACACCACAGTTCAAAAGCATCGATCTTCCTTCGCTCAGCCTTCCTTATGGTCCAGCTCTCGCAGCCATATGTTACTACAGGGAACACCATTGCTTTAACTATGCGGGCCTTTGTTGTCAGTGTGATGTCTCTGCTCTTAACTATTTTATCGAGATTTGTCATTGCTCTTCTTCCAAGGATTAAGCGTCTTCTGATTTCCTGACTGCAGTCAGCATCTGCAGTAATCTTTGCACCTAGGAATACAAAGTCTTTCACTGCTTCTACATTTTCTCCCTCTATTTGCCAGTTATCAATCAAGCTGGTTGCCATAATCTTGGTTTTTTTGAGGTTTAGCTGCAAACCAGCTTTTGCACTTTCTTCTTTCACCTTCATCATAAGGCTCCTCAGTTCCTCTTCACTTTCAGCCATCAAAGTGGTATCATCTGCATATCTGAGATTGTTAATGTTTCTTCCAGAGATTTTAACTCCAGCCTTGGATTCCTCAAGGCCAGCTTGTCGCATGATGTGTTCTGCATACAAGTTGAATAGGTAGGGTGAGAGTATACAGCCCTGCCGTACTCCTTTCCCAATCTTAAACCAGTCTGTTGTTCCGTGGTCTGTTCTTACTGTTGCTACTTGGTCGTTATACAGATTCTTCAGGAGGCATACAAGATGACTTGGTATCCCCATACCACTAAGAACTTGCCACAATTTGTTATGGTCCACACAGTCAAAGGCTTTAGAATAGTCAATAAAACAGAAATAGATGTTTTTCTGAAACTCCCTGGCTTTTTCCATTATCCAGCGGATATTGGCAATTTGGTCTCTAGTTCCTCTGCCTTTTCTAAACCCAGCTTGTACATCTGGCAATTCTCGCTCCATGAACTGCTGAAGTCTATCTTGCAGGATCTTGAGCATTACCTTACTGGCATGTGAAATGAGTGCCACTGTTCGATAGTTTGAACATTCTTTAGTGTTTCCCTTTTTTGGTATGGGGATATAAGTTGATTTTTTCCAGTCTGATGGCCATTCTTGTGTTTTCCAAATTTGCTGGCATATAGCATGCATTACCTTGACAGCATCATCTTGCAAGATTTTGAACAGTTCAGCTGGGATGCCGTCGTCTCCTGTTGCCTTGTTATTAGCAATGCTTCTTAAGGCCCACTCAACCTCACTCTTCAGGATGTCTGGCTCTAGCTCACCGACCACACTGTCAAAGCTATCCCCGATATTGTTATCCTTCCTATACAGATTTTCTGTATATTCTTGCCACCTTTTCTTGATCTCTTCTTCTTCTGTTAGGTCCTTGCCATCTTTGTTTTTGATCATACCCATTTTTGCCTGGAATTTACCTCCAATGTTTCTAATTTTCTGGAAGAGGTCTCTTGTCCTTCCAATTCTATTGTCTTCTTCCACTTCCGCGCATTGCTTGTTTAAAAATAATTCCTTATCTCTTCTGGCTAACCTCTGGAATTTTGCATTTAATTGGGCATATCTCCCCCTATCACTGTTGCCTTTTGCTTTCCTTCTTTCTTGGGCTACTTCTAGTGTCTCAGCAGACAGCCATTTTGCCTTCTTGGTTTTCTCTTTCTTTGGGATGTATTTTGTTGCTGCCTCCTGAACAATGTTGCAAACTTCTGTCCATAGTTCTTCCGGGACCCTATCTACTAAGTCCAGTCCCTTAAATCTATTCTTCACCTCCACTGCATATTCCTTAGGAATATTAGTGAGCTCATATCTAGCTGATCTGTGGGTCTTCCCTAATCTCTGGAGTCTGATCCTAAATTGTGCAAGAAGAAGTTCGTGATCTGAACTACAGTCAGCTCCAGGCCTTGTTTTTACCGACTGTACAGATGTCCGCCACCTTTGGCTGCAAAGGATGTAATCAATCTGATTTCGGTGTTGTCCATCTGGTGAAGTCCATGTATAAAGCCGTCTCTTAGGTTGTTGGAAGAGAGTGTTTGTTATGCAGAGTGAATTGTCTTGGCAAAATTCTATCAGCCTGTGTCCTGCTTCGTTTTGTTCTCCCAGGCCATACTTACCTGTAATTCGAGGTGTCATTTGACTGCCCACCTTAGCATTCCAGTCTCCTGTGATGAAAATAACATCTCTTTTAGGCGTGTTGTCCAGTAGGTGCTGCAGATCCTCATAGAACTGCTCTACTTCAGCTTCTTCAGCATTTGTGGTTGGGGCGTATATTTGGATCACTGTGATGTTAGATGGCTTGCCCTGAATTCGAATTGAGATCATTCTATCATTTTTTGGGTTGTATCCAAGCACTGCTTTAGCCACTTTACTATTAATTATGAAGGCTACTCCATTTCTTCTGTGGTCCTCTTGTCCGCAGTAGTAGATCTGGTGGTCATTTGATGTGAAGTGGCCCATTCCAGTCCATTTCAGTTCACTGACGCCCAGAATGTCTATCTTTAATCTTGACATCTCACCAATAACCACATCCAATTTGCCCTGGCTCATAGATCTTACATTCCAGGTTCCGATGGTGTGTTGATCCTTAGAACATCGGATTCGCCGTTCACCACCAGCACCATCGGCCGCTAGCCGTCCTTTCGGCTTTGAGCTAGCTGCGTCATCACGTCTGGGGCTAGTTGAGCTCATCCTCTGTTCCTCCCCAGTAGCATTTTGACCATCTTCCGACCTGGGGGTCTCATCTTCCGATGGTATACCGACATATCTCTGGTTGTACTGATCCATTTAGTTTTCACGGCAAGAATACTGAGGTGGGTTGCCATTACCTTCCCCAGGGATCGCATTTAGTCTGACCTCTCTGTCATGACCTTCCCGTCTTGGGTGGCCCTTCACGGTTTAGCTCATGGCATCATTGAGGTGCTCAAGCTCCAGCACCACGACAAGGTAACGATCCTTTGCTGAAGTGATAGCTACTTAGTATGTCTAAACTGCAGTTCTTCTGATTAGTCATGACTGAAATATTTTTAAATATTCAAAACCTATGGCTGGAAACATCTTCCAATTCTGTACTTGTTTGTATTCATTTCTGACTGAAATGCACTGCAAAGTTTGAAATATGCAAATGCCAAAGAGTAATTAAATCTGTGAAGTGCCAGAAGAAGGCAAGGTTACATTGAAATACAAACAGAATGAGTTTCTCCATGCTATTTCTATCAAGTATTAAACAATTTTGAGTATTTGGGGCATAAATACAAAAGCTATAGGTCTATTCAATATTTTTCTTGCTATCCATGAATTATGATCATGGGCATTATCTTCATAAGAAAACAGGCAGACTGTGCAAACCTCACACTTGGTATCTTCCATTTTGGAAGAAAACTGGGATATGAATGAAATTATGGATTTAAAAATATAGCCCTGTGGAGCACATAGGAGGAATCTGTAGCTCTTCAGATGTTGCTGAGCTGCAACATTCAGTATGAGCTGTTCCACAGCTTCTGGAAAGCCAAACATTTCCTGTCTCTGCTGCAGAGAATAATTTCTAGAACATGTGTCCTACATGTGTCCTCAGAAGTCACTTGACGGCTTTCATTTTGTTTCACTACATGTTCGCTATACTGTACAGTATTTTTTTTTGTTATGACAAAAGAAGCCCAATATATATAAAAGTGCTTCCATATAAATGACATGGTGGTCATTACATGCCTCCATTATACATGTAACCCATGCAATTTACTGAAGATTTCCAGTTCCCAAAGTTAATAAAGCACTAATCCTTCCTGAGTGGCAACATTTATTTTTGGTTATGGTTCAGAGGATAATGTGGTTCTAAAAGCAAAGGGAACAGCTTTCCTTTTTGCCTCTACCAGAACCGTTTACCTTTAGGCAAGCCCGAATTAAACTGAGGGAAAAGAAAAATCTGATTGCTACTGTTTTGTTTCAATTATTCTGAGTTTTGTATCAGTTTTCTATAGGGGCTCATTCTATCTCTCTATCTGTCCATCTATTTATCTCCCAGCTGGAACAAAGGCTTATTCAGATATGCATATTGTGTCCTTGGGTTTTATAAATAAAGATTTGCTTTCAGCACTCCAAAGAAACTCTCAAACCATTACACTGAAATGCAACAAGTTAGCAAAAAGACATGATTGGCCCGATCCTTGATTTTCACTCAGTAATCCGTCAAAAAGATTTCCTCGTGATTTTCTCAGGATTTAATTTTTCTGCTTTCTTTTTCTAGTTTTAATACCATGATTCTTTGGCACTAATGGCATCTTTGGGGATGCGGTGGGGTGGATACCTTGTGTTTTTCTCTGAAAGCCAGTCTCATCCATATTAAAACCAAGGAATTAAAAAGTTACATGAGCATGACAATTTAAAACAGAGCTGGTCAACTTCAGAGTTGCCTCTGGGATCTCCCTTTTCTTGAAATTATTACTTCAATCTCATTTTGCATATACAGTGTGTGTGTGTGTGTGTATTGTTAAATGTAAGAGTAACGTATGAGGGGACACAGGGACACACATTTTTGCCAAAGCAACGAAAGGTGCAGGCATTGACCTGCAGCCCACCAGATGCCACTAGTTAAGCTTCTATTAAGCTTTTTGACCCATTAAAACCAGCAAAATAAAGCATACGTAGCTGGGAACCTGCTATTTATAATGCCTATATGGGCAGAAAATGGCTTAAGGGATTCAGCAAAAGCTGATTCTACTTTCCAGTTCCACTCAACTAAATCTTTCTATTGAATTCCAATAAAACGTCACCTGTCTACACAGAATATTTGAGTTGAGAGGCAACAGGGTGGAATGATGTGAACCCATGAACTTCAGATGGTGTCCTAATATTTTTTTCATGAAGCCTGTTGTTCCTGTGTTTGTATTTTTGAATAGTCTTAGTACAGTAATATATTCCACCTAAAATCACAGAGGAGTTGGGCAGCCTTATAAGTATAATAAACAAACAAACCTAATTTTGCTTTCTCTATCTTTCCTGTTCCCTTCTTCTTCTCAGAAGACACAGCCTAAGCCAGCTTTTCTCAAACTTTTGACCCTGGAGGAACCCTTGAAATATTTTCAGGCCTCAGGAAACCCCTGCACATTCAGGCTCAAATATAGGCCAGAACTTACAAGATTATTATATTTGCTCCATGGGTAGGCCTGTACATGAACAGTGTTCTTAAACTAAAAATAAAGAATGAAACTTATCTCTTTAATGTGAAGTTGCCCAAATTTGAAATAATTTTTTAAATAAATCACAATCTCCCAGGGAAGCCCTAGTGACCTCTCGCGGAACTCTGGTTGAGAAACCCTGGCCTAAGCTATCATCAGAAGGAGTAACTGGTCGCTTAGCCCTGGGCATAAGTCTTTTGCAGAGAGAGGAGTCATTAAATGGTTGGCATGCAACATTATATTCTCTCTGTCTTATTGGGCCATTTCTATGAAGTCAGAGATGACTTCCTACTAAAAGACAAACATGGAGTCTAACTTCCAATTTTTATAGCATTCTTCTTCTTCTGAAGCTCACACAGTCAATCTGGAGCTTCTTTGATACGTTGCTGGTATTCATCATCAAGTTCAGCAGGGTAGGGTAAACCAGTCCATCATAGGCCCTATTTAATGATGGCATAATAATTTGTTGGGTGAATGTTGTCCACCCAACTCTTACCCAACTGATAAAGAAGGAAATTATGCAGTAAAAAGGATAAACATGACACCCTCACCCATAAGATTCAGTACCCAAGATTGCTAGTGGCAGCTTGAGAAGGCAGCATGGTAGATTATAAATGGGAATGAAGACCTGCACAAAACAGCTTGGGACTATAAATGTTTACAACAGTATTTCCATCTTTATTTCTCTCCAGATTTTAGGGAAAGAAATATGATTTACCTAGCCCTATAGATCTGAATCACTGTCTCAGGAATCCAGATATCATTTTCTTTTTCAATCATAATAGACAGCTGACAAATTCGCTACAATTTTACTTTCCATTTTTCTTATCATCCCCAGATATGCACACAAACATACATATATCTTACTGATATCCACACACCTGGACAGCTGGGTTAAAAAAAAAGCAGTAAATGTTCTGGGTTCTGGGCCTCTGAAGGCCTGGGCCTCCCTTGCTACTGTATACATCTTCAAACTCTGTGTATTCCAATTAACTTAAGAGATTTTGTTGTGTTATTTAGTTGACTAAGGAACACTGGATAAACAGGAAAACAAGTGTCTTGGCACCAATATTTTAGAATGTTCTTCTTAACAATGCTCACTTGCCTCCATTTTTGAGATATTCCTCATTTGAAATATGTGTGGTCTTTTCCCAAGATTTAGGAAAAAATTGAATGTATTTGTGATAGCTTTCCTTCCCCCAGGTATTGTTTGCACTGTAAAGTTATCACATCATTTGATTCATGTAGTTATTGTTTAAATGTTTGGGTTACATAGTTAAAACTGGATATTAATTTCAGAAAAGAAATAAGCAGAAGTCCTATTCAGGCGTAATAAAAAGTAGAGTTTGGGGCTGACTATGCTACTGGACCATCAACAGATAGGCCTGCTTCCAGCATTAGCCACATCCTTTAGTTCTTTGCAAAAGTTTGCACTATATGCATTAAGGATGACAAGGGGAAGGAGTCTCATTCCTTGCTCACATGTTGAGGTGTCCATTTCAATAATGCTCTTATAAAAGCTAGAAGATGTTTCAAGAATCTGTATGCTTGTCTTACAGTGCATTCCATTTTCCATCAGTGAGGGGAATAACAGCAAGAACAAAACAGTAGAAAATGAAAATTGTGGCTAATCACGCACAGCCCAATTCCACTGACAGTTGTGAGGATCGTTAAACTGAGATGCCTTCCTCAATTCTGCCACCTTCACCCAAGTTGAATGTCAACCACCACCACCTGCCTTTAATTGTAACTAATTAATTAACTACTTAATGGGCTCGTAACAAAATACGTATTCACTTTTTTCATTTATGGATCCTTCCATTAATAGATTATTGAGGAGAATCAGGAGAGGTAAAATTCGAAGCAGAACAGAGTGAGAGTGTACAGACAGAGAAAGCAAGAAGCAAAAACACAGTGTTTATGTGGAAATGGCTACCGAGCTTGGCCGATAGACTGAAACCTTCCACTCGGCCTTTTTCAGACTGCTGCCACAGTTGCTGAGCATGGGAAAGTGAGCAGAAGCAGGAGGCTGTTTGCTTTAATGAATGTGCTTAAGTGGCTCTTGACAGACCCAGAAGCAGGAGTCCTGTTGAGCTTTTCCATTAACGCTTCCCTACAGAGCATGTGCCTGGCATGCTGATGTGTGGCAGCTCCAAAGCATATGAAGTTATGCCAGACATTTAACTAACAACAACAACAATACCATGGGGCGATGTAGAAGGAAAAGGAGGAGACAGCAACTTGCAGTTTTGCCACATTATAGCCCCCTGCGATACACAGCCTAATAGAGTAAGCTGAGATGTGCCCCAAAGGGAAAAATTTGGAATCCTAACACAGCTCTTGCATAAATTTGCCCTTTCAGATCTTATAGGTTAGGCTATGTGTGGGTGGGCAGGCACAACTGTATCATTTTTCAGAGGAAAATAGAGGGCTACCGGCCTTAAAATAGTTCTTGTAAGTAAATATACCAAATATGATGGTTATTTTCAAAATACGTGCAAGAGATTTTGTTCTGCATCTATGCTGCAGTCAAAAAATGTGCCAGGTGGCATGAGTGATATAATGCAATTTGAGGTCACGAATGGGTATGGGTTCTAATGAACAATCTTCTCCAATTTACTACCACAGCATTAAGAGTGTGTATGTGTGTGTGTGTTCTTCCATTAACACTGGGAGGGGTTCATGCCTACTTACTGGAAAGCTATAGAAGACAAGGGGAAAGGGGAAAACGTAAGGGCACACATGTAATGCATGTGGGCCAGGGATGTATACATTGGTTCATGTATGATACTTGGTGGGATGCCTGATAGGCTGGGTTGAGACATCGGAATCAGGAAGGCCACGCCTTCCTATTTTTTACTTCTCTGCCTAGTAACTCAGACATAACTCAGTTCTTGTATTTATCAAGTGACCAAACAGTTCATTCTTCCTGTTCTCTGTCTCACCCTGCTTATACAAACCACGACTGAAGGGACAGATTGCTTTTGCTTCTGAAATTAGGCCATAGTCCACAATTTGCTCATGTCCCACCCAGCAGCCTTAAAATATTGTGACTGCAGCAGATTGATGCCCCCAGTTGAACTTCATAAACATCTGACTTGAAAAAGGCAGAGAGGAAAGTTGATCTTAGCACCAAATCTAAAGAAAATTGTCTCTGAGACCAATGGGGTCAAGTGTAGACTAACAAAAAACTGAAAAGATCACAATGTTTTTGTATAAAAAGCTGCATTCAGGTATCTCCGTTATCCCTCCTTTGAACTTAATATATTTACTGCAGCTTTTCTTTTGTTTTAAACAACAGTATTATGTAGTTACCAGAGGCTTTTTCTCCACTGTGTGGACAGCTCTAGATTTATGGGCTTTTTAGCAATTCACTACCTAAAATACACAATCCTTTCAAGTGATCTCACTGATATATTTCTCCTTTCCAAAAAGAGCCAGCGGACAAAAAGTCATCACTCAGATTGATAGTTTCCTCTTGTATCACTAATCAGGGAGAATTATGCAAAGCACAATTGTGTTATCAAATGCAAAGTCACAGCAATCTGATTCCTCTTGATAACTCTGTTGGGCATATTGTTTCTACAATATGCCTAGACACAGATGCTGACAATGTAATTGCTGTGGAAAATCAGAGAAATAGGAGAAAAATTCCAGGAGGTCAGTTCAGGCCTTCAAGGCTCAACACTGATTTTACAAATATTAAATGGATGAATAATGAGGAGAAAAGATTCCATTTGTGATCAGGGCAACAGCATATAAAAATGCAAAGAGGCAATAAAACCTCTTTTTCACCCTTATTTTTCTGAAACAAGGATTTCACAGTCCTAGTTCTGACCTTAATTTTGTAAAAGAAAAGGCTGACAGGAAATACCGTAAGTAAAAAGTGTACATCTGAAAAGACTTATTCCACATGCTTCTTTTTTTCCCCTCAGAAGCTTGCCAATGTTATTCCCGACCCCTCATAACTGTGATGAAAACACAGCCACAGCGCATATAAAACGAGCACAAATCACAGGGCAAAACAAATCAGCCTGCATGTATCCATGCAAACGAAAATTGGGATGCTACTGTAGTTCCCAAATGTCAGCTTCCCAAACCTTTAAAACTGGCTGGTTTCACACATCACATAAATATTGATTTATAAATACAACATGGAACCATAAACGAAATTCATGTGTAATGCTAAACCCAAACCATCATTTACAAACCACACCAGCTGGGTTCACACAGTACAGTGAGGCAAAGTAAAACTGGCCCCATTATGGTTGTGCACTCAAAAATATTCTCTATGAAATAGCAATTTCTTGCTATGCTTTCAGCAGTCTTTAAACATTATTTGTAAAAATTACAGAAAACGAAGGAAGTTCCAGACTTAATATTCTTCCGAGTGTGAATGTCAGTAACTGGCATTACTCTATTAAATGTCCCCATTCAACTTTTAGTTTTAACCAGTTCCCCAAATTACCTTTTCCTCCAGTCTTTTTAAATATTTCTTCCCTCTCTAAAGGCTTCACTGACGTAGCTTTTGGACTATCACCCCTTGATGGGCCAGCTGTGTCAGAGTCAACACTTTACAGTTGAGTTATCCATAATGGTCTTCTCCTTGTAATTATCACTTCTCAATGTTCCATCTTCCAGGAATATCCTTGCAAGCTGTGTTGTCAGTTCATGTTTTTGTAACAGGGCTCAGAGGGACTTTGACATGGAATTTGATGTTAACACTCACTCACTTCAATCTGTTAATTTTTCTCCAAAGTTTTTGCCTTGGTACAGGAGTTGTTTTCCAAATTCCAGAGTCATTTACAGCAAAAACAATGGTTAATAATTGGCCAAATTAGTTTAATTAAAATTTTATAAATTAAATTCTTATGTTCTGCTTAATTAGTTTAAGTTCTATAAAGGCTTCTCCACTGTCTAGTTTATAAAGATGGTGATTTCACTAAATAATAATAATAATAATATGTAAAATTATTTACCAAACTTCTTGTTATTTCCAATTGCAATTTAGTGTTACCAATGGGGGCTGCAAAATCAGAATTAACACTTACAAAGTTTAAATAACATCTATTTTTCATTTTCTTTTGCTCAAGGTCATCTAGTAAGTTCTGGGATTTACAGGCCAATTCTTCTTTGAAAAGACTCTAGAGACTTCATATCTAACTCCTGAAATATTCTCAGATTCCCATTTGGTTTTTGCTAATCGCTCTTAGTAACGTTTTTTCCAAAGACATCCCTACAGAATTTGATGAGATATCTTTGCATTAAAAAGTTTAATAGCATTAGGAAAATAATTCTTTTACATTAAACATAACAGAGCAGTTTGGTTACAGAGTTTTTTGACAAGACAGATCTATGTATAGACCATGAAATGGAATATGAAGCACAACTCCAAATACCATGCTGAATATAAAAATACAGTTTCCTGCAACTCAAGGTTAACTCCTAATGATTACATGAACATGTATATTTTTTTTTTATGGCAGTAATATGGAATTTGTCTGTCATTACGTTCTGGAGTATTCTCTCAACTTTCCAGTTTGGTTTATATTCCTGGTGAACCTTCTCAAATTTTACTAGGCAATTTGATTTTACATAATATTTCCTTCCTTCCTTCCTTCCTTCCTTCCTTCCTTCCTTCCTTCCTTCCTTCCTTCCTTCCTTCCTTCCTTCCTTCCTTCCTTCCTTCCTTCCTTCCTTCCTTCCTTCCTTCCTTCCTTCCTTCCTTCCTTCCTTCCTTCCTTCCTTCCTTCCTTCCTTCCTTCCTTCCTTCCTTCCTTCCTTCCTTCCTTCCTTCCTTCCTTCCTTCCTTCCTTCCTTCCTTCCCCAACTCCAGACCACCTCTGGGTGGCTTACACTAAAAAATATGTAAAGTATGAATGCATTGCTTCTTCAGTTTTTATGCTACTCAATTTCCACAGACCCAGAGTGAATTTGAAACTACTGTATGTCAAGCTGTCATAATATTGTTCGAAATAGAAACTAGCAAGAGTTCGTCATACACAGTCCAGAAAAGCCAAATGATCCTTGCATACACTGAATTTCTAGATGAGATCAGTTCAGTAAGCAAATGGTGTCCACTAAACTCTTTTGAATGCTTACTGCAAATGGAAAAAAAAACACTTTTTTTTCATTTTAATTACTTTTGTTGCAATGCTTTGGTGAAGGTCTGATAACTCAAAATTAATTTGTTCTGCCACATGAGTTTTATGACATTTTACTCCATTTTAAAAGCCAAATGTTTTTAATTACCCTGTCATTATTTATTTTATTTTATTTTCTATCCCGCCTTTATTATTTTTATAAATAACTCAAGGTGGGGAACATACCTAATACTCCTTCCTCCTATTTCCCCCACAACAACAACCCTGTGAGGTGGGTTGGGCTGAGAGTGACTGGCCCAAGGTCACCCAGTCAGCTTTCATGCCTCAGGCGGGACTAGAACTCACAGACTCCTGGTTTCCAGCCCGTTGCCTTAACCACCAGATCAAACTGTGCTCTCCTTGTAATGTTACTGAGATCATTGGGAGGAATAAGAATATATACTTCTGTGCTGCAGAATAAATGCTCTTCTGACATGAAAGACAAAGCAGTGATTCCTGCAGCATAAAATTTTTAACATTATCTTCATGCTTGGAGAAAAGTTTCTTTTGCACATTTATACCTCTGTGTATAAATGCAGACGCTGGCAGTTTCTAGTGCTCTCTTCCTCTTAGTCTTGACCAGCCCCACAAATACACTTATTCCTATCTAATTGTGTGAAAACCAGGAAAAAGAAATCAGCTAGAAAGAGATTTATCTAAAGCTTAGCTTACAGAAATTGTACATGAATTAACTTTTATAACCTGTAGTCTTTAACACTGCTATGCTGTGGCATAGATGAGAGGTGGACAACCTTTTGGGGCTAAGAGCCAAATATAACATTTGGGGAAGGGGCTGAGGTTCATAAAGAGGAATAGCGTCATCATATCTGTGTGCAGGGCTGAGTTTGGGCGGAGAGTTTGCTGAGGGGGGATAGTTTTAATTATGTTATGCTGTTTTACATCTAGCGGTTAAGGCACCAGGCTAGAAACCAGGAGTCTGTGAGTTCTAGTCCTGCCTTAGGCATGAAAGCCGGCTGGGTGACCTTGGGCCAGTCACTCGGTCTCAGCCCAACTCACCTCACAGGGTTGTTATGGGGAAAATAGGAGGAGGAAGGAGTATTAGGTATGTTCCCAGGCTTGAGTTATTTATATATAAAAAAATAAAGGTGGGAGAAAAAAATCTAAAAAAATGGATATTACATTATCCTACCCTACCTTATCCCTATCTCAAACAGGTGGAAATTAAGCTGTCAGTTTTCCAGTCTTTGTCAGAGGGGGTTCCAAGGACAAAATAAAGTGTTTGTGGGCAGCATGCAGCTCTGGGGTCACAGGTTGCCTACCCTGGCATAGATCAAACTTTGCTGCCTTGATCACCACAACTCCATGGGAAACTTTAATATGTATGCTTATTTGAGAGTTAAGCCCACAGAACTTGCTGGATTTGCTTCTGGAGAGGCACATTTTAAGAGTATACTGCACACCCCAGTTTGTTTATTTATTTATAAATTCATTCACCGCCCATCTCTCCCCAACAGGGGGACTCTGGGCGGCTTACAATAAAACAAGATTAAAATATAAAACCATTACAATTAAAATACAATTAAAATATCAATATAATAAAATCTGCATGGCAAAGAGATCTTAATCAGACCTGCAGTGTGGTAGGTCCCTCCAGATCGCCTCATGGTGCTAGCCATCCCCAGGTGTAATTATTTGCCCTCCCATTCCAAGCCTGTCTACAAAACCAGGTCTTTAAACTTTTGTGGAAGTCCAGGAGCGAGGGGGCTTGTCTCACCTCTGGGGGAAGGATGTTCCAAAGGGTGGGAGCTACAGCAGAGAAAGCATGCTTCTGAGACCCCGCTAGATGGAATTCTTTTATAGATGGGGCCCGTAACATACCCTCCCTGCATGACCGGATGGGGCGCATCAATGTAATAGGGATGAGACGGTCCCTCAGATATCCTGGTCCCATGCCATGTAGGGCTTTAAAGGTGATAACCAACACCTTGAATTGGACCCGGAAGCAAACTGGGACCCAGTGCAGCTCACGCAACAGAGGTGTTGTGTGTGCAAATCTTGGAGCACCCAGATTGTCCGCGCGGCCGCATTCTGGACCAGCTGTAGCTTCCGGATATTTTTCAAGGGTAGCCCCATGTAGAGCGCATTACAGTAATCTATATAGGAGATAACCAGGGCATGAGTGATTGTTCGGAGGGCCTCTCAGTCCAGGAAAGGGCGTAACTGGCGCACAACACGAAGTTGCGCAGTTCATATAAATAAGCTGATTTTGTTCACGGCATTCAAGTACTGTATGACTAAGCTGTAACTAACTGAGTTCACATATTATACTTGGATTCACAAGCCACAACCACCAGTTGCACACATCATACTAAATCATGTCCTAACAGACTATATGATGGCTTAGCACAACACAGGAACCAGCCAAATATGATAAGCAGCTTTTGATCTTGCTGTTTTATTCTTGCAAAGCGAGAGGGGAATAGCAAATTCTTAAATGACGGATTGCTCGGCGCGGTATTTGAGCCCTTTCCTCCCCATTTCTTTCCAAATGGCTCTATGTGCACATAGGCAAATCTATCACTGGATTCATCATTTACTAAAAGAAAAAGAAAATTTTATAAATGGGTCCAATTCTCTTCTGGCTATAGGGGAAAGTATCTCACTGCAGCTGCTGAGCTTGCCGATTGGAAGGTCGGCGGTTCGAATCCACGTGATGGGGTGAGCTCCCGTTGCTAGTCCCAGCTCCTGCCAACCTAGCAGTTCGAAAACATGCAAATGTGAGTAGATTAATAGGTACCGCTTTGGCAGGCAGGTAACGGCGTTCCCTGTAGTCATGCTGGCCACATGACCATGGAAGTGTCTACGGACAAATGCTGGCTCTTCAGCTTTGAAACGGAGATGAGCACCGCCCCCTAGAGTCGGACACGACTGGACTTAATGTCAAGGGAAACCTTTACCTATACCTAAACTACATTGCTAAGAACTAATTTAAAATTTCCCACCAGATGCTGTTACCACTGCCACTACTGTTGCTACTAATATTTTACCTAGCTTTTCTTAATAATCCAGCTAAAAATGATAAAACAAAGCTAATATCAATACATCAAGAAAATCAGAAATGGATTACAAGATGTTACATGGTTTTAAAACATTGTGCATTTTGAAAAAGGAAGGTCTTCACCAGAGCCTGATTTACAAATAATGATCCCTCAGGGTTAGGCAATCTGGGGTGGAGCAATTTTGCACATGTACTGAGCATGTTTGCAAAATGGCTGCCATGGTGGGCAAGTTCGATCTATTTACCAAAAAGCAAGCAAAGCTACCAAGGATTCCTGGTGGGATTTTAGTGGGCACACAGACCTTGGTGTAAAGGAGGAGGACGTTAGAAATGGGTCCTTCATTTTTTAAAATTAAGTGTTTAAAAAAAATCAGAGCAAGGTACATGACAGGTATCAAGAGAGATGTCTGGGTCAGAGTGGCATCCCTGGGCAGTGTGTTACATTTGGTTTGTCTTTTACTATCAGGAGGTTAGAATACTCAACTATTCCCAAACTGTATTTGTTGTCTCTAGGGCTAGATTCAATCCTTTCCCATTAGCACTACTCAGAGATGTTCGTGGGGAGATGTCCATGGGGAGAAGTCGAGGTGGGGAAATGATGAAAGGAGCATTGGATGAATGCAAGGGGTGGGGCCTTAGGCTAAATGGTTTGCCAGGTCCCCTTCTAACTGGGGGTGATGTGGAGGTGCGTTATATTTTTATGGATCCCCTCATAAGCTAGTTGTGGTTTCATATTGCGTTATGTGTTATGCATACTGTTGTGCTTTTTAATCTTATGAAGCCACCCAGAATCATTTTGGAGTTGGGTAGCCTAGAAATTTAACTAATAAGTAAATAAACTACTGGTGTGTGAGAGAGATTTTGATCACCACTTTGGCATGGAATCAAATATCTCCTCCCTCCCATCCAAATCAAGAGGCTTGCTACACCACTCAGACTGGTGAGGAGGATTAAATGGGATGCTATTAGGTTTATTCCTAAGTGCTCGACTCCTCAGTACTGTATTAATGACTTGAGTGAAATGGTGAAAGGAACGTTATTTGGTATTTGCAGATGACACAAAAATTGGGTGGGATAGCCAATACCCTAGAAGACAGATATAAAATTCAAAACAACCTGAAGCTGAAACCAACAGAATTAAATTCCACAAGGACAAGTGCAGAGCTCTTCACTTGGAAAACAAAAGTCAAATTCATAGGCATAAGATGGGAGATAACTCACTTGGCAGTAGTTCATGTGAAAAAGATTTTATGACAGCATATGACTGCTAACTGAGTCAGCAGAATGTGACTGCAAACAAGGCAAACGCAATTCCAGGCTATACCAACAGAAGTATAATTTCCATATCAGAGAGATAATATCTAAGGCGCAGTCTGTACTAATTAGGTCTCATCTTGAGCACCTAGTCTAGTTCTACACACTGTACTCTAAGGAAGATTTGGAGAATGACAATGAGGATGATCAAGGGGACTAGAAATTAAGCTCTATCAAGAGAGATTGAAAGAATTGTGTGTGTTCAGCACTAAGAAGAAAAACATGGGGTGGGGATGGAGATGTACTAACACTCTTCAAGTATCTGAAAGGACATCACACTAAAAGAAGCCAGGTTTTGTTCTCTATCTTTCCAGAGTGCCCTGCAGGAACTTGCAAAAGTGGCTTGCTCAGAGGTAAGATCCTCAAAAGGCTCAAGCATGAAGTTTATGGGGAAAAATTGCAAGTAGAACTGTATGCTCTCTCAGCAAAATACTTGGATATTTTCTCAGCGAAACAAATATAATCCCAAAGATGCAGAAAGTGGGCAATGTTTAAAGGTAAAGGTTTCCCTTGACGTAAAGTCCAGTCGAATCCGACTCTAGGGGGCGGTGCTCATCTCCGTTTCTAAGCCTTGGAGCCGGCGTTGTCATAGACACTTCCGGGTCATGTGGCCAGCATGACGACTCGGAACGCCGTTACCTTCCCGCCGAAGCGGTACCTATTGATCTACTCACATTTGCATGTTTTCGAACTGCTAGATGAGCAGGAGCTGGGACGAGCAACGGGAGCTCACCCCGCCGCGCGGTTTCGAACCGCCGACCTTCCGATCGGCAGCTCAGCGGTTTAACCCGCAGCGCCACCGCGTCCCTTATGTTTAGGTAGGCAGAATTTTATGTTTAGGTAGGCAGAATGTTTAGGTAGGCAGAATTTACCCTCAGGTGAAGCATTCCTAGGGAGCAGCTAGGAATTTGAGGTGGCCCAAGGGCTTTTTAATCTTTTCTCCTCCTTCCTGAAACCTTTTAAAGCTAAAAACCACATTAAGCAACTAGGAAGAACGGCTCTTCCTGCACTTTTTCAGAATGACGCTGGAATTTATTTTCCCAGAAATATCTCCATGTGATTGCTTTGTGCCATTTCCAGGGTCACTGGACTGAGGGGGAAAATATTCCACAAAGAAACCATTTTCTACTTTTGCAGCACCATGCAATACTACAGAAGTTGTAACACATTTGTTAGTATTTAAGGTGACATAAGAGTCTTCTTCCCCTTAAGTTTCACCAATGCCTTCACTGGCACAAAGGTACAATGAAGGTGGGGACGGTGGGAGGAGGCAAGATATTTTTGCATGATGTAACCTCAGTGTCCTACTTAACATCTGCTAGAAAAGCTGGCAAACATTCCTTCCTGAAATCTTGGAACCTGTTGCCTGTCTGCACAGACTCCATATATAGACCGACCAATACCAATCAAGATAAAGGCAGATTTTTCCACACCCACCCCTCAGAAAAGATGCATGTTGCTGCAACTTCACATTCAACATTCTGAAAATCTGTGCTTCAGTCAGTCTGAGTTCTTCTGAAATTGCAAACTATGCAAGTTGGGCTGATCTGAAAAGTCAGTCGGTGGTCAATAATGAGGAACTCCTTCAGTCCCTAATCCAGCCTTCCTCACCTGGGCTTTCAGCAGTGCCATATGGCTGGGGAATTCTAGGAGTTGAAGTCCTCATATATGGAAAGTATGCAGGTTGAGGAAGACTAGCCTAAACGGTTCAAGGCAACAAATGACCAAAGCAAACGAATCAAGACTGTGTTCTTCTACATGAACACTGCCATGAATGTGTTGTGACTTACTTAAGGGTCTACATGCACACAGCTGCAGTCCACAAGTGAAGGTTTTTCTCCTTAAAGATAAAGCAAGGAAAGGATTTAGCAATCATTTCCATTTCACCCAGGAAGTACCTATCTCTTGTACTTAGGCAGAGCAGGCAAAGGTTCTGTTCTGCTGCAAAAATATCACTAGCTTAAAGTAAAGGTAAAGGTTTCCCTTGACATTAAGTCCAGTCGTGTCCGACTCTAGGGGGCGGTGCTCATCTCTGTTTCAAAGCCGAAGAGCCGGCGTTTGTCCATAGACACTTCTGTGGCCATGTGGCCAGTATGACTAAACGGAACACTGTTACCTGCCCGCTGAAGTGGCACCTATTAATCTACTCACATTTGCATGTTTTCGAACTGCTAGGTTGGCAGGAGCTGGGACTAGCAACGGGAGCTCACCCCGTCACGCAGATTCTAACCACCGACCTTCCCATCGGCAAGCTCAGCAGCTCAGCGGTTTAACCCACAGTGCCACCGTGTCCCTATCACTTGCTTACTATTCTCATAAATTTCTCTGGATTATTTGGTGTTGCATTTCCACAGCATTACTATAACCTACTTTCCATTTCTTATGTGTGTCCTAAAGTGTCATGTTCACTGTTTCAATGTGCACTGTACATCATAACGTTTCACATGCCTTGGCGCTGACGCGCGTTTCTGTTTGGGAGGGAGCTGCTATGAAACCTTGTGCCAAGCTCTGTATCTGTGTTCATTTCAATGGAATGTGTTTGGGTTATGTTCTCTGTTCAAGGACTTTTCCCGCAGACCATCAGAAACCGTTAGGAGCACCTGAGATTGTGAACTTGGGAAGATTCTCCGGGGGGAGGGATCTCATTTGCACCGAGGGTTTTTAGTTTGCATTTGGTGTGCTTTTATCGTTCTCAGCTTTCTCTGTGATCCTGCCTACTATTCTTTAATAAATCAGATATCTTTGAATTCCTGCTCATGAGTCTGATAGTGTTTTAGAATAGGCAATCATGACACAAAGGATTCCTCTTTTGGCATATTTTTAAATGGCAAGGAGAGCAAAAGCAATGACAATGAGAAAATAAGGCCATGTCTTTTTTTGTTTTTTTGAACAGCTTCAGTAGTGTGGCTATTTTTTTAGGGAATTGTATCTTGGCACAAAGAAAGAGAATGTGAAATCATTCTCTTTTCTATTGCAGCCCAAATGCAAGCTGAGCTGTTGAAAGTGGAACAAGACGTATTTACTGCCAGCACCAACAACATGAAAGAAATGTACTGCCTTTTAGCTCGTTTCCTTATGCAAGAAAGGATGATAAGAAAAAATGCTGCTACACCTTTTTCCTGGTGATTAAGAGTGCAATCCAAAATTAATGTTAACATGGGAAGAAGATACATGCCTCTGAAATATCACTATGAACATTGCTATTTTGGTTGTTTGGAAATTCATGTTCCTACGCTGCCTTACTTGAAACTCTGAAATCCAAGGAGCTAACCATGTAGCTTGCTCTAGTTCTGAAGATTTTCCATACAACTCCTACCTGCTATATTAATTTAACAAAATGGTTCTGATATAATAAATGCAGCTATCCGAAGTTTCCTGCAAGGCTAATGCTGCTTGTTATCAAATAAGCCAAAGCCAGAAAAGAAAAGCAATTTTCAGGAGACACTGCTCCTAGAACCCCTTAAACTTGCAGCTGGTCCTGCTAAGACTTCCTCTCAGAACTGGTCTGCACAACTGCTTTTACTATTTGCAGGAAAATATCTACATGTATCAAGAGTTTGCCTTTGAGGAACACATTTAGTGTCAGACAACTGCTTTTACAATGCCTACTAAAAAGGAATCCCTTTTTTAGATGACTGAACTGAGCCCTTTTAGAAGAATTCTAGATGGGGCTGTCTTTGCTTGCCACTGTGGTGGCTTAGCAACCGGTGGGCAGCCAGTCATATCCAACTCTGGCTGTTAGTAAATGTCACAAAAACAACTTGCTCAGAAACCAAACCTGTGGACATCCATCTCTGTCTTCCCACCCGGCAGCAAACTCTATTCCTCCTTGCTTCAAACTCTGCTTGAAAGGAAAACTGAAGACTTTTTAATAAGGTTACACACTACTGGTCAAACTCAAAAATCTCTTGGGCCCCCACTTTCCTTTTTACTACCTGACACTGCACAGACAATTGAGATGATGATTTATATGTTGCATGCTTTCTTGACCTGGGTGTTGCATCTCAAGTTTCTGCAAGACTCAGGCAAACTAGCAGGCGACTTACCTCTCTCTCTCTCTCTGTATAAGAGCCAGCTGTCAGCTTGCAAGTCCCTTCAAGCAGTCCAAAAAGTGACACCTACCTTTATCTCAAAACACTGAACCGCTTGACGTTCCAGTGCTCTGGCAAGAGCACTACCTACAAAAGCCACATGGTGATGCAAGACTGAAAGGTCCACTTGTATAAATAACTGGATGACATTTCTTTCATTAAACCCAAAAGGCTGACTGCAAATTTACTGAGTGCCTCATTAGGCAGGGCTGGAAGAAAACAGAATTTCAAGTGGAGAAGGTCTAAATCCTTGTAACTATAACAAAGAATCTAAATGCCAGATACCTGGTCATCCATTGCCTAGATAATTGAAGCATTTTTTACATCTTCTCCTTAAGAACAGACTCAAAAACCAGGACATTTTTGCACTGTACTCTCAATGGATCATAGTCTAGCCAATTGCTTTTAATCCTTAACTTGACCTTCTGATGTTTATTTGCTCCCCTGTGTCTCTCACACAGTTGGTATATTGCACCATATGAAAAGTTGTGTTGTCACAATGAAGGCCTGTCTGGTCCAGTTAAGTCAACAAAATGCCCATGAAAAACTCACAAGCAGGATATATACATGACACTTTCCTCCTGCTCATATCCCTAACAACTGGGTTGAGATACTGTATGTTCTGCCTCTAAAGCTGGAGAGAACATGTAGCAACCACATGATTAGTAGTCACTGGCAGCCATATCTCCATAAATTGGTCATGGGAAAATCAATGTGGAAAACAGCACAGAATATGATCAAAGGGCTGGAGCAACTTTCCGGTACAAAATATGGACACCATTTTCAAGCGACAAGCCAGTCAGTCAATTCCTGTTGCAAGCAATGGATCAACATTTGGTTGATTTGAAAAGTGGACCTTGCACCTGAGGGAAAAAACACTAGGAAGAAAAAAAATTCAGGCTACATAGCTGGGGGAAAAAAAGTCAAGTCAGAGGCATATGATGTGATTTTCCACTGCAAGGATGGGTTTTCCACTTAAAAAACAAAACAAATGTTGTTAGCCCTGGCTAAGGTTTAAAGTTATTTTGTCAGTTTTGCACCTTAAGGGATATTTTATTTTATTATTTATCCCTGCCTCAATCTGGAGCAATTCTAGGCACTTCAACCATGTGAGAAAAACATGGATTATGCCTTTTTCATAGCAACTACCCACTGTGTCAAAACTTTCATTGAATTACACATCCCAATCCAATCATCTCTTTCATCCATTAGTGTCGATATGAAATTAGGATTGTTGTTTTTGTTATTGTTATTGGCCCAGTGCATATCTCTTATTTGCTTGTACTGAACCACATTTTCTGTTTATTTAAATCACAGGCCAATATGGCTACTTCACTGCTCATTCTTCACCCATATTGTTAGGAGTCAATGAAAAAACACAATCCTAATATTGATTTTGGAAGTTTCACTGTTTGCATTTCCCTACTGTGCAAACAGTCCATTTGTTCCTAATTTCTGCTTTCTAGTCCCTTAACTGCTAAGTCTGCTTTGAAGTTTTTGGTGAGGACTTGTCAGAAATATTTTGATGTTCAAGAAACCTAACTTTCTCTATATGCTTAGAGTACTTTCAAGGAATCTTAGAAGTTTATTGTGCCCCATTCAGCAAGAACTAATTTACACAGAAGAGAAATAAAGCCAACCAGCCTATAAATTTATGAACTGATATGACTGATACAATATTTATTACAACGGTTGGCACTGATTATAATGGCCACCTTCCAGGCCTCCGTTATACTATTTGCATAATCCTGAAAAATGTAAACAACATTCATATATTTTGCTCACACTAATATGTTGCCATTACTTTTTTTTAACAGTTTAACAAAGCAAAAATAAAATGTTTCCAATTCTCTAGTTTCTTCTTTGAAGTCAAATATGAGTGTTTTGAACCTAATTGGCAATTTCTATTTACAAATAATTGTATTTTATTTCATTCTCATCACTGTTTCTACTGTGCTAGCCAATTTACTAGGTTCTGGGTATCACTTAAAATTAAGTTACTCTCCTCTGGTCAACTCCATGTAATACTGCCTCTTGTGCTTGGCTTTTGTTAGAATCAAGCTTTTTATTAAAACACCCTTTATCCAAATTTTTTTGCCCTGAAGCTCTGGTGAGAATGCAGTGGCACTAGTACAACTAATACCCATCTATCTGGTTTTCATCTGAGCTACATATTTCAGTGGAATTTTGTTATTAAGCATTCATGTGATTAGCAGTGCTCACAATGCTCAGGGCTGACAGCAAGAGGACACTGCAAGCAATATTCAGTAACAACTCTTATTTTTTTGACATACACAATTTAAAAAAAATCAAAAATCTCAGAACTTCACATTAGAACATGTCTCCTTGGGCAAAATCCCTGGGCAGCAACGAAAGCCAGAACTGAGGGAGCCCTCTCAGGTTCAAAACGCCATACTGATGATGACCAACTTTATTACACTGCAAGTTACATGCAGCTAGCTATATGGCAGAATACTTCTTTTCTTTCTACAAGTTCCTGGCTCAATGCATGGCACATTTAGTTAAATAAGATTTAAGATAAAAAGATTGGAGGATTATGCCAACTACCATCAAATATCTCTTTTTTAGATAAGAGGTTTGAGAGATGGTATATGTGCAACGACAGAGGAGAGCGATCACCTCAACCCTTTTCGGTATAGTTCAAAGCTGGCTTCAGGATAAAGTCTACCATGATTGCTTTTCCAGATGACCTCCTATGGAAAACAGAAGAAATTCACCAGTTGACTGTGCTTAGTTTTTAGAAGCTTTCTATACCAGCGACTGTTCTCCTAGACTGAGCTGAAATTTTGAAGTTTTATAGTCATTCTACCTCTACTTGTAGGAACAGTGTCAAAAGTTCCCAAGGACTTTGACAAATATGCAATGGAGTGCCACCAGTCACTATTCTGTTCCCAATGCTATTTCAAATCATATGAAATAAGCCAGTGGGGATAGTCATTAGGAATGTTGGTGCCAGGTGTCTCAATGTGCTGAGAACACTCAACTCTGCTTCTCCATTATGTCTGGAGAGACTGTACGGTTTCTGTGACAGTATCTGGATGCAGTTATGAGACATAATAACCCATGACTGAATCTTGACAGAGATGTTGCACATGTCCACTTCCCAGACAGGGAAACAGAGGAGTTGGCCTGGACTTAATGGAGTAACACTCCCTTGTATATTGGTTGGGTGTGCTCTCTTTGATTCTTCACAGGACTGTGAGTTCTGTGGCTATGGGTGGTTATTACCAGTTTCAACTGGCATATCAACTATGAGCTTTACAAGTCAAGAATAGCCTAGCTTTTAATGTTTGCACACAGTTTATCTCACAATTAAACTACTGTAATGTACACCATATGGGGCTATCCTGAGGCTTAGTCCATAAGCTGTGGTTGGTGCAGTATGTGACAGCCAGGTACTGGGTGGGCCGCTGGCCATGCACATGTTACGTTTTCCTTGAAGCAATTATCAATTACCTGTTGAGTGAGATAGAAGCATTTGCTCTTGACTCAAAGCACGAAACATTTGGAGACCAGGATACTTCATATACTGCCTTCATCGTTACAGACCTGGTTGATCACTTATATCATCAGGGAAGATGCATCAGCATTGGCAATACACCAATGTGTATTGTGGATACTCAAAGGTAGGCCTTCCCTGTGATGGCCTTTGCCATCAGATGTTATTAAATCTCTAAATTTCTGAGGCCCAGTATAAATAATATATAAGGAGTTTCCAATTCTGCATAGCCTGAACATTCATGGAGAAGTGTTTTAAATTGCTTAAAGCAGGCTCCCACATACGTAAGCTTCAAAGCAACTAACATTTTACAGGGGTGAGCTATTTTATATACACACAGTTATATATACTGAACTGCTATTTTTAGAAACTATGTTTTCCCATCAGAATAATGTTGAAAAAATATTTAAAAAACAGACTGCTACGTTTTCATCCCTTTCGAAAATCAGATTTTCTGCTACTAGATCCAGACAGTGTTTTGCTCCATAAGTCTCCCCCTTTTTGGTTCATCAAAGGAAAGAGAAAGTATCTTGCTGAGCAAAGCATTCCAGGGAGATATTTGAAAATCTTCTCTTCTAACTCACACTTTTAAAGGTTATTAAAAGTGAAAGGAAAATACTCCCATCAAGTGCTTCAGTCAAAGCTTGTTTTGTAGCATGCAAGATCAAAGTCAAAATATTTCCCTTTTAAAGAGATTTAAATCCTAGATGTTGTTTGTGCTAATTATTTCTTGCAACATCCTGCAGAATAGATGAAACCACATTCATTGGGTTGTTTCAAGGCTCCAGTTATGTTAAATCAAGTTCTGGCATAATAGAAAAGGTTTCATAGTCACTCCACAAAGGAATAATGGAAGTTGCATTTACAACCATCAATAAAGTCCAAAGCAGTATCTGGATGAGCATGCATCAACCCATTTCTTCCATAAAATGTCTGACATAACTTCTCTATTGCAGCAGTAAGCAACCTAAAGCCGTGCAGATGTTTTGAACAACAGCCCTCATATCCTCGGAATGGTGGTCATACTGGTTGGGCCTGATGGAACTGGAGTCAAAAACTTTAGAAGAGCAATGGATTGCCTAATCCTGCCCTGGAGAACCTCAATCTACATCAAGTGTGTGTTGCCTCTTTGTTTCCTCCTCCCTTAATTTCTCTCCCCATCCTCTTCTGTTATGGTGGTTTCCTCTCTATCCAACATAGATAGCAAGCTTCTCAGGGCAGGGATACAGCCTGCACACTGATGGTAAAACACAAATCACACAGACAAAAAAATCCTGCATGGTCCTGAAGAAGTCCCCATGGCTCTTATTGCTAGTGAGGCTTGTCTCAGACAACCAAATACTTCCACTACTCCCCAAAAAAGCAATTTTCCTCTATTTTGGTGAAAAAAACACTTGCCCATGCTGACTGACTCTCCGCTGGAGAAGCAGACTGCCTATCATGCCTCCTGCCTCCAGAAAATATTGTGCAAACCCCTTTCCCTATGAAAAGTGAGTTGAGTTACACCTCTCTCAATTCTTTGCCAAACCAACCAAGAACCTGGAGGTTTACCCTGTGGGATAAACATGCCCTGGAGGCATCTTCTGCTGTGTCCCCATGAGGTTGCCTTTACCTTGTCCCCGCTCATGAATGAAAGAGACTAAAGTCATCCACCAGAGTTAAGGTAGTATTTTCTCCCTTCTTCTGACTCCTTCCAAGGGTAGCCTCAGGATATATAAAATCTGTTATGTTTTTCCACCCAGTACTTTAGAGGGAAGTCAGCTGACTGCTGCAACTTGAAAGACAAGCAACAGAAGCAGGGTGTGGATCAGCGATTTCATGCTGGTATAGTTTTCAGCCAGCTCAAAGATGAGTGGAAAGCACTTGAACTGAATAGTAGGAGAAGGTCCAATGGATAATTTGGCAGGGCTCAGCTACTACTGTTACAACTAAAAGGTTGCAAAGCAATAGGCAAACTTTCAGATTTATCAAAACCTGTTAGAAGAAGCTAGATACTGTATTTAAGAAAACAAAAGAAGAGACGTTGCTGAAAATGTTTTAGAAACCTTGCAGAGTTGAGCTTCTATGTAGAAAATCTGCGTAGGAAAGATGCCTACCTAATCCATTCTTCCAGACAATAAGGAAGGCATTTTTTTCCCTACTAGGCACTCCCTATTTTTCTGCACTTTTAAGTTAAACAAAATAATAAGTTGGAGATTTTGCATGAAACAGTTCTAATTTTTGCAAGGCAGATATTATTGTATAGTTTGCTGTATCTACTCGTCCCATTCACAATCATTCATCTGGCATAAATTTGTACTATGTCCCTCTCATTGCAATATACTCCCATGCATCCCTGCTCAGGATTATTCTCCTGAGTTCAATGGGATTTATGCCCAGTGAACAGAGGAACCCTAACTAGAAGAAAATAGGGGTTTCCAGCATGGAGAGCAGGTCCAGTTTTTACAAATATAAATGTATTGCTACTGATGCCCTCACTGGCAGTGGGCTCAGAAACAGTATATTCCAAGTCTAGGACAGGGTGTCCTTCTAAGATGCTTCTGTTCTTCTGAGAGTCTTAAAAGTCAATTCGTTGCTTAGACAACCTAGCTTTACATTTTTTTCTCTTCCAGCTGGAAACAATGAGAAGGAAATTTAGATTAAAATCCATTATTGGGAATAGAAAAACAGTTACCCCAGCAGAGTTTTTTTTTTTACTTCCTTTCCCTCCCCTTTAGGTGACAGGATTATAAGCTTACTGTATATTCCAAAACTGATTATACCAACATTTCATATAAAAATACAACACAAATAATTTTACTATAGCTATTTATTTCTCAGAATATAGTTTTACTGTTTTTGAACAAGGAGTTACTATTTCACAGTCTGTTTTATGGCTCATAAAACTGGCTCACGTGATGATTCCCTAATAAGGACAGCAATATGCACTTCCCCATTTCATGTGAACTAAATAAACATGTATATTTTCCCATCAAGTCATCCAGATAAACATGTCAAGTTTGAGGTTCTTATGAACTACTGAAATTATGATGTATAGGTTTGCTTTTGATATCAAAAATCCACTCATGAACCTCAACCTAATTTCACTCTCCTTTTTCACCCTAAATATGGAAATGTTTATTTTCATGGAAGTGTTTGGGGAAAAGCAAAGATTTGAAAATGGATGGGAATTATCGACAAATACAAGTAAGAGGTTATTGCAAAAAAAGAAGGTATTTGATCAGAAAAACTCTTATACTGCTGCTGATTTCTGAGGATGATGATTTCTCTATAATACCATCACCTTCAGATAAAAAGGCAGTAGTGAAGTAATAAAAAAAGCTTAACTATTCATTGCTTTCGGTAAGTTTCAGAACGGGAATCTACAATTTCCTTAAAGATGCCTGAAGCTCTTACATGTACATGCTGATGTCATTACCTGTGCTACATAATAAGCACAATTGAATTTGGCATTTAGAAAGTACATTGCTTCTTGAAAGTGTTTTAATGCAGAGGTTATGTATTTCCTGAAGGTTGCCTGCTACAAATGTAAAGAAATTACAGCAACTTTTTGCATAATCTGCATTTGGAGACAAAAATGCAAACAGTAAATGCCACTTGGATTATGACAGGATTGTATTATAATTAAAAGTATTATATGCATAACTAAAGCTCTAAACTACCAGGTGGGTAGGTATGTTAGTCAGCTGCAGAAAAATGATCATACATGTGAAATGCTATCCTGGCCCCAGATCAAGCAGTTCAATTTGGTCACCCACGGCTTATTGGTTTATTATTACAAAACTTAATAGAAAGATTCTGCTGTGAACAGAAGTGCAACTCGTGTTAAAAGATGGGGCGAGCCTCCAATCGTGCCATTGTGGCTACATCCTGATTCTTTTGACCCACAGATACCTTGGACTGTACTTTTCATATAAAGTTGGATTTTGTTGCATCTTTTGTGGCTGGGAGTCACATTTGGAATTCTGAGAGCATGTTACACAAAATTGCTGCCATGATGGGCCTGGCAGATCACAAAACATCCATCTATCAGAAAGCAAATGTGTCAGGTTGCTCCCCCGCCCATCCTTTCTGGCCTCCCAGGATCCTCCTTATCACTAAGATTACTTCCGTTCCCCCCCTCCCCTCCCCCACCATGGGCAAGTGAGCACACTTCCAAGCTGAGCCCTGGGTTGTGGCACTCTATCATTTTAATGGTCTAAAATATGTCCTGGGTATACATGGGACCCAGAATCCTTATGAATGTAAACCTTATGCTAGAGGTTGGCACTCTGCTTTACAGCAGCCTCACACTTTGTTTAATTTAAAAGACTCTTCATATAATTTAAAAGAGTAATTCATTTAATTTTAATAATAAAATAAAATTATGGGGAACATAGAACATAGCAGGCCCCAAGGAAGGCATCTGTTCTACACTTGGGAGACTTAGGGTGACCACAAAGGGGACCCAGAGTTCAGTGTAATTATCACAGTTTGTATATTTGACATTTCCCTCTGATCTCATTATTATTGTTATTGATCAACACTCCATATGTATAGAGAGTAAGGAAGATGAACTTGACAGAAATATGCAAGATCTGTTATCTAGGGAAACATTCTTTAAGCTCTGAGAAAGGAGATAATATTTGGAAGTGGCTTCTTATATCCCAGTGATTCACTGGGGCATACGAAGGCGGGGAGGGGAGGTACAGCACAATCAGACTTGCCAGATTCTGTTATAATAGCCAATATCAATAAAATAGTTTTAGCCTTCCTGTGGAATTGATTTCCTGGTTTGGTCTACCTAATGAGGCTGACAATATGTTTGTCCTCTGTCAGCCCTTGAAGAGAGACCACTGCAGGGACTACAGGAATGCTAATTTATTGTAGGATAGAATAACAGTACCCCGAAGGCCTGCCAGAGTTTCCTTTTGCTGCCTCTTAGGCTAAAAAAAATCAAGGTAGGGTTACTCTTTCTTTCTCATGCTTGCTTCAGTCTCTGGACTGTGTAATCATTTCTCCAAATCCCTCTTTAGAATGGAGACTTCCTACATAATACTGTAATATAAAAATAAGAGTCTTGTATATGCTTATTTTGATTATGGATTACACTACCCTTGGTAAGAAATGCAGTAAGGAATGAATGATGAGCAAAAACATTGGCTACTAATTTTCAACAGTGCAGGGGAATTCTGGGAGTTGAAGACCACACATCTTAAAATTGCCAGGGTTGAGAAATACTGGTTTAAACTGTTAATGGAAGATTTCACTATGAGGTGCCATTTCTGGGCACTACAATAGCACCACCAGAACCTTTGTCATTTGGAGAATTTCTGCTTGGACCCTGAAAAAAAGGAAGATGCAAGCTCTCTCTTAACACTCAAGCCATGTCTCTCTAATGTCCTAAGACATGGAGGAAGATGTTACTCAACACTGAGTAACATCTATTTGACAGTGATTTTAAGGAAGATATATCAAGATAAAAGTGGGCCAGCCTACTGACATAAACCAATCCAACACAGAGGAACTTTGAGAAATAATTTTAAAAGGCTCTCTCAGGAATAGCAAGAAAACGCAGGCTTCTAAATGATGTACCCCAAATAACAACAAACATATACAGTAGAAAAGTGAAAGCATTTTCTCAGACTTGAACAATGTGCCTACTAGCAAGAAGGGACAATGCAATATGGAAGGCATTTGTTTCTTAGTTAGAATTAATTAGCTGTCTGGAGTTATTAAATGCCCTCGCTGGCCGGTACTAATGAAACCAGAAGCTATAAATTTGAGCCAGAGTAATTACAGCCACTATGTTTAAAACTGTTCAAAATTAATACTGAACAACCATATTACAATAGATTAGATTAATGATAATATTAAGACAGCCATTTTTTACAGTGGGAGGGAAAGAGGAAAGGTAGCACATCTCACAGTAGTCTGAACAATCATCTGCCGATGACAGGACAGTCAGTACCCATCCAGTAGTGAAGCTTGTGCTTTTTGAACTTTAAGGACCAAACTAGCATTGAAGCTTCAGAACCCAAGCAAGTAAGTATCCAGGCCTCACTACACACATTTCTTCACTACAAATACTATTCTTTCAAAAGAAAAAGACTACAGAAGAAAAACAACGCAACAGCTCCTTCGATTGGACACTGAAAGGCAGCTTCATGGGATGCTACTGGGTGATACACTTCTGTCTAATGGAATTTGAAGCAGCAAAGTATCCTATGCTACTACCTTCAAAATAAGAGATAAAACTTTATTTATTTATGATTCAGATTTCTATTATCGCCCATCACTCCCAAGAGGGAGACTCTTAAGTGCTGCTTACATGGCTTTAGATGCCTCTCATCATACTTGTGCCATGTAAGGCGTCCATTTGAAGCCTTGGAGGCATCAAAATGATGTCAAATGTGTCTGATGCCATTTGTGTGATGATGTCTTGACACACATGACAACAGTTGCTCGCCCTCCCCCACAGACATCTATGGGTCAGTTGCTGACATCTAAAACAGGCCACTCAAATCTCTTGAGTGTTCACAAACTATAGGAAACAAATTGTTCATCCTAGCAATAAATGACACACTCTTCATCTTAATGAGCTGGAAACTGCTCCCGCTTACACAGATTCTTTTGTTATGCATAGCCAAGCCTGATAGTTCTATTGGAGTAAAACAAGTACATCAAATGGAGCGGGAGTGTTTTTCTGTCCTCTTTTAAGGATTTAAATACTGCTTTTCAAAACAGAAGTTTTCCCCAAGTACCTCAGTACCTCAACCAGGTAGTTATTACACCTTTACTCTGGGCCAGCCAGGAATGATAGAGAGTGACATCAGTGTCAAGTGACATCAACTGCTACGTCTGAATAGAAGACGACCTTGGCAGCTAAAACATGGAACTAAATCCAATCAGATACCACTGATCCATACAACCAGGAGTAAAATGTTAAAATTCTGTCTTTTGGCAGGAAGAAAATAGGAAAGTCTTATTTGCAATACCCGTAGTGTGGTAATTGTGGAGGGGTCTCGGAGCCGTCCATCTTCATCTTTGAGATTATAGCCCTCTGGTCTTTTATCTCGTTCACTGACTTTCCATAGTTTCACAGTTTTATCTGGAAGATAATCAGAATGCTTCACTGATTTACTGAATTATTATGCATATATAATAGTTAAGATTTCTTGTTACTTATCACTTGCACAGTTCATCAACAGTGACCTTTTTAAAAGTTACTTTATCACTGCTACCATTTTCTACATGGGAAAAGGGAGCTGAAGAGTCTCAAGAAAATCTATGACTATGAGAAAATGAGAAATGCATAATTGAACCTTCATCTACTGCAGCGTTTCTCAAGCTTGGCCATTTTAAGATGTGTGGACTTTGATCTCCAGAATTTCCCAGCCAGCATACTGCGGGGAATTCTGGGAATTAAAGTCCACACATCTTGAAGTTGCCAAGGTTGAGAAACACTGATCTATTGGATCATATTAACTAAACTATCTCTTAAGAGGCTGAAGCCCAAGGCCTCTTCAAATAGCTTCAGCAGGTCTTCTTGCTCAGACAAATGATAAGTTCTTACAATGGGAGACATAAATAGTAGGAACTTCTGGGGATGTATACTGGGACTGGTCCTTTTTAATGTGTTAAAATGATCTAGAGTTAGGATTCAATAGTGTGGTGACTATGTTTGCAGATGGCACCAATAATTTCGCCTGGTTAGAACAAAAAAGAACAGCAAGAGAGTCTCTCCAAACTAAGACAGTGCATGTGGAAATCCTAATGTTGTTCAGGTTCTGTGGCATTCATGTCCCATTTACAGATTGTCCCATCATCACATATTGGTCAGAACAGAAAAGAAATGGTGAACCATACAGAGCAAGAGAAGGCAAGATATGGCCACTGGGCTGTATATATCCCTTGAAAACTTCTGTGGCCTCCCAGAACCCTTCTGAAGCCACCTTGTCATACCTGACATTTGGCAAAAATATTCATGGCCTGCTTTCTCATCCTATCTCATTTCTGAATATTTCAAATCAAGTTTTGAAGTCGTAGACTGCAAATGTAGGTTCAAGTTTCTGCATGAAAAAGACTTCTGATTATAAACTGGGTGCTGAAATTGAACACCCTGCACATTGGATATATTGGAGGGAACAGTTTAGACAAGAAAGCCAGCACACACAATATTCCACAAAAGCAATTTAGAGTTACTTGAGATCCAACTGCTTTAGCCCAGCTTCGGTTGCGACTTATTACACTGCAAGTCCAAAGGGTAACATTATATGCACGGAAAAAGGAGCCCAACCATGTTGGTAATTTACTCAAAAGTCAGTTTCAACTGCCACCTCCCAGTGAAAGGAATAAAAACTGACATTTTATCATTCACGGTGAATCCATGTTAAATTTCACAATTGCCGGCTTGCCTGGCAGGTGGATATTTCCACTGGCTTCATCATTTTGCTGTCATTCTGTTTATTGTGTGCCATGAAATCCTATAGGAAAAAGAGCCTCAGGAACATGTGGCTTCTATTCTGAATAATGGTGTTTTCATTTCCCCCTCCTGGTGGGTATTTTATCAGTAGTTTGTCATTGTTCCCACAAGTTTTAAAGACAGTCTTATTCATCTTCATTTCTCCTATCCCATTTTTCTCTTAAGGATTGCAGTTGAGTACCATAGATTTTGTTGTATTCACTCATCCTGATATAAGTAGATTTCCCTGTATTGTGGAAGGGCATATTTAAGAACATTTAGAGACAACTGATAGGGATAACGTCTGAGCTATTTGGAGGTCTTCCCAGCATATGAAAACACTTTCTGGAACAGCAAACTAATTCTCCTATGAATAAAAAAAAAAACTATTTAAAAACTCAATTAACAGAACATTAGACTACATAATTAATCTTCATTGTGTTTCAGTGAGTCTTCCCCTCAAGTGAGTTTAATAACTCTCAGAATTTTATTACAATGATCAATAGGGTAAATTCTCCAACACAAGGTAAGTTGATGATGAAAGATAATTAGACTCTTTTTCCTCTGTAGTAATTAAGTCACGTTCATCTTAAAGCTTCATCCATCCTGATAACATCACTGGATCCTCATGACAGTTACGTGAACATAACATGAAGCATAAGTTTATGCTTAGGAAATGAAACCTGGAACACACACATGCCCCCACCCACCCACATATATATGTAAAACAGAAGAAGATAATTCTGCCACGGTCTTTCCAGCACAATTAAGAGATCAAAAAACCTTATTGATGTTACAGTCACTGCATTAGGAATATTGGGGGTGGGGGAGGTCTTAATTCCATCTGATTTTGTCCCCTATTTACCACAAAGCCTAGATAATTCGCAAAAAATGAAATAGTAAAAACTATCAAATTCAGTTTTCGTTTACCACAGTTTGAGGCTTTGTTATCTCCTCCAACATTTACTGTAAGTATTGCAGGATTCAAACAGAATTAAGTATAGCAGAATTCCTAACCCTGCAGAGAAACCTCTAGGCACATCTGTCACAATTTGCCTAGGTCTCCTTTGCTAGTTGATCATTGATCTTAAAACATGCAGCACCAGGTTTTAGAGGAAACATGCAATTCAGCATCCAGGGAACAGAAGTAGCATAATCCAATTCCCTCACCCCACCCACATTTCAAGCAAGTAGTATTCATAGGCAGTAAATTCTGAACAAGGCTTTAGTTAGTTCAGATGTATGGTAAAGAGACTGAAGAAAACAAGGTAGAAGAGACAATGCTAGGACAGAAGTTGTGAGGCATCTTGTCATGCATTGGATCAAGGCTTACAGCCTAGGGCAATGTTTCTCAACCTCAGCAACTTTAATACGTGTGGACTTCAACTTTCAGAATTCCCCAGAATTATGGGAATTGAAGTCCATTCATCTTAAAGTTGCCTAGGTTGAGAAACAGTGGTCCAGGGTACACGCCTGACACACAAACAGATGGTCAACGAAGAGGCAAAATCAAATTCCAGACAGAGCTGAAGATGAGTCTAGGAGTCAACCACCACAGTTTCATCAATATGTGTAATCGCAGAGCTGTACAAAGACAGGAACTCAGTCTTCCTGTACAAAGACAGGAACTCAGTCTTGAATAATAAACCTGACCACCTGTGGAGAAGACCTCTTTACTCCCAAGTGACCTGTTTCTTAAGTGCAGATATTTCTCCTGGGCCAGCAACTCAGACTGTATTTTCTCAGGCTGGGTAGTGCTTTAACATCCTGAAATTATTTTTCTAAATTGGACACAGAATCCTTTGTCCCATGCAACTGAAGTTGGGATGGCAACAACTTAAAATCCTGGACTAAATCAGGGCCTCCTGTACTGTAGTCCACTGTTCTGCCAGGACATTTGAGACTTGGGAGCAGAGATTCTTTATCTTCCAACAGTAACTTATTCAGGCATGGCATAAATGTCAAATCGAGTAGCAAGAGCATGTATTTCTCCCTCTAAGAGCAGAACAATGTGTTGCAGGGAACTTGAGAAACTGCAGCCTGCCATCTCAGGTTCTCATCTACTATAGCAGCCTTTTCCTGCCTGCTGTTTTCCAGAAGGGCTGGGACTATTAATTCAAGATTGTGGAATTACACACAACACATCTGAAGATACCAGACTGAGTAAGCTGCCTGAAGTGTTGTGAGGCTGTTCCTTTCTTTACCTTGTAAATTATATGAAGAAAGGCAAGGCTGAACATGCATGGGGCATTTTAAGATACATTACAGAAAGGAAGAGAGAAAATTCAACATTAGGGATATCTCCACCATAATTGCTGTTCTGTTGCTGTATCTGGATTAGATAGAGCAATAAATACTTGTCCTGTAGGGTGATTACAAGTATGAGTGATCACAGCCTATCAAAGCAGGATATTTTTGGCTGGAAAGCAAAAAAATTACCTGTTGTTATAACATACCATTGGTGGAGAGAAGGAAATAGGCTGCATTTTGCTGTGGGAGCCATCGTATTTTATTGATCTTCTCCTCGATCTCTAAGCTCTTCAGGTAATCGAACTCAGGTTCATGGCTCTGGAATGTGCTGTAAACATTATATTCTCCCCTGCGATGGGGCTGATTTTTGCTCTGCAGGAGTGGGAAAGAAACAATAAAGGGATTCTTAGAAGCTCCAGAGCTAGCAGATTTTCCATTGATTCTTTTGTTCTCTGAAGATTGTTGAAAGAGAGGGAAACGTCTGATTATGGTGACACACTGCAGTTTAGGGACCAAAGCAGAGATATTTCTTGCACAATGCCTTCTCCTCCTGGGTCACTTTCTATGTGCACCAGTGACAGGAAGCAGGGAGAGCACCATTGTTTCATTTTGATTCAAGAAGGCATGAAGTTCAACTTAAAGACAAATTGGCATGGAGCAATAATCACTTAAACCAAAGAACAAATCCTACTTGGCTTATGTACAAAATTCTCTCCATGCCGATCAACAGAAAATACACAGGTTTAATTTATAGACCTACACACATTTAACACAATAAATGATTTCACACAGCAAGGTAAACTTAGATATCTGGAATATGGTTTCTAGGAAAAGAGTTATGAGACCAGTCAAAAATAATAGATGAAAAGACTGAAACAGGTATTAGCAAAAACCCTCTATATTCAAATATTTAGGTTAGCAGTTGTGAAATAAATGGAAGGGAAAGGGAGAAAACATCACTAAAAAACTTTCTATAATGTTTTTTACTCTATAGCTGTATTTTCTTACTTTGCACTTTGTACATGTTAAAGGCTTAAATAAACAAATAATAGAGTAATGGTAATATAGTAGTAAAGTGAACCAAATGATTCAAATCTGACTTTATTTTGAAAGGAGCAGAAGTGAAGCACTTCTGAATGGTAATATCTGGCAATATCCAAATCAGAAAGCTGGTCTGTATCTGCTAAACAGTGCTTAAGGTAGAACTATAACTCATGGTCTCCTGGTTTCTAGTCTAGCACCTTAACCACTACAGCAATCAAACAGTAACCACTGGCAGTACTGAGCTCCCAGTATGATATTTACTAATATGGAAAAGCTTATTAAACCTGTTTTATTTTATCTTTATTTTATTTTATCTTATTTCTATGTTTATTTTTTCTTACAGGTTGGCATAGATCAAGAGTATCATACAGCAGCAGAGGGCTCTGCGTCAGCATAAACTATAATGAAGCTTGGTATACGATTGTTTCATTATGCTATACCAGTTTGGGAAGGGTAGGGGTCCTGCTAATTAAAAACAAACCAGACTTCAAAAGCATTATTCGACTGCACCAATAAAGTTCTCGCTGCATTTATGAGGCTTCAGCAGCAGGACGAAATTCTCCGCCGGCAATTATTGTTCCAAGATGGAAAAGGATTCAAGAAAATCCAACATTTGTAGGGCGCTCTTTGAAACAGAAGCTGGCCGATTGATCTTAATGGCCTTTTTTGCAATTTTCCGTGTGCTATGATAGAAGCAGGGTAAAGAGTGACATGCAAAGATTAGGAAGCAGCAGGAAGCTTCTTTTAAAAGGATAAAAATGGGCATTTTTGCATTCACCAGCACTTACCTCCTGCTCACGTTGAAATATTACAACACGACCCCCCTTGTCCCCTGTCGCTAGTAATTCTCCTGTGTGGTTGAATTCTACTGTAGAGATAATGTCAGCTGAAAAGAAAGAGACAAAGGCAATTTAAGTTAACTGCAGACTAGCTCTGCACTGGCATTTCAAAACCTCACTGCCTGTACAGTTAGAGGAAGAATTGCTGCCAGGGCTTTGCCTCTCTGGTGGAATTTCTATGGAGCACTTAGATTTCCTATTACACTTGAATCGCATTAAGGGAATTCACAAACATTGTTACTGAAAAAAGTCATGATTTTAAACTCCATTCAAGCACTTTCAATATGATCCCTCTTTTCCCACCTGTGCTGATGTTTCCTAGAACACTGGCACAGGCCAAATGACCGGCTGGAGAAAGACACCGAGCCGGACAGCACTTTTCTGGATTGGCCAATAGCATAATAATCATCTGTTCTTCACTTGAAGAAGAAAAAAACTCAAGGCAGTACATATTTCTAGTGCTAGAAAGAAACATGCCATCTTGAAATAATAATTTTGCTTGTTTTAAGATGCGTAAGATCTAGAGCAGGGTTTCTCAACCAGGGCTCCATGGAACCCCAGGGTTCCGCGAGAGGTCACTAGAGGTTCTCTGGGAGATCACAATTTATTTAAAAAATTATTTCAAATTCAGGCAACTTCACATTAAAGAGGTAAGTTTATTTTTAGTTTAAGGGCACTGTTAAAGGCCTACACGTGAAACAAATGTAATAATGCTGTAACTTGTGGCCTATATTTGAGCCTGACTGTGCAGGGGTTCCCCGAGGCCTGGAAAATATTTCAAGGGTTCCTCCAGGGTCAAAAGGTTGAGAAAGGCTGATCTAGAGGATGAGGTATGAACCTTTCACACCTTAACAAATGATTTCTGGAATAATTTAGGATCTGAAACAGCACCTGAGACTTGTGCAGTTACGTCACATAGGGCACTTACAGTTTTGACTGGCAGGTGGAGGCCAAATTCTCTTTTCTAGCCCTTGGGCTGCAGTTGACCGAATATGATTGCACAGAAAGGGGCCAGCACCTCTCATAATAACGGATTAATTTGTTCCTATTACAAATCGATTCAGTAAATCTTCCAGCACATATCCTATTCTTTGCCTCGAAACAATATGGAACATTTTGCCATGTTTCTCATTTAGCACATCAGGAAACAGCAACAGGTAAATTCAAACTTTGTTAATATTAAACCATCCTCTCTTCTCTCTGTTTTCTATCAGCTGGATTCACTCCAATATAATCAGCTTTCAAAAGATGCACTATCTTGTATAACTGACACATTCATAACCACACAGGGTATATACAGACATGCAATGTTTAAATTAAATTCTGTCTTAATGGCACAATATAGACAGAGCCACATTACTTTTTTATTGCAACAGTGAACAAATAATTTTTTCTCTTTCTGGAGGAGCCTCTGGGTTGGTCTACCATTTTCCAGTGGGAAGAAGAACATAGGTCAAAAGAAGAGTTGGCCTCATTAGAAGCACCATTTGTGGTTTCAAAAATTAAATCACTTGGGAGACTAAAAGGAGTGCAAGTCTGTCCTTCCATATCCTTCCCTCAATTACTATTACATCAACATCTTAATCAAGGATGGACATGAAAGCATTAGCCATGGAAAGGAGTCCAGAATTGAGAAGAGAGCCACTGCTGGGAAGAATAGAAGTTGAAGAAACAAGGAAAGACAAATCCTGTGGATGGAAAGGAAAGGCCAAACAAAGATTTTTGATCTGGGGTTCTCCAGATCTGGAACTATTCATGAAGTTCATATAAAGCATCTAGCACAATCTTCAAAAAGTAAAGTGGTCGCACAATTCCAAACATACTCACTCAGAAATTAAGTCTGCTGGGTTTGCTTGTATTTAAAGTTTCCCCAAATCCCTGTATTCCATAAGTTCTTGTATTGACGGTTCAATGTTGATCATGATCTCAACTTTTTCAAAATTATATTTTTGGTCAACTCAAGGTGGCAAACATACTTAATACTCTTGCCTCCTAATTTCCCCACAACAACAACCCTGTGAGGTGGGCTGGGCTGAGAGAACGTGACTGGCCCAAAGTCACCCAGCCAGCTTTCATGCCTAAGAAAAGCCTAGAACTCATGGTCTCCCAGTTTCTGGGCCAGCACCTTCACCACTACACCAAACTGGCTCTCTTTTGCCACATTGTCCAGCGCTCAAATCTGTTCTCATGTTATAGGTTCTAGAAGTTTGATATTACTTAATACTGACTCATCTTTGCAACATAAAATATACTGAAATACATGTATTCAGTGGCTAAACAGGAAAAAAAGACTCTGGTGCAGAGAAATTGCAAATACTGTACTTTTAAAAAGCAGAATGGAAAAGGGTTTGCACTGCATCAAGGTAAGCAGGGAATCTGCTGATGAGTGGATTTATCAGGGCTATTCTTAGGGGGAAAAAGTCAGAGGTTAATTCTGCTGCAATTATTCCCTCCTTGCCTTCAGTGATTGCATTTGAGTGCAGATTTCAGTGAATGCAAAGAATGGCTGAGAAGGGGAGGGAGAAGGCATCAAAAGCAGCAATACTGTTAACTACATTTTCTTTAGAAAAATGAAGCTTTTACACATTCTGAACCTTTGGCATCCATCTTCACTGTGAAGATTCTAGGTCTGATGGTGTCATTGTTTTAAATCCAGTATTTACATAAGCTTTTTCAGTTTTTTCAGAAGCTTTCAGTACTGCTGTTAAGAAGAATGTAAGTATCAGAATACAATAACTTCCTACATTCATGCTTAATAAAAAGCTTAGATGCTCAATCATAATCCTGAAATGGGATATGCATAAACTTTGGATGCCAGAAGGAAACAGAACATGTGCATTTCATGTCATGGGGTGTTTTGGAGCTAAGACTAAATTACAATCTGTGTGTGCAAAGTAGCACAGCCATGGCTGTATGTGAATCCCTCTTCTGCCTATGATTGCTGCAGAGAAGAGCAGAAAGGAAAGGTTTACTTTTGAATTTGACCTAACTACCACAATCCCTTCCATCCAAACTCAGGTAACTGCGGCTATTTATACTGCAGGAGTGATTATAAGTTTGGAAAGCATACTGGTTCTTAAAATTAATTGCAACCCGTCAATAACAGTCTAAAGAACCTTATTTATTGATTTGATTTGATTTGATTTGTATAGCCACCCATCTCACTTTCACTCTAGCCAGCTTACAATAAAACAAATAAAGTACATAAAATACACAACATAAAAAAAAATCAAAACACATAGCAGCTGGGCTATGTATGTATGTGTATGTGTGTGTGTGTGGGTGCATGTGTGTAAATATGTATGTGCATATTTGTAAGTATGTACTTAATTATCCTTGTCAGATATATATTTTAATCTCACACAGAAATACCAATAGGCAAAACATAGATGCCATTTAATACCACTTCCTATGGTCACAAATTTTTTTTTTTACAAGATGATTTTTTTTAGTTCAGCTATTATGTTTGATTCTAATTTCCCAAGCAAATATCTTTCTCCCCAGCCGGTAGCTTGTTCTGCCTTGTCATCAGTTGGCTATTTCCATAATGCTGGTAAAAACCTTTGCAATGCTAATTCTCATCTACAGCACATAGAATTCTATACCTTGAATCTTGCTAATTCTGCAAGTATGGAAGCAAGAGATGACTCTACACAACCTCATGAGGTTCAAAGGCATAAGGACTTTTGTTTAAAGGAAATCATGAGTGTCGTATATTGGTAATTTATTTATTTATCAAATTTGTCACTGCCCATCTCCTCCCATCAGAGGGACTCTGGGCGGTTTACAACAAAATAATCACAAAGGCAATAAATATATAAAAATGCACTATAAAATTGCATATCACTAATAAATATGAGTAAAATCCTGATTACTGTGATCTCGTTTAGTCTTTACTTGGAAGGGGTCCTTCAAGGCACTAGCCAACCCCAAACATGACTATTCTCCTCCCCACCCCAGGCCAAGTGGCAGAGCCAGGTCTTCAAGTTCCTCTGGAAGGCCAGGAGCGATGGGGCTAGCCTCACCTCCGGGGGCAAGATGTTCCAGAGGGCGAGCGCTACTGCAGAGAAGGCCCACCTCCTGAACCTCATCAGGCGGAATTCTCTTACTGACGGGGTCCGCAGCATGCCCTCTCTGCATGACCAGGTGGGACGGGTTGATGTAACGCACAATCAAAATGCATTTAAAAATGCTACTTTAAAAAAAAAACCTTTAATGCTAAAGATATCTAAACTTTTATAAATGTGCATTTGGAATTCCACTGGTGAGAAATGGGCCTTAGGGAAAGGGGATACAGATAAAATAAACACTGAAATTACTGAACACCATCATCTTTTTCAAAATATTGTTCCTACTAATAAAGTATCTTAAGAGAGACACAGATCCACTGCTACTCCATATCTATGTAGCACAATGTGTGAAAAGGAATCATCACATTGGATATCATTCCACTGCGGCCTCATACCCCAGGAGGTGGGGGAAATGATGCACAGCACTATGAAGAAATTTCATATATAGAAATGTGGCATTACAAGAAAGAAAATCAAACTGGCCAATTTATGGGTCTTAGATGTTTACTTCTGCTTTCAAAAATGTGGACGAGTAGAAAAATGGCAAATTTCTCAAGTAGGTGGTATGTTACAGATTACTGTCTTCCCACATGGTGATGTGATATAACCTTGCAAGTTCTAATTCCATTATGCCTAAATTACACCACTCTTTCTATGATCCACGGCTCCATCTTGTGGTGGTGCCTGTCCTCTTATCTCCCCTTTTCTAATCTCTGCTGGTCTATGAGGCAGATGAATAGTGAGCGCCATGCTGCCTCATTAATAGTTGTAGAAAATTGCTACACTTTTCTCCATGTTGCCCTAACTCAGTGGTTCTCAGCCTTAGCAACTTTAGGATGTGCATGATCCATGCTGGCTGGGGAATTCTGGGAGTTGAAATCCACACATCCTAAAGTTGCTGAGGCTGAGAACCACTACCCTAACTTATTCTACTACATAAAGGAAAGACCTGTATTTCCACTGCTTCTCATTCATCGAAATTAAAGAAAGTAAAACTGGTATATTTTTAGCCACTTACCCCTAAATCTGGCTGGCAACAAGATTACCGGAAGAGCTATTCTCTAGTTTAACCTGCAGTAGTTTAAAATTAACTTCACTGAAATCAGCTATGCTGCTGTTTAAATACAGGTATGGCACATGCTGTCCATTTAGACAGTATTTGTAAAAGCATTGTGATTAGCATCCAGCCAGGCCAATCAGAATTTAATTGAAACATGAACATTAGCCCCAGGATACAAACGAAAAAACAACACCACGTTATATAAAATGGATTACCCACTTTCACAGGACTGGAGAAACAGGTATTGGAGTACTCTTATTTTATGGCAAATCAAATAGCTACTGATTATCTGGATGTAAGTTCTTGTGAACAACCCACATAAACTATAAAAAATGCAGTCTCATTTCACAATGTGTATTTCACGTAATTGGACTGAATGGTCAACGTAATGGTGAAAAAACTGACAATTTTGTACGCAGAAACTAAGATTTGCTAAATGTCATTAATGTTCAATGTAGAAGCTTCAGAGGTAATTCAAAGTAATGTACAGGTAATCCTTGTTTAGCAATTGACTCGTTTAGCGACCGTTCAGTTATGGTGATGAAAAAGTAATTTTGTAACCAGCCCTTGCATCTGTGATCTTTGTAGGTCTGTAAAGCAAAGCAAAGGAAAGCTGAAGTAAGATCAAAAGCACAGTCATGGTTTCACTTAGTGACTGCTTCACTTAACAACTAAGTTGCTGGTCCCAATTGTGGTTGCTAAACGAGGATTGTGATGTAAATTTCAACACAGCATATTACTTGATCACAATCTGAATACGAGATAGCAACATGGTATGACTACAAAAAAAGATTAACCCAATGTTAAGCTGTATTCACAGAAATCTAGATTCCAAATCATCAGATACAGTATTTCCCTTTTATCCTATTTTGGTCAAACCATGGCTTGAGTACTATATTCAGTTCTAGCTCCACAGTTTAAGAAGGATTTGGATAAAGTTGGAAAAGGGCCAAACAAGACAACAGGGATTATCAAGGGACTGGAAGCAAAGTCCTTTGAGGAGACTGGATATTTTTAGCCTCAGGAAAAGAAAATTGATCAAGAATGAGAGCACTAAAACAACTGGAGTCCCTGCAGAATACTCACAACCTATTCTCGGTCATTCCAAAGAGCAGGAAACAGACCCAACCTGCTGGCAATCCAGCAAGCCTTAAAGATCCGGCTATTCTCCCATGCCTTGGGCTGAGGTGGTTGGAGTGGGGAGGGGGGCTATTGGATACGTTTGTACGTGTGGGTGTGGTTGGCCAGGTTTGCCATCTTTTTTTCTTTTTTTGTACTTGTATCTTTATTATCTATTTTTAAAACTTTGCCTTGTTTTATTGTGAGCCACCCAGTCAGTTTGAAGTCAGGTGGTGCCTAAACTGACATTGACATTGACATGGGATAATATTTTAAATTATAGAAGAGCAGATTCCAGTTAAGAAAAATATCTTACAGTAAGAGAGCTTAGAGCCAGTTTGGTCTAGTGGCTAAGGCGCTGGGCTAGAAACCAGGAGTCTGTGAGTTCTAGTCCCGCCTTAGGCCTGAAAGCCGGCTGGGTGACCTTGGGCCAGTCCCTCTCTCTCAGCCCAGCTCACCTCACAGGGTTGTTGTTGTGGGGAAAATAGGAGGAGGAAGGAGTATTAGGTATGTTCCCTGCCTTGAGATATTTATAAAAATATTAAAGGCGGGATAAAAATTAAATAAATAAGTAAATAATCTGAACCTGCTTGTTGCCTGTTACTTCAAGCAACTTCACTTAAAAGCTAATGCAATGTGATATTAATTTGAATTTCTACACAATCGACATTTGAATGATATACAATTACTGACATCACTCAAAAGACTCCAGCAGCACTTTGGTGGAAATAGCAGGAGGAAGAATAAGAAATCCTGCCTTTTACTTGCTTTCCTGCACCTTTGGTGCCTCCCTTGAATAAAAGCAATTCAACAAAAACAGTTTCCATGGTGATCCTTCATTTTCCAAGTGGCAGATGATATCACTCTGTGGTCTTCTCCTTTCTGAAATGCATTTATGTCTTTACTGCTTTCAGGCTAAGCATACTGAAGACTGGATTTGATTTTCTTATGAGCAATAGATTAGAATTAGGGGGAAAAAACTAAATATAGACATAGAAGTCAGCATTATTTAAGACATGAATTTTAAGATGTCCCACCCACAGAATGATCTGTTAGACAGCAAGTAGGTGGGACAGTACTGAATTCTCATGAACATCGTCACTCTGAAAAAAAATGTCATTTTTTGTTCAGCTGCAGAAAAATGCCTGAATTTAAACTGTGTGATGCTTTTGATAATACTTCTGCCCTCTCCCCCAAGCTTTTCCCATTTTTTCAAAGGTGACTTGAAAGAGTGCAAAGGGGAGGGGTGCCTTTCCCACACTGGTTGCCATAGTCAGTCTCCCCAGTCGTGGGAGCCTAATGTGAACCCTGTTATTTTTTCTTTTTATTATGCAAATCATGTGCTGCTTTGGCAAGAGATGATCAATTCCTCTTGCAGATTTCTCACACCAAAGCAATCCTTTCAAAGCAGTTGCACAAAACATAAGTTTAGGATTGAGTTTGTAAAGGTATCTTTCAAACCCTAAACAGAAAGGAAGACAACCATATACTGAAGAATTCTTGGATTGTAATCATGGGCAAACTTTCTGGAGAGTAAACCTTGCTGAACATTGTTCCGGATAAACATGCACTGGACTGTAAAATTATAAAAATTTACAAAGGCTGTAGCATTCTTCATAATTTGACCTTCCTTTTCCTATGAATGCAACTTCCTTCTTATATTCTTCCCTGTATGTACTATGATGCTTCTTTTTTAGTCCTCGGTTAACTACAGTAATCGGGACTGGAAACTCCGTCACTAAGTGATATGGTTGTAAAGTGTGACGTCACGTGACCATGCCAACTTACTACAGTAATTCCAGTTGTGATCATTAGGTGGATCCCGCACGGTCATTAGGCACAATGTCACATGATCACCATTTGCAAGCCCCTGCCAGCTTCCCCACTGACATTCACTGGCAGTGAAGATCGCAAATGGTGACCGTTGTCATTGCAAGCCGATTCCCAAGTGCCTGAATCATGATCATGTGACTTCAGGGATGCTGTGATGGTGCAACTTCAAGGACTGGCCATAAGTCTCCTTGTTCAGCGCCCTCATAACTTTGAACAGTCGCTGAACAAATGGTCGGTACCTGGGGACTACCTGTAGTTTTAACATTTTTCAGGGGCAGTGGTTTCTGTCTCCAAAACCATGATTAAAAAAACAAGTTATGCAAACATTTACAGAATACATTATTCTTCTTCAATCTATACTGTACTGTACTTTTGGATTTGGAACTGAGAGCAGGCTGCAAGAAAACTGAGATGCTGGAATAGGACAAAGGAAAGAAGATTAAGGGATCAGGATTATGGACAGAATGGGATTACTAGTTAGGAGGAGAGAGGTAGAAAGTATGATTTAGGGCTTGACAGTTGTATATTTACGGCATCTGAAAGAGGGAAGTATTTGAAGACCCACAAGAGTTCCTTGATTTCCTTGTGGAATATGGAGCATAAAGCTATTTTAAAATTTCACCTTGATGATGCTTTGCCTTCAGAGGTGGCAAAAACATTTAGATACATACATTTTGCCTGATATCTCTGTTGAGTATCCCAGATCAAGACCTATCTTAACGCCAAGGCAGGTTTCCATGGGAGTAGATGGCCTTTAAGTTAACTTGGTCAAAGACTTTAATGGCTTCAAAAGCCAAAATCAGTTCTTGGAACCCAGTGTGACAGAAAAAAGATCAGAGTTATCTATTCCAACTTGTGGGTACAAGCAAAAGGTTGCAGCCAGAAAATAAAATGGAGCTCATTGTCACTGTTATTGTTGCCAATTGAATATTCACAGAAAAAGACAGATCCAGAAGGTTTCTCACTCTCCAAATCTCCTCTTTCAGTAAGAGCATGTCTTTTTCCAGAACAGGTTGAAGCACGTTGAGGATTACATTTCATCTTGTTCGTTCCCATTCATCCATGCACTGCATGAATTATATACTGATATGCATTGTGCTACTGGAGATATTTGTAAAGCAGCAGTAATAATAGACGGGGATAAACACCAGACACTTAAAAAAAAAACCCACGAAAATGAAAAAAGTGGAAGTGGCGGGGGCCTTGGACAGGATCGCGCCTGTGCGGCCTCTCTTGCCTCATCCAACCCGACACTCCCCGTGGTTCACAGAAGAGCGGAGGGTTTTGAAGAGGCTTAAGAGACGCCTAGAGCGCTGCTGGAGGAAGACAAAGACCGAATCGGACTGAACGCAAGCTAGGGCCGCTAGTAAGGCCTAACTTGTGGCGGTAAGAGCGGCGAAACTGCAGTATTTCTCCGCTCTTATTGCATCCGCAGATTGCCGTCCAACGGTCCTGTTTAAGATCACACGTACCCTTTGGGGGAAGGTGGGCCCAGTGACCCACCTACAGGCCGTGCGGAAGAGTTTTCTGAGCATCTGCAGGATAAAATCACTTGGATCCGGTCTAAGTTGGACTCCCTGCATGAAGCAGGGTCTGTGGAGATACTGAGGGAACGTTTTAGCCTTGTTATCTGGGAGCAGTTTGATCTGGTTGGACTCGAGGAAGTGGACAGGATCCTCCGGATTGTGAATGCCACCACCTGTTATTTAGATCCATGCCCCTCCTGGCTGGTGAAGGCAGCTTGGGAGGTGACGTGTGGTTGGGTCCAAGCGATGGTAAATACATCCTTGAGGGAGGGGGTGTTCCCGGTCGCCTTTAAGGAGGCATGCGCCCCCTCAAGAAGCCATCTCTGGACCCAACTGTACTGGACAATTTTCATCCAGTCTCCCACCTCCCCTTTTTAGGGAAGGTGGTTGAGAAGGTGGTGGTGTTACAACTCCAGAGAGTCCTGGAGGAAACGGATTATCTGGACCCCTTTCAAGTCAGGTTTCAGGCCAGGATATGGGACAGAAACTGCATTGGTTGCACTTATGGATGATCTCTGGCAGGAGCGGGATGGAGGCAGTGCATCCATCCTTGCTCTCCTTGACCTCTCAGCAGCTTTCGATACCATCGACCATGGTATCCTTTCGGGACGGCTCAGGGAGTTGGGGGTGGGCGGCGTAGTTCTGCCCTGGTTCACCTCCTTCCTCCAGGGCTGGTCCCAGTTGGTGATAGGAGAGGAGAGATCCAGCCCTCAACCCCTCCATTGTGGGGTGCCACAGGGTTCGGTTCTCTCTCCTCTCTTGTTTAACATCTACATGAAACCACTGGGTGAGATCATCCGTCACCACAGGTCGAGGTATCATCAGTATGCTGATGATACCCAATTATACGTCTCTATCCCAGGTGAGGTAAGTGATGCAGTGACTGCCCTTTCTTGGTGCCTGGGGGCTGTGGGGTTCTGGATGGGGAACAACTGGCTTCAACTGAACCCTGGTAAGACTGAGTGGCTCTGGGTTGATGGGGCTTCTTCCAGGAAACTGTCATCTTTAGTTCTGGATGGGGTGGCACTGCTCCAGACTGACTCAGTGTGTAATCTGGGGGTTCTCCTGGACTCACGACTCCTGATTAAAGAGCAGGTGGCAGTCGTGGCCAGGAGGGCCTTTGCGCAACTTCGGGTTGTGCACCAGTTACGCCTGTTCCTGGATCGTGAAGCCCTCCGAACAGTCACTCACGCCCTGGTTATCTCCCATATAGACTACTGCAATGTGCTCTACATGGGGCTACCCCTGAAGAGTATCCGGAAGCTTCAGCTGGTCCAAAATGCAGCCGCGTGGGCTATTTTTGGTGCATGTAGGTGGGCACATATAACACCGTTGCTGCGTGAGCTGCACTGGGTGCCAGTTTGCTTCCGGGTCCAATTCAAGGTGTTGGTTATTACTTTTAAAGCCCTACATGGCACGGGGCCAGGTTACCTGAAGGACCGTCTCATCCCCATTACATCGGCCCGCCCCACCCAATCATCCAGAGAGGGCATGTTACGGACCCCGTCCATAAGAGAATTTCATCTGGTGGGGTCCAGGAAGCGGGCCTTCTCTGTGGTGGCCCCCGCTCTCTGGAATACCTTGCCCCCGGAGGTGAGGCAGGCCCCTTCTCTCCTGACCTTCCAGAAGGCCCTGAAGACCTGGTTTTGCCATCTCGCCTGGGGTGGGAAAGGGAATAACCATTCTTGGGGATGGCTCGCACCCTAGAGTCCCTCCCACCAGCCTGGATTTTACATTTCTCTTGGATTTTATTTATTTATTGGGTTTTATTATAATCGTTTTATGTGATTTTAATGTTTATGTTTTATGGGGAATTTTATTGTAAACTGCCCAGAGTCCCTCTTCTGGGGGAGATGGGCGGTGGCTAAATATGAGTAATAAATAAATAAATAAAATAAGAAAGGAAAGGAAAGGAAAGGAAAGGAAAGGAAAGGAAAGGAAAGGAAAGGAAAGGAAAGGAAAGGGATTCAAAGTTTAATTCCTGAAAAGTTGTTAATGAAAGCTACCACTTCCAACAGTCCACATATGTTACAGCAGCTGGTTCAGTGTCAATCTCATCATTAGGCAATCCAATAATCATATGGTGTCAATCCAATCATTAAAAGCAATTGAACACTTTCAGAAAAATACTACAGAGTGGCACCATGACAAAAGTAGGACAGAATGGAAGTGGGTAATAAAACAAAGAATTGGAAATAAAATGATTACTTGTTAACTGTCCATCTTTGTTTAGTAGGAAATGCTTCAGATAAGGGAGTACAGAACTCCAATTTTAGACTAAAATCCTATATATTCTTACCACTGAGATCAGTGGTAAGGGGCTTATTTTTGAATAGAAAATGACGACACTTGAATGGACCTTCTAAGCTTTCAAGATATTAGAAATGTCTATTTTAATTCCTTCAATCTGATGTTACACTTAGCTCTTTTAGGTATCAGCTACCTCACACTGCAAATCAGAAATATCACATAAAGAGATGTAGATAGGATTGTCCAAGCACTTCTACATTATACTGTTTACCATCAAAGCAGAATTCGAATCAGTATAGATATGATTTTAAACTTAATATAATTATTTAAAATTTTGATAGTGCATGATTTCTCTGCATATTGTTAGCTATAAGAAATAAATTAAATCTAACTTCGTAACAAAAAGTTACCAGATGAGGCAATCCATTCCTTATGAAAACCTGTACAGGAAAATATATCTTCAAATATGCCTTTAAGAGAAGGGAGTACATAAATTCCTGTTTTCTAACACGAGTCCTTTGAGCTCAATGAAATCATGGGGAAAGCATTTATGCCTAAAATTTCAAGCATATATATGTGAAAATAATGATAAAAGCAAGTTAGCAATGGCCTTCACTGTCTTGGATAGAAATAGGGATGTTTTAAAAATTGATTTCAGACATTATGAGAAATAAACAAAATGGAAGGATTACAGATTCTTGCTGCCTCTTCCAACACTTTTAATGTACTTATTACTCCATGGGGAAGTAAGAAGAAATTCTGGAACCTTGGACATCTCATCCTAAGAAAAACAGGAAGTATGAATTACCTGTATTGAATGAACCCTATTTGTAATGCCTGGCATTTTTCACAGAGATTTGATCTCACAATAAACCAGACTGCAAGCTAATCTTTGAGATTCAGTTCTCAAAATCCACATTTTTTTACTATCACTCTCTACCATAAGCAAGGATTTCAAATTTATGTGTGACAAATTAAGAAGTATGTTTCAAAATATTCTTAGAAACTGAAGAAAGATCTAACTCATTCAAATTCCAAGCTAAGTGTTGTCATATATAGTTTAATGCTGATAAGTATGGGATGATAACTCATGGGAAATTAAAAAGGATGGGCAGGAACATCAGATGAGGCTTTTGCCTTTTGGCAATGATCTCCCCAATAATAGATTCTCAGCATGTATTTTGGTTTCTTCATGATTATCATAGAAGCTACAAATGACCATGGCTTCCCCTAACAAGTAGATAAGATTAAAAAGTCAAATAAATCCTTGATATTTCTAGGGTTTAAATGCCAAAATAAGAAAAGAATTGAAATAAGAATTCAGAATTCTATGAATGCAATGATTTTTCAAAATCTATTAAATACCCACCCACACACACATACATAAAATTTCAGACAAGCTAGTATCTAAACTAGGATTTGAATGCCAGCAGAGGAACTAAAGGCCCACCTCCACATACTGGAAAATAATGCAAATAATGCAAAGCAGTAATATAAACATTATCAGTTTACTGATTTGGTCTTTACAAAGGCCTCCATCAGACAATTTAGGTCCAGGCACTGCTCTGAGCTAGAGAGTCTCCATGAGTGGGCCTGACTTGTCACAGTCTTACTGCAAATACTTTCCATGCACGTGACTGGTGGACATTCAAAGAATGACTGAATGCTTAGATTTAAAATGTACCAAAATATAATGCTTTTACCAAAATGTTGCTGAAATGATGCTTGGGCCTTTTGCAGCTAAAGCACATGCAATCAACTAGCTCTGCATAGCCAGGGATCAGCCATGCAAGCAACTGATAGTAGAATCATCTATTGCCAGGGTCAAAGGCAAAAAGTATTTGTTTAAGAGGGGTGAGATACAGAGGGCTGGCTAGCAGGTAAAGATGTAGACAGTCAAAAAAAACTCAAACGTAGCAATGCTTCTATATGAATGTTAGGTGGGGGTGGGGGTCTAAGCATTACCTTCAGTTGGACCTTCCTTGTTTTTCACTTCTATTTTCTTTCAGAAAAAGGCAGTTAGAATAGCCACACAATGGATTTTATTTAGTAGTGTTTGTCGATGTTGGAAGCATACTTGAAGTAGTCAAATACTGAATTTATTCAAGCTACTAAATAGAAGAGTTAATGGATCAGGTAGGTAGGTAGGGTTACTTTGTATTCTGAACAAGATAATGCTCCTGTTTTAATTTTGATTCTTGAGTTTTGCTCAGCTGACCATAAAGTATGTAGGCTATAAGGTTTCCAGGAACCAAACTAACATTATATTGTCCTAAGTATATTTATAGTGCAAATCCAGGTAGGAGTACCAGATCATAGCTGCAAAAATCTGGATGACTGCTAGATGGGAGCAAAGTTTGGTCTAGTGGTTAAGGCAATGGGCTAGAAACCAGGAGTCTGTGTGAGTTCTAGTCCTGCCTTAGGCATGAAAGCCGGCTGGTGACCTTGGGCCAGTCACTCTCTCTCAGCCCAACTCACCTCATAGGGTTGTTGTTGTGGGGGAAATAGGAGGAGGAAGGAGTATTAGGCATGTTCGCTGCCTTGAGTTATTTATAAAAATAATAAAGGTGGAATAAAAAAATAAAATAAATAAATAAAGACTTATTTTTCTGTATGTATTCACTGTCTACAGCCTAGATCTGGATTTCTACAGCCCAGATCTGATAGCTGTATAACAAAGACATCTTTCTAGGAAGCCAAAATATACATCTTTATTTTAATATGGAAACACAATTTAACAATAAATGCACCTCTTGTTTATACATAAGAATATTTTCTATTTCTAATCAAATTTGAATATATGATATATTTCCAAGTTATAGCAATATAACTGAAGACCAAACAGTCTTCAGAATTGAGAACAACAATAACAAAAAAAACCCTATCAGAACCTCTAGGTTTAAAATGCATACTATTAACTTATTGTTGGAAAGCAAATATTTCAAATACTGGAAGCAAATATGTTTCTTAATTTTAAATGCTATGGGAGAGGGAATCGCCTCCCTTATATCTTTTTATCAAAATTGATTTAGGAGAAAAATAAACGACCTGCCTAGCAGCTGGCCCTTGAAAACATTGTGCTCATTGGAATGATCAACTGTTTAAAGCTTAGGGATATAATTAAAAAAATCAAAATGTACAGATTATTCCTTCTTATAAAACATCAGCCCGAGTGTTAAAGGTTGCTTTTGTAAGATACTAGTAAGAGATACAGAGTTTTCATAGAAATAAAAAATGAAAAACAATAACCAATATGATTTGTCTGTCCAGTATAGATTACCAAGTGGAATGACCTGTATTTAATAATTAGGTTAAAAAGTATTAGGAAAGAAAGAACTGCTCTTGATGTTTGAATGGAAGGGTCATGCCCAGATTATCTGAAGCAATCAATCTTCTTTCAAACTGTGTGGTCCACAGTAGGGGAGAAGGCAACAGAGGTTAAATCAGGATCTAATGGCATGCAAAATCACAGATGATTGATCTGTATTGATCTTCCCCTGCTGAGGGGAATGATAGGCTAGCAAACAGAAATCAATTCCACTGCATTAAACTCAGTACGCATCTGGTCTCATCAGCAAAAATGGCTTGCAACGTTATTGCCCAATCACTGCGATGTGTGTATGCTGTACTCACTACGGCTATCAAGCCTGCTTATCTAAACTGATGTTCTTTAAAGTATTTCCGTTCTAATAGCAAATTTAGTACCACATTAATCCATGAAAGGATTAATATTCAAAAACTGTGGAGAAAGTCTGGATTTTTTAATTAAATCTTCCTGAACTATTGTAAACCAAAGCTGCATTTCTATACCTGATAAAAATCCAGTGGATATTTTGGAACCTCTACTAACTCTCCTCCAGCTAACTGGAACAGTCTCTTCAAGTACTTTGTCCCATTTCTTTTATCTTAAAGTGATCAGCTGAACTAGTATGAGGGTAAAAATATAAGAATATTATTAGTAGTAGTAAGTGTTATACTATAGTCCTTTGCTTAATTATTTTTTTTCTTTAATCAATACAACACAAAGATGTAATATCTCCCATATTGCTTATTAAGAATGACCTAGGACACTCATGTGTTGTATTTTATATTAGGAACCAATTTTTGAGCGCAAAATGACTTTTCTGACATATATATATATATATATATATATATATAAAACATACATATAAATCATGGCATTTTTTTTTCAGTATACATATAGAAGAGGCCAAGTTATTTCCTAGTTTGAAATCCATATCCAAAACCAGAGGTTATCCAACACCATGTAGGATTTCCAGTGTTTTCCGGCAGAAAACCCTGTCTACTAGAAGTCCATGCATTGTCTCATAAGTGCTAGGAATATGAATAATTATCCAAAACAACAGAATATGGCAATGAACCTAACAACAGCAATGAATCTAGTATTGTAATAAGATGCACACATGCTCCTTGCTTCCTTCAGTGATGGCATGCACAGGACTCCTGCCCAAATTTATTCATTGCATATCATTTTGAAAAATTAGGGCCAAACTAAACAACAGAAATTGAAAATGGAGGAGAGGTAGAAGTTTGCAAAAAAAAATTGTAGAGTTGAGTCTGTATGGTTATTTAATCATCATCATCCTTGAAGATTTGGCTATATCACTGTGCATGGAGGTTGGGACATGTAGCTAGTTTTACTGTATATTGGGACATTGTGATGTTGTTGGGATACGGTGTTTAATTGTTGTAAACTGCCCAAAGTCATGATGTTGAGATGGGAGTCCATATTAATTTAAATAAATAAATTTTAAACCTGGATGTTTCTTAATATATTTTTGTGACTATAGTCAATTATGACTATAATTGAACATACCATGTGTTTTAATTTGTTTTGTTGTTTATTTGTTCAGTTGCTTCTGACTCTTCGTGACTTCATGGACCAGCCCACGCCAGAGCTTCCTGTCTGTCGTCACCACCCCCAGCTCCCCCAAGGTTAGAACTAGAAAATATCTTCCTATATATAAGCAAATGGTACATTTATTTTTAAACTGTGATTTCAGAATAAAGTGTATGTTCTAATGGTACTTCCTTCTTTTCAACTGGAAAAGAAACCAACAGGTTATACTATGACTGCTTTTTTTAAAGGCCAGGTTTCAAAGTTTTCAGGTTTCTGTTAAGGATGCAACTAGTAAGACTCCAAATTACATGGAAGACTGAGCCATGTCCTATTTCTTTCTTTTCTGCCCCCTCCCCCATGATATATGGGGTTTTGGCCCTTTTAAACTACCCCAATGTGTGTCTTGCGGCTATACACGTGTTCCTTCATTAAACAAACAGAGCCTGTGCTAAAGAGATCAAGAGGTCAACAGGCCAAGTGTTGAAAAACATTTTTTATTAAGCCTCTCATTCTCCATAGCTTCTATTTCCCTTTGTCGGGAAATGATGGAGGCTTAAAATTATTAGCTGACCATCTTCTGGGGAAACTGCTGGATATAAATGTATTCACCATTCTCCCCATTGTTTTCTGTTTTGTACAAGTAATGGACACTGACCTTAACTTTCAGAATCAAAAGACACGATAGATTTGGGGTTAAGCAATCATTAGTAAATGGCCAATCCATGAATGTTTTTGCCAGCCATTAATTGTACAACAAGCAAACCAGGTGTAAAACCAAGAGAGCTAGAATGTGTTGAATTAGACTGATGACTCTTGTTTAAGCTACTGTATGTTGTTTCCATTTCATAAGAATTCAGTTTTTTTCGATCCATGGAATCTGATTGCAATGAAGCATGCAATCCTTCTCCTATAACAGAGAGAACTGAATTTTGCTAAAAGATATTAGGTTCCTGCATTTTTATTTTAAATCAGTTTTATTCTGTGGTGTCCAGGAAATTATGAAGAACTGACTGGGTACAAGAGTTTTTCATGACGAAGAATAACTCCAAGGAAACCTTTGTATGAAATATGGGCCAAACTCAATCTGGAAAATGTTTTTAGATTTTCCTTAGCACTGCGTTTAGCCAAAGAGATTTTTAAGTTCATCTAGGAGGGCGGCTAATGATTCCACCGACAGCTCAATTTAAAATATCACTTTTCCAGCTAGGCATTTGCCTATTAATACTTCTTGGGATATTTATTATATTAATACTTCTTGAGCTAAATAACTCTCAATAGTGCCTTTCAAGTGTTACTTTCATTTTTTTGATGCCATTAAGTTGTAGGCTTTACTGTTCCTTATTACTTCTTCAAATAGCAGATAATCTTATCATTATACTCTAGGAAAGGGCTGCTTTAAAACTGATCCATGGAATTACAAAGGAATCATCATGACAATAGCCTGCAGAACATTACGCATCTAAATTTTGCTTCACAGCAAAATAATACATATGCCATCAACACCCACCATAATCTTAAGGTTAGCTTTTTGAAAACCATTACTAGTCCTTACAGAGACATTAAGCAAGTACAAGTTTTTCTCCAGCCAGCCCAACATCTGTTCCCCCAAAGATTTATCAGCTACATTTCTGTCATGTTGTGATACAACTCAGCAGCAAAGACAGTTTTTTAAAAGGTGGAAGTGCTGGATATCACATTTATATATCTTTTAAAGTACTCATTTACAAAACGTTGGCACATCCTCCAAAGCATTAGATCCACATTAGACATAATATTAAAGGTTATTAAGAAAAGGTTAATAGCCAACATAGATGAGGTTGATCTTCATCCAGATCATGATACGTAGGGAAGAGAGGTTTAACCTTTCTTTAATGCTAAGGAATCCTGAGGAAAATTCAGCTCTCCTACCCATTAGCCCTGATTGGCAAGCCCCTATTGGCAATGATGGGGACTTTCCTTCCAGGGAAGTGCTATGGGATGGTTTTCATTAGGAACCAAATGGGGAGGAAGAAGAAAGGATTAAACCTCACCTTCCTGTCCCTTTAAAAAATTGTAATTTTCTCAGCAATTCATGTACACCACAGCAGAATTACAGCAGGGTTTACTTGCTCTTTATTTCTTGCCTTCGGATCTACATTTAAAGATTCTTCAGCTTTATCAAAGTCTGTGCCAAGACAGATTGAGAGCAGGACTAGTTCTGCAACTGTCTGAAGCAAGACATCTCGGCATGTTTTGCTTATCAGTGGAAGCTGGATTTCCTTGCAGCCTATCAGCTAACAGACTGATCACAGTTTTAAACTACAATGGTTTCAAGTCTTTTTATTCATGTGCAGTTAAAACAGAAACTCTACGTTTAAAACAGCAACTGTTTGACATGACATTTTGAAGAATGATTTATTTGGCGGGGTGGGGAGAGAAATGACACTGCTTTCCAAATTTAGCAAATTTAGAAAGATTTGGCAAAGCTACTTACTGATTGAACATTATTTAAATGGGCTTCCTCATTATTTTAGAGCTGGCACATTTTGAACTGGGAATGAAGGCAATCCTTCCCATAAACAAGTAACTGAATTGTCAACACTGACTTGAACGCACAAACAAAAGCTTTCTGGGGTCCATTTCCTACAGGGGCAAGACAACCTTGAGCAGATCACTGCACTGAATATTTCCAGACGTTAATGTTAATTTTCTACTTTCCCAACTCATTCCTGAACTGTCCTAAGCTTTTTAGAGTTGTGTTACAAATCTAGACTCCAGTGTGAAGAGAAAGATTTGCTGTGCAGGATTGAGGTTATTAAAGTTAAAGGACCTTTTCAAAAAAAGAAAGCACCCTGTTGACCTCTGGATTCCCTCTCCATCCTAGAGGTATTTTTTTGTGGAGAACAATAAATGTTACTCTTCTTCTGCCTCTAAAGGTTTTATCTACAAGTTACAGCAGTTACTCTTGTTCTTGCTCTACTGTTGGCAAAATGTGCCAGACAGCAATATAAAATATAATTTTATTTTGTTGTATTTCAAACAAAAAACACAATATATAATAAAATAACATTACAGTTAAAAGGAGCATAGCAAAAGAGAAGTGTCTTGATTGTCAGGCTAAAAGGCCACAAAGGGATGGTCTATGATTTGCTACCACTGAAAATGCCCTGTTTTGTGTGACAAATCAAGCATACCTCCTTTGATGACAGAACACCAAGAGAGCTTCTGAAAATACTTGCAAATTGGGCAAATATACTGTATATGAAAAGAGGTACCCTTCAAATAACCTTTTTAACCTTTAAAGCCCTTCATGGCATGGGGCCAGGCTATTTGAGGGACCACCTCTCCCAGATTATATCTGCCTGTCCCACCAGATCTGGCAGGGAAGGCATGCTGTGGGTTCTGTCTGTCAAGAAATTACACTTGGCAGGTCCCAGGAGACAGGCCTTTTCTCTGCCGTGGCACCCGCCTTATGGAATCTTCTCTTCCTGGAAGTGAGGTTAGCTCCAACCCACTTAACATTCTGCAGGTCCCTCACAACCTGGCTATGCCTTCTGGCCTGGGGGCCCCTGCCCTTTAGAACATCATCCCCCCTGATATCAGATTGGCCCTGATCCTACCAGCTTTCTGTAAGGCCTTAAAGACTTGGTTTTGCCATCGAGCCTGGGAGTCAGGAGGTGGGGCTGAGCCATACATTGGTTATGTAGATTATTGTTGATGGGTTCTGGTATACCTCAGCTATGGATTGTGTCATTCAATGATTTTTATATTGTTTTAAATTGCTTTTTATACTTGAGTGTTTTGCATTGTTTTTATATTTTTTTAATTGCTGTGAGTTGCCCAGAGTCATATATTTGAGATGGGCAGCTATATAAATAATAAAAAGGAAACTATTGGAAGAAAGCACAGAAGACTGCAGAAATTTGTAACAATTGTAGTTTTCAGATGTTTCCAAGGCAATCCGTCTCCAATAATACAGCTCCATACAATAATCTAATATGAATATGAATAAAATGTGTGTAAATGACAACTAGGAAAAAAGTGCTTACAACTGCAGGCTTCCTGGTCTTAATGGGAAATTCCATTCAGCTTGGATAAGGATTTCCTTACAAACCTCATACTTCCTTACAGCAACATCTTCACAACCTGCAGACTGCTCCATCTTTGTAAGGATGATCTCTTTTCAAAGGACTAAAACAGATTATTTGTCTATTTAGGTAGACTCCCTGCTCTAAACTTTTCTTGGCTTCTAGCAGAGTTCTTTCCCACCAAACCTTTAAGGATATTGGAAATTCTCTCCATACATACCTTGTGTTTTGTGCATTCATCCTATTACTATATTTGTAATGTCTGTGGAGAATTCATTCACTATATTAATGGTGTATTTTAAAAAAGAAGAATGTGAAGTATGAAACAGAAGTTCCCATTTCAAATCTTAGTCACTTGTTGCTTAAAGCAAGCCATTGTTTCTCAGACTCCAGATATAAAACTGGATCTACCTTATAGAATTGTTATAAAAATTACTGAGACAATGGCTGGGTTCACATCTAAGATTTTTAAATTAGAATCCTGTGTGAACTCTGTCTTAATGGTTCATGAACCAGAGATTTGTGACTTGGTCTGTGGTGAGAACTCAGACAATGGTAGCTTATTCGGACAATCATGTTTAAGTAAATCAAGGCTTTGTGCAAAACAAGAAACCTGCTTATGTGTATAAAATATTTCAGAAAACTCTACAGGAATAAATTCTAGCTTCCCCAAGACCTCATTTAGCCTTGACTATCCCATTATTTTGGGAGGTGTAAAGTTATACTTTCATATAACCAGAGTTTTCTGATTATTGAAGGTGCAGATCTATTTCACTGGAAAGCAAAGAAGAGTAGCTAGATACTTTATGTCTGTTATTTATACAGCTTCTGCAGTAGAATTTACTTGCTCTCTAAAATTCCACCTTAGAAACAAATGAAATTGAACTCTAAAGGTCATGCCTTATGAGCATTGGAAATTATGGATTTACTAGCTGAAGCTTCTGAGTTGCATCACTCCGTTTAGCTACAACATGAGAATTTAAACAATGAACTATAGAAAAAGGGGATCTTTGGTACAATTGCTCCGGAGTTGAAATTTGCCATAGAGGCTGTCTTTTCACTGGCCCCATAAAGCCATCTGGTGTCTTATCAGGCAAACTCAATTAATTCTCTAAACATTTTAATGAGTTGTACCCAAATGTCACTTAAGTTTAATGAGTTAAAACTGGGAAGCTACATGCTTTTGCTAAACCTGGCAGTTGATTTTAGCATCTGATCGTTAGCATTTTACACTGAGGCCATCTTTTTTTCCACATTATCATGTTCATTTCCTTAGCATGTGGTTTTAAAAACAAGAACACATGTTTACACAATGTTAATTTTCAAGATATTATGAAATATATGAAATGCAGGGTAAGTAAGAAAGTCAGGAAAACTGCCCCCCAAAGATAATATACAAAAATATTTAAAAATAAGTTATAATAAGATTTAATTAAGTTAATCAACACTGTTGCTATAACTTACTCATCTCCCCAAGTAGTTGATATTGATATTGGAACTTAAAATTCAGTATCAATATCCAATATCAGTATCTTCAGACTCCATCACCGAGACTGAGATACAGTTGCTGAAAAACATTTTTGGACATGGTTCTCCACAACATTTCAGTCTGTCACCTGCAATACCCGTCCCCAAAATAGAGTTCTGTTATTCTATGAGTAATGGTGGGATTTAATTGCTATGTAAGAGATAAGCATCCTCCTAACAATCTGTATCAGAAATTATGGGCAAATTCACACGTACCAACATCATGCAAATTTAATCAATAAAATAATTCTAAAAAGAGTCCTAAATCCAGAGGATCAATTTTAATAGGCCTGCTTAACAGAGCTCTGCTGAGATTCCACTAAATGCAGTTTCCTAAGCCCAGAAATCAAACTGAATAATTGTCCAAGGGAGACAGCACACAATCACATTTGATACATTTGCAGAATGGTGTCTTCAAGGTCATAGGGTATGAAATGGGGAGCAGGTCAAAGCTGGGAGAAAAACAGCAATATCCTTTGTCACTTTTTTCTTCATACTCCTTATCATTGTCTTTGTTTTGCTGGAAAAAATTCCAAAAAGAGAAAATTGGATAATGAGGATGTACTTCAAAACTCTAACACTGCAGTGATCCAAAGGAACTGAGAGAAATAGCAAGGTTTCCATCATGTTCCAGCAACGGAAAGGGCAATGATTCATGTCCACCAAAGGGCAATTCTAGAACATGCTGTGCAGACCCCAGAAACCCATATGGATAAAAGACAGAGACCCTAATGAAGAATATTTTTTTAATGAAAAAGCATAATAGGAATTTTATCAGTAAGTAAGTGGTCCTTTATAGGAACAAAACTCCTTGCTCTTTAAATTACCAAGTTATCAACTTATCCTTTGAACTTAGTGCCATTAACAGCTATGCTGGATTGCTGTTAAATATTTCTCACTAGCTCCCTCTGTAGTATGACCACAGGGGTACACAGCTTGTCTCTCTGGCCCTCCAAAGTCTTTGTTGAGACTTGCTGTATCCCCCCAAAGTTTGCATCGGACTGTAATTACATGTGGCACAAAACTAAAAACTAGTAAGTATGTGGTAAATAATCATATCAACTGGATTGAATTAATTTATTTCATGTGTCTATTTTCATTTGATATTTATCTTGTTCCAGCTGACTTTCTTGCCTTGTCCCATCCTGATATATTACTTGAATATAGTTTTTAGGTCTTAGCCTAAAAAAAGACTGTGCACTTCTACTTTAGGGGAATACTGAATTGCCCAAATAAAGGTGTTTTCAAACCGTAATACAGGTAGTCTTCGCTTACTGACTGCTCGTTCAGCGACCATTCAAAGTTGTGATGGCACTGAACGAGTGGTACTTGTGACTGGTCCTCAAAGTTCTGGCTGACCCAGCACCCCCGTGGTCACATAATCGCAATTCAGGTGCTTGGCAACCAGCTCACACTTACAATGACTGCAGCGTCCTGCGGTCATGTGATCTCCATTTGCAACCTTCCCTGCCAGCTTCCCACAAGCAAAGTCAATGGGGAAGCTGACAGGGAAGGTCACAAGCTGCTGTGGTAAGTTCCCCCGCCTCCCTGCACCCACACCCCCATTCTCTCAGCCTCCCTGCACTCACGTGCCCCTGCGCCCTCCTTCCCTTGGCCTTCCTGAACTTGCACACACCCATGCCCTCCTTTCCTCAGCCACCGCACCTCAGCAACCCCTCCTCCAACTCTCACACAGCGTGCGCGAGGCTTCTCCCACCCCACTGCAGTACCCCGCACTCCTTACCTGGGACTCCTGTTGCTTCCCGCTTAACCTGCCCATCTTGGGGTTAAGATGGCAATCGGGACTGCCTGGTTTGCCACCACTAAGCAATGCGGTCACGTGACATCATGCTTTATGACTGCATCGCTTAGTGATGGCAGTCCCAGTCCCAACTGCCATCATAACCTGAGGATTACCTGGTATGATTGATAATCTAGTGTGAACATTGTGTGGTAGCATGGAGTTCCACAAATCCAGTATTATCCAATTCAGAAGCTGTGTTCAGGCATTAGCCTCTATACGCGGAGAGCTAAAGATGGATACAGAACAGGGTCCTGCAGTCCAGCCTGTAGGTATTGAAGCAGAGCTCTAAATGTCTTTATTTTCATTTAGCAGTTCAAGGTAACATACACAGCATTCCTTCTCACTGTTTTTCTCCACAACAGTAACTCTGTGAGATAGGATGGGCTGCGAGAGAATAACTGATCCAAAGTCATCCAGTGAGCTTCTATGGCTGAAGGTGGACTTAGAACCTGGGTCTCCCCATATCTGGTCCAACATCTTCACAACTCCTTTATTTGGGCAATTGGGTATTCCCCTAAAGTAGAAGTGCACAGTCTTTTTTTAGGCTAAGAGTTAAAAAATATACTTCAACAGTGGGAGAGTTGTATTTTGTTGGTTGAGGTCTAGCTCTCCACATGAACTGGGACCCAAATAAAAGGTGGATTATGAAGACAACAATACTCATGTCTACTGAACAAAACTTCAACTCCCCACCTCTGCATAGACCTGGTGGCACAGCAATAACCATTTACCAACATATAGCTTTTATGAGCACTTGAGTTACTGTCCTATAATAGAGAGTTGGCAAATGGTCAATGAATGAGCAAAGATAGATGGTAACATCCTGTACAGAAACTGAAGACATACTTCCAAAAGCAAAAGCACAGAAAAATCAATAGATTAAAATTAAGTACCTGCAGGAAATTTGGGATATAAAATTAACAAATAAAGAAATACACTTACAGTACATAATTAAAATCTATGCCATTACAAGATAGAAAGTCTTGACTTTCAGAATTCCCCTCACCCCTTACAGATGTGTTGATTCTAAAGAAACAGCAAACTGATCTAAAACACAAATCTGAATCCTCTGAGCTACTATTATTTTCATTCAAATAAGTACCTATGACACCATTGGAGTACAAACTCATACATTTATCCAAAAATAAATCATACTACTGTGTACTTCACCATATCTAAAACAGAGAGGCCATGGGCTATGCTATTGGACACACAGACTGCAATAATAGAAATCCATTCTAAACTAGCAAGGAATCCCAAAATGTGATGTATTTTTCAGTATCATCTTGGAAGGGAAAGAAAAGAGTACAGCAGCAAGCATAAAAGGTAGAAATATCCAAAATCATGCAGAGCCTTCAAAGTGGCTCTGGGTAAAGATACCATACTGGCTTTTAAACAGATATTTATCCACTTGCCTGTAGTAACAGCTAGAAGAAACTTGGGTTTTTTTTTCCATTCTGGCCACTGATGCCCTGCAGTGGTATATGTGCAGGTAGGCTGGAACAAACAGTGCACTGTGCTTAAACAGGTGAAGGCTCTCTCACACCACCATGGAACTGCTTCAGTGGATGTAACTAGTCACATGTTTATGAGAAAACAAACTGGAAGGGTTGTTCCCCTCTCTAGGTCTCTCTGTTACTGCAGTTTATCATTCTCTCTTTATTGAGCTGAGGGCTATGCTTCCAGATAAAGCACTGAACTATCATCCCTCAATGAAAGTCAGGTGAGCCGGGGAGCTTGGTGGGTACCAAGGGAACTGTCTTATGTATCTATTGCTTCTCAGAGGCAACAGGTTGCAAGAAGGTTGGTGGATTTGTATTATGTGTTTAAAATGATTTGCACACCACAGAGAGAACTGGGGGGCAGGGGAGACATGTGACAAATATTTGTATATTTCACTTGGCTTCCTAGTCAGAGAGTATCCTTCAGAATAACTATCTGTTATCTTAAAAAACCTGAGCCAAATTGTCATTTGAAAGTGTTTATTTGCATTCCTCTTTTAGCTAATATCAGTGCTGTGGATCACATACATATCTATCTCCCATGGAACAGAAGATTGCTGGTTCTCTGTATTTCTGGAAAGGCTATAATACAGACTGTAATAGATACACAAATTTAGACTCCTGTATTTATTGGAATACTTTTTCTAGAAGTCAGAGAGCATTTAATTAAGTTCCTTCGGAAAATGAATAAAAGACCTTTGCTGAAAATGACACTGCTATTATTGAGGAATGCAATTTTAATCTAAACATAAAGTGTTCTCAGTTGTTGCTGTTATAAAAGCACTGAGGCAAAGTTGTTAGACAAACCAAAAAATATCATTGCTCACTAATCGCATGTGAGGAACCCTGTGCTATCAGCTTGACCTAGTTGACTCTCATGAGCCCTTATGATTAGTATGCAAACCACATTCAAAGTCACCGTTTGGGAAGTTCATTATATGGCCTGGTATTTGAGAATTTTGGAGGGGGGGGGACAAAGAGGGAAATTGCAAAAAGGAATGACTAAACCAGAGTAGAGTCCATATGTGTCTAGTGTCAGCTTGGGGGCACATTTTAAATAGATGTATTTTAAAATAGAAGAGAGAAGTATGTAGAACAAAACACAGATGTTTTTAATGCAACATGCATCTGCAAATTTATGGCAAAGGATGTTTTCATCCACATACAGGCTGTTATATCTTAAGCAATGTTCACTACACACCCTTATACTTCCTTCATATTATTATGTTCTTTTCCTTGTTGAATGCATTCCAAATAGGGTGTATATGCATCCATTCTGTGGAGTCAAAACAGAAGCATAAAGCCAAACTGAGAAAGATAAAATCACATTTGAGTGGTGCATCTATAGGAATCAACTGGCTTGCTCTTGGAAGGGACAAGATGGAGCAGATCAGGACTAAGAAATTCATTGTGGGCTGCTGAGAGCTGCCATTTTGCTTTGGTGACTAGTAAAACTGTCTAAGATGTGGAGAAAGGATTTGTCAGGTTCCTGCTGTAGGCCATTTGATACCCACAGAGTAATTCTGAAAGGGTACCCCCCAAAACTAGACAATTTCTAGGCAACTGGAACTGTCCCTTTAAAAGTTTTTTTCTTCTAGTCTGTAAGAAGTTAAATTTAGTTGGTTGCTTTTGTTGAAAGACTCTTAAAGTACTTAAATTTTCTCTCAGCTCCTACAGAACTATCATTTTTCCCTTCTTAGAAATGTAATAATTGCCTGAATCTTCTAAGCCAATCTCATCTTAATTATCATTCAAATAGTGTGAGAGTAATTTTAAATAGCAGTGGGCCCTTTCAACCTTTTTCTTTCTTAGCAGTTCTGGAAATAATGTTACCCTCTACAAATCACCTTGGAAAAAATTAAATGTGCCACATTTCCTTCTTAAGCCAGTCCCTATTTACTTTCATCTGGTTTGGCACTGTTGAGTACTCAATGTCAGCAACAGATTTCTTTTTTGCATCTCATAAAACCTTGGTAATTTCTCTGTTTCTTGCTACAAAGAACAGAGTCTGAATGGAAGAGAAGTGTGACAAATTAGCTGGAAATTACATTAGTTGGTAAAATGTGGCTTTGGCAAAAACATTATTCTCTTACATCTCAAATCTTGCTAATATTGCTAGCCAAGGGCTTAATCCAATAATTAATACATAATCCAATACTTCGCTGATGAATAAGATGGCTGAAAACTGCAAACAAAATGATATTTGATACTCATTCATAGTTCTTTGCACCAGCACAGTAAAAGTGGGCTCACATCAAAATTAGGTTTAAATGATTTGACAAGCTGGAAGTTGATGGTAAGGTTCTTTTCCCCTTCAGCTACTGAAAGTACAATGGATCTTCTTGAAAAGTGGCAGCAAAGCTCTTACTCTAGGCAGCTTACTCCTAACTTAATAGAATATCAACCATGTTTTGATACCTTAAACAAATGATTTTGTTGATCAGAAATCTTGGTAAGTTTCAAAAACCAGATATATTTACACAGGGATTTTCACTGCTAGCCATGAAAGCTGATGGGCATATTTGTCAATAATAGGTAAGCTGTTACATTTTGATCCCAAGTTACAGGATAAATTGACATTGTGGAACAATCCTAATTTGAAAATAGCAGAGGAAATGTATTATTGCAATGCTTGGGACAAACAAGTGACTATTACCTTAAATCAGATGATTTTTAATGACTGCTTCAAAGACTTCAAGAGAATGCATTTGGAATATGATTCACCAACAATATTTGCTTGGCAATATATTCAGCTGAAACATGTCCTAAACTAAACAGTATATCCCAGATGCTCTAGCAGCCCTCCAAGGTGCTTCCAATTTTAGGATCCTTTTAATTAATTAATTAATTAAACAAACAAACACATTTGTGTGGCCACCATCTCACTGATCGTGAGATGCAGCTCTTGAACAGAAATGAACAGTTCAATTTATAAGGAATGAAAAAGTTAAATGAAGTATTAGTTGTATAGCTGGATTGTTATACACTGTAGCTGAATGAAGAACTGGGATATCCAATTTTGGAAAATTAATGGGTCCAGATATTAAGGAACATAAAATATGATTTAAAAATGGAATTAAATCAACAAATATTACTTTGTGCTCACTGGACCCTTCAAAGAATGTTTAAAAATGGATGGAGATTATGTTTCTTTGTATGCTGGTGTTGTAAGAAATGCGAAGGCTCTTTTAACTTAAATGGTCTGGTCTTATCGAGCTATAGTTTTGTTTGATTCCAAATCATGACATATGTTAATACAACTGCAATTTGCAAGAAGGAGATGAACCTTCATAATGGCCACAAAGATTCTTGCACTTTGAAGTTTGGGGAGTGTATATGCTTGGGTTTGATATTTTGATGAACACACCATAATAAAAATAAAAAGCATGAAGCATGCTTGATGTTAAAGGATTATGTCTGAGATCTCAGATAAAATGTTTACCAGTTCTTCAGATTAGAGGAATAACTGACTGTAGGAGGAGCACATGATGTTTTCTTAGCACTTTTGAACAAAAAATGGGGTTCTAAACAGAAAACAAGAGTTCATGATGAATCTGGATCTGACTAAAACATACTTAACGAGACACAACATGGGCATAACATAAGGAAACCAAGGTACAAGTGTCTGTGACTCTTACATTCAAAGAAAAAAAACGTGTTGCTTTGGTTAGTGCTGGCTATTCTCACGGGTTCTAATGGGATGCATGCAAGAAACAGATTTTAGTAAAGTGAACTTCCTCCTGAAAAGCACCAAGAGCTATTACTATTTTTTAAAAAATCCCTATTTCAAGAAGTAGATGGCACTAACTCCCGAATTATACCTGTAAGAACAAAGATAAAGCTAATCCAGTAATGTTTTATCAGAGTATACCCCAGAACCGAAGTCATTACTCTCTTCTGATGGAATGTTTAAATCATAGCAAGGGATTAACGTATGACTGCCCTGATGAGAGGGATCCAGAAGATCACAGTGGGTTGTGGGTAAGGACTATATTTGTTCTGCTATTTGTATTCTAGGACTGGTACTCCACTGTCAGGTGCCCACAAGAGGTATGCTTATAATTTCAGTAGGGCTACTATGAATGGATTGTGTTAAATAAAGGTTAGCAGAGCCAGGCATAGATGCCGCTGCACACAGCCTGCCATATTCGATTTCACTCTTAATCCCTGTGATCTGTTTAAAGCCATCTGTTTGGTGAGCAACTCTATATACCCTTCCTTGCTTCAAGCATTAATAGAACAATGTTATAAACAAAACAGGACCAGGAACAGGTGTGAAATGTCAGCATCAGCTTCTCAACAGCTAAAGAAAGGTTTGGCTTTGCCCACACTGTTGTATTAAGTTATGGTCAAGCCAGGCTGCACAAATACGAATTAGCGAATGTTTGCTGCAGAGCCCCCATGATAGTTCCACGGACAACGAGATGAGCAAATTCAGAATCCATCCCAAGATACCAGTGAAATTGCTCTCAGCTCAACACTCCTCAAGAACGGCACCTTGGAATTGGAAAGACCATCTCAAGGTAGCTGCTGAACTGGCTGCTGGCTCTTTATGGGAGGAAAGCGGCAGATGTGCCGTACATTAGCGTGTGGCTCTACTGAAGCAAGCATTGTTGAGGTGAGAGAGTAATACAGTAACAGAGAAAATTCCATGGGTTCATACACAACTCCTTCCTTTGGCAGCAAGGAAAAAGAACCATGCACAAGTGCCTCACATAAAACTACTAACTCACCAATTCACCTTCAGCTAAAGTGGCAGAAGGGATGAAGGACAGAAATCTAAAAAAAACCATGCAACTTTGAATTCTACTATTTGTTACCTAGTGCAAAAATAGCCATGGTAAACAAATCGAGCTATAATCTGCAGATTGTGCTGCCAGTAATCCTCCACGTTTGTACAAACGGGCTTTTAAAGACTGGCCTGGGGCCAGAATTTCATTTGCTCACTTCACCATGATCATTTTCTTCATGCTGCATCCAATGTTAATGTTATTTTTTTCCTCTTTACTGATAACTATAAATGGGAGTTTCAGGAAAACCCAATATCTATCTATCTATCTATCTATCTATCTATCTATCTATCTATCTATCTATCTATCTATCTATCTATCTATCTATCAAATTTGTCACCGCCCATCTCCTCTGACCGGAGGGACTCTGGGCAGTTTACAACACAGAATAGATATACAATAAAAACTCAAATAAAAACACAGTAAAATTCCAATAAAATCCCATTAAAAACCTAAACAATTTCTTAACTACCCCAGCTCATAAAATCTAGATGGCTATGATCTCTTCAACCATCATGTAGGAGGGGCACTTCAAGGCACCAGCCAACCCCAAGTATGTTGATTCTCCTCCCTGCCCCAAGCCCGGTGGCAGAGCCAGGTCTTCAACTTCCTCCGGAAGGCTAGGAGCAATGGGGCTAATCTTACCTCCGGGGGCAAGATGTTCCAAAGGGCGGGTGCTACTGCCGAGAAGGGCCGCCTCCTGGACCCTGCCAGATAGTAATTCTCTTATTGACAGGGTCCGCAGCATGCCTTCTCTGCATGAGCGGGTGGGATGGGCTGATGATACGGGGAGGAGGCGGTCCCTCAGGTAACCCGGTCCCATGCCATGTAGGGCTTTAAAGGTGATAACCAACACCTTGAATTGGACCCGGAAGCAAACTGGGACCCAGTGCAGTTCATGTAGCAAAGGTGTTATGTGCGCCCTTCTAGGGGCGCCAAAAATAGCCCACGCAGCCACATTCTGGACCAGCTGAAGCTTCCAGATACTCTTCAAGGGTAGCCCCATGTAGAGCACATTGCAGTAGTTTATATGGGAGATGAGTGACCATCCAAACAAGGGCATGAGTGACCATCCAAAGGGCTTCCCGATCCAGGAAAGGGCGCAACTGGTGCAAAACACGAAGCTGTGCAAAGGCCCTTCCAGCCACGGCTGCCACCTGCTCTTCCAGCAGGAGCCGTGAGTCCATGAGGACCCCCAGGTTACGCACTGGGTCTGTCTGGGGCAGTGCAACCCCATCCAAAATTAAAGATGACAAGGTCCCGGATACGGAGGAACCCTTAACCCACAGCCACTCCGTCTTACCAGGGTTCAGCCGAAGCCTGTTGTTCCCCATCCAGACCCCTACAGCCCCCAGGCACCGAGAGAGGGCACTCACAGCATCACTTACCTCACCCAGGATGGAGATATACAATTGAGTATCATCGGCATACTGATGATACCTCATCCCGTGGTGACGGACGATCTCGCCCAGCGGTTTCATGTAGATGTTAAATAGGAGAGGAGAGAGGACCGAGCCCTGCGGCACCCCACAAAGGAGAGGTCGAGGGTCGGATCTCTCCCCCCCCATCACCACCGACTGGGACCGGCCCTGGAGGAAGGAGGTGAACCAGCGCAAAACTACGCCGCCCACCCTCAACTCCCTGAGCCGACCCAAAAGGATACCATGGTCGATGGTATTGAAAGCCGCTGAGAGGTCAAGAAGAGCCAGGATGGATGCACTACCCCCATCCCGCTCCTGCCAGAGATCATCCATAAGTGCGACCAATGCCGTTTCTGTCCCATATCCTGGCCTGAAACCTGACTGAAAGGGTCTAGATAATCCGTTTCCTCCAGAATCCTCTGGAGTTGTAATGCCACCACTTTCTCAACCACTTTCCCCAAAAAGGGGAGGTGGGAGACTGGACGAAAATTATCCAGTACAGTAGGGTCCAACAATGGTTTCTTGAGGAGGGGTTGTACCAGTGCCTCCTTAAAGGCAGCTGGAAATACCCCCTCCCTCAAGGATGTATTAACCATCGCCTGGACCCAACCACATGTCACCTCCCAAGCTGCTTTCACCAGCCAGGAGGGACATGGATCTATTGAAATTGTCATGAGTACCGATGGTGAGCAGGAGGGGGCCTCTATCCAGGGGGGAAAACGCATGCGTAGTACTGAGGAATTAAGCAGCCATTCAGAGAGACACAGATCAGACCCGCCTTGACTTTGGGGTTTATCTGTCTGGGTTTTTCCCACGCTTCTTCAGTTTGTTAGGATTTTCTGTCTAATGTAGCGGTAATAAAACACTAGAGACCTATTCCTTGTCTCAGCGTGGTTCCTGACTGTTAGGACAGAAATATTGAAAACTCTTCAGATTATAGTACAGCAGGTCCCCGGTTTAAGAACATCCTACTTTACAGATGACTCCTAGTTAAGATGACCTGCCATAAAGGCTATTATATTAAAAATCTGAGTTAAGTACAATAATACTATACTTTGTGTAGTGTTATGTTTAAGACGTTTAAGTGTTTCTTAAGTGTTTTATACGCATAGAAAGGTAAAATATATACTATAAACTAAGACAAACATCTGACTAACTGATGCGAAATAACTGTTCCAACTTACAACACACAAACTCGACCTAAGGACAGACTTAGGAACAGAATTCATTCTTAAACCGGAGACCTGCTGTATAGCTGATTGCCTTTACTGCCTTGAATTAACAATTCTGATCCATTGAAACATTTCAGATACTTTGGATGCCCTCCTCCATGTGTGGGGCGGGGAAGGTACCCACCCAAAGAGACCCTGCAACAGATCTTTTGAGGGAGGAGCCTACTTCCCCAAAATCATAAAGTCTGACAAATCCTTACCGTACTTATTAGTGTGTTACAACAGTTGTTTTAAAACATCCACTGTGATCCACTATTTCATTCCATATAGTACAGAAGATCTCTCTAGCTACTCTGGTTGTTTAAACGTCTTGTCTGACTTTTAAAGTCATCCAGCCAAATTAAGACATGTTTTCCCAATCTGGTCCCTCTAGATATTTTGGACTACAATACCATCAGCTCCCACCATGATGCCCAATGGAGTGGAATAATAGATCATAATACAAAACCAAATATGGAGGCTCCCCAGTTGGAAAGATTGCTATTGAAATATCTTTATTGTGGTCACTGACCAGGGTTTTATACCATTTTTGTAAAAGTGTTACAAAATTGATTCTGACAAGACCAGCAACAGTGCTAAGGCCATACTGGGTTTTTTCCCCCCCACACACTAAAGACAGCAACAACATACCTGCTGCCCTAAAACTATTAAAACCAAATCCATCTCCCAGATTTTGCAGAGCTCTCAAGTATGTGCGTATAATAACTTAGAGCCCTGAGATACCTAGCGGCTTTTTGAACATGTGTAGAAAGTGGGATGAACCTGCTAGAATCAAAGGTCTGCCCATGCCAGCTCTACTTTTGAATCAAACTTCATTTTTCTAGCAATTCCCTGGCCACCATGATCCTTCTTTCTAGCTATGAAATTAATGGATGTAAGATTACTGGCAGACCACTCGTTAATTCTCAGTGGGGAAGAAGAAGGTTTTTGTGATATTAAGCTTTCTGTTACCACTTCCAAAATGCAGCAGCATTCAATGAACTGGTTCAGTGGGTCAGAAGCTGAATAAATTGACCTTTTCTAATCCAGCTAGACTGGAAGCAGAGTTCACTCTTGTCCTGCCCAATAATTCATGTCTCCATCACCATGGCTTTTCAGAGACTGCAAATGTCAGAATGGATCAGCTGTTTTTGTTGCCAGAAAATAAGACATTTGGGGCAGTTCCCACCTATACAAGCAACACTCGGACACTCAAGCATGAATAACAAAAAGGGCTACTGAAAGCTTCCCCAGTTCAAGTGTATGCAACTTTTTTTCTCATTAATTACAGTGTTTGATTTGAAATAAATAACCAAGTGTTTTGGTATATATTGCTGTAAGATATTGCTGTGGTATATTTAATGTGGAAATGCTTTTCATGGCTGTATGGCTTAATTCAAAATATTGTTGAGTAGCTTCTTCCTATTCTCACAACCACTAGACAAGACTTTAGGTGGAACAAGCAGTGGCAACTATGGAGAGCAGTTCCATACAACAAGACAAAGTTGTATTCCTGGCATGATCTAGTGAGTTATTTAAACTCATAAGATGAGCTTGCACCAGCCTCTACGTTATTCATATTCATTATGTTTTATACTACTTTTTAAAAAACCTCAAACATCCCCAAAAATAACACCCCCCAAAACTCAAAGCATTAATACATAAAATATGTATTAATATCTACACTATAACAGAAAACACTTTTATTTACCTCCCGTTGTACATTACTCACAATGCTTTGCAAGTTCTCCTCCTCTGAAAAGCAGTTTGCTATACAGAATGGGACAAAAAGGGTATGTTGTCTAAAAAAAAAGGCCTGTTGAGAACAGAATTACTCTAATGATGTTTTTATGGATTCTTGTCCACGTTTCAGTGGGCAAAAATATTTTGAAAGCCAATGCTATACAGTACTCTAGACTTGTACTAGTAGGATTGTGAAGACCTAGATTCAAATCTCTATTCAACCATTCTACATTCAGCCATGAAACTTTAGGCCAGTTATAGTGTGGCATCCTGGCTTTGCAGGATGATTGGGAAGAAAAAAGAAAAAAGAAGTCATCCCTAGCTGTAGAGGATGAAGGAATGTGAATTACTCCAGTTGTTGTGGGTTTGCAATTCCCATAATTACTGATGTAATGTAAGGGAATGCTTTGAACAAGATCCCCTCTCTACTGTTCTCTCTCTAACATTCTTTCCATCCTGCATAGGAGAGCATTCATATCTTTGATGGTGTTTGTGGGGAACTATAGTAACATCCCATATCAGGAGCACCTATGTCCATCTTGGACACATCTTGTCATTTATTTATTTAAAAGATTTGTATGGCCATCCATCTTAAACAACTCTGGGCAGCTCACAACAGCAATAAAACCAGTAACTATAAAACCTAACAAGAAAACAAGAAAATGATCAAACAAAAACAAAAACCCTGCACCTTAGAATACCCTGCAGCAAGCTCCAATTACCCTCATTCCATTCTTCCTATCCCTTCCCATCCTATCCCATCCCATCCCATCCTACAATACCTATTGCATCTGGTATTTTTTGGTCTTTGACCATAAATAAAATCTGAATTAATTATCATTCTGATCACTGATAGGATATTACCTGACATCTGTAAGACCATAATTTGCCCACCATTCTTAAAGGAATGGCTGGGTATATATAAACAAGTATTCTTCATCCAGAACTTATCACATTCTAAAAGTGGGCAGATGCAGATATCAACTGTGTGAAAACAGAAATGGCAAGTCACACGTCTACTTTCTTTAAAACTCATCTAAGTCATGCTGAAATCAGATTTGTGCCCAGGCCTAAATCTAAATTTATATATAATTTCCCCTTGTGACTCATCAAGCCAAATACTTTCCACCAACTGTGTTTTTCCAACTAGCAAATTTGTAAATACCAATCAATTTATTTATGGCTACCATATTTGGGTGGCCAAAATCCAGACAGTCATAAAATGGTAGCAAAGAGAGAGTTTTTTGTGCCTCTTTGCTGCTATCTAGTAATCATCCAGTTTCTTAACAGCCCAGATACAGTAGCCTTAGTTTATGGAGCTTTCAGTGGAACAAAAAATCCTAAAGTTACTAGATCACACTGGTGTGCTGCCATGCGCAGTTGACCAGCTGTGTTCACTTTGATGGATCAAATGATGAAAGTTAGTTTGGTATGATAAAAAATCCAGTATCAAATAGTATTGCAGTGCCTCTCATCTTTCTGATGAGAGAAGGCCTGTAGCTATTACTGTTCTCTAACCTGACTTGGCTTTTGATATTTCTATTAGCACATCACAAAGGGATCTCATGCATCCCCTGTCAAGTAATTTGTACGCAAAATTGTCCCAAACACACAGGAAGAACTGAATGGCAGAGCTGGGTTTGGAAGTCAGAATGACAAATATGATACCTCAGAAAAGAAAAATAATTTTAAAAAATGACTACCTTATCAAGTTCTAACATCCTTGGTGAGTGAACAATGAGATATCTTCTTAAGGGACTTGGGACCAGTCCTAGACACAGTAGTAAACTAAACAGAAATTATTTTTAAAGACAAAAATGCAGAAAAGAGAAGGACTTCTTTAATCTATTGATTCTATACAAAAAGTGTTTCTCCTACATAATATATACTATAAGAGATCTGTGAGGTACGCTCACTGGGATTCTTTTCCCCTAAAGGTACTTATGAATACCTTTATTAGTCCATATTCTATCAATACAATCTAAAGATCTAAAATCCAAGGGCCTGATATATAGCATTCAATTTAGCATTTTTCAAAAATCCTGGTATCTTCCATCAGTACATTTTGGTAGCTGCCAACCAAAGCATCATATTAAAAGACTGTATGGCCTGTGATAAGCACCCAATAAGCACCCAATTATTCCTATGCATGGGGTCCTCTCATCTGAAGATTCTTATTGGTGGCACTCAAGCATGCAGGAGAGGAGATAAAATTTAATTAATAATTTTGACAGCTAGGCCAATAGCATATTAAATGGCTGTTCCTTGCTGTTTTTCTCCATGACCTTCTGGCTTGTAAACATTACAGACCTTGACTGGTCATGAGCTCATTGTGAGCTTTAATTTATGGCACAGGTTGCTAGTTATAATTAGCTAGGCTTAAATGGAAGCTTTTGCAGGGTTCTTACTGAAAGACTCAGATGTTTTGCATGAAGAGATTCTCTTTTTGCTATGCCCTGTGCACAGAATATAAAATGTAATTTCCCAAGGGTTAAGGCCATGTCAAAAAAGAAAGGTAGACAAGCAATTTCTCTATAGTTCCAAAGATTATTACTTGTTTCAATAAAATGTTGGTCACTGGCAACTAATGATGGGTGTCTACAGCAAGTAGAGTGTCATTACACTTACTGCCCTAATTATACTTGGTTTTGCAATGAAGATACATATATCTATATTTTTAGACAGCACTGGAGCCCCGGATGAACCAAGCATCAGCTCCTGCTACAATTTAAATATGCATGTATGGAAATAAATGAAGTTTATTTCCAAGAAACTTTCTTGCAGATGCCAGTGTATCAACAATATGATTGAAGTAAAAAAAGAATGAGTATGTTGTCTTCCTATAGCAGAACTCAAGAAGCAAAATCTGGCATTTCTACAGTGCTTTAACAGGTCACTATTTTTGCTTCCTTCCAAAACAAAACAAAGGTAAACTCAAGGATTTTTTGCACAATAGACAGTAAAGGCGCATAGGCATAATAATAAACACAACCGGCAAATATGATGACTGAAATATGCTGCCCCAAAGTGTTAGAAATACACTTTGGAATGAGTGGAGATCAGAAACATCAATATAAACATCATCTGGAGTTGGGTGGCATCTAAATTGAATACATTAAATTAAAATTTTAATTTAATATTAGCCTTTGTATAAATCTCTTCAGCTGGATTTATGCAATTCAGTAAAGACAATCACATGCAAATGTATACCCATAATTTCTGTGTTGTGGACCAGGGAACTCTGGGGTTCCTCAAAAGCTTCCTTCAATAAACAGTTAAGTAACTGTAGCTAAACCCCTCTGGAAAAAAAACTTGTCTGTTAGTGAAGATATTTTCCTTGCACTCTTAGCAGCAAGGGAACAGTTTCAAAGTATTTTATACAATGCAGTCAGTTCTAGAAGAGGAAGACAGATCCAGCAAGCCTGTGGCTCTGCATGAACAGGGAAGGCATCCTTGAATATTTCCCAAGACGTATGCAGGATTGGAACCTAGGTAGAAAGCATAGTTCAATGCTACCATAATTGTTCTTTCCATTATATTCAGATCTTCCTTCCTTTTTATAGCAAATATAGTATTCCTTCTATTTTTTTTGCTAGATACAAAAATGCAGAAGGGGAAAAACACATACCAGATTCTCTCCACTGAGCCAGTAGGCAAAGTGCTCTATTTTTAGTTATATAAGAGTAACAAACAAGGATGTGAAACATTTGGCTCCCATGAACTAAACAAGTCCTCTCTTGCTATATGTGTGACTTTTGCTGGAAGGGTGAATTAAACAAGAGTTTGCTGTGAATTCTAGTAGCAATGGGTTTACAATGTGGTCGAAAACAAGGTGCATAACAACATACCTTTTCACACATTGTTACCTTACAGAGTTGGAAATTTAACACATCAGAGGAAAAGTTATGAAAGTTTTCTCAAGAGCAAATTGGAATTTTTTGATCCCTCTTTTTGAAATACACCTAGCCTAGCCTATAAAACTATATTTATATATTATAGGAATCTCAATATAGTAACCCAATGATATAGTAATCTGGATAGCTCTACTAAATGACTATTTAACAGTGCTCATTAAACTCATTATATTCTGTGGTAAACCAGCCATTATGGCTTATTTAACAAATTATGGCTTAGTATAAGGTATGAATCCAACATGTATTACACTAAGCCATGGTTTGCTTTAAACACTGTAATTTACAAGTAAGGAATCAACAAATGAAGCCAAAATTCGCTTTGTAGATCTGTATCAGCTCTCACTCTGAAGAATCCAGTCATGAATTGTTTGTTTCTGTGGTAACCCCAGAATACTTGGAGGTACTGTCACACTTTTCTCACAATTGCTGTCTGAGACTTCTATATGTGTATATGTGTGTGCACACTTGTGTAAGCAAACGGAGAATTAACAAGAGTTTGCCAAGGGGTTCAATAGGAAGAAGAAATGAAAGCATCCGAAGAGACTATGTGCTCTGAAAAACTGTGTGCTGAGTTGTGAAGGGGAAAAAGATCATTTCCTAATTAGCTACTGACAGTAAGGGTTGTATCCTAAGAGTTGCTGGTCACCCAGGGTAGTTAGCTGAATGATTGCTTCCTGCTGAGTAAGCAGACACTGTAAGAGCTAGCCTGTTTCAGAGAGAAAGCTCCTCAGGAGCTTAATGCTAAAAGACATTTTTCAGGGGAGATGGTAGGGAAGTTTAGGGGAGAGTCCCTACCAAATTTTCCCTTTACGACAAGAGTTTGTGAAGTGAAGATGAATGGAAATAGTCTGCAACTATGACCTGCAATCCATGTAAAATGCTTGTCTACTGCCTGAATACAACTTGGCATAGATGTGCTGCAAAGGCAAGCTTGAAGTAGTTCGGAAGAAAGCGGCAAAGGACTGGTGCCACTAAGGGGCAAACTACAGTGAATGTGAAAGGATGGGATTTATATGCATTTAGTTATTTTTAAGACATTTATAAGCCCCCCACAAACACTTCGACTCTGGGTGGCTTACAATGAACCAAGAACAAATAAACAATTCAGTTAAAATAAAAATGGAGCCTCTACAAGCAAAGCTGACTTGGCAGCAATTGTCCATAAGGAACAGAGTCAAACAGGGGAACAAGCCCAGTTGAGGCAGTGATAACCAGAAATAAGAGGCACAGAAGATGCCCTTGCACATAAAACAGGCTCCGAACACTCGGGGAAGAAAAAGAGTCACTGAAGAAGGGGAGACAGGATAGAGTCACAAAAGATGCAATGGTGCCCTATAAAAAGAAAAGGCTGTGGTATTTGGTGGTTCACCACCAGAAGGAAACAAATGTATGCTGACTGGACCCATGGCTTGTAAAGTTTACCATTCTGAGAGCAAGGATCAGGGATGTGATAGACCAACTTCCAAATCTTATTAAGTCCACTTCCAATTCCTGGACAAATTATGCTATAAAGAACAGCTAATACCTTATCACTGAAAATCTTGGAAAGAGGTTCAAGACCGTGGAGTTCTAATGGCATTCTAGTCCATACTTCCAGTCCATGGATGAGGAATGAAAAGAAAGGAAAAGAAGAATACTGCAAATCAGTGACTGGCTATGCAGTGATGTTAACAGGAGAGACTTGGTTTCTTGGACCATAGTCTGGATTATCTAAACCAGGGGACTCCAACCCCCAGGCCGCAGACCGGTACTGGTCTGTGGCCTAGTAGGAACCAGGAGGAGGTGAGCAGTGGGTGAGCGAGTGAATTTACAGCCTGAGTATTTACAGCCGCTTCCCATTGCTTGCATTACTGCCTGAACTCCGCCTCCTGTCAGAGGAAGCAAGCCCATTGGCTGCTATCTCCAAACTGAGCGAAGAAAAAAGAATAAAAGGTTGGGAAAAAGAGGAAGTGCTTGAATCATCCCGAAACCATCCCCCCGCTGGTCTGTGGAAAAATTGTCTTCCACAAAACCGGTCCCTGGTGCCACAAAGGTTGGGAACCACTGATCTAAACAATGAACTGTCCATCAAAAAGACTGGTAAGAATGTGTTCATGAAAAGGATGACAAGGATCATTAGGAGGGCTGTAAACTGAAACCTGATGAGGGCAGAAATGAAACCCCGAATTAAGGATTTCAGATAAAGATTTTTGCACCATAGAATGCAGTCATGTTTCTAAAATGGGACCTCTTAAATCACTCATAGGAATCACAATAAGCATGCTCAGAGTACAGGGAATAAACAAGATGAGATTGATTTCTTACTACAGAAGGGCAGGAGTAAATACAATTTAATGGGTATAATAGAGACCTGGTAGGATGACTTCATGACTGGAATATTGCAACTGAAGGATTCCATTTATTCAAAAGGAACAGAAACAAGAGAGGGGGAAGTGCACTGTATGTTAAAAATATCCATTTCTGCTTGAAAATTTGGCATCAATACCTGTGATACTTCTGTAGCAGATCATAAAGAGATGAATATATTGTATGTACATACTTTGAAAACAGTGTTCTGATTTCCTGATGTCAGGATGGACTTGTCAAGATTAATAAGATACATTCTTATTTCAGTTTTTGATCAGGTAAATTCCATGATAGATTGTAGGAATATTATAGATGTAAGATATCTTGTTTTCATAAAGTACTCCATGATATGGAGTACTTTATGAAAACATTTATTTATTTATGAAAACATTTATCAAATTAGTTAAGCATGAGCTAGATGGAAAGATAATTAAGTGGATACATAGCTGACTTGAAAGTCATACCCTAAAAGTGTGCATCAATGATGTTCATCAAATTGGAAAAAAATACCAAAGCTTATTAATGACTTGGATGAGGAAGCAGAGGTAACACTTACCAAATCTGCAGATGACATACGAATAGATGGGATAGCTTTTACATTAGAATGTATAAATAAAATTCAAAACAATTGCTGTAGGTTGTAGAAACTGTAGCAAAAGGAACAAAAACTGCAGCAGCATGAAATGTAACAGAGACAAGTGCAAAGTCCACTTAGGAAATAAATATAAAATACACAGGTATTGAATGGGACTTACCTCATATGGTGAAAAAGATCTTGAAATAATACTTAATTGCAAATTGAGTATATGCCTGCAGAGTTATGTGGCTGCACAAAAGGCAAATTTTAGGGTGCATCAACTGAAATATAATTTCCAAATCACAGAAAGTAATTGTTCCACTTTGTTCTGCTTTGGTATGAAATAAATAATATTTAGCTGTCCCTAATGCTCTACCATATGAAGACTGCCATTTGAAGCTGCAGAGTTACTGAATTCTAGCTGACCTCCAATAAAATATGCTTACAATAGAACCGAAGGTCTGCAGAAATGCCTTTGCTTGCTTTTCAAACTACTTTCCAAAGCAGCATATTTACAAAATTAGTGTGATATAACAGGAGATTAAGTAATTCATTTTTTAACAGCTTATCCTTTGAGACAGGAATTTACTCCTGCTTTAAGAAAGAGCACTGGTGGAAAATGAATGTAATGGAGGAAAAAAAATTGTCTTCTTGACAATTTAGACTGGAATCTGGTGTTAGAATCCAACGTATCTAATGGGGAGCAGGGCTGAGGAACACTCAACCACACAATGACAACCCTTGACTCTTCCAGTGAGTGTCAGTCTATTTATAAACCCTGAGATTAGAGAGTAATCCATCAGATTTCAGATTTTAAGATTTCGGAAATCCGTATTTTTGTTCTATTTTCCCCCTTGCTGTGGAAGTGAATTGTAGAGCAGGACAAAAGATGGATCCAGCTGCCTAAACCTGTCCCACGCTGCCTGCCCCAGGAACCTCTGTGAATGCTAGCTGGGAGTTTTTTTCAGCCAGGTAATTAGCACTCTTGGACTTTGTTTACTCTTCTAAGGAAAGGGAGGTTATTCACAAAAGATGCCACACACGTAATCCCATCAGAACAGGAAAACCAGAAGCAAAATGGCCCATCAAGACAGCATCTCAACTGCCTGTGTGATCATGGCTAAAGAGAACTAGGCTCCATTCTGCCAGCATGCACATAAGGGCATTTGGCAGACTGACCCCTAAGAAGGATGAATGGATGTGTGTACATAAAGAAAAATCAAGCTCACACACAGAGGGAATGTAATTAACCTCACAAGGCCCTGAGCAATGCCTTTGCAAGCCAGCCTGCTTGAGCTTGGTCCAAGAATTGCAGCCTGAGGCAGGAGATTAGCAAGCATTCACATAGTTCAAAGCCAGGAACGCCTCTTATCCAATAAGCTAGTTGGAGTTTGCACATCCAGTGCAGTAAGCAAAAGAAATGTACTCCTTTCTACTCCTTTTTTATATGCTTTCTATGGGCCAAACAATGTGGGGGTGGTTGCAAGTATTTTCTACCAGTTGTATTTATATAGCAAGAGATTTTACCTTTTATCTCAGTAATATCTACTGTATGATAAATCAGTTATCTTTAAAAAAATGAACTTGAGTTTGACTCCTACTGACGGCAAGGATGCATCCATGCAGTTTTCTTAGCAACACTACAGAACTTGTGTGCTAAAGCCTTCTTCTGGGATGTTTTTCTATCTCCCAGTCTAGCCTGTAATCTTGGGAACAGTTCCAGTCCCAAGGTTCAATGTTCATTTTAAGGACACAAAGGCATTCATGAAAATCCCAGCTGGAGAATTCTGCTCCTAATGCAAATTAAAACAGTGTCAAATACAGGACTATCATTATATAATGATGATCTCCCAGCAGCATTATGAAAAGTCATTACTATTCCATCTGATGTTTCATGAAAGAGGAGTTTTTGAACAGATACTGAGATGCAAGTTATGAAAGAAAGGAAATGTTATTTTGGTTTCTTCTTACCAAACTAAAGGAACATTTTGAACATTGACAGAAAGATTAACAAAAAGTTTTAGAATTTGTATTTTTTTTTACTTTACAGTGATGAAACAGAAGTCCCCTGCAAATCAAAAAGATTAAAACAAATGGCAGTTCTCTGCAATTCATCTAACAAAATTCTGCAACCTAAGCTTTCTCTCCCTAGACCCCAACAAACTGCTTTAATTTCATTTTTACAGAGAAAAGCAAATCAAAGTATGATCCTTTTTCAGGAAGCCTTATATATCCCAGAAGACTGGTCAGTCAAGCTGTTCATGTGTAGATATTCTGAAATTTTAACCACAGCCTATATTCACTACTATCATGAAAATTACACTGCAAAGTACTATATCTCCACTATCACAAGCAAAGAATGTTCTATGTAGCAAGATAAAAGGTAAAAATGAATGCAACAGCATAATTAAATTGTTTTTGTTTATTCGTTCAGTCGCTTCCGACTCTTCGTGACTTCACGGACCAGCCCACGCCAGAGCTTCCTGTCAGTCGTCAACACCCTCAGCTCCCCCAGGGACGAGTCCATCACCTCTAGAATATCATCCATCCACCTTGCCCTTGGTCGGCCCCTCTTCCTTCTGCCCTCCACTCTCCCTAGCATCAGCATCTTCTCCAGGGTGTCCTGTCTTCTCATTATGTGGCCAAACTATTTTAGTTTTGCCTTCAATATCATTCCCTCAAGTGAGCAGTCTCGCTTCATTTCCTGGAGGATGGACTGGTTTGATCTCCTTGCAGTCCAAGGGGCTCTCAGAGTTTTCCTCCAACACCACAGTTCAAAAGCATCGATCTTCCTTCTCTCAGCCTTCTTTCACTGCTTCTACATTTTCTCCCTCTATTTGCCAGTTATCAATCAAGCTGGTTGCCATAATCTTGGTTTTTTTGAGGTTTAGCTGCAAGCCAGCTTTTGCACTTTCTTCTTTCACCTTCATCATAAGGCTCCTCAGTTCCTCTTTGCTTTCAGCCATCAAAGTGGTATCATCTGCATATCTGAGATTGTTAATGTTTCTTCCAGCGATTTTAATCCCAGCCTTGGATTCCTCAAGCCCAGCATGTTGCATGCTGTGTTCTGCGTACAGGTTGAATAGGTAGGGTGAGAGTATACAGTAGGGTGAGAGTATACAGCCCTGCCGTACTCCTTTCCCAATCTTAAACCAGTCCGTTGTTCCGTGGTCTGTTCTTACTGTTGCTACTTGGTCGTTATACAGATTCTTCAGGAGGCAGACAAGATGACTTGCTATCCCCATACCACTAAGAACTTGCCACAATTTGTTATGGTCCACACAGTCAAAGGCTTTAGAATAGTCAATCAAACAGAAATAGATGTTTTTCTGAAACTCCCTGGCTTTTTCCATTATCCATCGGATATTGGCAATTTGGTCCCTAGTTCCTCTGCCTTTTCTAAACCCGGCTTGTACATCTGGCAATTCTCGCTCCATGAATTGCTGAAGTCTACCTTGCAGGATCTTGAGCATTACCTTACTGGCACGTGAAATGAGTGCCACTGTTCGATAGTTTGAACATTCTTTAGTGTGTCCCTTTTTTGGTATGGGGATATAAGTTGATTTTTTCCAATCTGATGGCCATTCTTGTGTTTTCCAAATTTGCTGGCATATAGCATGCATTACCTTGACCGCATCATCTCGCAAGATTTTGAACAATTCAGCTGGGATGCCGTCGTCTCCTGCTGCCTTGTTATTAGCAATGCTTCTAAAGGCCCACTCAACCTCACTCTTCAGGATGTCTGACTCTAGCTCACTGACCACACCGTCAAAGCTATCCCCATTATTGTTATCCTTCCTATACAGGTCTTCTGTATATTCTTGCCACCTTTTCTTGATCTCTTCTTCTTCTGTTAGGTCCTTGCCATCTTTGTTTTTGATCATACCCATTTTGGCCTGGAATTTACCTCTGATGTTTCTAATTTTCTGGAAGAGGTCTCTTGTCCTTCCTATTCTATTGTCTTCTTCCACTTCCGCGCATTGCTTGTTTAAAAATAATTCCTTATCTCTTCTGGCTAACCTCTGGAATTTTGCATTTAATTGGGCATATCTCCCCCTATCACTGTTGCCTTTTGCTTTCCTTCTTTCTTGGGCTACTTCTAGTGTCTCAGCAGACAGCCATTTTGCCTTCTTGGTTTTCTCTTTCTTTGGGATATATTTTGTTGCCACCTCCTGAACAATGTTGCGGACTTCTGTCCATAGTTCTTCCGGGACCCTATCTACTAAGTCCAGTCCCTTAAATCTATTCTTCACCTCCACTGCATATTCCTTAGGGATATTAGTGAGCTCATATCTAGCTGATCTGTGGGTCTTCCCTAATCTCTTTAGTCTGATCCTAAATTGTGCAAGAAGAAGTTCGTGATCTGAACTACAGTCAGCTCCAGGTCTTGTTTTTACTGACTGTATAGATGTCCGCCACCTTTGGCTGCAAAGGATGTAGTCAATCTGGTTTCGGTGTTGTCCATCTGGGGAAGTCCATGTATAAAGCCGTCTCTTAGGTTGCTGGAAGAGGGTGTTTGTTATGCATATTGAGTTGTCTTGGCAAAATTCTATCAGCCTGTGTCCTGCTTCGTTTTGTTCTCCCAGGCCATGCTTCCCTGTAATTCCAGGTGTCATTTGACTGCCCACCTTAGCATTCCAGTCTCCCGTGATGAAAATAACATCTCTTTTAGGCATGTCATCCAGTAGGTGCTGCAGATCCTCATAGAACTGCTCTACTTCAGCTTCTTCAGCATCTGTGGTTGGGGCGTATATTTGGATCACTGTGATGTTAGATGGCTTGCCCTGAATTCGAATTGAGATCATTCTATCATTTTTTGGATTGTATCCAAGCACTGCTTTAGCCACTTTACTATTAATTATGAAGGCTACTCCATTTCTTCTGTGGTCCTCTTGTCCACAGTAGTAGATCTGGTGGTCATTTGATGTGAAGTGGCCCATTCCAGTCCATTTCAGTTCACTGATGCCCAAAATGTCTATCTTTAATCTTGACATCTCACCAATAACCACATCCAATTTGCCCTGGGTCATAGATCTTACATTCCAGGTTCCAATGGTGTGTTGATCCTTAGAACATCGGATTCGCTGTTCACCACCAGCACCGTCGGCCGCTAGCCGTCCTTTCGGCTTTGAGCTAGCTGCGTCATCACGTCTGGGGCTAGTTGAACTCATCCTCTGTTCCTCCCCAGTAGCATTTTGACCATCTTCCGACCTGGGGGTCTCATCTTCCGATGGTATACCGACATGTCTCTGGTTGTACTGATCCATTTAGTTTTCACGGCAAGAATACTGGGGTGGGTTGCCATTACCTTCCCCAGGGATTGCGTTTAGTCTGACCTCTCTGTCATGACCTTCCCGTCTTGGGTGGCCCTTCACGGTTTAGCTCATGGCATCATTGAGGGGCTCAAGCTCCAGCACCATGACAAGGTAACGAACCTTTGCTGAAGATAAATAAATTAGATAGTAAATATTCTAATTTTAAAAGAAATAAGTACTAATGCCAGCAAGGTGAAGAAGGAAGTATTCAGAGGGAGTGTACTAATAGCATTACAGAAAGTTCAGATAAATGTATATCAAATAAATGACCTCAAATTGATTTCATTTATGTTCTACCTTTCTGCAGAGCTCAAGAAAGTTTGCATCAGTATCTCTCTTCATTTTATCCCTACAACAACCTGTGAAATAAGCAAGTGTCACAGAAAGCTTGGCTAATCACCTAATGAATTTCCATGACTGATGGTGGACTTGAATCAGGGTCTTCCCAAACTGAATCCAACCTCTTAATTACTACACCACGCTAGCAAAATACATTTTAATTTTTGCACCCACCCCATCTAATATTCCTAGGCTGCAGTAGGCAGTGTCCATTCACTGCAAAGAAAGTCATTTCAGGTTCTAATAAAAACAAGACCATCCATTAATTCAAAATGGAAAATGCAGTCTGTTCTGTGGATGCCAACACCCACCTGAACATCTCTCTAAAGGAGTAAAGGACAAAATGCTAATTAACCTCACCTGCTGGAACAATGCCCTAAATGAAACATGACTCAGAATGATTGCAAATCGTAAGACAATAAAAAAAAAACAATTCACAATGCTCTGGAGACATTAAGTGATTATACAGAGTTGTTATTTGGTTGATTTTCTCACTTCATTAGCATACGTATAATTTAATGAGCGAACATGCTGAGGATTGGAAAGACGTAAGAGACCTCTTCTTTAAATGTGAACTGTAAATTGAGGTGGCCACACTTAAGAGATCTTAGTGGAAAAACTAACAAAAACAATTACAAAGAGACAGTATAAAAGAAGTGGGCTTCATTCTAGGCAAACAGGATGAAAGTAAGGCAGGTATGAAAAAACATAGAGTTGGGAGGGGCTATTTAAGGTCATCAAGTCCAGTTCATTGCTGTTGTTTCTTAAGGCTAAATACATCCAGCTCCTTCAGTTTCTTCTCATGGGATTTAGCTGCTATTCCTCTGATCACATTCATTATCCTTCTCTAAACCTCTTCCTATTTCTCTTAATCCTTCTTAAAATGTGATGCTCAGAACTCAATGCACTACTTGAAGTGTGATCTGATGAACTAAAATGAATTGGAACAATTACGTCCCGTGATTTGAAAATTATACTTCAGTTGATGTAGCCTAAAGCTGCATTTGCTTTTTTTTTTTACACTGTGGGCTTATATTCAGGTTTTAATTACTATTCTAAGGTGGTTTTTTTACAAATTCTATTACCAGCCAAGATATTCACTATCCTATATCTATGCATTTGACACTTTTTCCACTAAATGAAGGACTTTGGATTTCTGTTAAATTTTATTCTGTTACTTTGAGTCAATTTCTCTAATCCATGATTGTTTTGAATTTTGCTTATATTTTCTAGAATCATCAGCTATCCCACCAAATTTTCACAAACATTCCAGCCATTCTTCATCCAAGTCACCAATATAAATATTGAAGAGTACAGGACTCAGAACTTCGTGGCACTCCACCCAATATCTCTCTCCAATCTGAGAAGTACTCCTTGACTACAATTTTCAAGTCAGCTATGTATCTAACAATTGTCTTCCAGCCCACACTGAAATTGCTGGCTAATTAGCATGTATTCCCTCAAATGTTTTGCTGAAGTCAAGAGATATTATGCTTAAAGCATTCCCCAAATCAACTGAGATTCCTGACAAACCCATGCTGACTTTTGGGAATTATCACATTTGATTCTCAAAGGAGTACATAAGGGTTTGGACCATCACCTACAATAGTTCCTTCATTAAACTCACTCAAATTAAAGGCATATTCCCTGACAACGTTTCTTGCAGACTCAAACTTCAATCCTGCTCTTTTATCCTGGTCTTCATTATTTTCCTGGTGGAATATGTACTTTTTCGTTGGAGACAAATGAGACAAAATAGCACTAGTGCTGCCTTTCTTTGTTACCGCCTAGAATTTTCCCATCTTCACTGAGTAACTGGAAGATGGATTTCTTTATTTTCCTTTTATTTATATATATCTGATGAAGCTGTTTTTGCTATTCTTAACATCCTTTGCTAGTGGAGGCTCATTCTGAGATCTTGCTTTCCTGAGCACTGCTTTCCTTAGCACTAGCAAACAGGCTACGTGTCTATGTTCTTCCTTTATGACTTGGCTTTTTCCATTTTTTTCTATACATGACCCTTTTTGCACTAAGCTGTTCATGCCACCACAGTGGGTCTTTTTTGTTTGTTTGTTTTGAAGCTCAAGATACACTTTTGACTATGCTCAGTTTCAGTTTCCTTTAAGACCTTTAGCATTTCATGATCATGTTCCCCAATACCCTTGAGACTTCCATTTCCTTAGCTAAGTCTTCCCTGTTGATTAGCATCCAGTCAAGCCAGTTTGTGCCTTCCTATAACTTCTGAAGTGGAAGGATGCCAGCAAGGCAACTCAGATATTTCTGCTACCTGAGATGTTCAAAATAAAGAAATATTCCCTGACCATATTTCTCTCAATATTGCTTTTTTGCTTTGCTGAAATGATATTATTCCTACTTATTAATAGAAGATCATGAATCATTCAATACGATGGCTGTTATGCATTTTTTGTGACACAGATATAAAACAAACAGCAAGAGAAAGCAAACACACATTTTAGCCTCATCTTTTGTAAAGAAGATTAAAATACTAAGGAGGAATTAATTCTTTAACATTACAACACCAATATTTCAGAGGAGTATCAATTTATGTTGAGAACCACCCAGAGCCGGAGTCAGGCAGCATCTAAGTTGAATAAATAAATAAAATAAAAAATTATGTTCGTTGTTTATACCTAGGAGACAATGAGCATAGTTAACTCCAAAACCAAATAAAATGGAAGATTTCACATCTCACATAAAGTGACATGTCTGTGTAGCTTTTGGTTTGACGGGACATCTGCAGGCATGGTAAAAAAAAAGGCAAGACTGCAGCTGCCATCTTAATTTGTTGACCTTCCCTGGAAATCCCTGCCTTTAGAGGTGTTGTAGGAATGTGAATATATATATATATATATATAAATGTGTGCATGTATACACATATAGACATAGATACATATACATGTATATTTATACACACTCACATGTACACAGATGCACACATATATATAATATACCCACACATTCATGCAAATACCCATCTTCACACACAGTACCTTCTCATACAAACTTAGTTATGAGTACCACAGTGAAACAGCGTCATCAACAGCAAGACAGTGGCTTCTGCAAACTCTTGTACCAGTTGGCTTTGTATTTCAAATGTCATGCTGGCTTCTTTTAATAAAAATATGTTGAACTACCCTTGGTTTCTGGGAACATGGTTTACAAACCACAGTGTACATTAACGGAAGGTGTGAGGCTGGTTTATAACCCACTGGAAGCAGCTTTTGGGATGGTGAGTGCAAAAGCATTTTGCAGCACAAATGTAGTCATGACCATCATAATCGAATGTAATGAGTTAGCTAAAACATGACCGAGGCTTAGTTCCAGTTACGTGTCACTGCATTCAGACTGCTCACCACAGGAGCAAAAACATCACCACTTCAGATTAACATGCAATGGCTTTCATATGAGTCAGGACTCTATATAGGGCACCTTTGCAACCCCTCTTACCCATCTAAGTTATAATTATTTGCAATTTTTAGAAAAGGCATGTGACAATATTCATTTCTTGAATTCTCTTTGAATTCTCATTGTATAGTTAGGTTTTTTTATTCAATTACAATTTAATCCCTATTAGGGTTTGTTTTTTCAGGGCTGTAGGCTAGATTGAGATGTTGAAAAAATATTCAAGATGAAGGTTTCAAGAAAATTACATGAGTATATCCACGGAGTCACCAGAACTTGAGTTTGGCTTAAAGGAGACTGGACTTTGTTTTTTTGCCACTTTGTCTAGATGATGATGGTGATGGTGATGATAACATGCCATCAGGTTGATGGCAATTCTTAAGACAGCACACAGACAGATTTTCCCCAGGGTAATCTGCTTCCAACTTGGTCCTTTGGGTTTCCAATGGTGTACCTATTGCCTCTGTGATTCAGTCCATCCACCTTTTTGCTGGTCATTCTCTTTTTCTATTTCTTTCCATCTTTCCTAGCATTATAGATTTCTCAGGAGAGCTATGTCTTCACACAATGTGTCCCAAATATGAGAATTTGAGCCTGGTCATTTGTAGCTCAAATGGAAAATTGATTTCTTTTATGATCCATTTGCTTGTTTTCTTGGCTATCCCTAGTATTCTCAGGAGTCTTCTCCAACACTAAAGTTCAAAAGCATCAATGCACTTTCTATCCTGCTTCTTCAAAGTCTAACTTTCACCTCCATAGAATAGCACAGGGAAAACCATTGTCCAAATGATTCTTACATTTCTAAGTACAGACCCATCAGGGCATTTGAATATTTTTTCCCCAAGGCCTTCACCGCTACTCTGCCAAGTGCTACCCTGCAGCACACTTTATGACTGCTGTTTCCTTTACTGTTGATCGTTGATCCTAAAGGCAGAAGCTAACCACCACTTCATTGTTAACTCTAATGCTAATACTTATTGTCATTAGTTTCATTTTCTTTATATTTAGTCCCATTTTTCTCTGAGCTCTTTCACTTTCATTAGCAGAGCTTACAATTTTTTTTTTTGCATTTTCAACTATCAGAGTAGTGTCATCAATATAAAGTTTCTTCCTCCAGTTCTAAGACTACAGTCATCTTCTTCCAATCCAGCTTCCCTCAATGTACATTCAGCATATAGGTTAAATAAATAAGGGGAGAGCATACAGCCTTGTCTAGTGATGTTGGAAGATTGAAGGACCAGGTTGAAGATCCTCTTGGAGAAACTATGTGGTTGCTAAGAGTTGGCAGTGACTTGATGGTACATAATCAATCAATCAACTAGTACAGCCTTGTCTTGTTCTGTCAAGACTGTGGCTTCATGACTTGCGTGTAGGTTTTGAATGAGGACAAGATGCTCTATGATTCCTATTTCTGAAAACAAATTCCACAGCTTGACATGGTTGACATAATCAAAGGCCTTCTTTTTGGTATTCTTTGGCTTTCTCAATTATCTAGCATGCATCAGCAGTAATGTCTCAAGTTCCTCAGTCTTTTCAAAAGCTGCCCTTTCCATATAGGGCTATAATCTGCATTGGATGATCCTAAGTATTATTTCGCTAGCATGTGAAATTAGGGATATTGTACAATAGTTCGCACAGTCTGTTAATTCTCCTTTCTTTGGTACTGGTATGTAGACTGAGCTCTTCCAATCTAATGGCCACTGTGCTGGCATAGTTTGGTTAGAACATTTGCAGATTCTTGTTCGGCTGCTTGCCATATTCCTGTAGATATTCCTTCAATTCCTGTAGCCTTCCCACGTGATAATGACCAGACTGCTGATCTAGCTTCATCTTCTAGAAGTAGAAGTTCTTGTAAGTAGGGAATATCTTCTAAGGTATTAAAGGCTGACATTTCTACTCTATAGAATTTCAGTGTACTCCTTCCATCTTTGTTCAATCTTCTTGGAATTATTACTACCTGTCTACTGGTATCGTTAGCATGCCAGTTCACAGTTGGAAACACTTGGGAGTTTGGCGATCTTTTGGAAGAGTTTTCTCGGTTTTCCATGTCTGTTTCCATCTTTGATGTCTTTACAAATGTCATTGTAATATTGCTTCTTGTCCCTTCTAACAATGTTCTGAAATTCTTGCCTGGAGAGTTCTGACAGGCTAGTATTCATAGTTTTGCTCAGTGCATTAAATGTAAAGTTATCCATGCCAGAGATTTGATATGAATATGGATGTCCACCTGGATAAAGTTCTACTTACAAGCTTGAAGTCAGACATATTCTTGAATCAAAAAAATCCTTGCAGGAATAATTCCATACCTATTTTGAATATTACATCTTGGCCCTGTTTATGTCTTCTGGCCCCATCTAATTGTAGGGGCTGCCTTTGATTTGTTAATTGGCTTTCACCCTCTGATCCTTTTCTGCCTCTTCAACATGCAAATTGGATCTTTCAGGCAGCCTAATTTGCCCAAACTTTTTACATTCATCTTGCACAATACCCTCTGGTTCCTCTCCCCAGCTTATCCCTCAACTCTTTTAATTTGTCACAGAAACCGAAGAAGCCTCAGGGCACCACTGATTAGTCTGGCCTTGCTGCATTTCTTTATTTTCACTGGGTGGGATATATCTCTTCCAGTGACTTGGGGAATTTTAGTACCCCTTTCACAGATGGGGAGAAGCAATTGTGCCCCAAGGATGAGAGGGGAGAGGCAGGATGTATGGCTTTCATCTGCATGGCTTTCACAATCTCAGATGTTTATACAAAATCACCAGTCTAAGAAGCCATTACGTCCACTGCACAGATAAAAAACACTGGATTGCCTCAGTAAGAACAACCATCAAGTTTTCTAACCACAGTGGGCATGTGGGCATGCAAACATGCAGCTGATCACACCTGATAGGCAGCGGCTCCAGTTTCTGCACTTAGGTTATTGTGAGCTTCTCTTCCCATAATAGAAAATACCAATTTAAATTAACAGAGTGGCAAAGAAAGTTGCCACTCCCCTCTTACCCAGAACACAACTTGCTGTACAAGAATAAAGCCCTTTCAGATGCAGGCCTCAGGCCTGACTTACTATCTACAGGGCAAGGAGGCAGAAGGTAGGAAAATGGAATACTGTATAACACTTCAGCTGCTGTTAAGAAAAGACAACAAAAGGAAAAAAAAAAGTTGAGTTAAATGTGTCCAGAGTACACATTATATTAACATTCTGTTTCCAGGGATTCTTGTTTTTATTTATTTGGAGGGTGGAGTCATTTTTTAATTTGGAACACAAGAAATTCCTTTATGCAGAGTTGGAGCAACTAGGAGCAGTTCCACAGGGTTTTCAACCCTACCTAGAAATGCCAGCAACGAAATCTGGGGCCATCCCTTCTTCTAAAGGACCATTTAACTTCCTAAGCATATAGCCTGAGCTATAAATTGCAGCAAGAGTGTCTGCGTAAAACAGAGAAGTAAAGCCCCGTCACATCACTGCAAGCAGGACATAGTCAGCTGGGAATGTTTGTTTTAAGGTTATAAAGCCAACTTTTAAACAGATAATAACAGACATATCTCACAAATTTTATTGACCTTTAAGTGCCTACCCCAGTGCCTTCAGGTCTTTATAGTGCACGCCAAAGACACAAGAGAAACCAGAAAAGGGAATGTGCTGGAACTTCTTTGTTTAAAGAACCACATACCATTAAGAAAGATCAGATCAGCAGAGGTTCACACACCAATGGCATGAACTCTCATAAGCAGTTAAATGGAAAGGTTAATAGTACCTGAAGGCTACATGAATGTCAACAAAACCTAGAATTTCAACATGGCTAAGCCACAAAGCCTGATCATAGTGCATTAGCAACCAAGGTTAATAAAGAAATCTTGCTTTAGGCTACTTAAGGCTGAGTAAACTACATGCTAGTTTTGTTTCAGGTTTGCGGCAAGCAAGCAAATGAGAAAGAGGCAGAGGTTGACAGGCCACTTTTCAACTGATAGCTTTCCTATAATCACAAGATCAAAGGATCTTTTCTGCAATTCAACCTTGACAATAAAGGCATGTTAATAACTGGTTAAATAAGCAAAAGGATGGTTGAAAGCAAAAAGCAAAGCATGTCAAGGATAACGTATCTACTAATGTGCAACTGCAAATTCCCTATACTTTAACAGACATTGTAACTATGAAACTATAAGAGAATGTGGGGTTTACGAATAATGCATCTCCATTCAACCCCAAGATGCTTCTTTATATGATTATCCAATCACAGGCCATTTGTTTTACAGCAAAGACAGTCAATGATCCATGCACACTGATTTATTCAGCCTCATGTACCCTAATGGTTGATGTCCCCCTAATACTTTTCATCAAAATTCCCCAAAATGATTGAAGGGATACAGATTACTGGAGTAATTTCGGACTGTTCTATTAGAGTTCATAATGTAGAAAGGGACAAAATGGCATAAAATCTAAGCTTCTCAGAATTAAAGTGAAAATATGAAATACTGAAGCTGTTACCCAGTCCAAATTAGTATCGGCCACATTTATATCATAACCCATCAACCACATTAACCAGTTAGTAAATATATTTTTCTACCTGTAAACATTAATAAGCAGTTTGAATTTATATCTAGGCAAAGGATAAAATACTCTTAGAATCTATTAGAAAAGCTAATCATGAAGTTGAAAAGCAACCAGAGTACAAAATAGTGTTTTTTATAATAAGGCTACTACTTAAAATTTGAGACTGATATTAGTTTTATGTTGGAAGTTAAAATAAAGTGAGTCGCGCAAAGTAATAGTATATAAGCACATATTTATGCCCGTTCTGTACTATTTCATTTTTAGGTACAAGAAATTATATTATATAAACCATTTTTCTCTCTCTCTGTTTCTATATATTGCTGTAATCTCTAATCAATTGTGCTTTATTTGTTTCATGATGTATCTTGAAATGCCAAGAACAGTATTGGTTCATGCAAGACTAAAACCATGTTTCTGATTATCAATGCTTGCAGTTGAAATTGTAAAAGAAAAGAAAATATGAAAATTATGGGAAACTTCTGTTCCCATCTTCAGAGTTCCAAATTTCTTCAAGGCTGTGTTTCCTCTGAAAGAGAAGGAGAGATTATGTATGTGTAACAAAATGTATTAAGATAGTCCCAGATTTCTTATTTACAAATTTAAATTAATATGAAGTACTGGGGGGAAGTTACAGTATGAGGAAAATGACATCAAGAGTAATAAATTATGCACAAATCATTTCCACTCAGAATTTCAATCACCTCAGGTAATGCAAATAGGCACTTCTGAATCCTTCCTTCAGCAGTGGGACTAAAATGTACGGTAGAGATAAGTTTTAGAGGAAGCTTAATTTCAAAGCCAGCAAAAATATGATTATGAATTTATGAGTAGCTTTACAAAAAAAGGAATAACAAAAGGTTCTCTACAATTTCCTTCTAAAATGCTCTGCAAGAGCAAAAAAAGCCCTAAATGGTGTCATAAATCTCTCTGAACTAATTTATTGATAGGATATTTGTCATCTTTTTCTGTATAATTGCTATACTTTCTAAATTTAATGTAACATTTCCAGTTTTTATTTCAGCATGTTAAGATTAATAGGAAAGAATCTTTAAAAAAAAAATAGATTTATATTGGTGTACTCTTTATGTAAGAAACTGATAGCAAATTTCTAAGTCATACTTTCAGTGGTATTTAGTGTTATTCCAAAGAAACAGGAATGTAAAAAGTATAAACGTTACTTGGGATTTTTAAGAAGTATTGCCTTATACAGAATAACTGTTTTGTGCATACTTGCTAACAGCTAGAACAGGTTAAAAAACCGCTGATCATGGGATGTTTCAAATTTAAGAATATTTAATATATGAAATATTTAATAAATGATTATTTAATAGAAATAACATTGATTATGAAAATCTCACTTCTAAGATTTTTAGTCACCAAACCTATTCACATACAAATTGCCTACGTAAGGCTAGCACATGCTGATTTCTTTTTCTTCCCTAAGACCAGTTGCAATTCAGTGCATTTTGCTGATAAACTCCTTGCACAAATCACTACTCCTGGACTGCCGACTTAGTGTTAGACTGCTGCATTCTTGAAAGTCTTTGGCTTTTATTTTTTCACATAAACTTTATCCAGATCCTTTTGTTCTTTCTAGAAAGGGGGCAAGTGACTGAAAGGAGCCCAAGGTCTACCTGTTTTCTGGATGCTTCAGAATCATGGCTAATTTACATGGCAAAAGTCTATAGGCATCTTTCAGTGGACTCTATAACCCCAAAGGTGACATTTGTATCTTAGGAAACAGAGGATTATCCCATACATGCACTGGAAAGGCACAATATGCTAGGAAGTGTATAGAGACAGGTCTTCCTTCTTCGCTGCATTCACCATGGCAACTCACTCCAAAAGAGTTTCCATGAATTCGCCAAGACCAAGATGCATTTAAAGCAAAGAAGGAGCTCTTGATCAGTAAGAATAATGTGTCTCTCACTGAAAAATTGAAATTGTATTAGTCTGGGACCAGGAATTAAATCTCCCTGTTCAAGCTAAGAAACTCACTAATTTTTAATTATTCTTCGAGTTCCAGCCAAGCCTACCTGACAGGTCACCACTGAAATTAAAACGGGCAGGGAAGAGCCATGCACATTAGCTCCAGAGTACATGAGAAGCAGGATGAGTTAAAAAATGAAACAAATAATAATAAATAGCAGAGATTTTAACCATCTCCTCTTTCATCATTTGCTACTAAATGAGATTCAAAGCAAGAGGAGTCTATAAAAGTAATTTGGTAAATAATGAATACGTTCCTGAACGAGCATAGAGGAAACAATCTCCTGAAATTTATAGAATATATTAGTCCTTATGAATTATTCAGCAGCCTCGTCTTCCAAATAGCTCAGCACTAAAATCACATCTGAAATACACTCCCCTGTCAGAGTGGAAGCCTTGTCTCCTATCTGGACCATTTTAGCAAATCTCACGAGAAACGTAATTCTTTGCTTCGGCTGGGGAAGTGGCACTCTGTGCTAAGCAAGCAGGGCAGAATTGTAATTCTGTGCCTCCCTGCCAGGAAAAGGAAAGTGTTACGGTGGCCCTCAAAAACTCTTGAGCATCTTGCCAAGCCTGCTTGGTGAAGCTAGGGCTGCTGGGATGGTGCTCTGGGTCCCATGGGCTTCTGCCAGCCCAACCAAACTTCCATCCTTCTGTCTCTGCATCTTCCCTTCTGCTTTCAGCAAAATTGTCTTACAAAAGACATTTTTATTGGAAGGTTTCCTTGCACCTTGACACATAAGCTCCTCACTCAGTTGTGCTGGCAGCCTCCTTATATGCAACATCAAACAGCAAACCCTAGACCCTTATTCAGACCCTGCTGAAAGGAGACAAAAAAACAAAACAGAAAGAGAGTGAGTGAGATGAACTAGGTAAAATAAGATTCCCTACCTACACATTTTCTCTGTCTATTAACGAAGACTTTCAGGCTGTAAATCACAAATGGTCCCCATCACTTGTCAATTCCATCAATTTTCCATTAATCCCCATGGAAATCAGAAGATTTGTACAGTATTAGCAGCCACTGTACTTGTTCCTAAACTAGTTCCAAGTCAACTTGGAACCAAAGTGTGAACTGACAACGTTGCCAACTGCATATATCATTTTCTATAGAGGATCAAATATAGTGCCCCAGATTTTCACACCACAAGCAATCAGAACTCAGCAAAAGGGCTGAAGCTGCACATGTGTGAGAGAGCTTAGGAGCACTTCATCACCCTGGATCTTTCATCCTTCCGCAACCTATGAAAGCATCCAAATAACCTTCACTGGCCTCAAGTGCATCAGTAGCTCAGCCCGGAACTGCTAAGCCTGCATCAGTCATACAGTATGACTAAGGTCCTGGTGACAGAGGAAAGGGAACCTGATAATACTAATTGCTTCTGGTGTGGAATGAAATCATGGGTCATGGAAAAGACTGCAACTCTTCTAGTTCATACTGTGCGTCAGCTTTTTATGTGCATCACGGAGATTAACTTTACTCCCTGAAGAATTTAATTACAGGAAGTGATTAGCCAAGTGCTCCTGATCAACGCAAGCACATATAGAACAAGTTGTGCCTCCTTTGCAGCTACAGAAGTTTGTTTCTAAATTCCCCACACCCAAAGCCTAGGAATCTTTCACAAATAAAGGATATCCTGCTGATTCAACTATAGTTTGATAGTGGAAAGAAGGAAAAGATCAAGCTTTTTTACCTTTTAAAGATAAAAAAGCTTCATTTATAGGGGAATAATTTAAAAAAATGTTGTCCGGTATGATATTATTGCAAAAAAATAATAATAATTATCATTAACGAAAACCACAGGAAAAAACCAGACCTTCTGTAGTAATATTAATTTATTTGGGCTATACATTTGATTCCAGGCTCATTTCAAAGTTCTGAGTTTAATCTTTAAAGTTAGGCTATCTCAAAGACCATCACCTTCCAAATATGTTCCTGTCCAGGTCCTCTATACTATAGCATTAGAATTATGTCTGAATTTTAGTCATGAGATATGCACTGACACACAGTCACACAAATAGAATTTTTTTCAGAGGAAGACAATATAAATACACCAATGGACACCAATGCACCAGCAGATACCTGCTTGCACCCAACAGTTTCTAGCAGCTTCTTTATCTCCAAAAACATCTCTGAGCCTAAGGAGACACCACAGGCACTGTTAGAAGGTAAAAAGGGTAAGAGGGTTGGTGCCATCAGTGCATTGTTTGGAAATACACCCTGAAAAACAAAACAGAACCAAAGACAGTTGAGAGCATTTTGGTGGGAAGGACGCCTGAAACAGCCTTCTGGCAAATGCTCAGCCACTGACGGGACGGGCAAGCATCACACAGGGCGGCCCTTTAGTGAGATTATCCATGACAGGTGCTCGACATTCCAGGTGTTCACTAGACCTGACCCTAACAATGACCCCCAAGAAATCCTGTTTTTTTCCCCCCCTTTCCACCTTGCAACATGGTGAGCTGTTAACATTTTGCTCTCTAAGAGGCCTCCTGTTATTCCACTTAACCACCTAATCTTTTTTTTTAAAAAATCCTCTTACAGATTCTTACAGGATTTGTTTTATTTCTGTTTAAAATCAAGTAATTTGGATTCAGACTTAGTCATGCTTTGAGTATACCCACCGATATTCATTGATTTGAATCGGTTATGACTAACTGAAACCCCCTTGAAACTAGCCCATTACTTTTAAACTCTGTGATGCGCTCTACCTTGAATGTTTTTAATAGGAAAGAATGTAAATATTTTGATATACAAATAAATATTACGCTTTATTTTCTAGCAATGATGTGATGATCTCACACATTAAATATAATAATGTTCCTGTCACATTTGTATTTTGGAAAATGTTGATAAAGTAAAAAAAAATATAAAAATAAAAAACCAAACACTTTATTTATTTGTGTTCCACCCATCTCCCGGTGATTCTGGGTTCTAGGTGGAATTTTAAAGATCTATTTAAAAATCTTTGTATAGATTTACCACTAATGAAAGGAGGTCCATTTCTTTATTTGGAAAAGTCTTCGCAGTGGCTTTTATATTCTGCTGTGTTACCTCCAGTCAGCTCAAGTTAACGAACTGAGTCTTATTCATAGCATTTGTTCCTGTATGTAACACCCATAAGTCTCAGGTACTGTGGATTTCTAATTTCTCATTCAATGCAACTAATTCATTCATGCAGTCATATTCCATTTAAGATCATTAATCACTATTCAAAAATGTTTTTAAAAATTTATTAAAAAGATTCCATGGAACTAAATCATTTCAAGCATATATAAATATTGTTTGCATATATCTCAAACTGCAATCCTGAACACATTTATCAAGAAGAAAAACCCTCTGATCTCTGTGGGATCTAGTTGCAAAGGAAACATGCATAGGGTTTCACTTACCTTATGTCATCTTCTAGCTACTTATTACAGTCTTATAGGATGTAGTAATACATTCAGGGATATCCATCAAATAGTACTATAATGGACTTCTTGCAAATAAATCTTTCATATTTTTTTGCTATTCCAGAAGAAAATAGGATAAACAATGGGGATGTTTAATGAAAGAATATTAATGAATATGAGTGGAAGTTCTTCCATTGTTTGCAGGTGTCACTGACCCATGTCAATCCCAGAGGTCAATCCCAAAACAAAATTAAATTTGCAGATTGCACTCACTGACTGGGTTCACAAACTGCTATGCAATAATGTAATTTCCTAGAGCTACCACAGTTTGTACAGCTTGGATTACACGTTAGCATAAGTTCAACCATTGAACTGTGTGATTTGTAATCAAATGTCTTGAAGTAGCATTGGAAAAATATCACCACTTGGCTTATATGAAATGGGAAACTAACTATTCCAACCTTGCAGTAACTCTAGGGATTCTGATGAAAGGCTTCTCCATCTTACTGGAGATCTCGGGGACTAAGTCTGGGTCATTTCTGCTCTGTCACTGAGCTGTAAATCCAATACAAAATGGGAAAAACTAAACTTTAGATCTGCCTTTATCAACAGAACTCTTCATTTTCTTTCAGCATTGCTGGGTTCTCAATAATGTAAGTAGATTGATTTCTATATCCAAATTGAAATTTTCATGCTTATTCAGAATTCCAACCACAGAGTTTAATGGGACTGATATCTGTAAGAATCCATCTTGTAGTAGTTGCCTTCATTCTTAACAAGAGAGCATTGAATATCCTCACCAACAAAACAAAAGCTAAAAACACAGCTGAAGATTACACTTTAGATATGTAAAGCCATGAAGAATCAGCTGCTATAGAAATGTATGGCTGATATACACACCCACCCACATACCACCCCCTAATCATGTAATAATGTAGAGAGTTAGGGTATACAGTGTTTGTGTGTGTGTATAATGGGGCAACTTACCTTTGATTTAATGATCCATTATGTATTTTATTTTACCTGACATTATCAGGAAGAAAAAAGGCAGTATGATGTCTGTTTGGGGAAATAGCCAAGCATCTTTAGAATGATTATCATTTCTGTAGTTCTTTTTATAACAAACAAGCTTGACTATATCCTAATTTTGTAATTAAATTGGATCAGGATCAAGGAGACCAGGATTTAGGTACCCTTCTGTCCATGGAAGCTTACTGGGTAAAATTTGGCCAGTCACTATAATTGGGATCAGCTTAATTTACAAAGGAAAATTTGAAGTGCTTGAACTCCTGGAAGAAAGGAGAGATTTTATTTATTTATTTATTTGTTTGTTTTTCTATCCTGCCTTTATTTATTTATTTTTTTTAACTCAAGGCGGTGGACATACCTAATACACGTTCCTCCTCCTCTTTTCCCCACAACAACAACCCTGTAAGGTGAGTTGGGCTGAGAGAGTGTGACTGGCCCAAGGTCGATATAATTTAGGCTTTGCAGTACCCGAGTCTATTCTAAAAGGTGCTTTGGAGCACACAGAACCCCAGCCATAGCAACTGTCTCCAACTCTTTCAAGCCACTACTTTTTTTCTGGGGCTGAACAGCAGCTGCAGAGAAAAGACACAGCTTCTTAAATAGTTGCAGACAGGTGCTACATTCACTCCCCAAAGCACCTTTTTGGAATTGAATCTGAAGTGCTGCACACCACTAAGATGCATCTCATAAATGAATGAGGCAATAATATGTCACATGGGGAGGTGTGGGGAGGAACTGCTTTCCATCTGTTGCATTTCAAGCAGCTTTTCTATCATAGGAGGGATATACCACCACCATTAGGAAACTGCTATACTCACCTCATGCTATTTTAAATTCAGACAGAAAGCAAAAAAAAAAAAAAAGGAACGTAATTTAGATGGGATAGAGATGACCTATATATGTAATAGTCACATAAGATTATGCCTTAATTAACCCAGAGAAGATTAAGAAACATGTGGAGACTTATTGCTTAATCAACAGGAAATGATACATTCGGATCTGGAGGCAGTCATCAATGTGTAGAAAAGACGTCAGCAAAAGCTTGACTAATAAACGTGCATAGCTATGAACACTCATACACTACATTTAGAAATGGGGACGACAATGTTTGCTTTTTCAGGTTTAATAGCAAAGTTCTTGAAATATACCATAAAATATTAAAAACATTTATTTACCTCCTCTTTACATGTGGTTTTTAATTCTATGTTGTTCTTAAACAGAAATACTGTAATTCTATGTTGTTCTTAAACATAAATGCTGCTTTACTACCCATTTGTCATGATGAATCTTGCTGGTGTTACCTTATGGATGTTGTAACATCAGACATAGCTGAAGCGTGGGCTCAGCAAAGCATAAAAGCAATAAATCTCAGGACTATACAGCTAGGAGAATATAACTACTATCTAAGAACAGGTCTAAATTTATTTTTTATTATTTACTGAAGGAAAAAAATGCCTTGTGCTCAGATTCTCATCCTCCCATACACATGTTAAATCTCTGGCAATTTTACAAGATGGTTCTCTCTATGAATTAAGTGTGATCACACTTCCTCTCTGACCACATGGCTTTCCCTGTCATCTGCTGATCTCCCAACTTTTTCTTTCCTGGCATACATGATTCTCCCCAACGCTCATCAACACCCTTCTGCTTTTCTCACTACCACTGAGATCTGCAAATTAGTCAACCCTGAGAGTCTGAGTTAACAAGCTCTTTGGATTACTGTACTTCCCACATTTAAAAATCCCACTTCCATACTCAGAAATACCATCCCCTATCACAATATACTGATCTATTTTTGGCCCTTCATCCATGACAGTTTTTAAAACAGGCACAATCTAGCCAGCAAAGATATTTGTTTTTAAAGCAATGAAGATTAATGCAGTTATTCTTCTGCTATAATGTTCAGCTCTAAAATGAAGTAGTGTTTGACAGTCTCATAATAATGGCAGATTGTATCCTCACACAAAATTAAGAACTCTGTGAAGATATACATGAAGAACAATTCTAAACGTTATTTTTAATATCACAAATCTACATTAAATTTCAGACTCATTTACACATGTCACATCATTTGATGTTTTAATGCGTGTCACTACAAAATTCTGGGTAGTGTGCAGCAACCTCATTTATTTTTAGTGAAATGTAGACTGCACTGAATTAAAACATGAATAGTGCAATCAGCACCTCAAATGTTCTATTTATTTTGTATTTGGCTCATCTCTTTTCACTATGTTGAGACTTCTACATCTACAAGAGTATCCTCAAGGGAACAACTTGGCAGCTAAAAATGGACAGCTGTCACTTTCAGACTGCAACATGCTAGAAAGGGTAGCTATCTGGGTTAACCAACTCTCTCCCTCCAACCTTGTAAACAACATAGTCATCAGTACTGTTAAGATAAAGAGGTCACAGCTTTCTTCTGCCAGAACAATTAAAGCTTTTAAAAGATTAGCGATATTATGCCATATCAACAGTGGGTTTCTTAAGATGTCTGAAATAATCCAATCTGCTTCTTCAACAGATATTTCAGCCATGAGATTTTTCTAATTGACAAAAAAAGTAAATGTGACTATTAAAAGTTTCCAAAACTTCCCCAAAACCTGAAAGAAACCTATCACATTATTCCAATATCAAATAAGATATCTGTCCAACTGATATTTAACCGATATCTGTCCAACATATTGTTAAATTTTGTCACTTAATATTTTAGGTTATTACTCTTTTGTTATGGAAATGGGTGCACTCTTCGGGGAAAAAATCTTAATATATTCTGGAGATCATTATTTGATTATGGGCTCATATAAACAATTTTAATTTATTTTTTATTGCAATTTTGTTAGATATATATGTATCCTATTTTTTTCCTCCAGGAGCTCAAATTGGCTAATGTGGGGAGCAAAACAGCGACCACAGGAGGCTGTGTCTGCATTTCATCTTGGCTGTCACCAGACCTAGTCCAAAGCTTAATCACTACATTACACTGACTACCCTCTTTATAATAAAATAACTAGTAGGAATAGTAGGAAAAAGGCAGAGTAAAACTGTTATGTAGCAAGTCATTTCTAGATGAGCAGAAACTAATATTACATTCTATTAATATTACATGTTTATATTATATCCTAACTTTTATTCATCAAGCTTTTATTTAAGATGAAAAATGAAGCGATAAAAGCAAAACCTGGATAACTACAAAAGCAAACCTACAGATTTTATAATATTTTAGGGTGATGAAAACAATGTATTCATAAAATGTGTGGTCCTATGGTCCTAACAGTAATTATTTTTTTCATGTCACCAGATTTTGTAAATATAATTTCAATAATTTCAAATAAAAGCAAAACAAACAAGTTTGGACATTTCTCATACTTTGGTTGCTTTAAGAATACTACATATATTCTGATAATGTAAATCTATGAAAAGTCACTTTAATCATCTTTGGGTGAAGATAGTTCCAGTTCAGGACTGAGCCCCACCTAATAGTGGTAAAGATTCCAGAACCCTAAATCTTCACCCAAATCAAGGAAACAGTACACTGAGAACAGAAGGAAATTCAGAGTCTAAATAGTGTGTAATTTGGGGATCCTCCTAGACTTTCAGCTCCTACTCAAATAGAGATAGCAACGGTGGCTAGGAAGGCCTTTGTATAAAGCCATCTTGTCCGTCAACTGTGCCTGTTCCTGGATTGGAACTCACACCTTGGTCACCTCCCGTGTGGATTACTACAATGCACTCTACACAGGGCTGTCCTGGAAGACCACTTGGAAGTTATAGAAGATCCAGAATGTGGCTGTGCAAATAGTTATAGGCCTACTCAGCATACCCAAGAAACACATTACTGTGTAAGCTGCACCAATTATCAATTTCTGAGAGCAATTCAAGGTCATGGTTGTCACCAATAAAACTCTTCAGGGCACACGGCCAGGATATTTGAGATCATCTGTCTCCAATTATTTCTGCTTGCCCTGCATCCCATCTATTAAGCAGTACCATTTGTGGGACCCAGGAAGCACCCCTTCTCTGTGACTACAACTTCCCTATGGAACAGCACCCCTCCTGATGGCTCCAACCCTGCTATCGTTTAGGAAGGCCCTGAGGATGACCAAAATGTATTTTTCATTTTTTAGATTTGTTGTTAACAAAGAGTCATATGGTATCAGCCTTGTGAGGCAGTCTAGACAAGAAGCATACCCAGATGAACTAATCCTACTTTACTGTAAGGCTAAATTAACAGAATCTTGCAAGACTGAAAGTATTTCTCCGCTCCTCTCTTTTTAGTCTCCAGAAAACTAGGGAGGGTCCCTTCTGAAATGCTTCCCATGCTTTTCTCCCACCTGCAGACTGAGCTGCCTCTTATCAGACCATTGCTTGGCTGCAGGTTTTTGTCCTGTCTCCAAGGTCATCCCCGCATACTTTTACATATGGTTAGTGGGTGGCCATACACACTGAATTAATAAACAACAACAAAATCTCTCTCTTTTCATAGAATTCAAACTAATTAAGTTGAGAATCAACTTCATCTTCAGCTGCTTGGAGGAATGTAATACCATCATTAACAGGATCACTGAAAGTGGGAGCAATCCACCAGATCTGCAAAATGTGGATGAAGGAAAAATGTCTTCCTGCAACTAACAAACAAATCTGAAACTGAGGACCATCTCTTTAGCATCAATTATTAAGTTTATCTATTGCAGGAGAGAGGAGTGGCAGCACAGTTCATTGTAGTGGCTTCTGTCCCAGGATTAGTATTTTAAAAATAATGGATGGTGGTTATTGATTTTCATTCCTGATATAGATCTCCCCATTCATTAGATTCCAAGGACACTGCTCTCCCTGAAGGTTTTCATCAAATAGACTCCTATATTGCGTTCTACACAGCCCAGGAACTGTAGTGATCAGACTATTGCTGAGCTGTCCATGGTGCTGAAATGTAAACTCCCTAAAGAATTCAATTTAATCAATTAATTCAACCTAAAATTTAGCAGTCTTTCTGATAAAAGGAGTTTAAGAGTGAGAGCTGTTATTTTAGTATCTGTCAAGCTCATATAGCTAGAGAACTCTAAAAGTGAGTACTGCATCGATTTAAATATATATATATTTAATGAAAACATAATATTGGAGTGAAAACATAGTCTTAAAAACTCGAAACACAAGTCCCCAGGCAGTTTTATAGCAAGCCAATTAAAAGAAAGTCACTGAAACGTTTCCTTCCCATGGTCCCCACCTCTGGGCTGTGTTGCCTCTTCTCATATCCACTGAACTATTCCTCTGCCTGGTTTTCACCAGACTCTCACAGTATTTGAACAAGAAACATAAACAATAAGAATACCCTACAGTATTTAACAAAAGCAATCACACAGGAATTACAAGTTTCCAAGTTCAAGACCCATTAAAGAACATAGCCCTATGATCAGAAATCCTGCTTCTGTGATAGGGATTGCATGTGTGATATACATATGATATATGACATGTGTGATATAATATATGCACTGGTGTATCCTGTCTACTATCATGCTTTTAAATCTTTTACCTGGTGGAAGGATCACAGAAATCAGATATATATTGTTATTTAGCATTGTGGTTTTTTACATTGTGTTTTATTATGTGGTCCTTATTGATTTTCACTGTTACTGAATCTAATAATAAAATTGTAAAAATGAAATCAGATCTACTGTATGGAGGTTCACATTATGTGTACATGATGTAATAGTCATGTGGCCCCACTATATATGGTGTTTTCACATTTCTAATTGTGTGACAACCAGCCCATTCTCACAGACTGAATTTATTGTTTTAACATATGTAACTAATTTGTTTTTAATCTGTAAGAGGTTCTTATTACCCATGTTAACCGAAACAACTTGCTATGTTTTCACCTTGCTATGCATCCTCCTGCAACATATGTGGGAGAAATCATGTGGGAACAAGTGCTAGATCTCTCCACATGGCATTTCAAAAATGGAACAAAAGAATTTTCATGCTGAATCTATTTCTAACACAACCCCCCAAGGGCAGTAACTGAGCACTTTCATTCTTTCAGAAGAATGAATAATCACAATATATAGTAGACTTTCATAAGCTGAACTTCATAATATATAGTAGATTCAGTTCAAATAATTATTTTCCATCTCTTGTTTTAGACCAAGTAATAGCAATTTATCCATCATGGTCACTCCTTGACAGAGTAATTTGGCAAGGCAAGTCTTATCAAAGAAACACTGACAACCTAGCTTTGACTACACAGACAATATTAATTCTCATTTTATTTCTTGTGAATAACTTTAAATTTACTTCTTGGAATGACACTGTATGTTATCCTCTCTCTTCTCCCCATTTTCATTGCCAGTTCCATGATACAAACAAGTAGATTCTTATCACTTATGTTTGTGTATTTACTTACTAGGTCTATATGCTATTCCAGTCAACAAGTGACTCTGAGTAGTCACATACATCATTCAGCAATCAGGTTAAAAAAAGATACAAAATCATAACAACAATAACAACTTCAGTACTAATTAACCCAACAAAAAGGAAAAAAAGGCCAAAAAACCTAACTGACAAACATTCTCCTACAGGATGTAAATGTTGACTTAGTACAGGTTAGGTAGCATACATTTATACAGCAACTATTATTTCCAACACATTATTTTCTGAAAAAAACCAATTTAACCAACTATGTGAGTGGAGAGGGAGGACCTGAAGGGATATGGGAAATACGTGCTGCTCTTCCTTTCTCAGTAATGGAGGAATGGAGAAAACCAGACTTTTTAATTGATCCCTACATAGAATCCTGCTTGTGTAAGTGGTGCACCTGCACAGCAAAAGATGATCCTACTAATTAGAAATAAAGAAATAAAATGGGTATCTATGGCTTTGGGCTTCAAAAGCTCAGACTACCATCTGTGAGAGCAGATTGCTGCAGGATTTAGCTATTAATAGCTGCTGATACATACTTCTTATTTCCAAATGAAGGCCACGAGAGTGGAAAAGACAAGCAGATGGATAGAAATAACGTACTGAGTGACTTGCTGCCAATCCCCATCCCATCATAAAACAGGAAACTAAAAATACCATATATTAATCAAGCAGCACCAATCCGGAACAAATAATTCCCTCCAACTCCCAAACAGCTGCTTATACAGAAGGATCTGAAGATCTATTTGCACCTTCAATTCCCAAACATGTACCAAGGGGCCATGTGTACCTCCTGCTACCATTTGGGTGGAATCTTTGAATGTCGGTTACTTCTATTTGACAGGAAGGCATGCCAACTCTTGAACTGCACTGGCCTGCAGTATTTGAAAGCAACTATTAATCTTTCCATGGCCTAAAATAAACCTTTTTACTGTATCAGCAAATGTCATTAAACAAAGGAATTATATAGGCAAGGTGAAACTTTTTAAGTGGGGAAAAAATAGTGAAAACGTAAGCACTCCTAAGCTTGCACCATTTGCTATCTAGATAGCTATTCTTAAACTATTTCCATTAAATAATGAATCAGATGAGATGTTTTTGCATTAATTATAACTTTATTTTTGAAAAAGAATAGGTACCACCAACCAAACTAATATCTTAGGGTAACTGTACTCTTAATGAAATCTTTACATCAAGCTGCTGAGTAATCTGGTGAAACAGAATCTACATCAAAGAAGTCAGATTGCAAGAATATGCACCCTTGTAAGTAAGGTACTGAGAGATTCACCCCCACCCCCTGGGAACCAGAGAACATACTGGCCAAGCTTTCTCTGGAATGCACTTTAAGTCCCATGTTAAATGGGAAATCAACAAAACACCAACTGATCAGGTTAAGAACTTCAAGTACCTAGGCATCCACTCACAACCCTTCACCCACTGGAATAACCAGTGTCCCTCGCTCAACTTGAAATGCCCTATTTTGGCTAGAGCTTGGTTGCATTTCTCTTGGGGCCTGCCCAAGACTTCACCATCTCAGATTTTGGCTGAAACAATGTTTGGGGTGAGGCTCTGGATCACCTCACCCTACTGGATAGGTTTTTCTCATCCCTGAGGAGGCAAATTGATTCTGATCTGGCATATTGTGGCCTCTCATTCCAGGCAATATCATCACTTGGCCTAGATAAAGCCTTAATCAAACTTGTAAAGAGGATCTGGGATTTAGGTCTAGAAAATAACAGAGCCAAAATCATCCATACCTCTCATGGCACACTCCATGGATGATTCCTAGCTACTGCTATAACATCTTGCATTTTACACACAGGGTATTTTTACCCAGCACACTACTTATTATGGAGAATATAGGCAAATACTGTATACTAGTCTCCTGTAAAACAATCATATTATGTCTGCTCAGACACAGATGATGAGTCAGTAACTCATTGTTACATATGGTAAATGAATATGAAACAGTAAAATGTTCACTCTTTCAACACATATATTAAGACAGAATCACATCATCTTAGATTGTTCATAACATCAGCTGAAGAATCATGATTACGACATCGTAATATCCCATGGTCACCATTCGCGACCTTCTTTGCTGGCTTCTGACAAGCAAAGTCAATGTGGAAGCCGGCAGGAGGTCACAAATGGTGACCATGTGACATCCTCACTTAATGACCCACAATGATTCACTTAACAATGGCAACTGGGAGTGCCATAATTGCTGTTGCTAAGCAGCATAGTCACATGACATCACGCTTAAAAACTGTGTCATTTAACGATGGCAATTCCAGTCCCAATTGCCGTCATTAACCGAGGACTACCTGTATCCTCTTCTCTAAGGAAAGTACTACTTCCCATTTTAATTTCTTTAATATTTAAAGACAGTCACAGAATTTAATGAAAGCCAGCTCCATGCTGTATTAATTTTGATATTAACAGCTTTCAAATATATGTGATTTGGACAGACCTTTCACATTATCAAAGAAATCAAATTTTAGCAATCAAGTTTAGTTCTAGATAGTCATCATCTTGGCTTCTAGATAGCTATCAAGAAGGGAAATGATTATGGGCCAAACATATCTGCCTATATTCAATGGCAAAGCTGAGCCAGGGTATCTGAATTGTTTTTGAGCAAGTGCAAAGCAGGCTATGGGAGATTAACACTTTTAGAACCTATTCTATTAAACTTCTAGCCTTCAATGGATCAGACAGTTTTTGCTTACTTTAAATCACACATATATTTAATATATAAAAACCAAAGTGATTCCCTTCTTCTCTAGAACCCTGGGGAATACATGGGAAGTACTGGGGAGGCAGGGCTTTTACATTTTCCTTTAGTGGTAATAGGGATTGTGGAATGCAGGAAGATCTATCTGATGCCCCATCCCTTGATTACGCTCACAGCACTTGTGTGCAAAATTCCCTAAAAGGAGAAGGGGAAGAATAATTGGAAAGCCAGCATGATCAAAGGATAGAAGTCAGAACCTTCTTTTTGCCTAAGTGACGATTGATTGATTGATTATCTATTTAGAGGCCACCCAACCCCAGAAAGACTCTGGTCAGTTTACAGTTAAAAACAGAAAATAATAAAGAGAAAATATGAAGCATCTGGACAATCATATCCTATATACCAAAAAAACAACAACAACCCTACACTGACAGGGCTCCACAAACATCCTATCTTAAGGCCTTAATTATATTTGAGTACCCAGTTACCCTTCAGCAAAGGATCGTTACCTTGTCATGGTGCTGGAGCTTGAGCACCTCAATGATGCAAGAGCTAAACCGTAAAGGGCCACCCAAGACGGGAAGGTCATGACAGAGAGGTCAGACTAAATGCGATCACTGGGGAAGGTAATGGCAACCCACCCCAGTATTCTTGCCGTGAAAAATAAATGGATCAGTACAACCAGAGATATGTCGGTATACCATCAGAAGATGAGACCCCCAGGTCGGAAGATGGTCAAAATGCTATTGGGGAGGAACAGAGGATGAGTTCAACTAGCCCCAGACGTGATGACGCAGCTAGCTCAAAGCCGAAAGGACGGCTAGCGGCCGACGGTGCTGGTGGTGAATGGCGAATCCGATGTTCTAAGGATCAACAGACCATTGGAACCTGGAATGTAAGATCTATGAGCCAGGGCAAATTGGATGTGGTTATTGGTGAGATGTCAAGATTAAAGATAGACATTTTGGGCGTCAGTGAACTGAAATGGACTGGAATGGGCCACTTCACATCAACTGACCACCAGATCTACTACTGTGGACAAGAGGACCACAGAAGAAATGGAGTAGCCTTCATAATTAATAGTAAAGTGGCTAAAGCAGTGCTTGGATACAATCCAAAAAACGATAGAATGATCTCAACTCGAATTCAGGGCAAGCCATCTAACATCACAGTGATCCAAATATACGCCCCAACCACAGATGCTGAAGAAGCTGAAGTAGAGCAGCTCTATGAGGATCTGCAGCACCTACTGGATGACACGCCTAAAAGAGATGTTATTTTCATCACAGGAGACTGGAATGCTAAGGTGGGCAGTCAAATGACACCTCGAATTACAGGTAAGCATGGCTTGGGAGAACAAAACAAAGCAGGACATAGGCTGATAGAATTTTGCCAAGACAACTCAATGTGCATAACAAACACTCTCTTCCAACAACCTAAGAGACGGCTTTATACATGGACTTCCCCAGATGGACAACAATGAAATCAGACTGACTACATCCTTTGCAGCCAAAGGTGGCGGACATCTATACAGTCGGTAAAAACAAGACCTGGAGCTGACTGTAGTTTCGATCACGAACTTCTTCTTGCACAATTTAGGATCAGACTAAAGAGATTAGGGAAGACCCACAGATCAGCTAGATATGAGCTCACTAATATTCCTAAGGAATATTCAGTGGAGGTGAAGAATAGATTTAAGGGACTGGACTTAGTAGATAGGGTCCTGGAAGAACTATGGACAGAAGTTCGCAACATTGTTCAGGAGGCAGCAACAAAATACATCCCAAAGAAAGAGAAAACCAAGAAGGCAAAATGGCTGTCTGCTGAGACACTAGAAGTAGCCCAAGAAAGAAGGAAAGCAAAAGGCAACAGTGATAGGGGGAGATATGCCCAATTAAATGCAAAATTCCAGAGGTTAGCCAGAAGAGATACGGAATTATTTTTAAACAAGCAATGCATGGAAGTGGAAGAAGACAATAAAATAGAAAGGACAAGAGACCTCTTCCAGAAAATTAGAAACATTGGAGGTAAATTCCAGGCAAAAATGGGTATGATCAAAAACAAAGATGGCAAGGACCTAACAGAAGAAGAAGAGATCAAGAAAGGTGGCAAGAATATACGGAAGACCTGTATAGGAAGGATAACAATAATGGGGATAGCTTTGATGGTGTGGTCAGTGAGCTAGAGTCAGACATCCTGAAGAGTGAGGTTGAATGGGCCTCAAGAAGCATTGCTAATAACAAGGCAACAGGAGACGATGGCATCCCAGCTGAACTGTTCAAAATCTTGCAAGATGATACTGTCAAGGTAATGCATGCTATATGCCAGCAAATTTGGAAAACACAAGAATGGCCATCAGACTGGAAAAAATCAACTTATATCCCCATACCAAAAAAAGGGAAACACTAAAGAATGTTCAAACTATCGAACAGTGGCACTCATTTCACATGCCAGTAAGGTAATGCTCAAGATTCTGCAAGGTAGACTTCAGCAACTCATGGATCAAGAATTGCCAGATGCACAAGCCGGGTTTAGAAAAGGCAGAGGAACTAGGGACCAAATTGCCAATATCCGCTGGATAATGGAAAAAGCCAGGGAGTTTCAGAAAAACATCTATTTCTGTTTGATTGACTATTCTAAAGCCTTTGACTGTGTGGACCATAACAAATTGTGGCAAGTTCTTAGTGGTATGGGGATAGCAAGTCATCTTGTCTGCCTCCTGAAGAATCTGTATAACGACCAAGTAGCAACAGTAAGAACAGACCACGGAACAACGGACTGGTTTAAGATTGGGAAAGGAGTACGGCAGGGCTGTATACTCTCACCCTACCTATTCAACCTGTATGCAGAACACAGCACGCGACATGCTGGGCTTGAGGAATCCAAGGCTGGGATTAAAATCGCTGGAAGAAACATTAACAATCTCAGATATGCAGATGATACCACTTTGATGGCTGAAAGCAAAGAGGAACTGAGGAGCCTTATGATGAAGGTGAAAGAAGAAAGTGCAAAAGCTGGCTTGCAGCTAAACCTCAAAAAAACCAAGATTATGGCAACCAGCTTGATTGATAACTGGCAAATAGAGGGAGAAAATGTAGAGGCAGTGAAAGACTTTGTATTTCTAGGTGCGAAGATTACTGCAGATGCTGACTGCAGTCAGGAAATCAGAAGACGCTTAATCCTTGGGAGAAGAGCAATGACAAATCTCGATAAAATAGTTAAGAGCAGAGACATCACACTGACAGGAAAGGTCTGCATAGTTAAAGCAATGGTGTTCCCCGTAGTAACATATGGCTGCGAGAGCTGGACCATAAGGAAGGCTGAGAGAAGGAAGATCGATGCTTTGGAACTGTGGTGTTGGAGGAAAATTCTGAGAGTGCCTTGGACTGCAAGAAGATCAAACCAGTCCATCCTCCAGGAAATAAAGCCAGACTGCTCACTTGAGGGAACGATATTAAAGGCAAAACTGAAATACTTTGGCCACATAATGAGAAGACAGGACACCCTGGAGAAGATGCTGATGCTAGGGAAAGTGGAGGGCAGAAGGCAGAGGGGCCGACCAAGGGCAAGGTGGATGGATGATATTCTAGAGGTGACGGACTCGTCCCTGGGGGAGCTGGGGGTGTTGACGCCCGACAGGAAGCTCTGGCGTGAGCTGGTCCATGAAGTCACAAAGAGTCGGAAGCGACTAAACGAATAAACAACAACAACAACCCAGTTACCAAATTATTAAGTTTAGTAGAATCATACGAAGGAAGTTTCACACTAGCTAATGTAGTGTTCCTGTCTGCCCAAATAAAACAATAAAGGAAGTTGAGGCAACAAATGCTTGAGTCATTAAAAAAGCCTGATGCATTTTGATGACTGGCTGTTTTGCCCATTTGGGAAATCAGTATGGAAAATGTTCTACATTAGAAGAATATATATACCATTCTCTGTTTTTACTATTCCAGCTAAGGGTCTAATTCTGCTGTCATTTGGTGGAATGAATTCCCACTGGCAGTCAACAAAGAAACAAAGCTCATAAAGGGCCAGTTTTATACTGCACAAGACGACCAGTTTTTAATAATAATAATAATGCAGCTACTTTCTCTTTCTCCGATATAACTGTATAAATATGCTAACGGGCACTTTTACTGCAACAATCATTTTAGACAAAACAGCAGTTGGCTAAACTTGCAGAAAATAAATCCTGCCAGAGACTCATCATGAAGCACTGGACACAAAGGGGCAGGGTAGTGTGGGGTGCTAAGATACAGCAGGGATACGCACATAGGTCCAGAAAAAAAAGGGAGTCAAGACTAAATGACATACTGCATGATTTTAAAAATTACGTTTATGATTTTTTTTCATGAAGATACTGATCAGAAAGTTACTTTGGAGGGTTTTCCAGGTAAAGGAACTGTAACAATATAGGAAAACCTCTGCCAAAGATTGAATAGATTCTGACAGAATAGAGGCAGATAGTTAGCCCCACCTCGATTACATGGTAATTACACTTGGGAAGATAAATTTAACCCTACATAATAATTATCACCTCGTTCCAATCATATACACTGCATGACAATCAGGCTTAAACACTTCTAAAAATGCAACATGCATATATGTGTGTGTGTGTGAGAGAGAGAGAGAGAGAGAGAGAGAGAATGTGTATGTGTGTGTGTATGTGACAGAGACGGAGATAGAGAGAATATACCTCTATGTGTATGCATGGGAGAAAAAGGGTATGAATTTATGTGCATAAAAGTGGGCAGGTGCTATGTATAGACAAATTGAGAATGGCCACACACTCTGTGCTTTGACTTTCACTTATTTTTGTGGCACAAAATAAGTTAGGTCTTGTGCCAAAATTGGTTCCCTACCACCCCCACTTTAATCAGATTTCAAAGAATGACTCTGAGGACAATTCTCTAATCAGCACTAATTCTTCCTCTGAATCCACAGCCTCACATTCTGAGGCTCAGATACTGAACAGATTAACACAAGCAGCTTCTCCTGCTCCCTTCTTCCCTGGAATAGAAAGGAAGTAAAAGAAAATACCAGGTGCAGTCTTTCCAGTTCCTAGTAGGGTTCTAATGGTTTGGGTATGCTAAATTAGCAATCTAGGTATATACCAGTAGCAAACACATGGCTGCTTATTATAGAAGTGTTTAGACTTTAAGATAGATTTCTTGGCATTCAAGAAGGATTGCAAGATCAAAACTTGGTCTCTGGGTTAATCCAGAAATGGGAAACTAGATGCTCATGTAAAACAATGTGTACTCACTCCCTTGTTATGGGTCAAGTTCCCTGCCCCTCCTGAATTTACTTTGGGAGGAATTCTTATAATAAATGGGAAGCTGCTGTGCTGCAAACCAAAGCGTTGGCCTCCATTATTTTTATTTCCAAAAACAACTATAAACTCCACATAGGTTTCAACACAGTGATGGGTAGCTGAAAGAACAACATATAAAACTGAGCTTCAGTAATTGTACAGAATGAAGAGGCAATAATGGCATTGTGTCTGAAAAAACCAGGTTGTTTGTCTACCTTTCACCCCCAATGACACCTAATATAACTACAGTAACCAGCTGCTTCCAGTTTGCCATGCAAGAAGGCTTCCTGGAAGAGAAGGAACACTAATGTGCCTTAACCATATTTCCATCCAAGGCAGAGCTTCCCAGGATATTGACCACTACCAGCAGAATTCCTAAAATAAACACACTGGACCTAGTATCTTCCAACACTCTTGGTAAAAGCCAAGCAGTTGAACATTCAATGTTATACATGCTTATTCAGGATTTAATCCCACCAAATTCAGCTGGCCTTACTCTTACTGTAGATCTAGGTCTACATCCATTTACTTTTTTTTAGATAGTCAGAAAAACAATCCATGCTGCAAACCAATGTATTTCGCTATTTATTCTTATTTATCACAGAAAGTATTTAAATATGACTGTTTCCTTGATTCTAAGGAGATGGTCAAAATCAATCAGGACTACTCTTTGGATTTTAGCTGCTGCCAAATCAGGAAGTCTCTTGGTATGTGCATTATTTACATTTTCCAGCTGAGAGGGCTCCTTCCAAACTGCTCTTCAGGACCAAAGATAATCATAAGCAGACATCTGGCATACCGTTTCTTTGCTAGCCAAAAATTTCCAGTAGGGAACAGGTCATAAAAAGGCAATGCTCTGTAATTAAGGTTCTGCCAGTCAACTGCATACTCCAGTACATCAGGTTTACAGATGAGTCCAGTCAACCTTGCACTAGATCAAAACTCCAGTGTAGATGCAAGGTTTACAATGTAAAATTTACTCCACTTGGAAAACAAAAGAAAATTCTAGTTTATGCTTTATTTTAAGGGGGATTTTAGCAGAAGTATAACTATACAGGAAGATAGTTCAGTATAGATGATTTCAATCTCCTAAGTGTTGGTTCACTGATATAACAAGTCAGCTCTCCTCATTACTAGTACTGAGCACAGTATCTCGTATCTTACTTACATCCTATTTGGATTACTGCAAAATTTCTACTTTCTAAAGACCAGATTTAGACTTCTGCAACACCGCTGTTGACTGGCTCCTTTGGGGAGCCAGTAACATCTAGACATCAACAACTTACAAAAGCTTGGCATCTGATTACTTGAAAAGTCACTTTTTGTTGCATGAGACCCCCTAGGTTTTGATATCTTCTCCAGATCCTTCCTCTTGAGCCTGCGAGTACTTGAATACATTTGGTGACACTCAAAAGAGGCCATCCACAGGCTATGGAACTATCTATCAAGATTTCCTGACTAGTCCTCCTACTTTTTCAATAAGCTTACTGTTAGATCCTTTTACATTTACTTGAGCATTACTTATGGAAACGTAGGATTTAAATTTAATACATTTAAATGAGTGATTTTACTATGATTTCTGGAAACGTGGTTGATCTACAACCTCCTCCTTCTTCTATTGTTGTTATAATTTTAGCAAAATTAATTGTAGGGTAACCAAGGATTCAAATATAATTCCTCTTTATCACACAGGTAAAGGAAACATTTCTGGCTCCTACTTTCTGCTGTACTGACTTTCCAATTAATGTGCCCTTTAGCTTTTTATGTAACTATGCTCCAAAGATATGTACTATCAAGGGATGAAGCATAAACTACATCCTTTTACATTCCACACAGAAAGACTCTCTTCTACAATCCTTATCAGCAATGAAGGGAAATGGAAAATCCGTTTGATGTACTTTCCATAAATTCTCCAGGGTTCTGGAGAAGAAGAAAGCAATTATTTTGCTTCTAGAGACTGTCGGTCAGCTTCCACAGTGGAAAAGAAGGCCATGCTCTGTTGGGGCACAGCATCATGCCTCCTCTGGCAGGTATAGGCAGTGAAACTGATGAACAATTTTGCAACTTAATAAGCATGAGTTTAATCAGAGCTGTTTCAATCTATATAAAATGATGTACAAGCAGCCTCCGTGTTCCTAAAATTACTAAAATAGTTCCCTAACATACTAAATAATTTTTTTTCTTCTAGCAAATGAGCCATTGATAGTAATTTTGTCAACATCTACTTTAGTACTGATGTATCTGATCTGTGCATATGAAAATCCCCTTTGGGCTTTTTTTTACTGAAATAACCCTCAGGACTCTTTAAAGTTGTCAGCATGGAACTGAACTGAAATAACCATGTGTAGATGTAAAGATGTAAAATTATTCCTTCCACAGCTCCAGCCTAACAATCAGTTTATATCCTGAAAGGAGTATAAACCCTCCCCTCATATTTTGTACCTAACCATGTGTGTGATGCAAGATGTTGCTACTTTCAGTACAGTAGATTTATATTTTTCCTGAGCTGTCCAAACACATATAAATTCATGCACTTCCAATATTTGAAACTGTTATTCCAGTGACAAACTAGACATCAGGGAGATAACTGTATTTATCTCCATTAACATTTTATTGTTATTCAGAGACTACAGACAGAAACCGAACCAAGCGTAGGAAAGTTGCAGTAATTTGTTCAGAGAGTCAGGAGGCTTAGTTAATAGCTATGTTTTATGACTGCATTGAGGCTAGCCCAAGCACTATAAAACAAAGATCAAATTGAGAAGTTTGCAATCATTAAAGGTGAAACCACCCTATAGATGGTCTTCCATTAGAACCATTAACTTTGAACCAAAATGACTCTTTTCTGAAGTAGGGCCCATGGCTTGTTATCTAAATACTGTAGTCACTTAGTCATACAAGGAGAGCAAAATCATTAAAATGCCAATTATGCCAATTAATGCTCTGGAATGGAGGACAAAACTAAAGAACAGATTTCAAAAGTGGCAGAATCTTGGCTGGCTTACTGCAAGAACAGCTTGAGGGCTTGCAGAAATGATATACAGGTACCCAAAAGCTATTAGGCAGTATTTGTAGAGTTGACTTCATAATGCCACTCGGCTTTAAACACCACATGGGCCACTAATGTCTCTGGCACAATAGTATTCCTGCTTGTCCCCCCCCCCCAATAATATATTAAGGGGATTTTATAACCTTGAGCCATGGGTAAGAGTGAGTTGTCAAAATGCCAGTAGATAAATATATACGAGCTTAGGGACGGAGGGCAGCATCTGGACTTAACAAAAATAAAGGTCAGATATCCCATGGCCGTACCTAAATGAAGGAAGGACAATATGAAAGTTTAGCTTCAGGGACCACAAACCTGCCATTAAATTGGATTTATAAGCTGAGTTTCCATAATATATTAAGTCCTAATGAGGCTTGTTCGGTTTGGTTTTGACTTAGGGTGGTATCAGCCACTGTAGTTCATAACTAATTCTTTGCTGGATGAACACAATCACTTTGATGTGCTCAATAAACCCCAGTTAAGCAAATAACTGCTTAGCTACTCAGGGCTTAACATGTTATGTGACTCCAGTCACAGTATATTCTTAGTCCCTGCAAATGAAAACTGAATTCCAAATTATATCTTTTAGACCCATAGCTAATAATTTGCTATGAATCTTTGAAACATCAAACATTCTTATACATAAGGCAATCCAGCTCAAGAACTCAGTCAAGTTACATGTTTTTTTAATTATTATTTTACTTACCAAATTTATACCTTACCTCTTGGTCAAATAATAGTGCTTAAGACAGCTAACAATAAAAAGAATGGAATGCACTACAAAACAAAGTAACAATTCAATTAAAAGTATACTTAATATACCTCTCACAGCTTATTAGCAAAACAAATCAGACAACACATTAATAAAAGAGAACATAACCCAAGTAATTAATATCCTACACAAGAGCCAACCCTGTTTATATACCTGCCTCAATTTTTTTTAAAAAATGCCTACCTCTAGAATGATAATTACCAAGTCATCTTGTATGCCTCCTAACGAATCTGTATAAAGACCAAGTAGCAACAGTAAGAACAGACCACGGAACAACAGACTGGTTTAAGATTGGGAAAGGAATGCGGCAGGGCTGTATACTCTCACCCTACCTATTCAACTTGTATGCAGAACACATCATGCGACATGCTGGGCTTGAGGAATCCAAGGCTGGAGTTAAAATCGCTGGAAGAAACATTAACAATCTCAGATATGCAGATGATACCACTTTGATGGCTGAAAGCGAAGAGGAACTGAGGAGCCTCATGACAAAGGTGAAAGAAGGAAGTGCAAAAGCTGGCCTGCAGCTAAACCTCAAAAAAACCAAGATTATGGCAACCAGCTTGATTGATAACTGGCAAATAGAGGGAGAAAACGTAGAGGCAGTGAAAGACTTTGTATTTCTGGGTGCGAAGATTACTGCAGATGCTGACTGCAGTCAGGAAATCAGAAGACGCTTAATCCTTGGGAGAAGAATAATGACAAATCTCAATAAAATAGTTAAGAGCAGAGACATCACACTGACAACAAAGGTCCACATAGTTAAAGCAATGGTGTTCCCCGTAGTAACATATGGCTGCGAGAGCTGGACCATAAGGAAGGCTGAGAGAAGGAAGAGAGATGCTTTGGAACTGTGGTGTTGGAGGAAAATTCTGAGAGTGCCTTGGACTGCAAGAAGATCAAACCAGTCCATCCTCCAGAAAATAAAGCCAGACTGCTCACTTGAGGGAACGATCTTAAAGGCAAAACTGAAATACTTTGGCCACATAATGAGAAGACAGGACACCCTGGAGAAGGTGCTGATGCTAGGGAGAGTGGAGGGCAAAAGGAAGAGGGGCCGACCAAGGGCAAGATGGATGGATGATATTCTAGAGGTGATGGACTCGTCCCTGGGGGAGCTGGGGGTATTGACGACCAACAGGAAGCTCTGGCGTGGGCTGGTCCATGAAGTCACGAAGAGTTGGAAGCGACTATATGAATAAACAACAAAAGAATGATAATAGAAAGGAAGTTTACCTGGCCTCTTTTCATGGAATCTTACAGTTGCAAGATACTTTAGAAGTCATCTTGTCCAACTCTCAGTGCTGGATCAACTAGAACATCTTCGACAGATGACCATCTGGTCTGTTTAAAGGCCTCCACCAAGGAGAACTCACAGTTTCTTGTGATAGCCTTTTCCACTGGCCAACAGTTCATAGTCAGGAAGTTCTTACTGATGCATAGCTTCTGGCTGATGTCTTTCTGGCTTATGTACAGTAAATTAACTGTTTATTTAAATTAGCTAAGCTGCCTCCTATTGTCTCCTTGTCTATCCTAAGCTACATTTCCCCTATTCCCCCAGTGGCATAAAAAGATGAGATAAGGCTCGATTTTCCTTTGGAGAGAAGACAGATGCAAAACAAGAGTTAAGTCTTTTCACCATCACTTATTACTGATGCCCCACTTTCTCTTCACAATGGACCAATACCTTCTTTGCCGCCTTATTATTTCTAACTTACCAAAGAATCCTCTTTTTGTTGTGGCTTGTGTTGTTTTGGGTATCTCTCACAAACCTCTGCTCATTCTGAGCAGTTAGCTTTTCTGACAGAGTTCCTACAATTTCTGGGGATTAGTTTGTATTCTTCGGTTATGTTCTCCCCCTTCCATATCCTGGTATATGTTGTTTTCTCTTCAGCATTTTAGAGATACAGGATGTATCTACACTGGCCTCTTGAGATTTCTCCCCATTTTTCCTTCTTATGGGAGCTGTTTGCAATTGCTCCTTCAATATTTCGTTTCACAGAATTTCCAATCCTTCTTGGATACTTTTCTCCTTCAGCATTTGAACCCATTGAATCTGACCTACCTTCTTTTCAAGTTCATCAAAAACTGCTCTTCTAAATCCAGGTGTTCAAACTATGAGAGCCCAGCCACCGAGAATGCATGCCCTCTTTCATGTTCCCTGGTCTGACTTTCAATCTACCCTATTCTAAATAAAGCTCCAATTTGTTTTCCCTCAAGCACACTGTGATACTGATTTAGAATTTGAACAGCTTCCCTGGATTTCCAAAGAAAAGAAAGGTAATTGAGAGTCATCAGTGTACTTGTAATACCAACCTCACCAATTTCATATAAGATAAGTTAAATATCCTTATGACCACATCAAACCCCAAGAAAACGTCACAGGGCAATAGTGTCTTCCTCTTCTACCAAAGCAAGCAACCCGGTCTGTTTCTCTTTCTCTCCTTGCAGGAAAGCATTGGTTCCATCAGTCAGTGGCCCTTTTATGGACCAGCTTCCCCAAAAAAGCCAGTGAAATCTGTCAACAGCTCTTGCTACTCACTTTGGCTGAGGAACCTGATCCTGCGAAAAAGCAGCACCTGCTGGTGTCAGGAATTTCTCTAGAACTTCCATCCCAAGGTAGAAAGAAAAGATCACCAATTGTTTGTCTTCTCTAGCAGGGGAATAATATAGTATACTTAATGCATAGGATGCACATCCATTTTCTGATTTTCCTTAAATAATTACAGGCATGGCATGAAATATTACTAAAGAAAGTTCCCATCAACCCAGTTGGAATCTTTTAAATTAAACATTCCTAGCCACAAGAAGAATGATTTAGAGAGGCATAGTTGAGGAGGAAAGAATAAATCTTACTTCCTCCTCTTCCTTCCTCAAATTGCCACTGGCCTTGTAATTGTGTAAAGAGACGGGAAGGCAAAGCTGCACACTTTGAGGATAATGTTGGCTTGGGCATGAATCTCTTTGCTCTTACTGACAACGGACATATTTTGTGAACTAATCTAGAATAAACTCCTTGAAATTAATAGAAATGACCCCTCCCTCATGGTTCAGAAAAGAACTAAGAAGGGACAAATAAGCAGGAATGAATGGGATGGAATAAAAGTGCTGTCACTGAGATGAAAATCATGCTGGCAACTCAACTCCATCTTTTTGTGTTCAGGTCCTGCTGATATATTGCCAAGACCTTGTCCACAAAAGCATGGGCTTGAAAGCCAGCTGGCAGAAGACAAATTTCCTTGCAATCCAAATTCCACAGAGATATTTCACAACTGTTTGTCAGAGGAATGTTAACACTCCCCCTGCTTCTTCTTCCTTGATTGTGTCTATTGCCTTTCCCCCCTATTTTCTTGCACAACACGATGTGGGTGTTCTCCATCTAATCTGTTATATATTGTCATAGCTATACAATGTAGGTGCTACTTCTGATATAAAGTAATGGAATGGGAATGTTATCACTTGAGCCATCTTGCCCCAGTAGTTTGAACACATTTCAATCTGTGGACTGCTGCATTATTTGTATATACGCTTATGAAACCTCTGTAATCTCCCCCACCCCTATTTAGTTTTATGCAGAAGTTGACCAACGCTCTAGGATTCTGAGCTCAGAAAACCTTCAGGCTGTTGCTATAGCAACAAACTAGTACTACAGGTTGCTATCCATTGAAAGATGTTTGAGACAAATTACTTACACATACAAAGCCCAGCAATCAAGCCAGCCAGCCAGCCAATCGAAGCCAATAACATCAGTATTTCTAATAAATTGGGACTTGACGCTCAAATTAAAATGGGGGTTAGGAGGAGAGAATCATAGCAACACTAAGGCTTTTTTTTCATATGTAGCCTACAAAGATACTTCCCTTCTAGAGTAGAACAACCAGACTATGTTAACCATTTCACTCGTCCCTCACCTTCTATTTATATAATTGTTGTGAAGGAATTTTTGTCAATTTTGTCCTAGTACAGCGTAAAGGCAGGTGAACAGGATTTGTGGCACATCTGTGCTGACTTCTCCCTGTCCTTCTGACATGCAATGAGGGGGGAACAAACCTTCTATACCAGGGGAATACCTCCTGATTCCAAGTGTTTCCTGTCTAAAACCAGATCACAATGGAAGGACAATCCCCCAACCAATAATACAAGTTCAACGGAGAAAACTAAATGAATGGTATCTGTATTAGAGAAGGCCTGGTTAACTATATATACTTCAGTGAAGTTTGCACAATTCTGTTCAATGGCAACACACAAAATAACTTACCCTTTTCATGTAGAAGGTGATAAGGGGGCCTCATAAGCCTATTTTTGGAAGATTTCTGCACTGTTCAGGTGCCACAGTAGTTCAGGACCCTCCAGGTGTTGCTGAATATTATTCAGCAGCCACAATTTGCACAGAGGTGGGGTGTTCCGCAACAGTTAGAGGACCCAAAACTCCTAATTCCTAAGCCAGTTCCTGTTCTGTTTGCCACTAACACCAGTTTCAAGTACAGGTAGAGTCACATTAGAGCAGTTCAGACCATATTAAACTGCAGCAGGGTATAGATAATCTTTCTGCAGCCTGGTGCCCTTCAGATGTATTGGAACTACAATTACATTCTAGCTAAGAACTGTTGTTATTCCTCTTGGCTTGCCCACTGGCATAACTCATAATTCTTTTAAGCCATGAGACTGGATTCTGGATTATAACAGATAATCCATTCTGATTATAATAATCAGAATTATTCTGACTATAATAATCTCTGTTTATGACTGAAGTTACTAACAGTTACACAAACACAGGGTTTTATTGTATATAATCACACCTAGCCATCCCTATCAGAATCCCACTCTTCTGATGGCTGAAGTCCCCTCTACCTGTATTTTATTTCATATACTTCCAAGCTTTCTTGGTTGGCTTCCAAGAAAAGCTTGTCTCTTTTCTATGAGCTTTCGCTAAATGCTTTGTGGAAATATAGTAATTGGTGTAGCGACAAAACACTGACAATGAAAATAGCAAATAAAAGAATAAAACAAAATATGGAACCATACAGGACCAGTAAAGGTAAAGGTAAAGGTTTCCCTTGACGTAAAGTCCAGTCGTGTCCGACTCTAGGGGGCGGTGCTCATCTCCGTTTCTAAGCCTTGGAGCCGGCGTTGTCCGTAAGGACCCGTCCGTGGTCATGTGGCCAGCATGACGACACGGAACGCCGTTACCTTCCCGCCGAAGTGGTACCTATTGATCTACTCACATTTGCATGTTTTCGAACTGCTAGGTGAGCAGGAGCTGGGACGAGCAACGGGAGCTCACCCCGCCGCGCGGTTTCGAACTGCCGACCTTCCAATCGGCAGCTCAGCGGTTTAACCCGCAGCGCCACCGCATCCCTCTATACAGGACCAATTCTTAGGAATATACAGTATATATATATACGTGTGTGTGTGTGTGTACATTTTTAATATGTTCAATATTTGTCTCCAAAGCATAATTCTAGAATAACCAGAAAATGAAGATCAAATCTTCATGTAACTTAAACTAACTTAAGTTTCTTGTGCTACTTCCACTTTTTAAAATGCCATTTCTTTTTTCCAATTCTATTCTACTTTTCCCCCACAAAATGCCATCGATCCAACAAAAGACGTAATTTAGTTCTCAGAATTTTCCAATAGTAAATCTAGTAGTTAATCATGAAAATTGATTTCTTATGTTGCTTTATTCTATAGATTTGGGGCGAAATGGACAATAAAGCCACACCTAGAGATAACCAATTTTTCCTATTTCCTCAATATGTAGTTGAAAACATTCAACTACATCAATATTTAAATTGACGTTGCAGCCAAACACAATAATATGTACTAATCTGATCTGTGTAAGATCTTGTATATTATCTTGAAAGACTTTGATTATATAATGTAATTTTATGTTTATATTGTTCAGTACTATATATGAATTACTTTTATAGCTGATTCTTGATAATCTACAAAAAAGGATAGGAAGGGAATTTCATATCATATATCATATAAACTTTATATGATTTGCTGAAGGATTCTCTTCCCATAAAGTTCTTCAAGAGAGCCTGCAGTGTTCGGTATCAGAGATTTATATAATACTGAATAGATTCTTTGATTTGACATTATGTGGATATGCCTCATTTTTCAAATAGGGTTAATGTCTGGTACAATCTCATAACCTTAAAGAAAGCATTGAAAACCAGCTTGCAACTTACAACCAATTCTTCTGCAAGAAATATTCAGCAGAGGTAGTTTTCTCTAAATGTCTGTGGCTTGTTATACAGGAGAGTATAGGAGAGTATTTTGAGGAAACAAACTTGGGGATGTTTGGAAAGCAGAACTCTCATTGCAAAAATTGTGATGAGCAAATTAATATCCAATCAGAGAAAATATTATGTAGTTTATTTATACTATCAATAAAAATTTAATGGAACGTAATGAAATAACACTTCAGTATATTTGCGTAACTGCCTATTAAGCTTGGCCACCTATCTTAAACTCTAAGTTTAGCAGAGAAGGACTTCTGGACGGCATAGGTTTTGACCTGTAATAAATCCAAGCATCAAAAGCTAAATAAATGCAATTTCCACCAACATAATTCATCAAACACTGGATGCAAACTCCAGCAGTAACAGTATCTACAATTCCTAAGCTGGCTGTCTATAGACCATAATAATATAAAGGGGAACAATGTTTAAAAGGGGGGGCACAGTTAAATCTCCCAACTTTTTGAAAGGCTGCAGGGGGACATGTGGTGATCCTGGGATGTCACCAAAAAGGATGGGACCAAAACAGTGTCTTTTTAAGAGTTTTAAGAGAAGATGGGAGCAGAAGGCCTTCCAGAGGCAGTCCACTCCCTATTCCCATTAAAATTACTCCAAACCTCAGAAAACAGATTAGAATCACTCCTAAAGTGGCCATTTTGCCACTATGATTGGCAGTGTGATCTCAGGATGCTGGGTGGCTCTGTGTCCAAGATGGTTCTGAACTTGGGCAAACCACTATGGATTCCTTCAATATAGGTTAAAAAAAAGTTAAGAAGTATCAGCCAGCCAGTCTGTAGCATTTCAGCCTCTATAAAGATGGTTAGAATACTGGCCCAAAAGACTGCTCTCTAGGAAGCTAGGATGATTCTCACTTTGCTGGCTCCTCTAAAGCCACAGCACCATGCAAGCAATTTGTTATGCAAAGATAAGCACTGACAGCTAGAAGCCATACTTGACTATATTCTGCCTTCTGACATTTGATCACTAATTTTCAAGTGTATCCCTGAAGCTGTAAGAACTATACTCTTTTGGTGGGATTCTGGTCTTCTGCTGAATGAACTGCTTTTCTGGAAGGAGCAAAGAGAGGCAGTCCTCTTTCCAGCCATACCTTCTCCAAATAGGTTTAAGGGTCTCCCCATCCTCCAGAGGACATTTTGAAGTGGACGCAAGGGTCTAATGGCGATGGGAAAAGACAGGAACCAACCATTTCCACTTTCATTGACTGAACTGGAGCCCTAGATTTAATGTCCTCTCAAAAGGAACTGAAATTCCCAAGGTATTGAATTTTTAACAAAATCCTGAATACTTATGTAGTGGAACTGCAGAATACATATAACTGGGCTTATGTGGGATATACAAGTAGAAGAAATAAGATGCACTTCTCTTATGTGAGAATGAAGACGCCACAACGTTCACAGTAATAATCTTTAGGCAGAACATATTTTACATTTCAGTCTAATTACTGTAAGCTGCCTTCATGGATTGTATATGCAGGGTGTACATCTAATAATAAAGTAAGTAAAGAAGATTGATTACAATGGAAATAATTTAATATAATTATTTGGAAACTGCAAATCATATGATTCTGTCCCTAGATTCAAACATATGAAGATGTTAAAGCAGAGACTTTTTTTCTTTAGATAAAAAAGTTGCAATCATAGCCAGAGAAACAGAAAGCCCTTGAACTACAATTACAGATCACCCTGGAGGAAGCAGATTATCAGGCTACTTTTCACCTAAGATTCAGGCCTGAACATGTGACAGAAACAGCTCTGGTGACACCCTGTGTGTTTAGATGGGGTGGGGGGAGTACACCCCTCCTGCTCCTACAGTATTAGGTCACTTGGATTATTCAATACCTTTGACCATGGTATCCTTCTGGAATGCCTGCAATAGTTGGGAATTAGTGGCATTGTTTTGTAGTCATTCTGCGCCTTCCTGAGTGGGTGGTACCAGCTGGTGCAAATGGGGAAAAGAGGTTGTCCCAGCATCTGCTCATTTGTTGGGTTCTATAGGGTTAATCTCAACTACTGGGGGATGCCGTTCCTTAGTTCAGGGCATGTATTTATCAGTACATTGATGATCCCAAATTATACATCATCACCCTTAGTTGAACTGTGGAGGCAATGGAAGTCCTGATCTGGTTTCTGGAGGCCATTAGGGACAGGATGGGAAGACACAAGTTGAGATCAAATCCCTGCAAGATGAAGATGCTCTTTGTTCAAAAACACCTGGCACTTTTCCTGCTTTAGTGATACTCCTAGATAGGGAGGCATTCTTCCAAAAGAGCAGATCTATGACTTGAGACTCATGGTTGCTGCTGGATAGGCAAATGGAGGCTGTGGCTACCAAGGCCTTTGCCCAGCTTTGGTGTATACAATTGTTGCGGCCCTTCCTGGAGCATGATGCCCTAGGAACAATCACCCACACCCTCATCACATCTCAGATCAACTATGGCATTGGTGTGCCCTCTGTGGCAGCCTACTGGTGGGTAGGAACAGCAACTGCCATATAACACTATTTTGCAGGCACTACATTGGCTTCCAATAGGTTTTTAAGTACAAGTTGCTGATTTTAACCTACAAAGCCCTTTTGGCTTGGCAACCTAGTTATCTGCAGATCACCTGCTTCAGGTAGAACTGACTCCTCCAGTTATTTAGGCCTGAAGGAGGCTGTTGAGACTTCTATCCCCAAGAGTGGTCAGAGTAAGTCTTTCTCTGAATATGCCCCTACTTTGTAGAACCTCTGGAAACCCAATGGCTCCTTTCTTTAGTTTTTCAGAGGGCAATAATAAATACATACATACATACATACAATTTACAACATAGCAAAATCCAATCCCTTTGATCAGGCTCATCTTTAAAACATAATCTTGTCATGTCACAAAAAAGCATTAATTTGCTCTCAGCAGAGCCATCTAGAATGCCTCCCAACAGTAAGAGATGTAAAAGTGACTGAAAGAAAAGTGTTTGGAGATTTGTTTGGGCAACTCACAGTACATCACACTTCCAATGGTCTCAGCTATGCCTATCTTATCTGGGCTGTGCATCAGTTATCCAACCAACATTGGCTCTTTAATGCCAAAGATTATTTTATTTTCTTGCCAGAATCAAATACTATATTTGAAACTGACAATTTCAATAGTTGAGAGAAAGACTGTGCTTCTGATAGACAGAGGATACTTTGAGCCATTATCAGTGTGAAGCAAGTTTTAAAGTTCCCTCCAGGCAACTAATAGTAGAGGGCGTTGCAGAAAATGAGATGTTATAAAATTAGAAGTCTTGGAACAGTGCAGACACTGATGAGAAAATGAGGGTCTAAGAAGAAAATGGTAGGATTAAATGTAAATAAGTAAACAAACAAAACCTTTGTAGTAAAACAACAGCAAAACTTTGCAAGAGCATTTTAAAATGCATTTGAATTGTTCTTCAACTTGAAGGAAGAGTTTATTAATAAGCTCAAACCAAAATAATTATTTCACTAAAGCTAGCTACGACATACTTAAGAATCCCTTAGCAGTATATGTCTTGATTTTCCTTAAAATTTCAAAAGAAATTCATTAATAGAAAGGTATCTGGGTATCTGTTATTTTAATCAGCTATCAGTAAGATGTTTTTACAGTTTGCTTTAGATAGTGTGTAGTTTTATGTCATACCAAACCATAAACAATTGCTTAAAAACCACAATGGCTGAGTTCATACAAGCCAAGGTCAAACAAATTTAGCCACTATCTTTCACTTGATATGACTAACAACTGTTGTCCCTCTACCAATTATTATTTATTTCAACACCAATTGTATCAAACTTTGCCCAAAATATACTTTCTCTGTGTCAATTTATTGGACAAGTTGGAGCTTTTTTTAACTGATTTCTTTGTTCTGCTATTTGCTACCCTTACTCCTTTGGGTTTGGGGCAGGCTAGAAACAAATGAATGAATGAATGAATGAATGAATGAATGAATGAATGAATGAATGAATGACGCACATACATACATATTAAGTTCTTTTATGAAAGCACACAAGCACATGCCTGAGTTTGTATTGGTTCAACTAGCTAACTTAGAAGTAGGCATACCATATATGGCTTGCAAAAAATCTAGATAATTGCTACATGGTAGCAACAGGATTCATGTTTTCTGCCATATACTGGTCACCTAGATACTGCAACCTAGAGAGGGTGCCACAGGCCCAATTCCTCTGATAAGCAACAGTGCAAATATTAAATTGAATAATCCTACCATTGTAAGTGCACATATATGAAATAGAATCATGGAACTCAATCCCCAATGGAGCAAGGGGCAATTTTCAGTGTACAACTATCCCCATAAGCTGCCTTCAATATCCATTTTTCTATTACGAAAATGCTTTGAAAAGGCTACTGTTCACAGATGGGTTCCCAACACTCCACACGGCTTGTGCCATGCAACCTAACAGTACCTGCAGGTATTTTTACCTGAATCATTTCCCAGTATTATTTTGGTGGCAGAAACAATTATACAACATACTCCTCTTTACCTTAAGAAGCAAATCGTGGGGTTTTGTTTTTGTTTTTTTAAAACAATGAACAGGAGAATACCCACAATAAGTACACTTCCATATTTAGATTATCAGGTCTGAACCCTCAGTTTAGTTACTTTAGCAGAGACTGGCTTCCTGTAGGAGAGCCACTTTCCATAACTTTCAGTCTACTCTTTACAGGGCTCGAGAAAGCTCAGCTATACACATAGGACTGCTTCTATGGTATCTTTCCTCCTCAATTGACTACTAATTTTCAAGGGACTTAACATGCTACCTGTTCTGCAGGTCCTTGCCAGAATGATTATCCTGGACGGCTGCTTGAGCGTTAGAATATAAGACAAAGGGTTTATTGTTTCTGATATGATTTGCTGGCATTCAATCACAGATTAGAAATATCTTCCGAGAGAGTACAAAACTTGCAGGTGATTGCAAAATATTCCAGGGCTATACTCAAAGCCCCAAAGTCGGCCCACATAACACCTCTGCTGCTTGAGGTGCATAGGGTGCTGGTTTGCTTCCGGGTCCAATTCATGGTGTTGGTTATCACCTTTAAAGCCCTACCTGGCATGGGGGCAGGTTACCTGAGGGACTGCCTCAACCCCATCGCATTGACCTGTCCCACCCAGTCATGCAGAGAGGGCATGCTACGGACCCTGTCCATGAGAGACTGTCAATTGGCAGGGTCCAGGAGGAGGGCCTTCTCTGCCATAGTCCTCCCTTTAGAATAAGCTACCCCCAGGACTAAGGCAAGCCCCCACTCTCCTGGCCTTCCGTAAGGGCCTCAAGATGTGGCTGTGCCACCTCGCTTGGGGTGGGAGGGGGGATAGTTTGTCATGGGGGTGGCTGGCGCCCTGATGCGGCCTCATGAAATTTCAACAAGACTGCAATTTCACCATCTTGGGTTTATATGTTATACTTTATAGTTTTTATTATATTTGTAGATTTATATTTTTATAATGTATTTTTAATTGATATTCAACTGTTATTGTTTTAAAACTTTTGTAAACCACCCAGAGTCATTTTGAGGTAAGCGGTATAAAAATACAATAAATAAATAAATACATACATTTTATTGGGATTAATTTCCAAACAAGTGCCTACTGTTTTTAAAAAATAATAATTTAGTTTCCCATTAATACTAGGGCTATCTAGCAGACAGAACAAGTCTGTTGCCTGTCAACTAAATCATGTCTGTTGAGAATCAACTTATATTACCTTCTACTAAAGGGTTTTTTTTAATGTTCAGTCTGATGAACAGCCCTGGAATTTCTTGATGAACTTCCTTCCAGATCAGCCAAGATCAACTAGACACTGTTGCCTAACTGGATTATGGAAGCATATGCAGAAGATCCAATTACAGATCTTCCACTGTCAGATCAGGTCCATTAAAGCAGGGTAACTTTATTCTCTGGTAGCCAGAGCCAAGATACATCAGAATCAGGGAGGAAGAGATGCTGTTATAGCACCAGCTGAGCTGCAACAGAGAATTCTTAAAAGAGATCTCTCACATTCTTGGTTCTTCTGTGGAAGACCTGTTCCTGGAAGCATTTGCCCATAGGACTCCTCTCACCTCAGTATCCCAGTTTGAGAGCTGTCACAAAATGAACTCTAAGCCACCTAATGCTTGCCTCTCTTTTGATTTGTTACAATAATGTGCATGGGACCCAAACGCTAATTAAACAACCAAATCAAATCAATCTTTATTATTGTCATAGACCAGCATAAATCAAATAACCAGATTAGTAAAAGTGGAGAGATTTGGACTTGGATCCAAACTGTGGGAATTAAGAAAGATATTTCCAATAAACTAGAAACTGGTGGTCCCACATCTTTGGAACACCCTTCTCTCGGAAATGTGCACAATATCTTTGTTAATGACTAAGCTGACTTTTTAAAAAATCACTTGTTTCTAATATCTCATTGTTTAGCTCTTCTTAATTGCCTTGGAGAAAGTATTATGCAAATATGTAATACAAACACATAATAGTAAACAAACTTCTTCAGATAATCCAGAAGCTATCCATAAATTTTATTTCTGATTTATCATCTTAGCAAGAATTAGAGACACTTCCACCATTTCTCACTCAGAACTTTCTGTTAATTCAGCTTTTTACCCCCTTTGTCTTTAGCAATTAAGTTTTGTTCTTTTATCTCATATGACTTTCCCAGAAAAGAAAGTCCTATGATGATACTTCTCTATACATTTCCCTAATATTTTCTGTGTGTCCTCCAGCTTCCTTGATACACTAAACAGAACTGTTACAGAACTCTACTGGTTCTGTAACAATCAGATCTATCTCTTGATTGCAATTTGGGAAATACTGGGGTAAAAATCCTATGTTGATGTTGGCACCTATACAATAAGTCAAGAAAATCAGGATTATTTGCTGTTACGTTATACTGAGCGCTGATAGCTATTAAGATAAAAAGGTCTAACTCCCTATCTCCAAATTTGGGATCATGCACATCAATTAAACCATTTAGTTTAGATTTGGGAATTAGATTAGGCAGGCTTTTTTAAAATTAACCTGATCTGAAGCTTATTAGCTGAGATACAATGTTTGTTGAGATACAACTTTTGCCATCAGGATTTTATCATATTTTATATATTTTATTATTTTTTATATTATATTTATTGTATTTATAAAGATATTGAATTTTAACTTTGTCTCACTGGAAACCGCCCAGAATCTCTCCTTTGAGGGGAGGTGGGAGGAGAAAAATTTGATAAAATAAAATAAATAAATAAATTATTGGCTCAATCAAGATTCCCACATAGCAACTACTACAGGAGTTTTCTCATCGATGGGGTCATATTTGTACTAATCCATTATTTCTTTAAAATATAGTTTGCTGAATAAACCAGTAGCCTAGTTTACATATAATACATATAAACACAGCTTACAAACCCAATTAATGAATTCACGCATAATATTAACTCAACAACGAATAAAGTACATTACAGCTTGAAACTAGCCACCCAATTACTATTTAAATTCTCATCAGTGAAATTTATTTATTTATTTATTATCCTGCCTTTATTATTTTTATAAATAACTCAAGGTGGCAAACATACCTAATACTCCTTCCTCCTCCTATTTTCCACACAACAACAATCCTGTGAGGTGAGTTGGGCTGAGAGAGAGTGACTGGCCCAAGGTCACCCAGCCAGCTTTCATGCCTAAGGTGGAACTAAAACTCACAGTCTCCCGGTTTCTAGCCCAGCACCTTAACCACGAAACCAAATAATAAATTCAAGACAAATATAGAAGACTATTACTGAAATAATAGAAACATGGAGCTCAGAAGACTGGTCTTATGAACTCAGATTGAAATCAAATAAAAAATCCATAGACTGTAGAAACAAACAGTGAACCTGACAATGAGAAGTGATGATCTATATAACCATGAGTTTATTTAGATTTTGATCTATCAGAACTTTGCAACAACACAATAAATAGAGTGATAAGGTACTACAGTTCAAAGAAACGGTAGAAGAAATATCTCTCTGGGCTAAAGCAAAATGAAACTCTAGATTGAGGTGAGGTTAATATGTATTCCTTGTGTTCACCAAAGTAGCCAGGATATTACTAGAAATACAGGATGGTGCTGGACAATATTAATATGCTTCTATCTGCTAAACCCTCTAACCACTTTGGCTTGAAGAATTCCATTTTGTCTGGAAAGAAAGGCAATCTAAGATGAAAAACAACTGAAACTTTCTTATAAAAATCCTATTGTATCAGACAAAGAATTTTAATATCTATCACTGGCATGGAACCTCCTGAAAGTGTTTAATATTTTTCCAGTTGCTAATCTAACCAAATATTAAAATTATGCTTATTAAGGAGATATCTGAAAGTATGCCAACAAAATATATTACAAACACCTAATGTCTAGATTCACATCCTCCTTTTGTACACATAAATAATCAATACATCTGAAGCAGGTGGCCAAAGTTTATAATACATCTTTTGTTTGTTTCTACAACATGGGAACCTTTACAATGAAATCAATTTATCTTTTACAGAAGAACCAGCATAACCCTTGCACTACAAAAATAGAAGATTACACTCTCTATATTTATTACTCTATAGTAATAAAAAGAACAAAATCCTTTCTGATCAAGGCCAAAAAACTGCTAAAATATCAAAGTGCTGAATCTTTCTGTAATGATCATTAGCCGATATACAAATATTTAACAGTTCCTTAGGCAATCTAAAATAATATTTATCTATATAAAATTAACTGCAAAATTAGCAACTAATTCTAGAGAAGAAATAGAGTATATTGGCATCCTTGGAAAACTATAAAGGAAATACTAGCTAGAGGAGGTGATATTAGGAGACATTACTACATAGATTATGCTATTCTTAGTGTCTAAAGCTGAATTATTAAGGTATTTCCACATTAAATAAGAAACAGCAAGTGGAACTTTTCATTGACCTATAACAATGCCTTAAGGGCTCAAAGCTCACATCATTTATTCCTATTGAAGCTTTAGTTGTGACTTGATTTTTTGTAATAATTTCTGCTATTAAACAATTCTTAATAAGTACATACAATAAACCCTTGAACAATTTGGGGGTAGGGGATGTTTGTTAAATCCAAACATGTGTAATAAACTGTATTTACATCATTTATATTATTACATAATTGACATAATGGCATGATTTGTAATAAAGCCTTGATTTAATGGACAAACTCCTTTAATTGGCAAGTCCACTAAATAGAGGTAAAGTCTGAACAAAAAATGTGTCCATTGTATCTGAAGTCCACTAAATATAAGATTTACTATACAGCTGTACTTAGCACACCATGGTCAAATGCAGTCAGGGCAATCCAAGTTTCTAGTTCTTATATACCCCTTCCCTCCACTACTGTAGGGGAAAAACTGATAGCTTCTATTTCCATGTTTTCAATTACTCATAGTTTGGTTACATTTGAACTAGACAAAATAACCACTGAAACAAGCCAGCTCCATATCTCATGGTTTGAAATCAACTTTTTTTTTAAACGATCCATACTCAAACTACGATTTATCTTCCCAGGTTCATCATGGTTTATAATTATATCTGACTTCAGCCTAAATTTTATTTATGTATAACATGATTGTTTTGTACTTTGCTTGCCCTTATTTGTTTGGTATATTTTTATATGACCATTTTTTAAACATGACAATGATAACTGAGCTCTTAAGTTTCCATCAGGAGAACATCAAATTTAGAAGGGTTGCCTTAGTCGTCTAAGTGTAAGTTTTCCCTACACCAGTAGACTACTAGTGTGGGGAGTTAGGGCAGAATGTCTGTTAGGCTAACAACAGCAACACAATCAAAATTCAATGAAAGCATGGCATTCTTTGAAATGGTTAAAAAGCTGAAAAACTTACTTCCACTAAAAAAACATAAACCTAGTAATCCTAAAGCTACAGAGGGATTCTCTCTATTTCTTTGCAGAAGTTTCTTGCAGGCATACATTTAAGTATGCTTAGATACCATCTTATTTGCATGCTAGCCTATGTATTTGTAAACCCAGACATACTATGTTCATTTTAGAGACAGAAGTGAAACAATAAAAAGCCAGCATTTAGTTCCCTCAGGCAAGCAATTGGTAACACGCATCAAAACAGCCAAAGGACCCCCAGTTCACACCACCAATTTCAAGCAAACTTGTATTTTGAATTCCCTATCGTTCTATTTTATCTTCAAAGCCACTGTTCATTCATCAGAGTGCTCATGGAAGCTATTTCTTCACCCAACACCTCCTTCTGCACATACTCCACTTCCTTTCATTAGGTATGCATTATGCATAGCATTATGAACACATCTTGAGTTGTACAATAAAGGTGGGATATAAATCTAGTAATAACTAAGTGATTAACTTCCCTTTCCTAATGCCTTTGAGCAGTGTGTTCCCTTTAACAGCCTTTTTCTTTTCTACTCCTTGTTAACAAAGTCTAGTGCTGCAAAACTACAACTGCATTACTGTCCATAAATAAGTTGCCACACGTATTAAAACGTTCCTTGCTATTTCATTGAAAGTTTTGTCCTCTCATTAGCATCATTTTTATCACTGTCCCCATCATACATCCAACCCTTTTGGGGAGAGGGAGACTGTTGTGCTGCAAACTTCAGCAACTCAGCACTCCAGAGAATTGATATACACCCTGTGACTAAGCAATCATTAAATCACTTACAATCCCTGAGCAGTTAACTATGAACAAGAGAGCAAATGCTGATTTCAAACCAAGTAGGATATAGCAAATGAAGAACATAACCGCTGGAAGCAAGAGAACATTTGAAAGGTCCGTAGGAAAGGATGGCAGATGACCAAGTCTACAAATAAGTAACACCCAAACCAGGTACTGAATATTTAGAGAGAGTGTAATTAGTCCCAGAATGGTAACAGTTTTTACCCTGCTCTTTATTTTATATGATTTTAAAATCCATTTCATGCTTGCTTAATTATAATGTAAGGATATGCATATTTTAGGTGTAAAGATGATTTTTACTCCTCCCCCCATTTAATTTTTAGAGGGCTGTTTTATGTATTACTAATCTTTGTAGACTGCTCCAATGATAAGACTCTGGATGGCATACAACAAGGCAAACAAAACAGTAATATTAAACAAGCAAACAAGAATAACAATACATAATTTTAATGGGTATGGACTAAGAGTAGAGTGCAGGACCATCCCCCTCCTGAAGGCCTACAGTGGGAATGACAGACTGAACCTTGGATTAAGATAGTGGCCTCTTACAATGGTCAAAAAGAAGTTACAGCAACTGATAATGTCAGTGAATGTATAAATTGAGTTATCCAGGATAATTTGACAGGAAAGGATTAGCAATGTAATAATATGTAGCTTTATTACATTTATTAATTCAAACCTGTATTTTCTACTCTTGGAAACTATGCACCAAAGTATCAATTCTAATGCTTCCAAAAATCAGTGTCAGAGTTATACTTTCCTCTTTTATATTGCTTTAAAGGAAATTCATAACATGATAACATCAAGTGAAACTTCTCATGTGGAAAGATGTGTAAAAGTTGTAAGAATGCAGATGGAGGAAAGAATCTGTCTGAATTATGAGTTGTATTCTAGTGAGAACATTGTCCTTTCCTCAATCTGCTATCTTCACTACATTTATGATTTAGAAAATTTAAGTACTACAAGCAAAATCTTCTGCCTATCCCTGTCCCAGTACTGGTAGATTTTATATGTCAATTGTCAAGTGGGCATGTAGCCAAAATAGCAAGATTTTGGTAGAGTTGACAAAGCCAGGAGAAGCAATGGATAGTATTATTTGAGCATTTCAGGATGAATTCCAGCTGTGGCTGGAATTCCCAGGAATATCAGTGATATCCTAGATTAATCCACACACTCTATTCCAATCAATACGTTCATTTCCCAAAGTCAAACAAAGACAGAAGAGGTTTCTGTGATCCTTGTAAGAGAGCATTACCAGAAATAGACATTTATTGAAGCATTTATCTATTATTTAGTGGAGAATTCAAGATTGAAGCAATGCTCTGAATGAAATTACTGAAGAGTCTATAAAAATAACTTTCTTAAAGAGATAGTAAAGAAATGTAGTGTCCAATTATCTTTAATTAAGTGTAACACCAGAAAATACTAACTTACAATACAAATTTCTTCAAAGGGTATGACTTGCAATAAGGACTTTCCATATATTTAGGTGCTTGAAATTTTTCTTCATATAGTCTTCAAAAATTGTAACTGCCAATTCAGTCAAACAGACTGAAATACCACAAAACACATGACAATGTCTTACTACCAATTGAAATTGCCTGTCATTAAAGCAACAATTTCTTGTAGGAGAGCAAGACATAAGGTTCTCATGCTCTGTTCAGTATATGAACTCCTATGCCTCTGAAATATAAACAACACTGAATGCCTATTCTATGCTGGTTGGAGAGTAAGCATTCTATAGACCAGATAGGAATAAATGTGGTTGCATGGGAACAGCATTTTGTATAATGCTAGCATCTTCACACACACACACTCAGAAGTGCTTTGCATCTCTGAAGCTAGAAAGAAGCAAAACCACTATATTTTTGTCACTAAAATAACAATAAATAAAGAGTTGATATTTTTGGAACTGCTTGGTCAAAAACAGGTTCACATCAGGAAATTCTATGATGTGCCAGTGCAGCTGTGTGAAGTATTATTAAGCAAGTGTGTACTACCAAACATGGTTAAATATTCACTCTACTTTATCTGTAAAAAAAAATCTGCAGTGTACTAAAAAGTAAAGAAAGGCAGTTTGGTTGTAATGTCAATGAACTAAAACTGATCCAAGAAGCATTTTCAAATACTTCCGATCCTGAGCTAGGTAGAATTGATTGGGGTTAGAAATAAGTGTGTGTTCTATCACAAGATTTAAATTATTTCTCTGATGAATGCTACCACCAAAGACATTACTGCCTCTCTGCAGTTTCATGGTAAAAGCTTGATCAGCTGAGGATATGATTTCTCCTTTGAAGTGGAGAGATCCTACAATAGTAAGCCAGGCTCATTTTTCTCTACAGCAGTCATCCAATTTGTGTTTGCATGTGTGTGTTTGGGTGTTAATCATTTCAGTCCTGGATCTGTCTCAGTGCTCCAAAGAGCAAGAGATTTCAAAGTCTCCCAAAAGCCACCACCCAATTCTGTCATTCACTGCTCATGAGGAAGGCAATCCAGCCCTAGGAGAAGTGGTGGGGGCATTCTGTCATTTTATTTCCAAGCCTATCATTCCAGCCCCTAGAGGGCACCATCCCATGGCCATGCCTCTCCTTTTATTTGGGAAAAGAGGTCAATCCCCTCCCAGGCCTGCCATCCTTGGGGAGGAAGAGGGGGCACCTATCATTCCAATCTCTGGACTATGAAAACAGTAAAAAGCATTTTTCATTAAAACAAATGCTTTCAAAATGATAGAAAATAAATAAAAGAAAATATCAAAAATAAGTTTTTAAATAACAAGAAAGGAAGGAATGGATAAGGATTGATAAGGACTGCATTCCTTGTCACCCATTCTATCGCCCTCCCAGGATCCACTCCCTGGTTTCTTTTTCACCTATTTGCTGCTTACATTGATTTCAATGGTACCCAGCAAGGTCAACATCCCTTCTCATCTGCCACTCATCCCTATGGGCCTCCATTGTTTCCAAGGGCCACCCCAGTTCTTGGCTTCAGCATGTCCCAAGGGAGGCTCCTGACACCTGGGGAGAGAGTTAAGCTAGTCTGGTGGCACATCGAGGAGGTGTGATCAAGGCCCTGATGAATTGGAGCTGACATCACCTAGAGATGGCTCATGCATATCGCCCGAGGGACCTTCCCTCCTGATCCACCTGCTGCTGGGCGGCCAAGCTTTCCGAGCATCGCTGACGATATGCTCCCGGTAAAACTCCACGCTGCTCCCCTAATGCCGCTGCACCCGCCGCCGCCGCCGCCGCCACTGCTTCCCCGCGATCTGCCCTAGGCTCGATTGTTATTCAGCACCGCGCCATTCTGCTGCCGGATCTGTGCCTCTGACCTGAGCTTTGGCAAGGCGCCTCCCCGCAGTGGAACGGAGCTGCTCGCTTTTTTTTCCTTCTACCCGCTTGGCCTTACATTACCTTCTGTTGCATAGCTGTGATCGCGCAGGAAACTGTTGTTTATCTTGCGGGTATCAATGTCCTCCTCCATTGACAGCGGGCTTACTTTTGTGGGAAGTGAGAACAGGCAGGCAAGTATCCATCATCGCCCCACCACGACTGAGATTAGCGGCGAGGAGGGAAGGGGAGCTGCATTGAGACTAACATGCTTCTGCCCTGCAAGGGAAAAAAAATAAAACTAAAAATAAAAAAACGCAAGCAAGCAAGCTTTCACCTCCTCCTCCTCCTGCCAGGGACGCTGCAGTCGCAAAGGTCCAAATCCCTTTCTCTTCCTGCCGTTGGCGCAAAGGTGCAAACCTCCTTCGCCTCCACCCAGGAATGGGGATGCGCAACGTCCAATTCCTCTTCGCCTGCTGCTGCTGCCGCCGCTGCTGCGGTTTTCGCGGTTGCTGCTGCACAAGCTCCAAATGCCCTCCTCCCAAGGCTGCCGCTGCCGCGCACGACCCGATTCCCAGGGAGGCTGCAGCAATCCCCAATTCCAAGGCGAAGTGCCGCAACTGGGCTACTTCTCGCTCGCGACGCCCAACAGGTTCCCCTTGTGGCTGGCGAGCTCTCCTCCGCATGCAGCAATTCCCAGAGCTGCCAAGTCAAAACGCCGCTAGCCACAAAATGGTGTCCGTGACTGCAAAGATCACAGCTCCAGCGCCAATCCTCTCTCTCGTTTTTTCCCCTTAGCACAATTTCAGTGGGGAGGGGACGGGCTGCGACGCCAAACCCCGGCCCCACGCGCTGCGAACGGGAACGGGGTCTCTAAGGGGCAGAGCTGGCGCCGCTGCGGCAAGCGAGGCGGGTTTCTTAAGCCTGGCTCGGCTAGGCTCTGCTGCAAAGCGCGCTGAGACGGAGCACGGGCTGGCGGAGAGGGAGCGTGCCGCCACCGCTGCTGCTGCTGCTGCAGGGGACCGCTCAGGCTTCTGCGGTAACGGCGGCGGCGGCTTGCTGGAACCTTATGGTGCATTAAAGCCCAGGCTCCTCCCATACAGCTCGGCTTTGGCCAACCGCGGCGGCGGCCCGGGGACTCTCCCCCAGGCGCGGGAGCAGCTTTTCTGCTGCAGTGGAGCTTCCGAGGACCACTCCTGAAGGACCGGCTCGAAGGCACGCCGAGAACGGGTCGGGCAGAGGCGCCGCGGCCAAGACGACGAGGTCACGCGAGCCGGGGCTGCACCCCAGCACCGGGGACTTCCACAGCGCCCACGCGCGCGCACTCCCGCCTGGACAGTAGTGATGGTCACGTGGAAGGGCCGCCGTCGAGACGCGTGGAGCCTGGGCGGTCACCGGGGCTGGTCTTCCGTCGCTTCTCCTCCCGATTTGAGTGACGGGGGTTGGGTGGCATCTGGGACGCCTTCAGTTGTAGGAGGACGACTCGGAAATCCTTGGGAAGGGGCCGTGGCTCAGAGATAGAACAGCCGAAGGTGGTAGGTTCAGTCCCTTGGCATCTCCAGGTAAGGCTAGCCAGACCGACGCTGCGACTTGGTGAGAAGGGAGCGTCCTCTCTTCCTACCGCTGCGCAAAATATTCTGCATCCCCCTAAATGCCTTTCCAACTGGGCCTACAGCTTTTTCCTGCCAAAAATTTGCAGGTAGCCTACTGCGTGCAATCCGTAGATTTTTAAATCTGGGCAGCTCTAGGAAAGGAGAAAAAGGTTGGTCTTCCTTGGTACTAACTTCTCTGCCTTTCTGGTGTATTTTTTTTTAACTATCTCCACAATTAGTTATTTACTAATTAGAAACCTTTCCCTATTCAAGAACCATAGAAGCTTAAAAAGGAAGTGCTTTTTAAAATTCCTCTTACCAGAAGTTTCGGTATGACCTCATGGCAAGCATGATGTCCCCCATCTTGCCTCTCTGTTCTCCAGCCCTTGCCTACCTCCATCCTAGACCATGAGTGTCCATTATAAGTAGCAGAAATTACCACTTGGAAGACATTTCTACCACTGGAATTAAACGTCAGAATTATTCTCCTGGCCAGCATGAAGCCGATTTTCAAGACTGGATACCCAATAGTATTTGCTGTCCAGTAAACAGGATGGCCCAGCAGTATATTCTGTGGAAACAAAGCATTGATACCTCTATTCCTCGCAAGGAAACTAGTCATCGCATTCTCTCCCTCAGGTTTTCTCCTTAACCTCTATTCTGAAGGAAGATTAACTGTAAATGCTCACAATATGATGTTTCGGTTGGTCTTAATTATGGCATGATGTGCCTCGCTCTTTCCTTTTGAGGGAGAGAGTTCTTTTTCTAATGAACCATGTATATCACCTTGTTCCTTAGAGGAGAAGCTGAATATAAAGGTAATAAATAAAAGAATGAATCAATGAGCATGGCAGCCACCCAATCTGTGGTTTCCATATCCTGCAACGTTCCATCACCCAGAAAAGTGGAAACATAAAGGATTCTACCTACGGAGTGGCGTTTTTGTTTCATTTGTTCTTTGTGCATGTTATCATCCCTGCCCTATTTTGTAAAATGGCTTTGTTGCACTTTTTATGATTCTTGGCAATTGTTGCCAATTAAAATGCTTCATTTCTTTTAAATGAAAACACTGTATCAGTCTTAAGTAGACTGTGTATTAGCAAAGTGCCGGTGTCTTCATGCTGTTTATTGCAAGCAACAAGACACGAGGCCAGGCCTGAACTATGAAGTTTCTCAACTATCAGGGTACAGTCTTTTCCAGGCTGAAGGCCACACTGGCCCTTTGAATGAAGCACCAAGGCTGCAAAGGCAGGTAGAAGCAAGGATGAAGAACTGGGTGGGGCCAGGGGAAAACATTTACATTAAATTAATTGTATACATATAATACTGTTATTCCTGGCACATTTTAAATTCCCCTCACCAGTCACTTTAAAAATTACAGTCGCACAGAAATGGTGTTGAATTTCCATAAGTCACTGTTTTTTAAATGAACAAGAACAGTGCACGAGCTCTGTGTTGTATCACAGTGTAGCAGAAATATTTGCCTGTACTTATTTAGCCTAAGGATGTAATACTGTAGTTTGAGGGCAGTTAGTCTCCTTAAAAACAGTAAGAATGGAGGGTCTGATTTAAAAGTGGGGGCCAGCAGCGAAAGGGATCTGAATCACCATTTATAAGAACTGTGTTGGTATTATCAGCGCTGGTTAGAATGTTTTATACGACCTGAAGAGAAACCAGAGTATCTACTTGTTTTTACGTGTATGTTATTTTTTTTTATACTTGATATGGTCAAAAAACTATATCTATCTAGAATTTATTATCAGCAATAATTAGAATGAGAGCCCGTTTGGTGTAGTGGTTAAGGCACCAGGCTAGAAACCAGGAGACCGTGAGTTCTAGTTCTGCCTTAGGCACAAAGCCAACTGGGTGACCTTGGGCCAGTCCCTCTCTCTCAGCCCTAGGAAGGAGGCAATGGCAAACCACTTCTGAAAAGCCTTGCCAAGAAAACTGCAAGGAGTAATCCAGGCAGTGACCAGGAGTCAACACTGACTTGAAGGCGCGCGCACACGCACTCAAGAATGCGTAACTTTTCTTTAAATTGAAAGTGTAAGTTATGTTAATTATCTTCTGGTAGGTGGTTCTTGATGCTTGTGTGTTTCCCCAGAATGATCATTAGCTGGTACAGTAACTCACATTCTCATCACTACACAATTGGTCTCTCTGAGGCTGCCTTTGAAAACAGCTTGGAAAGTGCAACTAATGCAAAATACATGAGCCAGGCTGCTAGCTGGGAAACCTGGTACATGTAGTCCTCGCTTAATGTGGTAATTGGGACTGGACTTCCCATCGTTAAGTGATGCAGTTGTAAAGTATGATGTCACATGACCACATCACTTAGCGACGGCAATCCCGGCACTCCCCTTTGCCATCATTAAGTGAGGATTGTGGGTCACTAAGCAAATCCCAGGTAGCTTGCAAGTAGGCTGGAAGGCAAGTAAGGCATGGCGTGTGGCACAAGCAGGGTAGGGCCGGAGATGGCTGCTGCTGGGGACGGGAAGGTGCAAGCGATATACCAGACCATTGACTTTGCTTGTGGGAAGCCATCAGGGAAGGTCGCAAATGCCAATTACATGACCCCGGAATGCTGCAGCTGTCATAAGTGCGAGCCAGTTGCCAAGCACCCAGATTGCGATCACATGACCACGGGGATGCTGTGATGGCCAAAACTCAGAGGACCGGTCATAAGTCTCCTTTTTTTAGCCCTGTCGTAACTTTGGTCACTGAACAAGTATCAATAAGGTAAGACTACTTGTATAGAGGAGCTGCTACCAACTTGAGGTTGCTGCACTGGTTCTGGACCTCATGATATATGAGGGACCATCTGGCCAACTGTGATTCTACTCATCTGGTCTGATATCTAGAGAGGGTATGCAAAAGGTTCTTCCCATGCAGGAAGGAAGATGGTATGGACCAGATGGCAGGCCTTCTTTGTAGTACCCCACCCTATGTAGTAGCTGCAAGGGGTACACAGAAATTGTGGAGGTATTTTTGGCCCCTGCCCTTCTGTTATTCTGGAAGGCTCTGAAAAGGCCTGTTTCAGCAGGGCTCTGGCCCATAGTAGGTAGTTGTGGATAATCATTGGTACTTTATTCCTAAAGAACAAGGAAGGAGAATCATACAGCAAGTAATTAAAGAATATGGAAGTCAACTGGGAAGAAAAATTGGTCTTGATAAAAATAGCTGGCCACATACTTGCAATGAAAGTGCTGCTCTGCAGCTCAAGAAGTTGTTTTTATAAGCATAGAAAAGACGGTGTTGGGACAGAATAGTATCAGGCATCAGAAAGAATTCTGAGACATCAGGCTGATATTTGCAAGAACTGTATCTGACAGTTCAAGGATGCTGATGACATCAGTGTGTACTAAATCTGTGTTAATTAAAGTTATATTGCTATAGCAATGGCCGAATGATAATCACAGAAATGATAAATTGCAGAAATGCTTGTTGCATTTAAATTATGCAGGGAAATTAAGGATGTGGCTCCAAAATGTACATCGCTAGTTTGAATAAACCTCTTGCTAGCCTTCAGATTGAACTGTCCAGGAGATGCAGCACTCTGACATTATCAAAAGAAAGCAATGGTCAAAAGCACTTCAAATGAAGTCCACAATTAGTATCTCTTTGTTTCCTGGTAGCAATTCTCAAGTGTCTCAAGCTTTCAAAGAACTGTTTAGAAGTTTCAGGGATTGACTTTGGGGGTTCTGCATTGCCACATGCTCTCCAACACCAAGCATGTTCTCTTCTATTGCACGTTCACACAACAGAAGTCACAACACCATGGGATGGAATATGCTAGAAGAGACTTCCTTTGTGTTGAAGCAGCTTGCCAGCTGATACCAATAATTTTCAATATATTGTAAGCTGCCCCTTAAAAATAGGGTATGCAGCAACATAAAAAAAAATTCCTTAAGATGGGAATAATAGTACAGACACAATTCCCTTGTGTATACTTGCCCACTGTGATCAGAAGTTTCAGTCCTTGTATTTTCTGGTGTGCCAGAATGACAATACTGAAAGCCAAAGAGGGCCAGTCCCTCGCTTGTTGAATCTGCCTCTGGAGAAACAGAGTTAGAACATGCAGTCATCCCTGAAAAGGTCCTGCTTAATGCCAACTTACCTTGGATGCACTTTTGCTAAATCAGAGGAGGAATTATATTTTTCTGGTTTGTTTCTCAATTCTTGTATGCTGCCCAGTGTACCAGACAATAATGCATCAGTACATTTCCTAACAACAAAATCACCACGAAATACAGGCCCACATATTTGCCTAACAGTTAAAAATATAAAATGCTCATGGAAAATAGCCGCTGCTTCTTCAATCTAGCTGCAAAAGGCTTGAAAAAAAGGGTGGTCTTCCCCTCTATGACCATCCTTTATTTCAGTCCTTCCCACAGATTGCACCCTTTTAGTTACAATAGGCAATAAAAGGCACAAGGCCAACACAATGCAATACTCATCTCATTTTAATGGTTACTAAGTGGGTAGCTAGTCTGCTAAATGTCCCTACTTCCACCCAAGCCAACTGTATGTGTGCCAAAGAACCAGATGCACATTCTAAAAAAAAAAAACTTCTATAGCTGGGTATTTGGACAATCACTGTCAGCCAAAATAAACTCAAAAATCTATGCCCAAACCTGAACCCTCATGATAATTTAATGAGATCTGGAGTCGAGTACTTAACATTTTTATCTTGGTATATTTCAGGATAAGTTGAATGGTTATAGTATTGTTTTTAAGATCCATGTTAGCAACCTCCCAGTAGTAACACTGAAGAAAAAATGCTTCCTGCAGTTTGAAAAAAAGTATATATAATATCACTTACAGGAGTAGCATGTGGTTGATACCATATGAGCACATGAATCACAAAACAGTAGCTAATATAACTTCAGAGAAATCTTCAGTTCTTAGGAGAATAAGCCTTTCCTTATTTATACTTAAAGACTGACATTCTGATATCTATCTATCTATCTATCTATCTATCTATCTATCTATCTATCTATCTATCTATCTATCTATCTATCTATCTATCTATCTAGTGTGTGCACACTTCTGTCAGCTTGTGGGCTGCATCTCACTTTGCACTTAAGAATGTTCAAGGCTTAAGGCATCTGTTTTGTGTCTTTAAAAATCCAAAAATGTCCCAAAAGGGAAGCTGGACATGTATGGCTCCAGGGCCACATTTTTGCACCCTTGTAATAAAATGACTTAAATTAAACAAATGATACCATCTTCACAATTCTTTCAATTGTATTGGTTTCTCTTGACCCACACCAGGGCTCCTAGAATGTGCTTTATAAGATCTAAATGCTATATATCCAAATTGGGGTGATAAATGGATGTCAGAAAAGCTAGACCTTCTGGAACAAAGTGCTACAACTCTCCCACCATCCTATATTAAAAAACTGGCCTAAAACAGCCTGTATCGTGATCATCCAAGGACTGTGCCGCGAAACCATACACAGACTAGACAATTTTCATACATGCCTACTCTGTTATGTTAACATTATTGGCTGCACTTTTGAAGAACAGCATTCTGTGCTAGCGATTTAGTACTTTCGCTGCTGCTGTCCCACAATACTATTGTAAGGCTCCAAAGAGATAGCTGATAAACAGGGTAGGAGAGTCTAGTGAGGCAGTACTCCTAAGAATTCTGTGTGTGGGAGCTAGAATTTCTCAGGGCAAAGATACCAGTTCGGTCAACAATCAATAGTCACCCAACCTCAAGGCTGGACAGGAAAAAAAAACTGCATTAAATAACGGGAGGAATAGAAGAAAAAAGTGCCCAGAGTAAACTGCACTGGGTATAAAATGGAACTGCACCTTGATGTTTCAATGGTTTTGTCAGAGGATATTTAGATGTCTGTTGGAAGATCTGAATTAGTTGTTTTCTCCGTAGTAGGCTTGACCTTGTTATTTCACAAGAAGTGATTACAGTATTCACTGAAAGGCCTTGTTGCCTCATGAGGGCCTCCACTTATCAATCCTGTTTGGGGAGTTAACCCTGAGGAAGACAGATGTGCATTGTTCATAAGCCACCTTTATACAGTCACTTGTCTACATGTCTCCAACTGATAACCATCATCCAGGGGTTGATGAGGTGGAGCTTCTTCCACAGACCTGCCCAGTTTAGTGTCTCTGAACTTGGGCTTTTTAATGAGCTGCAGCCAGCCTGCTCCCGATTTCCCTAGCAGATTGCTATTTTGAGGCCTGCAGGGACTGCTTCAAATCTGGCCATTTCTACACCATCTGGCAAACTAAGGGGATGTTATTTCCAGACATCAGAGATGACAACTGAACAATTCAGTTTCCTTTTTGCAGTATCTATGATGGCCAGTGATAGTGCCAACTATGAATTTTGACTTCCATTGGCTATTTGATGACCCTTGTGGTAGAAATTGATATTTTCCTAATCACAGAATGATTTATAATGATTCACCAGGGTGCGTGCGTATCTATTTCAATAGATGGTGAGTGTTTTCACACTCAGTACAAAACTGTCAAATTTATATGACCATCTATCTATCCAGTCAAAGACTGGGTGGCAAATATAGTAACAACATAACAATCCATTAAAAGCAAAAGAGAAACCAAGTTGAGGCCCATTTAAAAATCTACATTCCCACATAAACTGAATTATTATTCCATTGTTTTTCACTACAGAATTGGGAGTGCGGAGAAGCCTTTGAATTTGTGGTGTGATCAAAATTGTGGAAACGCCATAGAAGATATTTGCTCAGATCATAAGTAGAGTTTGAAGTCATGAAAAAGATATTGAACCAAAGACATTCTGAGTTTTGTAACTTAATGAACAGGGAAAAGAAGAAGAGGTGCACACCCAGGTTGGAAACAAAGAGGAACACTAACTATATTTTGTTCAGTGATTTAGATTGGTAAGTAGTGTTGCCAGCCTGATTTCATTCTGTTGCTGTTTCCCTCTTCGGGGACTGACTGCAATAAATTTTCCAATGTAAATTCCCATAGTTTCTTTACTGGGACTTGAGAGTCGGTAGCTGAGGCAGAGAACTAGTATTTCTATTCTTTATGCTAAATTTGGTATTACAACTTGACTGAAGTATGCTGTTTTTTAATTAAAAGAATGCTGAAGCTCAAGATGTGTTGCAGCTTGTGAGCACAGGCTACTGCATCTTCCTTCTATGTGCTGAACTGAATAGGATTTTTTTATCTCTTTAGTGCTATTATGGAAACACTTTCCCTGCAGATACTCCTATATAAATATATATCACACTCTACTAGCTGACTGTCCTTTCCTTAGACTGACTTATCTTAAACGGCTATGTTTGAGATGTGCTATTAGATCTTAGAGAAGAACTTTGGAGAACTGTAGAAGCCTGTCTCTATGGGAATACACTTCCAAATGATATACCTGCTCTGATCGAAGTCTAGCAAGATTTCCCTACGTACCTCTCCTCACCAATATTCCTCAGCACCAAAGCATCATCTTCCCCCAAACACTGCTGCTTTTTAATTTGTGGGACCTGCAGCAGCAGAAATTGAGGAAAAGAACATGGGAATATAAACTACCCTCAGGAGAACAGCATCACATAGGCACCCCCTTGGTGTCACATGCCAGCAATCAGAGCACCAGAGGGAAGAGTTGGGAATTGATGCCACCCCTGCATGTCTCATCCTCGTTGCCCTTTTATGTGGCAGGAGGAGAGTGGCCAAGTTGAGGGTATCGGTTTTCCAAATCTCACGCTACTTTGGGCTTTTTCCTATTCTGTCCCAATAGGATTAATATTCTCATTCGTAACTAACTAACTCCCATGTGCTGGTCTATGGCACTATAATGGACAGCAGTTTGTGCAACCTTTTCAAGAGGATAGAAAAACTGTGTGTAAAAGCTGTTCAGCAGGGGTGTCTGTGGGGCAAAGAGTAAAAAAAAGGCTTGCTTGTAGAAATGGGGCAGGGCATTGATCACTTACTGATGGCCACCATCTTGACTTTTGACCTCCCCCCACCCCCGCATGGACATCCTTGCTATTCAGAAACACAGTAATAGGTGAGAGGCTGCCTGCTCTGTAGATTATCTGTTAATAACTGAACCTGAGGGGCAGCATAGCTGGAAAAGTACAAGTCTAATAGGACATTTTGATTTATCTTTACTGCTTGTAATGGATTTTCTGTAATAAAAGCAGATATAAACTATTTTCCTGCATATCTAGGGAAGTGGAGTGTTGGCTATAGTTTCAAAACTATATTTCTTATGCTAATGAAAAGCTTTGCTTAGTTTAAATAGAACTGTGTTTTGATCTGGTGTCTTACATCATCTTAACACCTTATTATTTTAGCCCTGTTGTTGCAGAAGAGTATTATAAGCCTTTAGGGTCACTGAGTGCAGTGTTATCAAGTGGAGGTGACAGAATACAGTATTTATCTGCATCCTGGTAAGATCTCTAAAGCAAAAAAATGTGCTTCCAGAATTTTATATTTCTGATCCTTACCAGTATATCATGTATAATTGACTCCTGAGCTGCCAGGGTAAGGAAATGAACCAGGATTCTCTGAAGACCACAGGAATGTCAGCCTAATTTTATATTCCCTTCTTTTTTCTTTAGCCTGAATTTATAACAGGAACAACCCAAGAGATTAATTTGTCAAATCTGTTTTCAAAAGGAATTTTCATCATTGTCCTTAAGTTTTGATAGGGGCTTTTTTTATACTGTCTTTCAAATAAGTTTTGCCAGTATGTCTTACATGGATTTTTACCCCTTTAGCCAGAGCACCATTTTCTCCCACTGTTCCTTCTTTTCATTATTCATGATAACCTCCAAGAAAAAAAAAATCTTTCATTTAAGCTATTGCTAAAAACCCATCAGCATTTGAACGTGATGCCACAAGACCCTGGGGAATTTAAATTCAGATATATTCTTTATTTATTGCATACCCTTTGAAGTATATTATTATACAGAACCCATACTGATGGGAAATACTTCTTTAGATATGCCATTATTGCTGTTATCGCAAGCAAAACAATGGTTGGAAGGAGTCAATCCTGCCAGTGAAACTCATGTTTCACAGTTGTGTCATATAGCTGGCATGTAATAAATCCTAAATATCGTCAGATCCTTCTAGATTTTATTTTAATGCAAAGGATTTGCAGTTAGTATTGAATAGACACTAAGTGATGTTCAACTGCATCTGTAGAAATGAAATAATATTTTCTGAATGCTTACATGATGGTATGCTATTTCTGAAAAAATATTTTTTTTATTCCCAGCAAGTACATCCCCTGAAAGGTGAGTTGATTATGGAAAATGGCTGCATGACAGATAAGTGATTATTTGTGTAATGATCAATGACAATAGTGTAGAACAATTTGGGGGGGGGACTGTTTTGCATTTTTCTACAAATTTTTAAGAACTGTTCCAGAAACAGGACAGTATTGTAGTATTGGATACCTTTAAAGTTACAAATACTGGCCCACCCCTCCCAAATAAAGGGCACTTTATACTCATGTCCTTCTGTATTACATGGAGAGGACTTTGGTGAAAAAGATATCAAGTTCCTGTATTGCATATATCTGACTCCTGCCATCATTTAACTACACTATCTCCCTAAGCATTACTTGGGATAGAATATTGTAGGATACCAAATTGTGTTCTAACAACTTTGTAATAAACTGCATGTGTTAGTCTCACCATCATATAGCATAGGATACTACCTAATACTTGATCATGTCACTTTTGCACACCTACTTGTAATTATCTAGATGATCTCAGATAACAGTAAGTTACTGCCACTTTAAGTCTGAGGTCCAGACAGAACATCACTAGACTAATGGAAATCATGCATGTTATGCTTTAAATTCTTAAGCAGTCTTTTGTGTAGATCACTACCAGAATGTGAATAAGACTCAACTAGATTCCACATGTCCAACAGTTCTGATGGAGGCCATTGTTCAGGTTTTCAGGATGCTAATTTATAGAGAGCCAGTCTGGTGTACTGGTTAAGGCACTAAGATAGAAACTGGGAAACCATGAGTTCTAGTCCCACCTTAGGCATGAAGCCAGCTGGGTGACCCTGGGCCAGTCACTTTCTCTTAGCCCTAAGAAGCAGGCAATGGCAAACCACTTCTGAAATCTTGCCAAGAAAACGGCAGGGAATAGTCCAGGCAGTTGCCAGGATTCAAAACTGTTTTGAAGGCATATATATATATATATATATATATAAATAAGTAAGTAAGTAAGTAAGTAAGTAAGTAAGTTATAGGTACCAGCAATAAAATATATTTTCTATCTAGCCAGAATATCATGCTTTGCAACTTGAATCCCTTTGCTTATTCTGACTTGCAATTAATGCTGTTTCAATCTGTCATGTTTTTTTTCTAGAGCCTTTAATTGTACATTAACCCAGGACAGTGTAGAAGTATGCACAGTTCACCTTGACCCAATAAAGCTTTTATAGTTTTAAGGATTTATTAGGTTATAATGTCATCTCACATTGAGAGATTTTGTAATACAAAAATTACTGGCATGGCAAGTCATAAGTATCCTTCTGGAAGTTCCACCTCATAAACCCCAAGACAGGAATTTCACATGCTACAAAATTCATGTTTGATCACTGATGAAAGTCAGTCAGCAAGTAAGCACAGCACATTGGATGTAATCCTATTTAGGATTAGATTCTCTTGACATCTGCAGTAGCATAAATTTAGAGTCACGTAATTTCATCTCAATATCATTAGATCCTCTCCATATTTTATGTCAAAATAAATGCTAGGTGTTGCAGGGATCATCTAGTTTTCAGAACCAAGATTTAGTACCTTTAACAGTTGAAATAAATGAAATAACTGGCAGATACGGATTTTCTCAGCATTTTGAAACAACAAGCTGTACTTGGGGAATTCATGCTCATTAAAAGCCCTAATTTTAATAAAGAAAAAGACATAGATCTTAATTTGTATTTTTGTTAATTTGTAAAATTGTATATAGATTATTGGAGTTATAAATTGTATATACGGCATTTACAAAATCCCTCATTAAATATTGATCAGTTTATTTAAGCAGAATCCCATTACTGTCACACTGTTTTACTTGGATGCATGAACAAAAGTGCTTATTTTATCACATGAAGAACATTTTGCAAGAAGTTACCATTCTGTTTAAAAATTCCTGCTAAAAACAGGTAGTCACTGAAATTCCTACTAAAGATAGATACAATGCAATCTGTAATAAAGTTTGAAAGAGCTAATTCAAGTTTAGATATACTTATATTTTAACCTATTTATATTTTACTGTTATTGATATTATTGTATATTATTTATATTATATTATGGTTAAGTGTTTTTATTGTGAACTTGTGTGGAGAATGGATTACATTTTAAGTCATATATATGCAGAAATATTGAAAATTCAAATGGGTTCACAAACTTTTAAGCACCACTATAGAATAGCTTAAGGTTCAATTACTTCAGTCAATGTATTTTTTTTCTATCCACAATGCACTTTTTAATCAGCAAAATAAACATAAGTTAATAGGAACAAATCTAGATAATTTTAGAGTAGCAGGAATGTATTTGGTTTTTTTCTTCTGTATTTATACACTGATCCCATAGAATACTTGTCATGTTCACTGTTCCAATGTTACCGTTACATCGTAATGTTTCGCATGTCATTTGGCTGATGCGTGTTTCATCTGGGAGGGGAGGAGGATTCCATCTCGTGGGATTGTTATATGTTAGCAGCTGGATTGGAATGTGTTTGGGTTATCTCATGTGTTCAAGGTTCCTTTCCCAGGACATCAGCAGAAACGGTTACCAGCACCTGGGGGGGGGGAGTTTGCAACGGCAGGGCAAGGGGAGGGATTACGTTTGAGCCAAGGGTTTTTAGTTTGTATTTGGCGCGCTTTTGCTCATTCTCAGCTTTCTCTGTATTTGCATACTATTCTTTAATAAATCAGATATCATTAAGTTCCTGCTTGTGAGTCTGAGTCTATTAGGGTAGGCAATCCTTACATAAAGCTGAGAATCTCAAAAAAATTTCCGTTAGCCCCTTTCCAGATTTATTTTGTGAGGGAGTAGTGCTAGCGATGAGCAAACCAAATCCCCAAACCACGGAAAGCGAGGAATCGAGCGAGGGGGAACCCAACTCCACGGTGATAAGAACAGAGAGGGTCCCTACTCGGGAGCTCTCAGAAATTCGGGAGGTGTCGAGCTCCAGCCTGGGAGAAGAGGAGGTTGGAGGTAAAAGAGCCCCTGAACCGACCGGCAAGTCATCAGGCGAACTGGTCACCTGGGATGAAACACAGGGACCCCTACCAGGGACGTCCAAAACGTCTTGGAAACAGCGGTACCCGAGTTCCCCAACTGTGGTGAGGCAGGAGGGAAAGGAGGATTCCCAAACTCCTGACCGTATAAGACTGGTGGAGGCCAAATTGGAGTCACTAGAATTTATGTTTCAGAAAATGTCAATGGACTGGGGTCCCCGGGAGAGGAGGAGAGAGGAGTCTAGTAATAGGATTCATCTCCTTCTTCGCCCCCACCTTCTTCGGAGGAAAGGAGTAGGACCCGGCGCAGAGAGGAGGCAAGGGTGCCGAGGGTGAGAATTTCAAGGTCCCCTCCTTGAGAGCGGAGATCCCTGGGAGCTAAAAGAAAGTCTGACCGCCCAGCTGTGGCGAAGGGACCGCCCGGAGTGGGGGTTAAGGACTTTACAGTCAAATTTGATGGAGATTCAACTAAGCTATCGTTCTTCCTTACCAATGCAAGGAGTTATATGGATGAATGGGAACCGTATTTTCGTTCAGAAAGAGCCAAGATTAATGCCATTGCCACTAAGCTCAAGGGGCGGGATGCCGATTGGTATGTGCAGTTATGTCAATCGGATGCCCCTGAGCTGGAGGAGTTCGAAGAATTCCTGTGGGTGTTGAAGCTACACTTTGAAGACCCGTTAGCTAAAGAAAGGGCAAAACGGGCGCTAAGGGAGCTTAGCCAGGGGCCACGATCGGTAGCAGACTATGCTCTGGAATTTAAGGCTCTGGCTGGGAAGGTTGAGGATTGGTCCCAATCTACCTTAATAGAACTTTTTAAGGACAGTCTGAACATGGAGGTCCTGAGGTGGTTGCTCGGTAGGGACGACCCAGATACCCTGTATGAATGGATACAGTTGGCAGGGAAGGCTGAGCATACCCATGAAACCTTCGCTCACAGGAAGGTGAAGATATTCCAGGCTCAGCAAGGGTTTCGGCCTTGCTGCGCCTACTGGAAAGTCTGGTCAACGTGCCTGGGAGGAGGAGAGGGAGCGCCACTATGTGAAAGGGCAGTGCCTCCGATGTGGAAAGGAAGGTCACCGAGCGGCGGCGTGCCTGAAGGGCAAGACCGATGATCGTTTGAGGAAGCCAACGGGGAAATCTCCCTCCCTACCCAGGAAAACGAAGACAGCCATGGCTGAAACTGAAGTGGAGGAGGTTCCTTCGCGGGCGAGGGGGAGCCCGATCTACACCAGCCGGCGGGAAACGCCAGCCACCTGCTCTAAGGAGCGCCTGTGGGCAGGTGGTGGAGGATGGGTGCGAACATGTTTTGGTGAGTGCCAACTATCCCACACTGAACGTGAAAGTGAAGTTAGGCTCCCGCACAAGAACTGTTGAAGTTTGGGCATTGATCGATTCGGGGTGTTCGCGTTGCTTGATGCACCCTGACGTGGTGGCTGCTTTGGAGTTATCCAGCTTTCCACTGCAACGTCCCATGATTTTCACCCAGCTGGATGGTTCTACGGCGGGGGGGAAACCAGTCACCCATTACACGGGCATGGTGGCGTTGCAAATGGGCAGCCACCGTGAGGGACTGCCGTTTGTGGTGGCGCCTGTGGGGCATCCCTTAGTCATTCTGGGGATTCCTTGGTTGGTCCAACAAAACCCCTATATAAATTGGGTACACAGGACTTTGACTTTTGAGGATGGTTTCTATCAAGCCCCTGGGGATGACGACACTCCGGAGGCTGCAGTGGGGAGGGCGGCGGCAGCAACCCCGCATTTCACTGTCACACCACTGGAGGGCTTGCTGGAGCAATACCAAGGCTTTGCAGATGTGTTTGGTGAGAAAGAAGCGGACCAACTCCCACCCCATCGAAAAACTGACTGTGCAATAGAGTTGGTCCCTGACGCTCAACTGTCCAAACCAAAAATTTATGCCATGACTCAAAAGGAACTGGCGGCGTTGAGGGAGTTTGTGGACAAAAACTTGGCCAGGGGTTTTATTGAACCAGCAAATTCGCCAGTGGGCGCCCCCGTCTTGTTTCGAGCGAAGAAGGATGGGACATTGAGACTTTGTACAGATTACCGCGGATTAAATGCGGTCTCGATATTAAACAAATATCCTCTGCCGTTAATAAAAGACATGTTAGCACATCTGGCTAAGGGGAAAATCTTCTCTAAGCTGGATTTGCGGGAAGCTTATTTCCGCATCCGCATACAGGAGGGGGATGAATGGAAGACTGCTTTCAATTGTCCACTGGGTTCTTTTCAGTATAAAGTTTTGCCTTTTGGGTTGGCGGGGGCACCAGGGGTGTTCATGCAATTGATCAATGAAGTGTTACATGAACATTTGTTCAAGGGTGTACTGGTCTATTTGGATGATGTTTTGATTTATACTGAAACGGAAGAGGAACATGAGCACTTGGTGAAACAGGTGCTTAGCAAACTGAGAAAGGCTGAGCTCTATGCTAAGCTTTCTAAGTGTGAATTTCATCAGACTCAGCTTGACTACCTGGGGTACAGGATCTCTGACAAAGGCATTGAGATGGATCCTGCGAAGATTCAAGCTATTTTGGGGTGGAAGCACCCGTGCACCCACAGGCAGCTCCAAAGTTTTCTTGGGTTTTCCAACTATTACCGCCAATTCATCCAGAGGTTCGCCGAAATTGCGTTGCCTCTCACTGACTTGTTACGTACGAAGGGGTTGGGGGACACACGCAAGGTAAAGAACCTGGGGGCATTGCTCAATTGGACACCTGACTGCCAGTTGGCTTTCAACAAACTCAAAAGCCTGTTCACTGCTGAACCCATTCTTCAACACCCTGATCCCACTAAACCCTTTGTGGTTCAAGTGGATGCTTCCGATTTCTCAATTGGAGCACTCTTGCTGCAAGCGGATGCTGACAACCGCCTGAAGCCGTGTGCATATCTGTCCCGGAAATTTTCCGAGACAGAAAGGTGGTGGTATGTTTGGGAGAAATAAGCTTTTGCAGTCAAGGCTGCTTTGAAGGCATGGCGCTACCTATTAGAGGGGGCTAAATGTCCTTTTGAGGTTTGGACTGACCATAAAAATTTGGAAGCGCTCAGCACGCCCCGTAAGCTCAGTCCTAAGCAGATCCACTGGGCTCAATTTTTCAGTCGCTTTGACTTTAAGTTGAAATTCATTCTGGGCAAGAAAAACTTCCTGGCTGATGCGCTTTCCCGCCTGCCCCAGGATTCGGTCCAGGCACCTGACATTGTGGGTACACTGGACAGAACCCCAATTGGGTTTGCAAGCTGTCACACGCAGTCAAACTCGTGCGCAGCTGCCCCCAGCTTCAGTTTCACCGGCTGGGGGAAGGACGCCAATTCCCTCGCAATTGCAACAACAGTTTCTGCTAGAGGTGAAATCTGATACTTGGTTGCAAGCGAATAGAGACAATGTTACATTTGACAGAGGCTTAGCTTGGAAGCAAAACCACCTCTATGTCCCTGACAGTTTGTGATGGGAAATTTTGATTAGGTCTCATGATAAAGTGGCTGGTCATTTTGGGTTTGTCAAAACCTTGCATCTGGTACGCTGCCAATTTTGGTGGCCCACATTGAGACGTGATGTAAAAAGTTATGTTGCTTCTTGTCCTGTCTGTGCCATGTCAGAACGGAAGGGGGGTAAGCCGCACAGGCTGCTGCAGCCGGTGGCCAGCCCCTCCCATCCTTGGGAGGAGGTTTCTATGGACTTCATTGTGGATTTGCCTCCTAGTCAGAGAAAGACTGTGATTTGGGTGGTAAAGGACTACTTTTCCAAGCAAGCCCATTTCATTCCCTGTGCTTCTATTCCGTCTGCTCAGCAATTGGCCCGCCTTTTTCTAATCCACATCTACCGGATTCACGGTAGCCCCTCCCGCTTGATCACGGACCGTGGGACACAGTTCACTTCCCAATTTTGGAGGGCATTTTTGAAGCTGGTGGGCACCAAGCAGGCATTGTCCACTGCGTCGCATCCGGAGACTGACGGATCTACGGAGGTTCTTAATTCAACCCTGGAGCAATTTTTGCGGGCATTTGTCAACTATCAGCAGGATAATTGGGTTGATCTGCTACCTTTTGCTGAGGTGGCTTATAACAACACCGTCCATCAGAGCACGGGGCACACCCCTTTCCATATTGTTTTTGGATGGGATTTTGTTCCCATTCCTGAGTTACCTCAACCCCCCGCGCAGCCCTGCTCTGCTTCTGACTGGGCTGCTCAACTGGCAGATTCATGGCCAGTGATTCAGCAGGCATTGGCTGATGCCCAATCTGCCTATAAACTGCACGCTGATAAGCAACGAGCCCTTCAACCTGCTTTTAAGGTTGGTGATAAGGTCTACCTTTCCACCAAGTTCATCAAGTCCCCTCAGCCCTCGAAGAAGTTGGCTCCTAAGTTTGTTGGTCCCTTTCCCATTGTGGGAGTTGTGAACCCTGTCACGTTTAAACTGGATTTGCCACACAATCTGAAACGTTTACATCCTGTTTTTCATTGCAGTTTGCTCAAGCCTGTCAACCACTCCGATCATTGGCATCCACAACCCCCACCTCCTGCTCCGATCATGATTGACGGACAGCAACATTTTGAGGTGAAGGAGGTCCTTGATTCTCGCCGACTTCGTGGCACCCTGCAGTACCTCATTCAGTGGAAACACTTTCCCCACCCTGAGTGGGTGTCTGCCTGTGATGTTCACTCTCCTGTTTTAGTTAGACGCTTTCATCTAGCTTATCCTCTGAAACCTGCTCCTTAGTGTTTTTGGGGGGGCGGTATGTCATGTTCACCATTCCAATGTTACCGTTACATCGTAACGTTTCGCATGTCATTTGGCTGATGCATGTTTCGTCTGGGAGGGGAGGAGGATTCCATCTCGTGGGATTGTTATATGTTGGCAGCTGGATTGGAATGTGTTTGGGTTATCTCGTGTGTTCAAGGTTCCTTTCCCAGGACATCAGCAGAAACGGTTACCAGCACCCGGGGGGGGGGGAGTTTGCGACGGCAGGGCAAGGGGAGGGATTACGTTTGAGCCAAGGGTTTTTAGTTTGTATTTGGCGCGCTTTTACTCATTCTCAGCTTTCTCTGTATTTGCATACTATTCTTTAATAAATCAGATATCATTAAGTTCCTGCTTGTGAGTCTGAGTCTATTAGAGTAGGCAATCCTTACAATACTACACTTTCTATATATTTTTATACTATACTATAGACTTTTATACTATAGTTCTATATATACTTTTTTCTTCTGTTTCAATGCCTTAATTTCTAAAATTTAAGAACATCAAGTTCCATTCTTTGCTCTGTAACAGCACCTCCTGAGCTAGAGAAATAATTATCCACTGAATGATTCAGGCTGTAATGATATGAATACATACATGGGAACAACCCCTGCTGAATACAATGGGTTTTCTTCTGAGGGAAAATGTGTAGAGTTATGGTGCTATTTTTTTTTCAGTAATACCTCTTGGTTCATAAAATTAGCTTTGAGAATGACTGCTTCTAATTAAAGATGCATTCTATAACACATTTCATAGATAAAATGACCCCTTCCTAAAATACAAAGCTGATGGTTTCTTTGCTTTAGTTCTCACTGACATGGCAAACTTTGCCAATAGAAATAGGTCTCATGACCTATTTTTGCATAAAAATATAAGCACACTGAAAAAGACAAGATCCCTTTCATGTTAAATGTTGATTAAATGCATTGGAGGCTGCACATCTGGGGCACTCATAGAAATAGATGCACTCTAAAGTTTTCTTTATCAAGGAGGACTTTTTAAAATCAAAAGCAGCCTGGGTGTCCAACTTGGGTGTCCTCCAGATGTATGGACTTTATACACTGCTGAAAATTCTAGGAGTGTGAAGCCTACAGACCTGGAGCATTCCACAGTTAGGAAAGTATGGTCTAAAGGATAACTGTTACTACAAGATCTCTATTACAGAGATCAGCAGTAGAGTTGGAAGAAGACAAAGCAATGAATAGAGAACAACAGAATTTAATCTTTGCAAACATGCCTTAACTCCACGGAAGATTCAGCTCATAATGATCTCATCCTTCCACTAGAACTCCCTGTTTCCCACCATTCCTCTACATTCACTGCTGATTCTTTCCCCTTTTCCAGTTTTACACTTATGGAGAAGAATGTGTTAAAGGAAGAAAACCTTACAGCAGCAAATGATTCATTCTTAAAAGCCATAAACAGGGGGCATCTTCTTGCTGAGAGTCAAGGAAACAGCTCCTGATACCTATTGGCTCTAAACTTTGAACTGGAAGCCACTAAATTTCATAAACTCCTACAGTCAGTGCACATTGCTAAGCACATAACCATCCAAACCATAAATTTGTTGCTTCTGCCACTGCAAAGTCTTGTAGAGGAGTGAGAGTGGAGGAAGAGTTGAAGGTAAATATGTGCTAGACCAATCATGTCTTATTTATTTATGGAAACTATAAATAATACAATGTTATTTATAAGATGAAACAGCACTGAAGACTTAAAATTGCAGGTTCACCAAAATCATGCAACATAATTGCATTCCATGGAATGTCAAAAGCAAAGGCTGTCCAACACATAGATAAACTTTGGGTACAGCAATGCAGTCAATAAGTTATGGTGCAACATTTAATGTCTGATCCCATTTCTGTAAAGTCAAGCAGAATCTGCTGGCCACGTTGGGGTCAACTTGTGCATTGTCACTGGCAATAGGTTCTGTAACAGCATCATTATGCTGAGCTATCTGAATGCAGTAGTTCATGAGAGCATGAACCATAAATCAAATTAAGTATAAATATATCAGCTGAAGTGGCTGGTAGCTCACTGTGTCCCAAGGCTTTTGGCAATTTATTTTTTATATATTTCCACAAACTAATGTAACATTAGTACATGTGTCCTAAAGTTCAGAGTAATTTCAGCTAATTCTCAATTCTTATTTCAGAAACGTATTACTCGCAATAGTATCCAGAGATGTTACATGCAACCTTTAAAGCATATGACATGAAGTGGTGAGCAGGTGGGATTGGAGGAGTGGTATTAACTATGTATATATGAAATCATAACAGGAATAAATATTTAATTTCATGCTTTGGAAAAGAAAAAAATGTCTTTCTTGATAGTGGACTCTAAGGCATATGTAAATTAATTAGAATTCCTGACATTCATTGTGCCAATTATTATTTCATAAGTCAATGCAATCAATATTAACTTTTCTCCCCAAAGGAAACTGTAGCATTGAAAAAGGAGCGAGTATAGTGAAAGCTTTTACTTTGGCAAAATTAGAGTATTTTCACAGTGAATTCTAATGTGCAGATATGAACTATCTTAATTTATATTAACCATATTTGAATGTCTTAAGAGCTCCTGAGTACTAGCAATCTACCACAGGTATTTCAGTAATGCAAATGGTAGCATGATATAAGGATATCCTAGTTGGTTAACTGAGCCAGGTTAAGCCATTAAGATATTTTTAGCATGGTTAAAGATCATGTCAGAAAGTGCTTCCCACAATTTCCCAAATATACATGAACAAATTCCTAAATTCTATTTTTGCAATATCTTGACTAGGGCTGCCATACTAGGTTGGAAAATCCAAAAAACATTAGGCAGCAGCAAAAAGATATAAAAAAACTCAAACACTTATGCCACATTGTGGTCACCCAGATTTTTGAAGCTAAAATATCTTAGACCTAATCTTGAACATATTGGCATCAACTGTTAATATATTTAATTTATTTAAATCTATGCATCAACAAAAGGACAATGATTGAATTTATTTATTTAACAGCAGTCCTAAATTGCCCCATTCCCAACAGATCCTGGGCAGCAAAAAATAGAGTAAAAACAATACTATTAGAACAAACCTCAACTAATACAATACATTTCCTATTAAAAATCTTCATGGCAGTCCTGATCAGCTTGTGCTAAAGATACAATAGAATAAAATTGTTTAACCTTCTTATGAAAATCCAGGAGGGTGGGAGCTGCACAGAAATACAGGGGAATTCAGTTCCATAAATAGTAATAGTAATTATATATTAAGCTTGTATGTCACCTAATAATATATTAAACTTGTATGTCACCCAATTCTCAAGGACTCTGGGCACCTCAGAGCTACTACTGAGAAGTCCTGCCACCCTGTCTGCATCCCATGGACATCAGAAAGGGCAGAGGGGGTGGGGTAGGGATAATCTCAACAGGATCTTTAGCAACAATAAGACAAAAGATATACCTATATTAGACTTAAGATATAAGTCTGATACAGCTTGGAAGCTTGCTCCTTCCTTCCTTCCTTCCTCCTTCCATCCACCCATCCATCCCTGCCCATCTCACTGCATGACCCTGGGCAGCTGACAATAATTTAAAACAATAACACCAATAAATAAAATAACTATAACAGCCAATATAATGCCATGCCACTGGCTCAAAAAATCCCAAAACATACAAATCACTATACAAACCAGGCTCACTGAACATCTTGGCCTAGGTCCTAGGGGAACAGCTAGGTCTTTAAGGCTTTATGGAAAGCTAACAGGATTGGTGCCATCCAGATCTCTGGGAGAACGTTATTCCATAAGGAAGTACTGCAACAGATAAGGCCCATCTCCAGGGTCCCATAGAGGACAGTGCCTCACTGAGGGTACCAGAGCATGCCTGTTCCTGGATCTGGTGGGATTGAAAGAAATAATTGGAGATAGGCAGTCCTGTAAATAATCTGGACCTGAATAGATTAAAAAGTGATGGTGGTCTGTCAATGAAACACAGGAGGAACTGTAACATAGATGCTGAAATCATAATGACACAAAGCCAGGTTTAGGAAACAGTTTCCAAAGAATTGAAGAAAACCAAGCAAATGAAAGTTAACAATGTCATAGACATATATCTCAGTTGATCTTGCATGCGATAGATACGCACACACTCTCGTGGCTTATTTTTTCACAAATCCTTGAAACATAAAGATACAGCTTTTGACAAATACAGTATGTTTTTTTAATAATTTTTATTGAAAATTTTAATAACAATAGTAAAAGATGATGTAAACCAAACTCAGAAAGAAAAAGAATAAAGGAAGAATAAAAAGTGCAAAGAAAGAAAGAGGAAAGAGGAAGAAATTAGAAAAGCAGAAAAGAAATATTTAGAGAAGTGACTTCCGATATTCATCACAAGTAGAAACAAACTTAGTATTTTTTAGCCCCATAAGGTTACATGGCAAGTTCTTCCCATAACCCATCTCTTATTCATGCACAAATGTATACATCATTAACATTTCCATCCTGGTGTCAGCAAAAAGTTTATAGAGGGTTCCCAGAGCTTTATAGAAACATGTCTTGTTTTAACCTTGGTCAAACAAACCAACTTTGTACTCGTTCCTTTTGCTTCTAACAGTCTTGGTTTTTAATTCATTCAGATGTTGTCATAGGATTTGATCTCTATTCCAATTTCCTTTTTCCCATCTCAAAGGCTTCTTCAAGGCTTTAGCAAACCTCTTTTGTAAACCCAGTAAGGAGTCATTATCCAGGTCATTCTTTTGGTTTATTATTTGTATTTCTACTTTTACTGTCATCTCTGTCTTACAATCCATATTTTTTAGAATTTTCCAGTGTTTCAACAATTTCTTTACATTATAATATTTCTGCATCAGCTGAGATTTGTTTCAACTCTTTATCCTGTAGATCTTCCAAGGTATTCTCTTTCCCATCTGTCATTTCTTCTTTAACATCTTTTGGAAATAATTTATCCATAGAAGCAGGCATCATTGCTGACATTGTCACTGCTATTTTCTGACCCAATTCTTCAAAGATCTCCTGAAGTATTTCACATGTGATACCATTTTCTGTCATTTTGTCCCACTGCAGACTAAAAAACAAAAGGCAAGGCTTTCTCTCTCCCCCCCTTTTTTTTCTTTTCTGCCTGGAATCTTTAGTCCCCTCTAGTGTCCAAGTTCTGAAATCATAAAGTCTCAAATTTCTGTTATGACTTAAGATAGACTAAACAATTTAGTTCCCACAAAAGTACTATTTATTTATATAATTATTTCCAAAATCTTACAGCAAAAGTCCTAATATTCCAAATTTGGTCCCTTAATTTGTTTATAACTTTCTTGAGTTAAAGTCTTATTTAGCTTTTTGCTGTTTATTTCAACTTCTTTTAATTCTTAAGCTTATAGTTAATTTTTCTTTTATTCTGGAATGAAGGTAAGCTCACCAGGTGGCTTTGCAGACTCGTCGTTTTGAAGATATCTAATAGCCTTAAAGTAGTTAAATAGTTAATTTCCGAAAGTGATTAGAAATTAAGGTTAACGAACCAGTGTCCTTAAAAAGGCTCTGCTGCGGTTGAGAGCTTGATGGCTTTCCTTCGTTTCCTGGCACTTAAACCTGTGGGAAACTGCTGGCCTGTGGTCTCCTTGTGAGAAGCAGCCATCCGGAGCACAAGTGGGTGATCACCCATCGTCTCCTTTTCCAGAGAGGTTCTGTAGGACCGGTCTCCTTGCTGGTCCTTCGGCCATTTCTCAACCTTGGCAACTTCAAGTTGTGTGGACTTCAACTCCCAGAATTCCCCAGCCAGCATTGAAGTCCACACAGTTTGAAGTTGCCACGGTTGAGAAACACTGGTCATGACTGTGACGTTGTCTCTGCATGTTCAGAGATGTGCTAACTCGCCATTCTTCACCCAGCAGTCCACCTCTGACAAATACGTTGATAAATAAAGAGTTAAAATCTGGCTTGTATGTTACTTGATCAGGATAAGCAAGTAACATACTACAGCAAGGGGGATTGTTCTGTAGATTAGGCAAAAGTCATGGAATTATGCAGAGCTGGAACTATCTTTGGGAAATATATGATGTTGCTTGGAGAAATAGTCATTTCAAACATCCAGTGCACATGATTTCATATAAAATATTAGACTAGAATTCTATGCCAATTATTTGCTGTAGTTTGTACACAGTGCTAAAGATGGGTACAACTCATGAAACAAAGACAGGAATATCCTCCTCCTACCAATACTTTCCTGGTAAAGGTAAAGGTTTCCCTTGACATTAAGTCCAATCGTGTCCAACTCTAGGGGGCGGTGCTCATCTCCGTTTCAAAGCCAAAGAGCCGGCATTTGTCCGTAGACACTTCTGTGGTCATGTGGCCGGCATGTCTAAACAGAATGCCGTTACTTTCCTAACAAGATGTAAATAAATAAGGATTTCCTTTATTCAAGTTCTGTTCAATTAAATGGCACTCTCGTTACCAAAATACATAAAAGTTGAAAGGTTGATACACTGTTACACACACAAGTTCCCAGGTTCGGCTTATGGTCAGTCACTCACAGACTCACAGCCTATTGAGGCACATGGATCTTGTCAGCCCCCTTTGCTTTCTACCTGGGTTTTCCAGATAGGTGCGGCTTGAGCAGACAAGACACAGCCCTGGTCAACAGCCGGGAAGTAATTAGGGTTATACACAACTTTCAACCGAACACTGAGGCACAACAGGTTCTTTGAAATACATGGAGACCCAGTGAATTTAAAGTAAGAGCAAAACTTTATTGGTTGCAAGATACACTGCTCTTCTGCACACGCACACGCTCATCCACACTTACCCACATCCAACTAGGCTGCCAGGCACTAGCTAGAGGGATGGAAGCCGCCAAGTCTGGATCCAAAAACGACTCCAGGAGTGGGTGGGCTTTGGGATCCCTTTTATCCCCAAAAGTTCTTGCTTCGTTGATTCACAAGACTGGCAGCTACTCTGGCCTTGTTAATTTACAAGTCTGGTAGCTGTTGATGGGATTGTGGTGGGGGTTTCCATGTGCTCAGGCCCAACTTCCTTTCTCTGGTTCAGGTGGCATTTTTCCTTTGTCTCCTTAACAACTTGCTTCCTTCTTATCTACCTCCCTGAAGGGATCTTTTAGACAAGTTTCCTGGCTTTTGTCCTCTCTGCATACTGACTGCTCCATTTTTAGGTAATGGCAGCTTCAGCCTAGTCTGACAACCCTAGTACCTACTAGGGATGTTTATAATTTTTTATGTGTTCTAAATATTATTCAAGAGTGAACATAAACAAATCTTTTTTTCTGTCATTTTTTTAATAGCAGGATTTCTATTACTAAACCCTTTATACTTTTTGTCCTTGCCATCATGAGTATATATTCTCAAAACATGCAATCTTATATTGTGAATGTCATTACCGAAGATAAATTTCATCTCTAGCTTTCTAAAGAGAACACATTAGAAAACTATATCCCATGATAATGGGGACTGGTGGCATGATTGATTTCCAGGGGTTTTCCAGAATCACTGAGTACTGTACAATGTCAGGCATTAGGTTAGCAAAATTAGTAAGTCAAATCACATAAAAGGATAGAGAAGCTGTACTTCATGGATGAGAAGAAGATGGAAGGTCATAACCTTCAAACAGACTAAGAAAAAGATGTTTTCACTGAATGCAGAATAGGTACAGATTTTCTTTCTCCCTAAGTTCCCTACATGATAAATAGAACAACTTCATACTGTAGCCACAAGTTGCCTATGATAAATAGTGTCTAGCTAAGGATCATTGTTATGAAGTCCGAAGTTTTCAGTGGATTCATAATCCTGGACAGTTTATGTCAAGCTTGTATTACACTCACCATTGTTCTGTGATGTTTTGCACATGCATCTGTTCATTTGCATTCTTCCATTCCAGCATGCATACATCCAAGCAGATTACTTACTCCACGGCAATCCTGATTAGATTTTCTATTTACACTTCCATGTTTTCACTATATCTCTTTCTTCCTAGCTATCCAACAACTTTGCTAACAAACAATCAATATTCTCTAAAGCATATCTAGAATCAAAATGTTTATAAAGGTTGTTTTGAATCTCCTGATGTTCCTTCAGGAGTTCTGAATTCTTTTGTTGTTCAGTCGTTAAGTCGTGTCCGACTCTTCGTGACCATAGCACGCCAGGCCTTCCTGTCCTCCACTGTCTCCCGGGGTTTACTCAGATTCATGTTCATTGCATTGGTGACGCTACCTAACCATCTCATCCTCTGCCGTCCCCTTCTCCTTTTGCCTTCAGTCTTTCCCAGCATCAGGGTCTTTTCCAGTGAGTCCTCTCTTCGCATAAGGTGGCCAAAGTATTTGAGCTTCAGCTTCAGTAGCTGTCCTTCCAATGAGTAGTCAGGGTTGATTTCTGAATTCTAGGGAGATTTATTTATGGCACATATTTATTTATGGCACATATTATGATTTACTCTGCAGTCACCTTACAAGGTAGGTTTGATATTTATGAACATGATTGTGACTGCCATTCTATAAAGAAGAAGCACACAATCTGTTGCTTTCCATTGTTTCGGATTTCAACTTTCAGGTCAAATCAAAGGATTTGTATCTGGAACGCACCAGATTATCTTCCATCAAGAGTAAGCAAATCAGCCTTTACCACAGCTATTGAGTACCTAATTTCTGTTAAGGATATATGACAAAAGTGGCATGAATAATTATTCAAAATATTTACACTAGAAATGCAGAAATATTATCTTTGAGTTATTTGTCTCCGGTATATCCTAAATCCGATTCCAGGCATCATGGAATCAGGATGACATACATAGTTTTAACCACCCAGAGTTGCTGGGAGTCAGGCGGCATATAAATCTAACAATAACACTAATGTATTATTATTATTATTATTATTATTATTATTATTATTATTATTTCAGGCTGCTCTGGCCAGAAATCAGAAACAGTCAGATCTAATTAAGTTTTGCAAAGTTTCCATGCTTCAGCCAATTGCACTGAATTTTCAAATAATGCCCTGGAATTAGAAGATGGGGACAAGGGCAGCTTTATTTTCAATTACATATTTTCTAGGTAAGTTCTTATTAATGCATTGTAATTTTAGCAAAACATGATAAGATCTGCAGATTTATTTATAGCAAATACTGAAAATAGCTTTTTTTAAAAATCTGTGCACCGAAGAGTTTTCAGTGAAATCCATCAAGTTCAAATGCCAAATCATCTGGCCCCCGCTTTTCCAAGAGAACCCGTTATACTTAATAGAAAAAGACTGTACAATATAATATAATGTTGACAACACTCCCTTCTTTTAAATTAAATAGATGTCACCATTCTTCATGATTTGTCTCCTAGCAATCATTTTATTTTATCCAACACAAAAAACAGGAAACAAGACAGGATCAAACCTCCCCCCCCCCCACTAATGCTTTCTGTTTATCCTCATACATCACCAGAAAGTTAATCAAACTTGGGAGCATGATGTGCATTTGTGTTGCCTGAATCAGTTAAATTTATCTAACAGGTAAGACGTTTATTTTGTAGCAAGAGACCACAAGTGTTGTATGATGTTAACATTTGTATAAACTGGCAAAGCAAAGATAATTACCTTTCAGAATGAGCACAAAGTAATATTTATAACATTCCTAAATAGGCATCATAACATTCTAAATATACACTGTCTGTCAGGAATATAAACTACAGGGAATAATAATATACTCAGAGAATTATAAAGTATATAACAAGAATGCTATACAAATGACTAATAATAATGCAGTTATTCAGAAGAGCATGCAAGGCAAATGGCCATGAGAGAGACCAATTCTCTCTCTCTCTCTTTCTTCTTTCTTTCTCTCTCTCTCTCTCTCTCTCTCTAATCATAATCTTATTCATGTTCTTTGCTAAATTATATTTAATTTTTCACCATTTGATTGCTATAATAAAAGACCATTTTTGCCATTCAGCCGTATGCCATTTTCTATTTAGGTTAGGCTGAAATACACAAGGGCTACTCAGCCTCATAAATGACTGAGGATTTGAATCCAGTTCCTCCCAAGACAATTCAACATTCTCTTAATGGCTAACTCAACCATCCCCCAGATGTTCAGCATGATAGGCCCCCCAAATTCAAATATCTTTATCTAATAAGCAATGATGCCTAGCAAAAGTATAGTGTATCATCTAAATTATTACATATGTTAATTACGCAGATTATGTTCATTTCCTGTGGGTTGCTGCCGAATGGTCTGCAGCATCATCCTTGCTAATTAAAAGAATGGAATATGGAATATTTTCAGTGAATCAAATAACACTTTAATACCTTTTGGAAAGAATGCTGCAAACCCTTGTCACATACACATCCCTGCATCAGAATAGTAATTCGCTTAGCTACTTACAGAGTAAATAGGATTTGCTATTTGCAAAGCTCAAAGCCATATGCTGTTGTGGCAGTACATCTGAATGGCTGAAACATAAATTTTGTAGCATAAGCTTATCTTATGTTTTAAACTGCCCATTCTAAGCACTTCCACAAATGAGACATTCTGTTTTCTCTATTTGCCAGCCCCCTTGATAGTGCAAAATATAGGATAGAATAAATCACTTTATTCAGGCTTTTCTTTTAAACCTCAGATCTGGAATGTCTTTCTACTCTTATACCATCACGTCACCAATCTGACCCCTTTTAGAGTAATGCTGTTTAATAAGTGCATAGCTAGGCAACTGTTATGAGGCAGTTTGCATGATATGAATTCTGGCTTCTAGTTCTTATTCTTAATTGCACACAACATAATAAATATGGAATAATGATAGCTGGCTGAAGATCTAACCTGCAAGGATACTACCCTTGAAGCAAAAAGCCAAGTAATAACATTAACAGGGCACACCATAGAATGCATTTTCGGTAGCTTTCCCAGGTATATTTTTAAATGATTAAGTTCTTCACTCAGAGGTGTATTTAAATATGCAAAGCTAGTCTAACTGCTGGCTGAAATAGTATTATTCCAGGAGGAATGTACATGATTTCCATACACATTTTAATCAACTCTCTAAACTAATCTTAGAAGAAGCATAAATAGCTTGGTAAGAATCTTGTTTTCCATTTACTTAACTGAATGAAAAGATTTAATTTTTTTCTTCCGGTCTGTAATGTTTTCTAAGTGGATTTACCTTAAATTCCTTCTTTTTAAGTTTGCAAAGTATTTTGCAACATAATTTTCTATAATTTTCTGTTTCTTCAAAATCTATTGTGACTGTAATGGGTTGCTAATTTTTGAATTTATTTCAAATTCTTGTATATTAATTCATACTGTTCACTAAAATGTATGAAAACTAATTCTGAAATGCATTAAAACTGTTCCTACAGAATCTCAGATATTAGGTTTTATACAACCAATGAAGGGCATTCCGGTCCAAAAGGCTTTTATGTAAGGGATGAGTGGAATGAAAGGAATATGACAATGTTTGACCTTATAGATAGCAGATATGGTTTTCTCTATAAGCCAAGTAAGCTGAGCAGGATAAAAAAAGAGGCTAAGGAAGTGGTAAAAAAAATGTTTAAGGAATGTGCCTTATTTGGTAAAAAAGTTGCTAAGAGTCTGGAGTCAGCATAAGTTATGTCTGAAATTTTGATTGGTTACCTTTGGTCTCTGCACAAAATATGTATTTTCCTTTTCTTCCTATTTTAAGGAATACCATTTCTTTTGTGTTAAAGAAAATAAACATTGCTGTACTCAGTTTGGTTTGGTGTGCTGTCTCTGCAGGTCAAACAGACCCAACTGACAGATCCAGGATAATGCAAGAGGTGTGATCCTCTGTTCAGTCTGGATTTATCCTAAACTTTTATCCTGAGCAGCATTTCTCCCACTGCCTCTAGAACCTGCTCAAGGAAACAGGAAGACGTCTCTAGCTTTGCTTTTCTTACAGTAGCCTACCAAGGCTTCTCTCCCTCTCCCTCATTGGCAAATAGAAGGGCAGAAATGTGATATCAACCAGGAATTCTTTGTAACCCTTCCATGTGAGCATCATCCCTCATTGCCATTCTCCTGTTCTCATAAATATGCCCAGTAGATTATTTTGCCTGGCAAGTTTACTTTGTTCCTGCAAACATAAAAAGGAGGAAAATAAGAGACAGCTTTGCTCTGTCCTGCACTGCACTTGCTCTAGGAACAGGGGGAAAAGCAACTGCAGAAGACTGTCTGGTAATTTTAGAGACAACTAATGGCAACATGGAGGGCTGTCCATGTGGGGTGGGGGGGAGTCAGAAAAGTCAAGATGGCAGGTATTCCCATGTGATTGAAGCCCACCCCTATTTTAAAATGCCTGTGACACATTTAAGAGGCAAGGTTTGAAATGCACAGTTCTCCCACCATCTTGACTTTTTTGACTCCCCAGCAACATTGTGCAAATTTTGGAATTGACAGACAGATTTCATGAGACTTATCAGTATATAAAAATCACTATTCAGAGCATTTTAATTACTTGCATACATGAACTGTGGAAATACTGGGTTAAAAAAGGATAGAAGACAGAGACCTTGACTATATAGTTTTTTAGAGTGTGCTGCCATGAGGCTTTGCTGATGACATTGAAAATAAAAGACATAATCTCTGACAGCAAGCCAAGATGTGTCCCCTAAGTTGAGTAAACTGCAAGGTATTTGGAGAAAGAGTTTTGGTAAGCTGGAGAGGAAACAAATTGCTTTTAAGTAAAAACATAAGGTTAACTTAAAACAGAAGAGGGAACCCCAAGGAATTGTGTTAATGGAGAAGTGGTGTGGAAAGCCAAATACATGGGAGTTTGAGAGGAGCAATGTTTGGAAGGGTCAGGTCAAAAAAGGCAAGATGGTGGATGCAGTATCACAAGGTAAGTCTTGTCCCTTTTGTACATATGCACAACATCAATGCATGTACAAAAGGGGAAAGGCTTGCTACTCCCCTTGGGAGTTAGGGAGTACAAATGCCTTTTCCAAAATATCAGGAATAGAAAAGATCAATAATGCCCAGGGAGCATAAAAAAGAATTGTTGTGTTTCTGCTGGGGACAAAAGGGCTGTGTTTACTAATGATTCTGATCTAGCTTTGGTTCCCTAAAAGTTGACAAGTCTAGGGGCCCAGGTGCAAGATGATTTAAAAGAAGACTCTAAGAGCAAGACAATTAGGCATGGAGCTTTAAAAAAGGGCGCATTAGCCACAGGTGATGAAGTGACATTTCAAGGACCAATGTGTCAAAATTATGCATTCCTGGATAGAGTGGAATGCATTTTTTATGAAATATAAATTACCTATCTACATGAGACATTTTTAGAGAAAGCATGGACAGTAATCAATAGTTACAGTCCATTGGTGATTTACGTGAAATAGAAGGAGCTTGAGAACAAGTGCCTTATTAAGGATACAGAGTCCTTAAATTACAGGTCCCACGTCATGTCAGAAATAGGATTAAAAAGTATAAGATTCTAGCTCTTGTACACCTGGATTAACATATGAATCAACACAATCAGCCTCTGGCACAAATATGTTCAAGCATATGATAGGAACAACATCGCTAATCAAGATGGCTTTAGTTATTTTAACAGAACGGCACTGCCAAACCCATAGAGAGAAGGTTGTACCCACGATTCGAAAAGTCAGAAGATTGAACTTGAAAGTGCAGAAGGAAAAAAAACACAGATACTATGGAGAAAACCAGTTAAGGTCCCTGCTAGAGAATCATGTATAAGAACAGAAATATTGCAAGCATCCAAACAAAGGAACATAGTAATTTTAGAAGATCCAACCACTGTAACAGGATCTGGAAGATTGGTTGTCTTCTCACAATCTATTACATGCAACATGAGAACAGGAGTGTGAGTTGAGAATTAACACAAAAAAACACTGTATTATGTATGTGGGAATAGGGTCCGGTTACTTGAGGGACCACCTGTCTCCCATAACATCTGCCCAGCTGATTCAATAGTGCAGGGTTGGTGCACTCCGTATCCAATTAAACAATGTCATCTCTCTGGACCTGAAAGTGCACCTTCTCTGTAGCAGTGCCTGCCCTCTGGAACAAGGGTTTCTGTGTGATCCGGATGGCCCCCAATTTGCTGTTGTTTAGAGGAGCTGTGAAGACCTGACTCTTCACCCTGGCCTTCAGTGAGGGAGAATGAGACCCCTCCTTTCATCGTACTTGCCATCTTTTTTTCTTTATTTTTTTATGCTTTATTGTAATTTCTTTGATTGTCATATGTAGCTTTGGATCACTTTCCTCAATAAATAAATGAACAAGTATAATGTTTTGGATCCCTTTGTTTAATTGGGTTCTTTTTTTTAGGACTTGTGTGGAGAGCGGATCACGTTTTAGGTCGTATTTATGCAGAAATATTGAAAATTCAAAAGGGTTCACAAACTTTTAAGCACTACTGTATATTCCCTGTACAAAAACCCTGTAAATTCTACACTACTTTCAAAACCATCTTTGTTATGTCTATGTTTTCTTATTTTTACCTCTTTAGTTGTGAGCCCTTTTCCTACATAGATGCATCCAAGACAAGTTACATATTTTTAAGAGCAAGATATAAATACAAATGTCAAAGGATCGTACCAATTTGTCTTATGACCTACCAGTTCATTTTGAAATATAACGAATTACAATAATTCTTTTCAACCATATTATAGTAAGCTTTCATATTGATGACTACAAAAACAGATTGAATTATTCAGTTATTACATACACAACACAGAGTGAAATACAGTCCATGCTAGTCATATAGTATTACATATAATAATTAACAGCCAGATTTCTAAAACAGCCAAGTGCTGGGAATACAGTTCTATTTCTTGAAACTGTCAATATGCATAGTGCTAGAAACATTCTGGTGCTGCTTCAGCTGCTTCATTGCTATTTTATTACCCTTAGCCTGATGAACTAAGATGTTCATCAGGCAGAATCCCCAGAGCCCTCTGAAATCTATCACAACCCATTAAACTCTGGGAAAAGACCTTTTCAATAAAACCCCATTCTTGCAGAGAGGAAGCTAAGTTCTACCAAGTTCAACCAAGGAGGCTAGGTGACAATGTTGGCCTCACCCATGACATTTTCAAATGAGGTATGGATGCTTGTGCACCTATATTCAAGTAGGATTTTCTTGGATTTTGGAACTGACCATGAAGTTTTTCAGAATGGGGGTAAAGCCGCGATGTACAGAAATCTACATAGGTATGCCTTCCCTTGCAGCATTCAGTGGCTAATGCATGGGAATGGCTTCAGGATCCCTACTACTCACAACAATTGTCTTTCACGCAAGTCATTTGTATAGAAGGCAATTCTTGTCTTTGGTTTGCTTGCCAAAATTATAGTAGAACTTCCATTCTGGTAGAATATGATGTGTTCATAGTCAATATTTATGATTGGGACGTAATAAAATGTTTTGCCAGCTTAACATATTTTCTGAAACTTAAAAAAAGAGATCAAGTTTATCAAATTCCTCTCTATGAAAAAAAAATTAGTTTACTGTGGCAGGCCAACCTATCTCACAGGCTGTTATTGTGGGGGAAAAATAGGAGTACAGAGTACTCTTTCAGCTACTAAAAAATTAAAGGTGAGATGTAACTGTAATAAATAAATTTAAAATATCTGAAAATTAGATTCTACTACATTTCAAGAATAAATTGTGGAAAGTTTATTTATTAACATTTTAATTTATTTTTACTATATATATGGGGGAGAAAAAAGATGGGGGAGAGAAAAATGAAGGAAGAAAAAATCTACTAAAACATATCTCTCATGTACTAAAAAAATGACAAATGGGTCTTGCATATATACAATAGGGGTGTGTGTGCATACACACATCTTACATAATTAAATTATTAGCATTTAAACCAGTTTACTAAATTATTAGCATTTAAACCAGTTTACTAAATTATTAGCATTTAAATCAGTTTACTGAACTATAGGAAACAAAATAGGAATATATATATAGTCTAAATAAACCTGTAATCAGGACTGCTGGCAGTGTAATGCTGGTTCAAATACAGAAAGAGCCCTCCTACTACATTCATTGTAGGGAGGTATAACTAACTCTAGTTTGATCCCCATGATTATTGTAAATTAATATTCTGGGCAAATCCAAATTTGAAAATAGGAATACAATCTCTTTGTTGGAAGAACTGGGCGGAGCATGGAGTGTATACCTTAGATTAATTAATAGCATAAATTATTGATGCTTATTATTTGAGGAATTGCAACACTAATAACATTAGCCAAAAATTGCACAGTGGCAATATCTTCATTTAAAAAATTCTTCCGATGTCTACATATCACCTGGTAACCATAAGTGTTCAGAACCCTGCCTAATACAAGAGAATTTAACAAGCTTTTTATAAAATAAGCTAATAATAACTATTTATAAACCATTGGTAACACACACTAAATTAGATATTCAAGAATGTAGCGAAGCATGGAATCAGGAACTGGAGTGTTTGGTACAGAAATGTCAATGAAATACCATTTTAGTATCTCTACATAATGTTCCTATAAATTATGATTAATTCAACAGAAAATTTTTCATGTCTATTGGACATCTACGTGCCTTTTAAAAAAAATTGATGGGTTTAGCTAAATGTGTTGCTCAAAATCCAAGAATGCAAAATTATTTAATATTATAATGAGTATAATTGTCATGAGTAAGGATGGTGAGCCGCATTTCTTGGTTTTCTGCAGACATTTCTAAAAATCTCTCCTTAATTCCTTGTTCCTCCCTCTTTCGATGGGAGTAGGAGTTTGTTAGGATTGATGTCCTGACTCCCAGGAAACACTCTGAGACAGGGATCTGGTCTCTAATGTTTTATTGCTAATACATAACAGTAATCCTAACAAACTGAACAAGCGTGGGAAAAACCCAGCCATATAAACCCCGCAGGTTAAGGCGGTCCCACTCTGTGCCTCTTGGAATGGCTCACCAATTCCTCAGTGCTACGCATGCGCTTGACAGTCTGGAAGGGAGCCCCCTGCTCGCCATCCTTACTCATGACAATAATATTCATATAATATAGTCTAGTATTATAGCAACTCCCATGTGGACAGAACTTATTTTAGGAGTTAATTTTGTTTTGGAAAACTCAAAAGAGTTTTTTGTAGATGCTAGTGCATATCTTTTTGAATTATATGTCAGTGTTTTGGAAATTAACAAGAGGAAAACAGAAATGAATACTGCACTTTTAGGAATGCGAAGTAATTGGTGTTACACAGTTAGAAGGACATTGAGCCAATTATAGAATGGCCTGAAAAAAACATTGTTAACGTTAAATGATAGTCATGGGTTGCTTTTTCCATTATGCTTAAAGGAACAGGATTCATAAGCAACTTATTTTCACGTTTCTGATGCCTGGACATGCTACCCTCAGACTCTCCTGTGCTCCAAATTTTGGGAGTTCTTGCTAACCCATAGTACTCGGTGACTATGAACTTCCCCTGCCCTTACCCAGTGAGGTGGCAGATACTGGGAGTGAGCTCGCTGGACTTTAGGTTAGTTTTGCAATTGCTAGTCTCACAGAGAAATCAGATTTTTAAAAATATAGCGGTACTATTTAGAAAACACAGACTGACAAAAGTGTTGCAGATAACCCTCTGCCTACACCTAAATATGGACTCACACAATCCATATTCAATGGATTTCTGTCTTGTCTTGACATTCATTCATCATTTTTCTCATATATTTAGAAAGCAGCAGTGTTTTGAACCTGAACTCAACTCATTAGGTATTCCCAAGTGATACTAGTCAAAGGAAATAGTTATCTTGAATAAGAGTATCCCTAGTCACAAACCCAATTCCTTTGAGAGACCTAAATCAGAGCCCTGAGAATTTAGATAACTAGTAGCTTCTTATCTCTGAGGTTTGGACAAACAAAGGGTACATTACTAATCTTTAATGTTTTAAACTATTTTTTCAAGTGTTCAGAGACCTGTTTCAAAATACAATTCATAAGCCTAATGCTCAATATGATAATCAATCCCTATAACCCAGCCATATCGTTTGAAGCTGAAAAGTGTTAATTAATAAAGGATACCACGTCTTATTAGCGTTTCTATCGTAATTGCTAAAATCACAAATCCATCTGTTATATAGTCCGCAAACAAGACAAATGACTATGTTCTGTTAAACCGATTACCAAATGCCTCAGGGAAGAAAATCTAATAGCTGCAACTAAATCAAGAATCAAGCAACAATCCTCTTAATTTGTATACACAGCAGATGTATATACCCAAAATATAGTTGGATTTATATTAACATTGTCAAATAATTCTCTGAGGCTATACAACTGAACTGGGCATATAGAGACATGGTTCCAGAACTGTAAATTACACCGTCACTAACAGTTTGTCTTTTCATTTTCCTCTTAATGGTTAAAACATTTTTCTTCCTTGAAATAGCTCCATAAAAGCAAAACACATTGCATCTATTTCATTAAAACCCAGATGGTAATCTGGTTTGTTTAATCCAATTTGATATATAACATTAACCACAGCATTTATTATAATTTAAGAATTTTCAAACACAGAATGTGAATTCTTACATTTTGTATAGTCAATTTATGAAGATGCTTCAGTGCCAGGTGAACACAATTATATTTTTTATCATACCACATGCTAACTATAACATATGTGCACATAAGGTACAAAGCTACCATACCTGATAATCCAATTTAGATTTAGCATACATGTTGATTAAATATTTAATCAATATTTATATTAGCCTACCACAAGGGTTTCAAATAATTTATAATGGGTACAGGCGACCAGCATAACCTTGGAGAAGAAGAAAAGAAAAGTGAAAAAAGAAAATTATTTTTTTAATTAAGGCAGCCTTCAAGTTATGATTCATATTAAAAGATAGTACTACTTACAACTGGCACAAACTATAGGTGAAACAAATCGTTATTTTCTGTAGAAAATATTCATATGCATTTTTATATATTTATTTATCAAGTGTCTGAAAGTATATATAATGAAAAGTAGCATGTATATGCCAGAAAAACATATCTTTTATTTTTGTGTTGCACACATAAAATATTCTGGTTTGGGTTTTAAATAGAGGAGACACAGAGACTGATGGGTGGCATCTCACAACCTTCAATGCTTTTTGTCTCAAGGACTACGCATAGCTGGCTTGTCAGGCAGACAGGAAAAAGTGAACGTATTTAATGTCTCGCATAAGGCAGATACAAACCTATACATATTGGGGTGATGCTACAGCCAGGGGCATGATTTGAGAACACATATGCACCACACGTTTTCTAGAAATATGTCTTGATTTTGGATGAGCAGTGTGAATCCTTGCAAGGTCAGTAGAGTTTCTAGAATGAGCAGAAAGCTGGTAATTTGCCTTCGAATTTATATAAAAACTTTAATGCCCAGATGACTCAGATCCTAGAATTCATCTTCATCCATCTAAATGGAATTGATTACCAAATGAATCCTAATCCACAGATTAACAGACAGGGTTAGGATGGGATTCTGCCAGTGAAGAAGAGATCAGGAAACAGGACAAGAAATACTCTTCCTGTCACCCAAAATTCCCACCAAAGCTCTGCAGAAGTAAATCAACTACCAGTGTTGTCCTTACCAATCCTGAATCTTGAAAAGGGGGCATTCTAGAGTCAGGATGTGGTCAACCTGGATACATTAAATCACCTCTCAATTCCATAATATGGCTTCAGAATCAGATCAGCCAACTAATCCTGAAGCCATATTTTCCTTCCTGTTGCACCCAAGGTGAGAAGAAATTAATCCTTTCAAAAAATCATAACTGCTAAAGACGAAACAAGATATCCCCTCACCAGCTTCCTGATTTGTATAAGCAAGGAGAGCTTCAGAAGTGGCAGAAAGAATCTCTGTGTTAGTCCTTCACTGGTCCATTTACAATTGCTCTATGAAACATCTCTATCCCATGTCCAGAATCTACTGCAACCAAATTGGGTATTAAAATCAAAACCATTTCACAAGCATTCATTATATTGCGGTGGTCGCCATAAAAGGTTTACAGAAGATAACCGTATGTTGTTATGCTTAGCAAACAGAACTGATATAGTTATGTAAAATGCATTTTTTTATTTACGAAAAGAGCAATGATTAGGTAACATAAAACAGACCAGTTTTGATCAAACGTATTATCACATACATTAACTTAGAGCAGTGATTGTCGACCTCAGCAGCTTGAAGATGTGTGGACTTCGACTCCCAGAATTCCCCAGCCAACTGGGGAAAACTGAGGAGAATTCAAAACATTAGTTCTTAGAGAATATGTCTTACTACCTTTCCAATAAGGTATAGGTAACCAATACTGGCGGGATGTAAACAGGAAAGCCTTCATGGCAGCAAATTACCTATTCAGCACACTGGAGATCTCACCTTAGCTTGCTTCAACGTCTTGCCCTCCACAATGCTGAAGGGAAGGAATAACAATACCCCTTTTTGCAGAACAAACTTGCCCTTGTAATCTGCAGGAAACCTGAGGCTCCAGGCCACGTGTTCCTTTGATGCCTTTCTATAGCATCTTCCCTAATAATTCTACTTGCTAACAGTAGTTCTACCTGCTCTGAGGATGATTTTATTGCTCTACATAATCGGACCAGAACTTTAACACTTCCAGAAGAGTCACAAACTTTCTTATAGCTGCTTTTGCTTTACACAGGAAAATATTGTCTTATCTTTAGGATTTTATAATGATGTTTAAAGAGAGAGAGAGAGAGAGAGAGAGAGAGAGAGAGAGAGAGAGAGAGAGAGAGAGAGAGAGAGAGAGAGAGAGAATTACGCTTGTTATGATGTTTTACGTCTTTTGGACTGGTCACTAACCATAATAAAGTTATTCTTACCTTTCCAAGAAACAACGTGATGTGTAAAAAAAAAAGTATATTTTTAAGTGTAAAACACCAAGGACAAAGTAGTAACAAAAATCCCTCACTGTCTCTGCTTCTACATATCATTCACATTATCCACAATGTTAACCTTTTAATTTCCTCTCTGTGTGCCACTGACTAAGCTACTAAACCAATATCCAGTAATGGTCCAAATTACAAATTCATTTCAGTTTTTATCATTCTTGATAAGAATTTATTGCCACTTAGTATAAACATTGCTTAAGCAACCATTCATTTTAAACCCATGAAGTATTGATGAATTTCTGCTTAAAGACAAAATGACAAGATGTTTCAATAGCTAAATTGCTACAGCACATCCTCCTCCAAACAGGTATCCAGGTAACCATGGTGATAATGTCTCCATGCTGAGGGAAGGGCGGGGGGATAAGAAGAAAACAATCTAATTTCTTTAACTGGTTGAGGCTGGGGAGAGATTGACTAAGAACTTGCAAGTTGCTGGTCAAAAGTAAAAAAAAATACAATTTATAAATATTGAACATATTGTTTACATAGAGCACTACTGAATTTTCTCTTCTCTTTTAGATTAGTCAGAATACCAATGAGAAGTATTATATGAGTAAATATTATATCAGGACTTTTCTCTAAGGCATGAAAAGCCAGAGTTATGTGATACTACTTTCCTGGGTTTGGTTTGTTAGAAACCATACATTTTCCCCTTTTGGAAGCTGAATGCATATCCTAGGTTAGAAATCATACCCATAATGCCAATAACTAATTCTGGATATATTTGTAAGCATTTAAAGTTCCATCACCACTTAGATCATATTATGATAACCATACTTAAACATTTCAAAAATACAAATTACTCCACACTCTAAAATACTCTTCATACTCTTGAAAATTTTATTCCACAACCCCTTCATCATTTATTCGTTTCTTAGCTATGTAGCCTGTAGCTATCATTCATACGGCCATCATCCATTTTCCAAAGATAAAAGGGATCTGTTTGAATACTTTCATCCATGTCTTCTGGATGATTACTTAGTTCATTTAAAGTTCTTATCTGTGAGGTTTACTATACTTCCTCTTGAACCCAATCAGAGATTTAATGTTATCGTTTACAGATGCAATATGTATACATGAGAACAGCTTGTGCATCTGATTTCACTAAATAGTGACACCTTGGCAGCTGATAGTTTGAAATGAAATCCAAACACATTAACCTTCTTAACGAGAAGTCCCCACCAGACACTGAGATAAATCTCTGTTCTCTAGAAACTAATTTTTTGACTAGCTAACATCAGAAGATTCAGAGAGTCAACACTAGATAAGCAGAAAAGAAAGAAGTCATATATATACACATCTGCCTAATCTTTCAACTGTAGTTCACAGCAGTCAAAGAGACAGAAATTCCCACCAGTAATAGAGATCTCTGAAGCTAACTCTGGTGCTGGGAGTTTATCAAAACATTAATAATGATGAGCAGATGGATATTTCAATGTCAGCCTTAGCTGGGAAAAAAGTGGTTAGCCCTTTGGTCTCACATTCTGGGGAAAAAGTTCAAATGGCTCTCATAGACCTTAATGAATTCTCTAATAAATGAGGGCTACCATTTTCTCCTATTCGGTTTCTAGGATTATCTATATTTACCCTCCTGACAATAAACCTAATGAGACCCATCATGAATCATTTTGCTGGGATATACTGTCCAACTCAATAGATGTTTTGCCACTCTCTTCAAGGCCATGGGATGCAGCCTCAGCTGAGGTATGTTTACATAACAGTTCCATTTGATCTGAGAATTGTTGGTTCCTGCTTCATGAGCTTCAGCTCTTGCAGATCTGGAAAACAAATGAGCCCGATTCTCTGAAAGCACAGAGCTGCTGTGCCTGGCTGCTGTAAGAGCAATTTCAGATTTCTGCCTGTTTCAGATTGAACTGAGACTGTTTTCCCCCTTGCATCTAACTGTGGTACAAACATGCCTGTCAATGTTCTTTTTCTGCTGCATCCACATGATGTTGCTTTGTTCTCAGCCTAAGAGCGGATCAGGCTTAACTCATCTTTCACTATTTACCAGTGTTAAAATAGCATTTTACCCCTTTGGCAACAGAATCCAATGACAGCTGCAAACCTTGCCATCCATTATTTTAGAGGCAAAGTGACCAATAGTGGGTTAGAGTAGAGAGGTGCTTATCGGCCTTTCAAGTTCATGTCAGCAAACCTTCCTTCCTTCCAGCTGAATGATCTGTTGTCATGCCTCCCTAAAACAGAATTACACAATGGTACTAGATTGTTCAGCTGGCAGTATGTACATGCTTTAAGTTTAAGTTTACCAGTTTTGTGAAAGGCTGAAATAGCTTAATGGTGGAATGACAGCCCCATCCCTTAGTGCCTCCCAACAGAACATGGAGGAATCTAGCAATCAGCATTAACTGCCTTTATAATAAAAAGCAAAGGAGAAAAATCTGCTCAAATCTCGTGTGACTCAAATCCCTTGTGGCTTTTTCATTATTCAACTTAGATTACAACAGAATGGGTCATAGGAGGAGCCTGGGAATGACAAGGCTCCTGTGGTCAAACCTGCCCCATTCCTGCTACAGGTCTATGATTAGTGTATGATCTTCCTACTGGTTGGTGAGATGCTGAACTGGAAGTGCAGCAAACCCAGAAGAATCCATTTTTAACCTAAGGTGAAGAATGAATTCTTACATGCTGAATCTGCGCATCATGTTAAGCCAAAAAAGTGGTTTGGTTTTGGCCTATCATATTGAGTGATTTGTAAGTCATGGTGTAGTATGTTGTGCAAGCCCAGCCAATTCTGCTTTATTAAATAAATGATGGCTCACTGCAATATGCAAACCAGACATAATCTGTGCCATGACCATCACATTTTGTGTTAAACCAGATCTAAAAAACAAACAGATAGGCAGTATGAGGATATAGAGGCAAATGTGTGCACAACCCAGTTCTAGAAGGGTCCAACGTGGTAAGTGAAAATACAGCACATACAGTGAAAGAAGCAAATATTTTACAAATAAAACTGGCCACCCTACATCACCCATCATTATTAACTAACATATAAATGAATGCCACTCCCTGTACAAATGTAGTGCTCATTTTCCTCAATGAACCAGAAAGATGATAATCACCTGAACGAAAACTCTCATGTCCATTCACTATCAAGTATTTTGTGGGCAGTCTCTAGGGCCTGTTTAATTTTTATGACTTGCTTAACTTACTTAGGCTGCCCCTTCTTAGAAGAGGAGGCATAGAAGGCATAAGGAGTTTAGGCAGCTGCCATCAAGTATTTTTTCCCATCACACCCAGGAGATCCTAGGAGATATGTCTAGTTCACTCATCATGTCCCCCAAGGGAGTGAGATCTTCACAAGAAGTGCCATACTCCCCCCCCCCCTTCCTTCTTTCTCTACTTCCTCCTTCTGGCATATATGTTGCCTGCACACCTGCAAGCACTGAAGCAGCAGATGGCAGGGCATGTAGGCTGCTTCAGCTCAGAGAAGCAGTAACGTGTGCCACCCAGGAAGTTGTCCCACATCATCCTTGGGTGTTCTGTTTTTCTCTAGCATGCATGTCCAAGTGTGACTTTTCTCCCTTTCCAATGCAATCCAGGAGCAAGACTTGGTTGCGGTTCAACTGGGTATTTATACTACATAAATAATCAAATTAAGTCAAGTATTAAGTATGGAATTCATATGCAGACTGCAGGCAGAGATGCCCTGAATGTTCAAAAAATGAAGGATAAAGCATTAGATCTCCAACCATTACTTCAATATACACAACTATCCATGTTTTGCCCTATTGTTGTCAAGCCAGATTTTAGGTATTTCTCTTATTATAACTTAGAATGCTAGTAGGCTTGATGCAGAATGCCCCAGAGGAATTTCACATCAAATAATGAGGATAATGAGCTCCCAATGACATCAGTGGAAGGAGCGACATTCAAGGCTCCTTAGCATATGGCCTTTAGCATGGAGCTAATTGCTGTCTGGGAAGATCTCTTTGCCATACTGTGCTTCTGTGTATGTTAGAGAGAGAGAGAAAAAGAGAGAGAGAGAGAGAAAGTAGTACCATATATTCAAGAGGTTCATCAAGTGATTAAGAGCAAATTTCTTATGGAAAGTGAACAAATCCAGATGACCATTAGAAGGCAGTAAAGAGAGTCTTCTGTAGCTCTGCTGCTCTCTAGTGATCATCTGGATTCCTGAAACCCAGATCTGGTAGCCCTAAACAAAGATTGCATATTATTCTTCACTGCATTAGCTCTATCTCAAACATATTGATTAGACCTATTAGTAAGGATCTCCTATATTGTACACTTCCCTCAGCAGGTAGCATTTTTCAAGCCTAGAATACCTTGTTTATTGTACTGATTAATTTATTTAAAGGGAGAATCAGTAGAACTGTAAAATGAGTATTTAAGCTTCTTTTTGTAATATACCATTTCTGGTATACTAGCAAATATCTATATAACCATTGCTCAGAAAAGCATCCTACAGAATAGCACAGAATTTGGAGCCACTTAAATGAAAATCATGTGTGAGAGCATGGATAAAGAATGAGATTCCTACATGCTGCACCCAAATTACAGTTTTTAAATGTCCACATATTAAAATTAACCTAGCTTGTGAAAAAGACCAGGGCTCCTGTACTTTCAATAGTTCTATAGAAAAGGAAATGTCAGTGGGTACATACATTCCTCAGCAAAACTACTCAATTCTATCTACTTTATAAATGTTAAGATAAAGAAGCCTTGTTTCTGGTCACATTAATAATTCTACAAGTGTCCAACTCTCACTTACAGCAAAGGAGTATAACCACCCACTCATGTCGGCAAAGTGGAAACTGAACATGAGCTGGTCACATAAGCTGACTTCATACCTCACTGAAGCTGAGCCTATATATTTGGTTATATCTTGCATGGAAATCTCTATTATTTCAAAGACTAGAAAAAAGTGCATTTGTGATCACAGTTAGCTATTGGCTCTTTTCGTCTACAGTTTGATGCTACTCTTTCCCATACGGTTGTGCATTTGTATATACAACGTCAAGGAGCTAAAATGAGCAAACTGAATTAAATTGAATTTTCAAAGGCCCCCTCCTGCCAGGTCCTGGAACTCCTGGGTACAGAGAACTCCAAAGCATATCAATTAATTCCCTGGCCTTTTGCCAAAATACTTTGCTCCCCATTTCCAGCACCAGCATGGCAGTCAGGAGAGTTATGAGAATGAAAACCCTTCCATCTGCATCTGTATAGCATTAACCAGCAATAAATCTATTTTGTTCAGGAACAAATGCAAGGATAAACATTCAGCTTATCTCAGCAGATGGCAGCACCTGGCTGAAGCTGCACAGACTTAGGGTTGGGTCCACTTAATCTGAACAAAGTATTCCAGGGCTGTATGCTAGAGAAGAAAGTCAAAAAACATTATTGAAGGCAGTGGCAAATACTTCTGTATTGCTGCCAATAAAAATGCCCATGTTTATATCCACATAGTCACCAGAATTCAAGCTTGACCCAAGGGCATCTTTAAGTATTCAGCTGAGATCTATGTAGGCTGGAGGGAGGGCATGTGGCATCAGAAATTACAGATAAAGCAGCCAACTGTCACTAGGGAGCCACTAACATAAATGATAAGTAATATTTCAATCCATGCAGTGTGTGCAAACAATGGTCAGTGTAAAAAATTACACCTAGCAGGGCCCCGCTGAGTCAGATGAGGGGGGAAAAGCACACTGAGTTGTGTACTGGAAAATTTATTACAAACAGCCATGAACTTGCATTTAAATGGAACTGCTGATTATGAATACACTGCCATGAATTTTACAAAGCTGATAATATATTTGCTCCACAAATATAACATAAGCCTATGGCAGAAATGTTTCACATTCTAATCCACATTAGAAAATCATTCAAGGTCCAGATGGAGAGACTGATATCAAAAAGACAATGATGAAATGGAAAAGTTCAAGGGGCTGCATGCATTCACACGCAGAAAATAGGGTGTTACCTGTCTTTATCTCAACAATCCCTTCCCTTGTATCATTACTGCAGGCATACTTCTGTTTTATGTCCTAGGCTGAGATGACTAATAGAATACAGAAAGGCTAAGCAGAAGCACAGGCACTTTGGGGTGCTCAGAGTAGCTGGCACCTTCCAAATTGCAAATGTTCAACATTTCAACATTCTCAAAATTGACAGATACAGTCACAAGGAAAAAAAAAAACCATGTTACTGGTCAGCTTTGCTCCTTCCTCCTCCCCCATGTCTCTTCTCCCAAGCTAACCATAGATGTGTAACCTCCTCAGAGCAGGGTTGTTTTGTGTATGACCCGCTGTAAAGTACTGAATAATTCTGCAATAAAAAGTCAAATTTACCAATAGGTGTCCCTACCTACACTGTGTGCACAATTATTAGGCAAGTGAGTATTTTGACCATATCATCATTTTTATGCATATTTTCTACCTCCAAGCTGTATAAATCTGAATGTTTATTGGATATAAGCATATCAGGTGATGTGTATTTGTGTAATGAGGGAGGGTGTGGCCTAAGGAGATCAACACCCTATATCAAGGTGTGCATAATTATTAGGCAGCTTCTTTTCCTCAGGTAAAATGGGCCAAAAAAGAGATTTAACTGACTCTGAAAAGTCAAAAATTGTAAAAAGTCTTTCAGAGGGATACAGCACTCTTGAAATTGCTAAGATATTGGGGCGTGACCACAGAACCATCAAACGTTTTGTTGCAAATAGTCAACAGGGTCGCAAAAAATGTGTTGAGAAAAAAAGATGCAAATTAACTGCCAAAGATTTGAGAAGAATCAAACGTGAAGCTACCAGGAACCCATTATCCTCCAGTGCTGTCATACTCCAGAAATGTAACCTACCTGGAGTGCCCAGAAGTACAAGGTGTTTAGTGCTCAGAGACATGGCCAAGGTAAGGAAGGCTGAAACTCGACCACCACTGAACAAGACACATAAGTTGAAACGGCAAGACTGGGCCAAGAAATATCTGAAGACAGATTGTTCAAAGGTTTTATGGACTGATGAGATGAGAGTGACTCTTGACGGACCAGATGGATGGGCCCGTGGCTGGATCAGTAACGGTCACAGAGCTCCACTTTGACTCAGACACCAGCAAGGTGGAGGTAGGGTACTGGTATGGGCTGGTATGATTAAAGATGAGCTAGTTGGGCCTTTTCGGGTTGAAGATGGACTCAAAATCAACTCCCAAACCTACTGCCAGTTTTTAGAAGACACTTTCTTCAAGCAGTGGTACAGGAAAAAGTCTGCATCTTTCAAGAAGACCATGATGATTATGCAGGACAATGCTCCATCGCATGCATCAAAGTACTCCACTGCGTGGCTAGCCAGTAAGGGCCTCAAAGATGAAAGAATAATGACATGGCCCCCTTCCTCACCTGACCTAAACCCTATTGAGAACTTGTGGGCCCTTCTCACACAGGAGATGTACAGTGAAGGAAAACAGTACACCTCTCTGAACAGTGTCTGGGAGTCTGTGGTTGCTGCTGCACAAAAAGTTGATCGTCAACAGATCAAGAAACTGACAGACTCCATGAATTATGGAAGGCTTATGACTGTTATTGCAAAGAAGGGTGGCTATATTGGTCACTGCTTTTTGTTTGAAATGTCAGAAATGTTTATTTGTAAATTTTGAGTTGTTTATTCTCACTTTAACAGATGAAAATAAATGAGTGAGATGGAATTTTTGGTTTTCATTTAGTTGCATAATAATTCTGCACACTAATAGTTGCCCAATAATTGTGCACACATAGATATGCTCCTAAGAAAGCCAAAACCTCACTTTTACTTTTTAAATATTCTGGTCTGAGGTTTATTAACATTTTGGATTGACCGAGAGCACTGTAGTTGTTCAATAATGAAATTCATCCTCAAAAATACAACTTGCCTAATAATTATGCACGCAGTGTATATGTGTTACAGGGCAACTGCAATGCATTTGATAATTTTAAAGTCTTCATGTCGGTGTCAGGCAAACCATCCTTGAGCTCTTCTTTTTGGTGAAATTGGTATCAGCCACTTTTCCGGGCTCCTAATTGAATACTAAACAATGATTTTAGGAATATATCAGGATAATCAGAAATTTAGATAACCCGTCTTATTATAACTCAAGGGCTTATTTTCAGTCTCTTCTAGTAGATCCATGCAATATTACAGGAGACAGAACTAGAAATTCTCTTCTCTACTTTCCAATTACACGATTAATTAAAATACATTCTGCTATATACACATTGTATGTACCTTACTATTTAAACTACCTTTCAATATACAAATTTGAAGTGCTATCCAAACTGGGCACATTATCGAATTTTGATTTCATCACTACTCAAGCCCTCAGCTTGGTAGGACATAAAAAGCAAAACTTGCATTCTGTGCAGAATTACTTTCACCTCAGAAGACTAGGGACTTCTGCCAAATTGAGGACTTGATGTCAGTCTCCAAAGACACATTTGTGATAACATTCATAGGTGCTTGTTTAGAGCCAAGGTTAATTGGAATTCATGCTGCATTACTCATTATACCTTATGGAATTCTCACAAATGTGAGCAAAACTTGTGATTAATGTTATAATAGAAAGCATTTCTTTTACTTTGTACCCCACCTTTTTCCCAACTCTAAGGGCACAATTTGTGGTGACCGTGCTTAGAAGGTCGTTAGAATGTGTGAAATCACAGCATAATTGTCATGTTCACTGTTTCAATGTGCACTGTACATCGTAACATTTCACATGCCATGGTGCTGACGCGCATTTCTGTTGGGAGGGAGCTGCTGCAAAACCTTGTGCCAAGCTCTGTATCTATGTTCATTTCAATGGAATGTGTTTGGGTTATGTGCTCTGCTCAAGAACTTTTCCCGCGGACCATCAGAAGCCGTTAGGAGCACCTGTTGGCAACCCCTTAGTAATTCTGGGAATTCCCTGGTTGACCTATCGAAGCCCCCATATAAATTGGGAACACAGAACTCTGACTTTTAAGGATGGGTTTTACCAAGCCCCTACCGTGGAGAGGGCTTCAAGTGTGGGGGTTGGAAGGGCTGCAATTACCACGCCGCGCCCTAGTTTGGCACGTTTAGAAGGCTTGCCCAATCGATACCAGGATTTTGCAGACGTTTTTGGAGAAATGGAAACAGATCAGCTATCCCATCGGAAAACTGATTGTGCCATAGAGTTGGTTGCTAACGCTCAATTGCCCAAGCCAAAAATTTATCCAATGACTCAGAAGGAGCTTGGGGCATTACGGGACTTTATGTCCTAACAGCCAGGAAACACGCTGAGACAAGGAACTGGTCTCTAATGTTTATTGCTTTAATGTTTATTGTCAAAGGGCAAGATTTTCTCCAAGCTCGATCTTCGTGAAGCCTATTTTCGCATCTGCATACGGGCTGGAGACAAGTGGAAAACTGCTTTTAATTGTCCACTGGGTTCATTTCAGTACAAAGTCCTCCCTTTTGGGTTAGCAGGGGCGCCCGGAGTCTTCATGCAATTGATTAATGAAGTATTACATGATCATTTGTTTAAAAGGGTCCTTGTTTATTTGGACGATGTGCTCATTTACACTGAATCCGAGGAGGAACACGACGCCTTCTCAAACAAGTGTTAAGTAAGCTTAGAGATGCCAAGCTTTATGCCAAGCTTTCCAAATGTGAATTTCACAAAACCCAACTTGACTATCAAGGCTATAGGGTATCTGACAAGGGCATTGAGATGGACCCTGAAAAAATTCAGGCAATTTTAAGTTGGGAACGTCCCCGCACCCGGAGGCAATTACAAAGTTTCCTAGGGTTCAGTAATTATTATTGGCAGTTTATCCAGGGGTTTGCTGAGATTGCTTTGCCCCTTACTGACTTGCTACGTACCAAGAGTTTGGGAGAGACACACAAGGTAAAAAACCCTGGGGCAGTGCTGAATTGGACGCCTGAATGCCAGGCAGCATTTGAGAAGTTAAAAACCCTCTTCACTGCCGAGCCTATTTTACAGCACCCAGATCCTGAATGCCCCTTTGTGGTCCAAGTTGATGCTTCTGACTCCTCAATTGGGGCTATATTGTTACAAAGAGATTCTGAAAACCACTTGAAACCCTGAGCTTATTTGTCCAGAAAATTTTCTGAAACTGAGCGCTGGTGGCATGTTTGGGAAAAAGAGGCTTTTGCTGTAAAAGGCACTTTGGAAGCCTGGCATCACCTCCTGGAAGGCGCTAAATGCTCTTTCGAGGTTTGGACAGATCACAGGAATTTGGAAGCCCTCCGCACTCCCTGGCGTCTCAGTCCTAAATAAATTTGCTGGGCTCAATTTTTCAGTCGCTTTAACTTCCAGTTAAAATTTATTCCAGGAAAGAAAAACTTTCTGGTCGATGCTTTGTCACGTTTACCTCAAGACACTGACCACGTGGCAGATATAGTTGGGACTGTTCTCACTGAACCACAACTGGGCTTGGTTGCTGTCACCCGGAGCCAGACCCGGGCGCAGGCAACCCCGCCCCCAGCCCCATCTGGGAAGCGGAAAATGCAAGTCCCTTGTCAGTTACAGAAGGACTTTCTCCAGGCACTGAAATCTGACACTTGGTTGCTAGCTAATAGAGACAATGTTTCTTTTGAAAACGGTCTGGCGTGGGTGGAACACTGCCTTTATGTGCCTGAAACTTTGAGGGCTGGTGTTTTACAGCGTTCCCATGACGACAAACTTGCTGGACACTTTGGTTTTGTCAAAACCTTGCATTTGGTTCGCCGTCAATTTTGGTGGCCAACCTTAAGGTGTGATGTAAAAGACTATGTTGCTTCCTGTCCTGTTTGTGCCATGTCAAAGCGTAAAGGAGGTAAACCACAGGGGCTTCTACAGCCAGTGGCCAGCCCATCCCGTCCCTGGGATGAGATTTCTATGGATTTTATTGTGGACTTACCTCCCAGTCAGAAGAAAACTGTCATTTGGGTTGTAAAAGATTTTTTCTCCAAACAAGCCCATTTCATTCCATGTGCATCCATCCCGTCGGCCCCGCAATTGGCCCGCCTATTTCTCATCCACATCTACCATCTCCACAGTAGCCCCTCCTGTTTGGTCAGTGACCACAGGACACAGTTCACTTCCCAGTTTTGGAAATCATTTTTAAGATTGATTGGCACCAAACAGGCGCTGTCCACAGCGTCGCATCCTGAGACTGATGGATCTACGGAGGTTTTGAACTCTGCCCTTGAACAATTCCTTAGAGCATACATAAATTACCATCAGGACAATTGGGTGGACTTGCTGCCCTTTGCTGAAGTGGCTTACAACAATGCAGTCCATCAGAGCACCGGGCAAACCCCTTTTCATGTGGTTTTTGGTCACGACTTTGTTCCCATCCCTGAGCTGCCACAAACCCCTCCCCAGTTCTGTTCTGCCTCTGATTGCGCTGTTAAGCTGGCTGATTCCTGGCCGGTGATTCAACAGGCTTTGGCTGATGCCCAGGCTGCTTACAAGTTTCAAGCCGATAAACGTCATTCTTTGCAACACGATTTCAAAATTGGGGATCAGGTATATCTTTCTACCAAATTCATCAAGTCCCCACAGCCCTCGAAAAAGCTTGCTCCCAAGTTCATTGGTCCTTTCCCTATTGTTGGTCTTATCAATCCAGTTACTGTTAAGTTGGACCTGCCTCACAATTTGAAACACCTGCACCCTGTTTTCCATTGCAACCTGCTCAAGCCTGTCCACCACTCTTCCCGCTGGCATCCCCAACCTCCTCCTCCTGCTCCGATCATGATTGACAGGCAACAGCACTTTGAAGTCAAGGAGGTCGTTGATTCTTGCAAGCTTCAGGGCGCCCTCCAGTACCTGATCTGCTGGAAACACTTTCCTCATCCTGAATGGGTGCCTGCTCGCCACATTAATGCTCCTGATTTAGTTAACCGTTTCCACTTGGCTTACCTGTTAAAACCTTCCGCTTAATGCTTTCTTTCTTTTGGGGGGCAGTATGTCATGTTCACTGTTTCAATGTGCACTGTACATCGTAACATTTCACATGCCATGGTGCTGATGCGTGTTTCTGTTGGGAGGGAGCTGCTGCGAAACCTTGTGCCAAGCTCTGTATCTGTGTTCATTTCAATGGAATGTGTTTGGGTTATGTGCTCTGCTCAAGGACTTTTCCCACAGACCATCAGAAGCCGTTAGGAGCACCTGGGATTGTGAGCCTGGGAAGATTCTACGGGGGGAGGGATCTCGTTTGTACTGAGGGTTTTTTAGTTTGCATTTGGCGCGCGTTTTCCATTCTCAGCTTTCTTTGTGAACCTGCATACTATTCTTTAATAAATCAGATATCTTTGTGATCCTGCTTATGAGTCTGATGGTGTTTAGAATAGGCAATCATTACAATAATCATTGCACACAGTTTGACCACAGCACTGCTAGACAGAGGATAGATCTGTGAGTGGCTCCCAGCTGAACATCTGGGAAGATTCCTTTGCGTGTTGTATTCTCATCGTGTGTACTCTTACAAAGAGTACCAAGAACTTTAATTCACTGCTGTTGGAATGAGATCACTTAAGCATTGCTTACTGCTGAGTTGGAAAGAAACTTTTCTTTTTTAGCCATGTTCTTTCAATAGGCCAGATGCAATGCTGACTAGGCAGCTGCTTATGCTGCAAATAACTGCTAGTCTACTGCTGAGTTTGGACTGCTGAATACATGCAGCAGAGGACATTGGGACCACTCCAGATTGCAGTCTGGCATCATGCTGGGAACTGCTCACCTACTGCAGAAGGACATTTTTACAATGAATCGTTCTTCTGTGTCATGATGTAATTGCCAGAAACAATTCATATTTGATATCCCAAAATACACAGTGGAAAAGACCTTAAATCATGTAAAAGATACGGCAGAAATGGATAGGATGCAACCTTAACATGCAGGGCAGTTTCCTTAAGGACACTGAAAGATGACTGTTTCAACAGCTGTGGGCAAATAAACCCATTCTGAAATGCCTGAGCATCTACAATGCTACAGGAGAGCTTATATATAATAAGATGACTTTGATCACCTGTTTGATCTACCCCCTTATACAAAATGCATGAATGCTGTTATTTTCCTTGAAAGGGCAATATTGACAAGTCATCATAATGTTTCTGTTCAGAGCATTTTTCTGAAAACACTTTCACAGCAGGGTTCTTTGCTTGCTGGCTTGCTGCTGCCTCTCTAGGCCAGCTCCCATAATTAAGGTAGCCTTGTTTGTTTGCCTTATTAAATAAACTGCCAATATATTGTATCTGTTAATGGTCTCTCCACAGTCTTGGCTTCCCTTAGAGGTGCTAGTTCTTTCTAGCACAGTGAAGCCATTAAAAAGGAACTTCTTACATCAACCAGACTGAGCATGTACGAGCTTGATCAAGTCAGTCAAGTCAAGTCACTCATTTCCAAGGGAAAATGCTAATCATATGCCCCACGGGCAAATGTTTTAAAAACAAAGATGCAGGAAGCATCATGTTTACAAATTGGTTAATTAATTTCAAGTACAACAGATTTGCCTAAAATTAAAAAAAAAACACTTTCCCTTTGGAAAAAAAAAGATTCCATTCCACATCAAATACTAACAAAACCTTATTTTTTTCTCCTTCCCCCCTTATTGAAGTAGTTTTTAAGCTGAATGCAAAAAAACTAGAATGCTCCTCTCTCCTTTTAATGGAATGCTGCTAACAAAGAACCAGGGATGAGTTTGTAGGTGGACAAGGACTGAGTTCTAGAATGATAATTGAGTGTTAATGAACATCTCCACCCTGTGGAAGCCTGAGGTAACAACAAGCAAATGCAGTACATTTGTAATGCCCTTTATAGAATGGCTGCATATGATATTGAGAGAAAAATATAAAGTATTGTCTTCTGTTCAGCAGACTCCATTTTGTTTTGTTTTGCAAGCTAGCACAAATATGGGCCAGCAGCAACTTTTATTTCATTCACTGCCTACTTTGTAAAACAATGGCATAACAGTCTGTGCTACAAAACAAACCATGATGCTGGTCTGGCAAATAACTGGAGAAAAGCCCTGGAAAACAACTAAAATATGTTGAGACAAAGGAAATGAGGCCATTTTTATAAGAATCTAGTGCTGATGTATAGCTATAACATAGTTGTATAAGCTGGTTTTAAAGAACTATTTTGACTACTGCTCCCTTCTTTTAGTAAGATAGCATGACCAAAAAAATCTTAATTCCTTAAAAGAGTCATTTTGGATCCCATACTGTTCTTTCCATCTTTTAATTTCTGTTTTGATACTTATTGTAAAAGAGTATTCTCTTACCCTCAAACATTTATGAGTTTTTACTTACAAAACACGATAATGAATAATACACAAAAGTTATATATTCCACAAAACCATGTAAAAAGAAGAATCTCCCAAGACGACTTCATAAAATGTCAGAACTTCAACGATTTCATCAAAGAGTTGTGTTCTCATTTGGAAAGGTTAATCAGACTAAACAGGCCTTGAGGGAGCATCTTGGTTGGCAAGGATATTTTGAAGAATTGGCTGCCAGTATCCCTTCAAAGAATGGCATAGACTACTCAATACCCATTAAGTTTGAAGGTTCTATTTCCTGTTCAGGACTTTTTTTTTCTTTTCTGCATTAAAGCATTGTTAAGGAAGAAAAGGGACGCGGTGGCGCTGCGGGTTAAACCGCTGAGCTGTCGATCGGAAGGTCGGCGGTTCGAAACCGCGCGGCGGGGTGAGCTCCCGTTGTTAATCCCAGCTCCTGCTCACCTAGCAGTTCGAAAACATGCAAATGTGAGTAGATCAATAGGTACCGCTTCGGCGGGAAGGTAACGGCGTTCCGAGTCGTCATGCTGGCCACATGACCCGGAAGTGTCTATGACAACGCCGGCTCCAAGGCTTAGAAACGGAGATGAGCACCGCCCCCTAGAGTCGGATTCGACTGGACTTTACGTCAAGGGAAACCTTTACCTTTACCTAAGGAAGAAAAACCTGCCTATGATCAATGTAGGCATATGCCTGATGCTGGCCTTTATCCTAATCTACTTCCTCCATTAACTTGGATTTTAATTTGTATGGGGCGGTTATGGCTAGTCCTTACTGTTATCCGTGCACCCACATTATGCTGAGTAGATGCAAAAGAGAACAGAACTCCTATACCTTTAATAGCTGTGTGTAAATTGGGGTCATGCAAGTCACACCTGCTAAAATTCTGTCCTCCACTTTTGCATCTAAGAACTCAAACCTACCTACTAAATTGCTTTTAAAAGATGCTAACTTTCATAATCATGGAAGCTGGTTATTTCCTATGAAGCTTTCCAGAATACTGCAAAAATGTACTTATGATTGTATATTATGAATATTCATGGAAAATATTCACATTCATTTATTTTGTTTTCAAAGCATAACTGAACCTAGGAATTTTTTGTTTTGTTTTCCAGAGCCTAAATGATCAGATTCAGTTATATATTCAAGACTGTCCCACAAAACAATCTTGAGATATGTCAGTTTAGTAGAAAAAAATGACATTTGCAAATTCATTTAGGTGCAATGTGATACGTTTCACTGAATTAAATGGGATTTATTTCTCAGATGTGCAAATAAGTGTTTTTCAAGAACTAAGCAACCAATATTTAACTAATGCCCTATCTTATATTGTGGGGGGGGGGGGTTGAATATGAAGAGCCAGCTTGGGGCATCAGGCTAGAAACTGGCAGATGGTGAGTTCTAGCTGAAGCAGCAAGTCACCCCTTGTCAGCATCCCCTTACCTCAAACACACACGTCCCAGGATTGCACAGCCACTACACAAGCCCAAGGGGGAAAAAAAACTTAATTACAGAGGTTCTGACAGGTGTAGCATGTGCACTTCCTCTCTCTCCAAAGCACCTTTCCTGCTTCAGATGCAAAGTGCTCCACGTCCCTAATGGTTAATCATGCTTTTATGATTTTAAAGTTAAAATGTTTTGATGATGTTTAAATACCACCCAGAGTCTTGTAATATTGGCAGCTAAATAAACAAACGTAACGAAACTCATCACCTGTCTTCCCGATTCCTCTGTCATCAGAAAATAAATCTTCATGTTTATAGGAAATATTTTAAATATTACAACCAGAAAACCATCATGCTTATTTATGTTATTGATTTGGCTTTGGCTAAGCTGTGAGAACCCAGACATTAAAGCATGGTTTATGACTTAGCATGCTGGGAGAATACAACTGTGGTTTATTCAATAAATCAGGGTGAAGCAAGCCATCGCATAGCATAGTGTGTGGACTGAGTGGGTCAAAGACGGCCATAGAACTGACCACATGGGACTCAGAATCTTCTATGGAGTTAAGTGTCTGGAGGAGGAAAGGTACCCAAACACTTTAGAGCTGGACACTGTTCTTTAAGCAGTGCCATTTTTTCCCTTTGCCTAGGGGACGCGGTGGCGCTGCGGGTTAAACCACTGAGCTGCTGAGCTTGCCGATCGGAAGGTCGGCGGTTCGAATCCGCGTGACGGGGTGAGCTCCCGTTGCTAGTCCCAGCTCCTGCCAACCTAGCAGTTCGAAAACATGCAAATGTGTCATGAGTAAGGATGGCGAGCAGGGGGCTCCCATCCAGACTGTTAAGCGCATGCGTAGCACTGAGGAATTAGGTAGCCATTCAAAGAGACACAGATCGGGACCGCCTTAACCTTTGGGGTTTATATGGCTGGGTTTTTCCCACACTTCTTCAGTTTGTTAGGATTCCTGTTATGTACAAGCAATAAAACATTAGAGACCAGTTCCTTGTCTCAGCGTGTTTCCTGGCAGTTAGGACAAAATGTGAGTAGATTAATAGGTACCGCTTCAGCAGGCAGGTAATGGCGTTCCGTGTAGTCATGCCGGCCACATGACCATGGAACTGTCTACAGACAAACGCCGGCTCTTCGGCTTTGAAACGGAGATGAGCACCGCCCCCTAGAGTCAGACACGACTGGACTTAATGTCAAGGGAAACCTTTACCTTTACTACCCTAATGAGTAACCAGAGCCAACCTATTCCAGTCCAAGAGAAATCAGAGGGGGATCCACAAGAATCCCCCAGCGATGAAGCTAATTTCATATACAATTAAAGTCAATGGAGTAGGGCTATCAGACACAAACATCCAAATAACCACTAGAGGATAGCAAAGAGGGCTTTTCTGTACTCCAGATTTTTGCAGCCAAGATCTGGTAGCCTGAGAGTGGGGTGCAGTGATTCAGATGTTGGATGAGGAGTGGAGAGACTCACGTTCAAATCCACCCTCAGCCATGGGAACTCTCTTGGTGACTTTAGACCAGTCATTCTCCCTCAGCCTAACCTACCTCAGTAATTTGTTGTGGGGATACAGTGAAAGGAAATTGACATGTAAGCCATCTTGACTCCTAAAGAAAATGCAGGATGTGTAGCTAACAACTAAAAATAATAATAACTTGTTTAGAACAGCTTGGACTCTTGTCTGATCAGTCTGAGTTTAAGCTCAAATTTTTGGGCTTGAGTATCTGAAAAATATGTAATGTGTTTAGAAATACAGTATCTCTGAGGAGATAGTTACAAAAAAGAAGCAGAGATTACTTGAGGACCAATGTAACTTATTGCCCTGTCACCAAGAGAAGATGGAGTAGCTAGTAAGTAAAACTATCATCTCATGTCATAATTATTTAAGTAGTATGCCCTTAATTGAGAGCCAGTTTGGTGTAGTGGTTAAGGCACCAGGCTAGAAACCAGGAGACCTGGAGTTCTAGTCCCACCTTTGGCACAAAGCCAGCTGGATGACCTTGGGCCAGTCACTCTCTCTCGGCCCTAGGAAGGAAGCAATGGCAAACCACTTCTGAAATCTTAACAAGAAAACTGCAGGGACTTGTCTAGGCAGTCACCAGGAGTCAACACTGATTCAAAGGCACCCCCCCCCCAAAAGCTCTTAATACCATTCAACATTGTGTCATTCTGATTGGTATTACCTGAGGACTATTCCACACAGCAGCCTTAAGCTGCTTGTCATTCAGCTAAAACTGTCTGGAAATGAAGAAACTGGCTTAAATTGCTGTCAGATTTCAATCCACTCTTCAACTCTGGCAACAATGCTGGCCAGGTATTCTGTCTGGACAGCAGTTATTATGACCTGTGACTGGTATAACCTGCTCTGCTTTTTTATCGCTCCTGCCTGTGCCAGAAAAAGAAGCACCAATCACTTTCCATTTTATTTATTTATTTATTATTAAATTTCACCACTGTCCATCTCCCCCCAAAGGAGGGACTCTGGGCGGTTTACAAGAACAGTAAAAGCATCAGATATTATAAACACAATAAATATCAAATACAGTATAACAATATAATATAAAACATAAATACATTTCACGGGCAGGTCTTTGAGGAAATGTGGCTTTAGTTGACAAGCCTTTTATAGTCATCCCCACTCATTAACTCCCTTTCCTATTTGACCCAAACAGCCCAAGTCTGGGAGCTATGCTGGTGAAGAGTAGGCAAAAATGCTTTAAAGTAATTTTTTAAAAAAAACATATTAATGTTAATTATGAAGATATGTTGTATTTGTGTTTAAGAGAATAAGGCTGGCTGCAATTTAGAGAACCAGGTTTTACTAAAATAATCACAACTGGATGGGTTTGCACAACACAACCGACCATAAATCCATAGTTTACAAACTATGGTGACTGTGTTTATCCAATATGCTAACAAATATTGTGGATTTTGTGAACCTAACTTAAAATTATTCTTGTTGGTTTTGTGGGAATTCTTTGGAGAGGAAAAAACGGGAAGAGATCAGCCTCAAAGATCATAGTCTTCTATAAGCTTAGTGGGGCCAACCAAGGAATGGATCTGTTCTGTTTGTTTTCACCAAATTCCTTCAAAGGTAAAAACTCCTCCTTGTGTTCCCTAGCATCAGCTGTGGCCTATTGCCAAATTTCTTCCCATTCCTAGAACAGATAATGAAAGCAGGTTAGCTGCTTCAAGGCCTGAGGAGAAGCTGCAGTACTTGGATAACAATCAATTGATTGTTCTCATTTAAAGGCTACAGTTCAGGCCAGAGAACTTATTCTGAACGCCTATGCCTCTGTTTGTGAAAACCCTTAAAAGAAAGCTTGTCTTTTCCTAACATCCATTCAGCTAACTGGCTTCTGTCCATTTACTGAGCTCCTCTCTAGTATTTTATGCTCACGTCCTGGCATGAAAAGATCATAAATATTTAAATAACTGCCATTCCACAACCAAAGCAATTCACAAGAGCAGTAATTTTAAAAAGACAAATTATGAGCACTTAAAATAGAAGTTACCCCTCAGGCAAGAATGTACTGCAAGATGGACTTCTGCATCACATCTGTAACAGCTTGAGAAGCTGCTCCACCAGCAGTTTCTCTAAATGTATAGCAGGACTTCCCTCTGATCACACACTTATTTGTAAGCTTGTAAGTCCTGTTTCTCTTTTTAAAGTTCCAAAATTAAAACATTATAAGCAAGAGAATTCAGATCCCTTAACTGAGGGCAGAAGAAGGTAGGAACCTTGGGTAAGTTCACACATTTTACTAAACCATGGTTTGTTAAACTAGCTTATCAGATAAACCATAATTACTGGTACAGTAACCATTTATCTTTGCCTATTGTTTCTCTTCTGTAAAATGCTTCTTGTGCTGAGATCCACTGAGGTGTTTTCAGGCACAGCCTGGGTTTATTTCATATTCTCAATATGGCACGTCTAATAAAATGGTTTTTAAAATCCACAATAAAACTTTATCATACCATAAATATCCATGCCATCCAAACCTCAGGGTGTGCTCTTCTAATTCTAAAAGTCTTTTGATTCCCAGCAACACCCATTCTTTCATCCAAACCAAACAACAAGCTGCAAAATACAATTTCAAACCCAATCCTCCTCTTTCCATTGCATCTTGTATTTAACTCATGGTTTTTTTCCCTTGCCATACAAACTTAGATATATCTTTTTGACATTGTTTGAATGGTACATCAGTTGTCAAAACAGGTATTGTCTGAAACAAAAACATCATTCTAGGCAAAACCTTCTTTTTTATCACAGAAATTCTACCCAACAGTGACAATTTTAATTTCTCCCATCTTAACATGTCCTTAATTTCATTCCATAGCTTAACATAATTATTTTGAAATAACATACATTTCATATTTGTCATAATAATGCCCAAGTATTTTGCTTTTTTCTCAATCTTAAAACCAGTTTTCTCCATCAGTTCTATTTGATTTTCTATTTTCGTATTTTTGTTAACATCTTCATCTTCTGATTATTAATCTTAAAACCTGATAGCATACCAAAGTCTTTTAATTTTCCCATTAATATTTCTACCCCCTCTAACAGATCCTCCAAAACTACCACCAGGTCATCAGCAAATGCCCTTAACTTATAAGTTTCTTTCTTAATCTTTACTCCCATGATTCTCTCATCTTCTCTAGTCTCTATTCAGTACCTCAAGAACTAAAATGAAGAGTGAAGACCTTGTTTTGTCCCTTTTTGAATCTCACAAGGTTTTGTTAGGTTCTGTAAAATTATTTTCAACCTTTCAGCCAAAATCATTGGAAACAATTTATAGTCATTATTCAGTAAAGATATTGGTCAATAATTTCTTGTTAAAGTCAGGTCCTAAGCCTCTTTAATGTTATATTGGTCTCTTTCCAGCTGTTAGGAATCTTTCCATTCTGTAAAATAATATTCATCATTTGTTGTAAAGGTTGTAAAAGGTCATCCTCAAAACATTTATAGTAAAAGACTGGCAGACCATCTGGACCAGGTGCCTTTCCTGTTTTAGTCTTTTTAATAGCTTCACAAACTTCCCTTATTGTTATAAGTCCATTCAAAATTTGTCTCTGATTCTCTGTAACCTTTGGTAAATTCTGTTTATGTAAATATTCCTCTGTTTATGTCAATAGGTTTATGTATATGTTTATGTATATGTTTATGTAAATATTCCTCTGTTTATGTAAATATGCCTCTGTAGAAGTGTCAGGCTCTGCCTGCTACTAAATAAGACACAGACGCTAATTTAAAGAAATCAGGTTCTGGGTTTATTAATAGTATAGTGCATGCCTAGTTAAAGCTGAGAGTGGAGGGAGCGCGCCGGTGCGGGGTTTAAATAGCCCGCGCCGGTCAGCGCCCCTTCCTCATTGGTTATGCAATCCCCGAACCCCGGATGTCTCGCTCGCTGGTGGGTGAGGGGTCGCGAGGCTTCTGCCGGTGCTCTGGGTGTCTGCGTAATCTTCCTCCTCCGGCCGGTGATGGCTTATCGCTGGGTGATAATCTTCGGCGATTCTTTGGAGAGTCCCGTGTGTGCTTTGGATCGGGCGTTGCCAGTGTCAGCCTTTGTTACCAGGTATCGTTTGATGGGATCTTTACTTAAGGTCGTTATGTCGTTGCCGGAGTTTTTATGCTTTTCTTTTGTTAGTCATTTACGTGTCCTTTGCCCCATTTCCCTGCATTGTTGTGTCGTTGTGCTGACGCAATCAGTGCAACGGTGCTCATGACATGCCGCCCCCCTTTCGCATGGTTAACCCGTGGGTTTGTTGGGGTAAGCCATGTGAAATGCGCGAATCAGGTCCGGGGCCTGGACATGTCGGGCGGCAACCCATTCCGGGTGGGGAAAGTGTTTCCACCTCACCAAGTAGTGTAGGGTGCCCCTCCTCCAGCGTGAATCGAGTACCTCTTTTACCTCAAAGTGTTGTTGCCCGTCTATCATCACCGGGGGGAGTGGGGGCGTGCTTGGATGCCATCGGGAGGGGCTTGCCGGTTTTAGAAGGCTACAGTGAAAAACCGGGTGAAGTCTCTTTAAGTTGTGCGGCAGGTCTAGGCGTATTGTGACCGGGTTAACTATTTGTGTTACCCGGAACAGCCCAATGTACTTGGGGCCCAATTTCATTGAGGGTTGGGGTGATTTTATGAATTTTGTAGAGAGATAGACCATATCTCCTACCTGGAATGTCGGTTGCTGCCGCCGGTGCTTGTCTGCCTGTTCTTTGTAGGCTGATTGTGCGTCTTTCAGCGCCGCTATGATTACTGGCCACGATTCAGCTATCTTCTGTCCCCAGTCACCTGCGCTCGTTGGGGGGGCCGGGGGCTGCGGTAGCTCCGGGATTGGGACAAATTCGCGGCCCGATACCACCTCAAATGGGGTTTTCCCCGTGCTCGTGTGAATGGCGTTATTGTAAGCGATTTCTGCGAACGGGAGGAGATCCACCCAGTCGTCCTGGTGGTAATTTATGTATGATCGGAGGAATTGTTTGAGCATGGCGTTTAGGACCTCCATGGCGCCGTCCATCTGGGGATGCCAGGCCATGGATAGGGCTTGTCGGGTCCCAATGAGTTTTAAAAAGGCCCGCCAGAACTTTGAGGTGAACTGTGTCCCTCTGTCAGTCACCACGCGTACAGGACATCTGTGCAACCTGTACACGTGTACTAGGAAGGGTTTGGCCAGCTGCTGGGCAGACGGGATCACTGCGCAGGGGATGAAGTGTGCCTGTTTCGAAAAGTAGTCTTTCACCACCCAAATGGCTGTTTTCTTTTGGCTGAGTGGTAGATCGACTATAAAATCCATGGAGATCTCCTCCCATGGCCGGGAGGGCTCCGCCACCGCTTGTAGCAGTCCTGGTGGTTTTCCCGGTGTCCGTTCGGCCATCGCGCACACCGGGCAGGATGCCACGTATGCCTTGACGTCCCATCTCAGGGAGGGCCACCAGAACTGTCTACGTGTTAGATGTAGCGTCTTTAGAAATCCGAAGTGTCCCGCCTGCTTGCTGTCGTGAGATCTTTTGAGGATCTCCCGGTGCTGTGCTTCCGGGACGTATAGTCTGCCTTCCCCCCATGCTAAGTCGTGCTCCATTGTTACCTTGTCGGGGTTGGCTAGGAGCCAGGAGTCGGATTTGAGAGCGGTGGTGAGGTCTGCGCGTATCCCCCCTGGTAGCTGCGGCCGGCGCCGTCTGTTGGCTGGTTGGTTTGTCGTCGGTTGCGTCGTGGGGGTGGTCTGTCTCCGTGCGCTGCTCCTGGTGGTTGCTGCCATTCCCAGCTGGGAGGCGGATAGTACCGTCCCTACCATGTCTGGGATGGGCTCATCTTGGGGCAGTCTGGAGAGGGCGTCGGCCAGGAAGTTCTTCTTGCCCGGTATGAACTTCAATTGGAATTTAAACCGGCTGAAGAACTGAGCCCATCTCACCTGTTTAGGGCTGAGGCGTCTGGGCGTTCGCAGGGCCTCTAGGTTCCGGTGGTCCATCCAGAACGGGTGGGTGGTCCCCTCCAGTAGGTGCCTCCACGTTTCCAGTGCTGTTTTCACCGCAAACGCCTCCTTCTCCCATACGTGCCAGCGCCTTTCTGTCTCTGAGAATTTTTTCGACAGGTAGGCGCATGGCTTTAGTATTCCTGTGGGGTCTTTTTGCAGCAGTATGGCCCCCAGGGAGAAGTCGGAGGCGTCGGCTTGGACCACGAACGGCCGTTCTGGGTCCGGGTGTGCGAGGATTGGCTCCGTTGTGAACAGCGCTTTCAGCTTGTCAAACGCTGCCTGACAGGTGGGCGTCCAATTTAGTAGCGCCCCTGGGTTCTTGACCCGCCTTGTTTCTCCGACCCCTTTCATTTTGAGTAGGTCTGTTAGGGGTAGGGCTGTCTCCGCGAACCCCCTGGCGAAGGACCTGTAAAAGTTCACGAAGCCGAGGAAGCTTTGTAACTGGTGCCTGTTGCGTGGGCGTTCCCAGTTCAGAACTGCCTCGACTTTTGCGGGGTCCATTTCCACGCCTTCTCTGGAGATCCGGTAACCTAGGTAGTCCAAGCGTGCTTTATGGAACTCGCACTTGGACAATTTGGCGTAGAATTTAGCCCTCCTTAGTTTGTCGAGGACTTGTCTGACCAGCCGTTCGTGTTCTTCCTGGGTCTTTGTGTAGATGAGGACGTTGTCAATGTACACTAGCTCCCCTTTGAATAGGTGTTCATGTAGCACCTCATTTATGAGTTGCATGAATACCCCCGGGGCTCCTGCTAGCCCAAATGGCAGTACCTTGTATTGAAAGGCGCCGAGGGGACAGTTGAAGGCTGTTTTCCACTCGTCCCCTGCCTTGATTTGGATTCTGTAGTACGCCTCGCGGAGGTCGAGTTTGGAGAATACTCGCCCCGTTGACAGGTGGGCGAGCATGTCTTTTACGAGGGGCAGGGGGTATTTATTGGAGAGGGATGCGGCATTGAGCCCCCGGTAGTCGGTACAAAGCCGTAGGGTGCCGTCCTTTTTTTCTCTGAAAAGGACGGGTGCTCCAACGGGGGGGTTCGCCGGCTCTATGAAACCTCTGGCCAGGTTTTTGTCAAGGAACTCTCGGAGGGTTGCCAGCTCCTTCTGGGTCATGGGGTATATCTTTGGTTTGGGTAAGGGGACGTCAGGGAGTAGTTCAATTGTGCAGTCCGTCTTGTGGTGGTGGGGTAGTTGGTCCGCCTCCTCCTCTCCGAAGACCTCTGCGAAATCGGCATACTGCTCCGGTAGTTCTTCTGGGGTTGGGTCGGTGTTTTGGGCGACCGCCTCCGCCCTCCCCACTGTCGGGGTGGGTATTGTCTTCGGTGCTGGAGCTTGGTATGTGCCATCGCTGAATTGGATGGTCCATTTCCTCCAGTCTATGCATGGGTTGTTTTTTGCTAGCCACGGTATGCCCAGCACTATGATGGGTTTCCCTATTTGGGTCACTACAAAGGAGATCTGTTCGTTGTCGGTGCCCATTTTGAGGGAGACTGTCTCGGTCCGCTGGGTGGCTGGTCTCCCCCCCGCTGTTGAGCCGTCCAATTGGTGGAACACCAGCGGTTCGGGGAGAGGTCGGCACGGCAGGGTGAGTTTTGCCACGAGGTCCGGATGGATCAGGTTCCTTGAGCACCCAGAGTCCACTAGTGCTTCAGCTGTGGTGGCTCTGAGGCCGTAGGTGAGCCTGGCGGTCCCTGTTAGGATGTAGTTCTCCTCGCTCCTGCTGTGGCTCTTGCGCCCCTTTTGTACCACCTGCCCCGCGGCGTGGTTTAGTGCAGGTGGGGAGCGTTTCCCGCCGGCTGCTCCTGGGCCCCGCTGTCGTCCCCCATGAGGTAGGCGTTCTCTTCCTCAAGGGCGGCTGCCGCTCCTGTCAGGCGCCGGGGGGGGGGGTATTCGGGCTTGCGCAGCGGTTTCGTTGCTGGTTTGGGTGTGCGGTCTGGCACTCTGTTTGCGGTGCACTCTGCCGCTCTGTGCCCAAACTTACCGCATTTTGCGCACGGCTCTCGCCTGAATCTGCGCTGTTGGCTCATTTGCCAAGTTGTGCCGGGTTGTGGTCTCGCGTTTGGTGGTGCTTTGTCTTCTGCCGTTGTCATTAGGAACGTGCGATGTGCATGTTCCGCTTTGCCCGCTAAGCAGATCCATCCCTGCAGCGAAGCTGGGTCATCCCGGTATAGTGCCCATTGTAGCACTTCTCGGTTGAGGCCCCGTTTGAAGATGTCAATCAGGGTAGCCTCGGACCACTCATCAATTTTCCCTGCGAGGGTTTTAAAATCCAGGGCATAATCGGCTACTGTTCTCTTGCCCTGTTTCAGTGCTTGCAGTGCGCACTTAGCCCTCTCTTTCGCCAGCGGGTCTTCGAAATGGTACCTCAACGCGGCAATGAAGTTGTGGAAGTTTGCTAGGGCGGGGGAGTTGGAGTCGTACATCTGTACGTACCAGTCCGCCGCCCTGTCTTGCAGTTTGATGGCTACCGCCAAGATTTTCTCCCCTTCGGAGTCAAAGTATTGTCCGTAGCGGGCCATGTATTCCCTGGCGTTGGTAATGAAGAAAGATAGCTTCGTGGGGTTCCCATCGAAGGTTGCTGAAAAGTCTCTTGGGAACCTTACATGCTGTGGGTCTCCCCATGCGTTTTGCCGCATGGCCCCCCCCCCCGGCGTGGGTGCACCCGTCGCCGCGACTGGCTTCCGAGTTTGGCCCCTTCCGCTCGGGGTCTGGTTTGGGGTGGGTCCCGGCGTTGGTGTTGGCTTATAGTGTTCATTGTTTACTAGGGACTGTAGCATGGCTGTCAGGTCCCGTAGTTGGGCTTCCATGGCTGTGAGCCTGGCTTGCGTGTCTCTGTCCGCTGCCTGCGTTGTCGGAAACGGGCCGGTCAGCGTTTCGGGGTAGATGAGCCTCCAATCGGGGTAGGGTGGGTCCATCTGGTAGTCTACCCCGTCGGCCCAGTAACGGCGTGGTTGGCCTGCACCCACGTCCTCCGTTGCGCTTCCGGTGACTGGGCTGGCACTCCATGCCTGGAACTGGGGTGCGTTGTGGACCGGGAGGGTCCCCAGGGCTTCTGTGGGGGTCGTCTCCGGCCGTTGCAGATTCGCCTCCGCCCCTTGCGGGGTCTGGGACTGGAGGTCCGGGTGGGCAGGGCGGGTGTCCGTGGCTCCTGGAGGGTACGTTGGCCCCTGCTGTCGTCGGGTCGCCTCTGCCACTTGTCGGCTGCCTTGTCCATCGGGGTTGAGAGTCGCCGGCTCCATCGGGTTCCCCGGTCTTGCCTCTCGCCGTCTGGTTCCTCCCGCGGTGCATTTCCGTCCGGTGGGCTTGGCGAGGTTGATTTTTAAGACTCTCAACTTTCTGTCAGGCTCTGCCTGCTACTAAATAAGACACAGACACTAATTTAAAGAAATCAGGTTCTGGGTTTATTAATAGTATAGTGCATGCCTAGTTAAAGCTGAGAGTGGAGGGAGCGCGCCGGTGCGGGGTTTAAATAGCCCGCGCCGGTCAGCGTCCCTTCCTCATTGGTTATGCAATCCCCGAACCCCGGATGTCTCGCTCGCTGGTGGGTGAGGGGTCGCGAGGCTTCTGCCGGTGCTCCGGGCGTCTGCGTAATCTTCCTCCTCCGGCCGGTGATGGCTTATCGCTGGGTGATAATCTTCGGCGATTCTTTGGAGAGTCCCGTGTGTGCTTTGGATCGGGCGTTGCCGGTGTCAGCCTTTGTTACCAGGTATCGTTTGATGGGATCTTTACTTAAAGTCGTTATGTCGTTGCCGGAGTTTTTATGCTTTTCTTTTGTTAGTCATTTACGTGTCCTTTGCCCCATTTCCCTGCATTGTTGTGAGTGTCGTTGTGCTGATGCAATCAGTGCAACGGTGCTCATGACAAGAAGTTTAATTTGGTGGGTAATAGTTGTCCCCTCTGGAGACCTTTTTAACTCTTCTTCCTTTTTAAAAAAAATCTTATCCAAAATCACTTGTATTTTCTCTTGCCTTTTTTAAAATTCACTGTTAATATTGTATAAAATATCTTCTTATAAAAGTTTTGCTTGCATCTCAAACTGTTCTTACCTCTGTGCCTTTATTAACATTATTCTCAAAAAAGTGATTTTAACTTCTTTTTGCAATCCTCCACTACCATTTCCTTTTGCCAATAACATCTCATTCAATCTCCACTTAAAAGAGCCATTTTTCTTTTTAAAAGTTAAAGTTACTGGGTTGTGGTTTGAGAAAGTCTTTGGTAATAACTTCACTTTATAACATTAGTAGCCAAAATCTTAGAGATCCAAATCATATCTATTCTTGAAAAAGGTGTATGTCTTTCAGAAAAATAAGTATATTCTTTTGAGTCACCAGTTTTATATTTCCATATATCAACAAGCTCCAAATTGTCCATTAAATTGAAGAAAACCTTTGATATTTTTAATATCTTTCTCAGAAATTCTATCTTTTTGTGGGGAAACCACCCCATTCCAATCTCCCAGGAGACACCAATTTTTATATGGAAAGTCCAAGAGTTTATCCATTAGTCCTTTATAAAATGCAGTTTTATCTTCATTTGGGGCATAAATTCCCAATATCAAAAGTCTCAGCCCCCTGTAAGATTAACTTCCACCCCAACGTATCTACCATAATCATCAGTCAATGTAAGTTTTGGATCTAGTTGAGAATTTATTATACAAAACAACTCCATTTCTTTTTTTCATTCTTGCTGAAATAAATTCTTCACCCAAATTTTTATGACTCAAATATTTTATATCCTTTTTCCTAATGTTTCTTGTAAGCAAATCACATCTTGTTTTAACTTTTTCAAATAATGAACTTTTCTTTCTCGTTTGAGGATCATTTGCTCCATTTATATTCCACGTTATGCATTTATAATCCATAGTTACACCAAGATTTTAGAAAAACCAATACCTGTAGCGCCCAACGTGGTAGCATTTTCAGTGTCCTGTTGTATCTGTTGTGGCATTTGTTTAGTCACATCTGTCACTGTCACTTCCATTTGCATTTCCTCCAATTCTTTGAATTTTCCTAAGAAATATCTTGCTTTTTGCACAGCCTCAATCTCTGCTATTTAAAAGTAAAAATCACTCCTTCCAACTTTTACTATCACAGTGGCCAACGGATTGGAAGAGGTCAATCTACATTCCAATACCAAAAAAAGAAGAGTTAACAGAGCGTGCAAACTATCGTACAATGTTCTTAATTTCATACACTAGCAAAATAACACTTAGGATCATCCAACACAGATTAGAGCCCTACATGGACAAAGATATGCCGGATGTTCAAGGTGGCTTTAGAAAAGGCCGAGGAACACAAGACATCACTGCTGATGCCTGCTGGATAATTGAATAAATAAAGCTTCACGGGCTAGAACCACTTCCTGTTGCAGGTAGATACACTTGCCATATCTTTGGCATGCTTTGTGCATGCATTAGCATACATGGATAAAAGTCCTACCTTCAGGAGAGATTCTAGCCAAACCAGATTCACATAGAGAATCTCTAGGCACAGGCCTCATTTTACTGTTTTTATATGAGTATTTTGTTTATACCTTCTTAGCCACTCAGAGTTATTTAATTATGATGTGTAGCCATATACATTTGCAAATAAATAAATTCTCACCAAACAGGATGCTGATTCATTTGTGTGTTTCATTATGATGATGATGATGATAATAATCATAATAATAATCATAATTTCTCTTTGCTTTCTCCTTTATTTCCAGTCATCCAGTCATGTCACCTCTTAGAATACTTATTTCTTCTGGACTGCATTCACTTAGAGTGGCACACAATTCTTCCCAAAACCCATATTCGGTTCTTCTATTATTACCATTCACTGGAACATAATATGCATCTGTCACTAATCCCGTTTTTCATTGCAGCTTACTCAAACCCTTCCACCAATCGGATCGCTGGCACCCGCAACCCTCACCACCTGCTCCCATTATGATTGATGGCCAGCAACACTTCGAAGTCCAGGAGATTCTCGATTCTCGACGCCTTCGTTCTACTTTGCAATACCTGGTCCGGTGGAAACATTTCCCTCATCCTGAGTGGGTTGCTGCCCGTGATGTTCACTCCCCTCTTCTAGTTACCCGTTTTCATGCTGCCTATCCTGCTAAGCCTGCTCCTTAATTTCACATTTTTGTTAAGGGGGGCGGTATGTCATGTTCATCGTTCCAATGTTCTGAATACATCGTAACGTTTCACATGTCACTTTCCTGATCCATGTTTGCTGAGTGGAGATTTCCAGCCGTGCCAGGCTGTAATCTCATTACTGTAACTGTGGAATGTATGTTTGGGTTATGGAATGTGTTCAAGGTTACTTTCTCAGGCCGATGTGGTCAACGGCTGGTAACACCTGGGAGGGGGTGGTTGCTAAGCGGGAGCGAGGGTGGAACCGGGTTTGAAGCGAGGGTTTTTAGTTTGTATTTGGCGCGCTTTTGCTCATTCTCAGCTTTCTTTGTATTTGCATACTATTCTTTCAATAAATCAGTTATCCTTAAGCACCTGCTTGTGAGACTGAGTTTGTCAGAATAGGCAACCATTACAGCCTCTTTCTTCCTGTATGGAAGCCTGTACACGTGTACAAAAAAGAGGCAGGCGAGCTGCTGGGCTGAGGGAATGGAAGCGCACGGAATGAAATGGACTTGTTTTGAGAAAAAGTCCTTGACAACCCAAATCACAGTTTTCCTCTGGCTTGGAGGTAAATCAACGATAAAATCCATAGAGATCTCCTCCCAAGGGTGAGAGGGACTGGCCACTGGCTGGAGCAACCCCTGGGGCTTACCAACCTTCCGTTTTGAGCCAGCGCAGACAGGGCAGGAAGCAATATATTCCTTAACATCTCGCCTTAGTGTTGGCCACCAAAATTGGCGTCTAACCAAGTGGAGTGTTTTCACAAACCCAAAATGTCCAGCCAGTTTGTCATCATGGCAACGAAGTAAAATGTCTTTGCGTAAAGTCTCAGGCACATAGAGACGATCATTTTTCCAGGCAAAATCACGGTCAAAAGTAACAGTGTATGAATTTGCTTGCAACCAAGTGTCAGATTTCAATTGGGAAAGAAACCGTTGTTGCAAGTCTGAGGGAACTGGCAAACGTCCAGGACGGGGTGAAATTGAAGCGTCTGGCTGTTGCGCGCGAGTCTGGCATTGCCCTCTCGCATAGCGTCGCTCCTTCTCTTCCTCCCAGGTCCACTGGCTGGATTTCCCTGGAGGAGCCGAGGTGCAGGACCCTTTACTGAATCTCCCATATCTCATCGATTTTCGGTGGGCAAACATCTTTAGGGCATGCTCAGTGCTGCTCGCCAGCTGAATCCAATCATATAGGGTTCTTGGGTCCTCACACCCCAGAGACTTCAGAACCTCAGTTTCCAGTCCATCCTTGAACATTTCCACTAGCGTGGATTGGGACCAATCCTCCACCCTCCCCGCCAGTGCTTTAAATTCCAGCGCATAATCCGCCACGGATCGTGACCCTTGGTACAGTCCCTTTAATGCCCACTTCGCTCTTTCCTGAGCTAGCGGGTCTTCAAAATGTTGCCGTAACGCCCACAGAAATTCCTCGAAGTCTTCTAACTCCGGAGCGTTCGATTGGCACAGCTGTACATACCAATCGGCCACCCTCCCCTTCAGCTTGTTGGCAATGGCGTTTATTTTTCCCCGCTCTGACTGGAACCCCTGTTCCCAATCCTCCATATAACTATTAGCATTAGTTATGAAGAAGGACAATTTGGTAGGGTCCCCATCGAACTTTACTGTGAAGGGTGAGGGTCTTGCAGTTTCTGGTCGCTCAGCCCTTTGTACGGCCCCTAGCGAGCGCCTCTCCGCCGGAGGGGACCTCGAAATTGTCCCCCTTGGGCCCCTCTCCTCTCCTCGATGCCGGACCCTGCTTCTCCCTCTGGGGGATGGTAGGGGTGACGGTGAGGGGGAATGCCTACGGCGGGACCCTTCCCTTCCTTTTTCAGGCGACCCCCATCCCATTGACATCTTCAGCATGAATTCGACCGAGTCTAATTTTGCCTCCAACACCTTTATACGATCAGGGGTGGGGGACCCCTCGGGCGCTTCTTTCCTGACCACCTTGGGTGACAGCGGGTACCGCTGCTTCCAGGAGGCTTGAGCTGCCCCAGGGTCCGATTCCTCCTCCCAAGTAAGGTAGTCACCAGCCGAAGTACTGGTCGTTTCAGGTACTTTTTGATGTCCCTCCTTCTCCTTCGAGTTGGGGTTGGGTTCTGCCCGGACCCCCGGAGCGTCGCTGCACGGTACCTTCTCCGCTCTAACACCGTGGAGTTCAGCTCCCCTTCGCTCGATGCCTCGCTCTCCATCTCTTGCAATCACGGTTCGTTCCTTGCTAGCGTTCCCCTTCACAGATGAATCTGGATAGGGGCTAGCAGAATAAGGGTTTTGAGATTCTCAGCTTTATGTAATGGTTGCCTATTCTGACAAACTCAGTCTCACAAGCAGGTGCTTAAGGATAACTGATTTATTGAAAGAATAGTATGCAAATACAAAGAAAGCTGAGAATGAGCAAAAGCGCGCCAAATACAAACTAAAAACCCTCGCTTCAAACCCAGTTCTGCCCTCGCTCCCACTTAGCAACCACCCCCTCCCAGGTGTTACCAACCGTTGACCACATCGGCCTGAGAAAGTAACCTTGAACACATTCCATAACCCAAACATACATTCCACAGTTACAGTAATGAGATTACAGCCTGGCACGGCTGGAAATCTCCACTCAGCAAACACGGATCAGGAAAGTGACATGCGAAACGTTACGATGTATTCAGAACACTGGAACGATGAACATGACAGAGGCTCAAATTACAAACAGATTATTGGTTACAAGGTATCAAGGACTCAGATAAAGATGAAGTCATGGTAAGATAAGCTTGTGTATTAGGAAAATATGCACCAAGCAATTTCTTACCTCTACAGTGCTATGTGTGGTAGTCTGTACCAAGTGCACTAACTTCTCTATTTTCCTACAACCTTCAATTCCCTGCATCAACTCATCAATTCCAGACAATTTCATTCGGATCTATTACAACCTTTCCCTTTATTTTTGTATCTGTCATACAATATATGTTTTTTTCTTTCATTTTTTAATTTTTTTATCCCACCTTTATTGTTTTTATAAATAACTCAAGGCGCTGAACATACCTAATAATAAAGGCAGGACAGAAAATAAATAAATAAATAAATAAATAAATAATAATAATAATAACAACAACAATCCTATTTTCCCCACATTCCCCTATTTTTTCCATTCATACTCTTTCATTTATTCCCCTTACATTCCAAATATTGACCATCATCATCAGACGGACCTATAAATAATGACTCCTGCCACCCATCATGGCTTTGATCAGTGAAATAAAAATTTTTAGAGGCAGTGTAACCTACAGTAGCTGTCTGAGTATCAATGACACCTGCAATTCCCTGATAAATGTAGAGTCAGCATGAGTTTTGGCACATTTTGATCAGCATGCCATAAGCACAGCTAAAGCCCAGGTTTATCCTCAGCACTCCCACATTACTTTATGCAACCTAGTATCTCTAAGATTACTTTGCAAGCCAACATACTGTTGTCTGCATCCCACCAGCTAGGAGGTATATGCAATTCACTGACACAATCCAGATACGTATGTTTACCTTTACTGTTATATGTTCTGTTTGGGCCTTGCCTTGACCCTTTTGTCTCTATCTTATTCCATTCATTCCCTTTTTTCCTTCCTTCTCTCCCTCTTTTACCATTTTTATTTTTTTGTTTGTTTTGCATCTTTTACATTTGGAAGCTTTCAGCTCTCAATCTTATTTCATATCTCAGTTGAAAATTTCTCATTTCTTCCTGTATTTACTATATATCTTCACAGGTCTGAGCCTTCACGGATTGCTATAAATCTGGAAGGAGTCTTGGAGATAGTTAGGTGGAAAGTCCCCTGTGCAAGCAACCGAGTCATGTCTGACCCTTTGGGGGAACGCCGCTTTTGCAATGTTTTCTTGGCAGACTATAGTGGGGTGGTTTGCCATTGCCTTCCCCAGTCGTTACCTTCCCCAGCAAGCTGGGTACTCATTTTACCAACCTCGGAAGGATGGAAGGCTGAGTCAACCTGAGCTGGCTACCCGAGAGAGAATCCAGCTGCTGCTGGGATCGAACTCGGGTCGTGGGGAGAGTTTCAGTTGCAATACTGCTGCCTACCACTCTGCGCCACACGAGGTGTGTGTGTGTGTAAATATATACATACATACATACATACATATATATATATATATATATATATATATATATAATTTCCAAAATAAATTTAGATTAACATGGATTTGCTTGTTTTTCTCTTAAACATGGATGCAAAGTCTGAGTCTGCATGTTCAATTATTTCCTTCAAAAATCTTGAGGACATTCTTCAGGGGCCCTCTAAAAACTGTCAACAGTTTTATAATTTCAGGACAACAGTAGGGGAAAGTATTCAAAATATATATGGGATAATAATGTTAATTTGAATTAAATTGAAATTGAAACAAAAGTATTTTTCTCCTTGTCTTGCATAGATCTTTATTCTGGCCATTACCACTATTGACTGAACTTACAAATAGGTCACTGTGCTTATTTATTTTTGGAGCAAAAAAAATATCTTTTTTGTTGCAACATTCTATAAGGTGACACATGTCAAATGTCTGCCATGTATTCCTATACAATTGTGTTGCTCTTGAAGTAGATTTTATTCAAAATATGTTGAATAAAGCAACTCACATATGTATTTAACATCACTGTGATTCTTGCACCTGCTTTACCATCATTTGTAATCTCTTCTTTCTTTTACTTATAATCATATTTGGCCTCTGCACAGATATATTAGAGAAGTCATATGTTCTGGCCTCATTATTTATGTAACACTCCTCTCTCTCTCTCTCTCTGTTTGTGTGTGTGTGTGTCAATATGCATAAAAATATCTGCCACTTGAACAAAGAAAGTATTTATCTCATTAAGTGGATTCCAGTCCTACCCATGAAACCTCATGCCATAATAAAAGTTTTCCAAGTACCATTAGATTCTCTTTTTGCTATAATACCCTAACAAAGCTATCCTTTCGGAATAAGATTATTTCCAATAATTGTATTCTAAAAACAACCTTCACAGATCCATTTCAATAATAATTACAGGAAGCTGTAGGAAATCTTATTTTAAAACTATATTTTAAGAAGGGGAATCTTTAAATAATAGGCTTGAAACTGAGAATTTGAAAAATCCAAGCTGAATAATCAATATATACACACAATTAGTAGCTCTGAAATGCCCTTTTTTTGCCAAATTCAAAGTAGTTCTCCTTCAAATAAATACTTCTGAGCACAATTTAACTGCAATTAAATGTCAATACTTCACCATTTCAGTGTGATTATATTTTGCCTGATGAGAATCATGTAAAAAGATTCAGCTTTTTTTAAACATGCCAAATAAGTGTTGAATTATCTTTATACTCAAAACCATTTAAAGTCAATACAGAGGTATTGCAATAATGCAACATGAAATTCCTCATATCTGACACCCAATGGTGGGAAAATTAAATAGAAATTATATATCTAATTGTTATATATACTGTATATTTCAGCCTTCCTCCAGGGGTTCAAAGCAGCATACATAGTACACTCTCCAATTTTATTCTCATAATATCAGGTGGATAAACTAGGAGATAATAACTGCCAAGTGACCTAAGGATCTCCATTACTAAGGAGAGCTTTGAACAAGAGCTTCCCCAGTTCTAATCCAAATCTCTGAACATGACATACTAAGGTTCTTGGATCTGGGCTGTAAAAACTTGGCTAACCATAAAATGGCAGTGAAGTTAGAACTGTAAGTAATTCTTTGCCACCATGTTGGGATTACCCAGGCTTTTGCTGTCCAGATCTGATCACCCTGGTGTGCACCATCTCTTTAAAAATAGTATTAACTATTTAAAGGTAAATTTTAACATTCAGAATGGACCCAAGTTAAGTCAAATGCCTCATGTTTCTACTATAAATTACTATAAGTTAAACAGAGATTGAAGTGATGTTGACTCATCAGAAATGCATAGAACTCCATCATGTTAAATCATCATATAATTTGTTTGATTTAGATGTAGTACAATGAATGAACCCACCTTCTAATAGGCTATGGAAGAAGTGGCAGGAAATCAAGACTCTGAGGTATATTTTAATTCCTCCTTTTAGCTTTGTTTCTGATTATTCTTTTGTCTTTTCTTTCTTGGCAGGTAAACAAAGAAAACTTTTCAATTGGTTGCCATGTAAAGCTCTTACCAGGCAACTGAGAATTCACTGTGGAAAACAAATTGACTTTTTTTTAGTGCTTCCTGGGTTTCTTTTTTCCCAGATAACTTAAGAAATGAATGTTGTTGTGCCCTCATTTAGGGAAAAATCAGAAAAAAGGTCTTTTGAGTAAAGGACCAGCTAGCTGAAACGCCACAGCATCATTTCCATTCTTCTAGAGTTCTGTTAATAAATTAAAGATAGCTTATTTCTTCATATCATCCCCTAAATTTTGCTGCAGAAGTAGCTCTAACTTCTACTGGACATAATGTCTTCTTTATTTGTGCTCCTTCCTTCCTTCCTTGCTTCCTTCCAAAATCTGGTGAATTCCTCAAGAATATTTTAAAAATGCCAGTGTGATCTAAGAATTTCTTAACGCATCTATTATCATGTGAGTGCCTATTTTTCTTTTTAAACCAGAATGTTCCAGAGTTCCAATGAATGTGTTGGGAAAATTCTGGAGAAGGCTGATTTTGATGTTTAAAAAATGTTGAACTTTTCTGAGATGCTAATATTTTATGCTAATCAAGTCCATAGTTGACAGCTGAAAATGTTATTTAAAATTAAAAGTAAACTATTTCCTTCACATCAATTTATTGATCAATGAATTGTTTCTCATTATTGCTACCAAGCTTTGTGTTCCTGAATATGAGGCGGGATATAAAATTAATAAATAAACGAATATGGGATTACTACACAGCCTTGCAAGGACAATTTGCTCTATTTGCTTCTCATAAAATGCTCCCGAAACTGTCACTAGGTTTACATGTGCTAAATAACAGTTTGTCTAGCTATTCTTTATTGAATAACTTGCACTGATTAATTTCACACCTTGGATTAAGCCACAAACTAACAAATTGCATTATGCATGGAGGAGTGTAAAAAAAATGACCATGCAATCAAAGCCCCACCCCTTTTTACATGCATGCAATGCATATTAAAAAGGAATGGCACTTCGATTACATTTGCATCTACCATCTTAACTTTTTTGAACCCTCCCCCCAGAGCACTGCTGGTATTATGGCTTACTATGTTGTGCGGATTAGGCCAGTACTCACAAAGCCAGTTTCTTGCTATCTTGCTTTTTGAGTGAATTATTATCCCAGATCTGTTGGAATGTATTTATATAAAACATTTATATAGCCTCCAATCTTATATCAAACTCTGGGCAGCTCCCAACCAACAATTAAAACAACATCCGTAATAAAACAATGTAATACATATATCTATTAAAACATAAACATTAAAAACCTGGCATCAAAGTTAAGCTTCAACATGCAGTCCATCATTAAATCCTCTCATCTGCCACAACCTATCCCAATGCTTGGGGGAAAACCCAGGTCTTACATGCTTTTCAGAAAGCTAAGATGGCAGAGACCTGCCAAACTTTAAGGGGAAGGATGTTCCGTAGGGCAGGGGCTGCCACGGAAAAGGCATACTTCCTAGATCCCATAAGATGGCAATGTTTAAGGGAAGGGACTAGGAGTGTGTCTACCCTATCTGATCTGATAGGATGGGCAGAGGTCCTTAGGGAGAAGCGGTCCTGCAGATAACCTGGTCCCATGCCAGATAGGGCTTTAAAGGTAATAGCCAGCACCTTGAATTGTACCTGGAAGGAAACCAGGAGCCAGTGCAGCTCGCACAACAGAGGTGGTACCTGGGTAAACCTAGGAGCACCCATTACTGTACACGCTGCTGCATTCTGGACCAGCTGTAGCTTCTGGATGGTGTTCGAGGGCAGCCCCATGTAGAGCGCATTACAGTAATCCAAACAGGAAGTGACCAAGGCATGAGTGACCGTGAGCAAGGCCTCCTGGTCCAGGAAAGGGTGCAATTGGCGCATGAGACTAATCTGTGCAAAGCCACCCCCCCCCCCAGCCATAGCTGCTACCTGCTCTTTGAGCAGGAGCTATGAGTCTAGGTCGATGGTATCGAAAGTAGCTGAGAGGGCCAGAATGGTTGCATGACCCCAATCCCAAGCCCTCCAAAGGTCATTGACAAGTGCGACCAATGCTGTTTCAGTGCTGTGCCCCAGCCTGAACCCTGACTGAAAAGGGTCCAGGAATGGCACCAGGAATGCTGTTACATAAATAGTAGATTTTTCTCTAGAAGTTTGTTGTATTTTTGGACTTAAATATGTTTTTTCTTTTTTTCCGGTTCTTCATTTACTCTTACAACCTAGAAAAGCAACATGCACTTATTTAGAGCATTAGGATCTTTAAAGAACTTTGACTATTTGAGGATATTTACAACCAAGCAATTGAATACTACATAGCTTAGAATAGGATCACATACATTGGCAATACATTCTATAGCTACATTGTGCTACTCTAGCCCTTTCCAGGTGTGCCAGACTGAAATAATAAAAAGGCTATATAATAAAATTTAGTTATTGGCAGTTACTACAAGTGGAAGACAATGGAAAGCAAATTTATGAATATCCATCTGTCTATTCATTTGAACAGCTGTTTGGCATTAGTTTGTCCAAGCATCATTTTACTGCTGAATATTCATATAACTCGGATTTTGTTCACACAGATATTTGTCTAAAGACCACTGAATATGAATGTATCAGTACTGACAAGTTTTTCCTGCATTAATGCAAGAAAAATACGTTTGTATGTGTGTTATTGCCACATTTTTTCAAAAGTACTCTTTCAATAACTAATATGTTCAAAATTAAGAGATAAAACATGTCACGGAAGCAGCTGAAGCAAACAATAGGTGAAATATCATATGGGGTTCTGGTTTAGACTTAACTCCCATGGATCCACTAAGGACTCACTTACTGCAGCTGAAACCAGCACCATTTTACCATTAAACTTCACACAAATTAAGCAATACAAATCAATTATTTGACTAAACCAATTCTACAGATAACAAGTTAAAACAGGACTGGACAATTTCAGGCCCTGGGGTCACCTGTAGAAATCAGAGATTTTTCTGTTTGTGTGAGAAGTGCAGAGTCACTGGTTCTCTAGCCAGTGTTGGTAGTTATGTAAATATTCAACAACTTCTCAGCTTCAATGCCACCAAACACTGTACAAAGAGTCTGTTGTGTGGAGAAAATGGCTGGGGTTTGAACTACTATGGGTATAAGTGCCACTTCCATCATTAGCCTGAATGTGAACAATTGTCATGACCTCATTGCAAGGCACAAAGAGCCTCACAACGTGGATCATGATCATTAAGGAAAAGGGGAAGGAGATAATCAAACCAGGGATTAACACAAGCACCCAAAGGCACCCACACCCATGGACCCATAAGCAACTGAAAAGAGAGACGTCAGAGGAATGAAGATAAGACGCACATGGTGCCCCGGAGGACACAACCGTCGCAGGGAGACAAAGAAGACACCGGGGAAAACGCCCAAGCAGCCATCAAGGGTCCCATCAAGAGGGATCGGGGCATTGAGGGGTGGGGAAGCCCGGGGCAATACAGGAGGGTATAAAAGGGGCGCCCCCACACTACCTACCAGGTTCCCGTTTTTCGTTCTGTCAGCTATCATTCCAATAAACCAGAAATCCTTAATACCCATTAAGTGAGTCTGTGTCTTATTGTGAAGCGAGGCTGGCCTTGACAACAATCAAGAGTTTCATATGACTTCATTCTTATCTGTAATAAAGATTCATATGTAACCCAATTATGTCTCTGAGACTTCTGCTGAATCCTAGCCTATGAAAGGAGTTAAGCTGTGTAAAGACAGAAGGTCTCTGATTACTGCTATGGCTTGACAATTTGTTTTAGTTTCCATATACAATTTTATGTTGATATCATTTCTATTAAGAGTCTGTTAGTTTTAAATCTTGTGAATAAGCTATAAGAAATGTAAATATGTTCCTTAAGCATCTTCCAATACAAGGGAGTTCCTAATCAGAAATACTATCAGAAGAGCTTACTGTATTTCAATGCCAGGAATTGTCCATCAAAGTTTTAATCCCATCTTCATTAAGTAGATCCACTAAAGATCAGATATACTTGGTGGCCCAAGGTAACATAGCTGGATTTGTGACTAAAATGGGACTAGAACTCATGGTCTCCCAGTTTCCAGCCTGATGCCTTAACCCAACTGGCTCTCCTTCACCTATTTCTATCTTCTAGGAAAACAAAATAAAATCAGCCTGCTGATAAAATCTTTATGCTAAAGTCTATTTGGCAGGGTTAATAGATACAATCCAGCCAGATATACATGTACTTTTGAAGTACACAAGCATCATAGCTGAATTAGGAATATGAGATCTGAGAATACTTAATCCTGACTATATCATTCCTATTGATGAATTTTGCTTCATCACCAACTTAAATATTTATGAGAAAGACTGATTGATTGATCTGATTTGTATGCCCACCCAGCTCACAAAAGCAATTCTGGGAGGCATACAATTGGACAGAAGCATAAAAAACTAAGGAATATAAGGCAAAGCACAACAAACACCCAGAATGTTAAAAAAGAAAGACAAAATAAAAGGATATTGAGGATCACCAAGGCCAAGCATTGTATAGACCATTCAGAAACCTTTTACTCTGGATAAATCCATCTCACACACTGGCACAGTTTATGGTGGAGGGCAGGGGGAAGGGCAACCATTCAGGCCTTAAAGGCAGGCAGTAGGATCGGGGCCATCTAAAACTCAAGAAGACTGATGGTGCATCAGTGGGCACTGTGACAGAGAAGATACACCTCCTGGATCCTGCCAGGTGATACTGTTTCATAGAAGAGCATGCCCACCCTGCTGGAACTCACTGGACAAACAGAGGCAACTAGAGATAAAGGTCATGCAAATAAACTATAAACCTGAAGGTTTATAGGTGATAACCAGCACCGTGAATTGCACCTGGAAGTGTACAGGGAGGCAGTGCAGTTTGCAAAGTAGTGGTGTTACATGGGTGCACCACAGTGCCTCTGTAATTGCTCATGCTGCTGCATTTTGGACGAATTACAGCTTCTGGGTGGTTTTCAAGGGCAACCCCATGTCGATTGCATTGCAGTAATCCAAACAAGTGACCAGGGCATGAGTGACCATAAGCAGGGCCTCCCAATCTAAGAATGGGCACAATAATGCACAAGATGGATTTGAGCAGAGGCCCTCCAGTCCATGAGTACCTGCTCGTAAGATACAGTACCTGAGTCTGTCCCTCAGTATCTTAATTCAAAAGGAAGTCCCATTCTATTCAATGGATATTAGTTTAGTCCCAGAACTGCATTAAATCTTGTGAGTCATTTTGTTTACTTTTCATTTGTGCTTCTTTTTCCTTTTGTGTGCATAAGAGATAGTTTCTGTGTTCAAGAAGAATTTGAAAGCTATTTTAAGCTACAATGATAACTTTAAAACTCATAAATTTGCAAGAAGTTTATTACTAAATAAGTGTGTATCTGAGTTTGTCACTAAAACACAGTTGAAACAAACCCATCAGCTATGACATTTTGAGTACTACCCATTGATAACTGCAGCAAAATCTGAGACTATCTCTTTGCCTCTTAGGTTTTTTTTTTAGTTTAGACAATTCAACAGTGTGGACTTGCTGTAATTTTCTACAGACATTCCACTACAATGAATACTACAAGAGAATATCTATTATACTGTATATCTATTTTATTTATTTGTTAGATTTATACCCCACCTTTCCTCCAGGAGCTCAAGGCTGTATACATAAATAACAGTCCCTCCTTCAATTTGTCCCCACAACACCACAACTGTGAGGAAGGTTGGGTTAGGAGAGAATTACTAGCCTGAAATTACCCACTGAATTTCCATGGATATGGGTGGATTTGAATCTGGATCTTCTAGGTAGAACCCCTTAACTACTACAGTACACTGGCTCACTGTGTTCTTGCATAGTTTTCATGGATTGTGCCAGTAAGAAATATAAAATAATAAAAAACGTTTTTTTCAGAAATTTGGCAGCCTACAGTGGAATTCTATGACTTTACATCTACAATGAAAGGATCAGTAATGTACGCAGTAAGTTGTCATTATGTTCTTCAGGTCTACCCAAATGTGAGACTTCCCCTAAACTCCTGGGATGCCCTCTCTCTCCATACAAGTAGAACATTTGCTGATTCTCTTGGGTCATAGTTTTGGGATGTAGGGCGTTATCACCATATGATTCTAGTTAAGTTTACACAGATTGATAAAAACAAAGCTATCTCTATCAAAGACACGCGGCCATGTTACTTCATTATTTGGTCTGGTATCAGTTTGTTTATGATAATTTTATCAGAAGGTCAAACATTCCATTCTAATAAAGAAAAGTGCTGCACCTTCAAAATGCATAAACATTTCAGAGTAATCTTATATACACTTTCCTTTCACAGAATTACTCTGTACAGTAAAGGCTTCTGAGTTTGGAAAAAAGCCCAGGCTATTTTAGACCTGGCATCAAAGGCATTAAAGAAATACAGGCAAAATGGGCCCTTCCTCAGCACTGGATGATTCAGAACATGGGGATGAAGGGACAAGCCCAACATCATGAATTTTTGTTTTCCACCAAACAGATTGTGATGAGTAACATGTGTATCAGGCACAATCCACAATTATGTCACATATGTCATGACATAATTGTTCAAAGGATGCAAATTATGTAACTTGCATCATGACACAACTCATGCCAAATCAGTCATCAGTCAAAATCATACAAAATTCACATGATTTGCACAATGAGGTCAGGATGTGTGTAATATCATTTGGCCCTTATGGAAGAAGCCGTTTCTTTCATGAGGAGAGGAACAAACCTATCCACAGTCTCTGCACGCAGCAAGGAAGTCTTTGGATGACTTTCAAAACTATCTTGCCTATTAATCCCAGACTAAGGCTTAGTGTATTTGTTTGTTAACTGATGCACGGATTTACATGCCACCTCCTCCTAGAATTTTAGGCTGCTTACAATAGAATACTGTAACTAAAACCATAATAAAATAACATTAAAATATTACAACAAATAATAAAAACTCCACTTGATTATATCAACAAGGTTCATAGTTATACACCACCATAATTCACATGATTTGCACAATGAGGTCAGGATGTGTGTAATATCATTTGGCCCTTATGGAAGAAGCCCTGTTTCTTTCATGAGGAGAGGAACAAACTTACCCACAGTCTCTGCACGCAGCAAGGAAGTCTTTGGATGACTTTCAAAACTATCCTGCCTATTAATCCCAGACTAAGGCTTAGTGTAGGCGTCATATGCTGCATAAAGGCAGTCAATTATGGTTTATTCAACAAACTTTATATAAATAGAGCACAGCACAGAAACCCAGTTATAAATTTGTCCCAGGTCAACCAAGTGATGTTGTCAAGCTTCTTTCCCATTGTCTGGAGGCTTTGGGAGTCTGGAGAGAGAAGAATGGGCTTCAGTTCAACCCTGACAAGACTGTGGCTGTGGTTTTGAGGCCTCCCAGACTGGGAGACTTTCCATCCTTAACTCTGAATGGGGTCGCACTCCCCTAGACAGTTTGTTTGTAATTTGGGGGTCCTCTTGGACTTACAGCTCCTGCTTGAGGAGCAGGTGGCAACCTTGTCTAGGAGAGCCTTTGCCAGTTCAACCTATGAGCCAATAGCATCCATTTCTGGACTGGGAGACCCTACTCACAATAACACAAATCGTGATCATCTCCTGCACCAATTATTGTAATGTCTTCTACATGGGGCTGCCCTTGAAGAGCATTCAAAAGCTGCCACTGGTTCAGAATGCTGTGGCGCAGGCAGTTCTGGATGTTTCTCTGTGAGATGCACACCAGCTTCCAATGAGCTTCCAGGTGCAATTCAAAATGTTGGTTATCTTCTATAAAGCCCTACATGGCACAGAGCCAGGTTACTTGTGGGACTTCCTGTCTCAGCTTGTTTGGCTCACCCCACCAGAGCCGACAGGGTGGCCACGCGCCTGATCCCTTCCTTTAAGCAATGCCATCTTCTGGGGCTCAGGAGATATGCCTTCTCTCCTGCAGCACCTGCCTTGTGGACCAGCATTCCCCCAGAGATCTGGATGGCCCTGACCCTGTTGGCCTTTGATAAGGCACTAAAGGCCTTTTTTCCCCTCACTCCTCTCAGAGATCTATTGGTTGGTTTGCTGTTTCTTACCAATTATTAGATAGAACTATCTGTTTGGACCTCTGGCATATGATATATAGATTGTTGTGATTTTTTTAATTAATTTGTTTTCTGGTTTTAAATTAGCCACTCAGAATCACAGTACTGTAGTGAGATGGGCGGCCATATACATTGTTTAAATAAACAAATAAATATTGGGGCAATGGTTGGAACTCAGGAATGGGAAAAGAATGTAATCCTAGAGATCAATTACAGAAATAATGGACAATAATTATTGATTTGCTTCCCTCCTATAGTTTCTCAATTGGATTAGTTTGAAGCTGCTTCACTTTTTTAAAATTTTGGCAGAGTTTATTATTTCTTTTGATTTAGTGCATTTGATTCCAGACCAGCTCTGGGAAGTCACAGTATAAACAAGGAGTTCAAGAGGTAATATATCCAGCTGCTTCCAATATCAAATTTAGAAGTGGCCACATTTTCCAGCTTCTATCACTGCTGTTTTAGCATCACAAGGAAAAAAATATATCAACTAGCTTATACCCTTCACAGGGATAACTGTGGCAAGCTAGTTGATTGCCTTCCATTTTAAGTGACTCCTCCATGCCCACTCCCACAGCAGATCTCCGTTTATGAATACCCGAGTATATATTGCTTTTCTTTTTCTTTTAATATATATTCAGATCCACCTTCAGGTGTTAACATCTGGCAATTCTTTTACGCTGATTTCACATTATAAATTGTTTGGGGTTCTATTTGTCCTGTTCAGACTATGCAACCAGGCGAGTAATATCAAAAATACTCTTTATTAAATAACTATTTACAGTAATTCAGTCCTTGAAAAACAAAGAACTGGATTCAATCAAGCACAACTGGCCCACAATGGAACAGCAGAACAAGACCTCCCAATTGGAAACCGGGAGGCTGGGTGAACTGGAATGTAGGGTACTGGAGACACAGGTCTCAAACCGGAAATACTTGAATTACTCTGGCACAGGCACACTGGATGGGGCTGAGACCCACATTGGACCAGAAACCGATAACTGGAGCCTCAAGCAAGACTAGCAACTGGAAACACAGCTAGGCTCAACTCGATTCTCAGGACTGGAGACTAGAAGCAAGACTGGAACTCGGAACAAGACTGGACTTGGCTAGAAGCCCTGGACTAGGCTGGATTCTTTGGACTAGAGACTTGGAGCAAGGCTGGATTCCAGAACACGATAGGTGTGAAATACCTGAACACGGCTGAGCACACAAAGCACGGTTGGTCGGAACTGAAGGCACACGGCGGTGCTGGAGTTTCAAGGTGCGAAGAAGCCACTTGGAAGATCGTGGAGTTTCCAGGCTGGAAGCAAAACTGAGACAGCTGGGCTCGGCAAGCAATGGATCCTCGATGGCAGCAGAAGCAGGATGCAAGCCCTCTTCAGAGTGGAGTGAAGGCACTGATTCCTCTTCGGCAAAAGACACTGTCTCCGATGCAGGTAGGGACTCTTCTGTGGAAGCTGAAGGCTTGGAGGATCAATTGTCTTCGGCAGCTCGCTCTGCGCGCCTCCGCCTTTTATCCCAATCCATGGCGCGCCTGGACACTTCTGCAGCCAATCAGGCTGCCTTCTCTTTTGCGTGCTTTTCTGCTCGTTGGCGCGCGCTGATTGGCGGATTCGAATCGTCCCCCGAATCCTGGCCAATCTGCGCCTTGGACTCTACCCGGTTTCAGCCCGGTAAGTTTCTGTTTCCTCCTCTGACTCAGAAGGGGTTTAGCTTTCTGAGTCAGAGGCAGGCTTGACTCTGACACTATTGTAGTAGTTATGTAAGAAATGAATAATATGCAGCAATATCAATATTTATTTATTTATTTATTTGATGTCTTTCTCCTGCCTTTTCTTTTTTTTATAAATAACGCAAGCCCGGGAACATACCTAATACTCCTTCCTCCTCCTATTTTCCCCACAACAACCCTGTGAGGAGAGTTGGGCTGAAAGAGAGTGACTGGCCCAAGGTCACCCAGTCAGCTTTCACGTCTAAGGAGGGACTAGAACTCTGTCTACTGGATTCTAGCCTGGCGCCTTAACCACTAGACCAAACTTTTCATTACGCTTACCTAATTGTGTACCCTTCTGATGTGTTGAAGTGGACTGCAATTTACAAATTCCATTGGCCTGAGGATGTATGCTATTCCAGTATATCTGATCAATATCAAGTTTGGTAAGACTGAAAGAACCACGGAAACCAAAAGGCCAGGTCCTTCCCTGAAAAGTTTACAATCAAAATGATGACAAAATGAGACAAGGGAGAAAGAACACAGAAATGACAGCAAGTTATGACAAACTGAGAGAGTTGATTAAGACAAACTTAGAAATCCTATCACATACCAGGTCACATTTAAAAATGAACATTTTTAAAACAAATGGATCTTAACTTAGTGTAATAATATTTTAGAAAAGTTCAGTGATAGAGAAGCCAGGAATTATAGGATGCAGATTAATCACATACAACAACAGAACATTGTATCATTGTAGAAATATTTTATTTGTACAAAGCATTCTCAGAAAATAAGAAACAAAGACAAAGGCAGGAAAGCATAACCCGTTTCCTTACATAAAATTTACTAAATTTGAATTATATCCCAAGTGAACCAATTTCAAGCACATTTTTACTTGTTTTGACCATTATGAGGACAATTAGAACCCAATCTTATCTTCTCCACCCATCTTCTAATTATAAGTTACCAAGCCAAACTAAAAGGGGTTTTGATCTAAAATACATAGATTAATGGCAATTTAATGTTAGAATGTACTCTGTAAACAACTACAGCTTTACATTTTAATTAACTTCTGGCATCACAGTCCTATTTAAGCTTGTTTAATAAGCTCACTTGGCTTGTTTACATAGAAATTAACAAGACTCATACTTTGGAAACATTTCTATACCACTATTCACAAACTGTAGATCTTGGATTTTGTATTATGGCTATCACCAGTGGCCGCTCTCCCTGAAAATCCTTTATAGTATGATAGAGTAACGTTTCGGTGTTATTTTCTGTAAGCTTTTACATTAAGTCTTAGACTGTGAAAGACCGGTAATTCATGAAACAGCCTGATATTGCTCTAATATACATCATGCAGATCAGTACGGAAAAACTTGCACAAGGAAGACAGGATGTTTGCCAACCCTTGAACCTTGTTAAGCTTACCCTTCACTCGTTATCATTTAAAATCTTACTAAGAACTTACTGTACGCGGTGGCTCATCTCACCACCACCGGGACAGAGATCTATAAAACAGATTCCTTGGGATGAGGAAGGGAGTGAAAGCGACCAACGGGATTGCCTCCACGGGAGGGCAAATCTTGGGCTACCTTCTCGTTTCTTCTCCCGGCAAAACATAAACGAGGCAGCCCACGAAACTTAAGGGCAACCTTTGAACGAGACTTCCTAAAAGCATCCAATGCCAGAAGACCTTCCTCAAACGGTAGTATCATGCACCATTCACCTTGATGAACGGTGACTCTCCCGTAAGAGCGGATTTCCACAAGGCCCCACCGGTTCCCAAAATCTTATTATCACGGCACACGCACGCACACACACCCCGCGCGCGCGCTCCGCCGCACCCGGTCACGTACCGGCTGCAAAAGACGATCTCAGCAGAGCCCGCGCTCTCCTCCCACTTCTCCTCTTTCCCCTCCCCTCGGCTCTGCGCCGTACCTAGCGTCCCACCCATCCTGCCCTTCTCCTGTCCGCTCTGTACCTTCTGTGTAGCAGCTGGAAGAGAGAATGGTGTTCGGAGGTCTGAAGAGGTAAGGCAGGTAACGAGAAAAGCATTTCATCTTCCAGCGAAAAACATGTATTTATACAAAAATAAGGGGTAAACAATCCTCTCAATCCATGGGGGATTCTCCGGCTGGGCAGGCAAGCTACATGATGGATGCATCACGGAATCCCGCCAATTGCTGAGCGAGCTAAGTCACCACCTCTGTAGCCGGACCCCATTTTGCCATCAGCCCCAGCAAGTACCGCCTCGCATTTCTGCAGGCGTCCAGCGCCAACTCCGAAGCCCCCTGGCAAGCAGGGCGAGGCTCCTCATTGGCTAAAGCTTCTCCGAGCAGGATTTGCTGACTAAGTCCCTCCCGCTGGTAAACACACAGAATGAACGAGGGGCTGCGTGTGCTGATCCTGGAGCTCGCGACGGGGAAGGTCGGCCCACTGCGCGGCCGTGAAAGATCCGTGGAAATTGCAACTGCAAGTTTAAGCGCGCTGATTCTGGAGTAAGGCGCAAGCAGCTCGGCGGGGCTTACTTCTAGGTAACCGTCAAGGTTAGCATTGCATATAAAGGGCAAACTTCCCGCATTGTCAGCTGGACTGGGCACAACCTCAGCCATGAAACTGAAGAAAGGAAAACTCGACAATTGAGGAATGCCATGTTAAAAGAAAATCAACGGCAATTATTGTATGCTTGTATTTTCATTACAGTATGCCTTTATTCTGGCTTTTTTCCCCCGTGGTGGAAAATTTTTTATAGCAGCAAAGGAGAGTTGCCTTTTAGAATAAAATATGCCAACATTAATCTGTGCAAGATTACTGGGGAAAAAAAATAGCGGAGTGCAGTTAGTTCAGTTGAGTTGGTTCCCAAGAATATGTGCAGTGGAAGGCGGTTATTTAGCACAATCCTTTCAATATTGACTTAGGGTTTTTCTGTTTGCACCAAACCACAACCTTTTTTATTGATTGTTGTACCCTGCCCAGAGTTGCTTTTTGCAAGATGGGCAGCCATATAAATGTGATAGATAAATAAATAAGTTGGAATATTTTCTGTTGTATCCCCCTATTGCCTTCATCTTATCCCCAGCTCATAAGTGAAACAGGGTTAAATCATCCTTGGTTATACCAGTGTTACAGTAATCGTTTTCCCTATGAGCTGATAGCATCCAAGGACAGTCATGAGGTACCTAAAATCTATACACTTTGCCACCCAGTCCATCAGCTGACCAGGAGTGGCTGGGATTGGAGAGCCCCTTCACCACCACTTGAGTCCCTGGTCAGCTGTTTTTCTGCTGTCTCCCTAAAAACCTGGTAATGGTGGCTCTGTGCCAGGACTGTCAGAATTAGCAACTGCTAGAATGCTCAGGAGCCATATGGGGAGTAATTTAACTCCTTGGCCTTTACCAGTTTAATAGGAAGCTCAAACAGTGAAAAACTGGAAGGATGGGATCAACAGTCCCTCTCTACATTGCTTCCCAAACAGTTGGGAAGAATCTGAAAGTCAGCATTTGTTGTCTGTATAAAGAAAGGACAGGAGGGGAAAAAATCTTTGTGACTCAGCTCCATCTTGATTCTGATCTGTTTTTTGTTTAGCTCAGGTCACAACATACAGGTAGTCCTCATTTAGCAACCACAATTGGGACTGGCAACTTGATTGTTAAGTGAAGCAGTCACTAAGTGAAACCGTGACTGTGCTTACGATCATACTTCAGCTTTCCTCTGTTTTACAGACCTGCAAAGGTCGTAAATACAAGGATTGGTTGCAAAGTTACTTTTTCATCGCTGTCGTAACTCTGAATGGTTGCTAAACAAGGACTACAGGCAGTCCTTGGGTTACGATGGCAGTTGGGACTGGGACTGCAATCACTAAGTGATGCAGTCACAGAGAGTGATGTCATGTGACTACATTGTTTAGCGATGACAATCCTGGCAGGCCCAGTTGTCATAACCCCAAGATGTGCAGGTCGTTAAGTGGGAAGCGGCAGGAGTCCCAGCTAAAGAGTATGAGGGTTCCACAGGGGGCTGAAGGGGTGCTGCAGGGGGTGGGGGAGGGCTTGGGAAGCCTGGTGCAAGAAGCAGAAAGGCCAGGGGATGGTTGGCACAGTGTGAGCACAGGAAGGCCTGCAATGGATGATGCAGCAGGATGCAAGTGCAGGAAAGCCAGGGGATTTAACCAGAGCGACTTGCAATCTTCCCTGCTGGCTTCCCCATTGACTTTGCTTGTAGGAAGCCAGTGGGGGAGTTTGCAAATGGCAATCACGTGACCATGGGACGCTGCAACCATTGTAAGTGCAAACTGGTTGCCAGCACCCAAATCATGATCACATGACCACAGGGGTGCTGTGATGGTGGAATTTTGAGAACTGGTCATAAGTATCACTTGTTCAACATCACAACTTTGAGCCTTGTGAAAAGCCAGCAGAGCTGGGGCCATCTAATCTCTAAGGGAATGATGTTCCAAAGGGCAGGTGCCAAAACAGAAAAGGCTTGCTTCCTGGGTCCTGCCAGATGATACTCCTTGATTGATGGAAGCCTTAACGTGCCTCCTAACAGGTAGAACAAGACAAGTAGAAGCAATGAGGGAGAGGCAGTCCTGCAAATAATTTGGCCCCATGCCATGAAAGGCTTTATAAGTGTCATGAGTACTGATGGCGAGCAGGAGGGGGCCTCTATCCAGGGGGGAAAACGCATGCGTAGTACTGAGGAATTAAGCAGCCATTCAAAGAGACACAGTCAGACCCGCCTTAACTTTTGGGGTTTATCTGTCTGGGTGTTTCCCACGCTTCTTCAGTTTGTTAGGATTTTCTGTCTTATGTAGCAGTAATAAACACTAGAGACCTATTCCTTGTCTCAGCGTGATTCCTGACTGTTAGGACAATAAGTGACCTCCAGTGCTTAGAAGCCAACTAAGTTAGTTAGTGCTTAGAAGTAACTAACTCAATTATTTACTCTTTGTTATGATTGTAGCCTTCCAACACAATCCTGTTTACATCTGTACAGAAGCAAGTCCCATTCCCATAGGTGGAATCGTTATCTCAGATCCATACAGCATTCTAAATTTTGTGACATGCATAATAGTCCCATTAAAAAGAAAAGATAGAAGAAAGAAGAAACAAATTATTTCCTAAGAGTTTACAACCTTCTCACTGTTAGAGAAATTTACATGATTTGGATTATGAGCAAGATACAGTAATAGCTTTTTCTTAATATAAGATTGTTTGATGTAGTTCTGATTCTCAAAAAATCTGCACTCAAGTGCTAATTGCTTTATCTTTGAAGCTAATCATTTTTTGGCACCATGGTGATGTAGAAAGGAGAACTGCCATCCTCATGAGCCACTGTTCTGGTACAGTAGTTTCGCTCCTAAACCCATATGACATGCATGTTAATTATTTTCATGCAAATAATGTTATATGTGGCATTCATTTCCTTTTTGGAAAGGATAGTTTAGGGTATGTTGACAATTTTTAGGGTTATTTAATGCAATCTGCCATGTGACAAACTGATACTCCCAAAGTATTTGAATGGACAGTAAATGTGATTAAGCAAACAATTGTGCCTTGAACTAAGCATTTTTTAAAAATTTACATTTAAAAATGTACATTTTACATATTTCACATTGAATATTTGGATTATTTTATATAAATTTGTGAGAAACTATTCAATAAGTTAATTGAACTTCTTCTGCTTCTCCTTTTAGTATTTTATCTTGGAAATAGACCTTGTATTTTACCTTTATTTTTCTTTTCTTGTTTTTAATATGGTTGTAAGACTAATCAATCAATTATCTATCAATTCATCCATCCATCCTTTTAGTATTATTCACAACTTTCCTGATAAATAACTGTAATATCAATTTAATCTTTGTTTAGCACTGTCAGCTCTGAAATTTTGTACAGTATTTGATCAGCCAGTTAATACTAAAAATAAACTTCCTGATGTTATTTATGCTATTGTTTAGCAGTTGCTGGACTTCCAAAGTTGACCTGTACTGATACAGCTGCTAATAGACACTTTGAACATTTGTTCATGCGGTATTACTAGAAATGGGACATCTTTTTATTGTATCGCAAACCAAAGTCATTGGGTTTGAGAAGATTTTGCTGAGTTATATATTAGATAGCAGAGTCTAATACGATAGCATCCCAGGGGACAGAAATAAAGAGCCATTCTGCCTGTGTACTGAAATATGCAGTAGGGTTGGGTTTTATTTTTGGCTCATTGAGTAATAAATTTACTGATTTAAATTGGCTCTCTCAAGCATTACCTAAATATTCTCAATCCCTTTGGAACTATATATAATAGATAATTCCTATCTTTCCCTGGAAGTAAATTTTGAAACCATAGTCTGAGAAATCAACAGAACCTCACAATCAGTCTCTTTTCCGTAAATTGTTTAAGTTGAAACTTTAGTTTGCAAACTATGAAAGCAATTAGCACAATGAAGAGCAAAAAGGCAACCAAAAATATTCAGACCTGATTTTAGTACCTACATTGCTCAGGGGGAAAGACAGGAAGAATGTAACTCTTCTAATCTTTTCACAGGCTTTTACTGTTTCCCACTGGCACATCACATGTTGAGTGCCTTTGTTTATGAAATAAATTAAACAAGCATCGAACTTGGGTTTGATCTGTTCACTCCATCTTCATTATACAGTATATGTTATATTTACTCCAGATGCTGGAGTATATATAACTCCATTATATATACTCCATTATATATATTCCAGGCACTGGACTGAAATGCAGGATGAACCTATCTGGAATGAAAGGTTTTTAAATGGACTGTGCAATGCTTGGCCTTGGTTATTCTGTTTTTCTTTGCTGGGTGTGGTTGTGTTTTTTATTTTTAGTTCCATTCTTTGTGCTTCTATCCAATTGTAAGCCACCCAGAGTCCCTTTTAGGAGTTGGACAGGTATATAAATCAAACAAAAATCAGAACGTTAAGTAGTGAAAATATGCAAAAATTCAGAAGATCCAGAGGGGGAAAATACCTTGCACATACCTGTCCCCAGCTTTATTCCTATCAGGGCAGGTATTGAATTGATAACTAGATGCAGTAATAAACTGAAACTGAATCCCAACAAGACAAAACACAAGATTGGTGCCTTATGGGTTGGGAATTGGGTAGGTCTCTAACTCTGAAGCAACAAGGACACAATTTTGGGGGACTGTTGCTTCTTAAGGTCCACGTGGCATTGTGGCCCAAAGTGTATTCAGTCAATTTTTATCTAATGCTGCAGTTGCAGTTCTTCCTAGATGGGGATGTGCTGGCTGTAGTAATCTCTCGTTTGGACAATGGCAACACATTTCATATAAGCTTGCCCTTAAAGACAATTTGGAAACTGCAACTAATGAGGTATGCAACAAGAAGACATATGTGGAACATTCTTCAGACACCATGTAGTATCAGTCCTAGCAGAATTGCAGTGCATTATTGATTAGGCTTCAAGGTTTTTGTAATAATGTTTAAGGCTGTTAATGATATATGATTTTGATGCACAAGCAAGTGCCTCACCAGTATGTACCTACCCAACCATTAAGATCTGCAGGAGAGAGCCTCCCCATATCAACTAGCTGGGTGAGTTGCATTATGTAGGAACATGGAAGAAGGCCCTCTCCAATGTGCCATCCTATCCTTTGGAATGCTTTTTCTCTGGGAGGGTAGGCTGGTGTCAACATTATCTATCTTTTGGTATACGGTATTTACACTCTCATTTAGGTCCTGGACCCATGGCCTTTCCAACTTTGTCTCTTAAATGCCTCTGTGTTAGTGTTGCAGTAATTCTTATGGGCTTTGAATTAACTTATCATTTAATTTACTTGCTTTAATGTTTTATCATGATTCCCAGCAGTCAGAAAAATGTCATAAAATAAAGATATATATGTGGCATGCCTATAATCAGTATATCACAGATTCATAAAAATCATTTTTGATTTCATTTTATACTGTGGCTTGGAGAAATCACTAGAGAATAATATTGCTTGGATTAATTTATATTTATATAAACAAATTCCTTTTTTTAAATATGCAAATGAAATAATTTAACCATGTAAACAATAAATAGTGTATATGGGTGTTATGTTTTTTGGGAGGAGTGTGAGTTGACTCCTGGTGACTGCCTGGACAATTCCTTGCAGTTTTTTGGCAACATTTTCAGAAATTTTGCATTGCTATCTTCCTATGGATGACTGGCCTTAGTCCCCCAACTGGCTTTATGCGTAAGGCATGCCTAGATTTCATGGTATCCAGGTTTCTGGTCTGGTACTTTAACCACTATGTCCAACTGCTCTTTTCTGTTATCAGTACATTGATTATAACTTAAGACCATCCTAAAAGAGACTAGCACACGAAGAACAAAGCTTTTTTATATTTGGTTACTTACATTCAGAGGGGGACATTTCTGCTTTCTGGACTGTACTTTGAGATCTGCAGCCTAGCATCATTGTAAGTGTTAATTAACCAACTAAGATTTCAGCTTTGCTTCTTGAGTGCTAATGACCTTTCATTCACCTGGAAATAAATGCCTTTAAATCATTATATGGAGGTGTATTATTATACACAACAGTCTTCGTTTTTTTACACATTTTGTAAAGCTTTTCTTATCACCCACTGGGATTTCCCCTCAGAATTTCAAGCCTTCCAGGATTTTTTTCTTTATAGCTTGTATACCACCTTGAGAGGATTTGAAGTGCAGAAAAGCAAGTTACTGTGTTGATGATAATGGAACTTACCCTATAGTTAATATTGTCCTGTGATTAATATGATTATCCTACATAATACAAATGATGGTGTCCCTCAGAATCAAGCTAACCTGTGATTCTCAGTTCTGACTTCTTGAGGCTCTTACAATCCCAAATGTAATTCTCAAGGCTTTTCAGATCCTAAATATAATCAGTATTATTATCAATATCAATAAACTTAGGAGGCTAGTGCAGATCACAGTTCTGTTACATGTAGTACTCTCAAAAGTTCAGAAAAATATAAATTTATTTTCTATCCCACTTTTATTATTTTTATAAATAACTCAAGGTGGTGAACATACCTAATATTCCTTCCTCCTCCTATTTTCCCCACAACAACAACCCTGTAAGGTGAGTTGGGCTAAGAGAGGGGGACTGGCCCAGGTCACCCAGCCGGCTTTCATGCCTAAGGTGGGACTAGAACTCTCAGTCTCCTGGTTTCTAGCCTGTTGCCTTAACCACTAGACCGATATATTTTCTGATATCTTCAGAATCTTAAAAGATGACAGAAGCAAAGTCTTAACATTCTAGGACTTCCTCAACAACTGGTCATTAGAAACAAAGAGTGTCCATGAGTCTGTACCAAGCCTTTGGCAAAGACAACTGATGTCCCTTTCTTCCTTTTCCTTGTTCCCCTCCGGGTTTGTTTTCTTTGCCATCATTGTCTTTTCTCTTTTGCTGTTATTGTGTTTTTGTACTGTTCTGTTTTTAAATGTTTTTAACAATTGTAAACCGCCCAGAGTCGCTGTGTAGGTATGTGGGAAGGACCTTGGGAGACAGGAGGGAGAGCTGCAGACTGGACAACTGGCATGTAACAGATGTCTCAGCCCACAGAAGGGGAGAGGGTGTGGGAAATATTTCAGAAGGGACTCTCCCTAGTTTTCTGGAGAGTAAAAGGAGTAAAAGGAGGGGAGAAATAGCATGCTGGCTGGGGAATTCTGGGAGCTGAAGTCCACACACCTTCAAGCTGCCAAGGTTGAGAAACACTGTGTTAATGTAACTTTACAATAAAGATAGAGCTAGAATTAGTGCTCCTGGTCATGCATCTTGTCTGGATTATTGCTCAGATCTAACATGCTGAGAGTCGAGTGGTATATACGTTTAATAAATTGTTGTTGTTACAAAGCAGGTTTCCCTTAAAATAGCCCTACTTTGCCCTCTGTCTTACCTGTGGATTGAAGCCTTTATTCTGTTTTATTCAGTATCAGACACAGAAAACAGCAATATTAACAGCAAGATGCAGAAATTCGTATGGGAGGAAGAATTAGAAACTACTTATTATTTGATGGATTAATTCATTGAACTAAAAATGCTGTAGTGAGAAATTAGCTATTCTGATAGTTAACAGTTCATTGTGAGGAATTTAGGCAAATAGACCCCTACCTTCCCAAATTACTTAGAATGCTTTACCATACAGTATTATGGAATCTGAATGATACATGTTGTTGTTTTTTAAGTTTGGAACATATATTTTGCTGGTTGTTAAGAAAGTTTAAAAGTTGCATAATTTTATGCTCAGGGCTAATTCCCCTATCTGTTATCAGCAGAAAGGATATTAGGCTAAAAGGTAATGATAACCCAATTTCATTTATTTTACGAAAAGTTATCAAATCAGATAGACAAATAAAATGGAGAATTGTACAGCCTGACATGTGAGCACTTCTTTTTAAATTGCTTTTTGTGTATCAACGGCTTTCCTTTTCTCATACTAAGATTCAATAAAATGTATGCAGCACAACAATTAACATGGCCTTCATGAAGAAACAGAAGCAAATTATTCAATTCTTTCCAAAAACAGAGCGGGGGAGGAATTCTGCCCTAATGATTAATGCACTGAATCATGATTCTGCATAAAAGCTGTGAGAGTGGAAAGGTTTACAGTTTTCACATTTTAGCCCTAAGAGATCATCACATTTGTGCTGTTTGCGGGTTACCCCATCAGCCTTTGAACAGAAACAAAACCATGATTGCATAAACAATTAACCGAAGAAAGTACTTCTTCACTGATTCCAAGAACAGAAGAAAAAATAGACCCACCTTCTATGACCCCTGTGTCAATAGTTCCTTTCACTTGACTGAAGCACCACAATATATCTTGCATGAGGCTCTCGAGTCCTGCAATTAGGCAGATTCCCCCATAAATATACATATTTATATATATATATATATATATATATGAAATACGCAGGTTGCTCTGAATACTTAGTTTTTTAAAAACGTTAACAAGTTTTTAATGAATCTAAATGAACAATAACAGCTTGGGTCTGAAGAGAAGTCAGAGTGTGTACTCACCTGGAATCATCCTGCAATGCAAAGGGATAACTTAGCCCCTTGGAAAAGTGGCAACATTATGCCCACGTTGTGAATTGCCTCTCTGTCTGTTTTGTGAGGCTATTTCAAAAACGGTGCAATTGGAGTCAGCTACCAAGGCTTCTCTGGCAGTGTGGAGTCAGAAGGCCAGCAGTCACATTCTTTATCACAGCTTCTCTTCATCAGAGTCCTAACACATACACAATCACATCTGTTTTGGTCTATCAGCATTCTTAAAAGGGCAACAAAACGTCATTCTGTATTGAATCCATAACTGAATTCTTTTTATAAAATTAAAATGAGTTAAAGGATCTATCCCCTCATTCCCTTCTCTGTCCCTCTTTTTCTCTCACTATTCTCACACGTATGTGTGAGGTACAGGCTTTCCTTTAACTCATTTATTTTTATTTTCAGACATATCTGCATAACTTCAGCTAAGCAGGACCTCAAGCTAGATAGTATTACCTCATGAAGTGTAATATACAAATGCTGAAATACAAAAAGAGCAGAATCTCAACTTTAGATAGCAGCAGAAAAGAGTAGAGGTACTACCATGCCTTTGGCGCCTCATTAACACAGCCAAATAATCAGGGATCTATCTGAACCAAAATGCAGTGAAGGCATTTTAGGCTTCATGCTTACTAGTCTTATCTCCCCATTCTTTTTGGAAGTGTTTTTGCTTCATCTGCTTTAAAAGATGGTAAAGCAGTCCTGGAGAATTTGAAGAGGAGCAAGGAGCTGTGTCCTACAGCCCTGGGCAGGAAGCACCACTCTTTAGGAAAGGTGTCCTAGCAATTACTGGACCCATAATGCAAAGGTAAGAGTAATTGGAAAAGATTCTGATGCTTGGAAAACAATTGAAGGCAGTAGAAAAGGAACCCGACAAAAGGTAAGGTGACTGGATAATCTCATTGATGGCTTAAGCAGTTACTGTCAAACAATCCCGGTGAAAAAAATGTCCATCAGGTTATGAAGAGTTGGAAGCAACTGAATGACCACACACAACAAAGCAATTTTTACGGATCTTATATGTTATCCAGAGGATACACTATTAGGAAAGGACCAGATGAACCAGCACATGTGTCCATTTATGGGGATATATTATTTTATTTATTTTATCCTCACATACCCTCTATCCATGGCACAAACATGACCCAGTAACTGTTTTTATGTGGCATGGCTTCATGACATTGCCCATAGCTAGAGACAACTTAGAATCATATTTAGCTATTCCTATTTTAAAGTAGTACATTTTCTCCTCTCCCAAACCACTTTTTCCTGTGGACATTATCTAGGATGATTCAGCAACTGGGTGGTTCATGATGCACTCAGCAGCTGGGATCTGCCCAGCATCTATTGGATAGTTTAGACTGTCCTCCCCTCTGGCTAATGCTTTGCAGGCTACATACTCTCTTTCTGGAAGAGGGGAGTGTCCAGTTCTTTCACCCGGGATCTCCCATTGTACCTATCCACTCTCCAAGTTGATCCCTGGTTTGGGGAACTGCATTAGCCCAAATAATAGCTGCCCAGTCCAGGGGGAGGGGCAGGGGGGGTCTGCTTAACGAAGAGGGAGAAAGCCAGCTATCTCTGTTGCTTCAGAGCACAATCCCTCCACTGTGCCTGTCAGCTATTAATATTAAATCGTTAAAGATCATAGAAGAAACTGGGAAACAGTTCTTTACAGGCCAATTTTCCAATCACATATATTTGTGGGAACATAGGCCTCACAAACAAAGAATTTACTCCTCCTGTGATCAGAGCAGTCTCTCGTTACTCCTCCTCCTACCTATGCCACAGACTGGAGAGAATGCTCCTTAGCAGCCAAGTAGTAGTAGTGGAGACCTGGGGGTTTAAATCTATCTGCTTTTTCCTGCCATCTACTCTTGCTTTATTGAGCAACCTCTACACACACAATACCCCATGCATCATGGGTGGGAAACTCAGGGTAGGGAGGACTGTCCAGTAAAGCAGAGAGCCTTTCTTGCTCTCCCACCACATCCCATGGATTAGTGGCCCTAGTGCCAGTTTTTGACAGATGGCTAAACCCATTATCTAAGGACAGGGGTATGCTGGAACCAGCTTGCACCAGCTCACAAGAGCTGATTGTGATGCTGTAATGGTTGACTACTCCAAAATACTCAGTCTCACAAGCCAGAGCTTCAAGATAACCGATTTATTATAAGAATAGTGTGCAAATACAGAGAAAGCTGAGAATGAGCAAAAGCGTGCGAAATACAAACTAAAACCCTTGCTTTCCAACCAGTCCCGCCCTTCCTCCCTCCTAGCAACCACCCCCTCCCAGGTGTTAGCAACCGTTACCCACATCGGCCTGAGAAAGTAACCTTGAACAGAGTCACTAACCCAAACATACATTCCACAGTTGCAGTAAGAAGATTACAGCCTGGCACAGCTGGAAATTTCCAACCCACAAACACGGGTTAGAAAAGTGACATGCGAAACGTTACGATGTTACAGAACATTGAAACGAACATGACAGATGCATTAAAAGCCCAATTCAACTGGACTTTAATCCTGTAGCCATTCAATTAATGAATAATATGATACCAAAATACCTTAAAGCTTTTTGTTTCAAAACAGCTACCTATGTTAGTCTGTTGCAACAAAAACAAAGTGTCTTGTCAAAGGCATCTGGTAGAAACCATGATGATATGTTTTGTGATACCTTACAAACCAAAAAAAAAAGCAAAAAGCTATAGCATAAATTTTCATGAGGTATAGTCCCATTCACCAGACACATGACATATTTGCCCTGAGGGAGAAATATTATGTTTGGGGAAGAAAAAAAAGTGGCTATCCTTCAACAAAGGAACTGTGAAAACTGATTACATCTAGAAACACCTAGGATTCATTAAAAGATTTAATACTGTTTCCTGTGGATTATACAGACACTGAGTTTTCTTATTCTTATTATTAATATTTAATCAGTAGGCAAAGAAATAAATGGAATGGAATGGAATGGAATGGAATGGAATGGAATGGAATGGAATGGAATAGAATAGAATAGAATAGAATAGAATAGAATAGAATAGAATACTTTATTGGCCAAGTATGATTAGACATACAAGGAATTTGACTTGGGTGGAAGAGCTCTCAATATATTTACATAACATCAAAAAAAAGCAATAGTAAAGTAATAATGTTATTTACTAAAACTATACAATCAAGAAAGAAAAAAAATTGAAGGAAATAATACTACAGCTGTTAACTAACACACACTCATATTTAAAGGGAGAATTAAGGGACAGCATACTGCATCTGTTGTCTAACATATGTTCACATTTAACAGAGCATTACCGGTCACATCAATGGTGTCCTCCAATTCTCATGACCCCTGGCACCTTCCACTTACAGGGGAGGGGGAAGGTTAAAATAGGGAGGTTGCATAATGGCTGAAGCTGGCAAGGTGGGAGCCAGTGTTGGTCAGGCCAGATAGGTTGAGTAAACATTGATTAGGTGCCTCCCAATCTCAAGGCTGTGAAAAGAACAGCCAAAAGTCCATTGGGTCAAAAGAGTAAGAGGAAAATGCTTTGGATTTAAATCCAGGGGCTGACATAAAGCTATGGCTTGATTTCTGTGTTCTCCAATATTGCAGATCTTCTGTGCATTTATTTCCTTCTTGTCTGCATTGAATCAACTTCTTTAGTCATGACAAGTCTGTGAAGCTTCTGCTGTTAGCCAGTCACTGAACGAGGGGTTCAGTTTTGAGAACATAGAGATTTATGGCCATTCCTATGTGTGTAAAGCCAGACAATTAGTAGGGCCATGGGAGCTATGCAGAAAGTTGCTTCAATAAACAAATAAAAGCACTAAGGTGCCATATACTCTCATTGCTATGTCAAGGGCCACCCATGTATTCTGAACATGTGAGTGTTTGCACAGAAGACACTTCTACTGGGATTGCTGCCCAAAGTTTTGAGCAGCAATTTGGAGAGTAGTTTTGTTTACTTCCCTAAATATTTATCTGAATGGTGCTCATCCATATAAAATGCCTATGTCACTCCCAACAATAGTTTGTTAATGCCCATAATAAGCAATGTTCACTATCTATACATACATTTAATTTCTCTTTGACCTCTCTTTTATTATACTTCCTTCTCCTCCCAGTATGAACAGATACATACCAGTTCTCTTTCAGAGCAATTTAGGGTGTCTTAAAAACTCAGTTCTGTGGTGACATGTGTGTTATTCCTATGAAGAGCTTCGCAGAAATTATATTTTTAAATATTGTGCAAACAAACAAACAAACAAGCAAACAAAAGAATAACACTGCCAAGTTGATGCGAAAAGTAGGTGAGATTCAGGATTGTCCAGAGCTTTCATTCTGGATATTAAAGAATAGAATAATTTTTATTATGGTCACTGACCAGAATTGCAAACAGAAACACATTAAAAATAAAAGTAAAGTAAAAACAAAAGATAAAATGGATATTAAAGTATAATCTTTGGAGGATAGCTCCAAATTAGCTTTTAAAATATGTACACATATACGAGTGGGGGAAATGGGCGGTAATAAAAATATGATAAATAAAAATAAATAAATGAGGAAAAGAGGAAAGGAAAGAAGGAAAGAATAGAAGATTGTTATGAGAAGAAATGTGAAATTTTTTAACATTATGTTCAAATACTTCAAAAGCATACTTGAAGAATGCAGGTATCCCCACCCCAAATATTTTATATAATATCCTTATAGCTGCACTAGTCATACTGTAGTAGTTCCATTTTCTATTAGATTATCAACTGAGGTTTGTTGAAAGACCAATACCAAACGCAAGCTTTAGTTGGTTATTCTATAGATTAATATATTGTTAACAATAACTAAAACTTTCCATAATGATAGTTGCAATTTCTCAACAACTGCTTGAAATTAGCATAGTTCTGCTTTATCTTCTCAAATGCAATGAGCTTAATATCAACTGGAATTTTTTACTGTGATGTGTTATATCAGAAGATGTTTTCTTCCTTTCTGAATTATCTATTTATATAGAGCTGATATTTTCTGTTGGACAACTTCTGCCTTGTACCTCACAGTTGGGTGATTCACACTGAGAGATGAGGTCATTCTTTGATTGTTTTGAAGATTTTCTTCCAGAAATTATAAAGACTGCATTCTATCCATAAGCCCTTAAGTCAACAGGAAATTACACTCACTAATTTTTAACCAATACTAATATATCTAACTGAAAGCATGCCAAATCCAGGGTCTAGGGGGCAAAAGCACAATGTTAGAAAGTCTTTATCATTTTATCCCTTTATCAGTTGAAGAACTGGTGGTGTGCATCTCTGTAGAAGATAGGCTGATGTTTAAACACGAGCATGATTTATTCTGCTATTTAAAGAACATTTCATTATGAGGGGTTTGTGTGTGTGTGTGTCTGAATTTGTTTGACATAAAGCTATAATATCTGGGCTGCAAAAATCCAGACAGCCACTACATGGCAGCAAAGAAATGTAGAAAATTCTCTCTCTGCTGTTATTTAGTAGTCATACAGATTTGTAGCCCAGGTATGGTAGACTTACATTTATATAAGTTTTTTTAATTAACTTTGTCTGCAGATTCATGATTTCTATCAGCTACTAACAAATTGTAGTTCTTAATACTAGCTGTGCCTGAGATTAATTTGGAATTATCACTTCCCACCCACAGCAAAAGAAACATAGCTGGGAACAAAGGAACATTGTAGATTTAGAAGGGTGTGCACATTAAATGTTGCAAGGCTAATAAAATTTAGCCACAAAACTCTTCCATACCATGGCTAGATTAGTGAGCCACTTGCTGTTTTGTGCATATTAAGCCATACTAATATGGCTTATTTTCTTTTCAGAGGGTATGATGCATGAATGGATCCATTATTGTTTAATCACATGAACAAAACAGACATAATGGGACATTAAACCATTTATTAAAAGTTCTAATTTTACCAGTGAGTTCAACAGCCACAGATGTATTTTGATTTCTCTAAAAAATAAGTGGCAAACTTAAATGTGCTATTTAAAATCCTTGCTTAAAACTACCTAACCAACTTTGGCAGATCTCAAAAAGCTAAGCAGGGTCAACCTGATCTATAGTTGAATGGGAGAACACAAGAAAATAAAAGGCCTGTTGACAAGACTGAGAAGTTAAAAAAGTAATGGCAAACCATTTCCATTTGATTGCCAAGAAAACTACATGGACATATCCCTGTAGTCAACAAGAACAGAAGTTTAGTTTTGTTTATTCAGTTGTTCCTTGCCTAGATCCCCTCTCAATATCAATAGTTAAAGAAACCCTGACAGATTTTTCTGTGATTTATCTAGTGTTACATGAGGCCTAGAAACCTGGCTTGATCCCTTCCAAACATGCCAGAACCAATGGAAGTTGACTCACTGGTTCACCTCATCATTATGATAGAATAAGAAAGTTTATTGTCTAAATTCCCCTACTATCTACTTGGAATGTTTTTTGACAGAATGAACCAGCAGGCATCAACATACTATTCTTTCCCAAGTAAGCCAGAATTCTTCATAATTTTATTATTATATGCAATCACTTCACTTTCACTTAGTTTCACTTAATAAACCAAGGTTTCTAAACCACAATGACTGAGCCTCATAATGCCTTAACAAAAATCAAAAAAGCCCCATTATGGTATAATGAAATGTAGGAATCATAGGAAGAAATAATTTCACATAATTCTGTATTGAAGTGAAGCCCCCACCTTGAGCATTGTGTCCAGGTTTAGGTACCACAATTTAAGAAACATTCTGATAAACTCTAACAGGCTCAGAGAAAGATAATGAAAATGACTAGCAGACTAGAAATTAAAAGAATAGTAGAAAGATCTGGGGATGAGAAGATGAGATTGTGGGAGGGTGGGTATGATGGCATTCTTCAAATGCCTGAAAGGAAGAAGACCCATTCTCTATCATCACACACAGAATGATGGATTCATGTTCGGAGAAGGCAGACTCTGATTAAATGTTAGAAAAAACTTCCAAAGTCTAAGAGCAGTTTGACAGTGGAACCAGAGAGACAATGGTCTCCCATTCACTTGGGCATGTTGAAGCACAGCAGTTACCTTCATGGATGTTTTTATTTATATTGGGATTCTTACATAGAATAGGGGGCTGGACTCAGTGGCCTAAATGGTACCTTCCAGTTCTGTGTTTCTGTGAACTCAAGCTATTGAAGTTTCAGTATCTGAATTTGTTTGTTTTTGAATTTGTTCTATTCCTTTTTGTTTGTTTCATGCTTCTTGTTGGATTGTAAACCATAATTATAAAACATAAACTGCCTTGAATATTTTGGTAAAACAGTGGTATATAAACATAGAAAATAATTAGATATTCTATAGAATATTCCAAGAAAAAATACAGAATCAAGGCTGTTATTAATCTATTAAATTGCCTAGAAAGTAAAGACAGATGTTCCTGGCAATTTGCATAAAAATAACAGATTGCTGTATCACACAAAGAATTGGTATCTGCCTTTATTATGTTCACTCTGAAAATGTCAGTCTAAAAAAACAAAATGTGCAGAAATCCTTGGTTTGTTACGATCAGAACACTTTTTTCTCTCTCTAGGTAGAAGTATATGTGTAGTTATCATTGTTATAGTTCAGTCTTTGTTCATTATTGTTAATACATTTTCTTTAAAGCTAATTGATTTTATGGCTAGCAGTCTGAAAGCAAAGTGTGGGCTATTAAAAATATTAATGATTTCACATTAAAACTAAAGTACACATAATTAGGCAGTTCTGAACAGAACCCCTTTTCCCAATCATACCCCATATTAGAATTTTTAAAATGTGCTGTTGGGTCTGCAAGGTTGATTACAACTATTCTTAAATACCATGGTTTTTGCAAACTTCTTCATTTCAACTTAATTTGTAAAAAAATTGCCAGCTATTATAGTACTCCTATTACACCCAGAGAAACAAAAAGTCAGAACGTATTTGGGCTTCACTGTTACTACTCGAAAGCAAGCAAGCAAGCAAGATATGTCAAGGCCAGTTTCCATATTGTGGAAATTATCTATTTTGCTAGAAATTGGGAAGCCCCGTCAGAGAACCTTGCGAGATAACAAGGAGCAAAACAGAGACCTCTATATTTTCGGATGTGAGAGACAACACCTTTAAAATTTTACATCAGCGTCCATAGGCAGACTCAATTTTGGTAAAGCAAAAAATAAATAAAATCCTAAGATCACGATTCTAAACACGGGCGCGAGTAGCGTACATCTGAATAGGAACAGAGTAATAGGAACGCGGACACGATCTTTGACATGCACAACAGCGCTTGAAAAAGTCTCGGCAGTTCTGACAATTTGATGACTTACGAGCAGCCCAGCGCAGGAGCATGCGCAGAATTTCTTCCTCTTGGCCACTCGCGAGAGGCCGACAGCTAAACGCTCGCGCCGACTCGATCCCCCGGGCGGAAAGGCGGGGGTGAAACTTCGGGATCGCGCTGAGGAAGCGGTGGGATGTGGGTTTTGTTGGCCTTGATTGGGCTGTGGCAAATGCAGTGGGTTGAAACTTGGGAAGATGAAGGTAAAGAGCCGAAGATGTAACTCTTGTTCTGTGGATGTTTGTAAAAGGAGTAACCGGCTGGATCTGTGTCCCTTTCCCAAGAGGAATCCTCTCTGAAGAGAGCAAAATCTACCTCTCAGAAAACACGAGTAGCTAATATTGAAGGATTAAGTCAGCTTTTGGTCTGCTGTATTCAGCCCCCCCCTCAAGAAAATCTCTAAATGTTTACATGGCAATATTCAGTACAATATTACATTGGGGAAAATAGGTCTCCAAAACCCCCTTTAAAATAGCTTTTAAAATGTGATTAGTAAAAATAATAGGCCCTTATTTCTTTGTGTGTTGATTGATTGATTATATGCCATCCAGTCATTTTTGACTCCTAGCAACCACATAGATAGATTTTCTCCATGACTGGCTATCCCTAACCTAGTCTTTCAAGTCTCCCAAGGGTGCACTCCTTGCCACTGTAACTGAGTTGTGAGTAGAAACTCCATTATTATCTTTGCTAAAAATACACCCCACCCCACCTGTATTTGAAAATGGATATATAGACTTCAGTCACCAGTTTTCAGCAATAATGGTGAAAGGGGCTTCAAGGACAGAAAAAAAGGAACTCAGCAGCCATAAGGCAGTTCTGGAGCACAAATTGCCCCCTACTTCTGACCAAATACAATGGATGGTTTCCTACACCTCCTTCCATAGTAGTTGCTAACATTTTAAAATGCTATAATAGATAATGATGACCTTCACCTATGTATATTTGAAATGTTTGGAACAGATATCAGTACAAAATTCTGAATATTTATCTATTTCAGTAGAATGAATGTGTATGAATATTGGATTGGGGATAAGTCTTCTGATATGTGCAGTGGTAAATGTGTTACAATGTAAATGAGGAAGAAAAGATTTATCTAATCATTCTCAAGCAATTTTCCAGCCAAAATCAAAGGAAAGGGATTAACAGGTTTATGTATAGAAAGAAAACAGGTATCTTGTCTCTGCATATTCCACAGCACATATACCTAGAGCCAGCAGGAAAGGAAGGATGGGTCCCATGAGGTCCCAACTCTGTTGGATCTTACAAGGCAGGCAGAGACAATGGAAGAAAAGTGATTGCTCAAATAACCAGGATTTATACCATATAAGCTTTGTAGGAGATAACCAGCACATTGCATTGCACCAAGAAACCTAGTGATACTCAGTGTAACTCATGCAGCAGCTTTCTTACACGAACATACTGAAGCATGCCCGTAACTGCTCTTGCTGCTGCATTCTGGACCATCTGTAGCTTCCAAAAGGTCTTCAAGGGCAGCCCCATACATAATGTATTGTAATACTATAGTCCACATGCAGGGTGACTAGGGCATGAGTGACCATGGGATCCATGGTCCAGGAAAGGGCACAACTGTGATACAAGATGAAATGTGAAACAATTATTCCATTCACTGTTATTTCCAAGTAGGAAACCAGTAAAATCATATATACCTTTGAGTCATTGTTGACTCCTGGTGACTGCCTGGACTAGTCCCTGCAGTTTTCTTGGCAAGATTTCAGAAGTGGTTTGCCATTGCCCCCTTCCTGGGGCTGAGAGACAGTGATGGGTTCAAGGTGACTCAGCTGACTTCATGCCTAAGGTGGGACTAGAACTCCCAGTCTCCCGCCTGATGCCTTAATCATTACTCTTTAAAATAATTTAGGAACAAGAAAACCAAATGTGAGTTCTTCTAGGTATCTTTGAATTTTAAAGAATGCCAATTTTCTTCAGTTTCTGCCATACTTTTTAACACATTTCTATTTCTATGTTTTATAGTTGTAAGTCATAACCATGTTTTGCCAAGAAGGTATGAAAAATCAGAGACAGAAACACTGATTACAAATTATTATACACATTATTTTAATTAGGTTTCTTCTTGTCTGAAATGTTAACTAAAAAATCTGACTAGAGCAGCTGAATATTTGGTGTTTCAGAGGAATAAATATTGTATAAATGCAAGAGATTTTCAGTTTAGTTAAAATATTGTAATTATATAAGTTCCTTTATCTTTCTTTTCTCACCTAAAGCCAGATTCAGACTGACTTGTCCTGAAGCCTCATGCTGGCACTATTGGAATGGAAATTGTTATTGTCTAGAAGAAAATCAGGAGGGAACTTGGATTGAAGCATTGAAGTTTTGCAAGAGATACAGATCTACAGAGTTAGTGACACTTAAAAGTATTCAGGAAAAAGTAAGTTAAATAAATGTGATTTGTGTGCCCCCTTGTAATCATATCCTCAGGACAGTTTGTAACATAGATAAAAAGCATAAGTAAATTGTATATAAGTAGCTTAAAAATAATAACTTGTGGGCTAATCCTCACATCATCTTACATGAAGATGTCTTGATATCTGTTTTTAAAGAAAGTGTCCTCATAACTTCATCTCTATCTCATCCCCAGCTTTTTGCAGAAGAAGTGTAAAATTGTCTTTAGTTTTGCTGTTAAAGCGGTGTTTTCCTTCTTCTTTTGACACAAGTCTTGTTGTCAAATTTACTTATTTAAATTTATTGGCCACTGAACACCAGTGGACTTCCCAGTGATGAGGATGGCAATGATACTTTCAGGGGCAGGAATCCTGTTAGCACACCCCTGTCATCCAGTTCTTGGACACCCTGTGGTAATCGTTTTGACTTGGGCTGCAAGAGATACTGGATTGTGGTTGTGTAGCTTTTTATTATTGTTTGTGACATAGGAATACTGATCTTCTGGAAGACTGGCAATTTCCAAACAAATACCAGTTTTCCAGGAGATTGCTATACTAGTATCAAAACCATATAAACTAAAGAATCTTGACTGACAAGTTGGTGGGTGGTGAGGAGGGGAACTAGATGAAGTAGGAAGGAGATTGGTCAGCCTGCCTGCAAAGTCTGTCCTGATTGACAGGCCACTTTTTAAAAAAATCATAAATTTATTGATCTCCTGGAAGAGTGCCATTTTTACACTGTTAATTTTTTTTTTACATAGGAATTTTAATTTCTTGCCAGGTGCTGGTCCCTATGTGCATTTTGGCTTGGGCTTTAAAAGAGTTTGGATGTCTGGCTTGTGCAGAGTACACTGGGTAGTTTATTTTTTTGTTCATCTGCTGATCTTCCTAGTGCCTTCATTTCCCTACCTCTCCTTGGCTGTTGCTTCACATTGCTGTCCTTGAATTCAAGTGTGGCGTGTCCATCTGACTCACCTGGTCCTTGGGGTGGGGCAGGCAGACAGACTGGATATGCTGTGCTTGAATTCCTGGGTTGTAGTAAGGGAAAGTAGTAAGGTGGGCAGTCAAATGACACCTGGAATTACAGACAAGCATGGCCTGGGAGAACAAAATGAAGCAGGACATAGGCTGGTAGAATTTTGCCAAGACAACTCACTCTGCATAACAAACACTCTCTTCCAGCAACCTAAGAGTTGGCTTTATACATGGACTTCACCAGATGGACAACGCCAAAATCAGATTGACTACATCCTTTGCAGCCAAAAGTGGCAGACATCTATAGAGTCGGTAAAAACAAGACCTGGAGCTGACTGTAGTTCAGATTACGAACTTCTTATTGCACAATTTAGGATTAGACTAAAGAGATTAGGGAAGACCTTCAGATCAGTTAGATACAAGCTCACTAATATTCCTAATGAATATGCAGTGGAGGTAAAGAATAGATTTAAGGGACTAGATTTAGAAGATAGGGTCCCAGAAGGACTATGGACAGAAGTTCGCAACATAGTTCAGGTGGTGGCAACAAAATACATCCCAAAGAAAAAGAAAACCAAGAAGGCAAAATGGCTGTCTGCTGAGACACTAGAAGTAGCCCAAGAAAGAATGAAAGCAAAAGGCAACAGTGATAGGGGGAGATATGCGCAATTAAATGCAAAATTCCAGAGGTTAGCCAGAAGAGATACAGAATTATTTTTAAACAAGCAATGCATGGAAGTGGAAGAAGACAATAGAATAGGAAAGACAAGAGACCTCTTCCAGAAAATTAGAAACATCGGAGGTAAATTCTAGGCAAAAATGGATATGATCAAAAACAAAGATGGCAAAGACCTAACAGAAGAAGAAGAGATCAAAAAAAGGTGGCAAGAATATACGGAAGATCTGTATAGGAAGAATAATAACATTGGGGATAGCTTTGACAGTGTGGTCAGTGAGCTAGAGCCAGACATCCTGAAGAGTGAGGTTGAATGGGCCTTAAGAAGCATTGCTAATAACAAGGCAGCAGGAGACGACGGCATCCCAGCTGAACTGTTCAAAATCTTGCGAGATGGTGCTGTCAAGGTGATGCGTGCCATATGCTAGCAAATTTGGAAAACACAAAAATGGCCATCAGATTGGAAAAACTCAACTTATATCCCCATACCAAAAAAGGGAAACACTAAAGAATGCTCAAACTATCGAACAGTGGCACTCATTTCACATGCCAGTAAGGTAATGCTCAAGATCCTGCAAGGTAGACTTCAGCAGTTCATGGAGCGTGAATTGCCAGATGTACAAGCTGGGTTTAGAAAAGGCAGAGGAACTAGGGACCAAATTGCTAATATCCGCTGGATAATGGGAAAAGCCAGGGAGTTTCAGAAAAACATCTATTTCTGTTTGATTGACTATTCTAAAGCCTTTGACTGTGTGGACCATAACCAATTGTGGCAAGTTCTTAGCGGTATGGGGATACCAAGTCATTGTCATGCGCTGCCTACTTCCGAGTAACACACAGACACTGATTCCATTGAAGCAGGCTCTGGTTTATTCGTAGTGTAGATACAGTGGTAGAAAAAAGCTGAGAGTGACAGGAGCGCGCCGGTGCGGGGTTTAAATACCCCGCGCCGGTCAGCGCCCCCTCACTCGTGGTTACGTCACCCCCCTTTGTCCAACATGCTGTCTTGCCGGTAGGTGAGGGGTTGCGAGGCCCCGCTGGCGCTCCGGGATCGCCCATCATCGGTTTCCCTATTCTTCCGGTGATTGCTGTCAGCTGGGCGATCTCCGTTGCGCTAGCGCTAACAGCTTGGGTGTGCCTCGCGATCCGCTTAGCCTTTGTATCTTGTTCTTTAGTCTTTGTAAGTTGATGGCTGCTTATCTTGAGCCCCTTCCCCTGTTTCCTTGTTATTGTCATGTGTGCCATTGTGCTGATGTCTTCAGCTCAACGGCACTCATGACAGTCATCTTGTCTGCCTCCCGAGGAATATGTATAATGACCGATTGGCAATGGTAAGAACAGACCACAGAACAACCGACTGGTCTATGATTGGGAAAGGAGTGTGGCAGGGTTGTATACTCTCACCCTACCTATTCAACTTGTATACAGAACACATCATGCGACATGCTGGGCTTGATGAATCCAAGGTTAAGATAGCTGGAAGAAACATTAACAATCTCAGATATGCGGATGATACCACTTTGATGGCTGAAAGTGAGGAGGAACTGAGGAGCCTCATGACAAAGGTGAAAGAAGAAAGTGCAAAAGCTGGGTTGCAGTTAAACCTCAAAAAAACTCCAAGGTTATGGCAACCAGCTTGATTGATAACTGGCAAACAGAAGGAGAAAACATAGAGGCAGTGACAGACTTTGTATTTCTAGGTGCAAAGATTACTGTGCATGCTGACTGCAGTCAGGAAATCAGAAGAGATTTAATTCTTGGAAGGAGAGCAATGACAAATCTCGATAAAATAGTTAAGAGCAGAGACATCACACTAACAACAAAGGTCCGCATAGTTAAAGCAATGGTGTTCCCCGTAGTAACATATGGCTGTGAGAGCTGGACCATAAGGAAGGCTGAGAGAAGGAAGATCGATGCTTTGGAACTGTGGTGTTGGAGGAAAATTCTGAGAGTGCCTTGGACTGCAAGAAGATCAAACCAGTCCATCCTCCAGGAAACAAAGCCAGACTGCTCACTTGAGGGAGTGATATTAAAGGCAAAACTGAAGTACTTTGGCCACATAATGAGAAGACAGGACACCCTGGAGAAGACGCTGATGCTAGGGAGAGTGGAAAGCAAAAGGAAGAGGGGCCGACCAAGGGCAAGATGGATGGATGATATTCTAGAGGTGACGGACTCGACCTTGGGGGAGCTGGGGGTGTTGACGACCAACAGGAAGCTCTGGCGTGGGCTGATCCATGAAGTCACGAAGAGTCGGAAGTGACTGAATGAATAAACAACAAGAAGTAAGGGAAAGTAAGCAGAGCAAGATGCAATGAAAATTGTGGGGAGGGGAGACCAGGTGATTGCTTATGCTACTCTTGAATTCAAGGATGGCATGAGCATGTAACAGCTGTGGCATATCTACTGAATTCTCCCTTCCTGATGTTGCCAACACCTCCCTTTCCCTACCTCAGCCCAGATGCACAATGCACTATTTCTGGTGGCCTTGCTTTTTTGTTGCTTTTCTGTTTCTAAAACACTTCTACCTAGAACTTGAGTGTTTTGGGTCTGGGCCCAGACAAAATACATGTATTTTGATCCAAACAAATGGACCAAATGGCTCAAGCACGGAATATTTTGGACATTCATAGTACAAATATTTATTTAGACTTTGTTTCTTTAACAGTGTTCTTTACATACATGCAAATCGATGGATCTGTTTGGTTTTCAGAGGATGCTTGGGGATTTCTCTGAGGCTTTGATGGGCAGTTTAACTGAGGCCTTAGTCACCATTTGAAATAAGTTGTTGACATTAGTCCTGGATCAGATTGCTCCTGAGTGGCCTCTGCCTAGTATGCTGGTCCTGGGGGGCCCTTGTTTTACTGTGGAATTCTGGGAAATGAAGCAGGAGGACTCCGGGAAAGCAATGGCAGACTGAAGAGGGCTTTGCTTTTTGCGGAACCGATGACCAGGATGGAACAAAGAGCCGGCAAACGGATCGGCTCCTCAAAATTCCCCTCTGGATAAAGGGGAGGACCTGGGATCACCCATAAGTGCTCCACACAGATGCTCCAAAACAGTGATATCTGGTGGGTTTTAGAGCTGTGGGAGCCATGGGGGAGTTAGATTTGCCCAAGCCACAGTTTGGAGCCTTCAGATGGACACAGGGTTTGCCCATTTCCTCTCTTAATCATGTCAGGAAATTGCCATTCTGTCCATGGAACAGGTAGTTTGGGATAGTCTGTGTTTGGACCAAAATACATGTATTTTGTCTGGGCCCATACCCAAAACACTCTAGTTCTAGATAGAAGTGTTTTAGGAACAGAAAAGCAACAAAAAAGCAAGGCCATCAGAAATAGTGAATTGTCCTACACTATTATAACTGTTTTTTGAAATTAAGAACTTTCAGAACAACAAGTTTCATCATACTGGGTGATTCTCCGTCAGTCCTTAGTGAAATAAGTTATATGTAAGTTTAAGAACTTAAAAAAAATATATTCTGAAATAAACAGCAAAAGGGTGATTAGAACATTAATTTTGGAAAGTTGTAAATGGACTAAGGGGCCAGATGGATTGGAAATAAGATTTTGAAACTAATTATAAGACTCCTTCCTGAGGGTTGTTTAAAATCCCATTAAAAATATATGAAGATTTTGAATTTAAGTGTAAGAAACCCTCCCATGGGAAAATGTGGATTAGAGAAAAACATGATAAGAGGAGACTTTGAAGGTTGGACACTAGAAGCAACCAGAAAGAGCTAAAGATTATAATTAAAGGAGAAGAGACCCTCTACTACAGAATGGAGAAAAGTATTTTAACTTTGGAAGAATTCAAGGACATTTGGCAACAATGCACTCAGAAGTTTCTCTTAAGTTTGTCTGCTACCATAAAAATGGGTTTAAAAGAGGAGATAGAAGATACCACTGAGAACCAGGCTGTTTTGGATATGGATTTAAAAATGACAAGATACAAGAATGATATGGGAAAAGTTATTTGTTGATTTATTACATTTATATGGCTGCCCATCTCACAAAAAGCGACTCTGAGCAGCATACAGCAACGAATGAAACAACAAATACATGCAAATAGAAATATATTTAAAAGTGGTCATTAAAAACATAAAAAGTCATTCTTAAGAATAAAAATATTATCAAAAATTTTAAATATACAAACCACATGGAGAGAATAAAATGATCAACCAGAGTGGAGCCATCTAAGGAGGTCTCTGGTTCCCTGAGGCCCGGTGACATAACCAGGTCTTGAGGGATTTCTGGAACAATAACTGGGATGGAGCTTACCCAACTTTTGGGGGAAGAATGTTCCATAAGGTGGGTGCCACAGCAGAGAAGGGCTGCCTCCTGGGACCCACCAAATGCAAGTCCCTGGCAGATAGTATCCACAACATGCTTTCTCCGCTAGATCTAATGGGACGGCCTGATGTAATCAGGAAGACGTGGTCCCTCAGATAAATCCTGTTACACAGGACTCACAAATGAAACCGGATGATTTCTCAGTAACTAAAAGGGATACACAAATAGTAAATCAGAATAGTGACTTGGACAACTTTCTTATCTTGGACTTAAAAAAGGGATGTATTATGCTTATGAAGGAGTTCCTTTTTTTTTTTTTTTTATCGTATGACATAGCAGTTCAGTGTTCATGATTCTTTTTCTTGCTGGGAAATCCTTGTGAGGTCCAGCAGCCAGAGCAGTAGACTATTTAGCCGTGACAAGTCTCCTTGCCCCGGGTGCACCACAAGGAGGCTAAATCAGCTTCTGGGACACTATGTAAAGGAAATAGCGTCAAGATTTTTAAATGCAAAAAGAAAGAATATAAAGTTGGCTTATTTGATCAGGGTTAAAAATATAGACAATGTCTTTCTAATAGTTCTTAATGGGTTTTTCTTGACCAGGACTGAATGACGAGGCTTTAAATATTTGTTTATAAGTAAGATATGGGAAGAAGAGATTTATTTTGTTAAAATATAGATGTTGTTATTTCTGGTGTTAAACTTGAGAAGGAGTTTGATAGTAAGTCATTTTTAATCCAAAAGCAAAAAAGTCCCAAGCCAGCAAAATAAAGGCAAACCTCTGCTGTTTTTTTTTCCTTCTTATCTTCTTGTTTCAAACACTTTCACTTTAGTAACACTCAATAACTTTCACCTCAACAGGGCTCACGTTTCCATGGCAACTAAACATCATAGTCTGTGCCTTATCTTTTGTTATGCAGATTCCACCACTCACATAACTCTTTAAGATTAGCTAGCAAATTCCCACACTGAGTTAGACTCATTAGTTGACTTAATAAAAAGTTATAGCAAAGCACTTCCTTCAAAAGTAAAAATAATAAAAATAGAAAAAAACTATCACCTTGTCTGTTTTTAAAAACTTTCTTTATATGTTCTCTTAATTAAGCTTTTTGCCAATAAGTTTTGAATCTTTAAAACAAAGTCTCTTATATTTTGTAGTCTCAAAAGAAGGTTTAACTCACTGCAAGGAGTCTTATGTTTGCTGCAAAAGGAAATCTTTCTTCAGCTGTAACTGATTACTTCTGAAAGTGATTAAGAGATGGGGAGAGCAAGGCTGTAAAGTCAGTTAACTACTCTGCTGCAGTTTGGAGTGTAGATGAAGGTCCAGGGCTCTCAGCAGATTAACTCCTGATCTAGCTGCAAAAACTTTTCCGTCTCTGCAGTTTAATCAGAAGGAAATGCTGTCTGGAACACACATGGTTAATCTCTCGATCTCCCTTTGATCCAGGGAGATAAAAGCTGGCCAGAAATTGTTTGTATTTGTCTTGATGAAGGGAGAAATCCTTTCTTTATATATTCTTTTTCCTTTTTTTCTTTCCTTTTCCCTTTTTTTCCTCTGTGCTTTTCACTTTTTTAATATTTTTCTTCGTTTGTATTAGTTTTTTATCTTTGTATTTTTAAATTTTAATTAAAAATATTTTAAAAAAAGGAAATGAAGCAGGAGAAGAAACAACTAGACTGTCACTGGAGAAAGACTAGGAATGAGTCTGGCTAGACACTTGTATGAGCTTGTATCTAGAACTACATTATGGTGAAAAGAGTGATAAAACAATTATTTTTTCATTCTTTTTGAGTTTATGAAGTGACACAAACCCTCAGAGAAACATCCTAAGGACTGATGTGAGGATTATACTAGGCATTTGACTGATAAAATTACTCAGATCTGCTCCAAGTTGGACTCCATCTGGGCAAATCCTATTGAGGCAAGGTCTTGTCCTGTTACCTGGAAGGAGTTTCATGCTGTGAGTCTCAAGTGGACGTGGTTCTCACAGTTGTTCGTATGGCTACTGGCAGCTTAGATCCATGTTCCACTTGGCTGATCAAGGCCACCTGGGCGTGTGGTTGGATCCAAATAGTGGTTAATTCATCTCTGAGTGAGAGGGTAGTTTTCCCTGTCCCGAAAGACATTTCTTTAACAATCCTGGTTTTTGATAGCTACAAGGCATCATTATGGATCTTCAGAATGAGAACAGGAGCAAGATGCAATCCTTCCAGGCCTCATGTTGGCATATTCTGAATTTTAAAAATGCAGGAACATCACTGTGCAGCAAGGGGGAGTCTGATTGCCATTGTTACTAAGCCCATATTGAACAGATAGCAACTAGAGGATATGTTTGTAAAATGTTATTTTCCCCAGCTCTCCAAATTTTAAGCTCAAGTGTAATATTGACATTTATGCCTGACAAAATTTCTGTCCAATGTAATCATACTGCACCTGGCTTGGATTGTTATATGATGGAGAAATTGGTAAGGCCATAGTAGCATGGCTTTAACAGCATGCTAATACTGCAGTCTTAAAATACAGGTTGGAATTATATACCACAGGAAATTAAAATATGGTTGGCTAGTTTATGGAACACTGTATTGGCAAACCCAGTGAGTACGGTTAGTTTATTGTTGTTATGCAGCCCCATGCAATAGTTAATTCAGTAAACCAGGGTTCAGATACCATTTTGCTTCAGAGCTCTCAAAATAATTTAGGCGCTCTGAGTAGCAGTATTATTTCATTGGAATATTGGCAGTGTTAGTGACTTCACATTTATCCAGAATAATATACAAGTACAAACTATTTGTCACATTTTATATAGGTGCTCCATATAAGAGAAAGAGGGAGATGTACCATGTAAAAGAAAAACAGATTGTTGGATATGTTAGGCATGGTGGTGTTTCAAGTATTTCAAACATTAATTAATTTATTTATTTGTAGAACTGGATTTTAGATTTACCTTTGGACAATTTTTGGATTGGATTGAATAATTTGGAAGAAAGTAAAAGCTTTTCATGGTCAGAAGGCACACGGGCAAATACAAATCTCTCTTGGTAAGGAATAACTGAAAAGCATTTGATTTTACTGAAATATTATTTCTTTTGATCTGAGTATAATATCTTTTATGTCTTCTCGTCTTTTGTTCATTGTTGATCTTGGTATTATTAAAAAAAAGAGAAAACTAAAAATATGCAAAGGTACAAGAGCTGTTTGTATTAGCAAGCAATTTCAATACATTTTATATAGTTGTTAAGGATAAAAATAGCATAATAAAGATGTCCTTATTAAGAATATTTTGTTGGTTTCTGAATTACATGGCTTGGAAAGAGCCAAAATAAATTAGGCTACCCATGTGGCTGGATTGTTGAATCATGTATAAAGGTGTCTTAAAGAGAAAAGTTGGTTACTTTCTCTGTGTGACTTGAATTTCCAAGAGGGAGCAATTTGGTTCCTCTTTTGTTTTATTTCTGTTTAATTGGAAAGGCTTCAACTATCAAATCCAGCTCAGCCAAATACTTGTGTGAAAGTTTCCAAATGCAGCTTGGTTGCTCTCAGTTGTAATACAGAAGCTCATTGGATTTGTCAGCGAAGTGCAGGTAAGTAAGTTTCTATCCATTCTGTAGGATGTTAAATATTGTGGGAAAAGAATAGTTTTGAACTCTAGCTCTGTTTTTAGATCTAGTGAACTAATCGTATAACCAGAGACAACCAGAGTCAGAAGATAAATATAAAAACCAATGATAATAACATGCAGATTCTGCAGTGAGAAATGGGAGCAGTAGTTAACAGCAGTAGTGTGTAATGATGCATGTAAAATAAACTTTAAACACCAAAATAGTTGAAAATTAAGTAAATATGCAAGATATAGCAGCAATTTAATTGAGAGTTACGGACTAAATGAAATAGCAGGTACATTGCAGAGCATTTACTGCAATCTCCTAACACTTCCGTACATGTGTACATCATGCTGTGTTTTTTTTTTCAGGATAAGCAACATTAAACAAAATATAGAAGGAGTAACAAACAGTAAACCAAAGAAATTAAGGCATGAGAAAGGAAAGGAAATATAGCTAAACCTAGTTTACACCTACACTGTTTGCTATTTCACTGTCTATCTTTCTGTCTTTGCAAACCAACCTTGCTCCCATCATGTCCATACATGATTCATACATTGTCTTTTGGTTTTATATGCCTTACTGCTCTCTTTTTGATCTCATCAAATCTACCCAGCCATGACTTCTTCAGCCTTCCCTTTTATCCCAATCTGTTCACTCATCCTTCATATATGTGTTTTGGAGGAGGAAAGACATGTTAGTCTGTGATGGCAAAGCATCAGAGGGTCTCTGGTAGCACCTTTTTTGACTATTATATGTGTTTTACAATTTAGTCATTGCTAATTTCTTCTATATAAACAATATAGCAAATGTATTGTACAATCTTTTGGAGGAAAGAACATTTGGCTTGTGGATCTATCTACGTCCTTCATTCTTTTTAGCTGTAGCAATTTTCTTATTGGATCATCCAATATAAAGGGAATAACTTGACCCAAATGTGCTGCTTGATAATATAATTTTAGAAAGAAATTCCCCATCCACTCTGTTTCTGGGTCTATATAGATTCTTTCTGGTAACTTTTAATTTTTTAGTATTGAAACAGAAATCTAATTCTCCCAACCAAATTTATGCAAGGCTGTCATTACTTTTTGTATAAACCCAATTTGGTTCTGATTTGGTGCATTTGGTGAAGAAGCCAATGTTATGATTTTATTATCAAGTTTGATAATAAAAACTTCTGTCTCTTTTTGATTTTTTTCTACTCTAAAATCTATATTAGCCTTACCTTAGATGGGCACCTCTCCTGACTGCAAAAAATTGCATTCCAAAATATTTTCCCTTAACCTTTTCCAATCTATATGTTTCCTATAACATAATCAGACAGATTGAAAGATCTTAAATACTTTCTGATCTTATTTTTGTTTATTGGATTGCCTAACTCTCTAACATTTAAAGAAACTATCCTACTTTTTCATTGGTTTCCATTACAGTTGTATTGTTCCTATCTTGATTACCATTCCTACAAAATGAATTTATCAACAGTGAAATTATTTATTTTGAAGGCCAACCTATCTGCAGTTGGATTTGTAAAATTATTTTAAAAATATTCTCTGATGATCTATGCTTCTTTGCCTCCTATATCCCCTTTCTCCCATCCTCCCCCAGCCCCCCTTCCAGTCACCCCTATCCTCACTCTACTGACCCTTTTAGATGACATACAATCAGAAATTTACAAAGGATTAATTCAATCCTTTAATTAGTTTAGTTAAGGGGAGCATTATGTTGAATTCTTAGTTCCCACTTCCCAGCAGATCTTGTTGTTATATTAATTTCTATACTGTATACTACTTTGCCATTCTTTGCATTTTGTCTTATTTCCCAAATAATGTGAAACTGTCCTAACAGCCAGGAAACACACTGAGACAAGGAACTGGTCTCTAATATTTATTGCTAGTACTTAACAGGAATCCTAACAAACTGAAGAAGCGTGGGAAAACCCAGACATATAAACCCCAAGGGTTAAGGCGGTCCTGATCTGTGTCTCTTTGAATGGCTGACCAATTCCTCAGTGCTACACATGCGCTTGACAGTTTGGATGGGAGCCCCCTGCTCGCCATCCTTACTCATGACAGAAACATTATTAAACATCTATTTTATAACCATCTCATATCTCCCAAATGCCAAATGATCCTTTTAACATATCTTGTTTTTATAAAGTTATGTCTTTAAATCTCTAAAACTTTTCTCTACTAGATCTTCATGAAAGTATTCTTTGGTTTGTTAGGACTCAGTTAGGGTTAAAGTTAGGGTTAACAGTCTCCCTTGTGGTTGAGATAAAGTTAATTTGAAATGGAACCCCCATTTATACTGTATTCTTCTGTTAGAGGCTTGGAGGTTCTTCTCTATAATGTGGTCTGATTACTGTCTTGAAAAAAATAACACTTTATCTTTGTCCTGATTTATCACTTCCATCCATGAGCTTTTTGCAAAATTATGTCTCTCACCCAGGCATTTACAGATTTTATTATTATATCCCCTGGTTTTTGCATCCAACTGAACCTAAGAATAAATATTTTATTGGGGCATTCCACATGATAAGAAATTGAAATATCCAATTTCAGTATTTTCTGCATTTTCTCTAATTCTTAGACTATTTCTGTCATTCTGCTCTGTACATCAGCCAAATTCAGTCTAATGTTTGTAATATCCTTTTCAATTTTTCCAGTATCAAGCTCATTTCTCATAGCAACATCATATGCTTTGCTAGCAGTTTGGGTGACCTCTGAAACTTGAGAAGGCAATTCTCCTAGTAGTTATTAACTTGTTCAAACATACCTGTCAAGTCCTGTGAGATCATATTAACTTTTCTCATTCTGCCTTTAGTTCTTGTTTGAGTTGCTTAATTAGATTTCCTACTGAGTCTATTTCACAGCTTTGTTCCAAATGGTACTCACTTTTCACACACACTGTTGGAACATCCTCCTCCACCACCATTTCTTCTTCATTACTAGAGTGGGATGCCACATCAGTCATGTTTGGCTCATCCACATAAACCTTAATTCCTCTGCCTTTTGGGGAGTTATTACTAATCTTGCCAATTAGCCAGATATTAGTTTAAAAAATTGTGAAAATTATCTGAAAAGCTGAGCAGGAGGAGAGCAGTCGGCTCCTGTTTGACAAGCAGGTAGAAGTTGTGGTCAGAAGGGCTTTTTCCAAGCTTAGAGTATATATTTCAAGAACACATTCATATCTTTAAGTAGCAATCTATTGTGTAACACCATATTAACAAAGCTATGAATATCAAACCAAAATGCAGTATTAATTGAACATGACCATATCACAGGAGGAGTCCCTTATCCACATTACACTTCCAGCATAATAGAATTGATAGTCAACCTTCTTAAGCAGTCTTTGACTTCAAAAGACTTGAAAACGTTTTCTTGAATTAGCTTCATTTTAAGGTTATGAGAAATACTTAACGTTTTTAAAACCCTGTGCCATTGATTTAGTAGTATAGAATATTCTAGTTCCTTATTACAGAGTTCTCAAAGAGAACTAATATCTCTCTGAATAATAATCTTTAATTCTTTATAAACTTGATACAGATTTGGATGTAACTGGAACACATTCCAATAAATATAGTAATATAGCCAGTGCATCTGGCCCTGTTTGCAAATTCAGAAGATGCTTTAATTGAATATACTGCCATTTTGCAATTTTAGTTTAGTTTAGGGTCCTCCTGTAATAGCACAATTGGCTTAAAATCTTTATTTACAATAATTAAATTATTTAAAATTAATGTGATTAGTGGCTCATGTCTTCCCCATCCTCCCCAAAAGGTTTACCAGCTATTTTTCAAGTTGTGATTATCCCACAGTGTACAATAACTTCATTGTGTAAACATAAGTGAAAATATACCACAGATCCAACATCTTCCAAATATGTCTTGCAGCCTTTAATGCAGGAAATAAAACACAAGGATGCATCATAGCATCCTAATCCTGTCTCTCAGGCAAAATACCAGATGTGTCCTCTCAAAACTACTAAATCTGTTAGAGCAGTTACCTCTCAAGGATGATGGAATCTATACAAATGACAGCAACTCCTACTCTCTAGCCAAGGTTGGTGCTAGACCCAACCTTGTCTTTATATTCAGAGAGATGTTTCATTGCTTCTAATTAAACTGATACAGAAATTATAATTATTATGAAAAGGAGAGTGATGTAACAAACCCAAGCTCGTACATGTAGAAATAGAATCTAATTTCTGTTTGCTTTTTATTGATTGAGAATTAAACTTGGTGGCAGTATGTCAACTTTGGGAATAATAATATCCACTGTTTGTATTAGTAATTGCATTCTTTTTTCTGTTGTAGTTGTTGACCGATATCAAGAGCACAAAGGAAAAGTGCTTTTATCACCAAAAGGCTCTACGTCTCAAGTCCACACAGATTTGATCTCTGCAAAGATAGCATGCTTGGAGCTTAGAGAGCAGTGTAAAGGGATAACTGTCTGGAAAAATGCCTATGCACTTGCCAGAGGAACAGTATTGCTGAAAAGCAAGGAAAATCAGTCTGCAGCATATGTCAAATCAGGTGTGCTAAGTAATCCAGGTATTCCCTAGATCACAATTTACAGTCATGTGTCATGTTGCATAGCAAAAACAACAACGTCAACAATAGTCATTAATCATTTGCAGTTATAGAGGTTAGACTGAGTATTTTTAAAAAGTAATGTTGATCGTTTTCTATATTTTAAAGGAAAACAGGGACAGATTTTCTGCTGAACTAAATACAAATGATAAACTAAAAATTTGTCCTTTTAGCCAATAGTAAAAATGTGTATGGATAATTTGCATGCTTTTTCTGTTTTAAAGGTCTTAAGTTTTATGGTTTCTGATGTAAAGAAAAAATTTGGGGTGGTGATACAGGAAGCAAAATAATTTATTTGTATGGAGCATATAGCTAGAATATGTGAACTAAATACAGTTCTTCTTAAGTATTTACACCTCTGAGTTTTGTTATGCAGTTTTCCAATTAACATACGGATAGTAGTGAAAATATGAAAATGTGTAAGGGGCATTTGTAAAATAAGTCTTGGGAAAAATTAGCGTAGAAAATGTATATAATAGATGGAGTACTTGTCAAAATATGTCAGTTATATGGTTTGGACACTAAGTAAATATGGATGGTTTTTGAAATTACTTCATAGAAAAATGATACATTATTTTTCATAGATTATTCCAACTGTGTTTATTAATTAATTTTTTTGTACTTAATGTTGTACTTCGCTGGTGGGCAAAGTCACTCAGTATATCCTTAAGATAGCAGAAGAACATAAGCAGTGCCCTGCTGGATCAGACCCTGGCCCATTTAGTCCAGCAGTTTGTGCTGACAATGGTCAACCAACTGTACAAGGAGGCCCACTAGTGTCCCAGTGGATGGTCACACAGCCATCAAGGCTGATAGCCATTGATTCCTATCACAGAGTTAATGAATGCTGCTTGATAGAAGTTATTAGTGGTGAATATTCATACTCTTACTACAATTATTATTTTTCACAGATTGTTCCTTGGGTTATTTTGGAATAAACTGTTCCTCTGTTTGCAGAAGATGCTATGGTGATGAATTGTGCAATCCGTATACAGGAGACTGTGATAGTTTCCATTCTTGTAGAGCTCAGGATTCACCTGCTGTTTGTGAACAAGGTATCTTAACAAGGATTTAGCTACATGAAAGTGAAAGGTGGAAGATGGGAAGCAGAAAGGAGATTTTTTTGTGTAAAAAGCTAAATTATATTATATTATATTATATTATATTATATTATATTATATTATATTATATTATATTATATTATTTATTTATTTGGTTCTGATGCCACCAAACAGCAGACTTGTGTTATTAGCCCCATATTATAGATAGGTTGCTGTCAGCCCCACTAGGTAGACCAGCCCAGGAAATCAGCTCCAGAAGAAGGCTAAAACTACTTTTATTGAGATTGGCTATAATAACAGAATCTTGCAGATATGACTGTGCTTTACCTCCTCCTCCTTACAATCCAGTGAATTAGAGAAACATCTGTGTGAGCTTCTTCTGAATGTTAACTCAGAATGTTATCTGGCCTTAAAAAATATTTCAGCCCCCTTTGCCTAGGTAACAGTTCTTGCATATTACTGTCACGGTCATCTTCCTTACTCTGTGATTCCTGAACTGGCTCTAAGTCATGTGATGTCGGGCTTTATGACTGCATCACTTAGCAACAGCAATCCTAGTCCCAACTGACATCGTAACCTGAGCACTACCTGTATATAAAGTGTAGATGGTATAACTATGTATTCAATCAAATAATGTCCATCTGCCTTTGGAATGGATACTGCTGGTGCAGTGGTTTTCCTATCTTCACTGCCAACCCCATTGTGCTCCTTTCCCAAAATTTGGTCTGGAAGGTTGGGAGATCCATTGCACAAACAATGAGAAAGCCCATTTTGAGCAAACAAATATGTGATGTAAAGAATTAAGGACTCCTAAATGTCAGTTCTTGTGACCTTCACTTTCTTGGTAAGCTCTCTTCTTTATTATCCTTATTCACAATTATTAGAAGTGGGTAGTGCACCTAGTTTCATTTGTTCTTAGTTGGATGGCTTGGCTTTGAAATTTGTTCGTTTGTTGTTTGTTTAAAAATCTGGTCCATGTCTTGTTTGCTACAACTTTCTATTTATGTCTGTTTTTGTTCCTTGAGGATATTGCAGGGTATTTTAATAAAATATTGACTAATTACTTTTCTCAGTTGGCACCTTCTTTGTCACTGCTGGCTGTTGCATGTTCAGGGATAGTGACAAACCAAGACAGGATATGGGCCAACCCTTGTTGGGAAAATGTTATATTAGGAATGTGCAGTGTACAAAAATATATTTTGCTATATAACAAACAGTGCTCTGATATCTTTTTCTATACAGCCCTCTGGCTCTTGTGCTTTATCATTATACTTATCTCTGGTTTGATTCTGATTCTTCTATTCCTATTTTATATTATTCTCAACTCTAATCTGTTTCTGTAGTTCCTTATCTTCTTATTTTGTTTTCTAATTATGATCTGCTTCATCAGCTATGCTCTCTTCACCTACCTCAGGTTCCCTCCCTCCCTTTTATTTCTATTTATGTCTTATTTTACATTCTCATTTCAATACCTATCCCCTTATCTGTCTATGTCTATTCTATTAAACTACTTCCTTTCTTCTGTGTTAAGGTCCCAGATTCTTTCTACTGCCTTATCTTACCCCATGACTCTTTTGATATGTCTTTCTGCCATCTTTGTCCCCCTACCCCCCTTGGCTTTTAAAGGCTAATTCACCAAACATAGGAAATGGGAGACCCTTTAAAGTCACATATGTGAGAGGAAATGGTGAAGGTGTTCTTGCTGCTATGGCGGTCCTTTAATACTTGCATTCCTCACCACTCTGTTCAAATGCAGACATTTCTGTATTTCTGCTCTTATATACAGAAGACGAGAAACTGAAATTTCTCCACTGTTTCTTGTACTTTTCAAACTGCCTCTTAAGTAAAAGAGGGAATTACCTCCCTCCAAAACGCTCAAGTGAGTACAAAAGTCTTGGAAGTTAAAGTATTTTTGCTCAGACCTTTGCACAATTGAGAAAATTCCCTGTAGGTCTTTAAAACTTTTTCATAGACTACTGAAAATCTAGCTTGCAAAAAGGTCATGGGCACTTTAGTATGGCAGATTAAGAAAAGACACAAAAGCATTGCTTAGACTTGTTGTTTATTCGTTCAGTCGCTTCCAACTCTTTGTGACTTCATGGACCAGCCCACGCCAGAGCTTCCTGTTGGTCGTCAACACCCCCAGCTCCCCCAGGGATGAGTCCATCACCTCTATCCATCTTGCCCTTGGTCAGCCCCTCTTCCTTTTGCCTTCCACTCTCCCTAGCATCAGCATCTTCTCCAGGGTGTCCTGTCTTCTCATTATGTGGCCAAAGTATTTCAGTTTTGCCTTTAATATCATTCCCTCCAGTGAGCAGTCTGGCTTTATTTCCTCGAGGATGGACTGGTTTGATCTTCTTGCAGTCCAAGGCACTCTCAGAATTTTCCTCCAACACCACAGTTCCAAAGCATGGATCTTCCTTCTCTCAGCCTTCCTTATGGTCCAGCTCTCACAGCCATATGTTACTACAGGGAACACCACTGCTTTAACTATGCGGACCTTTGTTGTCAGTATGATGTCTCCGCTCTTAACTATTTTATCGAGATTTGTCATTGCTCTTCTCCCAAGGATTAAACGTCTTCTGATTTCCTGACTGCAGTCAGCATCTGCAGTAATCTTCGCACCTAGGAATACAAAGTCTTTCACTGCTTCTACATTTTCTCCCTCTATTTGCCAGTTATCAATCAAGCTGGTTGCCATAATCTTGGTTTTTTTGAGGTTTAGCTGCAAGCCAGCTTTTGCACTTTCTTCTTTCACCTTCATCATAAGGCTCCTCAGTTCCTCTTCACTTTCAGCCATCAAAGTGGTATCATCTGCATATCTGAGATTGTTAATGTTTCTTCCAGTGATTTTAACTCCAGCCTTGGATTCCTCAAGCCCAGCATGTCGCATGATGTGATCTGCATATAAGTTGAATAGGTAGGGTGAGAGTATACAGCCCTGCCGTACTCCTTTCCCAATCTTAAACCAGTCCGTTGTTCCGTGGTCTGTTCTTACTGTTGGTACTTGGTGGTTATACAGATTACTCAGGAGGCATACAAGATGACTTGGTATCCCCATACCACTAAGAACTTGCCACAATTTGTTATGGTCCACACAGTCAAAGGCTTTAGAATAGTCAATAAAACAGAAATAGATGTTTTTCTGAAACTCCCTGGCTTTTTCCATTATCCAGCGGATATTGGCAATTTGGTCCCTAGTTCCTCTGCCTTTTCTAAACCCGGCTTGTGCATCTGGCAATTCTTGATCCATGAATTACTGAAGTCTACCATGCAGGATCTTGAGCATTACCTTACTGGCACGTGAAATGAGTGCCACTGTTCAATACTTTAAACATTCTTTAGTGTTTCCCTTTTTTGGTATGGGGATATAAGTTGATTTTTTCCAATCTGATGGCCATTCTTGTGTTTTCCAAATTTGCTGGCATATAGCATGCATTACCTTGACAGCATCATCTTGCAAGATTTTGAACAGTTCAGCTGGGATGCCATCGTCTCCTGCTGCCTTGTTATTAGCAATGCTTCTTAAGGCCCATTCAACCTCACTCTTCAGGATGTCTGGCTCTAGCTCACTGACCACACCGTCAAAGCTATCCCCATTATTGTTATCCTTCCTATACAGGTCTTCCGTATATTCTTGCCACCGTTTCTTGATCTCTTCTTCTTCTGTTAGGTCCTTACCATCTTGGTTTTTGATCATACCCATTTTTGCCTGGAATTTACCTCTGATGTTTCTAATTTTCTGGAAGAGGTCTCTTCTCCTTCCTATTCTATTGTCTTCTTCCATTTCCATGCATTGCTTGTTTAAAAATAATTCCTTATCTCTTCTGGCTAACCCCTGGAATTTTGCATTTAATTGGGCATATCTCCTCCTATCACTGCTGCCTTTTGCTTTCCTTCTTTCTTGGGCTACTTCTAGTGTCTCAGCAGACAGCCATTTTGCCTTCTTGGTTTTCTCTTTCTTTGGGATATATTTTGTTGCCGCCTCCTGAACAATGCTGCCAACTTCTGTCCATAGTTCTTCCGGGACCCTATCTACTAAGTCCAGTCCCTTAAATATATTCTTCACCTCCACTGCATATTCCTTAGGTATATTAGTGAGCTCATATCTAGCTGATCTGTGGGTCTTCCCTAATCTCTTTAGTCTGATCCTAAATTGTGCTCTGAACTACAGTCAGCTGCAGGTCTTGTTTTTACCGACTGTATAGATGTCCGCCACCTTTGGCTGCAAAGGATGTAGTCAATCTGATTTTGGTGTTGTCCATCTGGTGAAGTCCATGTATAAAGCCGTCTCTTAGGTTGTTGGAAGAGAGTGTTTGTTATGCAGAGTGAATTGTCTTGGCAAAATTCTATCAGCCTATGTCCTGCTTCGTTTTGTTCTCCCAGGCCATGCTTACCTGTAATTCCAGGTGTCATTTGACTGCCCACCTTAGCATTCCAGTCTCCCGTGATGAAAATAAACATCTCTTTTAGGCGTGTTGTCCAGTAGGTGCTGCAGATCCTCATAGAACTGCTCTACTTCAGCTTCTTCAGCATCTGTGATTGGGGCGTATATTTGGATCACTGTGATGTTAGATGGCTTTCCCTGAATTCGAATTGAGATCATTCTATCGTTTTTTGGATTGTATCCAAGCACTGCTTTAGCCACTTTACTATTAATTATGAAGGCTACTCCATTTCTTCTGTGGTCCTCTTGTCCACAATAGTAGATCTGGTGGTCATTTGATGTGAAGTGGCCCATTCCAGTCCATTTCAGTTCACTGATGCCCAAAATGTCTATCTTTAATCTTGACATCTCACCATTGCTTAGACTACTTTTCGAAAAAGGAAAAATATTGTTATTCTACTATGGCATCATACTATTCTTTGCAGTATTTTAGTCTTGGTAGATACATTATTGACTTAAAAACTATTAGTACATATGCACAGACTTAAAAACTATAGTGATATACAGTGTTTGTTCAGTGTAGGCTGAACAAAATCCAAAGGCTTTTTTATAGGAAAAGTTTCAGGTGATAATATGTCATACATAAAAAGAATAGACAAAAAAAAATTGGGAAGAAATCTGAATTGATAGTATTTCTCAAGCTTCCCAAGTTTGGGATGAACTGATTTTAGGGGAAGGTTTTTTTGGTGGAATACTTCATGCTGCTGCAATAAAAGTATTTATTGTATTTGCATATTATCTTTCAAGATATTCTAAAAACTATTTGTTACAGAAATATTTGTATACTAAACATCGGAATGTATTTAAGTTTAAAGGTGATACAAATTGACTATATTATCAGCAGCAGCAGCAGGATAGATATTGGAATGTTAACTCTTTACGTGTATTTGTGGTAGCTTTGAACAGTGTATGGTGCCCTCGATTTTCTGGCTGGAAATACTGGGAGAAGAACTGCTATTACTTCAGTACTGAGGCTGCATCCAATTGGACGTTTGCTCGTAAACAGTGTAGAAGATTCAGAAGTACAGACTTGATATGGATTGATAACAAAAGTGAAATGGTATTGATGCATTTTGTGAGAAAGTGGAAATCACTTTGAAGCTGTGACATAATTTTTAAAGTGTGTATGTGTGTGTGAATGTGTGTGTGTGTTTGTGTGTATCATTAGGTTTTATTGCAAATTGCTTTGAAATTCATTAGTTGTATATCAGTATTTCTGTAATATTTTCCTTTATCACTTCAACAACATGGTGTTTTCTAAGACTCTGTACAACTATGATTTTAGGCTTTTAAGGCCCAGAGGACATTGGCCCACTCAGACTGAAACCCTTGGAAGCTCTGAGATATTTTCCTCTCCTCCCCACCCTGCCCACTTTAAAATGTGGGACTCACTTTGTTAGGCTTTCCTGACAAAGTGTGACTTGTATAAATGTTCCTTTGGATTTATTTTCCTAAGTCTCAGGGATTCTGTAAATATTTTGAGCATCTTTTTAAAGTTTTTTCTTCATTTTTTTCCTCTAATCTTTCTCCCAGCATTATTCAGTTTTATTTTTATTGGGTATAATAATGAGTTTGGGTGTGTGTGATTATTATCATATATAGGGCAAATTAAAGAGCAACCTTTAATTGGCTTCCATGTGCCTTCTAAAAAAGAATATGTTTTGTAATTGAATAAAAATAGGAATGAATGATTGACCTATGGTGTTTTGTGGTTTAAGCTCTCTTCATGGTATCTCATTTCAAATTTAGGGCATTTTATTTAGAGATACAGACTTCACAAGCATTTGTTCCACTAGTCCCTTTTTCTACTGTACGATATAGACGTATAGCAGCTGGTTAATTAACATAGCTGTGCATTCTTCAAAAGTGATTTGGAAGTAGTGTTTGGGCCTCCTATGAGCAGAGTAGCTTTCGGGCTTCTTCACAAGCCTGAAAAAAGTGGCTGCTTTAAAAGTCTCTTTAATTTTTCATAACTTCCTAAAAAAGTTCAGCTGTTATAGTGAATGGCAGAGGGATGCTTGCATGATATCCAGTATAGTCCTGAATCATTTTTGAAATGTGTATTGTCCTGTTAATTAACAAGAACTAATTTGAACTATGTATAACATACATTTGGGATTTTTTGCAGTTAGGGTGATTACAGTAGGTGAGCTTTATTTAATTTATATGTTGCCTTGAAATAAACTAAGAAATGTTGGGTGATTATGAAAGGTAGGAAGTTGAACCAGTTTACAAAGGTAAGTACATACACCTTTCTGAGTATGGCACATTATTATTTAAATTTAATTTTCATTTGAGAATATATATGTTATTTCAAAACTCCTTTGTTTGTGTTGAGTTAGGAAAAAAAATAGGATCTATTTGACCTCTGCATGATGGATGCTGCCCTCTTGTGTTAGAGATGAATACCTATAACCACTCACAGAAAAAAAAAAGAATTATGGATTACAGTACCTCTCTAATTAAACTCTGGTGGCTTAACAGTTTAAAGAAACACAAAAGCATATATTTAAAAATAGAAAAATACAGTGCAATGTAAACATTCGGAGCAGAAAAAAGGTGTAAAGACATTCCCACCCCCGTTAATTTTCTTTGGTGGGGGGGAAGTCTGGTTTTTCTTTTGGGTAAATAAATTTTAAGTTTCATTTGTTGAGTTGGCTAAAATTGGCTATTTAATTTTTATTTTTTTAACACGCGCACACATATATACATAGTTTTTAAAAATATATATTAAAAATACTTCAGAAACATTGTTTTGGTAGTTTGATGAAGAAAAGCTAACCAGAATAAATAAGTTTATTACAGTAATTTAAATGCCTTTTGGGAATGATGGTTCCTCTAGCGTATCATGAGAAAAGTACATTTCAGACATCTGTGATTAATTGAACTGCAGTTGCTTCAGCTCCTCATGAATTTCAGTAACATGTAGCTGTTGTGGTACTAAATGAAATGACAGATACGTTATGCAATTTGTAATGAAAAGCAATCTGGAAAAAGTTCTTTATTGACCTACATCTATATCTAAGAAGTAGATACAGTTTTGGCCTGACTGATTAGATCTCCCAGGGAGGAATTGCTGCAAATCCCACACTTCGGGGAGGTTTGCGGGGTAGAGGTGAAGAGGTGCTGCTTTTCTTTTGCAGCACCAGCACTGTGGAACAAATTCTTGAAGAGATCGGACTAGGTCCCTCTTCACCGGTCTTTCAAATGTTCTTGAAGACCGAGCTGTTTTGGGGAGCTTTGATTGGATGTTGCCATCTCTTTCTTCACTATATATTGCTGTTGTGTTTTTCATACCGTATTTTTTCTTTGTGAGCCACTGAGGGTAGTTTTGATTGTGGCAGCGTAGAAATATGTTTAATAAATACATACAAAAGAGTGATTCTTCCTAGTAGTGATACTGTTTGAATTGAATCTTCCTAAGGAATGATTTAAATGAATTTGTTTTAAATCAAATCAGTTCTACTTCAAAGACTATTCAATTAGTCCTTTTCTTTTTCATGCGATACAGAATTCACATTTGCCACATAAATTTGTGGCAAAGTATTAATGAAAGTCCCTCTCTTGGGGGAGATGGGCGGTAATTAAATTTGAATAATAAATAAATAAATAAATAGCGAAAACAGAACGTTTATGTTGAGGTCACATGTAAATTTCTGAGTATTTCCCAGTGTAGTCTAATTTATTTTGAATATTAACAGTTTTATGTTTCATTTAAAATAGAAATGTAGGCAGTGTTTCTTAATCCATTTTTTTTTTGATATTTCTCATTTCTCATTTTTGGAAACATCACAAAAAATGGAGCAAAAGGGAGAAGAAATTCTCCAAATTTTCCAAGTTCTCCACATTTTCATTCCCCTTCCCCCAGCCTGTTGAACAATTTTCTGATACAAGAATAAAGTTGTTGTCGTCTTTTTAAAATTTTGACAGGATTGGATATCATCTGCAGGTTCACCTGAGATTTGGTGGACTGGATTAAATAGTAGGAAGAAAACAGCAATATGGGTTTGGTCAGATTCGAAATCAGCAGCTAAAGAATTACGGTGGTAAGAGTTCATTGTTTATAGTAATTTTAGTTTGGGAAGGAAAAACGTTTTTGTGAAAACAAAAAAAAATGTGATCCAGCGTTTTCCGATGTGTATATTAAACGTTTTTCTCAATGCTTGCACCCTTTTCTACCTTAAACAATTTTTAAACCCGTTATTGATGTAAACATGAATATTGATAAACAAATGTCAGGTTCTTCTCCATCATCTCTTTGGATGTTTGTCCTGTACAAACTGTGCTGTTTAGAACATTCCAACTGAGTATTCTTTTGGTGGAAAGATGTTTTTATCTCCATCTCACTGTACACGCTTAAAGGCATGCCTTCTAGTTTTAACTCAGTTCATTTTCTATCACTGGAAAAATAGTTATGACAGAATTATCTAACTTAAAAAAAACTGTTTTCTTCCCCTGAATCTTACTATTTTATTTATTCTTATTTGATTCAATAGCCCCATAGATTGAAATTCTTCTGAATGACTTACAAAGATAACCTTTATTAGAGTTTTATTTGTTTTGGATTCTTAAGATGTTGAAGGAACCATTTTGGATATGTTTAAATCATGGGAGTAAATATTTTCTCTAATGGACGTTCCATATCCTCACCTATTATAAAAACTCATTGCCAGATTTTTACAAAACAAGCTGTGCTTTGCACCTCATATACTTCAACAACGTTTGTGGACAAAATGCCTCTTGGCAACTATATTGAATATTCCCAACTAAGCAGTTCTCATAGCCTAGTTTCAGCAGAGCTTTATATAACATCTGTTAGTGAGAGTGGGAATCCCTGATTTTAGGACTCTTGGAAGAAGTTGTTCATAGGGCATGGTGAATTGTGCACTCCCCCTCCCCTCCCAGCCATTTTGTCAGCTTGGTTATTTTATACTTTTTGTCAAGGTCTCCATTAATAGAAACTTCTCATCATTCTGTTCCTTGTATATCAGAAGTTCACCAGTACTGAACTTCTTGTAGAAAAATAATAACACAGATCTGTTGACTGAGTAAGATCAAGTCTACAGGAAAGCTACCCACACCAACCAAATGCTCCATTATCAGCGTAACAACCCAACCTCCCACAAGAGGAGCTGTGTAAGAACATTATTCAGATGAGCGCTTACGCACTGCAGGAACCCAGAACACCAGAAAAAGGAAACAGATCATCTATACAGCATCTTCCAGCAAAATGGATACCCCCTCAACTTTATCAAAAAGTGCCTCACCACGCAACCGACTACAACCCAATCAACGGAAGCTATGAAAAGGATAACACTGCCATACATCAGAAACATCTCAGAAACCACCAACAGACTGTTACAACCACACGGCATCACTGTAGCACATAAACCAACTAAAACTCTTCAAAACATCTTAAGTAACCCAAAAGACCCAGTAGCCCAAGAAGAAAAAACAGGAGTCATCTACAACATACAGTGCAAGGACTGTAACAGCCACTATGTAGGACAGGCAGGCAGAAGACTAGCAGAGCACATCCATGAACACCAACTAGCAGTCAGAAGACACGATGAAAACTCCTTAATCTCACAACACATGGACAGACTTAACCATACTTTCAACTGGGAAACTGAGCATCCTAAACCAAGCCAAGTCCAAAAATGCTAGAGAATTCCTGGAAGCTTGACACTCAGACAAAGCAGCCATCAACATAGAGGTAAACAACATTTACATACCATTCAAAAGAGACAACAGAAAAACCAGAAGACCAGGACACCTCCCCACCAGCAATCACCACCCACATATGCAAAGATTAACACTAGGATTAACACCAGATGAACAATCAAACAGCACAATACACCCTAATCAAGGAACTATTAACTCAGTCAATCAACCAAGCAGCAAACAACAGCCCAATCAAGGATCTCCCAAGGTGAGGACAACACCTCCACCAACACAAGCTGGACAGTACATAAACAGAGAACAAAGCCCACTCCCTTTTCGCACTGAAGATGTTGCCTAGTTGGGCAATGAAATGTCTGCAAGAAAACAACAAGGCTCAGAGAGCACCAAGGATTCCACAGTTCAACCCTGGGCTACAAATACTCGCTTCGATGAATAAGATCTCACCATAGTCAGCAACTTAAACTTCCTTCTCAAGTGCAGAGGAACTATCTATCCCATTGCCTGTCCTTATCTGCATACTGTGAGACTAGACTGGAGCTGCCATTACCTAAAGATGGAGCAGGCATGTAAGCAGAAGAGGACAAAAGCCAGGAAACTTGTCTAAAAGATCCCTTCAGGGAGGGAGGTAAGAAGGAAGCAAGTCATTAAGGAGACAAAGGAAAAATGCTACCTGAACCAGAGAAAGGAAGTTGGGCCTGAGCACATGGAAACCCCCACCACTATCCCATCAACAGCTACCAGACTTGTAAATTAACAAGGCCAGAGTAGCTGCCAGTCTTGTGAATCAACGAAGCAAGAACTTTTGGGGATAAAAGGGATCCCAAAGCCCGCCCACTCCTGGAGTCGTTTTTGGATCCAGACTTGGCGGCTTCCATCCCTCTAGCTAGTGCCTGGCAGCCTAGTTGGATGTGGATAAGTGTGGATGAGTGTGTATGTGTGCGTGTGAGGAAGAGCAAATGTACCTGACAACCAGGAAAATTTTGCTGTTACTTTAAATTCACTGGGCCTCCATATATTTCAAAGAACCTGTTGTGCCTCAGTGTTCGGTTGAAAGTTATTTGTGCATGTGTCCCTAATTACTTCCCGGCTGTTGACCAGGGCTGTGTGTCTTGTCTGCTGAAGCCACACCTATCTGGAAAACTCAGGTAGAAAGCAAGGGGGGCTGACAAGATCTGCGTGCCTCAACAGGCTGTGAGTGTGTGAATGAGTGACCATAAGCTGAACCTGGGAGCGTGTGTGTAACAATACCAAAGTAATCAGTACCTCATCCACTTAAAAAAAAAATGTGGCCTCATCTGATATACTGTTAAAACTGGATTCAGTCCTCGATTCAACTAAAAATGTGTTCCTGCCTTACACAGACATTGGCTGTACCTCAGGATTGGCTATTTTCATATTTCCAGTATGCTATTTGACTTTTTAGAAACAATGCCTTGGTTTAAATTTACAAGCATTTTGCCACCTGCCAACAGAGAGCATTTAGTTTATTGTCACCACCCTTGATGCTGATATCTTGTGAGAAATTGCTGCTAGGGTAGCAATCTGTCCTGTGCCAGCTGATGCAAAACAGAAGCCAGGCAAATACAATTTTGAAATGTCTTATTGCTGAATCATAAAATTTCTGATAATAGGCAGGAATTGGGTGAATAATTAACCAGAGAGCACTTCAGACTAAGGAAGTTAAAAGAGTCTGTAACTTGCCTTATAACTTTATGGTCTGAGTTGCAATGATCTGCTAGCAAGAGAAAGGCAGAGGCAAAGCTGCAAGAGCTGTCTGTACAGTCCAGAGTTCAAGCTCCCGAGAATTCCACAAGGTGTTCCAGTCTTTTTCTAGGATCCAGATGAAGAGCATGAGCAACGGGAACACATACTGCATATTCAGTCTCCATCAGGGGACAAGGGCTAGTCTTTAGTATGAGCCTCAGGGGCTTCTGTGGTTTGATTAGGCATGTTACTGTCCTCTCAAGGAGATGGGCTGATTGCCTTTATTCAGCCCTTCATAGCTGCTGGCGTGTTCTTGGATCAAGGCCCCCTGCTAGAATCTGCTCCCTCATCTGAAATGGATCTCACATGGTTTGCTTGAAGCTGTCAGAGGTGCCTGATTGCTTGCTGGCTGTACAGGTGGATGGCCTGGCTGGTCTGCCTCTTCAGCCTCTGGGTCAGAGGATTCAGACAAAAACTTAACACAATCCTAGCATAAGAGATGACTCATACTAAAGACCCAGAGTGGTAAGATGAGTTGTTGAGTTTTGGAGTAGGAGTGCTCTCTACACGCTTTTGTCCTTTGTTGATTGTGATCTTTCAAAATGCATTTTAAAATGCATTTTATTTTCTAGTTTGTTTTCTAGCCTATATTTTTGTTTATTTAAATAAAAAAATTAAGAGCCCCATTTTTATCTGATGAAAGGGAATGCAAGTTCTGTTAACAGATTCTAAATTAACTATTAACTGCTTTATAGTTGCTGCTTTCCCCCCATTTTTCTGTGAGGATTTTCCCCCCATTTTAAAAAAATCATTCTTTGAGCCAATCTTTCTGTAAGTTGTGTGTCCAGATATAATCACCATAGATTTCCACCCCACCTACTTTTGTGCCTCAGGTTACAAAACAGGAGAGCAAGAGCTTTCCTTAAGTTCCTATTCCTATAATCCAGTGCCAGACAAGCCAGAAAACAGCAGCCAGCTTGCAGGGTTCAGAATACTTGCAGTAGCCATGCTTTGTTCCAAGGTCAGAATATTCAAAATAATTGTTTCAGGCTTAGAATTTTTCCATATTACTAATCTCATGACTGACATCTCATTTTTTGCCTATATAACTTCCCACTTTTATACAAATCAAGAAATTAGGTTGGCTATTTTCTAATAATCTTCAAAATCGTTGGAAACATCTCTGCATTCTCTTGATATTTATCAGGTTTTGGCCTTTTGCTGTGACCATTTTTCCCCTCTTGGATCATCAGTCAACTCAACTACACTCATCTCCTAAACAAAGACTCTAGTTTCCTTCACAATGCCTGTTCAGAGGTGGCAGATACTATTCACTTTGCACATCAATTTATGAAATTGTCTTCACAAGGGTGTCCTATTTCATGAAGGCTATAACAATTTCTTGTGCCTTCTCAGAGGGTTACTAGTGATAGACAATTGCTAATGTGCTATCTCATCACAATATTCCAAATTTATTAAACATTACAAATAGTACTCCAGATGCAACTTTTGGCTGGGCTGTACTGTCTTTGATTCTTGACTGACTGCTTTCTCCATCCAAATAAGTATTGACCAATGCGTGATATACATAAATAAGGAAAGATAGGTTACATATCTTTATTGTTTTTAATAGTGATCTGTGCATTTACATTATCCATCCTCTGTCACCACAAGATAATATATTTATCCTGAAGGATTGCCTTCATCAGCTCAAGGAATTGTGGTAATAAGAGGAGGACTTCCTTGAATGCCTGGTGGAATAGAGTGGGAAGCTCCTGCCACCAATAGGAGCCCAACTGAAATATTTGAATGATACATTGTGCAAACACATAACCATATAAATGTGATTGCATAATGACTGCTAGAAGAACCCAATCTGTAGTTAAGCAACCTGGCATTTATTTATTTAATTTTTATCCCGCCTTCATTCTTTTTATAAATAACTCAAGGTGGCGAACATACCTAATACTCCTTCTTCCTCCTATTTCCCCCACAACAACAACCCTGTGAGGTGAGTTGGGCTGAGAGAGAGGGACTGGCCCAAGCACCCAGCTGGCTTTCATGCTTAGGCAGAACTAGAACTCACAGTCTCCTGGTTTCTAGCCCAGTACCTTAACCACTTATGTTTCTGAGAGAAGTATGAGCCGAAAACAGAATACTGCAAATTCTTAGTTAATATTTAATGCATGCTATTTTTCATCTGTTTTTCTCAGTACTGTATCTAAAAAGTATACCAATCTTTGTTCTCATTGAGCCTCATGAAATCCATAGAGGTAAAGGTTCAGCACTGTGACTGTTTCTTATTTTCAGTTTCTCTGGAAATATTCTAGTTCAATAGTTTTAGATAATCCATCACGTTTAGGTTTTTATATGGGCTGAATTTCTTAGATAACTGAGCAACAGCGGAGAGAGATTTTACACTGCATCCTCTTTTATGAAATACAGATAGTTAACCATTAAGCCAGTTTTGGAGTGAAAAAAAAATGTTGATGCAGAATAAGCCATGGAACATTTTGTTGTAGGGCTAATTCACACCCAGTTTTAGTAATTGTCAAGAGAGTGTACAAACATTTGATTGATATAGCCACCCATCTCACAAATGTAACTGGGTGGTGTACAATAAACAACCAATTAAACAACAGTTAAAAACAAACACAAATATAAATAAAACCATATGTCATAAATAAATATATTATAAATCATAAATGTATATCATAAATAAGTTGCAGTAACAGCTAATGGAAGGGAATCACTACCCTATTCTTAGAACCCACACATGAGAGAGAGTCATAAGGCATATAAAGCTTCTCATCATTTAGGTTAAAGAAACCGAGAGGACAAAGTAGACATAAGGTATGTAGGACCTTATCTGAAGCGGCAAGATGGGATTTGGGACCAACAAGAGAAATAACATTTGTAAATATAGTTCAGGCATTTTTCTTCTATCCAAAGAAATGTTTGCATTTATGATATAGGAGTGCTCAAAATTCTAATGCTGAATTTTTTATTTGCATAAAAATGTCTGCTGTGGATGCTGAAGATTTAGTACTGGAAAACCTATGTGAACATTGGTTTTATAATACCAGAGCATTACAATGTTTTTTTTTCCGCTCTATTCTGATGGTTTTCCATTTTCTTTTTGTTCTCTTACTGATATTTATTTTTAAAGTTCATTATTTTGTGATCTATAAGTTCCTCAGAAACCAATAATCAAAAATAAAAATATGCATTGACATGTTTCATCAGTTTTTCTTTTTTATCCAGGTTGAAATTGGAAGGGAATCCATCTGGAAGATGTGTAGGGTTAAATCCTGCTAATAACACTGCCCTGAAGATACATTGTGATCAAAATTATAAGTGGGTTTGTAAGAGAGAGGAAGGTAAGCAGAATATTGGAGCTTTGAATAGGACAAAGATACATTCAACTTATAATTTTTCATTTATATTGTCTGTGATTTTAGTTATAATTAAATTGTCTTTCTGTCTTCTAATTATTTTCTTTATGCATGATGAGGTACAAGGATATTTGTGCATCCTTTGTGTTTGTGAAGCAACGTTTGTATGTATGTGTGTGTATGAGAATATCACTGATGTATGTTTTTGGAGCTTTTCCTTGTCAAAAGTATAGAAACATTCTAGAATTAAAGAAAGCTCCGTGAAAAAAAAGTAACCAAGTCATATGTATTACTTCTTTTAGTTTTAATTTTTTGAGTGTTTTTATTATTTCTGCTATCAGACATGATGTTTTCGTCCCTCACTGGACAAGATTCTTTATCCATACTGAATTATGTTTCTGCTCCCTCTTGGTGACAGAAATAAGATGTATAGGAGGTACCAAAGATATTTTCAAATGTTTCCCAAATTTCTGATGTTCCAGTTGCTACATTACTGGTAATAATATCTAATCTAAGAGGATGGCTTCTTCTCATCTAAAAAACAGAAGATGCCGTGCAAATCTCTTAAAATTAAAAATACTAACTATAGTGTAAAAAGCTTGCATAGCTTAAGCAGGATGACCTGATCTTGTACTGTTTACCTTGTACTTTTAGATCATTAACAGGATACCTTTAGCAGGTACCTCTGGGAATTGGTTAAACATACAAAGTTATTTATTTATAAGATAAGACAAACTTTTATTGTCATCTCACCATACACCAAAGTGTACATTAAAATGAAATTTCATTGCAATTGGCTCAAGCAATAAAATAATACCATAATTACTACAATATGTAATATACATTCTTTACCCCTTCCACCCCTTTAATCTTTATCCCTAATAAATATCAGTCCTATACCCAGCATGTGTTCCCATAGAGTGAGAAGGGATTATTAAGAGTCCAGGAGTCTAACAGCCCAGGGGACAAAACTGTTCCCTAATCCAGCTGTTCTACATCGGATGCAGCGGAACCTTTTCCCAGAGGGCAACAACGAGAACAAGCCATAATGGGGGAGGAAGGGGTCACTAACAGTGTTCCGGGCTCTTATGTATTATTATATATTATTTAACAATATTTAGGGCTCTTATGTATTTGTGTGTGTTTGTTAACAATAAACCCTGTGTTTTAGAGCAAACTGTTGAAACAGGCACTCCTTATTACAGTTCGTAAGGAAGTAAAACATACCATTTTAGAGTTTTATGTCTTTTGGATTTTTTAGAGTTTTAAGTCTCTGGTGGACTTTTTGATTATATTATTTTAAGAAACGAGCTACCCAGGACTGTTGTAGTAGGACAGCGATATGGAACAGGATATAAGTTAATGAGAAAGCTAGTTTGGTGTAGTGGTTAAGGCACTGGACTAGAAACCAGGAGATGGTGAGTTCTAGTCCTGCCTTAGTCACATAGCCAGCTGGGTGACCTTGAGCCAGTCACTCCCTCTCAGCCCTGGGAAGGAGGCAATGGCAAACCACTTCCGAAAAACCTTGCCAAAAAAACTGCAGGGACTAGTCCAGGCAGTCTGAGAATCGGACACAATTGAACAGATAAACAAAAAAAGATAATGAAACACGTTAATCAATTTAAAATAAAATGTTTAGTTTTAAACTACAACAAGTTAATGGTTACAAATTAATTATCTCAAAATGCTTTGAAGACATGATTTATATTCCTAATGTAGGTTTTTCTAGTTAAAATTATACACTATTTGAAAAAACAAGCAAACACTTTATGAATAAAATGATCTAGCTATTATAAATTATAAATGCAATATATTTGGAAAGCCACTCAAATCTTTTTTTTTCTTTTCCCATTAGTGGTAGATGTTTTTGATGTCTACACTGATAAGCTTATGTCAGGACCATTAGAGCCAGTGTTTTATACATCTCTTTCCGCTGCTGTAATAGACTGCTTGAGTGATTCCAACTGCACAGGGATAGTTAAAGATAGCCGATTCCTTAGGAGAACAAGAGGTATAGATGAAATTGCTGCATCTGATGAAACTGTCCTTACATATTCAAAACGAGGTATGCTTATTTGTCTGAAATTAGAAACAGAAATCTGCATAGAAATGTATTACCATTCTAAAAGTATTTGCAAACGTTCATCTTAAAGAATCCTTTATTTTCCATCGTATGCAAGAAAAATGTGAGCTCATTTAAAATGGCTGCTTCACTCTTACTTTTATTTTTAAACAAGTCAAACTCTAAAACGTACAGTATTTCCAGATTATTCTGTAGATTTTTATTTTATAACTTGGACAAAATCCGTTATTTGAAATCTAAACTCTTAACCCTCAGCAGATGGCAGCATCTAGCCAGCCTTGGCTGATTTGATTTCAAATAGTTAAGCAGGCTTGGACCAAGTTAATACCTGGAAGGAAGACCACCAGGAAATCCAAGCATTGAAGCTTGAACTGAAGAATCCCAGAAGTTTAGTAAAAGTGCTAAAATTATAACAAGGGGCACTGCCATAATATGCTGTTTCTACTCCTTAATCACAGAGACATTTGAAACCAACATGGTATTGTCCTTATTTATGCCAGCCTCCAAAAGATGAGAACACACAGGGGACAATCCTATGCTCATCCTTCAGTTGACCAATAGAAGAGCACAAAAACATTATCTGATTGCTCAGCAATCATGGATCTTGGGGCAACAAAAATTCTCTTACTCTCAGTCCACACAAAAAATAAATGACAAGTGCCATCCTCCCCTCAAGTTTTCAGTTCATCATACTGTATGTGCACTTGTTTATTGTTGTTTATCTAAGAAAAGCTGGCTCCACATGTACCATTTTTCCTACATCTGAAAGCCGCCTGCAAGCTGTAATGATGAATTAATACTATGCTTGATTTTTGCAACTAAATGCTTTCCCTAATAGTTATAGTCAAGACTGTATATTGTTGAAGAGGAGGAGATTCTAAACAATTCCTATAGTCTGTCACCAAGAAGACTGTGCTATGGTAGGGGGTAATAATTGCCTCGAGTCCTGTCAGTAGGAAAACCATCTACATGATTTACAAATATGCAGTGAGATCAAGTAAGTCTAGAGCTACTTTTGAACTACAAAGCTATCAAGCAGAGGTGTCCAAAATAGGTTCAGTATTCTCCATCCAGTAAATTTGTGTTATCTTGGGTATAATAGGTGAAAGAGGGAAAATTTTAACTTGAGACTTACAGAGACATTTTCCGATGATATTTAAGTACCTTGAATAAATTCAGCCATTCAAAGCTAGGTGAACTGTATTCTAGTGTTCTGAAGGAACACGGTGATGGTCTGTCTGGACCCTTGTGTATTGTTTTGAAGAAACCCTGAAGAATAAATGAATGGGACTTCCTCCTGTCCTTAAAAAGAAGGAAAAGGAAGATCTGGAGAACTACAGAACTGTTAGTCTGATACTGATACTGGAGAGTGCACTGATTACTAGAAAGTGTACATATGAAAGGAGCATGTCTTACTGCACTACTCTTGCTTCACGTTTGGGAGGTAATTTCATTCACAGATTGTGGAAATGCTGTGTACATAATATAACTTGACAAGTATCCCATGACATTCTGATCAGAGCCTAGTTTATCAGCTGGATGGCATGTTATTAGGTGGATCTGCAGCTGGCTTGTAGCCACACTCAGTGAGTACCCATCAACAGTTCTTCATCAGGCTAAGGACAAGTGTCACATAGAATGCTGTAAGGCACAAACCTGGGGCCAGTATTCTTCAATATTCGTGATTTAGATAAAAGGTGAAGGGTATAATTATTAAATTTGCAAATTATACAACGAATTGATAGCTAATGACGAATATAACATCAGAATTCAAAACGATTAGGCACGATAAAGAAGCAGCTGTAAATTACAGAATGAAATGTAACAAGTGCAAAAAAATCTTCATTTAGGAAAAAAATATCAACTGTACAGGTATAGACTGTAAGTATCTGGCTTGATAATAGTACAGGTAGTCCTCATTTAACAATCATAATTGGGACTGGGAACTCTGTCGCTAAGCAAAAAATCATGTGACCATGCCAGACTTACAACGTCAGTTCCACTGTGGTTGTTAAGCGAATCACTCTTGGTCGTTAAGCATGACATGTGACTGCGACTTGCAGCTTTCTGCTGGGTTCTCCATTGTCTTTGTTTGTCAGAAGCTGGCTGTGAAACTCACAAGTGGCGATCACATGACCACGGGCTGCTGTGACTGTCGTAAATGCACACTATGTCATGAGTAAGGATGGCGAGCAGGGGGCTCCCATCCAGACTGTCAAGTGCATGCGTAGCACTGAGGAACTGTTCAGCCATTCAAAGAGACACAGATCGGGACCGCCTTAACCCTTGGGGGTTATTTGTCTGGGTTTTTCCCACGCTTCTTCAGTTTGTTAGGATTCCTGTTAAGTACTAGCAATAAATATTAGAGACCAGTTCATTGTCTCAGTATGTTTCCTGGTTGTTAGGACACACTGGTTGTGAAGTGCCCAAATGGTGATCACATGATCACAGGGACGCTGCAACGGCTGTAAGTTCGAGGATTGGTTATAAAGCTACATTTTCAGCTGTCAACTTACTGTCGTAAGTTTGAGCGGTTGCTAAACAGGGCAGTCGTTAACCGAGGACTACCTTTACATGTGAAATGAAATCTTGAAATTCTCTTCCATTGGAATCTTGAAACTGTAGCTGATCACAAGCTGAACGTGTGTCAGCAGTGTGATTTGGCTGAATCATATACGAGTGGGTGACCATAGCAATGGAAGTTATAAATAATTTTTTTAAAAAATGAAACGTTAGGGTTTATCAACAGGAATATGATCCAACTGAAAAAGAAGTAATAGCTCCATTCTGTTCTACGTTGGTTAGAACTCACCTTGGGTATTATGTCCAGTTCTGTAAAGCATACTTTAAGAAGGATTCAGACAACTATAACGGATACAAAGAACGGCAATCAGGGAATAGGAGAACAGTTCCTATGAGGGGAAATTGAGAATATGTGTTATGGGTAGCTTTAAGAAGAGAAGCTGGATGATTATGGAGGGGTGGAAATACAATAATACCGTTCAGGCATCATACAAAAAGATGTGAACCCTATTCCAGAGAGCAGGATGCGAATAATGGACTTAAGTTATAGAAAAACAGATTTCTTTGGGATATTAGATAAACACTTTGTTTAAATAGTTTGACAGTGAAATCAACTCCCAGTCAGCTGCCTTCTCCAGGTATGTGCAAGAGGAGGCTGAATAGCTGGATAATTACTAGGAATGCTTTGGTTTAGATTTCTGCACTGAACAGAGATTTAGATTCAACAACGCGGCCACTTAAAATGATCCTATGATGATTTCTTTTACACAGTGGTATATGAATCAGCTGAATTCTTATAGAAGCTCATCGCATAGTGGACTTACCACTTGGCTGCTTCATTACATAGCTCTCTTTGGGGAGTTGTTGAATTTTATTTTCAGTATATTATTATGTTGACATAATGTGATTTGTGATTCTTTTCATAGAATGCACCTTTGGTTACCATGGTGATAATTGTGCCTTACATTGTAAGGAATGCTATGGAAGATTCAGATGTAATTCAGTAACTGGAAAGTGCCCAGAAAGGTTGCACTGCATTGGTGATTTCAAAGGTGAACTGTGTGAATTAGGTATGGTAATATTATGATTGGTTTTGTTTAAATTATTTCTTATTCTTTTCTGAATATATCATAGATCCGAATGATATGTAAAGCATTTGCTTACAAAGGAGGGAACAATCTGCTGGTAACTTTAAACCTTTGTAGAACCACAAAAAGTGAACAGTCTAATTTTTCTATAAATGAATTTCATAAAGCTGATTTTAGTTGAGTTTTACATATCAAAGGTTGCAATGCATTACAGAATCAAAGGGCATGCCTGCCATGTTTTGTGTCAGTTGTGCCCTTTTAGCCCTAACACTCCCCATGTTTTAAAGGAAATTTACTTTTTGCTCATGGATATGTTTTTGTGAAATTATGTAGCTAATAGATTGACTAATTGAGCCTTTGTAGTCTCCGTGACAGTAATCTATATAAAATATAAAAGATGCACATTTTAAAAGAAATCAGAATGTGATTATTAGACAGGAACTCATCCATCCATAAACACAGAGTTGTTTTTCCAGACTAAAATCTTTGCATGGAATTAGCAAACAGACAAAAAACCATGGGATTAAATTACAACTCAGCCTCAGTCAGAGCAACTCAAGTGCCATGGTGATAACGAGTTTAAAATAAAGAATAAAGGATTATTATTATATTATTATATTATATATGTTTCAGATTTGGGAAGGGAAGGGAAAAAGGAGCATGAGGGGCAAACATAGATCCTATCTGTAACTTTTTAAATAGCTATGCCTTTCCCTAATACGTTGTGACTGCCTTCCAAAGCACTTTTTTTTGTCTTTGAATCTGAAGAATTTTGTGATTATGGCATTTGATTGTGGTCATGATTGGAAACCTAGGTAGGTATGGCTCTAAGGTAAGAAAAACTATCTCATACCAATAGCATGAACTGCAGTAGAAGAATATGGAAAAAAGAATATGATCAGATGTGCATAATAATGGGAAGTAAAAACTCGTGTTAAAGAAATATAATTTTCTATAGCTTCAGTACAATTGAAAATAGTTTTTCTGTGAATTTCACATAATCATATCTGTAACAGAGTGTATTTTTAAATTGACAAGAATGAACACTTAAGATCCTAGGAAATACTGCAGCTATAAACTTTGCATAGCTGCATTTTTTCCAAGTCTTTTGATGTTATTCAAGATACTGTTTTATAAAACAATACCTGGGAAAATGAAAGGAAGAATTATGGATATTTAGTTTCAGTAGACTGTTAGATTCTTTTGAATTCTGCTCCAATTTGTGTGTTTGTGTGTGTGCACGCGTGTACGTGCGCGCTTTTTTTGTCTACTGGTATAACCTTATTCAGGTGCAATTACTCAGTCAAAATAAGTATGGATACACTATGACTTATTTCCACTACTCAGCTTGTGTAAATCAGTTAATATTCCTTTGAGTGTCCTGTTCATCTAACTAAAATCTTCTACAAAACTGGGTTTCAGTGACTTTTTAGGATGTGCTAAAATTAAAGTTATATGGCAAATTAACTTCTTTCTGGAAAACTTCGATGCCTGCTTCTGAGCACCACCCCTTGCTCTGATACTCTTAGAAATAGCTTAAATGAGACACAGCTGAAACAAAATATAAAAGTTGCTTTTAGAAAACCTGCCAGATTTAACTGGTATTGATGTTGATGAAGATTCTCAGTCATCCAGGTGGAATTATCTGTAGGTTGAGTCATGGCAACTGGATTTCTTTCTTTTTGGTTGAAGTGTTTCACTGCTTGTCCAAGTAGCTTCTTCAGTCTGGGCAAAGGTTGGTAAAGGAACCCCATATATGTCTTCCAGGGTGGCTGCATTGTCCCTACATCTGAATGGCTTTTTAATTGGGCAGTGGAGGTGTGGATTGTCTTTGGGATGTCTTACTTCTAAATTCATTGCTCATCCCCAAGTGGATCATTAAGTGTGGCCTTCCTTGTGAACTTGTGAAGTGGTCTTAATCTTCCTGGGGACTAATGAAAGAGCAGCATGAAAAATTAGGTTCACCAGGGAAGACACCAAGGACAACAGGCTGGCATTCCTAGACTGTGAGGTTCTTATTGGGACCTGTGGCAAGCTAGAAATAGAGATTTACAGGAAACCCCCACACACAGATCAATACCTGATGTTTGACTCCCACCATCCACTGCAGCACAAACTAGGAGTCCTCAGGATATTATGTCACAGGGCAGAAACCATCCCCACCTCCATGGATGCCAAAAAGAAAGAAAACCAGCACCTGAGGACAGCTCTGAAGGCCTGTGGGAATCCAAATTGGGCCTTCATTAAATCTAAGTCTACCCCCAGATCCAAAACAGTGGCAGACAGAGCTGAGACTCAGAGTCAACGGAAGAACCTGGTCATTCCTTACATAGCCGGTGTGTCAGAAAGGATAAAACTGATATTCGGAAAACACCACATACTGGTATATTTCAAACCCACTAACACACTGAGACAGAGGCTTGTACACCCTAAAGATCCAACACCGAAACATAAGAGAAGCAACGTAGTATATGCAGTCCAGTGCAGTGAGGAGTGTTCTGAGCTCTACATTGGAGAAACCAAACAGCCTTTACACAAGAGGATGGCCCAACACAGGAGGAGCAACACCACAGGACCAGAACCAGCAGTTTACCTTCATCTAAAAGAAAAAGGACACTCATTTGAGGACAACAATGTTCACATTTTGGACAGAGAAGATAGGTGGTTTGAGAGAGGGGTTAAGGAATCCATTCATGCCAAAGTGGAAAATCCTTCCCTCAATAGAGGCAGAGGCCTCGGACACAACTTGTCCCCCATTTTTCATGCTGTTCTTTCATCAGTCCCAAGGAAGATTAAGACCACCAGGAAGGCCATTCTTAACAATCCACTTGGGGATGAGCAAGGGATTTAGGAGTAAGACATCCCAAAGGAAATCCACACTTCCATTGCCCAATTAACAAGCCATTCAGGTGTAGGGACAATGCAGCCATCCTGGAAGACATACATGGGGTTTCCTTACCAACCTTTGCCCAGACTGAAGAAGCTGCTTGGACAAGCAGTGAAACGTTTCAACCAAAAAGAAAGAAATCCAGTTGCCATGACTCAACCTACAGATAAGTGGTATTGATGTTCAGAAAGGAAACTGATGAATACTGCCTCTCGCTAAGGACGCATTTGCTTTTGCAAATGAGAAAGAATAAATAAAGCAGTGTAATAGTCTTGGAATGCCAACACAGGTTCGCAACTATCTCCCCCTCCCAATTTTTCATATTTTTTTTTGTATAATCGAACTGGCTAGGTATGAAATTCCATTTCAGGTTAATCTTACAGCTAATTAAATGCTCTTCTTCAAGGCTCAAATATTTGCCTCTTTGCAGTTGTTAAGCCAGCTTTTCCAAGCCTCAAGATATATTGAGGGCAGTGAAAGGAACAGATTTATTTACTTATTTATTTATTTAACTGATTTATAAGGCCACCCGACTCACACCTGGTGACTCCAGGTAGCTTACAGAATTAAAAAGCTAAAAACACAATAAACAGCTGGCAGCAGCAAACACATTCACACCATCCTCTTGATTGGATCCAAAGCAGCCTGGGGTCCCCAGGCCCATTGACAGAACCATGTCTTCAGAGCCTTCCAGGAAAGGAACAAGGAGGGGGCCAATCTTATATCTGGGGGAATGATGTTCCAAAGGGAGGGAGCCACTGTAGACAAGGCCCTCGAATCTGAGTGATTTTATCTGTCAGAAAATCTGCAAATTCCTCAGTGCACCCCTGCAGGTACACCCCCGAATCCTCCTTACCCAGAAGGAGACAGGTCACTTTAAAAAGTGCCGCCAGGCGATTATGTGCAGATGCAATTCGTGCGGAGAAATATTGCCTCTTCGCTGCATGAATCACCACGAGGTAGGCCTTAATAGCAGCTCTTACCCATGTCCAGTCAGATTTGTTCTTCATCTTCCGCCAACGATGCTCTAGATATCTCTTGATCTGTTCATTCCTCTTAGTTCCTCCGTATACCATGGAGCCCGATGAAGTCCATGGGTCGGGAGAGGTCACATGGGCGCAATCCTGCCTAGAGCCTCAGTCACCCTCCTATTCCAGGTGGTGACCAGGGCCTCAGCAGGACTATGCAGCGTATCCTCAGTTATCCTCATTCGCCAGGGGTGGACCAACCTAATAGGTCCTGCCTCCCTGCGGAGGGGTGTGGCCCTAGAGAAGCTCATAGCCACCATGGTGTGAGCTGACCATGACAAGGGGACCAGAGATAGGTCCACCAGTTCCAGAGTACATAAGCAACGCTCCTACAAGAACACCAAATCAGGAGTGTGACCACTATTCCTAGTCAGGTCCTGGATGACTTGGGACAGGTCCATGGAAGTCATGGTTTCCATGAACTCCTGGGCTACCTCTGATCCCACTCCCAGGGAAGGCAGGTTGAAGTCTCCCAGAACCATAAGCCTGGGAAACTCCACCGACCCTGCGGTGAGATCAAGGAGTTCAGGCAGGGAGGATGCCACGCAGCAGGGAGGCTGGTACAGCAGCGGCAGTCCCAACTGATCCCTAGAGCCCAACCTAAGAAAAAGGTCTCACAACCGGACACTTGTGGAACAGCACCTCTGGTAGCCATCAGAGTTTTTTGGATGACAACAGCAACACCACCTCCCCTGCCCTGCAGTCTAGGCTGGTGCCACACTCGAAAACCGTCCAGGCACATTTCAGAGAGAGGAACGTGCCCCTCCAGCCCCAGCCATGTCTTGGTGACACATGCCAGATCAGCCTTCTCCACGATGATAAGATCAGCGATACGGGGAGCCTTATTACAGACTGATCTGGCACTCAGGAGCAACAGCCTAAAACCTGGGCAATTGTAGATCTGCTGACCAGGCCATTGGGTTGAGCTTGGGGGGGTGGAACGTGATATTGGTACAAGGCATCAGGTCGCATTCCCTGAAAATGAGCACCCCCAGTCTCCCATCATATTTCCCCATACCTGACACCACCAAAATCTGCTTCCCCACTCTATCCACCCCACAAGTCTCTCTACCCCCCATCCTCGAACCTTCCCTCTTGATCTAAAGAGAACCCCCCTCCAAACAGCATACATACGATATACACAAACCAAGGGGCAAAGTAAAAACCCAAGAGCACTAGCTCTCAGCACCTGTAGGTCATCACCTACCCCCACTCCTATCCCCAACAAACACAAGCACCCCCCTGCCTGGTCGCTCTCACCCACCGAGCAGGGAGCCACTCCTCCAACCCTCCCCAGCTCTCACCCAGAGGAGAGGATCACTGCACACACTACAGTCCCCATCCACCACCCCACAGCCCCTCGATCATCCCTGGGTAGCTTCATGGGGCAAGATCATAAGCTCTGCATACCCACACAGAGCAGTCCAGGAATAGCCTCCTAAAACACAAAATGCAGCACTTCTCATTAACAGCGTGGGGTGGCCATGCAGCCTCTTCAGCAGCTCAGGAACAGATTGCACTAATACAGTCAACAGCCTGTCTTTCACAGTAACGTCTGAATACAGTCTAATGAGATTTGTTTTGCCAATGTACCTAGTGATACTGCATTACGTAAAGACAAAACTCATGGTGATTTTGATTAATAAGTATTTTGAATCCATTTTATTTATTGTATTTTTAAAAGATTATATTCCTCCATCCCACTTTGAAGCAATAACAGGCTTTGAGAATCCCACTAGTTCTTCATGGGTCCTGTTTATCACATATATGGGAACCTTCTAAAGCAGAGAAGGGTTTTGGTGGGAAGAATGCCTCACTGTGCATGTTTTTTAGGTGTGGGTCCATAGCCGCCTCTGTTTTCAGCTGCCACAGCAGCAGTACAGGGAATGTTCTCTGCATTCCCGCTGTATGTGAAGAAAAATGGTTTCTTTGATTATGTTTGTTTTGCATGTGCCTTGTGCCAGACTGCTCTCCCAGCAAGCCACGGTTCGGGCAACAAAAGCACCTTTTTAAAATTCAAGTATGGGGGGGAAGTTGCCGCACAAATAAGTATCTCTGCTACTACTTTTGTTTGGGGAAAGGATATATTGTATAATCTTGCCTATATTGCCAACATTTCTCCAAACTAGCCAAGTGGATTGTCTTCTGATATTAATCTGGAAAAGGCAATGACAGTATCATCACCAGTTCATGCTGGTTTTATGGCTTTCAACACAAAGAAGCCTGAATCAAAGTATAGTTTCAGTGACTATCAGGATGAACCATAAAAGAAAGAAAAAAAGAGTGAAGACCTTCCCCATTGCTACTGATAATAGCAAAATCACACAAAATATCACATTGTTAGCTCTCATGAGAACAGCCATGACTGTTGTGCAATTCCCAAGACTGTGCCATTCCATGTTGGCTCATATAAATGCTTGCCAAGATATGAATCCGTGTAATATGCTTGATGTTGTTCCAACTTTGATCTGACCTAGTGGATGCACTATGCCAGTGGAGTTCCACAAAACATTAGATGAAAATTAAGCAGTGGGTCTAGCATACTGTATATATATTTCCAGAATGACTTACGCCAGAGGTCCAATTATGTTTCCTGCAGATTATCCCTGAAAACTATTACCCTAATCAGAGGAAAACTGTTACTGTGGCCCACTTGAATAGCTTTACTTTGTTCATGGTTGAAGGCAGATTCCATCAAATCCTATAATCATTTGTTTCCATGCAGAATAGAAATGGTGGACACATCAGCCCATGTGTTTCTGCAGTGTTTTTGTTGTAAGGACCCATGTTAAGAACTTAATTTCCCTTCTAGCTAATTGCCTGATAGAAGAAAGTGCTAAAACTTTTCAGTCCTAAAGAACATTACTGGTTGTAGCCCCATTTCGTGCTGTTTGCCTGTTGCATTTGTCAAATGATGGCCATATTAATCTTAGAATGCTTATTTTGTGGGTTAAGTCAATGTATTTATTTCTGATGAGTGATTGTCATAAATTATTTACAGTACACATTTTACCATGCATGGTCATTGGAACTCTATGCAGCAGCAGTTTCAGTAATTTCTAGTTCATTGTCATCTAGAAAACCATTCCACTTATTTTTGTGAACCTAGGAAGAAATAAGGAGCTGTGGTCTTGTTTTGAATCCCAGTTCCTTATAGTTGAATCCTGTAAATGTTTCCAGTTGTGTTCCACTGAAACTGGAAACTGAATTGAACTGTGTTCAATTTTCACTTGAAATTTTCTGTTGGAATGGTCTTGATGGACCCTTTTTTTCTGACCTCATAATTTTATAATTTTATAATTTCATGAAAAGAAAAGAAAGAAAGCAAAGCCCCAGTTAACTGCAAGATTCTTTCTTTATATAGGGGTTTGTTTGTAAACCTTTCAACCAGCAAAATGTAGCTGTCTCTGGATTTTAATCAGCGAAGTCATGGGCCTTTAATATCAAATATAATTTGAGTATATGTTAAAATGTTAAAATCCTGATCAACATTAAAATTATAGGTCATTAATCTTTACAGATATAGGTATTGCTCTAATTTAATGTACAAGTTAGTATAACCTTTTTTTATATACTTTTCAAATTCAGTCTGTGTTGTTTTCAGGCCTTGTAAGTTCAAAATGTCCCCTTAATGCTCCATGGTGGTTTTATGATGGACATTGCTATTATTTTGAAGAGGAAAAAAAGGGGGAGTATGCATGGGCAGATAAACGATGTTCCTACTATAAGGATGCTAAGCTTGCCAAGATTGATAGTCCAAAAGAAAAGGTATTGTGCTTAAGAAGAGGTAGGATTTTTTTTTATTTCTTAAATTTCTCCTGCTGCCACAACAGAAAGACTCTCAGCCATAAACAACATAATTCGAAACCATAAAACATCCATGGTAAGAATAGTAACACAGCCATGATAAAAAATAATAAAGGAAAATAAATCAACATTCATTATAAAATAACTGAAACAATATAACAATTTCATTCGCATGATAGCGTCATCCCATTAAATGACTCTGTTCAGTGCAGCTCTCAAGGTCGTCATGGAGAACTCTTGCAAAACCATCATCATCAATTCACATTACATTTTTCAGCTGATGTGGCTCACGTCTGTTTTGAAATAGATGTGATTGTTTTAATAGATTCAGAGGGTGATTTTGAGAGCCAGTTTGGGGTAGCGGTTAAGACACTGGACTAGAGACCAGGAGACTGTGAGTTCGAGCCCTGCCTTGGGCATAAAGCCAGCTGTGTGACCTTGGGCCAGTTATTCTCTCTCAGCCCTAGAAAGAAAGCAGTGGCAAACTACTACTGTAATTCTGCCACGAAAACTGCAGGAACTTGTCCTGGTGGTCTCTAGGAGTCAGCATTGTCTCGAAGGCACCAATCAATCAATCAATGTCTGAAACGAGGCTGTACTCTTCTGAAGAAACTATTACACAGTTTGGAAGTTCTTCTAGACTCAGTGTTTACCATGGAGACACACTAGGAGAGTTTGGGTTTTTGTTTTTCATTTTTTTATCATTTCAAGTTGATTTGTCAGTTGCAGGATTACATAGAGAAACTCAAGATATCCCTGCCTTGATTTTGTTTAGTATAAAATGGGTCAGAAAAAAAACTGAACGGGCTTTCAAGATTCTACCCTATAACAGTAGAGTAGCATTCCTGGATCCCTGTAATGTCTGTTTTTTGATCTGGCCTACCTAGGAGGGCTGACAATTCTATACCAGCTACAGAATTAGCTGTCTGTTCTGTGGCCAGTCTAAGATACTCTTTGGAACTTTCCCATGATTTGGAACCAGTACCTGAGCTCTGTATTCTAGTTCACCAGTAAAAATGTTGATGCTGATGAGCAGGAGCAGGGTCTTTTCTGTGCTGACTCAATCTTAACCTTAGAGCCTATAGGTATTTTGTAAAATAAAAATTCAAAGAAGTCAACTTTCTGTGAGAGGTAAACAAAAATATTCTAAAGATATTAACCTAAATTGTAACCTTAAGGGAACCTGTTCAAACCTTTTTAAAACTGTATAATAAAAGTTAATTCAATTTCTTATTCAAATGTTAAAACAAATAGTAACTTTGTTCCTCACACTCCTGCTTCTGTCTGGTCACATTACATATAGAAGAACAGAAAAAGATAAAAGAATTTCCAAATCGGTGATGGCAGCAGAACCAATAGATCACTCAGTGATTGTACCATGATTCTGAGGATTAAAGAAAGAAAGAAAGAAAAGGAAGGATACCGACAACAGTTAGGAAGTGCAACAATATGTATCTGCACTTACATTATTTGTAAGGAGTTTTACCCTGAGAAATGGGCTATGTTTCTAGTAAACTGCTAAGCTTGACTTGCACTAGAAAGTCATATTTTCACTGGGTCTCTGATGATGTTGCAAACAGTTGTATGGTGAGTAAGGAATCCAATCCCTTTAGAAATAAAATTTTAAAAAATACCAGGATACAGATTAGCTGCTAAAGCAGTACTTTATACTGAAACTGAAAAAATACTGTGGTCATTAATCAGCACACATACTTTATATTTAATGTAAAACGTCTCCCTTAAGGCTCTATAGAAAATGTACAAAACAATATTAAAACAAACTAGACAAAAATGGAGAACTTTTACAAGACTGAATTCATTAGTACTTTCAGACCTATTCATATAAGAGGTGATAGCCTATCAACAGCATATTGAATAATATATCCATGGTAAATTCTGTTCTGGTGCTGCTGCTCTGGAATGGCCTTCTCTTGGAAGTCAATCCTACCCTGTCCCTGCTGGCTTTTAGGAAGTTGCTAAAAACTAAACTATTCCGAAGACTATTTTCTTGATTTAATGCATTGCACCATTTTTATAATTTCAATTGTCATCTACATCACTATTTTACCATGGATATTTTAATTGTTCCGTGCTGCATACTTTGTAAGCCACTGAGAGTCATTTGATTGTGGCAGGTTATAAGTTCAGTGAATAAATAAACTCTGTCACAAATCAAAAATAATTTTTTGTCTTATATGGGCTGAATTTCAATTCTTGGTCCTAAGCTTTTCCATCACCAATTCTAGATACGTCATGAAGACCTCAAGTAAGACATTGTTTAAAAATGATTCTGGTTTTTTTTTTTTAGAAGTGGCTTAGTGCTATGTTGGAAAAGGAGAGCTGGATTGGTTTGCAACAGGAAAAAACTATATGGAAATGGAGTGGTGGTCGTGGAAATGTTGATGGAACAAAATATGCCTGGTGAGCAGTCAATTTCAGCTGTTTTATTTCACTGTCTTTCTCTTACACGCACAAACAGATAAAAAGAAAGGAATGAACTTTCTCTGAATAAACTGAAAAAAATATTTACAGCATAAAGAAGGACAAAATAGCCATAATAGAAAAAGCACTGGTGAGTGGGGGAAGAGATCGAGCCCTAGGCCACTCAGTGTGGGGTGCCTCAGGGCTCGGGTCTCTCTCCTCTCCTTTTTAACATCTACATGAAACTGCTGGGTGAGCTCATCTGATGGCAAGAGGTGCAGTATCATCACGCTGATGATACCCAGCTCTACATCTCCACCCCTGGCCAGGCAGGTGATGCAGTTGCCGTGCTGACCAATTTCCTGGAGGCTGTGAGAGTCTGGATGTGAGAAACTGACTTAGACTCAACCCTAGCAAGACGGAGTGGCTTTGGGTTTTGGTCCCCCAGGGTCTGATGATTTCTCATCTTTGACTCTGGATGGGGTTGCACTTCCCCAGCTGAGTTGGTGTGCAATTTGGGGGTCCTCCTGGACTCACGGCTCCTGCTAAAGGAGCAGGTGGCAGCTGTGGCTAGGGGGGCCGTTGCACAGATTCATCTTGTGTGCCAGTTGCACCCTTTCCCAGACCAGGAAGCCTTGCTCATGGTTACTCATGCCTTAGTCACTTCCTGTTTTGATTACTGCAATGTGCTTTACATAGGGCTGCCCTTGAAGACCACTTGGAAGCTACAACTGGTCCAGAACACTGCGGTGCAGATAGTATTGGGTGTTCCTAGGCTTGCCCACATTATACCTCTGTTGTGTGAGTACACTGGCTCCTAGTTTCCATTAGGGTGCAATTCAAAGTGCTGGTTATCACCTTTAAAGCACTACATGGCATGGGACAGGTTATTTGCAAGACCACCTCTCCCTGACAGTATCTGCCCGTCCTACCAGATCAGATAGGGTAGGCACGCTCCGGGTCCCTTCCCTGAAATCCTGTCATCTAGTGGGACCTCAGAAGCATGCCTTTTCCATGGCTGCCCCTACCTTATGGAACATCCTCCCCTGGGTGGTTTGGCAGGCTCCCACCCTTTTATTTATTTATTAAATTTCTCTGCTGCCCATCTTGCGCATGACGACTCTGGGTGGCTTTTAGCCTTTTGGAAGGCCATCGAGATCTGGCTTTTCACCCAGGAGCTGGGATAGAATGGGGATATCTGGAGCTGGTTGTCAGGTATCCCAAAAGGGATGATTGAGGCACCAGTTTTGTTTTGTTTTTGGTGTTATGGTTTTATGGTTTATGATTTTATACTTACTGGTTTTATTGCGAGCCACCCAGAGTTGTGTTTAAGATGGGTGGCCATACAAATCTTATAAATAAATAAAAAATGTTTACTGAACTTAGTCAGAGAATTTAGGGGGGGAGGGGAGGTTATGTTCAACTCTTGACATTTCTCTTCTCTGATGTAGGCCAGATGTATGGTGGGTTTTGTTTTATTTTGTTTTTTTATGAATTTAGTTAAGCTTTAAGATGGATCTGGTCCACTGTATACTGCAGAACCTTTGCCAGTATAAAAAGGAGCTTTTCCTTAGTTATGTTTGTTAGTCAAAGCTATTTAAACTGATGGCTCCTTTTCTGTTCTGTTTGTTTTCAAGGTAAATTGTGTTCCTGATATCTAGTGCTAGCAGACTAAATGGCGTACAAATGGACTTACTTTTTCTAGTTACACAGTGAGATACAGTGGTCTCATGACCCAGATGTTCCTTTCTACCAAAAGCTATTTATGCATATGCTTGATAGGACATTATATTACCCGTTTTCTTCCCTGATTTCTCTGACATTGAGAGAGTAATCATATGCATAAAGCCACTCTGTTAAAAAAGAATCATCCTTGTTTATTCTTGTCTTTCTAAGATCTGCGTGAAAGGTCCAGGTTGTCTTAATGTTTCAGTCAGGTTCTGGCCACTCACAATTCAAGCTAGGGTTTACATTCCACATTTGAGGTCATTCTATGAGAGCAAATGCCTTCATGACTGTTTTTCGTAGCAATCCTTTGGTGGAATTTACTGGGCCCAGCTCTCAACCTGTATCCATCTGAGCTTTCTGTCTCAGTGAAACATCGCATTTGGGGAAGCTGACTCCTCTTTGGTCACTTTATGTCCACCTTCCTAACACTTTCTGATCAGGATGAACCCTACCATTCTCAATCTTTCCTGGGATAGATGGCCTACTTGGTTTATTCCAGGCACATGATAGATCCAGATGATTTCCTGATGACACTTGGAGAATTTCCCATTGACCTGGGAAATAGTTCTGCTGCATTCTTGTCACCTCTGGAATTTGGAGGCATTGGATGAAATTGTTCCTGAATGGCCTGTTCTCAGTCACTGATACCAGAGTGAGAATTCCACAGGAACTCCAGGAACTAAATCAAATGAAAAGTTGCCTAGAAAAAGGCAAAGCACGAATATCTCAAATCATGCCTATGTTTGTGTATACATTGTGGTGATAAGAGCAATGAAGAAAGCCTCCTTTGCGTTTATTGCATTGGCCGAATCATATCCAGGGACCCTGTTCAGGATAATCTTATGCTTATTGGATAGCAACATATTAGTGCTCCAGCAAGCCACTGAACATATCTGCCAAGTCCTTGGTGATAAAATAGCTCATATCCACTCAGACATAAATTGAATAGAATCTAATACGCGGGGGTAACATCTTACAATGTTATCTTAGATTTGTTAGACCTTGTGGCAACTGCAGAAGTGGGTATGATTCTATGTAGTATGAGTTTTGCTACCTGTGAGCTGGATCCATGTCTCTTTTAGGCAGCTGGGGGTGCGTGAGTGGCAGGATTTGAGAGGCAGCAGTGCTTTTTCTGAGTGAAGCCAAGGTGTTTCCAGTCTTGAATAAGCATAGGCTGCCCTCGCTTGAAGAAGATATCTCTTGATCCATCCATGCTAGACAACTACTACAGTGTGTTTCCAACCTTCCCTTTTTGGGGAATGTTATTGAGAAAGTGGTAGGGCTTCCGTTAAACAGATTTGGATTCCTTTCAGTCAGAATTCAGACCCAGGCATGGGACCAAAATAGCAGTGGTTGCTCTCATAGTTGACCTTTTTGGGATCTAGAATGTGGGGATGTACCTGCCTTGGTTCTCTTAGAACTCTTAGTAGCATTTGATACCATTGACCATGTGTCTTGCTGGATCACCTGCAGGGTTTGGGAGTTGGGAAACCTGTTTTCAGTGGTTCTACTCTTAACCACATGGGTGGTTGTTCTCATTAGTTGTGGTATGGGGAGGAAAAGTTGAATCTGGGATTATTTCAACAGTTTTCATTTAATACAGGGTTGCTGGGAGAGAATATACTAGCAAATGCACATCTGACAGACAACGGGGGGGGGGGGTGTAAAGATTTTACTTTTATATCGTGAAGTTTTGGGATTATCAGGGGTTGCTGTTGTGAAGAAATTCTATGAACCAGAAATGGCTCTTAACTCTTTCAAACAATGGATGGACACTCAGGTTACCTCTGAAGTATCACAACAGTCCACTCAGAAATGATTTACTGTTTTGGAGGGTTGCTTGTCTTTTCTGGGCTGGCTTTCTGCCCTCAGGCAGCTGTTTTGTGGTTATTCTAGAGGAATTTGCTGCTTGTTTTAAATTGGCAATATATAGCATTCTTAAGGTGCATCATGGCTTTTTCCTTCTCAGAAGATCCTGTTTGGCTCTACATTATCAGAAAAGGAGAAATTAGCTTGTTAAATTCATGATGAATGCATGCATTTCCTTTCTAATTTTGTAAGTCAGGACTCAAAAAGATGTGTTAACTACAGTTTTCATTACACCACCTTAACTAGGCTTTGGAATTTCCCTGCAACAGTAGACAGATGTACTCAGATGACGAGAGGAGGAACTCTTCAATCATTGCAATGTACTGAACAGCATTTCTACATATGTGAAATAGAAATAGGTATGTAGCAGCCCAACAGAACCCATAAGGTGGAAGGATGAAGGTTTTAAAACTGCTGTCCCAGAATCCTCTGATTCTTTACTTCCTGGCCCCATCTTCTGCCCCTTGCAGTAGTGGCTTGGTCGTTCTCACTGCTACTTCCAGGAGGCACTTCACCTGGCTTTCTCCTTCTAACCCTGGTGCATGAGAGAGGGCTCCTTCAACCTGTGTTACTTTCTAGCAGTTACAAAGTAAAGATGAAAAAGAGTTGTGCCACTTCCTGACCATATAGCATTGACATGTGCAGTTAGAAGTGTCCTTCTTTCACCCCTTGGCAATAGGCCAGTCTTACAAGAGTAAAAAAAAAATATGAATAGAAAAGGAAATAGAAGAGAAGATAAAGGGCAAAAACCTAATTTAATTTTGCATAAGCAAAATGCAAATACCCAAAGTTAAGAGGAAAGATAAGTTCCAGAGCTAAAAGACAAATGGAAAATGTGAAATGTAAAACAATATAATGCTTCACTAGACACAAGATAATGTCTGCAATCACTAGGACTAAGTTTCAGATTATGTTACAAGGATATGAATTAGTTTAAAAACAATGCTGTGTCTTCCTGACTAGCCTGGAAGATAGAGGCAAGGATTCCACACAATTTATGTTCTTGTACAGAGAAAGTATCTATCTTAAGCAATGTGAAAAAATGACAGGGTCAGTCACTCTCTCTGTTCAATCTACTTCTTAGCACTGTAAGGAAAATTCGGAGGAGGGGATGTTGGGTGCACCAGCTTTAGCTACTGAAGGAAACATGGGATATAAATTTGTCAAATAATAAGCGTTTTATCTATTTAGATGGAAATAACAGTGGTTTGAAACCAACTGTTTCACATTCCTGCCCTGTTTTCTTGGGTATACCAGGGGTTTATCACAGCTATTAGAGAGATGGTTGTTGCAACTCAGGCATAGTAACTTCTTGCTCCATTTACCCGGGAGTTCTGCTTGCCAGTTTAAGAATAAAATCTCCTGGAGAGGGAATGATCGGGACACATCTGCCTTTTGCTTAGATACAGAAACACACGTCTTAAGGGAAAATCAGTATGGGTAGGTCTGGGCCTGCCTGGCACAAGAGGCTGGTGGTGGGCTTCATTCAGAAGTTTACTATTCATGTGTAGCATTTGATGAAAGGAAAGCCTTGTGTGGCACAGAGTGGTAGGCGGCAGTACTGCAACTGAAAGCTCTCCCCACAACCCGAGTTGGATCCCAGCAGAAGCTGGATTCTCAGGTAGCTGACTCAAGTTGACTTAGCCTTCCATCCTTCCGAGGTCGGTAAAATGAGTACCCAGCTATCTGGGGAAGGTGACGACCGGGGAAGGCAATGGCAAACCACCCAGCTATAGTGTCCTAACAGTCAGGAATCACGCTGAGACGAGGAATAGGTCTCTAGTGTTTATTACTGCTACATAAGACAGAAAATCCTACCAAACTGAAGAAGTGTGGGAAAAACCCAGACAGATAAACCTCAAAAGTTAAGGTGGGTCTGATCTGTGTCTCTTTGAATGGCTGCTTAATTCCTCAGTACTACGCATGCATTTTCCCCCCTGGATAGAGGCCCCCTCCTGCTCGCCATCAGTACTCATGACATATAGTCTGCCAAGGAAACATCGCGAAAGCGGCATCCCCCCAAAGGGTCAGACAAAGGTGCTTGCCCGGGAGACCTTTCACCTTTTCATTTGATGAAAGAACATGAAATGTGAACATTCTTCTATTTGTCCTATTAAATCATCATAAATTTCCTGTTCCTTTTTTACAGTTGCAAGTCTAAATCTGTTTATACCTTTTAGACATCTACTAATCTCTGATTTCTTATTGTAGCATTATAATTTGGTCCAGTGAAGCATTTATTTATTTGGGGGAATAGTTGCTACTGTACTAGATTAAACTATTTAGTGTTTAATTTAATGTGTTTAATATGTATGACATTTTATGATACATGAGCTGTCTTGCCCATGTTGTCTTCTTTACTGCTTTTTCTCCTGTTTTGTCCCAAAATCTGTGGAAGAAATCATCCAAATTCTCTGAAGAGATTACAGGTAAGTAGAAGAGGAAAAGGAAATTGTTCTTGTGGCAGATATCTTTCCCTGAAGAGAGAGACATATTTGGAAATGACACTGTATTTTAATAATTCCACTACAGGTTTTATAGCTTCATTTTGTTTAATATAAAACAAAACCAATGTAGCAGTCTCAGATTGATGTAATTATTGGGAAAGAAATGAAAATCCTGTCAGCAAAGGGATGTGAGCCAAACTGGAAAAAAGGGGTATATAAACGTAATAAAGTGATGAGGCTTTATGACAGGATTGTTGTTAGACAGTTTTGTATATCTGCAGAAAAGAACACCTCAATTTCTCTGAATCAGAACATTACTTAAGTAAATGAAATAATACTTAGAATCAATATTAAGCATCATGATCACTATTTAATAGGCATCTGAAGGATGGTATGTTTTTCCTGTTTTCATCAGAAGCTGTGGTCCCTCAGTTTAGCTAGCAGCTAAAATTAAAAAAAAAGTATTGTGGCATTTCAAAGGCTAATATATATGCTTTCATGGATGATCTGAACTTAATCAATAATAAATATGTTAAGCATTTAAGATGCTGCAGAATATTTTGTTTGTTTGTTTTTTTGCTACAAAAAGCTATCATGTTATTCCTCTGGAAAGTATGGGTAAAATAGTAAATGACTAGATTTAGTTTCCTTTACCTTTTGTCTGTAATTCATGTAATATTTCAATCCCATAATCTTGGTAACATTTTTTGTTTTTTATTTTGGAAAAAGGTAATCTTGAGAAACATTTTATTGTGTATCCTGGGAAAATAATGCTGATTCCTTATGGTCTGGCTATGTACCAAGATCTTGAAGAAGCAATATACCATTGTGTAATGATCGTTAATTGTACTGGAATAAGTAGCTGGCCACGTGCACATTTTCCTGTCACAGGAACAGAAATGGTATTGGGATCAGCTGATAATGTATTACACTTAAAAACAAGTAAGGAACCATTCTATTTTTACAAATATTTTTGGGCAATAACATTGCTTTTAATAGACTAATTTGTGAACAGGGGAGTAAAGAAACCAACTTCTGAAGCTTAAAATAGTAGCATACAATAACCATCAAAATTAAAGTTGAATATCTTATAAAATGCAAGGTAGGGTCACAAAGAAAATGATTAAAAATGGGCTGGATTCAGTTTTTATATGTGATGACGGTATCTGATTATGCTCAAGGATGGGAAATTCAAAATTACTTAATTGCAGATGAGGCAACAAAGCTTAGCCTATTACATTTAATAAGTAAATTCCTTTCCAATACCTAAGCTCATCTATTAACTCTATAATCAAAACAATGAAACAGATGAACTTCAGAAGCATTAAGCTCACAAAGACTCATTGCTGTATGTTCTATCATACATAGGTAAAATGTTCCCTGACTGGTCATTGCAATTCATGGTAAGAATTCGGTGTGATTCATTCCACTTTAATCTATAAACTTCAGCCTAAAAATCATGTGTCAAATCATTAGTCATTGGACACATAGATATTGGGAGAGGTTGCCATCCTGCTAAATTACTAAATAAATGAAATTACTGGCCAAATATAGTCCAAATTACTATAATATCTTCTCTTTAAGAATTTAGGAGGATTTAAAGGTGGAAAGAACCACAAATTCCTACAGTGGAGGAATGGATGATTAAACTGATGGAACTGGCCCAAATGGCAAATAACAGCATTGATAAGAGAAAATACCGTGTCTGGATTTGTTTCTACGTGGCAACCATTTTTAGACTATTTGCTTGTATCAGAAAAAAATGAAGTTTTGAATTTTGGTTTTAATGATTAAATGGTTTGATTTGATAGAAATAATGCTACTAAGGTTTAACTAATGGTAACAGATTGTATTTGTAAATGTATGTATATCTGTATTGGAGAATGTTGGAAGTCACCTTCTGTTTGTCTTATCTCTGTTTTGCACTTTTATAATTTTTCTTTTTTCTTTAGTCCTGTATTCTAGCTTTTCTATACTCTCTATATTTTGTATTTTAACTATACTCTGAAAATTAATAAAATTATTTTTAAAAAAAAGAATTTAGGAGGATTTGCTGTTTGTCAAGGTTTTTTTTAAGCAAATCGTCCTAAGTTTTTAAATGGAACGTATCATAGTAATTTGGAAGTTCATCTGTTTCCCTGTATGCAGGGAGATTGGATGAATCCTGAGTACGTTCTGCATGCCAGTCTATGATTCTGATATTTCTGAAAGCTACTTCTCTCTCTACCTGCATCCATATACATACTAAATGCTTATACAAGTATAAACATTTAGTATGTGTATGAATGCAGGTAGAGAGAGAAGTAGCTTTTCTGGCCACCCCAGTAAAAGTCTACCCAAATAAGGTTGTGGAAATCAGTGGCAATTCTGCTTCCTGTCCTACTGAAGGAGATAACGAGTGAATTAAAGTAAAGGAAACTTACAGAAAGCAAGTGACAAGTATAGCTGAAAGACTGAGGAGTGTCCAAAGAAAGAACCAGTGGGTGTGATAGGTGGGAGAGGCAGTGGATTTTGTGTATCAACCCTATAATTGTGCTGATGAAATTCAGCAGCAAAATGACAATTTTTAGCAACATCTTGTTCCTAAAATTAAAAAGGAATTAAAAATGATAGCTTTACCCATTGCAAGGATACTCCTGCTGTACTCCGTGCAGCTGGAGGAGGAGGCGGAGGAGGAGGAAGATGTTGATAGGTTAATAATCTAAATAGCGCACCTACTAGCTGAAAAGCATTGTCCATCCCTAGTCCATCCCTACAGAAGAGAATGAAAACTGCAGCTGTAGATTTGCCACCAGCTTTATCTACGTTAAGACGTTTGTGAGTATTTCCTCTCCTTTCTAGTTTTCTAATTTATGGTATTGATTCACACTTCCTATGTTGGTGTTGAATGTTGAATATCAGTGGACTAGGATTACTTATTTACAGATAATTTTGCATTGTCCCTAAAATGTGATGAGAATCAAAGCACCTATCTGATCATCAACTACTTTTCATTGCTATTCCTAACCAGTCTTAGGACAGTTATAGTTTCAGTTATCTTGTAGGAGTTTTATCAGGGCCTTTGAATAATTTATCCATGTTGCAATTGCCATTATAATATTCACCTGTTTCTCTTGTTGGATTGGTTAGAACGTGAAATGTCAGTTCTTGTTTCAGTGATAATTTTGTTTTTTCTTGTTGTTTAGAGACAGTGCTGCATTACTCAAATGTAGGAAGCATCTATAATTAGCCTTGAGGGGTCAGTGAAAATAAAGAAGATCCAAGGCCATTTTGGAACATATTAATGTATAATTTTGATTTTCTTTCAGATATGCATGTTTACACATAGGATGTCCTCACTTAACAACGGTAACTGGGATCAGAATTTCCATCGCTAAGCGAAGCAGTTATAAAGCGCAATGTCACATGACCACACCACTTAGCAATTACAGTTCTGGCAGTCCCCAGTCTGCACTGGTTGTTAAGTAAGGACCTCACGTGATCGCAACTTCTGACTTCCTGCTGGCTTCCCTATTGACTTGCTTGTGGGAAGCCAGCAGGGAAGGTTGCAAATTGTGATCATGTCAGAAATCTGGGCTAGTTGCCAAGCAGCTGGATTGTGATCACATGATTGCGGAGGCACTGTGATGCTGGAGCTTTGAGGACTGGTTGTAAGTGTCACTTATTCAGCACTGTCACAAGTTCAAATGGTCACTGACCGGGTGGTTCTTAAATGAGGACTACCTGTATGTATTCACATGGACATACGTATTTTGAGATATAAGCATATAATGAATTAAATATTAGGGGGATGCATGCTTCAAAACTGATTTGAAACAAAGCATTTGAACTTGCATAAATTCAGCACTTCTCTGCTATTCATTATGATATCCTTACTTAAGTTTTTGCATGAGCTTGAAAAAAGATACTACTGCTTTATAAGAGTTGCATTAATGAGTGCATTCTTAAAGACCATAGCATGCTTTTCTCAGGCTCATATGAAAAACTGAAAGAAGTTGAGCTACTTTAATGAATAGCAGAGTTATGCTGTCACTCACACAAGATCCAAAGCATTTGTTCCAAATCATTTTCAAAATATGCATAGCTCTTGTAATGACATAAAATTAATGGTGAATTATATATATTTTAAAATAACAAGGAAGTCCTAGACAGAGTCAAACCAAAAACATCCCTGGAAGCCAAGATCACCAAACAAAAACTGTCATGCTTTGGTCATGTTATGCGAGCCGACTCACTTGAAAAGACAATTATGCTGGAATTGGTCAGGGGTAAAAGAAGAAGGGGCTGCCCTAGGACTCACTGGCTTGACACCATCAGAAGGGACACTGGAATGACTTTGATGGAACTAAAGGAAGCTGTGAGAGATAGGCATGGAGAGCATCGATCCACAAAGTGACCGAGTTGGACACGACTGAATGGATAGACAACAACAAAAGAATAACTTTTCACTTGCTTTCTGTAACATACATAAAAAAAAGAGGATGGGCAACTTCTAGGCTGGATGTAATGCCATTTGTGGCCTCCAGCACCTTGGAATGACAGGCAGATTTCAAGGGCATGATTTTTATCCCCAGTTTTCCCCTCTAGGGGGTGTGGTGGCTCAGTGGTTAAGACGCCAGGCTTGTCGACTGGAAGGTTGCAAGTTCGGCGGTTCGAGACCCAAGTGCCATGTGATGGAGTGAGCCCCCGCACTCGCCCCAGCTCTTGCCAACCTGGCAATTTGAAAGCATGCAAATGCGAGTAGATAAATAGTTACTGCTTTGGCGGGAAGGTAACCGCGTTCCGTGACTGTCATGCTGGCAACATGATGCAGAAATGTCCTTAGGCAATGCTGGCTCTTCAGCCATGGAAATGGAAATGAGCACTGCCCCCTAGTGTGCCATTAGACACGACTAAATGGGAATCTTTACCTTTTCCCCCCCCCTCTAAAAAAGTTGAGAATGGGAGCAGGAAGCCTCTGAGAAATGAACTTCTGCCATTTATGGCCAAAAACGTCCCCCCAAATGAAGAAAAACAACAGGGCCCTCAAATGTTTGTCTTCATCTTTTCCAGTAACATGTCCCTGTCAGTGCATAGCCTCCTGCATCCCTTTGGCATGTCAGGAATTTGGCTTGTGGAGCCTAACACTTTAGAAGTTGATAAGCCTGTTGAAAGAGAACAAATAATTTGTTTTTAAAATTGTAATTATTCGTTGCAGTGTGTTGTATCCATGTTTCTGCTCTAGATATGAAAAAGCAGTGACTATTTTCTTTTGTTTGGATAATTTAGTTTATCCTATCCTATGCTTAACTTAGTTTTTCTTTCTTGCACCTTATACCAGGAGTAACAACTATATGATGATGTTTTATTTCCTATCTTCATTGTGTAACATTTTTTTTTAATATTTTGGCTTAAAGCAATGTGTCTTTAAATGGATTAGCACTGGACAGCATACAAATTATTCATCATCTATCTAAAAATTGAAATTTTGATGGTAAGACCTCATTTTCATTCTCTCAATTTTAGGTTGCATACAAGGACGTTATGGATATTCATGTGAAGAAGAATGTCCTGTATGCAGAAATTCCTCACTTTGTAACATGTTGACTGGCTTTTGTGATGAGAAAACCACCTGCGTGGATCAGTCCTCTCTAGAGACTTGTTCGGGGTGTAAGTTTTTAAAAAATTCAGTAATCAGGGTCATATAAGCTATTGATTAGTTTTTTGACTGAAATGGCTCATGGATATTTCTGAGTGCCTCTCTGTTTATGGGATCCTTGTAACAACAGCAGTAATACCATTATGGTATGTTTTCTGGCACACATTTTGTTTTATAGTGGTTTAGTTTCAATATATACACTAAAGTCCACAATGCAATGCAAGTATCAGCTAATCCTTTCGTGAGATATACACCGAGCAAATATGTTTCATTTTACTTCTTCTATATCCCATATCATGGAAACAGAAGACATTTTAAAAGCCCAGAAATCTTTAGATATGACACAAGCTTTTCTCTCAGTGAATTGGGATGATTGTAGATAAGCCTAGATTAAATCATATTCATCTTCTCCAAGCATAATGGGAAAAAGTTCAAAACAGTCAAATTTCATTGAACTTTATTAGTCAGCATAGTTAGTTTATCCACTACTTACAATTAGATTAATGCTAAATATGAAAAGGTTTAAACTGTATTTTTTTAAAAAAAATGAAAAGTAGGTTGTATAGAAATTGGTGCAATGCATTTCTGATAGGAAATGGCATTCATGTGTATCTGATTATGAGAAACTGGAAGGCATGGAGTGATACAGATTTCCCACTCATGCTAACAGCTCTGACACTGCTGTGAACACCATTAGCAGGAAGTTATCGTAGTTACTTAGATAGGGGTGAGCAGAAGGTTGTACACTCACGGTAATAAACATTCAGAAGAACATCAAATTCCTCTCAGTGAAGGAGTTCACTGGCCTACTTAGGGACCTGTTCTTTTTTCTGCCCCCTCTTCCCTCATCCTGTGATAGTTCCCAACTAGGAAATGCTTATCTTCAAATACAAAAGACTAGGATAGGAGATAGATGAGCACTGTTCCATTAAGCAGCTCTTTTCCCCTAAAATAACCATGTGCAGGAGATCATTCCTCTGAATTTGCACGTGCTATTCCTTCCATGAAAGTGCCATTACTTCCACTTGCTGTAATGTCCTTGTCCCCATGTAGTATGTTTTCCCCTGGTGAGGGCTGGGTCAGGCTAGCCAGAATCTTCAAAATTTTGTTCTTTATAAAACCTATTTTTTCTTTTATGGATTTTAAAGATTTTTTACAGATTTTACAAAGAATTTTGGTCTTTATAAAATCTATAAAACCTACTTCCCTGCTACCTTTTCTCTAGTGCTCTGTGTTTTAACTTTAATTTGATTTACAGGATTTGCCTTTTATTTTTAATTGCCTGTGCTGAGGTTTACCTTCAGGTGGTACTCAGTAGCACTGGATTACCAAAGGCTACTGGAGTCTGCTACATCTAGCATATACAGGATTATTTATTTATGCACTGAATGTATAAGGTGTCTCAATCATTCAAGCAAAAAAGCATTTGACTCTTTATTGCAAGTGTGTTCTTGAACAAATAGAAAAGCAACAGTTTTGCACAAAAGAAGTACCCAAGTTTGCTCACAAACAGATATTGAAATTCTCCTTCATAGTTTATTTATCAGACTATCCTCTTAATACTTTCTGTTTGGGGATTGATATGTATAGAGTGAATGGTCTGAGGATTCAAGCTTTATGATCAAAAAGAATGAATACATGACATCAGTGGAGTAGCTCGTCCATTTGATATCAGGATTAAATGATTTGTTATGTATTTATTTTTTAAAGCCTCTGTCAGTGAGAGATGTCCAGATATGAATAAATGGCGCTACTGGAACAGATACTGTTACTATTTCGTAAGCACTTTTAAAACATGGCACGAGGCAAATTCTTCTTGCAGTCGGTTTAGAGCTTCTGAACTTCTTTGGGTTGAAGAACAAGATGATTTGGTAGGATTATTACTAAATATTCTTTCTGGTAAATGTTTTGGGTTATTTTACTGGTACTCCCCAAAGACATGCTTACTTTCAGAAGAATACTGTGTTTTTCAGAAACCCTGAAGGATTTGGTGAGTATTCTACTGAAGTTAAGAATTGTTGCAAGAATTTAAATAAATTAACAGTTTTTAAATACCAACCATGGTACATTAGCAAGCACATGCTGCTTCCACACATTTTAAAAAAAATTCTATTGCTCTTAATCTAGAAGCTGAAAGCCAAAAAATAGTAACAAATTATAATAATTAAAAGGAATAGACTCTAATGGAGATAAGCCAAAAGCAAAACCAATAAAAGAAAGAGGAAATGAACTAAAGTACATGTTGAAATAAATGTATATACAACAAAATAACAAATCAGACCACAGAGTGATATTGATCAGATTCTCTACAACTTTGATAAAAGGCAATTTCATATGTAAAAAACGAACCTTTGTTCCATCCAGAATTTCAGGTCAAAGATATACTAGTCTTTCCATCAGAGTAATACTTATTTTTTTAAGCTGCAGCCTAATTTAATAAATCCAAAATTATTCTTACTATAGCTGTTAATTTTCAGAATGTAATTTAGCATCACAGTCTTATTTTTTATTCTTTTTTTCCTAATACTGTATTAGCAACTTTATGAATATTAAACCAAAACATACTGTTGCAATGTGATAATGTAGAACAAGCCCAGAACATCTGAGGCAGTCTTCCCTTCAAAGTATTACATTTCCAACATACAGAAGTAGAAATCCAACCCTTTCCATATATCCAAGATAGAAGAGGGGAGGTTGACCAATAAACACAAAAAAAGAAACATTTGTTGAAATAATGGCATATTCAGATGATAGCACACTTATATTAGCCCATTTGTTTGTTAAAACAACATTCCAACTTGTTCCATGTTTAAAGGCAACAGTTAAACATGGAATAAGTTGGATTTAACTGTTTTAATGTAGTTTTTAAGTTATAGATATTAAATGTAGATTTGGAAACCTCTGAAACATTTTCCAGTTTAAGGAGTTTCAGATACTGCTAATGGATCAAGCCCAGAGTGTAAAGGCAAAACATGTTTCAGCAGTTTTAGGCAATCCAGATTCTTTTTGAAAATATTAAATGTGTTAAAAGGTTGATTGATTCGAACTTTTGCCCATAAACTCCAGAAGAAAGGTTTACCAGCAATTTGAGGGCTAGGATTATCTGTATTGGAGGGTAGGCTGCAGTGACAAGTTGGGGATACTACGTATGTATTTTTTGCCTTGCTGCATGACAAAATCCCTCCCTGAGCTCCTAGACCTGACTGACTGGCTGGTGCTAGAGTTGCCACAGCTGTTAAAGCTGGTGAACTTCAACCTCCATGCCCTTGACAGAGAGTTTGAGGAAAGTTCAGAAATTCATGGCAATTATAAGCATGTTCCAAGTAATATCTGGCCTAACCTACATGGACGGTCACACTTTAGATCTAGTCTTCATCTCAGACCAATTGGTATATGTTCTGAAATAGTTAAACTGAGTCTCTTCCTCCCCCCAAGTGCTGTTGTCCTGCCTTAGTGTGGCAGGGCAGTGTTCCTAGGTGGGACAAGTGAAGAACGATGGGGGTGTATTTCAAAGGTATACGATCCCTGCAGGGTCACTTAAGGCATGAAGATATCCCAGCTGCCCAGCTAAAGCAAGAAGGCACATACTTTATATCAAGTAGTGGTAAAGAAACATGTTGCAGGCAGATGAACACTTTAGTAATAATGTCAATGGCTTCATTTCATGTTATACAGGAGAAGGTAATGGTAAACCACTCCTGTATTTTACCAGGAAAACTTGGTAAGACAAAATAAAATGATTGATGATGTAGTGCTGCATGAGGGGCCTGTCAGATCACATGGCACTCAACATGCTACTGAGAAAGAATTGAAGATCTTTCAGAGTACTAACGGTGTTTATGATGTGGCTAGTTGAAAGCCTTTCAGACATCTAGTTGCTGATGTTGCCTTGCAGGAATAGAAAATGTGAAGTTGCAAAGTCAGTATTACAGTGGGACGTGGCAAATAAGAAGCATGAGAGTGGGAAAGCGCAACATCAGCTGCACATTGACATCTTAGGCATCATCAAATTGAAATGGTAGAATTTACATGGAAAAAGATCATTCTATTTGCCAAGAGCCCAAAAAACAGAGATGGAATGGTGTTGCTCCCATAGTCAGGAAGGATATAGCAAGGACAATACTTGAGTACAATACAGTCAGTGATTGAATAATATCAGTTAGACTTTATGGATAGCCCTTTAATATGATTATCCAGGTTTGTGTTCTAACCACTGATGCAGAAGAAGAGGAGGTTGATGAGTTTTATTATCAAGTTCAATCTGAAATCAACAGAACATGCCAGACAAGTAGGAACAAGCAGAAATGACTCCTATATTCATGGGCTTTGCCAGATGGATTACAGAGAAATCAAATTGGCTATATTGTTGGTACAAGAAAGTGGAAGAGTTCAATTATAACAGCAGAGATGATGTTGTTGTTGTTATTTATTTTCTATCCCACCTTTATTATTTTTATAAATAACTCAAGGTGGCAAACGCACCTAATACTCCTTCCTCCTCCTATTTTCCCCACAACAACAACCCTGTGAGGTGGGTTGGGCTGAGAGAGTGACATGGCCAGGGACTGAGTGTGAAACAGATCACAGACCACTCGTGCAAGTTCCAAGTTAACCTAAAGAGGAAGAAGAAAGCCAACTACTTTCCACTGTATGATCCTGAGCATATATCCACCATTTTTGAGGAATCTTTGAAGTCTTCTAAACTTCATTGATGGGAAACCAGAAGAACTGTGGGATGAAATTAAAAAAAAAAGTTAAGGATGAACATGAAAAGAGACTGCCAAAGACCAACAAATAGAAGAAATGGTGGGATAAATGGTAGAAATTGCCAAGAAGAAAAGAGAAGCCAAAGCCAGAAAAAGTTCTCAGATCTAAGTAACTTAACAAGGAATTTCAGAGAGCTGATACAAGGGATGAGAAGCTGTATTACAACATCTATAAAGACATTGAAGATGAAAACAGATGTGGAAAGAAGCAAACTTCCTTAGAGCTCAGTTGAATTTGTGCTATAACTAAAAGATTCAAAATGCAAAAAATCACACTTTAACCGATAACCTCATAATTAACTCTTTTGACTGCCAAACTGCCAAGGATGAGCAAAATATCCATATAAAGTGTCTATATAATCTCTGGTAGTAGTTAGCAAGCACTGCCCTCTAATTGCAACTTCTGATTAATATTCTTCTCAATCATCTCTTGTTGCACAATGAATCTGGAAAACAAAATGTTTGTTCTATCACAGATGGGAAAAAATCTTGTCCTGTAGAAGTATGTGAGTTTCATGTAGAAAAATAACTTTTTAATTCACCTGATTTTCTGAAAATTCATCTCCTCTTGAAAGGACTTTCAAGGCCTTTAATTAAAAAAAAAAGCCACAAAACTCTGTTAAGGAGCCAAAACCAAGGAAAAAGAGAGAGATAAAAAACAATGGATATAAAAAGAAGAAAAGCAGATAAAACTACATGGGCTTCTCGAAGGAGTTTATTATGTTTATTATGTTTACATAGCTTACTATGGTACAGAAACTTTCCACCTGTCCAGCTAGTAAAAGTAATAAATATGAACAATTTTTTTCTTTTGATCCCTGCTGAGCAAATCTGTCTTCAGCTTCCAGGTCAGAGAATTTATTTATGCTGAAATGTAGGGACAAAGAAAAATAGCTGGATAAAGAAAAAAAAAAGTTTAATCTCTTTCTCTTTGCTGCTAAACATGCCTCACTTAAACAGCTTCTGTTGCTGAACTATCTGAAGGGGTAATATATAATGATTATATGCCTTCAAGTAAGTCTTGAGTCCTGGTGATTGCCTGAACAAGTCCCTGCAGTTTTCTTGGAAACAGTTTTTTCCAGAAGTGGTTTGCCATTGCCTTCTTCCTCAGGCTGAGAGAGAGTGACTGATCCAAAGTTGCCCAGATGGCTTTGTGCATAAGGCAGGATTAGAGCTCAGAGACTTCCTGTTTCTAGCCAGCTGTCTTTAACCACTACAACCAAACTGTACTGAGGTGGTAGAACAAGGAAAATCATCTTGTCTTTCCTATTCCAAAGGTGATTAATTGATTGTATCATGAAGTCCTTGTTGAATCTTAGCAACCACTAGATATTCTCCATGACGATCTGTCCCTAACCTGGTCTTTCAATGGTGCACTTATCACCACTGTAACTGAATCCATCCACCTTATTGATAACCGTCATCTTTTTCTCTTTCCTTCCACCTTTCCCAACATTACAGCCTTCTCCAGAGAGTTAGGTCTTCGCATGTGTCCAAAGTAGGATAATTTGAGACTGATCATTTGTGCCTCAAGTGAGAATTCTGGGTTGAATTGTTCAATGATCTGTGTGTTTGTTTTTGTGGCTGTGCATGGTATTCTCAGGAGTCTTCTCCAACACCAAATTTCAAAAGCATCAATGCTCTTCCTAACCTGCTTCTTCAAAGTCCAGTTTTCACTTCTATAGGGTCACAGGGAAAACCATCCCTTGCATGATTCTGATCTTTGTAGGTATAGACACAAGGCCTTCATAGTGGCTCTATTAAGTGCTAATCTGCAGCATATTTCTTGACTGCTTGCTCCTTTACTCTTGATGATTGATCCTAAAAACCAGAAGCTATCCACCACTTTGATATCTTCATTTTTGATTCTAAGGCTGATTGTTCTACTTATTGTCATTAGTTTGGTCGTCTTTATATTTAATTTTAGTCCCATTTTTTTCACGGTGCTCCTTGATGTTTATTACTAGACCTTGCAGTTCCTTTGCATTTTCAGGTATCAGGGAAGTGATGTGTCTTCCTCCAATTTTAAAACCACAGTCATCTTCTTCCAATCCAGCTTCCCTTAATATATATTCAGCATATAGGTTGAATAAATAAGGAGAGAGCATACAGCTTTGTCTCACTCCTTTGTGAACCTGGAGCCGGTCTGTTTCACCATGTTCTCTGTAGGTACTGTGGCTTCCTGATCTGTATATAAGTTTCTCATGAGGACAGTGAGAAGTTCTGGAATTCCAATTTCTCTGAGCACATTCCACAGCTTGACATGATTGACACAGTCAAGGCTTTAATCAATGAAGCACATACTGACTTCTACTGAGGTACAGCGTGTCTTATAACATATTATCATATGCTGTGGTTCTGGGAAACTGAACCACAACCAGGATGGGCTTTTGTGGTGATTCATTGTAACTTTCATGTTCGCAAGTATTTTATAAATTACCTGTTTTATTTTACCACAATATATAGAACCTTCATAGGAATAAGTGAAAAGACATAGGCTAGAAAAAGGAACAGGATATTTAGGTACCTGTACTTAAGCTATAAGATTTTTATTTTTTTGCAAATAATTTTATTAACGATTACAGTTAAAAAAAAATAAAAACTATACAAACTACAAAAATATAAAAAAGAAAAAAATTATACTATGAAAAAGAAAAAAGAAGAGAAAACTTCTCCCCTTCATCCCAACAAATAAACACAATTTAAGTAAGTTTATTGCCATCTCTTAAGTTACAGCATGAATTCTCTTCACCCCAAATCTCACCTCTTAGCTAAAAGCAAAATGCAAAATCCTCACCATTCATTCCTTGTCAGCAAAAATCCAGTAAGGGTTGTCAGATATAACCAAAACCTTGATCAAATAAGCCAGCCTTGTATTCCTTCCCTATCCTTGTAACGATCTTGATTCTTAACCCCTTCAAATAAAGTCCCACAGTTTGATTTCTTGTCATCTTTTTTTGTCCATTCCCAAAGAATCTTCCAAAACTTTAGCAAGTCTGTTTTGTAAATCCTCTAAGAGCAATTTGTCTTTTTGTTTTTTGTCACTTCTTAGAAAATCCTTCAAAACTTTAGCAGATCTCTTTTGTACGCCCAGTAAGAAAAAGTTATCCATATCTCTTTTCTGGTCTGTTAGTTTTATATCTCCTTTAGATATTGAAGCCTCATCCTGTTTCACTTGAGAATCCAGCAGTTCCTTTTCTGCATCCTTCCCACCATTTGCATTTGTATCCACATGCAGATTAATTTCAACCTTATCCAGAGTATCTTGCTCCTCTTCTTCCATTGTATCCTTAACTACGTATGTCTATCATTTCCGAGAGTTTCAAAGACCATTTCTCATACATTTTCATGCATTTTTCATAATTTTCAATCAAACAGCTCACTGTTAAAATAGCTCCTTCCATTCTTTTGTTATCCTCTGGCTCCCTCTAGTGTCCAACTTTTTAAAAGTCCCATTACCTTGTTTAGACTAATGAAAGTGTAAACAAGGCCACTTTCTCATTAGAGGAATCCTTCCAAAATTTTAAAATTGTAATTCCAAGTCCATCTGAGCTCTTAATCTGTGTTAAACTTTCTAACATCCATATTCTAAGCACCCTTTTGATGTTTAATCTATAAATAAATATTTTTCAAAAACTTTTAAAATCGTATTTAAAAATTCTTTCTCTAAGGAGAAGGCGACTCACCTAGTCAACGCAGTGTAACTTGTTGTCCTGAAGGGTCTTCCTAAAGCAGCAAGAAAAGAAGTGATTAAGAATTGAGGCTTGGTCGAGCTTAATGTCCTTTAAAAAAGGCTGCATTGATAACTGTGAGCAAAGATGGTTCCTCCCTCGACTTGTAGGCACTCAACCCATTAGCAAACTGCAAAACAGCAACTCCTGTGGTTTACTCATGAGGAGTGGCTGTACAGGATTTCCCCATACCTCTGAGGAGGTATCGGCAGCTTGGATCTGGCCTCCAGCTGCCATCATTGTTGTAACACCGTCCCATTACAAAAACAGGACGGCTAGCTCACCATGGCTCTCAACCGGAGGTCCAAGTTATAAGGCTTTTGTAATGATCACCTTGAACCAAAACAGTAGAGGGAGGAAAGCAGTGAACTGGAATTAGTGAAATATGGCATGGGGAAAAAGTGGAGCTTTAGATATTTTTAATGCAAGCCTTAGAAGATTTGTGCATTATGGTTGAAAAGGCATTCCATGTAGCAGGGATTGGAAATATAGATATCAACCCCCTCTGCTAAATATTTACATATATGCTAAAATTATATACATTTCAACAACTCTAATGAAAATTCTACTTACTTGCTTAAGATAACCTATTGTGGCTTTGGTAGCGGAGTATTTCCTCTTAATAAAACATGAAAAAATGTTAGCCCTCAGCAAAAAAAAAGGTCATCTTCCCAATAATTGGAAAATATCTGCAACTTTAAACTTATTTAAAGCTACCTCACTGTTTTATTTTTCATGTTTCTTTTAACTGAAGAAATGGTTGAAGATGTTTATTGTACAGCCAATATGGGTAGGATTGCAAAACTTAAACCAAGGTAGAATCTGGGCTTGGTCTCACGAAGATAGTGCACAGCAGTCACTTAGATGGTATGTATAATGATATTCTAGTATTCCTTAGGTATCTGATGAAACTCAAAATAATTGGCACTTCAGACACTGTCTTGAATCTGGCTATATACTGATGTAAAGTCTCGAGTCAAACTTGATTCCTAGTGACTACATGGATACATCCACATTGTTTTCTTGGCAACAATATGGAAGTGGTTTGCCATTGACTTCTTCCAGGATGGACTTTTTTCCCACTTTCCTATCTATAGCTCTGGGATTTCCTAGTGGTCTCCCACCCAAGTAGTAATCAGGTTCAACCCTGCTTAACTTTACAAGATTAGCCAAGGTTGACTAGATATTACTGTCACCTATTGTGATACAGTTTTGTATTAATGTCTATAAATAGCCAGAAAAATGCTCAGCAGAGATAACTTTTGGGAAAGTGTGGAAGTATGAATAATTGATACATGGCAAGATTTTTTTCTAAACAGGATGATGAATACTAGTAAGATAAAAAATGCATTTTCATCTACAGTAGTTGAATCTCTTTCTGCATTTGAATGTTGCTTTGGATGATGGCTTAGGTCTAAAAAGAAGTTCACAAAAGCAAACCAAATATGTTTTTCCTCCCCAGGTGTTTGGTTTTGAATAGCTGGTTAGAACTGATATCTCCAACGTTCCTGCCAGGGTCCTGTCCTCTTTGTTAGATTCTGAAGTAGTGATTGTGTTTCACTTTTCACTGTGATTTTTATGTGCTGTGTTTAGTGGGTCAAATGTGTAATTTGGCATTTGGGGCTGAGATGCAACTTCTGTTTCATACATAATGGCTGGGATCACGGTACTGAAAAATAATTAGTTCATTCAGAGACCCAAGAATCAATAAGAGAGATGTCTATTTATTTTGAATAAATGGTTTAAGTATAAATCTACTCATTCTCATCATTTCTTTGACATACTCTTTTACTATTTCTTAATAGGATGAATCTTCACCCAGGCTCTAGATGGAAAAGATGTATTGAACTTTCACATGGCGGTGCCTTCATTGCAACTCACTGTTATGAAAAGAAAAAGTCAGCATGCAAAAGACCAGCTGAACGAGGTTTGGAGTTTGTCTTGTTACAGCAGTTTATGTAGAAAGGGTACAGATGTGAAAATGTGTTCAGTTAGGGCACACCACTCCTTCCATTTCTTTCCACTCCTTCACCCCTTCTTTTGTCCAGAGTTGCTGGGAGTTGGGAAGCATATACGTTATCTGAGTGAGACAGCAGCAACCAGTGATCTTTTCAGCAGGTGCATGTGTCCGTCTCTCTGTCACGTATTTGCTTAGCGATCATTTCGCTTAACAATATTGCTGGAACGGATTGTGGTCGCTAAAAAGGAGAGGGTATAGTTAGAATAATTTTAATAGCAATTCTCCAAGTTGCTAGGGTTTTAGCAGTATCTTCTGGCATAGACAAATGACCATCCTTGATGGGAGTTGATCTATACATTATTGGATGTAAGTATGGGATATTTCAATACTGATGGTTTTGGTACTATACTTGGATTTAAACTTGGTCCTAATACAGCATCCCCCCAAAATTAGAATCTGAATGACTTACTGTCTTCCTTCCTTCCTTCCTTCCTTCCTTCCTTCCTTCCTTCCTTCCTTCCATCCATCCATCCATCCATCCATCCTTCTATCCATTTATTACCATAACATATATGCTGCCTCTATCCAAGATCTGAGGCACTCACACAACACAATAAACACTTAAACAATGAAGCAATGAAATACAAGAATCTAAAAATCATAAAATCTCTACAGCATAAAACCTCATGAAAAACATTTCAGCCATTTATGTTGCTGTAAGCAATTCTTGAAGCTAGATACTTTCTGAACAGCTGCCCCCAATCCCATCTATTTGGCACATTATGCCTTGAAGTCTCTTTGAAGGAGGATTGTCTTCAAGGCCCTTGTAACTATCAGTGTGTAAGGAGCTACCCTGGCCTTCGGTGGCAAGTTTTTCCAGAGTGAAAGGCTACAGAAGCGTTGTTTCCTCCTAATTTTCCAAGGGGGTATCCACAGCATGCCATCTCAGCTTGCTTGCACTAGATGGGCAGATTCTACTTGAAGCAGATTGTTTCAGATGTAACCAGAATAGTGCCCAGCATTCCAACTGCGTTATATTTATATAGATTTAGATTTATATAAAAATATTGTTATGCTGGAAGTTTAATTTTCAGTTTCCTTCCCAATGATTCTACTGTAGCATGGAATTTTCTCTCTCTCACTCTGTCTTGTACAATGGATGCACACTGAGTTTAACTGCCAGCTTATCCCTCAGTAATATATGTATGTAGAACGTGAAGGTTTGCACAAATAGGTAATTTTAGACTTGCTTACACTGAACTGCATTTGCCATTTAGAGCCTATGTTTTAAATAAATCTTTTTTAATTCTTCAGAAATGTTTATTATCCTGAAAAATTTGGTATTACCAGCAAACCTGAGAATGCACTCTTATAACCAAAAACACTGCTGGTTTTTCTACATTTTTTCCAGTATGCAAAATGTCTGTTTATTGCTTGGATTGTTTATAAAGGAAAGCAGATATTTCATAATAGGTGTAACTGATGGAATGAATCAAGTAACTAGAATACAACTATTATGAAATATTCAAAAGGAACAAAAACAAAAGAAAAGAAAAAGAAATTGAACCATGTGTGAAATATTTTTGTATCTGCACAGAAGTGGTGTTATTGAGAGCATCTGGATTAAGTTTAAGAAGAAGTAAAAGCAGTAGTGCTTTTCCTCCGGAATAAACTATTTTCTCTCCTTCTGTGGATTTCTCCTCTGGATTTCATTGATCATAGCACTCTGATCAGAGCTTACTCCTTGCTGTTATCTAATGTTCATCCAGATTTTTGTGACTGAGATCTGGTAGCCCTATAATTATAGCTTTGTGTAAGAGAAGAGCCCATAGGTATGACTTCAGCAGTCATAACAAAAAGTTTTTTTTCCCTTGAGCACTCCTCAGATTCCAGCCTAGCTTTAGAAAAGTTTCAAATGTAGTTATCTGCAGACATGATATTCATATGTGTAACTGGACAGATCACTTGGGGAAACAAAATTATGAGTAAGCTCAGGGCTGCAACTGGGGTGGGGGGCAAGCGGGGCATGTGCCCTGGGCACGGCGCTGGAGGGGGCGCCAAAATGAGCACTGGGGGGGCACCAAAATGGGTGTGGAATCCATGTTTGCCCCGGGTGACACAGACCCTAGTTGCAGCCCTGAATAAGCTACTTGTTTTTCTTAAGTAGTTCTCGCTTGTAAGTATCACATACAGACACTTCATTAATTTTTTGCTACAAGAAATGTGCCAGTGATCATGGAGGAAATTAAAGAAAGAGTGCTGTTTACAACATCTTAAGGAGCAATGAAATATTTACTTTCTTTGTTAAAGCTTTGGGGTTACAGAATTTTTAATTACTTTATAAACATGTAATTTGTCCATTATAACTGACCATGAGAAATGACGTGATTGTCTTAAGCAAGTGCTCATTGTATATTGATGTGATAAATTAAATTCCAGAGTTCTGCATCATGTATCATGAGGATCTGATTATATTTTATATTTTTGTATAGTAATAGATTTGACAAATAGATTTATGGCATCTTTTTATTTCCTAACAGACCTTGACATATTTGCAGGCTTTTGGGATTCTGTGCTGATCTCAACAACATTAAGTTTATCAGCCAATTCCTCTTACAATGCCTCAAAGGATGAATGTATTAAACAGGAGACTGAGTGTCTTGGCTACGGCTTATGGCAAAATGGATATTTCCTATTAAATGGCTATAGCTTGGTTGGTGGCGGGTTTGGTCCAAGTGTAATGTTTTTAAAATCAGGTAATTATGATTGTAGAATTTTTCCCTCAGATATTCAGAATTATTGAATGAGTGATGAAATTCATCAAAGATTCCTCACTATTAAAATACAAGTTGTTAGGGTAGTTGTTAACATGCTGGTACTTCAAGCAAGCTCTTCATTCTCGGTTTTACAGCCATAAGATTTTAAACTTCTGTAAAGTTGTTTTAAGTGCCACATGTACTTCATCTATGCTGTTTCCTTGCCATCTCACCTTCTGGTGGTTTGTTCTTTAAAAAATTAGAAGTCTTTCAAACATTTCCTTACTTAAACATTTCTTGTATGTCTGATTTTTCTCTATGTTTTTTTGAAGTTGCTGGGGTTTTATTTATGAAAAACAGATTCTGAAAATTTGGGAAATAACAGCAGAAGTCTTAGGCCAATATTATTGTGTACAATAAAGATGTTCCTATTAGCTAGAAACTATAAAATATGTTCCTATTCGGTGCTGTTGAGAAAAATAAAACAAAATAAGTATTTTCCTGCTGACAACTTGACAATTATAATTATGTTGTGTTTTACATTGTGAGACCGAAAATTGCCATTTCTCTGTTGGGAACTCAGTAGCTGGATTTAGGCAGGTTCTTCCAGCCTACAAATATACATACATGCAAACATATATAATCATAATAATCATCTTTATAGAATTGTTATAAGGTTTAAAATAATATATATAAGGCAATCTAAGATATTATATAATAATGTATTATTGTTGTTTTAAAGTATGTGATTATGGATATTATGGAGAAGAGTGTGATAGTAATTGCCCACGTTGCCATTGGGAGAAGTTATGCCACCCTATAAGTGGAACATGTGAGAGACCCATTGTTTGTGCTGCACCAGAAAGTATAGGTACATGCTCTTTGGGTGAGTGGATTTCTTTAAAAACACAAACAACTACTTGCTTTCTAATTTTAATTGCAACCTCTGATTACTGCACATTGTATTTTTTTAATACCACACAACCTAGGGGACTGGCCCAAGGTCACCCAGCCAGCTTTCATGCCTAAGGCGGGACTAGAACTCTCCGTCTCCTGGATTCTAGCCCAGCGCCTTGTCCATGGGTTGAAAAGGGAAGCTATAGCTTTGGTGTGATTAGGATCTTTCTCAGTGCTTAAAGTGAAGCTCCAGGAAATCAGATTCCAACTGAAAATTGACTCTGTTAAAAGATGGAATGTGTGTCAAGTTCTGCTTGGAATAATTTCTGGAAAGTTAAAATTTCAGGTTATTAATGTTCAGCCAGAAGGAAAAGATTCTTACTCTGAATTCAAATTCTCATGTATCCAGAAGTGCATTCTAAAATGTGTGCTATTTCTGGAGTGATAGTCAAAAATTGCTCTTTCTGGAGCAATAGTCAGAGCCGAGCATTTTGAATATTGTATCCAGTGGGTAGAGATAAGTTTTCCACCCTGACTGAACTGGAAGACAAGAAGCAACAATTTAGATTTTTTTATGACAGTTAATATAAACTGGATTAAAGCTTTCATAGAAATGCAGAAATAGTATTTGAGAAATGAAGTGATACAAATGGAATGCCCTTCAGGAAACAGAGAACAGGAATTCACAATAATAATTACAACTTTCTCTTGTGACTCCAGATGTATATTTTAAAACTTTCAAGATGTAAAACATAATTTCAGACGGAGACAATAGTGATGGTAGGGTTGGGAGATATTAAGTTAGCGTTTTAACGCGAACGTCTAATTTCAAGTCAGTGCATGAGCTGATATTTCGTTATCCTTCTTATTTCCATGACTTCTGCAGTGCTGTTCTCTCTCTGTCACTTTCTGTTTAGACTATAAGAAAGCATCTGCATAAAATTGTATCTGTTAAAAATAACGTTTACTGCATTAGGCAAAAATGTAAACAGAAATGCATATCTTAGGAGAAATAATAACAAACTATATATACATTTAGTGCATATTTAGCAAATGCATGCTGATATTCAATGCTGCAAACTGTACCCACAAAATAACACAGCACGAATAATTGAACCAAAAACTTTAAATGAACAGTAAATGGAAGATATTTGATTGCATCCCTTACTAAAGCCATTGATACAGAGGCATTTAAATTAGCATTTCCATCTTGACCAAGCTTTGAAAAATCTCTTACAACTGTTATGATTTGTGCCCCAATTCATATTTCTAATTATGACGCATAAAGTTTTCCTTCTTTTTTTTTAAAAAAAAAGGGGTCCATATTATTTAGCCTCTCCCTAGAGAGGAATTTATTTATTTATTTATTTATTCAAATTTCTATCACCGCCCATCTCCCTCCAAAAAGGGGCACTCTGGACAGTTTACAAGAAAATTATCCTTTTAAAAACTTCAACATATAAAACTACAAAATAAACAACAAAAATAATAAAATAATAAATATAAATATAAATATAAAATCCAAGTGGGGGAGATTACGCTCAGTAGGGAGGACTCTATGCCACCAGCTGCCACCAGGAAGAGCTGTTGCCCTTCCCATCCCAGGTGAGAACCAGGTCTTCAAACCTCCTGGAAGGTCGGAAGCGAAGGGGCGTGCCTCACCTCTGGGGGCAGAATGTTCCAAAGGGCGGGCGCCACTGCAGAGAAGGCTCACCTCCTGGACCCCACCAAGTGAAACTCCCTTGCCAACGGGATCCATAGCATGCCCTCTCTGCATGACCAGGTGGGACAGGCCAATGTTCTGGGGATGAGATGGTCCCTCAGGTAGCCTGGCCCCATCCCAGGCAGGGCTTTAAAGGTGATAACCAATACCTTGAATTGGACCCGGAAGCAGACAGGCACCCAGTGCAGCTCGTGCAAAGGTGGTGTCAGGTGTGCCGATCTTGGGGCACTCATAACTGCCCGCGCGGCTGCATTCTGGATGAGCTGAAGCTTCTGGATACTCTTCAAGGGTAGCCCCATGTAGAGACCATTGCAGTAGTCTATGTGGGAGATGACCAGGGCATGAGTGACTGTCTGGAGGGCATCTCGATCCAGAAAAGGGCATAACTGGCACACAACACAATGTTGTGCAAAAGCCCTCCTGGCCACGACTGCCACCTGCTCTTCAAGCAGGAGTCATGAGTCCAGAAGGACTCCCAGGTTATGCTCTGAGTCTGAGTGGGGCAGTACAACCCCATCCAGAACTAAGGATGATAAATTCCCTGATACAGAGGAGCCGTCAACCCACAGCCACTCCGTCTTGCCAGGGTTCAGCTGAAGCCTGTTGTTCCCCATCTAGACCCCCACAGCCCCCAGGCACTGAGATAGGGCAGCCACTGCATCACTTACCTCACCCGGGATGGAGATACATAACTGAGTATCATCATGTCAGACTCTCCGATCAAATGTTCACAGAACATTCTTATTGGACTTGCATCCATCTTTCTCATACCTGTGTCAGCAGACTGAGAGTTGCCAGGAGGGAGGGGGAGCCAGACCGGAGTGTCAATTATTTTGTTTAGGCTAGGTGTTTATTGCCCAAGGCCATCTGGCTGAATACCATCCAGGCCATCTGCTGGCAAAGGGAGGGGCACATGCCTTCGTGGGTAGTGCGGGGGGGGGGAATTAGAGGCTTTTAATTGTAAATTGTAGAATGCACAGGAAAACTCCATTCACAACTTTACCTTGTATTGGACACTTTGCATCATTAAACAGTTAAAGGAGCCCAAGTCTCTAGACTGTCATTGAGTGAATGCTTGAGCGTTCTGGTCATTACACATCAGCATATTGATGATACCTCATCCCATGGTGACAGATGATCTCACCCAGTGGTTTCATGTAGATGTTAAATAGGGGAGAAAGAACTGAACCCTGCAGCACCCCACACAGAAAAGGTCGAGGGTTGGATCTCTCATCTCCTATCACCACTGATTGGGACTGGCCCTGGAGGAAGGAGGTGAACCAGTGCAAAACCACGCCACCCACCCCCAGCTCCCTGAGCCATCCCAGAAGGATACCATGGTTGATGGTATTGGAAGCCACTGAGAGGTCAAGAAGAGCCAGTGTAACTGGCACACAACACAAAGTTGCACAAAGGCCCTCCTGTCCACGACTGCCACCTGCTCTTTGAGCAGGAGTCGTGAGTCCAGGAGAACCCCCAGATTATGCAGCGGGTCTGTCTGGGGAAGTGCGACCCCAACTAGAACCAAAGATGTTAAATTACCAGATACTGAGGAGCTCCCTACCCACAGCCACTCCATCTTACCAGTGTTTAGCTGAAGCCTGTTGTTCCCCATCCGGACCCCCACAGGCCTGGCACCAGGATAGGATGGTCACAGCATCACTTACTTCATCCAGGATGGAGATGTGTAATTCAGTATCATCAGCATATTGATGATATGCTCATCCTGTGATGACGGATGATCTCGCCCAGTGGTTTCATGTAGATGTTGAAAAGGAGCAGAGAGAATACTCAGCCCTGCAGCAGCCCACAAAGGAGGGGCCACGGGCCAGATCTCTCGCTCCCTATTACCACCAATTGGGACCGGCCCTGGAGGAAGGAGGTAAAGCATCTCAGAGCTACACCACCCACCCCCAACTCCCTGAGCCTCCCCAAAATTATACCATAGTCGATGGTATTGAAAGCCGCTGAGAGGTCAAGAAGAGCCAGGATGGATGCACTCCCTCCATTCCACTCCTGCCAGAGATCATCCATTAAGTGTGACCAGTGCAGTCTCTGTGCCATATCCTGGCCTGAAACCTGGCTGAAAGGGGTCTAGATAATCTTTTTCATCTAGAATCCTCTGGAGTTGTAATGCCACCACTTTCTCAACCACCTTCCCCAAGAAGGGAAGGTGAGAGACAGGACAAAAATTGTCCAACAGAGTAGGGTCCAGTGATGGTTTCTTGAGGAGGGGGTGCACCAGCGCCTCCTTAAAGGTAGCCAGAAACACCCCCTCTATCAAGGATGCATTAACCATCACCTGGACCCAACCATGTGTCACCTCCTGGGCTGCCTTCACCAGCCAGGAGGGGCATGGGTCTAGATCACATGTGGCATTTACAGTTCGGAGGATCCTGTCCACTTCCTCAGGCCCAACAGGATCAAACTGTTCCCAGATAACAGGGTAAGTACCTTTCTTCGGCATCACCTCAGAGTGTGCCCCATGCTTAGAGTCCAACTGGAATGAATCTGAGCAATTTTATCCTGGATGCTCAGATAACTCCGCATGGCCCTATAGGGCCCCCCTTACCTAAAAGAGATTGAGTAATTTTAAACAGGGCTGTTGGGCGGCATTCTGCGGATGCAATAAGAGTGGAGAAATATTGATGTTTCACTGCTCTTATCGCGACAAAGTAGGCCCTAATAGCTGCTCTAGCTTGTGTTCGGTCAGACTTGGTCTTTGTCTTCCTCCAGCGGCGCTCTAGGCATCTCTTAACCCTCTTCAAAACCCACAACTCCTCTGTAAACCACAGGGAGTGTTGGGTTCGATGGGGCAAGTGAGGCCACACAGGCGCGATCCTGTCCAAGGCCCCAGCCACCTCCCTATTCCAGGTTGTGGCCAGGACCTCTGCTGGACCGTGCAGCAGATCCCCGGGTATAACCTCCAGCTCCTTCTGAAACCCTACTGGGTCCATCAGTCTCTGGGGATGGACCAATCGAATGGGTCCAGCCTCCCTGTGGAATGGGGCAGTACAAGAGAATCTCAAGGCCACCAGGGCATGGTCTATGACAATGGAGACAGATCTAAGTCTCCCTTCAGATCACATTGCCACTGCTCCGACAAGAAAACCAAGTCCGGAGTGAGGCTGGTGTTGCGAGTTGGGTCCCGAATAATCTGGGACAGGCCCATGGCTGCCATGGTAGCCATGAACTCCCAAGCTGCCTTTGAGGCACTTCCCAGGGGTGGCAGATTGAAGTCCCCCAAAACCATAAGCCTGGGGAGTCCACTGCCAGCTCCGAGATGGCCTCTAGCAGCTCAGGCAGGGAGGTTGCCACACAGCAGGGAGGCTGGTACAACAGCAACACTCCCAACTGTTCTCCGGAACCCAACTTGAACAGGGTCTCACAACTGGCCACTTGTGAAGCAGCATCCCTGAAGGCCACTAGAGACTCTGGGATAACAACCACCACCCCTCCTCTCTTGCCCTGGAGTCATGGCTGATGCTACACCTGAAACCTGGCCAGGCACATTTCCAAGAGGGCTACCCCCCACTTCTGGGCCCAGCCTGGTCTCAGTGATACACGCCAGGTCTGCCCCCTCCTCTGTGATCAAATCACATATGAGGGGGCTTTGTTGTTGACTGACCTGGCATTCAGCAGCAGCAGCCGGAGACCAGGGTCTTCAAGGATCTGCTGTCCAGGGCTTGGGTATGAACCCAGAGGGCCGGAACATGCCACCGGTAACAAACATCGGGGGTGTCTTACCCGAAGATGGCCTGCCATCTGGTTCCCATCATAACATCCCCAGCCCATCACCACCTCAATGGGGTAACCTGCCCTGCACCCCCCAGAGTTTCCAGGCCCAGTTGCCTCCACTCCTGGACCTCTGGACACCCTGGGATGAAATAATGGTCCCCTCCGCCATGCACACATCCTCCCACACTCAATCAACCTTGGGCGATGGCAGGCCCCCCAGCGCACCAGTTCTTGCTCTCAGCGCTGTTAGGACCTACCCCCTATCTATTCACTCACTGTGCCCCCCTGCTGCCTCTCTCGCTGGTCACAGGGGGGCACCCCATCCACTCCTACCCACCTCCTGTCTCTCACTCGGGTGGATACTCTTACATACAACCATGTAATCCTTGGCTCCCTCCGTATCTCTCACACCCCTGCACTCACCCTGAGGGGCCCCCAATAACTCTCTGCCACCTCTAACTAAATTGGGAGTGACCAGTCCACTCCAAAACTCCCTTCTCCCTACCGCTGGGGCAGCCACATCTGTATCCGCTGGTTCCCCTGTGCTGTCAAAATCACTGGGGAGTCACACCAGACCACTCCACCACCTGGGTCCCATGTACCATCAAGCTGACCCCGCCCCTGCCCCAACAAAGTCCACCACACTTCCAAACCCCAGTCTGCAGTGTCTGGATTCATTGCTGCTTCAAGGCTGGATCTCTATACGGGGGTTCACCGTCTCCCCAGGCCCCTGAACATGGAGTCCAGGAAACACCCAACAGCCCCCGGAGTCCACCAAAGTCCGTAGGGGACCACAATGCCCACCGCTCCACCTCTCCAAATGAGGGGGCTCCACCCACAAGGCCTGTCGCATTCTGCCACATTGCCAAGGCCATCCAGGTCCGCCGGGGTCTGCAGGGATCCACTGGGGTCTGCCAGGGTCCATGGAGTCTGCTGCTGCCCCAAAGGTGGCCACATTCTGCTGCTCCACATGAAGGAGCTCTGCCCCCAAGGCCCACTGTGTTCTGCCACCTCGTCGAGGCCGCCAGGGTCTGCCAAGGCCTCCTGGGTCTGCCAGGGTCTACAGGGGTCCACCAGGGCCAACCAAGGTCTACCAGAGGCCCCCCAGAGTCCACGGGAGGCTCACCAGTCCACGGAGCCTGCAGCTGCCCCAAAGGTCTGCCATGCTCTACCGTTCCGCCTGGTGGGGATGGGGGCTCCAGCCATCTCCACTACCGGCACAAAATGTCAAAGGCAGGAGAACCCACAAAATTAATCATCTCTCCCACAAATCCCTTGCCAACGAAAGGGTGCTGGGGATCAGGGTTCCCGGAGACTAGGGTCCTCCCCCCTCCAAGCAGTGATCTGCATCTGCTCCTGGTCACCATTCCTGATTGGAATGTGGAAAGAGTTGGATGTTGTTATAGTACTTAAATGACATAAGTGTACTTGGCAGCTAAGAGGCTGACTTGTCATGGGGTGTGGGGAATTTAATATAATTGTTCTTTATTATATTTCTGAACCCTTGACTTTCTGGCCATCATGCTAGACTACTGTACGCTATTTGCATGCTGGTGGAGGAGGGATGGCAATATGGTATTCCCTGTTCTCAGTACAGAAATTTCTGTGACTGCCTATGATTTGAAAGGCTGGGGTGGGTGGAATGGAAGAATGGGTGAGAAGGAAAATGGAGGATAAATTTGTGTATATTTAATTGACAACATTTTCTCCCCTTTTGATGGTATCAGGCTTATACAGCTTAAAATGTTCCCTTGGTGCTGGCTGGTGGTACTGGCAGGGAACATGTTACTTGATAGAAAAAACTCAAAGAGTGACATGGAAGGAAGCTTTGGTGTTGTGTGGGCATTTTAAAGACACCAGACTACTTCAGCTGGATAATCGTAGGGAAAAGGTTGGAATATTCATTTTAAATACGTACAGAAATTTTACTCTATAGAATAAGTTAATCTGTGGAACTTGTTTGTTTGTTTGTTTGTTTATCAAATTTTTATCACCGCCCATCTCCCCCAAGCATTGCTCCTTTTGCTTCTTAGAAATATTAAATGATAAATCATCTTTACTTACAATAAAGTGCTTACAAGGTATTTGTTCTGTCTGTATTAAATAAAAATAAAAACAGTTACAAGAGTATATACCCATCTTCCCCCTCATTTTTGCTCTTGGGAGGAATAATTTGTGAACCAAAGCTTTTCAGGGAATGAGTGAATGGCTTCCTGAAAGTTGGATATTGCCTCTCATTCTAATTCATGCTCTGCAGAAGCATCCTGTATTTTATTTATTGTTAATTTAAAGAAAGAATTGAATCTAGACTTATCCTGTCCTGAGGAAGCAGTTCCATTCATACAGTATATTAAGATTACACCCCCCAAGTTTTACAATGCTAGTTTGATCAGCTAATTTGCTGCACTTCTTGTCTTTCAGGTATGGCTCCAAGAGATGATCACTCAACCAATGTGGGTAGGACTGCAGTGGAATGCAGAGGAAAACGAGTGGCTATGGGGAAATGGGACAGCAACAAATGCTAGTAAAAAATGGTAGGGTTTCCAGACTCCCGCAGTTTGTAGCATTTTAGTTATTGAAAAATGAATTGTCATGATGTGGTGTGAATGACATTTGTGACCTGAAGGAAAGAATTGGTTTCTTAGCTATGATATGAAACAATCCTATATCAGAGGTAAAGACTCCTTTGAATGGGTGCAGCTCCTGGTCACTATATGATCATTTGTGGTTTTCTTAATAATACAGAAGTGGTTTGTCATTCATGTTTTCAAGGATGTTTAATTCCTAAATCTAATCTACAGTTCTGGAACTTCCTGGTGCTCTCCCATCCAAGTACGTGAGAAACTCTGGGAAGCAAGCAGGAGAGGAGTTCAGTTTATTTGTTTATTCGTGTCAGAAGCATCACAATTAAAATAAGGCATACTGTAAAACATAGAGTTTAAAATATAAAAGTTAAAATATATAAAAGTTAAACAGATCTTGCCCAGAAACGTCATTCTGGGCTTTTAACCCAATTAATTGCGTTCTGTCACGCTGTCATGAGGTCCTCAAATGTGCATTGATTAGGGCATAAAGGACAAGTGTACATATGTATTGTTGTCTGCATGTCTCCACAGTCACAAAGGGCAGACGCCACCGGATAGCCCCATTTGTTCAGAGTATCTCTGGATCTTGTTATACCCATGTGCAGTCTGTTCAACGATTTCCATACTTCCCAATTTTCGCCAGACCCAGGTGCCAGCTCCTCTGCTGGTTCCATCCAGTGTTGGTTCTTTGTAGCTTTCCATAGGTCCGCTCTACTTTTAAATTCATCGAAATCTTCCATCAACCTAAGGAAACTTTTCCTGGATTTTAATCTCTGAGGAGCTGGTTGTAGGCCATAAAGAGGGTGTTGTTTGGATATTGATGATTTAAGCATGGAACATGGGAGGTGGGATACGGGAGCCTTAGCAGGGAATATGGTGTGAAAGCATATTTCTACAATGAGGGGCCATGGTAGGTACGTTGTAGCCATTCCAGGGGAAGGAGGATTCATTCTGACCTTTAATTTACCAAAAACATTAAAATCATACCCAGCTGTATATCTCCACCTCTGGCAAATTAAGTGATGCTGTTAATGTCCTGCCTTGGTGTTTGGAGATTGTGGGGATTTGGATGGGGAACAACAGGTTTCAGTAAAACCCTAGCAAGACTGATAGCTTTGGGTCTTGGGGCCTTCAGTTCCAGGGACTTAACCATCTTTGGTGCTGGATGGGGTTGCACTACGCCAAATAGACCATGTGTGCAGCCTGGGGATCCTTTTGGACTCACTACTCCTACTCAAAGAGCATGTACCAGTTGTGGCCAGGAGGGCCTTTGCACAACTTCATGTTGTATGCCAGTTGTGCCCATTCCTGGATCAGGAGGCTCTACTCTCAGTTACTCATATCCTAGTTGTCTCCCAAATGGATTACTGTAACATATTCTATACAGGGCTGCCGTTTAAGAGCATCCAGAAGCTTCAACTGGTGCAAAATGCATCACCTCCTTGATCAGTGCACATTACACCTCTGCTCTGCAAGCTACATTGGTTGCTTCTGGGTTCAATTCAAGTTGCTGGTAATGATCTGTAAAGCCCTGCATGGCACTGGGCCAGGTTATTTGAGGGACTGCCTCTCCCTGGTTACATCTACCTGTCCCATCTGTTAAAGAGTGCCATCTGATGGGACCCAGGAGGAGAGCCTTTTCTGCTGCAGAACCCACCCTTTGGAACATCATCCTGCTGGAAGTTAGATTGACCCCGACCCTGCTTACCTTTCGAAAGGCTCTGAAGACATAGCTTTGTCATCATGCCTGGGGATCTAAGTGTGGTTTGGAGCCTGCTAGATGGTTGTATTGATTGATGCATGACTTGTTTGCTTATTATGTTTTATGGTTCTAATCTAGTTTAATTTGGTTTTAAGGTGGTTATTGTTTTTTGATATCTGTATTTTGTTTATTGTATGGTTGTTTTAATTATATGAGCCACTCGTAGTCACAAATGTGTGATGGGCAGCTATAACAAACAAACAAACAAATAAATAAATATAAATAAAACTATTGCCATCAAATTTTAATGATATAGCCTTGGGGTGATCTGAACACAAATTATAGACTGTGGGTTAATGGAGCCAAAAGGCTACGACTTTCCAATGCTGACTGTGTTTGGGAAAGAGGAGGGTGATGCTTTCACCCAGAAGTTACATTTTCTTTTCAGCCTCTGAGGGCTAAAAGGGACATGACAATAGTGTGGGGTATTTTTCTTACTTAGTTTTGTGTGAGGAGATTTTTTTTGAAGAAAACATTAAAAAAAACCTCTTTAACCCTTATGGAGGTTTCTCACTTTTATTTGTAGCACTTAAAAAAATTAAAAATTGTTCCAAAACTATTCTGCCAGATTTATAGGTATTTTCCCCACTATTTGACATCCCTGGATTGGGCAGAGATGGCAAGGATTTCTGTGAGGCTGCAGCCAGCATGCCAGTACTAATAATATAGGGTATTCGGAAAAGTAAAAAAGGCCATGTTTCAGAAGCACCTGTATTGAAATCATTTTACACAAATAGTTTCAATATTTTGTAAAATTGTTCTGCAGTGAAATGAGGTCTATAGGTTTTAGATCTGGTGTTCTCTAGGCCAAAATGTAGAACGGAAAAGGAGGGCATGTACCTATATAAGAGATAAGGAGAAAAGAGAGGTAGAGTCTTAATAGCGAGACAAAAATATTTAGTGGCTCAAACTGTTGAATAAGTATTTTTCTTCACAGGAAGTTAGATTTCTGCATCTTGCTGTTTGATAAATAATTATTCTAGAGGGATGTCTTCACAAATTGTCAAGCTGGAGTGAAATAAGGATGAAATTAATGAAACCTGTGTGTATGGAATTCTTTGTTGGGCACAAGATAGTAGTATGAGATTATTGTCTAGTATCTTACCCTATTTTTGAAGGAGTATTCCTTAAAACAAAGTAGTAAATTGAGATGTAATGGGTTATATTTTCCAGTGTAAGATGTAGTTTATTTGTGTTCAGGTTACGAATAGAAGGAGACACACTTGATAGCTGTGGTACAATTATCCAGAGATCATTAGCACTGCAGTCTGCAAAGTGCAGTACAAAGCTCCTTTTTATATGTAAAAGACAAGAAGGCAAGTATCAGCTTTTTATTCTTATCTATCCTTTTTTCCTCCCTTTTCCAGCCAGTTTGCTTATCTGAAAGAAAAGGTTGGAAAGTGAAATAAAACTGTTGCATATCATCTTGTATAACATTTATATATGTCACTATTTATAGCATGCACATGTGATACAGCTGATTATGCCTACCCATTGTTTATATATTCAAAGAAATATGGGCTTTACATGTAATTAAATCATCAGGTTTGAATTATAAGAAAACAAAATTACTGAATTCGCAGTGGTGGGAGGGAATAAACACATGAAAACTATCTGTATCTAAATATTACCCGAAGAAAGGAACCTTTCCTTTATCCTACATGCTGGTGGCAAAATGGTTAGGATTGTTTTTCTGTTTATTTTTAAATTATAAATGCTAGTTCACCTATTTATCATTACTTAATCCTTCACTTGCTCAGCTGTAATTCAGAAAGCCGTTTCAATTTTTTTCAGAAACCACTGCTATGCAATGTATTTAACTCATCTATAAGTTGTATTTATTTTGATGGAGCAGAGTTATGTCAATAGTCATTATTGGCTTCCATTATTTTCTTTGGACCTTTAGAGAGCTTCCTTTATTATCTAGGGGCATTCTTGTCCTTCACTTTACAGGGATCTTTTGTAGATTATCTATCTGTATCTGCATACTTAATACATAAAATGCCTCCATAAAACAGAAATTACACTGATTTCAGTCTTTGTTAAATAATTTCCAGATTCTGGTTTTTCAAGTATATATGTTCTTAATATAGACTTTCTGTTTTTAATGTAACAAAAGCTACATATTGTAAGAATAGTTATCAACAGGTGTTGGAAGGTTGGGGGCGTTATTTTAACTAAATACATAAAAAACTAAGAACCCTAAATATTGCCCATATAGGCAACAAAATCAGTTTTATAGTGATTTTTGATGTAAATCAGCTGACACTTCTATTATCTTATGGCTCTGAATAATTGATAACACTGATGGAGGTTATCATCTGGGGGTCTTCCTGAACTCACAGCTCCTGCTTAGTGAGCTAGTGGCAGCTGTGGCCAGGGAAGGCCTTTGCACAGCTTCATCTGGTGTGCCAGTTGACCCTTTTCTAGATTAGGAGGCCCTTCATGGCTTGACTACTGCAACATGTTCTACTTGAAGCTCTCCCTTGAAGACCATCTGAAAACTTCAACTGGTTCAGAATGCAGGCCTCAGTATGCCCACGTAACACCTCAGCTTTGCAAGCTGCACTTTTTGCCAGTTTGCTTCCTGGTGTGATTCAAGGTGCTGCTTATTACCTATAAAACCCTATATGACATAGGGCCTGGTTACTTGAGGGACTGCCTGTCTCCCATGTATCTGCCTGGCTGGGTTGATCTGGCAGGGTTGGCGCACTCCGGGTTCTTTCATTAAACAATGTCATCTATTGCGACCCCGGAAGCACGCCTTCTTTGTAGCAGCACCTGCCTTTTGGAATGAGATTTCCACTGAGATCCAGATGGTTCCCACCCAGCTGGTGTTTTGAAGGGCCTTGAAGACCTGGTCTTCACCCAGGCCTTTGGTAAGGGTGAGTGAAGTCTCTTTTTGTTTTGTTTTTCTTTCATTCCTATCTGGTTTTTGTCATCTTGCCATCTTTTATTCTTTTATTTTTGTCTATTGTTGTATATTTTTTTCTTGTTTTTAATATTTTTACTTGTGAACTGCCCAGAGTTATTGGGACTCAGGTGTCATACAAATTTAATTAATTTAATAATAATAACGGGCCATAATTCTTTTCTGTATTCAGATGTGAACATATTTGAGAAATACAAAGGCCACATAATAACACAAAAGCAAAACGTATTGCCTAAGAGATTCTACAACTTGCAATCCGCTCAGGAAGAATGCATTTTTGAGAGAACTGCTTGTACTGGCATAGTCTTCTCACAGGGAAAGTACCATTTGGTTAGTGGAAAAGAGATATTCAGAAGTCTTAATGCAAACAGTATATTATACTTGAAGTCTGGTGAGTTATTTAAAGCAACTGATCTACTGTATGCACATTATTATAGTCTGAGTGGTTGAATAGTTTCTAAAATTAAACTGTGGGATACGTTGGGCTCAAAGATAGTGGTTGGCACAAATTTACCCATTGTCTTTCTGTGGTGGAGAGTGTGTTTAAATGTATGTATATATGTATGTATGTATTTCAATTTCTATCACTGCCCATCTCCCCCTGAAAAGGGGGACTCTGGGCTGTTTACAAGAAAATTAACCATTTAAAAACATGAACGTATAAAATTACAAAGTAAGCAACTGAGATACTAAAATAATAAATATAAATATAAAATCCAAGTGGGGGAGATTACGTATGGCAGGGAGGACTCTACGACACCCCCCCCCCCAAGAAGACCTATTGTCCTTCCCATCCCAGGCGAGGCGGCAGAACCAGGTCTTCAGATCTTTCCAGAAGGCCGGGAGCAAAAGGGCCCACCTCACCTCTGGGGGCAGAATGTTCCAAACGGCGGGCACCACTGCAGAGAAGGCTCGCCTCCTGGACCCTGCCAGGTGGAATTCCCTTGTCAACGGGATCCGTAGCATGCCCTTTCTGCATGACCGGGTGGGACAGGTCGATGTTACGGGGATGAGATGGTCCCTTGGGTAGCCTGGCCCCATGCCATGTAGGGCTTTAAAGGTCATCATCGACACCTTGAATTGGACCCGGAAGCAGACTGGTACCCAGTGCAGCTCGCGCAGCACTGGTGTCATGTGTGCCGATCTTGGGGCACTCATAACTGCCTGTGTGGCTGCATTCTGGACCAGCTGAAGCTTCTGGATATTCTTTAAGGGTAGCCCCATGTAGAGCGCGTTGCAGTAGTCTATGTGGGAAATTACCAGGGCATGAATGACTATCTGGAGGGCATCTCATTCCAGGAAAGGAACTGGTGCACAACACAATGTTACGCAAAGGCCCTCCTGGCCACAACTGCCACCTGCTCTTCGAGCAGGAGACATGAGTCCAGAAGGACCCCCAAGTTATGCACCGGGTCTGAATGGGGTAGTGCAACCCCATCCAGCACTAAAGATGACAAGTTCCTGGATACCGAGGAGCCATCAACCCACAGTTACTCTGTCTTACCAGGGTTCAGCTGAAGCCTGTTGTTCCCCATCCAGGCCTCCACAGCCCCCAGGCACTGAGAAAGGGCAGCCACTGCATCACTTACTTCACCTGGGATGGAGATATATAACTGAGTATCATCAGCATATTGATGATACCTCATCCCATGGTGACGGATGATCTCGCCCAGCAGTTTCATGTAGATGTTAAATAGGAGAAGGGAGAGAACCGAACCCTGTGGGACCCCACACAGAAGAGGTCGAGGGTCGGATCTTTCCTCTCCTATTACCACCAACTGGGACTGGCCTGGAGGAAGGAGGTGAACCAGTGCAAAACCACGCCACCCACCCCCAGCTCCCTGAGCCGTCCCAGAAGGATACCATGTTCGATGGTATTGGAAGCCACTGAGAGGTCAAGAAGAGCCAGGATGGATGCACTCCCTCCATCCCGCTCCCACCAGAGATCATCCATAAGTGTGACCAACGCGGTCTCTGTCCCACATCCCAGCCTAAAACCTGACTGGAAGGGATCTAGATAATAAAGATAACGGTTGGCACAAATTTACCCATTGTCTTTCTGTGGCAGAGAGTGTGTTTAAATGTATTCCTAGTCCTAGTCCAGCACTTTAACCACTATGCTACAGTAGCTACAGTTGATGGATTGTAGCTTCCGTAAGAAGACATAAATATTCTGTTTGTAACTTGTTGGTTGTATGTTTGTTTATTTATTTGTCATATTTTTATCACGGCCCATCTCCCCCACATGGGGGACCCCGGGCAGTTCACAGTATAAACAATTTAAAATTCAATAAAATTATAAATACCAATAATCAATAAATGTAAAATACAATAAAACCCAAGTAAGGGCAGATCTAATTCAGCCCATAAGGGGTAAGACTGGTTCTGGCAGGACTAGGGAACTAACCAGCCCCAAGAATGGCTCTTCCTCTCCCCACTCCAAGTATCGTTACAAAACCAGGTCTTCAGCTGTTTTCTGAAGTCCAGGAGGGAGGGGGATAACCTCACTTCTGGGGGAAGGATGTTCCAAAGGGTGGGAGCTGCTGCAGAGAAGGCCCACCTCCTGGACCCCGCCAGATGGAATTCTCTTGCAGACAGGGTCCGTAGCATGCCCTCTCTGCATGACTGGGTGGGAGAGGTAGATGTAACGGGGATGAGACAGTCCCTCAGGTAACCTGGCCCCATGCCATGTAGGGCTTTAAAGGTGATAACCAACACCTTGAATTGGACCCGGAAGCAAACTGGCATTCAATGCATCTTGCGGAGCAGAGGAGTTAGATGTGCTGATCTTGACGCACCCAAAATCGCCTGCACAGCTGCATTTTGGACGAGCTGTAGCTTCCGGATACTCTTCAAGGGTAGCCCCATGTAGAGCGCATTACAGTAGTCTATACTGGATATGACCAGGGCATGAATGACCATTCGAAAGGCCTGAGAATGAAATTTATATAATTGTCTGAGAATGAAATTTATATAATTAATATTTCAATTGCAGCAATATTAATAAGGGATCCAATGATTATATTGTTTGTATATTTTGATAAACAAGTAGAAGTTGTTTGATTAAAAATCCTTATTATTATTAGATTTATTATTAAAAAATTTTTTATCCCACCTTTTTATTTTTATTATTCAACTCAAGGCAGCAAATATACTCAATATTCCTGCCTCCTATTTTCCCCACAATAACAACCCTGTGAGGTGAGTTGGGGTGAGTGAGAATGACTGGTCCAAAATCACCCAGCCAGCTTTCATGCCTAAGGCAGGCCCTAGCGCTCACGCTCTCCTGGTTTCTAGGCCAGCACTTTAACCACTAAACATCAAACTGTCTCTCTTCAGTATTTCTCAGACAGTTTTGGACCTTCCCATTGTTGGAAGATCCTATATTAGGTTCTGTAGTTCCTTTTGATATCCCACAAGAGCCTGTAAAATATATGTGAAACATTTAGGAAAAGCACTATATAAATGCCAAGGCTATAGTTCTTTCCATGGTAAACTATGAGGGAGCAGAGAGGAATGCAGTGCAGCTCCTATATAAGTAGGCACACTTACAAGTTAGTACAGTTGGCCCCCATTATGCACAGTTCCATTACCCATGATTTTAGGTGTTCATTGGTGGAAAATGCAGATCACACCTTAGATGAAGTCAAGAGAACAAAATAGTTTTCAGTGGTTTTCATATGCTCAGTTAACAGAAAGGTTTAATATGGATAAAAAGATAATTAGAATTGAAAAACACAAAACGGAATTTGAAATTGAACTATGTACAAATGAGGAACATGTAATAGCAAAAATGTATAAACTCCTATTAAGATTTGAAACAGAAGAACAGGTTAAAGATTGCGTGACAGAATGGACTATTAAATTTACACGATGCGCTGCGGGTTAAACTGCTGAGCTGCTGAGCTTGCCGATCGGAAGGTTGGCGGTTCAAATCCGCGTGATGGGGTGACCTCCCGTTGCTAGTCCCAGCTCCTGCCAACCTAACAGTTCGAAAACATGCAAATGTGAGTAGATTAATAGGTACCGCTTTGGTGGGCAGGTAACAGCGTTCCGTTTAGTCATGCCGGCCACATGACCATGGAAGTGTCTATGGACAAACGCCAGCTCTTTGGCTTTGAAACGGAGATGAGCACCACCTCCTAGAGTTGGACACGACTGGACTTAATGTCAAGGGAAACCTTTACCTTTACCTTTTACATTATGTCTAACTTAAGAGAAAGCTTTTATAAAATGATGTATCATTGGTAAATGACTCCAGAGAAATTATCCCAAACAGAGAAAGGTATTTTAAAGCAGTGTTGGAAATGTGAAAAACATGAGGGGACATTTTATCCGAGATGCCCAGGGAACGTTCTTACTCTGCTATCTGGGATTGGTTTGATCCTGTTGAGCCCATGGAAGTGGACAGGATCCTCCAGACTGTAAACACCACCACTTGCCAATTAGATCCATGCCTCTCCTGGCTAGTGAAGGCAGCTTGGCAGGGGACATGTGGTTGGGTCCAGGCAATGGTAAATGCATCCTTGAGAGAGGGGGCATTTCCAGCAGCCTTCAAAGAGGCACTGGTGTGCCCCCTCCTCAAGAAACCATCTCTGGATCCCAGCGTACTGGACAACTTTCGCCCAGTCTCTCACCTCCCCTTTTTGGGGAAAGTGGTTGAGAAAGTGGTGGCGTTGCAACTCCAGGTTTCAGGCCCGGTTATGGGATGGAAACGGCATTGGTCACACTTATGGATGATCTCTGGCGGGAGCGGGATGGAGGGAGTGCATCCATCCTGGCTCTCCTAGACCTCTCAGCGGCTTACAATACCATCGACCACGGTATACTTTTGGGTCAGCTCAGGGAGATGGGGGTGGGCAGAGTAGTCTTGTGCTGGTTCACCTCCTTCCTCCAGGGCTGGTCCCAATCAGTGTTGATAGGGGAGGAGAGATCGGCACCACGGCCCCTTCTTTCTGGGGTGCCATAGGGATCAGTACTCTCCCCTCTCCTTTTTAACATCTACATGAAACTGCTTGGCGAGATCATCCATCACCATGGGATGAGGTATCATCAGTATGCTGATGATACTCAATTGTATATCTCCATCCCGGGTGAAGTAAGTGATGCCGTGACCACCCTTTCCAAGTGTCTGGGGGCTGTGGGGGCCTGGATGGGGAACAACAGGCTTCGACTGAACCCTAGTAAGACGGAGTGGCTGTGGATTAATGGCACCTTGCATACCAGGAACTTGTCATCTTTAGTGCTGGATGGGGTTGCACTGCCCCAGACAGACCCGGTGCGTAACTTGGGGGTCCTCTTGGACCCGCAACTCCTGCTCAAAGAGCAGGTGGCAGTCGTGGCCAGGAGGGCCTTTGTTCAACTTTGTGTTGTGTGCCAGTTACACCCTTTCCTGGACCAAGAGGCCCTCCGAATGGTCACTCATGCCCTGGTCATCTCCCATATAGACTACTGTAATGCGCTCTACATGGGGCTACCCTTGAAGAATATTCGGAAGCTACAGCTGGTCCAGAATGCGGCTGCATGGACAATCTTGGGTGTCCCAAGATTTGCACACGTAACACCTTTGTTGCGTGAGCTTCACGGGGTCCCAGTTTGCTTCCGGGTCCAATTCAAGGTGTTGGTCATCACTTTTAAAGCCCTACATGGCATGGGACCAGGATATCTGAGGGATTGTCTCATCCCTATTACATCGACCTGCCCCATCCAGTCATGCAGGCAGGGCATGTTACAGACCCCATCTATAAAAGAATTCTATGTAGCGGGGTCTCGGAAGCGTGCCTTCTCTGCTGTAGCTCCCGCCCTTTGGAACATCCTTCCCCCAGAGGTGAGACAAGCCCCCTCACTCCTGGACTTTTGCAAAAGATTAAAGACCTGGTTTTGTCTGCAGGCTTGGAATGGGAGGGGGAATAATTACACCTAGGGATGGCTAGCACTGTAAAGTGATTCTGAGGGGCCTATTACACTCAAGGACTGATTAAGATCTTTTCACCATGTAGATTTTATTATATTTGTATTTTTACTGTATTTTGTATTGTAATGGTTTTGAATTTTAATCCTGTTTTATTGTAAGCCACCCAGAATCCCCCCATCGGGGAGAGATGGGCGGTGAATAAATTTATAAAATAAAATAATAAATAAATAAATCATGCATGGTGGACTTGTGAGAAAGCTAAGAAATTTTGGATACAAATTCATATGATGATGCAAAGGATTTTATATTGTGAAGAAACTAGAACTTTTTTTATTGGGACTTATGGATAATGAATTAGGAAAGACTCATGGCAGATGGATTTTTTATATGGTGACTGTAGCAAAATTATTGTATGATCAACAATGGAAGAACAATGAAATTCCCACAGTGAAGTAATGGATTGTGAAAATGTCAGAATTGGCTGGGATGGCCAAGCTGACCTGTTTGGTCAGAGAAAAACAACAAAAACTTTTCTGAAAGACTGGAAGCCTTATATGGACTTTTTGCTGAAAGAAGAAAAAAATGATATGACAATTTATTGGTTCGAGAATTAAAAAAGATGTGGATTAAGTGAGGTGCTGAAGGGATTTGCATAACATCTAAGAGGAAGGAGGGATTATAAGACTGTAATTATCTGTTGAAGAAAAAGTAAAAAATCATTATATTTCATAACTTTAGTTTCTTTTCTTTCTTTAGATTTGTCTTGTACTTTATGTGAAATTCTCAATAAATATAAATTAATAAATAAAAGAAAATACAGACCACACCTTTTTAACCACAGGAAAACATTTTACGTATTTATGTTTTGATGCATGATTATGTTTGAGAAGTTTTTCAGAGTGTTTTTGTTTATTGTAAGGCTGTGCGAATTGGTGGATGAGCTTTTGCACATTCAAAAAATCATTTTTTTCAAGGTCTCATTCACAATTTCATTATACATGTTTGTTAGGCTGGTACAAAACCCTTGTGAATAATAAGGGCCACTTGTTCTCTTAATCATGACTGTTTCTGTTTCCAACATATTTTGAAAAGTATTTACATACCTCAAACAGTTCTTAGAAGAAGCATGGAAAAATACATATTAATCTTGTAGTTTTTTTCTGAAGTTGTTTAATTTTACATTTTCCTTCTAGTTTGTCGTGCTGGATTTTACGGCACAAACTGTCAGTTCAAATGCCAAAAGTGTAAAAATGACCTTCCCTGCAATCCTATCACTGGCAGATGTATAGCTCCTACCCTAACCAAGTGTAGCTTAGACTCTCCAGATCCAAAGTGTGCTGAACAAGGTAAAATATACTACTGCTTCTTAACACTTTGATAGCTTTTTGCTCTCCCATTTTTCTTGTCTTTTTTAAAATACTCAATTTGTTTTTATTTTTCTCAATTTGTATATAGAAGTCACCCTTATTCTCTTAAATTGACTACTTATTACTGTCTCTCCAACTCCTCTATCTCCCTTTTAAAATATGTAATTTATCTCAGTCTTAGATATCAGAGTTATTAAATGACAACAGAAATTGCAGTAAGCATGCCACTGTCTACCTGTAATATCAGATAATGGAATCAACTGACCTAAAGGATTGTAAGGATCACAGAGAAACATTTGCAACTGCTGTAGGGGTGTTATAATTATTACATTTAGGGTGATACATTCAGGTTAGAAATCCATTGTTTTATTAATCAAATTTATTAATCAAACTTGTAAGACCGCCCATCTATTCTTCCCCTACCGTACACACTCATATCCCATGCCTGATATATCTCCTTTTCTGTGCTGTAGTTTTAAAAATATCCTACTATTCAGATCAATTGTCATGCAGAATCTACTAGAAAACAATTAAAACTTCTTTAGCTTATCAGTAAAAAATTGCCTTCTAAATAACTAAATCAAAACTTTTATTAATGTTAATGTTCAGTTATATTATCACATATGAGGTTAATATATTAAGGGTATTTGTGACTTAGAGGGGGCACACATTTATGCAAGCAAGAAGAGAAAATCAGACAATGTTATTAATGTCAGTTTTCAGTTTATTGGGGTATGAGTGTACAGTGCCAAGGATAATATTCCTACTTGAATAATGGGAAAAAATGGAAGATACAAGAGATCGAAAGTACAGTATGTCGCTGCTTAATTTCCAGGGACGATAAATTTGAATTTTCCTTTACTAGAAAATTTACCAAAGATCCTTTTACAGTAGAGGAAGTATTGTCCAATATCTCAGTTTACTTAACAACAGAATCATACCTTCAACAGCTATTTAAAAAAAAAATTCTGAGAGAATTCATCTTAGTGAACGAGCCTTAGTTTTATGGTTGGTTTGATGCAATGGGTTCTGTCCCTAGGATAGGTGCTGTTGGGCTTGACTTTTGTTTGCTTAGTAGTGAAACAGGAGTTGAACTCTTTTTTTTAAAAATTTGAGTATGTCCAAGTCTGTGTATCCTTTATTTATGTATTTATTTATGCAATTTATAGACTGCCTAACTCCCAACAACTCTAGGCGGCCTAACATTGAAAAGCAAGAAAAATACAAAAAACGAAGAATTCATAAGCAGCCCAAAGACAAACATATAAGCCAACACCCCCCGCCCCATCCAACAGGACCTCAGCCCTTCCCCAAAGCCTAGGAGAATAGCTGGGTCTTTAATAGTTGCCTGAAGATCATTACGGTGGGAGCCATCCTGATCTCTGGGTGAATCTCATTCCAGAGGGCAGGCATCACCACAGAAAAGCATGCTTCTTGGGTCCCACTAGATGACACTGCTTAATTAATCCACCCAAAGTATGCCCATTCTGCCCAAACACATCAGAGAGACAGAAACAACTAGAGTCAGGCAATCCTTCAAATAACTAGGCCTTATGCCTTGAAATGATTTATAGGTAGTAACCAGCACCTTGCAGACAAGCAGTGCAGCTCACAGAACAGTGGAGTCACATAGGCATAATGAGGCATGCCCGTCATTGCCCACACTGCTGCATTCTGGATCAATTATAGCTTCCAAGTGGGCTTTAAGCATAACCCCATGTAGGGTACATTACAATAATCCATTTGTGGGGTGACTAAAGTATAAGAGAGCCAGTTTGGTCTAGTGGTTGAGGCAACAGGCTAGAAACCAGGAGACTGAGAGTTCTAGTCTTGCCTTAGGCATGAAAAGCTGGCTGGATGACCTTGGGCCAGTCACTCTCTCTCAGCCCAACTCACCTCATAGGGTTGTTGTTGTGGGGAAAATAGGAGGAGGAAGGAGTGTTAGGTATGCTCACTGCCTTGAGTTATTTATAAAAATAATAAAGGCAGGATAGTAAAAAAATAAAATAAAAATAAGTGAGCATCTGAAAGGTCTCCTGGTCCAGGAAAGGATGCAACCTGAGCATTAGGGATAAACCTGTGGAAAGGCCCTCTTAGCCACAGTGGCCACCTGTTCTTTCAACAGGGGATGTTAGTTCAAGACAACCCCAAAATTGTGTACCAATCTTGAAATATATTCTTGTTTGACCTATGTTTCCTCATGGACACATTCATATGGCCATGCGAGGGATTGCTTCATTACAGCTACTTTTTTTTTAAAGTTTTTACAGGCTTATGCCCCAAAAAACCTCAGTGGTACTATTTTTCCAAATCATGTTATTATGTGGAAAACATCAAAAAAGATACATGGGACAATGCAAGGATTGCTTGCCAAGGATTTAAGAAAGCAGACTTAGTTAAAATTACAAGCAGCCGTGAAAAGGTATCATTATTGTTTTTACTGTTTTCATATTGTGAGTTAAATTTGATTTTGTGAGGTTTTTTTGGGGGGGGAATAATAAATTAACAGTATATCAAGACTAACTATATGTCCTAGCACTGTGCATGCTACAAAAATATTTGGGAAGAAATGCATTGGGTCTAGCATAAAAACAGCTTTTCTCTGCTACTAATCTTTCTTTCCTATTTCTTCTTCTTATTATTATTATTATCATAATTATTGTATTGTATTGTATTGTATTGTATTGTATTGTATTGTATTGTCTATACTTTTGGGTTTTTTTTACCCAGAGTCAGTTCAGAGTTGGGGGGTGCCTAAATTGAATAAATTAAATTAAATTAAATTAATCAGATGCCAGGTCTTTTTTCATGCTTCTACGTAACCTTGAAAAAGGTTGTGGCTGGTTTGATGAAGCAGCTGCATCTTTTTTCAGGCTCCTTTTTATTGTACGACTAGCAGAGATGTGCTGCTCTGACACAGGGTCTGAATCATTTCTTTCAAATACGACTTCCACTTTATTTAGTTCCTGATATTTTGCCTGCTTCAGAAATCAATAATCACCAATATATCAGGTACTAGGGGGAAAAAAAGAAATAAATAATCTGCATATAAAAATCAACCAACATATTTAGTTTCTATGTTCCATTCCAGAATCTTGTTCCTTTTTTTTGCCCCCCCCACCCCCAGTGTTAAAATCGCATGTTAAAAAAGCTTTTCCTTGCCATGAATATAATCAATAGGTACAATATTATTATGATTACAGTGTGGTAGTTTGGTCTAGCAGTTAAGGTTCTGGGCTAGAAACCAGGAGACTGAGAGTTCTAGTCCCACCTTAGGCATAAAAGCCAGCTAGATGACCTTGGGCCAGTTACTCTCTCTCAGCCCAGCTCGCCTCACAGGGTTGTTGTGGGGAAAATAGGAGGAGGAAGAAGTATTAGGTATGTTTGCCGCCTTGAGTTATTTATAAAAATAATAGAGGCGGGATAAAAATTAAATAAATAAATAAATGACCATCAAGCGTCAATTGATAGCACTAACCCTAACTCTAACCCATTTGTTAGATGTAGGGTTAGTGCTATCAATCAATGCTTGACAGTATTATAGCACATTGGTTGAAATTACTGTTCTTTCCCACAGGTTTGAGTTCTTTCCTTACTGAGGACAATTATAAATCAGTATGGCCCAGGATTATTTCACAAAAACTGCAACATCTTGGCTTCTCCAGGGAGATGTTCCTAATAATGGGCTATGACTGTACACTTAGTGCATTTAAACAACGTATCAAAGCCCAACAGGAACCGTCTGCTCTATTTAAGAACGTTTTCCTGAGCAGGCAACCCATTTTTAGAAACCAGCGAGGTATTTACATTATATAACTGTCTCCGAATTCCGAAGTGCATTAACTCTGGCACGTTGCAGTGCTCTTCCCACAACAGTTTTGGAGGGCCAATACAAAAATGTTCCATGTGAGCTGAGATTGTGTCCCTGTGGACAAGGCTATTGAAACTTACTTTGTTTGTAATTTTGGTCTGTGACCATAGTAAAATATTGATTGATAACTCATTTGGTGTAGAAAAAGTGCAAGTCAGCTGAAATAAACAAATGTAATTGATTGGTGCACAAAACCTACTGGTGGGCAAAAAAGGAACAAGAGCCCCATTCTGTCTCTTATTTCAGTTTATTTACATGTTAAATTTATATCCTGCCTTTCCTCCAGGAGCTCAGAATATTTAATTTTTCCAATGTAACAAAATCTCACATACTGTTTCACCAGTCTTTTATGATTATTATTAGTAATCTACTAATTTCATCACAGCTTTCCAACTAAAATGATTATATAAATAATTATTGGGGTTGATAAACATCACAGCTAATGGGGAAAAACCAAGCAACTGGAATGTCATGACACAATTTTTTTCCTATTTCTTCTTCATTAATTTATAATATATTTTTCACCAAAGATGATTTCCAATAACTGTGTGAATCTACATGTTGTCTTTTAGCATTTCTAGTAAATAAATGAATTCAGTGTATTTTTCATAGCAACTTTGTCAGATTTTCCCTAATTGATTTGATGTGCTACCCCAGGAATGGGTACAGCTGGCAAAACAGACAAAGTTGATGAAAAGGACTCTCTAATCCTAGTTGTTAGTTGTATATTGTGTAATTCTGACATGACTGACAGTAAGTTTCAAAGGACGCCCTGCTTGTAAGTATCACTGCAGCTAACATTGCTGGTAGTAATATAATAGTGCCAGTATTGTTAAATTCATTTTAAATGGGTGTATGTATAGGCAAGGCCTTGGGCATGTCATATGTGGATTATATCATTGGAGAATAGATATTGCAGATTGGTTGATTTATCATTTATCAATCAATCAATCAATCAAATTTCTTGAATTGGAGCTTCTTTTTTAGAATAACAGAATTTTATGTTGGACATAAATTTTCATTCTTGCTCCAATATAGACTTTAGTAATTTCCCTCTAGTTACATATTAATTTTAAAAGGACAGATGGGATAAATTTGTTTGGGCGGAGGTCAGTTGTTATTTAAAGCAAACTTTCTATTCTAGACTCATGTTAATGAATAGTTCACATGAGTGTTTCATTTTCAGATGTGGGTACAGTATAAAGGAGATGACAGCTGGATTGGTTTGACCTTCTACAAGCGATCATGTCAGTATCTTTGGACAGATAACTCATCTTCAGTTTTTCAAAATGCATGGTGAGTGTTTCTGAAATAAACCAGTCTGGTTGTTATCTGTCAGGGTTCAGAGCTTAAGCAGAATGTAACTGTCTAACAAAAAGAAACTTACTGATCTGTCAACTTTTCTACTCATCCCTTGTGCAGCTACATAAAATTTAATCATTGTGAATTGCCCTTTTTGTAGTAGTAAAATGCTTGAAATAAAGTGGTAGAATAAGTAAAACATGTACTTATTTTCAGAAATTTGGTAGAGGATCTTTTGCTGTCAATAAGTCTATTGCTTCGTCAAGTTTCAAAAGCCAGAATGGCCTTGCTCAGTTAATCATAATGCATTTTAATAAGAAAAAATATAATATAGTAAAACAAGCATTTTCCCTGCCTGGGATGTCCTTTACTTTTTTTTCCCTGCAGAATGAGAAATCAAATCAGAACATTTCTAACTAGTTTTCCATTCTGGCCAAACTGAGAAACTAGTTATCAACTGTGTAACTACCAAGAATATTAAACCAACTTCAAACTGTAGTTTAAATATCTTGGTTTGTTACAGAGTTAGTAACTGCCCTAGTAAGATTAAATTAATCTGATTACTCTTCTTATAAAAGAAGATTGAACTATAGTACAATAAGCGAAGGCATGTTCATATGTGTCATGAATAAGGATGGCGAGCAGGGGGCTCCCATCCAGACTGTTAAGCGCATGCGTAGCACTGAGGAATTGGTCAGCCATTCAAAGAGACACAGATCGGGACCGCCTTAACCTTTGGGGTTTATATGGCTGGGTTTTTCCCACGCTTCTTCAGTTTGTTAGGATTCCTGTTATGTACAAGCAATAAAACATTAGAGACCAGTTCCTTGTCTCAGCGTGGTTCCTGGCAATTAGGACAATATGCTAGGTATATGTGATAAATGGAAGTGGGCCAAGTGACCTTCAGAAACAGAAATGACAGGTTCGAATAGCTGTTTTTTGGTGGAGCTTCAGAACTTTTGAGTGTTCTATGAGGGATGTTACTGTTCATTGAGCCAGGTTGATCTCTCACTAATCTTAGATTTGTGTTTGAAGATCATCACCGAACTTATTTTATATTATTAACTGTGATAGGACTTAAGAGTAGAGTTACGTTTTAAGATAGCTTTTCTTCCTGACAGGGTGATTAGGCGAAATAGAAAATACATACCTTCTGATTATGATTGTGGAGTTGCTTTCAAAAATTATCTTTCTGTGGTAGATTGTTCCCATCAAAGAAAATGGGTCTGCAAAAGAGAAGAAGGTAAATGAAATAATTCATCATAGTTTATCTTTCAAAAAGCAGATGGACGACTTCATGCTGACTGTAAATTATTGTTCTTCATGGAAATTAAAGTGGTATATAATTCTGTTATGTCTTGTGGTATGTATAGCTTATAGTGGTTACTTTCACTGATTAAACAATTTTTGGTAGGGATTCAAAGCATAGGTTACCTGTTTGGGGAAAAAACTACCATTGGACAATACACAGTTGTGAACAAATAAATAGCTGAATTACATGCATGCTTACTCTGAATTGAATACTAATGTGTTTCAGTTACTCATTAGTAAATAGGTATAGAATAATTTACTTATTGATTTACTTATTGATTTACTTTACGTATTGATTTACTTATTTCTGTTAAGCCATTTTCCAAGAAAATATATGAATCAGAGCTTTCAACTACATATAATAAAATGGAAAAATAAAAACCATTTAAAAGCTGCAATTAAAATACATCCTTGTGACCAAATTAGGAAAAACCTTGTGGAATAAAACTTTCTTTACTGTCTGTACAAATAGGCATAAATTGTCCCATATATTCCTGTGTACAGGGCTTGCATCTTCCACTTGCTTTAAGAAGATGAATATAAATAATGCTTGAAATGCTGTCTCCACTGGGCAGCAGTGTGCTGCCAGTTTCATTCCTATCTTTCTCCAAGACATTGCTCACCAGTATTTCCTCATCTATTTCTTTCTCTGGAATAGTTTCCTTTTTATTCTTAAGTTTTTAGTTTTCTTTGATAATTAAAAAAAACTGTTTTTAACGTTTTATTGCCATGAGCTATGGTGCTAAGAATGAGTGGAATGACTTTCCAGAGTAGTCTTGAAGCTCAGATGAAATAAAAAGGTTCAGAAGCAAGTGGCGGTCATGGGACCAGCTCCTCCTCTGCAAGGTCAATTTTCTGATTTGAATTGTGATTTCAGAGGAGTTGCTGTTCCTTACCTTGCCTAATGATGAGTCCTTATGGATCAAAACAGTTTTGTGGAAGTCAGTTATGAGATTAAGTCAAGAAGAAAATGAAGTAAGGCATCCTGGAGGTTTCCCTTCTGTCACCACTGATAGTGGGAATTTTGCCTACCTTGAATTTTGCTACTGAATTAAAAGAATTAATTATATTTGGAAATAGGGCTCAGAATTCTCACAGAATCAAAGAATTAGTGAGGGTGTTCATGTTCTCATATCTCCTCATCTTCTGATGTAAACTACATCCTTTCCATTATCTTAGAAAAAAGTACAACTTCTGGTCTTTCCCTTCCTCCTGTCATCAGTCATTGTTTTCTGCTGGTCCTTCTATCTTTTTTCTTGCAATTATCATTTTGGATACACTGTATTAAAATCACTCAAAGATTTGCTCAGGAGAGTCAGACTGGATTGCCTGGCCACATAAAGTAAACTTCACATGTCCTTCCATTCATCTATACTTGGCATATAAACAGTGCTAAATAGTGCTTTTTGTTTGTTTATATATGCACGTAGAGAGTGTGTGTAAATGTTTTCAGGTTAGGCATGAGTATCTCCAAACAGCCTGCCATGGTGTTAGTAGCTTAGTTGGCTTTTACAACCAGGCAATGTTAGAAAATTACATTCAGTAGCTTCCAGAACTCTTGATGTTGATGAAGAGCTGGGCTTTTCCATCTTCTTTATAGACCCATTTTAGGACTAAATAGTCAAGGCTGAGCCACTGCCACACTTTTGACTGATTTATGGTGTTTGCATGACACAGCTGATTGGGTAGGACTCATAAGACTGGCTTTAGACTATCACACAATACAGTAACCCTGCCTTTTACTCATTTAAGAATGTTATATGGACACAGCCATTGTAAAAAAGGATAGTACAATAATCTAATGTGTATCAGTAGCCAGTGGAAAGTCATTTCTTAAATCATGCTAAAGAAAAAATAAGTTAGCGAAGTGACATATTAAAAATAGCTTTTCTCTCTACATACACTTATCTATAAAAAATTAACCAGCTTGCCCTTCTAAGTTTGTTCTCCCCCCCACCCCCTGCCACCATAAGATTGTTATCCACAGGCTGTATTTATTTGTGCATGAATTGCAGGTTGTGTATTGATCAGCTGCATGTTAATTCATTTTAATATTTTATAAAATTTGTTTTGCTTGATGGTCGCTTTTATTTTCAACAGTTGTCGATCTCTTTACGGAACTTGATGGAAGAGCCTTTTATTTGCCTCATGGGAAAGCTTCTAAGTACTCTACCTTGGATCAGGCTAAGCAGGCCTGTTTAGCCTTGCAAACATGTACTGGAGTGACACATACTGGAAAAGATTTCCTGGTGCATACTAGTGTGGACCTATATAATACTAGAGAAAAAACAGTGAGAACCTTGATCAAATCAAGTATGCAGTGGAAATACGTATACCATTCTTTATAACTTGTTTTTGCCTGCAGAGTTTAATGTAGCCAAACGATTAGTGTGTGCTTTTTCTAAATCTCTTGTATGAGGCCTTCAATCTACCAAGGTTTCCTGTCAGTTTGGGACTGAGTATCTCAAAATAAGATATTGCCTTCTGCTTACTCTAATGATTTCTTATACTCTCTGCCACTTTTGCAGCATTGCCAGAATGACTGTTGAAGGCTATCAGGATGTAAGCAGCCTGCGGTACTAGCAACTATACTTCAGTAACTTCAGCATTATCAGACGTGAGGCTAAAACAGGCATAATGGGAGGAGATGTTCTGGACAGTTCTCAGTAGTGAGGACAGGGAAAATGTTAAAGCTTCTTTCTTTTGGCTGTGCTGTGTGTGAGTGCTGTTTGAATGGATGTGTGTATGTAATATAAATGAAAAGTGTGTGAGTGCGTATGCTTTGAGTGCATATATGCATAAGTATTGCAGTTAATAATTACAAGATAGGTCCCGGCCCAGAGGAGTTTTCTATTACATGTTTGATATGGGAGAGACAGCAGGACAGCAAGTTACAGAATGAAAATGAGCATAGCAAATATTACAGCATAAGGCCAGATCTATGCATGATTGAAATGTATTTCGTAAATAGTGTATCTTGAATAATTTTTATTAAGCAATTTCCTTGAAAAATGTGTTTAGGATGAGCTGCAAATCTTCACACACACACAATATGTTCTCTAGCGTTGTAAATGTTTATTATTGTGTGAATTACAGACGCAATCTCTGTACTTTAATATAACATTTTACTTTTTTTATAGTATGTGCTATTGGAAGATACGGGGAGACGTGTGAACATGTATGCCCCAGGTGTGATGATGACACACCATGTAACCCACATACAGGGTTGTGTGGGGAAAGCGTGTTCTGCAGCAACTATGATCCTGCTTTCACTTGCGAAAAAGGTAACGTAGGGACTTACCTGGGCTTTCTCTCTTCACACATTTTCTGAATATGACTACAAGAATCTGAGCATCATTAGAACTATGGCGTAAGAACTTCCTACCTATAGCTTTAATACTTTTCTGATTTGAGCTGAAGTTATCATCTAGGGAAAGTGGCTAAATATACTGAGCAAAATTAAAAGCGTAAGGTTGAAATCTGCTGATGTTTTGTAAATCCATTGAAACCTGTCTGTTCCAAGCCATCTTGGGAACTGATATGAGGAGACCCTTATATAATGGGTTCTGTGTGCTGTTGTTGGGCAGTGGGTTGCTTTTGTTTGTTTTTGTTGTTGCATGGATTATTTAAATTTTCTGTATTCAAGAATGGAAGCCATTCAGAGTCCTGTTTGTATTGGAGGGGTATATGAGTTGTAACAAATCAAGTGTAATGGTTGCCTACCCCAAACACTCAGACTCACAAGAGGTTACTTAAATGAAATCTGATTTATTAGGGAAATTATGGCAGATACAGAGAAAGCTGAGAATGACTAAAAGCGCGCCAAATACAAACTAAAAACCCTCAGCTCCAAACGTAATCCCTCCCCCCTACCGGCCATAGCAACCACCCCCCTCCCAGGTGCTGGTAACCGTTTTCCACACATCCTGGGAAAGCAGCCTTGAACACATGAGATAACCCAAACACATTCCAACCCAGCAGCCAACAGATAAGAACTCCCCGAAGAGGAATCTTCCTCCCTCCTGAGATCAAACACGTATCCGGCAAATGACATGCGAAACGTTACGACGTACCAGGAACATTGAAACGGTGAACATGACATCAAGTCAAATCAAAGTTTAGGTAGAGGCTATTTACAGTAATAACAAGCTTGACAGTATGACATGTAATCGAATCTCAACAGAAGTTTATACATTTTAGCAATAAGATGTTCATCATTAGTACATAACTCAATTTCAAATTCAGTTTTATATGTTCGGATCCAAAAATCCTTTCATCAACCTCAAATCTTCCTAATAATTGTACATGTGAAAACCATTGACACATACTGTATATCCTTCTGATATCAAATCTTCTCTTGATTTTATTTTTAATTCTGCATGTGAATAATTTATCCTTCGCCATGAGTTAACCATTTCTGCTTAGTTGCCATTTCTCTTCTACAATATGCTTCCCTTGGTGATAACCATAGAGGTATTTTCGGACATAGTCTAGATTTATATCTATTCCAAATTATCAGGATGGCACTTCTGATAAAATGATTTTTTAAATCAACATTAACCTTAACTTTATCATACCATAAATAGCCGCGCCACCCAAATCTCAGATCATGCCCTTCTAAGTCCAATAACCTATTTCTCAGCATCACCCACTCTCAGCCAAACTAAACATCAAGCTGCAAAATACAATTTCAAATCAGGCAAAGCTAAGCCTCCTCTTTCTTTAGCATCTTGCAACACCTTATATTTAACTTGTGGTTTTTTACCTTGCCAAATAAATTTAGATATATCTTTCTGCCATTATTTAAATGCCAGTTGTTACAGCAGGGAATGTCCGAAACAGACTGTCCAAGAATCTTTTTGTTTGTGTGTGTGTCTTCAAGTCAGTCTTGACTCCTGGTGACTACCTGGACAAGTCCCTGCAGTTTTCTTGGCAAGATTTCGGAAGTGGTTTGCCCTTGCCTGCTTCCGAGGGCTAGGAATTGCCCATCTGTGAAGAAAAATTAGAAAATCTAGCTTTAAATCTTTTATTTCTTGTCCCATAGCATGAATGACATTGCTATTTAAACAATGATAAACATTTACTCTTCACTAAGTTTACTCAACAAAGACACATCCATTGTGAAAATAGAGGTATACAGCCTCTCCTTCCCTGAAAAGTTTTGTTAAAAAGTTTATTTTATTAGCCTACGGGAAGTGTTTTCTGAAAGTCATGTATTTAGCAAGGATCTATCTATCCACACACACACACGAACATACATAGATTAAATGATGTAGTTTGATTATAACTTGCAACAGACATTGATGCTGTCAAATCCCTCAGAGAGTGTTATTGTTACATGCTTACGTATAAGGTGTGTAATGCTTCAGATTCAAGAGCATGCTTCCAAGCGTGCAGAACATAGCACCTACCTATAGGTTGTCAGAGAAGCAGCATCTCTTCCCAGCTGTGTGCTTATGTAGCTCTTTTAAACACTTGCAGACAGGTGCAACATGAATGTCTCTATATATCTTCCAAAGCACCTTTTTCCTTTTAAATTTAAAGTGCTGCACAGCTCTAATAGTTATTTGGCAGACTACTCTAAGTGACCTGTGCTTGCTATTTGTGAAGTACCCAGTTTCCATTTTATTAGCGTTTATATATCTGAAGGCTGCAGATTTAAACCTTTGTTGTCAATACTTCCTCTTGGAAGGGGGAAAACATAGAGAATCCTTTCCTTTGCTATCAAACATTTGTTGCCACAATCACCACAGAAAGCAACAGTACACAGAACAGCCGTTGCATAGGTTTAACGAACCACAGTTTAAATACAGTACATGTCTCAATTCCAGCATAACTAATTAGAGGTATGCACCGCTGATCAACATAGTTTTCCAAGCTAATTTAAGCAGGGAGGTTATCTAAATTAGCAATCATATAGTTACCAAAAGTTTTCTTCTAACTCTTTGATTCCAGAAAGACCTCCAGGCACAAAAAAGAGAAGTAGCAGGCAAAAAGCAGCAAATAAAAAAGCATACTGTAGAATAGAGAAGCTTTTATGTTCTATCTAGAGAGAGAGAAAGAAACTTAGAGCTCTTTTTTGTCTCTATTTTGTATCACTTACCAGCTGTTTTCATCAATCTTGTAATGAAATATTGTTACAGTTAATAACAGAATTTAGGGAGAGGTCTAGTTGAACTTGAGCAGTTCCTGGTCTTGGAAGTTCATGTCCTGGCTGGCTCTTTGCACTCTTATACATCAGTCATACTTCGATCTTCTCCTCAACTTTGGCACATCATTGTTTCAGTCTACCCTTTGCCATCCCTTTGAAGTAGGCCAGGTCAGAAAACAGGCATCACAAGGATTCCAGGAATGCTACTTTACTGTTGTAGGTATATTGACAGAATCTTGAAAGCCTGCCAGAGCTTCCCTCTGCACCCTCTTACACCAAAGACAATCAAGGCTGGATTATTTTGCATTTCTTTCTTATGCCTTACCCTTTCCTATGACTGAGTTTCCTTTTTCCTCTTCACGGCTCCTGCGTATCTTTGTCAAGATTATTTTTGCATTCCTCTATATCCTAGCAATGCGATGCTGTTATATTTCCATGCATCTGTGAATTCAGATTGTATTTATGTATTTATTCATTCCATTTATATGGCTGCCTACTAGGGTACAGGCTTGGACAGCTCACAGTAATTAAAAATGAAAAAAGAACAAAGAACAAACATATTGTATCCAGATAATAACAATCTAACACCAAATACACACAGATGGTCTCAACCAACATCCTGGCCTGGTGAAAGAGCCAGGTTGCCAATGTTCTAGGAAAAACTGGCAGGGTCAGAGCCATCCTAAGCTGGGGTGGGAGTTGGTGGGGGGTGTTGTTACTGTTACATAGTGTCATGTTCACCGTTCTGATGTTTCTGCATCGTAACGGTTCGCTTGCCATGGTGCTGATACGTGTTCTGGCTGGGAGGGTGCTGCTGCGAGCCTTGTACAAAAAACGTGTTGATCTGTGCCAGAAGGAATGTGTTTAGACTATCTCTGAAATGTCAAGGTCTCTTTGCCCATTGAGCAGCAGAGCTCGTTAGGAGCACCTGGGAATGTGAGGTGAACTGTATGTGAGGGAGGGGCTGGGCTGCTGTTTGTAAGATGCTATTTAGTTTGAGTTTAGGCGCGCTTTTCTCATTCTCAGCTTTTTACCTGTTTGCACCCTTTTCTAAATAAACTCAGAACCTGAATTGTCATTTTGAGTCTGAGCGTTTTATTGGAATTAAGGCAACTATCACACATAGGGATTGTATGAACTTAGATTGAGTATTAATCATGTAGTTTATTAAGCTCAACATCCATCATACTCACTAGAAAAGGTTATTTGCCAAGCAACCCTGCAAAAAATCTTCTCTAGTTCACCCTGTAAACTTCTGTCTAGTTCACCTAGCCCTTGGTTTCTGTATGTCCAAAGTACCCTTCCAACAGCCCCCTTATTATTTGACTCAGTTGATTAATTAATTAATTAATTAATCAATCAATCAATCAATCAATCAGTCACTTGCAGATTAGAAAGTTGAAGCTCTTTACAGCAAACTGTAAATAATGGAATTGGACAGTAGAACTGGACCCAAATTCTATGGCACTTGTGAAATGGGGAATCATGGATGAATATAAAATTAATTGTTACATTTTGGGTAGGCAGAGAAGCTGGATGAGATAAGTACATTAGTCTAATCAAGTAATGAGTATTAGTTGCCAAAAGAAAGTTTTCTTACGTTATATAATCATAATCATAATTTATTAAATTTATATGCTACCTAACTCCCAGCAACCATGGTTTGCAAATTGTTAAAAACATTTAAAAACAAGAAAGCAACAGAAAGCAAAAATGAACAAAGATGGAAGAGATGTTAAACACAGATGGGAACTATCAGCAGACGCAATAGAGGTAGTCCTTGTTTAGCAACCATAATTGGGACTGACAGCTTGGTTGTTAAGAGATGCAGTCGCTAAGTGAAACTGCCACTGTGCTTATGATCTTACTTCTGCTTTCCTGTCAGAATGGAGTCTGACTCTGATTTGGAGGAGGGGGAGTTGGAGTTGAACGTTGGTAATAATGATAAAGGTGGGAAATTTGAAATAGAGCATGATTCAGCAAGGTGGGAAAGTCCGGAGCTTTGAATTGGTGAGAGCCAGGAGGCGGATTCACTACCACCTGTGAGTGCATGAGAAAGGCAGGCTGAGAAGCGCGCCAAGAAGAAAGAAGCCTGATTGGGCACCAATGTGAAACGGCAGGAAGACAACAGAATAGCAGGGTGCCAGTGCCAGGAATGGGTTGCCTGAGACAACCATTTGCTAAAAGCTCTGTTGAAGCCTGTATCTGTCGATCCCCAGCCTGATCCTGTGCCTTCAACTGCCAAGTCCACGAACTCCAAGCTGGTCTGCACCTGTGAAGACTCAGAGGCTGCAACCGAGCCCTGCCTTTGGAACCCAGACCACATGCTTAGCCCTGCTTCACTGCGTTCTTCAGCCAAGCCTCGCCCTGCTGTTCCGCTGCATTCTTCAGTCAAACCTGGTCCTGCTGCCTTCTTCAGCTGAGTCCTGCTCTCTGCTATGCTTTTCAGATGCACTTTGTTCTGCCTCCTTGCTGTGTTCTGCAGCCGAGTCTTACCCTGTCGCTTTGTGGTATGCTTCAGCTGAGCCTTGTCCTGTTGCTTCGTTGTGCTCTTCAGCCAAGCCTAGCCTTGCTGCCTTGCCCCGATCCACAGCAGAGCTTTGCCTTGCCACCTTGTCACAATCTCTAACAATCTTGCCTCATCACCTTGCCACGTTTTACAACTGAATCGAGCCTTGCTCCGTTGCTGTGTGCTACGCCAGAACTTTATTCAATGAGGTTCCAGAACTCCACAGCCCAGATCTGTTCTACCTCCTTGCCTGGATGGGTCTGAGAGATGACTGTTTGTCATTTGAACTAAGTTCTAACTTGTGTAAATAATTGTGAATTTGTAAATAAAGAACACTACCTTCTCCTGGCTTCAGCAAAGGATCGTTACCTTGTCGTGATGCTGGAGCTTGAGCACCTCAGTGATGCCATGAGCTAAACCATGAAGGGCCACCCAAGACGGGAAGGTCATGACAGAGAGGTCAGACTAAATGCGATCCCTGGGGAAGGTAATGGCAACCCACCCCAGTATTCTTGCCGTGAAAACTAAATGGATCAGTACAACCAGAGATATGTTGGTATACCATCTGAAGATGAGACCCCCAGGTCGGAAGATGGTCAAAATGCTACTGGGGAGGAACAGAGGAGGAGTTCAACTAGCCCCAGACATGATGACGCAGCTAGCTCAAAGCCGAAAGGATGGCTAGTGGCCGACGGTGCTGGTGGTGAACGGCGAATCCAATGTTCTAAGGATCAACACACCATTGGAACCTGGAATGTAAGATCTATGAGCCAGGACAAATTGGATGTGGTTATTGGTGAGATGTCAAGATTAAAGATAGACATTTTGGGCATCGGTGAACTGAAATGGACTGGAATGGGCCACTTCACATCAAATGACCACCAAATCTACTACTGTGGACAAGAGGACCACAGAAGAAATGGAATAGCCTTCATAATTAACAGTAAAGTGGCTAAAGCAGTGCTTGGATACAATCCAAAAAACGACAGAATGATCTCAATCCGAATTCAGGGCAAGCCATCTAACATCACAGTGATCCAAATATACGCCCCAACCACAAATGCTGAAGAAGCTGAAGTAGAGCAGTTCTATGAGGATCTGCAGCACCTACTGGACAACACACCTAAAAGAGATGTTATTTTCATCACAGGAGACTGGAATGCTAAGGTGGGCAGTCAAATGACACCTGGAATTACAGGTAAGCATGGCTTGGGAGAACAAAACAAAGCAGGACATAGGCTGATAGAATTTTGCCAAGACAATTCACTCTGCATAACAATCACTCTCTTCCAACAACCTAAGAGACGACTTTATACATGGACTTCACCAGATGGACAACACTGAAATCAGATTGACTACATCCTTTGCAGCCAAAGGTGGCGGACATCTGTACAGTCAGTAAAAACAAGACCTGGAGCTGACTGTAGTTCAGATCACAAACTTCTTCTTGCACAATTTTGGATCAGACTAAAGAGATTAGGGAAGACCCACAGATCAGCTAGATATGAGCTCACTAATGTTCCTAAGGAATATGCAGTGGAGGTGAAGAATAGATTTAAGGGACTGGACTTAGTAGATAGGGTCCCGGAAGAACTCTGGACAGAAGTTCGCAGCATTGTTTAGGAGGCGGCAACAAAATACATCCCAAAGAAAGAGAAAACCAAGAAGGCAAAATGGCTGTCTGCTGAGGCACTAGAAGTAGCCCAAGAAAGAAGGAAAGCAAAAGGCAACAGTGATAGGGGGAGATATGCCCAATTAAATGCAAAATTCCAGAGGTTAGCCAGAAGAGATAAGGAATTATTTTTAAACAAGCAATGCGCGGAAGTGGAAGAAGACAATAGAATAGGAAGGACAAGAGACCTCTTCCAGAAAATTAGAAACATTGGAGGTAAATTCCAGGCCAAAATGGGTATGATCAAAAACAAAGATGGCAAGGACCTAACAGAAGAAGAAGAGATCAAGAAAAGGTGGCAAGAATATACAGAAGACCTGTATAGGAAAGATAACAATATCGGGGATAGCTTTGACGGTGTGGTCAGTGAGCTAGAGCCAGACATCCTGAAGAGTGGGCCTTAAGAAGCATTGCTAATAACAAGGCAGCAGGAGATGACAGCATCCCAGCTGAACTGTTCAAAATCTTGCAAGATGATGTTGTCAAGGTAATGCATGCTATATGCCAGCAAATTTGGAAAACACAGGAATGGCCATCAGATTGGAAAAAATCAACTTATATCCCCATACCAAAAAAGGGAAACACTAAAGAATGTTCAAACTATCGAACAGTGGCACTCATTTCACATGCCAGTAAGGTAATGCTCAAGATCCTTCAAGGTAGACTTCAGCAATTCATGGAGCGAGAATTGCCAGATGTACAAGCTGGCTTTAGAAAAGGCAGAGGAACTAGAGACCAAATTGCCAATATCCGCTGGATAATGGAAAAAGCCAGGGAGTTTCAGAAAAACATCTATTTCTGTTTTATTGACTATTCTAAAGCCTTTGACTGTGTGGACCATAACAAATTGTGGCAAATTCTTAGTGGTATGGGGATACCAAGTCATCTTGTATGCCTCCTGAAGAATCTGTATAATAACCAAGTAGCAACAGTAAGAACAGACCATGGAACAACGGACTGGTTTAAGATTGGGAAAGGAGTACGGCAGGGCTGTATACTCTCACCCTACCTATTCAACTTGTATGCAGAACACATCATGCGACAAGCTGGGCTTGAGGAATCCAAGGCTGGAGTTAAAATCTCTGGAAGAAACATTAACAATCTCAGATATGCAGATGATACCACTTTGATGGCTGAAAGTGAAGAGGAACTGAGGAGCCTTATGATGAAGGTGAAAGAAGAAAGTGCAAAAGCTGGCTTGCAGCTAAACCTCAAAAAAACCAAGATTATGGCAACCAGCTTGATTGATAACTGGCAAATAGAGGGAGAAAATGTAGAAGCAGTGAAAGACTTTGTATTCCTAGGTGCAAAGATTACTGCAGATGCTGACTGCAGTCAGGAAATCAGAAGACGCTTAATCCTTGGGAGAAGAGCAATGACAAATCTCGATAAAATAGTTAAGAGCAGAGACATCACACTGACAACAAAGGCCCGCATAGTTAAAGCAGTGGTGTTCCCCGTAGTAACATATGGCTGCGAGAGCTGGACCATAAGGAAGGCTGAGAGAAGGAAGATCGATGCTTTTGAAGTGTGGTGTTGGAGGAAAATTCTGAGAGTGCCTTGGACTGCCAGAAGATCAAACCAGTCCATCCTCCAGGAAATAAAGCCAGACTGCTCACTGGAGGGAATGATATTAAAGGCAAAACTGAAATACTTTGGCCACATAATGAGAAGACAGCACACCCTGGAGAAGATGCTGATGCTAGGGAGAGTGGAAGGCAAAAGGAAGAGGGACCGACCAAGGGCAAGATGGATGGATGATATTCTAGAGGTGACGGACTTGTCCCTGTGGGAGCTGGGGGTGTTGACGACCGACAGGAAGCTCTGGCATGGGCTGGTCCATGAAGTCACGAAGAGTCGGAAGCGACTAAATGAATAAACAACAACACCTTCTCCTGGTCGATTCATACTCAGAATAGAACATTTCCTTTGCTTTATAGACCTGTGAAGGTCGTAAATGTGAGGATTGGTCACAAAGTTATTTTTTCATTACCCTTATAACTGCAAATGGTCACTGTATGAGGCAGTCGCTAAATGAAAACTGCCTGTAAGGGTAGAGAAATAATGACATTTCGCAGCCTTTATCTCCAAGAGGTAATCCCTAATATGGGCTCTTACTTGTGTCCGGTCAAACTCACTTTGAGTCTTCCCTCAACAGTATTCCAGGTCTGTCTTCTAGAACTTCATCTGTTAGAGCTCCTCAGTAAACCAATGTTCACTCCAGGATCAGTGCACAGGGATAGACTGCATAAGTGCAATACGATCTAATGCCTCAGCCACCTGCCCATTCCAGGCAGGGACTAGGGCCTTGGTCAAACCACTAACCAGATCCTCAAGGAAAAACCCAAGTCTACCTCTAGCAAAACAAATTTAAACTGGGACTGTTTTTATCTGTGTATTTACATTTTAGGAACCTTGATTGGTGGAAGGTGTCCTGATGAGGCGAATTGGATATATTGGCATGGCAGCTGTTACTACATCCATAAAGGAGAAAATAAAAGATGGCAGCAGGCAAGAAGTCTGTGCAGACGATATAGTAACACAGACCTTCTGTGGTTAGCCAATGAAGCTGAAAAGGTATAACTGGGTTTTCACATGTCTGTCTTTTCTTATATAACACTGGATTTTTCAGGAAGCAATTTCAGTGGGAAATACCAATCTTGATCACATTTGTTTTTGAGGTTTTTTTAACTGACATTTATTCAAAAAAATAAATATTCTCCAATTTCTATCTCTTGTAAGAAATTCCTTCTATCTATACTGCCCGGAGGAATTTACTGGATTGGTCTTAATGGGATTAGATTTTGTACCCATGTGCGGTGGTCGTACGCTAACGCTTCATTTTCAGATTCAAAATGGTAAGTTAAATATTTATGTCATAAAACCATTTAAACCTTAACAGAATAGTTTTTTCTAAATAATGTTAATTTAATTTAAAATTAAATTAATTATGCTTTACTCTTGCTCTCCTTGGTTTACTGAGATCCTTTTTTTTTTAACCTTCTAGTTCTCACTATATTGCTTTCTAACATTTGGTTCCTGAGATCCTTATGGTGTGGGTTAACATATATTATAGTTTCAATGACTGAAAATTGAGAAGTCTGCGATTTTCATTATTGTATCACAAGCTTGTGGTTTCCCTGGGCTACCTTGTAATCCATTTTCTAAAATAATAATTATTCTGCTTGCTTTGAAATTGAGGTTTCACAAGAAATTGTGGACATTCTATTGGAAGTGCTGCATATATCTGATTGTTCCTGAAGGTTCAATGGTAGGAACTGCTTGCATGTGGAAAAACTTATGGATTTGCAAGAAAAGAGAAGAAGGTAAGGTGATTTAATGCTGTGGATTTATATGAAAATTATAAGAACTTCCATATCATAAAATATCCGCTGAGTTTAAATATATTGTAAGATAGTTAAATTTATTAATATGAGTATTTCGGCACAGTAATTTGCGAATCTTTAGAATGATACTAAAATGACAAACTAACAATCAAATACATTTGAAGACAAATATTCTTTATGTAGTTATGCCCAACTTGAGCTAGGGGTTTATCCGTACATACTTTCTTCCCTTTCCATTTGCACAAATGTTTGTGGGCCTATATTGGGACTTTGTGAGCCTACCCAATACCTTGGAACACCACGTAGTCGTCTTCTTCATGGGTCTATTCTATGACTCTGTCAGGCATCCCAATACTGTAGAATAGCCTCTTAGGATTCCCACATTAACAGCTTGAGCCCCTAAATCAACCCTACTCTGGGTAAATCTCTGATCTTCCTGGTGTATTCAAATACTAGTAGTCCTTGCTTACCGACTGCCTCATTTAATAGCCATTCAAAGTTACAGCAATGTAAAAAAAAAGCTTTGCAACCAATCCTTTCATTTACGACCACTGAAGCATTCTGTGGTCACGTGATCACCATTCAGGTGCTTTGCAATCAGCGCACATTTATGGCTGTCACAATGTCCCACGGTCATGTGATTGCCATTTGTGGCCTTCACAACTGGTTTGCAACAAGCAGAGTTAACAGAGAAGTTGGAAGTAAAATCGTAAGTCATGGTCATGTGATGTTTCACTTAGTGACCAAAGGGGAAGTGAGGTCGTAAGCCCGTTGCAGTCATGTGATGTTTTCCTTAGCAACTGCAGTGCTTGGTGATGAGTTGCCGGTCCCAATTGTGGTTGCTAAGTGAAGTCTACATGTGTAGGCTGATGTCAAGTTCTCACCATCCACTGCAAGTTCTTACTTGCTCTTTGTCACAAAATGCTTATTGTTCAGCATGTCCTGTTTGTTACTGAATTTTTTAGATTAATATTCTTAATGTTGGTTGTGATGGTCTTTTCTTCCTTTTTTCTCATTTGCTTTCATCATGGTGTTGAAGAAGCCATATTTCCTCATGGTTCTCTTAATCTAGAATCCATTTTCAGTCTTCGTTTCTAAATACTAGGAGAGAATACCCTTTCCTTTCATCCCTCTGTAACTGGACTCAAGTTTATATCTTTGGCATCTAGGAAGATAGTATTCAGCTCTGAGCCCCTTTTATTTTAAAAATTAAATAGTGCCAACATGGTTATATTCGTGAATTTCTTCTACCTTTTGCAGTGCTTTGGCATGCAGATATTCTGATGAAGTCGTCCCTGTCTCTGTTTTTGTGATAGAAGAAGTTGCACTTTTTCAATTTCTGTTTATTTTATTGTTATTAAAATCACAGGAGTTTGGTCATAGGTTTTATCTAAACCATCTGCCTCTCTAGATACAATAATCTAACGTGTAGTTTCCCACCATTTTTAGATCTTGTTCCTAAAGTCATCTTGCCATACAGAAATCCTACATGTTGCTGAAATGGCAATAAAAGCAGTCTAAGACTAAAACATTTAAGGAATCACTTACTTAATTAAGGTTTGCTATAAACGGCATGGTTAATTTTCCAAATCAATTTTGTTCACATTGTAGAAACAAAGGATTTCCATAAATTTGATGGCTATTTCCTTGTTGGCATTACCAAAGACAGTAAATCAGTCAACCACACATCGTTAAGTGCAGCCGTTCAACACTGTAGAGTTGAAAGAAACCGTTGTACTGGGATTCAGAGGATAAGAACTACTTACACAACATCACTTGCAGAACGATTGGTTCTTGTCAATGGATCCTTTGCAAATATCTACACAGCATATTTAAAAAGTGGTATGTATGCCACACTCAACATTTACTTGGGATTTTATTTTGAGGATTACTACACCATGACATATATGAATCATAATTTGTATATCATAAGCCCAAGCCCCCAGTGGATGTTGGGTACTCATTGTTTATTTAGTTCTTAAAGAATTTACAATAATAGACAAAAAAAGAAGAAAACAAAATAAAAGCCTATTCACAGCAGAAGCTAAGCAAGCCTATGCTATTTTCAGACCCAACGAATTCTGATAGTCATTGCTGTAGCAAAAAAATTGCCCACTTTCCTAGAGACTTTAAAATTTTGGTCATTTAATAGGAAACACAATTGCCTACTGGGACTGGTCCAAGTCATTTACAATTAGATGAGAGATTAACTCTGCCCTCCAAGGGTAATAGAGCATTTGAAAAGTACATGTGCAACTTGCTCAATTTCAGTGCCTGAACATATACATAAATGCTCTGGACGGGGGATATTATTGAATCTCTCAGTCAATACCATTGAGCGTAAAGTGTGCCAGTGAGCATCCCCTATGTGAGGCCACAAGTATGTATTAGAATTTTTTGGGGTAGTGGAATGCTAATACTGTACATGAGCTTGTTATAGCAGAGACAGGAAGTGTTAAATCTACCCTTGTGTACAACAAGGTCAAAAATTCTCTGTTTGACTTCACTCCAGGCTTTGTCTAGGCCCAGCTTAGATAGATTTTGGGGAGGAAGCCCACAATGGACCACTTTGGTTGTTATTTGCTTCATCTATGAAGAATTAATATACCCAGTGGGTCAGTACAAGTTGGATTGGGGACTCACCCCCACAGATTTCTGTCAGCCAGTACTTTAACTGGCAGAGCCTCAGAGCACCACTGCTGTACCTGGAGAAGCGTGTTTGCAACAGAATGAAGAATTCGAAGCAAAGTCTCCAACATTAAAATGCTTCTAGCACAAGGATACCTTAAGTTGTGTATCTGGTTATTGCATTAGAAACTTATGTGCATTGGAGGTAAGAGTTGAGGACTTAAGTTTCCAGGAAGTAGACAACTAAAAATAAATATTTAGGGATTTAAAGGCCTTTCTTTACTATGCAGATCATTGCTGCCCCTGGCGGTTTTATGAGCGCAATGACTAGGACCTTGGCCTGAATACTTTCCTTGTCAAACCAAGATTTACAAAATTTGTTGTGTACATTCTGAACTGACACAGAGGTGTCACCTGAGTCATGGTATCAGCTTTCAAAGGGAAAGAGAAAGAGTCCAGTAAAGCAAGGTGGTCACTGTCAGGGAGAAAGGTGACACAAAGGTAAATATCCAGATTGTCAGTAATTAGCATGTAATCAGGGATGCTAGCTCTTCACCCTTTCTAGAAAGTAAGCTCCCCTCTGAGTTTCCTGGGATTCTGCCATTTAATATTAAGAAACCAAATTTAATGGACAGTTGGGCCAATCTCCATCCGCTTGTATTAATACTCTAGTCCTTCACACAGCAAGGGCCAAATGGGTGAGATCTAGCAGGTGGGTGTGGAGTATTGAACAGTTGGAAGAGGGATTAATCCCCAATGTGGTGGTCAAGCACAGACATCTTTCTTGGTGTCCACCAAATTTTCAGACTTTTTAATATAAAAAAAAAGAGGGAGATATTTTAATTTAAAAAATGGAAAATGGGCATGCTGCAAAGCAAAGCAGCATGTATTCCCCCATTTCATCATCATCATCATCATCATCATCATCATCATCAATCATCTATTCAATTTGTATAGCTGCCCATCTCAACAAGTGAACTGGGGGTTTGGCTGTTGTCATCAGAGAACCTCTTGTGGCCTCCAGGGGCATCACTCCATGGGTACCCAGTTGTGATACTCTCTTTCTTAGGTTGGGCTCGAGGAACCAGATGGGATTGTTGCTGCTATACCACCTCCCTGCTTCATAGCAGCTTCCCTGCCCAAGCTCCTGGACCATACCGCAGGGCTGGCGATGGAGTTCCTCAACTTCTAGTCTTGGGGGACTTCAATCTGCCATCCCTGGGGGTTGGGTCAGAGGTAGCTCAGGAGTTAATCGAAACCATGACTTCCATGGACTTGTCCCAGGTGATCCAGGACCCAACTAGGAATAGCGGTCACACCTGATTTGGTATTCTTGTTGGAGTGGTGCTTATGTGATCTGGAATTGGTGGACCTTTCTTTGGTCCCCTTGTCATGGTCAGATCATGCCTTGGTGGCTATGAGCTTCTCTAGGGCTGTACCCCTCTTCAGGGAGGTGGGACCTATTAGATTGGTCCATCCATCCCTGATGGACCTGGATGGGTTTCAGAAGGAGCTTGGGGATATAACTGAAGATCTGCTGCGTAGTCCAGCCAAGTCCCTAGTCACCACCTGGAACAGGAAAGTGGCTGGTCTTTGGACAGGATTGCACCCATGCAACCTCTCTTGACCAGTGGACCTCATCACCCCCACCCCCCCGGTATACAGAGGAATTGAGAGGGATAAAATGGATTAAGAGACTTCTAGAGTGCCACTGGTGGAACATGAAGAATAGACTTAACCAAACATGGGTCAGAGCAGCTATTAAAGCCTACCTCCTGGCAATTCAGGTGGCAAAGTGTAAATACTACTCTGCACTAATTGCGTCTGCAAATAATCACCCAGTAACCTTCTTTAAGGTGACCTGTTTTCTTCTGGGGAAGGGGGATACTGAGGTCTACCTGCAGGGGCATGCTGAGGCATTTGCTGATTTTCTGGAAGACAAAGTCACTTGGATTTGTTCCCAGTTAGAGGTTGGTGTGGCGGTTGGTCTGGTGGAGATGCCCAGGAAAGGTTCTTGCCTGTTTATCTGGGAACAGTTTGACCCCTGTCCCAAAGTGGACAGGATCCTAGGGATTGTGAGCACTACCCCCTGTAGTTTATATCTGTGTCCTTCCTGGCTTGTGAAAGCCTCCTGGCTTTCCTATGGTGGGTTCTGGTGGTGATAAATGGTTCTCTGGGGGAGGGGGTGGTGCCCCAACCTTTTGAGGAGGCTGTGGTCTGCCCTCTTTTTAAGAGGCCATTGCTAGATTCCACCCCGTTGGATAACTTCTGTCCTGTCTCCAATCTTCCCTTTTTGGGGAACGTTGTTGAGAAGGTGGTTGTGCTGTAGCTCTAGAGGTTCCTGGATGAAACAGATTATCTGGACCCTTTTCAGTCAGGGTTCAGGCCTGGCTATGGGATGGAAACGGCACTGGTCGCACTTTTTGATGATCTCTGGCAGGAGCTGAATGGGAGTTAGTGTATCCATCCTCACTCTTCTTGACCTCTCAGCGGCCTTCAATACCATTGACCGTGGTATTCTGGAGCGTCTTAGGGGGTTGGGAGTGGGGGGAACTGTGTTGTCCTGGTTTACTTCCTTCCTCTGTGGCTGTTCCCAGTCAGTGTTGATAGGGAACGAGAGGTCCAGCCCTTGCGGAATTCTGCAGTGTTCAGTACTTTCTTCACTTCTGTTTAACATCTACATGAAGCTGCTGGGTGAGATCATCCATCACCATGGGGTGAGATACCCTTAGTATGCTGATGATACTCAACTATATATCTCAGCCCATGATGAGCTAAGCGATGCTGTGACCTCCCTTTCGCAGTGCCTGGAGGCTGTTAAGGTCTGGATGGGGAGCAACAAGTTGAAACTGAATTTTGGCAAGACGGAATGGCTCTGGGTTTGGGGCTCTTTGGTTCATGGAGAATTGCCATCTTTGGTCTTGGATGGGGTTGTACTACCCCAGATGGATCCAGTGTGTAATTTGGGATTTCCTTTGGACTCACGACTCCTGCTCAAGGAGCAGATGGCAGTTGTGGCCAGGAGGGCCTTTGCGCAACTACGGGTTGTGTGCCAGTTATGCACTTTCCTGGACTTTCCTGGACCAACAGGCCCTGCTCAGTCACCCACGCTGTAGTCACCTCCCATCTTGACTACTGTAACGCACTCTACTTGGGGCTGCCCTCGAAAAGCATCCTGAAGCTTCAGTTGGTTCAAAATGCAGTGGCCTGCATGGTTTTGTACAAGTCCAGATTTGCATGTGTCACCTCTCTTGCAGGAGCTACATTGGTTGCTGATTTGCTTCCAGGTCCAATTCAAGGTGCTAGTTATCACCTTTAAAGCCCTACATGGCTTGGGGCCAGGTTATTTGAAGGACTGCCTTTTCCCAGTTACAACTACCCAACCTACCAGATCAGGGAGGTGGGTATGTTACGGGTCCCCCTCCATTAAGGAGGCCCATCTATTGGGACTGAGAAGAAGGGCCTTTTCCATGGTTGCTCCCTCCCTGTGGAATATCATCCCTGCAGAGATAAGATTGGCCCCCACCTAAATACTCCTTTGAAAGGCCTTGAAGACATGGTTTTGCCAGCGGGTCTGGGGATCCCAGGTTGATGTGGAGCCCATCAAGTGGTTTGTCTGAATGTATTGTTCCTGCCAGGGAGGTGGGGGTGCAGTGGGTTTTGTATTTGGGGTTTTATTTTGTAAGCCATCCGGAGTCACCATGAGTCAGCTGGGTGGCCATGTAAATCTCATAAACAAACAAACAAATAAATAAGTGACTCTGGGTGGTGAACAAAATAAAAATAATTACAACAATACAAAAATTAAAATACATAGCAGCTGAGAAATATCATACCCCATAATCACTAGCACAACCAAGAATCCCTGCATGGATTCGGGGACCCAGACTCGGGCACATGAAAGGCGAGCAGAGTCAGGGCCATCCTGCTCTCCAGAGGGAGAACATCATCTTTCTGAATGCCTCTAGGTCCCAAATGGACTAAAAATGATGAATGGCTGTGTTCTAATGCTTTATTTGGAAATAAGCCAACCCATCCAGAGAAAGCTCAGAGTAATCAGCGGTAATCAGGAGCATCCTGCAGGAGTGAAGCAGAGGAAATTGCATATAATATTATAGTAAATCTTTGTTTTGTAACTAGTTCTTTTCTGTATGAAAGCCAGTTTAAGATTTCACAAGCCTGTTCCCACCAGCAGCCATTGTGTAAAAACACTCACAGAACCTTCTAGCTCCCAAAAGATTGAAAATTCTTGCAGTAAGCTACACCCCAAATTCAGTGCCTGAGGTAGAGTCTGTAGCTTGCTTCATGAACAGATCAGCCATTGAGATAATACTTAAGAACAGTAGAAAAGCCCTGTTAAATCAGACCCTTCTGATTATTCTGCAGATGCAGAATGCACATTTATAGGGTTTAAACAGAATAGCCACATCAATGTTTTCTATTTAGACTTTGTATTAAAACAATCTATATTGTATTTTAAAAATAGAATATCTCCTCAATTATTGGGATGCAGAAGTGGACAGACTCCTGGAGTCATTGTCAATGTCATGCACTGCCTACTACTGAGTAAAACACAGACACTAATTTAGGGAAGATCAGGTTCTGGTTTATTTCAGCATAGTGCATAGCTAGAAAAAGCTGAGAGTGAAGGGAGCGCGCCGGTACGGGGTTTAAATAGCCCGCGCCAGTCAGCGCCCCCCCCACCTTGGGTTGTATCATCCCCCCAAGTCCTGTATGCTTCGTTGCCGGTAGGTGAGGGGTCGCGGGACCCCTGCTGGTGCCCCGGGCTTCGCTCATAATCGTTTTCTTCCTCCGGCCGGTGATTGCTTTCAGCTGGGCGATATCCTTTGTGTTCCTGCTGACAGCTCCAGGCGTGCCTCGTGATCCGCCCTGTCTTTGTCGCTCTTTCTTCCCCCTTTGTGTTCTCTTGACTGGTTTTTCTGGCCGGGGTCGTTCCCTTCTCCTCGGGGTCTGTGTCTGTTGTTGTGCGTGGCTTTGCTTATCTTTTAATCCCTTGCTCTTGTTTCTGTGGTATTGTTATGTGTGTCGTTGTGCTGATGCATTCAGCTCAACGGTGCTCATGACAGTCAAACCAGGGGGGTATAGTGCAACCTTGGCTAAGGAAAGCCCCAGGCTATATGAACTGTCTAGTTTTTTTTATGCATAGGCAAGCACATAAGTAATAGTCTTACATTATAGCAAATTTCTAACTGGTGTAGAGAAGATGGAAAAACACATAAGGTACTTAGGAACTCATGATCTCAAATCAATTTTCATAATTGCTATTTTCTATAACCTCATTGTGATAATAATCTTCCACAGGTTTTTGTTCCTACACTGATCTAGCATAGCCTCTGTTGCTGCTAACTTGTGTGTCAATACTTAATTTAGAATTTGCAGGATGGATACTAAAATATGAGAATACTAAGGAATACACCAGGATGGCAGCAAACTTTTAAGGAAGTTTATTAACAAAATGTCCCCAGCCTCAGGGGGTCCTTCCTCAATCTGCCAGAATAAGGCCAAGCAGCAAGAACAGTCTCCAGAACTCAATTCACAAGGAAGTTGGATTTCTGGGGCAGGTCTTGTAGCCCTTTACCCCACTCTTCCACCCTTTGGAATGCTCACCCTGGTGCTGGATTGACTAACCAGAAGGAAATTAATGTTTATTGTTACATACATTGGAGAGGAAGGGATTACAAACAGGTAAACAGGCACACAATGGAAGATTCTCATGGAAAGGAATGCAACGGCACTCATGACAGAATGCAGTAGCACCAGCTGTTTCTCTACTATGCTCCTGGCTGCAAGCCATGAGCCACTCTGTAGGTGAAACTAGGGTCAAGGCAGGGATTTTGTCAATTCCAGGCAGCAGTGCAAGCCACACCAGAGGGTGCTACTTAGTTAATTACAGTCATGGAGCTTATTAATTTGCAGTTAGCACTTATTAGGGAAGTACTGGAGAAAAGCCACTCAGGAAGAGAGAGCTTGTTTAAGCAATCTCTCTGCTTTCCAAGGGAGAAAAAAACAGGCCAGGCACAGGACAGTCTCTGGTTGTGGCTAGCCTCATGAAAATGGAAATTTATGATAATTCAGCTCAGTACTTCCTTTCAGCAGAGATCTATAGATAACCTTGGAGTATTTTGGTCTCTATGTCTGTTATAAAACTTGTGGGGAGGGGAGTGGGATAGTATGACACTGTAATTGGTTATCATTCTGGGACATTTAATTTTTAAAAATTTTCTGGCAGCATGTGCACCCCGTTATTATGGTGCAGAATGTGGCATGATTTGTAGCTGTAACGGAACTGAAAATTGCAATCTGTTAAATGGACAATGTGCAGAAAATGAGCAGTGTAATGAAGACAGCTTAAGCAGTGATTGTCAACAAGGTACGCAATTTAAGTTTCTTTCCCTTCTATAGCTATATCAGAAGGAGGAAGCAGCTAAGGAATTAATTCATTTTTGTTATTATTATCCCTCATCTGGAATCCATTGCAGTGAAGTCATCTGAGATGGAGGGATATTTGAAGACCATATCCCTTTCCAACTGTCCACATCTCTCAGGATTTGAATAGCTATACCATGGCACCCTCCAGTCTGATTTTAAAGTTATTGTGGTTGCCCAGTTGGGTTTGATTGAATCCAGTTTTCATGCTTCAAGAACTTAATCGCCATACTTGGGGTTGGCTAGTGCCTTGAAGTGCCCCTCCTACATAATGATGGAAGGAGATCACAGCCATCTGAATTTTATTAGATGGGGTAGTTGAGAAATTGTTTGAGAGGGATTTTATTGGAATTTTATTATATATTTATTGTTTTATATTGTAAACTGCTCAGAGTCCCTCCGGTCAGAGGAGATGGGCGGTGACAAATTTGATAGATAAATAAATAAATAAATATTGTAAATAGTTAATTAATAAAGAGTATTTTTGATATTACCCTGCCTGGTTGCATAGTCTGAACAGGACAGTTAGATTCTTTTCATAGACACTGTCTGCATGTCCGGTGTAAAGTATAGTGAGACACTACTGACATATATGCAATGTAATGTCTTATTTTGGCATTATTGTAGTATTCCAATTTATCGGAACACTAAAATCTGCATCAGAGTATGACTGAGGAAGAATCAGTAGTTGTAGTAGGGCCCTGACAACTTCTGGTCTAATGGCAACCTAAGTTATTACTTTTCCTTACTTTATATCACCCCTGTGGAGGATTTTATTTAAGTAACCTTAAATAAAGATTTCAGTGGTGAGTTATTTATGCCCTGCTTTCTGAAGTTTATTTTAATAACCCAGATACAATAACATATTAACAACTAAAGGCTACAAAAAGCCTCATGAAACTAAGAAAACTGCACTCCTTCTACCTCAATGCCACCTCTACTCTAGTGGACAGAGAGGCATGAGCCCTGGAATTATGGAGAACTTACTGGATTCTACTGAATCTTTTGGGTCTACACTAGCTGCCTCTCCTGGATCTGCTGAAATGGATAGAACAATAATAACTCCTGACTTATCTGTCTGTTGATTGAGAAGAAAGAATGGGCTTTGAGATGACTGATTGATTATGTGTCGTCAAATCAGTGATCACTCTTAGCAACCACATAGATTGATTTTCTTCAGGATGATCTGTCCCCAACCTGGTCCATCAAGTCTTCCAATGTTGCACCCACTGTCTCTGTAATGGAGTTAATTCACCTTGCTGCTCGTCATCTTCTTCTTCCCTTTCCTTCCACCTTTTCCAATTTTATAGGTTGCTCCAAAAAGCTAGTTCTTCACATAATGTGTCTGAAGTGTTATAATTTGAGCCTGGTCATTTGTGTCTCAAGTGAGAACTCTGAGTTGATTTGTTCAATGATCCATTTGTTTCCTTGACTATTCTGTGTTATTCTCAGGAGACTTCTCCAACAAGCTTTGAGATGGGATAGTTAAATTGAAACCACTTGTAAAGATTCTGGAACAACTTATGGGTTTGCAAGCTGGGATTCATGAAGAATTGAAAGATGCTAAAAATTAGATGTCCAAATTTTAGGAGTTAGACACTTTGGGGGAAAAAAACCTTTTTTTTCCTTAAGAAACTTGCTTGCAAAATTCAGAAGCAAAGGAGCAATCTTATGGCAAACTAGTTACAGATTTGAAAACTGCTTCACTCAAGGGCAACTCACCAGAAATAATCTAAAACTCCTGAATCTCTATGTACACAGAAAACAAAATGCTCTACTGTTATATGTGGGAAATTGTTTACAAGAATTACTTCTACCTGATTTTAAACTTGAAATATAAGATACCTATAGATTACCATCAAGAAGCAATCTATCACATAGATTAGTTCCAATTATAATTAAACTCCTGAGGTCTTCCATGTATGAAGTTTTATAGCTTTCAAGACAGATTCCTGACTTGCAACATAAAGGAGTTAAATCCTCCACATTGGTTTTATAGTGAAATTGGTTATCTTGAGCAAAAACATTTTTCAAAAGTTGACTTCTGTCAGTTATGAAGTTATTGCATTATCAGATGCGAAGTTTTATCATGTTTCTGGGTTGATAAGGAGAATTTACTGTGTCAGTATTTATAAAACAACAGAAGCAAAAACTCTGTAAATCTTGTCTTATTGTTTAGTTGTTTAAACATGCCATAGCTGTTTATTTTTCAGATGTGATTCATCTTAGATGCCCAAAAGATCCTGGATGGTGGTATTGGAAGAACAACTGTTATTACATAGAAACAACAAATCGCTTGACTTGGGGAGAAGCAAAAAATTTCTGCATGGCTTATCATGAAACTAAACTACTACCGACGCCACAAAGTAATGAGGAAAAGGTAACGTGTGTTTGTGCATGTAGAACTGGAAGGGCATTTCTAGATTGTATGACTGACTATATTACATCTAGAAGAATCTGTGAAGTACAATGTATTTCTTTTTGAAGAAGACCAAACTACCCGCGAGAATAAGATCCCCACCTCACCCCCATGGGATAAATAGGCAATCCTGTCACAGCTTCTTGAGATAATTCCATCTGCTTCTGTTGACTGAATTAGGCTGTCCTGATAAACTAGGAGGGTCTGGGGCACAAGTAGAAGCCGATAAATTTCAGAATAAAAGAAATCTTAACCTTTATTTGGGCCTTACAGCCAGAAAACTCAGAATACATCAAATATGTTAGATATATACAGAAATGCATAGACCTAATATATATATTTATATTTATATTTATATTTATATATATTTAGATACAAATAAAAAGTAAACAAATAATAATAATAGTAATAATAATAATGCAGTCACCAAGATTAATACTATTCTTCAGTCATAAGTGAGACAAATAGAATAGAAGCACAGAATCAAGCAACCTTGGAGGATACATCAGAGTCCTGGTCAGGCAGAAGTGACAAATAAACTTTCTACTCTGCCAGGGTATTTTTTCAGAATGAAACAGATGAATGTCATCCAAAAATTCCCTGTAAAGAGAGCAACAGAGGAGCACGTGGTTCAGGGACTCCACAGAGTCGTTCCCACATGGGCATATGTGCTGATGTAAGGGATATTTTTATAAACTCCCCATTGCACAACACGCATAAATGGCAAATTAGTGGGAACCCAACAGAAACAGGAATGTACTTAGAAATATCTTGGGGTGCAGTTTCAGGCCTCTTTTATCTTGGAGTACACATTTCTTGAAGTATGCATCATCAGGTCAGTGTTGCTCAACATAGCTCCTTAGCTATCAGATTTTTCCATTTAAAGGGAGCATATTTTATTACAGCAGTCTACAAGGTCTTTCTTGCTAAGGCTATTTCTCAGTTTCTTTATGATATTCAGATTTATACTTTTACAACATTTAATACCCTGGAAGCTGTTCAGTCCAAGTTTGTAAGAACTATCTTTGCTGTTCTGAGATTCCTCATTGCTTCTCAAAGACCATTTTAAATTAAGAGCTATAGAGAGCTAATAGCAAATTCCATCTTAAGCAGCGAATCTTAAGCAGTGTATCTGGAATATTGATTTCCAAACTAATCTAAGCCTAGTATCTAAAGCTTAGATTTAGATACTAAACTTTGTGGGTTTTTTCAGAATACTGGTAGTCCTTGTTTAATGACCACAATCGGAACTGGAAATTCAATCATTAAGTGAAGCAGTCTCTAAGTGAAACCGCCACTGTGCTTACGATTTTATTCAGCTTTCCTTTGCTTTACAAACCTGTGAAGGTCATAAATACGAGGATTGGTCACAAAGTTAGTTTTCCATCACCATTGTAACTGTGAATAGTCACTAAACAAGTCAATGACTAAATGAGAACTACCTGTAAAAGTAGTAAAATCAAGGCAAATTTTCAGGAATGATGATCTGACTGAATCAGCTGAATTCTTGCATCTCTATCTTTTGTGTCTCATCCTTTAAAGTTGCTACATGTTTTAGAAATGACGCTGTTCAAACTTGGCTAGACCTAGGCATTATGAAGTTGAATGACCTTGGACCAGTTCCTTTGCTTTTGTCAGGGTTGATTTATTGAAGAAGTAAACAGCTTTGGTGTAGATCAGGTGTTATTTAGGAACCTCTAATAATTTCTGCCCCTCCACTAAGACAGCAGGCTGAGTGTGCTCCAGGTCCCTTCAATTAAACAGTATAATTTATCAGGACCTAGGAAGCATAGCATACCTTTTACGTTGTGGCACCTTCTCTCTGAAATGTACCCTCCCTGAAAGCTGTAGGATTCCCATCTTGATAATGTTCAGAAAGTCCTGGAAAACTTATTCTTCTCAGCCTTGCATAGGGTGATTGTTGAGCCCATGTGTGTGTAGTGTTATGCATTTTTCTATATACATAGTCTTTTTTCTTTGTTATATGGTTCATTATTTTTTAAAGTGTAAAGCTGTCCAGAGTTGTTTGAAGTCAGGCGGCCTCTAACGTTAATAAAACAAATAAATAAAGAATAAAATTCTACTTCAGTTCCAGTCCAGTAGGTTTTTGGGATTATGAAGCAGTTTAGAAAATACATTTTTTTAAAAAAATAACATTTGGGACTGTAAAGAGCAAAAGACCCTCCTAAGATAATAGGAGAACAAGCACTTCTGCTGCAACACATTTTTCCCTTCCAATTTCGTTTCTTCCTCCTAATTAGAAGAAAGTAAGGAAGGATCACCTGGGAAAACCATCTTTTGTGGTGTTCTTCCAAGTGCCAAACACTAGTCCCGTTGTCTTTTCCATCCAGACTGGTCAGGATTATCACTCTGAAAGTTGCCATAAGGAGATGAGTGGCGTAACAGAGAAAACTTTCTTTAAGTATATACATTTTAACTCAACATCCCTTTATCTGTTTTTTTTAAGGCAACATTCAGAACTATCTTCTAACACTGGGAGGGGAGAATACTTGATATTTACAACTGAGAATTATCAGATATGATAAAAAAAGAATGATAAAACTGTATATTTTTACATTTTCATAAAAAAGTATAACTTTTTGCTTTCAATAAATTATTTTTATTATCTTTGAGTGCCTTGTATAACCCCTTGATCTGCATTCACTGTGTCAAGCAAGAACAATGCACCAGTCAGACTTACTGGATGTTCTTAGGAAACTGTCAGCAGTCAATCAACAGCACACAGGAAACTTAGCAGCAGCATTTAGCAGTCTGTCATCATCAGTCATTCAGTAGTCTCTTGTCTTCCTTGACTTTTCCTAGCTCTTCCTTATTCGTCTGCCTCTCTCAACTTCCATGCCAAACTCTTGTTTGCTCTTTCTGTTTACTTTCTCAAATCTAGGTCAGATTCTCATGGGAAAATTAGGAATATGACAGAACAATGATGCAGGGAATACATAGGTGTGTTTTGCAGTGGAAGGTTTTCTACAGATTTTGGAAATACATATATGGCTCCTTTGCTTTAACAGCATACTTTCTTCTGATGTGAAAGACTGAGTGCCATTTCATAGGCCATTTAGGAACTAAGGCTTTGCACCTAACTAAGAATTTTCTCCTTGCTGTGCACCACAAACTAAAACCCTTCTGAATAGTTGATAGTCTATGAAATTATCTTAACTATCTCTAAGAATTACTTTTATTCTATGGCTTTTTTTTCCAGTGGTAGGTTAATGGCAAGCAAATTGGATAGTCCCTCATTTGTTTGTTCATATATTTGTCATCTGTGAGTCATTAAGAATGCTTAGAGGCTCTGCTCCACAGATAACTGGATGTGAGACCCTCAGGATAAAGTTGGGCCTTTGGGAACACATGGGATTTGTTGCTAGTTTACTGCCCTCCCTGTTGCACAGCATAATCCCTGCTTGACCTGCTGGATTCTATTTCTGGGTTGGCAGCAGAGTTCTCAAGGCTATTGGTCCTTGGGGACTTTAAGCTGCCACCTGGTGAAGTTGAGTCCAGGGTGGCTCAGGAGTTGACAACCATGAACCTGTCCCAAATAATAAAGGGCCCAAGGCTTATTCGGGGTTGCCCTGTTAGAACTGTTTTTTGTCTTGGGGAAGTTGCAGTGTGATCTGGCATTGGAAATCATTATCATCAGTCCGTTGCTATTAACAGATCACTCTTTGGTTGCCCTCTGGCTCACTGGGACTACCCACCTCTGCAGGGAGACAGGGCCTGTTAGGTTGGTCTGCCCAGGTGACTAATGGACTCTGTTGGATTCCAGAGGAGTTTGGGCAGTTTGGCCAAGGCCTTGGTTGCAGCCTGGAATAGGTGGGTGACTGAGGCCTTGGACTAGGTTGCCCCTATGCAGCCTCTCTCAGTACACTGATCCCGAGGTTCTTCCTGGTATTCCGAGGAGCTCTGGGAGATGAAGCACCAAAAGTGATACCTGGAGTACTGTTGGAGAAAGACAAAGAGCAAATCTGACCAAACATGAGTAAGAGCCCATATTTGGGCCTACACTGTGGCAATAAGAGCAATGAAACAGTTATTTCTCCAAATTTATTGCATCCACTGATATCTGGCTGGCAGCCCTGTTGGAGTAACCTGCTCCCTGTTAGGGAAGGTTGGGCTGCAGGATTGTCTGCAGGGCCTAGGTGAGGAATATTCATGCTATCTGGCAGATGAAGTCACTCAGTTTCACTTGGAGTTGGATTCTGACTGGGCAAGTCCAAGTGATTTGCCTGGGACATAGTCTTGTGATGTTATTTGAACTAAGTTTGATTCTGTGATGCCTGAGGAAGTAGACAAGGTCTTGTCTGTTAGTTTGGCCACCTATTTGGTACATCCTGGTCCCTCCTGAGTTGTTAATACGGTCTGGGGGCTAACAAGTGAATGGGCCTATGTATTTGACTCTTTGAGAGAGGGGTCTGATCTTCTGATCTTGAAAGAGGTGGTGGTATGCTCCCTGCTTGAGAGGCCATCACTAGACCCTTCCATTCTGGACAATTATTGTCCACTCTCCAATCTCCCCTTTGTGGGGTAGGTTGTGGAGAAGGTGGTTGGACAGCAGCTACAGAGGATCTTGGAGGAAACAGATTATCTGGAGTCATTTCAGTTAGGTTTCAGACTGGGGTATAGTATGGAGACGGCGCTGCTCATGTTTGTTGATGACATTTGACAGAGTGAGGGATGGGAATGGTGCATACATCCTGTTGTTCCTTGATCTCTCAGCGGCTTTCAATAGTGTCAACCGGCTGCAGGGTTTGGGAGTGGGAGGTACTGTGTTACTACAGTTCACTTCCTTGCTCAGTGCCATTTTGAGTTGGTGTTGGAGAAGGGGGGAGATTGCACCTGCAGTCCATCACTTATGGGGTATCTGAGGGCTTGACATTCTTTCCTCTCCTGTTTAACATCTACATGAAACCACTTAGTGAGTTCAGCCATCAGTTTGGGATTTGGTATCATCAGTATGCTGATGATACCCAGATTTATATCTCAACCCTGTGCTGTGCAGGTGATGCTGTCAGTACACTGACCCAGTGCTGGAGACTGTTTGTGTCTGGAAAGGGGAGAACAGATTTCAGCTCAATCCTGACAAGACTGAGTGGCTGTGGCTTTTTGGCCTCCAAGGTTGGGGAAAGCCAGGGTGCTGGCTGTTACCTTAAAGCTCTTCATGACATAAGGCTTGGATATCTGAGGGACTGCCTGTCTCCAACTGTTTCTCTGCAGAAGAGTGGGTACACTCCAGGACCCTTCTGTTAAATGTTATCATCTTATGGGACCAAGGAAATGTGCCTTCTCTGTTGTGGCCCCTGCCCTCTCTCCTGGGGTTCTGAAAAGCCCATAAGGCTTGGACCTGAGACCTCGGGTTAATGTATTTGTGGGGTCCCTGGGGTGGTTTGTTATTGTTATGGGGGTTTTAGCCTGGGCTGTCTGTGTTGTATGTTTTTAACTGTTTCTATTGTTTTGTATCTTGTAAGCTGCCTAGACTCTGAGAGTGGATGGTGGTGATGATGATGATGATAGGCACAACTCAAATGCAAAACATTAATTCTTTGCAGTATTCAGTAGTTAGACTCTGGGGTATTTCAGTTATAGCATTTGGGGTTTTAGAAAGTTAACATTGTGGCAGAGTGCTGGAAAGCGTTTGGCCCGAGAGATCAGAAAAATCACACACCAGGCATTTCTATAAAAATAAATTTATTTACAGAAAGCACAAACACATATTTACAAGCTCATGCATTCACACACAGAGCTGAGAGTAGGACTGGGAGGAAGGCTGTGTAGAAAGGAAACCGAAACTAATCCAGGCAAGCTTCCTCTAGGCAAATCAGGAGCTTTACCTTATATGGTCATGTCTTTTCACACCCAAAACTGAGGATACTTAAGTTTGACCTTCTGACTCTGCCAGAATGATTTATTACCATAGTAACATAGTGGCTTGGTCCTTGCAAAACAATCAAGGGAATGCCAACAGATATCTGTCATTATTTGTTCTACATTCATGCATTTATTGTTTATTTGGTTTATATACACCTACATTCCCTTTTGTGCTGAGTCAGCAAGATGTTCTTTCCAAACTATGCTAAGTAAGAAAAGTCATCTTTGGGGGTGGGATGGAGTAAGGTGAGGAATCCCCACTTTAGTTAATTAATTCCTACCAGGCATCATTTATCTATGTATAATTTCCCCCAGTTTTTGTTGAGGGTGGAAAATGAAGTTGACACCTTGGGGCAATGCTGATGATATGCAAATTATTTGTAATAGAAATAAATTTCTTGATCTGCAGGTGTGGTTGACTACTGTGTTAAAGGATGTTATATGGATTGACTCTGAAATGGGAAAAACAAAGGACACGACAAACAGGTAAGAGAAATTGTAATTGTTTCACTAATGGAATGCTGGCCAGGTTTACATTTGTGATGTTGGACTAAGACCAAGAAAATTCAGTTTCAGATCAAAACTCAGATGTTAAACTCAGTGGATTACTTTAGGCCAATTACTATTTCACAGCTTAACCCTACCTCACAGGATTATTGTTCTTGGAATAATATGATTCTCTCTGTGTATTGGATTTAGTATTTGTTATTCCTTATGCACGGCTGCTGCATTTGCAACTTAATCAATATGGTGAGTATTATATAGTATTATGGAGATGAATAAAAAATCAAATTATTTTAAAATTACACCCAGTTTACCCATCTGAGTTCAACTCTTCATCCAGTACTATGACTGAATCGTTATACCCACAGAGATGGAACCTGTGAAAGGATTATTTTCTCTGGTTACTTTAAAGCAACCAGGTCTACGTGTGTTCTTTTAAGCTTACAATGCTTTGATATTAAAAAGGTTAAAGAATCAGCCACATACACAGATTATAGTGTATACTAACTTGTGAAACCACGTATGATCTGGTATGTTTGACTTCAGGCCCTGTGATCCCCCAACATAGCTGGCTGTTGCTCATAGATTGGGCAGGAATGGCAGGAAACTTCCCACAGTGTTATCTCCTCAGTCATCCTCTCCCTGCACCCCCTTATTTGTTATAGGCTGTTTTGTGTTATAGTTTAAGACAAAAATCAGCAATGTGAAATCCTTCAGCAGTATGTAATCCTTAGTCTAATTTCATAGAGTCTTTGTTTTAATTTCAAAAGCCTGTGCAAGGAAACAGTTCCCAGTGATGGCAGGAATTCTACCTTCCCTGACAGCCTATTATGTGAGGGGAAAGAAAAAAAAGGAGAAAGCATGGAAGAATTCTTATACAAGACAGCTGGCTGATCACCTTCTAAAAGTGCTAGCAAATAGGAAATAGCAAATAGGAATAGGATTTCATGCTAATAAATCTCCTTTTTGGATTTCATAGTATACCAGTGTGATATACTGGTCAAAGTGAAACTTGGATTGGAAAGACCCACGTTGAAGTCTACATGGAAACCTCCTGTGTGACTTTGAGCCAGTGACTTTCTCAGCCCAAACAGTTTTGATGAGGAAATATTTGATATTTAATGTGCATTTCAACAACATAAAACATTTTGAAATATCTGTATGTTTTTGACAAAATAGGATTGATATAACTTTTCTGCTGATCATTTATCAAGACAGGTGGTTTTGCACTAAATACATAATTAACTTTAAAATCACTAGTTTTCCATTTTTCTATCAAGTTTAGCCTCAATATGCAGTCAAATTTCAACATAAAAATGAAACTTAAAAAATTAGAAATTCCATTACTGCATTTTTTCCTGCAAATGTGCCTTGGTCCTACTGAATTTGTTTTGTGTTTTTTAATATATAAATATTATTTCATTTTTAACCTACTGCTTTTTAAACATTGTTCATCCTTGTTTATCTTGTACTTCTAAATTTTAGTAGAGATTCCTATGAACAAGTTCTTTCCACCTGCACCCAAATGAAACAGAAAGGTATTTTTGAACAAGTTAGTTGTTCCTCTTCGGCTGCCTGGGTTTGTAAGAGAAGTATAGGTAGGTAAGATGAAGTTCACTCCAATTTTCAGTTGTAAGCAGAGTTCTTAGCACAATTAAAATTGGAGGTGGTGGGCGGGATTTGGGATACAAACTGACTTGATCCAGAGAACATAGACTGAAGTGCAGATCAAAACTGATACATCTGCATTTATAGTTTCCAAATGTCTAACATGATTCTCAATTTAAAACCGAAACTGCATTTTAAATGTGTATTTTGAGATAAAAATATATTTAAAGTTTTACCTGAGTTCTCATTTTTGCTTGATGTTGGAGATTTGTTCAAATTCTCTAAAGGGGAAAAGGGGAAATATTTCAAAGCAACAGCAACAGATTGAAGAAGAAAGTATTTAGTATTTAAGCATGCCAAGTTAAGTTTTTTTACCTCCTCCATTTACTCCGGCTGCTCAAACAAAAAATATCTCAGCCCGCATGTGAGATCTTTTGGAAAGCTCTGAACATGACGAAACACTAGCACTGTTTCCTTCCTCAGTACATTCTATACTTATTCTCAGCTGCAGCCACCATCCCAGAACTGCTGCAGATCAGTGGTGGTACTGTAGCCCCACACCCTGCAGAATCAATGACAGCATCATATGCATCGCAGTTGGTGCTGCATGCTGTAGTTCTTCTGTACTGCCACTCCACCCAGTAGGGCAGCAGAAGCAGCAGTGGCCCTTTCTCCCGGAAGTTCTTCTTCCCACCCTTATGTAGCTGCAGACTGGACCTGGCTGCCTATTCTGTCATGAAAAACTTGGGGCCAATGCCTTTCCAACTAGTATTAAATCTAATGCTTATTCAGTCGTTTCCATTTGTAGAAAACAGTATGAATGATTCTAGATCTGAGTTGCCACATCCTAAATACTAAATTATTCAAAGTAACCCTGTCAAGTTTATATTCGTTGCTCATTGTAAAAGTGGTTTGCTGGCTACTGCGATACCAGTATTAATCTATTCAGAAAGGGACAGATCAGGAAGCAAAATGTGTAATTTTACATTGATGGTTCATGTATCTGTGAAGTAATACGTATTTTCGTAGAAACACCAATATTAACTTAGAAATTGTTCTAAGAAAATGCGAAGAAATCAGTTGAATGGTCTTTTTAAAAAATCTATTTTAGATACCAACATGTTTTGGAAATACTCTAAAAAAATACTTATCTTGCCATTGAGAAAAAGAACATATGCATATAAGGAACAAGCAGAGTCAGCCTGCCTTTTAGAAAAAGAATGCACCGGAATTAGTTATTGGAGAAAGAAGTACCGACCAGTCAGTGGTAAAGAACTGATTTCAGCTAAATCAAAGGAGAATACTGCATACCTAAAAAGTGGTAAATGTCCAGTTACTGTAATACCTATTGTGGCATATATTGTAGTATGTTAAGAAATATAATCTAATTGTTGTTGATAGTTGCCGTTGAGTCGTTTACGATTCATGGTGATCCTCTGTACAGTATAACAGAACGAAATGCTGTCTGGTCTTGTGCCATGTGCCCAACTGTTCCAATGTTTGCATCCATTGTTGTGGTAACTGTATCAATCCATTGCACTGAAGGTCTTCCTCTTTTCCGCTGGCCCTCGACTTTACCAAACATGATGTCCTTTTCAAGCGATCGATCTTTCCTGATGATGTGCCCAAAGTATGAGAGTCCAAGCCTAGTTATCTTCGCCTCTAGGGAACGTTCTGGTTGTATTTCTTCTAAAACTGATTTGTTTGCTCTTCTGGCAGTCCATGGTATTTTCAGTAATCTTCGCCAACACCGCAATTTGAATGCATCAGTTCTTCCATCTTCCTTTTTTAATGTCCAACTTTCACAGGCATATATGGCAATTGAGAAGACCATGGCATGAGTCAGACACACCTTTGTTTTTAAACTGACATCTTTACTTCTGAAAACTTTAGATAGGTCTTTGATGGCAGATTTTCCCAGCATGATGCGTCATTTGATTTCTTGATTACTACTTCCCTTGGCATTGATTGTTGATCTGAGTAGACTGAAATTGTTGACAACTTCAATTTCTTCTCCATTTATTGTGACATTGTTTATCAGGTGTAGTCCGTATTGCTGACTACAATCTTTGATCTTCCTCAGCAAGTACTTCAAGTCTTCTTCATTTCCAGCAAGCAAAGTTGTATCATCTGCATATCGCAGTTTGTTAATGAGTCTTCCACCAATTCTGATACCCCATTCTTCTTCATACATTCCTGCTTTTCAAATTTTTTGTTCAGTGTACACATTGAATAAGTAGGGTGAAAGTATACAACCTTGCCGCATATCTTTTCCAATTTTGAACCACTCAGTATCACCGTTTTCTGTTCTAACGACTGCCTCTTGATCAGGTTCCACATGAGTGCAATTAAGTGCTCTGGAATTCCCATTCTTCATAATATTAACCATAACTTGTTATGGTCCACACAGTCAAATGCCTTTGCGTAATCAATGAAACAGAGGTAAACATCTTTCCAGTATTCTTTACATTCAGCCATGATCCATCTGACATCAGCAATGATATCTCTCGTACCGCGTCTTCTTCTAAATCCAGCTTGGACTTCTGGTAGTTCTCTGTCGATGTAAGGCTGCAAACGTTGTTGAATTATTTTCAGCAAAATTTTGCTAGCATGTGAAATTAATGAAATCGTTTGATAATTTCTACATTCTGTTTGATCTCCTTTCTTTTGAATGGGTATGAATAAGGATCTCTTCCAGTCAGTTGGCCAGGTTGTTGTCTTCCAAACTTCTTGACATAGAAGAGTAAGTGCTTCCATTGCTGCATCTGATTGTTGAAATATCTCAATTGGTAATCCATCAATTCCTGGAGCCTTGTTTTTTTGCCAGTGCCTTCAGTGCAGCTTTAACTTCTTCCTTCAGTACCGAGGGTTCTTGATCATATTCTACCTCCTTAAATAGCTGAACATTGACTAACTCTGTTTTATACGGTGATTCTGTATATTCCTTCCATCTTCTCTTAATACTACCCACGTCATTTAATGTATTGCCCATAGAATCTTTAAGGATAGCAACTCGGGGCTTGAATTTTCTCTTCAGCTCTTTCAGCTTGAGAAATGCTGATCATGTTCTTCCTCTTTGATTTTCTAACTCTAGGTCTTTGCATATTTCATAATAATATTTTTCGTTATCTTTTTGAGCTGCCCTTTGAAATTTTCTATTTAGCTCTCTTACTTCATTCTTTTTTTCCCATTAGTTTTAGCTACTTGGCATTTAAAGGCAAATTCCAGTCTCATCTGACATCCATTTGGATCTTTTCTTTCTTTCCTGCCTTTTTAATGATCTTTCACTTTCTTTGCATATTATGTTCTTAATGTCTTCCCACAACTCTTCTGGTCTTTGGTCATCAGTGTTTAGTGCATCAAATCTATTCTAGAGGTGATCTCTAAATTCAGGTGGGATGTTTGTTAGATCATACTTTGGCAGTCTTGGACTTGCTTTAATTTTCTTCAGCTTCAGCTTGAACTTGCACATGAGCAATTGATGATCTGTCCCACAGTCAGCTCCTGGCTTTGTCTTAACTGATAGTATTGAGCTTCTCCATCGTCTCCTTCCACAAACGTAATCAATTTGATTTCTGTGTAATCCATCTGGCGAGGTCCATGTATATAGTTGTTGACTGTGTTTTTGGAAAAAAGTGTTGCAAATAAATAAATCATTGGTCTTACAGAATTCTATCATGCGATCTCCAGTGTCGTTTCTGTCACCAAGGCCATATTTTCCAACTACTGATCCTTCTTTATTTCCAACTTTTGCATTCCAGTCGCCAATAATTAACAGAGCATCTTGACTGCATGTTCAGTCAATTTCAGATTGCAGCATTTTGTAAAAGTTTTCGCTTTCTCCATCTTCAGCACTTGTGGGTGGTGCATAAATCTGAATAATAGTAGTATTAACTGGTCTTCCTTGTAGGCGTATAGATATTAGTCTGTCACTGGCAGCGTTGTACTTTAGAATTGATCTTGAAATATTCTTCTTAATGATGAATGCCATGCTGTTCCTCTTCAATTTTTCATTCCCAGCATACTATACCATATGACTGTCAGAATCAAAGTGTCTAATGCCAGTCCACATCAGCTCACTAATGCCTAAGATGTCGATCTTTAGGTGTTCCATTTCATTCTTGACAACTTCCAATTTTCCTTGATTCATACTTCGTACATTCCATGTCCCAATTATTAATGGATGTTTGTACAGTAGCTGTTACTTCTCATTTTGAGTTGTGCCACATCAGCAAATGAAGGTCACAGAGGCTTTACTCCATCTGCGTCAATAAGGTCAGCTCTACTTTGAGAAGGAAGCTCTTCCCCAGTAGCATATTGAGTGCCTTCTCACCTGAGGACCTCATCTTCCAGCACTATATCACAAAACATTCTGTTGTATTCCATAGGGTTTTCATTGGCACATTTTTGGGAGTAGATTGCCAGGCCTTGCTCCCTAATCTGTTCTTTGTCTGGAAGCTCTGCTGAAACCTGTCCACCATGAGTGATCCTTTTGGTAGTAGAACCACTGGTGGCCTAGCTTCCAGCATCACAGCAACACGCAAGCCACCACAGTATGACAAACTGACAGACGGGTGGTGGATAATCTAATTAGACTGATATAAACTGTTCTCAGTGACTCTTAAGGGGACAAAGTAAAACTACAATATAAAAATCAAGAGGAGATACAAGTTATATAATATTCAAAAGACTGAATAAGTTCAGCCATTTATCCTATGATGTCCTGAAAAAAAGTATATTAAAGATGTAAGAACATAAGAAGAGTAATTAAACTTGTTCATGTCCACAAGAGTCTGCAACTGCCACAATGATTGATGGCCAAAAAAACTTTGCCTTTTGAGAATCCTCACCTTCTACAGGTGGAGATGTTCACATTCTGAATATAGATTATATTGCATTGTACTGGTATGTGCTTACTAAAGTGAAATTATGGTTTGAAAGAATATTGTAATTACTGTCTCCGTGTCAGCCATGAAGAAGGTCTTAAATGTTGCACAGCCATACCTTGAGCTTTGTCATTCTTAGTAGGCTTATAAGTAATATGGACAAGGGTATAGAGGGGTTCCTTATTACAGCAGTTCCCAACCTTTTTGGCACCAGGGACCGGTTTCATGGAAGACAATTTTTCCATGGACCGGGGGAAGGGAGATGGTTTTGGGATGATTCAAGCACTTCCTCTTTTTCCCAACCTTTTATTCTAATTTTCTTCACACTGTTTGGAGATAGCAACCAATGGGCTTGCTTTCTCTGACAGGAGGTGGAGCTCAGGTGGTAATGCAAGCGATGGGGAGCGGCTGTAAATACTCAGGCTGTAAATTTGCTCACTCGCCCACCGCTCACCTCCTGCTGTGCAGCCTGGTTCCTAACAGGCCACGGACCGGGACCGGTCTGTGGCCCTGGGGTTGGGGATCCCTGCCTTATTACATAATTTTAGGAAGAATAGCCAGCATTATAGAAAAGCCCTGGCTTCTAGTTGCTGTTGCTTAATGCCAGGTCAGCTTGCAATAAGGCTGCCCCCTCTGTAATTTGCTCAGAGATGAGGTGGCTGACTGGCATGTGCTGAAATCTGAAACTTGGCTAGGTCCAGAGGGGGGAGGGCTCCCCCTCTCAGAAATGTGCCTAGCTTGGGTTTCAGGTGTGGCTTTAGCCACAACTCTAGGGCAGGGGTAAAGGTGTGGTGATCGTCATCTGAGAGTCTCTATTGGCTTTCAGGGGTGCTACTCCACAGATTTCTGGATGTTGCACCTTGTTCGTTAACTTGGGCTCTAGGGATCATTTGGGATTGTTGCTACTGTACCAGCCTCCCTGCTGTGTAGCAACCTCCCTACCTGAGCTCCTTGACTCCATAACTGGGTTGGCAGTGGAATTTCCCAGGCTTATTGTCCTGGGAGACTTCAGTCTGCCTTCTCTGGGGTGAGGTCTGAAGTCGCTCAAGAGTTCATGACCACCATGACAGCCATGGGCCTGTCCCAGGTCATCCAGGGCCTGACATGTAACAGTGGTCATACATCTGATCTGTTTTTCCTGTCAGAGCAGTGGCAGTGTGATCTGAAATCAGGGGAGCTTTCTGTTACTCCCCTGTCATGGTCAGATCACTTCCTGATAACCATGGAGTTATTTGGCACTGCTTCTCACTGCAGGAAGGTGGGACCTTTGTAGCTGGTCCACCCCAGGAGACTAATGGACTCTGTGAGGTTTCAGAGGCAGCTCGAGGTTGTTCCTGATGACATGCTACATGGTCTGATGGAGGCTTTAATTGCTGCCTGGAATGAAAGGCTGTTAGATCAAATCACACCCATGTGGCCTCTTTCCGCCTGTGGATCCCATCATGCCTCATGGTGTATAGAGGAAGCGAGGGAGATAGAGTGAAAATATGCCTAGAGTGCTGCTTGAAGTCAATAATGAACAAATTTGACCTATATAAAGCCCTACGTGGCATGGGGCTGGGTTATTTGAATGACTGCCTTGCCCCAATCACAACTTACCCATCCCATCATGTCTGTCAGAAAAGGCATGTCGTGGGTCCCATCCACTAAGTAATGTCATCTGACGAGAGCCAGAAGGAGAACCTTTTGTGCTGTGGCACCCTCCCTCTGGAACATTATTCCCCCTGAAGTCAGACTGTCCCCAACTTACTGGCCTTCTGGAAGGGCCTGAAGACATGGCTTTGCCATCTGGCCTGGGGACCTGGAAGTGGTGGTATGGAGCCTGCAAAATGGCTATACTGTTAGTGAGATTGATTGCACTCTCCTGCAGAGTATGTTTTTTATGATTTTAATAGTTTTTATTGTTTTAATGGTCTTTTGTTGTTATGATATTGGTTATTTTTATATTGTTTTTTTGTGTTTTTAACTCTATAAACTGCCCAGAGTGAAATGGGGACTATATTAACTCTATAAGCTGCCCAGTATATGAGATGGGTAGCTATATAAATCACACAAATAAATCAACAAATAAAACAGAATCAACATTCAAAAAGCTGAAAGGCTAAGACCTAAGTGAAGGAATTTGATGGGGGAGGTATAAAATTTTGCATTTAACCTTTTTAAAAAGTAAAAGGCTCAGGTATTGTGGGAAATCTGACTTGGGCACAGCATATATGAAAATGATCTAAGTATGTTAGTGGATCACAAATTCAGTACAACCTAGCAGTATTGCCACTGCTGAAAATGCTAATGAGTCTTATATTAACAGATGTGTTATGTCTTGATCACAAAAAGCAATATTTCCATTTTATGCTTTAAGCTGCATTAGTAGTTTAGTGGCCAGTTTTGGGCACAATAATTTAAAGGAATGTTATGAATAGCAATATATTCAGAGAAGTCTGACCGGGATGGCTAAGGGTTGGGTATGTTTAGTCTGGAAAAGATAGCAACCACGTCTCCCTTAAAGGTCATATTCTCCATGGTACAAAAAGCAGGACTAGAACTAATGGTTCAAAATAACTAAATTAGAATAGCAAACTATTTTGCAAATCTAACAATTACAGGAGTTGATGTGTATATTTAAAGGAAATCCCATAGTAGCATCCAGCTTTGGCTCATTATCTATTAATTTATTTCTCCACTTAAGTACTATAATGTATGTCCTAATGAAGCATGACATTTGATTAAAGATTGAGCATATGTAATTAAGCATGTCATTGTACATGTAGAGGAAGACATATAATGACATTTTAAACTAGTTCTACATTAAAAAAAAGGGAGTGGAAAATATATTTGTGAAAATAAACACACAATTCTGTTGATAAAAATTTTGTACAAAATATGTTAATACATTATTACTGACATTTTTATTATTTTTGGAGTACTAGGAGGTTTAACAATGCAATTGTCAAAACAGTTGACAGAATTATTTGTCCTCATACCATTTAGTTTACAAAAAACAGCTTTGCTTGGAACCACATATATATCATAGCAGTATTCGATCAATTCTAAGCTTTGGAATAAAGCTTGAATTGTCTTTAAATTACCAGCATTTGCTGATTATTCCTCAGAAGAGACTGTGTAATAACAGCAGCAGCAGCAGCAAAGTGAATTGTTTTCAGTATTCCTATCAGTATTATTGCTCCATTCAACTTCAGAGTCAAAGGTATGTGAGCCATATATGCAAAATTAGTAGAACAGCCACCTTTTTGAAAAGTCCATAGTGGTCTAGACTTTTCCATTAATATCAGTCTGTGTTTTTATATATCTTTTCAGTTTGCAGTGAAGGACATTATGGAGCCTATTGTCAGGAAAAATGTCCAGAATGTCCAGAAGATAGACCATGCAATAGATTAACAGGGAATTGTGCTGAAGAATTGACGTGTACAGAAAAGAAAAAAATAAATCTCTGTAAATTCAGTGAGTACTACTATTTGGGCAAAAGGTCTCTTTTTTATATTCTGTTTTTATAATCTGTGTATCACTGTATAATCCCCTATCATCAGTGTTCATTTAATAGTAGATTGTTCATTGGCCTTTCACCATTTGAGCTTGCCAAGGCCACCTATAATTTTTTTTTTTGAAGTAAATGGTGCTTATGGAATATCTTCTCCTCCAAGATAATGTGGTTTCCTTATCTGGATGACTGACTCTTAGTTGGACTATCCTTTACCAAACTTTATTGTCACTTATGAGTTGCTTCTTTTATCTGATTTCAAGCATGAGGTCAACTATGAGAAGTCTTCCCTTCTTCCTGCACAAGTTACCCAGGTCACAGGGGCAACAATTAATGTTTTTTCTCACTGCCATGGTTAGGTGTAGTACAGGTTTTGCATACAAGAGTTCCTCAGCGGTAGTGAGGGCCTGTGGCATGCTTCAGTTACTGGATCATGGGGCAGCTACAGCCTCTGTTACTTATCTTGCCCATCTTCAGATGCATCCTTTAAAGGCATGGTTTCTTTACTCTGTCCCCTGGTGTTGGGGTTTAGACAGCTCTGTCTCCTAATCACTATGTAACGGTTGCCTATTCCAATGAAAGGAGTCTCACCAGTAATTACTAGAGAAAACTGCTTTATTGAATGAATAGTATGCAAAGTACGAAGAAAGCTGAGAATGAGCCAAAGCGCGCCAAATACAAACTTAAAAAGCCTTGCTCCCGTTGCGAACCCTCCCCTCAGGCTAGCATAGCAACCACCCACCCCAGATGCTAGCAACCGTTAGAATCGGCCTGAGAAAGTAACCTTGAACAGCAGAGATAACCCAAACATACATTCCAGAAGATCACAAGTCAGCACAAAGGAAATTTACCAGCGTGGCCAGGCAGGCACGCAACTGCAGACATGACATGTGAAACGTTACGAGGAACCATAAACATCGGAACGGGAACATGACACACATCTTGTGTCAAACGGTCCCTCCACTGCATCCTTATTATTGTGGTTTGCTCCCCTGTTGAGTCTTGTTGCTGGAACTGTTCCTAACTTCTGAACTGTCCTAATCTTCTTTCTGCCCCTCAGATGCTGATGTACACTTGGACTTCAGTTCCTTGCATCTCACTGCTTGCAGTGAGGTCCTCTTTGCTTCTCAGAAACCATCCATGAGAGCTGCTTTTGCTACTATGTAAAAATTATTTGCTGAAAATTATTTGCAGAATTCAATCCCCTGCAGTATCAGGTTACTTGTTTTGACATTTCTTTGACACCCCAAATGTCTCGGTGTGGCACTCTTATCCATAACAGTATACCTTACAGCCATCTTTGCCTACTGTGCTTTAGTGGATGTCATCTTCCTTTTTTCAAATCCAGTGGTGAAGTGCTCATGAAAGGTTTGATTCATCTTTATCTGCTGGTATCCCTGCTGATCCCTGCCTGGAATCTTTCCCATGTTTTCACCATGTTAATATGAAAAAGATTCATCTTTAGTAGTTGTGCTATCTCATAGAATTATATGCCTTGTATATATTGATGATGTGCCATCAAGTTGGTGTTGACTCTTAGAAATCACATTAAATACCTTCTCTTTTTTTTATTCTTCATGAGAGTGAGACAAACTTTTACCTAGAGAACTTCTTTTTTTCCTGAAATCCATATCTGCATGCCACTTGAGAAAAGGCATTTATATTACGTATCAGTTTTTCCAGTCCCTTGGTGCTGATATATAGATCACTATATTTTCTCAATATCAAAGAACACTTGCTTTCTTTGGGACCAAATGGTGGTGTTCTGAAGAAGGTAGTGCCTGTTTTGCATTTGGATCTCTCTTCTTAACAGATGTCCAAGTGAATAGTGGCAGTCATTCTGCAAAAATCTGTACTCTCGCCCAGATAGCCCCAGATGTTTTCTGCATATGCCTAAATCCTTATGCAACCATTTGCAATAAACATTTAAAAAATTAAATGTGCTTTAAAGGTTTTAATTGTGTTTTACAATAATGGAAAATGTTTCAGAAAATACTGTATCAAAGGTATATTACAGAACAAGGCATACATCAGGATATTTACCATAGTGTTCAGTGTTCCTCAGTAATAGGGATCTCAGAGGTTGGAGAAGAAGCAGGGTTGGCTGATGTCAGGTCTTCCAATTCAGGGGTACAACAAGTTTTAGGTGTCGATGTAGAAGTTGTCATTTTCAGGATCATTATGATGGGAAGCTGCTGCTTTTGACTGACCTCGCTAAACATGGCTGTGTATGGTTTTAAATATTGTTGTGCAGAAAATTAGGCCAGGCTTACATTGCTGCAAACTAGCAATATAACCCAGTCTCATGCATCTTGAATCCCGGAGCCTTCTTTTCTTCAACAGCTATATAGGTGTGCTGAAGCATCTTCTTTTAGAATAACGCCATCTCATCAGCATTGAAAACCTGTCCTGATTTATATCCCTTCCCCTCAATGAGCTTTTTGAGTTGCGCAATTTAGGCCTTCGCCTCATGATCAGCTAAAGCAAAATTTACATTATGGATTGAATAATGCCTCTTGAATTTCTGGGACCAGCCTTTGCTGGCAATGAAAGTGTTTTCTGTTGAGCCGCTAAAACAGTGTTTGTGTTGCTTAAATCTGTTGTAAAGAAGACAGCCTTAGTGGAAATCATACCCAAGTTCACTGTTTGTTTGTTTGTTTGTTATTTTGATGCTGGTCTTAAAATGGACAGCTCATTCTCAGTTTTTAGCCTCACTTTGTCATGTACAAATTCTAACGGTTTGCACTTCCTCTCTGATCTCAATTTCTTGTTTCCTTATGTATTATATGGTACTTTTTAAATACCAATCATGCAGCCTATGACTGCATTGTAAGCCTTCACAAGATTTATCTAAAATCTGCACTTTCTCATACAAAGTCATAACTTTCTTGGCCCTTTTAGGATTTTGTCCATCACTGGATGCACTACATTTAGAATCCACGGGCATTCACATAAGCACAGTAGCATTTTAAGCACAAGGAGCCTAACACAGGCACACCTTCCTACTCAGGTGATGCTCACTGTGAGACTGAAGATGCCCATGCCCCACCATCACTTCGGGGGAATACAGTGAGCAGCAGCCAAATCTTTTAGTATTGTTATTAGTATGATATGTTTTGCAACTGGCACCGCAAATAATCCATATGTGTGAACATTTCAGAGACAAAGAATTTAGTTACAGGTAAGTAACTGGTTCTTATACATGAGGCAGTATGGCCTGCTGTGTTTCATGTCAGCAGTTTCCATATCCAGGTCTTGAGGAGTATCAGAAAGACAAAACATCATACTGTTTTCTCCTAGTGGTCTCATTTTGCAATACCAATTTTGAAAAGATTTATAATTTTGTTTTGTGTCTTGGTCAGTTAAGCCAAAGGCACAATATTTTTTGCAACCAGGATCCCACACTTCCATTTTAACAAGTTGGTTTCCTCTCCAAAAGCCATTGAGGCCGTGGCAGGTGACAGTGATATCATGGAAGTACATGGGGCAGAGATTTTCACTCATTTTTAGAAAGAAAAAGAAAAGATTATGCTGTCAAAAATTAGAATTTATGCCACAAAGTTTCACTTGGGTGCTCAGGGAATGAACTTGGAACAACATAATAGATTCTGTGGGGTGAGGTTCCCCATCTTAAATTAAATCCAGACTAATAAGTTTGTTTAGAAGTATGCAGTATCATACTTTTAATCAATTATGTAAATAAAATATAACAGATACAGATAATCATACACAGTAATTTCTTCTGTTGGCTGATACTTTGATAATGTGTTCTAGTGCTTTAATTTAAACAATTAAATATTCTATGGATGTTGGTCATGTATGGTTGTACTTTATTTTTTTTAAGAACTGAAAAGCAAGTTTTGTTACTATTCCTGGATATACTTCAATAAACACTGTTACTATATTCCGACATTTGGGCTGATCAGTAAATATGATGCAGAATATATGTGCAGCCAATTTAAAGGAGCCCAACTCATAAACCTGGCTACCATTCAGGAAAGGGTAAGTGACTGAGGCATAAACCATAAAGATTTTTAAAAAGATAATCATTCTTGCTTTTAACATTTGTTTCTAATGCTTTTTAAACTTATTTCTAAAACCTTACTGTGTGCCACAAAAGTAAAATAAAAAGTTTTGATGAATGGAATTACCTCGCATGTGAACTTTATGTGTTTTGTGGTGGTTTTTATATAATTTTCTATTGTTCTTTTCTTGTTTTAATTTTTTTTCCTTTTTGCTGTTTTTGTACTTGTTTTAGTTGTTTGTAAGCCTCCCAGAGTCATATGTGTGAGATGGGTGACCACATAAATTTGAAAAATAAATAAATAAATAGGCAGAGAATAATTTGAAATAATGAAGTAACACTTGTGTCCACAATCTCTATATTATATGAAGAAAATAATGAAAGATATACAGAGCTGCACAATGCACACATCCATACTTATTAGGGGACCAATTCTAATTAGACAGATCAGTATTTCTAGTTCATATCAGTTTTTATACATCTGTTTTATTTTAGTTTCATTCTGCTTCTGCATTGGAATCTAAATAATTTAGCTTTTGAACTGTCTCACACACACACAGATCCTCCTATAAGCTGCCAGGCTCCATTATCATCAGGCATACTGCTAATAACTGCAAAGAACCCTTAGAGAAGGGAAAGTTTACTTTCAGCTGTTTATTTCTTCTTTCCCTTTTCCTTGGTTTGCCTTAGTGAACCCCCATTTGACATGCAAACTCTTTAATTGCAACTGGTGTTGCTTTCTTCTGCCTTTAGCAGATTTATTGAAAGGTTTTTCTTTATTTGCAGTAATAATTGGGGAATGCCAATTAATTAAAATCAGGGGTCATTTTTATCTTTTGAATACAGATCTGGAATTTCTGGTGGTAGGGCCATCTAGTGGAGATATTTGGGGAAAATAAATGAAGTGCTGGGCAAGTATTTTTCCCCCTTCAGTCCACTTTTCAAAGCAAATCATACAGTCTCAAGGATACTCTGTGAAAGGGAAATTATGGGATTTTAAACCACTTGTGCTCTACTACATAGTTTAATCCTTGATTAACTGTGATAAGATAAACACGCTCAAAGTTCATTTAGTTCCAAGCAGCTTCCACGTCATTATTCCTTAGGGGCATTTTCCATTCATTCTCTTGGGAGGTTAATCTATCCTTGATTAGTTTTTCTTACAGGACTTGTGCTTTCTCTTCCGGGGGCCATTCCATTTTTCATTTTACTTATCTCCTTTTCTCCCACACCCATTTTCTCCACTCTTGACACTACCAAAAAGTGATGTGTCCCATATTCAGAACCTGTCATCATCCTTGTATTCTTCATTAATCCTCTCAGTCTTTCATCAGGAACAATCAAAGCAAATTATGTTTTTAAATTATTAAATTAATTAAATCATTTTTTTTCCATGCATGTATATGAATAAACATATGCTTAAACCATGTATCCAAAATAAACAGCCCTTTTTCTTATCCGTTGCTTACCAAACAATCCCTATCTTCACTCATTCTTGGATCTCCCATTGCCCCAGTTACTGTCCTATCTTATTATTACAGATCTGTTCATGTCACCTAGGAGACAGTGCCCTAGATCACATTCATTCAGAATGTTACACAGTTTTACCCTAAATTTATCCCCTTCACTAACTCTAGTCACTGGAGCATAACATGCAATTATCACCAACCTATGAATTCCTACTTTTATATGCATCCACAGTAACCTGGATGACACCAGTTCATACTTTCTGGCAAACAGCTTTGCCCTTTCATTCATAATTAAAATTATATCTTCCATGAACATGTATTCCCCTCCCCTCCCAAGACCTGGCTACATTCATTCAAATCTAATATATCTATCCAATCTTAGTTTCAGAAACACACACTATATCTATTTCTTTTCTTTCATTTAATTTGTTAATTCATGGTGTTTATCTTACACTTTTCTTACATTCCACATTACAATCTTCTATGTGTTGTAATTGTCAACAGACCCATAGATATTGGCCTCCACTTCCCTTATGGTTTTAAGTAATTGAAGCTTTCACATAATCCTTTTAATAAAGTAGAAAAGAAATATACTAGATTGTTAACCTTTCTGCTAATGGTAAGGTGATAATACTGTTGTTTTGGCCAGTATGGCACAAGTCCAGCCATGTTTTATCCCAAACATGTTCATGCTATTCAGTGCAAGCTAGGATCACTCCAGATTACATTGCAAGGCAACATACAGCTACCCACATCCCACCAACTAGTGACAGACTGCAGTGTACTGACATACTGAGAGTACTGGAATGACTAAGTAATTAAAATTAGTTTCATATGGGTAATTCTGGTAATGTTATACAAGACTGAATTAGCTCTTGGCCCAGAAATAGTTATCCACTCCCACTTTAACTGGTTAGAAAATACCTATTTATGCCATGTACAGTTTATTTGCTGAAAAATGTCTGTGGCTGAAATTTATCTCTTATGGCTTGCTGGGAGCTTGTAGCTATCATGACTTTTCCTATTGGCTCTGTTAATCAATTGCAGGATTGGGTGCTTGGAATAATCTCTGAAAACATATGGCTTCACTCAGTTGGTCCAGCTTTCCTCCCCAGAATGATGCTGTCAACAATGGAAGAAAAGATAACACAAAGGTAAAGATAAGCAATTTTCTTCATACAAGTGCTGTGTTTTCATTTATTTGTTCTCATTGTGTGGAGAATTAGGGTGAATAAACTATGTTCTTGAGGATTCTCATGCATAAGAAGGCTTCCACATCCAGACCAAAATCAAAGACTTTTTGTCCCCAACCAGTCCGTAACAGCCTCCAGTGACTGGCAGGAGTATCATCAACATACTGATAATACCTGCCTCCATGACAGAAGTTGACATGCTTCCCTAGTGGCTTCTGGTACATGTTTTATAGGAGGGGTAACATAAAACTCTGTAGAACACCACAACAAATGGTCCTGAGGTGGATTTTTCTCCCCAGCCTGATTGGAACTATCTCCTCAGTGTCCTCCCCACTCTTCTTTCCAAACCTTAAAGGTGGCCCAGAAGGATACCATGATCCATGGTATCAAAGGCAGCTGAGAGATTAACCAGGACCAGGAGAGTCATGTTCTCCTGTATTGGTCCTGCCACAGATAATTCACAAGACCAATCACTGAGGTCTCAGTTCCATGCCCAGGCCTGGATTTAAGGTGAAAAGGGTCAGTAATCTGTTTCTTCCAGGGTTCTCCACATCTGCAGACCTACCATCTTCTCAACCTTCCCCCAAAAGAGAAGTTTAGAGACTGCCTGGTAGTTATCCAGAACTACTAGTTTAAGCAATGACTCCTTGAGGGGAGGGTGCACCACTCAAGGATACTCTCACCAGTACTGTGAGCCAGCCTCCTTTTACCTCCCTGGATGCTTTCACCAATCAGGAATCATACGGATCGAAGCTGCAAGTGGTGGGACTGGCTTATCCACATAAAGAATGGGGAAACTCTAGTTCTCAGACTGAATGCAAACTGTGAATTTCACTACTGATATTTCAAGGCCAAAATAAAGGTTTATCCTTGAAATGATGGCCCTTTCCCCATGCCAAAGACTCTGCATGTAAAGGCAAGCTCACTGTAATCTGTTCATAGAAATGAGACCTCTTCCTTTGCCAGTGAGGAAATGAAACTCCAGAAGCACCGACCCTGCACATTTTATCCTCCTGACAATTAAGGCATCAGAATTTTAAAAACAGTAATTAATTCTCTTTGTTCCTCACTTTACTTCTCTGTTTTGTTTTTGCCTGACTGAATATAGTTAGGCTCTCCCCATCAGTCTGCTTTCTATAGGAAAGAATTTTGTTCCTTCCACCATGAGTACAAAAGGCTCAGAAGTACAGGCTCTTCATCTTGATATGGAACTTCCTTAATAAAACCCCAAACACAGTGCCATTTGATTAAGATTAAGCCTGTTCTTCACCATCCCAATAACCTTCAGCCATTGGAACAAGACCTCAGTAGCATCACTGATTGGCACTTGTACAACTGGATATCATTAGCATATTGAGGATACCTGACTCTGTACTGTCAGATGACTTCACCCAGCATCTTCATGTAGATATTGAACAGGAGAGGTGAACTGGAAGGGACAGGAAAAAAATACATCCAAAACTAATGTGCCCACTGATCACACGCCACTCCTCCAGTTGCCATCTTAAGGGAAAAAAAAATTTGAGATAACCTTCCCCACCTCTGATTAACAGATAAACAGATTAAGTGTAGGAGAAATGTTAAAGCATAATGGGAAATTTACAGCATTAATCACCATAATAAATATTGCCACATGTCAGAATTCTAGAAGGGTCCCAGCCCTTTCATACTGTCTCAACCCCACCCCCAACAACTTTTCCTGTCTCCTTAGGGGAAGGGCTAGAGGAAAATCTAATTGAGCCATCATCTTGGCTCTTTGTTTCATCGGGAAGGTAGCAGCTGAACTGATCATCTACATAGACGTTGCCCAGGAAAGGTTTGCCAAACCTCACAGGACTAAAGGAAGAAGAATGTTTGAAACATCTTCCAGTTCTAAATGTTAGATTATAGTATAACATTATGATTGGCTATGCAGAGTCCCTTTTATATTAATGTAAAACCATTTAAGACTGATATAGATTCATATCTCCATTTTGTGTTTCAGGGTTCTAACAGACGCTGAGCAGCTGTGCCTTCAGTTGCTGCCTGGAGAGGGTCATTTGGTGTCAGTTCCCTGTTCCTATAATGCTTCATGGGTCTGCAAAGCCCCTTTAGGTAAATTACTTCCTTATATCCAATTGCACATTTTTTATCTTCAGTAATACATTTGAGTTTGGGGAAAAATATTAAGAATCTTGAATATTTTCCAGAGCTAAAATTTCCTGCTAATTTTCCAGAGCTAATATTCCTTCTTCTTGAGCCAGTTTGATACAGTAGTTAAGGCATCAGGTTAGAAACCAGGAGACTGTGAGTTCTAGTCCCGCCTTAGGCACAAAGCTAGCTGAGTTACTTTGAGCCAGTCTCTCTTTCAGCCCTAGGAAGGAGGCAATGGCAAACCTTGCCGAGAAAACTGCAGGGACACGTCCAGGCAGTCACCAGGAGTCAAAAACTGACTCAAAGGACACACACACACAAACACACACACAAACCCCCTTGCATTTGGCTAACTGATTGAGTTTACATTGGGTTGATAAGCCAAGAGGAAATAGTGAATAATTTTCATTAGTAAAAGCATTGTGGTTTCATTTGTTATGTCATCAGCTATCTTCTTGAGAGGCTACACAATAATCAGTCACCAGGTCTTGATAATCATCAAAGAATTCTTAACTCATATGTGAAATTGATGCTGTGAAGTCAGCTTATAACCAAGAAAAAGAGATTGTCTTAGTTACACTGACCACCAGGAGGCACCACATAACTGGTTTCATCCTTGTTGGGACTCCTCAGATGTGGGCAGCCAGATGTTCTATGGGGTTCAAACCCTCCACTGGAAATGGAACTCATGGACCTTTGCACTTTAGATGACTTTGTACAGTACATAATTTTAGGAACTATTCAGGTCTTGGCATTCAGCAGTTTCAAGAAGGGATATCTACAGGCTCTCAGAGCAGAGAGATACAGAGAAATTGAGGAAAATCCCTATCCTACTACCCCGATTCCAGAAGGGGTGATGGAAGTCAGGTAACACTCTGTACATGGGGGCTTGAAATAATGTAACATCTGTATCTCTCTGCTCTGAAAGTTTAAGGGAAGGTGGACTGTAATTACTATTCTGAGAGACTCTCCTAGAATCTCATTAGTCAAGTACCTTGCAAGGAAAAAGGTGCTTGGTTACAGAATCTTGGAAACTGGATGTGTACTTTTCTGCTGTACCTCTCTGTGAATAGTGGAAGATAACCAATATGACACCATTTTTTAATAAGGGACCTAGGGTTCATCCTGGAAACTATAGGCTGGGTAGAGTCTGTGGAGAGCATCAACAGTTACACAGATGTAGGAAAATTGATAACATTGTACACTTAGATTTTTAAAGACTGTTTAATTAAGTTCCTCATCAAAGACTCTTGAGTAAACTTACCAGTCATGGAATAAGAATATCTGTCCTTTTATGGATTCCTAATTAGTTTTTTTTAAAACAACATCAACAAAAAGTAGCAATAACTGGGCAATTTTCTCAGGGGAGATAAGTAAGAAGGAGAGTTTCTCAAAGATCTCTATTGGGACCATGCTTAACTTGTTCATACATGCTTTTGATTTAGAGGTAAGCAATGAGCTGGCCAAGTGTGCAGAAGATACTAAACTAATCAGGGAGGTAAAAGCACAAGTGATTGCAAAGAGCTCCGGAAGGATCTCTTCAAGCTAGGTAAATGGTCAAGCAAACCGCAAACGCAATGTATTTTAAGTAAATGTAAAGTGATGTGAATTGGAGCAAAAATTCCTAAATTTAATTATACATACGTACATTGATGGGGTCTGGACTATCTGTGACTAGGCAGGAAAAAGACCTTGGGGTTATAGTAGATAACTCAATGAAAATATTAACTTAGTGTTTGGAATCTGTGAAAAAGGCAAATTCCATACTAGAAATCACTAGGAGAGGTGTGGAAAATAAGAATGACAATATTGTATTCAAATTTATAGAACTCTGTGGTACATCTGCATCAGGAATAATACGCATCAGTCTAGCTGCTGAATTTGAAAAAGATTGTAATACAGCTAAGTACAGTATTACAGAAAAAGCGCAGAAGAGATTAATCAAAATAATTCAGGGGGCTCAAAATATTTTTCCTATGAGAGATGTCTAGAACACTGGGGGTACTTTAGCTTGGAAAAAAGGCATTTGAAAGAGAATATGATCAAAGTTCTAAAATCCTGCATGGCAGGGAGAAAGTGGATAGGGAGTAGTTTTTCTCCCTCTCAAAACACTAGGACCATGGGTCACCCAATGAAACTGATTAGAGGAGGTTAGTATAGATGAAAGAAAGCACTTTTTCATGCAGTACACACTTAGCCTGTGGAATTCTTTACTATAAGACATGACAGTGCCCATTAACATGGCTTTTAAACACTAGTTGCAGGATAACAGTTTCAGAAGGGAGGTCTCCTCTTCCTGCTTGTAAGCACCCTGGAGATATTGTGTTGGCCACTCTGAGAAACAAGCACTGGACTGAGATCTTGGCCTGATCCAGCACAGTCATTCTTAAGTTCTTATTTCCATTAATTAATTATTTTCTTTATCAGGGCATTCTTGTTTTTACAGTTGGTTTCAGAGTCTAAACTACTGGTCAACACCACATCTTGTGGCAACATATATTCCACAGGTTGATTACAGGCTTTCTGAATTAAATTTTCCTCCTCTCAGTTTTAAAAATTAGTATATATTTCTGTGGAGTACAGTGATGATGTGAAACACTATCACCAAAATTAATAAGATATAATCTAGTAGCAGTCCAGTTAGGAGACAACTGGATATCTCACATAAGAGCATGATAGTAAGGATTTCTGTAGGCATAACTCCTAATTAGTGGTGAGACAATCAGACAAATTGATTTCTGAACTTATTCTGCAACCTGCTATGGCTTATTCCCTTTTCTCCTTACTTGTCTTTCCAGCTTCAGAACACGTAGATGCTCCAGACACATGGTGGATGTCATTGGTCACCTCTACTATAGCAACCATTATTGTGTTGATTGTGACTGTGTTTCTTACATTTAAATATGGATTCTGGATTTTAGAAGCTGCAGAGGAAGTGCAACCTGCACTGCTTTTGTGAGATGTCAAGAACAGAGTCTTGTGGAAATATATTTTCATCTTGAAAAAAAGGGCAAAACCTAGTGTGTATAGTTGGTAGACTAAATTCTTGAGTTGTTATAGTTGTATTTCTAAATATTTTTGAGTGGGTGGATAAGGTTTTGTAATAGAAGAAAAAAATGCCAAAGATTAAACAATTGTTCACCTCTTTGAACAAACTTTGGAAAATAACACAGTAATCTTAGATGAATTTAGTGGCTTCTAGCATTAATTCACAAAACTGAAACAGTTCAACAGCAAACTTTTAAATACAGTTCTTTGAACAGTTCTACAATCTTTAGAACTCCCAGTGATGATTTTCTGCTTATTAAATTAGTAAATAAACTTGTGGGGAAAAAACCCTCTTTGGATTCCTTTGTTTCTCCTGGCAAGAGATTTTGCTTGGCCATATTTTTATGGTTTTTGTATTGGAGGATTCAGGCAAGAATGCTGCAACTGTCACCCTGACTGAGCAATGCTTCTGGGACCCCTCTCATTCAGCTGCAGTTTCCACAGCTGTTTGTCCACCTCACCATGGATGCTAATTTCTCTCTTGGGAGAAAGATGCACCATTGTTATTTATTTATTTATTTATTTATTTATTTATTTATTTTTTATTCCAATTTCTATCACCGCCCATCTCCCCCTAAAAAGTGGAATTGCCCACTCAATTCCACCTTTGGCAGTATTAGGCGTCCTGGTGGTGGTTATAGTTATCGATGTGCAGACCAACCACAACTGCTTGATTTGGGAAGTCCACTACAGTGTGTGTGTTCTCCTCAGCCTGTCCCTTGTTATTTGTGGGAGCTTCCAGCCTTAAAATCAGAATGGGGCTCCTTGGCCACTTGCTGTCATTCATTGCAGCACTCAACAGGGATGGTGCTAATTCACTTTCATCATGACTTAGATGCACCTTTCTTCATTGCTAAAGGCAATCATTGCTTTCCAAACACAAGCTAGCAAAAACAGCCCACACAGGTTCGCCCTGGGTCTTTTACTTTCTGAACGTATGCTTAGTGCTCTTTTAGAACCTCCCAGAGGAGGCATTGCGTGGAGCGTTGAGAGACTCCCTCCTGCTTTACTCATGTACTCCCACTCCATGCCTGTGACTGTTTAGCTGGACTGTTTTTGAACATAGGCTTAGCACTCTTTCAAGACAGCCCAGCTGACATATAGCGAACAAGGAGGAGGGGTTGGGAGGATTGTTGGGCGAACTCTGTCCTGCTTTCTCATGATCCCTGTTAGCACCTGGCACTGGTTAGTTGTGCATCTTGACTAGCTAAACTAGCCATTTTAAGCATCTGTCTAACCCTCTCCAGCCCATGTTAGAGTGGTAGTGGTTTTCCCACCACCAGGTGGTGCTTGCGAGAAAAAGAATGAAAGGAGAAAAGCCCACCAATTCCTTTCCTTAATTTGGCCTGCATTAAGTAAGGATACCACCATTTGCTGGCCTTGTTACTAGAATAGGATTTTTATGCATGTAACTGTTTAGACTTTGCCAAATACAATAGTTGTTTATTGGAAATTGATGACACAATGCTACCTATTGTGAAGGAAAGTATCTTCCAATTAGCTGCTCCTGCTCACTTCAGTAGTCAAAGGTAATGCTATTCAGATGTTTATGAATTTTTCTGCATGAGAAATATCTCCCAGTTTCAAATCTCTGCAGGACCAAAAATAGGGCATCAGCTGTATTATTATTTCTTCATCTTTTATATTTGTCTGTTATTGCTTGTTTCCATCAGGGTAACTGCACCTTCAAGCAGTTTCTTAGTTGGAAGCTTGAATTCCAAGAATTAATTTCAGAAAACATTCTTGCTAAGGTCTCTCCTCCAAGTATTAACCAAGCCTAATCCTGCTTAGCTTCTAAGTTCAGACAAGATCTGCTAAGTGTTGTTCCTGCTGAGGCCATCACTGAAGTATATCTTGAAATGAACACTGAAGCACAGAAGAAATTCAGGGCAATAATGATCTGGAAGTGAATGCCAAAAATTATTCTTTTTACTCTTTTTTTGAATATGAATAGATATTTCCTTAGAAGGGAAATTGAACCCTGTCTGATAATATTTATGCCACTGGGAGAAGTTTAGGATAGACAAGGAAAGGGTTAGAGAATTTAGCCTATCCAAACAAATTCATGTCTCCAGGGCCAAATGGATTATCTCCCAGGGTACTGATGGAACTGGTAGAGGTGATTGCAGGACCCTTCTTGATAATTTCTAAGAATTCTTGGAGGACTAGTGAGATCCAAGAAGACTCAAGGAAACCAATCCCCAACTTAAAAATGGGAAGAAGGAAGACTTGGGAAAGTATTGAACTGTCAGCTTGATGTCTATACTGGGTAAGCAGATTATCCTCTGGTTGAGAAGAACGAAAGACATAGGATGGGGAGATTGGCTTAACAACAGTACATGTGAAAGAGATCCGGGTGACCAGACAACTGTGGGGAGATATGATAGCATTCTTCATATATCTGAAGGGTATCACAAAGAAGAATGAGAGGACTAGTCTTAGTTGACCCAGAGGGCAGGACTAGAACCAAGACTTAAAACTACAAGGAAGGAAGTTAAGACTAAACATCAGGAAATGCTGTTAGCTAGTGAAATAGGCAGCCACACAAAGTGTTGAGTTCTTGCATTGAAAGTCTTGAAACAGAGGCTGGATGGTTACCTATCAGTAACTAGTGGATTCCAGTGGATTCTGCCCTGAACAGGTGATTGGACTAGATGACCTCTAATGACACCTTCAACCCTATGATTTTATGATTCTAAGCTATAATTCCTTTTCCAGTGTTTTCAAAGAGCAGATCCATATAGCATGTACTGCATAATTTAATGGAATGGAAGCATGTGCATTAATAGAATTTTAATGAGAGCCAGTTTGGTCTAGTGGTTAAGGTTCTGGGCTAGAAACCAGGAGTCTGTGAGTTCTAGTCCTGCCTTAGGCATGAAAGCTGGCTGGGTGACCTTGGGCCAGCCACTCTCTCGCAGCCCAACTCACCTCACAGGGTTGTTGTGGGAAAAATAGGAGGAGGAAGGAGTATTAGGTATGTTCGCCGTCTTGAGTTATAAAATAGATAAATTGTATTATTTTTTGCTGGATTATACCAGTGTCACCTTTATAATATTTAGAAGGCCTCAAATAGAGTCATTTGAATCAGAAATATTAGAAAAAAGAATACTGATGTAATAGCCAATATTTAGTGTAGAGATTGGATAAAACAACATCTTAAGAATTTAATGATAGGCAGCAGATCCTTCTGTTGTATGACATACTATTATACTGTATAGCCATTAGAGGGCACCAAATATATTCCAAAATAATCTTCATTATTATTTGAAGACTTAAAATAACAGTTTGGAATAGAAATTCTTAAACTTTGTTCAACAGTATTTTACTTGGAGATTTTGTTGCAGCATTTATTCCTATTTTATAGTCAGATAGCTAGTATTGCTGGCAGCAGTTCTATGGCCCAGCAGGTCATCTCAGATAGAAGACTACTATTTTTATCACTAGGCCACAGATCTGTTTAATTATATATTACTTTGTATTAATCTACTCGTACAATCCTACATTGGAATAAGATCCATTGGATACAGCAAAATAAATATGAATACAGGAAGTATTCTGTAAGACTTCATACAGTGTGAAGTCCATCCACTCACAAAAAGTTGGAGACAGCTAAACAATTGAATAACAGCAATAAAATTGAATAACTACAGTTAATGTACAGTTAGCAAGGCAAACCACATACAGTGTGAAGTTATTTTTATTTGTTTGTTTTGATCCATGACTGGCTCCTATGTTACAGGGAAGGAGTAACTTCCCTGTAACATAGCATGTAATAAATTTACATGCTGAGGGAATTCAAACTTGAAAATAACAAAGGCAACCCTATTATTGGGAACCTGTATCCCCTTAGATAAGGGGTAGGTGATCATGGTCCACATTTGTGTGATTCATACACAAATCTGGAAATCATGTCATTGAATTTCAGAAGTAAAATGGTAACATTTTGACAGTGTCAATCAAAAATGACCTAGAATCACCATGTTCAAGCCAATTTCTGTTCTTTCATTCAGAGTTTTAAGGACAGATCCCTGGGAGGAAAAGGTCTTCCATCCCCATCCTTAAGCCCCTAAAGCCCCCTAGAGTTTGCATGCTGTATTTTGAATAAACCCCATTTTGCTGGATTCATACATGCTAAGCCAAAACCAAACAATCTCTATTATAGATAATGTGTGGTAGATCCAGTCAGTATGTTCTCATAGGGAACCCTGGTACTTTTCTTCTTGGTCTTGCTGTGGTTCACTATTTCCAGATAGTCTATTTCTCATTACTTCTCAAATGCCAAGTACTACATCTGCCACTACAGCCAGGGCCTTGTGGCTGCCACCAGCCTGGCAAATATGGACACATATGCTGTAGCTCCACTGCACATAGCAGTCCCTTCCCTCCCACCTGCACAGAGGGACTGGGAAGTGAGCTGACTGTGATCTGTACAGCAGTGGAACAGTCTAGCACTGGACCATTGGAAGACCTGAAAGACCAGGTTAGGGACAGATTGTCATGGAGAAAATCTATGTGGTCACTAAGAGTTGACATTGACTTGATGACAACAATCTTCCAATGGAAGCTGTGAGCTTTCCATCTCTGGATGGTTTTAAGAAGAGAGTGGACAGGCACCTCTTCCAGGGCTTGGGATAGGGTGTTTGCAGAGCCCTGTAGGGGATATTTTTGTTAGAAGAGGCCAATTTGTCCAGAATTTTGTTGTGTATTTTATTGTTTGCTTCTTATTTGATGTAAGCCATCCTGAGTCATTTTAGAGTTGGACAGCACTAAATCTCCAAACATAAATAACTGGTTTTCTTGCATTACAGAAGGTTGGATTCGATGAATTTTGGGGTCCCTTCCAATTCTACAATTGACCTGGTATTCTTGCTAGACATCTTGGCCAACAGTATATAGTCACTCTTCCCTGCCACTTCTCACTGAAAACCTCTTCCACTATGATTCAGCTGCTGAGATGTCAGCAGAACATCAGTTGCCTGACATTCCAATTCAGGGATGATTTCCTTTGTTCACATGAGATAAATTTTATCCTGAATTTGAATGACTAGCTTTAAAAGTTGCCCAGACTCTCCAGAAAGACAACACAATCCTATCTCCAAATCCAAGGGGCAGATTTCTCTACACTAGAATAGCAGATCTCTATGGTGAAATAAACTTAGCATCCCCAGATTTCAGTATTTGTTGTGCAGATGCCCAATCCTCTGACACACCTAGTCATCCCAAGAGTCTGGTGGCATCTTGAAAGATAATTAAGTTTATTAGGATAGAAAACTTTTGTAAACTAGAATTCCTTCATCAACAAATCACAGGTGAACTCTAGTCTAGCATGTAAGCTCATGCTTGAATAAATGTATTTGCTGTTGCCTCAACAGTTGATTTTGCAAGAATAGAAAAAACATGGCTCTTCTCTAGAAAATGCTACTAGTAATATTGTTACTAGTAGTAATTTCTGTCTCCTGTATATATCTATATCAGCAGTTTTTAAATCTGGAAATCCTTAATCGTTATACGGTACTGTTTTATTTATTTACAGTTCAACCTTGATTTAACAGACCACATGAAGGGAAAGGGTTCCATTAAATTTGAATGTCCATCAAAAATCCAAATGCATGTAATTGGCATAAATGACATCATTTGCTTAATTACGTAATTGTAATTAAATTATATAATTATGTAAAAACACCAATTACATAATTACACAAAAGATATGAATTGACATAAATAATGTTGCAACCGACAGGAAGCTCTGGCGTGGGCTGGTCCATGAAGTCACGAAGAGTCGGAAGCGACTAAACGAATAAACAACAACAACAAAAATGTTGCAATTATGTCAGTTCCCTGGACAGATTTTGGAAGCAATACGTTTGTTTTGTTGGGTACATTAGTGTCAATTTGGTACCTGGTGAAGACCTTTTTATTTTAAATTGTATTTTAATTACTATGAATGATCACCATGCTTCTGCCTAGTTTATATTATATTTTTATTTGTCTTTGATTTGATTTCATCTATATATTTTTATTCAGATTGCATGTTTAGTGTGTTTTATTGTAAACTGCCCAGACAGTTTTGGCTATTGGGTGGTTTAAAAATTAATTTTTTATAATTAATATGAAGTCCAAACACAAATTTATCTTTTGCATCCAAGTCTGTTACATTGCCATCCATTAAAGTTTCACAGTACTGCTGTTGCTTCCCTCCTCCTTACAAGAAGCTCAGGGTGTGATTTCATTGGCACATGTTAAGGATTTTTAAAGAGCTCTCTGGTGGTATACAGACTGATCTATCAATCATTCCAGCCTCCAAAATCTGCTCTTCTCCAGAGCTCTTGGCACTACAATTACTAGATTTGCTGGCCAACAGAGCCACTTTGTGATTTCATTGGCACAGAAATATCTTCAATGATATACATGTAATTAGTGCCATGGTGTGGTTAGTGTAAAGGAATGAGATTGAATCAGTCTTCAGGCTGTTGCTAGTGCATTCCGATCAATTTTATTTGTTGAGGTTCAAGCTTGAGAATACTTTTTGACTTCAATAAAACCATACCAACTGATTATTCCATTTGTTATTGTAGATTTCATTTCATTCCTCAAATGGTGCCTGCAGAATAGATTCAGCACCCAAAAATGGGAGTATATCCCAGATCAACCATGTGAAGTCAAATTTAGGAATATGATATAATTCTACTGATACTCCTGACAGTATGTCCTTCTAGATAGAGACCTAAAGCTTTCTGTCAAGCTACAAATTGACCTTGGTATGGCCAAAGACTCTAGGATAAACCCTTTCTGCAGTGGACAGTAGTGACAGACACTTAGCCCAAAGAATGGGCAAAGAGTTTGGGTAACCCATTATTTGATATTCTTGAATTCTTTCCTTTCTTGGCAGCCATCCACACATGGGTCAGAGAGTTTAGTGATAAAGTTACCAAATAAAAATAAATAAATCCACATATTTTGAAACCTTAATTCTAGTTTCCTTTTGAGGTCCATGAAGGAAACACTCAGAAAACCCCACTAAATATTGAGCTTATTACCAAGTGGCGCACATACAAGACATATTGACATTATACTTTTGTGATTGAGAACTATCATCTTTGCTGGCAAGTAGTTTTTAACATCAGGGGTTATTGGAATATTCTGAATTGCAGTTCTAGTCCAGTCACTAACACTTGGTCCAAGGTTCTTCACCTTCCAATTTCCTAAAAATAATATTGGGAGAGGAATGATACCATGGACTGGAATGAAAGGGGAGGCAAGATGTGTTTGGTTCAAGAGGATGTCCTTTGTCTTGCATCTCAGAGAAATGGGAAAGGCAGGTAGCCTACAAAGTTCTCACATAGTGATCCCAGTCTCTCACAGCATCTAAGCTACTAAGTTAACCTTCCCCAGCTTGAAGTCCTCCAAATGTGTAGCACATTAATTGTTATCCCACTCAGCCAGCATAACCATTGCCCATCCTAGCTGGGGATTTGGGGAATTGACATCCAACACAGCTGGATAAGAAAGGCTCTTCTAGGCACATCTTTATTTAAAGTATGGAGACCATTTCCTGAAGCACTAGTCCTTCCAGAAGGCTTAAATGCTTTGCTGGTTTCGGGCCAGAGAATTAGCGGAGCTTCTTCCCGGATCAAAGCCACCACGGAGGAGGACAATCAGCGCTGCATGATACACACGTCGTTTTAATGCAGATATTTGGGTATGGACAACGGATCTTCGTTCATCGGCCGTGAATCTCTTTACTCTGTGCAGCATCATTTGCATTTGTTTCAGACTATTTCACAGTGGGAAGGAAGGTGTCACCCGCTCCTGTTAGAAATAAAAACGGGCTAGAAACGTCAGTCCCTTCTCCGGACATGATGAGCAACTTCTTAGGGGATCTCTGAAAAGTGCTGATCTGAATAAAGCTTTGAAGCGACGCGGCGTTTAAGTAGCAGCCAGCGCGCTTCTGATTCGTCCGCAGAAAAGTTGCCAATCCGATCGGCGATAATCACAATTGCAGTGGCTCCTCGCTGCTTCTCAGCCGTCCCTGCCTCTTTTCTTGTTTTCCCTGGCTCTTCTTTCGACTTGCCCGTGTTGTTCTCTGTGCGCCTGTCTGTACGTCTTTTGCTACTGTTTCTGTTGTCTGGCTTGTTTCACCCCCTAGTGACTGCTGCAGGCTCCTCCTGCGATCTGCAAAAGGGAGACTTCCCTGCAATCGAGGCTCTGCTCCCAAGCGTCCTTGCTTGCCACCGGGAATTCTGCAAAGAGGAACCTTGGCCGAGAGCAAACCACACAAGGTGGGAAATATCCTGCTCTGCCTGCACCTGCAGCTTCGGGTTGCTGATTTTGATGCGGGTCTGCGGGTCCGTCAAGCTCTGTGGCTGATTTCAAACAAGGTAGGAAAAGGCGCTTTTCTTTCCCTTTCACCCTGGCAGACGCTTTCCACCAGTAAGCAGCGCCTTCTGTCTCAGGACGATCCGCTGGTGACTTAAGAAACTCTCTTGGAGCTTCACTTAAAAAAACAAGCAAGCAAGCGAACAACCCCCCCACCCCAACCTTCTAGTTTGCAACTTTGGATGCTTCCATCTATTCCTGGGGATGGTGACAGCAGAATGGATCGAACGAATACGACAGTTAAAGAGGCTTCTGGGGTGCTTTTGCAGGCTGTCAGAAGGACTGGGTCCGACTCCAGTGGGCAGCACGGGGTCAGATCCAAGAGATTAGGCTGTCCTGAGCAGTGTTTTAGAAGAGTGCGTTTTTAAAGCAACGGTCAGGTTTCTTCCTAAGCGGAAGCCTTTAACTATTAAGTATTACATATTCGCAACTTTTTAATAGTTGTGCTTCACAAGCTGAATGTCTTCGAAATAACTTTTTAAAAAAATTATAGCTTTCTCCTCTAGCATTTTTGCACCAATCTGTTTATAGATCCCTTTAAAGGATCCTGACATTTTTGTTCCTTGACTTTTCTCTTTAAGCTGATGAATGGTTTTATTTTTAAAAACCACCACCCAAGCCTGGGTTCTCTTGGGTATGTCGACATGCCTCTGACCTGAACAATGGCACTTTCTCTAAAATATATGCTCTTGAAATCAGTTGTTTTTATTTATCCTTCTTCTGCATTCCTGTCTTTCCTCCAGTTATTAGTCCATTTACTGTTTTGTTAATGGAGCCTTGGTTATTGTGATCAATAACAAGACAACATCACATCATTTACAAAACTGGAGCCATAAAAAAAGGACTAGTGAATGAATAATACCAATCAAGAGTGTATGAAATGTAATAAAGCCCATAACAAAGAGCTCCAAGGCTTGGCAATTCCCGTTCCTCAGTTATCTAAACAATCTGCAGATATATTTGTGTGGAATTAAAACAACATGAGATCCGCAGCACCCTGTCACATCATCCATGAAAGCTTGGTTTTGTTTTTTATCCAGCTATATATATTTTCTCATAGAAGCATGTGAGAAGATATCTTGTTAGAGTTATTTGTCATGTTCAGGTTTTTTGAGGTTAAGTAGAGGTTTATTTCTGGTGAAGTAAGGACTGAATAGAACTCTACATTATGGAACAAACCAGTACTGTAAGATAGGTGCCAATTATTTAAGAGATTTATGCTATAATCCAATGCCCATTTTCCTGGGAGCAATTCTTAACTGAATGTAGTGACTTACTATTGTGTAAACATATTAAGAATGCACTTTTAAGCACCATTAAGAGGAAGAAGGTGAGTATAAATAGTTAAAAGTAGGGTGAAAAGTCCTTCAGGTTTTAACCACAGTACAATGCAGTACTTGTACAATGAAGCTGAACAGTATTCTTGAAACTCACTAAACTTGGCAAAGCCAAACTGTCATATAAACATATAAAATGTAAAAAGCCAACAATCTGCATTCCTCCTGAGGTTTTTATCTTTCATATGCCAGTGATCTTTCAGTTCCAACTCTTAGATACTCCTATGTAACAAGTTCATAGAAAAGGTACAGTAACTGACTTTACATGTTGCTTATGGTGGGGTAAAGTATTGGCATCTTGAATGTCATCACCCTATCAGGTCATGGTTGTCTGTTTTTCACTAGCAATCAGCAGGACAGGAGAACTAATCACTTTTACTGTCGCAAAAACAAGAAGGCTTCAGTTTCTCCTATTAGATACATATTTTTGTTCTTAGAAAGTGTTTTTTTTTCAGAATGTGTGCTTCTTTTTCCAGTTACTCTTTTAACAAATGTAAAATGGTATACTTTCAGTTAGACATAAAAATTTATCCATGGTTTCTGTTTAGTGACTTTGGTTAAACAAGTATGCTATTCTCTGTCAGCCCAGATGTATGCACAAAGGAAGTTTTATTATGCCATTCTGACATAATCAGGCTTTTTTTTTTTAGACTTGTAGCATACTCTCAAGAGAGAAAGTATACTGAATTTTTCAAATGAGAATGGAGCAGAAGAAGCTGCTTGATCTCAGTTTGGCTATTCAGACACATAGTGACTTTCTCTTGAGGAGAGAGATTTCTCCTTATTTGTTAAGTCATCCTTTGACCTGGGGATAATTGGAAGTTGAATCTGAGACCACTGATATGTGCCATTAGGTTTGCTTGGGAGTCTTCCTTTTTTGAGCATCTTGGTGCAAACCCAGCCTTGCGCCTTCCAGTGCAAATAATTTCAAAACATGATTTTGGCATCATTTTATTATTAGGTCAATAGAGAACAAAACCTGCAATAATCTCTGTTCCAATAAAGTCATATTTAAAAAAGATGTTTTAATGAATTATTTTTACAATATGTTTCATTCCCAGTTCATATGTTTTGTCTAGTTCCAGTTGCCAGGAGGTTCACAACTCTATATGCAGACTTGGGGATCAACGATATATAGGACTGGTAGTAAGAATAAGACAGGTGGGATGAAAAAAAGAGCCAGTTTGGTTTAGTGGTTAAGATGCTGGGCTAGAAACCAGGAGTCTGTGAGTTCTAGTCCCGCCTTAGGCATGAAAGCCAGCTGGGTGACCTTGGGCCAGTCCCTCTCTCTCAGCCCAACTCACCTCACAGGGTTGTTGTGGGCAAAAGAGGAGGAGGAAGGGGTATTAGGTATGTTCGCCACCTTGAGTTATTTATAAAAATAATAAAGGTGGGAAAATAAATAAATAAATAAATGATGATTAATAGCTTTGGATCTGATCGCTGTGATTGTTCAATGAATCATGGCAAAGCATAGAACCTGGAGTCTGGGAAAAGTTTAATTCTAATTTCACCGAATACAGAAATGATCTGGACTGGGTGAACTGCTTCAGTAATCCTATATAAGTTGCGGGCCCTTGACTTTGGTACATGTTTCTCCTGAAAGCCATGGTGGCATCAATATGATCTGCCTTACAGTGTCAGGTGAAGAGTTGATTGTTTACTCCTGCTTCAGGACTTAGCAGCTACAGCATGAATATGACTGTTTTGCTTCTTCAATACCTCTTTGTCAGTATTACTGAGTTTTTTGTTATGTGATTAAATTGCTGTATTATTTGTTTCACTTAAATTTACTTATTTATTTTTGTCTTACTTTCCTGGACTGTAATCAGCAACAAGATTTTTAGGATAGTGGATGAGCTGTAATATTTTAAATAAATACTTTAGGTGTTAAAATGGCCTTATTATGAAGGAAATCCTGACAGTCCTATTGGTATATAATACCACAAAAAGCATGTCACTTATTAACTAACTTGAAGACAAATTGTGCACCTGAAAAAGAGCTGGGATTGGGAGGTTTCCTCCCATAAACTCTACAAAGATCATAATTTAGGATAGATTTCTGCCCAACTTCCTTCTTGTGGGGCGAGTACATTGGAAATAGCTTTGCACTGAGTCAAACTTTTGTTAGTCCATCAAGTTTAGCATTATCTACATAAGCTGGCAATAGCAGTCGAGACTTTCAACCTAGGATCTTCCCCAACCCTACTTGAAGATGCCAGGACTGAATCTGGGAACATCAGAATGTAAAGCAGATGCTGTGGCTTTTGTTTCCTTGTTCATTATGTCCCAGATTCTCACTATATACTCAGTATCCATCTACCCTTCCTCTAGCTTCCATCACTACCCCTCATGAGGAACAGTCGAACAAGTCAGCTGAAAGGCATCTCATATTATCATTCTCTCCAAGGCTAAAGGAAAGGATGCTTGACTGATTGGCACCCTTTCCAGCATTTACAAAACCATTAACCTATCCTTCAGTAATTCTCACTTAGTGCTTAAGAATAATTCTGTGCAGTCATGTCTTATTGAGCCAAGTGGAACTATATATTTAAGAATAGTGTTCTTGAATTTGGCTACAGAGCCAGTCCGAGATATTCCACAGCTTAAGGTGAGATTATGTCCATTCAGTGCCATGGACAGAATGTAATTGGACCAGTATCTGAATTTCACTTTAATGCTGGGGATGGGCCAGCGTCCTCCATCGCAGTCAAGGGCAGCATACGTGCATGACAGAGATTCCAACTCAGTTCTCATGAAAGGAGAAGGATCAGGGTGTGCAGAGTAAGACTATTGCCTGAGGAAGTTGCCTCCTTCTGCCTACTTGTTGGAAGGCCAACAAATTATTTATATGATCTGATGGTAGCAGTGCTTTTCAGTGAATACTGCAACTTTGATGAATTAAAGTTGAGAGAGTTAGAAAAAGGAAAAGGAATTGCAACATACTGAGAATAAGCAGAAGAGAAGAGGGTGACTAGATCAATGAGAAAATAAGCTGGAGTCTTTGACAGAATTTATTATCTATTTTATCAGTCTGTACTGATAAAAGTGCTTGAACAAAGTGGATAAAAGTATTAAACATATAAAATAAAGCACTACATAAGATCAAGACAGCTAAAACGCAAAATTATGTGAATAAAAATAAAGCCTAAGACAGATTTTTTTTAAAAAAATTAAAAGCCAACTGCAATGAAAGCATAGTTGTCCATCTGCTTCTGTTAAGTGAGAAAGTAATCAATAGAATCTGAGAACATTAAATAAAAGAGCTTGTTATCTTTTTCCATTTCTGTTACTCAAAAACACCCAGAAACCTTTTTGCTACCCCAGAATCCTCAGCCCAAAGTACCTGTTAGCTAGCTAGCAAATTTGCCAAGCTGTCACTTTTATATTAGCATAAAATGAAGGTATATGCCACTTTAAAAATACTTAAAACATCTAGATCTAAAAATACTTGTTTGGCATATAGAGGTGACCAGGATTTAAGGTAGTATGTGAAGAATTCATGCTGATTTTTAAATTTTAAATCCTTCCATAATTCTCTAAAGGCTGCTCAAACTTGGAATACTTTTCATATTACATTTAGCTTCCTGGGCTGCAACAGGTGAACAAATTTATTTGCCTTTTAGTGGTATTTCCAGCCAAGCTGCTTGACTGCGCTTTCCCTTTCTTTCCTATTTTCTTCCAGTGGAACTGTTCAGAACACTCCCTCTCTAACTACTGATTTTCAGCCAACCAAAAGAGAAAATTATCTTCAGACTGTTAATTACTTTAAGGCAGTGACTTTGCAATTTTCTGAGTCCTATAAGAATTTGAGAGCCAGTTTGGTGTAGTGGCCAAGGCATTAGGCTAGAAACAAGAGACCATGAGTTTGAGTCCCATGTTAAGCACAAAGCCAGCTGGGTGACCGTGGGCCGGTCACTCAGCCCTAGGAAGAAGGCAATGGCAAACCACTTCTGAAAAGTTTTGCCAAGAAAACTGCAGGGACTTGTCCAGGCAATCACCAGGAGTCAACACTTACTTGAAGGGACAAAATTTATTTATCTATAAGAATTTTAATCCCCCGTCCCTAAATACCCTAACATGTAGGCTATTGACTTGCCTTTTGATTATTTGGATCTGAGGGGAACATTGCAAATATATTATAATAACCAAAACCACCATGATAAAAAGAGTTTTGAGACAATTCCTCCAAGGGCTTGTGAATTGGCCCCCACCCTGACATTTCCTTGCAATAAATCAGATGTTCAGTTAAATGAAAGGTGCTCAACTGATGTGGCATCTTGTCACTACCTCTCCTGCATTTCCTTGCCATGACAGAGCAGTCCTGTCAGTACATAATTTGACAACAAGCCCAGTTAAACTGTTAGCTTACCACGTGTGTGTGGTTAGTATGTAGAGAATCACTTCAGGCAGCAAAATCTCTTGGCCAAGCAGTAGATTTTGCTGGATTATGAAAGGTAATGTGTGGTAGTTTTTAAAATGTGTGGTAGTTTTTTAAAATTTTTCTAATGAATAATTTAAATCAGCTGTGGTTCTCTGGATGTTGACCAATGGCAAGTCCAAGCATTGTTGCTCTCCTCAGTAGCTGGGGACTGGAACTGATCAGCAGTATCTAGAAGGCCATGACTTCTCCAACCCTTCAGGTTTTGAAAACGGTTAATCAGGTTGTATAGTTTAATTGTGCATTTTGTGTGAGTGAGTGATATGTGTGTGTGTGTTGGATCTGTGGTGTTTAATATAGAATTCATAGTAGTAAAAATATAGTTGTTTGATATAGAATTTATAGTAGTATGTTTGGGGTTTGTCATATTTCCACACTGTTTCACCTGTTAGAAAGGTTTTTCTAATATCCAACTACTGTTTAATACTTTTTTTACTAAACGATTGGACCCAGTAGCTCTTGATAATTGTAAATCCAGTAATCTGAAACTGGAATTTGGCTCTTGCTGGGCATATGTGCGCTTCTTCTACCCATATTATTACTAAGCAGGTTTGCTTTTAAATTGGAATCATACCTACTATACAATCTTGCTTTCAGCTGTGATGTGATAAGAGCCTTCACTAATTAACCCATGATTAATAACAATGAATAAAATATGAGAATTGGTACTGCTGGAAAATGAAGAGATTAAAAAAGTTATACAAGGTTGCATCTGCATCAGTTCTTTATCCCCTTAGATATTCTTTAAAATTAATCCAAGTTTAAATATATTTTGGGTGTCTGGTGATTTCTTTCTTGGAATCTGGTTAAAATTGCTGTTAATGCTGGACTGGTAAAAAAAATACTCAAGTGCCGGAACTGAAGTAGTTTTGTAAGAACTTTTTCCAAACATGTGTCTTTGATAGGGGTTCCTCGGAGTGGCACATGAATTATGTCTATTTTATACAACTTTACTGATGGTTTGCAAACCCCACCTTCATGTAGCCAAACCAGATCTGTTTCCAGATTCACATCTAAGTTGGAAGCTACTATGGATCTTCTTCCTTTTTCCTCCACCAACATGTTTTGCCCACCAGTGAGTTCTCTAATCTCAAGGATATCGTGGAATTCATTCTACATGGTATTTACAGTATGTGCAGTGTTCATGTAACAGAGTGGTTGATTAATATTCATGTAGCTGAGTGATTGATTAATAAAAGTTTGTACAACTTGCCTGTGTGAATTTATCTGCCACTGGGCAAAAAAAAATTGAATATGAGATTTTACCTCTAGTGGCAGACAAAAAAAAAGGAACAAGCTGTTACTATCATTTCTGTATCGTTTATTATTTATTAAACACATTTCTACCCCATTGCAATCAAAATGACTCTTGGCAGCATACACAGAATATAAATAGGAGAATTTAAAACATCCGTGGACGCATTTAAAACTATTCAGAAATTGCCTCATGACACACAAGAGGTAGAACTGCATTTACTTACTTACTTACTTACTTACTGGTTTTCTACAACATTATGCCCAAACGTTATTTTTCCCCTTCTAGCAGCAATTGGTGGACATACAGGTTCTATATTGATTTTCTGATCACTGATAAGGTTTTTTTGTACCACTTACAGTGTTGCAAAGTTTTGTTACTTACAGTAGCATCAGGGCTTTGGCAGGGGATCCTGCCAAAAGGATTTCAGATGGATTGCTGTAGATGCTTATTTGTATTTCTTTTTTGCCTATCACTAGTGATAAAATCTTATGTCCCAAAAATGTTTGCCCAACAGCAGATAAATTTGAACAGGCAGATTCTGCAAATGTTTATTTTGATTCTTTCCCTCCCCTTCCCTCTTTTTATCTCTGTTTTATTTGCTGGCTAAAGGTCATAATAAAATTGATCTAAATCAGAAACTGAACAAATTACAGAAATAATAAGAGCAATCAGCCAAAGAGAACACTAAAAATAAAAATGATAAAAATGAAAGATGGCATCATAATACATAAGCCAAGGGAAAGCCCTTTGAAACAATTCCATTATCAACAATTTCCAAAAATTATGGATTATTAGAAGACACTCAAGTTATAACTGACTTATCACAACATACTCCATGACTGGGTCTTCACATACTACTAAGCTACAATGTCTTTAATGAAGGTATACTGAATAAGGCACAGTTGGCTATGTTCATCTAAGACACTCAGTCAGAAATCACAATTTACACAGTTAATTCCAATCACAGTATGGCTTAGTATGATGCATGAATTCTGCCATAGTGATTTGTAAACTACAATTTGTGGTTTAGCAGATTGTCTGAAGCAAGCTCATGCATACTTTTCCTGCATCACCACAGTAATTCTTTTCCTTCCATAATAGAGGAGATCATGTCTGTGAACAGAATAATGAAGCTGCCCAGGGGTATGAGATCCCATGGCTAGGTGAGACTCAAAGTTCATATAATCTAAATATTTCATTTGCACATAGCAATACATATATAATTTAGATTACAGCATATGCCAGAAGCCAAGAACCAATACAAAAATATTAGGAGTACAGAAGGCAACCTTGCACCTGACTAGTTGTCCATCTAATCCTGTGTGGTGTATCTGGCAACATCTTCCCAGAATTTGGGGCAGAGCTTTTTCTTTGCATTGGCTACCTAATCCTTTTGAGTGGAACCTTGTTCTGTAGGGCTGAGTGTATGCTGTCTTGCTGCTCTACAGGCCATTTTTTTTTAAAGATTCCAATAGTCAGTAAAGTTTCAGGCATCCAACTTTCTTCCAAGTCCCATTTCTAAAGTCACAGTTGGGGTGTTTAACACCTTTTATTCATCCTATGACTACCATAGGTTTCAAGTTTGTGTGCAGGTGTTGCCTTTATTTCTTTAAATAGGTACCATTCACGGTCACCGGGGGCTTCTACTTTGCTACATTACAAAGCTAGTAGAATAAGGCAATCTTTGTCTCCATGAGTGAATGAAAGCTCCTTTTTACCCTAGTAAGACTTAACGGATAGAAGGAACTTTTCCCCACTTGAGCAAACACTTTATCATATGCAATCATATGCAAAGCTGAGACCATATTAATTATATTTATACATAAAGTGCCTGAAGTTCCAGTATTGCTTCCAAGTGCTGTAATAGACATTCCCACAGCCAAGATACTGCAGAAGGGACAATGAATCAAAATGTCACAGTGAAAAGCATTTAGCTTGATTGTGGAAAGGTACCTCATAAAATAGGTACTGGGTATTGAATAAAGAAAAAAGTGGAGGCAAATATGAAATTTATATTCCAACTGTGTCATACAGTATTATATCTGGTTTTTATGCTATAACCAGGTATTTCAGGAAGATATTAGGTTAATATACTTCCTTTTGAATATATTAAATAGGTGGGGTGTTTATCTAGTTCAGTTTTAGCTAAGGCAGGTAAGATTTATTTCTGTACTTTTTTTGAAGTTGCACCTGCTAACCCTATCTCTAATGCCATAGGGATATCTGAATGATACAAAAAGGAAGAATGTTTGGTAGCTGGAACTCACCAAGTTAGCTGTTTTGCCAATGGCAGATGTATGTGAACAGCTGGAGGCAAATTGATATTGTTAATCTAAGAAAAAATTTATTCATAGGATAAACATAGGTAGCTGTTCCCTTCTGTCTTATTTAAATCACCCCCCTCATTTATACTGTATTGATGTTTGCCAAGGCTGGTGCCAAATTTGTGATTTTCAAGAGCTTCTCATTTCTGATAGCAGCTATGGTGTTTTTCTTTTTCTTTTTGCAGGATCCACAGGCAGTCCATTTACAGATCTGCCAAGTTTGAGGGTGGAAATAGCTGTGCTCTTAGCCAGTTCTTCTAAAGAATGATGTAAATGCAGAGCTTGTAGCCAAGTACAACATGGGCGCTAACACCTCTAGCAAGTCACCAACGTATGATGAGAATGAAGATGGTAAGATGAAAATTGATTTGTTCAAAATGCATTGCTAAATTACACTGGGTTACCCCAGCCTGTTGCCCACCTGTTATATAGAATTAAAGGGGCATGATGGCTCAGTGGTTAAGACTCTAGGCTTGTCGATCAGAAGGTTGCAAGTTTGGCTGTTTGAGACCCTGGCCCCATGTGACGGAGTGAGCTCCCACACTTGCCCCAGCTCTTGCCAACCTAGCAATTTGAAAGCATGCAAATGCGGTTATATAAATAGGTACTGCTTCGGCGGGCAGGTAACAGCGTTCCATGACTGTCATGCTGGCCAATGACTACGGAAGCGTCTTCGGATAGTGCTGGCTCTTCGGCTAAGAAATGGAGATGAGCACCGCCCCCTAGAGTCGGACACAACTGTGCAGAGGAAACCTTTACCTTTAGCTATATAGAATTACAGTAGGTGTCACTGCCAGCCACTATAGCCCATTGACTGCTGTATGGGGATGATGGAATCTGTAGTCTAATACAAATGGTACCAGGTTGGATAGACTTATTTAGATGCCATAAGGGAGATATATCTATGGAATTCTTTGTTACAACTGCTACTGCCATAGTTACAGACCAAAATCAGGGACTTTGATTTCATTGGGCTTGTTCTCTTCTGTTTGTTTTGTTGTTGTTAATTCATTGTGTGTGGGGGATCAGCCAAGGATCTGGGACAGATTTGGGGGTGGTAACTTGATTTGCCATCTGATACATCAAAGATATAGACTGGAACTGAGTTTCTGGAGACCTGTTGTAAGGTCTCAGAACCAAAATTTTCTTACCTGATGTATGAGAATTTTTCTGTTACTTATTAATTAACGGTGAATATAATTAATTATGAATTAATGCTGTGTCTTCAAGTTCTGCTTTTGAAATTGTGGAGGCTCCTTTTTTGCATATGTTTTTAGAAACACAATAACAAGCTCATGGCTGACAATGTATGAAATATATTATATCACAGTTAAAAGGCTTATTGAGGAAGATCTTGGAAGCTGTTTTGTTGGTCTCTCTGTTCCCTAAGGATTTCTTCCCACAATACTGTTAGTCTATTGCTGCTTCCTACAGAGATTGATTACACTGGACAACGTGCTGGAGGCATCTGATACATGTAGCACTAGTCATTATTCTGCCTGCAATGGATGGTCCAAATACACCACAGCTTTCTCCATTCTGGAGTAATATTGAGAACATGCAACCATGGATAGGAAATTTTTATTGGAAATTTTATATTTAAAAAACCTGCTCTAGGATTGTTATAGAGAACAGCATCCTGATATTTATCACTCTTATCTTACTTATAGTCTCCTTTACAGATATTCACTATCAGTTATATCCAGATATAGCCTTATTTAGAGGAGATGCACTGAAATAAACTGGTTTAAGTATCTCTGATTTCAGTGGACCTACTTGAACTATGATTACATCTGGTTACAGCTTAATATCTGCCTACTCCACATCCATTATGAAAAACAGCCAGACCTTCTGAAAGTATGCCAAGGATTTTCACATCACTCTGGGGCATTTTACAGACAGCTGCTGTGCTGTGAAGTCCTCGGGGATATTAGCCAATGTTAGCCTTGTCTAGTGACCAACTGGTGACATTTGGTAACTGTAGTTTTACATTTTATTTTGGCTTGATGGCTTGGGCTTTTTTTGTCTTCTGTTTTACTGAAATGGCTTTTGCTTAGGTTTTGTGAAGTGCTGTGGTTTTGGGGGTGTAATGACATCAGTCATGGGTGGGTAATTTGTTGTTGCTGTTGTTTTGAGGAATACATTCCCTTGGGAATAATTTCATGGGATACCTGTGATGGGATGGGTGAGCAACAAAAGTGGATTGAAAACAGGTAAGGCACACAGTTTCTCTTTTTTGAAAATTCTTTTTTCTCTTAGTAAAATTCTCTACATTTTTCTTTGGTATCTATTCCCCTTTGTCCCTGCCCACCTCTACATATACATCCATGTGCAGCGTGGCAGGGAAGAGATACAATGGGCTCTGCTTGAAATTAGATTGAGACTATACTAAATCAGGCTGAGAGCAAATTCTGGCCACAGATTCCACTCCTGTTTTAAGTGATTGTCCTTGAGCAAATTCAAGTTGAGCAGCTATTTGAAACTGAGCTGGTTCTGTTCAACACTCCACTCCTCACTGGGCATAAGTATGATAAATAGACATGGTTCTCAGGGGAAAAGTGGCTGAAGACATAATTTTCTAAAGTAGCCTAACAGCGTAAGAAGTGTCTTTGCCATTCCCATGGAATTCAGAAAAAGATGCTGCAGGAGTGAAATTGAGTGGGGCCAAAATCCTTGTAAGGGTGATCTGTCTTTTGAACCCCCACCTTGTAAATTAGCTCCACAGTTTCCCTCTCTGCTCCCAGAGGGGTTTAATTAAAGTTTGCTGATATTGCAGTAATGATGAGGGCAGGTTATAAGCTCCTGAGTTATGCCAAATACTGGATATCTTGGCTCTGTCCACTGAGCTTTGATATTTATTTCTAAGCCTGTCTTCTAAAAACTGGATATAAACATATTAGGACAGTGAAGACTATAAAAATCTCTGATGAACATGATTACACAGCTGCAATAACCAAATTAACTACAGACAAGCATATCTGATTTAAGATGGAGATAGGGAGTAATATATTTAAATACAAACCAGAGCTATCACTGGGCAAATCCCAGGATATGACAGATGGTCCTCCGACATTCTGCTCTTGTAACTTCTTTTGTTGGCACAATTTTTCTACAGGGAACATTTTCCTATATAAACTACTGAGAAAAGTATTGATTTTGTATGAGATAGTTGCAGAACTTCAACCATTAACTCTAAATTAAAGTTTAATCCTGAAGGTCATATTATGAACTCTCTGTTCGTGGAACTTTTCCTTCTTCTTGCCTCCCTCCAAGGAGTCCTTTGTATTCCTTTCAGAAAGAGGCATTTAAACTTATTCTGTTGAGCAAGGTTCTTCTTTTAATCTCAGTACAAGTTCTGGGTCTGCAGGGTCCTCCTTTCTGCCAGCAGTGATGCAATGTTAGACCTAACCAGTCTTCACACCTGCACTGTAGTTTTGTCCTCTCTTTCTTTTAAAGGGAATAATGCTTAGGGAAAGGCCACACAGCCTGCAAGAGAGTGTTCTCTTGGGAGCTGGAGCATAATTTTTTGGTAGCAGCTCAAGGAGTTTGATGGTTGACATCTATGCATTGTTATTGTAACAGACCTTGGTACATCTCTCTCTGTTTCTAACATTGCCTATTCTGTTCTTCCCAGCTTATGATCTGCTCTCATATGCTTTAATGGTTGCATGTCCTTCATGACACCCATATCAGAGGTCCTTGCTTGGCTCCAAAATTTCCTCCTTTGCTACATAATTAAGCCACATTTGAACTCAAGCGTGGGCCAACTTGAGGCACTTAAGTAAAGGTAGCTCATGAACTTGGGTTCTTTTGGATTCTCAGGACTTCAGTTTTCATAAAGATGTTTTAACCCTGTGTGGTCGTAATTGGATCTGTTCCAAAAAATGATTAACTGGATCTTGGGGCTTATGGGGGTGTATGGATGCACTTTGCATACTCTGTTCTTCAAGAAAAAGATCTAGATTTCATGCCATTATCAGTGCTGAGTTGGGTTTGACAATTAGCTGTAATGGAATTTCTGTGTTGGCAAGGAGTTGATTAGCTGACCTCTAAGATTCAGTGATTTAAGCTGTGAGGGACTTGAGGAACATTATTTCAGCGGAAAGCTGAGGGTTATTACATGTATGAAGGATGTCCTTTGTTGATTTGATCCAAGTATATTGTCGGTGCAGTGCCACATATAATGAATGGCTTTTTTTGTTGAGCAACCTAATGACCAAAACCCCTCACTAATGATTAGGTCCTACTAAATGTTCGGGAAACAAAATATGCATATGTAAATTTATAGGGATATTTATTATTTTGAAAGTAGTGTGGCTGAAACTTGCCACACAATCTAGGAATATTAATCCAATAAAGCCTCATTTGTCTTGGAGTTACCTATGGGAATGGGATGAAACTAGTGAATCATCTCAACTGTCCACATCTGGACCATTACATTCTACACCAATTGCAGATTGGAAGCAAAGAGTTTGGCACAGAGTCAGATCAGAGGGGAGAGTCTTCTTTTATGTGGAACTGATCCTGAGGAAGGAGAACATCTGGACCATTACATTCTATACCAATTGCAGTTTCTGCATCATCTTTTAAAGCAGCCCCTATACATTGTTTAACCTCCAGGTGGTAAAAGCATACATCTCCGTGGTTAAGTCCTCCAAGTCTAATAGGACCACAACTGGTGCATGAACCACCTGAGCCAAAGTGGAGTGATAACTTCGCTGGTCATGGCTTCTATCTGCTAACCAAGCAACAGTAGTGAGTCCAGGAGAACCTTCAAGATGCATATTTGGACTTTCAAAGGAAGTGCAAACCTGCCCAGAGCCAGCAAAGGAGATATACCACAGGGTTTTGGACAATCAGGAGCTCCATCTTGCTAGGAGTCAGTCTTTCATACCAGTCAGGCCTCCACAGCCTCTAGGCACCAGGTCAGGCATCTCAGCTGGGGCTGGCTAGGAGATGTTCAATTGAGTACCATTAATATACTGTTGGTGTCTCAACCTGAACCTACAGATAACCTCTCCCAGCAGTGTCATACAGATTTAAAGAGCAGGGGGAGAGAGGTGAGTCCTGTGACACCCCACAAAAGAGAGACCATTGGTTCAACTATTTCTCCCACAACACAACTGGAAATAACCTCTAAGGAAGGAGGAAACAGTAAGACAGTGCCATATCCCCCCAGCCCTTTTGGGAGATCCAGAAGGATACTGTGGATACTGATATTAAACACTGCTAAGAGGTCCAGCAGGACCAGAAGGGCTGACTGCCCTGGATTCAGGACCTGATGGAGTTAATCCACTGTGGTGACCAGTGTGGTTTCCATCTCGTGCCCAGGCCTGAATTCTGAATGAAAGGGATCCATGGTGTTCTGTCTGAAAGTTCAGCAATGTGTACTATATTTAATTTCCCACATAATCCTGTTCTGAGTCTTCCAATTGCCACTCCCTGAACCTAGGACCACATTTCTTTCATTTTAAGATGCTTCGATCCTTGGTTCCCTTTGCGAGTTTGGTCTCTCTTCTTGTCAGGGGTGCAGCTACTGGCACACATTCTTTGATTATTAGGTTGGTTGTGTACTTAGAAGATTTATAGTGATGCCCTCTGAATGTCACAGTTTCCATTATTGCACACCATGGCAGTGGACCCTGTAATAAATGCTGAGCAAGTGAATGGACAACAATTACTCCATATTTGGCTAGAATAACTATTGGCTACATTTCAAAATTAATAATGCTATTGTTTAGAGGATATTTTTTGTGTGCGTCTGCATTTAAGTAATTGAAAAATATGATGGGCAAAGCTACCCTGAAATTTTCCTGGAGGCTACCAAATTATATTCCTGTGGATACAAGCATTTCATATTGGCATCTGCTGTAAATAGTCTGGTGGTGTCTCACCAGTATTGGGGCACTTTATATTTGCCAAAACATTTCTCAGAATGGAGGAAACTCTGTAATTTCTGGTGTATCATCTCTGCCTCAGTCATCTGTCAAAGTAAATTAAAATTGGCAGTCACCAATCTGATGCCATGATTTCTGTGAATTACATTCCCAATACCTTTGCATGGCACCAGGTTGGGGAAAGCTGATCTAAAAATCTGTTTTATGCATAAATGCTGGAGAAAAAACAACCACCATGGAGAAAACACCCATAATAAATGGCAGCTGGATATAACCAGAATATTTAAAAGAACGGAAAGGTGATTGAAAGATCAAATGATTCTCTCAGCAAACAAACAGATTTCTTTTAACTTGCTGATCCAGTGTATATTTGTAGTTTTTGAAATAATAAGAACTCTTTTCCCCATCAAAACTGTCTTAGAGAGTTACATAAGGGGTGAGCATACAGTACATACCTTGAGCCACTATTTCTCTTTTGGAACCCTTTTTGGAAAAAAACATGTGTCGCTTTCCAGAGACTGATGGATTGGAAGCAAAGGGTTTGGCACAGAGTCAGATCGGAAGGGAGAGTCTTCTTTTATGTGGAACTGAGCCTGAGGAAGGAGAACAGAATCAGGAATATTCTATCTGGCTGCTTAATGCAACGGCTTGTCACTTGATCACCACAGGGCTGAAAGCACTGTTTGGTCATCTTAAGTGATAGCTACTGTCGCATGATGCTTCAGAGCTAAGGGCAAAATGACCACGAACATAGCCCCCATCTGCAACTCCTTAAAGCAGCTTTACCTTTTCTGGAATTGCGGGTGTCCCTGTACCTTTCGGCCTTTGAACCCCAACAGCCTTCCAGTGATGTGGAGAGAAGGCCAGCAGATCCTTTTGCCTGAAACCGCTATGATGGTGCAGGAACTGTGCTGGCCAAGATGTTTCCATGGAGTGGCAGTTTCTTGATCTGGGGAAAAAAAAATCCATACGTGTGCAGGGCCTCCAAGTCTCTTCTTCAGGCATGTGGAATCAATTATTTGGTAGGAGAAGTGTGATACAATGAGATCAATCCATAATTTTGGATGCAACAATGATGTGGAGAAAAATATCATTTAAAATGTTTCATCTGTAACCAACGATTTTATGCCTTGTATGATTTGTTACCCCATAAAGCAATAATTTTCAAGAGTACCCTCCTGTTTAGATATAGGACAGATTTTTTCCAATGGAAATAGCTAACTCTTAAAGATATATTAAGAACCGAGCCACTTTTAACAGTTCTGCTGATAAGTAGCACTCTCACGATGCAGGCAGGTGATTGTTTCCCAATCAGTGGAAGAAGCTGCTTGGTCATGGGTACTCAGTCGAGGAAACTAGTGGAGTAGTAGCTGCAATTGTGTAGTTTCACAAATTCCAAGCACTAAAACATTCTTGATTCTTGACCCTGCTCTTCACATTTTCAGATGATTTTACAACAATCATTCTTTCTCACTTATGTATTCAGTTTGGTCTTTCCTACAATTTTTTTTTTTATTATTGATATCATGATTCCTTCTGCCTCTGCAAACTTTCCTCACTGGACCATCTGCTTGAGCTTTACTGCTAATCCAGAGAGCACAGGCACGGGCATAATTCATTTATATTGGAATTCTGGCCTTTGCCAATAATGGCTCATAATATAGGGCACCGTGATTGTCAAGGATCATTTATTTATTCTGCAGTGTTTCTGCTCAAAATGCAAGTAACTAAACCCAACTTTAATGTGTGAAGGTGATCTCTGGTGAATCTGATAATTCTGCACCTTGGCACCTACAAAAATTCCTCATGTTATTTGTCGCCCAGAGGAACAGGCTGCAGAGTGCCTGTTTTTGAATCCTACAGAATTTTTCATTACTAGCAAGTAGGTATGCAAATTTGTCAGAGTCAAGCCTGCCTCTGACTCGGAAAGTGAAACTCTTTCCGAGTCAGAGGAGGAATTGGAAATTTACCAGGCTGAAACCAGGAAAACGAAACTCCAGGATGAGTCAGCAGCGCGGGAAGAATCCAAGGCACTGATTTGCCAAGACTTGGGGAAAGATTCGAATCCTCCAATCAGTGTGCGCCAATGACGGGCTGAAAAATGCGCGAAGGAAAAGGCAGCCTGACTGGCTGCAGGAGGGTCCAAGCATGCCAAGGATTGGGATAAAAGGCAGCCGCGCAAAGAGCGAGCTGCCGGAGACAACTGATCCTCCAAGCCTGCAGCGTTTTTGGAAGAGTCCTTACCTGCATTGGAGACAGCTTCTGTGGCCGAAGAGGAATCAACGCCTTCACTCTGCTCCGAAGAGGACTTGAATTCCGCCGCTCCCATTGAGGATCCTTTGATCGCTGAGCCCAGCAGCCTCGGCTTTGCTTCCAGTCTTGAAACTCCTTATTTTTCCAAGCGGCTTCGTGCCTTGAAACTCCAGCGCCGCCACGTGCCTTCGGTCCCAGCCAACTGTGCTTCATGTGCTCAGTCGTGTTCAGGCGTTTCACACCTATCTTGTTGAGGATCTGGCATCCAGCCCAGTCCAGGGCTTCCAGCCAAGTCCAGCCTTGTTCCAAGTTCCCAGTCTTGTTTCAAGTCTGCAGTCCAGAGAATCCAGCCTAGTCCAGGGCTTCCAACTGAGTCCAGTCTTGTTCCTCATTTCCAGTTGTGTTCCAGGTCTCCAGTCCAGAGAGTTCAGCCTAATTCAGGGCTCTCAATCAAGTCTAGCCTTGCTTTGGGTTCCAGTCTTGCTTCAAGTCTTCAACCCAGTTCAGAGTCTCTAGTCAAGTCCTGCCTTGTCCCCAACTCCTAGTCCTGCTTCGAGGTTCCAGTTGCTGCTTCAGTCCAGCGCAAGTCTGCAGCTACCCAGTGCTCCAGTGCCAGAGCAGTTCCAGTATTGCTCCAGGTCGAGGACTGTTGTCTTCAGTACCTTGCATTCCAGTCTCATTCAGCTTCCTGTTCCAGTCAGAAGCCCTGTCTGCTGCCTTGTTGTGTTCCAGTAGGGTTAATTTAACCAAGTTTTTGCATATCAAGGACTTATTTATTGTAAATAGTTATTTAATAAATAGTATTTTTGATATTACTCTGCCTGGTTGCATAGCCTGAACAGGACAAAATCCTTCAAAAGAGTTGCTTCAGAATGCTCAGGAGATGGGCAAAAAATCCCCAACGTGGAGTAGTTGTGCATGTATTTGCATGCAGATATAGCCAGCTTCCAAAGCAGCCATGTAAGCCTGGAAAAAGTTCTTGCTGATTTAATGATTCAGAAAGAGGTGCTTCATAAATGCCCTTGTGCATCCCAAAGTACCTCCTTTGAAATTTTGCATAATTGTCATAGCTTGATTCTCTTGTAAGTACCTCTGTTGGATGAGATAAATCTAAATAAGAGAAGTTACCTCATGAGGGATGGTCTAGTATTGTGATAGCCATCTTTTTGTCACAAGTCTGTAGTAAAAAATGTGTCCCTTGCTCTTCTGAGCCTTAAGCATATGGCAGAGAACTCTGAAGAAGAAGGCAAATCTATGTGTTCTAACTCCTCACAAGACCTGTAGCTTCTGTCCCAGACTGCTGCACACTCAATTTATGCCACATGGGATGATCATCTAATATGACCATTTTACTTAGGAAATCCATTTTTGTTAGTAATATTAGTGGCAATCTGTGGCTCATTTATTTTCGACATGTCCTTTTCAAACATTTGATTTCATACCATTACTTTTTTTTTTGTACCCATTTATACAGTAGTTGGAAAAACAGGAGCACAAAAAGAGGGACACAGAGTACCATGTTAGTTGTCAACCTTTTTATATATTATTGACAAGCCCTGCTGCTTTTTGCTACTATTAGTGCAACCAATATACATGTTGTCAGACTCTAGTAGCCCAAAATATAGTGCTAATGGATGTTTCCATTCAAGTTTCCTGTGGGATTTTCCAACACCTTTCTTCAATGTCTTGGGATAGCAAGTCACCCTCAGAAAGCATTTATCCTTTATGTCATTCCTGGTGATAAGATTACAATATCAAGAGATCCATTATTTATGTTGCTTAGAGCAATGTATCAAAGGTACATCTCTTCTGGAGAGGGAAGCTGACAAAGGAGAGTCCCTTTTGGGAGATGGGCGGTGATAAATTTGATTAATAAATAATAAAATAAAAAGGAGAAGCTTTCTTGGAGATTTTAGAATTTAATGATGGAACTTTGTTAACTCTAGCATTATAATTTGGTTTCCAACCAGTTTTAATTATCAACTTTTCAGGAATACTGCCTGCCTCTATGCTAGGAGGTAGTTATTGTAGATATTAGGCCAATTCTTGGAGGGAATGTTCAAATTCCTGCTTAATCACAAGCTCGCTGAGCAATTTAGATTCATCCCCATCAAAGTTATTGCCAAGCAAAATAAGATACATTCTGTGTTTGTCTCATAATCCCTTAAATGGTATGTAAGATACCATTTAAAAAATATTTAACTTGTTTGGACAGCCTATATTCTTCGTCAATTTAATTTTTATAGCGTCTGAGAGAAAGTGACTTGCTCAAGACCATTCAAATTGTTTCTTGGCTGGATTAGTGTCTGAAGATGGATTGGAAGTAGTCAGAGCTCCAGATATCTACTGAAGTGAACTTCACTGATGGTTTTAGTTGCATTACTTCCTACCAGCTTTTATTAAGAAAAAATGGGATGCTGCCATGTGCTTTCAATTCTAAACTTTTACACAAAGAGTGTAGATAAATGTCCACTGATTGCATATTACTTTTTCAACCTTGCCAATTTCTCAAGGAGTGCAGGACAGAACCCTGGGTGTCCTCCAGAAAGGTAGGCTTCAGCTTTCAATGGGCTTGCTGGCTTTGGGGGGTAGAAATCAGTGCATCTACAGGATTTCCAGGATTCCAGGATTTGGGAAAGATTCTCACAATTATGGGAGGAAGATTAGACTGACACATGTCTTGAGATAATTCTTCAAAATATAATGGAAAGATCTGAAAAATCACTGGAAAGGAGAAATAATTCGTTCTCATTTTTAAATTCTAAGTAACAAGAAATTTGAATAAAAGTAAATAGTCTCAGGCCATCTTTAGACTAATGTAGAAATACTTCTTTAATGGATTAAATTATTTCCATGCTAACTGCTTATCTCTAAGTAGCCCTTCACAGATTCAGCACAACATAAATAGGTGGGGATACTGTATATAGCTGATGTTCATTTTGAGAAGTCCAGACTCTTCCACTTTATCAGGAGCCCTCAAAGCACTTCAGATTTTTGTCTCCCTGGATAATAGTGATTATACACTTGCTCACATTGCCAATTTCTTTGGGGTTGAAAGTAATAAAAGATTATTTGGAATGCGACACACATTCTATTCATTGGCCTTTATAATCAAGGAATGGCAATTAAGATGGAAGTCTGTGATTCTAATTACTTGCCAAAAGTAATTTATCTCAGTATTGGCAAGTCAAGCTTCTTTTTCCCCCCAGTTTAAACATTTTTGTTTTCTTGTTAATTGAACCCAGCAATAATTAGGGTGACGATATGTTTAAAGAAGCAATTACCTGATTCCCAGATTAATTAAAGTTCCACTTCAGTAAAATACTAAACATTTTCATTAGAAGGGTGCATTTCACCATCTGCATAGCATTTTGGAATTGCGATAAGAGGTTTGCAACTGAGTTACAGTTATGTCTGGAAAGTCAGTTCTGTAATTATTGGCTCTAGGAACAAACAGCTGCTGAGATAGTGAGCTCTAGATGGTGTGGCGTGGGAGTGTCTAGGAGTCTCACAAAAGGAAGGGGAGGCTAGGGCAACAGGCAAAGGGGAGAGAATATATTTGCTCATGGAGGCATTTCTGGACAGAGGAGCCATCAAGCCTGAGAACTAGGAGCTGTCATGGGATAACTGAACTCCAAGTGATTAGAACTTCAAGCCACAGCCCCCCAAGCTTCAGGTGCCTTCCTCTTTCTGCCACAATGATAACTTGCTAAAGGCTGGAGTTGTGTGCATGCCAGGCATCAGTGCCCCTTACAGGAGGTAAAAGCTAAGGCAGGAGTTATTGTTGTTCTTAGCATTTGTCCTGCTTAGTTGCATGGTCCTCTTCTTTTGGGTTGTGTTCACCTAGCTCTTAGGGCAAAGCTTATCAGTGCATGATGCAACGAGGGATCTTGTTTTTCAGCTGGTTTGTTGCAGAGCTGAACACTGATGAAGTGAAGAGCAAATGACTGGTCCAAGGTCACCCAACTGGCTTCCATTCTTAATGGAGGAATAGAACTTGGGTCTCCCCACTCCTAGTCCAACACCTTAACCACTATACCACCCAGGCTCTTTAGAGGCTAGGGCAGGAGTACGGAACTATTTCAGCCCATGGGTTGCTTTCCCTCATGAGGAGTCTTCCAAGAGCTGCATGTCTGTGGTGAATAGTACCAAAACTCAAAGAGTTCAAGGAATCCCCACTGAGACACACATCCCTCCATTCATCAAGGCATATATTTTTCATTTACAGTAAATTCATCTGTTTGGCCAGGCTCACCTACTTCACATACAGTGGTACATCAGTTGATGATGTCTGCTATCACATACAATCATTCATCTGAATAATTGTCTTCTCCATTCATGTGTAGCCATACACATCCTTGTTGGATACCTTGAAAGCTCCTTTCAAGATTTGAGGTGGTATTGGGTGGTGCTCTTGAAATTATTTTACATTGCATAATGTATTTTTCGACACAGCACTAATTGAAATCTTTCTCCCTTTATAGTCTTGCTTCCCCCACTTGTCTGCTCAGGTGTTTGGCAAAAACTACTGAGCAACTGGAGAAACAGAGGGTTCAGGGCCAAAGGGAGGCACATAAGAAAAGAGGCACATGGGGTGGAGATCTTCCAACTTGATATAGAGTGATTTTTAATTAGATGCATAGTCAGGGCCAGGATTATTATTCCTGTATTTCAAATGAGGTTGACAGACTTTGCCTAAGATCTCCAAAGGTTTGTTTATGACCTTGTCCTGCCCCTTATAAAAAATTTCAGTTCTTGGGTGGCATTTTCCCTCTTGTTTGTTTTGTTCAATTTCATATACTTGATGAAGCAACTTTTTACATATGCTTTTATTTTTGATTAACTTATTCCATTAGCAGTGTTGTTATAGGAAATATCTGCTGGGGAATCCTGCATGTTAATATTCATAGTTTGATAAAAGATTACATTTCAGGGACTTTGCCTAAAGCTTCTTTGACTTGTAATAATATCCCAATAATTATAAAGGTAAAGCCTACCAAACACACACACGAGTTTATATCCTATGGATCAAGCTTATTGCATTCCTTTCTAGCTTAGATTTTCACAGTGCTTAGAAGCAGCACTTTTTTTGTTCAGAAAAGATATAATGATAATTAGAATCAAATTTGCATTGCATATTTTCTCCCTCTTGTGTATGTTTTTTAGAAAGGCTTGATGCCCAACAGCTGACACTTCCAGGCCTACTTCCCACCTAGTAGCCATGGTCTTCATGAAATTCCAAAATGTGCCTACTTTTCAAAAAAGGTCTATAGAGTTAGCAAATCTCTTGGTCAATCTAGTCCTAGAAATACCTGGATTTCAAAATTTTGTTCACACACACACACACACACACACACACACACACCTTATGTAGAACAATATTACCATTTACCAAGGGGCATTAGGGTACTGTGTCTTCCTTCCTACACAAACCTTTCCTCAAGCCCAGTGTATAGCTTAGATAACAGTAATTCAGAAATCTAGAACATATTCCAAAAATATCCAATGTCACAACTATTGAAAATGACCATTGTTTTCTTTTAAACAGTTATCTCTAGGGGTTTTGTGTACAGGTAGGAAAACAATGATGGCATTATTTTTCCACAGTATTTACTCAGAGAAGGCACAGCTGCTGATTATGGAAAGTTTAAAAATGTAAGTTGTTTGCTGTAACATACTAGTTCAGTCCCCTAATTTGCTGGGATTAAGCAAGGTTGTCTTTCATCCAGGTTTACACAATATCTTGTCTTGATGGAATTTGCTAGAATTGCTAATGATAATATGAAGTTAAGTTCTTCGTACTTGGTTTTATTTCAGGTACTGTAGTATAATTCTTAATGCATAATCAAATCTGTTCTTCCTCTAAATGCCATTGAAACTGATCACAGTGAAGAATTTGAACTATACTACTTTATATTGCAACAGAATATTTCTTCATAGAAAAAGGATTCCTTCACATAGAAAACTTCAAAGGAAGAAGGGTTGGAATCTTTCTCCTTAATATGTAGAGATTTTTTTAAAAAAACAATTCTTTTCATTTTTTAAAATTCCAAATTAAAATTACCTGCAATGATACAGCCTAAATATTATTTCACTGTGAGCAAATTATTCAGTCCTCTAACTTCTTAGCTATAACATTGACTGTAACTTGAAAAAGCTAAACAGGCTCAGTTTTGGTTAGTACTTGGATGGGAAATTACCAGAAAATCTCAGAGTAGTAGACTAGGCTGGAAAGTGAAAAAAAAATCTGGAAGAAGGCACTTTCAATATCCTGTACATAGGATTATTTTTTGTTTTTTGTTTTGTGTTTATAGCATGATAGGAGATACTTGTAAGGCTGCAATTATTTTTTTTTATTGGCAGATGTGGAGGCTTAGTTCTGCTCTTTGGAAGTAAAATACTTTTCTGATTCTGATAGCACACAGAGGCAGGATTACTTGCTTGTTTTGTAAACATTGCCCATCTTGATGCAATCTTCCTGAGCAATGCAGAAACTGACACTCATGATGACTACTGTAGGTCAACAAAGAGATGGGTGAATGTGGAAAATAATTAAATGCCACTGTTCCCATAGTAAAATGGGAGCTATAACTGGTAGTGGCTGATTCAGAATCTTTTGTGGAAAGGAAACAATTTGGCTAGCCAAACTGGTGGTGAAAGGTCCCCTGTGCAAGTACTGAGTCATGTCTGACCCTTTCACAATGTTTTCTTGGCAGACTATAGCGGGGTGGTTTGCCATTGCCTTCCCCAGTTGTTACCTTCCCCAGCAAGCTGGGTACTCATTTTACCGACATTGGAAGGATGGGAGACTGAGTCGACCTGAGCCAGCTACCCGAGAATCCAGCTTCTGCTGGGATCAACTCGGCTCATGGAGAGAGTTTCGGTTGCAATACTGCCGCCTACCACTCTGCGCCACATGGGGCCTTAGTAAAGTTAGGCCTATCCTAACCTAGGTAGGGAATGTGTCACTAAGGTTGGCATGACTTATAGGATCTTGGATAATTCCAAGCAGTCAACTTGTCTGAACTGAAGTAATCTCTGCTAGCATTTTACCGTTTCTCAAACGGTTCCAGGGCTGTGGTGGTGGAGGGAGGAAGCAACAGGGAAAGCAAGGTATAGTCTAAGGCCAGTATTTCAAGGGATATCCATTCTGACATGCCATTCTTCAGAACCAGGGTCTGGATCTGGGTTCCCTTGTTCCACAGCTTCTGATTCCTCGAAGCTGATGGATCTGCCTTCTTCTCTGTGCCAGAGTCCTGGCTGTTGGCTGCAACTAAGTAACTTTCCAGGTTACTGAAAACCACAGAGAAAGAAATTGAGTTTTTTTTCCCATGTTGTTAACTAGCTTTTTGTTTGTAATATGGATGTGTAGTGATTACAGAGTGGCTGTGAGGCACCAGTGTCTTTGCATTAGCATTCTCTTATGACTTGGAGCTTGCTTCTCAAAACCCATTTCCCAGTTTTATCCAACCAATGTGGTGTGACTACAATTCCCAGAATCGCCAGCCAGTGTGGAGGTCACACAGCTGGGAAGACTGCTCTGTGCAAACCATAATTGACTTTCTACATGCAGATGTTTTGTTTGTGATGTGAGAAAGGATTTAAACTGCATTGTACAATTGGCATTGTCATGCCGCAGTTCAATGTTACTTTAATCCTTGGCCTACTGTCTTTTTTGGGAGCTGTTTAAAGACCTCTTCAGTTTCTCCTGTTGCCATCCTGGGCAAAAAGTGGGTGAGATGCCTGGTTTGCTCAGCTTCTTAATTGGTGGGTGGATGTGACATGTAAGCGCTGAAATTTCAGGCTGTCACTTGGGCAGTACCTGACAGTTCTGAGGTCATGGTAATTAAGGGCAACATGTTGATTTAGTCCTTTTAATCAGCCTCCTAATGAAATTTAAGTGCTGTTTAGCGTATGCCTAATATGAGGAGTGGGCTGCTCTCATGATATTTTTTTGCTAAAAGTCTGTGTTGTTGTTTATTCGTTCAGTCGCTTCCGACTCTTCGTGACTCCATGGACCAGCCCACACCAGAGCTTCCTGTCGGTCATCAACACCCCCAGCTCCCCCAGGGACGAGTCTGTCACCTCTAGAATATCATCCATCCATCTTGCCCTTGGTCGGCCCCTCTTCCTTTTGCCTTCCACTTTCCCTACCATCAGCATCTTCTCCAGGGTGTCCTGTCTTCTCATTATGTGGCCAAAGTATTTCAGTTTTGCCTTTAATATCATTCCCTCAAGTGAGCAGTCTGGCTTGATTTCTTGGAGGATGGACTGGTTTGATCTTCTTGCAGTCCAAGGCACTCTCAGAATTTTCCTCCAACACCACAGTTCAAAAGCATCGATCTTCCTTCTCTCAGCCTTCCTTATGGTCCAGCTCTCGCAGCCATATGTTACTACTGGGAATACCATTGCTTTAACTATGCGGACCTTTCCTGTCAATGTGATGTCTCTGCTCTTAACTATTTTATCGAGATTTGTCATTGCTCTTCTTCCAAGGATTAAGCGTCTTCTGATTTCCTGACTGCAGTCAGCATCTGCAGTAATCTTTGCACCTAGAAATACAAAGTCTTTCACTGCCTCTATGTTTTCTCCCTGTATTTGCCAGTTATCAATCAAGCTGGTTGCCATAATCTTGGTTTTTTTAAGGTTTAGCTGCAAGCCAGCTTTTGCTCTTTCTTCTTTCACCTTCATCATAAGGCTCCTCAGTTCCTCTTGGCTTTCAGCCATCAAAGTGGTATCATCTGCATATCTGAGATTGTTAATCTGTCTTCCAGTGATTTTAACTCCAGCCTTGGATTCCTCAAGCCCAGCATGTCGCATGATGTGTTCTGCGTACAAGTTGAATAGGTAGGGTGAGAGTATACAACCCTGCCATACTCCTTTCCCAATCTTAAACCAGTCCATTGTTCTGTGATCTGTTGTCATGTTCCCCGTTGCAAGGCATATGTGCATCACAACGGGGAGCATGCACATTAGGTAAGAGGAAGGGATAAGCATAATCCCTTAATCACTCACATATCCCTCAAGCACCCATATCCATAAGGGAATCACCAACATAATAAAAACGCTCCTCAGACGAGACTTGGCACCCATCAAAAGATAGGGGGAACGCCTTTCCATTTCCCCAGGGGATGCACTCACATATCCCTCGGGCCCCTATGTCCATAGAGGAATCACCAACATAATGGGAGCACCCATCAGACCGGACTTGACACCCATCGAAAGATCGGGGAAACGCCTTCCCATTTCCCCAGGGGACGCACCTGCTCCAGACGAAGGCAGGGAGACAAAGGAGAATGCCGGGGATCACCGGAATCGCCCATCAGCTGATGCGTCGCAGTCCCAAGCACCCATCCGGTCATGGCTCGAGGGTGGAGAAGCACAACGTCCGCCAACAGAGTATAAACAAGACACCCTGACAACACATAAGGATTCCCGTCTTTTTCCTTGCATGCACTCCGTTCTAATAAAGCCAGAAATCCTTAGACCCTCTAAGTGAGTCTGTGTTTTATTTAGAGCGTGGCTGCCCTGACATCTGTTCTTACCATTGCTACTTGGTCATTATACAGATTCCTCAGGAGGCAGACAAGATGATTTGGTATCCCCATATCGCTAAGGACTTGCCACAATTTGTTATGGTCCACTGCCCAATTTCCCTCTGATTGAAAGGCCTTGAATTAATATGAGCAGAATTCAAAGTTGGTGATTTAAGAAATTGTACCTGATGCCATAGGGCTAAATCTTCCAGGGCATGAAAAACCTTTGGGATACAGAAATACCATGTTCTCCTCAGGAGGACTCTTTGAGAGAATGAGAATTAACCATGCCTTAGAAAGAACAGCTGTGGGTTCAGGAAGCCAAGATCCAGTTCTGACTATCATAAAGTAGCAGGTCCTCACCTAACAGACACAGGTCGCTTGTGGATTCAGGTTTAAAGGCTCAGAGCATTTCTAAAAAAAAACAAAACCCAGACATGTCTCCTGAGCTGTTTTTTCTTCTTTTTTTCTTTTTTGGGTGTCTTTGAGTCAGTCTTGACTCCTGGTGACTGCTTGCGCTGGTCCCTGCAGTTTTCTTGGCAAGATTTCAGATGTGGTTTGCCATTGCCTGCTTTTTAGGGCTGGGAGAGAGGGTGATGGCTCCAAGGTGACCCAGCTGGCTTTGTGCCTAAGGTAGGACTAGAACTCACGGTCTCCTGGTTTCTAGTCTGATGCCTTAACACAATACACCAAACTGGTTCCTGAGCTGTACTTGCAAGTAGAAGTTTCTTCTGAATTGCTAAATCCTGGCAGATGGAACACTGATGAAATCCCAGGTGCTATGTTTTGTTCAAAGCTTCAATATGTTTTTTAAAATAAAATTTTATTAAGTTTCAAGACAAAGATAAAAGTTACGAAAACACAAAAAACTACCAAAAAAAAGAAAAAGAAACTAAAAAGTTGTGAAAACACAAGAGAATTTTTTTTTCAACATTACAAAAAGATGTGGCTTCTGACTCTTAACAGCAAGGATATACAAAAATTTCCATAATCTCTTACTCTATATTAAACCAAAACCACATTATTTCTATAAGTCATTTCACTTTACCACATAATAAAAATCACTAAGTACAGTTACTCCTCCCACTTAATATTAAAAAAAATTCATATAGACCTCCTAAACATCTTTCTCCCCCCCCCAAAAGATAACACGTATTTAATTATTCCCTTCCTACTACTATTCTATACATTTCTGTCTACTACAATAAAAATCAAACTGAAAAGCACATAAATTGTCTGCCATTATATTTCATAGTTAACATCAGTCAAACCCTTAAAGCAAACCAGATAGACATCCTTTAACCTTTATCCCACTTCAAAATAAACAGGAGCATTTACATATCCCCACAATGTACACAGAGCTTTTCTCTTGGAAAAATAAAACAGCCCAAATTCCAGCTTCTCAAAAAACCTCCCATGCATAATGACCCCTTCTTTTTCATGGCATTCCACCAGGAAGTCAGTTTCACTTATTGCTTGCAGTTCTCTCTCTCCCTTAAATTTCTCTAATTCCACTATCCAATCTTCATCCAGCATCTCAATAGAAATCCCAATCTCCCTCTTAGAAGAAACGTTTCTATCACTGTTGAATTCCTCAGTTTCATCCACCTGATGGCACATTTTAGATCCCATATTTTCCATGATGTCCTGAATATCTTGTATAAAAGCTTGGCAGAAGTCAGAAGAAATCTGTTTAAAATCTTCCATGTCTCATGCAGTAGATGATGGCGCCCCCTAGGAGCTTAACCAGCAAAAGTCAAAGATATGGAAAAGTTCTGAAATGTATTTACAGTACACAAGCGAAAGTCAGATAAGCAGACAGTTCTCAAGGGAAAGTAGAAACAGAAAGCTGAAGATTCAACTCAGCTGATTCAACATGTAGTAAAATGCTAATATCTTCAAATTTAATACAAAAATAACAGGAGGACAAATGTTACTCTCTATCCTCCTTTATATTTGGAAGGAAAATGAAGTTTAAACTTAAAAGAGAATTTTTTGAAAAGTAATCCCAAAAATAACGATAATCACCAAGACAGCCAGCTTCTCCTCGCTGTAGAAAGTCTCTCTTAGGGTATGCGTACTTAAAATATATATATATAAATTGGTGGTTTAGAAATGGGGTGGCTGGTCTTAGTCTCCCTTTAAGGCTACAGTGCAGCTTGGAAAATGATGACTGCCCTGCCTCCCAGCTAAAAGCTCTTATGAGTCAAATGCAAAACACTGTTTGTGATCTTTCTACAAGCAGCCGTCTGGAGGACAGATGGGATGATTCCAAGTATTCTCCTTGATCCAGAGAACATTTCTGGGCTTCAGGAAAACCTGCCTGAGCCCCAAAAAAGTTGCTGCATTGTCAGCTTCACCCGTTTAGGCCACGGGCACAGCTGTTCAGTCCTCCATTTCCCCACCGGAAGCCTTGTTCAAAGCTTCAATTCAAAACAACCAGCAGTAGATACAATCACTATATTCCGGCTAATTCTCCCAAATCTTGGCTGCAAAAGTGCAGTTGAACCACTAGAGAGCATAAAAAAGATACAGAAAACGTTAACCTTTTGCTGCCATCTAGCGATCATAGAGATTGCTGCAGCCCACAACTGGTCATCCTAGTTTAACACATTGTGCTTGGTCATTATTTGCTTAACCATATTTTTTTTTCCCAATGAATCATAACTAATCCTTTGTGGAGAGAATGGCTATCAGAAGGAAGCTGGACATTCCTGGAAAGTGACAACATGTACCTCTGTGGAACATAATAGGCTATGACTCCCTGATATTATGAATTATATAATTAGCTCTGTGAATTTGGAGCAGGGGATGATTTTGTCAATGAATCTGGTGTATAGTTTAACTCCTTTGGCTCATAGGCAACATTATAACCACATATTATGCTGCATCACAATGTGACTTGTTTGGTTTTAGTGCAGTGTGTTATGGGACACAGACAGTATGGCTTGTAAACCATGATTTTGGCTTAGTGTAGCATTTGAAACCTGCTAATTATGACTGGCTCAAAAAAGCACTACAAGTAAGATCACCCTTGTCACAACAGGGTGTATTCCCTAGAAGTTTTTGACATAATAAACGTGTTAGTCCCTAAGATGCCTCAAGGCTCTTTGTTGTTTTACTGCAATGGACTACTATTGCGAACCCTTCATGGTTTGCATCATTTCATAGTTTGCATCATTTCAGCTGATCAAAGCTGGTTTCAGAGAAGATAAATAATATCTGTGTTTATCTATAATTTAGAGAGTATCTCATCCTTTTTGAGGTGGAGTGGAAAAGCAGTTAAACATAAGAAAAGGTTTTATAGTTAATAAGGCCATAATTTAAATATTAATGAGAGAGGATTAGGTGAGCACTTAATTCACAGTACAGCTACCGTTATGAAATAACAGGATAATAATATTGTTTCCAACAAATTGTAGGAGCAAATAGCTAAGCTTTAGCAATGATGGCTAACATAAGGGAACCTGTGAAATAGTAATTTAAAAGTTAGTAATTTTAATATTAAATTGCTGGGCTTTTATTTATTATTTATATCTTATTCTTTTTTATAGTTACCTTTGATCATTTCGAAATTCTGAGAGCCATTGGGAAAGGCAGCTTTGGGAAGGTATGTTTTTGCAAACTATATCCTTTGTAACTGTCTAAAGAAATAGTTTCTTCTTAAAAATTAGGTGCTTACCAAATAAGCATATAGTATTTATCAGGAGTTGCATGCTGAATCTTAATCTCCTAAAGAGCTAAGAACTGGAGCCTTGTTCCTTGTATGCCTAAAATCTTCAAATAGTATTACAGGATATTAAATTGTTCATATTGATAAACCTGAACTTCTGAATTTATTTATAAAGATCTAGTAAATACGGAGCTTACACTAGAGCAAATCAGGACATGCTGGCATTCTGCCTCATTTTCTTCTTCTAATTCCCATCATGTTGTTTTCGTACAGGGTTTATATAAAGAAATTCTTCACTCTTGAGTCTGTTTTCGGCCACTGTATTAGATGTGAGCAGTCATGAATCTCTTGGCTTGTAATGTTCTGAGTAAATGTATCAGACACTATCTGCAGGACACATCTAAGTCAGTAATGTGACCGGCTGTGGATTTCATCACAGGATGGATCCCTGACCATATCTCCTACGTAGTCTCAGGTTGGGAAAGAAAGAAAGAGGGTGAATATCATTGATGCACATCAGAAATGCAGCAGTTTGATCTCCTCCATGGAAAAAGGAAACTTTATTCTATTCTGCCAGTAACGGAGCCAAGGATTGTTGCTGCATTTAAGATAAAAAGTTGCCCAGTCCTGCTCTGTATTTTCACTAAAGCACAGCTGGTGGGTTTGTGTCGTATTAATCTTGAGATTAAGGCACTTGGGTTTTCATTTGCTCTCCATTTATGTCAAAACTGACTCATGAAAAATGACAGGGCACCCTGCCCCAAATGATAAATACGCACCATATGCCGTGTCAAGGACAAGTGGTTACGCAATGGTGAAGCCTAAGAAACAGAGAAGTTAAGTAAGTTAAGTTAAGCAAAGGCTCTGACTACATCTGGGTTAATTCAGTTGGGGAACAGATTAATAATTAGAAGAACATATTTTAAACAAAGGAATATTTTCACCTTATTCCTATGCACCATATTTCCCATGCAAAGTATGAGTTTAGGTGTTGGCTGTTTTCATTAGTGGACTTGATGGAAATATTAGCTTATGAGAACATAAGCAGTGCCCTGCTGGATTGGACCCCTGGCCCATCTAGTCCAGCCATCGGTTCTCACAGTGGCCAACCAACTGCAGAAGAAAGCCCACTAGTCTCCCAGCAGATGGTCTTCAGAGGCAGTTACACTTCTTATTCCTAGGAACAGAAACTAGGGAAATGAAGCTACAGCACTGAAATGAAGCTTTTACTGAAGATAGGTTATAGAAGAATCTGCACTGCTGTTGCCTAAATTTATCCTACACATTCCATTTTATGGAACACAGTATCTTGCTTTATTCTTTTAGGTATGCATTGTCCAGAAGAACGATACTAAGAAAATGTATGCAATGAAGTACATGAATAAACAAAAATGTGTGGAACGGAATGAAGTGAGAAATGTCTTCAAGGAGTTACAGATCATGCAGGGATTGGAACATCCTTTCCTTGTGAACTTGTGGTAAGTAACACATTCCTTGAGAGCATGTGCCTATCCGAGTACTGTAGCTCCCATTATTTTTCTGAGATTATGTTGCCTTGGCTTATCTGTAAGCCTAGTTCTGTTTGTTTCTTATAACTACATGGCTATCATTGATCCCTGCTGTCCTTCAGTGTTTATTGGTTTACGTTTTTTGTTCATATAACCCAGTCTTCTGAGCAGGCTGTGAGAAAAACAAGAGATTCATTCCATAGCTACCTGTGGTTCAGACTAATACTTTAGGCAGGACCTGGATAAATAGAGCCTCCCTTCATCTCCTTTTATTATTAAGTTCTTGCTAACCTCAGGTTGCAAAGAGCTATGTATTTGATTTGTTGTTGTTGTTGTCGTTGTTCAAAAGAAGGAATTGTAATGTTTTCTCCAATTGTGCTACATCTATCAAGGGCGCTTTTTGGATAGAATAATAAATGTAACAGAAGCCCTTGATTAGACAAAGGGATGGTCCAGTATTGAAATCAACCCCCTGCCCAGTGAAAATTAGCACATTTGAGCAGAAAGCATAGTTAGAATTTTAGTTCAGCTTGTTGGTTTTCCATGCTGATGTGGGTAGACTAAGCAAACTTCAATACTGAATTGATAATTTTTATGAACTCATATATTATCACAGTCATTAATAATACAGTAGAACTAATCATTATCCTGATTGCTGTGTATACTTTTAAATCTATTTATGATTAATACTGACCATTCTATGATGATAATATTTGGCATTGTATATCACCTGGAGAGGATTCCAATCTTCAGAATGACAAAGAAATACTTAAAATTGAAAGTATTAAACAATTTTAAAGGTATTAACTGTTTTTCAGGTACTGAGAGTTGTGAATTCTTTAAAAGTTAAAATTGAGAGAAGAAAAATCTTCACTCTGTTGAATGTTCCAGGAAATCAGTCATGATTTTAATGGGCTTCTCTCCTTCTCTGGCAAACTAACCACCTTTTGTTATTGGGCCCAACATGCTTGTTTCAGAGGCTTTCTGTGCTGTGTTTCATGCCTTTCAACAGCTGTATAAGAAGAGTGACTATTATATGTCAAACATCAGTGAATAATGTGGAATTTTCAAAATTAACGAATTCATTATTGTATAAGCTTTTGCAGAGTCTATTTCATTAACTGCTGGGAGACATTAAACTTATTTTTACCACATGTCATCATGGTTATCTGTTACTCTACCTAGATTGCAGATAAGATTGTCTAAATTCACCTACTGAATGAGTTTGTCCCAGGGACTTCAGAATTGCAATCCACTGCATTCCATTTTGGGATACAGGAATGATGGAGAATTTTTTTTTTAAATTGCTGAAAACTGTACAGGTTAGCCTATAGCATTTTTCTGCCTTATATAAAAAGGCAGAAAACCTCACTAACCTCACCTCACCCCAACCCTTATGGCTCATCCACACAGCCTGCTTACTGTGGCAGAAAGACACATCACTGTTTGCTGAGGACATGTCCTCACAGTAGAGCCTTCATCTAAGGCTCATATCCATCACAGTAGAGCTTCGAATACAGGCTGAAACCTGTCCAAGGTGTTCCAGCATGAGAGTAGTGTTTTCCCTGTCTGGACAATCCGTGGCACAGTGAGGTTGTTGTCAGGGGGCCACTATCTGCTGACCTGCACTTGGCCTGCTGGGTCTGCTGTAGGGCTGCTCCCTTTCATTTGCTCCCAGAGCTCAGGGCCCGATTTTGGCATTGATTTTTAGTGACCACGTAGATAGATCTTCTCCAGGTAGACCTGTCCCCATCCTGGCCCTCCAGGTTTTTGGATAGTATACCCACTGCAGCTGTAATTGAGTCCATTCACCTTTTGCTGGTTGTCTTCTTTTTCCTTCCAGCCTTCCCAGTTTGATGATCCCTCTCAAGGGATCTGGGTCTTTGTTTAGTGTGTCCAAAATATGATAATTTGAGTCTGATGCCTCGAGCAAAAACTCTGGATTGATTTGTTTTATGATCCATTTGTTTATTTTCTTGGGTATTCTGAGGAGTCTTCTCCAATACCAAAGTTCAAAAGCATAAATACTTTACTCTTTCTAGCCTGCTTCTGCAAAGTCACTTCTAGAGAGTGTCACAAGGAAAACCATTGTCTGCACAGTTCTGACCTTTGCAGAGATAGACACATCCTGGCATACGAATATCTTTTCCAAAGCTTTAATTGCTGCTGTACTAAGTGCCGGTCTGCAGCATATTTCTTGACTACTGGTTCCTTTAGTGTTGATAGTCAATCCTAAAAGGGAGAAGCCTTCGACCACTTCTGTATCTTCATTGTCAGTTCTAAGGCTGGTGGCCATATCTGTTGTCATTAGTTTGGTCCTCTTTAAATTTAATTTTAGTCCCATTTTTTCACTCTGTCCTTGACTTTCATTACTAGATCATTTGCATTTTCAGCTGCCAGAAGATAGAAATTATGTGGATTTACTCCACAGTACCCCACAGTTGAATACCTCTCTCACACACATCAAAACCCCTTTTACTGAACTCTGGCTCCCAGAAAACCTATGGAGTGGCTGCACCTAAGCTGCAGAGCCAAGGCAACGACTACGTTGCCATTAAGAGAAACAAACTCTTTCCTACCATGTAGTGGTCATTAGATCAATTGTCCCTTGGGGAGAAAAAACAGAAGAACATGATTGGATGGAACACCAGACCTTACAAGCACCACTTCAGCACACACTCTGTTCTTGCAACTGGTGGAGGCTTTTCTTGTGGCTGGTATCATTTGAGGTTCAGCCAGGGAATGCTGTTGAAGGGTTGTGTAGAGGAACTATACAGACAGCAGCAATACATTCTAGGTGGCCATTAAGGGCACACCCTGGGAACAGCACAATTTATGCCAGTATAGTTTCCTCCCAGCTTCAGGAAAGCATGGCAAAGCAGATGTGCAGATGAGCCCTTAGAAAGTTCTTCACTATTCAGACACCATCCTCTCTCTTCATCTGTTCTTTCAGTCCCTATCCCATAGTGCTGTCTGAAGCACTTCACTTTACCAGGTTTTAGGACAAGTCAAGCTTTGAAATCAGCCTTCCACCCTGTTCATTTTCAAGAACTTGCTAGAAGTCTGAGCTGGCATTGATCAGCACATTGACCAAGCATATTATCCCTTCATTTTTTCCCCTTTGATTTAGGAAGCGCTCTTTGGCTCTATGGGCCCTGAAACAGAAAGGAGGAGATATAGGCGATTACAGAACATAATTCTGTTAGAGCCTACAGTCCTGTTTCAATTATTGTGAGATTCAGCTTTGGTTTCTAGGTGGCATTGCTGGCAGGGTGTTGGTAAATTAGCTGTAGCAAAAGCTTCTTAGATAGGTAAAGGTAAAGGTAAAGGTTTCCCTTGACGTAAAGTCCAGTCAAATCCGACTCTAGGGGGCGGTGCTCATCTCCGTTTCTAAGCCTTGGAGCCAGCGTTGTCATAGACACTTCCGGGTCATGTGGCCAGCATGACGACTCGGAACGCCGTTACCTTCCCGCCGAAGCGGTACCTATTGATCTACTCACATTTGCATGTTTTCGAACTGCTAGGTGAGCAGGAGCTGGGATTAACAACGGGAGCTCACCCCGCCGCGCGGTTTCGAACCGCCGACCTTCCGATCGACAGCTCAGCGGTTTAACCCGCAGCGCCACCACGTCCCCTCTTAGATAGGGGGGAATGATAATGAAACAGATTTCGGTGAATTTCAGCAAGGGTATTGCATTCAAACCAACAGCTGAAATTAGAAGGGGAAAGTTAAAGAATCAAATATTAAAAGAATCATACTTGATTTGTTTAAAAACATTTACACTTACCTTGTCTCTTTTAATGCAACATTTTTTCTGAGTATTGGGAATGCTGTTTTAACCTTTCCTGTTTTTTTAATTGTTTTTTTAAAGATATGTATTAGATATATTGCAAGCTGCCCAGAGTTTTTTGGGAATTGGGTGGCCTTAATAATTCTAATAATTCAGGCTAGCTAACTAATATACTGTATAACAACAAATTAAACAATATAACCCCTAATTAAAAAGAGCAAGAACCATAGCACTTTACAATGAAATGTAATGGAAAGTATAGCTAGGTGCTATTGAGTTGGGTTTGAATCCTGATGACTTAATGTGGCTTCAGTAATAACTTGTAGCTCTTCTAAGCACATGCCTTCATTTCTTTGATCCTGTCTCCTCATCTTATATATTCTTTTCCCCTGCTTCTACTTTCTTCAATCTTGCCAGGCATAATAATTTCTGCTGGCCCATAATGGAAAGTTGTGGCTTCTTAAATATAAATGAGCTACAAGCCCCTTCCTTATGGCCACATTAAACTGCTCTCTGGTCCTTGAAGGAGCAGAAAAATAGGCAGCATACTTTGCCCTGTTTTGCCTCAGTAATGAAGCCAGGGACTGGTGTTGTCTTTACAGCTTTAATGTGCATTGAATTAAGGAAAGTGATTGGTGATTCCCCCTGGTTTCGTTTGCCTTCCCAACAAACTCCACTAGCTGGTGGGAAGAACATCTGCCAGTTGCAATCCTTATCGTGGGCAGGAGTGGGAGGAGGCAAGTTTTGATAGTGGCTGGATTAGTGGGCTTAGCCATCTCTCAAACCTTGCTCAATTTTTGTGCAAGTGCTTTGTGTGGGTACATGTCATGTTCCCGTTCCGATGTTTATGGTTCCTCGTAACGTTTCACATGTCATATCTGCAGTTGCGTGCCTGCCTGGCCACGCTGGTAAATTTCCTTTGTGCTGACTTGTGATCTTCTGGAATGTATGTTTGGGTTATCTCTGCTGTTCAAGGTTACTTTCTCAGGCCGATTCTAACGGTTGCTAGCATCTGGTGGGGGGGTTGCTATGCTAGCCTGAGGGGAGGGTTCGCAACGGGAGCAAGGCTTTTTAAGTTTGCATTTGGCGCGCTTTTGCTCATTCTCAGCTTTCTTCGTACTTTGCATACTATTCATTCAATAAATTAGTTTTCTCTAGTAACTACTGATGAGACTCCTTTTATTGGAATAGGCAATCATTACAGTACATTCAAAGGGCTTTGTAGAATGTTGCTGTTCTGGAACAATGCTAAACCCATGTCCAAAAGGAATAGTCAGGCTTTCTTTGATTGCAACCATGCAAAAACTGCTAACCCTAACCTTGGCCTTTTGTTCATATGACTTTTTGTTAAAGTTGTCCTAGTCTCTGAAGGAGGATTGAAAGTAGATGTCCTGTGTTCTGCATGGGACAGTCCCTTTCTAAAGCAGTAGTGAGAAGAGAGTCACTCTGTGGATCCTCAGAACATTAGTTGAGTTAAGTTCAAATGGTTTCAGTCATCCTGCCCCCTAGAATGGACAAAAAGCTGGCTCCAAATGACCATTCTTATAGCCACTGAAAATAAATCACTGAAACTACAAAAGCAATAATCAGCAATCGAAAAAGACTTGTTTGGTTCTACGTTTGCCTTTGGACATTTAACTTTCAATGCTACCATCCAAATAAATGCTTTACTTGGAAGTATGGTCCTCTGAATTCTAGGGAGGCTGGATTCAGAAATAGAAATGGGCCCTAGCTGTTGAATTGCACCACGGGCAGCCAAATTTTCCTTCCCATATGAACCTGGCAACCCCATGGATGCCTACTCAGGAGTAAACTTAGCTCAATGGAGTTTTACGCTCAGCAGTGCTCTTCTGAGGCTATTCTGAAGATAGCATTGGAATGACCTAAATAATTAAGAACATGACACCTACACACTTCTATATTTTTGGTCAAAGACACCAGCTTAGAGTCATTTCATGCAACATGCCACTCAAGTCTTAAGCGATATCAGGAATGTCTTCATTTTTTGTTTTTAATGTGGCAAGATAGATTTGAATTGCAACACAGACAGAGCAGGATAATTGGTCTTTAACTATCCTGATCTAGATTCCAACTCCCTTAACTTCCCATTTGCTTTGGAAAAAAAAAACTTCAAAGGGATAATGTTCTTCCAAGGCAAATAGCATCTCTAGAAGACTCAATCCGAATTGGGATTAAAGTCGGGGAGGTTAATGCCTATAGACAACCTAAAACAAAATTGGAACCTGTAACTTCAAAGAGCCCAAAATACATGCAAATGGCCAAATCTCTGAATCTAGCACTCAACCAGTATATCAAATTTGGGTTGCTGCTTAATACTTATTAAAACACGGATATGGTTAATTTAAACCTTTTCCCTACCTGTGACTCCCCACCCCCTGCCCTGCACCACCAAACTTGTTTCTCCATAGCATTTTTTTCATAGAGAAAATTGAGATGGGAGAGCCCTACAGCAGCAGCTTCTCTCTGAATCCTTGTGCTGTTGAATTGCCCATATGCACTACTTGAGAAGAATTTGGCACATGGTCAGTGGTGCTATCATTTCATTTAGCTTGTTACCCAGGTGGCTCTGTTCCTTTTTTCGGGCCTTCTCCGCATGTACTGTAAAAGGTTCCAACTATTTGTTTCCTCTGGTGTTAATTTTCTTAGTGCTTATTTTTCCCTGTTTAGCCCATCTCGTCTAGATGAAACAGAGAACGGTAGCCTGTCACTAGAGAGCTGCTGTCTACTAGTGCTCATTGAATGCTCAGTGAAGGAAACAGACTACATGATAAATGAAGGCATCTTATGATGCTCTTTTAGCTGGAGCAATAAATAACACCTGCCATCTCTGCTTCTCTGAGCCGTTGGCCATAGACTATAAATAATATGCCTTTGGCAGTCAGTACCAGAAAAGGAGGTAAATTAATTTCCCTGAGCAAATAGACTCAAACACATGGATGTTAAATTGATACTTTGGGTGCATCTGCACAGATCACCTTAAAACACAAGCATTCTTGGAGAGAAGCCCAGCTTGCAGCTCACTTGTGTTAGAATTTAAACAGGGATTTTAAGTCATTATGGCCAGGCCAGCTTCTTTAAGCAGAAGTTACAGAGTTAAGGCTTCATTCAAACTGGATTTTCTTTGGTCATAGGTGTGGAAAATATTTAACCATGGATCTTCTTAGGTCTATGCTTCTCTGTCTGCTTTGGGTGAGAATTTATCTCCTGGCCCCTTGGGCTGGAGTTATCTAACTAGCAGGTCAAGGCTGTAGATCCATCAGACTATGGCACTATTGTAAATGCATTCTGAATTCAAAAGGGATTGAGTTTCCTGTGGGTAGCAAACACTGTTTTTATTGGGCAAGGGGTTGAGTTTTCCAAGAAACCTTCACAGTGAGAGCCGGATACAAAATACGCTCAGCTTAAAGCAATAAACAAAACCTGCAAGGTTGAGTTATCAAAAGAAATTACTCTAGGAGGACTGCAATTAGGTGGAACCTTATGTAGAGGGAGGTTTTAGTCTCTACCTGCACACAGCTACTATAGTACTGATCAGTTCTGATTTCCATTACTTAGTTGCTCCTGTGTAGACTTGCCAATTGCACCTCTGAATAGATGAGCACTTCTCCCCCGTTCTCTGACTCTTCACACATAAGTGGTGTTCTCATGGGTCAAGAGTATGACATTCCAGTTGAAGCTTTGAATGACGAGGGTCAGGGACAGTTGGTTTGAAGCACCTGTGCATTGTTACTTGGACAGTGGTTGACTCACTGTGTACCTTCTTTTGATCATTGTGCTCCATGGCCGAGGAAGATCTCTAATATGACTCTGGACCTGGAAATCGAAGATAGCAAGAAAAGATTGACAGATGGCCTTGGCTTCACAGGGGATCTTGATGCAAATGAATGACTGTCCTATTTTGTAAAAGCATCAGAGCTGCTCTGCTTGACTGAGCCTACATAATCTCACAATGACCACCCAGAAACCATTGAGAAGTCTCTAGCAGTAATCTCTAGCAACTGGTGTTGAGGTCCATGATGTCTCTAAATCTGCAGCACATAAAGCATCATCAATGAGAAGCCTTTTACAGTGAATACCTTCAAATAGTAACCATATTGCCTAGAGTCTATTTAAAGATTAAGGCATGATAGATCTCATAAATAAAAGGAAATAAATTAATTAAATGACCATACCTTCAGAAAATAGGAACTGAAAAGTCCAAATTATTCTAGAACTGGGTTTTGTTTTCTCCAAGAAAAAGGATTTTAATATGTAAGGAAGAAGAGATTGTGGAGTCCTTGGTGCTCTCTGAGCTTGGTTGGTTGCTTGCAGATAATTCATTACCCAATAAGGTAACATCATCAGTGCTAGTGAATGTGCTCCCTGTGTATATACAGCTTGCCCTGCCAGTGTTGGTGGGGGTGTGGTTTTCTCCTTGGTAGTTCCTTGATTGGGTTATTGTTTTTTGCTTGATTGTTTGCCTGGTGTTAATCCCTGGCAGGGCAAGCTACTGTATATAAGCAGGGAGCAGACCCCATACTCACACTAATGATATTACCTAGTTGGGTAATGAAAGGTCTGCAAGCACACAACCAAGCTCAGCAAACACCAAGAACTCCACAGTTCAACCCTGAGCTACAGATATTCTCTTCTATTGAAAGGAAAGTTTTCCAGACAAACAGGATATCCCACATCAGTTCTGAATGGCATAGTCATTTTGTAAAAAAACCCAATTAGTTGATGTTTTTCTATCTCTTTGAATGCTGGGCTGCATTCAAAGCAATTTTTCAGGCTTGAATCAGAGCTCATATTACTATTGTTATTATTTGTTATTATCCTTCATATAAATATAATTAAGCAGATTGCAGCATTAGTATAAAATGCAAGGTAATAGAATGAATCCCAGTACTAGACCTATTTGCCTGGAGCATTGGTTGAAAGAAATGCATTTAAATAATGCTTTTCCCTTAGTACCGTGATCCCAATTTTATAAATCTTGTTTTAGAATTCTAAGTTTTCTTGTCAGTTTCCAGAAGGATTCAGACCCCATGCTCACACAAATTGAACCCAATGGCAGTGATGTCACCTTGCATTGCACATTTCCACAATGCATCTTCTTGAGATCATCTGTTTTCTAATGAAAGAACTTCCTTTTTGTTTTGAAGAAGGAATTGTGACTCAGGGGTGTGGCTACTGCCAATTGTTGCTTGGTTATCAAGCACCATCAGTGTAATTGAATTGGTGATTTACCTTTCAGCCAGGATCACGCCTATCCCAGGTCCTTGGGAAGGACTCGATAGGTGGACAAAATTGCCAAATCCAGTCTAAATATCTGGCCGACGAACCATAATTTATTTATTTAATTAATTAAATTTGTGTCATTAAATTTATATCAATCAAATTTATATTATTATTTATGAGTTATATCATAATAGTAATAGTAACAACAACAACAACAATCCCAGAAGAAGGCAACCTGCTTCTGTATTATTGTCAAGAAACCTACTGTCATGATCGCCGTTGTGATGTTTGCGACATCGCAACGGCTCGCATGACAAAGCACAGAGGCTTATCAATGACTGAAGAGGGACGAGCAATAAAAAAGACAAAGAAGATAATGGGTTTAGGAGATCTACAAGCTCTCATCACCCGGTAATTGATCATTAACACCAGTATCAAGGAAATGATCAGGGTGAGGTTCAGAAGGGCGCGTCCGGGCTCTTTTGAGGAATTCCGAAGCCTAATCGCCTGGCAATGGCCCATTACTCCGCAAAAGGATAAACGGGGCAATGCCCGAGGCGAATGGGGCTGGACGACCTCTCACCTAATGATGGCCTGTCACTCCGTGGAACTCGTGGGGCACACCCAGGGAGTGTGGGGGTGGAGCGCTGTTTGGCGCGAGACTATTTAATTCAACTTTTGGCGCGCTTCCCTCACTCTCAGCTTTCTACTGGTGTGCATTCTATTCTAAATAAAAGCCAGAGCTTAAACTTGCTTTAGAGTCTGAGTCTTTTATTTAGTCTCAGGCATTCCTCACATAAAGCTGAGAGTCATTCAAGAATGAACCTCACCAGCCTCTACCAGAATTTTTTTTTTTTTGCGAGAGAAGCAGCTGGCGATGACGGAACCGGGGATGATCCTGGAGTCGGCGCTTCAGAGCGGAGACGCGAAGGACTCAATGCGAGGGGGGGAGGCGACCAGACAGCTTCTGGAAGTGGCACTCCCGAGATGGGACACGAGCCCCACCCCTACCCACACCGCACCCCAGTTGGGAGCCTGGAGCCCCAGCACGGAGTGGAGGGCCCCGATGGAAGAAGCAGGCGGGAGTCATCAACACTTCAGGTGGGACGTCATCGCGGACCCCCGGCCGGGGACATCCCACACCACCTGGAGACTTCAATACCCCCAGACGCCCAAGAGGGAATTCGCAGGACCGCTGATCGGACCACAACCGGCGGCACCGAGGATGGACGATCCCATCACACCAGACAGGATCAGGGCTCTGGAATCCAGGTTGCTATCATTAGAGCACCTGCTGCAATCCCTATCAACTACGGTGAGTGAACTCACGAAGAGTATGGCCGTGCAGGGTGCAGGGAGGGGTCTCGGCATCCCACCCACCCTATCGCCGACCCTGAGAGGAAGGGGCCAGACGTGGGACTTACTCTCAGGGCCCCGTGGTTTTATTCCGGTGGGGGTCACCCCTACTCACACGCACGTGGGAGTTTCTCCAGTTGGCGAGACCACTAAAGACTTTCCAGTCAAATTTGATGGCGACCCCACAAACCTGTCATTCTTCTTAACAAACACGACAAACTACATCCAATTATATGGACATTGTTTCGCGTCGGAAGGGGCTAAAATCTTGGCTATTGCCACCAAACTGAAGGGCAGAGCCACAGACTGGTATGTTCCAATGTCAGAGTCTGGAGCCCCAGCCCTAGCTACCTTCCACACCTTCCTGGCTGCCTTGAAGCGGTACTTTGAAGACCCCTTAGTGAAGGAGAGGGCTAAAAGCGCACTGAAAGAACTTAACCAGGGACAGAAATCAGTCACGGATTATGCCCTAGAATTTAAGGTCTTAGCAGGGAAGATCCCTGAATGGTCGGAGGCCACCCTGATTGACATGTTTAAAGATAGCCTCAACTGAGAGGTGTTACAATGGGCGCTGTACAGAGACGATCCAGACTCACTACATGACTGGATCTGTCTTGCCGGGAAGGCTGAACACGCCCAGTGCACCTTCATGCTGGTGGCCAAAAGGGACAGGCTTCCTCTCAGTGGGAAAGGACCAGCGCCACAGTCGGGCCCAACATGGGACGCCGAAAGACAACGTCGCTTTGCCCGTGGACAATGCATCAGGTGCAGGAAGGCAGGTCACCAGGCGGTGGAATGCCACAAGGCTAGGACGGCAGATCGCCCATCTAGACTGATGCAGAAGGCTCCACAGAAACCGCCTAACCTCCCCCCCCCCCGACGGCTGACAGCGGCACTAGCGACCCAGGACGAAGAAGAGGACGTCTACCTTGCAGAAGACGAGTTGGCCGCCCTGAAGCAGCCGGCGGAAAACGCCTTCCACCTGTCCTAAATGCCGCTGGACAGGTGGTGGAGAATGGGCGCGATGACACCAGGGTGAGTGCGGACTGTCCCATCCTGGCCGTAACAATTGAACTGAGCTACCGCTCCAAGACCATCGAAGTCGGGGCTTGGGTGGACTCCGGGTGTTCCAGATGCCTGATCCACCCCAACCTAGTCACTGCGCTAAAGTTACCCTGTTTCCCGCTCCTGAAGCCGCTGCTCTTCCAGCAACTTGATGGTTCCACGGCAGGGGGTGGGCCAGCTACCCAGGGTACAGGGAACGTTACCCTACAAATGGGCATGCACAGGGAAACCATAGAATTCGTGGTCACCCCGGTGGGCAAGCCTATAGTGGTTCTGGGGATCCCCTGGCTAACTCACCACAATCCCTACATTAACTGGAGGACCCATACGATAACATTTGAGGATAACCCCTCACTTTGATGGTAGGGAGGGCAGAGATTGTCAACCCTCAGGTTCATGCTTCCCCCATGGAGGGGTTGCCGGATCAATATGCGGACTTCGAGGACATCTTCGGGGAGGAGGAGGCGGACCAGTTACCCCCCCATCGCAAGATGGACTGTGCCATCGAACTACTCCCTCATGTCCCGTTGCCTAAGCCAAAGATTTACCCGATGACGCCGAAGGAGTTGGCGGCATTGCGGGACTTCCTCGATAAAAACCTCGCACGGGGCTTCATCGAACCGGCAAACTCGCCGGTTGGAGTGCCCGTTCTGTTCTGCAAAAAGAAGGACGGTACCCTAAGACTGTGTATGGACTATCGCGGGTTAAATTCAGCTTCCTTGTCAAACAAGTACCCCCTCCCCCTCGTGAAAGACATGCTGGCACACTTGTTGCCTGGAAAGGTCTTTTCCAAACTTGACCTCTGCGAGGCATATTACCGCATTTGCATCAGGGAGGGGGACGAATGGAAAACAGCTTTTAACTGTCCCTTGGGCTCCTTCCAGTATAAGGTACTGCCGTTTGGTCTTGTGGGGGCCCCGGGGGTTTTCATGCAACTAATTAATGAGGTTCTGCATGACCATTTGTTTAAAGGGTACTGGTCTATCTGGACGATGTCCTGATATACTCCAAAACTGAGAAAGAACACAAAAGATTGGTAAGACAGGTTCTCACCAAGCTCCGGCACGCTAAACTTTATGCTAAGCTCTCCAAGTGCGAATTCCACAAGTCGCGCCTGGATTACTTAGGCTACAGGATTTCAGATAAGGGCATCAAAATGGATCCCGCAAAGGTCCAGGCTGTTTTGAGCTGGGAGCGCCCACGCATACGGCACCAACTCCAAAGTTTCCTGGGATTTGCAAATTTCTATAGATCCTTCGCAAAAGGGTTCGCAGAAATTGCCCTGCCCTTGACTGACTTGTTGTAGACCAAAGGCATCGGGGAGACGCGCAAGGTAAAAAACCCAGGGGCTGTGCTCAATTGGACTCCCGCCTGTCAGGCTGCTTTCGACCGGTTGAAAGCTCTCTTCACAGTGGAGCCAATTCTGTCCCATCCCGACCCAGAACGACCTTTTGTCGTGCAGGCTGATGCCTCTGACTTTTCCATTGGGGCTATCCTATTGCAAAAGGATCCTGCCGGACTCTTGAAGCCCTGTGCCTATCTCTCCCGGAAATTTTCCGAGACGGAAAGGCACTGGCATGTCTGGGAGAAAGAGGCATTTGCAGTAAAAGTGGCACTGGAGGCTTGGCGTCACCTGTTAGAAGGGGCGACTTGCCCTTTTGAGGTCTGGACAGACCGCTGCAACCTCGAGGCGCTTCGCACGCCCAGGCGCCTCAGCCCTAAGCAGATTCGCTGGGCTCAATTTTTCAGCCGTTTTAACTTTCAGCTGAAGTTTATCCCAGGGAAGAAGAACTTTTTAGCAGATGCACTTTCCTGACTGCCCCAGGACGCGGAACCTGCCTCCGACGTTGTAGGGACTGTGCTCTCTGAATCTCAATTGGGTTTGGCCGCTGTCACCCAAAGCCACGCTCGGGAACAGCCCTCCCCCCCCCTTGTGAACAACTCCGGCACAGCCCGCCCCGGGCCGCCGGCAACCACAGATGCTGGGTGGGTTGTGTGCAGATTTTGTACTCGCCTTAAAAACTGATCCCTGGCTCCTTGCTAACCCTGACAAGGTCTCCATGGAACAAGACCTCACCCCGGGGAGTGTGGGGGTGGAGCGCTGTTTGGCGCGAGACTATTTAATTCAACTTTTGGAGCGCTTCCCTCACTCTCAGCTTTCTACTGGTGTGCACTCTATTCTAAATAAAAGCCAGAGCTTAAACTTGCTTTAGAGTCTGAGTCTTTTATTTAGTCTCAGGCATTCCTCACACCTACATGGATGTGTCCATGAATTCCAGGACACAAACTGGAGACTTGATTTATTCTTTACAACTCTACTTACACAGTGATCAGCAGTAGCCCTGTTTACTGTTGTTTTCTGTATAGTTTGTTCCTTGCAGTAGTCGCTCTTTTGGTTGTCTTGTTTTCCTGACAGCTGTGTTGTTGTTGTTCCTATTGTTAATCTCCAAGGAGATTTAAAATATCACATGGATTATATTTATAAGAAAACAGATGTTTTTCTTTCTTAGGTAATAGTGTACTCACAACTTACCCAACTGTTGGCTAGGTGCATAAACTGGTCATAGAGTCCAGAAGAGCTGTAAGAATCTATCAATTCTCCAGAATTAAAGCCACATAAATATGCCTGAAAACTTTTTCTATACTGTAGAGATTCAGGAAGTTGCTTTTGTCTGTGTGATATTGATGCATTCAGAGAGACAACCTGGGGAGAAACCATCTACTGTGATTATGCACTAGTAAACTATCTGATTTTCTGACCTTAGAACATTGATGCTCAGCAGTCTTTCAGTCCTGCATGTAATGGAAAGAATTATTTGGAGTTGGCAGGCTGCACTTTAAGGAATTGTTTGCTCTTTCTCTCTTTCCATTTTTGAAAGACAAACAACCTAAAACTTCTAGGTTGATGGAGATTCCTGCAGAGAACATTATGACCATGTAACAACTCAATTGACTACTAGATTGATTTCTTGCACCCTTCTCTGTTGAACAGGATATAAACACCATGCTACAAATCTGGTACCAATTCCAAGGGCTGTAATAATGCCACGCTGCTTGTACAGAAATTGTTATGTTGTAGCATTACCACTTGAATGGTTAATTCAGATGTTTAATCTTGGCACAGCAGAGCCATAAATCTCTGATACTTTTTTGAGACAATTCTCATAACAACTTTCCTGATCTGTATTGAAGCAACATACAACCCTTTGTTTTTACTTTTACAGTCCACATTTCCTATAGTAGAACAGTATTTATTTGCAAAGGGATTATAATAAGCTATGATTTTAAAAGTGTTCACCCACTGCAATCCTCTGCTCAATGTCCCATACAGTAAGGAAAATTCTGTGGTGTTAATTTTCTCATACCTTTACCATGATGTGCAAGTATTTATGAATCTAGAAGTTCATTAAGTTACAATTTTTTTTAAAATGTAAATGTATATAGTTCAACTACGGTTGACTACTCTCCCATTTTGCTATTGGAAGCTGCTTTTGGAAGCTGAGTCCAACCACTGCTCAGTCTAGTTCTAGGGATGTAAAAGAAATCTGCTGTGATTCACAATGAGAATGAATTGACTTGATCCACCAGAATTGGTCTTGTCATGGAGTGGATGGACAGCAGTGATTGAAATCTCCTAACGTATGTTCTTCTCTGTTACAAATCTCTATTGCACAATGCAATATATATTTGAGTAGCATGTCTTGGAAAGAGTGTATAGGAATGTGAAGAATTTTAAAAATTTGCTATTGGTGTGGTTTTTAAAAAAAACTTATATAAAGGTTATTTGTGTTTTTAAACTCTTATATTACAAGAAATTGAGTACAACATCATATACAGATTTTCCAGTAGCAACTGTATATTTGTAGAAAACTGATGATATTTATAACATTAATGTTAAAACATACCAAATTTAGACTGATTTGCTTATCTCAGTCTAGTTAATATTGGTCCATATTTCACAGGTTTTAGACAGTGTATGTCTACCCTAACCTGGAAATGGCCAGGACTGAATTTGGGAAGTGTTTTAGGGTTGAGTTACATTATGGATTCTCAAACATGGATCATGACCCCTTGGGCATTACAAGCAATATTTATTTATTTTATTTATTTATACTTCAAATTAATTCACCGCCCATCTCACTCAAGGATATGTAGAAGGGGGATTACAAGTTTTCTTAAAACGCAATTAGGCTTGTGCAGGCAAAGTGAGAGCAATTTCAAAACTCATTCCAAGGTTTGCCTCTTGCACTGTCCACCTAAGCCAGCCATAGGCTTGCCCAGGAAGATGGGAGGGAGTTCTGATAGCACTGTCATTTTGCCTCCAGAAACCTGCACTGGGTGATTATGGTCCTGCAAAGTTTGAGACAATGTGATTATACTTTAATTATTAAAACTATGTAGTGTATGTATTTCTGGCCCAACCCTAACTTCAATGAACTGATTAGTTTTATTCATGGGAGTGGGTACAGATTTATCATTTCAGGAGCTTCTGAAAATTTTGAGGAACTCTGGGTTATAGACCTGTCCTGAGGGAGCAACATACTAGGCTGGTTTATGTATTCTTTTTGATTCTGAAGAGGTGATTTTCTAGAGCAGTCCTTCACCATCTTGCGCCAGCCAGATGTGTTGGACAACAACACCCAGGATTTTCAGACAGCATACCATACCTAGTGTAGTCTTTTGCATTGGTTCTTATTCTCATGCATCTTGCTTCATCCATTAACTTAGAGACGATGTGGTTACCTTGTATTTAATTATGTGGCTCCTTAGGGAAGTTTTTGGCTTGGCAGCAGCTAACTTTCCTCTTTGTATGCAGAAACAGTGACTGCTCCAAGGCCAAAATGTATTGATTTTCTTTTTGAGACCACATGTAATTTGCTGTTTTTTAAAAGATGTGGAGTAGATTTTGAGAGGAAGCTTTGGGAGGATGTATGAAAGGGAATATGAGAAACTAGCAGCAGGACTGAGTTTATAGCAAGACTCAGTTCTACCCTTTTTCTTTCTAGTGACAAGGTTTAGCTTTGCAATATACAAAATAGGAATATATATATATTGTATTTTTGTATTGTTTTGTTTTCGTGTTATCACACAACTTGGAGTGTTATCTAAATAAGGCAAAACCAGTTCCAAGAACAACTCATCATGGTAGCCTTCAAAACGGGAAAGGTCGCAGTAATTAATAATCAGGACATATCAACACATCTTTTTAAAAAAGTATTATTTCAGCAGAGGTAAAAAGCCCAGGGATTCATAACAATACCACAGGATGTCAGGCTATTTTGGATCACAGATTTCTGTCTGCTTATTTTTTTGCTTTGAAACTCTTCCTTTTTTTATGGTTTGTTATACTATGCTTTCATTCAGTAAAGCTTTGGACTCATGTTGTCCCAAGGCAGAATCTGAGCAACCCAACATTCCAACCAATGTGCCACTTTAGGTATTTCTCTGATGTGTTGTGTATCCTTTTCCAGGTACTCATTCCAGGATGAAGAAGACATGTTTATGGTGGTGGATTTACTTCTTGGAGGAGATTTGCGTTACCACCTGCAGCAAAATGTCCGTTTTGAAGAGGACACTGTGAAACTATTCATCTGTGAGCTGGCACTGGCACTGGATTATCTCCAAAGCAGGAACATCATCCACAGGTGAGTCATGGGCGATAGAGTTACATTAATGTTTTTAATGAGCATCAGAAGATGGCTGCACTGTCTGGCTCACTGAAGCTGAGACAGATTGAACTTGAGTAGTAAGATGAAAGCATGTATGTCTCCATTTTAGATAACATTTGTGACTGTGTGGAGTTCAAGATACTCTCCAAAAACAAACTAATAGTTTGAACAATGTATTTTAAAAGAAATCCTTATCGTTATTTTACAAATTGAATAACTTTATCCAAGTATTTTCTTTTATAACTTCTTTTATAACTGACCATCCCATTCTGCCATTCATACACAAATCTAACATAAACTACCTATCCTGTAACTGGATGGCAGAGGAGTATTACTATTTCTTGCATAGGTTATTTGTCCCCCTTATAGGAACAGTATTTTTTCCTCCCTCCCTCCCTTCTTGACTCCTGGTATCTACACAGACAAATCAATGCAGTTTCCTTGGGAACATGTTCAGGAGTGGTTTGCCAGTGCCTTCTTCCTACAACTAAGAGAAGAGAGACTGGCACAAAGTCACGCAGATGGCTTCCATGACAAAGGCAGGACTAGAACTCAGGTTTCCCCACTCCTAGTCCAGCACCTTAACCACTAAATCAAACTAGCTGTCATAATATGATCCATAAAAAATACATGAATCCCAAAACAATACTTTGTAATGTTCGAACATTTGTTAAAAGAAATAAATGAATAGTTATGTCCTTATTAGAAAAAATACTTTTTAGAAAAGGCTTTTGATAGACAAACTAATACATATTCTAAGAATGCATACACTCATGTATGTGCTTGTCCACTAACTTGACTGGTATATCATTAAAAAAAAATGGAGAATAAGTGATTGAAAATGAAGAGTGTAGCCTGGCTATAGGAGCTTTCTATGGATCCTTGTATACCAACTCTGTTATTCATAAGTTTAGAATACTTTGCTTGAGTGATTTAGAGACACAGAGTCATTTAAATCAATGTATTTAAGTTTGGGTACTCCGTATACACCCGTGTAAGGTTATACGCATGTCGATCTTGTGGGTGCTTGTAAGTAAAGCCATTCTGGGAGAGCAATTTGAACAGGAGAAATGTTGTTGTAACTCCTGCCCTATGAGCTTTCCCTTCTTTTGGGAAGGAAATATGTACCAGGAACACTGTGGAGGAAATAGAAAAGTCAGTGGTGCTCTACCATCCTTCTGCAAATCATTATCATCTCCCGTAAAGATGTGGCAGTTTAGAGAAGGGTCGTTACATATACTTGAAGTTTGTTATAAAGAAAAAAATCCTGGCCTGGTGTTTTGCATTCTCAAAATGGCTTCTGGGGTGATTTCCATAAACATTGAAATGTAAAAAATCTTCACAGAGCATCTTTCTCTAAGATTAGCTCTTTGGCCACAACTAAGACACTTTAAGTCCATTATTTCAAAGCAGCATTACAGTTGTCACATCTAGAAAACCAATTTGTCTGGCATACTATTCCATGTTATTTTGAATTGGCCTGATTTTCAATATTTTTTCATTATGTAGATGGTATGAGGCTTGGAGTGCAGCTGTTTAAGAAATATATCTAAAATCTTATTGGGCATGGTTGTGATCAGTACTGATTGTGTGTTCATTTGGGAGTCTTTAATATCTAATAAGGTTGTAAGGTGTTATCTCTAGGACAAATTTAGTAGAAACACTTTAGGATTTAGAAGTGAAATACAAAGTGTTAACTGAATTCTGCCTTATGTAAATACTGTAGAACTCAGCTTTAAGTGGATAATGATATCCCATGAAAATATTATTTTCAATTTAAAAAATGAAATAGACTTTTAAAATATAAATTGGATTATTACTCAGCTCTAAGTGGATAATGATATCCCATGAAAATATTATTTTCAATTTAAAAAATGAAATAGACTTTTAAAATATAAATTGGATTATTGTTATGTATTTAAAATGTCATGTGTATCTCTTATCCTTTTAATTAAAATATTTAAATGAATTCAGAAATAATATAGATTAATTACAGTCTGCATAGAAATCTTTTGCTTTTCTGTGTTAAAAGGAATATGGAAAATATAACTGACCTTTGAGGTGCTGTTTTAAAAAGAATGTTGGAGACAAATACCTGATTTTATTCAATTGGGCATGGTTTAATTGAATAATCCCTGTATTTAGGGATTAAGAAATGGTGTTAAAAACCACTGAGATGATTTTTGGTACATCAAAAGGATCATCCACTGAACCATTATCAATTCTAATTATTTGAATTTTGCAGTGTATTGAGTTCTCGGATGCTAAATGTATATTATTCTGATACAGAAGCAGAATATGTATTTAATATTTCATTTAACATTTCAGTGAGTTAAATTTGCTCAGCACCTATTAGCATTTCTGGAGAAGTTCTGACTGTTTCCAGATCAATCTAATGCAAATGTACTTGAAATTATATTATATCTTACTTGGTTCAGTGAAACTTCATATGTAAGCATACAAACATATTATGTTCAGATAAATTATTTTACTTTGACTATGAAGCAAAATTCGGCCTTTTGTTTTTAAGTAGATATAAATCTGCAGTGCCTGTGAGTTAGATTGTCATGGATTTGGAATTATGCTCCGAGGTTCTCTTACTGCATGCAATTTTTCAGTTTACACATTTATGCATTTCCTCTACAAGCACGCACACCACTTGATTTAAAGCAATCAAATGCTATGCATGCTTGTAGAGGAAATGAGTAAATGTCAAAATGAGGACTATTCATATTTAAAGCAATGTTCCCGTGCCTTTAGAAACTGGGGGAGAAGGAGCAGTTTTGTAAGCATCTGTCCCATATTTTGCCAGTCTTCAAAATCGACTATCTGGGATTAGCATCAAGCCAACTTCAAGAAATTCCCCAAGCCCTTTTATGCAGTCCCCAGAATTCATGCCAGTGAATTTTAATAGGAAGGCACTGGAAAATGGAGAAAACAAACAAACAAATAAATAATGCTATTGCTGCTGTTGTTTTAAGAAAGCTCCCAAAAGACAACCCAGAAATGTCCATTTGGATGACTTCACCATCATTGTTCTCCCTGCTTTAGTCCTAGGTCACTCAATTTGTTTCTTAAGTACAGAAAGATTTCCCTTTGAATAAACTGCTGGTCAATATTGTCATGACATTCAGCGTACTCTAGAAGTGGAATGCACAGAGAAACTTTGAATCCAAGTGAATTTTCCATGCTGTCCATTTGTACAACTTTCTCTAAGCTGGGGCCCTCTAGATGTGTTCAATCACCATTTCTATCATCCCCCCAAAGGATGGCCATGCTGGTTGGGGAAGAATGGAAATACAGTCCTCCACACCTTGAGAGCATCAGTTTGGGGAGGCTGTTGTGAACTTCTGTCCATAGTTCTTCCGGGACCCTATCTACTAAGTCCAGTCCCTTAAATCTATTCTTCACCTCCACTGCATATTCCTTAGGAATATTAGTGAGCTCATATCTAGCTGATCTGTGGGTCTTCCCTAATCTCTTTAGTCTGATCCTAAATTGTGCAAGAAGAAGTTCGTGATCTGAACTACAGTCAGCTCCAGGTCTTGTTTTTACCGACTGTATAGATGTCCGCCACTTTTGGCTGCAAAAGATGTAGTCAATCTGATTTCGGTGTTGTCCATCTGGTGAAGTCCATGTATAAAGCCGTCTCTTAGGTTGTTGGAAGAGAGTGTTTGTTATGCAGAGTGAGTTGTCTTGGCAAAATCCTATCAGCCTATGTCCTGCTTCGTTTTGTTCTCCCAGGCCATACTTACCTGTAATTCCAGGTGTCATTTGACTGCCCACCTTAGCATTCCAGTCTCCTGTGATGAAAATAACGTCTCTTTTAGGCGTGTCGTCCAGTAGGTGCTGCAGATCCTCACAGAACTGCTCTACTTCAGCTTCTTCAGCATCTGTGGTTGGGGCGTATATTTGGATCACTGTGATGTTAGATGGCTTGCCCTGAATTCGAATTGAGATCATTCTATCGTTTTTTGGATTGTATCCAAGCACTGCTTTAGCCACTTTACTATTAATTATGAAGGCTACTCCATTTCTTCTGTGGTCCTCTTGTCCACAGTAGTAGATCTGGTGGTCATTTGATGTGAAGTGGCCCATTCCAGTCCATTTCAGTTCACTGACGCCCAAAATGTCTATCTTTAATCTTGACATCTCACCAATAACCACATCCAATTTGCCCTGGCTCATAGATCTTACATTCCAGGTTCCAATGGTGTGTTGATCCTTAGAACATCGGATTCGCCGTTCACCACCAGCACCGTCGGCCGCTAGCCGTCCTTTCGGCTTTGAGCTAGCTGCGTCATCATGTCTGGGGCTAGTTGAACTCATCCTCTGTTCCTCCCCAGTAGCATTTTGACCGTCTTCCGACCTGGGGGTCTCATCTTCTGATGGTATACCGACATATCTCTGGTTGTACTGATCCATTTAGTTTTCACGGCAAGAATACTGGGGTGGGTTGCCATTACCTTCCCCAGGGATCGCATTTAGTCTGACCTCTCTGTCATGACCTTCCTGTCTTGGGTGGCCCTTCATGGTTTAGCTCATGGCATCATTGAGGTGCTCAAGCTCCAGCACCACGGCAAGGTAACGATCCTTTGCTGAAGGCTGTCTTTCTAGACAGATGCAATTGATTAGAAGGTTTGGAGGGCTTATATGAATGATCTGTTTATAGATAAAAAGATTTCCATGTGCCTGTTCTTTTAGGTATTATAGCTCAAACTGTTCCCCTTTCATCAAAGTAAGGTGGGCATTGAAATTGGCCAAGTCATTCAAATTGATAGCACTGTCAGCTAGTGGCTTTAGGACTACAGACAAAGATGAAATCTTTTATTTTTTGTTTGCAGAGAGTGTGTGGCCTTTCTGTTCCATGAGTGCTCTTTGTTGGGCAGGACTTGCACAACACAAATCAAGAAGGTTGCATATATTTGCTATATCATATTTACTCAAAGAAATTAGAAATTGATTGGGTTTGACAGAGAGATTTAAATTAACAGCATTTTAAAAATGTAACCTAGAAAGCACTTGAGGTGATGTTTTTGCAGCTTCCATATTGAAATACCTTTCTGATTTCTGGGCAGGGTTAGAATTGTCTTGCTATGGTTTATATGTTTCTCAGGAGCTTTGTCTTTATGTATGCATTTTAAAAACAACCCAGTTGAGTTCCATTCTGTTGTTTTTAACTGTTGCGCTTGGACAAATCCAGTTGCTTGTGTTGTATCTGCAGAGCCAGAGGTGCTTCAAAGCCAGCCAGGGTGGTAATGAGGGTATAAGATTAACTTTTTCTGCTATGCACCTGTTCACACAGCCAACAAATAATGAATGAGGATAAATTACACTTGGCGAGACAGAAAAATTCAGGTTATTTAGCACAGGGTTTGAAATTGGAAACTGGCCAAAAGACTGATGGCTTCATTTGAAATACAAACGTAAATAAACAAATATATAATTCAGTTTGTTGCTTGCTTGTTTTTACTTTATTATTATTGCCAAGAAGTGTCCTAGACTTGGAAGCACAAAATGATGCTTAAAGTTTCTGGCTGAGAGGGAGGAAAGGAATTTTTTGTAGCTTACATCTCTGACCATTTTGGTTTCCATATTTATTAAGGGCTCAGTGAGCTGCTCTGCTGAGGGGTGGACTTATGTCTTATTGCTCACTTGATAAGCTTGCTGGATGGCATTATCAAATGATACAGAGACTATCAGATGATAGCTATAAGGAGATAGAATTTGGTGCCAGACATAGGTTGCCTTCTTTTATAAGGAGGTACTGGACCATTTAAGTACAGGGCGAAATAATCAGATGCTTTGAGGAGATCGTTATTTCATTGTGTTGATAGCTGACAAAATTAATGCTTGACAAATACACTTAGAACTTTCTCACTGATTCAAGTTCTTAATTTAAATGTGTAAATTCATAAATTCATGGAGCCTCTTTAGGGTGCTAACCAACCCCAAGATTGTCTCCCCCCCTCCCTGCCCTAAGTGAGATGGCAGAGCCAGGTCTTCACCCCTTTCCGGAAGGCTGGGAGAGTGGGGCCTGCCTCACTTCTGGGGGAAGAGTGTTCCATAGGGCGGGTGCCATGGCAGAGAAGGCCCTCCTCCTGGGCCCCGCCAATTAACAGTGTTTATATTTTTGCTATAAATTACAGTGAAATAGTTCCATTGATTCTGAATTAGGAAAGGCACTGAATTCTCCTTTCGATATATGCTTGTTATTGCTATGTAATCCAGTCTCTTTCTCCTTCTCATATACACACATATCCACATGTGCATGTTATTCCCAGTGGCACTAACTTCTTCATTTCCTTAAAATAACTGCAGGGTATTGCTTTTCGGGATCAAGTGAAATATTACAAACTGACGGTCAAACTTAAAATCCTTCTGACTTGTTCTTCGGGCTGGATGTTATGCAAAAAAAAAAAAAATGGTTAGATGGATGTTATGAAATAGTCCAAGAGTAAAAGAATGTGATTATTATTTCACTTTAGGTTAAGTTTTCTATGTGCCCCCAAGATGACTAGGAAAAGAGAGTTCATTCGTTTTGAAAATATAAATCCAGAAGATTGTTTGGAATAAAGAGAACACACAGATTGCTGGGCATTTGATGGTAATCAGGGGTCTGGGTGGCTGTAAGACAGGAGTGACTGCCTTTTTCTTTCCCCCATTTACTGTGGGGCCAGCCTTTTTAATACTGTTTGGCGCTGCAAAGGATTTCCAGGGGAATCTTTTTCTCTCAGAGCTTCACTAGGAGGAACAGAGGAGGCAGCCCCAGTGAGTGCCACCACTGCTGTTGAGTTGACGTGAGTGCTCGGTAGGCCCACCATGCCTTGGAGGAGAGACTCCGGCCTTGGTGTTCTGGAGACTCCTGTAGCAGCACTGCAGCACTGTCACATCAGCAGATGTACACCAATGCTTTCACCACAGCAAGGAAAGCAACAGTTATGCTTCTTGGTGTGCTGAGGCAGCTTGCAGGCTGTACTGGAGGTGATCTCTGTGTGATGATCCCAGTACCAAGAGCCTAACTTAGAAATTCTCCAGACAGTCCATCAGAAAGCTTAAAGAATTCTTTATTAAGGATCCGATTAACACAGGATAGTAATCAAAGCTCCAAGTGAGAATTTGGCGCCAAGACACTCAAACTGATTCTTTCCCTCCTCTGATCTCACCCCTCCTCCCTGTCTCGCAGACAGGCTGTTTCCCACTCCTGAGTTCCCCCCTCCCATCTCAGCAGTTCATTAAAGTGATTGACAACGCAAGTGCCTTATCAGCAGCAGCAAAACGTCCTTGGCTGAAAGGCCTGAGGCAAAGGAATGTGAAGCTAACACAGGTTGGTTCTCTGGGAATGCAGCGAATGCATGAAGCCAGCTAACACGTATAGAAACCTCTAATGGCAGGCGAACCAAGTGAAGGGAGCCTGACTCTGCCAGAGATGATAAAACACCTCTACTTTTGCTGGTTGTTTTCAGTGATGTTTAGCTGTTTTATTTATTTCTCTCTCTCTCTCTCTCTTTGTTCTTGGGGGATTTTTTTTTAAATTAATTGTTTTATTACATTATAAGGTAAAGGTAAAGGTTTCCCTTGTCATTAAGTCCAGTCATGTCCGACTCTAGGGGGCGGTGCTCATCTCCGTTTCAAAGCTGAAGAGCCGGCGTTTGTCCGTAGACACTTCCGTGGTCATGTGGCCGGCATGACTACAGGGAACGCCGTTGCCTGCCTGCCAAAGCGGTACCTATTAATCTACTCACATTTGCATGTTTTTGAACTGCTAGGTTGGCAGGAGCTGGGACTAGCAACGGGAGCTCACCCCATCACACGGATTCGAACTGCCAACCTTCCGATCAGCAAGCTCAGCAGCTCAGCAGTTTAACCCACAGCGCCACCATGTCCCTTATTTTATTGCATTATAGAATACAAATAATGGTCAACTACAGTGGTATTTATATACTAGGAACTGGAAGCTATTAACACTGTAACGATTAAAGGAAATTAAACCTTTCAAAATCGAAGATTTGTGTCAATGTTAAATATGATGTCTGAGATGTTTTCTTCATGAAGATAGGAAATTACTAAAATGCTCGATTTAAAGTCATAAAAGTGGAATTTGAAGTCATAAAAGTAACTCCAAACATATTAAACTTTTATAAACTTACTGCACATTTTGTATGTTTCAAACTATATTATTTTAGATGTACTTGTTTAGGTATAAGCAAGCTATATTATTTTCAAAGGTAGTTTTAGATATTTGTATAACAATATTTCCTTTTCAGGTGGGTCATCTGTAAGACTTCACTTATCTTTGCTTATCTGCTACTAGCTTTACAAATTAGACCACAAATTTGTTTTTGCCTCCCAGTTTTACTGATGATGGGTGACAGCAAATGGGTGAGGCTTTTTTTCCTACATTTGTTGTTATTGCATTGCTCTATTTTATTTTTTGTGGAGGAAGTGGTTCAGAAATTAAACATTTTGGTTTAGAGCAATTCTGTCAAAGGTAAAGTTTAAATAATTAAAGGCTCAATTGTTCAGGGTTACTTCCAAGAAGAATATAGGTAATTTTTTTTGTGCTAGATTCCCCCCCCACACACTCTCCCCACCCCCAATGATCTTTTTCTTCCTTGTCTCAGGGGTTTGTTTTCCCTGTGGGTTGTATGTACGTATACAAGTACTTCCCTGCAGCTCAGAGAGTAGTCAGGCACCCTGTTTGTTTAATGTTATGGCTTTTTGAACATGCAGTTGTTATTGCAGTGTATCTGTTATTTGGAGGACACCTGCTCCATTTCAAATGGTAATTTCCATTGTGCTGAATGACATCTGGAGGCAGAATTTTTTCCCTGTATCTGTAGATGATTGCCTTATTCAGGTATGTAAAGGGCAACTACAGGGAAAATGGTCAAGAACTATTTTCTAGGGCCACATCAACTAAGACCAGAAATAATGAGTAGCAGCTGTAGTTATCTAGATTTCATTTCTAGGAAAAGAATTGATGGTAAGATTTGTACAAGAGTGGAACAGTCCACTAATGGAGGTTGTGGGTTCTGGAAGTTGTTTTTAACAGAGGCCGGACAGCAACCTGGTTTAATTGGTTTCCCTGGACATTGCAGAAAGTTGAACTAGATTATCTATGTTGTCATTTCCAACTCTACAATTATGTGATTCAGTTATAGTTCTGTGCAGATAACCCATTTCCTGCATAGATTTCAAAGTTTAGATATAAAGTTTCCTGAATTCCATTATACTCTCATGATATTTTCTATCTGCTGGTAAAATGATTCTTAACTGGTAGTGCACATACCATAAGGGGGACTCAGAAGAACTCTAGGTGAGGTATAAGGCAGCTCCTTGAAACTTTATTTAAGTTCTTAAAACTTACTGTGTATGGTAAACATGATAACAAAATGCCAGCAAACATTGGAAAAAACAGGCTTTTTGTTCCTATTGTGGGTTCCAGATTTAATGCCGGAGTGATCAGTGGAAAATAGATGCAGAAGGTTGAGAACTGCTATAGTACATTGTATGTTGCCTGGGCAAGTCACAATTGTGTGGCAAGCACAATTTTGTTTTGTTTTGTTTTTTTCTAATTCTAAATTTAACCAGTGAGATTAAAGCTATCACAAGAAGACCAGTCAGCAACTCCAATTCTAACTCCAATTATTTGCCCCACCTCTACCAAGTATCCAAGAATACTTGGATGTTAGTTAATGGTAAAAATAATAAATACAAAAACTTGAATTAATGATTCAATTCCCAATGCATGTTTGTTACAGCATAGTAAATTATCTCCCTGCCATGTAAGACCCCTGCCCCTAATCACTATGTAAATAGTATGTTGGCATTTTAAGAACATTTAGCTAATGAGATGGCTATTTGGTTTGGCAAGCAATATGTGTTATGCCTTTAGGATGCAGATTAATTCAGAGTTTAAGCCTGTTGATTTCAATTAATCCTTGGATGCCTGGTTAAAATGATGAAATCAAAAAGTTTTCAGCAAATGTGGGAGGGGAATCATAAGCCTTTTGAAAACTAACACAATGTGGAAAACAGGTTATATAAATGAGATAAATGTAACATGATGAAATAGTTTTGGCCATCTAGAAGACTTTGCTAGTCGTGTAATTAACCCTATTCCCAAATGAGGGGGCATTAAATTGATAAAGCAGCCTCTTATCTGTAGAATACAACATCTGTCCTTGAAACCCTCAAGAGATGGTCATGTCAGTGTTTACTCTGCTGAAACAAAGCTCAGTGGGGACTGCTGTAAGTCAATCGGTGTTTTTAAAATATAAGAAGACCTGGTGAGGGGGAGATGGGAGAAACTAACTAAACCACCGGGACCCATGAAATAGACTTTTACTTAGCTGGCAAACATGCATTGGTGAACGAGAAAACAGCATTCTCCTTTTTTCTCAGTGAATGGGTATTAATCTGGTTGCATGGTGTTTTCCATGTTCTCCACATAGTGTGTATTAAATTACAAGGTGCCTGACTAATTCCCATGGCAGGTGCTTGGAAGCAATGTAATTAGCCTATTAAGCTCAGGTAATTTCTTGTAAAGTCAATCAAGTGCACAGAGCAGGCAGATCAGTTGTCGCTTTGGTCCAGCAAAAAAGAAAGAATGTTTGCCTTCTTCCACAATTTTGGGAAGTTATTCTTTCTCCTCTAGGTATAGAAAAAATAGAACTCTGTCTATAGATTCCAAAACATATTAAAAACATCAAGGTTGCTTGATTTGGAACATATTTTTGTGGCTTGAAAAATAAGTGTCCAGGTGATTGAAAAATGCCCGTGGTATCAAATGACAAGGTGGCCAGAACAGAGGGTTCTAAACATTGGAGGGGGGGGGGTAGCCTTGAAAACAAAGACATGTTTTTTGGTGCTTGTAAGTGATTTGTTTTGGATGGATAGTCAGAGTCAGGAATTGAATAGAACAGCAGGACAGGATGCTTGTGGAAGGAGAAGGGATTTGAAGTCTGCTCTAGGTAGCAAAGTACTCTCTCTGGTGCTAGATCTGGATGCTGCCTTTCTCTTTGCTGAAGGAAAAACTCTGGGTTGATCTACATACGATAATAAATGTGCAAGCTTAAGTTCTCTTAAACATTTTAGAAACAAAAGCAGCTGTTACAGAGGCTTGAGAGACAGTGTTTGAGGGGAAAGTGGGATGTGTCTGTTCAACATGGACTCATCACTCATCTAAACCCATCTAAACTGCTATTTGCATTTGAAGGGAATCTTTGAAACGTTTGCTGTTGTGACCCGAAATGAAATAAATATAGCTTGTTGGAGAGATCTTCAGACTTTCACCTAAAATATTTCTTTGAGACATTCTTTCAGAGGGGAAGAATCAGGGGAATCGAGTAGCACTTTTTTTTTTACTAAAAAGTATAAGCTTTTGTGAGCTGCAACTCACTTTATTCAATGCATAGGGTGGGTGTGAAAGGTGAAAGGTCCCCTGTGCAAGCATCGAGTCATGTCTGACCCTTTGGGGGGATGCCGCTTTCGCAACATTTTCTTGGCAGACTACAGAGCGGGGTGGTTTGCCATTGCCTTCATAGGGTGGGTAGACTGATAATAATTGTTGTTAACGCACTACAATTGTTAATCTCAGAAGGTCTCAACCAACACAATGGGTTTCTAACACATTGCAACTGTTAGTTGATAAGGCATCGGCATAACCAACCTTCCCCTCCTTGTCTCATCCCAATTTAAATCCTGTGTCAATCTAGCCACTCTGTGCATCAGATGAGGTGCTCTGCAGCTTTTGTTTTGTTTTGTTTTGTTTCCCAAGGCTTCAATTAGATGCCAAGGAAAGGCATTATTAGGGAACCTTTACATTAATCCTTTCTACACAGTGTCACTTATTGGTGAAATTCTCCTTCTGAAAATGTCCACCAGTTTCTCTGTTCCTAAATTTGGTGGAAAATTTTGAAGAGCTCTTTATGACAAGCTCTAAAATAAAATGTTTAAAATATTCTCTTTGTCCAGGGAATATAGTGGGACAGGAAAGAGAATGTGACAATTTGGATAATACAGTTTTCAAGACTTTTAAAAAAGCATATTCTCCAATCTAAAGTGGTTGTAAAGAGCCAGTTTGGTGTAGTGGTTAAGGCATCATGCTAGAAAGCGGGAGACAGGAAGCAGGCAAAGGCAAGCCACTTCTGAAAAAAAAACCCTGCAGCTTTCTTTGCAAGATTTCCAAAGCGGGTTGTCACTGCCTTCTTACTACCGCTGACAGAGAGTGGCCCAAGATGACTCAGCTGGTTTTGTGCTTACGGCAGGACTAGAACTTGTGGTCTCCTGGTTTCTAGCCTGGTATCTTAACCACTACACCAAACTGGCTCTCATCCTCTAAATACACAGATGAAATAACATTTCATAGTTATATACAGATTCTATAAGTCTTTTAGAAAATGGCAATCTTTGCTTAAGTTCTCATTAGCCAAATCTTTCTTAAGATTCCATTGCTTCCTTGTTCCTGTGGCTTGCCACAGTGGCTTGCCAAACACCACAAGAAAAACAGAATATATTAGCATTTGGAAAATATATTTGTGATTAAAATTTGAATTAATTTAAGAGGGTGTTATCTCGAGTCATTTCCCGCTGCCCCTCATAAGTGCAATATAATGCATAATTAAAGACTCATATTGTTACAGTATGTAAGTGGTGCCAATTATTATTTTTTTCTGAGAATGTTGTCACCTATAAAGCTTATATCTGAAAAAATGCAAAAAATTACCTAGGCTAGAAACACAGTACTTCTTCCTAAATGTCCTCTCACAGAAACAGCTTTCAGACATGGCACACCAAATCAGAGAGACCCAAATGTACTTTTTTTGATCTTGTCTGAAAACATCCTTAATTTTTGTTAGATTAAATCACTGTAATTAGTAGTAGTTGATCACTCTCATCTCCCCAATAGCCTTTTAGCTGCAATTAGATCTGAAATACTAAATATCTAGAAATGTTTATTTCTAACACCATGTTAAAGTAAATAGCATTTTCTTTTAAAAAGGAACAAAACCCTTTTCTTTATATTTGAGGTTTGCTGTATCTAGGGGAGCATTGAAGGTGAACTTTTTTCAAAAGAAAAGGGCAGGAGATGCAATCTGATTTCAAATTTTTCCAAGTCTTTTCTCCTGAGTAAAAAGTAGCCATGGAGAAAGAGTTAATTTGGATCAGCGTCATGCTGTTGTAGGAACAGCAATTTCTTCAATTAACCACAAAGCAGGGGAGAAAAAATTGAATATGGATTCTTCTCCGCACCTTCCTTGTGGGCTAATTAGAGCATCACTACAAGAGGGGGAGAGGCTTTTAAATTTAGAAAAGGGTTAATCCTGTTCCCCATCTATGATTCAAACCACTCTGCCTGGAGTGGTTTTAACCAGCTATCAAGAAGCCTGATCGTGAATCATATTCCTCAAAGCACTGGGGCTGGCGGTTAGAGAATCAAGTGGTGGTCTTCACTTAAATAGAAGTAGAACGTCTTCTTTTTTCTTCTATTTCCCGACCTCCTTGCCCCATGTCCCAGAGGGTTCCTGCACAGGGAATTCAGCCAGTCAGTCTTGACACACGTACACTCTTCGCTGCCTTTTGCCTAAAAGAGGCATCCAGAAAATAAAAGTCAGTTAAATTTATTGTCTTTTGAGTATTTTTAAGGTACCTGTTTGAAAACATGTAATGCAAGTGTATTATTCTTGAAACTACTTTACAGGCAGTCCTCATTTAGTGACTGACTCATTTAGCAACTGTTCACAGTTACAGCGATGATAAAAAGGTAACTTTACAACCAATCCTCGCATTACAACCTTCACAGGTCTGTAAGCAAAGGAAAGCTGAAGTAAAATCGTAAGCACAGTCGTGGTTTCACTTTGAGGCTGCTTCACTTAATGACCAAGTTGCTGATCCCAATTGTGGTCACTAAATGAGGACTACCTGTAATTGTCTTCTTGTTAAGAATTAAAATATTTTTTCCTGGATATCTGGATCACAGGGCAAGTCACTATCTATTTTGGTAATCATGATTACACAGTGGGCAGTATAATGGTTCATTTATATATATATATATATATATATATATATATATATATATATATAATTTTATTAAAAAAATTTAAAAAGGAAGATAAAAACTAATACAAACTAATAGAAAGTAAGAAAAAGAAAGAAATAAGAACGCTAAAAATGCAAGAAAAGAAAAAAAGCTAAAAGTGCAAGAAAAGAAAAAAGAAAAAGAAAAATAGAAAAGAAAAAAGAAAAGAAAAAGAAAAAATATACAAAGAAATAGCTTCTGATCTTCCTTACAGCAGTTATAAATGCAATTTATAAATTTACCTTTTACTCTATAGTTATAACGTAACTCTCTTCCTTCTATAATCTATCCTGTCTAATAAAACCATAAATAAGTTTATTTTTTCTGTTTTATGCAAAAAAGTCCAAAAGGGGTTTCCAGTCAGCAATAAATGTAGATATTGTCTTTTCTCTGATCAAAGAAGTCAATTTAGCCATCCCAGCAAGTCTCATTATCTTTACCAACCACTCCTCCATTGTGGGTAATGCAAGTTCCATGACATTTTTCCAAGTGTTTGTCCATCAATCCCAAAAGAAATACCTCTGGTTTCAATTGTATATTAACCTTTAAAATCCTCTGAATCAGTGTGTGTATTTGAATTCAAAATTGTCTAGTTTTTTTACACATCTACCAAACATGATAAAATGTCCTTTCTTGTTGTTCTTGAGAAATGTTACTTGAGAAAAACTTAGCAAATGCTGTCCACTCAGTTAAAACAATACAGAAATACAAATATGTTTGGAAAAAGTGCTCTGGTGTTCCACTGTAATGTATTTAATCCAGTCTGGTTTGGTGTTCTTTTTTTCCTTTTTCTGGTGCCTTCAAGTCAGTTGACTCCTGGCAACTGCCTGGACAAGTCACTGCAGTTTTCTTGGCAAGATTTCAGAAATGGTTTGTCGTTGCCTGCTTCCTAGGCCTGAGAGAGAGTGACTGGCCCACGGTCACCCAGACGGCTTTGTGCCTAGGCAACTAGAACTCCGGGTCTCCCGGTTTCTAGCCTGATGCCTTGACTCCACACCACACTGGCTCTCTTGGTGTTCATACATGAGTTTCTATTGTTTTTCCCCAAAGACCTCTTAATATAGCTGTCATATGCACCCAGGATGATTCAAGAGTGTTGTAAGGTTTGCCATCCTTTCTGTGCCTATTTATTTCCAGGCCAATTCATCTGAAATCACTTGTAACACTGAGGCGGGTATAGTTCAATAATCAATCCAAACTTATTTTGAGAAAGTAATATCCAATTCCTGTCAGGATTGGCCCTCTTCAATAGGATTAGGGCTACTATCAAATTGTATTAATTTTCTACAGTGGAATCTGTAGCAGAATACTGCATTGTGTTTTCCATCCTAATCCAAGCACTCTCGTTCAGGGTTTCAGCTGGCCATTTCCGCAACAGGGAATTTGTGCTATTAATTCTTCCAGGCTTCTGGAGTCCTTTCTCAAGTTGCACTTCATATGCTGGCGATCTCTTGATTTAATAACATCCTTCTCTTGTGCATCTACAACTTTGGGGAATTGCTCTGAGTTGATGCAAAGCTTCCTCTTGTTTCTTTCGGGGGGCAATCCAGTGGGCCCTTCTTCCCTGCATTTGCTATCGGAGAGAGAATAGTTATTGCACTTTTTGTTCAAAATTAGAATTTCATTTTTCCCATAGGCAATGTTGCTTATGTCATATATCCAGGCATTTACTCAGATGATTTTGTAATACATCTTTGCATTTTATAACTAGCAAAATAGAGTTCAAGGGAGCATGTGTATATATGAAGTTATTTTACATTAATTAACATTAACACTTTAAAAATAATTTTCACTGGCTTGAATCAGAACCGAACAGCATTATGTTGGGTATTTCTTTGTTTTGAAAACAGACCTATAGTTCATGGCATTTCATCAATTATGTGGAATCAGCTAGTGATAATTGGGAGTAGAAAATATTTTAAATCAATACATCAAAACTGTATTAATTTTACCAAAGAGAACCAGACTGTTTTCTATTATTTAACAGTACAATACAATACAGTACAATACAGAATTGCAACTCATAATGTGATTGTCATGGAACCTTAATATGGCAAGGGGCAGGGAGAAAAAATGTTGCTGCCAGAGGATAATAGAAAAGCATTGCAGTTTGACATGGTGGTTTAGGAAATTCAGTGCTGACAAACCAATGAAAAACAAAAGTAAAAACTATGCTTCTAGTTTTAATCAGCATTCAAGATCCCAATAATGATTTTGTCCACTTACAGCTGCAGGTAGAATGAAACTCATTGACAACATTTGCAGAACAGAGATACAGTAGAATGGTTTGGGGATAATTTGTTTATTTATTTATTAAATTTAGCCACCGCCATCTCCCCCCAAAGTGGGGACTCTGGGCAGTTTACAACAAAGATAAAAACTTTAAAATACTCTGATAAATATAAGTACCAATATGACATAAACATAAATACAATATAAAATCCAGATGACGGTGGCAGTTGGAATATCATTCACATGAATCTAAAGGGGCCATGTAAGGCGCTAACGATCTCCAGGTGTTATTACTTCCCTTCCCGCCCCAAGAGAGGTGGCAGAACCAGGTCTTCAATTGTTTTCGGAAGGCCGCAGGAGATGGAATCTGTCTTATCTCTGGAGGAAGAGTGTTCCAGAGGGCGGGTGCCACTGCAGAGAAGGCCCACTTCCTGGACCCCACCAGATGGAATTCTCTTACAGACGGGCTCCGTAACATGCCCTCTCTGCATGATTAGGTGGGATGGGTTGATGCAATGGGGATGAGATGGTCCCTCAGATACTCTGGACCCATGCTATGAAAGGCTTTAAAGGTGATAACCAACACCTTGAATTGCACCTGGAAGCAGACTGGTACCCAATGCAGCTTGTGAACCAGCGGTGTAAGATGTGCTGATTTAGAGGCACCAAGAATTGCCCACACAGCTGCATTTTGGACCAGCTGTAGCTTCCGGATATTCTTCAAGGGTAGCCCCATGTAGAGCACGTTGCAGTAGTCTATATGGGAGATGACCAGGGTGTGAGTGACCGTGCGAAGGGACTCCCGGTCCAGGAAAGGGCATAACTGGCACACAACACAAAGTTGCACAAAGGCCCTCCTGTCCACAATTGCCACCTGCTCTTTGAGCAGGAGTCGTGAGTCCAGGAGAACCCCCAGATTATGCAGCGGGTCTGTTTGGGGAAGTGCGACCCCATCTAGAACCAAAGATGTTAAATTCCCAGATACTGAGGAGCCCCCTACCCACAGCCACTCCATCTTACCAGTGTTTAGCTGAAGTCTGTTGTTCCCCATCCAGACCCCCACAGCCCTGGCACCAGGATAGGATGGTCATAGCATCACTTACTTCATCCAGGATGGAGATGTATAATTCAGTATCATCAGCATATTGATGATACCTCATCCTGTGATGATGGATGATCTCAACCAGTGGTTTCATGTAGATGTTGAAAAGGAGCAGAGAGAATACTCAGCCCTGCAGCAGCCCACAAAGGAGGGGCCACGGGCCAGATCTCTCGCTCCCTATTACCACTGATTGGGACCGGCCCTGGAGGAAGGAGGTAAAGCATCTCAGAGCTACACCACCCACCCCCAACTCCCTGAGCCGCCCCCAAAGGATACCATGGTTGATGGTATCGAAAGCCTCTGAGAGGTCAAGAAGAGCAAGGTTGGATGCACTGCCTCCATCTCACTCCCGCCAGAGATCATCCATAAGAGCGACCGATGCCATTTCTCTTCCATATCCAGACCTGAAACGGGGAGGTGGGAGACTGGACAAAAACTGTCTAAAACAATAGGGTCCAGCAATTGTTTTTTGAGGAGGGGATGCACCAGCGCCTCCTTAAAGGCTCCTGGAAACACCTCTTCTCTCAAAGATGCATTTACTATCTCTTGGGCCCAACCGCATGTCACCTCATGCGCTGCTTTCACTAGCCAGGAGGGGCATGGGTCTAGTTGGCAGGTGGTGGTGTTTACTGTCTGGAGGATCCTGTCCACTCCCTTGGGCCCAACAGGGTCAAACTGCTCCCAGATAACAAGGTAAGTCCATTCCCTTGGCATCTCCACAGACCCTGTCTCACACTTTGGAGTCCAACTTAGAATGGATCCAAGCGATTTTATCCTGCAGATGCTCAGAAAACTCCTCAGCATGGCCCTGAAGATAGGTCACCAGGCCCCCCTTCCCCAGGAGGGATCGAGTGACCTTAAACAGGGTCGTTGGGCGGCATTTATGAAGATCTTATATCCTACCCTAGACTTCTACTGTCATAACCTTGTCCCTATTGATGTATTTTCTCTCTTTTTCCAACTTCTCTTTTAGGGACATAAAGCCTGATAACATCTTGATGGATGAGCAGGGTAAGTGACAATTATATTTGGCTGTGGGAACATGTATATGCATGCAACTATATAGCAAAATATAATGTTTTCTGTAGTATCATGACAGACTTTAGAAAGCCATATTCTTGTTAGATGGAAAACAAGTTGAGGCAAACATTTATCCTCAGCTCTGGGTTCTTTGCTGACTAAAGATAGAAATGACAGATTTCTACAGATTTCTTAGTGTATTATAGATTTTGTTTTTCAAAACCAAGTAATCTGATAGTACAATCCAGCTGTTGCTCTCTTTAGGAGAACTATATATTGTTGTTGTTGTTGTTGTTGTTGTTATTATTATTATTATTGTGGGACATTCTGGCTCATGTTTTAAACCAAAGGTAATGTAATGTTATGCAAGAAGAGATAACAGGGAAAGACAATGTTATGTGTTTTGTCTTTTGTTACTCTGTTTTTGCCCCCATGGATGCTTGGATGTTTAATGAGCCCAATCCAATATGTATTTCTTAGTAGTTTAGTTAATTCACTGGAACTTAATTCCAGGTAAAAGTGTACTGGATAACAGACTTAGTTCCACACAGTATGGTGCTGAAATATGGATGCATTTTTCCCTTAGAAAGAATTCAGGTTCTTCTGAAAAAGTTTCTCAAAAGTGCTTTGTTTTATATCTTTGCATAATTTTCTTGCCTTTCCTCCATGAAATGAGATGATATGCAGGAATAGTCCACTTTGTGGGAATTAGCATTTACATTAGCAACTAGTCTGTGAGTAGGAACCAACAATCCCACTGATATTCACATACCCAAATGTTTTAATCAGTGTTACTATTGTGACAATGTTGTTTCCACAGATATGGGTTTAAAGGAGTCCGTTGAAATAAGAATTTTTGCAAAGGCTTTCAATTTAGTGCATTTTAGCTGGTGATTTTAGAATTTATTTGGAATTGTCTTTTCTCTGTTTGTCCTTGAAACTGAGGTCATTCTGACTGTTTCCTGTTTGCAATTTCTCTGTGTTTCACCAACCATGGCAAGAGAGGTGTGTAATTCCATTCATGTGTGCAAAAAGCTTTTTACCCATTGTTCAGTTTTTCCCCCCGAGCCATTGTTTTTGCAGCCTGAGTACCTATATTTAGACCGCTAAGACTGTGCTTGTTTTCCAGTGGCTTTCCCTCCTTAGGGGATGATATTTCAAGCTCCAGCACAATCTTCTGTAGTTTTGCTAAGTTTATGTGATGTTATTTAGTAGATTTCTAGGGTACTCACTACCAGCATCTTGTTAGTTTCAAAATTCAAACGTATTAAGATTAAAATAAAAATTATTAAATTGCTATTTGAGACATCAGAAAATAAAATTAAAATTTGAATCACACTAGGCACTGATGAAGGCCAATTTAAAAAGGTGTCCTATTAAAGACTTCTGAAAGGCTGGTGTAGAAGGCAGCCCCAGGATTCCACTGAGAAAACTCACCATGAAAAACTTCTGGCCTCACATAGGAGCCAGATAAACCAGTTGCTGTCAGAGATGGACCTTCCCGAACAATTTGAATGGACAGTGGGAATTTTGCAGGATGAGATGTTATTGGGCCAAGTCCATCAGGACAGCAAAAACTATTGTTGTTATTGTTGTTGTTGTTGTTGTTGTTGTTGTTATTGCTATTGCAATGTTTTCCACCATATTTGGAAGTGAATCAGCAACCAATATACAGATTTAAAAATTGGTGTAACATCGTCTCTGCAAGATAGATGGAAGAACAACCTGGCTGCAGTATTTTGTATCAACTGAAGTTTTGAAATCACACCTAAGGGCAGCCATACTTGGAGCACATTACAAAAATCAAGCCTGTACAGTATTTTACTAGTAGATGGATCACTGTTTTTAAATTGTTGCTTACTAGGAAAGGACGCTTTTGGCATACCAATTGAAGTTGATAAAAAGCAGTTCTGGCCACAGACTCCACCTGAAATATTAGTAAGAGATCTAGATTAGAATCACTCCCATGCTGTATACTCACTGTTTCTAGAAGAATATGACTCCGCTCAGAAGAGAGATCCATCAAAAAACTAGAATTATGACCTTTCACGATGATTGAAAGGTTGAGTAAGAATCAGGAAGACAGCTGGCAGACCTCACTGTCCAAGCAGCCAATCTGTATCTTCAGCAATCATACTGATCTGGCTTAATTACATAGAAGGAAAGCCTGAATATCTCCACCTGTGACTTAAGAGCATCCAAAGTTTGAATCTGAATTATATTTTGGGCAAAGAACTCATTGAAGTCATTGTAGCAAGCTATCTAGATTTCATTTCCTGAATTTAGAGGTAGAGGAAGAGTATTATTCTTTCACAACTCTGAGAAGTTTAGTTTCATGAGAATCTGCCAATGTGATGTGCACAGAAAAGTTTCTTCTTTGTACATATCATCACAACACCAACACTTAAACAGGTTTATACTGTGCCTTATCAAAAGCAGAGTGAGGACTTGATAGTCGGTTTTCTCCTGAGACTATGGTTGAGTGAGCTTTGTTTAAATTTATTTATTTATTTAATATATTTTTATCTTGCCTTTCCTTCAGGAGCTTCAAGTGCACATAGCACTCCTTCCTCCAGTTTTTCTGTACAACATGAACTTGCTGGATAAACTTTATGCTGGATCAATGGTTCTCAAAGTGTGGTCTGGGGACCCCTGGGGGTCCTGAGTCCCTTTCAGGGGCTCCATGAAGTCCAATAAATAAAATATTTTAAAATGTCTCAGTTTTAATTTCTAATACAGTAAATATCGATAGATATGATCCACATGTACCAAGGCTCTTTGGTGTCCTCAATCATTTTAAGAATGTCAAGGGGTCCTGGGACCAAAATGTTTGAGAACCCCTGTCCTAGGTGAACTGAGAAGAACCTCCCAGCCTTTGTGTTTTGCTGTGTCCACGTTTACTTTGCGTAGCTTTTACAAGAAAGGTGTTGGAAGGGTGATTCTTTCTGCTTAGCAAACAGCATTAGGCCCAAAGGCACCACCACCGAATTCCTATTTGTAATTTCTTCATTCCATCCTCACGGAAGGCAAATACATCAGCAGGTTATCTCATTAATAGCAACTTAGCCCAGGATGCAAGAAACTCTAGAAGAAGTTTAAAGTCATTCAAAGAGGCTCCACCGTAATGAGAGGGGGAGATTCCTCTTAAGATTGTGTGTTTACTTCCAGGACTAGCATTAAAGATGTGCAGTTCTTGTTTCCTTGAGATTTCCCAGCTGAGTGGGGCTAGAAACTTCCAGTAACAACTAGCCTTCTTGCTTCCTCTGAATCACAGGCAGCATATCTTACATATCAGCTGCTGAAGAACATTGGTAGAAAAGGCTGTCAGTGTTGCCGTGGGGTGATTGAAGCTGCAGTCCAATATAGCTGGAGAGAGCCAGATTAGGGAAATTTAGGTTATACTGAGAACATTCATGTATAAAGTAAGTGATAAACAAGCATGGTCTTTTGGAATATTTGTGGGAAATCATATTAGTATAAAGTTACACCATTTTTAACTGCTAGGTTTTCCTCAAAGAATTATGGAATATTGGTTTGGGACTGTCACTAGGAGTTTTTATACTTTCACAGAAGTTTAATTTTCAGAGTTTCTTAGACTGAAAAAAAAAAGTTGAAATAGCTTTGGGCCAAGGATGCTGGCTGGACCCACTCCCAACACTCAATATTTCATCCCAAACCTGGCCAGCTCCTCAGATAGGAGTAGGCCAATATTCTCAAGCTGTTTAATGTGGCTGTCAAAAATATGGCCTGGAATAATGGTTAATAATAGTTAATAATGTTTGATTAGTGTGGGTATTGTGGGTGGCCTGGAAGCATAAGGATTTCCTATGTCCTTTCCCCTCTGGCATCTGCCTTTCTTACATTTTTCCTAAGGGGTTTGCATATGCAGCATGTTACTAGATTGGTCCATAATGTTTTATGGGAAAACTTTAAAGAAAGAGAGGGCAACTGATTCAATGTTTGGAATATGGTACATACACCACATAAATCTCCTTGCTTCCCTCTGCTTTTACAATTACAGGATTAATTGCCACACCAGATTGGAACATTAAAAAGAAGTGAAGCACTCTGTTGATAATTTATCTTTTTATCTTTTTCTTAGGACACGTTCATGTAACAGATTTCAATATTGCTACAGTGCTAAATAAAGATATGCAGGTTACCAGCATTGCTGGCACAAAACCATACATGGGTGAGTAGTCAAAAATGGATCCAGGTTACTTCTATGACATTTATTTGTTTTTTACAGACATTTCAAGTGTCCTCCTTAGCTGGTATTAAAACAGTTTCAAGAGACAAAGTTGGCCTGATTCAGAAGATGCTTCAAAGCTCATCTGGCCTTACATGTGCTAGCACTGGATTGGCTTCAGTTCTGCCAACCTTAATGGTCCTTGCATGGATGGCTGATCTGATCTCAGCTTACATATATGATACCCTACAAATCTAATCCAAAATTGTAGATAGAATTCTTGGGTTTCTCCATGTGAGTCACAGTTGGATCACTCATCCCATATGGATGGTAAAGGCACACACGGGGCTGTAATGTCACATTTTGACATTTATAGAAAATAAATAAATAAAAGAATAATAATATTTCAAATTATAGTAAATGGATTGTATAGATGATTGCATATGATATTGATATTAATTGGATTTACTGATGCTCTCAAACCACTGTCAATTCTCCTCTCCTCATTAGTTACTGAAGATTATAACCAATTCACATATTCTTAGAATCAAAGAAGTGTTAATTGCAGCTAATTTCTGCTTAATACCCTTGCCAGTAGTGGGGTTGGCAGTGATGGTATCTCACCTTGGATTAAAAGTACATACAGTCAGTGTCAATTGTCTGTCCCCTTCCATTGGTTCTGTATTTATTATGTTCCACTTTAAAGTGTGTTGGAACATTTCAGTGGGTTAGACAGTGGAGCTAGTATCTTCCCCAAAGTAATAATCATTTAAAATATGAAGGAATGCTTCTGATGACATGAATTATGTTCAGTTTTCATGTAATTATGCATGTACTTGTTAAGCAGGTGCAAACCTGTGTTCTTCAACAAAACAAAAAACAAAAAAAAGTAAAGAGGTTTTGTTTATATGTGAAATAGCCAACTGCGTCAATGGGTTAGTCAAAATGTGACCTGGAGATTGTGAGAAGGAAGTGTGAGAAGCTTTATGCAGGACCTGAGAGAGTAAGAGCAATGAGTTCAAGAGCACAGAGTACATTGTGCAGTGACCTTCTGAACAGCTACGTTTTTTGAAGAACTTGGGAAAAATCTCTTGGTTCTCATGTTCTTTTTTGTAGTTTTAGTAAGACCAAGTAAACCTTTTTTAATTAATGGAGGATGCAAGTTTGCCCTGGATCTGATTGGATCGCCTCCAAATCAGAAATTCTGACATTAATAGACTAGCATGATTCTGATTAAGGAGTTAGCAGCACGATAGTCCAGATTAAAATCAACTGAAAAAGGGACAAATATTTCTCCTTACTTTCTAATAATTCACAGATAAGAGAGAGGCATCCTGGATCTGACCAAAATTTATTCTCTCCCAGGATTCTCTTCTCACACTGATCACCCAGATACCGCAGGGAAGTCAGCAAGGATATAAATGTAATAGTGCAGACTGACTTTTATTCCCCAGTAACCGTTCGGAGGAGATGGGCGGTGACAAATTTGATAAGTAAATAAATAAATAAATAAATAAATAAAATAAAACTGAAGATGTTCTTGGATTGCTCATTGCATAAGGCTAGAGAGAACTCGTCATGAGAGCTTGTATTATACTAGAGAAAGAAAAGTCAACCATCTTGCTGAATATTCCATCCTAAGACAAACCTTAAATTTTTCTTTTTTGCAGCACCTGAGATGTTTAGTTCTACAAAACCTATTGGTTATTCCTATGCTGTTGATTGGTGGTCACTAGGAATTACAGCCTATGAACTCCTCAGAGGCCGGGTACTGTACAGTTAATTTATATATACATTATTGGTCCATCCAGCCATCCATTATTTCGCCATGTTCACACTATTCAGAAGCATTCTCTCTCTAGATTTGCATCCACTGTACAAAAGGGTCGTTGCAATTCTAAAGAGAAGCTGTTCTGCTTAAATAAAGAAATTAGTTTACTGGTAAATGTTAATTTCTACAGTAAAAGTTGCCATAAAAATATCAGCAATTCAAGAACTGCAAGGGACGAAATGCAACTATACGTAACAAGACCTTTCACAATTACGGAACACTCATGCTGTGGTTTGGGGAAGAAGTGGACTGCTGTGTGTGAATTAGTAACCGGGCACATTTCATGCTGCAGCATGCCTTATTGGTTCACTGGATCATAATGTATTTGCAAAGTTTGTGGTGGCTTGCATAGAAGATAGTAGGCATTTTATCAGATATTTGAATAAAGTGGGAAGTTTATTATATTGGAAATACGCAAGTTATTATTTGTTTCGTCCTCTATCGTATAGATAATATGGTATCTCATTTATAACTTCCTACTCAAGAATATTTATGCCAATTTTAAAATTTTTCTATGCATATATGATCCCATTAGTTGCAGTCCTGGAACGGGGGTGGGATGATTTCCTTGTAGCTGATTATGTGGGACAATTCCAAGTTCGTATCACATTACTTGTCTGTGTTCAGTTTGATTATTGGAGGTAGTGAAAACTTCCAAAATACATCATGTTTGTTTTGTTTTAATGTTGTAGGGAGTACTAATAATTCTTTTAATGCCGCTTACATCTCATGCAGAGGAGGAAAAAACAAATAGTTGCTTGATTTTCAAATGAAACTGAATGATTAAGATTCATCCAAAAAGTTATATCGTTTAAGGTAACTTTAAAAAAAAAGCTGTAAAAGCAAAACGTTTTCTCAAATATATGGTACCTTATATTTTCTGTAGTCTTTGCTGCTGTTCTGTGTACACACAAAGCAAATTGCACCAAAGTTTAACATTACAAAATGTGTGCCTAGATGAGTGGTTTTCAAATCTTCCTGTTTCTCTGTTCTCCCCGTTGCACTGGGATTTATCAGGCTGTTTTCTGTCACACATAGCTAGCATTAAATAGCTTCTTGATAAAGTTGTTAGCTGAAATGTAAAACCCTGGTTACTGTAAAAATTGCAATTCAAAAGCTTGCATAGAAGGGACATTCTAGGGCTGTCAGATGCACTGAAGTGAGAAGCCATGCCCTGAACTTCTCTGTAGAGAGTGGGTGCCAAGCTGCACCTTGGAAATTTTGGGAATGAAAGTTGCTCATGATTCTGAAATAATAACGTATCTATTTTCCCTCAAGTCTCTAACACATTTTCTTTCATCACCGCCTGTCGTTCTGTTGCAATGGTGACTGCAGATAGCAAGCTGAGTCTAGAATTTGACAGGGTTGCTCTTTAACAAAACATTTGAAACGCAAGGGGGCTAAAGGGTTTTGCTTCTAGTTTCCAAGCTGGGCATAGTCAAACATGCCAGCTAGACTTGGAGCTCCCAGGATTGCAGTCTGTCCTGCTATTTTGCACAAATCCTCACTGCTTGTACCATTTGTGCTGTTCTTCAGTACACTGGCAGCGCAAGAGCAGGCTGGAAATGGTCTTCCGCTGTTTAATTTTCTTTTGCAGAGTTGAGTGGATTAGCCACACTATTGCAAGCATGCTGTGGTAATATGGTAGATAATTTAACTGATCGCCTTTTTATGCTGAGAGACCTTCCATTATGTCCTGAGGATTTATTAAAACACATTTTAACAGCATGTTTAAAATTGTGTCAGTTTTTACCTTCTGTTTTGTCTTGTTTCAAAAGAGACTATATTTCAGTGCAGAAAAAAAAATACAATTTTTAGGTATTTCTGGGAATACTGAAAGAATGCATGCATGTCCATGTGTACCTGTCTCTCTCACACACATGCACAAACCAATAAAGTGATTTTCCTTGAACTCAGGTTGCACTGAGCAGAACACCAAGTAGATGCCAGGGAAAATCCTTGATCCCCTGCCATGGCTTACAGGTTGCTTTTTAAGTGTAGCTTCACTGTTGTTGCTCTGTCCTGTGTTGGTCCGTTCACTTCAAAAACTCCCCAGCGTCCACAATGCAGGGACTTACCTGAAACATTAGTGGACCCTGAGGAAGGAGAAGAGGGAGAAGGAAGAAAGCCCTGGAAGACGTTGTCAGCGCATTAGAGTACAGTGAGACTTTTTGTCCTCTAAAAACAAAACCCTAAACTAAAAGAGAGAATTCTTTATTTTGTTCTTGCTGGATGAGGGCTCAGTTTCAAACAATGTCCTTACCTACTTCTCTCCTTGCAGAGACCATACCATATTCGCTCTAGCAACACCGCAAATGAAATTGCCCATGTGTACAAGACAGCCACCATCATGTATCCTGCTGCTTGGTCAAAGGATATGTTGTCATTGATTAAAAAGGTGACAGAGCTTTAGAGACAAGTGAACTCTAAGAAAAGGAGGTTGGTTAAGATGCTAAGCCTTCAAGCCTTTTGGCTGAATGGGAGCTCGTTCCACCAGGAAGAAGAGATTGCTGGAGACACATAGCCCCTGCTGAAAGTGGAAGCTACATGTGTCATCTTACGTTTTTCCTCCATGGAATGTATTATAACACCTGGTGTGATGTTATTTTACAATGTGGAATAGTTCCATGCATAGTCACCCACTGCACTTGATTGGTTCCCATTTTAGGAATGTAGGGAAATCTAAAATGCAAGCACATCAGGAACATAGGAAACCACCTTACACTGCATTGGGCCACTCTTGCTTGATCTGCCTCCAGTTAGTTTATTTATCCAAATATTTCTGTCTGAAACAACAATAATGTATTTATTTAAAGGAAGGTTTCTCAACCAGGGTTCCAGGGAACCCTAGGGTTCCATGAGAGATCACTATGAGTTCCCTGGGAGATCACAACTTATTTAAAAAAATTATTTCAAATTTGGGCAACTTCACATTAAAGAGGTAGGCTTCATTCTTTATTTTTAGTTTAAGAACACTACTTATGCATCTACACAGGCCTACCCGTGAAACAAATATAATAATTCTGTAACTTCTGGCCTATATCTGAGCCTGAATGTGCAGGGGTTCCCCGAGGCCTGAAATACATTTCAAGGGTTCCTCCAGGGTCAAAAGGTTGAGAAAGGCTGTTTTAAAAGGCTGGTTTGGAAGTGCTGGATAGGAGCTCAGCATCTGAGGAGAAGAGGTCAGAGCAGGGTCTTCATGACCAACTTATGGGCTGCATGGAAAATCATCTTGAACTGTAAAAGTCTATGGTCCTTTTCTGTTTTAGATAGACAAGGATGCATGTATCATCCTTTCCTGTATTTCATGTGCAATTATATTCTATCTATTCTGACTTCTTTTAAATAAACTGCTTTAATTCTAATTTCTAGTTACTGGAAATAAATTCAGAGGAAAGATTTTCTCAACTGAGTCATATCCAGGAGTTCCCTTACTTGGCTGATATCAACTGGGATGCTGTTCTACAGAAGAGAATATTGCCTGGATTTCTTCCTAATGTAAGAATTTTATTCTGAATGTTTTCTTAATCTAGAAACTAGGGTTATAATGATGGTGAAACTCTCTAGTATGTTTCTTAATATCAAAAGCAATGAACTATCATGTGTAGATTTCACACACAGACAGAGTAACTTCGTAAGAGAAAAATAAACCTCTTAAAACCCCAAATCAGTAATTAGTAACTTGATTAAGATCAACCAAAATGGCAGAAAAGTTAGTTAGTTAGTTAGTTAATTTATTTATTACATTTATATGGCTGCCCAACAAACAGACTGACTCTGGGCGGCATACAAAATTCAACAACAAATTGGCAACCAGACTAAAATATACAGCAACTCAATCAATTAGGACTTCAGGCCTGCAGGGTTGGGGCCAGCTGTATATTGGGGGGCTGATTGTTAAAAAAATCAGGAGCTGCCACTGAGAAGACATGCCTTTGAGGTCTCATCAGGTGGCCCTGTCTTGATGAGGGGACCTGAAGTGTGCCCTCCTTACTGGAACACTTTGTATACATGGAGTTAAAAGCTTTTATGCTCTTCTAATTGATCTTAGTTGCCAAATTCTAGCTCTCCATGTTAATCAATTTTGAAATACCAGAGAGTTTGTTCTAATAATTTTAATTTTGGGGGGAAATCTGTATTGGCTCACTTTTATGGTATAATTGAAGACCCTTGTCCATGCAAGCTTCTTTTAGTTTCTTTTATTATTTTGGGTAACAATTTCTCTCTGTGTGTGTCTTCCACCCTAGAAAGGGAAGTTAAACTGTGACCCAACCTTTGAACTTGAGGAAATGATCCTGGAGTCTAAACCACTTCATAAAAAGAAGAAGCGCCTGGCTAAGAAGGAGAAGGAAAGCAGCAAAAATGAGTCCTCAGAGGTGAGGAACAGAGAGTTGGATGGCTGAAATGGCCAGTGGATATTTGGCTGATTTAAGGATGCCAGCATTTTAATGTCTTCCAGTTTCATTAGGCATATTGATCCTAAAAGACAGAAGACTCAGATTTAAATCACACTGACTTTAATGGCAGTGCCCCAGATGAGTAGGATAGCAGCCAAAATATGCAGTCTGTAACCCTCTGTGCTTTCTAATTCTTTGCATTTAAATGATGCAGTGGTGATACAGTATAAGTACAATTTTTTTTTTTTGTATATAAAAGACCTCTTTGGAAACTTTTGGAAAATTGGGGAATGGCCCATAGCTATACCACTTTTAGATCTTTCGATTCAGTTTTATTTTAAATTCCATGAGCAATAACTTACATCAAGGTCGTTACAGCAAATAATCCTTTAAGACACATATATAGGATTTTCTATTTTTTAGTTACCTTTAGGTTTTGTGAGGGGGTAGAAAGGAAGGAAAACCCTGGGGAAAGTACAGATAACAAGAAAGAATAACTGTAGTGATCTTGGCAACAATTACTTTTTCTAGATCCATTATTTTGGTGGCCCCTAGCTTTGTGGAGCTGGGCTGAAATTATACTTTTTTATGAGAAAGAAAGTAATCAAGAAGTAGAGCTTTCTTGTTTCAGATTCATATCTCCTTTCTCCCCCCGCCCCATCCCCACCAATGTGGATGCAAATAAAGCCAGAAAGATTAGAGATTAAAAAGGATAGAAAGCATGAGAATCAGTGGCCATAGGCTCTGATTCTAGCTACTCTCAAGAAAACTATCTTCATTATTACTGCTACTAAGCCAGTTAATTTCACCAAGAAAGATACAATGGATATGTGCTGAGGAAGGGCATTATGCCTTAGTCTACTAGTACTAGAGCCCTCTGGCAGATAAACCAAGATCTGAAGAGATCAGGTTGGATGCTAAAAACTGGATTGTCAACTACCTAGGAAAATAATCTAGAAATAATGTTTGATCAAATTTGATGCATTTGATCCAGGTTCTTAGCTAAATTTAGATTCTTTTAGGAGATATGCTCAACAGAGTCAGCTAATAATTTATCATATGGATTGTTTGAATCCCTCTGAAATTTCTATCTTGATAGGTTTAATGCCTTCTTGCATCAAATACTGCAATGATGAATCCTCATTAACTGATCTTTTCTCTTCCTCAATGTAAGACCTGCCAGCTGCAGAAAAACCTGGAGTCAATACAAAGGGACTTCATAATTTTCAACAGAGAAAAGTAAGTATTGACCTGAAAATATAAACTTTAGCTTAGCACATGCATGGGTCAATAAGATGACTTAGATCTAAGGCAGTCTGATTACTGCTCCTCAGATAATTAGGTAGTGATTTTGGCATGAAATCCATAGAAAAGCACTGGAAGTCTGCATTGTTGTACACTTTCATTTGGCTGTTGCTCAAACTCATTATTTCACTGAAGTAGGCAATCCCACTGAATTTAAATTTTGAATATCTTTCCAGCAACAAATATATAACGACTGAAATAGGTTTGTTATACCTGGTCTCTTTTATTTTTGCCTACCTTGCTCTCCTTCCAGAAAGAAACTGTACCTGTTGTAGTTAGGAGAAAAGAGAAGTTGGGCAGTAATAAGGGCAGATGTTCAAACAGTAGATATTTCTGCCAGTATGATCTCTTTCTTGACTTTCTTGGACCACTCTATCATAAACATAGCATAACCAGCAACGAAGTGTGTGGTTATTGTTGTTTTATTATTTCTACTCTTTTTACCCACTTTCCAGCACAATGAAATTTTGATTGCATAGTGTACAGAGGTTTTAGAGTGCTATGGGCTGGACCTTTGCCTACTGGTTGGTGGGCTTAAGAAATTCAATTAATGGAAGACTTATAACAAGCTATATGCACTTGAAGTGGATGGTATATAGCCTTTGTAATCAGAATCGTAGCAAGCCTGAAAAGAGAAGAACTGATTATATCTTGGTTAATGCAGATGGTGAGAGGTAGGTTGGTGTAGTGGTTAAGACACAGGCTAGAAACTGGGAGACCCTGAGTTCTAGTCCTGGTGTAGGCACAAAGCCAGCTGGGCCAGTCACTTTCCCTCAGCCCTAGGAAGCAGGAAATGGCAATCCACTTCTGAAATCTTGCCAAGAAAACTGCAGGGACTTGTCCAGGCAGTTGCCAGGAATCAAGACTAACTTGAAGGCACAAAAAAAAAAAAAAGTTCAGATGGTAAGCTTCTTGGGGACTGCTGGGCCTTAATGCTACCTGATCATGGACTTTGGCTTCTCTTACATACATTTTAGGGCACGACAACAACATAACAAAATGCAGGAGAACTTGACGCTGGCACAAACCAAAGACGACGAGGAAGAAGATGACCAAAATAATAATCTTTGAGACCAATGTAGGTTTTGCTCAGGTGCTGCTACTGAAAGGCCAGGCTTTTACTTAGCTTGTGGAGTTCAGCAGATAAAATTGCACAGTGCTTTCAAGACAAGGCAGGTACCTTGCTAAGGCTAAGGAACCTAGAGTCTAGATGCTGAGTCTCTCCTCCCACCATCAAGACTTGTGGCCTACAATCTTGCAGAACTACGTAAGGCACAGATTATCATCTTTATGCCTGTTTATTTTTTTAAGCCACTTGACCATTAACAGAAAAGAGTATGCTATTTAAGTATAAAAGGCAGTCCAAATAGGGAAAGGTTTGATTCACTTTATATGCATAATTTTTGTTGGTAAGATGTCAAGGTTGCTGATAATTGAGTTAAATCCACTGCCTACTGTATAGGAAAGAGGTCTTCACTGGACTGCTAGATGGGTGGCTGCATATTTTCTTAGAGTTTTCAAGAGATAGGTCTGAATTACAATTCTGCAATAGAATGCAATAAACTCCAAAGTCAAAATCAATTTTTAAGTACATGTAACTGACTATATACAATGTACCACAGGCAGAGAAAAGAGGAAATAATACTTTTGCTGTGGGGTTTTTCCATTTATTGGTACTTTACAAAACGTAGTTCTTAAGAATTTATCCAGAATATCTGCAAATTGGAGGTCTGTGTGTTGCTCTAGAAGCACTATGTGAATCAGGAGGTGGAACGATGGGACATACAAATCAAGATATAGTTTACTAGAGCCAGTTTATAAGTAGAACTCACTTGTAAGTGCAGGGGATGATTCCATTTATTGGGAGGGATGAATGACAATCATTAAAATGTTTAAGTCTGCAACTATCATAAAGAAATACTAGCTGTAATAATCATTTGGTAAAACACCACTGATGGCTCTTAGGATCAATATATGCTTGGTACAGTTAAGTATGATAAACTATTAACTTTGTAGCCTAAAGTGCAATTTGATATAATTTGCAGTTGGGAAGAGCCACCAAAAATCCAGGCTGTTGGAAATTGGCTGGAAAAGAATATATCAATGTTACAATTACCTAAGGTTAAGCATAATTCTTTATGGGAACCAATTTTATGTGTTGAAATTTCACTTAATTTTGCTCTGCCTTGCTTTATGGCTCTAGCTCTCTTAGGCCTCCTCCCCATGTTTCTTTCCTCCCCAGATACAATGTAGTTAGACAAAAGCCTGGATAATATAATGGATGTAGGGAATTACACTGACAATTACTTTGTCAAGCTGGAATCTTTTCTAAGCCTATTTGTAGTTTGAGTCAAAATACCACTTTGAAGTCACTTTCTGTCTAGTGACTTTTGATTCCCTGTTGTATTCTCTGTATGTACAAATTGTAAAAGCATTCTCAACAAATACAATCTCACTGATTTCCAAAGAAAAGCGAATGGATTATGTCCACCAGTACATTATGATTTAGAACAGAACATGGATGGATTCTGTCTCTGCTGGGATAGCCCAGCGAGCAACGGGGTCAATGGATGCTTTCTACATTCTTTTAATCCTGGTCTTCTCTGAGAACTGCTTTTCCAAAAAGTAGTTTATCTGAATGCAAAGGGAAGTGCTTGCAGTGATGGAAGACCTCTTTTCTCCAGATTGCTTGAAACAGGTAAAACTGCTGCCCTACAAATGTTGGGTGGGGGTGGGGGGACATACAGTTGTTCTCTAAAGCTTATGATCTAGTATCAGTATCACTTTTTGTGTACATCCCTTTAGAAAATAATATTCAGTTTATTTTTCAACAGGATGGTTCTGGCTCTCTTCCATTGAACAAAATGGACCTAGATAGCTGGCTGCAGCCCAGGATTCCAGCTAGTTTTGCTGAGATTACTTAAAAGGCAAAGGCTAGTAGGTATTTATTGTGAGACTTAATCACTCCAAAATTAAGGAAAATTGACATGAATTTTTCATAAAAATAATTGGGATGGCAGCTGGAATGGAACAGTGACCCCACAATATGATTATTCCATTGAATCCTGCCTCTCTTTTATGCTGGCCCATTCAGTCATTGGTAATGTCTGTATAAATATAAGGTCAGACAACCTGCCTGGTTGTATTTATATTCAGTATACTAGTCTCTGACTCACCTTCTCCCTTGCTGTTCTGTAGCGTAAGCAAGAACATCTCCAAAGAAAGTTCAAGACTTTTCCTCTAGTGTAGAAGCTGACCAGAAATTTAAATATCCTTCAGTCATAGTGTATTAAGTATAATGGACATCATATGTCTGAATAAGCTCAGTAACTAGATTCTTACTGTATTGTAGCTTTTTCCATCCCAGATAGAGAAATAGCTAAGTGATGATTCCCAGATTCCATCTTGCCTACTACCATTCTGTCTGGCCTGCTGAACCAGACTGAATGGTTAAGACATTGCTGCTCACGTGGCAGATACCCATTTCTACCTGAAGAAATGGGTAATTATGCTTCAAGAAGTATCTAGCCTGGGGCTGGGCTCCTTCCAGCTGTAACGAATGAAAATCAGTGGCAATTTCCCACCACTAAGAGGCAGGAAGCACACAAAAACTATAGCGCACACCCTAAAACTAGTGCAACATTATTTTGGGGGGGACAGAAGAACTTGACCCTTCCTATATACGTGTTGTGGGTCCATCCACTTCACATCATTGTTCTGCCCATTGTGGTCCCTGGCCCTCCTCAAAATGTTAAAGGTAACCCTCAATCCAAACATTTGTCTACTTCTGATCTGGCCCCTTAATTCAGCTTTTGCCACTCTTTCAGCTAGTCTTTCCTATCATCAATTTGGATTTAAGTCTTAATGCTATGCCAGCACTCATAGAATCATAGAACTGTAGGGCTGGAAGGAACCACAAGGGTCATCTAATCCTATTCCTATATAATGTATATAATGCATCGAACAGGTATACAAGTCAGCTGTCTTGATTCTCATGCAGCCTCTAAAGACAATTAAAATCAACGAGTATCAGCCAAACTGAGTGCTCCTGTAGCCACGCCATGTTCTTCTTGAATTCCCACCCAAATGAAGACAGCACAGTTCTAGAAAGAGTACTTTGCCTAGGACAAGAGTAAGAAAGCTATAGCCCTCTAAATGCTGCTGAGCTACAAACCCAGTGTGGCCATTTGAGGATAAATGCTGGGATTGTAGTTCAGCAATTCCTGATGGGTCATCAAAGCAGCCAGTCCAAAAGCCTGTGTACCAGCAAGGCCCTTCTTTAGTAGGCAACACATTAAATGCAGTTGATCACATTTCTCTCGGTTTCTTTGCAAAACAGACAAGCCAGCAGACCAAGGAAGGAAAGGGCCAACCCTCCTTCCGCTGCCATTGTTCTTTTAAATCCACCAGTAGCAGCAGGACAATTAAGGCAAAAACAACAGTACGTTGTGGCAGCTGAATGATTAACATATCACGTAACCTTCTGTGGGCTACAATCCAGCCATCAGATACTGTCCCTCTCATTTTCATTAGGAAATAATTAGGATGAGCTCTTGCCCCACAACCTTTTTACTGAAAAATGAAATAATTGCTAGGATTTTTTTTTCCCAGCAAAAGCTGCAATGGTGACAATTCCACTTGCATTATAGAAAGCCTAGAAACCCTGAACTTGCATCTCAGAATGGCTTGGTACTTGTTATGGGACAGCTGTTCCCAAATTCATGCTCCTTAGATGTGTGAGGGTTCATCTCTGATCCTCCACAGCCAGCACAGCTACTTATAAAGTCTGCTATACAGCACTGTATTACTACAGAGGCTTAAGGGACTGTATGTCAGTAGACCCCTCTTTAAGAATTCAGTTATTTGGGCACTTTAAGAGCATATATGTGGATTACAGGATTACTATATGCAGTTCTGATCTCATCATAATCAAATACTTCCCAAGAATAGAAGGCAAACAAGTAAATTTAGTATTTAGTATTTATAAGAGTAAATTATAAGTACCGATTGTTCTTTTGGTTCACAATGGATCTGGATGGACATCATTCTTTTCTTGTTATGGAAAGGAAATAGGGATAGAAGCTTACATGTTCATTAGAAATGTTCTTAACAAGTTGCTAATTATGTCACACTTAATTAAAACATGGTAAAGTAGTATTTCCCCTCTTCCATGTTATAAATGAAGTCTGTTAGCCTTTCTGTAGCCTTTCTTTACAGTGCACTGACTTCCCTTTTCGTTTTTTTTAAGCCTTAAAATAAAGTTGTGTTAACTCTTTGATGCCGCTGTGTTCCATTTTATCACATTTTTAAAGGGCTTGATTGATGGATAAAACAGATTTTTACAGCCATGAAAAAATCTGGCACCTCAATGATCCCCTATCTGGCCTATAATAGAGGGGTTGATGCAAGTTGGGACTCCAAACCCTGGAAAATGTGCCCCCCCCCCCCCGCTCTCTACTGTTTTAGATAGTGAGTCACACTAGGATATGCTCATATTGTCTAATTTTCAAAGATTGATGTAAATTGCAGAGATACTTGTATGTTAGTAATTTTCTGGATGGAGAATATATGTATTTCGGTTAACTGTATCTGCAGCAATTTAGCCAGCTCTTATGAGAGATCTTGAAGTAGTATGAAGGGAAAAATCTACATTCCATGAAAAGGTAATGCTGAAACTGTATCAATTTTGGAAAAATTAGTAATTTGAAGCTGTGCTTGAAAAAAATTGGAATTGTTTTCAAGTCAGCTGCAGCAGTCTCTTAGTACAGGCAAAGTATATCAATTTATTGTGTCCTATTTTCAACTTCTCTGGTTTTCTTGAAATCCTTTCTTGTCACGTGCAGATTGGCCACTTCAAATGTACCATCAGTGGTTTTATGTGAGAGAGCTAGAGGATGTTTGCTGTGTTATAGTACTACTTAGCACTATTGCTTCCTTTCCTCCTGCCCCTCTAAAAATGCAGAAAATGTGATTTGACATACAGTATGTAGCATTGCTAAATCACTCTTTCCAGTCAACTGGTGGTTGTCATGAGGGTGGGAAAATGTGCACATCATGCATTACTAAATGTTACTGCAGCACTAAGCAGACAATTGGGCTCCAGGTTTTGGCAGTTGTCAGGCTATGACAATAATGGCAAATTCCTGCCTCAGATGCACATTTAAGGAAAAAACCACTCCCCCAGGCTTGTTAACAGCTGCCAATACATTAGTTCAATACTTCTGATTTTGACTTCTAAATCCTTTTGGCTTCAATTATAACGAAACATATGGCAATAAAGATAGGAAAGCATTACAAAATGTGCAAAACATTTTTGCTTGGACAACAGATGAAACAGAATATTCACCAGTTACCTATCCACTGGACCAATGCCCTGCTTCAGTCTTCCCAGACCCATGAAGAGGAAGCCACCTGAGATAATGAGGGATATGGCAGAGAGGGATGGTAAAAATTGGGGCTTTGTTTTCTGGGAGCAAAAGTATTCCCAGATTTGTCTAGCACTAGACTAATCTATTACCTTAAGTATTGCCTCTATTCGGGTAGCCAGAAGCAGCAAGAAATTAATCACATTGAACCAACCCAACAGGCCCAGCTGTGATGGTTTGTTGAGGCTGCACATGCAACAGAGTAAGACAGTAAGCCCAAATAACTGTACTTCTGAGTATTTTCTTATGTCAACGTTAAGAAGAAAAGCAACAGAAAAGCCAGAGAAAAGGCTGAAGGCCATATTTGGAAGACATTTTATTGGAAGCCTTTTAATTATTTTAACTTTCATGTTAAGCCACATCATTTACCCTATAGCCCTTATTTCACTAAGACTACACATTTGGTTTTCTTTCTCAATTTGTGGAGCATGATTAGTTACAGTCTCATTAGATTTTAATGAATGCACAGAACATATTTGAATAGCAGCTTCCACTAAAGCCATGAGCATTATTTATCTCGTGCAATTTGCCTTAGTAAGAATTTACCAATAACTTCTGTAGGTTTTTACATTTTTTCAGTAAAAACTCATTGCTGGGCACAGAAAATATAGGACCTCCTCCAGACAGCAGAAAAGCTTATTCTTATCTTTGTCACAAAATTCCTTCAAACACACAGCTGTTTGAGATGAGAAATACGGGTGTTTGCTTTCTGAATTTCAAAGAATACAAATATGTCTTTTCACCTTAGTTGTCCCTCTTCTTACATATTTCAAGAGTTTGCTTTTATTGTTGTTGTTTAGCACCACCATGTGGCAACATGAAAAATACACAAAAATATTTCTAAATGGCACAAGGGAAAAAAATAGGGATTTGAATAACTTGAATTTATCTTAAAAATGGGATTTTTTTCTGAAAGAAATGCATCTTGCTACTGAACAATATTAAGAATATAACAATTTACATTAAATACATTTAGGACTCTGCAATACTTCAGATAATGGACTTTTACAGTCATCTCTACAAAAACAAAACTGCAAATTTTTGTTAGCATTAACGTTACGGTGATAAGCACTGCAATTTTAATTCTATATTCAAACTGTCCTGCAGCTAATTAGATTGAGGTGTCAATTAAACATTTTTAATTGCATTGTTGCACAATAATTCTTGAACAGTCCATATCAGGCTCGCTTTGCATGCCTGCCATGAACCTGTTGCTACACACATCAGCCAAGGCAAGAGCAAACCCATGTCAGCTTTTGCAGACAGAGAGGATTGTTAATCACATCCCTTCACAAGCCGTTGGAGCCAAGGACAGGCTGGTAAGACACCTGGACTCTAATTAAGTCTAAGGAACTAGGAGGGGGAAGATGGGAGACAGGGAGGGGAGACTATGTCAAAGGGAATGATTTAATTTGAATACTTGGCACCAAAACATTATTCAGAGCTTTGCAACTGTCCTGTGTAATCGGATTCTAATAAATGAATTCTTTAAGCTTCCCAATGGACAATCTGGAGAATTTCTCAAGTTAAGATCCTGGTACTGGGGCCATCACAGTCCATAGGAGGAATATACCTGTATCACACAATGTAGAGATCAAAAAGAAAGAATATTGTTCTCTTGCTGTGAAAGTAGTAGTAATTGCTTATAAAATCAACTTGCAAAAAAGCAGGAATGAGGCAAGTAGACTGGAAACAGCAGAGTACTTTTTTGACATCTTACCTTTGTATATAGGTCACAGGCACTCAAAGAGAGGTTTGCCTAGCAGGTTGAAGAGGTGAATTTGGAATGTGTTTGAAAATATGTAGGATTGGATCCAGGTGTAGACAGGCATAAAAGGGTTTGTGGAAATCTACCACTTTTTTGTAATAGCATGCCTTCCAGCTTTTTCAAAAACTAAGCACCTCACCCCCTCAAACCACTCAGAGTCCCCTTTTCGGGAGAGATGGGCGGTGATAGAAACCCGAAAAATACATACATACATACATACATACATAAAAAGTGTTATTCTGCTGAATGGCAGGAAGAAATGGGAAGAACTTGAAAACTGAGTAGAATTGTTTTACTTTGTTTGGTACTTGTTTACCTCAATGAAAGCAATTACCTTCCAAAATAAAATTAATTCTCCCAGAGCAAGTAAAAGTGCATATTCCATTGCTGCAAGATTGGTAATCAGCAACTGACCAGCAATGAACAGTTATACAAATGAGGAAGTAAGAATTATTCTGCAGTGAACAATTTTCTCATAACTTCAGAACTGTCCAGTGGAAACTCCACTGATGTGAGAGCTCTGCAGAATCAAAAGGGCACCAGCTTGCTCTCATTCTTCTGCAGCTTGAGGGAGAGATGAAAACACTGAGGGTGCTGCCGTCAAGTGCTCTTGAGGGAAGATCACGCTACAACTTCCCTGGGCGGGTCACTAATAATTTGATGTGATGTGAAAACAGACAGCAGGGATGGGCATGAGGTAAGCTAATGAGAATATCAATCCTAAAATTGTGTGTGTTTTCCCATAATCCAGAGTTGCATCCTTTTTCCCTCCTTTGCCTCACAGGAACAGAAATGAAAGAGACACGGTATTACTTTGTCAAAGCAAGTCAATTAGAAAGAAAATGTCTTTCAACTTTTTATTCAATAAAATGTACGAAGTAGTAAAATTTCTAACAGGAAGATGTGATACAACAGAGCCATTACAAAGATGGTTGGGTTTTCCAACAGCCTCGTGACTGTTCTGAGGCATCTCTGTCTTGTCAGCACTGAGTGGAAACAGAAGAACATGGACACAATACGAAGATCTACCGCCCCCCCCCCCCGAGTCCACCTCCCACTACCTCGGCCCACCGTCTTCTGCCCCCACCCTTCCCCATTCTGAACGCCTTGGCTGAGTGTTCAAGCGCCCTGGCTAAAGAGCTTGCTTGTGTCGTTCCCACTTTTCTCCATCCCCTTTCTCACAAGTTCATCGCACAAGCACTCACTGTGTACAATTACATATTTTTAACTTAATCACCTGTCAGATTTGCATGCATGTAAAAAAAAATGGGGAAAATATTAAGGCTATGAATTAAAAAAAAAGAAGGAAAAAAAAAAGAAACCCGCAATATTTTTTTAAAGCTAGGTAGCGAGTAGCATATGAAACATAAGGCTTGAGGCTTATTGATTCTTCAAAATCTGAATTCTCCATTGCTCTTTTTTTCTTAAATATCAAGGTACCATTGCTCTGTTTTCCCAAATAATGGTTTTCCGTTCTCTTTCCCAATGACCGGAAGCTTAACTTAGAGATGTTATATTGGAACGCCCCCCCGGAGGGGCTACTATGCGCTTGCTGGCTGAGCGGACACCTTCATCGATCTGGGCACCTGCAGAGCACACATAACGGGGAGAGGAAAAAAATATGCAGGTTAGGAGTTTACATCATACTACTGTTCCATACTGAAAAGCCTTTGAAGAAAATAATCCAGAAAGAAAAATCCTTAGCTTATTAAGTATCAATATTCATTCAGGCAAACTTGCCGGGCAGCTCTGGAAATACCTATGGTCACCATGTAGACAGAACTGGAGATGAATCACACATCAGAGGTGATGATAGTCACCTGTCCTGCTGCTCTTATTGGGAGTTGGCTTTCTCACATATAATCTCATTCGTTACGTAGGTGCAAAACACAGGGAATGTGATCCGTGGGTAGTCTTATCGATAGGCTCCAGAAAGCTGCTGCGTGCATATAATCCTCTCTCTTCACTGTACCGTGTGAGGCCTACCAATCCGGCACAGAGATGATGATTTTGGAGCAACTAGGGGAAATACACCAAATACTACTGGAACTTCTCTTGTTGCCTTCTGATGCAATCAGTGCAACCTTCTCTTACTTACCTGATAAGCTAAATCCAGACTGGTGGAGATTCCTTACAGGTGGTGTCTGCCTAGTAGGAGAACCCCGAGTAGAGCCTGCAGGGGTGCCTCCTTTAGGGGTGGTGGTCAAATCAAACACAGGCCCATCATACATGCCCCTTGGCACAGCATGCATTTCAGCCATCTGTCAGAAGTAATAAAAGGAAGCAATATTTATGACTGTATTATTGGGAGTGACCCTGGACCTCCTCTTAGGAGCAGATTTCTTTCTAGCAGTAGAAGATGTTCAACAGCTTGGATACAGCTTCGCACAGAAGTCTCCTATCACCACCTTATACACCCAGATGTCTGGATAGGTTTATGTGGAAACCAGAGTGTACCTAGTCGAATACGCAAAAGTATGCTCAGATGCCTGTTTTGTTGTGATGCCAGAGATGCGATGGGGGGAGCGGGGGCAGGCTTATTGCCACAGCTTGCTTGATGAGTTTCATCCTTACTTGTAAAACGGAATCAGGGCTAATATAATCCAGAGGCTGTTGGACTTCTAAATACAGTGGAATCATGCTACCCCTAAAAGTAGCACAAGAAGAAAAGGGAAAGCTCACTGAGGAAGCCAAGGGTGTATTCAGCTTTGTGTCTCTCACTGACAATGCACAGCATAACATTTCTTCATATGGAGATGTTAGAGATACGAATGAATTACAAGGTTCTGACCTGGATTCTGAAAATGGCTTGATTTTGCCTCATACTCACTGAGAGTTTCTGTAGTTTTGCACTTCTTGCTGACCATCACTACAAATAACTCACGGTTATAAATATAGCTGGGTTTTTTTTTTTTTTTTTTGAGGTAATTGGATGAAATTGGATGACAATGTAACTGGAATATTTGCCACATTTCAGATAAATAGAGGCAAAAGGTTTAAATTTCCTTTCTTGACTGAATTTGCTGAAATTTGCCACTTTCCTAATGATCAAGATTACCATTTTTCATATGACTAGATTCAGGTGTTGCTTTACAAGCAGTCAGTTTGAGCATTCTTTAAAAAATGAGTGCTGATTCCCTCAAGATTTGTGTTTGCCATTTTAATGAAAATGAAACACAGCAGAGAGGTAGCTCTTATAAACCTGCAAAAATTCAGGCTTATGTTAGGCCGCTTTTTTTTTTTGGGAGGGAGTCTTGCATTTTTGAACTGAAGGTAAGTAATTTCTTCCCCTCCTCTCTTTGTGTGGGTATGTTTTTAGTTTTGGTTAATTTCTTTATAAATGCAATTCTTATAAAAACTGCAAAATTTTAGAAGTACAGTTGTAAAGATTAGGGATTTATAGTGGAGTCCCACTGCAATTTAGGCATGTCCCAAATGCTTTCAAATCAAATGATGAAATATTGGAATAGTCTGAATTTTGCCACTTGTCCCTTCTTAACACTTTTTCACGCAGTAATTTCATATTACAATCCAGCTTTGTCTACCTTACCTTCCTCCTTGCTTTGATACGCTTGTAGACATAATCTGAAAATGGGGTGCCAGGAATGAAACGTCCTGTCCCTTGTGTTATATGAAGGTTGCCATCTTCAAACATGATCTTTCCCTGACATATGACAACCAGTGGGGCTCCACGCAGCTCCATTCCCTCAAATATGTTGTATTCAGCTGCCTACAATATACAGTAGTCAATATGATTATTATGTAGCAAGCACTAGCTTCTGTAAACCAGTGCCCAATCTTAGTTTCATAGTTAGGTGGGGTGAAAATCTAAATGGCTGGAGAGGAAAGAGAAGATGGACTTTACTAGCAGTTAAAGAAATATTTAAATAATATCACATGTCAGACTTTGAAAAACATTATCTAAGGAGGACTTTGGTTTTAAGGACTAAGAACACATAAAGATTTAAGATCTTGTTCTATCAGGCGAGGAGTATTTTGGCCCCATGAGTTAAGCAAGTTAGTTGTGTAAAAAAACATAAAAAGTGGTCAAGCTGCAAGATTATTACAGACTTGAAACAGTATTTGTTACCTAAACTGGAAACTCCTATTGTTAGTATTTTTTTCCCAAAGAGAAACAGTGTGAAGCAGATATTCATTTTGTTCACAACTGTTCAATATTTAACCCATGAGTTGTGAACTGAAAATTCGAACCACCATTCACTTGTGGCAACAAATAAACTGATCCAGCCTTTCAGACAATTACTGTAGCAAAAGACTTACTGACTGGTGGCTTTTAGCAGATACAATTTTCACTGCATCAGGATCCCAAATGACTAGGTCACTGTCTGACCCAACAGCAATCCTGCCCTTCCTTGGGTACAGGTTGAAGATCTTCGCAGCATTGGTGCTTGTCACAGCCACAAACTGGTTTTCATCCATTTTCCCTGTAGCCTGTAATGCATGACCCATACAAAATAGATTAAGGCAGGCATGTCAGTAATGGGCAGGACTGAAGTTACTTCCATCCAATGTTTCTCCTATTTACACAAAGCCCTACATATCAGTTCTTACTTCTCTTATTTAATTATGCATTTATTTATTAAATTTATATAGCCGCCCGTCTCACACATGTGGGCGATGCACACAATTAAAGTAACAAAACCAAGCAATCAAAACAATGAAAAACAAAACAAAACGCAATTAAATCTTCCTTTTTTGCTCCTCCTTCCCTTTCTCTTTGTAACCTCCCCCCAACAAACAATTAGAAATTGTTTTAGTATAATTAGAAACAGGAATTCACAGGAAGGAGCCAGCTGTAATAGCTGAGGAGAGGAGATCAAGGCAGGGAGTATAATGGCATAGGCCCAAAAACTGTACTGGGCACATCTACTCCAGTATAAAGAAACCCTATCGCTTGACCAATTAAATACCTCAATTTAAAAGGAGGAGGAAAAGAAAGGAAATCCAGGCAAATACTTGATATCATTGCATTCAGTAGCTTGCTTTATTATGTCTTCATTCTTCAGAGCTGAATGAGTCTTAGCCAGTTCCCACAATTCACCTTTATTCTGAACACCTCATAGAAACTTCCCTGTCACATCATCACAAGCTCAACTACATCACTGCCCTCCTCCTATAACCTCCTTTTCTTACCACTGCCTTGTCCCAAATAACAGACATCCGCTCTTCAATACCATTGGTCCCCTCCGGAATTGCTGTGAAGTTGTCTTTTCCAATCGCTTTCTGTGCTGTACTGAATGTACAATGTGCACTTCCTGAGACTTGGAGGTCCCCGCTGGCCCAGAGACAAACCAAAAGGTTACATATGCCCTTGTCCTTAATTTCTTATTAACCACAAGTAGGAGAGACAATAGATACAGAGAACAGTTATAATTAAAGTTTTTTTAAAGACATATCATTCCTTTAAGTGATACAACAACTGCCGCCACTGCTAATATCCCAATGCTATGTATTACACCATTTCACTCCTGACCTTCCCAATGCCTTGCCCTCGGCCAGTAATGTCTTTTCCCCCCTGCTTCTCCCCTACACGCAATTCCTGCCCAAAATAGCTGCATTTAGGTCTGTGCCCAGAACAAGACAGCCCAGTTTTGTTTTGTGTATAGATCAAAACGTAAAAAACACCTGTCTTTTGGTTTGGGCTTTGACACCCCAAACCAGCTCTTCTGTACACAGAATAGTTTGTGCACAAAACATTTTGCATATCCCTTAAGGCAAAAAGCCATAGACTTGCAGAAACCATTGTTGAGCTGAAGAGCAAAAGGCAAACATATAAACAAAACTCTCCACAATAAAGTAGAGGTATTGGAAGTGGTATATGATATGATAAAAATGTGACAATTAGCATTCTGCAAACCACAGGCCTTTAAGCAGAGTTGGCCAACTATAGCAAATGTGACCATCCCAGACAGAGAGAGGTCCGGGAAGAACTCAAGTAACACAAGTTCAAATGTATCAAATGCGTTCATTTTTCTTGGGAATAGGGAAGTACTTGAACAGAACTCAATGGAAAGCTTGTTATGGGAAGCCAGTTCAAATGCCTTTCATGTCCCTCCTGTTGCACTGTTGGGAATGCAGTGGAAGCAACAGATGATTCAGTGGAGACAGTGAACTACAGAATTCAGTATGGTAGCTTTTGAAATAACGGAAACATCCTCTGTGATGGTGGCAAAGATATAACAAAAGCAAGCCACAAATACATGGAGAAAGCTAAAGAACTGCTACTAATCTCTCTGAAATATCCACAGCATGCTCTTCCTCCCTGAGGCATAAACTGTGTCCATCAGAGCATGGAAGGTTGCCCTCACAGCACTGACATTTGGAAAAGGGAACCTTCAAAACAGAACAGCCAAGATCATTTGCAAACATTCAACTTCCAAGTTGAAAATATGTGAAGGAAAATAAGAATGGGGGGGGGGAGGAGACAAAGAAATAAGTATTTTGGAGAAGCTGTAATGAACATACTACCACTGTGGAGATACAAGAAAAACTGAAGTGATTTGTGGGAGGGTACATATGAAACACAAGGAGAGTGAGGTTCTAACCAAACTATTAAATTCTGCATAGCCACACAATTCCATATATGTGGATCACAGAGACCACAGCAGAGAAGCAAGAGTTTAGTGTAACAGTCATTTAACTCTGTTTAAAAAATCCATGTATTTCTTTAAAAACCAAGTAATAATAATTCACTTTTGCTTATTATTATTATTGACAGCAGGGGGCAGCAAAAATTAATAGTAATGGCTTAAAGGGTTGTGCACAGATTTTTATGGAAACTTCCTGTTTCCTGACATCTGTTAGCTGCCAAGGATTCAAGAATTGAAAGGATGTACTGTAATTAAGAAAGGAAAAATATCCTTAAAGCCTTGTCTAAACAACAGGAAAGTATAGAAAATCTTTGGATTCCAGATGGACTGCGTGTCTGATTTTTCAGAATCAAAGGGATGAGCCTCATAACTAAGTCTGGGTCTCTGAACCAAAATTTTAACCAACAATAATCTCAATCTTCTCTTAATAATTTGGTGTCCTATGCTTGTTTTCCTGCACAGAGAAATCTGTGTCAATTAGATCTATTTTACTAAACATAAACAGAAGCAAACATTCCTGTCATACAAACCTCCCAAGAGCTTTATCAAGACAGTGAAGAACACAGTACTTATGAAAAGCAGATGTAGCTTACTTCACATGCATGATCTAAATAAAATTTATCAGGGAAGCCACGAGCAGAATTCAGACACAGGAATACATAAAACATCCCACAGTTCCCAAGTAACCATGGCCAAGGTTCCGTGTGCAACTCTTGCTATCAGAATGGCTACTTCTGCTATGCCAGTCAGTTTTAGCTCAGTTTAGCACATAACACATTTCTAGTTGCCCATTTAATCCTGTGCCAGTATGCATTTCAATTAAGTATTACTCTGTTTTAACTGGTCCATTTCTCTTGCTTTTCAGTGGTGTAGGGAGCGGGACTGGGACTGGGACGGGACACAGGTTTAAATTCATCTTCAATGAGGGAGCCTCACTAGATGACTTTGGGTCAGTCACTATATCTCAGCATAACCTACATCACATGATCATTGTTAATGGGGTTGTTGTGAAGGGAAAATCACCATCAGTTCTTGAAGACAGAATCCAAAATAATTTTTTCTCATTAATGGATCATTGTGGGGTTCACCATTGTTCTCAATCTGAAATTGTATTATATTACCATTTTGCATGTAACTATACAGCCCAAGCTTTGTAATCAGTTACTTCCATACATAACTATGTCTGCTGTTGCCTAGTTCTAGGCAGCAATACATTTTGCCTTCAAAATTTTTAGCAATGGTAGCGAAAGGAGGGCTTTCTCTTTCTTGCCATCACCAACCTGGCCAATAAGGAGTTGATGTAATCTGGGGTTGTTGAATCTGGACTCAGAGGTGGGGAGGTGACAAATGCAGCAGCCTTTGCCCAGTTCTTACTCCAGTAATGTGTTCCATCTGTTCCAAGACTGGCTGTGATTGGCTCACCAAACACTACATTGCCTGGTGATCATCATGGGTGGGGGGAAAAAAAGACAAAGAACATGCATTACAGAGAAGGAGCAAGAAACCAGATACGTATCTGTTTTTAAGGCAGCAGTCACTTATTCCTAATGCCTACTTTGGTTCTGTTGATCAAAACCATGACAACCAGATTTCAAAGCAAAACACAAAACACCTGCACTTAAAAATTGTTATGTCTTCCAGTTTGCTTCTACACCCAAATCAGATGAATCTTAGCTTTTAAAGAGACTGGGTTTCAGACTGCTTTAAAGTGAAAAGGAATACTGTTAGTAGTAAAAACATGAGACCTGCTAAGTTCAACATTCTGTGTCATATAACTAGATACATCTGGGAAACTCACAAATAAACATGTGTTTAGTAACTGGTACTAAGACTTACCAAGTTACACTTATTGTATTCTTTCTAACCCACCTTCTTTATAAGTTACTCCTCCAAATTCAGTCATTACAGTTCTCACCAACCTTACTCCTTGGCAGCTTCCAAGATGGTGAAAAGTTTTTGTTAAGGCCAGTCTTTGCAACTCTTGAACGATTTCAAAAATGTTCTTTTTGGCTTTACCTGTGCTTCTGTTCTGTTAAATGCTTTTTGTAGAATGGGCAGTGTGCACTGGTTCTGAGGGTGCATTTTGGGCTATAAGGTTCTAAGCCAGAAAATGGGGTAGAGTTGAAGATACAAGGGTGTAGCAGCTCACCCTTTTTTCGGGCTTGTGAAATCAGATCAGCAGCACTCTTGCTCATCACTTTAGTCACATACAAGGGGCAGTTGGTCTGGCTGGCAATGGTGATGGCACGGAAGACCGCTTCAGCCTCCAACTGAAACAGAAGAGGGTAATGAATTTACACATATTCAAATAGGATGGATAATCTCATAGGACATAATTGAATTCTAGTTCTCTGCATAACGTTTTGCTTTTCAAAAGAGGGTTTGGAAGAACATGAAAAAAAAAAGACCCCCCAAATTGCCCATAATGTACAATTTATATATAAAGCAGACATGATAAAAACATGTCCAAAATTTGTCCAGCACAGAATCAATATGTACTAAGCGGTTTGTTCTCTCCATAAATCCAGCACAACCTTGGTTTACAACTATTCATGAATTTTGTAATAGAAACACGATACATATTATACACAGCAGCAGGATTTTGACTTTCAAGGTGAAAGCCAACAACTCCAAGTATGTGATACTTTATTTTTTTTACATAATTAGCTATATGAATCTTGAATGTTCTACAGCATCATTTAATGAGTTTGCTGGATAGAGAAAATATGGCCCCTAGGACTGCCAGCTATTTAAATCTGGGAAAGCAATGGAACATTTATGAATGTGAGAAAGCTTACTGTGTTTAGAGAAACTGTGCAATAAAGTGAATGGGCCTGAATTATAGAACAATTTGTGTAAATATGGAGTTTAAGGGGACGCGGTGGCGCTGCGGGTTAAACCGCTGAGCTGTCGATCGGAGGGTCGGCAGTTCGAGACCGCGCGGTGGGGTGAGCTCCCGTTGTTAATCCCAGCTCCTGCTCACCTAGCAGTTCGAAAACATGCAAATGTGAGTAGATCAATAGGTACTGCTTCGGCGGGAAGGTAACGGCGTTCCGTGAGTCATGCTGGCCACATGACCCGGAAGTGTCCCTAGGGACAACGCCGGCTCTAAGGCTTAGAAACGGAGATGAGCACCGCCCCCTAGAGTCGGACATGACTGGACTTTACGTCAAGGGAAACCTTTACCTTTACTATGGAGTTTAAGGTTGGTTGTTGAATGCAACAGAGCAGTACATGATGGAAGTAAAGCATGGGTGAGAATAAATTGAATGCTCAGTAAATGGCTCCACGCTGGTCAAGAAGTAAGGTAAGAATATGTGACTTCCCTGTGGTTGTTTAAAGACTCTATGGATAAATGTATCAGAAATGTTTCTCTTAACAAAGTGTTGCTTGAAGATATAAATGTGTGTGTCCTTCCACAGAAAAGGTCATGTTGTCTGAGAACCAAAATTAATTGCAGTGAATTTTAGACTGACTGTATGACATAACGAGGATGAACCTAAACATTACAGTATCACTGAAAATGAACTGCAAGTTATACATAAATTATGAACAATTCAAGCAAGCAAATGAATTTATGTATCTTGGCATATGGATATGGGGGAAACAAGGATGGAAAGATACAGAGAGGTATGGCTAATGGTGTTGGTAGTTTCAGGGCTTCCTTTCCTCTTATCTTCTGCCTTTTAATTTCTTTTGCTCATTACTTTTCCCCCCCTGTACTTTGCATAATGCTGCTTACCCTTCAGGGAATATGTGATGGACATATGTTTATATATGGAAAACTGTATGAACAATAGAGAGATATTATGCAGCTAGAATGATAATTTTAAAAGCAGCAAACAAGAGGTAAAATTAATTCATCATTAAAATTTAAACCTTGACCAAATGGAATATTAATTGATCTGTCTACTACATCAATAAAAAGCCAGTTAATAGAGAGTTAATTCATATCAATTCAAGACTGTAAATCTGAAGTGGTGCTGTCTTTCCATTGCAGAACAGTAATCTCAGTAAATCCATAGTTCTTCATTAGCTGATATATTCCAAATTATTGGTACATAATTCAAAATCACATTGACATCTTTAAATCACATTGTTCTTCCCAAAATCCAAAGTAAATGTATGGATCCAAAACCAACTTACATATATTAAACCAAAAAGGGACAATAATGGACAAGGCCACATTATATGCACAAGTGTCCTGACCATCACTTCATACTGCCAGCATAATGAACCCTTTCTGAAACATTCCAAGGTTCCCACTAAATTTGAAAAGGGATATTCCAACCCTTTATTTCTAAGTCCTTGAAAATAATTAATATTCACTTTAACAGTACTTTTTAATTGTTTATAAAAATAGTTATAAAAATATTAGACTACGAATTCCAATTTTTTTCCTGCAATTATCAAATTGGAGTATCTCAGAGAATAAGTTTATCACATGCATTAAGGATAAAAACTAAAGTTCTGTTGCAACAACTTCCAAATATGCCTTGTGGCCTTTTATACTGGATATATAACTGAATCAACTGCATTTTAATTTATCATATCATATCGTATCATATATCATATCATATATATTATATCATATCCTATCATATCGTATACCATATTTATCATATCATATCCTACTGTACAAGAAGGGAGATCGCAAAGATCTGAAAGATTATAGGCTGATTTGCTTATTATTGACTGTCTATAAGCTATTCACGAAAGTGATTACACACCGTCTTACAAGAACTTCAGACAAGCAACACCCATGAGAGCAGGCCAGCTTTAGAAGCAAGTACAGTACTACTGATCATATATTCACTCTTACTCAGCTCATCGAACAGTCAAGAGAATATAAATTTCCACTTGTGATTGCATTTGTGGAGTATAAAAAAGCATTTGACAGTGTTGAAGTCAATGCAGTGATGCAAGTGATCAGTGAACAAGGAATCAACTCCAACTACTGTACATTGCACTGCTCAAAGAAGCAAACACCAACTGCTTCACAAATATTACTCTTTGAAACTGAAATATGAATACCAGTGAAGAAAGGTATAAAGCAAGGTGATATGATCTCACCTAAACTTTTCAATGTTTGTTTGGAAAATATCATGCGCAAAATGAAATTGGAAGACGGAATTGATATAAATGGAGAGAAGATAAACCGTCTCAGATTTGCGGACGATATTGTACTATTCGCAAAGGATGCTCGAAAGCTGCAAAAAATGCTTTGAGAACTTGACACTGAAAGCAGAAAGGTGGGTCTAAAGATGAATCACACTAAAACAAAATATATGCAGACAGGGAACCTTCCAAAATTCCAAATGAGGCTTCAGAATGAACTTATTGAAGAGGTTGACCACTATGTCTATGTGGGACAGCTAATCAAAATGAACAACGATCGAAGAGAACTGGTCAGAAGAAAGCAAGCTGGATGGGTTAGATACAACTCCATTAGGGATGTCCTACAAAATGAGAAGATCAATGGAAAACTGTGTGCTAATCTTTTTAATTTGATTGCCTTATCGGCAGTGCTATATGGAAGTGAAACATGGTCGCTAACAAAGGCAGAAGAGGAAGAGCTTTCAAGAGTAGTAAGGGCTATGGAAAGATCCATGCTGAAAGTTTTTCTCCGAGACCACATCCCAAGCAGCCAGATTAGAACACGAAGTGGAATAAATGTCATTGTCGAATATCAAAAACGGAAGCTAAGCTGGGCAGGACACATTGCACGCATGTTGGATGGCCATCGGACAACAGCAGTTGCTGAATGGTATCCAAGAGAAATAAAAAGACCTGTTGGCCAACCTCCAAGGAGATGGGAAGATCCAACAGTCAAGGACTTTGGCCGAACCTGGAGAAGGAAAGCCAGGATTTGAGACGAATGGAAAGCAAGTTGCAACCAGCAGGACTCTGTCCAGCGACAGTCTGGTCAATCAAGGTGATGTATCATATCATATCATATCTCAGAAATTATAACTAATTATATACCTATACACAAAGAACTTTCCTTGGGATAATTATTCTACGATACTAGGTATTCAAACATCAAGTTTTTACAAGTGTGCATAAATATGCTACAGTCTATTGGAAATATGAGTTTTATTCCAGTTAGCTGTATAATCTGATAAATTAGCAAACTATTATACTATTTCAATAAAATTTAGCATCAAACATTCCTAATTCATAAGAAATAATATATCATTTTCAAATAATACGTTTGTGTTCTTATCCAGCTGCTTTTACATCCAGAAACTCTGTTGATTATTGGATAAACAACAGTTTCCGGATGGCCAGTGGTGCCAACATTAAATTAAATATAATAGCAGATATAGGACATCCTTACAAGTTCCAGAAGACATCTTGATAGGTGAAAAAATACCTGTAATTCCATGTGTGATAATCTTGGCTGAAGGATTAAAGAACCAGATTTTAGTTCAATTAATAAGAAAAAAGGAAACCGGTATTTGGCCAGAACTTGCTCCAAAATTTTCTATTGTACAATATCAAAGGTCTTTTCCTGCTCCAGTGAAAGTATCGTTTCTGAATACATACCTAAAATATCAATTAATAATCTAATACCATCTGAGGCTTGTTACTCTTGTATGAAATGGGATTGCCTACAAATGAGGATGGAAAATTTGTATAATCTGTACTTTACATGCCAGGATCTCTGTCTTTATTCAAAAGAACATCATTGTAAACCTCCAGCAAAATAACAGCCCATAAATAAATAAACCAACCAACCAACCAACATATGCCTTATACCAACTGATAGAACAGCCATCAGGACTAGGAGCTCTTCCTATTTTTATAGATTTAATAATAGCTACTTTTCTATTATATTACATAAGGATGCTGTACTGTTCTCTACAGCTCTTTGCACATGACCAAAACAGCTTGGTCATGTGCTAAGAGCTGTATTGTTTAAGAAATGAGTCTAAAAGGAAATCAGTTAACTGTATAGTCAGTATAGAGTAGTACAGAATTCCTTGGGTAGATGGGCAGCTATATAAATTTGTTAAATAGATAAATACAGTTAAGATCAGAGTCATCATATAACTTACTCTAAGCATTTTTAATAGTAGGAATAATATTACTTCATCATTGCTGTTTCAATCAAGAGGCCAATAATTTACCAGGCCTTTTCCTGCATTCCAAATAATCCTAGCTTTATATGATTAACAAGTATTTTGTATTAAGTGCTATTGGAAATTCAGTTTCAGTTCAGCTGATGTGAAAGCTTTATATAGCTTTGAAAATTCCTTGATAAAATAGGAAGGCTTATTATCAGAGTAATTGATAATATTACTGGAGCATGTCTGAATGTTCCAACAGGGTCTATATTACTTTATCTTTCTGGTATAGATCGAGATACTAAAAAATAAATCAGGAATAAGACTGATGTGTAATGGAAAAAAGTATACTTTTGTTAAAATCACCATATACCCGCCAGATTAAACTGAAACATAGAAGCTTGTAATACTTTCCATGTATGGGAATTAAATTTAGCTGGAACGGTATTACAATCTAGAAAAGGATTTAAAATTACATTAAAATCTCCAGCCACAATTATTTAACCCCCAGCTAAAATAAAACAATATTCAAAATACTACATGTAAAACATATAGATGATTCTTAATAGATCTGTAGTAATTAATTTTTTAAATATTTAAAATACCCTTCCGGATTATTTATTTGATTACAAATTTTGAAGATTTATTGATCAGGCTTCCTAGCAGATTCTGAAGTTCCAGTAATATATTCTTGACCAATACATCTTTTAGATTAAAAGGTCTCAAAAGAAGCAACTTGAGATTTTAAATCGCTCAATTTAATAGGTCTTCTCTTTGAAAATATCTAAGGATTTTTATATTCCATGAAATAACTAAACATAAATGGAAAAATGCATAAAAAAACAATACTCCTGTAATAAAGGAGAAAAAATATGTTCATATTAACTGAGTTTTTAAAAAAGAAAACTATGAAGGCATAAAGTATCAAAATGAGAAAAAATGTTGAATAAAAATAAAAAAAAACTTGAACTAAAAACAATCTCCCCCCCAACCCAGAGATTAAAAGATACTTTAAAGAAACAAGAAACTGTCAAACGACAGGGACTTCTGGATAAGATGCATTGAAAACTTTTTTGTTTTGCTGCAAGATGAGTTTTCCTGAATAATGTGTGATTCTAACCACTGGTGGAAGAAAATCTGGAGAAACCACTATCTTCTTTGCATTCTATTCCAAGGATCCAGCTCAGACAGACAGACAGACAGATGATCCTGAACTATAGATTTTTAAAATCTAGTAATAATACAACTCGGTTCCTCTACTAAATGGAAAGATAAACCCAAGTGATTAGCAATCAAGGCATAAAGCAGTCAAAAAATGGGGAGATATCTCCTTAACGTGGGAGAAGACTAGGACAAATTCAGTGTGTCATCATACCAACCAGAAGTTCACATAGCTCTATGCAAAGTCAAACCAAGTGAGTCACGGGACATGGGAAATTACCTATCTTCATTTTTCATATACAGCAACTAAATACAACTTTATGTTCAATATTAATATGAAGCAAATACCCCTTTGAAATAATTTTAAATTTTCTATAAATTGAAATGAACATCTGATTAATTATTCAACTATGCACTCAATATATATAATTTATAGGAATCACCTGATTAAAAATATTTACCAGAATAATCAATAAAAGTTAGAAGAATCTGCTTATTACACGAGGTTCAGCAGATAGGATACAGCCTGGACCATTTTTTAATGTAACGGAAGCTATCAATGATTGCTTTTCTTTCTGACATCTCTTACGAGATTAATACTTCTCCACGGGGCACACATTTCAATCTGACCAGTGACAAGTCATTCTTTGTAAAACAGCCTTTGCCATGATGATGAACACCAAAGAGTTGAACTCCAGCTGCTATAATTGCCAGCCTGGAGAAAGCTGGATTAAAACTACTCTGCACTAATAAATTATGTATCTTAACTATTGTTCTGTCAGAGACTGGGGAAATATTTGCACCTGGATGTCTGTATCTGTTCTGATTATAAGGGTTTTTCTATCCATCCTGTGAGCCTGTTGGCCACTTTGGCTTTCCATGACACAATTGGTCTGTACCGCTAGAACTTTCAGCACTTCATCAAGTGAGCTATCTCTGGAACATTACATCATGCACTAGTCAGCCTGACTTCAATGGAAATTGCCTTCTGACTGTCCAAGTATTTAGCAGAAAGGTAGTGTTACACAGGAAAAGGGAAAAACAAACGAAGAGTATCCTGAAAGGACACTGTCCTAAAAACACACATTATTCAAGGCTCCAAAGAATGTGGGGTATTAAAAAGTTTAAATAGTTTATGGCTCATGCAGCTGCATACGAAGACTATGATTTTCTCTCTTGAAGTATGAACTCGAATCTTTAGTTTCCTTTCCTAACACAATCCATGTATCCTAAAAACATTTCAGATTGAATGTAGAAGGCTTTGCCAAGAAAAACATATTTACACATCTTATTGGATTCTGGGTGTGCTGCAACATGCAGCTGGGATGCCGTGAATTCAACATCAGCCTGTTTAGAAGTATTAGAAAATGTATTAATATAAACTTAAAAAGTATGGAATTCCACAAATGAAGACAACTTAAGCATGCTGCCTATACAGTCAAGCATGGAACTTTATGATATATATGTTTTTACTGAGTCATTTATTGTTGGGAGTTATCCTGACAATGCTCATTTCAACTTTTCTGTGTGGGGGGGTGTGCCTTCAAGTCAGTGTTGACTCCTGGCAACTGCTGGACTAGTCCTTGCAGCTTTCTTGGCAAGAAATCATTTGCCATTGCCTGCTTCCTAGGGCTGAGAGGAAGTGATTGGCCCAAGGTCACCCAGCTGGCTTTGTGCTTAAGGCAGGACTAGAACTCTCTGTCTCCTGGTTTCTAGCCTAATGCCTTAACCACTACACCAGACTGGCTCTCATTTCAACTGACAACTTAGAAATGCAACGAAATAAATCATACCATGACTCTCATACTTGGACATACAGAAAACAATACTTCAGTGAAAACAAAAGAAACTATTGCAACAATTCTAGGTGGTTTTATTACACACTGTTATCAGTCAACGGGGGCCTCATAGTGGAATGCTATAATTGCAATTGTGTGTGTTTTATTAAGTATGTAGACATATACTCCTATCACAGCACAGAAGAGGTCTGGTGTGACATCAACCATATGGTCTAGTTAATTAAATCAATGAGACATTGCTTAGAAATCTTGAAAATAGTTTGAGAATATACAGATATTAAAATGAAAAACATAAACAAGTCATACAAACCATCTGTGCTGAAGTGCAGGTTATTTCTCTACCCTAGGTTTTTTGTGTCTTTCTTGAGCTTAGGTTTTAAAGAAATATGTAGTTAAGATATGCACTAGAGGGAATGTCCAATACCACTTTCCAAATTCTTATTACACGTGGAATAGTCTTTCCCCTAGAATCTTAAATGTACCCAGGAATATACATCAATGTTTTGTGTAGCATTTCTAATAAGCAAAGTGGTATATATTTTCTACATGACTGCTAATATTAGGCCATGACTGAATTTCAAAACCACCCCTTATTTACCATCAGTCTCTTCTAACTAACAAAGACAGTTGCTGATTGATATCACTCTTTCACAGATAGCTTTCAATCAGGCGTAATTATGCCACCAAAGAGGTTCAGCATTCCTAAAATGGCAGCAGTTCCACATACACTAGTGACAACTCTCTGAGCAAACAATTTATTTAAATTTCCATTTTTTCCCTTTTTCCTCCAAATCCTTAAAGTTAGCTATAAATGTATAGCAAGAAGAGAAAATGTACCAAGATGATTAGAATACACTTTCTTTTAAAATCAATAGTAAAGGTAGGTTAGCATTTAACATCTTCTTAATTCCCAAGTTAGATAAAAATATTAGTCAAACAATAAAACTTTCTTTCCTTGTGGATACGTAATGCAGCATTTTGTTGTTAAGACACTGTAATATTCATTCTTCTTAGTGCAGCAGAATCAAGTGGCCAGCATTAAGAGTACTTCCTCAGTTTAAAAAAAAAAGTATTACCCCAAAATAATGATTACCCATAAATTAAAATGTGCTGGGATTTACAGGTCAAATAATAACAAAAACATTAATAATAATTAATCTAATTAGCATCTTTATTTCTACTGCATGTGCTTTGATTTTAATGAACCATAGACCTTAAACAGAACTGAGAATTTAGCAAATTCCTAGCAACTGTTTCCGCAAACATGTGCTCACTGATTTTTTTTTTTTAAACTACCCTAGTTTTCAGTGCCCATTTCTTAAACACAAGCTTTCTATTGCTCAAAAGCACCTGTGAAAAATTAAAGCTTCATGGAAAGGTAATGGGATGTGCAGTATAGAAAGGTCCTGTGGATTATTTTGGACACCGTTCTGGTTCATGTCTTTAACGGGAATTTGTACCATCTAGTTCTTCATATACTGCAGTTGTAGTTTTGCATTTAAAAATGCATGTATATAGTGTGCATAATTAATTCCCAACAAATTGTGTAAACTATGTCTTTTCAATCATCAGTAATATATTACCTCTTCTGGTCTACTTAGCACATGACCCTCTGGGCCAGTTATTCCCATCTCCAACATCCTAGCTTGTTCCTAAAGAATAGAATAACATTGAGACCTGAATTAGATGAGTTTAATTATTTGTTAATTTAATTATATCATTTAATTGTTAAATTTAATGATCATTTTAAAATTACCAAAAATTTAAAATAGATGTCCATTTTTACATCTATCTTTCTCCTAGTATTAGTTTTCTTTGAAACATTCAAATAAGAAGAGATAAAAACAAAAATGTTTTAAATGTATTCATATAATTAAACTTTACTTAGCTAGCATTATCCATTGTTTGAATTGCTTATGTTTTTGTACAAATTAGCTTTTAGGAAACCATATGTAGAATACAACACTGAAAATGTAACTAAGTGCAGCAACAAACGTTTCAAACAATTCATTAATATTTTAAAAATCTGGGGATGATCAAGCTTGTGCATCTAGGAAGTAGACATGCCTACAACTTTAACTCTCAGATTGCTGCAGCTTTATTAGTTTGAAATTATTAGCAGTGAGAAAGCCCATACTGAGACATGGTTACCCGATGTTGAACTGATGTAAAGTTAATGCTAAATGTACTGTGACTCAAGCATTCGTAATTCTATTGTCCAGCTGAGATCAAAGGACTCACCTGACCTGTCAGAATAAATCTATACAATATGTCATAAGGTACTCTTTCCATACTATGTTTCCATATATAACTTTGTATTTTATTTATTTATTTATTTATTTATTAATTATTCAAATTTAATTAATGCCCATCTCCCCCAAAAGAGAGACTCTGGGCGGTTTACAATAAAATTATTGCTTGCATGCTGTTATTTGGCCATAGAAAAGGCAGAACATTACCTGTGCGATTATGTCTCCATTTTCAGCATGAACCTGAGCTACTGCACCAAGTTCTCCTAAGAAACTAAATATCTCATACAGCTGAAAACAGGATACAACAAGAAAACCAACATTAAAAGACAGAAAATTTATCACTGTACGGTATGTCTCAAATGAACACATAACACACATTTTATTATAATTATGGACTTTTAACGAGTTGACCATTCAATACCCACTAGCAATAAAAAAAGAGACTGATCTTCACTCAAAGCACTACTGGCTGAAGCCTACAGTTTCTAATTACAGTTATATATGTGCTGCAGCTGCTTCATAATTGGATGTTCTGAGGAACATCAAAAATTTAATAAGATGATTAATCAGAATTAGAATTTGTTTAGGACTGAGCACGGATTTTAACTCAAACTGCTAGCTTGTGAGGCTGTCCTTAGAACTCAAAATTGGTCCTTTCAGCCCAGTTTTTCTGTCCCTACATCCCTAACTAATGACTGGAGCTTGAGGATTCATCTTCTTTTTTGATTTACTATACTTATCAAGTGCCTCTTTTAAAAGCTTCAAAGTTATTTACAGAATGTGTAAATAACCATATAATACTGCAAATTAACATCAAGCAGCAAAACTCATATGGTGAAAGTGTGTTGTTTCCACTGAAGATAGAAATATTTGTGGTTATATCTTAAAGCTTATTCCTGTTTTATGGCCAGAAACCTGTCTATTAAACATTAAAAATCTACCTTATAGATTTTAATTTGGGGACGGGGGGGAGGGGACGACAACAAAATAGCTTTGGCATTCACCGTATTTTTATTAAAGCATTAACCCGAAGTCAAATAATGGAAACTATTAGACTGCTGAGCTTTGGGCGGTAAGTCTACTGTCAAAAGTTAACCAACCTTTCCCTTTATTAAGTTATATCTTCTATATTAGATTATATTTTCTTTTAACTAGTTTTCTTGCTAGGATTTCTGCAAGTGACTGTGTTGTTCCTAGCATGAATTCATTTAATAAGCACATCTGGACAAAAAGCATGTTTTCATCCTCCAAATTTAAAATGCACTGATCTTTTCCATTTTTATACCAGCACCAGGCCTGCAACGGCATACTTCCTTTGAATATGGGAGTCTGATTTCTAACAGCCATTAATATATCTGTTTTTTATCAAGTGCAGCTACAAACCTCCCACAGGTGTTCCAGAACTACATATGTCATACTGTGAGTTCATTTTGTTTATTCCTAATATCGTTTCTCTTGTTTTTAATCTCACATGGGTTCACCAAGATAACATACAGCCCTAAATTAAAATACATTACAAAACTGAATCATATTTATTAGACAAATATTCAACTCTATATACATACTACAATAACCAATTCCTTACCTCTGTGTTTGACATCTGGTACAAATCCTTATAGGCCATGTAAACCAGGAAAGAGTTAACTCCTAAGGCAATGAAAAATTATGCAAGAGAAGTATTGGCAAGCAAGTAATATGAAAAAATCTGCACACATAGTGGAATAGGAGTCTTTTGCAAAAATAATCAACAAGGGAATCTTTTCTGTTTATTGTCTTATTAGTTAATGCTTTGGAATACTACTATTATCCAACCATATCACTATTAAATCTTAAATGCAGTCAAGGATATTGGCCATACTCTGGAATATAAAGAGCGTGTTCTTGAATCCGCTGTGCCTCAGTTTATTATTTCACATAAGATTACAGAAATAATTCCCTTATGATGAAGACTGCTTCTGAAAAGGTGAAAACATTATCCACTTTTGCACACTATGATAAACTATGATTTAGGTTTATGCAAAGACTTGGTTCCTTTGAGAAGTCCATAATGCTGGGAAAGCAGAAGGAAAGAGAAAAGAATGAACGCTAGCAAGGTGGATGGACTCAATTACAGTGGTGATGGGTGCACCATTGGGAGTCCTGAAGGACCAAGTTTGGGACAAATCATCCTGGAGAAGATTGCTAGGAGTCAAGACTGACTTGATGACAATAATTTAGCTCATAAGATGCTCAAGGATGTTCCTCAAAAAACTGGGTATGTTCTCAGTTCTGTTCTCCTCAGGCAACTAGGGAGGAGGTAAAATAGGCTTATAATAGTTTCCAGTGTAGTCACTCCATGTAAGCCAGGAATTGTAATTTAAAAGAAAAAATAGAATTCACTGACAGCCAATCAACTAATAAAAAATGCCCAATAGTTCAGTTAGTCAGCAAGTTAAATTTTTAATAACACATATTTATATTTATTTATTTCACTTGTGGCTACCATGTATAAGGCTGCTTATGGAAAGATATAGTGATTTGGAAGAAAGAATGCCAACAGTGATAAGGGAATACATTTGAAGTACTAAACAACTGATATCGCTCTTTGTAAATCATTTTTTACACTTCATATATTATGAAGCTGAATTCACAATGAAATATACAGTAGCTTTCATTTTTTTAATGAATTAATTGCACTGGAATTGCAACTAAATCTGGATTGAAAGATTCTGGTCCCTAAGTGACACATCCAGAACAATATTTTAACTCTTATTACAATGAACTGAAGACATTTTCCTTGAAGAATGACAAATAAGTAGCTAAATGAATTGTTGCAAAAGTTATGTCTGGTACAGGATACATATAAGTACTAACATATGGCAATTAAATTTCACACAAAGGTAGCAGCAAGAAAACTGACTGGAGTTGCTAAATCTCAGAACATAGGTTTAGGTTCACTGCTGTACATTATATCACTAGAACAGAATAGTAATTAGAATGAGAAAAGACAAGAGATCTTGGTACTAACAAACCTTTTTCTTTGATGAGTGTCTGCACTTCCTGCTTGACACTGTCATTCCAATGGGTGATGTCCACATGCAGTGAGTAGTCACAGCAAGCCTTCCCATCACCCCATTCTCGCCATTTCTCATAAGCTTCTACCAGGCTTGATTCTGGTTCAGGTACAACATGGTCAACTGCAAAAAAGAGTAAGCTCTAGCACAAAATCAAGAATGGAGCCTTTCCTCCTGTCAGGAGTTTGTCTACTAAACAACTATGCGCTCGTTATCCAAAATCTATTGTCTTCTCATTGTGAAACATCTTTATTCATTCTTGGCTATTGGTACATAAAGATTAAAGTATTCTGTCTGGCTTAAAAGTATCAGTACCACAGAGACCAACAAATCAAATTCTTATGGCCTCAGTGTCATATTTGGAACATTGCTTTTGCTATCTGAAGAACAGAAGAGATATTATTTTAGTCCTCATTCTTGTAATGGAGCGCATGGTGTAAAAATAAGAAAATTGTTTAGGTCAGTTTCGGTGAAACTCATGAAGTGGCCAATTTGAGAAAGGGGGAAAGCCTTTGAAGTTAGAAACATTTTAGAACTATGCAGAATAATCATTGTATGTTTCATATTTATTAACTTCCATGAAGCAAATGAACCAAGAATGTGTCTTATTGCTTGTAATCTCTCACATAGAGTGCATTTGCCTGGAGAGGGATAAAAAAATAATGCCCTGAACTCTGGATTAATGCTTTCTAGCAATATTCCAGATGCTTCTAGTAGGTTTTTGTTGAGTAGCAAGCTGGAACAAGCAAGTTCCAGCCTCTCTATCCTTTACAATCACCCATTTAAACAAGGATGTGTATCTTCCTGAAATGCAATCTAAGTACCTTTTTATTGTGATTGATGTAATCTTCAATTTCCATTTCAGACTTTTCATATAGCAGACACTTTCAACAAGCATCAGAAATGGCAGACAAAGAAAGAAATTATAGTTTTAACTGCTTATACCTGAGCATTCTATAGCATTTGCAATACAAATTCCATTTGTCTTCCATTTGTCTGAATGATCTTTACATACTGTACATTCTGTATGCGGTATACTGAATATCTGTATATTCACAGGTAAGCCGAGAATTTTAGGTACCAAAATACACCCCCAAAATTGGGTTTAGCTTATCCACCAATGGGCTTATCCATGAGTATATCTGGTAATACATTTTTAAAATACCCATATATGCTTGTGGTTAAGCCCATCCACGATAAACCAACCCTTCAATTTTTAACCAAAATATCATGAAAAATGCACCACTCGCAGATAATCCAATTGTGAAAATTAAAACTTATGAAAATGTTAAGGTTCAGCTTATCCATGGGTAGAGCATTTTTCATGGTATTTTGGTTTAAAATTTGAGGGTCAGCTTATCCATCAGTGGGCTTATTCGCATGTATATATGGTACCAAAGCTATACCTCTAATTTTTAGAAATCTGGGGAAAAACTGCAATGTTTGTTCTAAAGAATGGCCATATAAATGACAGAATACTGTAACAACTGAAAATAACGGCCAGTTCTTAGACTTTTGAACTAGCTTTCAGAAAAGTATTTCCCCTGGAGAAAGCTCATCTGACCCTAAAAAACATTACAGGTTCATGTTATGTACCAGAAATTTAACTTGCATCAGCAGCAGCAGCAGCAGCACTGCAAATGGATAGAAAGATCCTCCCTGCACTTACTGATCATGGTAGTCCCACCCGCCAGGGCTGCTTTTGTCCCTTGGAAGAAGTCATCCACGGCTGTCATTCCTTTGTATGGCATCTGCAAGTGAGTGTGGACATCAATTCCACCAGGGATCACCATCCTCCCATTGGCTTCTATAGTCTTCACTCCTCCAGGAACTATTAAGTTGTCACCAATTTGCCTGATTAAAAAGTATCAAAAGAGTTAGAGATAGGCACATACATTTATAATGAAAAATGAAAACCCTCAGTAGGATTAAACATTGTTTTCTCATGTATTTGTTGCTTGCCTCAGTTTGTATCATTCAAATATTTATTTTTGTATTTATTATTAAATGTACATCCCACCTGTCTATGTAAACCCACAAGGCAGCTTACCCCAATGTAAAAAAATCCAAAATATAAAACATATCCTTCATACCAAGTTAATACAAAGAAAAAATTAACACTGGTATCATTAAGGTAAACAACTATTAAAAGTTTCTTGATAGAGACACAGTTTTTTGTCAGTATTACTATGCAATGGCTCAAAGGTATTTCATTTATGCTTTCTTCTGCAAACACTGAGGCTCTTCAAGAAAGGCAAGAATTTACTTCATTAAATAAAGATGTAAACTTTTTTTTAACCAGAGGCTGTGAAAATTACTGGTAAATAAGTAGCTTAGCTTTTCTTCCACTTCTCCTGTCTCAAGGAAAAGCAACAGAGAAAAATATTATGCAATGGCCTGCTTCAGATTTTCCCAAATTGCAAAGTTATAGAAGAGGTAAAGACTCAGGTATGAAGGCTAGAAGGACCAAGTCAGATGTAAAGAGCTTGAGACCAGGTACATGCATTATAAAAGCAATGCACAAATGCCAAAAGCTCCTTCCTCTGAGAAACAACTGGTTCTCAGTCTGTTTCAGCACAAAAGTGGGGAAAAAGATTTGAACCATAGGACTGATACGGCTTCAAGCTTATTGTTGGCAGTTGCTGTTTTTCTGATGTAGTTTCAGTTTTTTTAGTATCTGTAATATAATTAGCTTTTTAAAGAGTGCTGCCTTTGAATCTCTGCCTGCTGTCTTCAAGCTCAAGTGACTGTGTGGATGAAGCTTGACATAAGGTTTCCAGAAACAGTAAAAGCACAAGCGTTCAGTATTTGATTTCACCTTATCTAGAAAAACAGCAAGCAATTTTTAATGTTGCAATTGCATTTGTTTACCTCTTAATTCATCTCCCTTTGCTATACTGTCATCCCTTCTTATCCATGGGGGTGGGGATACCAACAATCCCCAGATATTCTTAGCAAGTCAGGGCTACGCCTAAGGGCCAATGACAGTTTCAAACATAAATCCTGTACTCCGTTAAGCGCTGTTCTCCACTAACCATCAGACTCCTCCCTCCTTTGTATTCCTCTGTGTCCTTTGCAAGTGTGCTCGGAAGACAGTGTTGGGAGTACTAGTGAGGCCAAAAGAGGGAAGGGGCATTGGCGAAACTCCACTTTTCATAAGCAGGAGGATGCTGAACTGAACTTCATTTAGAGGCATTCCAACACAGTGAAAAGTCTTGGAATAACAGCACAACATACAATGGTGTGCATACAAGCAATTTCCTACAGCAAACTAACATTCACAATGAAATTTCATTTAATAAGCTGGACTGATAAAAGCATGGCAAGAGCAAACCTGTGGCCACCGAAAATGGATAAAATCACCAGGAAAAATATTTTTAAAATGTGCAGATTATATTTTGTGGAAAGATGTCCCACATAATCATTCCTTGCTTCAAAATTAAATGTCCTTTTTTCTATCCAAGTAAATGTTCAAATTACACAATCATTCTGGAACTAATTAAGAATTTCCTTGGTAGATCAGAACAGTGTTAATATCATCCAGCATACTACTTCCAACAGCAACCTATAAACTGTTTTGGAAACTCATGACCAGGACTCAAGTGAATCTCTACACTTGTTATTCCTTTACAGGTAGTCCTTGGTTAACAACCACTCATTCAGCAACTGTTCGAAGTTATGACAGTGCTGAATGAGCAGTGGTTATGATGGGTGCTTGAATAATCCTTCTTTATATCCAATCTGAGATGAAGGGAAGAAGCAGAGAGGGACAGAAACAGCTCATTCAAAAGTTGAGCAGGGATACAGATTATGGTATCTCTAATCCAAATAAGACACTACTTTGCTTAAACCCTCTAAAAGTTAATGGTCCTCAACTAAATATTATGGCAGTAAATTCAATCATTCTGTAGATCTACTACTTCAAATTAGTATGCACTATTTTCAACTGAAGACAACTATAAAATTGGGTATTTTACATTTTAAAAATAAATGAATATGCATCTTACCTGGAAGGAAGGGGAGATGAAGAGAACACAATAAAACAGTTTCTACAACAGCCATGTCTCCCCCACACAGAAACAATTCCCAAGTTCTTAAGGACTAAACTCTCAAGGATAATGATGCAGCAGCTAACTTTGTCCCTACGTTTTGCTGAAGTTTTGCGATTCCATACACTTGAAAAATATTACAAAGTAAACAGAAGCCTTTTTCTGGGAGTTGACCAAGACTTGACCATATACATCCATGTACAATTTTTAGCATTCACTATACTATATTACAAGTACAGCAAAGTACAGCATTCACTATACTTTATTACAGTAAAAATACCATCTTTCTGGTTGAATTTTCTTTTTCCCTGAAACAAAACCCTTACCAAAGATAGGAATATCAAAACTGTACTGTAATATATATATTCTGAGTGATGGAATTTTAGAAGGCAATTACACTCTCTCTTAATATTAATTTCCATATTTTCAAAAGGTGTATGTCTGTAATTATAGTCATATGATAATCTGAACTCATATTCTACATGGGGCTAGTTTTAAAAGCACTTTTTCAAATCATTCAGTTAGAATAACAATCCTGTGTTATAAAAGTGGCCAATTTTTGCAGATACAGTTCAGATGAAATTGCTTCAGTTGAAATTCTGTGACCAGGTCTGTTTTTTAAAATGATCCAATACATTATGCCATTAGCAACTCTGACTTCCAATTCACAATCAACTCCACTTTCAATGCTACTTATTACTTCTAAGGCATCCACAGCTATTTGTAAATGGAGCATGCAAATGACTGTGCTTTCACCTGTATCACTGCAATGATGTCCATCACTAGAAATGTATTAATGACTTTAAGAATGTTTTAAATACCAGATGGCATCTTTGTCAATATTCAAAACATCTGAAAAGTTCTTTGTAAGTTACAAAGTATTCTGCAGATGGCACAATACAAATGTCTTGTGACAAACCAGCAGTTAATAAATTACATTGGTCTTCCCATCTTCACCAAGGCTCTTGAGTCTTGGGAAAACATTATGCTTTTCAGTGATGCTTGCTTTATGTATATATGTTTGTATATATGTGTCTGTCTGTGTCTTTACCTACCTATCTACCTACCTACTTACCTATCCTGGATATTTGCTTTTAGATGTTAACAGCAAGAAACATTATAGAACCTTAGACGTAAAACATTCCATAATGTAAATTCCATTATACTGGGCTTTAATCCCAATTGTATGTATTTAAAGACCAGAAAAAAAAATCAGCCTTTAACCAATGGGAGTCATTACTGTGACTTGGCAAACATGGTTAGCAGTCAGATAAAACACAAGATATTGTAGCCTTGCCTAAAATCCTCTCCAATTTATAATGAGAAGGCAAGTCACAATCCTGACATAAATTAATCTTGTCCTCTCCACTAAAGAATCTTTCAATACCATGACAGTTTAAACACAATGAACTAATATGTTTGCAGCAACAGTAGATGGTCTGGGATGAACAGACAAAACCCAAACAGAAGCTGATAACAAAGGACTGCTGGATGAATATTTTTGGGCCACACAATTAACAAACTTTGGGAACTTTATACCTACTTTATAAGACCATCCTCCATGTAAATGTCAGCATGGAATGACTGGTCATCATTGACTATTCTTCCTCCTTTAATAAGAAGACGGTCACTCTGTGTGAAAGAAAAACAAAGAATCGTCTGTGTAGTAATTACACAATTACATACATGTCATTTTCTACAGTATAAACTCTATCCCTTTCCAGAAGGAATGGAAGGAGAAATACAAAAACTGAATATTGAGCTGAGTTAAACCATGCCAAATGAGATATTCAACTACAAGGTTTCAGAAAGTATAATTTTAAAAAGGCAGTAACGTCAGCTCATCCACTGGTTGATTTGGGAGGACAAATGGAGCAAAGGGTAACAAAGGTCAACCACTACTGCCCTTAGCCGTTCTCCTAGAAATCCCAGCCATCGGAACTATTTCCTATAAAGGGTCTTGCATTTGTAACAACACAGTCAAAACAAAACTCTTGAGAAGTCTAAATTAGTTTCATATACAAATTACACATGGCATAGAGATAAACATAATGTGAAAATCCAGAAAAAAGTATTAATAAGAGAACAGTTTGGAGAAAAGAAAAAATATTTTTTTATGGACAAAAGACTTTCCAACAGTCAATATAACATAAATATCCCCAGAAAAATATGCATAAAGGATGCTCATCTATGGTTTGGAGCACTGTGACTTCCTTCCATGTCTACTACCTGTCTTGACCTAAGTTGTCGTAAGATTTATTTCCCATATATTATGTGTCTTTGTATGCATATTTTAATACACTATTATTTTAATTAAGAAATTAACCATAAACACACTTTGAAAATCTTCCCATATTCTTTTCATACTTAGCATGAGATACTAGGTTACAAATTGCCCTTCCATTTTCTTTGCCTGACTGAAGTAGTCTCACGGCTGTTTATGAACAATGCATCTCATTGTGTTCCTACTGGAAATTCCTGTTAATTCTTTTCTAACAACATTCTTTTTGAATGATGTTCTGGCATCAATATATCAGTACCACATTTTAAAAAGTTAATCAGCTTCAGAGAATTTGTTACAGAAGCAAAAATCCGAACAACTGGTAGACATTACAGTCTTTGCAGCCCATATATTGGTATTCATTTGGCAAGTCAAGTCTCACCACTGAGTCACAGTCTTATCTAATGCTACAATGGCAGCACTATATATAGCAAAAAATATAATGAACTGGTTCCCAAATGCATACTTGGACTGAAGAAGGGACTCAGATTTGTTAAGATGTCAAGTTAAGATGATTACCACAGAACAACCAGGATAAGCCTCTTCACCTCAAACTACTAATAGGTTTAAGGCAGAACAGTATCAATACAGTGATCTGTTTACTCAGGAAAGTTTTGATCTGTCCTTGGTTGACAAAATGGTGGAAGAATGTTCTATCAAATATGCATTCTTTATTAAAGCATAGGTATTTTTGGAGGTTCAGAACTAGTATATTCAGTTTAACACCAAAAGTATATTCCCTGACTGCTCTATTCAGCTTGGCTCAAGTATTTTTATAGAATAGTTTCATAGGTGTTTAACATCCTAATCGATTTATTGATTGATACACATACAGCTTATTTCTGAATAAACATGCATAATTATACTATAAGGCCAGAAGAATAGTATTTTTGAACAAAATGCTCCTCAGAATAAAGTGCCTATAAATCTACCAACTCACCTGAAATGAATGTTTTGAAAAAGTAATACAAGATATCTTTTTGGGTAATTAAGAGATGAACAAATGATGTTTCTCTGAAATGTACCTGTTTGCAAAAATAAATTCTGTTGTCTTTTCTTTTTTGGGGGGGCAAAGCATTCACTTGAGAAGACAGGCTATATTTGGTTTTGTATTCCTTAACCTTAAATCTCAATGCCACTATTAGATATTTCACAAAATCTAAGGCAATTTGCAACCCTCGCCTATAAAATTATAATTGTTTTGTTAACAAATAAGTGTTCTCTTTATTTCATCCCACTCTCTCTCTCAGCCCAACTCACCACACAGGGTTGTTGTTGTGGGGAAAAAAAGAGGAGGAAGGAGTATTAGGTATGTTTGCCGCCTTGAATTATTTATAAAAAAATAATAAAGGTGGGATAAAAATTAAAGAAATAAATAAAACAAAATCAAATAATTCCCAGTACTAGGAAATGCCATTGTAGTTCTATATAAGTCAAACATTCCTCATTCATCTCAATATCATGCAAAATTCTGAACATGTTTTAATGCTGAAGTAAATGGTGTAAGCCCTCTTTACAAGGAATGCTGTACGCACTCTAGAACCTCAGGGATTACATAGAAAGGCCAAAATGTCTGTGTGGTAGAAAAGCTAGCTTATTTTAGCATGAAAATAAACAACCTGAAATTCTTAGGAAAGATAAATGATTGTGGTTTTGCAATTTGCATGATCAAAAGCCATTCAGAATTTACAGTTTACAAAGCAACTAAATTTGTTACCTTATCTGTAGTTTGCAACCAATTTAAGAAGAAAAAGCCTTATACTAGTTTATCATTTATATACTGTTGTGAACTCAGGGCTAAATTATTGGGTAATAAGTCAGTGATCCATCATGCTTTGGTTTGTAGAAAGAGGAAAAAAATTGAGAGGGAGAAGGAGAAAGCCCCATTCCCATCCAAAGAAGTTTGAACAAGCTTGATGACCACTGAATATTAACTCCAGAGAAGATGGGGTGGGGAAAACCCCACAAGGGGGCAGGTAATGACATGGTGTATTTATGGTAATCAAACTCAAGAAAACTGTGAACATGTCCTGACATTTGGACTCTGTAGGGGTCTGGGTAGATAAGAAAAGGCTCAAGTCCAACCCTAGCAAGATTGAGTGGTGACACATACAAGGACCCCTTTGTTTCCAGAGATCTCCCAATTCTGTTTTTCAGTGGGACTGCACTATCTCAGGTGAAACTTGTGTGCAATTTGTGTCTGTGTGTGTGTGTGGGGGGGGGGGGTTTCCTGGATTTCTGGTTTTTGCTCAATCAGCAAGTAGCAGCTGTGGCCAGGAAGGCTTTTACACAGATACATCTGATGTGCCAGTTACGCCCATTTCTGGACCAGGAGGTCTTTTTCACACTCACTGAAGACTTAGTCATCTCATTTGGACTGTATGTGCTCTATAGGGGGTTGCTCCTGAAGACCTCTCAGAAACTTCAGCTGGTTCATAATGCAGTGGTGCAAAAAGTTACAAGTATATCTCATTTTGCCCATGTGACACTCATGCTTCACAAGCAGCACTGGTTACCAGTGCAGTTCAAGGTACTGGTTCTCATCTATAAACCCCTTCATATTCAGAACCCCTTCAGGGCCTGGATATCTATACTGTACAACTGCCTTGCTTGGGAGTGTTTTGCACATCTAGTAAGATTTGGCAAGATTGTTGTGCTCTGGATCCCATCAGTGAAGTAATGCCATCTTGCAGGACCCCAGACAGGTTCCTTGTCTGTAGCTGCCCCAACCTTTGGAACACTGAAGTTTGCACAGGCTTGGCCCTATTGTCTTTCAGGAGAGCCTTGAAGACCTTGATTGACATATGGCATAGAGACTTGTGACCCACTTGGTCTATGTTGTTTTGTACTACTGGTTCCTTCACATCAATGTATTATATTTTTCTTACAGCTGGCTATGTTTATGCCTGTTTTAAAATGCTTCTAATCTTCGTACGTCACCAAAGTTGTTTTGGTGACTGTATGGCTAATAAATTGATCAAATAAAATACAAAAATAAACCCCTGGGATCATTCTTCACATTATGCTATCTAAAGAATGGGACTTGCACAATTCTTCATTGGCACGTCTTCAAATATAGCAGTATTTTTAGAATTGCTGGAATGCTGCCAGTTGTAATAAAAAAACATTAAAAAGAGAAAAATATTCAAAATATGAATTGTGAAAAAGTAATCTGTATATTCAGGGCAAAATATAATAAAAATAAATATATTTGAGTATAAGTAACGGCGGCATCCCCAGGGGTCAGAATGAAGAAAGCAGCAGCAGCACAGGGCAAGCCCTAAATCATTGTATGTGTGTCATGATGCACGAAAGGGGTAGCCCTGCCATGCTGCCTTCATCATTCTGGGGAAAGCAGAAAGCTCAAGCTGCTGCTCATGCTGTGACAGGAACATGATCTATTTACGAAATGTTACCTAACTGAACATTCCTAATGAGACTGAATATAAATATGAACTTGATTTTAAATAAACAGGGCCAATCAATCATTTAAAAAGCACAGAACGAGTTAAAGGGGAGGAAGGGCAGGCTAGGCCAGTGGAAAATACTATACAGTGATATTGGGGATAGCTATGGGGAGGCAGGGAAAGGAAGGGACTGGGAAGGTCAGGTGGTGGGTTGTCCAGTGGGATATGCCATGAATGCAAAATCAACAGCAGCTAAGGGGAGGCAAGGAAGGGAAAGGCAAGAAGGTGATTCTGACAGACTGCACAGCAGCAACTGCAGTGATGACCGACATGATGAGGAAGGGAAAGTGTTGGGAAGATTAGGGGTGTGTAGACTGGTGGGATATGCTATGCTGGGAGCTACTGAGGTAAGGACAGTCTGCCCCATCCTATTCTCCCTCTAAAACCATTCCAGTTTCCTTGTAGACTTTGTTTCAGTCAAAATCTAGGAAAACAAAAATCCTCCGGGTTTTGTTTCTGGCAAACCATTCTCATTAGAGTCCCCCTCTTAGGGGGGAGATGGGCGGTAATATAAATTTGAATAATAAATAAATAAATTAGAGAATGGTTCAGCAGAACCTCCAGAAACTCCTTTGTTTTGTTTCGGTCAAAAAATGGAAAGTCCCAGATGCATTCAGATATAAGAGGATTGAAGAGGAAACCAAAGCACTTAGAGGAAAAGGATTGACTGAAGCAACGACATTTGCATGTTTACTGAGAACACCTCGACTATTACAATAAATACACTGTTCATTCTGCCAAAACTCATTTATGCTTCCCCACACTCAACCACGTCCTACTGCCAATCCTACGTCAGCTTGGATCATTAGCCATTATTAGCCTGAGGCAAATACTATCTACATAGTACAGATGATAGTAATCACATTCATGAAGTCTACATATCTAAAGCACCCCCACCCCCGAGTCTTCTAGTGTCATCCACCGACTTAAATAGGACTTAACTCTTCTAAACACCCAGTACAAAATGGGGTATTCTCTGTTGCAGCCTTTCTCAACCTTTTGACCCTGGAGGAACCCCTGAAATATTTTTCAAGCCTTGGGGAACCCCTGCACATTCAGACTCAAACATAGGCCACAAGTTACAAAATTATTATATTCGTTTCATGTGTAGGCCTGTATATATGTATTAACAGTGTTCTTAAACTGAAAATAATGAAACTTAGCTCCTTAATGTGAAGTTGCCTGAATTTGAAATAACTTTTTAAATAAATTGTGATCTCCCAGGGAACCCCTAGTGACCTCTCATGGAACCCTAGGGTTCCACAGAACCCTGGTTGAGAAACCCTGCTCTATTGTTACACAAAATTTTATTGCTTGTGAATTATCACACAGATGTAACCATATACATCTGGGGGGGGGGTTCCTACAAAAAAGGAGACTACCTTCAACACCAATAAGTTATGGGATAACTTTCATGATCTAGCAAGATTAGCACTGAATGGTTCTACAATATGACAAGAGTTACTGTACTGTTTTTCAGGTACCTTGATTCTAAAAACATTACAGGCTAACATCAGTTCCATACCATCACTTTCCAAATCTTTACAGACAGGACTGCCTTTATGAGAAATAAAGTATCCTAACATGAAGGTTCTTATTTATTTACTTTATACAGCTGCCCATCTCACAAGCGCAACTCTGGGTGGCTAACAATTAAAACATCAATAAAAAACAATAATTGAATAAAAACAAAAAAAAGTTTCAACTTAGATCGTATTAAGAACAAATAAAATGCAACACAAGTTAAGGCATTCATGTTTATTGTTTTGCTGGGACAAATTAACAGGACTAATTTGCCAAGAAAATATTCAAGAAAATATTCAATCCACAGAGATAACAGGCTTGCAAAAGAAATCCTTATTTGTCAACTGATCCCAAAAGAGAGACTTCCGCCAGATTCCTTAAAGAAACAGCTCAGATCTCTATTAAAAATCGTTAGGACCTACAGACCACTATTTGATTCATCAGAATGGATTACTGAAAATAAAACTTATTTCAAAATATTTTAATTACATTATCTCCCTTAAAAATAAGATAATTTAAACCTGAATTTTCTATGAAGTAAATTCCTCTCTTCAATTCAAATTCCTTTGAGTCAAGCTTCATGGACATATCCAAGTAATTTTCTTTGGAACAACACAGCAGTGGTGTGTCATTGCCTTCTTTTTTTTTTTTTAATTATTTGATTTCCCAGACTACCCTAAAGCTCTGAAATCCCCTGGAGGTCTCCTATCCAAGTGTAAACAAGGACTGTTCCTGCTTAGTTTGGGTTGGCTAGGAGCTAAGAAATACTAGGATACTGTAAATATGTTTAAAAAGACAAAACATTTGATCTACAACTAGATTCATAAGATTAAAAAAAAAATAACCTGAGTTCTATGTAAAGTATGAACTAAGGGCGAAATTATGCAGCATGTGTGACATACTGGTATACTTAGCTATGATTTAATATTATATATAAGAAGATACATGTGTAAAGTGTAAGGTTTCAGCTTTCCACATAACTAGAAGGAGAAAGAAGCCCAAAATAATTTTCAAGTTTAGCAGATATCACTGTCACTGTATATGAGCCAGAAATTAGGGTTTAAAATAAACATTACTTTGCTAAACAAAACATGAAAACAGCTTTTGAAGTTTGTTAGAAATGGATTAATTTTATGAATCCTATTTTGCATATAATGCCAAACCATGAATCTGCTAAAATGAGGTTAAATTTATGGGGAGCATGCAAGATGGGACTACTAAGCAGTCTTTTTTTTTTAGGGCATTCCTCCTCCTCCTCATTTAACCACAACAGCTAAAAATCTTCTATCAACACGAAAAGCATTTCTAATACAACAGACATCAGTTTGGTTAAGGGTTTGGCCCTGAGGCAATGTCTAACTTGTAAATGTATGAGTGAACAAACATGTCTTGAGGTGATATCTAAAACTGCACAGTGCAAAGATCAGACTTCCTTTGTCAGGAAGAAAATTCCATAATCATGGTGCTTCTGCTCAGTAAATCCTCCTCTTAACTGAAATTAGGCTACTTCAGTCCAGAAGTATGAGCAGCAAATGCATTTTCATAGTTACTCTATTGCACTTCAAGAGATATTCAAAGTCTTGTCTCATGGACTGCTGCTGCTGTGCTAAAGTCAATGCTGCCATTAAATTGGCTGGATGGACCACTGCTTGGCAGACGTATGCAAATTGTCCTGGATGGGTACAATAAAAATGCATTTCCTTGCACACTGTCACTTCTCCATTATTACTTTTCTTATTTGGATTAAAAAAAGAAATCCTGATGTACATATCTTTGAGCTCTTGGAGGTTGGATACAAATCTAATAAGTAAATAAACCAATAAATAAAGTGCACATACTTTCCTGTCCATACTTAGTTCCCATGTCTCTGCAGCATTTAGCCTGTCATCAGGTTGATGCTCAGAAATAACTAGACATAAGTGTCAATATTCAGGTTGGAAAAAGAAGTGACTTGCCTTATAGTCAGAGAAAAAGTACTTGCCATGTTTACAATACACAAGACACATTACTGGAAGGAGGCCAACATTTTAAAAGTCATTCCTCTTACTGAAAGAAACATCAGAAAGATAATGCAATGAAAATATTTCTCTTTTGAGTTGGTTACATTTTCTCTTCTCAATAAGAATCTAAGTACTACCACAGCAAAGAACTATAGGGGCAAACAACTGCTGCTGTACACATTTCACAAGGCGGTTTAGGCCCTATGCTCTGTGGTCTGGCAGGTGTGAACACTGCCAGAATGCTGCCCAGAGCTTGAACTCATGAGTGTCTTTCCAATATGTTCGTATCTACTATAAATACACTACCTAAAGGCAAGGTTAGGCAAATAATGCTCTTCACCCACCCCACAATCTGTGCCCTCAGCCATTTTGACTAGGAGGTTTTTTTGGTTGTTGTTATTGTTGTTGTTTTGCCTTTGAGTCAGACTTGACTCAAGGTGACTACATGGACAAGTCCATGCAGTTTTCTAGGCAACATTTTCAGAAATGGTTTGCCATTCCCTTCTTCTGACTAGCTGACTGGCTCCAAGTCTTCTTCTGACTGGCTAACTGGCTCTAAGTCCCCCATCTTGTTTCCATACCTAAGGTAGGACTACTCCTCAGGTTTCTTGACTCCCTGTCCAGAACCTTAAACACTGGAGTTACTGAGAATTAATTTCAGAACAACTAAAGGGCACTGGGTGGCCTCTCCTGGTCTAAAAGGCCACTAAGATGGTGTTTTTGAGGGCCCCTCCTGGCAGGATCTCTGCACTTCCCCTCCCTGTTCACCTTAAGAAATGGAAGGGGAGCTAACCTCAGCCTTGAAATATAGGTAATCAAAAAGAATATAGCCAATCAAAAGAAGAGATGAGGTAAGTGCCACTCTACTTTTCCAACTAGAGATGAGTCACCAGAGAGTGAAAGCATCCTCCAAAACTGTTTTGACAGTCAGATAATTCAAAAAGGTAAACCAAGTGTGTTTGTAAAGCAGCCAAACTGGGGAAATAAAAACAATGCAGTGGAAAATGGAAACAAAGAGTAGGGCATGCCTGTATTTTTCATCTCTAAGTCTGGGTGAGTTTTTCTTCTTTCTCTGGATTTTTTTTATTTTTTTATTTAGACATTACTTAGATTGCATCTCTCACATTCTGGATCTGGACCTGAGGATAAAGTGGGGGAGGGGGAGAAGGATACTACCCCCCACAAAAAGACAAACTTTCGTGCCTTCTCTGAAATAGCATCTGTTGGGTTCAAAGGAGAGATGTGTGGTTGAAACCATGACTCTAACATCTCTTCAGTTTTCCATCATTTAATTTCACCAATTTCTGAAATGGCTATTTTGTGAGTTGTCATGCCAAAGGCAGCCATTTTGAGACAACACCCATAACACAGTTTCAAAATTCCAAATATAAATTATGTTATAAAAGGAATAAAAAATGGACAATAAAGTTACATTAGAATTATTAAAGACTGTTACATATTTTTCCTATTTCCTGAAAACATTTCAGCCGAAGTAACTAAGTGAGCCAACTGCCAGAGATGCACTATAGTACTAATATGATTACCACTCCCAAACACAATTTAGAAAAACATATAACGTACTTTGAAGGAGGCATAGTACCATCTATGAAATTAATAGTTTGCTATAATCGCTTTAAAGAGTTCATAAAGAATTCCAAGATAATGTATAGAATTAAAATCCCAAATTCCTTTCCTTTACTTTTTTGAGACTTTCAATAGAGTCTACTGTATTTAAGATTTCTGCTTTCAAGAAAGTTCCTTTGATTTTAATGCTTTATCATTTAACGTTAAAATAATTTCCTTCAAAATTCTGGTTATGTTCTAGACTGGTAAGAACTCATGATCTTAAGAAGAAATTATTGCATTTATCTCATCTGAAACCAAATTGGAATTTGATGTTGTTTTATGCAATATATCCTTGCTGGCAAGCCTATTAAATGATGAAGAAAATATGAATTGCTTACAACCTGCATTATCTATGCAGCAATCAGCATGTAGCTATATCTAATCCTGACCCACAAAATTTCTTTCTCCTTTGTAAAGTATGTTATTGTATAGCAAAATGTGCAGAAGGATTTGGGAGGTTTCCTCAGTAGACACACCATCTGAACTGCAGAGAATACACTTCTTTATGTGCAAGGTGGTCCCAGCATTCCTAAAAGAGCAACTTCTGAGTATGTCAACTCCACAGTAGAATTATATGTCCTTGTATCTTGAATAAGGAATATTTACACAATAGTGCAACCTTTCTATTGTTGTCATTTGTAGCATGTGTTCCTAAAAATTACAAATATCACCAATCATACTTACATAAATACATACATATATTTAACAGAATGCTTATCTACAAAATTAGCTGTTTTCATGATATGCCACCTCAAAATGTTTTTTAAAATGACCTAAGTTAAAAGAAAGCATAGCACTGCTAAGAAGGCTAACCTCCCCCCATCCCATCCCAAAAATCTTAACATTATTTTCCCAGGAAGAATTATTTATCTCCAGTACTTCCAGGAGGATACACAACCATTAAAAACTACATAAAGCTATATACACGTAACTATTTCTAAAAAAATTATAGTATACTAAGGCCACATTCACAAGTCTTCTCTTGGTCCGAAGCAAAGGACACCACATAGCAATATACACACCAACAGAGGAGTTCCAGAATATGAAATCTAGATACTAGGTGGGTGACCAAGCCCTGGTGAAGATGGATTTCCCAATATTTCAAAGAAAATGTTGGCTACACTGAATTCCAAAGTAGGTGTGGCTACTCTGCACGGAGTATCAAAGAAGAAGTGCTGCAGTCAGGTGCAGCAGCACAAAAGAAAACAACATCATGGAATTTAGCTAATGTGGGTCACACCTTGAAGACCTAAGGGAAAAGAAAATGCATCAATTTCCCAAGGCTGTTCCTTTGTATTATGCTGGTTACATTTGCCTCTAGTTTCTTGATTGCTCAAATTGAGAAACAGCAGTTTGAATAGCAAAAAGATTGACCTATAGTGGCTTCATCATAGTATTAAAGGCTAATCAGTTATGTTCAAAATGATTCTTCACAGAACTGTATGTGAAGATGTTATGTTTTCTTGAAATCAGTCCCAAATATTCAGGGATTGGGAACCTCAATATTATTGCAGCTAAAAAAAAAAAATACAAGTCTGACCCAACGGAGATTCCAGAAGAATCCTGTTTCTTATAAGAGAAACAAACAAGCTAAAAAAAGTGGCATATTTTATTAAGGGTAACTCACTTATTTAAGGTCACAGGTAGGAAAATATGCTTTACTCACCACAAAATAAATCTGTAACTTGTGTAACCATGCTTTTAAAATTAAGAAAAGAGAACAAGGTATTCTGTTAACAAAAAATTGGTGAATTTTAACCAAAAACATTTTTTCAGGAAAATTATACATAGATGTTAAGCTTTCAGTGAAGTGTATGTTTTGTGTATGTGTATGTTTCATTGTGCTTCCTTTGTTTCCTACAAAGATGGAGTAGCCATCCATTCCCCCAATGCATATCCCATCCCACAAAAGATTTCATTAAAATGCATTAGAGACAAAGTACAGCTGCACTCCTTGCATCTGAAGCCAGTAACAAAAAAGCCCAGGCCTATTAAAGACCAAGGGGGTACCCCCACTGCAAGGCGTTTCATTGCATCAACAATAAGTCAGGGTGGAGTATGAATCAACTGGAAAGGCATCTGCAGAGCACACGCCAAGAAAGATGCAAAATACTGCAATATTTCAGTGTCTCTCTCCCATGCTTTACAGCAAATATATTTTTCTTCAGGTTAACAAACATTGTGTTAAATAAAGAGAATAATCGTTCCTTATATTAGTTCATAAATCTGACTTCTCTTATTATAAAGGAACCAATTCCCTTTTTTCCTTTGGTGTGGTCAAAGCACATGACGCACCCAAATTTGCCAGAAATAAAAACATGCAGCAGAGAGCTTGCATATAACAGCATCCCTTCTTAAAGAATGAGAAGTGACAAAAAAACATAAAATAACATAAAATAAAGTGAAGAAGGATCGGGTGTTTGGCTTAACACCCAGCTTGATTTGGTCAGCTGGACTCCTCCCAAACAGCAAGGATCTCAAACTGGACACCTACTTCCCCTATGTAAGTTGGCAAACAGAACGTCTTCACTATGCCGTAGACCCTTTGGACAACAGGAAGTGGGGGGTGAGCTACTCAGAACAGTTTAAGTCTGTATTGCAGATAAAGAGCACTGCTTTTCCTAAGTATCCTGCTTTTTAATAAACGGCAAGAGCACTGCACAAAATGAAATCCTTACAATCATCACTGGCACAGATAACAGCACCCCACTCCCCCCACCCCAATTTGTTTACTTGGGGCCATTCCTGCAAACACCCTCTTCCTTTTTTGCATGCCGACCAGCTATCTACTATTCCTATTAAAACACATTCTAGCACCTCTGAAGCAACACAGCTGGTCACACTGCTAGCATAAATGCTAAAAAATATAAAAAGAATACATAACAAAGACACGGAAGGACAAGAGAGGTTAAGTCACTCACAGTTATTCTGGGGATATTCTTCTTGCCCTGGTAACCAGACATGGTGTGGGGCTGTTGTTGCAGCAGCAGCAGCGCCGGCTCCTACCTTCCAATTTAGAAACAGTACCAGCTTGCAAAGAAGCTCAACCTCAGGTAGAACAAATGGTGTTCCTCGCTTTCCTCTTCTTCCTCGCTCTGTTCTGCCCCCTCCCTTTTGCTGCACACAATAGTAAAATTCTCTCCCTCCCTCCTCTTTTCCCTGTGACAGCTGGGACCCTGTAAGACAAGAATGGCTGATGAAGCGACTCCTCCCTTCTTCTTTCCAGTCTTGCTTTCCCTGTGTATTGATTTCTCTCTGCTTGCCTCTTTTGCCTCACCCACTGCTTAACGCTGTCACTGTAATAAGGGGTGATGGCCACTAGAGGGTAGCAATGGAAAGACTCCAGCTATTCTATTCCAAAGGGCACTATAAGATGTAAGCCCTTTTCCAGGACATTGCTGGTTTCTAGCACAAATGCAAGGAACAGCTAGGCACACACTTCCAATAATATATGCAGCTAGAAAATAGATGTAGGATTAGGGATTACTTAGTATAATCCCAAAGTGGGAAATAGTTCAATAAACTTCAACTCTATGCAACAGAATTCTAAAACAGAATGAGTCCTGCTGGATCAGCCCATAAGCTTATTTAGTTTGTCTTTGGTGTAAAACTCCTTGTTTAAAAGTGCATATAACTTGAAGAAAACCACAGAGCTAGCATTTAAAAGGTTACAGTAAGAACCCTGTAAAAGAGATACTGTTGAGCATCAGTCACTTTTTCTAATTTTGCATTAGTTTTGCTAAAAGTAATATTGCTAGTATCACTCTATTTTTTGTAAATAGTTTTCCAGAACTTGAGAACCTAAAATGTCAATATATTCTAGAAAGAGGTAAATTCCAAGGAATTCACGCACATACACGTTTAAAATTCACTTGCAATTTTTAGGCAAATAATGCCACTGTAGAAGAATTTGAACAGAATTTCAAGATATTTATAGCTGCAGTTAAATACAAACATACATACTTCAATACATACTTTATTTGAAGGCTTTATTTGGAAATCCATATCCTGTGGTTTTTGTCATTGATTATATTTAATCTTTCTATGAAAATATTTTCATTTCACAGGCAAGATGAATTCTATGGCAGTAATAAAGGTATAAACATAAAACTGGGAAGAACAAAGGAAACAAAAGCCAAACCTTCAGGATATAATTTATTCTAGGGAGTTTTATATTATGGTCGGAGGATCTAAGATTGCTGATATGCTCTATGGATCATACTGTAGTTCACACCTGACAGCAGATAATCTCTTCCATTTGCAAAACACATTTATGCACCAAGAATATTGTAAATTGAGGGGAAAATATTTTGTATTCAACCAAAATATGTGGAAAAAGCAAACCACTTTAGTCGAATTCTAAAACCACTGTATGAACCTCCAATCTATTAACCACAACTCTCATAATCATGGATCTTACCTAGCAAAAAATTCAGGACTGCAGGTGCAAAAAGTACCACAAAGTTAGATGTGAATTTTTACAGATAGCTGTGGTCCCTTGTGGATTCTTCACAACAAATATGGAAAGAGTTAGTTGCTTTTACTTTTGTGAAGAGAAAAAGAGAACAACTTGGCCTGTCACTGAAGAAGCTAGCAAAGCTGGTTAACTTGACCAGTGGATCTGATTTGTGTAAGATAAAGCCCATTCTTGTTGCTGAGCAATTAAGAGAAAGAGAAAATTAAGTCTTTGCACCTCCAGCAACTCTTACATCTCATCAATGTGTATCACCTTGCAAAACCAAGCAGATAACAAAACAGAATCCAAACATGGGCTTCCTTCTTTTATGGGTGTGTAGGCATTCCACTTCATTCCTCTGCTATACCACCTCTTCTAGTTTTATGCTCTCCACTATTTTTACACTTTTCCCTCCCCCGAACCTATAAGGTGAAACTACACCACTATAAAAAGCCAATCCTGATGTGAAGGTTAAAAGTAAACCAAGGACATCCACCAAAATTCTCAGGAGAACAGTTTATGAGAGACTGGGAATTAAGAAAATCTGTCTCTTCCACTCCTGAAGTTTGAACAGATGGAAAGTTGGTCAAACACAGCAAGATCACAAGAGATTACTACCCTATAGCTGGAATGCGTACTAAAGAATCTTAATACTGGATAAGGCTTCCTTAATTCAGGCAGTACTGGTTAAATAAGACCTGCCTTACGTACACTTTATGCAAACATTTCCATAAGTGGAATATTTCAACATGTGTAACTTTGCATTATTTATGGAGCCCAAAGTAGATGAATACTTAGGATGCTTGGTGCTTGGTCCAATTTGAGTTAACACAGAACGGTTATACAAGTTGGAGAGTGCTTGTGTTACTGAAATAGATGAATGGAATTTGAACTCAAGGAAGAAGCTAAAAACTATCAACTCATGTAGCTTGCTTTTTAATAACAGTTCATTATTTTATAGTCTTCTAGTTTTTTTCCTTGCATTCATAAATTCAGAATCTCAAAGTGCGTTAGAATGAAGCACGCGTATATATAGTAGTACTTCATTAGTCCCTTATTATGAATTATATACTAAATCATGCATATAGAGATCAATTTGTGTAACAAGCTTTTTCTACTTCACTGTTCCAAACCTCCCCCTTTCCAAAATATGCTTCCCCCAATTAATAATGATCAGAGAATCTTCAGGGGCGGAAATGCAAGAGTCATTGGTAAGATATGGGCAGCAGCAGCTTCTGCTTGTATAGTACAAAATTTTATTTGTTAATTCTGCTGTGAGCCAGAACTAGCCTTCCAATCTCTTGGAGAGTTGAAATTTTTATGTTTCTAACTACACAGGGTTAGCAGAAAAGTTAGAAATAACATTATTTCTTCCTGTATTATTTAATTCAATTGAAACCTGTAATATGCTTGTATTTTCAATAAATTTCAGTGATTTTTCTATAAACAAGGATTTAAAAGCTTTCTAAAAAGAAAACGTATTACTGAGTTTTAAAAGTCAAGTAAGTATTCACAGGACACATAGACTTAAATGTGATCAAAGGGACCTACTTACCAAGTAATATTTCTTCTTTCAAATTATAAGTTCTGAAAAAGCTGGGTGTGGGGACATATGCGCTGGGAAAAGCATACAGAAAGGGGATTCATTACTCAAAGCAATGGTCCCATTCAACTGGAGGTGGAATGGGGGACATTTCTTCTTTTTACAAAAGAAATAAAAGAAATAGCATATGATGTGGATATCAACCATCTAATTTACCAGAATACTGTTTGCTCAAGAGAACTTTTTCCAATGATGCTATATTCATCAGCAAGGAAAGGTGACATCCTTTCCCACCTAAAAGTTAAGTATTCAAGATTCTAATGTAGTTTATGGTTATAACAGAACCCTGAAGTAACAGCTGTTTACTCGTTTACCTCTTTTTTCCAAAGCTCTCCCAGGGCCTGTTATTACTGCATGTACCATTTGCAGCGCCAATCATGAGGCCAGCAAGGTTACTGGGAAGGCCAAAGATTTTTAACAGACTTCTTTATATATGGAAAAGACAGAGCTTATTTACACTGTACTATTTGTTATGTTCATATCCTATACCATGTAAGGAAAATACAGGAGCAGTTATAAAGGTACATGAAATGTGGAAATGCAATGTTCTAAACGTTTGAGAAGCACTATACACATGCAAATTTAAAATCATAATGTGTAGCATACTAGTTTGGACTGTAACTCAGGAAAGAAGCAGTATCATTTATACAGAGGTCCAGGTTAAATCACAGGTTAGTGCTGCATTTCTAAACTGGATATGGGAACTGATACCGTACTAAACTGAAATTCTCAAAGCCTTCTTAAAAGAAAAAATAAGTACATTTTTGGAGAGCCAGCTTGGTCTAGTGGTTAAGGTGCTGGGCTAGAAACCAGGAGTCTTTGAGTTCTAGTCCCGCCTTAGGCATGAAAGAAGCCAGCTGGGTGACCTTGGGCCAGTCACTCTCTCTCAGCCCAACTCAATGCAATGTAGACTAGCCTCCATATGGTGCGCCCCGGGCAACGTGACTTGTCACGGCTAAATAATCTACACATCTGGCTGCTGGACCTCACAAGGATTTCCCAGGAAGAAAAAGCAGCATGAACACTGAACTGCTATGCCATATGATTAAAAAAAAAAAAAGGTACAATTTTGAATAGGAAGACTTTATAGTGGAAAGTGACTTTTTTGAAAAGCATTCAAAAAAGCTATTACTGAAGATGTTACCAAGTCTGGCAATGAAACATCTGCAAGAAAACAACAAGGCTCAGAGAGCACCAAAGACTCTACAGTTCAACCCTGAGCTACAAATATTTGCTTCAAAAACTATTACTATTTCACCAGTTACAAAAGACCTGTACTACTTCTTCAAATCAAATCAAATCAAATCAAATCAAAATCAAATCACATTCTCTAGTAAGCATTCAGTGTATGGAAGAGAATACTGTATCTATAAGACCAGGATGCTTCTTTAGAATTCTAGTTCTCTGAGTGTTTGGTTGTTCATTCAGATAAATGGGTTCGGTGCAAAGCTTCATTGTATGCTGAGGAGCTTTGGGTGGGAATCCCACTTTCTGCCTTCAATGTGCATGCACACAGGCATGATTCCTGATTTTCCTGTTCGGTTTTTGCTAAGCAACTAGGAGGGTCACAAATAAAAAAGGGTGGAAATTACTACACGTGAGTTCTTAGGTACCCATTCAATGAAATACAATTACAGGACAATAACCTGTCCTTACCCTTCATGTGCTCCAATGCAAGATACAAGAGTGAGCTAAGTTATCTGGAGGAAGGGCAAGTATTTCATGGTAACAGCATAGAACGTACAGGTAGTCCTTGGGTTACAATGGCAATTGTTAAGCGATGCAGTCATATTGCTTAGTGACAGCAATTCTGGCAGTCCCTGTTGCCATTGTTAAGAAAGGACCGCATGGGTGATTAAGCGAGGATCTCACGCAACTGCAACATGGGAAGAGGCGGGAATCCAGAAGTGCTTGCTTCTGCCACTGAAACCGTGTGCCAGGCAAGCAGGCCTGTGCTATGGAGTAGGGGTGGGCGGGCAGGTGCTACCGAGTATGGGCAGGCAGGCTCTGCAGAGGGTGGGCGGCAGGTACTAGGGAGTACGAGATCCCTGTGCCGCCTAGGGGTTCCTTGGGAGAAAAAGCAGTGGTGTGGGAACGACTTATGACCTCCTGCCAGCTTCCCTATTGACTTTGCTTGTGGGAAGCCAGCAAGAAAGGTCGCAAATGGCCGTGGGGCACTGCAACCATTGTAATTGTGTGCTGGCTGCCAAGTGACTGAATTGCAATCACATGACCACGTAGATGCTGTGACAGCCGCAACTTCAAGGACCGGTAGTAAGTTCCCCTTGTTCAGTGCCGTCGTAACTTTGAAAGGTTGCTGAATGAGTGGTCACTGAGGACTACCTGTACTGCCTGACAAACCAGTGCCACTCTGTAACCATGTGAAGTAGTCTGACAAATATCCAGGAAGGGAATGCCCTAAAGAAAAGTTGTGAGGAGATTATATATTATCTTTGGAATTAAAAGTTTATTAATTTTGCAGGTTAACTGGGTTTATGATATCATTAGGATGGATGACTTGGTCAAACTGGTGTCAGTATGAAACAAGAATAGATTTACCTTTTTTAGCTGGCACTATTTTGCTGCAGTGCTCACTGAGTGAGCAAAAGCGAGTTTAGAAGGGAAAATCAAAGTAGAGGCTTGGTTGGTTTGTTTATTCATCAGAGGAACAGGAAGATGCAAGGAACTACTCCCACAATATGCAGGGAAGTTTTTCTTCCTGTTGACAAGGACTGAACATGCTGCAAATGTAGAATGATTGCCCTCCTGGAAAAGAAGGGGAAGAGGCTTAAGGAAAAACTGTTCACCTCCCCTCCCCAGATCCTCAGGAAAGGTAAGGAATTCAACCATACAGGGAATGGTTGCAGAAGAACAATGATACCCAAATGCTTCCCAGAAGACAGTAGAAAACGAAGCAAAAGGAACAGAGAACGGTGATATAAAAGCCCTAGTCTGTCCAGAGCTTAGAGACTCCAGGGCCTCTACACTGGTGCTGTCTCTGGACCCCTGGATGAAAAGCAGCTGCCACAAGCCTCATAGAGGTAGTCACAAAGAGACTCTATGGCCCTGCAAAGGGAGGGATTGCTGATTTTGCCTGGCAGAAGAGGAGGGAACTGACAGACAGCTCCTATTGAAAGGGACCAAAGCAGTAATCTGTCAACATGATCGTTTGTCAAGAGATGAGACCTGTTTTCCAGCAGAAGAGAAAACTGGGAGTGATCAACTGGCTATGAAAATTAAACAACAGTTTGGATCCTTTGGTAATAAGACACGCTTCTGAGATGGGAAACTTTTGGCAAGAGATGGACTACAGATCATCAGAAGTGGGAAGAATGCATTTGGTATTACAAACCTGGAGGGCTTTAAACTAAATTGTGCGTGTGAAGGAAAAGACAATCCAGACAACAGATCAACACCAAGTAGTGGGAATGAGTCAGGAAGTTATGTCTATACGACAGGGAAAGGGAAGAGGTCCCTAAGTCCTACTTTACTTTGGCTTCCTCTCTAAAGGAGAACTGTGCTGAAATGGATTTAAGCAAAGCAATTGAGAAAAGGAAGGAGACGCAACCCAATGCAAGCAAATAAATGGTTTTTTTAATAGTAAATTTGATTAAGTTTCAAAGAAAGAATAAAAACCACAAAAAAACTACAAAAAAAGAAAAAAACTAAAAAAAATTCTTAAAAAGTGCAGAATCACAAGAGAAGAAAAAAAAAAATTAAATTTACAGGAAGATGTGGCTTCTGACTTTTAACAGTAAGGATATACAACATTTCCATAATCAATCTCTTATTTCTATACTAAACCAGAACATGTTATTTCTATAAATCACTCCCCTTTAATACATAATAAAAATCACTTAGTTACTCCTCCCCCTTATATTAAAATGAAGAAAAAAAAATTCATATAAACCTCCTAAACATCTTTCTCCCCTCCAAAAGATAAAGCATATTTAATTATTCCCTTCCTACCACTATCTATACATTTCTGTCTACTATAATAAAAATCTCCTTTTTTGATAAATGATCAGTCTGACTGTGATAATGTGATGGACACCGCATATCTTGATTTCAGCAAAACATTTCACAAAGTCTCCCATGAGATTCTAGTAAAGAAAATGGCAAAATGTGGGCTGGACTATAGTATCAGACTGAACAATCGTAGCTGAGTATATGGCATGTTAATGGCTCTGCATCAGACTGGAAGTGTCAGGTAGGGTATTTCTGGGCTATTGAATATATTTATAAATGAATTGGATGAGTAGTTATAAAACAGAGGTCAGTATCAAGATTCAAAAGACCCTGACCAGCTGGGCAGAAACCAGCAAGATGCATTTCAACAGAGACAATGGAAATCCAACATTTGGGTAGGAAAATGTGCATGAATGACTGTCGGGTGGAGAAAGAACCTTACTGGACAGCAGTATATACAAAAGGTATCCTGGTAGATCACAAGGTGAATTTGGGCCTGGAATAAGGCCAACTGAATTAAGCACAGCCCAAAAATGATGCCCCTCAATGCTTTCATTACTTAGCTGACAAGATTTTATTTATCAAATTTAAATGGCTGCCCATCTCACACCAAGTGACTCTGGGTGGCATACAATAAAAACATACAATTAAAACATACTACAAAACCAATTAAAACCAGTTAAAACAATAAACATACATAAAAGAAGGCCATGAGAGGGAAACCTTCATTTAATTTACTGCAGATTCTGTCAAAAAGATAACATTGCTTCATTAATCTGGGAGAACAGAAAGCACTGCATCCTGAATCTGTTATTATGGTTGAAGAAAGTATGTGGACAGGCAAGGGCACCTGAGAATTTTGTGAACTGAGTCAACCCAAGGGGAACCCCTCCCTCCCTGCCTCATAAAGTTATTGCCTAAATAATACAGTGTGTAGTCTCTGCTTTTCCAATATAATAATTCCACTTCCTGACAGGTCTTTTTATAAAGTAAAAGTTTCTTAAAAAACAAACAAAAAAAACCCTGACCTCCCTTCCACTGCCTGAACAACGGACAATGCAAAGAGAGAGCCATTATTTCTGCTTAAGGCTGTCATTGCGTTCCAACTTTCTGATAGCTGTTGCTGTATTACAATGTACAGAATAATAACAACTATTCTCTTAGTGGGAAAGTCATGGTTGGAATCAAGCCCTGCAGCAGCTTGAGCACCTGGGTGATGAGAAGCAAGATCCAATATTTTCTTGTTTTCTCAATTCATGTCCACGAAAAGAGACTGGATATTTTTGGGGTTTCTTTAGGTCATTCCTCTCTCCATCTAACTAAAGCAATTGTACTTTTTTCCCATCCATATACACAGATTTTTGAAATCTATTTAACAACATATATTTATCTCATTTTAATCACTGGCAGTAAATCTCTCTGAATTTGAAATTACCACAATCACAACTTCAATTAGCAACACTTACCTACACTTAGAGGTTATATCCTGTGCACAGACTGAACCTCATTAAAATCTGATTAAAAATTAAACTACAGAATCATCACACTAGAAGAACAACTTCATACAAGGAGCTTACCCATGTCACTATATGGTAAATGAGCAATTTTTGATAGCTTGTAAAATAAAGCTTTATGAAAATGGTTGGGTAGCAAGAAAATGACAATTACTGTATAATTTTCAGTGTCTGTAAAACTGTCACCAGTTAAGAATTCAAGCAGTGGGCTTCCAGGGAAGCAATGGTGCTCTGCGGCGGAATGAAGGGGACTGGCTCTTCGGGATTCCTCTCCAGACAAGGAGAAGACTTGGGATCACCCACAAATGCTCCAGACAGTTGCTGCTCATGAGGAGACCACACAAGAGCAGTTTCCGACGGGTTTAGAGCTCTGGGGGACGAGGGAATAGCCATCTTGCTCAAACCATGGTCAGCACCTTTAAGGACAGTGGGTTCACATACTTCCTTTTGTAATCACGTTTGGAAATTGCTTGTTAATTGCTTTTCAGCTATTAGGAACCTTTGGAACGACAAGGTTTTTTCACAGCACCATCTGAATCTCCAATCCTTAGAGAAAGAAGTTTTAAATATAAGATTAAGGACTTAAATTGAGGGGGGGGGAAATAAACAGCAAAAGTGTGATTAGAATGTTAATTTTGGAAGTTATAAATGGACTAAGGGTCCAGATGGATTTGAAATAAGATTTTGAAATTAAATGTAAGAATTTTCCCATGGGAAAATGCTGTTGTTTTGAATTCTTAAAAACCCCCAACATGATAGGATGGGATTTTGAAGGTTGGACACTAGAGGGTACCAGAAGGAACTAAAGATTACAATTAAAGGAGAAGAACACTTAAATTTGACTTACTAATACAGAATGGAGTAATATACTTTAACATCAAATGTGTTGAAGGATATTTTTAAACAATGGATCTCAGAAGTTAATTTTAAGAGTGTCTACCATTAGCGATAGACTGTCTTTAAAAGATGTTAGGGAAGAGGAACAAGTTTTACTGGATAAAACTGAGACTGCTCTGAAAGTGGATTTAAAAATGACAGGCTTCAAGAATGGTATGGAAAAAGATGCTACACTGGATATACAAATGAAACTGGCCGTCTTAATAATTAAAAGGGATATACAAATAGAAAGAGTAACCTGGATAACTTTCCTATATTGAATTTACAAAAGAGACTTGTTGAAGAATTTTGTGAGAAGGGACAAAGAAAAAATGAAAAGAACTCAAGTTCTAGGACATTATTTGAAGGGATTAAAGATCAAGATTGTTAACAGTAAAAGGAAGGAATTTAAAGTAGGTTTATCTGATCAAGGTTAAAGTAGATATGTTATCATCTCTGGTAACCCTTAATGGACTTCTGCTGACCAGGACTGAACAATGAAGTTTTAAGGATTTGTTTATAGAAAAGAGATGAGATATGGAAAGAAGGTACCATTTGTTGTAATTTAAGAGAAGGAAATAAGTTACTAAAATTGTTTATACTTGATGTGATGAAGGGGGAAGTAATTTCTTTATACACACACAAACACACACACAGTATGTATGTGTGTATGTGTGTGTGTGTATAAAGAAATTACTTGTGATGTAACTGCTTTCTGTGTCCACTGTCTGGTGAGGTTCATGTATATAGGCATTGTTTTGGTTGTTTGAAGACTATGTTAGTAATGAAGAAATAATTGGATTGGCAGAAACTTGTAAGTTGTTATGTCACTTCATTTCTGTTTTCTATGCCATATATTCCAACTACATTTTCCTCCTTAACATGTCTAACTTTTCCATTTCAATCTCCAACCACAGGCAGCACATCTTGCTTGCGTGTTCAGTCGATTTCAAATTGAACGTGACCATAAACCTTGTTAACCTCCTCTTCTTGTGCACTAACGTTTGGAGCACAAATTTGGATGATTGTCATATTAAAGACTTGTCCACTAACTGATATTACTTGGTCACTGATTGCATTGTACCCAAGTATTGTCCTTGCTATATTCTTCCTGACTATGAAAGAACTGTCATTTCATGTTTTTGGTCTTCTGAGTAGTAAACAGTATGATCTTCTGACTGAAAGTATCCAATACCAGTCTGTTACAAGTTGCTGATGTCAATGTGTAGTCGAGTCATTTCATATTTCACTGTGTTGAGCTTTCCCATTTCATGCTTTTTATGTTCCATCTTCCCACTGTAGTTCTTTCTGTGAAGCTCTGAATTTTCCTTTCCTGCATGGCAACTTCAGTCCCAAAGGCTTTAATATAGCTGTATCATAAATTCCATCTGGCACAATATTATCTATCACTTTATATTGTCCACCCATATGATTTTCTTGGTAAAATACAGGAGGGATTTACCCTGTGTGGCAGAGACCCTTACAGACAGACAGTTGAGGAGCTGACTAGCGAGTAACAGAAAGCAAACACTGAACTCTCCAAAGATGTAGAGAACCTGTTTAAGTGTATTCTCCCCAGTCTCTTGAGCATTCAGGGACAGGGGCTGAAAACAAAAAGAAACTCTTTGGAGCCTCACCAATCCAAGCCAAGAACTCCAAGTACTGTTCAAAATAAAATGTCTATCTGAGGAAGTAACCACTGATTTGGCGGCAGCAGCCTGAGTCTTGTTCTCCTGCTCATGCACCAACAGTCTCAATAAGCCTTCTGGACTCAGCTGTGGGCATATAAGCAACTCCTCACTTGTGCAGTCTGGCCCCTTCCTTTCCTCCGAAGAAGGCCTTCCAGTGTGAGGAACCAGCTCTCTTCTCTACCTGGGCTATGAGCTGAGTCCAGGCCAGGCAGCATACAAGAGTGGGTGGGTGGGGTGTTTATTCAGGCTTAATAAGGGTAATGCAGCAGGTGCCTTCTCCAAAGTCTTCTCTTTGTCACACTCTGGCACCCCCGTTTCTCTGGCCCTTTTTTCCCAACCTGCCCCTTCTTCAGAGCAGCCTGTATGCTTAGAAAGCAATGAGTCTACAGACACTCATACCCTGCTACTGTAGTTTACTTACAAGGAGGCTGGTGTTTTCCTTTCACTACACACTGCCTTCTCCTGCAGAGTATGAAATGATGCTTTTGCTCTTGCCACAAAAGTGATCATACACTTCCAACATCACTGCTGACTGTTTACTTTCGCTGGGTGGCTGGGATGACTTTCAAGCCTTGGGTGATCTTGTTGAGAATATATACTCATGGTCTACACCCTCAGCATTCTTTGCTTCTCCCTCCCAGGAATACTCCCCTACCCCTGCCATGATGGAACAGCACAGCAGGATTTGGGGGGAATACTAAATTTAGTTAGTTCTAAAACTGAAATGGATGGGGGAAAGATATCCTATGTAAGAGTATACAGGGCCCTAAGGTGTTTCTACCTTAGTAAGGTAAATTTACCTATGTAAGGGATCACAACACAAATGCTATTACTAGAATTGAGTTTAATAAAAATAAGTAGATTTGTAGAAGAGACATCCATCCAATGTTTACTAGTAGCAAAGATACTGGCAAGTGTCAGTGTTCTTAAAACACTGATCACTCTTGATGGAAATCTAATACTATTCACAACCAAAAGCAAAATACCTAGCCCAAATATAAGTACCTTAACAATTTATTTATTACAATATCTACATGTAAACATTCCCTCCCTTTCGGGATGGTGTGATCAGTGTGGCTACAGCTTCAGAACCCTCTTCCAAGAATAAAGTGCCTTATGACTAATCACGACAGGCAGAAGATAAAGAGCCTCTCCACGAATTATTAACGATTAATTCCTCATATTAATCCCATTGCCATTGCTCTCAATGTCTGTCATGAGCAGCAGCTTTAATTTGGTAAGCGCAAATTACTGGACACAAAGAATAATCTAACTGATAAAGAAAAGGAACACAGCTAAAATTTTAGGTTTGGGAAAATTCACTTGTACAGACAAAATGACATTATGCTGCGTATCTTCACATAAACCCGCTGGTATGCACAGAATGACCCCGCTTTCAGTGAACAACTGTTTGCTTTGTTGGCTCTGGGAACAGCAAAAACAAAAATGTCAGAAAAACTTAAGTAGTCTGTAAGGTTCCTTAACACATAATTTTGGAACATGATCATGTAGCCTTAGAGACAATCATCCTAATAGATTGGCCTGGTACTATTCTTCTCTGAAATTTTATTTTTTCCTTCATATTGTGGCCTTTGGAATTACAACTTTTTGCTTTCATATCATAATCTGTTTAGGTCCATGAGAATAGGGTATGCTTTTAAAAATTCTAAAACTGAAAATAAGGGAAGCTTTTTAAATACTGTTTTAAAATTCCGTATCTAATAACTTTGATAGGAACCATCTAGTAATGATTGCCAAATTATTAGATTTGGCTCAGTGAATCATCATCAGTAAAGGCCTCTTCTGAATCCATCTGTTTTTCCAACAAGTATCTCATAAGCAGTGAGCACTCAACCACTCCAGGTATTGTCTAGATTTCCAAATTTGCCTCTACTATGAAGCCGTAACAAAACAAATAGCTAACCCAACTATAGAGATTAGTATCCACACCTTGTTTCTGTTAAAGACAGATAAATGCAGCATCTATTTTTAAAACAATGGAATTCTTCTGAATTACATGGAAACTTTTACTAGTCCTAGAAAAGACTTCATCCCTCATCAGTTTAAATCACCGTATTTCCAGGGAACTTAATTCAGAGTATATACTTAAGTGCCTCTACTTCATATGTAGTGATCTTATTTCTGAAAAGACATCTTGAGAATATTATACCAATGGCTTGAAAATTAACATAAGAATTTCTCGAAACCAGTGTTTCTCAACCTTGGCAACTTTAAGATGGATGGATTTTAACTCCCAGAATTTCCAGCCAGCTTGCTGGCTGGGGAATTATGGGAGTTGAAGACCAGCCATCTTAAGGTTGCCAAGGTTGAGAAACACTGCTCTAAACTGCTCTATAACAGAAGTGGTCTCAGGTCCTTACTGTCCTTAACCTCAAATTCCCTCAAACAGAGAAACAAAAATAATGACACTTCAACTATCTACCTTCTCTTTGGTAATAAACAAAATAGAGTACTTTCATTGCTGAGCAATTCTGAATCCCTTTTAGCTTTTTAATATAAGCCATTTTATCATTACATTTACCTAGACTGGTGCTATCATGAAAGGCTTTTTTTTTTGCCTTTCAAGCTGCTTACTATTAATCTTCCTAAATTGTATTTACTATCATTACACTGAACACAAAAATATCCTGAAGATTTCTATTTTACAAAGAAGTGTGCCCACAGTACAAGGTAGGTATATGTGTCCATATGAAAATCTCCTAGTACCAATGAAATGCCTCATTTAATAGCTGTGATTTTTTCCCCCCAGGGTGTTAGGAAAGAAAAGATCTGAGAACGTGGGAAATCAGGGTGGGAAATCAGGGTTGTCCGTGGGGCATAATGGGGAGTGTGTGTGATCTTGAACAAGAGAGAAAACAAGCAGTGGCTTTGTGTTTATGGCTCTGTCCCCATCTCAGAATCATAGGCATTACTGCTTTTTCATTCTCATCAATTTATTTTTCTACGAGATCTTGTTGCAGCAATCGTATTAGCTATTTTATCATAATATTTAAGACATCCTGAAATTCTGAAAAATAAAAAAAAGTTGAGGATATCTACTATAGTTATTTATTATTGATAACATACCATCCTAAAATGTATCCTATCACATACTCCTAGGTATCTGCCACTTATTAAAAAACAAACCTAATCTCTATATAATAAATATAATTTTACTATCAGTTTTGAGTCTTCAATTTAATCTCCTTCAGTATAATCAGACCAAAGCTGCTCTTTCTCATTTCATGGGCACTCTTCGTATAGGAAAACAGATCACCTCTACAATATCTTCCAGCAAAATGGATACCCCCCCCCAAACTTTATCAAAAGGTGCCTGACCACTCAACTCACTACAACCCAACCAACAGAAGCTATGAAAAGGATAACACTGCCATACATCAGAAACATCTCAGAAACTACCAACAGACTGTTACAACAGCACAGCATCACTGTAGCCCATAAACCCACTAAAATTCTTAAAACATCTGAAGTTACCCAAAAGACCCAGTAGCCCAAGAAGAAAAAACAGGAGTCATCTACAACATACAGTGCAAGGACTGTAGCAGCCACTATGTAGGACAAACAGGCAGAAGACTAGCAGAGCGCATCCACAAACACCAACTAGCAGTCAGAAGACACAATGAAAACTCCTTAATCTCACAACACATGGACAGACTTAACCATACTTTCAACTGGAAAACTGTGAGCATCCTAAACCAAACCAAGTCCAAAAATGCTAGGGCATTCCTGGAAGCTTGGCACTCAGAGAAAGCAGCCATCAACACTTACATACCATTCAAAAGAGACAACAGTAAAGCCAAAAGACCAGAATACCTCCTCACCAGCAATCAGCACCCACATATGCAAAGATTAACACTAGGATTAACACCAGATGAACAATCAGACAGCACAATATACCCTAATCAAGGAACTATTAACTCAATCAATCAGCAAACAAAAGCCCAATCAAGGAACTCCCAAGGAGAGAACAACACCTCCACCAACACAAGCTGGACAAACCATATATATAAACAGAGAGCAAGGCCCACTCCCTCTTCACACTGAAGATGTTGCCTAGTCTGGCAATGAAATGTCTGCAAGAAAACCAGGCTCAGAGAGCACCAGGGACTCCACTCTTTGTATAAGAAGTTACATATATTATTCTCTCCATAAATTGAGAACCTTAGGTTTTAGACAGATTTTTAGATTTCTTGATAAATCGTTCCAGTCATAATGCTAATATTAAACATGCTATCTCTAAAATCTATGTATGTCTTTGAGATTACTTGCTTCTGAAAGATATGCTTCCCACCAGTGTTTGTGTAAATCAATAATCTCTCTTCAAACATTAAAGCAGCCATATCCTTTGCAAGGATTGCCCAGGCTGTCTCCCACTGTCTGTATTTACATGCATGCTGCTTGAATCTAGAAAGGGATGAGGCTGCTTTCACACTCCAAAGAGAAGTGTTGCATTGCACTAACACACTTTGAAGAGCATCTCTTTCAAACCCTTTGCACAGCCCTACTGTAAATCACTCAAGCCTCTGCAAATATTATTTCTTGTAATTTTAATTTAGTTTGTCTCACCAGTAATGGAAATGTAAATTCAGACATAAAGAAAAATAACTAATGTCATATATTTGGATGGTTAATGTACAATTAAAGTATGACAAGTTACAACAGATGCTGGCAAATGAATGGATTTATAAAGAAACTCTTATTTTAATGAAAGCTGTATTTAGCAATCATTGTGTTTTGCTCATGAGGAATATCATTTCCCTCGACAAATCAGATCATTCCTGTGCTGAATACTGCAAAAAGTAGTAATTTGCAACTTCAATTTTGTAAACCCCCATTTTGTAGCATAAAAGCAGCTGTCATGGAAAAAAACCATGGTACAGAAGAATTACACAGGGAAGTTAGGAAAGGCCAAAACCAGATGCTGGAGGAATAAATATTTCTTTGATTGGTTTTCAAATAACTAGAGAGGAAACACTCACTCATTGTTAAGAATGCCAATTTTGTCTTATGTTTTCCAATATTTACTAACATTCTAGTTACTATTCAAATTTCTAACAGAATTACTCATTTAGATAAATAAGCTAGAATTATAGCTTACTGTGAAAAAATCAAATGTCCTTTGCATAATGGCCGATTCACTACTCTTGCCAGTGGGAATGTCTAAATTATTTAATTAATTAATTTATTTTCTTTCCCTCTTTATTATTTTTACAAATAACTCAAGGCAGTGAACATACCTAATACTCCTTCCTCCTCTTATTTTCCCCACAACAGCAACCCTGTGAGGTGAGTTGGGCTGAGAAAGAGTGACTGGCCCAAGGTCACCAGCTGGCTTTCATGCCTATGGCGGGACTAGAACTCTCAGTCTCCTGGTTTCTAGCCCCTTGCCTTAATCACTAGACCAAACTGGCTCTCTAAATAAACCAGGGAACATCTATCTGTGATTTTTATGTGTGTTTTTTAGTGTTATATCTGAACTGTGATTCCTGGATCTTTGGAACTAATACAGCTGAATATGAAACCAGGATAAAACTGAACAAAGCTCTGCTTATGGTACAAGTATCAATTCAAATGTAACATCATTTCCATAAAACTCACTATCAGGAAAGTGTGCTTAGAACTTTAGCTTTAAATGCCCAATTTATTTTGACCATTAAAGTCAAATCAATTAAGCCATGAATTACTGAGGATTCCAAATATTTATTTATCGGATTTATATGCTACCACAACTAAGCAGAATCATGGTGTCTTATTCAATAATAATTAAAATATACAAGGATGTAACATAAACATCCACAATACAACTGTTTAAGTTGTACTGTGGATGTTTAAATAAAGTTTCAATAAAAACAGTTAAAGTAGTTTCTCCCTTTAATAATTCCAGAATTTTTCTCATTAGTGAAGAAAACAATTCAAAAGAAAGGAAGACACTCTGCATTTTCAAGGCTAATGGAAAGGGCTGGAGATAAATTTTGCTTCTAAGTCCAGCTCCGTTCTAAAACAAATCCTGTCCTGTTAGTATGAAACATGTTTCAAAAATGTTCAATCATTTTTTTTGTGATAAAAACTGGCCAATTATCTATATTCTGGTATCATTACTGGTGTTGATTAGTCATTTTATCACTTCTGACTCTTTGTGATATGATAGAGCATTTCACCAGGACTGTAACCTTGTGCTTACAAGAACTGCCTCATACGTGATGGTATCTAGTCTTGTACCCTCTTGGCCTCTTCTTTGATTCCCTTTGATTTTTATGGATCAGAGTGATCTCCAAGATTCTTGCCTTCATATTATGTATCCAAACTAGTTAAGGTTTAGCTTCAATATTAGTGCTTCCAGTAAGTGAACTGTCTTGAATTATTTAGTCTTGGATTCTTTGTTCTTCTTGAGGTCTAGGAAGTTCTCAAAATTTTTCTCCAATAGCATCATTCAAAGGTATCATTTTTTTGTATTCAGGCTTTCTGACTGTCCTGCCTTTAGAGCTATATGTTACAACCAAGAAAAACAATGACCTTGACTGTACACACCTCTATTGTCAATGTGATGTCTATATTTTAATATTTTATCTACATCTGTCAGAAATTATTTTTCAAGTATCAGATATATATTTCATAGCAACAGTCACCATATCTGTGAATTTTGGGGACTAGGAAGATAAATAATTTAAATCTTTTTTTGCATATTTGCACTGGGTTAGCATTGTGTTTTGACATAATCTTACTTTTCTTTTTTAATATTGAGGAACAAACTGGCTGCTGCACTCTCTTCTTTAACTTCCCAAAGGAGATTTCTTAAATATTCCTTGCTTTCAGCCATCAAAGTGGTATTATCAGCATATCCAAGACTATTGGTGTTTCTTCCTGCAACTTTGATTTCAATTTCTATTTCTTGTAGTCCATCATTTCTCATCATATATTCTTCATGTAACATTAAAAAGGTGACAGTATACAACTGTGGTGTACTTCTTTCCCAATTTTGTACCCCTAAATAGCTCTATGTTCTGTTCTAACTGTTGCTTCTTAGTCATGAAATAGAGTCTTCAGGTCAATAAGGTGATCCAATACATCTAATGTTTTAAAGGGCTACCCACAGTATCTCTTGATTTACAAAGTCAAAGGCTTTAGTATAATCAATAAAGCACAAACAGATATATTTTTGGAACTCCCATGCCCTTTCCATTATCTATCAGATGTTAACAATGTAAACTCAGGTGCCTCCCCGGCTTATCCACCTGACAGTTTTCATCCCATGTACTGTTGAAGTCTAGACTGCAAAATCTTGCTTTGATAAGGTTTGATCTTTTCTAGTCCCTTGGCCACTGCTGCTTACAAATCACACACGTATCACTTTAGATGCATGATCTGGTAAAAATTTAAATAGTTAATAAACTCCTGCAGCTTTGTTGTTAGCAATATTTTCTAAGGCCATTTAATGTCACTTTCCACAATGTCTGACTCTGGTTCAGTGATCAAACTTTTGTACATATAATCAATTCTGGAATCAACAGTTCTCCCATTTATTTATATCTTCTCCACTTTGCATCTTTTTCTCCAACCGATCTTCACCCTTATTGTTCTTTTCTTTATGTAAAAGGTTCCCTTGGTTTCTGTAACTCTCTTAAATAAATTTCTTGTCCTTCATTTTCTTTGTATTGCTTATTTAGTTGTAACTTCATGTCTCTGTGTGGTCTTCTGTAGGACACAACATTTATGTGAGCAACTTTTTCCTGTTTCTGCTTTTTTCCAGTTATTTTCATGTATCAGCAGATAGCCATTTCACTTGTGTTTTTTTTACATTTCAGGATATATTTTTACTCATGACACAAATTTCAGTCACAGTTCTTCAGGTACCCCATTTATCCATTCAATATATTATTTACCTTCACCATGTAATCACATGGAATAGTGCTGAGGCTGAAACTTGTTGGTGTTATTTTTTTTAAGTTTTAATTTTAAGAAGCTTATCATTTGAACCACACTCAATACCAGGTCTTGGTTTTGCTGAATGAACAGAGCACTTCTTCATCTTTATAAGAGTATATCATAATACACATATTACAGATCACCGTAATATACTATATTCAGGATTGCTTTTGGAAAGTATTCATACATTTCAACTGATTTAAGACTCAGCAGCTAAGTAATTGAAAGGCCAAACAGAGTAGTATCTTGTCATTTATTAAAGGCCTATTCTGGCTGGAAGTTTGTTCTCAAGCACAATTCAAAATGCTAGTGTTGATTACTAAGTATTAAATCAAAAGGAGATACTCTGGTTCCCATCAAATATTTGGAAATAAGAATGGAGTGGAGCAGAAAAGGTGCTGAAATGAGATCAGGCACAGACTCAAGTCCAGCCTCCTCTAAAGAATCTCCCTTGGTGACTTCTGACAAGTCATTTTTTCTCTGCCCAATCTACCTCATAGGATTGTTTTTGTGATGAAGTTATAGACAGGTGGATTATTTTATTTATTCTATTTTTATCCTGCCACAATCTTGTGACTCTCATTAGTTTGATGTGTACCTCCTTGAGCTCCTTATAGAAAGCTTATGGTTTTCAAATCGAATATTTTCCCAATGGTAATGCTATAATTACAATTCTCTCTGTGATGAAATGATATTGCATTTTATTGCATTCTATTAAAACAAATAAAAGGTTAACTGGACTTTTCCATATCAGGACAGCAGATAGAAAGATAAGAACCTGGAGATGGGGTTAAGAGAGGCAGTTGACAAAATAAGAAAAAGGAAAAGCAGATAATCTGTACATGTGTGTACACACACATACATAAAACAAAACAAATCCATTGGTAGCCCTCATGATAACTGATCTGCTGCTAAGCACTCAGGCATTTTTCTGATTTACCTCTAAACAGAAGCAACTTATATTCTATACTACCTGTTCATTCTTTTTTATTGTTAAAGTTGTAATCGTTCATAATAACTAGTCCTCTGAGTAAATAAGAGACAGAATATAATACCCCACCTCCATGTAAGGTATAATGACACTAACAGAAGAAGCAGCAGGAAGAGATAACCTCAATATAAGAACTTACTTAATCTAAGTTAATAATTTGGGAATGATGGCTGCAAGTTTTAAAAATGTATCTACCTCCAAATTAAAAGTTGTACCATTTCTGACTAAATAGATCTGATTTCACTACACTCTACCTAGGCAATGTCATCCAACATCTTTCCTGTCCAGCTGGATGATTCTACTCCTCTGTTGCATTAATTTGGGCTCTTATTTTCTGTATTCTTAAACCCACAATTCAGGAACTATAGGATGCTTATGATTTTCCACTCCAAGGTCTGAGAGAAAGCTCTAGCCTTAGATGAGGAAATTCCCTCCTTCCAGGCTTTTTTTTCTTCCTGATGTCAAAAAGGCCAGAAAGAGGAAGGATTGGGCAAAGGTCATTCAGGGAGACCATAGAGCTACTGGCTCTAAGCGCCTGGCCTCTCAATATTCCACCTACCTAGTATGGCTGTGCATGGTTTGAAAATGATTCAGTAGTGGTAATATTTTTCAGGTTATAAGCGTATCAGTATTTTTCACTGTTTTCTGATAGCTAAAGCTAAAATGGCTATTCCTTTTAGACAAAAATATGTGAATTGCAAACCCTGATTCCCAGCAATATATTTGGGCCACTATCAAAACTTTAAAAGGATTCCTGAAAACTAAGCCTGATCTTATGGTACAATATTTAAATTACATCTTTTTTAATTATATCAGCCTAAGTTCAAGATTTCAGATTTGAAAGTCAGGCATGTGAATATATGAAGTCTATTTTCTTTATGGAAAAAAATTAAGACTGACTTTAAAGTAACCAGCCTGGCCAAGTTTATGCTACTGCCTTCTGGCATGGTGTTGTCATTTGACCATTCTTGGAAATGCAGCATACAGCTTTTCAGTTAATAACTTGAAATATGCTGACACAGTTGCTACAGGCTGACAGAATGGAAGAGCCTTCTCCTTCTCTTGAAAAGAAACAGAAGAAAGTTACAGAGCCTCTCTTTAGTTATGCTTCTCTTGGTTAACCACAATCCTAGTGAGAAAGGAAGATATAGGATAGCCCGGCTAGTATGAGTAACGGATTTATTCACAAGTCGATGGTGAATAATTAGACTACGGTCATGTGACCTGTACAATTAAAGCCCGGGCAGCAGAAAACTAATTGAAGTCGGTGCTCCTTCCCAAAGGTCTCAACTGCTGTTATTTGAATGACTTGCAACATGCAAGGGCAAATCGGGAAACTGCCAGGAAACTCAATACCACAGGATTCCTCGAAATGCTAACTTTATAAAAGATGCCTCATACTCCCCATGCATAATTAAATTGCTACGTTTGTGCGTCAGGAGGAAAGAATTAAACCTTGGAAAAAAGAGCGGGCCTGCCTTTACTTGTAACCGCCACTAACAACAGCCCTCGTCGCCACCGCAGCAACTTTGAGGCAGGCCGGATAAAAGTGTGAAGCCACGTTTGACCCCAACTTCTCCTCTCGAGCCTAAGCTTTTCAGATTTAGGAGGACGCAGCGGTGTCGGAAAGATGCTTTTCGGGGCGGAGCGCGCTAGTGTTCTAGCCCACATCCCCGGGGAGGGCGGACTCGACTCCCCAGCATACAGGCACCCAAACGGCCCGAACACCCCCCATGCATCCGGAGCAGGGCGGCGTCTCTTCCCCCATCGGGTCCCCCGCCTTTAGTCACGCATCCAAGGCCACCCACCCTCCTCCTCCATCCTTCGCCGAGACCTCCAGGGGAGCTTCCCCTCCTCCCGCCCCTCTGACCTTGTAATCCTCGAGGCCGAGGTTTTGCAGCCGCTGTTTGCCTGAGGGGGGGCGGATCTCCACGCCGCCGGCCGGGGGCTCCTTCGGGGCCGCCTCCACCTTCGGGGGCTGCTGCTTTTGGGGCTCCGGCTCCCGCGACGGGGCGCGGCGAGCTCCGCGCTGCCCCACGCTGAGAGCCCCGAAGTCCAGTGTCTTGCTCTCGAAGGCGCCCTCCACGTTGCAGAACATCCCGCCATACTTCTGGCGGGGCACTTGGTCGGCGGTGCCCGGGCGCGCCAGGTAGACGGGCAGCTCTTCCTCCGCCGCCGCCGCGGGATCCGCCCGCTCCCGGCCTCTCCGCCCGCTGTTGGAGGCCATGGCCGAGGCCGGCAACCGCGGGAGCCGCTGGGGTAAGTCAAGCCCGCGAGTCCGTCTGCGAGGAAGAGAAAGAGGGCGGGAGGGAGGCTCCCCGGGCGCCGCTGCCTCGGCTCAGGCGCGGAATGACTGATGACTGGGAGAGAGAGAAAAGGAGCGCCTGCTGGGAGGGAGAGAGGGCGGCGGCGGCGGCGGCCACGAGGACTTTTCACACCCGCGCCGGCGCTCGCCGCAGATTTGGCTGGGGAAAGCTGCGCTCACGCACGCGCTGCGCTGGGCGAGCAGCGGGTCTCCCCCTTCCAAATCCCCGCGGGACGGGCTTGCCACTTTCGCTTTCCACCTCTAGCGGGTTCCTGGCGACGCCAAATGCGCCGACTCTCCATCCCAACGTCCCCGGGCCTCCTGGCAACCGTTCGCGGCCCTAAACGTTTGGAGGGTTCCAGATTGGGCGGGGGAGCAGGCTTTGGGGGCTCAGTGGGGACAACTCCACGTCAGGGAAGCGTCGCCTTTTGCTGAATTTTTACTTGCCACTTAGCTAATAAGTTGGAGAGGGGTGTGAAATGAGAAGTAAAATTGTCATTAAAAAAAATAGCTTTGCCTGTATGCTTGAATATTTAACAGGAGCTGCATTCCCAGAAGAAACACATTTTCCCCATCTTACCTGCATGGTTGGGTCTTTGGTTCACTGACAGAATCTTCATTAAAAGAATATACAGGTAAAATGGTAAAGCAGCAAAGTTTCCATGAAGTTGAATTTCATTCCTGATGACTACATGGGCAGATCCCTGTTTCCTTGGCAACTGTATGGAAGTGATTTGCTATTGTCTTCAGGGGTTTTTTTTTTTTTTTGAACCTCCCAATCTTCAGTAATCATCTTCTGAACATGGGACCACAAGGAAAGCTGTAGGACAGTACAAGAGAAGATGATTCCATAGTCCCACAGTTTTTAACTCACCTTTTTTTTCTATCACAGGAAGGAATAAGTGAATCAAACCTGTCCTTGACATCAGTGGACTTCATGCACAAAGAAACTTTGTGTGTTACTAATTATTGCTCATGTAAACTTCACATTGTGCTGGTTTGATTATTGTAAAATGTAAATCCAGTCTAATAGTGACGTGGTTCATCAAGTTGCCACAATTGCTGCTCTTTCTTAAAATTAAATATAAATATTCATTTGAAATTATAAGTTGCAACAATACAAAGTGGTATTAACTTTGAATGTTCACTTTGGGATATTCCTTAATATGTGACAAAGTAAAAGGTGTGATGTATCTTTATGACTTTCTTTTACAAAATTCACTTTTAAAAGATTTTATTTGTTTATTTGTTTGTCTGGTAAATTTATATAGCTGCCAATCTCACATATGTGACTCTGGGCGTTGAACAAAGTTAAAAAAGAACAGTACAGCAAATACAAAAACCATAACAAAAAGCATTGCAAACATTAAAAGCATTAAAACCATAAAACATAATTTGTGGAAGAGTACAATCAGTTTCCTTAACAATATAACCATCTTACAGATTCCATACCCACATTACTGGATCCCCAGGCCAGATCAGAAAGCCATGTTATAGGTTTCTAAATAGCTCTTAAAATGAAATCCCTCCAAGTATATCCAAGATGACTTACATTTTAAGGTATAGTCATTCCTAACTGTGAAAGATGTTAATACTGACACTGATGATACGTTTGTAAATTCAGATTCAAATTAGCATAACCTGGAAAATGTAGATTCGTCTAGAACAGGGGTCCCCAAACTCTTCAGCTCATCAACCCTTCATGAAGTTTCAAATTGTTCATTAACCCCCAAACATTTATTATAAGAAATAATTTAATAAATACTGCTTTAACTAATAGTATTAAGAATAATCATAATAATAATGCTAATGGATAGTCCCATCAACACTTGGGGGTTGATATTGACCACTTTGGGGAACCCTGTCCTAGAGCCCAGCAGCACTTCATTCTCAGCTTTAAAAAGATGATTTGGAGTATGCAGATAGGTAATTGTAGCACAGGTTTCCCATTGTTTAAAGCAATTGTACTTTTTCCCATGATTGCACAGCTGCCACATGATCTCATAAAGCTATGTGGCTGCTTTAAAGAGTGGCACACAGATGCTACGTTCAAATTCCCACATACTCCAAAGCATCTTCTGGGAATCAAATCCTTAGCATAGCAGAGCCCTAGACTGGTCTTTATAAGTAAGTTTCTACAACTTAAAAGCCACTACTTGGCAGATTCCCATGAAACATGCTGATGCATAATTTAGCACTGCCATATAGAAATGTGATTACAAATATGCAGTAATAGCAAGATACTAAGCTGGAATTAATATGTTAAGATATTGTTTTGATGCACAAATTTCTCCTTGATCCCCATCTGGAAATGAGAGAAGGGGATTTTATTGTTATGGGGCAGATACTTAATGAAATCAAAATGTAGTAGCACATTATGTATTCAAAGTATGTAAGTAAATTAGGATAGTTCAGCAAAAATGATCTACTTCATACTTTTATTCAAGTCAATGGGAGAGTATTAAAAGCATGTGCTTCAATCTCCTATTAAAATCAGTAAAGCTTAACGTAATAGTCTTTGGTTAAATCATGTCCAACATGGTTAGAATAAAATTTTATTTTGTGGCCTATGTTTCAAAGATGATCCTGTTACTCAAAGAGTGTTTGAAGTTTTGAAAATATGTACATAATTTTTCCATATGTTGTTAAAAAGACATATTTCATCCACAGAGTTGTAGAGTTTATTTTTCCTCTTAGCAAAGATTAATGTAAGCTTTGGAGAAACCTGCTGAGAGGAGGTAGCTTCAAGGGAAAATATGGGTTGGGAATGAGTACAGTGATCTCCCTAATTTTAAATTGTGCCCACTGCTTCATAGAAATTGAAAGCAACCCAGGTTTGACAGCAGATGTGCTGTTATAAGGTTCTCTATGGGCTTAATGCTCCCTGCCCCCCAAAATCAACAGGTTTGGAAATTGTGGGAGAAACCAGGTAGAAGCAGTATCTGAGGGCCAAACTAGTGACATTATTCATGTTTTTAGCCCTTATATGATTTTTTTTCTCTATCCTCCACCCCATCTGTTTATAAACATAAGACAAGCTATTTTAACTGGAACAACAGGGGGTGGATTGTATAGCCTTTGAAACTTTTACAGCTGATTTTTGAAAGGGAAAAAAGGGGAGGGGGAGGGGGAGAGGGAGAATTAAGATTGATTTACAGTGCTTTGGGGAAGAGAGAAAGATTTAGTAAATTAACTCCATGGAGGGTGGAAATGAAACCAAAGATTTGCAGAGCTGTGGAAAAAGTTAGAAAATGCGGGAAAGACTTGTCTTTGAATTTGAAGAAAAATGACTTATCTGGACCTTAACTTGTAGAACATACTGCCTCCAGGAAAGATCTTCGAATGATTTTATAAATAATTTGCTTTAATTTTTTTTCCTAGCAAAAACAGGTAAACAAATCACAATAGAAAAGCCTTAATAGGGGCTATGTCATGTGGACAGTGTGCAACTGTCAAAATAATGAAACTCTGTGGTACCACTGTAATACAATCATGCAGAATGTGTTCAGGGAAGGCACCATGGTCCTCAGATGTGGCTTTTAATGTATATTCAACAATTGGATTTTAATTGTGTCTCCTTCCGGGGCAGCCACCATGCAGACATAGGGAGAGGAATAGCTAAGAAGGAGAAAGAAGGTGGCAGAAATAATGTTTTTGTTCACTTTTTTCTTTGGCCCATGCAGTGCCTGCCTGTAGTCTATCCTGCAGTCTATAACAGCTAAGGCTAAAGAAATATACTCTTCAATGCAGTAGAAAAAAATGGCCCTATTACTGTGCCTGCTTTTCTCCATCTTGTTTATTTATTTGTTGGATTTATATCCTGCTGTTCCTTCAGGGACTCAAAGTGGCATGCATGCTGTTGCATCCTCTCATTTCCCTTTTCCCCTAACATCTAACCCAAGAGAAAGTGACTAGCTTAAAGTCACCCAGTGAGTTTCTGTGGCTAAGTAGCTGAGGATAGTCTTGGACCTGGATATTCCCAGTGGCAGTCTAAAACCTCAACCATATCTTATGTAATTGAACATTTTAATCTGAGAAGTATCTAAAATCTCTGTCTACAGTTTTATCAAAAAAAAACAGCTACAATGAGGGGCAGTATATTCATATTATTAGAAATACTGTAATTAACATGTTAACATCTTTCCTATTTAAGTTCTTTTTATGACAATATAAATTTCCACTATTGTCATGCTGTTTGTTTGATTATTACTCAGACATGCCAGGAGTGCAGTCATCATCTTTCAGTAATAATGGTATATGATTTACTGAACTCATTCTCTAATTTGTAGCTAGATTTCTTAATCATGGATTCTAATAGGTAAAGTAGAATAAGGTTTCAGTCTGTTGTAGCAGGCTTCCTGGGATTACATTCTGTTGAACTCGGTTACTCTTGTTTGTGACAATGCGCTTACAGGATTGTACAGTGCATCAGCCTTTTCAAACCGTGAGAATAGCCGTAATCTCTATAAGAGTAGAACCTTTGCTATGCAGTCACTGTACTTAAAAGCATCTGGGTAGATTTTCTTAATATGGAAAATGAATATATTATTTCCCCATTATTAATTATGTCCATGCAGTTGTGCACATAAGTAGAGAAAGATACCTATGACTCAAGCCGGATCTGACTAGAACCAGAAGACATTTTTATTGTCACAGCCATCATGTTTTTCACAGCTGTCAGTATGAAAGCCATGACAGTTCCTGTATGTTCAGTCAGAACTTGGTTTACCAGTCTTCAGATAGAATGGAACAAATTTTGGTCCAGGGACCACTAAACTGTCCTTAAATTGAGATTTTACTGCAAATGATATGACATATATCAATTATATATTTATGCAAATGACATACATTCAGATTTAATGGATATTTGGATTTAACAGGCATCCCTTTCACCTGTATGGTCTATTCAACTCAGGTTTTGCTGTACAATTTTGTGAATTTTTGACTTGTACTTTTGTGGAGTCTTCATCTGTGCCAACCAAAAGCTTACCCATCAATAAATTCAGCAATAAAACCCTCTTAGATTCCCAGACCAACTACTCAACCTCTGACTCTTATCAGTTTATTGATTGGCATATGAAGAATGCTTATTTGGCTCCATGACATAACAACAGTCCATATCAGCTGCTAATGCAATTTTTATCCATCAGACTATGCTCATACACAGTAGCTTGTTTGGTATTTCTTTTCAATTCCACCTGCTACTAAAATGCCTGACTCATTTTTATGAGTGAACCTTATCTGCAAAAGGGATATCAGAACCCATGGTGAACTTTGTGTAAAGAAATCTGTTAGTTATTAGGGAGAGTGCTGAAGAAAACTTCCTACCTAAAGGGTTGCCCATCACCATTAAGATATACACATATGTACATTACTTTGTATGACTAAGTAAGTCATAGCCTTTGAATTGTTTTCATTTTTTTAACCATAAACTCCTTCTAACCCATCCAAGCTTTCCTGTTCTTTTTACTTTTTATGAGTTTTTCAATCTCAGTTTTGAAAAATGCTTAAACTAGCAAAAGTTAACTTTAGCCTTAAGCATTTACTTCCTGAAGTAAGGCTTTCAGTCTGTTTTATCATTAGGCATTAGACTCCCTTTCAAAAGTAAATCCTGAACTTATGTCTCAGGAAGTAGTTTGGGAGGCAAACTTCATACCCGTCTATGGTATTCTTACTTCCTGCAGGAAACAGAGATTTTAAAAGGGAGTGTCATGCACCTTTTCAGTTCTGACTCGGTCCTCTACGTAAAGTTAGATGGTGATTTCTCTGTTGCGCAGCCTCATCTGCTGATTGAGTACGCCCTTCTGCAGAGAAGGAAGGGGGCATCATATGGGGTGTGGAGTGGAATTAAATAATGAATATCCAGAACTGGCCATGTTAAAGAGACAAAGAGTAGCATCTTAACTGAACAGACATTCTGAAGTTCCTACTGGCATTGTTTCAATGCTGCATTATTTTTCACTCCTAAGTAATGATAAATCTCCAACTGACTTTACAATAATTATTCCCTGACATACTAATAACGTCCAAACTGTATTATTTAGTAGTGTATAATTCAATTATGAGAAGCAAATATTTCTCAAAATTAGCTTCATTGTCAAATGGTTGAAGATTTGTTCTGGATGTTACAAAATAATGCTAGAATGGAAAGCTGATATGCTAATAATTAACCAACTAAATAAAAATGGTGCAGTCATGTCCTAATTATCCTAAGATAATAAGGTTTAATAGAAATAATTACTAAATAATTACTTTTTAAATGTATTAATCTTATAGCCAGCGATGTTGAAAATGGAGAGGAAAGCATTAGTAATGTAAAATAATAATAATTGTAGTAATAAACCATAAGCTGACATAGATATTGGCTTTCAGTCATATAGGATTAATATTTAAAACAGTAATTTAAGATGCAATTGCAATTTACCTAGCAATAAGTTATACTGAACTCAATTTACATAATGGTGAATGAAATACATAGCATCATTCTCAATTTACATAGCACATAGAACCTCCAACATTTAGCTATACATATTTGTAGCAATAATAACTTGAAACAAACAGACAAAAAAAAATAAAAGAGTCCCAAATGGATAGAATGTGAGGGTTGGTGGGGCCCTTGGAAATCATCTAGTCCAATCCTTGCCTGGGGCAGGAAACCACAACTTCATAAGGTTTTTCTTCTAGACCCTTTAGCAAATTCGGACATGCGCCAGTTTCTTAATGGCATTTTTAACTGTGGCTTGGAATTGGATACAGTATTCTAGATGTGATCCAACCAATGCAGAACAGAGAATGACGACTTCTTTTCATCTTGACATGATACTTCTGTTAATGCAGCCTAGGACTGCCCTTGCTTTTTTGCAGCTATTGGCTTGTGTTCAGCCTGTGACCCAACAAGAACTCAGACCCTATTCAGATGCACTGCTGCCCAATATGGTTCCCCACAACCACCTCAGCTTCAAGCCTTTGATTTTCCTTACAGATCTGTTTATACCGAGAGAGGATATCCAGTTGTATGTCTAGTTCAGTATTATTTATACCACCTGGCAGCAACTTTCAAATTTCAGGCAGAAGTTATTCCAAAGATTCCAGGGGTGAAACAGAAGACTTCCTGCAATGTGGAGTAATATTTTGTGCCTTTGCACTATGGAGTTTTCCCATCAGAGACTAACTATAATAATGACTTTGTCAGAGATTAAAAAACAAATAAGCCCCCCCCCCATTTTGTATCTGTATTTTCTGCATAAAGTTGTGGGGTATGATTTTGCAATTCTGCAAATCACATACGTTAAGTTACTAATAACAGTTTCCTACTACATCAGTTGTAGATTATGTCCTGCCAAGGTAGGATAAATACCACAAAATATTTTCTGTCTTTTAGTTTAATTTCATTATCTCCCACGAACATTTGGTTGGATGACTCATTCAAACACATGCTGTCAAACACCTTTTTATTTTTAGTATACCTCTTTTTCCAAGCTCTCCATGGAAAGCAAACTATATGATAAGAATTGAATGAACAAAGGAAGGAAGTGGAAACACTGCAATCATTAGCGTTCATTTCACATGCAGCTACTAAGCTTTCCTAACAATTGGTGCATCTAATGGAATCCAGTCTTCTGCAACATTAAGCAATTAGAAAAGACTTCTGTCTGTCTGTCTGAAGTATTTACAAATCTGCTTGCTTGGCTCTGTTAGTTACTGTTTTCATCAAAACTGCCCAGAGTCGCGCTCTGAGCGAGATGGGCGGTGAATAAATTTGATATATAAATGACATATATAAAAGCCTTCAAAATTGTGGTTGCTAGCAACACCAAATAAGTTTTTTCAACCAAGTGTATGATTAAGTGAAACCAAGTTTTATTTAATTAAACAGTAATTTCTGTTCTCAACTTATCCTTAGCTTTTTTCCCTTGTTCTCAATATTTGTATATCTCATATAGATTACATGCTTTAGGTGAATAAAATACTTTATATTTCATATAGGTTAAATAATATGGAAGAGCCAGTTTGGTGTAGTGGTTAAGGCACCAGGCTAGAAACCAGAACCAGGAGACCATGAGTTCTAGTCCCACCTTAGGCATGAAACCAGCTGGGTGATCTTGGACTAGTCACTCTCAGCCCTAGGAAGCAGGCAATGGCAATCCATTTCTGAAATCTTGCCAAGAAAACTTCAGGGACCAGTCCAGGAAGTCACCAAGAGTCAGCACTAATCTGAAGGCACCAAAAAGATATGGGTGAATATTTTAAACCCTGGATGATACTTTAAACCCTGCACATGTAACAACCCAGTCAAAGTACTGTAGTGCAGTTGTCCTTATCAAGTATTTTATCAGCAGCCATGGCTTATACTGTACATTCATTTACAATTAAATCCTGTTTATATCAGACTTCTGGTGGGGACATGGACTGAACAGCTGTGCCCGTGAGCTCCGCAGGCAGAACTGGCATCGTGGCAGTTTTTTGGGGCTCAGGTTGTTTTCTCCTGAAGCCCAGGAGCGTTTTTCTGGATCAAGGAAAACACTTGGAATTGACCCATTTGTCCTCCAGATGGCAAATTGCAGCCAGGAGATTGTAAACAGCGTTCATGGTCGATGGGGAAGAGTTCGTCAGGAGGCTGGGACATCACCATTTCCAAGCTGCGCTGCATCCTTAAAGGGACATTAAGTCCAGCTTCCCCATTTCTAAAGTACCCGATTTTTTAAAAGTATTTCTACCCTAAGAGAGGCTTTCTACATTAAGGAGAAACCTTATGTCTTGCCAAGGTAGGATAAATACCACAAAATATTTTCTGTCATTTAGCTTAATTTCATTATCTTCCACAAACATTTGGTTGGATGACTCTTGGTGCTTATCGTTATTTTTGTGATTAATTAAAAAAAATTAAGCTTCGATTTTGCTTTCTGTCCAATACTGAGGAGGGTTGAGAGTATATTATCGTCTCCCTGTTATTATTTTTGTGCTAATTCTGAAGATTTTAGCATTCTTCCTACACGTTGAATCTGCCATTCTAAACTTTTACTTTCCTGCCACTACTTTCTCTGGGGAACTATCTGTTATCTTAACTCAGTTCGGAAATTTTCCATTACCTTTCACTTTTCCCAGTTAAGTACCTAGGGGGCACCATAATTTACTGTGTGAGACATGGAGGATCTTAAGCAGGCTTTCTCTGACTTCCATCAAGATATTAAAGCAGATATTAAGCAGATTTTTTTCTGATTCCTGCCAAGTTATTATGCAAGACATTCAGAGCATTGTGGAAAATATGTGGTCTAAAATGTGCCATCTGGTTGGGGATGTTGTGGATGAAACTGAAGAATCTAACAGTGATGGAAATGTCTCTCCTAAGAGTGAGACTGGGGCTTCTGTTGAAATGCTGGATGAAATTGACAATGCTGCATTGAAGTTAAACTGAGAAATTGAGTTGCAAGATATGAGTGAATGTTATGGAAAAGAAGGGGTTATTATGTATGGGAGGTTTTTTGAAGAGAAGTCTGTTTGTGAGGGGAGCAGTTGGGCTGTTTGATTTCGTTAAGAAAATAGCTCTGTTTATTATGGAGATGTCATGAGTAAGGATGGCGAGCAGGGGGCTCCCATCCAGACTGTCAAGCGCATGCGTAGCACTGAGGAATTGGTCAGCCATTCAAAGAGACACAGATCGGGACCGCCTTAACCTTTGGGGTTTATATGTCTGGGTTTTTCCCACGCTTCTTCAGTTTGTTAGGATTCCTGTTATGTACTAGCAATAAACATTAGAGACCAGTTCCTTGTCTCAGCGTGTTTCCTGGCTGTTAGGACATCAATCCTAACAAACTGAAGAAGCGTGGGAAAACCCAGACATATAAACCCCAAAGGTTAAGGCGGTCCCGATCTGTGTCTCTTTGAATGGCTGACCAATTCCTCAGTGCTACGCATGCGCTTGACAGTCTGGATGGGAGCCCCCTGCTCACCATCCTTACTCATGACATGAGATATGTAAATGCTTTGGCCTATTTGAAGTTGAATAAGGGACTAAAAATATTTCTCTGGATGGTCTTTTGGCTTTGGATGATTTTACTTATCGTTAATTATTGGGATTAAGATTATTAAGGTTTTTTTTTAAAAAAAAATTCATGTTTCTTGTATTATAATGGCAGACAATTTACATGCTTTTTTATTTTTGATCTTTATTATAGTAGACAGGAATGTATAGCATAGTAGTAGGAAGGGAATAATTAAGTAATTGTTGTTTTGGGGGGAAAGTTGATTAGGTGATTTATACTTTTCTTTTAATATAAGGGGATGGAGCAATGGTATTTAGTGATTTTTATAATGTGCTAAGGGGTTGACTTGTAGAACTAATGTGATTTTGGTTTAATATAGAGTAAGGGACTGCTTATGGAAAATTGTTATATATCCTTGATGTTTAAAGTTGGAAGTCAGATCTTTTTGTAATCTATTTAATTTTTTTTTCTTGTGTTTTCACACTTTTTTAGTTCTTTTTCTTTTTTTTGTAGTTTTTTGTTTTTCTGTATCTTTTATTTTTTTCTGAAATTAAATAAAATTCTTGTTTTAAAAAATAAATCCTGTTTATATCCCACTGCTCTCCAAAAATCAGAATGAAGGAATGTTAGGTAAATAATTATAATTATTTTTCATACAGCTTTGTTTAGCAACCCACATTCTTTAAAGAATTCTGTAAAAGAATTAAATAGGAAGATGATTCAGGGTGAAATTCAAGATCATATACTGTAAATGGAACTATATCCATGTGATGAACTTTCTCCTTCATTCCTCAGATGGAGGTATCAGATTCTTCAGAGTTGATTTTAAGGGCATGGTTGGACTTAGGGCTGCAACTGGGGGGGGGGCGGGCAAGCAGGGCATGTGCCCTGGGCATCGTGCAGGGGGGGCACCAAAATGACAAAATAGTATTTGTATACTGAATGTTTTATTAATTTAATGTATAATAGAATAATAAAACTTGCTAACACCTCCCTCACCAACCCATGCGGGGGGGTGAATCCGTGTTTGCCCTGGGTGACACAGACCCTAGTTGCGGGCCTGGTTGGACTCCATGGAAGAGTGAAATCATCTTGTCCATTCTGCTGATAAAAACAACTCTATCAGTAAAGCAATTTAAAGTGGAAATCACTCTTGGAACTTGCATACTCTTAATTCAACTTTATCAATTTTTAATTAATGTATTACATTTGTATCCTATCCTTTCTCCATGAACCTTAGAATGGTATATTCTTGCTATCAATATCAAGTAATACACTTGATTATTTGTATCTGGACTTTACAATCCAATAAAGACCAGATCCTTTTACACCATTCTGGTATGTATTACTTCAAAATATGGTTGTTACAGGTTAGCCCTGTAACATTTGGGAGCCCTGCTTCTCATTCTGGAGCCCTAGACTTCTGCCCTGAAATCTTTCAGCACCACTCCTTCTATTTTATGCTTACAGCTGTCATCTAAGATGTGTTGCAGAGGAGATATTCTTTGAACGAGCTTCATGGCTGAGCAAAGATTTGAGTTTTGACCTTATTTCAACACTTTGACCACTATATTACACATTATTCTTTTACAATTCTGTAAAATGATATATCCTCTAAAATAATATAAATCATTTAAATAAATAAACGAATAGGACATTTCTCCATCCTTGAGGAGAAGTGAGCCACAATTAAAATCCCCCCCACATGTCTTCTCCTCTTTTGTTGAAGAGATTAAGAAAACAACTGTCACACACCCTTACTCATTTCAGACCAAGCACTTGAAAATAAAGTCCTCGGGAAAAAATCCTCTTTTCCTTGCAACTACAGTATATTGATGGGAAATTACATTAAAATGGCTTTCTGGTAGATCTGGAAACCACATGTTTCTGTAATTATGCACAAAAGGTTTATAATGAGGGAACTAACTGGATTGGCAAAACTGATATATAGTTAATTTCCTAGATAATCCATTGAAAATGCAATAAAGAAAATCACAACAGGAAAGATATTTCAATTACATTTGTCTTCTAAAAATTAGTTATGGCAAAAGTGCAGCTCTCTACTTTATGTATGATTCTTAATAAAGAATAATGTTAAAAATAACAGATGAAAGTAAGCAGATTCCCTTGATATTGCTATACTCTTGTGATGCTACTTATTGCTTAAAGTAGCCTGAAAACACGCAAGAAGAGCAAGATTTCCTAAGCATCAAGAATCTCCTCAAATAAGAAGAAATCAATTTTTCCAAAAGGAGGGTATCCTGAAAATTTCAATACCTATCACTGGTACCAATAGGCAGGATTTTATTAATCCCTACAGTAGGACAGAAAATGCCCTCTCTTCTGGCCATGTTCCTGCCGAGCTTCCCTGCATATGGCTTTATGGAGGTCCTTAATACCTATCTATCTATCTATCTATCTATCTATCTATCTATCTATCTATCTATCTATCTATCCTTCCCTCCCTCCCTCCCTCCCTCCCTCCCTCCCTCCCTCCCCAGTTCTGTGCCTCTGTATCACAGTATGGATCAACTGTACAAAACCGGTCCCGATAGAGACAGATGCATGAATTTTGAGGAAATCCAAGAGAGCTAACATTTAACCTGCTCTATAAACATAGTTTAATCCATACCCCCCTCAACTATGGTTTGGGGGATTTGGCAAAATATCCAAATTTTTTCCTGTGGAAATCATGACTGACACAGTTCTCTAGTACAGACCCTTCCAGCCTTTTTCCTTCTAAAAGACAGCCTGTTATTTTCTAAAAAGACACCCTGTCATTTTAGGGCTCTTCCACTTTTGTTTTACCACAGTATTTTTGGGCTTCTGCAGCTCTGCTGAACTGAGTGTTTTCAGTCTTAGCTATGTCCAGAAGAAACTGTGGTTGGAACAGTTCTGCAGTGTGTATGCTTGGTTGTATTCCAGAGCCATGACAAACAATGTGACCAACATTAGCCTTTTAATTATTTATTTATCAGCTTGTATGTTGCTTCAGTCACTGAGGCAATTATAGGCATGTGACATGTTAGGGTTAAAAACAACCATAGAAATAATAAAAATAACATGAAACAAGAAACATACCATAATACAAACAACACATTGGTGGAGATGACAAAGTTATAACAAAATAAACTAGGGAGCAAATCACTGTTCAACCCTGTTCAACAGAGCTATATAAACCTTAGGGGGGATGCCTCCTAGGACCTGCACGATGACAGTGCTTGGGGTGTGTGACAACTCTTCCAGATCTCAAAGGTTGGGGCAGAGACAGCAGGAGAAAGACAGTCGTATAGATAACTGGGTCCTAAGCTATTAAGATGGCATTGTTTTTTATCTGATTATTTTTAATGGAATTTCAGGTCTTTGGTATCTTGGAGGTGGAGGGACGCTCCAGAATTGTGCAATACAACAGTTTTTGATGATCTGTAAAGTTCTCAAGGAGAGCCAGTTTGGTCTGGTGATTAAGGCAATGGCCTAGAAACCAGGAGACTGTGAGTTCTAGTCCCGCCTTAGGCATGAAAGCCAGCTGGGTGACCTTGGGCCAGTCCCTCTCTCTCAGCCCTAGGAAGGAGGCAAACAACTTCTGAAATCTTGCCAAAAAAACTGCAGGGACTAGCCCAGGCAGTTGCCGAGGATCAGACACATTTGAAAAAAAAAAAAGTTATCGAAGCATCTATTTACGGACTGTCCTAGTGAAATCATATTCATCAAGTCATGAAGAGTAGGAAACAACTGAACATTAAGAGATATTTTGGCTAATCAGTAAAAGTGTTTGGCCTTGAGAGTAAACTTGAAATTAGTCACCACATTTTATCCTGGCAGTAAATATAAATATAAAATTGTAACTTGTATGCCCTAAGCCTACTTTTCTCTACTTCCCTCTTTGAGAGGAAAGATGGAAAATGCTCAATTTTGGGGAGATTTTTTTATAACTAATGTAATTTATCTGATAATAGAAAGGAATTTATAGCAAAATTATCTCCACTGACAACTGGGTGACTTCATTATATTCAAGAATATCAGAATCTAAGTTACTAGTATTGGATATGTGTAACCTTTCTTGTTAGTACATATTCAAGGCAAGTATTTAAGTTCCCTAACAGTTGAAATTTTTCATGGTATTGTAGAATTATTTTTGATATCCATGTTGGTGCTATATTTCTTTTTAAAGAGAAATTCTTCTTCCATTATTGAAAGCCTGCCACAAAGGAAACTCGCTTCTTTCCTTGGCCCTTGGGAACAAGACTCAATAAAAAGAGAAGAATATTTGGGTACAGTATTTTTTTGTGTCACCATATTACCAGTGTTACTATGTAGTTATGTATATTGATTTGTAGCTGAAACATTTGTATATATAAATCTGTGCCATGCATTTGTGTATGAAAGAAAATGTATGAAAGATGAAGTCCATAAGACTCACTCTAACCATAGTTGTAGAAAGCTTCTGAAAAGTTTCAGCTGATGCAGAATGAAGATTTCTAAGAAGCTACAAGAGGTAGTTCTCAAAGCAAGAGATAGTTCCCAAGCAAACTCAAGTGGAAAAGCAGAAGGCATGAAGAAAGAACTAACTGAGTCTTGATGAAAATTATAAAAGTGAATGAGAACTATAATACTTTGGAATTATCCCATAGATTGAGATACAATGCACATATTAAGTGTCTGCCTTTGTCCTATTCAGACTAAGCACCAGACAGGTTCTCAAAGAATATTCTTTATTAAATAACTATTTTCAATAATGAAGTCCTTGATACGCTAGACTTGGTTAAGCAAGCCCAGCTTAAACTACATTCGCTTAGTTTGTTCCCTTTCCCACGAAAGCATGTCACCCCCCCCCTCCCACCCAGGTGGTGTTTCTGGTGTATCTCAATTCATTGTCCTTGATGTTTTCCATAGCCATAATCACTTCACACTCCAACCTCACACCCCCTTCCATCTGGTGACACAGAGTCTCCACCATTCACAAGGAAATGATGGCAGATCCTCTGATAAGGGGTTCTGTGAATTCTTTGATCGGGGGGATCTGACAACAGTTCTCGAACTGGAACAGTACTGGAATGACACTGATGTGGAATCTCTCACTCGACCTGGAAAGAGGACTACAAACAACAGAAAGGGATGAACTGAGGACTTGGAGCAGGACTCAACTTGGAACAAGGCTAGACCCAGCTGATGGTTCTGGACTAGGCTGAGTACTCTGAACCAAAGTCTTGATGAAAACGTTGAAACTCGAACAAGGCTGGATTCGACAGGAAGCCCCTGACTGAGCTGGTTTCTCAAGACTGGAGACTTGGAACAATGCTTGGAACTTGAATCTAGGCTGGACTTGGCTGGAAGCCCTGGACTAGGCTGGACTCTCTGGACTGGAGACCTGGAGCAAGGCTTGGAACTTGGGACCAGGCTGAACTCGGCTGGAAGTCCTGTACTAGGCTGGTTTCTCTGGACTGGAGACTTGGAGCAAGGCTTGGAACTAGGAACAGGGCTGGACTCAGCTGGAAGCCCTGGACTAGGCTGGATTCTCTGGACTGGAGACTTAGAGCAAGGCTTGGGACTTGGGACACGGCTGGACTCAGCTGGAAGCCCCAAATTAGGCTGGATTCTCTGGACTGGAGATCTGGAGCAGGGCTGAAAACTAGAGATAGACTGGACCTGGCTAAAAGCCCCAGGTTAGTCTGGAACACAGATCCAGAACAAGACAGATGTGAAGTACCTGAACACGGCTGAGCACATGAAGCGTGGTAGGCTGGGAGTGAGGACACACGGTGGTGCTGGAGTTTCAAGGCATGAAGAAGCTGCTTGGAAGATCGTGGAGTTTCAAGGCTGGAAGCAAGACTGAGACAGCTGTGCTCGGCAAGCAAAGGATCCTCGTTTGCAGCAGAAGCAGGATGCAAGCCCTCTTCAGAGCGAAACAAAGGCATTGGTTCCTCTTCGGCAACAGACGCTGCCTCCAGTACTGGTAGGGACTCTTCTGCGGATGCTGCAGGCTTGTAGGATCGGTTGTCTCTGGCAGCTCGCTCTTCACGCGGCTGCCTTTTATCCCGATTTTGGGCATGCTTGGAGTCTCCTGCAGCCAATCGAGCTGCCTTCTCCTTTGCGCACTTTTCAGCCCATCTCTGACGTGCGCTGATTGGCGTATTCAAATCCTCCTCTGGATCTCGCCCAATCAGCATTGCAACTTCTTCCCACTCTGCTGAGTCGTGCTGGAGTTTCGTTTCTCTGATTCCAGCCCGGTAAGTTTCCAATTCCTCCTCTGAAGCTAATTCTGAGTCAGAGGCAAGCTTGGTTCTGACAGCCTTGATCCCTCTGGAGCTGAAACCGAAGTTGGCCAGCCAGAGTTTAAGTTAGGAAGGTATCCATGAGTATGCGAATGAAACTTTTCGTTCAGTAACTAAAGAATAATAATGGTGAATCTGTGTTTTTTTTAATTTGTTTTGATTCTCTGGCTAGATAAGAATAAGTAGCACTGACTATATTACATGCCTCTTATTTCTCAAATGATTCAGTGTATATGCACATTTACTTTATTCTTAATTCAATAGTGCAGCTAATCTTTATTTCCTACAGACATTCAAACAGCTGAGGAAGACATTGTTCAATTTCTAGTAATATGGTAATACTTTCAGTGGGTTCTGTGCCACAGTATCCCTTAACAATGAAAAATCCATCATGGCTCACAGTAGGAGCCAGTACCTCATACTAATATACAAGCCAGCATGCTTCTCTTCTTTAGGATCACGCTGCACTGTCTTTTATAATCCATCAGAATGTAGTTCAGACATCTTAGGTAGTTTGAAAAGATTCCTTGACACCCAGCTCCATTTCTGTTTGAAGTCAGTTTTTATTCCACCATATGTAGCAGCTCAGTCAGCATTCAGAAAGTTATTTCAGTTTGGTGCCTCCCTGCTCCCGAGAGAGTGAGCATGCTTCCAGATCTAGTCTAGGTATCCTGTTAAAAGGAACCCCCATTTACAAAGAATATAAATATCCAGTTACAGAGGAGGTAAGCCTAGCAGCACAGGAAGGCAAATATCATTTAACAGGTACAGGGCCGTCTTGATGGGAAACTCATAATTGGAATGTAATAATTACAAGATATTTTCCTTGGCTGCTACGTATTTTAATGTTTGCATTTGTGGTTGTAATTGTCTTTAATTCAGTTCTGATATTGTTCGCACCCAGAGTCACGTGTTGAGATGGGCAGCTATATAAAATAATTAAATAAATAAAAAGACACCATTTATCCAGTTTGTTAAAATAAACAAAACACCCAAAACAGCGGCCACAGAAAGGTCTCTCGTATCTGCTGAGAAATCCAAGTGAAGGAACTTACCAATAGCATTTGGCTTAAAATAAGGCTTCTTGTTTAAGGGAAACTAAATCAGAGTGTAGCTGATCATGTATCTTGGACATCAACTATGTGGAGTTTAATAAACTCAGAGGAATTACAAGTAGGATTCCTTGGCAGGCAAAACTAATAGGAAAAGAATCTCAAGATGTGGGGGTGGGAGTTTTTAAAGGAGGAGATACTAAAAGCACAATTGCAGCCATTTCAGTGAGGGAAAAAATGGACAGCAGAAGCTAACGTGGCAATACAGAAAACTTAGGTTCTGAGAATAGAAAAAGGACCCCATAAAAGAGATAAAGAGATGGACAGGTCACCAAAGAAGGCTACATTTGGAAAGGCTGCAACTGTAGAAGATATCAGGAAAGCTAAGGCTCAAAATAAGGTGAGTTTGGGGTGGAAGAATGTTAAGAACAACAAAATGTTCAAAATAGAAGAACCAGTTTACCTCTGCTAAAAATGCAAACAGGTAACAAAAATGAAGCAGAACAATTAACTCCTGTTTTGGCTGTTTCTTTACCAGTCAGTTGAGGAGAGTAGGGTGAAGGGGCAAGATTAAAATTTTGAAATTGATAGAAACATGGCCAGGGAATATTGATTCACTGTTAGCAAATTGAAATCTCCAGGGCTAGATGAATTGTATCCTAGAATACTGAAAGATGGTCTGGCCAAAACCTTATGTATTATGTTTTTGGAAAACTGTGGATAATAGGTAAAGTGCCAGTTGATTGAAGAAGGCAATAATTTTCCCTATCTTGAAAAGGTTAACATGAGGGTTGCTACAGGGAGTTACAGACCGGTCTGTCTGACATCAGCTGGTAAGACTCTGGGCCAAATAATACAGAGATAAGTAAACAGTGCAGTAATTTCCAGAAATGAGCATGGATTTATCAAGAACAAGACTTGCCAGACTACACTTATCTCATTTTTTGACTTCAGAATATTGTAAATATAGGGTTCTGTCTGTCAGGGAACTACACATGGCAGGTCCCAGGAGATGGGCCTTCTCTGCTGTGGTGTCTACCTTATGGAATCTTCTCCCCCCAGAAGTGAGGTTAGCTCCATCCCTCTTAACCTTCTGCAGGTCCCTCAAGACCTGGCTATGTCTTCTGGCCTGGGGGTCCCAGGGGACTGGGGAGATATTGCATGACTCCCTTACTGTGGCTAACATCATCCTCTCCTGGTTTTGTGTTTTTTATGTTGTTGTTTATTCGTTTAGTCGCTTCCGACTCTTAGTGACTTCATGGACCAGCCCACGCCAGAGCTTCCTGTTGGTCTTCAACACCCCCAGCTCCCCCAGGGACGAGTCCGTCACCTCTAGAATATCTTCCATCCACCTTGCCCTTGGTCGGCCCCTCTTCCTTTTGCCCTCCTCTCTCCCTAGCATCAGCATCTTCTCCAGGGTGTCCTGTCTTCTCATTATGTGGCCAAAGTATTTCAGTTTTGCCTTTAATATCATTCCCTCAAGTGAGCAGTCTGGCTTTATTTCCTGGTGGATGGACTGGTTTGATCTTCTTGCAGTCCAAGGCACTCAGAATTTTCCTCCAACACCACAGTTCAAAAGCATCAATCTTCCTTCTCTCAGCCTTCCTTATGGTCCAGCTCTCGCAGCCATATGTTACTACGGGGAACACCATTGCTTTAACTATGCAGACCTTTCCTGTCAGTGTGATGTCTCTGCTCTTAATATTTTATCGAGATTTGTCATTGCTCTTCTCCCAAGAATTAAGCGTCTTCTGATTTCCTGACTGCAGTCAGCATCTGCAGTAATCTTTGCACCTAGGAATACAAAGTCTTTCACTGCTTCTACATTTTCTCCCTCTATTTGCCAGTTATCAATCAAGCTGGTTGCCATAATCTTGGTTTTTTTGAGGTTTAGCTGCAAGCCAGCTTTTGCACTTTCTTCTTTCACCTTCATCATAAGGCTCTTCAGTTCCTCTTCACTTTCAGCCATCAAAGTGGTATCATCTGCATATCTGAGATTGTTAATGTTTCTTCCAGCGATTTTAACTCCAGCCTTGGATTCCTCAAGCCCAGCATGTCGTATGATGTGTTCTGCATACAAGTTGAATGGGTAGGGTGAGAGTATACAGCCCTGCCATACTCCTTTCCCAATCTTAAACCAGTCCGTTGTTCCGTGGTCTGTTCTTACCGTTGCTACTTGGTTGTTATACAGAGTCTTCAGGAGGCAGACAAGATGACTTGGTATCCCCATACCACTAAGAACTTGCCACAATTTGTTATGGCCCACACAGTCAAAGGCTTTAGAATAGTCAATAAAACAGAAATATATGTTTTTCTGAAACTCCCTGGCTTTTTCCATTATCCAGCGGATATTGGCAATTTAGTCCCTAGTTCCTCTGCCTTTTCTAAACCCAGCTTGTACATCTGGCAATTCTCGCTCCATGAACTGCTGAAGTCTACCTTGCAGGATCTTGAGCATTACCTTACTGGCATGCGAAATGAGTGCCACTGTTCGATAGTTTGAACATTCTTTAGTGTTTCCCTTTTTTGGTATGGGAATATAAGTTGATTTTTTCCAATCTGATGGCCATTCTTGTGTTTTCCAAATTTGCTGGCATATAGCATGCATTACCTTGACAGCATCATCTTGCAAGATTTTGAACAGTTCCGCTGGGATGCCGTCGTCTCCTGCTGCCTTGTTATTAGCAATGCTTCTTAAGGCCCACTCAACCTCACTCTTCAGGATGTCTGGCTCTAGCTCACTGACCACACTGTCAAAGCTATCCCCAATATTGTTATCCTTCCTATACAGGTCTTCTATATATTCTTGCCACCTTTTCTTGATCTCTTCTTCTTCTGTTAGGTCCTTGCCATCTTTGTTTTTGATCATACCCATTTTGGCCTGGAATTTACCTCCGATGTTTCTAATTTTCTGGAAGAGGTCTCTTGTCCTTCCTATTCTATTGTCTTCTTCCACTTCCACGCATTGTTTGTTTAAAACATTGTTTGTTTGTTTTTTATAGTTTTTAAAAATGAATGTTTTTATATATTTATTTGTTTTTAATTAAGTGTTGTACACCGCTCAGAGTCACTTTTTTGTGAGATGGGCGGCAATACAAATTTGATAGATAAATAAATAAAAATATTTTGATTTTAGAAAAGCATTTGACAAAGTGCCTTTGACGTTCTGATTAGCAGGCTAGTTAAGTATGGGCTTGATGGCATGAAAAGTAAGTGAAAATATACTCAAAGACTCCTTATCAGTGATTCCTCATCAAACTGTAATGAGGTATTGAATGGATGCAATCCTGGGTCCAATACTCCCATAATTGTATACATAAATTAGCTGGAAATGTGGATGCTCCAGGTTTATGACCCAGAGGTTGGTTTGTATGCTTTCTCATTTTTATTCTTTCAAATCCAGTGGAATGTGGGAAAGAAATTATGTAAAAGACTGTCCCTATGTCCATCAACAAGCTAGCACTCCAAATACAAAGCTGAACAGGATATGACCTAGAACAGAGTGTATGTATCTTAGTTAATATTTTAATATTATTTTATTTTGTCTCATTTTCCTTGGAGCTCCTATTGTTTTTTGATCAGTAGCTGTAAGTGAAGAAGTGCTCTCTCCCACTAGGGATTACAGTATTACAAATGTTTTAAAACTATTTAGTAGAGCAAATGGGAGGATCAACTGTTTTCAGAATACTCTCCATCAAGAAAAGAAACCTTTGCATTAAGTCCAGTGTTCTGTTCTGCTACTTTAAACCAGTAAAGACATGACAGCATCTAAGAATTAATACAAATTTAGGGATTTTATTCTTCAAGGAAAACAAAAAATCCCAGCATGTACCCATCCCTTTATAGAGGGATGCCTCTGATGCTGTTGCTTGCAGATAAAAGGGCTTGACTAGAACTATGTGGGTCTGCTTAAGGTAGAACAAAGACAAAACAAGCTTTATCTTGTTTTTCCTCCTCTTATCTGCAAGGATTTGCTTTGCTGCTCTTGTGTCACATCCCTCTTAACTGCTTCTTGTTTCAACAGAGGATAGGATTAGGTAGGATAGTACTATTTTATACCTTCTTTCCACATCCTGCATCGCTGGGATTCAACTCCAAAGGGCCATGTAATGAACTCTTTTATGCTGAAAAAGTAATAAGATGACCCTGCAGATTTCTGGAGGAAAATGTCCTGATAACATCTTTACTTAAAGGGAATTTTAGATTGTAATCCTATACTTGCTAATGTTGAATTCAGTAGGGCTTACTGCATAGAATTGGCGCATGAGTTCTGTTAGGAAGTTCCTTGTTTTCAGTGGGTGGAAAGTCAGGCTGATGCTGATGCTGACCTGGGCTCGTAACAAGCCTTAGATGTTCACCTTTAGAACATTTTCCCCAGATAAATTCCTCTAGTACCATCTCTGTTGTCTTTACCCAGCAAAGGAATTTTTTTTTCTTCCTCTCTCATTTTCTGATTTGTTCTTAGTTTATGATGTATTTGGAGGTATAATTGCATTTTGGTTTCTATAGTTGTTTTGAATGTATGTGGTTTCTATAATTCTGTGATTTTAAATAGGCCACCTTGGTTACTGAGAGATAAAAAAAGGAGATAAATTTTTTGAAAGAATAAATGCACAACCTAACATGAACATGCCACTTTCTGTCTGTAGAACTCTAGATTGCAGATTTTCCACCTAGGCCAGAAGCTGGCACCTACTTTGTGGCTAGAGAACAGTATTTTTCAATTTTTTTTTCCAAGATTGACCATGATATGTTGAAATTACTGGAGTAAATATAGGTGACATTTTTGTCCCCATCTTTTTTTCCTTGTAATTTTTGCTACACTTACCAGAGGTTTAAGATAACCTGTTTTAGTACTTTTGACAAACAAACAAACAAACAAACAAAAAACCTAGAATCACACCACCAAAAATTTACAATTTCCCATTGAATTTAGGCATTCAAAAATGGGTCAGGGGCTGTATGAAAACTGTGGACCATGGTCTGCCACCCTGATCTAGACAACCATCTCAGCTTATGCATGCTTGCCATCATGTGCCCAGAGTACAAGCTATGCCTCACTGATACTTTACAACATAGGAATATTTTTTTATACTAGCTTGGACTCCTGTCCATGTATCTTAGTACTGTCTCCTTGGATAGGCAGCATCTCTTCAGAGCCTCTGCTTAATACAGTTCTCTTCACCTGATATCTTTTCCTTTGTAGCTGGGGATGCCAGAAATGAAATATAGATTTTTTTTCCAATTTATTATTTATTTAGACTTATATTGCCACCCATCTTATGTAGAATAAACTTGGCTGGCTCACAGCAAAATCAATAAAACAGGAAAAGTAAAACAACGCTACACTAACCACACTACATCCCACAGTGCCCCTGTGAAAAAATCTCTACCAACAATCACATCATATATTTGCTGTGCCACATTCTCACCCTAACCCAACACCTGGGAGCAGAGCCAGATATAGAGGGTGGAGGGAATGGCAATAGTCAGATAAAAGAAATCTCTGAGTCTGAGGCAGGAATGTAACTATGTAAATGTCTCAGACAAGCCCCTCCCTAGTTCACACAAAGATAAATGGAAGAGGAGGAGGTGCATTCAAACTTGCAAGATTCTGTTACCGTAACTTATATTGGCCTGTATGACTTTGGTTTCTTAGTCCAGTCTACCTTGAAGGGCTGACATCAGCTTTTCATAGGGTTCCAGAAAATTAAAAAGGTGGGAGCCTCTGGATCTCAGGGGGGAGCCTATTCCACATGCATGAGATATTGTGGAAAAGCAGAGGACCAGGTGTCTGAATGTCCATCTCAGAAGAGGCATCTCATTCTCTTTGATTGATAGAGGCATCTCAGTCCAACTACTGAGAGACATAAGTAAAAGTTTTCCCAAGAGACTCCACCTTAATGACCTCACAGTACCTGAACCTGGGAAATTCCTTGTATGGTTTTCAAGATTCAGTATTTACCATAATTAAAGCTGTCTTCCTGAAATCTGTGTTACTCTTGCTTGAAAACTATAATAGGAATTTCTCAGCCCTGGACATAGTTAATTAAAGTGAAGTCTCTTTGAAATGCTTTTTTCTCTCTCAACCCCTGGATTGACTCTTCTTCTGAGGTAAACATTCAAACAACTTGTCCCTCATTTTTCCACAATCTCAAACATGTATGTATGTATTTATTTATTTGATTGATTGATTGATTGATTGATTCGATTTGGAGACCTCCCAACTCCGAAAAGACTCTGGGCAGCTTATAATGCACACAAAGAAAGACTTAACAATTTTTTAAAAATGTGTGTCTGGAAGACTAAAAAACCAAACATATCCCAAAGCAGGAAAAGCTAACGAAGACTTAGCATCCACCCTAGCCCTAGGCCTGGGAGCAGAGCCACATTTTTAATGACCTCTGGAACAACACTTTGAATTGCGCCCAGAAGCCAAGTGACAACCAGTGCAGCTCAGAAAGCAGGGTTATACATGGGTATAAAACCACTGCCCACACCATCACACACTGGACTAGTTGTAGCTTCCAAGTGACCTTCAAAGGCAGCCCCATTTAGAGCACATTGCAGTAATCCAGTCAAGAGGTGGCAGCATGAATGACTGTCTGAAGAGACTCCTGCTATAGTAAAGGGTACGACAGGTGCACTTGTCAGCCTTTCAAGGTAGATCAGACTAAGAATCCAATGGTATGTAGGTCAGCACTACTTTTATTCTAAAGCTATAGTAATAGAACCTTGCAAGTTTGAATATGTTTTCCCCCTCCCTCCCTTTATCATCGTGAGAACTAGGGAGCAGCTTGTCTGAGATGTTTGCTCACATTACATTCTTGCCCTGGACTCAGGCCCATTTTATCTGACTGTTGCCTTTGTGGTGGCTCTTCCTCCTGTCCCTCAAGGCCATTCCTTCTTCCCTCCAAATCACCAGATGAACCTGCACAAAGACCCTCCTGGTCACAGCTGTCACCTGGTCCTTGAGCAGGACCTGTGAGTCCATGAAGACCCCAGGTGATGATGCCAGACCCAAACTGATAGATGACCTCACCCAGCAGTTTCATGTGGAAGTTAAACAGGAGGGGCAAGAGTGTTGAGCCTTGAGGCACTCCAAATGAAGAGCTGGGGACATTTTCTACATTGAATTACCCTATTGTAAGCCAGTATTTTTCCTCCTCGTACTAAAGATACATAAATACATTTCTATTAGAAATAATTTAGTTGTATATGAAACACTGAAAGACATGAACTCTTATGTATACAACATTTGGTGATCTTTAGGCAAGTGCGCAGTCAAGCTCCCTACCAATCCAGGATTTGTGCTCAGGTTTCTTTGCAAATAAATGCTACAGTATTGTCAAAACACTTCTTTAACTCTCATATTCAGAAAATTCCTGTGCATAATATTAAGATAGTGTGTGTGTGTGTTTGTATTGGATCTCATAACAAACTTAAAGAGATTTTAAATATTGGGATATATACATCTCATTCAACCAAAGGCATGAAAAACAAAGCTAATCATACTTTTATTGTTTGATATTTTGACTCAAAAAGCAAATTTCAAAGTACAGTAGTGTCTGGAATGAAACAGAACTGTATATTAAGCATTTGGTTTTGTTTTTTCTTTAATGCCATCCATATGAAAGAAGAAATGTCCAAAGGAAAACCCACAGAGACATACTTTTGGCCAAAAAATGAACCTAGATATTGGCAGAAGTTTGTTTTGAGAAACAATTGCTGCCGGACAAAGTAATAACAGATGAAAATCTGTTTTATTGTTCTAAAATAGAGCTGAAAACAGATGTTCTAAATATTGGGCACTGAATTTCAGAAGTTTTTATCTATTTATTTTTTTAAAAACTTTCCTATTGCTTTGTTTCAGGCGCTAGAGATATTTATTGAGGCAGAACTATGCCTGTCTTCTTGTTTTAAACTATTACTGATCCAAACTGACAACATTTCCACTATATATCCCAACTTCTCCGTACGGACAATACATTATTCGAGATTACTATTTGTATGACACTGGCCTGACATGTCATTTGCATTATTTGCTGGCAGAAATAATATGAAATAACAAGATTTCTGGGAATAGTACAGAGGTAGAAAAAAAAGCTCCATGGAATGTGAAGGAATATGGTTTCTTATATAAAACTGTGTTCTTGATTTATTTTGTGTTAAAATTAAAAAAATCGTTAATTGCACTATCATCTGAAAAAAAAATTATACTGTGGAGTCCTTGGTGCTCTCTGAGCCTTGTTGTTTTCTTGCAGACATTTCATTGCCAGACTAGGCAACATCTTCAGTGCGACAAAAAAAAAAAAAACATAAACAACAAATATTCAGTAGAAGAAAAATAGTGCCTGTAAATGGGATCTCTGCAAAAACCAACTGGTCCAATTCATTCATTTGTATTTTTAGGGAAAAATTAAGGTCATAATCACAGTGCATGAATGAAAATACATCAAAATTAAAATTAGGAAGCATGAATCTTAACGGAGTTGTTCACTTGTAGAGTATTCAATAGCTTCTTATTATGCTACCAAAAGAAAGCTGTCTGCCTTCATCAATCAAGAAAGACAGTTAGGCTCCAGGATTTAGCAAGAGAAGCTGAAAGCATGAAATGAATGAGTTCAAAGCCTTTGAGCATTTGAAGAAGCTGTTATGTGGTATTGTGCTGATGTAAAGCACAAAAGCTTCCTAGCAGAATGAGAAAAGCAAGCAACTTGGCAAAAGCAAAAAAGCTCCCACAGATGCTCCATTCACAGCCAGCAATGACTTACTTAGAGTAATGCATACTTAAATACTTGATATATTTAAGGTTATCGTTCATGTCAGAATATGTCAATTCTGCATTCATTTGAACTTGTCCTCTTCCTTTGTAGTGACTGCCAAATAACACTGTGGGAGAGAATATAAAGAAAAACCTTGTCAGCAGAAATATCCACATCAGGAGGACAGTCAAAACCCCTTAAGTTAACCAAAGCAGTGATAAACAGAACACTCTAACCAGGAACATTCTCAAACCCACACTGCCTAGCACTGTAAGCTTTTACTTGCAAGTTCAGGCTAACATTATGAATCTCAATGGCAAAGATCTTAGAGAAGGTTCCTATGAGTTTTAATTTGAAAAGTGGAAAATATATCAGGATGGAACATTCTCAATAAAGATGGATTAGAATGGGTTTCTCCATTTTCCCCTTGGAAATTCATCATTGTCAAAGACAAGCTGGGGTATATCTGGATCTGGGAGGTGGTGTAGTGGCAATGCAGAAGACCATTGTATTTCGAGGAGTTTAAGTGACATGTTTTGATTTCTCCTTCATATTAAGAAAATTACAGAAATTTAAAGTTCATTCTGAGCTATCTTTAACCTGCTTGTTTTTCACTATTACTTGAAAGGGGAAGAGAAGAGAAAACCCCCATGATTGTTTATGTTAGCTCTAGCTTATCTGTATAGCTTCCCAGGCTCTTGGATTATGTCATAAACAGGTGCCCCAGACCCTGGGGACTATTCAGTCAAGGTGAGATCCTGCAATTTCAATACCATAGAAACAGGTCATGAGATTTTAGGGCCAGACTGTGATAAAAACCTTAGGATTGCCTCTTGAGTGGGAGAGCTTGGCCACAGACCCTGGTACCGGGTGCAGTGTGCAAAATTGGCTGGGAAGCTTCTGCTTAGACTTAGGGCTGAGGACTCTGGAAATGGAGCCGCCCTGGGGTATCTCCACTGTTGTTATTACAGCCTATGGGAAATTGGGTATCATCTTGCTTGATATGCTACAATTTTTCTTTCTTTATGTTATGCTTTTTATGCTTCTGTTTAATCTGCCTAAATTGTGCTTTTGTTTAAATCTGTTTGCTTGAGTCAGTAATAAAGCTTAAAATCTCTTGACTCACTGGTGTGCTTATTGTCTCTGGATCTAAAAGAACCGATTGTCTGGGCACCTGATCACTGCCTGGACTCTTGGCAGAACAGGTAGCTCATCACCTCTCTCTTCACGGAAACACTGGAGCTATAGCAAGGATAAGATGCCATTCTATTACCAAGTAAAAGGTAAAAGACTTTGGGTCCTAATGTTTAGACCAGGACTAGCTAATCCAAAGGCTTCAAAAGGTGGGCCAGTTGCAGGAAGAATTGTACTCCTTTTCTGGGAGTTCCAGCTCTGTTCACCAGGGATCCTTATTTCCTGGTCACTTCTCCCTGGCTATTTTCATTTGTTCCTAAATCTGCTTTTTTTTTTTAAATGAAATTGCTGGATTTTTCAGGTGCTTTCCCAAGATTTACTATAGAAGTCAGATTTTTGAAAATAGATGTATGTGTATATCTGATTAATACACACAGGTTGATAGCAACATAAAGGTGCTAGGAGCACGTTCTGTGTAATTGATATCAGGTATTTTTTCTATCATGTCCCAATTTCATGCAATTGGTGTATATTTTGTTCTTTTTTGAGTGATGTGTTTCCTCTTTTTGGTCATGCATAAATTGTAACACTAAAGATAAAGGTCTTCTCATTGATTGAACTCAAAAAGATAAGCATGGTTAGACCTATTTACGAAGTTGGGGAACCACCAGGAAATCTCAGGTCTGTAGGCTAGGCTGGGCTGCAAGAAGAACCCCACAAGTGGATAACAGCAAATAACTCCAGTGTTGTTGCCAAGAAAACTATATTGACTAACAATGAAATTGCCAAGAGTCAAGACTGACTTGAACGACGCTCCCCTAGGCATGAACACCATTCTCCTTCTTTATAAAGCCAGTGCATTTACTAAGGGATGATACCAAACTCTCAAAGTATAGGTTGTGACCTTCCTTTTTTTCCCTCTCAGCTAAAGGAAATTTACCATTTTTTTGGTAATATTGGCTATTTCAATATAGTATATTAATGTCCGGTTATTAACATATAAAATGGTTACTTGGAAATTTCCCCATCATTAACGTACAAAGGAATTTATGCTATTTCACCAGCATAGACTGAGAGTTTTGTAATAAGAGCATTTGGAGAAGGTGCCATTCCCAAAGGCACGCATGCATGCATGCATGCATAAATAAATAAATACACGAATAAGGAAGGAAGGAAGCTCCATTAATTTCTATCCAGGTACATGTGAATCAAAACATCATGTACCTCAGACTCTAAAAGAGTTCTTGAAGAAGATATGTGGCTCTGAGAAAGGATAGTGTGAGAAGATGCCAAAGTTTTTCTTTGGAAACATGGTGCAACATGAATAGAATATATTAACTTGTAATGAAAGCTTTAGATAGAGTCTGTATGGATGATAACTTTGACATTTCTTTATTTTTAACAGCTGTAACTGATGTACCAGTTACACCCACTTCCTGGGGAACACAGAAAACACTATTGGCTAGACTCATAAATGCCTTAATCACTTCCCATTTGGATTGCCACATAACTTTTTACATAGAGTTGGCCTTAGAGAGTGTCCAGATATCGCCAAGAGTGTAAACGCATACACCAGATCGCTTTCTGGTATGTGTTTTAATGAACATATGATATTGAATGTGTTATATATTATGAATACATGTATAATGTATGCAATATGTTGTATACATTATGCATATATTACATTGGCTACCAATTTATTTTGGGGCACAAGCCAAGATGGTAGCCTGAAATTGCTTCCCATGGGGATACCTGAAGGGTTCCCTCCTCCTGTAGGGAAGTATCTGTAGTGCATATAGAGTGATTCAGAGAGTCTTCTTTATCTTCCACTTCCAAGAATCTTTGGAGGACCATTCCTTAAAATTTAGGGCCTGTTCTTTATTTAGTTCTAGGTAGGTTCTTAACACCTTTTGGCTCTGCAAAAGCTTTGAATGATTTTACATGCTGTATTCTGTATTCTGTTTTTTAATGCCTTTCATCTCCTTTTTGTTATTTTTGCTGTATGTGATGCTTTCACTATATATTTTCAAAATCTCAAAAAAAACTTAGCTTAAACCGAATTTTCAGTTTCAGCTGAAATCAGATTTACAATTACTTTTAAATCAAAAGGTGATTCAGAAACAATGTTACAAATAAATATAAAAACAAAAGTATTTTACCATATACAGGCTAAAACAGACAGATGTCTTTCTTGTACCCTGCTTGATTCCTCTTATATCTTGCTAAAAGAACTTCAGGAAATAGGAGTAAGAAAGTTCTCTCTTGACCACTTGAAGACGCAAGAGTAGATCTAATAGCTTTCATATAAATTTCGTATGATGCCAAGGTCTCTTCTGAAACCACAAAAATATTTTCCTTGGAGAAATCTCATGAATATTTACACTGAATTACTTTGGAGTAAATATGGGTTGGAATATCTGTATTCCATTTCCAAAGTTGCAAGCTTACATATCTATACGTACATGCATTAAAAAGCTACAAGGATAATCTAATCATTAATCAGGACAGGACAGTCAGGTTTCCACTTATTAATCATCCAGGTCACTGGGTACAGCAACATCTGCAGGGGGATCAAGATAGGCAAGGCATCATGATTACAAACCCACCCTTTGTACATGTGTGCAATGTCAGTGCATGCCCAGTGGGGTGGGGCTTAAATCACAATGCTGTGACCACCATCTTGCCTGTTTTGACCTCTCTTGCAAATGCCATTGATTGGGTGAATTTATACATTTCTTTCAGCATCCTCATCACTTGACCATAGAAACCAAAAATAACTTGCTCCAATTAGTAAACTATCATAGATTACTATTCAGAGATTGCTCACATATTTTATGTCAGCTTTCATCTAGCAACACGATTTTCAATGGTGTAAGTCTGAATATTCAATTTAAGTCAAGTGATGAGGAAGATCAACACTTGATTATTGAATTCAATTTCAAGCAGGTTTAAAAAAAATCAAGGGGTAGCCATATGTGCGTGAATAAAACTCTCTTTGTTGAATCAAATTAGATTCATGACTAAACTTTCACATCTTCTACTAAAAGAAACCATTTCCTTGGTGAATTTGGGCAAAAAGAACAGGAATCCAGCTGAATTAGAACAAGGTCCATCTTGCTTATCATCCTTTTTCCATGGAGGTCAGCTAAACAGGAAGTTGTCGAAAGGATATCAGGACAACTGTGCTTAAGGATGCTGGAAATTGTCCACCATCCTCTGGCATGTCAAAGCTTGTCCATCCTGGCCTGAGGAACAGAGTAGAGTGCAATTTAAATAAATGTTTAGGTTGAATGGGCTCATCTTTGTGGCCTGCAACCAGTGATTAAAAGTGTTCAATACAATGCCACAGGCTTTTCAAAATGCCTGTCATTTATTTATTTATTTATCTATCTATCTATCTATCTATCTATCAAATTTATAACTGCCCATCTCCCCTCTAGGAGGGACTCTGGGTGGTTTTCAATAAAACAGAATTCAAACAATACAATATAAAAATATACAATAAATGCAGATACACAATAAAATGAATATAATAAAAACCTGATGGCAAAAAGTTCTCTATAAATCTGCAAGTAAAACAAGGTCCTTCTAGGGAGCTAGCCATCCCCAAGAGTGACTGCTCTCCTTCCTGCCCCAGGCAAGATGGCAAAACCAGGTTTTCAATTGCTTGCGGAAGTCCAGGAGCAAAGGGGCCTGTCTTGCGCAGCCGCACTCTGGGCCAGCTGTAGCTTCCAGATATTCTTCAAGGTTAACCCCATGTAGAGTGCACTGCAGTAGTCTATATGGGAGATAACCAGGGCATGAGTGACCATTCAAAGGGCCTCTCATTCCAGGAAGGGGTATAACTGGCTCACAACATGAAGTTGCGCAAAGGCCCTCTTAGCCACCACTGCCACCTGCTCTTCGAGCAGGAGTCGTGAATCCAAGAGGACCCCCAAGTTATGCACTGGGTCTGTCTGGGGCAGTGCAACCCCATCCAGAACTAAAGTTGATAATTTCCCAGATACTGAGGAGCCATTAATCTACAGCCACTCTGTCTTACCAGGGTTCAGCGGAAGCCTGTTATTCCCCATCCAGGCTCCCACAGCCCTCAGACCCTTGGAAAGGGTAGTCACAGCAATACTTACTTCAGCCGGGATGGAGATGTATAATTGAGTATCATCAGCATATTGATGATACCTCATCCCATGGTGATGGATGATCTCACCCAGTGGTTTCATGTAAATGTTAAAAAGGAGTGGAGAGAGTACCGAGCCCTGCAGCACCCCACAAAGTAGGGGCCGAGCTGGATCTCTTGCTCCCTATCAACACCGACTGGAGCCGGCCCTGGAGAAAGGAGGTGAACCAATGCAGAACCATGCCGCCCACCCCCAACTCCCTGAGTCAGTCCAGAAGGCTACCATGGTCGATGGTATCAAAAGCCACTGAGAGGCCAAGAAGAGCAAGGATGGATGCACTGCCTCCATACTGCTCCCGCCACAGATCATCCATAAGTGCGACCAATGCCATTTCTGTCCCATGACTGGGCCTGAAACCTGACTGAAAGGTGTCTAGATAATCTGTTTCATCCAGAATCCTCTGGAGCTGCAACACCACCACTTTCTCAACCACCTTCCCCAAAAAAGGGGAGGTGGGAGATTGAACTAAAATTGTCCAATATAATAGGATCCAGCGATGGTTTCTTGAGGAGGGGGCACACCAGCTTTCCTTGAAAGCTGCTGGGAACACCCCCTCTCTCAAGGATGTATTTACCATTGCCTGGAGGGACATGGATCTAATTGGCAAGTGGTGGCATTTACAGTCTGGAGGATCCTGTCCACTTCCTCAGGTTCAACAGGGTCAAACGGCTCCCAGATAACGTGGTAGGTACGTTCCCTGGGTATCTCCCTAGACTCTGTCTCATGCTCGGAGTCTAACTGGGAGCGGATCTGAGCGATTTTATCCTGCAGATGCCCAGAAAATTCCTCAGCACAGCCTTGTAGATGGATTTCTGGCTTCCCTTTCCTCAGAAGGGATTGGGTAATTTTAAACAGGGCCGCTGGGCGGCATTCCGCACATGCAATAAGAGTGGAGAAATACTGACGTTTTGCCGCTCTTACCGCCACAAGGTAGACCTTAATAGTGGCTCTAGCTTGTGTTCGGTCGGTCTCGGTCTTTGTTTTCCTCCAGCGACTTTTCCAGTTATTAAGAAGATACAAGAAATTAACCATAAGTGTTCAAAGACTCAAAGCTTCTGCTGTAATGTATCTCTGAAAGAATGCCTGGATCCCAGTGATGGGAGACAGGTTGTTTCTTCAAATGTTAAGGGTCCAGCATGCAATTAACTGGGAAGAATAAGGCCTATTATTTACCAAAAGAATGAATTATATAGAAGCTACCTCATTAACCTCTTGCACAAAACCATAGAAAGCACTTTGAGACAGAGGCTTCTCGCTAATTGTTCCCAGGCTGCATTTAAGATATAAAGACATAGTAGAAGAGTTAGGTCATCACACTGTGATTCAGCGATAGGAAGGAATCTGAACTGAACAAGGTGGTGGTATGTGTGCATGCTTGTGTTTTGCATCTGCAAAAACTGTTTGAAGACAGAACTAGGATGCTGACAACAAGGATTTCCTCTCAATCTTTTAAAGAGATGTACTAATAAAAGCTGGTTAAGGCATCAGGCTTGAAATCAGGAGACTGTGAGTTCTAGCCCCACCTTAGGCACAAAGACAGCGTTAATGGAGTGGCATTAATTCTGCTAGGACACTCCATTTAGGTTGCCTCAGAAGCAATACTGGAAAGGAAAAGGTAGAAGAAAGCACATTTAAGCCAGCAACCTATTCAGTTTATTCAATTTTCAGGGCTGTAGTCTTGTATTTTGAAACTTGGGGCCAATCTGATTTTGGGAGTAAAGAGTGTCCTTCATGCTTAATGTCATTGTCTGCAGGGGCACAAGGCTGCCTACATTCATCTGAACTTGTATCAGTTCTTGACACCAGAATCAGTTGCTTGAGCTGAAGGAACTTTTTGGAAACAGGAAAATGCTACTGTTACTACTTCTATAACAGATTTTTTTTTCTTGATCCTAAATCCTAGCTATGATAGCTTTCATTACAAAGTATGGGAGGCTATCTTGGCAATGGTACTGTTAATTTACTAAGTCAGGCTCCTAGAACAGAGCTGCTAGCATCAACCAAGCAATAACATAATTGGAAAAAGAATAGAGAAAAACAGGCAAGCATAGCCTTATCAAAATAAGAATGCACAAATTGAATAAATGCAAACCCACTGCATTTATAGTCATGGACTTTATGTGTTTGATTTTTATCACACTTTAAAACTTTGATCAAAATGGTTAACAAACCTGAGCTAGTTTACTTTCTTAATTTTTTTTGAGTCATTCTAATCAATCTGAATTTGATTTTCAGGGCTGGAAGAACAAGAAGAAGTATTTATTATTTGGCCTTTTTTAAACAGCAGTTTTAGTGTGGGAGACAGGCCTTGTCACTTGAACTGATGCAGATCCCAGTTTTTATTCCTGGGTTTTATAATGTTATCTTTATATTTCTCTAAAAATAACAATATAGCCAGTGACTGAAGAGCGTATGGCTTTCTAATAAGGAAAGGTTGTTCCGAATGGACAGAAGGACCTCCAGGTTAAAGGCCATCTGGTACTTGTTTAAAGTAAGCATGATAATGTCTGCCTGTTTCATTTGCCCCCACCCCCCACAATACAGCTGTAATCAGCATGTAATTAGGGAATCCTTAATCCCACAGATCATGAATTCTTTTCTCTGATGACTCCATCTGTTGTGGTACAAGTCATAAAGAAAGCTTTACATCTCTGAACCTAGGCTTGACTTGAGAGGTGCTGCAGTTTTGGTGCAAAATGACCTACAGTACTTGGTCTGCTATTGGAAATCTTTTAAAGCAGTTTACTTTGCTTTTTAAAACAATCGGTTGTTTTTCAAGGCTTGGAAAGCCTCTATAGGAATTCTTAGGTTGTTGTAAAATTGACATACAGTATTCTCTTTAAGAAAAATAATCTGTAGGTGTTTCTTCAACTTTTGAAGTATGATGGTTCTCTTTGCAGGTCAGAAATTGTGTTTGATTGCAACATGCAGAACAGCTTGAAGACCATTACTATCTTTAATTTCACCACTTTGAGTCCCTTTCTTCACTTGCATGGCACTAAATGGTTTCTTTAAAAAGCCCAGTCTTTCAGATTCTAATTTTATTCTGCAGGGCTCACCATGCACAATGGAGGAAGTGAAGCCGAAGGAAAATACTTTCCCTTAGACCATGCAAAACAGCTCCTTTGAATGTGAACCTGATTCTTTTACTATAAGTTCAGTTCAACTTTTACTGATTAAGCAGACCATTTGACTTGGCAATATTATGTTTTAAGTTGAAGTCTAGATCCTGTGAAAAATTACCTATATTTATTAATACAGTATGTATCTTTTTTCTAAAAACCTCTTTGGTTGGTTGACAATATTAAAAATCTTTTGTGGTGTGGTGTTGTTAGTCTTGAAAACCACTGGTTTGAGAGGGTGATCTCAAAAACCTTCAAGCCCCATCCTATGTGTTTTATGAGCCTTCACTAACTTCCAATATTCAAGAACGTCTTATGAGACCTTACACATTAGTTTAAGAATGTTTTACAGTGAGGGCCAACCACACACTTCAAAACTTTTAAGCTTAGATTGGCTCCAGAACCTGTGTTATGTATTTTATCACCTTAGCAACATACATAGCAGTGTGTGCTTGTTCTAACTCTTAAAAAAGTCAGAATATTTGCATCCATATGATTATTTTCAGGGCATAAGAATTCCTTCTGATTTGTACTGGAGCAAATTTTTGGAGTGGACTTTCCCATTTTTCAGTAAGTCATAGAGAAGAATATTACACATACAAAAACCATGAAGATACAGTTCTTTCCAATTAAAATGCATCTGAACAAGACTGTAGCAATACAATGCTTATGTTATTTGAACTGAATTTGAGCTAAGAGAAAGCAAAACTGTAGGTTAAAGAGTTTAATTAACCACATCTTTGTAGTTATAAAAGGTACCTTTTGTTTCTCTGCTGAGCCTTTCTGTTTTTTTCGTTTTGGCAAATTTCTCTTCACCAGGCCTCTGTAGTCTTGCAGGATATTCTTCTTACCCATGAGATTATACACTTAGCCCAAAAGACAGAATAATATTTTGTCTCTGTGACAACAGATGCAATAAAAGCAAAACCCAGCTACCACCTCAGGAAGAAATGTGAAAGGGCTCCTTTTTTTTTTCTCAGCAGGGATGAAAATTTCAACAAAAATAGCACATGATTTAACTCATTCATTAAAGGAAGACCAAGTTCTCATCATCCATTTCTCTTCAGTTAGTCTTCATCTTAGTTAACAGAATTCATCCAAGTAGGAGTCAAGAGAGCTTTTTCTGCCATGGAGGGCAAGTGGCAAGAATAGAATCCACACCCATACCCTTGTAAGAGGGAACTACAGGCTGGAATTCTGTGGGAACGGCTAGTGCGGCAAGGTGCTCCAGGCTGTGGTGGATTCATAAATATATTTAATTGATGGGTGTGTGAGGTTTTTTGAAAATTGCTATTAAATCTTTACATTCTGGAGCTCCTCTTAAACAACCTGGAGCGGCACTTTCTTCTGTTAGTCTGCCATGCTGGTAAAAGGGTTGTTGGTTCACACCATTATCCAGGAGTGCTGGAACAACCCCTTCTAGACTATCACCTGCCTATTTAAACACCATCACAGCCACAATGAACATCTGGTCACCTAAAAGCAATATGGCATTCTCAGTATGCCCTCCTTGATAGTTAATAGATAAATGATAGATAATAGATAAAGCTCTAAGCATGTTGAAAACAGTGCAGGAATTATCAGAAGTCAGCATGGATTTGTGAAGAGGGTCTTCCACCTATTCCCCCCTGCCTGCCATGAATTCCCCATGCCAGTGGATTACATACAGTAGAGGGTCACCTACAAAGTCAGTTAACATGACTGGTGGATTTCACAAGGGTGAAAGGGGGTGAGGAAACCCGCCACTAAGAATATATGATTCAATTACTGCATTGCATTTCACAAAACTGAAGGACAGGTGTGGGAAAGGGGGATGGCCTCTCCTCAGGCTTACCTAACTGTACTTGGAAGAATGGAATTCACGGCAGTAGAGCCTGGGCTCTTCCCTGATCGGAGGAGCATATTTCCACCAGCTGTAGCATTGCAAATGCCATATGTCTTTCCATCTATATCTGCCCACCTTTTAGGGCACCCATGTGCTCATGGATTTTCTTCTGCCCAGATGTTTTGATCACCCTCCCTCTTCCCTAGCAGTAGCTGCCTCTCATGTTCCTTAGGGATTGTCTGTGGAATGGAACTCTCCTCACACTCTCCTCCCTCTCTCCTTCTGCCTAATCTACAAAGTGTATAGTGCACAGGCACTCCTGCAAGAACTTAATGGCTTTGGGATGAAAGCTTCTTGCAGAGCAGGCCTGTGATATGTTGGGGGGAATGGGGAGGGGCGGCTTTTCCTGCTTGATTATTACATCTCTTTGATCTTTTACTCTTTAAACCTTTAAATTGTGACATTGCTTTCCTGCCAGCACTCCTGAAAGGCATTGGACAGGAACATGGTTGTATGTTCACACCATTGACAAGAGCATTGCCAGATGGCAAATGGAGCAGAAGGAGGGTGTGGATCAGACTGCCAGCATGCTGTCCCTCCTATAGTTTTAGGTGTTCCCGTCCTCTAGCTTACAAATGTAGGTTAACAAATATAGTAAATAAATGCAGGAGTAAATACATAGCTTCTTTCTTGGCTCATGGATCTGTGCTTTAGTCACTGGCTTTTTTCTTCCCCATTCCCTACTTATCATGTTCCCTAACATCATGAGCTTCCACAGGGATCTGGGAAGAATTTCACCCAGAGGCCAGCTCCTATGACAGTTTCCACCCCCTCTTCCCTGTACCCAGTACCCTTCAGCTCAATCATAGAAGCCTGCAGTAGGTGAAGGGTTGGGGACTCAAGTTAGGTGACATTTTACTCCTTCCTCAAGTATCTGTGCCCATGTTTTTTCATCAAAATGGAGATCTATCTCCCCTCCTTCACCAGTGAAGGTCACACATGTCAAGAGTTCTGGGCTAGGATAGTCATATCTGTCTTTATGAACAGTGGAGCTTCTGGATGATTTGGCCAGGGAAACACATTCAGTGTCTTCAACAGGTCTTCCTGTCCTCGCCTCCCTCTATAGGTCCCTGCATTTCTGTCAGGTTGTTGCAGGGTGGTATATAAAGGCACTATCATGGAAAAGGGTGAAGTGTGCATTCCTTCCCTTCAGCAAGACAGAATTTACAATATATTGTTCCACATCTTCATGCACCTTACTTCACAGGTAGGAAATCTGATGAAATCTCCATAGTGTTCCAGGTTTTCCCTTATTCTTCTGACATGGAAAGATGGACCTACTGGAGGGACTGGGGATGTGATTGGGATGGGAGGAAGTCCCTCTGTGACCTGTTGCCTGCTTCAGCATCACTCAGAGTCATGGGAATACTGGCATCCAGAATTATAAGATTTATGGGTATAAACTTCAGGGAGGGCAACAGACACGTACTACCCCAGGGCCAAACTGTCATTCTGGGATGGGCTGTTAAGCTGACTGATATTAGATTCCCACAAATAAGGAAGCAGTGACTCCAGGAAAGGAAAACATCTAAGGTTCAGACTATTGAGGCTACAACAACTCATACTCCATGCTTGCTCCCAATTCAAACAAGCTGTAATCTGAACCAGTCACATCCATCAGATGGGATTAGGGAGAAAGCAGAAGGGAGGGATTTGAGTGTCTGCTTCTCTTTCCTGTCTCTGTTGCTGCTGCCCTACTCTTTCTGCCCCTCTTGGCCAGGGGTGGTGACTCAGCTGTCTGGCCTGGTCAGCTTACCTTTAGGAATAATCAACCTTTTCATCTTTTTGGAAGGATTTCTAATAAGAAATTGGGACTGAGTCAGCTTCATGGGCTGTGCCCTGTAGTGTTACTGAGGAATGAATAGCTGCCGGTACTTCTACTACAGGATATGCCATGAGTAGATCAATTGGGAGTGTAAATAAGGAAGGAGAGTCCTCACAGGTTAGAACTTGGGACGAGACTGTCAAGTGGAAACTGAGAATATGTGGAGACTTTGCTATTAGGAAGCAAACAGATGAGTGGCTCTACAGTGATTCAAAAGTGGACAAAGCTTACTGCAACATTTGCTGCTTAATCAGATGAAATTTCCTCTTTCAAACATTCCAGAGATAAAGGTACCTATGAAGCCTTTGTTCAGGTTGTCTTCTCCAATTGGAACAAAGCACTGGTGAAGTTTAGCATTCTAAATTGCTTGGTTGCCTCTGCAGCCAATGAGTACTAGTGGTAGCATGTGGTGTGTTTGTTGGCTGCCAGGACTGCCCCAGTGGGATTCAGAAGGCCAACCAAGGTTTTCCTGCAGCACAGTTAATGGGGCAAAGTTCATTTAATCATATGAGTATCCATGATGAGTCAGTTCAGTTTTGAGCTAAATTGATCCCTTCTGGAGTCAGTTCTCCTTGTTTGGGTGTTCCCATAACACACTACCCCCTACCCACTAGCCCACGGGTCCATATAAGCATGGTTGGCAACAGAGCCTGTGACTCTATGAGCTTTTTTGCATGGCTATATCAAGGCTTCTGTTCTTTTTCTGTGGCGTTAAATGCACCATTGTGTCAGCATGAAGAAAAGTATCCAAACTATCCTACATATATGTGTGAAGTCTTGTGACAGCAGAGCTTATCTGGAGCATTTTAAAGCAGCTTCGGTATGATGGCCAGTAAGGCGATGTGCCTTATCCAGAGATGAAAAGAAAAAATGCATATATTCAAAGGATATAAAATGGGAAATTCTGTATAAAGTGGGATGTTTTCTTAATCCTATGTGAAATAAACTAGAACTGTGATGCAAGTGTTGGTTAAACAAGAGCTCTTCTTTTATTTCGCTTTCAATCTGACCAAGTTCCAAGGGCTCTCTTTCTTTCTGCAATGTGTTTCACTGTTCCTTCTCTGTCTCTTCACCCCTCCTTTCCTGCCTCATTTCTAAACTGAGTAAAAGAAGCACAATGGAAGCTGTTCATGGTCAGATTAGAAGGAGCTAGCTGCATTTTACTGCACTTCTTTGTGCTGACCTGGTTAAATGGCTAATACTTTGGAAATACTTCACACACACACACACACACACACACACACAAGAAAAGACAGTGGAAGACAGCAGTGGTGATAGATGAAGCAGTACCAAGTGACAGCAACATCAGGAAGAAGGAGTATGAGAAGCTGGAGAAATACCAGGGCCTGAAGGAGGAACTAGAGAGGATGTGGAAAGTGAAGGCCAAAGTGGTCCCAGTGGTGGTAGGGGCACTCGGGGCTGTGACTCCCAAGCTGGGAGGGTGGCTCCAACAGATCCCGGGAGCAACATCAGAGCTCTCTGTCCAGAAGAGTGCAGTGCTAGGAACAGCTAAGATACTGCGCAGAACCCTCAAACTCCCAGGCCTCTGGTAGAGGACCTGAGGATGAGGAAGACACATACCACCCATAGGGGTGAGAAAGGAATATCTCTATCTCTATCATCTATCTATCAACTATCATCTACCTATCTTTCATTTTAATATATTTCTGTATTAGGTTGTTGTGTTAGTTTTACTTGTATAATATACTCAATAAAATTATTGGGAAAAAAAGATGCCCCTTGGCAGCCAAAGGACTACAGTTGGTTAATGAAAAAGTATGTCTGTGTGTGTGCACTGTAGTCCTTCTCTAAGAGTGTAACTAAAGGCTGTAAGATGAGATAAGATGAACCATCATCTAAAATGTCTTCCTTTGCTCAATAGCATATAATAAAAGGAAGACCAAAGAAGGACTGAGAAAGCATCAAAGTAACTGTAATGTGCTGGTTATATTTTTACAATCAAGACTGGCACTGTAGTAAGTGAGATATTTTTCTTCCTATCTTTCCCCTCTCAGTCTAGCTGAGCTCCTGACAACTCATTCCCTTTTCTTGAATCTGCTTCTTGCCCTAGGAGGTAAGCTGTTGGCATATCTCTTGCTTTAGGGTTTATAAGGATGATAACTCTGGAGGGACCAAAGCCATCTTTGGCAAAGCACAAGCAGTCTTTAGTGGCTATCCTGGGATCACAGAGGGGAAAAAGGAGAAGAATTTACTATGAGGTAGCCAGTTTGGTGTAGTGGTCAAGGCATCAGGCTAGAAACTGGGAGACCATGAGTTCAAGTCCCACTTTAGGCACAAAGCCAGCTGAGTCACCTTGTGCCAGTCACCCTCTCTCAGCCCTAGGAAGAAGCAGGCAATGGCAAGCCACTTCTGAAATTTTGCCAAGAAAACTACAGAGACTGGTCCAGGCAGTTGCCAGGAGTCAAGTCTGACTCAAAGGAAAAAACCAAAACAACCCAGTATAGAAGAAAGGCTCTATAAATAATTATTTTTCCACACTTCCTTCTGTAGGCCACATACAGCTCTGAACCCCCTTTCTTGTCTTTAAGATCACCAAGATTGCACCACAATATATTATTCAGTGATTTTTCAGGGGGAAATTTTAAAAAAAAACTTGGGGGGGGGGCTCTTTGGTTACTTCCATTACTTAGATATATGTGTGTGTGTGTGTGTGTGTGCATGTGTATACACACAAGTGCACGTGTGTGTGTGACACTGTCTCCTCAATAGGGGAAAAAATCTGGTCTCCAGTCCTCTCTACTCTATTTGACCATATGTCTGCCCTATCCACTGTAGCCCTCAGCCACTGTTTTTTGTTTTGTTTTGGGTTTTGTTTATATGTGGCTCCTGGTCACTGAACATTGTCTGCCTCTGCTTTGAATACAGCTATAAAACACCCACCCACACATGCACAGTGCTGTGAAGAACTGGTCCTTTTCATTAAAACTGGCATTGACCAGCCTGGCTATGAAAGGAGTGCGGCACATTATATCCCCAAGCACGCACTCACCCACCCGCACGTATGAGGTTACTGTTCCTGCAAAGTGTTGCCTGTGATTTGAGTTACTGCTGATTCATGTTATTTATTAAAATCCACAAATCACAACAGGATGGAGGACCAGAGGCAGAAAGGCATATGGACACAATAAAATCCTTTATCCACCTTAAAACAGAAGCAAATGCCTCCAAAGGTTAGAAGTTAGAGAACAATTCACACTGACATTTAGCCTTGTTGTTGTCTGTTAGAAAAGTAAAACTGAACTGCTGTGAGTGCAATTAATTAATCCCAAGGTTTTCTTTTCTGAAGGATGAGCCATTTGGATATAGAAATTAAACTAGTGTGCCTGTCACACAGCAGGCTTAAGTATTAGGCAGAGGAGTGAAGATTTCAAGCAACAACAAATCTAGAATAAGAGTTTCCCCCTCATCTTTTGAGACACTATACAGATGCTGGCACTGTATCATCTATCAAATAATTTAGGATTTGGGATTAATTTGGACAAGGAAGAAAACACATAATGTCTAGATACGGAAAGAGAATTATAAAAAATAAAACACTTGATGCACAATACACTATTAACTCTTGATTTTCCACCCAAATCTATGCTTGCTTGGATGATGGCAAATGGCTGCCATCTTGTGGATAGAATAAAGCAGTTGATCAGAATTAAGGATTACTTAAGCACTTGAGCACTTAACTTCTCCTTTACCTGAGTTATAATTTTGTTTAAAAAATGTCATCAAATAGTATATGGGTAGGTAATATGGGAATATCTATATTTTGAAAAACATAGCCATCAGTATATGTGTGAGTGGATAACACATGGTTTGCTTAATCATTTTTGCCTAGATATATGCAATACACTGAGCCAAACAATTGAAAAAGTCACTTCATGGTTTAACACAGTATGTGAAACCAGCTATTAATGAATAATATGCATGTGCATTTATGCTCACACACACACAGACACATATACTGTATATATACACACACAAAGGATAGTGACTTCAGTTGGTAAAACAGCTGGATTTAGCAGATGGTCTTGCTGTTTAATGCCAAATGCACTAAAATGTTTGTTTGCTAATGCTAACAAAAATACAAAATCCTACCATTCAAACATCAAAAATTGTTTTATATTGAATTAGAGTACCGAACTTCTAATTGCCTATCCTTCACAGTTTCAAACTGAGTTTTTTCCCAATCTTTTTAGCATCGGGGATCTTTTTTCACTAGGGATTCTACAAAGGAATCTTATTCATGCACATTGGGTACATTTCTTGTACAATGGTATCCTTCCTTTGTGTCCTGTGGTGTGTTCGACTTAAGTTGTTTTACTTAATTGTAAAAGAACTTACCAGTTTTTTAAAACTATGTAGCTGCTTTAGAGACCAGAGTGGTTTGTCTTCCAGGCACAAAAAGGCCCGCTGGGACAGGAAGATGCCATTGCTTAATTCAGTGTTTCTCAACCTCTGCAACTTTAAGATGTGTGGACTCCAACTGCTAGAATTTCCCAGCCAGCAGTTGGGAGTTGAAGTCCACACATCTTGAAGTTGTGGAGATTGAGAAACACTGGCTTAATTTCTGACAATGAACTTCAAAGGGGCTCAAGCCTTCTGCTAAATCTTAAAGGTAATGACTTAATGGTGAAGAAAATTCACTTAGCACATGTTCAGAGGCACACAACTTTATTATTACTTCATATATACCAGGACATTGCCCTGATCATCCCTGGCAAGAATACAGCCCCAAGCTGAAACTCTCCTCATTTTCTGATGATAATTTGCATGTGGCAGGAAGCAGATGGGATTTTATTGCTCTCTTGCCCTCTGTGCATTGTTCTGAGCCAGGTTTCAAACAAGCTGTGGATAATACATCCATTAATGTAAAGTGAAGTTTTAAAAAATGCTGCAGTTTTATTATTTTTTTTTATACAAACTAAAACACCAGCGGTCATTGAACCCTATATTAAATACATAAATTAAAAAATAACCATCCATAAAACTTTACATACAGTAAGGATCCTCATCTACACGTTAATACATACAGTACATATACATGGGTCCCAGTGTTTATCAAAGAGTCATTCTGCCAAATAATTTACAATTCTCATCTGGAATTATAGACACAAAAAGGGGAGCAAGTTATATACAAGGAGATGCAGTAGAGAAAGTAGAATTGCAATCAAATATATTAGCAATTTCCTGAATTTAAATTCAGAGAGATAAAAAGGGGTCAGTTAGTGTAGTCCAAATAGAAAATAACAGAGGAAAATACTTTGTTGGTTCACTGAAGCAATTGGTTCACAGGTGGCTCACTGTCCTCTGACTGAGAAACTGGGAATTTTTCCACACTTGCACGAAATCGATGTTGCGTTACCTTTCCATACGTCAGAAAGAGAAAGCTTGTTATTGTGAGTGTTATGAAAGCTAATACTGCTGAGTTGCATGTGAGGCTTTTTTGCTGGATATTTGCCACTGAAATGCTCCCCCACCCCCACCCTGCTCATTTCAAAAGGCTAATTTGAGACATCTTCCTCAATACTCATGTCAATGGGAACCACATGGTCTTGATGGTGAAAAGAAAACACTTCTGGTTGTCAGCGAAGTGTCAGACTGAAAACACAAGGAGCCAATTGCGATGGCTGGAACCATCTGGCTTTATTTTAGGAAAAGGTTCAGCAGGGAGCTGGAACATTCCAGAACCAGTTTTGATATCAGGAGGTCCTTGCAGTGTGGGCCTGACCAGTGGGGTCTGGTCAGTTACGAAGGCTTGTAGGATTAACTGTACAGGCACAAAGGCTTCCTGTGCTAGCCTGGTGCCACAACGCCACTTTCCTTAGGATGAAACTGCAGATTCACCACCAAATTTCCCAGAAGCTTCTTACCTCTGAAACACCCTCTTCCATCCCACAAATTCCTTCTTAAAAATGGAAGTACAGTTTTATAAGACGTAAAAGCATCCTGCTATGTACATTGGAGAGACATATATATATATATATATATATATATATATATATATACACATACATACATACATACATACACACACACACACACACACACAAATACACCCATACACATACATACATACACATACATACATACACATACATACATACACATACATACACACACATACACACACACACACACACACAATATGAATGTACTGACATACATATGTGTATAGACAAACTAATTTTGACTTGCGGAGAGTTTGAAAGTCAGTGTCAAGAAGTGGATATTAGGCACAGATTGGGTTGCACTGAGGAAAGGGAAAAAAAGCCCCTCCAAGATCTGATAAGACTGTTGAATATTCTCAATAGTAAACCTTCATTCCTGGAGCTGGGGACTATCTGTCCTCCTCCACAGCTTTAATCAAAAGTCTGGTTGTACGTATAAAATACAGTGGGCTGAATATGCATTTACAAAGAACATGCTGCAATACCAAAGGCAGAGCTGAGAACACCAAAGTTTCTTCAGCATGCTAAGAATGCTCCTGAACATCTCCTTAAGCAACCTCATCTTTTCATACATTTCAAGGGAGGGAAGAGCAATTGAAATTAAATTCCATGGGAATAGAAACACATTTTATAACAAGGGACACTGTGACAAAAGACAACAAGCCATATGCTATCAATGCAACCTTCTTGGCCAAAACTGAAAGATCTATTTCCCTGGATTGTTAAAAGAATGAAATCTGAGTTACTCAGTATCGAGGAAGTCAAATGACAAAGGCAAATTACGTACTGATGATGATATTTGCAGAATAGAGGATTTACAATGGTGGGCATACACAAGATTAAATATATCAGTAGTACCAGCCATTATTACCTAATAAAGTTACATGTTTATATTTGGATGCAGTTTCATTTCGACACAGTCCTTTTAAGAATAATCAATACCATCAGTGAAAGCAGGTAAGTGATCACACAAGGCAAATTTTCATGTTAAAAACACACTGAAGTATAGAGCTGGGTATTTATTTACGAATCAATCCTATAAGAAAGCAAAGACATTAGAGAAATGGTAGCTGTGGCCCAAAGTCCCAGTGGTATGAAGAAATCATATCACTTCATTCTGAGTTTCACTAAAGGCTTATGTAAGTCTTGAAAGGAATTTTTCTTTTAACTATCACTCTGTGTGTGTGTGTGTGTGTGTGTGTGTGTGTGTGTACATCTGCATGTTTTATTTCAGGAGGGAAAGTTTGGGGAAAGTACAATTTAGCTTCCTCTCTCTCTGCCCATGGTTGTCCTCATCCAGACTGGAGCTGAATTGAGTAACTTCAAACCGAAATAAAAGAGGGATTCGCACATTATATAATTAACATAACGTGCAGTTTGACTCTTGCTCCTTTCCATAGACTGCTTATAATATCCTATGCTAGACTTAGAAAAACCGGAATTGTAACCAGTTTTGAAACCTATAGATATACAATAGGTTATGACTCCATAAATGCTATCTTCTCTGACTCTGGATTACACCATTATTCGTTCTGTCTCTGGATTACACCATCATTTGTACTTTGTATATTTTGGGAGTGTTTTATTGCAGAGCAATATAGTCCTATATATTCAACTCCCAGAATTCCCCAGCCAGCAAGTTTGAGAAACACTGTTTTAGATTGTCATAAGAACTCAATGTGCGTATATCTTTTTTTTTTTAATGCTGGTTATGACACCAGTGGCTGGATAGTATAGTGGCTAGAGCGCCGCCCTTTGGCGTAGGATACCAGGGTTCAAATCCCAGCTGGTACCTACCTTACCAATAGGGGTCCATGGGCAAAGATCGCCTAATGCTTCACCTGCCTACCTTGAATATGAGAGTGACTCAAACTAAGACCGTCATGCTGGCTTGGACGTCGCCCTGATTAAGAAGGTCCACGCCAAATGTTGGGGAACCAGGACAATCTGACGATAAGTGGGCTACTGGAACAAACCATACCTGGATGAGACAAGAGAACCTGGAAGTGATGGAATGCTACTACAACAGCAGACCTAATGAGAGGGGATATATGAAACGCATGAGGGAACTATGGATGGACAGAAGACCCGCATCCACGCTAACTGAGAAACAACATAGTGAAGAGGAATCTGCTGTCACAACCTGAGACAGACCAACTACACATTATATCCCAGACTCAAGAAGACCTGGAAGAACAACTGGAGGTGCAGCCAACACCTGAAACTGGAATGTCCCTGCCACCTCCTCCATTACAGAGCACAGCAGCTGATATGAGGTGTAAGATCATGGATAAACTAGCTACAGTCAATCCTCGAGACTGATTACTGAGGCTCAGTGGAGAAGTACCATCAGATAGTATGCCAGAAGATGCCAATAGAGCCCTCACCACAATCCCTACTACCACTATAACTCAAACCAATACACTGGTATACACTACAGCCGCTGTAATCCTGGAGATGCTTGGCTTCTTCTTCAAGAAGAAGAGTAGTACATACCCCCCCCCCCTTGAAAATGAGGTTGGAGGCTAAGATCAAGGCAACCCGGAGAGAAGTTAGCCAGCTGGTGGAACTACAGAAGATTAAGGATAAGACTCGGCTACTGAAAAAATACACGGGCCTGACTCCATCTGAAGCCCTAGAGCAGGGTTTCTCAACCTGGGTTCTGTGGAAGCCTAGGGTTTCACAAAAGGTCACTAGGGGTTCCCTGGGAGATCACCATTTATTTCAAATTCTGGCAACTTCACATTAAAGAGGTAAGTTTCATTCTTTATTTTTAGTTTAAGAACACTGTTGTTTTATTTATATATTTATTTATTTTTCAAATTTTTATCACTGCCCATCTCCCCCAAAAGGAGGGAGTTAATGTATATATTCAGGCCTACACATGAAACAAATATTGTGATTTTGTAACTTGTGGCGTATATTTGAGCCTGAATGTGCAGGGTTCCCCGAGGCCTGAAAAATATTTCAAGGGTTCCTCCAGGGTCAGAAGGTTGAGAAAAGCTGCCCTAGAGACTGCTAAACAAAGGCTCACAGCACTGGCTACCAGGCTAAGGAGATACACTAGAGAAGCAGAGGCCAAGAAGATAAATGCCCTGTTCTCCAAAGAACCATCACCAATTGCAGTGCAGCAACACAGTATCAGCACAGCCACCAACAGCAGAAACTGAACAGTACTGGAAGAACATATGGGAGAAAAAGAAGACACATAGCTGCCAAGCTGCAGGACCATGTGGGCCAGTACATGAGCACAGCTCAGAGGAGCATTGGGAACAACACCAGAGGCTCCAAACACCAGTTGCTCATAGATAGAGCAGTTGCCCAAGACTCAGGGTCTATAAACAGACCAATTTGAGCACAGCCTGGACTGACTACAGGGAAGCCTACAACTCAGTGCCACACACATGGATCTGTGAATGCCTGGCGCTATACAAAGTCAACAGGACACTCAGGACCTTCCTCAAGAACTCAGTGGGACTGTGGAAGACAACACTGGAAGTCAACTAACTGCCCAGAGTCCCCCTTTTTGGGGGAGATGGTTGGTGATAGAAATTTGAAAAATAAACAAACAAACTCAAGACAGCTCGCACAAGTGGCCATCAAGTGCAGCATATACCAAGGTGATGCAAGGACTGGATACAGATAGAGGTTCAAGAGTGGAACTACCATCAGCCACTTCTACATGGGTCATATCAAGTTGTATGCTAAGTTGTATGCTAATAAGACATTGACTTGCTGATCCCCCTGACACAGATCTACAGTGAGGACATTGGGATGTCATTCAGACTGGAGAAGTGTGGTTGGATGGAGAGAGAGGGAAGGTAGTCAAGCCTGATGGGGTAGAACTACCAGCGGGCCACATAGCAGACATACAGACCAGCTACAAATACCTTGGTATCTCACAGTCACATGGGAAGCAAGATGAGGAGGCAAACCCAAAGATGAGCTGCTGAGAGAATGCCTGAGGCAGCAGCAGACATGGGAGGAAGATCAAGCAGAGGAAGTGCCATGGCAAGACAAGGCCTTGCATGGGATATACCATCGACAGATAGCTGAGGTGGCTGACACTGGGAAATCCTACCAGTGACTGGAAAGGGCTGGACCAAAAGACAGCACTGAGGCACTGATCATAGCAGCACAAGAACAGGCACTAAACACCAGATCCATAGAAGCAGGGGTCTACCACACTAGACAGGACCCAAGGTGCAGACTGTGCAGAGGGGCCTCAGAGATAGTCCAACACATAGGCAGGGTGTAAGATGCAGGCAGGAACAGCATAAACTGAATGGCACAACTAAGTAGCTGGCATTGTGCACAGGAACATAAGCACAGAGTATGGGCTAGACCCTCCCAAGTCCAGATGGGAGATTCCACAGGTGGTGGAGAATGACAGGGCTAAGATCCTGTGGGACTTCTAGATACAGATGGACAAGCAGGTACTGGCCAATCAACCAGACATCGTGGTAGTAGACAAGGACCCGAAAACAGCAGTGGTGATAGATGTAGCGGTGCCAAGTGACAGCAACATCAGGAAGAAGGAGTATGAGAAGCTGGAAGAGTACCAGGGCCTGAAGGAGGAACTAGAGAGGATGTGGAAAGTGAAGGCCAAAGTGGTCCCAGTGGTGGTAGGGGCACTCGGGTCTGTGACTCCCAAGCTGGGAGGGTGGCTCCAACAGATCCCAGGAGCAACATCAGAGCTCTGTCCAGAAGAGTGCAGTGCTAGGAACAGCTAAGATACTGCGCAGAACCCTCAAACTCCCAGGCCTCTGGTAGAGGACCGGAGGTTGAGGAAGACACATACCACCCATAGGGGTGAGAAGGGATTTTTTAAAAAATGCTGGTTATGACACCATAAATGCTATCTTCTCTGTCTCTTGATTACACCATCGTTCGTTCTTTGTATATTTTGGGATATATTACAGAGCAATATAGTCCTAAGAATCCCTTGTTTTACACTGCACTAGTGCTATAGAGGGAAAAGTCTAGACCAATGTTTCTCAAACTTGGCAACTTTAAGCTGTGTGGACTTCAACTCCCAGTATTCCCCAGCCAGAAAATTTGAGAAACACTGTTCTAGACTGTCCTAAGAATTCACTATGTGTATATCTTTTCAGTGTGTTTGTGGTTGCCAGTGGAAATCTGGACTGAGGAGATCTACAACACTGTTTACAAAACAGGAAATAGTTTGCATGCTGAACATTTCTTCCTCAATTATTTTACAGCCACAAAAGACTTGAACATTAACCTATATAAGAACATGTCTTAGCCTGTATTCCACTACTATATGATAGTATTTATGGTGTCATAACCAGCATTAAAAAAAATGCTAGTTTCATTCAAAGAATAGGAAAAAGAATAAAGTGAGGGTTCTTTTTTTATCAGCAGGATTCCTTTCTATTTCCATTTACTAGCAAAATTCTATTTACCAGCAATTTACCAACTGTGCCATGCATAGATTGCAATAAACATTCTGCCAGGAATGCTAGCCTTTATGATACTTGGATATGTTTTCTTGGTTCACTTTCCTCTATTTTCTGGTAGATGGACCAGAGTAACAAATGGCATTGCAAGTCAATGTGCTTCTGGTTCTCTAGGATGTACTGTAGCAGACAGCTTCACCAGTTCCTGTCCTCCTCCTTGGCAGTAATAATATATAATATGTTAACTAACAATTAGCACCCCAAATCGTATTCTACATGGTACAGGTGGTAAGTAGTATGCTACCATGCATATCCCCCTAAAACTCTCACAACCATCACTCTTCAGGAATTTCATTTGTAGCTTCAGATCTGGGATTTCCCTAACAAAGCCTAGGGAATTATGAAGAAGAAATGAAAATGAATATTTAAATATTAGCAGAAGTATATAAAGGTATAATTATTATATATATGTATCCTTAAAAGCCTTCTAGCTAATGATGATGATGTAAAGGATTCTTTTTAATCGCAACACTACTGTATTGTTAAGCAGAGAAGCTTTATATGCTTTTTCTTAATCTTGTACTGATTGACAGAATTTAGGCATTTTGTGGGAAGACAAAAAACAATATTTAGGTCAGCGTATTTTCCCATGTGTTCATAAATTACAAAAGACCAAGCTGGTTTATTCCTGAATTCCTCCCATGGATGATAAAGTTCGCTGTTACGCAAAAGAACAATCACACATATAAAGCCTTTGGGACTGACTATATTTGACACAAGGAAGCAATCTTCATCCTGACTTTTTACTGGAAGTCATATGACAATGGAGAATGAAGGGCAGAAATGAAATTTCAGTTAGTAGACAGAAAAACTTAAGGGCCGGTTTTCTTTTGGAACATTACCAATTTTGCTGAACAAGTAACACAAATAGGTTATCTTAAATTGCTCCATATAGAGTTGCTCTCTGGAAATCCAATAATGTTCTGCAAAATATATTATAATAAGCACAGAGTGAATAAAGCTTCCATTTCCTTTAAAACAGACAGTTTTAGAGAGTCCTCGAGGAACAAGATCAATAAAGGTAGATGTTTTGTTTTCCACTGCTACAGTACACTTCTGTGCTGTGTGTACTTTACAATGTACTGTCAGCTGACATGGCCAATTTCCTGCATGGACATTTCCCAGGATGCTCAGCAACAGGCTTAGGTTCAGAGGCAGACCTGTAGATGTAGAAGAATTTTGCTGAAGGTGGAGTGTGAAAATTAATTTATCATTATCAATTCGAAGTTTGACATTTATCTCTTTTCTCGTATTATATTTTTAGTTTTAATAGATTTACTCAATGGAAGTCTGAAAGGAAGGAGCAAGTTCAGAGGGAAAGATGTAGTGTGGGCTTAAGTAAGATTTCAGAATTATGTGATGTAAAATTATCAAAGTATATCAAGTCTATACTTTGAGAAATGCATATACATATCAAAATGTAACCTTCAGTACACCAACTATTTGACACCAAGGGCTGAATGCTTGCCTCCTTTGGAATGGGGGCAGATTCTAGAAACCAGCCTGATATGTTCTTTGGCTGAGAGAACAAAACTGATTACACAGACTCAGCTCAGAACTGTACTTGAGAGAGAACAGACAAGGAGACTGTATTTATTCCATACAGTAGTCCAGTTGCCTGGTATTAGCATAATAGCATGATAAATAACAGGGTGTTTTTTTCTGGATGGCTAAGTGCTAATTGTATGGTCTGTCTCATTAGGTTAAAATCTGAAGCATCTGAAAGTTCCTGACAAGGTCCCCTAGATAAACATTTCCAAGATCTGGCTGGCCATAACAGGCAAAGTCTTCCAAAATCCCTGTGACCAAGCAAATACTAGGAAGGCATGGATTTTTAAAGAACGGATATGTGGGCAAGTCTGAGTGAATATAGGGCTAAGTAATGTGTTTGGGTATCAAATCAGGCATGATGGTGAGCAAGCAGTAGAAGCTCAAAGTATTCTGGCATCAATCCAATGTTGGATTAGAAGAGATTTTCCTAGATGACTTCCTAGATGACAGACTGATTTTGAGTGCTAAGTGCTAAGCATAAAGTAAATCTTTAAGATGGGCACTATTATTATTGATTGATATGTGTTCAGGAACAAACATCCAGAAGAAAAGTTACATTCTTACTGCATTTCTCTCTCTATATATATTTTAATCCATTCGATTGTGTCTGATTCTCAGAGACTGCCTGGACAAGTCCCTGCAGTTTTCTTGGCAAAGTTTTTCAGAAGTGGTTTGCCATTGCCTCCTTCCTAGGGCTGAGAGAGAGTGAATGGCCCAAGGTCTGCCAGCTGGCTTTGTGCCTAAGGCGAGACTAGAACTCTTGGTTTCCCAGTTTCTAGACTGATGCCTTAACCACTATACCAAACTGGCTCTCTTACTATTTTTAAATGTAGCTAAATTATGCAGGTTCACAGGTGACCGTCCAACCCTTGCTGTCTACAGGGGAAATAAATAGGGCTACCATATCTGGGCTGCACAAATCCAAACAAAGAGATGCAGAAGACCAGGTGTTGCCACCTGAATGGTCATTTGGATTTTTACAGCCCAGATGTGGTAGCCTAGGAAGGAGAGTAAAATGGAAAAACTGGGCAGTGAGTATCTTTGTGAGCAGAGCTGCGTGGGATACTAGCCTGTTACACTAAACTCTCCTGCTGCCTTAAGTGCAGGGATCCCTTTGCCTTCAATGCATATGATCAGTAAATGGGACTTTTCCAAATGCAAGTCAGTGATTCCAGACAAGAATTTGCATGAGCAAGAGATAATTCCACAAGGAAAACCAGCAAAACTGAATGTAATGCCTTGTCACCTAGAAGAGAAATATTGCATTAAGGTAGACTTTAATGATAATTTCAGACCTATTCTCAAGGGAAAAAAAGGGCATTTGTTATGTGCAGGTTTGCTAATCAAGAGAATTAAATGTCCTCATTATGATTCTTGCAGCCAGTGGAGACAGCAAACACAATGAGGGAAAACAAAATGCTTATTTCATTAGTACATTAACTGCTGAATGAATTGAAGGAAGAAATTTTGGGAAGCTGAAGTCTGATGAAAGATGTTTGCTTCTTCTCTGATGCCACTTGTTTCTTATTCTGAAAACCCTTCTATTCCATTCCAGTTCCTGAATAAATATTAAACAGCTAGTTAAATTAGTGTGGCATTCTTGGAAGAGTTTTTCACTTGATGTAACATACACTTGTAGCACACAGTCCTTCATGGAGGGTTTTGATGACAGATAAGACTACAGCATTGTTAACAATCCTCACAAGCACTGTCAGCCACTTTCCCTAGGTCTGATCATCCTTGATCCAGCAGGCAGCAGTAGATTAATGTCAATTATATCTATCCCATTGTCCACCCAGTATGAAACAAAAACAAGAGCTTTTTGTTCACATTGCAGCTGTCATTGTTCCTGAGTTTAAAAACAGAAAAAGAGTCCCTGTATTAAGAAAGCCAATTTTTTACTCAAATGGACATTACTGTAATTGTCCTCTTAGAATTCTAAATAATACATTTCTTCTACTCTGTCCTCTCAATTATTGAAGACTTTCATGGGAAGTTGGTGTTTTTTATGTTTAAAATAATCCCCCTGCACAGCAGGGATTGATAGTCTGTAGTCACTTTGGTTCCTTGCCTGACATACCTTCACTCAATCTGCTCAATGTGGCTTCTTGCTGATTTTTAAAAAAATAATCCTAGTGACGTATGCTGCTGGGACATTCTCTTCCTCCTCCTCATAGAATCTCATTACGTGCAGCTGATATTGTAGCTTTAGACAGGAACTGTCAAGTAACAAATCTTGAATAATGGCTTTAAACTGCATGGTGGGAGTGGTCTTGATTGCAGAGAGTTGCTTTGTTTTAAAGTAGTTGTAAACAGTGTTCTCTTCATGGGTTTGGAAGCATCTGCCATTCTCAGGACTTTTCTGTGTAATCGATCAGTCTAGAAAATGAGGGGAAAATGCATAGTTAAAGGAGGCTGTATTAGTGAAGTTTAATTACCATCTACTCCATGCTCCATGCACCTTACATGGGATTAAAATAAATTCTCATCTATTCTTTAAAAACTGATAGTTGCATTCATACCCAGCCTTTGCTCTCTAGAGCTCAAGCACTCATATACTGGAGTCTCCACCCAATTTATTCCTTCCACAAAATTGCTATGAGGTTGCTGGGCTACTAAAGTCACCCACTGAACTCTGCAGTCCTGAACATGGGTCTCTCTGGTCCAAGTCAGTATCTAAACCTTTATACTATCCTGGATCCAAATTTAGTGATACACTAAATATTCTGAGATTTCATGATGTGTACAACAGCGGGATAATCAGTTTAGATTAAAAGAGACATGCTAGATCTTCTCAAAGACCCTTCCAGTTTAACATTTTATTGCCACAGTGGCCATCCAGGCCCATTGGACCCCACGTATCAGAAATAAGCTTATCAGCCTCCTTCCATTCATGTTTCCTAGCAATGGTACTTAAAGGCTTACTACTTTCTATACTGGAGGTAATATCTCTGGGAGCCATGACAGCCTTATCCTCTCTGAATCAGTCCAAGTTGGAGAATGTGTTGTGATATTTATTTATTCTAAAAATTGCACTGTGTGTAGCTTTTTTGTTTTTAATATGCCTTAAATTTCTGAACTTCTCACTATCCAGGTTCATTGAATAATTTGGTTCATTGTGTGATGAGGTCATTATGCGAATGCCATGATTTATATAGTTATGTCAGCGGTTATGACACAAACATGTAACTGCAGCATTTGCATGATGATGTCACTGCAAGTTGTCAGTTTGGCATCTTATTTTTTTGCAGATACTGCTGTGTAAATCCTCTTACTTCATGGATCTAACCATAAAATATCTGACCATGGTTCATGGATGTGGATGGAGCTGGTTTTGTTCTCGTTAAATCACTAGTCAGTGATTTAAACTGTATCAGGGTTGCACAATTCTATTGCACAATTCTTTTTAATGTTTAAATTGTGAAACATAAAGAGTTTTTTTGATATGGTTGATGCAAATCCAACAAACAAAAAAATAAATATATTGGTGTTTGACTACATGAAGATTTACTTCCTGCTTATGTAGAAGAGGCGCTTTGGAAGGCCCATCTGAAGATAGCCCTTCTCTTAGGGGCCAATCTATCAGGACCTAAGGAGAGGATCTTTTCTGCTTTGCTCTTAGGCTATAAAATCTATTCCCTTAGGAACTGTATTTGGCTCCCCACTCTCTGCCTCTAGGAAATCTATAAGGTCACATCTCTTTCTTTTACTGGAAAGAGGCCTTTAATGGGTAATGACTTCATTATTCATGTTTTAATATACTTGTTTTTACTTTGCATTTTGCTTTTAATGTGTTGTTTCAGACTATGAGTCATCTTGAGTGCTAATTTTGAACATAAAGGTAGCATATTAATCACGTAACTAAATAAACAAACAGTATCTTCTAGATTGCTGTTTTCAATTAGGGTGCTATAGCACCAGAGACCTGTTCTGGTAAATATTTATAGATACCTGCTGGAACTTCATCAGTTTCTCTAGGCAAGTGTTTTTAATAAAGGATACATAAGAACTGCAGCAGATACCTCCATTACATTTCTTTTGCTTTGTTCTGCTCAATCCAACTTAATGAACTGAGTTCTAAATTTTCTTTTACCAGGCTTCGGGGATCTAGAAGAATGGTCTTGTGCCATCCACTGTGGAGGAATGTAACTTCCAGTCACCTCCCTCTCTTATCCTCTTTCTTTACCCATAATTTTTGTCCTTTATCTTCTGCTTGTCCTTGGGTGTGGCAATTTCTTCCTCTCTCCCACTTCTTCTCTTCCCATTGTTGTATTGTGACTGTTTTTTTTAAGTTTTGCATCCATTTTATCATGCAATTGTTTATTTGTTCTGTCTCTATATTATACCTAAGTAGGATGCACCCTAACAGATGGTGTTGGGTTTGTATAAGTGTTTAAAATCCTTCCATTTTTCTTAGTGTTCCCCACTCATTCTTAAGGTTAGATTTTATCCTTCCAACAATTTGTAAGTACATCAACCATGGTATATTCTGGCCTTCACTGAATAATTCTTGCTGTGTTTTTAATTTATTAATGGAGTCTGGGTGGACCATATATGCATATGTAATTACATTTTTCTACAACAGGGATAGTGTTTGAAGGAGAAGCTAATGGTGAAATTGTTGGGCTTATTATTTTCCTTATGGAGTTCCATGCTTTTATCAAACTTTGTCTGATAATACATCCTTTTAAGTCTTTGTCCTTTTTTGTATCCTTGTACCATAATATCTCTTTAGCCTATTAGCTAGGCCTGCTCCTTCCAATATTGACATTCTGCAATTTGGGAATTTTATCCACTCTGTTAACCATGACAGGCAACTTGCTTTATGATACAATTTAAAATTTGGAAGAGCAAGACTGCCTCTGTCTTTTGAATCTGGTAAGATTTTGAATTGAACTATAGGGTATTTTCCCCACTCCATATGAATTTGCTGATAGTTTCTTCCTATTCTGGTAAAGTTTTCTGTGAGATTGAAATTGACACCATTTGAAACAGGTAACTTATCTTGGGTAGTACATTCATTTTGATGATTGAAACTGATCCTAACCAGGAAGGCTTTAAGTTTGTCCACCTTTTGATATCTTTTTTGATTTTGTGCCATAATTTAGCATGGTTATTTTGATATATTTCTTGATTATTACCTGTCAAATGCAAACAAAGATATTTCACTGAGTGGCTTATCTGACAGCCAAATTCTTTCTGCAAGATATTTTCTTCTCCTTGCATTAAGTAACTTGTAATTATTTTTGATTTTTGGACACTGATTTGATTGACATTGACATTTGATTTGAAGAATTCTCCAAAGCTGTGGATTGTTTTCATTAACTGTCTTATTGTCCTTCATTATTCTGTGATAGTTAAAACTATACCATCTGCATAACATTCAAACTTATATTCTGCTCCATGGAGTATTTGAGACCTGATATTTGTCACCTTGGAACTTTTCTGCCAATATTTCTAAAAGAAAGATAATATTAGGAGAAAGTGGACATCCTTGCCCTGTGCCTTTACTTATTTGAAAGTGTGTGAAGAGTGATCCACTGATTGTGTGTTTGACCCAAGATCTGAACTCTTCCCCAGGGTTTATTCTGTCAAGCATATTTAACTTTTTATTATGCTCTTAATACACTCTTCTACACTTTATAAAACGTTCTTATGTTTTCATTCTATAACAATATGAAATCATTCAATCCAAGAGGTTTTTAAAAAACTATACTACAAAAATAAACTACAAATTACAGTTTTGTGTTTGAAAGTCTAGGTTACCAACAGCTGGTGTGAGGAAAAATATTAATACATGCACATGCACACAACACACACACTACATACACATATAGACACATTCATACATACATACACTTCACTGAGAAAGACAACATTCCACTATGTATTACATTTAAAATAAAGTATGTTCTACATTTTTAGGTATATATTTAAAGGTTTTATGTTTTAAATATAATATTGTAATAAACAAGTACGTATAAGCACATACCTGAGTTTCACTCAACAGGTAGCTGAGATTTGCTTTAACATCTTTTGCAAAACTCCAATTGCTTTCTGTGTAATATGTGAAAAGTAATAGACCTTAGTAAAATATTTGAAAGTTGCTTGACTTATCCTTCCATTTCCATCTCTGATGTGAGTTCAGATATTTTGAGCTATGCTATTTTGGAACTGAATTGGAAAATGGTATTTATTTTGGTATTAAAAAAAGAAAGGAACAGCCTTACCTTTCAAGAGGCACATTGACATCAAGGCCAAAGAATAAAGGCAAGAGAGAAGAACAAGAACAGAAACAGAAACTGCAAGAAAAAATTAGTTTTAAGAGATCAGATCCATTTTCATTATCATAGATATGGCATATGATTTAAAATGAATAAAATCCGATAGACTTACTTCAAGAAATCATACAGGACTAAAACTCAAGGTTTCTATCCTACTACCTAATCTCATTAATGTCAACCTAATATTAATGGCTTTATTGTTGGTGATATCATCTGATCAACAAGTGTTTTTCCTCATATGGGAATTCCAAGTCACTTTATTGGGAAGACTCAATCCACAAGATACTCTTGCCCTTACATTTCTATTACCTAAATTTCTTTGGAACACCCTTCTTGATTACATTACTAATTTAGGGTGAAGAATTTACATTTTTGCAACCAAGCTTGTTTAAGAAGAAAACCTAGCAAAATGATAGAATAATGAGTTAGCTTTTGTGTTATGAACGCCATCTTTTCATGTTTAATCAGTATGGACACATGTTTAGTCTTCTCCCTGAAACAATTTCCATTATGACATCAATGAACTGTGCCAGTATTTTGATTTTAATTTTAAACAAAGATCAAATATTAGTTAGCTGAAATCCTCTGCATTTGCTGACTGATTCCGACTTAGTAAAAGAGAAAATGATCTATTAAATAAAAGGGCAGATTGAAAAAGAATACAGTACCAGTATAGTATAATGATAACTATTTTTGAGCTGAATATTCTTACCATGCTCAAACTGATATTATGCTAGAATAATGGGCAAATACTGTTTTCTGTTATTTCCTTATTATTATAGTGCAATTCTAAAGGAAATCTGAATGAGGAAAGACACTAGAAGGTGATTCTGGTATCATTTGGGCAGCAACAAGCTTTGAAGAAAAATGACACCCAGCATTCACAGAGAGATTGAAAACCCTTGCTGGTTACTGGGGCACACACTTTGCCCTGGTTGTGTTCTTCCAAAAATTGCCAAAAGATCCCCATCATAACTCTGAAAATGATGTTGGAAAATTGGTGAAGGGAAAGTTCAGCCTTGTTCTAATAGAATGAAACCCCTCCCTCCCTCCCTCTCCAGAAAAGCATCTTAAACCCCACCCCCCCGGGATTAGAATATCTAAGAAGAAAAGAAAAAATCACAGGAATTTACTCACAATATTATAATAATATAACATTTTCCAATCAGATCCCTTTCAGTTGTTTCAGATTCTTGTAATCCTCAGCCAGCATGGCCACGACAGCTGGGAATTACTTGAACTGAATAGTAAAAGTCTGTTTCAAGGGCACCAGGTTAGGGGATGGCTATGCTAAAATGACTAGCTGGCGCTACTAGAGTTATAAAAGAGGAAGTTCTTGAAAGTACTGATATTGTTTGGATATGTAAAACAACTGACCTTTTCTTCCAAATCCTTGATCTGCCTCTTCTGGATGTCTGTTTTATCTTCTAAATCTCGGATCCTCTAGAAATAAATTGAATATATCCATATATAAACAGATAATTAAAAACCCTTATGTCCTATGAAGTCTGCCTGAAGAAAATTAATCTAAAATTTCTAAACTAAAATTCATAGATATGAAGAATACTGTAAGTTATAACTCTAGTGCAGGGCTTTTAGCCTTCTCCAGACTGAGTGGCACACTTCACCTCACAGTGAAGTGCAGGGGTTGCACCCTAACCTGTGGAGGAGGTGGCCTGATAAAAACTAACATGGATTTTAATTTGATTAAAATTTATAATTATATGTTTATTGCTCTCTAGTATGATGAACAACCTTTAGTCATGTATTTCTCTCACATTAAAATGATAATAATTTCTAATAATTTCTCTCACATTAAAAATTACAATCTAACCACCAGATCTACAACAATAAATCTTAGAAAAAAATACAGAGAAACCTAGCAGTTTTTCTATAAACTGAATCTCACCTGATGTGCCTGTTGAAGCAATTCCATTCTCTCTTGAAGGATCTGGCAATCGTATTCTCTGCTTTTTCTCAGCATTTGCCTTCTCAATTTCTCTACAGCAGTTCGAAGTTCTTCCTGCTGTTTTTCACTCAGCAGTTCTCCAAACTTTATCACTGTTTCTTGTTGCAAAGCATTGTAAAGGGTAGCTTCAAGCTCCTGGATTCTCTAAGCAATAGCATAACAAAATATGGAAGAGGATACAATCTGGTAAAAAACCAGATTTTTTTCTATGTATATATTTTATGCTAGTACAACCAACTGGAATTAATAGACTAAAATAAAAACTTATGCTAGGTATTTGTCTCAGACACAGTGCACTACATTCAATGTCTTGAATCTGATGAATGTTAACAGTTCCATACAAAATCACAAAACGTCCAAAATTTGAATGTAAACTTTCTTTCTCCCACCTCCTATCCTCCCTCCTTTTCAGGACATACCATAGGTTTTTCCATGCACTTCAGTGGCAAATAAAGCTCTGCATTAATAGCTCTCCACTTTGCTGAAGTAATGTGCTATGCCTTTGGAAGCTTCATATATTCACTGGAGCTCTCACTTATGTAAGGAGTGCAAAAAGTAGACCGATGTGCTATCTCACAGAAAATGTTCTATATATTTTTAAAAAGAAAGTCTAAAAATCACATTAATTTGGAGTTTATTTAAACTAAAGCCCTGTGAGAACACACTACAAGCACATGCATTTCCCACTGGAACGCAACAAATTTGCATTCTGAAATGCACTTCTGTTTCCATCATTGGCTTTCAAATTACCATATAGGCTTGATCAAGAGCTTGTTTCCTGTAGTCCAGTTCTTCTTCTAGATAACCTTTTATTTTACAGAACTGCTCCTACATTGAATGACAGTTTGAAAAAAAAAATCATCACTACCATGATTTTTACTGAAGCCATAAGAAAATGTATAATTAGGCTGACCATACATCCTGTTTTTTTAACATTTCCCAACTGTCCCATTGTTTTAATATAAATGCCAATTTTGTCCCATTTTTTAAAAACATTGGAGCCTTATTGGGAAAAGCGTGAAAAAATTGAAATTGAAATTGAAAAGGAGGCTGACTTGGCAGTAGTTCTCAATCCAGCAGGAAACCTAGAGCGGAACCGCAGGAACAGCTGATTGGTGGTGAGCAAGAGAAGAGTCGCTGCCACCAATCAGTGCAGTGGAAGATGGTCAGAAAAGCGTGCCCAGCAGAAAAGCTGATTGGCTCTCAGGCCAAAATGGTGGGAAGAAAACAAAATAAAAGGGCACACCAGAGAGGAACAGGTTGTCGGGGACAACCGTTCATTAGACTCCTCTGTTCCTGTTCTTCTGCCCCAGCTCGCCGTCGCCCTCAGTCCTCCGCTTCTCCAGCCTCCTGCTGCCTCATTCCTGTCCTCCCATCCCAGCTTGCCTCAGCCCTCCGCTGCCCTCAGTCCTCTGCTTCTCCAGCCTCCTGCAGCCTCATTCCTGTCCTCCTGTCCCAGCTCACCACTGCCCTTCGCCTGCCGCTGCCCTGAGCCCTCCTGCAACCTCTCCACCCAATGCCACCCCTGCACCAGTGTCTCCGGACCCAACCATCGCCACACCTTCCCCTCCTGCACCTTCCCAGCAATAAAATATGCAATCTGTGTGTGTGTTGTGAACAAATAAGAATGAAATGTTATCCAGAGTGCATCTTCCCCAAAAGGAAAAAGTAACTAGTTTTATTGTACAAGTTGGCCTTCCACTAAGCCAATTGAAATAGCAAATTGAAATAATTTGGCTTAGTGGAAGGCCAACTTGAACAATAAAACTAGTTACTTTTTCCTTTTGGGGAAGATGCACTCTGGATAACATTTCATTCTTATTGTTCACAACACACACACAGATTGCATATTTTCCAATGTCAATAACCTTTTTTTATTGTCTTTTTCGTAAATACGGAGTATTACATAAGTTTAACCCCATTCTGTTTTGCCATCCCAATGTCCCGTTTTTGTCTCAAGGAAATATGGTCAGCCTATGAATAATACTCAGACACTGACAAAAACAAAAGAGACCCCACCTCCCAGCAGGCGACTAACAAGAAGAATGGGATGAAGTGAAAGTGCTACCTCCCCTGCAAAAGGATTTCTTTCTTACCATGTCACTTTCCAGTTCCATCATCTTCTGGTGCAAAGCTGCTTCAGCCCCTTCAATCTGCTGTATCCACTTAAGGGGAAAAAAAAAAAGCTTTATCAAGATCCAGCTTCAGGATTACAATATTGCCAAAAGTGCTGTCTTTCCATTTCACCAACTATAAAGTCAGAGAACAGAATTTTGTTGCTTATAGTTGCTTGCTATCAGTTCATCATTAGGAAACAAGAGGAGTAAGCAAATAAGCCTGGCCCTTCCTCTGATTTGGAATTCACCCTTATCTCCAGATATGTGGTGGCTAGTTATACTTGATGAATGGTCTGTGCATGATCAGAGGCATCTGGTTACTACGTTTTAAGTCTCAGGCCCTGAAAATATTTTCTCGTCAAAGTCTAGTATGTATGTACTTATCATTAATTTTTGTGGATATTTTTGTCTTCCCAAAATATAGCACTCTGAGAAATTTTGGGGGATATCCCATACTGGCATTGCTCCTCTTCCCCTACTGTACTTTGTTCTGTGCTGCTGTACTACTGAATGCTGACTGGTTTCTATTATTATTAAAACATACACGGACTCAGAGCCACAGGCTTCAGAGTCATCTGTTCTCTGCTTAAAGTACAGATTGAGCTAGTTAGTGTACATTACTAGAGCATGCATCATGCTATGCTATTTTTCATCATTTCTCTATTTAAAGGACAAACCCAGCTAGATGGCATACATAAACTGTATCATTAATTATTATTCCAACAGTAAGGCCTCTCTAGTCAAGCAGTTCGACATTTATCTGTATAATTAAATACTGATTTCTTCTCCCAACTGTCATGAACATGGACTGGAGCCAACATGCTAAAGCAAGCTGTGACTTGGACAATTGGAAAATGGTAAATAAAGCAAATTGAAATAATTTGGCTTAGTGGAAGGCCAACTTGAACAATAAAACTAGTTACTTTTTCCTTTTGGGGAAGATGCACTCTGGATAACATTTCATTCTTATTTGTTCACAACACACACACAGATTGCATATTTTCCCACAGATTGTATTTTTCTCCTCTCTTTGCAATTCTGTAGAATGTGTTAACTTTTAGATTCATGTTAAGGAATACATGTGAGATAGTAAATATATTTAAAAATACCTTTTCTGCCAGAGATAATACAGTACTAGCTTGAATTATAGCCACTTGCTCTTCATTTCTTAAATTCTGAAAATTCAAGAGGCAGAAAATCAAATTAAGGAAGCAGCAATAGCTTTCCACACAGGTACTTTCTCACTGTCAGAAAGTTTTACTCTGATGTAATGTCTCTTCTTCATGCAGGGATTTTGATATGCTGGCAGGTCTCCTATGCCCATAAAGTCTTCCCCATTAACTGAGACAGGAATGCCCAACCAGTGGCCTATGGGCAATTCAATTCAGAGCCCCTGAAATACCACAGACTCAAAATTCAATGGCAGATGAAGACTTTCTGAGATTTTCTGCTGCTTTTTGGCATAAAGTGAAGCAACAGAATAGGTCCATTAAGATTCTAACACAATGTAACACTCCTATAAATTTAATTTTAAAAATAAAAAGCATGAAATATCCCATTTTTGGGAGTCCCTTTTTTGGGAGAGATGGGCGGTGATAAAAATTTGAAGAATAAAAATAAAGAGAGAAAAATCAAGCCAAAAATCTCAGTGTTGTAGTTTAATGGTACTGCCACAGCCCTTGCAACCAACAGCTGCTGATTTTTATTTTAGAAGTATAAATACCTATCACAATGGAGGTATTGCTTAAACAGAAGAGACAGCTTTTTGTATGTCAAGAGCTGCAAAAATATATATTTTCCATTCAAATGAACGAGAAATCTGTAGGCATAGAGTTTGCATATATATTTTACCATGACCTATTTCCTTCTATCAAAAGTCAGGAATGTTTAAAATGATAACCAACCACCACAGTTTGAGCTTCAGGGTAAAAATAATCTAAAAGTAACATCCCAAGTAAATTAACTTCTTTAATAAAGTCTGAACTGATAATATATGTGATCTTCTAGACAATTTTTAAAAAAAATAACATTTATAGGAATTAAGCCTAGCTTTTCTCAACTTGGTGCCTCTAGCTATATGTGTAAATAGCAGATTGGGCAAGCTGATCTAGTCTATTATTACATTGAGATTTTAATTTTTTTATTTTAAAAATTTCACAAATATTATGGAAATATCTTATTAGCCATTAAGAGATAAAAGGTCTAGCTTTTTGATATTTAAACACTGCAGGCTTTTTATTAATGAAAATAGGGGATAATGAGGAGAGATAATGAATGAAATTCATTTGCTTTGATTGATCTTTTATTCTGCAATATTATATATTTTCCTGATGGTGCTATACATAATAAGAACTTGTTAGCTACCCATATTACTTACCCCATTGTCACCCAAGATGTCTAATTGCTTTATAAGGTCTGGAATGCTAACATCCTATAAAAGAAACGGTAAAATTCAGAAAAGAAGGGTCAAAGATTTTCACAAGCACTGTTATCTATTTTATGATATGGACTTGGTGATCTACAACCTCACTCAGTACTTCCTAAGTGAAGGAGCAGAACAGGTCAAAGCCATGGGGGGAAGGGGGGGAGGAGACTTGAATGTACAGCCATTCAAATGGGGTAGCTGCAAAAGAAAAGCAATGAAGAAGTAAAGTATCTGTGTGACAGGGTTAGTATATAGACAATCTAATTATTGAGGAGGAAGAAAAATATCTAGACTGATTCTTAATCAGTTTTGCTACTGTAAGACTTGTAGCAAAAACATCTAACCTATTCATATTATCTAATGTTCAGTCCACATTATATATTTGTTGGTAATCAAATTTTCCACTTTGAATAGTATCAAATGCTTTTCTGCAATCTGGACTAGACAATGCTAGCCTAACATAGAACTTTAATCAGAATTCTGGCATGGCTCTGTATTCTCCATTGCTACTTTTTCTTCAAGGAATATTACATATTTTTATCTTCCAAACAAGACACCAACAGTACAATCTTTTATAGATTTACTCAGAATTAATTTTGAATTCAACAATGTACAGATTACAGTATAAGTAGGAGTAAATTCTTAAGCTGTTTCTTATACTTGCATTTACACATTTCAAGAATGGATTATGTAAAACTGACTCCAACAAACTACAGTGTTCAAAATTATAGGCTTTATATCCTTTGTTAAAAACATAATCTGCTCTTCTGTGAACATAGGGTACAACCTCTATACTTTAAGGGTCCTCTATGCATGGAGCTCAGGTTTTACCTGAGGTTGCAAATTGTAGATTGCATATATAGGCTTTCTATAAACACAGGATCTTGAACGTTTGTAAGCAAAGGGCAGAAGATTTTATCCCCTCTCCCCTGCTCCCTCCATGTGTTGAAAACTATCAAGATAATGTCACAATTAAAACCAGTTCTAAAAGGACATACCCTATGTTAACATACCTTGACACCTTCTTTCATACAGTAGATCTGCAGAGCACTTACACCATCAGAGAATGGATGGATTTGTAGATTAAAAGGTGGAGATCTTCTTTCTCTTTCCTTGAAACAAAACATAAGGTAAAACATTAAATGCTTTTTGCTTGTTTGTTTTTTTCCTGAAAAGCATAACATCTTTGCTTTTGGAGGAAAACAGTTAATTCAGAAAGAGTATTCCGTTGGTTAAGATTTCTGCCATGTACTTAGGCTTTAGGACAAACTACACTTTATAGTTAGCTTTTGGTAAGAGTGGTGTTTTGAGATTGGCCATCCCTATTCTCATTGTAGCAGTGGACCAAATATTCCAAGGTTCTGAGCCTGACCTGGCTGTTTGGAGCATTTTTTACTCAGAACAAAACACCCCATATCCCCATTTTTCTGAGATTTTACTCTGAGCTCAGGATAAACTAAGGGATTTCATTCCATGTTGTTCTAAGTGTTATCATGCCCCTGGTTGGGTTGTCTTTGTTTAAATGTAGAATGGGAGATATGTTTGCCTAAGAGTGAGCAACTTTTTTCAGTTTCCATTGTCATATGGCAGAACATTTGAAACATTTTGGTTTCAAGGTGGAGCCGTGTATTTCTAAACCTGGAAAAAACTTTTTTTCCATGTAGTGCAAATTTCTACATATAGCTATTTTGTGAATGGGCATGCATAATTTATTTGTTAGATCTCTGTCCCACCCCCAAGAGCTTAAGGTAGCTTAATAGCACTCCCATTCTAATGTTATTCCATTCTAATTTTATCCCTCAAATAATCATGTGAGTTGGTTTAGATTAAGACACTGTGACTGGCCCAAAGTCACCCATTGTGTTTCCATGGCTGGGGTGAACTGAACCTGTTCCCAGTCTAATCCAGCATCTTAAGCACTATACCACACTGTCTTACCATAATTTCATTACAGCTGTTTTGAGACCCAAGTGCCTATGACACACTCTAAATTCCTTCAGCCCAAAAGACAGAGATTATGCAAGCTTGCTTCATTTTTCTCATCCTTTAGTATTACTGAATCTCTTTTTGATTTATAAGAAATTAACTTAATTTATAAATATAAAGTGCAGTCAAACTTGGAGGAGATGTGTCTGTTAATTTATATGAAATAAAATATTTGGATTGACATATGATTGCAAGAATTCATCTAATTATTCTAATTCTTCTTTGAAAGAAAAACAGATGTAAGGCTAATATACTACATGTTCTCATTTCAAGTCAGTCATCTTTGTCACAAATTATTACTGGAACTTAGTTTTCTCTTCTTGGTGTTTGTAACATATTGAACATGGTCCACAGTTTCTAGTTAGACAAAATAGAAATATAAAATCTGTTAAATAAGAAATATACTCATATATGCAGTAGATGAACATTTGATTTTGCCCCTTTAAAATCTTTGCCAGTTCCACAATGTAAAATTAATAAGTTCTTACTTCAAGTTCTAGATTTCGAAACTCCAAGAGTTCATTCTGATCTCTGGCATCCTGTAGCTCCTGTTGCAGTCGATTGTTCTCTATTTCCAATTTTTCTATCTAGAAAAAGATCTAAATATATAATTTGTGGAAATGATTCCAAGACGTACTTGTTTAGACATTTATGACCATTGCTGTTTCTGCTCCCTCCTACAAATCTCAATCACCAAGAAAGTAAGCTATCCAGTTATTTTAATTTTACTATCAGCTTGTTTATGGAAAGCATAAAGCCTACAAAAGTTGTAATTCATGTGCTAAAGGAATAATCCTCTTTAAAAATGGAACGAAATACATCAAAAGCAACTTGGCATATAACAAAAGGATTCATATGTGCTGATTTAGGACTTTGAGAAAATTCACTGTTCCTTGTGGTTAAGACAGTAAACTATCAAAGGATAATTTTGAAGATTGTTTTTGATGATTCTGCAGTTTAGTTTTTAACTTTTATATTATTATACTTACATTTATACTATAAGGATTAGCATTTGAGCAAAATGAGATGTCTAAAGGGCCTTTCTGCACAAATATAAAAAATAGTACTACAAGATAATTTCAGTCATATGGTACACTGAAAATCTGAATTATTATTAAGATCTTTAATTTATTCTTGAAGTCTTGAATTTTGTAATTGAGTCAAAATTCACTGTTGCTTAGAACAGACCTACTAAAATAAATGGGAGAAATAAGCTATGACTAACAGATTTCACTAGATTTATTCTAATCCAACCCACTGTGTTTGGGTTTTTTATATTTATATTCTGCACATGGATCACCATTTACTGAAATTACAAGGAAACCAATGGATTCTTATCATGGAATCAGAATGTGGAATTGATTCTGGGACAAAGTAATATACAGAAATTTCATTTCCAAACACCACTCTGAGTCCCCAGCAATGTACCCGTCAGTACCGATGTGTCTAGCAATATCCTTCTTGGTGCCCCGCAGAATTCCTGCCCCAACTTTTTAAAAAAAGTTCTTTCAGTTAAAAGGAAAGGGAAGTTGGCATGCTGCAAAGCAAAGCACTAGCCTCAAGTACAATAGCTTCAACTTGCCTCTGGGCCTCCGCCTTACAAATATTATTCAAAAATGAAATTGTGAGTGATTGTAGCCCAGTGCTTTGTTTGGAAGTATGCCACCTTCCAGAAAGAAGGCAAAGTAAGCTAAAGAGTAAGAATTCTGGGCAATTAGAAACGGTGTGTCGGAGGCAAACATCCCTTGAGTCCTCACAACATGGTCTCAGAATTCCAAATATGCCCACCAGTACAAAAGGACTGGCAACCCCTTTTCTAACCATTCAAGTGTAAACATACCTTATCCAAAAGCTCCTGATTCCTCTTAATAAAAAGTTGCTTATCTTCTACCCAGTGTGAGTCCTATTTATTAAAAAAAGAGATTAAGATATAAAGAAGTGTTTATATGTGCACAAGGCTTTGTTAATCAGTTTAGTTAAATTAAATGGATTTAAATTACTCATGAATAAAAGCAAATCTACTAAGTATGACTGAAATATGGCTCCAGTTGTAAATTCCATTGTGTTAATGACAACTATGATTAAAACTTCAGTCACAAAGAAAAAAACTCAAAAAGAATTAAATAATTCTACTGAATTATTGGATAGTTATTGCGTATTACTGGAAACATCAAGCAGCTGTAGTTCATACATGGACATATGTATGTTCACACTTCTCTATATTTATTTCCAATTGTTTACAGGCAGCCTTTCAGATACTTGATTCTTATATGCAAAATGTACCTGTCCTGGACAACAAACTAATTTTAACAACTTATGAAAGTAATTGAGAAAAAACATCTCTGGTAAAGTGTCAACCTGTCCTTTCTGGGCCAGTGTTTTTTCCAGATCTTCTATTTTTGCTCTATACCTCTGGACTTCAGCTTGAAGTTGCTCCTGTGCCTGTTAAAAAGAAAAGATGTAGTTTCATGAACAAATCTTTTAGTTCTTATCAGACTTCCTGAATTTCAAGTTATCTTTAATTTATTTGTAGCCCACTCTTTTCCTCTGGCAGGCATTTAGTGTTGCTACTTCTAATGCTAATTAGAAGTCCTTACTAATAAGAGTTCTTTGGAGCTCTCACAATGAGTATGAGACCCTGTTCTACTCTACGCTGTGTTTTTAAGTAGTGTTTTTCTGTGACAGATACAGAGTTCCTATCATGATTTAGTCCATATTACTTTAAAATGATTGGTCTGTGTTATTTTTATTTGATTACATGAAAATATTTGTAGTTTTGCTACATGTTGTTTGAGTGAATTAGAAGTAAGACAGGGAGGCAGATAGACACACAGACATGTTTAGGGAATATATTTAGGTGACAGCTTTATTGTCCTCAGCAAATACCAACCTTGGCTTCTCTTTCTGCATCTATTATACCCCCGGTTTGCTCTTGCAATAACGCATAGGCTCTCTGCAGGGCCTGATATTCCTTTGTTAATTGTCTAAATCGCAACTCTGATTCTTCAGCTGCTAAGCTCTGAAAAAGAGAAAGTTTCAGGTAAATATTAAATATAGTAATGTAAAAATATGGAGTGTGTAAGAGTTGATTGTATAAGGATAAAATTGGAATTTATTATGTGAAAAAACACAAAATATTGTATTTTGGAGTACACAGGTTAAGAAAAAATATACCAATAATCCATAAATAATATAGATTATTACTTGGTAGTTCTAGAATACCACGGTTGTTTCAAAACGTGTGATGTCAGCAATGATGCCAAAGGCATCTTTGAAAACTGTGATTGGGATTGTCCTCTTCCCTCCCTCCCTCCCTCCTTCCTTCCTTCCTTCCTTCCCTTTCTTTTTAACTAATAATTGGTATAGGAAGGTGCCTTAGCCCATCTTCCATGCCATTTTTCAGGTGAAGTATCCTCCGTCCCACTGTTAATAGCCTGCAGCTTACTTTCAAAAGTCTGCAGACTGCTAAGTACTAAAAGGTTAGCAGAAACATGTTTATAAAAATGTAAGTACATTACATTAGAATTGCCCATTCTGATGTCCCTCAAATTGGTTAAATTTTAGTTCCCATATTCCTCAAACAAACCACCTGTAATAGTTCTCAGTAACAACTACACGACTGCTTACTTTGCATTTATAATATAACTTGTAAAATGTTCTATCCTACTTCTGATTAAGACTTCTTGTAAACACGGATTTTGTTTACAGTTGTATTATATCCCAAATATATAATTTTAACATTTATTTTAAAAAATTCTCAGTAGTGATTGAAAGAAGGTGTTGCTACCTGCACATCTGCTAATTCTTCAAGCTTTAGAAAAACAGGGAAAAGATCTTACTTCATCTAGATCTTCATCTGGTGTTGCTGGTGTTCTGTCTGTCCTGAATGAAGCCATGGATGAGGTTTCAGAGTCCATGGAGTCATCATCACCTCCATAAACTGTGTCCAGAACATGTCTCTGCAAAAGGCAGAAACCACACATTCAAACTCTGCCACCAGTCTAACTTGCTAGCATAGGCAATACTCCATCATGGCTACTCTTTCAGTCATTGGTTGGGGCTGCTTCATCTGGGTGACAACAAGATGGCAGCAAAGAAATACAGGACCTATAATTCTTTTCTGCCATCTAGTAGTTTGTTTGTTTATTTATTTATTTATTCAATTTATATTGAATATTTATAAATTTATTGCAATTTTATAGTTGTCTGGATTTTGTTGTCTGGATTTCGACTTTGTGATGAAAATCTAGAATCTGAAGGCAGCAAACTGACCAAACGGTCTGCTGATGACTGCAGAAAAGAAATGGAGTTATCACCCCTTGACAATTTGTCTTCCTATTTCTCACTTCTAATTGTGGTAGTCCCAATGCAGATACAACTTCAAAAGGGCTTTACAGAGGACAACAGGATAGACTTTGCTCTGGGCAGGCTGCTGACTAACAACTGACCTAGGAAAGGGAGGGAAATCAAGATGTGAGTAAACAAGGAAGTATTTTTTCCAAGATCATTTTCTTTCTCATAAAGCTTGCTTGTTGGCTTGGTTATGCACTATCATTTGTAGGTCATACAAGCAATGCTGTGAAAATAGCTGCTATCTTTTGCAGCCTACTACTACAATTCAGTGTTTTAAAAATAGCCTTAGTGCATTCAAACTGACTAAGTTAATTAACAACATCAAAGAAGAAAATGAGTCATGCCCCAAGCTGACAGAATTGGTTAATCAGCAGGTTTGGATAGCAAAGTACTGATGATTTCAGCACTTAAAATTTTCCAAAGTGAGTCATGAAGCAGCTTGATCAATGAGAATTTGAATCACACTTATACTACAATGTTTTTAAGATAGAACATTGAAGAAATGGAAAACATATGGTAGGATTATGGTCTGCAGTCATGAGTTTTTCAGCTTGCAGATGTTAGCAAGAAATTTACTGTGCTTGGCAATCAGTCGCATATATGCTAGTCTTTTGTTTTGCTTTTGTTTGTCTTGCCTCCATTACTAGTAAGCACAACTGGATTTACTGTCACTTGTGCATGGTACTTTGTCTTTGTTGTATGGTTTCTGTGAGACCTAATACCTTTCCTTCTGAATTTATTGAGACATGGGCATGGAACAGAGTAATTTCATGAATTGGCTTTTCATGAATATAATTTGGTGGGGTTCAAAATAATATGTAAACTTCATTTACCTTAATTGGCTTTGAACTTCTTTTATGCTTCCTCCGTCGAATAAGTTTCTCTCTATCCTATATAAGAAGACCAAAAAACAGTCCCAGCTAAGGATACAAAGATGAATAGAGGCTATAAGATTTTAAGCGATATGTAATTTTCAACAGAAGTACAAGAGTGAACTATTTGCTCATTTGACTGATTGATTCATTTATTTATCATGAGATTTCCTGAAACTGAATAGGACACAAATAGAGGCAAATCAGCTGAGTGATTATTCCACTAACCCATCCTTTCTATTAGCTATAATATGGCAATAAGGAACATGAAGTTATTCCAAAGGCCTTTTAAAAAAGGTATGTTTTTGAGAGGTGATCTGAAAGAAATAAGAGAGGTAGTAGTATGGAATTTCTCTGGAAATCTTACTTACAGACTAAGTATTGAGTAATTCTAGGCAAGAATGGGTCAACTTCAGGTTCATAGGATCTATTCTGTATTTTTTCCAGAGCCCAAAGATCCATCAAATGAAAGAATAATAATGTATAAAGTTTCAATTAATGAACAGGGATTTCTAAATATACAGTATATCTGCTCAAGTATTTGTTTTAATGACTGGATCAAAATGCATTGTTCTTTCATCCACAAACACAATCCTGTTTTTCCCTGAGACATTCTTCATTTCAGCTGACTAGAAGTGACTTTTTCATTGGATGCCATTGTTAATCCTGGAAGGAGGAACATTTGCCAACCTAGTACTACTCCACCCAAATATTTATTAGTCAAGTCATAAAGCTTCTGCTCATTTCCAATTTCTGCTCTCTCCTTTGGTTGTGGATGATATCACTAGATAAATGGGGGTCAATGGAAGAATGTGGCAAAATGGAGGCAGGCAAAGTGAAGACAATTTTAAAAATAAGGATGACAATCTTATCCATTTGAAAATGGATGAGAAGCCAGAAAAGAATTTTACAAAGGACAACATATGAATCATTTGGGCAACAAAATGCTGGACAGAGGGGAAGAGGCTGGGATAAGACAATGAAGACTGGAAGGGTTGTTAAAGTCAAATAATAGATGACCAGGTCAAAGGCTTTTCTTAAAATCATGATTTATTTTTATTAATAAAAATAGGCCACTCCAGTCAGAATGGACTCTGACCAGTGTACCCTTATCCCTTGTAAGTTGGGATAAAAATATACAAAAGAAAACAATCTCATAACATAATAATGAAAATATCTATAGAAGAGCTAGGAATAAAATGCAATTAACAAAATACAACTAACAACTTCAGTAGTTTGAGAGAAAAAAACACAATTATGCACTCCTCAGGGCCTGTGAGGTCTGCATAATATCTGAAGAATGCTGTACCATAGGGGGTGAGGGCAATGATAGAGAAGGCATGCTTCTGCAACCCCTGCAGATAGCATTTCTTAAGCAAGGGAATTGGAGAGAACCCACCCTACTTGATCTTATTGGATGGGCAGATGTTATTGGGAGAAGGCAGTCACAGAAATCCAGATGCTGAACCACTCAGAATTGAATTGCACCCAGAAACCAACAGGCAACTAGTGCAATGTCACAGCAGCAGTGTGCCCATAACTACTCAGGCTGCTGCATTCTAGACCAATTCTGACATCCATGGCCTGGGTGTTCTTCTTAAATTGCTGCCATAAGAGATACTTCCTATTCCAGAACTGGAAGAGATCATTTAAGCCACTGAATTCAACCTCCTGCTCATTGCATTCAGAAATACCAATCCACTTTTGTTAATGTGGGAATGGCCAGCTACAGAATACCCATTTATAAGAAGACAAACTAGCCTTCTATAATGCTCTTTACTGTAGAGAATATTTGGATTAAAGTAAATGGAGGAATGAATAAAAATGATATACCTGGCCAACTAGAGAAGGTATGGAAGATCAGTTTCTAAAAGATGTTTCTGAGAAGGATAAGTGGTACTAATGGGCAACTTGAATTACCCCAACATCTGTGGAAGACAAACTCTGCTATGCACAATCCTTCCAGGCAAATCCTGGATTAGAAAAGTACAACAGGATCAGTTATCCTTGATGTTATAGAAACCACTAGTAAGTATGGAAGGACCATTGGGGGAAGTGCTTATGAAATGTTGGCATTCTTAATTTTAATATAAACTAAAACTGAATATAGTCAACTACATATTTTGGACTTCAAGTTTGTACCTTTTAATACATTTAGGGAAATGAAGAAATGATACTACTGCAGGAACAGCTAGGGAGAAAAGGAGCTCAAGTAAGTGTTGGCTCCTAAAAAAAAAATCCTAAAAGCAGAATTGCAAACTATTCCAATGAAATAAAGAAAATCAGATGACAGCTTGTTGCTTGGTGAAGTTTAGTGAATATCTGGGAGGAAAAAGTAAATATTGGGGTGGGCGGGTCACCAAAGAAATTTCACACAGACTGAAACTGTAGAGATGTGTCAGAAAGGCTAAAGCTGAGGATGAGCTGAGGTTAACAAATGATGTTAGATATAATAGAAGAGGCTTCCTCAGATATGTTCAAAATAAATAAAGTATCAGGAGCTCAGTAAAGATGGCAAAATGCAAATAGGTAACAACAAAAAGGTGGAACCACTCAACTTCTCTTTTGGCTTAGAATTTTCTGAAAGTGGGTATGCAATTCACCAGGCAACTGTTAAGAGCAGGATGATGGAGTAGAATTGAAACCTGTCATTTACCAAAACATACTGAGAATGACATTTATTCTGAATGAGTTTAAATCATCAGGATCAGATGAACATTAGAGGTTGGCCAAGCTCATCCTTCCTCCCTCCCTTGTTCTCATTTATATGGTCACCCAACTCACACAGAGTGACTTCGGGTGGCTTGCAAAATTAAAATCCCCAATATAAAACCCCACATTTCACATTAGTTGCACTTTGGGGAAGTTGAATTCAACACATCTGCAGAGCATCTAGTTTAGAAAATGCTGTGTTAGGGTATATGTTCATAATACAACTTCTGTTAAATTACAGAATCTTTCAAGATCTGTTTCTTGATTATTAGTTCCTTATGGGCCATAACTTACTCGTGTCAGATCATCAATTATGTTTTGTTGTTCTATAACCTGGAGCTTCAAAAATTCGGTTTCTTGTTCTTCATTTGCTTGATCAAGGTCATTGAGTGATTTTAATTTCTTCAGAGGAGGATGCGATGTCATTTTTTCTTTCTGCACAACAAAAAATAAAACAGGAAAGCCTGTTTTCTTTTTAGAAACTTTTTAAATTTTACTTGATTGGATTATTATACTGTATAATTTCTCACATTTTGTTTTCCACCTGTCTTAAATATTCAATTATGGATATTAGAGTTGAGATTCTTTTCCATAGCATGTTTTTAAATGATACCTTACTGTTGTGTTGAGAGAGGGGAAGATATACCTCTCTTTCTGGAAACGTGGGCAAAACAGTTCAACAGAGCATTCTACTGTGGATGTTGCATATATTTATTAATAAAGAGACAAAACTGAACTCAGTGGGACTTCTAAATACGAATGCTTAGGATATAATGGGCTCACTCTCTAGAAAATTCAGTGGATCCAAGAAAATGGTCTTTGTAATGTTAGCCCTGGAGAATTAAGGGAATAATGAAAATGAGTCCCAGAACACTTATATTTGGAGATAGAGGTACTTCTAGACTAGATTTCTATTCTGTTATTAGCCTACTTTATTCTTGGGCTTTTATACATACCACTCTCTGCTCTGATTTTTCCTCATGGTAACAACTCTGTCAAACAGGTGGGGCTGAGAGAAAATGTCTCTCCCAAAGTCACTCAGTGACCTTCCATGAAACCAGTCCAACACCTAGAATAATTCTCTAAATGCCACTTGAAACCTTCCTATATTTTCCCACCAGTTTCCCCATTTTTTCAACCTGAGAAAATCTACCATGAAAGGAAAGGAGGAATAGCTGCATAATATCTTTTGAGAGATTAGGACAGAAAAACTGCATCTGGACTTTCTGGTTGTTTCTTCCAATGCATGTTCTAGCTCTTGTTCTAGTCGACATATTTCTTTATAGCTTATTTCTGAGTGGAAAAAATGTCTGCATTCAAATATGCACAATGAGAAATAGTATGTCAGGTTGTGGACTTGCCACAACCTATTTCCCTTTTCTTCTCTTGTATAGCTTTAAGGAAGACTTCGGCAGCATTTATTGGAAGATCCCCTGAAGCTTGACCTGTGTGTCTTCCAAATCACAATTTGTTGTTTTTTCCAATCCTGGTTTTTCATGTTTTGAAAGCAATTTTGCTACAGTTTATATGTAGGAGTGAAACATATGCAATAAACTATGGCTTGGATGATGAAAGAGCTGTGGGTCATGAAGAATGAACTGTTGGGGAGGAGGGGAATATGTGAATTGAGCATCACTGCAGTTCTTCCTTACTCATGCCCATTTTGCTAAGCCGGACGGGGTGCCAACAACCCCAGGATCATAAATATTTTTTGTGGCTTCTAAAGCCCCAAGTACATCTCCAAATTTGCTTTAAATTGTTGTCATGATTTTATGTCATTTTGAGGAAATAGGCTTCAGTTAAAAAAGAAAGAAAAATAGGTGTTTTTTTTTTAAAAAAAAACCCACCACTACAATGCCCCAGAAAATTTGTATCCATCCTTGCCTTAACATGGTCATTTTACATCGCCACCACCTATTTTATTTGGCACTCTGTAACTACTCCATCTTTTTTTTAAAAGGAAATAAATGCAGTTCTTAACCACTGAAACATTGGCTACCAGGGGTGAGAATAGGTAATATATCTCTATATATTTTGTGAGCCTAATTTCCCCAAATAATATAAATGTGGCCTATTCTGGGCTAAGCCATGGTTTAGCAGACTGTAATTTCCATTAATGAAAAAAACGATGTGAAGCAGATTCTTTTAGAAATGGTGAACATAAGGTTTATAAAAACTGGAGGTAAAATGTATATGAGTTGCTCTTAAAGACAGATTTCTGAGACAGTCAAGCTATATACCATTTCAATGGAAGTGATGAAACTGGGAATTGAGTGGATCATACTTAATGCTTGTACACATGGATATCCAGAGGAACTGTAGCCTTTTTAGTTCAGTAATAGGCATGGATCAACCTATGCCCATTATTTGTAGGAAATTGCATAGCTCATCAACCCCCAAAGCAATTGTTAGAATGAGAGAGAAATGGGCAATGCTATCATGAATGGAACATAATATCCTTGAGAGAAATGGTCTAGAAGCACACAAAACAGCAGTTTCAGGAAAATCTGTTTCATCAGTGCCTGGATGATAGATTACCTGAAAGTCCTACATATCTCATCTTGAATATGGATGGAAAGCAAGATATAAGGAGAATAAATAAAATAGTGCCTATAGTTAAACATGTTTATATGGGTTTTCATACTTACAGAGCAGTGTTATGTATGTCTTCTTACATGCTTTCTATTAGATTCAGCAGATTTTACTCTTATGTAATTGTGTATAGCAAGTGCCCTCTAGATATATGGATTGGGGAAGGCCAGTGAATTGGATTGCAGCCTTAAGCACAGTGGTTAGAACTCTCAGGTAAGTGGGAATGCACTTAGGTGGCCAAATACCAGATTAGTTGGGCATGATACAATCTGTTTTTTCCCCTTGTTACAATTTTTTCTTGGACATCAAAAGTCAGGATAACATTGACTGGATTTTAGATATTAATAATTTTGCCTTTTCAAGTCCCTGAAATCTTCATACCCTGTTACGACATCAAAAAAAGTCTACCATCAAAATAGGATTAGCTAATGGCACTGCCTATAATATTTAAATTCCAAAAACTGAAAACAAAGTTATGAATAAAAAATTGTTGGCTTTGCTATACATAGACAGAGTAAATCTGAACACTTGGTACAAACCATCTCTACATTTTCCTTAGTGATTGCTTTAAGTTTTTCTTCCATGCGCTGCAGCGATTGCATGAGTTCATCATTTCTTTTGGAGAGGCACTTATTTCTTTCCAGAAGAGGTTTGCATTGTTTTTCAGCTTCTCGAACACGTTTCAACTGCAATCAAAATACTAATTAATCAACTAACTAGATAGATGTTTACATATATACATACACCCATTAACTGATATACACTCTGATTGACAAATATATATATATATTTATATATTTTGTGGTGTGGAGATGTTTAAAACATTGTTTCCTGAACAAGCTAAAAGGTTGGTTCATACATCATACTAACTCCAAAACAAACTACAGCATGGCTTAGAATAATGTATGAATCAGACCTGTAGGATACAGTTTAAGGGATGGAGTTTCAAGCACTGATGTCCTTTTAAGATGTCATCTGCAGATCTTAAAATAATAATAATAATAACAACAACAACAATCATCATCAGTATCATTTCAATCTACAAAACATATTTGATCAGAGTTAAAAATATTGATGAGTACATTATGGCAAGATCTGTTTTCATTAAATCACTTCCAACTTTTTTACACTTATTTGCCTGGAATGTTATTTAAGTGTCTATAACCAAAACATAAATTTAATATAAGAACCCAATCAAGCTGCTGCTCATAACATTGAATGAGAGGCCATGTCATGCCTTATTTCTGATCATCCTTCTAAGGAGAGAAAGAACGGTTGCTATTCAGTTGCTGTAGCTGTAGCCCGATATTGAAATATGTATAATACACAGTGCTGGAAAAACTCTCATGTGAAACCAAGAAGAGGGGCTATCAGTCAGTGCTGATTTTACAAATTGAACTACCCATTATTTATCAAATAAATCAGAATTGCTTGGGTTCACACAACATACTATACTATAAAGCATGAATTATGGAAGATAATGGTCAGGTTTATATAATCTCAAAGTTAGTATAGTGGTTAATCCAGGTTCAAGTCCATGCATGGCCATCAATCAGTCTCAGGCTAACCTAGTTCATAGAGTTGTTATCATGGTGAAAAACTGGAGGAAGGAGTGCTATGTACACCACTTTGAGGTCTTGAAGGTAAATGTACGTACAATTCTAACAAATATATAAAACAAACATGCTAAGTCAAAACTAAACAAATGACAAGATATGTTCAGAACATCTATTCCTCCTCTAGACCATGTCATCCCAGCCATGTGGGGGTATTCTAATAATTTTCTGGAAATAAATCTTTTGGATGAGGGAAGTAATATATAGTGTTCTGGTTGTATTTCCTGGAATGTACCATCTCTGAAATGAAATATTTCCTACATCCCTACAAATTACCACAAAGTTTGATTCAGATAGTTAATATCAGCTGTCCTGCTCCTAGCTGGAGAACTTCCATCACCCTGCTCAACTTCTAAATTTTGCAGTCCTGAAGTATGAACAAATCCTAAGCACCTCTGCAGTATTATTTATTATTTGTGATTTTGTCATAGCTACCCTGGATATTTTAGATTAAATAAAATATTCAGAAACTGCTAAGTGGCCATACCAATTCATTCCGTTCATCCACAAGCAGAGTGTTCCTGTCCTCGAGTTTCCGAATAGTAGCATTGAGTTCTGCCATTCTCTTCTGGTTTCTACGTAGGTCCTACAAATATTTGTTAAAGAAAAATAATTTGGCACAAGTGCTATTTATGGGCAAGTGCTGAGTTCCTTAGCAGAAATTATGAATCCCAATGAAGATAAAACACACATAGCCAATAGTAACAAATACTGACATATATAGCTCAACAGTGTCTGGAGGGTCACATCCTTGCTAGATGCATTAACATATTATTTTATGTAAACAAGATCTTAAAACAAGAACGTGAGTGTATGCTCCTAAATCAGACAGTGGGTTTAAGCAAGCTTCTATGTCTCAGCCTCAGTGTATAATTTGATCTTCAACAGGGGAACATTAACGGCAGGCCTTACAAATTCTTCTATAATCATTGTTGAGTTAATGAATATAGAATGTTTGGGGTGTTTTAAAGGCTCTGCATAAATGCTAATCACTTATCTATTATTAATTATCAACATCATCATCATATCTTGTTTTGAATTAACTACACAGTCAAATCAGAACTGAAATGCAGCCTTAGAACTACCACAAGAGGGAGTGTTGTATAGACCACAGGTGGATGCTATCCTCACAGAAGGCACAGCAATGATGCAATAAGTGGGCTAAGTGGACCCAAACAAAATCCCAGTGTTTCTGTTTGTGATGAAATAGAGCATGCTTCTTACAGGACTGCTGCAGTGTTCCGAGCCATCTGCTGCTCTGCCTGGGATCTCTCTTTTGGGACTGCTCATGTTGCATTCGGCCTCCTTAACCAAAAACAGCTGTTCATCCAAAGCTTCTTTCTGTAGCTGAAGCTTCTGAACATATCCTGTCAGGGTCTCCAGCTCTTTCTCCAAAGAAAAGATAGTTCTGTCTTTTGCTTTGATCTCATCCATCTGAATGAAGACACATGAGAGCAGTGTTATGGCACAAGCACAATAATGAATCCATACATTTGAATACATTTTGCAAATAATGGATCTTCATGGCTCATTTATCATGGCAATTTCTTCTTTAAAACTACAGCAGCATAAAATAGCCTGGTGCATTTAAGAATAGACTTATTTAAACTTAAACATGACTTTTGAGTTATTTAGTTAGTTGTTTCCCTCTACACCTACTTGTTTTAATGTAAGATTCCATGTCTCAAACAGTGGCATGACAGACAAACTAAACAAGCGAATCGGCACCTTGATTTTTTTAAAAGCAAGTTTTAATTGCCCTTACATTAGAAACCAGTGGAAACTATAAAACCTGCAACTTCTACTGGTAAAAGACTGATAGTTGGGGGCAAAACTCACCCAATTCACCCCATGAATTCTCTCTCAGGCTTGAGAAACAGTCTGTCAGTCTGTATCTGTCCTGTTCAGACTGTGAGGCAGCCAGACAGGGTTATAATCAAAAACCACTCTTCATTAATACAACTATTTACAATAATAAGTCCATGTGATTAATGAGGTAGACTGATTCCGATCAAGACCATCCGGGCAAGAATGGGAGAATTGGCAAGGTTGCAAATGAAGACTGTGGCAGGACCACTAGGCAGGATTCACTGACTGGAACTGTGGAGCTGGAGGAATCTAGGGCACGTGGCAAGGCTGGAACTGGAGATGAGTGTCCGCGATCTGAAACACTGCTCAAACTGGGCTGACATGTGGAGGCCACGTGAGACCTAGCTGGAACCACTGGGCAAGGCTTGGCTCTGGAGGCAAGGCTGAACTGAACTGGATCTTCCAGGCTAGACTAGTCACTGGAAGCAAGACTGTACTGGGCTGGAGACTCATGACAAGGATGAGAACTCGAGACAAGACTGGACTGGACTGGAGATCCGGGGCTAGGCTGGGAGCTTGGGGTATGACTGAGCTGGACTGGAGACTCTGGACTGGACTGAGAGCTGGGAACACAACTGGACTGGACTGCAGATCCTGGGCAAGGCAGAGAACCTGGAGCACAAGAAGACAGGTCTGAAATTCCTGAACAAGACTGGGCGCTCAAGGCACAACTAGACTGGACTGGAGATCCTGGACAAGGCTGGAAGCTAGAAGCACGATGAAACTGGGCTGGAGCTCCTGGGCAAGGCTGGAAGCATGAGGAAATTGGACTGGAGATCCTGGGTGATGCTGGGAGCTTGGAGCACAATGAAATTGGACTGGAGATTCTGGGCATGGCTGAGAGCTAGAAGCAAGGCTGGGAATGCGCTTAGAATGCACTGAATGTCAGCGGTGAGGTCTGGAACTGGACACGAGGCTGAGGTTGCTAGAATCAGCTGGGAAAGGATCCTCTGTGACAGCATGTGCAGGATACAGGTTCTCCACGACTGGAAATGCAGGCGCTGATTCCCCTCCGGCTACAGATGAGGTTTTCAACTCAGGTAAGGACTCTTCTGCTGAGGCTGCAAGCTCAAAGGATTGGTTATCTCCAGCAGCTTGCTCTTCATGTGTCTGCCTTTTATGCTGATCCCTTCTGCGTCTTTTCTCTCCAGCAGCCAATCGGGCTGCTTTCTGATTCACGTGCTTTTCTGCATGCCTTTCCTGTGCACTGATTGAAGGATTCAAATTGTCCTCCAAAGACTGGCCAATCAGCATCTGATGAGTCACTTCTGGGATTTGCTTTCCTGGTTTCTGCCTGGTAAGTTTGTTTCCCCTTCTGACTCAGAAAGATTTTTGTTTTCTGAGTCAGAAGCTGGCTGAAACCTCACAGTCTCATTCTGCATGTATTCTGGTTTGACTCTGAATCTTGAGTGAAATATGAGGAACAGGACTCTGTTCCACCATAGATGAAGCCTAGAGAAAGTCTTATCCACAAGTTTTCTTCCTGTCATGCAGCTGTACAGTACAGTCAAGAAAAATGAGGGCTGCCCTTATGGCAGTTCTAGACTTGAGATCCTCAGCTCTATGAAATCAGTGAATTCCTCAGCATTTCTTTTTCTTTTTCAGTAATGCCAAAGAACCAGGCCAAGTTATTTCAGCTAAGAATGCAGTCATACAGTGTGAAGATCATGGTGCTATTTAGCTGAGGAGCTTCATGTTGAGTTTTCCATAAAGTATAACAGAAGAAGAGTTTGGAAAACACAGAAGGAATATAACTTGAAGATGTTGTTCAGAGTTTCTTATTAAACAAATAGACTGATCTTGCTCTGCTTCACTGAGTGGTAGCTCTTCTGATTTACCATGAATGATTCAGGTCTATACATTTTGTTAACTGGACCTCCCTCAAACTTTTCAAAAGAGCCAAGAATCAAGATCCTTCATCAATTTTGTCAATTGTGATCCATTCCTGCTAATGGTGCTGGCACATTCAGTTCAGCCTGGCACTACCCTGCAGTTAGGTATTAGATATAACTGATTATCACAAAAATCAGAAGTATCCCAAGAATACCATTTCTCTGTCACTCCCATGGCAGCTTCCCATTCTCTCTCTGCCATTCCCATTCCCTCCATGCAGGATGGAATGGGAACAACACAAGGGCTTATTCTCTAGACCAGTATTTCTCAACCTCAGCCTGGCTGGGGAATTCTGGGAGTTGAAGTCCACACATTTTAAAGTTGCTGAGGTTGAGAACCAGTGATCTAGATAACACATGCACCATAGATGCTGTTATAAGAAGGTCCTCAGGGTGATGCATTCTGAGGTTCTTGCTCTAAGGACCTTCTCAGGGTGATGCCCACAGAGTGGCTGGCCAGGCTCACTAGCTGCCTGGAAATCTCCTAGCCTTAAGCTCAAGCTGTTTGTGGGCCAGCAGGAGAGTGGTTTAGGGCTGTCCAGGGCTGCCATTCATCGCAGTGGCTTCATTTTGCCTAATGATAGGGCCAGCTTTGACAGGGAAACTGGTAGTTGACATCTGGATCAATGATGACCCAGAAATCCAGTGATTCACTCAAGTTTAGCAAAACATTCTGGGGAGGAAAATTATTTTCATTTGAGAAGAAGACAAACAAACAAACAAACAAACAAAGAAACTTCAGTTCATCAGGATAAAATAAAAAGCTGCAGAATTTTCCACATAGAATTTTGCACCTGAAAATAGCTGCTTTACTAAAATGAAGCAACATATTTGAATCATGGCCTGATTTATAGTATCTTTAATTTGGTGAAATGTGCTTTGACCTAGCAAACATGAGAGAGTATACAGCTCTCAGAATGTTTCTATTCTTGGCTAGTCACTAGTCAAGTGCAGTGTGGTGGAATGTAGGCATCTGTACCTATCCAAGATGCCAACATGATGAAAATGTGCATTGTGATGTCATGTCCCAAGCTCTGCCCTTTTGTATCTACAACAGAATTTTGTTATGATCCTGCAGTGCACATTTCATCATTTGCACCCCTCTCTCAATGGACACCTATGAATGGAATCCAGATCTACATCCCTGCTCTCTTGCACACAGAAATTGAGGCTGACTTTGGTATTTCTAAAGCTGTGTTTGTAATCAAGACTTCTTGATGCTCTAGTGAAGATATTACCTGTTGCTTTTATGTTTGAAAAGATCAGCTGCTATAGATCTACAGTACATAGATTATTCTGGGCAGGAAGGGTTTTCATTGTGACCAAGGCCTTCTTGTCTTGCAAGTCTAACCATGAGGTATAAGCTAAGTCTGAATTAAAAGACTAAATTAAGAAGAAAATTCTTCTTTAAATTAGCAACAAATAACCAAGCAGATAATTGATTTAGATCTAACTCTCCATCTTCCAGTACTCCATGTTTTTTCAATGCTTGTAGGCAGCAATTATTCCTACTTGCTGGCTTCTGAGTGCCTTTTGTTTGTTTTTACTGGAAACAATATATTCATTATGTGATACCAGCTAATCAGGGATCACATGGTGAACACATACCATCCTTCAACTACAGCAGGGTGGAATGTAAAAATATAAATAAAAAACTATAAATGATAAAAATACTGTCATGCCCGTAACAGTAAAATACAGTGTCCAAACTTGCAAATATATAAATTCAAATCAACCAAATTCAAATCCCTGACAAAGTATAGGTTTTTATCTGGCACATACAGAGTTCATGCTGACAAATTTCCACAGTTAAATTATCACAACAGAGTTATCACTCTTTTCCTGGTTGATATATAATATCTCAATAGGACTTCTGGTTGATAGAGCTATTCTTTCAGATACTTCAAACCTAAGTTTGTTTATTTATTTGGGCTTTAAAGATAATCAACTACATCATGGATAGGAGTTAAGTTTAGCTCCTATACTGTAGAAATTGGGCAATATATTTCCTGGCTACTGTGTTTTACATTAGCGGAAGTTTTTGATACATCTTTAAAGGTAGCTCTTAATCCAAAATATGTATATAATCCAAACAGGAGTTTAGCTAGGCAGTAAGCATGGTAGGCAAACTATCTCTGCCCTAAAATCACCCAGCATATGCCTAACCCTAAATTCCCATTATCCATTGTTGGGCATCAGGCATACATCCCCAGTTTTACCATCTTAATTGCAATACAGTTACTGATTAGCACTGTACTTTTGCTAAAGTCCAGCTTTAAGCAGAATGTGGAAAGGGTTATATATACAAAAAGAGATCTCTCTATTCTACACTTCATTCAAAGAACTTCATATTTAATTGCACAGGATCATCCACATTCTGCCCCAATTAATCAATTCAGCTCTCTTGGTCAGCATAAAAGAGGGCTGGCCTGTTTGTCTTAACAAATGGGGCACATTTCCTTTCTTCCGCCACAAAAGCTATCCTTCTGCACACAATTTTGCACTCTTTTATGAAGAGTGCAAGCAAATGATTAAAAAGGGATTACCTCCCATCTAGACTACTGCAATATGCTCTGCATGGGGCTGCCTTTGAAGAGCATTTGGAAGCTTCAACTGGTGCAGAATGCAGTGGCACAGGTATGGTGCCAGTTACTTGGGGCATGTGATACCACTGCTTCATGAGCTGCACTGGCTGCCAGTGTAATTCCAGGTGCAATTGAAGGTGCTGGCAGTTACCTTTGAAGTCCTTCATGGCTTGGGGCCAGGTTACTTAAGGGACCATCTATCCCCAGTTGTTTCTGGACCAGCAGGATGGGCATGCTCTTGGTCCCATTGGATAGAGGATATTGGCTGGTGGGGCCCAGAAGATGAGACTTTTCTGCAGTAGCACCTGCCCTCTGGAACATTTTCCCTCTGGAGATTAGGTTGGCCCTGACCCTGCTGACCTTTTGTAAGGCCCTACAGACCTGGTTCTGTTCTCAGGCCTGGGGCCCTGAGTAAGTGAAGGGACTCATCTCCTGACTATGCAGCTGATTGTTGTGGTTTTCTTGGCTGCTGTATATTTTAATTGTTTGTACTGTATATGTATCTGTTTTTATTTTTTACCACTGTTCACTGCCCAGAGTAATTTATTGCAATGGGTGGCTATATACATTGGTTTAATAAACAAATACATTCAAAGAGGGTGACCATATTAATGAAACATACATCTCTGCATTTCAACTCAGGACTAGAACAGCTGCAATTGAAAATATCTTGCCTAGCAGCATACCTACACTATGTAGATCTTAAAGACATCTTTTAAATATAACTTCATCCAAATAACTATTGTTCAAACCCAGAGAATCATAGGAGATATCTTACAAGAAGATAAGGCTTGTTTAGTTTTCTGAATCTGGTATAGATCTCCATCCAGTACATTTAAGTTATTATCTTAACTGTTGCTTTTAACCCCAAAGATTTCCTCATCAGCACATCATTCAAAACTCAGACACCAAATCTCACATATGAGTTGTGAGAGAAACAAAACAATTCTGGGTGTATTTACTCAGATATAAACTGTGCAGAATCCCATGGCTCTTTTTCTAAAGTGCGCATGGGACTAAAACTTTTAATGGCATGTGGAGAAGAAGCATTTTAAAGACCAGAAAGTATGCAATTGTCAATCTATTCATTAGTTTAAATACTCGTATCATTTTGGCTAATACTCATTGAGCAATTTCTATTGTCACTAAATGTGTATGCCTACCAGCACAAAGCAATGCTAGTATAAACTGGGGAAATAAGATGATGGGGATAACCAAATCCATTTTTAGTGGATATACTTTTTTTCTCCTAGCTCATATGGCCAGAGAAATGGTCACATTTCTTTATTTTAGCAACTCTTGTTCTTGATTCATACTCTTATTTTTCAGTGCAATTTTGTGCCCAAAGTATTGACTGTTAAAAAGTCCTGTGCTGGTAACCGTGAGAAAGATAAACTACTGATATGTTCTATTCAAGCTGATGTTATAGACTATTTCTAATACACACAAAAGGAGTTTGCCTAATAATATACTTATAATACATGATAGATTTGGAGGGGAGTAGTCTCAAATTTGATAGTCAAAACCTTTGCACACAGTGTAATGAGGACCACAAGAAAGATTATACACATGGCTTGATATCTAGACACATCACTAACCAGCCTGCGAATATCCCTCTCACTCTCCCACTTGATCTTAGAGATGGCCTCCTGATGGGACTGATGCTCGCTCCGGAGATCCCCCGCTTTAATCTTATCAGCCTGGATCATGTTATTCAGGGCTTCATCCACCTGCTTCTTGGCAGACTTCAGTTCAGTGATTTCTTGCAAAAGTTTAAGGCGCTCAGAGTCAAACTGTTTCCTGGCCTCTTCACGAGCCTCAATGGTCAGGGCTGTCCGTACTTTATCACTACTCCCTTCCCGCAATGCATACAGTGCTGACTTGAGTCTTTGGATTTCACTGTCTCTAATTTTCATTGTCCGTGCCATTTCTTGCTCATGCTGTTTGATAAGGTTTTCCCGGACAGCCTGTAGCTCCTTCATCTTCTCCTCATGGAGTTTAGCTTTTAGTTCAGTGATCTGCACTGTCTGTTTGCGCTGTTCTAATTCCCGGATCCGCTTTGTTTCTTGGATTTTTTCTCTTTCAAGTTTGTTCACCTACAGAGTAAGAAAATAAAAAGAAGAGAAAAAGATATCAGCAGCAGCATCACCACTACCATCATACAAAGTGTATGATTACACAGAATCTCCAGTTTTATAAATGTTCACACAAGTTGCAATTGGTGCACAATTCCAAAATTACTTTCAGTTGTCAAAGAGGCTAAAAACTAGTTTAGAAGTGTAACTAAGTCTGAAGATTTCAACGAAGCCTTAGTTGAAGAGTGCTCACTATAACTCAACTCTATTAATTCATACCATATGAAAAAAGTGCACATTTATCTCCTCATATCTATCTTCGGGGAACTCCATACAGAACTATAGATTTGATCTATTAACCTAAAATGAAATTTGTTGCTGGTCTTATTATGTATTCAAATTCAATGCATTTTTAGGATGTCAGACTGTGTAATCCTCAGAAATAACCTTTCCACTGGTATCCATTCATTGAGAACACCTAAATATAAAAGTTGTGTATTCAGAGCATGTAATGTTTCTACATGCTCAAAATGACAGATTGATGTGGCAGAATTGAGAAAACAAGGAATTACCAAAGCAATGATTTTTTTCCTTAAAGAATCATCTGAGAAACTATTTCACATGCAGTAAATAGGATGCTGAGAGACAGTTTCTTGTAGTGGTTAAATGCACTGAGCTACAAACCAGAAGACAGTGCGTTCTAGTCTTACTTTAGGCACAAATCTGCTGGGTGACTTTGGACCAGTCATTCTTTCCCGGTCCTAGGAAGAAGAAGGCAATGGCAAACCACTTCCAAAAATGTTGCCAAGAAAACTACAGAGACTTCTATGTAGTCTCCAAGAGTCAAGACTGACTTAAAGGCACACATAAACAAAAGGATGCTACATCACTTTTTTAAAAAAAGTAACCAGTTGTTAGAATAAGATGCTGTATCATAATTGAAAGAAAGGTCCCTGCATCATTTTCTGACTCCTTGGGGGATGCCGCTTTCGTGAACATTTTCTTGGCAGATTATAGAGCGGGGTGGTTTGCCATTGCCTTCCCCAGTCATAATTACCTTTCTGCCAGCGAGCTGGGTACTCATTTTACCGACCTCGGAAGGATGGAAGGCTGAGTCGACCTGAGCCGGCTACCTGAGAAACCAACTTCTGCTGGGATCGAACTTGGGTCGTGGGGAGAGTTTCAGCTGCAATACTGCCACCTACTGCTCTGCGCCACATGAGGCTCTTTAAATGAATCATAATTATTCATTTAAAATAAGCTTGTCTTGAAAAAAAGGAAGTATGACTTTGAGTTCAAAAGGAGGATCAGATCTTTATTCCAGGTGTCCCCAGTTCATAAATATTTTCCAGAGCTAGAGAATTGGCTCAGAATTCTCTATCAGGCTCAAGTCCAAAAATAAAGATCCACAAAAACCAAAATGCAGAACAAAAGATTGCACCCTACTTTGCGTAAGCTATTTCTATTTATAGTAGCATTAGATATACTGTACTGAGACTTATCAATATTTTGGCTCTCTTGAGATTTCAGAGGTTTTGTTCATGTGTGGTTTGTGTGTGTATGTTTGTGTGTGTGTATTTGTGTGTTTCTGTTTGGTTACTGCTGAATCATCTTAACATCTGGTGAATCTTTGCTTCAGTCTTCCACAAAATGAGTTTCATACATTGAAGTTAAGACCTAAACAGGTAATCTTTTGGGACAGTTAGGAACATTTGGGATTCTGAGAAGATTCTGTGGGCCGAACATCTCCCCCTCAAGCTGGAACACTGCTGACATCTCTCTTTGGCAACCAGTATACACCTGGCCATTCTGTCTTGTCTTTTCTTCCTTTGGCTTCTCACATGGGCCCTATATGAGTCCAAATGCATTCTTGTAAATCCAAAGTACGCTGAAAATGCTTTTCATTGCAGTACATCAACTTACCATCTATTTTTTAATCATAGAAGTATACTTTTTAAAATTATGGCACAAAGTTTAGTAGATACAAAGGGATGTGTCCCTGGGAACATTAGTTACCATGAGCTCCAGATTGCCTAATCCTGAGTTAAAGATAATTTATAAAATTTTCTGTTAGAAAAAAATGTTCATTTATTCCTAAACATATATCTCACTGTGCAATAGCTACTCAGAATATCTGTGCTATCTATAAAAAGTCAGGAATTTTTAAAAGAGGGAAATTTTAAAACAACAACAACAACATGGTGGTGAAATGAAAGAAAAGTATGAGCTATTCAGTTGGTGACTCTCTGTACAAGCTTTTTCTGTGGTGGGAAGAGGGTGAAAGTTGGGTGAAGAGAAATTATGGTTCACAAGTGAGAATGTAGGCTAAAAGAGAGTTACCTCCTTGCCACAGTTCTAGTGTGGCATTGTCATCCTCATGCTGTCATTTTTTTCTATGCCTCAGCTAACCATGTGATAAATGTATCTAGTCTAGCCTTTAGGTAACAGTTCTTTCCTTTCATTTACCTGAAATATGACAAGCCTCCTGCAGTGTGCATAAATCCCAACCTGAAATTATGGCTACAGTTTCCACTCTCTCTATATCAGCCAAAGAGTAGATCTTGCTTCCTCCATACAAAGCTCAAAAGAATCATAATGCTTGTCCCTATAAATATTTCATGGTACATTTGAAAATAACATAATGCCTTTTTGCAAGATAAGCAGCTTTCAGCAACCTCACGAGGGCAGACCACAAATGCAATGCGGCAACAACAAAGGCAGTCCAATGAAGGAAAAATTCTGGAAGGAGGATACCATTTTGATTTAATGTTAAGATTACGGATTTCTGTACATATTGAAAAGACTTTAATTACATGAGATTTTTCTTTGACTGTTTCTTTTGAATAGTTCAACAAATATAGTAATAATGAGGGGAAAATGGAAGTTAAGAAGAAAGAGGAAAAAAAATCTGGCAGAAAAATTTGCCACTGATCACATCACATCAACTATCTTATGCTGTAATATGAGGGTCAGGAACCTATGACCTTCTAGATGTTGCTGAATTACAGTTCCCTTAGCCACATTCAGCATGGCCAATAATGAGGAATGTTGCTATAGTTCAGGTCCATCAGACATGTGAAAGGTTCTCTGTTGTTATATCCTTGTGATGGTGAAGCCTTCCAGGAGCAGCACATACATCAAGAAGAAAGACAGAAGGAAGATGGGGACAACTGTTGCACTTTTAAAAAACATTTTAATGCATTTCATGCAAGCAAAACTCAGTTATTATATTTATAACCGTATTTTCATTCTCCTGCTTGTCTTCCATTCCAGTTCATTCTAATTTGAGTAATTTTAGGAAGTCTGCTTCTTGTTGTATTCTTTAAAATGTCAGCCTCTGATTGTCAACACAATTTATATGTTCACTGCTATGGATTCGGGGGCATTCCAGATTATTTATTTTTATATCCTGCCAAATCTTGTGACTCATATAAGTTTATATAAGTCATTAAAATATGAAAATACAATTAAAGCCATACACAATATAACATCATAACAGTAAAATAAATAAACAATAAACAGTTCCAAATACACTGGCAGCTATCCAACAATCTGCCTTGGCAGATTCTTCTAGTTTCAAGTCAAATAGAGGCTGACTAGCATCTTGCTTATATTTTCTTAGATAATCGCAGCACACTTCTTCAGCCTCCTTCTCCTGTTCAAAAATATGGTTATAAATATAATAACTATAATAGCTGGAAAATTCCTGTTTATTATCACCTATTCTCTGAAACAACAGTGCTTCATGAGCAGCTCCCTCCTTGCCCAATTCATTTAAATCAAATTGATTCATGATAGTATGTTAATTTGGATAATTGTGTTCAAATTGTAATCATTCAACAGTGAAGTAAAGCCACCACATGTTCAGAGACATTTTTTATCACATATTTCATGACTCAGTTATGAAAACAGTTTCCAAGGTTTAGCTCTGATGATCCCTAACAGAGTTTTAGTGTCATAAAGAAAACATTTGGGGTAAGGTATAGTTTATTGTTTTCTTGTAAAAGAAATTAGTATATACATTAGGTCCCTTGCTTTCTGCAGAACAAGGACCTAAGAATTAAGAGCAAATATAATGTGAAGTAGAAGAGTTAAATATTTAAAGAACATAAGATTGAAATAGAAACAAGAAACAAACTTTGGAAGTGAGAAGTGAGTTGTTATTGCAAGAGATTACCCTATACCAGAAAAATGGGAAGTCCTGACAACTGAATAAAATATGCCATTAAAATGAAGTTCTGTTTTTTCAACTGTCCTCATATTTTGGATGAGTAATATACAGCCTATTTATGCACAGACAATATACTGATGTCCCCCACAAACCTGCTAGGCCAAAATTCCCAACAAGGCATTTACATCAGTTTTTGAAAAGTCTAAGGAACGAAACAAGTGATTTAAACTTGTGCAAACAAAATATGTAACTCAATCCTTACAACCTCCTAAAATGTATATCAGAACATTTTTATTCTTCCTACCCTGGTGAACGTCACTGCCAAGTTCCCCATGGCTCTCAGGCAGGGAAGGAAGTTGCAGTGTGGTTACCAGGCTGAAAAAAATTGGGTTGAGCAAGGTATCAGGTAGCCCTCTCTATACCTTTGGAAACCTACTGCATTTAAACAAGAATGTCTGAATTTGGTTTCCTCTTCAGCTATGAAGTTCTTTGGGTGACTCTGGGCCTGTTTGATGGATACCTGCAGAGTAGAGGTTCCTAGTGAATGAAAATGTCATGAGTGCCGTTGAGCTGAAGTCATCAGCGCAATGGCACACATGACAATAGCAAGGAAACAGGAGAAGGGGCTCAAGATAAGTAGCCATCAACTCACAACGACTAACGGCCAACAAACAATAACTAAACGGATCACGGAGCACACCCAAGCCATCAGCGCCAATACAACGGAGATCGCCCAGCTGACAGCAATCACCGGATGAATAGAAAACCCGATGATGGGCGATCCCGGAACGCCAGCGGGGCCTCACAACCCCTCACCCACCGGCAGGGCAACGTATTGGACAAAGGGGGGTGACGTGACCGCGAGTGAGGGGGCGCTGACCGGCGCGGGGTATTTAAACCCCGCACCGGCGCGCTCCTGTCACTCTCAGCTTTTTTCTTCCGACGCTGTAACTGCGCTGTGAATAAATCAGAGCCTGATCCATCGAACCAGTGTCTGAGCCTTATTCAGAGGCAGGCAGCGCATGACATAAAGCTGAGAGTCATAAACTCAGCCTCGCCGAGCCCCACCGGACGACAACGAGCCGCGGGAGGAATAGACGGCGAGAAGACCAGCAAGATGAAGCCGGAGCGACGCGGGCAAGGAGGGCGAGCCGCACGGCAAGAGACAGAGGAGGACCGACCAAGGCCAGAGGCACCGCGGACTCCCGGAGCCATGGACGCCCACCCCACCCGACCCGAGCCTCAGCTCCAACCCCAAGGGGAGATGGCGACGGAGGCAACCCGACCGCGGGAGGGAGCAACATGCCTTCCGAAACCAGCGGAGGACCCCGCGCCCCACATCGCACCCCAGCAACGGGCGTGGAGCGACAGCCCAACGGCGGTCAACACGGAGGAGGACGAGGGAGACACCCAGCAGACGACGGAGGAAGCGGACCAGCGGCAGAGGGAGGATGAACCCCGCCGGCAACCCACCCCCGCCGACGCACCGACGGAGCCGGCCCCAGCGGCGGCGCGGGCCGTGGACGAGGAGGCACGAGCTGAACTCGCGGCCATGCGGGCCCAACTGACGGAACTCCGGACCATGCTCCAGTCGCTTATGCCCCCCGCGCCACCCAACGACGTCCCCGCACAGGCCCACACCCCGAGCGAAGCACCGAACCCCCACGGGCCAGCGGAGGGTCAGCAGACGGCCCAGGCGGACGACACCACAGGCCGGGAAGCGAGAGGCAGGGCCGCGCAAAACGCCCGGGCCCCAAAGGACTTCCCCATCTTCTTCGATGGGAACCCCACGAAACTCTCGTTCTTCGTAACGAACGCCAGGGAGTTCATGGGGAGGCACGGACACTCCTACGACTCCGAAGCCGACAAGATCGCCGCCGTGGCGATCAAACTACAAGACAGGGCGGCGGACTGGTACGTCCAACTGTACGAGTCCAGCTCCCCCGCCCTCGCCACCTTCCCTGCCTTCATCAACGAGATGAAAAACTACTTCGAAGACCCCCTAGCCAAAGTAAGGGCGAAAAGCGCACTCCAAAGACTTAAACAGGGCACACGCACGGTCCCAGACTACGCCCTGGAGTTCAAAGCCCTCGCGGGGAAAGTCAGCGACTGGTCCGAGACCACCCTGCTGGAAATGTTCAAAAGGGGGCTCAATCGCGACGTTCTCCAATGGGCCCTCTACCGCGACGACCCAGAAACGCTACACGGGTGGATCCACCTCGCGGGGAAAGCCGAACACGCGCACCGCACCTTCCTCATGACAACCACGGAAGACACAAACTATGCCGGCAAAAAGATACCCGCACCACACGTGGGGATGGCAGGCCCCATATACCCAAAAAAGAAATTCAATCGGGAGCCCTGCGGGAAGTGTGGCAAACTAGGGCACAAGACGGTGGATTGCTTCGCCAACCGACCGCCGACCAGTGCGCCTAAACCCACCCCGAAAATTAGCCCCAAACCACCCAACCTGGGGCCGCCCCCTCACCGCCGAATGACCGTGGCCACAGCGACACCAGAGGAAGGCTGGGACGCCTACTGGGGGGAAGAGGATAACGTAGACCCCGACCAGCCGGCGGGAAAAGCTTCCCGCCTGCCCTGAAACGCGTTGCGAGGCAGGCGGTGGGACAGCAGCGCGGACCACCTCGACGGAACGACGAAAGCCCCGTAATAATGGCGGCAATCAAACTCTCTGGCGGCAACGGAGCCACCACGGCCGCGGCACTAGTGGACTCGGGGTGCTCAAAAAACCTCATCCACCCCGACCTAGTCGCCAAACTCGACCTCCGCTGCTTCCCCCTCCCCACGCCGTTGGCATTCCACCAGCTGGACGGCTCTACAGCGGGAGGGAAACCAGCCACGCTGCAAACCGAGCCGGTCACCCTGCAAATGGGCACTCACACCGAACGCACATCGTTCGTCGTCACTCACATCGGACGGCCCATTGCAGTCCTGGGGATGCCATGGCTCGCGACAAACAACCCGCGCATCAACTGGGAGACCCGCACCTTCACATTCGGTGACGGCGAGTATCGGGCACCAGTTCCAGTGGGCAGAACCAACCCCACTGTAGGACGAGCGGAGGCGACTACACAGGACAGCGCCGCTACCACAGCAGACCTACCGGAACAATACGCCGACTTCTCCGAGGTCTTCGGAGAGGCAGAAGCTGACCAACTACCCCCCCACCGCAAGACGGATTGCCGGATCGACCTACTGCCCGACGTCCCCTTACCTAGACCAAAGATCTACTCGATGACCCCGAAGGAGATGGCAACCCTCCGGGAGTTCATCGATAAAAACCTAGACAGGGGATTCATAGAGCCAGCATGCTCACCGGTCGGAGCCCCCGTCTTATTCCGGGAGAAGAAAGACGGCACCCTACGGCTCTGCACCGACTACCGGGGCCTAAACGCGGCTTCCCTGTCCAACAAATACCCCTTACCCCTGGTGAAGGACATGCTCGCCCACCTGTCCACGGGCAAAGTCTTTTCCAAACTGGACCTTCGCGAGGCGTACTATCGCATCCGAATCAGGGAGGGGGACGAATGGAAGACTGCGTTCAACTGCCCCCTAGGCGCCTTCCAGTACAAAGTGCTGCCCTTCGGACTCGCGGGGGCCCCTGGGGTGTTCATGCAGCTCATTAATGAGGTACTGCATGAACATCTGTTCAAAGGGGTCCTGGTCTACATCGACGACGTCCTTATTTACACAAAAACGCACGAGGAACATGTGACCCTAGTCAGGCAAGTCCTCGACAAGCTCAGAAGGGCGCAGCTCTATGCCAAGCCTACAAAGTGCGAGTTTCACAAAGCGCGCCTAGACTACCTGGGGTACCGAATCTCCGGGGACGGCATAGAAATGGACCCTGCAAAAGTCGAGGCGGTGCTAAACTGGGAGCGCCCCCGCAACAGATGCCAACTCCAGAGCTTCCTCGGATTCGCGAATTTTTACAGGTCATTCGCCCAGGGGTTCGCAGAGATAGCCCTCCCCCTAACGGACCTCCTCAAAACCAAAGGGGTGGGGGACACCCGACGCGCCAAGAACCCGGGCACAGTGTTGAATTGGACTCCCGCGTGCCAGACCGCATTCAACAAGCTGAAAGCGCTGTTCACCACGGAGCCAATCCTCGCGCACCCGGACCCAGAACGGCCGTTCGTGGTCCAAGCCGACGCCTCAGACTTCTCCCTGGGGGCCATCCTGCTCCAAAAGGACCCCACGGGACTCCTGAAACCATGCGCCTACCTGTCAAGGAAGTTCTCCGAGACAGAAAGGCGATGGCACGTCTGGGAGAAAGAAGCCTTCGCGGTAAAATCGGCGCTAGAGACATGGCGACACCTACTCGAGGGAGCCACCCAACCATTCGAGGTCTGGACCGACCACCGGAACCTCGAGGCCCTACGAACGCCCAGACGCCTTAGCCCAAAACAGGTCCGATGGGCCCAATTCTTCAGCCGCTTTAATTTCCAGCTGAAGTTCATGCCGGGCAAAAAGAACTTCCTGGCCGACGCCCTCTCCCGACTGCCCCAAGACGAAGAGCCCGCCCCAGACACCATTGGGACAGTCCTATCCGCCTCGCAACTGGGGATGGCCGTGACCACCCGAAGCGGCGCGCGGAGGCAGCTCGACTCTACGGCGCAGCCGACGGCGGGACAACCTGCGACCGGAAGAAGCCAACCGCAACTACCAGGGGGAATGCGCACGGACCTCGCCGCCGCCCTCAAAACCGACCCCTGGTTCCTGGCAAACCCTGACAAGGTAACGATGGCACAAGACCTGGCATGGGGGGAAGGCAGAATCTATGTCCCGGACTCGCAACGCCAGGCGATCTTGCATGGGTCACACGACGCCAAACAAGCGGGACACTTTGGGTTCCTCAAGACCCTACACCTAACACGGCGTCAATTCTGGTGGCCCGCGCTCAGGCGAGACGTAAAAGCATACGTAGCGTCCTGCCCAACGTGCGCTAGGGCCAAACGGGCACCAGGCAAACCCGCGGGGCTATTACAACGGGTGGCAGAACCCTCCCGCCCATGGGAGGAAATCTCTATGGATTTTATAGTGGACCTCCCACCCAGCCAGAAGAAAACGGCCATTTGGGTGGTGAAGGACTACTTCTCAAAGCAGGCCCACTTCATCCCCTGCACGGCGGTCCCATCCGCACAACAGCTAGCCAAACTCTTCCTCATCCACGTGTACAGGCTACACGGATGTCCCGCACGTGTGGTGACCGACAGGGGCACACAGTTCACCTCCAAATTCTGGCGGGCCTTCCTAAAGCTGACGGGGACCCAACAGGCCCTATCTACGGCCTGGCACCCCCAGACGGACGGAGCCACAGAGGTTCTTAATGCCACCTTAGAGCAATTCATACGCTCATATACTAACTATCACCAAGACGACTGGGCTGAACTGCTCCCGTTCGCCGAAGTCGCATACAACAACGCCGTCCACACGAGCACGGGGAAAACTCCGTTCGAAGTAGTCTCGGGGCGCGACTTCATCCCCATACCGGAGCTACCTCAACCCCCGGAACCCCAGATGGACGCTAGCGACTGGGGACGGAAGATCGCGGAATCATGGCCAATAATCACGGCGGCGCTGAAGGATGCACAGGCAGCCTACAAAGAGCAGGCCGACAAGCACCGGCGCCAACAACCGACGTTCCAAGCGGGGGATATGGCCTACCTATCCACCAAGTTCCTAAAGTCACCCCAACCCTCGAAAAAACTGGGGCCTAAGTACATCGGGCCGTTCCGAGTCACCCAAATAGTGAACCCGGTAGCAATACGCTTGGACCTGCCACACAACCTACGGAGACTCCACCCGGTGTTCCACACCAGCCTCCTGAAACCGGCAACCACCTCTCGATGGCACCCAAGCACGCCACAGCCCTCACCGGTGATGATCGACGGGCAACACCACTTCGAGATAAGGGACATACTCGACTCCCGCAAGCAACGAGGAACTCTACACTATCTGGTCAGGTGGAAACACTTCCCCCACCCAGAATGGGTGGCGGCGCACAACGTTAACACGCCTGACCTGACCAGAGCATTTCACCGGGCATACCCCGACAAGCCACAACCAAGGTCAGCAAGCCGTCCCCTGCAAAAACCCCCCCCCGCAGGCCCCCCCGCCTCCCGTGCCCCAAGGGAAAGGGCCCCCCCAAGCCCGCGACTTGGGTGGACCTCCCCCCCCTGGGACTCACTCCCCCCGCCCCGGGCCCACGAGGCGGTGACAAGCGTTCGCCAGCACCCTCCCCCCGCCCCCCGGCCGCGGGGGAGTGGCAAGCAAGTCAACAGGGCAACCTGGGGGCAACGCCCAGGAGCTATAACAAAGGCGACGCACTTTAAATAAAAAAAAAGAAGGGCCCTACCTGGAGCTGATAAGCACCCGACCAGCCACGCCTCTCTCCTCGCCGAACTGAGCCAAACAAACAGGGTGTGGCTGGAGCATGCGCACGCCAGGACGTGACCCGGGCATGCGCACTATGGACACACCCTGGGAAGGCACGTGGTAGAGGGAGGAGCAAAGGGAGGGGCGACAACTACTCCGGCGGGAATTTCGAAAAAAAAAAAAAAAAAAAGTGCCTTTTGACAGCTCCACCGAAAAAAAAAAAAAAAAAAAACCAGAAAACCGGGGGGGAGCACTATTCAGACAGGGGGCAGTATGTCATGAGTGCCGTTGAGCTGAAGTCATCAGCGCAATGGCACACATGACAATAGCAAGGAAACAGGAGAAGGGGCTCAAGATAAGTAGCCATCAACTCACAACGACTAACGGCCAACAAACAATAACTAAACGGATCACGGAGCACACCTGAGCCATCAGCGCCAATACAACGGAGATCGCCCAGCTGACAGCAATCACCGGATGAATAGAAAACCCGATGATGGGCGATCCCGGAACGCCAGCGGGGCCTCACAACCCCTCACCCACCGGCAGGGCAACGTATTGGACAAAGGGGGGTGACGTGACCGCGAGTGAGGGGGCGCTGACCGGCGCGGGGTATTTAAACCCCGCACCGGCGCGCTCCTGTCACTCTCAGCTTTTTTCTTCCGACGCTGTAACTGCGCTGTGAATAAATCAGAGCCTGATCCATCGAACCAGTGTCTGAGCCTTATTCAGAGGCAGGCAGCGCATGACAGAAAAGCATTCTGCAGTTATTTCATATTTTCTTTCTTTGAAATTACTTTTGGTAATAAAGCAAGCTGAAGAAGTGTTGAGAAATATATAACAGAATATACCATTGGTTCAGTAAAATTCCATGATTGAGGCGGGCTAATAGCATAATGATCCAGTTTGGTGTAGTGGTTAAGACATCAGGCTAGAAACTGGGAGACCATGAGTTCTAGTCCTGCCTTAGGCACAAAGCCAGCTGGGTGACCTTGGGCCATTCACTCTCTCTCAGCCCTAGGAAGGAGGCAATGGCAAACCACTTCTGAAAAACCTTGCCAAGAAAACTGCAGGGACAAGGAGTCGCCAGGAGTCAAAAACTGACTTGAAGATACACACACACACACACAATAGCATAATGAATGCTGATCTGCTCTCAGTCTAACCTTCTTCAGAAAGAACTTATGGACATAAAATGGGGAGATTTCCTGGTAGATTACCCTGAATTCCTTGGAAAGAAAGTTTTTTTTTAAGAAAGAAAGAAATGGATTAAAAATAATTGTTTAGTTTCCTTTGTCCATTTTTATAACATTTATAAGGGATGGTTCTGAGCCAAGGCTATCCTTCTATCACTAGCTTATATATTGCTCTTCCATATATTTCAGTGCATTCATATATTCCATATATTTATGCATTCTTCCTAGTTAATGAGTGTGCACCTATTTTGTGGTATTAGGGTTTAAGCTAAGTAGAAGTGCATTCCTCTATAATGGTTTTTACCTATAAAGCCCTTAATAGCACAAGGCCTGGTCAACTAAAGGACCATCTGTCTTCTGTGGCTTCTGCCTGGGCTATACGATCAGGCACAGTTAGCATGCTCCAGGTCCCACCCATTACAGTGTCACCTGATGGGACCAGTGTGCCTTCTCTGTTGCAGTACCTGTCTCTGGAATATCATTCCCCACCCTCAAGATATGTCTGGCCCCTACCTTGGCTGCATTCAAAAGAGCCCTGAAACCTAGCTCTTTCTTCAGATCTTGGGTTAGAGTGACAGATCCTGCATGTTTAATTGTCTTTTAATTGTCTTTTTTCTTATGTCTCTTGGATTTTTTTAAAAATGTAGTGTATGATTGTTTTTGCTGTATGCCACCCATACTAGTTGTAGAGTTGGGTGGCCAAATAAATAAGTAAATAAATAAACATGAAAGAAAAGGAAAGGACAGAGTATCTGTGTGTGGCCTTTTAAACATTAGTCATTCTAACCTCTTGGCATGTAACTTTGGCTCTTGAGACACTGTCACATTTGTTAAGGGTTGGGGGGAACTCTTAAACAAATTTTGGTCAGGAAGCTGCAGTTAAGAAGAAAAAAATGAAAAATGCATGGATGAAGACCTGCTTGGGCAATGCTGGATGCAGCCCAGGAGTACAATTGAAGGAAAAAAGGTCTTATTCAGAAAAAAGGTCTCATTCAGTCTTTTGTTTCAGAACACATAAGATTGCTATCCATGAGCAGCTTTCTCATTATTACAAAAATTAAAAAGTAACAGTGATGAATAACACACTTTTCCTCCTCTACTTAAACTTCCACTGACCCAGAGCAATGCCCTTTTATATGCAGATTTTGTTGCCCTGGCACTGAAAATATTTCTATCTCTTTCCTGATAACTATGCAATCCAAATATCTTTAGTGGTAGAAAAACAGAGAGAGAACATGAGATCAATGTGTTTTATTTTTAATCCTTAGTATAAAAAGTTTTCTGGGCAGATGAAAATGTAGCATTTATCAAATTAACCTGCTCCCACCCTTGCCTTCCAGAATCTGGGCAATTATCCAGTTGCTCTTAAATAAATCAGACAGCTAATTTCTGTCTGAGTGCTAAAACATTCATATCAATGACGAAAAATGAGCTGCTATTCAAGATTGCAGGATTTCCATGTATAGATAGTGTGCAGGATTGTGGTCAAAAACAGCACTGACTTCCACTCACTTGAAATGATTTCCTATTCTTAAAATGGGCTGCAAATTGAACCCCATCAGTCTTATGGGAGGGTAAAATGAGCAGTGGTCTGGGGTATGCCAGCCTGGCAGGTGATAACAGAGCACAAGTGGTCTTTCTTTCATCCCAATTGTCCTATAGTGTCAGAAACTGATATCCACAGAAGTGTCCTCAGAGGTAAATGGTAACCTTGATAAATGACCAACCCATAAAGGTTTTCATGATAAAAGACTTTGTACAAGCTAAAAAGCTGCTGTTCAATTATGGAGTCTACTGGCAACTTAGATTTGTTTTCCCAGAAAAAGAATGCTTACTGGCAAAAGAATGAAACAGTCTGGTCACAGAAGTCAATTACATCTCTCTGGAAAAAGGAGAAAAAAAAATCAAATTCAAAAGAACAAGAATAGTTTCAAAAACGTTTTTGTTGTTTGAAGGAATGAAGATGACAGCCAAAAAAGATTCTTATGAAAATAGCATGATCTATACACAAAGCAAAATGAGGTAGAAGAGAATGCAGAGGTGACTGCATTTCTTCAAATGGGAAAGATAGGGGATAGGTATCTGTAAATGCCCTCTCATTAAACAACAACAATAACAATAACATACCACCACAATTTAACACACCCTTGAAGAAGAGGTGAGGAATACAATCCAGGAAAGGTTTGGACTGCCTCTCTGGGGGTAGGTACTATCCTACCCTCTATAGTGGGTGGGATAATGTGAACGAGAGAGCCTTGAAGAGGAAAGCCCCACCATTCCATTATATCATTATTTTATCATTATATCCTTATATCATTATTTTAAACTCATTGAAAAAATCAGGGAGTGACATCTTCTTTTAGCACAGCAATAACAGTCCGGGGGGACTGGTGTGGAGCCCATATGGAATCTTTTTCTTCATGCAGAGGATGGAGAGCATGCCTCCTGGGATTCTCCTGAAAGGAGAAAGCTATTTCTCTTGCTTTGCACAAACATGCACGATCGCCTATGCCAAAACGGAGGTGACCTTGAAAGTGTTCCAGGAGGAAAGCCTCACAAGGAAATCTCCAGCCACCTTAGACTCTTTAAACTTTCCCAGTTGAGAATTGTCTTACGAGGCCAGCTCTGCTTGTCCTGACTGGGTGAAATGCAGGAAAGCAAAGCCAACCTCTCGGATACCTTGCATGGATCTGCAGGCTTCAGTTTCCTCACAGTTTATTTCATTGGAGAAAACACAGATGGCCAGCCCTTCCTCAGGCAATAGTCTGAGAATGAGGTGGAGGAATATTGTGCAGAATATTCTGTCAAGTTGTAAAGTTTCACTGACACTGAAGTACTAGTCCACCATACAGTAATGTTTATACAACAGTAGGAGAATTATCAAAAGGGAACCTTTCCTTCAAACTCATCACAACAGCCATTTTCTAAAGTATGCAAACTAAAGTTTTAATAAACCAGAAATATTCTGGAACAAAGTATTTTGGACTGATGAAACAAAAATAGAATTGTTCAGCCACTAGCACAAAAAATACATTTGAAAAGTAAGGGCATATTATTTGAAGAAAACAACAATTTGCCAGCTATTAAGCATAGAGGTGCCCCCAGCATGCTTTGAATTTGTGTGGCACTCAGTGGCACAGGAAATATTGTGCAGGTGGAAGGAGAATGGGTCAACTAAATATCAATATATTCTAGAAGCTAATGTTCCACAACCAGTGAAGAAGTTGAAACTAAAACAGTAAGACAACAATCTGAAATGTACCTCTAAAACAACCATGAAGTATTTATAGGAAAGAAAGATAAAGAATGGTCTCCACACTTGAATATTATTGAAAATCTATGGTGAGATTCCATAGCATATACAAGGAGTCCTAAGCATATTTCTGAGCTAGAAGAGCTCTGCAAGGAAGAATGGGGAAAAAAATTCCTAAAGTACAAATAGAAAAAAAATCTTAATTGACTACAGGAAACATTTGGAAGCTGTTTTTCTGCCAAAGGAGATATTAAAAAGGATTGATGCACAGTGTTCCTGATTAAGGAACCATCAAGGAAGAAAGCACTCCCTAACCAAGACTGCCAGGCAAACTGCTAAATACAGTATAAACAACCAGCAAACTCCACTCACCCATGCACTGATGATGTTACCCAGCCTGGTAATGAAATGTCTGCAGGAAAACAACCAAGCTCAGAGAATATCAAGAACCCTATATTTCTCTTTTCCTAGGAACTAGGAGGAAGTGCTGCTTATAGTATATGGTGTAAGTGCTTAGTATAATCATCCTACTTGCTTCTTATAGGAAATGTGTTTTTTCCACATTTTTGTTCTGTTAACAATGTATGAACCTTCTTTTCCACAGCTGACAAAAACATTACACTCAAATTTAATTCTTTAAAAAATATTCCAGCTTTAGGCTGAAACCTTTCTACACTGAGCTAAGGTAAAAAGACAATAGGTGGAAAAGAAGTATGCTCTGGAGAGAAGTATTGATCCAACTGTAATTCATTGGTTGAAATCCCCTTTATGTTTACTTTGGCAAAAGGCAGCAATAAACAAAATGTATTTTTTCCAGTATTCTTCCCCTCTTCCAGAATGAAGGGAGGAAACTTAAGTCATAATTTGCCATGCAACCACCATTTAAATCACCTGCCCTTTGTATCAGTGCTTTACTCACTTTAGACTTCTCCTGATGAAGCTCAATTTGAATATCTGTCAGCTTTGTCCTGAGATCTTCATTGGCAGCTTGTAAGGACATAATGAGTACTTCAGGCTTTTCAGCCTTGCTGCGTCCTTTTCTGGACATGGCTGTTTGCAACTGCGAATCTGTGCGTGAGAATTCTTTTTCAAATTGAAAAATCCATTTTTTAAAATTTCTTTCCATCCAACATGTCGTGGCATCTACAAGGTGACATTACATCTTCTCATTAGCTCCTTGGGCAGTCCTGTCAAAAATAATACAGTATTTGATATTTGTTAGCTAATGCAGTAAACGAAATCAGTGACAACAAAGAAAATATCATGATCAGTTTGCAAAACACTCATCAGGCACACACTGCTGGGATTTATTGCAGGGACACTAACTCTGGTAGGAGATCAAATGCACTGGATGCATACTGCACACTTGGTGCATTTCATTTATGCATTTGTAACTGATATTTTTTATATTGCCTTTTTGGAGAAGTTACTGGTGTAAAATAAAAGTAAGGAAAAATAAAAAGGAAAAGAAAAGAAGTTGAGCTCAACTCCTGGTGATTCCTTGGGCATATCCATGTCTTTTTCTTGGGAACAATGTAGAAAAAGAGTGCCATAGTTTAACAGTTTGGAATTTCCATCCAAGTACCAATTTAGGCCTACCCTGCCTATCTTTATAATATCAGCCAAAGTAAGCTGGGTGTTGCCATCTACCTGGGCAAACAAAATAAAGCAAACATTATGGTATAAACCACAACCAATTTCTCTCCCACCCACCTATAAAGTATTTTGAATATTTGGCCTTAGGAAGAGTTATTGCTTCTAATGCAAAATGATTTCCAACAGTAACATTTTATTTTTCACTAAAGGAATGACTAGTAGACTATCCTATTGCACCAAAACTAATCTTCTTCCATTACATGGAGATGCAAAACCAGCACAGGATTTCCAATACCTCAGTTTTAGTATTAGCAGGGAATGGAAACAAACAAACAAAACAAAACAAAACAAAACAATTGGTGGCTGGAAAATTCAGTGTCCCTCTCCTCTCCTCTCCTGTACTATAAATTAAAATTGCATTTGTGTCCATGGTATCTATGAATGCAGCTACTTTCTATAACTAGGACATAATTAATCTATTTCAGCATGGTTGGTGCAGGTTTTCATCCTCACATTTAGAATCTAGCCATTGTATCCATTTCAGATTTGAAGTAGCATTCAAAAGGGTCCACCAACCAAATAAATATGGCTTTCAGTTACTGAGGAATGGTAGGTACAATTTGGATTGACGAGGGGTTTTTTACATTTATTTAAGAGCCTTAGGATTTCATCCCTTGATTTCTACTGAAAGTCATTCAGCATTCAATAAATTATCTGATGTACTTAATCAATTAAAGGCTTGATGAAAGATTGAACCCAGATCTGTGATTAGTGGGAAACCACGTACATTTTCTTGCTATTTTAAAGACACACAGTATGTGGTTTTTCTGTGCACCATCTATGCATGCAGCTGAAACAATCTTCTGGGAATGGATGTACTAATATAGGGAAGTGATGAAGAAACAGAAGGGGAGAAGAAGGGTAAAGGCGAAAAGAGCTTCTCCCACCCCAGTTTCTTAACTGTAGGGCCTACGCATGCTTTTCTACACATTTCCTGAACTGGCACTAGTCATCTTGTTTTGGAGGATTAGAGTTACCAGCAGGGGCATCTGCAAGAAGGAGCAAGAGAGGGCACTTGCATGGTGACCTTGTCACATAAATGCTGTGACTTATGTACATCCTGGTACCATACGCTGCTTGCTGCAGATGCTGCTGATTACCAGTAGCAACTTGGAGCCATGTTCTATCCTTTTAAAATTTGGCAGCTGAGATAGGTGTGTGTGTGTGTGTGTGTGCACAGTTTGTCCTTAGTTTTCATGGACACATGAACCACTTCTGTTTGTTACGAGCACAGCTCGAGGGGAGGGTAGAGGGAAGCTACGTCTGTTGTGTCTTCCACTAGAAAGAGATTTTAAACAAGAGAAAGGATATTCAGATCTTCTATAAACACCCCATGTAGAGTGAGGGACTATATTATTACTATGAAATATTATCTGCTTGGGGAACACCTTAGGTTATAACAGGTTTTTTTCCAGGCAGTACCTGAGAAGGAGGCACATTCAGGGGAGGAGGCACATTTCCAGGCTGTACCAGAGAAGGAGGCACATAAACTAGATATGATTTAAGTTCAGTGTAGATAGTATTAGGATTAGTTAATAAGATTAGTTACTTCCCTTGTATTTAATTACTTTCCTCTTCTGACACATTAAAATTATAATTCTGTGGTGACTTATGTAGGGGGTTTTGAAGGCTCTGGAGTACTGCTTATAGCCCTGAGTCTCATGTTATTATGAACTCCTAGTTTATTGTACTAGGCCAGTTACTCTTGGAGGCATTGCAATGGAACTTGCGAAGGATTTATAGTAAATGATCTGTCATGGAGTCAGAATATAAATCTTGCAATCAATCATTTAGAAAGAAACTCATACTCTATGAGAAGTCTTGCTCAATTAAATTAATTTTAACTTTATACTGATGTTGCCGAAAGACTAAATTTAAGTTGATCACCCAAGTAAAAAACAGTAGGGAGAAATATATGTTCTCTCTCACACACAAAGACAAAAATCCTATACTGTGCCCAGCTTCTGCAGTTTGTTAAGTTAAGGTTGTCAACTTCCATTGAAATCTGGGGATTTTCCCTTCTCCAATAAATATGTATATACAACACATATAAAATAAGTACCTCCATTAATTGATGTATCAATTGCATGTTGCAACTAACCCACAAGTGCAACATACATCAACATCCTTGCAGAAGAAAAAGCTGCAGAAGGAAGGAAGGGGGAAAAAAAGAAGAAAGGAACAATTTATATGGAAAGAAGGAGAAGGGAAGAGGTAACCACAGAGAAGGATAGCAAGGAGAGATCCTTTTTTTAGGCATTATTAAGAGGGCTAAATTTACCAGGCTAGTAGATCATCTTAACCAACAGCTAGTTATCTCAGTGAATATAAGATCCAATTAACAAGAAGTGACCGTTTCAGCTCACTATTTGGTAAATACAATATTAAGCAATTGTAGCACTTGCCTGTTGGCAACACCCCCCCCCCCCAATGCAAATATGTTGGCAGCCACTGCTGAAATCTCAGATACCAGAAGGCAAATCAAAAGATGCCCATATTTGTTCTGTTTTTGAACAGTTGGGCTGGAAATAACAGAGCTTTTTATGTCTGAAAAGCTGATGGAAAACTCTGCTGGAGAGAGAGGACTTGTCACAGTTCTGTTATTGTCAACCATCAATATATTCAATTATGGTTAATTAAATGTGCAAAGCCATGCCTTTGTTCAGATTAATTCTGGTGTTTTGTTGTTAGCCAGTCCATGGTTCTGAAGTATGATATGAATATCGGTACCAGCTTCATGTACGGTGTCCCGTTACCTGATTTAGTGATTTGCAGCGTTATGGCCTATAACGTTAGAGCAATAATAATTCTCTCTCTTCCTTGTGCTCCCACACAAATTTACTCAGAGGATGAGAGAGAAACAGAAGCAAAAGGAGAAGTGAGACTTCTGTAGACCTGTGATGTATTCATTGCAGAAAAGGCAAACACAAACATCCGGCAATATGTGAAAAGGAGGAATGGGGAATGAGGATAATTCCTCCAAGTGATGCTTGTTTAAAACTAGTGATTTTAGCTGCATCACACAACTCCATTACATCAGACATTTCTCCCCACAATTTGAACTTCCTAATATTGCTGCGGATGGCACACAGTGCCAGCTGAATTCCTGCAATATGCTTACTGTGCTGGATATGCTGTTTTAAGGTCAATCTACTATGAGGGAACGTTGGCCCATAAAAGATAGACGTTTTTGTTTCTGAAATAAGATAGCTTGGCTATCTGTGCCTGAGAGCATAAAGAATGATGATTGAACATTATTCCTACACAGATGGAATGTCTCAATGCTACCCAGACGGAAAGAAGAGAAGGGAAAGTACACATATGAATGTTGGTTTGCTGGAGAAAAACTATGTACTACAGAAGAGGGCACAAGGAAATATGAGAGAGAGAAGAAATGTTAAATGAGGAGTGGGCAGTGAATCTGAGATGCCTTCAGATAAGCTTTATCAGATATATCAAACTTCTTATCAGATATAAGATTTCAATTCTCCCTTTCTCCGCAGACAGAGCTGTATTTGGCATCTGTATTTGCTTATGAATGTATTCAGGCAACCACGTGACACACTGCACACACTAGTGCAATAACAGGCTTTAGTGTAAGTGCAATGAGTAACCTTTATTACAATTCTTAGAATGCTGACATTTCATTCTTACCAGACATAGGGATGAGTTGCTTAATCCTCTAAAACTAATCATTTCATTTGGATTATAAATTAGATGCACAGAAACCCAGTCTAGGAGGAAACGAACACAATAGAATTATAGGATACAGTATAAAATATAACAACTAATCTGAAAAATCTACGTTTGCTGCAGGGGTTATCTACTGCAGAATTTTATAGTATATAGCTGATATATATATTCTCGACTAGCAACCATTGAGTGTAAGTAGCTACTCAGAATGATCTCAAAAATGAGTTTATAGAAACCCACAACTAATGAGATCAGAATATTCAGTACTTAATTAGGGTGCAATTACATTATGTTTTATGATGCATTGCTTAAGTTAACTTCAGAGGGGTTTATTGATCTTTGTATCATGTAGTCAATATACATGCTATTTTATCAAGTTTCCCACTTAAATAAATTATCTAGATTTGAGGGAAATCTGGGTATAAAAGCCCTCTGGTGGTATTATCTGACATTATTGAGACTGATTTGAAAGTGGATTTAAAAAATTATAAACCGACTTTATATTCCTACTACAAGAATGACATGGAAAGAGATGTTACACTGGACATACAAAAGAAGCTGGCTGATGTCTTAATAATCAAAAGGGATATACAAATAACAAACCAAGAGAGTGACCTGGATAATTTTCCTATATTGGATTTACAAAAGAGGCTTGTTAAAGCTTTGAAGAATTTTGTGAGAAGGGACAAAGAAAAAATGAAAAGAACTCAAGTTTTAGGACATTATTTGAAGGGACTAAAAATCAAGATTGTTAGAAGTAAAAGGAAGGAATATAAAGTTGGTTTATTTGATCAAGGTTAAAACAGATATGTTTTTATCTCTGATAACCCTTAAGGAACTTTTGCTGACATCAGGGCTGAAATGACAAGGCTTTATGATTTGTTTATAGATAAGAGATGGGACGTGGGAAGAAGAGATCATTTGTTGTATTTTAAGAGAAGGTGATAAGTAGGGCAAGGATTTCTGTGACCTAAAACGTTAGAAATATGCAAGCATTTATGACCTTAAAACCATTTAACTATGACCAATTAAAGCAAAAATATGACTTTTAAAAGCAAAAATATGACTTTACAATTTTTCTGAAATTACCACCCAATTTTTAAAAATCTGTGCTTACACACACACACACACACACATTTTAAAAGGTTCATTCTTCTTCACTTCCAGTGCAGAAGTGGTAGTACTGAAGGAATCAAATGAACATTTTGAGAGTAAAACGGTCATCCCTGAATTAGTTTTCATTAACAGCAGAATTGCATTGGGTGACCACGTGCATCTTGAGGTTATCAAACTCAAAACTCCTTCTGTTGTCCACCAGTATGTTCTTATATCTGGAAAAACTCTGTTTGACATCACAAGAGGTTATAGGAACAAATTTGAAAAAAGCAAACTCATCTGAAGAAAATTCTGACTCAAAGTCTTCAAATTTTGCTTCAAGTCCATTTAGAACGTTACTTATTTTGCAAAGTGTTGAATAACCCAGATTATACTGCAGTACGCTTTGTAGTTTATCACTATTTTTTTCAGCCACTTTCCCCTTTGCTTGCTTTAAATCACTCTCAGTTTGTTTTACAATGTTCAGTGCATCACTAAGTTCCATTCCTACAGTTTCAAGGCAGGTGATTGCTCTTGATAATCCACTGAAGTGAGATCCTATATATACTAAGTTTCCAGCCAAGGTTTCAGAAAATGAATCTTGCACAACCTTGATGGAGGAAGATTCACAACAATCAAATTCATTAACTATCCACTGCAAGGAAGCATCATTTGTGAAACAATACTGTACATAGCCGCATCCAGCCAAGTCCCCCAATGTGTCATGAGAGGTTGGGGAGGGAGAGCCAAAGTTGGAACAATTTCTTTGAACTTTTGTACTTGAAGTGGAGCTTTAATGAACCTTTTTTCCCCATTCAAAATTACCTTATCTACATCAGGATAGTTGCTTTGAATCTCTTTGGCCAGTCTGTGTAAACCATGTGCAAGGCACGTGATATGGATCATTTTTGGATAAAGAAGTTTAAGTATTCTGGCTGCTTTAGTTATGTATGGAGTGGCATCTGTTACAAAGACAAGGATATTTCCCCTTTTTACACCATCCGGCCAGAGTAGTTTCATAGAATCGTCAAAGAGCATAGCAGTAGTGGAATTGTTTACTTTTTGTAGAGTTTCACATGTTAGAAGAAATACTCCAGGCTTGTCACATTTCAGAGTGTCAGTAATAATACTGGCTACTTATCTTCCGTTTACATAACTTTTTTCACCTATTGAAACACACATCTTATTGTTGTCAACAGCAGATCTTATCTATCCAAACACATCTTCATAGCAGGCAGAGATGTAATTTTTCCTTACAGTTGATTCATTTTGAATTGGGTGACTGGTGTACTTCTCCAAAAAAATGCCTGAGGCTATCACTACCTAATTTTCTTAAGGGAATATATGAAGTAACCACCATTGTACAGAGATCTTTACAAAATTCTGACTGGGTATTTGATGAACCTGCAGTTGAAGAAGAAGCTCTCTCAAAAAGGAGATGTTGCCGGTTCTCAGTGAAGGTAAATCTTGTTAAACAACTCTTGTGTTTCGCAGTGTCTCAATGTTGTTGAATAGTAAAATGCTTTTGGGCCAATACCTTAATTTCACACAATTTACAAAACAAAATATCACCATCACTACTGAAAATCTGCTCCCCAAATTCTTGAACAAGATGCTGTAATTTCACACTTGCTGAACATCTACTTTTAGACATGTTGAAATCAGACTGCAGCTCTCACATGACTCCACCACCTTGAACACACACACACCTGAGTTGGGGAGCAAATGGGAAAAAGAAAAATAGGTAAATTCACACTTTTTTTTCCAGGCCTGGTCAGGGGAGAAGCCTTTGCCTGCTGAAGTCATTTTAAAAAAGGTTGCTCTCCCTCTCTTACACACACACACACACACAGAGCCCTGAGTTGGGGAGCGAAAAATGTAAAACAGGCAAATTCTCACCTTTTTTTCAGGCCTGGTCAGGGGAGAAGCCTTTGTTCCCACCCCTCCCCCCCTCTCTCTTTCTCACACACACACACACAGACCTCTCCCTGAGTTGAGGAGCAAATAAGGAAAAAAACACAGGCAAATTCTTACTTTCTTTGCTGGCTCGAACTGCTGGCTTATCAGAAGGGTTGCCAATGACCAAAATATGATCGAAATATGACATTTGTTACAAAATTAAGTAGAAATATGATATAACACCTTTAAAAAGTCAAAATATGACTTTTCAGGCAAAATAAAAAGCATCTAATTTTCACCAGATTATTCTAAAACATGTTTTAACTTACTTATAAATTCAAATTGAAGTTCCAGAAAAAATATAATATGTCATAGAAATCCTCGCCCTTTAGTGATAAGTTACTAAAAATTATTTATACTTGTGAAGGGGGAATTTACCTCTTTATATATTTCTTTTCTTTTTCTTTACTATATTTTTCTTTTTTCTTTTTTCTTTTCTATTTTTTTCTTTTTCTTTTCTACACCTTCTATTTTTTCTTTTTCTTTTAGTTTGTATTAGTTTGTATTGTTGTAAATTGTAATCTTTAATAAAATTACTATTTAAAAAAAGGCTTAAAAAGAGACTGGATGGTCCTCTTTCAGGGATACTGTAGTAGTGGATTCCTGTATTGAGCAGAGGGTTAAATTACATTATATCTGAGATCCCTTCTGTCATGTGCGCCGTTTCAATGTATTTGATGCATCGTAACGTTTCGCATGTCATTAATTGGATGCGTGTTTCATTTGCCTAGGGAGGATGGGAACGATTATATTTTGGCTTTGCTTTGGAATGTGTTTGTCTTATCTACTGCGCTCAAGGTTACTTTCCCAGGCTAGCAACTCTGACGATTGCTAGCACCTGTGCCGGGCGGGGCTGTTACGAGGGAGGCGGGATACGTTTGAAGCAAGGGTTTAAGTTTGTATTTGGCGCGCTTTTGCTCATTCTCAGCTTTCTCTGTATTTGCTTCTAGTACTCTAATAAATCAGATTTCATTTAGCATCCTCTTGTGAGTCTGAGTATTTGGGGCTGGGGCAATCATTACATAAAGCTGAGAATCTCAGTTCCTAACTCCGCTGGCCCCTGTCCAAGGAAGACAAGCGTCTAACTTGTGAGGGAGAGAGCCCGCGATGACCGAGCCCGAAATCGTGATGATGGAGGAAGGGGAACCGGACTCGACCGTGAGGCCGTCCGGCCGACCGTCCCAAGGAGGGGAGCTGTCCGCCATCAGAGAGGAGGCGAGCTCCGGGTCGGAGAGCGAAGCCGGGGGGCTGAAAACGGCCCCGGAGACCACCGTGAATTCTCCGGGTGAGCTGCTCACCTGGGATGAGACCCGAGGAGATGCCACAGCAGCGGGGGGCCCATCCTGGAGGCAGAGATACCCTTTATCCCCCAACGTGGTGCAGGTGCAGCCAACGGAGGGCTCACCCACTCCGGATCGAATCAGAGTGCTGGAGTCGAAAATGGATTCGTTGGAGGCTATTCTGAAACAGCTGAGCTTGGATGTAACCTCGATGCGAGAGCTCCGGGAAGAATCCAGCCAGAGGCATTCAACCCCTTCCTCCCAGGGGCTGACCCCGGAACGGCGACGGGTGGTGCGGAGGCGCGAAGGGGACCAGTCGGTCCAGATGGAAATCGCAGCAGCGCCCGGGCGATCGCCCCGGGGCCCCGTGCCGCTCCGGGTCAGGGAAGCACCAGCCGCGGCAGCCCCGGTGGTGGGGCGCAGCCCGGCGGGAGGCGGTATGCGAGACTTCCCTGTCAAGTTTGATGGGGACCCGACCAAACTCTCGTTCTTCCTGACTAATGCGAAAGCTTATATGGAAGAATGGGGGGGGGTTTTCCAATCGGAGAAGGCAAGAATCATCACCATTGCCACCAAACTGAAGGGGAGGGCGGCAGACTGGTATGTCCAGATGTGCCAGTCGGAAGCGCCCGAACTGGAAAATCTCGAGGAGTTCCTCTGGGCGTTGAAGCAACACTTCGAGGACCCCTTAGCAAAGGAGAGAGCAAAGCGAGCCCTGAAGGAACTCAAGCAGGGGTTCCGATCAGTGGCCGATTATGCTTTGGAGTTTAAAGCGCTAGCTGGGAAGGTGGATGACTGGTCCCAAGCAACCATTATCGAGCTCTTCAAAGATGGCTTGAATACCGAGGTGCTGCGCTGGTCCCTGGGGAGGGACGACCCATACACGCTGTATGAGTGGATCCTGCTAGCAGGAAGGGCTGAACATGCCCAAGAGGTCTTTGCCCAGCGGAAGACCGGCAAGTCGGGGCGGGAGATGAAGCCCAGCCGCACATCGACCACCGGAGGAAAACCGGGACAGCGACCCTGGGACGAGGAGCGTGAGAAGCGGTATGCCAAAGGATTGTGCCTCAGATGCGGTAAGGAGGGGCATCGAGTGGCAGCATGCCCGAAGGCAAAGGTGGAGGAACGGCCCGGAAAACCGCCGGCGAAGTCCCCTGCGTTGCCGAGGAAACAGAAAGCTGCGGTGGCTGAGACCGAGGGAGACGATGTGATGTTCTACGAAATTGAAGGGGAGACCGAAATCCCGCAACCGGCGGGAAACGCCAGCCACCTGCTCTAAAGGGCGCCGCTGGGCAGGTGGTAGAAGACGGGCGCGAGCCTCCAGCGGTGAGTGGCACTTACCGCATACTCATGGTGAAATTGAAATTGGGTTCACAAGTCAAGACGGTGGAAGTATGGGCCATGATTGATTCGGGGTGTTCCCGGTGTCTGATGCACCCCGATGTGGTGGCGGCTTTGGAGCTCCCCACTTTTCCCCTACAAAGACCCATCGCATTTACTCAATTGGATGGGTCCATGGCAGGGGGCAAACCGGTCACCCACTTTACAGGGCGGGTAGCCTTGCAACTGGGCAGTCACCAGGAAGGGTTGTCTTTTGTCGTGGCTCCCGTAGGGGGCCCATTGGTGGTGTTGGGGGTACCATGGTTGGTGCAGCAAAACCCCCAAATAAACTGGGTCTACCGGACCATCACATTTAGGGATGGGTTTTATCAAGCGGCAGAGGGGAAGGGTGCCCCAGAGGAGATGGTGGGGGTTGCGGCAGCTGCGACTCCGCCTTACCCGGCCTCTCCTCTGGAGGGCTTGCCGGCCGAGTACAGGATGTTTGCTGATGTATTCGGTGAAAAGGAAGCTGACCAGTTGCCCCCCCATCGAAAGACGGACTGTGCCATAGAACTGCTGCCTAACACTCAATTGCCTAAACCAAAAATTTATTCCATGACGCAAAAGGAACTGACTTTGTTGAGGGAATTTGTGGACAAAAATTTGGCGCGCGGATTCATTGAGCCGGCGAATTCACCCGTGGGGGCGCCGGTTCTTTTCCGCCCAAAAAAGGATGGGACATTGAGACTTTGTACGGATTTCCGCGGATTAAATGCCGTCTCAATTTCCAACAAATATCCCTTGCCATTGATAAAGGACATGTTGTCACATCTGGCCAAAGGCAAGATTTTCTCTAAACTGGATTTAAGAGAAGCCTACTATCGTGTACGAATCAAGGAGGGTGATGAGTGGAAAACTGCATTCAATTGCCCGTTGGGAGCCTTCCAGTATAAGGTGTTGCCGTTTGGGTTGGCTGGGGCCCCTGGGGTATTTATGCAATTAATCAATGAAGTTTTGCATGAACATCTGTTTAAAGGTGTATTGGTGTATTTGGATGATGTATTGATTTATACGGAAACCATGAAAGAGCATGTAGCTCTGGTAAAGAAAGTCTTGTGTAAACTCAGATCTGCTGAATTGTATGCAAAGCTATCCAAATGTGCCTTTCATCAGACCCAAATTGACTACTTGGGGTATAGGATTTCTGATAAAGGTATAGAAATGGACCCGGCCAAGGTACAGGCTATCATGGACTGGGAGAGTCCCCGTACCCGCAGGCAACTTCAAAGTTTCTTGGGGTTCAGCAACTATTACAGATTATTCATAAGGGGGTTCGCTGAGATTGCCTTGCCCCTAACGGACCTGCTTCGAACGAAAGGGGTGGGAGATACTAGGCGAGTCAAGAATCCCGGAGCGTTGTTGAGGTGGACGCCTGCTTGTCAAACGGCGTTTGAGCGGCTAAAAGCAGCTTTCGTCAAAGAGCCCATTTTACAACACCCTGATCCTTCAAAGCCTTTTGTTGTACAGGCTGATGCCTCCGATTATTCTATTGGCGCATTGTTGATGCAAAAAGACGAGGCAGGATGCCTCAAGCCCTGTGTGTATTTATCCCGCAAGTTCTCCGAAACTGAGAGGCGTTGGCATGTTTGGGAAAAGGAGGCATTTGCAGTGAAAGCTGCATTAGAGGCTTGGCGGCATCTGTTGGAAGGGGCTAATCACCCCTTTGAGGTATGGACTGATCATAAAAACTTGGAGGCACTTAGTACCCCTCGAAAACTGAGCCCTAAACAGGTTCGTTGGGCTCAATTTTTCAATCGATTCAATTTTCAGTTCAAATTTATTCCAGGGAAAAAGAACTTCTTGGCTGATGCCTTGTCAAGGCAACCTCAAGACTCTGGGGCGGCGCCAGATGTGGTGAGCACCCTATGGTCGGCGCCCCAATTGGGCATGCAAGCTGTGACGCGTAGCCAAACGCGCGCGCAACAACCGCCCACCACAAGCGCTGCTCAGCCAAGCTCTTTGTCAATTCCCTCCCAATTGCAACAAAAGTTTTTAAAGGAATTAAAAACGGATACTTGGTTGCTTGCGAATAAAGACAATGTTACTTTTGACAGAGGCTTCGCTTGGAAGTCCGACCGCCTCTACGTTCCTGAAAGCCTCCGAAAAGACGTGTTAACACGTTCACACGATGACAAACTCGCGGGTCACTTCGGGTTTGTAAAAACCTTGCACCTCGTTCGGAGGCAATTCTGGTGGCCCACATTACGTAAAGATGTCAAAGACTACATTGCTTCCTGCACTGTTTGTGCAATGTCCAAGCGCAAGGTGGGCAAGCCCCAGGGGCTGTTGCAGCCGGTAGCAGCCCCCTCTTCCCCTTGGGAAGAAATCTCCATGGATTTTATTGTAGAGCTACCACCCAGCCAACGCAAAACGGTCATTTGGGTGGTCAAAGATTATTTCTCCAAACAAGCCCACTTTATTCCCTGCGTGTCCATTCCGTCAGCGCGTCAATTAGCCCGCCTATTCCTTGTACACGTGTACAGGCTACACGGATGTCCCTCCCGCTTGATTTCTGACAGAGGTACACAATTTACCTCTCAGTTTTGGCGGGCGTTTCTCAAGCTGTTAGGCACGAAGCAAGCCCTCTCCACGGCTTGGCATCCTCAAACGGACGGGGCCACTGAGGCGGTTAACTCCACTCTGGAGCAGTACCTGCGCGCTTTTGTGAACTATCAGCAGGACAATTGGGTAGACCTTCTACCATTTGCTGAAGTGGCTTACAACAATGCAGTGCATCAAAGCACTGGACAGACCCCGTTTCGGGTGGCTCTGGGTAAAGACTTTGTCCCTATCACTGATCTCCCACAACCTCCTGCAGGTGCGGTCACTACAGATGATTGGTCAACACAACTGGCTGACTCTTGGCCAATGATTCAAAATGCATTGGCTGATGCTCAAGCGGATTATAAATTGTATGCTGATCGGAAACGGGCCCCCCAACCTGCATTCCAAGTTGGCGACTCAGTGTACCTTTCTACCAAGTTTATCAAGTCATCACAACCTTCCAAGAAACTTGCACCTAAGTTTGTGGGTCCTTTCCCAATTGTAGCTCAGATAAACCCTGTGACTTTTAAACTTGATTTGCCTCATAACCTGAAACGCTTACACCCTGTTTTTCATTGCAGCTTACTCAAACCGACTATTCCTTCTGATCGCTGGCATCGGCAACCTCCACCTCCCACTCCCATCATGATTGATGGTCAGCAACACTTTGAAGTTAAAGAAATTTTGGACTCTAGACGCCTTCGCAATACTTTGCAATATTTAGTTCGTTGGAAGCATTTCCCTCATCCTGAGTGGGTCGCTGCACCAGATGTAGCTTCCCCGGTTCTGGTGGCCCGTTTCCACTCCGCTTATCCCTCGAAACCAGGTCCCTAGGGGTATTTTAGGAGGGCGGTATGTCATGTGCGCCGTTTCAATGTATTTGATGCATCGTAACGTTTCGCATGTCATTAATTGGATGCGTGTTTCATTTGCCTAGGGAGGATGGGAACGATTATATTTTGGCTTTGCTTTGGAATGTGTTTGTCTTATCTACTGCGCTCAAGGTTACTTTCCCAGGCTAGCAACTCTGACGATTGCTAGCACCTGTGCCGGGCGGGGCTGTTACGAGGGAGGCGGGATACGTTTGAAGCAAGGGTTTAAGTTTGTATTTGGCGCGCTTTTGCTCATTCTCAGCTTTCTCTGTATTTGCTTCTAGTACTCTAATAAATCAGATTTCATTTAGCATCCTCTTGTGAGTCTGAGTATTTGGGGCTGGGGCAATCATTACACCTTCATTTCTATGATTTTTACAGTGTACATATCATAAATAAAGCTTCAAGCAGCACTGGAAGGTTAAGACTAGTCACTCTTAAAATTTCCAGTATTGCCTCTGATGTCATATTACTTGAAGGCATTGAAGGACATTGAAATGATTTAGCTACATGGCATAGGTTGGACTAAGTAGTAAGCCCAGGCCAGGTACATGGCAACTCACCAATGATTAGTGTTTATTGAATTTATAGACAAATGTCTGTCCAACTCTTCTAGTATCTATGTTCCTGTTACAATCCTTAAATAAAGTACGCAGACACACAAAACATTACAAAACATGAAAACAGAAATTACAGATGAAATATAGCCTTCATGAAAATAGCAGATGCTTAACAAGAAAAAAACCTGTTATAAATATTGAAATCTTTACCAACTAGCAAAAGAAATCCTTCACAAGGCGTGATGTCCTACAATATTGGTATAGCCACTGAGAAGTTGTACTAAAAAAAGTCGCTGTGCTTTATAAAAGTATACATAATAAGAGAAGTTGCATAGAAAACCCTGTATATTATAAAAAGCTGTATTGCTCGGTATATTGCTGAAAGTTGTTTTGGACTGTGGTGGGCTATATATGGAACATATAAATAATATTTGGTAATGTATATATTTAAGAACAACTTTCAGGAGTATACAGTTTTGTATACAATACTATATATTACTGAAAACTGTGAATGACAACAAATGGAATAACACATGAAAATCAATTATGCTGAGGCATATTTTTCCCTATAGAGGGGAAAAAAACGATCCGTGTGTGATGCAGGACATGCCCTATGACTATAGTATGTCAACTGCAAATTTTTGGCAGCTTGTGGCAAAATGTAAAGTACTCTGGCTGCTCATTATGGGCAGATTAACTGTTTTGCTTTCTTCTCATGCATGGAAGGAACACTTGGTTTGTGTGCTGGAGTAGCTTCAAGCAAAGAGCTTGAATAAAGTAGAAACTTCCCTGAAAGCAGTGGTAAAAATAAGTAAGGTTCCTCCCCCTCCCCCCGTGGAACTCTTTCTTCTCCTTTCCTGAAGATTGCAAAGCATTTGCAAGGGTGATCTGAAAAGTGTTACTCTAATTCATATTACACAAGCAGGGACTACTTTTTTCCCCTAATTACCTTAAAGTCAGTGTTGAAAATAAGTTATGGACAACACTCACTTTTGTAAAAAGGAAGTAGCAGTGTGCTTGCCATAACTGTTCACTTACTGGAGATTAGATTCAGCTACCATCTAACCTTGGAAAGCCATTGCCTATATAGCAAGCTGGCAATACACACTTACAGTGCACACCACAAAATATGAAGCTGGTTTAGAATGGCCTTGTTGGATCAGAGGCATCCCTTCAGAGAAGGCAGGCACTCTCCTGTTCAGAGAAGTTTAGCTGCTTTCCCCTACTTACTGTCACTTCACTGCCTCATCACTTTTCAGTAAAGTAGCCTTAATGTCCTTCTTTCAAGCCCCCAAGAAACATCTGGGGCGTTAAACAGATCATACATGTGGGTTGTGGTGAGGGAAAACCCCAGCCTCCTCAGGAGTAAGCCTAACCCCTGAAGAGTAAGTATTCACAAGGGGGGTACCCCAAAGCTTCAAAACCCTGATGGGGAAGGTGCAGAAGGATGAAGAAGCTCCACGGCTGAACTCTCAGCTCATCCCCCCATTTCTTTAAAGAGGTCCACCCTCTGCTAGGTGGGGAGTGGAAGCCTCAAAGAACATTAAACTCCATTGCTGGAGTTGGCTGATCTCTTTAGTTAAAATGGTTGCTTGATTTCTAGTTTGACCTTCTGAAGCTTCAGTGGGTACTGTATTTGTTTTAAAGCCTTGTCCCTGAGAGTTTCATGGGACAGGCAGGAATAAAACAATCTTTCTTTCTTCTCCTTTGTTATGTCTGTGTTTGCCTTCCTACATTTGTCCCTTCTCCCTGCTTCTTTACTCTGAGGTGTCCTGCACACAGGGCAACCCTAGGCATGATTATTCAAGGATAATCTCTCTCTGCTCATTAGTGTATATAAAATGTAGCTTCGCTGGAAAAAGCTGCAGGTGGGACACTAGAAAATGAACAATTTTCATTGAAGAGTTTCTGGTGTGGGAAGGGATCTCTCTGTTGGAGATGATAACAAATCAACATGCCTCATTTTAGCATATGTATGAGTTGCTCTAGGATACAGACTCTCTATGTGAGAAGAAGCTGTTTGTTGCCACTCCCACTCCCACTTCCTCTCTATCTCTTCCTCCTTCTTCCACTGACTGAGGAGGCAGCATGCATGCTGCTCTCCCTCCCTCCATTATGGCCACATGCTTGGGCCTTGAAGGATTTTTCCCATTTTCTCCATGCAGCTCTTAGCAGCTATGAGGGCTAAGAGTTCATTAAGTTTAGGGAACAGAAGAAACAAAGAATCTTCATTTTTCTACCAAAGATGGATGTAAATGAACCAAGAAAATCAGTAAGACTCTTTTTAATTTTAAACCTACTTTGTCTAAGTGTGTGGTTCTTTATGCTTGGGAGGGCTGAGTGTGTAAAATCAATAACCTGTATTTCTCTAACATGCTCATTAAAGCTATTTAAGATAATATTCTTTTCCTGTGTGCAGCTTCTCCACTGTGTTAAGCTCTGCTCCATTCAGTGGTCCTAGCTGTCCACTAATGGCTTCATTCTCTAACATTTTTGGGAGTCTGAAATGTTGTTTTATCCATATGGAGCTCCAAGGGGTCATAGCCATAAAATGAATCCTTCCAGAGTTTAAAATCCCTCCAGTACCATTTTCACTTCTCAAGCCCTCAGTCACAGATTAAAGCTGACCCATGGTCATCCTCATTGTCACTAATCTTACAAGTCTGGGATCAAACAGCAAAGGGCATAAAGTAATCACTGGCCTGTTTACAGCTGGGTTCTGGGGGGAAGAAAAAGCTCCTCTCCCCCACTTCACAGAAATGAGAATACAAAAATGACAGGCACCCCTTCATCCTTATCATTACCCCCCATTTGAGGTATGGGTGATATGCAAAAGTGTAGAACCACTGTTCCCCACGAAGACTCACCTGTGTAGCCAAAGCTGAGGAGCTGGGTGATGGAATGAGGCAAGAGGTCCCTCTAATGGGGAAGCTGTCTGCCCATAAGTTCCATGAGTCCCATCATTTCACAGTGTGGCAAGACCAAAATTCAGCCTAAATGGAGTGTGGTTGCTATACAGAGCCATAAATAAATAGGCTGAAGCCTCCAACACTGCTGATATTGTGGGACAACAAAGAACAGGAGCTGTTTTCAACAAAGAATACTTTTGTAGAGGCATCCTAGTACATTTAGTTTGCAGTCCAGAAAAAAAATGGGTTGGTTTGTTTGATTTTACAGCTCCATTCTCCCCTGCTTTTCATGTTTATTTTTCTGGTGCTGAGAAATGCAGGGTTCAGAATTAAACCATAATTACTCAAGGCTCAGTTATGGGTGGCGGTGGTTAGAATCAAGTTTCTTTCCTGAATATATACAGAGTGTATTTCTCATTATCACAGAATATAATTAACCTACTCTTCACGCTGAGGTTTCAAATTAAGGCAAATTTGGAATCAAACTATCTCTTATTTATGGATTGTTTTACCTGGCCAAGGGTCATTTATTGGAAGACTGTTCTCCTCAGCTAAGCTGCTGACATGAATCCCATGTAAAGTTGCTATTCTTTCAGTGTTTGGTGAAATAGTAGGAAGCAGAGAGAAAACCTTTGTAGTGTATTAGCAGTAACAGTCAGGATAGATTCTATAGGCTGGATAAAAATCCTAAACAAAAACAAAGAAGACTGTGAGTATCCTATTCAGGACTATGCATGAATTTTAACATATAGTTGTTCAAAAATAAGAGGAAATGTTGAGACAGCATGAGGACAATACAGTAGTGTTAATATGTTCTGAAATTTCCCGTGCCAGTGTGTTCTCTTTACCAGTTTAAATAGATTTAAATCTAAATATTAATAAATACAACTAAGCAATCATGCCTGAAGTTCACTAACACATTTTTCAAACAAACTTGAAAGATATTTGTCCTAACAGTCAGGAACCACGCTGAGACGAGGAGTAGGTCTCTAGTGTTTATTACTGCTACATTAGACAGAAAATCCTAACAAACTGAAGAAGCGTGGTTAAAACCCAGACAGATAAACCCCAAAGGTTAAGGCGGGTCTGATCTGTGTCTCTTTGAATGGCCGCTTAACTCCTCAGTACTACGTATGCGTTTTCCCCCCTGGATAGAGGCCCCCTCCTGCTCGCCATCAGTACTCATGACATATTTGGTCCCAGCCAGTTGCCAGAAAATAGCTATCACACATTTATTGTTTGGAGCATAGTTTCTGAACCAGAGTATTAAAAGCAACAATACAATACAATACAATACAATACAATACAATACAATACAATACAATACAATACAATACAATACAATACAATACAATACATATTAAAGCTATATATAAATCTTATATTTAGAATCTTTCTTAAGTTGCTGCTTAATTGGAGCTTAAATGTGGCAGCCTTTGTATTTTACTCAATTCCGCTTCCTCTCTATATTCCCCTTGGCTGATGGGGCCACAGGATGCAATTTACAGTCTCGGCTACAAATACTTCTTTTCTGGAATGAAAGGCCAAGAAGCATGACACAGGGCTGTATGTTATCGTCTCTTACTGTTACTGCTTCATCCCTGAATGCCTCTTGTTAAAAGATCTCTGAGCGTTCCCATTACAGATCTATTTCCAGGGGCAGAAAATGCTTTTGCTACCATTTTTATCAGGCCAGTCAGCTACATCCTGGATAGCCATTAAATCCTGGATGAAATGTGGCAGTTGAAAAATTCTGAGAAAGTTATTTGCTACAGGCAGAAAAGGGGAAAAATCTTTCCTCAGACCTCTTTCACTTCAAAAGCTTTAGATTTCCCACTGATTATCCAGTTTCAAAACTGCTATGTTATTAAGACATAATTCAGGAGGTCAGGTCTTAAGCTCCCCACTTCTCTAAAAGTCTGGAAACTTGCTTCAAATCTATTTTCCCTACCCCAGAATCTTTGCTTAATAATAATACAGTCTTGTTCACCAGATTGTTCAGAGTTTTCTGCCTTTTCTCCTTGTGGCAAAACCTCTGTGGTAAATCTTTATGTTATACATTTGAACCTAGCAATTTTACTCTAAAACTGAAAAGCCAAACAACTCAATTATCTTTGAGGTTTTTGGTCATTTTAATTTGGATTTGCCCCCATAATGTGGCTGTCACTCTACTCCTACGTATATAGAAGTATAAATAGTATATGATAATTGGGGAGAAACTCCAATTTATGGATCATCCAAAATCCTTTAATTATTCTGTTGTCATGATCCATATGTATAATATTTGGCATGCACTGGTAGAAAAAAAATAAGAAATTATGTTGTTTTCAGATACACTTATGAAGGTATGTCTCAAATTTGCCTTTGTAATTAAGCTTATGGCATCATGCCTGCAATTTGTTTAAAACCAGTATGTTGAGGCATGCAGAAATCGATTTCTTGCTGGCCTGTTTTTTTTTCTCCTGTGAGTATTGCTTTAAGTTGTATAATGCCATTATTTGCTTTAGGCAGGAAAAACAAGAATAAGATTTTAAGGTCTTACTTCATTAGATGTCTTATACTGGAATACCAAGATTCTTAACTTCATTTCATTTCTTAAGCCCAGAAACCCTCATTATAGAAGCTTGGAAATGGAAAAAACCTTTGACCAAAGATAATATTCTTTGGTCAAAGATTTTTTGACCAAAAATAATATTCTATTATTTTTCCCAGAAAATGGTCTAAAAATGCCTTCCCCTCCTTGAAGAGGGGGAAAAATAGTTGAAACAATATCTGTTTTTTTTTTTCCTGGAGCCATTTTATCACAACAACAATTTAACCTATTGTTATAAGCAGTTTGCCATCAATGGGAAACTAGTCACCTCTCAAAAAGAAGGAAACACAAATCTCACTCACAAGCCACCTTGGAGCAAGCGCAGAAGACAGTGCTATGAAATGGGTTCCAGATGGTGACTGCTAGACCCAGTTCTTTGTGACCTTTGAAACACTTATAGTACTACAGGATGAGCAGTTCTGTCAACTGAAACAATACTGCCACGAATCATATAGTATTTCCTGCCTTTCTTCAGTAGCCCATCATTGAATAAGCAGGTTTATTTTTAAGCAGAAAGCTCTGAACTTATACTAGAATATAAGATGCCTACTTTTTCTAATTTACCTTGCAAAGAATGAAATACAGTAAAGAATGAAAAGATAATCTCATTTATCTCTCTGGATAAATTTCAGTCCTGGACTGAATGATTTTGTAGCTGCCCCACCGCCATCCCACCCAGCCTAGAGTTATTATTTCAATTTTGAGGCATATCATTAACCTTTATCTTCCTCACTCACTCTAATTCCATGCTTTCAAAGTGCTTCTATTAAAGCAAACCAGACAAATCTGTTGGCCAATCCCAAATGAAAACAGCAGCACTGAGAGGCATGCGTACTCAAATCATAGCACTGGCATGCAGACATCTCCTGTTTGGTTATGTCCCAGTGCAGTCTTGTAATTTTGCTCTTAGTTATATCAAAAAACACTGTCAATGAACAAGAAATAAAATAACATAAAATAAAATTTACATAACAAATCAATTTTAGTTTTAAATATTGAGTAAAAGTTTTTGCAATGGGCCATTTGAAATAATTAACTCTTGCCGGGCAAGCTTTAAAACAATGTGTCCAGTTAATAAACTTAGGAAGTTTGTATTAACAGCCAATTTCCTATCCCTACTTCTCTCTTTAATTTAATATCTACACAATATGAAAGGGAATAAATTGTTTTTGTCATCTATCAGTTCAGGGGCTGAACCTTTTTGTTCATGTGGATATGTTTGGAATTTTTATTTGTTTTTTCCCAAAACAATTGCTGGGGAGGGGACATGGCCAATTACAAAACACCCATTTATATGAAAGCATTCTAATGAGTTTATCGTCAACATGCTCTCCAGATACCAAACTTAGCTTTGGTGTTTCTTTCCTTTTTCCATGGAGTCAGACACATTTGTAAGCCAAATAGTGTTTTAGCTATCTACCACTTTTATTTTCTAAGAATATCTAAGAGATCTTTCTGAGACCCAGAGATATTCATCTAAAAAAAAATATATGGAGGCTGATAGTTTCCCATTTCATTTGTTTTAATTAGAATGATAATAATATAAAAGTCAAGTGGGACAGGACCCCAGCAGATGTAAAAAGTATAACACTTCCCATTCATAATTTACACAATGGGAGTACTGTAACACTATTACACTGGGAGCTGTCCAACTAGTAAAACTGTTGAATTACCTAGAAGAGTTGGGGAAAAGTCTTAACACCAACCTATAACTCTCTCTCTCTCTCTCTCTCTCTCTCTCACACACACACACACATGACTTTGAATGTTTTTAAAAATGCCAATTATTACCCAACAAAACTATACATAGAAAAACTGAATTAGTTTACCTGCTTACACATTCTAAAGTGTATGAGCAGATTAGATATTGTATTTCTCCTGAGCCTTAAGCAGTCTTCATATTATTACAGATAAAACCTTTCAGTGGCTGGGAAGCCTAAAAAAGAAATTAGCACTGTATATTTAAGTGTACATGTATTTAGAACCTAGTTCTGCCCTTGAAAAGCAAAGAAAATCCCTTCTGTAGAGGAATGAACGTTAAATAGTAATTTAGCATGTAGTTCAGCCTCATATCTGTATCTGTATTGTATCTCCCACCAATGAAGAAGAAACAGAGCACCCCTTCCTTCCTTCCTTCCTTCCTTCCTTCCTTCCTTCCTTCCTTCCTTCCTTCCTTCCTTCCTTCCTTCCTTCCAATGGAAGAGGGAAGTCACTTGGGACCTTTTTAAAACAGTGTTTGGGAATCTTTGGTGGAGTAAGATTTAAGGGCAAAATAGGCACCAATTATTCTCCTTCAATAATTCACAGGAGCCTCAAAAATAATAAAGAAATGTTCTGAAGAATTTGGTTCCACCATAATAAAGGGCTCTGAGGTTCATATCCATCTCTCTCCCAGATTACATACAGTTAGGAGGTCATGCTTTTCAGACTCCTTGTGTGGATAATTCTTGGATGTAAATGAATCATCCACCTTTTCTTAAGCCAGCATAAAATACAGATCCTAGTTATTTATAATCATAAGAATATAGTGAAAGACATAGTTAGTAGTGACAGCAAAGAAGCACTACCTATGCAGTGCAAAAATATGACATTATTTAATTCCCAGGTTCAAACCTTGCTATCCCGAGATAAGCCTGGAAAAAACTTTTGGAAGAGTTACTGTTAGTCACTGCAGAAAGCCCTGATGGACTTGATAAAAAAGTGGTTTTATGTTCAGTAAGAGTGTTGTAAGAAAAAATGTAAAAAGATGCAGAATTGTAAAAATACGTACAAAAGTTGTACACTAAGGAGTAAACTATGCATAATTTTATGATAATGTTTATAAAGAAGCATATTCTTTTTATGTTGCATGACAGGATGCAGACTGTTGTACTGGTTCCAACAGATAAAAGTTAGGATTGCATAAAGCACCTTTAGGGCCATTCTATGCACCAAATCACCCCACTGAAGCAGATCTATCTGCACAGAAATCTCTTCTAGTTATTTGGCCTAATCAAGGAAGCTTCAGAAACAAACCAAACAAACAATGTGGCCTCTTTGATTCCAGAATATTGCTAGAAGCACATTGCTTTGTTCAGTTGCTTCAAAGGGATGATTTGAAAGTGAATCACCCCATCAAAGTTTTACACAATCTTAATACTAACTGCTCTACTGTGAATTCTTTGAGTTCTTGTTTTGCAGCCTAATTTAATACAAGCTTACAACTTAAATTTCTAGTCTGAAGTTGTATTTAAATGAAGCTAAGCTCCGTGCTCTTGTCTATATTGTTCTATCAGACTTTCTGATTGGATCTGCTATTGTTCCTTGTGATTTTTTTTAAACAAACAAATGTGGGAGTCACTTTTCATGAGCCATTAAAGACCACCTCAGATGCAGAGGAAAGCTAGACTCTTTCTTTTACACCAAACAAAACATTATTTCCTTTTGCTTTCTTCTTGAAAGCATTGCTCCAAGCAAGCAAAGTGCAAGAATAGATTCTGCTGGGCGAGCAAAAGCTTGCTTTCACCATCTACTCAAGATGCACAGTGATTCTAAAAGAATTTTGCCAGAAAGCTGTTTCCATGCCTGTGGCAAGAGTGCCTGGAGTGGGGAGACTTCATGTACACATAAATAGTTCCACATGATCTAAAGCTCTCTGCTGTCAAAGCAAAGTTCAGGGGGGAGCAACTGCACCTAGAACTAGGCTTCTTGTTGCAGTCCACTGGAGTGTAAGATGGAGATGTCTTTTATGTCCACCAGCACAATTAAGAGAGGACAGTGGCTTCTCATAACTCCTGCTGTGTTGAACCTATAGCAATGATGTTTTTCAGAACTGATCTTCTATTTGATAAGACTATACAGCAACCACTGAAAAGCATAGAGTAGTGACACATAAATATTTTATCAATGAAGCTCACAGATTAATATTTCTCTTTGTGCATTAGTCACCTCTTTATTTTACCAGCTTATTAAGATGTATTCCTTCCTACTTTCAGCTGTCTTCTCTTATCCAACAACTATTTCCAACAGTTTGGAAACCAAGCTATGATTAGTAGTAGTCTGACCCATTTGTCAATCACTGCCATGATTAATGGAACTGGAATAGATTCTTCTGGACTAACTCAGACAAACTAAACACTTTGTGTTCCTCCTTGCCAAGGTCATAAGCTGAAGGAATCCTCCACAGAGAGATATTTGGTTTTACTTTTGCAAAGGCTTCATGATAACTCAAAAATAAAAGTCTGGTGCTCCATACCGGACCAATATACAAGGGAAATCTCCATAGGTAAAGGAGTTAGGCAGAGCTCTATCCTGGCCCCAATTTTGTTTAATCCTTATACAAATCTTCTGGTGTCAGCTCTAGATAAATTGGGAAATTACACCCCCCTCCCAAAATGGCATATAAACACATTTCAACTCTTTTGTGTGCAGATGATGAAGCAGTTTTGGCACTAAGGCAGGCCTGAGGAGAGTTTTACAATCCTTTGCAAAGTTCTGTACAGAGGAAATTCTATTAATTATTCTTGGTCTTTGCAAACCACCCTGTATTTCATGGATGGATGTTAAATGGGCACGAACTGCAACAAGTTAAATTATTAAAGTATTTGGGAATAATCTGTCATGCCGCAGGGGCCAGGATACAGCTGGGAAGCACATCTAAAGTACACCCTACAGAATGCACCAACATCAACTCTGACAATTCAAGCTTTTTAGGGATCCTGAAAGCATTATAAATTCCAGTAACTATTAGATTATTCACTGCTAAAGCCTGAGCACAACTTCACAACTTCTGTATGTTGCTCAGATAGGATCCTGTAGAAATATCTCATTGATGGAGTCCTTACAATCAATCTAAGAAGTATCATTCAAGTATTGCAATGTGTATCAAATGTTGTTCTCTAGCTGGAAGCTGGCATACACAAAATCAAAACTGCGTGGCTCGATACTCGGAACTTCTGATTAAAAACAGAATCTATTGGATTGATCTCTCTAATCTCCTTTAATAACTTCACTAGTAAATGGGAAAGCCCTAATCCACAGAACTTGAATTAACGAGGATATTCACAGGAAGTAATATGACCCCTAGTCCATGATCATGCTACAGCCAAGATCAGGTAGACAATAATAGATATAGAAAGTCAGGAAGCCCAATCCTGTTGCCTGCAGGGGTTTATCTTGGTACTTACTCTCTGAACACTGTAAAAACTGTGAGCATCCTAGACCAAGCTAAATCCAAAAATGCTAGGGAATTCCTGGAAGCTTGGCATTCAGACACATCAGCCATCAATAGACACACAGAGTTAAACCACATTTACGCACCATTATAAAGAGACAATAAAAAAAGCTAAGAAGGAAACAAAAAGACATCCTCTCCAGAAACCTACACCCAGATAAGCAGGGATTAATAGCAGACAACAATCAAGCAGAAAAACAATACCCCAGTCAAGGAACTACCAAGGAGAAAACCACACCCCTGCCAACACTGGCAGGGCAGGGCAAGCCACTGTAGATAAACAGGGAGCAAACCCCACACTCACTTGCGCTGATGATGTTACCTAGTTGGGCAATGAAATGTCTGCAAGCAAACAAGCAAGCTCGGAGAGCACCAAAGACTCCATTTACTCTCTGAATTGCAGCCCTGACTGATATTTGAGATATAAATACCCAAATATAGATAGGCGATGACGTTAGCAGAGTTCAATATTCTACCTACTGCTGTTTTGGAAGAGAAGTATAAGAAAATCCCTTTTAATGAACTTCTTTGTCCTTGTGGAATTGGCCAGGTTGAAATGGCTGCTCGTATTTTTCTGTACTGCCCTTGAATCAGGATATTCATGCACATTATTTAACACCATTATTAGTAAATCACTGAGGCCGTCCAGATTAGTTTTATCTCTGGTATCTTTTGTCTGATAGAAATAATACAGTTATTTTGAATGTTGCTAAATACTGCTACTGTAGATTGCCTGTACATTTTGAAAGGGGATAACTGCTTGACTAACTGCAAGAGTATAAAATCTGTGGTTTTTATTTATGTTTATTAGATATAATTTGAATAGACTGTTTGAATTATACACCATTTTTATTGTGTTATAGCATAAATATGAATCCTAAAATGCTAGAATAATTTACCCTTTTTGCTGTTATAGACTTAGAGGTTTTATAGGTTCAGTCAGATATTTTAGGTTCATTTTTATAGGTTAATAGGATTTAGTAGGATTATAGCCTTAGTCATTTGGCTTAGTTTCGTAGATTTTAGTTGTATTTCATTTATATTTGCCTGACTGTTTTATTACACTGTATTATACGCTGGTGTTTGACTGAATAAAGTATCTTCTTATACTTCTTGCCATGGATTTGGGCACAGCTTTATAATTTTTGTGAATATTATGTGTTCCATGGTCCATCTTGCCTTAGGAAAAATAGTATTCAAAAAGCATGGGAAATTAGGATAGGCAATTATGATCTTGATACATTACAGTGAAGTATTAAATCTGACTGAAATGTCATTTCCAAATACTAATTTTTCACAACTCATCTAATAGAGCTGTCCTAAGACTTTGAAACTACCTGGCTATATGGATTTCATGCCTTTAGAAGGCTAGAAAATAGACATTTGTTACTACTTACATCACAGTGTAATAACTGCTCTGTAAAACCAAAACAGAGCCTTAGTGGATCAGTCCAAATTATCTTCTATAGCAGACTAGATGCTTATACAAAACATGAGTAAAACAACATCTTTCTATTCATGTTCCCTAGCATCTGGCATTCAATACAGGATGCAACATATAGCTTTCATGTCTTGTAGCACTTCGTTCATCTATTCTTTTTTTATGCTGGGGTCTAACCTCCCCTTCCTCTCACATTTCCAGGATCAATTTTCTTCACATATCATATGAACATAATTCATGTTTTCCTTCACCTTGTTAATTCCCACTAATTGGAATAAATCCATTTGTTTAAGAAAGATTTATCTCCTGATTACACAATTGTGAAATCCAAAGCTTGATTCTACACATACAGTAGTTTGAGTTGCCCTTTCCATGAATGTTACCTCAGTCCCTGATGGAAACTACATCCTGCAGGTGAGTAGCTGGCTTTAAAATCAAACGGAAACATAGGGAAAAAAAAGTATCTTGGAAAAATGTCTATTTTTAACCAAATAGTTGTGACTCTGGGTCCCACTGTCACTGCTGCGAATCCATATGGCTTATCCAGCACACATTTTAGCTTTTGCTGGATAAACTGGTTGTGCTTTAAAACTTGAGACATTTTGGATTTAAAATTGAGAATCCTGAGGATGGAAGCATACCTTTTAAAACTCTGAGAAAAACCCAGAAATGGTCTTTTGTGTCTCTTTCTTTGGTGCAGATGTTGTTGTTTATTCGTTTAGTCGCTTCCGACTCTTCGTGACTTCATGGACCAGCCCATGCCAGAGCTTCCTGTCGGTCGTCAACACCCCCAGCTCCCCCAGGGATGAGTCCATCACCTCTAGAATATCATCCATCCACCTTGCCCTTGGTCGGCCCCTCTTCCTTTTGCCCTCCACTCTCCCTAGCATCAGCATCTTCTCCAGGGTGTCCTGTCTTCTCATTATGTGGCCAAAGTATTTCAGTTTTGCCTTTAATATCATTCCCTCAAGTGAGCAGTCTGGCTTTATTTCCTGGAGGATGGACTGGTTTGATCTTCTTGCAGTCCAAGGCACTCTCAGAAGTTTCCTCCAACACCACAGTTCAAAAGCATCTATCTTCCTTCTCTCAGCCTTCCTTATGGTCCAGCTCTCGCAGCCATATGTTACAGATAATTGGTGCAGATAATTATGTATTATTCCTGATAATTTTCCTTTTTTCCTCCTAAGAATGTCACTTTTTCTGGATCTACATTTTCAAGAACAACCAAAGTTCTGATCCACATGGCAGTTTAACCCTACTCTTTCTTTTATTCCATATTTGGGAAATGCTATTTCTCTTTTCTCTGTTTTTAATTACTTTTTTTCTAAGTGAGGGGAGCCAGAATTAATATGCCACATGATATGCAACTGGATGGTCATAGAACCAACAAGTTTTCTCTTCTATAAAGCGAATGATTGCTTTCCTCTGCCATTTTTTTTTGCATATAAAATAATCTTGTAAATAAGTGCTTGTTTGAGATTATTCTTTTCTATTATTTGAAGGTGTCTGAGTTGAGTGAAAATTTGAAATGATTAATCTTCAATTGTATATTCAAACAAAATGAGTTATTCCCACTTTAGTGGAACAATGATGCATAAATCTCCTTGTTACTTACCACTTCTCTGTGAAAAGATCTGTTGTCTCAATTTCTGACTTAATATGCATAAAGATATGCCTTCACATAGTTTGATGGAGAATACCATGCAATAAAAGCTTAAAGATTTCATTTTTTATATTTTATATTTATGCAATTTATCCTGAGCCAGTTGAGAATAGGCGTATGCTGAATGAATTAGATTATTGTTACAATAAATAGAAAAATGAACATGCTATACAAGTGTCAGCTTATCCAATGTAACTTAATTTATACATTGAACTCAATGGGGAAAAACAGATTCAGGTTTAACCTGCCAAGGCAGAATGGATGGTCATTTGAAAGTCATCTGAGGCCATTGACATTCCATGTTTGGTTTGGGATGAAGTCATGCTCCCTGGGACTAAGTGATTCATAATTGTTGGCTTCAGGTTGCAACTCAGGGTGCTGACTGTCACTTTTAAAACCCTACATGGCTCAGGACCTAGGTACCTGCAGGACCAACTTCTCCCAGCAGTGTAGTACAAAGGGCATCTTTTGAGTTCTCTTCTTGAGGGACTGTCTTCATCACAAGGGCATGCCTTTTCTGCTACTCCCACCGACCCTTGGAAAAGGGTTCCACCTAAGCCCAGGTCAGCACCGCACCTTTTGTTTTCTGGAAAGCCACTGTGGTTTGATAATATGGTGGGTCCTCCCTCCTTCTCCCCACCCCCACAGGATGCAATTATTGTTGTTCTTATTATTGTTTTTTCTCAGCATGTTATTGGGCAGGAAGTTTTATTGTTATTAGTTTGAGGGGATTGTTTTCCTTGATTTTTTTAATTCTCAGATTATTTGTAAGCTGCTTAGGGCTTTTTTTTAGAATTGAGTGGCACATAAATGAGTTGCAGTAATGAGTAGATAATTTGCAAGTTGTCACAAGGAAGCATATTTTGCCCTTGGTATGGACAGACTTCTCCTTGTTTTCAAAGGCTTTTCATAAAATTTGGCTCCAAACAAGCAGCATAAGAAAAAGCAAAGCACACAGTCTAAGAATGACCCTGAAAACATTTCTGAAAAACAGAATACTTGCAAATTCAGAGAATCAACATTTTATATACATAAACACACGCACATCTCAACAAATGATTTGTATTCCTGAATTATGTATACAATCCCATTCAAACTCACCCCTTCCCCATATTCAACTTTGACCTTCTGATTATTAAATATTTTAACTTCAGTCAAATTTCCTGATACAGTATACAAATAAACATTCTTATTTTTCACCCTTTAAATAGCCAGGAAATGCAGACTTTATTATACTTTAAAAACCTATAACAATCAGTAAGCTGGGTGGGAGGGGGGAATTACAAAACAAACCTTACAAAACAAAAGCCTTACAAGACAAGTCACATTTGATGCTTGCTAAAATATCTGGACATGCATGATACATTCCATTATTAATTTTGTACTTTGCTATGGAAGAGTAAGTATCAGGCTTAGAATCTGAGATTGAATGGAATTCTACTTAGGTATTTGTTATTCTCGTTATGTTCTGCTTGTTCAAGACAAATTCTAAAAAGCGACCAAATACTGATGCTAATCAATTAAATTTTTGCATATGAATAAATTGTACAAGAAGGAAGAAAAATCCAGTAACACACACGCACACGTGCACACACACACACAAATATCCACTCTTTCTCTTTCTCTCAGAATACACGTGGATTAATATAGTAATATAGTAACAAGGGTAATTCACAGAAGAGCAGGATAAGCATGAGAAATTAATAGTGATTCATATGCATGTCAAAAAAATAAGTAGGGTATGCCAAGCCTAGTAAAATCAGCATATTCAAAGCATGATGTCTTGTGGCACAGGAAGCCAAAATGTAGCATTCATCTGGATAAACAACGCTGTACAAGGGTGGTGGAGTATGATTTTCAAATTCCCTTCTCAACCAATGATGTTACAAGGCAATGATTATATTGATCCGCTACACCAGTATCCAAATGATTTGTGAGAGACATTTGCGAAGAAAAGGACTTAAAGCGATTGCTCAAATTTTCTTCTAAAAGAGGTAAATGCATGCACATATGGAAACCCTGCCCCCACTATAAAAATCATTATAGAGTGAATGGCAAAACATGGATGAATAAAATCTGTCTCTTCTTCATTTTTGTAATTTTACCATTTGAGCAGTTGTCTCTTGAGCAAAGGGTTCAAGTCTGATTGAAATGAGAAGATTTGTGTCACTATCGCAAGAGAATTAATAATGGGAAGTCTGCTACAACATATGGAAATCTTTGTGAAATATCTTAGGGAAAGAAGTAACTTATAAATTTGCACATGCTTTTTAGTATCACTATCACTGCATAAATGGTAATAGCTAGTTAAGGATGAATGCATTTAGTGCGATTCTCATTATTGGGCTTGAAATATTTAACCTGAGTATGTGGATAAAACTGGAGACAAGAAGTAGTTTTGGAGGGGGAAAAGGAGTTAATGCTTTTCATAGTTTCTGAGTATTCTCTGATCTTCCTTTCCCATCTGTCCTTTAAAGTTGTCAAGCTATAGACACTGTATCCAACTGAGAAGTACAGGAACAGATAGTACTTTTATTTATTACCTGGACTTTTAATCTGCCATCACAGGGTTGTTGTTGTGGGGAAAATAGGAGGAAGAAGGAGTGTTAGGTATGTTTGCTGCCTTGAGTTATTTATAAAAATAACAAAGGCGGGACAGAAAAATAAAATAAATAAATAAATTTTCTGTCCTTTAACTATGGTTTTTAAATAGTGCTCAGAGAAGCAGTAATAGAGAAGATAAAGACATGGAGATAAATTAGTGAATGTGTCTCATTTGTATTTGCATACATCAAGGTACACAAGGATCATTTTACATTTTCAGTTTATAGAAACACTCATTCTGAAAAGGATGAAGCAAATTAGTAAAAAGGAATCCAAACAGAGATGTTAAAAAATGCAAGGCTGATGCAGATTTATTCTTTATGTCCCACAATGCATGCAAGAATGATAACCAACAGATCAAAACAACGTAAATTAATAAACCAATGATGTAAAAAACCATAAAATCTGAAGGACAAATTAAAACTGTCAGATTTCTCCAGAGTATTGGGAATTGTAACTTGAAAAGAAGCTGAATTTTCTCTAATCAAAATTCTTGTTCCCTCTGCTCTTTTCTATGACTTCTAGTTTGTAAGAATAAAGAATGCCTTTGGAGGACTTGATAGTCCCTGGAATTTAAAAAAGTGTCTAGCAACAAAATTTTCTTGAAATTAATTCTGTTTTTGGAGTGGCCTTTCCTCAATAACTATTCAGCCACACCTCACCTGGGAAAGGGCACAAGAAGAAATTCCTTAGGCAAAGACCTTTATGTTCAGGCTGATGGATGCATTTTGTCTCAAGTCAAGTCTTCTATTCTGGAGAACTCATCAACTGAAAGCTAGTTTGTAGCAGATTGTTCCAGATATAATTCAAAGTTCACAATAAATATAATAGGGTATTTACACTGAATCAAAAATGCAAGCATATGGAGCATATGCCAATGCATAGAAGTGTTTTGAGTGCAGCAGAAGGAGCTTTCAGCAATTATATTTTGATTGATTGTGGATATGTTGCTCCTTCAATACCTTTTAAATACATTTAAATACATTACATTCAATGCTAGAAGAAATTTGTGATGAAAAATTTGAATAAAAACTGTATTTAGAGATTTAATGCAGTGAAATAACATTTAATGAATCAATCAATCAATCAATCAATCAATCAATCACTCAATCATTACAGGCACTTTCATGCCACTTCAGTTAGGTAAAACTAAGCTGCTTACAAGTATGAATGTCATGAATGTCTATTAAATACAAATTTATCACCACAGAATTTTATATCATATTCATGATGATGTCATTATGCACAGAACGCATATTGTGATTGTGGGCAGCGTACAAACACAGCAGCAATTAAACAACATAGCCAATCTTAAAACACTGAACATAAATCAGAATAAAAACATGAAAAAGCCAAAACTGCAGGAGAATAACTATCACCTGATGTCATACAACCACCTCACAGGTTCCCCATGGGATCCCCAAGGTTGCTGGAAAAAACACATTATAAGGGCTTTCTGGAAGGCTACAAGGAATGGGGCCAACCTCATCCTGGGGGGAATGATGTTCCAGAGAGTGGGAGCCACAGCAGAAAAGGCACGTCTTCTGGGTCTTGCTGGGACCCAGAGCATTTGGGATCCACAGCATACTCTTTCTGCTGGAGCTGATGGGATGGGCAGATGTAATCAGGAAGAGGCAGTCCCTCAGATAACCTGGTCCCATGCCATGTAGGGTTTTAAAGGTCAAATCCAGCACCTTGAATTGCACCTGGAAGCAGACTGGAAGCCAATGCAGCTCGAGGAGCAAAGGAGTAGCATGTCCCATCCTAGGGTCCAGGTTACCTGATGGACCATCTCACCCCCTTTACATCAACCTGTCCCACCTGGTCAGGCAGAGAGAGCATGTTACGGACCCCATACGTGAGAGATTGTTGATTGGTGGGGCCCAGGAAAAGAGCCTTTTCTGCTGTGGCCCCCGCCCTATTGAAAACTCTTCCCTCAGAGATGAGGAAGGCCCCCACTCTCCTGGCCTTCTGGAAAGGGGTAAAGACCTGGCTCTGCCATCTTGCTTGGGACAGGAGGAGGAGTAATCAATTCTGGGGTGGTTAGTGCCCTGAAGTGGCCTCTGTGAATTCATGAATTTAAATTAAGAACTTTTAGTATCTCCATTGTGGATTTTATATTTTACATTTACATTTTTATTTAAGAAATACTGTTTTTATTGTATTTTAATCTGTATTTATTTTTAGTTTTATTGTAAACCTCCCAGAGTCACTCTTTGAGTGAGATGGGTGGTGACAAAATTTGAAATGCAAATAAATAAATAAATATATAACTGTCCACGCAGCTGCACTCCACACCAGCTGAAGCTTCTGGATGATCTTCAAGGGCAGCCCCATGTAGAGCGCATTACAGTAATCTACTCTACTGTATTCTATTGTGTTTATTTATGCCTATTTACATAATTTGCAGGGTAAAATCTCTATACTTCATTTTATTGCACATTGCTTTATTGCGCTTCGCAGATATTGTGTTTTTTATTTTTTTACAAATTGAGTGTTTGTGGCAACCCTATTTCAAGCAAGTCTATCGGTGCCATTTTCCCAACAGATTAGCATTTTTTTAGCAATAAAGTATTTTTAATTAAGGTATGTACATTTTTTTAGACATAATGCTATTGCACACTTAACAGGCTACAGTGTAGTGTAAACATAACTTTTATTTGTACTGGGGAACCAAAAGATTCATGTGACTTACTTTATTGTGATATTTGCTTTATTGTGGTGGTCTGGAAGCAGACCTGCAATATCTCCAAGGTATGTCTGTACAAATGATGCAAGTTACATCGTTTGTGACTATTTATGTCATTTGAAAATGATGTAAATGGGTGCAAATGAGGTAATATGCCTAAAGACATCATAATATAAATAATGTAAATTGCGATAGAGGAATTTAGATCTTCCATGCAAAGTCTGATGTATTGACCTCTGCTAGAGTGAAGTTTTACTGCACCTCAGTCCTGCTGATTAAAACTTTCCTTTCAAGTGAGTAGACTCCTCGGGGACCTTGTTTTGCTTAAGCTCCAGGGATCCCCTGAATGCAACTAGAAAACTCTTTCCTCTCTGATCTCTGAAAAGAAAACTGCTGTGCTAGGCTCCAGACAGCCTAGAAACAAAGCCATGTAGTGAATATGTTGGAATAGTGATGCTGAGAGTTTACTCCAAGGAGCACTTACATGAAGTGTTTAGATAAAGTATTAGATTAATATCCCACCCTTGGTTCAGGAGGTCAAGGTAGTGCGCATAGTGCTCCTTCCTCCCCACAACAAATCTGTCAGGTAAGTTGAACTGCAAGAGGATTATTGGCCCAAAGTTACCCAGGGAGCTGCTTCCACAGCTGAGAGTGGACTCCAACATGGATCTCCCCAGTGGTAGTTTAATACTTTAACCACTGGCGCTCATAAGGACCCTAAGAGGGGAAAGGTAAAGTGTAAACTGTATAAATGAATACATAGTTCTTGTCCAGATCACATAGGTCCTTCCTCCCTCCACTGTAGGATATTTTAGGATACCCTTTCTTAAAAACTAAATCAGTTTGACCATGTAACTGATGGCAGGATTATTATTTTTTAAATAATTTATAGACAAGTTCATTCAGGTTCAAAACAAAGTAGAGAAGGGTTCTGGCTGTCACATCCAAGGAAGAGCCTCCCTGGAGGATTCACCAGGCTGATTATCCAAAGAAGTTAATACACATCTTCAGAGTACAGTGAATTTGCTACAAGGTGGTTATGACCGCATTTAATTAGAACTGCAATTATTAAATATGTATTTGCATTTCAGGCACTTGTAATTCTCAGCATCAATTGTGTAATTCTAACAGGCAGGGGAAATTGGTTTTTAGTACTCCTTTCAAAGGTCTGAGGCAAGTATTAGTCCCATGGCATGATAAACATAGAAGGTATAGATAAGATAATGTCAAGGCCGAATGAACCATCAAAGAAGAAAGTGTCTAAAGCAAAATACATTGAAATCTTCAGCATCAAATGTCAAAAATACAACAAGCTCAACAGATCCCTGAAATCCTCTCTTAAGCTTTTATTCTTCTCTTTTTGCCAATGCCTTTTATTTTAGTCCTACTTCCTATCTGTAATAATCTTATTCTTAAGACTTTTCTCTTAAAATAACAACCCTGTCATAAACCATCTATACTTGTAGCTTGTTTCTCAGAGTGTCCAATGTTGCTTGGGTAATACATAGATAGTAATTTGTATCAAGAAACAAACTAGATGCCTAAGCTGAAATAATTATGGCACAGTAGTTGAATGCCCCAAATTTCACACAGAGGATTAGTTGTGTATCCTTTCTAATACTGATCCATAAACATACTTCACCATTTTACAGAATAAAACACTGGATCTCCTGCTGATGGCCACACTGAATCACTACTAGATCTGAATAGATAAGGAAGGCACTGAATTTATAGTCAATGCTCTTCATAAACTGCAAACACCTTTCAGAACAGGAAAGCATTATGTTTTTGTTGTGGTCAGTCTGGACCATTTCATACCACAGCAGCTGGTGAGATGCAGTCTTTAAAAAGGATACACATGTACTGTTTTCTATTGTATCTAAATCAGAGATAAAGAATATATTTTTGTGCAGCATCACAATTCCACTAGGGGCAATCTGTTGGAGGCAAGAGATGGAGTGAAAGCCAATAGTATTGAGATCAGAGGTAAAAGTGGGCTAGAGGAACAAAGTTTTTTTTCTTCCTGCAATTTTTGACAACTTGCTTTCTTTTCCTTCCTGCCAGCAGGCTTCCATTGAAGGGAGAGATTATATTTGCCAAGTGCCTGAATTGACTGCTTGCCAAGAGCTTTTGAAATTAGACCAGGGACCCAATTACCTGAAGCCATGTGCCCTTCAGAGCTCAGTTTACTCACTCTGATTTAGGGACAGTGGAGAATCTCAAATCTTCGTTTCAGTGGAGATACATTAGATCTCACCTGCTTGTTGAACAAAAAGCAGTGACAAGGAAGAGTGACTTTGGCATAGCTCCCTTTCCACAGTGCAAATGGCAGACAAGGCCAGGGCTAGAAATTGGTTTGAAGTCAATATACTGTAGACAATAGGACTATGAAATACATTTGAAAGAGATACTTCAAAAAGCATGTTAGTGTAAGCAAAGCACCCTTCCTTGGAGTGTTAAAGCAGCCATATCATTTGCATGTGTTAAACGGCCACTGGGAGAGTTATTTCTCATTCTGATACATGGAATAGTAACTACCAAAACAATGAACAAATGCAGGCAGCCCATCTCCACAAATGAAACAAGTACCCTCTCCTCCACATTAGAAAACTGCAAGAGAATTGACCAGAGTTCTGCCATCTTAGATTGCCTATGTAGCATTTGAAAGCAGACAAATTTGAACTAGGAGAAAATGGATTTCCTCCTATGGGAGGAAATCCCTGAGGAATGCAAAAAAAGCTGAAAAGGAGATAAAATGGTTACAGAAGATGAATGGAGCAATGATGGTGCAGGAAATGTATAATGTGTTGAAAGAAAAGCAGCATGTGTGAATGAATCTCTTTAGATTCCACAGACTTTTTCTAATGAACACTTTTCTAATAAATACTCTTTATGTAACAGCTGTTAGATGAATATGGGGAAGACGGAGGTAAATGCACATGAATAGGTGTAAGCATGGCTTGGTGTCACCCACTTTTTCCCTTTGGACCTATCTGGCATTAGCATATGACCCCAGAGAATTATTCAGGAATGCAACTTTTGGATTGTCAGTAATTTGGAACTCTGCTTAAAAACATGCTTATATGTAGGACTGGATGCATATGATTGTATTTGACTGTAGAATTTTCTTCATATAATTGTCTCTGGAGAAAGTAATGTATGAGCCTGAGGTACGTACACATACCTTAGTTCAGCCTTTCCCAATCTGATATTTTCCATTTGTACAGTATTACAGTTCCTATCAGCTCTAGAAGGCATGATGGAAGCTCAGTCTAACACATCTGAAGAGCATCATGTTGGGGAAGGCTGTTCTAATCTATAGGATTGCATTATAAAAATAATAAAGGTGGGATAGAAAATAAATAAAGTAAGTAAGTAAGTAAGTAAGTAAGTAAGTAAGTAAGTAAGTAAGTTTGCTGAAATCAGTTCTAAAGGGAAGGGAGTAAAGGAATCACTCCAGGCCTGTGAACTAGTTTTTGTATTGAATTTGTCAGACATTACTTTCTCCACTCAAGGAAAACAACAACAACAGAAGAATCAAATATGTGCTCTGGGAGTTTGGCAAACGTAATTGATCACTGTATATGATTTTCTTATAAATTGGATTAAAAGAGTATTCATTCACACATGCTGCTTTTCTTTCAACATATTATACATTTCCTGCACCATCATTGCTCCATTCATCTTCTGTAACCATTTTATCTCCTTTTCAGCTTTTTTCGCATTCCTCAGGGATTTCCTCCCGTAGGAGGAAATCCATTTTCTCCTAGTTCAAATTACCTTATCTTTATACATTCCATTGTGTATTTAAGTGCTTCTCCTTATCTCTGAAGGGAATACCCTTTCCCTCCCTGCATTTGTACCTTAAAATGGAGCCCTACACCTCACCAGCATTAAGCAAGATCAACCAGTCACTCTTATTAGGATTATCACTTTACAGATCCTTTTTCTAGAAATCACCACATCACGGAAAAGTCACATTTCCTTCATATCCTGCTTGTTAGCTTGCCAGAGCTGATTGGTTGGCCACCATGGGAACAGAAGGTACTCAGAAGGCCTTTGATCTGATCCAGCAGGGCTCATCTGCTCTTGCCAGTAATAGGTAAGAGTATCAACTGAGAGCTACAGCTGGACCTCTGGTTGATTGTTTGATTCTGGACAAACATAGTCACTGTAGCTCAACTGTTGCAAGGATGCTTAAGGTGCTTTATGTTCTTGAAACTTAAGGAAGTGAAAGGGAGCTAGCCAGGAGTGAATGTGATGAGTTTGTTTCTCTTCTGTTTTTTTAAACTTCTCCCTCCCTCCCTCACTCTTGAATGAGTAATCTGTGCCATCTCCAGGGCTGGTGTAGATTAGAAGCTGGAGATGGAATGAATCCATAATCTTTTCTGCCTTGTCCTGATCATTTTGCAGCATACCTCATTTTTCTCCTTTCTGCAGTTGAAAAGAAAGGACCTTAAACTTTTCTTTAAGCTAATGGAGTAGTTTAGAGGTTGAAGTTTCCTGCCTGAAGTTAGAATAGCTCTTGGAAAGGACAATATGAAAAATACTACAGCCCCTGAGATGCCTTTCTAGGGCCACTGGATTGCAGCCTTAAGTGAAAGTTCCTTTAAATACATTTATCAATGACTGCCAGAGTGCTTTTCTTTTTCTGCTCAATTAGCTCAAAAAACAGTGCATCTACTTTCACTGAAGAGATTTTAGCCTCAAGACAAAAAGCTTATGAAATGTGATTGCCATAAACAGGTTGGTGAGGTAGAATATTAACAGCATTGGATTATAAAGAAGACAGTGTATTTCAGACTTCACTGTCAAGGAGCATGCAGGACATTTTGGCTGTTTTCCTTTGCTTGATTCAGAAATCCTTCCAATTATATTTCAAGATGGTATCCCAGGTAGTCTGAAGGGCAGCAGACACTGAAGATCATACTACTGCATTCCCCCCCCCCCCATTTTGCAGAGCTCTGGAGTCAAATGTTTTCTTTGTTATGTTTTTACCAATGTTAAATTATTCAGGTCTTGACTTTCATTTTATGGGAAGCAATATTAATAAATCATTAACTGGATAAAGATGGATGCAGACCAGCAAATGGGCCAAGGCAAGGGCTGTGTCATTAAGATAGCATTAAGATTATTAAAGATAGCGGAAGTTCAAAACTGGTTTCTGGCCTTTGCTTCAAGCTTACCTTTTGTGTCTCCTTGGATTTATATCTTATATTTCCAATGGGTACTAGTGTTACAGTATATTTGTTTAACTATCATGGCATTCTCCCAGGAATGCTAAGCTATATTGGGGGGGAAAAGGGGAAAAATGATAGAGATTGTGATACTGTGTTCTTACATGGCCAGTTCCAGAAACTCTGGAGAAGATGCTCCAGTCTTCTGTAAACAGATCAGTCATCTTAGCCATATTATGAAGTTTAGAAAGTAAATATGTGTACTATAGATTTTTCCTAGCAAAGAACAATGGCTAGGTAGACTTTATTAGACTAGCATTCATCCCAGGATAGTTCTGCTACAGCAAAACACCCAAATATCCTTTCAGGTAGATCTATGACATCATTCTTCTAACCCTTTTCAATGAGAACAAGATGTTCAGGATTAAATGAGTACTATTTTATCCTGATATAAGGCACCTTTCTATTGAAGCCTACTGAGGATTAATTTTGAGAATTATAATTCCTAGTGTTTCCTGAAAAAAAAATTATAGTAAGTTATATATGTTTCATCCAAATACTGTCCATATTCTGAATGTACTTAATATATTCTTAATACATTCTTAATATTTATATTCCTATTTAGTATAGGCTGTATCTTAGTTGCACTTACAGAGTTTAGTTAGTCTATAAATGTACCTTAATTTTATTTTATCCTATCCTCCTATTTTATCCTACGTTGCTATCATTTTAAGAAAGACTATGCATATTTAACAGAACACTATTCTTGTACTGGTCTAAGACTGTAATAAATTGAAGTAAAGTAAATATGGTCAGTTGTTTGTGTCGGTTTGATTTTACTATGCCTAGAAGATTGAATGCAAAATAATTTTAAAAGAAAAGAAAAAAAGGGAAAAAATGAAGAGTGTTATTTCTAAGAAAGCAGTAGCTTCCAGATAGAATCTGCCATCCTACAAGGTCCATTAAGTAGAAGATGCTCTTAAATACCTGCTCCAAGAAATATCACGGGTTAGGACCTGAAGAATGGTAATCTGGAAGAGTTTGCCTCCAGAGGTCAGATGTGCTCCTGCTCTGATATCTTTTCATAAAATGTTGAAGACAGTCCATTTTAGGAAGGCATTTCGATAGGAAGAGCTTTTTAGTGGTAGCATTAACTGTAATTAACAATATTTACTGCTTTTAATTGTTTAGTGTATTCTTTTTAATTAATATTTTTATTTTATTAGCTTTATATGCACTAAGCTGCCTAGAGTTATGAGAATATGAAGGTAACAAAATAAATGTTAACTGGATTCTTTGTTTAAACATTAACCACGTAACCAAGCTATTCTATACCTTTCCCATATTCCATCTAGTCACATTACCTCAGATACATACAAAGAAAGAAAGGGAAAAACTGTCCTAACAGTCAGGAATCACGCTGAGACGAGGAGTAGGTCTCTAGTGTTTATTACTGCTACATAAGACAGAAAATCCTAACAAACTGAAGAAGCGTGGGAAATACCCAGACATATAAACCCCAAAAGTTAAGGCGGGCCTGATCTGTGTCTCTTTGAATGGCTGCTTAATTCCTCAGTACTACGCATGCGTTTTCCCCCCTGGATAGAGGCTCGCCATCAGTACTCATGACAAAAACAAATTTCTAATTCAGGATAAGATCTGATGGTTGTAGCAAAATCATAGATTCTTTACAGACATCCATGGGTTCATTTTGAAGAAAAATAGAAAAATAAGAAAATGACCCCCACATGACACCTGGTGACAGCTATTGTGGAGGTTCAGCTGAAAGTTTATGAACAGGGAGAATAGCTCAATGGAGGGACAGAGTAATATCAAGTGTTTTTTTGAGATAAAGTTGTCCAAAAGTACATAATTAGCATCAGTGGCATCTGAAGCAGGGCAAGAGGAAGTCAGACTGAAGAAAGCAGTGTTGCAGCATTGTGATGCAAGCCTTGCCCCTTTCCTGCATGCAGTAGGATGGCACACATATGCCCCAAAGGGGTGGAGCCTGTGGCATGAAGCCCTGATTTTGCTTTCATTCTACTAGAACTGACAAGATCCTGCAGATGCTGCTGATTGGCAATGATAACTGGAAAAGACAGGGATACAGAACAAGTTCTTTAATAGAGGAATGTGAAGGTGTGAATCTAGAAGAGATTCTCCTCACAAAACAAGCTATACTTCAGGGAAGTATAGAAAGAGAAACAGAAAAACAGGTCTAATCAAGTGGGGAATATTTGAGATACTTGGAGGTGAATCTGCATAGTAATAAACAGCTAGAAATTGAAAAATTGAGGAATCAAGATGAACAAAGGAGGTATGACAGGGAAATATTTCAGTAAAAAGTACAACAGCCTATTAAAGTCACTCTTAATGACTTTACCTCATACATTCCTGCTGATGACCTGTATGTTTTTCTGAATAATTTCAAAGAGCTGCTAAAGGATAGAAAGTTCAAGGAATGTATGAAATGTATTTCTAGTTGCATACAAGGAGGTACAAGCACCTAAGATCTACACTGGCAGATTTTGTTTTGTCCATTAGGAGAAGACTGATAAAAATAAAAACACCCATAGTGTATTGCAGGGATGACAGTCTGGTGCCCTACAAATGTCTTGGACTATTGTTTCCAAAATCCCTTTATGTATACTCAAGTAAGAGAAGTTGCTGTGTTCTCCATCAGCACTGTTGAGAAATCCACATTGAGTAAGTATTGGTTTCTGCTCTGTGGTTGTATTAATCATTGTTTGTTGTTGTTTATTTGTTTAGTCGCTTCCGACTCTTTGTGACTTCATGGACCAGCCCATGCCAGAGCTTCCTGTTGGTCGTCAACACCCCCAGCTCCCCCAGGGATGAGTCCGTCACCTCTAGAATATCATCCATCCACCTTGCCCTTGGTCGGCCCCTCTTCCTTTTGCCCTCCACTCTCCCTAGCATCAGCATCTTCTCCAGGGTGTCCTGTCTTCTCATTATGTGGCCAAAGTATTTCAGTTTTGCCTTTAATATCATTCCCTCAAGTGAGCAGTCTGGCTTTATTTCCTGGAGTATGGACTGGTTTGATCTTCTTGCAGTCCAAGGCACTCTCAGAATTTTCCTCCAACACCACAGTTCAAAACCATCGATCTTCCTTCTCTCAGCCTTCCTTATGGTCCAGCTCTCACAGCCATATGTTACTACGGGGAACACCATTGCTTTAACTATGCAGACCTTTGTTGTCAGTGTGATGTCTCTGCTTTTAACTATTTTATCGAGATTTGTCATTGCTCTTCTCCCAAGGATTAAGCGTCTTCTGATTTCCTGGCTGCAGTCAGCATCTGCAGTAATCTTCGCACGTAGAAATACAAAGTCTTTCACTGCTTCTACATTTTCTCCCTCTATTTGCCAGTTATCAATCAAGCTGGTTGCCATAATCTTGGTTTTTTCTGGGTTTAGCTGCAAGCCAGCTTTTGCACTTTCTTCTTTCACTTTCATCATAAGGCTCCTCAGTTCCTCTTTGCTTTCAGCCATCAAAGTGGTATCATCTGCATATCTGAGATTGTTAATGTTTCTTCCAGCAATTTTAACTCCACTCTTGGATTCCTCAAGCCCAGCATGTCACATGATGTGTTCCACATACAAGTTGAATAGGTAGGGTGAGAGTATATAGCCCTGCTGTAGTCCTTTCCCAATCTTAAACCAGTCCATTGTTCCTGTTGCTACTTGGTCGTTATACAGATTCTTCAGGAGGCAGACAAGATGACTTGGTATCCCCATACCACTAAGAACTTGCCACAATTTGTTATGGTCCACACAGTCAAAGGCTTTAGAATAGTCAATCAAACAGAAATAGATGTTTTTCTGAAACTCCCTGGCTTTTTCCATTATCCAGCAGATATTGGCAATTTAGTCCCTAGTTCCTCTGCCTTTTCTAAACCCAGCTTGTACATCTGGCAATTCTCACTCCATGAATTGCTGAAGTCTACCTTGCAGGATCTTGAGCATTACCTTACTGGCATGTGAAATGAGTGCCACTGTTCAATAGTTTGAACATTCTTTAGTGTTTCCCTTTTTTGATATGGGGATATAAGTTGATTTTTTCCAATCTGATGGCCATTCTTGTGTTTTCCAAATTTGCTGGCATATAGCATGCATTACCTTGACAGCATCATCTTGCAAGATTTTGAACAGTTCAGCTAGGATGCCGTCGTCTCCTGCTGCCTTGTTATTAGCAATGCTTCTTAAGGCCCATTCAACCTCACTCTTCAGGATGTCTGGCTCTAGCTCACTGACCACACCATCAACACTATCCCCGATATTGTTATCCTTCCTATACAGGTCTTCCGTATATTCTTGCCACCTTTTCTTGATCTCTTCTTCTTCTGTTAGGTCCTTGCCATCTTTGTTTTTGATCATACCCATTTTGGCCTGGAATTTACCTCCAATGTTTCTAATTTTCTGGAAGAGGTCTCTTGTCCTTCCTATTCTATTGTCTTCTTCCACTTCCACGCATTGCTTGTTTAAAAATAATTCCTTATCTCTTCTGGCTAACCTCTGGAATTTTGCATTTAGTTGGGCATATCTCCCCCTATCACTGTTGCCTTTTGCTTTCCTTCTTTCTTGGGCTACTTCTAGTGTCTCAGCAGACAGCCATTTTGCCTTCTTGGTATTCTCTTTCTTTGGGATGTATTTTGTTGCCGCCTCCTGAACAATTTTGCGAACTTCTGTCCAGAGTTCTTCCGGGACCCTATCTACTAAGTCCAGTCCCTTAAATCTATTCTTCACCTCCACTGCATATTCCTTAGGAATATTAGTGAGCTCATATCTAGCTGATCTGTGGGTCTTCCCTAATCTCTTTAGTCTGATCCTAAATTGTGCAAGAAGAAGTTCGTGATCTGAACTACAGTCAGCTCCGGGTGTTGTTTTTACTGACTGTATAGATGTCCGCCACCTTTGGCTGCAAAGGATGTAGTCAATCTGATTTCGGTGTTGTCCATCTGGTGAAGTCCATGTATAAAGCCATCTCTTAGGTTGTTGGAAGAGAGTGTTTGTTATGCAGAGTGAGTTGTCTTGGCAAAATTCTATCAGCCTATGTCCTGCTTCATTTTGTTCTCCCAAGCCATGCTTACCTGTAATTCCAGGCGTCATTTGACTGCCCACCTTAGCATTCCAGTCTCCTGTGATGAAAATAACATCTCTTTTAGGTGTGTTGTCCAGTAGGTGCTGCAGGTCCTCATAGAACTGATCGACTTCAGCTTCTTCAGCATCTGTGGTTGGGGCGTATATTTGGATCACTGTGATGTTAGATGGCTTGCCCTGAATTCGAATTGAGATCATTCTATCGTTTTTTGGATTGTATCCAAGCACTGCTTTAGCCACTTTACTATTAATTATGAAGGCTACTCCGTTTCTTCTGTGGTCCTCTTGTCCACAGTAGTAGATCTGGTGGTCATTTGATGTGAAGTGGCCCATTCCAGTCCATTTCAGTTCACTGACGCCCAAAATATCTATCTTTAATCTTGACATCTCATCAATAACCACATCCAATTTGCCCTGGCTCATAGATCTTACATTCCAGGTTCCAATGGTGTGTTGATCCTTAGAACATCGGATTCGCCGTTCACCACCAGCACCATCGGCCGCTAGCCGTCCTTTCGGCTTTGAGCTAGCTGCGTCATCATCTCTGGGGCTAGTTGAACTCATCCTCTGTTCCTCCCCAGTAGCATTTTGACCATCTTCCGACCTGGGGGTCTCATCTTCCGATGGTATACCGACATATCTCTGGTTGTACTGATCCATTTATTTTTCACGGCAAGATTACTGGGGTGGGTTGCCATTACCTTCCCCAGGGATCGCATTTAGCCTGACCTCTTTGTCATGACCTTCCTGTCTTGGGTGGCCCTTCACGGTTTAGCTCATGGCATCACTGAGGTGCTCAAGCTCCAGCACCACGACAAGGTAACGATCCTTTGCTGAAGATTAATCATTATTACATACCACTTAATAAGACTTGGTCTTATTAAGACCAAAATTGTAAAAGAAAACAACTAACCAGTATGGCTTCTACAAAGGGATATCTTTTATCATCAACATTTTAGAATATTAGGATAGTATCAATGATTTATAGATAAGATCTACTTGGTAGATTGTGAACACATAGGTTTTTAAAATGTTTTTCATAAATTCTTCTATTAAAACTTCCTAAAACATGGCAGTTATGATACTGAAACAGACCTTCTTACAAACTGTTAACGGTGGACAACATGGAAAGGGTAAAATTAACAAATGTGGCATATTTTTAGTGGGATGGTGTAAATGCTGAATTTGCCCCCAAGGTTCTCAAGTTTTCATAAAGAATTTGGGGTTATGAATAGTGAGAGAATTGATTACTTTGCAATATTCCCTTCAGTGGAGTGCTCTCTTTTCTTTGGCATTGACTTTAGCGATAGCAGTATCATAATTTAAAACTGCAGTGGGGCATCTTTTGTTTCTTTTGATTCAACTAACATTTCATTTATTAGAGATTATATATTTTGATCTAATTAATAACTGTCTTTTAAAAATGCACTGCTTAGATAAAGCCAATGGCAACCTGCCAAGAAATCTACTTTAGATGAAACGTTCCAAAGCTTTATTCTCTCTCTTTCTGTATTTGTTTTTAAAAGCCTTTTTCCCCAATTTTGTTCTTCAGCCATTGTTGAATAATTGCTCTGGGGATAATTACTATCAGAATGTTCTTGTTAGACTAGCTAAAATTAGAGCTCAACTGACCAGTGCAAATATATTTATGTTCATATAGGAATGGAGTCCCCCTGTACCCAGTGTAACATGCAATGTTTTTTGGGCTTCAGGGGGTTGCTTGAATTATACTATGCCTTTGCTGGAATTCAGTAGGCTTATTTTTCCTAAATGGGACGCGGTGGCGCTGCGGGTTAAACCGCTGAGCTGCCGATCGGAAGGTCGGCGGTTCGAAACCGCGCGGCGGGGTGAGCTCCCGTTGCTCGTCCCAGCTCCTGCTCACCTAGCAGTTCAAAAACATGCAAATGTGAGTAGATCAATAGGTACCGCTACGGCGGGAAGGTAACGGCGTTCCGAGTCGTCATGCTGGCCACATGACCCGGAAGTGTCTATGACAACGCCGGCTCTAAGGCTTAGAAACGGAGATGAGCACCGCCCCCTAGAGTCGGACATGACTGGACTTTACGTCGAGGGAAACCTTTACCTTTACCTATTTTTCCTAAAGCTACCTTCCCCAGTCTGATGCTCTCTGAATATATCAGCTCCTGTAATTCTCAGCCAACAGAGTAAATACTCCCTATTTGCTAATATGTATTTGCTTATACATATCCACCTGTTATACGTATTTTTTCTAATTGTTTCTTCAGCAATGATTCTTAATTTGTTAAACCTTAGATCAATTCACCAAACTAGGTAATGCATAATCCTTTTTCATTTGAGCGACTAATTCCCTTAAGAATTTCAAATCCCTAAATCTTTTCCTAAAGCACTAATCTTAATCTTTTTTACAGAACATAGATTGCACAATATCAAGCAACTGTTTCATCTTAAACTTCAGCTCTATAAAATGGAGCTGTTTGCCACGTGTATTTATTCATTAAGGTCTAAGGAAATATAAAAAATAAATTAGGAAATCTTTGACTTCAGGATGTTAGTTAATGAACTGCAACTCCTTTGAAATGAATATTTTTGAGTATTTTGAACTCATTTTTTTTTAAAAAAAGAACCAGAAGAGTTTTCTTATATCTACAGCTATTTCAGTATCAGGAACAGTGATCTTGTGATAAAAGGCCTTTGAAACTAAAATCTTAAAAGAACATAATGAAAATATTAAAATAAATGAAAACAGCACTTAGAAGTTAAACCAGCAACTAAAAATATAATTCATGAGAAAGGTGTAAAAAGCAGTGAAACTTCAAATTTTCTCTAGAGAAGGGGCCTAATGAAGTTTCAGTGAAACACTTTCCAATGATAAGGACTGTATCTGTTATACTCACTACCCTATACATACATAATTTCATACACTTGAACCTTCAAGAGGACTGTAACTCCATCTACAACCAGATATATTAGATGTATACAACTAAATATACTGTATAACTATCCAGATTCTTTTTTCTATCTATAGTATCTCCATTTTATATGTGTAAAAAGACTTGAATGTGCCCTCCATGCTTATATTCTGGAAGACTGTTAAACTTTATTATTCTACCAGGCTTACAGCTCAAATTGATTGGTTATAAGCATCCATCTCTCTATTTGTCTGGTTTGTTCAATTGATTTTCTTTTATTTAATTTTTGTTTGGCTTTTTGTTTTGTTATACACCACTCAGAATCATATTATTTGGTGGTGAATCAACATGGCAAATAAACAAACAACTCTGCCAGCAAAAATCAACCACAAGTCCCATGTTATTAGCAGTCAAACACTGTAGCTATTGTTTGTACAGTATTGAGGTAGGAACCAGAATGTGAAGTCTTGAAATATGGACAAAACCTCCTAATTCTTAGGACTGACTTCACAATTCAAGTTTCATAGGTATCTTTATCATGCCCCAGTTAGGGTTTCTGGATTTCAGCTTCCAGATTCAGTTTGGCTTCTTGAAGCAAGTCATCAAACATGGCTTATTTGCAGATAGGCAGCTTCCAGACTTCCCTTCATGACTACTTGGATTTCTTCTAAAAATGCGGGTTTCCCTCGATTGTAATGTTCTCTATCTACTGTATCTATCTATCTATCTATCTATCTATCTATCTATCTATCTATCTATCTATCTATCTATCTATCTATCTTTATTCATCTGTTTTGATGTAGAAGTATATAGGTAGAGAAATATGCAAAGAAAAACGAAGAAAAGAGATTCAGTTAATAACTCTCATTTGTGCATAGACGACAGTCACATTTCTGTATCAGCTGCTTACAAAACCAAAGAAATCCTTGAATCGCTTTACAAATCACTTGGTTATATGTGACAATTCTGCTGTTGCTTCAACTGAGGATATGGTGAATTGATATTCACATCTGGAATCTGGGAAAGAATACTTTCCAGAGTTAGGTGTTTTTCTGTACTTTGTAGCAGACCATGCTGACACTGAAGTATCCAGATACTCATTTGCTTGAATTAATGTAAAAGGTTATTCATCCTTTCTTGTTAGTGCAAGCAGAATCATGCTGGCATATACTTTTTGAAACATAAAATTTAGTAACACAATAATAATCTCCAGGACGTCCCTGCATGCTAATCATGAAGCTGAATTAATTAGCTTTTATTGTAAGATCAATGAATTTTTAAATGATACCTCTGTGAAATCATGAAAAAGAAAAGTGAGAAATTTAAAAAACGAAAGACGAAAAGTATGAAATAGTGTATGGATGTGGCTGAAGCAAGGCTGGTTTGAAGGTTGGAAATGTAGGGAGAGGTATAGGGAAAGATGAAGGTGTAAATTAGATTGCTAACAAATTATACACTAATGAGAAGCTGACAATTTGGTAATACTATTTCTGGTTTCTTGTGGTATTTGGTATATATTTGGTTAATTTATTGGTCTATAATCGACAATCTTTGTCCACTGATTTTCAGGCACACTTACATTATGAAGCATTAAACGTCCCATTGGACTACAGCAATGTATAAATTTCATTAATAAATACATGCTAAGTGAGACTTCTACCAATGACACTCAGCACAAGAGGGAAGGGAGCATTGAGTGGAGAGCAGTGATATGAGATTGTGAAGGAGACATAAAAGTTTAACTTTTATTTCTTCGTTTTCAATTTATCCCTTCCTTCTGAGAGAAACCAGGAGGTGTACAAAAAGAGAAAATCACATATAACCTTCACTAGTTTCTTTGTGCCTTTCCTACTGCACCGCGTCTAATCTCCCCTTCCTCTCCTCAATCCCCGTATATTCACTGAGGAATAAAGGTTGCAAGGAGGAACAAATCGAAGTGTACAACATTACAGTAGAAGCTGGGAAAGTAAAAGAAATTGAGAATCTGTGTTATGTCTTTACACATATGCATACGTACAATACCTACATATGGATATATGTTATAGGATCCTTTCAGGTTTAGTGCAATCTTCCCCCATCTTCCACATTCCAGAAATAATGGCTGGGAATTTCCCAGTTCCATCATACAAGGTTAGATAAAGCTTCAAGCATACAACTTTGATCTCATAGTTTATTGTACAACTCTGTTCTCTCTTTAAGAAATGAAACAGCCCATCTTATTTTTATTCAAAGCAGTTGACATGAATGAACCAAATCTTTGAAATGTTATAGTCACTTTGTATAAAACTTTACATTAAAAAACTCATACATGATCACAGTTCCATAAAAGTGTAATCAGATAACAGTTGTTTGTCAAATCACACAAATATGGATTACCATTGTTTCTTATTCTGTAGTGTGAACAATGACAGCAACACCTTTAAAGCTGCTTTTACCTCCAAGATTACCAACAAAGGTATAGAACATTATTACAGGAACCAATTATTCTTTGAAACTTACAATATTTTCTTGAAAAAATGCTCTAAAATCCCCAGTGGGGTTGATACCCAAATGGCAAGCTATTGTTCTCAGACAAAATTGTATTTTTAGTTTGTTCAAAGTAGTATTCATACATTTAAAAAAATTCTATTAATTCTATAGAAAAAGAAGGGAGAGGTTTATCAGTATAGACAGACTATGGACAGATCTTTTTGAGACTGGGCTGATAGTACTTGAACATTTTTTTTAAATATGATTTTCTAAAAAAATAATTATTTGGACGTATACAATTATAATTCCTGCTGAGTTTGGTAGCAATTGTTGTGTAATATTACTCTTGTATCTGTATACATCTGGTTGTAGATCTGTATAATTGTTTAATGCAAGTAACAAAGTAGAGCTGTTCTCAATCTTTGGTTCTGAAAGCAAGAATGTAAAGATGTGTAGTAGGTTTTTTTATTTATTTTCTATCCTGCCTTTATTATTTTTATAAATAACCCAAGGAGGTGAACATACCTAATACTCCTTCCTCCTCCTATTTTCCCCACAACAACACCTGTGAGGTGGGTTGGGCTGAGAGAGAGTGACTGGCCCAAGGTCACCAGCCGGCTTTCATGCCTAAGGTGGGACTAGAACTCACAGTCTCCTGGTTTCTAGCCCATCGCCTTAACTGCTAGACCATACTGGCTCTTCATAATTAGGGATTTACTGGGTCTTGTTGGATGGGTGGGGGAATCCTCCTTAGAGTCTCTGTGGATGGGAAAGTTAGCATCAGTTTGGTTGAAGGGGGGGGGGGGTTGATTGGAACAGGAGTTTGAAAAGAAATTACTGATGGCAGGAATTTCCCATCATAGCAGTTTCATGGATTTAGGACTTGCCACTGTAGAAAAAACAGGGCTACCAAAAAAGCTACATATAATATCTGTGTTAAAGGTAAAGGTAAAGGTTTCCCTTGACGTAAAGTCCAGACGTGTCTGACTCTAGGGGGCGGTGCTCATCTCCGTTTCAAAGCCTTGGAGCCGGCGTTGTCCATAGGACACTTCCGGGTCATGTGGCCAGCATGACTCACGGAACGCCGTTACCTTCCCGCCGAAGCGGTACCAATTAATCTACTCACATTTGCATGTTTTCGAACTGCTTGGTGTGCAGAAGCTGGGACGAGCAACGGGAGCTCACCCCGCCACGCGGTTTCGAACCGCCGACCTTCCGATCGACAGCTCAGCGGTTTAACCCGCAGCGCCACCGCGTCCCTTAATATCTGTGTTAGCTGCCACCTAATTATATTTGTATGTTTATCTACTCAGGGATACTATTCCCATTTTTACCTCATTTAGTCTTATTCAAGAATGCATAAATGATGAAGGAATGTGGAATAAATACAGAAGTGAGTGACCAGTATGGAAAAAGGAAACAAGAATGATCTCCTGGGATAGTAGAGTATGGAGAGGTATAGTGATCAGTGTTGGGGTAGATTAAATGCATTCCATTTTCTTCTCCTTATCTCATGCCTTTAATTTCTTTGTGTAGTAGGGTTATTTTCTCCTTTTTGCTCTTTGCAAAAAGTACCTTATCCCAAAAGTATATAGCATGATGTATATTCATGTAATGCCTATTTAAGTTTGCAATTAATTGGATTATGTATTTTTTCAGGGAAGTGGGTTCTTTTTTTGATATTAAATGACAAATTTCATAGCAAATTTCTCTTGGTACTTTGGCAAGAGCAACTCTTATTTGTAGAGAGGGGAGATATTGATGTTATCTAAACTTTATCAGAGAAGCCAAATGAATTGGGTTGGAAAAAGCCCTTTGGACAAAGCAACTTTCTCTGAGTAAACTCATAAAGGTTGCTCACTTAAATTTCAATGCTCCCCTCAATCCACAGATGTAAAATAAAATAAACAGTATAATTAAAATTCTTAATATTAATTACAAGTAACAATAACATATTACTGACAAAAATATAAATATCTTTTAATAGTTTAGGGGAAAAGCTTGCAGCCAGAATATTTTGCTCCTATCCAAAATCAAAAAGTTGAGTTAAAATTGTAAGGAATTTGAAATATCCTTGGAGTGCAGAGTTGAAAAACATGTACTCTCCTCTTGGTCAGAGATCTGTACTTCCTACATCTCAGGAAGAACATCATGCAAGGGTTATTTGAGCCTGGTTCCATCCATTGGCTAGGGGGCCAAAGGGTTTTGAATTTACATGGATTTGGAGTCTCTCCTCTCACAAGATATATACTTAATCTATTACAAGTCCTCCTGAGGATAGCCCAGTTGAAAAGCTCAATATAAATCTGGTTGGTACATATATGTATAAATGATTCATAACTGCCTACCAGCTTAGTATTGTGTAATTATATAGCTAGAGTGGATTAATGGGCATTATTTGAACATAGTTTGGTAACTTGAACAGGTACAAAATATTAGCAGATTGCTAGGAAAGCCTTTGGCCCAGGAGAGATTGGAAAAGTCACACACCAGGCATTTCTATAAAAATAATTTTATTTACAGAAAGCAAACATATTTAAAAGCTTCTGCATTCTTACAGGCTCTCAGTGAGAGCTGCTTAACTCTCTACATGCCTACACAGAAGGGAAACTGAAACTAAAACAAGTCCAGGCAAGTTCTTCCCCCCAGGTGCAAAAATTAACATCTGAAAAAGGGGACAATTAAATTCAACCTCTTCACCCGGCCAAAATGATTAGTTATCATAGTAACCTTAATCTGTAGTAGAAAACATATTAACACAAAATGCAGCTGTTCCTGACCTGGTAAGTGGCTGGTGGTCAGGCCATGAGATCACTGCACAACCACCTCTGGATTTTTTAAAATGAGAAAGATACATCACTTCTCATGTAATAAATTTTAGATAAAATAAGATATTAAAAACATTGCTGGTTGTCACTGCATTTCCTGGTTTAGTTTAAAAAGCCGCTATTGCCTTTTGAAGCCCTAAAATGCTGCCATTCAGTAGTTGTCTGGTTTTTGCTATGCACATATAGTAGCCCTAAGCATACAAAGTCCTGCTTGTATGCCTTCCCACCAAAGCAATTAGACTGATAAACAGAAGGGATACATCTTTCTTGGAGGCATCCCTTTCAGCTTGTGGTACTCCTATCAGTGATCATTCTAAAATAATTAATCTGGCACAGCAAAAAGGTACCAGCATTTAGTTATTCATACAAAGATAAGGTTTGGTGTATTTGTCTTGTAAATTAAACAGAATAGTATTGTGATGACTAACAAATCTGTTTTCAACTTTATTCAGATCAAAAGGCTTAGATAATTATTCTTTCAGTATCCATGATAGGTACACTATTTAATTAAACATTTGGGATGGGATTCCTTGGGTTTTAACAGAGCAATTTCATACTTGTTTTTCTGATACAGAGGTTAAAACTTGTTGAATGCTAGAATAACTTTTTCTCTTTGAAACATTTGGTTGGTTAATTGATCGATTCTTGCTTGCTTTATTCAAATTCTGGGCAAGACTCCTTTTTAAAAATACTGTCATTCTGAATTAAGCCAACTCTTCTACTTGACTTTCAAGACTGATCTGCTGTTCCTATCCAAGATCATACAACAAGAAAAACTGGGGTGGGAGAAAAGGTCAGTACCAGGCTCATTGGAATCTGTAGCGGAAGTCATCCTGTTTCCCTGGCCCATGTTCTCAAATAGCTCAGGCTCTGGCCAGAAAAGAAGGGTTGATCTGACTTAGAGCTTTGTCTACCTATTCTGGTAAGTGAATTATCCTCCTTTTTAATTGAAAAGCTATGCTGTATGGTTGACAATTTTCTGTAAAGTTCCAGTCAGATGGAAGGGGAAGCAAAAATGGGAGTGGGAATTACTGTGGGGTGTAATTACTACTCCTTGCTATCCCTTGAAATAATGTCTAAACTCTGTTCCAATTGACATCTGAATTTGAGATGTCTGTTAACATCTGGATTTGACCAGCTATTGGGATTTCAACCAATAATGGTTACAGATACCCAGTAGATATGGTAATAGCATTCCAGATATTACTAAAATTATTATGGAATATAAAGATTATTGTATAATAGGCCTCTATGAGAAGGCCTGGTTCCTGGTCAGTAAATAACTTCACACATTAGAGGTGATGCATTTTCTTCATTGAGGTGAAGAGATGATACAATTTGCCTCTATTAGGTTGTTCTCATGAACCTTGCAGTTTCTTTTTTTTTTTTTTAGAAACCAGGAGTCTGTGAGTTCTAGACCTGCCTTAGGCATGAAAGCTGGCTGGGTGACCTTGGGTCAGTCACTCTCTCTCAGCCCAACTCATCTCACAGGGTTGTTGTTGTAGGGAAAATAGGAGGAGGAAGGAGTATTAGGTATGTTCATCGCCTTGAGTTATTTATAAAAATAATAAAGGCAGGATAGAAAATAAATAAATAAATATTATTATGAATTTTATGAAGTTTCAAGAGAAAGATAAAAGCTACAAAACAAAAACAAAAAACTACAAAAGAGGAAGAAAAACTAAAAAACTGAAAACACAAGAGAAAATAAAAAAAAAAAGAATTTTTTCAACATTAGAAAAAGATGTGACTTCCGACTTGTAACAGCAAGGATATACAAAAACTTTTCATAATCAATCTTTTACTCTATATTAAACCAAAATCACATTATTTCTATAAATCATTCCCCTTTAGCACATTATAAAAATCACTAGGTACAGTTACTCACTCCCCTTATATTAAAATAAAGGAAAAAAAGTCATATAAACCTCCTAATCACTCCCCCCAAATGACACGTATTTAATTATTCCCTTCCTACTACTATTCTATACATTTCTGTCTACTATAATAAAAATCAAACTAAAAAGCACATAAATTGTCTGCCATTATACACAAGGGTCCCTCCTTATGGGGGAGATGGGAGGTGATAAAAATATAAAATAAATAAATACATGAATAAATAAAATACTAACTAATTCAACAGGTTTAATAAACTTAATCTTAATAAAACCCCCAAAGAAAAGCAATTTGAAACAATGACCTTAAATCAAATTCTTAAAACCATCCAAATAAATTTTTATATACCCTAATAATCTTAATCCATATCCATAAAAACAAATAACATCAGTCAAACCCTAAAGTGATCCAGATAAACATTCTTTAACCCTTATCCCACTTCAGAATAAAGCATATCCCCACAATGCACACAGAGCTTTTCTCTTGAAAAAACAAAAACAGCCCAACTGCCCCCCTCAAAAATTCCAACTTCTCTTCAGAAAACCTCCCATACATAATGACCCCTTCTTTTTCATGGCATTTCACTACAAAGTCAATTTTACTTATTGCTTGCAGATCCCTCTCTCCATTAAATTTCTCCAACTCTGCTATCCAATCTTTTATCTGGCATCTCAAGAGAAATCCCAATCTCATTCTTAGAGGAAACATTTCTGTCACTGTTGAATTCCTCAGTTTCATCCACTACATCCCCAACCAGATGACATATTTTAGAGCTCATATTTTCTACAATGTCCTGAATGTCTTGTATAAACACTTGATAGGAATCAGAAAAGATCTGTTTAAAATCTTGATTGAAGTCAGAAAAGATCTGTTTAAAATCCTCCATGTCTCATGCAGTAGATTATGGTGCCCCCTAGGAGCTTAACCAGCAAAAGTCAAAGATATGGAAAAGTTCCAAAGTATGTTTACACAAAGTGAAAGCGAGATAAGCAGACAATTCTCAAGGGAAAGTAAAAGCAGAAAGCTGAAGGTTTAAAGCCGCTGATTCAACGTGTAGGAAAATGCTGATATCTTCAAATTTAATACCAAAATAATAACAGGAAGACAATTGTTTGCTCTCAATCCTCCTTTATATTTGGAAGGAAAACGAATTCTAAAACTTAAAAAAGAATTTTTAAAAAAGTAATCCCCAAAATAACGTTAAGCACCAAGAGGACTGGCTTCTCCTCACTGTAAAAAGCCTCTCTTGGAGTACATATACTTTAAAAACACACACACACAAATAGGTGATTTAGAAATGGGGTGGCTGGACTTAGTGCCTCTTTAAGGCTACAGTGCAGCTTGGAAATGGCGATGTCCCCACCTCCTGGGTACTCTTACCAGTCAAAAGGAAAACACGATCTTCTGGCTGCAAGCTGCCACTTTGGAGGACAAATGGGATAGTTCCATGTATTCTCATTAATCCGGAGAACGTTTGGGTTTCAGGAAAGCCTTTCTGACCCCCAAAAATGTTGCTGCGTTGTACGCTCCGCCCGAGCCAGGGGGCACAGCTGTTCAGTCCGCCATTCCCACCAGAAGCTGCTAGAAGTGACCTTGCAGTTTCAATTGGCACTTACTACTGTTGGAAAAGGTAGTTGGACTAAGGGAAACAACACAAACTGCATTGCTGCACTCTTATAGAGGGGCTGTGATGCTTCACAAAGCAGCTTTGAAGAAGTGTTTTTCTTCTGCATCAAAATGAAACCTCTCTTCAAAGATCTGCCCAGCTTTAGTATAAAGTATATCTAAATACTTCACATTCTGCTGTATCCAGAAAATTCAGGATTATATTTTAACAATTATTTTGCATCAGTCTGGATTTTAAATCCAAAATCCTCTTCCTGTTGCATTAAGTAGTCCCTCCAACCACCTATAATGATAATCATTATTAGGTCAAAATGTTCACAATTATGACTTATGCAATAGTACTGAAGGAGAGAAATAGTCTTAGATTGGCATTTGCCTTTATTTTATTTTAACACTGCTACATCAAATCCTGTCAAGATGCACTCTGGAAATGAGGAACAAGAGGAGTGAACAGCCCTTTCCAGGTATCCATTCAGTTACCTGCATGGGAGATTCTGTCCAGCTATTTAACATAGAAGTCAGAATGCCGAATCTGTCACTACAATCCCTGCCTTTCCTCACATATTCATGCTACTCAGAAGGAATAGAAACTGTAATATGAGGAAGATCTTCAGCACTGACTATTGCCCGCTTACATAGCCACTGCCCTAGGAAAGAAATCCCAATTTCACACCAGCTCTCAACTTTAGAAGATCAGTCCTATGGCTTACTGAGGACAGTTGTTTAGTGATGTTTGTTTGTTTGTTTGTTTTAAATCAACTTCAGAGTTTGAAGTGTTATTCTGTAAGAGCAATGTTTCTCAACTTCAGCAACTTAAAGATGTACAGATTTCAACACCCGGATTTCTCCAGCCAACATTTTAAAGCTGCTGAGGTTGAGAAACCCTGTATTAGAATAGTGCAAGAATAACAGGTATGAATGAAAGGTTGTCTGAACTGAACACAATGAATATGCAAGGGGGAGGGAGGGAGAATAAACTAGTGATTTCTCTAGAGAAGAGAAATGAGAAAGAATAATATCTTTCTCATGCTGTAGGAAGTCTTTTCTTTATAGAGTCCCTGGGTTTCAAACCTCCTCCTCTTGCAAGTTTGCTGTACCTGGATGAAGAATTTGAGGTCCTTAAGTTATTGCCGAAAAGAAATTTTCAGTAGCCTGAGCCACCCAGAAGTCAATGGAGAGGGCTTCTGGGAGCTTTAGTTCAGCAGCCTCCAGAGGGATACAGGTCCCTCAAGTATTAAGATATTACTTAATATTTTAAAGTAATAATATTTTAAAATATTTAGTAATAATATTAAAATATTACTGCAGCACTGATGTTAAATAAGAACAAACAATATTAATTCTGCATTTCTTTAAGCAAGAATTATCAAAAGTGTAAGCAAAAGCCACATATTTTTAAGACATTTTTAGTGCTAATTAACAAAAATGCTGTATACTTTGTCATCCTCTACAGGGAATATGAAAAATTATAGCTTGCATTTGGAAATTGCATAGCGTATTTAATTTAAATCTTCAGGGATGCTATATAGTTTTAACATTTAAATCAATGTAATCAATAAAGATTTCAGTATTCCATGGAACAGTCTCCAATGCAAGCTAGGGGCAGCTTAGTGGAAGAACACAGGTTTTACATACAAATGGTCCCCAATGTCGCTTTTGCTGGTTCCATTTAAGTAGCATCAGACAGTGTGAAGGACTGGATACCCTGGAGAGATATTGCCAAAAAGAATAGGCAATATTGGGATAGATAGACAAATAGTCTACCTTAGTATTAATGCAATCCTTAGTAATCTAAATTCAGGTATTCAAACTTACAGTGACAAAATAAAACAGAATCAGTGTGTCAAATTGAAACTCCCCAGACATAAGAGTGCTGTTAACCTGAGATGGCCATTAATTGCTGTGGCCATTCGTTAAAATGCAAGCGTCCGTGAGTGACCAATACAAGAATGACCATGTTACACCCCAACAACTGCTTTATGAATAACCATCATTACTAAGGTAATAATTTTTAGTGTTTATATCTTATGCATTTAATTTCTCACTTTATTTATTTATTGTATTTCTTTACTGCCCATCTCGTAACGACAACTCTGGGTGGTTTACAGCAGTTAAAAACAGAGAAATAACATATTATTAAAATAAAACAATATAAATATACATATAAATACATATAAATATATAAGTGCAAAAATATAAAATATAAAATTCAAGATGGTGAGTAAGAATGTTATTATTGGCCCCCTCATGGTGCCAACCACCCCCAAGATTGGCTATCCCCCCTCCTGCCCCAAGCGAGGTGGCACAACCAGGTCTTAACCCCCTTCCAGAAGGCCAGGAGAATGGGGGCCTGCCTTACCTCCTGGGGTAGTTTGTTCCAAAGGGCAGGTGCTAAAGTAGAGAAGGTCCTCCTCCTGGACCCTGCCAATTGATAATCTCTCATAGGCAGAGTCCGTAGTATGCCCTCTCTGCATGACTGGGTGGGACGGGTTGACGCGACAGGGGTGAGGAGGTCCCTCAGGTAACCTGGATCCATGCCATGTAGGGCTTGAAAGGTGATAACCAACACCTTGAATTGGACCCGGAAGCAAACTTGCATCTGAGGCAGCTTTCGCAGCAACAGTGTTATATGTGCCCTCTTTGGGGCTCTCAAAACTGCTCACCTGGCCGCATTTTGCACCAGCTGTAGCTTCCAGATATTCTTCAAGGGTAGCCCCATGTAGAGCACATATACATACAGTACATAATGAACATACATTATATATTATGTATTATACATTATGTCTTCAGCAAAGGATCATTACCTTGTCATGGTGCTGGAGCTTGAGCACCTCAATGCCATGAACTAAACCGTGAAGGGCCACCCAAGATGGGAAGGTCATGACAGAGAGGTCAGACTAAATGTGATCCCTGGGGAAGGTAATGGCAACCCACCCCAGTATTCTTGCTGTGAAAACTAAATGGATCAGTACAACCAGAGATATGTTGGTATACCATTGGAAGATGAGACCCCCAGGTCGGAAGATGGTCAAAATGCTACTGGGGAGGAACAGAGCATGAGTTCAACTAGCCCCAGACATGATGATGCAGCTAGGTCAAAGCCTAAAGGACAGCTAGCGGCCGACGGTGCTGGTGGTGAACGGCGAGTCCGATGTTCTAAGGATCAACACACCATTGGAACCTGGAATGTAAGATCTATGAGCCAGGGCAAATTGGATGTGGTTATTGGTGAGATGTCAAGATTAAAGATAGACATTTTGGGCGTCAGTGAACTGAAATGGACTGGACCGGGCCACTTCACATCAAATGACCACCAGATCTACTACTCTGGACAAGAGGACCACAGAAGAAATGGAGTAGCCTTCATAATTAATAGTAAAGTGGCTAAAGCAGTGCTTGGATACAATCCAAAAAACGATAGAATGATCTCAATTCGAATTCAGGGCAAGCCATCTAACATCACAGTGATCCAAATATACACCCCAACCACAGATGCTGAAGAAGCTGAAATCGAGCAGTTCTATGAGGATCTGCAGCACCTACTGGACAACACACCTAAAAGAGACGTTATTTTCATCACGGGAGACTGGAATGCTAAGGTGGGCAGTCAAATGACACCTGGAATTACAGGTAAGCATGGCCTGGGAGAACAAAATGAAGCAGGACATAGGCTGATAGAATTTTGCCAAGACAACTCACTCTGCATAACAAACACTCTCTTCCAACAACCTAAGAGATGGCTTTATACATGGACTTCACCAGATGGACAACACCGAAATCAGATTGACTACATCCTTTGCAGCCAAAGGTGGCGGACATCTATACCATCGGTAAAAACAACACCCGGAGCTGACTGTAGTTCAGATCACGAACTTCTTCTTGCACAATTTAGGATCAGACTAAAGAGATTAGGGAAGACCCACAGATCAGCTAGATATGAGCTCACTAATATTCCTAAGGAATATGCAGTGGAGGTGAAGAATAGATTTAAGGGACTGGACTTAGTAGATAGGGTCCCGGAAGAACTATGGACAGAAGTTCGCAACATTGTTCAGGAGGCGGCAACAAAATACATCCCAAAGAAAGAGAAAACCAAGAAGGCAAAATGGCTGTCTGCTGAGACACTAGAAGTAGCCCAAGAAAGAAGGAAAGCAAAAGGCAACAGTGATAGGGGGAGATATGTCCAACTAAATGCAAAATTCCAGAGGTTAGCCAGAAGAGATAAGGAATTATTTTTAAACAAGCAATGCGCAGAAGTGGAAGAAGACAATAGAATAGGAAGGACAAGAGACCTCTTCCAGAAAATTAGAAACATTGGAGGTAAATTCCAGGCCAAAATGGGTATGATCAAAAACAAAGATGGCAAGGACCTAACAGAAGAAGAAGAGATCAAGAAAAGGTGGCAAGAATATACAGAAGACCTGTATAGGAACGATAACAATACTGGGGACAGCTTTGATGGTGTGGTCAGTGAACTAGAGCCAGACATCCTGAAGAGTGAGGTTGAATGGGCCTTAAGAAGCATCACTAATAACAAGGCAGCAGGAGACGACGGTATCCCAGCTGAATTGTTCAAAATCTTTCAAGATGATGCTGTCAAGGTAATGCATGCTATATGCCAGCAAATTTGGAAAACACAAGAATGGCCATCAGATTGGAAAAAATCAACTTATATCCCCATACCAAAAAAGGAAAACACTAAAGAATGTTCGAAGTATCGAACAGTGGCACTCATTTCACATGCCAGTAAGGTAAGGCTCAAGATCCTGCAAGGTAGACTTCAGCAATTCATGGAGCGAGAATTGCCAGATGTACAAACTGGGTTTAGAAAATGCAGAGGAACTAGGGACCAAATTGCGATGGATAATGGAAAAAGCCAGGGAGTTTCAGAAAAACCTCTATTTCTGTTTTGTTGACTATTCTAAAGCCTTTGACTGTGTGGACCATAACAAATTGTGGCAAGTTCTTAGTGGTATGGGGATACCAAGTCATCTTGTCTGCCTCCTGAAGAATCTGTATAACGACCAAGTAGCAACAGTAAGAACAGACCATGGAACAACGGACTGGTTTAAGATTGGGAAAGGAGTATGGCAGGGTTGTATACTCTCACCCTACCTATTCAACTTGTACGCGGAACACATCATGTGACATGCTGGGCTTGAGGAATCCAAGGCTGGAGTTAAAATTGCTGGAAGAAACATTAACAATCTCAGATATGCAGATGATACCACTTTGATGGCTGAAAGCAAAGAGGAACTGAGGAGCCTTATGATGAAGGTGAAAGAAGAAAGTGCAAAAGCTGGCTTGCAGCTAAACTTCAAAAAAACCAAGATTATGGCAACCAGCTTGATTGAAAACTGGCAAATAGAGGGAGAAAACGTAGAGGCAGTGAAAGACTTTGTATTCCTAGGTGCAAAGATTACTGCAGATGCTGACTGCAGTCAGGAAATCAGAAGACGTTTAATCCTTGGGAGAAGAGCAATGACAAACATCAATAAAATAGTCAAGAGCAGAGACATCACGCTGACAACAAAGGTCCACATAATTAAAGCAATGGTATTCCCACTAGTAACTTATGGCTGCGAGAGCTGGACCATAAGGAAGGCTGAGAGAAGGAAGATAGATGCTTTTGAACTGTGGTGTTGGAGGAAACGTCTGAGAGTGCCTTGGACTGCAAGAAGATCAAATCAGTCCATCCTCCAGGAAATAAAGCCAGACTGCTCACTTGAGGGAATGATATTAAAGGCAAAACTGAAATACATAATGAGAAGACAGGACACCCTGGAGAAGATGCTGATGCTAGGGAGAGTGGAGGGCAAAAGGAAGAGGGGCCGACCAAGGGCAAGATGGATAGATGATATTCTAGAGGTGACAGACTCATCCCTGGGGGAGCTGGGGGTGGTGATGTCTGACAGGAAGCTCTGACGTGGGCTGGTCCATGAAGTCATGAAGAGTCGGAAGCGACTGAACGAACAAACAAGAAAATTATACATTATGTATGTATAATACATAATATGTATTATAGTTGATGTATGCCATAAACATTTTGTTAAGCCTTCAAGATGACACATGGCTAACACGATCACCTTTCTGAAAATCCATAATCAGGCATTAAAAGTTCATATATGAAAAAGAAAATGTACAGGATATGAGGTTATGTGCCTTACCCCTTCCCCTGATGTCTCCACTGTTTGAGGATCTGGGAAGGAGTCTTTGTTTGTACAGATGCACATTTTTACACAGATGCTTAGAATCCTCCTGCTTTTACAGAAGTTTCTAAGTGTGTTCGGCCGAAAGCAAAAAGAATCTTCCTTCAGCACCCTTTCCTGAAACAGCAGAACCTTGACAGCCAAAGTCACTTGCAATCTTCATGTCATTTATGCATACTAACCTTCCTCAAGTTGAAGAAGGACTGTTTTAAGGGCCAGACACAATGTGCTACCATTGGCATTATCCTAGGGCAGCTTTATTAAAATCTCACTAATGTACCTGCTCATGTTACTCTGGGAAAAAATAAATTGTCCAACATGTGTTGTTTCTTTGCAATTTCTATAAGGATCTGGGCAAGGATTATATATGACTCTTTCTACAAGGCCTCTCAGGAAGGGCAGAAGAAGATTATATAGTTGTCTTTTCTTAGATTCCAACCAACCAAATATAGTAGCCAAATTTCGTGTGGCTGAAGTAGAAACACGGCCGCAATTAGTGCAAAATTGATAACTTTTCTACCCTGAACACATTTTATTACTTTTCTTGTTGTTTTATTTTTCTTGGTATTGCTGGTCTTTGATTATAACACATTTTGATTTGATTCATTATATATAGGAAATTGGATAGTCAGGGGTACTGAGTCACAGCAGGGGCATCTCATTTGATGGATTCTCCACATTTCATTCCTAAATAGATTCTGTGACTAGGGCTGCTCTTTTATACAATTTCTTTTGTTGTTTCTGCAGGGACAGTTCTCTGAATGACCTTTAGTTTCCCCTTTTCAGCTTTTTCCTCTTGGTTCCCTGCAACAAACTCCATACCTCTGAGCTCTTGGAACACTAGATGATACTTAGCTGGATTTATAGTTACTCCTGCTACCTTTAATTTGGCCACTACTTTTTCAGGTGCTTGAAATGTCCCTTCTAACTGGCACTATAACTATGATGTCATCGAGATAAGATTTGTATTACCTGTCCTGATCTAGTAAGATCCAGTCCATCAACCTCTGAAAGTAACAGTGGCTCCATGCAAAAGGGGTATTCTGGTAAACTGGAATACCCTTGGCTAGTCACAAAAGTTGTTTTTCCTTGGGTTCCATCTCTAGGGGTATTTGACAATACCCTTTTGTGAAATCCAAGGTGGGTAAGTGCTTGGCTCTATCTAGTTTATCTAGCAAGTCATTCATTCTTGGCAGCTATGAAATTTTGCCACCTGATTAATTCATTTATGGTCCATGGAAAATCTAACTTTGATAAAAATGAAAGCTAGTGGAGTGGCTGAAGTGAACTAAGGAGCATTTTAAAAGCAATCACCATTTTTTCAGGGACTGTGTATCAGCTTGTTTCTACAAGGAGCTAACTGTGTTCTCAGGCTGAAAGCTGGGAAACTGAAGAAAAGTAAGAGACTCAGTATGCAGAGCTTACAAAGATATACTTGAGCACTCTGTGAATAAGTGAATAGGATAATAGAAATAAGCCTGGACATAAGAGTAGGATACAATTAGGATAAAGAATCTTTGTAGGAACAAAGCCTTACTTTTGTAATGTTCAGCAATAAGGACACCCCAGCATGGGTGAAATAACACTCTGCTCACCTTCCTACTTGTGTCTGTACTATCCAGAAAACCATGACAGTGTAAAGGAATTCAGCGATGACCTAAAAGGTATGAAAGTACCACTAAGGAGGGACTTGCAGAAAAGATTACATAGTCCAGAGATTGCAGCAAGTGTGAGAAAGAAACTTAAAATAACCCTGTCTTGAGTTTGTTTAATGTAAGAAGGGACTGTGAGAAATTTGAACAGTCTTTCAAGATTCTGGTACTATACCCTACAATAATGGAGTAGCATTCCAGGAATCCCATGGTATCTGTTTCTTGACTGGCCTGCCTTGCATGTCTGACAGACACAGAGGTGACATTTTTGTACCTGTCCTCATTGGACCTGCAGAGACACACATACAGGAAACAGGCCCTGATTAAACCTTCAGGAGTTAGTACACACACATCCAACGTTAATTCATTACACAGAAAAAATATTGATGTCTCCCAGTAAAAGAGTTGAAAAAAAAAAGCTATGGTCTGCATGCTTTCCTTATGATATTTTAAAGGAATAAAGATTTGCACAAAGCTCACAGTACTCTTCTAAGCTTGTTTTAACTATATCTACAAACTTGGACATTTGTGAATTATGGAACTTTTTTTTTTCAAATTCCAGAAAGAAAGCTATGTTAATCAGTTCCAGGAAACTGTCTAAGAATCCTGTGGCAACAAAGACAAAATTATTATGGCCTAGCTTTTATGAATTCCCACCCACTTTTACAAATACATGGAGTATGATAATAAATGAAAACTAAATACACACAGAAATGATTGGTAAAGGAGAAAGTAATAATAAGTAGTGTGGTTCTCTGAAAATAAAAGAGGCACAGAAAGTGATAGTGGTCACTAAACAGTGAGTTTAATGGTGTATGGGTGAGATACAGACATTTTGGCATTAGTGAGCTATATTTAGCTCACCTCACTTTCATGTTGAACTGCTCAGTCCCTTGTTCTGTGTTTTCCATTGCTATGTCCAGAATAGTAATGGAAGAAAAAAAAGTGTGAAATAATTTCTATATTTATGACTTCAGAGTGACTTATTCCCAGATAGGTGTATTTTTTCTTTGTTCGGATCCACAATATTTATAAGAATTAGAATGGCACTCAAAACAAAACAGTTAAAAACCTGGTTAAGTCAATGTTGATGGCCTGGATTTTTTATCCCACTGTGGAGATCCTTTGTAGGATAAATGGTGGTTTACTTTTACAAAGATAAGCAAATCATTTCTACCAAATATCTGTAATTTTAATTTTTCTTTTGAGACTAGGATTTCTCTACTTGCTTGCTCCTAAACTGAGGTAGAGAAAAGAAGTAAAATGGTTGGGTATGCAGGAAATTTAGGAAGGTCATGGCTTGAAGTGGGCATCTTTCTGTAGGCCTGCCTCAAGTGATTGTAAAAGCAGAAATATCTTGATTTTCAAGACTGATGCTTTTGCAACCCAAGTAAGGATTGATTGTTAGACATGTTTCTTGGCTTCCCATTTTTAAAGGTACCCCATAAATACAGGCAAATAAGGCTGCAAAAATGGAAAGTGAGTCATCTGAAACAAATTTTAAGATGAAGAATACAGGACAGGACAGCCTGGAAACTATCCAGAAACTCCTGCAGGATTCTGAGGAAGACTGGTGGGTGGGTGGGGGATAACTCTCCCAGGAACATCCATGGAAAGGGCCACATTCTCCATTTATAGTGAAAAGAAACCAAAATCATTTTACCTTATTTTAATGCCAAAACTGAAACAAACAAACAAACAAAAAGTAACCAACCAATGACTGGAATATTTAACTCTTGGACGGAGTGCTTTCTAGTGACACACTTACATTGGAATATGTCTGCTCTACACACATACAATATTCTACACACCTACATTGGAATATGTCCCCATATGTGCAGTGAAAGCATATTTATGAATAGACTAGATAGAAAAGAATCAAACTATAATAGCCAAATCTTACACATTCCATTAAATGTTGTATACACCCCCAGATTAGTAGCTATAGGATTGTACATTATCTTTGTTTAATAAGTAGTAGATTGATCAATCAACCTGACCCAAGCTGATGCTACTATCACCTTCTTCAGCTATGTACTTTTAAACCACTAATTCATTTGGTGACAAGGGTTTATATACTAGCCTAGCAAAGTAGGAGCCTGTATTTGGCAAATTGTCATAACTGGTGGCTGAGTGTGGGAGAAGGAGGGGGAAAGAACTTTAACAGAAGAAAGAGAGTACACAATTTTTCTCTTGCCCCGTTGGCTTCCTTCCAAGTCCTCCTTTTCTAGTAGCAAACCTCAAACTAGAAGAAACAGAAGCTGGATTGTAACATGTAGTTCAAAGCTTCCTTTCTCCTGATTTAGCGTGATGTGTCATTATAATAGTTTAGAAAGAGAGAGGCAGATAAATGACATATTGGTTGAATACCTGTTTTGGATGTGTCTCTGTGTGCTCTTTTAACTGAGCACTCTGATGATAGAAAGCAAGCTGTGGAAGCTTCCCAGAGAACAATATGCACTTCAGTTTAGAATAACCTAAGATTAAAATCAACAACTGATACATACTTGCTTTCATGGCATTATAGATTTGGAAGGGGGCATTTAGGCCATCAAGTCCAACCCCTGGCTCAGTGCAGGAGTCCAAATTAATGTCTTCCAGACAGATGGCCATTTAGGTTCTACCTGAACACATCTGATGAAGTGGAGCCAACCATCTCCCAGCGTAACTGGTTCCACTGTTGAACTGCTCTTACTGTCTGAAAAAATATTCTATTAAAACTTCAGTCAGACTCTGCTTTCATTTTACTTCATGTGGCACACTATGTAATGAGAGAACAGGTCTTGACCTTCTCATATATGGTATCTGTAAAGATAGTTGAAGAGAACTATCATATTCCTATCCTGTCATCTTTTCTCAAGGCTAAGCTCCTTCACCCTCTCTTCATATGTCTTAGTTTTCACCCTTGTTTTCTTTCTTGTAATCTGTTCCAGTGTCTTGAGTCTTTCTTAAAGTGCAGCGCTCTGAAATAGACTCAGAACTATCCCCATTCTGGTTCCCTCCGGATGTGCTCAGTCAGAGTTGCTATCAATCCCAGCCAGAATTTGGAGTCATTTAGAGTGAAGAGTGCCAGATTGGTAAAGGCTACTATGAATGATTAAATACCAGTACCATTAGCCATATAGGAACTGGCATGAGTGTACATTATATGTAAGTAAAACTGGTGCATTAGTAATATATGAAAACGGTGAAAATTCTTAAGAATAATTCCGTTATAAAAGAAAATATCTGATATATAATGCATTATGTACATTATATTACTACAAAATGGAATAGAATATTTGCGGGCATATGGCAGAGTCTGGTTTATTGATTTCTTGCCATTTTTCTGGTATTCTATTTTCCATGGCAAAAATATGAGCTCACATGTCTTACAGTAAAGCAGAGCAATTTCATAACAAAATTGTAAAGATGTAATGTTACTCAGTACATAATAAAATAAAATACACGGGTTGTAAAAGGTTGATTGTTACTTTGAGGCTGATTTTGTTAGTCATGTTACATATATTTTCCAGACTTGAGTGTCATGAATTTAGCCAACCTTTGTATAATCTATTTTTTAAAAAGTTGATATATAGCATCTTTTTTTCTAATGGATTATATTCTTAATAATATTAATATTAACAACAACAACAACTAAAAGGTTGAGAAGGCCTTTAGAGAAGGCATACTAGAAGATAGAGAAGACACACAGGCCTTTTTCAACCAGTTGTATTATTTTTCTATTCAACAGAGATAAAAGCAAAGCAATAAGGGACTACATGTGGTCCACATTTAGAGACTGTTGGGAAAAAAACATGGTTCTATGATGGACTAAAGGAGATACAATTATAAATGCTGAGTAATTTGTAATATATACTGGGAGAAGGATGGGTAGGTACAACTGTATACAGGAGAAACCTTGTTATGGGTAGAATAGCCAAGCTGCTCTTTATCCCTCCTTCTTAATTAAAAATGCCACTTGGGGCCTAAAAGAGAGTAGAGGGAAGGGGAAGGAGAAACAGATATTATTAAATTCTTTTAATTCAGTTAACCTGCTTGGTAACACATGCATTTTAATCCTACAACTGCAAAAATTAAGGGTGTGCTAGTACTTCGCTAAATGCATCATTTTTCCACAGTTGACAAAGGTTCAGTTTGGCTCAAATAGGTGATGGAAGTTGTAAGCCATCTAAATACCCTTATAGGTTATAAAGTCTGGGAGGGATCTGAACCTTACATTTTGCATTTTTTTCCCTAGATCAAGGAACAACATCCCTTGATCTATGATGACCTGTGGTCCCTAAGCAGTCACAAGAACTCTTTCTGGCTGTGCTATTATATATTGGTAGTGTGATGACTTAAAATTGATGTTGTGGTTTCTTGCCATTTTTGTAATGTATTATAAGATTTAAAACAGGCTGAACACCCCACCCCCAAACCCATAAAATATAGGACATTCCCCAATGACCCAACCTAATTTGTATCATTGCCTTTGCCACTGTGGATCTTGCCCCTGAACAAAGTAAAGAATAACCTCTAACTGCTGAAAGGTTGCCCACCCCCCACCCTAGATCCAGTGGTCTTCACTTTCTGCAGTCTTTGAAAAAAATGCATTCCCTGTTTCTTCTGTAAAATTCATGTCCCAAAATTTGATTATTAAAAAGAGGGTAAACAGTCATGTATTTATCTGTACAGGTCAGCCCAGGTATCAATGGCAATGGCATTCATTGAGAGAGCAATATGAACTACAGAAGGAATGCTGCTATTCCCATTTCCTGCCATTTTGAATCCTCTGTCTTCTGTGCCTTTATCTGGGGATCTGGGACAACAAGAAAATTTCACTTCAAGATTGTATGTACTGTATGTATGTATAGTATGTATGTATCACTTTTATATAGCTGCCCATCTCATGTAGTCACTCTTGAAGATGCTCCTCAGATGTTAAAAGTGAAGTTCATTTCATCCTTTTGCCTCCCAAAGATGCAATTAGGCCATTAAGGTAAAGGTAAAGGTAAAGGTTTCCCTTGACATTAAGTCCAGCCGTGTCCAACTCTAGGGGGCGGTGCTCATTTCCGTTTCAAAGCCAATGAGCCAGCGTTTGTCCGTAGACACTTCCATGGTCATGTGGCCGGCATGACTAAACAGAATGCCATTACCTGCCCGCCAAAGTGGTACCTATTAATCTACTCACGTTTGCATGTTTTTGAACTGCTAGGTTGGCAGGAGCTGGGACTAGCAATGGGAGCTCACCCCATCACGCGGATTCAAACCACTGACCTTCCAATCGGCAAGCCCAGCAGCTCAGCGGTTTAACCCGCAGCGCCACCGCGTCCCTTAATTAGGCCATTACAAAGCTTTTTTTTTTTAAATTCACAGTGAAAGAAGCAACACACATTAACTGCTAACTTCAGGCCAAAGCTAGCATTTGTTATGATGGACAGCTGCAAGGACCTCTATGACCCAGCAGCACTCGCAAAACTGACATTTGCCTTGACCTCCATTGCCTGCTTCACTCATTACACTTTCCTTCCCAGTGTGAAATGGGAGCTGTTTGCCCTAGCATTGATATGAATTCCTCAGGAAAGGTTGCCATCATGGGTACTATAATGGGCTGGGAGCTGAGTCACCATTTGGCTGAGATTGGCATCTGGCAACCACCATATTGTCTCTCCTGCAGTACTGTAGGAGAGATGGCCACCAGGTATCAATCTCAGTTGAACAGCTCTTTGGTTCCCAATAGTACCTAGTAGAACCGTAGCATTGAGGTACAGCCTATTCATTTGTCAAGTAGGGGTTGGTGGGCACTGATTGCAACACCATCACTATCATGGACACTCCTATCAAGAGCAGCTTGTTCAGAGTCACAGAACCAGAATGACATCTAGTCTTACCACAAGTATATCACTCACAATGCAAGCAACAGATGTTACATATTGTTGCATGCATGGAATCATACTCCATACTCAACAGTGGGGGAAGAATCACATTTTATAGGTAATTATTTACATAATTACATTAACAATATGTGTGTGTGTGTGTATGCCTCCAATAAGAGGGAAATTGGACCCAATCCTTAGTATATGAAGGAAATTTACCTTCCCTTTAGTATGCCTTTCCAGCATGAGCCTCACTCCTGCACTGGGTAGGGAATGCAACAAATCTGTTTTTATTTGCCAACTACACTGCCAATCCTGACTTTCTGTTGAACCTCTTTGCACAATATGCACATCATCCCTTGGTTGTGAATGTCATCTTCACATTTTCCATTTTAAAGGATATTCCTAAAACATAATATATTGGAGAAAACTTCACTGTCTGGAGAGATTTTGTGACTATATTTTTTTTCATATTCATTCATTGCCTGTACATGGCTTTCCTTTAGTACATCACTGACAAAAAAAAATGTTATATTAATAAATTTCTAAATCAGTCTTGCTGAATATATCCTCCTTGAACCAACATACTGATTATGGGCTTATTATAGAATAGGTTCTGAGTCAATGTAATAATTATGATGTTGGCTTACACTGGGTAAACCCAGATTCTAAACTACTTACTAGGTATTTTAGGGCCAATCACATACATTCACTCTCTCAGCCCAATGTACCTCCTACCACCTGGAGAAAAGGCAGCAATATTACTGTTGTTATTATTATTTTTAGACCAGAAAACACATCGTATGACGACGTTAAGTTTTCTTACTTGTACCTCAGATTAAAACACCTGTATGGTGTGGTGATTAAGGTGCTGGACTAGGAGTGGAGAGGCCATGAGTTAACATCACCCTCAGATACTGAGGCTCACTGTAGCTTTGGGCTAGTCACTCCCTCTCAGCCTAACTTGCCTCATGGGGTTGCTGCTGTAGGGAAAAATAGGAGGAGGGAGTACTACAGTATGTATGCTACCCTGAAGGAATGGTGAGCTATAAATTAAATCAATAAATAAATCCATGTTGATTTAACTAAACAGATGCATATAATAAAGTTGTCTGTTATCTCTAAAAAGTCCTACAGTTTTTATAGGAAGTATATATATTTTTAATATGAACTAGGGATATGTACCCATGCTTTTTCAAAAATGATGTATCTCTATACAACCTGAAATCTATAACGTCATACATTTTGAATCTACCTGTTTAATTAATGCTACCTTAATACTTTAAATTCACATGGCATCAGTTTAATGCTGACATCTAGATTTATTTTTGTTGGCAGAATAAGAATGAGAAACCCATCCAAAACACATATTGTATCATATTAGTTCTGTACCAATCTACAAAATATAACCCATTATGATCAAAACCAAAGTTACTAGTTTAAAACAGTGATTCTTACATACTACGCTACTTTGTAAAGTTGAGGAAGATGCATAAGATATTCAGACAGGATTTGACTTAAACAGTGGAAAAGAGAATCTGCAAAAAGAGTTATCTGATTCTTCAGGATTTGGGAGTATCAAAATGGTGGGCAATTAGATATGTATTGGTGCTACACTTTGCCTGAAAAAATATCCAGTAACATTAATATTCAGTATCTTAGTATTTCCGTAACGGACATCGAGTGAAAGATTTCTTACCAACAATGCTCTTTCCCTAATGGATGATCAGATGCCTATGGGAAATCTACGAACTGGACATGAAGGCAATAGAATAGACATGACAGTGAAGAAACAGAGGCTGTGAATTAGTGCTGTACATGATACTGAATGTACAATATAGATCTGTCCTTTGTGGCTGAAATGAAACCAAGGGACTATCAATTGCTCCTATCAGTCCAAGTGGAATGCATTGTCAGTCCATCACTGCACTGAATACAGCACATGTGTAGAAGCTACAAAGAGATCCAGATTTGTGAGGCTCACATACACACACAGGCATGGATCCTTATGCAGAATGTGCATCCCATCCAAATCTTTTGGCAGTACACTCATGGAGTCAATGTACTTAACCATCTAACGCACAATATATCCACAAATCAATCATGGATTGCTGCTGCTGGTTTATGGCTGTCTCTGCTGCCACCAAATTGTACTTCATTGAGGCCCAGCCCAATAGTCAGGGAATTAAAAGGAGGAATGAAAACCCATCAGAAATGCCTGCATTCCCAAACTGATGGGCACCCACCGAGCATCTCATTTTTCAACACAAAGGGTAAATAACAGCATCCTCTCCATCTGCTTGTGGATACTTACAATTAAGCTTTACCAAAGACAGCTTGCCTGCAGCCTTCATCCCTCTCCATCTTCCTTTTCCTCCCCTCTCACACCACATCCCCTCCCCTCTTTCTTCCTCTCCTCCTTTCCAGCAGCTTAGATGAAAGTCATTGTTCCAAGGGGAGGATGCTAACACCCGTAAGAACTGCAACATCCAGGGCCCTCGACTACCAACAACGGCAGCCGCAGGAAAAAGCAGCAATGGAGCCAGGAGGGGCTGATGGCTTATACTCACCGGGCTGAAGCCAAGGAGAGATGCTGAAAGGTGAGGGAGGTGTGATCTGGATCCATTTCCCCCCTCCGCCGAGGCTGCTTCGGAGCACACCATCAGCAGAGGCTCCCCCTCCCCTTCCTTTGGCTGAGGAGGGAAACCACCCACCCAGCAGCAACAGCCAGAGCCTCAGCCACCTCCCTCCTTGGAGGAGGAGGAGGAGGAGGAGGGTGATGAGCTCAGGGAGGACGGAAACAGACTGGAAATTGCAGCACGGGCCGCCTCCTCCCCTTCCCTGCTGCGGTGCTTAGCTCTCCCTGGGTGCCATGGCAACGGCCATAAAAGATGGCGGGGAAGCAAGAGATTTGGGCGGGGGGAGAAAGTGAAACTGGAGGGGGGGTATCGTGAGGAAAAGCTGCCTTTGACAGGCAAGCAAATCACTTCACAGGCAGCTGCTGTTATTGATGGGAAGGAGAGAAAGGTAAATACCCTATTCAAGGAGGTCAGGGCAGGGTTCTACATAATATACATTCCTATTAACAGGAAACCAGGGCCCTTTTATCGGATAAGCACTAATTCAACTCTAGAACAGTCGGAGCAAAGGCCACAATCATTTCAAAGGTTTGTCAGTGATGATGATCCAGGATGAACTTTCTTGGCTTCTTAAGATAAATGGTAAACAATATGGAAATTGAGATAGGATCAAAATATGGTAAAATCCTGTTAGGACAAGCCTCTCTCAGTGCTGGTAGTGATTATGGAAGACCATAATCTGCCATCCTGCATCATGGTCACTAAAATGACACACATCCACAGTTTTTGTCTGGATGCTCTGCAGTTATAGACTGAATGTTCTGTCTGTGACACTTTTTACTTATGCAGTTACTCCCAGCCTGGCGCCCTTTGGAGGGATGAATTGAAAACTGTCACAGGTATCAGTCAATGTGCATGCTGGCTAGGAATAATGGGAACTGGAGTCCAGCACTTCCAGGGCATGGTGGGCTGGGGAAACTGGACTTAAAATTTCTTTTTGAACAGATTAAACCTAACAGTCTAAAGGTCTGTTAAAATACAAAAGTCAGTCTATGAGAGTCCAGGGAAATTTTGGCCCACACTCTCATGTTCCCACAGATGTGTGTTGGACTGGATAGGGAGCAAGTCTGTCTTGAATATTTTATGACTGCTTGCCAAATGCCAATCCATATCAGTTGAAGTAATATATATACATATTAATTGAACATCTAGCTGTTTTAGTGTCTGCAGATCTGAACAATTAAACTATTTACACTGCTGGGAGGGTTTTACCCATCAAATGAAACTAATTTCAGCATTACTATAATGAAATATAGAAAAGCTTAGCAGGAGTAATGGGAGAGCCAGTTTGGTGTAGTGGTTAAGGCATCAGGCTAGAAACTGGGAGACCGTGAGTTCTAGTCCCACCTTAGGCACAAAGCCAGCTGGGTGACCTTGGGCCAGTTCCTCTCTCTCAGCTATAGGAAACAGGCAATGGCAAACTACTTCTGAAAATCTTGCCAAGAAAACTGTCCACGCAGTCTCTGACAATCGGACACAATTGAGCAGATAAAATGAAATAGCAAAACATGGCTGTTTAATCCTTCTGCTTAGAGCTTTATAATTTGCATTTATATGACACATACGTTCCATAATTTTATTGCAGAGGGTCTTAACATTACAACCCACAACCACCTTGGATGACCATTGGAAGGAAGAGGGGACATGTGAAGAAGGGTTAGATTTTTTCCAGAAAAGAACCACTTCATTAATAGACACTCTGTTCATCCTGGTACATGCTTCCCTCTGTAAGTGCAGAGAAAGGTTCATGGATATATCTGTACCACTGGTGGTATTCCCATTAGGAGTAGCCCCCTTACCAAAACTGGATATTCTGGGATCAAAAGCCTCTTTGTTAATAAAAGATGCCCAGGAATAGATCCTTCAGAAGCACTAGTAATGAACCAGTTAATCCAGAGGTAAAATTGCCCTATGAAACCAGAATGCCATCAGGGAGGCATCAGACTCTAATCAGAAAGGAGGCTGTATAAATCTATTTTTGACAGGACATCCCAGAGCATGGCTATGGCTGTTTATCATATAGCTGGAAATTATATTTCTCTTGAAATATTCTCTTTGCAAGGAATAAAGCCTCCCTGGAAGATTCAGCCTGGAATATGAAAGAGCAAGTTGCCCTTTCAACATTACAAAGTAGATCTCTAAGATTTAAATTGTGCAGAGCTTTAAAGATAATAATACCTGAACTGGGCTTGGAAACAAATTCATGTAACTGATATAACAGAGAGTAATTTCCCTTCAGTTTATGCTAGTGGACTCTGACTTGGCACAAAATCAATAAGAAATCAATGTTTCCAAGTCACTTTTTAAAGAACTATCCCACAGGAAGCAGAGGACTGCAAATGATATTGTCTTTCCTAAAGTTTCTAAAGTATTTTTTTAACCTACATTTTGATACTGTTTTATGCTGATCCTTTATTCTTATGATCAATTTCCATCAATCTTTCTAAATAAAATGGGTTACATATTCTTATATTTTATAAGAACCCCTGCATTATGGTTCTGTGCCTATAGAAGAATCTCCCTTCCATCTCCCTCACTTTGGTCTTCACAGGGAGTTTACTATGCATCTGATCATTCCTGATAATGTGCTTGGTGTTGAATGTTCAACTTACAAGACATATGCAACTGTAATGCTCCAAGAGCCTAGTAAACCTAATTTAAAATCCTTTGCATATGGAAAAAGAAATTTTATGGGGATGGTCACAAGACCAGGGAAATTTATGCTCTCTATATGACAAAATGGCTGAATTCATACATAATATGGTTTATTTTTTAGGTTAGCAAGATGTTTGAACTCTGCCACTATAACTTTCTAGTGAAGAGGTAGGATACTTCTACCTGTTATTTGATGGACAAAGTAAAATAGAACAAGACAGCAGAAAGTTTAATAATATAGCGATTAATTTCCAAACTCTGCAATCTCTCTTCTGCATTGCTGCCTTCCACTGGCAAGGTAATTCTGGCAACAAGGTACTAGGAGCTCCTATAGCACATGATTTGTACTAAAGAAGGACTTTCCACAGATGTCTGTGAGTGAAAAGGACTGATCTAGAGACAATGGCCCTTAGACCCACTGGTATAATTAGGAGCGCTTGAATGAGATTGCTGACAGACTTAATAAGAACTTGTCAGGGTCACTCTTGTGAGGAATCTACACTTAGGATTTTGAGAAACACTTTCCCATTCAACAGTGAGCCCTTCTTCCTCGTATCAGTGGTGCCCAAGCCAAGTTAGGCACTGGGAAAAAAGACACTTTTGTAATTTCCATCTCATAGCAAATTAAGCTAAACCAAAAGAATACATTCAGTGGATCCCAAAGGTAATCATGGCCCTGGTAGATTGCATATAGGCTTTTTGCTATGGCTATATATTGGAAACAAATGTCCAGGCTGAGCTTCAGGAGCTACAGATGGAAGCTCCCCAAGTCATTATTGGGATGAGTGGCATCTGCTAAAAAGTACTTTCACTCAGGTTTGTCAAGGTGTTTGTGCTGGATGAGGCGGACGAGATGTTGACATACAATGGGGTGTTAAAGAAAGATCTGTATTTCAGAAATTGAAAGGTCTGCCACCATGCTCATAGCTGTTCTGGAGGTAGCCAAGGAGTTTATGAGAGACTCATGGAGACATGGACGAGAAAGAATGTAATGCAGTCACAAAGAAATGTGGTCCTCTTAACTTTTCCTTCTGGTTTCTTTCTCACCAGTCCCCTCCTTTTTCCCCCATGTAGAAATCTGCACATTGCTGGTGTTGTTGTTGTTATGGTAGCTGTGCCCTGAGCATAAGTGTATCAACTGTACTGTATGTACACTGCCCTCCCCCCATTATGATAACAGATACAAGAGGTGTCTCTGGTCATTACCAATGACTTCCTTACAACGGTGAACATTCACTAGATTGGTTGAAGTAGCCATTTTGTAAGAAAAGCAATAGTAATTAACATAGTGATGGAGGAAGACAAGCATACAGTAAGATATCAAGTCATTTTACAATATATCAATTAAGGAGATACCTCTCAGTATGGGGCATCTCATCTGAGCTGCCTCAGGGGGCCTGCTGCAATCCCAACCCAATCAGGTATAGTACTTTCTCATGCCTGCCATTTACTAATCTTAAATTTTATTGCCTTTTGAAAAATGTCATTAATTCAATGATGTGGAGTGGGGGTGGAGGGTAGGAGTGGTCCTGGGAGGGATGAATGAAGAATGCCAGGAGTGTATCCTAAGATTACATACTTTCAGCAGGGTCACCAAAAGCATGAAGGTTATCCCAGTTGCCCAGTTAAAGGAAGCAGGCATCTATATTGGGCAGCAGCTGGAGGTACATGAAAAGTTTAGTGTCAAAGGCATTATTTTATACTGCATGGGAGAAGGCCATGATATTTTGCCAAGATATACACGGATATACAAGATGAGATTGATGATATAGTTACATGCTATATCATATACATACTAAGGAAGAGCTGAGGATCTTTCAGAGTACGAAGGGTGTTTATGATGTGGCTAGTTGAAAGCGTTTGGGATGTCTAGTTGCTGATGTTGCCAAGCAGGAAAACCCAAAGCTGCAAAGCCAGAATTATAGTGGGAATGTGGAATATAAAAGCATGAACATGGCAAAGCTCAGTACACTGAAAGATGAAATGAACTGACTATACATTAACATCTTAGGCATCTGTGAATTAAAATGAACTGGAATTGGACACTTTCACCAATCGAAGTGAATATTTGTAGCTCAGGGTTGAACTGTGGAGTCCTTGGTGCTCTCTGAGCCTTGCTCTCTGAGCAAGCCACGGTATATAAACTGAGAGCAAGGCCCACTCCCTCTTCACACTGAAGATGTTGCCTAGTCTGGCAATGAAACATCTGCAAGAAAACAACAAGGCTCAGAGAGCACCAAGGACTCCACATTGGACACTTTCAGTCGGAAGATCACACAGTTTAGTATTCAGGAGATGAAAAACAACCAAAAAAACCAGCATTTTTTTTTACAGCCAGGAAGGATAAAACAAAGAGTACTTTGGTACAATGCAGTAAATGATTGAATAGTATCACACTTTGTGGATAACCTTTTAATATTTTAACTGTGAAATGAAAGTTGTTAAAGATGAATGTGAAGAGAGACTTCCAAAGACCAAGAAACAGAGTAAGGCAAATTGGTGGCATGGAGCTCTACCATAAGCCTTTTGATCCCTATCCTCTCCCTCTTTCAAAGTACTTTAGTTGGATTGATATTTTGGTGAGCCTCTCTTACAATTCTGTTCTTTTTTTTACTTTGCTAAGTGTTTCTGTTTGTTTGTCTGTAATCTTTGAGAAAATGAAGGTGAAAAAAATTGAGGGAATTCCCAGCCTCTCCTCCATAGAAGAATTAGTCTTGATGGTCAAACTTGTACCTTCAGGCATAATTCAATCTGGGGTTGAGTCCTTCCCAGGATGAATCAACTCCTCAGGTGATGGATAACTTGCAGTCAATGGGTAATCTTATGGAGGCTAATTATGGCAAATTATTTTCTGAGATGGCCATGTCTGTTACCTCCTGCACATGAGTAATCTTTCTGCCCCTGGCTCTCCTAACTGGAAGGTTTTGTCTCCTACCTCCCTTTTGTCTTCTTGCAGCCCAAGATATTCTCAAGAATTTTCTCCAGGATCAGAATTCAAAGCCATATATTTTTCTTTGTTCAGACTTTCTGATGGTTCAGCTTTCACAACAATATTGTCAAAGCTTTGGCTTCCCCAGTTATAACACACAGGTACATCTTATAACTGGGAAAACCAAAGCTTTGACAATATTGTTGTCAGTGTATTATCTTTACATTTTTATATTTTGTCATAATGTTTCTCTCAAGTAGCAAGCTTTTCTTTATTACTTGGTTATAGTCACACTCCCTGTGAATTTTTGAGTCTATGAAAAGTAAGTCTATTACTACTGCTGTTTGCATTGGGCTGGCCCTTCCTGTTGGTATATGGCTGTACTTACCCTAAAAGAACAGGTTTGCGGCTGTATGGATTCCAGACTCAGTCTATGTCTGTCTAGGTGGGCATAGGAAGTATTTAGCCACTAGGAATGTCTTTTAGCAGCTTACTTTGATGCATCAGCTGTGACTTCATTGTTACTTGCAAACTATCCCAATTTGGCTGGGATAGTCACAGTTTGCAGTGAGCATCCTGTCTGAAAATATAGTCTGTGGGAATCTCAGTTTTTTCAGCAGGCATGCCTGCAATCTTTACACCTCATCAGTCCCCATTTCTCTTCATCCTTCTAGATTGCCACTACCTTCCTTGTAGACTGAACGAGAAGAGCTCTTGCTGTTCCTGGCAGAAACACTAACCAACCTCCTCAGCTAGGCAGAAGGATCCCAGAGCAACACAAAGGCACAAGGCATTCTGGGGAATGTGGTCCCACCACAGGCCTCTGCCATGACTGGCTGGAGGGGTAGCCACTGACCTACTCATCTCACTGTGCCCTGTGCATGAGTAGCCTGGAAGAGGGCTAAATGGGGCATGTTTGTGCTCTTCAGCCAGCTAGGTCTGTTGCATTTCCTGTGGAGACAGATGGGACATGAATCTCTGCTGTCATGTAATGGGTAGTATCATCAGTGGAAGTAGAGATGGGACTGGCCAACATGTTGGCTTGGCCTGGGGTGTGGATGCAAAGGTTACAGAGAAGTAAAGTTAAGGCCCTTTCTCTAGAACACCGTTCTTTTATTTTCAGATGCTGTGTAAGTGAAGAAGGCTAGGGTAATTCTTACACCAAAAAGCTTTTTCTTTTTAAATGCTTATTGCTCTAGTCTAAGACTTTCCTTATATAAAGCAATTTTAGTTTCAAACATTACTTAAAACCAAACGGTGTTTTCTTTTCAAAATCTTAATTAAATTCCATATATTCTGCAGATAGCGGAATTCTGCAGAAGCCATCCAGGAAAGGAGACAAATAATGTCTTTTGTGCAACTTGTCCCTTTGGAGCCCAGCTGGTGGGGTTCATGATTGAAAGGGGTATTAAACAGTGTCAGACAAAAGTCAAAGGACAAAAGAATTTAAAACCTTCTCAAGCAGTGAGGAATTCTTGGTCAAATCCATCAGGGCAGCAATCTCCAAACATATTCAATTGGGGTTGTTGTTGTTGTTACAGATATGGTGTGTATGCCACTTAGAAGTGGCTTATATGCCTGAGTAGTAAATGAATGAATGATTTCCCTTAATCTAACATGTATAAACGTAGAGTCCTTGTTTATCTTTGGTTAAGATGTGCAAATGCTGGGTGAGATCATTTGTCTCCATGGGATAAGATATCATCAGTATGCCAATAATACCCAGTTATGTGTCTTTGCCCCTGGCAAATTAAGCGATGTGGTTGATGTCTTGTCCCTGTGCCTGAAGGCTGTGGGGGTCTGGATGGGGAACAACAGGCTTCAGCTGAACCCTGGCAAGATTGAGTGGCTCTGGGTTTTTGGACCTTCTGGATCTGGGAACTTACCATCTTTGGTATTGGATGGGGTAGCACAACCCCAGTATGCAACCTGGGAATCCTTCTAGACTCTCAACTCCTGCTTGAGGAGCAGGTGACAGTCATGGCTAGGAGGGCCTTTTCACAACTTTGTGTCGTGTGCCAGCTGTGCCCTTTTCTGGACCATGAGGCTTTACTTGCTGTCACTCAGTCCTGGTCACCTCCAGAATGAATTACTGTAATGTGCTCTACATGGAGCTGCCCTTGAAGAGCGTCTGGAAGCTTCATCTGGTGTAGAATGCAGCTGTGTGGACAGTTATGTATACCTCTAGGATGACACACGTTACATCTCTGTTCCACGAACTGCATTGTTTGCCAGTTTGCTTCCAGGTGCAATTCAAGATTCTGGTTTTGACTTTTAAAGCCCTACATGGCATGGGACCAGGTTATCTGAGGGATCATCTCTTCCCGGTTACATCTACCCATCCCATCAGGTCCAGCAGAGGAGGTACGCTCTGGGTCCCCTCTGCTAAGGAGCTGGTGGGAAGCTGGAGATGCACCTTTTTTGCCGTAGCTGCTGCCCTCTGGAACATCATTCCCCCAGTGGTGAGGTTAGCCCCATCATTCCCCCTGAGGCTCTGGAAAGCCTTGAAAACATGGGTCTTCCATCAACCCTGGGGATACCATGGCTGTATGAGGCTAAATGATGGTTGTCCTTCTGCTATTTCGGAGTTCTTTTATATTTTTATTCCTTTAGCTTTTTATTTTTTATTTTTGTTGTTATTTATGTCTGATGTTTTTTATATTGTGATATGGTTTTGTTATTGTTTGCAAGCTCCCCAGAGTCACTTTTTGTGAGATGGGCAGCTATATAAATTTGCTAAATAAATAAAATAAATAAATTCAGGGCCTAGTAATTCTGCCTTTAGTCATACTTGCAACATTTGCCCCTGTTCATTACCTTGCTCTCTGGAAAGTTAGAGCTCAGGTTGCATGTATGGTTCTGGTACTTGCCTTTTTTTTTTTTAATATTCTTAATAGCAGCTCCACTGTATTAAATAATGCCATTGCAAAGCAGCTGGTTGCATACATTCACCCTCCATCTAATGACTTTTTTAAAGGGGATCTGCAATAGTACTAGATTGAAACATGTAGCCCTTGAAGAAGTGATCAATGTTTATTATCAATCTGGAAATTAAAAAGGAATAGAAAATGAACCTCAGTGATCAAGGAACCTGTAAAGAACTGATGGGAGAAAAAGCACAACTGTTTAACATGTGTGTCTGTGGGTGTGTGGTTTTTTTTTTTTTTTGGTGCTTGTATATGCTGTACAGTCTTCAAAAAAGGAAGAACCCTGGAGCCAACTAGTAGCTACTGCAATTTTTGTAACATTATGGCAGCATTCAAGGTAAGGCAAGCAGTTATTTCAATCCTTCCGTCTTTGTTACTATGCTAGGTCTCTTCTTCATCCTTAGGATGGTAAATTAAGGCCCACAGTCACTTATCCCTGCTGTGAAGTTCCAGTGTATAAATAGATGCATAGGGTGGGATGCTTCCCATGCTAAAATTATAGAAAGAAGGTCTTAGTACTGCACTCATTTTCACTCTCGAGTCCTTACGTTGGTTGGAGGAATCAGGCCTTCAGAATCAGCAGTATAATAAGAACTCTGAATTATTTCCTTAAATAACTGGGGAAATCAGAAAAGGGCTGTGCCATAACAGTTTTGTGGGAGGCTTATGCTGTGGAAGAGAGTGCCATCTAGTGCTCTTCCTCAGTAACATCATGCCTCCAGTGTTCTCCAAAGGGAAACACTGGAACAGCATTGGGGAACAATGCATGATACATTATCTTGGCTCCTTGTCCAGTTTCTTTTCAAATGTGGCATTCATTTTCCTTCCAAATTATGAACAGAATAAATTAATTTCTTCCTAACCATCCCTCCTCCCCACCATCTTAAAATCAATTTAACATGCTTCACTAGTGTACCTGGTAGAGAATAGGTTTTCATGTCCTGTTCATACAGGCTAAATAGTGTGGTCACCCTCTTTTCTCTCTTTCTTCCTCCTCACATAGCAAATTGCTAGGGAAGACACAGATTGATTTTTCCCAGAGGTTCTCAGTGGTACACATAGCACAAATGGGACTCAGATGTCTTGGAAACTTCTACTAAATGACAAAATTAATAACAGAATGTCCGTGGATGTACAAATATTACTCTGAAAAAATAATTTCCTATCTAGATGATCTTAGGTTCTTTGATAGAGTGGTAAGAAAGATTAAGAACACTGATTTTGCCAGAACTCTGAATTACTTGTAGAGGGCTTTTGAACGTATGCTGAGGGTTCCATATGACTTTCAAACTTCAAGTTGTCTCCACACATGATTTAGGGATTCTGCTGCTTAAAGTTAATGTTGACAAATCAAGTTCCATAAGCTTAATCTACTGTTTTATCCAAAAGCATGAATTTACAGAAAGAAGAGTAACTACATTATTTTGAAGTTTCTATTGGAAAAAATGGAATCTTAGAACTGCAGCTGAGAGACAGGAGACATTCCAAACCAAAGAAAGATGCACCTATAATGGACATGCTGATCTCTATGCTATGTGCCAGATGCTATTATATTCCAGTTTATAATATCAATAAATTGCTTAATTTTAATATGAACTTCAATCACAAATGTTTGATTTTTCTTTTCACAGCCAAGGAGAAAACCTGCAACTGATTTTCATGTATACCTCCTATAGTCCATGTATCTTATTCTTATGTATTCATATTCAAATAAAAAAATGATTGAAAGTAGATTTCACACAGAGAGCACTACATTTTAGTTACCAAGTTTAATATCTCATCCAACTGATTTTAAGTAATACCATCAATTCTGGCAAGATGTTGTGCTAATACTTGTATTGAAAAGGTATATAAGTCACAGTATAATCCAGATTTTTTCTAAAATTGGACAATATTAATAGTTACTTGATTTAACTAATTCTTTATCTTTATTGCACTTCATTGGAAATATTTTAAAAAAACATTGTTTCTATCAGATCAGTATAAATTTCTTGGTCCTGGTATTATTTTGTTCTGCTAAATACCACAAAGAAAATGTACAGTTTTCCTGTTAAAAAAGAATGAACAAAAACTCTCTGATACTTAATTTGTTTTAAATACATGTATTCCAGGAACAAAACAATGTTTTCTTATCCTAGAAAAAAATATGCAAGTAAAAATTTTTGTGCTCTAGGCTATATTATTTCAAGCATGCCACATGCGAATACTCAGTTTTTCTAAACATACTGAAGTCACATGATATATATTCAAGTGATATCAACTAAAACACACCTTCTGGAAAGTTGCAGAAATCTCTTTCAAAAAACAAGCCCTTAAACAAGTGACTGCATTATTAATTCCCTTCGGTAGTCTCTTTAGTTGTGAACTATAATTACTTGCAATTAACTAAAGTTCACATTTCAAAATAATTATTGCCATTATTTTGCCAAGGTACCAAGGTCAATAACTGCAACCTAAGCCTCTTCATGAAGAAGTCAACCCCTTCTTAACAAAATGGGATCCTACTGTGAGCAGGCATGATATAATTTGATGGTTGTAAAACTGATATCTGCACTGGCAGAAATCTGTCTGACCAAAGTACATCTAGGTGGCACAGCCTTTGGGCTGCAAAATTTCCCCTCCTTTCACCATCACACCCACACTGCCTATCACTTGCCATATCACTCCTGTTTAAAGGCAAGTTATCTGTCATATTTTTCATGTATGCCACTCATACCAGAGTGTGGCATGAATTAGAAAGTGCAAGTCTTTCTGGATGCAGCCTAAACAGGCAGTTCAAAATATATAGCGATATTGGGAGAAATAGAGGCCTTTAAAAACAGCAACCAAACTTATGAACAGTTTTGTCCTGGAGTCAGTTTCTCTCAATTCTGGAAATCCTTTCCTAGCTTACTGATGAACCACCAGCAGAAGAGAATATTTAGAGAACATACTTATACTGGACTTTAGCCAAGCATACAATGGTCTCATCTTTGTCTGACATGAACAATATACCCAGTTAGCTTACTCTCCTGTGAATATGCTTTGCATGGAAAATTAGATGATGCTATGCTCACCTGCTCTTTACCTTATCTTGAGGAATTCAAGATAAACTACCAACCAAACTCCCAGGCTGCTTGAGAACCACTGGCTGCAAATCCAGCTGCTTAGGGGTCTTCGTAAAGTAAGTATTCAACTCACACATTTATTTTTTTTTTCCTTTCCATTCCAAGCTGAGAATCTTCTGCTACTAAATAAACTTTTCCTGTATGGCACATTTCACCGTATTATAATCACAATAAACTATATTCTGTCTAATACACCTGAGTATTAGCTATGCTATAAGTGGTCTACTAACTATTTTGGATATATACAAAGGGCAAAGTTTATCCTGAACAGCAACTTCACTGAGTACAGAGCTAGATTTATTCATACCAGTACAAAGGTCTCCACTGTGATATTACACTTGGGAGAAGGTACATTGAATAGTAAATACCAATAATGTATGTTCAGGCATGCTGAAATTCCAGTGGAAACTTGGATAGAAATAATTTTCAGAATTTGTGCCAAATGAATAATTAGCATGCTTCAATGGACACAGCATTGGGACTTTGGTTCGACTTAGTAGTAGACTTGCCAGGTGACTTTTTTTTTTCAAAAAAAGAAGTCACTATTTTGTGGTCTGTTTTCTCATGTCTTTATAATGAGAAACAATAGCACCCTACTTTGCAGGATCGTTGCATTATAGGTGTATGGATAGCAAAGCGTACTGAGTAACTAGCAGGAGACCAGTAAGAAATTGATTAAAAGTGCCATAAATACATGCTTTGCAAATGTTTTTAAAAAGTTACTGTATAGCACCTCTTTTGGGGAGAAAAAAATAAAAAAAAACCACTCTGAAAATAGTATTTAGCAGCCTGGTGTTTCCATGTAGCTGTATTTAACAGACTGTTTCAGGATTTTAAGAATTATCAGACATGAGAACATGAGCTCATAATATATACTAATCATTTCTGGGAAAATATAATAGGTAAGACCATAGAAATGTATTGATGAAACATATAAATTCAACACCTTGGGGTTTTGCAGAATTTGGCCAATGTCACCAGTTAGGCATTAGTGCACAATGTCTGAAAGCCGTTAAAAATTCATATGAGATCCTGCTCATTGCTGCTAGATGTCAAACTAATTAAAATGTTGACCAAGAAAGCATTTTCTTTCACTAAGAGAATTAGCATATTTTTTTGGCTTGCTGCATGCCGGGCATGCTCATAATGCAATCTTCAATACGCATCATACATGGGGAGGTAGTATTGTCCTGACAGGACTATGCCTTGCTCAACATTTGGATAGGCTTCAAGACTTGCTTTACAAGATCACTTATAGCAGATATTCTCATTGCTTATTTTATGGCTTAGTGGCATGGTGCCCAAACTGTGTGCCACAGCATCCCAGGGCATTGCAGCGAACTCACAGGGGCACCATGGGGTATTTTACTACCAAATAAATGGAACTTAAATAAATTGATATGTTATTACTTCATAAACAGCACCATGGGATTATTTACTAATTAATAACTAACTCCAGGTGCCATGGTGCACAGTTTGGGAACTGATAGGGGCAGTAAGAAAAAACTACTGAGACACTATGGGTGCCATGAACTGAGAAAGTTTGGGAACCTCTGGCTTAGTGACTTTATTTTAACAGACTTAGGACATTCTAAATAGAACTTTATCCAAGCAGAGTTTATCCAATTTCAGAGAGCTTTTATGCTAGAAGTGCAACAGTCAAATGATAAATAAACAGGGGAAATGGCTTCAAATTTCAACAGCACTGAAACCTCTCACTCTCACCCGTCATAATTACTTCCCCTATCCAAACATTAGGTAAGTGAAATAAGAAAACCTAAGATTCATATATCAAAGAGATATCACAAAGTCACTCTTTGGGACTCTGAGGAAGTAATCTGATAATTGTCATTTGAATTGTATTTACAAATGTAATAGCAAAGATGAATTTGTTATTCTTGTAGTGGAAAAAAAAATAAGATAGGCAGTAACTTTAAGATAACACTGTATGATTTCCTTGAAGTTGTTACACTTTCCAAAGGAACTGAAATTTTGACTGGTAGATAGTTATTAATGTAAACCATTTTGAATATTTGCAGCTGAATTGGACAATTGTCAGAATTTTCAGACCATAATTATGAAAATTTCCTTGTGATACTTAAATAATCTCAGTGTTCAAAATTATACAAAACTGAAAGAACATGTCAGGACTGCATTGTTTCAGCTAAGTAGATGCAATTAAAATAAGTTCATCTAACTATCATTGAAGGACAAATCACCATATTTGTCTTCTACAAATCATAACCCTTTGTTAAAATATACCCGATCCAATTCAGGACTCATCTCTTTGATCTTAGCTTGTAATTCTGGCTCCAGACGTGTTACAGACATGGAACTAGGAAGAAGAAAAAATAATAAAGACATAACATATCATCCATGATCAAGAAGTCTTAATCCATTTGATTAATTATTGTATATCATATGTCTTAGGAGATTTATCATAAATTCTATAATCCTTTAAAATATGGCATAGTAGTTTCTTGTTTTCCAAATAGTTTCTCTTCAATATTATGAATTAGAAATGAGTTACAGAAAAGACATATGCTATTTTGCTAAGCTAATGTTATATAATTTTATATGGTATGGTGTTTTAATGTACCTATGCTTTCCCTTGTAAATTAAAGCTGAGCTAGCAGATCATGTATTATATCAACTCTTTAAAATGTATCATTGGATATTTGTTTCCACTTCTACAAATAAAAATTATTAGAACTGATATGAGAGATGATTCTGTTCTGAGTTTGAACAGGGTCAATCTTAAGTTTCTTTGGTTTGGTTTAGTATTTGACCAAGGTGATTTTTCTCACCTCCTCAAATTCCTCTCAAGATTATGCAAATATATAGAATTTGGAATGGATGAGGAGAAGCTTGCCTCACTTGATAGCTGACAAAAGAAGGGAAAAAGAGGTTTTCCTTTATCTTATGAATCTCCATATTGGATATAAACAAAGGGACATCCCAGAAGCAGGAAGTCCCTTTTTCTGGAAGATGAAAGCAGCACAGTGAAGAATGAGTTTATTTATGGGAGGATACCCTCAATATGCAGAAAGGGTGGCCTCCAGATTGCATGCAGTCAGGCAGAAAAATCTGCTGCAGCTGCTGACACCAATTTCATCCCATTTTGCCCTCATGAACAGCTTGTGCTCCTCCAATTCCCACCCTAATTCCTTTCTCCTAATTCTTTCTCCTGCCTTCCCTCCTGCTCTGACTTTCATCAATTTTTTTTCTTATTGAAAATGTCTCCTCTGATTTCCCTCCTCAAACCAATCTACCCATTTATTATTTTCCCTCTGTCTGCCGCTTGCACTCTAACCTGATCTATCCTTGGTGCTATTTCTCCTACTGGAGATTTTACCCATGTTTTTTTCCCCATTGGCTGCATTTTCCAATTTCTCCAGTTATTTCTGCATAATTTTCTGACATGCCTTTCTTCCTAATGTGCTTTTTTCCAGTTTTTCTCTCCATCTGATTCTTCTTGAGCCTTTTCTGTCAGCATGTTACATACACCTTCCCCCCTTTTCACCCTAATGGCTTTCTTCCTCTTCTCCTGGATTTTTAAATCCATTTTCTCCATTTTACTTCCTATCCCTGCTGCCAATTCTAGTTTGCTTTGAAACATCATGACATGTTCTGTTCCAAAAGAAAAGAAAAACTGCAGCATGTTTTCCACCAGTAGATGGAACTATGGCACTACTGATGAAAAATTTAAAATCTGCAGTTTTTAAATACTGCTATTTCAAAAACCAACCAGCCAACCACCATAGTGTATAGTGTATTAATATTATTATTATTATTATTAATTTATTGGCCACCCAACTCCAGTGGACTCCAGGCAGCATACAAAACTAGAAAAAACATACAAACAGCTAAAAACATTAAATCAAACAGACAGCCCAGACCAAAATATTCTAATAAACAACAAAATCAATGAAACAAAACAGCAGCTTTAAACAAATAACAAACATTAACAGTACCTTTTCTGTGGAAATAATGCACAGCACAGAGGTGTTGCGAACACCAAACTGGAAAAGACAAGAGTTAGTATTTTTTTATTGGGAACAACTGTACTCAAAGTGTGGATAATTTTAAGTGGAATCAGCTTGGCTTGTTGGAATAGCAGAATGCCATGTTAGCACATGAATAGCAATTCAAATGCCATAAGAACTGGTTACTTACCTGTAGCAGCTCATTTCTACGGAGCACTCATCTCTGAATTCACACACATGGGTTATTTGCCTATGCAAAACCTGTACAGAATGCCTGGTGGAGGGGGCCTCCCTGTGCATAGCACATGTGGCTAAGTGCACTTCCTGAGGCTGCAGAGTGGCAGCACCAAGTGGGGCAGCAGGTCAGGTTGTGTGAAGTTCTTCTTGTGCACTGTAACATACAGCTGCTGCACAATATCAAAAATATGGTCAATCTTAGCACCAAATAAACCATTCTTAACAAATCCTTGATTCTAGCTTTGGCTTCCACCAATAGACCAATGGAACTTGGTCATGATTGGTGGTGAAGGGTGAACAAAGTCAGTATGAATTTACTCACTAAATCAGCTGTATGATGAGTTGTGTTTAGCTCTTGCTTAGCAAATCATGCTGTCTCTGTCTAGCAAACCTGGACACAGACAAATATGGCCCCAAGACTATACGGCTGAGGCAGAAGATATGTAAAACAAACAAACAAACAATAAGTAATTGGATTAAAATAGAATAGAACAAGTGAAGAAAAGAAATAATTCTATTAGACAAACTCTGAGAACAAATGTGCTATCACTGTGGCATTTGTAAACAAACCACAGGGATGATGATGTTACCTAGGTGGGTAATGAATGAAATGTCTGCAAGCAAACAACCAAACTCAGTGAGCACCAAGAACTCCACAGACTGCAGGGATTCTGTAGCAGCAGTTAGCTGAAGGGATTCAGAAGGAGCCATGTGCAGGGTAGTGTTTATATCCACCAAGATATTCTCTTAAGATCTGTTAGGTTCAAATAGACTGCAGAGGTGTGTAACCCACATGCGTGAAAACAGAGACCACAGTGAGTAACCTTAAATCTGGAATTGGAAGGAACCTCAACGGTCAACATCAAATATTGATAGAACACTACAGAATCATAGAGTACCTAAAAACTTTTTAGTTTTTAATCTATGTTAAAGCTCTTTAAAACTTTAAGATGGATTTCCTGCCCTGGCTCTGCCACCACGTTTCTCCAGTCCCACAACCAAAATTTGACAGCCCAATCTGAGGAGACCAAAGTAAGACAAAAAGGAATTTTAAAGGACCCAAACATGGAATGTTTTTGTTTCTTGAGATCATGTGGTTCTGGAGGTAGTGGTTGCTCAACCTGCCCAGTGGTAATAATTACCCAGAAAAAAATACTTTAGTCTGATGTTTTTGTTGTGGCAACTGAATTTATTGCACCAAATCTTGTGATCACCTACAGTCCATTTTATTATACTGCCAAACACTGTTGTTTCATTATAGGACTTCTCTTTTTTCCTTTCATAGTTTTATTTATATACTTCTTCAAGAACTCAGTGTGGCCTGACTTAACTCCTGAATTAATTTCCCCAATTTATATTCTCACCACTCTCTGAGGCAGATTTAGGTAAAGTAGTACATAGGAGAAGGTAATTTCTTAAGGCCGCTAAATTTCTGAGCATAGGCGGAGGGGTGTCACATCCATGGCCCACCCTTTTTCTGCATGTGTGAGGCATCAACACACATGCAAAAGAGCAGGGCTTGGATTGTGGTGTTGCGCTGCCTACCTTGCAGATTCTGACCCCCTGCTGTGGATACTGTGAGGTGCTGTTCCCTCTGCTTTTAAACTCTTTCTCTTCAGCCCAGGCAAAGTCAAACATACACTGAACAAACTTCATGCTTTTGCTCTTGCTAAAAAAGCTAACCAGTGGCTGGTTTAGTAAATGCTCCTCACATTAATATCTTGATATGGTTTGTCTTAAAACCTTGAACTTCCTCACTAAGGAAGTTCAAAGTCAAGGATTAAAACAGACAAATGACACTTGGTATAGGAACAAACAGGTCACCTCTGAAATTTTTACTTACCAGAAACCCACTAATCCTACTTGAATGGGGGCACTCATCCATGGGAACTTCTGTGTTAAAAAAGAAGCAAAATGATAGGTTCATTCTGAATCTATGTACGTAATTAATTTCTTGGATTCAAAACTTTAAACATCTTATAGATACCAAAAATATAGGCAGAGTGAAGGCTTAACTGAGTACATTTTATTATATTTGGTACAACAAACATGGTCGACGTTGACAGCAATAGCCCCCCAGAGTCTTCTGAATTCTAGCTTGCAACATGCTGGGTGGAGATGCTATGAACTGTAGTTCAGCAATATTTAGAAGGCCATACATTCCTGCATCCCTGAAACAGTCTTCCAAGTCAATAAAGAAACTTAATATTTTTACGTTTTAGCAATAGGATGAATTTCTAATATCTAGGCTAAACTTTAATACTGGATCAGCAACTTTCCACATCAGAGTGGTTATGTGAAAATCCTTTCCTACCAACAGAATTTATTTATTTATTTGATATATAGTTAAGTATAAATAAGTATAATTTACTTATCATGGACTCTTCTGCTAAGATACTGGAATGCAAGTCCCTATTTATTAAGCTGGGCTACAGAGACAAGCTTGGGATCTTGCTGCTATAGCAAGTCTTCTGCTGCCCAGCAGAATCCCTTGCTAGGTTCCTAGAGCTGGTCTTCAGGCTGGTGGTGGAGAATTCCTGCCTTGTGATGTTGGAGGGACTTCAACCTTCCTGCCCTAGAATCTGGCTCCAATATGACTACATTGCAATCATAGGCTTGTCTCAAGTAATCTTGGGACTGACACGTATGGGCAATCATACTTTAAATCTCATTATTGTCTCTGAGCAGTTGTTGGGTGATCTGGAGATCACCATCATTTTATTGCTGTGGTCACATCACACACTGATTCAATTATGCTTGCTAGCCACCCATGACCTTCATGAGGTGGTGAGACCATTTTGGATGGTCTATCCCAGGCACCTAATGGATCCAGTTAGTTTCAAAGGGGAATTTCCCAGCCCTCTGGTGGGCAGTTCTGTTTGGTGCCTGATGAACAACTGGCCATGGGGCTGCGGATATTAATGCCCCTGAGTTGTTTCTTTCTTGGGGCTAATGCCAGTGGGTACCTTGGTTCACTGAGGCTTTCTGAGAAATGGGCCAGTCTCTCTCTCTCAGCCCAACTCACCTCACAGGGTTGTTGTTGCGGGGAAAATAGGAGGAGGAAGGAGTATTAGGTATGTTCGCCGCCTTGAGTTATTTATAAAAATAATAAAGGTGGGATAGAAAATAAAACAAACAAACAAACAAATAAATAAACATCCAGAAATGATTCTTGGAGCACTGGTGGAAGAAAACAAGAAGTGAATATGACCAGCCATGGGTACATGCTACACTTTGGTGGTAAAGGAAGTGAAGCATGTTTATTTCTCCTCTGTTATTGGATCAGTGGGGTGTTGTTCAATGCCTTTAGGGTTATCAACTCCTTATTGAGGGAGTGACGAGATCTCCAACCTGACCACTATAACTCATCTATACAACATTTTGCTGACAAAGTCACTCAAATCCCCTTATTATCTGGGACTCCTTTCAGCTTATGACCTCCAATAAAGTAGATAGGTTGCCATCTTGATAGTGCCCTGCTACTTTGGATCCCTGTCTGACCCAGCTCTTGTGGGGAGTGGGCAGAATGGCAACCATGCACATCCAGGAGATTGTCAACACCTTCTTACAGGAGGAAGAGCTACCAGTAGTCTGGAAGGAGGTTGTGGTGTACCTCCTTTTTAAAAGATCATCCCTCGATCCAGAAGTCTTAGATAACTATTGCCTGGTCTCTACCCTTTCACTTTTAGAGAAGGTCACTGAGCCGATAGTATTGGACCAACTTCATAACACTCTAGAAGAAGGAGATTATTTTGACCCTTTTCAGTCTGGGTTCAGCCACAATGTGTGTCAGAGATAGCATTGGTCATGCTGTTGGATTACCTGTGTTGGGACCTGTATGGGAGTAGTGCGCCTCTCTGCTCCTGTGGGACCTCTCATCAGCCTTTGGTACCACTGTTACCATGTTATCTTACTGGACGACCTGCGGGGTTGGGGATAGGAAGCATTGTTTTGCAATAATTCCACTCCTTCCTCAGATGGTGGTTTTGGACAATTCAGTTCAGTCATGGGAGAGGAGAGGTCAGCCCAGTGAGCAGTCACAGGGATTGATCCTTTCTCTCCTGCTCTTTAACATCTATGTGAAGCTGCTGGATGAGGTCAACCAACAGTCTGGGATATGGTATCATAAGAATATTGATAACGTCTAATTGTATATTGCTACCCCAGGCTGTAATGGAGATGCTATCGATGTCCTTTCCTGGTGCCTGGAGGCTGTGAGGGTCTGGATGGGAGAGAACAGGCTAAAGTTGACCTGAAGTAAGATGGAGTTCCTATTGATACATTTGGGTTTTCCGTTACTACTGTTGTCCTTTGAGGGCAGATATAGAAGAAGTAGGTTTATGAGAACTAGTTTTCTGGTCTCACAGCTCCCACTTGAATAGCAGGTTGAATAGCAGGTGGAAGCTGTGGTGATAGGGGCCAAAACCTAGCTTCATCTGGTGTACCAGCTGTGGCCTTATCTGATGAAGGAGCACCTGGATACAGTTTACAGTTAGACTACTGTAATTCACTTTACCTGGGGCTGACTAAAGACTACCCAGAAACTGCAACTGGTTTAGAACATGGCCTGTGTATCTACTGGTTCTTGGTGCTGGGAGCACATAACCCTGTTTTTCTGAACCCTGCATGGGTTACCAATTGGAAGCATTGGTTTTGTCCTATAAACCCTTTATGAGTTAGTATCTGTGTACATACAGGATTACCTTCTCCAAGCAGTGTTGCCCCTACCTATTAGAACATACAGGAAAAAGCCCCTCAAAGCCCTACATTTCTGAGAGGTTTGGGGAGCTGAAGCAAAAAGGCACTGCTTTTCTATGGCAGCACTGGTGCTTTGGAACAGCTTCCTGATGGAGATCAGGGAAGATCCATCCTTCCTGGTTTTTAGGAAAATGTGGAAGACTGAACCATTTTGGAGGGCATTCTTTTAAGCTGATATATGATGCCATCTTTTATTTGTTCTTTCCCTACTTTCTATTTTTTATCCTTATTTTATTGGGATATCTTGTTTATGTTGTTTTTGATGGTCCTTGTTTGGGGCTTTTGCTACAGTTGTGCAATTGTGATTATGATTGGTTTCAACAGTGCAAGGATGTTCTCATTTGTCTTCTATGTAAGCTACCAAGAGTTGTTTGATTGTAGTGGGGGAGAAGGAAGATAGATGACAGACAGACAGATACAAATAAGATAGGATGGCCAACACTAAGCTATTATCTGAGGTATCTGCCAGACAACTATTGCTAAAGAGACAAGTCTTTGAAAAGACTTAATATTGCATTTTTTACATCTCTAAAACATTTCTCAGTAACAGCTTTCTTTTCATTGCTAGATGATCTTTGAAAAATGTTCTAAGGTAAACAACATTATTTGCATTTGGCCAAAATCTAGAATTACAGCATCATCATGTTGCAAAGGAAGGCCATTTAGGCCACTGAGCCCAATCCACAAATCCAAATTAAAACAGATGGTTGTCTAGCTTCCTCTTGAACACAAGAACCTACCATCTCTCTGGATAATTGGTTCCAATGTCAGACTACTGTAACTGGTTTTTGCCAACGTTCCAACAGAATCTGCTTTCCTGTAACTTAAATCCATTATTCTGTGACTTGCATTCTGGACTTCAGGTTTTGACATTTTATATAACATCCTATCTGTCATGAGTAAGGATGGCGAGCAGGGGGCTCTCACCCAGACTGTCAAGCGCATGCGTAGCACTGAGGAACTGTTCAGCCATTCAAAGAGACACAGATCGGGACCGCCTTAACCTTTGGGGTTTATATGGCTGGGTTTTCCCACGCTTTTTCAGTTTGTTAGGATTCTTGTTAAGTACTACTAATAAATATTAGAGACCAAGTCCTCGCCTCAGTGTGTTTCCTGGTAATCAGGACACTATCAGATATTTGAAGACAGCTATAATATTCCCCCTCAATCATCTTTACTTAAGGTGTAACATGCTCAGCTGCTTCACATTTCTTCAGAAGGCTTCATTTCTAGTCCCCTGATCATTCTTCTTGCCCTTCCCAGAGCCTGTCCTGATTTGTCTAATATGCCTTGGAGCAGTTAAGGAATAAACACTGCATGAATAAAATTTACATTTTTCAGGCATTAAATTTGAAACATGCAGAAACCCTTATATCCTTCTGGATAATACAGGAATGCAAGGGGGAAAAAGTCAGCTTCATCTAGGTTTGGAATTGTTGCTAAAGAAGAAACAATGACGCCAAAAAGAGGCAGAATGTAGAACATGCATGGGTCGCAGAGGCTAGAGTCCAATTAGGAGGGGAAAATTGGTGTCAAAATTATACACTCAGATTTTACCATGCACTTAATGTAAAATACTGTTTTTCAATGCTTTTGGCTTAGAAATGTTTCAAAGAAAGCCCAATGAACATGAAATACATGCAGATATACATGCATTTCCTATATATGGGATGTAGGGAACTCATTCCCCAAAGAGTGTTAATAGTCAATGGTGGTGTTTTACTTCTAAGACTAAACTTACTCTAAATGGAACTGTTCAGGTCATTTAAAAACAAAATACAGCTCCTGATCCAAATAACAATGTGGTACTGTCCACAACTTACGTTAGGGGATCCATCTGTCATTTTGCTGGAATTTACTGTATATTTGGGAAGCTTCAGCAACTTTATACTCAGTTAGGTTCACAATGAAATTTTAGAAGTCTTGTAAGAAGTACAAGAAGAATTGCTGGAGTTGGAGAAGTCATGAGAAGAAAGATGTTATTCCTGTGATTGTGGTCCTAGAAATGCACTTTGATACACAATCCTTGCCTTTTTTCAAAGTCTTTGGTACAGTTTTTCAGAGCTTAACCACAGCTAGGTAATGGAAAAATACTAAATGAAGACTGTATTGCTTTAATGAAGTGGCTTGTTAACAGTAGATACAAGTAATGAGCTTGGATAAGCTGCTTGTTAAAAAAAAAAGAAAAGGGCAGTCCACTGCTCAATGGATTTAGAACTGATCAATATCAAGTCTTATAATTAACCAATTGAAGAGCAATGAGTCACCGGAACACACAGTCAATGGAGCAGAGAATGGAAGGGGGCAGACAAGAAAACCATAAAGAGAGTCAAGAGTGTGTCTAAGGACATGGAACAGTCACTGATGTAAAAGCTGCTAAATTAGAATGCCTTTAATTAAATTTCATAGTAAGCAATGGAGTTTTAGCTGAACATGGCAGTATCCTCTTCTTCTTATTTCTTGCAGCAAAAATGTCTGTGGACAGAAATGACCTTCAGATAACTAGAAATGTAAAAGTTATGGACACTGTGAAGCCTGAAAACAAAAGGAAATATTTGGCAGCTCTTCTGGAGGCAGAAATACTTCATGTACTTAGCATTAACATTGAAATGAATGACTGTATAACGATTCAATTTTAAAAAGCCGAATTATTCAAAAATAAACATTTCCCCTAATTTTTCAGGAAAAGTGAGAAAGGAATGGGAGAATAATAATGAAATAAACTCCTGGATGCTTCCAATTTCTCCACCCCCAACCTCTTCCATCTTTACCTATAACCATTACAAATCAAATGCAATAGCGATGATTCCAAAATGATATGCTGAAAGTAAATCTATCAACTCTTCCAACTTTTGCTTCCATAGAGTGTCAGAGGGAATGCCATGGCTTTCAGTATTCCGATCTTTGTAGGGTTAGAGACATCACAACGTCTGAATATCTTATCCAAGGCTTTCATGGCTGCTTTACCAAGTGCTGGACTGCAGAGTATTTCTCGACTGTTTGTTCTTTTACTGTTGATGGTTGATCCGAAAAGGCAGAAGCTATTTACCACTTTGATATCTTCACTGACAATTGTAAGGCTGGTGGTTGTACTGTCGTCATTAGTTTGGTTTTCTCTATATTCTTTATATACTTCTTTAGCCCCATTTTTTTCACTGCGCTCCTTAACATTTATTACTAGACCTTGCAGATTCTTTGCATTTTCGGCTATTAGTATCAGTATACTTACATGATTTTTGCAAGCTTTCTATATAATAATGTCCGGGAATTAAACTTAATTAATGAGAAAACCAGGTAAAGAATAAGTATTATTACAAAGTGGTCAGCGGGCATTGAATTTTAGTATTTGAAGTGAAAAAATTTGGAACTTGAACAAAATTCTTAAGCACTTACACTGCCATCACTTCCTAATCTACATAGACAATTAGATTAAACTGATGAAATCCCATCATTTAACCTCAACATGTAGTATCTTACTCCTGTTGATGCTAAGAAAGAAAGGACAAAATGATTGAAGAGACAACTTCAAGCCTCTTGCATGCAGCAACCCGCCTTGTATTTTAGGCTACAGTATTTTCTCCTCTCACCTACTTCTCCCAACAGATGACATCCGGATCAATCTGATCTTAGTCAAACTTCCACCGGGCAGTTGCTTTATATGTTTCAGCTTTGAAATAGGTCTGAAAGATGAGTTTTTCATTTGGGGTGGTAAGGAAACTCCTGTACTTTGGCTGTCCCCCAGTCATAGTAAATAATGTATTATTACTGTTCATTAAAAGAATGGACTAGATCTAATTTACACAATGGAATGATTAAAGTGTTAAGATTTTTCTGAATGTGTTCACAAACAAAATGTTTCCTAGAAAATGACAGGGAATAATGACAGATTTTACTGCAGCATGCATTTCTGAGAGGCTCTTTTTTAATACTTGAAGCACTATCATTTCCCGTTTTATTGTTTTATGGTTGTTTTATACTTACTGGTTTTATTGTTGTGTGAGCCACCCAGAGTTGTTTAAGAGGGATGGCAGTATAAATCTTTTAAATAAATAAAATAAACTGGTTCAGGAAAGAAATCTTTGGGAGAATAGGCTTACCTTTAAAAATGCTTTCTTTTCCAAAGTATTCATTATGAACGGGGGAATGGCTACAAGAAAGTAAGCAGAAGACATGTGCTTAATAATTCCATGCTATGTTGTATGTTGCCTTAGGAAGAAAAATATTTTGACAGATGGCTTAAAAGTTAAACATTTCTTAGACAGACAGACGGACAGACGGACAGAACAGAACAGAACAGAACAGAACAGAACCCTTAGCAAATCCTATCTATAGAGCAGCTTTTAATAGCAGTGAGAAGTCTCATGCCTAAATAGGCTTACCTTTTAATATTTGAAATTTATTTATACATATACATAGTTGTGCGTGTGTGTGTGTGTAGATATATATGAATATGAGAACAAAAGTGTGGTACAGTGGTTAAAAGTGTTGGACTAGGAGTGAGAAAACCCAGGTTTTAGTCTTCCTTTATGCATGGAAGCCATCTGGATGACTTTGGGCCAGTCATTCTTCTCAGCCCTAGACTGGAAAGTTGAAAAATGTCTATCTGCCAATCCTCACTGAACTAGTACGATAGGTTATGGTCCATAACTTTCAAAGAACATGCCTTCATCCTGCAGTTGATTGATTTGGACTAAATAAATACAAACATTTGGGCTCTAAAGTCTGTTCTGCTTGTGTGGGGATGTGTTGTGTTTGGTGCAGGGAAGTTTTTAGTTGGCTTTTATGTTTCTTTTACTGTTTTTACTATTTAATTATTGCTTGTGAGCTGCCCAGAATTATGCTGAATATGATATGTGGCTATAAATCAATCAATCAATCAATCAATTAATTAATTCTCTCTCACACATAGAGAGAAATATATGCATATGAAAATAAATATATACTGTATAAACTTGCAGATAAGCAGAGAATTTTAGGCTCCAAAATGGGTTTGGCTTCTCTGTGGGTATATATGACAATATTTTTTAAAGTACCCGTATATATTTGTGGGTAAGCCAAACCAAAATTCCATGAAAAATGCATCACCCATGGATAAATATTCAATTGTGAATGTTTAAAATGGTATTTGTTCTGGAAAACAACATTTATTGATACAAAATATGAAACAAATGAAGTCCTTCAGAATATACTGAAAAAACATACAAAACTTTTTAGGGTTGTCTTATCTGTGGGTGGTGCATTTTTCATAGTATTTTGATAAAAAAATTGAGGATCTGCTTATTTTCAGATGGGCTCATCCACAAGTATATATGGTATAGGTAAAGGTTTCCCTTGACATTAAGTCCAGTCGTGTCCGACTGTAGGGGGCGGTGCTCATCTCCGTTTCAAAGCCGAAGAGCCGGCGTTTGTCCGTAGACAGTTCCGTGGTCATGTTGCCGGCATGACTACACGGAATGCCGTTACCTGCCCGCTGAAGCGGTACCTATTAATCTACTCACATTTGCATGTTTTCGAACTGCTAGGTTGGCAGGAGATATATGGTATAAAGAGATGAAATATAGATAGGGGATAGTAATGCAGAAGACACTTATGGAATTAAAATCCTGGAAATTAAACAATAGACTTTTAGAAATATTAGACTGCCAGCTAGAGTTCTGGATATAAGGTACTTCACAATCCATGCACAGTGGGGATATATGTGTGTGTATGTATGTATGTATATGTGTGTATGTATACATATATGTATGGCATAGCCTAACCACTTCCTTACTTGTTTGATCCATGACCTTTGAACATTACACAGTACACTAACATTTTATCTTTAAAAAAAATTAGTAAAACATATTGTGATTGGCCTATGGGCCCTGAATTTTGGTACACCATAAAGAAATAGAGAGCCAGTTTGGTCTAGTGGTTAAGGTGCTGGGCTAGAAACCAGGAGACTGTGAGTTCTAGTCCCGCCTTAGGCATGAAAGCCGGCTGGATGACCTTGGGCCAGTCTCTCTCTCTCAGCCCTAAGAAGGAGACAATGGCAAATCACTTCTGAAATCTTGCCAAGAAAACTGCAGGGACTAGTCCAGCCAGTCACCGAGGATTGGACATGATTGAATGGGGAAAAATAAACACACACACACACACACACACACACACAAACTTTATATACACTTGTTTGTTATAAGTGTTCCTCTGCAACCTCCAGGACACCCTGGAGAAGATGCTGATGCTAGGGAGAGTGGAAGGCAAAAGGAAGAGGGGCCGACCAAAGGCAAGATGGATGGATGATATTCTAGAGGTGACGGACTCGTCCCTGGGGGAGCTGGGGGTGTTGACGACCGACAGGAAGGTCTGGCGTGGGCTGGTCCATGAAGTCACGAAGAGTCGGGAGCGACTAAACGAATAAACAACAACTGCAACCTTACTGATAAGTGGCACTGGTAAAGAAGCTAGAGTAACTGTTCTTGAGCTGTCAACTGGTTTTTTATAGGTGAGCGCAACACCATTAGAAGTAGTTCTAATTATTAAGTTGTTAGAAGAAGTGTAAGCATTAAGCTTAATGGAAGTTGGACGCACCCATTCCTGGAGCAGCCATCAGGATCCTTGAAATCACAACCTGCACGATGGCCTGTTGAGCAGCTTTGGATGATTCACCCAGTCTGTTCCCATTTTCGTCTGTAATGGGAATACCATACTTTAGTTCCCTGTTGGGTTTTTAAAAAAGAAAAAGAAAAAGAGCTGAAGAAGATCACTGTTTCATTCTTAAAGGACTCCAAATGCTTACGTCAATGTCCTTTTCAAGGTTCAAGCCATATTTGATAATGATTTCTGAACTTTAAGGATAGTCCTGCCTTACATTGTGTGACATTCAGCGGGATCCACAGGATATGCAGAATGACTAAAGTAGCATCACACCATCATGACACAAGCCCTGCCATTTTGGTGGGGGCACCATGATATTGCACAGATGTACAAAAGGGATGGGGCTTACAGCAAGGTGCTGCTTCTGTCACTGTGGTGAAAAAGGCAAGATCCCATGGCTACATTCATAGACCAGTTTTTAAGGCAGATCTCAGCCTCTGTATACAGAACTGGAAATCATGTCAGATTTACCGTCTCTATTATGCATCAACCTTGTATGAGAAGTGGGAAGAATTTTCTAAGAGTAGTGGTTACAAGTCATCTTTCACTAATTCAGTGTATAAATCTCTTTTGTTAGTACCATTTCTCCCCTGAAATAATCTTCTCAGACAGCCACAGAATCTCATCAAGGATAGAAAAACATTCCAAAAATAATTGTAACAAATTCCAGAAAGACTGGTCTGTTAATCCTCTGCAGCAAAAATAAAAACTCTTTGGTAATACAAATTCATTTACATATCTTTGCTATTATATTGAAAGTAGGAAGCAAAATAGGCATTTTGTTAATGCATGTGACTTGTATGCATTTGCCAAAGTTAAGTACCTGCTCACATTAGAATGCTGGTCAACTAGGAAAGGAAAAGATGTTCTCCTAATTATAATTTGCTGGATTTTGGATATATTCAAAAAGGTAGATTTGATCAACTGAAAATCAGCCCCTTAATTTCAATAGATGAACTAACAATTAATTAATAAATGACTCTGGGTGGCTAACAATTAAAGAGTAACAACAGTAAAAATAACCAAAATTAAAAACAACAGAAATAGCATAAAATAGCAGCTGAGAACTCTCATGAGCTAACCATTTAGTTTAGTTTAGTTTAGAAACGAGTTATCCATGCTATCAGGGGCCCAGGGTGGATTGCAAAGCCAGGTTTTTAGTGCCTTGCAAAAGGTCAGCAGGGACTTTTAGATGTTATCTTTTACTCTTACTGTTTTTTTGAATGTGAAGTTGCTATAGTAATACCCCTTTTACAACTTCTCACACGCAGCAGTTCCTTGCAAAGATGTACATTCCTGCATTGGTGCTGCTGGTAGGTCTAAATGACAGGAATGTTTCAGAAGCCTCTTCACTGTGATTGCCAAAGTCTGGGGGTGGGTCGGTGGGAATCTCTTTCATAAGCAGCCTAATGTAACCCTTGCAGAAAGTAAAGCTAAGTATTAGAGATGGGCAATCATTTCAAAATTCTCTTTGGTTTACCTTAAAAATGACATATGTTCATCTGAACGTATGTATGTACTGTATGTACGTTTGTGTCAAAGAACACGGCCAGTATTTCTGCTAAGCCTGAAGTGCTAACTGCTGCCAAGAAGCCCTGCAGATCACATGCTATGGTTTATCTTACCTTTGCCTCATTAATGGAATATTGATACAGTTTGCAGCAGCTACAGCAGCAAAAGGAACAAAACGTCCTATAAGAGGTGAAACATGCTGTGGAAAAAGAAGAGAGGGTCACCTGAAAATGGGTTAACCCTGGTTAATATTTCCTTAGAGTTTTGACTTAAGCCATGAAGGGCAGCAGTAAAGATCTAACAGTAATGATATTTTATGATCAGCTGGCTGAAGAATGTACATCAAAATAGCAGAGAATATGCTGTAACTATGTCTCTTGATAATGTATTTAAATATTGTACCTTAAAAGAAATTGAGGATAGTTTCTCCCACTGCATTTTTCTGAAAAAAGACACACTGCACTATCAATCCACCCCAAAAGCAGGATCAGTTTTCTTTCAAGTAACTTTCAGTAACAGTTTCTCTTTCAATAAAGAACCTACAACAACTTTGTGACAGTTTTTAGAAGCATGCTACTTTGGTCTGTTAATGAGCAACAATGTACTTGGGTGAATTTTTTTGCAGGAAAGATTCTTTTTTACCAGATTCATGAAGCTGACAGCAAAGATACAGACCCTGTATACATCATGCGTACTTTCTAAAGGGAAATTTGGAGGAGGATTTCAAGGAATGCAATGTGACATGCAAAAGCCAATTGTACTCAGTATTTCTGGGCATCAGCTTGCTTAGGTATTTTCTGTACAAATTAAAATTATATTTTCATTGAGGAACTGTCTGGTGACACATTTATTTACTATTTATATTTGTATAAATATATGCAAAATATATAAATATATAAAAATACACATATACAAACACACTAATGGAAAACCACATAATTTTTCTCTCTGACATCTAGTTTTCTCTCTGCAAGGGAGGTATTTGCATAAGTTACTCCCCCATTAAGGCAAATGGAATTCAACATGGGGGATCAATAAGATCATGGACATATAGACTCAGTGAGCTCATCATATCACAAATAAGAATCAATGCATTCTTTTTTTACGAGCCAGAGTCACGTAGTGCATACTGTTACATAAAATGTTCACAACAATCTAGATTCATAGTCTCAAAACAAGGAGAAAATAATGGAATTACCTTTGTGAGTGCATTAAGTCCCAGAGCAGTTGCAACAGCACCTGTGGTAGCAGAAACATAGGCTGTTCCCAGCTGGCTAAAACAAAAATAGGAATGTTTGTATACGTATAAGAACCATGTGCTCTAAATCTCATGGGTTTTGGTTCTATAAACATAACTGGCATAATGCAACCTTTTTTATGGCAGCAACACAAACTTCACTGAGATAAACTAGGGCATCTACGGTGGCTGGGAAGTTTCCTTTTTCAGTGTTTTTAGAGTCCCTTCCCAAGGACAACAGAGAGCAATGGAGAAGGTGGACATTGCTCTTTAAAAAAAACAAACCCTATGCTACTTCCACTGAATTATCTTAAGGGACCCACTTGTCTCATTATGAATCTGCCTAATTAAGCTTTGCAGGATAAGCACTTTTAATAGCCCTCCTGAATTGGTCAGTTACTGTAGATATGGTTTTTTACCCCCCCTGCATTACTTCTAAATTATAAAATACTCTTCCTTCCAGTTAGGATTGGCTTTTATTCTTTTGGAATTTAGTTCATATACTTCTCTTTAATTTGATCTCCTGTAATTATTAGCTGATCTTTTAATGCTATTTTATTCATTATTTAGATAAATATCCTGTATCATGCAGGCATTCAAAACAGTGGATAACATGTGGGTTTTCCTTCATTTTAGCCTCAGAACAACACCTCTGTGGGGTAGGTTGGGCTGAAAGGCAGTTTCAAGCTCAGAGTTACCCAGTGAGTTACTATGACTGAGAGTGGGCTTGAACCTGCTTTTCCAGTATTCAGGTTTGTGGTTTTATTACTTGCATACATTTATTGGGACTTTTTTTAATGGTTGTATTTCACTATAACACTTGTAGAAAAGAGATATCTACACTGAGCTTTAAAATGTCAAACCTCAGGCATCTTTAGTTTAAGTCAAGTGCAGGAAATACCTGAGGAGTTGGGGCTGCAATTCTACACCAGATCTTCCCAAGAACAGCAGGAAGCCATGAAGCGATGTAGTGATGTCGCTCAAGTAGCATGACTGATATTTTTGCTCACTTTGTTCTCTTTATAGATTCCCTCCCCCCTTAATCTTAAATAGTAACAATAAGGATGTGAAGTTAAAGGTTATATTACATTCACAGATGACTCTAGCTACACCAGGGCTGTATACTCTGACATCCAGAGCTGTGCGTGGCCCCTAAAAACCTTTGATGGGGAACCTAGTGTTCTTCTCAAAGTTTGCCCATAATTGTAATTCTTATGTGGCAGAAGGAGGAAATTATTCCGAGGGGCGTTATCATAACAACTGCATTTAATTCATTGAATTTTAACTATTTTTAGATCACATTTTGTTCTGGCCCTGTCTCCTTGGAGTGTAGCCCCTGGCAGGTAACTCAAAGGCCAAGTGTGGCCTGCAGCTCGTACAGCCATACTTGGCTATATCTTCTATAGAAAGTGGCTTAAGTAACCTACTTTCAACAGAGTGGTCTGACACAGTACCTGTTTTATCAAGAGCATAAATTGACAGACTAGCCTTATGATACTCCAAGGCCAATGTATAAGGTGTGCTCCCACTGAAGATCAGACTCTGCTTAGCAAAAATGCTTCATCCTATGCTTTCTACCTTCAATACTGACTTGGCACTAGTTCCACGAAGAGCTGCTGGAAAAATAATCAAGGGGGTACAAATATTTCTTAGCATGTAATCCTGGTGATGCCCCTGCCTCAAGCATAGAGTACTAACTTGCTAAAGAGCACTACTTCCTAGCAATACATTCCTGGCCGCTCTGCTCAAAATTTAAATGCATCTCCTACCCATTTGTTTAACACTTCTAGGCAGCCTCCTTCTATCTTCCACTTCCCAGGCACCAGATTACATTTTTAATTCACAGGATATTTAGAAAACTCTCACTGATGTTAGAAACATCACAAACTATAACAGTCAGTTGCACATGACAGTTTGAAGTGTTCTGATCCCCATCAGCTGCAATCCAGAATGAATGACTAGAATGCATTAGTGACCTAATTAGTCTTTTTAACAATGCAAATGATCTTGCAGGATGATCAACATGCAAAGAAATTGTGTTTAGTACCAGGCAGAGGTAACTTGGCAGTCATGCATCTAGTAGCATCTTGTGTTTTGATAATATTTATGTGAAGGGCTTTAAATATTTTAAATGCACTATATGCTTGTTATATATTACTGTTATTAAATTAGCATCACTTCTATTTTTCCCCGTTATCGTTTACCTTTTGCTTATAGGTCGTCACGTCAAGCCATTCTATGAAAGACCACATTGCAGATTTAATAATAATCTTAACAAAGCAATTTAGGATCCATTATCATTATAGTGCTGAAAGCCATTCAGAAAAGCAGCAAACTTTGTTCTCCAGGGCATGCAATTCTCAGAAGTGTGCAGAACTCAAATTACTTGAAATCTACAGTGATTTGGCCCCTGCTTTCTGTATCATGGTGATAATTACCACCGTTTTCCCTTTTCCCCCTTTTTAGGGGAGGTTCTTTAAAATAATCACTCTATTAATTCAATGAACTAGCCACATCAGGACTCTACTGACTTAATGATAGCACAGTAATTTAGAGCATACTTTTAACCCACAGCAATTAAAGCTACAAAATATTTTCTCTAGCAGTTCATGTTAAGCTTCAGAGTAGACCTAAACTATAGCACATATTTTATTCAACATACTTTAATTATCTGCTTGGCGTATCTTGATGGCTTTACCTGACAGTAATTGGAGCATCTCCACTCCTGTTGGTATAATTTACAATGGCATTGAATGACTGATTAATCCACTGCCAGAAGACCACTGCTGGAGTTGTTCTTGGAAGAAAGGAAGGACAATTAATTTTCTATAAACTTTAGATATGAACTCAATCTGATAAAGCCAAGTATATTTATATGAACTATATCCAGTTGATAATTATGTTTCATTCTTCAAACATAATTTTGATCAGATTAACTCAAGAGTGAACCAAATTCTTTTGGGCCAGAGCCCAAAAGCTCATTTTAAACTATCAGAACAACTAAGGATTGCTTCACAGAACAATGGTTTGCTTACACAAAATACAGAAATACTGTATATATAACATCTTAAGAAAAACGCTACAGTTTGAATACAGGCATCACTATCTTATGGGGTCAGAGGGAGAGATATGTATAGTATCTTCTGCCGCTTCCTATAACATGCCTTGCTAGTTTGCTGCAGCCAATGTTGGAAATGCAGGCAATAGATATTCTTTTGGGGATAGGCTGGGGAAATGTTTTCCATTGCTTGCTAAAGTTTTAATAAAACATTTCCTCCTTTTACATCAGCCCTAGATATAGTGTAATTTCTAGACGCTTTTGGAGAATAACAGGAGAATGATGGGAAGATTTGGATTTTTGAAGATACAATGCTTCCATTGACTGGCCCCATTATTTTCCTTCCTATGCAATCAGAGTGCCGATGGAGAAGAAGGAATCACAGCAGAGATTTGTGCTACCGCAACAAGATCCCTGGCAGATCTCCTTTATTGCCCATGAAAAGGGAAGCCAGTGATGGCCTAAGGCCTCTGGGATGCCCTTTCAGGATTACTCCAAAGAAATAAAAATAATGTTTTATTCAGCGTCTCCATTACTGTAAACAAGTGTTTTAACTGTTTTTCCAATCCATTTAGAAATATTTGGTAGGAAGCGAGGCTATCAGACAAAATTTTCCTATGTTTCAGATGCTCACAAGTTAGGAAAATATAATTCTCTGTTAAATCAAGGACACATACAGACATGCACACAGAAGTACAAATCCCTATTATTAAAAAGCAATAAGCACAGAATAATAGGCATAGATAAATAACACATTCCAAGGAAGAGCTGACACTTCACTATCAACAGTCCCTGTTAACAATCAATTCTGAATTCTCTTTCTTGAGCTCTCTAAACAATTTTCCTAGTAGGATGGCAATTTGGACACCTCATTCTAAGTGTCATGATAAAAGACAGAAGCATCCGAAGCTCATGCCGTAACTAACTCTAGAAAAAATTATTAATCAGTACAAATTAGGAAACTGTTGGTTAAAAGGCAAAATGTTCCCTTTAACAGTCTTACGCAACTTTCAACACATGTCTCTGACTTGGATTATAGTGCCCCAGGCCTTGACAAAAAATAATAATATTTATTCTATCTAAGTATCATTTATTAGTAATTTATGATTACTTACCTATAAAAAGTCATCATGCAGCCAGTAATTGTCATGTTCATAGGCACCTGAGCAGACATGCGGCCAATCAAAACCATTTTTTCACCAGTATCCGGATGGAAGGCTGAATCATAGACATATTTTGCTCTCCACAGTTCATCTTCTGTCACCCCAGGGGCCACAATGCCTCGTCTTATGATTAGTGGAAATAAGTACAAATATTTATTTATAAATATACTACAGGTATATTTAAGTTTAAGAGATTGCTTAGGGTGAATCATATCCCTGTATGAGAAACTCTATCACCATTTCCATATCTATGTCTGCTCTTTTGAAAATTATCAAGACTACTTGGTTTCGTAATCATTGGAGGAAAATATGCATAGTTTTCTCTATATTGGCGCTTCTTTTTCATCTACAAAATACTCCCAGTGTGGAAAGTTTAGCATTTCGGGAGTCACAATTTCCCAATTTTCTCCCAGTTCATTGTTTCAGAACATAGAAACCTAACTCCTCAATTCTAAAGGTAGATTGATTAACTTACAAAGGGACTGTTTTCCCTAGAAAGTTTATTTCTCTGATCTTATTACAGTATTCCTAGAATGTCACCATCTAGAGAAAGTGGAATAAAATTGAGGGAAGAAAACCCAAACCATACCTGTAATCATGCACAATTTTTCTTGCTTTTTCTAATTGTTCATTGGATAACAATATATTCCTAGGATTGGTTACAGTGAAGAAGTGGCTAGCTCGTCCAACAAACGTACTTTGATCCCAGCGAGGCTCTTTAATATTGATGTTTAATGGTATATCTCCTGACATTTTTTCAAGGACACTGAATATAAAGGAGAGATAGAAGTGCATTTCAGTTTCAGAGTTTTTGACATTTTTATTTCTCTTATATCCTTTAAACAAAAATGAATCTCTCACAGATCTCTGAAGTCTTGTTAGAACTCAGAAGCAGAGAAAATCTATCTCTGTGGAGCAATTCTGTGCTCCTCAGTGTCCAATATTGAAACTAGCCTCAAGGTTCAATCTTTATCCATTTCTGTAGAATTTTCTGTCAACAAGACACCAATTGCCATGGAATAAATACAACAGCAGCATTTATAGAAATTTATGGGCAAAAGTATTCAAGTAAGGGAGGGGAGTGGGGCCATGGCTCTGGTATGGTCTGACAATTATCTGCCCAAACCCCACCTGATGCTTAGGAGCTTGTGGTTTGGGGTGGAGCAGAATCAGACAATGAATAGAATTTGGAGCAAAACCAGCAGGCAGCTTGACTCTCCTTCCACCCACTGATTGAATTACAATTTTGAAATGGGTCTATTTGATGTTACAACATCAACTTACTACATTATTAATTCATTTTGTGAAACCATGCAAAGGTTTCTGCAGAAAAATACAGCAACAGAACATTTTCAATATAAAAGTTTCCATCTCCATTTACGAAAGCTCTTCTTGCTTTATGATATATTGCCACAACCTCAATGAAAACAAGATATGAAGACTATCTACATATTTTCCTTTGTTATCTGTTTTTAAGCCATTTCATGTTAGCTTTTGTTTTCATTGCCAAAGCAGCATTTAAAATTCTACATTAATCCAATTTACTAATCTTATTACTTAATCAGATATTGCATGAAATCTAATATTCATGCAAAGTACTTTGAATAGAAGTCCAACCAAACTTATATTCATAGTTTTTGAGACTAAGCCAAAGTTCTGCTTGGTTTAATTTTTAGGCCAAGGATGCCTTCTTGAAAGAGAGGGATACAAAGAACTTTTTGAAAAGATTCATTCACTGTAACATTCATTGATGCTGTTTCCCAACTTTCCCACTGCTTACTTTAAAAAACATCCTTTTTCCTAGTGTATCAGGTAATCAGAAAATTATGTGCTGAACAAGGGCTACATAGCTAATCAGATATACTTATCTGATAATGTGGTTGATGGCAAACAAGCCAAACGAGAGTAGAAACACAAATCAGGGCTTCCAAGACTGATCACATGAGTGGTTCCTGACTTCCTGACCCTTGGAGAACTGTCTTCATTTTCTGTATTATACCCTGGGTAATCATATCAGCACACAGGATCACTCTGGAGTGAAAGGAGGGAGGTTTTAACTTTGCACCCCACTGATCCCAATGCAGAGATCAGCATCCCTTTCAGCAATCCTGGTCAGAGATTGTTCAAAAGCCAGGGAGAAACAGGGATCACAATACAGCTGGTAAAAAATGGTCTTTATTAGATAATTGAGACTAGGGGAGACTCTAACTTTGCTATGGGGTAAGAAGTTATATAAAGTTGACCTTTCTAACACATTCTATTCATGAGCACAATTTTCCTCCTAAAAGCCCCCAATGCTGGGAAAAAGACTATGCAAGAAAAGACATAATTACATAACTTCTTCCTCAGCTCAACTTCTAGAAATAATCAGCTGTGGGAGAGGTTTGGGGGACAGATGTGAAATACGAACAGTAGGTTGCCACGTAATGGTTAGACTATGTAGACTCAATTTAAGTCCCTCCTTAAACCCAGAAACTCATGCAAGGATTTGAACCAGGCATTTGCTCTGTGCCCTACCTACTTCACAGTACTATTATAAGTTGAGAGGAGACCTTTTCATTTGCATAGAAAAGATGGGGTATAAATGCGATATATCTATATCATCTATATCTATATCTACTGTATATCATCTATATCTATATCTATCTATATCTATCTAGTTTCATGTATTATGCATTGCAGAGAGTACATATATTATACAATAGAAGAAAAAAATGTATAGCCTGACTGCATATGTCTAGCCATATGAGAAGTATAAGCTGTCATTTCCATTCTTTCTGACACACTGAAATCCACAAAATTATTACATGTGGCTTCAGCTGAGCCCCAGATGTAATAGGAGCTGACTTATCACAGCAACCAATGACACTTCAGATGTTGATGAATAGTAACCATTGCCCTGACTAGTTGAGGTTTCATGGGCAGACCTTCTTGCTATCCTTCATATTTATATCTTTAAAACACACGTCACTATTATTCTGTCTGTCTGTCTGTCTATTTTGAGTGTGTGTGTGTGTATAATAATTATATAAAATGATTATGTGTGGGCGCTATGCATACATACAGTGTTTACTACATCTATGTTATAGTTTTTTTGTCTCTGTATCAACAGATTCTGTGAATGAATTTCACATTCTGATCACTGGAATAATCTTATGTACTGCCATAATCTGGGAACCAAAGTGACCATATGTGTACTTCTGAGTCAAAGTTTCCCCATAGAGTTTTTTATATTCAGGACAAGCCCCTCATACTGCACTGAACGTTCCCTGACCCTTACAGCTGGCTCCCCAAACAGGTCTCTGTTCATGTAGAAACAGCTATACTTTCCAAGGCTGAAAGGGAATATCTGAATTAGTCCTACCTGTTACCATATTTGGAAAAGGAAGAACAGGTAGGCCTTCAGTGGCTGCTCCAAAACATAAATCTTTACAAAATATTCTCAGGGCTGCAGGCTAAATTGGTAAAAAAAAAATTAAAAATCCCAGAAAAATGTAATGCCCAACCACTTCCATACTGCTGCTAATAAAACTACATGGATGTATTTGTGAAGTCAACAAGAGTCAAGGCTGACTTGAAGGAGATTACTTTTTATAATGAAAGGACCTTTGGGAATAGGGAAGCCTCCTGTTTCTTTCTCTTCCCCCTCTTCAACTAGTAGCAAGATAGTATTTTTGTTCTAAAGATTAAATATCTTACCAGCATAAAACCTTGGAGAACAGTAATACAGGTTAAATATATAGTAAAAAAATAAATAAATGTAAACCAGTTTTGAAGATGAAAGGCAAAGTCCAGCAAAAAATTAATATGGAAATGTAATAAGGCTTTCAACCTCTTTCAATAATGTATCTACAATGAAAATCCAGTAGCCATCAGCTTCATGATGCTGTAGCCATCACCTCTTTAAAAAGCATTATATTGAACATGTAAATATGATGTTCCCACATGCTTATTTTATAGAAATTATGAACATACATCAACACATGCATGTATCCACATTTTCAGATGTATTCCTTTCACTGAGTGTACAAGAAAGTGCTTGTGACAGTAACAATCATCCACATGCACAATGAAGAGACTCTAGATACAGTTATGCATGTGAATATAGTCTGCTAACTTCAGTAATATGTGCATACTCTATGTGAACCCATACAGTGAAATTGATGACAGATAAATACTGCACAGTGTACAAGCACATGAGGTACACAATTTTCTAGTAGGGCTGCTCATGTATATGCATGTGGAGACAGGTAAGAGCAGGGCCTGAAGCTGCCACACAAGCTCTTAAAAAAGCAAAAACAAAACTTCTTTAACAATATCAAAAGAGATGCTTCATATCCCATCTTTTGTGAGGCACCTCTTTCAAAGTATTTGGTTTGTATGCATATGACGTTTTGCAAATCAAATGGTTGGTCTCACTAAAGACAAAAAAGCTACATAAATTCATTTGCTAAATTCCAAATCCCACACACTGATTCAGAGGATTTTAAAGATTAATATACTATTTGAGACCAGAGGGACTGATTGACAAACAGTCTTTCTTTTGGGACTGATTGACAAACAGTTAAAAAAATGTCATGGAATTTGTTTTTGAATATGATAACTGCAGCGAGATTATTGTATGCACAAAGATGGAAAGATTTGGCATTACCCACAGTGGAGGAATGGTTGATGAAGATGATGGAAATGCTGAGATGGCTAAATTGACTTTTTTGATCAGCAAAAAGACAGGAGCTATGTTTATTGCTGACTGGAAACCACTTATGGACTTGTTGCATTAAACAGGAAAAAAAGAACTTATGATTTATGGTTTTGATGATCAGACAGGATAGATTATAGAACAAGGAAAATCATGTTGTAACTTTAGAGAAAGAGGTAAATTTATAATTGTAACTGCTATAAAGATTAGAAACCACTGATTTGTATCTTTTTTCTTTCTTTTCTATTTTTCTTTTACTTTTTCTTTCTTTCTTGCACTTTTAGCTTTCTCTTTGATTTTTCTTTTTTCTTCTTCCTTACTTTATATTAGTTTGTATTAGTTTTTATCTTCATTTTTAAAACTTCTAATAAAATTATTTTAAAAAAATTAAAACATGATTTTTCCAAAGCAATGTGGCACATAATGAGGGTTGAAAATATTTATATCCTGCTAGTTCAATCTACTATTCTAGGACTGTACTGTTGACACAAGAGAAAACTAGATTAGTATGCATTGTGAATGGAAATCAGTTTAGTTATGGCTCTTTCTAACTTATATTCTAATCCCTGCTCATTATTTTCTGTGACTTGTTTCTATTTCCAAATATTTTCCTATCCATCTCTCCGCAACTCTTAAGATCTCAATTTTTCTAAATGTGCCCCGCTTTCCATTCTCTCCCCCCACAGCTCTTCTTATTAAGCTTGGGGCTCCCCATTTACTCAAAATTAGGCAATAGCCTCTGCCTTTCATTTTCAGTGGTTTCTGCTTATCACAATTCCCCCCCCCCCATATTTCTTTACTTATATTTCTAGTTTAAATAAACAGTACTGTTTTATAACCTGGTATGCGAGGGTTGAGGGGGCTAAGAAATCTGATATGATGTACCGTGTCCCGAATTCAAAATCCTTTAACCCTGTACTGCAGAATTTAAGAAAGGTAGTATGCAAATGGAGAACATGTATTACCACATCATTGATTTCCACAGCAATGGAATATGCTCCTATATTGTAAACTTTTGAAATCAGGTTGTGCATATTAACTATGCATTGCTTTAAAATAATGAATAACATTGGACAACTCTATATTCAAAACCCAAACTTTTCTGTTTAGATAATATTAATTGTTGATAATAATGATTAAAATCTTGCAATCCTGTTACTTGCACTACTGGGTTTCCATCAAAAGGCTGATGAATATATTTTAGAGGAATCAGGTGTAGTAAGTCAGCCTGCAAGGGAAATTTAATAGTCTAATCACAGGCTTCACCAGGTTATCTATATTCCAGAAGTTGCAATCCAAACGGTTAACAGAAGGTGCTCTACTGGGCAAGGATGGTATAATGGCCTTTTATCTAGTCAAATATGGTGTCTTATGATTACATAGAACAGCAAATAAATCTGGTCTAAGTAAACTAATTGTGGACTGAAAGATACTGAAATAATTACTGAAGCTCATCATGAAGTCATTTCCTTGCTGCCACTATGAATTCTGGGGTAGCCGCAAAGGAGAAAAATGAACAAGGATGCAAATACTTCTATCTTACTAATGTGAATAGTTCTGGCCATAATGTCACAGATAAAGGATTCAGTAACACTAGAAATGTTACATGGAACAGTCACAAAGACAATGAGGGACATGCAACAGTTTCCACTGGAGGTTCACTGAAAGCCACAAGGGCACCTGCTTTCTTTAAGAAAACTCTCCCAGCTCTGCCAGCCTTACAATATTTTGGGGGAAAGTGTCATTCAGAGTTCTAAAGATGTGGATTCTAGATTTCCTATTATCAACAGAACAAAACTGTTCTGTGTGTAATCTCAATCAGCCACTTCAGTCTCACTTCAGAGCTCAGGTAATAGCTGAGAGATAGGAATGGCATAACACATCACTCAAACAAGGGTGTGTCTGTGTGTTTGGGGGGAAGAATGTTGTCATTTCATTTTCACTGAAATCTGCTTGTTCTGCCATTTAACTGCATCAGCAGATTTTCCTGTAACTTTCCCACAATGCATCAGGAGAAGCATATGCACCAGTGAAAATCGGGGATCAGAAACATCAACAAGATGCATTTATGTTCATGTGTATGTCGGGGACGGGGACGGGAAAGACAAATCCTGATGTAACCTAGCAACAGACTACAGCCTGTGGACAATGCCTATTCCTGAGGCAGCCTCCTCATCAGAGCAGCCATCTTTAGCATGTAACTTAGAGAGATATTTCATCATTCCAGGCTGAAGTCATTTCCAGATGTTCAGATATACAGCAGATGCTGCCAGCACAGCAGCATCCAGCCTTTTCAATTCTGTCCTCTGCAGTGTCCCATTCTCTTATCAGCTGCCTGTACTTGGTAGAGAAAATCTCTTACGGCTTTTACATTTCATTTTCTAGGCTTCCTGGGCAAACGACTGTGCCCTCTTTTCTTTCTAACGGTGTGGCCATTGTGGGATTTTAAACACACACAAACGCACAGGCATACGAATAGATTCAACTCTGCATATTTTTCGGAATGTCCTCATTCAAGAATCTTATCTCTTGCATTCGTTTAACACAAAATCGGAAAGATGGAATTGAATGGCCTCCAAATTCCCCTTTCCCTGAATTTCCTCTTTCTATATTAATTCTAATTTCTCCATGGACTGAACGTGTTCTCGAAACAGACCGGTTTACGGAGCATACAGAGGTTAAAATACCCGGAGTGGGGGGCGGGGGCTATTTATCAGAGAAGCCAACTGGACCCCAGTGAAGAGGGGAAACGGCCAGGGGTCTCGGGACATCCTGCGCCATTTAATACCCTGGCTCAGAAGAAACGTCCCCCTTCTTCTCTTCCCGACATTCATTTTGGGGTAGGGAGAGAAGAGTGTTAGAGGCAGAAACAACCTCGGGGCACAGGATGTACCCAGGAGCCTAGAGGCGACGTTTTTATTTTTATTTTATATTTGCGTTCGCTATACACTAAACTGCAAATTAGTCCCGGAGCCGTAGAATTCTATCCTTGCCCGCTTTTCTCTCCCTTCCTCCCCAGAAATTCGGTGCATCGCTTAGGGGACTGGCGGTGGGGGCACCCTTTTCCTTTAATAGGCTGGCTGCTGTTGGATTAAGGCTAGCACAGGCAGCGGGACCGGGAAGAGGGGACGCGCTTTCGGTTAAGGGTACTCACGGCGCCCCCTGTGCGCCCCACTCCGCCGGTGACTCCCGCGCGTCAGCGTCGACTCCTCGCCGAGCCCTCCCGTCAAATCACACGAACCCCAGCCGAAGCCCGCCGGAAGAAATTCAGCTGCTCGCGAGCAAATGGCAACGCGGGCAAGGCAAAGGAGGCGACGGAAGGCGGGGTGGAGGCGAGTGAACCGCCCCCACGGGGAAGGAAAGGAAGGGGAGGGCGCGGAAGCAGGGAAGGGAACGAGGTGGCAGGTTGATTGGAGCTCATTTTTGGCGCCTTGAACAGTGGCGCAGATGGCATTCAACAGGTGAAGATTTCCTCCATTAGAATGACTGGGGCGGGAAGGTTTTAATTTGGAGTGGGCTCATGAAGTTCAAAGCCTCGTCCTCTGCCTAATTTTAGCTAACTCGCGAAAGCCTCCCCACTGCAGGCGGGATGGGGGGTAGAACGAAGATAAGGAGCGTGAAGGAAATCTCGGTATATTGCAAGTGGTTTCAGCCGAGACGCTTTAGCACGGCATGAAGGTGTCACCGGGATGGTACAAGCTGGTTGGTGGGAACGTCACTCTTGGAAAATAAACATCATTTCACCTGAACCTGCCCTAGAAATCTTTTTTTCCCACGATCAGCCGTGTGTGTATGTAACTGAAGGGACATGCAGGACATTCTGTATATGCTTAGCGGAGCTCTCTTTCACCCTTTGGAGACTATGTTTCCTAAAACAGATAAGCCCTGAATCTTTTGTTTTCAGCCTTTGTGGGTCCACTTTTGAAACACTGAAGAGCTTCCCATAATACCCAGCAGATTAGTACTGAAAACTGACAGTCTCTGCTGTCTCGTTTGTGCAGAACTTTGGAAATCTGGGGTGCTGCCAAGCAGAGAGGTCTTTGTCTTGCTGATCAAAATACACTGTGTAGCCACCCGTTAATGGACTGTTGTGATCAGAAAAATCATAGGATTAGAAATGGAAGAAATCATTGTATGAAACCTAAAAAAAAACTAACTCAAAAAGTTTCATATGCAAATATTCTAGCTGTCCAGAATATGAACTGTGATCTCTAGTAATATATTTTCAGCCAAGGAGAACATTTTATATTGTTGCAGACCTGTCATTTCTGGTTGCAAAATAAAGGTAAAAAACCAGTTCTAAAAGTAAAATGATTTTAAAGTATGCATTGGATATCATGCAATCATAAATGAAAGTAAAGCCATTTTAGTTACATCTCTGAAGGAGGGATTTCTGGGCCGCTCTCTTTTACAGAAGCGATACAGTTTGGTTAAAGGAACAGAACATTCCAAAGTATGCCTGTCTCATTTTCCTATTCAAAGTCACCCTCCGTAAGCTGCTGTTTGGGCCATGGGAGTGAAAAGACTTGGGATCCCCCCCCCCTAGAAAAGTAGCTAAGTCCTGTGCTATTGCTATAGAGCTCCTTGGGGACTTATGGCCTTGGCTTTTTAACTGCCACCATCACACATGTACCTGTATCACAGAAAAGACCATTCAGCTTAACATATCCTTGTGAATTTTACTCTCTTATTGTTTTTCCCTTTTGTACATAAAAGTATGTACTTTCTTCTGGATATTTGTATTGCTTTTCAAAATAACTGATCTCTGACTGTAACAAAGCTGCTACTATTGGATAAATTATAATACTACTTCATAGCATGGGAAGAAAGCATGAAATAGCTCTTTTGTGCTTTAAGAACAAGGAGAAGGACCTTGAAAGCAGTGGCATCTTCAAAAGGGCCTCTGCAGTTCTTGATGGCTAGGCAGCTTCATAACAGGGGAGGCATGGCCCCTTAGATAATCAGGCCTTAAGTGGTTCAGAACGTATTACATTTCAAAGACCAACACCTTAAATTGTATCACTAGAAACAAGCCTGTAAAACTTTTCTCAAAGAATATTTGAAAACCTGACTTTTTATTGAGTTGTTCATGGAAGAGCAATTTGGATCTAATCCACTGCCTACAATGATCATAATCTGAATATCAACCAATCCCAAGAGTCCCTCCCTAAAACTGAATGCTTTTTCAAAGGACTGATAGATCCTATACATTTTTTTTCACTTATATGCCAAATGTTACTTCGTAACATTTCAGATTTTTTCCTTCAGTTGATTGGAGAGAGAAGCAGAACTGTCAACTATTATTACAATCCCAACAGAGGCCAGGGAAATTTAAAAGCAAAGTTGTGATTGATTAAGGTTTTCTTTCTGATAGTTTTAAGTAGCTTGGAGTGGCTGCATGAAAAGGGCAAAGGTAAAATCAGGATAAAATGAGCATGACACACTCTTGCACAAGCTCCATTTCAGTTTTGTGACTGGTTGATCAGGCAATGTCCCTGTTAAACTGCATCAGTGTGTCCTCTGCTAACAGATTTCATTTGAAAGCTACTAGAAGACACTTACATATTAATGGTTTGCACCACTTTGTGGTTGGCTGACAAGCTGATTGATCTCACAAGACGCTCCCATTTGTTTTATTTTTATGAGCTGAATAGATGTATTTCTGATTCTGCTTTGGTTTATTGGAAATCATAGCAAAATTGGTATTTTCTTCTAATTGCTGTGGCTCTACAGATCTTGTGGGGGTTCCAGTTTTCTACAGGAAGAAGCCCTTGACTCACTCCATCTACTGGACTTTCTATCTCTCATAGTAGTTCAGCATCCTGTCCTTAAATTTATCTCTTCCTGTATGTATTGATTAGGATTCATCCCCCCACCTCCCAAGTCTAAGTTAAGCAACAAGCAAGCATTGTCACAGCTATTGAGAGAAGTGTACAGTTTCAGAATGATTGATAAGGCTATCATCTCAGCATCACAAATAATAGGGGATTTTAAATGCAGTACTGCTGACAGTTTTTGCACTTCCTGGTTGGTCAGCTGGAAAAGAAAAGAGTTAGCAGTACCTGGCTCATGGTATTCTTTTCATTTCATATTTAGCAGAAGTCAACACTGCTTTTGGAGGAATTGGGGTGGAAATGCCAGAAATGCAGAATCACCTTGAAGCAACCGGCAGATCAGAAGGCAGAAAAATAATTACTGCTGCCTTAATTACAGCTGGCGTCTACTTATAAACATTGAGGAGCGTGTATGTCCCCTTAATAAATCTTGTGTTGTCTGTTTAGGTCTAAACTGCCAGCATAGGCCTTGTGCTGCACTTAGTTATAAGCACATCCTACATAAACTCTTTTTCTTAAAATCCTGACGATTTTTAAAAATTTCTTTATTATTTTAATAAAATGCTAGAGTGATAAAAGAATTATTATTTTTTTCAGAATCAAAACAATCTGGGCATATGAAACAATATCTTTTCATTTAGGAAGATTATTGTATTATTTATTGTTTACTTGAAAATGTTCCATATGCTCATTTGTTCAATAAAGTACTGTGATAATAATAAATAGTATATTTATTCAGACCTAACATAGTGGAACGCAGCCATAACAAAACACTGTGACTGTGTATATGCAAAATGAAGGTTTATACAACTTGGGACCATATATCCTAGAAAAAGCACATATAAACTTTTCTTAAGCAAACTTTAAAAAAAATCAAACTGACGTGGAAACAGAATATGGTTATTTAAAGCTGGGAAAATGAGAAATTAAATGGTATCAAAATTGTCATATTTCAAGATCAGAGAGCCTATAATACTACTGTACTTAGGTTCTTACAATGCTCTCTATATGGAAGTGAAAATGCATATTATACATCAGAAGGAGCAGAAAATCTATCAAATTTGCAGAGTGCTTGAAAAGTTTACAAAGAGCTTTGCAGACTCCTTATTCAATGCAATGCTTCCAAACTAGTCACTGACTTCTTTATATGAATCTGCTTTGATAGGGCTTCTCTAAGCTTCAGAGCCACATACAACCTATTGATACAATCATAATCAGTGGATCATAGAATGTAAGGGCAGGAAGGGATCTTGGAGAACATTTAGTTTAGTCCCCAGCCCTGAGCAGGAATTCAATGTACTAAAGAATTCAATGGCATCAGATGTAGTAATGGCCACCAATTAAAAAATTTCCTAAAGGATGCTATCTAGCTGCATAGAGGTTAACACTATAATTGATTACTAACTTGATAGTTTGATACTACATCAAAAGAACTATAAATTAATGCCAGTTGCTCAGGAACAGGAATAGAAGTGGGCTATTGTTATATCCAGTTACACACAGACCGCCTGAGTGATGCCGTGGATGTCCTGACCCAGTGCCTGGAGGCTGTGAGGGCCTGGATGGGGTGCAATGGGCTTTGACTCAACCCAAGCAAGACTGAGTGGCTTTGGGTTTGTGGGCCTCCCAGTGCTAAGGTTTTTCCACCTTTGGTCTTGGATGGGGTTGCACTGCCCCAGACAGACCCGGTGTGCAATCTAGGGGTCCTTATAGACTTACGGCTCCTGCTCAAAGAGCAGGTGGCAGCCGTGGCTAGGAGGGCCTTTGCACGCCTTCGGGTTGTGTGCCAGCTGCGCCCATTCCTAGACTGAGAGGCTTTGCTCACAGTCACTCATGCCCTCGTGACCTCCCGTCTGGACTACTGTAATGCGCTCTACATAGGGTTGCCCTTGAAGAGCATTCGGAAGCTTCAACTGGTACAGAATGCAGCTGCATGGATAGTAAATGGTGTTGGGTACTTGACACATGTAACACCACTACTTCGTGAGCTGCATTGGTTGCCAGTGTGCTGGTTGTCACCTTTAAAGCCCTTCATGGCTTGGGGCCGGGTTACCTAAGGGACTGCCTTCTCCCAGTTGTTTCTGCCCGTCCAATGCGATCTAGTAGGTTGGGTATGCTGCGGGTCCAGTCAGCCAGGGAGTGTCAGTTGGTGGGAACTAGAAGGTGCTTCTCCTCCGTAACATCTGCCCTCTGGAACATCCTCCCTCCAGAAATTAGAATGTCCCTGACCCTGCTGGCCTTTCGTAAGGCGGTGAAGACCTGGCTTTGCACCCGAGCCTGGGGCCTCGAATGTGTGGATGGTCCTGTCTCTTGGCTGTATTAACATTCATGCATTGCTCACTTGGCAGCCATGTATATTTATTCTGTATTTATTTTATATTTTAACTGTTTTAATTGTAATTGTTTTAATTGTTTTATGGTTTTATTGTTGTAAGCTGCCCAGAGTCACTCGCTGAGATGGGCGGCTACAGAAATCAATCAATCAATCAATCAATCAATCAAATAAATAAATAAATATCCTGCTGGTGAGTTCCCTATATGCATCAGGTCAGCTACTGCATTACCCAGAATGCTGGACTTCATAGGTGTCAGGCCTGATCTAACATTGTCATGATCCATAGATTATAATGAAAAGTACATTTCCCTTGTGCCTCATTCTAGGAAGGGGCCCTTAGAACAAGTAAAAGGCTTGTCTGAACTTTTTATATACAATAAGTTCGGAAAGAAGCAGCAAAGGAATAGAGGATCATTTCTCATGGGACAACCAACCACCCTATTCCTTGCCTTGGTCAAGAAATGTCTACTAGTTTCAGATTCCTCTTCATCCTTGGAACACCAAACATTTTCCAAGTCTGAGGACCTGTTCTTATGTTTAATTCATATTCACTGAAATTCAGTGATGTTAAATTCAGTGATGTTAAATTCAGTGATGTTAAATCGGAAGGTCGGCGGTTCGAAACCGCGCGGCGGGGTGAGCTCCCGTTGCTCGTCCCAGCTTCTGCACACCAAGCAGTTCGAAAACATGCAAATGTGAGTAGATTAATTGGTACCGCTTCGGCAGGAAGGTAACGGCGTTCCGTGAGTCATGCTGGCCACATGACCCGGAAGTGTCCTATGGACAACGCCGGCTCCAAGGCTTTGAAACGGAGATGAGCACCGCCCCCTAGAGTCGGACACGACTGGACTTTACGTCAAGGGAAACCTTTACCTTTACCTTTACTAAACTCTAGCTGAATAAACTAGCATATCTTGCCATGTCTTGCACTGTGCAATTATTGTGCTGGGCATCATCATCACCATCATTGGATTTAGAGGCCTCCTGACTCTAGGACCAATTGGGAGAAAAGCTGCAAAGCTATCAGCTATCAGTTTTTGCTAGCTCTCTTTCTAACATCAGGACTGTTGAAAATGTGTCTAGATGGAGCCTCTTTGTATAGAAATGTTACTCCCTAGGAATAAAAAGATTTTCTGCTGTGGAATGGTGGGATTATTATCAAAGCACTGACTTGGAATATATCAAAGAGGCCTGGCTGAGAGAGGAGGGAAGAATTAATATTTCCAGCTCTGTCTACCAGTTTACTCTGCCATATAAAGGAGGGGCAGTAGTTATATTCTAGGAATGCCTTCTCATTGACCAGAAGCTCCATCTGACAGTCTGCCAATGTTGAGTGTCTGCTGGTGCATCTTAGTAGCTAGTTGTCAGATCCCCCTGATCAAAGGTTTTACAAAAACCCTTATCGGAGCATCTACCATCATTTCCTTCTCCAAGGAATGGAATCCGTGTCTCCAGATGGGTGTGAAGTTGGAGGACATCAAGGACACGGGGTTGAGATATGCCAGGAATACCATCTGGATGGGAGGGGGGGTGACATGGTTTCATGGGAAAGGGGACTAACTAAGGGAATGTAGGTTTGAACAGGAAATCTTTATTTGCAGCTTGCCTTCTGTACCGTTCATTACGCTTCATTAAAACAGTTAAAGGAATCCCAGCCTCCTGACTGTGATTGTGTGAATGCTCAAATGATCAGGTGCTGATACTAGGACAGTATAGAGGTCCTGTACAACAGTGCCTCTTCCTCAAAGTGATCTTTCATGTGGAACTGGTCTACCCTAGACTACTTGTTCTGGAGGACTTCAGTGTCACACAGCGATTACCCAGACAGGTGTAGCTCAGTATTTTACCACTGCCATGATAACCATGGCTCTGTCTTAACTGGTATCTGGCCCCACACATACAGCAATCCATCTGATACTATGTTTGCCCGGAATGGTGATCTGAAAGTGGAGGTTTGTTGTAATGCCATTGTCATGGTGTAATGAATGCCTATTCTAAAACACTTTCAGACTCATGAGCAGGAATGCAAAGATATCTGATTTATTAAAGAATAGTATGCAGGATCACAGAGAAAGCTGAGAATGATAAAAGCGCGCCAAATGCAAACTAAAAACCCTCGGTGCAAATGAGATCCCTCCCCCCATAGAATCTTCCCAAGTTCACAATCCCAGGTGCTCCTAACGGTTTCTGATGGTCTGTGGGAAAAGGCCTTGAACAGAGAACATAACCCAAACACATTCCATTGTACTGATTTCACGTACAATGCTTGGCACAAGGTCTCACAGCAGCTCCCTCCCAAACAGAAACGCGCATCAGCACCATGGCATGTGAAACATTACGATGTATAAACTACATTGAATCAGTGAACATGACACATGGTCACTTTTAGACTGGGGGCTGTTATAAAATTGTACAGGAGGGGAAGGCCAGTTAAAGTGGTCTGATCTGGCACCTTAATGCATTTTTAAAAAAATGTCCTGCTTATCTATTATTGGTAGTACCACTAATTAGCAGAGAGGTAGAATACAAGTGAAGAACTATCAGGATGAATTGGTTTCTTATGGTATACAACACTTTCTCAGTCTCCTTTGCAACCTTACTTTGTGGCAGTAGATGTAGCAAAGAGGGCTTACTTCTCTGCCCCCAGTGCATCTGCACAGAAGAGACTACTGACACTTTTCTGTTCTGTGCAATGTCTCCTCATGATGTCGGGGGAGGCAAGCTGGAACAACTGGAAGTTCTCTGTGAGCAGTTTTCTTCATTTTTTGCAGACAAGGTTGATTGTCAAGGATTCACCTTGACTTGGGGCAGGAAACAGCTTGTTCTGTTCATATGGATTCTTTTCAGCTTGTATATCAAGTTTATGGAGAGATGAGGGCTACCATCTTTTTGCCTGATCCTTCTTGCTCCTGACTAAAATCAGTCAGAATCAGGACTGGCCCCATGGTTACAGGAGATGATCAATATTTGATGAGGGAGGCACAAATTCCTATTTGCTTAAAGGAATCAGTTATGCAACCTTTATTGAAAAAGCCTTTTCTGGTGGTTTCTTATGCTAGAACCTAGATTGGGGAAATGTCACCTTCCTTCTTCTCCTGGATCTCTGGATGGCTTTAATTTTTCATCTACCGTGGTGTACCTCTAAGCTGTCTGGGAAGGTTGAAAATTTAGGGCACTGTTTTGCAGTGGTTCCAGTCCTTTCTGTTGGGATGTACTCAGAAGGTGGTGCTAAGATAATTGATCTGCAGTGTTCTCAGTGCTATTTAACATCTACATGAAACTGCTGGTACAGTCATTGGGAGCTTTGGAATGGGGTACTGTGAATATGTTGATGACGCTTAGCTTTATTACTCCTTACATCTAATTGCAAGGAAGCAATCAGCATCTTTAAATTTTGCTTAAACTCAGGGATTTAAGTACAATAGGGAATAAACTGCAATTAATTTGCACAAGACAGAGGTACTATTGTAAAGAGAAAGCTGGACTCAGAGACTGAGCTAAAGCCATGTTGGATGGGTTTGCACTCCCTGAGAAACAGCAGGTTCATAGTGTAGAATTATGAACTGCAGCTATCACTGGATTTGCAGGTGACAACTGTCGTGAAGAGTGTTTTGCACATTTAAACTAATACACCAACTGCAACACTGAGCCATCCAGACTTAGTTATCCATGGTCTGGTTACATTCCATCTTGACTCCTGCCCTGGCCTTTATATTAGGCTGCCCTCTAAAAGTGTCAGGAAATTAAAGTTGGTACAAAATGCAGTAGACAGGCTGCTAATTGTTGCAAGGCACAAGGGTTATATGATGCCTGAACTGAAAGACCTGCACTAGTTGCAAGTTGCATACAGAAGATAATTTAAGGTGCTGATCTTGACTTCTAAAGTTCTACATGGCATTGGACCTGACTGTCTGAGAATCCACAACTTCCATTACATATCTGCCCAGTATGAAAATGTTCCTGCTGCCAGAAGCTGGTCTGTCTAATACACTGGGGAGGGATTTCTCTTGTATGGCCCCCAGGCTGCAGAATGCATTCCTCAATAAGGTGCAGTCGGCTCCACTCTCCCAGCATTTAGGAAAATGATGAAAACCCATTTCTTTTGCCAAGCTTGTAATTGTTTTGATTTTAAGAGAGCCAGTTTGGTCTAGTGGTTCAGGTGCTGGGCTAGAAATCAGGAGTCTGTGAGTTCCAGTCCCACCTTAGGCATGAAAGCTGGCTGGGTGACTTTGGGCCAGTCCCTCTCTCTCAGCCCAACTCATCTCACAGGTTTGTTGTTGTGGGGAAAACAGGAGGAGGAAGGAGTATTAGGTATGTTCCCTGCCTTGAGTTATTTATAAGAATAATAAAGGTGGGATAGAAAAACAAGCAAACAAACAAACAAACAAATAAATATACCTTGCTGACTTCAATTTTGCTTGATTTAAATAGTAGGAATAATTTTATTGCTACATTTTATATTCTGCATTTTTAATTGCTGTAAACTGCATTGTTTACACAGAAAGGTGGGCTATGCATTCAGTGAATGAATGAATGAATGTTTTTTTTTTTAATTGTGGTTTGCTTGCAGTTAATATAGCTATCCTGCAAGTGGCACTATAAGACTGATCTTTTTATAGCAGCTGCAACAATTCTGCAAGATAGATAAATAGAGCTTTGCTTTTTTTCAGAAGCTGGTGTAGTTGGGATAATCATTTGTGATTTTTCAGCTGTGCTTTTCCTCTCTGTTTAGAGTCATTGCAAATGTAAAGAGTGATGGTACATCAAAGTATTCGTTTCACCCAGAAATAATATTGATAATCAGTGTAGCTCAGTTTTGATTTGGTTTCTGTTAGATTAAAATTCTTCCATTAGAGTCCTTCAGGGCAATTGAGGTTTGGTTCACCATTTAATACCAGAACTGATTCAGTTTTGATTCATGTGCCAATATATATACACGCACACTGATTTGTACATTTCAATCTATGTGCTGTTTTTATTTTTATTAGATAATGTAAATAGATTTTTATATATGTAATTAAACTAATTGCAGTTTATCTATAAATTACATATATAGAGTCAGAAGAAAGACGGAAAGAAGAAAGACCTCATATTTGAAGATGATTAATCATTGTTTGTAACTCCAGCAGATTCTGATTAAAACACAGGAAGCTGCTTTTTCCAAATCAAACTATCCTTGGCCCAAGCAACTGAATATTGGCTATACTGACTGGGAGCCAGTGTCACTATCAGGCCAAATATGACACAATCCCTTCCAATTCTCTGATCCGCAAAGCCCTTTAGTATTTTAAGGTTAGATGATTCTCTTCACTTCACTCTAGTCACAGATTGCTTGTAAACATTTTGAACCTGAAAAAATATTAGAAAGATCTCACAATCAAACTATCAGGTTATTTCCATTGTGTTCAGATTCACTGAACCTAAGATTTCAGCCTCAGTTACATTGATGGAGGAAAATATGAGACGAGTCAGCCAAAATAAATTCCTATTATTTACACTACTCAGAAATGAGCAGTCTTGATTGCTTTCTCCCTGACTGAGCATCCTTCATGTTAATGTTAAAAATATGCTGATACAGCCCCATGGGCTGTTTGCTCTATCACTCTGGAAGGGGATTTCAAAATACCAAGATATACATAGAAATTACTATAGAGTTAGCTCACCAGCTTAAGACATATTGCAAAATTGCTCCAAGGGGCTGAGAGTCGAGATAAAACTTGAATTCTCTGTGGAATAACTGAAGTTTTTAAGAAAGCTTTTGGAAAACTCTGAAGGGTTACCATTTTCACATTCATATTCCCCATCACAGCAAAATCAAGAAGGAGAGGCTGGAGCTATCCTCAGAAGACTATAACAAATCTCCATACAACAAATTGGCTTTGTGAACTATAGGCCATTTCATCACATGCATGACATGTTCTCCAGCTGCTGAAGATGGGTGAGAAATGCCATACAATACAGGTAGTTGTCATTTAGTGACCACAATTGGGACTGCAACTTGGTCATTAAGCGAAGCAAGTCAGCAATACAGGAAACATATAGTTAGTATATTATAACATATTTCCCCTCTTGATAACTTTATGTATAAATATATAGATTAATTAAAGTGATGTATTCATTAGAAGTCATTCTTTGAAGCTGATATTCTGAAATGTAGATAATTTACCTCAGCATAGATGCATGTTACTGCAATAAACTAACTATGACCTCATCTAGAATGGCAGTAAACCACAAAGATGCCAAAATTACAACATGTCCACAGTGATATCATTATGCAAATGCTGCTGCGAGGTAGCTGTGTCCTGACATATTTCCAATGACATTTATAATAATAAGTAAACATGTGATGCTGAATGAAGGTCCTGCAAATACTCTACAGTGCCAATTCTTTTTCAAATTATTTTCTCAAAAATATTTCCAAACAGAAAGGTTTTGAAGATACAAATCTACAGTAGTTGGTCTTCCATTCTTATCTGCAGTTTAATCTAAATCATATGTACCCAATGCTGTTCTCCCTTTCTTTTCAGGAAATAAGCAATCCATTAAAATATAAGATCCCTTCCATCTGGAACTTAATCCACATTGGGAGAGACCCAGTTGCAAATATGTTACTTCTGCTCTCACTTTGAATAATTTTAACTGCATTTTAACTAATTTTGCATCCTGTAATTTGTTTAAACTAATTCTTCTATTAATTTATCTCTTTTATTACATTATCTTTGTCTAGATATAGCTCAGGTATTCCTCCTCAATACAGGAACACCAAATTCATTTGAGTAGTGCATAAAGCCAGCATGGAATCTATTGCTGTTCCTTAAGACAGCAAAGAATGGAGGTAGATGCACAACCCATGATCTTGGGTATTGTCCACATATTTTCTTGTGAATGTTCCTTCTGAGGGGCCACTGTTTTGTTCGACTGTTCCTGATCTTTGTGTATACTAGGAAATCTGTAATTTTATCTTCATTCCCAGCTCTTTACATAATTGGGCCTCTATTTTTCATTGCATACAAAGATATATTTTTTGGTACCACCAGTTTTTTTCCTGTTTGGGCCACTTATCTATATCCCTTAGTTTTCTTAAGGTTTACTCCACCATGCAAAAGTGCATGTTCCAAATCAATTGTTCACTGGTAATGATTTGGTGTTTCCCAATCTGGAGCTGGTATTTCCTTGAACTTCTACTGCCACAAAGCAGTCAATATCTCCCAATTTGGCATGATAGTCATATAAAGCTGCCCTAAGAATGCGACAGGAAAGACAATTTATGTACATAAACATTGTTATAAATGGATCATTCTGAGATATTATTATTAGAAGCAATGCAGGACAATCCTATGACATCAGGAGACGAGATTAAGTACAGACTTAGTCACATTTTGAGAAGATCTTTTGAAAGCATGATTAAAATAAGTTTCATTTATTTCAATGATTCTGTTCTAAGTATGAATATATATGGATGTTATTTATGAATCAGATGTTAAAATCGCTGAGGTGAAATAAATTTACAGAGCATTTCTAGCCATTCAAAATTACTTTCAAAGACTGATTTCAGGCAGAGCCAGGTTTTATGTAAATGGTCTTTTTATAAATTTGGGTCTGGTTCAAAATCAAGAGGTTCATTAATCCCTCTTGGTAGACAAAGGTGAAGACTATGTTTTCACCCACTTCCCAAAGATCACACCAAAATTCACTGCACTGGGGAATCAGAGATATCTACAGCAAAAGGCATTGGCTTCAAAATGCCAGGCCTGACCAAAGCCTTGCCTCTTTTCATGTGTGTTCAATGTGTGTGAGACACATGCCAAAAAAGGGATATGCTTTCAACAGATAAAAGGGAAAACCATCATTTGATAACTACAAATCCAAAGGAAAATATTAGTATCCCTGAATTGTTTCAGATCATACTGTTTTGTTATTTTTAAATGCCATAATTTAAGTGCAGTTTTAGAAGTTAAAGTCCAGGATGTTCTGAATACATCTGAACTGTTTGTATGTAGGTATAGTAAGTGTATGTGTGTGTCAGAGCGAGAAAGAACAATTAAGTAAACAAAATAAAAAAATCAAAATTTATGTTGGATTATTTTCAATGTTTGGATTTTAAAAAGCTCAGAATCACAGCCCCATAAAGAACCAGGACTAAACCTTAATATTAAATAATATTAATATTAATTTTATTGTATATTTATTGTTTTATATTGTAAACTGCCCAGAGTCCCTCCGGTCAGAGGAGATGGGCAGTGTCATGAGTACTGACAGTGAACAGGAGGGGGCCCCTATCCAGGGGCAAAAACGCATGCGTAGTTTAGAGAGTTTGAGCTGTCATTCAAAGAGACACAGAACAGACCTGCCTTGACTTTTGGGGTTTATCTGTCTGGGTTTTCCCACACTTCTTCAGTTTGGTAGGATTTTCTGTCTACTATAGCAATAATAAAGCACTAGAGACTTCTTCCTCATCTCGGCATGGTTCTTGCTTAGTCAGGACAGGCGGTGACAAATTTGATAGATAGATAGATAGATAGATAGATAGATAGATAGATAGATAGATAGATAGATAGATAGATAGATAGATAGATACTCAGATGGAAAAGGAACCAGAACCAATATATTAAGGACTGGACGTTGTAGAATTTCAAATCAGATACTACCACTACCACCAACAGTGACTCCCACATATTTTTCTGTACTAATTATCTAAGTATGTTTAAGATTGAAGCCATAAGTGAACCTGGTGCTGGCTTGTTTGGAGGCTAAACTTGATTTTTGTGTGCATGCCTTCAAGTCAGTCTTCACTCCTGGCCACTGCCTGGACTAGTCCCTGCAGTTTTCCTGGCAAGATTTTGGAAGTGGTTTGCCCTTCACTCCTTCCTAGGGCTGAGGGAGTGGGACTGGCCCAAGGTCACCCAGCTGGCTTTGGGCCTAAGGTGGAACTAGAACTCATGGTCTCCCAGTTTCTAGCCAGGTGCCTTAACCATTATACCAAAGTGGCTCTCAAACTTCATATTACTATTGCGTGATTCTGCTTGAGGGCTTCCACTGTACATGTACTAATCTGCCAACACAAAGCTAAATAATCACAGTTTAGAATCCTATCCAGATCTCCTTTCTGAAGAGCATAATCTTCTTTCTGAGGGGAAGAATGGGGTAACTTCCCTACCATTCCATGCAAAAACACTGACAGCTCTATTTTGCTGTTCAGCAGGAAATACAAATGATCCATATACAAAATCTGATGGAACTGGCAGCTATTACCTGAACTTAACAATGAGGCAACATCTGCCATTGCACTTGAGGCTAGCAGTGGTGCAGGAGCAGACTCAGGCATAAATATTTACCAACATTTCTTGATTGCTGCTCACCTCTCTGTCTGATACCTGTAAGCTGACTTTTGAAGGATGGTAAAATGCAGACATCATGACAACAATGCACAACAGGGAGGTGAAGCAATGAATGAGCATACAAGAGGTCCTTTGCTTAGTCAATGCCTTTCTCCAAGGGGTATCTCTGCAACACATTTAACTGGGCAAATGCTGCTTTGCATTTTCTACCTTAGGTGCTAGCCATATTGTGCCTAATAGTAGTATTAGCCTTATTTTGACATTCCAGCATGTGAATAGGTTGAGGTAGGCTCATTTGTGTCACTGTGTTGCCAATCTCTGCACAGCCAAAGAGGAAACTCTGGAAAAACAAGGTACCCAGCTATACAGAAAGAATTTTCCATGTATATATGTATGTATTTCTGTAAATGCCATGCTTATTATTATTCTTATTCTGAATGTATGGTGAAGATGGAGGTGTGTGACCTTTCCCCACCCACTGCATGTATTGTAAAGTCTCATATATTTTGAGGCATTCCAAGTTATGAATGCAAAGCCACAGATCAACACAATTCAGTAGGACAGAACTTTAATCAATGAATGAAAGGTTTTGTTTCTGAAGCAATGCATATTTGTAATCAATGTAATCAACAGGAGATGAATAATGCCTCAGAATAGCTTAATTGTTATGAAATATCCCTATTCCCTTGCTGATTTTATTACATCTCATTTTTGCTAATTAATCTGCTTGAACCAGCATGATATTTTTTAAAGGAATTTGACCTTTTATTGAATAATTCATTTTGATGCATGCACTCTCCAACGAAAATTTGTTAACAGTCCCCTTGGCAGGAGAAAAATAAAGTCAAAGCCTTTCAGTAATTTGTTTGCAAGAATATCCCAGCTCCTGCTCACCTAGCAGTTCGAAAACATGCAAATGTGAGTAGATCAATAGGTACCGCTTCGGCGGGAAGGTAACGGCGTTCCGAGTCGTCATGCTGGCCACATGACCCGGAAGTGTCTATGACAACGCCGGCTCCAAGGCTTAGAAACGGAGATGAGCACCGCCCCCTAGAGTCGGACACGACTGGACTTTACGTCAAGGGAAACCTTTACCTTTACCTTTTACTTATTGGCATTAATTATTTCTACCATAGAGAATGCATATTAAGCAAATGGTACATGTACATTAGAAGAATTGGGCCTTGTCTTTGGGTTCACCAATGAAATGAAAAAGCACAGGCAGGGAAAGGTAAAGATGGGAAATGGTAGACAAGATTGCGTTAACTGTCCCAGAACCCAAAAGTGACTTCTATCTGGGACTTTTCCCCAGAACTGATAGTACAATTTACAATTAATCTCTTCATAATTACAAGGTTTAGGATAATCTTAGGGTTCCTTTTGTAGTAATAGGACAGCTGACAGGGTTCTGAGAATCAACACTGTTAAAGATATGCATTTGGCTTTGCCTCAGGAATATCAACGGGGCTTCAGAAGTCTTTAAAATGGCACACGTAAGTTCAGTTGCTTTGTTCTGAATCCATCATCCTTTCATTTTGTTGGAGTTGAAGTGTTCTGGTGTTCCTTGCATAGGGAATCTGACCCAAACAAGGATTAATGAACCAGGTTTTGTAACTATTATAGCAAGGAGATTTATTTATAGGAAATACATTATAGGAATGGGCAAAGCCTGCTACCTAATTAGCAGTATCTCACCTGGACAATCTAAGAATATGTGCTTTGTGTGTGTGTGCCTGAGAAGAAAGGCAGAAGGAAGTGACTTCCGATTTGCAATCTCTGAGATCAACAGCAATCAGGATAACTTTTTAATACTGGAATTACAAAGTGGCTTGTTAAAGACACCACAATTCTGAGAGGAGAGGCAGAGAGAGTATAAGAAAGCAGATGTGAGGTTTGGGAGCTAAAGATTGCAGGGAGAAAGAAGAAAGAACCACAAAATCAGTTTATTTGATCAAGGTTAAAATAAAGGGGTTGTTAGTTTTGGTAATGTTCAATGGATTTTTGCCAATCAGGACCAGATGACAATGTTTTAAAGATTTTGTTTATCTGGAAAGAGGAAATAGGGGGAATATGTTTAAATAGAAAAGGAGATATAAATATAAAAGGAAGGATTCAGATTGGATTTAGTAGATATAGTCTGCAATAGTTATGTTGTTATTTCTGATAACCCTAAATGGACTCTTAGGATGAAGAGATGAGGTTTTAAAGATTGCTTTATAGAGAATGGGGTGAGATATGGGATGAAGAGATGACTGGTTTTATTTTATGAGATAGTGATAAGTTGCTAAGGTTGACTATACTTGAGGGTGATGAAGGGGGACATTTTTTTCTTTCTTCTTCTTTCTTCTTTTCCTGCACTTTTAATTTTTTTAAAAAAAATCTTTTTTTCTTTTTTCTTCTTTTTTCTATATTTTTATATTATGTAACTTGTATTAGTTTTATCCATATAATATAATTGATAAAATTATTGCAAAAAAAAAAAAAAAAGGACTAAATCAAGGCTGCAAAAAGAAAGTTTTGTGGTGCTGTATAATCCCTTCCAGTATTTCATATTCCAGAAGAATGTACTCAAGGCTCCTCAATCTGGGCATCCTCCAGATGTGTGGACCTGAACGCCTAGAATCCTCGACAACGGTATTTTGGAAAAGTGTAGTGTTATTACACACACCAATTGTAATGGTGAGGAGATGTACAGCATTTTAAAGCTAGCCTCTGTGCTTTTGCCTTCCTCTCCTACATATGTTTGTCATTACCAGCTGTTTTCTCATCTTCTCATGCAGCCTAGTTTATGAGCATTAGACCTTTTTTTAAGAAGTGCTTTGCCATGATTGGACGTCAGTGGCAGGGAGGGCTTTGCTAGTACTGTCTCCATAAACTTTTGCTAGCTGATAGGTAAGAAGTATAAACAATAAGTGTGCCCAATTACAAGTGTGAATAATTGTAATGGAAGCAATATATATCCTCTGAAATTCCTCTTAGGGATGAACTTCAGCATAGGCAGGCTGGGAATGGGGCTACGCATTAGCTAGAATAATCTGGGGAAGCGTTGTTGTTTCCTTTGAAAAGAATGGAGCTCCCAACAGCTGAGGAACCTGGGAGTCTCCTCTGTATTTACACTCCTCTTTTGAACCCTCTTTTATTACCTTCTATGTGGATATTTCCTCTATATTATGCTTTGCAGTTAAACTTACTATTTTGCTTTGCTTTGCTCAATATATTCTTTCAGCTTCTACCTCATTTGTGTGTCATTGCCTTCAAATCCACAAGCCTACTGCCCGTACTTTGATGTGGCAAAGCAACAAGTTGAGCAATTCCCTCAACATGAATAATGGACTTTGCATTTGTACAGAGTGGATGTTCTGATCATGCTTGGTTTTTGTGCTGAGATTTGCCCCTCTTAATTGTGCATGTAGACTTCTTCATGAATTGTTTCAGACTGTAGAGTGGAAAAATAGCACATTGGTGTTTCTGGGCTTTATCTTCCTCTCATCTTCCTTCTTTATTATATCTAATCCTCCCTCTTTATACCTAGAGGTGGAGGTGAAGATTATTCCAAACTGAGCTTGACTCCTGATGATTGTATGAATGCATCTATGTGATTTTCTTGACAACAGTATAGAAGTAGCTTGTCACTGACTTCTTCTGGGATATATATTTGTCTTTCCAGTCTAGCTTAGAGCAGTAGGGTTTCTGGTGGCCTCCCATCCAACTATTAATCAGGTCTGACTTGCTTAGTTTTGACATCAGGCAGTGTTGGCTGGATACTGCTATCTGAGCTAGAACTGAATAATTGAGTTGTCCTTCTGAAGCCAAATGGATTCCCAGGCTGAATGTTCAGGCAGAACAATTTTCTGCATGAAGAGGATGCAAATACATTTCAGTAAATTAAAACAGAAATGGTAAGAACACACAGTCTTGACTTGGGTGTACTTTCCCCCCCCCCTAATTTGATTATTGCCATAATATATTTAAAAACTGAAAGGAAAGAAAAAAACCTGCAATACGATACAAAACAATGTAACAAAATACATGAAATGTAAGAAAATATAGTAAAACAAAAACAGACAGAAAAAGAAAGAATATCAGTCCCCCCACGTGGACATATATTACAATAGATATGTAAATGTTGTTCCCATTTTAAAGGATAAGTTAAACTTTACTGTTCACCAATGCACCATAGGTTTTTAGCTTATGATGCTGTTATCTATCTACCTACCTACCTACCTACCTATCTATCTCACAGTTGCAATTCTGGGCAACAAACAGAAGATTAAAACCAACAAAAACCAATAATAATAACAACGGCAGCAACAACAACAACGAACAGTAATAATACAAAATAGTGTAATAGCATTATGATAATGTAAGAAATGATGCAGGCAGAGTTTTGGTCAGGAAGAAGTATTTTTAATCTCCTCATTTGGTCTCCCCCTTTTATTTTCAAAACGAGTCTTGATATTTTTAAACATCTGTTGCTGTATATGTGAAAATCTAGTAATGAAATTTTATTGTTCACCAATTCTGGTATCCTTAAAACCTTTATATAAGCATTTGTTTATAACTTTTGATTATTCATAATTTTGTTTGTTTTCTGGTATGTTCGTTTTTGATCTTTGACTGTAAAATCAACCCAGTGAAAATAAACTAAGCTCTGGTTTCCTGTGGTGTCTTCTTGTATGGCAGAAACTTACATGTTTACTCAATCAAAATCAGCTGTAGTTTGGCCTTCTGTGAAGGATATTGTATGTAGATCTCAATGAGATGGCAGTGACAAAATTTTACACTGTGCCTACATCTCGTGGAACAACTTCACATTTAGCCTCCATTACTGCCAAAGGAGTGTTGGAGCATAAATGAGAAATTACTGATCCTTGCCCAAACACATAGAAGCACAATCTAAAGCTTCAGGATTGCATACGCCCCCTCCAAAGCCTTGTAACTCTTAATGTAATGTTATTAAACACGTGACTCATGAATAATTATATTAACTACATTAATTAAATTGAATATGAGTTTAATTTAAATGAAAATCAAATCAAATCAAATTTAGTTTTTGCCACTTTGAGCATGGTAGCTCCTAGATCACTCCTCAATGCTGAAATGTGGCCTCTGTGCCACTCCCCCGCCCCCCAAGTTGTACAACCTTGCAGTAGTGGGTTAAGTCATATCAGGAGGGAAAAAATGCATTGAGAAGTTCAGTCTTGGGATGAGGCTAAATTACTTCCAATGTTCCATCAATCTGGCATGTTCCTCTAACTCTGAAATTCCTTAAATAATAATGGTGGGGGTTTAAAAGCTTCCATGTTATTATCTACAGAGGTTAAGTGGCAAACGCATGCAGTGTTTTATTAATATTACAGAGCTTACAATGCATGGGTTGAAAACCTATGGAGAGGTTTGTATACGTTTTGCTGATGTTTCTTGGTTGGTCCTGGGCTGTAATGAACCAAGTAGAGGCATAGTCTGTGGAGTCTTTGGTGCTCTCTGAGCTTGGTGGTTTGCTTACAGACGTTTCACTACCTGACTAGGTAACATCACTGAATGAAAGTGCAAGTGAGTGTGGGGTTTGCTCCTGGTTTATCTACTGTACAGTGGCTTGCCCTGCCCTGCCAGTGTTGGTGGGGGTGTGGTTTTCTTCTTGGTAGTTCCTTGATTAGGGTATTGTTTTCTGCTAGGGCACTGTTTTCAGGGTACTACTAAGAAGAAAACCATACCCACACCAACACTGGCAGGACAAGACAACAAACAGGGCAGGGCAAGCTACTGTATATAAACAGGGAGCAAACTCCACACTCATTTGCACTGATGATGCTACTTAGTCAGGTAATGAAATGTCTCCAAGCAAGCAACCAAGCTCAGAGAACACCAAGGACTCCACAGTTCAACCCTGAGCTACAGATATTCTCTTCTGCTAGAGACATAGTCACACATTGGCTGCTGTCAGACAAGAGTATCCATAGTGGTCATAGTGAATTGATAGCCAATGATTGTGGGGTGAGTTGCATTTGATGCAACTTTTTAAGGGAGATGCTCTGTACCTGAAATGGCCAGCCCATGATTTGATTACATCCACCTGTCCCATTAGGTCCATCAGAAGAGGTGTGCATGCTCTGGGTCCTGTCTGTTATGGAATGCCTTTTGGTGAGGCCTCTTCTGTCATGCCACCCACCCTTTGGAACATCATCTCCCCAGAGATCAGACTGGCCCTGACCCTACTGGCTTTCCCCAAGGCCTTAAAGATGTGCTTTTGCTTGAGGATCCAGAGGGTAGAGCCTGTACAGTGGCTATGCTGATGGTTGTTTTTTATACCTTGGCTGTGGTTGTGTTGTATACTTTTTATATATGATTTTTATGTCATTCTTTGTTTTTATATTTATTTATTTTATATCCCACCTTTATTATTATTATTATTTTATAAATAACTCAAGGCAGCGAACATACAAATACTCCTTCCTCCTCCTATTTTCCCCACAACAGCATAGCTTTCAATTGTTGTAAGCCACCCGGAGTCCTATATTTGAGATGGGCAGCTATATAATTAATTAAATAAGCAAAGCTTATATCCATATGATCATGTCATGTCCTTTATATTTCCCTCCTTTTGTGACATTAACTATTGCAACCTAATAATGGCATGGGTGCTATCTTATGACTGTGTTGGACCAGGTTTGTACCCCTACTGTAGGCTAATTGTCTGCTACCTTTTGACTCCATGATTTTGACTCCCTGGCAAGAATCATGCTAACAGACATGGGAAATGTGATCCTTAGCAGAGTTGATAGGAGCTAAACATGGAGGTTTCTCTCCCCAGTGATCTTGCTTCAGATACCTGCTTCTCTATTGACATTAGAACTGGGTGGGGAAGGCATATAATTGATTCTCCAGCATCCCACTGATGACTGATCAACTATATGTTGGGGGAAAAGGCTGGGGATTATGTATAGCCACATGCAGTGGAGAACTGGTAGCCTTCCAGATGTTGCTGAATTATACCTCTCAGCAAATCCACTCAACCTGTTCCCTTGCAGCTTCAGTTCAGAAAAGTAAGAAGGTTGCAACTTCCCATTTTGGTCTACAAACTGGAGAGGGAAATGGTTTAATACTAATTTATTTTACAACATTTCTATTCATCTGTCAAGCAGCATGCTAGGGTCCTCATAGAGGTAAACAAAATCCCCCCCCCCACTTCCTTGTTTCACATCCTTTCTCAGTGATGATATAAATAATGTTTACAAGATGGAATATGAATAAGCCATGGAAAGAACAGAAGGCCGAATGGCACAATGCTTCCTTCTGAGGTTTTTTTAAAAGCTCAGACTATAACCAGCATTACTGTTAGTGACTCAAGGTTAGCTAAGATTTATAGGTTGCACAAAAGCAGCTTTACCAGTGAGAAGCCTTAGGAAATTAACCTTTGTGTGTCTATGACAGTTCAATGAATCTCTATCTTCTTCCTTCTCCCTCCTCCACCTTCCCTGTGCTTTCTCCTCATGATTTCTTCTGACTTACTGTAGGTCTTCAATTATAAGCTTTACTGGAGCTTGTTACGCCAACATAGATGTACTTTTCAATAGCAATTTTGCCACCCCTAAACAGTACATACATTATGATGAATAAATAATGAGAATGGCAGTGCACAATGGATGCTCATGGTTTTGTATTAAAAAAAAAATGCCCAAATCCATTTCTTTTGTAATTCAAGTTTTTTTTAAAAAAAATAATGGATTGCTTTTTTGGCTCCAAACTGCTTCTTTGTTCAGGCCAAATATTTACTCCATCTGCAACCTCCTGCATCACATCCCACCCACAGGCAATTGTGAAGGCAAATGGTGAGGGCTCCACTGGAGACGAACTCCACTCAGTCCATAGCAATAAAGTGGAACCCTCAGACTTCCGAGCAAATTTCAGCTAGATTGTCCCAGCTTTGGCCTCCCTTATTGTGAGATGCAGGAGCTTTTTCCTTCTTCATTCCATTAGAGTAGAATGTCTCAATAAATCAATTAATCAAAGTGTCTCTTATGCTTCATAATGTTCCCCTTTGATTACATTAGAATTTACAGTTCATTGGCAAGTTTGGGGAGGGTTCAGGAGCCAAGCCCAAGACTTTGGGAAGGTTTGTGTGTCATCTTGGCATTGTAGATTCTCTAGTGACTAAGAATGTTCTCCAAAAAGGTGATTATTGTCTGAGTGGGCTACTACTCACAACCAAGAGGCAGTTCCTTCCTCTTTAGTATTTTCTTGTTTTGACACTGGATCCTGTCCAGCATACAGCAATAGTGGCATTTTCCAATGCTAGCCAGCAGAGTTGGGGAAAGGATTCATTGAGATCCTGAACTCAGTCCAAAGAACAAAGCAGGCTTTGAGTCTATGTTTTTTAGGAAACTCTGATGCCATATAGCAAACCACTTTTGGAGCAGAAGCTGGTTATGATATGGCTTGGATGAAGGGTAGGGTTCTGTTCAAAGGTAGAAAGTAGAACAAACTGCTGGGCATCATATGATCAGTCTGTGTTATCTATTTATTTAATGAATGTATTTAGCAAACATAAATGTCCACGAGTCCCAATAGCTTGAAAGTGTTCTTTCAGAAATTTCCTGATTCAAGGGTGAAATGTATTATTTCTAGGAGTTTGTGAGAATTCAGACAGGGGTGCTTCATGGGCGAAACCTCTGATGGAGGTGCTGCCTGCTGCCACTCGGTGCCCATGCTGACTGGACGCTCCCACAACTCATCCTTCTTCTGCCCCCTCCTGTCCCAGAGGTCCACAGCATGCTAGGAAGTACTAATGCTCCACCAATGTTCTTCTCTTGCTTCTCTCATCTCTGATAGGAATAATGTTCGCACGAGGATTTGATACGTTTTCATTCTAATACTTACAGAAATATTATCTTGTATAAAATTAAATGTATACCTATGAAAGCTAAATGAAAAGAAGGCACAGAATCACAAGCATAATCTTGGTCCTCCCCTCCTAAGAAGTAAATGCTAACTAGACCATGTTGTAATAAGGACAACTGCAATGCATTCTACCAGGGCTGCCCTTGAAAATCTCTTGGAAGCTACAGCTGGCCCAGAACCCAGTGGGGCAGGAAGTGGTGGGCACACCATGATACACCCATGTGCCACTGTTCCTTTGTCAGCTATATTGGCTACCAGCTGGCTTCTGGGTTCAATTCAAGGTGCTGGTTATCACCTATAAAGCCCTTCATGGCATACAGTCTGGTTATTTGAAGAACTGTCCATCTCCAATAGTTTCTTCCCACCCAGTAAGATTGAACAGAGCAGGTCCCCTCCAGGTCCCCTCAATCAATCAGTGTCATTTATTGGAACCTACAAAGCTTGCCTTTTCTGTTGCAGGAACTTTCCTCTGCAACAGTATGTCCCTGGAGATCTGTATGGCTCTCACCCTAAGTGATTCCAAAAGTCATTGAAAACCTGTCTTTGCTCTCAGGCTAGGCTCTAGAGTGGTTGTCAGTCCTCTGTTGGTTTTCTTCTGATGTGTTGGGTTTGTCTTTTTTTCCAGACATATACATTCTTTTTTGTAAAATGTAAGCCACTCAGAGTAATGTGAGACTCAGGTGGTCTCTAAATGCAATTAAATAAATATATAGCTAGCTAGCTCACTGTTGGCTAGTGGCAAGTAGACAATAGTCAGTAAATATACCTGCAGATGCAGATCTCAGAGAGTGCATATTGGTAAACGCAGTTTAAGTTAGACTTCACAAATGGACATGTCTAGATTAATATCAAGAAAAGCATACTTTCTATTTATTATAAGCTGCCAACTTTCTACATCTGAAACCACAAATGCATGGAACTAAAAAATGTTTTCTCTTTAGCATAGTTAGTTCTGCTGGATAAATATTTGCTTTGAAAAGGAAGTATTCTAAGAGAGGAACAAGCCAGTAACTCTGTTTACCCTTATATGACCCCTTCCCCCTTCCCTCCCCTTCACAGGAACGCAACAGGATGATGGAGATGATGATGGGGATGATGATGATGATGATGATGGGGATAATTCTATTCCTGTGGGTATGCCTATCTCACTTTCACCAGAAGAGGGAGCCAACTTCACAGTGAAATCTTTGTTGCTGAAGTTGGTGAACAACACAATGAATCATATAAAGAGAAAGTGAATATGCCTTGCTGTGGAGTGCAGGAGGGGAGGGAGGGAGGGAAGAAAAGAACCAGAAATAAACCGCAGCAAAAAGATGAAGTGAGTCTTGTTCTTTCAGCTGGGAGTCTGTAGCATCAGCACTCTGGAATGGCCCACCCTCATAAATGACTTCTCTATCTGGTAAGTTCATGCCTCAGCCCTTAGCGTCAACTCGAGTTATGCGTGCTCTTTGTTTATGGCAGCTGGGATTCATAAGCGGGCAGGTTCCTTTGCCTTGACTGTGTGTTCCTATTAGAGCATTTTGATTTTCCTTGTTTATCAATCATGATCTAACAGAATGAAAATGCCTGCGTTCTCTAGGATGAGCATATTTCAGGCATCCTTAAATATTTATACACACGTGTGGCCAAGCACAATTGTACCTAGAGTGTGCACAAATAGCTTTGGAAATTGGATGCCTGATACAACTCACAGAACTGGTTTGGCTGAGTGATTTTAAAGATCACTCTGGAATGTATTTGTCCATTTATTTATGACTGGAGGATAAATCCATACACCTTGACTGTTTGGAGAGATGAGCAGGATCTTGAGTGCCACTGAGAAACTACTGTGGCAGTGGGGAGTTAAAATTAAGATGGTGTATTCAAATTTTGAATATTTTGGTATTTAATTTTCCAATGTTCCTTCACACATAGGAAAAACAGTGTATTTGTTCTGTGCTGTAGAAAAAAAAAGATAGAAACTGGGCTTCTTGCAAGAGAAGGTACTTGATTTTTAAGGTCAGGAAATCTGAGTGCTGTCGGCTTTATAATTTTACTCATGCCTGGATGTGCTTCCTCTGAGATTTAGGAAAGAGACCTCAAGCAAGCAAATCTTTCCATGTCATGTTGCTCTCTATCACTCCGGGCAAGATGAAGCCAATACTTCCAGGACTGTCGGCTTGGCGAGATGAAGAGAAAATATGTGAGATCATAGATGCATGTTTAAGGTTAGAGCACAGAAGAATCTGAGGCAACAACCACACCTGGATGCATGTAAAGGAAAAGGAACCATTGGCAGTTGCACCTAATGCCTGAGAAGCAATGAATGGGCTGTAGCTGAAACACCCAGGGTGAAAGGGATCTGAACTCGGGACCTGTCCTTACTCTTTTCCTTCCATTCTTCCAATGAAAAGTAAAGGACCATCAAAGCTTCTCCAAGAACTTTGCCAGAAAATTGGAAATATCATGTCTTTGCTTCGGATGATTTCATCCTGATGGGGCATTTCAACAGGATGTACAAAGCGTGACTTGGGTGATGAGCATCCAGACGGGACTGCCTTGATGCACAGAGTTTGCACATGAATCACAAAGGCTGGCTGGAATTGAAGGAGCTTGTCCATGTCCTGAGAACGCTAATTCAGAAGAGCTCTCAAAGTTCAGTCTGGTGGCTTTTGCAAAAAAAATAATAATAATAATGCCTGCTTAGCATTCTGCCACCAGTATATTATTCCTAAAGCAATGCAGTCTGCTTGCTGTGATTGTAACTCCTTGTCTTGCTATGCAATTCAAATCCTAAATATAAAGTAGAAAGAAAAAGATTTTTCCTTGGATTAGACGAGAGCATCAGAAGTCCTAAAGGTAGGATGGAGAATTTCTTCTTTTTGCAAAACTGTGATCCTTCTATAAACACTTTGAATGTTTTAAAATGTAAATTTATTTTCTTTGCCTCTAGGATGGTGAATCTTTCTTAAAGTATGTGGAACAATGAAAGGAGTTGACTCCCGAGGCTACGTATAAAGGCAGAACTGATGTTTTAATTTCAGAGCAGAAAGGTATGAAGGCTGAGATGGGTTTAAGAGGTCCATCAATTAGGGGGACAAAAATTTATATCAGTAACCAAAACACTTGAAAAGTTACACTTCAGTAGAGCAGGAGGGCTAGTTATCAGTGGATAAACTGAATCAATAATCTATTTAATACATGTAAGCTGGAAAGTGATTACACTCTCTCCATAATTCTCTGAGGATTTTTCCGCTGGCCTGTTCCTGCTAAGAGTATTCTATTTGAGGCTAATCTTTAAAAGAGGATTGTTAAAAACACAAAAGGCAGGGTGGGTGGGAGGGGTGGGTGAGCCATGATGTGATCAGCAAGTTCAGATACTTGTGATGGAATATCTCTGTGTTTTTGTTTTTGTTTTTTAAGTTTTTTTGAGAACGAAGGGATCCATCCCAAGACCAGAGACTTGAGCACGAATCTCAGGGTGCCTGCCTGGTTCTGAGCAATTAAATTGTAAGCTCCATAGATACATGAGGAGCTGAAGCCACCACCAGGCCTGTGACATGATTTTGCCTGAGAAGGAAAGATGATCTGGAACACCACCACTATGGACGGGGAAGGGTTGCTTGTGAAAAGAGATTCCTGCTTCCGAATCCTCACCGGCTGCTTCCTCTCCTTGCTGATCCTTTCCACACTCCTAGGCAACACCCTGGTCTGCGCAGCTGTCATTAGGTTTCGCCACCTGAGGTCCAAGGTGACCAACTTCTTTGTGATCTCTTTGGCAGTCTCAGACCTTTTAGTTGCTGTGTTGGTCATGCCCTGGAAAGCTGTGTCTGAGATAGCTGGATTCTGGCCTTTTGGATCATTCTGTAACATCTGGGTGGCCTTTGACATCATGTGTTCCACCGCCTCCATCTTAAATTTGTGTGTCATTAGTGTGGACAGATATTGGGCCATCTCCAGTCCATTTAGGTATGAGAGGAAAATGACCCCCAGGGCAGCTTTTGTCATGATCAGTGTGGCATGGACCTTGTCAGTGTTGATTTCCTTCATCCCTGTGCAACTGAACTGGCACAAAGCTAAAACCACAAGTTTTTTAGACTTAAATGCCAGTTTCCAGGGTGTGGCCATGGACAACTGTGATTCCAGTTTAAACAGGATGTATGCCATCTCTTCCTCTCTGATTAGTTTTTACATCCCAGTGGCCATCATGATAGTCACCTATACAAGGATATATAGGATTGCTCAAAAGCAAATACGACGTATATCGGCCTTGGAACGAGCAGCTGTGCATGCTAAGAACTGTCAAACCCCTGCTGGCAACAGGAACAGTATGGATGGCCAGCAGCCAGAAAGCTCCTTCAAAATGTCCTTCAAGAGAGAGACTAAAGTATTAAAGACTTTGTCAGTCATCATGGGAGTGTTTGTATGTTGTTGGCTGCCCTTCTTCATACTGAACTGCATGGTGCCCTTTTGTGAGCCCAGTATCTCATCCCAGGGAGCAGAGCCATTTTGTATAAGTTCTGCCACTTTTGATGTTTTTGTTTGGTTCGGATGGGCCAATTCTTCCTTGAACCCGATCATTTATGCCTTCAATGCAGATTTCCGTAAGGCATTTTCCACTCTTCTGGGCTGCTATAGACTCTGTCCTGTTTCCATTAATGCGATAGAGACGGTTAGTATCAACAATAATGGGGGGATGGCTTTTTCCAGTCAGCTTGAGCCAAGAGGGTCCAGTCCCAAAGAGTGCAATTTTGTCTATCTGATCCCCCATTCGGTTCTCTGCCCAGAAGAAGAGGACATGATGAAAAAAGAAGAGGAGGGGGTACTCTCTAAAACCTTGGAGAAAATTTCTCCAACCCTATCAGGTATTTTAGATTTTGAGGCTGATGTGTCTTTGGAAAAGATCAATCCAATCACGCAAAATGGTCAGCATAAAACCTGAGGTGTAAAGTTGACTCATTAAAAAACAACAACATGATCATTCAAGAAAGATTTTCAATTTTTTTTGGTTGTTTTTAGTAAGAAAGTGTGCTATTGTGAGAATCAAAGCCATCACATAAAAATCCAGAGCTTAATCAGCTGCTGTTTGACAGAAGCATAAATTTTTAAAAAAAGAATTCCACCTTCCATACATTGTATTTAGAGGTTGTTCTATGTTGTTCATCTTGAATGGAAATGAATCAAATATGTAGGTACAGTATAGCTGCAAAGGGGAAAAAAGAGTTTAAGTGGATACATGTTTGCAGAAACAGACCTGGGGAAATTAATTATACTTTGCTGTGTGAATAAAATGTATTAAGTTTATATGAGGTTCCCATTTGACTTGCAGAGTCATTTGTGGGTGTTTATACATGGCAAGTAAAATTTGATGACTTGCCAGATTAGGTGGATGCCTTTCAAAATAATTTTGAACATCAATACAGCCTTATTACAAGAATGGGATATTTTTAATAGTAGGAAGATAATGTGTCAATATTGGCTTTCTTTATTTATTATTTAAATGGCTATTTTTTCATATGTTTAAACAAACATGACTTTATCTTATTTTAATATATGTTGGAAAAAATAGGATATTTGTATGGTGTTACTCATTGCATTTTTTATCTGTTTACTAGTCAGCACTTTATTACAAAAGAAAAAGGGAGAATTTACAAAGTCAGCTTTGCCTAGCTAACTCTAGAACTTGTAGGTGTTCAAAACACAGCAAAGGTGATAAATCTACAGTACCTTTTGCTGTGTAAAAAGAGAGAGGCATTTCATGGGTTCTTCCTTCATTCTGAAACAGAAGATCAAAGGAGTTTGGTAAGTTATAAAAACTATGACCTTCTAGAAACAAAATTCATGGCTGTAGTTTATTTTCAAGTTTCAGTTTATGTTGACTTTGCTTGAATGTCAGCATGTGAAACTGTAGATAGCATACCGTATGACTCGATCTAAGAGGAATATAGAAGAAAAATGAACACCAATTTAAAGATGTAATGATCTAAGAAGCAAAACACCATCAATATTTGCCATTTTGAAGATAAACTAATCCTCTTAGATTTCTCTTATTTCAAATCTTGGATATTTGGGGGGGGGATCATTTACCCCCCGCCCCTTTCATAATTCATTCAGAGAAATGGAGGGTAGATCTATCCATTGATATTCTCCATGATAGCTAAACAGAGCTTCAAATTTTGAAGGCATATGCTTCAAAATGCCAGCAAGAGGACGGAGAGCTATTCATATGCCAACTTCCAAGAGGCCTCTGCCCTGCCACTGTGAGAATGCAATGCCACTGGCACTTAGTCTGACCCAGCAAGCTCTTCTGTGCTCCTATGAAATTGGTACTAAAAAAAGCAATGTGGGAATGCTAGTACCGTGTGAAGCAGCACAGTTTGTCTTAAATCTGCTTGTTTTAATTTTCACTTTTGTTCACTGCCTCTTGCATAGAAAATAGTGCCTCATTCCAATTCTGCATTCCCATAAAACGAAAGGAATAACAAAACTGCTCCTCCCCACTTTCCTGCGAGTTCCTAGAGTTGCCAAGATCTGTTTTCCTTTTGCTCCCTTGAAACCAAAATTCCTCCCACATTCCCTTAATCACATAAAATAAAACTAATGAATGTTAAAGCTATAAAAGTAATATACAAACACTTTCCAGGATTATTATTGGATGATAGCAAAACCCCATCAGATTTTGGAAGAAAATACAGCAGTCATTGAGAAATGTAGTCAGAAAATGAGAAACATGAGAGATAAATTAGAAGTCTACAAAAATATACTTCCTAAATCAGGTCTGTGTTACTTAAGTATTGTGAATGTTTTCATAATTCTATTGCCTGTAAGCTGCTTTCATACATATAATAAAATTATTTTGTGAACATAAGGTCAAATAAAGCGATTTACATTATATTTATTAAATAAAACTTGCTTTTTTATTGCCATGTTGTTTTGACTAATCGGCGATTTCCTCCCGCTTTCTTTTTTATTTGTTTTGGAACCTCTTGCGACATTCCATTATTGTCTGGTGATCATCAACTAGGAAAGTGTCTCATGCAGTTTCTTTCTGGAGCTCTTCAATTTAGATTCAGACAGGGTTGATTTCTATCCTTGTAGGAACTGAGCAGGAAGACAGTTTTTTCTTAGTACGGAATGCCCTTTTTGTATGCAAAGGTTTGATTGTCTGCATCTTCTGATAAGGCTGAAAAAAATCTTTGGAGAGTTACTGCCAACAACACATACAGTACTGGGAAAGGAGGAGCAGTGAGATAGGCATAGGCTGTTTTCTGTATTGTAAAGAACAAAGCTTTTTGGTGTAATGTAATATTTTTTAAAAACAATAACAGAATTGAAAAACTTTATTTTGAACATTAAAGATGTAAACATCTTTATGTCAATGGCCCTGAGCAACTAACTCTGCCCCTTTTTTCAAAAGAGAGTCACTGCTTTATCCCCTCATGTGGATGGGGCTTTCAGATAAGTCTGAGGTAAACAAATAATCAGGCATGGTTTATTTCCTCTTTTCTTCAGTGGATCAAATTTCAAATTCATGGCTTTGGTTTTGTGTTTCTGAAATTTGCAGTGGTAAAATGTGGTAGAAGAGAACTAGTGGTCTATTTCAATTGTTCCAAGCATTGGATAAATCTGTCCTTGCATTTGAAGCAGAACTGAAAAACAGTGTAAATCTTCTCCAAATCTTTTTCTTGCTGAACTATAAGTATGGTATGAATGCATAAATATGTGGTCATCTCTCTCTACGTGTCTGTATGTGAGTGTGTGCATGCTTGCCTGTGAATATATATGCAAGAATGTACTGTATACATTATAACATGTTCAGATCTTCTAGAACATCCTGGAACTTGTGGTCTTATGAAATTTTCTTCTTCTAGGTGTACCCAATGGCTGCCAAATTGGATGGCTTTTTAGAGAAGTAGACAAATTCTTAGAGGGTGGTGCAGTTATGGATATTCGTCATGAATGGCTAGCTGTGGCAGAATGCCACTGAATATTAGCTTTTGGGAAACAGTGATGTGTTTGGGAGTGCTTGTAGATTTTTGCAAATGTCTGGTTGATTACCATGGGGAACTGGTCTAAATCATTTGGCTACACTGTTGGAGTAGATCAGGCATTTTGTCTGAAATATCACAGTTCTTCTTAAGTTCTTCTGTCCTTTATGGCTACTTCTAATGTTAAAATAGCCTATATATTCTTTTCGGTATTCATGTAACTTCTTGTATATATCTTACTGGAATTCACATATATATTCTTTACATGTTATGTCTTGGCTTTCTGCGGTTTGGGGGCTGCGGAGTTCTGAAGAACAGCTTGCTATGTGGGTCTCCTCACTTCAAACCTCAGGGTTCATTGATTTGGGCAGTCCTATTGTCTGAAATGGGGAGCTGCACATTAGAATAGTTTTGCTTCTGACCATTGTGCCGAGAGAGTTTCAAGTCTCTCTCTCCCCCCGGCTCTGTGTTAGTTTTTTTTCCTCCCCCTTTCCCAATGATATGAAATGATGTTAACCCAACTACAGAAATTCTCCAGAGTTATGTAAATAGGCCTGCTTGTCATTCATGCTTGTTAATTTTATTTATTTATTTTATAATAAATCAAATTTATTCACCGCATCAGAGAGCGACTCTGGGCGGTTTACATAAAATACGACTACAATAATAGTTAAAATACAATAAAAATAATAATAAAAACAATTTGAATAAAAAAGCACAAGTAACATCCATTTGGGGTAACTTTGAGCTTTTTCCAATTGGGGCCATGCATTTTGCTCAATCTCTGATATCCCAGTTCCCAATGTATAGCTTTAATTTGGTCTAATTTGTATTTTCACTCCAGTGCATGCCTCAAGACAAGTAGCTGAACAACATCTGCAGTTTGAAATGAGTATTTACAAATATTTAACTCTTCTTCTATTATTCATTCACCTCTTCTTACATAGTGTCATCCAGGGATACAGAATCCAGGGGGATAAAGGTTGTCTCTGGTCTTGAATTCCTTTCATGTATCCTACATTTGGTGGACAAAGCTTCCAGATATACAATATATACTGTTAGACAGAGAGAGAGGATGCTATGCATGAGCATCTAAATTCAGGAACAACTTGCTAAATCAAGATCCAAGCATTCAGTCCTAGAATGGCTAACCAGATGCCTCTGGGAAGCTCCAAGCGAGGTATGTAGGAAAGAGCTTCTTCATGCAGATGAATCCCTGCCTGTAACTAATATTTAGAGGCATTACACCTCGGTCCCTGGAGGGAGCAGAGCGTATTTGTGCCTGGTAGCCCTTGACAGTCTTATTCTTCATCAAGGGGTCTTACTCCTCTTCAAGCTGATGGCCATCAAGACATATTTGTTTAGCCTAGCTTTAGGCATTTCCTTTCATCTCTCCCTTGGGTGTGTCCTAATATTATGACAAAGGGAGAAAAACATTCCCTGGATTAATTTCTCCAAAACAACCAAACCTATATATATTTCTCTTTATTTCTCTCAATCACATTCCTGCTTAGTTAAATTTCTTTCAGCTCACAAGGACACTTTTACAAAAGATTATCAAATGCCTAGATGTTGGGAGTGGCACCATAAGTGTGTGACCTTCTGTTTCTGTTCATTAGCATCCCTGCTTTTCAACTGTTTGCTTATTGTGAAATAATGTGAAAAAATGCTATTTCAATTAGACCTAAGGCTTCTCGGGGACATTTTCTAAAGTTGTAATTTTCCCTGTTTTTTTCTGGGCAAAGTATCCCAGTGTGAAATATATCTATAAAAATAAAATTAGCCTGCTTATATACATTCCTCCTAATAATTTTAAGGTTACATACATTTCTCCTTGATAATTTTAAAGTTATTAAGGGTTGATGTGATCTGTGTAATTGTAGGCAGTGGTAAGAAGAACTCATTTAGCTTTTTGTGAAATCTTATAGGAAAAACTTATGATAAGAAATATATATAAAATAAGATACTTTTTACTTATAATTTTGTTAAGATTTTACTCCAAAGAGCTCAAAAAATGTACTGTACATGATTCTCTTCTTCCCAGTACATTCTCAGGACAAGACTGAGGTATTTCAGGTGAGAGAAATTAACTGGCACATAACCATCATCATCCTTTGTGGCAGGATGTAGAGTTGATCCTGGGTCTCTCCAGCGCTAGTGTAACACTGTGTAAAGGGTAGGCTGCACATTTGCCACACAATCAAACCAAAAACAACATAAAAAAAGAAACATTTTTCCCCAGCTTTTAAGAGGTCTAGCAAATGAGATGGTGATGCATTGGCATCAATAGAAGGGATATAGCCAGGATTTGGGGAACCATTTTCCTTGGACATTTTAGTGGTTTTGTGCTTAGAGGTTGGGGGTCTTCCCCAGTAAAATTGATGCATTAAACCTCTCAGAGACTTCTAATGCACCTATTTTTCTTCTTCATTTGTTTGCAACCCAAACAAAATTATTCCAGAATTATTCAGTAGTTTGCCATCATATTTCAGTTGCACAATCTTGAGGGCAGGGTGGTGAAAGTGTGTATGTGTGTGTGGGGGAAGAGTGAGTCAGAGAGCTGCATGCATTCCTCTTGGTAGTATCGCTATATAATTCTTGTACAGAGATGGCTGAGAAAAATGGGTATATAAAAACATTTATATAAATAAAAATGTTTATGTAAAATTACTTTTAGATTCTCCAAATATAAAGAATGTAAAATATATGCTCTAGCTCACATTTTTCTGGATGTTGATTTGCAATTGCAAATAATAAGCATAAAATATGTATGTTGTAGAAGAATGCATGGAAAAATGCTAGAAAAATGCTGATAAAACTATTTACATTAGAAGAAGTATGCCGGGAGATGTATACAAATATTTTTGTAATGCTGATTTTTGTAAATAGTGAACCTGAATTTTGGCACAAATGAAACAGACAGCATTTCCTTTCTCTACAACAAGCACCTTTGTTGAATTTTGCACTTTATCTTTTTAGGAGGCCATCCCAAAATATAATTTGTGAAGAATTCCACAGTGAGACAGCTTTTCAATTTGAGAAAGAAAAAGAAATGCAGAGGCCTTAAAAGTCCCTTCAGTTTGGCTGACATTCTTCCTAGCAGATCAGCTGAGGACTAGAGAGAAATCAGGGTAGGATTACCTGTTTGGATCAGACAGGATGATTATTTGATGTTTCAGTAGGAATCTACACCGTTAACTTGCAGTTCATTACAGCCCACTTCTGTTAGGAGGTGAAAAATCCAGGATAAATAAAGGGATCTGCAGGCTATGAAGAAATTGGCACCATATGGGTACTGAATGCACACTGAGGAGAAAGCAGACTCCGTCCCTCCCTAATCTTGACAACCGAGCTTACAGCATGAAGTCACTGCTATATACTAGCTCTCAACTCTGCCACATCGGTTACTGAATGCTGGCTCTCCCATTCTGGAGGTGAGTGTGTGAATGGGTGTAAGAGACAGACACAAAGAAGGAGGCAGAAGGAGAAATTGGGGAACCATGACAAGGCTCTGGAAACATGAATGGTGGCAAATGGTCCTCAGGATTTCACAAGAGGAAAAGCGAATAGACTGAGTTTGGCTTTCGGTACTTTGGCTCTGTTTTCAGGAACTCTGAGGGAATCCTTCCTAACCTGAGCCAAAGTTTTGAGTGATGTATGGGGAACTATGGTCCCCACAATAGCCGTGGCTCTGCTTTGTCGCTATTGGTTAAGTGAAATCATTACAACATGCAGGGCCGCAACTGGGGGGGGGGGCAAGTGGGGCATGTGCCCTGGGCACTGTGCTGGGGGGGCACCAAAATGAGCACTAGGGGGTGCCAGAATGGGTGTGGAATCCATGTTTGCCTCGGGTGACACAGACCCAGTTGTGGCCCTGACAACATGATCTGGCAGTTGGTCTAGTGGTTAAGGCGCTGGGCTAGAAACCAGGAGTCTGTGTGAGTTCTAGTCCCGCCTTAGGCCTGAAAGCTAGCTGGGTGACCTTGGGCCAGTCCCTCTCTCTCAGCCCAACCCACCTCACAGGGTTGCTGTTGTGGGGAAAATAGGAGGAGGAAGGGGTATTTGGTATGTTCGCCGCCTTATGTTATTTATAATAATAATAAAGGCGGGATAAAAATAAAATAAATAAATAAATAAAAGAGGAGTTACACTGTGGATTGTTAATTTTAGGACTGGCAGAAAATAAATGCCACTTAGTTGTGATATGTTGCCGAATGGGCCATAGTTAAACGTTGTTGTTGTTGTTGTTGTTGTTGTTGTTCCAGAAAGTCTTTGCTAGATTGGGAAACTGGTCTTGCTATCATTATGGTGAGTCAATCCCATTTGAAGTTTATTAAAAGGAGATGAAAAGCAGGCAGCCTTGTAGTCAACCTTCATCGTGTAAATATAGCTGACTGGAGTCAAATGCTGTGTTTTTGTTCCCTCTTTTTTGAACAGCAGAATCTGGCTCTTGTAACAGAGAGATAAAATGCAAGGTCAGTCAGCTAATTTATATATATACATTTTTAAAAAAGAAGCAGTACTCAGAGAGAAAGACATAGGACCAAATTGGATGAGACCCCATTTATTCAATGAGCAATTCTGTACTGCTGTTCTCAATTTCTGAATTGCTTGGATTCATTGATATGGAAAATGGAGTGCAATTTATATTATTAATAATAGTTCCATTAATAAAATGTTGCAGCCAATTACTAGTACAGGGATAAGTTTTATATATCATCATTCATAGAAATAACGGTGGCTCCAGAGATGACTGAATGTGATTGAAATGGTTCATACTTCTGATCTTCCATGCTGTTTTGTAATGTTTTAAATGAGCCTTGTGAATATTATTCGAAAATGTTGGTTTGGACTAAGGGTGCATTTAGTCCAGCATATATTTCCCATGGAGGGGAAGGTCCCATCAGGTGCCCTTGAAAGCTGTTATGTAGGATGTCAGCAATTTACTATTCTTCTTGCTGCCTGTGATACATCTACCATCAGAAGGGATCATTTGCATTGTTTTAATTCCTCTTTAAAATTATTCCTTGGTGTTTAATGCCTTTTTAAAAAAACCTTGACCATCACTGCAACTTATAGTAGCAATTTCCACAGTTTTTGTTAAGTGTAGAAAAAGATTGAGGATGTGCATGTAGTTTAGATAAAGCCCAAATCTTGAACAGAACTGAGTGGCTTTGAAGATTTGAAGGACTCTCATGAGCTGCAGGAGAAGTTTTTCAACTGAATCCTACTGTCCTAATAGCCTTATTACTATAGTGGAGCTTCAGAAGTCCCAGAAAATGGACAGACAAGATGCGTACAGATACAGATGGCATTTTTTTCTCTGAAGCTCCATACAATAACTGAAAGGAGAAAGTAGATGTATTTCTGTATCTGTGTTGGAGTTCAACCATGACCTAGCTTTACATTTTCCAATTATTTCCAATTAAGGAAAGCAGCATGATTTCTAACTACAATAACCATCCTTTGGGAATGTTGTAAGTTCTTTACTTAGGAGGGGTGCAATTTTCAAACATATTAACCCGAAATCCTACAAGTAAATAAATTTGATCTCCAAATATAAAAACCAAACCAAACCAACCCCCCACCCCCATTGCTTGTCCTTGCAGATTTTATATGGCAGACTTAACCCTTCCAAAGAGGCATCCATGGCAGCAAATCTCCAGTTCTGCAAAGAAGTTAAAAGAAAAAGACAAAAATTAAAAGGCCCTGATATCTCTGTTGTAGATCTGAGTCAATGTAGATAATGGTCTGAGCTGAAGTGAATAAAAATAAATCTTGATAGAGATTTATTATGAATAATATAGAAAAAAAAGCAGAAAAAAGAAATGCATTTTTTCCCAATTAAAGGGACTGGTAGTAGATCCAAGTTTCAGGATTAAATATTAAAAAACTATAGTTAAAGGTTGTATCTGCTGTAAGGAGTGATGGTCACTCCTCATTCTGATGGACTTAAAAGGGGTTAGATAAATGCACAGACTGATGGTTTGGAGCTGTGATTTCTATTAGAAATCTCCATGTTCTTTTGAGGAGCTTTTTTGTTGTCCTTCAACCTATGCTCATGTAAAGGAGGCAAATGCAAAATGTACACCATCACAACTCAACTGGATGAGAGGTAGCTTCCAAGTTAGCGTGCAGTAATATACAGACTTTTATATGGACATTAAGTCTTGTTCAGCACAGAGATGCTTATTTTTCATTAAACTTAGATCCCACTGTTAATGTTCAAAGAAGAGGTCCACCTCTGAATCCATTTACGAAGGATTAAGAATTTAGAATAGAACAGAATAGAACACTTTATTGGCCAAGTATGATTAGACATACAAGGAATTTGACTTGGGTGGAAGAGCTCTCAATATATTTACATAACATCAAAAATAAGCAATAGTAAAGTAATAATGTTATTTGCTAAAACTATACGATCAAGAAAGAAAAAAAAATTGAAGGAAATAATACTACAGCTATTAACTAACACACACTCATATTTAAAGGGAGAATTAAGGGACAGCATACTGCATCTGTTGTCTAACATATGTTCACATTTAACAGAGCATTATCGGTCACATCTTAGCAGTCATGTCTTACCATACATACATTTATCAAGGTCTCTCCAACTTGCTTGGACCAATTTATTTGAAGTCTTTAGTTTACCATCTCATATCTGCAATGCAAATTGTCAACAGTTCAAAAATAGTTTTCACCATCACCATTTTTCATGTACAATATTCATAAACCCCTAGGGGCCAAGCATGCAAAATTATAATTTAGGTCCATTTCTGCTCTAACTGGGATGGACCACCTGCCCTTCCAGGCCAAACCTTCACAAATAAAAGACGATTGCAGTTGTCTTACTACCAAATCCAGCTATGAGGCATTTTCTGAGTGGTTAATAGACCCAGGATATGTCAAAAAGCTAGCAGGGTTCAATCTGATTAGTATTTGGATAGGAAACCACCAGGAAATCCCTTGGTTCTAAGATAGACTGGGGTTTTAAAAACAAAACCAGAAGAAGGTCATGGCAAACCACTTCTGTACTGCTGCTAAAAAGGCTTCACTTTACTTTGTACTTCAAGAGTATCTCCTTTGATTAAAATAGCTTTCTCACAATAATGAGTGTTTTTTCTGAGTTTTTTAATAATGTGGTGCCTTTATTGCCATTACAGTCTTGGAGGAGAGAAACACAGAACATTTTCCATATAGCTCCTTTCCTTTCCTTTCCTTTCCTTTCCTTTCCTTTCCTTTCCTTTCCTTTCCTTTCCTTTCCTTTCCTTTCCTTTCCTTTCCTTTCCTTTCCTTTCCTTTCCTTTCCTTTCCTTTCCTTTCCTTTCCTTTCCTTTCCTTTCCTTTCCTTTCCTTTCCTTTCCTTGGAGGCTCAAAAGTGTTTTCCTGCTTCTGTAGACAAGAAGACATAATCCAATTAAAACATACATAAATAATAGAGAAGTGGAATAATAAGCCAAGCTTGTTGCTTTTTAAATTATTTATTTTGCTTCAGCTACTATAAAATTGAAGGAGCTAGGTTAAACTTATTGTAAAGCTACAGTGAAGACAAAAGAGGCATCAAATAATCTTATCTGTGCATTTATGTTTTTTCGTAGTGTGGCCTATTCACAGAAGAGAACTTGTCTATTCTTTTTGCACTTTCAGCTCACTTCTTTGAATTTGCCTCAGAGATCCTAGATATTAATCAGGAACGTGACCCCAGCTTATGACTTTGGTTCATAGATTTGTAATACCTTAGGTAAAGGTAAAGGTTTCCCTTGACGTAAAGTCCAGTCGTGTCCGACTCTAGGGGGCGGTGCTCATCTCCGTTTCAAAGCCTTGGAGCCGGCGTTGTCATAGACACTTCCGGGTCATGTGGCCAGCACGACTCACGGAACGCCGTTACCTTCCCGCCGAAGCGGTACCAATTAATCTACTCACATTTGCATGTTTTCGAACTGCTTGGTGCGCAGGAGCTGGGACGAGCAACGGGCGCTCACCCCGCCGCGCGGTTTCGAACCGCCGACCTTCCGATCGACAGCTCAGCGGTTTAACCCGCAGCGCCAGCGTACCTTAGTGACTCACTAAAGAGACGGGAAGTGGTGTGAGTCCATCCCGCTACAAATCATCTCTGAGGTGAATTGGGGATTCCACATGAACAGTTAATTCTGCAGTGGACACATTTATGGTTGGAGCTCCCTGGTAAAAGTCATATTTCTTTCCTATCCTCAATGGCAAAGGACAATGTAGATAGGCAAGCTTTGCTTGCTGCAGCAGTGAAGAGAAGGTGATGGGAAAAGATACAGGAGTCAGAGGAAATGCACTTTTTCCCACATGTCCCAATATTCTATGTTTCTTCCTCCCTGTGCTTCAACAGCAAAGACAAGCAGTTCATTTACTGGCAAAATGAGGAAGAGAGGGAGAAAGAGACTCTGGCAGTTATCCTCTAACTGGATTTCACATTTCAGAAGGAAAATTAGGCTGCGTCACCAAAAAGTCTAGGAATGAGGAAGAGGATTTTTATATATGATGGTTTCCATCTAGAAAACTCCATCTGGAGTTCTGCATCAGAGACAGGAATCCATTCTCAGGTACTTTCATACCCTTCTTGGGGTTTTTGACGATAAGCAAAAGCTCAGCCTGTTACAGGTTAAGTCCTGTACAATCTTTTAATGACATAAGGCTATTATTAGTCTATTTATTTACTTATTTAGTCAATTCATATCCTGCCTTTCTTCCAGCAGGGAATTCAGTATGGCATTCACAAAATCCCTAGGTGGCCTCCCATCCAGGTGCTGTCGGAGTTCAGACCTTCTTAGCTTCAGCAAGATGGCTGCATTATATCCTGCAGTGATATTAAACATAGGATTTAAAACAATTTGCTTAATGGCTGGCTAGTCTTTCTGCTTTATTTGTTTTATCTGTTATATTTGTCTTGCCTTCTCTCTAAAGATACAGTAACGTTTATCACTTTGCTCTAATGCTGCTTGGTTTATTGCTGTAAAACATAGTTGCTGTTCAATACATTGCCCAAGGATGCTAGAGAAGGAGGAGCATACGGTATGTACACAATCACAGCTCTGTTTCTTCTCCAGATGGCCCTTTAAAGGGCTTTCGGGTCTTCTCTTAAACCAGAACCCAAATATCAATTATAATTTGTAAACTGTAGTGGAATTATATTGGGGGAAGAAGAGTAATGATATATACAGGCATCATACAGATAAAATAAGAAAATGTCATCCCAGTTTCACCTCAGAGAAACTGGAGGATAAGTTAAAATACATGCTAACGTTTACCTAACTAGTGTTTAAAGGGGAATAACCATTCTTTAATTTGGATATCAGGTAGGAGAAGTTAATGATGGTGATGATGGTGGTGGTGATGAAACTAACGATGATGGTGATTTCACAAATGCTTTTATGCTTTTAATAGAATTTGGCAAGAGCTAATTCTGTAGTGAAATTCTTTCTTTCTTCCTCCCTCCCTCCCCTTTTCATGAGAATGCAGTATTTAATAAGCCGGATGAAATTTTCAGTAAGTTCTGCCAGAATGTCTTTCTAAAGGAAATATATAAGAGAACTACATGGAAAATCTTATTTCATTTAACACTGCTGGAAGTAGAACAAAAACACTAAAACGGGCGACCAGTTACCAGCTTCCCGACTTTGAAGAAATGGAACACTGAGATAAGAAGTTTGTGCTGAAAGACGGATATGCCCTCCCTGCAGAAACACAAATGTCTCGGAAATGTTATGGTAACAGTGTGCTTATTTTTGAGGCATGCTCGCTTTAGATATGGTATAAAAAAGTAGCAGATAGAAAATAAGAGCTGGATAATAATACAGTGAATAGCACATTCAACTGGTGTCTCACTCTGACAAAATTTGAGTACCTCTTCAAAGTGTGCCAGACCCCCATTAAAAGCCTGTGGAGTGGCAATGTTGCTTTTCTTTGCACAGCAAAAGTAACTTCCACATATTGCATTGAAGCAAAGTGGCTGGTCAAGGCAGATCACCCTATTTCAATGATCCATGGAGGCAAGCGGTTCACCTCTGCAAGGCATTTTGCCCCATTAAAGGAGAGCATCACAGCTGTAAGGGATGGATTGACCATGATCTACCTAGGCCTAATATCAAGAGTTGTCTCTGGGATTCTGACATGCCTCCAGAGATCCCGCTTCTCATGTTACCTTTGCAATGGGGAAACCCTGCAGTGGGCTCCTTCTCATGCTGCCAAAATTATATCAAGAAAGCTCAGAGTCTGTTGGGGGGTGGGGGGAGGCTGTAACATGGCTTCTTCCTAGTCCCCATATCACTATCTACAGTGGTGCTTCGGAAGGAGCCATAGTATGGGTCCGTCCCCGCCCCCCCATTTGGCAAGGGGCATTTCTGACATTACATTACATAATTTGGGCAGAAGGATCCATGCTGCAGGAACTCCCAGGCTGCAAAGATAAGGTGAGGAAGCCCTGTATAACAGGACTATAATGCCACATGATTAGGGATGGAAAATGCATCGGATGTATGTGCCAATTAAATATGCCATCCAAGCTACTATTTATATTCCAATGTTTTATTTTTGTCTTATTCAGCAGCCCCTCCAGCTCTAGTGCTGCTGTGGCAGAGCAAAAGCCTTTCTCACTGCTGTTTTTATTCAGCAAGCAAGCTGAAATCAGGCCATTAAGACTGCCAGAAAGGCAGACCTTCCAGTGGTTTAACTACATGGGGAATGTATTTATTTTTAATGATGCTCTCATCTAGTCTGAATGCATTTCTACTTGCTACAGGACAGCATAAAGAACAACAGCTAGAAATCAATAATGAAGAAGAAGGAAGGAAGGAAGGAAGGAAGGAAGGAAGGAAGGAAGGAAGGAAGGAAGGAAGGAAGGAAGGAAAGAAGGAAGGAAGGAAGGAAGAGGGATTCACACATACAAACAGACATACTTTTTCAGATGTCCTTTCAAGGGTTTTTGCTCTTTTGGTGGGAGAGAGAATCTTGAGAAGTCAGTAACCTGAAATATAAATCATGTTTAGACTATTGTAGTGGTTTTGAGGACTGCAGGTTGCATTCTAGTTTAACACTGTCATATACATTTATTTATTTATTTATTTATATTTTTATCCCACCTTTATTATTTTTTCTATAAATAACTCAAGGTGGCAAACATACCTAATACTCCTTTGTCCTCCTATTTTCCCCACAACAGCAACCCTGTGAGGTGAGTTGGGCTGAGAGAGGGTGACTGGCCCAAGGTCACCCAGCTGGCTTTCATGCCTAAGGTGGGACTAGAACTCACAGACTCCTGGTTTCTAGCCTAGCACCTTAACCACTAGACCAAGCTGGCTCTCTATATACACTATACACTATACACTATATACTATATACATAGTGGCTTAAAGTAAAAATATCTCTGAAAGTTATTGCTTTAAATTATTGCTGCACTGGATTTTCTTGAGGTGTGACTTTCAGTGCAAAGTAAATATTTTGGGGAATGGGTAATCCCATATCTTCCACTATAGACATGCTTTTTATATTTGTCTTCAGTCACTGTATTTCTGGTTTGCTATTTTTAATTTCACTTTTTTAAAAATAAAACATTTTTCAAAAGGTGGCCTAGCTAATCAGGGATCACTTGATACTAGACCCACATTGCCATTAGGATTTAGGACTTGACTTAGTTATCTTCCCAAACTAGCTGATTTATGGACAAGGGAAACACAATTCCTAAAAGGAGTCCTAACAGTTACTTTTAGTATGTGTTTAGGTATTCCTGTTGGACATTTATGTTGGTACAGTGACAAAAATGCTTAGAAGACAATGAAATGATGACAACAAGGAGAAGGGATCCTTGGAGGCAAGGAAAACTGTAGGAAGCAAAGACAAATGAGATAACAGGAATAGAAAAATCAGACGGCAACCATGTTTTCTAACACACAAGTCTCCGTATTCTTAATAAAACCTTTTCTTTGTTGTCCCACATTCACTGCCTCTGACTGCATGGATTCCATCTGTACTTTGATTTGCATAAACCTATGTAACAGGGTGCCTCTTTTTAGGTTTGCAATTGCAGCTTTAGGTACTAAAACAAATGCAACAGGTGCTTCCATTGAAGTGCATTCTGCTAGCATTATTAAACAAATTCACAAAGAAGAAATTTCTCCTGCAGGTCATCCTGTATCTTCCACTCTGGACTAGCTTTTATATTTACCCCCAGTCCTTGTTTCTGATTTGCTATTTTTAATCTAATTTAAAAATAAAAATAAAAGATTTTTGCAATGTGCCTAGCTAACCAGGGATCCCATGATACTAGACCTGCTTTGCTCTTTGTCAACATTATTAGGCCAGGCCCAACTCTTCCATTTCCCTCATTTAGCATGGTGATGACAAAGAGAAAACAGGTCTTGCAACACTGTACTGAGGTCCTATATCTGGCTAATGCTGCACTGTCCTATTCCAGGATACCATATGAATGGGTGTCTACATCCCATTGAAAGAAATGCCACATCTAAACCTGAATGTACATTTCTACTCATATCCTCAAATATACTTCAGTGCATCTTCAGGTTTATCTTGGGACAACTTTAAACCAGTGCCTTTTTAATGAAATAGTTATTATGCTGTACTGGATTATCCTGGGATGTGTTAGAGTTCTGTCCAACTGCTTCTCCTTTGCAAATGAGAGACCAGCCACTTATTTCAGAACTGCCACTCACGCCATTTCAAGATGAAAATTAAAAAAAAAATCCTGTGGGAAATGTTAACAAAACCCACCATTCATGTAGTAAAAGCTCTTCAGCAGTTGCTGAACATCAACAACTGATGAAAGAACTATTACTTTTAATTTTGCTCCTGTCACATCACTGTTCTCCAAGCACAGCAATAAGATTAGGGATCAGAATGAGAGATAAGCTGCTTTGCTGTGAATCCTAAATCTTGCAGGGAATCATAAACTACACTGTGAAAATAAGCATTGCAGTCACTCATTTGATCTGGGGAAGGAGGAGGAGAGGGAAGAAGGCTTAGGGTTTAGTGTTATTCAGATGATCCTCTAAATCGATGCAAGGGGAATAGAATCACACCCACTGGGTCAGTTCTACTCCCTAACTTTCTCACCTCTTCAGACCTGACATCTGAGCAGTGATTGAAAAGGGGAGCTGTTTGCTAAAAGTACAGACATTGAGGAAAAGATAGTAGGGTGTTTTCTGCCTTGTTACTCCTACAGGTAGTCCTCGCTTAACAACAATTTGTTTAGTGATGGTTCGGACTTACGATGGTGCTGGAAAAACTGACCTAATGACTGTCGCACTTACGACAGTTGAAGCATCCCTGAGAACATGTGATCACAATTTGGGTGCTTGGCAACTAGTTTGCATTGATGACTGTCACAGCATCCCATGGTCATGTGATTACCATTTTCAACCTTCCTGGCCAGTTTCTGGCAAGCAAAATCAATGGGGAAGCGCGTTATTTGCTTAACAACCACATGGTTCACTTAACACCCACGGTAACTTGCTTAATGACTGCTGCAAAAAAGGTCATACTTGTGTCAGATTCGATTAATGGCTGCTTCACTTAGCAACTGAAATTCCGATCCCAATTGTGGTTGTTAAATGAGGACTACCTGTATTTAGTGTATGCAGGGAATTCACTCTATGCCTCTTTTTGGTGCCAGTTTAATTAAAAGTCTCCAAATCATGGTATGACGTTAACTTTATTATGACTGTGCAAAAAAGTCATGAGCAAGACCGTATGGAGTAGGAGAGGGAGAAAGTGTACTTGTGTGTGTATTGGAGGGATACTTGTAGCTATAACCTATAGCTGAAGGTCTGTTCTTTACTAACAATCTTACAATGGAAGACAGAGGAAATTGTGTAGATGTTATTGTGTTTGCATCACTAGGAGTATATGAATGGCAGGATGCTCCTATGGGGTATCTAGAGAAGGACACCTTCCCCCAACCTTTGGAAATACCACATTGAATGAAGTCAAATATTTTAAATAAAATGTACAAACTTGCCTTTTTGTGATTGGTTTGGAAAATCTCAGCAAATGACAGCATGCCACTCATGAGAAAGCTGCTCAAAAGAAGAAGAAGTTGACAGCAGGAGAACTGGATCGTGTCCAGCCCTTCCAGATGTAGAGATAAGTATAGCAAGGATGTTTATTAATATGCCAAAAAGTCAGGATCAGCCAAATTGAATTTTACTGGTGATATAATCTGGGGCTTTCTTTGTGATAAAGGAGCATAAAGCTGCAGTCTTGATACGTGGGTTAGACTAAATCATGACCAATAAAACCAGAATCAACAAAAGTACTGTAATAACAAAAAATACAAAGTGCAAGGAATTACACAAAACATATTTTATGTAAATCGTAGTTATGGGTTATAGCAATCTATTGCATCATCAGAAGAACCTTTCTTCTGAGTTAGCCACTTAAGCCCAGTGTTCTCAGTGGCAAAAGCTGCTCAGGGTTCCAGACTGGAGTTCTTTTAGCTCTTCTAGAGATCCCGGGACAGAACCTGGACCTTCTCCAAGTAGGCAGGTGCTCTACCGCTGAGCTGCAATCCCTCCAGTTTTTCTTGTAATGAAATTTGGACTGACTACACATGAAATTTTAATAGAGTTTTAATTATGGCATCTGAACTCCCCTCCATAATATATAAAATGCTCTGGGAAAAGTAAGTAATACTGACAGGTAGCATAACAGAATGGCTAGGGGATGTATAAGCTGCAGGGAGAGAAGATTGATTATTACAGAGTGCATCCAAGGATTGTATCGTATTTCAAACATGCTGGTATGTACATGTTATTCCAAAAGGATTTTTTTTCTAAAATCAAGCAAACATTTTAAAAACCAGTTTATTTATTGTTTAAATATATATGGCTACCCACTCAACACATAACTCTGGCTTGCAATTAAAAATAACCAACATTAATTTAAATTAACATAAACAATTTAAAACAACAAACCACACTTAGAAAGACTCAAAATACAACCAGGAACTGCAAGATGGGCTCACCCAACAGCCTGGCCCAATGTCTTTAGGGCCTTACAAAAGACTGGCAAGGTTGGGGTGATTTGAATCTTGAGGATTATGCTGTTCCTAGGGCAGGTGCTAAAACAGAGAAGACATGCTTCCTGGTTCCATTAGATGGCATGCATCATGGAAGGGATCTGAAGCACGCCCACTCTGTTGGATCCTGTGAGATGGGCAGAAATATTTGGAGATACAGTCATGGGAAAAAGTAAGTACGCCCTTTTTGAGTTCTATGGTTTTAAGTATCAGGACATAATAAAAATCATCTGGTCCTTAGCAGGTCTGAAAATTAGGTAAAGACAACCTCAGATGAACAACAACACATGACATATTACACCGTGTCATTATTTATTTTACAAAAATAAAGCCAAAATGGAGAAGTCATGTGTGAAAAAGTAAGCACACCCTTACTGCTTCCATAGGTATTAAGAGGCTAAGTAGCAGCCAGGTACTGCTAATCAAATGCTCTCATCAGCAAGTGGGCCCACCTCTATAAAAGCTGAAGTTTTAGGAGTGTGCTGGTTTCGAGCATTCAGGTGTTGTTAACACAATGGCAAAGAGTAAAGACATCAGCAATGACCTTAGAGAAGCAATTGTTGGTGCCCATCAATCTGGGAAGGGTTATAAGGCCATTTCCAAACAATTTAAAGTCCATCATTCTACAGCGAGGACACTTATTCACAAGTGGAAAACATTCAAGACAGTTGCCAATCTTCCCAGGAGTGGATGTCTCAGCAAATTCACCCCAAGGTCAGACCGTGCAATGCTCAGAGAAATTGCAAAAAATCCAGGAGTTACATCTCAGACTCTGCAGGCCTCAGTTAGCATGTTAAATGTTAAAGTTCATGACAGTACAATTAGAAAAAGACTGTACAAGTATGGTTTGTTTGGAAGGGTTGCCAGGAGAAAGCCTCTTCTCTCTAAAAAGAACATGGCAGCATGGCTTAGGTTTGCAAAGTTGCATCTGAACAAATCACAAGACTTCTGGAGCAATGTCCTTTGGACAGATGAGACCAAAGTGGAGATGTCTGGCCATAATGCACAGCACCACATTTGGTGAAAACCAAACACAGCATATCAGCACAAACATCCCATACCAACTGTCAAGCACAGTGGCGGAGGGGTGATGATTTGGGCTTGTTTTGCAGCCAGAGGACCTGGGCACCTTGCACTCATTGAGTCGACCATGAACTCCTCTGTATACCAAAGTATTCTAGAGTCAAATGTGAGGCCATCTGTCTGACAGCGAAAGCTTGGCCAAAATTGGGTCATACAACAGGACAATGATCCCAAGCACACCAGCAAATCTACAACAGAATGGCTGAAAAAGAAAAGAATCAAGGTGTTGCAATGGCCCAGTCAAAGTCCAGACCTCGACCTGATTGAAATGCTGTGGTGGGACCTCAAGAGAGCTGTGCATAAACAACTGCCTGCAAACCTCAATGAACTGAAGCAATGTTGTAAAGAAGAGTGGGTCAAAATTCCTCCACAATGATGTGAGAGACTGATAAAGTCATACAGAAAACAATTACTTCAAGTTATTGCTGCTAAAGGTGGTTCTATAAGCTATTGAATGTGCTTACTTTTTCACACATGTGTGCTTACTTTTTCACACATGGCTTCTCCATTTTGGCTTTATTTTTGTAAAATAAATAATGACACGGTGTAATATGTCATGTGTTGTTGTTCATCTGAGGTTGTCTTTACCTAATTTTTAGACCCACACAGACCTGTTTTACGTATTATGTCCTGATACGTAAAATCATCAAACTCAAAAAGGGTGTACTTACTTTTTCCCACAACTGTAGGTGGTCCTGCAAATAACCCAGTCCTATGCCATAAAGGGCTTTATAAGTGATAACCAGCACTTGGAATTGCACCCAGAAGCCCACTGGGAGCCAGTGCAGCTCACAAAGTAGAGGTGCTACTGGGCATATTAAGGCACACCCATAGTTACTCATGCCATTGTATTGTCTAGACCTGTTTCATGCATCCTTGTGCTCCTTGATTTCTTAGTGGCCTTTGATACCACTGATCATGATATCCTTCTGGACTGGCTGTGGGGAACTGGGGTACCATTTGATGGTGATTCTCTTCCTTTGTTGCCAATTTGAGCTGTTGGCAGGGGAGGAGAGGTCATCCCCTAGGCCCCTCTTATGTGGGTTCCACAGGGTTCAAAATTCTCTACCTTCCTGTTTAGCATCTACAGAAAGCCACTAGTTGAGGTCATCTACTGGTTAGGGGTTTGATATCATCAATATGCTGATAATACCCAATAATATATTTTGACCCCAGGCCAGCCAAGTGAAGCTGTTGAAGTCCTGTCCCAGTGCCTGGTAGCTGTGTGGATTTCAGTGGGGAGGAAAAACTTAATCTTACCAAAACTGAGTATCTGTGAGTATTAGGGCTCCCTGGATCTAGGGATTTTCCATCTATTGGATAGGATAGCATTTCCCCTTTAAAGAGTGGGGAGCAATCTGGGAGTCCTCTTGGACTCACAGCTCTTGCTTGAAGAACAGGTGGCAGCTGTGGCCAAGGGGGCCTTTGCCTAGCTATCTGGTGCACTAGTTACACTCCTTCCTGGATCAGGAGGCCCTTCAGACCATCACTCATGGCCTAGTCACCACATGGCTTGACTACCGCAGTGTACTCTATATGGAGTTGCCCTTGAAAACCTCTCAGAAGCTTCAACTGGTCCAGAATGCATTGGCGCAGGCAGTGATGGCCATGCCTCAGTATGCCCATGTGACGCCTCTGGTTCATGAGCTGCACTGGTTTCCAGGATGCTTCCAAGTGTGATTCAAGTGCTGGTTCTCACCTATAAATCAATCCTACATGGTATAGTGCCATGTTATTTGAGGGACAGCCTATTTTCCATGGTTTCTGCCTGGCCTGTACATGCTGGCAGAATGGGCATATTCTGAGTTCCTTCAATTAAACAATGCCGTCTATCAGGACCCAGGAAGTGTGCATGCCCTGGGGAATGAGTTCCCCCCTGAGATCCAGATGATGCCCATCCCGATGGTGTTCTGGAAGGCCTTGAAGACCTGGCTGGTCTCCCAGGTTTGTGTGTGTGTGTGTGTGTGGGGGGGGTGTGCTTGTTGGATGTGTTTTTGCCTATGTTTTTGTATAGAGCAACCAGATCCCGTCTTGTTTTGTTCTGCACTGTGTGTTTGTTTATTATATTGTGAACTGCTCAGAGTCTGTTTGGAGTCAGGAGACACCTAAATTGAAATAAACAAATACTGTAAATGAACAAATAACTTCCAACAAGATTGCCCAAGGAAAAGATCACCAGAAACAATAAATAGCACTATTATGTGAGATCAGAGTACTTTAATATTGTATGTGTGGAAGTAAAAGACTGAGTAGGAGCATGAATGAAATATGAATGGAGGTAAGCATTGCTGGCCTGGAACAATAAGGATCAGTTCGTATTGCAGAAGATCTTTTTTTTTCATCATATGCCATTTAACTTCAAACCAGTGAGTCAATTGCAGCAGTTGCCTTACAGATGGCTTGGCATTGGCCAGGGCCTGTTTTACTTCCTAAATAAGACTGTCCTCAGCTTTTCATATCATCTTATTTAATAAGAGATGGATATTATCACTGAAATGAATAATGTTGAGGCTGACAATAGTGATGCCTTCCATTAGGCATTTCTTACTATTCAGTTGAGTCTAGGCAGTTAGCAGTGCGTGACATATCATGGGAATGTGTGTTGTTCATAATATACTTTTTGTTCCTGTGAGATGCTATTAAAAATGTGATATGTCACTTATCTGATGATTTCCCTTTTGTATGGGATGTCACTCATTGGCCATCACAGATAAATTGCATGGCCTACATCAGGTTCTATATTCCCACTACTGACTTCCAGATCTTTCCCGTATTGTGATGGTTGCCTTATCCAGAAAAAACACAGACTCACCAGCCAGGGCTAAGGATATCTGGTTTATTAAGAATAGAATGCAGACACGGAGAAAGACAGGAATGAGCACATGGCGTGCGAGGTAGCCGGTAAATACCCGCAGTGCGGACCTGATCCTTCCCCACCCCCCATTGCCCCAAAGTCCTGACCGACGGTGAACCCGGAGTCTTGATGGGCGATCAGGGGGCAATTCTGGAGTCTCGATGGGTGATCAGGGGGATTAGTGCTGATTACCTCTGTCCTCTTCCTGTGTCCGGAGCAGGTGTGTCCCCCGTGGTAATGCAGAGATGTCAGGGAGATAGGATGATGGCTTCCCGGGTCAGGGCAAAGGTATGGCTCCTTTGTCCTTTATCTGTATTGTCTTTCAGTGCTTATGGGATTAGCACTGATTCTTTCCTCCCCCCTCCCCTTCACTGGAAAGGCATGTTCCCCGTTGCGATGTATGTATACATCGCAACAGGGGACATGACATACTGCCTCCCCAAAAACTTTAAGGCGCCAGTTTGGAAGGATACACTGCATGGAAGCATGTGACTAGCCGTTGCACTGAGACATCCCGGGCATGCACCCACTCAGGGTGGGGGAAATGTCTCCAGCGGACCAGGTACTGAAGGGTGCCCCGTAGCCTTCGGGAATCTAGAACCTCCTTTATTTCAAAGTGCTGCTGCCCATTGATCATGATGGGAGGAGGCGGGGGGGTTTCGTTATGCCACTTTGAGGAGGTAGCCGGTTTCAGTAAGGCACAATGGAACACCGGGTGTATGCGTTTCAAGTTGTGTGGCAATTCTAACTTAAAAGTTACCGGGTTGATTATTTCCACTATTGGAAAAGGGCCAATGAACTTGGGGGCTAACTTCTTTGAGGGCTGCGGAGACTTAATGAATTTAGTGGAGAGGTAGACCTTATCTCCCACTTTGAAGTCTGGCTGTGCAGCCCTGTGGTTGTCCGCATAATGCTTGTAGGTTGCTTGGGCTTCGGAGAGAGCCAGCTGAATGACTGGCCAAACGTTGGCTAGCTGAGCAGCCCAGTCATCTGGGGAACAAGGCGGGGTAGCTGGCTGTGGCAACTCCGGGATCGGGACGAAGTCTCGTCCATAGACTACCTGGAAGGGGGTGTGGCCCATGCTCTGGTGCACTGCATTGTTGTATGCCACCTCAGCAAAGGGGAGTGAGTCTACCCAATTATCTTGCTGGTAGCTTATGAAGGAGTGCAAAAATTGCTCCAGGGTGGAGTTAAGGATTTCTGTAGAGCCATCCGTGTGGGGGTGCCAAACAGTGGACAATGCTTGCTTGGTGCCAATCAACTTCAAAAATGCTTTCCAGAATTGTGAAGTAAATTGTGTACCCCTATCTGTGACCAAGCAGGAGGGGGTAACGTGTAATTTGTAAATGTGATTTAAAAAGAGGCATGCCAGCTGTTGAGTGGAGGGAATGGAGGCGCATGGAATAAAATGGGCCTGTTTTGAAAAGTAGTCCTTAACCACCCAGATGACCATTTTCCGCTGGCTGGGTGGCAAGTCTATGATGAAATCCATCGAGATTTCCTCCCAAGGGTGGGAGGGGCCTGCCACCGGCGGCAATAGTCCCTGGGGCTTACCCACTTTTCGCTTGGCCATAGCACATGCAGGGCAAGCAGCGACATAATCTTTTACATCCCTCCTAAGTGTAGGCCACCAGAATTGTCGCCTTACCAGATGTAACGTTTTTACAAAGCCAAAGTGCCCTGCCGTTTTGTCATTGTGAGAACGTCTCAGAACCTCTGCTCGCAATTGCTCTGGCACGTACAGGCTATTTTGTTTCCAGGCCAAATCATTTTCAAAAGAAACATTGTTTTTATTGGTTTGCAACCATGTATCTGTTTTTAAGGCTTGTACGAACTGCTGTTGCAATTGCGATGAAATTGACATGCGTCTCCCTCCCCTTGCGGGCGGTTGTGCCAGAGTACGCTGCGTTCCAGTTTGGCTGCGCGTGACAGCTTGGCAACCCAGCTGTGTGTCAGTCCACACAGTACCTATAATGTCTGATGCCTGACTGGCATCCTGGGGCCGCCTAGAGAGAGCGTCAGCTAAGAAGTTCTTTCTTCCCAGTATGAACTTCAGCTGAAAATTAAAGCGGCTGAAAAATTGAGCCCAGCGAACCTGCTTGGGGCTGAGGCGTTTCGGGGTACTGAGCGCTTCCAGGTTTTTGTGGCCCGTCCAGACCTCAAAGGGGCAAGTGGCCCCTTCCAGGAGGTGTCGCCATGCCTCTAAGGCAGCTTTGACGGCAAAAGCCTCTTTCTCCCATACATGCCATCTCCGTTCTGTTTCGGAGAACTTGCGGGAGAGGTACGCGCAGGGCTTCAGCTGATCATTTAAATCCCTCTGAAGCAAGAGCGCCCCAATTGAGAAATCAGAGGCATCTACTTGGACTACAAAGGGCTTGGTGGGGTCGGGGTGTTGTAGAACCGGTTCGGCTGTGAACAGGCTTTTGAGATAATCAAAAGCCCTTTGGCATTCAGGTGTCCAGTTAAGTAGCGCTCCCGGGTTTCGTGCCTTGCGCGTGTCTCCCAAACCCTTGGTGCAGAGTAAATTAGTTAGGGGCAAAACGATTTCCACTAGTCCCTTGATGAACCCCCTGTAAAAATTAGAAAATCCCAGAAAACTTTGTAGTTGCCTCCTAGTGTGCGGGCGCTCCCATGCCAGGATGGCCTGGACTTTCCCAGGGTCCATTTCAATGCCCCTCTCAGAGATTCTGTAACCTAGATAATCTAGCTGAGATTTATGAAACTTGCATTTAGAAAGCTTGGCAAATAGCTTGGCTTTGCGGAGTTTCCTGAGCACCTGCTTAACCAAGTGTTCGTGCTCCTCTTCAGTCTCAGAATATATCAATACATCGTCTAAATACACAAGGACCCCCTTGAACAAGTGTTCGTGCAAGACCTCGTTGATCAATTGCATAAATACCCCTGGTGCCCCTGCCAAACCAAATGGTAATACTTTATATTGGAATGATCCCAGTGGGCAATTGAAAGCCGTCTTCCACTCATCCCCCTCCCGTATGCGTATGTGAAAATAGGCTTCTCGCAAGTCCAGTTTAGAGAATATTTTCCCCTTTGCCAGATGTGCTAATATGTCTTTGATTAGGGGCAAAGGATATTTGTTTGATATGGAAACCGAATTCAATCCGCGGTAGAACGTACAGAGTCTTAATGTCCCATCCTTTTTTTCTCTGAACAACACTGGGGCTCCAACTGGCAAGTTTGCGGGCTCGATGAAGCCTCGTGCTAAGTCCTTGTCCACAAACTCCCGCAATGCTGCCAGTTCTTTCTGAGTCATTGTGTAAATTTTTGGCTTTGGCAAGGGTGTGTTGGGGACCATTCTATCGCACAGTCAGTCTTTCTGTGGGGTGGGAGTTTGTCTGCTTCGTTCTCCCCGAACACATCTGCAAACTCAGTGTACTTGTCCGGCAAGCCTTCCAGGGCCGCTGCAGCCAGATGTGTGGTTGTAGACGCCACCCTCCCCACCGCAGCATGGGGAATTTGGTCCCCTGTAGGTGCTTGGTAGAAGCCGTCTGCAAACGTGATCGTCCTGGTTTCCCAATTTATGTATGGGTTCCTTCATACCAGCCACAGAATGCTTAAGATGATTAAAGGGTGGCCCACTGGTGCCACGACAAATTTCAGTCTCTCCCAGTGGCTGCCTAACTGCAGCGCCACTTCTCCGGTGAATCGGGTGACCGGGCCCCCTCCCGCTGCCGAACTGTCCAATTGCGTGAACACTATGTGGTGCTGAAGTGGAAAGCAGGGGAGATTTAAATCGGCAACCACGTCCGGGTGCATTAGGCACCTAGAACAGCCCGAGTCTATTAGGGCCCAGACTTCAACCGACTTCTCAGTGGAACCTAACTTAACTTTTACGTACAGGGTGGGACAGTTGGCACTCACCCCGACGTCGCTGCGCCCATTCTCCTCCTCCACCTGCCCTCTGGCGCTTCTCAGGGCAGGTGGCTGGTGTTTCCCACCGGTTCTTCCTGGTTGTTCTCCTCCTCTTCACTGGAGTAAGGTAGTTCTTTTGCTCCGATCTCAACCCTGGCTGCTGGCATCTTTTTGGGCCCTACGGGTGGTTTGCCCGGCATTTTTCCTGGCCTGTCAACTACCTTTGTTTTCGGGCACGCTGCCGCTTTGTGGTCCTCTTTCCCGCATCGAAGGCACTGCCCCTTGGCGAACCGTCGCTCCCTCTCCTCTCTCCAGGGTTGGGATGTTGGCCTCACCGGTCCTGCAGTGGTTCGGGGTCCCTTTACCGTCACCGCTTGTTGCTCCACCCTCTTGGCTTGTAGGAAGGTTTCCTGGGCATTTTCCGCCTTACCGGCCAGCAGTATCCACTCATGTAGAGTGTTTGGGTCATCTCTGCATAATGCCCACCTCAGAACATCTAAGTTCAGGCCCTCTTTGAAATGTTCAATTAGGGTAGACTGCGACCAGTCCACCACCTTTCCAGCCAGTGCTTTAAACTCCATGGCATAATCTGCTACAGATCGTTGCCCTTGGCTGATTCCCCTTAGGGATCTCTTCGCTCTCTCCTTTTCTAAGGGGTCTCTGAAGTGCAGATTTAGTGCCCAGAGGAACTCGTCGAATTCATTGAGCTCTGGGGCTTCTGCCTGGCATAGCTGCACATACCAGTCAGCCGCCCTTCCTTTAAGTTTGCTAGCAATGGCATTAATTTTGCCCTTTTCTGAGCGGAAATATGGCCCAAATTCTTCCATGTAGTTCTTGGCATTTGTTAGGAAGAAGGATAATGTTGCTGGGTCCCCGACAAATTTGACCCCGAAGTCTTTCACCCCTGCTCCTGGTGGGCTCCAAACCACATCTGGTCGTCTGGACGTACCTCAGGCTGCTGGGGTTCTCCGGTCTCGGTGTGGGGATTCCCCAAGCTGGACTCTGGGTGGCGTTGCCTCAGTTTCATGCCGGCTCCAGCCTCTTCCCAGCAGTCGCGTCTCCAGGGTGGGAGGGGGGGAAGATGACCTTCTGGCGGATTCTGCGAGGTGAACTCTGCCCAGCGCTGCCTCAGCCTCCTGCCATCTCCTTCCTCTCCCCGGCTGTCGCGTCTCAGGGGTGGGAGGGGGGGGTGATGAACTTCTGGTACCTGGTTCCACCTCACCCCTTCCTCGGGATTCCCACGCCACCGACCATCTCAGGAACAGCTGTTCAATTGACTCCAGCCTCGCCTCCATTATCCTCAGCCTCTCAGCTGTCTGGGAGCCTTCCTCGGTTCATCCGATCTGGCGCCTTCCCTCGGCTCCTGCGATCGTCGAGGACAGCAGGTCCCGTGGCTTCCTAGACACCCCAAGTGTCCCTGGCAGGGATCCCGGTGTCTTGTCCAGGGTGACCCACTCACCCTGCAACTCTCTGGTGGCTTCAGGTGTCCTGCTCCTTCTGGCCTCCTCCTCCTCCGAGCTTGATCTCGAACCCTCCTGGGTTTCGTACCATCTGGGAATAGTGTTCTCACCAATCGCCCGTGCCATGGAGTTGGGTGCCCCATCGCTGGTCCTCTGGTAGCCACCTCTTTGTGGGTTGAGTCTTTCCATCACCAGCTTTGATCCCTCACAGACAAAATCTGGAATGGTGCTAGCGGAAATGTTTTTTTTGATTCCCGCCTTTATGTGATGGTTGCTTTATTCAGAAAAAACACAGACTCACCAGCCAGGGCTAAGGATATCTGGTTTATTAAGAATAGAATGCAGACACGGAGAAAGACGGGAATGAGCACATGGCGTGCGAGGTAGCCGGTAAATACCCGCGGTGCAGACCTGATCCTTCCCCACCCCCCATTGTCCCAAAGTCCTGACCGACGGTGAACCCGGAGTCTCGATGGGCGATCAGGGGGATTAGTGCTGATTACCTCTGTCCTCTTCCTGTGTCCGGAGCAGGTGTGTCCCCCGTGGTAATGCAGAGATGTCAGGGAGATAGGATGATGGCTTCCCGGGTCAGGGCAAAGGTATGGCTCCTTTGTCCTTTATCTGTATTGTCTTTCAGTGCTTATGGGATTAGCACTGATTCTTTCCTCCCCTCTCCCCTTCACTGGAAAGGCATGTTCCCCGTTGTGATGTATGTATACATCGCAACGGGGGACATGACACGTATCTGCATCATGCTGCAAATGTACCCACCTTTGTCATGCTGGGAAAGAGGACACAAATAGATGATCTTCTTGTACACTTTCTGATCCCAGCAAAAGAAGACAGCATTCAGTGGGAGAAGGACTGAATGGGGGAAGAAGCTTTTAGTCTGTTTCAGTGGCTTATTCCTCTAAAAATACCCTCAGACTTCAGGTTTACCATTTAAAATTTTACTGATATGGGGCAAAAAGATCTGCAGGTGAGGGAGGAAACCAAATGTTTATAAATGTGCATGACAACAGCATTGTACAACTGCTGTGACTTATGTGCTTGCATCACAAGTATGTAATTGCAGCATTTGCATGATGACACCATTGTGCATGTGATGTCATGTTTGTTATGGACACAACTGATTTGTTGAGAGAGCTACCAGGGGGGAAAGGACATGTGGACTGAGACAAAGCTGTTTATTGTATTTCTTCAAATTTTGTAGCCTGATCAGGGGGTTTAATTAAAGTAGGCAACAACCAGTTTGGATGATAATTCCAACATGCACAGGTCTCCTCAGTAGAAGGGACCCTGAAATGCCACTCATTACATTTACTTCCAGGAAAACATAGATAGAATTGCAGCCGAAAGGTAGCTCTTCTTCCATTCTCAAGGGTACCTTCACACTTCCCCCTTCAGATTCCTGCCACGTTTTCCCTTACTTTATCTTCTGCATTACCCCTGAACTTTCTCTTCTCCCTTTCTTTCCTCTTCCTCATCTCTCCTGCCAAAAAGCTCAACAGAAGGGAAGTTCCAATGGGCAGCTGCTTCATTAAGCATAGCAGTAAGTCAAGGGAACCTGCACTTCCCTTTCATATCTGAATGCCAGCCAGGGCCCCAACCCATAGTGGGAAAGAAAACCACTTTCCTCTGTTCTCAAGAGAGCCTTAGCACTGAGCACTTATCAAGATGTCATGGTTGATTGGGAACTAGAAATACTGGCGTCAATGCACCTTTGGGCTTGTCTTTCCCAGTTCACGTCCCCTGCTCTGCTAACTTTTATTACATACTTTTTTAAGATAACCAATTCACAGGAACTAGATCAAATTACTTAGATAATACCCTCAGTATCATGCTCAGCTCAAAAATCATATAAAATGCTCATTCAAGGATATCTAGAAAAGCACATTGTTGACTGAGAACACGTAAAATATTCAAATACAAATTTCCATACAGGTATGTAGGAATGAGAATTGATTTATGAATGCAATAATGGCATAGCTGGAGATAAATTGGTCTATCGTTCCTATGATAGATGCATGCATGTACCATTGTTCTAGTTGATATGCACCACTTAGGATCTGGGGAGTGTAAACTCAATGCCATAATGAACTTGTTGAGAATTTGAATAAGTTTGTATGCAAGTCCAGATGGTGGAGGAAACACATTTCATCCCTCCCCCTCCCCCTCCTGCACCCTGCAGTTAAACTAAAGGAATAGTTGTATAGAAAATAAAATCAAGCAATTATAGTTTTTAAAGATATAGAAAACCTCTTCCAACCTTCTGCTCAATTCTATTGCTATTTCAAGTCAGATGATTTCCTTATTGCTTTGCATCTTCTCCTCTGGTTCTTGCATTTTATTGAACTTCCTAGGCAAAGAAAAAAGAAAAGGCAGGTGAAGCTAAAAGAGAGATGGTCTTCCTTGGTCATTGTTGCTTCTCCAACTTGCCTGTTCAGAAAACACAACCAGCAACTCTCTGCCTATGGGGATAGCCAGTGAAGGTGGACTGACTTTTGTGAACTCAGTACATTTAAAAAAAAATACAGGATTATCTTAAGCTTGGGAACCAGAGCGGAATAATGGAAAAATCAGTACCGTGAGTAAAAATTCATACACAGAAGAAGATATTTGTTTTAGGATCTAGGAAGCTGCTTTTAAGAGAGTCTGTCTAGCTCAAAAATACACCACTGACAGAACATCTGGGGCTAGAACCGGTTTTGGAGAGTTGGTTCTATAGGTTCAGGTTCCTAAAGACAAAAGAAAATTCAATTAAGGGCAACATTGTGGTCCCATAAACCTTTAGGAGATTCTTGAGGCTACAGAAGGAATGCTGGTTGACCACTTCTGGCTCCCAGGCTGCACCTTTGGCACTTCTAGGTTAGCTCACCAGGGTTTCCACTTTTTGTGGCTGGGAGATGCAATTTTTATTTCTAAATTCTCTTTTGGCCTCCAGAGTGGATGTGACTGATATTTTTAGCCTTTTTGCTGCCCCATCCCAAATTGATAGAGCTTGAGAGAGTTACTTATTTATTTAAAAGACTTATATAGACACTCATCTTACGCACCATAACCCTGGGTGGCTTATAAAGAGCAATAAAAACAATAAAAAGCATAAAAACCATCAGAAAAACTCCAGGCATACCCAAAAACTACAGAGCCTGACACATCCACAGACAACTTTACTGGGTTTCAGCCTCACTCTTCCCAATGCTTGTGGGAAAAACCAGATCTTCAAGGCTTTCCAGGAGAATAAGAGGGTAGGGGTCTGCCAGATCTCAGGGAGAATGGTAGGGGCTGCTAACAAAATGACCTATAAGTTCCAGGTTGTCCCTCCAGCTACAATGACTGGGTGGCAGCAGATCTTCAGGGTTGCAGACATGATTCTGAAAGTTTATCAGTCCTGTCAGGAGATCCCAGAAAGTGAACCTGGAGTCTTTGCATGTATAGCATGAACATTTGCAAAATTTGGGTCAGTGTTGGACAGTTGTGCGATTCTGGTTTAAATTTCCACTCAGAGTTTTCCTTGAAATATGCTAAGGAACTTGGGTATGACCTGCTGGAAGTAGGGAATCTGCTGCCATTGGTTGAAGTTGATAGCACATCTAGTCTCTGATGCGAGGCTCTGTAAGGGAGCAGAACCTATGAACCTTTTGTAATGATGAGCTATATCCTGCTCTGCAATGTTTGTCCAGATCTTTTGTTCTGTACTCACATGAGTAATCCTGAAAGACAGAGTAAGGAAGGTACATCTTCCTTTCTGGTCTGGATTGATGCTAATAAAGCCTTTTCATGATCTATTTGGTTCGTTTCACTTGTCTTTAGCCAGGTTGTATAGAACAGATATATGAAGTACAAATTAATAGCACAAATTATGGTACAAATGCATCACATTTTTGAACTAATCTCTGAATCCCCTCTTAAATAATCCTCGCATGAAGGAAAATTACACATAGAATGGAAGACGCAATGAGATGCACTTCCCTCACAAAGAACCTTTTAAGCACTTACAGCTTGTTAGAACGCAAATGCTTAAAAAAGACTTTTGTCCCTTGTGGCTTCAATTTCCCTTATCTGAAGTTGTAGAAGAAACATATCAATTTTCAAACTTGTTCTAACTCCCTCAAATCCTTGGGAGCCAGACAAGTGGCTTCTATTCAAGCTAACATGTACAAAAGGAGACATCAAAGTCCTCTTTCCCATCCATTGAAGACTGATGCTTGTAGATATCATTGAATAACCTCTTTCATTCATCACTGGAATTAATGAATGTTCCAAGGATTGTTCCAAACTTTTTACCCAAGGTCAGTCAAGTTATTTCAACACCTAAGGAAGAATATCCCAGAAAAATCTTTCTTCCTTTTTCTAAATAACTAGAGATTTGCTGCCCTTTCTTATCCCAAACCTGCTGCCTATAGCCCTCTTCACCTTGGTTGACAAATACTGTCCAAACAATGAATGAGACAAAGTTTCAGCTTTAGACCATGAGGTGACAATTTCAAATCACAGGGGTCTTGCTGCTAGATATTCCCTAGATGTTTGTTTGGACTAGCTAACCATTACCATTGAATGATGACAATTTCATTTTCCAAGAGATTGCTATTCTATAAAAGCACGCAGTATTTGGAGCATGATAGCTTATCACATGCCTATACCTACTTACCTAAGATTAACTATTGAATTGTGATGGACCTCCTCTTGACTAAACATTTAAAGCATTGCACTGGTTGCTCTGTTGCCCTTTCTGAAATGAAGATGTCAGAGTTCACTCTTCTTTTTAGGGATTAACAAAGAATGGGAAACAATGCAGTTTTATTGGTAGAACTGTGGGGCAGAAACATTTACTAGGGGACTACTCAGGCATGACTGTCCTTAGAATATAATACTGGCCTACAAAGGAGGCAATTGCCCTATCAGGCTTCTCTATTATCAGATTAGTGATATGGATAATCCAGGCCTCTGTCATCAACGTGACTGCCTCCCATATCACAGATACCTAACAGAGTGAAGCTACTAGACCCAGGACTAACATTCATATCAGAGATTGAAACATCTCCTGGCCACCAGCCACAGGGTAGACATTCAGAGCAGTGTGCCCTGATCTAAGGATTCATACTTTGCAGGGGTGTGGTTGTTTTTACCCTTGCCTTTGTGAGGACAGAAGTCCAACTATAATGATCCCCAATAATCTCAGTGCATTCTGTTGTTTAGATGGGATACAGTGAAACATTGATAAAGGAGATCCATGTTGTAACTTCAGGTCCTAAAACAGACCTAAAAATGCAGGATAGAATGAGTGATTAACAACCTCAAATAAAATCCAATCAGGCAAAAGAGGGAAAAATACTTGACAACACAACAAGTAGTAAGGGTGGGCGGGTTTGGCAGGGTGCCTAGTACTGTACTATCTGGGGAAAGATGGGGAGAGGAAGGAGCTAGGATGTCAGCTGTCTATTCATTGCCCTGCCCTGCCCTGTAGCAAACTTAAACTGATTCTTCATTTGTTTTTGGCAACCCCCACCATTGGGATTTGTTGGCAGGCAAGAAAGTATAACTAGTTCTGACTAGAGACTAACCCCATTTTGAAAGAAAAAACAATCAGATAATTGAATGTCTTTCAAATGTTTAAGGGGGAAAAAAAGCTAGATATTAAAAAAAAAAAAGTAAAAATGAAAGAAAATTATGGAACAAGTGAATTTCAGGGAGGAGAAATCCCAAAGAATATGTATCAGCCAAAGTCAGTTGTTAATCTGCAAAGATTACAATTGCATAACCACACTTTATATCCTACTGGAAGGACAAAATGATACTCACTATCAAGTAAAATAGTTAAGGCATATAAAAATTAAAACAAACAAAATGAGCAGCAATTTGATTTTAAATTCTTCTTTGATTCTAGCTTTGTCTTAAATCCCACCAGTCCAATTTCTCCCCACCCCACATTTCCCCACTAGGAATTTAGATTTACACTGGCTAATTACTAGTTAGAGAGAGGGCCACAAACCTGTAAAAAAAGAAAGGGGGGTTCATCGTTTCTTGGGACTGGAATATTTTTAATCCTCATTGAAAATTTTAGCGATGGCCATCAAGAATCATCCATTGGATGTGGCAAATACCTAATGATGTCTCAGTTCAGAGAAGTTACATAAATTAAAAATTAAAAAGAGTCCCCCATTGGGGGAGATGGGCGGTGATATAAATTTAATAAAATAAATAAATAAATAAATAAATAAATTAGTCAAGAACCTGTTTCTGAGCTGATAAAGGGTGGGGCAGGCCAAGCAGTGGAAGGTGGGGCCAGCAGGACCAATATGCTCAGAGAGAGCTTCCTGCAGTGGGACTCGGTCACCTCTCCCTCTCTCAGCTTTCCAGATGGTGGGGATGGTGCCTCTTCCTTATTCCTCAATACTTCTCCTCAATTGTCTGTGCTGCTCCTTCACTCTTCTAAGGGTCACATCCCACTGAAGGCCAGGCAGAGAGGTGCTCCATTGTAGAGAAAATTAAGCACTGGATGTTGCAAACTCGACCAAACTGGCTTGCTAAACCCCTGTCTTAGTATTAATCCATTTACTTTATTTGGCTTTCAATCTTATTAGCAATTCTATTTTCTGTCTTTTTCCCATTACAGAGTCCAGGGGTTTGTTGTTTTTGTTTTCCTGCTCACAAAGAAAAAAAACTCAAGCCTGCTTCTCAGCTCAAGGTTCATTCCCATGCTATTTCACAGTTCCCATAGGCTTCTGTTGAAGATTCTCCTTGATTCCAGAGTGGGATCTGACTCACACATAGCAATGCAATGCAAGGCACCTGGCAGGAACTGATTGTTTTTCACCTAATTCTGAAGCCCCTGTGGCTATTTCTACCATTTAATTTCCCCACAAGAACCTTCTGTTTCAACATCACATAGAGCAATATGTTATTTGTTGGTGCTATATTTTGAACGACAACTCTAACATAGTGGATGTCATCTGTCAGACATCAAGGTTAGGCATCCTAACCAGGAGTGACATTATCTTTGACCTCCTATAATGTTGCTTGTGACCCCGCTTTACAGGGAAACAGGAAATCAAATATAGAGAAAATAAATACTGCTTGCTGTCACATATCATTTTGGAATAGCTCTGTATCTTCTTAGTGGGATGTAGCAGTGTTGAAATGGCAGGATTGACAAACTCCAGTTGTGACTTCTCATAAAATGCTAATAAAATAATAAGACCCTTATGGCTATTTTAGGAAGTTATAATATATAATTTGTTATAATAAAGTTATAATATAATATATGTACTACAATTTTTCATGTGGCTCTAGGGATGAGCTGTGGCATTGTTCTTTCCTGATTCAAATAATTCCTACTTAAATCTTAACTAAAAAGAATTCCATGCCCCAGGTGACCACTATATATATATATACTTGATTGAGTAATGACTCTCCTTTGTTGATGAACTTTGATTTTCCCCATTAAATAATAATGATAAAACTGCTATGCACTTTTACCTTCTTTAGACATATAACTTTTTTAATGAGAAGCAATGGGCTGAATTTAGTACTGCAGACTCAAGCAGTGAAAGGAAGAAATGATCAAGAAAAATAAGAGCCCTTATGAAATATTGCTAACGGCATAGAGTCAATGGTGCATTAAGTTATTTTTCCTTTCTAGTCTTTGGTTGAATAAACAGAGCCAGTTATTGCACTGTGGTAGTGGCAGTTCACTCTTTCTGAACCCCTGATCCTCAAAGGTGGTTTTGCATAAGCCCAAAGATCAGCTGCCAATTAAGATGCCTTGGGTCAACTCATGATTGATTGAAGGGTCAGTCCTATCTTTAGTCAGTCAGCATTTTTGGGTTGTCATGAAATGGCAGCAGATCATCACTCCTTCACTTGGTTATTGTATTTTACTGCTAGAACTGGAGTGAGGCTTAAGAGTAAAGACCAGGATCAGCAGTGTAAAGACATAATGTAATCCTTGTTCTAGTGTATACAGGACATCAGAAGATGTTGTTCTGTGTCACAGTGCTCCTACTTTGAAATATTCACTTTATACCTTGAAGTTGCCAGGTTTGGACAATGATGAGAGCACCATGATGGTCATACCAGCATATTATAATCTTAAAATAAAAGATGTAAAAAAATCACAGTTACTTTAATTCTAAATCCTAACCCAGGCCTGTCTCATCTGGCTTGGAGCATTGGAACTTCAAAGGCACTGGAAATTCTACGCGCTAGGGAAACAATGCATCTAGAGGACACCAGGCAGGGAAAGATTTTTGTAAGAAATAGGTATATATTTGTAATTTATGTCTAATAGAGAAAATTAGAAACATTGGAGGTAAATTCCAGGCAAAAATGGGTATGATCAAAAACAAAGATGGCAAGAACCTAACAGAAGAAGAAGAGATCAAGAAAAGGTGGCAAGAATATACAGAAAACCTGTATAGGAAGGATAACAATATCAGGGATAGCTTTGACGGTGTGGTCGGTGAGCTAGAGCCAGACATCCTGAAGAGTGAGGTTGAGTGGGCCTTAAGAAGCATTGCTAATAACAAGGCAACAGGAGACGACGGCATCCCAGCTGAACTGTTCAAAATCTTGCAAGATGATGCTGTCAAGGTAATGCATGCTATATGCCAGCAAATTTGGAAAACACAAGAATGGCCATCAGACTGGAAAAAATCAACTTATATCCCCATACCAAAAAAGGGAAACACTAAAGAATGTTCAAACTATCGAACAGTGGCACTCATTTCACATGCCAGTAAGGTAATGCTCAAGATCCTGCAAGGTAGACTTCAGCAGTTCATGGAGCGAGAATTGCCAGATGTACAAGCTGGGTTTAGAAAAGGCAGAGGAACTAGAGACCAAATTGCCAATATCCGCTGGATAATGGAAAAAGCCAGGGAGTTTCAGAAAAACATCTATTTCTGTTTTATTGACTATTCTAAAGCCTTTGACTGTGTGGACCATAACAAATTGTGGCAAGTTCTTAGTGGTATGGGGATACCAAGTCATCTTGTATGCCTCCTGAAGAATCTGTATAACGACCAAGTAGCAACAGTAAGAACAGACCACGGAACAACAGACTGGTTTAAGATTGGGAAAGGAGTACGGCAGGGCTGTATACTCTCACCCTACCTATTCAACTTGTATGCAGAACACATCATGCGACAAGCTGGCCTTGAGGAATCCAAGGCTGGAGTTAAAATCTCTGGAAGAAACATTAACAATCTCAGATATGCAGATGATACCACCTTGATGGCTGAAAGTGAAGAGGAACTGAGGAGCCTTATGATGAAGGTGAAAGAAGAAAGTGCAAAAGCTGGTTTGCAGCTAAACCTCAAAAAAACCAAGATTATGGCAACCAGCTTGATTGATAACTGGCAAATAGAGGGAGAAAATGTAGAAGCAGTGAAAGACTTTGTATTCCTAGGTGCAAAGATTACTGCAGATGCTGACTGCAGTCAGGAAATCAGAAGACGCTTAATCCTTGGGAGAAGAGCAATGACAAATCTCGATAAAATAGTTAAGAGCAGAGACATCACACTGACAACAAAGGCCCGCATAGTTAAAGCAATGGTGTTCCCTGTAGTAACATATGGCTGCGAGAGCTGGACCATAAGGAAGGCTGAGCGAAGGAAGATTGATGCTTTTGAACTGTGGTGTTGGAGGAAAATTCTGAGAGTGCCTTGGACTGCCAGAAGATCCAACCAGTCCATCCTCCAGGAAATAAAGCCAGACTGCTCACTTGAGGGAATGATATTAAAGGCAAAACTGAAATACTTTGGCCACATAATGAGAAGACAGGACACCCTGGAGAAGATGCTGATGGTAGGGAGAGTGGAAGGCAAAAGGAAGAGGGGCCGACCAAGGGCAAGATGGATGGATGATATTCTAGAGGTGACGGACTCGTCCCTGGGGGAGCTGGGGGTGTTGACGACCGACAGGAAGCTCTGGCGTGGGCTGGTCCATGAAGTCACGAAGAGTCGGAAGCGACTAAACGAATAAACAACAAACAACAACATGTCTAATAGAAATTGCTATTTTATTTTATTTTTTTCATGTCCCTTAGTAGTTTCTTATCACAATATGAACCTTCACCTAGCTCATTTCCACAGACCGTGGGACAGCCTGAATGGCTGGTAATCCTTTCAACTTCAAAACAAAAACAATTATCTGAGTGAGATCAGAGCCGCTGCATGTGGAGTTGGCCAAAACTCAGAAACTGGAGATGTGGTAGCAGGAGAGTTTCTACTTTGAGTCTTCTTTTGTCACCTGGCTGTATCAATCTGGAAGGAGGAATTACCATTGATTAACCCTCTCCAGGGCTGGGATGACATGTAGAACCAGCAATTATGTATGTGACCAATAACAAGCCATGATTTCATTATCCATGTTTAACTACTATACTAACCCTAACAACCTTATTGCTTAGTAAGCCATATGAATGCGTTCTTCAATGAAAGAAAATGCAAATCTGCAATTGTTGTTTATTTGTTTAGTCGCTTCCGACTCTTCGTGACTTCATGGACCAGCCCACACCAGAGCTTCCTGTCGGTCGTCAACACCCCCAGCTCCCCCAGGGATGAGTCCATCACCTCTAGAATATCATCCATCCACGTTGCCCTTGGTCGGCCCCTCTTCCTTTTGCCTTCCACTCTCCCTAGCATCAGCATCTTCTCCAGGGTGTCCTGTCTTCTCATTGTGTGGCCAAAGTATTTCAGTTTTCCCTTGAATATCATTCCTTCAAGTGAGCAGTCTGGCTTTATTTCCTGGAGGATGGACTGGTTTGATCTTCTTGCAGTCCAAGGCACTCTCAGAATTTTCCTCCAACACCACAGTTCCAAAGCATCTCTCTTCCTTCTCTCAGCCTTCCTTATGGTCCAGCTCTTGCAGCCATATGTTACTACTGGGAACACCATTGCTTTAACTATGCGGGCCTTTGTTGTCAGTGTGATGTCTCTGCTCTTAAGTATTTTATCGAGATTTGTCATTGCTCTTCTCCCAAGGATTAAGCGTCTTCTGATTTCCTGACTGCAGTCAGCATCTGCGTAATCTTCGCACCTAGAAATACAAAGTCTTTCACTGCTTCTACATTTTCTCCCTCTATTTGCCAGTTTTCAATCAAGCTGGTTGCCATAATCTTGGTTTTTTTGAGGTTTAGCTGCAAGCCAGTTTTTGCACTTTCTTCTTTTACCTTCATCATAAGGCTCCTCAGTTCCTCTTCGCTTTCAGCCATCAAAGTGGTATCATCTGCATATCTGAGATTGTTAATGTTTCTTCCAGCAATTTTAACTCCAGCCTTGGATTCCTCAAGCCCAGCATGTCGCATGATATGTTCTGCGTACAAGTTGAATAGGTAGGGTGAGACTATACAGCCCTGCCATACTCCTTTCCCAATCTTAAACCAGTCTGTTGTTCCATGGTCTGTTCTTACCGTTGCTACTTGGTCATTATACAGAGTCTTCAGGAGGCAGACAAAATGACTTGGTATCCCCATACCACTAAGAACTTGCCACAATTGGTTATGGTCCACACAGTCAAAGGCTTTAGAATAGTCAATAAAAGAGAAATAGATGTATTTCTGAAACTCCCTGGCTTTTTCCATTATCCAGCGGATATTGGCAATTTGGTCTCTAGTTCCTCTGCCTTTTCTAAACCCAGCTTGTACATCTGGCAATTCTTGCTCCATGAATTGCTGAAGTCTACCTTGCAGGATCTTGAGCATTACCTTACTGGCATGTGAAATGAGTGCCACTGTTCGATAGTTTGAACATTCTTTAGTGTTTCCCTTTTTTGGTATGGGGATATAAGTTGATTTTTTCCAGTGTGATGGCCATTCTTATGTTTTCCAAATTTGCTGGCATATAGCATGCATTACCTTGACAGCATCATCTTGCAAGATTTTGAACAGTTCAGCTGGGATGCCATTGTCTCCTGCTGCCTTGTTAGTAGCAATGCTTCTTAAGGCCCATTCAACCTCACTCTTCAGGATGTCTGGCTCTAGCTCACTGACCACACCGTCAAAGCTATCCCTGATATTGTTATCCTTCCTATACAGGTCTTCTGTATATTCTTGCCACCTTTTCTTGATCTCTTCTTCTTCTGTTAGGTCCTTGTCATCTTTGTTTTTGATCATGCCCATTTTGGCCTGGAATTTATCTCCGATGTTTCTAATTTTCTGGAAGAGGTCTCTTGTCCTTCCTATTCTATTGTCTTCTTCCACTTCCATTCATTGCTTTTTTAAAAATAATTCCTTATCTCTTCTGGCTAACATCTGGAATTTTGCATTTAGTTGGGCATATCTCCCCCTATCACTGTTGCCTTTTGCTTTCCTTCTTTCTTGGGCTACTTCTAGTGTCTCAGCAGACAGCCATTTTGCCTTCTTGGTTTTCTCTTTCTTTGGGATGTATTTTGTTGTCGCCTCCTGAACAATGTTGCGAACTTCTGTCCATAGTTCTTCTGGGACCCTATCTCCTAAGTCCAGTCCCTTAAATCTATTCTTCACCTCCACTGCATATTCCTTAGGAATATTAGTGAGCTCATATCTAGCTGATCTGTGGGTCTTCCCTAATCTCTTTAGTCTGATCCTAAATTGTGCAAGAAGAAGTTCGTGATCGGAACTACAGTCAGCTCCAGGTCTTATTTTTACTGACTGTATAGATGTCCGCCACCTTTGGCTGCAAAGGATATAGTCAATCTGATTTCGGTGTTGTCCATCTGGTGAAGTCCATGTATAAAGCCATCTCTTAGGTTGTTGGAAGAGGGTGTTTGTTATGCAGAGTGAGTTGTCTTGGCAAAATTCTATCAGCCTATGTCCTGCTTCGTTTTGTTCTCCCAGGCCATGCTTACCTGTAATTCCAGGTGTCATTTGACTGCCCACCTTAGCATTCCAGTCTCCTGTGATGAAAATAACATCTCTTTTAGGTGTGTTGTCCAGTAGGTGCTGCAGATCCTCATAGAACCGCTCTACTTCTGCTTCTTCAGCATCTGTGGTTGGGGCGTATATTTGGATCACTGTGATGTTAGATGGCTTGCCCTGAATTCGAATTGAGATCATTCTATCATTTTTTGGATTGTATCCAAGCACTGCTTCAGCCACTTTACTATTAATTATGAAGGCTACTCCATTTCTTCTGTGGTCCTCTTGTCCACAGTAGTAGATCTGGTGGTCATTTGATGTGAAGTGGCCCATTCCAGTCCATTTCAGTTCACTGACGCCCAAAATGTCTATCTTTAATCTTGACATCTCACCAATAACCACATCCAATTTGCCCTGGCTCATAGATCTTACATTCCAGGTTCCAATGGTGTGTTGATCCTTAGAACATTGGACTCGCCATTCACCACCAGCACCGTCGGCCGCTAGCCATCCTTTTGGCTTTGAGCTAGCTGCGTCATCATGTCTGGGGCTAGTTGAACTCATCCTCTGTTCCTCCCCAGTAGCATTTTGACCATGTTCCGACCTGGGGGTCTCATCTTCTGATGGTATACCGACATATCTCTGGTTGTACTGATCCATTTAGTTTTCACGGCAAGAATACTGGGGTGGGTTGCCATTACTTTCCCCAGGGATCGCATTTAGTCTGACCTCTCTGTCATGACCTTCCCGTCTTGGGTGGCCCTTCACGGTTTAGCTCATGGCATCATTGAGGTGCTCAAGCTCCAGCACCACGACAAGGTAATGATCCTTTGCTGAAGAAATCTGCAATAAGTATGGGCATATCAATTAATACTGCAGGGAGATGAAAATCAGAGTGATAGATCTGTGAAGGGTGTTAGTAAAATTCTGCCTCCTCCCTTTGTCAGATTGATCTTTCTCAGAAGGAAAAATTCAAGGCACAGGTCACATTTGTCTTCCAGAAACCCACCTGGGGAAGAGTGGGCCTTTGAGAGCATAATGGGAAGCAGGCAAAGCTGACATCAGTACTTGGCCAATTCAGGCAGCAATTGTGAAGGGTGTGTGTTGGGGCCTGGTTTTGCCACCTCAACTCCTGGCTCAGTCTCAAAAGCTGTTTGCTCTTTGGAGTTAGCTGTTTGGTCTTGCTTTATCGGAGTCTGTTTCATTACTTCATTTCCTCTTCAGTCTTGCTTTACAAACCATTGATTTATCATTGACCAAGTAATTAATCTATTGTGTAAGAAATGAACTATGGGCTTAGCTCAGTTATCTCACAATTTTTTGTTTTAAATTTCATAAGTGAGACACTCCTGGGGGAGAAAGTATAGATTCATTTGTGCTTCCAGTAAAAGATGAATAAAAGTTAATACAGAGGGTGATAGGCGTGGAACTTCAAAAATATGCAGGGTTGTGAAGTTGAAATAAAATGCATTATTTAGAATTCAAGGGCTGCTTTACTGAAAGCACTTTGATTAATACACAGTGTGCAATCAACCTCATGTATCTAGATAAATGATGAGAGAGAAATGCAGAACATCAACAATGTTTAGCTAATTAGATGTTCACATAAATCAAAATGGCATTAAGATGGAGTTAGGGTCTCACGATATATTACATTTGCCATTGAAATACCATGGAAAAAACGGCCTGCACATGGCAACTGAGAACACGCTCCTTGACTCATCCATAACAACATATAGTTTCAGATTCATATTTTCACTGGCATCCGGGATAAATGGAACGTGCACTTCGATACTTATACAAGCATGTACAAATATTCAGTAGTAAGCAATAGTGCATAATGAGATACTACATTTTGCCCTAGTAAAAACTCTGCAACAAAAATACAAATATATACATAATATTGGAAATTACTGTATCTGCCCAGGTAAAGCAGTCAAAATAATAATACATAGGAAGATATTTTTGCACATCATGCAAAGCCATTTAAAAAGCTTTGTCTTTCAGTCAAAGACCCTTGCGCTCATTGTAAAAAATGGGACAGAAATAAGACAGAAGAATTGGCTTCCCATTAGCTCCATGGAAAGATCAACCTTGACCTCTTAGGATGTTTAGAATCTTACTGAGCAGACACAGACATGACTGTACCCAACATGTCAAGCATACTTTGTTTAGCCATCTAAGCTTTTAAGAAACTCTCTGAAATAGAGAAAAATACCAAAATAACAGCAACCACACATACTGTTGATCTCATGTGGGGGGCATACATGTTCATTGTTACAGATATGGCAAATATGATTTCTCTCATGTGGTGAGTATATCATTTTTTAAATCAGTGGAAACTTCTTTAACTAAAGCCTCTGTCACAGACTGCCTTCAACTCTTTTTGTAGCATTTATTATAATATGTGATTTTTTTTTTTTTGCTCAAATACTTGCAGGTAGGCAAATCAATCCTCGAGCTTCTTCCACAATTTATGATGACAAGTTATTCAAAGGTATCAGTTACTTGGAGGGAATACAGGAATAAATATTATTATATAACATTTTCTTTGTCCACAACACAATTGTGAACCACCTACCAAAACAGTGACATTGGATGGGAATAGGAGGAAGGATATCTACATTTTCCACTGGAAGCATTTTGGAGTGTTCAGTTAAGTTAACATTTAACAATAATAATAATAATAATAATAATAATAATAATAATAATAGTTCCAAATACAAATGAATAAACATTTCACTCATAATAAGCCAGACATGACCATAGTTACAAAGACATAAATATGAATAATTGACATTGCAATTGCAGTAACTTGAGATAGAAGAGTCAATGAGAAATAACTAGGAAAAAAAATAGGGAAATTTAAAGACTTTCAAATAGAGATTGAGTGAATGTAGAAAAAGAACGTAATAGTGGTTGTAACAGAGGTTGGGGCACTTGGTGCCTGTCCTGTTTCAGGCTTCAAATTCTCTCACACACACAGTGGCTAGGTGAAAATAGCAATTTACTCAAGGCTGAGCAGATAATGATAGACGAGAGAAGGAATGTAAATCAACAAAGTCTCTTGGAAAGAAAGAAAGCTTGCTTAGGTAGATTTGCTTTCAACAGGAGCACACAGAAGAGAAGTCAAGATTCAGTGTGAAGTTCAGAGAGCCAAGTCAAGTTTGTCAGCTAGTCCAAAGGTCAGAGTTTCACGAGCAGGATTCATAGGAATGACACACCAGAGCAGGAGGTCAGATGGTTGTTTCCAATGGAGAAACATGGGTCAGGGCTGCCTCTTAAATCAGGCTGCAGCGAGCTATCTTCAATTAAGTAGTTACTCCCTTGCTTGGCAAGAAGCCTCATAGAATGTTTTTGTTCTGCTCTCTGTTCTACTCACTGAGTCTGAGGGCTTGGAAGCCATACGCCATCTTATGACTGCTCCAGCTGTTCTGGTGGTGTCTGTCTTTGACCAGCCTCACGTGATTCCTGGTTTGGTGTCTCCTGAGGCTGACACTCCACAGGTTCAGCAGGAGCAGCCTTTTCAGAGTCGGAGTCTGAATCTGAGTCCTGGGCCATGACAATGCCATACCAGAAGATCTGGAAAAGCATTTGGACATGATAGGAATGTTGGTAGAGTGCTAGAAAGCATCTGGCCCAGGAGAGATCAGAAAAGTCACACACCAGGCATTTCTATAAAAATAAATTTATTTATAGAAAGCACAAAAACCTATTTACAGGCTTTTTGCTGAGAGGAGAGATTTCTCTCAGCTGCATTCTCACAGGCTCTCAGAGAGCTGCTTACTCTCTACATGCCTAAAGAGAAGGGAAACATGAAACCAAGTTAACTGCCCTTGCTTCAGGCTATTAACAACTATTAACACCTGAAAAGGGGACAATTAAATTCAACCTCCTCACCCAGCCAAAATCATTTGTTACCACAGTAACCTTAATCTGTAGCAGAAAAACAATATACCAATAAGGAATGGATAGAGAATCTCAACTCATGGAGTACCAAAAGTTGCATTACTTGGAACAGCATATATATTATGATATCTTTTGACTATCCTAAGTCTTTGGGAAGGATCCAGTCAAAAGTACCAAAACCAGTCAGAACTATTTGGCAGACTGTGTGTAAATGGCAACAATAATTATTGTTATTATTTATGCCATTTCCAAAAATACTCTCTCCATTCCCAGCTTTTATTGGAATGATTGGCAGCAACTTCACACAATTACCCCTTGGCTGGTTCCTTTCCATCTCGCTGCTTTTCATCTCCCCCCTTCCCCTCCTTTTCCCATCAAGCCAGTTCTTAATTCTCTGCAAAACTATCTTCCCATCCTAAGCCACCCCCACTAATAGAAGTCCAGTGCTGCAAAATAAAATCAGATGTAACTTAGAAGCACGCACAAGCCACCAGATAATCCCATAATAACAGCAGTCAGGGGAAAAAAAAAACAGAATTGGATATAGAGGAGAAATATTGCCAGGAAATTGAATTTAAACACTGTCTTGATTAAGTCCAGAATTAAAGTAAGGACAGTCCTGTTTTTAGCTCTGAGCAGAACCTTGATCATGGTGATTCTGTGATGAATTGAGTGAGCCCCCAAAGATCCAGACGGAGACTGAGGATTTTAAATGTGTTCGTATACCATGTAAAGATTGTGGTGAATAGCGAGGGACTCAGAATTATTGTCAGTCCCAAATTATTTTGAATGGGATAGTGCAGACTTTGGAATTGATCTCTCCAGACTAGGGGAATAGAGGTGAAAATGTCAGATGCAATTCAATCAAACCAAATAAAAGGTTGTGGCCAAAAATCATTCTGGGGTCTGGCCAGGAAAGGGATCTTGTAAAATTAATGCTGTTTGTGGCTGTAATGAAAAGGGCAAATTCCACACAGGGGTCCATCAGAAAAGGAATGGAAAATAAAACTGCCAATATTGTAATGCTTCTAACAAATCACAGTTGGCCAACTGCCCCATCGTGGTCACTGCACCACAAAAAAGAGTCTGAAAAACTGGAGAAGATACAGAAAATCGTAACCCAAACGATTAAGGGGCTGCAGAAATGCCTTTTGAGGAAAGGTTGCGACATTTGGTTTTTTTTTTTTTTAGTTTAGCAAAAGAAGGAGACGTTAATAAAAACCTGCACTGAATAGAAAATCCAGAGACAGAGGTTTTTCCCTTCTTTCACAACAGTGAGAAACTGGAGTCCTTTAGTGAAATAGAATCATGACAGGTTCAGAATAGATGAAAGGATGTTCTTCTTCACTGGTACACACTTAAATTAGGGCATACATTTCTATTAGTTTTACAATGGGAATAAAGTAATTAACGGAGGCTAAGGTGCAATAGGACTACTATTGTTCTGATTTCAATGTTATGTTTTGTGATAGTCACCCAGCTCCAAGCAGACCTAGCGGCAGATGCTGGGAATTGAAATCAAAAGGCCCAGAGAAGGATGGTGCAACTGTAGCACTTTTACATACACCTTTCCCTAACTCAGTGCCCTCTGGTGGTATTCAGACTATTATTCCCTGAGTTTCCAGCCAACATAGCTTTTTGTAGTTCTGACACTGAATTTTGGAACCTGAAATTTCAGCATCTCTGAATCACCCTTTACATGTCCTATCTATCTCCTGTTGTATGAATGGTTCATTTGCTCAAGGATGATTTATGATCTTCCTCTTCTTTGTTTACCAGGCAACTTCATTAGTCACACTCTTTTATTGCTGCCTCTGCAAAGCTCTGATTAACTTTAATACACTCAAAGTCAGATCTCTTACAGTGCTCTCCCCCGCCCGCCTGCCCAGTATTGGGAGGATATGCTGCCATCTTTGCTGCCATCTAGTGGTTGTTCAGATTTTTGGAGCTCTATGGCAGTGAACAGTTCTGTGAGTCTTTTTTTATAACAAGGAAAAAGAACAATATACTTGAAAGGGAACACTGTGTGTGCGATGTAATCACTGTTTCATTTCATACATTAAAAGCTGAAGCCACAGGGGAAAAAATGTGGGGGTACAGGTGATACCTCCATGAATGAGGTTTGGAAAATGTCCTAAGTGCTTAGGGTGAAGTACATCTCCTTTTTGCTGAATAAACATTAAAGATATGGAAAAGCAACTTCCTGATTCAAGTTTCCAGATGATTTCATTTTCTGATACCATCAGGTAAGGCTTCTTGTGTGAGAGGAGCAATCTGCTTCTTCCCTTTCAATCTGAGAAAATTAATTTGTTCCAATTAAAAAATAGTATTATATTATAAAATAGTAATATATCATATATTTAATTTTTTTGTATTGTTTTAATTGTTTGACTGTTTTTTATGATTGTTAGCCTCCCAGAGTCACTGGTCTGAGGTGGGCGGCTATATAAAATGAATTAATAAATAAATAAATAAATTGAAAACATGTGCATTGCATCCAAAGGGTCCCAAGCAATCTCTGCTATCTCTAAACAAACAAAGAAACAAACAAACAAACACTATCTACCTACCTACTTGAACCTCTAGACAGGAATTGCATTAGAAGATCATTGGTCAGACTTGTAGCTTTATGATCCCTGCTAAGGTGACTCATGACTGTGCTACGTACCAAACTTTGTAAAAGATGTCAGTATAATTCTTGTTTGACAAGCTAAGAGTGGAATTTAAGAAGTGGTATGGTATCTGTTTCCATGCCTGGAGAAACAAAAAGGGACATAGACTATACTTAAAAGCAGATACACACATCGGTACAAACGAAAAATTATTGTTTAGATTTCAGTGAGATGGAACTAATTATATTCCATGTGAATGTCTAACCCAGCCTTCTCCAATTTACTGTCCTGCAGGTGTGCTGGGATTAAAATTCCCCAAATTTCCAGACAGCCAATATCTAGAGGATAGCAAATTGGGGAAGCTATTCTAAGCTTACTAATCAACAGCACCCTTCTCATCAGATCTTAAGCTGTCTTCTAGACTACAGTACCTGAATAATTTCAGAATATTTCTGTGGCCACTTACCAATCACACACACACCCAAAAGGGGATGCATTATGGATAACATGACAAGATGACAAACCATGAATTGGTCAGCCCTTCCAATAGGAAATGATCACCATCTGGCAAGTAGGACCCTTTACAGTATTCTTGGTTTTGCAAGTCCTACTTGCAGAACCTACTTTTATTTCAGACTGCTCCTGACCTCCCAGCCTATAATACAGGCTCTTCCCAGAACTCAACTCTACTGTTAGCACTGAGTCTGGAATTTGGATAGTCACTTCAGTTAACTCTCCTATGTTGTCTTTGCCTTTGCCCATCCCAACTAATCAGCAGTTCAGAGAAGAGGATAAATAGACCACCGGTATCCAGTGTTGATCTTTCAGTACCTGCACTGGTCATCAGGCTGGCCATTGCATTTTGCATACAATTTCTGGGCCCTTTCAAGGGTAGGCCCACGTGAAACACACTGTAGTAGTTAAGTTGGATTGCAGGCATATCCCAGATGAAACTCCAGTTGAAATGGCTCCAAAGTATCAGTTCCATTGAGATGAACCTGAAGGTGTGAGGCTTTTGATCACCTTACCCAGAAACAGAAAATTTGAGATTGGCTGATAATCACAAAGATCTTCCAGTTCAAGGGAAGAATTTTTCAGTCTTATAACTGCCTTCTTTAACCAGAAATTGCAAAGGTCAAGCAAGCAAATAATGATCCTTATCTCTCCACAGCCCCATCCACGTCCTTGAACATTACAAGTGGAAAAAAATCCTTATGAATTGAGAAGTAGTTGCCAAGGTTACCTTGCTGTGACCAATACTAGAACCCAAATAAAGGCCATGAAATTATAATTTTGTATGTGCTAGACGAATAAAATTATTACATCCATATTAATTATAATTACTCTACCTGGATTAATTTAAATTGAATCAGATCAAACCAAATCAAACTACTTTCTTTCTTTTTCTGGCCCTACCCACTTTTTGGAAGGTGGGCTCTGGTGTGCCGTGATCTTTTCCCAGAAAAAGGTTAGGGATGTCAAAAGCCATGAGGTAAAAGTAACAGCATGTCAAGGATGAAATCAGTTAGAAAGAATTGTAGCCTTTTATAAGGATTCGGACATAAACTAGGAAATACTGCAGTAAAAGCTTTACACTCCTGGACTTCCAGGTTGAAATTATATGATGCAGTGCTAGCGCGCTGAGATTTCACTACCACACAGATAATTCAAACCAGGGGCTCTCCATCAGGGAATCAGAAGCATTCATTATTCGGCAGAATGTGATTATAAATAGGGTGAAATATATATCTTCTGAAAGTTAAGGAATTCCGTTTAATCACAAGGGTATGTGGGCTGCAATTGCTGTGGTAGAGGCAGAAAGAATGACTCTTTGTACTAAAATGGAAATACTCTTACCATTGGAAATCCCGAGTACACTGAGAATACAGGATATTCTATTTAAAAAACAAAATGCAGGCATGTGAGAGAATTAAATACTGGTGGGAATAAAAATTCTATGTCCTTTGACAACCTACTCTGTTCCACCAAAAGGAAATGAAACCTCACGCTGTGTTCTAATGGGCCGTAATGGGGCTTGATGGTGTTATAAACATTTTTGAAAGAAAAGCGCTGAAGCACTGATAGGTTGCTTGGGAGCAATAATCCATTTATAGAGGCTCAGTCAGAATACCCTCACTACAGTAACCCTCCCAGGTGCTGCTTGAAACACACAGGATAGCAATCTTGCAGAATTTAAGTGACTAGTCATGTGCTAACATAAGAGGAAACTGCCTGGAAATCTTGGGTCTGTAAAAACAAATGCCCATTTGTCAATTAAAAGAAAAGGCCAGAATGGGCTATGTGGATTAAGCATGACTGGCTGAGAGAATCTGAAAATAAAATGGAGATGGGGAGTTGACCTGCTTTAGCATCGCATAGCTCACATTTATGTACCCAGGAGGGGCTGTTATGGTTTGAGATCTTGCAAACCATGCAGCTAAAAATATTCTCCTCTGTCTGCTATATCAGATGGTTGCAGAATTGGGGATGGGGAGAAAAATGTTTATCTTATCCTCACTCTTGAACCTCTTCTTCCTATGAACCCAGTAGCACTGCCAATATGAGGAGGCCCTAAGCACTTCCAGGGGTTCTTTCTTCATTTCCAACTCTTGGTTGTTTTTTCTTCTCACTTCTTTTCAGAGGGTGCTCTCTCTCTTTCTCCTCCACATCTCCTTTTACTAGGCAGAAACTTTTGTCCCCTTTCTTTCTCTCTTTCCTTTCCATTTTAAGAGACTTCAGGTGTTCTGCACAGCAAAGCTACCATTTCACAGAGCATCTTTTTTCTTCTTGAAAGGGTGTCTAAGATGGGGTCTTTCAAACATTGTCTTGCAAGAACGCAAGGGTTTTGCAAGAACTTGATGGGGTTCCATGACAGACTAAGCACCAAAAAACACAGATCACTTGAATGCAAGATTCTGTTAGTTTAACCTTTCATTAAAGTAGAATTAGTTTATCTAGGCATGCTTCCTCCCTGGACAACCTTGCAAGGCTAACATCCATCTTCCAAGTCTGAAAGTACATTCCTCCCTCTTTGACTTTACAGCCGAAGAAACTAGGGAGGGTCCCTTCCAAGATGTTTGCCGTGCCCACATTCCTTCTGCATGCTAAGCTGCCTTATCTCTGACCGTTCCCTTGGCTGTGGCTCTTCCCCCATCTCCCAAGGTCATTCCCACATACCATTACACATGGATAGAGGTTAGGTAAGTATAGTTGTACCCTGTGGGACACAGTGAGACTCCCAAGCTCTGTGAAATGCTACTATTTTAGTATTTGTGCATAATGTTCAAATACAGGTAGTCCTCATTTAGCAACTGCCTCATACAGCGACTGTTTGACAGTGATGAAAAAATAACTTTGCAACCAATCCTCACATTTACGACCTTTGCAGGTCTGTAAAGCAAAGGAAAACTGAGGTAAGATCATAAGCACAGTCATGGTTTTACTTAGTGACCTCTTAGTTTAATAACCGAGTTGCTGGTCCCAATCGTGGTCGCTAAATGAAGACTACCTACCTGTATTCTGTTTTTACTATGTTCCGAGTTTATGATTCTTTCAAAGAAACTTTCAGGGCACTGGAAGAAGGGTTTTTGTTCTGAGAAAGAGGCCAATCACTTTTGTTTGCAGAGTAGTAACAGATAAGTTTTTTTCACAGGAATTCATTGCACAGCAAGTAATGTGAAAACTGCCTGTGTTCTTTGGCAATCACAGCCTTTATTTATAAATGTAGCTGGGAACTATATTTTCAAAAATATGTAAATCTATTTAAAAATTAATCCAAGCAACCAACTGAACACATTTCATAGAAATATACAATTATCTGAGGAAGTTGGAAGCTCACAAAGACCACAGCCTTAACTATGACATCAAAAGTTTTCCTTTCTCACAAATGAATGTGCTATCTCTTCCAAACTTCAATCAGCTTTAAATCAAATTCAGACTTCAGCCTATGTTTAACTGCCACTTGAGGGCTGGCTGCAAAACACAGTTCTGAATGTGGGAATTTTTTTAAAAAAATGCATGGATTTATTTGCTTCAATTTCTTGATGTCCTATTAACATTTAATTTTGGATCATAAAGTTGTTTCTGAAAAGCTATTAATTTAGTACATACAACAAACTAACTACAAATATTGACAAGAAAGATTGGATGAATATTTTTATTATGGTCACTCTCCAGAATTGCAAACAAAAACACATTAAAAATAAAAATAAAGTAAAAATGAAACACGATAAAATATAACAGTCGGTGGTGGGTTCATCAGTGGATAATCAAAGTCTGCCTAATTTTACAGGCAGTAGAAGAAATATTGGATCTTGTAATGCAAAGACACTGAATCCATTTGAATGATAAAGAATGGAGAATACCGAGGCAAATAACAAGAAGATAATTTTCCTGTGCAAATGAAAGGCAAATGAAATATGTGGAAATTTGACTGCTGATTAGGTCACATCTCTCATACATTTCTTAAGGGCTTACTTCTATAACTGAATGCTGGAAATCTGAATTACTTATTGTCCAAGAGACAAGTAAAGGTTTTGGATTTACTGTATACCTAAAAAGATACTTGGAGTGACTATCAGCAGTGGCTGGTTAAGGTGTAGGATTTTTATTAAAAGACATTTTTCTTTCCTTGAGTTACCTACTTTTCCTTTTAACAAACAAACAAAGAAAGAAACAATAAAAAACACAAAACCAAACAGCCAGCAGAAAATTAGGTAGCTTTAGTGCAGGGATTGGCCAAAAGGGGGGGAAAGAAAAACACCAAGCAAAGTGGGAAAATGGATAAAAGCTGGAAACATTACTCTGAAAATGGTGCAAAAGTGCACCTGGAAGCCACATTTGTGGTAGGCAGGGGATGAGTATGAGGTGATGTCATCCATTCCTGCCCTCTAAAAATAGTTGCTGGCCTGTATTGGCGATAGGGCAACTTGGCCGTGCCTTGAGTCCCACAAGGGCATTTATCACCTTAGGGTGGCTCTTCTCCTGTTATGAGTAGGCAGGGCCAAACTTCTTAAGTGCTCATTCTGGGCTGGAGTAGCAAGACAGCTCCTAAAGACATCTTACTGGTACAGATGAATCTAAGGAATTCTTATCTAAGTTCTTGAATTTAGAACAAACAGAACAGTTTAGAAAAAGGAAAAGAAATAAGAAAACTATACCCCTGGGAGGATCTTTCAATCCCTCCCCTTCCACCCCTACCCCCATTGTGTGACAGCATTACTGGCCCCCATGTGGCAATTCTTATTTATGTTTTTTGATTATGATTCTAGAAGAAAGGTGGGTCAAATGCACTCTGTAATGCCCAGAAAATAGGCATTTATGATAAGGAGATTTTCATTTTTCCTGAGTTTTATGGAAAGCATTTATAATCCTAGGATGTATTAGGATGTATTAGGGTGAAGGCTTCCAAGAATTAAAATCTTCTACATTGACATCCTTAGGAGAACATCTTCACCAAAGAGATTTGTAGCCTACTTTGCATACCGATCATCAGGTCAGCCTGAATCATATATGTGTATATAGCAATGGTAAGTGTATATTTCAAATACTTTCCACAGTCTTTTTAAAAAGTCTCTGGGCAATGAAAGAATGAGAAGCATATGAGAAAAGGAAGGGACTGGAAACCTTAGCAGATGGCAATATCAAGCCAACTTTAGTTTATCCTGAAAACTAAGCAGATTTCTGAGAGGGGGAATCTGACCTATGCAGTGATTACAGAAGCAGATTTCATAACAGTAACAGAAAGGAGATTTATTTACATGTTAGAGAAGCAGGCAGAGTCTAGCATGTGCTCTATACAGGTATGCTTGGGAAGAAAGGTGGAAGAAAGTGAGACCTGAATATTAATCTCTTAGACAAAAACCAGGTGGAGTGATAGTGTAATGACTGTATTACTCAAACTGCCATCAACTTCTATTCATACATGATTATACTAGAAATCGCTTTAATGGAGTGTAGCACACAGAACAGCAAAAAAGTTGAGAATGAAAGTTCTTGCGTGTTCCCCAAGTTAAACAGCCCAATGAATTCAAACCCCTCCCTTTCTCAGGCATGCAGCCCCACTCTTCATGCCAGTCAGTTCAGCTCCTTGCAGATGTCTCCAACAGCCTGGCAGCTTGACCTTGGATGCCAGAGATAGTCCAAACAAGAGGCTTTCACACGCCTGGCTTGTCCCCCCTCCCAGTTCTGTTAACTTGCAAATCCCAACCCGTGTTAATTCCATCCATGCATGCAAGTCGGATCAGATGTTCTGGGAATGTTTGATTGGGGAGCATGACAGATAGACTGAGAGAGGAAGCAGAGTCCTTAACTGTCTACATCCTACCTGCTCCCTTGTGGACTCCAAGTCACGAGGTGCTGAAGAATCAGTATTACTGGATTCAGACCTTTAGTGAAAGAAAACAGTGGCAAACCACTTTTATATTATGCCAAAGGAGAGAAAACCCTGTGTTCTAAAAGAGGATTAAATTAAGGGGAAAGCGCTGGACCTGAACCTAAAAACATCCTATTCAGGTGAAGAAATGTGTGTTTTAGGAAAAGACTGAGGAATTCCTACTTTGGTACCTATCTAGTTAAGGAGAATTTTAAAAACTGTTTAAATCTAAACTTTAAAAGATAGGTGGCCATAAACTAACAGAGGAAAGGTCAGAAGAGCTGTAAAATCTCACAATAGATCCTATGTAGAAAAAAGGAACGTAGATAAAAAGGCTCTTATCCTCTACTGTGCAGAATCTATTTAATCTGCTACCTGGCATTTTGAGGGATTAGAAATAAACTCTACCTGCAGAGATTCCAAAACACAACCAGCCTACTCCTGTGCTCAGATGTTTTCCTTCCTGAACATAACAGAATAATTTTTTTCCATGCAAAAGCTTGTATGTTTACAACAGTCCTTGGTCCTAACATAATTCATTCTGTAGCTGCTTTCAGTTTTCAGACTTCCAGCCAGAGGAACTCCAGACCCAGCGAATGTCTCTGTTCCAATGACAGAACTTGAAAGGGAATAAGGAAACATCACATGCACTTGACCATAGGACTTTCAAATGTGTGCAATCTGCACAATTGAAGAAATTGTCCACTGTCTTCAGATGTAAAAATGTCAGTGATGGGCCTGCTGTTCTTCTGAACAAATTTTGCTCTTTCTAGACGTGTATGTAGGAATATAGTTGAGCCTTTTTGTTGCCTTATATTATTCTTTCTCTCTCCTCAATAAGTAGAAAATGAAATTACTGTACTGTTCATTCCAGTTATCTTGATCTTTTCTGGCAGAGTGGGAGATCTTTCATTCTACTCTGACTAGTTATTTAGGCTGTTGTGGAAAATAACAACAACAATAGAAACAACTTATTACCTTTTGAATCTGTGCCAAACTGGCTGAAATTCAGATTGATTGAAACTATATTTCTTTAAGATAACCCTGTAGACGCTGGGGCACTTATTCTAAAAGTGGGTTTCCCAAAAGATTAAGATCAAATATGAAAATTCTATCCATCTGGGTTTCTTTAGGGGGCTGCTTTTTTGACTAATAGATTGGAATCTGTCCCTCCCCTGCAATGCTGGTGCTTATCAGATTTGCAAAGAAATCAGGCTGCCCAAGAATTTTAGACTACAATCTGATGTTGTGGGAAACAGACTGAACTTCACAAATGTAAGATAGATGTAAGACTATTTCATGAAGACTTAACAGGCTACCATAATATCTCATAGCTTGTCTAACTGTAAGAAAGGAATAGAAAAGTGACTTCGCTCTTGGGTGTTGGTCAGATGGTACAATATGAATCCTTATGCTTAAAAAAGAAAAATATTGGAAAGAAGATATCAAAGGCTATCCAGAAGTATTCAAGATATTGGGTGGAAAAATCTCTCATTGGCAATGAGCCCCTGAGCCCTGAGGGAATGTGGCGTGGTCACTATACATGGAAGCCCAGTTGCATCCATAAACATGTGGAACCTAGAAAAAGTAGAAATTTCTACTGTTTTGTAAATCTGAGGGTCAAAGTCAGTTCAAAGGGGGAATCATGCACTGGAACATTAATTGTGATAACAGCTAGAAAGAACAACTGATTGCTGTTCCTGCTACTGATTGCAGGAAAGATACCAGATTAATTCTTCTAAGTTATACTGATATAATGACTGCTCCCATCACCAGAGGGTTGGAATACTGAAAAGTTTCTGGAAGGATACTAATTCAACCATTCCAAAATACAGATCCTATTGTCATATCAGTAAGAAGCAGAAAAGTTTATAAGAACAGGAAGATACCTAAGTTTGTTCTATGGGCATGAAATTATACTTGGGGAAAAGAAGTGACTTTTAGAAAATATCCATACAATATAATGAGTGTTTCTGGCCTCTCTGTCCTTTGCACATCAGCCTCTTATTCTTTTATTCCAATCCAATATCTGCATGTTGTGTTCAGCAAAATAACAACCACAAAAATCTGAGCTGGCTTGTCATCTTGAATGTACAGCTCAGCCTCATTTCTCAACCAAACTATGCAAGAAACGCGTAACTTGGATCCTGGGCTTTGACTTAAAGCTGAAAGTTGTTTAATGATGAATTGACAAGGATGAGAAAGACATTTTCTTCAGGTCATCCTAAATGAGCTTAGTTAAAAATCTTTACCAGATGGTTCTTTTGTAGTAGTTGTAGCAAGAATAAGAACTAACAAGTCATAAGTGCTTCCATAGTGCTATGGAAGCACTAAGCCCTTTAAGTATAACTGCTGCTTCTCATTTATCATTTAATTATTACTTGTGGGAATAATTGCAAGAATGCACTCATTGCAAATGAGCATCCACTCTGGGAACCACACAGAAATCCAAAATAGGATCTGCACTCACAATGATGCAAGCTTATTAACCTATTTACCTATGGGCAGTCAGCAAAAGAATTGTTTATTAAGTTATGGGAGAAATAATTTTTTTCTGTTGATTTGTGCCCTCTGCCAGCAGACTGCTCACTGGAAGAAGGGAGAAAAGCATACTGGAAATCCTGGGTGATTCTGCAGGAAAACTGATTCTGGTTCCTGCCCCAAGCATAATTTCAACTGGATTGATCTCCTCCTGTTTGCCAACAATGACTCACTCTCTTATCACTACTGAGTTGGATTATTGCAATGTGTTCTACCTGAGGCTGCCTTTGAAGACCACCCAGAAACTGCAGTTGGTTCAAAATGTGGTGATGTAAGATTTGTAGTGGTTGAGGCACCAGGCTAGAAACTGGGAGACTGTGAGTTCTACTCCCACCTTGGGCAAGAAGGCAGCTGGGTGACCTTGGGCCAGCCACTCTCTCTCAGCTCTAGGAATCAGGCAATGGCAAACCACTTCTGAAATCTTGCCAAGAAAACTGCAGGGAGTTGTCCAGGCAGTCACCAGGAGTCAACACTGACTTGAAGGTGCACACACACAAAAAGCTGCATTGCTGCCATTGGGTTTCTGAGTGCAATTCAAAGAACATGTTTTAACCTCTAAAGCTTTTATGGCCTGGCATTGGTATATCTTCAGGACCAAATGCTCTGGGTAGAAGTAGTCCATCCAGACACACACTGGCAAAACCTGCTGATGTTTCCCTATGCCCAAGAGGTAAAGGGTGGGGGTGGGGTGGGGTGAGTGCTCAAAGGCAATGTTTTCTGGTTGCAGGTCCGGTGCTTTGGAAGTACAGCTGGTCTCTCAATGTTATACCAGCAGCCCCTTTACTGTCCTTCTGGAAAGTGCTAAAAATGGGATTATTCCAGAGGGCATTTGGAGGATGATGTGATTACCATTATATTTATTGCATTATTTTTCATTTACTTTTGTTTGTCTGAGGTGTTAATTTTATCATTCAGATTACTTAGAGTCTCCTGGAATTGTGGTGCTATATAATTACAATGCATACATACGTATATATATGTCTTTGACAACAGTACTGGGAAAGCCACCTTTTGTTGGCTCCTTAAAGTAGTCTAGTGAACCTTAGCTCATCCTCTCTGGCTGCTTAGATAAAAGTTCTTCTGTGTTGTGAAATTCCAGATTTTTGGTTATACCTTCTGACAAGTATTTGCATAATTCGCCCTCAACAGTGCTGAAGAATTGGAAAAAAACAATTCAAAACCTAAAAAAGCTCGCCCAGACATTCAGAAATGTGGGCATGCATGTACAGTGCCTCCATCAGCACATTTTGCATCTTACTGCTCTTGGAAATTGTTATCTGTCTGCAATCTTTAATGTGTACATTGATCATGTCAGATTGAATCTTTTTTTTAAAATATAGGATATTTTCATCTCATTCAGACCGGAAGCTACCAATAACCTTTTGCCTGTTGACTTGAGGAAATTTCAACTTCTTATTGCATTTCTTAGTCACCTCTATAATTAACATGCTTTGATTATAAAAAAATGTCCCTATACAAGGCAAATTATCTTTTCAATTCTTTTACTGCTTTCCAAAGTTTAATTATAAAGTCATACCTTTTACCCTCCTATAATCCCCTAAGAATTTTTTTTCCTTTCCCTTTCTTTCTTTCTTTCTTTCTTTCTTTCTTTCTTTCTTTCTTTCTTTCTTTCTTTCTTTCTTTCTTTCTTTCTTATTTTTTGTTTAATTTAGAGGTGATTATGCAGACTGGAGGCTAAATTTCTCCACTCATTTTTTTCAGAACAAAAAAGAACTTTCTGGGGGAACAGAAAAGTTTCACCATAGCATTCGGAACTTTTGCTATAAACATATCCAGTAGTCCAACCCTTTTTGTTTATGAATCATCCTTATCACCATATCAGGTGTTTGATATTTCTAGGTACAAAATAGATGAGGGGGCTTCTGAGTATGTCCATCTCTGTGCATACATGCATCTGTGTACACATCAACTGCCAGCCTGACTCCAGTTATGCTTTGGATAATGATGACCAGAAGCCAACTGGCTTTTAGAGTGGTACTACCCGAATAAAGCTTAAGTTGTTACGTAGCCAGTGAAGCAAACTTTTAATTCTGAGTAATGAACAATGTCTCTTTGGGAAGGATAGTTCTTATGCTGACATAATTTTACTTGCCCTCCATGATGTATTGAGTCAATGTTGTGTAATGCTTAAGATGATGGCTGGAAACAGGAGACCTGGTTTCACATCTCCTCTTTCATGGAACTTGCTGATGGACTTTGGGGCAGTCACTATCCTTCAAACCAAGCTTTCTTGCACAGGAAAGATGATTTTATTATGATTTTAATAATTCAGTGATGGTAATGATAACAGCAGCAACTTGAGTGCCTACATAACAGTATTATTATGTCTAATAACAAGATAAAAAGCAGTTCAAAGAAAACAGTGATAAAACTGAAGCTAATTAAGCATAGAGTCTCATGTTGGAATGCCAGTTGTGGAATATGTTGGTGAGAAGCTGAATATGTATACTGGTGTTCAGTCAACTCAAATAATTTCCAGGGATATATCTTCTCCCTACAGCTTCTCCTATGAAGAAAATTTATCCCCACCCACTAAAAATAAGACAGAAAAAAAAAAAAAAATCAAAAATACCTCTTACAGTTTAGATCAGGCTTTAACAAACAATCATATTGCTATGATTTACCCTTATTTTATATTGGTATTGTATTAAGCTTTCTAATGAAATTGTTAACAGTGTAATGTAGCTTGCTTAACCTTTTTAGTTTTACTTCTGTTATAAAATAATAATATGCCTTAATATATTAATTTGACTTGTGAATGCTGTTATTTTTTTAAAAAATCTGACAGTCTTGCCTAAAAACCAGTATTTAGGTAGGACTGTCTTAAATCAAAATGTAGTGATGTTGGATTTTTGCCGAGGGGCATTTGTAATGATAGACGTAGAAAATCAAACCACATTCTGCTGAGTTTTTTCCCCATTAAAAGCAGTATCCTTCTGCTTGTCAGCAGGCAGTATTTTAGTAAGGGAAAAGGAGGATTATAAACAAACATATTCTGAATTATTTTAAGAATTAATGAGATCAGTGTTTAATTCTAAAGACTCGGGCATGTTGCAGATCTTTCTTTCCGGCCCATATCAGCCTTCCTTTTTTTTTTTAATCAACCCATTCATTTGTACTCCCAGTAATATCGTTTTAATTGGGGCTGATGAGTTCTAAATTTGATACTTAGCAGCATTATATTCATGCTTGAATGAAAATTAAATGGTTATAGGCCATCAGTAGTAAATGAAGAATGTCATTAGTCTATACGTTTGTTCTACTAAGTTGCAATCATTGGCTTATTTTCTTTCCTTTTAAAGTTGTATCTCCAGACTTTCCTAATATAAAATTACCAAGTAAAACAGATAGAAACAAAAATAACAGTAAAATAATATCTGTAACAGTATATCTCCTTGATTCATCATCATCACTGGGTAGAATTTTTTTTAAAATGCTAAACTCCATGTAGAACACAGAAAGTGACTATTTGTCAGAAACAAAAAAAGACACAAAGGGATAATTTATTGCATGTCTTCTTAATCAATGAGTTTTAGAAGACCTTCTGCCAGGCTTCATCGGTACATGACAGTGAGTGCTAGGGAATTTAAATGGTTCCTATCTTCCCTTTTGTAGAATAATAAATTTTTAAAACATGCAAATGTCCTGCTGTATAAACTGTTTTTAATTTGAAGAAAGTGTCTTACTTTCTTAGTAATTAAGAGAGTAAGTAACTAAAAGGTTATTCTTAGTAATAGTAGAAAAAGGTTATTACTATAAAAAAAAGGTTATTAGTAAAAGGGTAAAAAAAAGGTTATTCTTAGTAATAACCACCATATAAAGCTAATAAATCAGGAACATGGAAAATTATTTTATTGCTGTTTTTGTCCTATTCTCTGCCTTCCTTTAATAATTACAGCCTGAATGAGTCCAAGAATACATAGGAGTGCTGAAGATGAGTCAAACTGTCTATACCATCATCCTCATGAGCAGGTGAGGGAACCAGTGAAAACTGAAACTCCCGAAGAAGTGACAAAGCGTTAGAGCACTGTAAGAATTATACTCCTCTCATACCCTTAAAAAGAAAAAAGCAATCAGGTTTCTCCTTCTTCATCATCATCACCACCACCACCACCACACATACTGGATCACCCAATTGTAGGAAATGTATTAATTTATTTTTACATGTAGCCCTATATGTGGATTTACTGCTATATATTTAAGTGAAACTGCCCATTTTGTATCCCAGCTCTCAGTTTATGTGAAACTATTAGCATAACTATTTCATTTCATCAAATAAAACTTGCTTCTCTAAACAGCTCTCTAAAGTTGGAGTAATTGACAGAAGGCTTCATCCATTTCATGAAAGGAATGTTACTACCGCTGCAGTAATGCAATTTGCAGCAAGTTCAGGAACCACCGTCAACTTGTTGCACGTGGCATTAGTCAGAAAAAACTTGGGAGAAAGTGAATTTTTTTCCATTTACTGAACAAAAGTATTGTTATACTAATTAGCTTCATGAAATGAAATTAACATAACAGGCAATTCCACTGAAACATTATGAGAGACATACTTGATTAGAGAACAAATGGTCCATTTGGGATGTAATACATACCAAATAGGCTGGATGTGTGTTTGTGTGTGTGTGTGTGTGTATGTATACAAAATTTAACGTACTGAAAGGGATCACTGCGTGACTGCTAATAAGGTTGTATTTCTGTTACGGAATGAACACACACACACACACACAAACACACGCATAGATGCTAATCTATTAGGAGAGAACATGTTCATTCAAATCAGGCACTTTGGCTTAGGGAAACCCATTTTATGATGGACCAACATCATCAGCTCTCTGCTGTAAAACAGACTGACTGCATTTTAAGTTTCTAACACAATTCCATGTAGTGCTATTTTATGCTGTTCCTAGGAACTCATATAGGCTTGCTGTAAATATTGATAAATCCATGCAATCACCATTCTGACTCATTTTTCACTCTCTTCCAGCAAATTTCATTCTCGGATTTCAGTGATGGCTTACCAATGGATGAGAGCCATTGCTGTAATCAGCAATTCTTTAGTGGCTGATTGACAAAGCAGGCTTTTTGATTCATACAGCACAACCTAGTTGGGTAGCTGTAGCTGGATTAAGAACTGAAGTAAATGAGAGAAAGTCAGAGGAATACTAATACAGTGTTTATTTAAAATGTAATAAAAATGTATTTAGTTGGCCCTATGAGCAGCATTCCAGAAGTGCCCTTAAAAAAGGACTATTTTCCAAAATGTGTGAGCCAAATAAATACTTTTTTACTGGTACCTGGGATTCATCTCTCTTTTCCTCAATTAGGAAATGACAGTTTTGTTTGTGATGAGATAGGGAAATTGTCTCCTTCCCTGAGTGGTTGGAACAGAATCACTAGATTTGCTGCCTAGACAGATGGGTGTTTGAGTCCAGCAACCCGGAGTATTGCAGCAATCTGCTCCTGTCATTTATGACAATATTTCAGAACTATTTATTTTTTTAATTGAATTTGACATTGCCTGACTCTGACTGACTCTGAATGGTTCACAAATAATAACATAAAAACCAATACAAACCAAAAACAAGATGGGATCCAAACACAATATGTAAGTAGAAAATAAAAACAACAGTGATAATATAAGATTGCCAGCCGAATTTCCCCATTTTATTTACATTCCTCTGGAGATGAAAGAAACACTTTAGATTCTTCATCAACCAATGTACTCAACTTTGACAGTTCATTATACATTTCTAATTACATTCTTGTACCCTCTTATATTTAAATGCACGTTTAAAGAAGATAATTTCCACCCATGACCATTCCTGAATTCATTGTGGAAAAAGTCCAACCATTCTATATGCCAAAATAGCCTCATGGTGTTTTGACATACCACAGCTGAGTCACACAATGCACTGCATTTAGTCAACTACTGTGAAGTTGTTTGCTGGGAAGGAAAGATTGGGCTGAATAGACTCTGCATTTGTATACATATCTGCAACTGTATAGCACCCATATGTTAATTGGAAACCTTGCCTTTGGCCAAGTTCCCAATCGTGTGGAGAGCTTGTACGTAGGTGATCAGTATGTTCATGGTCTCTATTTGACCTTTCTGGGAACCCATGGATGTCGGGAATGGAAACTGGGAGACTTCACCTGCAATGAATCTGACATTTCCACTGTCTGCCTAAATAGTCTGCTCACCAGAATTTAAAAAATATGCTCTTGTGGTATTCCTAAATACTGTAAATAAGGGTTAGATTTGGTCTCAGAAGAGAAACTAGCTTTGTTATGAATCTATCCTATCTTGTTTAAATCATTTTTATAATATATTCATGATGATGGAAAAACCCTGCATAATCTTAACCTCTTTCTCTTTGTGTTTGTAACAACACCCTCAAACCAGCTTCCTTCCCCCCCTCTATTTAAGAAATCTGATCTCTGCAGGGTTTCATCTTTCTCTCTAGGAAAGATTGTACTAACATCTGTCATTTTAGTTTCTCTTTCCTATATTTTCCCCTTTCTATAATAACCTTGATGTGGAATCAGGAGTGACTGCAGCACTGAAAAGATATGTTGCATTATGATGCTCAATATATTATTTTTAATGCCTTTCAGAATAGATTCTAAAACCGATTTTGTCTTTTCACTGTTATGACACCCTGGCTTGATGCTTTCAGTGAAACGTAAAATCGTTATCCTTTTCCGTCATAAGCAGAGCTGGGTATTTAAAGCCAGCTGAAGCTGCCATCCATCAACACCAATCAAAATAACTTAGCCCTACATGATAGATGAAGATGGGGTGTTAGCTTCACAGAGAGAGGATGAACACAGCCATTGATAGCAATCATTTTAAATTTTAAATGGGGCTATGTAAAATCCTTTATTTTTTTTTTAAAGAAATGTTTTTAAAATGAAGCCATCCAAAATATTTTTTAAGAAAGCGGTATCATAGGCTCAGATATGTTGCCTTTCTATTTATTCATATTCACATTTTTATTTTTCCATTGATGTTGCTCTGATTTCTTGTTAGAACTGGAGACTTGGGAGACTGCTAGGAACCAGAATAATATCATGAAAGCCCATGCAGGATGGTGGAGAAGATGTTGACCTAAGGTCAGGCAGACTGGTTCAAATTCACCCTCAGCTATGAAGCTTGCTTGGTGGCTTTGGGCCAGTCACTCACTTTCAGACCAACCTATCTCACAGCTTGATTGTAGGGAAAAAAATGGGTGGAAGGAATACTTTCTAAACTGCCTTGAGCTCCTGGAAAAAAAGGTGCAAGTACAAATCCAACAATAAACAAACCAAGGATTGCAGTGGGATCAGATCCTAGTGGTTGAATTATTTCCTCCCATGAGTAATTCTAAAAGAGGTAAGTGCTTCCTCTCCTTAGTAAATTAAAAGACACTGTTCCCAAAGGATGCTTAGTTGACTGCCAGGTTTGTTTTACTGGTAGTAATTTGGACTCCATAAAGGTTTTTTTTATACTGTTCTGTCAATCACATCTATCAGGTAAGCAGGACCCTCACTCAGTTTTTTATTGGTCTGTAGTTCATGAAATAACCTCTTCTGCTCTGTTTTGAACAGAGCATGAAAGAAACTGACCTGTCCTCTTTGTTTTGAACCCCTGTAGTCTATTTTTCTTGTTCATCTCTTTTGCTTAGCTCATTTATGAGCTTAGTTCACCTCCAAGACTGGTGCAATGTTCAGTCTCTAACTGCTTCTCATGCTGTCTTTGCAATGTTCTTTTTTTTTTTAACCCCACCTTAATACCTTATTTTTTTGTAACAAAATGATCTTTAATCTTAAAGGAAAAAAAAAGAAAAAATTAAAAAAATTAAAAGTACAAATTAAAAATGCAAACTAAGAAGGAAAAGGGGAAAAAAAGAAAAAAAGATATAAAAAAGATATTATACTTATCAATAGTCCCTGGTCTACCAATGACTTCACTACTATAATAGGGACAGTCTTTGCTCTGTTCTGCTGCCTAGCCCATGACTGCTGGCCTTGAACCATCTTGTTTGCGTTTTTGCCCAAACAGAGCCATTTAAATCAGGGTTCCTCAGCCTTGGCAACTCTAAGCTGTGCGGACTTCAACTCCCAGAATTCCCCAGCCAGCTGGCTGGGGAATTCTGGGAGTTGAATTCTGCACAGCTTAGAGTTGCCAAGTTGAGGAACCCTGATTTAAATACACATTTATTTCAGAAAGGTCCCTAATGATAATGATGCATCCCTCACGATAGATACCAGTCAAAACATAAGGCAATGCAACAAAAACATTTCAGAAATGTCCATTTTGATATTCCCCTAAGATGCTTTCTTCATGGACCTAAATGGAAGCTTCAAATCTGCGATTCTCTCAGATGCGCAACACTTTGCTTTCAGAGTACAAAAATAAAATGGTTAAAAGTTTATTCATGTAACATTCTTTTCTTGTCACTGATGAATGTCAAGGGGCATTGTGAGGTGCAAGACCATGACAGACAAAACGAAAACCTTATGCTTGCAGGTATTTTATATTTTTATTTGAAAAGTCATTCTATATTCTACACTGGGGCCTTACAGTAATTTTATTTTTAATTTATTACATTATATAATAATACATTGTTTCAGTGTAAATAAAATTGACCTCTAGATAGCATATTTCATAATCTTTACGTGAGGAAACTATTCTAATCATCAGTAATATTTTTATCCTGTAAAGTCCCCATGTGAGGGAATGACTATATGTCCCTTATGCTGCAGCCTCATTTTACCCTGCAAAAATGTGTGCTGTTTCTGATATTTATGTATGCCCTGTTTGCTTCATTTGAAAGATGCAGAAACCAGATAACAGAAAAGACGGAAATGAAAGGGCATGAGTTCAGACAGATAATCTGAGATAATCAAACAGGCTAACTACAACTGATTAAATAGAAAAATAAAGTATCTTTGCAGACCTTGACAATAGTAGTTTGTTTTATAACAGTTATCAGACATACCTGAGTACGACTTGCTGTTTCTCAGATATTTTCCTGCTTCATGCACGTCTGTTATATTTTTATGCAATAAAGCCACTGATTAAAATATACTGTTATAAAACCGTTTCTTTCAGATGACACAAATCTGCATCTGCTTTCTAGTATAAGAAACATACTGGAGACATATATTGGCTAATAAATTGTAGTTCCATTAACATTACTAACCTACAGCATTAGCAAGATGACTCCCTTGAGCTGAACCTGATTCCAGGTGATTACATGGAGAGGTGGTTTCCTTAGCAGCAATAAGGAAATTATTTACTTTTGCCTTTTTTCAGAGAAAAATGTTTCAACTTCTTGATCTAGCCTCATGCCCTAAAATTTTCTGGTGGTTTCCCATGCAAGTACAGGTAGTCCTCGCTTACCAACCACTCATTCAGCAATCATTTGAAGTTGTGACAACGCTCAACGAATGGTACTTATGACCAGTCCTCGAAGTTCTGGCCATTGCAGCGCCCCCCCCCCCAGTCACATGATCATGATTCAAGTGCTTGGCAACCATCTTGCACTTACGATGGTTGCAGCATCCTGTGGTCACATGATCACCATTTGTGACCTTCCCTGCTGCCTTCCCACAAGCATAGTCAATGGGGAAGCTGGCAGGGGAAATAGGAAGTCACTCTGATAAGTGACTTGGCCTCCTGCGCTTGCGCCCCACCACGCCATCTATCCCTCACCTTCCTGCGCTCACATACAGCATGCACTGGGCCTCCCAAGCCCTCCTCCAATTCACGTGTGGCCTGTGAAAGCCCTCCCAGGGCATCTCCTGGCCTCTCCCACTCCCTGAAGCAGCCCCTGCCAAGCTGCTTTGGATCAGCCAAGATCACATATAGTAAGTGCTGCTGGTGCTAGGCAACTATACAATTTCTCCCAGGTCTTCATTTGAGCTGATGACTATAGAAGCAGTGCAGAAATAAGGCTTGCTCTGAGTAATTTGCTTAATTGGACATTTCATAGCTCTGAAGTCCTTTTATCTGGTTCTTAACTAAAACAGTAAATAAGCCAGCTGAAGCACAATTGAAAACATTAATGTTATATACTGAAAACAGGTAAACAGCATTTTTATCAGTTCAATTTCATGTGCAAGTTATGTAAGCTATGTAATTATATTTGAAGATTAATGGTTATCAGTATAGTAAATAAAAGGATTTGTTTGCTTGTGCTAAAAGAAGATGGAAAATTATATTCAGGGTCCCTTGTTGTTGTTTATTCATTTAGTCGCTTCCGACTCTTCGTGACTTCATGGACCAGCCCACGCCAGAGCTTCCTGTCGGTCGTCAACACCCCCAGCTCCCCCAGGGACGAGTCCGTCACCTCTAGAATATCATCCATCCATCTTGCCCTTGGTCAGCCCCTCTTCCTTTTGCCCTCCACTCTCCCTAGCATCAGCATCTTCTCCAGGGTGTCCTGTCTTCTCATTATGTGGCCAAAGTATTTCAGTTTTGCCTTTAATATCATTCCTTCAAGTGAGCAGTCTGGCTTTATTTCCTGGAGGATGGACTGGTTTGATCTTCTTGCAGTCCAAGGCACTCTCAGAATTTTCCTCCAACACCACAGTTCAAAAGCATCGATCTTCCTTCACTCAGCCTTCCTTATGGTCCAGCTCTCACAGCCATATGTTACTACAGGGAACACCATTGCTTTAACTATGCGGGCCTTTGTTGTCAGTGTGATGTCTCTGCTCTTAACTATTTTATCGAGATTTGTCATTGCTCTTCTCCCAAGGATTAAGCGTCTTCTGATTTCCTGACTGCAGTCAGCATCTGCAGTAATCTTTGCACCTAGGAATACAAAGTCTTTCACTGCTTCTACATTTTCTCCCTCTATTTGCCAGTTTTCAATCAAGCTGGTTGCCATAATCTTGGTTTTTTTGAGGTTTAGCTGCAAGCCAGCTTTTGCACTTTCTTCTTTCACCTTCATCATAAGGCTCCTCAGTTCCTCTTTGCTTTCAGCCATCAAAGTGGTATCATCTGCATATCTGAGATTGTTAATGTTTCTTCCAGAGATTTTAACTCCAACCTTGGATTCCTCAAGCCCAGCTTGTCGCATGATGTGTTCTGCATACAAGTTGAATAGGTAGGGTGAGAGTATACAGCCCTGCCGTACTCCTTTCCCAATCTTAAACCAGTCCGTTGTTCCGTGGTCTGTTCTTACCGTTGCTACTTGGTCGTTATACAGATTCTTCAGGAGGCATACAAGATGACTTGGTATCCCCATACCACTAAGAACTTGCCACAATTTGTTATGGTCCACACAGTCAAAGGCTTTAGAATAGTCAATAAAAGAGAAATAGATGTTTTTCTGAAACTCCCTGGCTTTTTCCATTATCCAGCGGATATTGGCAATTTGGTCCCTAGTTCCTCTGCCTTTTCTAAACCCAGCTTGTACATCTGGCAATTCTCGCTCCATGAACTGCTGAAGTCTACCTTGAAGGATCTTGAGCATTACCTTACTGGCATGTGAAATGAGTGCCACTGTTCGATAGTTTGAACCTTCTTTAGTGTTTCCCTTTTTTGGTATGGGGATATAAGTTGATTTTTTCCAATCTGATGGCCATTCTTGTGTTTTCCAAATTTGCTGGCATATAGCATGCATTACCTTGACAGCATCATCTTGCAAGATTTTGAACAGTTCAGCTGGGATGCCGTTGTCTCCTGCTGCCTTGTTATTAGCAATGCTTCTTAAGGCCCACTCAACCTCACTCTTCAGGATGTCTGGCTCTAGCTCACTGACCACACCGTCAAAGCTATCCCCGATATTGTTATCCTTCCTATACAGGTCTTCTGTATATTCTTGCCACCTTTTCTTGATCTCTTCTTCTTCTGTTAGGTCCTTGCCATCTTTGTTTTTGATCATGCCCATTTTGGCCTGGAATTTACCTCCAATGTTTCTAATTTTCTGGAAGAGGTCTCTTGTCCTTCCTATTCTATTGTCTTCTTCCACTTCCGCGCATTGCTTGTTTAAAAATAATTCCTTATCTATTCTGGCTAACCTCTGGAATTTTGCATTTAATTGGGCATATCTCCCCCTATCACTGTTGCCTTTTGCTTTCCTTCTTTCTTGGGCTACTTCTAGTGTCTCAGCAGACAGCCATTTTGCCTTCTTGGTTTTCTCTTTCTTTGGGATGTATTTTGTTGCCGCCTCCTGAACAATGCTGCCAACTTCTGTCCAGAGTTCTTCCAGGACCCTATCTACTAAGTCCAGTCCCTTAAATCTATTCTTCACCTCCACTGCATATTCCTTAGGAATATTAGTGAGCTCATATCTAGCTGATCTGTGGGTCTTCCCTAATCTCTTTAGTCTGAACCTAAATTGTGCAAGAAGAAGTTCATGATCGGAACTACAGTCAGCTCCAGGCCTTGTTTTTACCGACTGTACAGATGTCCGCCACCTTTGGCTGCAAAGGATGTAATCAATCTGATTTCGGTGTTGTCCATCTGGTGAAGTCTATGTATAAAGCCGTCTCTTAGGTTGTTGGAAGAGAGTGTTTGTTATGCAGAGTGAATTGTCTTGGCAAAATTCTATCAGCCTATGTCCTGCTTCATTTTGTTCTCCCAGGCCATACTTACCTGTAATTTGAGGTGTCATTTGACTGCCCACCTTAGCATTCCAGTCTCCTGTGATGAAAATAACATCTCTTTTAGGCGTGTTGTCCAGTAGGTGCTGCAGATCCTCATAGAACTGCTCTACTTCAGCTTCTTCAGCATCTGTGGTTGGGGCGTATATTTGGATCACTGTGATGTTAGATGGCTTGCCCTGAATTCGAATTGAGATCATTCTGTCGTTTTTTGGATTGTATCCAAGCACTGCTTTAGCCACTTTACTATTAATTATGAAGGCTACTCCATTTCTTCTGTGGTCCTCTTGTCCACAGTAGTAGATCTGGTGGTCATTTGATGTGAAGTGGCCCATTCCAGTCCATTTCAGTTCACTGACGCCCAGAATGTCTATCTTTAATCTTGACATCTCACCAATAACCACATCCAATTTGCCCTGGCTCATAGATCTTACATTCCAGGTTCCAATGGTGTGTTGATCCTTAAAACATCGGATTCGCCGTTCACCGCCAGCACCGTCAGCCGCTAGCCGTCCTTTCGGCTTTGAGCTAGCTGCGTCATCACGTCTGGGGCTAGTTGAACTCATCCTCTGTTCCTCCCCAGTAGCATTTTGACCATCTTCCGACCTGGGGGTCTCATCTTCCGATGGTATACCGACATATCTCTGGTTGTACTGATCCATTTAGTTTTCACGGCAAGAATACTGAGGTGGGTTGCCATTACCTTCCCCAGGGATCGCATTTAGTCTGACCTCTCTGTCATGACCTTCCCGTCTTGGGTGGCCCTTCACGGTTTAGCTCATGGCATCATTGAGGTGCTCAAGCTCCAGCACCACGACAAGGTAACGATCCTTTGCTGAAGTCAGGGTCCCTTAAAAGTAAATAATTAAAGGTTAAAAAAAAACATACTGAGACAATGCCTCTATTTGGTCAACTGTTTACTAATCATAAAGATGTTAAATAGAATTGGGGAGAGGGTTGAGTCCAATGCTTGACCTTTCCTTCCCCATACATCTGACTAACTGCCCACAGAGTGAAGAGCCGATCTAACTATTGCTATCTCGCTTTTGTAATACGCTTGCACTAGGGACAGAGGAGACAAGCAAAATTGCTGTTGAGCCGGGGCAAAGACCTGAGGGTAGCTTTGTGATTGGACCATGCCACCCCTCAGGGGACATGCATCATGTCTCAGGCATGTGTAAAAGCTCCCAACACCTCCATCGTGTGTGGGTCATGAGGTTTCCCAAGTGAAGCCTGTATTGAACACCCAGCCATTTGTTTGATCAAATAAACTGTTGTTGAAGTTAAATACGTGTTGTCTGAAGTTTCTACATTGGGAAGTAAAGGTACTTCAGATGTTGGGACTCTATAAGAGGAAGGAGGTGAACATCAAAGAATGATGTTCCCAATTCCCAACCCACATAGGCAGTCCAGAAGGGTATTGTGGTCAATGGTATTGAAATCTACTGACAGATCTAACAGGAGTAGTGGGATTGTGCTTCCCATGGTTTAGGCCCAAACTTCAGCACAATTGAATTTGCTTCCTGTCTTCACCAATGGCACTCTAAGCCTTTGACACTTTATTGCCAAGGATTTCCACGGAACTCCCCAGGACTGGTGTGCAGGGAAACACTGCTCAGTTATTCTACTGAGTGCTCTTGTCACCATCTTATTATCTAAGCATCTTCTGGAGAACAATTGGATCCATCAGATACCTGGGCCAGACTGATCCAATAGATCTTATTATTGGAGATTTGTGGTGCCAGTCAACCCAATGCTTATCAGAAAATGATCTGACCATAACAGCAGCATTATTTTTAAATCCCCCCCCAGATCATGATTTATTTACTCTGAGATATAAACTAGGTGTAATGTTTACCCCTCCCATATGTTGAACATGTGATTACTTGGGATAAGCCCATGGTTGTTAATGGCAACCATGAAATCCTAAACTCTTTCAGAATCATCCCCCCACCCCCACCCCCACAAAGGGGTGGTAGGTTAACCTCACCCAATACTAGCAGCCTACATGTCTCAACCATTATCCACATAGTAGGGTTGAGCAGATCAGGGAAGCAGCTATGTAGCTGGAAGGATGGTACAACAGCAGCATCCTCAGCTTGTTCCACTGCACAATTGTACAGAAAGAGCCTCCCAACTAGCCTCTTTGTTATACAAAGACTATGGTGACCATCAGGGGTTTTGATGGACAAGACTCTCCCCTTTGCAGTTGAGGCTGATGCAATACCTGAAACCCAATTACACTCAAGGTGGGTACCTCCTGTCTTTACTCACCCAAGTTTCAGTAATACATGCCAGGCCAACCTTCATATCCTCAATTAAATCATGGATGATGCTGGTCCTATGGCCAACCCTGAAGGGAAATTGCAACCTAGAGAAGCTCCAACTTCCATCAGCTGATGGCCTCAACATTCTACCTCCTTCACAAAGGGCTTCCCCAGCGCTGCTGCCCTCCTGAAAGGCCCACTTTGCCTAACAACAGAATCCACCCCAGGTACACAGACAAGGACCTGCCTAGCTTCCCCCAGAGTTGAGAGCAAATCAGATCCCAGGGATTTTGTGCCTTGCAGTCCCCAATCTCTATAAAAATCTTTGCTTTCCCATTGTTTGGAGTCTCTCTTTCTTGTAAAGCAGGCACCCAACAAATAAAGTTTGTTTATTTTTGCAATAAAGCTTGGTTCTTCTCTTCAGTGTTAGGCTCCTCCTTCAGACAGGAATCCACAATAGAGAGTATCAGTGAAAGTTACGGCTCACACTCTTAAGGATTAAAGCTACAAAATAAAAGCATCTGCACATAGTTATAAGAAACACTGATTTTTTTTACTGAGATATCACCCAATCTTGGCAAAACATCATGTGAAAATTACATCCTAAAAGAACTGACTACAGTCCAAGGGCAGCTTAAAGTGCCTTATTTGAGGGACATCTCATTTGGATTCCTGATAACTTTTTGAGACTTAGTTTGCTTTAGTTCTGGTTTTATTCTGTAACAGAAGATGAGATGGGGTTCCAGTCTAGAGTGATCTAGTTTTGCTGCTGCTGATTTGAGGTGTATTTACTTTTACAGTGCATACGTGCATATAACTCAGTATTCTCAAAAGATTATAGCATAAATAATTTGAATTAAGAACGGAGTGCATGCTCTTACTTAAAAACTTTAAAAGAGGCAGAACTAGATCAGGATAAGGCATATTTGTCCTTCCTTCTTGGCAAGGATCCCAGTAATTGAAGGCTGGCCAGAAATTGAGCAGTGGTGCAGACCAGTACAGCCAGTCTTCTGCTTAGAGTAGCTGCAAGAAGCAAGTAATGAAAGACTGCATGAGGGACCTGGAAGAGATTCTGCTGCTCAGATGATAGTGGCATGAAGAAGAATCCATATTGCTGGTGGTGTAAAAGCTTCAGTGTATCAACCTTTTTGCAGAGTAGCCTACATTAAGAATTACAACTTCCCCCCAAAACTTACAATCCAAAGTCAAGCAAGAGTGGAAAGAAAGGATAGAAGAGACAGAAAAAGCTAAGAACAGATTAACCTCCCTCTGAGGCTTATAGTAAGAACAGAATGGGATGGCCATCTATGCCATCCCAAGCTCCTTGGAGGAATAAATATCATAAACCAAAATGAATTTTAAAAATGGATTGGGGTGGGTGGGGGTTGCACAGCACGTTATAACTTTGCTGATACTGATAGACTGATCAGTACTCATCCGTTTTCCCAGATTCTATTCTCTGTTGGATAGAAAGGGAAATCTTTCCTAAGCCTAGTCGGAGCTGAAATGCAGAATGGTTTTAAAATACATCCACAGAATCTCAATACTTTTTTATTTTGAATGAATGCTTGTATTCACACTTAATGGAATCAATGCAATTTGTTCAGTTTTAGAGGTCCTTTGAACATTCACTGTAATCTTGTTACATTTTTAAATAATTAGATCGATGATTTAAAAAATGAGGACTGTTTTTGCTTAAGGATGATGAATTCATTCTTAAATATAACATTCAAACTGTATAAATAGTTCATTTAAAAAAAAACCAGTTATTTTTGAAATGGTTCAGGCTTTGCCATGGGTACAGGAAAAACATCAGTACTTCTAGTTAGAGGTCATGACTAAAGCAGAGAATGTCCCAATTACTTGTCATTTGTCCAAATTACTTCTTCAAATACTTGCTGATGCTTTTGTGCTTCTGGTGACCATGACTAATCTGCTAGAACAATGCTAGATGATACAACTGGTGCAATATATTTATTCTGAAGGTCAGTTGCATATTCTTGATTACAAATGTCTAGTAGAAGAATCATTTGAAGTTGCTAATTGTCCTTCATCCATCATGTTCCTTTTTCAAGCTTTTAAAATCTCTCCTGGGGATGTTCATCATTGTTCAAATGCAGGCATGAAGGCAGAAACAAGCCCAGTTCTTAATCATCCTTCTGGTCAGACAGTGAGGTAAGCCCAACTTGGATTTACTCAACATGTCCAGTTAAGCCAAATCCAGGTCTGAGCAGAAGGATAGCTAAAATGGTTCCTTAAGTTAGTGGAGCAGTAGGAAGAAATAACTTTGTAGGCTGACTATGCAGAAGATGAGTGGAGTTGCTCTCTTCTCCACAATACCAGCATTTATGGGTTGGTTACTTTAGCTCTATGGCCATAGAGCAATTAAATTAAAGAGAGCCAGTTTGGTCTAGTGGTTCAGGTGCTGGGCTAGAAACCAGGAGACTGAGAGTTCTAGTCCTGCCTTAGGCATGAAAGCCAGCTGGTGACCTTGGGCCAGTCACTCTCTCTCAGCCCAACTCATCTCACAGGGTTGCTGTTGTGGGGAAAATAGGAGAAGGAAGAAGTATGTTCGCTGCCTTGGGTTATTTATTAAAAAAAATCAATAATAATAAAGGCGGGATAAAAATAAATAAATAAATAAATAGATTTGGCTGTGAGCAGATGCTATGCTTATATAATTTATATGCTCTCTTTCTATGTGGCCAGAGAACTTCCTTTTTTCTTTTTAAGATTTTAGACTGCGGGACAAGAATCTATATGCATGCATGTTGTATATATGTAGTTCTGAATATCCAAGGTTGATGAACATATGGAGTTTGAGAAGACAAAAGGAATCTAATTTTATTTCACTCCCAGAGTAGGATCTAGAGGAGGGTGGCAGTTTTCTCCTGACAACTGTTGGCCCATTTATGAATCTCTTGAAATTAATATTAAATATATGTATCTATTTCAAAAATCTAACATGTGGGGTTTAACTCAGCTGTCCAGAAATACACTTAGTCATTTATGGACTACTATTTTATAGCAAGGACATTGTCTTCCCATAAGATGCTTAACCTAGATGGCTAGCACAACCTGTAGAACAAGCTTGTGATTGTTGAACATAACCTATGTCTTTGGTATTATTTACACAATCTATAAGCACTGTTTGAGATTCAACTAGATGTATTTTTTTAAAGTCAATGTAGGAAAAATAGTGTGTTTAGGAAAAGGAAGAGAGAAGACATTTCTAGTAGGAGCACAGTCTGGGGTAGAGATGAACAATTCCCACCCTGTGGTGCAGTCCTGATCTATCTAAACTTCCCCGTTGTAGTGCATGTAGAGCTCATGACTGATCACTGAACTCACATGATATCCCATCAGCAAGTGACTTCTGAATAGCTCATAGAAATAATGCAAAATAAATTCAAAATGTAACAGCAGAAACAATGTCAGATCTGTCTTTGTGGCATAGGAGAATAAGACTAGAAATTTGTAGGTCAGAATATAAAATGTAACTGTTATGGCAAATGTAAAATGAGAACTTATTTCTAGGATGTTTTCTTCTGATCCTGGAAATGTGACAAGAACCAGCTCCAGTTCCCTATATGTAACATATTCTTGTCATGCCTAAAGGAACTACTCTTGCCCTTAAACGAAACCTTTTAATTATTTGGTGGATGAAAAGAAAACATTATTGCTTACCTAAACAAGGCAGAGTGAAATTGACTCAAAGGAAGCAGAAATCCAGCCCCATGTGATTGTCTGAGGCAAACCTAATAACGGAAAGATTAATAACGTAGCTAGCCAAACCTGCAGATGTTTCATACAAATGAAGGATATGTGCCTAATCCCACCAATGATCCATCGCTTGATAACAAAGACAATGGCTATTTCTAACACTGTTGCTGCTTTGGAAAAGCATGGCTTTTCTCAATAATAAAACTGCCCCATTTACATAGACCAGTGTTTCTTAAAGTGTGGTCCTAGGCCCCCTGGGGGTCCCCCAAGGCCCTCTCAGAGACCCACAAAATCAAAATTATTTGCCAGCCTATGTTGAAAAATAATACAATATCAAATATCCTATCAAAGAATCATGAGGACCAGTAGCAGCAGCAAATGCATAAATTTTAATTTTTAATATGGTAAATGTCAATAAACATAACCCATGCAAACAAAAGCTTTTTTGAGGTTCTCTATAGTTTTTAAAAGTGGGAAGGGGTCCTGAGAGAAAAAATAATTAAGAAACACTGACATAGACAAAGACTAATCCAGTTTTCTTCCTTTGGTCTGAAAAATCCCAACAGCAAATCAGAGCCCTAGAATTTCCCACTCTACAGTTGAAAATTCCTATAAAAGTCTTTATCTTTTTATTGTGTTCCATTCCTCCTTTCTGTAAGTAGGAAACCAACAATCATTGCTTTAATAAAGCATGAGATCTTCCTCCTCCTTGGAGTTGTACTTCCTTTTTCACCATTCATGGTAAACATAACTGAACTATTAAAAGTCCAGTTTCCTTCCATTACATTTTAAATGAAATTATTCTAAGCTGTCATTAAGGAAGTATTGTTTGAGTATCTTGATTGAGGATGCCACCACCAATAAGTCCTTTTCCCTAGTAGATAATGCATTATCTCACTTATTAGGATACCTAGATTTTAACATTTAGACTGGTTTATAAAGATGAAGTACCTGGGCTTAACCTCTTTCCCAATAATTTTTTAGACACTTTCTATGTTTGATAGGAGAGGGTTTAGATAGCTTTGATCAATATCCCAGCAACTATTTATCTACTCTTGGAGAATCTTTGCACAAATAACAGATGGCAGATCTAAGTCTGCCACTACATGTTAGCCCAGTTAAATCCATTTCAGGATGAAGGCCTCTTCATTGAAGGTTGAAGACACTGGTCCAGTGCAGGCTGGTAGATAAATGTTTTTCTGTTTCCCAGTCTAGGGCTCAGAAAAAGTGACTTGCCTAAAGTTATCCAGCTGGCCTTTGTGCCTAAAGGAGAACCAGAACCTGGGTCCTCCCACTCCTAGTCTAACATCATGGCTGTCCTTGGATGTATATATCTGTATATAACACATATTTGTAATCATATGTTTGTCCCAGCTCCCTTGCATGTCATATTTGGAAATATAAACTTACCACTTCTCTGTGTACTAGGGAACAAATGTAATATTCAAATCAGCATTAAATTTGAGAAAGATGGAAGGAAAAATTAAATAATCTTTTAATGATACTAACTTCCTACATCAACACTATGGCCCCCACCATTCTCTCCTAATTGTTTTTTCTCTGGAGTTCCTATTCTATGACAAGCTATTTTGATTTCCACAGAATTAATTTCTGGTTGCAGAATATGTTAAATCTGGAATTGAAGTTTCAGCAGCTTGGAATTCGTATTATGATGCAAAGACTGTTCAAAATTTACTACTTTCTGTATTCTGAATGGTTGTTAGGAAATTATAAGCACATGTTTAATATAATTCTAAGCTTTCTGGTAGGATTTATTAAAGAACCATTTAATGCCAAGGCAGTTTTGATGTTCTATTAACCTGTGATAATGTGTTTTCTTTGCTTTACTATACCAACTCTTTTTTACTCTCTTAGGCTTGCTGAGTGAACCATCAATTTTCACCATTTTGATAAAATCGAATGATTCACTAACCTGACTTTGAATATACTGTATGTACAATATAGAATTGGTAACAAAGTTCCTTAATTGGTCTACTGGAAGGCTAAGACAGCTCTTTTTTCTTAAAAATAAATATTTGAATTGTATAAAGATTCAAGAAGCCTATGTAGAAACTGAACTTAATTCACAGAACTAAATTAGGGTGTAGAGGACCTAGCTGGTTTCACTATCCCACCTACTCCAATCTCTGACTGAACTTAATTCACAGAACTAAATTAGGGTGTAGAGGACCTAGCTGGTTTCACTATCCCACCTACTCCAATCTCTGACTGTGTTATGCTGTACAGAGAATTCCATGCAACACACCAAGGCTGAGACTGGGAAGCATCTGAAGATGCTGGAGGTGTAGCCAATGTTCATATCATCAATTTGAACTGGTTTTCTAAGTAAAAACCTTTTGAATGTTTGAAGAGTTGCCTCATTTCCCTACTGTACTTTCCCTTCTCCAGACTAAACTTGCCCAGCCAGTTCATTTAACCTTTTCTTTTAGGATTTGTTTTCCAACTACTACTATTTTTGCTGCTCGTTTCAAGTCTTTTTATTTTATTTTATTTTATTTATACAGATTATTATATTGCCCAGCTCCCAAGACTCCAGGCAGTTTACAAAAGTTAAAATAAAATATATGTAACTTAACATCAACCAAGAAAAAGATGACAGCCTATTGCTAAACAATCAAACAAGAACTAATAATCAGTGCCAAATGCCTACTGAAACAAAATGGTGAAAAGCAAATAAGGAGGATGCTTGGTGCATTTTCAGGAGTACATATAGTGCAAAGTGATAGGTCCATGTCTCTTTGATCCCCCATGGGGGTGGGACTCCTTGCTTGTATGCATAGGTCAGGTACATCTTACCTGGAGGAGATAGTTGCTAAGATAAGCTGGAGCCAAGCCATATAGTGTTTGAAAATTAATTGCCAGCTAATGCAGCATCCAGAACCTCATGGACTCCAGATACTGGGTCAAGATTTCCATATAATCTCCAACCCTGTTTAGAGTGGTAACAAGAATAACCAACTGTCCATCACCTATTATTCTTGACTGAAACTGCCTGCTGAGTTAGGAGCAAAATAGTGACCCTTGACTCCTAATTCCTAAAAGATGTCTAGTAAGATACCATAGTCCAGGATATCAAAAGCAATCAAGAAGTTTAATAGGACCAAGAAGTGTGCACTCCCACCTTTGAGTTTCTGATAAAGGTCATCAACCAGAGCAATTAGTGCTGCTTCCGTCTTTTGTCTGGGCTTGAATTAAGACAAGGAGCCAAAGGGAGCCAAACAATCTACTTCATGTAGCAACTTCTGTAACTGATTCTCTCCCACTTTCTCCCAATCTTCCACAGAAAGGGAAAGTTGAATATTGAGTGAAATTGTCAAATATGACTGGATTGAGAGAAAGTGCACCATTACCTCCTTCAAGGCTGATGACACTTGACCATTTCTCAAGCTACACAAAGTAGTTGGGGGAGGTGTGGTCTAGCTGATATATATGGCAGGGCTTTTACCACAATGAATTCTGTTCACTTCCTTAGCAAGATCGAAAGAACTATACATAACACTGCAAGACAATACTCCAGTTAATACACTAGGCTTGTTCAAGAGATGTCCAACTCTGAACAATTTTGTCTTGCAAAAATGTCATAGTGACCAGCAGGTATTTTGTCCCAACCACTTCCACATCATAGAATCAAACATGAGCTCATTCCTGTGGCTGGTCATGTTGATTCCTTGTTTTTCCACTACCATTGCTCTAGGCATCACTTCACTTGTTTTGTTACCCATGACTCCTTCATAAATCAAGACACACTTGGGATTAGTGACTGAACAAAGGCCACTTCAGAGCAATTACATTCAACACCCAAGTCACTTCATTATTCCAGATGGGCAAACAAATACAAGGCAGAACCGCTCATCAGATCCCTGGGAAAATCCCCAAGCAACTTCAGAAACTCCACTGGATCCATGATGCCTCAGGTGGACTATGCTGATAGATCTACCAACCTTGCACACATTAGAAAGGGCAGTAATATTTGTCTAGAAAGTGACCACAGCAATGTCCTCCATCATATGCCACATGCTCTAAATCTAACAAGTGAGTATGCATATTGCAGGGATTCTGACTGTGTTGTTGGCTAGGACACACTGTTGCCTCCTTGAAAGGTCCAGCTAGTTGTGTTGGGCCTGTCATGACAGCAGACAAATTCCTAGTGTGTAGATATGTTCCTGCTCTCCCATAACAGGGTCATGCAACATAAAGGGTATTTAGCTATTTGTACATTTAAAATTTAATTTTACTTTTTTTAAAATGCGCCCTGAGCTTCTCTTGCTCAGTATAACTTTTGTCATATTATACGGCATATTTTTGTTGGCATTTTGGTATTTCAGAATGTTCCCAAATGATACAGGTTAGTAATTCTTTACATGATCCTTAGGGGCAAAGCAATGTAATTTCAGCTCCAATATATTTGTAAGGAGTTATCAGTTATATCTGAGGAAGTAGAAGAAAAAGGCTGATCTTGTTCTACTAAAGTTTTTTTCCCTTTTGCTTTGGGAACTTTTGAAATCATTACATCTCAGTAACTTCCCCCACTCCTTCTCTACTTTCATCCTTTTTCTTTCCATTTTGTTCACTATTACATTCTTCTGCTATATTTGTTCATTCATTGCTGTGGACTGGAATGGAGCACATTCTGCTTATTTTACATATACAGCCCTGATATAATTCTGTGTGAGCTCTTGAGGGACAACCTATAGTATATTATGTTGGCAGAGTGCTAGAAAGCCTTTGGCCCAGGAGAGAGCAGAAAAGTCACACACCAGGCATTTCTATAAAAATAAATTTATTTACAGAAAGCACAAAAACCTATTTACAGGCTTCTGCATTCTCACAGGCTCTCAGAGAGGAGAGAGATCTCCCTCAGCTGCATACTCTCTACATGCCTGAAGAGAAGGGAAAACTGAAACTAAAACAAGTCCAGGCAAGGTTCCTCCCCCTCAGTGCAACTATTAACACCTGAAAAGGGGACAATTAAATTCAACCTCTTAACCTGGACAAAATCATTTGTTACCACAGTAACCTTAATCTGTAGCAGAAAACAATATACCAATATATCACACGGCCAACATCACTGCTTTTCATCTGGTGATCATTAGGATATTAGACTTCTGAGACAGAATTTCACACCTGAAATATAAAAAATGTAAAATCTGAGAGTAAGTGCAAGTTTAAAAAGCATCTCAAGAAGCATAGTCAGATGTTAAATTTGTCAATGCAGATTTTAGAAGGAACAGAGTAATGGGCTGATTTATTATCCCCTTCTACAGTGTGGAATTTTTTTCAAAGGAATTGCAAGTCCACTTTTAAGCATCCTGAAAGTTTGAAGCAATGAAAATCTTAGCTTCTGAATTATACTTTTTGGAACACAGCTGCTTCACAGCTAGGACAAGGAAACTTATAAATGATGGTACCCTTCTCCATCAACCAAGATTGCATACACTGTACCTCCTTTAAAATGCTGAATTCCCATTCCTCTTGCAGAAAAGCAGCATTTATGGGTTAAGAGCTGCTGGGTTTAGGAATAAATTAAGAATTGATTGAGTCCAACTTTTTAAAAAGAGTTGCATGGTCATCGCCCTAGCTGCTAGAACACTATGACAGGTCAGGGCCAGAATTCAGGTTATTTGGAAGACAGTTGGATATAACAACAACAACACATTTATTACAGCCCTAAGGCCAGATACAATGGAATTATATAATAGCAACAATCTTACATACATACATACATACATACATATATATATAACAAAACAATTAGTATAATATGATCTAAAATTAATTAAGAATGAAAATACTAAAATAAATTGAAATAAAATACTATGTTAATAAATTCTAAATCTAAGTGATGGTGCAGCGTATGCTCCTTCTGATTGTTAGAGCATGTTGTTGTCTTGAAATAATCTACCAAAGAACAAAAGGAAACCAAAAGGTCTTGCTAGAGACATGCAGATCAGTATTGCGAAGGTTACAGTATAACTTTCGACTGGTTCCTTGGGTATCTTTCAACATGTCATATTTATTCTTTGAAGGACTAGTGGTAGCGCTGCTCTGAATTTTCAAGAAACATTTTTTTTTGTCTGAAATTCACATGTTCTGCTGTGGCTTCTTGCCCATAATGCTTAGGTGTGTGTTATCGAGCAGAATGTACAGTAAGTCAGGAGGAGAAATGTGCTCTTTATTCCTTGAGGATGAAGAATTTCAAAGAGAAGGTAGTGCTTGTTTCTTTGGAATGGACTGTAGGGGGCAGTAGAATGAAGGCACAAGCGTGGATGCCTCTGATGCATCTTCAAAAGTCTCCCACACAAGGAAACTGAGTCCTTTTCCTCCTTACTGGTGACACAAAAAGGATATACTAGATTGAGGTAGCCAAAGGAGTGTCTGTGGACACCAGGGTGTCCTCAGATGTCTTCACTGGCAGCTCCCAGCTTCTCATTTCTGCCTACCTTTTGAGATCTTTCAATTAAAAAAAAAAACTTGAGAAGAGGCATATTGCAAAGCAAACAAAGCCCCAGTATCCAGTGTCATCACTTTTTAAAAAAGCACCTGGGCTTCATCTAAGCTCCAGAACCATTCTTAGAAAGTAACAGAGATGAGTGGTTGCAAATCAGTTTAACAGTGTGCCCATCTGGCTCTGTGAGGTGGTGCTTCAGCCGTTAGAGAGATCGGAAGCTAAAGATGAGAGGTGCTTGCACCTTTAACAGATGTGTAGCTGAGAACATTTTATCAGCCACATTATATCATGCAAGAAGGGAAGAGCTGTGAAGCCGATGAGCTTCTCTCTATTCAACAGATAATTAAGGTAGAAGTTCTGCATTGCTCTTGGCCATGTGCAGAGGACTTTTCAGGATCTGATCTAGCTCAATGCCTAGATCCTATTTTGACGCAATTGGCTCTATACTTGACTTAAACCTAAGTGACATGCTGTCGATATGATATCATAAATTGGTTTTTCAGAAATGCTGGGGGAAAGGGTTGAGGCAACTGCAGAAGGAACCACTGTAGCTTCACTTTGTTTTGTTTTAAATAGCTTCTGCTTTCATCATTCATACTGAGATAATTCTTACAGTTTTCCATATTCAGTAGCTAACACAAAGTTTGTTAGGTTTTTCTGAAGTTACTTTGCTTTGCAGGAAAGATGATACTGTGTAATGACAAAATATGCTGAAGAATAAGAGAAATAACCTATTGCAGATTTCATTTCCAAACTATGAATGCACCAGTAAATGAAAATGGAAAGATTATCTGATATAGTTATAAGCCTGATGATGATGATAGTAATGATCTTGGATTCAGGGAAGGCTACCATGAATGTAAAAATAAGGATTTTCTCACTTACTTCCCATGCAGCTATCTGTATCTACTCAAATCAGTTCCAAAGCCTTTAAAAGCAATTGCAGCCTCCTGAAATCTCTTAAAGGGGCATACAGCAACAGTGATAGAAAAAGGTAGAACTATGCCTAAAAACAGAAGCACTGCTAGCAAAATCATCTAGAAGGGCATCAATCAGGTTGCCAACATTTCTTTTGGCTGAGTTCTTGTTCCCTTAACATTTACCAGTCATGTAGAAATGCAGTACTGTAGGTGACACTGCTCTTTCCTCTTCCTCCTCTCTGTTGCCTATGGAGAGACTAAGTCAAATTAAATTCTAAATTAAATTTAGAATAGCCCTCTCAAAGGACTGAGGACTTGCTGCCCAGTGGATATCAGCTGAATTGTGACAGATGAATGTTGTTGTTTATTCATTCAGTCGCTTCCGACTCTTCGTGACTTCATGGACCAGCCCACGCCAGGGCTTCCTGTCGGTCGTCAACATCCCCAGCTCCCCCAGGGACGAGTCTGTCACCTCTAGAATATCATCCATCCACCTTGCCCTTGGTTGGCCCCTCTTCCTTTTGCCCTCCACTCTTCCTAGCATCAGCATCTTCTCCAGGGTGTCCTGTCTTCTCAATGTGTGGCCAAAGTATTTCAGTTTTGCCTTTAATATCATTCCCTCAAGTGAGCAGTCTGGCTTTATTTCCTGGAGGATGGACGGGTTTGATCTTCTTGCAGTCCAAGGCACTCTCAGAATTTTCCTCCAGCACCACAGTTCAAAAGCATCGATCTTCCTTCGCTCAGCCTTCCTTATGGTCCAGCTCTCGCAGCCATATGTTACTACGGGGAACACCATTGCTTTAACTATGCGGGCCTTTGTTGTCAGTGTGATGTCTCTGCTCTTAACTATTTTATCAAGATTTGTCATTGCTCTTCTCCCAAGGATTAAGCGTCTTCTGATTTCCTGACTGCAGTCAGCATCTGCAGTAATCTTCGCATCTAGAAATACAAAGTCTTTCACTGCTTCTACATTTTCTCCCTCCATTTGCCAGTTATCGATCAAGCTGGTTGCCATAATCTTGGTTTGTTTGAGGTTTAGTTGCAAGCCAGCTTTTGCACTTTCTTCTTTCACCTTCATCATAAGGCTCCTCAGTTCCTCTTCGCTTTCAGCCATCAGACAGATGAATACACACTGAATTAATCACTGGGTTTTTTGCTTAACTATTTTCTTTCAGAATTGAATAATGAAAAGGAGGGCAAACATTCCAAAACAAAGGAGATGGGGGATGCATGGTTTGATTAAAACAAACCAACAAACATATGTTATATCTAGAGGCAGTTGGTCAAATAAGAAAACGTCTTCAAAATGCCACTCAAACAATTGGAATATTTGAATGAAATGTTTGGCAGAATTTGGACTGCAGACTTTCACAAGGATTCAAGAAACCCAGTGCCATCTGCAGATGGCAGATTAAACATTTAAATTAGTGATGATTTATATACTTGTACTGAATACAGCCAGAATGTTTAGCAGATGCTGTGCCCACACATAAATATTTCCTCTAGGTGCACTTTTATTACAGCCAGACAATTTCTTTATCTTAGCCAAAGAATAGAGAAGGAATGTATCTTTGCAATGGGGGTTGCATATTAAAAAAAAGTGTCAGAGGACTGCAGGAGGTATGGCTAGTGGTTTCATGCCATCAGAGTTAGTGGGGTACAATTAGGAACTTTGGTTTAGTTGGGTGACAAGGGCAGCAAGGGCCCTAAGCAGCCATGGTTTTTACTATACCAGCTCTTTTCCCTCAGCATCATTCCTGCCTTTAAAATGTGTTGCTGAGGTTGTCCAGAAAACCAGTTAGTTTGGGTGACCTAAGCACCTGGAATGTTGGACCACACACTACTGGGCTCCATGAATGTTGGGTTACATCATAAACCCTTCTTCAAGTGAAGTCAGGACTGGGCTGCAAGTAGTAGTTTGAGAAGATGAGGTAGAGCCTGAGGATGAAGTCAGTACACAGCTTTTAAAAGCAAGGGATCTTAGTTAAGATTCAGGAAGAAAAAGCAAGCCAAGAAGCAACCCAAAGGTTGAGAGAGAAAGGCAGTCAAATGATAGGAGAATTTATCAGAATCAAAGGAGACCTCCCTGTTGTAACAAGGCTTAATGTAATGACATGTTTTGAGATTGGGAGAGATTCTCATTTGGACACCTGGACATTCTTCTTTTACCAGTTAAAAGAACAGCCTCTTTGCCAGTTCACTCGGAGGCTGCAGTTAAGAGGCTGAGGATGTCCCTATTCTAGCAGGCAGGGAGATAAAACATCTTCTGAAGTGAAAGCAAGCCAGTTGTTGAGATTTCTGCAACTTAATCCTTTTTTTCCATATCAATAAATCTGGTTAATGAAGCCTCTGTGAACCTCTGTGAGAATCTTGTGTTTGGGTATAATCGGCTGTCAAGAGCTTAACTGGATTAGGAGCTCCATGAAGTCACGAAGATTCGGAAGTGACTGAACAAATAAACAACAACAACTTGTGATTCTTCCTTTTCAGGAGGATCCACTATTCAGACTGGATGGTTAGCTCAGGATCTGAGGGTACTAAGCAATCAGTACAAATGCAATTCAGTGGCCCGCCATGTAGAACAACTCCATGGAGCTGAAGATCCACACTTCAAGCCTTATCTGCTCCACAGTAAATATGAAGGAAATAATTTGATTGGTGATATAATAGTGCCAAAAAGATATGCCTAAGGTAAGAGAGGTATTTAACAAAGTAACCAACTGAACAGACAGAGAGAAAGAGCGGGAACAAATAATAGTGGCAGTTCAGTTATTTTGTTACACCACAACAAACGGTCAGATTAAAATATAAAATTGCAATACAAAGGGATACAAATTCAGCCTGACATCTAATCTTTTTGGCCATACTATTACAGCTGAAGGTGTCATGGAAGTTTTTAATTTAATAGATTCACTTTTATTTCTCTATTAATATTTTTTGCCTTTGAGTCAGTGTTGTCTCCTGATGACTGCCTGGACAAGTCCCTGCAGTTTTCCTGGCAAGATTTTTCAGAAGTGGTTTGCTGTTGCCTCCTTCCTAGGGCTGAGAGAGAGCGAATGGCCCAAGGTCAACCAGCTGGCATTGTGCCTAAGGCAGGACTAGAACTCACGGTCTCCCAGTTTCTTGCCAGGTGCCTTAACCATTATACCAAAGTGGCTCTCTCTTGATTAATAGAGATCCTTTATGTCCAGTAGAGATGCAGTATGGATAGTAATCTCAGCTTTACAAACAGCCCACTTTGGTACAAGACATTTCAGAAAAAGCTGCAATTGATTCAATGTCTAAATACAAGAGATTTGGAAAAATACAGTGTGGAAAAATGTTTATATTTTAGAGGAATGGAATACGTTTACAGACTCGCTGATGATTGCTAAAGGGGATAAAGCATGTTAAATCTCATAGAAATTGATGCAGCATCCGGTTTTTCGCATGAACTATATTATTGTAAAATCTGATTTTTTTAAAAAAGCAACATTTTATGACCCTCCCAGAAGTTTACCACCTTGATGGGCTAGAAGGCCAATTTGCAGAAAGTACTAAATGCAAAAACTGAAGAAATGGAGGGATTGGAATGACACAAAAATTTGACATGGGTAAATGCAATAATCAAATTCTGAGTTCTATGAAGAAATCATTTGCTTATTGTCAGCACTTGCTTCAAACAACATACTCACAGGTCCTGCACCTGGATATCACTGGATCAGCAACACTGGAACCAGACTACCTAATAGGAAGCACAAAATGGAGAAGTGCAATCTAGTTGGCCAGGACATTTCCAGTGGGCCAGATCATGAATTATTGACATCAAATACATGGATTAAACTTAGAAAATGAAAGAGAGTAGGTACGTCAGGAAAACTTCTTCTGAAGGACATTCAGTCAGAATTTAAATTCAATAGAAGGAATAGATCTAGTATGCTTAGCTTATGAAGTCGTGTATGCGAGGGACTGTGGGAGGAGATAAGAAACACTGAGCAAATAGCAAACCAGAAAAAGATATTCCCAGAATTTCAAAGAGGAAGTGGCTTTCAGAACAGGCTATGATGACAATTGATTTTTGTTTTGCTTTGATATAATTTTGTTTTGCAGAGGTGTCAGCTGTTTATCTGGATCCATTTGAGTCAGGTTTCAGAACACAGTGCAGAATGGAGAAAGCACTGGTTGTACTTGCTGACAGTCTTTGACAGAGCCAGGATGGAGGTTGTGCATCCATTATTGTGCTCCTTGATTTCTCAGAGGCTTTCAGTACCACCAACCACAGTATCCTTGATGTCTTATTAACTTAAATATTTATTTTACTGGGTACTCATAGTTACGCCACGAGCACAAGAAAAGATGTACCTTCTTTAAGATGGTGTCAAAAGGTTCAGCATGCATACCCACGCTCACCCTGAAGCATCTTTTGGGCTTTGGATCTGAAGGACTTCATAGACCTACCAATGAACATTTGAGAGAAAAGATTATCTGGACTAACACTGTACCAAAAAACTTTTTGTGTTTTTTCAAACATTCCCTTACTCTATGGAAGAAATTTCAATATTTCTATATTACTTTCAGGGTGCATGAGAATTTTTTTTTAAAAAAATTCTTTTGGTGGTGATAGCGCAGAACATATTTCATTCTTGCAAGTGGTAAAAAGTGCTATACTGTTGTTGTGGTGCTTTCTGTTACATTCCATCCCTGAAGATTCCTTGTCTGCTTATACTTCCCAACCTGAAAAATCTGAGTGGGAGGAATTCCATCATAATGACTTCTCATGAGTTTTGTTTTCTTAATTTAGATTTTTTTTTGTCTCACTTCTTAAAAAGCACTAAAAGTGGCTAAAGAGATGAAAAATAAAGCTAAAGTTAAAGCCACTATTAAAACATACATACATATATACATACATACATACATATAAAATATATGGAGTATATTGGAGTGCACTGTAGGGAATCTCTCTGCCCATTCCTATAGGCTGGACAGATACCTATGGGAACTGAAGCAGGGGAAGCCAGAAAGGCTGTAGTCGAACAGAAAGCTGATTGTACAATGGAAAATAGGACATTCATTCCCATCCCTTCCTCAACCTTTATTTATTTATTTATAAAATTTGTCACCACCCATCTCCTCCCACTGGAGGGACTCTGGGCAGTTTACAACAGAATACTCAGTAAAACAATAAATATATAAAATACATTATAAAATTACATATAGTTAATAATATAAATAAAAGTAAAGTCCAGATGGCTGTATCTCATTCAGTCTTCACATGGAAGGGGTACTTCATGGCACTAGCCAACCCCAGGCATGACTCTTCTCCTCCCTGCCCCAGGCCAGGTGGCAGAGCCAGGTCTTCAAGTTTCTCCGAAAGGCCAGGAGCGATGGGGCTAGCCTCACCTCTGGGGGCAAGATGTTCCAAAGGGCAGGCAGTACTGCAGAGAAGGCCCGCTTCCTGGACCCCGCCAGATGGAATTCTCTTACTGACGGGTCCTCAGCATGCCCCCTCTGCAAGATCAGGTGGGGCGGGTAGATGTAATGGGAAAGAGGCGGTCCCTCAGGTAGCCTGGCCCCATGCCATGTAGGGCTTTAAAGGTGATAACCAACACCTTGAATTGGACCTGGAAGCAAACTGGTACCCAGTGCAGCTTGCGTAGCAAGGGTCCACTGCGCCCTTCTAGGGATATGCGCCCCTCTAGGGATGCCACAAATAGCCTGCGTGGCTGCATTCTGGACCAGCTGAAGCTTATGGATACTCTTTAAGGGTAGCCCCATGTAGAGCGCATTGCAGTAGTCAAAATTATGCAAGAATATGATACCTATGAACACTGTACTGAAATTCTGTTGCGAATAGAAATCCTTTGGAAAGCATATATTCTTTCCACAAGTTGGATGGGAACTCAGTTGGAAGGGAATTCATAGAAAAACACACCAGAGATTTGCTCTGCTTGGCTGTCATCTGAATACAGAATTCAAAACATTGGTTTACAGACAGCTCAGGTGTTTTGCTTTACGAAAGAGGACTTGATTTTTCATTTCTTATTATCGTACTTGGCTCAGCATGCGATTAGACAAACTAAACAATTCTTCCCAATGAGGGATCGAGTGAAGGTATAATAATGACTGTGACTTGGAAGGGGCCTTCCAAATCCCAATCAGTTTGAAAGGAAGATTCACCTGGCAAAATAATGGCTCACCTCCACTAAGACGTCTAGGTGGTTTCATGATACTGATTGACAAATGGAGCGATGCTGACTTTAAAGTTGGAAGGCAGCTGCTCCCAATTTCTCCAAAAGGAAGTCTGAGCAAAACAGGGCAGTTGCCACGTGGAAAGAAAGCAGCCTTGTTTTGCAGATGTGCTACGTACATGCCGTGGGGCTTCAATAAAGAATGCACAAATATGCTGTGGTAGTGCTGGGGATTCTATCTATATACAGATACTGTATATCTAACTAGCTGAAATTTCAAAGACTTGTTGCGAAGTGTAAGAACTCAATGTTTGTATATGTCAGTAAACAAATCTCTTCTAAAAATTAAAAACAAACAGAAGAATTGGCTGTTGGGAAAGGTGGAATTAGTGACACATCCTCAGGGAATGTCATACATACACACAAGTCAAACCTGCAGAGTGATGTTATGGGGTTGGTATGGGAACTTGATTCTAGACAAGAGATTACTGTCAACCTGTGACAGATAATAGCAGCTGTAGAGGCCAAGACAAATATTTGGATTGTTCTATGGAACCCTCTCTCATTTGTTGGTTATCCCTCAGCAATTAGAACAGAAGAGAACATAGATATTGATTGGATACAAAGGTATTTGGGCAAAACTGTAACGATCCATTTCTTATTTAATTAGATAACAACAACATTTGGCATTTCGAGATCACATTCATTCCATGTATTTTTCCTCATCTAGACATGACCTTTGTGGCAATTTTAGCTGAGTCTACAGGATAAAAAAGGACAAAAAGGTCAGAGACCTAAGAGAAGCAGAAGAGATTAAGAAGAGGCGGCAAGAATACACGGAAGAACTATACAAGAAAGATCTTAATGTCCCTGATAACCATGATGATGAAGTCACTGACCTTGAGCTGGACATCCTAGAGAGTGAAGTCAAGTGGGCCTTAGGAAGCATTACTAACAACAAAGCTAGCGGAGATGACGGTATTTCAGCTGAGCTATTTAAAATCCTAAAAGATGATGCTGTTAAAGTGCTGCACTCAATATGCGAACAAATTTGAAAAACTCAACAGTGGCCACAGGACTGGAAAAGCTCAGTTTACATTCCAATTCCAAAGAAGGGCAATGTCAGAGAATGTTCAAACTACCGTACAATTGCACTCATTTCACATGCTGGCAAGGTTATGCTCAAAATCCTACAAGCTAGGCTTCAGCAGTAATGGAACCGAGAACTACCAGAAGTACAAGCTGGGTTTCAAAGAGGCAGAAGAATTAGAGATCAAATTGCCAACAGTTGCTGGATCATGGAGAAAGCAAGAAAGTTCCAGAAAAACATCTACTTCTGCTTCATTGACTACACTAAAGCCTTTGACTGTGTGGATCACAACAAACTGTGGCAAGTTCTTAAAGAGATGGGAGTACCAGACCACCTTACCTGTCTCCTGAGAAACCTGTAGGCGAGTCAGGAAGCAACAGTTAGAACCGGACATGGAACTACCGATTGGTTCAAAATTGGGAAAGGAGTATGACAAGGCTGTATATTGTCACCCTGCTTATTTAACTTATATGCAGAGTACATCATGAGAAATGCTGGGCTGGATGAATCACAAGGTGGAATTAAGATTGCTGGGAGAAATATCAACCACCTCAGATATGCAGACAATACCAGCCTAATGGCAGAAAGTGAAGAGGAACTAAAGAGCCTCTTAATGAGGGTGAAAGAGGAGAGTGCAAAAGCTGGCTTGAAACTCAACATTAAAAAAAAAACTAAGATCATGGCATCTGGCAAATAGAAGGGGAAGAAATGGAAGCAGTGACAGATTTTATTTTCTTGGGCTCCAAGATCACTGCAGATGGTGACTGCAGCCATGAAATTAAAAGATACTTGCTCCTTGGGAGGAAAGCTATGGCAAGTCTAGACAGCATATTAAAAAGCAGAGACATCACCTTGCCAACAAAGGTCCATATAATCAAAGCCATGGTTTTTCCAGTAGTGATGTATGGCTATGAGAGTTGGACCATAAGGAAGGCTGAGTGCTGAAGAATTGATGCTTTCGAACTATGGTGCTGGAGAAGACTCTTGAGAGTCCCTTGGACTGCAAGGAGGTCAAATCAGTCAATCCTAAAGGAAATCAACCCTGACTACTCATTGGAAGGACAGATACTGAAGCTGAAGCTCAAATACTTTGGCCACCGAATGTGAAGAGAGGAGTCACTGGAAAAGACCCTGATGCTAGGAAAGACTGAAGGCAAAAGGAGAAGGGGACGGCAGAGGATGAGATGGTTAGGTAGTGTCACCGATGCAATGAACATGAATCTGAGTAAACTCCGGGAGACGGTGGAGGACAGGAAGGCCTGGCGTGCTATGGTCCATGGGGTCATGAAGGGTCGGACATGACTTAACGGCTGAACAACAACACAGGATGCCTTTGAAGAAATACAAATGAACATTCTCATATTTTAACATTTGAAAATAACCACACAAATATATCATAGCAGTATTTAACAAGCATTTAAGGGTATCCTGTATTTCACATCTAAACATCTTTAGAATAAGTAACTCAGTTCAAAGTGCATCAGGGACATGCTGATTTTTTACAGAAAACTGATTTACAGAAAACTCTGTATTTTTCTAGTGCAACTACAGAGATTTATATTCCAATCCTACTATGCAGCTGCTTAGTAGTAACCCATACTGCATGTTTCAATAACTACAGAGGGTCATTGATGCAATTTTAGCTGGTGTTAACAAAAGGACTGCATCCAGGCCATGGGAGGTAATTATTATTTTGTACTCTGCTCTGATTAGACAGCACTTGGAGTACAGTGTGCAGTTCTTGGCACTGCATTTTAAAAAGGTGAAGTTGGAGTGGGCTCAGAATGATAAGGGATCTGGAAACCAGGTGCTGTGAGAAAGACTTAAAGGAACTGGAGATCTATTCAGAATTTAGGAGCACCTTAAATGTTGTCATTATGGCAGCTGCAACCAAGACAGGAAGAAGGAGTAGTTGGAGCTTCTGCTGCTCTCTACAAGATGGGGAGATAAATATTAGATTTTGCAACCGACAGCTTTGCCTTCAAATTGTAGTGATCCTTGTGATTGAAACACATTGGTTAATCAATTCGTAATGTCTTGTGGGGTAAAGAGATCTTGGGAGTTAGTGGATCCATAGTACCCGACTACTATTTGCTCTGCCTGGGTTTCATCCAAGGCAATGGTATGATTATATCTTCTGAGTTGCATTAGCTAATTAAATTGTGCAGTGATTACCTTATTTTTATTTTATTCTTGACTTTGAGATGTTTAGACAAAGAGATAAGGATACTACCTGATATTTTCATATAACCATCTTCAGCAGGAGCAGGTAATAGAAAAGACTAAGATCAATAGGTTTATCCTTTGTACCTCTGACACAACGTTTGAGAATATCAGCCCCTTATATTCAGGAAGAGGCCTCATCATTCCTGACAAATTTCTCCTAATTTGCACAAAAGCTTCTCTACCTATTTGCTGAAAATTCCATACCATACAGGCCACCATCACTGTAAATTTCATTATATTCTATCCCCAAATAACATTTTTATAGGTAAGAGTATAGCATTTTTTTTTCCTACTAGCTCATGTGGTTTTGGTCTGCTTCATCCCTTCTGAAATCTGTAGCTCATTTGCAGATTTAAATCCATTTTACTAAACTAAAGGCTACCCGTTTGTGTTTTTCCCATGCTGGAGTTTGGGAACTGAGGCTCCAGAGACAGTTTTTGTATATAAGAGACAGATGTGCATATAAGAGCTGTCCCTCTCCCTTTGTGTTCTATCTGCTCCTTTAAATAAATAGCCCTTTGATTTGCTATACGGATAGTCCTCGCTTACCGATGGTAACTGGGTCCAGGAACTCCATTGCTTAGTGATGTGATCGTAAGGCGCAACATCATGTGACAGCACCAACTTAGGCTGGCAGTTCTGGCAGCCCCAACTGCCACTGTTAGGTGAATCCTATGCGGTCACAGCATCCCACAATCACGTGATCGCCATTTGCGATCTCCTGCCGGTTTCCCCATTGACCTTGCGTGTTGGAAACTGGCAGTGAAGCCAGGTGTAAGTGGCCCTTGCAAGAAAGTGTATGCCAGTTCTTCTGGCATGCCTAAAAGAAAAACAGAGTTCAGAGGCAGCTTACCCCATAAGGTCAAATCCATGGGTATTCTTTGTTGCCATGCTGATAAGTAAGTGGAAAAGTGCTTACCTTCTGAACTGTTATTTTTAAAGTGGAGGCGGCATCTTCTGTCCTAGTTCAGTACAACTTTTTACAAGCATCTTGTCGGATAAGTTGGAGGCTACCACACTGTCTTTAGTTATCCCTTCCAGCTCTGCCTTAAAGAAGGTATAGGGGAGATATTTCAGACATGTGTTATGGTATCTGACTTCAACCTCACACACTCACTGTAGTTTTATTACATAGAAATCCGTGATGCTAAAAAGCAATATTTGGCAACTGCATACAGTATGTCACCTTCATGTTTCTGTTAGCCAGAAGATAATAATGGTAAAACTAGTCTGGGTGGGCAGGCATTTTTGTTAATAGATACTATAATAAATTTAACTGAGAGTCAATATAAAATTACAGCATAAAATCATGCATTCTCTCAGTTCAAGTTCCCCTGATTTGCAAGGTAAAAGTCTCTACATGGCTGGTAAATTGCTAAAGTCATTACTGAGTGAAGGGCATTAAAATGGGCTTTGGAAAAGGCCCAGTTAAATTTGGGGTAGGTAAGTGACTTTCAATTTGCAGGAAGTATCTCGAACTTTTTCTAAGAGATCAATACATTCTGGAGGCTTGGCTGAGTTCAGGTTGCAGTTCTATGTTCTTGATCTATTGCATAATAATCTCCTTACCTAACTTTATCTAACTAACTTGACTGATTTCAGTTGGCTTATAATATTCTCCATCACTTAGATGTATGGCTATCCAATGCTATTAACAGGAGCATCCTTCTGGTTACCAAGCCAATCCTCAGCTAGGAAATTAACACCATTTGCCAGCAGCATTTGCTTCTTCTCTCAGGGCTGTGTTGAGTATGCATATGGGTGTGATGAAGAAGGATCTGAAAAATCTTGCTTCTTTTCACAAGCATCAAAGTTGGAAAAAGAATCTACAGCACATTTTTGATTTTTGTTTTTTGGGAAAAAAAGACACAAGGAAAGGCAAGATTCAGAAAAGAACTGGCACAAATATTGCCACAGTTGGTGATTTTCTTGGCTACTGGAATGGAAAGATTGGTCAGTTGTTAGGCAGCAAAGTCACACACCTGGGAAAGACGCTCAGCTGCAGGTTGGAAAATAATCTGCTTTGTAACATTGCTGAGCTTTTGGTGTTAGGAATCATCTGGGCTCTGGTGAAGTCTCCTGTTTTGCTCTGAGAATTTGTCATAGACTTTGCACATGAAGCCGGTGGAGAAAGGCTTCAGACAGACAGTGTCAGTTTCTTCTGCACACTATATGGGGCTGCAGCTGGAGCAAGGAAACCGTAAAAAAAGAGAAAGGAGTAGTCAAACGGCAGAGAATTCCATTCAGACTTGACGTAAGTAAACAAAAAGGCCCACTGAAATTATACATCTAGTGCACTAGTACAAATCCAACTTACTGGCAGAATACGATGGCTGTACTCATTGTTCTGAACATCAAAGCTATACTCAGAATACAGGTTTGCTGGGGGAAAAAGCATTCTGAAATTGGCATTTCTTTTCAATTCCTTTTCAACAAAAGAAGATGTTTTTTTCCTACCAACTGCAAACTACATTGATGTTTCCATTGCCATCTTCACTGCATTCTCATATTCCCATCCTAATCAGCTATCAGCAGCCCAGAGTTCACCAATATACATAGGACTTTTAGGATTTAAAAAAAAAAATCTAAAGTGCATCACTTTAGACTCGCTTTCATTGAACAGAACTTGCCATTTTAATGCCCATAATCTGAGTGAATGGCTATTTCTGCCCCATTCCTCCTGGTTTTCATTCCTCCTCAGTTCTTCTTCTACTCTACATCCCTCTTTGTTCCTCTCTTATTCATGGAGGTAATTAGAAGGACCCCAGTTTTGAAGAAATGGGTTACATTCAACCTCCACAAATGCCTGTCTCTTCCTTTGCTGGATCTCATTGTAGCTAACTAGTTTTCTGAGAAAAAGTGCTTTAAATTTAAAAGAAGCAAAGGCTTTTAGTGAGTTTCCATCACAATAGGCCCTAGACTCTAGAGTACAATGATCTAAGGGGATTCTAATGCTTCATGTCACTATCAGAACATTCCATGTTTGATCAAAACCACAAATATTCCTTGGATTACCTTAAAACAAGTGGCTATGTTTTCTTTACAGATTGCTTGTATCAATCATGGCTCTGACTTTGACATTAATAGCTACTCCACGCAGGTATACTATAGAGGGGAATCATGGAATAGCAAAGAATTCCATTAAGTGAAAGCTGGTCTTGAATTAATGAGAGAGATGGAAGCCTTCAGAACCATGGCTGCTTAGATGCTGTTGGAGCAGCTGTAAAGATGCTGTAGAGGCTTTATAATTATGTATAATTATAAAGCAAGCAACAGACTTAAAGACGTCCTTACTAAGATCCAAACTGAAGTATGGTAAATATATATTCAAATATACTTGGTTTTGTATTAGCTTCACTATAAAAATGTTTTAGATGTCTGAAAAGGTGACCTTCCACTAAGCACTAGGAACAAGTAATGACATACTGAATGGCAAGAATTCAGCAGGATAATTAGCCACATGGAGATTAAGAAGCCCAACTCCACTTGCAAAAATATAAGCAAACAATATTTTCTATATATCTTTCATATGGAAATGTACAAGTTATTACAGTACTTCAATCTGAAATGTAGAAAGAGCAGCAGAAGTCTACTCTGAGCAACCCGCTTAACAGTGGATAAAGTAGCATACAACACATATACCCACTTGGGCATTTTTATAGATTGATAGTCATGAAATTAAATTTTGCATTGTCACATTGCTCAGTGTAATTTCCACCCATGGGTGCCTCCTCACTTGACACAGAGGCTCTGCATGCATGTCATGAATATTAATTGCATTTGTGGCTTTAGGATGCAAGGATAAAATATTAAGCCATTGTTATATTGCCACTCTGGGGAAACATTCAAAATGGCTCTATCTCTTAAATGGCTGAAGTGGAAAGAATAACACAATTCACAAAGGTGTAATGAAATGAGGCTGTATGTAAGACAATGAGGAGTTTGAGATAAATTTAAATAATGAGTGTTGTGTTAACTATAAATAATCTTGTTTTGTTTAGATCAATCACAAAACCAGGTTACCAAGTTAGCTTTCTACAGTGTTACAGTTAAATCAAATGTTTTTGCCTGTTAATACACTATACTTGGATTAACTCCTGGGTTTTGTATGTGGCTCCCTTAATTTGTTTAGTTACTCTTGAGCTATTTGTTTAGTTACTCTTGAGACGTACATTTCTTCATGTAATCTTATATGTGTATTCAAATGTAGAATTATACTTAGAATTACTTTGATATTCACTCAGATCCTTCATAAATGAGCTCACCCAGTAAAAAGCTCTCAAGAAGATTTAAAGTTTTGCATACACATGGAAAGTCATTATACAGTGCTCCCCACCACACACATAGTGTAATGATTGCCCAGCCCAAATACTCAGACTCACAAGTGATTGCTAAATGAAATCTGATTTATTTAGGAACTTAAGGCAAATACAGAGAAAGCTGAGAATGAGCAAAAGCGCGCCAAATACAAACTTAAAACTCCTCCAGTGCACACGTGTCCCGCCCCCGTTACAGCAGCCCCGCCCGGTCCAGGTGCTAGCAAACGTCAGACGTGCTAGCCTGGGAAAGCAACCTTGAACATAACAGATAAGAGGGAAACATTCCAAAGCGAAGCCAAGAGATAAGCAGTGCCATCCTCCCATGAGAGATGAAACACGCAACCAATTAATGACATGAGAAACATTACGATGTCTCGGAGGCATTGAAACGGTGAACATGACATACCGCCCCCCCAAAAGAAAATTAGGGTCCCGGTTTCGTTGGATAAGCAGAGTGAAAATGGGCAACGAGGATAGGAGAAGCCACATCTGGTGCGGAGACCCATTCAGGATGGGGAAAATGCTTCCAACGAACTAAATACTGCAACGTATTGCGAAGGCGTCTGGAATCTAAAATTTCTTTAACTTCAAAGTGTTGTTGCCCATCAATCATGATGGGGGTTGGAGGTGGAGGTTGGTCATGCCAGCGGTCAGAACGAATAGTCGGTTTGAGCAAACTGCAATGAAAAACAGGGTGTAAGCGTTTGAGATTATGCGGCAAGTCAAGTTTAAAAGTCACAGGGTTAATCTGAGCGAGAATAGGGAAGGGACCCACAAACTTAGGTGCCAACTTCTTAGAAGGCTGTGATGACTTGATAAACTTAGTGGACAGGTAAACCAAGTCACCAACGTGAAAGTCCGGTTGAGGGGCACGTTTTCTGTCAGCAAAATGTTTGTAATCCAATTGGGCATCAGCTAGAGCTTTTTGAATCATTGGCCATGAGTCTGACAGTTGCGTGGCCCAATCTCCCGGTGAGGTAGATCCAGTAGAGGGTGAGGTAGATCCGGCAGGGGGTTGGGGCAAATCCGGGATGGGTACGAAGTCTCTGCCTTGAGCCACGCGAAATGGGGTTTGGCCCGTGCTTTGGTGGACCGCATTGTTGTAAGCAACTTCAGCGAAGGGGAGGAGGTCCACCCAATTGTCCTGTTGATAATTCACAAAAGCCCGAAGGTATTGCTCCGGAGTAGAATTTAAAGCCTCCGTGGCCCCATCCGTCTGGGGATGCCACGCTGTGGACAGGGCTTGTTTTGTGCCTAGCAGGTTGAGGAAAGCCCGCCAAAACTGCGAGGTAAATTGTGTGCCCCTGTCCGAAATTAAGCGAGAGGGACATCCGTGTAACCTGTACACGTGTACAAGAAACAGGCGGGCCAATTGTCGTGCCGAAGGAATGGACACGCATGGGATGAAGTGGGCTTGTTTTGAAAAATAGTCCTTGACCACCCAGATGACAGTCTTGCGTTGGCTGGGGGGTAGTTCAACAATGAAGTCCATGGAGATTTCATCCCAAGGGCAAGCTGGGGTAGCTACGGGTTGCAGCAGCCCCTGGGGTTTACCCACTTTGCGTTTGGACATCGCGCAGACAGCACAGGAGGCAACATACTCCTTAACATCTTTGCACAGGGTGGGCCACCAGAACTGCCTCCGAACTAGGTGCAAGGTTTTTACAAACCCAAAATGTCCTGCTACCTTGTCATCGTGTGAACGGAGCAACACCTCTTTCCTTAAGCTTTCAGGCACGTAGAGGCGGTTGGATTTCCAAGCAAGTCCCTGGTCAAAAGTAACATTGTTCATGTTTGCAAGCAACCAAGTATCAGTTTTTAATTCCTTGAGAAACTTTTGTTGCAACGGGGAAGAAATTGACAACGGCGCCGGCTGCGCGGTGTCTGGAGGGGTGGGCTGTTGCGTGCGCGTTTGACTCCGCGTCACCGCCTGCATGCCCAACTGGGGCGCTGTCCACAGGGTGCTTACCACTTCTGGTGCTGCCCCGGAATCCTGAGGTTGTCGTGACAACGCATCAGCTAGGAAATTCTTTTTTCCCGGAATAAACTTCAGTTGAAAATTGAAGCAATTGAAGAATTGAGCCCAACGGACCTGTTTCGGGCTCAGTTTGCGAGGGGTGCTCAAGGCTTCTAGGTTTTTATGGTCTGTCCAGACCTCAAAAGGGTGATTCGCCCCTTCTAGCAAGTGCCTCCAAGTCTCTAACGCTGCTTTTACTGCAAAAGCCTCTTTCTCCCATACATGCCAACGCCTCTCAGTCTCTGAGAATTTGCGGGAGAGGTAGGCACACGGTTTTAGGCATCCTGCCCCGTCCACTTGCATCAACAGTGCCCCAATAGAGTAATCGGAGGCATCAGCCTGCACCACGAACGGCTTAGTGGGGTCAGGGTGTTGCAGAATTGGCTCTTTGGTGAAAGCTGCTTTGAGCCGCTCAAATGCCACCTGGCAGGCAGGCATCCAGCGCAGCAGCACTCCTGGGTTTTTTACTCTCCGAGTATCCCCCAGCCCCTTGGTTCGAAGCAGTTCAGTTAGGGGCAGGGCAATTTCAGCAAATCCCCTTATGAATAATCTGTAATAGTTACTGAACCCCAGGAAACTTTGAAGTTGCCTGCGTGTGCGAGGGCTTTCCCAGTCCACAACTGCTTGCACCTTCGCAGGGTCCATTTCAATGCCCTTATCAGAAATTCGATACCCTAAGTAGTCAATTTGCGTCTGGTGAAAGGCACATTTAGACAATTTGGCATACAATTCTGCATTCCGGAGCTTGGCCAGCACCCGTTTTACTAGGGATACATGTTCTTCCATAGTTTCAGTATAAATCAATACATCATCCAAATACACCAATACCCCTTTGAATAAATGCTCATGAAGTACTTCATTGATTAATTGCATAAACACCCCAGGGGCCCCAGCTAAACCAAAAGGCAACACCTTATACTGAAACGCTCCCAACGGGCAATTGAATGCTGTTTTCCACTCATCCCCCTCCTTAATGCGTACACGGTAATAGGCTTCTCTTAAATCGAGCTTAGAGAATATTTTGCCCTTTGCCAGATGTGACAACATGTCTTTGATCAAGGGCAAGGGATATTTATTGGAAATTGAGACGGCATTTAACCCACGGAAATCTGTACAGAGTCTCAATGTCCCATCCTTTTTAGGGCGGAAAAGGACCGGTGCCCCTACCGGTGAATTCGCTGGCTCGATGAATCCCCGCGCCAAGTTTTTGTCCACAAACTCCCTTAACAGAGTCAGTTCCTTTTGGGTCATGGAATAAATCTTTGGCTTGGGCAATTGGGTGTTGGGCAGCAGCTCAATGGCACAGTCCGTTTTCCGATGAGGGGGCAATTGATCCGCCTCCTTTTTGCCAAACACATCAGCAAACCTCTGGTACTCAAACGGCAAGCCTTCCAGAGGAGGGGCCGGGCAATGCGGAGTCGCAGCTGCCGCTACCCCCACCATCTCCCCTGGAGTACCCCTCCCGTCTGGCGCTTGGTAGAAGCCATCCCTAAAAGTGATAGTCCGGTAAACCCAGTTTATTTGAGGGTTCTGCTGAACCAACCAGGGTACCCCCAAAACCACCAAGGGACCCCCCACCGGAGCTACAACAAAGGACAAATTTTCCCGGTGGCTGCCCAGCTGCAAAGCCACACGTCCTGTGAAGTGGGTGACCGGTTTGCCCCCTGCCGTGGACCCATCCAGCTGCGTAAAGGCGATGGGTCGCTGCAGGAGGAATGTGGGTAGTTCCAGAGTGGCTACCACATCAGGGTGCATCAAACACCTGGAACACCCCGAATCAATCATGGCCCACACTTCCACAGTCTTGGATTGGGAACTTAATTCCAACTTCACTGTGAGAATGCGGTAACTGCCACTCACCGATGAAGGCTCGCGCCCTTCTTCCACCACCTGCCCCGCGGCACCCTTTAAAGCAGGTGGCTGCCGTTTCCCGCCGGCTGCAGTAGTTCGGGCTCCCCCTCATCCTCGAAGAACATCACCTCGTCTCCCTCGGTTTCCGCCACCGCTGCTTTCTGCTTGCTGGGTAGAGAAGGGGACTTCGTCGGCGGCTTCCCTGGCCGGTCTTCCCCCTTTGGCTTCGGGCACGCCGCCACGCGATGGCCCTCCTTACCACATCGCAGACACTGGCCCTTCGCATACCGCTTCTCGCGCTCCTTGTCCCAGGCTCGTTGTCCGGACCGCCCCCCAGTGCTCGATGGGCGACTGGGTTTCGTCTCCCGCCCCGCTTTGGCAGCTCTTCGATGTGCAAAAGTCTCATGGGCGTTCTCAGCTCTTCCCGCGAGCTGGATCCACTCGTACAAGGTGTAGGGGTCGTCCCTCCCCAGGGACCAGCGCAACACCTCGGTGTTCAGGCCATCCTTGAATAACTCAATGATGGTGGCTTGGGACCAATCCTCTACTTTCCCAGCCAGCGCTTTGAATTCTAGCGCGTAATCAGCCACGGATTTCGACCCCTGCTTGAGTTCTTTCAGAGCCCGCTTCGCCCTCTCTTTCGCCAGGGGATCCTCAAAGTGTTGCTTCAATGCCCAGAGGAACTCGCTAAATTTCTCCAGTTCAGGCGCTTCCGACTGGCACATCTGGACATACCAGTCTGCCGCCCTCCCTTTCAGTTTGGTGGCAACGGTGAGAATCTTTGCCTTTTCCGATTGAAAAAGCGACCCCCATTCCTCCATGTATGCTTTTGCATTCGTCAGGAAAAAGGAGAGTTTCGTTGGATCCCCATCGAACTTGACAGGGAAGTCTCTCATCCCGCCTCCCGACGGGCTGCGCCCCAACCTCAGGGCTGCGGCGGGTGGTGCTTCTCGGGGTACTGGCGGTGCCAGGGCGGGGGTTGGCCGCCCTGGTGAGGGGGCAATTTCCATCTGGACCGATTGGTCTCCCTCTCGCACCCGCGCCGTCCGCCTCTGCTCCGGGGACTGCCCATGGGACGAAGGAGTCGAATGCCGTTGGCTTGACCCCTCCCGAGTCTCCCTCAACGAAGTCACGTCGAGACTCAGCTGCTTCAGGATGGTCTCCAACGAGTCCATCTTCGACTCCAGCACCCGGATACGATCCGGGGTGGGGGAGCCCTCCGTCGGCTGCACCTGGACCACTGTGGGGGATAATGGGTACCTCTGCCTCCATGACGGACCTCCCGCCACCGAGACATCCCCTTGGGTCTCATCCCAGGTGACCAGTTCACCCGGGGTGGTTACTGTGGTCTCCGGGGCAGTTTTCATGCCCCCGACTTCACTGTCCGACTCCGAGCTCGCCTCTTCCAGGATGGCTGACAGCTCTCCCATTTGGGACGGTCGGGCGGGTTGCCTCACGGTTGAGTCCGGCTCCCCTTCTTCCATCATCACGATATCGGGTTCGGTCATCGCCGGCGCTCTCCCTCACAGGGTTAGACACTTGCCCAATCCTGGAAAGGGGCCAGCGGAGTTGGGATCTTAGATTCTCAGCTTTATGTAATGATTGCCCAGCCCAAATACTCAGACTCACAAGTGATTGCTAAATGAAATCTGATTTATTTAGGAACTTAAGGCAAATACAGAGAAAGCTGAGAATGAGCAAAAGCGCGCCAAATACAAACTTAAAACTCCTCCAGTGCACACGTGTCCCGCCCCCATTACAGCAGCCCCGCCCGGTCCAGGTGCTAGCAAACGTCAGACATGCTAGCCTGGGAAAGCAACCTTGAACATAACAGATAAGAGGGAAACATTCCAAAGCGAAGCCAAGAGATAAGCAGTGCCATCCTCCCATGAGAGATGAAACACGCAACCAATTAATGACATGAGAAACGTTACGATGTCTCGGAGGCATTGAAACAGCGAACATGACACATAGTCCAGTTTACTTCAAGCAATGTAATGTAATATGATGCCAGACATAATAGAACTAGTTATGGTATAGTGAGATTTTGACATGCTTATAGTATGAACATAAGCATGTCTGATTGGCTGTGCCATTAGCTTCACCATAGTGATAGCAAGCATTTTGTTTGCAATGAAATTAGTATAATTTTTAAGAAGTCAGACAGAAGCTGATAGCATTTACTTTGATAGGAGAGAGCATTGCTTGTGTAAAGTTGATTTGAATTGATATTCCACTATTGGCATTTCAGAATGATAGTGGAAAAGTAAGTTACTTTGGGTCACAAGCCCATGGGATTCCTAGTACTGGCATGAACAGTAGCATGAAAGTTTCTGGAACATGGCTCTACCTTGGCAGTTGGTAGATAATAGTGGTGCCACTCAATGATACCTACTGTATAGAAGCTGAGTGTATCATCATTCCCGTATTAGCTCTGACTTTGGACAACAGACATGGTAAGGCTAGCAGTTGGGTGCAAAGTTGAACCCTCTGTGGCCACTCTGAGAAAACCTTCCTTTTTACTCATTAAACCAGGGTTTCTCAACCCTAGGGTTCCGTGAGAGGTTAGTAGGGGTTCCCTGGGAAGTGATTTATTTGAAAAATTGAAATGATTTATTTAAAAAAATATTTCAAACTTGGGCAACTTCACATTAAAGAGGTAAGTTTCATTCTTTATTTTTAATTTAAGAACACTGTTAATGCATATATACAGGCCTACCCATGAAACGAATATAATTATTTTGTAACTTCTGGCCTACATTTGAGCCTGAATGTGCAGGAGTTCCCTGAGGCCTGAAAAATGTTTCAAGGGTTCCTCCAGGGTCAAAAGGTTGAGAAAGGCTGCATTAAACTGAAGCTAAACCAGAATCTGAGGCTTTATACATTCAGGTATTTGAATTGTTTGTAATATAGTTGTTGGCTCAAGACTATGATCATTTTTCAGTGCAACACAGTGTTTGTTGTATAAGCAATTTGCTTCAAACATCATCAGCAAATGGATTGTATAAAGTTCTATGCTCTTACAATGCTGGTCCTGACCATTCCTGAATGTAATGGCTCATCCACAAGAGCAAAATGGTAGAAGTATAATGACATTCAGAAACTCAATTTAGAGTCTGCAGTTTGTGAATATTTATCTCTTCCTGGGTTTGTTTGTTTAATTAACAGCTTTTCAGGCATAGCACTTCCATCTCATTCAAGGAAAAAAAACTTTCAATAGCAGCACAGTACATTCTAGAATATCTGTTTTGGTATGTCACCTCAGTATTTCTGAAGTTTGGAGGTGAGCAAAGAAATTTATAAATCCAAAATGTAAGGCCCAAACACAGGAGGAAATGATGAGGAGGCTTGGTGGAACTTTCATTTAACAAAGAGATACTAAAACCCAAACCTGATATGAAAACATACTTGGACTATTTGAAAACCATATTACTGCAATGAATTATATGTAGGGCTCTCTTTGAAGGTGCTTTGGAAACTTCTGTTAGTCTAAAAGATAAATGTGGGGTTACTAAGTGGGACTGGTTGGGAGATCCCAAAGCTTTATCAGCTGTACTACTGCCTGTCTGTTTCTGGGCCCAATTCAAAGTTACAGTGTCAGGTTTGAAATCCCAGAAAAGCTTAAGGTCAAAGTATCTAACGGAATACCTCCTGCCATGTATATGAAACTTTGGTAGAGCTTTGATTAACTGACCTTGGCTGATCTCAAGAATTTGATGGCTGGGTGGAAGACCACTATGATATTCCATAGGCTAAGCTAGATTGGAGAGTTGAGAAAGGTACTGTGCCCAGAAGAAGGCAAGGACAACACACTTCCACACTGTTGCCAAGAAAAATACATGGAGGTGTCCATGAAAGCACCAACTCCTTTACTTTAAGACCAGGGTGCACAATGTGCAGTTGCAAGGCCTCATATGCCCCCCAACACTGAATGCAGTTTCAAAGGTTGTCCAAAAGCTGTTGCCAAATTGTGATGTTAATGTGGCAGAAGACAGAAAAAAGGGGAATTATTATGTGGTTCTATAGAATGAATTTAATTTCACATTTGAATTCAGCTTCATCCACACCACATCTATTTTCTGCCCTAGTCCTACTTATTTGTTTGTCCTTAGGCAAAACTAAGTTTGGCCTTTGACCCAGAACAACCTGGCCAAGGCAAGGCTTTATTCTCTGATGCACTGTTATGATTTACTTTGATTACTATTTGCATTACAAAGGGATTGTGGCTATTATGCACTAACTTATTACTTTCTTCCTGTGCTATTTATTAATATATTTTACTGTTTCCCCCATAACTACTTTTTGTTGTTTTTAAGTTCTTCCAGTAATCTTTGGAATCCACTCAGAGAACTCCAGTTATTAGGCAAATTTAAAACATAATAATAAAAACATGCTGTGGGTGAAACCTGCTCCGACCATAAACCACAGCATTCACATGGACAGGGTGATCCAATTGTTCTTGTCCAGCAGGCCATGGAAAACACACATACACACACCCTTGCAGAGTAAAACAGTATCTTTCTTTAAAGTCAAAGGTTGGTCTAAATTTTTCTTCAGGTCAAGGCTGACCACAGGACTCACGAGATAGTGAAAGGGGACCTATCTCTTATCCTGCAGAAGAAATCTGAAAAATCCTACAGACAGTGCAATAGAAATGATTCCTCATCCTTTTGAGAATGAGGAGAATCAGGGTGTAATGATTGCCTATCCTAAAACACCATCAGACTCATGAACAGGTTCATAAAGATATCTGATTTATTAAAGAATAGTATGCAGGATCACAAAGAAAGCTGAGAATGGAAAAAGTGCGCCAAATGCAAACTAAAAACCCCTCGGTACAAACGAGATCCCTCCCCCTGTACAATCTTCCCAGGCTCACAATCCCAGGTGCTCCTAACAGCCTCTGCTGGTCCACGGGAAACGTCCTTGAGCAGAGCCCATAACCCAAACACATTCCATTGAAATGAACCTAGATACAGAGGTTGGTACAAGGTTTCACAGCAGCTCCCTCCCAACAGAAACGTGCGTCAGCACCATGGCATGTGAAACGTTATGATGTACAGTGCACATTGAAACAGTGAACATGACATATTGCCCCCCCCAAAAGAAAGAAAAGTCTAAGTGGCAGGCTTCAAAGGGTAAGCTAAGTGGAAATGGTTAACTAAATCAGGAGCATTAACGTGGCGAGCAGGCACCCATTCAGGATGAGGAAAGTGTTTCCAGCAAATCAGGTACTGGAGGGAGCCCTGAAGTTTGTGAGAATCAACAACCTCCTTGACTTCAAAGTGTTGTTGCCTGTCAATCATGATTGGAGCAGGAGGAGGAGGTTGGGGATGCCATTGGGAAGAGTGGTGGACAGGCTTGAGCAGGCTGCAATGGAAAACAGGGTGCAAGCATTTCAAATTGTGAGGCAGGTCCAACTTAACAGTAACTGGATTTACAATGCCAACAATAGGGAAAGGACCAATGAATTTGGGAGCAAGCTTTTTCGATGGCTGTGGGGACTTTATGAATTTGGTAGAGAGATAAACCTGATCCCCAATTTTGAAATCGTGTTGCAGAGAATGGCATTTATCAGCTTGGAATTTGTAAGCAGACTGGGCATCAGCCAAAGCCTGCTGAATCACCGGCCAGGAATCAGCCAGCTGAGCAGCCCAGTCAGAGGCAGAACAGGACTGGGGAGGGGTTTGGCAGCTCAGGGATGGGAACAAAGTCATGACCAGAAACCACACGAAAAGGGGTATGCCCAGTGCTCTGATGGACAGCATTGTTGTAAGCCACCTCAGCAAAGGGCAACAAGTCAACCCAGTTGTCTTGATGGTAATTTATGTATGCCCTTAGGAATTGTTCAAGGGTAGAGTTCAAAACCTCCGTAGATCCGTCAGTCTCAAGATGCGATGATGTGGACAACGCCTGTTTGGTACCAATCAATTTTAAAAATGATTTCCAAAACTGGGAAGTGAACTGTGTCCCGTGGTCGCTGACCAAATGAGAAAGAGGCGGGCCAATTGCAGGGCTGATGGGATGGTCGCACACAGAATGAAATGGGCTTGTTTGGAGAAAAAATCCTTTACAACCCAAATAACAGTTTTCTTCTGACTGGGGGCAGGTCCACAATAAAATCCATAGAAATCTCCTCCCAGGGATGGGATGGGCTGGCTACTGGCTACAGAAGCCTCTGTGGCTTACTCCCTTTCCGCTTTGACATGGCACAAACAGGACAGGAAGCAACATAGTCTTTTACATCATGCCTTAAGGTTGGCCACCAAAATTGATGGCGAACCAAATGCAAGGTTTTGACAAAACCAAAGTGTCCAGCAAGTTTGTCATCATGGGAACGCTGCAAGATAATCAGCCCTCAAAGTTTCAGGCACATAAAGGCGGTGTTCCACCCATGCCAGACCGTTTTCAAAAGAAACAGTGTCTTTATTAGCTAGCAACCAAGTGTCAGATTTCAGTGCCTGGAGAAAGTCCTTTTGTAACTGACAAGGAACTTGCATTTTCTGCTTCCCAGATGGAGCTGGGGGCGGGGTTGCCTGCGCCCAGGTCTGGCTCCGGGTGACAGCAACCAAGCCCAGTTGTGGTTCAGTGAGAACAGTCCCAACTATATCTGCCACGTGGTCAGAGTCCTGAGGCAAATGTGACAAAGCATCGGCCAGAAAGTTTTTCTTTCCCGGAATAAATTTTAACTGGAAGTCAAAGCAACTGAAAAATTGAGCCCAGCAAATTTGTTTAGGACTAAGATGCCGGGGGGTGCGGAGGGCTTCCAAATTCCTGTGATTGGCCCAAACCTCAAAAGGGCATTTAGCGCCTTCCAGGAGGTGACGCCAGGCTTCCAAAGCGGCTTTTACAGCAAAAGCCTCCTTTTCCCAAACATGCCACCGGCGTTCCATTTCAGAAAATTTTCTGGACAGATAAGCGCAGGGTTTTAAGTGATTTTCAGAATCTTTCTGTAACAATATAGCCCCAATTGAGAAGTCAGAAGCATCAACCTGGACCACAAAGGGGCGGTCAGGATCGGGGTGCTGTAAAATAGGCTCAGCAGTGAAAAGGGTTTTTAACTTTTTGAATGCTGCCTGGCATTCAGGTGTCCAATTCAGCACTGCCCCAGGATTTTTCACCTTGCGTGTCTCTCCCAAACCCTTGGTACATAGTAAGTCAGTAAGGGGCAAAGCAGTCTCAGCAAATCTCTGGATAAACTGTCAATAGTAATTACTGAACCCTAAGAAACTTTGTAATTGCCTCCAGGTGCGGGGGCATTCCCAACTTAAAATTGCCTGAATTTTTTCAGGGTCCATCTCAATGCCTTTGTCAGATACCCTATAGCCTAGATAGTCAAGTTGGGTTTTGTGAAATTCACATTTGGAAAGCTTGGCATAGAGTTTGGCATCTCTAAGCTTACTTAACACCTGTTTGAGGAGGCGTTCATGTTCCTCCTTGGTTTCAGTGTAAATGAGAACATCATCTAAATAAACCAGGACCCCTTTAAACAAATGATCATGTAACACTTCATTAATCAATTGCATGAAGACCCCGGGTGCCCCTGCTAACCCAAAAGGGAGGACTTGGTACTGAAATGAACCCAATGGGCAATTAAAAGCAGTTTTCCATTCATCTCCATCTCGTATGCGGATGCGAAAATAGGCTTCATGAAGGTCGAGCTTGGAAAAAATCTTGCTCTTTGACAAATGGGTTAACATGTCTTTCATTAGCAGCAGAGGATATTTGTTGCAGACCGAGATGGAATTTAACCCCCGATAGTCCGTACAAAGTCTAAGCGTGCCATGCTTCTTTTCCCGGAAAAGCACAGGGGCCCCAACTGGGGAATTTGCAGGTTCAATAAACCCCCTTGACAGGTTTTTGTCAATAAAGTCCTGCAATGCTTCAAGCTCTTTCTGAGTCATTGGATAAATTTTTGGCTTGGGCAATTGAGCGTTGGGAACCAACTCTATTGCACAGTCAGTTTTTCGATGGGGAGGTAGCTGATCCACTTCCATTTCCCCAAAGACGTCTGCAAAGCCTTGGTATCGGTCTGGCAAGCCTTCTAAATATGTCAAGCTAAGGTGCGGCGTGGCAATTGCAGCCCTTCCAACCCCCACACGTGAAGCTCTGTCCGCTGTAGGGGCTTGGTAAAACCCATCCTTAAAAGTCAGAGTTCTGTGTTCCCAGTTTATAAATGGGTTTCGATAGGTCAACCAGGGAATCCCTAGAACTACCAAGGGATTGTCAACAGGTGCCACTACAAATTTTAAAGATTCATGGTGGCTGCCCATTTGCATCGCGACAGTTCCAGTGAAATGGGTTGCTAGCCCCCCCCCCCCCGCTGTTGAACCATCCAACTGTGTGAAGATCAAAGGCTGCTGGAGGGGAAAGCTAGGCAGGTCCAGAGCAGCAACCAGATCAGGGTGAATCAGACACCTGGAACACCCAGAGTCAACTAAAGCCCAGACCTCTGTAGTCTTTGTGCGGGAGCCCAATTTCACTTTTACTGTTAGAGTTGGACAGTCAGCACTCACCATAGCATCTTCACGCCCATCCTCCTCCACCTGCCTGCAGGCGCTTTTCAAAGCAGGTGGCTGGCGTTTCCCGCCGGTTCCTTAGAGTCATCTTCAACCTCTCCCGAGAAGTAGGGTACTTCTTCAGTGTCGGCTGCCCCCTTGGCTGCCATCATCCGCCATGATGAAGGTGGCGATTTGGCCGGCAGTTTGCCCACCCGATCTCCAGCCTTGATTTTTGGGCAATCAGCTGCTCGGTGTCCTTCCTTTCCGCATTGGAGACACTGACCCTTCACATAGCACCAATCTCTCTCCTCTTCCCAGGCTCTGTAGCATGGCCAGGCAGCAGTTGTGGCACTTCGGGGTCCCCTCATGGTGGCTGGTTGCCTTTCAGGTTGCTTGGTTTGCATGTAGGTATGCTGGGCATGCTCAGCCTTGCCGGCCAGACAGATCCATTCATACAATGTCTCTGGGTCGTCTCTGCACAACACCTACCGCAGGATGTCCCTATTGAGTCCCTCTTTAAATCGTTCTATTAAGGTAGACTGGGACCAGTCGGTAATTTTCCCAGCTAAAGCCTTAAACTCCAGGGCATAATCAGTTACAGACAGCTGGCCCTGGCTAAGATCCTTCAGTGCCCTTTTAGCCCTTGCTTTGGCTAGCGGATCTTCAAAGTGCAGCTTTAACGCCCACATAAATTCCTCGAAATCCTCAAGCTCAAGGGAGCTAGCCTCGCTTAATTGAACATACCAATCAGCTGCTCGTCCCTTCAGCTTGGTGGCAATGGCAGCTATTTTAGCCTCTTCAGAAGGGAAACAGGGTCCAAACTGTTTCATATAATTTTTTGCATCAGTGAAGAAGAAAGACAACTTAGTTGGATTCCCGTCAAACTTGACAGAAAAGTCTTTCACCCCCACTCCTGTTGGAGCTGAATTAGCGGCTGTTTGAGTGGTTGGGCCCCAGGTTACAGTAGTTCTCCTGTCTCGGGGTGGGGACACTGATGGACGGGCTCTGCGGGGTGGAGATTCATCCTGGCTTCGTCTTCAGTCCCACTCCGCTGGTGGTCCGGGTGAGGGGATGGAGGATGATTGAGTGGAGCTGGAATCTCCTTCGCGCCTCGACTGCCCCCCCCCCATGACAGAGACAGGGCTTTTAGCATGTACTCCATCGATTCTAATTTGGCCTCTACCACTCTTAGCCTTTCAGGGGGTTGAGATACCTCCTTCCAGGATGCCTGAGACGTCCCTGGCTGGGGTTCTCCCATTTCATCCCAGGTGATCAACTCTGTGGGCGATTCGCTGGGTGCTGGTTGCTTTGGTGCTCTCCCCTCTTTGGATTCCTCTCCCTCTGGGCTGGAACTCAAATGCTGCCATGAGGCTGAAGGTTCTGGGGTGAGGCTCCGTTCTTCGCACCTGACCGTTGACTCAGGCATCGAGCTAGTCAGTTCCTCAAGTCTCCCGGTCGTGGGTTTGGCTTTGGCCATTGTTAACTGTTTTCCCTCACAAGAAACTAATCTTGGCAGGAGCTAACGGTACAACTTTGGTGATTCTCAGCTTTATGTAATGATTGCCTATCCTAAAACACCATCAAACTCATGAACAGGTTCATAAAGATATCTGATTTATTAAAGAATAGTATGCAGGATCACAAAGAAAGCTGAGAATGATAAAAGCACGCCAAATGCAAACTAAAAACCCCTCGGTACAAACGAGATCCCTCCCCCTGTAGAATCTTCCCAGGCTCACAATCCCAGGTGCTCCTAACGGCCTCTGCTGGTCCGCGGGAAATGTCCTTGAGCAGAGCCCATAACCCAAACACATTCCATTGAGACGAACCTAGATACAGAGCTTGGCACAAGGTTTCGCAGCAGCTCCCTCCCGACAGAAACGCGCATCAGCACCATGGCATGTGAAACGTTACGATCTACAGTGCACATTGAGACAGTGAACATGACACAGGGAATGCCAAAGAATGAAGGTGCTAAATAAGTGAAGAACATAAATAGCATCCCTTACTGATTGTGATTCCATCTCCTCTTGGATTTAACATTTATTATCTTATTTATATTTTTAGATTGTAATTTTAGGTCTATATGTTTTTATTATACTTTTATTGTAAACCGCCTAGAGTCCCCCACTGCGGGGAGATAGGCAGTGATATAAATTTAAATAATAAATAAATAAAACCAATAAATAAATATAATTCATCCTCGATATTAGCCATCTCCCTTTTTACCATCAATATAATGGAAAGAACCATGGACGGTTTACCTATGACACATAATTACAATCTTGGTCCATAATTACAATTCTTGGAATCCAAGAAAAGAAGGAAGAGGAGGAAGAGATGTGGTAGTAGTAGCAGTAGTAGTAAAAGTCTATTTAAAATGTCACTTGCTGACCAAGAACAGTCTATGTTCCATTGTGAAATAGTCTTCACATTTTGTTAGGGAAGCTTTTTCTTCTGTACGTTTTCTTTAATTTTGTATAATGTTAGTGCTTGGTAAGGGAGAGAAAGGAGATTATCACACACCCCTAAATAACAAAAGCTCATTACTGAATTAGTCAGAGTCAAAAGAGGACTTTCTTGTTAACTAGAACCTTGATTCAATGGTTTTATTCCAGTTAATATGAAACGAAGGCTCTCCCTTGGCTCTGTCCTCACAAATGGAAGTGACAGTATAGAGTAGTTAAAAGCTGCTGCATACAGATGGCTGCCTGCTCTTCTGCCAACACAGGCTGTGGTGTAATTTGAAGCATCCATCATAAGCACAAGCTGAAATGCAGTGATTTACTTGTGGCAAAACAGGGATGGAGAAAAACAAATTAGCCCTGGGCTGGGTTGACAACAGGTCAAAACTTTATGATGAGAACAGCATCACAGTTTAGCAAATGTTTACCGTATTTGCAGGGTTTTATTTTGGTATCTTTGATGGAGCGAAGAGAGGAGCAGTTGTAAGGCTGTGGCTTAGGGTTACTGGCCTTTGCCATCCTGAATTCCTCAGATCATATGTCTTGCCAGGACCATTTCACTGAGCCCTTTTAAAAAAAATCTCTCCCAAGCTGATGGGTTTCTCATGTAGGCAATAAGCCCATGTTCACTGGGAAAAAAAGCATTGCCTAAAAGAAAATAATAGCAGAACAAAAGCAGACAACAACAGCCAGTGATGCCATCAATCCCAGTTAATGCTTAAGCCTACACAATTCCATCTACCACCCCCATTCCAGTTGTCGAGGATGATTGGTCCTTGCTGACTTCTCAAAGAGGGCTGCAATGCCAATAGGGAGCACACAGCCAGTCCTGCCATACCTACATAGATCAGTGGTACTATTGATCAGTGTCAATGCAACAGCCATTGCCAGGGATTTATGAGCCTTATCTTATTTAAGTAATGGTATACAAGACTAAGGGATGCGGTGGCGCTGCGGGTTAAACCGCTGAGCTGCCGATTGGAAGGTCGGCGGTTCAAAACCACGTGGCGGGGTGAGCTCCCGTTGCTAGTCCCAGCTCCTGCTCACCTAGCAGTTCGAAAACATGCAAATGTGAGTAGATCAATAGGTACCGCTTCGGCGGGAAGGTGACGGCGTTCCGTGTCGTCATGCTGGCCACATGACCCGGAAGTGTCTATGACAACGCCGGCTCTAAGGCTTAGAAACGGAGATGAGCACCGCCCCCTAGAGTCGGACACGATTGGACTTTACGTCAAGGGAAACCTTTACCTTTACTATACAAGACTTGCTCTTGTCCAATGAGATGCAAGCTTTCTGGTCCTATCTTACACTAACCACTGGAAGTGGAACATTTAGTAGTGTTGTTTTGTTTTTTCCTGATGCATTTTTAAGGGCAATTGGTTTGTCCTAAAATTAAACTGAAAAGCTAATGCTGAAGATACATTTTAGCTGAAAAGCATATAAATGTCTGAAAATATATTAGTTTTTGGTTTTGAGAATGCCTTTTCCCATGACCTGTTCTAGATAGAATATTGCAACTAGATTTGGCTGGGGTATCTTTTCCCTAGAAGATAAAGTACACAGAAGCTCTGGATTCAGTTTTTAATGGGTAAGAGGATGGCAGTACGGATGTTAAGGATGTTTTCTACTGGCTTTAAGTGGTATGCCAGGGCAGTAAACTGTTATACCAGGCAGTTCCACTGTTTCAAGATTCCTGATGTCTTCAAGCAAACAAAATGTTGGCCATTTCTTAAAAACAAAAGAATATGAGCAATTTCATATTTTAAACTCACTTATGAGCCATTACACCACTATCACTACAGGAATAAAATGGCCTCTTCTTCTTTTGCCTTGATTATAAACATATTTACTGTGTTTGAAAAATAAATACCATTTTGTGGTAGATTACCTTTTTAAAAAGTAGACACCATAAAACAAGCAGCTATAATCTTATACATGCCCAGCCAGCCTCCCTGAAACAGTATGTTGTGAAGAGCATCTTATCCAATGTAACTAGCATGAGCTAATATTAGCTCCCAGGTGCTAATATTGTTTGTTACTGTAATGATTGCCTATCCTAAAACACCATCAGACTCATGAACAGGTCCATAAAGATATCTGATTTATTAAAGAATAGTATGCAGGATCACAAAGAAAGCTGAGAATGGAAAAAGCGCGCCAAAAGCAAACTAAAAACCCCTCGGTACAAACGAGATCCCTCCCCCCGTAGAATCTTCCCAGGCCCACAATCCCAGGTGCTCCTAACGGCTTCTGCTGGTCCATGGGAAAAGTCCTTGAGCAGAGCACATAACCCAAACACATTCCATTGAAATGAACACAGATGCAGAGGTTGGTACAAGGTTTCACAGCAGCTCCCTCCCGACAGAAATGCGCGTCAGCACCATGGCATGTGAAACGTTACGATGTACAGTGCACATTGAAACAGTGAACATGACAGTTACTCTCTCCATCTCTTTCCACTCTCCGGGTGGTCACCTGAGGAATCCTGTGGTGCAAGGCCGTGAACTCCATCCTTACCTGGACCACTGACTGGTCTTGCCGCATCTTTTGTTCATAATGCTTGAATCATGGTTTGATGTGACACCACTTCTAGATTCCAGAACAAGATATGCATATACCTGAGAGGAGATGAGTTTGTACCTGCAGTTTTAAAACTATTTTTGGCAAAAACACTGGCTCAGTTTCTATACAGAGCCCAGCTAGGGTCTTATTCAAGCTTGGCCATGCTTAAAGAGGACAGTATAAATTTTTGCAAGCCCTCATTCAATCCCATAGAAGTGCACCCAATGCAGCTTGCCTGGAAGCTGGATTGCAAAGGTTAGGGGCAGAGTTTGGCTGTCCAAGTTGCCTGCTAGTTGAAGTTTGTATTCTGATTTTGCTGTGACATTTGATTTGATTTTTATTTATTAAATGTATATGCTGTGTGATTCCCAAATGATTGGTAGGTGGTTTACAAGGGATTTAAAACCTGAAAACAAGATACAAAAACAACAAGAAACAAAAAGGATAGAGATGCCAGAATAACCAATTGGGTAGAAATAAAAGAAAACAGCCTAGGTTAAAAGGAAGCTTCAGTCATCCTCATCAAAGGCCTGGGTAAGTAATTTAATTATTTCCCAATTTCAAGGCTGCCCAACTCCACAACAACTAAAATTAAAAATAACATATACCAAACAAAAGAAGATAGGGCCAACTGGAAGACTGACCCATAAGAATAGAAAACTGAAAAAATCTAAACCCAAAAAATTCCCAAAGGGGCTCGACCAACCATCCTACCCCAAGGCCTTGGAGAAAACAAGGTTTTCAACAATTTGTGAAAAATCAATAGGGTAGGAGCAGTATGGATCTCTGGGGGCGGGGATTATCATTCCAGAGGGCAGGAGCCATCAAGTAAGCCCACTTCCTGGGTCCCATAAGATGACACTGCTTAATCGACGGGACTTGGAGAGTGACCACTCTAGCTGACCTCACTGGTAATGTTTACCAGTAATTTTAAACTGAGCTTTATGAAGGGTATTCTAAAGAAATGACTTAAAGACCCTAATCAGAACTCCTACTACTTATGGGCATATTTTAAAGGTACAACATTACAGTGACTTGAGCAGAAGACACCATAATTTCACATCTTAGAGTCTGAATCTCATCTGGGAACCACTGTTATGTTACACTTTAAAGGAACCCAAATAATGCAGAAAGAGCTCCAGAGCATGGCTTAAGACTCTTACATCTCCTTCATTCAATGGCGGATTTGACAATATCCCTTTTAATGATGTACCCTTGTGTGTACCCGTCTAGAAATTGGCTGTATCCTCTTTTCTTTTTTCACTTTTTGCAGAGGTATATGTAGAGAGTTAATCTGACCTATTTTATTGCCTTTTCCTGGTGTTCAGATGTTTGTTACCTTCTCTCAGTTATAAGCAGCCTGATACAATTTACAAGACTGTTAAATTTCAGGTGCTGATAGACTCTGTCAAGAGTTGACTGTGGACTTGTTTATTATTTGTACTTAGGGGATAGCTGGACTTTACACATTTTAGGTATACACATTATAGCTGGTCTTGGGCCACAGTAATAAAGTTAGTGCTATCTCTGTGGAAAGAGCAAATTTTTAAAAAAATTCCTATTCTTGCCTTTGAAGAGTCCTTGAAATACCCTGGTCTCTTTCTCCCCTTGTGATCTGAGCTTAGGGGACCCTGTTGGACTTTCTTGTTCATGCTTCTGATAAGAAAACCTGAGATTACTCTAACAATTGCCTAAAACCTTAACGTTGCAGGATAGCAATCACTGTGACGTTCTATTTAAATTGCTGTTGATACATTATCTTCTCAGACAACAATGGTTGTTAAACAAACTGGAAATGTACCTATAGGAAATAATGGTCTCTTCCTCTCCCTGGGGACAAGAAAACAAACAACCACCACCCTTACCTAGTGCTTTTCCTTTGATCTTTGCACTGCAGTTGTTAAAAGTTAAATTTCTGACAGTAGGCCCATAGCTTTTATTTACCCAGAAAGGATGGCATGGGATGAATTTGAAATAGGAGGTGTTTTAGTGGACCAGCAGTCTGGCCATCACACCTTAGAGGACAGCTGTACAGCTTGAGGCCCCAGAACCTTATAAGATCTCCTGGGACCATAATTATCATCAAAGGGGAAAATAGATATTCACATCAGCTCTCTATCTTATTACATTTAACAGCAATGAAAAATGAGATCAAAGTTAGTTTTTATCTAGTCTCTACCTATTTATTTGAAGAGGTGGTTCTAGTGTCCCAGTTAGAGACCAGGTATGGCACATGGCCCATAAAGTGTTGTCTCTGCCCAACAGCCTCTTCACATACAAGTTGAACAATCCTCATGTTTAGGGTTACCAGATGTCTGGCAAAAGGAGGACATGTCCTCCATTCTGTCCTCATGTTCTCTATCAGGCAGTCATAGCCTTAAATCAAATATTTTCTGGCTTTTTGAGTAGCTAACAAGCTTTCTCTTCCTGAGCAGTTGTTCTGCACAATGCAGCACTTCCATAATAAGTGCTAACTGCAAGTTAACAAGCTCCCCTCTGTGCTCTTGATTAGTTAATTACTACCTTCAGGGTTTGGCTGCTCCCTGAAATTGACAAGACCTTAATCAGTTACATGCTGAAGGCTTTTTATTCCTAACCAGCTCTAGCACATTCCTGCAATTGAAAAACTAGTCTTTTTGATGCTGGAACAAGTAATTTTATATACATATAGGCCTAAGTAATTTTTTTTAAAAAATCAGTTTTTCACCACAATTTCTGTCATGGATGCCAAGAAAGTTAAACAGTTAGTATGTCCTCCCCCATCACCACCCCTATTTGTCCTCTTTTCCAATTGCCTGGGTCCTTCTTTGCTTGTTCAGATATCTGGTAATCCTACTTATGTTCAGTGTAGGGAGGGCTGCAAACATGAGCTAGAAAAGCAAGAAGAGCAAGACACTGTTATTTTATTTTTCTTATTTATGTTACTCATTCCCATTGGCAGCAGTGCATTCAATCCAAGGGAAGTACAGTACTCTCCTGGATGTCAGGGGCATGGTGAACTCTACCTACCTTGGACATGTCCCCAGTCTGCCATTCCTTTTCCACTTTTGATTGGCAGGTCTGATAATGTGGAGGTCTCTGCAGAGACAGGGAGGGGCATCTGATCTGGATCGGCTCCTCCTAGGATGAATTTCTCTCTCAGCTATTGGAGGAGGAGATCTGCAAAGATGCTCCTCAGGTCCCACCGGATTGCTGGGTAGTTCAGAAATATGCAATTTCCTTCAATACCTATTAATACATGAGTGGGAGCTTCTTTGCTTTGTATTCAAATTTTATTTATCTGAAAAAAAGCAGAGTGGGCAGTGTTAATATGTTTTCTACTACAGATTGTTACTATGGTAACTAATCATTTTGGCCGGGTGAAGAGGTTGAATTTAATTGTCCCCTTTTCACGTGTTAATGGTTGCATTGCCTAAGGGAGGAACTTGCCTGAACTTGTTTTAGTTTCAGTTTCCCTTCTGTGTAGGCTTGCAGAGAATATGCAGCTGAGAGAAATATCTCCTCTCAGCAAACAGCCTTTAAATATGTTTGCTTTCTGTAAATAAAATTATTTTTATAGAAATGCCTGGTGTGCGACTTTTCTGATCTCTCCTGGGCTAAATGCTTTCTAGCACTCTGCCAACAGGCAGTACTTTTAGTTCCAGCCACCCAGCTGTCTCCATTCTACTGCTCCTTCTACTCCAGCACGCTGTCTAACTAGACTTGACAGAAGACTACCATGTCTTCCCTTATTCAGGCATGCAATCTGTGAATAGGACTTGTGACAAAATCAGACAGTATCTGAAAATTAGTACTATATTTGCTGGGGAACACTCTAAATAGTGCTAAGAGGGTCTTATCTGATGCCTTGCAGCTAAACATGTGCCATTATGTAGATGAGGATTACTCCTTGTAATAACTAAAAGTAGTGGAAACACGATTTTTCATCTAGTTACTTGTTCCAGTCCAGTAAGGCAATCCATGCACAGAAATTGTTTTTATATTTGTCTCTTACTTCTTGGAATGGGATGTTCCTATTCCTGATTTATTATTCTCACACAGACAACATCTCCATCAGCAAATGGATTTAAAGCCAGTATGGTGATAACAAAAAAGCTTGGGTATATCCTTCACTACCCAACTCTTTTTACTTTGCCAATTATCTAGTATCATGATGATAACTGTTGAAGAATTATGTTTAATGATGAATGGATGGAGATGAAATTAATTTGATTTGCACATTAATGCAAACCAGCCAAATTTGCATTCCTGGACTAATAAACAACTTGGCATGCAATTATTTTTCTGTTTTATCTAAATTCTGAGGTGCATTTTTTCTGATCAAATAACACATAGAAAAATGCATATTTGGAAAATCGCATAGACCTATACATACATATATAAAATGAATATTATGGAAATGCTTGCCAAAAATTAACATTAGGAAATACTGAACATAAAACTGTCTACAAATTTCCTTGAACTAAAAGAAAGAAAACAACATTTATCTAGCCCTTATCTTCAAGAATGCAATATTAGGTTTCAAATTACCTAATTACCGTTCCAAATTAGTTTTACTGATACTGTCTCTTTCTTTAAAGGATAGCTGATTTCCTATAATTGCAACTAATTAAAAGATGAAGCATGACTAATTGCAACATCCTGGAAAGTCAAAACACGACTTTTCCCCTTGTATGTACAACAATGAATAACTTTGCTACAGTAACTATAGCCCACAAAGGAAAAGAACAGCCATAATTCTGGGAATAGATAACAAAAAAAAAGTTTGAATTGCTTTTAAGGGTAAGGGGGAGATATTTATGATATTTTCCCAAGGCTACCCTGCAGCTGATTTAGTTTTATGTTACTATCACTCTACTGTAACATTTGCAGTGTGAGTAGTTTTCATTGCTAGGTTGTTTTATGGGTATTGACTGTTCAAAACTTTCCCTGGGTAAGTTATATGGAATCCTGGATGCTATTTGAAAGAGCACAATGCCATATCTACAGTGAGCTTCATCTTGGCCACACATAACCAAACTGTTTCCAGTCTTACCTATAGAATCATGGTTCATTCATTCACATTGATACAGAGTCCTTAAAGGAGTGGGAAACCCCATTTTCTGCATTTTCTTTTAAGTATTAATCACAGCTTCTGTGGGTTTCATGGCAGATTACATGATGACATCACTGGGCCAAGCAAGACTGAAATGTTTGCCCCATTTCCTCAGCTTTGGATTTTTTTAAAACACAAAATAAAACTTTTATATGTGTGGGTATGTGTATGTGTAAAGACAATAGAATTGGAATCACAACAATTGGGGGCAATGTAAGGACCACAGAAATAGTCTGGGGACTGCCCGCGGAATGTGGGCCATGGGTTCATGCTACCTTAATATCACAGGCTTCAAGTAATAGTGACAGTAAGTACAACTGGATTGAGTTGGCACTAACCATTTTTGCAACCATGAGAATGCCTTTTAGAGTCAACACCCTAAAATGTGTTGGAAAAAATGCCAGTGCTATAATGACTTTAACATGTTTATGTTGATTGGCTCAGAGCTTCAAGGATATTATATACGATCTGGATTTTCAAACTGAGTTCTACCATAGCAGATAAAGTGTGATGTAGTTAGTGAGGGAGTGAAGAGAAAAAATGCATGCTACACTATACTGGCTGGACAGCAATGTGAAAATCTGCATTAACAGACTGCTCATCTGTTTGTTTCCTTCTATTACAAATGTAGCTGTGGGCATATGAAAATTTGCTTGCAACAGGGCTGAAGAGGTGAGGGCTATTCAGTGCTGTTTTTGGTGATGTTTCAGGCAAAATCACATTCCTATTTTGCTCTGTTTTGACTTGCAAACGAGAAAAATATCCCTCCACTCTGCTGCTGCCTCTAACATATTCACAATCATGCATTTTCCCCCCGACTACATTCTGGTTATAAATGCCTAACTTTGGAAAGAATGTTCCCAAGTATTGTATAATTTAGTCTGGAATTTCAGATCCTATTCCAAATTAAGGGATAATATTATATTATATGAAATTATGGCTTTGTTTTTCAGGGCTAGAAAGGATGGGAGAGGGTGTAGGGGATAGCCAGTGGGGATAGTTTTATGCAGCACTTGAACCAGATGCCTGAAAATATTCCCAGTGGTGAAGATCAGACTCAAGAGGGTGAGAGCGAGAGGGCCATGACACAACATATGGAAGCCATTAAATACCTCTTCCTTTCTTTTGTAGTATTTGTCCCATATCTTAGCAATCCTGAAGATCAGGTTTCCATTCACCACATCAGTAGCAATCAGAAATACAAACAATGTCAGCAGCAAGCAGTTCAAATGTAAGATCATGGACAGTGGTTAATTTAAAAAACCGTGCTGGCACAAGAATTTTTTCTAACTTCTGGGATGATTGTAGCCATCGCTGACATGGCTTACCGGTAACAGGTCTGCACAATGTCATCAAGATGGAGAAAAACTGAGAAAATTGCTGTCAAATTACAGTCCTTTGAGGGACATACCAACCCCCACCCCCCCAACAAATCAGAAAAGAAAATGGGATGGTGCAGACATTGCAAAATGAGTAAGGGGCTAGGTAATACTCTGCTGTAGCAAATCTTTTTTTAAAAGGAAAGGAAATCAGTCATGCTCAAATTAAAAAGTTGATGTGATGAAAGAAGCCCTTTGCCGATGTGCAGAATCTGTGGAAAATCCAGCTTGCGGGAGGGAGGGACGGTCACTTCCATGCAGTTAGCAGGATGATGCCAAGGTTCTACTGCCTGTCAATGTTGTCATGCTTAGGTTCTCAAGGGCAGGCATGATGCTACTGCTTCAGGAGCTACCCACCCTCCTTCCACTCATCACCCCCAAATCTAACTCTCCTTGAAGTTCATGTAGTGGGCAGTTTAGATAGTTTCAGTTCCCATTTCTCAGATGGGGTAGAACAGAAAGCTTGTTGTTGTTGTTGTTGTTCCTCGGCTGTATTATGATGGCTGAACTGGAGAGGCTTGTAGAAGTTGCAACTGGCAGGTGACTAAGAGAGAGAGAAGAGATAACCTTGGGCACCATAAGACATTTCATGGTAGGAAATTGCTTATATAATATAACTCATGGGCTTACAGGGGTCTCTGTGTTGGCAATAATTGATCTCAGCACTTATTTATTTATTTATTTTTCTTATTTGTCATATTTCTCTACTGCCCATCTTGAATACGATGACTCTTCACATATACTAAGCCATAATTCAGTACAGTAACTGAATTTATATACTAACTTAGGGTTACCAGTTTTCTGTATCTTTTCCTTTCCATCTAGTGTTTTTCTGGATTTCTGTAGCTCAGATCTGGTAACCCTAGGCTAATTCAAAATCAAGCAGATCACATTATGGCTAACTGGGATCCTTGGAACTAATCACACTGAATCAATTTCTTTGGCATTTAAGAATATATCCTAATGCCCAAAGAAGAACAAAATAATTGTTCTATATTGATTGTGTGTTTGAAGATAAGTGTGGTGTCAACCGTACTGTTGCTGATGCAACTCCACAAGCATTAACTCTTTTCACCTAATTGATCATGAGAGGCATTAGGAATAGAGGCAGTGAGTAAAGGACTCTGTCTTGGTTTCTCTGTTCTGCTTTTCCCTGATTGGAAAACTGATATCCTTAGGCTTTCCCTTCAGCTGGCTTACTGGAATATTTACTTACTGGAAGAATGGAGTATTTATTTTCCCCACCATGAGGACAAAATGCTCACAGCTTTTGGCAGAGCAAGTAGCATTCTTAATGGACTTACTAAAAAAAAAAAAAGCTTTACTTGAGGGTGAGTTTAAAACTTTCCCTAAGTATACAAGGCAAGTGTGATAGTTTTCAGGTATGTAGTTTCATGCCATGGTAGGAAATATAAGGGTACTGAATTAGAGGAAATTCATTCATTCATTCATTCATTCATTCATTCATTCATTCATTCATTCATTCATTCATTTTTAAGGAGCATAAATCAACCTATAGCTAATAATTCTCAGGCCAATGTACAGAAAAATTATAAATAAAATGCATGTCAGGGTGGTTGACCCTAACAGGAAGATAATGTCTTCCTGCCCAAATAACTATCTTTGAAATGGGAGTGTTGGCTCACCATAAGCAACCAAAACACTTTGAAGATACAACATAAATCTATTGAACATGCAAACAACTGCAGTGTACACTGGCCTCCCCACAAAGCTTTGGCAGCTTGCTGAGCAGCCCTGAGCAAAAGCAGAACCACAGCTTATGTACCTTTGGCCTGCTACATTCCAAAGACAAGGCAAAGGAAAAGGCAGACACAGTGTAAACTACAGCATGACTTAGGAATTTTTTTGATAAATCCATCTGGGTGACCTTATTATTATTTATCCCTTCCTACTTGGTCGGCATATTAGTTATACTAACTTTGAGATATAGTCAGTGAATATAAACAAAACTGGGGCACTGGTTCCTGACTGATTCCTCCTCCTGTTGCCATTCAGGGTAAATTCAGCTTGCTGTGAATGTTTCCTTACAAGGGCACTTTAAGCAGTTCACATGTATGGAGCAGCATTTCATAGGTTTGGTAGTGAATGCAGCTTACATATTTATAGGGGGGAGGTAACTTTTACCACCACAGGTAAAAGAGTTGCCTTTACATTTGCAGAATAAAGACACACCCTCTTTAAAGCCAAGTAATAGGTGGGAAGTGGTGGCACATAGCAGAAGGGAGAGCAGCTTCCTGCCATCACTCTTGTTTAGTAAGAGTAAGGACTCTAGAAAAGTGCCTGGAGTGGCAGAAGTAATGGGAATTCTGCAGAAGATAATAGGAGAAAAACCTGTTGCAGAATTTAATAAAGATTGAACTAGAATAAAAGTCATAAGCTCCATAGGTGTCTGGTCCAAGCCACAATGATGTCATGGGCATCAGGATATCATCAAGGCAACAGTACAAAGGATGTAATTTGTATCCTTTGCCTTTGCTAAACACGCAGCAGCTACAGAACCTGGAGATAGCCACCACTGCTCTACCTCCATCTCCACTCTATTAACAACACTTTTTCTGCTGTTTTGGCTGAACACACCAGTCATTTGAGAGAGTGACTGAGTGTATCTGAGAGAAAATGGTTAGGGTGTGTATATGTAGATTATGATATACTTTATTATACAGACAATTGGTCTTAATTGGTTATTATTCAACTAACATTGTCTTTTGGGGGAGAGTATGGCCTCTGGTCTGTGTGTATATACTCACATACTGTCATGATCACCATTGCGATGTTTGCTCCATCGTAACGGTTCGCATGCCAGAGTGTTGATGTGTGTTCCTGGCTGGGAGGGTGCTGCTGATAAACCTTGTACGGGGAGATGTGTAGGGCTGTGCCAGGAAGGAATGTGTTGGGGTTATCTCTTAAATGTCAAGGTCTTTTTGCCCGTTGATCAGCAGAGCTCGTTAGGAGCACCTGGGAATGTGGGATTGTTCTATATGCAGGGGGGGGGGGATTGTTGTTGGAAACAGAGCTATTTAGTTTGAGTTTAGGCGTGCTTTTCTCATTCTCAGCTTTCTTTCTGTTTGCACTCTGTTCTAAATAAAATCAGAACCTAAACTTTGATTTGGAGTCTGAGCATTTTATTTGGGTTCAGGCAATCATTACATAAAGCTGAGAATCATTCCACGAACAAACCTTGCTAGTCTCTACCAAGGAATTTTTCTTGAGAGAGAAGAAGTTAGCGATGGCAGAATTGGGGAAGGAGTCAATGGGATTTGGAGAGGCGACCAGACAGCTGTTGGAGGCGGTGTTCCCGAGCAGGGACTCGACCCCCCTCCCATCCCACTCCGCACCCCATTCCAGAGATCCAAGCTCTAGCCCGGAGGAGAGGGCACCGATGGACAAAGGGCTCGCCGAACACCAACAGTTCCTGTGGGATGCCCTGGCAGACCCCCGGCCGGGGACGTCTCGCACCACATGGAAACTGCGATGCCCACAGACTCCTGAAAGAGAGTCCACAAAAGTATCGGGGAGTCAGCAACCTGAAGTGCCGGGGCTGGAGGACTCCACCACGCTGGATAGGATCAGAGTCCTTGAGTCCAAAATCTAATCAATGCTACGCTCCCTTTCAGCCGCAGTGAGTGACCTGGTTAAGGTTGTTACTGGTCCGGGGACAGCAGGGGGTCCCAGCATCCCACCTACTCCATCGCCGGCTCCGAGGGGAAGGGGCCGGGCACGGGACTTTTCCCCGCTCTCCGTGGTTCCACTCTGGTGGTAGTTACCCCGGCTTGTCCACCAGTTGGGGCACCTCCGAGCAGTGGGGTAGCCAAGGACTTTTCTGTGAAGTTTGATGGCGACCCCACAAACTTGTCATTCTTCCTCAACAATGCAATGAACTATATGCAACAATATGGACATTGTTTTACCTCAGAAGGGGCTAAAATTACAGCTATTGCCACAAAACTGAAGGGCAGAGCAGCTGACTGGTATGTCCAGTTATGCGAATCGAGCGCCCCAGCGCTGACTGCATTTGATTCCTTTCTAGCCGCTTTGAAATGGTATTTTGAGGATCCCCTGGCTAAGGAAAGGGCTACGGATGCTCTGAATGAACTGGTTCAGGGACAAAAATTGGTTGCTGATTATGCCCTTGAATTTAAAGTTTTGGCAGGGAAAGTTCCCGAATGGTCGGAGGCTACCTTGATCGAGAAATTTAAGGATGGCCTCAATTGGGAGGTGTTGCGATGGGCGCTGTGCAGAGATGATCCAGACTCCCTGCATGATTGGATCTGTCTGGCCGGAAAGGCTGAGCGTGCCCAGCACACCTTTATGCGAGCTACAAAAGGAGACAAGCCCCCCTCTAGTGCGAAGGGGCCGAGGATGCAGTCGGACTCCAGCTGGGCTGAGGAAAGGCAATGCCGTTTCGCCCGGGGCCAGTGCATCAAGTGTGGCAAACCAGGCCACCGTGCAGCGGATTGTCAAAAAGCTAAGTCAGCAGATCGCCCCTCAAAACCAACCCAAAAGGTACCCCAAAAGGCACCTAACCCCCCTCGCCGGCTGGCGGGGGTGCTGGCGACTGTGGACGAAGAGGATGAGCTATACTTTACAGGAGATGCTTTGGCCACCCTGGAGCAGCTGGCGGGAAACGCCTTCCACCTGCCTTAAACAGTGCCTCTGGGCAGGTGGTAGAGAATGGGTGCAATACCAACATGGTGAGTGCTGATTGCCCCATCCTAGCGGTAAAAATCCAGTTGACCTATCGATCCAAGACCGTCGATGTGTGGGCTTTGGTTGATTCAGGGTGTTCCAGATGTTTAATCCATCCCGACCTGGTCGCTACTTTGGACTTGCCCTGCTCCCCTCTCGCTAAACCGCTGATTTTTCAGCAGCTCGATGGTTCTACGGCGGGAGGTGGTCCGGCCACCCAGTTTACTGGGGAGGTTATGTTGTGAATGGGCACACACATTGAACTGATCCAGTTCATAGTTACCCCAGTGGGCAATCCTTTGGTTGTTTTGGGGATCCCCTGGCTAACTGAGCACAACCCTTACGTTAATTGGAAAACCCGTACTCTAACGTTTGAGGATGGTTTCTACCAAGCTCCCGTTGTGGGGAGATCCCTAACTGTGGCTGCAGGGAGGGCTGAAATTGTTGACTCGCAAGCTCCCGCTCCCCCCCTGGAGGGACTGCTGGCAAGGTACTCGGACTTTGCTGACATCTTTGGGGAGGAGGAGGCTGACCAGTTGCACCCCCATCGCAGGACTGACTGTGCCATTGAACTTCTTCCCGACGTTCCCTTACCCAAGCCAAAGATTTATCCTATGACCAAGAAAGAACTTGAGGCATTACGGGAGTTCATTGATAAAAACCTGGCTAGGGGTTTTATTGAACCGGCTAACTCCCCGGTTGGGGCTCCCGTTTTATTCCGTGAGAAGAAGGATGGCACCCTAAGACTTTGCACAGACTATCGGGGGTTAAATTCCACCTCCCTCTCAAACAAGTACCCTCTGCCTCTTGTAAAAGACATGTTAGCTCATTTGTCCACTGGTAGAATTTTTTCCAAGCTTGACCTTCGCGAGGCATACTACCGCATTCGCATTCGGGAGGGGGATGAATGGAAAACTGCTTTTAATTGCCCCTTGGGTTCGTTTCAATATAAGGTTCTTCCTTTTGGCCTTGCTGGGGCCCCAGGGGTTTTTATGCAACTCATTAATGAGGTCTTACATGAACATTTGTTTAAAGGAGTGTTGGTTTATTTGGATGATGTTCTCATCTACACCAAAACGGAGGAGCACGAAAAGCTCCTTACTCAAGTTCTCACCAAGCCCCAGAACGCTAAGCTGTAAGCTAAGCTTTCTAAATGTGAATTCCATAAGTCTCGCTTAGATTACTTGGGCTACAGGGTTTCTGACCAAGGCATTGAAATGGATCCTGTGAAGGTGCAGGCAGTTCTCAACTAGGAGCGCCCACGCACCCGTCGCCAACTTCAAAGTTTTTTGGGGTTCGCTAACTTTTACAGATCCTTTGTCCAGGGGTTCGCGGAGATTGCTCTGCCCCTGACTGATTTATTGTGCACCAAAGGGGTCGGGGAGACACGAAAAGTGAAAAACCTGGGGGCCGTGCTCAATTGGACTCCTGCCTGTCAGGCTGCCTTTGATCAGTTAAAACCCCTTTTTACAGCGGAGCCCATTCTATCCCACCCTGACCCTGAGCAGCCTTTCATTGTCCAAGTTGATGCTTCTGATTTTTCTATTGGAGCTATTTTGTTGCAGAAAGATTCTGCTGGGCTTTTAAAGCCTTGTGCATATCTCTCCCGTAAGTTTTCTGAAATGGAGAGATGCTGGCATGTTTGGGAAAAGGAGGCTTTTGGGGTTAAAGCTGCGTTGGAAGCTTGGTGTCACCTTTTGGAGGGGGCTACCTCTCCTTTTGAGGTTTGAACGGATCACCGCAACCTAGAGGTGCTCTGCATGCCCAGGCGTCTCAGCCCAAAACAGATACACTGGGCTCAGTTTTTTAGCCATTTTAATTTTCAACTTAAGTTTATCCCGGGCAAGAAGAATTTTTTGGCTGATGCACTTTCCCGCTTGCCACAGGACGCAGAGCCTATCTCCGATGTTATTGGGACTGTGCTCACAGAGCCACAATTGGGTTTGGTCGCTGTCACCCGGAGCCGCGCTTGGAGGCAGCCCCCTCTCTCCTCGCAAATGGCTCTGGTGCAGCTCTCTCGTGCCCGCAGGCGACCGCAAATGCCTGGTGGGTTGCAGGCAAATTTTGTCTCAGCTTTGAAATCTGATCCCTGGCTTCTTGCTAACCCTGACAAGGTTTCACTTGAGCACGACCTAGCTTGGGGGGGCATTTATACGTGCCTGACTCTCAATGAGCTACAATACTTGCCCGTTCTCATGAAAGCAAGCAAGCTGGTCACTTTGGTTTTCTCAAATCCCTCCATTTGGTTTGGCGGCAATTTTGGTGGCCCTCCTTGAGGAAGGATGTCAAGGCTTATGTCGCTTCCTGCCCTGTCTGCACTATGTCTAAGCGACCATCAGGTAAACCCCAGGGGCTTTTGCAGCCTGTGGCTGACGCTTCTCGCCCTTGGGACAAAATCTCCATGGATTTTATTGTTGACTTGCCCCCCAGTCAGAAGAAAACTGTCATTTGGGTGGTCAAAGACTATTTTTCAAAGCAGGCCCACTTTGTTCCCTGTGCATCCATTCCATCGGCGCAACAGCTGGCGAAGCTCTTTTTGGTGCACGTGTACCACCCCCACGGCTGCCCCTCTCGTTTGGTGACCGATAGGGGCACACAATTTACCTCCCAATTTTGGCGGGCTTTTTTGAAACTCATTGGCACTGAACAGGCATTGTCAACCTCTTGGCATCCCCAGACTGACAGATCTACTGAGGTCCTTAATGCCACCTTGGAGCAATTTCTTCGCTCTTACATCAATTATCACCAGGATGATTGGGTTGATTTGCTCCCTTTTGCTGAGGTCGCTTACAACAATGCAGTGCACCAAAGCACTGGTCAAACCCCCTTTCGGGTTGTTTCAGGCCATGATTTTGTGCCTATCCCTGAGTTTCCCCAACCTCCTGGCCCGGCTGTGGCAGCCTGTGACTGGGGTTCTCAGCTCGCCGATTCCTGGCCTGTCATTAAAACCGCTCTCCAAGATGCCCAGGCTTCCTATAAGCTCCATGCTGACCGGCATTGCCACCCACAGCTGTCTTTTTGTGTGGGGGACCTGGTCTATCTCTCTACCAGATTTATCAAGTCTTCTCAGCCTTCTAAGAAGCTGGCCCCCAAATTTATTGGTCCCTTTCCTGTTACTGCTGTTGTGAATCCTATCACTGTCTGCTTGGATCTGCCTCATAATTTGAAGCGTTTGCACCCTGTTTTTCACTGTAGCTTGCTCAAGCCTGCCCAGGACTCTTCTCGTTGGCATCCACGTCCTCCTCCCCTTCCGCCTGTCATGACTGATGGCCAGCAGCACTTCGAGGTCAAGGAGATTCTCGACTCTCGCAGGCTTCGGGGGTCTCTTCAATATTTTGTTCGCTGGAAGCATTTTCCCCATCCTGAATGGGTCGCTGCGCGCGATGTCCTCGCGCCTGATTTAATCCACGCTTTTCATGTTGCCTACCCTTCTAAACCTTCTGCCTGATTTTTGTTGGGGGGGGGGGCAGTATGTCATGATCACCGTTGCGATGTTCACTCCATCGTAACGGTTTGCATGCCAGAGTGTTGATGCGTGTTCCTGGCTGGGAGGGTGCTTCTGATAAACCTTGTACGGGGAGATGTGTAGGGCTGTGCCAGGAAGGAATGTGTTTGGGTTCTCTCTTAAATGTCAAGGTCTTTTTGCCCGTTGATCAGCAGAGCTTGTTAGGAGCACCTGGGAATGTGGGATTGTTCTATATGCAGGGGGTGGTGGAATTGTTGTTGGAAACGGAGCTATTTAGTTTGAGTTTAGGTGCGCTTTTCTCATTCTCAGCTTTCTTTCTGTTTGCACTCTGTTCTAAATAAAATCAGAACCTAAACTTTGATTTGGAGTCTGAGCATTTTATTTGGGTTCAGGCAATCATTACACATACATATACAGTATGTATGCATATATACAAGTGTTTCATATGCACATTTAGTGTTCAGGAGAAACTCCAGGATAGACTTGAGCTGGAGTTGGCAGCTTTAGGTTGATAAGGATTTGCAAAGGATTTGTGTCAGCATCTATGTTTTCTCGATCTAATCCTCTTTTTTTGTCTTCCTTTCAAGGGAATAGCCGATTGCAGTAAAGTTGTGGCTCACAGTAAAATCCAATTGTTGCTGGCTTTTTCATGTCTTTTTTTTTAAATTCTTGTTAAAGGAATTTCCTCCTTATCCTTTTCCAGGTGCATATGCTGAAAATATTAATTCTGGACTTTAATTTCCAATTAAATTAATTTCCAATTTATTTCAATTAAATTTTGATTGGAATAATCAAAACCTTCAAAGCCATAGTATAAACAAAAGCAATTGACTAGCTATGATGAAATAAAAGTTATAAAAGACCTGGATTTTCATGTCTTACATAATGTTGTTTCTTTGCTTTACACAGTTAGTAGATTTATGACTTTTTTAATGAATGTTACCTATGTATCGTATTAGTTGACACTGATTCTGCATTGGCTGGTATTTACAGTTACCCTGGAGGGAAACCTTCTTTTGAATCATATTAGATCAAGGATATGAACTATGAAATTGCTCTTCAGCCATCAGTTTGAAGTCTCTCCCTCTTTCTCTCTCCCTTCCTTCGCTGCTGCTTCCTTCTTTCCTTCCTTAATCTATGTCAGTGCTTAACTATGGTTCTGTACATGAATTCTCTCTTCTTCTTTTTTAATTTTTGAAGACATGAAATACAATAGTGTAGTAAATCTTAATAGAAGGGGAAAAAAAGAAATTCTAGCCCTTCTGGCCCTGTATTCATTCTTGTTAATGGAAAAGCAAAATCAAAATGATTGCCCAGAGCATTGATGTTCTTTCATCTTGTGTCTGTGTGTGATGCAGAGCTTGAAGATAACATGGCTATTCTGGACAGGCAGCCTCTTTTGTTATAATAAATAGCTTCTCAATGTTCTGTTGTTTTGGAGTTTCCTAACAGAGGCATCAAAGTAGGAAGAAAGGAGAAGAAAGATTCAAACAATGTAGAATACCGAATACACATAAACTACTCTCACACACAGACATACATAATTAAAGAACCCACCATCTGAATCAAGAAAGAAAGGAAAAGTCCTCAGGCACAAGAGTTTGCTTGTCTTGTTTTTACTTCTGGAAAATAGATACTGCTGTTAAGACCTACAAATATACTTACTGCAAATTCTATTTCCTGAACAATCCCGGTTCTCATCTTTTAAAGTAGTGTTTCTCAACCTTGGCAACTTTAAGATGTCTGGACTTCAACTCCCAGAATTCCCCAGCCAGCAAGCCAAAAATATACTAATTCAGGAATATTAAATATCCTTCCTCAGCTTCCCCATCTGTACCTTGGAAGATAATAATAGCATCACACCCATTTATTAAGAAACAATGGACTAAGAGCTGCTGACCTGAAAATAGAACTGCCAGGATAACAATGCCTTCATGCAAGTCCGTGGTGAGATCTTACTTCTCTACTGTATTGTAGGTAATTCTGATCACCATGAAGTGAAAAGGATATTGGAGAGTTAGAAAAAGCACAAACAAAAAGAACCAAAAACAAGGTAGATGCTGGAGCTTCTTAGAAAGAGTAGGACAACTGGAGCAGGTTAGCTTGAAATGAAGGAGGCCACATTAAATGCCTAGGTAGTGTGGAAAGAGAGAGAGAGAAGTTGTTGCTTTTTTCTTACAGTGCTGAATTTGAGATCATATACTGTATACACTCACATATAGGCCCATCCGTGGATAAGCCGGCCCTCAAATTTTTAACCAAAATACCATGAAAAATGGATCACCATTAAAATTCCACAGTTTACTTAGCCGCAGATGGGCTTACACGTGAATATATATGGAAAATATGGGTACTTTACAAAAGTATTACCATACATACACATGGATAAACCCATCCGCAGATAAGCCAAACCTGATTTTGGGGGTGTATTTTGGCACCTAAAATCCTTGGCTTATCTGCGAGTGTATACAATATTAACTAAATATAGGCCCAAGAGAAGGGAATGCTTTTCCACACAGTTCATGGTTAAACTGTGGAGACTGGTACCAGCAGTTGTGGCAATGTGAGCCAATGGGATATTTTAAAAGGGGATTGGGTAGACTCAGGAAAGAACAAGCTACATGGGCAGCAATGGAAAGGGGATGTTGTTTTCCAGTCCTGGGTTGTGAGCTTCTCCAATCCATCTGGTTGGCCACTGTATGATACCAAATGCTGGGCTTGATGGGTTTATGGCCTGATCCAGCAAGACTCTTCTGATCTGGGACCTTTTCATTTATCTGAGAGTAATGTGTCCAAAGGATAGCAGCCAACTTGGCTGATCAACACTAACTCAGTGAGGTGTAATTTTGCAGAGAATTAAGCTGGTGTCCAGAATGGCATAGGTCGTTTTAATCCAGCCAATCCAACAGAATATTGGAAGGAAAATTTGTAAGAGGGCTCAGGTCTCTGTCTATCTATCAGCAGGATAACTGTCTGAAAACAGAACAGAACAGGATTAAATTTGGTACAGTGGGAGAAGCTAGCAAAAGAAAGATCGAGTTTGATGTGGGCTGGATCTGCTTGGGGAATATGGGAAAAAATCCAGAAAATTTCCCCCAGTGTATCTCCCAGGGTACTGGCTTAGAATGCTGCTGATTGCTCCATTCAAAGAACTCTCCCACCTACCTCTTGATCAGATGGCCCCGGCAGAGCTATTAGTAAGGGTGGAAATGAAATCTAGAAGCTGCGCTCTTTATGTTTCCCCAATCTTTTCCACTGCATACTGGCTACAGAGGATGGGGGTCAGGAATGCCTTTGGATGTTAAACAGCAAAGACGACTCAATCATGCTGGGCAGTATTTTGGATCTACAGGCAAAATGGTGTTTTGGACCATGTGGGTATGTGAGCATATCATTGATCGGCCTGAGGATCATAGGAAAAGACAGCTTTGATTGAAGGAGTCACAGACAGGTACAATATTCATGCCCCCTTGCTCCAAAACGCCTTTTGGCCTTTGAATCCCAAGCACTGCATCGTTGTACTAGAAACCCGCTTGTCCTGCATGTGATGAGAAGAGCAGAGTGGCTGCAAAGGTGAGACGTGGCTTGGAGCCAGAGTAGCACCACCCAACAAGAATTCAGAGAGGCAGCCTCTGATTAAGCACGCTCATTCTCACACGCCTGCTGCAGGACGTTTCCTAGTTAATAAGGCTGTGATCCATCTGACACAATCTTCTGCTTGCAAATTCTGTCTTTCAGAGAAGAAAGGGGGAATTGCTTCTGTCTGAGCCAGTTCCAAATGCCTAAATGATTTAAAAAGAACAGGTATGATGGTGTGGGACTTTGCTCTCTCCCACCAAGGCAGTGTGAGGCTTCCTTGGGAATGTCCTGTGTGGCTGGCTAACACTTAGGTTGAGGCTTTTTACTTTAATTTATTACTAATATTTCTGTGCCACTCTATTCCGGAGGGTTTAGATCAGCTAGAGTTGCCATATCCAGGCTGCAAAAAGTGGGGGACTCCTACAGGGGGCCCTCTCATAGCCTTGATAAGAACAGCCAAATAGCCATTGACTTCAAAAGGTGAAGCAGGGAGGGGAAGCCTAGAATTTAAAATTTAAGCTTTGGAGATACACACACACACACACACACACAGACACTTACGAATATACATGTACACGCACACACACGCATGCATACATACACATTTTCTTATGTGTGCGGTTCCATTCTTGTCTGCTATAAAGAAATTGACCAAACTGTACATGAGCCTTCACAGCAGAGAAAAAAGTTCCTGAATATGGGATTTAATATCTGTGGTGTGGAGATTTATTGCCTTGGATGGTGTGAAGCTGGACAGATGGTAAAAAAGAAATACAGAAAGCCTGAACTCTTTGCTCAGTGGCAATTCACATTTGATCATTGCAGCTCAGTTGTGGTAACCCCCAATGCTGCTTTCACATACAAGAGATCCCTTTATGGTAAATAGTTCTCCACCGGGTTGGAAGGACAACTTGATCAGTCACACTTTGTTTGGACAGATTGTTTCAAAGAGATAAAGTTCCATTTCAAAAGGGCACGACTCTGTTTTTGGAACTGCCTCCCCACCACCATCATAAAGAGAAAAGAAAGTTGTTCTGTTGATGACAACTGTGTTAATGCTTGCCTGAATTCTAATAAGTTCGCCTACCAACATAGCAATCATCTAACTCTCCTTTGCCCATTTCTAAAAAAGCCTTTGTTTTGAAGGTAAGGAAATATGCCTTCAAGGTTGAGGGGCTTAAGGATCCAACAGTAATTTCTAAGGTGGATTTATTTATCTGAAGCATTTTTATCTTGCTTTTCAGCCTCCTCCCTCAGACAACTTAATTTTCTTTAATAAGATCATGTTGCTCTCCCTGGGTGCCATCTGGAACTGAGATTAACTTCATTAAGTTGGGAGGAAGATTGAATTTAAAGAATATTTATTTTAATTACGTTTTACTTCAACATTTTAGTCTTTTTTACATATGTAGTTCACTTGGGAAGTCTGATGCCCTTAAATTGGCTTCTTAAATGATTTGACTGAATGGATGATAGAAATGTTCCAGCCTCATCTCAGACTTTCTCATGCTGAACTGGAAAGTCTGGGTAAATCCTCAGCAGAAAATGTTTAGAAGGTTTTGTGGGACCTGAAACTATGTTTTCAAGGAAGACTGAAATTTTGGCTCAAATTATCCAAGTCAAAACATCCTTATCACACCACACATTCTCATCTTTTTTCCTCCATCTCATTCTTAGATGGTTTGTTTATGTGTTTTTAAAAATAAGACTTGATGTCCAGATCTGCAAGAAGAACTCAGAAACATAGCAAGGACAAATTGGATGATTTGGCTGTAGCTCAACTACAATCCTACAGTTATAATTTATTATAATGTATTTCATGTGTTCTGTATAATGCTATAAGCCACTTAGAGTCATGCTGATGAAGCAGCATAGAAGTATTTATAATAAAATACTTGTTTGTGAGTAGACATGCATAGGACTCCCTGTATTTTTGTATTTATTTAGAGAACGTGTATGTCCATTCATCTCAGTCTAGTGACTCTGGGTGGCTAACAATAAATAAAACATAAAATAATACATTACAACTGAAGCTCCTAATAAACTATCTCATAGTTTTTCACAATGTTCAGTGAACATCCTGGCCCAGCCTCAGTGGGAAAAGCCACGTTTTCACAACCTTCCAATGGATTGAAACAGTCAGGGTCATCTGCATCTCATGGGAGATGTTGTTCCCTAGGGCAGGGACTGTGAGGGAGAAGGCACATATCCCAAGTCCCACTAGATGACGTTGCTTCACAGAAGGGATCTGGAGCATGTCCACCCTGCTGGATCTTTCAGGATGGGCAGAGACCATTGGAGACAGGCAGTCCAACAAATAATCTGGCTGTCTGCCATGCAGAGCTTTATAGGTGACAACCAACATCTGGAATTGCTCCAGTACTGCCCCAGGAAATGTACCCAGAGCCAGTGCAGCTCATGAAGCAGAGATCTTACATAGTGTAGTGGAGAAAATAAATTTAACAAACAAAATGGAGGCTACACCCTTCCCCCCCATCCTTTTTTTCCAATAATTTATTAAGAATTATATTAAACAGATAAAACTAATACAAGAGCCTAATACAAAATATATTAAAAGAAAAGAAAAAAATTAAAGAAGCACAGAACCCCCTCCCCCCCCAAAAAAGGAAAGAAGAAGAAATTTCCGCCTTCATCCTCAGCAAGCATATTCAACATTAACAACTTATCACTGTCTCTTAAAATGCAACCAAATATATCTTCATTCCATTCCTCAGCCCATTTCCCATAAATTCATCTCTAAATCTTCATCTCTCTTTATTAATCAGCAAAGATCCAGTAAAAATTAACAAAAATACCTATCAACATAAGTATATAATCCCCTTTTCCATTTAATCAAAATCCCCCCTGCCTTTTGGATGTGGCCAGGGTCAAACCCAGTTCCTCTCTTTGTCTAATCTCATCAGACCCAAATGGACCCTCTCTGCCACGAGACAGAGCCTCCTGCAATCCTATCTAAGCCAAAGAATAGAAGCTACCTCGCTAGCTTACAGTATAGCCCAAGAGTGGCCCTAATGAAATTGCAACATTTTTTAATTCATTCATCACATTGTGATGTCCAAATGTGCCTGAATGTGACTCTGGGTGGTGTACAAGAAAAAACATAGAGAAGCCCCAATCTTCCATCAGTTGATGATCTTGACATTCCATCTCCTTCACAACGAACTTCCCCAGCTCTGCTGCCATCCTGAAAGGCCCATTTTGCCTAGGCAAGGACCTGCCTAGCTTCCCCAAACTGGCTAACAAATCAGATCCCAGGAATTTCCCGCCTTGTAGCCCTCAACTCCTATAAAAATCTTTGCTTGTCCATTGTCCAGGGTCCCTCTTTCTTGTAAAGCAGACACCCAACGATCATTGCAATAAACATGGGTCTTCTCCTCAGTGTTATACTCCTCCTTCAGACTGAATCCATAACAATAGACATACTATGGTGTAGTCAAAACTGCATTACATCACTGCATTCTGAACCAGATGCAGTTTCTGAATGTTCTTCAAGGGTGGCCTTATGTAGAAAGCACTACAATAGGCCAGCTAGGAGATGACCAAAGCATGAGTAATCATTAGCAGAGCTTCCTTATCCAAGAATGGACACAATTGGCACAAAAATAGATTTGTCTAAAGACCCCCCTGGCCACTTCTGCCACTTTCTCCTGAAGCAGAGGAGTTCAAGAAGACCCCCAAATTGCACACCAACTTTATTAGAAGGAGAGCTATTCTATCCAGACTCAGAGATGGAAAACTTCCAGCTATGGGGGGCTGAAAAACACACAACTACTTGGTTTCCCTAGGATTTAGTATGACTACCATTGTACCACAGTTCTCTGAGATTAAGCCCTTTAGCTCTTAAGGAAACTTATTTCTGAGTATCTACATTAGCATAAACTGAGCATTTGATTCCTTTGCCAATCAATTTAAATAAAGACACCCCCCCTCCAATGATGAAAAAACATTTTGGTATACTTCACCTTGAGCTAGCCATAATATGGGAAATGTAATTGGCTCTAAGTATTATAAACTACACAGCTATATCAACAACGTTTAAGCCGTATTCTCTGTTTAGTAATCACTGGAATATGTAATTGGTTGCATTTTCTTTTACAAATGACTAGAATTAAAGGGAAAGATTTGCACACAATGAATGGTATCACTGACCTCTGCAGAACTGGAGCTAATAAGAAATTGACCAAATTTCTTGATTCTGTTAAGCCAGTGAAAATATATTTTCAGTATATTAGCAGTAAAACGTATCTACTGAGTATATAAATGGTTTCCAAAGCCACTGTACATCCATTTCATTTAAAGCTCTTTTAAATCTGATAACAGCCTTATGAAATTACTTTAGAAGGCAGAGAAATCCATTCAGTTAAAGTTGATTACTTTGAATATAAAATTCTAATAGATTCATTTCGATAAGTAAGGAGAGGGAGAGAAATGCATCTCTTGGACATATTGTTAGTACTTGTAAATGAAGGGTATTTGTTGTACTAAAACATAAGTGGCTTTAGCCCTAATCAGGGAACCACAATTACCTGGGCAAAGAAACTCACTCCATTGTTTATTTTTATGGAGATTAAAGAAAAAAAGTATGACTAATTCTATTTTTTTTCTTCTCCTTTGGAATAAATAATGCTAACAAGCTGATGAGTGATAAGAACTAATCTGCAATACCAAAACTCTCCTTTTGCCCTTGAATTTCAGCTGCTTCATGAATCAGGGCTTCTCTCTCTTTTCCCCTCAGTGCTGTCACTCACAACCTCTCCCTTCTTGTAGTACAGGCAAGAAAAGTGCAGAGAACAGGAGAAGTGAGAAAGGGCTAGGGGAATTCAACTGAACTTATACATGTAAAGAGTGGGATTTGCCTTAGACACATGGGGGATTTGAGGCCTTTAGATGTTTTTGGGCCTATCAGTCCTGACCGCTGGCCCTGCAGCTGGGACTAATGGAAATTGGAATCTGACAGTATCTAGAAGCCATAGAGGTTCTGTTGCTACACAAATAGGATAAAGAAGATGAAGCCAAGAAAATGGTAGGTAGGTGTATAGGATGCGTTGAGCACAAGAATGTTTAAATGGGAAAAACCTTGGAAAAGCAGAACTGCATGCTTGCAGATTTGTTGAAGACTGAACTAACAAGAAAAAAGACTAGACTGGGGTACCAAAACATATTCAAGCTTACAGTATACATTATTTTGGTCAATGTGGGACTTCTCCCCTTTCTTAGAGTTGACAAATAATAGTATAATCAATAATAATTTTGCAATCTCATATTTTATTGTTAATTCCATGAAAACTTGTAATTTAGAAAAATGCTAGGCAGTTAGGTTACCTAACTCTGGGGCCTATCACTGAGCCATTCCTATTATCATTATCCCTGCTAAATCTTTGTGGCTTAAACATTTCAGATGCTATAAAAGGAAATAAACTATTACTTCCGAATGATCAGTCCTTGTAGTAATCAGATGTGTTGCTCTCATATTATAATTAGGGTTTCAGTCTGAATGATGGTGTTATGCTGAACATGTTTGATCATGTTTTTCAAAATAAAATTAAATACATTATTTCATGTTTTTTTTCCTTAGTTGGTGATTGATTTACAAGCAATGCTATTACTACTTTCTAGACCTCTGAGAGTTACAATGGTTCTAAGCTAGTTCTTCCATCCAACAATAACTTGAATAAAATTTGTAAAATATATCCCACCATTTTCTGATTTTCTTGTGCTAATTTAGAATTTGCAGGATGGATTCCAAAGCAGGAGGACATTAAAAGAGTTGCCAGGACCAAAACAAACAGCATCATCTTTATTTAAATTGTCCCCATTAATTACTCACAGCACCAGGGGCCCCTCCTCCATCTCCCACAGTGAGCCTGAGTGGCGAGGATGGTCCCCAGAATTTGCCTCACAAAGGGGTTGCTTTTGTTGGGAAAGTTTTATAGCTCTGCAACCTCTCCAAAAGAAGAGAATATCTGTAGCTCAGGGTTGAACTGTGGAGTTCTTGGTGGTCTCTGAGTTTGGTTGCTTGCTTGCAGATGTTTCATTACCCAACTAGTAATTTTTTGTAATTTCTTACAAAATAACCCAACCTCCCACAAGAGGAGCTGTGTAAGAACATTATTCAGATGAGTACAAACAAACTGTAGCAACCCAAAACACCAGAAAAAGGAAACAGGCCGCCCATATAACATCTTCCAGCAAAATGGATACCATGCAACTTTAACAAAAAGTGCCTGACCACTCAACCCACCACAGCACAACCAACACAAGCTATGAAAAGGATAACACTCCCATACATCAAAAACATCTCAGAAACACCCAACAGACTATTACAACCGTGGTGCATCACTGTAGCCCATAAACCAACCAAAACCCTTCAGAACATCTTAAGCAATCCAAAAGACCCAGTAGCCCAAGAAGAAAAAACAGGAGTCATCTACAACATACAGTGCAAAGACTGTAACAGCCACTATGTAGGACAGACAGGCAGAAGACTAGCAGAGCACATCCATGAACACCAGCTAGCAGTCAGAAGACATGATGAGAACTCCTTAATCTCACAACACATGGACAGACTCAACCATAGTTTCAACTGGGAAACTGTGAGCATCCTAGGCCAAGCTAAATCCAAAAATGCTAGGGCATTCCTGGAAGCTTTGCATTCAGACACATCAGCCATCAATAGACACACAGAGATAAACCACATTTACACACCAATAAAAAGAGACAATAGAAAAGCTAAGAAGGAAAAAAGAAGACCAGGACACATCCTCTCCAGCAACCAACACCCAAATAAGCAGGAATTAACACCTGACAAACAATCAAGCAGAAAACAATACCCTAATCAGGGAGAAATCACACCCCATCAACACTGGCAGGGCAAGCCGCTGTAGATAAACAGGGAGCAAACTCCACTCACCAACACTGATGACATTACCTGGTCAGGTAATGAAATGTCTGCAAGCAAACCACCAAGCTCAGGGAGCACAAAAGACCCTGCAATCTCTCTTTCCCCCTCCATCCCCAGAGTTGCCCAGTTTAGGCATCAGCAAAGGAAGGTTAGATATTAATGAGGATTAAATGTCTAGCAGGCACTGGGCACCTGCTACAACAAAAAGGGAAATAATTATCTGATTCAGGTTACAGCAAAAAGTTTCTTTTCACATAACTTAACAAGAGTGAATAGGAAAGCTGCCTGTCTTCCAGGTGTTAATTGAAAAATGCAGGCCAGTCACAGGACACCCCCATCATCACCACTGTAGACCCTGCTTTAAAAACAACGCTAAGGTTTTTTAATTATATGTTTATCCAGTTATATAGTTAATATATTTAACTTTGATGCTGGCAACTGCAAGCATGTGTTGTACATATGCTCATTATGTAATAGACTTGCTAAGCTAGTAAAGAGAAAATCAAATATTTAATTCAGACTGCGTCAATATTCAGGAAAGACGTTTTAGCTTTAGTGTAATTCTCTCCAGGCATGGAGCCACAATACTGAACACAGGATCTGGTAGCATATTCTACCTGCCCAGAGACTGAAGATACAGATATAGATAGGAGGGAATGATACACAAACCATTTTAAACTGCAAAGGTGGAAAGTCTTTAGAAATGAATGTATTAGCAAAAAACAGTTGTTGACTTTCCTTCTATTAATAAAGAAGTCTAGATGGTGTTGTGGGCTGACCCGAGACAGTGATGTATTTTAAGCAAACTTCTCTTTTTGATAATCAGAAGTCCATTTAGGCTGTAATCCTGTACTCATCTGAGAATAAATTATTCTGAATTTCATGCATTGTCTTCTGAGCAGACAGATAAATTATTGTACTGTTGAGCTTCTAGAAGCATTTATAGAAACATTCTACATGGCCTGTCTTGCCTACTGTTACTGCAGTTATTTGTTACAGTGCACTTTGAAAACCTATTTATGAATCAGTAATGAACAGTTATTCTAGCTGACTTTAATTAAGTAAACTCTCAGTGCTTTTTTAGAGATCTGCATCTCTGATATTAGTGGCCAGATAGTAGATGTTGATAACAACATTATGAAACTCCTGTTGCATGATTTCCAGAACTAACCTGCAAGTGGATGCACATAATTTGCAAGCTGTTCCCATTGGTGGACATAACTTCTGAATAAGAACTTGTGTGATAGAGTCACAAGACTGTTTTCATTCTAATAACATCACATTCAACCTCCAGAGGGCTTCCTAGTTCTCCTATAAATGCTAGTATAATGTATGATCCAACCAAAGCTAAGGACTTTTAATTCTCCCACTGAATCTGGTTTTTCTTACATATATTCTTAAAATTCTCTCACTGAAATCAGTGGAATATGAAAATCCTTATCCTCCTTTGGATCAGACTCAGTTTTCAGGGTTGTGCAAGGAGTTGCCTTATGTCCATAACTGGTGAGGAAACGGCTAGAAAGTAAGCTAAAATTCAAACACTGGTCATGGAACCAGAGGGATAAATATTGTCACAATGCACAGAAACCACTTGAATCTGAGTTGCTGAATGCAGCCAGCTTAGAGATTAAGAAAGCATTGGAGGAATATGTAAAGTCTGTTTGTATATTAGTTTCATTGCAGATAGATGTGAGAATGAAAATGAAGAATGCTACGGTCCTATTTGCTATGCTGCCATTGCCAAGGGCTTCACTTGAAATAAATGACTCAAAAGTTGAGTTTAGCTCCTAGTTGCAACTAGATATGTCCATGCAGGATTTTTGGTAATAATCAGAAATAATTTACCATTGCCTTTTTCCAAGATTTATTTTTGGCTTTCCAGTCTGGCCTACAGTCTTGTGATTTATTCACAATGTGAAATCACAGGTGCCAGTTCCTTAACTGGTGTTGGCCTTCATTTGCATAAAGTTCTTCCCAAGAACTTAGGATGTTGTACTGTATTGGTGTAATGTATTTGCAGATCCAAGCAGTAATCCCTTTGTAATTGACAGAAGGAAATTTTGTCAATGCGCAGATTTTCTAAGTGTCACCCAAGGCTTTTTGGTATGGCACCCAGTGGGCCAACATCATCATCATCATCATCATCATCATCATCATCATCATCATCATCATCATCATCATCATCATCTCTTATCCAGACATAGTAGAAAAAGAGGCTATTGTAGCAAAAAATCAGGAAGAATCTGGAAGCACCATTTTTGACCAATGAGTTTTATTAAAAGGCATAAACTTTCATGAGCTGCATCTCACTTCATTAGAGCTATAGAGTGGCTTGACTGATTTAAGTACTATCTCTGTTTAGTGTTTTGGGGATCAACCAAGGTTCACTGGGTTCTGGTATCAGCCATAGACAATGAATATCATAGCATGATAAAGGCTCAGCTTGTTTTTCAATTGAATTTGCTAATGACATTCTATTAAAAAAATCTATTGGCAAACAGATAACATAATCTTGATTGTAGATATTCTCAAATAGCTCCTTTCAACTCCATTGTCAAAGACAAATGTAATCCCTTTAAAAGAACATGGGAGACATTTAAGTGATTGACAAATGGGAGCAAGGTTATTCCTTCCCTCGAACTAACTGACATATTACGTGACATCTCCTTGTGAAATATTCAGTATAATCTGCCTGATAAATATGCATGTGTCATCAAACAAATTATACCTCCTCCTCCCAAAGCAGACACTTAAGCTAATGAGAAGACAGCTAACCATTAGTATTATGAAATATTGGAAGAAAAATACCAGATTTATTTTAAAAGTCTCCTTGAACATAGATCACCAATGGAATGTCTCCTTGAAATGTTTATCAGCAGTTAGGGGTACTTTTTGAACAACAACACACCTATGGAAAAGTTCTGCATAATGAAAAGGGTAAAGCCCATATTACCAAATGAATATACATTGAGAGAAGATGTGATGACTTTTCCTTTGCTGTTTGGAAAGTGACTTCAGCACTTAATCACAAGCAAACATATTGTATTGGCTTTGATACAACAGGGAAGGCTGCAAGGCTAAGAATGAAGGAGTTTAATAGCATTTTGTATAGGCCCCAATGGCAATATTTAATCCAGCTTTGATGTAATGCATACAGTTTGTTTTACTTTCAGTATTCTTTGGTGAATTAAAGTGCTCTTAAGAGGCTATATTCCAATCAGAAATAAAGAGTTGCCTCCAGAAATAAAGATCATATCAGTGGAGATTGACCTGCAGAAATTCCATTTCTCATCCAGCGCTCTGTATCTGGAAAAAGTTGCTCTGGAGAGTCAGGAGACCCCTGTGAGAAAAGGAATATTCTTGACTGTGCTAAGGAGGTTGAGTTCGTAAAAGCCACCAATAAACTTTTATTACAGGATCATAGCATTGGAAGGTACCTTGGTGGTTTTCTAGTCCAACCACCAAGATTCCTGCCTAGAGCAGGAATCTTCAGATCATCCCAGACAAATGGGTGTCCAACCTTTGTCTGAGAACTCTAGTGATGGAGCCCCATGACTCCAGGAGGCAGGCTATACCACTGCTTAATAGATTCCATGGCTAGGAAATTCCTCCTTATTCTGAGTTTGGATCTCCTGCTGCAAAGATTCCACTTATCGGTTCTTGTCCTGTCTGAGAGCTATAGAGAAGAAATCCACGTCCTATGTCAAGGGTTCAAGTATCTGAAGACTAATATTGTATTTCTGCTTAACGTTCTCTTCTCTTAAAAACAGTGTCCATTCAGTTAAGGCTTTCCAGGCTTTAAGATATAATTCAGTGTATTTTATCTGTACAGATGTAAAGCTCACTCTTGAGAGCAGGCCCTAATTCATTCTATTAAGTTTAGGATTTAAAGCGTTGTATTTCACTATTTTAAAGATTGACAGGAAGACTCCAGGGAAATTAAATGAAAAGCAGAAAATGCTAATTGCCTCCCCACACATTAGCCATTTGCATCCATTCTTATTAATATCCATGTAGTGAAAGGAAGCCAGGCAGGATATAGATTGCCTCAAAGGTTGCTCCAGTTGGACTCTACCTTTCCATCATCTGCTATCATCTGTCCCATGGTAAAGTATCCCAGAAAAGGAAGGAAGGCAAAGTAGCATAGGCCACCTATGAGATAATTTCCTTCTCAATACTGATGAAAAAGAGTTTTGCTATGGATTTATACTGGAAATAAATTTTAGTAGTTCATTCCTAGCAAATCCACAGTAGGATTATCACCAATAGGCATGAAGTCCATCTGGTGTTAATCCTTCCCTAGGGGGGAAGCCTCAGTATTGCAACTGAAGCTCTCTCCCCACGACCTGAGTTCATCCCAGCGGACGCTGGATTCTCTCTTGGGTAGCCGGCTCAGGTCGACTCAGCCTTCCATCCTTCCGAGGTCGGTAAAATGCATACCCAGCTTGCTGGGGAAGGTGACCACCGGGGAAGGCAATGGCAAACCACCCTGCTATAGTCTGCCAAGAAAATGTCGCGAAAGCGGCACCCCCCCCCAAAGGGTCAGATATGACTCGGTGCTTGCACAGGGGACCTTTCACCGGGGGGGGGGGGAAGCTGATCAAAACAGCTCCTGGCTGTCCTCAGAGGCTGAACATTGTCATATGATCATTTCAGAAATTGCTATAGAGGAGACACGGCTTCTAAGGAAAAGCCCACAGTGCTGTGAGCACAGGAGAAAGTTTTCTTGTGAGAAAAAGCAAGAAAGCCCAGACTTGTAGCCACTTTATACTGTATATTTGCAAAACTGAGTAAACCCTCCCATTTGTCTCTAAACCAGGGTTTCTCAACCTTGGCAACTTATTGAATAACACTTTATATTAGTTCAGATTTTGGGGATCCACTGCATTCAACACATGAGATTTCTTATGCAAAATGGGACTTTTGTCAGTGAGAATTCTGGTCAGGAGAGTTACATAGATGGAATATTATTACATGATAATTTGATTGGGCCACTCCTGACAAGTACCTTTCAGGTCAGATCAGCCTTTGCATCCAGAACCTTTGCTGAAACTCTCCATGTATATTTTATGCAACGGGCTTTGGGGAGTTAATATGCTGTAGTTTAATTTTCTGTAAAAGTGGCAAGTACACTTAAAAGTGCTTGTAATCAACCAAGTGACAGAAAATCCTAAATTATCAGGTTGAATACCCCCAAGCATATAAATACTATATCTCAAAAGCAACTGGATAAGTCAAAGAGAAATTAGGATCTGCATAAAAGGATCACTACATTCACAGGTTTATTTTCTGTTCTTTTCCAAATTATCCCAAATGTGGAATCGGGTTTTTTTCCCAATACTGGTGTACAGTGCATAAACCTAAATATTTATCTGGCATGACTTGGACACAAGGCTCCAAAGCTTACAAAAAAGGGACTTCTTGACATTTTGTAGCCATCCTGTGACTGATCATAAATCTATAACATCAACAGTAAATACAGTAAAAAATGGTTAACTTTCACTTGCTTTCTCAAATGAATCAGATAAGCCATTATACAGCCTGGTATTTGGACACAATTACTAGGCAAATATTTGAGATTACTCATTTAATGTAACCTGATTCCCTCCTTAACTTCAGAACAGTTGTACAAACCATCATTTCGCTGTGTTACCCATTCCTTCAGAAGCTGGTGGCTATTGATCAAGAAACCAATCTTTAAAGCACCATTTTATTTATGCCAGCCCAGGAATAAACTCCCCTGCATGCAATGGAATTTAATCCCAGGATGGACGGATAATGGATTGTTCAGCTTGACATGTCTCTATAAATCACCCGGGGATATTTTGATTAGCATTTCTACTAATCTCTACACTTCCCCAACATATGTATATGTATTTTTCTTAATACACCTTTCCCCCCCCCCAGAAGATTTGTCTTAATCTAGTGTGCATACTTTTTGCTAAATAATATCCATTTGTTGAGCATTTTTTCCATATATACGTATTGTTGAAGTTGAAACTGAAGTGACAATTTTTTTTAAAAATGGGTAACTAATATAAATCTTTTCTGCTTGCCTTATAGATTCAGTAAATCCAAACTAGTTAAAAAGTGAACCGGTTGTATTTCTTTCTCACAGATCTTTCTAGCAAAGAGTTGTCCTTGTACAGCTGGAGAATCCCCTTTCAGTGGGAACACATAGAATCCATGTCTGAAACTCCTTGTAAACATATTTGTTGTGGGGCTTGCTTTTGCTTCCAAATCGTTGTAATTGGTTAATGCAATATGGGCAATGGTAGAAAATCATTTGGGAGTGTATTTTAGAAGTTTTTTTTCCCTTGGGTTTATCCATTTCCCTCATTCTGAGTATCTAAGATATATTTTATAAATTGGGTCCATTCTGTACTCACAATTCCTTCCCTAATATTTACTTTTCAAGAAAGGAGAGAAAAATAGCTAGGAAAAAACCTTTAAAACTCTAAAATCTCAGTGACACATTATAAATAATTTCAACTGCAGAAGAGGAGAAATGAAAGAACAATTATATAAAACTCATCAGGTAAAATAAACACTTTAACATGCAGAGGAATAAGTAGTGTGTGAGAAAATACATTTCAGATATAGTACATACATGAAAACAATATGCAGTGCAGTTTCTTTTCCTTCTGAAAAAATTATAGAATGATGTGGACTTTGGATGGAACATTCTTATCAGTTAATACATATAGATCTGATCTAAACCATAAATAATCCATCTATCCCTCCTAGGTAATCCTTCTGAGAAGACAGCAATGTTTAAAGCAGGCTGTTCAACCACGGAGGTCAAAAATGTCAGGATGACAACTGTGACTGTGTGAATGAAACCTTGTTCCTTTTTTTGTGCAGTGCACGTATGACCCACTTAAAAAGGGGGCAATGTTTCAATCTCATGGTCTGGATGTCATAGCCATGTTGGCTACAAATAATGGCATCCATAGTTCAAGAGAGTACCAGGCTGGCAAAGATTGGTTTAAATTATCCTGGCCACTGAATGAAGGAAAACAGCTCCCCCCAGTTCTAAAACAGGGCCAAGCAAGATGGCACATGCGATCTTGTTAAGGTAAATCAAAGACAAGTGGCAAGGGTCTATTAACACTGCTGTATTTCCACTGATTGCCTTCTTGCTGGCCTCAGCTCCTGGCTCCTTGGCAAAACAGATGCTTTCCAATTCTGTTCAAATACCTTTTTTATTACTTTAGTGGCAGCTATTTTGTAGGTTCATTCTATTCTGTTGCATAGTGCAGGCACAGGAGAATATGCCAGTGGAGGCAAAGGAATCCAACCAACATATTATATGAAAAATAATTGCAACTGTTGAAAGTCATGTAAGATGATGAGTTGTGACCTCTGGCTAAGAAAAGGGCAGTTAAATTATTTTTCTGAGAGGGTGAACATAATATACATCACTTTGTTTTGTTTTGGTAAAATGTATCAAAAAATACCATGAAATTTTAAAAGCCAGGGTCTGTCCTACCATTAGTTTGGGTAATGATGCTTCAGTCAGCCTCTGCTGGGTTGTCATGTGGTGTTGGAAGGCAGAATGATGTGCATTAGGTGGCTTGCTCTGCTGCCCTCGGATGTATGGAAGGATCCTGTCCCATTGTCACTGCTGAAATTTATTTGTACTTTAATTGCTGCTCTTCTCAGCATCTTTTTATGGAATGGGGCATGGACTTTTAGCTAGCTTCCTCTAGCACCATTACAAGTGTTTCAGGAGACACAAAGCAAAGTGGTCATTTTGTTTCACTCTAAGAAACATGATATTTGCCGTGTGTGTGAAGCAAATGTGAAAGGATGCTTTACTCAAACCTTCTTTGAAGCCAAACAGCTCCTTATACACAGAGCTTTAGTTCTTGCCAAAGCATCATAGGAAGGCTCCAGGTAACCTGGTAACAACAACTACTACTACTACAATATAATAAATCTGTTAAAAGATATTTCTTTCTACATTAGAATAAGATTTGGTACCACTCATTAAAAATTCACAGTGGCTTTAATTTCTTGTATTTTCAAACTGTCTCTCCATTTTTTCTGAATCAGTTTTCCCATGTATGAACTAAAATCTAATCTCCTTGTTTTATGATGGGAATAAATGAATAAAATCCCTTACATCTAAGATTATTTCAACAAGTAACAATAAAAGGCAGAAGCACTACGTTTTTAAACAACAATCAACAGGGTTCCCTTTGGTGCTCCCACAGAGGCCCTTACCATTATTTAGAGAGGAAAATGTGGGTGAATGACAGGACCAGTGAGGAGGAGAAGCAACATCTGCTGTCTTCCTTACTCGCTGTTTCATTTTTCTTCTGAGATACCTTAGGGTACTGGCAAAAACAGAGAGAAAGGCTTTTCATGATAGCTGAGAATAAGGGGATGGGTGGGATCCACTAGGCCACCCCCACCAAAAAAAACCTGTAGCTGGCACTGGAATTGTCTAGTGAATTAGAAGGACTTTGGAAATCAGCCAAAATTTTTATTTTGGTGTTCAGGTAGAAACTTGGTGTCACTCTGAGCAATCTGAAGCAATAAACACGCCTGGTGCACTCTTCACTTGACAGACCCAGAGAGAAATAAAGAAAAAAGACAGACACCCACAGGTCTGACAAGCCCATCCCTTATAAGACTGAAGTCCTCTAGATACCACCTGACTATTGGTTTGTACCTCCAGAGTTCTGGAAACCTAGAGTCCTCTTAATCATTACCATTTTTTAAAAAATGGGAGTAACCTTACAAGAGATTGAATAGCAAGCCAATTTTATTCCAATACTACTGACCAATATTAATGGATCCTAGATGTATTAGTTGATTTCACACAGTTTTATTATCCTGGCTTGGCTCTTCTTTCCAGTGGAATGAGTAAAAGAAGTTTGGTCTGGACTCATTGGAAGAGGAGGAACTGGTTTGTTTATACAAGATTAAGCAGCTTGCTCACTCCTGATAAGCCTGCATTCTGTTTTATTCAGTTAATTCATATTAACTGAAAGTTAATATGGCTCATGCCTTATGAAGGGCTTATCCTTACTTCCCCCTTGCCCAGAGATGTCCACTTACCTTTTGCTATGGACATGTCCTCACGATGGAGCTTCCATCTTGTAGCTAGCCTACTGCTGAAGCTGGCTAAAATTGGCCTGAAATGCTCAATTGGCAAGTTGTGTTTTCACTGAGAAAACAGAACAAATGTCCCCTGCAGGCATTCTGTGTTGCATGGAGGAATCATCTTCAGGGATCAGCAATCAGCTGGGCCCCAGTTAGCCCATTAGAGGACTATATTCTCCCATCCAATCTGGGCTCTGTGCCTCAGTGGCTGTCAGCCTTACGAGGCAGACTAGACTAAGAAGTAACTCCACAGAAGACTAAAGACTACTCGTATTTAGATTGGCTATAGTAACATACTCTTGCATGTTTGATTGTGCTCCCCCCTCTCTTTCATAACTATGTGATTCAGGGAGGTATCTGTTGGGGGCATTTATGCACATTTTCTACATGTCCTGGATTTAATCTATATTTTCCTTCTCATCTGTTTGGTAATGATTCTCCCCTCTGTCTCTCAAGGCCATCCTCTTCACTCTCTACATCAGCCAAATTCACTTTGGCTGCTAGAGAAACCAGAACTTCTCCTCTCCTCTCCCCTCTCTTTTTTGTGGCTTGATCAGAGGGGAGAGGAGAGGAGTTAACCTTGCATAAGATCTTCAAATTGCCTTCAAAGTTATCGATATTCCCTTTGGTACACACAGGCAGCAATGCAACGTCCTCAGTTGTGTTTGAGTTCTGCTGTATAACAGAAAGTGCTCCATGTTGCCTGGACAATTTTACCCTCTCCCTGCAGGATTTTGTCCTTTGGAGATATTGACCAGGCAGCAAGGAGCACCTGCCTCTATTACATAGAACATCTCAAACTGGGAAAAGAAGGTAAAATTGAGCAGGCTACAATGCAGAGGGAATTGTCATGTGCAGGCAGCAGAAATGTTTGGTTTCATTGCCAATGTACAGCAAGGGTAGGCTGTGGAGGAAGCACTTTTTGAACCCACACACTTTCCTCCTGTCTCAAGGCCATGAGAAAATTGCTGTGTGGAGGAGCCCTGAGTAAAATAAAACAAGTATTTACCTAAGAACCTGACAATCTAAAGGCAGCTCAGGCTACTTTGCTATGAGAACTAAATCAGGCAGGATTGCATCATGAAAAGGGGAGGGGTGGGAGAGAGAGAGAGCTGCATAATGGCTGGAGTAGTTTTCTGAGTTTTTCATGGTTTGGGGAACATTTGTTTTAGGAAGGCTTAAAACAAGAGTTTTATAGTACGTAAGATATTGCGGCGGGAGGTCAAGATCTATCACAATGGAAATTCGTTGGTAGACATCAGGCCATTTATTCTCTTTCAGCCAAGACTATGCCACAGACTTGGGGAGGGTTGAATGAAGGGGGATCTCCATATAACTACCTTGCGCTCCTGGAGAAATGGCAAAATATACGTGTAAAACATTATTTTAATGTTTAAATCTAGAATCTTATATGTTCAAGGTTTTCCCCATCTTTCTCAGATGGCTCTAGGTCTTTGCCTCTTACCTAGCAATTTCCTTTAATTATCTCATGAGATATCAGTTTTTTCCCTCAATTTCTTTAATTGTACTTTGTAGGTCTTATCATGAAAGGGGGTAGGAAGAAGGCTTTCTTTTTTTCCTCCAATGCACAGATGTCCGGAAGAGTCTTTTTATCTACACTTCTGCCATTAAAATGCTAATACTTAACTGTTCTAAGTTCAGGTCTTCTGCCAGAAGGCAAATATGTGGTGGCTTTTATTTTGCCCTCATCTGTAGGGAGACACATTCTTCAGGTGGAGGAGGATACAGGTATTAATTGGATGATTTTAAAAAAAATGTTTTAGTGTATCTCTTTTAGTGCATTTTTTTTTCCTTTGCTCTCAGAAGCTTTTATCAATCATCCTATTGCTTGTAATCTCAACAGGAAAAAATGTGTTATTTCTAATAATAAATTGTCATGTGGCACATTCAAGCCTAACACATTTACTGTATTATGGCATAAACTATCCTGGGCAATTGACTTGTTATCATCTGTTACAAGCATAGATTCCCTCATTGGAGGCAGCAAGACTTAAAGGCAGAAGGAAAGGAAATGAGGAAAACTAGCTGTGGCAGTGAAGCTGCTGAACAGTTGCTATTCATAACACAGCTGGTGGGTGATAAATTGAATTGGTGACTTGATTAACAGATGTAGTGTCACAGAAGGGCTTTGGCCCTGTTTGATCCAAGAGATCAATGTAGTGTAGCTGAGATTTTGTGCTAAAATCTGTTCTGGAAGTTCCTTTGTTCCTGTGTCTGTGCTTTTTGTCACAACATCTTTTGCGGCAGAAAAGTGGCTGACATTCTATAATTCAGTACCTGCCCCAACACAACCCATGACAGGCAAATGATTGTCTCATATTATTTCTGTCTATAACCTGAATATTCTGAAACCATAATCCAAGGGAAAAAAAAGTATACTGAAAATTGAGTGTCATACAAGTTTGATGTTGACGACATTTTTACAAGCAATCTGTTTTTCATGTGGGTAAGAGATAAATCACACACTTTGTTATATTCACATGAAACTGAAAATAGTGTTGGTTATTCAAGGATACGCAAAATTTACAGTTCACTTGTATGGGAAACAAATTGTTTTATTTCCAAAACTGCTGATGGCTTCCTTTACCCAAACAGGTTGGAAAGAAGCACAAAGAAGAGAGTTACATTCCTTTTCTATTGTATGGGCATGTTTGAAATATTTCTTGATTGATAAGGAAAAAAATGGGAAAAATTCCTCTTCATCAGAGTCATATTTTGCCACATGGAAGCACACAAGGTTTTTTGCTTACTATCTTTACTACACTTAATCTACACTTAGATGATTAATGGGTGTTGTGGTCTCAAAAGAAGGTTAAAGAAGGCTTATGTTGAAATGAATTTAATCTGGTTATGAAACTCACCATTTCACTAGAAAAGCAAAGGATGATGCTAATTGGGAGACTTCGATCTGCACCTTTGAATTTACGTACAAATATCTTAAACTTAATCTCTTCAAATTAATCTTAATCTCTCTTCAGATTAAGATGCTAGACTGGTGTATACACACGTCAAATGATCATTTTAGTGGAATATTTGATAGCACATAATTATACAGTAGGCTTTTGCTCTTTCCGCATTCATTAGGTTACTTTTCATTTTAATAGACTACCATCAAGTGATTTAACATAAACATTTGGTTCATTTTTAGTCAAAGCATTTTGACTAAAGATATTGTTCCAATCACCTTTTCTCCAACTCTTTGATTCCACCAGATTAGTATTTTCACTGATATCCCAAGAACACTGGTCTTTTATTTGCATAGAATTGCTGCATTAGCTAAGAATCAGAATTGTTCTTATGACCTATAAACGTAAGACTCTGTTATGATTTGGGTAAGCATTAGTGGCCCTCAACACTGGCAGCCATTCCGTGCAAACAAGTGCAACCTCTGCAGCTTTGCCTCCTAATGTTCCTCTACCAAACCTGTGTTGAAACAATTAAAGGATGCAGGGAATGTAGGCTCCTGACAAGATCTTCAAGTTCTTGAAAACAAGTCTCTCTGCAAGGACAGAACTCCTGTGTGTAGATTCCCAGATGACCATTTGAAGAATCTCACTTATAGAAACGACAAGTCTTTTTCATGGCAGGTTATAGAACGTCTCAGGGAGCAGCAGCAGATAATTGGCTGTGAATGTCACATGAATAACTGGATGAAAATGTAGGAGTCATGGGAGAGTTATGAATAGTGAAAATATTCCACTGATGCACTGCCTAATAAAAAGGTGAGAATACTTGTCCACGTCATTGATTAGAAATTTAGGTAATTCAAGGGAACATCTGCTGTATGAACTCTTATTTTTCTCAAGCTGAACTGTGAACTTTCACAGGCTGCTGTTTCATCCATAAAAATAGGGCTTAGTGAACCAGTTAACAGTGCTTCTTTTTTACTGTTAATACCCAGCCTGCATATGTTTGCAGCACTGGTCTAAAAATAGTCTTCTCACTCTGTCTTTTTACTCCTATTGCTAGTTGATGCAGCTCTCAGTGGAGGTGATGGGGCAAAACCCAGATTTCATGGTCTCTGATTCTATCCATGATTAAACTAATTTATGGAGCTTTTAGCACTTGGGACACTTTTTGCAAATAATAATTTAACAATATTGCATTTCCTTTCGAGAAACAAATAGCCAAATCAAATGAAATTTGAATATGGGTTTTGTATTTAGATAGAGCTGGGTATAAATGGCAGCTTATTGCAGAGTTGTTGCTGAAAAATCCCCATGATAGGGGTTTCCATCATATGTATTCCCTTAAGATTTACTTAATTGTGGCAATCCATGGAAATTGCATGCTGGGGAGAGATCACTGTATGGTGAAAGACAGGATATTCATAGACATGCATTGCTGCTAAATTCTCTTATCTAAAGAAGTCAAGAACATCATAAATGACCCATAATTTTTTTTATGAATTCCTCTTTTCCTTTGATGAAAACTGCTTTAGAAATTCTTTCAAATCAAATGAGAATTGAGAGAAAAAAAATGCAGGATTATTTCTTTGTCTGGCATTAATTGTAATTTGTCACTAGGGTGCATGAGCACAGATCAGGACTGGTAATAGATATGATGCTCACAAACTGCTTTCTCTTCTGATAAGACTGATTTGAATTTTGGTAATAAAAATTTGGCTTGGTTCCCTGAATTGCATTTCAGATACTAGATGCTTCAGATTGACAATTTAATTATCAAATCGCTAGCAAATGACACAAATGATTATTTCTCAAAGTGGGTTGGATGCCTATGTTGCGTCATTTTCGTTCTTTCATTTTGTTCATCTCTCTTTGGTGAAAATTGATAGGGCATGAAATAGATTTGGGCAAAGAAAAGAAATGCTGATGATAGAAATAAAAAGAGGAGGAAGCAGCCACAGCAAAATTGCTATTTGCATTATAGCTAAAGCTCATTCCTTTCTGGAGTGACCAACTTCCTTCTGTTTTCTTTATTGAATGAAAGTGATGCTCAGAGCATACAGAAACAAGTAGGAATAGCAAGAGCCAGACAAGGAGAAGCTATAGAATGGTAGCCCAAAGAGATTGAAAGAAGCCAAAATAAGAATAAATTGGTTCTCAGGGCATATCTGCCCTCCCAGTTTTCCCATTGGGAGTATGGGCCACCAACAGTTTCAGGAGGGAAGGACTGGCATCATCAATGTCTCCCCACCTCCAGTCCACCACATATGACCTCTGCCCATGTTTGCCTGCTCTAAGTGGAAAGTGGTGCCTTCTGGTTTATTCTGGCTCAAGAGTTGCTATCTGGTCTGCACTTGGCAGTTCACTTTGTTCTAGGCAAATCCTTGCACTTTGGTGGCTTACTGTATAGTGCCTGTACTTGACATACAGAATGTTCCCATTCGAAATGCAGCAGAATTTTTCAATACTATTTCTCTTTCCCTGATTTCCTTTTTTCTTTTTTTCTTTTTAAGAATCCATCAGTGAATTATTAAAATAAAATAAAAAATCCCTTCTCACCCCTATGGGTGGTATGTGACTTCCTCAACCTCTGGTCCTCTTCCAGAGGCCTGGGAGTTTCAGGGTTCTGCACAGTATCGTAGCTGTTCCTAGCACTGCACTCCTCTGCACAGAGAGCTCTGATGTTGCTCCTGGGATCGGTTGGAGCCACTCTCCCAGCTTGGGGGTCACAGCCCCGAGTGCCCCTACCACCACTTTCCACATCCTCTCTAATTCCTCCTTCAGGCCCTGGTACTTCTCCAGCTTCTCATACTCCTTCTTCCTGATGTGGCTGTCACTTGGCACTACTACATCTATCACCACTACAGTTTTCTGGTCCTTGTCTACTACCATGATGTCTGGATGATTGGCCAGTACCTGCCTGTCTGTCTGGATCTGGATCTTAGCCCTGTCATCCTCCACAACCTTCTGTGGAATCTCCCATCTGGACTTGGGAGGGTCTAGCCCATACATTTTGCAGATGTTCCTGTACACAATGCCAGCTACTTGGCTGTGCCGTTCAGTGTATGCTGTTCCTGCCTGCATCTTACACCCTGCCACTGTGTGTTGGACTCTCTCTGAGGCCTCTCTGCACAGTTTGCACCTCAGGTCCTGTCTAGTGTGGTAGACCCCTGCTTCTATGGATCTGGTGCTTAGTGCCTGTTCTTGTGCTGCTATGATCAGTGCCTAGTGCTGTCTTTTAGTCCATCCCTTTCCAGCCACTGGTAGGATTTCCCAGTGTCAGCCACCTCAGCTATCTGTCAATGGTACATCCCATGCAGGGTCTTGTCTTGCCATGGCACTTCGTCTGCTTGATCTTCCTCCCATGTCTGCTGCTGCCTCAGGCATTCTCTCAACAGCTCATCTTTAGATGCCATCTTACTGATGTACTCTTGGATGCTCTGAGTCTTATCCAGGACAGTGGCTTGGACACTCATCAGATCCCACCCTCCCTCTTTTTGGCTGGTGTACAGTCTCCGGGTGTTGGACTTGGGGTGGAAGCCTCCGTACATTGTGAGGAGCTTCTGGGTCTTCACATTGGCAGCCTCCATGTTCTCCTTTGGCCAGCTCACTATACCGGCAGGGTATCTGATGACTGGCAGGGCATACATGTTGATGGTGTGGATCTTCTTCTTCACATTGAGCTGGCTTTTTAGGACCTGTCTTATCTTTTGGTGGTACTTGATTGTTGCTGTCTTCCTTGCCTCCTCATCGTGGTTCCCATGTGTCTGTGGGATACCACGGTACTTGTAGCTGGTCTGTATGTATGCTATGTGGCCTGCTGGTAGTTCCACCCCATCAGCCTTAAACTGATAAAATTGGAATTGATAAAACTATGTCTGTGCACACACACACACACACACTTGGTGGAAAAGTAAGAATTTGACTTAAGGACAGACGTAGGAACAGAACTTGTTCTTAAATTGGGGACCATAAAAGTCTATGTGACCAATAAGACTGTGATGGAGCTCAGGGCTGGGGGAGAAGAGAGTGCATTCCAGGCTGATAAATATTCCCACAGTTTGGAATCTGTGGATGGGCCTAAGAAGAGAGTCAGACTGGATCCGCCTTAGACTGCTTTAGGTATTTTTCCCATTAGTGCAATTAGAAATCTTTAGTCTGGCTAGATTCTGTTTGTATGGTGAAGCTAATAAAGTTGGAAAGTTGACTCAGCGTCATTACTTCGCCAATTACCCCCTGAAAAAGACCTACCCACTGGAAGGAAACTACTTGTTAACACCTTTCCTGGAACTGAAAGCCAGTAGGGCCCAGCAGCAGCAGAAGGGTCCCAAGAGGTCAATGGTAGCCTGCCATTTGTACTGACTTCCTTGCAAACTGGTGCCAGAGTAGAGAGATTTTTCTTCAGCTGATTTCGAGTCTAGCTGCCATCAGTACAGGAGAGAAGCAGCTGAAGAGTGCACTGCCAATATGCTCTCAGATACCGTAGAGCTGCTTTTATTTCTTCTTTTCACCAGTTTCAGTAGAGACTGTGAAGGTCTGCTAACTAGTAGGGCTGATCATTAATCTGGTGGAAAGCATATAAATGAAGCACACATTTCCGTGTTTTTTAAACACACTTTTTCAGAAACAGCTGAGCTGTCAAGCGGAGACTTGGCTGGAATGTGAAAGAGGTGGAAATAAGATGTTGCAAAAAGGGCAGTGTGAAAATGATGACAAATGTGATGGTTAAGGACAAAAGCACACATTACAAATTGTTTGGGGTTTATCATCGGGTATTATCATCCAGTGCAAGTTGTTAGGCTAGAGTGTCTCCTTCTTGCAATTATAGCTACTTTTCTTCTGAGCATGAACATTTAAAAGAGCTTTGACTATGACTGAAGAAAAGATATGAGTGCACTAAGAATAAAAATAATGTTGAGGATGTGTGTGTGACTTTCAGTGGAAAAAAGTGAGGGGAAGAACCGAGAGGCACTTCTTTCTCTTCATGATCCTGTCATGCATCAGCTACTACTTAAAACCAGAAAATCAATCACAAGGACTTAATTGCATGAAAACACACACAGTTTTCTACCAAAAATAACAAAAGTGCTGCAGAATTCTACCCTAAAAGAAGGGCAGCATAGGAATATTTCTGCAATTCCTTGGATATAGCTTTTAAAATGTCCCTCAAAGTTACATGGAAATGTCAGCTCCTCCAGAGGAACCTTTGTGGAGTTTTATGTGGAGAAATAATACTCATTGTCCTCAGCTTCTTTAGAGCTACTGCAAAGGCTTTGCACAGCATAGCAACTCTTAAATAGACTCAGGTGAACAGGTCTGATATGAGATCTTCTCCGGTTTGCTTTACTCTTTTCTTGTACACAATGGATATTGTGCCATCTCCCTTCTAAACATTCAATAAGATGATGGATAAAATAGAATGGTGACTATTCTGTTGCCACACTTTAAGAAGATATCATGTTGATGTGCTTATGCTCAGTTTAACAAATGCAGTTTGCATGGTCATAAAAATAAAGACATCCACAGAACAGCAGAACATTAACTTTTCTTCTTCTCAACACTGATTACGGTATTTGTGAATATTTGATTTGGAGATTTGACTTAAAGGACATTCAGTTGAATCTCTAAATGGAATTGAATTTCAATGCCACAAAATCAGATTCATTTGCATGGATCTGGATGCTTCTGTACAAACCAAATCAACCCAAGTCAATTATTTGATTTCAGCTTCTGAGTCAGATTTTGTACGATTTGCTTTGTTCTGAATATATTAAAGAAGAACCTTTAAGCGTTACAGGGGAACTGATTTTCCTCCATGAACTAAGACCCAAATCAGTATGGTGACTTATTTATTTATTTTTACAACATTTTGGAGATTCTTATGGAAGAACATTCCTGATATGCTCTGACTCCATATAGCAAAGGTGCTTTCTAGACAGGAAATTTTTTAAAGCTTTGCTTGAGCAAAAAAGACCTCCTAAGATGTAGAATGCTTGGACTTGTGGTCTTAAGTTCACCTTTGGATTCTCTTTTGTTCTGATTCCTTCTTTCTCATTTGCTTTGATTCTGATTGTACTTTGATTCTAATACCTGACTTGTCCTCTGATATGGCCTTCTCATTGGTCCACAGACCTAGAATAATCCTCAATTCTGGGTTCCAGTTTCTATCTCTTATTTCTCTCTAGTCTGCATAGGATTATCCATAAACGGCACCTTGATTAGTTCCATTTGCTTCCCTTGTTCCTTGCAGATATTTTGTAATTAAAAAAAAAAGATATACTGTATATTGATGGAAACTCAATCATTAAGCATAGCAGGAAATGAGAGTTCATTACTGATGCTCCTTTGGTTTGAAAAGAAAGAGATCATAGGCAGTAAACACGAGGAAGAAGATCCTGAGTGAAAACACGGGAGCTCTGGGGAAAAAACAAAACAAAAACAGAGCAATGGCACAGCGATGGCATTTTAAATTTACATTTTAAAAATGCCCACAAATCAGTCAGTGTGTACAGTTGGAGGGTATAATAGAAAACACTGCATAAAATGCTGGAAAAATTGTCCAGTAATTAATTGGCTTTTCAAAAAAAAAGTTAATGGAGAAGTGTTGTGGTGGTGGTGGTGGTGGTGGTAGTAGTAGTTGTAGTTATTATTAACAAAACTATCCAGCCTTGTACCCAGACAGCACTGAAGAATGGCAGTTCCAGGCTAGACAGACTGACTGGGAGAACCCAGTTATAATTACGATATATTCAGGAAACATGTTTAAACAAACCATGGATTAACACATTGTATTAACAAGGTCACAGAAAGGAGGTGATACTGGGTCACCCTGCTTCAACTCAGAGGCTAAGTTTATGCATTGCGCTAAGCCAAAATGTAATTGTTTTGCTTTGTCTGTATAAACAGATCCAATGGTTATACAAGAAACAATATGAGTTAAGAAACATGATGAAAGAAACCATGGCTTAGTATGATGTGTTACTCTAGTCATTTCTAATAGATGTACTGTATATCTCTAATAGGGACAGTATTGCCGTTAACTTCAGCCAGATCATATACAGCTAGTCCTCACTTAACAATGGTTATTGGGACCGGAATTTCCATCGCTAAGCGATGTGGTTGTAAAGTGCAATTCACATGACCACATCACTTAGCAATGGCAATCCTGGCAGTCCCCATTGCTGTTGTTAAGTGAGAATCACAGGTCATTAAGCATGGAACTCCTCACAACTTTCTGCCAGCTTCCCACAAGCAAAGTCAGTGGGGAAGCCAGCAGGAAGTGGCAAGTTCCAGGTGGCTCACAAGCAGTCTGGCAGGCAGGCAAGTGGCTGCTGCTGGGTGGAAGGGGATGTGCAGGCAGCTGCAACAGCACATATGAGCGATTTTGGGCCTGGGGGTGGCTGCTGCTGAGCAGGGGAGACTTACCCGAACAACTGGTGACCTTCCCTGCTGGCTTCCTCAGTTGACTTTGTTTGTGGGAAGGTTGCCAATGGTGATCATGTGACTGCAGGGTGCTGCAACTGTTGTAAGTTCAAGCTGGTTGCCAAGTGCCTAGATTGTGATCATTTGACCATGGGGGTGGCACAACCCCCAGAACTTCAAGGACAGGTTCTAAATACCACTCATTCAGCACTGCTGCAACTTTGAACAGTCACTGAACAAGTGGTCGGTAAGCAAGGACTGCCTGTACTAGGAAGCAGAGGAAAACAAACCTGGGACTGAGCCAAGACTGATATCACTGGAGGTGGTGTTATTCCTCTGCATGTTGCATGAAGCTTACTTTCTTTTTTTCTTTGCTTTATGACAATTTAACTAAAAGCTAAAGTGAAAGGAAACATTGCCAAATAAGCTAGGCATGATCTAAAATCCTCATTAAATCAGGAGAAACACTGTTTTAAAAAGCCTTTTTAATGTTCAGGTACCTTGAGCATTGTAATTGCTTTCTGAAAGTCAGCTTAACAAAGAAGATATTGTTGAGAGGCAGCCCTCGTGATACATCACTGTCAGTGCATCATCAACCAAATGCATATTTTTGTGGTGTGGAGAGGGAGGCATGGAGAGTGATAAAAACTGGCCTCTTTTTGTGGCTCCCAAATAATAAAGGGAAAAGGGAAAATGGATAGTGAGGAAGAGGAGAAGGGCTCCTGTTGCCTCTAGGGATACAGAAGGAAAGCTTGCATTCAGAGATCATGCAGATAAATAGTGAAAGAAGGTACAGATAGTCCTTGTTTAGTAATTGCCTCATTTACTGACTGTTTTGCAGTTACGACAGTGATGAAAAAGTAACTTTATGACCAATCCTTGCATTTATGACCTTCACAGGTCTGGAAAGCAAAGGAAAACTGAAGTAGAGTAAGATCGTAAGCACAGCCACAGTTTCATTTAGCAACCACTTCACTTAACAACCAAGTTGCCAGTCCCAATCGTGGTCACTAAATGAGGACTACTTGTAAAAGAAAAAAATGTGTGAGGCACCTGCAATGTCTTTTATTATTTAAGCATAAGATTTTGTGTGGAAAAGCATGATGTGAAAACCAAATGAAAAGTGTTTAAGGGTAGAATCATATTGTCTTCATGATGTAGAACACCTCCTTGAGACAGAGGCACTCAAGGAGGCACTCTACATCATGAAGACAATATGATTCACCTCACTGAGGGACAAAGCTGATATGATTTGCCCCATTGAGATACTTTGTGTTGCTTCAAAGCTCTGACAAAGAGGAGGTCTGGGTAGATGTTGCATATGCATAGGAATTTCATCCAGTACTTCTTGGAAGCCTTGTCTATTGTAACAGCAGGAGGTGGTCTCAGAAGAGAGGTGAAGCAAAGTGACAAGAGCATTTAGCTGTGGTACAAGAAGCATCTCTGGGGGAGGCAACTCCACAAAGAAGTCTGCACAGGGGCTTTTGTTGAGGTGAAACACTCTTTCAAGGCTTGGCATAGTCCTAGTAGAAAGACAAGGTTATTTCTGGACAAAACCAGAAAAGTTTTCAGGGAACGTAGCCTGAGATACTGCATTACTGTCTCACACAGATCAGCTCATGGGAATGCCACGTCACAGAGCAAAGTAATGTCCCCATCAACTGCATGTTACACATATCCACTTGGGACAGGGGAAAAAAAGAACTTGAGTGCAATTTTTCTTGTCGACTCTAAGTGTTCTTCTTCTGGCAGTGAGCAATCAGAAGTTCTGAAGACGTCCTGGAGGTTAATTTATATAAAGACAGTGGATGCTGCCGTTTATATCTGCTGCTGTTGTCTTTCTATGTCTTGCTTATGGATGCTTTTGAAAAAAAATTCAGAGTTTGCAGGAATACTTTTGGACTAAAAACAAAAGCATTTGACCAAGTCAGAGCTCCTCTAAATATTAATTTAAAATCTGAGGACATTGTGAAGGAGAAGATTCATCCCAACGTGATCTTCCTGCAGTCTCACTTCCATGGCCACTGTCACAATTGTTATTTCCTGCTGCAGATGGGATTCCCAGCTTTCCTGATGGAAAGCGGCAGGCAGCTGCTCTCACCCTCGGATTCCTCCTCTCATTTTCAGTAGAAAAAGATATGGGACTGCTACTTCCTTGGCAGCATCTTTCCTTTGCAAACTGACATGAGCCACCTCTATCGAGATTCTGAGTGTGAAAATGATGCGTGTTTGTAATGTGCTCTTACACTGTATTTGCTGAGAGCAGAGCCACAGAAACCTGATTGATTATATGGCAGATTAAAGGGTAACTTAAAAGTTTCTGACTTCGGTGCGCTATCAGGAAAGCCAGCAAAACCCGGTTTTGTTCCTGTCAGCCAAATGCAGTATAATAACTCAACAGCAGCTCTATATTCTTTCAAAAATGACACTATTGCCAAGTATCTTGAACCAGATAAATGCAGGATTAATGCTGAATTGACAATAGTATTAATTCTGGAACAAGCTTTGAAAAAACGAAACCAAAACCAACAACAACATCAAAAAACCAGGCCCCAAACTTTGCTTTATACGTAAACTCCACAAATTTGTTAGATGAAGTCAGCTCTGAGCAAACTTTCCAATTTCTGCATGCTTTTTACCTTAAACACTTTTCATTTGGTTTTCACATCGTGCTTTTCCACACAAAAACTTATGCTTAAATTATAAAACACATTTTAAAGTAGGCATTTCTAAGATTTAATACTATATATTCTTAATTGGCATTAAACTCTATTGAATACAATGAAACTTATTTCTGAGAGAACTTTTCAGGGTTGCACTGCACATTTTCTTAACATGGAATTTTGATGGTTTTGAGCCATTTGAACATTTAGAAGGAACAAAAATCATTAGATAGCCTTATTCTAATATGTGCATCATTATTTGTTAGAATTATATTCCATCTTTCCTTCAGGAGCTCAAGATAGCATACCTGCTTTCTCTCATCCAATTCTTCTCAATAACGGCAACCCTGTGAGGCATGTTGGCCTGAGAGGGAATGACTGGCCCAAAGTCACCAAGTGGGCTTCTGTGACGGAGGGCAGACTTGATTTGGGATCTCCCTGGTGCCAGCCCAACACTTGAATATAACACTAGCATTTGTCTGGGAGCTGAAGTTTAAATTAGTTTGTGTTAAAATTCATGGAGCTGGAAACGGAGAAGAAATTGTAACATCATCCTTGCAGAACTATTTCAGCAAAAGAAGTGAGTTGTGTAAAGTAGTATGTCAAAGCCTCATAAATCAAAGACTAGCTAAACTTACCGTCCCTTTGCCTCTTTCTCAAGCCTGCAATAATAAGCCACATAAGAACGTATTACATGTGTGTAAATGAACATGTAAAGAAATGCATTCTCCATAGAGATTTGAACATTGTAAAATATAACCTATACCTAATGACTTGCCTCTTCTGCTAATAAAATGCTATTTCTAATTTAGTAAAAGCTGAGATCAACCTACATGGTAGTTGTATTTGCTCACATCTTTGCTGCTGTTGAATGGGATCATCTGCTATTTGTTTTTCCTCTGGAGTGGATGGGTCAAATCCAAGATAGTCCTTCCAATGAGAAGACTTTCTGACAGCAGGTTTGGCTCCTCTCTCTCCTAGTTCTTTGTATATTTCAAAACCTATTCCAGAAGTTTGAAGTATTTTGATAAAAGCTGTGGCCGTGGGTGGAAGTAAATTATGAAGACAATAAACAACAGAGAACTATATTCTGTAGAAGAATGTCAGTGCTTTCAATTTGATTATGAGGGAGACAGGAAAAATGAGGAAAATTAAATTAATGTCATGCACAGAATGCAAATTCCTGGTGATATTCATCTTATTCTGTTAACATGTCTTTAAGAAATTTCCTTGAGTAAAAACGAAAGGAAGGAAGGAAGGAAGAAAGGAAGAAAGGAAGAAAGGAAAAAAGGAAGAAAGGAAGAAAGAAAGAAAGAAAGAAAGAAAGAAAGAAAGAAAGAAAGAAAGAAAGATTGTCCAACAGATATGCAGATCATTAAACAACATCTGAGGGTTATTTCCAAGAGTAACTTTGCATAGGATTATATAAATAGCATTTTTAAGAGTTTTTTTCAGGGCTAATTTTATTCCTGATTTTTAAAAACCTGCCATTTATCAAAAGTATCTCTGCTGAGAGTAAGTAATTTCTGAAGCAGTGAAATACAAGGAAATCTCATTTTAGACAAAGTCATTGTGCACAGATGCTTGGTTGTGGCAAAGGAACAAAATCTTATTAAGTTCAATAATGCTTAGTGCATATGAAATTAATTGAAGTCTGGCTGTTGTTTAACTTGCCTTATTTATTACACAATATATAATGAAGTCATAATCTTTTATTACACAAAAGCTTATGAATGATGCTTTCAGTGTAAATGCTAATATTTCATTTTGAACTTTTTATGACTTTTAAATACCATAATTGACTCTGCTTGTGATGACTGACAGCCCCAGCTCTTATTACAAGAAAGAGAGTCAGCAAGCAAGAGAAAGTGTATAGTTTATATTTTGAGCATGAATAATGCTCAAAAAGCATCTCCTAAATTAGTACAACTATCAATTTACAGGTAATGATTGAGACCCAGGCTGTCATCTGCTCTTGGGCAGAATTCCTAAGGCAGCCGTGTATCAAGTCAGGCTTTCTTGCTCAACATCCTTCATTCTGATCTCCAACAGAAGTTTTTCCCACCATCCCATAGGATAGGTGCTATCATTAGACAGAACATATTTATTTTTATTCAGATTATTTGATTTATTCCCCAGCTTTCTACTCTGGCAAACACTCATGGCAGCTCATCTAGTTTGAAACAAAAGAGGATATAAGAAGTTAAAAATACAAATTAAATTAACAATAAAATAAATATTGAGAGAATGGGGGCCAACACAACTCCTGGGAGCAACACAGGAGAAGGTTCTTTTCCATGTACCAGAAAGATGAGCCTCTGACAGCAGAGACACCTTTTAGAATGCCTTTCTTGCTGACCTTAACAGCTGGACAGATTCATAACAGGTGAAGTAGTCTCTTAGATAGTCAGGCCCTAAGCTGTTTAGATTGTTAAAGGCCAATAGCAACACTTTCAGTTGTGCCTTGCAAACAGTTGGCAACCAGTGCAGATCAGTATAGGCATCATATGATCCCTGTACCTTGCACTGGTTATCAGCCAGTATCTGCCTCATTTGGTATCAAATGCAACTTCTAGACAGTTTTCATGAATAACCCCACATAGAATGCATTGCAGGAACCAAGAAATGGCATGATTAATCAAAGCATGGGTAATATCTCCAAATCCGACTGGTTCAGGAAGGACAAAGCTGGCTAACCAGATATGAGTGTGTGGAGTTTTTTTTGTCACAATTGCCACCTGCCAATCCAGTAATAGCCAACGATCAAAGATCATTCCCAGAACCTGTCCCCCTTGCTGCCTGCCAAATGCAACCCTTTCCAAGCCAGGGTGAATCTCACTTCTCAAGCCCAATTTTCTATTTATCAACATCACCTCTGTCTCATCTAGATTTAATTTCAGCTTGCTGTCTCTCATCTGGTTTTGCATTATTCAAAGATATATTTTGCTTTCTTGAAACTGGATGATAAGGAGCAGTAGAGCTGGTATTATTAGAATACTAATGATAATTCCATTCCAAAGCTCCAGAAGACTTTCCATAATAGATGCTGAAGAGCAGGGGAAATGAGATGTGTTCCATATTCCCCATTTTCCTGAAGTGTCTCTTTACATCAGGCCATGACAAACAAGCAGTTAGAGTTCTTTCTTAGTTTTGCCCTCTCAAAAAATGCACATATGAATAAACAATAGGAATGCGGTGCCCTTAGCCCAAAGTCCGCTTTAAGGGGCTCCTAAAGTGGCACCTCCCTTTGGAGTCACCCCCCTTTGATGGTCAAGTAGTGGCCTTGCCACTGCAGGTAGCAATTGTTTAATTCCCTGGGTGCAGGAAACGGATGAAATTGTGGCAACAGGCCTCTGGCTGAGAACATAAAATCCAAGGCCTTGCCTTGCATGGAAGCAGTTCCCTACTGATAGCAGGCAAGCATTTCAATTGTGGGGTTTAGAAGCCTGAACATTATTCTCAGCTGGCACTGTAGAGAAGACAAGAAATCGATCCTCTCTGTTTTAATATGAATGTAGTATATTCACCCATGTACACAATTAACAAGCAAGGGCTGCAGAATGTGTTCTGATGTTCTGATGATGCAACTAACCACAGTTGACCCCGAGGCAAAGAAGTGAATAAGAAGATATGAGACTAAATCTGCCAAACAAGGGGAACTTGAAGCAGGGCCACCATATTGCAATAAACAGAAGGTTCAGTCAGGAAAAGGACCTCTCTCTCTCTCTCTCTCTCTCTCTCTCTCTCTCTCTCTCTCTCTCTCTCTCTCTCTCTCTCTCAATTATCTCACAGAATGTGACTCTGGGCAGCATAAAACAGAAATGAAACAATTAAAAACAAAGCCTTAAAACCATTAAAAATAATTAAAAACATAAGTATAAATAAAACCACTAAGCTTTCCTGCTTAGTGGGCCAGATCAGCGAAACACAAAAACCAAGCATCAGCTTTAAGGTTCTGGTCCAAGTATTTGCTTCATTTTGTGATGTAAGATTTAATGTACTTAATTATGCACTGTGGATTAGCATCTTTTCTCTCTGTTTCTATATAATCCTCTCTGACCTAAGCTTTGGGCTCCCACTTCGCTTTGGCCAGGACCCAGTGATCACTGCCCAGGTATCTTAATAAAGAAAATCAAACCCAGATCTCCATTGCTTTGGTTCTCATTTCAGTGGAGTGGCTTTTTCCCATGACACAATACTTCAGCACACTTTCCTTCTCCCTTGCCACTGCCCTGAGCCAAGTCTGATCTTCACTGCAGCCTCAACTCAGAGGGGCAGGTGCTCACGGCACAGCCTACATACTGGGATGGGTGGTAAACTGGGGATAAGCCTCTACTTGCAACCCTTCCAGCCTACTACCTGGAGCATCCATGTCATGGTACCTAAACTGTGAAACTCTCCAGAGCAGCTTATTATCCTAGCCACTCACTCTAGATAGATCATTCTGAGGAGGCTTCCTCAAAGCATCACTCTCTAAGGAGGCTAAAACATCTGTCTGCACAAGCCTTCTGAGGACCCACAGCCAGAGAATAAATAGCAGGCAAATGTGTGCTGGGGGAGTCATGGATCAGCATGTCTCAGGTGATGCCTTCTTTTTGGTCAGCCCTGCCCTTCCACAACAACAACATGACATCATTTGCAGACTTTTGTGGCTTGGAAATGCAGCAATATTCTTCATACTGAATGCCGACCTGTCATTTTGCTGTTAAAGGGACAGGATGAATTGTAGAAGGCTAAGTCCTATTGTAGAATGTGCTGCTTGTTTTTTTAAGCCAAAGGTGCTGTTAATGTCGTCAGACCTTTCAGGCCACAGGCCTGCCGTCTTTTCCCGGTGTTCTAGTCCAGCCTTAGGCACAAAGCCATCTGGGTGACCTTGGGCCAGTCACTTTCTCTCAGCCCAAGGAAGGAGGCAATGGCAAACCACTTCTGAAAAACCTTCCCAAGAAAACTTGCAGGGACTTGTCCAGGCAGTCTCCAGGAATTGGACATGGTTGAATGGATTTTTTTTTTTTAAAAAGCAAACATCATTAAAGCAAGAACGTGTGAAATGAGATATTCTCACTGCGATCTTTTAAGAGTTCAGTAGCAACATCCTAGTTACTAAGACCTACTATAAGGTTTAAAAAAACTGCTTGAGGGAGAATGATTCAAGAAACAATATGGAGGGAGAAAGAGAGAGAGCAAGAGAGAGAGATCGTTCTATACTTTTCCATGCTAGGTAAGCCTGTACGCACCAGATATTCTATATTCTACATGGACAAGCATATACATTACAATATACATTAAATTATTGATTTTTTTCTTTTTAAAGCTGCCAGGCACATGTTAAAACTGAGACATTACAGGCCACAGATATCACTTAAATAACCACAACCAAAGGCAATTGCAAAAATACCTGCACTTTATAGTTCTTATGGACATGAACCCATCTAAAACTAGTCTTTTCTCAGCTGATTGTATCCTGTTACTATCCTCTCCTAACCTTCCTGAACTGTGCACTGATTGAATCCATTGTCAACTAATTTGTCCCTTTTTTGGGAGAGATGGGCGGTGATAGAAATTTGAAATATAAAATAAAATAAATAAAATAAATAAATTCAGGGATACTGAATTAATATCAATTAATATCAATGTGTTATCCAAGTATTGAGCTAAACCTCCTTCTTGTCTACCAGCATTTCATGTACGTAGCCTCTAACCTCTAACCTCTCATCCTCCAGATATATTGAGGTTTGTTGTTGTTGTTTATTCGTTTAGTCGCTTCCGACTCTTCGTGACTTCATGGACCAGCCCACGCCAGAGCTTCCTGTCGGTCGTCAACACCCCCAGCTCCCCCAGGGACGAATCCATCACCTCTAGAATATCATCCATCCATCTTGCCCTTGGTCGGCCCCTCTTCCTTTTGCCTTCCACTCTCCCTAGCATCAGCATCTTCTCCAGGGTGTCCTGTCTTCTCATGATGTGGCCAAAGTATTTCAGTTTTGCCTTTAATATCGTTCCCTCAAGTGAGCAGTCTGGCTTTATTTCCTGGAGGATGGACTGGTTTGATCTTCTTGCAGTCCAAGGCACTCTCAGAATTTTCCTCCAACACCACAGTTCAAAAGCATCGATCTTCCTTCTCTCAGCCTTCCTTATGGTCCAGCTCTCGCAGCCATATGTTATTACGAGGAACACCATTGCTTTAACTATGCGGACCTTTGTTGTCAGTGTGATGTCTCTGCTCTTCACTATTTTATCGAGATTGGTCATTGCTCTTCTCCCAAGGATTAAGCGTCTTCTGATTTCCTGACTGCAGTCAGCATCTGCAGTAATCTTTGCACCTAGGAATACAAAGTCTTTCACTGCTTCTACATTTTCTCCCTCTATTTGCCAGTTATCAATCAAGCTGGTTGCCATAATCTTGGTTTTTTTGAGGTTTAGCTGCAAGCCAGCTTTTGCACTTTCTTCTTTTACCTTCATCATAAGGCTCCTCAGTTCCTCTTCACTTTCAGCCATCAAAGTGGTATCATATTGAGGTTACCTCCCCAAATTTCCAACCCGTACACCTACTCTCCCTGATTTGCAAATGTAGCAAATGGAAAGATAAGTGATACGTCTGTCCCTTTCTACTGATACATTTCCTCCTCAAAAGAATAATCTGGATTGCATTAATATGTTTCTGCATTAATTGATTTCTGTCAAGACTTATTTAGAATATTAAGGCTACTGATCTGCCCTGATGGAACCCTCAGCAGCTTTTATCTGTATGGTAAATTTCATGTTTCTAAATTATTAGCAACAACATATGCAGTAACTTGATTAATCAGATGGTTGTTGGTTCTCTGAACTTTTTTCTTTTTAAAGTTGTGTAGTCTTTGTTTTTACTGTCTTATTTCATAAGCTGCCCAGAATTGTGTCAGATTGGGGAAACCGGTATGTTTCATAAGTAAAGACATTTTGCTCCAGAGCTTAGGCCTTGTTTATATATATATGTGTGTGTGTACGTATGCGTGCCTTTGAGTAGATTTCTCACATCCCCAGAAGGATTCAAACAGACAGCTTTTGCTCTCCATCTGTGACAATGACATGACTAAGCAAGATCCCTTTGCTATAAAGCCATGACTGGGTGAAGTGTACATTTGGCAGCTGGCTATTTTTCCCTGTTTGAGCCATTCACATTACAGGCATACAAGTTTATGTAAATAGTACAGTCAGAAATGCTCTTTTCGCATAAAATGACACTCCATATTTCACTTGAGGTGATGGTTGAAAATCAGAAGAAAAATAGCAACGGATGTTTGGCTTGGAGCGGGGAAGGCAGTGATCTGAAAGAGGAAGTGTGAGTTACTCTGTGTGTGCATGGGTGTGTGGTGGGGGGGCCGTGAAATAAACCTCAGCTCAACCTTTACTGATTTTGTACAGTTCTTAGAGAAAAAGAAAAAAAGATTTAATTGTTAGCAGAAATTTCTTCCAGGTAGATGAAGATAAATGTATTTTCTGTGTCTGTAAATTTACTCTCAAGGCTGATTCTCGTTTCCTAATTGCCCCAGTGGGAAGGACAGGCCACCTACCATTTTGGGACAGCAGGAGTGGATGATGTCATCCTCAACTTGCCTCTAGTCTACTGGGGAAGGTAAACACCATTTACATTTTCTTGCTCCACATCAGAAGTAGTATTTTCCCCTTCCACTAGCCAAACAGAACAGTCTGGTCTACTTGCTATGCTGGGTTCCATCTTGCACAAATGCCTCTCTTTCAATTGGATGGTGTATGCTCTGATGGACATGCCCCCCCCCCCCCCAATTCCCCATTCTTTGCCTTCAACATCCATTTTGTCCTGGGCTGCTGGTTGGATCTTGGTTTTTTGCCTTGTCCTTTCTTGATTTTTGACAGGCTTAAAATGCTATCTGTTTCTCCCTTTTTTAAGAGATTCAATTTCTTTGTTTTGTTTTGCTTTTTTTTTACCCTCAGAATGGACAAGATTTCTGCCAAGTTTCCCACTGTAGCCCATGGGGCAGGAAAAACTGGAGAACTGTCATCTTCTTTTCCCCAGAAGTACTCAAAAGACATGCCCACATAAGGAAATGCAATTAGCACTTCCTTTCCTAGCATGGGAGGTGATGGGATCAGAGGAATTAATCATTCAGGGTTCATTTTTACTGCAGTCCAAACAGAATGCCTGGCTATCACAGTGGTAAAGCAGAGAATGAGGCTGCAATCTAGAAAGGGAGTTCTTAAGTCAGGCTTCTTTACAGCCCGTTTACGCAGGGGAGTCAAGCAGCTGAAGACTGCAGTATGGAAAACCCCTTAGTCAGTGAAAAAGCCCCTAGAGCTGCTCAGAGGATGCTTTACTGCCTCACATGTTCATTGGATAAAGTATGCTGCAGGACCTGCCCATGCAAATTCCTTGCAGCTCAGTTTTGTCCTGCATTGCTAAGAAGTTCAGTAATGACAACCCTGAAGAAGGCAGGCATGAAAAACGCTGTGCATGGATGCCGTGTTGAACCACCTGTGACCTGTGGTACTTTCTTGGAACAATTTGAATAGATTCCCTAACAGACAGTCCAGTGGTTAAAATGCATGACAATCCTTTGGTAGTTTCAGGACGAGGAGTTCCCTCATCAAGGGGTAATACATAATTTTCTGTGTGAATTCTCTGTAGAAGCTATAGGTGAGATGTGTTTGCAGTATATGGGAACAGCTGCCTAGGCTCCAGGGGCAACTTTTAATCAGGTGTGTGCATTCATTCCAGGGCCAATAAGATAAAGCCTCTTCTCTTCAATTTTGATTCATCCCACAGACACACACAGAACTACCATTTGGGGCTCCAGCTGGCAGGTGAACTTGAGTTCTCCTGAAACAACTCAACAATATTCTGGCATTAAAAGGGACATTAAATATTCATTTGAAAGACTTCAGGGGAGTCAAGAGGGGTTTAGACATGGAGTAAGGATTTTGGAACAAGATGTGCCTTTTTGTTGATGTAATAAAAACCTATGAAGGATAAAGATTTTTCAGTAATAGTCTTTTTCATGTATACCTGATGAATTCATCTTTGACATCTTATTACTGTTAAACAATGTAATTCTTTCTTAAACTCTGTTAGAATAGGAATGGTGGCTGAGATAAGAAGCGCACTGAAACGCTGCAAGTGTCAAAGAGCTGTGAACCTTTTAATGATAGCCTTAATTCTTTGACTGACTGTAGTCTTTTCTGACAATGTTCAGGTGAGTGTTTGGATTTGTCTATTCATATAAGCCAAAGAGAAGTTCACAAAATTAAGAAATACTACTTAAATGCCATGGCCTGAGAAAACAGAATGGTAGCCAGATGGCTTTAATGAATTTTGTGGCTTTTTAACATTTTTGTTGGGATTTTCCCTGGTAGGAATTTGTAAATAATGAATTTGTAAAGAATGACAAACTGTAAAGATTGACAAACTCAAAGAGTGAATACATATTGAGGTATTAGTGATTCTGTGCTAGAAAGGTAATTGTCCAGCAAGTTTTCTGCACTGAAAAGATCTCTGATTTCCATTGAGGACAGAGCAAGGTTAATCAAGAAAACATTACTATTTGCTTGTTTAGGATCTCACCAGAGCTGATCATTTTGTTTATGTCAAAAACCACTAGCAACTTTATTTTATGCTTGAGCACTCCAAAACAAATAAAAGTACCAGCATTTATTTAGTATAATTCAGAAGTAGCATCCAGTATTGTCAGATGGACTTACTCCCAGACGTTGTGTATAGATTACTTAGCTAGGTGCCAATAAATCAGGCTCAATTCCTGGTGATTGCATAGACAAAAGCTCACCAAACTAATTTGCCTCCAACAAACAATGTGTAATTCATCCAAGGATTGTCCTGTAATCTCTTCAATAAAATTCTTCATATTATCTATTATCTTCAACTTCTACTTCTTTCAACCTTGCAAAGTAATTTCTTCTACCACATCACCTCACATGCCCAGTGTGAGTGAGGTTCTTCTTGTTAATTGACCCTGGAGACACTAGTTCTTGGACTCCGCAGAACTCTTAATTCCAGATCCACAGTTCACAGGCACTGCCTTTTTTCGTTAATTCCTTCTCAAAGTCCAGCTTTCACAGCCATTCTGTAATGGTTGGCTATCCTAAATTATACTCAGACTCACAAGCAAGAGCTTGAATCAAATCTGGTTTATTTAAGGATAGTGTGCAAGTACAAAGAAAGCTGAGAATGAGCAAAAGCACGCCAAATACAAACTAAAAACCTTCGGTGCAAAAGTAAGCCCTCCCCCCGTACAACCATTTCAAATTCCCCATCCCAGGTGCTCCTAACGAGTTCTGCTAATCAACTAAGGGTAAAAAGACCTTGAACAGAAACGATAACCCAAAGACATCCTATTCCCGTGAAAACAGATATACAGCCTGGTATAAGGACTCCCAGCAGCTCCCTCCCAACTGGAACGCACGTCAGCACCATGGCATGCGAAATGTTACGATGTACATCAAACATTGCAACGGGGAACATGACATACCGCCCCCCAAAAGAAAGAAAATCCCAATAAGATGAATGGTAAAAAGAAAAGTCAAGACGCAGGCTTCAAAGGATAAGCTAGGTGAAAGTGGCAAATTAAATCAGGAGCATTGACGTGGCGAGCAGGCACCCACTCAGGGGGGGGGGGAAGTGCTTCCAGCGAACGAGGTACTGCAGGGAGTTGCGAAGCTTGCGGGAGTCGACGACCTCTTTGATTTCAAAGTGTTGCTGGCCATCAGTGACAATCGGAGCAGGCAGAGGAGGTTAGGGGTGCCAGTGAGCGGAGAGTTGGGCTGGTTTGAGCAAGCTGCAATGGAAAACAGGGTGCAAATGTTTTAAATTGTGAGGCAAGTCGAGCTTGACAGTGACAGGATTGATAAGAGCCACAATGGGGAATGGTCCAATGAATTTAGGGGCAAGCTTCTTTGAAGGTTGAGGGGATTTTATGAACTTAGTGGAGAGATAAACCTGATCCCCAATTTTGAAGATGTGTTGGGGAGAATGGTGTTTGTCAGCGTGGCATTTGTAGGCAGCCTGGGCATTGCTCAGAGCCTGCCAAATGACCGGCCAGGAGTCAGTCAGTTGCACAGCCCAATCAGAAGCCGAGCAGGAGGTAGACGGGGGCTGGGGCAATTCAGGGATGGGGATGAAGTCCTGGATGAAAACAACCTGAAAAGGGGTTTGCCCAGTACTCTGGTGAACGGCGTTATTGTAAGCCACTTCTGCAAAGGGCAGGAGCTCGACCCAATTGTCCTGATGGTAGTTGATGTAGGAGCAAAGAAATTGCTCCAGGGTGGAGTTAAGAATCTCAGTAGATCCGTCCATCTCCGGATGCAACGCCATAGACAACGCCTGTTCGGTGCCAATCAGTTTCAAAAAAGACCGCCAAAATTGGGAGGTAAATTGTGTCCCACGGTCGGTCACCAAACGGGAGGGGCAGCCGTGGAGACGGTAGATGTGACATAGAAAGAGGTGAGCCAGCTGCCGAGCAGATGGCAAGGAGGCGCATGGAATAAAATGCACTTGTTTGGAGAAGAAGTCCTTTACAACCCAAATGACAGTTTTCTTTTGACTGGGTGGGAGGTCAACGATAAAGTCCATAGAGATCTTGGCCCAGGGATGAGATGGGTTAGCAACAGGTTGGAGAAGCCTTTGTGGTTTCCCCACTTTTTGTTTTGACATGGCACAGACAGGGCAAGAGGCAACATAGTCTTTGACATCCTGCCGCAGTGAGGGCCACCAAAATTGGCGGCGCACCAAATGCAGGGTTTTGACAAAACTGAAATGGCCCGCCAATTTATCGTCATGGGAGCGGTGCAACACCGAAGCATGTAAAGTTTCAGGCACATAAAGGCGGTGGCTGACCCATGCAAGATCATCCTTAAAGGAAACTTTGTCTCGATTAGCCAGCAACCAAGTGTCAGATTTCACTGCCTGTAGAAAGTCGGATTGTAACTGACAAAAGAGTGGCTGTCTGTGGGTTGGGGGTGGGGTAGTGCTCTGTGCTGGCGGAGCACGGGTTCAGCTTCGGGTGACAGCAGCCAGTCCCAATTGTGGTAAAGAGAGAACAGTACCAACCACTTGAGGGGTTTGGTCAAAGTCTTGCAGCAAGTGGGACAAAGCGTCCACTAGAAAGTTTTTCTTGCTCGGTATGAACTTCAGTTGGAAGTTAAACCGACTGAAAAATTGAGCCCAGTGAATTTGTTTGGGGCTGAGGTGGCAGGGGGTGCGGAGAGCCTCCAAATTCCTGTGGTCCGTCCAAACCTCGAACGGGTAGCCTGCCCCCTCAAGGAGGTGGCGCCAAGTCTCTAAAGCAGCTTTGACAGCAAAAGCCTCCTTTTCCCAAACATGCCACCGGTGCTCAGTCTCAGAAAATTTCCTGGACAGATAAGCGCAGGGTTTCAGGATGTTGTCAGAGTCCTTTTGCAACAATATAGCCCCAGTAGAAAAGTCAGAGGTGTCTACTTGGACAACGAAGGGGCGTTCAGGATCAGGGTGCCGCAGAATGGGTTCTGCAGTAAAGAAAGTCTTTAGTTTCTCGAATGCAGCCTGGCATTCTGGAGTCCAATTCAACACTGCCCCGGGGTGTTTTACCTTGCGTGTTTTCCCCAACCCTTTTGTGCGAAGCAGGTCAGTGAGGGGCAAGGCAATTTCAGCAAACTCCTGGATGAACTGGCGGTAATAGTTGCTGAACCCCAGAAAACTTTGCAGCTGCCGTCGGGTGCAAGGGCGTTCCCAATTTAAGATGGCCCTAATTTTCTCAGGGTCCATCTTGATTCCCTTGTCAGAGACTCGATAGCCCAAATAGTCCAGTTGGGTTTTGTGAAATTCACATTTGGACAGTTTGGCATACAGCTTGGCTGCCCTTAGTTTTTCTGACACCCGCCTAAGAAGGCATTCATGCTCCTCCTCGGTTTCAGAGTAGATAAGCACATCGTCCAAATAGACCAAGACCCCCTTAAATAAGTGATCATGTAACACTTCATTAATCAATTGCATGAAAATGCCAGGTATGCTGGCTAAGCCGAATGGGAGGACTTTGTACTGGAAGGAGCCCAAGGGGCAATTAAAAGCGGTTTTCCACTCGTCTCCAACCCATATGTGTATGTGAAAGTAGGCTTCACGGAGGTCGAGTTTAGAGAAAATTTTCCCTTTTGATAGGTGGGCTAACATGTCTTTCATTAGAGGCAAAGGATATTTGTTACATAGGGAGACTGAATTTAACCCCTGATAGTCCGTACAGAGTCTGAGTGTGCCGTCTTTCTTTTCCCGGAAGAGCACAGGTGTGCCAACTGGGGAATTGGCAGTTTCAATGAACCCCAGTGCCAAGTTTTTGTCAATGAACTCACGCAATGCCTCTAGTTCTTTCTTAGTCATTGGGTAAATTTTCGGTTTAGGCAGTTGCTTGTTGGGGAGCAACTCGATTGCACAGTCGGTTTTGCGATGGGGTGGCAGTTGGTCTGCCTCCATTTCCCCAAAAATGTCTGCAAAGTCTCAGTAGTGGTCTGGCAGCCCTTCGAGCTGCAGTAAGTTTGGGCACGGCACTGCAATTGCAGCCCTGCCCCCGCCCCCACTTAAGGGTCTCCCCACTGGAGGGGCTTGGTAAAACCCATAGCTAAAGGTAAGGGTTCGGTGCTGCCAGTTTATGTAGGGGTTTCGCCAAGTTAACCAAGGGATCCCTAGAATTACCATGGGATCGCCAACAGGTGCAATAATGAATTTTAAAGCCTCTTTGTGGCTGCCCATTTGCATTGCTACAGTCCCAGCAAAATGAGTTGCTGGACCCCCCCCCCCCCCCACGCTGTTGACCCATCTAGCTGGGTAAAGATCAAAGACTGCTGGAGAGGGAAACTGGGCAGGTCTAGTGCAGTCACTAGATCCGGGTGGATGAGGCATCTCAAACACCCAGAGTCAACCAAAGCCCAAACTTCTGTGGTTTGGGTGTGGGAGCCCAGCTTCACTTTCACTGCCAGGGTGGGGCAATCAGCACTCACCATAGTGTCCTCCCACCCATCTTCCTCCACCTGCCCCAGGGCGCAGTTCAGGGCAGGTGGCTGACATTTCCCGCCAGCTCTTTTGCAGCCTCCTCAACCTCTGCATAGAGATACAGGTCTTCTTCCAGGTCAGTGGCACCTTTGGATGCAGTCATTTGGCATGACAGCTGGGGCGATTTAGCCGGGGCTTTCGTTGCTCGCTCTCCAGACTTGAGTTTCGGGCACTCAGCGGCTCGATGGCCTCCTTTCCCACAACGGAGGCACTGCCCTCACGCATAGCGGTGATCCTTCTCCTCGTCTCCTGCTCAGTGGCTTGGTGGGGCAGCTGTTGCTCTGCTCTGGGGTCCCCGCGTCAGGGCTGTTGTTTTCTCGGTTCAAAGGGGCTGCATGGAGGTGTGCTGGGCATGCTCAGCCTTTCCGGCCAAACAGATCCACTCGTACAGTGACTCCGGGTCATCCCTGCCCAGCGCCCACCTGAGGACGTCTCAGTTAAGTCCTTCTTTAAACCTCTCGATGAGTGTTGATTGAGGCCAGTCGGGAACCTTGCCCACCAAAGCTTTAAATTCTAGGGCATAGTCGGCTACCGACCTGGGTCCTTGGATGAGTTCCTTGAGTGCCCTTAGCCCTGGCTTTGGCTAGGGGGTCCTCAAAAAACAGCTTCAAGGCGAACATGAAGTCGTTGAACGACCCGAGCTCAGGAGCGTCAGCTTCCGTCAGTTGGACATACCAGTCTGCTGCTCTGCCTTTCAGCTTAGGGGTAATGGCCAATATCTTAGCCTCTTCAGAGGTGAAACACGACCCATATTGCTTCATGTAGTTTTTCGTGTTGGTTATGAAAAAGGAAAGTTTGGTGGGGTCCCCATCGAATTTGACAGCAAAGTCCTTTGCCACCTTCCCGGTTGGAGGGGACCCAGTTGCGGGTTGAGCGGTAGGGCCCCAGGACGCCCCAGAGGACCCTCTTCATGGTGAGGCTCCGTTGCGATGTCGTCTCTGGCCTCGGACCAGCTGCAGTCCGCTAGGAGGAGGGGGGAGGGCTGCGGGGAGCGAGGACTCTCATCGCGGCTTCCTTGGTTGCCCATCATGATCGACAGGGTTTTCAACAGGTCTTCCATCGACTCCACCTTCGCCTCCAACCTTCTTATCCTCTCAGGGGTCACCGATTCTTCCCCTCGTCAGGTGTCAGGTCATTTCTCTGGGGCCACTTTGGTCGATTCCCCCTCAGGGGTCAAGGGGAACTGATACTTCCAGGAAGTCCCAGCCACCTCTTCCTTAGGTTCTCCCTCATCGCTGGATCCCCCCAGCTCAGGGCTTGAGCTGGAGCCCCTCAGGTAGAACGAAAGGTCGGGGGGAAGGGGGCTCTTCGGCGCTGGACCAGCTTGCGGTTCCAGCTCTCCGGATATTGGTCTTGGTTTGGTCATCGTTAACTAATTTCCTCACAAGGAATATACTTGGAAGGAGTTAACGGGAATTATAAAGATTCTCAGCTTTATGTAATGGTTGCCTATCCTAAATTATACTCAGACTCACAAGCAAGAGCTAGAATCACATCTGGTTTATTTAAGGATAGTGTGCAAGTACAAAGAAAGCTGAGAATGAGCAAAAGCGCGCCAAATACAAACTAAAACCCTCAGTGCAAAAGTAAGCCCTCCCCCCATATAACCGTTTCAAATTCCCCATCCCAGGTGCTCCTAACGAGTTCTGCTAATCAACGGGTAAAAAGACCTTGAACAGAAATGATGTCCTAACAGCCAGGAAACACACTGAGACAAGGAACTGGTCTCTAATATTTATTGCTAGTACTTAACAGGAATCCTAACAAACTGAAGAAGCATGGGAAAACCCAGACATATAAACCCCAAAGGTTAAGGTGGTCCCGATCTGTGTCTCTTTGAATGGCTGACCAATTCCTCAGTGCTACGCATGCGCTTGACAGTCTGGATGGGAGCCCCCTGCTCGCCATCCTTACTCATGACAAACGATAACCCAAACACATCCCATCCCCATGAAAACAGATATACAGCCTGGTACAAGGACTCCCAGCAGCTCCCTCCCAACTGGAACGCGCGTTAGCACCATGGCATGCGAAACGTTACGATGTACATCAAACATTGCAATGGGGAACATGACACATTCATTACCAATGGAAAGGCCACTGATATATCTATTTTGTTGTTATAGACATGTATTTATTTTTCATAATCTTGTCTAAGTTGTCATCCCCCTCCTCCCTAGAATGAATCTTTTTACTCTCCAGCATTCTGTACATATTTATTTTTGAACCAAGAAAATAAAACAATCTGCTATCTTCATGTACATTAAGGATGCACGTTGACGTTACCTTTTAAAAAATGTTCAATATTAATTTTGTTCTGAAAGCTACTTAGAACTTTTTCTCTGAAATTTGAGAATATTTTTTTCTGCTTCATTTTCATGATCTCTTCCCATAACTCCTCAGGTACTCTTTCACATAGATTAAATGTACCAAATCTGTTTCTTACATTGACCTTATATTCTGACCGTATGTTGTTCAGGTAAAATCTTATATCTACAGTCTTTAATTTTCTAAATTTAACCCATATATGTAACATCAATAATTCATGGTCTGGTTCACGATCGGCACCTGGACTGGATTGTTCTCACAAACATGAATTTTGTGATATTTAGATTATACTGAACAATCTTGTATTGGGAGTTGTGTATTGCTGACATGACTGAAGTTTATGTGTGCTACAGACAATCAAGTGATAGAAATACTTATGCAACTGAACAAGCACCATTAACATTGGTGCACTGGCTTCAGCTCCCTAAACTTTCAGAAAGATCCTTTCTGTATACAGTACTGAGTTATGCATTGTTTTTCAGCATCTTTTGCAGAAAGTGAAGAATGTTGAAAGAAATTTAGCCAAGGGCTGGCCTACTTTCTCATAAATGCACAGAGAGCCCAAATGTTTTCCACTTCTTTTTAACTAAATCATCAGAACAGAATGGGGTTTTTCAGAGAAACTTAGAATAATAAAATGTGAGGACTGGAAGTGACCTAGGATCTAGTTCAATCTCCTTCCTGATACAGGCATCACACTGTTTTCTGGGCTGTCTTCCCCCTCCCAATTCAGTTTAAAACCCTCCAGATCAGGTTTGCGTGGGGCCTTCCAAACACATTATTCCTAGTTCTCATCAGTGTCTGAAGAAGAAAGCAAAGAGAAGGGCAGACGAGAAAATGCGTATTTTAATATAAGCTCCCTCCCTTTGGTATTTGCATCACGATGTCACATGCAAGTACATAATGGGTGGGGATAACATTGTGACATCACAACTCCTGTTTCATCATTTTGATAAAACCTCAGGTTGCTATGGACACCCATGCCAGTTCTTGTGAGGTACAGCCCATCTCTTGCTTTACCTTGAAAATATGGTCCATTTTTCAAACTGTTCCTGTTGGTACCATTTATGTAGCCAGTTGTTTACTCCCCATATTCTTCTCTCTCTTCCTAGGCCCTATCCTCCAACATGAAGAAATGAAGAAATGCCACATGTGCCCTCAGCAACTTCACCCTCCTGACTGGTGGTTCATAGTCCCTTGCAATATCTTCAAGACAATGCCTGCTGTGTCATTTGTTCCCATTTGGATCAATGGGGATTGATATTTGTCAATGGGCATAAAGATTCTTGGCAGTCACAGCCTTAATATGTGCCCCAGGAAAGCAGCACACTACTCCTGATAGGCTGTCTGGCCAACAGATTTCTGCTTCTGTTCTTTTCAGTACAGAATATCTGGTCGTGCATATGCAAAATAATTTCCTCCTCTTCAGGGCAGAGACAGGAATCCTTCCTGTGAAGAGCCTGAGTCCCTTTCTTCAGTTCCAGGGGCTTGTGGAAGCTGCTTTTTATCCAGGACTTCAGAAATATGATCAGCAGGAAGGCCCTAGAATCTGTTCTGAAGCTCCAGAGTAGGAGGGCTCTCCTGCACAGGCTTGGGCCTCTTGATATTCTTCTCTCTCTGCTTGACTTCCTTCTATCTTTTGGGAGGCTTCTTGGTGTTATGCTCTCCATAAGCATACTCTGTCTCCTTTACCTTCTTATCTTCTGTTCCACAAGGGCACTCACTTTGAAGACAGAGCTTACATAATTCTTGTTATCTTTAGAGAAGAGAACAAACATTGCATATCCCCTGCAGGTCCTCTATCTTCCTATTTCTCCGATGACCTCAAACTTACAAACTCCCCCCACCATGTTCCCCTGCCAAATTCCTGTTTGCTTTCCCTTTTTTCTCACTCAGTGAGCTCACTGTCAGAGGAGCTGGCTTAATTATATAACCCCTGGAAGTGCCTCAACTAGGTCAGCAACCTGAGGTCCTCCAGTGACACACGATAGGCAGTTAGCTGCCCTTAGGAAGCAATCAGCAATCTCTCCCCCACCTTGACCTTCCTCTCACTTCCTCCTCTCCTCTCTCCTTCTCCTGTTTCTTCCCTCTCCTCAGCTGAATTCTTCAGCCAAACTTTGTGCTTTCCCCATTTGCTCACTCCATGAGTTACTGCTTACTGTGGCGCTTCATGGGGTGTGGGACCAAACCCTGTGCAAATAATCTAGCATCTTTGCATGTCAAATTGGGCTTTGAAAATCCCCATTCATGTTTCTGTGGGATTTTCTACATGTAAGGAATATATTACCCCAGTAAGCAAGAGCTCCTCCTTTTACCATGGAATGTGCTGATTTTCCCTCTTTTACACTTGCTACCTATGCTTCTAAGCATGTCCATATGTTTGTAATTTTGGTGGGAGCTCTTTTATAAAACCAGAAACAATAAATGCTCATTAAACCACTAATTGAGAGCTTCTCTACTAAGACAAGCTTTGTACTCCAACACAGGACTGACAGAATTTTAATTTTACCCTTTCATTTTAAAAATCTTCATTCATTTTTGTATACTCCCATCTGTGTAAGCAGTTTATGGAAATTATGTACGCAATGTAATTCCAACTTGATAAAAGAAACAGTTTTTGAACAAGTAAGATGCTATTCTCTAAATAGTTAGGGGGACTATCACACATATTCTGTTCAGAAAATAACAAATTAGCTCTGAAAATATTTATTAATTGTCATTTTGGATTGGAAAATGCATAAAAGTAATGTAGATTAATTTCCTTTAGAACCAGATGGATTCAGTATACTTTTGGGTATTTCTGAATCTTAATATGATTTTATATATTTTGAAATATTACCTTCCAAATGGATTAGGTTAAAAAAAAAGATTCGAAAATCCAATTATTTCTTGCCCTCAGAGCTATTTGGCCTCATTCATATTGTGTTAATTTATCTCTTGACATCAAATAATAACACAGAAGGATAACAGAAAATATAAAAGCAATGATGACACCCTTTCTTTGTATAATCTATACTAGGAATGAGCAAGCGGTAGATCAAGATCTATTCTAGAGGCAAGTTATATGAAGATCTGCTGGTAGAGTTCAAAGTGATTTGCAGCAGATTGGAAGGGTTTCTCATGCTGAATAATTTAAGAGGGAGAAGATTTGCTTTCTCTCTCAAAACACCAGGAGTCATCTAATGAAGCTGAGTGGACGGAGATTTAAGACAAACCAAAGAAAGCACCTAATGAACTTGTGGGATTCATTAACACATGACATGGTGATGGCATTAAAAAAAAAGGATTGGATAAATCCATGGAGGAAATAATGCTTAGGATCATCCAATACAGATTAGAGCCCTACATGCAAAAGAGATGCCAGATGTTCAAGCCGCCTTTAAAAAAGGCCAAAGAATACAAGACATTATTTCTAATGTATTCTGGATAATTGAGAAAGCCAAAGAATACCAAAAAGAAGTCAGAATGTGCTTCATTGAATATAGAAAGGCCTTTGATTGTGTCAGTCACTTCAAGCTATGGAATGTGCTTCAAAAACTGGGAATCCCAGAACATCTCAATGTCCTCACGAGATACCTACATACTGGTCACTACACTATAGACAGAGCATGGTGAAACAGACTGGCTCCAGATTGGCAAAGGAGTGAGACATGGATGTATACTATCCCTTTATTCTATCTATCATCCCCCCCCCCCTCTCTGAGCCAGTTTGGTCTAGTGGTTTAGGTTCTGGGCTAGAAACCAGGAGTCTGTGAATTCTAGCCCCACCTTAGGCATGAAAGCCGGCTGGGTGACCATGGGGCAGTCACTCTCTCTCAGCCCAACTCAGTGCAATGTGGACTGACCTCTTTGTGGTGCACCCTGGGCAATGTGACTTATCACAGCTAAATAGTCTACACATCTGGCTGCTGGACCTCACAAGGATTTCCCAGCAAGAAAAAGCAGCATGAACACCAAACTGCTCTGCCATATGATTAAAAAAATATATCTACCTCCCCTCTTGCTATCTATCTATCTATCTATCTATCTATCTATCTATCTATCTATCTATCTATCTATCTATCTATCTAAGCTGGACTGGAAGAAGATAAGCATGGTTTTAAAACTGAAGGAACAAACATCAATAACCTGTGCTATGCTGATGACATTACTCTGATAGCTGAAAATGCAAAGAATCTGAAAGCTCTAGTAGAAAAAGTCAAGGAGCAGAGTGAAAAATGGGATAACAATTAAATATAAAGAAGACCAGATTAATGACAACTGGTACAACAATCAGCCTTACAACTGACAATGAAGACATCAAAGTGGTAGATAGCTTCTGCCTTTTAGGATCTACCATCAGCAGTAAAGGAACAAGAAAGAGGCTGCAGACTAGCATTTGGTAGAGCAGCCATGAAGGCCTTGGAAAACATATTCAGGTGCCATGATGTATCTATACCTACAAAGATCAAAACTGTGCAACAAATGGTATTCCTAGTGATATTCTATAGAAACAAAAGTTGGACTTTGAAGAAGCAGCATACGAAGAGTATTGATACTTTGGAATTTTGGTATTGGAGAAGATTCCTAAGAATACAGCTAAGAAAACAAACAAATGGATCATTGAACAAATCAATCCAGGTTTCTCACTTGAGGCACATATTATTCTACTTTGGACACATTATGTGAAGACCGGGCTCTCTGGAGAAGGCCCTAATGCTGGGAAAGGTAGAAGGAAAGAGAAAAAGAGGATGACTAGCAGCAAGGTGGATGGACCCAGTTATAGTGGTGATGGGTGCACTGTTGAAAGACCTGAAAGACCAGATTAGAAACAAATCACCATGAAGAAAATCTATTATGTGGTTGCTAAGGGTCAACACTGACTTGATGTCACATAATAAATCAGTCAATCAATCAGTCAGGTTTATTGATGGCTATTAGTCTTGACAACCCAATGTTACTTCAGGATTGGGGCACCATGCCTCTGTATTGCCTCCAAATGCTAGTTGCAGGGGATCAAAAAAGGTGAGTATCAGTCTGTGTTCACCCTAGAAGTATCTGGTTGGGCAATGGGAGAAGCAAAATGATGGGTTAATAGGAGCTTTGGCCTGATCCAGCAGGTGAATTCCTATGTTTTGATTCCTAAAAACAACCAATAATCCACCCTCATCCATCCAATTTCACCATTCTATGGAGGAAAGCTTGAAGGGAGTGCAGGGAAATAAGAGTGATTCAGCACAGAATTGAATCTTGTGCCAAACCTGTTGACAGAAGCATCAGGGTTCTTAACAGTATTGTTGTATGCCACCCAGAGTCACTTTTTGTGAGATGGGTGGCCATATAAATCTGATAAATAAACAAACAAATAATAAATAAATTTTAAGCACAAAAAAAAAAACCCTCTGGGACTTCATTTGTACTTGCTTCTGGTTGGGGGACTAAGGTTCTAACAACAACAACAAAAAAAACTAATTTAGTCCACCAAATTCTAAAGTCTTACCACCCCTGAAATTAATTGTTTCCAATTCCAACATAGTTTGCTCCTACTCTTTAGCTGATTAAACACAAGTCTTCTCAGACTATCCCCTACCTGGCAACTTTGCCACTAGGAAGCATTTTCAATCACTCAGGTTCCATTCATCCTCTCTCATAGAATCATAGAGTTAGAATGAACCTGAAAAGTCACATAGTCCAATCCCCTGTTCAATACATGGTCCATTAAAACAACTTTGACAAATGGCCACCCAGCCTCTGTTTGAAGACCTCCAGTGAAAAAGAACCACCGTTTTGTAAGGCAGTCTCTTTCATTGGCTGAAAGCTCATACAGGCAAGAAACTTGTCCTGATGTCTAATCTTAACCTGCCCCCTCATCATTTTAACCCACTGGTTCTGGTGCTGCCCTCAGAGGCAACAGAGAATATGTCTACTTCATCTTCTGGGTCACAACCCTTCAGATGTTTGCAGAGTGCTATCATACATCTCCTCAGTCATTACAACTTTAGGCTAAACATACAACTGTATGTTTAGCCTACAGTTGTAGGCTGTAGGGATTCTTTAACCATTTCTTACAGAGCTTGGCTTCCAGGCCCTTCACCACCTTGGTAGTTCTTCTCTGGATGTGCTCCAATTTGTCATTGTCCTTTTTGAAGTGGAGCCATTAATAAGAACTCTTTGGGTAATATGATTCAGCCATCTAACACTAGTATCATTTAGCTCATGTTGTTTATTTGTTTAGTTGCTTCCGACTCTTCGTGACTTCATGGACCAGCCCACGCCAGAGCTTCCTGTCGGTCGTCAACACCCCCAGCTCCCCCAGGGATGGGTCTGTCACCTCTAGAATATCATCCATCCACCTTGCCCTTGGTCGGCCCCTCTTCCTTTTGCCCTCCACTCTCCCTAGCATCAGCATCTTCTCCAGGGTGTCCTGTCTTCTCATTATGTGGCCAAAGTATTTCAGTTTGGCCTTTAATATCGTTCCCTCAAGTGAGCAGTCTGGCTTTATTTCCTGGAGGATGGACTGGTTTGATCTTCTTGCAGTCCAAGGCACTCTCAGAATTTTCCTCCAACACCACAGTTCCAAAGCATCGATCTTCCTTCACTCAGCCTTCCTTATGGTCCAGCTCTCACAGCCATATGTTACTACAGGGAACACTATTGCTTTAACTATGCGGACCTTTGTTGTCAGTGTGATGTCTCTGCTCTTAACTATTTTATCGAGATTTGTCATTGCTCTTCTCCCAAGGATTAAGCGTCTTCTGATTTCCTGACTGCAGTCAGCATCTGCAGTAATCTTTGCACCTAGGAATACAAAGTCTTTCACTGCTTCTACATTTTCTCCCTCTATTTGCCAGTTATCAATCAAGCTGGTTGCCATAATCTTGATTTGTTTGAGGTTTAGCTGCAAGCCAGCTTTTGCACTTTCTTCTTTCACCTTCATCATAAGGCTCCTCAGTTCCTCTTCGCTTTCAGCCATCGAAGTGGTATCATCTGCATATCTGAGATCGTTAATGTTTCTTCCAGCAATTTTAACTCCAGCCTTGGATTCCTCAAGCCCAGCATGTCGCATGATGTGTTCTGCATACAAGTTGAATAGGTAGGGTGAGAGTATACAACCCTGCCATACTCCTTTCCCAATCTTAAACCAGTCTGTTGTTCCGTGGTCTGTTCTTACCATTGCTACTTGGTCGTTATACAGATTCTTCAGGAGGCAGACAAGATGACTTGGTATCCCCATACCACTAAGAACTTGCCACAATTTGTTATTGTCCACACAGTCAAAGGCTTTAGAATAGTCAATAAAACAGAAATAGATGTTTTTCTGAAACTCCCTGGCTTTTTCCATTATCCAGCGGATATTGGCAATTTGGTCCCTAGTTCCTCTGCCCTTTCTAAACCCAGCTTGTGCATCTGGCAATTCTCACTCCATGAATTGCTGAAGTCTACCTTGCAGGAACCTGAGCATTACCTTACTGGCATGTGAAATGAGTGCCACAGCTATCCCTGATATTGTTATCCTTCCTATACAGGTCTTCTGTATATTCTTGCCACCTTTTCTTGATCTCTTCTTCTTCTATTAGGTGTCATGTTCCCCGTTGCAAGGCATATGTGCATCACAACGGGGAACATGCACATTAGGTAAGAGGAAGGGATAAGCATAATCCCTAAATCACTCAAGCACCCATATCCAGAAGGGAACCCCCAACACAATAGATAAGCCCTTCAGACCAAACTTAGCACCCATCAAGAGGCAAGGGGAACGCCTTCCCATTTCCCCCGGGGATGCATTCACACCTCCCTCAGGCACGCATGTCCACAGAGTAATGCCCAACATAATGGGAGCACCCATCAGGCAGTAGTTAACGCCTATCAGAAGATCGAGGAAACACCTTCAGGGGACGCACCCGGTCCGGACAAAGACAGGGAGACAAAGGAGATCGCTGGGATCACCCATCAGCTGACGCATTGAGGTCTCAAGCACCCATCCGGTCCTGGCCCGAGGGTAGAGAAGCACAACGTCCGCCAGCAAAGTATAAACAGGGCACCCTGTCACCACATAAGGATTCCCGTCTTTCTCTTTGCACGCACACCGTTCAAATAAAACCAGAAATCCTTAGACCTTCTAAGTGAGTCTGAGTCTTATTCTGAGCGTGGCTGCCCTGACATTAGGTCCTTGCCATCTTTGTTTTGATCATACCCATTTTGGCCTGGAATTTACCTCCAATGTTTCTAAATTTCTGGAAGAGGTCTCTTGTCCTTCCTATTCTATTGTCTTCTTCCACTTCCACGCATTGCTTGTTTAAAAATAATTCCTTATCTCCTCTGACTAACCTCTGGAATTTTGCATTTAATTGGGCATATCTCCCCCTATCACTGTTGCCTTTTGCTTTCCTTCTTTCTTGGGCTACTTCTAGTGTCTCAGCAGACAGCTATTTTGCCTTCTTGGCTTTCTCTTTCTTTGGGATGTATTTTGTTGCCACCTCCTGAACGATGTTGCGAACTTCTGTCCATAGTTCTTCCGGGACCCTATCTCCTAAGTCCAGTCCCTTAAATCGATTCTTCACCTCCACTGCATATTCCTTAGGGATATTAGTGAGCTCATATCTAGCTGATCTGTGGGTCTTCCCTAATCTCTTTAGTCTGATCCTAAATTGTGCAAGAAGAAGCTCGTGATCTGAACTACAGTCAGCTCCAGGTCTTGTTTTTACCGACTGTATAGATGTCCGCCCCTTTGGCTGCAAAGGATGTAGTCAGTCTGATTTCAGTGTTGTCCATCTGGGGAAGTCCATGTATAAAGCCGTCCCTTAGGTTGTTGGAAGAGGGTGTTTGTTATGCAGAGTGAGTTGTCTTGGCAAAATTCTATCAGCCTATGTCCTGCTTCGTTTTGTTCTCCCAGGCCATGCTTACCTGTAATGCCAGGTGTCATTTGACTGCCCACCTTAGCATTCCAGTCTCCTGTGATGAAAATAAACATCTCTTTTAGGCGTGTTGTCCAGTAGGTGCTGCAGATCCTCATAGAACCGCTCTACTTCAGCTTCCTCAGCATCTGTGGTTGGGGCGTATATTTGGATCACTGTGATTTAGCTCATATTTCACCATTTTATTGCAGAAAATATCATGATGCACCCTGTTGCAGGCTTTCTCTTTCCAAAACCTTCCAAACTCAGAGCCATGGGTGTTTGCAGGAGAATCAGGGGGAGATAGCAAGAAATGTTGTGCATATCAGGTCATCATGCAAATTAGGTGAATGACATACTCTACATTTTTTGTAAAATGAGACAACTGACATAAATCACATCATTTACATCATTTATACATTGATGTTTGCTGCATGTGACATCATTGTGGCTTTTACTGAATGCTTTTGCTCATAACACTACTTTTCTAATACATTCAGAAGATAAAACATGTTAAGGGGTGGGGGGAGAATCCTGGTAACCAGATATTATATGGAAACAATAAGTCTAATTATATTGTTTATTTTTTGATGTCCTAGCTAGATTTTGCAGCTCATTATATCACATTTATGTGTCTAGTATTCCTTAGAATAGTAGTAGAAAAGCTGGGGTCCTCCAGATATTTCTCAGTTCAGCCCACAAAGGCAACAGGGAGGAATGCAGGGTGTTGCAGTTCAGCAACATGTGGTGGAAGAGAAGTTTCAAATTCTTAGCTTAGAAGCAATTAACTCATTTCCACATTCTGGTAAGGGAAATATAGCTGTAAACTTACATTTCAATGAGAAAATACAGCAAATATGGATTTATAAATATGTTTCATGTCCCTGGTTAGTTTCAGAAGGCAGTCTCCACATACTTTTGGTAGGGACACATAGAAGGCCCCTAGCAAGGTATCCATGATTTGTCTGTTTTGTGGCATGAGTATAGGCTATCATCTCAGATGCAACAGGGACTTCATGGACATCAAACATTTAGAGGTGGCTGATCAGATAAATGGCATCTCTTGGGAAGGCAAGCCTAGCTGCCAGTTTTGGGGATTATGGGGCAGGCAGCCTTGCTATGAACTGATTCCCTCTCTCTCCTTTTTTAAACCACAGTTGAAAAGGTCAAAATATTCTACCACTTTTTCCCCATAAGGCCCTGAAAAAAGAAGAAGAGAGGAACGCAATGGAGAGAAAGTACATGGCAGAGTTTCTTCCCTTCTCGTGAAAAAAGGGAAAAAGGATGTTCCCCCATTCCCCAGCTCCATAGGCGTCTTGGGTGTGGAACTGGGGAAACAACATTATAAACAGGATGATTCAGAATCTCTTCCCACCTTTTAATGTTGCTTTCTCAGACACATTTACATCTGTGTCATTAGAAGGAGAGAGAAATAACTTATTTGGCAAATTAAAAGCAGACAGTTGAGGATGTGTGCTATAAATCAGAGCATTGAAGCAGCGTTCCAACACTCAGACACAAAGCAGGAAAAATGGCTTAGTGCTTCTCTTAGAGCCCAGGGAGACCGAGGCTGTGAATAAGTTCCAACTCCCCTCTCCCAACATCAATTGCTTGTTTCTTGTTAGCCTTATCCTAATGAGCAGGCTGTTAATTGTTCTGGATAATATGATTCACAGGAGCATTAAGAATTTGGTCTGAAGGGCTTTTGCTGAGTCATTTGTCTATTTATTATGACCTGTATATGCATGTGATACAATATCTTAATGGTGCAGAAGCTGGAAAGCTTAAGCTTTTTTTTTTCTGCATCAGAAATTCATAGCTCATTTCTGCGTGTGTATATGTTTTGATATATGTTCACAAAGATCCCACAAAATGGGAAACATATGCAAGCTTTTAATCAGAAAAGAAATAGATTTGAAATAAAAACAGCCAAAAAACATTCACATCTGCCTGAGATGCTTGAGATGTGAAAGTTCTAGTGATTTGGGGCTAGTCTTGTAGGCATTTGCACAAATCTTTCCAGGTGTGAGGTGGAATTGCCTTTTGCTCATACAGTGCACACTGCTATCACAGCTATCTATTTTTCTTGGGTATAGCTTATTGGATATTTTTGGTAATATCACCTTTTTCATAAAGTTGACAAAAGCACATGAGCTCCTTAAGAAAACGATACCATGTTCTGGAATAAAAATGTGGGAAGCTGACTTACGCCACATCAGGGAACTCAGCATTGTCTACACTGACTGGCATCATTTCTCCTGGTTTCATTCTGGAATCTTTCCCAAGGACAGAGGACAGGGGGACAGCGATTAAATCTAGACTTTTCTGTATGACTAGAAGAGCAGTGGGACCTATGGGAAACATCTTTTTTTAGCAAGGGTGGTGAGAAGTAGAGGTACTTGACCTAAATATGAAGCTCCCCCTTTTTTCATACTGTTTAATCACTGAATATACTGCAATTTTAACATTTCTTGAATTTTATAGAACAACAGCAATCTTGGACCTGTGTGCTCGTTCCTGGAACTACAGATGTTATGTCTCAGTGCATGTTAAAAAAAAAAAAGTGTGTTTGTATGAGTGTGTGTAGTGGGGGTGTCATGCACTGCCTGCCTCTGAATAATGCTCAGACACTGGTTCGATGGATCAGGCTCTGGTTTATTCACAGCGCAGTTACAGCGTCGGAAGAAAAAAGCTGAGAGTGACAGGAGCGCGCCGGTGCGGGGTTTAAATACCCCGCGCCGGTCAGCGCCCCCTCACTCGCGGTCACGTCACCCCCCTTTGTCCAATACGTTGCCTTGCCGGTGGGTGAGGGGTTGTGAGGCCCCTCTGGCGTCCCGGGATCGCCCATCATCGGGTTTTCTATTCATCTGGTGATTGCTGTCAGCTGGGCGATCCCCGTTGTATTGGCGCTGATGGCTCGGGTGTGCTCCGTGATCCATTTAGTTATTGTTTGTTGGCCGTTAGTCGTTGTGAGTTGATGGCTACTTATCTTGAGCCCCTTCTCCTGTTTCCTTGCTATTGTCATGTGTGCCATTGCGCTGATGACTTCAGCTCAACGGCACTCATGACAGGGGGGGTTGTTCACATCAGAGTACAAGTCCACCATTTCTAATAGTTATAGTGATCAATCAGTCTGTGCAGCAATTTTGCTAAAATATGCTTGATTTGGGGAAATTAGTACACTAGGTATACCCACTTCTTTTTCTTTGGGTAACGTTGTGCCTACATTCCTCAGGGTTTGAAATTCAAGTAAACTGTTCAAGTACTAAGCCAATATTTGATGTCAATCATGGACTGGATAAAAAAAATGAAGTTTTGCTCCATACAGATTAGACAGGGATGTAGCAAATCAGTCAAAAGACAGATCAAGGAATAAGTTACAGCCTCAAGTCTCATTCTGGAGGGAAGAGGAAGATAACAATTTATTATATAAATGAATACTTTTCGTGGCACCCTTCAACTTTTTAAACCAATTGATTGTCTTACTATCAATAGCCAGGTGCTATTATCTAGACCACACCGAAGAAATAGCATAACTTCACAATGGAGCGTTATACCATAATATAAAGAGAACACAGTAATTTTTGGCCAACCACATTTAATCAATCAATTGAATTTATACCCCATATTTTATGTATATCAACATTTAAGGAGGCTTATCACAACTTGTATGATGGACAGCATAGTGAACCTTATGTATATGTAGGGCAACTTTTTAAAATACTTAGAGACTGAGGAAAAAAAACACAGTTCTTAAAAAGTTCTGGGTTGGAAATATTATAAATTCTTATCTGTGCTACTATCTTTTATTTTTCTGGAAACTGGATTTCTGGATTGTTTTTTAGGAGGCAGCAATCACTTATCACTGGGGAAGTTTTTTTTTTTTTTAAACAAAACTTCTCTAGATAATATGTATGTCAATGACAAAATGGCTAACAACTCTGAAGACATGGAAAGAGGGTTTCTTAAGAATTGGCAAAAACAATGACAACATCTTTTGCTTATTTACTCCACTCTAGAGGAGCTAGTGATTAGAACGTTTTTTTAAGAAGGAAAGCTGGGGAGTATGGTTTAAAATGGGGAGAATTCCCTGTGCAGAAGGACATTAGGATTCCATGAATTCTGATTGAATGTAATGTAGGGTTAACTGACTGCTAGACCATTCCATTCTAGTGTTAAATACTGAAAGTCTCCAAACTTGGTAACTTAAAGACAGATGTATTTATTATGGCACAACTTTTAGGAATTAGAGCACTTTATTAAACAAAGCCCTGAAAAATATCTAGAATCCCCAATATTTTAAGGCCAAAAGGTATGCCTGAAATATTGAGACTGCTGGGAATACTTCCACAAAATGGATATTATGGGGAATGTTGCCATGAGTACTGATGGTGAGCAGGAGGGTGCCCCTATCCAGGGGGGAAAACGCATGTGTAGTTTAGAGGCTTTGAAGGAAAGTTCAAAGCCTCTAAACTACACATGCATTTTCCCCCCTGGATAGGGGTACCCTCCTGCTCACCATCAGTACTCATGACGAATGTGATAAGGAAGAAAGCACTGTTTCATTACACACAAATTAGTGAGAACCTCACTTCCAAGAAACAACATTCAGACCAGAAACAGAGTTTGAGTTCCACAATGAATGCAATTCCTCTGCTGTCCCAAAGTTGCCAGATGTGGGCTTCAAAAACCAGAGAATGCATTATGGTAAACGTTCACTGGGTGTTCATCAGGAGAAGTGGGAAGCAATACATGCTTCTTGCACCCTCTTTGTGGTGGGCAGGCCAAGACCACGTGACTCCAAAAGCATTTACGTGTGTTTACATTGAACAGCATGGTGGCGCTGCGAGTTAAACCTCTGAGCTTTCCAATCGGAAGGTCGGCGGTTCGAATCCGCGTGACGGGGTCAGCTCCCATTGCTAGTCCCAGCTCCTGCCAACCTAGCAGTTCGAAAACATGCAAATGTGAGTAGATTAATAGGTACCGCTTTGGCAGGCAGGTAACGGCGTTCCATGTAGTCATGCTGGCCACATGACTACGGAAGTGTCTACGGACAAATGCCGGCTCTTCGGCTTTGAAACGGAGATGAGCACTGCCCCCTAGAGTCGGACACAACTGGACGTAATGTCAAGGGAAACCTTTACCTTTACCTACATTGAACATACAAAAGGGTTCATATAGACACTTGTTTCCAGTACAAATCCCTGTCAAGTGATCTCTAAGACAGATTCGAGCAAGTAACTCAATATTTAATAGTTAATCACCAGTTTATCAACATCAGGAGCAATTTTCTCTGGAGGGATTTGATTAGTGAACTAAGTACCCAGATAATTAGCACAGTTATACCAGTATTTGTTTTGATTTACCACGTTTTGAACATTACGTGTGCCGTTTGCTGAGTTCCTTCTAAGATTATTCTAAATTCTTGTTTGCATCTTTGTCAGTTAACTAGGACTCAAGGGTGAAATTGCTGAGAGGTAAACCTCCAATTTTACCTTGAGAAGAATAATTACCAGTTATCTGTATCTATTTATCTTTTGTAGATATTTTAATCAAAGTTGCTGAAATTCTACTTAAAAAAAAAACAACTTTCCACCCTGTGAAGACTTTTGTTCTTGTTGTCAGAACACTCTTTGACATGCAAAATATATTATCATCATTTCTTCCATGTCAACTTTGTGAGGAAAGTTATATCACAGTTGACTGATACAGAGAAATAATGATGTGCAAAAAGCTACCCAGAGGATTGTGGTTTGCACCTGCCTAATGCTGGCTTGTGGCTTGGTTGCTTCTTGGGCAGTAGAATCTTTTCTTCAAAACCATTGTCATGACATCATGAACACAGGTTTCCATGTGCAAATGCATCCTGAGTCTTCAACCTCCAACATCTCAGCCATAGTTTGACCCCGGAAACTGTTCAGTTCTGCTGCTGTGTCCCTTCTGATGATCATGTTTAGTTTGAAGGTGCATTTTTTACCATTCTGTCATCAGGAATCATGTATTAGGCGCTACAGTATCACAGGTCCTGCAGCTAACTGACCCAGCAATAAAATGTCTATGGTATTATCTTGTGCTTTTAATCTGCCTGGTAGCACAGTTTACACTGGGATTGCTTATTCTTTGATAAATGATTCTGGGAATTAAAGTTCTGAAAGATTAATATGAAATATTAATATACAGTAGTTGTCATTATTATTTATTCATGTTGTAAAAATCTATTCTGTCTTGAGATTATTATAAAGCAAAATGTCTCTTCTCTTTTATTAATAGGACTAGTTTTAAATCCAAAATGCTGTTAAGAAAACAAGAACAAACTTCATTTTGGGTTGCATTATAGCCATACCTGGTATGTGTATTTTCTCCACTTTTTAAATTTCATTGTCATTTTTTCATTATATTTTATATCAAACCCCAGCATCAACTTAGATAAGCAGCTCAGCACAGGCTAAGCTGGTACACAGTCTTTCTACCCCATAAACTGATTTATACTGGCTGTGATTTTTTTCACTTTTTGGCAATTTTTGTTGCCCCAGATCCTCAAAAATGACAGTCCTATGAATACGGAGCAGAGAAATGACATAAAACAGTAGGGCAATACGATGTACAGAATGGAAGTGCTTTTTGGAGAGTGCTTTAGTGCTCTGTAATAAATCACCTGCCCCAAACAATTATTCCACCATCCTGGTTCCATTCATCTTAGACTGGATTCACAGCCTGAATGTTCTGATATGAGAAATTTGGCACAGTTTACATCATAAAGCTTTTATTTTGCTTTCTGACTGATACAGAAGATATGCAGGCCAATTCTCGCTGGGGGGGCGGGAGAGAAATTAATATGTAAAGTTGCTGCAATCTTTTGCAAACTGATATAGAGAAACCAGGAGTAATAATTTTACTGTTTTAGTAAAAGAGGAAAATGTTTAAAATAGGGCAACATATTTGCTCATAGTTACTGTAACAGCATTTATTTGGAAATTATAATGAGTCATGTCCCTGAGATTTATATGCTGATATGACTGAAGATCACTGGGGATACCTTTGTGTAAGCTAAAACATTTTCTCTCATTAGGTGATCTAATACATATTTCAAATAGCTGCTTTTGTAATCTAATTATGCTGGTGCATAACAGATCTGAGTTTGTTTCTATCATACTTTCAGTGAAAAGTACTGTAGGGTATTTTTTGGAGGCACTGTAGGCTGATCATCAGAAACTTTTAAGAGCCATCATCTAATCAAGGGAACATAAATAATTACTGTGTAGCATAAATGAGTAAAGCTTCAAGTTTCTGGAGATCAAAGGCAAGTGTTTAAAAGGTCCACATGAGAGATATTGGCATTGTGTTTAATTGAATTTCCCTTTGGTGATGACATTTTTTGGCCACCCTCCAAAAGAATTCTTCTAACAACATACAGAAATCTACTGAGCCATGATGAAAACTGGTAACCCTCATGGGAGCAGCTGCGAGAAGCATTATCCTGTCCTACGGTGTCACACCTGCCATGCTGTTTCTGGGCAGACTTCCACAGGCATGGCAAGGCTGTTTCATGTGCAGATATACATACACAGGTTGGCATCCAAGAGATCCTGAACAACATCACAAGTATGATATTATGGGAGTGGGTACAGCTCCTCATCACCACTGGTCCACTGACTTTTAGATACCTCCTGAACAGGGATTTGATTAAAAAGTATTAAAGGAGTAAGAAGAGCTTCAGAATGGAGACTTGAGTGGCGAATGCCTCAGTTGTGAACTGACGTACACAAACTCCTTTCTGGAAGCTCGTCAACAATTGAACTTTCTGTGGAGTAGAGAACTTGTATCCTACTAATCCAACTTTGTTTACTTTGTAAATCTATTGTTTTTCTAGGAAGGGATGGATAAGAAATTCATTCATACAGATGCTTATATGAATTTACTACATTTGTACCTCTTGACTGAAAAGAACCTGAAGACAAGAATGTGTATATTTCTGGTTGCAATAATGAATGTATTCAGAGAAGTTGTATGCAAAAATGTGCACTTGAGATAAAAAATATAAGGGGAGAAGCAATTTTTTTTAAAAGTTTGCAAAACTAAGAACTTGACAGGTTCATTTAGTCTTAATTTTAAATGCTAGTAAATGTCTATTGCATTTAGAATTGAAGCAGAGGGATATATTTTTCACAAAATCTGATGTAAGTGACATACAGGCAATAATTTATCACAGACTTGAGGACAGCGTTGTACTAATGTGTGTTCATTACTGATGTCTGATTAAAAACCCTGTGCAAACTAAGCTTGCTATTTTTAGCAACATTCTTCAACTTATCTCAGTTCCAAACTAATTCCTTCTGACGATATTTGCTGCATCTTTAAAATAAAATGGGTTTTCCTAGCATCTCTAAAGTGACTAGGAGTTAATTTAGTCCTTCTTAACCTTTGTGAGCAATTTTGCAGCAGAGAAGATTACACAAACGTGCTTTTTCACTCAATCTTTCTCTCCCCTCCGCCACATGTGTGCATGTGGGTGTGATATTTTGCTTTTACTCTTTCATTTAAAGGCCAAAATGGAAGGAAGGAAGGAAGGAAGGAAGGGAGAGAAAGTGAAGTGATTGAAATTCCTGTTGTGAAGGCAATATTTTACCAAGGGATTTCATTGATAGTGATTGAGGGAAGGGGTACGGGGATAACAAAATGCTTTGCAACACTGTTCTCCCTCGTCTTTGATGAAACTTGAACCAGGAATGTATGTGCTTACCTTTCCATAGTTTGTCAGAAGTTTAAAAAAATCAAGATATGCTTTTACAACATAAGCTGTTTTCACAGAAACTGACTCCTGATAATGCAGGAGATGAAACTTCTTTTACTACTACAAAAACATCAAGATTCCCTTTGAACAATGCTTTCTTCTCTTATCAGAAATTTGGCAGCCCTGCTGTAAATGTCAGTTAATTCTAGTCCCTCTCAAAAGTAATTATTTCCTTTTTTCCTGTTTCTTTTTCAAAGTCTTTTGTTAAAGCACTGGTGATATCTGAACATCTGTAGCCAATGTTGATTATTTAAAAATATGACTGCTCAAAACTCTCCTCCCAATTTTCATTTGAGGGGTTATCGAAATGCCATTGATCTCAGGGATTATTTCTAAGTAGAGTTTCATACAGTAGTGCTACTAACTGCTTAAAAGCTATTTTGTAAACTTTGTTCTTCTTTTATAGGAGGGTCTGCCTTTTTCCATTTTCTTCTGTTGAAACCCTGTATCATGGTAGCTTTATTTTTAATTAGAAAAATCTTTTGGTATTGTAATATTGCAGTACTTGAACGGTAGGCAAAGGGTTTTCACAACGGGCATTACAATTGCAGAAGGAATTCTACAGCTCATTTGGATAGAGCGCATCTTGACAATCCCAATGGACAGCGAGAAAGTGCATGTATTCATAGCATGTTCCATAACAGTCTTAACACTGAACCCAGTCAGTTCTGAACCCAGTCGGTTAGGGTGGGACAATTTTAATCCTTAACAACATCAGGTTTCTTCTGGGTTAAATATAGGCCATGGGAGGGAGGGGAGCAGGCCTTACGAGGGAAGAGTCTTCTTCTGTTCCTTGTGGGCCTTTTCAAGGAGCTGGTGGTAGTGGCTTCCTCTTCACACTCCTATTTGATGGGAGACACTCATCTCCTAAAGATGAAGATTTCCTTTCTTGCCTACATGACTAACTTTGCCCTTCATCTCATCTTTATTCCCCCTCCCTTTCTCTGCCCTTTCATACCCATTCCCCCATCCCATTTCCATATTGCTACTGCTTTTATTTTTTTAGCTATTCCTGCCAGAAGAAGAGGGGGATGATTTGTGTGAATGAGAGAGAACGGTGTGTGTGTATGTGTGGGTGTGGGTGTGTGTAATTGCAGCAATGGATTTGAATTAGCAATTATTAATTCAGTTAATACTAATGGCTTCTTTTATTCTGGCCCTGTCCTTTTGCAGTGTGTGGCTTCTGCTAGTGTGTATATATGCACACACTCGTATACACTCTCTCTCACACACACATGCACACAATGTCTCTTACACATAAACATAAATAGGACGTCTCTGTCACATACATGATTTCTCTCTTTTTCTCTCTTGTGCACACACACATACACATGCATGCACACATTTGGGCAGAATCCTCCAGGGGTCACTTCCACTGGTGTATGCAACTCTAGGTTGACAAACCATGGAAGCTGGACATTACATGGGATTTTGAAATGCTTATAATTGTTTTCTAACTGCTCTTCATTTTTAAAAGGACTATCATAAATTCAGGGCCTTCTTCCTTTTCTGTAAATAATGTATCCCATTGTACAAATGTATTATGCCAAGTTTGCATTATCTGCAGAAAGGGCTTCTTTCATTTGCTGGAGTCTCCTTCAGGTATTCTCTTTCAGGAATCTCTTTGTAGTAGACCAGACCAACTACTACAAAAGAAATGGTAGCCAAAAGAAGGGTGGAGGAAGAAAGAGTAAAACCCCCAAGGACTCCCCTCATAACCTTGATTAACATGTTGCAGATAAGCACTTGATCGTTAGGGCAAGCTGGCAATGCTATTCACTGTGCAATGCTTTACATTTCCCTCATATTCACAGAGCCAGAGTCAACTGCATTTAGAGTTACCATGCTAAGCCATTGAATTGGAACAGTGTGCATTTAATACCTGTTCAGATGTTAATTGGGAAAAAAATGAATGGGTTATATCACTAAAACAAAGCTAGAAACAGAAAAAAAAATCATTGTGCTTTCCCCCTTTTAAAGGAAGTATTGTTGCATATAAAGTCAAGCAAAATTGTATGTAGTCTTGAATAATGTACTGAGACCTAAATTATAGATTGGCTCCCCTTGAATGGCAGTGACTTGAAAAAATGCGATTCACTTAAATTGCTCACTGTGACCCTTTCTCTACTATAGTATTCCCATTAGGTCTTTTTAGAGTATTTACATTTGCTGCAAATGCTGTTTGTGAAATGTTAGTGAAAACTATGTGCTTTTCCTAATGAGAAAGAATGTCAGCTGAAAGTTTTAGACTGAATTTTTTTTACCATGTTAATCCAAAACTTCATTCTGGATGGGCAGAAGCTACTATGGCATTTTGGGAAGGGGAGGAGAGGTGGAGACTATTCAATAAATTGTAGTGGAATTCATTTATCTGATTTTAATAATTCAATCATTACCCAGGATGTGTTTGCCTGGGGCTCCAATGTACCCCTAGACTAGTTTTGGGGGATCATCAGTCCCTCTTACTTTTTATGCAGTTTTCTAAGTTAAAATATGGGAGGTTTTAGTGGATGTTAAAGTTTGCAGAGACATTTGTTTGTATGCATGTGAGTTCTCTGATTCTTACCTATAACTATTTTGCATTTTTGTGAAACCACTGTTAGAGGAGAAAGCTGTGGTCAGAATAATTTTGCATTTTAGTACTCAAACTCAACTGCTATTTTTGACTTAGATTCTTAGATAGGTTATTCTTCTGTTTAGCCTCAGTACTAATATAATTTGAATCTATGAGAGCTTAAAGGCAGCATAAGATGAGAGTCCACCCACCCACCCACCCACCCACCCACCATATCTATCTATCTATCTATCTATCTATCTATCTATCTATCTATCTATCTATCTATCTATCTATCTATCTATCTATCTATCTATCCATCCATCCATCCATCCATCCATCCATCCATCCAGGGAGTTCATGACTGAAATGTTTAAAATCATGCATGGTGTGCAGAAAGTGGACAGGGAGAAGGTTCCTCCACCTTGCAAAACATAGTATCAGAGATATATTAGTGAAACTTAATGAAATACAATTTAGAACAGTCCTTCTTCACACAGTGCAAAATTAACCTAGGAAATTAATGGCTACAAGATATGGCCATAACTTGGATGGATGTAAAAGAGTGTGGATGAATTCATCAAGGACAGATCTATTAAGGCCAACAGTTTTCATGACTGTATGTTATCTCCAGATTGGAGACAGCATGCCTCCAAATACCAGTTGCAGGGGAGCAATAGCAAGAGAGGGATATTGTTCCATCTCCTGCTTGAGAACACTTCGGAAGTATCTGCCAGGTCACTATGAGAAGTAACATATGGACTAAGTTGGTCCCTGGCCTGAATTATCAGGACAATTCTTATGTTCTTACATACTTTAAGGATAAATGTAAAGTCTCTTTCAGGTTTTGGCTCCTGGTGAATTCATGGATAGGTCAGTATACTTTTCTTAGCGATAATATGGAAATGGTTTGCCGATCATTATAGCCTGTTTTCTGTTTTTAAAATAATCACAAAACTGAGACTGATTCAGTGGATTAGGTTCTTGCTGCTTCTATTTCAAGAGAATCAGCCCAGGACTTCAGAAATGTAGGGGGGTTCCAATACATTCTCCTGGATTCACAAACAAAATATATTTTCCCATTTCACTGATAAAGCATTTTCCGTACACAAAGAATAAACACTTTATCTATTTATAGGGCATGTGATTCATGGAAAAGAGCTTTTTTATCAAAATTCACTCATAGAGATCCAAGATAAAAGCAACCATAACAACCCAGATTTCTTCAATTCCAAAAACATTTGAATCTGCATCTAGGGGTGGTCAAGTGAAACAGCATTGTTTAGATAGGTATGACAAAGAAACACTAATAAACAAAGACAACTTTTCTATTTAGGAAAGTGATGATCCTTGAGGGAATTACATGTGACACCACCATCTGTCTGATAGAAGATTTGGACCTTGTACAGCACATGTAAAAGCATAACATGGAGAATGCAGAGATTTCCTATTCTTCAACATCCTCTACTGACTACTGAATGCTATAGCATTGTCAAACTTTTGTTTCCAATGAAACCTTGTGTGGGATGGTGGTGGTGGGAATCATAGTGAAGTTCTGTCTGCATTATTTCTTTATCAGATTTTGTCTGCTGTAATATTTATATGAAACACAGTAATTCAAAACAAAACCTTTCCACTGCTGTGGTTTTGTTTTTGAAGATGTTGAGTTAGTTATAAGGATGTATTAAATCTTTTTACTGTTCCTAGTGTTGCCTAAGTTAATCTGACAGGTCAGTTATTTTCTCCTGAACTGGATTTATCTAGCTGTGAGAGAAGGATATTTTCCAGTTGCACCTTGAGATGTTGGGAATTGAACCTGTGATCTTCTGTGCACAAAATAATATATGCTGTACAGTACTGCTAAACTACCATCCTTCCTTGTTATACCTTAGAGGATCAAGATAGATGTACTGCAATCTTAAAAAAAAAAGATTGGGAGATGTAGGAGAATGCTACTTCAGATGAAGATCTCAAGGGTAGCTTGAAAACATGAGTGAACATTCTGTTGATTTGCCACTCCAAGTATGTAATACTTTAGGAAGGGACATAGTTAATGGCAGTGTACAGACTTTGCTTTATAGAAAGCGCTAAGTGGCATCTCAAGCCAAATGATAAAGTTAGTTGATTTTTTTTATTTTTATACTACTACTACTAATAGATTATTTATCTGACGTATATCCCACCATTCCATCCATTGTGGCCTTTAAACAGTTTACGACATGCACATAGATAGGACAATAATATATTAAAACTTAATTAAAACTTTATTAAAATCCATAAAAAATTGAATTCACTACTTTAAAACATTATAGTTTTCTAACCTATAGTTTATAGTTTAAAACAGTTAAAGGTAAGTCAACCTATTGTCTATAGATAGAGATGCTGGGAACTATTTGTTCAATAGTTTTTGTATAGTCCCAATCAGTAGGACTTTGGGTAGGGTACAATAAAAAAAATAGAAAAAGGAATAACAAAAATAACATTACAGAAGTAACCTCTGGTATAATAAATACTTGTCATCTAATAGTGATACTATGGGCCAAAGTCTTCTTGGAATAAGAGTCTTCAAGACTTTTCAGAATGAAAAACTGAGAGATGGCTAAACTTGTGGGGGCAGAATATTGTAGAATATGAGGACTATTACCGAAGATCTGCTGTCTCTCCTGGGAGCGGGGATTTTATCAGGTCCTCTCTTGATGATCATATTGGACAGGCAGAGTCATATCTGGAAAGAGATTCCTTGATATGAAATCTGAAAAAGAAACTTATCCAAAGTCAGAAGGGGAAAACAAAACTTATCAGGAAGGACTTGGAGAAACAAAACCCAGAAGTGACTCAGCAGAGTGGGAGAAATCAGAGATGCTGATTGGACAAACTTCGGAGGGAGAATTAAACCCTCCAATCAGCGCTCGAGAAAGACAAGCACAGAAGCGCATGAATCAAAGGGCAGCCCAATTGGTTGCAGGTAAGAAAAGGCATGGAAAGGATTGTTTTAAAAGGCAGGTGTACTAAGAGCAAGCTGCCAGAGACAACAGATCCTTCGAGCTCACAGCACCTGTGGAAGAATCCTTGCACCAGTCAGAAGCCTGGCCTGTAGCCAGCACCTTCTGCCATTGCAGACCTGCTTCCTGTACCAGCCACTCCAGTTGAGCGTCTCCTTGCCGTTTCTGCTGAGCACAGCCTTGCCTGCAGTTCCAAGCCTTGCCTAGTCACTCCAGCACAATTCTATCTTGTCTCCAGTCCCAAGCCTCATTGAGACGCTCCAGTCCAGTCCAGCCTTGTCTCCAGAGCCGAGCCTTGCCTAGATGCTCCAGTCCAGTCCAGCCTTGCCTCCAGAGCCGAGCCTTGCCTAGATGCTCCAGTCCAGCCTTGTCTAGAGTCTGTGTTCCAGCCTGGTCCAACCTGTGTGCCTGTTCACAGATTTGTGTCTCAAGCCTCCCCTTTGCCATGCACTCTAGCTCCTTCAAGTCTCGCAGCTTCAATTGGAGAACTAGCTGAGTTCTGCCTCACTGTCTTGCCACAGTCTGAACCTGCAGCTTTGCCTGAGTGTCCTTTGCAGCCTGAGTGGACTTGATTGAATTGCATTGCCTAATCTATTACAAGGACTTTTGCTATTGTAAATAGAGATTTCAATAAAGAATTTTAATAGTAATTCTGTCTGGCCGTCTCATAGTCTGAACAGGACAATATCCTGGTGTTATGCTGGGTAAAAAGCTTTCCTGTGAATCCAAAAGGACCCTAAGTCACATGCCAGCTTCTTCAGGAGAAGAATAACCCTGTCAGCAGCGAACCACCATAATTAATATTCCTGATTGCTTAGTAATTTACAGCAACTTTACTATAATGGAGATTTAATTCAGACTTGTTTCTCCCCATCCAGGCTTGAACAGCTTCTGGATATTGATTCACAACTACTTCAGCATCTCCAGTTCAGTCTAAGGTGGCAATATACAGTGAGCACCATCAGAATACTGATTATACAGTATCTCTTCCTGAATTAACATAGAACATCTCTTAGTAATTAATGCAGATGTTAAATAACATCTGTGGCATTCCACATTAGAGCAGATTCCCAGTCCCAACCTTTACATGTTATAATAATGGATGATAATGCATTTCAAGATTGGTTCTAGATATTTTTTCTATACGGAGCTTTTTTCTATACAGAGCTGCTGTGTTAATCAACTTTAGTACTGATTAGTTCTCAGCTTGACAAGTATGTTCATTTCCTACTTGTATTTCCATGCATTTTCTTTTAGTCTCCACATTAGGTACAGCGTGCCTGTTCAATGGGATTCATAACAAAAGAAGTTAAGCAGACCACAGGGGGGTATTTCCATTGTGAATATGGGTGTATTTTTTCAGTTCTATTGCTACTTGTGTTGAAAATGACTTATTTACAACCTCATCTTCTTCTATACTAATGGGATGCAATCCTACTTCAGATAAAACAACAACAATACTGTTATGGTGAAAATTTCATTGGCAATTGATTTAACAGCTGAATTGATTTAAAGAAAACAGATAGCTGCTATGTATAACCCACATGAGGGCTAAGTAAATCCCATTTTATAAAACATATTTTTCAATGATGGCTTTTCTCATAGTATGCATGTAGACAAAATAACTTTCTCCAGAAGATCATGAATGATAAAATTGTGAGAAAACTGAAGAAAAAAGTCTATGTGCCAAGGTAACTTTGCCAGTTTGATAAGGATGTGTACATTTTGGTTCTCTCTCACTGAACAAACAGTGCAAGATTAGGCTCTCCTCTCCTCTCATTCTCTGGTTTTCAAGAACAGTGTGTTTCAGGACACAGAATCTTAGTGACTGGGTTTACACATTGTTTAACATCCTTGATTTCTTTATGCTGAAGTTGCAGGTGTGAAATGACAGTAACCACAATTTGATTGGAATGACAGTGGGAACAAAGGGTTAAATCTTTTCCCCTTTCTTGTGGATTAGATCCAGCTCAAACCCCACTCTCGGCTGGATATTTGTTAAAGTAAAGCCATATATAAAAATTATGTGACCAACGTCGTACCTAATTTGATTTAAAAGTGCTGATGGTGACCTTTTTAATTTTGACTCAGAAGTTCTGAAGGACTGCTTTCTCTTGCATGAAATCACACCATCTTAAAATCAACATTACAGACCTTAAAATGTGTATTGTAATGATTGTGGAGAGAATCATTGACTAGACTCCTGATCCCCTTCCGAAGAGAATATACATTTAAGCACACTGTATTAAAAAATCTGGACTACTGTTAAAATACTTTCTCCCTTTTATTACACCAGTTGATGCTAAATGCCTTTCTTTCTCAAAGGGCCTTCCTTTTATAAATAACTTTCTTCAACCAAATGCCCTTCATATTGTTAGCCAACATGGCCAGTAGTCTCAGGCTAAGAGAGTTTTAGTCCAACAAATATATAGATTAACATCAGCTTGGAAAACACTGGTACATAACACCATTTAATAGTTGTCTGAAAGGGTTATGATACTTGATCAGGTATTAGCTGTAAGTGCTGCTTTATCTTCTATTGTCACTTTTATACTTTATGATTTAGTTGATTTCTTTTACCCCACTGTAACTATGATGTATATGTTTCCAGTTCTTTAATCAAGATTTTTAAAAATATTTTTTCATATAGAGATTATAACTGTATTGGATTTTTTAAAAGATAGAATATAAATATTTTTAAAATAAATAAGAACTTTGTATGGCCATATGATTGTTTTCTGATCACCTTTGCATTCTGAGGGGTTTGTTCTGAATGTGAAGTCCTGTGTATTTTAAAGGACATTTTTCATCCATTCTATATGAACCAAATATAGATAAACATGTGACTAGCACTGAGTTTGGATCACATCCAATCTTAATGTGCAATCTTATGCATGTTTACTCAAAAAGTAAGTATCTAAGTATCCCTGGATAAGTATGAAGAATTACTATCCTATGTTGGAAATTTCAGAAGTGTAGAGAAGAGAAAATTCTATCATGAACTTGAATTTGGGTTGTAAAAAATCCTCACAAATCCTTTTGCAATGCAGAATCATTGATGAGAAAGCTTATAGCCCCATTACTTGTTCTTTTTTTTTTTTTTTAACAAAAACAGGATCAGAAAAATAAAGAAAGGAAAAATGATGAAAAATATATTTTTTGTTGTTTACTTGTTCAGTGGCTTCCAACTCTTTGTGACTTCATGGACCAGCTCACATCAGAGCTTCCTGTAAGTCTTCGCCACCCCCAGCTCCCCCAAGGATGACTCCATCACCTCTAGAGTGTCATCCATCCATCTTGCCCTTGGTCGGCCCCTCTTCCTTTTGCCTTCCACTCTCCCCAGCATCAGCACCTTCTCCAGGATGTCCTGTCTTCTCATTATGTGGCCGAAGTATTTCAGTTTTGCCTTTAATATCATTCCCTCAAGTGAGCAGTCTGGCTTGATTTCCTGGAGGATGGACTGGTTTGATCTTCTTGCAGTCCAAGGCACTCTCAGAAGTTTCCTCCAACAGAAAAATATATAAACTGTTACAAACATTCTAAACATCAGTATTCAATAGTTCTGCTCACTCAACATTTATAAACTTATTTTTTTTATCAGAAAATACTTTGTTAATATAACAAAGCTTTACCTTAAGAAAATGGGGCCCATATTTGAATAAAATAGTTCTGAATTGAAGAGTTTTCTAGGCTCTTTGCTATTACATTAATTTTTTCCCCAACCAATGCAATGCTCATACTTTAGATACCACTGATCCAAAGATAGATATACTTTAGTTTTCCAGTATTTTAGTTTTATGTAACTTGCAATAAGAAATCTGGAAGTTTGAGGTGTGTGTGTCTAATTTCTTGTATTCTGATAGGTTTTAAATTTTATTTTTAGTTTAAAAACATTGTCAGTGCATATATACAGGCCTACACATGAAGCAAATATAATAATTTTGTAACTTGTGGCCTATATTTGAGCCTGAATGTGCAGGGGTTCCCCGAGGCCTTTAAAATATTTCAAGGGTTCCTCCAGATCAAAAAGCTGAGAAAGGCTGTGATAAACTGATGGTGTAAATAATTACCAAGACTTGTTGAGTGATTTTCCCAATTTCCCAAATAATGTTCAACCCATATAAATAATAAAGGGGATTTCCTCTAGGTAAAGGTAAGGACTCTCTTGAGTTGCTCTTGATTCCTAACAACTTCCTGGACATTCCTGGCAGCAGTACAGAAGTGGTTTCCATTGCCTTCTTCCGGAATGCTTTTTCAGCTTTCCAGTCTAGAAATCCAAGGCTGGAGTTAAAATCTCTGGAAGAAACATTAACAATCTCAGATATGCAGATGATACCACTTTGATGGCTGAAAGTGAAGAGGAACTGAGGAGCCTTATGATGAAGGTGAAAGAAGAAAGTGCAAAAGCTGGTTTGCAGCTAAACCTCAAAAAAACCAAGATTATGGCAACCAGCTTGATTGATAACTGGCAAATAGAGGGAGAAAATGTAGAAGCAGTGAAAGACTTTGTATTTCTAGGTGTAAAGATTACTGCAGATGCTGACTGCAGTCAGGAAATCAGAAGACGCTTAATCCTTGGGAGAAGAGCAATGACAAATCTCGATAAAATAGTTAAGAGCAGAGACATCACACTGACAACAAAGGCCCGCATAGTTAAAGCAATGGTGTTCCCTGTAGTAACATATGGCTGCGAGAGCTGGACCATAAGGAAGGCTGAGCGAAGGAAGATCGATGCTTTTGAACTGTGGTGTTGGAGGAAAATTCTGAGAGTGCCTTGGACTGCAAGAAGATCAAACCAGTCCATCCTCCAGGAAATCAAGCCAGACTGCTCACTTGAGGGAATGATATTAAAGGCAAAACTGAAATACTTTGGCCACATAATGAGAAGACAGGACACCCTGGAGAAGATGCTGATGCTAGGGAGAGTGGAAGGCAAAAGGAAGAGGGGTCGACCAAGGGCAAGATGGATGGATGATATTCTAGAGGTGACGGACTCGTCCCTGGGGGAGCTGGGGGTGTTGACGACCGACAGGAAGCTCTGGCGTGGGCTGGTCCATGAAGTCACGAAGAGTCGGAAGCGACTAAACGAATAAACAACAAAGTCTAGAAATGGTGGTATGCACCAACTTGATTGCAATCCCTCCAATGCAACCTAGAAATGCTTTGCTTGATACAGTATAATGTAAACTAATAGGGGTACCTGTGAATAATTTTAAGGTCAATCCTTGATGATTTGCCAAAACAAATTTGAAAGAGCCCTATTCATTACCCCCAAGACTCACAAATCTTACAAGAAATCGTTATTTCAGATAATTTTAATTTAAGTGAAGTGAAAGGGTTACTCTTAAGCCGTTTTTTCTCTATGAAATTGAGGCTGTTCTAATCTGTTTCTTCAAAAGGAAAGTGGGAGCTGTGTGCATGCATGTGGGAGATTTGCTGAGTTCTTTCCAGTATGATGTCTGGGATGTGCAGGTGATGTGTTGCTGTCAAGTGAAGGTGAGTTTTTATGCATCAGGACTCTTCAGAACCTCATTGGATAAAATATATTTAAAGTGCTTTTTTTTTTAAAAAAAATCAAGCCTTTAATGTCAGAGGATGAACATTTTCTGTTCTCTTTTTTATTGAAGCTCTTTGACCTCAATCTTCAGAATTCTTTTATAGCATTTTGGACAAGCTACTTCTGCATACCAAATGGTTTTGTATTAATGTATTCGTGGTCCCGTAGATGTGTTTCCCTGGGAATAAGTCCCACCGAGTTTAAGATTGATTCAGATCTTATTCTGGACTGAACTAACCTAGGTAGCTAGGTAGTTTGCCTATCCCTATAATGCATTTCCTGAAAAAAAATCTCCTTTCTAGTTTAGTTTTAAAACCTGTTTTGCTAATCTTTGCTCAGATTCCTGCTTTCAGGAACACCCACATGCACACACTGAACCCTTCTAGCTCCAAGAAAACAAAACAACAAATAAGTGCATTCATATAGACATTATGTTAGAAGTTAGAGGCATTATAAAGATCTTAACTTACTATTGGGTAACAATTTCAATTTGGCAAAATGCAACCCTGAAGTTCAGTTCGTGTGTTTGTTCTGTGGTTCAAAGCTCTGCACTATAGTGTTTGTGTGTGTGTGTGTTTTAAATTTGGGAGGCAGGTGTGCTTCATGTATAGTTTTGTGGAAAAGGCTCGGTTGATGAAATACTTCATTAAAAAAAGGCTTATAAATAAGAGGTAACAAGGAGGGTTATAGTGGAGATCCCTCCTTTTTGAAATGTTTCCATGTTGCTGTTTATTTTATTTGTGAGCCTTCCATCATGTCAGATATCTCCCCTGTAGAAAATGCAGTGGTATCACCTAGATACAGACTTACTATCTTGGTGAGAAATAGGCCTTTAGCTGCTGTGGGGAGAGCAGTTTTTTTATCTCTGATTTAGGTAGGTTGGCATCTGCTTTTATTATATAACACAGAAGATATATCTGTTTCAGCTGAAATGTTCCCATTATTATGTAGCTTTAGGGTATAAATGAGAAGTCATTTATATGTGGTTGCAGAGGGAATATGTTTGTATATAGAATAACTCCCAAAAATCTTTCCTCAGAAGTTTTAATCCAGTACTGGCAATCCCAACAGACCTGGAGGGCACCACATTGAAGAAGACTGGTCTAGCATATGAGAGAGATTTAGTCAAGATATGAAACAAAACTACATAAATCATGTACATTTGTCTTTATATTTCCATGTTTTAAGAAACTTCTAGATTGTTACAATCTGTAAGTTATAAACAACTTCCCCTCCTCCTCCTCCTCCTCCTCCTCCTCCTTTAAATTTCTTGGCCATCCAATTCCAATGGACTCCCACACAGCAATCTGTTTCCTGAGAGGAGCAAAAGAAGGTTTCAGTCCATTTCTTATAAGACCAGTAGCTGATATGTCTTCAGCTGAGTTTCAGAATAATTTGTTCTTGACATTTATTCAGCCTATGGATGCTGTTTATTGCCTAGCAATTAGAACAGATATTAACATAACATATATTAACTTCCAAAAAAACGTAAGAGTTTCTCATGAACAGATTCCCAAGAGCTCTTGAATTTTCCTTCTCTCTCTCTCTTTCTTTCTCTCACACACACTGTCTTTCTGCTCTGCCTCCTACACAGCCATCCACCCACCTGCTTTTAAAATGTGCTTTCTCCAGATGTAGAATCCAAGAAACTGTATTACAGTCTCAGGCATAAAAGACCGTTATTTGGGCAGAAATAGCACCCAACAGTTATATTTTAAAACAAATAGCCGTTTAATTTTTGGAAAAAAATTCTTCAGTGGTTTAATCCAACCCAGTTCAGTGGAGGGGCTTCTTTCTTAGCCACATGCTGTCCATCCCACCCCACCTCACCCCACCCCACCAGCAGGAAACTTGCTTATTTCTTGATTTCATGTAGCCAAGAAAGCTGATTTCAGTGGCAGGAGTTGGAATTTGGGGAAAAAATGATAAAGAACATGCAATTTAACTCAGATATGCTGCTTTTCTTTCATGATAATTCATTTAGACCGCGTGACACACCCAACAACAAATTAGCCAAGCTCATTTGAATCCACTGCTTTGTTACTTTGTATATTCCCAGCCTAAGTGTGCAATAAATGATGGCTGAGTAAGCTTGTCATGCCAACAGAGTCCAAGGGTTTTGGATGCCACTGGAGAACTCTTCTTTAGAAAAGCATCCCATTGAAGCAGTTTTGCAAAACAATGTGCCCCCCACACCCCCGCCTGTAAACTACAGAGCAGAGTGGCCCCCAGAGTGGAGGGAAGAAGTGGACTTCCAGGCATGGAAAGCAATTGATCAAAATGAGTTGGGTCTGCCCTGTACAGCCCTAATATTTCCTTCTTTCATCCATCAATTGAAGTTGAAGAAACTCTGAAATATGATCTTTAGCTTTCTTGGGTGGAACAGAAAGAATGTAGCTGAATGAATCTCTTTGAAAATAGCTCCAAAGATCAGGAATTTTCATATGGGAGACCCTTTTCTTTGTAGCCTGAAGACTTGGCTTTGCCATCTGCCCTGGGGATCAGAGAGCAAAGTACAGCCCATAAAATGGTTGTACTGTTCGTGAGTTACTGTATTCTCCTGATGACTGAATTGCATGGTTTTAATTGTTTTTAATTGTTTTAATGCATTGTATTGCTTGTATGATTGTTTTATTCTGTGTTTTTTGGTACTGCGTGTTTTAATTGTAAGCCGCTCAGAGTAATGAATGTGAGATGGGCAGCTATATAAATTGAATGAATGAATGAATGAATGAATGAATGAATGAATGAATGAACAAACAAACAAACAAACAAACAACCAAATAAAGACTAAGCAAATTTTCCATAAAATAAAAGGCATCTAAGTTACTGGGGTGGGACAGTCAAGTATCTTGAGATGTTAGGTGCACCTAAGACTTATTTTATAGCCAAACCCAGCACTTAGGCTAAGAACAAATAGTGCAGCAACTGAAAATACAAAAATCAATAAGCTGGATTTCTGAACTGTTTTCAGAGTCCCATACAGAATAAAATTTAGTAGTTAAATCTTAAGGTTAGCAAAGCAAGAATGATGGCAACAAGACCTGCTCTTTGATTTTGTTTAGCGGCGAATGCAGTCAGCATTTCAGCCAAAGCATTTCAATGGAGGATGTGAGTCCATTTTGGACATTGCCTGGATATAAAACCAAAGCAAGTGGCTTTCGAGATATGCAAACCTCTTCCAAAGGACCGTGAACCCTTGTCAAGTACGATGCATGAACTGAACTGCTGCCTAACTCTAGATAAACTCCATAACGATTTTTTTTTACAGGTTATGTCTTAGTTACTTGATACATTTCTGATCCTTTTCCAACCTCACCACAAAAGAAAATGCTGAGCTTGGAGAAGAGGAAGTTCGCAGTGCTGTGATTTCAAGTTGTACCTATCAACCAGAAATGACATTTCCGGGGTTTTCCAAGTATACTGCTTGTGGGTGAAGTGCTGAAGTAACAGATCAAAGATTTTCAGTGGTATATTTCAACTCCTCTAGGAGCCGCAGACATTGTGGAATTGATGGCTGCTGTGCTTTGCTATCTTATTCCAAGACAGATCAACATTTTCTAAAACTACAATTCCTTGATTTTACTTATTTATCATTGCTATTTGTATCCATCCTGACTGTTAGGTAAGGAAGTAACTGATACATACCTGTACAGACACATGAATTCTTGCTCTAGCCGCATTTTATTACATTCTTTGGGTGTATATTTGTATAACTATGGAGGAGAAAGAACTGTTTTAAGAACTTAGTGGTATACCATGCACAAGCGTAACAAATGTATCCTTTAATTTTTCAATTAAGTGATTTTATTCCCATCAAGCCTGAGGCAATAGCGTGAGACAGAGGTGGCAAATTCACTTCCTCATCCCCGCAGTGAACTGGAAAATTTCTAGCCCATTTTTCCCTGCTCTTTTTTAATCGGAGACTGGGCAGACATTGTCCTCTAACTATAGATTACTATGCTGACAGTAGTAACCTAGTTCTGCAAAGGAATAATATTAATAGAAAGTGTCAGGCATACTTCTTTTTTAATAGTTCATATTTTAAAGGCCACTTTGAAAAACCTTCTTCCCCTTCCCATTTATTTGAAATTAGGAAGGATTTATTCATTCAGGGGCTTCATGCTTTGTAAATGTGATCTGTTGTAATCATTGGAGAAAAACCCTATCTGGTATGAAAATCTTGTCTAAGGTATAGTTTAAAGTAAAGCTTAGATTCTTTTACAACATTTGAAGTTGTTTTTAATATATATTTAAAATATTACTGCACAAAATAATCAAAAATCTGTATAGTTAAATAAACATTTGCATCTCCTAATAAAAAATCAGTGGTATCCTTAAAATCCTAATATTTTTTTCTCAGTCCCTAGCTTTGATTTATATGTCCTGACTTTGCTTATAAGAAAGAAGAACTAATAAATAACAAATTGATACTTTTTATAGACATACCATACTTGCAATCGCTTGAAAAGGGAAAAAAAGTCACTCTTTAAAGAGTCTGCTTATTTCCTTACATTCTTTGGTATTTAGCAAATTTGTGTAATAAGTGAGAATGCTCACTTCATTGATAAGTGACTTCTTGATGACTGTGTCAGGTGTATCTCTTGGAAGAAGCTAGAAACACAAACAAAGAAATAAACTTATCTGGGTTTGTTAGCACTGTTGAACAGTTTCTCATTTACTGATAAACCAGAAATCTAAAGAGTTCTGATATATCATTCTATGTAAAGCTGATCCAGTGTTGGACTGCCTCATGTTGGGTTTAATTTATATTCTCGGTCCTTCACAATTTTAAAGCACCATCTCCTCAACTTTTGACTCTTTCTTGTTTAATTAGGTAAAGGTAAAGGTTTCCCTTGACGTAAAGTCCAGTCGAATCCGACTCTAGGGGGCGGTGCTCATCTCCGTTTCTAAGCCTTGGAGCCGGCGTTGTCATAGACACTTCCGGGTCATGTGGCCAGCATGACTCATGGAACGCCGTTACCTTCCCGCCGAAGCGGTACCAATTAATCTACTCACATTTGCATGTTTTCGAACTGCTTGGTGTGCAGGAGCTGGGACTAGCAACGGGAGCTCACCCCGCCGCGCGGTTTCGAACCGCCGACCTTCCGATCGACAGCTCAGCGGTTTAACCCGCAGCGCCACCGCGTCCCCTTTGTTTAATTAGTGAGTACAAAACTGTATTTGTCTTTCTTCATTTAAAATATTAATCTGTGATAGTAATTTATGGGTCCAAAGTCAAGAAGATAGAAAACCTGGATCATCCCCCTCATCTAAGGAAACCAACTTCTCTCAGCTGAAGAATAGCCAAAATATTGATCTGATCTACCACAGAATATAGAAGAGAAAGTAACACATACAAAAAGAAGATATATTGAGTTGCTTATCTCTTTCTCATAATTCACAGTCTTTTAGAAAGTCTGAATTTGTGTGTTAAAAACCCTGCAGTGGATGAAATGAAACATAACTTTTTTGGAGATAAAATAGAATCTTGATTCTTTAGATCAGAAGATAGCTGAATTAAAACCCTTAGTAACTGTTTCAAGTGAAAAAAGAATCTGATTAACATGTCACAGATATTGGAACTGTTGAAAGTCAATAAAGATGTTCAAAATGAAGTGACTCATTTATAGGATCTACCTTGCAGAAATAATGTATGATTTTATGATTTCCTTACAATGCTGAGTTAGATAAGTCTCCAGCAGTATTTATGGAGAGAATTACATGTGAGATCTTTTCACCACAGCAGGGATAAAAACTGGAAACTGGAACCACTTATTGTGTGGGTTTCAATTTCCATTTTGGGTAGAAATCCAGCTTTATTTACCATTAGAGTTTAAAAACTACAGTTTGAGATTCTGCAATTATCTCAGGAAGCAGGGACTTTGGAATAGGACACAAAGAAGTGATCATTTTTCTAGATTACTGCAGAAATGCAAGTTATTTAACAAAACTTGTTTTGCAGCAAAACAACCTAGCACTTCATTTTCCAGCAATTATTGTTTCTGTTGGTGCTTATACTTGGATTATGGTATGAAGAAGTTTATTGATCTGGGATAATTTGAGTAAAAAAATAGAAGTTCTTTTTAATACAATTTTTCTAGAGGAAGATGAGCTACCTTGGCTGGTGGAGAGGGGAGTTTCTGTGCTGCATGTCTCTTTCAGATATCCCTGAAAACAGCAACTAAAACTTTTAAGAAAAAAAAAATTCATGGACTAGTAGGATTATTAATTTATGGCTATTCTAAAGTAATTTATTGTTAAAGCGAACATTAGATATTTTCAAGAAAATTGGAATAAAAATTTGGAATTCTCCTTATTCTTAAAGGATATTAAGTATGCTTCTGATTCTAAGATGAGCGTAATTCACAAAAGATTTTTTCCATACTTATTGGACATCCCAGACAATGTTTAAAAAAAGGTTCATTCTGTTAGAAGTGTAAATTGATAGAGAAAATACTGAAATGTATAAAATGGGCATGCTCCACCACTGTTCCATTGTCAGTTATTTTTATCGAAGCTCCTAGCCACACATATTAGAAAGAGAACTGAGAAAATTTCCACATCCAAGTCTGCAAAATGAACTGAAGTCCCCATCCATAATCACTGGATTGTTTTAGTAACTTTTCTGTTTAGTCCTTGGTTCTGATTGTGTGACAGCTTCTATTTGAGTCAAAATTTGAGCCCAGTGTGATTTCCCCTGACTGCTGCACTGAAGGCTATACAGAAGCTGAATGGAATGGATGGGCCTGACAGTTTATGGCATTATCTGGGAAAAGATGATGAACAAAAAGCAAGGCAGAATTGCCTCAAGTCAAGTCAGATCCCATTTGCCACAAGTGAATGCTGGAGTCGCAAAAATGCCACACTGTGCTGCAGGAGCCATTTGCGCATTGCTTCTCCATGGTTGAACCCCAGGCCCTTTTTTGCTGTCAGAATTCCAGACTAAGGAAATCAATAAATAAAATCCATTCCTTATCACAACCATCAAGTTTACAAACACACATATAGTGGGGTCACTGAAAGGCTGTGACTACAGGGTGCACTGAGGGTTAGTGCTAGAGAAGAACCAAACTGGACTGGACAGCCCAAGAAGAGAGCCCAGAATTCACACTGTAGTTTCTTACCATCTCTCTGAAGTAGTTGCCAGGTTGCCAGCTGCTTCATACAATGCTAGGTACAGTCTACACATGACTAAGTCTTCTTAGAATGTTACCCATTCAGGTCTCAAGTACATGGAACTTTGAAAGTATCATTTCAGGGATAAGGGCTCTATGCTAACCTATATCATGATAGGCTGTCTTTCAGGGAGGTAATTTCTACAGAGACGTAATTGCTCCTCATATGTTATAGCCTGTGGAAGATTGAATCAAATGACTTCTCTGTGCATACAGACTGGCTGCTATGATCACACAAATAATTTTTTTTTGCAGCCATCCCTGATAGCCTTTCCAACTACATAAGGTCAATATAGCATGTGAAAATAATCAGCAATCCAGCCCTTCATAATTACTGCACACTTTGTGAAGGTTGGGTGAACTGAAAGAAGGATGCTGGAGAGTGCTACCCCACTGGATTTCTTTTCTACTGAAGGTCTGTGATCTGTCAAAACTGAAGATGTCAGAACTAAATTGTCCATTGCAGAAACAGGTGAGAAATAAATAGATTCTGTCAACATCCATCTCAAAATGTTTCTTAGCTCAGAATGTCGGGGAAAATATGCCTGGCAAACTTGTACAAAAATGCCTGTATTTTGAGGACCTTCTGTACAAAAAGAATTGCAGAGGTTTTGTCTACTTATTGCAGAATGGTGCACCCTGGGAGACCAGGTTCAGATCCGTCTTCAGTCATAGAAGCTGACAGGGCCGCTTTGGGCCAGTCATACTCACTCTGCTCCGCCTACTCCACAGAACTATTTCTGGGGGGATAAAATGAGCAGAGATCCCCATGAAAGCTACCTTGAGTTCCTGGAGAAAAGGCAGGATATCAATCTAATAAAGGCAGACACAAAATGTTGGCAAGGATTAATACAATTATTATCTGTGATGCTGAATTTGGCTGACTTCATGTATAAATAAGCAGTGCAGGACACTAGATGAAGTATGCCAAGATGACGATGGGATTTTAATCCTGTATCTGTGCTCAGCTTTGTAGTAGTGCTCTACTTCAGCTGTAGTATAAATCAACTTGATTAAATTCGTCAGTGGTAGCTTGGAGCCACTACTGGTTCTCTTTCTGCTCTGATAAGCAGGAATCTTTGGAACAGATTTGCCCTGGGTCACTAGCTTTGGCAGCAAGGACATGGCACTATTTTTAGCTACATGTTTGGTTTCTGAGTGGATAGGGACTCTTGCATAAGTATTTCTGTCCTAACTATCACATTTAGATGAAAGTTTGTGTTATAAAGACGGGAAGTGTCATCACTCTCCTCTGAAGGGATTCATTTTCCAGATGTAATCTTAAAGAGACAGCTCCTACATAATTTCTACAGACTGAATGTGAGATTTGGCTTTGGGGGAGGGTGGAATTAAACATAAAGAAAATTAAATCCCAAATCTTCATTTATATTTAATGACAACCTAGCAGGAGGAAGCCTGCTTTCAAAGTTGTTTTTGTTGTTGTTGTTGTTTTGTCTTGTTTTAACCATGGCACATTTTGGCCCATCCAAATTAAAATGTTGAAATGAAATTCCATCATTTAAAAATCAATTTTTTTGTTGCAGTGGAAAAGAGTAGAGGTGGAATGCTTTGTGAACTGCGTGTCCCCAATTCTGTGTCTTCAGCCATTATGTACAGTCCAGTGCCTTTCTTCCAAAATAAACAGAGGTTGGAGGGAATTCCATTACTGCAATTAAAATATGTTTCAGTCAGAATCATAACAGGCATCTCAAAATCAACCCAAGGGAATTTTTTTTAGTACTGAAATGTTGTTTGAGCAGTGCGCCTTATATTTTTAGTTCAATCAAACCAGCTTAAATATTGCAGATTTTTATATCCTTTGTCCAGACTTGGTTAAGAGAGTCTGAATAACTTCTTCTCACACACCATTGATTTTTTTAAACCAAGCAGAGAAAGTAGAAGAAAGATAAATGGCAAGAAATGCCAAACTCTGATGGCCAAGTAGCACAATACTCTACAAGTTTTCTCAGAATTAAGTCCCACTGAGGTCAGAGAAGCCTATTTTCAGTTATAGTCAACCTTTTTCTCTTAAACAAGGAGGAAAATTAACGGTCCTCTAGTCCCTGTTCATACCAGAAATACAACATAATGTAAAGGTGGTCTCAGATACTATGAAAATGAGACTGTTGGATTAAAATTATGACGGTGATAGGAGGAAAGAGAAAAGAGGAAAATGGTGTATGTTCCTGGAAGGAATTTATCTGCATTTCTAAATTCAAAATATATTGTAATGGCAATGAAATTTGTGTACCTCAGGCCAAACAACTTGTTGGCATAAGTGTCCATAACTAATTCAAGTGATGCCAAAAGGACGAACTGTGTGTTGTGATGTTATGATGCTAGCTTGGCCGTTTTGTACTTGTGCTTTGATGTGGCATGTAAGTTTGTAAGGGGTGGAGTTTGCATCTCAATATTACAACACACATTTTTTCTCTTGCCGTCCCTGTGGATACCTATGTGTAGGCTTGGTGATGGTTACCTCAAAGAAGAGGCAAAGATTAATATTTCCTATCTATTGGCTAATTAGGTTTAAAAGTCTGCCAAAAATCCAAATTTAAGTCTTGCTTTGAAGTATCTTTCAAAAGAAAATTCAATGTATAGATACCTCAGGAGAAACCTCTTGTGCTAATACTATAGTCTTTTGGGAAAGTATCAAAGATCCTACAGGCTGCTGGACAGGCCAGCAATTAAGTCTGTCTATAGCCTAGAGTGATCTTTGATTATGTGTCATCAAGACTCTTAGTGACTGCATATATAGATTTTCTCCATGATAATCTGTCCCTAACCTGGTCTTTCAGCTCTTCCATCTGTGCATTCATTGCCACTGTAACTGAGTCCATCCACCTTGCTGCAGGTCATCCTCTTCTTCTCTTTCCTTCTACTTTTCCCAGCATTAGAGCCTTCTCCAGAGAGCTAGGTCTTTGCATAATGTGTCCAAAGTAGGATAATTTGACCTTGTCATTTGTGCCTTGAGTGAAAACTCTGGGTTGATTTATTTGATGATCCATTGGTTTGTGTTGGCAGATGCTGGGAAAGCCTTTAGCCCAGGAGAGGTCAAAAAAGTCACACACCAAGCATTTCTATAAAAATAATTTATTTACAGAAAGCAAAAACAAAAGCAAAACATTTAAAGGACTTAGCTCCCTTTGGAGCAAGCCTTGCTTGCTACATTGCCGGCAGAGAGAAAAAGAGGAAGTGAGAACAAGTCCGGGCAGGTTTCCTCCCCCCCCCCAGGTGATTTGCATGAAACACGTGAGAGGAGACAATCCAATACCACCTTTCAACCCGGCCAAAATGACAAGGGACATATAGCAGTCTTAATCTGTTAGTAGGAAAACCTCAACACTCCCCTTTTTACACTATAGATTAAGATGCAAACCAATCTTCTCTGACAACTCTTTGTGTCTTGGTACAGGAAGAGGTTTGGTTAAAATATCAGCAATCATGTCTTTTGATTCACAATATTTTAACATTATTTCTCCTTTGCTTATATCTTTGATATATTGATATCTAATATCGATGTGTTTTGTTCTACTTCTGCAGGCTTCAGATTTTGCCATAGCAATGCAAGCTTGATTATCCTCATAAACAGTTATAGGCTGGTTCACTTCCATGCCTATGTCTTTTAATAAATGTTTAAACCATGTAACCTCATTACAGGTTTGTGTTAGAGAATAAAACTCTGCTTCTGCAGTGGAAAGAGCAACAAGTGTTTGTTTTCTAGAATGCCAGCCTAAGCTAGATCCAGCAAATTGAATTAAAATCCCAGAAGTGGATTTTCTGTCACTGACATCTGCTCCCCAGTCAGAATCGGCAAAAGCCTGCAATTTCTCAGTTCCAGAGGCATTTAGCTTCAGGCAATAATTCTTTGTTCCTTGCAAATACCTCATTAACCTCTTCAATGCTGCTTTTCCAGTAGATGTAGGCTTCTCTGTCTACTTAAAATGGCCACAGAATTTGAGATATCTGGGCGAGAATGATTTGCAATGTACAGTAAACTTCCAATTGCAGATCTATAGTTCTCTGCCTCAGTTAATTGAGTTTCTCCTATATCTTTCTGAAAATCTATTATCGGAGTAGAGACTGGTTTACAGTCTTGCATATTAAAATCTTCTAGGAGCTTTTGAATTTTACTACGTTGGTTTAACAGAAAGCTACCATCCTTGTCTCTGTGTACTTCCAAACCTAGGTAATTGGTCACAACTCCAAGGCTTTTTAATATGAAATGGCTTTTCATGCAGGCTTCAAAATCAAGCCTTTGTTTTTCTGTTGATGTGAACAGCAGCAAATCATCAACATAAATGCACAGATACATACAGCCTTGTTTGTCCTTCTTCATATATACACAGGGATCTGCTTTTCCTTTTTCAAAACCAAAATTCTGCAGTTTTTCATCTACTTTTTGGTTCCAGGATATAGCAACTTGTTTTAACCCATAGATTGACTTCTGCAGTTCACAGACTAGATTCTCCCCTTTTTCATAGCCAGGGGGTTGCTGCATGTATAATTTGTGATCTAAATCACCATAGAGAAATGCAGTTTGAATGTCATAGTGGTTAACTGACATTCCTTTTAGTGCAGCAACTTTTAACAGTAATCTAATTGATTCACCTTTAGTAACTGGTGCAAAAGTCTTGTCAAAGTCTAAATCTTTCCTTTGAGTGAACCCTTTTTCAACCAACCTTGCTTTATATTTTTGGATTTTGCCATCAGCATCCCTTTTCAGTTTGAAAACCCACCTACAACCCAGACAGCGTTCATTGGGAGGTAGATTTCCATGTTTTATTTTCTTTCAAGGATGCTAATTCCTGTTGCATGGCAGAATGCCAATTTTGTGCAATCTCTGGTGGTAAAGCATTCACTTGTTCTAAAGACTCAGGTTCTGTGAATATGTGAAAAGCCTTTACTGTTTCAGCCTGAAAACGTGATGGAGGAGCGCCTTTATTACTCCTCTGAGATCTGCGAGGTAATACAGGGCTTAAATTTTGACTCCTATCACTTTCCTGAGAAGCATCTATCTCATCAGACAGATCTTCAGTTTGCTTTTCTGGTTTAATGTCCTCATCAGGCAAAAGATCACCATCAGCAAGTCCTTGCTGTTCTCTTGTGGTGGTCAGTTCAACTGGAGAGCTAGAATTTAATCTCCCCCAGTTTTGTTCAGCAAAAGAAGCACTTTTGCTAATTATTAATTTCTCTCCCATTATGAACCTGTAGCTCCTCTGGCTTTGTTCATAGCCAACAAAGATGGCTTTCTTTGTTGTGGGGCCTCCTTTCCTTCTCTGCTGTTTTGGAATGTGAACCCATGTAGTGCTACCAAACACTCTAAGATGGCTTACCTTTGGTTTCACACCATAAAACAAATGGAATGGAGTGTCCTGAATCATAGAGTTATACAACCTGTTCTGAACATAAGTGGCAGTCGATATTGCCTCTCCCCAGAACTTAAAACATAATCGTGAATCTTTTAACATGCATTCCATCGCATTTTGCAAGGTTCTGCCCTTTCTTTCAGCAACACCATTTTGCTGAGGGGTATATGGGTTAGAAAGAATTTGTTCTATCCCTTTTTCCACTAGGAACCTTCTGAATTTGTGAGAAAGGTATTCTCCTCCTCTATCACATTGGAGTGCAGATACAGGCCTAGGGAATTTTCCATTTGCCCATGTCACAAAACTTTTAAATTTCTCAAATGCCTCATCTTTATGTTTTAAGATGTAGATAAATGTGTATCTTGAGAAATCATCAATGATGGTCATTGCATACCTTGCTTGTCCAAGACTTGGAGCAAAAGGACCAATAATGTCAGAGTGTACAATTTCCAAAGGTCTAGTTGTAACTCTGTCACTGTGCTTACTCACAGGAGCTTTTAGTGTTTTGCATTCTTTGCAAACTACACAATCTAAGTATTTATCACAGGGTTTTATCTTTAGGTCAGCACACAGCTGTGGCATTTGTGCTATATACTTGAAATTAGCATGACCAAATCTCCTGTGCATCAGGTGTACACATTGGTCATGATATGGAGTGTTGCCAACTGCAGCCTTGCAGCTTGGCTTCCTTGCATTTTGCACAATGTACAAGGAGTCTTTTAACATACCAGTAGCACACAATTTCCCATGTTTACGTATCTCACAACCATTTTTCTTAAATGTTATGATATACCCTGTTGCAGCCAATTGTGCCACAGATAAAAGGTTTGATTGTAAATTTGGCACATACAACACACCTTTTACAGTTTCTCCTAAGCAGGATAAATACAAGTCACCTTGTCCCATAATTTTGGTGACAGACCCATCAGCCAAAGATACACTTTGTCTTTCAGTTTTAGACAGTGACACAAAAGAGCTTTTACAATTACATAAATGACAACTGGCCCCAGAATCTAACACCCATACATCAGAATTACCCTTCTCAGCAACCTGTGCAATTTGGGTTGTCTGAAGAGCCTTCTTCTGTGTTGCCCTTGTGTTCTTCTGCTCTGTCTTTCTACTCTTGGGTCTCATGGCACAGTCTCTTTGCAAATGTCCAGCTGAACCACAAGTGAAGCATCACTGGCTTGCTAGCGCTGTGGCCTCAGGTTCCTTTCCCTTCTTTTCCCTCATTTTCTGGTCTTGCAGCTTTCCAGAAGAGATGGGGGGGAATCTTTCCTCTCTCTTCTCCCATTCAGCGAGTAAGCGCTGTGTAACATACGATGGGGTGAGGTCTGTTTCAGGCATAGCCTCCAGGGTACAAATCAGCGTGTCCCACGTTGCATTTAGTGAGGACAGGAGGATATAGGATTTTGTGAGAGGTGTAAATTCCATTCCTCTCTCCTGCAACTCAACAAACAGCTGAATATAATGCAGGTGCTCAGGAAGGCTTTCTCCTTCTGCAAGGTAGGCTCTGTACAGCTTTTTCGTCAGAGTAACTTTACTCCCTGCTGTTGCCTTTACATATAAGTCTCTCAAAGCGTCCCAAAGTTGCTTTGCAGACTGCATGCCTCGCACGTGGACTAGCTGATTGTCCTCAACTCCCAAGATAATGGTGGCTCTAGCCCGCTCATCCTGTCTCAGCCATTCAGCACTGGGATTTTGGGGGTTTTGCTCACCAATTGGCAGCCAAAGATTCTCTCTGCGAAGATACATCTCCATCTTCAGGGCCCAATTCAAATAGTTGGTCTCTGATAGGCGCTCCAGAGGCATCGCTGAGGGCTGGGAGGTAGCCATGGCTTCTTCCTTCTTTTGCAAGTCACCTCAGCTAGCTTCTAAGTCCTGCAGACCGGCAGTTGCTGGAAAATCTCCAGGTGGCTCCAAAGAAAATCTTCACAGGTCTTTGCTACCTGCCTTTAAATTGTGCATGAGGTGTGGAGTTGATCTCTCTTTTCTCTCTGGGTTTTACTGCGTTGTTTACTGGGCACATAACCTGTTGGCAGATGCTGGGAAAGCCTTTAGCCCAGGAGAGGTCAAAAAAGTCACACACCAAGCATTTCTATAAAAATAATTTATTTACAGAAAACAAAAATAAAAGCAAAACATTTAAAGGACTTAGCTCCCTTTGGAGCAAGCCTTGCTTGCTACATTGCCGGCAGAGAGAAAAAGAGGAAGTGAGAACAAGTCCGGGCAGGTTTCCTCCCCCCCCCAGGTGATTTGCATGAAGCACGTGAGAGGAGACAATCCAATACAACCTTTCAACCCGGCCAAAATGACTAGGCACATATAGCAGTCTTAATCTGTTAGTAGGAAAACCTCAACAGTTTGTCTTCATGGCTGTCCACAGCATTCTCAGGAATTGATCTTCTCCAACACTAAAGTTCAAAAGTGTCAATACTCTTCCCATCCTGCTTCTTCAAAGTCCAACTTTTTCTTCCATAGTGTGTCACAGGGAGTACCATGGCTTGTACTATTCTGATCTTTGTAGATATACAGAGACATCCTGGCACTGAAATATTTTTTCCAAGGCTTTCATGGCTACTCTACCAAGAGCTAGTCTGTGGCATAATGTATTTCTTGACTGCTTGTTCCTTTACTGTTGATGGTTGATCCTAAAAGACAGAAGCTATCCACCACTTCATTAGCAGGAGTAATTTGAAACTAAACACAAGCTTGTTAAGAAATCTTGTGAAATGCTGTCTCACCCTAAATGTGCTAGTACTGAAGACTACTTTAACATCAAGTCTTTTACTGAAAAGATTACTTCTCTTTTAATCATCTTAGCATAAAAGGATGCTTTAGCCTTGAGTGTGTTAGCCCAAGAGCCTACTGAAGAAATGGATACTAAACTGTCTACTCCTGCGTGATAGAAACTCCAGGAAAGAAAAATGACATTTTTTAATTACTGTATTTTCAATTAATCTGTTCCAGATAAGGATTACCTGGAAGGGGGATATGTCTCCAGAGGCAAGGGAAAAGCAGACAGAAATAACATAAATAACATAAATAAAAGCATGCCCCCACAAGATTATTCAGTACTTAGGCACATTTGTTGTAGTATTCATGAAAAATAATGACAAAACATGTGGTTCATATATTTTAAAATGCCACTGTTACCTAGTTTCAAACTGCATATTTCTAACTGGTAAGATTGTGTTTTGAAAAATCTTTATTATATCAAACTTATAAGCATTTTGTATTTGATGGAAATATTTTTCTTAATTTAAATAGACCTCTATAACATTTAGTGAACAACCCCTCTTGTTATCAAATTAGAAGCACTTCCTCGGATGGGACTGACTTAGTAAATGATCCAAGTTCTTATTTGTGGAGAAAAATCCAGCAATTAATGGATAAAAATCAATCCAGCCATCTTGATAAAAGCTGTTCTGCAATGAACTCTATGTGGAATTTTTATGGATTGCTCCACTTGGAAATGCTTCCAAATTCCCTTCCATCAAAGGAACCAATATATTGCTTTGTTTGTCAGCTCTTTGTGTTAAACAAAAGTGGAGTTATTTCCATGCATGGGAGAATCACCTGAATGATAATCTGGTCACATATTCCTGTACTAAAGTGCAAGTCTGATATATAGTGAAAATGGGAAATATGATTGCTAGCAACATTCATGTGGAAATAAATGATGTGCTTTTGAATGTACTGTATATATTGTTCTATCAGATGCCTGAAATTATTATAGCTTTGCTAATAAACAGGTGCAACACAGGCTTTAACACCTGCATGCCAACAGAACGATACTCTCCACATGGGGTATTAGTTCAATGGCTTTCTGAATAATAAACTCAGTTGTTTGAATCCAAAGTAGTGTGAAGCTTGTTTGCTTACAGTATTTATTTATTTAAACAAGTTATAAGGTTGCCTATCTCCCAAAAGTGACTCTGGGCAATATACAAGGGTTAAAACCACCAGCACCACCAGCACCACCAGCACCCCCATTTAACAATATTTAACAAAAGCCAAATGCCCAAGGCCATAACATCATCCAACTCATAAAGAATAAGAGAACCATATTAACCAGCAGAGCTTGCCTAACCACACAGCTCAAATGCCCGAGGGAACTACCAGGTCTTTAACGCCTTACTCATGAAGGGACTATCCTGTTTTCTTACTGGCTCACAACAAACTTATCTTGATGGTTGCAGGATAATTTTAAGGTGGTAGGAGTAGCTGCAACTCTCTCTCTCTCTCTCTCTCTCTCTCTTTTGTCCTCCTTGCATAATGTGAGGCTTGAAATATCTTATACATTATTGAAATGTAACTCACAAAGATGAAAACAACATTGTAGTGGAGCTCCTTTGGTATGGTTGTTAATCCATTTTGCCAATTATGCACATGACAAAACTTCCAACCATATAATTAACATTCTTGGAAGTCATTGTTACTCAGATGCTGCAATTGTTCTGAATTCCTCCATATACTTTAAAATGATTGCCAATTTAATTTGTCTTGGCCTATAAAAGGTCTCTGGTTCAATTCCCAGCATCTTCAGATAAGCTGGAAAAATTCATGGCAGAAGCAGAGAGCCACAGCCACCAAAGAGAATGTAGATACTGTATAACAGCTCCCTATGTAGCTGTGATGCATTATTCTTCAGTAAATTCAACTTTAATGGTTACTGACTTCATTCACATTCACCTTTTTACTAACTTTTGTTAACATGTGTTTCCATAGAAACTCAACCTTTTAATGGCTTGCATGTGAACTGTGGAAAATATGTCAAGAACACTCTCATAAAATTGTACGGATAAGGGAGTGTGAACAAATATAGATCATATTAAAAGTAGACTCCAGTTCTGTTCTGCCCTGCCCCACTCAAGCAATATGCTTTATAAGTTGGTTTCCAGGTCAGTTTTGGCATCTTCAAATAGAATTGGAAAAGCTAATGTCTAAAACCTAGAGATTACAGCCAGTCATGTTGAGAGTAATAAGTTAGATATTCCTGTGTTTCCATTCCTTGTAGACATTTTTATTGTACACATGAATATAAGTGAGAGCACTTGTGTTTTTGTTTTTAAATTAAGTGATTCATGATGTCAGGGGCAGAGCTACATGGACCCCAGATCATTTCGGAAATAATTAAAAGCCTACATTTGATTTCAAATATTCATTCTTAAGAAATCCTTCCAAAGGTTGAAGAATCATTTGGTGAGGTATTTCCTTGACGTTCACGGTTGGTGGTCTAAAAGCAGAGTTAATTTTAAAAAGAAAAAGGTTTAGAAATACTTCAGAATCCAAAGTAAAGCTGCCAAACCTAGAAGCAGAATTTCAGGAAAAATAAACTGTAATGTATCACAGACACATTTTCTTCATAAACGTCTGTCTTCATTCCAGGGAATAGTTAAATGCAGCTTATTTATCTGCAAACTGCTGTTTTTATCAGGAGATATTTATAACCAGATTTTTCCATTAAAAACATTATTTGTCAGTCACTCTTATCTTCCTGTTTACATAATGGCTTGTGATAGCCCTACATTTGTCTTGCTGTCAAGTTTTCTTTAGGAGAAATGGAAAAGCATGGATGGGATAACAGCCTGAATGTTCTTATCACTTCAGTGCAATGAAGCCTGAAACATAAAACACTACACCTTATGCTCACCCAAAACTATTTTCTAAGAGAACACCTGAAATAAACACTCCCCTCCCAATTAATGGATTCTAGGTATGGTTATTTTGCATGGAGATCCTGTCATTCACAAATCAATGAGAGAAGAAACTCTGCAGATTCAGCACCTTGCTTGCAGTGGGGACTATTCAAATATAAGGCAGTTCACTAGAAGTCCTAGTTAGAGAACAATCAGTGGAGCACACTTTCAAAACTAGCTCACTCTTTTTTGGGGGGTGGTATTCCCTTTTTTGCCTAAGGAAGTTTTAAGAACCTGATTTCTCAGCTGTTGTTTCTTCCATATTGCCTGATTTTCTTTTAGTGAGCTCAAGAAAAAGTTGTATAATTGTCTAGTCAAAAAGAGGTATGTTTTTTCAAACTTCTGTGCAGTGAGTTTGACCACAAAGCATGGGAACACTTTACCATTGTGAATCTGGCAGAAATGGAAAATATGCTCCCCCCACAGAGGTTGCTGGTATCTTTCAAATCAACTTATGGTCATAAGGCATCATGCCGTTTTCTCAGTGAGCAAAAGCTGATCCATGTTATTCTTGTCTAGGTTGCCCTCCACTTTATGTGAAGATATAATAAAGTCCCTTTGAAATTCTTGGTGTGAATAAATTAGGATTAAACTTTAACATCTAGCACTAACATAAAATTTATTAATCCATTATGCAAGTTAAAATTTGCTTCCAGACATGTAGTGGCAAAAGAGCATTTGCATTTAACATCCAAGGGTCATACATGGAAGTCGAGTTACCAACATACCAACAGTTTCTTCCAAACTTGCAGAATCAGTTTTCTCTCTTTCTCTAATTTCTTCCAAACTTTTGTTGCTGTAGTTATAGATTCACTTTACACCTTAACGCCCTGTGTAGATTTTCTATTGAATTTTATATAAAGTTACCCAGTTCACATCTTTTGAACCTATACACTGAGGGGTAATCCTCATTTGCAATTCAAACACAGATGACACAAATTATTGGAGAAATGTACATACAAAAATATTATTTCAGGGAAAACCACATGTAGGAAGTGAGTATTCTAAGAAAGTGTCAAAAATGCATATATTAGAAAAAGTACTCACAAAAATATAAATGAATTTTAATGTGGACATTTTTATTGAATTTACAAAGTGATGCAGAAACAGATTTTTAAAAATTATGGTTGTGAAAATTAAAAAAAAATAAAATAAATCAAACCAGCATTAACAGATTGTCCTTCCCAAGAGAACAATCTGCCAGAAAGTTAATATTCTATTTATTCTATTTAATTTATTATTCTATTTAAATGTAAATAGAAATGCACTAACAAAAAACCTTCTTAACAAATGTTGTCTTGTTTATTTTTTAAATGCCACGCTAACTAATTAACTCTTAGAGTTATTAAAATAATAATAATAAATTGTTATTGTTTTAAAAAACACAAATTCAGTATTTAATTAAAGAAATAATATAGTAGAATTAATTTCTTTGGCTTGTCTGTAACATGTATTTTGCTAATTGAAATGGTACTTGCTTCTTATTGAGTTAATAATTCATAAAAGTTAAAATGTGCTACATCTCATTCAAATTTATTTATTTATCAAAAGAGAAAAGCGTATATTAGGAAAATCACAAGCATTTAGCTCCAATTGCTTCTAAAATGTTATTTTGCATAAACATTATCATCAGTAATGCATTGCACTGAACTATTTCGGCAGCCTGTCTTCCAAAATATGGAGAAAAACACTGAATTTAAGAATGTAAGTTGCTTTTGAGGCACACAGAAAGAATCCTCAGTATTATGGATATGCATCAGATTTAGCCAAATCCCAGTTAAAATTCTTAAGGAAAAAAATATTCCGAAGTAAAGCAGGATTCCCTCTGAAGTGACAAGAATGGGATCTTCAGGTGTTTGGAAGGCGGTAGAAAGGCAGGCTGTTTCTCCTAGCCATCCCCACAAGAACCAGATGTGGGAATGACAGATCTAATTTCCCTTCCTTCCAAAACCACCAACTGGTATCTAATCCAAAGGTGCCCCCACTGCCTGCCCCCACCCCAAATATTCTGTTGGAGGTGCAAATCCAATGAAAGTGACTCTGGCATCTCAAGTCCTACTGACCACAAGGGGCCAGTGCAGTGTGGATAGAGAGTTAAAGATGCTTCTTTGTCTAAAAGGATGATAATCTGAGGTCATTTCCTTCTGCTTTTCCTCCCAGATACTTAAAGAAACATGTCATTTGCCTCTACTCTTGATCAGATAGTTACCTGGGTGCTTTGTATTGCCTATCCCTATAATGTATTTCTGTAAATAAATCTTTTTTTCTAGTTATAAATTCTCCTTTACTAATCATGCTCAGGTCAGATTCCTGGCATGTTTACATGCAGGCAGAGAATGCTTCAACCTCCAACATATTCTTCTATAATTTAGGATGGCTTCTTATGAAGAGGCAGCTCTACAGAACATGCTGTTTTCATAGGAATTGCCTATCAAACAATAAAGGAGATTAGACTTGTTTTTCAAAGTTATACTCAACTTTGGACAAAAAAGATAAAAAAAAATCATGCTTGTAAAATTGCCATCCTAAATTGTAATTAACATAGAATGGCTTTTCTATTCTCAATATTCTAAGCTATTTAAATAATAGAATGTTAATAATTTTTAAACATACTATACAAACTTCAATGTATAGAAACAACACAATGTACTAAGATCTATAACAACATAATAAAAGGGGGGGGGGTGGAAAAAGAAAATCACTTGAAAACTCTGATCAAGTCCCCTAAGTTTAAAACTCCATAGACTTTATCTCCACATAAGGAACAACAACATTGCAAATGATGTCTAATTTTCTTGAAATTGATAGGCTTCAGAACAAAAAAAGAAAAGAGCATTTTAATGCTTGTGGTTGTTTGTGGATTTTCTGTTAACAGTAAACAGCATTTGGGGATTTTCATGGTTTTGGATTTGGCCTGGAGTCAACTGAAATTATTTCCAAATCAACTTAGAATGAATCACTCTGTTTTCTGAATTGCCAAATTGAGTCTAACCTTGGTAGAAAAAGTAACTCAGCAAAGTAAGCTGGTTAAGAAGATGGCCAGCAAGGTCACGTTCTGAAAATATGGTTACCATTCTTCACATGTTTCAATAAAGGAACATTGGCTTCTGTTCTCTGTGTAGCAGATGTCTTTTTGAGAGATGTACTGGCTTATTTATGACATAAGTATTCTGCTATGTTGTTGTCTTTGATGCAGACTTGAAGAATACAAACTGAAAGCTCAATTTTTGTTTAGTGTGTTTTATTCTATACAGTATCTTTATAGATTATTTTAAAAAAGCAGGCCTCCTGGACCTGAAACTTGTGGATTTCATACTTTTCTACCCACAACAATCCAAGTAGTTTCTTGTCTATTTCTGATAAAATGTGCCCCCTACCCTGCCCCACATGTCTTTTATAGCAATTAAGTGCGTTGCTGATCTCTGAATACCTGATAGAGCAATGTGGATGGATTAGGTCCATCCATCCTCCATTAAAATAAAGCTCTCCTGCTTAGATTTTCATGTGCAACAGAAATTATAGTTCCTCTGAAAAACATGACAACAGCCTTTGGCTGAAACTGCAAGAAACATTTTGAAGTTTTGAGTGGTAGAAGTCTGAAAAATAGACTTTTGATCACGACTGATGCATGTTCCTCATAGATATTGAGCTCCGTCAGCAGTTCACTCAGATAAAAGGAGGAAAAAAATCAGTAATTTTTAAATGGCATATGTTCAGTGGTTCAGTCAAAGCAACACAGAGAGTAGAATAAATAAAGCTATATGTTTTATTGTGTTAGTATATAAGGGAATTTGAACCTCTTTATCTGACAAATAGGTACTTTAATCTGATGATAAAATCAAGTGCTGCTGCAAAATATTTGAATGAAATGAAATAGAAATGGTCACACTTTTTGCTGCAGAACTTTTCCCACCAAAAACCATGTAATTTAGATTTGTTGGGTGAGTGGCATTTAGCACAGGTATTGGAGGCAAAAAGAAGAGAATTTTTTTTTAATGACTCAAATAACAATATGACAGAAGATGGAGTGTTTAGCTCTCCAAAAGGGCAGAATTAGTACATTTTTCTCCCATAAAGGACTTATATTATCCCTTTATGTGGAGCTGAGAGTTATGCAGAGCTGAGTGAGGTAACTACAATTTGCTTTGATGACACATTTTAGGCAGAGGAGCAACACGATTCTTTTCTCTGAGACGTGAAGATGCCCAATGTGCCCCACTGAGGGATTTCGCAACAATCTGAAGCCTGATCCAGAGATTCCACTGGAAATCTATTTTGGGACATCCTGCAACTGACTGAAAAAGGCTTCTGTACAGAGAATTACAGCTGTCAGAAATGAGGAAGAAAGTGAGCAGCCTTTTAGACTCCGCACAAAGGCCTAACACTTCAAGTGCGGAGTCTAAAAGGCTGCTCACTTCTCTCTCAAATGTGCTAGGAAAAAAAGGATTGTGTATTCTGCTTTTACTGGAGGAAAATTAATTTAGAGTGAAATTCTCATTTGGCAGGCTTACCTTAATTACACAGTCTCTGTTTCTGATGGACATCAGCCATCTTTCACAATACTATCATGTCTTGCTGCTTCTGATGCTACAATTCAATGCCACGGGAAGACATCAGAAAGGTGCCCCTCCTAGTGGGCTTTTCCAGATTGAAAATGTTATGAGTAATGTTTTTGGAGGGCAAATGTTATTTAAAACAGAATGGTCCCAGAATTCAGTATTCTTTGCTACTTTTCTTTTCTAGGACTGGATGATGATGATGAACCGCCCAGGGTCCCCCAAGTGGGGGAGATGGGCGGTGATAAAAATATGATAGACAAATAAATAAATAAATAAATAAATGATGGTGATGATGATGATGATGATGATGATTTTGAGTGGGATATCTAAGTGCCTCTAGCTTCAGGTGTTTGCTTGAAAAAAAGCTGAATATTAAGTTTTTCCTCTCCAACTATATGCTACACAACCATTATTCTCTTCATCCCATCTGTTTTCTGTGACTCTGACTCCTGAAAGTCTTGTTTTTTTAAAAAGTTGCAGCCTTCTCAAACTGGTCCTCTCCAGATGTATTAAAATGGCTTCAGCGGCTGGACCCTAGGGGTCAGGGAAGACTTGTTCCCTTCGAATAACTGGGCTTCTCTCTCTTTGGATAGATCTGTATCCCCTTTCCCCATTTTGTGGCTTGGTCTATTTCCTGATTCCTCCTTAGCACTGTGGGCCTTACATTTCTCACTCTTTCATTCTTCCTTTTTGTAAAGTATACCATCTCCCTCATCTTCTCCGCCTTGACGCTCAAGGAATGCACGACTAGCTCTCTGAGCCTGGGAGGTGGAAGATCTGTGGTGTTTTAAAGATGATTGTAGATTAACCAAAAGGAAGTCACAAGCTGCCTGTATGAAATATGCCAGCTCCGATATCACTGTGTTTCCTGTAGTCACAAAAATGTGTTTTTCTAGTCCCTGCTGACTACTGATATGCCACCAGCAAACTCAAGATATGCCTGTTGGTGGCTCGTAAGACTAACATACATGTAAGCTTATGCCTACACATTCTGGATATCCATGTTTCATTTTTCTTGAGAGTCAGCTGAGCAAATGCAAATGCAATGTTCACCTATTGTGTGTAGGAGCTGTGATTCTGATGGCATGGAGGGGGCAGAATGGTGTACATAGAGCTAAGAATTTACTTGGTGTCCCCTCTTTGTTGCTAATTTCAAGTCACTTCTTTTTACTTTTCTTCCCAGGCACATATGTGCTCTTTGATCTCCAGATAGGAAGTAGTTAACTAGGTGCTTGACTTTGCTAGCCCACCATTACATAAATCTCCTTTCTGTTGCAGTCAGGGCCGCAACTAGGGGGGGGGCAACCAGGGTATGTGCCCCGGGCGCCGTGCTGGTAGGGCGCCAAAGTGAGCGCTGGGGGGGTGCTAAAATGGGTGCGGAATCCATGTTTGCCCCGAGTGAAACAGTCCCTAGTTGTGGCCCTGGTTACAGTTATGCAATCTGTTTTGCTCCTCATTGCTCAGGCCAGATTCTTGCTCTCAGGGATATTCAAACACAGTGTCATGCTCCACGATCAAACGTTCCCAGAACATCTGATTGGATTTGCATGCATGAATGGAGTTAACACGTGTTGGGACTTGCGGGTCAGTAGAATTGGAAGGGGGAACATGCCAGGAGTGTGAAAGCATCTTGTTTGGACTATCTCTGGCATCCAAGGTCAAGCTGCCGAGCCGTTGGAGACATCTGTATGGAACCGAACTGACTGGCACGAAGAGGGGGGCTGCATGCCTGAGAAAGGGAGGGGGTTTGAACTCATTGGGTTGTTTAACTTGGGGAAAACGTGGGAACTTTCATTCGCAACTTTTTCCCTGTTCTGTATGCTATGCTCCATTAAAGGGATTTCTACCATATTTACGTATGAATCGAATTTAATGGCAAGTTGAGTAATACAGTCATTACACGCAGAGAGAGAATGCTTCAACCTCCTTTTGGCACCAGTGGGACTTTTTTTACCTTATGCTCTATTTCTTGGGGTGTACATTTCTGCCATTCATTTTAGATCAGCACATCTAGTATCCAGTTTGTTATATTTCAGGCAGAAAGTGAAGTCTTGTTTTTGTTCTGTCAGGCTTTTAAAGTTTTGATTCCTTAATTTGTTAGGGTAGTCATATTTTATTTAAAGCTGTTTAAGGGGATTATAACTTACCTAGAAATTCTTCTGGAATAAGGTCAGCATAGAATTGTATTAAAACATTGACCTCATTAATAAAATATTCTATGAGATAATTTAATTTTTTATTCGAGATATACTTGGTTTTACAAATTGCTATTAGGTTTCCTTGTCAGGAATATTAGTCTTCTCCACAGGCTCCTCTCTTATTAACTAATTCTCTCTCACACTGAGATACAGCTTGTAAAACTGATGAAGAAGCTGGGTGTGAGACATACATTTGTTTCCAGTTAGTTGGAAGTTTTCTTCCACAATTCCCTCTTGCCTCCTACATATCTGAACTTTCTAGATTATGCATTTTAGTGCAATAATAATGATGTAGAATATCCTGAGGAACTCTCTCAAGCCTGCAACTGACAAACAGAAGCATCGTACCATTTTATAGTCAGCTGGGGATCCACGCCGACTCTTTTATCATCAGTGGATAATATCAGTGGTAATTGTTGAGTTAGGCCAAGACCAATTCCTGGCTAAAACTTGACTAGCAGAGTGTTTTTTGCTTTAAGCCATAGAAAGTGAATCACTTTACCTTTCAGTTATGTATAGGTTGGGACTTGTTCTACCATGAGGCAGAGTGAAGTAACTATCACAGGTAGCAATAATTTGTAGAAACTTCCATCAGTTTTTTAGAAGACAAAGCACAATGTTCCATGTTCCCTGTTTTGCACCTCTTAAGCAAGCCTCCTGCTCTGGGTTTTGGCAGAGGAACCTGCCTTTTGTTAATCAGATTCAACTGCAAAGCTGGCTGGTTGGTTTCTATGTGGAATGAAGGTGGGTGCTTCATTTTATTCTTTGCCTCTGGCAGAAAAACATTTGAGGAGGTCCTCTGTTGGAGATCTTTAAATATTTGCTAGGGTGTGCCCATGCATTGCACATTTTCTCATTATGAGTTCTTGCTGACTTCTCATTATTTCTTGACAACATTTTCTCTGACAGGAGCACAAAATATGAGAAGTGGCTGAAGAGTTAGGTAAAGTTGAATTTCAGGTCACAATAGAAATAATACTCAAGATTTCTCAGAAACAACATTTAATTTGCTTTGAATAGCCTTAAAATAAGTTGCATCTGAGAACCAATTTATTTTCTGAGCTAATACTCAATATTATTGGGGAAAATGAAAGCTTTAAAAGAAATTTAAATCCATTTAATATTAACATTCATATTTTAGAGTTGGATATGAAAATCTGTCTCTGAAGTTTAATCTTGTTTTTAGTCTAGTTAGCTCTTGATTGCTAATCTTTTTAAGATGGCAGCTTTATAGATAGGGCGGTTGTGTGAGGAAACCCAAAATACTAAATATAATTGTTGAGATTTATCATTCTGATAATTTCAACCACTGAACCAATTTGAATTGGAGGTTCTTTGTATATAGGGGTAAGACCCCTTGAACACCAAAACAGGCCTTCTCCAAAATCATTCAAGGCATGATTCAGAAACCCAAAACTTGGATGAATCCACTTCCTTTCCAACTCAGTTCAAATACAGCTTCTTACGTTTCTTTGCTTTTTGTAAATATTTTATTGAGGTTAAATCTCATGTCTTATCCTGTAATATATATAAAAAACCCTCTTTATGTTGTGGTTTCTGTTTTTTGTTTGTTTGTTTGTTTGTTTGCAATAACATAGCTATAATGGCCTGAACACAGAAAGCTATGTTTCCTCTTAGAAATTTATTTATTAACTATTGTGTTGGAAACCCATCTCTTAACTGGTTTCATCAAAGCTCATTTATATCCACCTCCTAAAATTTTATGGATTTTGACCTCAGTTCAGAAGAACCAATCTTTCCTTAAGATCTTTTGACTTAATTGATAGAGGTGACACCTTTTCCTTTACTTGAATCCTTTTAGTGCAAAATTAAAAGTGTGTGTGTGTGTGAGAGAGAGAGAGAGAGAAAAGGTGAAAGGTCCCCTGTGCAAGCACTGAGACATGTCTGACCCTTTGGGGCAATGTCTCTTTCACGATGTTTTCTTGGCAGACTATATTTGCCATTGCCTTTCCCAGTCATCACCCTCCCCAGCAAGCTGGGTACTCATTTTACCAACCTCAGAAGGATGGAAGGCTGAGTCGACCTGGGCCGGCTACCCGAGAATCCACCTTTCGCTGGGATCGAACTCGGGCCATGGGGAGAGTTTTCAGTTGCAATACTGCCGCGTAGCACTCTACGCCACACGAGGCTCTTTATATATATATATACATACATACACACACACACACACACACATACACACACACACACACACACATACATACACATACACACACACACACATATACATACACACACACACACACACACATTCATACACACACACACATACTGTAAGGGTAAGTGGGAATGACCTTGGGAGGGTGGGCCCAGAGATGCTGCCTAAGAATGGTCAAATAAGAGACAGCATAGCCCACAGCTGGATAGTGAGTGGGACAAGTGGCTCAGAAGGGACCCTCCCTAAGTTCTTGGGCTGTAAAGGAGATGGTGGGAGAATTGTATGCAAGATTCTGTCACTGAAGATTTACAATAAAGTAGAATTAGCTCATCCTGTTGTGATTCCTTTCTGGTCCACCTGACATACACACACATACTAACACACAGTAAAAATTTAAACAAATACATACATGATAAACAGATATACAGTATGATAGGATAAACACATATTGTTAATTAACCAAATAGCTTTCCACTTAGAAATATTTCCACTTTCTATTTAAATTATCTTTTGGCAAGCAGGTGAGAAAAAAATCCAACTTCCTATTTTATTTTCCTATTATTTTCTTTCCTCCCCTGCCCCCTGTTTCTTTTCCGCTTTCTAGTACAGTCCAGTACTTTTCCATTACCCCTCCGTCTTATCTTATTGCCAAGGCTCTGAGCTCTATTTCAGTGATCAGTGTGTTCCTTCACTGAAGGTCTCAGAGCAGGGCATTTATGAGAATCTCATGGTGCCTTCAAGCCTTTAATTGCTCCTTGCAGAATCCTTATTATGGGAAAGGAAGCTCTCCGTCTGAGGCAGTAATTCAATATATTTTTCCAGTATACAGTATCTTCTGGAAAGTATATCTTCATAAGTATTTCACCTCAAATATTGGATTCTCTTAGGACTACTTATCTCTACCCGCCTTTTTTTTTGCTTTCAGTTTTTCATTTTATAAAAGAACAATGAAACTAAATGAATAGCAAATATATACGACTATCTCCAAACAAGAGGAAATGTTCATAAAGTGGTTCTCCAAATGCATATCCTGATGTCAGTAATTTAACTATAGGAATTTTTAAATTGCCTTTCAGCTTCTCACTGCCGGTCTAATAAGAAGCCACTACAGCCATCAATCTTTTTAGTTATAAGCTATTACTCTTAGAAATCGGCATTCTCATAGTTGCAGTTAGGAAATCTTTGCTTTTATTGCTAAAGTTTATGAGGCGGGAATGGCTTCAGTGCATTCCATATAGTTGTACTGTATCAGTCATTATGGGAAATTTATAACCCTGGCTGAATTTAAATCCAGCAGCATTTAAAATTACTGTGCTGTCAAAAGACTTGAAGTTTGCATGATTACGAACAAGATTCATCTGTAACATCTTACATATCAGTTGGAAAAATAAAACTAGAACAATTTATAGAGTCCTATACATTTCTGTTCGGAAGTGAATTCATTTAAATCTTAATGGTAAGGATTCCAAACTCTATGTAGTTATTCACTCCTTTGTGATTGTGGTTTTTCAGGAATCAACTTTTGTGAATGGACCCAGTTTGAAAGCCTGTCTTGATATTGAGAAATGAGCCAATGCAGTAATACTATTACTGAACTGAACTGAAAGGGAGAAGATTAATTAATATTTAAATCTGAAGTGAAATCCATTTTACTATAGGCTGAAATCTTAGGCTGGAGCAACACTCCCTGGAATAGTGGGGTTGGAATAAAGAAGTAAGTGACACCAGGACCCCAACTGAATTTCATTTCAGTTTAATTCAATGTAAATTTAGTTAATTAATGTCCTTTGAGTTCTTTCCTATGTTTTATTAATTTCAATCTTCTGTCATTTCTAAAATTACAATTTGGTGGAGACTTTTGTCCTAGCTATTAGGGACTGCGGGTCACCCTGACAGCTTGGCTTTTACATCTTAGCTGTATAGTATCCTCAGTTGGAATACATTAGTAATAAAACCAATATAATACTAATACCATAGTAATTTCCTGTCTATAGCAGCAGATCTTCCTTTGTTCACATATGAAAAGAAAAGAAGTCTCAGTGAATGCACTTTTGTTCAGATGTGAATAATGTCTGGATCTTTTATCACATTGTATTTTGCCTGTTGGTTTGGTCTAACTATTTTTGCTTTATTTACTTTTATAGATTTCTTATGCAAAGAAAACTTAAAATATTTATCATTTAAAAGAGAGGCACACTAAACACTGAAATACAGATATAAATATAGATATATTCACACATGCATGAAATATATACATATATACATACATACACTATATACATACGGAGCTGAGATTCATTTCAAAACAACTATACAATTTCATCCTTGGATATTGCTGTAGATGATCCAATAGGTTTGCTTTTCTTGTTCCCTTAAAGAGTCAACTCCATTTAGAAATGCTGAGAATTTTACTAGATATAGCACCTTTATGAGCTACAACAGGAAGGCAAAGGCAAAGAAGTTTGAGGTTAACACGTCAAGTGGAAATGACTTTTCTTGTAAAGATAGATTTCCTGTGGTGGAGAAAATTAAAAAAAACTTCTTAGGGAAAAGGGGAGCTCTAAAAATACATTGTCACAGAAAAATCTGAGACACACACACATGCACACTCTCTCTCTCTGCTTTTTTTCTTGACACAGTGTGACACCTAAAAGTGATGTAGTTGCTGAAAAAAGCATTTTAAAGATCTTTGCAAAACTAATGCAACTCCTGTTTTGTAAGGAGATAGAAAAGATTGCTGTACTGTGGTGTGAAGGCAAAACAGAGGGTACCTTAGTGAAAACTAATGATAGCTGGAAAATAGAACTGAAAATATTTAAAATCTAGGAAGGGAAAAAGGATTTGGCTCCAAAGGCAATTAAATTGTTGCAGGGTAGACATAAATTTGGCCTTCATGCACTGGATAAATGCACATAAAGATGTAAGCATACAGTATATTACTAGGAACATTGCCATTGTTAGCTCCAAAGGGAACTTGATTGAGATATTGAGATTTCACAGTCTCTCAATATGAGATTCCCTTCTTCCTCCTCCTCTTTTCCTGCTCCTAAACATTTGTTATCTTTCTGGAAAATAGTCAGTATGAAAGGAAATGGCAGCAGTTCTTCCTTTCCCTGCTTCATAGCCATTTATTTGCTTAGCCACCTGGGGCCAACAATCAAGGCATCTCTCACCTCTGGGTCCAAGTAAGTGCCAGGATAGTGGAAATATTTTAGCATAAATCACAGCACTATATGCAGTCTGAATAGAAAGCAAGAAAAAGCGCCAGATCAGTTCTCTTTTTCCTTTGCTGCAAGGAAGCTACAATACTACTAAGATCATGAATCAGAAGCAAAAATGTAAGACCAAGCTGTGATTATTCATGCCCAAATTACATTCAGATTAGATTCTAAGACCATAAGAGACTACAAGAGACTGCAAGACTCTCCACCTTGGAGACAGTCTGGAAACATCAGATGATCAGAAAAGAGAGCTTGAATTCTAACTGGAGCATGTAGATCAGATTGTACCGTCTTAATAGATTGTCTGTTTCTTTCCAGACTTAGGGCAAATTGTTGGTACTTATCTAAGATCAGGATGATAAGTTAAGACTCAGCTTCTCTAGGATGAGCCAACTTGTATTTTTCAAGAAATCCTGTTGCAGGACCTGGTAATAGGAATACAGCAGACACAAGCAATCTGGCCTTTTCAGTGAATGTGAATTTAAAAGATGGAATACCCAAATCTTTTGTATATAAAGGGTTGTGTAATCCGCCTTTCAATTCAAAATGATTCTGATCAATAACACATAGCTCATTTTGACCAACAGGGCCAAAATGATAGGTATAACCACAGACTGAGGCTCTTCCCTTTTGTACAGGTGTTACACAAAGGAGTGGGGCAACTGAAGAAAAGATCAGCTTGTGAACAGTCAAGTTTGGAGTGGCTGTATTATATTTTGGAGTTCTGCAGTAGCCAGTGGCACAGGAAATATATGCGCCTGGAAGGAAGAACAGATTCAACTAAACATCAACGTATCCTACAATGTCCTATAGTCAGTGAAGAAACTGAAGGTGAAAAGAGGTTGGATATGCGCTTGACCTACAGCAGCTGTTCGATGTCAGAATCCCATTGTCCAAATTTCACAGAACAGAGGACCAAATAACTAGTCCTATTTATCTCTTAGCAGAGATTGGGTTCTACAGCTGCTTACTCTGCAAGGCATCATGTCCCCACATACTGCTGAGTAACCTTCTTTTTTGACAACCTAACAAAGCTCAGGGACGCGGTGGCGCTGCGGGTTAAACCGCTGAGCTGTCGATCGGAAGGTCGGCGGTTCGAAACCGCGCGGCGGGGTGAGCTCCCGTTGCTCGTCCCAGCTCCTGCACACCTAGCAGTTCGAAAACATGCAAATGTGAGTAGATCAATAGGTACCGCTTCGGCGGGAAGGTAACGGCGTTCCGTGAGTCATGCTGGCCACATGACCCGGAAGTGTCTATGACAACGCGGGCTCCAAGGCTTAGAAACGGAGATGAGCACCGCCCCCTAGAGTCGGACACGACTGGACTTTACGTCAAGGGAAACCTTTACCTTTTAACAAAGCTCAAGCCTTCAAGGGCCGAAGGCTGCATCACAAACGTGACTTGCTGTTGGCACGTCTTCACTGTCAACTCTTATTGCATATTTCTTGGAATCGTGTACGCCATTTTGATGGTAATACAAGCTCTCCCTTGCCAATCCTCCTCATTATGCGCAGGTTCATTTTATGAGTCATTTTTGCCCTCCTACATAAAAAAGCTGCTGCTTCTCCCTCCCCCCCCCTTTGCAAAAAGCCAAGCTGATTAAATCACAAGTAATTGCTTTTCTAAAAGAACAGTATTTTAAACCTTGTTTACTTTTAGCTTCAAAGCAAAGCAACTACAGCATGAATCATTAGGTGTTTCAGTACAGAGAAATTCTTGCAATTTTAGGAAAGTGCAAAATTTCATTCTTCATCTCTTCCAGTTAATTTCTCTCAGTTACATTGTGCTTCATAGGATTAATGCTTTAAATTTCTCAGCATGGTACTGATCATTCAAAAGATAAAATAGAAAGGAGGGGAGGAGAAATTATGCAGGGCCTTGCTAGATCCAGTGAAGGCAATCATCCTCAACCTGTTCCCTTTCAGATGTGTGGGGTCCAAATTTCCCATCAGCATGGCCACATTTCCAGCCAGTATGACCTCTGGGAGTTGTATTCACAACCCATTTGAAGAGTTCCTCTGGGTTATGCCTCTGAGAAGGTTGTAAGTAGATTCCATCAGGCATAAACTTCCTTTTTTTTTTTCTCAGCAGCTTATGCCCAGGTATATATTGTCATTTCTGAAATTCCATATGTACCATATGTAACCATATGTAACCACACATTTGAAAAATCATCTGAGTACATTTATGTGTCAGCAGGTAATCCAAAAATTTGCAAAAATACCACACACACACACACACCCAGCTTTAGAAAAAAGATGTTGGATTGTGGTGAAAGCGGGGAGGGATGCCAAGCAAAGTTTGAGAGGAGGGAGCATGCCCAGTGACCAGGGAACTTTGAGTGACTATTGGGAGAGAGGGAAAGAAGAACAAAGTGTGGAGAACAAACCAGATTATCCTAGGAGAAAGGCCAGGATTCCAACCAAGAGTGAATCGGAGCCCTGCAGAGAACAATATTTTGCTGAGTTAATGCCATGTCTTGAGCTAGTGCATTTTATAAGTTATTATGCATCATTAGTGCTAACTATAATTTTGCATTTTGTTATTAACCCTTGAGGATTAAGATGGTTAAATTTTGCTTTTCAGGTTATGCCCCCATTTGCTAATACTGCCAAAAGGACCTTACAATTAAAAAATCCATAACTTTAGAGTGCCAAACATGAAAAGGAGGATAATGTAAAAAAGAAAATTGCTTCTAGATGTTAAGGGATTATCACAAAGCTATATCAAAGTAATCATTGTCCTGTTTCTATGAAACATTTAACCTAGTGCACTATTAAATCAGTCAAATCTCCATATAGATTGCTCTGCAGCATACAGTCAGAAGAATTGGGCTGCAGTCGTATTTTTGAGAAACTAAAATCTCTGCCCAAGGTCTCCAGGAAATACTAAGAATCCTTGCATCAGAAGATGCAAAACTCATTCATTACATCATTAACCTTTCACAATTGGCCATGGAGCAATAGACATAGCTTGAATGCTACAGCCAATCAGTCTTTGGGTAGTGAATTCTGTAATGGAGCACATTGGTTTTTAGCTGCTTAATCTCTCCAGCTCTTTTTCTTAATTCAGTTTAATTTATTCAATTTAGGCATGGCCAACTCCAGACTGACTCTGGGAAGTGTACAGTAAAACCAAACATAATAGAAAATACAACAATAAAACTGTTAAACAATTAGAAATGTATAGATTCTTGACAGATTAAATAGGGAGAGTTTAGAAATGCCCTATTGGGAACTAGCTTAGAGTTCATCCAACAGAGGGTATGAAAACAAAATCAGGCAAGGGTGTCCTGGATTAAATTTAACTCTTTCTTGCTTCGCTGCAGATTGAGTTATGGCATTTGTAACATCCTTTCCCTTCCATTGATTCAAGTAAGAATATTGTGTGACCAAGACAGTGAATCCCAGGATTATATAATGAAAATTACAGTCCTAACAGTATGAATGGTGAAACTAAATATTTAGGGGGATAGTGAGCTGCCTTTGCTGGATTCCTTCAATCAAAGGATGGAAGAATGTTAGCCTGAGATGCTTTAATTTCCACTGACATGGAGTTGGGCTTGATAGCCTAAAGGGCCCAAGTCTAGGATTCTGTTAAGTTTAAATGACTGAGGATTAAATGCTGACATTAGGATGATATAATTCATATAATACTATACTTAAAAAACGTTATTTATTCTTGCCTAGGGATTGTATAAGCAATCTAATGCAACACTATTGCTTTTCATATAACCAAGTACATTATGTGGTGTTGCTTTCTCTTTCAATACTAGCATTTGGTTTTAATAGCTCCATCAGTAAATTTTATCACATTTAAAGTAGTGACCTGATTGGTATCATTTAATAAATGCAACACAGTAGAAGCTGGTAAACTATCAGAAAACACTGTAATCAAAGAGTTTCTACTGAGTCACTGTATAAAGAACAAAACAAGAAAAGATAAATAATGGATTCAGTTCTCAAAGCTAAATCTGTATTGCCAAAAGTGGAATGTTATGTTACCTCCCACAGTTATTGCAGAAAGAAAGGTATTAAATCAGGCCAGTAAAAGACGTTCTTTGAAGTTTCAGCTTTTTTTTTTTAATCCGAAATAGTTTGCCATTGTAGAGCCAGATACATTGTCACTCTATCTCCTGGAGGTAACGAGACATCATCTCTACTGAGAAAGATTCCTATGAATCAATAGCTGAGATTATTTGCTTATGCTTTATTGGAGCGGATCTGGAACAAGAGATAGCATGGTAAAGCCAGGATTAGCAAAACTGGTTTCTGCTGTCTGTTACTGGGTGGTTATTTTAACTTATAATGACGGAATGCCATTGTTGTGCATGTAAATTAAAAGAAAAAATATCTCATCTTACAAAATTTAAAGAGAAGTGGGTGGGCTAGAAAAGACAAATGCCATATGATTTTCATTGAATTTCAATCACTATAAACTTAATACATTCAAGGTACTAGTCTGTCCTTGGATATTCCCAGATTTCCCACTGAATTAAATGGGCCTCTTATATATGACTGGAGCATTAATTTGTGGGGGAAAGCTTGATGTTTGCCAGTAACTTTATTTACATTAAAACTGCAGCTGTAAATAGTAGGAATAGTTTTTGATAAGCTCCTATTTGGGCAATATTGTTCTGGTGACTCATATGCATTACTTAAAAGATGGAATGTTGCCAAAGGGGATGTGCTTTTTCTGTGCCAAAAGACAGCTGTCTATAGGTCATGAAATAAGCCTCATTGTGTTTTATTGGTTACTGAAATTTACCTCATTTTTGGCTAGCCTTTTCATTTAAGAAGTATAGGCAAGAAAGGATGAGGAGAAAAATTGCACAAAAATTCAAGCAGTGTTAAGAGTATTCTGGGGTTGTTTTCGAGCTTTATTATCCTCAAAGGATTATGGAAGAAAGACCCTTGGATTAAGTTCCACTTTGTTCAGTGGAACACTCTAGTGCATGTTTTCCCAAGCTCATGCCCTCCAGATGTGGGGGACTTTCTTGCCTATAAGTCCTAGGTACAATTGCCAATCCATGCTAGCTAGAAATAATGGGAGTTGAAATCCTACACATCTGGAAATCACCAGTTTAAGGAAAGCTACTCTAATAGCCCATCATCAATTGAAATATTGCATTTCACATGGGGAAGATCTAGTTCAATGTACAGTATATTAAAAATTAATCTACAGGTATTGTTTTTAGTGCACATAGTGCAATCAGAAAAATGTTTCATATTGTTCAAATGAGCAGTGATGTCTGAGACAGAAATACCATACAGAATATTTGCTTTCCTAACATTTTCATTCCGAAATCAATGCAATATTATTTCAGTATTCTCTCCTCAGTTTTAACACAGTTCCCAAACATTCATGACCATTAATTGGAACCTCAATAATCATATCACTCTCAAATTCTTCTGAAATCAGTTTCAAGATATTTTGCTATACGGATAATATATTAAATTTTGTGCAATTATTCAGTAATGCTTCAAATCTTTACAGCAAAAATTCTTTTTCAGATTGAGATTGGTCTGCATGTGTGAATCAGTCTATTGCCACTAAGAGTCAAAGGAATGGATTATAAATCCGCTTCATATTGTTGCTGGTCATAATATTTTAAAATGTGGAAAAGTGCTATTAATATTCAGAATGTTAGAGCACTTTTAACATAACTAAATTGTTTCACTGCTAACAACTTTCTAAAATACTTGGAATTCCAGAGGGCACATTTTTATCTAATTGCAGAAAAGACAAAAAGACTGATTTTATATATATATATATATATAAAACCTGAGATTATCTATCTATCTATCTATCTATCTATCTATCTATCTATCTATCTATCTATCTATCTATCTATCTATCTAATCTGAGATTATTTGGAAAATGCTTTCACTGAAGATGAAAATTTATTTATTTATTATTTTCTATCCCACCTTTATTATTTTATAAATAACTCAGAGTGATGAACATACCAAATACTCCTTCCTCCTCCTATTTTCCGCACAACAACAACCCTGTGAGGTGGGTTGGGCTGAGAGAGAGTGACTGGCCCAAGGTCACCCAGTCGGCTTTCATGCCTAATGTGGGACTGGAACTCACAGCCTCCTGGTTTCTGTCCCGTTGCCTTAACCGCTAGACCAAAATTTATCTATATATAGTTAAAAATTCTGACTGTAAAATGTTGACGTAAGTGTTGACCCTTCAACATAGGGTTAAGGTCCTGCAAATGGAAGGGAAGTATGGATTTCACTTTCTCTGAGCAACAATTTTGAATTCAACATTATTTTGGTTTTCACTCCTTAATGAAATAAAAAGAGCAAATTCATGCATAATTACATTAGCTATTTTAAAATACTGTTTTATTTACTTTTGTGGTAGGTTCAGGTTATAGTCAATACTTCATAAATCCAGAGCTACTGCAATTCTTGTGTGGATGGTAATATCACAACATAATATTGCACTAGTAAAATGTTAGTTTCTGCTGCTCCGCAGCAGATTCAGTAAGATTTATCTAAATGGTGTGCTGCCAACATAGCATACTTCTCAATGGGAAGTATTTAAAAAAAAGTGCTGTGGGGAATTGCATTTCAGTGCTGCTAAAACGTAAATAACACTTGGCCAACAACAGTAATGACCGGCTCAGTATGTTCAACCTGGCTTCTGCCAGACGCACCTCAACTAAGAGGTGTGAATTAGTGTCCCAGGTTATTAGTTTTCTACTGAGGTGGGTATTTATTTCTCCCCATAATCACAAACATTTTCTTTTGGCTAATAGAGTACTGTACCACTGAGGAGATTTTATAACGTTAATGGGTAATAGCAATGCTTCCATATCCTAAGAACAGTGAAATCCCACTACAAATATAAAACTTGGAAAAACTATTCAGAATGCTCAGCTAACTGACATATATGCGTTCTAAGATGATGCTGTGAATTAAAATGGTTCTATTATAACAAGCAATCTTTTTCTAATGGTAGTCGCATACTGTTACTTGGTCTTAACCTGTAATGGTATTTTTTTATCCTCTCCCCTGGGTCATTACAGGAGATGGTGACACTTCTCAAAATTCATTTTACTCACTTGCCCAGAATTATTTACTTATTATGTACTTATGTGTGAGTAGTTTGGCCTTGGCAAAACAAATAATATGGCTAAGGTTCTTGAAATTTAGTCATTTTTGTTTGTTTCTTTTCACCTGTTTCTACTGTCTTTGGAACTTCTAAATGAAGTGTCCCTCAGAAATGCATTGTGACCAGATTGCTGGGCACTTTGTGGATAAAACTATACTTACCTATGTCAGACTTGATTTAGTACTGAGTGTAATCATTAGGAGCATCTTTAGTGCAGAAGTGGGAGAACCATGAACTTCAGATGGCACGAATTTTAACTCCCAACCTGAGAATGTGGTCCTCCCTATGACATTTTCCATTTCATGAGATTGGCTGGGAAGGTTTCACTTTTATCTGAGCTGCAGTTAGGATCAGTTAACCTAAAGGCATTCTCTAACCTCCAGAAGTATAGAATTTCCTACATCAGAAGTATCTTATGATCCTTTTTCCTAATGTCATTTTCTGCAGCAGCCATTTATTTTAGCTGCAAAGGCTACAGACAGGCTAATTATTCCTGACTGCCCTCTCTGTATTATTTTAAGTTTAATTACCATCTGTGATGGCTTTAAATTGTTTTGCTGTTGTTTACACATTTTAATCGATTTCAGATTGAATGTTAGTTGCTTTATACATTTTCCCCAAAATTGAAAGATAGGTTTAAAAAGTTCTTATAAATAAGGAAACACATCCATGACACACACAACTTTTTCCCTGCTGACATTTATTCTTTCTTCAAAGTGAGATTCTCTCTAGTAAAGTGCATTTCACTGTTTCCATCAAGGCATCTGTGATGGACTACAGTAATGCAGCTGGTTCTCAGGAAGAAGGGAGCACATTCCGAGGGGAACGATATAAGAGACAACACAGCCTGGACACTGGAATGTGGGAAGACAAAGAGGTTCAGAGTAGCCACGCCCTAGAGCCTCCAAGCTATTTCCCTTAGTTTAGAGTACAGTAGGTTTAGTCTGGCAAGATTCTGTCTATACAGTGTGAGCCAATAAAGAACTGAAGTTTGGCTGGACTGATTCCTTGTTGTTCTTGGACTAGGCCTGACAGTATCAACTACCTTTTGTTTACTTCTGACTGCTGTCCCAGTCCCATAAAGTAGCTTGTAAAATGTAGTTCATTCTTATAATGTTGCTCCTCTGCAGACTGTAAAACAATGAACATGTGGGTCTTTGCATTATCAGAATCTCTCTTAGTTGTGTAAAGTGTATTGACAGAAAAAAAAATTGTCAACTCCCCGTCATGATATTTTAAAAGGAATATATAGAACAATTTTTAAAAGTGTGCTTACTGGAAGGATGAATTACTTCAGTTGAGTTCAGTATTCAAAAGAGCCTCTAGCAGAAGCTCAAAATCAGGAAAAACTCAAGTTTTGATGGGAATCCCACTTTGCTTTCCACATTGGCCCACATGCCAAATGTCTGAAAAGTGCCTGTGAGAAAACTGGGCTATTTGAGGATAGTCTTAAGACACTGTATTATGTAGTATGTAGCACACAATCTTCTGAACTTTAGTGGTTCTTAAATGCCCATGCTTTACCTTATTAAGACAGCCTACAGCCTGGCTTTTAAACCCTTTTCTAGCAGTTGTCTCTACTGAAGTATAAGACCGTTTATTGGAAAGACATGAAAGACAAAGCAAATGGAAAATGTCCATGCAGTGTTCATCCTTAAATACATTTGGCCAGTATTCCCAATGAGGTTTTCTGGATGTTCCCCAGTCAGACCTCTAATACTCTGCAGAAGATTTAGGGATGTGGATGCAGCAGAGTAGAAGGGAAGGAAAACTCACTCTGAGATTTTCACTTTATTGTCTATTATAAGGATGAATAGTAATCATTTTAAAATAATTTTTTATGCTTATAAATAAGAATGGACATAGTCTCAATTTTGGTTTCTTACTTCTTCTTCTTCTTCTTCTTCTTCTTCTTCTTCTTCTTCTTCTTCTTCTTCTTCTTCTCCTCCTCCTCCTCCTCCTCCTCCTCCTCCTCCTTCTTCTTCTTCTTCTCCTCCTCCTCCTCCTCCTCCTCCTCCTCCTCCTCCTCCTCCTCCTCCTCCTCCTCCTCCTTCTTCTTCTCCTCCTCCTCCTCCTCCTCCTCCTCCTCCTCCTCCTCCTCCTCCTCCTCCTCCTCCTCCTTCTTCTTCTTCTTCTTCTTCTTCTTCTTCTTCTTCTTCTTCTTCTTCTTCTTCTTTTTTGCTTTCATTCCCTTCTTTATGCATAGGGATGACTAGGAATTTGGTTCGGTTGCTTTTTGGTAAAAGCTTACCACATTTGCATTTCCTGGGTCAATATGCGAACTTTAATTTCTCCAAATTTTGCAGTACAGTAATCTGAATTTAAAATGCATAGAAAATGCACATGTTAAGGAAGAAAAATAATACATCAATGTGCATACATGAATTTTTAAAAGCATTAAAAATATACAGTACAATGAAAAGCAGCTTGCAAAAAATGATGTTATGTATACAAAACACATACTGTTGTTATTGTTGTTGTTGTGCAGGGCTTTTAAAAAGTTGCTGTGAAAGAAAGAACTAAAGGTTGGAAAAGTGGAAAACAGAGAAAACCAAAATGGATAGGTCTATACAATCCTATTTCCAAATTGTTTTGAAACTTAAAAAAAAAAGTCTGCAGAAACTATATATGCATTTTCATGCATAGTTTTCTTATTCTAAGTTTATTTTATACATTTTGCCTAATGTGAAGATAATAGAGCAAGTCTGATTTAAAATTGTAAGAATGAAAATACATTATTAAGTAATTATTAATTGTTGGCTGATGTAACTGTGGAAGATCAAAAGTATGGGTGATTTTGATATGACCATTTGAATGTTTGATCCAGCCTGCGGAAATACTGCAACTACAAAATACGATGAATGTGATTATGTACCAAAGAAGCAAGGAGAGAAAGAGATAATGTTTGGGTCTTGGGTCTATCAAGCACAGTATAAAACATAGGAAAATATGATCCAAATAAATGCAATAGATGTACCTATCTGCCATTATATTTACCATTTCATCTTGATCATATTTTTCCAACTAATTTAATCCAATTATGATAAAGCATGATTCAATTAACATGATTCAATTTAAAATACTAAAATATGATTCAGTTAGAGAAGGAGGAGGAGGGAACTAAGATTGAACATTTTACTAGAACTGTGTAATTTGTCCAAAAGTTGCTATTGCAATATCTTTAATGTAGGGCTATCTGATTTATAGAATTATGCATAACTGAACCCTATAGATATTTTTTAGCCCACCGTTGTCGGGAGGATAGTGAGAAACACTTATCAGCAGAAGTCAGTGGAGCCATTCAAATGGTCAGATTCCAGGATACATCAATGCAGAGCATCGGGAGAGTGACAGTTCTCACTTATGACACCTTGAGCCTTCATTGTATGAATGGGCGTTGTTAGTGGAGGTTCAAAAATGAGAGAGACATTTTAAAATTTAAAGAGCAATCCTCTCAGAGTTAACACTTGAATTTCAAACCTTTTCTTAAAGACATTTTAATTAAATTTTTAGATTGTGTCCTGACCTTTACATGTGGAAATAATTTTATTAATGCAAGAGAAAAAATGAATACTTATTTTAAATAATTTACTATCTATTTTACATCTAAATACTGGAAATGCCAAAAGAGCATTTAATGTTACGTCCTGCTGAGGCTGATTCAAATCCCATACGGGCCTTATCAGTCTGTTTCTGCAGCTGTACTCAAAGAATTATATTGAACTAAGTTATAGGATGATATCCCTGTAGAAGGATATCAACATAAATGAATTACATTTCTTTAATGGATCAACCATCAGTATTTTTCTAATGCTGAAGAAAAATGTATTGGCACAAACCTACATGTTCATAGAGTTTTTTTACAGAAGCTTACAGTAACTTCCTGTAATCCTCAGAGATAATAAACGTCTCAGTATCTACAGTATGAAGTTTGCCACTATAAACTGTCTGCTATGTACTATGTACTCCAAGTGGAATGCAAGCATGTGCTTATCATTAAAAGCATAGGATGATGTTTCCTTGAGTGACATCTCAAAAACACTAGGCATAAACCCAGCAAAAATGATGATATCTCTTAATATCTTCTTATAGGTGGGTTCAATACCTGGTTATCTACTGAACTTTCTACATCGAGAGTTGGCAAGTATGCAAGCCGATCTCCCCTTGTGCCTGAGCAGTTATCTGTAATGTTTCATGTCAGGCTTTCTCTCCTTAGGAACCAGCTTTTCTCTATTTTCTAATCTGATGTCAAATTCCCCCTGCCCCTGGCTGCTGGTTTGCACATGTCTTTTTCTCTTCTGATTGGCTGTTGTGCCTCAAAAACAGCTGTCAGGAAAAAGCTAACAAATGAGCAAGTGATGGTGGCTGGGCTTTTCTGCACCAGAATGTTTCCCGGTGAGAGGGGGGAAATTGCCATTTCTTCCTCACTTGCTTGTCTTTTGCTTGGCCAGCTGCAGGTGGATGAGGATATCAGTGGTACTCCGTACAGCTGTAGAGCCTCCTTACTGCACAGGAGCAGAAGGGCAGAAAGCCAGCCTCGATTTATTCTTTTCACTGTCCAGTTGGATCTGGACAGTGGCCACAGGATGAGAACTAGATGAAGGCACAAAGTGTGAATTGGGAGGCATTCACATTCACAGAAACACTCAGTGAAACAGATTTAAGGAGCTGGAGGGGAGGAGGAATTCTGCACCTCTGCCTTCTTCCTTTGCCAAATAAACTAGCCAGCCTGGATGTTACCACCTATTGAAATGTTTACATAGAATTTTTATATATGCATCCGTAGCCATGAATACATGCCTGGATGATTTTGTTCCTTTTTGAAGTTTTCTTTAATTTTATTATTTTTCTTTTCTGTGTATTGTTTTTTTCTTTTTGTTATTCAATTAATAAAAGCAAAATAAAGTAAGATAAATAAACTAGGCAGCTTGAGCACTCCTCCATAGTCCCTCATTCATTCCTGATCCTCCATTCACCTTCCATCCCATCTCAGTATGCCCATGGAAGAGAGTCCATATCTAGACTGCTTGGAACTGCCTCAGCTTTACCCCTCCAGAAGCAAAACAGAAAAACACCTATTAGCAAAGGAGTTCAGAGTAACAAATGCTCATTTCATATTTGGTGTAGTGAAATAATGGTTGCATTCTCTATCCTTCCTCCTACTTCCTATGGCAGGGTGGCCTGCAATGCTGGCCTCACTCCCACCTCATCCCATCTCTCCTGTCAGCAAACGACATGGACCTAAGGAACAAGTATTCCTGCATAGGCATCAAGTTTAAAAAGGGAGGATCTAAAACCCAGCATTGAGCCATAGGCCCCCTCTTTATCCGCAGAGATGGCCTATTATTTGATGTTTTTTAAACACTGTTAAAATGAAAGAAGTATGTATCTGTATAAGCATGAGAGAGTTTCAGTCTCCTTGGAGTCTCATCATCCACAACAGATTTATAGTTAGGTAATTTTGCTAGATTTTTATATTTGGTGAAAAATGTGTTCCTTTTTCATATTGATCTGTTTATGTCTTCTAACATTTGGGCAAGCCTGTCCTTTCACAGCTCTTTTAAAAGCAGCAACCATTTTGTGAAGAACCATGGCAACCATTTGAATTAGCTACATCCCCATATTAGGAGTATTATGGTAGTACCTAAACCCTTCCTCGAAATTCCAGAGTTGGTGTAGATTCCATACCTTTTTGCAACCAACAAAGGGTGCTATTTTGACTTTGCTCTTTCTGTTCAGTAGCTCTTGCATCCCCCATCTGAATGCTTCCCTGAGTAGATGTTGAGGGGATGGAAGGAGGGCCTTGCAGGTAGAGAGGAAATCACCCCTTCTCTGATTCACTAATGGGACCAGTTGAGTCATTTGCTATGTCTTTCCCCACTATCCCCATTATGTTGCCACATTGACCCAGATTTCATTTGTCTTTCTCTTCTCTAATAACCTCTCAAGCTTCTGTATCCTTTGACATTATTTTAATTTGTCATTCTCTAAGACTTAATGGGCATTAAAGCTACAATCCTGCTGTTATTATTTCAAGTTCTGGTTCATGTCTGCTATTCTAATAGCTATAGGCAGAGAAGAAATTAATTGCAGATATTGGTGCAGTTTTGTCTGCTGAAATACATCATAAAGGATGCATAGAATAAACAATAAGACAAAACAAGTAGCCAGGAAGGAGAGAAGTCCCTGGTGCCTTCGACAATTGCACACTTTCTCATATACATCAGTACATAGAAGCATAAAATGCTGGTTTTAAAACTGGGGACAACTAATGCTTCTAAAATGAATGTATTCACTGAAATTAATGAAAGATTGTTAACAGCTAATACGGTTGAAAGTGTGTGCAATGACATTCAATAATTGGCATTTTAAAATTAAAAAAAATCTGATTTCTTACATTTGTGATTCAGGCATGCCTCTAAACATAACTGAAAGTCCCAGAATAAGAATAAATAAGGGGGGGAAACTTGAAAATTCAGTGTGAAATGTTTGCATTTTCTAGTTACAGATGGTATTTGGAATTACAGAACGTCCTTCAGATGCAAAAGATAAAAAAGCTTTAAAATCCACTGTAAAATATCTGTATTTTTCCTCTAGTTTTGGAAAGTATCAGAAACTTTTGGGGAAAGAAAATTAATTTTTACTCAGTTAAATTTTCCAGTAATAAATTGGAATTTAGTACTTTTAGGTAGGAAGTTGCCTGAGACCTTCTTGAGTCTTTCCTAAAATTCAAGCTTATTTACAGGCCTGATATAAGTGTGAGCATAGCGTGAATACATCAGTCAAGGATCAAATCAGTTCTTCCATCTGATGAGCCTATGGGACTTATCAAATCTTTATGTGTTTCTGCCTCCCCCAAACTGTTAATCGTACTGTTATTTCCTACAGAGACTCAGAAATTATCAGCTTTAAGGAAGAAGGTATGTATCTACTCCCTTATCTGATATTTTCCCTACTTCTTTAAAATATTATGGATGGTCCACTGTCAAGATAGAGTTGTCTGACCATTAATTGTTGGAGAGATACATCATCAAAGCATCCTGGACTTTTAACAGTTATTTTTCCAAGGAAGAAAATCTGGACAGCTGGTGTGTTATAGAAAATCTCGAGAACAAATTAGTGTATGTTCACAGAAATCTGATAACACATGCATGGCAGTGAACACTAGCATTGAATGTAGAAAAGGCAATTTAAAGACAGTCAGTTCTAAATTGGCTAGGAAAATAAACACAGAGCTGAAAAAATAAATTCCTTTACAAAGGGAATCTGTTGGAATCCTACATTTACCATTGTTGTGAAAGAATTGTTCATATGAACAGCAGCCATTGCTCCCTTCCCTAACAGACTGTGAAAGATTTAGTACAAGCTTCTGTTCTGATCATGTCATACCTGTTTGGTAATGCTTGTGCAGGAAAAGACTGATGCTGCCATCTTGTAGCTATTCATCACTTTGCATAAGCATCAGATCCCAGAATTGTAGCTCTTTTATAACTATAAAGAAAAGGTACTTTGCTAGCCCAATCTATGGAAAAGGGAGTTATTACATCCACCCAACTTTAATTCCTTCCTTTCTTCTCACTTATATATCTATGTACCTTCTTTTCATTTTGAAACAAACAGTATAGATGATCATTGTTTCAATAATAATTAGACATATCTCTGTAAGAAAGAAGAAGAAGATATATTTTTCTTCTTAAAAAAAAAAGCTATAGCATTTCAGATAAAGCTTGTGAATCCTGTTTGGTAGTTCTTACATAATTTCTGCATTTTGCCATAATAACTGTTTAATGCATCATAATTAATTGTGTAATGTTCTGCTTGTTTATGAAGTGTATGAACAAATGGTAGATTTCTATATATTGCAACAAATTTTGCCAGCCAGTAGGCTCATATTAGAACATTAATATCTTGATTTTTAGAATTAACTCTTTGGCTATTAGCGTGACAATACAGGCCCGCAACTAGGGTCTGTGTCACCTGGGGCAAACATGGATTCTGCACCCATTTTGGTGCCCCCCCAGCGCTCATTTAGGCTCCCCACCAGCACGGCGGTGCCCCGGTTGCCCCCCCCCCCCAGTTGCAGCCCTGTGACAATATTCCAATTTATGTCTTAATTACATTATCCTAGCATTCCATGGTGCATTGCATGTTGCCTACCTATCTAGTTTCTTCACTGTGTGCCTGCTAGGGCTCTCAGAGTGACAAAAAAGGGACAAAAATCCATGTATATGACCACAGTTACCAACCTACCTTGATAGACCTTAAGTATGATTCTCATTATGACTAGTTCAGATAGCAAAAAGTAAAACTGAAATCTCATATTTGTTTTATTTCTGGAATACCTCCCCAAACACAACTTAGCAGTTGTTGCATATGGTTTGCCCCTTCCCCATACCCCAACAGAAAAACAATTGTATTATTGCAGCTTTGCTGAAATGCCTGTTGATTTGTAGCTTTTTATAAACATACCAGTTTGGTCCAGTGGTTAAGGCAACAGGCTAGAAACCAGGAGGCTGTGAGTTCTAGCCCAGCCTTAGGCCTGAAAGCCAGCTGGGTGACTTTGGGCCAGTCCCTCTCTCTCAGCCCAGCCCACCTCACAGGGTTGCTGTTGTGGGGAAAACAGGAGGAGGAGGGAGCGTTAGGGATGCTTGCCACCTTGAGTTTTTTATAAAAATAATAAAGGAGGGATAGTAAATAAATAAATAAATAAATAAATAAAAATAAATATTTTGACTATAATTAAAATATTGATATAGACAACTAACTTATGAACATTCAAGCAGTTATTTTGTGCTTTCTGGTTATTTAAGTCAACTTTCCCCAAGTGGGCTCACCTTCACATGGGTGCATTTCATCTCCCAGACTTCTCAACAATGCCATGCCAGTTGAAAGCCCAGAGAACTGGAGCATGCTCAAGGTGGGAAAAGTTAGGATTTTTCAAATGTTAGTTCAGTCATTATTGCAAAGAGTAAGGAAGATGGCCTTGATGGAGAAATGAAAGCTCTGTTACCAAAACAATGAAGGGAAAAGCATACCTTAAGTCCACAATAGGCAGATACCCTTTGTATGCCATTCAGACCTCTCCTTAATTCACAGAAGTATAATAAAGGGGAGAAGGTACAGCACCATCAAACTTGAAAGGTTCCGTTACTATAGCCAAGCTCAGTAAAAATAGTTTTAACCTTCCTGTTGAGTTGATTTCTTGGTCTGGTCTATGCAGTGGGGCTGACAATTTTAGAGTAAGCCTGTGTTTTTACAGAAGGTTGTTGAGAAGGTGGTAGGACAACAGTTTCAGAGGATTCTAGAGGAAACAGATTATCCGGACCTGTTTCAGTTGGATTTATGACTGGGGCATAGTACAGAGACAGCACTGATCACGTTTATCAATGATCTCTGGCAGAGCTGGGATGGGGTTGGTGGTGTTCATCCTGGCTCTCCTTGATTCTCAGTGGCTTTTGACACTATTAAACACTATATTCTTCTAGACTGACTGCAGGGATTGGGAGTGGGAAACACCACCAGTTGTCCTCTCTGAACTGCTCTCCATTTTGGCATGCAGTTGAGAGGATATAGGTGGCATGTCAGTAGTACTGACCAAAAGGTCTCCCAGGCTCAGCACCTCTGGCATGTGCTTCAGGCAGACCCCAGTGTGAACCAAAGCTGCCCACGCTGGAGCTCCTTCTAGGCCGGGTGTTTCCAGGGCATGTTGCAAATAATCCCCAGAACATCTGGCCTGCCATCTCTTCAGCCAGTGCTGGTGGGGAAAGACTGAAAGGAGCCTCATCCTACAGCACTGTGTGAAGTGATTTATGGTCACCAGTTTCACTGGTGAAGTAAGCTGTGTGGCCTCCATGGCTTGAATTGCTTTGTCAAAGCAAATCTATATCATTTGGCATTGACATACTGTATCAATATAGATCTAGGTCAAGAGAATGAAGTTAACAGGAGTGACACTGCTCCAACCGGAAGACTTTTTTTTTCTTATTCTTTCTGTACCTGCCCCTTGGATAAATATTAGAATTACAGCATGAAACATTATCCCAAGCAGTGAAGCACTTTCAGGCAGTGGGGTGGGTTTGCCCTCCCAGATAATCTTGAGGTCTTCCTAGGTAAAGAATACTGGTTTATCTGAGCTCTGCAGTTCAAACTTTCTTTCCCAGATACTGTTTTTAACCGGAATTATTTGACTCTAGCCTAATGCCACAAACTAAGTTCATAGCTGAGCTCAGATGGTACTTATACTACAAAAGAACTGTAGCATATGCACAATTGTATGATATATTCTGAGATTAATATGTGAATTAAACACTGTATATCTCCAGACAGTATTATCTGACTAACTCTTATGGATTGTCATTGCTGACCGTATTCTAGGAAGTTTTGTTCATGTTGTATGTATCCCTAAATGTGTGTATAGAATGCAACTTTAATGATGTGCATTAAGCAGAATAATAATTCACACAAACCAAATAGAAATAGCTAGACTAAAATATCTCTTTACTGCTGGTAGTTTGATAGCTTTCCATGTTAAGTAATTAAAGTAATTAAATGTTCACTGAATATTTACTCATGTTGGACCCTCAGTAGGACAGGACATCACTTTGGTGTCCACTTATTTAATGGACACGTGTTTTTCAGGGTCTGCTTGCTTCTAGATTGTGAAACCACAGATATTTCCTGGGGAGTAGGAATCAATATGTACCCAGAAAGCTCTTGAATTGGGTTCCGGACATTCTGTTGTTACTCCTTGGAGTCCAGAAGCAGAAATAGTTGAGTCTCATGCTGAAGCCCAAGACTCCCTTCCCAAGATGCAGAAAGCACTGAAACACGCACTGTAGCTCAGAGCCCTGCTTAACTCTGACAGGCAATGGGACAACAAGGTTCACTAGAAAACTTCTTGGTTACAGTCTTCATATTGTTGCTGCTTTATCTTGGAAAGGATAATTTCTTGACTCAATCTGGAGAACCCAGTTTTTGATGGACAGCTCCCGAAGACATCTGTACCTCTGTGCCTATAGAACATTTTTCTGCACCTTACATGGGAAAAGGATGAATGTTTAGGTCAACAAAATGGGTGTTCAGCCAAATTCTCATAAAAGGTGCATCTGATTGTCATGATATACAGTACACGTAGAATATCTGGCTAATGTAATATAATTGCTGTATTCAGCATAATGTCTTATAACTGAGTTTTTGTCTCTGTAAGGATGGAAATGGAAATTCAGGCACACATCACTCTCTGCCCCTCTCTCTTACACAATCACACATGTACAGTATACTGCTTTTTGTAGTAGTAGAAATATAATTAAAGAGAAATGGGAAGGGCTTCTTAGGCCTCTGCAATAAGCAGATACATTTATGCATGGTCATCAAGCTTCTACATTTTAATTGCTTCTAGGTAGTGTCATTCAACTATCAAGGCCCTGGGATCCCTTTTCAATATTTTATAGTATAGTGTTTTTACTAATACTAATAGTGAATTACTGTACATTGCTCCATTATTCCTGCACTTTACTTGTTTGAACATTTAACAAGTCAGATGGCTTAGCTGATTTAAACATGCTGACAATCACATTTCAAAGCACCGAAAGCATGTTTTCACACTGCATCAGATCAGAGTGAGTTGTGTTGATTATGTGAGTTTACAGCCATGACTGTACGAAGACTAAAGGAGTAATAAGAGGAGCCATATACAAGGGTCAAAGGCAAAGGACATTTACACTATTTGGAGTCTGCTGATTCTCACACTGGGATTCGAAAATTGTAGGAGCATTCACAGCTTAAAGGTGTGAATCAGCATCCTAAAGATGTGAATCAGTACATCTTAATCAGCAGAGAGGTACCACTTGATCTCAAGGTGGCAAACCATATTCCTCTCTTTTCTGGGCTTCTGAACACACAGAAACTATTGCTGATACAGAAATATAGGGCTTAGAATACTTCATTTATCTTGTCATTAATTTACTGCAGTCACTGGCATTTTAGTCTTATGAGAGAAGAAGAAAATCCTTGTGGACAAGTCTAAAATGATAATGTGTCCTGCAGTAAAAATATTATCTACCTTTCCTTCTCTGCAGAGATGACCTAAGACTGAGGCTTTATAGAGTTGTTTTTGGTATCCCAAATGACAGTTATAGACCTTAGGAGAAACACATTAGCCATGTTATTGAGCACCAACTAGAATTTGACTGTGAAAGAGAAGCAGGCAGGCTGTTCCTGTTATCAAGTTGTTGTTACTTTTTTTTGTTATGAATTTTATTAAGTTTGAAGAGACAGAAAAAAGCTACAACCCCCCCCCCCAAAAAAAAAGAAAAACTAAAAAGGTATGGAAACACAAAAGAATTTTTTTTTCAACATTACAAAAAGAGGTGACTTCCAACTTTTAACAGCAAGGATATACAAAATTTTTCCATAATCAATCTCTTACTCTATATTAAACCAAAATCATATTATTTCTATAAATCATTCCCCTTTAGCACATTGCAAAATTCACTAGGTACAGTTACTCCTTCACCTTATATTAAAAAAAAAAAAATCATATAAACCTCCTAAACAACTCCCCCCCCACAAATCACACTTATTTAATTATTCCCTTCCTACTACTATTGTATACATTTCTGTCTACTATAATAAAAATCAAACTAAAAAGCACATAAATTGTCTGCCATTATACTAAATAATACAACAGTTTTAATAATCTTAATCTTAATAAACCCCAAAAATAAAAGCAAGTTGAAAAAATGACCTTAAATCAAATTCTTAAAACCATCCAAATAAACATTTTTATACCCTAATAATCTGAATCCATATCCTTAAAAACCCTAAAAGCGATCCAGATAAATATTGTTGAACCCTTTTCCCACTTCAAAATAAACCAAACCATTTACACATCCCCACAATGTGCACAGAGCTTTCCTCTTGAAAAAAATTGAACAACCCAACTGCCCCCCTCAAAAACTCCAACTTCTCTTCAGAAAGCCTCCCACATATAATGACCCCTTCTTTTTCATGGCATTTCACCAAAAGGTCAATTTTACTTATTGTTGCGGATCCCACTCTCTGTTAAATTTCTCCAACTCCAATATCCAATCTTCATCCGGAATCTCAAGAGAAATCCCAATCTCATTCTTAGAAGAAACATTTCTGTCATTGTTGAATTCCTCAGTTTCATCCACTACATCCCCAACCAGATGACACATTTTAGAGCTCATATTTTCCACAATGTCCTGAATGTTTTGTATAAAAACTTGGTAGGAGTCAGAAAAGATCTGTTTAAAATCTTGATGGAAGTCAGAAAAAATCTTTTTAAAATCTGCCATGTCTCATGTAGTAGATTATGGTGCCCCCTAGGAACTTAACCAGTGAAAGTTGAAGATATGGAAAAGGTCTGAAGTATGTTTATACAAAGTGAAAGTGAGATAAGCAGACAGTTCCCAAGGGAAAGTAGAAGCAGAAAGCTGAAGGTTTAAATCAGCAAATTCAATGTGTAGAAAAATGCTGATATCTTCAAATTTAATACCAAAATAATAACAGGAAGACAATTGTTTACTCTCAATCCTCCTTTATATTTGGAAGGAAAATAAATTCCAAAACTTAAAAAAGAATTTTTTGAAAAGTAATCCCAAATATAATGATAAGCACCAAGAGACCCAGCTTCTCCTTGCTGTAGAAAGCTTCTCTTAGGGTATGTATACTATTTAAAAAAGTATAAATTGGTGATTTAGAAATGGGGTGGCTGGACTTAGTGTCCCTTTAAGGCTACAGCACAGCTTGGAAAATGACGATGTCCCAGCCTCCCAGCTAGCTCTTACCAGTCGAATGCGAAATGCTGTTTGTGATCTTCTGGCTGCAAGCAGCCATCCGTAGGACATATGGGGTGATTTCAGGGGTTTTCCTTTATCCAGAGAACACTTCGGGCTTCAGGAAAACCTGCCTGAGTCGGAAAAAAATTGCCATGTTGTCAGTTCTGCCCGCTAAGCCCACGGGCACAGCTGCTCAGTCTGCCATGTTCCCACCGGAAGTCTGTCAAGTTGTTGTTATTGAGTAGCTTGTTGGAGATGTAGACTAATGAGGATAGGTAGGCTATACATGCTTAAAATAGCCAATGTTACCACAAATAGGGTACTATAGGATCTTATCCTATGGATGAGATGCTCTGTGTGAAATTGGGGGTACAATTGAAGAAGGAAAGAGCTGATTCCAGTGATTAGCAATTACTAAAATCAAGTACCAACACAAGAAGTCAGAATTGTCTTAGACTGGGAATCCAGTGAAATCAGAGGGGTGACTTAAAATTGTTGCCAGACTGCTCACTTGAGGGAATGGTATTAAAGGCAAAACTGAAATACTTTGGCCACATAATGAGAATACAGGACACCCTGGAGAAGATGCTGATGCTAGGGAGAGTGGAGGGCAAAAGGAAGAGGGGCCGACCAAGGGCAAGGTGGATGGATGATATTCTAGAGGTGACGGACTCATCCCTGGGGGAGCTGGGGGTGTTGACGACTGACAGGAAGCTCTGGCGTGGGCTGGTCCATGAAGTCACAAAGAGTCGGAAGCGACTAAACGAATAAACAACAAATAATGTTCCCAGTCCCTTGCCTTCTTTCAGCTTGGAAGACCTAATAAGAAGGCAACCAGGTTTTCCCTTGTTGTCAGAGCATTGGTCTTTGGTTTTCTGCTACCTCTCTATTCAATCTACTTGCCTAGTTTTGAGTCTGAGGGTGTCCAAAAGATTGACACAGGGATTTGGATAATATTTATGGGAGTTTGGGTGTTTGAATAAATGAATGAATGATTTAAACTAGATCTGTGTACTGTATTGTCTAAATTATATTCAGTTCCTTGATGATTTCAGGAATGTTGCACACATAATGAAAATATCAATATTTTCTTATTTTATTTATTTATTTATCATATTTTTATCACCCCCCATCTCCCCCATGCGGGGGACCCTGGGGAGTTCACAATAAAATGTTTAAAATTTAATAAAAACATAAATAATATCAATAATCAATAAATACAGATATAAAATATAATAAAATCCAAATGATGGCAGATTTAATTCAACCCAAAGGGGATGAGACCGGCCCCGGCAGGCCTAGGGAATCAACCAACCCCAAGAGTGGCTCTTCCTCTCCCTACTCCAAGCATGATGACAAAACCAGGTCTTCAGCTGTTTTCTGAAGTCCAGGAGGGAGGCGGCTAACCTCACTTCCGGGGGGAGGGTGTTCCAAAGGGCGGGGGCTGCTGCAGAGAAGGCCCACCTCCAGGACCCCGCCAGATGGAATTCTCTTACAGACAGGGTCTGTAGCATGCCCTCTCTGCATGACCAGGTGGGATAGGTTGATGTAACGGGGATGAGACGGTCCCTTAGGTAACCTATATATTTTCTTATTTTATAAATTAGCTAGCTGATTATAAAATAAAGCCAAAGTATTTAGAGAAAGGTGTCACAATAAAAGGCTTTAATATTTTCAAATAATCTCTCACTTTGCAGTTGTGTAGGTAATTCAATTTAATTGCTCATCATGCAGAGATTTTAAAATATTAATTTGTACTTGTTACATTATCAATTAACATTATGAAAATTGTTTTATTGAATAAAATCTCCCATAACAACAGCAATATTAAATTGGAAAATATCCCCAGCTGTACATTTCATTCACACACACACACACACAAGCACACACAAACCTAAGAAGAAAAGCTCTAAATGTAGTGCTATTAATATTGGGTGCATAAGAAAGCAAAACTGAGCTATTCCTGCCTATTGTGATAATCATGTAACTATATTCCTCTTCTGTAATAGCAGGCTGTTAAGAAAAAAATAGAAAAAAAACCCTGCTACTTTAAAGTTTAGGGCAGCAGGAATTGTGCAGAAGAGGAAATACTGGAGAAATCTTTTAATTTCACATGGGAGAGAATATTGACATTCTTACATCCATGTAGTTCATATAGCTACTTATATCACTATTTATTTATTTTTCATTATTTTTATCATTCATTCATTCATTCATTCAATTTATATAGCCACCATCTCACATTTGTGACTCTTGGCAGCTTGCAATTAAAACATAAACAATGCCAAAAAAGTAAAACAACCATACAAACAATGCAAAATGTTAAAACAATTAAAAACCATACAGTCACTGGGAGAGCATGGTAAATCAAGAACCATACAGCCATTTTATGTGCTCCACACCACTCTTTGATCCCCAGGCCAGATGGCAAAGCCACATCTTCAGGACCTTCCAGAAGGCCATCAAGGTCAGGGGAATGACGTTGACAATTTTAAATGATAGATAGATAGATAGATAGATAGATAGATAGATAGATAGATAGATAGATAGATAGATAGATAGATAGAACCATGTAGCTTCAGGATCTTGTTGCCCCAGTCTTTAATTATTAGTATTTACTAACAATGACCTAGTGCACATCTTTGCTTAAGATCAAGATCCCAGTCTACCTCCTGGGTTCTGTTCAGATCTTTTTCATTCAAGCTCCTTCCTGCCCATTATCTATATAACCAGATATATTGAGTATTTCAGCTGTGCAATTCCCTATTTCCATTCCACATCACTGGCATTCCTATTAAAGCCCTGGTCTCACTATATATAGTGAGGATGAATGGGATATGAACACTCCAGGGGAACTATGGAACACAGATCAGATAAATTTGACAGCGAAGATGACAGAGCACGGTCATCTTATTTACTTTCAGGAAGTAGTGATGACAAAACTGTTTCTGAATAAATGCCATAATACATTCACTAACCTTTTTCTCTAGGCCACACAGTGATCTAATGGCTACGGGATGGATCTGTTCTGGATGAAAATGTCAGGGTCTTCATCCTTATTGAGTATGAAGGTTTGACATGAATTTGCTTTTGTTTCATACATTTATTAAGAGGGTTCTGCCCTCACCGGCCCTTAGATCTGGCTGCGAGAAATCTGCTGGTAATATATAAATATAGAAGACTTTGTTTTTTCTTCCAAAATAAAAGTTTGAAGCATCTCAGAAGGATTGGAGGCAGGCATAATGTGACATGATGATTTATTGATTATATGCTTAATACGTTTATTTACTGCTTCCAATTATTATAAATCTTGGTTTACAAACAGTTAAAATATGAAATGTGAACAGCATAAAATGACATATTCAATTTAAAAAAGTGGAAGGAAAAAAAAGGTAATAGAGGCAAACTCTATATAGTGGAGTCCTTGGTGCTCTCTGAATTTGGTTGTTTGCAGATGCTTCATTACCCAACTAGATGCCATTACAAAACTAGGCACCATCACCCAACTGGGTATTTCATAAAAGTATGTCTTACTTTAACCTTGAACAAATAAACCAACTTTATATTCCTTCCTTCCTCTGAAAATCTTAACCTTTAGTTCATTAAAACATTGTCGTAGATTTGATCTCTCTTCAGTTCTTCTTTGTCCCATTGCATAGGCTTCTTCGAGGCTTTAATAAGTAAATCCAATAAAAAGACCAGGTCATTCTCTAGGTTTATCATTTGCATTTCTCCTTTAATTTTTGAAACTTCAGGCAGCTTCTTTTGATTATCCAGTGAAGAGTCCTTATCTGGGTCATTCCCTTGGCCTGTCACTTGTATTTCCACTTTAAATGCCTTTTCTGTCTTGTAATCCACACTTTTTTCTATCCAATATTTCTGATTCCAGTATTTCTGCATGAAGCAAGTGTTGTTTCATATCTGTCATTCCTTCACTAACATTAACTATATCCTTTAAATATAGTCTATCCATAGAAGCAGACAACATTACTGGTATTGCTGATATTGTGGCTACTAATTTCTGGCCCCATTTTTCTTAAGATTAATATTTCAAATGATATAGTGCTTTGTGTCATTTTGTAAATCCCAAAGGCAAGGATTTTTTTCTCCCCCTTTTGCCTGAAATCTTTAGTCCCATCTAGTTTCCAATTTAAATCATAAGGTCTCTAATCTCTGTTATGACTTCAGTAGACAAAATAATTCTGGTTCCCACGAAAATCTGTCACCAATTCTTCAGTCTTTGCCACAGTTGTCATCTCTACTTTCCACAGGGGCATGTTTAGCTCACCATGCCTCCACCAGAAGTCCATTATCAGTGAAGTTTTTAAGCTATTTGAGTTACTGCAGGAAGAAAATGGATAGTGTTAAACTACAGAATGGAAGGATATCCAGTTATAACACCTTCTGATTTCAGTTTGATCCAGATCCAATTGTACTATATCATCTAAAACTCTTGAATTATTATCAGCATTGAAATGTGTTTTGGATGATTCTCAATCTATGGTATATTTTTAAACAATTAAAGAATATTGTTAAGATGAACATTAGTTATTTACAGGAACTTTGGAATAGAGATTTGGAATGCTCCATACTAACAAATTAATGTTATTAAACAATATTTAAATGATTTACTATGAATTTTATTATGCTGGAAGTAGAAAATGAAGGAGAGAACATTTACATATATTTATTTATTTATAAGGCCCACCTCCCCCCCCCCTTTTGTTTGTGTGTGTCTGTGTGTGTGTGTGTCTTTGAGTCAGTGTTGACTCTGGACAACTGCCTCAACAAGTCCCTGCAATTTTCTGGGCAAGAATTTCAGGAGTGATTTGCCATTGCCTGCTTCTTGGGCTGAGTGAGAGTGACTGGCCCAAGGTCACCCAGCTGGCTTGGTGCTTAAGATGGGACTAGAACTCCCCAGTTTCTGGCCTGGTACCTTAACCACTACACTGAACTGTCTCCCTACATGACCCATAGATTGCTCCAATCAGCCAACTCTCAGTGGCATTCAACTCTCTAGGTACCTAACTTGGGATTAGAAATGGCGTGTTATAATATTATCTTGCTCCCCTATCATCTAATTTTGGTTTGATATCCTTAAATATAGTAATATGGTTTGAGAAGAGTAATATGGTTTAAAGATGTGCATGTAATTTTGAATTCTATACCTGTATTGTGGAATTTCTTAATTTATGAGGAACTATTTATTTATTTGTTTGTTTTTCAAATTTTGCCACCACCTATCTCCCCTGAAGAGAGGGACTCTGGGCAGTTTAAAATAAAACTATCACATTAAAACAATAACCATAAATAACATTTAAAATATAAATACAATTATCAGATATAAATATACTGTAAATATAAAAATAAATATAAAATCCAAGTGGCCATAAGGGATATAATTCAGTGAAGACAGCTCGAAGGTGCCAGCCACCCCAGGAGTAACTGCACCCCTTCCCACCCCAAGTGAGGAGGCAGAGCCAAGTCTTCAGGTTCTTTCTGGAAGGTCAGGAGTGATGGGGCTTCTGCCTCACCTCGGGGGGCAGAATGTTTCAGAGGGTGGGGGCCACTGCAGAGAAGGCCCGCCTCCTGGACCCCGCCAGGTGAAATTCCCTTACCAGCGGGGTTCGTAGCATGCCCTCTATGCATGACCGGGTGGGATGGGTCAATGTCATGGGTAAGAGGCGGTCCCTCAGGTAACCTGGCCCCATGCCATGTAGGGCTTTAAAGGTCATAACCAACACCTTGATTGGACCCGGAAGCAAACTGGGACCCAATGCAGCTTGTGCAGCAATGGTGTCACATGTGCTGATCTTGGGGCACCAAGAATTGTGCACGCAGATGCATTCTGGACCAGCTGAAGCTTCTGGATATTCTTCAAGGGTAGCCCCATGTAGAGCACATTGCAATAGTCTATATGGGAGATGACCAGGGCATGAGTGACTGTTCAGAGGGCTTATTGATCCAGGAAAGGGTGTAACTGGTGCACAACACAAAGTTGTACAAAGGCCCTCCTGGCTGTGAGTGCCACCTGCTCTTTGAGCAGGAGTCGTGAGTCCAGAAGAACCCCCAGATTCCGTACCAGGTCTTCTGGGGCAGTGCAACCCCATCCAGAACTAAAGATGACAATTTCCCAGATACAGAGGAGCCATTAACCCACAGCCACTCCATCTTACCAGGGTTCAGCCGAAGCCTGTTGTTCCCCGTCCAGGCCCCCACAGCCCCAGGCACCGAGAGAGGGCAGTCACCACATCACTTACCTCACCCGGGATGGAGATGTATAATTGGGTATTATCAGCATATTGATGATACCTTATCCCATGGTGATGGATGATCTTACCCAGTGGTTTCATGTAGATGTTAAATAGGAGAAGGGAGAGAACCGAAACCTGCGGCACCCCACAAAGGAGGGGCCAAGGGTCATATCTCTTGTTCCCTATCACCACCAATTGGGACTGGCCCTGGAGGAAGAATGTGAACCAGTGCAAAACCAGGCTGCCCACCCCCAACTCCCTGAGCCTCCCCAAAAGTATACCATGGTTGATGGTATCGAAAGCCGCTGAGAGGTCAAGAAGATCAAGGGTGCCCCCATCCCGATCTCACCTGAGGCAGTGCCCCCATCCTGATCTCACCAGAGATCATCCATAAGAGTGACCAATGCAGTTTCTGTCCCATATCTGGGCCTGAAACCTGACTGGAAGGGATCTAGATAATCCCTTTCCTCCAGAACCCTCTGGAACTGCAATGCCACCACCTTCTACAAAAAGGGGAGGTAGGAGACTGAATGAAAATTGTACAGCACAGTAGGGTCCAGTGGTGGTTTCTTGAGGAAGGGATGCACCAGCACCTCCTTAAAGGCAGCTGGAAACAGCCCATCTCTTAAGGATGTATTAACCATCACCTGGACCCAACCACATGCCACCTCCCAGTCTGCCTTCACCAGCCAGGAGGGGCATGGATCTAGATGACAAGTGGTGGCATTTACAGTCCGGAGGATCCTATCCACTTCCTCAGGTCCAACAGGATTAAACTGTTCCCCGATAACTAGATAAGTATGTTCCCTTGGCATCTCCACATTCCATGCCTCTTGCTTGGAGTCCAACTTGGAACAGATCTGAGTGATTTTATCCTGCAAATGCTCATAAAATTCCTCTGCATGGCCCTGTAGGTGGGTGACTGGGCCCACCTTCCCCAAAAGAGATTGAGTGATCTTAAACAGGGCTGTCAGGTGGCATTCTGCAGATGCAATAAGAGTGAAGAAATATTGACATTTCACCACTCTTATTGCCACAGGGTAGGGCCTAATAGTGGCTCTAGCTTGTGTTCAGTCTGATTCAGTCTATGTCTTCCTCCAGCGGTGCTCTAGATGTCTCTTAGTCCTCTTCAAAAACCTCAGCTCCTCCATAAACCACAGGGAGTGTTGGGTTGGGTGGGACAAGAGAGGTCACACAGGGACGATCCTGTCCAAGGCTCTGGCCACCTCCCTATTCCAGGCTGCAGCCAGGGCCTCTGCTGGACTGTGCAGCAGGTCCTCAGGTATAACCCCCAGGTCCCTTTGGAACCCTAGCAGGTCTACCAGTCGCTGGGGGTGGACCAATCAAATGGGTCCTGCCTCCCTGCAGAGTGGGGCAGCATAGGAGAATCTCAAGGCCACCAGGGCATGATCTGACCATGACAATGGGGACAGATGTAGCTTTCCCCTATGAATTTCTCAAGCATGGGACATAGCAAAAAAACATAATTATTTTATGATGAAAGACAAAGCCACTTCAGATTTACTATCTTGATTGACAATGTATGTTCATTCTCTACTACTTAGCTAGCTCTTTATTAATGTAATGGAAAGATTAATCAATATAATTTTGAGGGGTTGATGCTGTGTTTAAAAGCCAAGTTGTGTTTCTTAATATGTATTAACAATATGCTTTTGTTTCTTTATTTCTTTTTCTTAAATATCTTTCCTCATCTCTCTCTGTATTCTTAAATAGTTTAAATAAATTAAACAAGGCCTTAAACCTTGGCTAAGGAGCTAATTGGCAGTATGTACAGTTACTTAGCAATACTGTGTCATGTACAGGTAGTCCTCGCTTAATGACCACAATTGAGACCAGAATTTCGGTTGCTACATGAAGCAGTCATTAAGTGAATCTGACCCAATTTTATGACCTTTTTGCCTTGGTCATTAAGTGAATCACTGTGGTCAGTAGGCAAACCATGTAGTTATTAAGTGAATCACATGGTTCCCCATTGATTTTGCTTGCCAGAAGCCAGCTGGGAAGGTCAAAAATGGCAATCACATGACCATGGGATGCTGCAACAGTCATAAATGCAAACCAGTTGCCAAGTGCCTAAATCATGATCACTTGACTGTGAGGATGCAGCACTGATTGTAAGTGTGAGCACTGGTTGTCAGTCAGTTTTTTCAGCACCATCGTAAGTCTGAACCCTCACTAGTCATGAAGTGAGGACTCCGTATGGCCACCTGCAGTCTAGCTAGTGCTGTAGCTTCCAGAACAGGTACAAGGGTGGATCATTGTAGAATGCATTCCCATACATAAATATGAGGTTACCTGTTTAGGCACTATTGTAGTTAGGTTATTCCTGTCTTGGGAAAGGGAAAGTTATACATTGTAGGTGGTAGTAGGTTTCTACTGACAGTGCAGCCCATTCAGAACAGGCAAATTACACCATTCCTGAACCCAGTAAACACCTATCCACAAAGTGTCTATGTTGTAAGGATTCAAGATTTCAGTTTATTGACCCTCTTCCAGCCTGGCACAGCATCTAGGCACTAATTTAGAATAAGCATATCCTCTTCTGTTTCAGATATTGTGAGGACATAAAGCTGAATGATGATATTTAGCTCCAAAATTCCTATTGGCCACCCTCAGTGGCTGCACATAGATATTAATAGGGACAACATTATGCCTTGTGGTACCCTGAAGCATAGCTGCCAAGGTGCAAAAACATTGTCAGCCAGTACCAGTCTCTAAAACTCTCCTCTTAAGTAGAGTTGACATCGGTGTAATACAGTGTTTTCAGCTCCCAGTTTGCTGAGATGTTCCAGGACGGGAGGATACTGTGTTTAACAGTATCAAAAACTGCTGAAATATGGCAGGCTTCCAAAAAGGGAGTACCCCAGGTGGCATTTTGTTACAATGGCTATGGTTGATTCTGTCCCACTGCCAAGTCTAAACCCAGATTGAAAAGAATTGAGATAATTGATACCCTCTGAAAATGCCTGTAGCTTCACAGCCACTGCCTTCTGAAGCACCTTGCCTAAAAATGGAGCATTTAGATTTGTGTCTGGGTGATTGTTGGCAAACGAGATGTGCTTGCAGCAAACTGAGATTTTGTCCAGCTGACAAAACATGACATGCTGGTGTCACAGCATTATTATAGTATAATGTCATGACATAAGTACAAAAGGGGCATAGTTTATATTGTGACATACCTGTTATCTCCCCCACCCCCCAGAACTCCCTTGTCCGTTCTGCTGACACTCATGGGCAAAACCTCTGGCAGTAGAGAGGGGTCCTTTAGTAGTGGCTGGACAACTGCCTCCTTTATGCAAATAATGCATTTATCATTCCCTGTACCCACTCAGTCCAGAAAGCATGTATTAGGCCAATCAGCCACAAATATCTTTTCCATGTTTTCAGGTCTCCTTCACTGAAAGTGTTCCCAAACAATCAGACCAGGTCGACTGTTGCACTGGATACCTGTGTGCACCATTTCAAATGCAGCATTCAAGTTGGTATGAAGATGGGAGATTTTGTCTTCAAAGGATCTCATAAATCTCTCACAGCAGTTCTCTGAGAACTCCTGCATCTTGTTATAATGAATAATTATTCATGATGCTTCAGGCAGTAAATTTTAACTAAGGGTTTATTCTGCTTTATATTTATTTGCATTCTTTTTCACATGCTTGCTTCTACTCCAGACAAAATTGATGAACATCCAATAAAACCCTTGAGTGAATTGAAACGTGAAACGTTTCATAGACTGCTCCTTGTATTCCAAGTCCATCCTGATACGCTGCTTGTGTAATTGTCATACTATGTCATACTAATTGTCATACTAATTGTCATACAGAGCTAACTGGTTCATAGTAAAAGTATCTGTGTCAGTCTCAGTAAGTTCACCACTTGGATGTTCTGTTGGTATTTCATGTCATGAGTAAGGATGGCGAGCAGGGGGCTCCCATCCAGGCTGTTAAGCGCATGCGTAGCACTGAGGAATTGGTCAGCCATTCAAAGAGACACGGATCGGGACCACCTTAACCTTTGGGGTTTATATGTCTGGGTTTTTCCCACACTTCTTCAGTTTGTTAGGATTCCTGTTATGTACTAGCGAATAAAACATTAGAGACCAGTTCCTTGTCTCAGCGTGTTTCCTGGCTGTTAGGACATCAATCCTAACAAACTCATACTCCCATCGAAAGAGGGAGGAACAAGAAATTAGGGAGAGACATTTGGAAATGTCTTCAGAAAACCAAGAAATGCAGCTCGCCATCCAACAATTGGCAGCAGCCCTGCAACAACACCACCAACAAGTAGATCTCCAGATCAACACATTACAAGCTGCCATGCTACAGCAGTTACAACAACCAGTTCCGATTAACCCACAACCGGCGCCAGCAGCAGCAGCAGCACCTCCACCAGTAGTCTTGAGATCCCAGGGCAGTCTACCAGAGAAGTTTGGAGGAGAAGCAGGACAGTTGAGAATGTTTCTCACACAGTGCACTATGTTTTTCAACAGCAGACCGGCAGAGTTCCCCACAGACAGAACCAGAGTCACCTTCATCCTAAGCCTGCTAAAGGGACCAGCAGCCAAATGGGCTATTCCCATGGTGGAGAACAACGACCCGATTCTCAACGACTACCAGAACTTTTTGGCGGGGTTCCGAGCACACTTTGATGACCCGATCAGAGAGGCCACTGCCAGCCGTGAAATTTGGAAGCTCAAGCAAGGTAACAAGAGGGTGGGAATCTACATTGCTGATTTCAAGTTGTTAGCAGGAGATCTGGACTGGAATGAGAGTGCATTAAAAGACCAATTCAAACAGGGGCTAGATGAGGAAATTAAGAATGAATTAGTGCACCAGGGAACACCAGCTACCCTAGAAGCCTTATATCAGTTGCCGGTGGTCATAGATGCCAGGCTAGAAGAGCTCAGACAGATGCAGCCGGGGAGAAACAGGACCCTCAGAGCATTTCCAGGATTTCCAGCTCTCTCTGTAGCATCCACTCACTCAGCACCAGAGGAGCCGATGCAGATTGGGGTGAGCAGGAGGCTGAATTCCAAGGCTGAGTGGCAGAGAAGGAGAGAGAGAGCCCTTTGTTTCTACTGCGGAGCCCAGGAGCACATGGTGAGAGCTTGCCCAGCGAGAGGCCAAGCAACTTCAGTAAGACCCCCAAGGCAAGCAGCTGAAACAGGAGCCATCTCCGCCTCTGCTTCCAACCAGGGAAACTCCATCAGTCTCCCTCCACAGAGCTCAGCAGGGAGACCATCAATCAATTAAGGAGGGCTCATTCCGAGGATTCCAGGCAAGCCTTTTACTACTTACCCGTAATCATGCACGTCAGCCCAGAGCACCAGATCAAGCTAGAGGCCATCGTGGATTCTGGAGCTTCAACCAATTTTATTGATGTGCAGACTGTACAGGACTTCAACATCCTGACCAGAGAATTGCCATGCCCCATAGAAGTGGAGACCATTGACGGCCAGCCCCTCAAGGCAGGGCCGATTAGAAGGTTCACAGAACCGGTGCAACTGACAACGGGAGACCACACTGAATGGATCCAGCTTTATGTTACTGCATCGCTTAATGTGCCGGTAATCCTAGGCACGCCTTGGCTGAGGATCCACAACCCGTTGCTGAACTGGACTACAGGAGCAATCTCCTTCCCAGCTAAGGAATGCCAGCACCACAAGATTCAAGCCGCTCTATGCTCTCCAGCAACCAATGCAGTCACGGAAGCAGGGGGGGGTCCAGTTGCCAGCCAAGTATGCAGATTTTGCAGACATTTTCAGCGAACAAGAGGCCACAGCACTACCCCCCCATAGGGACTGTGATTGCACCATTGAGTTGATACCAGGAGCCAGGGTTCCAGCAAGGAAACAATATCCCATGTCTCCCAAGGAACTAGCCACCTTAAAGGATTACTTGGACTCAAATCTCCAAAAGGGATTCATCCGACCATCTACTTCCCCAGCGTCTGCTCCTACCTTCTTCGTACCAAAGAAGCCTGACCCGTTGGCACCTGCAACCCAGGAGACACCCATGAGAGTGGTCCACGATTTCAGTTTTTTAAATAAACAAACGAAAAGAGAATCCTATCCTTTGCCCCTAATTTCGAATCTGCTAGATCGCTTACAGAAGGCACGCATTTTTACCAGGTTGGATCTCAGGAGTGCGTACAATCTGATCCGGATGAAAGAGGGGCACGAATATCTGACTGCCTTCGACACCAGGTTTGGTAAATTTGAGTACCTTGTTATGCCCTTTGGCTTGTCTAACGCAGGAGCCATATTTTCCAGATTTATGAATCAAGTTTTCTCTGATTTACTAGATAAGTATCTGGTCATTTATCTAGATGACATATTAATTTTCTCTGAGGATGCTACAACTCATGTAACCCATGTACGTAATGTCTTGCAAAGACTGAGAGAGAACAGACTATTCACCAAACTAGAGAAGTGTGCCTTTGATTTAACTGAATTACATTTCCTGGGCTATAAAGTATCAACAGAAGGCATATCCATGGATCCTTCTAAGGTCCAGGCAATTCTCTCTTGGTGTAATGATTGCCTTATCCCAATGAAGTCAGTCTCACCAGAGTTTAGTGAATAAAACTGATTTATTGAAAGGATAGTATGCAAATACGAAGAAAGCTGAGAATAAGCAAAAGCGCGCCAAATACAAACTAAAAACCCTCGCCTCCAAGCCGATCCCGCCCCCCCCCAACATCGCAACCACCCCCTCCCAGCATTGGCAAGCGTCACACATCTGCCTGGGAAAGTAACCTTGAATACATGTCATAACCCAAACACACATTCCTTCAGAGTAACAGAAAGATAACAGCCTGGCAGGGCTGGAATTCTCCACCCCGCAGGTGATAGACACGGATCAGAAACATGACATGCGAAACGTTACGATGTATGCAAACCATTGGAACGATGAACATGACACTTGGCCACCTCCCCGAAATGTTAAAGAGGTACAAAGGATTTTAGGATTTTGCAATTTCTATAGGCGGTTTACAAAAAATTACAGTGATAAGGCTAGACCCCTCAGACAGCTTTTGAAGAAAGGATCAAAATTCATTTGGGGGGAGAGACAGCAAGCAGCCTTCCAAGAATTTAAACAACTCTTTGCATCCCAGCTGCTGTTAAGACACCCTGATCCCACAAAGCAATTTATAATGCATTCAGATGCTTCAGATATTGCCATTGGGGCAGTGTTATTGCAATATACAAACAAAACCAAGAGTACATTGCTTCCTTGTGCCTTTTTTTCACGCCTGCTCTCACCAGCAGAGAGAAACTATGATATTTTTAACAAGGAGTTGCTGGCAATTAAAGCAGCATTCCAAGAGTGGAGGCACTGGCTGGAAGGTGCAGCCCTTCCTGTGAAAGTTTGCACCGATCACAAGAATTTACAGCTTCTACAAAACGCCAGATCCCTCACCCCACGCCAAATCAGATGGAGCCAGTTTTTCTCCCGTTTCAATTGTGTTATTTCTTATGTGCCCGGGGCGCAAAACTGCTTGGCAGACGCCCTGTCTCGATCCTTTCAGGCAACCCCCGCCACTCACCAGGAGGTACAGGCTACTATATTACAACCTCACAACTTTGATCAGTCTATGAGGGGGAGCCAAACAGAGATTTTAGCAGCAGGCAGACAAGCAGAGGACCTATTTACAAGAGTCAGAGCTCAGCAGCAACAGGACTCATATGCCAGGGCCAGGATGGATGACCTCCAGAGGGCCCCGCAAGACACTGCCTCACCATTCAATGTGGAGGCAGGAATCCTCTGGCATAGTGGGCAATTATATATTCACCCTTCATTGAGGGAAGAAGTACTGAGACTTTGCCATGACCACCAAACGGCAGGCCACGGAGGTGTTTTCAAAACTCTCCATAGAGCTCTGAGAGACTACTGGTGGCCTAAGATGGCTGCAGACATAAAGGGCTACGTTGCTTCTTGTCACACCTGCAGATGAGCCAAGCCTCTCCCAGGGAAGCCCACAGGACTCTTGCAACCCCTACCCACCCCCAGTAGGCCTTGGGATACAATCTCCATGGATTTTATCACTGATTTACCCCTGGTCCAGGGGCTGACTTCCATACTAGTGGTGGTGGACCTTTTCACAAAGATGGCGCATTTTATTCCTTGCAAGGGCCTCCCATCTGCACCAGCCACAGCGCAGTTGTTCATGGACCACGTTTTTAGGTATAGGGGCATGGTGAATCACTTGGTGAGTGACAGAAGCCCACAGTTCACTTCCAGGTTCTGGAGGGCCCTTTTCCAGTCATTAGGGGTCCAGATCCACCTGTCATCAGTGCATCATCCTGCCAGTAATGGGCAAGCCGAGAAAATTAACCAATGGTTACAGCAGTATCTCAGGTGTTACACCACTTATCAGCAAGACAATTGGCCAGCCCTGCTGCCCATGGCAGAATTTACTTATAACAACTCTGTGCAGTCATCTACCCAGATGTCTCTGTTCCAAGCGCTCTACGGGGTTAACCCTCAGGTGTTGCCCACCTCCTCCCAGCAGGGAACTGTTCCAGCCGTGGCTGATTTTCTTAAAGAGCAACAAGCTGCACAGGAGTTGTTAAAGGAGCAGCTGAACAGGGCAAAGAGTGCTTACAAGAGGGCTGCAGATGCTCACAGACAAGAGGGGCCAGCGATTGTGGTAGGAGACAAAATGTGGCTCTCTACCAAGTTTTTGAACTCTACCAGACCCTCCAAGAAATTGGACTCTAAGTTTGTGGGCCCTTTCACTGTGGTACAGCAGATAAATCCAGTGGCTTATCGCTTAAAGCTGCCAGCATCCATGAAAATTCATCCAGTCTTTCACAGAGCCTTGCTAGCCAAATGCCCCCCCCCCTCCAGTAATTGTGGAGGGGGAGGAGGAATACGAAGTCGAGGAAATTCTGGACTCTAGGAGGAGGTGAAGGGGCATCCAATATTTCATACACTGGAAAGGGTACCCTGAGGAAGAGCGCACGTGGGAGAATGCCAGAGATGTGCATGGGCAGCCATTCAAAGAGACACAGATCGGGACCGCCTTAACCTTTGGGGTTTATATGTCTGGGTTTTTCCCATGCTTCTTCAGTTTGTTAGGATTCCTGTTATGTACAAGCAATAAAACATTAGAGGCCAGTTCCTTGTCTCAGCGTGGTTCCTGGCTGTTAGGACATTTCAGGTTGTTATTAAGGAGTAAGGTTGCTATGGTAACAAATCACTCAGGCAGGGTCAACAGGTCAAACTTAAGTATCCTCAGTTTTGGGGGTGAAAAGGCATGACCATATAAGGTAAAGCTCCTGCTTTGCCTAGAGGAAGCTTCCCTGGACTAGTTTCAGCTTCCCTTCTGTAGCCTCCATCCAGTGCAGCTCAGTATGGGCTTGTAAATATGTTTTTGTCCTTTCTGTAAATACATTTATTTTTATAGAAATGCCTGGTGATTTTTCTGATCTCTCGGGCCAAACGTTTTCCAGCAATCTCTGACATGTTCCTCTCACTCTTGCCATCATCAGGGCTCAGAAGAGTGAGAGAAAAAAAGATACTTCTCTTCTGTTGCATTTCAATGGCCATTTAGTTGAGTGATAAAGAACTTCCTTAAATCAGACCCAGGTGTCGATGTGGCCTGGGGTGACAAGACATTCTGAAGGTGAAATCGTTCATATCCGTGCATATTTATGCCATAACTGATAGCCTTACAGTGAATGTCCAGTCTGCCTGTTTGCAATCAAACACAATTGATGGGAGGTAAGGCTGCACAATATTTGGAAGGGTGCAACCAGCTTTCTATATATGAGAATCCACAGTTTCTTGCTACTTTCATCAAAATGATAAAAGCGTTGTTACACTGTTATGCCACAAACTCCACCCCTTTGGGACATGTATGTAATGTCATGACACATGTACAAAAGGGGCATGGCTTGGATCATAATGGTACAACAATGCTTTAACTGACCCCATTAGACTTCCCCTGTCTATGGACACTACTGTTCCTATATTCTTGGTCCTTATTTGTTTTAACTATTAACAACCAATGGGGTGTGTATATGTGTATGTGTGAATTGACTGGGTAATTCCAATAAAGTGATGCTAAGAAAAAAATGTCTCTGCTTTTTGTTTTACATTATGAAATGTGAGGAGGAGGAGGAGGAGGAGGAGGATTAAACAGGCACTTCTAGGGAATAAATTATAACTGAAAAGTGGGGAACAGAAACTAGACTGCCCTCTCTGCCGTCCTTAAATGACACAGCTGGTCATTTCAGGTTTCACTGAAAGCTTAGTAATTCTTCACAGTGGAATCAAACAGGTAACAAATACTGAGAAACTCCAGTTAATAAATGACCACCACAACAGCCAGCCAAGATCACAACACCAGCCTGGATTTTTTTCCTCTTTAAACCCTTCTTGTGGAACATGTGTCTGGACTTCTCCATATGCCATGGAGAGGGTTCAAGATGTAGAGAGTGTGTAAAAAGATTGTCCAGCAAAGACAAGTACAGAAAGTCAAAAAAAAAATAATTCAAAGTCTCCTCAATCCTGATCTACACTTAGTCCACACAGAGAGCCAGGGAAATGAAAACAGACTACTTTAAAGTTTTTTATGTGTTTTTGTTTTTTACTGCAGCATAATTTGCCATAAGTGGTAAATTAGGTAAACTGAATTTTAATAAACAGCTAGGCAGTTAGTTATTCTTTGGAGATGTTTCCTGGTTTGGATTTACTGGAAGACTGCTCCCATGTGGCTAATGCTGTTTTAGCCTCAGTTACTAAGATCTTTTGCTCTCATCCCTTTAGGCTTGAGAGGCAGAGTACCTCCCTCCCCCACAGAAATTCCTAAGAAAGAAAGTTAGACATACAGCCTGTCTCCTGAATGATACTTATCTCCTGAGTTCTGCAAAATACGAATTCGACTTCTTCATATTCATGAACTAGAATTTCTATTACATTCTACGAGGCAATAATACTGGAAAAGGGGAGAGAAACCCTGTAAACTGCTGGGTTTTCAATTTAAACACATTAAACAATATAATACCTTACCCTCTCATTATGATACGTTCAGGAAAGTATGTACTAATCCCCCACTGATTAATCAGCAGCTTTTTACAGTTTTATTACTTTATACAGTAGCTCCAATTTCTCATCAACAGATGATGTGGTATTTTCTTTTCTTTTTCACAGTAAGTGAGGTATCAAGGTAGGTAACTATATTACCAGTTTCTCTTTACCTCTTTCTTGAACTGTGACTTTCAGTAAATGGATGGCTTCCCAGTATACTGGTATATTGGATTTTTAATCCCCTATTTTATTAGAGGCATGTGCTGAAGCCTATTGAATTAGATTCCTACCCCATAGTTTCAGTGAGGCTTAAATAACAGTCCTTCCTAAACCTAGCAAGAATTTCCCCACATTTTCCAGTTATAGCCCCACATCCTTGATCAATATAAGTGCCAACATATGAACAGCTATCTTGGCCCATAGGTTACAGCTTGTTCTTTTGCCAGTTGTGTCTTCCACTCAAACTGAATTCATACAGCCTTAACTATGATAAAAGGCATAGTTAAACCAGCCATTGATAATATTTAATTCTTTAATTGTTTTAATTCAAACAACAACTGTGCCTAATAAAAGGCATAGTTAAACCAGCCATTGATATTTAATTGTTTAATTGTTTTAATTCAAAATAGATACAATAGCATCCAGCACCTATTATTTCTTTGTAGGCTGAGAAAACTTTTGATACTGTTCCTTGAAACATTCTGAAGTGGGTCATGATTCACTGGAAATTTCCCCAAAGTTTTAAGCCATGGATGAACATGTTTATTCTATCCCTGAATCATATGTGATTGATAATTTTGTGCTTCCCCTTGGTTACATTTATGTTGTAGAAAATATCGAGGATGCCTTGTTTCTCTTTTTTTTTTCTAAGTTGACTTTATAACTTCTTGGCTGCACCATGAGAAGGTCTGAAGCTATAAAAGGGATTTTGCTAGGGAAGGATTCTAGTACTCTTCTGTGTGTGCATGTTATATGTTTTATAGATAAATTAGAAACTTCTCATGTGATTTTGCTAATATATAAATTTGGTATCCTGTCTGTTTACTTTATCAACTGGATAAATACATTTGGTTAGAGTTATCTGATGTATAGCAACTGATTGTTGATATGTGCTGTTTTGTCAAAATCAGCTTTTTTGTGGGAGGAGTCAAAGAAGAGAGTTTTCAAGCAATTTGATCAAATTTTGAGAATATGTATGTGTGTGCATGTGTATGTATGTGTTTGTGTGTATGTGTGAGTGTGTGTGTATGTATGTGTGTGTGTGTATGTGTGTGTGTGTGTATGTGTATGTATGTATATGTATATGTATATATGTATGTATGTATGTATGTATGTGTGTATATATATGTGTATGTGTATGTATGTATGTATGTATGTATGTATGTATGTGTATGTATATATATATGAATGAGACTTTGGTCCAGTCACACTCTCTCAGTCCTAGGAAGAATGCAATGGCAAACCTCCTCCTAAATCTTGCCAAGAAAACTGCAGACTAGTGCATACAGTCGCCAGGAGTCTGACTCAGAGGTGATCTGTCTGTCTGTCTATCATCCTTTCCTCAGCTCACAGGTTTGTCATTGTGAAGATAATATTTGGAGAGATGTTCATGTAAATATACAACTTATTAATGTTCTCTTAGAAATGTTGTTGTTGATGATGATATGATAGTCTACAGTAGATTATTGACTCATTCCTGGATTCAAACCCTAATTTAGAATGCTAAAAATAAGCCCTCTTGCATGTCTAGTTTAAAGAAAGTTATTGGGGAAAATGGGGCATGTGGTCCATTCTGTTTAGATATCTAAACAGAAACAAACAAAAAAGAAATTGAATAAAATCAGTCTGATGAAAGTTTGCTATTAAAGATTCCAACCAGACAATCTTTTGCCAAGTGGTTTGCCCTCCATCAATAAATTAATTTCTCTTATAAGTGAGAGCTATGCAATCTTGTATAAACTCTTCATTAAAGTTCTTTTATCATAGGGAAAACAACACTCAGCATCCTATGACAAAGAAAATACAGTTGAGTTACTGGTTAAGTTTTTTTAGATTGTGCCCTTGGGAGGTTTGCCATTCAGTGTTTGCTTGGTTTTTGTTTCCTATTTTTCTTTTAAATCTTATGCCAGTTCTTCAGAAAATATTTTGATGTTGTCACAGATGTATACAAGCCTTGGGGCCAAAAAATAATGGAAGAACCCAGAGGGAGGTAAATAATTAGCTTGACTGATTACTTCTCCTTTGATTGCTGTGATTTAGAAGTAAAACAAGCATGCAGCAAAATCAGATTGTTTGGGGGAAAGCAGTGGTTTAAGATAACTGGTACAATTCCTTGTATTAATCTGCATCTACATCCTTTAAATTTCAGCATAAATATCTTTCCTTCCTGTACCAACATCCCTAAACCTTTTGCAAAACTAGTGTCTTGAAGAACATTGGTCCTCCAAAATGAGTCAGTAAAAATAGTTGGTGGTGGAAATAAACAATTCCTATAGCACATTTAACATATTTAATAAATAACACTATATTTACAGTATCATTAAATATAAATATACATATTATAGAGAGCCAGTTTGGTGTAGTGGTTACAGCATCAGGCTAGAAACCAGGAGACCATGAGTTGTAATCCTGCCTTAGATACAAAGCCAGCTGGATGACCCTGGGCCAGTCACTCTTTCTCAACTCTAGGGAGAAGAAGGCAATGGCAAACCACTTCTGAGAATCTTGCTAAAAAACCTTCAGGGACTAGTCCAGGCAGTTGCCAGGAGTCAACACTGACTCAAACACACACACACACACGCACATGCACACACACACACAGACACACAAATGTATTATAACCATGAACTGAAGCATGCTTTTCTGATCTTTATTAGAAAATCCCAATTTTACTACTTTATACCATGTTTTATATAGAAAAAACACAAGTCTTTTACAATGCAGTTGGACAATAGCTACTTGCAAATACACTTCACTGCCGTCAAGTTTCTACCCTCCATTCAATATATACTAGATTCCAGCACAGTGCTACAAATGGGAGGATGGGAGGATAGATTGGGAGCTGCTGTGTTCAAAATAGGGAGAACGGGAGATGGAATAGCATCCTATCATTAGTTACATTAGGAAGAAATCAGGTTTACTAACTTTCTATGAGATTATTATGAAGGTAATATATCATGTAGTGATGCAGTTTCCCCTAACCTATCCCAAGTACACCTAATGAAATTTTGCTTCTATCCAGATCAGAGCTTCAACAATGGAGTAGCTATGTCCCCTAGAAGTTGTGACACTACATAGGCTAAGGACCAGAGCTTCTTCAACACTGGAGAGGCTGTGATCCTTGGGGCACTTTAGCCTCCTATATTTTTTTACTAGGAGAAAATCCTATTGAACTGATCAGCGATACTTCTAGTTAGGCATATAAAAGATTGCATGTTTAATTTGTTATTTGGATAATAATATTCAATAAAAGATGACCCACATCATTTTGAAACTATTTCTGTTTCTTCTTCTCTTGTAATATATACATATTCAATAAACTAATTAAACTGTCAACATTTATTCATTTATGAAAAGAACATTTAATTTTAAAGTAAGCCCTATTGAGTTCAACTGGCCTTACATCTATATAAGTGAGACTGGAATCTTAATTATATTGAGTACTATTGTAAATCAATTTTCTGATTCAATCATGCTTATCTCTAGTAACTAAGAGATTCTCAGATGTCAACAGCTATTGATATATGATTGAACTAAATGCATACATTTAGATGGTTTATGGTCATTGTTTGTAGAGACAACATTGTTAGCATTTTGAGGGATGAATTATTGCTAGTTTTACTCTAAAATGTCTACCCAATCTTTAATTGTGTATATCCAAAGAACTTTTTCCCGTGTCCACACGATCCAATTTTAAAACCCACTTTGCATGCATATGTCTGAAATAGAAGTCAATCGTTTTTAGGGAGGATAGTATGCAAAATGCAGTATTCCATTGAAGCTGCTGTATGACTTTCAATCAGATTAACCATGTAATGGGCAGTAAAACTGTTCATTTTCGACCTAGTGAAGAATTTGCTTCTTACAAGCAATTTCTGAGAACGTATTCTGTAATTTGTGACTTTCCACCTAGAGCAAGCGCACCTAGTTGTATGAACTGAACAAAAACAATTAAAATGGATTAAGGAACCATCAGAAGGTAAATACAAGTACTATTAAAAGAATAATAGCTCTCTTTCAACCAAAGCATATTAAATAAGGGCAAATAGGCAGTCCAGGCAAAATGCACAGATATATCTTTTTCAGCATTATATCTGTATACAATATTACACAATAGACCAAAGGCAGTACTGGAGCCATGCCAATTCAGTCTTGTCCTATATATTAATGCCATATACAGAAGATACCATATTGAAAATCCACCCATAAATATTGAACATGTTGCTACAACAGGTTTTCAAGAGCTAGAGCACAGCTCATTTTATGATCACTGATTTTTTAAAAAAATAGAAAATCTTTTTTTCTAAATTGGGATACATTGGGATATAGTAAATAAGTTGAATTCATTGCTTCTTGAAGTAAGTTTTGGAATGAGAAGTGTGGGCTATTTATAAGTGCTACTTTCCAATAGTGCACACAATTGTTTGGTTGAAATGTTTAACCTTAAAACCTACAAATTAATATCTTGCTCCTTAGTGTCACCTGAGAACACTTGAGGATGTTGGTCTTTGTGTAATGACATGACGCAGAGTCCATCTCCTCACTAGTGATTTCCAGCATCTTTATAGCATCACTTAGCTGTCAGTGAATGAAAGTCTGGGTGAAGTGTATGTGTTTAAATAGCTGCAGTGTGTTTCTGGCATGAGAAAAAGTTCAGGTTCACATCTTGATATGTTGATTTTTGTGTGGATCCCAATGGACCACAGGAAAAATTAGATCTTTGGCAAATGTGTGGAATCAGAAATATGCAGAAATATGAAGTATGCATTCTAAAGAAAATTCAGTATGGCCCTAGAATGCAAATGTATAGCTTACCTCTAGGTTTAGTGAACTTTAAAAACTCTCGCAGAATCCTAATCACTACAGTTGAAAGGCCGCTTTCTCTTTACAATCTGCTACACAATCTGTTGCCACATTTATTCAGCCTTTGAGGTCAGGAACAAATTGCTCTGACAAAAATAGATAGGGCTTTAGAAACTATTTTAGGTTAAACGATTGGAACATTTATTCTGTCTCTTTAGCTTTAGGTTTTTCAAACTGTGAGGTATGTAAGAATCAGAAAAATGGAACATTCTAGACTTCTAAGATTTTTTTTTTATGTTCTTACTGTCAGTGCAAGATTACCATCTGGCATTTTCAGTCATGTACAGATGGACAATGGTAAAAGCATTATACATGAAAAATAGGCACATAACAGAAGCTTTCAGTGAGTGGAGATTGATGCCACAGAAAAGGAAACAGCTCTTCTTCACTTTCTCTATGAAATGCTAGCACTCCAACCCTAATGTTTCACAAGTACATGGATCATACAGAACACTGCTCTCCTTATGATCCAAGAGCTAGATTCATTCATTCATTCATTCATTCATTCATTCATTTCTCAGAGTGGTACACACATTGAAGCCAATGCAAGTGTACCTCTTCTTCAGATCTCCAAGATGAATGCATGGAAGTCTAGAGAGAAAGGTGCATGGCTAGCATTTTCTCACTATTAGTTTGAAGCTTCAACATGTCTCTGTGGTAAATGTCTGAAGACAACTTATGCTGAGAAAGTAAAACTATGTATGGACAACTATGACGGATAGGTATGGAAAGGCTGAAGAAGGATGACTATATAAATAAGATAAATTCTCCTAACTTTAACTTTCAAGTGATTCATGGAAAACAGCAGTCATTTCTTTGATGTTTTCATTGTGCATGGAAATCACAGCTTAGCATTAGTTTAATTCAAGCACTGTAAGATCTGAACTGAAAAACTTCTTGCATCTCCAGCAGAGAAAATAGCTGCAGGCAACCAACCTGAAAAGCACTGCCTGTATATCTCTCCTTACAATAACAAGTGCATTTTCAGGAACTCCCAAACTCTTATTCTGTTGTTTTTGTGTAACTTCTATTGGCTGTTTTTAAAATAATATCTATATAGAGAGAAAGAAAGGCATGCACATGCACATACACACACACCTATAACTGTGTGTGTGTGCGTGTGCATGTGTGTGTGTGTAAAGTACCTTTGAGTCAGTCTGGATTCCTGATGACAGTCCAGACAAGTCCCTGCAGTTTTCTTGACAGCAGTTTTGGAAGCGGTTTGCCATTGCCTCCTTCCCAGGTCTAAGAGAGAGTGACTGGCCCAGGGTCACCCATTTGGCTTTGTGCCTAAGGCGGGACTAGAACTCACAGTTTCCTTGTTTCTAGCTTGGTGCCTAACTGGGTTTTTCCCTTCAGGCTAGTACCAGTGAACTTGAAAAGGTTTTAATAAACCAATGAATCTATATAAGTTTCCTATTGTTGCAGGCACACAACTCTTCATTTATGCTAAAAGTTGTTTAAAGTATGATGCAAATGTGTTTTGCTAATTTAACATGGAAGTGTGGCTGGCTGATCCTTTTCCATGTCAGACTTCAGAGGAAATGGAGTTTAAATTGAACAATTGCTCTCTGAGAGCTCTTTGATTTTGGCACATCTCTGGTTAGCAGCTGTCTTCACAGCAGAAACTGTTGATCTTATCCCCAAATAAAAGCACAGTGCCAACAATAAACATTAAATGCTTGTTTCCTGTGTGTGTGTTTTTTAGTTGTTTGAAATGACAGAAGTAATGTGCTTAAACACTGAAAGAGAAAGTATTTAAAAGATCAGAGTCTAGTCATATTATAGAAACTGATTGCTTGATCCGAATTTTCAGTGCAAAGGAATGTGACCAGATTAAGTAGCTACTATTACATTACATCTGGTATCACTTGAGAAAGACCTGCCTCTGAGAATGTACTTCTGAGTCTAGGGTCTTTTGTTGATCAGTAGAACAGACCCAACAGAGACCCTTCTTATTCACTGTACAGGATTGAAATTCTATGAAAATAAAATTTAGAATATTTATATGTTCCTGTTTTATGCTCCAAATCATGAAAAACTGTAATGGTTGCCTATTCTAAAACACCATCAGACTCATGAGCAGGAATTCAAAGATATCTGATTTATTAAAGAATAGTATACAGGATCACAGAGAAAGCTGAGAATGATGAAAGTGTGCCAAATTCAAAACTAAAAACCCTCAGTGCAAATGAAATCCCTCCCCATGTAGAGTCTTCTCAAGTTCACAATCCCAGGTGCTCCTAGCGGTTTCTGATGGTCTGTGGGAAAAGGCCTTGAACAGATAACATAACCCAAACACATTCCATTGTACTGATTTCACATACAGAGCTTGGCACAAGGTCTCACAGCAGCTCCCTCCCAAACAGAAACGCGCGTCAGCACCATGGCATGTGAAACATTACGATGTATAAACTACATTGAATCAGTGAACATGACAAAAACAAAATATCTAAAAGGGATTTTTAAAAATGTAATTTTATAGTCACTGGTATGGCATGTGGAAAACATTTAGAAATTGGAATTTACTATGATTTCAGCATAAAATCATTTCATTGCTACTTTTCTGAAGTTTTTATAAATATGGCAGAGAAAAAATGAGGCAGACCCATACATGAAAACTTGTTTTGAATATATCAGGAGTCAGATATTCAAATATTTATTTATTTGAAAATCAGAAACAAGAGAAAACCTGCTTTGAAGAATGTAGTTTTAAAAAAAAATTGATTCATTTCAAAGATATTATAGCAGATCCCATCCGAAATCTCAGTGTCCTCAATAACAGCAAATGCTGGTAACTGAAATGCAAAAAGGACAGAGCAACTGAGCTATTTATAAGCTAAGCATTCATGAACAGGTTTTTTTTTTTTTCTGCAGAAAAAAATGGCTTGGTAGAATACATTTTCGGTTACCATAGCATTTATAGAACACAGGTGAGATTCATACTAGCTGGCGAGAATGAATTCTCTTCCCTGTGATCTATGTGACACTTATTAATGCAGCTAATGGAATGGCAATTAAAGTACGGTCCAGGTACAGACAAATTTCCCATCACCTTGCATTTTCCAAGTGTGTACTTTTATGTGCAAGAAAGCACATCATTTTGATGTTAGCTTTTCAAAGGTTCAGCACATGAATTGAAATAAAGGAACAATTTGTCCCAAATGAACCTTCCATTTTATATTTAATCTTTGATCAGTTTTGGAATACCTCTGTTAAATTTCAAGGAACATACTCACTGTATTGATAAAGTGTTTCAGCTAAGGAAGCAAGTCTCCATTAAGGCTGTTTCCCCTGTCATAATGCCCCATAATATGGATGAACAGCTTTCATCTACAGAAACAGCCTGAACAAATGAGCAGAGAGAGCTGGACTAGTATTTTGATTTTGGCAGGGACAGCTCATCATCAGCATGAATAAATGGTTAGAGCAGTGTTTCTCAACCTTGGCAACTTCAAGCAGCATGGCTGGCTGGAGAATTCTGGGAGTTGAAGTCCACACAGTTTGAAGGTTGCCAAGGTTGAGAAACACTGGGCTAGAGGAGAGTATGTAAACAGATGAAAAATGAGGAAAATGTGGTGGATTTCAGTGCTGCTGCTGATTCTCAGGAAGGAGGGAGTGCATGCCAAGGAGATAAGAGGACTCACAGTCCAGACAGCATTGGTGGGAAAGTGAAGAAGTTCAGGGTGGCCCCACACTAGAGTCTCCCAGGTTATTTCCCCCTAGGTCAGTTAGAGTAGCTTTAGTCTGGCAAGATTCTGTCTGTATGGTGAGAGCAAATAAAGAACTGGAGTTTAGAATACACTGACTCATCATTGTTCCTGGGCTGGCCCTGACAGAAAATTATGAGAGTTTTCCATATTCCTGAAAAGGAAAATAGAAGAAATCTGAAAGGAAGGAGGTACCTGGGAATAGTTTAATAAAGCAAGCCTGGAAGACTTATGCTGGAGAAAAGATTTAAAAAATAACACCCTATCAAAAAAGGAGAGGAGGACAATAGGGGAGGATATAGGGGAAAAATGGCCAGCAAAATCCAATAAATAAATAATAAAAGAAAATAATAAATAAACTCAGTAAGTAAGACCGAGTTAAATGGGATTTACTCCAAGGTTATGACTATAGATACAACTTGTAGCTGAAGACCCCTTGTATTCAACAGAATAAGTTTGCCTCTCTCTTATCCTTCTCCTTCTCCTTCTCCTTCTCCTTCTCCTTCTCCTTCTTCCTGGAACAGAAAAGAAAAGTCTGGAGTGAGTGTGAAAATGCTGTGGATGTTGTTCCATGAGAATGAGGATGAGCTAACTTGAATAAAAGAGAGCTGCCCCCCACATGTTCTTTGCATCAACCTACAGATCTGTTCCAATGCAACACTGTGGGGGACTTATTTTAATCCTCTATTTCCCAATAAAAATAATTGCAAAGCAGCTTTCAAGGCTTAATGTTGAATCCTTGTCCTGATTCTTTGATTAGCTAAGTAGAAGTCAAGGCTCCTTTACTCTTCAAACTGCAAAATGTCTCCTCTTCATTCAGGTATATAGGGGCAAATAAGAAAAACATGCATGGAGGTAGAAGGAAAAAGTGATAGATGTTATGAAAAATGGTGTCCATGTACATGAGAGAGAGAGGAACAGAACTAAACAGGATATCCAACCATGTCAGGATGATGTGGAAAGCAAATATTAGCTTACATGGTACAGAAAATATTTAAGAAAAATGTAACGTGGTCAGAATTATTTAGACCTAGTTAAGATGTGTTATAAGAAGATTGACTGTCTGCATTTGAAAGTACTAATTAAGTTTCTGCTACCATTTATCTACTATTAGTGGATGTCTGAATGTCCAGCTTCCTGCATCCAGAATTCATTGCCAACGGCCACCTATTCATCAGCACCTCATGACCTCCAAGTCTAGTTTGGCAAGAAAAGGCATCTCCTTCAAGAGGGACTGCAGTGAAAGTGTTTTCAATAAGTTCATTGCCTTAAACCAAGAGTGCTGAAATACAAACTTCCCAGAGTGGCTGGGGCCAGAATTTTTTTTTAACAATTGTGAGTGTGTGTGTGTAGGTGTGCACACTTATGTTTGAAGGTGCATGTTTGTTTGAAGGTATTAGAGGAAAGGGATGAAATTATTTCCTTAAATCTTGTAGAAGGATTCATTGCTCCCCTTGAATCTCTCTATAGGGTTTTGTTTGTTTTAGTATGTTATTATTGTTAAAATTTATATGCCACTTAACGCCCAATTATTTTTATGTTATATGGGACAAATGGGTACTTTAAATCTCCAATTTTAAAGTTAAATTGTTTGGGGGGGAAAGCTAAGTCTTATTTCAGATAAATACAGTATCACATGTTTTTGCTTGACTTGGATATTTTACCAAGCTTAATAATTTATCAGAGTTGATTTTGTATAGTATGGATGTATGGATGTATTCTTGCTGTAATTATTCTAATAATTTTTTTAAAGAATAGTCTGAAGGATGCTTTAAATTATTGTCAATGTAAGTTGCTTTCAAAGTCATGGCAGATAATTATAAATCATTGTATAAAACATGCTAAATAAATGAACTCATGCAGACATGCAGCTGAAATGTAGTCTAAGTCCATGGACCAAAGTCATGTTCAGTCAAGGGTTGGGCGATATAATATTTCGGTCTATTGACCTATGCTTTATTGTGCTTTACAAAAAAAACCTACTGTAGTCTGTTTAAATACATTCATTTTCACAATGTTTTATGTGGTTATGGCTCCCTAATAAAGCTAATGAGCAGATCTTCTCTTATTCTGGATTATATACACACAGATATCCCCTCTCCTAGTGACAAGTGAAGGGTCTTTTTTCCCCCATTCCATGCTCTAAAACAGTTTATCTCAAGCTTGTCTATCCTCCGTGTCTCCATTTGTATTTCATAATAGAGAGTGACCATACTCATATCTCATCAGGTTCTACATTTGCCATCACAGTTCTCTTAAAGGACTTGATTGATTGTTTATATACATCCATTATGCATAGTAGGATTAAAATGTCAAAGCTTCTTTAATTTAGAAGATTCCCAATTTGCTGTTTTAAATTAGCCCAGTTGTCTACACTCAGACTTGAATTATGAATCCTATGACTTGCCTGGACTTGCTAAACTGGCATCTGAGAAATTATCTTGATCATGAAGCAGTCTTCAATCAGATTACCTAGAAACATTATTAATAAGTCAGTGTAGACAATGATATATACACTATCTGATAATGAAACACCAGTTACAAATGGGAACAAATAGTACACCTTTTAGGACATTTCTCAGATTTCTTACTTTAGGAAGTCAGTTATTGGATTCTAGTAGAACTTATTTACACTGCTATCATATTTAAAATTCTGCAGACAGTCTCTCAACTGATGGCTATTTTATAGTTTATATTACTGTCTGCATCCTTTTCAGATGTGTGTGTCTACTTTTAAAAAGAATCAAAGATACCAACCATGAGATATATAAGAGAAACTAAAAAAGTTATTACTATCTGCTATATTTTTCATCTGGTTTCAAAATGACCTTTCTCATATATGATGAATATGCAATATTATGTAGTGAGTATTAAGAAGGAAACAAATGTCTGATTTATTTTGTACCCAAACCCAGAGAAAGTTATGCCTGGTGCTGAATATCCATGAATATTTTCTGATGGATAAGTGAATATATGAACTGACTTAGTAAAACATTTTGCATACTGGTGTGAGTTAAAATTCTATCTTGTACTTTATATGATGGTCTGTTTGTCAATACAAGATAGTAACTACATTAATGTATGATGAATATTTATGCACAGTGATTCTTTGCAAAATGAAATAGAAGAGAGGCAGACTCGGCCAGGATATGATATGGCTGCAAAAAAGGCATAGAAATATAATTTCCATATCATGGAGAGTAATCATTCTACTTCATTCCATTTTGGTCAGATCATCACCTGAAATTCTGTGTCCAGTTCTAGGTATCACAATTAGAAGAAAAACTATTCCAAAGGTCAGAACAGGTTCAGAGAAGGGCAACAAGGGTGGTCAGGGGACTAAGACCTACTGGTCTACTTCTTATACCTGAAACAATGTCAGATAAAAGACCAAGGCCTGTTCCCTCTCTTTCCAGACTGCAGGTCACAGCACAATGAATTTAAAGTACAGGAAGGCAGATTCCAATGAAATCTTAGAAAAACCTTCTTAACAATAAAAACAGATTGGCAATTGAATTAATTATCCAGAAGGTATCCCTTCATTAGATGTGTTCAGCTGGAGGTTAGATAAGGCATTTGTCTGGGATGTCTTCATCTGGCCTCCCGTACTGAGCTGAATGTTGGACTTGATGACCTAAATGGCCCCTTTCATAACCATGATTCTATGGATGAAAGAATATTCATTACATTATGCTGTAACAATAATATAGTAGCATGCTTTCAAAACACCTATGATTTAATTATATTAACATAAGATTAATGACTTCTTCATCCTTCTGATTTCTTTTCATATAGTTTAATTCTTTTATCTGAATTGTTTGAAATACGGTATTCATGAAGAGGAATGATATCTGACTCCAAGTAATGAACAAAAGATGTTCCCTTGCAAAATCTATCCAGGGCTATTGCCCTATCAGAGGCTCAGTGCCTTTACCCAGACTTTAGAAAATCAGAGGTCAGAATCAACTTAATTCATCTAGAAATAAAGTTAGGTAATCCAGCTAGGAGATGCAGATGAAATCAGGAGCCAAAGACAAATTGGGCTGTGGGTAACAGAGCAGGAGCAATTTTGCAGTGCAAAATGTAGTTAGAAGAGTAATGCACAATTTGAAGAGCCATGGAGTCAAATTAACATGTCACAGTTTGGATCTGTATCATGACATGTTGGTCTTAGTCATGAGAGGAACACAAGCAGATATTTTTCCACTTACATTTTCTCTGGCCACTGGACTTTCTCCTCCTTTTCAACTGGTTCCAGATTAGCCAGTATTTCAAGAAGTTTGTTTACATTTGATTCCGTCTTGAAAGCCCAGACTGCAATTTTGTTCTTCGGCGCAGTTTCCTGATTTCACAAGGACATAGCATCATAGCTTCCTTTTGTAGCTTTTAGGCATGCTTGTCTGTCTAAATACTTTCCTCCTCATCAACTATTCCTCTAATTGTATGACAGTGTTTCCAGAGCCATCTTTTCTTCCTCTGAAAAGTGTAACAGTTACATTTCCAAGGGATCTAATTTACACAATTCTAGATTTCTTAAGGTTGAGTTTACCATGTTCTTGTAACTCCTCAGATGTCATCCTATTCTGCCAACAGACCGTGAGAGCTAACAATACCATACAGGCTAATATTAAAGGCAAGACTGCACAAAGAGCAACCACAGGGAATAAAGTATGTGTATATGCAGATAAATATGGGAAAAGTAGCAAATCTGTTACCATACGTGAGCTGGTACAGCTGTACTGTGCTTCAGATGTAAAGGAGAAAATGTGCTTCAGAGTCATGTTGGGTGTGCACAGAGCAGTTGCCAAAAGCAGTGCTCTTGTTTTAGACTTCACGTGGCAGGTATTTCTGCATGAGCTAGCTCTTATTCATTCCTAATGCTCATTAAGATCAAAGGCTTACATCCAAAGATAAATTGGCTTAAAGAAGCTTGTGTAAGAAAAAAAAAATCTTGTTCCTTTTTTTCTCCTTGACAACTACCACGAAATTCTCTCCACAGGATGAATAGATCCCCCTGACCAGAATAGGATGGGGTCCAACAGGAGGGAATGAGAAACTTTATATACTGGAACTTCCTTAAGCTAATATATCTCATGATTCAAGCCCAATCTCCCCTCTCCCAGCATTGACTGGGGCCCCACTGCGCATTAAAAGGAGGGCTGCAAAGAAGCTTCCAGGAAGCAACGAACACGCAAAGGGGATGACAAGCTTTCCTTCTCTTAATAACCTTGTGCTTATCTGTTTTAGGATCCAAGCCAATGGCACTTACGTTAACTGCTTTGATTTCAAGATGATTTAGGCCCAACTGCATTTGTTTAGATTAGAGCAGGAACTTTTTAGGCACATTATGACAGCCAACTTAAGCAGTACTTTGAAAAGGCAAGTTTTGAAGGCGCTCATTCATTTTGGTGACTCTGTGCTGATCAAAAGCACCAGCTGAACCCACACAATTGTTATTGTTCCTCTGAACTTCAGTGCCTTCATAGTAAATAACAAAAAATAATTATTATAGTTAAGTGTTTGCATTTTTCCAGTGCTCCCTCTTTTGTGCTGTTGTCATTCTCTGTCTTAGCACACATTGCCAATAGAAAACAGCCTCCCCTTGAGACATGAAACTTTTTAAACAGCCCTGGCATCAAGCAAATCTTACTTTGTTGAATTGTGCTTGTTGCTATGCAATGTTACATAGACCAACCTGGTTCCACAGTGAATATTCATTCTTGTTAAGCCTTTATAGCATGCTTGCAGCTCTATGCAGCTCGGAAATGTATTGTCTGGAATAAAACGAGCCATTATTTCTTCAGATTTTGTGGCATAATATCCTAGGAAACCAGCAATTATGGAATCAGAGAGGCATCAAATTGTGTAGAAAAGCGTTAGCACGTGTTATTTCTTAAATAGCAGTTACATGTACTCATAATCAAAGGGTATTATTAAATGGTAAATGTATCACAAGTAACACTTAACAATGGAGTTAGGTGAACAGTACAGGCAAAAGTTGCCACTGTGCTTATTTGTGAGCACAGCATTTGAGCAGGATAATGAATTTTGAACCTGATAGGAATCACTGGGGACATTATGTCAAAAGACAATTTATGCAAGTCAAAAAGAAAAAGGATAGAATATTAACCTGAATCCCTGTCTTCTCTTCTAAATTTCAAGCTTGTACTTGAAACTTTCGCCACTTTGTGATATGGGGAGTTTTATCCAATACTTTGGTGAAAATACTATTTAGAGTATAGACCAAATCTATACCTTAGATCAGACATATTTCTTGTTCTTTCTCTATCTCCATCTCTACTTCTACCACTATAACTATGATCTACAGCATCTATGACTACTGTATATATACAATGACAGTATATGAACATTCTGAGTTGTTTTTTCACCCAATTAACAATCACAGAGGATATGACTTCCATTTGCGCAACAAATTACAGGTTAAAGTCCTCCTCATTCCCTTTCACTATGGATAAGTTAAAATTTAAACTGTGAATAAAATTGTATTTTTACAAAATATACTTGAGTATACATATGAATGTGTGTATGTATATAAACATGCCTATATGACTGGGTACATTTGTGTTCATCTGTATACAGGCATACACATAAAATATATACATATAAAGTGAAATTTAAATTGTATAAGCCCAAATGTTTCTGTCAGATTTCAAAGCAGCAACCTACTATTTACAGGCAAGCATTACGACCATTGTGCTAATACAACATTCCTGGTAAAGCTCTAAAAGCTCTAAAAGATACTACAGTCCTTGGGCAACTACTGATTCCTGCCCCAGTGAAGTAGCCATTGAATTTGGGATCCACCCACAACAAACTCAAGTGCATTATACAAAAGAGAAAGGGGCACTCAAGGAGATATGGAAAAGTGTACTTTGGAAGTGGAGCAGAAAAATGAGTCCAGAGATTGCTTTGATGGTGCATGGGGGTTTAATTAAGAGTGACATTCTCTGTTTTTACCCTCCAAAGAGATAATAGAATTCATCTCCTCCTCCTGATTTTGTCCAATGTAGAACAGGATTAAAGCCCCTTTAATCTGCTGTTTCAGCCCCTGAAAATCTGCTGTTGTTTCATCCAGCACTGCAGAGATAATCTGTGTCTGCTACAAGCAGTGCTGAATCCAGATTGTAAACCGACAGAATCCAAGACAAAATATTTAGGGGCATGTGAAGCTTTGATTTAGGAATTTGCTTAGAAAGTAATATTTCTGGAATGATACGACTTTCTGAAATAAAGTGACCATTTGAAACATTAAACAGAACACCTCCAAATGATATTTATTCTCTGAACTGGTTAATTCAAGTCACCTCACATCACAGAAAAGAGGAGCATGCATCTAGCCTACTTCCTTCCTACCTATTTCTGCTATAAACCTAAAACATACAATTCAGGTTCTCTGTATTCTGTTTTCCTTAATAAGGCTAGGTCTGAACGTAAATGCAGGTTAAATATGTAATGTTGTGGTGAAATGTTGGCGATGAATACCTTTAAAAGCAACTTAAAAAGCAAAGACAGTGATGCTGGCCATGAGAGAGTGGGTTTCCAAAGAAGGTGTAAGCTTTCAAGTTTCCAAATATTATTCTCAAAAACATTCATGCAGTTTTGTAAACAATTATTTGACCATATAATACTATTGCATTAAAAGAAAAAGAATACACACAAAAATAATAATAACAGAAGGAAGGAAGGAAGGAAGGAAGGAAGGAAGGAAGGAAGGAAGGAAGGAAGGAAAGAAGGAAGGCCTGGAAAATCATGTTATAAGCAGAAAAACTCCCCCCAAATGTGACTATATTGCTTGGAAGTCTTCTTCCTTGCCCTCCTTTTGCAATCAGAAGTAAAAACAAACTAAATCAAATCTTGTCAAACAACTTGTATCAATAATACATTGCTGTAAATCAAATGTAGATTTCTTCTTCCAGTGTTATATGATACTCACTCATCCTAATCCTATCCCTTTAGCCAACCTTCATGACTGAAAAAGCCAGAATTTTCAATGTCTTGATAGATTACAGATATTAGGAATATAGCCAAGAGGAACATTTGAATTTTTAACATTTACCAATCAGTCCAGTATCATATTTGCACTCTTGACATCCAGAAGGATGAAGTTATCATTTTTGCAAAGGCTTTAAGTTACCAAGAAAGTTCTGTCTATTCCTCTTGATGGAGTTGTACTTTCACTGAAAGAACTGCTGTGCTATGTGAGGGTTCTCCTGAACCTGCAGCTGTTACTAGAGCAACAGATGCAGGTTGTGGCCAGGAGAGCCTTTGGCCAGTTTTAGTTGGTCCACTCATTGCAATCTCTCCTGGGTCAGGAGGGGCTGGTGACTGTGACTCATGCCTATCATCTAGCTATTCTACTGTAATTTGCTTTACATGGGGCTTCCCTTGAAGACAACCCAGAAGCTACAGCTGGTGAAGAATCTAGCTGCCTATTTACTTATTGGTAGAAATGTGTTGAGCAGAATAATACCTATGTTACACTGGTTGCCAGAGGGCTTGTGGGCACAGTTCAAGGTGTTGGTTATCACTTATAAAGCTTTTTATGGCTCAGGCTCTCATTTGTAAAAGGGAGGATGCATTTTCACTTGGCCATTCCAGGAAACATTATCAGAAAGGAAACTTTCATGAGGAAAGCCATGAATGAATGGAACTCTTCTAATGTTGGTAAACTTTTCCCCCTGTTTTCATGTGAATTTTCACAAAATTCTCCAGAAAATAGTAAATAAATTTATTCGGCCAATGACCAGCAAAATTAAAAAAAACAACAAAGTACAATCAGGAAATACAATAATAAACTACAAACTAACAAAATATATCACATAATAATATAGCATTCACTCTGCTATTACTGTATTAGTATATTTGTTACCTTATGGGGTGAGCCTAAAACATTAGAAATTATATGGTAAGAACTTATAAAATAAAAGTAAAAATATATATCCACTGACAATTTATCAATTAAAATATTTCAAATTTAAAAGTACTTTTTAAAATAGGGAGTTAGTTCTTTGTCTGGATTTGTCTTATTTTCATTGCAGCAACACAGAATTTGGCAACTGTACACATAATGTAAGGTTTTAAATCCTGAAGTAGATAGTTCATGTAAAAATTATCTGGATACCCAGGGAGTTTTTCTATTAGGGGCAAAATGTAAGTTGACCTGATATCCGTATAAAATTTACAGTACATCTAAAATGGTTTCTACTTCCTCTTCACTACATGGGCAGATCTGCTCAGCTGTGGGGACTTTGTTGTATCTGCCTTGGAGTAGTGCAGAGGGGAGAATATTGAATCTGGCTTCAAAGAATGTGATTCTCAACTTAGGAAATGTTGAATTTAGGAGATATCTTGCTGGTTCTCATACGCCCCTGTTTATCCAAATTCTGTTATGTTGTGGGAGCCTATTGAGTTCATTCTGGAACTCCATGTCCTTTATTCTTTGGATGACTATTTGTTTGGCTTGATCATAGCCTAATGATATTAAGAATAGAGGAGAGAGTCTGTACGAAGCCAGCTTATATTCTACCACCTGCTTCCAGGGTAAAGAGAAATTATCTTCTAGGACTAAAGGAGTTAAACCAACTGGGAAAAAATGGATTTTTAGCCAATAATTTGTCATCAGCTTCCAGGCCCTCACTTGGATTGACGGCATTCCTGTCTTGAGCCTTAACTGGGCATGATGTACCTTTGGGTGCAGCCAAAATTGATCGCAGGAATTTTGTTTGGACTGTTTCCTGCGGCACCTTCTTCATAGAAATTCCTATTTGTGCCCCATAAAGAATTTGAGCCAATGTTTTGGCCTCAAAAGGTTTTAGAGCTGCAGGTGCTAATTGTCCTCTACCAGTGTAAAAAAAAAGTTTAATGGCATTCATTGACCTGAGGACTGATTGCACTACATAGTTCTGATGTGCATTCCAAATACCTTTCTGGTGGAAGACCACCCCAAGGTATTTAAATACATTGACCTGTTCTAATTTATGCCCTTCAACTTTCCAGGAATGCTGCTAGCTCTCTTGGCAAAAACTAGAATTTTTGATTTGTCAAAGTTGAGAACCAAATGGTTTTGTCTGCAGTACCTTAGTGTTGCTGCAATTGCTCTTTTCAATCCAGTAGGGGTTTGCGAAATTAAAGCAGCATTGTCAGCATATAGGAGAATCGGAATTTCCAGAAAATAAAATTCCTCTTTCATGGGAAGTGAAGTATGGCTCAGATGTAAAGGATATGTTTCAGTATAGTACTATTTCTATGGACTATTTCCAATTTCAGTGAATGAAGAATTCAGCCACCAAGCTATATACCCAGAAGTACAAGAATGAAAACTTGAAGTGTGATAAGACATCTCTTAAATGAATGTTACTTCGGAGTGGGTAGTTGGGAACTGATTCTTTCACCATACCCTCCCTGCATCCCCTGTAGACTGACATTTTCTGGAGATGTCCTTTTAACCAATGTGGGAAAAGAATATAACAGAAATGTCTGCATTTTCTGCCTGGAGAAGCATCAGCAATGGTTGCATGATTGTGAAGAGAATATTTACAAGCTTCCTTTACCATTTGCTTCCTCGTAGTTTGCTTTGTTAATGCTCTCTGGATTAACGTCTGTAGGCAATCTTGCTTTTAGCAATTTGGAGCTCAACAGCAACGCAAAGATAATACATGGAGACTATAACAAAAGGTTGGGTATATAAGAATTTAAAGAATCTCCACATACTGTGGATAAAGTGTTTAAAGAGCCTGCACACAAGCCACAAAGATAAGGAATTCCCTGTGTTATAATCAAAAAGGCTTTGCAGTTCTCACACTTGATTGCAGTGCAGTGAAAGCCTGGGTATTTGCAGAGAGTGCTGTGTGAATTCCTGCATTACCTTTTTTCATTTTCTCTGGCACCAGTATTAATCATTCTTAACCTTAAAAAGGTGAAAACTCTGTAGTTGCCTCTGATGTTATCAAACTGTGCTTGCCATCAAATTTTAGAACTTTCTCTTTCTCTCTTTCTTATTCTGTTCTTGTTACAGCATCATTAATGCATATTGCACTTTAAAAACAAAGAGGAAGAAAAAGCAAAAATAGAGTCCTTGCCTAAGAGGCTCACACCATTTACATTTAGGGCATTTCACCTGGCTTGAATCTATTACTCCTATACTGTTCTTGGGATTAGAATAAGGAAACATTATCCTTCTTCAAATGTTTTTGAAATATTTAGATTCTAAAGGATGCTGATCCAGTTTCAATTACTTTCTTGCTTCTCAAATCCAAATGGGGGGGCTTTCCCCCCTTTTTACGCAGTAGCTCTATATGTATGAGGAATTAGTATATAAATAATAAAAAGAGATCAGAGAGACAATCAGAGAGAGAGAAATGTTGAATGGGAATTTGGACAATTACCTCCTATGCAATGGATTATCACAGATGTCTGGCCCCAACACCGTATGTATGTATGTATGTATGTATGTATGTATGTATGTACATATATAGTTAACCATAAGCAAAATGTGGTCAAACAGGCCCCTGAGTGCAAACATTGCTTATTGTCACTACTTTGCTTCCAATGGAAAGAGTATTTAGATGAGCAAGTCAGAACTGAAGGTAAGTCAAAATAAAGAGGCAATCTGGGATACAGGATTTTTAAAAAGGTTGGATGTTGGGCCTAATTATTAACCAAGGATACAGGAACAAACCAGGTTCAGGGGGAACTAAAAGAGAAAGAGCTCTTATATTCCTCTTCTAGCCACCAAATCCACTGGATAACATGGTTATGTGAAACACCCCAGGGCTTGAAGCTTCTTTGTTTCAAAACTGCTCCTGGCATTTCAGCTTCATATTTCCGTATGTATCCAGGAGATCCTGCGAAATATAAAATGACCATCCCGATGACTGTATTGTTTGGGGCACAGCTCATTTACCAATCACAGGATGCCAGATTAGCAGAATAATACCACATACCTTCTAACCTTGCGTTTTCCACATGTCTTGAGACCAGACTTTCAGAACTCCCAGTCCATGGGGATGCAGACATAAACTTTGCCTTTCAGGTTACCCTTTGGCTCAGGTGCTATCTATTCCTAAGTGACAGCCCACGTTAAAGGGAGGCACAGATCCCTGTCTGTAGGAATTCAGCTTGACAAAAGGGCTGTGTTCGAAATAACACACAATACAGTTCAGAGAAGAGGAAAAAGTTGTCTTCAGAGGTTTATTAGCCATACATTGAGCTCTTTTTATATAAACACTGAACATGTTTTTAAGGCTGTTAGTTGTTGCACAGATTTTACAACTTACTTTTTTCAAAAGAAGCTACACTGAGAATGAAGCTAGATGAAACAAGTCTCTGTTGAGGGAAATAAAGCAATAAATCTACCATCGGTCAGAATTCTTTAATAATTAGTACTGACAAAGAAGAGGAAGCCTATTTTTCAGCTAAACAGATTACATAATGTCTACTGTGGTGGAAATTCACAATGCTCTTAGCCTATAGGCTCAGTAAAACAAACATGTGTATTAGCTAATTAAGTAATTCCAATCTGGCATGTCATTTCTATCAAGAATGCTTACAAGATCTTTGTGTTTGGTTGTCCTTGTGGTTCACAGATGTAAAAGTGATTCTCAGCAGGTTTTTTGAGGTGAAAATCTATGATGTCTCTTCAAGGAATGAGAGGAGAATCATGCCATTGCGGATACATTCATATCTATCCAATTTAACTGCTTGTGGTCATGGCCAAGAATAAATAATGATTTTTTAGCTAGGTATTTAATTATGTGTCTTTCAGTTCACTGTCAGGATTTTATTTCTTTGATGAAGCTGGAGAGAAGTTTAACAAGTGCAAAGCATTATGAGAAAATGACAATTTGGGAATAGGGTAACTTTATATATGATGTTCTATTTAATGGAAAGATAGAACATCTCAAAAATGACAACCATTTCACATTATCAGAAAAAAGATGTGTTTTTTCACAGCCTGTATGAATAAGTTTCTTATGAGCTTGTTATTGTTAAATTTTCTGTTTTGTAGCACAGATTTTTTTTTTCAGTTAACTATTCCTGCTATCTTCCTGTCATGCCCATGGGCTAAAATATTGCCCTCAAAGAAGTTTATATTGGGAATTATAATCCCCTGTGGTAACACTTCCCGTTCTATTTTATAGACCTTTGGGAGAAAATGTAGCTGAGCTAGGAGGGAGGGCTTCAGCAAAGGATCATTACCTTGCCATGGTGCTGGAGCTTGAGCACCTCAATGATGCCATGAGCTAAACTGTGAAGGGCCACCCAAGATGGGAAGGTCATGACAGAGAGGTCAGACTAAATGTGATCCCGGGGGAAGGTAATGGCAACCCACCCCAGTATTCTTGCCTTGAAAACTAAATGGATCAGTACAACCAGAGATATGTCAGTATACCATCTGAAGATGAGACTGCCAGGTCAGAAGATGGTCAAAATGCTACTGGGGAGGAACAGAGGATGAGTTCAACTAGCCCCAGATGTGATGACGCAGCCAGCTCAAAGCCGAAAGGACGGGGAGCAGCCAACGGTGCTGGTGGTGAACGGCGAATTTGATGTTCTAAGGATCAACACACCATTGGAACCTGGAATGTAAGATCTATGAGCCAGGGCAAATTGGATGTGGTTATTGGTGAGATGTCAAGATTAAAGATAGACATTCTGGGCGTCAGTGAACTGAAATGGACTGGAATGGGCCACTTCACATCAAATGACCACCAGATCTACTACTGTGGACAAGAGGACCACAGAAGAAATGGAGTAGCCTTCATAATTAATAGTAAAGTGGCTAAAGCAGTGCTTGGGTACAATCCAAAAAACCATAGAATGACCTCAATTCGAATTCAGGGCAAGCCATCTAACATCACAGTGATCCAAATATACACCCCAACCACAGATGCTGAAGAAGCTGAAGTAGAGCAGTTCTATGAGGATCTGCAGCACCTACTGGACAACACACCTAAAAGAGATGTTATTTTCATCACAGGAGACTGGAATGCTAAGGCGGGCAATCAAATAAAACCTGGAATTACAGGTAAGCATGGCCTTGGAGAAGAAAACGTAGAAGGACATAGGCTGATAGGATTTTGCCAAGACAACTCACTTTGCATAACAAACACTCTCTTCCAACAACCTAAGAGACAGCTTTATACATGGACTTCCCCAGATGGACAACACTGAAATCAGATTGACTACATCCTTTGCAGCCAAAGGTGGCAGACATCTATACAGTCAGTAAAAACAAGACCTGGAGCTGACTGCAGTTCAGATCACGAACTTCTTCTTGCACAATTTAGGATCAGACTAAAGAGATTAGGGAAGACCCACAGATCAGCTAGATAAGAGCTCACTAATATTCCTAAGGAATATGCAGTGGAGGTGAAGAATAGATTTAAGGGACTGGACTTAGTAGATAGGGTCCCGGAAGAACTATGGACAGAAGTTCACAACGTTGTTCAGGAGGCTGCAACAAAATACATCCCAAAGAAAGAGAAAACCAAGAAGGCAAAATGGCTGTCTGCTGAGACACTAGAAGTAGCCCAAGAAAGAAGGAAAGCAGAAGGCAACAGGATAGGGGGATATGCCCAATTAAATGCAAAATCCCAAAGGTTAGCCAGAAGAGATAAGGAATTATTTTTAAACAAGCAATGCGTGGAAGTGGAAGAAGACAATAGAATAGGAAGGACAAGAGACCTCTTCCAGAAAATTAGAAACATCGGAGGTAAATTCCAGGCAAAAATGGGCATGATCAAAAACAAAGATGGCAAGGACCTAACAGAAGAAGAAGAGATCAAGAAAAGGTGGCAAGAATATACAGAAGACCTGTATAGGAAGGATAACAATATCGGGGATAGCTTTGACAGTGTGGTCAGTGAGCTAGAGCCAGACATCCTGAAGAGTGAGGTTGAATGGGCCTTAAGAAGCATTGCTAATAACAAGGCAGCAGGAGATGACGGCATCCCAGCTGAACTGTTCAAAATCTTACAAGATGATGCTGTCAAGGTAATGCATGCTATATGCCAGCAAATTTGGAAAACACAAGAATGGCCATCAGATTGGAAAAAATCAACTTATATCCCCATACCAAAAAAGGGGAACACTAAAGAATGTTCAAACTATCGAACAGTGGCACTCATTTCACATGCCAGTAAGGTAATGCTCAAGATCCTGCAAGGTAGACTTCAGCAATTCATGGAGCGAGAATTGCCAGATGCACAAGCTGGGTTTAGAACAGGCAGAGGAACTAGGGACCAAATTGCCAATATCCAATGGATAATGGAAAAAGCCAGGGAGTTTCAGAAAAACATCTATTTCTGTTTTATTGACTATTCTAAAGCCTTTGACTGTGTGGACCATAACAAATTGTGGCAAGTCCTTAGTGGTATGGGGATACCAAGTCATCTTGTCTGCCTCCTGAAGAATCTGTATAAAGACCAAGTAGCAACAGTAAGAACAGACCATGGAACAACAGACTGGTTTAAGATTGGGAAAGGAGTATGGCAGGGTTGTATACTCTCACCCTACCTATTCAACTTGTATGCAGAACACAACATGCGATGTGCTGGGCTTGAGGAATCCAAGGCTGGAGTTAAAATCTCTGGAAGAAACATTAACAATCTCAGATATGCAGATGATAACACTTGGATGGCTGAAAGTGAAGAGGAACTGAGGAGCCTTATGATGAAGGTGAAAGAAGAAAGTGCAAAAGCTGGCTTGCAGCTAAACCTCAAAAAAACCAAGATTATGGCAACCAGCTTGATTGATAACTGGCAAATAGAGGGAGAAAATGTAGAAGCAGTGAAAGACTTTGTATTTCTAGGTGCAAAGATTACTGCAGATGCTGACTGCAGTCAGGAAATCAGAAGACGCTTAATCCTTGGGAGAAGAGCAATGACAAAGCTTGATAAAATAGTGAAGAGCAGAGACATCACACTGACAACAAAGGTCCGCATAGTTAAAGCAATGGTGTTCCCTGTAGTAACATATGGCTGCGAGAGCTGGACCATAGGGAAGGCTGAGAGAAGGAAGAGAGATGCTTTTGAACTGTGGTGTTGGAGGAAAATTCTGAGAGTGCCTTGGACTGCAAGAAGATCAAACCAGTCCATCCTCCAGGAAATAAAGCCAGACTGCTCACTTGAGGGAATATTAAAGGCAAAACTGAAATACTTTGGCCATATAATGAGAAGACAGGACACCCTGTAGAAGATGCTGATGCTAGGGAGAGTGGAGGGCAAAAGGAAGAGGGGCCGACCAAGGGCAAGATGGATGGATGATATTCTAGAGGTGACGGACTCATCCCTGAGGGAGCTGGGGGTGTTGACGACCGACAGGAAGCTCTGGCGTGGGCTGGTCCACGAAGTCACGAAGAGTCGGAAGCGACTAAACGAATAAACAACAAAGGAGGGAGGGAATGGAAACACTCCCCTTTATCACAATTTAAGTGGCTTAGGAAAAAACAGTCAAAATGATGAACTGCAATCTGCAGGAAGAAGAAAAAGAAATTTCACTGGACAAACAGAAAGATTTGAACATGAATTTTCCTCATGAAATAAGAGCTGCATTCTAGCCAGCACTGGTTGAAGCTTTACTATTTAGTAAATAAGTTATCTAGCTAAACGCTTGTTAGGAATTAGGCCATCATAATTAATGATGGCCCTTTAATTCACATTAGCTTTATTTACTTTACTGATATTAAGTACTTCACTTTTTTCATCTTTGCAATTTGTACATGCCTGTTTGTGTGAGAAAGGGAGTAAAATGGATCTAATGATGAGGCACTGAAATTCCAGGAATATCCATTGAACATGTCCCTGAGATGTTTTGAAACATGCTTCATCCTTCAAAATCTAGTATTACCCACTAAATATTACTAATTTAGTGTGCCACAGATAAATACCATAAAGTGTTTTGCTAGTGCTTGTCTCTTCTTCTCCTTTCTCCCTTCCTTCCCACCAAGAACACTTTGAAGTAAAGAAGAAATTCTAGTTTTCCTGCCATCTTTATTCAATTCCTTTTACTGAATGAAATATGGCATGACATTGAAAGCTAGAATTTGCTTCAAGCTTCACTCATTTACATGGGTCCTATGATAATTTTTCAAAATTACAAAAAAAGATTGGGGACCCAATAACAGGCCATCATCTGCAACACTTCAATTGTTACAATAATGTAAGAGAGATGGTGTCCATATACATATCTGCTCAAATAAATGGTATAATTAACTATCTTCATGAAGCCCCAAGTTAGCATAGAGCATTCCTTTAAATGTTAGAAGACAAGCTTATGGAAAGTGGAGTCAAAAATGTATGCACAGATACCCAGGCACCCCTGCCATTTAATTATTATGCATTTTATACATAAAATTTATATATTCCATTTAATGCTCATATACTAAGGAGTCCTCTAATCACCGAGAGATATTTGAGAAAGTTACTTTGAGTTATGCTGAGCAAGAATCATTTAAAAGGAAGAGAACATTTTTAATGTGGCTTTAGTGCTCCCACTTGTATTTTACTTCTGTTTTGTAGCCACAATGTTGTCAGGTCATCAGCACAAGCCATATAGATCAATACAGTTCACATAGGTCTTGTACACAGTACTTGCATTGATTCAACCTCATCAACATTCTCAGCCCCTTCTGTCTGCAGGAAGCACTGCACTCAAAGTATACTTTCTCCCAAGTGTGGTATCCACAAATGTCTCACAGCCACATTTCAACTAGTACAAAATCTCATAAAACTTTCTTCAGTATTGTTAGCAATATTTTCTCACTATGTACATTTCTATCCTTGCTATAGTTTTCCCTTCATAATTATGCTGAAATAATAAAGCTTACTGTAATACAGAATGGATTTTTCTGTAAAGTCTCCTGTCTACTAGAATTATTTAATTTCATTTCCCATGAACCAGCTGACACCATCATTGATGTTTACTAGTGGGGCACCAAGATATGCAGGCTTCATATCTCTAAATTTGATTCTATCTGAATTTTAATTTATTTCTTCATTCGATTCTGTTGGTGGGAAGTCCAAGGTTCAATAGAGATGCTCACTGTTTGATCCTGTGCAGATCTACTTAAAAGTAAGACCTATCGAGTTCACTGAAACATAAAATTGCAGTCTTAGGAGGCTGCAAATTCAAAGCATACTTTTCTGAGAGTAGGCTCTGCGTAACTCAGTTGGATTTACTTCCAAATAAAAATATAAAAGTGCTGTGTTCATCATATCTCATTAACTTCAGCAGAAGTTTGCCTTCTTTTATTAAAAAGTCCTTCATTTGGGGAAAGCAGCAATTCAGTTTTAAACAACCATGAAATTGCCAGTTGAGGTGAAATGCTTTCATTAGAAACTTTATCTACTCAGTTTTGGTTTGCTGATTTTTCAGGACACTGGCTCAGAAGTATGTCCCATCATAAGTTCAGGGTTGCACTATTTATCGTGTCTGCTTACTGTTACAAATGTAATTAGCATATGCTGCTTCAAATAAAGCACCTTTGGGTTTTTTGAGACATTATTTGTTTCTCATCTGTGAATAGAGAAATAAACAAACAATAAATTAAAACAACCCATTTTTATGTAAATGAAGCAGCTTTGAAATTATCATTGTCACTTCAAACTGCCATTACATCAAACTGAATTTTAAACAATTGTTGGATATACACTTTCCGAAATCTCTTTGAAGTATTGTGTTCTGGTCAAATGCATGGGGAAAAATTAATTGCTTTTAGAAAATGATTCCTCCATGAATTCCAAGTAGGCTGCTGTTTTCAAGATAGAACAGAAAACTGGATCTTAAAATTCCATGAAACATGAATAAGAATGAATCAAGTCATTTGCTAATTTTTAAAAAAACCATACTATCTCAAATAAGAAGTAAAAGAAAAACTGGGGGACAAGGAACCAAGAAACTTTGTAACCAAAATTAAACAGAAGTAACAACAAACGTGAATATATTGATAGTCAAGGATTCCTATTTGCATTGTTGACAAATGACTATTTCTAACTGTGGATTTTGATATAGAGCTCACCCGTTCGCCTGCTGGCCTTGGTGCAAAAATACTCTACTCACATTTCTGGATGACAGGACTTCACAATGCCTCATGCATCTCATCACCAGCTCACTGCAGAAGTAAGCTAAAAATGGACCAAGGTATTCCAGGAGGAAAGTAATGTTTGCCCAGCTATTGTGGTTTGGGGTTTTGTGGGGCTTGGGTCATGCTTGGTATATTAGGCTACAAGATTACTTAGAAAATATGCGGTCAATTGAGTGGGACCCAAGAAGTAAAAATATGTAAGCAAGACCCTCAACGTGTTTGGTACCTCATGCAGATCTTCTCCAATAAACAATCTCATAATAATCTTTTTTTGAAGGATATTGTATGCTTTTCCTTGGAAAGGTCATTTGATCCCTTCAGTGGAAGAATGGCTAACTAAGCTGTGAGTGTATGCTTTGATGTCTACAAAAACTTTGCATCTTAAAAGCAAATCTTCCTAGATTACTACTAATGCATAGATTTGTACCATGTCCAAACTGTTTGTTTCTCTATGCATAGAGTCTATATTTTAACTTCACAGGATATAAAAAGCAGAAAAGATTTTTATTAATATGGATTGAATTTATTGTAGTCTATAATCTTCCTTGATGATTAATGCCATGTTGACCATCGTTTTTGATATTCTTTCTTGGTTGAGAGTTTAACAGTAATGTTTTACTTTACTCTGTTAAGGCAATATAATGCTTTCATTACTCTGTTAAGGCAATATAAAGCTTTCAGTTATTTATAGCTATGTTCTAATGGAAAATTATAACCTCCATGAATTTCTAAATACTTATTCATTCATTTGTATTTAGCTTTTTACTCCTTTTATATTTGTTTATATATCTTATATATAAAATATTTGTTTATATATATTCTTTACTGTTCAATAAAAATACCAAAAAAAAAAAGAGGGAAGACACAATCATGCAGTTTGCTACTGAAATCGCTGGCCATCCTAGTTCATAACAAGTCATTTTCCATGTACATTAGAGGGAAATTTAGGAACCATGCTATGAAGCTATTGTGCAAATATGTATTGGGTATATCAGGCCAGAAGTCAAAGTCTCCAACAAAAAGGCTGTATTTTGTTTTTCTGTTGTTGGGGGAGCTTTTATTTTCAGAACCTCTTTTATAAAATTTCAAAAGTACTCACAACAAATTCCTAGAAGTGGTCTTTTTAGGCAGTCTTTGTGTTGAGTACTTTTCAGACAGTGGCAATTCTCACTAGCAGAATCTCATTATGAGCCTGAACCATATTTCTATTTTACAGAAGGATGCTTCAAACACATGAATCCATTCAACAAAAGATTTTCACTTCTGGAATGAGCTTATTAAGGGGAAGAATAAAAGCTGGCAAGATACTAGAAGAAAAGAAATGCTACTAGTCTAACACAGCTGTGCAAAGTTTAATGAAGAGCTAATTTCCATAATTGTTTTGTTAACTATTATTCTTCCTTCCCCAATCCTGATAATGAAGTGACACTAACGGAAATTGTGATTTGCTATATTCTCTGCTACTGTATTGTGCAACTCTTAAGAGAAAGATCTTTAAATGAAATATTGTTAAGGACCTCAACTATTTCAAAATCTGTAGATAAGTTAAAATGTTCTTTTTCATAGGAAATACACAATCTGAAGAGACAAGCCACTTTTACCCTCAGCTGAAATTTGTCCCTTTGATGGAGAAGCTGGGTGCTGTAATTTGCTATAAGTATGACAGAGGAGATTTGCCTTAGTTAAATGGATAAGATAGAGTGACAAATGAACTTATTGATTACTAGTATTCTGAGGGAAAAAAGGGACATGGTGGCGCTGCGGGTTAAACTGCTGAGCTGCTGAGCTTGCCGATCGGAAGGTCAGCGGTTCGAATCCGCATGATGGGGTTAGCTCCCATTGCTAGTCCCAGCTCCTGCCAACCTAGCAGTTTGAAAACATGCAAATGTGAGTAGATTAATAGGTACCGCTTCGGCGGGCAGGTAACAGTGTTCCATTTAGTCATGCCGGCCACATGACCATGGAAGTGTCTACAGACAAACACCGGCTCTTCGGCTTTGAAATGGAGATGAGCACCGCCCCCTAGAGTCAGACACAACTGGACTTAATGTCAAGGGAAACCTTTACCTTTACCTATTCTGAGGGAAGTTTGAATTTTTGAATGCAGTGATGAGATTGCAAAAATAGGAACTGAAACAAAAATGGAAAATGCACACCTTCAGGTAGAGCATGACTATATTTAATTTTGGAATGTAAGATAAAAAAAGTGAATAGTTATATTTTGTAAATAAGAGGAATATACTGACATATTTGTATTACTGTAATGTATGTTGGTTAACTAAATGTGAGTTGATTCTAATATCAGAAGAAAAATTAAATCTTATAGATTTCTGGGTGATTTTGCAAAAGTGTCTGACTCCTATTTTATTTAAGTAGCAATAATAGAAAAGCTGGAATATAATGCTCACTTACCTAATTCATGTCCAGATTACATAATTCTGTTTCTCAGTGACCTTCAGAAATATAGTAAGGGCCTCTGTGATGGATAATGACTTTCTCTTCTGTAGTAATCAAGACATAAATCTCTATTTGGGACTGCTGATCAGTAGAAAGTGGAAGAAGTGTTTTATTAAGTATACAAATATACTGGTTATCCCAGTAAGAGATGGAGACAAACATCAAAATGAAAATTGAAATTCTCTGAAAGTTGCATTTCTCTACATTTATAGATACAGTACTTAGTTAAACCTAGTGACCTTAGTGAAAGTAAATATAAATTGGATTAGATTAGTCCATATTGTGTACAAAAATGTGAAAATTAAAAGAAATGTGAAAAAGTGTATGTGTTTTATATGAACTATTTTAATTTACAAATTAAAACTGAAGGTCAAACTAAAGTAAAGGAATGGGGGGATGAGAGACTGCCAGAAACCAAATATCAATCAATCAATCATTATCAATCAGTTATCATTATTTTTATTTTTTCTTCCCCAACCCTAATAATGAAGTGGCACTAATGGGAATTGTGATTTGCTATATTCTCTGCCACTGCTATTTTATCAATCAATTCATCATCATCAATCATCCATCATTAAACCCACCAGATGACTCAAAGAGTGGGCTAAGTTATTATCATCATCCTAGTGAGCATCCATGTTATAGCTATCTCCACTCATTATTACCATCCATCTTCTAGTGAATACTGGGACTAATTAAAAAAGCCAGAAACCTTATAAACTTGATTCTGCCCACTTCTGGTTTATTATTCGTACTACTAACTGTTTGTTTATCTCACCCAGTAGCAATGGTTCTTACATTTACACAATCTCTGATAAGTCAGAAAACAATGTATTAGTTCTATGGTTCTTCTCACAGACAGACTATCATGGCAGGTGATCACCAGATGCATTCAAATCTAAATGTGGGCAATTGCATTTCCTTTTTGTACTCCTGAATCTATTTTAATGGGTAGGCCCAATGGTGGATGAGGGAAAAGGTCTTCACACACAGTCCCTGTGACTGTCTCTCACCTGGTCTATTGTTTGCTAAATGAATCTCTGTTTCTCTCTTGAGCTCCCTCTCTTCAAGTTATTGTTTGTCTTTCTTAATAAATCCAGCTTTTACAATGAATGTCTGCTAACATTCACTGATAGCTGGGCTAAGCCCCTACACTGGATCTAAGACAAGTATATTAGGAACCTTTTTTTAATGAGATGTTCTACTACTTAATTACTCAACATTCTTTCAACATTCTGCTTTTATTCAGGAACATATATTTTTAATTCCTGCAGAATTAAAAATCTCCAATATTGAATAGGCTAAAGTATAAATAAATAGAGTTCATATCTTAATTCGATGTATAATTTACAGCACTTATTTAATGTATTGTTTACTATCTACTTCTTAAAATAACTTGAACAGTGTTAACCAAGCACTTTTAGTGTAATGTCCAACAGGGACACTTGAGTTGATTAGAAAATGGATATGAAATTTCTTATAATATCATAAGCTTCTAATGATGCATTAAAATATATTAGTTTTATAATATTTCAGATTTGTTGTTTATCTGCCTGCATTTCACAACCTGTACCTGATTCTTCTGTTTGTGTAATCTATTTCTTATATTCTTTAAAAATATATATAACAATAAAATGGGGGGAAAAAAGTTTGAATAGAACATGCATTTTTTTTTTTTTAAGAAAACATGATTGGCATAACTACTGCTGCAGTTAGAATAAAGCTGGAGTGCATCAGTCAGATGTGTTAACTATGTTACAGTTAATTGCAATGTTAATATGCCTGTCTCTGTTTCTAGAAAGAAGTCTATAAAGGATTATGACTTGACTGTTTTGTTTTGTCCTTGTTACACCGCTTCCTATTACCCAGAAGCAAATCTCATTGAGTTTAGTGGGACTTATACTAATGTTCATAGGACTGCAGCTTCAGTATGTTTTAATGCCCCTGTTTCTGAAGCATTCTATTCACTAAGAACTGAGGTTGAAAAAAAGCACACATTTTTCAGTCCTCTTACTGTCATTTTAGAAAAGCTTCATGTACTGCTTGATTGAACACAAAAGGCTTAGAGGGAGGGGAAAAAAGCAAAAAAGGGAACAGTTTGAAATATGTGAGTTAATAATGCCATTACTAATGCTTGAGATTTTTAAAAATTCTCTTTAGCTTTTCAGAGAAAAGCAGAGCTTCATGACTTTTCATCATTAAAAAAAAAAAAGAAGAAGAAGAAGTAATATGGCTTAGAAATCTGGGCTAAGCATTCTCTTATTTGGGGTGGAGGGGCCATCCCAGTTCAAAACATAATTAACGGGAAGGGAGTTTTCAGTGAGCTGATGTGCAAGAAGTGATGGTCATAACCAGATCCTACGAGCCACTACTGCAACTCAAGCTTCTCTGAGATGAATATATTTTATCAGCATGTTTGTTACATTTCAGGAATTTAAAACTTCCCTGTGAGCTGTATGGCATCCAGTGCCATTCATGTAGCAAGCAAATAACAAGCAAGCAAATGCAATAAGGTAAGGGTAAAAATGTTAAATATTTTGAACAGGCATCAACTTAGTACAGCTGATCTTCCACATTCTGGTCTAATTACACCTCAGCGGACATGGTGAAAGTGTTCCACAGAGGTCAGTGTTGCTGCAGAGGGATATTTTACAAGAAAAAAAGTACCACTCTTAAATGTTTCTTTTTGGTTTTCTTCTAATCTTTTTAAATAACATTCCTTGCAATGAAATTCATATATATTAGGGTAAAAGGCTCTAACTTTGCATGTTTCTTGCTGTGCTAATTTTCAACAGGCTTGAAAAGAGTTATTTATTAATGTGAGAAACTATTAAAATGTGATTTTCTACCAATAGCTTGAAGTGGTATAAATCCATTAAGCTATTAAGCCAATGGATTTCTCAGTCTGTGGCATGCGTAACGTTCAGCTAAGACAGAGGTGAGGCATATTACTAATTCTGTATGTATTTATTCAAGAGTGAGCCCCACTCTATTTAAAACACATAAATGATATATGATTGAAAACAAGGATGTTTGCTTTCTCCACAATTTTAGGGATTTCACCCAATAATGAATCACGACCTGATCTGAAACAGGGGAAATCATCACTTCAAGATTCCTTGCATCACTTACATTTAAGTTACCATGGTTGCAATAGTTAATATTTTGAAGTTACTCAGATTTTATACCAGAGCTAAGGTCACATAAATACCACATAGCAGAACTGTACTCAAGAAATCAGCATCCCGTGCTCTTTAGGGTAAACCAAATAATTATCAAAGTCCAGGACTGCATCTGGAGAAATGCTGGACAGCTGCTGAAGTTGCATCCAAATCCTGGGTGCATTCAGTCCTACATTGTTTCCTGTCTAGCACAGGATGCCTCCTTCTCAGTGTACATGCACAGCATTTCATTCATTGTCCCTTGTGTTTCGTGTTGCATCAGCTGTTTTGTTTATAAGAAAGCTTATGCAGCATGGAATGGAAATCTGTATGTCACTGTTGTAGTGCTGTTTCTTTCGCCACCCAAAGAAAGGGTATTTTCTTCCACAGATGGGCAAAGATGTGCATAAAAGGAAGCTTAACCATGGATTTGATCTTTGAACTTTCAGTGGATAAACTGTGAATACTACACTGAGCACACGTTGTACTCACAGTGGAGGACCAATGTTGGTAAATTTCTCTCAAGACCCATGATTAATTGGATCGTTTTGCAGGTTCTGATTTTTCTGCTGACTGTAGCGCTTTGTACTTCTTTAAATCAAATGTCCTCCGTGTCACTTATCCAGAATAAATTTCTTAGGGCCACTTGGGAAATCAGGCTAGCTGAGCTGAATGATGGATCATGAAATTCAAGTTTCTTCTTTCCCCTTCTACAAATAAATGAAACATTTATGCAATATGCCACCAAGACTTCAATTCTTGAACTACTTACTTTAAAATGCCCCCCTAAATTTCAGCTAAAGTCTCATTAGGCTGCATAAAAGCACTCAGCTGGAGAACTTCAGTGTTCTTAATTTCTTGGATGTTGATGTAGGAAAATAAAACCTTTGAGAGGAAACCAAAGGTACCTAAGATGTCATGACTTTTAATATTTTCCCAAATTCTGCAAAACTTACTGTGATTAAATATAATCTTGTAGGAATTAATGTTACAGGAATATCTATCTATCTATCTATCTATCTATCTATCTATCCATCCATCCATCCATCCATCCATCCATCCATCCATCCATCCATTCTCATCTGAAAACAATCCACAGCGGCTAACTGTACATACTATAGAAATAGCAATACAATAAACTGTTTCAGTATCTTTTATACTTGTACTTATATTATGCTTAAATCAGAACTGGTCCTGAGTTCCTAAGGCAAGGATTCATTACATATTTACAGTAAGGAAAAATGCATGTTACTTATGTGGTTTCTCAAGCTATCCACTAACTGCATTGGGCAAAAATCATCCATGTAAAAATAAGTGGTGTGCACTAATCCCAAGACTTTGTTCAGGCATGGTTTGGAGAAGCAAGGTTCAGTAATAAAAGGTTTTGTGCCTTCTATTGGCGAGCCAGTTTGGTGTAGTGGTTAAGGCATCAGGCTAGAAACCAGGACACCATGAGTTTTAGTCCCGCTTTAAGCATGAAACCAACTGGATGACCTTGGGCCAGTTTATTTATTTAATTATTGTTTATCCCGCCTTTATTTTTTTTTTATAAACAACTCAAGGCAGCGTACATACCAAATACCCCTTCCTCCTTCTATTTTCCCCACAACAACCCTGTGAGGTGAGTTGGGCTGAGAGACAGTGTCTGGCCTGAGGTCACCAGCTGGCTTTCGTGCCTAAGGCAGCACTAGAACTTGCAGTCTCCTGGTTTCTAGCCCAGCACCTTAACCACTGGACCTAACTGTTGCTCTCTATAAGCCCTAGGAAGCAGGCAAGGGCAAATCACTTCTGAAAAACCTTGCCAAGAAAACTGCAGGGACTTTTCCAGGCAGTCACCAGGAGTCAAAACTGACTCAAAGGCACCCTGCCCCCCCAAAACAACCCTTTTATTGATTGGTTAAGTATGGGAATCCACAAATGGCTGAAAACATTTTTCACGTTAACCCAATAAAATATGCAACCACAATAGGATAGGCATGTCAAAAAAGATAGCCTCTCCAGCTTCAGAGAAAGACGTACAAGGGGTTTAGCGTTGGTTTCCTCCACATGCTGCTTTTACTTTTTTCAGAAGGAAAACCAGGTGGAGGCAGCCCACCTTGAAATACCACTGTAGCCAGAGTCTGTTTCTAGTAAATTGCATACTGGAAATATATATTTTTAAAAATACCATTTTCCTGAACAATAGATTTCTGTGAAATTCTGCCCCTTGCTTTGAAAGTCAGATGACTTTGGTGACATGGCCATTTTTCACTCTTGTCAGTTCCATTGCTATTTGTAGCGTGAGCATACTGTTGGCCTGTTCCCAAAGAATGATCCCAGGCAAATTTATTAAAAGCTTGGTGGAGTTCACAGTGGCAACTAGAAATGTTAGACCCAGCTCTGAACTGCAAAAATTCTGAAAGTTAGAAAATATTGCAGCATGCTTAGTTAACATCAATAACAGCAGAACTGAATATATTAGAGACTAATTATTGGTGAATTATAGCTAATGCTTATAAGCACGAAACTAATGCATAGAAAGCCAGTACTAAGTCTGCTTTCATGAATTTCAATATTGATGCTTTTTGGGGCAGGGGGAGTTCCATTTCATGGGGAAAAAAGGGGGGAAATAGAACTCCTTTCAATTTCTAATACTGCAGTGAAAATCTGGCTCCCTGTGTTGTGACAACAAACAAAGCGTTGCAAAACCTCTTCAGCCTGATTATGCAGATGGTCTTTTGTGAGAGATACATGCAGATGGTGCAAGTGTTGGGTAAAGACATAAAAGACAGGCCACTGTTAATCAGTTAGGAGGAATTTAGCCGTGACTATACTTTGTGCCTTCAGCAAAGGATCGTTACCTTGTCGTGGTGCTGGAGCTTGAGCACCTCAATGATGCCATGAGCTAAACCGTGAAGGGCCACCCAAGACGGGAAGGTCATGACAGAGAAGCCAGACTAAATGCGATCCCTGGGGAAGGTAATGGCAACCCACCTCAGTATTCTTGCCGTGAAAACTAAATGGATCAGTACAACCAGAGATATGTCGGTATACCATCGGAAGATGAGACCCCCAGGTCGGAAGATGGTCAAAATGCTACTGGGGAGGAACAGAGGATGAGTTCAACTAGCCCCAGACGTGATGACGCAGCTAGCTCAAAGCCGAAAGGACGGCTAGCGGCCGACGGTGCTGGCGGTGAACGGCGAATCCTATGTTCTAAGGATCAACACACCATTGGAACCTGGAATGTAAGATCTATGAGCCAGGGCAAATTGGATGTGGTTATTGGTGAGATGTCCAGATTAAAGATAGACATTTTGGGAGTCAGTGAACTGAAATGGACTGGAATGGGCCACTTCACATCAAATGACCACCAGATCTACTACTGTGGACAAGAGGACCACAGAAGAAATGGAGTAGCCTTCATAATTAATAGTAAAGTGGCTAAAGCAGTGCTTGGATACAATCCAAAAAACGACAGAATGATCTCAATTCGAATTCAGGGCAAGCCATCTAACATCACAGTGATCCAAATATACGCCCCAACCACAAATGCTGAAGAAGCTGAAGTAGAGCAGTTCTATGAGGATCTGCAGCACCTACTGGACAACACACCTAAAAGAGATGTTATTTTCATCACAGGAGACTGGAATGCTAAGGTGGGCAGTCAAATGACACCTGGAATTACAGGTAAGCATGGCCTGGGAGAACAAAATGAAGCAGGACATAGGTTGATAGAATTTTGCCAAGACAATTCACTCTGCATAACAAACACTCTCTTCCAACAACCTAAGAGACGGCTTTATACATGGACTTCCCCAGATGGACAACACCGAAATCAGATTGACTACATCCTTTGTAGCCAAAGGTGGCAGATATCTGTACAGTCAGTAAAAACAAGACCTGGAGCTGACTGTAGTTCAGATCACGAACTTCTTCTTGCACAATTTAGGATCAGACTAAAGAGATTAGGGAAGACCCACAGATCAGCTAGATATGAGCTCACTAATATTCCTAAGGAATATGCAGTGGAGGTGAAGAATAGATTTAAGGGACTGGACTTAGTAGATAGGGTCCCAGAAGAACTCTGGACAGAAGTTGGCAGCATTGTTCAGGAGGCGGCAACAAAATACATCCCAAAGAAAGAGAAAACCAAGAAGGCAAAATGGCTGTCTGCTGAGACACTAGAAGTAGCCCAAGAAAGAAGGAAAGCAAAAGGCAACAGTGATAGGGGGAGATATGCCCAATTAAATGCAAAATTCCAGAGGTTAGCCAGAAGAGATAAGGAATTATTTTTAAACAAGCAATGCGCGGAAGTGGAAGAAGACAATAGAATAGGAAGGACAAGAGACTTCTTCCAAAAAATTAGAAACATCGGAGGTAAATTCCAGGCCAAAATGGGTATGATCAAAAACAAAGATGGCAAGGACCTAACAGAAGAAGAAGAGATCAAGAAAAGGTGGCAAGAATATATAGAAGACCTGTATAGGAAGGATAACAATATTGGGGATAGCTTTGACGGTGTGGTCAGTGAGCTAGAGCCAGACATCCTGAAGAGTGAGGTTGAGTGGGCCTTAAGAAGCATTGCTAATAAGAAGGCAGCAGGAGACAACAGCATCCCAGCTGAACTGTTCAAAATCTTACAAGATGATGCTGTCAAGGTAATGCATGCTATATGGCAGCAAATTTGGAAAACACAAGAATGGCCATCAGATTGGAAAAAATCAACTTATATCCCCATACCAAAAAAGGGAAACACTAAAGAATGTTCAAACTATCGAACAGTGGCACTCATTTCACATGCCAGTAAGGTAATGCTCAAGATCCTGCAAGGTAGACTTCAGCAGTTCATGGAGCGAGAATTGCCAGATGTACAAGCTGGCTTTAGAAAAGGCAGAGGAACTAGAGACCAAATTGCCAATATCCGCTGGATAATGGAAAAAGCCAGGGAGTTTCAGAAAAACATCTATTTCTGTTCCATTGACTATTCTAAAGCCTTTGACTGTGTGGGCCATAACAAATTGTGGCAAGTTCTTAGTGGTATGGGGACACCAAGTCATCTTGTATGCCTCCTGAAGAATCTGTATAACGACCAAGTAGCAACAGTAAGAACAGACCATGGAACAACGGACTGGTTTAAGATTGGGAAAGGAGTACGGCAGGGCTGTATACTCTCACCCTACCTATTCAACTTGTATGCAGAACACATCATGCGACAAGCTGGGCTTGAGGAATCCAAGGCTGGAGTTAAAATCTCTGGAAGAAACATTAAGAATCTCAGATATGCAGATGATACCACTTTGATGGCTGAAAGCCAAGAGGAACTGAGGAGCCTTATGATGAAGGTGAAAGAAGAAAGTGCAAAAGCTGGCTTGCAGTTAAACCTCAAAACAACCAAGATTATGGCAACCAACTTGATTGATAACTGGCAAATAGAGGGAGAAAATGTAGAAGCAGTGAAAGACTTTGTATTCCTAGGTGCAAAGATTACTGCAGATGCTGACTGCAGTCAGGAAATCAGAAGACGCTTAATCCTTGGGAGAAGAGCAATGACAAATCTCAATAAAATAGTTAAGAGCAGAGACATCACACTGACAACAAAGGCCTGCATAGTTAAAGCAATGGTGTTCCCCATAGTAACATATGGCTGTGAGAGCTGGACCATAAGGAAGGCTGAGAGGAGGAAGATAGATCCTTTTGAACTGTGGTGTTGGAGGAAAATTCTGAGAGTGCCTTGGACTGCCAGAAGATCAAACCAGTCCATCCTCCAGGAAATAAAGCCAGACTGCTCACTTGAGGGAATGATATTAAAGGCAAAACTGAAATACTTTGGCCACATAATGAGAAGACAGGACACCCTGGAGAAGATGCTGATGCTGGGTAGAGTGGAAGGCAAAAGGAAGAGGGGCCGACCAAAGGCAAGATGGATGGATGATATTCTAGAGGTGACGGACCTGTCCCTGGGGGAGCTGGGGGTGTTGACGACCGACAGGAAGCTCTGGCGTGGGCTGGTCCATGAAGTCACGAAGAGTCGGAAGTGACTAAACGAATAAACAACAACAATACTTTGTGCTGTTTTGACCCCAGCCCTGATCAGGAATGCTCTGAGTGCTAGTCACTGATCAGGAACGGCAATCTCAGAGCCAAGATTAGGTTTGCTCAGCCCTTCCCCAACATAATTCTCTATGTAGTCTTTGAAAATCTTATTGAGATCAGTCACCCAAGGAATATGCGACAATGGATGTGCTGCAACTCCTATTTGTTAAATGTGACAATGGATGTGCTGCAACTCCTATTTGTTCTCTGAAAATACCAACTTTCTAGGGATTTATCCCTATGACCAGATGTTGGAACATCCACTTCAGTGACAGCGTTCATAACTTCATCTCAAAATTTTGGTTTCTTCTTCTCAGTAAGGATATGGTGCTATGTTGCCCCTTTATCTGAGTCTAGGATATCATTATCAGGAGTAGGCACTACCTTATGTGTCATGATTGTCCCAGATTGAAATGTCCTGATGCCCCTTCATTTCATTAAGCAAAATTTCAGCATTTTTCCTGTAATGTGTACTTATGATCTCCTGCACTGTTGTGTTGTTGTAGAGGTGATGGTTATGCTGGAGACGTCAGAGGTAGTTGATGCTCCTTGTGTGGGTGGGGGTAGGTATAAATGAGATTCTGGTATAAATGAGAAGTGAGGTATAAATGAGATTCACTGTGTCCTTTTCAGACACATTTAGTTTTAGGAACCTCTGCAGCACAAGACTGAGGAGTTTAATCTTGTTGTCCTCAGACAAATCTGCTCTTTGAAGAATGGCACACATCTCACCATCTAGTCACTTAACAATTATAGTCCAAATAGTAGTATTTGGACTACAATTGTTAACTGACTGGATGGTGGGATGTGTGCCATTCTTCAAAGAGCAGATTTGGCATTCCATCCCACAGTTACTTTATTAGTAGACATGGCACCAGATACATTTTCTCAGCATGGTCCATGGTTTACTTGGCAAACAGACTGCTCAGCAGTGCAAATAGCTGCATCTAGTAAGGGCTCAATAAAGCTTCCTGACTGCTTAATGATCTGCATCTTCTGTTGGGGTGAGACCTTTCTGTCACTCAACTTTTCAATGACCCCTTTCCTCTCTAAGGTTCATAATTATGACAGTTTCAGAGGAAGATTTATTTTTAAGATGTTCAGGGCTATTTCTGCTATTGTCCCCACCAGATTGTTATTAGCACTGCAGAAGATAGCCTTCCTATGTTTTGGTCTGGCCTTTACTAAGACTTTAAAAACCTCTGGTTTCTGTGCACACACACTCACCCCATGACTTTCTGGTAGAACTAGTATTATGCAGCTGAGCTTCTTCTTTTCCATAGTGTAAACACTGGACAATCAGGAAGAAAGAAGCCCATTCTCAGGCTGTAGTCTTCCAGGGCTGCCAAATCTACCAAACTATAACAGTGAGGGTTGCAGGTGGCATCTTGCCAAGCTTCTAACATTATTGTGTGTTAATGGGGTACTACTTGGTTCCTCAAACAGTTACAAGTGCCTCCCTCAACATCTCTACATCTAGTCTGCAGTATTGAGTCAGGGTTTATTTCAGTTTAAACAGCATACCTGGGTTAGCAGCACACCACTTCAGAAAACCCTCTCTCTTATCAGGCTTCATGTTTCAGGTTTGTAATACTTGATGTCAGGAAATGGTCCTGTGTAATCCCTTCCCTCTGGCGACTCTCCGTCTGTTGACACAGGTTTGATGAAGATGGATGCAAATCTGATCAGGATGTTCTGAGAACATTGTGATCAGGGAGTATGACATTGTGACCAGATGTGGTGTCCCATCCATCCATCCATCCATCCATCCATACCTCTATACAATAGAGACTAAAAAATCAGGAGAAAAACATAAAAAGAGCAATGGTTGTCTCGAGGAAACAAGTGAAACATACTCCCTCCATTATGCCAATCTAAAGAGCCCATCAAACACTCTTTTTTCATTACAACTTGGCCAAACAACATATAACTTAGCTTCCTAAGACTGTTCCCCTCTCTGTTCCTAGCAATGTAACCACTAACTGTAAATCATCACCCCACAACACATCCACATTGCTTTGTAACCTGGTTCAGGAACATTGCTTTGTAACCTGGTTCATTTATATTACCTCTATGTCTCCTAATATAAAAAAGCAGATGATTCAGCCCATCTGCATCCATTCTGAGTTGCACAAAATCATTTTGTCCAATGTCCCTAGAATTCAAAACATTCTGTATCTTCTTATGAATCACTCTATGGCATGTGTGAATGACTGGATAAGATTGAAGGTTACAAATCTCTAGCTCTGATAGTATTCCATAGCACTGTAACTCTTAATAGGTCTCCTCTACACTTATTTCTTTCTGGTTTTCAGAGCACCAGAATCTGTGTGCTCACTGAGTTTGGGCCCTCTGATTGTTGCACAGAATTGTTTATATCCTCTGCAGGGTGACTTCTGGCATAGACTCGTCTGAGCTGCTTACACTGCCTGAGGAAGCCCCACAAAATCCACTGCCTTAGGTTTTTGCTGTTTTGCATGGTGGTTCTGGATAAAACAGCAGAAACAACTTCAGCAAAATCACAGTAACATGTTTACATACCTGACCCCTTAAACCTGTCTGCATCTGGATCAAACTCAGCAGATACTTTAACCTTCTAATCTTCCTTTTGCTGCATAGGATACAGAAGGCTGGGGATCTCTCAGAATCTACTGGTGCCAGTGTGTATCAGTAGACATTGGCAAAGCTGCAGGGATTTGATCCTCTGCCCCCTATACAGAAGAGGAAAAACTGGCCCAATAGAACTTCAGCAACATCCACAATAACACATTTACGCTCCTGGTTCCTTAAATCTTATGGAAGCATATGGGATATTAGAAGGCAAAAATATCTCCTGTCTTCTATTCAAGGCAGGAGATATTTTTGCCTTTTAATCTTCCATATCCTTCATAACAGCTGAAAGGCTAAGGCTGTCCCATAACATACTGGTGCCACTGTACATCAGTAGAGATTGGCAAGGCCACAAAGAAGTGTCACAGCATGGGTCAGATTTGCTGCACAAATGCTTAAAAGGAACCTGAAATCCTATCTATTTATTTCTGTGAAAACTGATTACCTTCATAAGCTTTCAGACATTGTGAGTCTCGTATTTCATTCTTAAAGGAAAAAAGAGAAAGCTCACAAACCCTATTTTGTCTCTAATAAGGTTGCTTCTCCCCAAAATAGTCATAAAATCTACTTATATTAGTTTTGTTCATTCTCGAAAAAGCTCTTCTTAGCCATGAAATAGCACAAGCAGTGGATCAGACAGAAAACCTCATGCTGAAACTGTTGCATATTCTCCTGCCTTTATACCTAATCATGATGTTGCAAATTAATTGCATCAGAACCTCAGTTTTTAGCACCTTTGCAAAACCAATCAGATTCAGGAAGACTGATCTGGATAATATATTGCTTCAATGTGATTAAATTGTATCTGCCATAGTTAAACAGCATTAGCAAAAAAAGTAAAATGGATTTTGTTTTATTATTAAGTTAAATATATTTTATTATTAAGTTCAGTGGGAGAATGTTGACATCTTCTTGTACTTGAAAGGCAGGCTAACAGGCAGTTTGGACCCAATATTTGACAATACTGAAAGCCAATTAGTATCCTCCTCAAAGAAACATACAAAGAGTGCTACTTCAACAACATAATTTCTCCAGATTGGTGGAAACATTACTGATCACCCAAAGGACCTCAGGCCTGGAAAGTCTACAGCAAAAACTTTTAATGAACTCTGTTTCAGTGCAGTCGTCAACTTGTTCTTCTTGGTTCCATAGCCAACCCATCATACAACGATGAAGGATGTTTATATAACAGGCTTTCAGAATTTGTGTCATGCTAACATCTTGAGACCTCATAGTTTCTAAAAATAACACAAAATAAAATAAAATAAAATCTGAGTGCTGGCTTTAGAACTAACCTGACATACATTTTTTTAAATACACATAGTCGTCATTTAGCTACCACAATTGTCAGCAGCCCCTTGAACTTCCTCACAATCCCAGAGAACTGGAAAACTTTTTAAAGCAGAGTTTTGAAGTTTTTCAGGAGGAAAGGAAGGAGTACTGTAGATAGTTCCAATGCAGAAAGGGATTTCATTGGAGTCCTCTCGTGGTGCAATCACCACAAAGATTTTTACATGCTGATTTCATATGATAGGAGTTTCTTCTGAATTTTTTCTCATGTAGGACCATCTTTTAACTGCCATGCTAGCCATCATCACTTGTGTCTGTGCACCCTTAACTCACAACATAAAGAACATCACACCATTCAAAAAACAGTACATGAATCATCCTTAATTTTGGTGTGCCAGGTCACCAATGCGCATTTCTGATCCTTTCCAAATATGGACTTTGGCTCTATTCAACCAATTTAGTAAAACTTTGTTACTTGATTGCAATGTTTTCCTTGAATGTTTCCAAAAGATTTTATCCATGCTGTTCCTGTGAGAGAATGGGGTTATAACTTCGGTGGACTTTTTTTAGAAAGGAGCATTGTTTTAGAACATGTGCTTCTTCATATGGTTGTTGCTAACCAACACTTGGACAGCTCTTTTCAGTCAAGTTGCTGGAGGCTAATAATAATCATATTCATAGCGATAATAATAATAATAATAATAATAATGTAATTATCACTGCATGACAATTTTATTGTTTCACAAAGGACATAAAGCATGTCTATGGAAGACATCTGGAATCCTTGGGGGGAGCAGTCAATGGCATAATTAGAAAATACTATAATAATAATGTATCTCCTTCTCTGTACCAAGTCTCTCTGTGTATTCATTTCCATCCCATCTTTTTGCCCAGAGGACACTCAAGTCACGACATGTTTGAAGACTGGGGAAATTGTTCCCTTCTTTAAAAAGGGGCAAAAGCTGTTTTATGAATCAGACTAAGAAAACTCAGAGACAAAAATATTCAGAGGCACATTAGCTGAAGGGGGAGGTGCTCAGGAGGCTATTGGCTGACCACCAGAAAGCCAAGGGAAGAGGAAGATCTTGCCATTATTCAATTCCTCTTCTCGCCACATTTTCTTCAGCTGAGTCGCTCCCCATCTCTTAGGTTAGGGAAGGTAAGAGAAACTGGAGAAAACAACCTGAAAGACGGGGAGAAGGTGCAGCAGTCACCATGATCTCCAATTTGCCACCACACCAGGCAGTTTGGGTCTCTACAGCAGGAGCAAATTATGTCCCATGTCGATCATAACATCATGATGCAAATAATGCAGCTTATGCACTAGCATAAGACATCATTATGTTTATTCCATAATGGCACCGTTTGTGCAATGACTTTATTTATTTATTTATTTAATTTATGTCACCACCCATCTCCCCCAATGGGGGACTCTGGGCGGTTTACAATAAAATGACACTAAAAACATATCCACCTAATTTACCATTAAAATATGAATAGAGGCACGTGTCATCATTTTGATGTCAGCATATGGATGCCTATTCCAGCAAAGGCACTGGTAGGCACAGCTACTTCATCTATTGTATGAATCTACTCAGATTGCTCTATATTTCCCCTTCCCTTTGTTCCAGTTCATCTGCCAGATGTACTTCATGCCAGATATACTTTATTCCCAAAAACAAGAAAATGAAATTGAAAAAAAAAAAGAACCATCTTTTTGCTGGAGGTGAGGATGTATTGACCAAAGTGAAGATTAAAAGGTAGATTGCAAGAACAGATGGGACTTGAGACCCCTGGCTACTATTGCGGGCAGAGAACTGTGCTTAGGTAGCAGGGGCATGCAGTCCTTTGAAAGGGCTCTTTACTCACTGTGGAAGCTTTGATCGGTTTCCGCATGAACCAGGAAGGGCAGGCAGACAGTCCGAATAGCCTGGAGAAGTTTGTTCTCCAAAGCTAAATAAAGTAGAACTTGCTTATAACTTAATTATAGGGACTACATCCATTAAAACACATATAAAAGTGTTCAGTAGCTTCTTGAGCTGCCTTTGCATGTTCATCTGCACCCAGAATCAGCTCAGCCTCAGCAAATTGTTAATTAAGATACTTATCTAGAGATAAGCGTGAGTTGTTGAAAAGTGAGACAGGGCTCATCTGTAAATTGATCGTTCTATATTTGACGCTCTGTGCCATTTCATTGCCGCATTCTGTAAAATTCAAAATCAAAATATAGTCAGACTGTACACATCTTGGCTTTTTCAGGAAGATTTTCGAAAGAGGTTAAAATTGGGAAGGGGTTATTAAAATGCAGCCTCCAAGAGTCAACAATAAAATTTGTCAAAGAAGGACTTAAGGGTAAAATATGTGCTCCTGCTAATGTCTAGTGATAAACAAGAGAAGGTGAAGTTAGCTAGAAGCCAGATCTGTGATTCAGCCACTGTGATGGTTTTCAGCCTACTTCAAATGAACAATTCCAGGCAAACATATGCTCCAAGAAGGAACTAAGGATACTAGTAAATAGATGAAAGTGGCTTTGCACATGAATCAGTGTTCCCAAATGCCATATGTATTTGGAAAGAGATTTATGCCTTGGTAAACTTGCCACCGGAAAGATATTGTTCCAGCTATATCTGAGACAAACTACTTATGAGAAAATTCTTTACAAAGTAATGCTTTCCTCAAACCTCAAGATAAATATCAATCAATCAATCAATCAATTTAATTTCAGTCACAGACCAGCATCAAGAGAAATATTACCTTGGAATATAGATGCACATATGCATCTGGAGATTCCCGTGCATCTGGATACCCTGACACAATTAGGCTTTTCAAATATGCAGAAGCAGGATGGATTGGACACCAGTCTTCCATTTGTTTCTTGAACCAATCAAGGCATCCAACCTATATGCAATCTTCTTTTTAAAATATGCATTAAAATCATATTTGAATCCATATTTTGAACATATTTTCTCATAAAAATAACTATATTTGTGGTATATATTTATATTAATATATTTTTGAGGGAAGAAAAAAATATCCTGTGCTATAAAATTCTGAGAAGATAAAAATCCAGAGGTCTGGGAATAGGGAGATCTGAGTATGTCAGGTCAGCCTCCCCAACAGCAGTAGTGCCCTTATTCAAAGTATATGGGGCACAGGGAGATATGGTGGAAGAGAAAGGCAGATCTGAGTGGAAAAATAAATCCCGACAAATCATAACAGTTCCTCCTTCTGCCAGTTCTTCCAAGTAATCTGGAAAGGCAAGTTGAATGGCCACATATGTTAATGCTGCTCCTGTTGAATGTTAGGCTGTTCTCTAGTAAAAAGAAAATATTATTTCTGATCTTACAGTGCATTAAGGGACTGATCTGGTATGCATTACAGAGATCCTTTCAAGGTCCCCTCTCTAGGACTTTGTCATTTTTAAATATATGTACCTTTTGCTGATGGATATGTTGGTCTAACACCAGTGTAGAAATAGCAGACTTTATTCTAGCACGGAGTGTTATTAATTAATTAAATAAATTAATTAATAATAAATAAATAAATAAATAATTAAATCCATTATTTAATAAACAAATTATTTATTTATTTTGTAAATCATTAATTCCAATGAATGCCTAGTCAGACATCTACTATACTGAGCTCAATGGGATTTACATCTTTGTAACTGCGTGGATTATTAGAACCCAGAGGAACAATCTGACTATCATAACTGTAGGCACAGCATCCTGAATAGCAAAAGGAGATCCATATTTGGCTTTTTGTTTCCTTTTGATCCCACCCCACCGTCCTTCACTGTTAGTCACACATTTTCTATTTTTTTTTAAAAGGCTACAATTTATATGATAAAAACAAATTCACTACAATACATAAAAGACTATTCAAAGGCTACAGCATTAACATTGACCAACACTTGAAATACATAGAGATTTCAAAACCTCAGATATTTAGATATGGTATGCATTTAAAATTCAGGGCAAAAGGATAGCAAGGAACTTATCCATTTGGCAAATATATTAAGTCGGCAAGATATAACAAGGATAAACTCAATCTCACTAAACTTTATGCTGTTTCTGTGAGTCGAAACTCTTTGGAAGCCCAATTTTACTGCTTCATTGCTCTTCAAAACGTTTCCTTAATCTTAATTATAACTCAGGAGTCACGACCAATGAGCAGTTAATTAAGTATTGTACAGGAGGAGGTGGGGTGGTTTGGAATTAACATAAGAAAAAAAATCAAGCCACTTCCCGCTGCAGTCCTTGCTGAAACTCATTAGTAAAGATTTTACCAAGTAACTTTGTAATTCTTGACTGCATTGCAGCGAACTCTAGGAAATAAGCCTGTCTTTTCTTCTTAATTATGGAAATAGGACTTCTGGAGAAAAAAAAAAAGAGCAAATGATGCCCTACTGTAAACATTCAGGTATATATTGAATCTTCATTTGAAGCATAAGAACCTGGCCCAATCCAATAAGGCAGTGTTTCTGAACCTTGGCAACTTTAAGATGTGTCTACTTCAGCCCCAGAATTCTGTAGCCAGCCTGCTGGTGGGGAAATTCTGGGAGTTGAAATCCATACATCTTAATGTTGCCAAGGTTCAGAAACACTGCAATAAGGCATGGGTGGTTTTGGTTTCCAAGGACCTTCCTTCACATTTATGAGGGTTCCAGACCATAACATGGATGGACATTTATCACTTACATTAGATGAGGTGATCCTGAGTTTTTGCAGGAGTTTCAAGATTCTCTTGGCTTTTTTTTTAAAAAAAACTCTGTAATAATCTGTTTTAGGTCTTATACTACAACTGCCTCTCACCTCAAAATGTCAGGAGACAGTGTTCTTAGGTTTCAACAATCATATGTTTGTTTGTTTTATATGTCAGTGATTCTGGGCAATGTACAAATTGTTCATTGTTGTCAAATGAATAATTTAAACAATCCAAACCATAACATTTGAGATCACAAACAACAGTCTTAAAGAAAACAGCATCAACTGGCAGAGCTTGCCTAATTTCCTGGTACAAACACCTGGGAGAATAGTCAGGCCTTTAAATGGCCATCTGGATCTCTGGAGGGACGTTGTTCCATGGGGCAGGTGATGCCACAGAGAAGGCACAACTCCTGGGACCAACAAGATGACATTGTTTAAAAAAAAGACAATGGGATGAATCAAGAAGATGTAAGTAGCTTATCATGTTCAGAAGGGGTCCATGAACAGTAAAAGGGGGCTCTGGGGCTGCAGATGGTCCATCCATGCAATAAGGCATTATTTACGATCTTTTTGATTGTTTGTTTATTAGATTTCCAGGTACAATCGAATTAAAAATAAGGGAAAACAGACAGAAGGGAGATTGACAAGCAGCATAAATGTAAGTTTAAAAGTTTCAAAATGGCATTGATTTAAACCTACATATTAGACTATCATATCAATTTAAAGTTTTAAGTCAATATTAAAATAAGTCAGTATTAAAACTGGGTTTTAATTAAGCAATAATAAACAACTGTGACCAGTATGACTCAAATTATAAGTCAAAATAAGAAATGCAATTAATAAATACAAATACAAATAAGAAGGGCAATGAGTTCTGACTAATCTAAGGAATTTGACAAATTTAACAAATCATAAAGAGATTAGGCAATTCTTATGATCTGACATGTTGGTGCTGTCCAATGATCAAGGACATAATTTAATCGCTAGTGTTTCCAAGCAGGGCTAGGAAAGAATTCCATCTGATACCTAGAACTACTACATTTTTTTATATAAGGCCAAGCTAAATATTTTACAGCAACATCCTATATGGTTATGGTTCAGGAAGGCCGCAGCTTTACAGCATATTTCCCTATGGGCTGGGACGCTAGAATTCTAACTCCAGAATTCCCAGCCATTACTGACAGTATTGCAGCACTTACCGAAGGGACCAGGTTGAGGAAGACTGCTTCTTTCTAACCCCATCACTTGGTGTTAACCTGGAGATCTTTAGGAAGTGTAACAAGCAACTAGATACTACACACACTTATAACAAAAAGGAGAGTCACAGATAGGGCTATGCAGATTTTCAAGAGGGTCTTTTATATCAATGAGGGCTTAAGCAAAACACCCCTCCAGAGTGGCTTTGCAGACATGTCCTCCCCCCTTACGTCTAAGAATGAAGAAAGTAAGTCATGTTGCTTTCTCTAGTTTGCCTCAGCTGACATTTGCAGTAGCTAGAAGAGGCTTCCCATCATCAGCTAGCAATACTGGAAGATGTTTCCATGCAGGCACCTGCCCAGAAACCTCTTCTGACTCTTACAAGTGTGAGTGAAGAAGTGATGTGATGTAAAACATCTCATTGAGGCAAATTTCACTGATTCCTGCCTTTGATGGGGTGACTCCAAGATTTATCTATTTGTTTGTTTATTCAATTTATGTAGCATTTCACAGGGCTAGTCCCAAACAATACAAAATAAAATGGAAGAAAAAAGACAGGATCTCACAAATGAGAAATGGAAAATTCCAGGGGAGGAGGGAAACAAGAAGGAAGTAAGGTACAATTAAAACTAAAATCCATGAAAAACATCATGCAGTTTGGTGAGATAAATATAGACCTACAATATAGTCTTGTAGAACATTCTCATTTGTACAGTAAGAAGCTGTGATTTGGATTCAGACTGAGTGATAGCAGAGCCAGTTGTTGTGGCAAAAATAAAATGAAAGTCTACATCCAGGACATCTTCTCTTGTCAAGGACTAGGTCCAGTTACATAGTGTAATCTTGTCATGCCTAAAGCGACTACTCCTGTCCTAAACAAAGCACCCCCCTCCGATCCTTTCTGGCTGAAAAGAAAAGAGTATTATTCCCCTGAACAAAAGTACTTTATTTTGAACTTTACTACTCAGTTCTGTTTGGATGGTGATGATGATGGTGGTGATGATGACAATGATGAAAAACAGTTTCCCTTGTTCTTCCACAACATATTCCAAGTGTCTTATGCCTTACTGTGTGATATGTTACATATACGGGAACCATCCCTGCCTGAATTTGGCTAGACTTCTGCTGTGAATATATACAGTCATTTTTTAAAATATATTCTTCAATTTTAGTTTCCCAATCCTGTATTGATGGGAAGGTTTCTCTTTTCCAAAGTTGTGCCAGATTGATTCTTGCCACTGTGAATATATGCCCTGTAGGTTTTTGTTTATTTTTTTAGCTTTCTCTTTTCCTTTGTAATTTTGTGTATTCTTTTACTTTTGTTCTTTTTGTATTTAGTTAACCACCCCACCCGCAAAAAGGAGGATGAAACTGGCAAAGTCAGTAGAGACTCAGCCCATGCCATTGCCTGAAGCAAACCTAATAAAGGAAGAGGCTATAATGTAACTAGGTGAAACCACAGACAAACTATACCAATTAAGGACAGGTGCCTAATCCTACCCACGTCCCACCACTTGTGAACAAAGAGACAATGGCTGTCCCCAGTGCCACTGCTGCTTCAGAAAAGGGCTTTTTTTTTCAGCAAGAAAACTGCTCCATTTATATAGACAGAGAATAATCGGATTTCCTTCCCATGGTCACAAAACCCTGACAGCAAATCAGAGCCCTAGAATTTCCTGCTCCATGGTTCCTAAACCCTATAAAAGACCTAACTTTTCTGTTTGCCCCATTCCTCTTTTCTGTAAGCTGGATCCCACCAAATTGTTACTTCCATAAACTATGCAATTTTCCTCCTCAGAGTTGTGCTCCATTTTGCACCATTCACAACACAGTGAATTCAAAAGAGCTAACTTTTCTTTGACCGATTTAAACATTGCTTTCAATGGACCTGTTTTTAAGGAGGACCAGCTATGAATTTGTTCCTATTTTTTGAGCATACTTCTCTTGATTCATGTTTGTGTGTGTGTGTATGTATGTGTGTGTGTATGTATGTGTATATATATATATGTATACATGTGTGAGTGTATGTGTATCTGTGTGTGTGTGTGTGTGTGTGTATAAATATGTATGAATAAACCCATTGTTATATAAATCTTTCTTGCAGCATACACCTGGAGTATATTGATGAAGATTCTCAGTCATCCAGGTGGAATTGTCTGTAGGTTGAGTCATGGCAACTGGATTTCTTTTCTTTTTTTGGTAGAAACGTTTCGCTGCTTGTCCAAGCAGCTTCTTCAGTCTGGGCAAAGGTTGGTAAGGGAACCCCGTGTATGTCTTCCAGGATGGCTGCATTGTCCCTACACCTGAATGGCTTGTTAATTGGGCAATGGAAGTGTGGATTTCCTTTGGGATGTCTTACTCCTAAATCCCTTGCTCATCCCCAAGTGGATCATTAAGAGTGGCCTTCCTGGTGGTCACTTAATCTTCCTGGGGACTGATGAAAGAGCAGCATGAAAAATGGAGGACAGAGAAGATAAGTGGTTTGAGAGAGGGGTTAACGAATTCATTCATGCCAGAGTGGAAAATCCTTCCCTCAACAGAGACGGAGGCCTCGGACACAACTTGTCTGCCATTTTTCATGCTGCTCTTTCATCAGTCCCTAGCCAAGATCCTTATCCTAACTTTGCTTCCAGAGCCATCAGGTTGAAATGGGAGGCTATGGAAATGGAAATCAATCAATAAATGGGGGGGGGGGGGAGGTTTCAAAACCCATTTTTTTAAAAAGTAGCTCACTCTGTTCTGCTTGTTTTTCTGGCATGCCAAGCTTGCTGTGACATTGAAGAGTGCCTAGTGACTCATCTTTACAGAGCAGTAAAGTTTTCCTATATCTGGGTTTTGCAGGGTGATAGGAAAATCAGCACAGCGAGTTGTCAAGCTTGGCTCCACTTTTGAAGGACTCCGTCATTAGTGGCAAGATCACGTTATGTTAGAATTATGCTTGCTGGGAATACTTGATGTTAGTTATGGCTAGATAATTAATACAGGCAGCTGCAACTGACCGGCAGGGAAAAACAAGGCCACAGAGAAAGAAGCCAGCCCAGAGTGAATGACGTTCATTGAGGCAGCTCCCATTCACTCATTGCTGAGAGACTTAAGCCTGCCCCAATCCTGCAGAATTTAAAAAAGCATTTGATCCCAGAGTATATGACAGACCAATCAGCCTTAACCCCATATTTAGAGTGCTAAGAGCTGGACTGAATTTGCAGTTTTGTTGGCAGGTCTAGCAGAGAAATATGATGTCCCCTGGCCCAAGAGAGAGCAAACCTAATGCTTGTGACTACCCTTTTTAAGAAATTGAGAGTTGAGAAAGTGAAGAAAGCTCAACGCACTATCAACCTTGTCTCCCCAGAAGAGTTCTGAGAGCTGAATGTTCAATGAGGTGATCCAAATAGTTTGCCAGCTACTTATGCTGGGGTATCAGAAAACCCGCCACACCTTTAACTTACTTTGGCATTCTTCATATGTAGAAGTGATATTGCAAGATTATATACCTGGAGCAATCCCAGAAGAGTCACTGAATCTATGAAGCACTCTGAAAAACCACAAAGCACTTTGAAGCCTCTGGATTTGACAAGCTGTTTCAAAGCAGGTACCCACTTCAATACACAAGCTTCCTTTGATAGGGTGATTTGATTGAAGCTTTATTGAATTGAGGCATTCCTCTGAAACTTTGCCAGCCATATTGAACTTGTCCATGTAGTTTTCTTGGCAATGGTAGTGAAGTAGTTTGCCATTGTCTTTTTTGTAGGGGGGATATTTTTCAACTTTCCAGTTCAACCTTAAGCTCTGGGATTTCCTGGAAGTCACCCTCCCAAGTACTAACCATTTCTGACCCTGCTGAGCTTTTCAAGAGGGTATGATGCTACCACTCTTGTGACAAGTAGAACAGCGTATACTGAGATTACTAATTACCGATATGCTATCCTCCAATTTCCTGAATCTCCTTCTAAAATCAGCTAATCTTGTGCTGGCTTAGCTACCCCTGCAGTAGTGAAAATGTATTCCATCGCTCAAATAGGCAGTCTGTGGAAACAGCATCTCCTTGCTGTAAATTGAATTTTTTATAGAAATGTGGTATCCAAATATAATAAACAGCACCCAAAATATTATTTTCTTTGAACATTACTTTGACAGTGTTAGCTTTCCATTTACTCATAGCTGTTTCTGAATGGGTTCTGACATTCAGCTTTACAATCTCACCACCTAGTGGAAGTATCTGATTTCTTTCAAACATTACATTAGAATAGAGAGGGCTTGGTGATGGTTTATCTGATTGCTAGAATGAAGATGCTCTTTTTCCTTCTCTTTCTCTGTGGTCGAGTGAATACTTCAAGGAAGCCTTAGCAGTTCAGTGCCTTTCTTGTGAAATGCATCTGCAGGCAACATGACTTGGGATGTAATTGTGGGGGGAGGACAGACTGATAATCACAATTGTTTTAAACTTGTTTGTTTACAGGACCATTTTTGTCACAGGGATGCTTATAACCAAATCCGAATGAGTTCAGTTAGAATTATTTGCAATTACTGTTTGAGTGCATAATGAAACAAAATCCTACAATATATTGTCTTTGTGAAGTTAATCCTACAAAGATCTTGTTCCTATTCCAGAGATTGCTGAATTTAGAGCAGAATTACTTGGAATCAAATTCCTGTAAAGTTGACATAAATTCCTTTTATGGTTGTGCGTACTCTGAAGATGATTTAGAAAAGATGCTTTGGACTTTGCCCCCCAGTAAATTTGAGCCTGAGAAAAAGGAAGGTTGAAAAATGTCAGGCTGCTTTAAGAAATAACAGAGAGGTGTGATCCCTGAAGCACTTCTGAAATTCTTTTATGAAGCTTACACAGACCTCTCACTTACTGTATCTCACAAGATTGTTCTGATGATAATATGTGGAAAAATATATATCTGGAGAAGAAACAATTATCACACAGCTGTTGTTAAATCCTCTAGATGTTGTTGCATAAAACTATGTGTACATCCTTAAGGAACCACATCCATATTTCCACAAGTTATCCATACAAAACATTGTTGTCTTGCCTACTGACTAACATAGGATTGCAAGAGAATTTAGAATCTAAGTAATGCTATGGAAAAATAGATTTCATTCTCTAGTGTTTTCCAATATAGTACATCTGAATTCTTAATCTATGAAATATATTCTCCCTTTATGATTTAGGCATAACATTGATCCTTCAATATCTCATTATACTTTGGGTTTAAAAGAGACTCCACTGCTGCTTGGTTTATGTGAAATGCCTTGTGTGGCTGATCAGGAAATAAATGCAGTTGTCAGGTGGAACAATTCATGTGAAACCTACAACAGCCTGTAAATTATTTGCCTGGTGGTGAAGAATAATTTTAGTGCCAGCAAATGATATCTTAGTAGCTGTTCTGTGATTTATTCCCATGTGATCCTGCTCCCCATTTCTGTCTTTTACCCTTCTTCAGTTTACCTCCGTGATGAAGAGGTATCAGCTGGACTTAAACAGTGCTACAAAGAGAAGAGGTCTGTATTATTTGAAGCCCAGATCAATGGCAGCACTTAATCAGCCTTGGCTGATTTCAGAACTCAAAGCAATGTTACACTGGTTGGCATGTGCATGAGAGACCTTCAGGAAATACCAAGACTATAGGCTAGAGTACTAGTAATTCAAAATAAAAAACTGAGAAACCAAAGGCAAACCAATTCTGCCTTGTTGCCCAGAAAGCCACACTGATGGGTCATAAAGTCTCCAGGAGAACTTAAAGGAGAGTTTTATGTTTGGTATAATTTAAATCTTCAGCAAAGGATCGTTACCTTGTCATGGTGCTGGAGCTTGAGCACCTCAATGATGCCATGAGCTAAACTGTGAAGGGCCACCCAAGACGGGAAGGTCATGACAGAGAGGTCAGACTAAATGCAATCCCTGGGGAAGGTAATGGCAACCCACCCCAGTATTCTTGCCATGAAAACTAAAGGCAAAATGGCTGTCTACTGAGGCACTAGAAGTAGCCCAGGAAAGAAGGAAAGCAAAAGGCAACAGTGATAGGGGGAGATATGCCCAATTAAATGCAAAATTCCAGACGTTAGCCAGAAGAGATAAGGAATTATTTTTAAACAAGCAATGCGCGGAAGTGGAAGAAGACAATAGAATAGGAAGGACAAGAGACCTCTTCCAGAAAATTAGAAACATTGGAGGTAAATTCCAGGCAAAAATGGGTATGATCAAAAACAAAGACGGCAAGGACCTAACAGAAGAAGAAGAGATCAAGAAAAGGTGGCAAGAATATACGGAAGACCTGTATAGGAAGGATAACAATATCGGGGATAGCTTTGATGGTGTGGTCAGTAAGCTAGAGCCAGACATCCTGAAGAGTGAGGTTGAATAGGCCTTAAGACACATTGCTAATAACAAGGCAGCAGGAGACGATGGCATCCCAGCTGAACTGTTCAAAATCTTGCAAGATGATGCTGTCAAGATAATACATGCTATATGCCAGCAAATTTGGAAAACACAAGAATGGTCATCTGATTGGAAAAAATCAACTTATATCCCCATACCAAAAAAAGGGAAACACTAAAGAATGTTCAAACTATCAAACACTCATTTCACATGCCAGTAAGGTAATGCTCAAGATCCTGCAAGGTAGACTTCAGCAATTCATGGAGCGAGAATTGCCAGATGTACAAGCTGGGTTTAGAAAGGGCAGAGGAACTAGGGACCAAATTGCCAATATCCGCTGGATAATGGAAAAAGCCAGGGAGTTTCAGAAAAACATCTATTTCTGTTCCATTGACTATTCTAAAGCCTTTGACTGTGTGGACCATAACAAATTGTGGCAAGTTCTTAGCAGTATGGGGATACCAACTCATCTTGTCTGCCTCCTGAGGAATCTGTATAACGACCAAGTAGCAACAGTAAGAACAGACCATGGAACAACGGACTAGTTTAAGATTGGGAAAGGAGTATAGCAGGGTTGTATACTCTCACCCTACCTATTCAACTTCACAGAACACATCATGCTACATGCTGGGCTTGAGGAATCCAAGGCTGGAGTTTAAATCGCTGGAAGAAACATTAACAATCTCAGATATGCAGATGATACCACTTTGATGGCTGAAAGCGAAGAGGAACTGAGGAGCCTTATGATGAAGGTGAAAGAAGAAAGTGCAAAAGCTGGCTTGCAGCTAAACCTCAAAAAACCCAAGATTATGGCAACCAGCTTGATTGATAACTGGCAAATAGAGGGAGAAAACGTAGAGGCAGTGAAAGACTTTGTATTTCTAGGTGCAAAGATTACCGCAGATGCTGACTGCAGCCAGGAAATCAGAAGATGCTTAATCCTTGGGAGAAGAGCAATGACAAATCTCGATAAAATAGTTAAGAGCAGAGACATCACACTGACAACAAAGGCCTGCATAGTTAAAGCAATGGTATTCCCAGTAGTAACATATGGCTGCGAAAGCTGGACCATAAGGAAGGCTGAGAGAAGGAAGATAGATGCTTTGGAACTGTGGTGTTGGAGGAAAATTCTGAGAGTGCCTTGGACTGCAAGAAGATCAAACCAGTCCATCCTCCAGGAAATAAAGCCAGACTGCTCACTTGAGGGAATGATATTAAAGGCAAAACTGAAATACTTTGGCCACATAATGAGAAGACAGGACACCCTGGAGAAGATGCTGATGCTAGGGAGAGTGGAGGGCAAAAGGAAGAGGGGCCCACCAAGGGCAAGGTGGATGGATGATATTCTAGAGGTGACAGACTCATCCCTGAGGGAGCTGGGGGTGTTGACGACCGACAGGAAGCTCTGGCGTGGGCTGGTCCATGAAGTCAGGAAGAGTCGGAAGCAACTGAATGAATAAACAACAACAAATAATTTAAATAAGGAGTTCTCCTGAAGATAAAAATAATACTGCATCCTTGCCATTTCATCTATTGGGTAACAAATATCCAGCTGAGCTATGTCATTGGATTTGTAGGTTTTCCGCATGGTAATTCATTTCTCATCATTTCTTTCCTTTTCAGTCCACATTTTCCTCACCAGAATGTAAGTAATAATGACATGTGAGAGGGATCATTTGTCTTTATATGCTTTCTGGAACCAATTTAGCTATTCAGTGCTAAATTATAAAATTTACTGTATAATACTCATAGATCATCTCATCAATAACCATTATCCACTAACATTGTTGAATAATGGATTGCAGAGCAGACAGTGAGAAGAAATACCTTCTGAAAACCTAGGAGTGTGGAACCAAAGGATCACTAGTAGCAGTTCAGCACAAACATTAGTTGTCTACCCCTTGCCTAGGTGCAATTCACCCAGGATAAGCTATTGACTATTTATCTGTGCCATTTAATGACTCTGTTAAGAGCCACCTTGATGCAAAGCCTTGGCCGTGGTCTCAAGTCATGGGAAATCACTCCTTCAGTGTTCATATGACATCCTGCATCCAGTGCAACATTTTTGTTGCTGCCTTCAGTTGGGCTTCCCTATTTTCCCTATTGGATTATAACTTTCTCTGGCATAAGCCAATATAACCAATGTCACAAAGTATGAGAATTGTAGTCCAAAAACATCTGGGGACCTAAGTTCCATTTCTAAGCTTTTCATGGGCTTTTTTCTCTTCTTGATACTCAAGATATCTCTGCCCATACTGGCAAAGGTCTACTGCTCCTATACACTGTTTCACTCATTCTCTCTCCATTCCTGGAAGTCTTTCCCAATCCACTGAGCCAGTTCCTGTGCCATTTTGAAGATTAAAAAAAATCAGTTCCTTTATCTCAGGAGTTCTTGGACAAGGAGTCTCAGTTGGTTATCCTCAGCTTGGGTAATCCAGATGACTTCTTTTCCTTGCAGAGGAACAGGAAGGATTCAGTTGAACATCCAGGAAATCAGAAGTGGGATGTCATCTTTGTCAGCTAGGTCATGCTGTTGCTGTTTGCTTGCTTTATTTTCATGTTTGGGAACAAAAGAACAGCAACTGGTTGTTGTAAAAGTGAGGGAGAAAGCAGCAGAACATGAGGAAGAGCACAGGTTGAGTAGGAACAGTTTCAGCATCAGAAAAAGCAAATGGTCCCTCTTTTCTTTGGAGGGAGGGAGGGAGGGAGAGAGCAGAGAGATGCTCTCCCTGAATCTCTTCCTTATTTTTACTGCCATCCACCATTGTACTACAGTCAATCATTTTCCTGAGTTCCTTTCTCTTTCTTCCATATCCCATGCAGAAATTCAGTTCAGGATCCAGTTCTTTTTCAGAAGTAATCATAATAAGCAATAATGATCCAGTGCATTTGCTTTCAGCAGCTTTGTATTCCTTTGATACAGTCTGCATAGATCTCTCCAAGTGGGAATCAAATATCTGTGAAGTATCTTGCAAACAAATACAAATTACAGAACATTCATAAAGGCAATGCAGAGTCTTGAAGAAGAGACCAGGTGCATGAAAAGATCACACACTTTGCTAAATGAAAATTAACTCAGTTATGGGAAATGTCTTTCTTCTCTGAATTGGTGTTCATGCAAGTCAGTATGATTCACTGTGCCAGCTAAGTAATTCAAGTAATTCAAGATTGATGATGGCATTTTCTTTCCTTCAATATATTTTAAGAACTTCAGGAAGGCTCTTCTTTTCAAAGATTCTTGAAGGGTCACTTCATGACAATCAACTGAGGAAAGAAATACTTTTTTTTTCCTGAGACTCAAATATTCTGAGAAGGCAGGTTGTGCTTGGTTATCTGAAGAGTTTGCAGGTGAATCCATTTACTTAAAAAAGAGATTGGTAGAGGAACATTATACTTAGCATGGGAAAAGTCTTTCCTAGATTTGTCCTTGACTACCTCAAATTCTCATCTTAAAGAGTTTACAAAATCCTCAAAGCCCATGAAACATCAGAAGTTATTTCACTGGCCTCCATTCTGTTTGTTTGTCTGTCTATCTATGGCTCCAAAGGGCCAATAAATAATTAGCATCCCTCGCTCTCCTTTTTTTTTTACATGTAGTTTAAGCTGGGCACTTTAATTTTGAGAGGAAAAAATTTTAGGGGCTCACACCAAGAAACATTTCAGATCTAAATCAGGGTTCCATATATATTCCCTTCCTTTTACTTTAACTTTTAAAAAATAAAATTTAAAAACAGGAAGGAAGGAAGGAAGGAAGAAGGAAGGAAGGAAGGAAGGAAGGAAGGAAGGAAGGAAGGAAGGAAGGAAGGAAGGAAGGAAGGAAGGAAGGAAGGAAGGAAATTTGTTTCCTAAATGTTAGACTGCCAGACATTCCAAGTAACATACACAGGAGTATCCGATTAGAGCTGCTGCTATGAATAAATATATTTTGTAGGGCCCATTGACTGAATGATTATATGCCATCAAGTTGGAATCAATGTTTAACAACCACACAGACCTTTTCCAGGATGATCTGTCCACAACCTGGCCCTCCAGGTCTTCCAACCATGCATTCATAGCCACTGTAAATGAGTCCATCCACTTTTTTGCTGGTTGCTTCTTCTTCTCTTTCATCCCACCTTCCCCTGCATTACTGTATATGCTACTCCAGAGAGCTAGGTCTTTGCATAATGTGTCCAAAATATGATTTTGTGCCTGGTTATTTTGTGCCTCAAGTGAAAACTCTTGATTTGTTGATTGATTCATTTGATGATCCACTTGTTTCTTTTTCTTGGCTATCCATGGTATTCTCAAAAGTTGTTCTGACATCAAAGTTTAAAAGCATCAATACTCTTCCTATCCTGCTTCTTCAGCATCCAACTTCCACTCCCATGCAGTGTCACAGGGAAAACCATTCCCTGCACAATTCTTATCTTTGTACCTATAGATACATCACAGCATCTGAATATCTTTTCCAAGGCTTTCATAGCTACCCTGCCAAGCACTAGTCTGGGGCCTATTTGTTGACTGCTTGTTTATTATTTATTTATTTATTATTCAAATTTAGTTACCGCCCATCTCCCCCAAAGGAGGGACTCTGGGCAACTCTTGTTCCTTTACAGTTAATAGTTGATCCTAAAACAACAGAAGCTGTCTACTACTTCAGTATCCACCTTGCCAAGCAGCACCCATAGATGATAGATAATTAAATAAAGAGTTGGTCTGACCTATTGCTCTGAGGAGCTTAAAATAATGAAAGTATATTTAATGTGCAATTGTATATGATCAGTTCATTACCTCCCCATATACATGGCATGTAGATTTGGGGTGGTACTAATAGTATGCTAAAATCTGTTTTTCTCTTGCCTCTAAGATTTCTTCCCCTGAAAAACATAGTTCTGTTTTTGTACCTCATCCACAGGGTCTTTAAGATTTGTTTTTCAGATAATTTTATTATGACGAGGAGAAAGAGACTGCTTTTTTTTTTTTTTAATTCTGCTGAATATCCCTCCATCATTTTATTATTTCCCTAGTTGCCTGTGTTTTGTAACCTGAACATTTCTTATGGAGGGGTTTCTTTCTGATGTCTTCCCCTAGAAATTAATTGAAATGTGGGAAGCTAGGGAGGTGGCTGGATAATGATTTACAAGACACATCTACATTACCTCTCAGCTACCCTTGAGCACTGCACCTCTTTCTTCTGTTCCTTGTGTATATAGGGAGGTGGGGGTGGGGTGTGAAAGCAACTTATTTTCTATCAAATTAAAAGGCAATGGTTGAAAAAATGCAAAATAAATTTCCTGAAGATAATTTCACACTAAATAGGACTGTTGTTGATTGTGAAGCGTATTTCATGTTGTCACGCAAATAAGTAACTATGATTAGGCTTGCATCAAGGAAGAAATGGTAGCCAGCCATCTTAAGAAAGAGGAGAGGCCAGTAGGAATTCATGACCAGAATGGGGGGACAGGAAGGCAAACAGAAAGTTGTCTTTGCTAGGTAGATGAGCTGGGGACAGAACGCTGATCTCTGTTCCAAAAACTAAACATCAAGGTCAGTTTAGCAACTGTATGAGAGAACTCCAAACATTGTAAAAGTACAAAATATAGGCTAACTTTTCTGGAAAACTATTTCTAGAGAAGAAGAAACTTACCAATAAAAGCTGTTATGAAGATGAAAAGTGAGCAAGGTGCTTTCCCCTTTACTGCATGGTGTTCAGTGTATGATATGACTACCTAAGTACCGGGCATAGGCCATGGGTTTGCGTTCATGGCTGTCAGGGAATAACTGTTCTCTTGAAAATGAACTGGCTGAACTGGTGATGCTTAGAGAAGCAGAGAGATATATAGATGAAATTTTCTGGAATGTAAATTTCTGCAATGAGCTTCGTGAGGTGCAGAGAGGTAGGCAGTAGCATTGCAACCAAAACTCTCCCCACGACCCAAGTTCGATCCCAGTGGAAGCTGGATTCTTGGGTAGCCGGCTCAGGTCGACTCAGCCTTCTATCCTTCCGAGGTTGGTAAAATGAGTACCCAGCTTGCTGGGGAAGGTGACCACTGGGGAAGGCAATGGCAAACCACCCTGCTCTATAGTCTGCCAAGAAAACATCGCAAAAGCGGCATCCCCCCAAAGGGTCAGACATGACTCAGTGCTTGCCCAGGGGACCTTTTACCTTTTTCGCATCAAGTTTCTGCAAAGGCTAAAACTGGCAAGGTGGAAGTGGAGAACCTGGGACCAGATGTGACCATTTTGTAAACACAGGACAGATGCCACCAACCAGCCAGTGTGAGAAGAAGACTGCAAGCAGTCCATTACAATAAAAGAGTAGGAGAAAGAAACTCAGGGTTTAACTCTTGAAACAAAAATACCCATCAAAAGGGAGGCAACCCTAGATTTAATTCTGGAAGATGGGGACTAAATTAATTGGTCATCCCCTAGGAGTTCTACAGACAGTGCATTCTTGGGTTCCAGTACATCTGAGAAACTAGAAAAAAATTAACATCTCTTTATTCTGCCTACTAACTCACTTCCAATGATGATGTACAATGCCAAGTGATATTCACCTGCCTTGTCTCCTAGGACAAGGCTTAGTGCCATAGTGGTTAACAGACTGGACTTGGACTGAAGCAACTCAAGTAAAGTCAGGCATGAAAACTCACTGGGTAACTTTGGGGCAGTCATTCTCTCCCAGCCCAATGATCCCAGAGAGTTGCTGTAGCTGGAAAAAACTGGAGGAAGAAATGCTAACCAGGACCCCTTCTGTTTCTAAAGGAGGGACAGAATATAACCCTGTGTCCAAGGCACACTGACACCACAGAAGACACTGCTTTTGCAAACAGAGATATAAGAGATTGATAGAACAATCCTCTGCACATTTACTCAGAAGTGAGTCCTATTGTTCAATGGAATATAATTCCAGTTAAAGGTGCTTCGGATGCCAACCTAAGTGAGAGCAGAAGAGTGCTAAAATGATGGAAAAGAGCAGCTCTTGAGAAAGGAACAGCAAAGATCATTTGATGTTAACCATGGGTTCTGATTTGAATGGCTTGATTATTTTAATCAAAGATTATCTCTTTGGGGACATCCTATTTGTGTATATCTGATGCGCAGAGAATCTGGTTTGGAAATAATCACAGATGTCTTCTTAAGTGCTGCAGGAAGTGCCATCTTTCCACTTTACCTCACACTAGTCTCTTATGACCGGTTGCCAAAGGTAATCTAGAAACTAAGTGATTCTGGATTTATTTCAGCCTGTCAAACAACAAAAGCAAGGTCTACATCTCCAGGGTACTCTTCACAGCAGGAAACCAGAGTCAGAGGACAGAGGGCAGTAAAGACAAGAGTTTCACCATATGGCTCTCAATGATCAACAGAGGAGACAGTACTTGACAGACTGAAGAGATCCTGTTTCTTTCAAATATGTATCTATCACGCATTGTCCCTACGTACACACCTAATAGTGTGCAGAGTCATCGGAGGGACATGCTGCAGGGATTTTTAACCCAGGTGCAAGATACATGAAACAGCAGGGTCAGAAGGAGGGATGGGGGAAGCACCAGTGCAGCTCTCAAAGTAGCTGTGTCTCATGCGTGAAATATGCTGCATCCATAACTAACTGAGCTGCCATGTTCTGGACCAACTTGTCCCTCAAGCACAATTTTAGGAACTGAGCTTCCTATCTGTGGAACAGTACCTCTGGTCACCTGCAGAACCTTCCATATGACTGTGGCTACCCCTCTTTCCCTACCACGGGCTCATGGCTAACGCCAAATGGGCACATTTTTAACAGGGGAATCCCTTCCCTCTGCACTCACACAGATCACAGTAATAGAGGCCAGCTCTGCCCTCTCATTCATAAGATCATGGATGAGGTAAGATTATAGTCAGAACTAGCACTTAAAAGTAGCAGGTCAAGCTTTTAGCTCCTACAGTAGAATAACCTGGGTTCCAAGATGAGACCAGAGGGCTGAAAGAAAGGATCAGTCTTAGATATCTAGTCCTTCCCTATGTGCATCCTGTCCCCCTGCCCCTCACCTCTTTTATTTTTTTTATTTTTATCCCACCTTTATTATTTTTTATAAATAATTCAAGGTGGGGAACATACCTATTATTCCTTCCTCCTCCTATTTTCCCCACAACAGCAACCCTGTGAGGTGAGTTGGGCTGAGAGAGAGTGACTGGCCCAAGGTCACCCAGCCAGCTTTCACACCTATTTATTTCCAAGTCTCTGGGTCCTACATATACCCCCAAAGACATTCTCAGAAATTAAAAATAGTGACTGACTTCAGCCGGTACTTTATTTGGATAGGTCCCCATATGCTAGAAAAAAGTAAACTAAGATGGTAGGGAGTATCCACTAGAGGGAGAAGCAAGAAGTAACCTCACCAGTTTGCCTTCTGGTAAACAACATTATCTGGTAAACAGTAATAATTTTGTGAGATTTCCCAGAACAGTCAAAATTCCCAATGGATTTGCAGGCTCCAGAATATTGAAGACCTCTGCTTTAAGGAAACACATTGCAAAGGGTGTTGATCAATCCTTTAAAAAGCTATATTAAAATCAATCCCAAATGCTGGTGTTTCTACATTGCTTCATTATTTTTTTAAAAAATCTTTCAGCTCACCAGATCACAGCCACTGAGAAGTTAGGCAGTTGCCAGCCTTGGTGTCATCATTGTAGATGATGATCAGGTTCCTGCTTTATTGCTTATAATATTTAATTAGCATGAAGTGCATTCAGGGTGAAAGGAAGAGGAGGAAGTGAAATGAGATCCTTTGATTTCATTATTGTCATGTTTTTGTGAATTCTGAGTGTTAATAAATTATCTTCCTTCAGATTAAAGAGCAACTACTTTTTTGATCTAAATTTAATGTGAGGTCTGTATAAATGCGAAGAAGCAACTGCTTATCTGCAAAGTTGATCTCTACTTTTCCTCCCTCTCAAGATGATCTTTTGGAATGGGGGGAAACAGACTAGGGGCATCAAAATATTCCCAGCCCCTGTCCTAATATATCTATATCTATCTATATCTATATCTAATTATATCTATATCTATCATCTTTATCTATGTCTATATCATCTATATCTATCTATCTCTATCTCTATCTCTATCTCTATCATCTCTATCTGTATCTATATCGATATCCTGTATCTATCATCAACTGCTAGCTGCCTGAGAGAGGACAATGAAGGAGTTAAGTTTGAAATTGGATTATGCTTCTCATACAACACATTAAAATGACCCTGATTCAGTTAAATGGGTCTTATAAAAAGAGCCAGTAAATGCAATAGGCCTGTTAAACCTCTGGCAACTTAACAAAACTTTGTTACTTTAACCCTACCATCCCCAAAATGAAAAAGGATCAACAATTCTAACTCGCTTTTCCCTTGCCCCATTTGACCAGAATTAAAGTAAAAAGCATTTTACTCCAATTAAAAGAATGTCAACAATTTCAAATTTACCTCTTTTGAGATAGAGGTACAGAGAGATAAACTCTGCTGTATCCTCACCTTAATAGCCCTGGTTTAAGGAATGCTGGTCATCTTTTTCTACAGTGTTATCTTACTAATGTTAGCAGATTCTATATCCATTCCAGAATGGATCATACACAGCTGAACTTTTTTGGTAATGTTCAGTATACTAGCATTTTAAGAGAGGAGTTATATTTGAAATATTGTGTCAATGGTTAATTAGCATTCACACAGACTCCCTCCTAATGGCCTCTGTTATTTGGAGCATGTAATAAAGTCAACTTTTTGATGTCATGACACAAGTAGAAAGCAACAATACTGAACATGTTGGGGGGAAATTCAAAGTCTCATTTTATCCCTTCCTAAGATCTATACAAACTTCCTGTAAGTATAAGGCACAGCTCTACATATGGGAGATTTATTGATAGGGAAGCACTAATTTATCTTTCAATGGATTTATAGGTTGCTTTCTCAAAACATTTTACCATTATGTATAACTTTTAAAAGCCAGTATTTGACAGTTCAAACACAAATTATGATATGTCAAACAGCTCTATAGATCACTGTTTTACTCCCATAAAAGGCATGTCAAATGGTGAGGAAGAGAAGAGAAGAGAAGAGGGTAATATCACCTCTTCCTAGCTTCCTTTCTGTTTATGTCGAGAGCCTTCTCAAAATTTAGCCCCTTTTGTCAGAAGTACGAAACATATCCAGATGATAGGCATTTCTTCATCTTTTCTGTTCAGCTTGCAAATATGGTTCCTCCATCTGCTTCATCTCCCATTGTCATTTATCTGCTTCATGATCCTTGCAAACTCGGCTCTAATCTTAGATGATCATGATTATCTGCTATGATAATCATAATTCATGTCAACGTATGGATTAAGACTCATTGAACTTAATGAGACTTACTACCAGTAAACATGGATAGGACTGTGCCTAAATATGCTGGGTGCTACTGGGTGCTACTGTAGCTGGATCTCAGGACTAATGGCCAGGTCTGTACAGCAAGTTCCATTTTATTCCTGTGATCATAATGGTGCTAAGATTTCAATAGTTAAAATGCAAAATTGCATATGCTCAGAGTGTTTCTTTTTCTCTTTCTATCTGGCCTTTGATGGTTCCTATAAGCAGAGAATCAGAGTTGGAAGGTGCCATTCAAGCCTCTGAACCCAGCATCTTAATCAGTGCAAGGATCACAACTAATACCACTGCAACAGAAAACTCTCTAGCCTTTGCTTGGCCTCATCTACTGGTACACAGGACAGCCTACCACCTCTCTGGGAAATTGTACCTGCTTCTGACCATTCTTTCCATTAGGAGAAACCAGCAGGTTGTTTGGGGGTTTTGCTTCTTTGTATGATGATGGCCATGTGGGAGAACAGCTGAGAAGCAGGGAAGAGAACATTTTTAGTAAGCCTGTGCAAGGTGGCTATTGTTTATCTCAGTTCAAACGTGGTGCTTCGCACTACAAGGGCAACACTGTTTGCTTCCTTGAGGCTCTGCGATTGTGCAGCTCACCTCAGTTGCTCTGTATTGCTTTGACAGATCATTGAAAGCACCAGAAAAGTTTTCTTGCAAAAGTACCACCTGGAGAAGACTTTCTTGGGCACTAGAAGTGCCAGAAAGTGATCTTTCAAATACAAAGATCCAAATACAAGGATCCAAATTGCTTGGAGCTTTACAGAGATGTCAAATAGCTACAAAGTGAAGCTCTTCAAAGCCTAACTGTTAAGATTCTGCTTTGCAACTCAAGTAAGATACCTGACTATCCAAAGATTGGAAGACTGTTGCATAGTCTCAAATTACCTTACTATATCTGTCCATGTGTGTCATGGGACTCTTGTTTTTGCAGCAAGGGTAACAAGAATGTGCAGCTACCCATGGAGGTTTAAAAATGGAAACAAAACATGTTTGTGCCATTAAAAAAATCCTCCTGTCTGCTGCACATGTTTCTATAGGGTAGAGACTTATCTCTCACCATCAGCCATTCCAGGTGGTGGTCACTGTAACGGTATATGGCAATGTCCTTCAAGACAGGAGGAAGAGCTGCAAACCAGACAATGGTGAGACAAGCAGCAGCTGAGTTGGCAGAAGGGATGGGGACATGGCAGATATCTCAGAAGGGACCCTCCCTAGATTACTTTCAGACTTGCAAGATTCTGCTAAAGTAACCTTACTGTCCTGTTCAGACTATGAGATGGCTAGGCAGAGCTACTAATAACATTCTTTACTGAACAAACTATTTACAGTCATAAAAGTTCTTGCAATAGATTAGAACATGTAATTTAATCAAGTCCACCCAGGTGGCAAAGGACACCCAGGGTCAGATTGAGGCAAGTCAGCAAGGCAGAACTTGAACAATTCTTGGTTCAAAGCTGTGAGACTGGAAGGAGCTATTGTCATGAGTGAGGATGGCGAACAGGGGGCTCCCATCCAGGCTGTAAAGCACATGCGTAGTACTGAAGAATTAGGTGGCCATTCAAAGAGACACAGATCGGGCCCGCCTTAGTCTTTGGGGTTTATATGTCTGGGTTTTTCCCACGCTTCTTCAGTTTGTTAGGATTCTCTGTTATGTAGCAGTAAAAAAACACTAGAGACCTACTCCTTGTCTCAGCGTGGTTCCTGGCTGTTAGGACAGCTATGGTGCGAGGCAAAGGAGATATGGCACACTCAGATAGGTGCCCTGGCACACAGGCTGGATCAGGCTGGCACACAAAGGCTAGAAAATGTTTGGCTGAAGTATCTAGACAGAGCTTGGTTCTGGAAGCAAGACTGGACTGGACTGGAGCATTCAGGCTAGGCTGCAATCTAGAGGCAAGGCTAGACTGCATTGGAGCGTTCAAGCAAGGCTGAGGTCTGAAGGCATGCCCAGATCACTCTGGAGTGAAGTGACGAGGCTTGGAGCTGGATGCAAGGCTGTGCTCAGCAGGGACAGCAGAGAGAGGCTCTACTGGAGCGACCCATGCAGACAGAGGTTCTGCAAAGGCAGAAGGCTCTGGCACTGGTTCCATGCTGGCTACAGGCAAGGCACCAATCGAAGTGAAAATCTGTAGCTCAGGGTTGAACTGTGGAGTCCTTGGTGGTCTCTGAGCCTTGTTGTTTTCTTCGGAACGTTTCATTGCCAGGCTAGGCAACATCTTCAGTGCAAAGAGGGAGTGGGCCTTGCTCTCTGTTTATATACTGTCCAGCTTGTGTTGGTGGAGGTGTTGTTCTCTCCTTGGGAGTTCCTTGATTGGGCTGTTGTTGCTTGGTTGGTTGACTGAGTTAATAGTTCCTTGATTAGGGTATATTGTGCTGTTTGATTGTTCATCTGGTGTTAATCCTAGTGTTAATCTCTGCATACTGTATGTGGGCATTGATTGTTGGCGAGGATGAGTTCTGGTCTTTTGGCTTTTATGTTGTCTCTTTTGAATGGTATGTAACTGTTGTTTACCTCTATGTATCTGTTGATGACTGCTTTGTCTGAGTGCCAGGCTTCCAGGAATTCTCTAGCATTTTTGGGATTTGGCTTGGTCTAGGATGCTCACAGTTCCCCAGAGGAAACTATGGTTGAGTCTGTCCATGTGTTGTGAGATTAAGGAGTTTTCATTGTGTCTTCTGACTGCTAGTTGGTGTTCGTGGATGCGCTCTGCTAGTCTTCTGCCTGTTTGTCCTACATAGTGGCTGTTATAGTCCTTGCACTGTATGTTGTAAATAACTCCTGTTTTTTTCTTCTTGGGCTACTGGGTCTTTTGGGTTACTTAAGATGTTTTGAAGAGTTTTAGTTGGTTTATGTGCTACAGTGATGCCACGTGGTTGTAACGGTCTGTTGGTGGTTTCTGAGATGTTTCTGATGTATGTCAGTGTTATCCTTTTCATGGCTTCTGTTGTTTGGGTTGTAGTGGGTTGGGTGGTCAAGCACTTTTTGATGAAGTTGAGGGGCTATCCATTTTGCTGGAAGATCTGTATCCCCTCTCTGGTGTTCTGGGTTACTGCAGTGTACAGTATAAGTGCCCGTCTGAATAATTCTTACACATCTCCTCTTGTGGGAGGTTGGGTTGTTATGTTGGTAATGGAGCACTTGGTTAGTATGGGTAGCTTTCCTGTAGACTTGTGTTTCTAACTTGCCATCATTTCCTGTCCTAACAGTCAGAAATCACGCTGAGATGAGGAGTAGGTCTCTAGTGTTTATTACTGCTACATAAGACAGAATCCTAACAAACTGAAGAAGCGTGGGAAAAACCCAGACAGATAAACCCCGAAAGTTAAGGTGGGTCTGATCTGTGTCTCTTTGAATGGCTGCTTAATTCCTCAGTACTATGCATGCGTTTTCCCCCCTGGATAGAGGCCCCTTCCAGCTTGCCATCAGTACTCATGACATTTCCTCTGCTGATGAGGATGTCCAAGAAGGGTAGGTTCCAGTTGTTCCTTTTTTATTATGATGAAAGTGTCACCCACGTACCGGATCCATACCTTGGGTTGTATGTGTGGGAGTGTTATCCTTTCCAGATGCTGCATTAGAGTCTCTGCTATGAGTCCTGAAATCGGTGATCCCATGGGTGTTCCTTTGATTTGTTGGTATATTTGTCCATCAGACTGAAAGTAGGTTGTGAGGCAGAGGTTGATAAGGTTTATTATTCTAGCTATTTCTATTCTGGTGTATTTGGCTAAGTTGGGTGTGTTGCATAGAACTGCTGCCATGGATTCTTTTGCTAGTGCCAGGTCTATGGATGTAAAGAGAGCTGTGACATTGAATGACACCATAATTTCATCTTCTTCTATTTTTAGGTCTTTGATTTTCTGGAGGCACTGTAGTGGGGAGTTGATAGAATATTCACTCCCCTCTGTGAGATGTCCATGCTTTTTTGTAAGTTTTTTGGCTATGTTTTATTTTGGGGTCCCTGCTAACGATATAATTGGATGAAGAGGTATGTCCAGCTTGTGTATTTTGGGGCATCCGTAGAAGTGTAGGAGGATGGGTCCACTGCTTTTCATCTGCCTCTGTTCTTCTTTTGTAATTTGACCTTTCTTAGTGAGATTGTTGAGAGTTCCTTCGACCTGGTTTCCAGTTTCTCTATGGGATTGGTGCTCACTAGGGTGTAGGTTTCTTTGTCCTCGAGTAATTCTTTGGCCTTTTGTATATATTGTGATCTGTCCATAATGACAAGCAAGGCTGGACTGTACTGGACTGTACTGGAGTGTTCAGGCAAGGCTGAGGTCTGGAGGCACACCTGGATCACTGTGGAGCGAAGTGATAAGGCTTGGAGCTGGACATGAGAAAGGCTCTACTGGGACGGCAGAGAGAGGCTCTACTGGAGTGACCCGTGCAGAAGGCGGTTCCGCGAGGTCAGAAGGCGCTGGCGCCGGTTCCATGCTGGCTACAGGCAAGGCTTCTGATGCTGGTTAGGATTCTCCCGCAGGTGCTGTGAGCTCAAAGGAGCAGTTGTCTCCGGCAGCTTCCTCTTGGTGCACCTGCCTTTTTATTTGCTCGTTTTCATGCCGTTTCCCCTTACTGGCCAATTACGCTTCTTTTTCTTTCATGCACTTCTCTGCTCTTCTCTCTCAAGCACTGATCGGAGGCTTCAAATCCCCCTCCCGAGTTTGTCCAGTCCTCTCCTGCAATGTCTCCCACTCTGCTGAGTCACTTCCTGGATTAGATTCCTCAAGTCCTTGCTGATAGGTTTCATTTTCCCCTTCTGACTCCGAGTAAGTTTTGTTTTGAGAGTCAGAAGCAGGCTGAAACCTCACATTTACAATAAAGTTAGAGCTTTTACTTCTCAGTGTGCTTCTTGTCTGGACTACTGCCCAAGGCTGACAGTCACTCAGTGGCTTCTTAATGGCTTCTCAATATGCTAGAGATGGCAGAGACAGTCGGCCACTGCATATTTTCATATTGCACTTCAGAACCCAGAAACACACATAATGCCCTAATAGGTCAATATCAGCAATTTTTCAAAAGTAGTTATACAGTCACAACTCAAAAAATACCTACCAAAATGTCTATTTGGGGAAAGTGTACATATATATATTGCACAGAGTAAATGCATTCCCTTAATGGAGTGGCTTGCCAAAAGGGCATATATTATGAAACATGCATACAAAGGTGTATTTGCACAGAGCTGCTAGTGCATATAAGAATAGTTATATGGAAATAAGTTGTCCATGGAAGTTTTTATATAGGCTTTAAAAAACTAATTTCAACCTAGTGAAAGTTAAGGTTTGGAAAAGGGTACTGAGTGAGACTGAACTTGACAGAGATGGTAACTATTGCTGCTCTGACCCCCGTTTAAGCCCTTGTGCCATTGTTTAGCTCTTCCCCCAAGTTTTTCTAGCCCCCTTTCATCTCCTGGAGCTCAGCGCTTGCTTGCTTGCTTGCTTTATTTATTTATTTGTATAATTTATATGGCTGCCCATCTCACAGCAGTGACTCTGGGCAGCATTCAAAGATTAAAAACAATAGCTCATGATAAATAATACATTCCAATTTCCTTACATGAGGACTGTAACCTGGGGGTCATTTTACAGGAAAGCCAGAACTACAATGATGAGCAATTAAAATGTACATTTTAAGCAGATCTGATTTTTAAAAAATCACCCTCTTAAAATTTGTAAAACACATGCATCTGAGACGTTTGGGTCAGTATAACTTCAATTCAGCTAATTACTGGCAATTTTCTTCCTTCTTTTAAATCACCTAATGAAAAAGGTCAATCACAAAGCCTTATTAGACTTTGCTTGTAACTCCACAACTACAAAGATAAAGAGATTGAAGTGCCAATCAAGTGAAAAGAAGCTGTCTGGCCAATAAATCAAAAAGAGAGTCACAGACTATACTTTTATTGAGACAGATGGGAAAGCAATTGATCGTAGACTGGTGCTCTGTCAGACTACAGAGGCAGAAAAGTTTTATCATCGTGAACCTTGCTGTGACCTTGTCTATCAATAAGACTGGAGTTTGTTGCTTAACACGGCCAAGAGAGACAGGAGTTTTAAAACTCCAGTCCAGTCACGCATACCTGGCAGCTGAACTGGCCCCCAGAAAGCTTCTCTCTTTTATTCAACCCTCAACTATACATTCTGGATTAGAAGAAGCAGCCAAGGGTTCCATCATAAATAGGACAGACTATATTCTCTTCTGTAGAAAGCCAGTTTGGTCAAGTGGTTAAGGCTCCATGCTAGAAACCAGGAGACTGTGCGTTCTAGTCCTGCCTTAGGCATGAAAGCCGGCTGGGTGACTTTGGGCCAGTCACCCTCTCTCAGCCCACAATGTCAGGCTTGGGCAAGAAGCTGGTCAGTCAATTCCTGTCACAACCAATGATCAGCATTTGGTTGATCAGAAAGCGGATCCTCCACCTGTGGGAAAACGCTAGGATGAAAAAAAATATCTCTTCTGTACCAGAAGTATTTTCTCAGCACAAAATCTTGCAGTTAAATTAACTATTTCCCCACCTGTTTGACTATTGCTTTTTTATTTAAATATTAACAATAATTAATTTAGATAGTAACTGCTGTCTAAGCCCTAGATACACAATTTGCAGCCAACATATGACCCTCCAGGAAGTCATAGACTGTTCCTTTTTTCTTCCTAGTATCTATTTTGTACCAGCAACATACCTGCCCAATAATGCTATCCCTTCCTGGTGTCTTCTGTTGCCTCCTCTTTCCATGAGACCTGGGTTTGTGCATGTACAGGAGAACATGCTTATATGAAGATAGGAGGGGGCTGTTTAGACATTTCTTAATGTATTTGAAACTTGAGAAAGAGTGGAGATGTAGGGGAATCGGGATCACGCCAAGTGCATGTGCCTGTTAAAATTTAGCCTTTGAATAATTACATTAATTACACATAGCATTTAATTTACATCCACTACTTTTGAGGTATTTTGAAATGGCCCTGCCTCATTTTTCAGGGCAGCTCTGAACATGCTGTTTAAAGACAGGTGCAACACTCAGCTCAAGAAAAAACAAAAAAAGTAAACCACGCAATACCACACTGTGTATTTTCTTGATGAACTGTAACTGTGGAGGTATTAGGTTTCAAATGCAATTTCCTCGGGTAGATATATCACTGTATGTGTGTTCTTCTCACTCTGGTTTCTTGCTTTGCCGTTTCAATAAAATAAGTGTTTATGGGAACACTCCCAACCTGCTTCTACTCAAACGTCTTTGGGATGTCTCTGTTGCTGAAAAGTCAGGTACCTGCAAAGAAAATTGGTGGTGACAAGGCCACAAAAATCAGGTCAATTCATTCTGCTTTATGGAGTATGTAAGAGCCAGGAGTAATAAAGACAGTAATAAAAGAAGGAACAGGAGGCAGTTTCAGAGAATCAGCTCAAAGCAGGAACAGAAAAAACTTGTTCCAGTTAAGTGTAATTGTGAACAGCAGAATTAAAACAATATTGAACATTATTACAGTACAATAAACTGTGTTTATTTTGCTAATTCTTGAATGGTAATCATGATGGAGCTGTAATCAGGATTAGCAGAGAAAAAAAAAGATCCATTCCCCTGCATAAAAGTTACTGTTGGCATCATAGTAATTACCATGGGGAAGACAAATAAAGCTAAATGTCAGGTCATGTTTGAGGATATTTATGACATGTATTTATGTGTTTTTTTGATCTAGGTTGTATGAGTTTTTGTGGAGACAAAACCAATTCAAGAGTAGAACTAACATCTTTCTGAACAATAAATTCCTGTTCCAGATTGTTCTCTAAATAACAGAGATGCTGTGCTTGTGGGATTCCCTCTTAAATAATTCTTGGTCCCAGATTTTTTTTTTTTTTATGCATAGGCCAAATGAAGAGGCAGCTGGTGAGACAAACAAAATGCCAGAATCATCAGGACCTACAATCCCAAAGACAGTGGGAGCCAATGCTGCTGGTAGAATTTTCAGGCCCAACATATTTGCATTTGGACCAATATGAAGTTCACACAATAAATATATTTGCGACATACTATCATGTCTAACAATAAGTGCAACTTCCTTCTATGGGACAAAATAAACTTCCTAAATATTTTGTTTGTGAGAAGTTACCTTGGTTAAAAAAAAATTGAGGAACAAATTCATTATTTGCAATAAACAAAGGAAAAGATGAAAAAGAAGAGCTTTAAAATGTATGCTAAAATGTTTGGAGACATGCCAAGCCATTAGAATAAGAAAAGAAATCAACACATTGACCGGTTAATTCTCCTATTCAATAAATTACCACACACAGTCAGCAAAATTAGGAGGAGGAAAGATTAAGTGGGACAAAAAGAGGTTTGCTGGGAACAATCTTCAGAAATTTCAGAATGGGCATTGGTGCAATTTCAGAAGTGTGGACAATTTAAAATTGATTCGTGAGGTCATATTTTGGATGAATGTGATGAGCCCTGAAGCCCCTTCTTACCAAGTTCCTACAGACAGACTGAGAAACAAGTTGTCCTCATGATTTTTCTGAACAGGCAAACTAAATGACTCCTAAAAAACAGGAAGTCAGACCCAGAGACACTGAAAACTCCTCATGTCTTCTCTTAAAGCCTGCGGTACTCTGTCATATTTCTTCTGGAGTCCTTTGAGAGATTATAGCACTGGTGTTCCTTCCAAATCAAGACCATGTGATTCTAGCTGACTCTATTTGTTCCAGTTCTGGTCACCTCATTCCCTGATGATCACACAATACAGAATGCACTGTGGGCAGAATTTCATTCTCGGTCACCTTTGAGCTGTTGATGCTGTTAGTTCTTTTTTTCCCCTTTATGCTGCTTTTTGCTTAATGTAGTGTTACTGATTTAATATTTTTAATGTTGGCTTTATTGTCATTTCACCGTTTCTTGTGGTAAAATATCTTGTTAGCTTCTGGAACACCACTGTTGGAGGAGAAAGAGGGATGGAGATCTTATGATAACTAGACACAGACACATATTATGTGTACATGTATAAAACGTACAGTCACACAATGAACACACAGCAAAGAAGACAGACACAGACCACTCACAGGGTTTCAGATCCAGTAAATTACTGCATTGGGAAAGGCAGTAGTTATAACCAGGATACAAGACAGAAACAAGGCAAACAACAGCAAGCATTTTTAAGAGCAATGTCTGCTAGGCACTTTTAGAAGAACATTGGCCAGAGTTCCAATGAAAAGACATTGTAGTTGTAATAAAGAGACAAGCAAAAATGTATTTGGTAACAGCTCTGTCTTCAGCAAAGGATCGTTACCTTGTCGTGGTGCTGGAGCTTGAGCACCTCAATGATGCCATGAGCTAAACCGTGAAGGGCCACCCAAGACAGGAAGATCATGACAGAGAGGTCAGACTAAATGCGATCCCTGGGGAAGGTAATGGCAACCCACCCCAGTATTCTTGCCGTGAAAACTAAATGGATCAGTACAACCAGAGATATGTTGGTATACCATATGAAGATGAGACCCCCAGGTCGGAAGATGGTGAAAATGCTACTGGGGAGGAACAGAGGATGAGTTCAACTAGCCCCAGACGTGATGATGCAGCTAGCTCAAGGCCGAAAGGACGGCTAGTGGCCGACGGTGCTGGTGGTGAACGGCGAATCTGATGTTCTAAGGATCAACACACCATTGGAACCTGGAATGTAAGATCTATGAGCCAGGGCAAATTGGATGTGGTTATTGGTGAGATGTCAAGATTAAAGATAGACATTTTGGGCATCAGTGAACTGAAATCGACTAGAATGGGCCACTTCACATCAGATGACCACCAGATCTACTACTGTGGACAAGAGGACGACAGAAGAAATGGAGTAGCCTTCATAATTAATAGTAAAGTGGCTAAAGCAGTGCTTGGATACAATCCAAAAAACCATAGAATGACCTCAATTCGAATTCAGGGCAAGCCATCTAACATCACAGTGATCCAAATATACGCCCCAACCACAGATGCTGAAGAAGCTGAAGTAGAGCAGTTCTATGAGGATCTGCAGCACCTACTGGACAACACACCTAAAAGAGATGTTATTTTCATCACGGGAGACTGGAATGCTAAGGTGGGCAGTCAAATGACACCTCGAATTACAGGTAAGCATGGCCTGGGAGAACAAAACGAAGCAGGACATAGGCTGATAGGATTTTGCCAAGACAACTCACTCTGCATAACAAACACTATCTTCCAACAACCTAAGAGATGGCTTTATACATGGACTTCACCAGATGGACAACACCGAAATCAGATTGACTACATCCTTTGCAGCCAAAGGTGGCGGACATCTATACAGTCAGTAAAAACAAGACCTGGAGCTGACTGTAGTTCAGATCACGAACTTCTTCTTGCACAATTTAGGATCAGACTAAAGAGTTTAGGGAAGACCCACAGATCAGCTAGATATGAGCTAACTAATATTCCTAAGGAATATGCAGTGGAGGTGAAGAATAGATTTAAGGGACTGGACTTAGGAGATAGAGTCCCGGAAGAACTATGGACAGAAGTTGGCAGCATTGTTCAGGAGGCGGCAACAAAATACATCCCAAAGAAAGAGAAAACCAAGAAGGCAAAATGGCTGTCTGCTGAGACACTAGAAGTAGCCCAAGAAAGAAGGAAAGCAAAAGGCAACAGTGATAGGGGGAGATATGCCCAATAAAATGCAAAATTCCAGAGGTTAGCAAGAAGAGATAAGGAATTATTTTTGAAAAAGCAATGCGTGGAAGTGGAAGAAGACAATAGAATAGGAAGGACAAGAGACCTCTTCCAGAAAATTAGAAACATCGGAGGTAAATTCCAGGCCAAAATGGGTATGATCAAAAACAAAGATGGCAAGGACCTAACAGAAGAAGACGAGATCAAGAAAAGGTGGCAAGAATATACGGAAGACCTGTATAGGAAGGATAACAATATAAGGGATAGCTTTGATGGTGTGGTCAGTGAACTAGAGCCAGACATCCTGAAGAGTGAGGTTGAGTGGGCCTTAAGAAGCATTGCTACTAACAAGGCAGCAGGAAACGACAGCATCCCAGCTGAACTGTTCAAAATCTTGCAAGATGATGCTGTCAAGGTAATGCATGCTATATGCCAGCAAATTTGGTAAACACAAGAATGGCCATCAGATTGGAAAAAATCAACTTATATCCCCATACCAAAAAAGGGAAACACTAAAGAATGTTCAAACTATCAAACAGTGGCACTCATTTCACATGCCAGTAAGGTAATGCTCAAGATCCTGCAAGGTAGACTTCAGCAATTCATGGAGCAAGAATTGCCAGATGTACAAGCTGGGTTTAGAAAGGGTAGAGGAACTAGGGACCAAATTGCCAATATCTGCTGGATAATGGAAAAAGCCAGGGAGTTTCAGAAAAACATCTATTTCTGTTCCATTGACTATTCTAAAGCCTTTGACTGTGTGGACAATAACAAATTGTGGCAAGTTCTTAGCAGTATGGGGATACCAACTCATCTTGCCTGCCTCCTGAGGAATCTGTATAACGACCAAGTAGCAACAGTAAGAACAGACCATGGAACAACAGACTGGTTTAAGATTGGGAAAGGAGTACAGCAGGGTTGTATACTCTCACCCTACCTATTCAACTTCTACACAGAACACATCATGCGATGTGCTGGACTTGAGGAATCCAAGGCTGGAGTTTAAATTGCTGGAAGAAACATTAACAATCTCAGATATGCAGATGATACCACTTTGATGGCTGAAAGCGAAGAGGAACTGAGGAGCCTTATGATGAAGGTGAAAGAAGAAAGTGCAAAAGCTGGCTTGCAGCTAAACTTCAAAAAACCCAAGATTATGGCAACCAGCTTGATTGATAACTGGCAAATAGAGGGAGAAAACGTAGAGTCAGTGAAAGACTTTGTATTTCTAGGTGCAAAGATTACCGCAGATGCTTACTGTGGTCAGGAAATCAGAAGACGTTTAATCCTTGGGAGAAGAGCAATGACAAAGCTTGATAAAATAGTTAAGAGCAGAGACATCACACTGACAACAAAGGTCCGCATAGTTAAAGCAATGGTGTTCCCCGTAGTAACATATGGCTGTGAGAGCTGGACCATAAGGAAGGCTGAGAGAAGGAAGAGAGATGCTTTTGAACTGTGGTGTTGGAGGAAAATTCTGAGAGTGCCTTGGACTGCCAGAAGATCAAACCAGTCCATCCTCCAGGAAATAAAGCCAGACTGCTCACTTGAGGGAATGATATTAAAGGCAAAACTGAAATACGTTGGCCACATAATGAGAAGACAGGACACCCTGGAGAAGATGCTGATGCTAGGGAGAGTGGAAGGCAAAAGGAAGAGGGCCGACCAAGGGCAAGATGGACGGATGACATTCTAGAGGGGATGGACTCGTCCCTGTGGGAGCTGGGGGTGTTGACGGCCGACAGGAAGCTCTGGCGCGGGCTGGTCCATGAAGTCACAAAGAGTCAGAAGCGACTAAATGAATAAACAACAACAAAAAACAGCTCTGTACAATCTTTAAAGATAGCTGCTTCTGAAAGAACCAACTTGCAAAAACCTGAGCTATGTTGCTTCAGCACCCTCCTCAAAACAATGTTATTTGCAGAACTCTGGTAAAAGTCTTTTTCTGGTTAGAACCTAGAGCTGTCATTTGCCAAGCTGCACCTATTTCTGCTCCTCCTTTCCAGCATAGTGGGAAGATTAAAGTGTAAAAGCATAGAGTCATTAAGCAGGAAAGGACTACTTAGGCCATAGGGTCAAATCCCCTGTCAGGGCCAGGAATCCAGATTATGCCGTCTGTGACAGATGGCTCTCCACCTTCCACTTCAAAACATCCAATAAAGGGGAGCCTACAGTATCTCTTCTCTGAGGGATTGGTCCCACTGTTGAATTATTCTTATTTTCAGGAACTGTCATGCACTGCCTACCGCAGAGTAAAACACAGACGCTGATTCAAAGGAGAGCAGGTTCCGGTTTATTTCATACGTAGTGTCAGTTGTGACAAAAGCTGAGAGTGAGGGGAGCGCACCGGTGCGGGGTTTAAATATCCCGCGCCAGTCAGCGCCCCCTTACCCTGGGTTACGTCATCCCCCCTTTGTCCTGCATGCTGTTGTGCTGGTAGGTGAAGGGTTGCGAGGCCCCAGCTGGTGCCCTGGGATCGCCCATCATCGGTTTCCTCTTTCAGCCGGTGATTGCTGTCAGCTGGGCGATCTCCGTTGCGCTTTTGCTAACAGCTTGGGTGTGCCTCGCAATCCGCCTAGTCTTTGTCTTTCCCTTTTGTGTTCTGATGGCTGCATCCTCCGGCCAGGGTCTGTGTCTGTTGTTGTGCGTGCTATGCTTATCTTGAATCCCTTCCTCTGCTTCTTCGTTATTGTCATGTGTGCCGTTGTGCTGATGTCTTCAGCTCAACGGCACTCATGACATACTGCCCCCTGTCCGAATAGAGCCCCCCCCCGGCCTTCCAGTTTTTACCAGGAGAGCTGTCAAAAATGGTTTTTTTTTTTTTTTAAATTTCCCGCCGGAGTGTTTTCGCCCCTCCCTTTGTTCCGCCTTCTACCTCGTGTCCATCTAGGGTGTGTTCCCAGTGCGCATGCCCCGACCACACCCTGGGCGTGTGCATGCTCTGGCCACACCCTGCTTGTTTGGCTCAGTTCGTCGAGGAAAGAGGCGTGGCTGGTCGGGTGCTTTTCAGCTCCAGGTAGGACCCTTATCTTTTTGCAAGTGCGTCGTCATTGTTATGTGTGCATCCTGGGCGTTGCCCCCAGGCATGCACTGGTGACCAATGTCACTCCCTCGTGGGCCCGGGGCGGGGGGAGGGTGAGTCCCGGGGGGGGAGGTCTACCCAAGTCGCGGGCTTGGGGGGCCCTTTCCCCTGGGGGCGCGGCTGGTGGGGGGGGGCCCACGGGGAAAAGGGTGTTCAGGGGCCGGTTCGGCTTGTCGCCCCTTTGGCTTGTCGGGGTACGTCCGGTGGAATGCCCGGGTCAGGTCTGGCGCCTTGACGTGTTGCGCCGCCACCCATTCTGGGTGGGGGAAGTGTTTCCACCTTACTAAGTAGTGTAATGTTCCCTGTTGACGGCGAGAGTCGAGTATGTCTCTTACTTCGAAATGTTGTTGGCCGTCGATCATCACTGGGGAGGGCAGTGGCGTGCTTGGGTGCCATCGAGAGGTGGTTGCAGGTTTCAGGAGGCTGGTGTGAAATACCGGGTGGAGTCTCCGTAGATTGTGCGGCAGGTCCAGGCGTATTGCCACCGGGTTCACTATCTGGGTTACTCGAAGCGGCCCGATATACTTAGGCCCCAGTTTTTTCGAGGGTTGAGGTGACTTCAGGAATTTAGTGGATAGGTAGACCATATCCCCTGCCTGGAACGTCGGTTGCTGGCGCCGGTGCTTGTCGGCCTGCTCTTTGTAGGCCGCCTGTGCTTCCTTCAGTGCTGCCGTGATTATTGGCCACGATTCCGCAATCTTCTGTCCCCAGTCACTAGCATCCACTTGGGGTCCCGGGGGTTGTGGTAGCTCCGGTATGGGTATGAAGTCGCGCCCCGAGACTACTTCGAATGGGGTTTTCCCTGTGCTCGTGTGGACGGCGTTATTATATGCGACTTCTGCAAACGGGAGCAGTTCGACCCAGTCGTCTTGGTGGTAGTTTGTGTATGAGCGGATGAATTGTTCTAGGGTGGCATTGAGGACCTCTGTGGCTCCGTCCGTCTGGGGGTGCCAGGCCGTGGATAGGGCTTGTTGGGTCCCCGTCAGCTTTAGGAAGGCCTGCCAGAATTTCGAAGTGAATTGTGTGCCCCTGTCGGTCACCACGCATGCGGGACATCCGTGTAACCTGTACACGTGTATAAGGAAGAGTTTGGCTAGTTGTTGGGCGGACGGGACCGATGAGCAGGGGATGAAGTGGGCCTGTTTCGAAAAGTAGTCTTTCACCACCCAAATGGCCATTTTCTTCTGGCTGGGTGGGAGATCTACTATGAAATCCATGGAGATTTCCTCCCATGGGCGGGAGGGCTCCGCCACCTTTTGTAAAAGTCCCGGGGGCTTACCTGGTGCCCGTTTGGCCCTGGCGCATGTCGGGCAGGACGCTACATAGGCTTTCACGTCCCGTCTCAGCGCGGGCCACCAGAATTGGCGTCGTGTTAGGTGCAGGGTCTTTAGGAACCCGAAGTGTCCCGCTTTCTTGGTGTCATGGGATCTGCGCAAGATCGCCTGGCGTTGCGAGTCCGGGACATATATTCTGCCTTCCCCCCATGCCAGGTCCTGTGCCATCGTCACCTTGTCGGGGTTTGCTAGGAGCCAAGGGTCGGTTTTGAGGGCGGCGGTGAGGTCTGCGCGTATCCCCCCTGGCAGTTGTGGTTGGCGCCGTCTGGTCACTGGTTGCCCCACCGTCGGTTGCGCCGTGGGGTTGGGCTGCCTCTGAGCGCCGCTCCGGGTGGTCACCGCCATCCCCAGCTGGGAAGCGGATAGGACTGTCCCGATCATGTCTGGGGCGGGCTCCTCATCTTGGGGCAGTCGGGAGAGGGCGTCAGCCAGGAAGTTCTTTTTGCCCGGCATGAACTTCAGCTGAAAGTTGAAGCAGCTGAAGAATTGGGCCCATCTGACCTGTTTTGAGCTGAGGCGTCTGGGCGTTCGGAGGGCCTCGAGGGTCCGGTGGTCTGTCCAGACCTCGAATGGTTGGGTGGCTCCTTCCAGTAGGTGCCTCCATGTTTCCAACGCCGATTTCACCGCGAAGGCTTCCTTCTCCCAGACGTGCCAGCGCCTTTCTGTCTCAGAGAATTTCCTTGACAGGTAGGCGCATGGTTTCAGGACTCCTGTGGGGTCCTTTTGGAGTAGGATGGCCCCCAGGGAGAAGTCTGAGGCGTCGGCTTGGACCACGAACGGCCGTTCTGGGTCCGGGTGCGCGAGGATTGGCTCCGTGGTGAACAGCGCTTTCAGCCTGTTGAATGCGGTTTGGCACGCGGGAGTCCAATTTAGTACTGTGCCCGGGTTCTTGGCGCGTTGTGTGTCCCCCACCCCTTTAGTCTTGAGGAGGTCTGTTAGGGGGAGGGCTATCTCCGCGAACCCCCGTGTGAATGACCTGTAAAAATTCGCGAAGCCGAGGAAGCTCTGGAGTTGGCGCCTGTTACGGGGGCGTTCCCAGTTCACCACCGCCTCGACTTTTGCGGGGTCCATCTCTATGCCTTCTCCGGAGATTCGGTACCCCAGGTAGTCTAGGCGTGCTTTATGGAATTCGCACTTTGAGGGTTTGGCATAGAGTTTCGCCCTTTTTAGCTTGTCGAGGACTTGTCTGACTAGGGTCACGTGTTCCTCGTGCGTTTTGGAGTAGATAAGGACGTCGTCTATGTAGACCAGGACCCCTTTGAACAGGTGCTCATGCAGAACCTCATTATGAGCTGCATGAACACCCCCGGGGCCCCTGCTAGTCCGAATGGCAGCACTTTGTACTGAAAGGCGCCTAGGGGGCAGTTGAACGCAGTTTTCCATTCGTCCCCCTCCCTGATTCGGATTCGGTAGTATGCCTCGCGAAGGTCCAGCTTGGAGAAGACTCTGCCCGTGGACAGGTGGGCGAGCATGTCTTTCACGAGGGGTAAGGGGTATTTATTGGATAGGGAAGCTGCATTGAGGCCCCGGTAGTCGGTGCAGAGCCGTAGGGTGCCGTCTTTTTTCTCTTGGAATAAGACGGGCGTTCCGACCGGTGAGCATGCCGGCTCTATGAATCCCCTCTCTAGGTTTTTGTCGATGAACTCCCGGAGGGTTGCCATCTCCTTCGGGGTCATCGAGTAGATCTTCGGCCTAGGTAAGGGGACATCGGGTAGCAGGTCAATCCTGCAGTCCATCTTGCGGTGGGGGGGTAGTTGATCAGCTTCCGCCTCTCTGAAGACCTCTGAGAAGTCAGTGTATCGCTCCGGTAGGTCTTCTGGGGTAGCTGTGTTGTCCTGGGTTGCCGCCTCTGCTCGTCCCACCGTGGGGTTGGTCCTGCCCTCCGGAACTGGCGCCCGGTACTCGCCGTCGTCGAATCGGAAGGTGCGGGTCTCCCAGTCGATGCGCGGGTTGTTTGTTGTGAGCCATGGTATTCCCAAGACTACGATGGGCCGTCCTATGTGGGTTACCATGAACGATGTTCGTTCGGTGTGGGTACCCATTTGTAGGGTAACCGGCTCGGTCTGCATCGTGGCTGGTGTCCCTCCCGCTGTTGAGCCGTCCAGCTGGTGAAATGCCAGCGGCGTGGGGAGGGGGAGGCAGCGTAGGGCGAGTTTGGCGACTATGTCGGGGTGGATCAGGTTTTTCGAGCACCCCGAGTCCACTAGTGCCGCGGCCATGGTGGCTCCATTGCCCACAGAGAGCTTGATTGCCGCCATTATTACGGAGCTTTCGCCGCTCTGTCGAAGTGATCCGTGCCTCTGTCCCACCACCTGCCTCGCGGCGCGTTTTAAGGCAGGCGGGGAGTGTTTCCCGCCGGCTGGTCTGGGTCTACAGCATCCTCTCCCCCCCAGTAAGCGTCCCAGCCTTCGTCCGGTGTCGCTGTGGCTCCGGTCATTCGGCGGTGGGGGGGTGGCGGCGGGTTAGTTGGTTTGAGGTTAGGTTTCAGTGCGGGTTTAGGAGTGCTCGCTGGGGTTTGGTTGGAGAAGCAATCTGCCGTTTTGTGCCCCATTTTTCCACACCTCCTGCAGGGCCCGCGAGTGAATTTCTTCCTTGGATATGTGGGACCGGCCATCCCCACGTGTGGCGCGGGTACCTTTGGGTAGGTGTTGGTTTTGTCTTCCGTCGTTGCCATTAGGAAGGTGCGGTGCGCGTGTTCTGCTCTCCCCGCGAGGTGGATCCAGCCGTGCAGAGTCTCCGGATCGTCCCAGTAGAGGGCCCATTGAAGTACTTCGCGGTTGAGCCCCCTTTTGAACATTTCTAGCAGGGTGGTCTCGGACCAGTCATTGATCTTCCCTGCTAGGGCTTTAAATTCGAGGGCGTAGTCCGGGACAGTGCGTGCGCCCTGTTTGAGGCTTTGGAGTGCGCTTTTAGCCCTCTCTTTGGCTAGTGGGTCCTCAAAGTAGCGCTTCATCTTGGTGATGAAAGCATGGAAGTCAGAGAGGGCGGGGGAGTTGGACTCGTACATTTGGATGTACCAGTCCGCCGCCCGGTCTTGTAGTTTGATCGCTACGGCTGCGATCTTGTCCGCTTCGGAGTTAAAGGAGTGTCCGTGCCGCCCCATGAACTCCCTGGCATTCGTAATGAAGAACGACAGTTTCGCGGGGTTCCCGTCGAAGAAAATGGGGAAGTCCTTTGGGGCCTGGGCGTTCTGTGAGTCCCCTCCTCTCGCTTCCCGACTCACGGCTTCGTCCGCTTGGGCCGCTTGTTGATTCGCATTTGGCCCATGGGGGTGCGACGACCCGCTCGGGGTGTGGACCTGCACGGGAACGTCGTTGGGCGGCGCAGGGGACATCAGCGATTGTAGCATGGTCCTGAGGTCCTTTAGCTGGGCCTCCATGGCTGCGAGTCTGGCTTGAGTTTCCCCGTCCGGGATCCGTGCCGCAGCTGGGGTCGGGTCTATCGGTGTGTCCGCAGGGTTGAGCCGCTGGTGGGGTTCAGGCATTCCCGTCCGCTGGTCAGCTTCCTCCGTTTGGGAGTGCGTCGGCTGGGTTGCCTCTCCGTCCTCCTCCGTGCTTGCCGCAGTTGGGCTGACACTCCACGCCCGTGGCTGGGGTGCGATGTGGGGTGGGGGGGTCTCCGCTGGTCTCGGGAGGTATGTTGCTCCCTCCCGTGGCCGGGTCGCCTCCGCCTCCGTCTCCCTCTGGGGTTGGAGCTGAGGCTCGGGGTGGGCCAGGCGGGTGTCCGTGGCTCCTGGGGTCCGCGGTGCCTCTGGCCTCAATCGGTCCTCCTCCGCTTCTTGCCATGTGGTTCGCCCGCCTTGGCCGCAACGCGTCGGCCTCATCGCTCGTGGTCTTCTCGCCGTCTATTCCTCCCGCGGCTCGTTGTCCGGTGGGGCTCGGCGAGGCTGAGTTTGTGACTCTCAGCTTTATGTCATGCACTGCCTACCGCAGAGTAAAACACAGACGCTGATTCAAAGGAGAGCAGGTTCCGGTTTATTTCATACATAGTGTCAGTTGCGAAAAAAGCTGAGAGTGAGGGGAGCGTGCCGGTGCGGGGTTTAAATACCCCGCGCCGGTCAGCGCCCCCTTACCCTGGGTTACGTCATCCCCCCTTTGTCCTGCATGCTGTCGTGCCAGTAGGTGAAGGGTTGCGAGGCCCCAGCTGGTGCCCCGGGATCGCCCATCATTGGTTTCCTCTTTCAGCCGGTGATTGCTGTCAGCTGGGCAATCTCCGTTGCGCTTTTGCTAACAGCTTGGGTGTGCCTCGCGATCCGCCTAGTCTTTGTCTTTCCCTTTTGTGTTCTGATGGCTGCATCCTCCGGCCAGGGTCTGTGTCTGTTGTTGTGCGTGCTATGCTTATCTTGAATCCCTTCCTCTGCTTCTTCGTTAATGTCATGTGTGCCGTTGTGCTGATGTCTTCAGCTCAATGGCACTCATGACAGGAACGTTTTTGCTGACCTTCCAGTGGAATCAGCCATTATTCCACATCCTGCACTCTGGAGTGATAAAGAACAGGCCTTGACCTTCTTTTGTGAGCCAGTCTTTCAGTAACTGGAAGAGTGCCATTGTGTTTCCCCCATCCCCAGGTTTTCCTTTCTCAGAATAAGCATGCTTAGTTCCTACAATGTTTCTTCAAAGGAAAGTATTTCTAGTTTTCTGAACCTGTTACACTTCCTCTGAATCCTTCTTAAAATGCAGTACTGTATCCAGAACCAGACATAATGCTCAAAATGCAGATTGATCAAGATGGTATAAAGTGGATTTGGAACTTCCCATGATTTGGAACAATATTCTGGTAATGCCACTTAAAATTGCGTTTACCATTTTTGGAACAACAGCACAATGCTGCTTCATAGTCCAACGCAAGTTAAATCAGTTTTGACCTTACAAATCTGAAAGCAGGAAAGCATCATCCCAAGTGCCAGGATCAGCCAGCACTGTGCCGCTTTGCAAGCAGAGCCACTTAAATTCAGAAGCACTATTTATGTTTCCAATGAACCTCTATTTCTTGCTTAGCAGCCCTTCACGGTTACTGTCCAGTCAAATGCACATTCAGGTGGCTGCATTACAGTAAGAGTGAGATGATAAAGATGGTAGAGATAGAGATGAACCTACACATCTTTAAGACACTGCTGCCCTGTTTCTCATGTAATTGGGAGCAGAGGTAAGTCCTTTGAAGTTCCCCTGCAGAGAAGGAATAATTTAAAGGCTGTAACATAGAGATGCATTCCGGGAAGCCATATTTACACATAGTCAAGGTCTTGTCTTATAGTGGTTTATTTCTTACATTCCACTCACTAGCCCTAACCTTGATCCCACCCTTAATAGCTGCTGTTCCAGTGACAAATACAGTATGAAGACATGTTTTCTTTTTTATGTAACGTAAGTTTCACCTTGGAAAGAGCAGTGATGAAGGGGGGATATTTCTAAATATTTCCAGTCACTCCAAAGAAGTTGAAAACAATTTATGAAAGTTCTCTCCCCCCATTTAGATCCCATGGATGCTTTTAAAGCAACTGTCAATTTCTCAAAGCAAGCATGAACTCTTCCACCTCCTGTAGGTTAAAATGATGAGCAAGATCTGCAAGGCTAATGCTATGCAAATTGTCTTGGAGAAAGCCTGCTTCATTAGCAATCTTTTTACTAAGGCACCTGTTTTGCTCAGATCATGAAAAGGGGGGCTTTCCCTTCTTCCCCATCGCTTTGCTAATTAAATGGCTTCATTTTCATGTTAATATCCAAATTTTTATTCCTCCTCCATATCTCCCAAGCATATTCAGTGCAAATTGGTTCATCTACTGAAAGCAATTTGCTAATTGACTTGGTAAAAGTTACATTGTCAGACTACTTTAATAAATCAGATTGCCTTGTTAAAAGTTCTTTGTCAGTGATTTCTGAAGACATCCAGAACACAGAAAATTGCCACAGCGTTCGTGAAGAAGTGCTAAAGCATAAGCTCTGGTACTGAACAAACTAGAGCAAGCTGGCAATCACGTGAACAAAAGATATGGAGAACATTAATGTCCTCTCCTTAGACCAATGGTGTTGTACTCCATCCTTCCAAACCATATTTTCCTCCTGGACAATGCTTCACTTTTGAATCATTCTTTACTCTCTTTTTGTGTATCTCCCCAGGATATTTTCAGATAATCACATCTACCTTTCTGGTTCTTGTTGCTTTCTACAGGACTAGTGCTGTCATATCACCTTGAAAAGAAAAATATAATTAGGGTGCACTTATACAAACAGAGTTAGAAAAACATCAGTACAGGCTCTTCCTATGGCTACCACTGCTGCAGTCGTAGAAATGGCTGGCCACCAAGTTCAGCCTAGTTCACATACCAAACCAGCAGGCTATGTTGCTAGCAGAATGGCCAGTCCAACAAGGCTATTGCTGCTTCTCAGCAGAAAGTTCTGCTGTGCTGCTGGCAGCTGTAATGGGCAAATTCTTATGAACCACTTCTGAGACACATCCAAGATCCGAATAAAGGGTTTCTAAGACTTAATCTAAACAAATAATATATGAGTTTAACCTATTGCTAAATTGTTTCAGATTACCAGTAGGGGTTCACTGGTTATGCTCTTCTTGGCATGCATGGATATTTAGAGAGAGAGAGAGAGAGAGATAAAGAGATCTGGAGGAGTTTTGTCTTCCTTTTTTTCATTTTTCTTTTAGATATGGTAGCAGGTTTTCCATAGTCAGATCACTCTCTGATTGCCTTTCAACTTGCTAGTGTGGCCCTACTTCACAGGGAGATTAGATCAGCCCACTCCAGGTGACATATGGACCCTGCTGAGTCCCAGAAGGAATTTGGGATTTTCCTGGAGGATCTAGTGGGCAGTTCAGCTGAGGCCTTAGCTGCAGCTTAGAATTAGTGGGTGGCTGAAGCTTTGAATTGGATTGCCCCTACGAGGCCTCTCCCTTGGTTTTCGGAGAAGTTCCAAGAAATGAAGCAACAGAAGAGATTCACGGAGAGCCACTGGAGGAAGATGAAGAATGAGTCTGACCCAACGCAAGAGCCCATATTTAGGATTACATTTTGGTGACACAGGTGGCAAGATGTTATTTTCTCTGTCCTTATTGTGTCTGCAAGTAACTATCTGGCATTATTCTTCAAAATGACTGATTCCTTGCTGGGGAGGAATGATTCATAGGAATATATTCTGGGCCACTGTGAAGAATATTCTAGCTATCTGGTAGATGAAGTCACTCAGATTTTCTCAGAGTTGGACTCCAACTGGACAAGTCCAAATGAGTGTCTGGGGCTCAGTCTTGTGAGTTTACATGGAATCAGCTTGAGTCTGTGACTCCTGATGAAGTGGACAGGATCTTTCAGATTGTGAGCAGGTGGCAGCTGTGGCCAAGAGGGCTTTCACACAGATCCATCTAGTTTGCCAGTTGTGTCCATTCCTTAATCAGGAGGCTCTCCAAACAGCCACTCAGGCTCTAGTCACCCCACAAATGGACAATTGCAATGCACTCCAAATGGAGCTGCCCTTGAAAAGCTTATGGAAGATTCAGTGGGTCCAGAATGCAGCTGCATGAGTAATAATGGATATGCCATGGTCTGCCCATGTGACACCTCTGCTTTGGTTGTTAATTGGCTTCTGGGGACAATTCACAGTGCTGGTTACCATCTGTAAAATCCTTCATGGCACAGAGTGTGGCTGTTTGAGGGTCTGCCTACATACAATAGTTTCTGCATGCCCAATAAAATCCAGCAGAGTAGGTGTGCTTCTTCTTTTTTAATCTGTTCAATTGCATCCAATTCTCAGAGACTGCCTGGACAAGTCCCTGAAGTTTTCTTGGCAAGGTTTTTCAGAAGTGGTTTGCCATTGCCTCCTTCCTAGGGCTGAGAGAAAGTGACTGGCCCAGGGTCATCCAGCTGGCTTTGTGCCTCAGGTGGGACTAGAACTCATGGTCTCCTAGTTTCTAGCTTGATGCCTTAACCAATACACCAGACTGGCTCTCAGGTGTGCTTTGGGTCCCCTCAATTAAACAATGTCATCTATTGGGTCCATGGCGGTGTGCCTTTTCTGTTGCAGCACCTGTCCTCTGGAACAATATTTCTCCAGAGATCCCTAATTCTCCCATCCTGATGATGTTCTAGCAGGCGCTGAAGGCCTGGCTATTTTCCCTGACCTTGGGCAAGGTAGTTAGTGAGCCCCTATAAGATTTTTTTCTGTTCTATATGTTTTTTTCTGTATGTATATAATCTGTTTCTCTATTTTATTCTGGCTTTTTGTTATGTAAAGCACCTAGAGTGGTTGGTTCTTTAAAATCTATGTATATAAATAATTATTTTTTTTAAAAAAATGCAAATACAGATTAAATTTCATGCACTAGAACAGTTCAATTTTAATAGAATATTAAATAGAATATTGTTAAGTGTCCATTGCTACTGTTATATCAGCTGTCAAATGTGGGCTATTATATACCAGATTTACGACAGTCCTGACTGCTACTGGATGCAGCTATAGGACATCATCAGATATTGACAGTATGTCTGATATTTCTAAAAGTTAATTATTACCCTAGTGAGAGATAATCACTGGATGTTAAAAAGTGCTATTACATTCAAAATTTTGTCAAACACTTGTGAAATCTTCAGGAAATTTGGCATAATAGTTCATGAGGAGGCATTGATATATAAGCTAGTTAGAATATATTGTTCTGTCCAGAGCCAAAACAAACTTTTCATGTTCAATCCATTTTAGTGGTTTTATTATTATTTTTTTGAAAGGTAAATTGGAAGAAACTAGGTAATTTATAATCTAATAGCCCTCCCTGTTTTGCTGGCTTGTGATGTCAAACCTATAAATATAATCAATAACAAAGTAGAAATTGGAACTGTCACCCATGGTTCGGTAGACAATCCACAAATACCTCTCCCTGGAATCAATAAACTTTGAGCTAACTCCTCATTTACTTTTCAGTAGATTGCAATTTTGCAGGTGTGGTACCATCTAGTGGCCATTTTTTATTTTAGTTTTGCATTTACGGGTAGCTATAAACATGAGGAAAAGGGCTTTCGTTGTCCAAATGACACGTTTCATTCCCGCAGAAGTTCAGATGACTGTCCTTTAGTAGCTTTTGTCCCTAGTTTTCCCAACACTTCTACTTTTTTCCCCCTTACTGCAGAAAATCTGTTTCAGAAGAGCAGGTGAACAGTATCTTCAGTGCTGTACTCGAAACCATCTTTACTGACAAGTCAGCTTAGCTGCAAGCAGTCCTCCCACGCAGTGAGGCAGGTAGTTTTTGTTGTTGTTGTTCTGTTTTGACACAATAGGTGCTAAAGTGACACAGAGTAGCAAACATTTCAAAGTAGATGTGTGTGTGCGTGCACGCAATGAATAATGTGTTGACACAATAAGAAGAAAAATGTCTCTTAAGGTACACTGAACGTAGGTCATATTTGTCCCTCATCAATAGCATGAATTATCCCAGGAGTATATTTGGACAACAGTCCAAAAGGTTGGCACCAATAAATTCAGCACCCCCAAAAGAGTTGTAAAATGAATGGTTAATCTAAGCATGATGTTTTATTTTGTTACAGTCTTTCCTTCCAACAATTTGCTGTCAAAGTATAGTAGTATTTGTTTTTCTGAGGGCTCTTCCACAGAAGGGCTTTGCACCACGTTAGGATTAGGGCTGGCCTTCCTACAAGGCAAACTATAAGGGCTGCCTCAGACGCCAGACAGTGTGTCGGGGAGGCCGGGGGTATCGCTAGGAGAATGTTCCTGCTGCTGGCCCAAATCTCTTCTCTGTACCATAGATGCACAGAGATGGTAGAGTGCTGTACTGGAGGTAGGAGGCACAAGAGACATGACAGGCAGGAGAGGAGGTGAGAGAGAAGAACAGGAAGCAGCAGACGCTGCAGGAACAGAGCTAAAAGGAGTCTCTTATGAGCCTGGACTGAGAAACTCCAGTTTCACAGGGAGCGTCTTATTTCCTGCTGCTTCTCTGAATCCATTGACTTCTAGGAGTTAATTGCTCAGAGGCAGAGGAGAAGTTACTACTAGGAGCCAGTTCAACCTTTAAGATGTCATACCTACCTGCTATCTCCTATGTATTTGTCCCCTTCATTCGTTGTGAGCCATTATACCTGGACCAGAACAGCAGCCATGAGTAAAAGAAAAAAACGCCCTCTCCAGGGCAGCAATCAAAAAGAAGGAAGGGTTTTTTTCCCTATCTTAAAAGCAGAAAGGATGGGTCCTGAGATGCACAGACACTGATGTTGAAGCCTTTTGAGGATGTATGGAGAATTGAAGGAAATATTTGTAGCTCAGGGTTGAACTGTGGAGTCCTTGGTGCTCTCTGAGCCTTGTTCTTTTATTGCAGACGTTTCATTGCCAGACTAGGCAACATCTTCAGTGCAAAGAGGGAGAGGGCCTTGCTCTCAGTTTATATACTGTGGCTTGCCCTGCTTGTGTTGGTGGAGGTATTGTTTTCTCCTTGGGAGTTCCTTGATTGGGCTGTTGTTTGCTGCTTGGTTGATTGATCGAGTTAATAGTTCCTTGATTGGGGTGTATTGTGCTGTTTGATTATTCATCCGGTGTTAATCCTAGTGTGGGTTTTTCCATATCTGGGTGTTGCAAGGGAGTGTACAGGTCTTTTGGCTTTTTTTTTTTTTTTTGTCTCTTTTGAATGGTATGTAACTGTTTGTAGGTTGAGTCATGGCAATTATATTCCACCTGGATGACCGAGAATCTTCATTGATGTATGTAACTGTTGTTTACCTCTATGTGTCCATTGATGGCTGCTTGGTCTGAGTGCCAGGCTTCCAGGAATTCTCTAGCATTTTTGGACTTGGCTTGGTTTAGGATGCTCACAGTTTCCCAGTTGAAACTATGGTTGAGTCTGTCCATATGTTGTGAGATTAAGGAGTTTTCATTGTGTCTTCTGACTGCTAGTTGGTGTTCATGGATGCACTCTGCTAGTCTTCTGCCTGTCTGTCCTACATAGTGGCTGTTACAGTCCTTGCAGTGTATGTTGTAAATAACTCCTGTTTTTTTCTTCTTGGACTGTTGGGTCTTTTGGGTTACTTAATATGTTTTGAAGAGTTTTAGTTGGTTTATGCGCTACGGTGATGCCATGTGGTTGTAACAGTCTGTTGGTGGTTTCTGAAATGTTTCTGATGTATGGCAGTGTTATCCTTTTCATAGCTTCTGTTGGTTGGGTTGTAGTGGGTTGAGTGGTCAAGCACTTTTTGATAAAGTTGAGGGCGTATCCATTTTGCTGGAAGATATTGTATAGATGATCTGTTTCAACCAACCAAGCAGGAAACAACAGCCCAGTCAAGGAACTCCCCAATCAAATCAACAGCCCAATCAAGGAACTCCCAAGGAGAGAACAACACCTCCACCAACACAAACTGGACATTATACAATCACTGGCAACAAACGTCAAAGAGAAGATTGTGGCAGATCTGAGGCCAGCAAGATATTACTGTTATTTTGGACTTTGCTCTTGATATCAGTTCTATGGAACAAATGGCATTAATGATGCATTTCTAACATAATCAACCGGGGAAGGCAATGGCAAACCACCCCACTATAATAGAACTTTGTGAAAACATCCCTAGAATTGTGACTGTCAATTGAATTGTGACTTGCCTCGCACTGAAGATGTTGCCTAGTCTGGCAATGAAACGTCTGCAAGAAAACAACAAGGCTTAGAGAGCACCAAAGACTCCACTGTCAACATTTCTAGAATGTATTGACATTAATACTACAGGAGTTGGTAGGACAAAGGTACTTCTGAAAAAGCTGGAAGATACATGAATTGCAATAGCTGACCTAAGAAATGGGAAGTGCAGTGATGAAACCAAATGTAGACATCAGTCCAAAAGCTAAACCTTCAAGATGTTTTTGTCCCATGCAGTTCTCATTCACTGAGCTCAGTGGTCAATGGTGCTGTATATCAGATTCCAGTGAAGCTGCTGAATTTTAAATAGAATTCAAAACATCTATGGTTTTTCCTTCACATCAACTCATTGATAGAAATTGTCAAGGAACATCTGGGATCATCCTCTCTGACACTGAAACCACTAAGGGTCACACAATGGGAAGGACAAATGAAGGTGATAAAGCTCTCAAACACCAAACTAAAAGATAGATTATGCTTTAGTTGCCATTAAAATAAGGTTTGGGCAGGAAGTATTCATTTATAACTTCACATTTCTGTGTGGCATAGTATGATGGCCTGACATACTGTTTGAAATAAATGTGGTAAGCAAAATACTCCAAGGTGTTGATTTTGATGTATCTGGAGCAATAGAACAACTAAAAAATGGCAAAGATTATCAATAGTCTTACCAGTCAGATGAGGATGATGCAAAAGTGCTTTGATAATGCCATTTGCCAATGATGGCAATCCATTTAGCTTCAGATGGTCTTTCTGTCTGTCTGTCTCTGTCTCTATCTCTACCTGTCTCTAGCTCTCTACTTTAAAATATGTATTTGCTATAATCTGATATATTTTTCGCTGTTTTAATCAAGCTTTATATTTTATTTTATTTTAAATTTATATACTATGGGAAGCAACATACAAAGCAATAGACCAATAAATAAAACATTAGCAACCTTTAGAACTTATAACTAGGCTTGGGAGAAGTATCACCAAGAGTGGTATTGGCATTGATTCTACTCACTTATTTTAAAGCATTGCATGAAACTAAAACAATTATAAAACAAAGCTCTACAAGCAAAAGTAGCGTTCATAACCATCTCAACTGCATAATGAAATTAAGAGGGTGTTTGTAATATGATCAAGTAATAGAATAGCCAGCATCATCTCTGACTGTAAAGTCAGAATTATTATCCAGAATCCCTAAGTAATTGGATGCAGGAGATATTTCAAATGATTCTGAGTCTGATACAAAACAAGGTGTTATTTCAGTAATCATACATGAATGCTAACACTGTTTCTTATATTTAATGAAGCTAGTGGGGCCTGCAACAAAAGAAAATATAAAGTCTGTGCTTCTGTTTGGGTTCCACCCAGTCAGTTATGCTCTTTTGAGGATAAGTGTAATGGTATGTGGGAATTACCTTGGGAGACAGGAGGAAGAGCCACAGCCTAGACTGTGGACTGATAAACAAAATCTGAGTGTGAAGGAGGCGTGGTGGTGGAGAAAGCTTCTCAGAAGGGATCCTCTGTCAGCCTCCCAAGTAGACTAGACAGGAAACACAACAAGAGGAACTAATTCTACTTTATTATAAGGCTACATTAACAGAATCTTGCAGGTCTAAAAGCACGAATCTCACGCTGTCTCTTTTTACTGCCTGCCAAGTTAGGGCAGATCCTTTCTAAGTTTCTTTCTCTCCCCATTACTCAGTTGTGGGCTCCTCCTCCTTTTATCTGATCATTCCCTAGGCAGCATCTCTTTCTTCTCCCCCTCCCCCATCTTCCAAGGTCATTTTCACATTTCATTACACCCTCCTTAGTTCTGGGGAGAGTAAAAGTAAGGGAGGGGAGGGTTTTTTCAGATTCTGTTACTGTAACCTTACAATAAAGGTAGTGTTTGTATTCATGGCTGGTGCTTCTTGTCTGGACTACCTTGAAAGGCTGACAATATTCCATGTTCAATCCTTCTTCTTAATTTCTCCTCTCATTCCTCCCACACCGTGCCAGAATTCTATGACCACTAACTGTGTTCACAGTATGATTTGGGAGTATTTTCCATCTTTAGGATTTTCCCCCTAAAGCGTTTATGCTTGGGTGAGTGGAGACTGATAATTCCATGACTTCAAAACTTGCATTGATTGAGTTTTGGCTATAAGCATCCATATTCAGAAAATGTTAATTATTAATATATAGAATGAAAGCTCCTAACTGGCTGAAGAGAAAAGAAAAAAAAAACTGGGAAAGGCAATACTTCTATCCAGATAATAGTACATACCATTTATGTTTTGTTTCTATTTTTTAAAAAAGAAAGAAAACAAAATGCTTGGCTTGAAAATGGGGAGCTGGAAAAAGGCAAATGCTTTGAAGCCTCCCGACTGATCCCAAATGAGGCTCATTTCATAAAGTTCTAGTGTTTTGTTTGACAGCAATGACCTTGAAATGCAATGCTAATTGCTCCAAGCTTCAGGATGGAGAAAGCTTCCCTTGCAGTATTGAGGTTCACTTCCAGACTTCCTTTTGTGATCCCCAAAGCTGAGCCAACAAGGCAACAATGCTTAATGTGTCCTAGCTTCTTTAGCACCAAATTACCAGGATCATTTTCCTCCACTGACAAGAAAAGAAAATATGAAAGGGTAATTATGACATCTTTCCCATTGTTTTCATGGAATCTAAGCCCCTAATTATCCAAACTATTTATGGGGAGGGTTTAGGAGCTAACAGATATAATGCCTGCCTCTTTATTTCCCAGAGGCTCCATAGTTACAAGGTTCATTTCAGTAATCCCAGATTATTGTCTCATTTTCCCCTGATGAGTCCTTCCATTAACCTGCTTGTACTCAGAGTCCTTTTGAAAGAAAGCCATGACATTTATCTTGGCACAATGCTGCTGAAGCAAAGAACATGCTAAAGAAGGTTGCTTCCAGACAAGCAGCTGTGGGCAAGGAGAACAAAAATTATCCATCTTACTCAACAGTTCAGCATGCACTTTATGCTGATCCTCAATGTCTATGAACCACAGAATAGCTTTCACAGTCTCCTGCCAGGTGATGGCAGTAGTTTGGCAAAACGTCTAGAAACCTGAACCATGGGTTGCTTAAAAATGATTAAATCAATATTTGGATTTGCTGCTCTTCTCTGTAGGAGTTAGAATATATAAGAAAGTAACAGATTCAAGGTCAACCATTGAGTTTTCCCATTCAGTGACTATTTGAATTTGTTCTTTCTTTTGTTTTGTTTTGTTATTTTCTATTGCACCATGCTTTCTTTTTTTTAGCATGGGTAACACAGTCGAGAACTTTAGAAGAAGCTGAGGATAAAAAGACACTAAGGTATATGGGTAAACAAACAAAGGGGAAAAAATATAGTATTTAAAAATAGTGTGGGTGTTTTTGTTCCATTTATTATTAAAATCTATTTGTTTCATCATTCATTTGCTTCAGTTATTTTTTTACTTATTTATGTATTACAAGTGCATTCATTTTAATTTTTTGTATTGGGATTTCATTGCAACGTTTGAGACAGTAGTGGAGCTGGTTCTATTTTCTCAGCCAATGTAGCTGATTCAATAGTTCTAAAACATCCCAGAAGGATGAAATATCTGGGGCATTCTAGAAAAATAAAATAGCCATCACCAACCAGGAGTTGCCAAACTCAGCTCTACTGTTGTTGAGGAAAGGTGACACACACAATGAAAAGAAGTGCATAGACTAATGATTAATATATAAATATGGCATGATGAAAAATATTACGTAACATGTTTAGTATAGCCAAAAATAAAATAAACTTACCAGATGAACTCCATTTGATTCAGCTGTTCATTTGTTAAGAAGCAATATTCTTCAACTTGGTGTCTTTCATATACAATATATTGGAATATATCTCCCATCTTTCCTACCCAATAACCCTATTTGCTCAGGATGAGGTGAACTGTGATTTATCATCTATGTAATGTCCCACTGTGGACTCCTGCCTTAGACAGCAGTCCCCAAATACTTCTGGATGTCCTCCTTCTATCTGTGGTCCTTGTGCCCTCTGCAGATACTACTCTTGAGACACACTGACCTGATAATTGTGTGTACACACACAAACATAAAGACACTATGAATACATAGGATATTTCTTGACTGACCCTGAAATCACTGTGACTATTTTTGATTCAATGTCCTTTAGAGTAAGTATGAGTGATCTTACAGTCCTGTTTGAGCATTCGGGAGTTGGATCCCTCAGCCCATGAGCCCCCAGATACTCCTGTAATCCCCTCCTAATATTGCTCTGTTTTACATCAACTTTTGTAAATCCACATATTTAGCCTTAGCAGGCTCCTGACTTACATGAAAGTTAACACATGCACAGCTGTATAAACACACTCTCTCTGCTGAAATCTAATTTTTGAACATCTGATTGGAGCTACAACCTCTTAGGTTCATGAATCATTCACCTATTCCAAGTCTCACTTAAACCCTGGCTGGTCAACCTTTGAGCAATTGTGGATGCAACTAAGCCTCCCAACCTTTTGGAGGCTATAGGAGGCCTTCTAGTGACAATATAATGTCACTGAGAGTATGTCTGAATTTTTTTGGCCAGTTTTTGAGCTCACTGGAGTATTAATGATAGGAATGATAGTGAAAGGCCACTGAGAGGCCTCAATCATTTTGGTAGATCAATTTTATGACATTAAGAGGACCACAGATTAAGTCCATGACTTAAACCTATCTACACTGGTGTATCACAGTGATCCACGCCCAGGAAAGAAAAGAAGTATAGGAAGCAAATGATCATTTTTTACTGTAGAGCTTGGCCTACACATTTTAGCTATCTAATCACAGGAAGGAGGGACACAAGGGAAAAAAAGATTGAAATGAGCAAGGCAACATATAAACTGTATGGTGAGTTGATTTCCTCATCATATTCAAATATCAAAATATTTTAGAAAATAATAGCTTTTTTTTAAAGAATGTGTTGGAAAATCAGAACTTTTAAATTCCAGCTTCATCCAACAGATGGCAGAAATGCATCAACCTTTTTAGCAGGTTTTTTTTTTAATGTCATCCTTTTCTTTTAGTAGGACATTTCTTCCTTAAATCTTTTAGACTGATACCTCCCAATAACTTATTACAAAGCAATGACATCAGAGGAATTATTGGAGACTATCTGGCTTGAGGATTAGAAAATTAAGGGCTAATAAGTGTTAGCAAGGCTCTCCATTTTACATTTCTATGAATAAGTTATATAGTCTGCCAAGAAAACGTTGTGAAAGCAGCGCCCCCCAAAGGGTCAGACATGACTCGGTGCTTGCACAGGGGACCTTTCACCACCATATATTAGCTAATAGCCACCACAATATAACCTGCTAGACAAGAAATGAACAGCTTCTAAGGGTGAGTTCATTTGATTTCTCAAAAAATAACCTGATTAGGTGAACTGATTCCACTGAAAAGCATTACATTTGGGGGAGAAAAAAAATTAAGTAGGCTATTTCTTTGAATATACACTACATGATCAGCATAATGTGTGATCACATTTTCTTCATTTTTGAAATTAATTTATTGTCCACCATTTTCTTAGGCACTTCAAAGTACTTTAATTCTGCTATAAAACTAGAATTCCAAATGGCAGCAGTATCTGGGAGAGCCTATCAAGAATGTTGTCAAATATGATCCTTTGGCATAAACCCATGCTGATTTCCTTCCCCTCACTGGACTTAATCAACATCATTTGACAGACCAAGAAAAAAGCTTTGCTGTTTCTTAAAAAGAGTATTGCAATTTTCTCTACCACTCTTCCTGCAATCAGTTTCTATCCTTCCCATCTCTACAATAAGGGTCTTGCTAGTTGTCCTTTGGGAATGGGAATTGAACAGGATTTGGTTGGGGGGTGGGGAATAATTATCAGATTTTCTTAAGCTTATGATTTTTTGCCTACTCCATACTGTAGAGATCAGTTTTCCCCAACCAAAGCATCCTTCAAATGTATAGAACAGCACCTTTTCCTCAGCCGCTATGGCTATTGCTAAGAAGTTTGGGAGTTGAAATCCACACATCCAGAGGATACCATAATTGGGGATAGCTGATAGACCAAACCAAATAAGAACCAGAACAGCCTCTAACTGCCTTTTGATTTTGTCATGTCTTTCAGTTTTGCAGGCCAAATGGAATTATTTCTTGGCAAGTATCTTGAGGAGCCTTCAGGCAAAGAGACACTGGCCTACTACTCAGCATTCAAAGGCAGAAGCCTCCAAGGTCCAAAGATCTGATCAAAGTTACATACAAAAAGGCACATATTTGGGGTAAGTTATAGAGAATCTATGTTTTTAATTTGCTAAATGATGGAAAACCTTGATAGGTCAGAGTAATAACTGGGTATTTTTGCTTCTGGCATAGACTGGACAGAGCCTGAGTCATAGATCCTAAATAGTAATATTAGACATGCCCACCTGTACTACTGTAGGCACATTTGATCAAATTATTTTTTCATTTTTAACAGAAGGACTGTGTTAGTCCATGTACTCCATGCCAGGTTATTACACCACAAGCATAGCATCCATTATGCTAAATTATTTTGAGCAGCTGGTTATTGACTATAAAACTTAAGTGAAAGCAGAAATATCTTACAAATCTGGTCTTAAGTCTTCAGAATGGTCTGATTGTGGGTGAGCCACTGTTGGCTGTATGTTCAATTAAGAATTTATGTCTACTTAATCAGCCGTGATGATACATTTCACTCTTAGCAAGTACAAGATGTGAGATGAGCATGTTGTCCCTATGTAGACAATATTCTCAGATTGACCACAAAAACATACAATCAACCAACTTGGCAAAGACTTCACTGGCTCAGATTCTGAAGACTGCCAAGGCACAAACATGGAAGACATATGTTTTTCAGGATGTAAATTAAAATAAATTACATCATGTTTCTTCCCCTTAGATTCATTATGGAGTCAACTTGTACTGCATTTTCCTTCTTGGTTGAACAGCACAACACTGGATCATCCCCATCAAAGAAACACAAAAGCTAGAATGAATTAGCAGTTAGTATAGATTTCCCTAACCAAGCTGGGCAGTGGGAATTGTAGTGTAATATTATAAGTCTCAGGAGACATTGAAGCAAACAGTATGAGGAGCAAAGAAAGACAAAATGAAGAATTCTGAGAGTGCTCTGCCAAACTTATTAGATAATAAGGATTTCTAAGATGACTTATTCTGAAATCTGTATTAAGAACCTTCTGAAAAACAGAACACAATTGTGGAGGTGGAAATTTCTTGTTTTCAATGTAGGTTATTTCACCATTCCAGAGAACAAAATACTGCACTGAACACTAATGCTGATATTGTAAAAAAAGGAAAACAATGGACATTTAACTCCATTTGGTTACAAGAAATCCAGGGATGCATGTCATAATCAAGACATAAACAGCTTAAAAATTTATAACAGCTGTTTGGAGAACAGAAGGTAAAGATGAGGAGGAAGAGTTAGTTTATTTGGTAAATTCTGAGGGAACAAAAAAAATGTTACTATTACTGGGAAGCAACTAGAAATGGTAATTGATATTGGGACCACAGAACTTCATTTGTAGCAAACTTTATTATTCAGTATTTGCAAGCAATGTTTTAAAGTTATTGCCAACAAAAAGTGGATGATGAGGATGAATTGCCTATGATCAGCCTCATCCATGTGTTCAGGTTACTTCCCAGTGCAGTTCATACCATAATAGAAATTATGAATGCTGAATTAGACAAAATAAGTGAGAATGTTATTATTAAAAACATGTTGATAGTATCAAAAACAAAAAACAAAACCCCACACTGTAATCATTTGTATTTGTAACTATCTGAGAGTTGTAAGCAAGGAGTGTCATGGTCTATAGATAATCGATATAGATAATACAGAAAATAGAGAAAATTTTTTTGCATGTTATGCAAGGTGCATTGTTTTTTGCTAAAGTAGATGCCGCCAAAGGTTCTTGCCAAATAGAATTGGCACTATAAACTCTCAATTTGATAACTTTATAATACATCATGGCTAATACAGGTTTCTAAAGTTTCATTGGGACTCTCAAGTACCCCCAAAGCTTATATATCTGCCGAGTCTTCCTGCTGTTGGCATATGACATCATTGTCTCTGCAGCGATTGATGAAGATATTGTGTTAGACAGGGTTTTCTGAGAGATTCCATAAAAGAGAACTCAAATGAAACAAAACCAATAACACTTTGGTCTTGGAGATATTGTTATATTAGGACACATCTCAGCTGAAGGAATTAAACCTCATCCAAAGAAGTTAGAAGCTATTCTGCAAGCTTCATCTCCTGAGAATCTGGATTTGCTACATTCTTTCTAGCTACCTGTGGTTATCTTATGAAATGTATTCCTAATTATGTGGATATTTTAGAACCACTGCACCTGCTGACTAGAAAAGGAACCACTTGGCACTGGTCTGAAGCAGCTGACACTGCATTTCAAGCAACTGAAAGATGCATTAACTAAGGATTTTGACTGGCTTATTATAATTATTATTATAATGTGAATGCGCCAACTTGTATGGTAACTGAAGTCAGTGCTGTGGAACTTGGTGCCATCTTGTTACAGACTCAGAAAGAAGCATCAAAGAAGCCTGTTACATATGCCAGCTATTCATCTTCTTTTCCTGAGCAGAAGTATTCACGGATTGAGCATGAAATTTTGGATCATTTCAATATTTATCTGTAGGGATGTCCATTTTTTCTGTTAGCAGATCACAAATCGTTCATGCCATTGCTTCAAGTACATGAAACCACAATTTTTCAACCTCACATCCAGCATCTCTGTTGGGGATGGCAGCCATATTCATTTCTGGAAAAATGAATGTATCTGGTTCCTCATTGCATGTTCCATTGCCTTTCTGAGAATCAAACTCAGTGAGGGAGGAGATTATTTGGCAGGTTGTCGATTTATATACAGTATGCTGGGGTCGGAGGCATTATCATTAAAAGAATCCTGCCTTGCTTCTCAGCAGGATGCTTTGCTCAGAAGGCTTTAACATATTGTATAATCCCAGAAATGGTTACATACAATTCCTGCTCTGCTGTGACCATTTAAGCATGTTGCTGCTGAACATTCTGTACACAATGACATGTAATTATTGTTGTACCTCAGTCTAAAGTGTTACATTGTTTAAAGTGAGTTTATGAGATGCACTAATGCATGAAACAAACCAGACAGCTGGCCAAATAGAGACTCGGGTGTGGAAGATTGATCAACAGTGCAAACTAAAACTTTACATGATGATCAGTCACTATACCATCTTCCACTATCATCTCATTATTGGGCCAAATTGAGCACTGATGTTGTTGGACCCAGAGAACAAATATATGTGCTTACAGTCATTCTTCTTACCTGAAGACCATTTTGTGGCCACATATTTTGGCAGATGTCATTGTCCATGCACTGCAGATATTTGTGCTTGTTTGGTCTGTCCTTATGAAGTGATCATTGATTATGCTCAATAATTTGTGGATCACCTTGCTTCAACTTCTTTTCTAGTTTTGTGGCATTAAACATAATCATGCTTCTCCTTACTGTCCCAAGCATAATGGGAAGAGAGAATGCTTTCATTGCTGCACACTGGGAAGGAAAGAACTGGGAAGAGGAGTCACCAGAGACTGTAATAATGTATCATTCTACTCCACTCAGAGCTTTAAAGGAGGCATCTGTCAAGTAGCTTCTTTCTCAGGACATTTGTACTAAACTTTCTGTCTCTGTCCTGAAGTGGATGATACAACTGTTGGAGAACATCATCAGAAATACTGGGACAAAACAAATCATTTGCTGACACTACATATACTGTTAAACAATGCAGTTTTAAGTTGGGGTGTATGCTGGTAACAATCTGATAACAAAGAACGTTCACTATGTTGTGTTTTGGAGCATTTCTGAGTGTTCCTTTGAATCAAACAACCAAAGATGGTAGTATTTAAATTAGAAATGTCAATCATCTAAGAAACATCAAGCATCTACTCTTATGTCATGACTGCTGCATCCAGGATGCAGAGACTCCTGCACTGCAGGAATCCAGGGTCAGCAAGAGCAGCTCAGTGAAAAAAGTGAATTTCCTGAGGTGAATTTCTCCCAGGAACAACAATTAGAAGTGGCAGACTTGTTAGAAGTCCTTCATGATATACTCAAGTAATTTTGGGAGAGTTGTGTGTGTGTGTGTGTGAGAGAGAGAGAGACAGAGAAAGAGAGAGAGATAGACAGAGACAGAGACAGAAAGAGAGTCAGTTAGTCAGTCAGTCTTAGGAATTGTGCTATTTTTAATTTACAAAAGTTAGTTTATCACTGTTTCCAGGGGTGTCCACAGGTTATCAAAAAGATCAAGATGGTTTTGATCCTATGGTCACAGTGCCATCTTGACTTTTTTGAGACCCTCTCCACATAGGCACCCCTGTTTGTTTCTATCTATCAAAGGGACAGATGTAGTGTAACACCCCAAGCCCAAAGAATAATTGCACTAGACAGGAAGGTTATAGGAGAAGAGTGGAAAAGGAGAATAGATCGAGTACTATGTCTAAATCTATTATGTGACAGAGTATTAAGTTACAACTTTCTCTAGAGTGAGTGTTAAAAGCCTCTAAAAATGAACACAACAGCAATTGTAGTCAAATCAAAGAAGAGGATTAAAATAGGGTGTGGGAAAAAATTCTTTAAAAACATTCATGGTTTTAGATATAAATTTAATTCTTGTGGACTGAAGTATTTATATTTGGGCTTAGCTTAGATAAGGCTGTCAGCTTCTAGGTTAGAATTTTTACAACTAAGCATTATGAAATACTCTAAGCATCACAGCTTGAAAATTACATATAGCTGAATAGGTAATAACAGTCTTATCCAAAACTGATAAAGATCTGTAATACAGGCCAGACAGCTAGTCTTTTATTATCCAATGTATACATAACTCCTTGCCAATTCTGCCATTTTTCATAGAAGAGTAATTCCTCAAAACTTCTGCTGTAATATTTTATTTTTCAAACAGTGGAAGCTTTTAGCCACGTGCTGCTATAAATTTGTTTTAAAATGTGTGAGCAATATCTGCAAAATATTCTGTCTTAGACAGCATTTTCCAAATATTTTCTCTCTTTCAAGTATTCCACTTACAATCACTGCATACACGTCTACTGGCCTTACAGAACTTAATGATTTGGTTACTGCAGAAAATACAAAATAAACATTCTACAAACACATACACATGCACATGCACATACTTATACACAGACAGAGGCATGAAAGAAAATAGGCAAAATTATTTCTTCAAAATAATCATGTTTAAAACATGTGGCTTGTGAAATGTATTTCAAATACTGAATTTGGTTGATCTAGTGTCGACTTTGATTTACCTGGAATGCCAATTCTATGACCCAACATCCCTATGTTAATCCTGAACATATGGTCAGCCACAATTTCCTTAGTCAGATCCCTGAAAAAGCTGCTGCCATCACGGGCACAATGCGAAGATCCTTACCTCTCCTATCCTGATGATGCTCAGGAAGGCAATGAAAATTTGACTATTTTCCAAGCCATTGGAAGAGGGTGGTTGTTGACCACCTCTGAGCATTATCAGTCCAATGAAGTAAGATTAGTTTTAGAGGATGTAACCCAGAGATATGGATATAAACTACTTGAAGAGTTCACCCAGTCATTAATTCATGTCCATCCTGCATGTGGGAGTTGACTGAGTAGAAACAAAAGGAATGCCAAAAGAAGAAGGCTCCCAACCTCCTTGAGAGAGATGGCTGGGCATTGACTCCTTAAGAAATCATATTTGGACCCATACATTTACTACCAGGGATGGGTAAAATATTTAGAATTTTAAGCAGTTATTTCAAGTATGAAATTGGCTGTTTTGACTATTTTGAAAGTGTTCTGAGCTCAAAATGACCCTCTTTCAAGCTTTCTTGAAATGCTTCAAGAATGGTTGGAACAATCCATTTGAACCTGAGATGTTTAAAATTCAAAACCTTGTTATATATTCCTAGTTGCTAAGACATCTTTCAAAGGTCATGATGGTGATCATTCACTAGCTGAAACAGCTGGAACTACAAATATTTTGATTTTGCCTTTGTCATCCTAATGGATGATTTTTATTAAAAGGAGAGGTGAGGAGGGATTGCAAGTTTTTTGATTTGCCTTATTTCTCAGTGGTTTTGACACTATCAACCATGGATCAGCTCTGCAATAAGATATTAAAAATTCTAGTTCTACTTCCAGACTTGATTTCAGAAAATAGTATTGGGGGTCATCAGGCCTGATGTTTTTGAACTGGTTCACAAATAATATGGAGTTAGATGACTAAGTTTGCTGATGACACAGTATTACTTAGGGGGACTAAATTTGTTTTAGGAAAACTAAAAGAAAAAGGAATAATGAATAGTTCAAAAAGGCCCTTTGAAATTGGAGGCATGGGCTTTATTAAAAGATAAATGCAATTTAAAGTAAGCAGATGTAAGTAATAACTGGGATTGTAAGTTTCCCTATATGCTACTAGGATCTGAAGTAATGAAGACTGATTAGGAAAGGCAACTTCTGGCAGTCATGAACCCGTAGTTCAATAAAACACTTAGTGCAAGGAGATTCCATGATGGAGATTAAAGAAAAAGAAAAATAATTAATTCTGTAATGTAATTAAACAAACTATGGTGCAACATACAGCTCAAAATGGACATTGTAGAGCACAAAAAGCAACCCTAACGATCAAGGAGCAGGAGCAACTCCCATATGATGAAAGTTTAGTGCTTATGGGACTTTTTAGCTTAGAAAAAGGGTAAGTGAAACAAGACATGATCGAGATGTATAAAATACACCTTGTGTAAAGAAAACCGATTGGGTGATTTCTTTATCTAGCAGTTGAGTAGGCGGTCTGTTATAGATGGGGCTGCACTGCCCCTGAAAGAAGACTTTTAGCTTGGAGATCTTCCTTGATCTACTTTTCTGTAATGACGATCTCTGAGTCTGAGAACAAAAGCAGACATTGAAAAAACAATCCAGAACATGAACTGATGAACATTCCATTCATATATGGCCACCACCACCACCCCAGTCAAGAAATGATGAGAAGGAGAATAAGAGGCATCAAACAGGGCCAACTTTAATGGACTCACTACCAAAACAGATCTCTAGTTTCCAAGATTCTGTAACCTAACCCATTTTTCCTTGCAATAAATCTGGCTGAAACAATGAGAGACTCTAACTTTCTTGGTTACTGCTGGTGGGGAAGGGGGGGCAGTGACCTTTTCTTTTTGGAGGCTCACCTGGCTTTGGTGACAAGGAATGTCTTTTCATAGCTTCTGTTAAATTGCCAACTACAATCCCTGATTAAGGATAATTTCATCTCAGTGGTCCAGTAAGCTGGGTCCAGTTCAAGATTCTGGTTTTATCCTGTAATCCTAACCCTAAACAACTGAGACCCAAATGCTTCAAAATAGCAGACTGTCTATATCTTAAGATGAGTCTATTGGAAAGTTTTTCAGCTTCCTTCTATACAATGTTATTAATAGAAATATATTCTCTATTTTAGTCTCTTATTTGCCAAACAAAGATAGTTGACACCAATTTTACTCTTTTTTTTTTAGTGCTATTTTAAAAACTCTTGTTTGGCTTGGCATTTCAGCTGATTAGTCTCTCCTTTTATTTCTTCTTCCCTTTCTTCTCCTTCTCCTACACCTCCTAGACGTAGGGATTACCTGAAAAAACAAAGTCCAGCTAGTGTTCATAAAACAATCAACTGTGGGCACAGTTAGTTTTACTTTTTGGGAATGTACAAAAGAGCTGAGCTGATATACTCCATGACTTCTGTTACTTAACAATAAAATAATGTGCACACTATGGTTGAAAGACTTCTTTTTCTGTTGCACTTCCTGAAAGAACCGTATGAGCTTCTGCAGGTAGTCATGTGGGTCATCAGTCATTCTAGGAGATGTTAGAAAAAAAAATGAACCTCTTGAATTTTTATAAGTGTATGGGACAGTTTTATAGATAAATACAAAAAATGGAAGATCCTTTGACACTTTGCATATTTAACACCACTTTTCATTCTCTAAAAAACTGATTATATTTTTGCATGGATTTTTAAATTTAATTGAGTCTGATTGCTAGGAAAGACTTCCTCTGGGTCACTCATCTCTGTTGATCATACTTTTGTCCTAAATGACCAAAATAATAATCAAAAACTCAATTCACAAGGATATTGTTAAATGTTCAGATCCAGAAAAAAAAGAAACTTCCTTCCACTCAACTACCTCAACCCTACACTAAGTACACAGCCACTTTATCTTCTTTTTAAAGAGCTGTTTGAAAGACATCATTTATAAAGTGTCAGCAAAGAGAGGATTAAATCAGAGATTTACAAGGGAGCGTGACTTTCATTGATGATGATACCAAGTACACTCAGCACATAAATTCCATGTTTGGAATGGCCTTGGAGATTTTCAGTAATTTACATAAGTATCTTGGAGACTTCACTAAGTTTTGGAAATGGGACAAGTAAATTTTAAAAATAAATATCATCAGGATTCTGCCTCAAATCTATCATTTATTTTAAATGGAATCTCAGAGGTTTTTGAACTTCGTATTTACATCGTGATTAAAAAATGCAACATTCAATAAACAGAAAGTCCTGAAAATGGTCCCACAGATAAATCAACAGGCTGCATTGCTATCTCTGTTCTCTGAGATCAATCCCTTTTTTCTACACTGTTATGTAAGAAATAAAGATCTCTATAATGGAAGGAGGTGACACAGTTTGGACTGATTCTATAAAAAGGCTTCTCTACCTAAAATGGCATGAAACATAGAATTTCATAAATTGATTTCCCCCCCCATACACATAAAGAGATGTAGTAAAGAAAATATGCACAGAGCTCTCTCTCTCTCCCTCTCTCTATATATACACAGTGTGTGTGTGTGTGTGTGTATGTATGTATACACACACACACTCACTCACACACACACAGTATATTCATTCATTCTTCATTCTTCATTCTATGGCTGCCATCTCATAACACTGAGTCTGGGTGGCATACAAGGATTAAAACAACAACTACAGCATCTGCATATAATCTATGCCCGAGGTTAAAACAAAAAAACCCACATTGGAAAAACCACAACAGACCTTGTCTAACCACCTGGTCAATACACCTGGGAAAACAGCCAGGTTCTAAAAGCCTTGTGAACTGCTAACAGGATCAGGGCCATCGGGATTTCCAGAGGGATGCTATTACTCAGGGCAGGGGGCATGATGCCTGGGTTCAACAAGGTGGCCTGGTTTGATGGAAGGGATCCCAAGCATGTTCTATCTAATAGGCTGAGCAGAAACCATGGGAGAAAGGCAGTCCCACAAATAGCCTGGTCTTATGCCATGTAGGGTTTCAAGGTGATAACCAGCACCTTGAATTGCATCTGGAAGCCTAATGAGAGTCAGTGCAGCTCACAAACCAATGTGTTATAAGTTCCTTCCTGTGCAGAATGTATAGGTGTGGACCTATAAATGCGTCAACTACTATATCCAAGACTGAATACAGGTTCTCTGTCACCCAAAGAGACCAAACACACAATGCCAATATATAGGATATGAACATTAAACTTTAAATTGCACTTCCTAGCCTAAGATATGCTTAGCTGTGATTCATGCACTTAAACCAGATTAACTGTTGTTTATATATAAACCAAATATCCTTCAGCATGAATCTATATGTGAGTTGAATGGTTTACAGTATCCAAAATTTACAGTGCTTCAGGGGTATAACAAAAAATAAATAAAAATTCATACTCATGCATTTTGTAAGAGCTTAAAACTCCTTTCAGATGATGAAAAGCTGTTTACAATTATTTCCATCTGCAGTTTTGGCTAGAACATTATAAAGTGGCTTCTGTAATTTTCAGATCTTATTAAATTGTTTGTTTCCTTTGGAAACAACACTTGCCAAGTTGAGGATCTCCCTGTAGTATGAAGTAAAATATGCTTATTCTATAGAAAGAAGCATAAAATATGTATGGTATTTCTATACAAATAAACCTAAAAAGTTCATGCAGTGGAACAAAAATAAATAATAAACAAGTGACAGAATGACCTTGGCTGATCTGACTACAAAATGTGGTTGGGAATAATTCTTCCAAATTGTCTGTAGGTTGAGTCATGGCAACTGGATTTCTTTCTTTTTGGTAGAAAAAGAAAGAAATCCAATTGCCATGACTCAACCTACAGACAATTCCACCTGGATGACTGAGAATCTTCATTGACAATTCTTCCAAATCTTCCCCAGGAGCATGTCTGTTAGTTTTACATGAGTTTTGATAGAATCCCAAATCTGTAACACAATCGAGCTGCCCCCTACCATAAAGAAAATTGTCTCAACGTCAAATGTGCTAAAACAAAATTGTAGTTTTGTTAAAATCTTCTAGCTGGGCTGCACCAGGTCTCCACATCTGGATAACTGATAGAGCAGTATAAGTCATTTAAATATTTCAAGTTTGTTTTGGGGCATCAGCATCCTGAAAAGATCAAACAGTGATGGCATCCATGAAAGTCCAAAGTCTCACAAGTGCCATTTTGTGTTTTGTGAGACAAAACAGCAACAATTACACTACAATATAGATATAAAAAGCAAAAACAATGAATCACCTAAGTCAAGATATTCAGTGTTTTTCAGGCTACAGAATCTTTTTTTTAAAATCTTGGAACCAAGAAACAAAACCGTAGTGATAGAAAATTAGCTGCTTTTTTGAGTGAACTCTCTCCTGCCCTTAGTCTCTCATGGAATCCTATCAAGGTCTCATGGAACCCTTGGGTGCCATGGAAGATGGTTTGAAAGCTTCACAGCTCAGGTCTGTAAATAAGACTCTGAGGTCCTCTTGAAAGGGTTCCCTCTAAATTCCCAAGGGTCTTGGCATGCATTTGGTCTGATATTCACAGAGGTCTGTGCATGGTTTAGCCACTTCAGCTACTGACTTTAATTAATTTATTTTGAGAGCACTTTGGTTTTCCTGACCCCCCATGACACTTTCACATCTACATGGCCTAAGGGAGTACTTGTAAACATTAAGTCTTGTGGCTTCTCCTCACAATATCTGTGTATGTTGTGCTTTAGCAAAGCCCAATCAGGGATAAAAGAGTGAATCTTTGACATAGGCTTCCTGAGACCCCTCTGCTATAATCCAACTGTATATAGCCCAAACTTTTTCCCTAAGCCTTTTTTGGCAGCCTCTTTTCACATATCCTTTGTCAATTAGATATAACATGCTACCTTCTCCACTTCTAGAAGATTTAAGAGCGGTCCTCTACAAGACCATCTCTGCCCCTGCCTGCTGAAACAAATTGGATCATGCACCCATAGCTTCCTAGGCTGTCCCTTTTACTATCTGTGATACACAGACCTAGCCTTCCTTGACTTGTCAATCCATTGTGTACATGGAAAATAACAGATAAGGAAGAGGGCAAACAGAAACATACAGCTCAGTGTATTTCAAATGCTACAAGATGGGAAAATAATTACTACAAACTTAAAATATCATGCATTAATGAGAAAAGAAAGTGGTGGGGAGGAAGAGAAAGTGTTTGAAAATATATTAGTTGCTAAATAGTTGAATAACTGCCTGAAAATTCTCCCTCTTGTATCTCTGTAGAAAACTAATTAATTCAAGTATTGACTATGAGCACATATCAATAATGCACTGCCAGAAATCAGGTGAATATCTATCCTTGCAATATTGTAGAAATAATTCTCTTAGTGGCTGCTCATGCACAAATTATCCATTACTCTTAATAAATTGATAAATTCCATACACAACGATATAGAGTAGGACAATATAAGTATCCTTCATAGACATTAATAATTGTAAAATCATGTAAATAATTCTTCTATTAATTTCAAGCCAAAATGTAATAGGACAAGACCAAACCAAATTAGTTGGCATTTCAACTTCCAAATTGTATCTCCAGGCCACAATGATGCTATTATTAAATATTATTATTAAACATCCTCTTAGGTGTTTGGTAAGTGTGAAATGTTTGGGTTTTTTTCTGTTGTAATAAGCTCATTTTAATATCACGGACATCTTGTTCCATGGTTTCAAAAGAAATCTGTCAATGAGTAAAAGATGAGAGATGTATTGTTTGTTAAGTCTTCATGATTGTTCTGCAAATATGCTTTGTTCTCTTTCTCATTTCTGCCTCCTTTGAATAGAAATGTTGGGAAATATTTGGTAATGTCAGAGAGAGATATTTTTGACTTGTGTACCAAGCAGATTTCTTAGCTTTTCTCTCAACCTTTATTTCTTTTTTTTCCAAGAATTTTATTAAGTTTAAAACAAAGATAAAAACTACAAAAAAGAAGAAAAAACTACAAAAAGGAAAAGAAAAAAATTAAAGTGTGAAACACAAGAAAAAAGAATTGTAAAGATTACATAAAGAAGTGACTTCCGACTCTCAACGACAAGAATATACAGCAAATTTCATAATCAATCCCTTACTCTATATCAAACCAAGATCACATTTCTATAAATTATTCCATTAGCACACTATAATAATCACTAAACACAATTGCTCCTTCCCCTTACATTAAAAGAAATATATATGTGTGTGTAAACCTCCAAATCAACTTCCCCCCTCAAAAACAACATTTATTTAATTATTTCCTTCCTAGTCTATATATTTCTGTCCACTATAGAAGAAATCCTTCAGCAAAGGATCGTTACCTTGTCGTGGTGCTGGAGCTTGAGCACCTCAATGATGCCATGAGCTAAACCATGAAGGGCCACCCAAGACGGGAAGGTCATGACAGAGAGGTCAGACTAAATGCGATCCCTGGGGAAGGTAATGGCAACCCACCTCAGTATTCTTGCCGTGAAAACTAAATGGATCAGTACAACCAGAGATATGTCGGTATACCATCGGAAGATGAGACCCCCAGGTCGGAAGATGGTCAAAATGCTACTGGGGAGGAACAGAGGATGAGCTCAACTAGCCCCAGACGTGATGACGCAGCTAGCTCAAAGCCGAAAGGACGGCTAGCGGCCGACGGTGCTGGTGGTGAACGGCGAATCCGATGTTCTAAGGATCAACACACCATTGGAACCTGGAATGTAAGATCTATGAGCCAGGGCAAATTGGATGTGGTTATTGGTGAGATGTCAAGATTAAAGATAGACATTCTGGGCGTCAGTGAACTGAAATGGACTGGAATGGGCCACTTCACATCAAATGACCACCAGATCTACTACTGCGGACAAGAGGACCACAGAAGAAATGGAGTAGCCTTCATAATTAATCGTAAAGTGGCTAAAGCAGTGCTTGGATACAACCCAAAAAACGACAGAATGATCTCAATTCGAATTCAGGGCAAGCCATCTAACATCACAGTGATCCAAATATACGCCCCAACCACAAATGCTGAAGAAGCTGAAGTAGAGCAGTTCTATGAGGATCTGCAGCAACTACTGGACAACACGCCTAAAAGAGATGTTATTTTCATCACAGGAGACTGGAATGCTAAGGTGGGCAGTCAAATGACACCTCGAATTACAGGTAAGTATGGCCTGGGAGAACAAAACGAAGCAGGACACAGGCTGATAGAATTTTGCCAGGACAATTCACTCTGCATAACAAACACTCTCTTCCAACAACCTAAGAGATGGCTTTATACATGGACTTCACCAGATGGACAACACCGAAATCAGATTGATTACATCCTTTGCAGCCAAAGGTGGCGGACATCTGTACAGTCGGTAAAAACAAGGCCTGGAGCTGACTGTAGTTCAGATCACGAACTTCTTCTTGCACAATTTAGGATCAGACTAAAGAGATTAGGGAAGACCCACAGATCAGCTAGATATGAGCTCACTAATATTCCTAAGGAATATGCAGTGGAGGTGAAGAATAGATTTAAGGGACTGGACTTAGTAGATAGGGTCCCGGAAGAACTATGGACAGAAGTTGGCAGCATTGTTCAGGAGGCGGCAACAAAATACATCCCAAAGAAAGAGAAAACCAAGAAGGCAAAATGGCTGTCTGCTGAGACACTAGAAGTAGCCCAAGAAAGAAGGAAAGCAAAAGGCAACAGTGATAGGGGGAGATATGCCCAATTAAATGCAAAATTCCAGAGGTTAGCCAGAAGAGATAAGGAATTATTTTTAAACAAGCAATGCGCGGAAGTGGAAGAAGACAATAGAATAGGAAGGACAAGAGACCTCTTCCAGAAAATTAGAAACATTGGAGGTAAATTCCAGGCCAAAATGGGTATGATCAAAAACAAAGATGGCAAGGACCTAACAGAAGAAGAAGAGATCAAGAAAAGGTGGCAAGAATATACAGAAGACCTGTATAGGAAGGATAACAATATCGGGGATAGCTTTGACGGTGTGGTCCGTGAGCTAGAGCCAGACATCCTGAAGAGTGAGGTTGAGTGGGCCTTAAGAAGCATTGCTAATAACAAGGCAACAGGAGACGACGGCATCCCAGCTGAACTGTTCAAAATCTTGCAAGATGATGCTGTCAAGGTAATGCATGCTATATGCCAGCAAATTTGGAAAACACAAGAATGGCCATCAGACTGGAAAAAATCAACTTATATCCCCATACCAAAAAAGGGAAACACTAAAGAATGTTCAAACTATCGAACAGTGGCACTCATTTCACATGCCAGTAAGGTAATGCTCAAGATCCTGCAAGGTAGACTTCAGCAATTCATGGAGCGAGAATTGCCAGATGTACAAGCTGGGTTTAGAAAAGGCAGAGGAACTAGAGACCAAATTGCCAATATCCGCTGGATAATGGAAAAAGCCAGGGAGTTTCAGAAAAACATCTATTTCTGTTTTATTGACTATTCTAAAGCCTTTGACTGTGTGGACCATAACAAATTGTGGCAAGTTCTTAGTGGTTTGGGGATACCAAGTCATCTTGTATGCCTCCTGAAGAATCTGTATAACGACCAAGTAGCAACAGTAAGAACAGACCATGGAACAACGGACTGGTTTAAGATTGGGAAAGGAGTACGGCAGGGCTGTATACTCTCACCCTACCTATTCAACTTGTATGCAGAACACATCATGCGACAAGCTGGCCTTGAGGAATCCAAGGCTGGAGTTAAAATCTCTGGAAGAAACATTAACAATCTCAGATATGCAGATGATACCACTTTGATGGCTGAAAGTGAAGAGGAACTGAGGAGCCTTATGATGAAGGTGAAAGAAGAAAGTGCAAAAGCTGGTTTGCAGCTAAACCTCAAAAAAACCAAGATTATGGCAACCAGCTTGATTGATAACTGGCAAATAGAGGGAGAAAATGTAGAAGCAGTGAAAGACTTTGTATTCCTAGGTGCAAAGATTACTGCAGATGCTGACTGCAGTCAGGAAATCAGAAGACGCTTAATCCTTGGAAGAAGAGCAATGACAAATCTCGATAAAATAGTGAAGAGCAGAGACATCACACTGACAACAAAGGCCCGCATAGTTAAAGCAATGGTGTTCCCTGTAGTAACATATGGCTGCGAGAGCTGGACCATAAGGAAGGCTGAGCGAAGGAAGATCGATGCTTTTGAACTGTGGTGTTGGAGGAAAATTCTGAGAGTGCCTTGGACTGCAAGAAGATCAAACCAGTCCATCCTCCAGGAAATAAAGCCAGACTGCTCACTTGAGGGAATGGTATTAAAGGCAAAACTGAAGTACTTTGGCCACATAATGAGAAGACAGGACACCCTGGAGAAGATGCTGATGCTAGGGAGAGTGGAGGGCAAAAGAAAGAGGGGCCGACCAAGGGCAAGATGGATGGATGATATTCTAGAGGTGACGGACTCGTCCCTGGGGGAGCTGGGGGTGTTGACGACCGACAGGAAGCTCTGGCGTGGGCTGGTCCATGAAGTCACGAAGAGTCGGAAGCGACTAAACGAATAAACAACAACAAACATAGAAGATATCAAATTATAAAACCATTTAAATTGTTTACTTTTATAATTAACAATACTATAACCATCTTGATTAAACCTAAAACCAAGCAATTATTATTATAAATCTTAAAATTCAAACCTTAAAAACAATCCAATAAATCTTAATCCAAATCATTAAAGATGAAATCATTCAAGCCTTAATATCAATCCAAATAAACATTCTTAATTCTCTACCCCACCTCAAAATAAATCAAAACATTTACATATCTCTATATTACACACAAGGCATTTCTCATACAGAAATCAAACAGCTCAACTGCCCCCCTTGGAAACTCAGACTTCTCAGTAAAAAACCTCCCACAGAACAGAGCCTCTTCTTTCCCATAACATTCCATCAAAAAAACAACTGCATTTGTGATTTGCAATTCAGTCTGTTATTTTAACTCCTTCAACATCAAAATCTGGTCATCTGGCACAACAAGAGCTTCAGTTTTGCTGTCAGTAGAAACATCTTTATCTTCACTAGAATCAACTTCTTCCACAACCTCCTCAGCCAGATTAAACATTTTAAAGCTGATATTTTCTGCAATGTCCCGAATATCTTGCAGAATAGCTTGACAGGTATCATTCAAGATCTGTTTAAACTCACAACAGAACTCTGAGAAAGTCTCCTTGAAATCCTCCATGTTTCAGGCAGTAGATTATGGCACCCCCAGATACTTGACTGGCAAGCGTAGGAGTTAATGAGTTAATGAAAGATCTCCAAAAGTTGTTCACACAAGGAAAATATGCTAACAAGCAGCTCTCAGAGAAATTGGACCAAAAACTAAACTTTCAAAACAACTGATTCAATGTGCAGGGAAATGTTAAATCATTCAAATTCAATACAAAAATAATAGCAGGGAGACAAGTGTTTATTCTAAATCCTCCTTAATATCCAAATAGGAAAACAAGCCAAAACTTTAAAAGTGTCATGAGTACTGATGGCGAGCAGGAGGGGGCCTCTATCCAGGCAGGAAAATGCATGTGTAGTACTGAGGAATTAAGCAGCCATTCAAAGAGACACAGATCAGACCCACCTAAACTTTTGGGGTTTATCTGTCTGGGTTTTTCCATGCTTCTTCAGTTTGTTAGGATTTTCGGTCTTATGCAGCAGTAATAAAGACTAAAGACCTACTCCTCATCTCAGCGTGATTCCTGGCTGTTAGGACATCAATCCTAACAAACTCTTACTCTCATTGAAAGAGGGAGGAACATGGAAAAATAAAGGAGAGACATTTGGAAAATGTCTTCGGAAAACCAGGAAATTCGGCAAGCCATCCAACAATTGGCAGCAGCCCTGCAACAACACCAACAACAAGTAGATCTCCAGATCAACACATTACAAGCAGCCATGCTACAGCAGATATAACAACCAGTTCCAATTAACCCACAACCGGTGCCAGCAGCAGCAGCAGCAGCTCCGCCAATAGTCTTGAGATCCCAGGGCAGTCTACCAGAGAAGTTTGGAGGAGAAGCAGGGCAGTTGAGAACCTTCCTCACACAGTGCACAATGTTTTTCGACAGCAGACCGGCAGAGTTTCCCACAGACAGAACCAGAGTCACCTTCATTCTAAGTCTGCTAAAGGGCCCAGCAGCCAAATGGGCTATTCCCATGGTGGAGAACAACGACACAATTCTCAACGACTACCAGAATTTTCTGGCAGGGTTCTGAGCACACGTTGACAACCCGATCAGAGAGGTCACTGCCAGCCAGGAAATTCGGAAGCTCAAGCAAGGCAACAAGAGAGTGGGAATCTACATTGCTGATTTCAAGCTGTTAGCAGGAGGTCTGGACTGGAATGAGAGTACCTTGAAAGACCAATTCAAACAGGGGCTGGATGAAGAAATGAAAAATGAATTAGTGCACCAGGGAACACCAGCTACCCTAGAAGGTTTATATCAACTGTCTGTGGTCGTAGACACCAGGCTAGAAGACCTCAGACAGATGCAGCCGGGGAGAGGCAGGGGCCTCAGAGTGCTTCCAGGATTTCCAGCTCTCTCTGCAGCATCTCCTTACTCAGGACCAGAGGAGCCGATGCAGATCGGGGCAAGCAGGAGGCTTATTTCCGAGGCTGAGAGACAGAGAAGGAGAGAGAGAGCCCTCTGTTTCTACTGTGGAGTCCAGGGGCACATGGTGAGAGCTTGCCCAGCGAGAAGCCAAGCAAATTCAGCCCCAGGGCAAGCAGCTGAACCAAGAGCCACCTCTGCCTCTACCTCCAACCAGGGAAACTCCGTTGATCTCCCTCCACAGAGCTCAGCAGGGAGACCATCAATCAATTAAGAAGGGCTCATTCCGAGGATTCCAGGCAATCCTTTTACTACTTAGCAGTAATAATGCATGTAAACCCAGAGCACCAGGTCAAGCTAGAGGCCCTCGTGGATTCCAGAGCTTCAACCAATTTTATTGATCTACAGACCGTACAAGACTTCAACATCCTGACCATAGAATTGCCACGTCCCATAGAAGTGGAGACCATTGACAACAAGCCCCTCAAGCCAGGGCCGATTAGAAGGTTCACAGAACCTGTGCAACTAACAACGGGAGACCACACTGAGTGGATCCAACTTTATGTTACGGCATCACTTAATGTGCCTATAGTCCTGGGCACACCTTGGCTGAAGATCCACAACCCATTGTTGAACTGGACTATGGGAGCAATCTCCTTCCCAGCTAAGGAATGCCAGCACCACAAGATTCAAGCTGCTCTCCTCTCTCCAGCAACCAATGCAGCCACAGAAGCAGGGGGGGGGGGGGGGTCCAGTTGCCGGCCAAGTATGCAGATTTTGCAGATGTTTTCAGCGAACAAGAGGCCACAGCACTACCCCCCCCCCCCATAGGGACTGTGATTGCACCATTGAGTTGATACCAGGAGCCAAGATTCCAGCCAGGAAACAATATCCCATGTCCCCCAAGGAACTAGCCACCTTAAAGGATTACTTGGATTCTAATTTCCAAAAGGGTTTCATCCGACCATCTACATCCCCAGCGTCTGCTCCTACCTTCTTCGTACCAAAGAAGCCTGACCCGTTGGCACCGGCAAACCAGGAGGCACCCATGAGAGTGGTCCACGATTTCAGTTCCCTCAATAAACTCACGATAAAAGAAAATTATCCCTTGCCGCTAATATCTGATCTGCTGGATTGCTTACAGAAAGCATGCATTTTTACTAGGTTGAACCTCAGGAATGCGTACAATCTGATCTGGATGAAAGAGGGGCATGAAGATCTGACTGCCTTCGACACCAGGTTTGGTAAATTTGAGTACCTTGTTTTACCCTTTGGCTTGTCTAATGCAGGAGCCATATTTTCCCAATTTATGAATCAAATTTTCTCTGATTTACTAGATAAGTATCTAGTCATTTATCTAAATGACATATTAATATTCTCTGAGGATGCTACAACTAATGTAACCCATGTACGTAATGTCTTACAAAGACTGAGAGAGAACAAGCTGTTCGCCAAGCTAGATAAGTGTGCCTTCAATTTAACTGAATTACATTTCCTGGGCTATAAAATATCAACAGAAGGCATATCCATGGATCCTCCTAAGGTCCAGGCAATTCTTTCTTGGCCACCCCCATGAAATGTGAAAGATGTACAAAGGTTCCTAGGGTTCTGCAATTTTTACAGGAGGTTCATAAAGAAATTTAATGACAGGGCCAAGCCCCTCACACAGCTTTTGAAGAAAGGATCAAAATTCATTTGGAGGGAGAGGGAGCAAGCAGCCTTCCAAGAATTTAAGCAACTCTTTGCATCCCAGCAGCTGTTAAAGCACCCTGATCCCATGAAGCAATTCATAATGCATTCAGATGCTTCCGATATTGCCATTGGGGTGATGTTATTGCAATATATGAACAAAACCGAGAATACATTGCTTCCTTGTGCCTTTTTTGGTGGTGCCTTTTTGGGTGGCCACGCATTCTCACACCAGCAGAGAGAAACTATGATGTTTTTAACAAGGAGTTGCTAGCAATTAAAGCAGCATTCCAAGAGTGGAGGCACTGGCTAGAAGGTGCAGCCTTTCCTGTGAAAGTTTGCACCGATCACAAGAATTTACAGCTTCTACAAAACGCCAGATCCCTCACCCCACGCCAAATCAGATGGAGCCAGTTTTTCTCCCGTTTCAATTTTGTTATTTCTTATGTGCCCGGGGCGCAAAACTGCTTGGCAGACGCCCTGTCTCGATCCTTTCAGGCAACCCCCACCACTCACCAGGAGGTACAGGCTACTATATTACAACCTCACAACTTTGATCAGTCTATGAGGGGGAGCCAAACAGAGATTTTAGCAGCAGGCAGACAAGCAGAGGACCTATTTACAAGAGCCAGAGCTCAGCAGCAACAGGACCCGTATGCCAGGGCCAGGATGGATGACCTCCAGAGGGGCCCGCAAGACACTGCCTCCCCATTTAATGTGGAGGCAGGAATCCTCTGGCATAGTGGGCGATTATACATTCCCCCCTCATCGAGGGAAGAAGTACTGAGACTTTGCCATGACCGTCAAACGGCAGGCCACGGAGGTATTTTCAAAACTCTCCATAGAGCTCTGAGAGACTATTGGTGGCCTAAGATGACTGCAGACATAAAGGGCTATGTGGCATCTTGTCATACCTGTAGATGAGCCAAGCCTCTCCCAGGGAAGCCCACAGGACTCTTGCAACCCCTACCCACCCCCAGTCAGCCTTGGGATACAATCTCCATGGATTTCATCACTGATTTACCCCCGGTCCAGGGGCTGACTTCCATACTAGTGGTGGTGGACCTTTTCACTAAAATGGTGCATTTTATTCCTTGCAAGGGCCTCTCATCTGCGCAAGCCACAGCACTGTTGTTCATGGACCATGTTTTTCGGTATAGAGGCATGATAAATCACTTGGTGAGTGACAGAGGCCCTCAGTTCACTTCCAGGTTCTGGAGGGCCCTTTTCCAGTCATTAGGGGTCCAGATCCACCTATCATCATCACATCATCCAGCTAGTAATGGGCAAGCTGAGAAAATTAACCAATGGTTACAGCAGTATCTCAGGTGTTACACCACTTATCAACAAGACAGTTGGCCAGCCCTGCTCCCCATGGCAGAATTTACCTATAACAACTTTGTTCAATCCTCTACCAAGATGTCTCCTTTCCAAGCACTCTATGGGGTTAACCCTCGGGTGTTGCCCACCTCCTCCCAGCAGGGAGCTGTTCCAGCTGTGGCTGATTTTCTTAAAGAGCAACAGGCCGCACAGGAGTTGTTAAAGGAGCAGCTGAACAGGGCAAAGAGTGCTTACAAGAGAGCTGCAGATGCTCACAGACAAGAGGGGCCAGCGATTGCGGTAGGAGACAAAGTGTGGCTCTCTACCAAGTTTTTGACCTCTACCAGGCCCTCCAAGAATTTGGACTCTCAGTTTGTGAGCCCTTTCACTGTGGTACAGCAGATAAATCCAGTGGCTTATTGCTTAAAGTTGCCAGCATCCATGAAAATTCATCCAGTCTTTCACAGAGCCTTGCTAGCCAAAGACCCTCCCGCAAGTACCTTGTGATCGCAAATGCCCCCCCACTCCAGTAATTGTGGAGGGGGAGGAGGAATACGAAGTCGAGGAAATTCTGGACTCTAGGAGGAGGGGAAGGGGCATCCAATATTTCATACACTGGAAAGGGTACCCTGAGGAAGAGCGCACGTGGGAGAATGCCAGAGATGTGCATGCACCAATGCTGGTTCATCGATTCCATCAGCTTTTCCCTCACAAACGCCAGCCTCGCACTCTACCAGAGATTCCTCACTTGACTGAGCAATCAGAGGAATTCCAAGCAGAGGAGTTCGTAAGTTTGCAGTTTCGACCCCCGCCTGAAGCCTTGACACCAGCAACAGAGGAGGGGGGAGAGCCACAGCCCTCCACCTCGGGCTTGCATTTCCCAGGGGGGAGGGGGGACGACTCTTCTAATTATCTAGCTATTTTCCAGCAGCAGCCACCTGGGCCAGAAGCGTTATCAGACCTGGAGAGCAACAATGATTCGTCCTTGGAGGAGTTTTCCTTTGAAGAATTTCCATCGTTGCCCAGTTCCCATGGGAGCTTAGAAGGAGACATGGACTCTTATCAAACCTCTGGAAGGGAGGGGGCTGAAATGGAATGTGAATCTGGAGGGGAGGGCAATGTCATGAGTACTGATGGCGAGCAGGAGGGGGCCTCTGTCCAGGGGGGAAAATGCATGCGTAGTACTGAGGAATTAAGCAGCCATTCAAAGAGACACAGATCAGACCCACCTTAACTTTTGGGGTTTATCTGTCTGGGTTCTCCCACACTTCTTCAGTTTGTTAGAATTTTCGGTCTTATATAGCAGTTCTGTCCACAGAGCTCACAAACACAGCTGTTCAGTCAGCCATGTCCCCACCAGAAGTCTCTCAGCCTTTATTTCAACCTCCCAGTCCTTTTCCTAATATTCTTTCTTTTTCATTCTAACCATATTCATTCATCTTCTTCTTCTTTCTCTAGATATTATGTGTCATTTATTTTTGCTATTATTTTTTAGTCCCTCCTGTGTCTTGTTTGAACTTAGTGGTAGAAGTTATATAGACTACTTGTCTCAAAAAGCTAATTTTCAGATACTTGGAAGAGGTGGTATTTATTTATTTGTTTGTTTGTTTTCTACCCCTCCTTTATTATTTTTATAAATAACTCAAGGCGGCGAACATACCTAATACTCCTTCTTCCTCCTATTTTCCCCACAACAACCCTGTGAGGTGAGTTGGGCTAAGAGAGTGACTGGCCCAAGGTCACCCAGCTGGCTTTCATGCCTAATGTGGGACTAGAACTCTCAGTCTCCTGGTTTCTAGCCTGTTGCCTCAACCACTAGACCAACTGGCTAAATGCTCAGCACTGACTAATGACTGGAAGAAGGTGTGGATGGCCTGCTAGAACTCTGAACAGGAATGGGTAGCTGTGGGTAGCTGAAGGTTGTACTGGGCTGTTCTACTTTCTGTGCAACTCTTAAAATATTAATGGCTCTTCATGGGTCAGACACAGTGCCCACACATCCTCCTAGATTTTGTCACCCATCAGCAACAAATCCACGCACCAACACCTCTGTTTTATCCTGTTACTTTTTCTATTTTTCGATATACAAACATTTGGGGGAGAGGGGAGATGTGTGTGTGTGTATGAGAGAGAGAGAGAGAGAGAGAGAGAGAGACTGTAGGTATGATAGAACAACTGTTTTTTGGTCATGTGCTTGTTAGTTTACTTTAAACCTGGGAATAGTTGAGAGGTGCCAGAATATAAGTGGGTGTATGTTAAGAATTCAATCTGGGCACCACAATTCAATCAGGACCATGACATTGAAACAAGATCAGAGGAGAGCTACCAAGAAGGGGATGGTCTTTCAGTCCCTTCACATTTTATAGCCTCAGATAGATCCTAAAATCTATTTACCAAGCTCCTTCTTCATCAATGAGGACTGTCAAACTGCTCAAGATTTTCTCTAGAATACAGTCCTATGGTAACTTTGATGTAGTATTCAATGGTCCAGCATATATTGGTATGTATGCTGTAATACAGGGGACTCTAAATATTCTTACATATAGTTTATTTGTCATTCTGGTCCATTTTGGAAATGTAGTCTGTGATTTAAATTATTGTACAACTTTTTCTCAAGGGTTAGAATTTGGGGCTAATATTTTAATAACTGAATACTCCAATTACTAGAATCTCCTGTCTGGCCAAAATGTGAAGCTCTGGATATGAAGTTATATTGTCTGTCATTTTTTAAAAAAAATCTTTGGAATTTCAGAACGTTTGGAAAACATACAAATATCACATAAAGCAGTTTCTATTTCTGAAAAGAAAGATGCAGTACTTTATTGTGGCCACACGAGAGAGCATGGATCTTGCTGGCACAAATGTTTTTTCCAAAGTCCAATTCCTTTAGATTCCAAGACATCCTGATTTCTAAAAAACTGAAACGGGTGTTTGTTTGTTTCAGTAATTATATGTATACAATATATAAATAATTGTATACATTTAACGAATAATTCCAATAAATTAACAAAATAGACAAACATTATGAGGAATGTCCTTAAGACTTATAAAATGTGATGCAAGTTTATTGGAAGTACAACTGATTAGATGCTTAGTTCCAAGTAAATTTGCAAAAAATTGTAACCCTCAACTTACAGCAAGAGACCATTTATCCTCTAATAATCCTCTAATTCAGGGCCAGCAGCTAGGATCCCTTGTACCAAATACAGTCCCTTAAGACATGCCACCAACCTATACATTGCCAGTTTAAAGGTGACTGCTTCATAGAGAGAATGGTGATTGTGGCACTAGTGTTGCACTGAGAAATCTAGGAACTCTTCATTTTGTAAATTTAATGAATTTAAAAAATAAATTTAAATAAATATTGACAGGATAATAAAACAGAGTTATATTACGTAAAACCTGTATATGTGTTTACATTTTTTGAAAAAAAAGCTGAGGAAAATTCACTTTTTCCATTGTTTTTTGAACAATAGGGTTATTTTCTGACCTTTTTCCTAACTCGTCACATCTCTAACCTTGAGGCTGCTCTTGGATGGTGTCAGAATAAGGGGAGAAGTTTTAATTTAACATTCATGGGCTGGTGATGAGATTAAGTCAATGGCCCGGGGAACCAGCAGGGAAAAGAAAAAGATTGCCAGGCATGTTTGTGTTGTGGAGAAAGGCCCTTGGTGTTATATGTGAACATAACACTGTGCTCAGGGGTATAACTCAGAGAACCATTTGGTGTAGTGGTGAAGGCGCTGGTCTAGAACCCAGGAGACTCGGAGTTCTAGGCCTCCCTTAGGCATGAAGGCCACCAGGTGGCTTTGGGCCAGTCACTTCCTCTCAGCCCAACCCACCTCACAGGGTGGTTGTTGTGGTGGAGAAAATAGGAAGCAGGAGAATTAAGTATGTTTGCCACCTTGAACTGAGCAAATTTAAAGAAAAAAAGCAGGATACAACAACAACTCCCTGCTAAGGTTGCATTCTTGTATCATTTCTATTTAGAAATGAAAGCTAAAGACATTCATAGCACATCTATAATGGCACAGTCTTTAAGGTCCTACTCAAGACACTTGATGTTTCTACTGCAAGAAACAAATATGGCTACCTCCTGAAAAATTATTTATTTATCACATTTGTATAGCTGCCCATCTCCCATAGTGACTCTGGGCGGTGTACATAATAAAGCAAAATACATACATAAAAACCATTAAAACCCACAATTAAAATTAAAATTAAAAAACAAGATAAAAACTTGTTTAGAAGACAGAATGGCAGCAAATCTTAAAGAGCACGTCAGTTAACTATCATACAGCCATCTAACAGGCTCTGCTCTATCATGGGATCCCCAAGCTTGTTGGCAAAATTATGGTTTGAGGGCCTTCCGGAAAGCCAACCGGTTGAGGCCGGTCTCTCCTCAGGGAAGAAGAATGTTCCACAGGGTGGGGGCTAGGGCAGAACAGGCTTTCTTCCTAGGTCCTGCCCAATGAAACTCCCTAGCCAATGGTATGTTTGCAGAATTAATTTTTCCTAGAGTGGACCCATCAAAATAAATGAAACTTAAGTTGGTTGTGTTAGCTTATGTCCCATCTGAGTACACTATTCAGGAGTCAACCCAACATGTCTTAAAAGCAAGATAAAATGTCTTCCTTGAAGCAATCTATTTCTTATTGCAAGGAACCCATTTTTATTTTGATCTCATGCTCCATATAATGACAGCAAACACAACAGAATAACAATGCCAGGGAGTCTTCTGGGCTATCAGCCACTACACTCTTGGTAGTCAGACTATGTAATAACTTTGAAGACATTCTCTTTCCAGGGTGTAAATTTCAGGGTAATCTAGTCTGTATACTTTTGTGAGGAAACATAAACTTAGAGTGCTGTTTGAAACAACTTTTCAAGCCACCTGTGGTTTCCTATTTCTCTCCTGTACAGACCAGTAAGGCTGTATTTTTATTTCAAGCTACCTATCATCTCCTTTTTTCTTTCCTAATATTTATTTATATATTGTATGTTCTTTCTAAAGACTATTAATTATGTAGCCCTAACTATGTTTCTGTGTTTGAGGGAAAGAGATTGAGGCCAATTGTTCATGAAACATGAACATTCTTAAAATAACTTTTAAGATCTAATGAATTTTACTTTGAGTTTAGGTGACCAGCTAAATCATTATCCTACAACAGAGATTAAGCTAGAAATTTATTCTCTACCCAATGAAGCTTCAAAATAATTACCATGAGAACATCAGATAAAAAGTCTTCTTAAATCTTCCTGGATATATATTCATGTGGGATTAAATAATCATAATAATATCCTTAGACACTACCTTAATAATTCTTAGGTCCTTGGTTAGGATTTGAATTATTAAGTTTTAACCAGTCTGTGAATCTAATTGTAGATTACCCGTATGATTATGGCAATGATGAAGATCATATACTCAGCTCATGTAAGAAGATCACACAAACTGACTATAAACAACAACATAACACAGTCGCCAAAATGATTCACTGGAACATCTGTAAAAATTACCATCTGCCAGTAATGAAAATTTGGTGGGAACATATAGTTGAAAAAGTAGTAAAATGAGGTTAAAATATTGTGGGATTTCCAAATACAGACTGATAAAGTTCTGGCACATAACACACCAGATTTAACTGTGGTCGAAGAGAAGAAAGTGTGAATAATTGATGTGGCAATACCAGAGGATAGTAGTATAGAAGACAAAGACTGTGAGAAGATAATAAACTATCAAGATCTGAAAACCAAAGTTGAAAGATTATGGCATAAACTGGCCATGGTGGTTCCAGTGGTTATCAGCACACTGGGTGCCATACCAAAAAGCCTTGGACGGTACTTGGAAAATCTGCACATTGACAAAATTTCCATCTGCAATTACAAAAGGCACGCTGCTTGGATCTGCACATATACCACACCAAAACATTACAACATCCTAGGCTCTTGGGAAAAACTTGATATGAATGAAGGCCAGCACCAACTAAAGAACTGGCAGATGTGATTTCATGTTGTTGTGTATACAATAATAATAACATGAGCTTGGAAAGGAACATAGGTGGGCATGGAATGTTCCAAGTACACCAGACAGTTGAAGAAGAAGAAGAAAGGGCATTGGAAGACTATCTGAAGGACAGTGAAGAAGATGCACTGAAGCTAGTACACTTGAAAACTTACTTTGAATACCAAAGAGATCAAACTGGCCTACAAGAAAGAGCAAATGAAGAATAGAAAAGAGACATGGCAAGGCAAAGTATTACATGGCCAGTACACACACACACACACACACACACACACACAACTAGCAGGCAGAGCAGATAACAGCAAGACCTGGCAATGGCTAAGAGCAGGAAAGTTGAAGAAAGAGATAGAGGGTCTAATTCTGGCTGCACAAGACCAAGCCTTAAGAACAAATGCATACAAAGCCAGAATTGAGAAGACAGCAACAGACAGTAAATGCCATCTCTTCAAAGAAGCTGAAGAAACAGTGGACCACCTAGTTAGCTGCTGCAAGAAGATCGCACAGACTGACTACAAACAATGGCATGACAAAGTAGCAACAACGGTGCATTGGAATATCTGCAAGAAATACCACTTGCCTCACAAAATAGACAAAGTAATAGAAAATGAAGAAGCTAAAGTGCTCTGGGACTTTAGAATTCAAACAGACAAGCATCTGCTGCACAACACCCCAGACCTAACAAGTGCTGATAAGAAAGACAAAAAAGTCTGGACAGTGGACATTGCAAAACCTGGAGACAGCAGAAGAGAAGAGAAAGAACTGGAGAAAATCACAAAACATAAAGACCTGCAAATAGATGTAGAACAGCTGTGGCAAAAGAAAGCAAGGATAGTACCACTACTAATAGGCACCTTGGGTGCAATTCCAAAACATCTGGAGCACCACTTGAACACCATCAGCATTGACAAAATCACCATCAGTCAAAAGCAAAAAGCAGCTTTACTTGGAACAGCTTACATCTTGTGACAATACCTTTAACACTATCAAACAACAACATCTGCCTATCTTAGGTCCTTGGGAAGGACTCAATAGGTGGATAAAAGTGACAAAACCATTCTAAACATCTGGCTGACTGTGCGACCAATAATGATGATGATGATGATGTAGTTTTCTTAGTTCCAGTATGAAAATGGTTTGCCATTATCTTAAGTGCTAATCAGGTCTAAACTTGCTTAGTTGTTTTCAAGATCAGCCAGGGTCAGCTAAGTTGCTGTTATTATCTGCTACAAACAAAAATGCTAGATAAATGACAATAATGTTAGAGAATTAGGCCAGTTTCCATCAGTACTGACAGTTCTGACCAAAAGTAACTTTCTAGAGTCGTAGAGACAATGCTCTTTTCTGACATGAGTCAATCACAGTAGGAAACAAACCAGCACCTTGTGTATCCAGTCATTTGATCTGCTTCTATTGGTAAGAATGTGGATGCCATTATCCACAAAGCCAACATTGCACCACCCATGCACAGGAGGAGTGGCTGACAGGCCATCGGGCTGCAGGCATATTTAAAGGAAAGAAAAAAAAAATCCTCCCTCAATAGCTAATGAGAACTGAACATGCTCAAAGGGCTTAGAATGACATCTGTTCTTGGGGAAAGTGGGGAGGAAAGGGAAATACAACAGGGTTCCTAGAATTCTGAAAAGGAACATTCCATGCTACACTATTGTGTTATCAGATTCTACTTGTGCCTAGATAATGAAGATGTTCCCATTAAACATTCTAATTTTGCCTAGAGAATCATTTTCTGGTAGACACTTGGGCACTTCCCACTAGTGAATGATACAACCATTCGCAATGCTTTGAGTCCCAACGTGCGCATGGGAAACTTATTGTTGGAAAGTGTTCTGCCAGAAACTATAGCTTTCTCCTATACAGAAAAAAAGGTCAGAAAAACCAGCAAACCCTTAAAATATTTTACAGCCTGCAGGCATTAGACCATGTGGGCAATTCTGCTTTAACTGTTTCAAGGAGAGGAGAGGAGAGGTCACAGCTAGAAAGTTTTGCAAATGTGTTTTCTACTGCGGCCTAATGCTGTAGTATTCACAGTTTATGGAAGTTTGGGAATTATGTGACTATTTTGCAAAGTGACATTGATATTTCCTTCTAAAGTTATCATTTTTATTTTTCACGCTAAAGGAAATAATTTAAAGCTAACCTTCTTCTCAGTGTATATGTTAAGCTTTTTAACTGGAGACTGCTCTTTACATTCTAGAAGATTTTTCAGAGAAGCTTCACCTGCCATGTGGATGCTAAGACAATAAGTCATGCCACAGAAGTCACACTGCCTCCGATTTGGTGGCTCATCCAAACAAGGAGCTTCTTACAAGAATGCTGTATTGGCTCAGTTTCACCAAAGGACTATACTATACTACATCAGTTAATGAGGGTTTGAAAACAGGCCTAAGAGGCCTTACAAATCCTTGGAGCTCACGAGTGGAAACTGCGAAGAAAGGTATGGCTGTAACTTACAGACCATAACATTTTGTAGGTTTTATTCACCTCACTGGCCTGGTGTTTAAACAACATATTGAAGCTCCAAGTGCCTTGACTGTTGGCTTATTCCTGTATTATATCTCCCTCAGGATGTTAGTCTGACTTTTGAAACTAACATTTGAGAGGGTACCAGGAAGGTTGTTGATGGAAGGGAAATAAGAAGTGAAGGTGCGTAACATAAACTAATGTGTATTTATACTAAAGTCGAACCCGACACAAAAAAGGTGCCATAAATAGATGAATGGGTACCCTGTCAAAACAACCTGACAAGTATAAATTATTTCAATAAGATCAAAGAAATAGTAGACATCATATATACACAATACATAAAAAACAAGTTCCATATACTTTCCTGCTGCATGGAGGTGGGGATATCAAGAGGGATCTCTGGGGTATAGCCAATTACAAAACAAGATCATGGAGTTATGTCTCTGTGTATTTTACAGGGGGGTTAATTATGTGGTGAGGGTGTATCCCAATCTTTTTGCAGTCTTCATCAAAAATCTTAAACCTCAGTAATCCAGCAAAGGCTGGATAAAGTAGAATCTGAAGTGTCTATGTATTTCAAAATTTATACAACTTACCATTTTAAAATATACACAACTATAAAACAATCTTACATAATGAATGGTACAAAAATTAAGAGCTGCAATAAGAACAGATGAAAGTGAAATTAAAATTTCATTTCTGGAGTCACTTCAATCAGCTGCTTAGCAAGACAAGACTGGTGTTCATAAAATGGGGAAACAAAGAACAAGGGTTAAGATGCACCTTCTAAGACAGGAACCTCCAAAGCCCAGGTCCAGTCACACAGAAGGCCCTCTTCTACAACCCTACCAGCCATATCTCAGATCTTGGTGGAATGGGAAGAAGTTCTGCAGATGTAAATGGGTGGACAGAAGTGACAGGAGATATATTTCTAATGTATTATAGGCTATACAATTTAGGGCTATAGAGATGATAATAACCAGTATCTGAATATGACAGAGGGGTCCACAGGAGAGGGAAAAAATGTTAAGATGGCAGGTGCATCAATGAGATTGAACCCCAGCCCCATTTTGGCATCTATGCAACACCTGCAATGCACATTAAAAAGAGAGAGGGCTTCAATTGCTTAGTTGTGCCCACCATCTTGATATTTTTCACCCCACCTGCAGATCCCTGGAATATGATAAAGTTTTTAGATATTTTCATAATAAAACAATGCCAAGTATATTGGAGTAATCCAGTCTTCATTTAACTTTGTCATGAGTTACCATTACTGAATAAATGATTCAGTATACTGATTGAGCACAGTCAGCATACTGATTGAAGTTAATAGTACTCCTGGCCTCAGTTATCACCAAAAAAATCCAGGAGCGGGACAGGATCTGGAAAAAAACCCAAACACTGAACCTTAGTTTTCAGACAATAAAACCACTCTCAGGACTCATTCAGGTATGATGGATTATGTGCCATCAAGTCACTGTAAGCTCTTAGCAACTAAATAGATAAAGCTTCTCCAGGATTATCTGTCCCCATTCTGGCCCTTCAAGTCTCCAAGTAGTGCAAATTGTTCCCCTTTTTCTCCCTTCACAGGACCTAGACTGGAAAAGATACAAAAACACGTATGAAAGAGACAGAGGAATAAACCTGTCCTAACAGTCAGAAATCACGCTGAGATGAGGAGTAGGTCTCTAGTGTTTATTACTGCTACATAAGACAGAAAATCCTAACAAACTGAAGAAGTGTGGGAAACACCCAGACAGATAAACCCCAAAAGCTAAGGCGGGTCTGATCTGTGTCTCTTTGAATGGCTGCTTAATTCCTCAGTACTATGCATGTGTTTTTCCCCCTGGATAGGGGCCCCCTCCTGCTCACCATCAGTACTCATGACAAAACCATGATATTCATAAATAATTTTCAAGTAATATGCACAGTATTAACAAATTAAAATGAAGATTAGATCAAAAGCTAGAGTTGTGATCTAAATTAATCTTCTACTGGATAAATATTTCTTTCACCATTTAGTTGGGAATTAGGGTATATGCGCAATAATTCTAATTTTAATCTTTTCCTAACTCTAGATCATATAGTGTGGTTCAGTGAAATTTAAATCTTTGTAAATATTACAGGGATCATACTCTTTTTTATCAGGAAAGAAATCCAAGCCAGATAGTTCTTCTTCATTTAATATATTTTGTTTTGCTTTATGCCATAGTTCTTTCCATCTGTGTGCACATACACTTGTATCATAACTTCAAATGGCAATAACCTTAATGCATGTTGGTTGGAACAGTATTAATTTCAGTAGAATTATACCTAATATGAATTTGTCCTTATAGTCAAAAGTCTGGAGGGTATGTGAATGGGGGCAGAGGGGAATGACGTACATAGTGGTTGATCTGGAGAGCAGAGCTGCAAACGGTTGAAGCTATACTCCACTTTTATTAAAAATGCCATTCTAACGAGCCCTAGTGGCCTCAACACATGGAAAATGGCTTGCTGTGTTTTGAATGGCACTAAGTAACACCCCGGGGCCTTAAATCAGTTCAAGATGTGTTGATGGCGTCTGATCTTAGCCATAGAAGGGAAATTCAAAGCAATATAGATTTAACCTATGGACCCTCTTTCTGACTGATGTTTATCAATAATGCAAGGAAAAGTGAATTCAGGAGAAAGTTTTATACTATAGCACACTGTAACATTGAAGTATCCTTACAATTACTGTTTTTCATATGATGCTCAGTGGTTCCAATAAGGAGGTTTGAGACAGGGGCTTCATTTTATATGTTTTTAATTTTCCTTGAATTTGAACTGCCAAGGCTTTCTTTGCTGATCTTCCTTCTGCAGCAAGGAAATACTGGGAAACTTTTAGCCAGCAAAAGGTGGCATAATTTTCTGCTCCAGTGGGGAAACAATTTCTACGGCACCAATAATCTGTACTTCCATAAAGTCCCACTATTAATAAACAATAAAGTCAAAGTCTCCAGGTAACTTCAAGGATGCATCCAGGTAATTGTCCTGGAAACAATAAAGGAAATACTTGCCATTCTTCATTGTTTTTACTTTCCAATCTATCCCACAGTCCTGGGGTTTCCTGGTGATCTCCCATCCAAGTACTGACTAGGTCTGACCCTGATTAGTTTTTAGAGTCAAAGATCGGCTAAATGCTGCCACCTATCTAGGCTTAATACTGATATTTAGCATTTAGATACAGCATTTTATGTATACCAAATATTCCACAGTATTCCAAGAATTATCTCAGACAGTGTTAAAGTAGTCCTATAAAACAAGATGTTTTTAAGCCTTCATTGCAAAATGGAAGGGAAGCAAAAGAATAGTTCATTGCAGACCCAAGATTTGTAGCAAAGGTTTCACTTATCATATATTTCACATAGTTCATATATTGGTTGGTTTTTAGCATCAGTTTGGATCAGACCCATGAACTCTGTAGCACAGTTTAACTTATCTAGCCCATTATTGTCTGACATTAAAAATAGACACCTGTAGCTCTTTGCTTTGAGATCTTTTTAGCTGGAAGATGGTAGAGATTGAACCTGTAATCTTATAAATATAGAGGTGGAGATGGATTCTACTACTAAGCAGTGGCTTCCTTATTTCAGCAAAATCATCATTACAAATGAGATAGAACCACTAGAGCCAGTTTGGTCTAATGGTTAAGGTGCTGGGCTAGAAACCAGGAGACTGTGAGTTCTGTTTATGGCCCTCACCTGCACATCCAGTGATATGATAGCTGGCAGTCTGGGAGAACCCCAGGGATTTCACTCAGGAAGCAACACAGGAACTGAAACGGAACTATGGTGAACAAACAGCAATTCTGCTTGCTTAAATTCAGCTTTGCCTATTTTGTCCCAGCCAGATCCCAAGAGCCTCCAGACACTGAAACAAGATTTCAACAAGCATTTCTGGCCAGGCCTGCAGTTGGTTATATCATAGTTTGGTCTAGTGGTTAAGGCAACAGGCTAGAAACCGGGAGACTGAGCGTTCTAGTTCCGCCTTAGGCATGAAAGCCGGCTGGGGCACCTTGGGCCAGTCACTCTCTCTCAGCCCAACTCACCTCACAGGGTTGTTGTTGTGGGGAAAATAGGAGGAGGCAGGTGTATTAGGTATGTTCACCACCTTGAGTTATTTATAAAAATAATAAAGGCAAAATAAAAATAAAAATAAAATAAATAAATCCTGAGGAACATTGGACCAAGTGTGCTGTGCTACAACTTCTGGCAGCCTCAGCTAGCATGGTGAAAAGTACTAGAAACTGTAATTCAGTAGAGGTGTCCTGTAGAATCCTCATCCCTGATACAAAAGAGTACTATACATAATAGCTACTACTGTTGTATATTTTTATTAATTCTCACTGGTAATAGAAAAACATTCTACGTATGCATTTATTATAGTTTAACAAGAAAACCCCATTTTCTATTACCAATATCTCATAATCCAATATAGAGTTGCAACCCATGGGCCTCACATTCTAAACAAACTCCACTAATCTACATTTTATACTCATTATTAGCAGTGGCAAAATTAAAGGAAAATATTGAGCTGTCTAATTATAAAATTCAGCACTTAGACCAAGGTTTACATGCTTATTTGATTATTTTACACTAATAAATACTTTCAAATTCCTAGGCTGAAATCTCAATCACTTCCATTAAAACTTACCTCTGAGTAGAAATACACAGGATTGTATTGCTAATATCCAGATTTCAAGTGGCCATAACTTTGTGCTTCCTTTTCCTCTGCAGTGCTGGAATAGCTCTTTGTCATTAGTTCTGAGGGAAAGATGCATGAGTTCTTTCTGCACTGGGAAAAACTGGAATACTTATGTGGAAGAAGATAGCGCATCTTTCCTTCTGTCATATGCTTAATGGAGTTCGCTGCAAGAGAATTGGAATACAAGTGGTCCTCGCTTAACAACCCCTCATTAAGCCACTGTTCAAACTTGTGACAGCGCTGAATGTGTGATATTTATGATCACTCCTCATACTTACAATGGTTGCGGCATCCCCACAGTCATGTGATTGTGATCCAGGTGCTCACCAACTGGCTCATAATTATGACATTGCAGTGTCCCGTGATCACGCGATCACCATTTGCAACCTTCTTTGCTGGCTGCTTTCAAGCAAAGTCAATGGGGAAGCTGGCTGGAGAATTCTGGGAGTTGAAGTCCACACATCTTAAAGTTGTCAAGGTTGAGAAACACTGTATTATACCAATGGATTCTCTACATTAATTTCATGCATGAACTGGGCAACATGTGACTATTCAAAAATACTTTGTGCAGTGTGAAAGGAGGATTGAAAAAGAGAAAGTCTGCCATGCAGATTTTGAAAACCTCAAAAGGTGCTTCAGGATATGCTTGCCCACATTTGGCTGAGAAGGTATGACATCCCTACCTATCACTATTTTAAGTCATTCAGTAGACTAAATCATTTTTTTCCAATATTGCAGCACTTTTGCCCTACATCATTTCAAAAATTCCTTAAGGTAGCTAGCAGAAACAAGAAATTCCAGTTCTAGTTCCAGTTTAGCAAGGTGCTGAGGACCTTCGAAGCAAATGGTGTCAGCCAAAGGTACATTCTTGAAAGCAGAGTATATGTTGCTGCTGAGCTTTTTTTTCCTCTTCAGCTTCCATAATGGAAAAAAAAAAATCAGTATGGAAGCCTTTGGCTAAACAACAGGGCTGTGAATTTCTTCTGGCTCATTCTGTAAAACGTTGGTGAAGCACACCTGTGTGAAATCTGTTGAAACAGTGCTATGAATTTGATATTTCCTCGTCCTTTTTTCTTTTTTCTTTTTGCCCCTGCTTCTTCTGATGTCTAATCAGGATTAGCAGGGGCAGACAAGCCTTGCAGGAATGGCTTCTGGTTGTTAACAAGGGTGAGCACAACTAGAAAGCTACAGGGGGAGATGAAATTGGTTGATGAAAGGCCTGTTTCACAAGGGATACCACCCACGGCTGAGACAATAGGGAAATAAATAATCTGTTATTCTATCACCATGATCATTACTAGTTTCCTTCCCGCACTGACATATTTAGCCAGAGTGTGACTACAGTGCCCAATTATAGGATAATGACTGTTATTGTGTTTATGACAATGAGTTAGTGGGAGTTAGGACTCTGGTGGAGGTAAGGAAGAAGAAACAGGAAGTGGAAGGAAAGTTGGAGAATTGTTGGCTGTCCTTCAGAAAAGGTTTGGCATTGCTTTGTCCTGTAAATAAACCATATATGATGAAGGGACATGCTAATGCATGTTCTCAGTACAGTCCTATGCATGTTTAAGCATGCACTAAAGAAACCTAAAGTGAATTTAAGGTTGCAGTAAGTGAATTTGGGAGCCTTAAACCCCACTGAATTCAATGGTACTTACTCACAAGTAAATGATTATAGCCTTGATATTTATAAATTAATGTCTAAGGATAGCAATAGACTTTTAAACATTTCCAAGGTTTTCCAATGATCTGAAATAATTTAAAACAAAGCAATGAAGCTGAAGTTTAACAGCTTTTTGTATCAAACTGCTGGGGTTTGGAAAAGAAATAATATTTTGTCCTAGTAAAGGATTGGTTTTTGCTTTATTTTGTAAAACTGATAGTTTCTTCATATCTGGGCTTCATATAGGCTTTAATATTTCAACAAAGAACCATTTAATTGATGCTCTGTTCAGATTTTTATGTTAATCTGCTAGGACTTCCAGAGGTTAACAAACGAATATATATTGCATAAAATGCCCATGGTAAGTATAAATAAAATATCCATAAATAAACAACTACTCCCAAACCAACAACAAAACAGAAACCTGGATAACAGTTGCTCACTCCACAAAAGCACATTGGAAGAGGTCCAACAACCTAAAATTGTAATAATGTGGGACATTCAAAATGCAATCTGTATATATTTATGCATATATGTATTTATTTATTTAATCAATGTATATGCTGTTCAACTACACATTGCAACTCTGGATAGCTAACACAGGATTAAAATCAGAACAACACCAATGAGATTTAAACACACACACACAAGCATAAGTAACCGAGGCCAACCCACAATCATTCAGTTCCTATCCACTATAGATGGGCTGATTCACCACCTTGGTACAATATCTGGGAGCAAAGGCCAACAGGCCTGGAGCTATCTGAATCTTGGGGAAATGCTAATCCAGAGCACAGGCACTGTGACAGAGAAGGCACTCCTCCTGGGTCCTGCCAACTTTATAGAGGGGACGTACCCTATCGGATCTCATGGGATAGGCAGACTCAATTGAACATAGACAGCCCCTCAAATAATCTGGCCCTGTGCTACGAAGGGCTTTAAAATGGTAATCCACACCTTGAAATGCACTTGGGATATAATACAGTACAGTAGTATTGCATGGGCATACCTCTGTTGCTGCAATCTGGACCAGTTGCAGCCCCATGTAGAATACATTGCAACAATCCAGGGCATGAAGGACTGTGAGACCTCCTGATCCTGGAAATGATTTATTTATCCAAATCTCAAAAAACTGTGGGTGGTTTACAATACACACAAAGAAAAAGGAAAAGATGCAGTTGGCACACAAGATTGATGTGTGCAAAGGCCCACCTGGCCACAGGCTGCCCCCTGCCCTTCAAGGAGGAGCCAAAAGAAACTGGGTTGCTCTCTTGCTTTTATTGTGTGCTGCATATTGTTTATTTAGCAATGTTTTTCTCAAGGCTAATCTTAGGTATTTGACTTGAAGACCTGAGTCCATTATTGCTGTTTTACCTCTGAACCAACTAAAGTTTCCTAATCTCTTAACTGACTGGACTCTTTGCTAATTAAGGAATACAAATCACTCACAGAATGAAGGAAACTGAAGATATCCTTTTGCCTTTATCTTCATTAACCTCCATAACTGGGAGGCAAATATCCATTGTGGGAGACACGGCTACCTGTAAAACCCTAAAGAACATAAGCTTTCGCTGGATCAGATCAAAAGCTTCTCTATTTTTTTCCCCCCCTTCTATAGTAGCCAACCAAAAGCCCATGGGAACCTCTACAGCAAGACATGAGTACAACAGAACACTCTCTCTTATGTTGATCTGTAAATAGTGTTGTAAAACAGTTTGTTGCCAGAAGTGCAAATAATACAGAGCCAGTGTGACAAATTGCCACCGATAGCTTTATCACCAATTCTTTTCAGGGTTCTACATTTCACAAGCAGCTTTCCCAAGTAATGGTGCTCCCATATGGAGGCTGCAGAAATCCAAAGAAACTATTATCTTCACTACCATCTTTACCATCATTTAAAGATGGTGCTTTTGTGCAGCCTGGATACAGTAGCTGTATAAGTAAAGAAAGCTTACCAATAAAGATTTTAGCCTTCAACTTGTAGAAGATAGGAGGAAAACCACAGAGGAAAGGAGTGCTAGCACATTTATTGCCATTTTGCCTTAGTGTATATGTGGAGTTCTCAGCAATTAGCAATACATTAACTCTAATAAATTTTTTAAAAATGCTTAATGCTGTTTATTCATTGCTACTACACCAGCATGTAGCAACTATCACTCAAGCTGAGAAGAAAAAATGTATAACCACTACTCTAACTTCCTCATTATAGCTGATGCAATTTCTGAAGAACTTGTATTATAAACTGTCAGGAATTTATTTTGATTTGGCAATATATAAGCTTGATTGATAAATAAGCAAACTTACCTTGGCGCTCCTGGAGGATCTCTCCTTTCCATTGTCTTATCCTCAGTATGCACTTACTGAAGAGAAATGTCTGAAAGACATTTCTATATATCCTCTTGATACAAAATGCTAATCATACAATTATGAGCTTGATCCTCAGCTTGAAAAGTAACCAGACCAATTTGTCAGAGCTCCTGTTCCATTCTAAAGCATGTGAAAAACATAGTTTTGTTTTGCTTTAAATCTAAATGGAATGAAATTTTCAAGAAATTTAAATCATAGGGTTTTTTAAAGATGGTGAGTGGATAATATAATGGTGAGACTAGGGCTTGATTTTTTGAAAGTAAATTCTGAAGGTTGAGTTATTGATTATTGGGAAGATGGAGTAGGGGAAGTGTAGTCAAAGACAAGGAAGGGAAGTGAGCTGATTGGATAGCTGTGGAGGATGTTAAGGGATAGAGTAGACTAAAAAAGAGAGATGAATGGGATGTATAAGAAGAAAATGTTAACTAAGATCACTGTATTTCAGAGCCAGGAGAAACCATGACTCAGGAGCAGAGAATGCAGTTTCTGGATGGCTGATATTGCAATTGCAATTTTGTCCAGAGGGTTTGAGCCAGCTCCATGGTGGCTACCACTGGAAGTTAGTAGCCTGAGAACATGAAATGATCAGCATCTGTGAGGGGAAAGCCTTGACAAAGTTAGAGATGGAGTTGGAGGTGCCTAGAAGGTCATCAGACGGCTGGGTAGAGATGTTAAACAACCAATGGTAGGACAATGGTGTCCTGGGAGATCAACAGTATTAAGATGGTTGTATCAGTGAATTCTGAAACTGGAATTTTGCTTGCAAGATCATCAGAGAGCCACTCAAGGATTAATGAGGAGCCTGTACTGAGATCCTTGGAGTGTCTTTCTAAATGGTTACAGTTGATGGCTGGAATGCAAGATTGTTCAGGGAGACTGGCAGTGGAAAAAGACCTGGTCTTGGAGGCTACTAGCTGGACCAGGAAGCCACAAGACTTTGATTGTTGCCACAACCATCTTAATACTGTTGACCTCCCAGGACACCATTGTCCTACCATTGGTTGTCTAACATCTCAGGTAAGTTGGAATTAGATGACTGCCATGTGGAAGGCAGAGAGTCAGGAGGAAAGTATCCCACAGTGAGAGTATGGGAGGCTCTGTGCCCCATAAATAAGATCTCCAGTGAGAGAGAGAGACTCTTGGTTGGGGGGCGGGCTGGGTTGGTATTTACTGAAAAATTTGGTGGAGTAAGGGTAATACTAACTTCCACCTCCAGTTGAGGTGGAAGATATGGCATGTGGGGTAGTGTAGTGTGATTGATGGAGTCACTGATAGGCTAGCTAGGCTTGACCAAATAGTTTTTTCCAGATAGCGGGAATGTCAGACCTGGAGTGGATGGGAATGAGTTATGTCAAGCTTCAGCATTGGAGTTAGATTGTTGTTGGTAGATAGGTGGGAAGGAGATACAGATTGTAACCATGATTTTGATGGTGGAAGCACAATAAACCCAGTGGAGATGGATTGGAAGAGATATGGCAGGGGATACCAGGTGTGCCATTACAGGGAAAAGAGATCAACAACTTGGTATCAATCTCTGCTTCCAGGGTTGGGTAGCCAGATTACTGGGGAGCCTGGTTTCAAGTTGCTGATAGTAAATGCCAGATCCATTTGCAATAAGAATACTTCATCCCTAACTTGGTGAATGATATAACCAACCCCAGGCCTGGCCAGAAATGCTTGTTGAAATCTTGTCTCAGTGTCTGGAGGCTGTTGGGATCTGGCTGGGACAAAATAGGCAAAAGTTGAATGTAAGCAAGCAGAACTGCTGTTTGTTCACCACAGTTCTCTTTCAGTTCTAGTGTTGCTTCCTGAGTGAAATCCCTGGGGTTCTCCCAGACTGCCAGCTATCACTGGATGTGCAGGTGAGGGCCATAAACAAGTGTGCTACTTGTGGCTCTACATGGAGCAGGAGGACCTTGCTACAGTGGCTCACACCCTTATCACCACTTGGTTGGACAACTGCAAGGTGCTCAACATGAGCTACCTTTGAAGACCCACTACTGGTTCTGAATGCAGCAGCCCACTTGCTGCCTGGCACCCATTGCTAGGAACATTTTGTATTGCAGGCCCTTCTTTGAGTGCCGGTAGGTTTCTAGGTACAATTCAAAATGCTGATTTTAATCTATGAAGTTCTTTATGACATACAAATCTGCAGGACCACCTTTTTCCAGCCAGGATCAAATTATCAGATTTGCTCATCATGAGAGAGACTACTGGTGGTTGTGAGGTGAGGAGGACTGAGACAAGATGACGTGGCCTCTCGGTTATGGCACCAATACTTTGGAACAGCCTCCTGCTGGAAACTGGATTAGCCTGTTCTGTGGTAGCCTCCTGGAAGCTGGTTAAGATAGAATTCTTTCAGAAGTTGGGGATTCATGGGATGTAGCCCTCTGTGGGCACTCTTTTGTTGTTGCTCTGTTTTATTGTCTGTTTTCCTCATAATTATTTTTTTACCACAGATGTTTTATTCTGTTGACATCCAGGAGTTCTGGGAGATTTCAGTGATGAACAAATATAATTAATAATGAATAGTGATTATAGAAACCAGTAGGACTGTGCAAATCCCCATGAAGTGACTGCATTCACGTGCAAGTAGAAATAGCTGAGAACAGCTTCCAAAGCATTTGCACAAGCCTGGGAAAATATGTGGTTGCTTTATCAATTAAGAAAAAGTGTTTTAAATGCATTCTTGCATATTCCAAAACAGCTCTTTCAAGGAGATTTACAGAGACCTAGAAATCAGTATTGGGGCTTTTAAGTAGCACATCTGCATAATCTGTCTTTAAGGTGTTCTCATTATTTGTGTCTAGTGACAGCAAAAATAAATTCCTTAGTGAGAAATATCTGACAAATTTCAAGAGGTTGGGAGGACTGTACAAAAGGAATGAATAGTCACAATAAAAATATAGAACATCTGAACAGGATTGGAAGGTTTTCAGTAGGACATTCAGTTGGAAAAGATTGCTCTGCATTACTTTATATCATCATGGGAGTCCTGCTGAAAGATACCCTTCTACTGACTTTTCCCACGTCTGAAGATTTCCTGCTGAGGCTGAATATCTCTTCTGGATTCCTAAATTCATTCTTGGTATTTTACCAAAGGATTTTCTATAATATAATGTTCTTCTGCATTTTAACAGCAAATGGGAGATCTCTGAAATAAGATACTAACTAACCCAAACCAAATATGCTAGACTACCTCATGTGGTATCACCAACCAGCAAATTGGCTATATTGGCCTGGGATGAAGATAGTTGTAATCCAAAACATCCAAAAAGTGCTCTATAATATTATCTCATTTCATGTAAAACATCTGAGTCTTGTGGCTTCAGCAGACCCACCCTATATAATTCTGGGACTTCTAAATTGGCTATTTAAGCATCGCATTATTTTATATGACAAATTCATCTATACAGCCATTGATCTACCTGTGCTGCACTTCTAGTAGGATATATCTTATTTATTATTTGTTACATTTTAATCCCACCCTTCCTGAAAGATGCTCATGGCAAGATTTCTATACATGATGTATAGATATAGATATGTCTTATCAATACAAAATGTTGGAACCTAGCTCCTGATCAGTATACTTTTCAGAAATAGACACCATCTTCCAGTTCTTCTTTGTTACTTCCCAATTAGTTCAGTGTTTCTGTCTCTCAACCCACAGAGATAATGGGTAGATAATATATGGCCCTCTAAAAATCATTAGACAGTGACACCCATCAGTTCTTGTAATTGGCCGTGCTTGGCAAGAGGTGATGAGAGTTAAAGATCAATAAATCTGGAGATCCACATATTGTTTATCTTTCACAAGCCTTGCTGGCTGGGGAATTCTGGGAGTTGAAGTCCACACATCTTAAAATTGCCAGGGTTGAGAAATACTGACCTAAAGAGTTCATAGGCTACAAAAACTGAAGAAGAAGACTGGTGATGGATAGGGTTACAAATGAGAAATGAAGAAGGGTGGGATTAAAATGTAACAAATAATAAATAGTAGAAGTGTACAGATTCAGAGAATTTTTAGTTTAAAAGCCACTTCTCCCCACTTTTCTTGCCATCCAGTTAAAAGCTGCCAACCACCTCCATATATCAGAGACTGTAGCTAATCACTGAACACATTTTTTAAAAATGAACCCATTCCTACCTCTGTGGATCAGACGGGCAGTTAAAAGTTACTTTCCCCCTTCTCTTGTCTCCCCCTTCTCTTCTTCACACCCTCCCACCCAAGCTCCACCAACCCCCCTCATAAACCTGGTATCTGGAGAGCATGGCAGGATTTTTACATGTCTTTACATGACTTCCAGAAGACCACTGAAGATATTTTAAAACACTTATCCTCCCAAGAGATTAGGTGTTGTAGCATCTGATTCATGGAGGTGGGTTGGCAGCTTTATCTTGATGGCAAGAGAAAGTGGAAGGGACATGGGAAAGTCAATAGTCCTCAAATCTCAAGGATCGGTTCTGTGGAACTGGAGAGCTGGCAGCCCCCCTCCATGTTTTTTTTTTTTTTTGCTGTTCTTCCAAGCTTGACAACCTGGGGATCTGATACTGAGACTTACACACTTGATGACATGGACTGGGACTTATGAAAGCTTACATGACATTACATGTGCCAGTCTTTAAGGTGTTTGAACTCTCTTGTTTTCTGCTGCAATAGATAAATACAACTGCTGCTTTAGAAACTTGCAGGAAAGGTGAATTATAAATTTCTGTAACACTTTTCAAGAATTGTAATGAAAAAACATACAAGTTGCTACACCAAGGAGCAAAACTTTGTTCCAGTGAAGCACGGATGTATAATTCCAATATACATGTTTCTTTAAGAGGGTCAAGCCATTTTAATTTGTTGTTGTAACAGTAAGATCAGTGAAGTCATCTTTGTAGCACACCCCTCCAAGTAATTAAATTGTGCCTCCAAAAGTACACTAGCACCATAAATGTAAGCACGTTTGAATCAGTGTGGTGGTCATGGCTTCCCTCAAAAAGTGGAACAAAAATATTTCCAAATGGCAGGTTTGGATGGGAAAGAATTCAGTGGGATGTTGCCTGCTCCTCTCTGCATAAACCACAATCCCTGGAATACCTTAGTTACAGTGGAGCCACAAGGGATAAACAGGCTTGAAATTTGTTTGCCTTTCCAGTGCAGACATGCCTTTGGGCTGATCCTGGTTTCCTCAGTCCAGTTTTATGTCTTAGTAATGTAGGCAAAATAAAGATAAACCTTCATTTATTGCTATCAGTCTCAGCAGAAAACTTAGCTACAGCTGATCAAACCTGGCCTGGTGAGCTATCGGCTGTCAGTATTTGGACTAAAAGTCTGCTTTTTTCCTTTTTTTTCCTTTCCAGATTCCTTTCCTGTCACTCCAACTCAGATGATTCATAAAAGCAACATGCTGTATTGGTTATTCAGTAATGCAGGCCTAATAAAAGCATGCTTACAACCATTTTCCTTTTAAGATCTTAGGAGAATTTGTTCTTCACAGAACCCAACCTGTGTTCTTAATAAAGGAAGATTGAATAAAACAAGCCCTGTGAAGCAGGAGGACTAATTTAACAGCTCACTGATGAAAATCGGAGCTTAGCTTCAAGGGTCCCTCTGTGTCCATCCCCCCCCAACCTTGGACCAGAACAATTCATTGTAGGAGAACAGATGGTTCAATACTGAGTGCTGAATGTGGCATTAACTTATTTTTGCCCTGCCCCTTTTTTAATCCTTAGCCTAGCTAAAAAATATTTAAGGCTATTGAAGAATAGAAGCATTCCTATCTAATATAAGATTATGTGAAAATATACTCCTATATATTTTATAGTTCTGAAATTAAATATCAGTGGCAAATTAGCTATTACAAGCTTCCTTTGGAAAAAGAAATTCAGGGAGTCGATGGAAAAGTTCCCCTTAAGAATAATATTTGATGTTAAACCTAGAGCTAATTATGTTTATCCATTTCTGAACTGTTGAAACAAAGCTCTGTAAAGAAAACCAAGCATATGCAGCTTTGGAATGCTCCTGTTGTTTTCCAGTGCAGGCATATAAATTTTTATTCAGAAATAAGTTTCCCTATGCTCACTAGCATTTTCTTCCTGGAAAGTGTGTTTAGGACTGCAGCCCATTGTTTCATGATAAAAGCAACCCTTGATTAAAGGACTTGATAGAGATTTAGAAAATTATGCATGCCGTGGAAGAAGAGGAAATCAAGAGGGTTTTTTCCCCCTTCTTACATAAAAACTGGAACTGGAGGTCATCCATTTAAATTATTTGGCAGTAGATTCAAGATAGACCATTAAAGCACATCATCACATAACTTGTTGATTAAATGGAATAATTTGCTGCCAGAAGATTGGCTGGTACCCACGAGCTTAGATGGTATAAGTAGTCCCCCCTCAGGATCTTTTGTCATTCTAAGACTCTCCTCTTTTATCATTGCCAAAATTTGCCAATTTGCCACCAGTGTTCAGTAGGGTGTCTTCTTCAACATTTGATTAGTTGTGGTGTTAACTTTCAGTTCAATTTAAACTTAATATTTGTAAAAAATCAACCATTTCATTACTAAAAAAAAAAAATTAAAGGAGTCTGTGCTTGTTTGGAGTTTGCCCACTTTTTGTTTTGAGCTGAGCTCTGCTCACTTGTACAACACAAGCATCAAGTGTGGCTCTCAGACCCACCCCTAGTCTTAAAGGTAGGTTAGACAATTGTAGAGTGGACAAATCTGTCCATGGCTATTGCGTATAACAGCTAAATTATACACCTATATTCTGAAGCACCAGGCCACTGATTACCCATTTACAAGATGCAATAGCAATTGCTACCTTTATACTGTTTTCAGGGGGGATCTAGAGGCATTTGGTGAAACTTTTACCCTTTTAAAAAATATATATATATATTATGATAAACTAATCAAAGTACAGATGACATGCAGTAGCATTAAAGCAGTAACAAAATCTCAAATTTTATATGCATTATTTTTGTATAAAGAAAAAAATGAAAGGCCTAGAGAATATGCTATAAACTGAAACAACTCCAAAAACATAGTCCATATTGCTCAAAAGTCTTCTTCCTTGCACTTTTGTTTAAAAAATGTTAATCTTAAAATGTTAATGTTGACCAATATTTCATATGAACAGTCCACTGCTGAAATATAGATATAGTCTTTTCCAGTGTTATATCTATCTAAGCTGATTCCAATGCCTGAAAAATCCACAATTTTTGATATCTTGATATATTCCAAATACTGGGAATGTAAAGAGCATACGTGTCTTTGAAATACAGCAATTGATCCAGAATCCTGCTGATGTCACCCCAAATACAACAATAACTGGACAAGATGAAACAATATGGGATAATGTTCCAACTTCTGAGTTACATTTCCAAGAAGAGAGTGATTATAATCAAGCCTTACTGAATATTCTCTTGAGGAGACAAACATACCTATGTCGAGCAATATTTGTTATTATATTAACTTCATTTTAAGATCATACAAAATTAATTTCATTTCATTTAATTCAACTTTCCATTGATGTAGAAGTACAAGACATTCAAGCTTGCTATTCTAGGTAAAAGGTAAAGGTTTCCCTTGACGTAAAGTCCAGTCGAGTCCGACTCTAGGGGGCGGTGCTCATCTCCGTTTCTAAGCCTTGGAGCCGGCGTTGTCATAGACACTTCCGGGTCATGTGGCCAGCATGACGACTCAGAACGCCATTACCTTCCCGCCGAAGCGGTACCTATTGATCTACTCACATTGGCATGTTTAAAGGTTGCATAAATAGCAGATTTAATCCATGTTCTTCAACCTTCTGTAAAGATGGGTTATCACAGTAATTTCTCCAGAACATCTGACTGTTGCAGAACTTCAGAAGCAATGATCGCATTTGGATGAAATCACAAATATTTAAGTTGATTTTACTACTAAGAAGCATTCAGAGGTAAATCAAACTCCTGTTTAATGCTGAAAAGTTTTAAAATGTCTTCCTTGGAACTGAGCTGATCCAACTAATGATATTTGAGAGGACCAATTTATTTAAAAAAAAAATATTTAGGTTGTATTTTCAAACTGGGATTATCCTTTTCACTGATAAAGGGGTTAGAATTACATTTTCCATATATGACTTGCAGCATTAAGTGCAGGTATTGAAACTGATCCCTGCACAAACAAAGGTCACAATACTTGGCAGGATTTTAATGGAGTTAGAGATTAATTCTCAAGCTGAGCCCAAAGAGGATCTGAATTTTGACGTTTCAGAGTGTAACTGAAGCTAGAATAAATGTCCAGTGATAAACAAAGTGAAAATTATATCCACCTTTCTCAACAGGTAATTGTAATTTGCACAATGAAAATATTGTAGCCTGTCCTTGAGGGTGAGCCAGACACCTAGTCTGGGTTCTTGAACTGAATGGATTTTATTATGAAATTACGATTACAACTATGGAGACATCAGTTTAGCAGTGATGTTACAGCTAAGCAGGAGGAGTAATGATAAGCAGAAAAAAATCTATGGAAATGACTTTGCTCACCTTCATTAATTTGATATGAAATGTGCAAAAGAGTCTAACCCAATATAATATCCTTTGCTACATTAAGATCTTCTGCTTTATTCTGATTCATTTGAATCTGGGGAATGGAAATTAACATTGGTAATTATACAGATACTTCATTGACTCTCTCCAGTCTGACCCACTCAAACAGCTAGCCTTGACTTTTAAACCCCTCCAAACTTTGACTGAAATGTTTAAAAGTCACCTGTCCAATTCTTCTCATTTCCTTACAATCTGCAGTGCAGTGGATCGTTTCTGGAGCAAGTGGCTTTTCAGTAATGATCCTCCAACTTTGAAACACTCTTTATGGAGTGTTCACTTTCTGGGGCCAAGTGGACTTATTTTATTGTTTCTCAACGTTTTTAATTCTTCTTGAACTATTGATTCTAGCTCATTTGTGTTTGTGTGCTTTTACGGGTTAAAACCTATTTTTATGTATTACTTACTTTATGATATTTTACATGTTTTATTGTGAGCTGCCCTGATAGCATGCTCCAAGATGAGATATGATACACTTATTTCTTTATGATATCACTTAACACAAATTTTGTTTTAAGGCCTAATTATCTTATTAGGAAATGTAAGTATACTTCTAAGTGCCTTCAATTAGGAATAAATCTCAGCAATAAAGAGTTGGGCTGAAGCAGTTAACCAGCATTCTAGTTCAGCAGATGTCATTACAATTGTGAGCTGAAGTTTTTCCGTGTTCATTGTTTTCCAAGACGCAAATTATTGCTGGCCTTTAAAGAGCCAAGGCAATTAGTCAGGTCAACTTGGATTACTAAGCAAAGCAGAATAAATATGTCCAGAAGATGATGGGCTTTAAAATACTGCCAATAATGCTCTAGCCCTCCAGCACAGGTGGAGCTGCTGCTGCTGCAGAGATTTTCTTTGATAAACATCAAAGCCAATAAGAGTTAGTGTCATCATCTATTCTTTCATCATAGGAATCAATTACTTGCTATGATCACTCAGTGTGGCTGCCTTAATTATTATAACAGGGCTGAAATAACCATTATCATAAGTATACAACAGAGTAAGAAGAACTCATGAAAATAGTCTGCCCTACTGTAAATAATTAGCTATGGAGCCTATACATGGAGAAAGAAATAGATTCTTTAAAATTCAGCACAGTTCATTACAAACTGGCTGTTCTCTATTTATGTAAGAGTAGAATAGAGAGGATCCAGCTGGTCAGTGATCAGAAATGTTGGTGGGCACTCCCTCCAGAGGAAACTTACTACTCAATTGGAGGACTATGTCAGATTACATTCCATAAACATACTGAGAATGAGAAGGGGAGTTTATTTATGAAAACAGAAATAATATCCTCCTGTCTATCCATAATACTCTATAAAGTTTTATTTTTTTCATATTCATGGAAGCTTCTGTATCTAATATGCAGAGCAGGATTATTTGGTGTCTATGTACGTACAGTATGTGTGCATGTGTAGTTGTGTGAATTCCTTCTTAAGGTGATCCTAGCTAGTCAGAGATCATGTAGAAATACATTTTCAATTAATAAAACAACTAGAAATGTGATACCAACATGAGATTCAGAGAGGTTTGGTTATGTGATGCTATCAGACAGCCAGATTAAAATGAGGCCATTGCTCTAGCTCTAAATAGGCCACATTGTAGTCAGTCAAATTTAAGTAGACGAATCAACATTAATAAATATATAATAAAGCTGTGTTAAAGTGAGAACAGTACAATCCATTTCCTTTGTGAATAAGTAGCATAAGGGAAAAGTGGCCTTTTGAAATCCCTTTTGGCCCAGCTTTAGGGAACAAATTCTTTATATTTCACATTCCCCATTCAGTCACCCAATGCAAATGTTCAGTTACTTGGGTGGTAAACTTTTATTCTGCAACTGTACTGTCTTGAATTTTGAAGCCTATTGGTCTTTGTTGCTGCAGTGGATCACTTTCAGTTATGCTCTCCAGCCAAAAGAGGTTAATACGGTGGTGTAGGTAGGCTTTATCAGAACAGCTGAATCAGCTCGGTATGAGCATAAACCCACTGGCATTGGTGCAACTGTTGCTGAACTTTGGGATTGAAGACCAGGATCTCCCAGCCTCAAATAATGATTCAGGGGGCCTCTAATGACTGCACAGGGAGTGGAAAGTGATGAGTGCAGTAGCAGATTGGCTGACCTGGGCCTACATAAAAAGTTGCATGCTGATCACCATAGTGCCCTTTTCTTTTTATTTCTGAAAAATATTTTGAAGTCTGAGGGCAACCCGCTGAACATGTGCAGTTACAGGTTTATGTTAAATGTTTCTCTATAACAAAATGGTACTTATCCCCAAATACTATGCATTCCTTTGCCAAGGAGGTCAATCCTTCCCCACCCCACTCTGGTAAGACTAGTAAATCCAGAGTCTAACTTTGTTTAGCTGCACAACTGTTTGTAAGAAAGAGATAGCCCCAGAGTATGTTGTCATATGTTTAACATTTTTTAAAGAAAGGCTGTAGAACCAAGAGAGTCTCATTAACCAAACTCATTCTAATCCAGACATAAGAAAAGGAAGTAGAACAGGAAAGGAACATTGACAGCTATTCTACTGATTTATTGAATCATAAAAAACAATGACAACAACCAAGATAATAACAATCTATTTATTAGACAGAATGGTGGCAAGATCATACTTGTGGACTAGTCCAGATATAGATGGCGTCGTCTGAGAGCTCAGCCATTGAGGCATTAATCTAACAGCTGCTTGTGCATCCTTACAGACTAAAGTCACCAAGAAAGCAGACCGGCCTCCTTCTATTCCTTCAACTACGACCTGATCTGGAAGTGAATCTCTCCAAGTACTAGAAACAAATGCTTTGACCTGCTAATGTCTGCTGACCAAATTGTTGTTTCAGTGCAGAAGCAGAGATAGCTTGCAATGTTAACTCCAGTAAATTATCACCTACCTCACATGTAGATATAATCTCTGTATAAAAGCTCCCTCTGAATTCTTGACAAGTAGTCGCACATATGAAACCACCTCTATGGTGGTTAATTTCTGACTGCTTCCCTAACCTGTTAGACTACATCTCCTGGAATTCCTAGGCAGCATGGACCAATGCACATGGATAGCCCAAGGCTGGGCTGCAGTCTTATACGAATTCATGTGGTAGAACACCCAATTTAACTGGTTGGGCTTTACTTCTGAGTCATAAATTAAACTTATTTAATACTCAGCTTTATCTGTAGAGCTCCTTGTGGTCCCTAGGGACTATTCCACTGCATGCACCATTTTGCTTTGTTTTAAAAATTTATACGCCACTCTTCAAAACACTTTTTCTCCTCAAATATAGCGATCATATAAACCTACTGATCAAAGCAATCCCGATGTAAGGTCTGTCTGCTGGGTGGAAAGTGCTTACTCCATTTGCAAATGCACTGAGATCCTGGATCCTTGCAGCATTTTGCAATTTTGTTTGGCCTGTAATTTTCAAGCACTTTTGGAAATTATTATGAATCACAACATTTCAAGATCTCAGAGAAAAGAGGAAAACAGAGAGGTCCCAGTAGTGTTCTTTTCTTAGTTAAATATATGTTTGCAGTGTGGCATGAAGTGCTGGGTTTAATGAGCAGCTACAATTTACTTATCTTTCAAATGGATCATTTTAAATACATGTTGGAGAATGCTGTTTTCCAAAGTGCCCATTAGAGGTGAAGTACAAAGTAAGTGAATTGTATCTGGGAAACAGTTCTTATCTTGTGACCCTAATATGCAAACTGCTAGGGGGCAAAGTGCTCGATAAAAGCTTCTTAGGGATGGCAGCTCTGTACTGAGATGTGTTTTAAAAATCTTTCTTTTCCCTTTGTCCATTGATGAAAAGTCATGTTTTAATGGTGCAATTTAAATAATGGACATCGTCATGGAGGAAAGGAAACAAAAACAAAAATTGATCAGACTGGAACAGTAAAACAAATGGAAACAGGTAATTAAAACCTGTTATTCATGAACACCGCCAATAGGACAGCTTTCCTCAAACTAGTTCCCTCCAGATGTTTTTATCTAACATTCCCTAAATTGGCCAGGCTCATGGGAATTAATGGGAGTGATCATCCAAAAAAGTCTGGAAGACCCTGGATGCTTTCATAGTTTGCGGCAAGTGTATGGACTTTAATCCTCCCATTTTTTTTTTTAAACTATCAAGGATAACTCAGCCCTCAGAACAGCAGCAGTGACTAATAGGAAGAAAGATACAGAAGTGAATCAGACTGCAATTCTGTCTACTGGAATGGGCAGCCTACATCCTGAAGCCAAGAGAGTTCCCAGGAATCTTCTTGATGCCCAGCACAGCATCACAAAAACATGACATTGCTGTTTTCCTACTGCTCATGGCAATGAGAAGCAGTGGTCTTCAGCCACATAACAGGATCATCCTTCCTCCCAGTGACACACAGTAGGATTGCTGCATTCCCATTCCCCTTGGCACCAAGAAACCTGAGATCCTGAACACAGAGTCTGGCAGGAAGTAGGAAATTTCAGAGGGAGAGAGAGGAATTCCATATGTGTGGGTGCATGCGCAAATCCCTACTCAACTGTGGGCAGTTCTGATCCCTAACTTCACACCAGACTTTGCTCTTAAAGTCAAAAAGATTGTTTACCTATGCAATGTTTTTACCTTATTTAGGGCTGATAGACTTAATTCTGAGCAGATATAGGACTGTGCCATGTAGGAGCCTTCTCTACTGACATAGTTCCATGAGTAGCCCTCCAGAGTAGAAATAGGAAATACATTCATCTGGTTTCATTTTAAAGCATTCTTTAAAAATCACACTTCTCCAATTAGTACATGACCTGAAATGCAGTTGCTCTTCTATATTGATCCTTTTCTGAATTTTGCATGCAGTTCTCTAATCAAAACACAGCTAGGAAAACACAAGTGGCAAAGATGTGGCTGCCCCTATCCATATAATAAGAGAAAACCTCATTCAGTCTGGACATATATAATGCAAATGGATGCAGAAATAGGACAAAAAAGGAAAAAGAGTGAGGTCAAATTTATTTATCCCTACCTGGGAGAAATAAAGAAAGGAGGGGAATGAAGCTGCTTGAGAATCTATAATACTTCTATAGCTTGCTATAATGTAAGAAACTATTCTGCCTTTTCTACAGCTTGCAGAAGCCCAGTCTCCATCTTGTTTCACATCAAGTAGCAGTTATAAGCTTTCAGATTGTTCAAAATATTTTATCAAGCTGTGATATAAAGTTAAACATAGGAGTGGAAAGAGAAACACTGCAAAGTCTGTAAATTAGTAATAGTTCAAATAGTGATGACCAAACTGGTTCAGAGTCACATGCAGCACATTTCAAAAATATCTTTGGATGCTTCCCCTAGAAACTTGCAAACCTGATAGCAATCTGTAATTAATAATGTAACAGAAAAGGCAGTTAAATATGTGACTGGTATAATTATATTACATATTATATTCAAATGGAAATGAAATGAAATTTGGGTTTTGTCTGGCCTCACCACTATTTTGGAGTTCTGCTTTCAGCTTGTCATTCAAAAGCCACAATGCACTGCTGGTCTAGAATATTAGCTCAGATAAGATGTGCAGATCTAATGGCAGTAGATTTTGTTAATACTGAAAAGTGTTAAGTTGCTTATGTACCAAGGATACATACAGGTGAAGAGATGAGGAGAGATGGAGGGAGGGAGTTGTTCCACAGATCTGTCCTGTGAGCTAAAGGATATACAGCTATCTTATGAGGCAAGAAACAGAAGTTTTCTGTTCAAAAATTGATCGTTCATTTTAAGAATTCTGGAGATTAACTTCGGGTGGTACACTAGGCTGGAGCCAAATTATGCTGCAGCACCTAGTGATTGTATGATGTGTCCTCTTGAAAAGTCAAATCCCCTTTCTAGGCAGTGGACACATATTGTCCGCTGATTTTAGGATTCCTCTGCTGGATAGCTAGATGCAGTAGTCCATGAAAATTTTCTATGAAAATCATAGAACATCCATTGTTTCTTTATTGTTTTTTATTTCAAAAATGCCAAATAGTAATAGTACCTTTATCAGGAGCAACCAAATGTCACAAAACAGTGAGTAAGCTTATGAATTCTTCCCAATTTTTCACCAGCTCATGGGGGTGGGGTGGGGTGGGGTGGGGTGGGGGGAAAGCTGGCAAATGTCAAAGCCACAAAGTCTGCAGCTGGAATTGTCTGAAATGGAAATGAAAAAAGTTGATTTGACTGGCCAGCCACTTTCTCTTTCAATAGACAATAGTGCTCTCACCAGCAGCCTCTCTCGCTCAGCAGGCAGCCAATAGGGCAGACATTCCTCTAAGAGCGAGTTGATCATTCCTTTGTCCTGAATCTTGGCTGCACCTTTCATTTGGGTTTTGCATTGCAAATTGCAATCATGAAGTCAGGGGGAGAGAGTTGCAGCCCTGTGCCTGCTTCAAATAAACCCCACAGAACAACGTGAAAGTTACATCTGAGTCCTCTATAAGACTGAACTGGAAGTTTTGTTCCTAATAATGGATAACTTTCAAATGTTTTCTCAAATACTCGCCGTGTATGTGAAATTCACATGGTTTTGTTTATTACTAGAATTTTCACTCAGTTAGGGCTAGCCATAGTAATCAATTTGCACAAAACTCCCCTAAGAAATGAATTGTTTTAGTGTCCATTTTAATGTTCTTTTCCTACATCAAATGACTATATATTGCAATAGATAAAACAATACTAAACATCAATTCTGAGCCTCTTCTGACTTTGAGAAAGCCTCCACTGAATAATTTATGCACATACATTTTTAGAAGAAGCACTTGAATTTATTTTAATCTTTCTTGTCTACTCTATTACAAGTTCTGTATTTATATTTGTAATTATAATGATAGCTCTTGAACCTGGTTTCTTAATGACAGAAATAATAGGAAAGCCTCCGATTACATGCTTTCCCCCTCAACATCATAATAGGCTTCTTGTCCCTTAAATCATCCCTTATAAGTAGAAAAGTAGTCAAATGTGATAATTTTCAAAAGGATTGAGGAAGAAGCCAGGAAATTAAATTGAGTTGATTTATCTTAATGGTCTGTTCTGGGGAAATTTAGGGAAGTGCTATTACAATTAAAGATGATCAAATAGAGACAAGAAGTCTTGTTTAAAGAAGTATTGTCCTTGTTTATGCAAAGCTAAGTCTTCTCTCACTAACCTTTCTGAGTTCTCTGAAAGTGCTAATAAGCATTTGGATAGCTGACATTATATACTTGTACTTTCTAACAACCTTTGACAAAGTTGCTTAAGAAAGTCTCCTGAGTGAACAAAGAGGTCACTGGATCAGAATGGATCTTCTTCTGAATTGCTACCCAGATAAAGAACATGAAAGAATAGCAAGAAATTGACAGGGTTTTTTTTTCTTATTTTATTTTATGTATTGCCAACTACCAAAGTCTCTTGGTGGTTTACAATACATAACATATCAATGGCTCTGAGCTACAGCTAAGCAGTGAAGGTTGCCAATGACTGAATTATCTGAGATGAAAAAGTGTAAAGAAAATCTGAAAGAAGGATCTGTCCACAACTGACAAGTAGGAAAGAAAATGGCAGATGTGATTTAGTGTAAATCAGCTTAAGATGATTCATGCTGAGGGGAGGAGCCCACATAATATTGCACTTAATGTTGCCTGAACTGACAGTGAGTGATCATCGTGTAATAACTTGGTGAAAGTGTCAACTCAGTATGTAGCAGCTGTTTAAAAAGGTAAAGTCTGTACTAATTTGTGTTGGAATGTGCCTCTTTTTCAACTCAATTAACTCAAAGAGGGTATATAAACTCACTCCTATAAAATCAATTGTAGGAATTAATTTACTAAATTAACTAGTTAAAAAAGAAAATCCTAGCTTTTAACTAATTATTTAAGCTTTTGTTTTTAACCAGTTTAAAAGGCTGCACTTAAATTTTTAAATTATGTTAGTAATTTGATGTGTGTTGCTTTTTTGCTTTTTCCCTGATCCAGCCACTCTCTAGAATGCTCTTTGTTTCAGTGACAAGCAAAATGTCCCTTTCTCTGAGATAGGATAGCTTCAGAGGACTCAGTTTGAAATGACCTTCGTCACTCATTGTGGCATTTCTGTGCATCTGTGGACGTCAACAGGGCATGGGAATGGGGACAACCACAACCAAGCACAAACAACAATCCATCTCAGTAAGATCCTGTGCAGTCTCAGTTTCAATTATCAGCACATTCACACAGTCCTAGAAGATATCTGTGTCCAAAACTTTCCTCTGCTTCTAGTCCCAAAAGTAAATGTAGACCAAGTTGAACATGTTGGTTTCAGTTGATAGAGTTGCAGTCCAATTCATCTAAAGGACATGCAGAATTGGAGGAAGACAGGTTTGGATGACTATACAATACTCTGATGTAATATAATATAATGCAGCTTCCTACGTTCCTAAAGGCTGAATACTTGGTTAATACACTGTGGAAAATGGAAAATAAACAGTACCATGCAGATTTGAGATCTGTGTCGCAACAACATTGTGCTGAGTAAGGCATCGAGGAAAGTTGATACAAGAGCTCAGAAGTTGTAATCTGTAGTTACCTTCTGAAATGTTTATTATTAATATGTTCTCTGTGACCAAAGTGTGAGAGAAAGTTCAGCTTTCCCACAACTAGAATAGGATTTGAGGAAACACACAGCACACAATTTTATTTTAATCCACAGTTACATGACCAAATACCACTGTAGAGATGAATGATGGTAGCCTACCAGTAATTATCATGCTGGAGTGTTTACCAAGTGTAAGCACTTGGGCTCAGTTATTACCAGTGCCATACCATCAGCAACAATTACACTGAAGCCAGAAGAGGATCTTTCTAACTAATGGCACACAAAAGAGGAAATTGTGGAGTTTTTCATGCTCAGAAGCCATATACCAACCAAATGTTTAAGGGTATCTTTCACATCAGCAAAGGACAAACTTACCAAGAAAGATTTTTCTTCTAAATTGCATATTAAGTCTGCAATGGTGCATATCTTCTTTGGACTAGCTACCTGAACCATTGTCATTTATTCTAATTTCACCAAGATGAAATTGGGAGGGCTAGAATTTCAGCCAAGGGTACCAGCAATCACCAGCTTTAAACCATGATGTGGTATTGCTCAATGGACAGCAGTGCAACACAGATGTGTGGTAGGGCAGAAAGATTTAGGGTGATCTGATTTCCTGCAAGCTCTGGGGCAGGAGTAAAACACAGCAAAGCAACTCAGTTTTCCTCCTTGTATTTCCTCTGTTTCTGAGGATCTCACATGTATATCTTTAGGACACAAGAATTGCCTGCAAAATTCTTCTGTGAAAACTGCAGTGAAACAAAAAGGAGGCATGGCAAGAGCCACATCTTGCTGTTCTCCAGATATTTGTAGGCTATCTATGAATTCTATATCCATCTTCCTCAACTGAGCTTGTGGGTGGAGTTATATGATGTACATTGGTACCTTTCTGATATTTGAAGAGGTGAAGAGGCTTTTTTTTTCCAGTTTGCTTTCTCAATTGTTAAATATCCTTTAGGGCTTACACTACAGGGCTCACACTTGCTTGTGTTTCCTGCCTTGACATTGTAGGAATCCAGGCCAATGATTTTCATTATTTGTAAAGGGAAATCTTGCAGCCACACACATTAAAAATGCTATTTGGGGGCTACATATGGTGCTGGGCTTTACAGTAATCATCAGACAGTATAAAGATCCTGTACATTGGCCAGAAATAGATATCCTTCACCACAGAAGAGGACAACTTTTCCTTCAGCTTTCTTTAATTGCTATCCTGAGGTATTTAATAGCATAACTACAGCAGCATTCCTGAATGCTACATTTTCAATCACCATAACAATATCAATGAATGGAGATACTACTGGTAAATCAGAAATGTTGGCAGCATGATCTGAATGAAAACAAGCCAGATTTTTGGCTTCTACTTGCCCTTAATGTTTTTCTTCTATCGGAGATAACATTAAGTTTGCTACTGTTCAGAATTAATGTTTCTGTGAAACTATTAACCTCAAGCTGTCTCTGTGACAGTCTTAAACATCAGGCAGGTACTAAAGATGGGAACATCAGATAGCCTTTCTTCTACTTCCTGTGCACTCTTTAAAATAACAGCTATTATCTCAGTGACTCATGAACAGTCAAACCACCATCATCACTTCAAGAAAAAAGAAAAATGAAGCCACTGTTTCTCTTGGGGGCTTAGGTGAACCCTTCAAGTACAAAGAAAGTATGTCCAATTTTATGGTGACAACTATCTTCAGAGTTGAGACATTTCATCTGATAAATGGATTTGGCTGTTTCTCAAAACCTCTTTTTTTTTTTAACAGACAGTTTACTACTAATGTAATCAGGTTTTGTCTATCTTGATAATTTCCAGTAGTAGTCGTAGTAGTCCTTCAAGTCAGTAATGACTCCTGCCTGGACTAATTGCTGAAGTTTCTTGGCAAGATTTTGGAAGTGGTTTGCCAATGACTTCTTCCTAGGACTGAGAGTGACTGGCCCAAGATCACCCTAGCTGGCTTTGTGCCTCAGGCAGGACCAGAACTTATGGTCTCCCATTTTCTAGCCTGATGCCTTAACCATTACCAAACTAGCAAATAATAACATCAGCAACAGTAACAACAACAACCTGTTGCCTGCAATATGCCCTGTATCTCAATCAAGCTTTCCCTATGTAGAAGGATGGAGAAGAAGTGTAATCTGGATCACAATTGTCTGGAGTAGCCTTTCTCAACCTTTTGACTATGGAGGAACCCTTGAAATATTTTTCAGGCCTTGGGGAACCCCTGAACATTCAGGTCAGGCTCAAATATAGGCCAGAAGTTACAAAATTATTATATGTGTTTCATATCTAGGCCTGTGTATATGCATTAACAGTGTTCTCAAACTAAAAATAAAGAATGAAACTTACCTCTTTAAGGTGAAGTTGCCCGAATCTGAAATAATTTTTTTAATAAATCATGATCTCCCACAGAACCGCTAATGACCTCTCACGGAACCCTGGTTGAGAAAGCCTGGTCTGGAGCGACAGGCTAGCAGCTGAAGAGGATTTAATTGCAGGATAAAGCAGTGATTCACCTATTCCTGGACTCTAGAGTATTCCACTACTCGTTTTAGGATAGGTCCATCAGAAAAACAGAATTCTGTGCAGTGTTAATTATATCAAAAGTAACTTCACATTGTTATTGCACCAGAGAGAAAATATTTATTGGCAAAATACAAATACAGTTGGAAAGTGATGGCAGAAGTATTTCAGCTATTGTCATTCACTTGAAGATAGGTCTAATAAAAAGAGAGAAATGGTAAATATTAATTACAACATTATAACTGGAAAAATCATTTCTTATCCTGATTGGCCTGTTTCCTACTCCCATATGAAATCATTGCCTAGTAGGTAGCATTTATTGGATTACTCATGATAAACATTTCAGGGCTGAGCTCTGTCTATAGACCACTAGCCCTACCACATCAAATTCTGAAGTATTATAACATCCTAGCCAAATTGTCTCTAACAGCAAAATCCATCTTTTTACCTTTTATACTCCACTTTATTTTTAATCTTAATAACTCCCCTCTGCAGCTCAGAAGAAAACAGAAGCTTTAAGGATGTCACAGAACAGCGATAGCAGGATTGTGGAGAGAGTGCTTTTTCAAAAAAGGAAGCTTAATTAACTGCTGTGAAAACTGAGGGCAAGCAGAATATGAAGTAACTGTGCTCAACAAACAGCTCAGAAGGTAAAATCTATCCAACTTTCATTTTAAACCCATCTTCCTGATTTTTTGAGAATTTCTGCATGCCGCAGCTACTATGATTCAGCTTATCAATTAAGTTTGGATTTACTATCCAATTTGGTTTAAACTTCCCTTATTATTTGGAAAATCAATCCTATTCAGTACAGATCAGATTCAAAATCAGTTTCTAAATAGCTCAAATTTGTGCTGAGAGAATCAGATCAAAGAATGTAAAGAATTGAAGGGAACTGAAGATCACCTAGTCCAACCCCCTGTTCAGTGCAGGAATCCACTACTACAGTGTTCCTGACAGATGGCCTTCTAGCCTCTTTAAACATCTTCAGTAAAGGAGAGCTCACCATCTCTTGAGGAAGTTTCTTCCACTGTTAAACATCTCTTTTTGTTATGCATTTTTTTAAATGTCTAATCAAAACTCAGTTTCCTTATCATTTAAGTTTACTGTTTCTTGACCTATCAATTCTCCTCCATCTTCTACATGACAGCCCTACTGGTACTTGAAAACGGTTATCACATCTGCCTGCACTTTTCTCTTTTTCAGCCTAAATATCCCTATTCCTATTTTGTAGCACATACAGAAATAAATCCTTTATGCTGCACAGAAGCCTGATTGATGTCTACTGAATTTGATACAGCCTAAAACAGCTGTTCTGTAATCATTTTGTACAGCCTCATGTGGCACAGAGTGGTAGGAGGCAGTATTGCAGCTGAAACTCTCCCCACGACCCGAGTTCAGTCCCAGCGGAAGCTGGATTTTCAGGTAGCCGGCTCAGTTGACTCAGCTTTCCATCCTTCTGAGGTCAGTAAAATGAGTACCCAGCTTGCTGGGGAAGGTGATGACTGGGGAAGGCAATGGCAAACCACCCCGCTCTATAGTCTGCCAAGAAAACGTTGTGAAAGCGGCATCCCAAAGGGTCAGACATGATTTGATGCTTGCACAGGGGACCTTTCACCATCATTTTGTAAGCTATCTGGTAGAAGCTATGGTAATGTAATGCACATCATGATGTCATCACACAAAAGACACCATAGCAGCACAGCTAAGCCCTTAGCGTGGAAGCTGTATGAGCCCTGCGGATCTTTGTGACCTGGTCGCACCTCTTCCCCTTTGGAGTAGTGGCTTGAAAGTTAATGCTGCCATTACCTACTTTCTGAGGTTAGTTCACCTGGCATCCTTTCTGTAACCCTGCATATGAGAGAGATAGGGCTTTCCCAACCTGGGTTGCTTTCCTAGAAAATTAAAGAGAGAGAGAGAGAGAGAGAGAGAGAGAGAGAGAGAGAGAGAGATTAAAGCATGCAATTAATTCTATAATGCATCTCTGGGCTTTATACAGGATCAAAATCAGCCCTTCTTTCCCCTTACTGTTGGAAGATAGATCAATCTCACAAGAAATATAAAAAATCCTTTTTTATTTAAAAGAAGAAGAGACTATAAAAAAATCCATTTTTAACTTTATTAAAATGGAAAGCCTTCAGTGGTAACAGGGTGAAAATTTAGAGCTGGTGAAATCACATACAGTCATTCAAAAGGATCTCCCATAGAAAAATATAAAAGAAAAGTCTCCAAGCAGACCACAAGATGATATTGGTCCGTTGCTAATATGGGAACCTCTGCTGTGAAGAGATTCCCAGTTACATATGACACAGTTATTGAGCTTATACAGAGAAATAAGCTTTAATGGACAATAAAACTTAAATGGCAAAATACATGGAAAAATAAAGATTATTTCTGGCTAGACTTGTTTCCCTATTCCTTTGAGACAAATGACTCCCTGCAGCAAAAGTTTTTGGCTTGCTTCCCTGAACTTTTCAAGATTGTTGTTAATTCCAATTTTAAATCAGAGGTTTAAGAGAGCAATGCTATGTTTCTCATTTACCTAGCTTTAGAACCAGGCTTCTGCCTTTGTTCTCAAAGGATCAAAACCTTTAATATTCAATAGTGGGAGGGCCTGAGGAAAAAATCACTCTGTATGCGACAGGAAGAGCGTTTCTCCTTCAAAAACATGGATTCAAATTCAGACTCTGCTGCCTTGATTGTAAGGAGTTTGCAGCCTGCAACTACAGGCATGGATTATATAATTTGTATCAGTCACTTCATGATGCAAATAATATACAGTATGTAATTCTTGTCGTTTGCCCTGAATGCATGATGTTGCTCCCCCCATCTCCCATGAATGCCCCTAAGAATTTCAGTTACACTGCACCATCTTCCAACTCACTTAACAAGAAACAGGAGCTAAATAGTTGGACATAGAAATATTTTATTTTTGGTTTCCTATTATTTTCAAATAATTCTGCTTAGGATCACATTCTGATAAAATAGAAGAAAGGTTGGTCAATCACTCTTAAAAGGGAGTAGCAAACTGTGTGTCAATTGCTTTGTGCAATGTGAAGAGGAGAACACTCTAATGAATAGTCCTCTTCTTTCTAGGAACTCTCCATTAGCATCACACCAAATATCTTCATAGAATGCATACAGGATGGGGAAGGCAGGTCTGTAGGTAAATTGACATATACAAAGGCATTGAATGCACACCTTCTTCTGTTTGGGAGGGAAAATGTGACTGTATAAAATCTATAGCCTTGCGAATTAAAAAAACAACACACTGAGGTACCTCTGAAGCTTGTAAGTGAAAAGTGGAGTGACAATATCCTGGCATGCATAGTTCTGCATATTCAACTGAATAATGTAATAGCCATGAACTCCTGGTCCTCTGGGTGCTGCTGAACTACAACTCCCAGTAATCGAGGGGGGGGGGGGAATCAATCCAGGCAAGATGGCAATTGTGGCATTGTCATCAAAGCTCCACCCTTTTGTTCATGCGTGTGCTGTTGATGTATGTACAAAGGGAGCAGAGCTTTGATGGCAATGTTGCAACTGCCATCTTGCCTATTTTGAATTACCCTCCCTGCAATGCCACTGGTTCCCACCACTGATCAACAGCATTTTTCTCTGCTGTTTCTCCAAAAAGCACATGGCAGTATCCTTGGCTTTCCCTCATGTTCTCCTCATATCAACCCATGAGGTAAGTGAGGGAGGCAAAGAATGAGAAGCTCCAAGGCACATAGTGTCAGCCTCGCAAGGTAGTCCACACAGGAGGCATGCCCAGATGAACTAATTCTACTTTATTGTAAGGTTACATTAACAGAATCTTGCAAGCCTGAAAGTACATTTCTCCCCCATCACCTTTACAGCCCAAGAGACTAGGGAGGGTCCCTTCTGAGATGTTTCCCATTCCCATATTCCTTCTGTGGGCTAAGCTGCCCCTTATCTGACCATTCCCTAGCTGTGGCTCTTCCCACTGTCTCCCAGGGTCATTCCCACATACTAGTACACATAGTGACATCATGATGTGGCACTGATTAACTTACATGCCAAATATTAATTCTTTTTCCAGCCTGGGACAGGAAAAAGCTAGCCATGTAGATTTTTAGTATTTTCAGTTCTTTCAATATTCTTAATTTGGTTTTGTTTGTTTAGAACAGAAGCTCCTAATGGTGCACACACTGGTGTTTTATTTATTTAAAGTGTTTTTCATGGTTGTTCATGCAAAAATCCAGAGTTTAATCAATTATTTCCATATCATCAAATACATTTTGAAATAAGCATCAATAGCTAGACATGCAAAGAGGTCAAACAGGAGTCCTGACAATACTGAGCAATGTTGGAATATTTTCTGAGAAGACATTGTTCACAGGCCCATGCAAAGTCAGAAGAGAGCCCTTATGCACACCCCATTTTGAGGGTTGCTCCTAAGTAATGGGGTTTTCACTGAAAATCCTTGCTTCTGAGGATCTCAAATATGGGGCAAGGGAAACACTTATACCATGTTTTGTAGGCTTAAAGCTATAATAACAACCCATTATTCTTGAATATTGTCTTTCACTTAATTGTGAAATTAAATAGAGATGATGAGGCAAGAAAAGCAGGAGATTCAAGTATCATCATATGCCTTTTGTGCACACATTTTGAGGAAGGAAAGGTGGGGTGAATTGATAAAGAAAATATTTTTTAAAATATCTTAAAATATTTTCTATACATTTTTAAATGCCATATTTAAAATAGAATCAGGTAAGACACCATTAAATCTAGTAGAACACTGTCTGAAACTCAGATAAAAATCAGGAAGTCCCCACATTGAATTATCTATGTCCTACTGTGGCCTCACTTGGTGGCCATGGGCTAGGTCCACTTGTCCAGCCTGTCTTCCCAGCTGCAATCTGTAGGATAATTCCTGATTTGTATTAAATAATAGCTGTAAGGATTACAACTGGATAATGGCAGAACACTTTGATCAGTTAAATACTGTATAAATGTTGTTTTTGCTATTATTAAGTTTATGGACTGATGCGGAGAGAATGCTTTTGAACAACGGTGCTGGTGTCACTCTCAAATGGACTTGTCAAAAACCTGCTGGACCCATTTACATAAATACTCACACATGCATAAGCAGGCAAGTCCATGATTATTTCTCCCCAGATCCCCTCCCACTGTCCCCCGTTTGAACCTGGTCTCTGTTACTTCCTTTGTTTGTTTGTTTTGGAGGCTACAACAGCTAAATAATAAATTAAATGCCTCCTTTAAAAAAAGTAGAAGAAGCAGGTGCATCATAACTTCGCCAATAGGAACCCTTTTCTTTCTCTTTTTCCTTGCCGCTGCTCCTCCTCCTCCCCCTCCCCATCTGAAAGAGGGGTATGTTTAATTATGAAAGGCCCCTTCTTGGTTGTAATCCGTTTCCAGTTCAGTTCCTTGGCTGGATAAATCCCTTAAACGTGTTGTCGTTTCTTATTTATTGATTGGAGGTATTTGGGGGTTTAATTGAGCAAGTCGGTCGTGGCCCGGGGCAGGAGTGGCGCTACATGAGCAATTAAATCTGATTAGTCGGAGCCCTTTAAGCCCCAGCTGGGTGATTGATAACCGAGACCAGCATTCCTCAATTGACTCGCTACATCAAAAAGGAAAAAGGCTTAGCCGAGAAATGCAGGAGCCCGGCGTGAAAAATAGCAATGGAGTTGGGCGGATTAGGCTTTTAAAAGAGTTGAACTAAGAAGAGGAGAGGCGATGGGGGAGGGGAGAAAGGGAGCGCAATCCGCCGACCATAAAGCAAACTCCTCAGTGACTGACTCCACTTTTTTAAACCCCAAGCCTGCCTGCCATTTCAAAGACCACGGAGAAGTAAAACAAAAATAGGACTGCGCCTGCGTGTCCAAAAGCTTGCAGAACCTCTCTCGCGGCTCTCCCATCCCCTTGGGAACTGCGCCTGCGCTCGTAAAACTGTCGAGAGTTTCTTAGGGGCGTTTGTTCCCCCAGCGTTCGCAACTTTCCCCAATCGTTTAAGGACAGACATTCTCCTGTGAGCCAAGAGCTGCGATGCTGCAGCCGCGCTGGTCAAAGCGATGAGCGCGTCCGAAGGAGCCCGGCTCTTCCCTTGTCAGTACAAACTGGGGAGAACACTGTTTGCGCTGCTTGGTGAGCTTCCAAATTCCAGCCAGACTGCGCCCTGGGGACCAGGATGCAGGGCTCACTGGGTGCTTATGTTGTTATTGTTTACCCACCTTCATCCGAGGCGCTCAGGATAGTAGAAATAGTGCCCCGGCCCCCCGGTTTTAGCTTGACAACACTCCTGTAGGGGATGTTGGGCTGCGATACGGATTTTGGCTTCGTGCCTCCCGCTAAGCCAGAATGTTTGGTTTCGGTGTAGCATGTTGAATGAATTAGCCATTCTGGTTTTAAACCACGGTTTAATGTGTTGCGTGGATCCTGCCACTAGTGCATTATTGGTTAAACCGTAATAAAATAAATCAAGGTTAGGAGAATGCGAATCTAGCTAGAGATTCTCCAAGGTCACTCAGCCAGCTTCCGACTGAGCGGGGACTGATTCTGAAGGAACATTGCAGCCTCCACCCCGCGCCTGTTCAGGGATTTGCAGAGCAAGCCCAAAGACCTGCTGATAATTCCGGGGGAAGAGAATATAGGAGGCAGCCTGCACAGGCTGACCTTTTGCCTCCGGGACCATTTCCGCCGTTCCGAATCCCCCCTCGAGATACAGAACAGATGCCGGAGCTCTTTGCTTCCGCTCACCCCTCCCACCGTAAGCCGTCGTTTAAAAGACATATCCCCAAACACGTGACTCTGATTCGAGCTTTCTATAGCAAAGTGGGCGAAGTATTAACAGCTACCTGGCTTGTGTTCACATTCATGAGTTGCTTCTTCGGCGACGGAGGCGGCTAATATATTAATTAATGTGTTAAATATTGAGTGTGTGCGTAAAGCTGCGATCGCTTACGTGGCAATCATAATAAGTAGGAGGAATCTAAGGAAGTTTTCAAGGATACGTCTGAGAATGGTGTGTATGTCCTCCGTAGGCGTTTGAAAACCGCTTGGGTCTATTTGTTCCGAGGAGCTGGACTGCCCGAGGATACCCCTTTCAGGGCAGTGTCGGTGGCAAACCAAGTTTGTTTGATGAGGGAAGATGGGTAGGTTGGAATGCTTCCACTACAGGCCGTGAAGCTAAACTAATTAACTCCTGGGGTACTTTGGACACAAAGAAAGAGGGAGGCCTGCCTGAGTTGTTTTGAGTCTTTGAAGGGGAGGGATAGGAATGAAGGATTACTAAATCTGACACTGGAAGCAATAAAATTAACATCACTTGTCCCGTGAAGTTAAAATACTTCCCCCATCTGTCTAAGAAACCAGAACCACTTTCTCTCATAGCCCAGAGAAACAGCACAATGGGTCCAAAGGCATTTTCCTAGGCAAGGACTGCGCTTATCTTTCACTCTCGGAATCAACTGCTGCTCCCTCCGGCCAGCGGGGAGCCCTTGGAGTGAAATTCGTAGCTTCTTCCTTCTTTACTGACTCCGGAAGGACCGGGTCCGCTGCCTGGTTCCCGACCTCGCTGAAATGCCCCGAACTTTTAGAAATCCAAAACATTTGGGGGCCACTTGACAGCGGAGTTCGGTATTTTTTACCGAAACAAAACCAGGGCTTGGAATGTGGGAGAGTTGCCTGGAGAGAGAGGGGAGAAGAAATTGCCATAATAATAATAATAAATTGCCATAATCAGGGAGAGTGCGTGCAACTCTTGGGGAAAGTGATTCATACGTGAGCGGAGGTTTCCTCTGTATTCGTAATAGCTCTTACTCAGAAGCATGCTTTTCCCGTGCAGGACATCGCCACCTATAACTGAAACAAATAAACTATAACTAATTTCGATAATACAGAAGGCATTTCTCATATGCCTTCTAAGTATCTGGCTCTGAGTAATGTTTGATCCCCGAGACGTCGGGCTGTCCCCTGCCTTGGAAACCGATGCTTTTTCTGGGAGGGCTTTGGCTTTAGTTTTTGGGGAGAGGGAGGACTCTCTCGGGCACCGCCATCGCACACGATTTCTTAGCTTGTCTTTTCTCTAGAGCTTCGCAAGCAGTGAAAATAGGCTTGTCAGCAGCGGCGCCAAGACCAGCGAACTGAGCAGCAACTTCCAGCTCGGAAGAAGGGCCGGGACAGGGCTATCCGAGAGGGCTGTCTCCCAGCCGCAACTGCCTTCAGAATTGATGCTGGGCGATTCAGCTCTGATCACAGGACCCTAGTTACTGAACTAACCCGTTTCCTGCGTTCTCCCAATACACCTCACCACCAATCACCACCAAGCAACTGGCCTGAGGTCGCCCGATACTTTAAGTGTCAGAGAACCCGACCGAGGTGAAATTTGGCCAAGCTTAGCCTGCCGTGTAAATGCAGCTGTTAGATTTGCAACCGGCCTGGCGGAGTCTGTCGTATAAACAAGGCCAACGAGGCGGTGCAACAGCTGCTGGGATGGTGAAAAAGTTGTACTCCTCGAGGAGGGCCCCTCTGAGGGAGGCGATGTCGAATCAGCCTTCCCCAACCCAGTGCTCTCCGTGCTGCCCGAGAAATAAAGACTGGAGTCAACTTAACTGGAGAACACAGAGTTGGATTAGCGTGCACGAGCAGCGAGAACAGGAGAAGAGGCCGTAGACAAGAGAGGCTGGCCTAAATTCATTCACACGTGCAGGGGGGTTACTTGCAGAGAAACGTGCCAATGGTTTTTTTAAAAAACCCGGTGGTGTTCTGCTCTGTGCTGGTCAATGCATGGGATGGCTGCTGTCCCGGTAGGGTGAGGCCCACGCCTGTGGGAACTCGCCCGAAGGGATTTGACGGGCGCCGCCTCCTCTGGAGTAAGAACATCCGGGCGAGTTCCTGTCTCTCTCCCCCCCCCCCCGCACCCCAGCACTCGATGAGGCCTGCGGAGCAGCAGCAAGAGCCGCTGACTTTCAACAAGGATCAAAACAACTTGAGAACAGAAAATCAGAGGAGGAGGCAATGGGGGCGGGGAGGAGGGCGCCAGCGGGATCCGGCCCTCTCCAAAGCCTTCCGTCCCCGCCGGCTTCAATATTAAGCCCCCTCCCCTCCCGGGAGTCCCAGCCACTGTCTTAATTAGTGCAACCACCCATAAAAAGGCGGGTTGAAAGCCGCACTCTTCGCCTCTGTTGCAAACAACAACAAGACCCATAAACACAATTGTTAGCTTGGCCTATTGCCTCTGGTAAATTACACAGCATTAAAAAATAATGCTTTTCATATTAGGCAGTAATTAAAGGTTGGGACAGCTTGAAAACAAGCGCTGGGTGGGGGGAGGGGGCCGAATCAAAGAAAATATAAAAATGTTCTTTCAAGAGTTATGGGAGGCTAATAAAGTATGTCTGTTCGGGAGAACCACTTTGCCCCCAGCTACAGCCAAACTGGAGCCGCGGCAATTGCCTTTCAATAAGACAATGATATTCCTTTCTCTGCTATTAAAAGGCTCCCAGTGCAAACTTAAAATGATTTATTTAATTTAAGAAATTATGAGGTGTAACTTCAAAGCGTAAGCCGTTAGTAATGGAAAACACCAGGTTGTTTCAAATTATAATAATAATTGTTTGGAATACACTGACATCAAAGTGCTTTCATCACCAAATAAAATATAGCCCAGACCCCGAGATCCAGGGGAGTTTATTGAGTAGACATTGTGTGTATGTGTTTGTGTGTGGGGGGGCGGGGAGTGAGGGGGTCGTGTGAGTGCGCGCGCGTGGGTGTGTTTATTATTTCCTTATCAAGACACATTATTTTAGCAGCTCTTTTTCTCAGCTTTGAAGTTTTGACAGTCTTAAATTAGCTTTATTGCATTTTTTTGGCTCGCCAATGGGAGATTATCTTGACTGCTTCTATTTCATTCCGAGCGGGATTTTCCTCCCCCTCCTCTCCTTGCTGTTTCCAGGGAACTCGCGTTTGTTATTTAACACAACACCTTGAGAGTCCAGAATCGCCTATTCAAACTCATTAAAAAGCAAATAATTCTCTCCCCCTCCTTCGCTTTGAAACGTTTCTAAAGCAACCCCAAATCTGGAAAAAAAATGAGTTAAAACAAACTGCAGACATAGAATGTTGGCATAATGACCATATTAAAACTAAAAAAGGGCATATTTCTAAGGAACATGGACCTCCCCTCCTCGCGATCCCCCCCCCCCCCTGATTTCAAAGACGGGTCGGGCGTCGCTTTAAAAGAAAGAAAAGGAGCGCCGTTTCCGCAGCGAGCATTTGCTTTTCGCTGTGGGACGCAGAGAGCAGGTTTCGTTTCCTTCCGCAGCTTCTAACCTGTTCCCTTCCTTCGCTCTCGCTGCCGGCCAGCACGGACACCAACACCCGTGCCCGGGGTGGGTGGGGTGTCCCCAAAGGCAATGCAGAGAGTTGAAGGCCCTCGAAAACCACAGAAAGCCGGCATTCACTGGAGTTTCGGGGTGGGGGAATGGTGTCCTCGGGAGCTTGAGACCGAGAGTTCCCCTGGAAGCGGCAGGTAGGGAATTTCCTCTGGTTACATAACAGCAAGGCGGATTCGTTGGGGACCTGGGTCCGTCCGCCTCCCCTTTCCAAAATCTTGGCTTGACGTACAACAAAAAAGACAAGCGTGTAGCTCCCGCAACACACATTTTACTGTTCCCCATATCCTTGGGATGAGGACCGGGGAACTTTATAGTGGCCGGAGAGACGGGAAACGGGCCTTTCTCGATAGGATGATGGCCAAGATCAGTGGGCTGCTAGGCTAAGCCGGGGTGTGCTGCTCCCTGGAACACGGAGCGTCCGGTCCCGGTGGGTATCAGCGGACTGAGAGAGGCGAGGCAGAGCCGGGCTGTTTGGGGAGCCTCTTTGCCGTCTCTCTCTCTCTCTCTCTCTCTCCCCCCCATTCCTTCCAAGCTGTGATCCCGATTGGTCTCTTTTGGGTTCTGTGGGCCAGAGAATGGGGACAGCTCTCTGCAGCCCGAGATTAAGTGGAGATCTGGGGAAAACATCCCGTGGGAATCAACAGGCGGGATGCTCTCCTTCCTGGACCAAGTTTTGCGCTCCGCAGGGCTGCCTGCTCTGTCGCGCCTCCGATTCTCTCTCCCCCCCCCCCCCCGCCCACCTTCATCCCTCCGTTTTCAAGCTGGGTGTTCTCGTGGTCCGCCCTAACACGGCAATAAATGAAAACCCCTTTTCTAACCATCTCCATCTCGTGAAAGGTATGACATATTCGGGTGCCGACGCTGAAGACAGGAAAAGGAAGCACGCCCTGAATGTACGGGTCCTCTCCTATTCCTATTCCTTTTCCTTTTCTCCTTTTTCTCCTTGCTTTTTCCTTGCTTTCTTTTCCTTTTTCCTGGTTTCCCCTGCAAACCAGGGTTTTGTTCAGCAAATAAAGGCTCCAGCCACGTAAAAATCGGCGCTCTTAGACTACTAGATGGACTGGAAAGGCGAGGTTGCACCTGCATCGAGTTCAGTGGGGAAGGGAAGGGACTCGCGAAAGGAATGCGATTTCCAAGCTTTTCCACCTTGCCTTGTCTCGCCTGCGCCCCGAAGCAGATAGGGCAGATTCAGAAGGGAGTCCTGTCCAGTGATGGTGTTTAAGTCGAGGTCGCAACCTCAGGAGAATTTCTGCTTCGGCCACGCTGAACAAAATAAGATCAGCTCCCGACTCAACATGGACAGGATCGCCCTGCTTGATAATGGTTTCTGAGATCTTTGCAGCTGCTTGGAAATTCTTATATTGACCTATATTGGCCAGGTGTATAACGGTGGGCAGCTGCCTTTGCGATGGTGTCTGCAGGACCCACGAGTGATTTCTTTCTCTAGCAGGACTTACTTTAAAAGCTGGGGGTGGGGTGGGGGGGTTGCAATAGGAAGCTTGATGGAACAAAAAAAATCTTCTCTTTCTGTCTTCACGGGGAGCAAGTTTTCTTGTACTCAGACAGACCTATTTCTGAAACGACACATACATATTTATCTGTACTTTAATTTTTTGAGGCATAGGATCAGGTTGTTCTGCTTTTAGCTTTCCTGTGCCCTAGAATTTAAAACAAAAAAACAAAACTATTTTTCCCCCTTAGGAGATTCTAGTGCAGGAGAGAGAAAAGGGGTGGAAAGAGCTCCTCGGGAGCCATACAGGCTTCGGGGCCAGTGGTGGGAGGGGGAGGCCACTGGAGAGATAAGGGGAGGCTCGCAGCCCAATCCAAAACAGGCACCGAAGGAATCCTTGAAGTAGATGAACTGAGTCGAGAGGAACTTCCTGTCCAAGCAACATGCAGCCACGAGATTAAATATCCTTTTCTTGCATATTAATCCAGTATATGTAATGGGCATAATGTATGGCATTTCCTGGCATTGTTGGCCCGTTTCAAAAGCGCAGACGGAAAGAACATTCTGACCTCCCTGCAGACAGAAGAACCAACTCGCTCATCTGGTGGCTGGTTTTCAGCCATCCAGTTTGACTCCCACAGAACTGATTTCGAGAGAAAGGGGACGTATTTTAAACCATCCATTCGGACTTGAACCGCCCCCTCTGCCTGATCTCCGCGTGTATGTTAGGAGTGATATGCGTGGATATGCATCCTCATATAACCCCCGCACTACATCACTCGGTACACTCCACACATAACATCTATGTTGCAAGCCTGTCTTGATGTTGAACTGCTACAGATGTGTCCTGATCCATAAGGCCATAAATCGATGAAAATTGAAAAGAGCAGTTATTCTATTAATAGTTGGAGTAGTGGCAGCAAGGACGATGAGGTGTGCGCTTATCGCTTTATAACAGAGAAGGTTCTACTTCCAAGATCCTTTTCTTGGCTGTCCCCTTAATATTCGGAATTTTTGACGTCCAAGCCCTGCTGGAACCTGCGGGCCATTTGCGGGAGGGAAGTTGCTGCCCGGAAAAAGGGGCGCCCTTCGGGAAGCTGTCGAAAACTCATATCACAGAGGCCGGACACGGCCAGGGACGAAATTTCCGGAGTGCAAGGTGGCGGGCGGGCGCAAGTGTTTTCGGATGCAGAGGATTGGCCTGCGACTTGGCGGGTCGCATCCCTGCAGCGGTCCACAAGGGAGCCCTCCAGCTGGTGCTCTCCCAATGGAGAAAGGATTTGAGGACCACCACTTCATATGGGGAGCACATGGTTGGAGAAGCAGAGCTTCAAACCGCCTCTTGAAAGTAGGAAACATCCCTGTCATTAGGGTCAACGCCACAGCAATGAAGAAGCTTGTTATCGCCCCGACACCGCGATGATATGTATCACTAATGAGGAAATGCCTTTGTCAAAGCTATCCACCTTTCGGAAGAACTGCGGCGGATAGGCGCTGCTTTGGAGATTCCCCCGTCCCGCCTGCCGCAGAAACGAATGTGGCCTCAGTCCGAAAAAGTAAACTTGTCCAAGATCTAGGGAGATGAGGGAACTCAAACACACAACAACGCATCCCGCTGAACTCTGTGGCATTTACTTCGGAGTTTGCAAGCTCCGGATCGGCGAGCTAGTCCTGTACGGGGCCGGGGGGGGGGGGGTGACCGCGGGGGTGAGAAAGAAAGAACGCGCTAATCCAGTGTGCCATGTCAATCTGGCCTTTCTAGCAAACCCGGATTGAACCTACTTCTGGATTTAACCGAGCTTCAGCGTTGGCTGGCCCTCACGCTCTGGCAAAGCCGAACCGGAGGGGGGGGCGGGGGGGGAGGGAGGGAGGAACCGTCACAAGAGGAGACGCGGACCCCGCAGCGCCGCCCGGTTGCTGGCTCGGCCGCGGCCGAGGCCCTTTAAGTCCACGGCTCTGCTGCGAGGGAATCTCGACAGCGGGTTGGGGGTGGGCCCCGCTCGGTGACCGGGCTTCCCCAAAGTTTGTACTAGGTTTTACGTCGTGGATGATTCCTCCCTGTTCCCTTTTTAAAATCCCACGTTTTTCCCTATCGTTGTCTGCTTTATACCGTGTTGTTGCCCTTATAGTAATGAATACGCTCAAGCTTCTCTCTGACTCCCATCAGAGAACTGCCTTTGGGAGCAATTCGGAGCGGTCCCGACCCTGATGCCCCTTCTTAAAGCTTCCGCAGTTTCCTACGGAAAGGACGGAGAGTGGCGCGGAGGGGCGGGCATCACTCCTCCAACCTACTGCGGACGGTTGATTCCAACCCCCCGACAGTTACGGCAACCATCTGCCCGTCCGCGGGGCAGCTCGCGTTAGAGCCGCGACGGAATCTGACCATAAAGGGCAAGGCTCGATTCCCTCGGCTCCGGTCGCAGCACGTCACAGAAGTGCTGGGGCGCCCGGTGAAATGAGAAGAGGGTCGGGAGCGGCAGGGCAGGGCAGGGCAGCTGGGGAGAGGTCTCGGCCTCACCCTCCAACTCCCGGCCTTTCTGCAGCCCGCCCTGCCTCCTAACCCTCCAAGACTTTTCAGCGCAGAGATTTCCCGGGAATCCCGTCCAACCCCATTGACTGGCTTCGGTGTAAGACCCTCCCTTGGAGCAACCCACGCTCAGGGCAGTTAGGAGGTTCGGAGGCTCCTTGCTCTCTCCCTTCATTAATTACATTAATGAATTTAATTTAATTTAATTTAATGTTCAGGCCAATCCGGCTTTTGTCTTACCGTGGATGTTTTGAGTGGACTGCTCTGGTCTTTGTTTTGCACCCTTAATTAGTGGAAATTACCAGAGTCTGGTTAACTGTAGCAGGTATAGATCTGATAACAAAGTAAATCATCTTTCCTTTATAAAGAGAAAATCTTCCACTTCGGCAAACCTCTGTTGTCATTGTTGTTGTATTTTTCAGGGGTATTTTTTAACTTTACAATGCAAACTTAAAGAATAATTGGAACAGCCTGGGGAGGGCATGGGTGGAAGGAATGAGAGACTCAGAGTTGATGATGGCGCAGGAGCCCAGGATTTTGTGTTTTCTTTTAGGCCTTTGTTTAGACACCACTGTGCAGTCCCTGCAATGGACAAAATCAGACTTTGTGTCTTTTGGCCACTGTAGACACCCTGCCATTCTGCACAAACAGCCACTTATCCTGTTCTTAGCAAGGCAAAAATCCATTTTGACAGGTCTGGATGCAATGGGTCCTTTTCTCATACCAAGCTTCTGAAAGAGGCAATCTGTGAGGGAAGGGATGGTTCTCCAGCAAATGGCCCGCAGCTTTGGAAATCAGGAGCTTCTGGTTGTCATATACACCCAAGCCAGGGATCATCTCTCTCTCTCTCTCCCCTCTTCTGCGAACTCAGGCAACACTGTAGTGTAAGTCTGTAGACTCAAAGTTGCCTTGTGGTACTGAGGGAAACTGGTACAGCATTTCAGTCAAGGTGTTCTAAAGTGAATCCTGAAAACGGGCACACCAAGACACTGACCTACCTAACCATATTGCAAATGTCATAAAGAGTGCAAGCCTATGCAAGTGTTCTTGACAGCAGGCCCTACTGAATTGAATGGGAGCTTTTCTTGGATAACATGTAAGACAGTGTTACAAGATTATTTTGGGTGTGAAGCCCTTTTGAGCATTTCTGATGCATTTAAGAATTTAATCCATTAAACTCAGCAAGGCTTCATCTGCAAAGCTGTATGGAAGATTAGAAGTCGGTTACAGGACTATTATTCAGAAATGGTCTTACTCAGCACCATGTTCCCCCAGCAGTTAACTGATCTCTTCAAAAAGTTCCATTTTCAAAATATTTTCAGATATTCTACTCAGATTATGGTTTTTAAATCCTAAAATTGTGTAGTTCCATTATCTCTAAAGTATGATTTTTGAAGGTGATCCTATTTTTTGAACAAGAGGAACTATTCAATGAATCCTGGCAGCCAAACATGGGAAAAAAGAGAAATCATAATTTGGTTGAGAGCCACTTTGATGTAATGGTTAAGGCACCAGGCTAGAAACCGGGAGACCGTGAGTTCTAGTCCTGCCTCAGGCACAAAGCCAGCTGGGTGATGTTGGGCCAGTCCCTCTCTCTCAGCCCTAGGGAGGAGGCAATGGCAAACCACTTCTGAAATCTTGCCAAGAAAACTGCAGTCCAGGCATTGCCAGGAGTCAAGACTGATTCGAAGGCAGAATTATCTTTATCGTCGTTGTTGTTGTTGTTGTCATTGCAATTTGTCCCTTCCTGGCAAGAAAACCACTACAAGATTTCTCAGCTGAGCTACCTGGGAATGCAAAAGGCATTTCCTGATCAAGGACAAGGACAATCAACTTAGTTCCCTAATAAGCTGATCACATATATACTTATTAGGGAATAAGGGCCACGGAATTAAGGGCCATGGAATAAGGGCCACGGAATTCTAGGTTTGCAGCCTAGAAGCACTGGCTTTCTGAATTGGAAATATTAAGGTAATATTCTCTCATCTCCATGAATTCATATCTAGCAATTTCCAGTGGTCAAAGGTCAGTCCACCTCTTCCTCTGGACTGTGCGTGTGCTTTAGATTCTTTAAGAGGAAACAACTGTATGCATGGTTCCCCTCACCCATCAGGGTTGTCTGATATCCTTCAAAGTGAGTCTCTTTCTGAACATTACAGCCTTAACACTTTAGGACAGTGTTTCTCAACCTTGGCAACTTTAAGATGTGTGGACTTCAACTCCCAGAATTCCCCAGCCAGCAGATATTCTGGGAGCTGAAGTCCACACATCTTAAAATTGCCAAAGTTGAGAAATGTTGCTTTAGGGACTTTTCTCTCAATACTTCTCTCCTAACCTGATCCTGCAAATTGATCTGAGGAGGATGGCAACCCTTTCAATACTTATTAGGGAACAAGTCCTAATGATATTAACACCTGTTTGGGCATCCAGGAAGCAGCAAGTTCATATCTGAGACATCACCAGTTTGAATAGAACCAGTGAATTCTATTCATCTCTCTCCCTCCTCCTCATCTTGATAAAGTCACCCTACCCAAACCACGTAGCAATGTAGAAACCCTTGGAAGTAAAGGTACCAAAGGAAAATTATTCAGAAGCATATCAGTTTATGACTTGCAAAGTCTACATTTGGATTTTCTTAAAATCAAAACTTTCTGACCTACCCAAAATACAAAGGCATTGACTTTGACCCAGAAAAGAGGACAAAATTAATCTTTTAGAAAGAAATTAACTCCACACATTGACAAATCAACACATCATTAAACAAGATGTTTTTAATTTAATTCTAAATAAAGAGATAAGAAATAATAAATCTTCAATAAAATATATAAAATTGTACAAGGCATCCCTTTCAAAGGGATTTTCACGGGCTGGGGATGGGTGGGTGAAAGGCCAGCACTGAACTAATAGACATGGATTCAGAACGTAGCCTGTAACAGGGCAGATTCCTTCTCACTCTCGAGGACATACTAAAAACACACTGTGGAAATGTCTTGTCTTCAGCAACCTGCCTCCTCTATAGACATTTTACCACAGAGTTTAGCCATAGTAATAATAAAATAATTAAAACAATGGGTTATGTAGTACCATGTATGCCAAGCAGAACTCTTTCCTCCCTGCCCTCCTCTAAAATAAATCAGAGAGAGGGGAGCTGTCCTGTCGTTAGAGTGGGCAACACTATTTTATTCTCATAGGTTTGTTTCATCCTCTGGATCTGTGGGTGTGTCAAGATCCATTTAAGCATAGTTCATTTTTACAAGCTAATAATGGTTAAAGCACAAGATTATTGCAATAAACACAAAACAACTCTGCAACACAAAACAACTTGGGTTTCAACGTCTCTCTGCACATACGCACAACTATATTATCGTCTTTTCAAATCTCTAACCTGTTTGTTCCTGATACCAAAATGTCAGCTGAACACAGACTTAACTGATGATGATTAAATGAACAAGGGCAACTGGGATCAAGACAAATCTGTAAGAAGCTTCTCAGCTCTCCTCTGCCATGGCATACCCCTGTACCCCTCTTAATGCTGCCTTACAAACAAGAATAAACTGCAAATGAAAAATTGGCAAAACTCACATCTGTAGGAATCCTTTACAGGGTAGAAATGGGGTAATCCCACTTCCAGGGTGCCATTCTACAGGAAATATTCCAGGATGAAATTTTGTAAAGGAATGTATCCTAAGATGGAAGACTTGCTTTGCCAGATCAGATCAACAATCCACCCAATCCACCATTTTGTATCTGAAGTATTCCAGTTCCTTGCATTTCAGTTTCCAGGACTGGAGTGCAGTGTAGCGTCCAAAGAGAAGTATAGAAACCAACCCAGTATCAAGTCAGCTTTTATTTCTGATGTTGGTTTTATAAATAAAGCTCATCTATATGTTTAAGCTTCCTCACTCAGTCAAAGGAGACATGTGCATTTTTACCTACATATACACGCACACACCACGCTGGGAATAAGTACCACTGAACAAAGCGAGATGCATTCCTTCTGAGTAAACAGGCATAAGAAAAGACTGCAAGTTTCTCACTTTCAAGTGTGTGTGTGCTTGTGTGTGTGTATGTGTGATGATAATCTGCTAGTTCACTGGGAACCTTAGGGAGGCTGATAATTAAATCATACATTTTCCTGGGAATAGTTATCAATTTAATTCCCCTCCCCTGTGCAGTATATAAATAAACTATTATCTGTATGTTCAAAAAAAAAACTTGTTTTCAGGATCAGATTCTAGATGCTGAGCTCACATTTGGTTGGTTCCCAAGATGCAGAATACAGGTTCTGGGTCCAAACTCCTATATATTTGATAAGGCACATTACAAGTAGGTGAAAACTGACCAGTCGTGGTTCTGTACGGCACCCTTTAACTGAGCACGCTCCATCAGTCAGTCAGGTACCATGTCCTCACTTTCCGACCTTCTTACGATAAGTGATACATGCTGTATCCCACGGGAGTAGCATAGAGTCCTACAGGTGGGATGGGAAGCACAGGTCTGTGAAAGGGATACGACGTTCCATAGAGAGAGGCTGCCTGGAGAGGTGAGTTGATAGGGAAAGGGAGGCTAAACCCAGACGGCAACATGGGCTTTGCTGCCATTTTTAACTTCTCCAGCTCTGCTTCCTGCAGTCTTTTTGCCTTGGCCCTCCGGTTCTGGAACCATATTTTGACCTGGGTCTCTGTGAGATTGAGGGAGCTTGAGAATTCGGCCCTTTCAGCAATGGACAGATACTGCTTCTGACGGAACTTGCGCTCCAAAGCCAGCAGCTGGGAGGTTGTGAAGGGTGTTCTGGGCTTCCGGTTAGTCTTGTGTTTTCTCAGTGTACAGGCTGTGGGGCTCAGGTGCCCTGGAAGTGAAACAGAGATCAGTCAGTTGAGGAGATGAGAGTTAGATGGCCAAATGCTAGGAAGAGCAACTTTTTTTCCCCCTTACACAGCATATAAGATATAGAGAGTATAAATGGGGGGGAGGGGGAACGATGTCCCCAGCCTAATGAAGTAGGAGGATAAGAGCCTGTATAGGAGTGGCCACTAAGCCTATTTCACAAAATGTGCAATGCGCACACAGATGTCAATAAGATAGAGCATTCCAGTTTGGAAAAGTACACGGATGGGGGTATATGAAAGAAAATAGAACAAGCAAATTCAGATGTTACAGATGTTTTTAAAAAGGAATTATTGGTGAAATTAGGGTTTGTAACATCCTTCCATTTCATAATGTGAATGTCTTAACATTATTCTTAGCAAAATCAAGTTACCAGATGAACCTACCATGCCCACACATTAAAATATTACACTGGATCAAAGCAATCACTCATCCAATCCATTGTGTTTATTAATTTAGCCAATATAATCCACTTAAGTCATAGTCTTTATCTGCAGTGTTTAAAGTCTCCTGAAATTTAGCAGATCAAACACACAAGAGTTGCTTTGTCCTTAATAGTCGATTTAGAAACTCTCCTGGTGTGAGAGCTATTTCACACACATTACTTAGCAGCCAAAGTTGGGGTTTATCACTAAGCACACACTTGACAGGGATATGCAGCCAATCGTTGTTCTCCGTTTACTTTTATCAATGCAATACATGTGTTTGACACATTAACACTACACAGTTTGAAGTGTACACTCTACAGAGTCTGGCAATACCATTAGAAAACAATGTGGGAAATAATACACAATACTCTATATTGTTACACAACACTCTAATCTAATTTCCCCCACTGAGAATATTAGAATCTACCAAGACAGTTTAACATTTATCATAAATGTGCTATTCCACTACAAGGATCCAACAATCATATGTACTTCTTCAAGAGAGTGAGCAAGGAACAAAGGTCATGATATACCAACAAATACCATATTCAGAAACCAGTTTGACTGTTATCATATTCAGTGTGCAATGGGACAGGCCAGCCCACAATTTACATGGCACAGTGTTGCCTGAGTGTGTCTTGCTCATATTCTGTATCTTCAATATCACCATTCAGCACATCAAGAATGGGAGAAATGAGCTTGTTATATTTATTTATTTATCATATTCCTCCCCCACCCATCTCGTGCAACGACAGCTCTGGATGGTTACATAGTCATAATTTGACTGAAACAGACTATTATCAGTAACTGGCTAGCTTTCTTTTCTGCAGTAATTTCTTCTATACCAGATAGTCTATATAAAATGACTTATAGAAGGTAAAGACATTGAAATGCCTCTATTTGAAAAAATCAGCACATCATCTGCTGACTATAGGTTCATTTTAGTAAGTCTTGGGAAAACAAGAATGTCAATAAGTTATAATTGAAGCAAAAGAGGAACATAGTACTAAAAGAAAATCAGCTAGGTGTGTTTGTTTTTTTAAGTCTTATAAGTGATAGAAAAATAGATATCTCATCAGCCACTATGTGTTATGATTTATCTAATTGAAAGACCTTTGAAGTTTTGCCTACAGGCACTAGTATAGAAGCTGATAAGTTTTTAGTTTGTTTGTTCAAGTCTATGTTCACTTATATGACTTCCACTGAAATTAATGGTTGATTGATATATTTGTGATCATTGAACAGAGTAGATTATCACCTCTCTGTTGGAATTAATTTAGCTTCTTGAATCTTTAGGCAGTGGGGGGGGGTAGGGGTGGGCGGGGGTGAGGAGATCAAAAGGCCGACACATTGATTCAACATACTGTATAGTTTTTATGACATGTGCTAATCCTGAAAATATATATTCTGAGCAGATATAGAATTTATTTCATACCATATTCCATTACTACTCAAAACCTTTAACAGAGTAGCTTTTGATTCTTTTCAGCATGCTCTGCACATAACATCCAGAGGTTCAATAATATGATGAGACCAGCGGGTTTTGGAGAAAGAGTAATTGCCAGCATCAAAGCCCACACATATCTCAGTTTTACTGTTCCACATCAATCATGGTAGCTTACTTCCAAGCATACGTATTGAAGATCACAGCCTTAAGGAAGCCACTTGTAAACTTAGAGTGCAAACTTCTGCTGGTTTACTCAGAAGTGAGTCCCTTGTGTTTTGTTAGGCTTGCTCCTTCACAAACATATTTAGGATTGCAGATTCAGAATAATCTTGTGGGAAAGAGTGGTGGAAGTAGCAAATTTTGGCTGTCTTTGCATGCCAGAGTTACTCATGCACATCCTTAACCTGGTTTCCTTAACTGACTCAGTTTCCTAGGTTCATACTATATATATTCAGCCACAAACAAATGACGTAGGTTATGTTCACACAACCCATTAGGTGTTTGGCCAGTTTGTGGCTGAGAGGATAGTATAAACGCAGTGACTCTTTAGGACAGTATGAAATGTAAGAGCAAAGTAAGTAGCCGCCACATTACAGAATCAATGTTAGTAATGTTGTTTCAGTGGTCTGTAAGGACTCTTTTTCTTTTTGTCTTGCCTATCTTTTTTAGTCTTTTAAAAGAACGTTCCATAATGAAAAATACAGTAAGATTGCACTCCTCTATACAAACTTATAGAGAGGCAAGTCCCAATTAAATCTTCCACAGAGATAGATTTGAAGCTATTTTCATATTTCATATTAGGATTATGCTGTAAATGAAGTGTCACAAACATGTTGCAAAAACAATGGCTTTATCTTAAAGTGTATTAATTGTGAATAGAATATATGTTTTTGATAATGCAAGTAAGTTTTTACTGTCCCTGTATTAAGAGACACAATCAATCTTCGACATCTCTCCCTAACTAAAGCAAAGCACAAGGTGGTTGGTTAACAATGATACTGCATGTGGATGGACAGAGTTAATAACTGGAAGAATACAGCTTCTTTTGTGGTCAAGATAGTGTTAAAAAGATCATAAATTAGTTGCGTGTAAACTAAGAAATCATACTGACTCAAAGATGTTATCAGAAAGCAACATTAATACATTCTCTTTTACATTTTCATATAACAGCTAGTTTCAGTAAGCTATGGAGAACGTATTAAGCCACCAAGTTATTAAAATGCATAGATTACTTGGGTTTAACTGGGTTTATATCAGGAAGGTATAAACAGATTCAATTAGTTTTATGCCCCTATCGTAGAAAGGACAAGAAGGCAAGGTATACATCTTTTGGCTGAAGCAATAATACCCAAAGCAGTAGTTTTACTTGATGGAAATTGGTTAAAAAAAACCTCATGTTCCAAATGGCATTGCATTTGTTTTCAAAATATGATAATGCGTTATGAAAAAAAATTTGTAATCTCTGTAATCTTAAAATTATCTACTAAAGTAGCATGCCATCTGTCAAATGCTGTCTCATTCCGTTTATTGCCACGGTTCATCAACATAATACAAGTATTTAAAAACGGCAGAGTTTTATTACTATTTACAAAATACACACTGAACAACAGCTGGAAGCTATCCCTTAGAATTTTATTAGAGTCATTTCCCTCCAAGCACTCTAATTTTTGATATTTTTTTTTCCTTGTTCCCCAGGTGACTTTTAGTTTATTTGGTTCCTTGATGAGAATGCATCTTCTCCAGATAATGTTTCCCCTTTCAGGAGCAAAATGAACAAATCTGCAAATCAGCTTGGCCTGAATACTGCAGGCAGACTTTAAGCTACAATCCTGTATCAACTAACTTGGGAGCAAATTCCACTGAAGTTAACAGAAGTTATTTTTTATTAGACAGAGATAAGATTACTTGTCAATATAATTCAGTAAAGGGAACAGAATCTCAACAATGACCATTCCACCTTTCAAAAACTAATACTGATTTAAGTTTTTCCTATTTCGCCTTCTCTTCAGTTGAAAACACATTTACTTAAAAGTTATACCAGCATCTGCTGCAATTTTAATTTCTAGCTAAAAGCTGCTTTAAGATGAGTTTAGGACTATTTCAAATGTTTTCTTAATTCATCAGCTCCAAAGTTCCAAGGCCCACAAACCTGAATGAACTCCAGAGAAAAAGGAATAAGCTGAAATGCCAGTATACACTTGGAAGAAGTTATTTTACTTTGTTTTGTTTTTCATATTTGCCTAGAATTTTGGGAGGCACATCTTCTAAACTGTGCTGCAAGTCAGATTTAGAGTGTTTTTGACTTTCTTGATCATGTGAAAGGAGTGATAAGTGTGGAATCCTACCCAGATTTACTAGAGAGTTAAATACCAGGGAATATGACCAGGTGATTGAACCAAACAGAAGAGGCACAATCTCTGATTTTCAGGGTAATTTTTCAGGGTGATTTTACAGAAAGCTGTGAAATAGGAAAAATGGCAATAGGTTACCTTAGTTTCCATGTTTTCCCCTCCAAACAAGATTTCCTTTAGAAGTGTTTAGCACAGAGTCTGGCAGTACCTTAAAAAGTGAGCCCGGCTGTGACACAAGTTTTCATGGGCCAGACTCCACCTTTGTCAGATGTAAGACCAAAACAGCACTAGGGGCCATAAAAAAGCATGTTACAATAGAACATCGAGGTGACACTGCAGTTAAGTTTGTTTACACTGACTAACTCTCTGGAATTAAGAGAGCTGCAAATAAAATAAGCTATTTTTCCATCTTCCATCCACACACAGTGAGACTTCTCATCCAATGAAGCAGAAGAAGAGGTTAATGCAGGGGGGGAAAGTATCTTTGGGGGAATTGCTGTTCCAACCTAGGGTGAGAAATATATAAGGTGAGGAATCTCCCTCCCTCTGCTTTAAAACACCAAATGGCAAGCAGATTTTTGGGGAGGGGGGAATCGGTTAAGAAATAAAGAATCCTAAAATGTATTTAATTTAAGAAAGTGTCCGCGATGGGCTATGTAGGTGTTCCAGGATGGCAGAAACGCTCCAGGAGAGAAAGAGAGAAAGAAGGGAAGTTACAGGCTGAATGAACCGCCTAGGAGCGCCGACGCTGAGGCTCCCTGTCCGACCCAGCGGAACTCAAGTGAATCACTCGCGGCCCAGCCGAAGCGGAGCGGGAAGTTCCCAGCGGAAGATGAAGCAGCCAGGCTGATCCTTCCTTGATCCTCTCGGCCGAGTTCTTCGGTTCCTGGGCTAGACTCCGCCGATGGGACCAGGCAGGAGAAGGCGATCCGTGAAGCCTGGAGGCCGACTGCTGCTACAGGTGCACAGAAGGAGGCACCGGAGGGCGCTGAGCTCAAGGAGCGCCCGCCGCCTGCCAAGAAAGCCACGATTTTGGCGCCGGCAGCAGCGAAAGAAGGAGCAGTGGAGAAACGAAGGCAAAAAGCCTCTGAAGTAAGCGAATTAAGCGGAGAAACAGACTTTTCACGGAGGGGGGAGGGCGGCGAGGGGCGATTGAGGTCTAAGGAAGGCAGCGCGAGAGACTCCCTTCTGCTCCCGAAAGGCAGAAGCCGAAAGTTACGCGATAAAGATGGATCGGGATGGTCGGGGGGAGAGAGAGAGCCGCTCGGACTTGGGGAAACGGCGCTAGCTGGGTCTAGAACTGCAAAGCCTCAGCAGCGCCAGGCCCGCGGCGATCCTTTGGACAGTTCCGAGCACCCGGCAGCTTCGGGGCGGCTAGCTAAAGATCGCGTCGCTAGCAAGCCAACTCGCGGCACACAAACAAAAGAAGAAGCCGCTTTAAAGTTTAGGCCGAGAGACCTCGCCGAAATTATTCGTCGGTCGGACGCCTCGGCGCCTGCAAACCTGGGCGTTTTGCCTGGTGAAGCTTTCCCGGATTCTGCCTGCAAGTGCCTTCTCCGAATTCAAGGCTCCCGCAGGCTCCCTCCCCTCCCGCTCCTTTGAAGTCCGGGCAATGGCGGGATCGCAGGTGGGGGTCGGGGTGGGGGGAGAGCCACATTACACTCACACGCTGACCTCGTCGCCCAACTTCTTTCTATTAGTGCCCTCCGACCCTTCCCAGGTTAAAGCACTCACTTGGGGGAGGGGAGTATCTGCCGGCCTCTGGGATCCAGGACGAGCCATCCTCGGAGTTTTCGGACTTCACCGACGAGGTCTCGAAGGTTTTTGTAAGCCCGCCGGGACTGGGAGCTTCCCTGGAGACGTGAGTGGGCAACAGCAGGTTCCTGGAAGTACCCAAGCCAGCCCCTTCGACGCTTCCGCTCGCCTCTCGGGGCGGCTTTTTGTCGGACATAAGCGCTTCCACGCTGAACGGCAAACTGGAGACCTTGACTTTGTGGTGATCCTCGGCCCCGGCTGCAGGGCCCTCTTCGTCCGAGGAGAAAACCTCCTTAGCTTTGGAAGAAGACATCTCGGCGCAGCTTCGCAAAGATCCCTGCGTGGAGAAGCAGCCGCCCTGCGTCTCGCCGCCGCCGGAGCAGCCGCCGCCGCCGCCGCCGCCGCCGCCGCCTCTTTCTTCTCCTCCTCCTCCTCCTCCTCCCGTTCCCGAGTCCAGACCTCTCAATCAATCTCTCGCTCAGACGCTCCTGGACGCACCACCTCCGCTCACTTCAGCCCCCAACAACAGACCAACTTTTTTTCCTCCCCTTTTTTGGGAGACTTCTGGCTGTTTCCTCCTTTGGGAAGTTGAGTAAGCGGGGCTCAGCAAATGAGAGCTGCCGGGGATGGCGACGTAAGGCGGTGACTCATGTGATTGGCTCTGCGCGGCCCTGAGCATAAGTGTTTTTTTTTTCTTTTAAATAAATTAGAAGTTAATGACATGGGCAGCAAACGGAGCTGTGTTATTAGGGAGCTTTCCAGCTCTGTAACTCTGCCAAAACAACAGGAAAGTCAGTAGAGTAATTAGGGCTGATGATACCAAGAGGAAACTCTGAAAGCGCGGATTTCATCCCCCCGCCTTTATATTTAGACTCACCCTGGGGGAAAAAAAGCGCGGGGGGGGTGGTGGATTGCTGGGCTTTCAACCAGAATCGTTTCAAAACGATGTACCAGGCAGCCGTTCCCATTGACAACAGTCAAGCCCGTGCTGAGGAGTTTACATAATGGTTTGCCATCCATTTTGCCTATACTGAAAATGCAGCGAGAACTAGGTGGACCATAATTGTCCCTTTTTGCTCTGGAAAGCCACTGTTTTTTTTTGGGGGGGGGGGACGGAGGAAGGATGGCACAAAGCAGTGGCACGAATCACTTCCAGGTTAGGGAGGTGAAATGGACGTCCTCTGGGCAGCGCCTCTTTTAGTGGAAGCGAAACCCACTCAGTCTTGAAGTGTGCGTATAGCCCGGGATACTAAGGCCCCTCGAGAAAAGGGGGGAAACTAGAGAGCTGCGCAGAGCTTCCGAGGCGAGCCGACAGTGCCCCGAGACAAGGCCTTTCCAAGGCCCCCGCTAGCGCTTCTCCCCTCCGGAGCGGCGAAGGAGACCCTCGCGGGACAAAGACGGAAACTGCCCTGAGGAAGGAGGGAGTGGAGCTCCCCACGCTGCAGACTTTCGGGGATTTCATCCGACGCAGCCAACTCTTTCCACGACCTCTTCGCGAAGATACGCGGGACTTGGGGTCTGCCTTCGCTATTGCCAGGAATCATTTCCCGCCGCTCTAAGGAGGACATAAGCGAACACATTAAACGTGTTGGGGAGCACCTGAATTATTTTTTAATTTATTTTTAAAAAAATAATTATGTCGGTAATGCTAAGTTGCAACAGGCGCCTAAGCCCTAATGACAAACAGATGCATTTTTAATAAGCCTGAGTCGGCACTCTTTCACTTGCCGGCGCATCAAACAGCCTCTAGGAGGGCAGTTGTCGCCCTACTTTTTCCACACCGTGCCATTAAGGCCAAGGAAGAGGATTCATTTTAAATGACATTGCAATTAGCAGCTCGAGAAAAGTAGATCATTTTTGCTTGGTAATTAATTTGATCAGTTAATGATAGCTATCTAATCAGTCACTGATAACTATTGTGGCTATTAAAAGATGCAGCAGGCTGGGGAAGCGGTGGTGGTGATGATGATGATCAGGTGACGTTGTTTTCGAGAGGGGGAGGGGCAGAAACATAATGTGGGAGGAATCGTGTCCTTGGGGAACGTTCTCTGGTCTCAAGCCCGAAGGAAAGAAAGAAAGAAAGAGTGGGGCGCCTTATCATATCTGATTTAATAAGCACTTACTTTCCAAGTAGTTGGTCTGGGATTAGTTTGTTTAAGGAAAGGTGACTGGAATCTTTTCAGCTTTCTTTTATCAGCCCAGAGAGAAAAAGGACTGGGAGAAATATAGAACTGGCGCTTGGTCGTTTACGTAAAACCGCTGGTCACTTTATCGCAGTCATTAGGAAAAGGTGCCTCCCTAAACGTTGCTAGGCTTTCCATCATAAGCTAGAAGGGCAAAAGCGAACAGTATTTCAAGCCGAACTACCCGGAAACCTGGGTGGTGCGGCCTGCAGCTTAGACAGGGCAAGGCGATGCATGCTGGTTGGTCGGAATTTCTGCCTCCCCAAACTTTTTTGTACAACCCGCTCCAGCAGTTCCAGCGAGACAGATGGCTTTGGCTTCATTTACTCACCTCTTATTTAGATATCTAAAGATCTGTTGCCTGCCTGGTCGCATCTTTTCTGTTTGATCGCTAATGCTCAAAATAAAAATTAATTTGCTGCTTCACACAAGATATTGGAGATCACAATTTCCTTGTTTATGAGAAGGCTGTCAGAGTGGCATCGGAAAATGAAGGCTTTCGCTCTCCTGCCGGGTATAGAGACAGCTGCTTTGATCGGGCTGATTTCCACCGCCCCCATCCCCCACCCCTAGTCCGAAGCCATTACTTCCAGCAGTGGGTGTGAGAGAAAAACCGCTGGACTTCGGAGGGTGGACAGTCCACCTCCCATTGAAACCATGGCAACATCCCTAAGGAATTCATCATAGTACTTTCAGGAGTCTGAAAGGGCTATGCAAGAAAACGCATGGACTTCCAAAGTAATTGCTGTTATTGTCAGCTCTTGCAGACATTATTGTTATTATTACTACTATTTGTGCTACACATTGCAGAAAATGTGTATAACTCAGGATCACACGCTACTGAACTCATCCTAAGGAACACTGCCCTGGGGTTAGGGCTGCAAGATGTTCAGACCAGCCCCTTCTGCAAGTTCTGGATCCCGGAAAAGAAGGACAAAGGTCTTTCTCATTTGCCAATCCAGCCCAGCAGCTTCCAAATTCCACCCTTCACCTTAAGGCTTCTGTGTACCTAAAAAGAGGGACCACTTGAATAAATGTGCTGTCCCCTCCTGCAAACTGGCCCATGCCTGTGTCCCTGGGTCTGATCCCTAACACCAAGCCCCATAAATGTCAGGGCCAACTTGGAACCGACATGTCTCCACTTGGGAAGTATTTTAGATTAGGTAGGTGAACAATTATGCCATTAAATCATTCCAGGAATGGCTGGAGTAGACAGAACCTGAAATAATATTTTGGGAAGGTTAATCTTTTCTACTCTCTCCCACCCTCATTTATCTGGGTATTACCGCCAGTACCATATTTAAGCTATTCTAAAACCCAGACTGCCAACCGTGTAGCAAGCATGAACCCAGGACAGGTGTCGAAGGCAAGCAGTTTGCTGAAATGAGTCCTCTTTGCAAAAGCAACCAGCTTGCATCCCGATTCTCCTCCCCCCCTCAGTGACAGGAAAATTAAAATTGATGAAAATCAAGAACAATGTGAGTAAACAGGGAACAATGTAAAGCTAATGCTGCTCGGCCGAAGAGCTACAGATAATTACCCTGAATCAATGCAACGTTTTACCCACAAAGAATGGAAACAGGCATCAGGTTAGGTCAAAGTGACCTGATTTACAGTTGGGGCGTATATGATTCTGTGTCTTCAAACGGACAGGTTAATGCTTTTGAGTTGTTCTAGCCTCTGATTGCCCTTTCTTGTTATGGGTTCAGTTTGATCGTCTGCCCAACTGAGCCTTTTTGTATGATTTGCAGCTTTTGTCCACCCAAACCCTATTTGGTAATTTCAGTCGCTGGTGGCAGGTTTGCTTTGTTTTACTACAGGTAGCAAGGGAAAAGGTATCAGTACCACCTACAGACCCCATGCCCTGCACACGGGGCCTTTTTAGGGGATGGTGGTGATGGAGGGGGCATTCCCATAGGCTTCAGAGACAAGGGGACCCAATGACATGGTTCGGGATTTGAAACGCTCAACTGGATCAATCCTTTCAAGGCAGCACAAATAATCAGTTCAATATAATCCCAAGCCTTGTTTCAGTAGCTGGGACTTTCACACCCCCTCCCATTCCCTAGGCCATTGAGTTCAATGGACAAAATGTAACGGAGGGGGGTGGGAAACGCATTGACGGGGGGGGGCTCTCCCAGTCTTTGAAAGAGCTTTTTGCACATCTTGATTCACCCCCATATATAGTTTCTGAAGGCAGAGCCCGGGCGAGGGGGCGGACGGAAGGTTCGCCCTTGAAGAGAATGGATCGAAGGCGCTCGAATCCAAGGCAGGCCCACGGAGTTCAAAGGGCATTCAAACGCCTAGAGGGCAGCAGCCCGACGCGTGGAAGGACTTTCCCCTGATGTCAGTGGAACCGTCAACCTCTCACCGTTCCGGGGCTTTGAAGTCAAAAGCTGGGGGGGATCGGGCTGCCACAGCCTTTGTAAAGAGCAATACATCTTTCCCAGCAGGGCGGCCTTTTGCCTGTTGACAAGGAAAGGGGGTCTTTTCTTTCGGTAGGATGCCTTCCTATGTGTCTAGCCGACAGCATTAGAGATGTGGAGCCGCCAATTCTGGCAGGGATCGCTCCTGCTTTTCCTGAACTGACGCCGCACCGCTAAACTAGCCGCCTCGGGATGCGCACGTCGTCGAACTGTAGTCCCGAATCGGGCCACAGTTAACACCTGGCCACGAACCGAAAGTGTCACGAAATTCTTCCCTGTCGGGGCTGCAGTCCTAAACGCGGGCACTCCCTTCAACTGGGGGAGATCTTCCAAGTAGAGTTGAATAGATGCCGGCTGTTCGCTTGATTGCCGCGCCTTCCTTCGCTACTCAGCCAGTATGGTTCCTGATCCACAATCCGTTTAAACTTTACTTCAGGCTTGGAGTAGACACAGGACGGAGAAGGGGAATGAGTCACTCCTAGAATTTAGGCGCACACATATCTTGGTGACTGATCCCCAGTTTTCAAGGAACAAGCAAGGCAACACTAATCAAACTGGGCATCGCTGAGCCCATGACTATCCGTTTTTCAGAAAAAGAAGGAAAAAGGCGCTTCTCTTTTTCTGCCAACTATTGCTGAGATTGAGAAATGCCTCTGTAATCCGGAGAGTATGTACACTGCTGCTGATTATCCTGGTGATAGCGGCAGTAATAATAGTAAGCGATTCGGGCAATTAAGCAGGATTGCACCCATCGGCATTGTTGTTTTGTCATGAACTCTTTTTAGCGATCTCCGAGGTGCCCTGCAATTTGTCTTTATCAGGGCACGCAGTGCAGCGAGATGTGTGCCGCTCTAAGTGCCCTGCGCCTGGTAATTGTAGCTACCCTCTTTTTAAAAAGGGGAGGGGGGAGGCCGGTGTCCTTAGGAGCCTTGCTTCAGTACCACTGAATTCAGTGGGGCTGACGGAAATTACGATTTCAGGTCCCGAAAGTTCTTTGTAAGGGCTGCAGTTTGACCAGCCTGCCAAGAAAAGCTGCATGTGCCCGCCAGGTTACGGGGCGAGTATGATGGTGTATGTGTGTGCTTATTCGTCTGTTTGACGAGACCGATCGAGGAACGTCTTAGTATTATTACTGGATGCGAACCCACCGCGCAGGGCATGGAACCGCTAGGGCTTCAAGGCGCAGTTGCTCCGGCGCTAGGTGCCGAGTAGCGGAGGACAAGCTCCTCTCGGATCCTTCCTTCTGAAGGAGACGGGAGGCCCACGGCGGCGGTAAGCTGTCTCCGCAGCTCCCAGAACAGTTCCGTGTCGACTCCCTCTTCTCTCCCCCGGCCCGCCTCGCCGCCCCTCCGCTTTCTCTCTTTGCCGCCGCCGCCGCCGCCGCCGCGCGCCGCCGCCCCTCTCTGGTCAATTACAGCAGCTGGGAAATATGCGCCCTGTTTCTGAGAGTCAGTCTCTGGCTAGAGGAGGGGTGGCGAGCAGGAGGGAGCGAGAGACGGAGGAGGGCGGGAGAGACGCGGCAGACAAACTAAGGCTGTTTGCAGGCGCCAGCAGCGGGGAGATGAAAGCAAACCTCCTGGGGGAAGTGGCTGTGCAGTTCGACCGGCTCCAGCGAGAGCAGAAGCTGCGGGCTGTCCCAAGCAATCCCGCCCCGCCCCGCCCCGCCCCCCGCGCCCAGGGCAGCCGCCAGCCTGCCCGCTCGGCTTACCTTCCGCTGCTCCGGCCCCAGAGAACTTGGGGCGGGGAGGGACGCCGTCAGATTCCACCGCCCCGGGGGCACTCTGTCCGAGAGGGAGGAGGAGGAGGTTTAGGACGGAGGACTGTTTGGAAAGATCCTGAAGAAAAGGGAAGGGATGCCGACTGGGTAGCGACGGGGCTCTCAGAGGTGCCCTTGCCGTAAAGGGCGGCGGGGAAGGAGAGGGGAGAGAAAGGGACAGATCTTGGGAGCCCGGATCGGACAAAGGGAAAGTTGCGAACGTAACCTTATCTGCACTGAATCGCAGCTACCGGGCGGGGTGGGTGGGTGGGTGGGTGGGTGGAAAACAAAACGGAAGCGGCGCTTTTTCTTAGCAGAACGCGCGGGCTGTGTTGGTACAACCGCTGAACCAAGTCACATCCAGAAGCGTTTTCTCTTGCTCTCGGTGGCTTCGCTTCTTGCCCGAATTCAGCTGGTTTGATTCGATGTTTCGCGTGAATTCAGAAAAAATGAGTTAATTCAATAACTAAATTAAGTGTGTTGTGTGACTCAAGACACATTCTCTCTGTCTCGTGCGCATACACGCGCACACGTACAAATTATGATTAAAAAAAAACAGAATTGCTCCCTTCTCGCTCTAAAAAAAAGCTGCTCAGTCCACGGAAAGGGGAGCAAAAGCTAAAGGTGAGCCAAGTCATTTTGAGAAGAGTTCCACCACCGCCTCCCCTACATTTCCAAACTCTCTCTGTTCATATAAAGCGAAAGAAGATGCTTCTGTATATCACCAACTTCGCACGATCCCCCCTCCATCTCCTAATGGATCGCGAGGCTTCCAATAATAGGGCGGTTTGGCGAAATACCTGAATACAAAGCCCGTGACTTGAAATCAGTGGCTTCCATTTCCCACGAAGTATGCTCCCCTCATCTAAAGGCAACTTCAGATTTCCTGTGCATGTAGGTGCTGGGTCTGTGTCGGTGATGTGCTCAGCTAAATCGAAACAAAAATCAGTGGGATCAGGATTAAATGAGAAGAAGAGACTGCATTTTCAGAACGTTTATTCTTACTGATTTCTTTACATACCCAAACAACTAAGTTATAGATGCAGATCAGAATCTTTAAACCAACGTGGATTTGAGCTGTTAGAATGAGGAAAGTTGTGGTCCGATACATATCCCGGAGGCGATTAGATTGGCTGAAGCTAGCAGAGACCCGTGTCTGTCTAGCCTTCTTTGAAATGTGTGTGTAGGATTGCAGCCAAAAGCCTGCACCTAGAAACAGACGGTATGCTCCGAAGAAATCCTTGGAATCCTTGGAAATGCATGTCTTCCCAGAAACGAGTTTACACATTAACTGAAACAGGGTAAGGAAGAGGAAGCAAAAGCACGTCTTGTTTTTTTCTGAAAGGTGTCCCTTGTTTAGAACCTTTCCTCATTAAAGTACCAGTAACAGATACTAAAGAATAGGTTGTTAATCAAATGGAGACTCATCCATTTCCCTTTTGGTTCCTTTTTTTTCCCGAAGGGGTAAATTTCATTCCAAATGAAAGAAGGAAATTGACTAAACTCTAATCTTCGGTCTTTGCAATCTCAACAGAAAGAGCATTAGTCAGTTTCGTAAGAGACAGTTCTTTCTCCTTCTTTCCTCCGCCCAGTGAGTGTCTAGCAACAATCCGGGGGCTGAAGCCGGTAGAAAAGAGCCTTAATTATAGGCAACGTCGTGTGCATTTATCTTCAGACACCATGAGGGGAGGGAGAAAAACATCTAGGTAGGAGAGCTTCGGCTTTACAAGCGCTTTTGCCTCTGCTCCCGGCTTCAAAGCCTTCTGTTTGTTTGTTTGTTTGTTTGGCCTCCCTTGGTTCTTATTTCGTCTGTACTAAGTTCTAAGTTTCCAGTTGCGGGGAGGGGAACCGGGCTGAGCACAGCAGGTAGGGACTATTTCAAAGATCCCCGAAGCCTCGCACGCTCAATTTCCCCACCAGATGGGCGGGCTAAGAAGGCCAGCTGAAGAAGGCCAGTTGGTCACTCCGGTTTCAACTCTCTGAAACTTTTCAGACAGAAAGTAAGGCCAATACTGAAGAAAGCACCCACCTAAACCTTTGAAAAATGGACACCTCCAGGTAGTTTTCCTGGAGACCATACAGACCGGTTTGCTATTGCCTTCGTCTAGATTTTTTTTTTTTTTTAATTTCCTGGTAGCCATCCATCTAAATTCTACTCCGTCCCAGTGCTGTTCCCAAGCCCAGGTCAGGTTGGCTAGGCCTGCGCTGCTGTCCAATGAGGCTAAAGCTGGACTTCTTCACTGTCTCACTAAGAGTGCTAATGCCCCTCTGCTGCAGGAATGGAGACCAGAGTCAGCTTTTCGGATCTTGGTAGCTGGAAGTCAGGGTGCTGTTCCGCTGGTGTTGTTGCTTTCAGTGATTTCAGCAGGGCAGATTTCAGTAAGATTTAAGGATGTATTGAAGGACAATAGGAAGAATGTAAGCCACTGGAGAAGGCGCCTGTATCTGGAAGTGGAACATGTTGGTGGCTATAAAGGTACTTCTGAGTAATATTGAAACATCTGTTACAATGCATCTTTAGAAATAAAGTTCACTGGGGTCTTTGGAACTTGTTCTTCGGGAAGAGTGTGGTTAGCTAAAAAAAATCCATCCATAGTTGCAATCATTTGACAAATCAATTTTGTTACTTTTTCCCTCCTCAATAACATTGGGGTTCCTTAGTATTCTTCAAAATTACTATAGCAAGTTACCATGTAAAGAGAAGTTAGATTTTTTTATGATCTTCTTCCATCTTTTTATGAGCATGGGACTGTGCATTTGACATGTATGGCTGGTGCATGAACTTAACAAGTTATCAGTGGATATGCCCAGAAACAAAAGTTATCTGAAGTTGAACCACACGTTCCCTCCCTCTCCCTCCCTCCGTCCCTCCCTCACACACACACACACACACACACACAAACACACACAATGAGAGCACAAGGGGAACTCTTCTGCCCTTCTGAAAGTCAAGGATGCCTTGCCTTCATTAGCCTGCTCCTTCTCTGACAGCTACACTTGATACTCTTATTTGTGTTTGTCAACAGTCAACAGGATTGTTTGCACATATGCATTATGGAACTGCAGCCATTCCTGCAGCAATGCAAACTGTCTTCAAACAAGGCTTTGCTTTCTTTACAACTGCACACAGTTTCATACAATCAGATATCCATGTTTATGGGTGGAGAGAAAGAGTTGGTCGATCGGCTAAGAGGATTGGGGGTAGGTCTTGTGCTGGTTCACCTCCTTTCTCCAAGGTCAATTCCAGTAGGTGGTGATTGGGGAGGAGAGATCCCACCATTGGCCCTTACTATGTGGGGTGCCACAGAGTTTGGTGCTCTTTCCTCTCCTATTTAACATCTATATGAGGCTGCTGGGTGAGCTCATCCTTGCCATGAGGTGAGGTATCATCAGTTCACTGATGATACCCAGTTATATATATTTGCCCCTGGTGAATTAAGTGATGCCATGAATGTCTTATCCTAGTGCCTGGAGGCTATGAGGGTCTGGATGGGGAACAACAGGCTTCAGCTGAATCCTGACAAGACTGAGTAGCTCTGGGTTTTGGGTCCCTCCAGCTCAGGGACTATGCCATCTTTGGTGCTGGATGGGGTTGCACTAACCCCAGACCTGGTGTACAATCTGAGGGTCCTCCTTGACTCACAACTCCTGCTTGAAAAGCAGGTAGCAGTTGTGGTGAGGAAGGCTTTTGAGCAGCTTTGTGTTGTGTGTCAGTTGTGCCCATTCCTAGATGGGGGGGGCTGCTCACAGTCACTCATGTCCTAGTCACCTCCCAATTGGACTACTGTAGTGCGCTCTACATGAGGCTGCCCTTGAAGAGTATCTGGAAGCTTCAGCTGGTGCAGAATGCATGTGGGTAATGTATGCTCCCAGAACAGCAGATGTCACACCTCTAATCTGTGAGCTGCATTGGCTGCCACTTTGCTTCCAGGTCCAATTCAAGGTGCTGGTTTTAACCTCCAGATCTCCAGCCTTCATGGTCTGGGGCCAGGTTATCGGAGGGACCGCCTCTCCCCCATTACATCTGCCCATCCCATTAGATCAAGCAGAGAAGGCATGCTGTGGGCCCCTTCTACTAGGGACTTACATTTGGTGGATCCCAGGAGGCAGGCCTTCTCTGCCCTGGTGCCTGCCCTATGGAACATTCTCCCCCCACCCCCCCAAGTCAGGTTAGCTCCATCCCTGTTAATGTTCTGGAAGTCCCTCAAGACCTGGCTATGTCATCAGGCCTGGGGATCCCTGGGAACCAGTGACATCCTAAGATGGCTCCATTACTGTGGTTAACATTCACTCTCTCTTGTGCCTTGTGGGTTTTTTATATTTCAATAATGACTGTTTTTATATATTTATTGTTTTGATTAATTGTTATATGCTGCCCAGAGTTACTTTTTGTGAAATGGATGGCCATATATATTTGATAAATAAATAAAAAGAAAAACTGATGCTCCTAGTGCACTCTGGGATTAGGAGGTAAGCCCTTTTAATTCAGTGCGGTACTTCTTGGTCACTGAATTGCAAGAGCATTCTATTGGGGGGGAAAATCGTAAGTAAATATGAAGATATTAGAAATCTCAGCAATTTCTCAGTTGTTCCGATTTAAAACCAGCATTTAGGATTTCAGGATCCTGTTTAATTTCTGGTATTTCTGGAGGTTTTAATGCTCCTCTCTTCAGTTCTTGCTGCCTTGGATCTGTAGATTCCCTCTCTCTCTAGTAAAATGCTGGATTTATTATTATGAGAAATGTTGGATATTGATTATAATTATCAAAGATGTGAGCAGCTGAGGTAAGTTTCTTCTCTCCTGGTAGGTGAGAAGACCATTGCTATGCTTCATCAATAATAATAATAATAATAAATAATAATAACAATAATAAATTGTCTTCAAAATTTAGAAATACTACTACTACTACTAAACATCTGCCTATCCCAGGTCCTTGGAAAGGATTCGATAGGTGGACAAAAGTGCCAAATCCACTCTAAACATCTGGATGACTGTGTGATCAACCATATTATCAGATTGTCTTCAAAAATCGGGAACAAAACTTTAGGGCTACACACAAAAAATACCTCTCAGTTGGACTGCTGAGCTGAAAGACCCAAAATAAAAGTTCTCTCACACACTCTGTGTCTAGGGCGATTCTTAGAGAGGAGGACGTGAGCATTCATCTCACCAGGGGTCTTTTATTCAGCTGCCGAACGTCTCCGCGCAAGCGAAAGCAGGACAGTTCTCCAAATATCATGGGAACCTCCCCCCGCCGGCTTTAGATTGTCCCTGGAATGTTCGTTTGTTCGACAGAAGTTCTTTGGAGAAACAAACCTTTCCCTAGATGGTGGTATATTAATTATCTTGCACTCTCCACGACTGATTCTTCCCCTTTCCGGCAACGGTTATTGCACCTGCTAGGACATTCTTGGAATCAGAATATCAATCCTCAAGTAAAATGCGAGGGTTTCTGCCTGCTTCCTCATGAAGAAATTAGTTGAGGCGTAAGTGTCTAGTTACAGAGACCTGAATCTAAGTTGATGACAGAGATTCTTGGCTAATTGTCTTTCTGAACTTACGTTTTCTGTCCGGTCTGTGAAAGGGGGAATCCCCTACTATTCGTTTTCTTTCTAGCTCCTAGCTGTTCTAAAATCTCTTTGCCTTTCCTCTCCGTCCAAATCACAAATGAAAGGCTAAACTGTCCCAACTTGCTTCCCCTTTCTTGCAGGGAAGAGGTTCGTTAATTTTCACCGGACCTTGTTCTACACTCCGCTTTCGACGTTTCACCACCAGAGATCACCTACGTTTCAAATAAGTATAGTCCCTACAGCTTACTGCCTGTAGCGCCTGAAGTATCTGGCCACGCTTAAGAAATAAATCTAACGTGAAAAAATTCAACCACCATTTAAGAGCACAGACATTTCTGAAATTCTTTGTTTATTGACTGAAGTTTGTAGCGTCATAGCATTTATATTCATAAAGTTAGGAACGCATCACTGAATACTAGATATAGCGGGGTGAGAAAGAAATCACCGCTGGGGGATGGAATTTGAAATCACTTTCCGTGTAGCAGTTCCAGGCTGCTTCACCGCTCCTTGTGTCGTTCAAGTAGACCGATCTTTCACATCTGAAATATGTCGGCAACCAGGTGTTAAGCGCATTAATTGGGAAGCAAGCACCGCCGTACGCAGACGAGCTTGAACGTCCCGAGAAGTCTGTCCAGGTTTGCAAATATACAAGGTTCAGACGCCTTGCTAACACATTTTCCTCGTCCTTTTCTTTTTTTTGCAAGGACACGGAGGTTTCAGCATCAAGCGAATGGCAGTCCAAGCGTTCTTCCTTGCGTTCCTCGGCTTTCAAACGCTGCTGGCAACAGGCGCCTGCGCCCTGCGGCTTCCACGCTGCCTTTGGAGCCAATTTCGAAGGCTTGGATTCAGAGAGGAGTCCTCCAAGGGAGGGGGCGGGGCTCACTGGCCTCCAAATTGGTTCCCAGCCGGCCTCGGGCGGCGTTCAGACGAGGGGGGGGGCAGAGGCGGGGAGGCTTAATCAAAACCATAGCGCCGAACTCCGAACTCCTCTCCCTCAGTGTTAGACCAGCATCTCTCCGTCAAAAATCGGAGCTAAAGCCCCACCTCCAAAGGTAAAGGGAGCTCTCTCCCCCGCACCTCCTGTGATTTCAGTAGTGGCCTGGGGAATTCAGGGTGTCCTCAGTAGTGGGACAGCGATCCTTTGCATTCAATTTCCAGGCTGAGCATAATAGGGCTGGAAATCAGAGGCGTTCCAGCGGTGCAGTCAGAGAGCGCTTAATGAAAACCAAGGGCTAATATCCTGTTAGGAACAGTGTGTTATATGGTCTAGTAGCACCATTCTGAATAGTCGCTGTGCCAGCATTGATACTTGTAAAGCAATGTTACAAACTGGCACAGATCTTGCCTTTCATAAATCGTTGTTATGCCACACATATGCTCAGCCGTAAGCTTACACATTCACACATTCACAGGAGAAACCTCATGCATGTTATGACATGGGCTTTATTCATGAAAACAAGCACAAGAAAAGCTGATCTTTGGTGTCCTGACATTGAAATTAATCCATCCAAATCCATCCTTGATTTTTAATAGATTTACGGAGATGCCAAGTCTAGATTTCAGGGGACAAAATGCTTCTGAGGTGCTGTGTTAAAGATCCTAGAGTGCATTCACTTCAATTGGAGGTGATAGTATTTCCTCAAGCTATTAAACACACAGTCTGGAGGGGGGAAAAAAATCAGCAGCCTATTCGAACTAAAACCTTTTATTAAAAGGCATAAAGTTCCAAGGGAGCTGCTGCTCATTTCATCAGACTGGTAGCACCTTTTCCAACAAACTCCTGATTTTATGCCACCATAAATTGACATGGCTCTCCTCCTACAGACCTGGAGAAAAGTGATTCTACTTAGTTTTCAGTTTCTTTAAAAGGATTAATCTAATCAGTATTAAGCATATTTTTATCCTACCGAATTCACTGGAAGAAAAGCAAGGTCAAGAGTTCCGTTAACTCATCCATTGAAGTCAGTGGGTCTGTGCCGCAATCCCGTTAGTGAATTGTGTCCTTTTCTGAGAGACAAAGAGCTCTTCCGCACAGCCACTTCGGTGCATTTCCTCCAGTCCATAAGGTGGCACAAAAGTATGAGGCCTTCTCCACCTGACCTCATGGATGAACACACTGTTTTGCCCCAGCAATTGTCCCCACAGGTTTAATATGAGACAATTTAAGGAGAGCCATTGATGGATCATTTGCGGGTAGAAAAAAACAATGACCAATCTCTCCCCTTAAGGAAGGAGACAAATTCCAGATGGTTGGTCCAATTGTCAAAATCTGATCTAGAGCTAATACAGTGTGTGCGTGCATGCATGTGCACATGCGTTTGTGGTTTTGGTTGAGTGAACCAATGAAACTTCTGCTTTATCAGGCAGAACCCCCCTCACCACCATGGTTCAGGCACAGCTTTGCCTGGCAGAATCTCTCCTGTTTGGCTAGGCAGAACCTACAGCTGAAGTGCTGGAATGCCTGACCATGTGGGGTGGGGTGGATTTTGTGCAGTAAGGCAGTTGCTCCATCAGTGGGGCTGGTGGTGCTTCCCAGGAGACCAAGAGAGTGGAGGCTCTCTGCTTTACCAGGAAACACCCACTCATCACACGGATCAGTCTGAGGAGCACTGACACATGTTCAGTGGCACTTCCAGAAGGTCACTTGACACTTTCAACCCCCCCTTCTCCTGCCACCTATTTTAACAAGAGAAAGAGGTGAAAGCAGCTCTCTAGCTTCCAGTCCCCCCCCCCCCCCGCACACACACTATGCTTGCCATCTCTCCAAGCCCTGCCAACCTGGCAGGATGGACAGGTGAAGTGGGGAGAGACGGCTCTTTGATAGAGTGGTAGAGTTCAGTTTGAAACTACTGGACTTCCTCTTTGACAAAGGCAGAATAGCTGTGGAAAACAGAACCCGGAGACCAGAGAGGAGAAGCACGTCTGCAGATGCCTCAGGTAGCCCATTGGAGCAAGTCAAAATTCATCCCCTGATCACTTCATTGCCAGCATGGTTGTGGATACTTCTGTCTGAAGAAGATGGGAAGCATAAACCGGAATGGCTAAATTGGAATGGATGTTGCTTTTGTAGTGAGCTGGGAATGAGATAAAGGCAGTGTCATGAGGGTATGGCCTACACAGACGGCTAGCGAAGCATATTTGTGCCACAGCAAGGAGGATGTCAGGAAGAAGCCAGAGACTTCTTCAGTTAACATCTTCCATATGTAGTTGGATCTACAACCCCTACAATCCCCTGTAAGCATATCCAATGGTCATAGGCACTGGGGATTCTGGGAGTTGTTGTTCCAGGATGTCTGGTGATACCAATTTTGGAAAGGCTGCACTAGATTAATAAAATAACTGTATCATAAGCCTTCATGAATGAAAAATTTCTTCATTAGAGGCAAATGGGACCAAGCGTAGCATCTAACTGTTCTGGACTACAGCTCTTATCATTCCTCAGCTAGCTTGGCCAGTGGTCAGAGTGGCTCAGTCCTCCTTAGGAGAGGCTATGCTATCTTCTTTATGATAAGGTAAGGGTGTTGTTGTTGTTGTTGTTGTTGTTGTTGCTGCTGCTGCTGCTCTTTGGATTAACCCCACAAGGTTTAATTTTTAGTATACATAGGCAGGATCATAACATTTCACCTTTCAACAGATCCCATCTGAGTAAGCCATTTATTTTAAGGGAGTTGTGTCTGGATGCAGAACTGGATGCAACTGAATCCAGAGTAAATCTGAAGAGAAATGACTACTTGTTTTCAGTTGTACATAGGTTATATTGTTAGAACAGCCACACTGGCTAGTCTTCACATCTGAAAAGGCAGTATGCTAAAGGGTCAGTCTGAATATTTTGTTTGGCTGGTTGGAGGCTAAAATAAAAGCCCAGCATGAAACTTCTTAAATCAAAGTATTATGCTAGTATATGTCTCTTGTCTGCTTGCAGCTCATGCTCCACAGCTACGTTTAGATGGAGAAATTCTATCCCACAGTATTTTCTCACTGCTGCTCTTCACACTTCCATCCCATAAACCTAAATCCCACACAGTTAAGTTGAATTTATTGCAGTGGCTGCTAAGCCAGCAAGGAGGTGAGCAAAGAGAGGAGAAAGGCACTTACCCATCTGCCTGCCCTTCTTTCAGGGTGATGCTTGTGCACTACTTGGCTCTACTGGGAGACAGATACATAGATAGATAGATTTCATTTTCTCCCTTTTAGCTGCAGGAGAGGTCACCAAGAACTGTGACCATCAATCAGGAAGTTCATGACAAACCAGCTATTTCAGCATAAGCAGATGGCAGACGTTCTTCGTCCTGGAAAAACCACTGCATCCAAAACAGAAATCTTTAAAATTGTACAAAATGTGTAAGAAAACACCAAATGTCATTCTTGTCATTGCTTCAGGACCCACTTTGGTGGTGGGAAGACAACAGACTTTGGCATGAAATATGATTCTCTGGACGATGCAAACAAAAACGAACCAAATCACAGGCTGGCCAGGAACAGCTTATAGGTGTGAAAAGAAAAAGACATCAAGGAAACAGGGCAAAGAGCGTAAGAATAGGATGAAGGAGATCAGAGGAGCAGTGAAAACAATCACGGGCTGGCAACAAGTGAGCCGGGAGCAAAACAGGGAAACTAAAATAATATAGCATAATAGCTATGAAGATTGTATTGATAATGAATAAATTTCTATAAAAACAAAACATTTGAATAAGTAGATCTAGGTGTATGTGTATACACCTAGGATATACCGAAAGTCAAGCCCCATGTGCAATCACATTTTTTTTTTTTTTACCAGAGAAAATGTTACTGTACTTAGGAATGTTCAAAGGTCATGTGTCAAATAAGTAAGGAAGTGTTTAGAAGAAAATGGCAACCAATTCAAACATGTAATGTAATTTATATAATTCGAATATTCAATGTAATTTATATAATAAATCGCTTATGGGGCCTGGCTTTTGGTACACCCTTTGTGTGTGTGTGTGTGTGTGTGTGTGTGTGTACACACCCACACTCACAGTATATGATACTGCAGCTGAGCTTTTGCCCTCTTCAGAGGGCTAGTTCACAGGGCTTCTCGTTGGAGCTGTGTTCCTTTCGTCCAAACGTGCTCCTGTAAGACTGACAGAAATATTTTCCTAAAGCAGCTCCCCTCGAACCCCGTCGGATTTCAGTCCAAACCATCCAGCCAGCACGCACTTCCTTTCAGCACCAGCCAGCCAGCCAGCCAGCCAGCCACCCGATGGCCGTACTGACTGGGGGTGATGGGAGTCGCGGTGCTACACATTTGGTGGGCCCAGGTTGGGGAAGGCTGCCCTAGAAATCTAGTTCATCCCACTGTATTTCAGGAAGCGGGACTTCCTTTCCTTCAGATTCGGCTTGGCAGCCGGAAGTTAAGCGTAACAACCGACACGAGTTAAAGATCCTGTATCGCTTGGCGGCGGCGGCGCCACTCGGTACGCGGCGGATGGCCGGGCAGCCCAGAGGCTGGGAGAGGGCACGGCCTTGGCTTTCGCCGGTTCCTGAATCCCGAGCGCGCGCCCCTTGAGAGGAGTCGCATTATAACCGGAGCTAAACGTAAGCCCGTTGAGGGGGAAGGAGCACCTCTCCACGTATCGTTAAGGCTGCAGTCCCGTGCACACTTACCAGGAAATACTTCTCCTCGAAATGCAGGTTTATTCGGGCAGTCTAGTGTATGTATATCCTAAGCGCTCGCTTTTGTTTGGGGAAAGCAGAGCTCTCCCGAGCATTAAGTCTTGAGGTGATGAAGTTTCTGGGTTTAGAAAACCTCTTCTCCCCTCGTCTTCCGGGGACTGAGAACCATGGTGATTATTCCCGGGGTGGTGGTGGTGGTGGTTTTTCGAGATAGGGTGTTACTTTCCCCAGAAACCGCTTGTCCTGCTTTATGGGAATCGAAATCTGAACTTAAAGAAACAACGCTCTCTTTTTTTTCCTGGTTCTTCCCCAGAACAGCATCTAGGTTAGCAGAGAACTGCCTGCTGCCGGCGGACTAGCCCGTCATGGCGTGGCTAGGTAGGGATCCTCTGCCAGGGATCTCTTTTCCAAGGTCTCAGACTGATTTCCCCGAATCCTGGCTGTCCATCGATGTCTTTCCCGCCACAAATTGTAATTATCATGTGGGGCTTCAGGGGAAATTGCAATGGGGAAGAAGAAATCAAGCTTCCCTCTCGCAACCCTGCCACTCCCAGAAAATCTCCGTATGGCAATCTAAAGGAAAAATGAAATAAACTCCATGTCTGACAGTAGAAAACATTGTATATGTGCCTCTCTGTTTGTTATTTTCTGAGGTCATCGCAGTCCCACAGAATATCAATACCAGGTGGTGTTGAAGTGTAGGGAAAGAAAACCTTGAACTAGTACCTTATAAAAGATGATTCTTCTGTGGTGCGGGAATGGTTTGTCCATGCTGGAAAGCACTCTGTCTTTACCTTATTTTCTGCTCTTTAAAGCTGCAACGTTTATAAAGACTAAATCATAGAGATGAGTATGGTAAAGAAAAAAAAGCTCATTTTACATCCACTCAATAAAATAATGCCTGGAGTGCCAAGATTATTATTTTTTTAAATGTGGCAAATCTCTTCTTTTAATTCAAGCTGTAGAACTGGGTCCATGTGTATATAGTGCAGAGATACAGTTGTCAGAAACTGACAAGCTGCCCAGTAAAAGGGAGAGGAAAATAGAACAAAGATGGAGAATTTCCAAGCCACAGGCTGAATCCTGTAAGCATACCCAAGCAGCTACACAGCCTTAAGGAAGGGTCCTCTTCCTTCTCAAGTCTCAGTTTCCTCTACCCCCTAAACAGTGGCTCCTTGCACAGCTCCACTAATTCCTAATCTTTCCAAGCAATTCCAGCATCCTTCTAATGGAATCCAGGAAAATACTTCTGCAGGTTTCCAGGTGTCCAATATCTGGCAGGCAAAAATACACGGCTGTTTCTGAACACAGAATTTTTTATTTGTTAATATCTACTGGTGGATTTTTCTCCATATGTTTGTCTAGTCAAGGACAGTTTCAATATTGGGTCACCAGTAAGAATACTGTGAACTTTTTATTTTTATATTTTATTTACTGCACTTATTATTTCAATTTTGAGGCGGCCTCCATAGTGGCTCTGGGCAGCTTATAGGTAAAAAAATTGAAAGAAAACAAGGTATATCAAGAAAAAATAAGACATCTTTGGGTCCTTTTAAGTCTAGAGTGAAGGCTTCATTCCTTCATCTCCTCTTTTTCCATGTGCTATCAAAAATAAAACTTCAAACTATTTTTAAACCTGTAAAGTTTGATTTTAAGCCAGTCTTGAAATTTGGTTGAACATTTTCCATGCTTTGCATTCCTTCAGCCTAGCCACAAGTAAGTTACTCTGTTCTGTTTTAGGCTACTGAGGATACTTCCCGCCTTTTAGAGCTAGGCTCAATGCTGTTGCAGAATGGAATCCCCAGTGGCAATTTATATTAAAGTTCTTCCTCTTGAACTCAATTGGTACGACGGAGAGCTATTAATTGGTATTGCTATGCACCAGAGAATCACCAGATGCTCAGGTTTTTTTAAAAAAACACACTGTGCTTCTTTGATACCCCTTTATACAGCTCTCAAATTCATTATTATACAAAGAAAACTTGGCCAAACAATAATAATCAAATAATTAAGAGGAGAAGGTTACTTAGAAGCAAAATTTAAGGATATAATTAGAGTTATTATTGATAGTGCAGAAGATTTTAAAAGAATTTATTATGTGCAGTGAATACAAGAGAAGTGTACTGTCTTTTGAGAAAGGTCAAGCAAGCATTTCCTTTAAAACTGTATTCTGTCCTCTATAATTTGACAACCTCTCGTAAAAGGGACAGGAAAATAGAACAAAGATGGAGAAGCTACAGGTTGAATCCAATCTGTAACACAGGTACACCGCCTTAAGTAAGTTTTCTCTCCCTTCTCAAGTCTATCTGCTTGCCGTTGTTACGTTTTTTAAATAGTGCATGCATAAACTGAGCAATCACTTTCTTCCCAAAAAGGCAACATCAGATTTCTGTAACTAATGATATTTTGTTATAGTTGTAGTGGCACTGCCTCAAACATTTGAAGAAAAGAGTGTGGAGCCATAGAACATACTCTAGCTGTCCTGAAGAAGTTTTCTACTCCACTGATTTTAGTGAGAGAGTAAAATAAGAGAAAATGTGTAACGTAAGATTTAATGCTGTTAACAATTTCCATTCAAGCTACATACTTCGTTTCTCAGAAACATATAAATACTAATTAAACACACAGTATGCCAAACAAATATTCATTTAGATAAAAATCAAAGCAAAATCCCAAAGTTAAAAGCAATGGATAAAATTCAAATAAATGTTGTTCTAAAAGTATACCTTTCATAATATATATTATATACAAAGAACTATATGTAATTGTGCTAATGGTAAGCATCAAAAAGGATATTTGGGAGAATTATGAAGTGAAGGAGCCTGTGGATAAGGAAAAATGCTAATAAAGTAATTGCTACAAAATGAAGGAAAGAGAAAATATTGTATATGGTTTATAGAGAGAAAAAGGTAATTTCAGAGAATGTAGTGAAAGATACTGAGGAATGGTTGAGATTAAAATGGGCAAAGAAAATGCAGAGCAACACTGATAGAAATAAAACATGGTTTTGGAAGTAGGTGAAAAGGGCTAAGCAACGGGCCTATCACAGAGCAAATGGAATTAAGAATGATTTGAGATGAAACTGTAGTGAGGGAATGCTAGAAAGAATATTTTAGAGATGTGAATGAAAAAATAGAGGTATGTCAAAGAGTGGAACTGAAATGAATAAATGTTAGTGTCCAAGGGAAAAAAATGTTGAAAAGACAAATACTTGGAGAATGTTGAAAAATTGTAAGGTTATGCTGATGGTCTAACTGGAGAAATGTTAAAATATGGATGTGGTTTGCTTACAGAGTGGCTGTGTGACTTGTTAAGAGTAGGTGAAACCTGCACCTATGCTTGATTACTGGAAGAATGCCATTATTGTTCCTTAACACAAAAGGAAAGGTAGGGAGAGTAAATGCAAAAACTACAGTGGGATTCATTTGTTAAGCCTGCCTGGGAAAGTGTTTAGCAATAATCTGACTGAAAGGGTACAAGCAGTGGCAGGGAGAAACACAGCGAAGTGTAGACTGGCTTTATGCCTGGCCGTCTTTTGCTCTTCAGCAGGTCACTGAGAAATGTATGAAAGTGAAAAAGAAAGCTTATTGCATGTTTGTTTTGAGAACATATCTTGTAAAAGGAATAGGGTTGAATTATGGAACATTTTATGTGACTCTGGAGTTGAAGATTGGTTGCTAATTGTGATAAGAGAGATATATGATGGAAGTAAATTATACATGAGAATGAATGATAAGCTTAACATTGAGCAGGAAGAAAGACAAGGATGTATGACATCCATTGGTTGGTTGGATTTATGGATATATGTATAAAGAATGCTTGTGGTGGTGTTAGAGTATGTATAATTTTGTATGCAGATGATGTACTATTGATGGATGAGAACCTGCATATTTTCCAATGAATGTTAGATTGTATGATGGAACAAAGAATATGAACCTGAAAATTAAATGTAGAAAGGTCCAAGGTATTCGTGGTCAACAGGGAAAATGGAATGGATGCCTACAAGTTATATAAAAATGGCAAATAATTAGAGCAAGGAGGTGAATTTCTGTTCCTTGGTAGAACAGTGTCTAAAGATGAGTTAATGGATAAGCAAATTTTAAGATGTGCAAATGCTGGTAGAAAGGTAGTGAGTATTATGAGTCTATTACAAGGAATGCATGTTTGTCAAGGGAAGCAAAAGTGGAATAAAAGAGTGTTTCTGCTCATTTTGTTATATGGAAATGAGAATCAGTATGTCAGGAGAAACATAAAATTAATTTGAATGCACTGGGAAATGGATACTTGGGATTGTGGTAAATTAAGAAAACAGAAATGAACAGAGGCTGAATAGAAAACGAACGGTATAAAAAAGTACATTTCGGTGGTTTGGTCATATAGAGTGACCATATATGACGGATCTGTACTATTTTGGGCTGATCTCTGATGGGAATAAATTGAAACTGAAACTTCCAATCACATTTGAAAGAAAGGTGAATGGGTCAAGAAGAAGGAAAGAGCAAGAAAGTGTTGTTTGGATGGAGCTGATGATATACTCAAAAGGAAAGATGAGAAATTTAAAGAACAAAAGCCATATATGAAGTGGTAGGTGAACATGACAGAAGAAAAGATGGTTTGCAAGGACAGAAAGGTGTGGAGCAGTATAGTGAATGCTATTGCTAAACTAGATTTAATTAGATTTCCTTTTATCTCATGCCTCTAATTTTTCCCCACTACTTTTCACTTTTTTGCACTTTGTATAAAAGTGCAAATTAGTTATACTTATTCCAGAAGCAAATAGTGTGATGGGTATGTCAGATATTTTTAACCAAAATACCATGAAAAATGTGCCACCCATGGCTAAGCTGACCCACATTTTTCATAGTATTTTGGTTAAAAAATTCGAGGGTCTGCTTATCTGTAGATGGGCTTATACATGAGTAAATACGGGATATATGGGTACTTTAAAAAAGTATTATCCTATATTCTTCTGGATAAGCCCATCCACGGATAAGCTGAACCCCACTTGGGGGGTATATTTTGGCACCCAAAATGCTTGGCTTATCCGTGAGTATATATGGTAATATCCCAGTCCCAGTGCCCAAGGGAAAAGCTAGGTCTTCCCAGCGTTCTGGAAGGCCAATGGGATTGGGGCAGTCTGTATCCATAAGGTAGGGGCCAAGACAGAGAAGGCACATTTCCTAGGATTGCCAGGTGACACTGCTTCACTTAGGAGACCCATAGCATGCCGTCTCTGCCAGATCAGATAGACAGGCAGAAACCACTGGGCATAGGCAGTCCTGCAAGTGACCTGACCCCATGCCATGTAGAGCTTTAAAATTGTTTAATTGTTTGAATTGTACCCAGAAGCCTACTGGAAGCCTGTGCAGCTCATGTAGCAGTGGTGTTACATAGGTGTACCACAGTGCAAACAATACTAAACATTCTGCTGTTCTTCAAGGGCAACCCCATGTACAGTGTGTTGCAATGGTCCAATTGGGAGAATGGCTAGTGCTTAAGTGACCATCAGAAATGCCTCCAGATCTAGGAGTGGATGCAACTGGTGCACAACATGTATTTGTGCAAAGGCCCTCCTGGCCATGGCTGCCACTTGCTCCTTGAGCAGGAGTCACAAGTTCATGAAGAACTCCAGATTGCCCACCAACTCCACCTGGGAGAATGCTACCCATCCAGTGTTAATAATGGAATGTCACTAGATACAGGGGTCCTAAAACCCACAGCCACTCAGTCTTGTCAAGGTTAAACTGAAGCCTGTCTTCTCCATATAGACCTGTATAGCTTCCAAGCCCTGAGAAAGCACCCTGATGGCATCATTTGGATGACCAAGGTCAGAGATATATAACTGAGTATCATGAAGATGTTTATGATACCTGATCCCTTGCCAACTGATGACCTTGCTCAGCAGTGTCATGTATATGTTAAACAGCAGTGGGATAGAGTTTAGTCCTGTAGCACCCTGCAAAGCAGAGGCCTAGTGCTGGACCTCTCCTTCCCCATCACACCAACTGGAACTTGCCTTAGAGGGAGGAAGAGAACCACTGAAGAAATGTCCCCCCATCCCCCAACCCCTTCAATTGGCCCAGAAAGATATGTTTGATGGTATTAAAAGCCACTGAGAGATCAAGGATGACCAGGATAGATACATTACCCCTGTCCTGAGCCCACCAGAGGTAATCTATAAGCCTGATCAATGCTGTTTTGGTAGTATAATCTGGCCTGAAACCCTGGTCTAACTTAGTTAGAATTACTTAGTCTTATGAGAAGAAGCCAATCCATTGCAGTTTTTTTAAAAAAGACATCCTTCACCACACAGGAAAGCATCATCTCTCTGAAAGAATGGTAACATTCTCCTTATATAATGCTTTTTAGCTCAACTCTAAGAATTGAATAATATTGGACCCACATGTGGTAGTGTCAGTACAAAAATCATGAACTTCGATATTGTCCAGTGTAACAGATACAATAAAACATTTAAACTGGGGAAAAAAAGACTTTGGCAACATTTCATTTTCTGAAAGAGGTTGTTTACATTAAAACTGATCTCTTGACTATGTGGCAAGCATTCAGTATAAAAACTTGTATGTTATTACATAGCAAACATTTTCATCTTTCAAATAACTGCTTTTCTGAAGCTTCCAATGTAGCAAATTACTCACAGATTTTTGGGGTTTGGTGCAGGCCATTTGTCATTGGAGGGAATCCCATTTCATTCTGCAAAGCCATAAATCCACCTTAAGTGGAGTGAACTGATAGTTGTTTCCATACCTTGTTGGCATAGTTGTGATGGGCAAATAAGGTTTGTGATTTGACCAAATGAGGTGTACATTGGAGCTGCTGGGAGAAGGGTACCTTGATATCTGAATTGGAGATAATTTTGGGAAGGGATCAAAAGCCATATAATACAGGGTGGAAAATTGTATGAGACCTTAGAACTGTTGTTCAGGGGGCATATAAATTTAATGTATTATTATTATTGTTGTTATGCTTGCAAACTTGTACATAATGTATAGGACAGGGTTTTTTTCAAACTTAGGGATCTGTGAGAGACTAAGGCACCCCCGACAAACAGATACCTGAAAAATACTAGAACGCAGACAATTTTCTATCACTAGAACTTTGCTTCTTGAACAGCAGTTTGGGGATTTTTTTAAAAAAAAGCTAACAGGGTCCATAGCCTGATAAAGTCTGAAAACCCCTGGTCTAGTGGATGTTAACTATAACACTTGTTAATATGTTTTCTACTACAGATTAAGGTTACTATGGTAACTAATCATTTTTGGCCGAGTGAAGAGGTTGAATTTAATTGTCCCCTTTTTCATGTGTTAATGGATGCATTGCCTAAGGGAGGAACTTGCCTGAACTTGTTTTAGTTTCAGTTTCCCTTCTGTGTAGGCTTGCAGAGAGTATGCAGCTGAGAGAAATCTCTCCTCTCAGCAAACAGCCTTTATATATGTTTGTTTTCTGTAAATAAGATTATTTTTATAGAAATGCCTGGTGTGTGACTTTTCTGATCTCTCCTGGACCAAAGGCTTTCCTAGCAATCTGCTAACAGGTTATGGGCCCAGTAAGCAGCCCAGTAAACCCAGTAAGCCCAGTAAAACCCCAGAGAGAATAGAGAGATCAGCTCCACACCTCATGCACAATTTAAAGGCAGGTAGCAAAGACCTGTGAAGATTTTCTTTGGAGCCACCTGGAGATTTTCCAGCAACTGCTGGTCTACAGGACAAAGAAGCCAGCTGAGGTGACTTGCAAAAGAAGGAAGAAGCCATGGCTACCTGCCAGCCCTCAGCGATGCCTCTTGAGTGCCTATCAGAGACCAACTATTTGAATTGGGCCCTGAAGATGGAGATGGATCTTCGCAGAGAGAATCTTTGGCTGCCAATTGGTGAGCAACCCCCCCAAAATCCCAGTGCTGAATGGCTTAGGATGAGTGGGCTAGAGCCACCGTTATCCTGGGAGTTGAGGACAATCAGCTAGTCCACATGCGAGGTATGCAGTCTGCAAAGCAACTTTGGGATGCTTTGAGAGACTTGTATGTAAAGGCAACAGCAGGGAGTAAAGTTAGGTAAAGGTAAAGGTTTCCCTCGACGTAAAGTCCAGTCGTGTCCGACTCTAGGGGGTGGTGCTCATCTCCGTTTCTAAGCCTTGGAGCCGGCGTTGTCATAGACACTTCCGGGTCATGTGGCCAGCATGACGACTCGGAATGCCGTTACCTTCCCGCCGAAGCGGTACCTATTGATCTACTCACATTTGCATGTTTTCGAACTGCTAGGTGAGCAGGAGCTGGGACGAGCAACGGGAGCTCACCCCGCCGCGCGGTTTCGAACCGCCGACCTTCCGATCGACAGCTCAGCGGTTTAACCCGCAGCGCCACCGCATCCCTTACCCTGATAAAAAAGCTGTACAAAGCCTACCTTGCAGAAGGAGATAGCCTTCCTGAGCACCTGCATTATATTCAGCAGCTGTTTGTTGAGTTGCAGGAGAGAGGAATGGAATTTACACCTCTCACAAAATCCTATATCCTCCTGTCCTCACTGAATGAAACGTGGGACACACTGATTTGTACCCTGGAGGCTATGCCTGAAGCAGACCTCACCCCATCGTATGTTACACAGCGCTTACTCCCTGAATGGGAGAAGAGAGAGGAAAGATCCCCCCCCCCATCTCTTCTGGAAAGCTGCAGTACCAGAAAACAAGGGAAAAGAAGGGAACAGAAGCTGAGGCCACAGCGCTAGCCAGCCAGCGATGTTTCACTTGTGGTTCAGCTGGACATTTGCAGAAAGACTGTGCCTTGAGACCCAAGAGTAGAAAGACAGAGAAGAAGAACACAAGGGCAACACAGAAGAAGGCTCTTCAGACAACCCAAATTGCACAGGTTGCTGAGAAGGGTAATTCTGATGTATGGGTGTTAGATTCTGGGGCCAATTGTCATTTATGTAATTGTAAAAGCTCTTTTGTGTCACTGTCTAAAACTGAAAGACAAAGTATATCTTTGGCTGATGGCTCTGTGACCAAAATTATGGGACAAGGTGACTTGTATTTATCCTGCTTGGGAGAAACTGTAAAAGGTGTGTTGTATGTGCCAAATTTACAATCAAACCTTTTACCTGTGGCACAATTGGCTGAAACAGGGTATGTGATAACATTTAAGAAAAATGGTTGTGAGATACATAAACATGGAAAATTGTGTGCTACTGGTATGTTAAAAGACTCCTTGTACATTGTGCAAAATGCAAGGAAGCCAAGCTGCAAGGCTGCAGTTGGCAACACGCCATATCATGACCAATGTGTACACCTGATGCACAGAAGATTTGGTCATGCTAATTTCAAGTATATAGCACAAATGCCACAGCTGTGTGCTGACCTAAAGATAAAACCCTGTGACAAATACTTAGACTGTGTAGTTTGCAAAGAATGCAAAACACTAAAAGTTCCTGTGAGTAAGCACAGTGACAGAGTTACAACTAGACCTTTGGAAATTGTACACTCTGACATTATTGGTCCTTTTGCTCCAAGTCTTGGACAAGCAAGGTATGCAATGACCATCATTGATGATTTCTCAAGATACACATTTATCTACATCTTAAAACACAAAGATGAGGCATTTGAGAAATTTAAAAGTTTTGTGACATGGGCAAATGGAAAATTCCCTAGGCCTGTATCTGCACTCCAATGTGATAGAGGAGGAGAGTACCTTTCTCACAAATACAAAAAGTTCCTAGTGGAAAAGGGGATAGAACAAATTCTTTCTAACCCTTACACCCCTCAGCAAAATGGTGTTGCTGAAAGAAAGGGCAGAACCTTGCAAAATGCGATGGAATGCATGCTTAAAGATTCACATTTATCTTTTAAGTATTGGGGAGAGGCAATATCTACTGCCTATTTGTCCAAAACAGATTGTATAACTCTGTGATTCAGGACACTCCATTCCATTTGTTTTATGGTGTGAAACCAAAGGTAAACCATCTTAGAGTGTTTGGTAGCACTGCTTGGGTTCATATTCCAAAACAACAGAGAAGGAAAGGAGGCCCCACAACAAAGAAAGCCATCTTTGTTGGCTATGAACAAAGCCAGAGGAGCTACAGGTTCATAATGGGAGAGAAATTAATAATTAGCAAAAGCGCTTCTTTTGCTGAACAAAACTGGGGGAGATTAAATTCTAGCTCTCCAGTTGATCTGACCACCACAAGAGAACAGCAAGGACTTGCTGATGGTGATCTTTCGCCTGATGAGGACATTAAACCAGAAAAGCAAACTGAAGATCTGTCTGATGAGACAGATGCTTCTCAGGAAAGTGATAGGAGTCAAAATTTAAGCCCTGTATTACCTCACAGATCTCAGAGGAGTAATAAAGGCGTTCCTCCATCACGTTTTCAGGCTGAATCAGTAAAGGCTTTTCACATATTCACAAAACCTGAGCCTTTAGAACAAGTGAATGCTTTACCACCTGAGATTGCACAAAATTGGCATTCTGCCATGCAACAGGAGTTAGCATCCTTGAAAGAAAATAAAACATGGAAACTGGTAAATCTACCTCCCAATGAATGCTGTCTAGGTTGCAGGTCGGTTTTCAAACTGAAAAGGGATGCTGATGGCAAAATCCAAAAAATATAAAGCAAGGTTAGTTGCAAAAGGGTTCACTCAAAGGAAAGATTTAGACTTTGACAAGACTTTTGCACCAGTTACTAAAGGTGAATCAATTAGGTTACTGTTAAAAATTGCTGCACTCAAAGGAATGTCAGTTCACCACTATGACATTCAAACTGCATTTCTCTATGGTGATTTAGACCACAAATTATACATGCAGCAACCCCCTGGCTATGAAAAAGGGGAGAATCTAGTCTGTGAACTGCAGAAGTCAACCTATGGGTTAAAAAAAGCTGCTAGATCCTGGAACCAAAAATTAGATGAAAAAAAAAAAAACTGCAGAATTTTGGTTTTGAAAAAGAAAAAGTAGATCCATGTGTATATATGAAGAAAGACAAACAAGGCTGTATGTATCTGTGCATTTATGTTGATGATTTGCTGCTGTTCACACCAACAGAAAAACAAAGGCTTGATTCTGAAGCCTGCATGAAAAGCCATTTCACATTAAAAAGCCTTGGAACTGTAACAAATTACCTACATTTGGAAATACACAGGAAGAAGGATGGTAGCTTTCTGTTAAACCAAAGGGGAAATAATGTTCAAATATTGTGAATGGAAAGAAATACAGAGTTGTCAAAGCAAATTGGTTTGCATCTTATTCTGTAGTATAAAAAGGGGAGTGTTAATATGTTTTCTACTACAGATTAATGTTACTATGGTAACTAATCATTTTTGGCAGAGTGAAGAGGTTGAATTTAATTGTCCCCTTTTTCACGTGTTAATGGATGCATTGCCTAAGGGAGGAACTTGCCTGAACTTGTTTTAGTTTCAGTTTCCCTTCTCTGTAGGCTTGCAGAGAATATGCAGCTGAGAGAAATCTCTCCTCTCAGCAAACAGCCTTTATATATGTTTGTTTTCTGTAAATAAAATTATTTTTATAGAAATGCCTGATGTATGACTTTTCTGATCTCTCCTGGGCCAAAGGCTTTCCTAGCAATCTGCTAACAACACTCACACATATAAACACACATATAAAATGCAAGAGAGCAACTCTTAGTCATGTCCTCAGTTTTTCTTTCATCTTGTCCTAAAGTTTTTTTTTAAAATATTCTAAACATCTCATGGAGACTACTGGGGCATTTATCACAATCATGTTTTAAAAAGAACTCATAACCCCTAAAAGTGTAAGCTGATTTTTTTGGTGTATGCTAAAACCACAAAATAAACTTTCTATTCCAAGAAGCAATTAGGCATATACCCTTCCACATATTCTTAAAATAAACAATATAAGCCTTTTTTGGAAACATCACGAATTAACTATTGTGACTTGTGGATTCCAAGAATGAAGGATTATTTGTAATAGGGTTACTTACACACAAAGAGACAGTCAAAAGTATTGATCAAAATATCACATCGCATGAATAGTTCCATAATTAAGGATGAAAGACATTTGTTTTCTATCTAATTTTAATTAATTCTAATTTTAGGCAGCAATCTTATTTCAACATTTGCTGGAGGTAAAATAAATCTTTCTTTGAGGTCTGATTTGGTTTCACAATACCTTAACTGGCCAACTAATTACTGTTCTGGAAATTCTCCACTTTATCAGGGTTAAGTTTCCTGCTTAGCCTCAAGTGTACTCATACCTAATCCTGCAAGGATCCATGATAGCCAAGGGAGACAGGCAAGACTCACTTTTCCTGTTCTAAATAACAGTTTATTTATTTAGGAATGTGTTAGTTATCCTTCAGTAGCTAAGAGAGAGAGACAGACCAAGATACAATATATTAAAACAGCTACAGATGCAGAAGAAATTAAAAGCAGAGCTAAAACTGGTGAAAGGACTGCATCACAAAAGAGATGTGAACATTTAAAATGAAATTGAAAGATTAAAAGGCTCTTTAGGCTGAAAAGGACAGGATGACTTACCAAACATAGCATTAACAACAGTTAATGTTAATTTGTATATATTATAATTATTATTATAGTGTTATTAACTTGAATTACAGGAATTAGTTTTTGGTACAAAGAGATTGGTGCTGGTGACATATGTAGATAGTCCAGACAGCCATTCACATTTCTAGAACAGTAGTTGTTTTGTATGCAGAATCCATGACTTTAGCTGTGAACCAAGTCTTCTATGCTAACAATTTACAAGTGAGTTGAAAGTGAATGAGTAGGTGGGCTCTGCCTCTTTTCTTCTTAAAAGCTGGTCCTATTGATAGTGCCTTTCATAGCTAACAACATGCACTGCCCTTTCATCTGAAGTCTTTGGTTCTATTTTCCTTCCCGTACCCCACTGGTCAGCAAAGATTTTGGCAGGCAATTTCAAACAAAACAAACTTCTGAAATTCCTGAAAAAAATAATTCCTCTCATGGACTGTGTCTTCTAATATATATTGATGATGGCCTGAGTCTGTCATGGACTCCCTTCTCTAAGGATCCTCTGTAAGAAGATATGATAGTTGGCTGTCTAAAAAGGGTCTTATTAGCAATGGCCCTCATTTACAAATTGCCCTCCTAAAGGAGGTTCACTGATATGTACCTTTGTTATTCTTTCAGAAGTCACAAGGTTTTAAAGTCTAGCACTTTCCACCTTGCATTACCCTGTTTTCAACAGGCCCATTATACATGCTGGAATCATGTTTGAGATGTGTTATCTGCTGCCTGAAAATATTTTATATTTTTGTCTGTTTTGTAATAGTTTTGATGTATAGTGTTGTTTTTTTTGCTAATCTGTGATTTTAAATTGTTTTTGTCGTATTTAATGATGTGATGAACTTTCCATGTAGAGTCACAGTTCTTTAGGTTACTGATAAATACAGCAAGTAAGTAAATGAAAAAGTGAATTAAATAATGAAACGTTCCTTTTTTACAAAGTAGGTTTATTTTATTAAATTTCAAAACATTACAATTAACATTTCTTGCATGGTTTTTTCCCATCGCCATTTAATCCAGGCTGCCACAGAAGCCTCCTCTATTCTGCTGATGAAAGCCCCTCTGACAACAGGAGTAACTCACTTCTTTTAGTTTTCTAAAAGGATACTTCTTTTAGGTTTTTACTCCCAGTGCCGAAACAGGGATTGATATTGTTGGCAGATGCTGGGAAAGCCTTTAGCCCAGGAGAGGTCAAAAAAGTCACACACCAAGCATTTCTATAAAAATAATTTATTTACAGAAAGCAAAACAAAAAACAAAACATATTTAAAGGACTTAGCTCCCTTTGGAGCAAGCCTTGCTTGGCTACATTGCCGGCAGAGAAAAAAAAAGGAAGTGAGAACAAGTCCAGGCAGGTTTCCTCCCCCCAGGCTATTTTGCATGAAGCACGTGAGAGGAGACAATCAATTGCAACCTTTTCACCCGGCCAAAATGACTAGGTACAACAGCAGCTTAATCTATTAGTAGGAAAACCTCAACAGATATCACTGCTCCCCTAGCCTACAAGTGGCAATGCTGGTAGCAAATAATTTGTTTTTGGATTTTTATCACTTGCATGTTTCCTATGTCCAAAACATGATGGCTGGTTACACATACGATAGCACGGAGAGGTCTATCTTCTATGCTTTGGAAAGCGAGGCTCAGGTTTCACAATGCTTCTGAAGATTTGGCTGACAGACTCAAAAGAAGAAATTCAGAAATATGACACTCATGCTGAGGGTAGGTAGGTAGGTAGATAGATATATTTTGCAATAGTAACTGGAAGATACAGAAGTATTGATTGCTGGGTGCAGGAACAACCTGGAAAGCACACAAAATATCTGGATTGTATATTTAGATAATCAGAGCTAAATAATTGGGCAGGCATGCAACCAAGAACATTCAGATATCAGTATTGAGTACACTATGTATTATTCCTCTAGAATTGCCAAAGTTAGTGGGCTTTTGTGGCCTCTGTACTGAAGATCTACAACTTGCAACATTTTTATGTTTCACAACACTGACTGGCTATTGCTGAGCTGTCTTTTTTTTTTTTTTAATTATGTCTTATTGGATTGGCAAATGACTCCTCTTCCCAGTTTTATTTCATTAGCTGTTTTATTCAGAACCAGAACACTTTGTTTCTGTATGTTTTTATCTACATCACGTTGCTTGATCACTCTAATAGGCTGGACTGGAAAAGTAATTAGGTAAAGGTAAAAGTTTCCCTTGACGTAAAGTCCAGTCGAATCCGACTCAAGGGGGCGGTGCTCATCTCCGTTTCTAAGCCTTGGAGCCGGCGTTGTCATAGACACTTCTGGGTCATGTGGCCAGCATGACTCACGGAACGCCGTTATCTTCCCGCCGAAGCGGTACCAATTAATCTACTCACATTTGCATGTTTTCGAACTGCTTGGTGTGCAGGAGCTGGGACGAGCAACGGGAGCTCACCCCGCCGCGTGGTTTCGAACCGCCGACCTTCCGATCGACAGCTCAGCGGGATGACTAAAAGAAAAAGCTGGGATTGGAACTCAACCCTCTCCTGCTCTGCTCCATCTGACTTGGATCACTTCCCCCTGATTAATCTTATAAATAGAATCAGGAAAACACAGTGTGAAGACAGGTCAGGGTGTGTTAACCCAGGATACAAGATGGTGTCAACAGGCCACTTGTGAACTCAGCAGCTTACCTGGATTTCACTGGTAGCCTTTCCTTCTAGTCATGTTAGGCCCATCATACTAACAAAGCTCCCTTTATAAATCAGTGCAACCTGTAATGCAGCTTGTTGTATAAGGTAATGCACTGTTTTCTTTTTGTTTATGTTTTATTTATTTAATGAGTATTTATAGGCCAGGTCAGTCACGGATATCCTGTCAGAACTGCTACAGTGAAACATCTCTCAGTCTATTATCCATTATAATCTACAGTTGCTGAAGTTTATAATTTAGCTGTAAAAATCTCCTCCAGGCTAAATCTTGGCATATTAAGTGTCAGCACTGAAGTAATTCATTTTCTTTACACACCTTGAGAAAAGAGAGAGAGAGAGAGAGAGAGAGAAGGAGGGAGGAAACATTTAAAGTTGCCAGGAGGTTATCATGTGCAAACACCTACACTTTCTTGGAAGGGCCTCCTTTATTATTTTTGCTTCTTCCCCTGTTATCGTTCTTCCTTTTCTCTTTCCTGTTGTCCTCCCTCTTTCCTTTTTTTCTAAAACAGATTTCTACATTTCTAAATAGCTGTGCTGTAAATGCCTGATGGCCAGCTCGCTCAAGGACAGCTGATCTGATTTCATGGAGGAAAATAAATCCATGCGACTATAAAAAGTCTGCCTCAACTCTTCTCTAATGATAAGGTCATTTTATGCATAGGGCCCAATTAAAATCAGAGAATCTGCTGTCATTGAAGCAGTTATCTTTGTCACCCTTGGTGAACCAAGACACTGTGAATATATTAAAGCATGTATAGAAAAAACAGGAGAAACTCAGCCTGTTTTCCCAAGAGCTTTCTAAAAAAATTGTTTCATAAATTAGGGACTAAATGTTGAAACCAAGTCTTCCTGGTCTTGCATTTTCTGGATCCTGGGATCCAGTAGTCTTAGAATTTCAACTAAGCAGCTCAATTTATTATAAAAAAGCTGCTCAACCAATAGATGTTTGTGTTTGATGGAAAACAAGATCAGCCCTTGCCCTATGCTAATTTTAAGTGGTCTACCAATTTATTATTTTAAAGAATTGTCTCATGGCTTCCCAGTGACAGCTCAGAAGAACATTTGAGAGTCATTGAAGTTCTTAGAAAAATACCTGTTTGATGAGATTTTGAAAAATAATTTCCATGGGGTTTCTCCATGACGTTATTCTGTACTTACCTGTGATTTTATACCTTCATTTTATCACTGTAATACGTTTTGTGAGATACAGGGAATTGAGTCTGGACAGCTGAAATGGAAGAAACTTGTAGCATTGTTCTAATTCATGTAATGCCTACTGTCTGGACATACAGGTGGTTGACTCTTTCTTGACCAATGAAAGTTTGTCATCTGTACATACAGCATTTCTAGTTTTCTGCTAAGTAAAATGTCATTCCAAAAAGTATTGTTTTCCCTCTGCAAGTCCTGAAGCAGCACAACAATATGCAGAATGGAATCTTCTTCTCTGCTATTCCATCAGCATCTTTATCCAGCCTCATCCCTCAATGTCCTGTCAGCAGCAGATCTTTGTTTGCCAATAATAAGAATGGAAGAGGGTGAACAAAGAGACCTGTGGAGATAGGATGGCAAGCCCAGAGGCTGCATCCTTGATCAGTGCTTTTGAAGCTTTTAAGGGGAACTGGCAAGGTCTGCAGGTCGACACCTGGCAAGATACTCTATACAGTGCATACAGCCTGAGGTATCTGCAGGAAAATATATCTGCTTTTACTCTTTGAGTTTTCTAATTGTTTGTTGCAGTGCTGAGCTAGAAGCATGGTATGCTGTGGTCCGGCTGTTTTTTTTTTTTTAATGGAAAAATGCTTATTTTGTGTAGAGCAGGGTTGGACATCCTGAGGCTCTCAGCCATCAGTGCCACCCCCCGCCCCCCATGCCATAGTAAGGACCTCTAAAAGTTGGCCCCAACTTACCTTTTTTAATGGGATAGATATTAAATGTATAAACAACTTTTGAAACTATTTAATGAATGCAGTGTTTTAATTACATTAAAATGTAAATTACAACACACTTACTTTTTTCCTGATTCTGTTAACATCTTTGTCCTGGCTTTGGCATTCTTATGGCACCCTTGAAATAGAATTATATTAGTTGGTCTGCAGTGTGTATTCTTTACTACATGGGTCCTCCCATATTAAGTTTGGTGAAACTGTCAAGCAAGTAGATTGCAGACATACAGATTCGTACAGTCACAAAAGAAGTAAGTGGAATGAAATTCAGACAGAACAGAATAAAAACACTGTCTTGACAGAATTGGAAAACAGTTATATCTCTTTATTATATTACATACATGTTATGGAAATCCATCTGAGGCGGAAAAGTTTTCAAAACTTTTCTCCTTCGTGTAATTCCCTGTTGTTATGTGTCTCTGGTATCATTATTCTGTCTTTTTTGATTCATATTCCTTAGTTCCTGGTTCATGAATTGCAAATTGTACAATACAGCTTCAGAATTCCTATTTGCTAATTTAGAATTAATAACCTCATCAGTGTATTTAATCACTTGAGAAAGATTACATTTCCATACAAAAGTAATTAGGCATTCAGTGCTGTACAGCATATGTTTATTGGGTTACAACTCACTTAAGCAAGGAAACAGCAAATTGCATAATGCACTAGCAACAATGTATGGCCAAGCATGCTCATTAATTTGGTTACCATAATGCCACTTGCATATGTTACTGCAAGAAGATATTTTGGATAATGATCAGGACACCACCCAATGAATCCACTCCACCCATTCTCATGAGCACAGTCCTCCATGCATTGGATTTTCCTGTCACCCTTTCCCAAAACATGGCTATTCACTAACTCTTGGGAATGGAGAATTGTGTAAGCTGGTAGCACAAATAGGGGACCAAGTGGGTTTGTCCCCGATTTCTCTCCAAAATTCTTATCTGAAAAAGTGCCCATTTCACATTTTTGAGTTGAAAGGCCAACCACTCAAGCTTTTCCCTTGAATTCTATAAGCCAGGGGAGTGCAGTTTTTCCTGAGCCAAAGATACATGGCTTTGAATGACATGTTGGAGGCCACACTCTAAAAAACAGTGGTGGGTAAGACCAGGATAGGAACTAACATGGATTTAATTTTATTTACATTAAATGAAAATCAAAGAATGTGATTATTTTCCTGTCAGTAAATAATCAATTTCCCTGCTGTTGTGAAAAATGACAATTCTACAATAACTTTTGGAGGTCAAGGGCTTCACCTGAGCTGTGTTGGGTTTCCTGTAGCCCAGGGCTCAAGTCTTATAAGGAGAGATTGAGGTAACTGGATATGTTTAGCCCTGAGAAAATATGTCAAAGAGAGAATATGATTGCACTCTTGAAGGAAAGTCACAGAGAGAAAGCAGCAAACTGTTCTCTATCATGCTGAAGTGCAGGATGTGGAATTATTATCAAGTTACATGAATGAAGATTCTAGATGAGGAAAAATTGCCTAGGAGCAATTCAACTATGGAGCTGATTACATATGAGGTCATTGGCTTCTCTTGTGGGTTGTGCTAAAGTATTGACTATATAGATAGCTGTTGGAGAAGCTTTAAATTGGTTGTGTGTGATGAGCAGGCTGGCTGGACTCAGCCTAAATGGCCCTTTCCAACTCTTAAGTCCTGTGCCTCTGCTGTAGGCTATAAAGAGTTCTAACAGGTCTGCTCTGCCTTTCCCTTCCCAGTTTTACATTATCGTTTCTCAAATGACAACTGAAGGTAGCTTTTTCTTCACGTTTCATAATTCCTAGAGGCTACCTAATCTGTTGGCTATTTTTGGGAGATGATGTTGGCCCTTTGGTTTTTCAAACTGTATACCTATTGCTGTATACTTCAGGATTCATTTAAATGGGCCCACAGTGCTGGATTGTTACTAAGTAATAACGTTTTGGTTATACAATCCTTTTAGAAATGGGTGGGATTTAATAGTGATACAGGATGGAAATATCTCTTATCTTATCCACTGTTTCGAGTAATTGGAGAAAGGTAAATAGGGGATGAGGCCACTGTTGTTATGTTTTGTATATGTAAATCAAATTTTTAATCCTTTTACTCAGATATCCATAGTAAGTCCCTACCTTTCAAGTTTACAATTTGAAAGTCATGACATAGAAGGAAAAAAGGATGCTGAAGGAGGATGAACTTCTTAGTTAGAATGAGAGCATGGTTTTGGGTTGGGAGGGCTATTCTTTTATTAAAGCTTGTTAGCTATTTTTAGCAGGAGGGAATTACATATTGAACATCTGAAGTAATTTAAGATATCCCATTTATTTCTATGGGAATATTAAATATGAACCCAAGTTTCCCTCATTAAATTAATGGGTGTTGAAAGGTATTAATGATAGATTAAAACTGCAGCCTTAAACTGCATAACCTTCTGGAAATTAAGATGGCTTAAAATCCCTTCTTTGGATTTCAAATCTTTCCTCCATTTTGGCTATGATGATGGCCTGATATTCTGCTTCAGAAAGTTCATAAACGTACAGATGTTTAGGCATAATTGCATCTCCGTTCACATACAACAGGTGAGGAATCTGTGGCCTTTTATTTGTTGCTAGACTGCAACTCCCAGCAACCCAGCCAGCACAACCAGTAGTGAGGGATGGTAGGTGTTGTAGCTCAAAACCAAAAAGGTGTCAAGTGTCCCATCACTGACATGAAAGCTGGATGGTGATGGTAATAAACTGAGTAAGTTCTCTTGAACATCGGAACACTTCCATTTACAAAGAATTGTGAACAATCCAAGCCATTTTTTGTAACTTAATATTGAATATATTCAACAATTGGTTTAGCCTTTTATCCCATCTTCCTACAGTGATGTCCCTATTAAACCTACAAGTCTGCCGATAACAACACAGATGGCTTCAGCTTTCTAAAATGGGACATGAGATGAAGATCCAGTCCATTGTAGCAAGACTCATGAGAGGGAGTCTTGCTACAATGTGAGACATTTTGCCACATATTATCAAAAAGGTACCATACAGGAATGTTTCACACCAATATGTTTAACATCCCATTAAAAAAGAAAGCTTTGTTCTAATCAGGATTTGTGCTAGGCTGTTATCTTGGTTCTTAATGGTATTAATGCTTGAACTTGGCAAAATGAGTTTTATCTGCCATGTTTGCAAGTCCACTTCAATTCAATGTAATCATTAAGAGATACTGTAAATATCATCTGTTAGAATCTCTCCCATTGCAGACTTTAAAATGGTAGCATGTTTTCAAAGTGTTAAACATCTCTCAGACTTTTACTGAGATTGTGTTGAGTCAGAAATAAGGCAATTGGCTCCAAACCACAACCTACATTCAGGAAAATTAAGCATTTAACCTGACATAAGAGAAAGAACCATTACAACACTCTAGTTTAAGTACACACTGTTCTTGACAATAAAAGATTAAGGTTGCAGAATGTTATCAGTGGATTCAAAGGAAGTATCTCTATTCTGTGAAGCCCTGGAACACAATCATCCTGTTAGTCTCTCTGTAATTTTGGAAAGTAATGTAGCATCTGTATGTTGTTGGGTTTTTTTCCCCATTTGCAAAACAAAAACAAAGCCTCATAATTTTTTTTTTTCTATCTGATCTATTCAGGCTGTTAGTTATTTGCAGCAAAGACTGCTTCTTTGGAGAGGCAGGAAAGCTCAGTAGGAGTCCTCATGCTTTGCTAAAGAGAGTTGCTCAGCATACAAATTTAATATGTTGTTATTATTATATTTAGATAAAGTAGGGATGGGCAAACCATGTGTTGCAGAAAACACATGCCACCCAACTTTTTTTTTTTTTTGCACCCTCTCCTGGAGCTTCTCAAAATCATGCCACTGAAAATTGGTAGTGCAGTTCCTACCAATGTTCAACTGCCATGGGCTCTTATATCCATGCCCTACAATGACTTGAGCTTGACTCAAGATCATCTTTATCTTTTTAAATGGATTGATCCATCCCTTCCCCCCCACCCCCCAAAACCAACCCCAATTCCAAACTATAACTTCTCTTGCAACATCATTTGTCATTGCTCTGTCCCCTGAAGCTTTTGGCCAGAAACAGAAAGATGAATTAGTAAATGTGGATTTATTCCCTTCCCTGGGTGTGAAAAGATTGCTTGCTCCAGAGATAAAATACCCTTAATAGAAGAAATTTCTGGGAAAGACCTCTGCCAGATATCTTAGGCCAGGTGGATCAGAAGAGTCTCTGCCCTGCAACACCTGATATCCATAAAAAGAATTCAAGAGATTTATTTATTTATTTATTTATTTATCATATTTCTTTACCACCCATCTCATATGCAACGACTCTGGGTGGTTTACAACAATAAAAGATAAAAGTTTAAAATACCGTTAAACAGTAGAATATAAATATAAATACATATAAATATAAAAATGTAAAATATAAAATAGAGTCCAAGATGGTGAAAATGGTCTCATCATTGGCACCATCAATGTGCCAACCACCCCCATGATTGGCTATCCCCCCTCCCATCCCAAGTGAGGTGGCACAACCAGGTCTTAACCCCCTTCTGGAAGGCTGGGAGAGTGGGGGCATGCCTCACCTCTGGGGGTAACTTGTTCCAAAGGGCAGGGGCCACGGCAGAGAAGGCCCTCCTCCTGGACCCTGCCAACTGACAGTCTCTCATGGACAGGGTCCGTAGCATGCCCTCTCTACCTGACTGGGTGGGATGGCTCAATGTAGTGGGTGTGAGGTGATCCCACAGGTAACCTGGCCCCATGCCATGTAAGGCTTGAAAGGTGATAACCAACACCTTGAATTGGACCCAGAAGCAGACTGGCATCCAATGCAGCTCCCACAGCAAAGGTGTTATATGTGCCCTCTTTGGGGCTCCTAGAACTGCTCATGAAGCTGCATTCTGCACCAGCTATGGCTTCTGGATACTCTTCAAGGAAAATTACAGTTCCCAGGGACTCTGGTGATTAAGATGTCACTGTGGTGATGCACCAGAGGTCCAGGGATCAGGCTACATATATTAATTTTGTCTTTAAAATGATTTCATATTTACAGTGGATATTTAATCTCCATTCATAGAAGCGAAAAACACCCCAGAAACTCCATTAAGCACTTACTAAAAGCTATCTTCTAGGACCACCACCAAATCATCAGTTTGGTTCAATAGAAGGCATGTTCCTTTGTATACAAAAATTCATCAGATTGTTGGATTACTATAAAGGCATCCAATTTGATACAGCAAACTGACTCATTCATTTGATATAGTGTTTCATATATATATATATATATATATATACATATGTATATGTATATGTATATGTACATACATACATAAATACATACTGTATATAATAGTATAAACAATACAAATTTTAAGTAAAAGATAAAAGAAATAGAGAAAAGTAATAAAAAAGTGAAAAAGAAATAAAGAAAAAGAGATAGAAGAGAAGGAAAAGGGAAAAAAAAAGAGAATAATAAAAAAGTGGCTTCTGATCTTCTTAACAGCAGTTATAAGTACATTTATATTCTACCCCCTCTCTCTAGGGTTACATCAAAGGTTCTTTCTTTCCATAATCTACCCTTTCTAATCATCAAATCCATAAATCATCAGTTCATTTTTCCCCCTTTCAGCAAAAAGTCCGTAAGGGGTTTTCAGTCGCTAATAAATGCAGTAATTGATCTTTCTCTAAGCAAACAAGTTAATTTTGCTATCTCTGTTCTGTCATCTTCACCAACCATTCCTCCGTTTTGGGTATTTCAGAATCTTTCCATTTTTGTGCATATAGTTGTCTCGCAGCAGTTATGTATAAAAATAATATTACATGGCTTTTTTCTAGTTATCTGTTCATTAATCCAACAAAAAAAAGTTCTGGTTTCAGCTGAAACATAGTCTTTAAAATACTTTGTATCAGTGTATGTATTTGAACCCAAAATTTTCTGGCTTTTTTACAAGTCCATTAAACATGATAAAATGACCCTTCATGTTGTCCACATTTCCAACATAAATTTGAGGTACACTTATACATTATAGATAATTTTTCTGGAGTCATATACCAATGGTACATCATATTGTAAAAAAAAAATCTCTTTTAGATTATAACATAATGTGAATTTCATTCCTTTCAATCACATATTTTCCCACTATTCCAATGATATGCTATGTCCAAAATTCTTAGTCCATTTTATCATACACTCTTTCATTTGTTCATCCTCCATTTCAAATTTCAGCAAGAGTTTACACATTTTGGCAATTACATATTCATCATTTATACATAATTCAACTTCAAATTCTGTCTTTGGTTGCTTAGTTCCAAATGTCCTGTTATCTATCTTGAACCTTTCTCTTTGCTGTGCAAACGAAAACTATTGAAAACTAAATCCCTCTGCAGCCAACTGTTCTTTTGATTAATTTGATATAGTATTTCTATTCAAGGAGTGATTAAATTGAACTGAAGGTTGGGTATCCCTATGTTGAGACCTTGTTTCATTCTGAGACGGCTACTTTTCCATTCAGCAAGAAATTCACTGAAACAGACGTTTGGGACAAAAGACCAATCCCGTATCCCAACTCCAGTTCCTAAAGTTTAAGAATATCTAGCACAGGATCCAATATGCATTGGACAGTTTGGCTCACTAAGTCTTCTTGAAAACTTACGAAACATCAACAAAGCAACAAAAACACTAAATAAATAAAGGTGATTTGACTGAATATTATGACTGAAGGCATCTTGAATTTAAAGGCTGATGTTTATTCTACATTGGAACCTGTTCTGTTGTGACTAGTATGGTTTTCTTTTTGTCTTTCTTCTGAGCATCAATGACTTTGCCCATTTAATTCTTTCCCTTCCCTTCACAGTTGCTGGTTCTAATTGCCTGATCTCTTAATAAAACTCTCTTGGGTTTTCTGCTGACTCCTTCCTCTCTTTTCTTCCACATAGCCAGCACAGCAATAGTGATAGGAAAGCCTGATTATCCAATTTTCCTTACTTTGAATGATAGGTTTTGCTGAAATCTAGTTCAGGTCTTTGACTAGAAGGCTCCAACTGGGTAGAGAATGAAGCTGGGCATATAAGTACTTACCCATCTCTCTCCAGTCTCCATACATTCATGGAGGAAGAGTGAAGTTGTACTCATGCTATCTTTGCCACAAGTACAACTCTCCACCTGACCTAGAACCTAAATAAAGCAAGGCCTTGCATTGTGCTGAGTACAGTTCCCCTTAAGACCTTTTGCCTGTATGTTGGGAAATTAGCGAGAAATGGGGGCAGGCTGGCAATTGCACTCTTCTTCCCACCCTAAGCTCTCCATGCAATTGCCTGAAAGGGGCTTTAATTTCAAATTAATTACTGTGAATGACTGAAATTTGTTAGTCAATTTTACCTCTAAGGCAAATGATTCCCTCCACAATTTTAATTGGCTTCACATAAGGAATTGCTAGAATAAGAGTTGAAGAAACAAATACCCTTAAAAAAAATGTAGTGATTTTTTATTTCAAAACCAGGTCAAAGATACGTCAGATTTTTGTACAGTACTTATAACTTGTTCACTGAGAATGGAAGAAAATGACAGTTACTTCAGCTAGTTTTACTTTAAATGAAAACCAAAAGTATCAAAGTTACTTCTCTGGAGGTTTTGATGATCTATTTCAAGATTTCACCAGTGCATTTTTCCTTTTCTCTTTTCAAAACACTAAAGATGTAAATAAAGTATATTTTTTAGTGGAAAGTCCACTGGAACATAGATCGCTAACATTTTTTAATGCATTACTGTTATTAACATTCTAGCGTGATGCTTGTCCTCCCGCCCCCACCTGATGTCTTACTCCCGCATCCACCCCTCTCTAGAATTGTACCAGCTCCACATCAAGGATGGCACTGCTCATAGCTGTTGATTTGGGATCCTTTGGAACAGGTGTATTTTCTGGCACCTCATAAATTTGATTTGCAGGAAAATGCCAATCAGAGGAGGGAGTCTGCTGCAGAAGAATCGGAGGCCACCATCCAACTGACAGTGACGTGCCTCTAATTCCCCTTAATGGCAGCCATAGCTTTCGGCTCTTGATGCACTCATCCCACTGTGGTTTTCCAACAGCCTCTTACTTTCAAAAGTCTCACTAATCCTCCACTTTAAAAAGTAAAGGAGGAAGGGGAGAGTGTCTAAACTGAAAATTGACTCCTTTTGCTCTAGGCATGAAACTATTTTTTCCCCCTCTTGGGGATTAGCTGACATTCTATTAGTGCTGCAGCAATGACTAGCGGCAGATAAGGGGCCTCTTCTCCTGACACGTAGCTCTGCACTGCACTGTAGTAGAACATGACATTTCATGCAGGGGTGAGCTCCCCACCTCAACATACATGGCTCAGAATTGGCTAGCCATTAAGATTTCCCCCCAGGCAGCCTCTCTCATCCTTTGTTTAGAGCAAGTTTTGACAACAGCAATGCTAATTGATTGAATGTTCCAATAAGAGATTATAGCTTAGAGAGAGAGAGATAACGTTTTTATTTCAGTGAGCATTCATTTAATCTAGATGGCTATATTTCTGCAGTCTAGACAGCAGTTGATTCACTTGCATTGTTTACTGCCTTCCCAAATTGGATACTTTTAACAGTGATTCATTTTCATAGGACTTTTAGCTTGAACTACATATTGCTTTGTGGATTTCTCAGTCTTGTTCATCCTTGATATAATTTTTTTTTTATTTTACTGCTAGCAGACTGGCAGTGTAAGTATAGGCTTCTCTGATATTAAACAGTCCTATGTGTCTTTTCTGAGCATTGTTAAATCCCACAGTGCTGGAAATCTTCCATGAAAGTAAGTACAGGACTGCAGCTGAGTTAAACAATGACTAAATAAGTCCCTTTATAGCTCTGGGAATTTTAACTTAGATACTTACCCTGCCTCTCCATATTTTTAAATCATATACTACGTAGGTCAGTTTGAAAAGGATTATTAATGTCAGAACTAGCGTTCTGAATATAATAGGCCATGAATATGTACCAGCCATAAAATTCCATTCAGGAACAGAATGAAAATCAAGATTTGGAAAATGTTGTGTTTCCCGTTGACTAACAATGAGAAATATACGATTGGTTAAAATGTCTTTTTAATTTTTTTTTATCAGAATAGGATGGAATTTTTAGACACTTTAGATCCTTTGGAAGAGATAAAGCCTGTCCAATTTGAGAAAGAGGAAAAAAAAAAAGGATTTTGCAGCCAGGATTGTTTAATCTCTGATTTTTTTTAGATACAAAGAAATGCCTGAAAGTATATGCTGTCGATTGGCCAGAAATAGATAGTATTTTCTGGCATAGCTGTCCTGCCTATGAGAAGAATCACTTGACAAATTTCAAATAAGTACAGGAGTTCTTGCTGAGATAATCTTCACAGCGTTTTTGAATGTGGTCATATATCTGTATATTTAATTCCCTGTATTGTTTCATAGGCAATGTCTGCATCAAGTTTGGTAAGAGACTTAACAAATTATAAAATGGTAGGTGAAGGAATTTTAAATCCAGATGCCATCACAGCTTATTTTGAGGTGGAGAAAGATGAAACTATATAGGAGTCTTTTTCCAATTTTACTTCTTTGGTCTTTAGAATCATTTAAGAAGCATTTCCTCCGAATATGGAGACTTTTTTTTAATGATATAGAGAGATCATTGATAATAGACTAAATGAGATTATTTATTTATTTTATAATGTTTGTATACCACCTCAATCACAAGATTTCAGATGATGAAGAACAAAGAAAATATAGCAGAACATAAAAACACATCTCAATAATAACAAGAATAAGAAGAATAAGAAGAATAAGAATAAGAATAATTTCTTGGGAAGGACTCAATAGGTGGACAAAAATGCCAAATCCAGTCTAAACCTCTGGCTGACTGTGTGATCAACCATAATAATAATAATCAGGATTGGGTGACCTTGAAGGACACAAAACTATTGGAATTAGAAGGACACAATCTCCAATTTGGATGGCACGCCTACTTGTGGTATGATAAAGTTAAAGCCAATGAAGACTTTAAAAATCATTTTGTTAGGTGTGCCGTACTGAGGGTTTGGAATAAATATAAACCAGTATTGTCCCCTAATGTACCTATGTGGTTGTCACCTTGAGAAGCTTTTTTCAGAAGAGAGATGACAGGTAAACCACGCTGGTTGAGATATGAAGATTTGCTGAACTTTGAAGAAGGGATACCTAAATTTAAAACAAGGGAACAACTAGAATTGGAAGGTTACACTTGTCACTGGTTTAATTATGCACAGTTGTCAGAACGGTTCAGTCTGGATAAGAAAGTACATAATTTTGTCCATGAAAAAACACAACTTGAAATGGAACTTTGTACAAACAATGAGCATCTTATTAAGAAAATGTATATAATGTTGTTGCCATTAAAGTTAGAAGATGAATATGTTAAAGATTGTATGACTAAATGGGCTAAGAATTTTGGGTACAATATTATGATAGAACAATGGGAGAATATGTGGAACAAAGGTCTGAAATTTACTTTGAACTATAATTTGACAGAGAATTTTTATAAAATGATGTACCATTGGTATTTAATTCCTGATAAGCTATCTAAAATGTATAAGGGGGTATCAGATGTCTGTTGGAAATGCTCACAGGGGGAAGTAACTTTCCATCAATTATGGTGGACTTGTGGAAAAGCTAAGAAATTCTGGAACCAAATATGTAGTACTATTCAAAAGATTCTTAAAGTGGACTTACAATTGAAACCAGAGCTGTTGCTCTTGGGTTTGATGGACCAAGAGCTTGAGAAGCAACATGGAACTCTGTTCTTATATAGGACAACAGCAGCAAGACTCTTATACGTTCAAAGATGGAAGGACGCACAAATTCCCTCAATGGAGGACTGGATGATTAAGTTGATGGAATTGGTGCAGATGTCTAAGCTGACAGCATTGATAAGAGAAAACACTGTAACTAGATTCGTTTCCATCTGGAAGCTGCTCTTTGTCAGGGTCAGCCTCGCTTCGCAATAAGACACAGACTCACTTAATGGGTATTAAGGATTTCTGGTTTATTGGAATGAAAGCTGACAGAACGAAAAACGGGAACGGGGTAGGTGTGGTGAAGGTGCCCTTTTTATACCCTCTTGTATTGCCCCGGGCTTCCCCACCCTGCTTTGTCCCGATCCCTCGTGATGGGACCCTTGATGGCTGCCTGGGCGTTTTCCCGGTGTCTTCTTTTGTCTCCCAGCGACCGTTGTGTCCTCCAGGGCACCAGGTGCGGCTTATCTTCGTTCCTCTGACGTCCTTCTTTTCAGCTGCCTATGGGTCCATGGGTGTGGGTGCTTTTGGGTGCTTGTGTTAATCCCTAGTTTGATTATCTCCTTCCTCTATTTCTTAATGATCATGATCCACGTTGTGAGGCTCTTTGTGCCTTGCAACGAGGTCATGACACTCTTGGACTATTTGCTTGTAATGCAAAAGAATGAAGTCTTGATTTTAGGTTTTGATGATTGAATGGTTTGATTTTAGAAATACAATGTTACCAAATGTTTAATTAATAGTAAGAGATTAACTTTTAAGTACTTTTATACCTGTGCTGGAAAAGGTCAGAAGCCACTGGTCTGATATGCTTTTTTGCTTACTCCTATACTGGTTTAGCTTTTCCTATTTCTTTCTTAGATTTGTATTCTGTCGGTCTTATATTCTACATTATGTGTCTTAATTGTATCTTGAACAATTACTAATTAATAAAAAAGCCCATAATAATAATCACCGCAGAGCATATGTTTGACCATAAGCACACTATGAGCCAAAGGATCATCAAAATAAAATAGTCTTCAGGGCCTTCCAGAATGAGAGCAGAGTTGGGCTAGCTGTACTCCTAAGAACAGAGTACTCCAAAATGCACAATTTCTTTCAGAGAAGGCTTGATGCATGGTGCATTCCCCTTGCACCACTCATGATGGTGGGCTTCTCAGCAGATCTTCTCTAGAGGACTAGATCAGATAGGCAGGATCATAGTTGTAGAGGTAACCGCTTTTTTAATCCAATCATGTCTGATTCTCGGAGACTTCCTGGACAAGTCCCTGCAGTTTTCTTGGCAAGGTTTTTCAGAAGTGGCTTGCCATTGCTGTCTTCCTAGGGTTGAGAGAGAGAGAGAGAGAGAGACTGGCCCAAGGTCACCCAGCTGGCTTTGTGCCTAAGGCAGGACTAGAACTCATGGTCTCCCAGTTTCTAGCCTGATGCCTTGACCACTACACCAAACTGGCTGCAACCGTTTATATCGCTGCTGTAATCTTTTCCAAAGTCTTATGAATAGTAGTCATTGCCACCATGTTTTGAATGTCTAAATCTGATAATACGTTACATAAAGAAATGCGACATAATCTATCTTGTGAGATAACTGTTAACCAGTATTTCAAGGGACACTGAGCTACAATAATAGAGAAAACTATGCTTTGCTTTATCTTTTGTTTATTCTGAATTTTACCTCTCTGTTCTTAAATACCAAGTTTTGGAAACAGATCCATAGATCCTGATTAACTTGGTTTAAAGGTATGAATATATAATTGAACCAGAAATTTCCTGTCACTTCATATTTTTCTTGCCACTTTATAATTTTATTATACGTTACATATAATGTAAAATTATATCCAATCTTTATTAGGCATGTGATCACAAATATGCTTATTATTCATGATCCCATTGAGAACAGCATTGTTGGCATAGAAGACTGTTTCTTTGAAAAGTGGGTTGTTAAGGTAGACAAGCACACTTCTCTATAGGAATGGATAAACTGACTTCATCTTAATTGTAATTTGCTTTTCCATGAGGTAATTTAGGCTGAAATTATTTAATTTTTGTACATACACTTCACTGTTGCTTCATGGGAATGCAGTGTGTACAATGGTGTTTTTCTACCCTACTCAGCACATTGAAAGCCATCATGATATGATGGATTGATTGGCTGTTTACATGCATGTTTATTTCTAGCACCCAACATGTGAGTATGTGCAAAAATGATGATTTTTGAATTTTTTATCATGAAGAATCTGGAAAACATGAATTAACTTATTGTCAAACTTAATTTGAATGTTAAAATTCACATCAAAATTAGTATGTACAGTATGCATTTGAGAATTACAACCATACTGAAGTGAACTCAGGAACCAATTCATTTTGTGTATCAACATCATCACTAACTCTCAGTGGCATAAATGTTTCCTGGTGTGGCATATTTAGCAACTTCCTTTCTCCACCTCCTTCAGGTCCATTTTATTATTTTATTTAGGCAGTTCAACATTATTAATCATTGCTAATTCTATTAGTAGTCAAAATGCTGCAATAAAAGCTAAACTCATAATTATACATACATAGAATCATAGAATCATAGAGTTGGATATAAAGGCAGACAATTTGATAAAGCAAGATAAAAATAGAAAAAGAAAGCAAGCAATAAAGGAATTGGAGGAGGACCAAAAATCTTGTTGGGTAGGCTAATTAAAACAAATATGTCTCAAGATTTTTGTGTAAAACTGTGGGAAGACCCAGCAGAACTATGGGTGGGACAGAACAGAATTTAGGGATGATGCAATTATGTTCCTCTCTTTGATGTAGTACGCTTCCACTAGTGATGTGCATACATGTGCAATACATGATTGTCCTGAGGGATGTTTGGAAATGAACAGATGCAGTCAGCCACTGAAGCGGAACAATAATCTCTGGGTGAGAACTGTGCCAATTCCAAGTGTCAAAGGAGGATTATTAAATCTGAGGAGGTACAACAATCCCTACATGAGGCTCAGCTGCCATTTCCAAGTGTCTAAGTGGTACCTTTGCCTTTCAAGATCTTCACTGGACAGAAAAAAGATATCTGCAGGCTCAGCTTCTTCTCTTCCATCTTTTGAAACTAATTTTGGAAGGGGTCTATCCTCAAAATAGAACAAAACTTAAGGATTTTGGTTGTGATTTCTAATCCTGAACATAGTTAACAGACTACTTTAAGCATACAAATCACTGACTGCTATAAATGTAAATCAGACTAACTTGATCATCTTTTTAAAAAAATGGTCCTTACCTTTGAGTGGCCAGAATTTTAAAGGGTACCCATGCTTAACTACAGTTCAGTTTCCTCAGAAGGAAGGCAATGGAGATTTAAGATGTTTCTGTGATATAAGAACATAAACGTATTTATGACAGAGCTACATTTTTGTGATGTGAAGCATATATTTATTCCCACACATATATAAGCTGAGCATAAGATAAAGGCTCAAGCATTAACTCTTCAATAAATTCCTGCTCCTCATCAGATTTCTAAGCAACCCGTAATGTCATGGGATAGAATGTAGAAACAAGATGACCCTCTTCCTTTTTTTCAGGCCCAGTTGTAGCCCAGAATGACAAAACATAGGCTTAGCAGGACAAAAGGTGATTTACTGCTGACATTTTCTTGCACTGAAACATATTCATGGCTATCATCTGCCCTTTGTGGTGTCTTAAGAGGCTTGGTCTGAGGGCACCCACCCAGCTCCATATATAGAAATCTTAGTCACAAATTACAATAGGGTCAGGTTGCTTATGCTTCTGTTCCCTTAGATTTCCATCTGCATCCTTCTTACCCTCTTTTCCCCTTACAGCTTTACCAAGGTCAGTGAGAAGAGGGAAGAAACAGCACAGTTTCCCTTGTCCTCCTAATAATTGTCACTAGTGGAAGTGGGCAGCCTTAGGCCTCCATCTTCTTTTCGGTGACTCTGCCTCATATTGCTGGGTTCCGACTGTGATTCGGCAATGGGAACCGAATGCGCTTCTTTCCATGTTCACAAGCAGTTGCTCAATCAGCTGACTAGTAGACTGCCAAGGTCCTGGGGTTAGAGACTCTAAAATTGGAATGGGAACCAAGGGTTGCCAGCTCCCTGATTTAGAGTGAATGCCATAAACTGTACTTCGGGTGAAGTGTTCCTTTAAAAATACGCAGCATTTTGTATTGAAATAAAATAAGAGAAAAGGCAGGCAACATAATGAAAGAGTAAACATAGCAATTCAGCAAGATTGTTAATTAAGGCAAAAAGAAACACCCTGATTACAGTTCTTTAGGTATCAAGGATAAGCTTCTGGACTAATTAGAGTAAAACAGCCTTAGAGGTTACACTTTATCAGTCCTGAGACTACTAGTAATCCATTTCAAACAGTAAACTATCCGATTATAATCATTTATCTGTTCTTCAAAATAGGACACACACACATCTGCCCTAACTCCATTCTTCCTTTCTTTAATTAAATGGCAAAAACTCCAAAGGCAGTCAATCTATTTCATCCTTTTTGCACCTGGTTTCATTCAAGCTGCTTTGTTTTTCCTTGAATGAGCAGGTTTATCAATTCAAATTCACATCCTATCCTACCCTTCATCGACAAACATTTGCTGATGCATTATGTACTTGCCCCCTCCTTGTTTTCTGGGCAGGAAATAAATAAGTCTGACTTTGAAAAGTGCATCAATATCCTTTGCACAAAAAGTCTTTTGGGAGAAGCGTTCAATGCCAGTCATCACATTAATGCAGCATTTTGTCATAGCACATTTCATACATCCCTGCAAACAAGTTCCTGAAAATTGGTGCTAAAATGAGATTGGGGAATAGGGACAAATCACAGCCCAAGCTTGAACTCTGGTAATGGCTGAGAATTAGGGTACCAAGTCTTTGGTCTGTTTAGAATGGCTTAGAAAGTGATCAGAATTGTTTGCTTAGCCCTGTTATGAATACAGGGTTGAACTTGTGGCCTTCTCTGTCATAAATAAACTGATGTCCAGGCAAGAGTAAGATGGCCATTTTTCCTTGATGTGACACATCCTAAAAAATCTTTGGGGCAAGGAGGGTTATGGAACACAAATTTATGAAAATAGCTTTATTAATGCTACATTGAAAACCCATGCCTGTGAAATCAACAAGGTAGAGTTGGCAGGCTGGGAGAAGAGGGGCTTACCTCTTGTTTTTCCTCTTTTAATTGAAAACAGACAGAGTAACTGAGATTTCTCCTGGAAAATCAGCTATGGATTTGGTCACTTGTAGGAAAAAGCCAAGAGGATGTAAATTAGACCCATCTAATTAGTTAGCAACAATTACCACAACAATGGATGCAGACATTGGAACAGCCAGGCATATGGTGCAAGACCAAACAGCATTTCGTTCTGTTATACTGTACAGAGGGTCACCATGAGTTGTAAACAACTCGATGGCAACTAACAACAATGATTAGTTAGCATACATGGCTTTAAACAGACTTATTTACATGAAGACAGTTAATGGCTATATGAGAATCAAATAGAGAATAGGATGCTTTCTTATAATTCAGATGGGAATGAAGAATTCATGGAGGATAATCTTGGAAGTCAGGACGCCTGTATGGAACCTCAATGATTAGAGGCAGCACTGATGCCAGTTGCTAGAGATGTAATAGTGGGGACCACAAATGCATTTTAACTTTTTCTAAAGGCATCTGTTGGTCCCAATGTGGGAAGTGAGGTGCCAAGTTAGATGACCATGATTCCTGGTCCTGTAGCACTTAGGAATAGGCTACTTTGAAAAGTGTAATTTCATAATTAAATTCATTCTAAATAAGTAGGTTAGTGAAGCCACCTCTAAATTAGCTCCTACTGCAAAATTTGTTGTTGAACTCAATGTATTGTTCCAATCATAACCAATGTGTGTATCTGTACGGTAAATATTTAAGAGCTAGATTGAATGTAACTTTTTGTTTTTGCTCATTACACTGCTTTAGTCATCCTACATGCTGCATAGTAAGTTTTCATGTGCAAAGTCAGCATACTACTTATTTACTACTGAAGTATCATTGATGTAGTATTCCAGCTGATTGAATAAATAAAGCAAGAGAACAACATAGAAACTCCTGATTATTATGAAATATTACGTGAGCATTTTCTCAGTCTCCAAAATTATGGAAGATTCTAATTAATCATGACCACTGTGCACTTATGTCTTAGGGACCGTATCATCCCCATTGCATCAACTCATCCCACCCGATCATGCAGAGAGGGCATGTTATGGACCCCATCTGCAAGAGCATTCCATCTGGCAGGGTCCAGGAAGCAGTCCTTCTCTGCAGTGGCTCCTACCCTCTGGAACATCCTTCCCCCAGAGATAAGACAGATTCCATCTCTTGCGGCCTTCCAAAAACAATTGAAGACCTGGTTCTGCCACCTCGCCTGGGGCAGGAAGGGAAGTGATCGTACCTGGAGATGGTTGGTGCCCTAGAATGGCCCCTTTGGATACATGTGAATGATATTCCAACTATTATCATCATCTGGATTTCATATTGTATTTATGCTTAATATTATATTAATATTTATTTTATGGTATTTTAATGCTTTTATCTTTGTTGTAAACTGCCCAGAGTCCCCCCTTTGGGAGGAGATGGGCGGTGGCTAAAGTTAGTTAGTTAATAAACAAACAAACAAACAAATAAATAAGGCATGGTGAAGATCACTCACATATGCATAGCATACCATGTCAGACCCAGTAGTAAGAACACAGTTCTGGCTAACTTTCCATGGCTTTTGCCATCAGTTCATTCTCTATGTATCCTGCCAAGTAATAAGTTACACATTACAACTATTCATGGATAAGGCCAGTGGATTCATTTCTGAACAATTCCTAACATAGATTTTGCCTGATCATACATTAGTAGTGTTCACATAACAATACATGGTTTGTGGAATAAACCATGATTGGCTAGATTCAAATATAACTCTAAGGTATAAAGTTTACGTTTTATTACACCAAGACCAAAGAAATCACACTATGGCTTAGCCCAATATGTTAATCAGGTCACTGGGTCAATATTTTCATTGAATTATCTGTTATAACTTCAAGTTCCATTTCTTGGTCAGTCAGCACTAAGTCTTTCTTTATCCACTGGCATGTCACTGTTAAGAACTCCAGTGGCACAAAATTATAAATGTTTCTCAAAAAAAATCCCACCTGAGTTCCATAAACGTACTCCCAGTATATATGTATAGTGTGGTAATTGAAAAGGTTAGTGAGACAAAAGTTATTTTTGCAGAAACTATGCTGATCCTCCTTCCTAAGATTTTTCTTTTGATATGGTTGATTACTGGACTGTAATTAAACTATAATTTTAAAAAGGCCACTGGGATTCCTTTAAAAAATTGGTATTACGTTGCACTTTCACATTGTCTAGCTGAGAGGTCTTTCCTTATTTAAGTGCTTTAATAACTCTTAGAAAAATACTATTCTTGTATCTAGAGCAGGTGTTGTTAAAGTCTGAGGAGTCAGCAGCTGTAACTCAGTCTCCCCACCTTTCAGAGGCTGCAGAAATCTGTGATCTCATCAGGGTTGGGTTTTTTTCCCATTAGGGCATAAGGATAACGAATGGGAATGGGAGGAAAACTCCTTCCGTTCTTACTTTTAACCCCACCACAGTAAGTGTGCCACCAGTTTTTGTGCCGATATAACTGACTGTGATTTCTGACTTTGTTTCACATTTGGGGGGCATGGTTCAAAGAGGAATGGAAGTGGTTTGCCATTCACAGGTTCCATTTTCCCCTTTAATTTTTCTTCATCCACACCATCCTTCAAACTACCCAGCTGAAAATTGTTTCATTTTGTCATTGAATTTTGGTGGTACCATTTCAGGGTGGTGAGGGATACAGATCTGAGTTGCTGGGCTTCGTGTAGACCATGGGCCACAGATTGCCTATCCCTCTTATTAAGATTTAGCGGTAATCAATATGTCAATGAGATTACAAATATCTCTTATTACTAGTATTTGCTTCAGTTCTTCAGACTGCCTTTCTGAAAATATGCAGGTATAGATTGCTATATAGCCTTGAAAAAAGAGTACAGGTAAGCCATTCAATGTCTTTGTTAAATCCTAATTTGAATAATTCTTTAACGCCATCTCATATTCCAACTAATATTCTTTCAACATATCAGAACTGGAGGCTAATAATCTTTTAACATTTTACACCAAATTTGTGAGTAGAGGAAAAAAAAAAACGTGAATTCTCCAACTTCCTCCAGAGGTTTCCAGCATTTTTTTCCTCTTAGAATCACAGTAGCGTCACTTCTGCAAAAGACTTCTGGAAGGACTTTCCAAATGTATCCACTTTCATGAAATTACATGGAGATCAATGGAACAAAATGTAGAATTCAGCTCTATTGTTGAACTGACTGTCTGATATTCTGCTTCTGATGAAATTATTTAAAATTCAAATTTTAATTGAATTTTAAACACTGTTGCTGAAGTTAGACCCACTGTTCTTCAATCAACATATCCATTGCTAATGCTTCTGAGAACTAAACTACTTGCATATGAAGTATAAGGCCAGACTGGGAGTTCAGCTCCCAGATCAGGAAGGCTGGCTTATCTATACTAGCTTTAGTGTTTATAGAATTTCACATTTAGTTATGATTTCTTTACCACCTAATCTTTTAATACATATACAGAGTGATCTTATGAGATTGACAATACCAACACCTTCTCCTTTTTATACTCTTTAAAAAAAACTCATGCACCTGATTGTTAACCATGTTCATAGTGCATTGGGTTTAATGTTGCACTATTGTCCTAAAGAAAAACATCCTTCTCCATCCAAAGTTGTTATTTATCTGGCAAGGGAAGCTTCCATTAAAAGCAGAGCACTGGAAACTAGTTGCCATGCTTTTCTGCAAAGAATTTGTAAAAATTCTCTGCTTTTTTGTGACACCAGTAATGGATTTTCTCCAGTGCAAATAGACCTTCAGCTAAATTATTTCCTTCAGGCTTGCCGTACAGATAGAGATGGTTAAATTCCTACTTTGTGTCTGCTGGGATCCTAATAATTATCAGGTTGCCATTCTTCCCCCCACCCCAGCTGATGCTATTTGCATTTGTTTTTCATTTCCCCCCTGCCTGTTAGCACCAGGATGTCTAGTGCAGCCCAGAGGATGGTTTAGTGCATTACATGAAACATGTTACTTGATAGTGTTATTTAACAGCATAAAGGCAGACTGAGTTTAATTTCTCATTATGTTGTGCATGAATCATCCAGTTAAATGATTATTTTTCTCCCTTAACCATAAGTTATAGGCTTGATATAACTACATAATAATATTTTGCAACCTGTCTCATTACATGTGCTAGGAAACAAGGTTATGTCTTCCTGCCAAGTGCATTTGTCATTCCAGAAAAATAAACACTTTCAAGTGTAACTAATTTTACTAGTTATTGAAGGTGTGATGACAGTAGTTACTCTGAGACAGGAAGAGTTTAGTGATGGTGAGTGAAATAGAAATTAATAGATATTAAAATATGAATCCTGATTGGTACCCCTTCAGCTGGATATTCAATTTCTCCAGGACAGTTCAAAGCTAGAAATGGATGAAGTGTGTCAAACAATTGAGCAAGTTTGCAAAACCTTTTAGCTCAGACATGTACTGTTGGCATATCTCATATGTTTGTTCATCAAATACTCTCCTCCCAAATTATTAATTGCAAAGTTAAAAAAAAAACCCTAGCCAGTGTTAAAGAGTATTAAGCTACAAAGTTACCATCATTGGAGGGTGCCCGATCTCAGACAAAGCTAAGTAAGATTGGTTCTGGTTAATAGATAGGACACCAAAAAGAAATCTCAGATCTGTAGGCTGGACTGGGTAACTGAAAAAGAAGATGGCAATGGCAAAACACTTCAAAACTGTTGCCTAAAAGACTACATAAAAGTGTCTATATATTCACTAGAAATCAAACCCAGTTCAAGGAGTCAGTTACATAATATCACTCACATGAAGTTAGCAGTGAAAGTGAGGGTAGTTTTGAATTTAATCAAAAGTAAACAATTGTCACCACCATAGAGAAGAACATTTTCCCAAAGAAATAGCTACAGAGATGAATATTTATTTTATTTATTTTTTATTTATTTGTCAAATTTTTATCACTGCCCATCTCCCCCTAAGGAGGGACTTGTTAGTCAGCAAGGATTTATCAAGAAGTAACTTACATGAAAAGTAGGGCAAACATTACCTCAGTATATAATACATCATATACATAAACACCAAGTACATGTTCTCACAGTAGCATATGAAACTGCAATCTTGCCTTTTAAAATTTAATTAAATTAGGTGCTTCAGGGGATAATCTGATAATGTGATGGGTCATCTATATCTTAAACTGCTCTATGTACAGTACTAGATGAATTTGTCCCAAGCAATTTTTTTTATTGAGAAAGTTATTTACATTTTGAGTTTTATCAGGGATCACAGAGTTTTGAGTTTACCATATGTGAATGGAACTACACATATATAAAATGCTACTTATTAAGTGGGAGCAAAGTTTTTGATGCAGTATTTCCTCAAAATGTATTGGATAGATTTGATTTGAACCACTTTGACATTCAACATACAGTTTAAGTAAGAATATGATCATAGGGTATCATGAGGAAAATTCCAAATGCCTAAACTCTGTTTCACTTTTGCAGAATAGGATGCAAATAGTAGGGATGGTAGACCCTTTAGACAAGGTCTACCAAGTTTCAGTTAAGTATCTTTGTGGGTTTTACCTTAATAACATTTTGTAAAATTGTTGGTATCTGTTTTAAAACAGAGATAGAAGAGATGAGGAAAAGATAGCACAACAGCCTTCAAACTATCTAGTAAGCTGTAGAGAAGCTGATTAATGCTGAAAGTATCCCACACCAATTTAAAATGGCAACATTTCAAAAACTGTACTAAAACTAAGTGTTTAACTTTCCATGTGCTTTTTAGGAGTGCCACAAACTGGTGCTTTGCTGCCTCTGATCACTGGAATTGTTGGGATGCCAGGGGGTCTGACAGAGCTCAGTGGCTTAAGTGTGGTGAGGGAGGCAGGCAGGGCACATTCACAATATTTGAGCTCTTCTTAGTAGAACTCGGAAGAATGATAACTTCACTTGCCCTTCTGGGATAGTGTAATGTTGCTGTCTTTAATTCCTGGGTTTTCTGGGGTGCTGGGAGATTGGCACTGTTGATTAGCAAGCTTGATTCATCCTGAACAGATAATTGGATGCCTCATGGTTGTGGTTTGCTGGCAATATTCTGCATTAGTTAATTGGTTAGTTGGGAGAGACAGTAGAAGCAAGCTGGCACGACAAGGTACAATGCCACAGAGATAAGCTACAGTAAAAGATTCTGACACAGATCAAATGGCATTTATAGTCTTAATATTCCCCTCCTCCCCAGTTTTAGAGCAGGAAAATGGTAGCTTGGCCCTCATTGTCAAGAGGTGTAAAACTGCGTCAATTGTAAAAAGCCTTGAGCAAATAGTCAGTGTATGGAGAGGTGTGTTTAATTCCTAGCTGTGTTGGCAGGACCAGCATACAAGTGGAACATTTCAGTAGCACAAGAGAGCTATAAGTAGGGCTTCTAGCTAGTCACATTAAAGAAGCTGAGAGCTAAGAAAGTGAATGAAGCTAAAGTAATACTAGCTTTGCCACCCCAAAAGAGCTCTGATAGGCAGAAAGTTTAATGAGATGATAAATCTCACTGGGTGGTTGTTCATGTCAGTGTCAGAGTCCATCATGCCACTCAACCCTATCAAAGTTCTCCGCATATAGAACTGAAGTTGCTCAATGTACGTTGCTGCTAAGAATCTGAAAAGCATCAGAGAAGCCATTCAATCGCTGAATCGCTTTGGAGCCTTTCTGTTGCTTTGAAGGAGGTCCCAGCTTTGATCTGGGAATCGTCTTGATTGGGTCAAAAACATGCAAATGTGAGTAGATTAATAGGTACCGCTTCGGCGGGCAGGTAACGGCGTCCATTTAGTCATGCCGGCCACATGACCACGGAAGTGTCTATGGACAAACGCTGGCTCTTCGACTTCGAAACGGAGATGAGCACCGCCCCCTAGAGTCGGACACGACTGGACTTAATGTCAAGGGAAACCTTTACCTTTACTTTACAACTCAAATAATCTAGCAGAAATTTTGCATAGCCTAGGATTGGGAACTTTTGTATTTGTGCACATAATGGTGATGATGATAATGATGGTTATACTCATTAAGTTACTTTTGAGGAGTAATAGGGGTAAATGTCACTTCAGTCTTTCCTATTTTATTTATTTTATTTTATTCAATCTAGGGACCCCCACCCCCCATCCCCCAGACTCCAAAGTGACTTTGGATGCCAATCAAAGCGAATATTTGTAGCTCTGGGTTGAACTGTGGAGTCCTTGGTGCTCTCTGAGCCTTGTTGCTTTCTTGCAGATGTTTCAATGCCAGACTAGGCAACATCTTCAGTCCCAGTGACTTTGGATGCTTTGAGTTTGTAAATATAAAGAAGAATTATAAATATATTGAGGTGAACACACTGAGCAGGAATCTGGTCCATGGATATATTTGAAGAATGCCTGAAAAATCATCTTCTGCAAATAGAGGAGTCTGTGTCCCTTCTTAACTTAGTTTTAAAAATTTAAACTTTTTTATATCCCTACACGTTTCTAAATTAGGATACATATGTGTGTTAATTCAAACAACTCCATGTAAAACCTCAATTTCCAGGTTCTTAATCACAAATTCATGCTTCCTAATCCAGGATAGATTCAGACTTAAAAATAAAATAGGGTAATACATTATTGTTGTGATTGTCATTGTTGTTGACATTATCGTCATCATCCGGCTATAGCATCTTTAGCAAACTACCACAGTCCTGGGATGTACAAATCTGTGAATGACACTTTCTTTCAGTTTTTCAGTTTTCTATTTTCAAAATCAGTTGAGAATTAAAAAAAAAAATTAAAGGTTTAAAATTTAAATGTAAAAATCATTTTTCCTAACATAAACAATTTTTGTTTGTCTCTAAAGTTTTTTGGTTTTGTTATTTTCATAATTACATGCATTTTAGGCAGGCATTTTCTTACTATTAGCTGTATCAAAAGTTATAGCAGGAACTTTGAACTTTGGCTCAATTCATGTCTTGGGCAAATGCAAAATTAGATAAGGTCACATAAAGATGCAAAATGAATGATTCCCGCCCCCCTTTAACTATTTTCCAGTCTATTCCATATTCATTTCCAGCTACTTTTTATAGGCAGAGTGTTCACTATGAAATTTCTAAAAAAAATACTTCTGCAACTGATTTTTCATCATTCCTCTAAACCTTAGGCAAGCAGCAAATATACTATTAGCAAGAAAAAGGTGAACATGTCTGTGAGCATATGTACTGTATGTAAAAAAAAAAAAAAGCTTTATTTCCCCCATCTCCGGTAACTCCTGGTATATTGGTGCATTAAAGATGAGAAAAAACACAGTTAATGAGTCATTGTTCTGTCAACATGTGGCATTCGATCATGGTGTCCTAGCAGGATTTCAGCAAGTAATTAGGAGATGGATACAAGGATAATTGGCACATTTGTTTTTTTTGTCTGAAGTCCTGTGGTAATCACTTAAGCTAATTCATTCTGCAGGTAGGAGTGGTAAGAGAAATTCCATCCCAGACTTTTGTGCTCACAGTTTGCCCAGTTCATTGAGATGGATGTTTCATCTCTTTCCAGTAGGCAGTATTCATTTTGCCTAACAAGAAGCCAGGCTTTTTTGAATGATCATGTTGCGACTTGCTAGTGAAGAGCTTTCTCATTGGGGAGAGAACAATTACCACATCACTGCAAACACTGAAGACAGACATGATGTAAAAATTAACAGTTTTGGGGGGCTAATACTTGGGCTTTATGTAAACTCACAGACAATCCTATGAGGCACTCAGAGTAGATTATAAGTTTGGGCAGAGCTAGAAAATTGCTGCCATTATACTGTTATTATTAACACCTTGTAATTTGCCCTGGGGAATACCAAACTTCTCTCTCCTTATTTGGCTTTAATGAAGGAAAATTGCTACCTTTGCAAGTTGAATGGCGCCCGCTCTGATTAGCCTTAAGTACAGAGGACTACTATTTTGAAAATGCTTGTTGTTGGAGGAATATTAGCTTTGCATAGGGCAGAGAGGAAAGCTGGTGAGATGTGGCTGGAGTTCTCTTTTGTGCCATCAGAACAATGAGTCACCTGCTTCCTTCAGTCCTGGTCATTGCTTCATAGCTCACCAGTGGAAACCATACAAAGGGTCTTCAGCCACCAAGTGAATGAGTTCCCTCAGTCCCGCAGCAGAGAGAACCAGTTGTCAAACCGGCTTGTTGTATCGATGGAAGGGGTAATTGTCCAATGGAGATAATTTTATGAGAGCTTTGAGAGTCATTCCAGTAGAATGCAGCTAGCTATGAATTAGCGCTCTCTAATAAAATAAAACCATTTATATACAGTATGTCCCAGAGCCGTTTTCCTGAACCTTTTGATGCTCTCACAGCTAACATCTTTCCAGTGTACTGAAGCCAAGATTTTTTTAAAAAAATCCTTTCTGTACATCACCACTCTTTTCCTCCCACAGTCTGTATGTTGTCATTAGTGTCTCTGGGAAAAAGTGAACTTTAAAGAAAATCCAACTCTGATCTTATCTATAATTAATTCATATTGTGATAATATGGAAGAAGTCTTCTTCATCGTTGTCATCTTCTTTTGACATGTGATGACTTAGCTACTCATTTCCCCCATTCTTTGAAATCCTGTGACCGCTTAATAATTCATGCCAAAGCAAAGCAGGTTATGATGTTTCCTCCACCTACCTTCCAGGGAAGGTGAAGGTGTTGCCTCTCATACTTAGACAAATTGCTTTAAATAATGACTTTGTGCAAAATTAGTCAGACATAATTGGAAAATCCTATAGATGAATACCAAAAAGGAAAGAAAGAAAGGAAGAAAATGTTACCATTTTCATGTTTGAAAGTTGCAGTGGGCTTACCATACTAGTTTAAGACCTACATCTAGCAGCATAATGTCATCTTTTGAGACTATTATAGCAAATGGATCAAATATTTTTTTAAAAAACTCAGAAATTTTAGCTGATTATTTATTATAAATTTAAATTGCATGTTGTAAAACAAAAAAAGATAAGTCCCATGGTTTTAAAATACTACAAATTATGAATAAACAAAAGTTACCATTGATTGTTAGGAGGAAACATCCTTAATTTTTTTTTTTTTGGTCTATGTCTTCCCCTTGTATAGAAATAGAGCAGATCCAAAATATCTTATAGAAAAGAGATCTTTTTAAGTTTCACTTGTTCTAATTAAAAACTACCTTTAGAAATGAATCATTATAAAGCCATATACGTATTCATGGGATGCCTGTTTTAGAGGAAAAAGTGATTTTTGTCTACCATACCATCTGCAAGTTCAGGTTCCTAAGGAACAGTATAGGGTATGATCTTAGAGCTTACAGGAACAAGGGGGAACAAGTAAAAACCAACACAAACACATCCTTCTGTGGGAGTCTTACTGGATCTTTCATAAATGATAATTATAGGGTCCGTAGCATGCCCTCTCTGCCTGACTGGGTGGGGAGGATCAATGTAATGGGGGTGAGGCAGTCCCTCAGATAACCTGGACCCATGCCATGCAGGGCTTTAAAGGTGATAACCAACACCTTGAATTGGACCCGGAAGCAAACTGGCATCCAATGCAGTTCCCACAGCAAAGGTGTTATATGTGTCCTCTTTGGGGCTCCTAAAACTGTTTGTGAAGCCGCATTCTGCACCGTAGCTTCTGGATACTCTTCAAGGGTAGCCCCATGTAGAGCACATTGCAGTAGTCTATGTGGGAGATGACCAGGGCATGAGTGACTGACCGGAGGGACTCCTGATCCAGGAAAGGGTGTAGCTGGTGCGACCCCATCCAGAACCAAAGATGGTAAGTTCCTGGATGCCAGGGAGCCCCCAACCCACTCCACTCCATCTTACCAGGGTTCAGCTGAAGCCTGTTGCTCCCCATCCAAACCCTTACAGCCTCCAGGCATTAAGAGGGGGTGGCCACAGAATCACTTAAGTCACCGGGATGGAGATCTATAGTTGAGTATCATCAGCATATTGATGATACCTCATCCCATGGTGACAGATAATCTCACCCAGTGGTTTCATGTGGATGTTAAAAAGGAGCAGAGAGAGTATGAAACCCTGCAGCCCCCCACAAGGGAGGGGCTGTGGGCCAGATCTCTCGCTCCCTATCACCACGATTGGGACCAGCCCTGGAGGAAGGAGGTGAACCAGCGCAAAACTGCACCACCCACCCCCAACTCCCTGAGCCGACCCAAAAGTATACCATGGTCAGTGGCATCGAAAGACCCTGAGAGGTCGAGAATAGCAAGGATGGCTGCACTGCCCCAACCCTGCTCCAGCAAGAGATCATCCAGAGCTACAACCAAAGCTGTTTCTGTCCCATGTCTGGGCCTGAAACTGGACTGAAAAGGGTCCAGATAACCCATTTCATCCAGGATCCTCTGGAGATGCAATGCCACCACTTTTTCAACCACTTTCCCTAGAAAGGAGAGGTGGGAGACTGGATGAAAATGGAAATGTTTTTGATGGGTGCTGAGAAATCAAGCCTAAGCCAAGAAAGCATGAAGAAAATGTGGTATCTTCTAGTTTCACAAGTGTTCGTATTACTAAGGAATGACTTTTTTTTAGACTTTTCTATCCCGCCTTTATTATTTTTATAAATAACTCAGGGCAGCGAACATACCTAATACTCCTTCCTCCTCCTATTTCCCCCACTACAACCACCCTGTGAGGTGAGTTGGGCTGAGAGAAAGTGACTGGCCCAGCCGGCTTTCACGCCTAAGGCGGGACTAGAACTCTCAGTCTCCTGGATTCTAGCCTGGTGCCTTAACCACTAGACTAAACTGGGTCTCATTATAATAATAATATAATATAATAATATATGAGTGTATTATTTGTCAGAAAATGCTCTCCACTGAGTGTACGAAGCCAAGCAAACAAAAATGATACCTGCAGACAAGTCATGAAAAAAAGGTGAAATTCTATCAACATCTGATTTGGTATATCAATTACAGTTTAATTATTAAAAGTAAATGATATATTTATTTCTTGCCCAGCCTCAAGCCAATGAAACCATCAGTTTTATTTGAGGGGAGGGGGATTTGCACAAATTGACTTATCATATTAGCAGGTTGCAGTACTGCAACGTTTACCTGCTGTAACCTATTAGCTAATTCTCCTAGCTTGTCATCATCTGCCGATGTGTTAAGCATCCACATTCCATTCCATCTTCTAGGTCATTTATCTAGCTCACTCCTATGAGGGGCATACTGGATGAAATCTTACCTAATTGAATCAAATATTTATGGAAAAATACCGTACCAAAGTGGAAATGGATGCTGCTGTTTAAGAAACTGAAAACATGCAACTGGTGGAGCACATGATTTCCATGTAGGAGGTCCTGGATTCAGTCCCCAGCATCATCATCTACACTAAAAAGGTCTACAGCAATGTTTCTCAACCTTGGCAACTTTAAGCTTTGCTGGCTGAGGAATTCTGGGAGTTGAAGTCCACACACCTTAAAGTTGCTAAGGTTGAGAAACACTGGACTAAAATATGTGAAATCTTATCTGCCTGAATCTGTAGAGAGCTGCTGCCAGCTGGAATATACAGAAGCATAAAGCAACTTTATATGCTCGTATATGTTCCATGGGGACTGTGTAATGAAAAGTGCCCACAGTTGAAGAGGAATAATCATAAGGGAGATATGACTTCAGCCCTCATCTGAGAGATGGGGTCCAGCCTTATGCCCAGAGTACTTGTATCCCCCTACAGCAGTGTTTCTCAACCTCAGCCACTTGAAGATATGTGGACTTCAACTCCCAAAATTCCACAGCCAGCACTGAGAAACACTGCTGTACAGTTTGGCAGTAATTTCATTAATAGGTTATGTTGTAGCTTGAATCTTGCATTATCCCATATGACATGCTTTGTGGGTAGTGATAAGTTGTATAAGAACTGGTGAATTCTGTAACAACACTGATAATTCCCTTCTGTGTTTAAAACAAACAAACAAACAAACGACCAACAGAAGACATTCCAAAGCTTTCTGGGCAATTGTTTCCTTATAACCTCCATAGAGATATAAAGTTTTTTTCTTATTATAATGCACCACCAAAGAGTATTTGCCTTTGGTTTTTGCTATGCATTTTTTCCCACTCTGTCCCACAATTGTTTTGGGTTCTGCTGAAGCTGAATGGAAACACATTACCTTGCACAAGAAACCCTTTCAAATCATGTGTTTATATTTAGGCATCCATAGGAAGAAGTGAAGCTGTTCATATGCTTAATGTTAAAGATGTAAATAGGAAGATTTCAGATCTCCGAGAACAGTTACCCAGGGCTATTAAAGAGTTCTACCAATAGGATACAAACTCCTCAATGGAACAAACCAAATTAGGTATTATTATAGGCATCCATTTATGTGTACTGTAATATTGCTTTTGTATATGGATGTTATGTTGTTTATCAAATCACCATTAAATTGTAGGCAAAGTTGAACTGAAAACAGGAATAAGACAACTTTAAAGGGGAGAATAATTGGCATTTAAATTAGTTTATAACTATTATATCTACTTTATCTCTGAGATGCTCAAGGATGCACATGTGATTCCGATTTCATTTTCACAACAGTGAAAGTGATACTGACAGTAACTCCCCTGAGAGTTCCACACCAGCAGTACAAGAATAAAACCAACCTCAGCCGAGCACTGCAGAAACCCAGTCTGGAGGTATACCCTCATCTGCTCCCAGATCTGTGGGGCCTCTCCTGACACTGCAGGAGCCTGGCTCACAGGAGAAACAGCTTCCCTCACCTCCTCATTCACTGGACAAATGAAAGCATGCTCCCCCTCCCAAAGAGCTGGGATCCCTGCTTGCTGGTGAGCCACAGTTTGCTGCCCATGCTGCACTGATTCTTCCGATCTCTCTGCCAGAATCACAAGACCCCCTGCCCCCTCACGAGAACAGGGGCTTGATGGACAAACAGATGGCAGAGAAGGAAGAGTGGGAACTTGACAGTACCCCCCTCCCCGCTCCCCATGGAGGGAGACACAATTACAACCATCTCAACAAACAAGTAATATGAAACCACAACCCTTGCTTCACAGTGCATCCGCTTGACATTCAGGTGACCAGCATAAGGTCACCCTTCTAACCTGGAATGTCGCTGGGTGGTTTGCATCCACCAGAGACCCCTGCTTCGCCGACTTCCTCTCCCGACACAACATCATATTGATCCAGGAAGCATGGACGGCTGATGAACTGATATTAAATAGAGTTCATTCATTCTCAATTGGGGCAGAACCGTGGGTAAAGTACAGAAGAGTGAAAGGAGGCCTGGGGGTCCTAGTCTCCACCACGCTACATGCCATATCAAGGCCCCTCCTCTCACTCAAGTCATGTGCAGTGGCAGTGCTAATCCAATTCAAGCTCCGTGCCCTGCTGATAATAATGCTTATATGCCCCCAATGAGGCAGAAATCCCAGATCAGAGCCACAATAACTTAGGCTGAAACCCAAGTGAGCTTTATGATGAGCAGGGGTTTGGATCTCAGTCCACCTGGTCTTAACCCAGTGCTCTTATCTCTACACTACAGTACCTCAGAGAAGACAGTCCTGTCAGTAACTATCAGAGAGAAGGATTATGCAGAATTGCTGTGTGAAGAAACACGATGCTTCTGAATTCCACTTTGGGTGGGATGTGTGGAAACAGCAGGGAATTATCTCCTGTGCTCTGCTTGTGAGCTTCCTTATAAGCAGGACATCCTGAATGATCAAGCCTAGCACATTTTTTCTCTCTCATATTTTTCTTAAGATGAACAACCTGACTACATATAATTGTTGGCCATTCCCACGTCACCCGTCTTACATTAACATTTTTAAAGGAGCAGGTAATTTTTGATACAGCAACAATAAAGATTTTTTTTCCAGGGTGAATTATTTATTTATTTTTTATTATTTATCAAATTTGTCACTGCCCATCTCCTCCCACTGGAGGGACTCTGGGAGGTTTACAACATACCCTAAATATGTTAATTAATTGTTGTAAATGAAATGTTAATTAATTATTCATAATATGCTGTAAATCTGTGGATTGCAAAGCAGGATATAATTAGTAAAGCAGTGAAAACAACTAGGCAATATTAAAACACTTAAGTTAAAATCTTCAGCTTCCAATATGCCGGATTGTTTCTGCAATCTTAAATGATTTTTCCTCTTTTAAAATGTGATGCAGACTGCAGAATATGCTGCATGTTTTAAATCTAATGGGTCTAGTCTGCATATTAAGAGGTCTAAATACATTTAGAGGTCTAAGAACACAACATATACATAGCCCTACTGGATTAGGCCAAGCATTTTGTTTCCTACAATAGCTAAACCAGTGTTTCTCAACCTTGGCAGCTTTAAGAGGTGCGGACTTTAACTCCCAGAATTCCCCTCTTATGGGGAGAATTTCTGTGATTAAGATGAATGTTTTGTCTAGGATGTTGTTTTTTCAGACTATACCAATTTTGTTAACAGATTTACCATTTAAACAATGGCAGGGAAATATTTTGAAGTTCATTTGGCAAGGCAAAAAACCAAGAATTAAATATAAATTGTTACAAGATGCCAAGGAACAAGGAAGTCTGGGTCTGCCTAATTTAAAATTGTATTTTGATGCCTGTTGTTTGCTTTGGATGAAGGAATGGTTAACTTTGGAGAATAAAAAAATTATTGCAACTTGAAGGTCATGAATTAAGATTCAGGTGGCATGCCTACTTGAGGTACGACAAAGTTAAAGTTAATAAGGATTTTAAAAACCATTATATCAGGAATGCCATATTGTGGATCTGGAATATATACAAGGTAAGATTGTCTCCTAATGTAGCTTTGTGGTTATCACCACAGGAAGAACTTGTTAGAAGAGAAAAAGTGGGAGAAATAAAATGGTTAAACTATACAGATTTGTTAAATTTTGAGGAGAGTGAACCAAACTTTAAAACAAGAGAAAGGTTAGAGCTGGAAGGATTTACATGTCATTGGTTTACCTATATGCAATTGTTAGAATGTTTTAAGTTGGATAAAAAGAATTATAGATTTGCTAATGAAACAACTTATTTTGAGATTCAACTTTGTATGAATAATGAACATGTTATTACTTAGATGTATAAGATGTTGTTACAGATGAATTTGGAAGATGATCAAGTCAAGGAACGTATGATTAAATGGGCTAAAAACTTTGGATACAATATTATGTTGGAGCAATGGGAAAATATGTGGACTAAAGGTTTGAAATTTACATTGAATTATAACGTAAAGGAATTTTTTAATAAAATGATGTATCGTTGGTATCTAACTCCTGATAAGTTGTCAGGAATGTGTAATAGCATAACGGATGTTTGTCGGAAATGTTTGCAGGGTGAAGGAGCCTTTTATCATCTTTGGTGGACCCGTGAAAAGGCTAAAAAAATTTGGGATCAGATACGTATTACTATTCGAAAGATCCTTAAAGTGAATATACAAAAGACAAAAAAACAAAACAGAATTGTTCTTATTGGGTTTGATGGAGAAGGATCTGGAGAAACAAGATGGAACTTTGCTTTTGTGTATGATCACTGCTGCGAGATTATTATATGCACAATGATGGAAAGATCCACAAATACCTACAGTGGAAGGATGGATTGTTAAATTAATGGACTTGGCTCAAATGGCGAGGTTAACAGCTTTAAGAAGAGATAATACTGTTTGGAGATTTGTCTTTTTATGGTAACCTCTTTTGGATTACTTGCTTGTTTTCCAAAAAAATTAAGTTTTGATTGCGGGTTTTGATGATTAGATGGCTTGTTTTGATAGAATTAATGTTAATATGGATTAATTAATGGTAAGAGAATATCCTTTTTAATTATACTTATATCTGTATTAGAAGTAGTCAGAAGCCGCCTTTTGTTTCTATTTTCTATCTATTTTCACTTTTATAGTTTTTGTTCTTTTTCTTTTAGTTCTATCTTCTATCTTTACTGTACTCTTTGTTTTTGTATTTTTAACTATACTTTGAGATATAGTACAATAAATTTCTTATTAAAAAAAAGAGAATTATAAAATTATGGAACTGGAAGGGACAGCAAGGATCATCCAGTCCAATCATTTGTAATGCGCAGGAAAACCAATTAAGCCAATTGTCTATCAAGCCTGTTCTTAAAAACCTCCAGAGATGGAGTTCTCACAACCACTGTTTCACTATGCTACAGTTCTTAACATCAGGAAGTTAAAAAGACACTGAGGTAGCTGCAACTTATAGCTGTTTTTTCTGGTCCTTGTTTCCTAGCAGTGAAAAAAAAAATTCTGATAATCATCCCAAGGTTTTTTCAGTCTGTCCTCATGGAGCATGTTCTCAAGCCCTTGTATCATCTTTATCACCATCTTTTTGAATCTGTCAATCTCTGTCCTGAAATAAGGTTCCCAGAACAGTACACAGTACTCCAGATGTGGTCTTGCCAGTGTTCTGCTTCTGATGAAGGCCACTCATCAGCCTTTCTAGTAGCTGTTTCACTCTGCTGACCTAAGCTGTTCTCTTCTCTCCCCCATCTTGTATTACATGCCCTATATCTTTCCTCCCTAAGTACCTTACATTTCTCTCTTTTGAAGGATATCTTGTTCTTCTTAGCACAGTGTTCCAACCAGCCCAGATTAAACTGCAATTTAATTCATCACATTTTGTGGTAACGAATTCCAGAAATTAATTATGCAGTGTGTGAAGAAGTACTGCTTTTTATCTGTTCTAAATCTCCTTCCAATCAGCACTATAGGATGCATCTTGGTCTAAATATTTTGAAAGAAGGAGAAAAAGTCCCTGTCTACTTTTTCCATGCCACATATGATTTTATATGCCTTGATCATGTTCTCCCTAAGTCATCTGTTTGTGGGTGTTGTGCTAGCTCAAGAGCCGCAAACCTTTTAGCTTTTTCTCATAGGGAAGATGTTTGACTCCCCTGATCTTTTTTGATTTTCCTGTTCTGCTCATTTGCTAGCACTATTTTATACTTTTTCAAATGCAGTGACCAGAACAGTATACAGCCTAGGTCTCAGCAGCCACCAATTGCCACTGGACTTCAGATTCAATAACAGTTCCAGGCATTATGCATAGTTTCCTCCAAGCTTGAAGCAGATGTAATGAGCTACATTTGCACATATGTCTCGGGAACTGTTCTAAGCTTTAGTGTTAAGACTGCAATCCTGCATACCTGCGTATTAATCCTTTCCCTGAGATCACAGCAGAAAAGTTATATACTGTTTACTATTATCCTTCCCACTAATTATGATGATTGTGAATATCATCAACATCATTATTGAGTTTGGCGCCTACAACACTGTTGGCAATAAGCACATTTTCAGTAGTAGTAATAGTCCCAGTAGTTGTAGCAGTAGTAATAAACATAATGAGGCAGGATGTAGGTAATGAGTTTTACTAAACAAGTCTCAAGGACTAATGTTGACCAACAACCCCTGTTGATTACTGCCTAATGACAATAGGAAGATTTAGTCTTGAGGACAGCAGGTGTGCTTTGACCTGGTTGTGCTATCTGAAAAGCACCCTTGCAGCAGGCATTTACTGATTAGCTAAGCCCAGAAACACCCATGCTTTTGCACTGAGGGGGCTGAGAGGCATTTTTCCTTTTCTGGCATCCATTCAGATTGGGAAGGATTCCTAGGCTCTCTAGGACAATGTTCCTCAACCTTGCCAACTTAAAGATGTGTGGACTTCAACTCCCAGAATTCCCCAGCCAGCTGAAGCCCATACATCTTCAAGTTGGCAAGGCTGAGGAACATTGCTCTAGGATGGCTGAATGAGCCTCAAAAAAAAAAGGGTGATTTTTAATTATTGCTCAGAAAATATAAAGTAGGTTAAAATTATAATATGTGAGTGATGGCAGCTGGTGTTGATTCCTTTTGTTCTGGATGTTCTGCTTCAAACAAGCTTCAGCTAGAAAACATGTTTTTGGAGGGGAAAAAATAATTATGAAACCAGAGAAAGAACACCTCTGTAATGATAGGTGTTTTCTTTTTTTGGCACAACTTGAAATTATATTATAGGATAATAGAGTTGTAATGACTATTAGGTAAAGTGATCTGTTTTTCTACTCAGTATTTAACACTAGGCTAATAGTTGGAAAACCTAAGATTATACTGTGGTTATTGCTTGCTTTGCTTCACTAATGGGCTATAAATAGTTGGACTGTTCCTAATTTTGTTAAATTGAAAAGTGGCAGCCTAGGTCAGGTTTAAATAATCCACTATAGTTGCAGTATAGTTGCACATTATTATCTCTTCTGCAGCGCAGCTCCGGCTCCAAATGGGCTTGCCATGGTCAGAGGAAAGCCTTCCCCAAGTAAACTTACACCAAAGGAAGAAAAGAGCAGTGCAGTGGTGCTCTGCTGAAAGTCATGTTGTGTGTGGGAGTGACCTGTTTTCTATTACACAATTGTCTTTTGCTGGCTGGCAGTTTCTTTCCTGTACTTCACCAAAAGCCTAGGAAGAAACATGTGGTAGCTTCTCACATGAGGATAATTTCAGGAAGCATAGATAGTTGGCTGCAGAATGATGGAAAGATGTGTAATAGAAAGGGAAACACTCATACATTAATTTGGAAATGCACCAAATGAAACTGAATATTTTTTAAAATGCCCTGAGAAAACACAGAAGCCTCTTTGGGGAGACCGGAGGAAAAAAAAAATGGCTCAGTATTACAGGGCTCACCAGGGGCAGGGAAAGGTTTCAAGGTTGAGGCTTACAAGGCCATTCCTGTGAACCATTCTTACTGGAAACATTTTAAGAGTCAGCTCCTGCAGCTTTGAGGAGACTCCAGTGTATGAAAACCAACAAGCAAACAAGCACCATCACTAATACAAAGTAGCAGTCGCAGTGGTAACAGAGAGAACCGAGTAAACTAGGGGAGAACCTCCTGCTACAACATAAGCAATCCTCGATAAAGGACAGACCTGCGAAGTGTTTTTCATTTCAGATGGATTGGACAATACACCAATCCATATTTCTGATTCGTGCTCATTTCCTAAAAATGGACATAAAACTACACTAAAGATAGCTGCACTTCCAAGGGCAGTAGGACAATGCATTCCTCCCACTCCATGCCATATCAGATTTAAGTGGGGTTGCGTACCAAAACACAAGGTTTTTGGACATTTATTACATATGTAATTATCTGAAATCGCTTACGAGAAGATGACATATTTTGCTATAAGCCTGTTACCAACATGCCGTCCTGTCCTTTCAAGGACCCTTTACAGGAGTATATAAGGCAGGTCTTCTGCCTGGCCAATCAAACCTAGTGAGTCAAATATGGAAATATTTTTTTCTCTGCAGAAATTGCCAACTTCTCTATAGCGTAAGAGTCCCTATTTTATAATCCCATGTAGCTATGTTTTAATTTGTCATTTGTATTTTGTCTTCTGACAGCCAGTTTGGTTTAGTGATTAAGACACCAGGCTAGAAATTGGGGACTGAGTTCTAGTCCTGTGCTGAGCACAAATCCAGTTGGGTGTCCTTGGGCCAGTCACTCTCTCACAGCCCTAGGAAGCAGGTAGTGGCAGACTACTTCTAAAAATCTTGCCAAAAAAACTGTGTGAACTAGTTTAGGTAGTTGCCAGTGACTTGAACACTGACTTGAAGGCACACATACACAAACAAATGTCTTGTACCAAATCGAATGTTCTCAGTACAGAAATAAAGGATAGCATTCAAATAGAAATAAAAATATTTTATATCATGCACCAAGGACTGGAAACATCTTCAATAATAGGTGTGCAAGAGTTCTTCTAGAGGTACCATTAATTTCAGTGATTCTTTTTTGAAAGAAACTCTCATGGTGGATTGTACCCATCACCTCCTATGCTTATATATATATACAAACTAAAACAATTTGGTTTTAGTTTACATATATATATATACATACATACATATATATACATACATACATACATACATATATTCATTCATTCATTCATTCATTCATTCATTCATATTCATTCTGTCATTTGGGAAATCTCACTATCTAGTTTACGTGAGTTTGTGAAATCCCAGGCTTTTCATGAACAATAAGCACTGTATCAGTCTTCAGCTTATTCCCCTCCAGATGAGTTGGGGCTTATAATCAAAACATTCTGGGAGATGTAGTTCTAGGACATTTAGAGAACATCAGGTTCAGGAAAGTTGAGGTAAATTATTAACATTTTTCAAACTTTCCTGTTTATGATTTTTGTTTTTTCTATCTAACTGTTCCAAATAAGTTGCTATCAATCTAACTATCAGTTACAGCAGATAGAATAGGACCAATCCATTATAATGGTTTAAACAAACCCAAACTGGATTGGAGTGTCCTAATATGCCTGTGATTTCAGATATCTACAATAATTAATTTGTACACTTCCCTACTTTAGGCTGATGAGTCAGCTTCTCAGAAGAAGAAAAGAAGGGAAAGTATGTGTGTGTGTCTGTTTCTGTATAAGATCTCAAGGAAAATAAAATACTTCCATAAAAGTCAACAACAATTATTTTGCAATGATTAAAACTTACCACAGATACAGTAATCCTAACACCTCCTTAGGCACTTCATAAAAAATTACTTTTAAGTAAAGAGTAAACTAGCTGTAGGCTAGACTGGGAATTTGAAAAAAAAAAATCCTGAAAAAGGCAGTGGGAACTACTTCTGTGCTAGTGCCAAGAAAACTTCATGGATAGGTCCCTGATGTCACCAGGAGTTGTTTCTGAATTGAAGAAGACTACTGGTTTGAACTGGGATCCTTTCAAACACAAATCAGTAATAATGAACAAAGGGCTTTTTAACAAGCTGAAGTTTTTCTTTTTTTAATTTATCCTGATATCATATTTATACTTGGTGAGGAAGGAGAATGGACATGCATTCAGGGGATAATCTGCTTAATACTTCAGTATTATATTTCTGTTCATTGCCTGCACCTATTTTAATTCTTTCTCCATCTTGAAACTGACTTTTCCTTTTTATTTAGAGCCTCTCTGAATTGGGAGCTCAGGATACAGTCCTGAAACTCTGAAGTAAAGAGCAATAATTCTACAAACTCAGGAATAACATCCTCCTTCTTTACTATCCAGGGGTCATTAACCCAGCTCCTTTAGTTATTTTTGGACTCCTCTGGCTTTGAAAATAGCGAGCCATGAATGTGAGAGGAACATCTATACAAGTCACATTTATTTTGAGGTCTTTTTTTTTTGCATTGATCGCTCTTGGAGCTATGGCTCACAAGGACGTCCAAGGACCAGCTTATCACTGGACAATCACAATCATTAGTTGGATCAATATATGAGTGTCAGATATCATAGCTCAATGATAAAGTATGTGTTTGGGTGCTCAGGTTCAATTTCCTACTTATCCGGTTAGGGGATGGGAAAGACACTGGAAAACCACTGATGGACAAGCTTGTTCACATACATTTAACCAGATCAGTTATAGATATACAGATTGCATTTGCACCTTGTACAAAGTTAGGATTGTTGTAACCGTAGATAGGTTTTATGAGGTACTGTGCCATTCAAATGCACCTCTTTTGTAGGATTGGGCTGAAATCATTGTTTTTTTCTGATTGATTGGCTAAAACCATTTTTACAAAGGATTTCAGGGTGGGGTGCAATCAATACAAATATTTCTTGTAGATCAGAGATCCCCAATTTTGGTGGGTGGCACAGTGGGCACACTGAGAATTTTGAGACCATGTTATTTGTACACAATGGCTTCTGATGGTGAGTGAGGTTAACTCCCAAACATCCATTTACCAGAAGGCAAATTAGTACAGTTGCTACCCCCCCCCACCCCAAAAAAACCTGCCTCAGGTTCTCTCTACCATCTCTGCATTATACAGTACCTCCTAACATTTCGGAATCAAAAATAGGAACATAGTTGGTTCAGTGCTCCTCCCCTGCCACACACATTCTGTTTCTTAGTGCTTAAAGGGAAAAAGAATTGGGGATGAAACATGTCTGCCACCATGGGAAGCATCTTTCAAGAGTAGCAATCATGCAGAGTATGATTTGTCCTGCTTTTCCATTGTATCTGAACTTGGCCAAATATTTTATTCTAGATCATTTTAAAAAGAAAACAAAACTATTAAGCTTGAATCAAAACTCTATGTTCAGTTCTATTTATTTTATTTATTTATTTTTTATCCCATCTTTATTATTATTATTATAAATAACTCAAGGGGGCGAACTTACCTAATACCCCTTCCTCCTCCTCTTTTCCCCACAACAGCAACCCTGTGAGGTGAGCTGGGCTGAGAGAGAGTGACTGGCCCAAGGTCACCCAGCCGGCTTTCGTGCCTGAGGCGGGACTAGAACTCTCCTACTACGCCTGATTGGCTCTTGGGCTGAGAGAGAGCGACTAGCCCAAGGTCACCCAGTCGGCTTTCGTGCCTAAGGCGGGACTAGAACTCTCAGTCTCCATGCTGTCTTGAGAAGTCCAATCACACCCCTATCTAAATTCCTCAACTTTGCATTTTGTATCTGTCTTGAATTAGATTGATAAAATGCAGACTCACTCACCCAGAGCCTGTGTTTGCATAGCATATTTATTTATTAGATTTATGCCCACTTTCCCTGCAGAAGCTCAAGGCACGTACGTAATTGTCCAGTAGAAGCTGGATGTTGTCATCACGTATTATGTAATTTGCATCAGTCATATCATGATTGCATCACACAAATTAGGTTTATTGTAGGAATTGTGTACTTAATTTTTTTTTAATCCAGCCCACGTGATCTTGAATACAGCTAGGGACAGTGCAAAACTCTGATTCTTTTGATATCATAAGAAACAAAAAGCAGAAAGAAGAACAGAAAGGAAAGCTTGTTTGGGGTCATCAATACTTACAGCAGTTGCCAGAAATCCATCTGTGTATACTGTGTAATTAATCCTTTATTTTCCTCCAACTACACATACATCTATTATTAGAGGCAGAGACAAGAAACAGGAAACACAATGTCAATCCAAGACACAAAGTTGTTGATCATATGTCAGTAAAGATACATAAACAGCTTAGATCTATAACATCTTCAAAAACAACAACAACAGCAACAACAACAACTGGTCATATCAGTCAATATGAAAAGCTTACTCTCCCTAAAAGAAGCTGCTGAAAGCAGCTTGCAAAATTTACTGATTTATGTTAAATGATTTGACATAATGCAAAAGCACTTTGTAACAAAAAGCAAAATAATCATAAAACATATATGTATAGTATTGAGATTATTCTCTTACTAGGGCAGGAAATTTCCGAGCATATTAAGTCAGAGAAGGATTGATAGAAGAAAAATCAAGTTTCTTGGCTAAAACTTTCCCTGGTTGGGGAGGATTAAAATACGGCATTTGGCTGAGAAGGCCAGTCAGAGAAGAAGCTAAAATGAGATTGGGGAATCACTCAATTGTTTTAGAATAGGTTAAAACATCTCTCAGTACCAGCATTCTCTTGCCCAAACCCAACTGGCCCTGCAAACATGTTCAGATCTGACCAGCATTCTTCTGCAAAAGAAGATCCCTTTGGCAGAATGTAATAAACACTTAGAAACAACATCTTGTCATCTGACTCAAAATGAGTAAGACTAATTGTTATAAGGCACAGCTTTGAACATTCCCTCTGTGCTGCAGGAATAGCTAGCAGCACTGAAAGCTTTCCATTAGGTATACTAATTGGGTTTAAATCCAGCACACCGTATGCCTAGCCTGGCCTATTTAGAGTTGAGAACCTTATGGCCCTCCAGATGTTGAAATACAATGCATAAGCAGTTTACATGCAGATGGGGAGAGATGCTAGAATTTGCAGGTTAGTAACGTTTGGAGGTCATTGGTTGCACAACACCGGCCTATATTAAGAATGTGGAGGACATGCCAATTGACCAACGAGTGTCTAGAATGATATATTTGTCCTGTGCTTGACACAAAAGGCCTGCTGGAGTAAAAACCAGAAGTGTAACTAATAAAACCAAGGCATGATTTAGAGAGGCACATTAAGCCTGCAGAAATGAAGGGCCAGCAGTTTTAAGATCTGCAGACTCCTAAGAGCAGCAGGTCAAGTTGCAAAAACTTACTGTCTAGCTGGAAATCTGAAAGTGGTAGTCCAAACACTTTTAAAGAGCACCAGGATGGTGGAAGCTGGTTTGCTGTAATATCTCTGTTCATTTCAACTCCCAAAGCTTCCTCAGACAAAACACAAGGCAAAATTGGCTGAAGGAGAATAGATGCTATTATTGCAGTCTTTTTTTTTTTTAGACAGCTGCAACCACTGTTCTCTAGGTTACCTGGGTGTGTTTTCAGAATGCTAAGGGTTTAAGTGTGTGATTGCTGAGAAATGCCAGTATGCAAGTCTCAGCACCCCCACTCCCTGAGGTGATATTTCTCCAAGGAATAGATGCACCACGTCAAACATCAAGATCTGACATTTGCAACCCTGGGCTGTATCACAAGATGACATATCCGCCTGGGAAATCTTAAGAAAAATGCACCGACAACAGCCATAGGGAGAAAAGAAAAAGGAGGAGTCTGTTTAAACCATTAAATGAGCAGAGAGCAAGACAAAAATTATCTGAATACATATAGTCACACATGCAAACACACACTCACAGGTATTTATGTAAACTGAATTTTATTTGTGAATGAGTTCAAATATTTGCAGTGTTGATTGTTTACAAATCTATACACACACATATTGCTTCCAAACAACAAATCAGATTATAAAGGCTTTTGACCTTTCAAGGTTGAGCTCCAATCAAGCAACTAGCAAAAACTTTGTGTTTGGGAGGGCAGGAGGTAGCTTGAGTTTAGTGCACGTTAGATCCATTTTCAGGATCACCTTCCACATTGAATTCATCAAGCAGTGATTGCAAAAATATGTAACTACTTGTTTCCAACATAGCAGCAGCATAAATCAGATTATATGTTGAAGCTGGCAAAGCTTAACATTAGTATCCTTATTCATACAAAATAAGTCACACACAGCTTTAATATAATATAGTCCAGTTCACCAAATCAGTTGTTACCAGGGTTATTTTGCTCTAATCCAGCTGTGGGAAGAAAATCATATGAAATAATATACCTTGCAGAGCTTTCTGAAACCGTGTTTCCAGAAAGTGTTGCCACAGCTGTATAAAACTGAAGCATGTACTGTATCCTTATGTGCACAGTTGTAAAAGCTTATATCCATTTAATTTTTCTTTCCCAGCTGGTGTAAGTTCTTATATCAAACCTCATATCTAATCAGCTATTGAAACAGTAAGTGGCTGTTAGCTATTGGGAAACTGTCATAATAAAGTTCGCTTGTAGACATTCTTGTGGAAAAATCTTGATGGTGTAAGAGGTTCAGCTAAATCACTGAAGTGTCACATACTAGGTCTATATAAATCAGGCAACATCTGATTCAAATTATAGATTTAATTCAGAAAATCAATCATATTCTATTCAAATCATTGATGTGAAGAGAATTTGATTTGATTTGAACATGTCTTGGTCAAATTGGTTTGATTAGATTTGGATTTCCAAACCAATTCAGAACAAGCTGTTTCTGTCCATGCATAAAAGCATCCAAATCCTCTGAATCAGTTCAGAGGCATCTGATTTGATACATTGCAGTTCAGAAGATAGATTGAGCTTGGAGATGTGATAGAATCATCTTTCTGTTACCTACTTCAGATGATAGCTGGGGATGATGAATATGATTAATAATACCTTCCCATATGGGGAACATTAGTATATTGAAAAGAACTATTCTAATGTAGAACTATTCTAATATATAACTATTCTCTCTCTTTGATAAGCTAATTACCTATGTATAGGATGGCTCATTCTATACAAAGAACCCTCTCTGGATGTGAAAGTTGGAGATGGTTGTGAAAATTAGACTTTGAAGAAGCAGGACAGAAAGAGTATTGATGCTTTGAACTTGGGAAGATAGCTGGCAGGGTGGGGGGAATAAAAAATAAATGGATCATAGATCAAATCAATTCAGAATTTTTACTCAAATGACCAGGCTCAAACTATTATATTTTGAACATATTATGTGAAGACCAAGCTCCCTTGAGAATGCTGCGAAGAGTTGAAGGAAAGAGAGGACAGCCAAGAACAAGGTGGATGGACTTGATTACAGCAGTAATGAATGCTCCACTGAGAAACTTAAAAAGTCAGGTTGAAAACAAATCATTCTGGAGAGAATCAATATGGTTGCTAAGAGTTAGCAAAGACATGACAGAACTTAATCTACCAGTCAAGGGATGACTCATATATAGATAGTAGATGGAATTTGCTCTGGAATTGATTGACTAGTGCCATCTTTTCTGACTTGTGTTCCAGACGCATTGGATCACAGCTCTCATAATTCTTTACCAACATGGATAAGGTGGCTGGGAATGAAGACAGTTGTAATCCAAGCATGTCCAGAGCATGCCAGGTTGGGAAAACCTTCTGTAGTGAGATAATTTTCCCCTTACCTGTTTCTTGTGGCTTGAAGCTGTTTGTTCAAGTCACCTAATGGACTTGGCTGTACATATTTTCTGTATGTAGCACATGGTTGGTAATGCACTGCTTATTTTGGTTTCATACTGTTTTAACTGTTAACAACTTGTCCAAAGCAATGTGGTTTGATAGAGGTACTGTGAATTGTGTGTTAAAAGTCTCTACACAACTATCATGTAGAATTAAATTCATGATGTATTTGTTTAATCAGATATTTGCATGCCATTTTTCAGCCCTGGGCATCTACCAACAATATGGATCACAAATACTATGCATTGTGCTCCTGGAACTTTTTAGCCAATTGTTTACATTTATACAACTTACTATGCTTTTTTTTTTTTTAGTTTTAAAACCTTGGTTAGGTGTTTTTTTTTGTCCAGACCCAGAAAAAGGGTTTAATTGATTTTGGCTGCATGACTTTTTGGGGGTGTTTTTACACATTAAAGAGCAAGATAGATTTTGACTTTCAACCTGCCAGCCAGGAAATGTAAAACTTCAGTCTTATCCTTCAGTGACATCACATGACCTCATCACCACAAAGTCAAGGGAAAACCTCAGGATGTGGTTCTGCAGAACCAGGAAGGAATCAGTATCCTCAGTCACTAACAGGGGATCAAGAGACTTTTGGTTCCAAAGCCAGACTGTCAGCCAGACTAAATCTAAAGATTCTTTGTAACCCAAACTACCTGGAGTGGGCTGCTCATCACATATTCAAACACTTTGCCCCACCCCAAAAGGAGATTAAAAAATTGGCTGTAATTATTCAAATAATGTTCCTGAAAAGCTGCTTACATGTTTAGATTCATTTATTGATTGCAGAAATAATAAACTGTGCCCAGCTGACAGGAATATAAATGCACATATCGGAGAGAACTTCAAATGCCTCCAATTATAAATTTGGAATGGCAAATGTAAACAGATTGTGTAACACCAGCTTAATATGGCTCAGGTCTTTTGCTCCTTTCCCCCATCCTCTGCAGAAAACGTTGCCACTTGAAAAACTATTAGATAGATCAAGATAAGATGTGGCACAAACAGGAAAGGAATTGTGGATTACACCTCAAGCCTATTGAGCAATGGAAAAATATGTTAGCAGATTGCTAGGAAAGCCTTTGGCCCAGGAGAGAACAGAAAAGCCACACACCAGGCATTTCTATAAAAATAAATTTATTTACAGAAAGCAAACATATTTACAGGCTCTCAGTGAGAGCTGCTTAACTCTCTACATGCCTACACAGAAGGGAAACTGAAACTAAAACAAGTCCAGGCAAGTTCTTCTCCCCAGGTGCAAAAATTAACATCCGAAAAGAGGACAATTAAATTCAACCTCTTCACCCGGCCAAAGTAACCTTAATCGGTAGTAGAAAACATATTAACAAAATACAAGGCAGTAGACAGCATCATCTTAACATGTTCCAGTTGAATCATCCTGGGCCAATGAGCTTGATGATCTTGAAAGAATCTCCAGACTTCATTCCAAGTATATTAGGAATCTTCACAGAGCAATTAGGAAAACATCTCAGGGAGATTAAAGAGCCAGAATGAAATTTCGTTACTGTGACTCAAACAGGCTGGGAATTCTGGGGAGGTTGTAGTTCAAAACTTCTGAGGGTCCCCAGGTTGAAGAAAGCTGCTCTAGAAGCATTTGTTATGAATGAGGGGAGATGAGTACCTACTTTTGGACTTGTTGGATCCTGTTTCCACTGCTGCCCCCCACTTGACCCAAGCCAACATGCCACAGGGCCATGCTGGACTTCAAACTGGCTGTGAAACCCAGAGTATATAAGGCAGTGTGAGAATTAGGTGGTATTATTATTATTATTATTATTATTATTGGTGGTAGTAGTAGTAGTAGTAGTAGTAACTAAAAGAAGGTATTCTGATGCTGTTTCTCCTTTTCTTTTCTTTTTTCTGAAAAATGTTTGCCTCCCAACTAGTTTTTAAGTTTTATCTTGGGAAGCTACCTTAGATTAAATCATGCCACTGATCCATGTAAACCAGTAGTGCTGACACTGGGCTGTTCCCCAGTGCTGAGGCAAAGTGTTCTGTAGTTGGCTGCAAACTAAACCAAAAGAATCTATCCCCATTGCTATCCCCACTTATCTTGCTGCTGATCCCACTCCCTGCCCATTACCTGATAGGTAATATCATAAGGTATAAAGTAATGGCAACAAGCAGCCATTTAACATGCCTTGAAACTGCCCTTGGAGAGGTTCAGAATAAATAAATAAATTAATAATGATAATAAATTATTAAATTTATATGCCATCCAAGCTCCAGTGACTCTGGGTGGTTTACAATTGTTAAAGGCATTTAAGAACAAAAAAACAGTACAAAAACTACACAAAAAAGGGACAGGACAGAACAATGATGGCAAAGAAAACAAAACCCAGAGTGGAACAAAAAGGAAGAAAGGGGTCATCCTCACCAAAGGCCCAGGCAAACAGCCAGGTCCTTAGGGCTCTTCAAAATACCACTAGGATGGGAGCCATTCAAATCTTGGGGGGAACCTCATTCCAATGTGGGGAAATAAATAAAGTGGGGAAATGAATGTTCCCTAGAGGTGAAGATAACTAGGCTTAGACTCTCATACTTTGGGCACATCGTCAGGAAGGACTGATCACTTGAAAAGGACATAATGTTTGGTAAAGTTGAGGACCAGCAGAAAAGAGGAAGACCTTCAATGCGATGGATTGATACAATTACCACAACAATGGATGCAAACATTGGAACAGTCAGGCATATGGCGCAAGACCAGACAGCATTTTCTTCTGTTATACATAGGGTCACCATGAGTAGTAAACGATTCGATGGCAACTAACAACAACAATGCCTCCCTCAAGGGCTGGGGTTGGAATGGAATGAAGGCAATGCCATTGGGCATGGCAAGATTGTTTATTTATAACATTTTATACTGCTTCAGTTCAACAGTACTCTAAACATGTTGCTAAGGTTTGTTTGGGCTCTGGATAGGTGCAAGTGATGAAGGAACCTCTGACTGGCAGCAGCTTTCCAGGGTTTCAGGCCAGTTTTCTAAACCTGGTGATGATGAACTTGGTGCCTCCTATATGGAAAGGACATGCTCAACCACTGAGCTGTGACTCTCAGTTTATCTGTGGTTTAAAGTTAGTCATATAGGTGGACTGAAATACATATGAAACTGGAGATAACTATGAATTCTTCTGGCTTAGATATGTGTTTTAGCCATGCTTAATTCTTTTTTCTTCAGCAAAGGATCGTTACCTTGTCGTGGTGCTGGAGCTTGAGCACCTCAATGATGCCATGAGCTAAACTGTGAAAGGCCACCCAAGATGGGAAGGTCATGACAGAGAGGTCAGACTAAATGCGATCCCTGGGGAAGGTAATGGCAATCCACCCCAGTATTCTTGCCGTGAAAACTAAATGGATCAGTACAACCAGAGATATGACGGTATACCATCGGAAGATGAGACCCCCAGGTCGGAAGATGGTCAAAATGCTACTGGGGAGGAACAGAGGATGAGTTCAACTAGCCCCAGAAGTGATGACGCAGCTAGCTCAAAGCCGAAAGGACGGCTAGTGGCCGACGGTGCTGGTGGTGAACGGCGAATCCGATGTTCTAAGGATCAACACACCATTGGAACCTGGAATGTAAGATCTATGAGCCAGGGCAAATTGGATGTGGTTATTGGTGAGATGTCAAGATTAAAGATAGACATTCTGGGCGTCAGTGAACTGAAATGGACTGGAATGGGCCACTTCACATCAGATGACCACCAGATCTACTACTGTGGACAAGAGGACCACAGAAGAAATGGAGTAGCCTTCATAATTAATAGTAAAGGGGCTAAAGCAGTGCTTGGATACAATCCAAAAAATGATAGAATGATCTCAATTCGAATTCAGGGCAAGCCATCTAACATCACAGTGATCCAAATATACACCCCAACCAGAGATGCTGAAGAAGCTGAAGTAGAGCAGTTCTATGAGGATCTGCAGCACCTACTGGACAACATGCCTAAAAGAGATGTTATTTTCATCACGGGAGACTGGAATGCTAAGGTGGGCAGTCAAATGACACCTGGAATTACAGGTAAGCATGAACAAAATGAAGCAGGACACAGGCTGATAGAATTTTGCCAAGACAACTCACTCTGCATAACAAACACCCTCTTCCAACAACCTAAGAGACAGCTTTATACATGGACTTCACCAGATGGACAACACCGAAATCAGATTGACTATATCCTTTGCAGCCAAAGGTGGCGGACATCTATACAGTCGGTAAAAACAAGACCTGGAGCTGACTGTAGTTCTGATCACGAACTTCTTCTTGCACAATTTAGGATCAGACTAAAGAGATTAGGGAAGACCCACAGAACAGCTAGATATGAGCTCACTAATATTCCTATGGAATATGCAGTGGAGGTGAAGAATAGATTTAAGGGACTGGACTTAGTAGGTAGGGTCCCGGAAGAACTCTGGACAGAAGTTCGCAACATTGTTCAGGAGGTGGCAACAAAATACATCCCAAAGAAAGAGAAAACCAAGAAGGCAAAATGGCTGTCTGCTGAGACACTAGAAGTAGCCCAAGAAAGAAGGAAAGCAAAAGGCAACAGTGATAGGGGGAGATATGCCCAATTAAATGCAAAATTCCAGAGGTTAGCAAGAAGAGATAAGGAATTATTTTTAAACAAGCAATGTGCAGAAGTGGAAGAAGACAATAGAATAGGAAGGACAAGAGACCTCTTCCAGAAAATTAGAAACATTGGAGGTAAATTCCAGGCAAAAATGGGCATGATCAAAAACAAAGATGGCAAGGACCTAACAGAAGAAGAAGAGATCAAGAAAAGGTGGCAAGAATATACAGAAGACCTGTATAGGAAGGATAGCAATATCGGGGATAGCTTTGATGGTGTGGTCAGTCAGCTAGAGCCAGACATCCTGAAGAGTGAGATTGAATGGGCCTTAAGAAGCATTGCTAATAACAAGGCAGCACGAGATGATGGCATCCCAGCTGAACTGTTCAAAATCTTGCAAGATGATGCTGTCAAGGTAATGCATGCTATATGCCAGCAAATTTGGAAAACACAAGAATGGCCATCAGACTGGAAAAAATCAACTTATGTCCCCATACCAAAAAAGGGAAACACTAAAGAATGTTCAAACTATTGAACAGTGGCACTCATTTCACATGCTGGTAAGGTAATGCTCAAGATCCTGCAAGGTAGACTTCAGCAATTCATGGAGCGAGAATTGCCAGATGTACAAGCTGGGTTTAGAAAAGGCAGAGGAACTAGGGACCAAATTGCCAATATCCGCTGGATAATGGAAAAAGCCAGGGAGTTTCAGAAATACATCTATTTCTCTTTTATTGACTATTCTAAAGCCTTTGACTGTGTGGACCATAAGAAATTGTGGCAAGTTCTTAATGGTATGGGGATACCAAGTCATCTTGTCTGCCTCCTGAAGAATCTGTATAACGACCAAGTAGCAACGGTAAGAACAGACCACGGAACAACGGACTGGTTTAAGATTGGGAAAGGAGTACGGCAGGGTTGTATACTCTCACCCTACCTATTCAACTTCTACACAGAACACATCATGCTACATGCTGAGCTTGAGGAGTCCAAGGCTGGAGTTTAAATCGCTGGAAGAAACATTAACAATCTCAGATATGCAGATGATACCACTCTGATGGCTGAAACCAAAGAGGAACTGAGGAGCCTTATGATGAAGGTGAAAGAAGAAAGTGCAAAAGCTGGCTTGCAGCTAAACCTCAAAAAACCCAAGATTATGGAACCAGCTTGATTGATAACGGGCAAGTAGAGGGAGAAAACGTAGAGGCAGTGAAAGACTTTGTATTTCTAGGTGCAAAGATTACTGCAGATGCTGACTGCAGTCAGGAAATCAGAAGACGCTTAATCCTTGGGAGAAGAGCAATGACAAATCTCGATAAAATAGTTAAGAGCGGAGACATCACACTGACAACAAAGGTCCGCATAGTTAAAGCAATGGTGTTCCCCGTAGTAACATATGGCTGCGAGAGCTGGACCATAAGGAAGGCTGAGAGAAGGAAGAGAGATGCTTTTGAACTGTGGTGTTGGAGGAAAATTCTGAGAGTGCCTTGGAGTGCAAGAAGATCAAACCAGTCCATCCTCCAGGAAATAAAGCCAGACTGCTCACTTGAGGGAACGATATTAAAGGCAAAACTGAAATACGTTGGCCACATAATGAGAAGACAGGACACCCTGGAGAAGATGCTGATGCTAGGGAGAATGGAAGGCAAAAGGAAGAGGGGCCGACCAAGGGCAAGATGGATAGATGATATTCTAGACATGATGGATTCGTCCCTGGGGGAGCTGGGGGTGTTGACAACCAACAGGAAGTCCGGCGTGGGCTGGTCCATGAAGTCACGAAGAGTCGGAAGCGACTAAACGAATAAACAACAATTGTTTTTTAACCTGAAAGTTGTTCTTTTTGTAGGAACTTATTTGTGAGACAGGCTGCACTGCAATAAACACAAAGGAGATATATGTTTTTTTCTTGTCTTTGCGATTTTCTTACAGTATTTGCACAGATTCCAATCTACATATCTCCTTGCAAATAATCAAGAACTGAAATGCTGAGGTGAATTCACCCTATAGATGCTCAGATACATTTTTTTTCCTTACAATTCTTCATATGTCACAGAAAAGTCAATATATATTCAGTGGCTCAGACTTGATTAGATGTGGCATAAATTAAAACTACATTAGATTCTGAGTTGGTTTCAGTCTGGAAGCAAAATGCAGAATCTGCTTCTCGCTCCCACTGTTGTCCACTAGAAATGAGAAGGACAGAGATTTGGAACAGTTTAAGGGAGAAAAAGTGCAGTGTTGAAAGAATTAAGGCTTTCTTCTCTCCTTCTCTCCCTCCCTCCCTTTTCTCCCCTCCCCCCCCCCAATTTTTACAGCTTTAACTTACTGCCTCCTACAGATTCTTTTTTTAGGGAAAAAACTGACAGTGAATATACAGTATATTTTATATATCTGTTGTATAATGTCTGGTTTGCTTCTAAATTTGAAGGTTGGGGCTGCCTTTGATATCTCTTGGCTTTTCGTATCCATAAGAAATTAACTGGCTTTAGCTGGGTGCATTTGGGTTTGTGTCACTGTTTATATCCTGGCTATTTTTTTAGCCCTCTTTTGGCCCAACTCAAAAAACATGTTAAATTGTCAATTACAGCCTTATAGCATGTATTGGTAAAGATATGTCATTACAGTCTCCTGATGCCTCAAGAGAAATAGAAAGGAAGCAAAGGGGAAGTTGAAGCCCTTTTGAAATACTACTGATCTCTGATTGCATTAAAAGTGAATTTGTCTGCACTTTCTTTCCTTGTCATTAATGTAGATGTTTTTGGTGGGGAGGGCTGTTGTGGAGAAACATCCCTTAACAACGTGTAGAATGCTGTAGGATTGTCCTGATGATGGCTGGCAGAGATATCAGGGGGGCTAATACAGATGTGAGCTACCTGCCCACAGGGAAATGGCAATTCTTCCCAGCTACTCCAATTTTTCCTTCCTCAGGCAGTTCAACTGCCCCTCAGAACCTGTACATTAAACTGACTTAACAGAAAATGAGCCATTCTCAGAACCAGAGACCAAATCTGGAAACTGCTTTAGAAATGATACATATTACATGCCCCCAGAATATGCTTCATACTTGATGTGACAAAGGTGTTTGTCACGGATTCACTGGTATTTTATAATGGTCCTTTGCACAACAAACACTGGCATAATCCTTACTGAGCAACTTTTGTCTGAGCTATATTCAGACAGTTGGTGGAGTTCTTTTCTACTTTTCAAGTAACTATTATTATTTAGCTTTAAAAAACTAGTAGCTGGTGACTAAGACAGTAGGAGAGAATCTTCCAACTCCCACTATACTCTCACCTCAGGCTGCCAAGGAGGTGATGTCTTCTGAATCCAGCGATCTAATAAAAGCTGCTGATGATTGTCCAATCTAAATTTTTTTGAGGAAAAAAATGAATATGAATTATTTGTGATTGATAAAGTTTCCCCACTCTTAAAATTTGTCCTACCTACACCAGACAAGTATATGCAGCTGTACATGGCAGTTTTGGGGGCCCCAAGGGTGGCACACATAACACCTTTGCTGCGGGAGCTGCACTGGGTGCCGGTTTGCTTCCAGGTCCAATTCAAGGTGTTGGTTATCACCTTTCAAGCCCTTCATGGCATGGGACCAGCTTACCTGAGGGACCGCCTCACCCCCACTACATCGAGCCATCCCACAGTTAGGCAGAGAGGGCTTGCTACAGAGCCTGTCCATGAGAGACTGTCAGTTGGCAGGGCCCAGGAGGAGGGCCTTCTCTGCCATGGCACCCGCCCTATGGAACACTCTTCCCGCAGAGGTGAGGCATGGCCCCACTCTCCCAGCCTTCCGGAAAGGGATGAAGACCTGGCTCTGCCATCTCACGTGGGGCGTGAGGAAGGGTAACCAATCCTGGGGGTGGTTAGCCCCCTGAAGATGCTCCCATGAATTAAATTAAGAACTTTGTAACATCTCTTTCTTGGATTGTATATGTTTATTTACTGCAGATGCTGACTGCAGTCAGGAAATCAGAAGACGCTTAATCCTTGGGAGAAGAGCAATGACAAATCTCGATAAAATAGTTAAGAGCAGAGACATCACACTGACAACAAAGGCCCGCATAGTTAAAGCAATGGTGTTCCCTGTAGTAACATATGGCTGCGAGAGCTGGACCATAAGGAAGGCTGAGCGAAGGAAGATCGATGCTTTTGAACTGTGGTGTTGGAGGAAAATTCTGAGAGTGCCGTGGACTGCAAGAAGATCAAACCAGTCCATCCTCCAGGAAATAAAGCCAGACTGCTCACTTGAGGGAATGATATTCAAGGCAAAACTGAAATACTTTGGCCACATAATGAGAAGACAGGACACCCTGGAGAAGATGCTGATGCTAGGGAGAGTGGAGGGCAAAAGGAAGAGGGGCCGACCAAGGGCAAGATGGATGGATGATATTCTAGAGGTGACGGACTTGTCCCTGGGGGAGCTGGGGGTGTTGACGACCGACAGGAAGCTCTGGCGTGGGCTGGTGCATGAAGTCACGAAGAGTTGGAAGCGACTAAACGAATAAACAACAACAACAATCTCTATTCTAGTTTTATTGTAAACTGCCCAGAGTCACTCTTTGAGTGAGATGGGCAATGACTAAATTTGAAAAATAAATAAATAAATAAATATCCCTCCAGTCCAGGTTCTAGAACTGTCTTCTTCCTGTCTTTTCTGCAGCCTGACACCTACAGAGTGGTTTGATTTTTATTCTCTTTCTTTATATTTGGTAACAGTGCTCTGGCTTTTTCAACAAACTGCCTTAGAAAGTACTTTACGCCAGTTTGATGAAAAAAAAATAGACACAATAGCAAACAAATAAGATTCAGAGTTTTTTCTTAACTTTTTTTTCTTTAGTTTTTTCTTTTCCATTTTTTTAAAATATAGTGGCTTCTGTGAAGTTTTCAGGAGTTCAACAAACTGACTGGCTACATCGTATGATCCGAGACCAGGACTATGCTTGACAGAGATATCTCTCTTCTGCAGCCATGTTCTTGTTTTTAGGACTTACCAAGGCACTGGGCGTAATTCTCCATCTTAGAGTCCTCATTAGAAAAAAGAAGACAGATGTCATTATCAAGGCAACTCTGTTGAGGAGTTTTTTAAAATTGACCAGCTGTCTTGCAGATGCATATCAATCACTTTCCGTGACCTCGCTGGGCATTTTTCATCTTTTTTGTGTCCATTTGCTGTTTGACACAGGAGCCGGTGGTGTAACTGCTCATTTAATACCAGACAGTGTAATACCCTTGCAGCTTGGCATGCCTGTCAGGTTGATTTCATTAGCACGATAAGATGCATAGGCTCCTTTTTATCTCCGCTGTTCTCCTTCTCTCTGTCTTTCTCTGTAATTTGGGTCTTTAAAGTCTTTGCTGTCTCCTGATCTGCAGATAATTGTTTACTGTAATACTAACCAGGGAAAGAGCTGATAAACTCCAGATGTAGCCAGGTCGTCAAATTCACTTTCTTTGCTCTGTGCCCATGGCTATGGACCTCAGATAACATTTTGCCACTGTCTGCAGTTCTCTAAAACTGTGAAGAAAACTGCCCTCGTTAAGATGGACAGTGATTAAACATTCGCCCTGCTTTTGAGTAAAAGAGTCTTTTCTTTCATGCTGCAAGCAGCACAACATGTACACACACACACAAATGTTTATTTGTTACAATACTCCCTCCCCCTCTCCTGCCTCACTTAATTCTCTGTCATTTTCACATGCTCTATTCCATGCACTAATCTCATTTTGCACTGATAGGAACCAGCCCGTGATAGGGTAGCCCTTCCAGATCAAAGGGGTGGACGTCCCTCCCCCAGTCAAGAGAGGTCCCTTAGATTTTTCAAAATCAGTGGATTCTCTTACAAAATGTAATTGGTGAGGAACAAGTTATTCCAAGAACAGGCCCAGACTGAATTATTAAAAAAAAAAAAATCTTGGAAAGCAACTCATAGTATGTTTCCTCTTCCATCTTCCTCAGGGTTTGTTATGTGTTATTCCATACAATATGAACTTTACATGGATAAGACCAGATTAGCCTAGTGGTTAAAATATTAGTCTGGGATTGCAGAAATCAAGATTCAAATTGCCACGTAACTACAGATTTCACTGGATGACTTCAGGCAAGTTGCTTTCTCTTAACCTCACCTTCCTCACAAAGTCGTTACATGGATAAAATGAAGGGAAACCTCCATATAAGCGGTGCCATGAATCCTTTTATTATCTTTTTGCTTTTCAAAATTCAACTGTAATCCTGTAAACCCAGGGATCTCTCTAAAGGATCCACCAACACCTTTCCTGGTTTGGAAATAATTTGTTTCTTTTCTCTTATTTCTTTATATATATCTGAAGTAACATGATTAGGTGGAACATGGAGAAAATGTAGAATAGCACAATCACTGTTACCATTTAAATGAGGAAATGAATTAACTTTTATTAAATAATTTAGAAGTGGTTATTTTCAGATTAATATTACAACTATAGGCTATTAATCCTTTCCTGTCTCCCTGACATATGGAGGTTTCCTAGGGTGTGGACTCTATGCTTCCTGCAGGCCCATCCTTCCATTCACACCTTCTAAATCCTCTCAGTTCCTCCTCCTTCCAGAATATAAACTGGGAACCAGTGCCCTGCATTATCAACTTTGATTGGCAGTCCTAATACCAAATCATCACAAGTTGCCAAGAACGGTCAGAGAAAAAACAAGTTATAAGAGGTGGTCATAGTGGTGCAGAAGGCAGAGGGAATGGCTTTGAAGGACAGGAGGAAGAGCCGGTACCAAGGCAACAGTCAGATAAAAGGGGCCTGAACCTGGGCCAAGAAAGTAGCATGAGTAAACATCTCAGATAAGGTCCTCCCTAGTTCACATGAAGATAAAGGGAGGGAAGGGGGAAGCACATGCAGACTTGCAAGATTCCATTACTATAACTTTACAGTAAAAGTAGTACTGATCTACATGGCATTGGTTTCCTAGTCTGGTCTACCTTGAAGGGCTGAAAGGCGGTGATAACGATGATGCCAGGTTCAAACACCTTTTGTTTTCCATGCATCTATCATGGTATTGCACAGTCAGAACAACATGGAGATATTGGTTGTACAAAGCAATAGCCTCACATGATGTGGGGTGTGTGTGTGTGATTGAGCCTTGGTTTATAAAGCTACTGCTCCATATAATTCTGACCAATCACATCCATACCAGAGATCACAATCCTATTAGTGATCCCTTATTTTCCTTTAAGCAGTTATGTAGGAGACAATTAAGCACCTAAGCCAACTCCCAAATTGTAGTGGCTTATCTATACAAAAGAACAACACCCCTACCAACACAAGCAGGGCAAGCCACAGTATATAAACTGAGAGCAAGACCCTCTCCCTGTTTGCACTGAACACGTTGCCTAGTCTGGCAATGAAACGTCTGCAAGAAAACAACAAGGCTCAGAGAGCACCAGGGACTTCACAAAATAAACAAGCATATATCAGGCTTACAACAGCAGAGATGTATATTAGCATTCTGCATTCATGTATGCTAGTTTCTTTCCTTTCGCCTCCTTACTTTGCACATTTTGTTTAATTAAAGTTCTTGTATCCAATAGTATCTACAATCACAAATGTATGTTGGGAACGGGGAAAGAATGAGAGCATTTAAGATTTATTTATCAGTGTTCTTCTACAAGTGAAACAGACCACTGGAGGATGGTGTTCCTGCTCCCCCTGCAGTCTTCCATAAGAGTAAAAGGAAAAATACACCCTTGAGTTGTGCTTGATTCCTGGTGACCACATGGACACATCCATGTAATTTTCTTTGGCAACATTATGGAAACAGTAAGCCATTGTTTTCTTCTAGAATGTTTTCTCAATTTCCTGATCTAGTCGGCAGCCCTGGTGGTCTCCATCCAAATGCTAATCCCGGCTGATCCTGTTCGGCTTTTTGAGATCAGACAAGGTCTGTAAACTTCCCACATCTACTCTGGAAGAATAAGCAACTCTTTGGAGAAAGTTGGGGACATATGCAGGGCTACAGGAGGAAGGAGAGAAAGGAAAAAAAATATGATTGTGTGAGAAGAAATTAAATTACATGTTTCGTTTATTCCTTAAATCCTCATTTTTGCAAATGAAGTCAAGTTTCTAGAGGGTTTCTCCCATTTATTCATTTCCACTGTAATTGAATGTGAAGGTTATGATGAAAGAGATAATTTTGTACATGTCTATGCTTCTCTCTCCTTCATCTAGATGGCAAAAGACAAAGCACCAGTAACAACATAACAAAGGTATTAGGAGAAGTAGAGTTATTAACTTTTCTGCCACCTTGACAACTTTGAAAATAATTTATAGCTTGAGCCTTTCCTTGTACTGGACAGCATAAAGTTGGTTGGGATATGTGGTAAGTATATTTGTCTGTTTGCCTGCAAGTGCCATGGCACTACATGCTTTGTTATAGAGATGGCATTATGAAACCAAACATATAGCCCCAATTATATTTATACATGCCAGCTTTCATGTTGGTGGTTACAGCATAAGTATAGATGGAGCCATTAAGTACATTAACTGGTAAATGCATAAATTTTGCACACAGTGATGTTGAAAGTTCATTTTGTCAACATTCTTGGCTCACTGTTGCTTTTAAAGTTAGATGTATATCAACTGGGTTTATAGCAAGGATGGTGGACTAGTGGCTCTCCAGTTATTAGAATACATACTTCTATAGAAATTTCTTCCAGCATTCTAGCTCTGAATATGTTAGTTAGGACTTCTGGGAGTTGTAGGCTTACAACATATGGAGATCTACAGATGAAGCACATATTCATTGTTTTATGCCATTTCTTATTCATCAGAGACTAATTATGAATTCAGTGATTTTGCTGAGACATAGATAAGGAATTCAAAGAGAAAGGGATATTTAAGGGACTGAGGGATGCTGAGAATCAGGCAAGAAATTCAGTGTTCGCAGGTGACCACAAAAGGGGTAACTGTGAATAGATGAAAGTAGCATTTTAAGTTTTAAGTCTCTCATAGCCTTGAATGCCACTATCCAGTCTAAGCCCAGATAATAATCCAGTAGTGTTGCTTCTTTCTCAGAGTCATTATTTTAGGCCAGACTGGCAAAGATATTAATCCTGTTGTAGAGACTTAGCCAAAAGATAATTATCTAATTAAACAAAATGTGAAAAACAAAATATCCTAGGATACCCTTGAAGGCCTCTAGGATCCTCGACTCCTTAGAATTTCCAGCCATTGCTGATATACAACAATGGGAATTTCAATGGAAGAATATTAAATTTACACCAAATGTTATACCTAGACAAAATTGGTATACAGATGTTTTATTGTTGATACATTGATAAAATGTACTGATTGCTAAAATGGATAGTTCATTTTCTAAAAATTGGTGGAAATGTAATAATCAGGCTGGATAATTTTTCATACCTGGTAGCAATGCTGTAAAGCTCAACAATTTTGAAAAATGATTCATACTAGAATAAAACAAATCTTAAAAGTTGAATTCCCCCTTCAACCTGTGATATTTTAACTAAACTTTACAAAACCATATATTACCACAAAGTATAGTGAATTAGCTTTGCACACGCTAACTGCTGCAAGAATACTGTATTCCTTTCATTGGAAAGGATGTTTGATCCCTTCTATGGAAGAATAGTTAACTAAATCATGGGAATATGCCTCAGTCTAGAATCTGTATTTCAGGATTAAATCTGACATAGAATTTAATTCAGATTGGAAACCATTCCTAGATTATGGTTCAATACATGGATCTGTATCACATCCAAAACTGGGGTTTCTCTATGTAGAAAGTGTATATTTTAATTTTATAGGACTTCTAAATTAGAACAGACTTTTACTAGTATGGACACAATTTATTGCAGGTTATAATTTAATTTTATGGTTTACACTGTGCCATAGTTTCTGATATCAATATTTTGCTTAGAGCTAATACCGATTTTCAAGCGTTTAAAACGATATAACATATTCAGTTATTCACCATCAGTTAATGATATACTGGAAAACTATAATCTCTGTGACATCTCTAAATGCCTTGTTTACTCATTAAATCCTGAACAGTCCATTAAAAATTATATACATGGTGAAAGAAACAGATGATTGTTTAAAAAAGAGAGTTCCTAGCTATTTCTGTTGGGAAAATTCATATGTGAAATGTCTCCACCTTTCAGTAATGGTAACACTTCACTGAAGAGGTGATAGGCAAGTTAACTTTCTTCATTAACAATTAGCTTGTCATTTACCAGAGCAGAATTATATGCCTGGAGAAAAGTCCTGTTCTTACGATGTTTCATTGGATTTTCAAATATTTGCACAGGCAAATCAGCAGTGTACATCTTGAAAAGGGGTGGTATTACCATGGAAGACCTGAAGGTTTGGTCTCTGACCACCAGTTAAAGGGATAACTTTTATTTTCCCTCATAATTCTGTATCAGTTTCTCTGCAGTGCAGTTTAAAATAGTGTTTACTTGTCTAGCAGGAACATGTTCAGAGGGGCATTAAAAAAAAGGCAAAAACTGGGAAAATAGAAGTGGGGCACTTACACCTGGTTTCCTTTATCTGAAGGGATGTTTCTGAAGTACACAAACCTATGATGGTTTGCTACCATTAACTAATATGGTTCTCCTCCTACAGTGTCATTAGAGTAAAGTGACCCATGTTTGGATTTCAACCAGATCAGATGATGCCCCTCCCCATAATGGTGGGAGAACTCAGGTGCCAAGCTCCCTCCCTGAGTCTGAATGGGAAAAGAGGTTCAGCAAGCCTCTTCTTTCCTGCCTGAAGGGGTCTGAACACCACCGGGCACTCAGGAGTTTGGCAAGGGGAGGAGAGAGCAGCCAAGGCTTGTTTAGTCTCTCCTCATCCCACTTCTAAACAATCCATAGCAGTGGTGGGGTGGTGACTCTCATTTCATTCACTAGCAGTCTGTTCGTGTACCAAGGACCTCAAGCTGCTGTTTGAAGTCTGAAGGAACAGTGGCAGCAGTGGCTCATGGAAAGCACAAGGCACTCTCTCAGGTGGAGCAGCATCAGTAGTTTCCATCTGCCATTTTGTCACCAACTGTTGTGACACTAAGACCCCTCCCAGGGCTCTGTATAGTGGCCCTGCAACTGCCACAATCAATCTTTATTTTATTTTATTTATTTATTATTCAAATTTAATTACTGCCCATCTCCCCCAAAAGAGGGACTCTTGATAAACACTGAAGCCGAGCCAGACCCACTGTTCCTGAGGGTCCCAAGGCAGCCTTCTCCCTTGCTTGCCCTTTGTTTACACCACTGCATCTGTGTGCTTTGAGATTCTCAAGTGTGTAGCAGGATAGATAGGTGGATGGAGCCTCATGGGTCTGCCCAAAGCCCTTTGGTTCCAACAGTGCTATATGGATGGAGGTTGTGGTGTCCTCCTGTGTTTTGTGTGTGTGTGTCTGTGTGTGTGTGTGTGTGAGAGAGAGAGAGAGAGAAGATCCTAAACTGTAGCATGGATAGTCCCAAGGTCAAATTCTATCCCTGCCATAAACTGGCCGTATGTGTCAAACAAGTCTGTCTGTCCATCTCCCCAATCCCCTTCCCTAATTTGTGAGATTGATAATGATGAGAATTTAGCAGGGTTGTTAGAAGGTAGAGGTAGGGATAATAGTGACTTACCTTGTAGATTTGTTTTGGCAACTCATGTGTGGCTTTCAGACTAATTTCAAAAGTCCTTTATCTGGCAGCCTGTTAATGAAAGAAAAATGAGAAATGGTGGCTTTGACTCCACCCACCATTGGCATCCAGGGCACCCTGTACAGATTATTAATTTAGTTAATTAATTCAATGTATATAGCTAGCCCTCAACTGACATTAGGTTGCCTACCCCTCACATAAGGGTTAGAATTTCCACATGTCAGCAGATTGCTTCAAATACGTGGAAGTGCTTTACAAATGTTGTCTCTGCTGAAGTTCTGCACCCATCCCTGGCTTAGATCCTATGTTTCAATTTACAAATGCAACCCACGCCATGTAAATTTCACTTTGCTCCTTGGCCGACTTTGTAAGTAATAACAGCAAGTATTCACAAAGTGTAAATTAGCCAGGGACAATAACAAGTCAGATTGCCTCTAAGGCAGAAACAAATGAATAGTTTGGCTTATTAATCACATGCCACCTTAACCTTTGATGTCTTGATGTTCCAGTTTTGGTGCTCCATTAAGCAACCTTGAGTGACTGCTGCTGCAGCCTCCACAAAACCAGAAATTGGGTTGGCAGCACATTTTCAGGACTTCAAAGGCAGTAATTTACCCTGAGATTGTTTCATTAAAGCACCCTTCCCAGTGTGAACAGCAATAACAGAAGAATCAAGATCAAAGAGCTTCCATCTTTTGAGATTTGTTACATAGAAAATTACATGCTGAGGGTGTCTTTTTCACAAATCATTTTACCTCCCATTCCATGAAGAATGGTTTCAATTAGACCAGAAGCCTCCTTGACAGCTTGGAGGGTTATGATTGTCATTAACGTGGGAGTGGAGACTGTTCTTCTCCCTCCCTTTCCCCCACCCATCCGTAAAGCTATTCAAGTCTCTGATGTGCCTCTAGAGTCTAATTAGAAACAATTACACTGATAAACTAATTACAGGCAGTAGTCTTTCAGATTCTGAGAAGAAACTTTTACCCGGCTTCTTATTTATAGAGTTATTTGAATTCTTTGTCCATATTCCCTTTGGCAGTCTGACTTCTCATATCTTTACCCCACAGCTTCCTCCTGATGTGGGACTGTCACAAGAGAAACTTCAGCAAACTTACATGGAGACAGACTAGGTGGTGCACATGTGAAAACCCCTGGCTGATCTCCTCCTTTATGGGATGCAGCTAACAAAAGAAGGGCATGCACAATCTGATTTTGTAAAGATTTATGATTGTATTATCAGGCTCTGAGCAGCAGACAGTGACTGTAATTTCCCTGTCCCAGCTAAATCAGTGATTAGCAATGTGCAAATAGCAGAGTTTATATTAATAAAGCAATGAACTAAACTATCACCTGAGCACATTGCAGTGGAGTGATGATCTTTTGGGAAGATTACATGGTTGTATAAAGCGGTAGGACTATACAAAGCCCTGCTGCTCCATCTTGAGGTGTTACCACAATCTGGGCTGTCACAGTGATGTGATTTGAAGCAAACCACCATTTGGAAAATTGGGATGGACCACCTTAGTGCCTTGAACTGAAACTTTAAAATGGTTTCAATTGGTTGGCAGTTTTGCTTCATGGAAGAGTAATCTCTGCATGTATCCCCCCCCCCCCATCAAATGGCAGGGCTGCTACAGCCATGTGTTCCAAAGAGAAGTCTTGCTTTATTTGTTTCTTAGATTTACATCCCATGTGTCTCCAGAAGCTTATGGTGGCTTACATGGGGATCTCCCTTTCTTTTATCCCCATAACAATCCAGTGCAGTAGGGCTGAGAGTGACTGGCTTACAGTCACCAATGAGTTTCCATGGCTGAAGGAGGAGGATGTAAGCCTGGGTCCAACAGCCTTACCACACTGAGATACATCCTGAAGGAGCCCTTTGACCAAAGCTTCACTGAATCAAAGCCTCCTTTGAAGCTCCACACAGCCTTACAAAGCAGTAAATCTATTTCACTGTGATATCAGAAGAACATTCCATTGCCTGGGCTCTAAGGGACAAAATGATGGTAGGACCTGTCACAATATTATTCCCTGGCTCATATCACTATCTTAGTATAATAGTTCAAAAGAAATGATGATCTCCAAAGACTGTCTCCAGCCAGCCACCAGAATGGGGTAACATTTCTGTTACAGAAAACAGCTGTGGTGCCATACTGTGTCATGCTCCTAATAAATAGATTATCCTTCAGAAAGAGGAGTACTACATTGTGCAGTTTGTGCATTATACTATATGATGTGTGCATCTATGAGAACATAGCTACCTCAAAAGATGGGGAAAAAAATGATACATGTATGAAAGACATCTGTTTTTTTAAAAAAATCTAAACTCATTTTATCTTGTATTTCATATTCTTGACAAAAAGCAGACAATAACACCCTCTATATTGATCATATGAACATCCTGGAAGCTTAAGTGGTTAAAGATTTCTTATATTTTCACCAAGGCAGCAGGTTTCTGCTTCCTGTTTTAAACTAGGCTCAGCCTTATTCCAACATATGCATTTCTATAATTCTGTAATGGATATTTTAACAGAACTACCCAAAGGAAGAAGGCAAAACATGAACCTCAAGATGACGGTGTGAAGAGGAGTGCACTGGCCAAACACAATCGTGTCTGCTGGACAGAATAGCTGTTTCTCCTCCTGCCCACCAATTTCCTAAAGAAAATATTTTTCTGTTGATTGGATGTTTCTAGACTAGAGGGTGTATTTCACCATCAAAAGGACTATAAGAGGAAGGAGAAATTGGCTTCTAAGGATGCTCATTGTCAGAATTCAATTTCTTCCCCTCCCAGTGACCCCATTGGCAAAAAGGAAAGTCTCAACTCCTTTGCTTCTGAAAAGTCCCCAAGGGCAGGATTTGTGTTTCAAAGACATGAAAACATCCCCAGAGGCCAATGCCCTCCTCCACAAAGGCTCTTTCTGTAGTTAAGGGACAACCAGTGAGAAGATCACTGATGATGGTGCTGGTGAGCTCTCAAATTTCCACAAGTTTCCAATTGTCCCTAACCAGTCCTGAAGTGTGGAAAGCATTCCATTTCAAATCGGGGGAGATAATCTAGTCCTTTTATAAATTAAAGAGCCACCCAGATCCAGCTAGGGGGTGCATGCATGTGGAAGCATATTCTAACTGGATGAGGAGCCATGCATATAGCTAACTAGTTTCTGTAAGATTAAACTTACATAGACCTGTTAGAAAATTGAGAACACTGTTCAACTACTTAAGAGGGAAATGGCCATGGCTGGGGAAGGAGTCGACCGCATTCTTCTGCTCACTGACAAACAATTGATACGTGTGTGTGCCAATTTTTGAGAGGCTGGGTGCTTTTAATGATGAAGTCAGCAGACCTGACTGCAGCTTCATATGGAAGAGATGGAATTGGTTCCATGATTTTCATACCAATTGGGCAGGAACCACAGAACTGCAGAATAAATTCCTTACTGTGTTGAACCAACAAATTTTGACACATATATATCACAGTTATCTATGCACCAGAGGAACAATCCCAGCAAACTTAAATAAATTAGATCCCTATTTTCCCAATGAGGAAATTATGTGTGTGCTTATCTTTCCCACTTTAAAATCAGTGGTGCCTAAAAACGTTTATATTTTGGCAGGGTTGTATCCAAAGTATGTTGTCTGTAACTTTCTGCCTGGACTATTTCTTTAATATGCAAAAGTTCTGAATGCTTAAGCTCCCTTTTACAGTGAACCTGATACCCTAATGCACTAGAAGGAGTGTGATAGAACCCCAGTTTGGAGAAAACCAGTGTGCCTTCGATTGTCTCTTCCACGCCCCCTGTGTTCAGCAACTCTAGTTGCAAAAGAGAATAAACATGATGTTAAAAAGAACTGAGAGATGATAGGTCCAAGCAAAGGTCGTGCAGATGTCCCCTTCATTTGCACTGCTGATCGCTGGGTCTTGGCAAACAGTGGCAGATGCAGCAAAAGGGTATCTGGATACAGTAAGGTAATGTTGCAAGAGTCATGAACTCTTCCTGGGCCATTCCATTTGTTAGAGTAAAAGGTATATGCTTTACAACCCTTTTCAGGAAAGGAAGGAAGCCATGAACCCAAACCAGCCACCTGACCCAATCTTCTCCCCATTTTTGTCTCTTTCTCATTCTGCTCTGCTAATCTTGACTGCCTCTTTTGTCCTCCATTTTTTCCCAGGTGGAAAAATGTACTAGCAGTACTTTTGCCTCAGGACAGAAATCTCCTGAAAGAGGAGAAAGAATACCTTGCATTTCTACATCAGTAGCTAGAGTCATTCTAGAGAACTGCAGAAGAGGACGGCCAGCCCTGAAAGTAAGCTTTCCTCCTCACTTGCTAGTCTTTTTCTTAGCCCAGAGAGAAACTGTCTGAGACATCTGAAGCCAGATTGTTTTAGTCATAGGCTGGGCTTGAACCCAACCAGCATGACCTTTGAGTGGGAATAGGCCAGTCAGAGACATCCACTGAGGTGGACTTTCAGGTTTTACAGGAGCTGAAAGAAACTCCTTCAGTATGTTGCCTTTGTCAGCTTGCAAGTGTATTACTCCTGGGTCCCTAAGTAGTCCAGGTGAGTTGGGTTTCACAAGATGGAAAAGCCAGCTGGCAGTACCTGCAGCCAGAATCAGATGAAGGAGCAGTATTCCAACACCTACCCTTTCAACTGATCTGATCTCCTAGTTCTGGGCTTGTGGGAGCCAAGGAGCACACTTTGCATCGCAGCCAAAGAGCACGTCCCAGTTATAGATAGGGCCCCTGAGCTCCTTCTCCTTCAGTTGATGGAGGACCCATCTAATCTATCTAACACTACCCTTCAAGGATCAGAACTCTGGGCACAAGCTACAAAGAAAAGGTGTTTCCTTTTCCTCCTCCTCCTCCTCCTCCCTCTCTAATTCAGAAACATTCTCTCTCCATTTCCAAGTGATGTGGTGCCTGTGCAAAAAGTACTTTCCCTTAGAGAGAGAGAGAGAGTGTGTGTGTGCACGTGTGCACGATGTGTATGAATTCTGCATCTTGTACATTTCTCTCCCTCTTTGCTGTGGCAGGAAAACTCCAAAATTCTGGTTTTGTGTATTGGGGGAAGAGTCTCTGTGTTTCTGCCTTCTCCTTCTACAGCTCAGCACTCTGTAAAACAAATCACTTACTGGAACTTTCTTACCTCCCCTGCCATTTTCTGAATTCCTTGCCTTTCTTTCATTGAATAAAAAATATTCATATTTTCCATAGATTACTTATTTGATTCTTTTGTATGCTGTTTATCCTTTGTGCCACAGTTCCCAGGAAGAGTCAAGTGTGTATTATCTGATTTCCCAGGTTGCTATTAGCCTCAAGTATGATTTAATATATTGTGTTGATGGTTAAGGTTTCATTCCTGGACTTCTGGAAGGCATATGCCTGTTTAATAACCCATCGTGTAAGGTCCTGACAGAACCGGAGACCCTGGTTCATAACATTTAATGAAAATACCACAGATAGTAACTGAAACACATGCAAACACACACCAGTTTGACTATAAAGAGATATGTGCAAAGAGTTATTTTAAACCAGGGGTATATATTCTGAGGTCCTAGGGCTGTACAAGGCTCTTCAAAGGTTTGGGTGCAGTCCTCAAAATTTTCCCTCCAAAAATTGGTAATGAATTTAATTTTTAATGCAACGTAAGAGGAAATGCATCAGTATGGTAACGTGCCACAAATTATATTACTTAGCAGTTCGAAAACATGCAAATGTGAGTAGATTAATAGGTACCGCTTCGGCAGGCAGGTAACGGCGTTCCGTGTAGTCATGCCGGCCACATGAACACGGAAGTGTCTACGGACAAATGCCGGCTCTTCGGCTTTGAAACGGAGATGAGCACCGCCCCCTAGAGTCGGACATGACTGGACTTAATGTCAAGGGAAACCTTTACCTTTACTAATTGTACTCAAATACAAATTAATATAAAGCCAATTTTGTTTTAATCACAGCCCCATCTATTTTTTTGATGAGTGATCTTTGGCACACAGCTCAATGGTTGAGTGTGGTCTTTAGCCCATAAAGGATTGAGAATGGAGCAAACATGAGATGGAGTGAGAGAGTGCACCTTTCATGATAATATTAGATCTCTAAACAGCATTCAGTCCCATCAGCCATGATACACTTCTGGAGTGCCTACAGGTTTGGTGTTAGGGACATCATTTTGTGGTGGTTCTGTTCCTTCCTGAACTGGCAGTTCCAGTTGGTGTGCACAGGGGAGGAGCAATGAAGCCTCTGGAAACTCCAGTGTGGGATTCCATAGGGTTCTGCTCTTTCCCCTATGTGGATTAATATCTAGATAACATTGCTGGGAGAGGCCATCCTTTCGTTTGGGGTGAGGAATCACAAACATGCCAATGATTCTCAACAGCACATTGCAAACCCAGGGGGGCTGTAGATGATATGTAAGTTTTGACCTTGCATGTGGAAGGTGTGAGAAATTGGATGGATGATAACCTCAGATTAATTCCCAGCAAGATGTAATTCTGTTTGTAGGTGATCAGTATGGCTTGACACCAGTCCCATGTTTAACTTAGAATGGTATCACACTCCCATTGAAAAAGCAGGCCATCCTCCTGGATTTGTGTTGCTGCTCAAGTAGCAGGTGAAGCCTTTTGCCAGGGGCAGTCTTCCATGGACCAGGAAGCTCTTACATCTGTGCTGCATGCCTTTGCCATCTCACACTTAGACTACTGCAATGCACTTTATATAAGGTTATCCTTGAAAACAACTCTGAAGCTGCAATAGGTCCATCATAATCAACATCACCACCACCACCACCACCACCACAATGTTATCAAAGAACACAATAATTATAAATTTTTATCCAATAAAGTTAGTTTACAATTTAACAACCAATCAATAAAACCAATATTTAGAATGAAGACAAACACAACAACCATACATATTCAAAGGGACACCCTACAATAATGAAAAATGTCCATAATCCAAACTTCAGCAGCTTTACGAATAGGAAAAAAGAGGTTTGTTAGTGCTGCTCCTGTTCTTTGGTTTCTGCAATGCTGCCGATAGACTTCTAGATGCAACCTCTACAAAGCCTTACACAGCTTAGCATCCTGGTACTTACAGAATCACCTGTCCCATTCCTATTTAGCTCAGCTTGTGCATGCATATAAAGAGCATCCCCACCCTTTGTGAGATGAAAAGATTGTGAGCCCAAAGGCATGCCATTTTGGTTACAGCCTCCTCTGCCTCCCCCCTTCCTGTGTAACACATTGCCCTTAAATTCAGAGAGGCCCCACTCTGCTTGCCTTTCTGAAAGCTTTTAAAGCAATAGTGTTCCAATGAGCTTTTGATGTGGATGGTGGACCTGGTCTGCCTCAGTAGGTGTTCTTTTGATAGTTGATGGTTTAATGTTCTTCTCTATTTTCTGTGTTTGGAAACAGCCTGTAGTACCTGGAAAAGGACAGTATGAATAAATACATTCTTTATGGCCCAATCAATCAATCAATCAATCAGCAGAGGCCCTACCTATTTTGCTGCCCTTGTCCCCATAAAAACCTGTCAAGTGTATCCTTGGCCACCAAAGCCTTGCTACAGTGGAAGGGATGTAGCTTTGATTAATCAGGAAATGTCTATTGCAAACCTTCCTTTGAAAAGGTGGCCCTTTGTTTTTCCTTTTGCTGCAAATGAACATAGGCACCTCCTTTCTGTTTTGCCCTGGCTTTCCACTCAAAGCTCTTCCACTTTCAAGAGTTCATGACTATTTTTCTGCTTTCCTAGATTCTAACACTGGGTAAGAGCTGACTTGGTAATTGAAGTCACATTTTGGTGTTTAGTGAGGGAAATCAGTGCTGTATACTTAAGTAAATTCAGCTCTGCTATATATGTTTGTCAGCACTCGATTGCCAGCACCATGATGGTGATCAGATGTTGTTTGGGAACTTGGATATGCTGATTGGTTTTGATAACTTGAAATTAACAGCTGGATTTATAGCTTGTAAATAGGCGTTGTGGTGAATTCTCACATCCCAGTGTAATCGCCTCTTCCTGCCGAGACCACTTTCATGATTCCCAACTTTGTGGAATTATCCCCAGGATCCAATGCATGTGGCCTTCTTTGAGAAGTCAATAAAGTTACGCTTTTAGACTGATTAAGTGGGATGTGAGGGCAACAGTTAACGTTTACACATGCTGGTGTAATGGCTACATGTGTAATGGTTATATATGCCTTTATGGGCTTGTATCTCACTGACTTCACACTACATTCTTCACTGAGGGGAATGTCCTTCCTTCCTCCCTCCCTCCCTCTAACATACGCATGCGTAATTTGCCAGTCTAGTTGCAACCTGACTTCTGTTTGTTGAATAAAAAAGGATAACTCTTTTTGATGATGGCAGACATGGATAGCATGGAAGGAGAATAGCTTTTCCCAACCTGTGCTTTCTATATGTATCAGACTACATGCCCTGAGTTCCCAGAGAGCATGACCAACTTATCTGGAAGTCACTGGAATGGACAAGTCTTCATGGCAGCTTCATGGATAGTCTCCACGCAAGAGTCTCCCTAAGTGTTACATTCCCAGTTATTGGTGGCCCATTCTGCAGATCAAACAGGCAGAATTTCTTATCTAGAATACTGCATACCTTCCAGCCTGTCCTTATTCATCACGGACCAATTCTATTCCATGATTCCTGGCCCCATTAAAATATTATCCCTATTTCTCAATTTATCATTTTAATCCTCTTCTTCCTTCAAAGAGCTCAAAGCACCATACTCACTATGTACAACAAACTGGCATACAACAGATAAGCTATGATTGCATAGAATGGCTGATAAGGTCAATCTTCCACCTAACTGTCTAACCCCTGTGTACTGGCAGTGCATATTTTTTTTATAAGCATTGATATGGCCCCCAACTCAGAACATCTGAAAAAATGACCCAGTTTGTGGGGAAAAGCTGTTTTCTAATTCCTCTTAGCCACCCTAAAGGAGGCTGCTATCATATCCTGCCTTTAATTGTGGTGACATATCACAGCCAGCACCAGAAGAGATATAACCAGGAGGCCTTTCCCAACCCCCTCAGCCTCTTTTTAACTATAACTTTCTCCTGTAGTTATGCTGGTTGTATAAGTAAAAAGAGGAGAGAGATGGAATGCCTAGAGAAGCCCCATGGTCATGTGACCATTCTAAGAAAGTATTCTGTCATCTCTCAGAAGTGAGCTGGACAATTTCCCCCAACCTCACCCCAAAACACTCTTTGGATAATATGGGGGGGGGGGGGGGGTTAGTTTAGCCCTAAACAGCTCAGAGGCGGTTTCAGGCTAAAAACTAACCCCTTTTAGATTAATGTCCATGATTAGTTCACACAATATGCTTAAAGCAGGATATGCTTACAAAACCATATTTCCCACTTGTGTGATTTGAAAATAACTGTCCCATATTTTTGAACATTTTTTTTTAATTTTAAAACAAATAATTGCTTTATTTTCATAGCTATCTGACAAAAAAAAAATGCAACTGTATTTGTATATGCTCCCCAGTCACAGATTTCATAGGTCTTCTTACTGCATTGGTCTCACCATCATGGAAACTAGTTAAACTTCCTATTTCTTACCGTCATTGCAATTGTTTAGTTATGAGTGATGGAGTTTTTAAAGTCTAATAAAAGAACTCCAAGCAGCTAACAGCAATCTTGCAGAGTAGAAGCATGAACCAAAAAGGAACTTGCACATTAAGCTTAATTACATTCAGAAATAAATTCAGTCTTCACAGTGTAGTTAGATGAAGAAAAATAGAGATAGCTTACTTTTATTCAGTAGATCTGGATACAGGTAGATTCATAGCAGAAAGCACTTAATCATCACTGGTTCTTTGTAGACACTTTCTATGTAGAATAGAAAGTCTGCATGCAAGCAAGATGGTAGGGGGAGGAGCTGCATGCAACAGCACCTCCTGCTTGCATGTCTGCCAGAAGGGTAATCGAGATTGTTAATCCCCAAGCCCAAGGAGGAGGAGGAAGTGGAAATCAGGTGACCCATGTGACATCCCACAAGCACAACAGAGATATGTTTACTAAAGAGACCCCCTAATGCTTATGAGACAATGCTGAGTTGACCCCTGATAATTCCAATAATGGGGAAGACATCGCACAGATATAATTGAGTGGAGTCATGGATGTTTAGTCAGATTATGTTTCTACTTCTCCAGACCATCAACCAGAATATGCCTAGTCTCTGTCAATAAGCTAACAGAGCTTATTATGTCCAGGGTTTCTCACCATTGCTCAAAGTGAGGTTGGATACTCTGCTGTAGGTATTTTCATGTGGACACAGTTTAGTCTGAACTTACCTTTTTACTTCCTTTTTTCCCCCATGTTGAACCTCCCCCTCTCTCTTAATTACCTCAATTATTCTTTCCTCAGGTGGGGGACATATTCCTATAGAAATGCACATAGTACACTTAAATAAACCAAGAGTTCCTTACAAGGAGTGGTAGGTTTCTCTTTCAAAATGGATGGATTTTTATTTTAGCTTCAAAAGGTGTACTTCTGAGCATAACAAAAGTGAAGGGTGAATGGGAAAAAACTTTAGTTATACACATTTGCTTTCTGTTAGGTCTCATTTCCTTGAGTTTTCTCAATCCTTGTGCCCCTGAAGAGCACAACTTTGTGGTAAGAAATATGTTTTAACATGAAGATGGTCCCAAATTCTATCCTCACCATTTCTAGTTAAAAGCCCTTGGGTTGCTGGGTTGAAAAACTCTTCTACTTAGGACTATTGAGACCTGCTGCCCACAAAGAGTTCAAATCAACACTATATGCTGTGTTACCTTTCTACTGGTTTGGCATGCCAAAGATTGGAGTAACTTAATGCATTTAGGTTTGTAAGCACACTCTTTGGTATTACTAGTGCTTCCCACATTAAGACAGACTGCGTGTTTATTTGCTATGTTGTTTGTTTAACGATTAGTCAGTGTTCACTTGTCAGTGGCAAATTCCATGTGACATGTTCCCCAAAGAAGGTCATGCATTATGTCTGTAGGTATCTTGAGGGTGAAAAGAAAGCCCATCTCAATCATTGCTCCTCATGACTAGCACAAGAATGAAGCAGAGCCATGGAGACAGGCCACATGAGAGAACTAGTTTGCAAGCCAAAACAAAGTCTATTTAATTTATCCATATTAGAAAAGAATCCTGATCTTGGAAACAGACTATGATGAAATAAGGTACTTTTCAAGACAAGATAAATATAGACAGTAACTTAATCTTAAGAGTAGAGAGCAGAGCTACTGTTGAGAATGTTAAAACACATATGTGCATACTCACGTACATGGACAGACAGCATATATATATTTCAGTATACAATATTTCAGAATTACAGGAGGCACACCCTGCTGGAATTCTGGTTTTCACAGTCTCTTTGCTTGTCAAACCTAATATCAAGTAAAATAACCTAATTTGACTTGGCAAAGGCTCATTCAATATGGGCTTGATATCTGTGACACAGTCTTTTGAAGTTTCTTATAAACAATGTTTTCTCAGCTTTGGAACAGGGAGTGGAATAATAAACAATGTTTCTGACTCCAAACCTGCTGCAGAAACTTACTGATCAGCACGCAGCTCATCAGCATGAGCAAAACCATGGTTAGGCATCCCTATAGAAAAACAATGCTAGTTACACTTAATCTTATATCTGACCATGCACAGTGTGTTAAAAAGGATGCTTTGCTGGGTCAGCACTTGGCAGACATTAAAAAATAGCTTTGACTGAGGAACATGATCCTACCCATTGTGGTTAGGAACTTAAGTGTAATTTAAATGACCGCAAATTTGGATTTTCAATCAATGCAGAATTTTGCCCTGTCAGTTAGTCATACACAAACTAGTTTGTCAAAATAGCAAAGTTCTGATTCTTGGATTGCCAGCTGCAATTTGGAGCATCTGTATTTATTTTTAATGTTACTGATGCAGAGGGGACCTTGCTACTGCTTTATCTTCTTTGAAAATATATGTTGCTGATGGTGATAATGATGGCAGCAGATTCTCTCTGCTTTATCCTCACAACAACCTATTCAGAAGATTAGGCTGAGAAATAGGGATGTGTCATGATTACTAAATAAGTTTCCTGGCCAAAATCTAGTCTTAGAATTCCTGATTAAATATGCTGAATACTGCACTATATTACCTCTTAATTTAGAGCAGTGTTTGTCAATGTTGGGAACTGTAAGATGTGTGACCTTCAACTCTCAGAATTCCCCAGCCAGCCGTGATTTAGAGCAGGATTCCAGAGGACCTGAGAAACACTGGATGGGATTGCCAACCCAGCATCTTCTCCTAATTTTAGTGCTTCTTTAAAAAAAAAATCATTATTCAGAGAACAGTTTGCACACCTGATCTGAAATGCCCAGGAAAGGAACATTAGTATGGCTTCTGGGACAGATTCTAGAATTGGAATCTTTTAATGGACAAATATTGTTATGTTTTCAGAATCTGCATAATAGTAGAAATCAGAAACTCTTCTGGCAGTTCTTAATCTCTTATTTCTCTTTACTTTTGCCTTTTGTGCTATTAAAGAGCCTTCATCTTTTAAATGTGCAAATGGAAAAATCAATCTCTCCATGATGCAGTAGGTTTGCTGTGCACCGATTTGCTTCCTGTGCATAAGTTGCCAAATTCAATCTCCAGTTAAAAAGACTTGGGTAGAAGACCAAGACAGTAATTTGTGTGACACTAGGAGAATTTCTCTGTCCAAATGTAAGCAGGATGGACTTTGTAGTGAAGAAAAGTAGCCAGTGGAATCATAGACAAAGCCTATTTGCTCTCCTTTTTAAGGCGCTCCAAACATCAATCCTCTTGCTGCTTAAAATGGATCTTGAGCAGCAGGAAAGAAGTGCAACTAGAGCAATTTGCCTTAAATCCCTGCAAAGCTCAGTTCACTGGGGCTGCAGCAGCATTGCCACATGGGTCACCAGGACTTCCCACATCAGACACGGGTCCTTGTCAAAGGCTGCACCAAATTGTACCTTCGTACATTTTCTGTATGAATACTTCAAAGCCACCATTGCCAGATGCAGTAAAAGGCCTAATGCCTTGATTCTAGATGAACACAATTTGTGGTTCTGTTTCCAGTGATTATATATGTGAAATGAAATAGCTCTTCAAAAATCTTAGGGGGGATGTTGGCCCCAACAAAAATTGGAAACCAGCAGACAGAGCTCTGAAAGGAACAGGGAAAAATGTGTTAAAAGAAAGGAAGTAGAAGAGTGATATACCAATAATATTAAGACTACAGAACTTCTCAAAGAATTCTGCCCACTTACTCCTACAGTTACTCCTCTCTGTAAAGATATGCTTACACATCAAAAAGTAACAAAGTAAAAGACTATCACTGTAGGAAAGGAAAACCATGGAAATACCTGCAGGTCTTGGCAAAAAGGTACACCTTCAGGAGAAGGGTATGGCTCTATGGACTTTTGCAAGCTGGACAGGCCATTGGTTCCTCCTGGTTTTACACCCTCCAACAGACACTCCAGAGATGTTACTGGTAGTCTGATCCTCCTCTTGGTGAACATTATAGAGATCCAATTATGAAATACAGTGTGGCAACCCTACAGAGTGTGCCAGAATTCTAAATTGGGTATCAACCCACCCCCCACTTGGCCCATTGGCTTTTCTTTGGCTTGGCTGTAACCCTGAACTAGAAGAGTTATTCCAGAGGCATGCGGTTGACTGACCACAATGAAAAATGGTGCTGGATTAGATAGGAACTTGGACCAAGAAGGCATCTTCTTATGGCAAAAAGCAGGGGTAGATTTTAGCTATGCAGTCTCACCTTTCATGAGTTTCAGGATTCTCCTTCTCTTAAAAGAAATGCCATGGATTTTTATCTTCTTTTAAAAATTTACATTTCATTATCAAATATTTCCATGTCTAATTCCCTGTAATCCTAACTATTGATAATTGATAGATCGATAAGGAAGGAACAATTTCCTTTATTACTTTCAACAGGAAGCATATTGGTGTTCTTTCCCTGTAACTCAATCAGGCTGAGAATGCCATGCATGTTTTTAAATTAAATGGAAATTAATACTGTCCAGAAGTTTAAAGTCAAAGCTCAGCAGGACTTAAAAACAGTAGATATCTAGTTACATGCCAGAGGCTTCCTTTTCAATGGAAATGACAGGAATCTAATGGCTAAAGGACTTCCTTTAGCTCTTAATGAATTAGTGGAAAAATTGCCTATAACCAACAAAGATTTGCATTTGAACAGCTGGAGTCAAGTAAAACATAGCACTATGGTTGATACTCTCTTGTATTCTGTGCATGGCCTCAGGGTGCCTTATGAGCATAAGCTCTGTGTTCTAAACACACCCTTAACCATGAATAGTGCCATTGATTTCCATGGGACTCATCATATGAGTCAGAAAGGCCAACTTCAGAAGCTTTCCATAAAAGTTGCTTGTATGAAGCATTCCATAAGATGTGTTTTCCCAAAACCATCACCATAAAACATCTACAGTCAAGTTGGGAATTCAACATACATACATACATGCTTGCTTATTTATTTATTTATTTATTTATCCAAGTTATATAGCTGCCCATCTCACAAAGTAAGCGACTCTGGGTGGTGTACAACCAAGCTAAAGCAGTTTAAATACCTAAAGCCATTATCATTATTAATTATTAAAAAGACTTTAGAAGCTATAAAAACCAAACTAAAAATGAAATGAAACAATAATGGACAAAGGGATATTGATATTAATAATAACACAGCCACTCTGCTGCCTCATCCGTCCCTGGGGTCCCCAGGCCTGCTGGCATAACCAGGTCTTGGGGGACCTTCAGAAGCTCAGAAGTGATATGTCAGCAAATTCAAATTCACCAAATCGTTTTTACTGCAATTGACCACATTTGCTGGAAATTCTTGGGATAGCACTCCCACATATTGAGGGAGCCTGAGATAAAGGGAAGCTGATGTACCTATTACGATGTGTTCTTCCAATGAATGAAGCTCAGTACCAAGCTGCTTCCTGTATTGAAGAGGAGGCCTAATTTAGTTACAGAGAAAATCCTTTGCATGAAAAAATGGCTGACATTTCATTTTGCGGGATGGCCAGATCATCTAGTTCAGGTCATTTTCCCATAATGTCTTCCAGAGTCATCCAACCATTGTGCTAGGCTTTCTACCACCTCAGAGACAGGCCTTCTATCACCTCAATAATGGCTGGGTGATGCTAGGAGATGCCACTGGTAGGGAAGTTTATTTATTTATTTATTTACACCACCCAGCTCCCAGTGACTCTGGGTAGTTTTCATATAAAAAACATTTTTTTCTTTTTGCAGTTCAATCATGTCCGATCCTTGGTGACGGCCTGGACTAGTCCCTGCAGTTTTCTTGGCAAGGTTTCAGAAGTGGTTTTGCCCTTGCCTCCTTCCTAGGGCTGAGAGAGAGAGGGACCAGCCCATGGTCACCCAGCTGGCTTTCATGCCTAAGGAGGGACTAGAACTCCCAGTCTCCTGGTTTCTAACCCATTGCCTTAACCAGTAGACCAAACTGGCTCTCAATAAAAAACATGCAGAACAACAAAATGATACAATGATAAAAGCAAAGAACAGAAGATGGAAAAGATGGCAAAAGCCAGGCAACATCAAGGTACAAACACACCCTGCCCAGAAGGGGGCTTCAGTCACCCTTATACCAAAGGCCTGGGTGAAGAGCCAGGTCTTCAAGGCTCTCCAAAATAACAGCAAGGTAGGCACCATCTGAATCTCTCATTCCAGAGGACAGGCACTGCAGTGAAGGAGGCATGCTTCTGGGGTCCTGATGGATGGCATTCTTTAATTGAAGGAACCTGGAGTGCACCCACTCTGCCAGATTGAATTGGCCAGGCAGATACTGTGGGAGGTAGATGGCCCATCAAGTCACCAGGCACTATGCCATGTGGTCAGTGTAACAGGGGTGAATAACCCACAACCCTTGGCTATAAAAGATATAGTTTGCAGAGCACACGAACACATTTTCTGTTTCTTCCCAGCTAACTGATTGGTTTGGTGGGCAGCAGGGAACAGATAATGGGTTTCTGACCACTAAGGGCATAGGGAAAACATGGAGATATATAAGAAGTAGATGATCTTATCGCTTCCTCCTTCCTCTTGTTTATTTATTTGGTATATTTCTAATGCTGGTGGCTTACAGGGTTGAAAGCAAACATTACATTAAAAAGGCAACTATGCTGATGATCAATCCGAAACATATGATAATTAGCAGGGCCATATTCCGAGACCAGAGTCTGTGGGAAGAACCTAAGGATCAGGGCTGTATGCTTCTTGAGTTAGGGATACTATTCCAAAGGTCAGGTGCAGCAATATAGAAGGCATACTCCCTGGGTCCCCTGAGATGGCATTACTTAAGTGATGGTACCTGAAGCAGGCTGACTCTGTTCAATCTTATATAAACAATTGGAGGAGGCAGTACTGCAAATATTCAGGTCCTGTGCCATTTAGAGTTTTATAGATGAGCACTGGTATCTTGAATTGTACCCAGGATCTGACTGATAACCACTGTAGCTTGTGAAGTAGTGGTGTTACTTGGTTGTACTATGGTGTGCCCTTAACCCTCTATACATTGCTGAATTCTGGACCAGCTGTAGCTTCCAAGTTGACTTCAAGGGCAGTGCATTGCAGTAATACAACTCTGGGTTGACTAAGGCATGAGTGAGTGACAACAAGGGCTCCCAGTACAGGAATGGGCACATTTGGTGCACAAGGTGAATCTGTGAGAAAGTCCTTCAGCATAAATGCCATATGTTCTTCAAGCTGGAGCTGTGAGTTTAGGAGAGTCCCCAAGTTGCACATCAAGCCTCTCTGGGGAAGTACTAACATCTAAGACCAAAGCTGAAAGATCCACAAAATCAGTTGGTTTGTGTATCCATAACCATTCAGTCTTGGTAGGGTTGAGTCTATTCTTCCCCACTGAAACCCCAACGGCTCCCAGGCATTACAGTGGGACTTTGACAGCATCACTTGGCTGGCCAGGGGTTGAAATGTTTGACTAGATATCATTGGCATATTGATGACATTGGATCTCATGGCGTTGAATGACCTTGTCTAGCTAATTCAGGTAGATGTTAAATAGGAGTGGTGAGACCGTTTAGCACTCAAGAACCCACTCAAGATGGTCTCAGATTCAATCTCTCCTCCTGTCAACATCAACCAGAACTGACCATGAAGATAGGAGAAGAAACACTGTAACACTGTGCCCCCCACTCCTAACCCCTGTAGCTAATCCAGGATACCATGGACTGATACCATCAGTGGTATCAAAAGCTGCTGAAAGATTAAAAAAAAGCCTGGATAATTGCACTACCCCCATCTTGGCCTTCCAAAGGTTACTGTAATGATCGCCCTAGCCCAAATACTCAGACTCACAAGTGGCTGCTATATGAAATCTGATTTATTAGGGAACTAAAGGCAAATACAGAGAAAGCTGAGAATGAGCAAAAGCGCGCCAAATACAAACTTAAACCCTTAGTGCAAACGTATCCCGCCTCCCTCACAACAGCCCCGCCCGTCACAGGTGCTAGCAATCGTCAGAGCTGCTAGCCTGGGAAAGTAACCTTGAACGCAGTAGATAATGCAAATACATTCCAGAGCAAAGCCAAAAGATAAATACTCCCATCCTCCCAAGAAAGATGAAACACGCATCCAGCTAATGACATGCGAAACGTTACGATGTATCAAAGACATTGAAACGGCGAACATGACATACCGCCCCCCTAAAAATACCCCTAGGGACCCGGCTTAGTGGGATAAGCAGAGTGGAAACGGGCCACTAGGACAGGGGAAGCCACATCTGGTGCAGCCACCCACTCTGGATGAGGGAAATGCTTCCAACGAACTAAGTATTGTAAAGTATTACGAAGGCGTCTAGAGTCCAAAATTTCTTTAACTTCAAAGTGTTGCTGAAGGTCAATCATGATGGGGGTTGGAGGTGGAGGTCGGCGATGCCAGCGGTCAGAACGAATAGTCGGTTTGAGCAAACTGCAATGAAAAACAGGGTGTAAGCGTTTGAGGTTATGAGGCAAGTCAAGTTTAAAAGTCACAGGGTTAATTTGAGCGGTAATTGGGAAAGGACCCACAAATTTAGGAGCCAGTTTCTTGGAAGGTTGTGATGACTTTATGAACTTAGTGGACAGGTAAACCGAGTCCCCGACTTGAAATGCTGGCTGAGGGGCACGCTTCCGATCAGCATATTGTTTATAATCCAATTGTGCATCAGCTAGTGCTTTTTGAATCATCGGCCAGGAGTCTGCCAGTTGCGTTGCCCAATCACCCGGAGTGGTTAATCCACCTGGAGGTTGCGGTAGATCCGGGATAGGTACAAAGTCTTTGCCTAGAGCAACACGAAATGGGGTTTGGCCAGTGCTTTGATGAACCGCATTGTTGTAAGCCACTTCAGCAAACGGGAGGAGGTCTACCCAGTTGTCCTGCTGGTAATTTACAAAAGCTCGAAGGTACTGCTCCAGAGTAGAATTTAAAGCCTCTGTGGCCCCGTCCGTCTGGGGATGCCACGCCGTGGACAGGGCTTGCTTCGTTCCTAACAATTTGAGGAACGCCCGCCAAAATTGTGAGGTAAATTGTGTGCCCCTGTCCGAAATCAAGTGGGAGGGACATCCGTGTAGCCTGTACACGTGTACCAGAAATAGGCGGGCCAATTGACGTGCCGACGGAATGGACACGCAAGGGATGAAGTGGGCTTGTTTTGAGAAATAGTCTTTGACCACCCAAATGACAGTTTTGCATTGACTGGGTGGTAATTCAACAATAAAGTCCATGGAAATTTCATCCCAGGGGCAAGAAGGGGCAGCCACCGGCTGCAGCAGTCCCTGAGGCTTCCCCACCTTGCGCTTTGACATCGCACAAACAGTGCAGGATGCAATATAGTCTTTGACATCTTTGCGTAATGTGGGCCACCAGAACTGCCTCCTAACAAGGTGTAAGGTTTTTACAAACCCGAAGTGACCCGCTAGTTTGTCATCGTGGGAACGTAGTAACACCTCTTTTCTTAGGCTTTCAGGAACATAGAGGCGGTTAGCTTTCCAAGCGAAGCCTCGGTCAAAAGTAACATTGTCTTTATTCGCAAGCAACCAAGTATCCGTTTTCAGCTCTTTTAGAAACTTTTGTTGCAACTGGGAAGGAATTGACAAAGCGCTCGGCTGGGCGGCATCTGCAGCGGGTGGCTGCTGTGCGCGCATTTGGCTACGCGTCACAGCCTGCATGCCCAATTGGGGCGCCGTCCACAGGGTGCTAACCACTTCTGGCGCCGCCCCAGAGTCCTGAGGTTGCCTTGACAACGCATCAGCCAGGAAATTCTTTTTCCCCGGAATAAACTTCAATTGAAAATTGAACCGGTTAAAAAATTGAGCCCAACGGACTTGTTTCGGGCTCAGTTTTCGAGGGGTGCTAAGAGCCTCCAAATTTTTATGGTCAGTCCACACCTCAAAGGGATGATTCGCCCCCTCCAACAGATGCCGCCAAGCTTCTAACACAGCTTTTACTGCGAATGCCTCTTTCTCCCACACATGCCACCGTCGCTCAGTCTCGAAGAATTTGCGGGACAGGTAGGCACATGGCTTGAGGCATCCTGTCCCATCTTGTTGCATCAACAATGCCCCAATGGAATAATCGGAGGCATCAGCCTGAACCACAAAAGGCTTTGAGGGATCAGGATGTTGCAAAATGGGCTCTTTGATAAAAGCTGCCTTGAGCCGCTCAAACGCCGTTTGACAAGCAGGCATCCAGCGCAACAGCGCCCCTGGATTCTTTACTCTTCGAGTGTCTCCCAAACCCTTGGTTCGGAGCAATTCAGTTAGTGGCAAGGCAATTTCAGCGAATCCCCTTATGAATAACCTGTAGTAGTTACTGAACCCCAGGAAACTTTGAAGTTGCCTGCGGGTGCGGGGACTTTCCCAGTCCATGATAGCCTGCACCTTAGCAGGGTCCATTTCAATGCCTTTATCTGAAATTCTATACCCCAAATAGTCAATTTGTGTCTGGTGAAATGCACGTTTAGATAGTTTGGCATACAATTCTGCTGATCTGAGTTTACTCAGCACCCTTTTCACCAGGGAGACATGCTCTTCCATGGTTTCAGTATAAATCAATACATCATCCAAATACACCAATACCCCCTTAAACAGATGCTCATGCAGTACTTCATTGATCAATTGCATAAATACCCCAGGGGCCCCGGCCAAACCAAAAGGTAACACCTTATACTGGAATGCACCCAACGGGCAATTGAAGGCAGTTTTCCACTCATCGCCCTCCTTGATTCGTACACAATAGTAGGCTTCTCTTAAATCGAGTTTAGAGAAGATTTTTCCCTTAGCCAGATGTGACAACATGTCCTTGATCAATGGCAGGGGATATTTATTGGAAACTGAGACGGAATTTATTCCGCGGAAATCAGTACAAAGTCTCAATGTCCCATCCTTCTTTGGGCAAAAGAGAACCGGCGCCCCCACCGGTGAATTCGCTGGCTCAATGAATCCGCGCGCCAAATTTTTGTCCACAAAGTCTCTCAACAGAGCCAGTTCCTTTTGTGTCATGGAATAAATCTTTGGTTTGGGCAATTGGGTGTTGGGCACCAGTTCAATGGCACAATCTGTTTTACGATGAGGGGGCAATTGATCTGCTTCCTTTTCGCCAAATACATCAGCAAACATCCGGTACTCCGGTGGCAAGCTTTCCAGAGGAGGGGCCGGGAAATGCGGAGTCGCAGCTGCCGCAACCCCCACCATCTCCTCTGGGGCACCCTTCCCTTCTGTCGCTTGGTAAAACCCATCCCTAAACGTGATAGTCCGGTAGACCCAGTTTATTTGGGGATTTTGCTGAACCAACCAGGGCACCCCCAACACCACCAGGGGACCCCCTACTGGAGCCATGACAAAAGACAAATCTTCCCGATGGCTGCCCAGCTGTAAGGCTACCCGCCCTGTGAAATGGGTGACCGGTTTGCCCCCTGCCATGGACCCATCCAGCTGTGTAAAGGCGATGGGTTGCTGTAAAGGGAAAGTAGGTAGCTCCAGAGCCGCTACCACATCGGGGTGCATTAGACACCGGGAACACCCCGAATCAATCATGGCCCATACTTCTACAGTCTTGGATCGGGAGCTCAACTTCAACTTCACCGTGAGAATGCGGTAACTGCCACTCACCGATGATGGCTCGGGCCCTTCTTCCACCACCTGCCCTGCGGCGCCCTTTAAAGCAGGTGGCTGGCGTTTCCCGCCGGCTGCAGTAGTTCGGGCTCACCCTCATCCTCGTAGAACATCACGTCGTCTCCCTCGCTTTCAGCCACCGTGGCTTTCTGCTTCCTCGGCAGGGCAGGGGACTTCGTCGGCGGCTTGCCGAGCCGTTCCTCTCCCTTTGCCTTCGGGCACGCCGCCACTCGATGCCCCTCCTTACCACATCTCAGACACAGGCCTTTTGCATACCGCTTCTCTCGCTCCTCATCCCAGGGTCGTTGGCCTGGTCGCCCCCCGGTGCTCGGTGGGCGGCTGGGCTTCACCTCCCGCCCCGATTTGGCGGTCTTTCGATGGGCGAAGATCTCATGGGCATGCTCAGCCCTTCCCGCCAGCTGGATCCACTCGTACAGCGTATATGGGTCGTCCCTCCCCAAGGACCAGTGCAGCACCTCTGTGTTCAGGCCGTCCTTGAATAACTCGATGATGGTGGCTTGGGACCAGTCATCCACCTTCCCAGCCAGCGCTTTAAACTCTAGCGCATAATCAGCCACGGATCTTGACCCCTGCTTAAGTTCTTTCAGAGCCCGCTTTGCCCTCTCTTTCGCCAGGGGATCCTCAAAGTGTTGCCTCAATGCCCAGAGAAACTCGTTGAATTTCTCCAGCTCAGGCGCTTCCGACTGGCACATCTGGACATACCAGTCTGCTGCCCTCCCTTTCAGTTTGGTGGCAATGGTGATGATCTTTGCCTTTTCCGATTGAAAAAGCGACCCCCATTCTTCCATGTAGGCTTTAGCATTCGTCAGGAAAAATGAGAGTTTGGTCGGGTCCCCATCAAACTTGACAGGGAAGTCTCTCATCCCGCCCCCCTCCGGGCTGCGCCCCGCCACCGGGGCCACAGGGGTTTGTGCTTCCCGGGCTCGCGGCGGCACGGGGCCCTGGGGCGGCCGCACCGGCGATGCTGCTATTTCCATCTGAACCGTCTGGTCCCCCTCGCGCATCCGCGCCGGCCGTCGCCGCTCCGGGGACTGCCCATGGGATGAAGGGGTTGAATGCCGTTGGCTTGATCCTTCCCGGGTTTCTCTCAACGAGGTCACATCTAGACTCAGCTGCTTCAGTATAGTTTCTAACGAGTCCATTTTTGACTCCAGCACTCGGATACGATCTGGGGTGGGAGAGCCCTCCGTTGGCTGCACCTGAACCACGGTGGGGGATAATGGGTACCTCTGCCTCCAGGATGGGCCCCCCGCTACCATGACATCCCCTTGGGTCTCATCCCAGGTGACCAGCTCACCCGGAGAAGTTACGGTAGTCTCCGGGGCAGTTTTCATGCCCCCGGCTTCACCCTCCGACTCGGAGCTCACCTCTTCTAGGATGGCTGACAGCTCCCCCCCTTGGGACGGTCAGTCGGGTTGCCTCACGGTCGAGTCCGGTTCCCCTTCTTCCATCATCACGATGTTGGGTTCGGTCATCGCTGGCGCTCTCCCTCACAGGGTTAGACAACTTGTCTTTTCCTGGACAGGGGCCAGCGGAGTTGGGATCTTAGATTCTCAGCTTTATGTAATGATCGCCCTAGCCCAAATACTCAGACTCACAAGTGGCTGCTATATGAAATCTGATTTATTAGGGAACTAAAGGCAAATACAGAGAAAGCTGAGAATGAGCAAAAGCGCGCCAAATACAAACTTAAACCCTTAGTGCAAACGTATCCCGCCTCCCTCACAACAGCCCCGCCCGTCACAGGTGCTAGCAATCGTCAGAGCTGCTAGCCTGGGAAAGTAACCTTGAACGCAGTAGATAATGCAAATACATTCCAGAGCAAAGCCAAAAGATAAATACTCCCATCCTCCCGAGAAAGATGAAACACGCATCCAGCTAATGACATGCGAAACGTTATGATGTATCAAAGACATTGAAACGGCGAACATGACAGTTACCCATAAATGTGATCAATGCTGTACTCAGGCCTGAAAAGGGTCCAGATAGTCTGCTTCTTTCAGGGCTTCTAAAAATGCAACTCAATCACCTTTTCCACAAACTTCCCCCCAAAAGGGAGGTTGAAAACTGGTCAGAAATTATCCAACAGAGTTGGGTGTAGTGTTGGTTTCTTAAGAGGGGATTGTACCACTACCTTCTTAAAGGGAAATGGAACCACCCTCTCACCCAAGGATGGATTCATTATTGCTTGGACCAAACCACATATCATCTTCCAGAAGGGACATGAATCTAACATATTGGTTGCCAGATTCACAGTCCTGAGGATCCTGTCCACTTCTTCAAGATTCATAGGCTCAAATTCTTTCCAAATAATGTATGCAAGACTCTGCCTCAGCCAGCCAGAATCTAGCTCACAGCAGATTTCAGTGATTTTATCTGACAGATACCTAGAATAATCCTCACAGCAACCCTGTAGAAGTTATTCTGCCCCTTTTCCAAAAAAAAAAGGGGGGGGTCAATTTGAACAGGGCCACTGGCCAGCTATTTACAGATGCAATGAGAACAGAAAAATAATTACCTTTTGCCATTCTTATTGCCATGTGTAGTCTCCAATATGGGCTAACTCCAATGGCATTCTAGACATTTTCTGTTATTGTTGCTTCATCACCCACAGCATCTTGGTAAACCAGGAAATCCCCTGAGATTAACATTCAGAAAGAGGCCACACAGGGCAATCCAATTCAAGGCACATTCATTCCAAATGGAGACTAGGACCTCAGCTGAGCTGCCCATCAGGAAAAAGCCCAAGGTTCCTCTGAGACCTAATGGGGTGGATTAGTGTCCGGGGCAGACTGATCTAATAGGTCCAGCTTCCATGTATGAGAGGGGACAGCACTGGAAATCTCAAAGGTGATTAGAGATGGATATGACTGTAACAAAGGACAGATTGTATTACCTGGTTTGGATATATTTTAATTTTATATTTTATTAATTTTTATTCTGCCTACTTCTGTGTGAAATGGTGTAAAAATGGATTCAAGAAATAAATAACGAATAAGACAAGACAGAGGAACTATTAGTTAAGGCTCCTTTCAGAGTTGCAGAGCATGTTATGAACATTGGCTAATAAGCTGCTTGCAATCTTATCCTATTAAGGGTAACTTGGCTTCTATCTTCCATATTGCTCTTGTCTCAAGCCTGGATTATTATCATATAAGAGTAAGCCAGTTTGGTCTAGCGGTTAAGGTGCTGGGCTAGAAACCAGGAGTCTGTGAGTTCTAGTCCCACCTTAGGCATGAAAGCTGGCTGGGGGACCTTGGGCCAGTCCCTCTCTCTCAGCCCAACTCACCTTGTTGTTGTGGGGAAAATAGGAGGAGGAAAGAGTATTAGGTATGTTTGCCACCTTGAGTTATTTATAAAAATAATAAAGGCAGGATAAAAATAAATAAATATACTGTATTTTACATGGGGCTGACTTTGAAGGCAGTTTAGAAACTTCAATTAGTCCAAAATGCAGCGACCAGACTTCTGTCTGGTAGTTGCAAGTCAAAGCATATGTCTCAGATCATATATCAATTCCACCCACTTCTGTTTGCTTCTAGGCCAAGTTCAGAAGGCTGCATTTTGCCTTTAAAGCCCTAAATAGTTTAGAACCAGGTTATATTAGGGATCACTTGCTCCCATCTAGAGCACAAGGGGAATTAAGATCAATGTCAGAAGCCTTGGTCCCAAGAGACAAAGGCTTTCTCTGTGGCAAACCAAGGCCACAGTTATTCCTCTCCTTTCAAAAGGAAAGATGTTGAGTTCAATCCCTCTTGCTGCAAAAATGGAAGGTGCCTTTCTTTTACAGGCTTTTAGTATAAATTTTGTATACCAGTTCAATGCATTACAACTTTTATTCTTGTTGCCACTGGGTTTTTGTTTGACTTGGCTTTAAATGTTCATTGTATTTTGAACCAACAAATAAATAAAGAACCAGAAGCATAAATTGGATGTCAGTATAAGTGAGGTGAAAATAATTTAGGGTCACTGAATTAGGGTCCATACAGGGTACTTCTGGTTCCACTTCCTTATTTATAGAGAAATACAGATAGGTAGGAAAATACCTCTATTGTAGAGGGGCATTTCCAAATGTGTACATTCCACCGAACACAAAAAAAACTTGCACATATGGATTTGTTTCAGATTTCTGCTTGTGCGCACTTCTGGGCATTTATTACTCCTCTGAGATGCAAGTATCACAAATACTACATGTAAAGGAATCACCTAATAAGACTATACATAACAGAGTTATAAAAATGTATTTAAGAACTCTTAAATGGTTGGCTGTTCAACCCTAAGAGCTTGCTCTAGATGCAGCATCATGAACAGATGCCGAGAATGCTGGACCTAAATCTGTGTTCCATTTTTTCTGAAAACTGTCACTGAATTGTCGTGAAAAGGGCTACATGTGATCACAGATCGGATCAGCATTGCCCAGCAGCTTTACCTGTTTCCTAAACAATGGCTTTCTTATATTTTGTGTAAATTGTTAAGGCTCATGTCACTGGAACACTGGTTTTGCCTTTGGCATTGATTTTACCATCTGATTCTGGGAGCCCTTAATTCTGTTCATGCAACCAAATTGGCTTCTAAGCACACCGCTGAAAGGAATGAGGTTGTGTTGGCAATCCCCCCCCCCCTGATTTCCATAAGTTCAACAGCTTTCCTTTGCTGATTATTACCCTCTGCATCCTATGATATAAAAATGAAACCAGGGATTAAAATAATTTCAGTTTGTTGATCATGTTGTGTATTTCTGTAAGATTCCTTCTTCCTGATCCAGCCAGGTGTTAGTTGGGTTCTCCCTCCAGATGAAGACGTCTCAAATATCTTTCATCACTGAAAAGCGGCTCTAACTCCTCCATCATTTTCATTGCCCCTTTCCTCAACGTTCCCATTTCTGTGATATCTGTTTTGATAAAGATAACGTGAATTGTACTGTTGAATGTCGTCCAACTTTGATATGGGCTGGAGAAGGGAGAACAAGCTGAAATTAAATTCAGACCAGAGGGGAGTGTCATTGACCATTAAGAAACGATGTGGGACTGAAGTTCAGACGGGGGGACGGGGGCTGCGCTCTTCCTAAAAGAGCAGTCTGCAACCTGGGTATATTCCCGGATCCTCAGCTGCCATCCGTTTCGTAGGTCGCTGCTGTGGTGAGGCCTCTTTACACCATTACAGCTAGTGTCCCAGCTTTGGTTGTTCCTGAATTTGTTGGATCCAACCATTGCTTTATCTTGCAAAACGCTTAGTATTTATCTGTGAAAAGTGCCCAGAAGTTGTAACTGGTTCTAAAATTCAGCAGCCAGTCTGTTAACCCAGTACTGGGATCAGTGTTGCCCCTACTGAAAGCCGTGCCAGTTGCTTGCTGGGCACAAGTTAAGGTGCTGGGCTTGATCTTTGAAGCTCAAAACACCGTAGGGTCTGACTACGTGAGAAACTCTGTGCGTGTGTGTGTGTGTATCTTTGAGTCAGTTCTGGACAAGTCCCTGCAGTTCTCTTGGCAAGGTTTTTTCAGACGTGGCTTGCCATTGCCTGCTTTCCAGGGTTGAGAGTGAGTGACTGGCCCAGGGTCACCCAGCTGGCTTTGTGCCCAATGCAGGACTCAAACTCACAGTCTCCTGATTTCTAGCCTGATGCCTTAACCACGACACCAGACTGGTGTAGTGGTTTCTCACTTGAGTAATTTCTCACTTGAGAAATTACCTCTCCTATTATGAGCCTGTCTTCCAGTTCAGATTTGCCGGAGATGCAAGTCTTCACCTTCTGAAGATGCCTCAGTTTGTCTTTCTGATACGTGGGAGTGGGCTGTCTCCTGTGCTGCTCCCAGCCTTTGGAAAGCACCCTCTGAAGAATGGTTGGCTCCCGCTCTCTGCCTTTGGAAGATCAGCCAGGTTTTTAATTCTTAATTAATGAGGCTGCTCCCTTTGATCAAGGTTTTAATTGTTAATTAATTTTGGTATCAGCCGGAATGTAAGTTTTAAAACTGTTTGTTCCTGTTAGCCTCTGTGTGTACTCGATTGCACAGAACGGTGGAATATAAATTGGACAAATAAAATTAAATGAATAATGTGCCAAATGCAGACTCATCCTAGTTTTATGTAATGCAATTATAATAAATGTGGTCTTATTTTTAGCTTTTCTGTGACTCATTCCAGCACGGTTTGTCTTTTTAACTGCTGTTACATGCTGAGTTGGATGTTTACAGTGAGGTTTTTCCCTCAACAGCTCCTTCCTAAATACCATTCAGATTTCACAACAGTGAACACAAGGACTCGCTTACTGAATCAAACTACTAAGGAATCTTGACAGGAGCCTGGCTGAGTCTTACAATGACCTCTAGTGGACTGCTGGCAGCAAACAAGTATATCAGCCACCCCATTCTCTATGCTCCCCTCTTGCATGCCTGCCTGTACAGACATATACACTCAGAGACACGCTGCATGATGTCCATACACCAACCCAAGGTCATGGCATCCATTGCATTGCAGCTGGCAAGTGAAGGAAGGAGCTATTTTCAAAACCCAGGGGTAATAGAGAAGAGTATGACTCAGACTTAACAGAAATACTGATTGGAAAAGGCTAGCTTGCAATTAACACTGAGAAGAGGAGGCGCATTGACATTCAGTACATATTTCTTTGGGTGAACATCTTCCAAATGCTTGGATGTAAATCTGTGACAAATTGCTCCATCGCTCATGGCCAAGATCACTGGGAGACATTTCCCTACTTCCTTTCTTGACATTTTTGAAGAGAACCAAACCAGCTTTTTTTTTTTTTTTTTGGTTTTTAAGTTAAATGTCTGAGTTTCTCATGCCATACCTGGAAGATTTTTATTCAGTGAACTGTCTTTGTAACAGAGACAGAAAAAACAGTTGTGCATTTTTTACTTACTGTATCTCTCTCTCTCTCTGACTAGAAGAAGACAAGGGGAAAAAAATCCCACAAAGTTTACTTCTAACTCTAACCTTTTCTAATTACAAACAGGTTTTCTTTATCTGAAACTCATGAGCATTTACCCAATCAGCATGCTGCTCCATTACCTAGGATTAACTTGGTTTCAGTGTTTGGGGTTTTCCAGCTATAATTTAAAACTTGACCTTATTTGGGAATCAAGTGACTGATCACTATCTTGAGCAGTCTTTTTACTTAACCTAAGCTGTAGATTCACGATAGGCAGAACAAGGGTATCTGCTTAGCAAGGACTTTAAATACTACCCTGATAAATCTTTTAGGCATGACTTTAAGTTACTTTCAAAGGCTACTGAAGCAAAGCCAGTGGGGAAGAGGGAGCATCAAAACTGATCCACATTTTAGTGTCATATAGGCATATGCTCAAATCAATCTCTCTACTCCTGATGCACACAAAGAGATAAGCTTATAAGAACGTGTTCTTCTTGTTAATAAATTCAGTCCTGCAAACCTAGGCTTATAAGCAATAACATTGGTATAAGAATAACAATAAAACAAGCCCATCTTACAAGTCTGAATTGCAAATTGAGGTCCTTCTCAATACTTATTGTGTAGTCCTTGTCCAGAGTGGTGTTTCCAAATTCATCCATTTAGCAGAGCCAGAGTAGGCTGTATTCCTGTTAGATTCCAATAGACCTCTTTGATAAGTTCTTCAGGAGCCTGTTATCAATTTTATTACTGTCAGCTGGAGGCTCTTCTGTTCAGATCAGTTCCATGATTTATTCTAGTAACCTTAACATAATTCAATAGAATGAAGATATATTAGTAGCCATTGTTACTGCTCTATGAAATAGATGGCTGAATTCTTTACGTTCCTTGTGTTTCCATCCATTCACTTGGGCCTTTGTACTCCATGAGCATCCACAGGACAGCCAAATGACAGCTTGTGCATGATGAAGTCATCACAGAAATTTGGCAGCTTATTTATAAGTATAGGCATCAGGACAGAAGTTATAATGGTGGTGTTGGCATGATGTCATCACACACACTTGTTGTCATTGGGGTTGCGACTGCTATATCTGATCCTTAAATGTTTTTTTTCTGGATGGAGGGACAAGGGATAAGACTTTTTCATTAGTCCAACTTCTTTTGCAGATTTATATGACTGTGCTTTATTTTCTCCCAACCATTGTCATATGGCCAAGCATAAACACCTCTTTAACTTCTGGGCCGAAAACTGGGAGAGCCAGGTGCAAGCCTACTAAGGTTGGGTTTTTCTGAAAGTAGAGAGTTAGTTACTAGCCATTAACAGTTTGTAAGAAGGCAATGGCATTTTGGAAATTAGGTAATGCTACCACCAAAATAATTTCCATTACAAATATGTTATCAGGTCAGAACATCTAAAGATCTGTTCTAAACCAGCAGGCCAAGTGGTTAACAATGGTTTCTTTTTAGTTGGCAGCTTACTGTAGCAGCAGTGACATGAGAGGCACTGTTGTAAAAAAGCTTATTAAAAAAATGATATTTAGCAAGGGAAAAAGTTATTAATCAGACTACTAGATTTGGGTGGAACAAAACCCTGGATAACCACTAGGTGGTATCTCTTTGCTACTCTGTACTAGTTATCTAGCTTTTGGCCGCCCAGGTCTTTGGCCCTAGCTACAATTGTTGCTAAAACAATAACAACAATTGATTTCTACCTCTTTCAAATTATCTCTGCCCTTGTGGCTTTTTCCCAGCATCATTGGAGATGCAGCCAATTTCACTGCAATGGAAGTTTTTAATGAGCAGGATCAAGTTTCAGGGCAGAAGCTCTTCTCAGCTCTGTGTTGTAATTGGTGGCACAGGGTAAAGATTCTCTGCAAGAGGCAAAACCAGTTGGATATGTCCATCATGCCCCAAGGCTCAAAAATAATTCTTTACATTTATTTTTAATCTCATGATGATCACTTCTCTATTTCCTTCCATTCTCTCCTCACGTTAGCTACCCACAACATGTTCTGTAGATTTGTTTACTACTGATTTAGATATCTAATTATTGAAATAATTATCTTAATTAACACTAATTTCTAATTATTAATCTCACAGTTATAAGCTTCCCTTTCCTTGTACACATATTTTACATTAGTCATTCTGAAAAACAAGACACAGGGCAAAATGTGTAATTACGAGGCACAAAGGACTCAGAGCTAAGGCAATAAAAATCAAAGAGAGTGGGGTGGGAAAAAAATGCTTTCAGCATTCCTGTATAATAAATAGGACTTCCTGTGTCACAAAGAACTTTATGAGAAGGCAGAGGTAGGATTCCTGACCCCCTGTGGGAGAAATGATGAAATTAAACCCTGCCTTCCAGCAAAGATGGCATTTTGAAACTTATCTGCTACATGCCAAACGGCTGTTTCCATGAAGGCAAGGAGACAAAGCTGACACTTATGGCTCCACTTTGAAAGTAATATATTTCAAAAGGCAAGGCCAAGCTTTGAAAAGAGAGTGGGAAATATATGAAGACGATATGGGAGGCTCCAAAGGCGAGGGCCATTGGTTTGCTTTTCTCAGGAGGTTTCACTCACAAACACGGAAATAAAATAAAGTCCAACTGATGGAACCTAACTCAAGCCAGTGCTAGATGGCTGAGGCCTCTAGCCCAAGCTGATAAAAACCAATCAGTCAATCAATCAATCAGACATCCAGCATGGGCACAATCCCCTCTCTCAGGGATTTTTCAGGCCATCTTTTGAATAGGCAAAGAGAAGATTTAGAATGGACTGGCTTATCAGGGCAGATGCAAAGCTTCAGGAACACCCTGACTACCTTCACCCAGTCTCAAGCTGTCTTCTGTTCAATGTGTGTGGCAGCTCTTCTTTATTTTTATGCCTTCAGCTTTTATGACTGCCCATTCATGCATGACTCCAGGTAGCTAAGAAGCATTAAAAGAAATATACCAATTAAAGCTGGGCTGCGTTTACACATTATACTTGACAATGATGTATAAACCATTTTTATCTTGGTTTATTGAGTAAGCCACAACAGTCAGGGTTCATGCAGCATGTACTAAGCCATAAGTCACAGGTCCAAAAAGGGAAGCCAAAATCTCTCTTGGGACCCTGGAGTACCTCTCGGGGTAGGTGATGCACTTACTCATTTCTCCCCTTCCTACTCCTTCACCTCCCCGCTTCTTGGGCCTTGGCTCAGCCCACTTTTGCAGGACAGTCCTTGATGTACTAGACACAATGAGATGCAGCCCTCAAACTGACAGAAGTTGGGCCCCTGCCATGAATCATGAATGACAAACCACACATGATGAACCAACGTGGTTCATTTGACATGTTAAGCCAAAATAAGCAAGCAATCAACATTCATGCACAATTCTTGATCAAGCAAGAATCAAGGGGCTTTGAAATGGGGGAGTTGTGGTCAGGCTGCTTCTTGCTGAGTTTTCAGACTAAAGTGGCTGTTACACTCTGCAGAGATAGTGGACTTACTCAGATGGTCTACTTCCAAGTCTTATGGAATAAATTGCATTCCTTGGTATTATTTATATTGTATGAGAAGTAAATATATGTTTCCTCTAAGGTCTTCAGAGGAAAGGCAGGATATGTAAATGTGTTAAATAAGTAGAGCAATTCCTGCCAAACACTGACATCAGAAATGGTAATATTCCAAAACCTGCAAAAGAAGCTTTCAGAATACACTGGCTTTAAACTGGCTATCTTTGAAGAAGAGCACTTAAAAGTACAGCATGATTTTATTTATTTGTTTGTTTGTTTGTTTATTTATTTATTTATCTATTGAACTTCTCCACCGCCCAATTCGTCTGCAATGACTCTGGGTGGTTTACAATAATAAAAATAACATATCATTAAAAATACAATATACATATAAATATATATAAATATAAATATAAAAGTAAAAATATAAAGTATAAATACAAGATGGCCAATCAAGATCTTACTATTGGCACCATCACAGTGCCAACCACCTCCATGTGTGGCTATTGCCCCTCCCACTCCAGGCCAGGTGGCATAACCAGGTTTCAACCCCCTTCCTGAAGGCCAGGAGAGTGGGTGCCTGTCTTACCTCCAGGGGTAACTTATTCCAAAGGGCGGGTGTGATGGCAGAGAAGGCCCTCCTCCTGGACCCTGCCAATTGACAATCCCGCATGGACAGGGTCCGTAGCATGCCCTCTCTGCCTGACCCAGTGGGATGGGTCAATGTCATGGGGGTGAGGCGATGATGCTCTTCAATGACAACTTATCAAACATGTTTACTGTTATTCATCTGAGTCAGAAAGAGAAATGTTCTATCCCATCAGAGGTGTTATTTATTAATCAATGCTAAGACCATTACATCTTCATTTACAGTATGGTACTGATTGTAAAGGTTCACAGTGCTTGTTTATTTTGACTGGATTGCACAGTCTTGACAGTGTGCATTTCATTGCCACTGTCAAGCCTCATGGCTGCAAAATTCCAGCCCTAGCACTCTTTTCCTTTTCGTCTTTCTTTCTTTCTTTCTTTCTTTCTTTCTTTCTTTCTTTCTTTCTTTTTCTTTCTTGTGCCTCTGAGTATATATATCTGCTGAGGATTATGACTTCATGCATCTGAAAAAGTAGATTTCATAAATTTGAAAATCATCATAAATTTGTTAGTCTTTAAAGTGCTCTGAGCTTCTCATATTTTCTTGCAGAAAAAAGTGATGTAGCTTATATCAGCAGCTGTGAGGATTAGAGGCAAGAATTATTTCACTTCCTAATAGGATACTGTTGATGCTATTATGGTACATGATAATAGACAAAGAATCTAAGTGTGTGCACCCAGTAAGAGGAGGCAATTGGTATCATTAGGACCCATGGTGGTAAGGATACCAAGATCCATCAAGCTAAGCAATGTATCCAACCCAGTTTTTCCTTTATATATAGGTAGTGCTCGTTTATATGTAGGTGGTGCTTGGGATCAACAACTCAGTCATTAAGTGAAGCTATCACTAAGTGAAACTGTGACTGTGATTGTGCTTACAGTCTTACTTCAGCTTTCCTTTGCTTTACAGACCTGTGAAGGTCATAAATATGAGGATTGGTTGTAAAGCTATTTTTTCATCACCATTGTAACTACAAACGGTTGCTAAACGAGGCAGTTGCTAAATGAGGACTACCTGTATTGGTACTGGGGGTTGGGAATGTCAAGAGGCTGAATCCTAGCTTCAGTGAGATCAGTCTAAACCTTTTGTGCTTAATGTGAGGGTCAGACAATTATCATCCTCTTGTGTTCTTCTGTTTTGCTACTGCTTCTTCCCCTGCATTCCTGACCAGACTTTTTGGTCTTCCTCACAAACTGTTAGAACTGTATGTTCCACCATCTTCAAGCTTGTCCAAAGTCTCAACTTCTTTTTGGAAATTTGGCATTCAGAAATTACTGTTGTTTTTTTGCATTGTTTAAAAATTGCACTATGTTCCATGTGCTGAATTTTATGCAGAGTAATCAATTGTATGACATCATTTTTGCTGAACAATTCAGTGTTCATATTCATTTGAAGAGAGTCAGTTTTGTGTAGTGATTAAAGCAGCAGGCTAGAAACTGGGAGACTGTGAGTTCTAGTCCTGCCTCAGGCACAAAGCCAGCTGGCAGACCTTGGGCCATTCACTCTCTCTCAGCCCTAGGAGGAGGCAATGGCAAACCACTTCTGTAGAACCTTGCTAAGAAAACTGCAGGGACTTGTCCAGACAGTTTCCAGGAGTCAACACTGGAAGGCATGTGTGCGCACACACACACACACAAAACATTTGAAGGATGTGATTTTTTTAAGCCTGGAAGTTTTTTTCCCCAAGGGAGTTGGAAGTGTGATAGCTCTTATCAATAGGTGCCGCAGACCATTGTATAGAAAAATGCCATTTTCATCTTTTTCAAAACCAACAAACCAGGGAGGAGACTCCAAAATGTCTGACTTCCAGATTTTCAACAGTGTTAAATCTCTACCTTTGAACAGTCTTCTGCTTTGGATACAATGGATTGCCTTTTCCTGCTTGAATCCATCACGCTGTAGGTTTCCAGGCTTCTACAGTATTTTATTCCTGGTAGAATCCACTATTCAGCATTTCCATAAGGCAGATATTTTTCAACTTTTCAATATAACAGTAAATAAAACTGTGTGACCTCTTCCTCATGTATAAAAAAGTGATTTCATTGGGGTCACATTTAAGCAAGAAATAAATGTACCCCTTTTAATGATTGACTTTTAATCTATGTATCACAGACTTCTCACACTTTATGGAACCACAATTACCCAGTGTGGGCCCCTGCAGGCAAAATGATGAACAAAGCCCAGGGGAACTGTGGACAGTGCTCTCATTTTGCCTGCACAAGGCTGATCAGGCTTAAAAATAATGCAGGTACAATAATGAATGTGACCCCAGTAACAATAACAATACTGTATGTGACCCTCTAACTTTATTTTATTGATTGATTGATTGATTTGATTTCTATAGCCGCCCATCTCAACAAGTGACTCATAACTTCCTTATGAGCCTCAAGAGGAGTCATGATTTCCGGTCTGAGAGCCTCTGTTTAGAGACTTCTGTTATTCTTCACCTTGGCGCTGTGTCCCTGGATGATTTCATTTCAGATCATGGCTTTCAGCCACAGGCATTTATAGCCAGCTGAGATTCTGTCCAGATGATGAGACCCACCAGTAATGTCCTGATGCAAAGTCCATCCTTACATACTGTGTCTCAACATCTGACCAGGATGTCTTTTGGCATCAATCCCATGATGCACCTTTGGTCACTTGCCCCCAGCCCCCTTGTCTCCCCATGGATGGGGACAACCTAGGGATTTGTCCAGGCAGTTGCCAGGAGTCAACACTGACTCAAAGACATAAAATAAAATTTTAAAAATTCCAGATCTAGCTATTCCAAGTGCTTTCCCTATGTTCAGTCTTGCATCTCAAACTGCCTGTTTGCTTGGATGTTTCATTATGCTTTCAACTTCAATATGTCAAAGACCCAACTTACTACCTTGGCCGCCATTACATCTTCTCTTTCTCTCTTCTGCCCAGCCCTTACAAAATGCTGTCTATCTGGCCAGTCAGCAGAATGCCTTGACTTTATCATTGATTATCCACCTCCCACTCTATCATCAAGATATTTTGATTCTGCTTGTTCAGGAGACTAAACATGTAACTCTGCCTCTTTTACTTCCTGCTCCTCAGTTAAAACTTTACTTCAGACCTGATCCCAGTCCCTGCTGCCATCATTTCTGCAACTTTTATTCTTGCCCTTCTGTCCAGTAGTCTACAACATAAGAAATGTTTGCCTCTTGCCCAAGCAATCATTTGGATTAAGAGTTAAATTAGCTGATCATTTAATATATAGCAGGTATGTATCATTGGGTACTGAGAATTGGGAGTGTCAGGAGGCTGAATCCTAACTTCAGTGAGACCAGTCCAAACCTTTTGTGCTTAATGTGAAGGTCAGACAATTATCATCCTTTTGTGTTCTTCTGTTTTCTATTGCTTCTTCCCCTGCAGTAGGGGTAGCGCTGTTTAGGCTGAAATTGTCTCCAGGGCCAGAATAATCAGCTTGGTCCACCATCCCTCGTTGTATTACATGGGAATTCCTTTTCTCATTTCTTTTTCATTAATAAATTACAGAAGTGCAGAAGGCAGGGCAATCATTGCTGAGAATGTAGCGTGTGTAGAAACTTATTTCTTCTCTCTTTAGTGTAACTGGAATGACATCCAACCACAATTATGCCAAACCCTTCCAGTGGAAATGGCTACCTCTTCAATTCTGGCTCTGACAACTTGCTTGCTGTTACTTGCTCTTCAAAGCTTTCTAAGGCATTGGTTGACAACATGGAGCCTTTAGGCACTGCCTTCTCAAATTGTGCCCACAGCATAAAATAAAATTATAAAAAATAAATAGAAATGCTCCTGAAATCTCACAAGAATGCCAAATCTGTCTGCTCCACCAGATCCACCCTACTAAGCCATCCAAGATTTCTTCTCCATGACGCCATTGATGTGCTTCCCTAGCTGCCCTTCAAGGGTGGAGCTCTATCTGGAGCAGTGACACCAACCTCTAATGCGTCTTTAGTTATTAGCTTGTTATATTGTATGTAAAGGTGTACAGTTTAAATAATTGGCGTATCTCTCTCCACAGATGACTCTGGATATATGGCGGATATGACAGGGAGGATTTGGTTCTTGCTGTCTAGGCTGAATTGTCTCCAGGGCCAGAATAATCAGCTTGGTCCACCATCCCTTGCTGTTTTACACGGGAATTCCTTTTCTCATGCAGGCATGCTTAGAAGCCTCCAGGCTCTGGCTCCACATTGGTTTCTGAATTAATTACAAATCAGAAGAGCAATTAATCTAAAATGAATTCATTATCAAGTGGAACTAGCAGGGTCCTCCCATCACCAAAAGGCTCTAATAATGCTGATTAAAGTGATGCTATTGCTTTCTGAGTCATTAGTCTTTTGCAACAAGCCTTGCTGCTAGACGAGAACTTGTAAACGAGAGTGCCTATGGGGAAATGTTACGAAGAGAAGAAACTGCTTTTTAACGATTCAGATCATGACTGATTGGCAACGGGCTTCATACAGGTGTTTCCGAGAGCCCCACCTAAACGTCTGGGAGCAACCTTGGGGTCATTTTGCATGCAAAACACATGCCCTTTCTCTAAGCTGTAGTCTTCAACCTAGTCAACTGAATGTATTGGTCAGTTATGTGAGGGATGTATAACAGGGTCTGAGAAAGACAGGTAACAAGTGAGCAAAAGGAAGAGTTGTGGTGTTAGAGCTTCAGAATGATAAACAGTTCAATTATGTCAATGTCTCTAAAGTCACGGTATTTAGAGGAAGGAACTGGCTGCCTTTCCATCTGTGAAAGAGACCGAAAGACAGTAGATTTAAATTCCATACACAAGCATCGCTCAGACTGTAAAATCTTCCTTAGCGTGTTCTTGATCACATATTCAGTTTATCAGTTGCTTGTGTGTGGCACATTGTCTAACTCTAAGGATGAGTCACTGCAGTGATACAATATTGTTTATTCCGTTACCTGACCCTGATTCCCTTGCTCCACAGTGATATCATTTGCATATCTGGGTGCCTAAAAGAGCTCCTGAGATCTTTCCGATGGTAATGTATGATGTAATTATTCTGTGAACAGAGCAGAATAATCACTTAACTGAGCTTAGCTTATCTGGACGAGGCAGTCTGTGCTTTGCTAAAGGTCCAGAGATATTGCTTTGGGCTTTTCTTTAAATAGACAATGTTTGACATTGTTTTGTACAAGTTTCAAATGATGGAGATTTTTTCAAGATTTGTTTGAGGAGAACATGCAGCTTTACAATGTTCATCCCCTCCTTGTGTGGTGGGCAATTTCTATGAAAACTATAGTTACTGTAATGGTAGCCTGTGACAAGAACTCTGCTGAATTACTGAAAGCTAGTTGTAGGAGCTGTTGCTCAGTGTCATTGAAGTAGATGAGAAGTATATTCATTTCCTCATTGCTCACCTTAAAGTTGGATGGGCAGCAAATAAAATGTAATTGTTTGTTGGTCTTTGGATTGTAAAATAGAAAAAGGAGGATAGAACTTTAAGAGGATCGATAACAGGAATGGAAAATCCCAAACTAGCTGACTCTAGGTATAATGGAAGTCTATGGATGAAATTTTGAAAGTTTTGAGGAAAGAGGAAAAAAAGCTTAGTTGAGATTATGGTTGAAGACAAACTAACAATAATTGCCACCTTGAATCTGGTTTCTGATTACAGTGCTGTCTGCTGGCTCCTCTACTGATGGAACTAGAAAACATCATTTCCCCACAGTTCTCTGGGCTCAGTCCATGGCTAGATTCATGCATCACATTATTTTTCCACTGATATTTGTTGAAAAACCCATAGCAGCCTGGTTCATACATCATAGTCATTTATAAACAATGGATTATAGACCACGATGTATCATGCTAATGCATCACGTTAAATTGAACTTCTTGTTGGGTGGCAAAGAATGAAACGCATCTTGCATCACAGTTTCTTGATTCTGATGATGGCTTAAGCTATAGAAAAAGGCCAGAGACATGAGGGAGGGGAGGAGGTGAAGGAGATGACACTGCCAATGCTACTAAAATAGTTGCAAGGCTCCAGAACTGACTAATAAATAATGGATTATGTTACTGTAATGCCATCAAGACATTTGAGTTTTACTTTTTAAAGTTCTAAGAAGAATTCCACATCTGGTTGGCTCTAGGTATGTACAAATACAATTTTTAAAACGTTGATAAATTTCGAGAGTTGTTTTCTGAGATATGAAGATGGCTGCAAAATCACAAATCTAGCTGAGCTTGGGCACATACAAAATAAGTTTTAAGATGTGATTGGTGGGCACTAAATGAGAAGTAGTCTCTTGAGTGCCAGCTGCTGGCACCTTTTAAAAAGATCTTTGTTGTGGCCATGGGCAATGCAGCTGATGTTCATCATCGTCTTTGGCTCATGTGTGCCTTGATGCCAGGATCCATAGAAAATGCTAACTCCCGCTCTTACCTCCACAGGCTTTTTCATGGTGGCAGCAACAACAACTATATCCCACATTTCTACCCAGAAGGCACTCAAAGCAGCTAATAATAAAACATAAAACGTAGACAGTTAAAATACTTCTCCCTTAAAAAAAAAAAAAGAAGAAAAGAAAAAAAGTTAAATCACCTCTTAAAATTAACTCAGAACGGCCTGGCTGAAAAGGGAGATCTTGATTACTTTCCTAAAAGTATTAAAAATGGAAGCTGAATACAAGTCCTGAGAGAGGATAACTTAGGAGCATCACAGAAGTCCTTCTCCTTCTGTGCCCAACAAATGATACCACTCCCCATCTTCACAAAGCAGTCCAGAAGGACATCATGGTTGATGGTAGTAAAAGCCTCAGGAGGTCCAAAAGAACAAATGTTTTTCCCACCCAGTTTTCAGAACGTATTATCTATAGGGTGACTAAAGCAGACTCAGACCCATATCCTGGCTGAAAGCCCAGCTGAATAAGTCTACCACTTTGATATCTTCATTGTAATTTCTAAGGCTGGCTGTTGTACATGTTGTCATTAGTTTGATCTTCTTTATATTTAATTTTTGTCCCACCTTTTTGCTGTGCTCCTTGACTTTTATTACTAGGGCTTGCCAGATCCTTTGCATTTTTGGCTATCAGGGTATAGTGTCATCAGCATAGTGCAGGTTATTGAGGTTTCTTCTTCCAATTTTAAAATCACACTCATCTTCCAATACAGCTTTCCTTAATTTATATTTGGCATATAGGTTGAATAAATAAGGGAAAAGTATACAGCCTTGCCTCACTCCTTTGTCAACCTGGAACCAGTTTGTTTCATCATGTTCTGTCTGTACTGTGCCTTCTTGATCTGTATATGTTTCTTATGAAGACAATGAGATGTTCTTGGATTCCCATTTTTATGAGCACTTTCCACAGCTTGGCATGACTGACACAATCAAAGGCCTTTCTATAATCAATGAAGCACACAGTGACTTCTTTTTGACATTGTTTGGCTTTCTCAATTATCCAGCATGCATTGGCAATAATGTCTCATGTTCCTCAGCCCTTTCTAAAACCAGCTTGAACGTCTGGCACCTCTTTTTCCATGTAGGACTCTAATCTGCATTGGATGATCCTAAGCATTATTTTGCTAGCATGTGAAATTAAGAATGTTGTATGAGAGTCTACACTCTGTTAATTTTCCTTTTTTGGTATTGGAAGAACAGGACAAGCAGCTGCCATGATTACATCCGCATATTCTGCCTCAAAGGTGAACTCCAAGTCAAGATATATTTGAGTGATTTTATCCACAAAGTATGTAGTGGAAAAGTAATGCCACTATTCTGCTATGAGACCTGGGCCTGGCAAAGCAGGAAACAAGGATCCTATGACCAGATAATATTGTTAGGTAAACACAGTGAAGGTGTCACCAACAGCCTAGCATGAGAAATGGGCTTCAAGCAATGAATTGCAATGAAAAGATGGGAGAAAGACATTCAGGATTTAAACCTTGGGACATGGACTGATGGAGACACACACTCACACACACGTGCACATGCACATGCACACAACTAAATCCTAAGGGTTTTTTTTTTTTAAGATGATCTTCATTGTCACTAGGGCTTTTGTTGTTTATTCGTTTAGTCGCTTCCGACTCTTCGTGACTTCATGGACCAGCCCACGCCAGAGCTTCCTCTCGGTCGTCAACACCCCCAGCTCCCCCAGGGACGAGTCCGTCACCTCTAGAATATCATCCATCCATCTTGCCCTTGGTCGGCCCCTCTTCCTTTTGCCTTCCACTCTCCCTAGCATCAGCATCTTCTCCAGGGTGTCCTGTCTTCTCATTATGTGGCCAAAGTATTTCAGTTTTGCCTTTAATATCATTCCCTCAAGTGAGCAGTCTGGCTTTATTTCCTGGAGGATGGACTGGTTGGATCTTCTTGCAGTCCAAGGCACTCTCAGAATTTTCCTACAACACCACAGTTCAAAAGCATCGATCTTCCTTCGCTCAGCCTTCCTTATGGTCCAGCTCTCGCAGCCATATGTTACTACAGGGAACACCATTGCTTTAACTATGCGGGCCTTTGTTGTCAGTGTGATGTCTCTGCTCTTAACTATTTTATCGAGATTTGTCATTGCTCTTCTCCCAAGGATTAAGCGTCTTCTGATTTCCTGACTGCAGTCAGCATCTGCAGTAATCTTTGCACCTAGGAATACAAAGTCTTTCACTGCTTCTACATTTTCTCCCTCTATTTGCCAGTTATCAATCAAGCTGGTTGCCATAATCTTGGTTTTTTTGAGGTTTAGCTGCAAACCAGCTTTTGCACTTTCTTCTTTCACCTTCATCATAAGGCTCCTCAGTTCGTCTTCGCTTTCAGCCATCAAAGTGGTATCATCTGCATATCTGAGATTGTTAATGTTTCTTCCAGAGATTTTAACTCCAGCCTTGGATTCCTCAAGGCCAGCTTGTCGCATGATGTGTTCTGCATACAAGTTGAATAGGTAGGGTGAGAGTATACAGCCCTGCCGTACTCCTTTCCCAATCTTAAACCAGTCTGTTGTTCCGTGGTCTGTTCTTACTGTTGCTACTTGGTCGTTATACAGATTCTTCAGGAGGCATACAAGATGACTTGGTATCCCCATACCACTAAGAACGTGCCACAATTTGTTATGGTCCACACAGTCAAAGGCTTTAGAATAGTCAATAAAACAGAAATAGATGTTTTTCTGAAACTCCCTGGCTTTTTCCATTATCCAGCAGATATTGGCAATTTGGTCTCTAGTTCCTCTGCCTTTTCTAAACCCAGCTTGTACATCTGGCAATTCTCGCTCCATGAACTGCTGAAGTCTACCTTGCAGGATCTTGAGCATTACCTTACTGGCATGTGAAATGAGTGCCACTGTTCGATAGTTTGAACATTCTTTAGTGTTTCCCTTTTTTGGTATGGGGATATAAGTTGATTTTTTCCAGTCTGATGGCCATTCTTGTGTTTTCCAAATTTGCTGGCATATAGCATGCATTACCTTGACAGCATCATCTTGCAAGATTTTGAGCAGTTCAGCTGGGATGCCGTCGTCTCCTGCTGCCTTGTTATTAGCAATGCTTCTTAAGGCCCACTCAACCTCACTCTTCAGGATGTCTGGCTCTAGCTCACCGACCACACTGTCAAAGCTATCCCCGATATTGTTATCCTTCCTATACAGGTCTTCTGTATATTCTTGCCACCTTTTCTTGATCTCTTCTTCTTCTGTTAGGTCCTTGCCATCTTTGTTTTTGATCATACCCATTTTGGCCTGGAATTTACCTCCAATGTTTCTAATTTTCTGGAAGAGGTCTCTTGTCCTTCCTATTCTATTGTCTTCTTCCACTTCCACGCATTGCTTGTTTAAAAATAATTCCTTATCTCTTCTGGCTAACCTCTGGAATTTTGCATTTAATTGGGCATATCTCCCCCTATCACTGTTGCCTTTTGCTTTCCTTCTTTCTTGGGCTACTTCTAGTGTCTCAGCAGACAGCCATTTTGCCTTCTTGGTTTTCTCTTTCTTTGGGATGTATTTTGTTGCCGCCTCCTGAACAATGCTGCCAACTTCTGTCCAGAGTTCTTCCGGGACCCTATCTACTAAGTCCAGTCCCTTAAATCTATTCTTCACCTCCACTGCATATTCCTTAGGAATATTAGTGAGCTCATATCTAGCTGATCTGTGGGTCTTCCCTAATCTCTTTAGTCTGATCCTAAATTGTGCAAGAAGACGTTCGTGATCTGAACTACAGTCAGCTCCAGGCCTTGTTTTTACCGACTGTACAGATGTCCGCCACCTTTGGCTGCAAAGGATGTAATCAATCTGATTTCGGTGTTGTCCATCTGGTGAAGTCCATGTATAAAGCCGTCTCTTAGGTTGTTGGAAGAGAGTGTTTGTTATGCAGAGTGAATTGTCTTGGCAAAATTCTATCAGCCTGTGTCCTGCTTCGTTTTGTTCTCCCAGGCCATACTTACCTGTAATTCGAGGTGTCATTTGACTGCCCACCTTAGCATTCCAGTCTCCTGTGATGAAAATAACATCTCTTTTAGGCGTGTTGTCCAGTAGGTGCTGCAGATCCTCATAGAACTGCTCTACTTCAGCTTCTTCAGCATTTGTGGTTGGGGCGTATATTTGGATCACTGTGATGTTAGATGGCTTGCCCTGAATTCGAATTGAGATCATTCTGTCGTTTTTTGGGTTGTATCCAAGCACTGCTTTAGCCACTTTACTATTAATTATGAAGGCTACTCCATTTCTTCTGTGGTCCTCTTGTCCACAGTAGTAGATCTGGTGGTCATTTGATGTGAAGTGGCCCATTCCAGTCCATTTCAGTTCACTGACGCCCAGAATGTCTATCTTTAATCTTGACATCTCACCAATAACCACATCCAATTTGCCCTGGCTCATAGATCTTACGTTCCAGGTTCCAATGGTGTGTTGATCCTTAGAACATCGGATTTGCCGTTCACCACCAGCACCGTCGGCCGCTAGCCGTCCTTTCGGCTTTGAGCTAGCTGCGTCATCACGTCTGGGGCTAGTTGAGCTCATCCTCTGTTCCTCCCCAGTAGCATTTTGACCATCTTCCGACCTGGGGGTCTCATCTTCCGATGGTATACCGCCATATCTCTGGTTGTACTGATCCATTTAGTTTTCACGGCAAGAAATACTGAGGTGGGTTGCCATTACCTTCCCCAGGGATTGCATTTAGTCTGACCTCTCTGTCATGACCTTCCCGTCTTGGGTGGCCCTTCACGGTTTAGCTCATGGCATCATTGAGGTGCTCAAGCTCCAGCACCACGACAAGGTAACGATCCTTTGCTGAAGCACTAGGGCTTAGTATGTGCAATAAGAGCAACATGTCTACTCAATTCATGTTTTTGACTTTCCTATAGGACCTCTTGAATGCAATTTGAGTTCCTAGAAAATTACTACACTGGCCTGGGTATAACCCTGACATCTGTGACGGCGGAAATGACGCATTTGTTGCATCTATCACCATGCAATGTGGGCTTTAGCTCATGCTGAACCACTTTTACCCTGAAATTTCCTCCATTTGCTTTCTTCTTCTCAATTCCCTGCAAAACTAAGAGGATGGCTTGCTTCTGCAAAAGGAATGTAACACTTAGAAGCCATAGTGTTTACTCTCCAAGCCTTTTCCATATTCAACAGAGGAGGAAAGACAGTCCCAGAGTGCATTCAGAAAACCACTCAGAATTGTTATGGATCTAGGCAGAAGTTTTCTCACTGGAGTTAGTGTAGTACCAGAGTAGCCTTACTGAGCAAAAGATGAAGGCAGACAGGAAAGCAGGCTGTGCTCTGCCATACATGTACATGCTTCTCATTATAGAGTTTGGTGCCAGAGCAGCAAACTGTGATAATATGGTCACTGCAATGTTAGAACAGCCCAACAGGCAGAAGATGGAGGTTGGCAATGCTTTCATAGTTGGTTAGAGGATGTTCAATGGCAGTCATCTAGTGAAGGTTTTTAGACTGGAGGACAGAACAGAGAAGACCTCTTATTTTAATTTCATTCCCTGCTTAAGGGCTCTAGTATCCGATATGTCCACTCTTGGAAAAAGAACTGGTGGTAGAATTCATGAGCTGGTAAAAGAGAGTTAGCACTGTGCTGTTCAAATGAGCAAAGGAGGCAATCTCATCGATACAGTATCTTGAGTCTGCTTTGCTAAATTCCTTTATGATTTTACGGTTTCTTTAATTAGCAGTACTCATTTATTTAAATAATGAAATTACTATCAGAATAGCTTCAACAAACTATTTTGTCCCATTTTTATTTCTTCTTTCAATATAACTTTGTTTGACCTGAATCAATTACACAGCAAAGTTACTAGTCACCTGCTCAGATAGATTTTTAAAAAGCACTGGACTAGGTGCCCTATTTACCAACAAAAAGCTCTCTCACGCATATGAAATCTCTCTGACAAATAGCATTTTAATAAGTGAAATGAATGCTGATGAATAGCTGAATTGCAAAACTTTATTTTTCTCATTGCCAAGGTGTTTAAACAAGGTTATGCTTTGGGGATGCGATACTATGGTTTTGTTTTTTGTTTTACTTTACTTTTTGTCTTTCTGCAGGCTATTTATGGCAAAACAGTCTTTATATTGTATGAAAATTAGCCACTGAAACAATCATTATTCTATAGTACTTTTAGGTTGGCTTCCAGGGTCTAAACCTGTAAGGGGAACAGGAAGAGATCCTCATTTCCTCTTTTGTGCCTCACTGGACTATCCAAATATTAACAGCTGAGCAGATGTTTTCCTCATGGAGCATCATGGGATTTTTCACACAGTAAAATTGACTCCAGTGCATAAACTGGTTGGAAGCAAAGCAGGTTTCAGAAATATCTTTCTGGATTTCACCCTTTTCCTCCACTTTGGCCACAGTGATGACTTGATGTACTTCTTGGACCACGTACAGTATATCATGACACCTGATTAGTGGATTCTCCTGTTTGTTTATCCCTCCCCAACTGCTTTATTTTCATGGGCAGCTGTTTGAAGACACGTGGTTTCCATTGATAAACCTTTTGAGTGAACATGTATGCATACACATACCTTGACTCCCCATCATTCTTGACATCTTCCAGTCAGGAATGTCAACCAATGGACTGCTATGAAAGAAAAACAGAACAAGAACCCCATCCCCCACCCCAGGTTCATCATTCTTCTTGTCACTTGGGTGATATGGGGAAAGCAAAGAAAGGGAAACCATCTTGTTATTTTTACCTGGTTAGGAAAAAGAAAGAGGAACAGAGAGCACCATGTCCCTATTTCCCAAACCTAGGCTTTCACTCCACTGTTAGTGACTCTGTGGGAGGAAAAAGCCAAGGATGTCAGTGACCAGTGATCAGATGGAATGGCGCAGTCCTGCTACAGCACACAGTAGCCACCTGGAGTAGAGGAGGGTAGTCTACAATGAAATGAAGCACAGCAGGCAACCTGTCCAGCACCACTTGTACTGGCAAAAGTTGGAAAACACTACTGTTGATGCCTAGCACAAAAAAGGCAAGCAGAGGTGGTCTTTCTAGCAGGCCACAGTGCATAGAGGATGGTATTGTGTACTGCCCTTGGTTAGCAGCCAGTATTTGAACTGGGGCTGAACTGTGTGCCTATATGAGCTGTTCAGGTATCAGCAGCACCTGTAGCCCCTGAAAGAAGCAAAAGCCTTTAATTTGGACATTTAGGGCATTTATAAACATATAAAATCACCAAGAAGTAATTTTCTTACCTTTGCTTGAACCACTGGACAGAGCACATCTTAATCATATATAAAACAATATTTGCTGAAAAGGCAAATCTAGAGCTCAAATAGTGGTAGGTTGAGCCAGCTCCTTAGATGAGGCTCATTCACAGACTTTTACAAGGCTCCAGATATCATTCTGAGAGAATCCGCATGCTTGACTATTCCTCCAACACATCCTGGATTCCAAGACTGAAAGCTACATGAATCCACATTCTAGGCTGATACTGGCATGGCTTTATATTAAGCAAGTCTGGTAAGAATTCCTGAAAATCATGTGATAGGGTAATCTAGGTATTGATTGGTCAGTTTCAATCTGCCTCCCGGTTAAACTCCTCTCATTCCTGGGTTGGATGAACTTGCCTTGTCTTCAAGCAGCTGGCAAAGAGTAAAGGCCAGATCCTGTTCTGCCATCCCAGTAAATTACCCTGTAAGTGTCTTCAAAGGCTGACCTATTTCAGGACTAAAGCTGGTACTTTTTGTTTTATTGTAAATAGCAGCTAGTTGTTTTTGATTCCACTCTGCTGGATTATTTAATACATGCATTGACTTGGCAATTCAGGTTGATGTAGCCTGTCTGCTTACCTAGTTCCTAAGGTAATTAAAAGACAGCAGTGGCCTGTCCTTCCCTAGAGGTGTAATTCCTACATATGCTCAGCCTGAGATTTACGAATTCCTGTAAATCACATTAGTGGTAGCAACATATCACTGTTGAAATATATAACAAAGGGGTCTGCTGCATAGTCCTAATTTGCAGATACCCTTTGGATTGTTATAAACCATGTTCTGTTTATAACCCTCTCATGTTTTCCTACTGCTTTCTCCATGTTTTTCTTACTACCACCACCACCCCAAAAAAGAATGGAACAAATATTGAATAGGTCTGTTCATCTGGAACCATCTGTCATCCTTGTTAATCTTAATGTTAATCACTGTTAGAAGTGTCCTGATGGAGTCACTTTGGTTCAGCTTGTCCATCAGAAGGGGCAGAGCTGCTTTTGAAACTCTCTTTTCATCTGGCAGGGCTACAGTAAGTTGAAACTAGATCTGTGACCCAAAATAAATCAGTTAAATCAAGTCTGCTAATTGGCAGTTCTGCCATGTTAACAGTTACATGTCAAAAGTAGGCCTCAGCCCCTTCTAGCCTGCTCTTTTTGCCCATGATTTACCATGCTCTATAATATGAGGAAATGTAATTTCCATGTGCCACAAGGCACCATCAGAACCAAGAAGAAGATTTTGATCTCAGATGAAGGGATACATTTCCCATATTATACATTTATTTGGTGCTTAAAGGCAAATAAGGAAAGTTGACTCAAAAAAGAAAGAGAACTATGCAAATGTTACAGTGGTAATAACTAGTTAATAAAACCTTTTGAACTTAGAATATGCCATCAAATTACTATTTCTCTTATTCTGCTGAGTAGTGGTTTTTGTTTTTGTTTTTGCTGTTATTCTGATACAACCAACCTATTCCATCAGATGTCCTCAAGTTGATAGTGATGGGAGATCCATCCCTACTATTCAGGCTCAATTGAAAAAAAGCTGGAGGTGTTCCTTGCACATGGGAACTATATTTCCTATGAAGCCAAGAGGTCTGGGCATGTTTGGCCATGATTCCTCATTGGTGTCTCACTTAATTACAAACTGAAACAGTAATTCATTCTTAAATGAATTAGCTATGGTTTCATTTAGAGCAACAGGTTTCTTGCATCTGTAATGTATGTAAGATGACAGTCAGTATATAGCCCATCATATTTTGCTAAATAAAAATGCCAGTTGAGAAAGAAATGGAAAATTAATATTTGGACCGTCCTGCAGGTATTGGTAAAAAAAACATCATGGTGGCATTTTGACATAGTTGGAAATGTTCCCATAGAATGGAGCTTCAACTTAGCTGTTTAAATTCTAACTATGGCTGTAGGCAAATATCTTTCAATTCACAAGGAGACTGTCATAAAAAACCTAGTGCATGGAAGTTTCCTATGATGTCAATAAGAATATTGTCTTAATCACTGCCAGCACTGCATGAATTTCAGGGTGCAGTTGTTACTATAGTTTGAATTACTACAGGCAGTAATTTAGAAATAAGAATTGATATACCAACAAATGCACTCCTGATACCTACACTCAAAAGGATTTTATCCTTGCAAATATAATTGGGAATGTTGTTCAGATGATTGTACATATTTAGGCTCTAGAAGACCTGGTTTCAGAGAAAACCTTTACAATTTTAGATCAATTTGTAAATAAGATCTTCCTAATATATGGCTGTACCTAATCCCATACCCTCATGTAGTAATTAGGCTGTAGGAGAATATTCTCTCTCTCTCTCTCTCTCTGAAATACATAAAAATGGCACCATGAATATACAAGAAGCTTTTGGGGAAATCCTAAAGTTTGCAGAAATATTAAAGAGAAGGAATATTTCAGCAAAACCCTTAAGGATGTAAGCCAAAACCACTTGATGAGGAAAGTACGTTCTCAGTGTACACAGAGTGCTTACTGATTGTTAGAAGTCTCACAAAAACAGGAGGGAAGAAGGGGAAAAGCAGGGAATAAAGTGGAACATGTTAGAAAACAGTATGGGCACTCAGAATAGGACATTTCATACAGCAATATTGTTTTGTAAGCTTCACTTCACAAAACCTAGAACCATAACAAAATTACCTTCCTAGAGCAAAGTGGTTATTAAGCGACTGGAAACTGCAACATACAAATCCCCAAACTTGCATTGGCAACATCTTGGCTCAGAAACCAGATCTTCCCATCACTCTTTCCAGTAGCTGCTTCTGGCAGATACTGTAGATTTGGGAGAAAGAGAGTAGGGGTGGGTCCACAAGAGAGTTGAACAGGTGGCATCAGAATTCTTCACATTTCTCATAATATTCTTACAAGCATAGTAAGGCCTTGCTCAAAATTGAGCAAACAAAACAAGAGAATTCTGGCCCAACCCAAGTCAAGCATAAATTAACTCATTTTAGGAAGGCTCCTTCCCCAAAATGAGATGGGAACTCTTTCTTCCTCACCCTTGGTTGATCTAGATCTGTCAACCTATTTGTTTACCCACACTGATGGCTGCCATCCATATTTCAGAATGCTGACCACAGGAAGTAACTTGAATACTTCCCATTCTCATTCCATTCTGAGCACCATGTCAGGGTTCCACAGCTGTTGAAAAACTTCTTTTTTTTCCCCTGACTGTCTGGAGATTCCCAGTACGGCAGACATTATGTTGCTTACACGTTGCTGCCTTGGGCTGTAACTTCTGCAACAAAGAGACTGAATGAAGAGTAGAATCCTCACCAAAAGTTTTTCCCTTTTGCTGATGGCTGACTCTTTTTCATAAATTTCCACCCCAGTAATTTCCAAAGGGGTGGGGGAGCATGTAGAAAAGAGGAACTGATCATGTCACATGTGGTTTCGTATTCATTCTGCCATCCAAGCTTCCAAGAATGGGGAGGGCCAATAATCTAAAGGCAGGCTTATAGACTTTGTGTCTAGACCTTTAATTAAAAGTAGCAGATAAACTGTATAATATAAGAACAAACAGTGTTCATACAACCATTAGTTACCTGACACAAACAAGAATTTTGCAATTAAGGGCACTGAGAAAATTATGTCAAGAAATGAAAAGCAACAAATATTCATGATGGAGTTAATCAGAACAGGCACTCTCCTTCAGTGGTCACCACATAAGCAAACATTCTGTTTTTTAAAAGAGAAGAACAGAAATTGAGCATATCTTGGTACCATGTTTACTCACTGGGTCACAGCAGAGGTTAAGCAAAAATTTGTTTTAAGAAACCAAAAGAACACACACCATATGATTCAGTAAGCCACATACCACATGTTGTTAAAAGTAGGAGAGAGAAAGATTTGGGTGTTTTCATGGCTGTGTCATTTTTCTTTGAAGTGGGACGGGGTGCAAATCTGACAGCTTTAGTTTTGGCCATGAGCTCTTCACGCTCATTGGCAAGGATCCTACAGCTGGGGGCACCAAATCTCAGTACACATTTCATATGCTCAGTGATGATCGATGAATCCTTTTGGAATCTGTCTGAATTCCCTTCAGCTCAAAATGTTTATTTAGTGAAAATTACATGAAGTACCCTGCTGGAAATTGCATTTGGTCTGGGTGACCACATAATAAGAAGAATGGCTCAATTGAAAAGGAAGCAAAAGAGAGGAGCAAAGATGATAATGGGTTCAGAATGCAAGACACATGTCGAGAGACAGAAAGAACGATGTTTATTCCAGGGAGAAGATTAATAGGGTTATATAATTATATATGCTCCTTTCCCAATGCTGCTGTCCTATGTGGGATACTTTGATGTTAGCTTATTTGTGTCATCCAAAAGATCTATAGTATTGATAAACAGTGCACTTGAGCGTTGATATGAAATGGAAAGGTTGCTGGGTTTTATTCAACTGGGTGAAAGTGAGTGGGCAGAGCAAGAAAGAATTACAGCAATGCCAAGCATCCTCGGGACCACATAGTACTGAACCAATTCCAGGCCCCAGCCTCTTCCTTGAACTCCACCTCCCCGTGGAAAAAGTCAGGAAAACGGGTTCCGTTTTAAGGAGTTGTGGCTCAGAGTGCCTTAAAACAGTGGCTCTTTATGGAGCAGTGCCATCTCTTGCCACTACTCTGCTGTTTTCCCAAAACTTAGTTGAGCAACTAGGAGTGGGAGTCAAGAGGAGATATTGGTACTTCCCCATCCTGCGTCTTCCTCATCTGACACTTCTCCTTTGCTCCAGACTCTTTGTTATAATTTTGCCATTAATCAACGTGAGAGATTGCAGCCACTGTTTTCTGTCATGTTTATCATGCTGGCTGGAAATTCTAGGTGTGGTCTGATATATTTTGATCTTTCCCAGTTAAAAAAGGCTAGGGTTAAAAAAAGGCTACTCTGATCATAATGGACAACATCAATATACATGTTTCATGCAGTATGCATATATTAAAACTATCCAGACTTCATGAGGGCATAAATTCTCCCATTTGTCTTTCTTTTTTTTCCACATCTTAGGAAGCAACTAATTTATTTTCTTTTCCATATGTTAAAGCTCTCTCTATCTGGCCTGCTTTGGTCTGCTGTTTAACTTTGCATTTGTAATGTGACTTAAGTATGCAGTCATCATTATCTATGACCTTAATAGCTAACTGTATTCAATTTTTCACTAACTGGATGCCACAGTAAGGGGTAATTAAGTTTGTACAAGCAATATAATTTGGAACATGCTCAGTTCTCCCCCAAAGATAATTGAGCCTCTTAATTCTCTGCTTTTGTCAATTCCTTGTTAACAGCTTGGCACAGAATACTTAAAGTTCATCACTTATCTCTTTAATTTCCAGTTAAATGATAGGATGCCTCAGAATTTATTTGCAAAGGGCTGCACAAGAAGGATTTCTGCAGATGGTCTTCCAACTGCAGCAGAAGTGGTATAGTATGACTGGTCAGGCAGCATGAGTAAGAAGAATCTATATCCAAACAAAAACATTGGTTGACACATCTTAAAAAGCTTTTCAACTGAAAGTGGATAAACTTCGACTTGCCATGGAGTTTTAAAGTGCAGTTTGGATGAGATTTAATAGTGTGGGAAGCAGTTTTTAAAAGGGTTTGCAAAACTGTAAAGCTGTCTTGTAATCATTTGACCTTTGGCATTTTTCACAATTATGAACTGCTAATAGCAACTGCATCTTATTCAGGCCTCATCCTAAGAGCACAATTCACAACCACTAGTTGATTCATCAGGATTAGCATTTGGAGTTCTGCCACTCCAAAATCCAAAGGGTGTTGTCAGATTTGTGAATCAGGCTTACTCTTAAATTGTATTTCATCCCTTATTTGTTAGAAATGTAAATTTGTTAATCATAATTGTATGTGTTATTTATTGGTTGTAAGGGCAAATGACATAAACTGCACCAATTAGTTATTGGGACAAACTGGAAAGAAAGCAATTTAATGAGTTCAGTTAGTAAATATTCTGGGGTTCAATATGGCTGCAAGGAAGAGAATGAATGTACAAATATACTGAGTTTGTTTTGGTGTTTTCATCATCTGGGAAGAAATAGATAGAATGTTTACTTATAAATGTAGTGTTTTTCAGCCAGAAAACAGTCTTTATCAGAGGTTGTAAACATCACATTTATGTTGTGCAGTGTTGTACTGCATAAAAATATTGAAATATACTGTTTCAGAGTTTTTATTGTTTTTACCTCCAGAAAAAGGCCCATTTCTGGCTGAAACATTCTGGGTATGTAAGTAAACACTTAAGCAGCATCACAAAGCTTTATTTTTTTTCCTCCCTGTTATCACATGTCCTCAGAAACAAATCTGTGCTTGCCAATGAGGATATATACATTCATATTTAAAAAGTAATGCATGAAGTATGCCAGAAACGGAGCCTGAGAAAGTATCTAGTAAAATTTGGAATGTTTGTGACTGAGAACTTACATCTTTTATTCTCTCAGACCCAACCGTGTGAAGCAAACGTTGCAGTCAAAATTAAGCATGGACATCAATGGGAGGTATAAGATTTGTTTTATTCCCTCTCCTGTTTACATGAATAGAACATTTAAGGATTTCTGGCTTGTTGCTGCTCTGAACTGAGTTTTACTACTAAGCCATTTTACTCAGGAGAGATCTGTGATTGATAAAAAAAATCAGGAGGAATCTGAAGGCACCTTTTCCAATTATTTTGTTATTTTACAATAAGCATAAAAATAATTATTTAATTTTTGTTGTCATGAACAGTAACTTTCCCCTTCTTAGTTTCACTGGCCTTTTTATCTGTATTTTTATTTTATCATTATACGGGGACGGTTCATCCTATAGAACATTATTCTTGGGATCTCTAGTGTGCACTTGAAATTGACTACATCCTGGTCTAATTTTGGCCACATCCATGTTTTGTGGTTCTATAATGCAAGAATAAATTTGCACACACACATGAACATATACAAATTACCTGAGATAGTCCTCTAGTAATCTGGTAGCCTGGCCTATAAAAAGTCTGAACTATAAAAGCAACAGCATCTATTCTACCTTTTGTGATACTAAATATATTTTTCAAAAATGAATCTTTGAGAAATCACAGCTCGGACAGAGCCAGTTATGGAAAACTAGCTATCAACAACATGTCTATGTTACTAATAAGAGTAAGTATAGATCAAATGAATATCTGCCATATTCCCCCAATCAACTATAATGGGTACATTGGTGGTTTGTTTGTAAGGTGATCAACTCACGTGATCCATCTGCCATGCTTGAATTCAACTGATGCAGAGAAACAAACAAACAAGATATAGAAGGTCAGAAATGAGTACCAGAAGTGACAGAGGAAATGGCCCCTCATACTGCTAACCATGGGGGAAAGAAAAAGTTAAAATCCAAATTCTGATGTCTGGGGGGAGCCAAACTGTCTGACCTAGTCCTGATAAGTGGGACCACTAATGGTTTGGCCAGACATCCTTCTCTAATTGAGGTAGTAGTTCTTGCCTCAGGATGGTTTGAACTACACCAGAAACAAGCTTAGCTTCCTGGCTCAGCTCTGAGGCAAAGGGTGGCAGCTGTGGATCCAGTCAAGAAAGAAACATTGTGATAGGATTTTAGTTTACTGTTCAGTAAGGAGAAATATTTTTAGAGACTATTTTATGAACTGGAAGAAATGAAGTCTTCCAGTTCATAAATCCCCACTTTTCCCCTCCACATTTCACCTTGGTAAGAATATTTTCCACTAGTTTTTTTCTTCTACCAGTTTCCCTCATTTCCCCTTTCCTGCATTCTCTCAAATGTACAAATTGTGAGTAGGAGAAGGGAAAAGCAGCATTTGTGGCTAAGGCTGAAAGCTGGCTCTAAGCCATCTTGATTTTCTAAGACCCTTTCTGACAAGTAAGGTTTTGCCTCACTCCAAAATCAACATTACCCTCCTGTGTATCCACATCATTGAGCTTACTTAGGACCAGCAGAGAACTGTTGCAAAATCCCAGATGACCACTAGATGGCAGGAGAGAGAGGAGACAGAAACTAACTTTTTGCAGCCATTTAGCATTTTTGTAGCCCAGATCTGGTAGCCCTAAGATTGCATGAGGGCTGGGAAGCTGAGTTGAGTAATTGTTGGCTTACTTCCTGCTCTAGAGTGAATTCTGCAGCATTTTTGCAGTATTTCCTTTGGAGCTGTAGGGTGGGGTAATTTCTCTTGAGTGGGAATTTTTGCTTTAACCCAGCTCTTGGGATTTCCCCTTCTTGCCAGGTGGAAAGATGTCCAAGTACCTTACTGCCATCACCCATTCTTCAGGAGCAAACAGAAAGAAAATGTTGCCACTTGCTCTTGCCCAGAAACTTCTGGTTTCTTTGTTTCCTCATTGCCAAAACAACACAAGTGAGCAAAAAGGAGGACCCTATCTCTCACCCTAACCTACTGGCCTTTCATTCCTCCTTTTTGTCCTCTGCTCAAGCATTAATGAGGCCACTTCTGTGGTAGTGCAAAATTGCAGCACACGGTAACAGGGGCAAGGTTTTTGAACCATAGTGCCTGAATTGTTCCCGAAACATTTATTCATTAATGGTGAGGAATTCTCAGAATTAAGCTGAAGACTTTCCTCTAAGCAGTTCCTCATTTCACAATGGGTATTTCTGTGAATTCTCAGATCCTGGATTGCTAAATCTAGGAAAACTATTACTTTAAATCTGCCTTTCTTAACCTTCTGACCCTGGAGGAACCCTTGAAATATTTTTCAGGCCTCAGGGAACCCCAGCACATTCAGGCTCAAATATAGGCCAGAAGTTACAGAATTATTATATTCGTTTCATGGGTAAGCCTGTATGTATGCATTAACAGGGTTCTTAAACTAAAAATAAAGAATGAAACTTACCTTTTTAATGTGAAGTTGCCTGAATTTGAAATATTCTTTTAAATAAATCATGATCTCCCAGGGAACCCCTAGTGACCTCTCACGGAACCCTACGGTACCACGGAGCCCTGGTTGAGAAACCCTGCTTTAAATGAATTGAGAGTATTTCTCTCAGCTCATTTAAAGTAATGAGTCATGTGGTTTTCTTGGGATGATTTGGAAGTAGTAAAGGTAAAGGTTTCCCTTGACGTAAAGTCCAGTCGTGTCCGACTCTAGGGGGCGGTGCTCATCTCCGTTTCAAAGCCTTGGAGCCGGCGTTGTCCATAGGACACTTCCGGGTCATGTGGCCAGCATGACTCACGGAACACCGTTACCTTCCCGCCGAAGCGGTACCAATTAATCTACTCACATTTGCATGTTTTCGAACTGCTTGGTGTGCAGAAGCTGGGACGAGCAACGGGAGCTCACCCCGCCGCGCGGTTTCGAACCACCGACCTTCCGATCGACAGCTCAGCGGTTTAACCCGCAGCGCCACCGCGTCCCTTTGGAAGTATATGGCTCTATTACCAAAATCCACATGACCACTAGAGGGCAGCATAGAGATGCAGAGAATACTAACTCTTCATTTCATGGTTGTCTGGATTTTGACAGCATGGATATTGTAGCCTAGTGGAAGGGATTGGCCATTACATTATTCATTTTCTGATATTCTACACTACCAAACAGCCTTGGAATTTTCGGGTAGTTATGATTCAAGCATTAACTAGAGCTGACTCTGCTTAAATCCTGAGATCAGCCAAGGTCAGTTAGATATTGCCATCTCTAGACATTCAAGACTAATTTGAAAGGAAGAATGAAACCATATCAAGGGAGGTTCTTCAGGATACTTACCCAGCAATTAAAGGAGGTTCATTTTTGGGGGGGGAAGTCTTCTTGATTATCATTTCCTCTATTAACCTATAAACATGGAAAACAATGGAGGAAAAACTAAGAAGACATAAGACCATGTAGTTATCTGGCTTTTGTGATCATGCCTGAAATGAAATGAATAGTAGTTTATTTATACCATGTTTATAGTTATTTGTACTGTTTTAAAATAAAATAAAAATTAATGGAGGAGGAGGGGGGAGATGTTACAGTCTTCAACTTTCACTTTGGAAAATTTCCAAGCAACAGTTGAGCTTTCTCTGAGAATTATCCAAGTACTTAAGCAATCTCAACATAATCCAATTTGAGACAAATGAATGTTCCTTACCTCTAATGCACAGTTACCTTCTCCAGGGTACATTAGTGTGGAATTCTTAAAAACTGCTTACAAAGTCATATTAAAACTGAGCTGGTGTTCTTTGATTTATCTAGCCAAGTGCTGATTCACTCCTTGACTTCATAAGAACACTGAAATTGTTCCAGATCCTCCCACAGTTTTTCTTAATTCCTTTATGCCAATGTGATTGCCATATGACTTCTCTTCCCTGAACTAATCCTGGCAGAATTAAAATAATTTGAACATAGTTAAAAAGAGTTTTCAGTAAAAGAGGACCCACAAAGTCAAGAATGCCAGATGATCCAAATTAAGTTTTAAACCAGACTGAGCAGGGATATGGAGAATGAGGACACCCTGTATATTTTTTCTATCACTTTTGTCAACTCTAAGCTACAAACAACATAGCAACCAAGGAGGACAATAGTCCAGTATATATACTAATATGGTTTGTTTATTTATGCATTAAACAAATTTATATAGCCTCCTATCTACCAGAAGGAATTCAGGGCAGTGAACAAAATAAAAACACAATACAATAAAACAATCAATGCTCATCAATGGTTCCTCATCTAATTGGAGAAAGGTGTATGTATATGTGGGCTTCTTTTTCTATAGACTGTATAGATGAAATGAACAGACTGTTATATGCTCTGAAAAAGCCCATGGTTATTACTGAGCTGGGATTTACATCTAATATTCAGCTCCATCACTTCCCTTCATTTATAACCCCTCCCCCATGTTTTTTTGTTTTCCTAATACTGTCAGTTGTTAGTCATATATAATACATGACTTATTGAAATATATCAGAAAATAATATGTATCTCCTATTTCAGAATATTGGGGAGATATAATGCTACAGTGGGACTCTTATAAAAAGCTCCTGCAGATAGATTCTTATTCCTGGATGAGAGGAATTCCATGCTGTCCTTTTCCCTGAGATGCTAGATTTCTATCTGAGAGCAGCATTCAAAAATAAATCACCAGAAAGGATGTCATGGAAGGATTACTGCAAGCCATAAAAATCTTTGGAGTCTTATGCAACTTTCTAGCTAATTAACAAGCATACCTGCGGCATTGATCATATTAAGTCATTGCCCACACCAGCAACCCTTCAAAAAAAATAGTAACACAGAATGACATGAGTCCTGAGAAAAAAGAACGATTACCAAGCAGTAACTGCAGCAGTAGTAGCAAATGTCTTTTTTCAAAGGCCAGGAGCTTGCTTGGCTTGGAAACATCTTTTGTTTAATGCTGGAATGGGTCACCTTTTAATGTGTTTTGGGGGATTCTCGGATTCGCGAACTATTATCACCAGTTTATCCAGGGGTTCGCGGAGATAGTGTTGCCCCTCACTGAATTGCTCAAAACCAAAGGGCAGGGGGACACCCGGAGGGCAAAGAACCCAGGGGCATTGCTGAATGGACGCCCACGTGCCAGGTGGCTTTTGACAACCTCAAAAAGCTTTTTATGGTGGAGCCCATCCTACAGCATCCTGATCCTAGCAAACCATTTGTGGTGCAAGTGGATGCCTCTGATTTCTCCATTGGCGCACTTCTGCTACAAGCAGACGAGTCGGGCTGTTTGAAGCCTTGTGCTTATCTCTCCCGTAAATTCTCTGCAGCTGAAAGGCGATGGCATGGGGTTATGGCTGCAATGGTTGGGGTAAGAAAAATGGGAAGAGATAATCTATACAGGATGTGTTGATTTTCTCTTTTTCCTGGATATTCTTTTTTTGGGAGGGGTGTCTAAGGATAGAAGGAGAACAACTGCTGCCATCAATGCAAAGATGAGGCTGATACTGGAGAACAGGACTTCTGGAAGACAGTACAGTCATTGGTGAGAGTGTTTTTTTTTAATCGTATGGCATAGCAGTTCGGTGTTCCTGCTGCTTTTTTTTTTCCTTGCTGGGAAATCCTTCTGAGGTCCAGCAGCCAGGTGTGTAGACTATTTAGCCATGACAAGTCACGTTGCCCGGGGTGCACCATGGGGAGGCTAGTCTACATTGCACCGAGCTGGGCTGAGAGAGAGTGACTGGCCTAAGGTCACCCAGCCGGCTTCTTTCATGCCTAAGGCAGGACTAGAACTCTCAGTCTCCTGGTTTCTAGCCTGGTGCCTTAACCACTAGACCAAACTGGCTCTCATTGGTGAGAGTGTTTGGATATCACATTACACTGCAATAGGCATAATTGCTGAGATAGGTGGAGTGATAGTCTAGAACTGGGCTGTCATAGGTTGCACTCTGGTGTCAGATGAGGTCTGAACAGGGATGACTTATCTATGAGGATCTGAAAACTGGCCAGCTGCTCCAGTGGAGCTCAGGTGCCTAATATTTGATGACAGTCATTTATTATACAACTGCTCCTGATAAAGCCTTATCGTAGAATGGACTTGCCCAATTTACATGACTTTCTGTGCTCAGTCACAGGTATTTTTAACTAACCAAGGGAAGCCAGTTGGGTCAACCTTTTAATCCACAGAACTTCAAGCCTCACTAAAATTAGTGAGACTTTTTTCTTGGCAAGATATCTATGATCAGCTTGTTAGTGTATAAGATTGCTCCTTAAGCTCTTGTCATTCTTAGCAGTTATTTCACAACACACACACTCATAAACAAGGAACAGAAATATCTGTCTTGCTTTCAGCATAGCCACGCATATCAAAATACAATTCTGCCCAATTTAGCAAAGTGAGAGCTCCATTTTCTATAATCTGCCTTGGCGTTATTGCTCTGCTCATTATTATATTATCACTCTACTCAACTCCGATTATGTGAAACTCTATGTTGCCAGACTATAATTATTACAGCCCAGCTTCTCCTTTTTCATTTTGATCCTTTGAAAACCTCGTCATTATCCCGCATCAGACTGGCTTCCCAAAATGTCAAGATTAAAATGGGCCATGAAAGCTTAGGCAAGGGTGAGTCACTGGAGCAATTTGAACCAATAAATATCAAAGCCGTTTCTAAGAAGCAAACAATTCATTTGATACCGCATCTTTCAACAAAGTCTTTCAGAGGATTTTCCTCTGTAGGTTACACCCTGATATTTACAGCCCGATCTCTCCTACTATGCTGAAGTAGTAGTTTACCTCATTAATATGATGCTTTGTCAAGCAGGCATTTCTTCTTGTACAGCATGCCAAATTGCCTTCTTCTTGCAGAGCTCACAAATGATCTGAAATATCATCCACTGTCACAACATATTCTCAAGGTCTTGGCTTATAAATACTCCCTCGGCAATTAGCAATATTTTTATTAGCTGATGTGGGCTCTTGGCCAAAGAAAGGAGGTAAGAGCTTTTGGTTCTTCTTTGCATGTCACTGGAAGGCAAGTGTAGTATCAAAACCAACCAACAAACATCATGTACAAAGCTGTCAACAGAAAATTAATACTGACCATGACAGCTGACCACACACAAACCATGAGAACTTTTCAATGGGAAGATACTGCTCCTTTCTCATCAGCTTGTAGATCTCACCAGTAAACTATTCAATATTCTTAAAGGATTTCTTCACCAAACTCTTACAGGATATTTTATTTCATGCTTGGAGTGAATTCTTTACATATAAGTTTAGTGATCAGAGAAACAAGATTCAAACTCTCAGCTTAAAGTGTGTCCATATATGCATGTACACACACACACACACACATAAATGGTACATAGCCCTTTCCAGGGATTCCTCCTAAGACCCCCCTAAAACATTTTTAATTGGATACCTAAATGGATTTCATCATTTTTTATGGAATTTGCAATCTGGAGTTGTGATTGGAATCTACCTGGGGCAGAGATAAGAGGGTTTTTTTTTTAATTTTCTGTAAAATGCCTTATACATTAATGTGTTTCTGCTATGCTCTACTATAATTAACTATAATAGGGCTGGCTTAAAAATGACATGCAGCTTATTAGGAAAAGAATTGGCTGTTGCAATCGCAAAAGCAGGTAGCCAAACCCTGGCAAAGTGGTGGTTCATTTTCCTTTTGAGCCTCCATTCAGGATGCTGCTCTAATTTAGCGATCCTATATTCATGTTACCTCACATGAATGTGGAGACAATTGTGTCTGTCTTGGGTTTCTTGCTTAGATAGATGCTCTGTGTTGGTCTCCTGCTTTTCTATTGAATTTTTGGAGTATTTTATCTAAAAAAAAAATTCTACTGGCTTGAATTATTGAGACTATTTTATTGGGACAAGCCAGATAATATCTGACACTATATGACTATACTACACTTCACTATATGAATTCTCCCTGCTTATTCAGAAACATTATGCTATATCTATAATGTTGGCAAGCATCTTCTCATGATGGTTTTCAATAAAGCCTGAGAAAATGTTCACCTATTCATTGACTTAAGAGAATCATTGTTTCTATATACTCAGTTGGCAAAATTTGACAGGACATGCACCATCAGATTTATAACATGAATGTCATCTGAATTTTCTAAAGACACCGATACAGCTGATCATGAAAGACTTTACAGTGTTCACAACTGATTCTGCTTCTCCCAGTAATGTGATCACATTATAGCAACGGCAGTAGAAATGCTATAGTATTATCTTATGTGCTGAATTATCTATGTAATTCTCAATTAACAGTGATCCTGTCCAGAAAAAGAAAAAAAACACAAAAGAAGATAAGGGGGGGGGGGGAAGTAGCAAGGAATGAAATATTTTAAAATGTGAATTTTCACATGATTAAAGTATTTTTCCCGAGACATATTTCTATATAGAATTAATATACAATTGCTGGGTCCAGATAGTATTCTAAAATGTAGTTTAAATGCATATGATCACTTACAGGAATGTGAAACTTATTTTGTCTCCTGACCACTGCAAGGATGTTTCCTCACTTTTAGAGATACTTTGCACTAAAATATTTATAGCTACAAAATATGTATTGCTCATTCCAGTTCAAAATATTTCCCATTTGACAATGTTTTCCCAAACTGCTGCTACTTCCCATTTATCTAGGTAAAAAATTCTCTCTCGTTCTCTTTGTGTATGTGTGTATGTGCTTTAACTAATCAATATATGGCACTGTTATTTTGGGTTTATGTTTTGTGTTCAAGTATCTGCACCAGAGGAAAGCAAGCAAGCATTAAATTATAGTCCCATATTAGATGTTACCTTCAGCTTTTTTCTTTTTAAAAATTTATTAGGAGATGTCCCCTGGTATAAGCAAGATAATTTTAAGCTAATATGTCACCTTTCTCGGCTATAGCAACTTCTCTCATTTCTAAGGCCCCAAAGATAGTGCTTGAAATTATAAGCATTTTTGCTGTCTAAAACTCCAAGATTTGAGCTTGCCTAATAAAAAGTATGGGTAAGCAAAACAGCTCTGGTAACTGAAAAAAGAGGCCAAAGCTAATGTTGTAATTGATCCGTAGGGAAAGAAATCCAAGGTATAGTTTGAAGCAGCAACAACAGATGGCTGCCTACCCACATACATTGAAAAAATCATGTAGCACACAATGCAAAGAGTAGTTTTTAAAAAAAAAGAGTAATTAAACAAAACAAAAGAAAAATGATCACTCATTAATACTGATTTTTCCAAGGCAGAATTCAACTTTCAAAACCAATACTGGTAGGATTTGATACATGATTAAATAGAAGATTAAATAATTAACTTTTCTCTTTCATAGACAAATTACATTTTCAATGCATGTTCAATGCACCTATGTTCACAAGAGGAAAATAATGTGCAGAATAATGAATAAAAGATTAAAACTTCTGGAGGCACAGTGAAGCAATACATCACTAACCACCACAGTGCTGACTTTTAAGTTCTAGATGCTTTGGATCAGAGGATAGATTACGTTTTCCAACATCCCCATGAATTCAGAACGCAGGGACGATCAGCTCTCGTTCCATTCCTTTTTTCTGATAAAAAATGCAACAAAACAAAACAAAACAAAACCTTGCTGATCAGGCTGTCATCCAACATCTTCTTACAGTGGCCTACTGGAAGTCTACCATAAGCCTAGAGATAGGACATGACCACAATTGCCCTTTCTCACTTATGGTATTGAGCAGCCTCTATAGCTGGGTTCACATATCATAATGTTAAGCAAAAATAAAATTTCTCTCATATATGAAACTGTGTGAGCTTTGATTAATTTTACTGCAACACTTTTTCTAAGTTCCAGTGCATGCTGTGATATAAGATCATGTCATCTGAAGAATTCACTGGAACTGTAAAGCAAGGAACATTTTAAAAGAAATTAATACAAAAGTGGGACGCGGTGGCACTGCAGGTTAAACCGCTGAGCTGTCGATCGGAAGGTCGGCGGTTCGAAACCGCGCGGCGGGGTGAGCTCCCGTTGTTAATCCCAGCTCCTGCTCACCTAGCAGTTCGAAAACATGCAAATGTGAGTAGATCAATAGGTACCGCTTCGGCGGGAAGGTAACGGCGTTCCGAGTCGTCATGCTGGCCACATGACCCGGAAGTGTCTATGACAACGCCGGCTCCAAGGCTTAGAAACGGAGATGAGCACCGCCCCCTAGAGTCGGACACGACTGGACTTTACGTCAAGGGAAACCTTTACCTTTACCTTAATACAAAAGTAAGTTATAGTTCTTTAGCATAGCAGCTACCAGAAATGAACAATTAATCATACCCATTGCATGAAACTCAAAATCTGGGCACACAGTCCTTTTTTCCTGACATCAGTTTATGTCTCTTATGCTTCCCAGAAGATCACTGGTAATTTTTGCTAGATTTCCTATATAAAGATTGTCCTTCCTTTTTTTTTTTTTAAATGGCTGTGGTAGTCCTGTGCTATATGTTAGAAACAATGTTTTGGAATTTGTCCAATACAGGATTCCTATTATTCTATTTTTAATTTGCTCCTCACAAGATCAATACTTGAACATAAAAAAAGATCAAAGTGGAAAAAGTTCCAAGTGACCTTTATTAAATGATTGTGTGAATTCCTTAGATTCAGATATTTGAAAATATAAATAAAAAATATTTGAAAATATAAATAAAAAATATTTGAAAAGATAAATAAAAAACCCTGCCTTATCATGAGTTTACATCATTTTCTGAAACATGTTTTCCTGCCAGCATAATTGGTTTGTGTAACTATCTGCCAAAGCCAGGATCTGGTTGTTGTTGTTGTTGTTCTTTTTGCTGTTTTCACAAATGTGAAAACACAGTTCAAGAATACAGTGCAGCTTTAAATTTTCAGGAGACATATTGTCTGTATAGTATCAATATAAATGTGGTGATCCCAGAAATTATCATCTTCACCATCCTGAAAATTGCTGACATTTTACCAAATTACTATGTAATTCATTGAGATAAACCTCAAATCCATCTTGTTGCATCAAGTATGCAGTCTCTAAGGTGGTACGCTACACAATCCAAGGATATCTGTTTGAGAGTATTAAATAAAGAAATGGTCATTTAATTTTACCTGAAATTGAAAGAGTGGAAGTGGAAAAAAGTGGAAGAAATTTGACCTGCTCATTAACCACAGGGCTATTTAAGTTCTATTTTAGCTATTGTCGACCATGAATTCGTAATACACTCTTGAGAAAATCATACTCCATTTAAGAAAAGGGAAGTAGCAATCTTGTCCTCATGGTCACAGTGGTTGTCAGGATGAAAAACTGGTCATTTATAAGGCTGTATGCAAAACCTGTTACATCCCAGGAATAAAAAACAGATAAACCATATTAAAAAAAAACCCACACACATTTCTTTTCCTAAGGCTGCAATCCTATGAAAACTGAGGATGAGTTTCAATCTGTAAACAGCTGGTTTACTTTTGTGTAAACATGTAAACATGTAAAGGGTTGTGCTATAAGGAATTCTCACTCTGTAAGTACAAGACTAACTGCATTATGGGCTTCCTTCTGAATGAACATGCCCAGGATTACTGCCTGTGCTAACTAAGTTTGGATGCAGGCTGTTGAAGATGTTGAATGAATGTGGCAGCAAAATCAATTAAAGCAAGACAAACTGTTCCCAAATTTCTCAGTGTCTTAACCATTTTTGTTCTTAATCTTTGTCCAGAGTAAATGCATAGTTGGACAACTTTTTGGTAAGTAATTTTGTTGGCTGGAAAATTCCATTCAGGTCTCTTAAGTACAGAGAGCCTACTTCTTTTCATATCCATCCAGCCAATTGTCCATTTCCTTTGGCATAAAGCTGAGGACATTCTTGGTTGAATTCAATGTATATGTTGAGGAACTTCCTTTGAGGAAAAACAGGAAAACAGTTTCTTAATGAGCCAGGAATCCATTTCTTGGTTTTCCTGCCTTTGCAGTCTGCTGCATATAGTCGTTGGGCACATTTTATGATGGCAGCATCCAGCAGTAGAAGGAAGTGCCAAGATCTGATCTCAGCTTGGGGATACATAGAAAGAGCAGCAGAGGAAGGGGCTAAGTCAAGACAAGCTTTCTCTGTGTAGAGAGTAAGGAAAATGACCTTGATGCCAGCTCCATTACCAAAGCTATGAGGGGAAAAACATATCTTAGGTTCACAACAGACAGAAATTGTGCAAAAGAGGCTCAGACAGACACCCCTCTGGTTCACAGGAATATAAGAAGGGGGAAGAGGTACAGCACAATCAGGCTTGCAAGATTCTGTTATTATAGCCACTCTATAGAGGCTATAGAGTAGTTTTAGCCTTCCCCTGGAGTTGATTTTCTGGTCTGGTCTATCTGGTGGGGCTGACATTCTGCTAGATACAGTAAGCTTACTGACAGTTGGCAGTAAGCTTGATATTTGTTCTAAGGTTTCCCAAATCAAGTACCCTCCCAAAGTGGTAGGACTAAAACTCCCATAATTCCCTTCCATCCTGGCTATTAAGAATTTGTATTTACGGAATATAAATGTTTTCCAGAATGTCAGTTTTGATACCCCTACAAACCATATCAATGGAAAGACAGTGTATCAAATAAACAAGCAAGCATCATATATCTTGAAATTTGTTCACTTTAGAAAAAGAACTTGTCTCTCAATTTAGAAGTTACTGCCCCTGAAAATGATTTCTACTTGCTAATATTGTCATTAGTTTCGGTGCTTTTATATATGAACTTTCTCAATGAAGTTCAGAGATCTCAATTATCTGATGATTATATCTTGCCTAAGAACTGAAAGTTCTCTTCAAGTGAATTTTGTCAAAGAAGCATTTCAGGAGTACAACTAATCCTCTGTATTCTTGCTTGACAGTAATTTATCTCCATAATTAATAGGAAAGGAAATTAATTGCAGCTTTTTATGTCTGGGGGTGGCATATATACGTATCCATCCTGCTGTTCCCTTTCCATGAAAGCAACATTATGCAGAGTGCAGAAAAGGAATAAGAAATAGTAAGCCCAAGAAATTATAGGCATGAGATAAGAAAAAGTGGTATACTTAAATTAGTTTACACCAACATTGTTTGCTATATTTCTCCATAGCTTTTAACTATGCAAGCTTTCACTTGCAAACCATGCTAGCTTAATGGCCATACACCTCTTAATATATTGCCTCTTGTTATTTAAATCTTTCCCTCTTTCTTTTTGAGGATCTTACCAGCTCCATCCACTCACAACTTTCTCCAGTTTCCCTTCCTCTTGACCCTTTCATTCTTTGGTCATATATGTCTTTTGCAATTCAATCAACATTTATTCTCTCTATATGATCTAACCAGCCATTGTATTCCTTTGATTTTCAAGTTTGCATTCATTTCACATTCATTTAATGTCCATTCTTCTTGTTCATATACTTCTTGTTCTATACACAGTTTTAAAATATTCTTTTCCCAGTGAATTCTATTTATTGTTATGTTTCTCCTGACATACCTAACTTTCATTTCCATGTAACAAAGTAGGCAGAAGCACATTCTTATTCACAGCCATTTTAGTTTCTTTTGACACTCACTGCTTTTTACCAGTGTTTGCATATTTGAAAAAAAAAAAAAATCTTCTATTTCCCCATCTTTAGTAAACATTCTATTAAGAAACACACATTTGTTGGTTAAATGTAACTTGCTCTTACTTTAACCATTGATCTATAAATTACAATTTTTCACTCTGTGGCAATTGTTCACAACTACTTTTGTCTTTGATACATTCATTTTCAGATCCATACTCCTTGTTGCATCATACAGTCTATCTAAGATTTGCTGCAAATCTTTGGGTTCTTAACCAGCAATTGGGCATAATTTACATACAAACATTTATGTCCCCAGACAATACACATCTAATATCACCATTAGCATTCCTTATACATTTATCCATAAATACATTTCCAGTATAAAGTATTACCTTTTGGGTTGGCGGGAGTGCCTGGGGTCTTTATGCAATTAATTAATGAGGTCTTGCATGACCATTTATTCAAGGGGGTCTTGGTGTATTTGGATGATGTGTTAATTTATACTGAAACCCTTACAATTAAATCATCCAGAGAAGGCATGTTACAGACCCCGTCCATAAGGGAATTTCATCTGGCAGAGTCCAGGAAACGTGCCTTCTCTGCAGTGGCCCCCGCCCTTTGGAACATCTTGCCCCCGGAGGTGAGGCAGGCCCCTTCACCCTTGATCTTCCGGAAGGCCCTGAAGACCTGGTTCTGCCGTCTCGCTTGGGGTGGGAAAGTGGGTAACCTTTCTTGGGGGTGACTCACACCCTAGAGGCCCTCCCACCATCTTGGAATTTTACACCTTCTTGGATGTTATATGTATTTATTGTATTTTATAATAATTGTAATCTGTCTGGTTTTATGAGATTTTAACGTTTATGATTATATTTTGATTTTATTGTAAACCGCCCAGAGTCCCTCTTTTGGGGGAGATGGGCGGTAATTAAATTTGAATAACAACAACAACAACAACAACAACAGCTAAGGGGACATACCACAACTTTGTCTACTTTTTTCATCTTTTTTTTTCATGCAGGCCTAATTCTGTCTCTTCCTGCATTCATTTTATTTTTATTCTGTTTTAAAACTTTCCTTTTGCTTCCATATCCCATTTTTCCCAAGATCCACTCCTGACACTACCCAAAAAATAGTCTGTCCCGTATTTAGAAACTCGTATTCCCTTTGTAGCCTTCACTAATTCTCTCTCTCTCTCTCTCTCTCATTATAAACAATCAAACTGATCATGCCTTTAGATATAAATTCATTCCTGTGCCATAAAATAAGCATGAATAGATGCACGCTTAAATGCTGTACTTGAAACAAACAGATGTTTCTCTAGGCATCATCATTCTCCTTCATTCTTGGCTCTTTGAATGACTTAATCATGTTTTCTGTGCTCTCTTGTCTGATTTCCCCTATCATTCATGTCACCTAGCAGGCTAGCTTTTTCTCCTGGATCTCACTGATTCAGAATGTTTTTTTCAAAACTTAATTGTTTTTTTCCTCATTATAACTATTCATTGGAGTATAACATGCAACTTTCATCAGCCTCTAGATTCCTATTTCATATGAAGACAGAACTATCTGGATGACACCGATCTGTATACATTTTAGCTCAAACGGTCATAATTAAACCTACATCTTCAATTTTCTGCATGTATTCAACTGCACAATATCAGGCCATCTTCACTCAGGTCTATTACATCCCTCCCCTTTCTTTTATTTTTACAGACACACAGCTTATCTGTTTTTCTTTCTTTCATTTATTTCACTAATTAAAATTCTCTAACTTTTTTTTTTTTTGGTGCCTTCAAATCAGCTTTTTGACTCCTAGCAACTGCCTGGACTAGTTCCTGCAGTTTTCTTGGCAAGATTTTTTGTTTTTAAAATAAATTTTATTAAAAGTTTTACAAAGAACATAAACACTAACACAAACTAATGAAGAGGGAGGGAGGGAGGGAGGGAGGGAGGGAGGGAAGGAAGGAAGGAAGGAAGGAAGGAACAAAGGAGAAAAGGTGCAGAAAAAGAGAATAAAAAATAGAAGTGTCCAATTTCTTCTGCAGCAAATATAAGTACAGTTACAAAATTAACCCTTAGTCTATGATTACAAAAAAAAAAAACCCTCACTTTTTTCTATTATCCGGTTCTTTTCTAAACATCAAAACCACAAATCATGAGTGCATTTTTTTCCATTTCATGCAAAAAGTCTATATGGGGGTTCCAGTCAGCCATAAATGTACTTGGCAAAGTTTTTTGGTTTGCCATTGCCTCCTTCCTGTGGGTGGGGGGGACAGAGAGAGAGAGAGAGAGAGACTGGCCCAGGGTCACCCAGCTGGCTTTGTGCCTAAGGCAGGGCTAAAACTCACAGTCTCCTGGATTCTAGCCTGATGCCTTAACCACTGCACCAAACTGGCTATCCTATATTCCAGGTCACAAACTTCCACATGGCATGGCCATGTGGATGGGCCCACAGATATTGACCTCTTTCACCCATCATGTCTTTGTTCAGTCAAGGCTATCCTATGCAAGTTAGGATCTTCAAACCAGAAATCACCTTGCAAACTAACAAATTGGGTTGTATCCCACCAGCTAGGAGTATTTGCAACATATGACGCTTAGGATCTGAGGGTTACTGATGTAGTAATGTTCATGTAATGAGTGTGAGTATATATTCATACTCATACGATGCTCAGCTTTGATCAAACTAATCTCAAGAAGTGGCATCATGGGATTTTATTCATTTGGAGTGAATCCAGGATGCAATACTGGGCTCAGTTCTAATTTCATAGTGAAGTTCTTGACCCCTGTAGGTTGGTCCTCCACTGGGATTACAAAGAAGGAAATGAACTCCACCCAGGGGGGAGGGGAGTGGGGCAAATGACCCAGTGTCACAAACACAGGTAATTCCCAAATCTGTTATTTCCTGTTTCTGCATTTTTCAGTGCATTTTTAAATTAAAAAAGTAATTACAGGCTCAGATAAATGCACCTTTGTACATGCATATTATCCTAAGTACAGTACACATTTAAATATTCATTTTAGTATGAATTGGAGCCAAATTGCTGTATTGCAAAATTCGAAAGAGTGAATAATCCAAAGGACTATAACATTCAGTCCATGTTATTTGTTCAGCAAACACAAATTAGATCAATTTGTTTAAAATGCAGACTAAAAGAATCCCCAACAGATGGGGTGCAGCACCCCGTACTTCGACATTGCATCTTCCTCAAGCAGACTGGTGTGTTTGTTATTAACATCTAGTAAAAAGGGATTTATTTATTTACTTCTTTATCATATTCAACCCATGCTGTATTATAACAATATAAAATGCAAGAAGTCCACCACAAGATCAAGATAAAAACTGAAATAAATAATATACAATCCAATTAACTAAATAATAAATTAACTATGTAATCCTAGTCAGTCCACAAAGGCCCACTAGAAGAAGGTTCACGCTACCTTCCAGAAGACCATCATTTAGAGCCAGCCCATATTCTGGAGGGAAGCTCTTCCAGAGTATCGGTGCCATGCTGGAAAAAGAGTTGGTTTTCTAGTTTCATCCCCCCCTAACCTCACAAAATCATCTTAAATTGACCCAGCTTTACTAATGGATAGAGAATGTATGGAAAACCCAGTCTGATTATGCCCAACTGCTTAGACCGGTGTGCCATCAATGTTTGGATTACTGTAGAACACATCATCCTCCAGATGTGTTGAAGTACAAGTCTCACCATCCCCATCCAACTGTACTGATGGTAATGTGATCTATAACAGACTTTACTTCATGTTAAGAAAAGTCAACAGTTTCTTACACATATGTGCTACCATCTCTTTCATGCTAGTTCTTATGCTATCTGTATTTATACTGTGTGTAAATAGATGTTCAGACTTTCAACTAAACATGACTTGGGTATTATCAGCAATTAGAAGTTGAAAGTGAAGAGGGGGAATGATGGCCTAGTGCCTCTTTTGATGTAACCTGACTGGTTTGGGGGCTGCTACCATAATACATTTTTTTCCTACATGACTTCCTGCAAGGTCAGAAAACCTGGACCTGGAGTATCCATGAGCAGCTATTTTCCATTCCTTCTTGCCCTCCCTGGAAATGGAATCACAGAGATGTGGAAACAACAGGATCTGCCCCACCATTAGGAAGAAGGAGGCAGCTGATTTGGAGCCTCTTTGAAGAAGACAAGATGTAGTATGAGGGACTGACTGTTCAGAGGTCCAAATAATTTTGATAGGTCTGAGTACTATGCTTAACCAATGTGGTAGGAATTGAGCAATCCTGCCTTGCCTTAGGCATCAAGAGCACATTATGGGTAAACTGCTGCAATGGTGTCCAGGTGTTCTGACACCATCAAAATCATATAAAAAAGAACCACACATATAAAAAAAGTTTGTACATTATTTACAGTATTCTCTTAATGCATGGTTTACTATCTATAGCTTTTCTTTCTTCTTAACTATTTTAATTCTGTAACCAGATATTTTTACAGTTCAGTAAAGACATCTTTTGACCAGAAGTATGAAATATTTTATAGTACTCTAGATTGTTAATGGTGTACTAGAACATATTTGCCATATGACATCTTCAATCTGCTGGTTAATTGTGATTGATTGGCTAGCTGCCCATATTCTATTGCATATACTGTACTGGTTCGTTTTTCTTTCCTTATTTTCTTTTTTTGTTTATTCATTCAGTCGCTTCCGACTCTTCATGACTTCATGGACCAGCCCACGCCAGAGCTTCCTGTCGGTCTTCAACACCGCCAGCTCCCCCAGGGACGAGTCCTTCACCTCTAGAATATCATCCATCCATCTCATTTTCTATATTCCTTTAAAAAAATAAGAACTGCCCAGGTTCAGTGATGTTAAAATATGGTTTTAACATGAACTAGCTGACAGACTTGTTGGGACACCTGTTAAGGACATTCTTCTTCTATTACGTATGCTGTATCTACTATATCTAATAGCACGGAGAACAAAAAGAAAAAATCAGTCACCATATCTGCAAGCATGCAGAAATTAATTAAATTAAATTAAATTAAAACACACACCCAAACATGCATGCACACATGCATACACACACACTTCCCTAAAATTCAGCTGACTGAATTCCCCCCAAAAGGTGTTTTTAATTCCCCCCATAAAAGAATATATATTAAGTCCAGTCATGTTTCCCTCATCCCTTTTCTTCCCAAGAACCCTCCTACCTGTGCCTCGTCTACAACTTGCTCTGTCTAGAATTAAGCTGAAGACATAATTGAGATTTCTTCCCTCTCCATTTCGAGCTTCTAGGCACTACTAAATTGGAAATTCTGCAACGAAATTGCTGCTCCCTCTCTTCCTGTACACAGATTTTGTGTAAGATTTTGTAGAATACTCAGGGAGGAGATTTTCATCTGAGCTCCAAAGGAGTTATATTAATATACACTTGCATAGACAGCAAAGAAATGAGGCACTTGTAGTTGAAAAGGTCAACTGAAATGTATGGCAAATATCCCAGTACACATAAATTGTAGTGTGTTTCGATACAAATGTAATTAGAGGAAAGCTCCTTTTCAAACTGTGAATAGCACGGCCTCAGTCTATGTCAGAACCAAATTATTCATTAATAAATCACTCATTAAATAAATCTCATGCTTCCCAGGTATCCTGAATCTTAATAGCGCTGTAACCTTTATAATTTCTCATGGCAACTGAATGCATGGAAGTTACCTAGCAAAGAGCGAAACCACCCAGGGAAGGGAATTGTAACTCCTAGAGTTACAACAACACTTAAAAAGGAAGGAGAGGAGGGGAGGCAGTATTGAAGAGTCTGGAGGGTCTAGGCGTACTATGTATGGTTTGAAAAAATGAGGGCAATCATTAGACAGCAACAGAGGTTTGGAATTTTCTGTATCTCTTTGCTGCCATCTTTCAGTAAGCAAAACCAAGATGTGGTCCTGACTGTGGCTCGGATCATGGACTCTTTCCAAAATTAAACTAAAGAAAACAAAATAATCAGACCAACAAGATACAGCAATGTTCCACATGATTATGTTATGAAAGTAAAGAATAGATTTAATGGAATGGATTTGATATGTAGAGTGCCTGAAGAAGCCTGGACTGAAATTTGTGGCAGCATTAAAGAGGAAGCAAGCAAATAAATGAACAAACTCCCAAAATGAATAAAAGACAAAATGGCTGATATGTTGAGAAAAGCTGAAGAGAGGCAGAAAGCAAAAAGTAATGGAGATAGAGGAAAATTTGCCCAACCAAATGTTGAGTTCCAGAGAAGAACAAGAACAGACAACAAATTATAACTAAAGAACCAATGCAAACAAATTGAGGATATCGATGAAATGGACAAGAGAGTTATTCAGTAAAATTACAGAAATCAAGGAAAACTTTTACCCAGAGATGTATGTGATAAAAGACAAGAGGGGAAAGCTCTGTACAGAAAGAAGATAGAAAGAAGAGATAGGACAAATATTCAGAATTGTACAAAAAGGATCCTCAAATCAATGGTACATAAGAAAGTTTGATCACTAAGCTAGAGCCATTCTGGAAAGTGAAGTTAAATGGGCCCTAGAAAATATTACTAACAACCACACTGTGAAAGTTGATGAAGTATCAACAGAACTGATTAAAATCTGAGGAGATGATGCCATTAAGGTGACACATATGGTTTGTAAGCAGGTATGGCAAACACATATTAATTATATTCCAACACCAAAAAGGACCGAGCTAAAGAATGTCAAAGTAACAAACAATTGCACTTACCACACATGCTAGACAGAGAATGCTGGAAGTTTTACAATCAGACTTCAACAATACATGGAACAAGAACTACCAGGTGTAGAAGCTGAATTCAGAAGAGACAGGATACTCAAGACCACATCATTAACATTTGATGGACAATGGAAAAGACAAAAGAGTTTCAAAAATAGTCTATTTTTATTTTACTGTCAGCAGACAGTGCCAACCCAATGCAAATAAGCAGAAAAGTTGAAGTTATAGACTTTATCTAGGTTCAAATGTTCACAGGGAAGGCTACTGTAGCCATGAAATAAAGAAAGAACTGCTGTTTGGGAGAGAGACAATGAGGGTTCTAGACAAAAATTAAACTGTATAATCATCAAAATGTCAAAAAAGGTATGGATTGTCAAGGCTATGGCTTTCCCAGTTGTAACATATCACTGTGAAAGGTGGAACATCAGAAAGGTTAACAAAATAGAAACAATTTGTCATGTTCGCCATTTCAATGTCTTTGATACATCGTAACGTTTCGCATGTCATTAGCTGGATGCGTGTTTCATCTTTCTCGGGAGGATGGGAGTAGTTATCTTTTGGCTTTGCTTTGGAATGTATTTACATTATCTACTGCGCTCAAGGTTACTTTCCCAGGCTAGCAACTCTGACGATTGCTAGCACCTGTGCCAGGCTGGGCTGTTACGAGGGAGGCGGGATACGTTTGTACCAAGGGTTTAAGTTTGTATTTGGTGCGCTTTTGCTCATTCTCAGCTTTCTCTGTATTTGCCTTTAGTTCCTTAATAAATCAGAATTCATAAAGCAGCCTCTTGTGAGTCTGAGTATTTGGGCTAGGGCAATCATTACATAAAGCTGAGAATTCTAAGATCCTAACTCCGCTGGCCCCTGTCCAGGAAAAGACAAGTTGACTAACCCTGTGAGGGAGAGCGCCAGCGATGACCGAACCCGACATCGTGAGGATGGAAGAAGGGGAACCGGACTCGACCGTGAGGCGGCCTGACCGAACGTCCCAAGGAGGGGAGCTGTCTGCCATCCTAGAAGAGGCGAGCTCCGAGTCGGAGGGTGAAGCCGAGGGTCTGAAAACCGCCCCGGAGACTACCGTAAATTCTCCGGGCGAGCTGGTCACCTGGGATGAGACCCAAGGGGATGCCACGGTGGCGGGGGGCCCATCTTGGAGGCAGAGATACCCATTATCCCCCAACGTGGTGCAGGTGCAGCCAACGGAGGGCTCTCCCACCCCGGATCGGATCCGAGTGCTGAAGTCAAAAATGGACTCGTTAGAAGCTATCCTGAAGCAGCTGAGCTTAGATGTGACCTCGTTGCGGGAAGTCCGGGAAGAGTCAAGCCAACGGTATTCAACCCCTTCGTCCCATGGGCAGTCCCCGGAGCGGCGACGGGCAGTGCGGAGACGCGAAGGGGACCAGTCGGTCCAGATGGAAATCGCGGCATCGCCAGGGTGACCGCCACGGGCCCCCGCGCCGCCGCGAGCCAGGGAAGCACAAACCCCTGCAGCACCGGCGGCGGGGCGCAGCCCGGCGGGAGGCGGGATGAGAGACTTCCCGGTCAAGTTTGATGGGGACCCGACCAAACTCTCATTTTTCTTGACGAATGCTAAAGCCTACATGGAGGAATGGGGGTCGCTTTTCCAATCGGAAAAGGCAAAGATCATTACCATTGCCACCAAACTGAAGGGGAAGGCGGCAGACTGGTATGTCCAGATGTGCCAGTCGGAAGCGCCTGAACTGGAAAAATTCGATGAGTTCCTCTGGGCATTGAAACAACACTTCGAGGATCCATTGGCGAAAGAGAGGGCAAAGCGAGCCCTGAAGGAACTTAAGCAGGGGTTCAGATCCGTGGCGGATTATGCTTTGGAGTTTAAAGCGCTGGCTGGGAAGGTGGATGACTGGTCCCAAGCCACCATTATCGAGCTATTCAAGGATGGCCTGAATACAGAGGTGCTGCGCTGGTCCTTGGGGAGGGACGACCCATATACGCTGTACGAATGGATCCTGCTGGCGGGGAGGGCTGAACATGCCCATGAGATCTTCGCCCATCGAAAGACCGCCAAATCGGGGCGGGAGGTGAAGCCCAGCCGCCCATCGAGCACCGGGGGAAAACCAGGACAACGACCCTGGGACGAAGAGCGAGAGAAGCGGTATGCGAAAGGCCTGTGTCTGAGATGTGGTAAAGAGGGGCATCGAGTGGCGGCGTGCCCGAAGGCAAAGGGAGAGGAACGGCTTGGAAAACCGCCGGCGAAGTCCCCTGCCTTGCCGAGGAAGCAGAAAGCCGCGGTGGCTGAAACCGAGGGAGACGATGCGATGTTCTACGAGGAGGAGGGTGAGCCCGAAATCCTGCTGCCGGCGGGAAACGCCAGCCACCTGCTTTAAAGGGCGCCGCAGGGCAGGTGGTGGAAGACGGGCGCGAGCCTTCATCGGTGAGTGGTAGTTACCGCATTCTCACGGTGAAATTGAAGTTGGGCTCCCAAACCAAGACTGTAGAAGTATGGGCCATGATTGATTTGGGGTGTTCCCGGTGTCTAATACACCCCGATGTGGTAGCGGCTTTGGAGCTACCTACTTTCCCTTTACAGCGACCCATCGCCTTTACACAGCTGGATGGGTCCATGGCAGGGGGCAAACCGGTCACCCAGTTCACAGGGCGGGTAGCTTTGCAGCTGGGCAGCCATCGGGAAGATTTGTCCTTCGTTGTGGCTCCAGTAGGTGGTCCCTTGGTGGTGTTGGGGGTGCCCTGGTTGGTGCAGCAAAACCCCCAAATCAACTGGGTTTACCGGACTATCACGTTTAGGGATGGGTTCTACCAAGCGACTGAGGGGAAGGGTGCCCCAGAGGAGATGGTGGGGGTTGCGGCAGCTGCGACTCTGCATTGCCCGGCCCCTCCTCTGGAAGGCTTGCCGGCGGATTACAGAACTTTTGCTGATGTGTTCGGCGAAAAGGAAGCCGACCAGTTGCCTCCCCATAGAAAAACGGACTGTGCCATCGAGCTGCTCCCTAACACCCAATTGCCCAAGCCAAAAATTTATTCCATGACACAAAAGGAGTTGACTTTGTTGAGAGACTTTGTGGACAAAAATTTGGCGCGCGGATTCATCGAGCCCGCGAACTCACCGGTGGGGGCGCCAGTTCTATTTCGCCCAAAAAAGGATGGGACATTGAGACTTTGTACCAATTTCCGCGGATTAAATGCCGTCTCAATTTCCAACAAATATCCCTTGCCATTGATCAAAGACATGTTGTCACATCTGGCTAAGGGAAAGATCTTCTCTAAACTTGATTTAAGAGAAGCATACTATCGTGTACGAATCAAGGAGGGGGATGAGTGGAAAACCGCATTCAATTGCCCATTGGGAGCCTTCCAATATAAAGTGTTACCTTTTGGGTTGGCTGGGGCCCCTGGGGTATTTATGCAATTGATCAATGAAGTACTGCATGAACATCTGTTTAAAGGGGTATTGGTGTATTTGGATGATGTACTGATTTATACTGAAACCATGGAAGAGCATGTGGCTCTGGTAAAAAGGGTACTGAGTAAACTCAGGTCAGCAGAATTGTATGCCAAACTGTCTAAATGTGCATTTCACCAGACCCAAATTGACTACTTGGGATATAGAATTTCAGATAAAGGCATCGAAATGGACCCTGCCAAGGTGCAGGCTATCATGGACTGGGAAAGCCCCCGTACCCGCAGGCAACTTCAAAGTTTCCTGGGGTTCAGCAACTACTACAGATTGTTCATAAGGGGGTTCGCTGAAATTGCCTTGCCACTCACCGAACTGCTTCGGACCAAGGGTGTGGGAGATACTCGGAGAGTAAAGAATCCAGGGGCGCTGTTGCGCTGGACGCCTGCTTGTCAAACGGCGTTCGAGCGGCTAAAAGCAGCTTTTGTCAAAGAGCCCATTTTACAACATCCTGATCCCTCAAAACCTTTTGTGGTGCAGGCGGATGCCTCCGATTATTCCATTGGGGCATTGTTGATGCAGCAAGACGGGACAGGGTGCCTCAAGCCATGTGCCTACTTGTCCCGCAAGTTCTCTGAGACTGAGAGACGTTGGCATGTATGGGAAAAGGAGGCATTTGCAGTGAAAGCCGCATTAGAAGCCTGGCGGCATCTGTTAGAGGGGGCTAATCATCCCTTTGAAGTATGGACTGATCACAAAAACCTAGAGGCTCTTAGTACCCCTCGAAAACTGAGCCCCAAACAGGTTCGGTGGGCTCAATTTTTCAACCGCTTCAATTTTCAGTTGAAATTTATTCCGGGGAAAAGGAATTTCTTGGCTGATGCGTTGTCCAGGCAACCTCAGGACTCCGGGGCGGCGCCAGAAGTGGTCAGCACCCTGTGGACAGCGCCCCAATTGGGTATGCAGGCTGTGACGCGTAGCCAAGCACGCGCGCAGCAGCCTCCCACTCCGGACGCCACCCAGCCGAACGCTTTGTCAATTCCCTGGTTGCTTGCGAATAAAGACAATGTTACTTTCGACCGAGGCTTCGCTTGGAAATCTAATCGCCTCTATGTCCCTGAAAGCCTCAGAAAAGACGTGTTACTACGTGCACACGATGACAAACTGGCAGGTCACTTCGGGTTTGTCAAAACCTTGCACCTGATTCGGAGACAGTTTTGGTGGCCCACATTACGTAAGGATGTTAAAGACTACATTGCCTCCTGCACTGTTTGTGCCATGTCTAAACGCAAGGTGGGCAAACCCCAGGGACTGTTGCAGCCGGTGGCTGCTCCTGCTTGCCCCTGGGATGAAATCTCCATGGACTTTATTGTTGAGCTACCACCCAGTCAATGCAAAACTGTCATTTGGGTGGACAAAGACTATTTTTCAAAACAAGCTCACTTCATCCCTTGCGTGTCCATTCCGTCGGCACGTCAGTTGGCCCGCCTATTTCTTGTACACGTGTACAGACTACACGGATGTCCCTCACGTTTGATTTCGGACAGAGGCACACAATTTACTTCACAATTTTGGCAGGCATTCCTTAAATTGTTGGGCACGAAACAAGCCCTGTCCACGGCTTGGCATCCTCAAACGGACGGGGCCACTGAGGCTTTAAATTCTACGCTGGAGCAATACCTCCGAGCTTTTGTGAATTACCAACAAGACAACTGGGTAGACCTCCTCCCTTTTGCTGAAGTTGCGTATAACAATGCAGTGCATCAAAGCACTGGCCAAACCCCATTTCGTGTGGCTCAAGGCAGAGACTTTGTCCCTATCCCTGATCTACCGCAACCTACCAGCGGATCGGCCACTCCGGATAATTGGGCAACGCAATTGGCAGACTCCTGGCCAATGATTCAAAAGGCACTAGCTGATGCACAATTGGATTATAAACAGTACGCTGATCGGAAGCGGGCTCCTCAGCCGGCATTTCAAGTTGGGGACTCGGTTTACCTTTCCACCAAGTTCATAAAGTCCTCACAACCTTCCAAGAAACTGGCTCCTAAATTTGTGGGTCCTTTCCCAATTACCGCTCAAATTAACCCTGTGACTTTTAAACTTGCCTTGCCTCATAACCTCAAACGCTTACACCCTGTTTTTCATTGCAGTTTGCTCAAACCGACTATTCCTTCTGACCGCTGGCACCGCCAACCTCCACCTCCAACCCCCATCATGATTGACGGTCAGCAACACTTTGAAGTTAAAGAAATTTTGGACTCTAGACGCCTTCGCAATACTCTCCAATACTTAGTTCGCTGGAAACATTTTCCTCATCCTGAGTGGGTCGCTGCACCAGATGTGGCTTCCCCTGTTCTAGTTGCCCGTTTCCACTCAGCCTATCCCGCTAAACCGGGTCCCTAAGGGTATTTTTAGGGGGGCGGTATGTCATGTTCGCCGTTTCAATGTCTTTGATACATCGTAACGTTTCGCATGTCATTAGCTGGATGCGTGTTTCATCTTTCTCGGGAGGATGGGAGTAGTTATCTTTTGGCTTTGCTTTGGAATGTATTTACATTATCTACTGCGCTCAAGGTTACTTTCCCAGGCTAGCAACTCTGACGATTGCTAGCACCTGTGCCGGGCGGGGCTGTTACGAGGGAGGCGGGATACGTTTGTACCAAGGGTTTAAGTTTGTATTTGGCGCGCTTTTGCTCATTCTCAGCTTTCTCTGTATTTGCCTTTAGTTCCTTAATAAATCAGAATTCATAAAGCAGCCTCTTGTGAGTCTGAGTATTTGGGCTAGGGCAATCATTACACAATTGCCTTTGAGTCTGATGATGGAGAAGATTGCTGTGAACGCCTGGAACTGCAAGAAGAACAAATTACTCAATACTAGTTGAAGTAAAGCTGAACTGCTCACTGGAACTACTAATAGTGAAGCTAAAACTTAGATATTTTGGACACATAATGCAAAGGAAAAGCCATTAAAGAAGACTCTGATGCTTGGTAAAAGGCAATTAAAAAGTGGCAGATCAAAAAGGCAGAAGATCCCATCACACAAGCTTGAACCTACCAAGTCTCAAAGAAGCAGTTACTGACAGACAATCCTGGCAAAACCCACCAGGCCACCAAGAGTCAGAAGCAACTGAGTGACTGAGCAGCAACAGTTTGTTATCAGGATTTTTGCAGCCCAAATACTCAAGTGTTGACTCAAAATTGACCAATAGCTCAATCCTATTTAATCAGAAGTAAAATACTCAAAATCCTTAGTCACTTCTGACTAAGTCACTCAAATACGGTGAAATTCACTTTTAGGTAAATGTCAAAGGATCTCTAAAAAACAAACAAACTTGCAGATGCTGAAGCCGTTGCCTTCAGAGCTATGATTTTTCTCAACATCAGGGACTGAGTTACTGGAAGTCTGACCAGTGCATCTGAAGTGCAATTATAAACATACTGATAATACTAAGTTCAGCATATGGTAAGTGAGTGATTGGGCTGTAGTGAAGGCTCGAATGCCACTAGTCACCCTGACTCTGCTCAAAACCTATGCCAATATCTGCTTGGAGCTTCTCACAGACATCTCTTTGGCCAATGTGGGAGAAGAATGTGGAGTAGATAGGCCTTTAGTCTGATCCTGCACAGCTGTTTTTATATTTTTAACTATGTACAGCATATATTAACTCATACATATTGGTTGAGGATGAAGAGCATTAAACATTAATTAAATGAATAATAGAATAGTTACTACGAATTTTGTGGGACACGGTGGCGCTGCGGGTTAAACCGCTGAGCTGTTGATCGGAAGGTCGGCGGTTCGAAACCGCGCGGCGGGGTGAGCTCCCGTTGCTCGTCCCAGCTCCTGCTCACCTAGCAGTTCGAAAACATGCAAATGTGAGTAGATCAATAGGTACCGCTTCGGCGGGAAGGTAACGGCGTTCCGTGTCGTCATGCTGGCCACATGACCCGGAAGTGTCTATGACAACGCCGGCTCCATGGCTTAGAAACGGAGATGAGCACCGCCCCCTAGAGTCGGATTCGACTGGACTTTACGTCAAGGGAAACCTTTACCTTTACTTTACTACGAATTTGAAGATGATATTCTAGAGGTGACGGACTCGTCCCTGGGGAAGCTGGGGGTCTTGACGACCAACAGGAAGCTCTGGCATGGGCTGGTCCATGAAGTCACGAAGAGTCGGAAGTGACTGAATGAATAAACAACAAAAAAGAAGAGTTGGAGGAGATATACTGGTTCACTCTTACTTTACCAGACCAAAATAGAGAAATAAGAAGACTTGTATATCTTCCCCAATGAAAATATCCAAATATTGGGCGGGGGGGGGGAGTATACATTGTCCATTCAGTTTAGAGGTATGCGTATGTGCTAGATAAAGTTTTGGTTTCTGGGACTGGTTCTAATAACCCTATGGATAAACTAAGGAATGAGTGACCATGAGTGAATTTTCTCTCTATCATTTATGTATCTTCATACTTACAAGTAATGCCCAGTTGATACCTCTTGTTTATATTTTTTACAGCTATAAAGAATATATAGCCTGAGGACATGTGCAGTACGAAGAATCATCTGCTTCTCTGATTTAAAGTTCATATATGGTTGGTCAACTTGTGTTTTTTGAAAGTTAAATATTTCAGTTTCCGCAGTCCTGAGCTGTTAGGTCAAACAGCAGAAAGAGTGGAGCCTAATTCATCAATTGTGACATTCCATTTAATCAACAACCTGACATAACAAAGAACACTTGCTCTTTGAGTTCATGCAAATGCCCACTTATTTCACTCTAGCTGACAGATTGAAAGCTGAATTATGGATATATTTTCCAAACACCAGAGGCAGGCATAAAGAGCAATCATTAGGATCCCGATAGTTGTCTTCCCATCAGAAGCCATAAACTTGATTCACTTTGTCCTGAGTTCAGGCTTTGTTAGCCCTTCAATGTAGTCCAGACAAGAAGCACAACCAGGAGCATCAGCACTATCTTTTTATTGTAAGGTTACATTAAAAAGAATCTTGCAAGACTGAAAGTATTTCTCCCCTGCTCTCTTTTTAGTCTCCAGAAAACTAGGGAGGGGCCCTTCTGAAATGCTTCCATGCTTTTCCCCCACCTGTTGTCTGAGTTGCTTCTTATCAGACCATTGCCTAGGCTTCAGTCTTCCTCCTGTCTCCCAAAGTCATTCCCACATACCATCACAGCCTTTGATGTGGTACTGAAACCATCTTGGTTGCTCTAGCTGAAGAAATGGATTAGGACAGGATGAGGACAGACCATCTTCGTTAGTTTTTGTGAGTGCTAGAAATAGCAAAGTATGAAACAAAAAGCCTGACACTTGACAAGACCACTACCTAAACACAGTGCAGTGGCCATCAACAACCCAGCATGAGAAATGGACTGCAGATGATCCATTATGAAGAAAGACTCTCAGGATGTTTACTTTGGGATGGATGCACACAAACACACAAACACACATACACATGGCTGATTTCATAGATACTATATTCATTGTTACTTAGGCTATTTAGTGCCTGTGGTAAAAACAACTTACCTACTGAAGCCAAATCCTTTCCTTGACTTTCCTGTGAGCCTGCTGGAATATAGTTTGAGTTCTGGGAGAGAAAATGGGGTGGGGTGGGGAAGCTCAATATGACCTATTGTTAGCTGTCTCAATGGCTTTTGATCCCAAACAACATGGTACCTCATGAGCTATCTTGGGAGTGTTTTTGTCTATTTATGCTTATTCAGAGCTTACTTTATGGGTAGGCTGCAGAAAATTGATTAAATAAAGTAAGTAAGTAAGTAGTGGTAGTTGATGCTTGTTCAGCACCATGGACATTGTCCTGTGGCATCACTTAGGAATCAATTATGTCCCCTACTTAGTTTAATATTTACATAAAAGCACTGGGAGACACCACTGGGAAGTTTTGGCAGTATATCATCACATGCAGATCATATCCAAATGTATATATCTCACTCCCACATAGCTGATAGATCTATAGATATCATGAACCAATGTCTGGAAGCAGTGATAATCTTAATGAGGGTTATACATTTAAATTAAAATCTGGATGACATGAAGGTACTGCTAGGGGAGAAGACTGATTTGGATAAAAAGGCAGCCACATCTGTAAAAGAAAAGACAATAATTCCTCCTCCATCTCCTTTAGTTAGGTCTGTTATTGTTCTCATTTCTCAGTTTTAATCCCATGCCATCTGTAAATTCAGTCCTTCCAAAATAAACATGGCAGTCTTTTTTTCTTCCCTGCAGCCAAGAAAAGACTGGAAACCACATTTCAGTAGGTATGGCAGCTTGTGGCTTTATAGCTTTGTTGCTTGATACCCAGGTGAATTCTGTGGTTCTGTGGTATGGGGATCACCATTGCTTGTGTTCCAAAAATGATCATGCTGGAACAGACTGACCTTGCTAGTGTGATTCACAACAGCCACCTCTTGGTTAACTTATTGTAATCCTCTAAGTGGGGCTCCTTGAAGACTCTTCAGAAACTTTTGTTGGACCTAAATATATAAGTTAGGGCTTTTCTGCTTTTCATAGGCTACAAATATCACATTTATAATACAGTTTTTGCTCCAGCTGAGTTGGGAGTTGATTACTAATTTGCTTTAGGAACAATGCTACCATGAGTTGTGTTTATGGCCTAAAAGCCCCAAATAGCTTGGAAGCTAATGAATAGACTGCTCACAGAGAAATCAACCTAGTCGGTAAGAATAGTTGCAAAGGCTTTCATCTGAATCCCTACTTCCGAAGCCAGGCTAATGGCCAGGCTAATGCCCATATGGAATGGAAGTGGATGCCCAAGGTTCAAATCTGGACCAGTTCGTTCATTCATTCATTCATTCATTCATTCATTTTAGGCAAAAGATGAGGACCTAGGCTTCTATAGTTTTTGCTTAATTTATTTTGTTGGTCTTTTCATTTGATTCAACTCTTTTGGACTGATGTCTTATACTGTACATATGGCAACTTTTAATTTTTAAAAAAAATACACTTATAGCACTGAAAAATCTTGTTTCTACTTCTTTTTATTAGCCATTTGAGTAGAAAAAAATGGGTTTCAATAAAAAACTAGCCTTTGCCTTATCAATCAGCATAGATCTTTAAGGTAAAGGTAAAGGTTTCCCTTGACGTAAAGTCCAGTCGAATCCGACTCTAGGGGGTGGTGCTCATCTCCGTTTCTAAGCCATGGAGCCGGCGTTGTCATAGACACTTCCAGGTCATGTGGCCAGCATGACAACACGGAACGCCGTTACCTTCCCGCCGAAGCGGTACCTATTGATCTACTCACATTTGCATGTTTTCGAACTGCTAGGTGAGCAGGAGCTGGGACGAGCAACGGGAGCTCACCCCGCCGCGCGGTTTCGAACCGCCGACCTTCCGATCGACAGCTCAGCGGTTTAACCCGCAGCGCCACCGCATCCCATATAGATCTTTAAGACATGTGAAATATTTTCCATGCACCCCTATGGAATTGTCTCCTTGTTTACTAACAAAAAGCCTATAAATAGTAAGTGGGGTTTCAGTGGAAAGACTACTAAATTGCAAAATCACCTAGAAAGTGCAAGCCTAGCTCCATGCATTCGGCAAATAGGGACCATCTTTTGCAAGGGCGTTGCCGATTCCTTATGTTGGTCAGAATGGCTAACGGGGAGAGATGCTGGGAGCTGGGAATCAGCAAAATTGGGAGGGCTACGTGTTCTTCAACCCAGTTTACAGGATTACAGCCAGTGAGAGCCAAGCCACCCAGCAAGGCAAGAGTGGGCAACCTTTGACATGAGTGGGCAGGGCAGAGTTTGGGAGTATTTTTTTTTGGGGGGGGTTAAATTATGATGCTTACTTTAGAGCTCATGCTACACCGTTTGTGTCTTTCCTACTACAAAAGGACAGGAGACCATACTGTCAGTTTCTACAAGTCTTAGTCAGATGGGGGCATGGAGAGCTTCAAAATAAGGGACTTGAGATTGCACATGGCCCAGGCCCACCTCTTCAGGAAGGGGTGGAGAGATTTCTCTTACTGCAGGAATGGCCCTTTGAGTGACTCCAAACTTCAAAGAACAAGAAAAACACTGCTGGAATCCACACTGTAAAATCATCTAGAATGTTAACCCTGAATGGCTGCATCTTGGAGGCCTCGATCAAAAGACTAAAAACATTGAAGGAGCTGCCGCAGAGCAGGTGATCTTATATTTTGGTAGGTTGAGATCATTGTCTTTCAGTGAGCCAAGTGAAAAGGAGGAAGAAGGGGTACCCAGTCAATCCAGGGTTGCCAGACATCCAGCAGAAGGAGGACGTGTCCTCCTTTTTGTCTTCATGTCCTCTGCCTGACAGGCATAGCCATAAAATCAAATATTGTCCAGCTTTTTGAGTATTTAACAAGCTTATCTTTTCCTGAGCAGCCTTTTCCCTAATAAGTGCTAATCGCAAATTAACAAGCTCCACTCTGTCACCTTAATTAGTTGATTAGTACCCTCCCGAGGGCTTCCATTGCTGCCTGAAATTGATAAGAACTTAATCAGTTACACACTGAAGGCTTTTGCCTCCTAACTGGCTCCAGCACATTCCTGCCATTGAAAAAAACTGTTCTCCTGAAGCTGGAAAAAGTCATTTCATATACATGAAGGCCTTTGTTCATTTGTTTGTTTGTTTTTGCAGTTTTTCACTGTGATTTTTGCCATGGATGCCAAGAAAGTTAAACAGTGTGTCCTCCTTTTCCTTCCATTTCCCCATTTGTCCTCCTTTCCAATTATCTGTGTCCTCCTTTGCCTGACCTTTAGTCAGTCAGAAGCCATGACTGCCTCTTTGAAAAATCTTCAGGGTATCTTCTGTGCTTCTTTTAGTTCCTAGCCACCTTTCTTCCTTAGTTTGACGAAGCCAAGCCATCCAGTATCTCTATCATGTGAAGTAGGCCATAAGCCAGCAAATCAGAACTTATACAATTTGTGGTGCCTACTTAAAGTGTCTGAAAGTGTTACTATTCACTCTGGCCTGAGGTAAAGTATAAGTCTCCCCTCCCATAGAATTTTAGAGAACTGAAGAATGCACCCAATCCCACTCCCCCCCCCCCAGTTTACACACACACAGACACACACACACACAGACACACACACTATCCATCAGCATGCTAGCTCTGCTTTGTGCTTATGGTAATAATAGTAGGAATCCAAAGGATTTATGTCTCACTTTAAATACAGTTTAATATTTGTGCAGCTACAATAGTAGCATGAAACATTGTTGACAAGGACATCTAAAAGTGCAGCTGGGAGGAAGCCAGATCCATAAACGTGAGCTCTGAAACTCTGTGAGGGCAAATGAACCTTAGATCTGTTAAGCAATCCTACTTTCTAACAAAAGGTGTGATTTTGCAGCCCAGGGACCTTAGATTTGGACTGTGTGGAATTCATGGGAAAGTCCTGTTTTGATCCACTCATGCAAAAAATCATTTTCATATTATATGTGGGGAATTTGTCCAGTCTGATTTTGCTCAGCTGTTTGCTTTTCTAGACTGAAAATTATTTTGTCCAATTTTCACATCAGTTCCTATTTTTTTTTAAAAAGGAGAGGGGGAAGAATGAGGTAGTTTTCCTATTATATGCACTTGGCAAGTCATTTTCTTAATAAACACATTTATGCACACATATCTTGAAGCCCAAACTTCATCACAACTGTTCAGAAAGCATGACTTTGGCATGCAACTATATTTGGATTCTATTGGAAACATATTCAATGCAAACTAGACAAATTTCTCCCCATTCCCCTAACACAGTCACTCATGAGTGTATTTGGGCATGATTATTGGTCATAAGAGCAATTATATTATATTTAAGAAGGCTTTCATGAATTCAATTAATTGCCCCAGTTCTTTTTCAGTTGAGGGAACATTTTATAAATTGTTCACTGATGTTGAAAAGCACTTTGCTTTCTCTCAGTACTCTTGTTCTCTTAGTGATATTGCTCCAACCCCAGTATGATATACTTGGTCTCAGTTCTTTTAAATTCCCTGGATAATCTGTGATTGAGTAAGACCTTGTGGTAGACTGAATGGCACATCGTTTTTTTATAACCTCAGCAACTATCTCCAGCCCATTTACAAGACTTTCCAGAAAGCTTCACTGCAAAGCTCTTATAACTTAGGACTGACATTCTCCGTGTCCGTGACCCACTCCAGTTCATCAAGTCAATAAGCATAGAAGTGCATCGAGCACTTGGTCCGTCAATACATATTATCATAGGATAAAATTGCAATTATTTCCTTCTTTATTTTGCTAAAATAAATGTCACCAGTCAAATCCTGGGTTTTCCCTTCAGTGCCAAAAATCAAATGCAAAATTAAGATAATAGAAATTAGAACTCTGGAAATTAAACAAAGCATCAGATTTCAGAAATTAGGTACTGATAATTCTCTTTAGTACAGGTACTCCTCATTTAGCAACTGCCTAATTGGCACAGTTACAGTGGTGATGAAAAAGTAACTTTGCAACCAACACTTACATTTATGACCTTCGCAGGTCTGCAAAAACAAAAGGCAAGCTGAAGTAAGTTTGTAATCACAGTTGAGGTGTCACATAGTGACCACTTTGTTTAATGACTGAATTGCCAATCCCAATTGTGGTCACTATGCTGACCTTGTTTACACTGAGCCACTGCTCAGATCCCATTGTGGAGCTTCTCTCCACTGAAGAGATAATATCAAGTCTGAAACCAGATGCATCTCATAAATGCCCAATTTTTGCAAAGTCCAGTTTACGTGCTCTTTCCCCTTATACTCTGGAAATGAGGAAAATGTCACAGTCAGATGTGCAGTGTGCAGTGTGCAGTATATGGTTCATTCTGGACATCACCTGCAGGGTGAAATTGGTAATTCAGCATTGCCCTGCGTGACCCAGAGTTCTGAATCCTTGGCCACTTATTAGCAGCCATGAATGGTTTCTTGCTATAGTGTTTCCTCATTGTTCTACCATGTAAGTCCCCACAGTCATATTCCTTACCTTGTATGTTGTATAAAATGATTACGGAGCACACAAGGTATCCCGACTAATCTCTCACCAACGTCACAAAATCAGCCAAATGCTTGATCGTTAGAAAGAGGTGATGTTATTGACCCAAGATACTCCTTCACATTTTCCAGTACACCTCTGCAGACACAATTGTGCAGTTGTTCTATGTTTATCAGTTGGTTTACAATAGTACAACATCATTCAATAGTAATGCCATCTTTATCATTTCATACAACCAGATACTGTCTGTGTACAGCAAATGATACCAGCTCAAGCTCAAGTAAAGGCTTATATGCCATTGTATTGTACGGCACTTTGATATGTTTCTAATATATCCTCCTTCTCTTCTATACTTAGTAAACCAAGTTAATTTATGGTTTCTTATTTATTTGTCATCTAGAAGCAATTTATATAGCTACTTAGGGGCCAAACACAGAGAGGAACAAATGTTCTAGAAGGATTTCAGGTTGATGCTCTCCAAAGTAAATGGTGATGGTTCTAAGGAATACAGTGTTTTTTCCCTAATCTAGCACTCTCCTGACCTCTTAGTACGTGCAGCCCTTATAATTCACAACCAATACAGCCAAACAAATTATAGGGATCATGATCCTAATTCATCTGGAGGAGGGTTCCTGTTGGGGAGGGCTGCTGTACAACGTTGCACAATTGTTTCATGTTTATTTTGCGAAACACTTTAACTCATAAAAGTGTTTCAGAAACACTGTTGCCTTTGGGCTTCCTTATCACCATCGCAATTTCCATTCTTGGAATGTTTGGAGGAGTGGGACCAGGTGAAGATGCTTGCTACTGCCTGGATCTGTCAAGTACCTTTTGGCTGTAAGTAGCAGTGCTAAGTCTGGTACATTTCCCTACTATTTTTAAACTTTATCTGAAAATAACTGGGTTTCATTTCAAATGCTACTGAAGTGTTTATTTTCTCAGTGAGTTTTTTTTTACAGCGCTATTAGTAATTAGGACTGTCTCTGTACTGAAATGTAATATGGTATAGCAGATGGCTTGTCTTAGTTGGCCAAAGGTCTTAGAAACCAACTGAATTTCCAAAGGAACAAAGTGCTTGCAACTTATACTGTGGCTTATAAGCTAAAGCAGGGTTCCTCAACCTTGGCAACTCTAAGCTGTGCGGACTTCAACTCCCAGAATTCCCCAGCCAGCTTTGAAGTTGCCAAGGTTGAGGAACCCTGAGCTAAAGTACCCAGCTAGAGCTAGATGGTAATCCGACAACCAACGAAGATGGTTAGGCAGATTCAGGATTTCCAGACTTCTGCTTACAATTACCACATAAGCCGCTCAGCTTAACAAGTTCCAAGGCACAAGCTAGTTCAATACAATATAGCACTTTGTTGGTGGCAAACAGATCTTTTAAAGAGTTGTTATGATCAACCAATTTTTTATCATGCCTTCAGTATGTTGCATTCTCTTGATAGACCTGGTACTGACCCAGATAATAGAGGATGAGTAAAAACAAAGTCTCCATAAATGGTAAGATGGTTCTTTGCTTGGACTGGATTGGCTGGTCTGGACCACACATTCTTGACTTTTTTTTTGTATGGAATAAATTGTGCCATACTGAAATCCATTATTTGTTCTTTCCTTGATGGGCATTTACCCCTTGTAACTCCATGCTTTCCAAGTCCACAGTTGGTTGATTACAAGGATCAAAGAAGCTTTTGATGGTGCTCTTTTATAAAACAAAACAGAACAAAAATAATAAAATAAATGTCAGGCTCCCTGCTTGAAACCATTTCACCAAGGATCTTTATCTTATTAAAAAATGCCAAGTAATGCTCCATAACCTAATTGTAGGTTATTTACACATATCAAATAATACACTCATTAATGTGACAAGTAATACAATCAGTCCAAAATGCCTTTGTGAATCCTGCACTTAATTCTAAATTGCAGGTACAATTTCCTGCCTGGGGAAACAGATTGTTTAGCAGTAATTTTGTTGTTTATGGTTTCTTTCACTTATCTCACTCACATAACATTCTTTAATTTTGTGTATGAGTGTGTGTGTGTTTACTTTGAAGATCTCAGAATTCCTGTTAGCCTGCATTCCTTGTTTCCTATAGGGCTCAGCTTGACCAAGACAGTGCAAAAAGGGTGGAATAGGTGAGTCATGGGTGCTTCTTCTGGGAATTACTCAGAATTACTTATACTATACTTACAGTGTATTATACTATTATAAAGTCAGTCATATCTTCTCTGAGCTGGGCTCTGGGCAGGTCTGATGCGGTGCCTTGGTCTTGGTCTTGTGGTATAAGTCAGTGACTCCTGAGGAACTGGACAGAGCTGTCTTCTCATTAGTTCAGCTACCCGTTTGTTGGATCCAGGTACCTCCTGGGTTATTAAGGCAGCCAAGGAAATTACCTGTAGTTGGGTCCATGCTATGACATTGGCCTCATTGAGAGCGAGGTTGGCATCTTCAGTGTTGAAGGAGGTAGTGGTGCACCCTTTCCTCAAGAGGCCACTTCAGACTCAATGATTTTAGACAATTGCTGTTCTGTCTCCAATTTCCCTCTTTGGGGACAGTTGTTGAGAAGGTGGTTGGTTTGCAGTTGCAGAGAACCTTGGAAGAAGCAGGGTTAAATCCACAGTGATGAAGACATCTGTGCTATGGAGGTGACAGGATTTACTCTGTTGATGCAAAGGGGCAGTGTGATCCACTTCAGTAAAGCAATTTGTCTCTCCTCAAATTGCCTTCGGCCTCTCCTGGGGGAGAAGTTTCATCTCATCCTTTTTTTTTTTCCATCACTGGACAAAGTGCTTCCAGACAGGTTGATTTTGTGTGAGAAAACTGCAGACATTTGCTGAAAGTGTCGGTCAGTTCAGGCTGCAGGAGTCCCAACTTGTTGAAGTTCCCCCTTGGCCAGCACTGAAGAAGAAGGTGAAAGGTGAAAGCAGAGCAACACCAGGCAATGTGAACACTTGGCTTCATTCTTAGAAACAAGAGGTTCTCTTTGCTTCAGGAAGCAGCTTTGAGGGGACGCTTTGCTTGAAATGTCTTTTGAAATTTGGTAACACCATTAACATAGTGGAGGTTCAGTGTGAAATATCTGTTGCAAATGGCCAAGTAAAATGTGCAATGTGGGAAAGAGCAATTTAAGATATGCCATCAAACAGATTGTTCCTCTGCAGAACAGAACAGAAAAGAAACAAAAGAATAATCAGAGCAATTGTGTACTTAACAGCCCCAGAGCATGCAGACTAAAGTTTGTAACCAAGCTTCTTCTCTCATAATCAATGAGGAATATCAGCCAATGCATTTACACAATTGACAAAAGAGCATTAGAAGAAAAGGCATACTTTTATATGTTTCAACGATTATTTCATGGATTGATTATTTTTATAATCGTTTTGTCCACAATAAAACCAGCCTGCAATGGTTTTCAAGACAAGACAAAAAGTCAACAATAAAATCATTTATTTACAAAAAATAGAAGAGCCAGTTGGGTGTGGAAGTTAAGACACCTTAAAATCTTGCCAAGAAAACTGTAGGGACTAATCCAAGCAGTCGCCAAAAGTCAATGCTGACTCAAAGGCATGCACCCGCACACACAGACATCACATCACATATAACATCCACAAATAACTACAGTCCCAAGGTCCTACAGCAATATGTTGTTTCAGATATTCAAAAAACCAAAAGCCATTCATAAAAGCAAAGGTCCTAAGTGGGGAAAGATACTAGGTTTTTAGCCTTCTGTAACAATGCAGAGAGGGAACAGTCCGTGCTTTAAGGGAAAGGCTGTTTTGCAGAGCTAGTGGCGCTACTGAGAAGGCCTCTCTCCTAGTACATTCTATTAAGGCCTCCTTTGAAGCCAGCACCTGCAAGAAACCTTTGAAGATGATGAGAACTCCTGGTTTGTCACATGGGGGGGGGCAGCTTTTCTTTCAGATAGAGAAGAGTCCAAGCCATTTAAGGATTTATATATCAAAACAAGCACCTTGAATTTAAGCTAGAAATTTATGGGCTACTCATGCAGCTTTGCCAAGAGTGGTCTCCAGTTTGCACCAAGAAACTCCCATCAGTGGCCTGGCTGCCACATTCTGAACTCATAGCAATTTATGAATCTCCTTCAAGGGCATCCTATCTTAGAATATATTACTGTAGTATAGTCAAGGGAGAATCATCAGAAGGAAAATAGTGGGTAGATTGGATCTTTCCAGGAAGGTAATTGATGATCAGCCAATCACTATTGGTAATAGGTGCTCTGGATCAAAATGTATTTCCTAACTGTATACCTGCTTTTTTAAGGGGGGAAAAATACTGTACCTGGTCAAACTTCTGGTAGATTCCCATCTATATAAATAAGGTCTCCTCCAATCACAAAGTGTTTTCCTTCTCTAGATTCCATTTTAACATGTTATAGCTTATCCAAGCCACAACCTAGCCCAACTAGGAATCCCTCAAGAGCCCAATACACATGATGAAAATGGAAAAGAAAAGAAGATCTGAGTGTAATTTGCATATCATGGGCCTCCAGCTCTACATCCCCCAACAATTGCTGCCAATAGCTTCACGTAATATTGAAAAACATGGGAACAGAATGAGTATTGCAGCACCCTGCAGTTGGTGGATGAAGCATAATACCCCCTTACTACCATCTGTTGCCTGCCCTTGAGGTAGGAGTAGAACCACAACAACCCCAACTCCCCAGAGTGGTCCAGGAGGACACCATGGCTGATGGTATCAAAAGACTGAAGAGCACAAGCATGGAAACACTAATCAAGAGACACCCATCAGGGTGACCACAACCATCTCCATGCAGTGCCCCAACTGAAACCATATTGAAATAGATCCAAAAAATAAGTTTCATCCAGGTGGCTCAGCCACTACTGGCTTGGTCACCCTGTCCAAGAATCATAAATTAGTTGCCAGCCTATAACTATCCAAAACCAAGGGATCAAAACAGGGATTTCTCAGTAGGATTGTATCACTGTTCCCTCAAAGAAGGCAGTGCTAGCCTTTGACCAATTAATTAATAATCAAACATAATACTTCCCTCCAATGATCCTTCCCTGCCTGTATCAACTAACAGGATGTTGGATCTAAAAGACAAATGGTGGCCTGAACTTATTCAAGCATAAGAGAAAATAAAATAGAACAAGCAGATGCAATGGACTTTTTCCATTCTTTTTTTCATTTAGGGTGACATTAGTCTGTGGATAGAGAGCCAATCTGGTGTAGTGGTTAAGGCATCAGGCTAGAAACCAGGAGACCGTGAGTTCCAGTCCTGCCTTAGGCATGAAGCCAGCTGGGTGACCTTGGGCCAGTCCCTCTCTCTCAGCCCTAGGAAGGAGGCAATGGCAAACCACTTCTGAAAAACCTTGCCAAGAAAACTGCAGGGACATATCCAGGCAGCCTCTGAGAATCAGACACAATTGAATGGATTAAAAAAAAAGTCTGTGGATGGACATGAGTGGCTATAAGAGAAGAAAAAATAAAACTCATAAACCCATCACAGTTTGCTACCAAGGGCTTGTGAGGGTCTTCCACAGCTCTTATGGGTTGAATCAGCCTCCAAACCATCTGGAAGAACATCCTGAGATGATTGCTCACAACTGCATGGGAGATGGAGATAAAATAAACATAAGCTATAGAATCAGAGGGTTGGAAGGCACCTTGGAGGTTTCCCTGTCCAGCCCCTGCCCAGGTCAGGATTCACCCCAGAGAATGGCTGTCCAGCCTTTGTTTGAAAACCTTCAGGATGGAGCATCCATGAGTCCTGAAAGCAGGCTATTCCACTGCTTACTGCACTCTGAATTTAGTTGTCTGCCTGTCCACTTGCCAGCTTCATTCTCCACAGTTCCTTGGCATTGCAAAGAGAGTTGTGAGCTTGGCAAACAGGCAGAAGACGTTTAGGAGCCAATTGCTGGACAGTCTGGGACAGCTGGGCATTCCAGTCAGGCATCAAGGTCTCTACTGAGTGGTCTGACAGACCTGCAAACTTCAGCTTAAGTGTATTCTGGAAGAGACCATATGAGTGTATGTGTTGGTTGCATCAGAGAGCAAGAGAAACTTGCAGGAATTGACTTTTGCCTAATAGTGACATGAATAGTGTCAAAATATTAGTAGGTCATTTGAAAAAACAAAACTGAATGAGAAAAGGCTGCATACTGTTCCAAGGTATTTAATAAACTACTGAAGATGTTTTCTTTCAAAGCAAATATGATTGTTAAAAAAGATTTGATGACTAGATAATTTTCTTCACTGTATCACAAGCCTTAGCCCCTGCTCACCCCACCCCTGGAAACACAGGGCAAGGAGAAAACTACCTAATTTCTGCAGCATGTGATGGAAGCTATACCATGATGGGGCAGCAGTTTCATATGCAGTGGCCTTCAGATCATACTCATAGGTAAGGTAAAGTCTCTGTTAAGTCAATCTTGACTTCATGGACATATCTTGCCATTTTTCCTGGAAATAATATGGAAGTGGCTTGCCCTAGCCCTCTTCTGCAATGTCCTTTTGACTTTCCCATCTAACTTTCAGTCCTAGCATTTCCTAGTGGTCTCCCATCCATGTGCTATCCAGGTCTGACCTGAAACATAGTTTGATCAAATGACTCAGTTATAATTTCAATTTCTACAGCCACCCATTCAAATCTGGGGGGGAAGGGGCGTACAGAGAGTTAAAACCAAGCGATATAGGAAGACAATAATAGAAAGCAAAAGAGTTGATTGTTTGCCTTTAATAGTGGTGATGTAAAATTACATTAGCTTTTAATTTGCAACACATTTGGAAATCTGATGTGAACAAATGCAAAAACAATTGAAAGAATCAAACTGCTTTTATTAGTTATTCTTTTGCGTAGTCTCAACAGTGAGAATTGCTAAATCGAGAATAAAACATCTGGGGGCACCCAGCTGGAGAAGACTTCTCTAATGGATGAGAACAGCTAAAAGCACTGCTATAGCCAGAAGTCTTTTCTCCTTGTCACTAGCAATTGGATCCCAAAGGCAATGCCATTCTTTGACATTTTGTATTATGTGTATTCAGAATCATGCTTGCAGGAGAGGTTCTGAGAGTAATCATATCTGTATCATATTATAATTAAAGGCAGAAACAAACATCATTTGAACAGTGGACCTCCCAGGTCTAATGCTCAAACTGAAATACAAAACTTTAAAGAGAAGCTTAAACATCAGAAAGCTAATTGCAGCTAGTCTCTAGAGATGTTGAATAAAAAAGACATTTCTGTATTGTACAGAATGATGATACTTTGATCCAAGCCATGTCAGAGGTATGTATATTACTGAAAGGAGAAGATACTATCAGCAAACTTTAATTTCATTGATAGATCAAAAATGACTATACATTACTCTAATGGGTTTACATGACTTTACATGACAATAATGGGGTTAGTAATAGATGTATCATTCTTTCCCTCTTCTTCCTTCTCCTCCTTTTCTTCTTCTTCTTCATCATCAGTATCCAATCTTCCATAAAGTATTCTCAGCATGACCAAATATTAAAGAACAGGAGAAGGAAGTAGAAGTAAAAAATGAAGCTGAAGTTGGAGAAAAATGTTTATTTTACCATGCTATTTATTTTTAAAACTATAAACTTGAATTTTGCCAGCATGGAGATATTCCAGGCTGTTAATCCCAGAATCATACACATGTGAACCTGGAAATTGCACACATGTAATATTACACATTTTCATGGTTATATTCCTGTCTTTCATTGTAAATCATCCAACTCCAGTCTGAAGCTACTACAGGGATGTGAAAATAAATGCAAGCGTTCTCTCGTCTTTATGGCTTGCTTTGCTTCATATACTGTTATAAGTGTAAAATACTCCATTTTTAGATTTGCATTCTAAGTTGGTATATGAATTTAATGGACATGGATTGTGACCGGAACATGTGAATTTATTGGACATACAAATTTATTTATCTATGCAAAGGTTACTTTTACTTTGGAAATCCATTTAATAGGAATAAACTTACAAGAGTGATCATTATGCACAGAGAAGACCAAAAGTCAAACATCATCCTAAACCTTCTTCTTTAGCCTCCTGGATATGAAAAGCAATGCATGGTTCAAGATCAGTTCATATTAAAGTAATTAATGAATTGATAGTTTTGATCATTCTTTTGCACATTTGCTCTGATCAAATATGCTCATTAAGTATTGATCCTCCCTTAATTAGGTGCATCTTCTCAGTGAACATGCATGCAATATATCCCCTCTCTCACATTAAAACCAACAGTTTGGTTGAGTATTACTTTTAAAACTGTATTTTAAATCTTTGTCTGAAGGCAAGTTGTTCTGATTAGACTTAACTCCAACACGAATGGGAAAGCAGAACTTACACTCAGAACATGACACCAAAACCACCATGAGTGAAACATACTCACTGATGTCAAAGGATATTGTTACACACATTTCAAATTAGAGAACATGAGACAATTGTTCCACTGTTCTATATCATCAACCAGCAGTAAGATCTGAATAAGAGTTCATGTTCAAGTTCATTTAAGCTAAATAAGTTTATGCAAAAAAAAAGAAGAATTCTGATGAATCCTACCAAGAAAAACCCAAAGTATTTGCATTGTGTTCATCCCTACTTTCCATAAATGGCTTTATCTTAAGACTAAATTGGCAGTTGTGACAGAACTAGGACAATTTTAATATTGTATGTATGTATGTAGGGGTGTGTACACACACACACACACACACCATTTTGAACCTAGCCTTTTGATCACACATCTGCATTAGCAAATAAATGACAGGTCTCTACATTAATCAGAGGCAAAGCCCCACCAAGAACAGTCTTATTTGTTTTCACAATCTCTCTTATATAAAAGATCCTGAGTGATCAAACCACCTGCTTCTCTCAGTGTCTTTTCCTCCAAATGTTTAAACAATTGGAACAGATAAGCAATTTAGCCTACTTCCCATTATAGTATTAACACAAAGCCAGGTAGCCTAACATTTACCAGGCAAATAATTAGTCACCAAACATACGAAAAAAGGAATCCCATCATCACCTTAAGTCACCTGTCAAACACATAGCCATTTGTATCTTTTAAGATATTGCCTGTTTGCTGTGTGGGCCAAGATATGGTTATGTTTTCATCATTGCCTTCCAATCCGGACTCAAAAAAGAAAATAGGAAAAAAAAAGAGGAACAATCACCGTCCTGTTGTTGCTTTGACTTGAAAGTCCATTTTAAAGAGAGCATTAGAAAATGCTTTCTTGTGGTTGACAGATCAGATTACCACAATTAAAGTCAAAGGTGTGGTGATATTTATCCTGCATGTTACGACACATGAAAGAAAATGATTCAGGGAAGAAAAATAATTACACATTAATTTGTGTTTGGCAGCTGTCTTGGCCCACAAAGTAGAGATAAAAGGTATTCTTGTTCAGCAGACTCTTTCTGTTCTTAGCAGGCTGGTGTTGTAAGATGCTTTCAGAAGAGTGTTGAATGCTTGCCATCATATATTTTTTAATCAATTCTCTCCTCCTCTACTCTGAAATTAGGTTCTGCCAGAGCTAAATCCTAAATTAAGGGGATTTTTCCTCAATTCAAGCTCTTATGAGCCAGAAGGTTTATGGGAACTTGATTAAAAAAAGTAAAAACCCCCCTCCAGGCCTCTTCCGTTGCACCATTTTCTTTTCTGAAAATATATGTGAAATTGTCTCTTGTAAACCCTTTTGTTTTTAACCATGTTTTTATGGAGCGTTGTGAGCTACCTAGAGTCATTACTGTCTATGAGATTGGTGGCCATGTAAGTCTTGTAAATAAATTAATTAAAAGGTGAGTTTGGATGAGAAATATCTGTTTTCCCAGAATCCTGTATATTCTAAAATACTAAGGAAGCCTGTCTTTGTTAGTGAAAGAATTTGATACGACTCAAAACAATTTGCCTCCATGCTTTTTTGTTAAATGTTGGTTACAGACTTCAGAATAAACACCTGAAAGAGGAATTTCATGTCCTAGCTACAGATTCTGTTTAAAAATTCCATATAGGGAAATAAAAGTGTTTGGGGAATATGATAAATCTTCATCAATATCAGGGCCATTCCTATTATGAGGCACCCTGGGCTGTATGTTCTGGATGTCATGAAAGAGCAACTGACTGATATTAATTAATTTCTTGATTATTGTTCTTCTACTGCTGTGGCTGAGGAAAAGGACTTGTGAGGTTTCCTGGTTATTGCCTGTGCTTCTGAGCACTTGACTTGAGGCAGAAGAAGGGGAACATTTTACACCTCTATCATAAGTGGGAAATATCTTGGAGCAACTTGGGGTGAACAAGAGTGTTTTGAAGGGAATCAAGATGTTCCCTAAAAAACTCTTATTCTGATTTTCTTTAGTGATATTAGGGCCAGCACCTGCATGAGTCATATTTGGGCAGATCTTCCAAAGCTTTCTTGAGCTGATACTTGCCATCAGTACCCACCACCATTTGTTTCTGCAGCCAGTGCCCCCATGAATACCACCTCATATGCAGCATGGAAGGAAAACAGCAATTCACTAGGAGCTGCTTGGATTTAAATGCTGGTGTGGCTGCTTGTTTTATTTTACTATTTTATGCTCAGGGCACTGTACTATACTGTTAGAAATTGTATAGGGCAATTGCCTATACTAAGCACTGGCTTGATCCCCTTGCAACATAGTGCTGCCCCTGGATAAGTGAATCTGGATGAAGGGGCTGTTTTATGCTTGCAATGAATCCAATGTCAGTACTTCTCTTAGGCAGCTTGCAGAAGGGAGCTGAGTGGGAAGAGAGAAGAGTAGCTCTCCTCTCCTCAAATATACTTACTTTTGGGAATACATGAAGGAACAGATCAAATCATTCCCAGCACTTTTATAGATGCAGATGCAGATACCAGTGTGTTTGTATGTCAGATCAAGGAACTGCCTTTTCTTCAAAGGAAATCAACAAGTGTCAAGAGAAAATTATAATCCTCAGGAACTCTTATTTTCCCATGAAAGAATTATTTGATGTACGTGATATGTATGCAAAGGCAATTTTCATTGTAGTGCTCATTAACTATATTCTACTCATAAGGAAGATAAATGCTATCTTGTGCAGGTCTGCTCAGAAGTAAGCCCATGAGTTTTAACTCAGTATATAAACAGTCAGTGATATTCATTAATAAAGGAGGAGCTTGCAAAGAATAAATGCAGTCCACTTGCCTTCAGCGAATGTGATGCACTGGTTGAGCACCAGACTAGGACTCAGAAGATTCAGGTTCCACCTTCTGCCATGGAAATTCATTGTGTAACTTTAGGTGAATCACTTTTTCAGTACCCAACTTAGAGGACAAGGCCATTGTTCTGGAGAAAAAACTGAAAGTGGAACTGCCAGAAGGACATCCTGAGTTCCTGAGTTCCTCCAGTTTATACAAAGTTTTATTTGGCTTCCTTTTTTTTTCTCCCCCATTTACAAGGCAATTTTCCCATCACATTTTGGGTCTGGGAGAAGAGAATTTTCTCATGATGACTTTATCTGGAGTTTATTGGAAGTATGTGAATGCAGGACATTCACAAACACTTTGTAACAAACATTAAGTGCAATAACACTGCACTCCATTCATGGAAATTTCACCAATTTCTTTTCTTTTGGACAGGATTACAAATGAGAATAGTTGGTTCATCATCAATATCATCATCATCATCATCATCATCATCATCATCATCATCCAGGAATGGTTAATAAAAGGAAGATTTTTCTGCACAGCACTAATTTCCATAATCCCATGATACTTCAGAAGCTTTAGACCAGCTCCACTGCAGATTACCCAGAAAGGGAAATTAAGCTTCTTTTCTATGACTTGCCTGAATCCTGAATGGATGGTATTCAGAAATTCTCATTCCTTGTACCTCTGTTTTCTTACCAGGTTGATCTGAATCTCTGGTGCAATATACTGTATTACAGTGTGGTAACACAGTAAGTATAGTATGTAAAGATACATAAAAATAGGGAACTGTACATCCTGTTCCCTCCCCCATCCCATTTTCCAGAGTGTTTTTTGGCCCTGCCTCCTGAATGTTGATCTTGTTTGTTGGAGTAAGTTCTACTCATGTTCACTTAAAGAAGGATGGCTCAGTATATGCTGCTCCTTATCTATATATACTATACTTAACATGAATACATGATAACTATATTATAACAGTGGGACATAGGGAAATATATGTTAAATAGTTGACCACTAAATAGTTAGCTACAAAAGACTGGTATGCTATAGCACTTTGCTACTTTGGAATTGTCTGGTACATCTTTCATACCTCAGAAAGATGTTTCAAATCAGATCCATCATTCTCTCTTGGGGTGACTGGTTCTCATAGTAGCTCTTCTAGGAAGCAGGCCAAAACCACCAGGAGGCTCATAAACAAAACAAGGGAGAGACGTTTTAGCTGTTGTTGATTTTTAAAAAATGCCCTTGCAATAATTTTCATCAAGGCAATAAATTTAGCATATCCACCGTAATCCTGAAAATAGAAAAAAGAAACCTCCTTAGTATTCAAAGAGAAGAAGAAAAGAAATGGAAACACATGAAACAAATTGAAAGTTGAAAGCTAGTAAAAGTAAATGAAAGGAAAATCTTTCTCCCCCTCAACCCCCCACCTCATTTTACTGAATGCTTTTTGTTATTATTTTGGCCTGAAAGCAGCCAAAAACCAGATGAAGATGATTTTAAATTGTAATTTGTCCATCAATTTAAGACTTGTAAATTTGTGGGAATAATCAAAGCATTGGCCAGGGATGGGCATGACAAGAAGAGTAATACTGCACATTTTTAAACAGAATGCTCTGTTTGTCTACCATGATATGTTGTTGAAATGAAGTATGAGCAGGCCTTAAGATTCCTGGATGAAAACAATTGTATGGAAACCACTTTTAGCTTCTAATGAAGAGCAGGATATGACTAACAAGTTGTCAAGTTTGAAGGTTACCCTAACACCGACAGACCTAGCATATTAAAGCTCCATATTGACTGTCTCTCTCTGTGTGGCATAAGTTTAAAGAACCAGGGCTGTACCCTGTTCCTAGCCTTAGGCTTACAACGTGACAGTAGCTGTGTCCCCCAGCAGTAGGCTTAGCACACCAAACCTGGGCAGCAAAAATCTAGATGATCACTACATGTCAGAAAAGAGAGAGAGACAGAGAGAGAGCAAACTCTAAAGAGGTTGCCATCTAAAAGTTTTCCAAGGTTTTTCAGCCCTGAAACAATAACCCCCTACAAAACATCTCTACAGGAGTAGCTGGCACAAGACTTGAAGGAATTGTTCTGCAAGCATCCTTATCATGTAGTGGCATGAATGAAGGCAACTGATTCTGAGTAAACAGTCATTTGCAGAGAGCCGTGCCTGAAATGCAGATGGCAGAAGGAAGGGCTAGCCCAGGATATGACCCTAAAGGAAGGGTAAGAAGTGCTGGCCTGAGGGGACTGCCCTGCCTGTGACTAATGCAGAGGAAGCCCTTGGTTATTCACAGGCAAACAGGTCAGATTGTTCTAACTTGTAACCTGCAACCCAAAGGTAGCCTACTTTGTCATGTTCCTGGCCCTGTCTGTTACTTGCCCAATGCCTTATTTCTGTATATCCAGATAAGAGTGGGCACCTCTGAAAAATATGATCAGCTCAATTTCTTGTTATTTTAGAATTCAGCTCATTTTGGTCCTTTTATATATCAGTTTCTATATTTAAACATGCACGTCCACACTATTCCTTGAACAGCTTTGCCCTAATGTAAGCAATTTCTTTAATATTGCACATTTTGGAGCACTTTTTCTCCCACATATATAAATGTACAGTATATATGTACATGCATACACACACACAAACTGTATCACAAAAGTTTCCAAATTTTACATGTTCAGAGCACAGTTGAGTTCCAGCCATGCATACAGATTTAGCAATGAGTAAACTGGCTTTAAAGTGTGAACCAGCACACATCTCATCCAACAAATCCAATAGATTTATTATATCCCTGATGTAATCCCATATTTAATATATGTGGGAAGTGGGATGTTCAACAAGTGAATTAAATGCTGGGCTGTTCTGTCTTCTCAATTTTGGGACTGGAATATCATCTCTGATTTATTAAACTTTGTTATTCCAACTGTTCTTTGTTCTTTAAATTTTGTCCATTATTTCTTTTGATGCTCCAAGTACAAAACCTTCCTCATCAAATCTCACATCAGTGAGGTGCAGCCAATCACTTAAAGAGTCAATGAGTAATTTATATTGGCACAGTATATTAGTGAGCAGATTAAAGATCTGAATTGGTTGTAGAACTGCCCAACTTTAGAATTATCAGAGAACAAGCATGAGGAAGAATTCACATGTCTTCTGTATCAGAAGGGTCAAATGACCAATGAGCAATGACCAATCTTTTAGAGCCCCAGTATAGATATGCTCAGTGAAGCCCAAAATATTACCATTCTATTTTTGGAAACGGTTCATGTCCAAAAGAAACTTTTACTGCTATAAGGTTTTCAAGTCTTCAACTTTGTATAGGTTGAAAAACCGGTATCCTTTTTTGGTTTTCCTTGGAGTCCTCCCGAGAATGGTGCGTGCTTTTCCTAGATAATATATAATAAAAGCCTTGCAGCTCTTTGTGGAACAATTACTACACCCTTTTTTGAATACAAAGCTATACTGTGGGTTTGTCAGAATGACTCTGTGCCAGTGTGACCCTTCTGTTCTGCTATTCACCCTCTGATCGGCCTAATTTCCAGTTTCAAAAAGTTCCCAGCCAAATTACTCAGCCTTTACTAAGTCTGCCAACATTCCATTTCAATAAGAAGGAAGAGTAAAGATATATTTGTATTCTATGAAATTCTATGGCAGGAGGGGTGGAGTAGGGTGGGATGATGGCCTGGAATGAAAGGGACATTCCATCTCTTGAGTTGCAATGCACTGAAGTAGGAAATATTCTGAAAACAAGGGATATTAGTCTAATTCAGAGGCAGCACAAAGCATTTTAGTGCCCAGGAATGAAAATCCAAATGACAGCATTCCCATTTGGTCTACATTAAAATATGATGGCATAAATGTAAATATAATAATAAACTAAATGACTGCCTTTCAACAAGAGCTGAAAACAGTGCTACTGAAGTAGTCTGCCTCACGCTGGGATATAGCATGACAAGTTTTGGTTAGAATGAGATACAATAGGGATATTGTTCCCAAGTACCAATTTGCATAGGAATGGCTCTATCACAGCTTAAAACAAACAAAAAACTGATGTGAACATTCGTTGGAGGGGAAGCATTCAAAGCACAGGCAGAATTATGCTGACAAAAACCAGGTTCAAATAGTGCAATCTAACTACTCACAGCAGTAGAAAATACCTATCCTACTCCATTTTAATGAGTTAAAGTGATGCTCCGCTGGTTCCTGTTTCCATTTTGTTCTAGGGAAAATTATTTTTAAAAGTACAAATATATACATATTTAGTGTGTGTGTGTGTGTGTGTGTGTGTATTTATATATACAGTATATATCAATCAATTGAGGCGAATATTTGTAGCTCAGGGTTGAACTGAGCTACACTGAAGTACTACACTGAAGATGTTGCCTAGTCTGGCAATGAAACATCTGCAAGAAAACAGCAAGGCTCAGAGAGCACCAAGGACTCTATATCTATCTATCTATCTATCTATCTATCTATCTATCTATCTATCTATCTATCTATCTATCTATCTTCATATTCTTACTTCTTGTGTTAATCTTGGATTTCTGAGTGTGTGTGTGTATGTGCACACTGTGGTTTGATTTATGTTGTCACAGCTTATCAAATCTTTGTTGAGATTATATATAATGCTTAAATCCACCCACCCCGCTCCAAAAAAAATCTGGTAGGAGATGAGTTATGTATAGACCAGTGTTTCTTAAACTTTTTTTCTCTCAGGATCCCTTCGCCCTTTTAAAAATTATGGAGGACCCCAAAAGAGCTTTTGTTTGTATGGGCTATATTTTTTGATATTTACCATATTAAAAATTAAAATTGAGGCATTCGCTGCAGCTACTGCTTCTCACGATTGAGCAGATTTTAATATTGCATTGTTTTTCAGCGTAGGCTGGCAAATAATTTTGCTTTTGGGGACCCCTGAGAGGTCTTGGAGGACCCCCAGGGATCCTAGGACCACACTTCAAGAAATACTCTTGTAGACTAATATGGTATCAAAGAATACCTGTATTTCAGTTGCAAATTCTGCCAAAAGTGTGAGCTGGTGAATTAATAGGTTGAGTTAAAGAAGCAGGAATGCAGAGACAGGAGGCATGGCTTCATTTCTAAAGCAAAATCAAAACTAACAGAAAGGTCATTTCATTTTTTAAATATTCTAATCCAGTGTTTCTCAACCTTGGCATCTTTAAGATGTGGTTGAGGAACTCTGAGAATTGAAGTTACACATCTTAAAGTTGCCAAGGTTGAGAAACACAGTTCTAATTCATACCAAGATCTAACAGGATTGTTTTAGGTCTCACATCCATATGCCATGATTCTGGTAAGTCTGGGTCATGGTTCCCCCCCCCCCCCAGTTATCTTGCTAAATTAGCCTACCAATATTAAGTGTAATATATTTATTTATTCTGTGGATTGGCTTTCTTTCACACATATGCAATGAAAAGTTAGAAGTATGGTAGTCCTAAAGAGGAAGGATGTAGACCCAAAGGTTCACTTTATTCTACATGAACCTGCAATTTTTTAAAAAACAAATACCCAAACTATTTTCTTGATTTATTTCAATCCAAAGTTCTGACAAGTGCACACAATATATATATTTTTTTGCCTGAGAGGAGCAAACACCAGGAACAGTATTAGATCAGGGACACAATGGTGTGGGAAAGGATTATGTGCAGGATATAAAAGAATCATGGGTTTTATTATGGGACTAAAATAGCACAAACCACAAATTCCTTTTAGCATGGACAATCAATCAGTGGGGTTCCCTAGCATCTGTCATTCTCTACTTAACATATGTGTCGAATATGCACATTTGGGAAGTTGTGTGCAAAAATGACATTAGTATTTTAGACAATATTTAGAAACGCATGCATACGAGTTAAATATACTTGAATCAGTTATGCACAAAACACATACTAGGGGAAGTTGCTTCTAAATCATATATTAGGAGAAAGTAAATACTTCCTCATATTGCGCCCAACTTCCAGTGACTATGTGTGCACATCCGTGTAGTTTTCTTGGGAATAATACAGAAGTGGTTTGGCATGACATTTTTCTGGAAGTTTTCAACTTTTCAGGACTTGGCCTCTCACCCAAATACTTCTTCCTAGCATTATTCCCGCGCTATTGCAGGGTCCACTTGTCAGCATATCCGTCTCCATTTGACTTGATCCGAGGCATCTTCAGGGGTGACGTTCACGCATTCCATGTCCTCCTTAATGCAGTCCATCCACCATTTCCTGGGTCTACCATGGGGTCGCCAGCCACCAGGGTCCAGACACATGGCTGTTCTCGCCACCGAGTCTTCTTTGCTGCATACGTGTCCATACCATCTAAGCCTTCCTTCCCGCAGTTTTGCCACGATTGGCGTGACTCCCAGTCGTCGTCCAAACTAACTGGGTCTAACTCTGCTTAGTTTTTGGTGGGACCAGCCACAGTTGGCTAGATGTGCCCACCTGCTTGGACTGTAAGTTATGATAGTCCATGTGATGCAGATTTTCCAGCTGTTTAAAACAAACGAGAAGAAAACCCAAAGTATGTGCCACTAACCTTTACCAGATTTAGAATTATCCTCTGTGTCCTAATTAAATGCCCTTCGCCTTGTCTCTGAAAGTCTGTTCCCACTTTTTCTGAAGTCACTGCTCTCCTCAGATGAGGCTGAGGATCTTTAAGGCTTGGCGGTAATTCTCTGGGCTTTGTTGATTTATTCCTTCTACTTTGACTCCCTTTCCCTTTGGGAGAACTAACAAGTCAGTCACATGTTACAGTTAAGATGCTGGGCTTAAGTATGTGGAAACCCAGATGCAAATTCACTCTTGGTTATGGAAAGTCCCTGGGTAACATTGGGCCATTTACTCTTTCTCAGCCCAACCTACCTCACAGGGTTGTTGTGAGAAAAATTATAACAGGAGGAAGTTTATATTCACTGCCTTGAGCTCCTTCAGGATAGAATGTGGTTTTTTAATACATAAGGTAACCATTTCAATTCCAATAATCTCCAGGTAGCAATAAGAAAGACTTTTGCCTGAAACCCTGGAAACCGCTGCCAATCACTGAATGTATTTATTGTAGAACAATGGCTTAATTCACACATTCACCCAGCCTCATTTCTGTACACCTCCCAGTGAAATCACACTGCTCAAATTCAGCAGCATAACTACCAATTTTTGGCAGCAGAGTCTTCCTTCCTTCTCTTACTTCTTTTTGCAGAAATAAGAACTAAAACCATTAAGTTACTCCACTGCAAAGTTTAACTCTTTATTTTGGTCCTTAATGCACTTATTCTTCTAAAAAATGTTTCCAAAAATGTCCATAAAACTTCTACCCCACCTACTCTGATGAAGTCATTATGCTACTGGCCACAACCAGCTTATCCATTGGAGTAGAGGATAACAACAACAACAACAACAACAAATGCTATTTGCCACACCACAAAAAGACTGTTCGTCCCTGGTTTAACTGAATATAAGGTAGCTGTCTACCTTTAAGGTAACTTTAAGTTACCTTAAATTTGTGCAGTTATCCACAAAACAATGTCAACAAAACAGTGAAGAGAAGATCAAACAATGGCACAGCAAAAAGCAGAAAAGATTCAGGCCAAGGCAAACAGTGGAAACACAAATATGGAGGCAGCCAGTCAAATGTACCTTCCCGGGTTAAAAGTATAAATCTGCTTCAGTTCTGATTCGTTCAGTCATACCCACCAGACTCACTGCAAATGGGCCTCATGACCCACTCTTGGTAGATGAGGAGAAGGACCAGCAAGTCACAGGGTTTCCACCTGAAGTGCTGGACCATGAAGAGTGGCTGATACAGCACACCCCTTCCACTGTCCACTCAAGTGGCAATTTAGGCATGCTAGATGTTCATGAGCTGGCATGCTCTTCCTGAAGTATACTCCTAGGGTTTGCTTTCTAACCAGCACCCTTCAGGACTGGGTGGTTTCCTTTACTATTTGTGATCCCAGCACATGACGATTGTTCAGTTCCCTACAACAAAATAAGACATCCTACTCAGGTCTCAGAAAGGAAAAGAAACCCAAAGTAGGTTTGAATTAGAGGAATCACTATCCGGGGGGTGGGTGCATTTCCTCTTGTAGCCTCCACAACGTGCTGGGTTGTGTGGGCAGCTGCTCCAAGGGTCATGTTGTCTCAATGCCTCTTTTTTTCTTTTTTCTTTTTGAATGAGGAAGAGCATTCTGGATAGTTTCTCCTGCAGCAGGAAGAAGGTGGATGGCAAGGCTTCCCAGAATGCACAGCAGGTCCCAAGGCATTATCTGAGAGGAGCCTTAGAATGAGGCACTATGGGCAAGAGAGATACAGGAAGATAAGAATTCTAGATTAGATTAAAATTCAGATTAAAGAAGAAATGAAATAGAATTTCTTTTCCCCAAGAAAGATTATGTCATTTGAGACTGAAGGGGGCAGGAAGTCAAAGTAAAGGTATATAAAAATGCATCACATAGAAAGTATGGAGACAAAGATTCTTTCTTCCTCTCTTGTAATATTAGGACTTCAGATTGTCCTCTGAAACCATATGCAGGAGATTCAGGAAGCCCCTCTTTATACAATACATAGCAGACTTCATAGAATGACAGAATTATGGGGTTGGAAGTAGCCTTAGAGGAGATCTAGTCAAGCCACATGCTTAGTGACAGATGACCATTCAGACTTTATTTGAAGATCTACAATGAAAAAGAACTCACCAGTACATGTGGCAGCCTCTTCCACTGGCTGATAGCTCAAACAGCCTGGAAGTTCCTTTTGATATCTAGCTTGAACTGGCTCTTCCACAGTTAATTCTTGAGTTCTAGTCTCGCCTCCAGGGACAATTGAGATGGGTCCACTTCACTGCCTTCAGATGGACAAGGTTGATCACTGAGTTAGAAAGCTTTAGAAAGGAATGAAGCAACTGCATGGAGGGTCAGATTATCAATGCCTAACAGTCTTGATGGCCGTGTTACATCTTGTGTCACAAACAACATATCCTAAATTTCATATACTGTAAAAGGATGGTAGGAGTAGATGCTGGTGAGCTTCCTGAAAGCATCTGCTGACTGGACACAGAATGCTGGACTAAATTAGCATTTAGCAGGGCTTTTCATATATATATATGCATTCAGTTGGATTAAAAGATTAACTAGGCAACTCTGGATTCTACCATAGAGCACTAGTTTCTTACTGTATATGAGAATTATACTGCATTCTGTGTGTGTGCATTATACAGAACTTCCCTACAGTAGCATTCCTAGTGTCTCAGATTTCCAGGCATATGTGGAGTTCTGGAACATGTATGAATAGCATATCACTTGGAAGACTCTTGGAGGATGGCATAACCTTACAACTTTTCAGCTTCAAAGTCAGAAACTATTTTCAAATACATGGAAATATGGTGAGCCCCTGAGCATACACATAGGCACCTATGCACACTTTTGTTGAACCTGGATGGGCACAACTGCTTTCATCCTGGGAAATTATATAACATGATTTGCAAGGAGTGTACCAGCAACATTTTAAAGGCTTTGTGCCAAGAAACTGTACAGACAGCAAGGCGTCTCTGTTGCCACTACAAAGTGGATGTTAATTACCTAAAACAATACATGTAATAAGCAAACAGAAAAAAACCCTCTGTTATTGCCATAGTATGCCCACTCATCTATTGCAGTTGCACAGTTACTTAGCCTTCAGGGATCATAATTAGCTGCTGCACAAATTAATAAGGGACCCAAGGGGGGGGGGGGAAGACACCCACCTAAAAGAATGGTAGGTGCCTTTTATCTGGCATTTTTTTGAGGAATCAAGTATTTCCTTGGATTTCTAGACTACACACACACACACACACACACAGAGCATTTATTATTAGGGGCATCCTCTGGGTAGGATAAAGTTTATGTTCATACGTAATCTATTTCCACATTGGCAAGGAACGAGGCTGCTTAGTGCTGTAGTCGCAATTAAAGATTCACTAAATACAATAGATGAAATGTTACCAAACTGCACTGGTGATGTCACTGAAAAAGTCTATTCGCCACAAGCAGGGTTCCTGCTCTCACAGGAGACCTCATGTATATGTGAAGGCCCCCCTCTGTAGACACCAGCAGTCTACCCATGGATGGTTGGCTTTAACTGACTTTGGGAACAGGACTTTGGGAGGGGAGGGGCTGCTCATTTCCCCCCACCTATTGAGATCTACCCATGAAGGTATCCTCTGAACACAGCTACAAGGTAAAGCCCGCTGCTGGTCTGTTTATGCAAGGTAGAACAATGCCAGGTGTGACTTAATTATAATGATAAATGCTTTCCTCATAGCATCTCTTGCCTGAAGAATTGAGATAATAACTTGAATCTCCCACAAAGTCATCAGCTGAAGGAATGACAGGAGTTTACATCCCCAGTTTACAGACTAGAGAAGAAAATGAGAAAATGGCTCCTCAGCCAACCCTGAACAATTGGTGGAAGAGCTGCAAACAGGTCAGTAAACATCATGAACCCTAGACCATTATAATGCTATTTACAGGTCCATCCCTCCCCAGTTGTATCTATCCATCTTGTTAGATCTGGCAGTAGAGGTATGCTCCTGGTCCATCCACTAGGAAGTGTCATCTGGTGGGACCCAGGAAGAGAACCTTTTCTGTCATGGTGCTTGCCCTCTAGAACATCATTCTCCCAGAGATCAGGCTAGCCCCAACCCTGCTGGCTTTTTGTAAGGTCTTGAAGACCTGGTCTTGTTACCAAGCCTGGGGCCTTGGAGGTGTGGGAAAGCCTGTTTCATGGTTATATCAATTTTTCCTATTGGTTGGGTTTTTTTTTTTTTCCTGGCAGCTATTTATATTATTTATAATTTTCTTATGTTATATTTATTCTGTTTTTAAATACTGTTTGCTGCCCAGTATTATGCATTTGAGTTGCATAATACAATATAAATTCAATAAACAAAAAAAAAAAAAAAGGGAGATTGGCAGAATAAGTAAATCACTAAACACTAAATGAGAGCTAGTTTGTTGTAGTGGTGAAGGCACTGGGCTAGAAACTGGGAGACCGGGAGTTCTAGTCCTGCCTTAGGCACAAAGCCAGCTGGGTGAGCTTGGGCCAGTTGCTCTCTCTCAGCCTTAGAAAGGAAGCAACGGCAAGCCACTTCTGAAGAAAGAAAAAAAAAACCTTGCCAAGAAAACTGCAGGAACTCATCCAGGCAATCTCTGAGAAGTGGACACAATTGAACGGATTAAACAAACAAACAAACAAACAAAACACTAAATACAAATGAACCTCTACCACCTAATCACAGCTGAGATCTCATATGGGGTCTCCAATGATAATGGCACCATGAATTTCATTCTTCCTGTGTTTTACCAAATAATGTTCTTTTCTACTAGGGGACAGCCTCTAGCCTGGAATTCACCCAAGCTTACTCTTCAGTTCCTCCCCCGTTTCCCTTTTGCTTGGATGTTTACAAGGTACAAGGCAAAAGAAATCTGTTGACAGAAGCCAGTCAAGAACCAAACCTGTCTAAAATTGAAATTCTGTAAATTCTCAGAGGATTTAATCCAGCCTTCCACAACTGGATGCCTTTAGACCTTTTGAACTTCACCTCCCATCATCCCTCAGCATGGTCAACCAATACCTGGGGAAAAGGTTATCAGCATTGTAGTCCAACACGCTGAGACAATTGTGGGTACCGAAGGTTGAATTACACTAATCTCAAGGATGCAGCAGAGTTTCCTTTCCCTTTGTTTCTCCACTGGCCTCCTAAATCTGCTTTGGATCCCAAACCCTCTGAAATGGAATTGGAGCACATGTAGGGAACTGAATGGGAGAAGGAAATTAATCTGGCAGTTGTGTTCATTTTGCTCGTAGAGGAGCATTGCTGGATCCAAGCCAAATAAATGAATGAGTCAGCCAGAAATTGCTTCCAGCTTCCTATTCCAAATACACAAAGAAATGTATTTTTAATTGCATCTGGTATTTTGGCTGACAGTAATCATCTTGATAACAATATTGAATACTGAATAGTATTATCACTTGTTTTTTTTAAACAAACAAAACAATTGTAAACTTCTGGAATGCTTCTGGACAGATGATCCCCTTCAGAAGATTCTATTCAGCTATTCTTTCTCTCTTTAACAGAAAAAGTAGGAAAACATGGGATGGTTGTGAATAGAAGACATCGGTATCTAAATCCAACATAAAAATATCTGAGGGCCACTGGCATCCACAGGAGAGGTCCAAGAAAAGAGATTGGAGGCTGCGGCAGCACAATTGAAGCCCCACCACTTTGAAAGTGTGTGCAATGTATGTGAACACACATACAAAGAGGACAGGGCTTGAATTGCAGTTCTGGAACTGTCATCTTGCTTTTTTTGACCATTCCTGCAGATGCTGCCAAACAGGGCAATTGTACAATAAAAGCTTTAGAAGGATAAGTTTATCTTAGGTATTTCCTTTATTATGCCTGAGTGCTGCCTGGCCATATTTCAGTTTCTTTGTTTATCATTGTCCCAACTCTTTATTCCTTAATTGTCTTTGTAGAACTACAATTGATACTATTACTTCTTCCTCTCTATTTTGGCTATCGGGCTGTGCTTGCTTCCAAAATGATTCAGAAGACGTGGCTTGGACCTTTTGTGAGTACAGCCACCTTCTGCTACTCATTAAAGCAGGATCTGAAGCTCAGGAGCTAGGAGAAGGTTTGAGGCAAGAATTAATTCCAATCCTTCCAATGGGGAAATGAGAAACAAACAACGAACCAAGTTTGGAAGTAGCTTGAATGGAACTGCGCATTGTTTTCCAACACTGCTGACACTATGGAACACAGAGATTAGGAGCTGCTTTCAGATGAACACAGGAAGCAGTGGGAGATGAGAGAAGGCTATGCACTCCATACTGACTCTACTCCTACTCTACTCCTCCAATCCCCTTCTTTATGTAATCAAGCTCGTAGATCATAATTGCTCCAATGCAATTATGCCATCCTTCCTCAAGTTGTCACTTCCCAGCCTGCAAGAATTCTGGGAGTTGAAGTCCCAAACCATCTGAAAAGCATAAAGTTGGGGAACTTCATTGTAGGCATAATAATCTATGATGCTTCTATCAAGAATATTGCAAAGGAATTAATCGCATGTATAACGAAAATTCCAGCTATGTGTAATGGTTGCCTACCCCAAACACTCAGACTCACAAGAGGTTACTTAAATGAAATCTGATTTATTAGGGAAATTATGGCAAATACAGAGAAAGCTGAGAATGAGCAAAAGCGCGCGAAAATACAAACTAAATCCCCTTGCTTGAGGAGAACCCCTCCCTCGCCCGGCCATATCAACCGCCCCTTCCCAGGTGCTGGAAACCATTAGCCTCAGCCTGGGAAAGCAACCTTGAATCCATGACCTAACCCAAACACATTCCAATACAGCAGCCAAGAGATAACACTTCAGCAGAGTGGAATTATCCACCCGCTCCTGAGAGTAAGCCCCCTCCAAAGAAATGGCATGCGAGGCGTTACGATGTACCAGGCACATTGAAACAGGAACATGACACTATGTAACCAGAATGATCTGGATATTAAAAACAAGAAGGGGGGAGGAAGTAAGTATTTTTTTTTTAACTTTTACCACATAGATTTTTTTGTCCCTAGAAATCTGACATATAATTATCCAGTTGAGATATAAAGCAGTGATTCTGACCTAACAGAGTAATTAAAGTTCCTGTGGCATATTTTTTTTTTACAAAGCTAGTGATAATCCTAGGGTTTGGCATACTAAATATTTCCAAAAATATTTTGGAGCCTAAAGATGCATGAAATGGTTCTTTCTTCAAATGATTTGCAATATGAATGTAAAACCATTGGCCACAGTTCTCATTTGTTACAAAAGTCTTTTTTCTCCATAAATAGTAAACATATGTTTATTTAAGATCATAGGAAGAGCCATGGTGGATCTAGCCCAGTATTCTTTTCTCACAGTGGCCCACCAGATGCCAGCAGGAACCTCATAGCTGCACAGGAGGGCAATAGTGCACTTTAGCATGTATTTCCCAAGATTTGATAGTAAGCAAATTATTGTCATTGAGAACCTTACCTTCCAGGTCACAGTTTAAAAATTTGCTTTTTAAAGTCACCCAAGTTGATTATCATCATATGCTATAGTGATGAATCCCCTAGGTTAACTATGTATAGAATGAAGAACCATGCCCTTCCTGTAGGTAGCAAGAGACATTTCATTCTCTTGTAGCTGAGCGTTCTGAGTTTTATTTAGGGACCTTCTGCAGCTAATTTCAAATTTCTCCCATGAAGGCTGCTTACACCAAGGCTGTATGGGAATAATTTTCCATGGTTTTATTCCACAGTGTTGCTGTGATGTTGAAAGGCCTGTGTAATAATAAATTCCTTTTACTCAGTCCTTGCTCCTAACCTAGCTAGCAAAAGTTCTATAGTAAAGTTCCAGATAATTGGTCGTATTGTGATTGTGGGCCATTCAATGTCATATTAATTCTATGGAATAAGTCCTAGAACATTAGCTGTCAAGACAATAAGCCACTGACCGCTGTTGGTTATCCATGTGGAAGGGCTCCGGAAATGAAGCTTGACCAGCATGTAGAGATGGAAGGGTTTCTTTACATGGTGTGTTATTATTGATCAACAACTCAGTGAATGAAACCAACCAACCACGATGTCCCCCAAAAGCTAACTAAAAACAATAGATAAATGTTAGTTTTTGTTGAGGACCTGCAAGTAGTTTTCATCTAGGACTTCTTTCAGCCTGTGGAAGTGGATAGGGTTTTTTTTTTTAGTCTGTTCAATTGTGTCTGATTCTCGGAGACTACCTGGACAAGTCCATGAAGTTTTCTTGGGAAGGTTTTGCAGAAATGATTTGCCATTGCCTCCTTCCTAGGGCTGAGAAAGAGAGAGAGTGACTGGCCCATGGTCACCCAGCTGGCTTTGTGCCTAGGGCAGGACTGGAACTCATGGTCTCCCAGTTTCTAGCCAGGTGCCTTAACCACTATACCAAACTGGCTCTCCTGCAAGTAGTTTTCATCTAGGACTTTCAGCCTGTGGAAGTGGATAGGGTACTCTGTGACATAACACCTGCCACCTGGGGGGTTAGAACCATGCCCCTGTAACTGGCTGGGTCTGGAAGGTTGCCAACACCTTGTTAGGGAAAGGGGGATGCTAGTAACCTTGGAGGAGGCAATAGTATGCCCAGTCCTTAAGAGGCCTTCCCTGGATTCAGTCTCCAAATGTTTGCTTTTGTGGGAAGATTGTTTATTTTATGTTAACAGGTATACAAATCATAACATTTCACAAATTGGGACCAATACTTTTTAACATTTTACAAAACAATGACATGATTAATTTATCTTATACATATTCCATTCACAGTGTTTACAACTTCCATAGTTTCTCATAATGTGATGTAAGTGATTGATCATTGTTTTCATTATGAATAAAATCATACCGGAGGAAGAACCCTCCTATTATTTCTCATAATGTGATGTAAGTGATTGATCATTGTTTTCATTATGAATAAAATCATAAAGGAGGAAGAACCCTCCTTTATTTTGTTCAACCAGTTTAAATGTTTAAAATACATCTTATCATACCTTATCATACCAAACCAGTTGTAGTCCTATCTGGAGTGGGAAGACCTAGCAATGATAACTCATGTCCTTATCATCACCCATCTGGACAACTGCACTGTGTTCTGTTGGAAAATGCAGTGGCTCATTTATTGGTGCTTAGAGCCACCATAAGAAATGTAAGACCAGCGCTATGGACCCTGCACTGGATTAGAACAGGATTTTGAGACCAATTCAGAGTTTTGGTTGTATCTATAAAGTCCTATACAGCTTGGCTTCCAGGTACCTTCAAGACTGTTTTTTCCAACTAGAAGTGTTATATAACATACATACATACATACATACATACATATATCTGATAGCAAGCAAATTATTAAAATTATTAATATTTTAATAATTGATCATTTGATATTTCATATTAAGTAGATCAACTGATTTAATTAATCAATTGATTATTTAATATTTCTTGAATAAATGTTTAATGATAATTATTTAAATTGTTAAAATTATTATGTGAATTATTATTCAGTGATGGTCCCAATTTTGTGGAACAGCATCTCTCTGGAAGTCAGATAATCTCCTACAGTAACTGTCATGTTCATCGTTCCAATGGTTTGAATACATCGTAACGTTTCACATGTCACTTTCCTGTTCCGTGTCTGTCATTTGCGGGGAGGGGAATTTCAGCCGTGCCAGGCTGTAATCTCCTTGCTGTTCTGCAGGAATGTATGTTTGGGTTATGACATGTATTCAAGGTTGCTTTCCCAGGCCGATGTGTGACGGTTGCCAACACCTGGGAGGGGGTGGTTACTATGGTGGGGTGAGGGGCGGGATTGGGTTTGAAGCGAGGGTATTTAGTTTGTATTTCGCGCGCTTTGGCTCATTCTCAGCTTTCTTCATACTTTGCATACTATTCATTCAATAAATTAGTTTTCTCTAGTAATTACTGATGAGACTCCTTTTATTGGAATAGGCAATCATTACAGTAACGTCATTCCAGAAATGGCAAAAATTGAGCTTTTACAGAGATAATTTTGGGAATAACTGGAATTCCTGTTTTCTGTTTGATTGCTCCAGTTTGCTTATTATTATATTTGCATATTTGTATTATTTATAGTCTTCAGCAAAGGATCGTTACCTTGTCGTGGTGCTGGAGCTTGAGCACCTCAATGATGCCATGAGCTAAACCGTGAAGGGCCACCCAAGACGGGAAGGTCATGACAGAGAGGTCAGACTAAATGCGATCCCTGGGGAAGGTAATGGCAACCCACCCCAGTATTCTTGCCGTGAAAACTAAATGGATCAGTACAACCAGAGATATGTCGGTATACCATCGGAAGATGAGACCCCCAGGTCGGAAGATGGTCAAAATGCTACTGGGGAGGAACAGAGGATGAGCTCAACTAGCCCCAGACGTGATGACGCAGCTAGCTCAAAGCCGAAAGGACGGCTAGCGGCCGACGGTGCTGGTGGTGAACGGCGAATCCGATGTTCTAAGGATCAACACACCATTGGAACCTGGAATGTAAGATCTATGAGCCAGGGCAAATTGGATGTGGTTATTGGTGAGATGTCAAGATTAAAGATAGACATTCTGGGCGTCAGTGAACTGAAATGGACTGGAATGGGCCACTTCACATCAAATGACCACCAGATCTACTACTGTGGACAAGAGGACCACAGAAGAAATGGAGTAGCCTTCATAATTAATCGTAAAGTGGCTAAAGCAGTGCTTGGATACAACCCAAAAAACGACAGAATGATCTCAATTCGAATTCAGGGCAAGCCATCTAACATCACAGTGATCCAAATATACGCCCCAACCACAAATGCTGAAGAAGCTGAAGTAGAGCAGTTCTATGAGGATCTGCAGCACCTACTGGACAACACGCCTAAAAGAGATGTTATTTTCATCACAGGAGACTGGAATGCTAACGTGGGCAGTCAAATGACACCTCGAATTACAGGTAAGTATGGCCTGGGAGAACAAAATGAAGCAGGACATAGGCTGATAGAATTTTGCCAAGACAATTCACTCTGCATAACAAACACTCTCTTCCAACAACCTAAGAGACGGCTTTATACATGGACTTCACCAGATGGACAACACCGAAATCAGATTGATTACATCCTTTGCAGCCAAAGGTGGCGGACATCTGTACAGTCGGTAAAAACAAGGCCTGGAGCTGACTGTAGTTCAGATCACGAACTTCTTCTTGCACAATTTAGGATCAGACTAAAGAGATTAGGGAAGACCCACAGATCAGCTAGATATGAGCTCACTAATATTCCTAAGGAATATGCAGTGGAGGTGAAGAATAGATTTAAGGGACTGGACTTAGTAGATAGGGTCCCGGAAGAACTCTGGACAGAAGTTGGCAGCATTGTTCAGGAGGCGGCAACAAAATACATCCCAAAGAAAGAGAAAACCAAGAAGGCAAAATGGCTGTCTGCTGAGACACTAGAAGTAGCCCAAGAAAGAAGGAAAGCAAAAGGCAACAGTGATAGGGGGAGATATGCCCAATTAAATGCAAAATTCCAGAGGTTAGCCAGAAGAGATAAGGAATTATTTTTAAACAAGCAATGCGCGGAAGTGGAAGAAGACAATAGAATAGGAAGGACAAGAGACCTCTTTCAGAAAATTAGAAACATTGGAGGTAAATTCCAGGCCAAAATGGGTATGATCAAAAACAAAGATGGCAAGGACCTAACAGAAGAAGAAGAGATCAAGAAAAGGTGGCAAGAATATACAGAAGATCTGTATAGGAAGGATAACAATATCGGGGATAGCTTTGACGGTGTGGTCAGTGAGCTAGAGCCAGACATCCTGAAGAGTGAGGTTGAATGGGGCTTAAGAAGCATTGCTAATAACAAGGCAGCAGGAGACGACGGCATCCCAGCTGAACTGTTCAAAATCTTGCAAGATGATGCTGTCAAGGTAATGCATGCTATATGCCAGCAAATTTGGAAAACACAAGAATGGCCATCAGATTGGAAAAAATCAACTTATATCCCCATACCAAAAAAGGGAAACACTAAAGAATGTTCAAACTATCGAACAGTGGCACTCATTTCACATGCCAGTAAGGTAATGCTCAAGATCCTGCAAGGTAGACTTCAACAGTTCATGGAGCGAGAATTGCCAGATGTACAAGCTGGGTTTAGAAAAGGCAGAGGAACTAGAGACCAAATTGCCAATATCCGCTGGATAATGGAAAAAGCCAGGGAGTTTCAGAAAAACATCTATTTCTGTTTTATTGACTATTCTAAAGCCTTTGACTGTGTGGACCATAACAAATTGTGGCACGTTCTTAGTGGTATGGGGATACCAAGTCATCTTGTATGCCTCCTGAAGAATCTGTATAACAACCAAGTAGCAACAGTAAGAACAGACCACGGAACAACAGACTGGTTTAAGATTGGGAAAGGAGTACAGCAGGGCTGTATACTCTCACCCTACCTATTCAACTTGTATGCAGAACACATCATGCGACAAGCTGGCCTTGAGGAATCCAAGGCTGGAGTTAAAATCTCTGGAAGAAACATTAACAATCTCAGATATGCAGATGATACCACTTTGATGGCTGAAAGTGAAGAGGAACTGAGGAGCCTTATGATGAAGGTGAAAGAAGAAAGTGCAAAAGCTGGCTTGCAGCTAAACCTCAAAAAAACCAAGATTATGGCAACCAGCTTGATTGATAACTGGCAAATAGAGGGAGAAAATGTAGAAGCAGTGAAAGACTTTGTATTCCTAGGTGCAAAGATTACTGCAGATGCTGACTGCAGTCAGGAAATCAGAAGACGCTTAATCCTTGGGAGAAGAGCAATGACAAATCTCGATAAAATAGTTAAGAGCAGAGACATCACACTGACAACAAAGGCCCGCATAGTTAAAGCAATGGTGTTCCCTGTAGTAACATATGGCTGCGAGAGCTGGACCATAAGGAAGGCTGAGAGAAGGAAGATCGATGCTTTTGAACTGTGGTGTTGGAGGAAAATTCTGAGAGTGCCTTGGACTGCAAGAAGATCAAACCAGTCCATCCTCCAGGAAATAAAGCCAGACTGCTCACTTGAGGGAATGATATTAAAGGCAAAACTGAAATACTTTGGCCACATAATGAGAAGACAGGACACCCTGGAGAAGATGCTGATGCTAGGGAGAGTGGAAGGCAAAAGGAAGAGGGGCCGACCAAGGGCAAGATGGATGGATGATATTCTAGAGGTGACGGACTCGTCCCTGGGGGAGCTGGGGGTGTTGACGACCGACAGGAAGCTCTGGCGTGGGCTGGTCCATGAAGTCACGAAGAGTCGGAAGCGACTAAACGAATAAACAACAAAATTATTTATAGTGAATGTTTTATGATTGTTATTAGCTTACAAGAGGAGGGAGGGAGGGAGGGAGGGAGGGAATGTTCTGACCTGATGAGAATATGGAACTGATAAGTTGATTGTGTATGGCTAGTTCAGTCTGAAACCATTCAACTTACAGTATAAATGCAAATGAGATGAAAATCTTGTGAATCTACAGCAGAGATGGAATAGGATGCTGAAATAGTGGGTAGAAATACACAGAATGATGAAGCAAAAAGAGTTGTGGCTTAGCTGGCACAGTCATTGGTTGATACTGTAATTACTTCTTGAAAATAAAGGATCTCTAGGATGTCCGGTACCAGCAGAATACTCTGGGATCTTGTTTTGTCTGTTTCCTGTTCCACTATTGCTCTATCTGTTGTCCTGTCCTGTCCTGTCCTGTCCTGTCCTGTCCTGTCCTGTCCTGTCCTGTCCTGTCCTGTCCTATCCAGGTGGACTCCCTTGAATTCTAAAGCTTAGAGACATGGCTGGAAGGTGCCCTTCTCAGGCACCATGGATGATTCCAAGATAGGCAAATAATTTCTGAAGTGGCTTAACCAGTTTAGTAGGTGTGTTGATGGTCCACAGACCTCTGGTTCATTCTGTGTATCCTCAAAGTTAACGAGATTTTTGAAATGAAGTTTCATTAACCTGCCTAAGCTCAAAACCATGTTGATTTCTCATTGAAGATGAAGTTTGTTACATACCACTTTTTTCCCTAATCCTTTTCACATATGCTGATGATGATCTGGATATGTGAAGAGAACTTCACAAAGAAAAGGGTGACTCCTCATTTTACCTCAAACGTATTTCTTTTCAGGAGGAGAAGTTCACCCACTTGGTTGTGATTCATAATGAAAGATCAAGGGATGTACATGGATGGGTGAATTGTTCTTAAGGTTGATCTTTCTATGCTGTATTTTAAAGGAACTGTGTACAAAGATGGCCGCTTTTCATTATGAAAGCCTTGAACCTCGTGAAAGCAATATTAACAAAATGTACAGTATTAAGAATTTAGTGAGTCAGAATTTTTCCCCCTAAAACCAAAACATGCTTGCTTATCAGTTTGCATTCAATTTAATCATTATCTGAGTAGTGTAATCTTGCCAAAAGTCATTTTCACAGATCAAGTCTTTTCATGGCTCTTGTAACATTTGAATTCTGATTTCATACTATGGGCCAATTAGATTTCATGGGAAGTGACTTCCTCAGGACTACCAATTCATTTTGGCAGATCACTGATTTGCATTATATGTGGTTGTTAAATTGACCCTAAATCTTACTGAACCATAACAGAGATGCTTGCCAACGTAATGGTATAATTGACTTTCATCAAGCAAATTGATGCAATGGTTTTCATGGTGCTGTTGGTGTTTGTAGTAAGCGCTGAATCTATAATGCAATCATTGTTTGGTTCTGGTAGCTGGTCAGGTCAAAGCCTACATAATATCCTGAACTGGAAGCCACAAGGATCTCAGGCAGAATCTCAGACTTAAAGTTATCACCAAACATTGTCTAAATGTAAAAAGTGCAGGAAGCCTAGTTAGGTAGATATTTGTACATAGGAGATGATTACCTGACTTGAGGGAGACCGCCCAGACTATTACAAAACAGGAGTTGTTTCTTTACTTTGAGCTAAAAGGAATAAAATTATTGCTGATCTTTGTTATAAGTTTCCCTAACACAGAGTCTCCCCCACTTCTTTTTCACTTCCCTCAGAAGACTGCCTCAGCAAGACTTGACTACCTTTCTCTCACCTCCTTCCTTGGCAACTTGCAGACTGGGCAGGAGCCAAATCTAATGCAAACATGATTGTGTGGGTCAGCATGCTCTTGCTTCCAAGCACTTTCAGAATTCTAATTGTGGTTTGGGAATTGCAAGTTATACTCCTGAAAAAACAATTGGGTGAATTACCCATTGCTAAATCAGTACACATCAGAAGCACAATATTTTTCATTATGCTGGAAAGGTTGGTGTGCACAAGGCACAGTAGTGTGCATGTATGATGTGCACATTCTGCCGGAAGCCTCATAACCTATGATACCAACAATCCATTAGATCTTGGCCAAGCTTAGCATCAGAGCTGAGCTTAATCACCAAGCTGATTAAGGGTCCAGTTCCAAGGAAGGTAGACAAGGTTCCAAAGGGCTACTTGGGGATGACAGGATATGGATGAGTGATCACAATGGCCATGCAAGGGTCCAAAGGCCAGAGATAGGTGGATGAAAATGTACTGGTACTCAGATCCTGGAGGTGGTTGTTGTTGTTTATTTGTTTAGTCACTTCCGACTCTTCGTGACTTCATGGACCAGCCCACGCCAGAGCTTCCTGTTGGTTGTCAACACCCCCAGCTCCCCCAGGGACGAGTCCGTCACCTCTAGAATATCATCCATCCACCTTGCCATTGGTCGGCCCTCTTCCTTTTGCCCTCCACTCTCCCTAGCATCAGCATCTTCTCCAGGGTGTCCTGTCTTCTCATTATGTGGCCAAAGTATTTCAGTTTTGCCTTGAATATCATTCCCTCAAGTGAGCAGTCTGGCTTTATTTCCTGGAGGATGGACTGGTTTGATCTTCTTGCAGTCCAAGGCACTCTCAGAATTTTCCTCCAACACCACAGTTCAAAAGCATCGATCTTCCTTCTCTCAGCCTTCCTTATGGTCCAGCTCTCGCAGCCATATGTTACTACGGGGAACACCATTGCTTTAACTATGCGAACCTTTGTTGTCAGTGTGATGTCTCTGCTCTTAACTATTTTATCGAGATTTGTCATTGCTCTTCTCCCAAGGATTAAGCGTCTTCTGATTTCCTGACTTCAGTCAGCATCTGCAGTAATCTTCGCACCTAGAAATACAAAGTCTTTCACTGCTTCTACATTTTCTCCCTCTATTTGCCAGTTATCAATCAAGCTGGTTGCCATAATCTTGGTTTTTTTGAGGTTTAGCTGCAAGCCAGCTTTTGCACTTGCTTCTTTCCCCTTCATCATAAGGCTCCTCAGTTCCTCTTCACTTTCAGCCATCAAAGTGGTATCATCTGCATATCTGAGATTGTTATTGTTTCCTCCAGCGATTTTAACTCCAGCTTTGGATTCCTCAAGCCCAGCATGTCACATGATGTGTTCTGCATACAAGTTGAACAGGTAGGGTGAGAGTATACAGCCCTCCATACTCCTTTCCCAATCTTAAACCAGTCCGTTGTTCCGTGGTCTGTTCTTACTGTTGCTACTTGGTCATTATACAGATTTTTCAGGAGGCATACAAGATGACTTGGTATCCCCATACCACTAAGAACTTGCCACAATTTGTTATGGTCCACACAGTCAAGGGCTTTAGAATAGTCAATGGGACAGAAATAGATGTTTTTCTGAAACTCCCTGGCTTTTTCCATTATCCAGCAGATATTGGCAATTTGGTCCCTAGTGTCATGTTCACCGTTCCAATGTTACCGTTACATCGTAACGTTTCGCATGTCATTTGGCTGATGCATGTTTCATCTGGGAGGGGAGGAGGATTCCATCTCGTGGGATTGTTATATGTTGGCAGCTGGATTGGAATGTGTTTGGGTTATCTTGTGTGTTCAAGGTTCCTTTCCCAGGACATCAGCAGAAATGGTTACCAGCACCTGGGGGGGGGGGAGTTTGCAACAGCAGGGCGAGGGGAGGGATTACGTTTGAGCCGAGGGTTTTTAGTTTGTATTTGGCACGCTTTTGCTCATTCTCAGCTTTCTCTGTATTTGCATACTATTCTTTAATAAATCAGATATTAAGTTACTGCTTGTGAGTCTGAGTCTATTAGGGTAGGCAATCATTACATAAAGCTGAGAATCCAAAAAATTTTTCCGTTAGCCCCTTTCCAGATTTATTTTGTGAGGGAGAAGTGCTAGCGATGAGCAAACCAAATCCCCAAACCACGGAAAGTGAGGAATCGAGCGAGGGGGAACCCGACTCCACAGTGATAAGAATGGAGAGAGTCCCTCCTTGAGAGTCCTCAGAGGTTTGAGAGGGGTCGAGCTCCAGCCTAAGAGAAGAGGAGGTTGGAGGTAAAAGAGCCCCTGAACTGACCGGTGAGTCACCAGGCGAGCTGATCACCTGGGATGAAACACAGGGATCCCTACCAGGGACGTCCAAAACATCTTGGAAGCAGCGATACCTGATGTCCCCAACCGTGGTGAGGCAGGAGGGAAAGGAGGATTCCCAAACCCCTGATCATATAAAACTAGTGGAGGCCAAATTGGAGTCACTAGAATTTATGTTCCGGAAAATGTCCATGGACTGGGGTCCCTGGGAGAGGAGGAGAGAGGAGTCCAGTAATAGGTATTCGACTCCTTCTTTGCCCCCACCTTCCCCAGAGGAAAGGAGTAGGACCCGGCACAGAGAGGAAGTAAGAGTGCCGAGGGTGAGAATTTCAAGGTCCCCTCCTTGAGACCGGAGCTCCCTGGGAGCTAAGAGGAAGCCTGACCACCCAGCTGTGGCGAAGGGACCGCCCGGAGTGGGGGTTAAGGACATTACCATTAAATTTGATGGACATCCAACTAAGCTATCGTTCTTCCTTACCAATGCAAGGAGTTATATGGATGAATGGGAACCGTATTTTCGTTCAGAAAGAGCCAAGATTAATGCCATTGCCACTAAGCTCAAGGGGCAGGCTGCCGACTGGTATGTGCAGTTATGTCAATCGGATGCCCCTGAGCGGGAGGAGTTCGAAGAATTCCTGTGGGCATTGAAACTACACTTTGAAGACCCATTAGCTAAAGAAAGAGCAAAACGGGCATTGAGGGAGCTGTGCCAGGGGCCACAATCGGTGGCAGACTACGCTCTGGAATTTAAGGCTCTGGCTGGGAAGGTTGAGGATTGGTCCCAATCCACATTAATAGAACTTTTTAAGGATGGTCTGAATACGGAGGTCCTGAGGTGGTCACTTGGCAGGGACGACCCAGATACCCTGTATGAATGGATACAGCTGGCAGGGAAGGCTGAGCATGCCCATGAGACCTTCGCTCACCGGAAGGTGATGAGATATGCTGGGCTCAGCAAGGGTCCCCGCACTGCTGCACCCACTGGAAAGCTGGCGGGAAACGCCAGCCACCTGCTTTAAAGAGCGCCTCTGGGCAGGTGGTGGAGGAGGGGAGCGACCATATTTCGGTGAGTGGCAACTATCCCACACTGACAGTGAAAGTGAAACTAGGCTCCCGCACAAGAACCGTTGAAGTTTAGGCATTGATTGATTCAGGGTGTTCGCGTTGCTTGATGCACCCTGACATGGTGGCTGCTTTGGAGTTACCCAGCTTTCCACTAAAACGTCCCATGATTTTTACCCAGCTGGATGGTTCTACGGCAGGGGGGAAGCCAGTCACCCATTTCACGGGCATGGTGGCATTGCAAATGGGCAGCCACCGTGAGGGGCTGCCGTTTGTAGTGGTGCCTGTGGGGGGTCCCTTAGTCATTCTGGGGATTCCTTGTTTGGTCCAACAAAACCCATATATAAATTGGGTGCACAGGACTTTGACTTTTGGGGATGGTTTCTATCAAGCCACTGGGGAGGACGACGCTCCGCAGGCTGCAGTGGGGAGGGCAGCGGCAGCAACCCCGCATTTCGCTGTCACCCCACTGGAGGGCTTGCCGGAGCAATACCAAAGCTTTGCGGATGTGTTTGCTGAGAAGGAAGCAGACCAACTTTCACCTCATCAAAAAACTGACTGTGCGATAGAGTTGGTCCCCAACGCGCAACTGCCCAAACCAAAAATCTATGCCATGACGCAAAAAGAACTGGCAGCATTGCGGGAGTTTGTGGACAAAAACTTGGCCAGGGGTTTTATTGAACCAGCAAATTCACCAGTGGGCGCCCCCATCTTGTTTCGAGCGAAGAAGGATGGGACATTGAGACTTTGTACAGATTACCGTGGATTAAATGCAGTCTCGATATTAAACAAATATCCTCTGCCAATAATAAAAGACATGTTAGCACATCTGGCTAAGGGGAAAATCTTCTCTAAGCTGGATTTGAGGGAAGCCTATTTCCATATCTGCATACAGGAGGGGGATGAATGGAAGACTGCTTTCAATTGTCCTCTGGGTTCTTTTCAGTACATCGTTTTGCCTTTTGGGTTGGCAGGGGCACCAGGGGTGTTCATGCAATTGATCAATGAGGTGTTACATGAACATTTGTTCAAGGGTGTACTGGTCTATTTGGATGATGTTTTAATTTATACTGAAATGGAGGAGGAACATGAGTGCTTGGTGAAACAGGTGCTTAGCAAACTGAGAAAGGCTGAGCTTTATGCTAAACTTTCTAAGTGTGAATTTCATCAGACTCAGCTTGACTCCCTGGGGTACAGGATCTCTGACAAGGGCATTGAAATGGATCCTGTGAAGATTCAAGCTATTTTGGGGTGGGAGCACCTGCGTACCCGCAGGCAGCTCCAAAGTTTTCTTGGTTTTTCCAACTATTACCGCCAATTCATCCAGGGGTTCGCAGAAATTGCATTGCCTCTCACTGATTTGTTACGTACAAAGGGGTTGGGGGACACACACGAAGTGAAGAACCTGGGGGCATTGCTCAGTTGGAGACCTGAATGCCAGTTGGCTTTCGACAAACTCAAAAGCCTGTTCACTGCTGAACCCATTCTGCAACACCCTGATCCCACTAGACCCTTTGTGGTTCAAGTGGATGCTTCCGATTTCTCAATTGGAGTGCTCTTGCTGCAAGCAGATGCTGCTGGCCGCCTGAAGCCCTGTGCGTATCTGTCCCAGAAATTTTCCAAGACAGAAAGGCGATGGCATGTTTGGGAAAAAGAAGCTTTTGCAGTCAAGGCTGCTTTGGAGGCATGGTGCCACCTCTTAGAGGGGGCTAAATGTCCTTTTGAGGTTTGGATTGACCATAAACATTTGGAAGCGCTCAGCACGCCCTGTAAGCTCAGTCCTAAGCAGATCCACTGGGCTCAATTTTTCAGTCGCTTTGACTTTAAGTTGAAGTTCATTCCGGGCAAGAAAAACTTCCTGGCTGATGCGCTTTCCCGCCTGCCCCAGGACTCAGTCCAGGCACCTGACGTTGTAGGTACAGTGTGGACAGCACCCCAATTGGGGTTGCAAGCTGTCACACACAGTCAGACTCGTGCACAGCTGCCCCCAGCTTCGGTTTCACCGGCTGCGGGAAGAACGCCAATTCCCCATAATTGCAACAACAGTTTCTGTTAAAGCTGAAATCTGACACTTGGTTGCAAGTGAATGGAGACAATGTTACATTTGACAGAGGCTTTGCTTGGAAGCAGAACCGCCTCTATGTCCCTGACAGTTTGCGAAGGGAAATTTTGATTAGGTCTCATGATGATAAAGTGGCTGGTCATTTTGGGTTTGTTAAAACCTTACACCTGGTGCGCCGCCAATTCTGGTGGCCCACATTGAGATGTGATGTAAAAAGTTATGTTGCTTCTTGTCCTGTCTGTGCCATGTCTAAACGGAAGGGGGGCAAACCGCAAGGGCTACTGCAGCTGGCGGCCAGCCCCTCCTGTCCTTGGGAGGAGGTTTCCATGGATTTCATTGTGGATTTGCCTCCTAGTCAGAGAAAGACTGTGATTTGGGTGGTGAAGGACTACTTTTCTAAGCAAGCCTATTTCATTCCATGTGCTTCCATTCTGTCTGCGCAGCAATTGGCCCGCCTTTTTCTAGTCCACATCTACCGGATTCACGGGAGCCCCTCCCATTTGATCATGGACCGCGGAACACAGTTTACTTCCCAATTTTGGAGGGCATTTTTGAAGCTGGTGGGCACCAAGCAGGCGTTGTCCACTGCGTCGCATCCGGAGACTGACGGATCTATGGAGGCTCTTAATTCGACCCTGGAGCAATTTTTGCAGGCATTTGTCAACCATCAGCAGGACAATTGGGTTGATCTGCTGCCTTTTGCTGAGGTGGCTTATAACAACGCCGTCCATCAGAGCACGGGGCACACCCCTTTCCGTACTGTGTTTGGCCGGGACTTTGTTCCCATTCCTGACTTGCCTCAGCCCTCCACACAGCCCTCCTCTGCTTCTGATTGGGCTGCTCACCTGGCTGATTCATGGCCGGTAATTCGACAGGCGTTGGCTGATGCCCAATCTGCCTATAAACTGCACGCCGATAAGCGACAAGCCCTTCAACCTGCTTTTAAAGTTGGTGATAAGGTCTACCTTTCCACCAAGTTCATTAAATCCCCTCAGCCCTTGAAGAAGTTGGCTCTTTTTCCCATTGTGGGAGCTGTGAACCCTGTCACGTTTAAACTGGATTTGCCACACAATCTGAAACGTTTACATCCTGTTTTTCATTGCAGTTTGCTCAAGCCTGTCAACCACTCCAATCATTGGCATCCACAACCCCCACCTCCTGCTCCGATCATGATTGACGGACAGCAACATTTTGAGATGAAGGAGGTCCTTGATTCTCGCAGACTTCATGGCACCCTGCAGTACCTCATTCAGTGGAAACACTTTCCCCACCCTGAGTGGGTGTCTGCCCATGATGTTCACTCTCCTGTTTTAGTTAGATGCTTTCATCTAGCTTATCCTCTGAAACCTGCTCCTTAGTGTTTTTGGGGGGGCGGTATGTCATGTTCACCATTCCAATGTTACCGTTACATCGTAACGTTTCGCATGTCATTTGGCTGATGCATGTTTCGTCTGGGAGGGGAGGAGGATTCCATCTCTTGGGATTGTTATATGTTAGCGGCTGGATTGGAATGTGTTTGGGTTATCTCGTGTGTTCAAGGTTCCTTTCCCAGGACATCAGCAGAAACGGTTACCAGCACCTGGGGGGGGGGGAGTTTGCAACAGCAGGGCGAGGGGAGGGATTATGTTTGAGCCGAGGGTTTTTAGTTTGTATTTGGCGTGCTTTTGCTCATTCTCAGCTTTCTCTGTATTTGCATACTATTCTTTAATAAATCAGATATCATTAAGTTACTGCTTGTGAGTCTGATCTATTAGAGTAGGCAATCATTACACCTAGTTCCTTTGCCTTTTCTAAACCCAGCTTGTACATCTGGCAATTCTCGCTCCATGAATTGCTGAAGTCTACCTTGCAGGATCTTGAGCATTACCTTACTGGCATGTGAAATGAGTGCCACTGTTTGATAGTTTGAACAGTCTTTAGTGTTCCCCTTTTTTGGTATGGGAATATAAGTTGATTTTTTCCAGTCTGATGGCCATTCTTGTGTTTTCCAAATTTGCTGGCATATAGCATGCATTACCTTGACAGCATCATCTTGCAAGATTTTGAACAGTTCAGCTGGGATGCCGTCGTCTCCTGCTGCCTTGTTATTAGCAATGCTTCTTAAGGCCCATTCAACCTCACTCTTCAGGATGTCTGGCTCTGGCTCACTGACCACACCATCAAAGCTATCCCCGATATTGTTATCCTTCCTATACAGGTCTTCTGTATATTCTTGCCACCTTTTCTTGATCTCTTCTTCTTCTGTTAGGTCCTTGCCATCTTTGTTTTTGATCATACCCATTTTGGCCTGGAATTTACCTCCAATGTTTCTAATTTTCTGGAAGAGGTCTCTTGTCCTTCCTATTCTATTGTCTTCTTCCACTTCTGCGCATTGCTTGTTTAAAAATAATTCCTTATCTCTTCTGGCTAACCTCTGGAATTTTGCATTTAGTTGGACATATCTCCCCCTATCACTGTTGCCTTTTGCTTTCCTTCTTTCTTGGGCTACTTCTAGTGTCTCAGCAGACAGCCATTTTGCCTTCTTGGTTTTCTCTTTCTTTGGGATGTATTTTGTTGCCGCCTCCTGAACAATGCTGCCAACTTCTGTCCAGAGTTCTTCCGGGACCCTATCTACTAAGTCTAGTCCCTTAAATCTATTCTTCACCTCCACTGCATATTCCTTAAGAATATTAGTGAGCACATATCTAGCTGATCTGTGGGTCTTCCCTAATCTCTTTAGTCTGATCCTAAATTGTGCAAGAAGAAGTTCGTGATCTGAACTACAGTCAGCTCCACTTTTGGCTGCAAAGGATGTAGTCAATCTGATTTCGGTGTTGTCCATCTGGTGAAGTCCATGTATAAAGCTGTCTCTTAGGTTGTTGGAAGAGACTGTTTGTTATGCAGAGTGAGTTGTCTTGGCAAAATTCTATCAGCCTATGTCCTGCTTCGTTTTGTTCTCCCAGGCCATGCTTACCTGTAATTCCAGGTGTCATTTGACTGCCCACCTTAGCATTCCAGTCTCCTGTGATGAAAATAACATCTCTTTTAGGTGTGTTGTCCAGTAGGTGCTGCAGATCCTCATAGAACTGCTCTACTTCAGCATCTCTGGTTGGGGCGTATATTTGGATCACTGTGATGTTAGATGGCTTGCCCTGCATTCGAATTGAGATCATTCTATCATTTTTTGGATTGTATCCAAGCACTGCTTTAGCCACTTTACTATTAGTTATGAAGGCTACTCCATTTCTTCTGTGGTCCTCTTGTCCACAGTAGTAGATCTGGTGGTCAACTGATGTGAAGTGGCCCATTCCAGTCCATTTCAGTTCACTGATGCCCAAAATGTCTATCTTTAATCTTGACATCTCACCAATAACCACATCCAATTTGCCCTAGATCTTACATTCCAGGTTCCAATGGCATGTTGATCCTTAGAACATCGGATTCGCCGTTCACCACCAGCACCGTCGGCCGCTAGCTGTCCTTTCGGCTTTGAGCTAGCTGTGTCATCACGTCTGGGGCTAGTTGAACTCATCCTCTGTTCCTTCCCAGTAGCATTTTGACCATCTTCCGACCTGGGGGTCTCATCTTCCGATGGTATACCGAGATATCTCTGGTTGTACTGATCCATTTAGTTTTCATGGCAAGAATACTGGGGTGGGTTGCCATTACCTTCCCCAGGGATCACATTTAGTCTGACCTCTCTGTCATGACCTTCCCGACTTGGGTGGCCCTTCACGGTTTAGCTCATGGCATCATTGAGGTGCTCAAGCTCCAGCACCACGACAAGGTAATGATCCTTTGCTGAAGTGGAGGTGGTAGGCAAGAATATTCTTAAAGGTAAGCTGATATCATAAAGCAGGGCAGGCCAGGTAGGCCATACCAGCCAAGCCAAGCAGCTAAGCCAAGCTGAGGGAGTGGGGAATCTATTCTGCAGCTTCTCTCAGAGTTGTAGATTAGCCTGAGGAACCAAAATTGGAGCAAGAGGTTTATAAGGTCAATTTCAGATCAGTTGGCTCCTTGGATCAAAATGTTTTGCTGAAATCAAATTATGCAATATTCATCCTGTTCCCGTGATCTTGAATATCTAAATGTCAAATGCCAACTTATTATTTCTCTTCCATTCTCCCATAGCTATTTATTAATGCTTGCTAGTTATGGTGAGCTGAAACTTCTCCCAAGTGGTAATGTTTGGCTAACATTTTGATTAGAAAACAATACTGAAATCCCCTGGAAATGTCTGGCAATGAGATCTCTAAAGCTTATTACTGTCAGCAAAGTTTCTTTCCTATAGCGCAAAGCATTCTAATAAATGCTTTTTTTCCTTTTAGACCATTTTTCAACTTTTTCCAGGACTACTCCTTATAGGACTGACGTTAACATCATCACACATTGCTAATTTCAGGGAGTTTTGAAGTGGCAGGGGGGAGGAAATATAGCCAACATATGCTAGGAGTTTTTATGAGAAACTGGGTCATCTGCCCATCCTGTAATTTTACCTGCCATTGAAAAATGCTAAGCCTTTCCCTACCCTGTTTTACCACCTTAAAAAAAAAAAAAGTAACATGGGCATTCAAACCAATTTTCCATGGTCTGAAGCTCAAGTCCTATATGAAATCTATAAATTCAAAAGTATTTAGCCCTTAAGTAAAACCATTTGTTGGGAGAATAGCAATACGGAAGGACCATTACCTTAATTCCCTACTGGCAGGAAATAGGCTTCTGTACTAGATTGGCCCTGGGTCTAATCCAGCAGGACCCCTCCTACATTCTTATGTAGAAGGAGAATACGGTTGGTGCATTTTTCATGGTAAGAGAGAGACTTTCTGTAAAGGAAGCAACTATTGTCAGGATCCCCTGTTCACATGACTACGTGGTATAGGAAGGAAGTGATACTCCTCTAGGTGTGGTGAGAGCAGAGTTAGTGGATGCTCACTGGTGACTTACTTTCCCCATTGTTCTTCATCACAAATTGTTATGACCAGGGTGCCAAGGTTAGAGAGAGGAAGGTCTTGCCCAATCTTCCCCGACACTGAGCTTTCCAAGTACATTCGACTTCAATTTCCATCCAGTTTCTTGGAGAGGACCAAGTTATGATCATTTATCCACTCACCACTTACCTACTCTCCCTTTTAAAAAAACGTATTGGATAAAAGAATTGTGTGACATATCCGTGCATTGAGCAAAGTCACCTTCACCACCAGGATATTGTGCTTGTGCTGTTTCCATCGACCGCAAAAGCGATCACTTCCTTTTCTGGTTGGTCTTGGAAGCAGGCAAGCTGGTGCTTCTTGGCAACAGCACAGCCAGGTGGATCACATGGCAATAAGAAAGCAAAGCTTGATCAACAGCTGATCGGAGAACATTTTCCTTGGGAGTTGCTTTCAGGCCACAAAAGGTTTCCTTTCACTTTGTTTTGAAAGTGATCCTACGGTTTCTGCCTGCCTTCCCATCTCCAGTTTATGGAACATGTCTTTGATAATGGCATTGTTTGTGGAAATTAGATAGTCATTGCCCCAAGGCAGACTTTGGCTGCAATCTACTGAAAATTAGACATGTTGACATTCCATTGAAATCAATGGGCTTGAAGTCTTTTACTATGCCATTTATTTTCAGTAATTTCAACGAGACATAAGTACACCTAATTTTCTCTAGGCTGAGCCTCATGGTTTACATTACACTCGAAATGCGCAAATGCAATGCTAAAAAGCTGTATGCTGCTATAATGAATCCTCTTCCTTTCGTCAGTGTGGTTTTGAGCATCCAAAATACTGAAATGACATGTTCAGATGTTTACTATTATGCATAATTTTAAAGCAAAATTAAAATTCCATGCAACAAACAAAATGGGCAAAACGGTTATTAACATCGACAGTATTATCAAGTGTTATTTTTGTTTTCCATGGATAATCATCAGCCAAGAAAAGAAAACTATTATCAGAACCATTCATAGTAAAATGTCTCCCCCCCCCACAAGTGAATTATATATTTCTAAAAAAAAAAAAAAAAATTAAACAGTTAACAAAGCAAACATGTGTCTCTGTGTGTCTGTGAGTGTAATTCACATTCTGGGAAAAAGTCCTAACCTGGGTGCATCTTTCATTACAGAATATTCACAGAAGTGGGCCTGCAATTAAGTGTCAACTGCTGGGTCACTGTGGCCCCAGATCTGCAACAACTGAACCCCTTCAGGTTTTTAAATAGATCTAGGAAAGTAAAGAATGCACATATTCTCTAGAATAGCCTTCTAGTGGAAGTACAGCTAGAGGAAAAAGTTGCTTTGTAAAACACAAGATTGACACTCCAGGACTGGGATGAGAGGTAGGGTGATATATAATGTTCACAAAGGTAACTAAAACAATTCCTTGTCTTTGAGAAATCTCTGAGCAGTCACTGTCAGCCCAAGTCACCTCCAGGTACTGATGCAAGGATACAGTTGAAGAGGAACCATTATGAAACTTAATATTTCAGAATAACATTAAGCCTTTTATTCTTGGAATTAAACACATGTAATGAATACATAAAAGAACTTGGAGCAAGCAAGCAAGAATCTCTTTTACTAATATTTTGTTTTCTGTTACATTACATCTCACTAGGCTGCATATAGTTAAAAACAAAGTTTTTAAGAGAAAGAAAACCTCCAGTCCAATATATAACAAAATGAAGGCTTGATGTTACAATAAATAAATAAATGTCTTAATAATATTATGAAATGAGTATCTTGAGACATTGCAAGATTTCCTTGAAGTGATTTCAAACATTTTTTCTTGCTTTTCTTTTCTTTTTTTTAAGTGTAAGCTGTAATTGAATTCCTTTCAGGTTTTAAAATAGGATTTCCCCCCCCCAGCCTGGAGTTCTTCCAAGGCAGAATGCTTGTACTAGGCAATGTTATTGGGAGATGCAAAAGTATATTTACACACAGAAGGCTATTTGTACTATGGCACCTATGCTCACTATGCTGAATAGGTATGAATAGGTATAATACTATAATAATACTATAGGCTCTAATATTGTGTCCTTTTCTCTCCTCCACCCGCCCCCCCTTCCAGGCAGATAACATTTCTATTTCACATTATTAATAATAGTCCTCACACACAAACAGACACTAGTTATAGGCCTGCTCCCTAGACCTTCACAACTGATTATTTGTTTTCTCTTTGCAACCACTTGAAAACAAAGTTTCACTAAAAAGAGGATTTAAGGGAAGACAAGATCATTTCCAAAGAGGGGGAAAATAACCTGAATGACCTAGAAGGTATCATCCAGGTGATTCTTCAGTACTTGTATAAGGCTGAAATAGAGGGATGTCTTTCTGGGATCCCTATTCCTATAAAGTTTGATCTGGCTCTATCTGACATGTTTTTCTTTTGTTTAGAGATATAACCTAAGAGGAAGGAAGGGAGTCTTTTTATCACACATAGATAATGAAAGAAACTAAATATTAGTTTCCAAATATCCAAATATTATGGCATCTGGTAATAACTGTAAAACTACCCTACGGCTGAATTCCTATGCATGCCTACTCTTAAACTATAAGCATGGTTTCCATCACTGAGATTTACTTTCGAACAAATATGTGCATTCTAAGGGACTGGAGATGACCCTTGTTGCTTGAAGGTTCTGCAGCCATTCTGTATATGCTGCAGAAGAAAACTGAACTCTTGACTGCTTCTCTTGCTGTCTGCATGATCTGAGCTCTGCTGATTAATTATCTTGTCAAACTATATTCAGGATTGAAGGGGACAAAAATCATGCACTGAATAGCTACTGATTATATTTTCATGAGAAACCCCAAATCATGTTGGTACTCTTGAACTTGTCTACTTTGTATACATTTCAGTAATTCCTGACTTCAGTGCTAAATGCTCTAGGTAGTAATTATTGTCACACGCACTTAAAATTAGTCAGACCTTATCACTGAGTTATTCTTCACAGTTGTTTTCCAGCTGCACTATTTCTACTACTAAAGTTCAGAATAAAGAATCAGAAACAGTGAAATTCCAGGACAGTTGGAACTTTTGATATGAAGTAGTAACAACATCAGAAGTTTTCCACTTAAAATGCTTTTCCAATCATTTATCAGGCTGAGAATAGAATCCTCTGTGGAATAGTCAACAATTCCTTCTTCCATCTGGGCTGGAAAAATCGTAAGAACATCTTGACATTTGTAGGATAGATTTTCTGCATATGATTTCAGCTAAAATTAGGATGGCAAGAATTAGATAGGTTTTTCCAAGCCTCAGAACACTTTTTACTCAAACACTATAGCTAATGTTTCATGGTTGTATGCCAGAAAACCAGAATGAGACACAAAACCCCTTCTACAATAATGGGTACAAGACCATAATAATGACCTTGATGTTGAATATGAGTGGCATGAAGGGCCACTCTGGCCAGCAGAACTATACTTACAGTCTGGATTCACCCAACAAATAAAAACAATGGAGAGGAAGCTGTAGTTCAGTGGTAGACCACATGTTTTGCATGAAGAAAACTCCATATTTCATTTCTGACATTTCAAGTTAAAAGGTGGACAGCCTAGATAACTACTGGGTTAGAGGCACACATGCCCTTACCCTGTTTTATTCTTTAGGCACTTTTGAGCTAAGATGTGTACTAATTGTAGCTACTCAAGAATTGCTTCCTCTGTTGAACTATTGAATCAATTTCGTTCAAATAAGAAGTTAATGACTAACATCTCCTTTAATCAGTTGACAAACCAATTTCATTCCACTTTTTTTCTCCTGCTCAGATTCCTATACATTTCATCTGAAGTCTTCTCCAGGCCTTGTAGTGTACGAAGGAATTATTTTTCCCCCAAATAAAAAAGGGTTGTGCCACATTCTTCAATGCAGACTCTAGATTTCTGCATGGACCACAAAGGAGCAGTCCAAGTTTTGGATTTAGAGTTGCATTTTTAGCATTTTTTGGTTATCCTTCTCTTCTAAACTTGCTCCATTAGAGGGTTATTTTCTTTCCCTAAGTCCCACACTAATCATGTGCTTAGGGAATGAGCATAAGAAAATATTTTCATATAGCAATATACTGCTATAGCACATAAGCATTTTTGGCATGAGGGAAATAGAAATAATCAATTATTTTAGTAAAAAATTTACTCCTAATCCCAAGTGACTGAGTATCTGCAGCCTACCTTGACAAGATAAGTAGGGTCCATACGTCAGACTCTAGCTCACAGGCCAGATGATAGTCCTGACTTTGTTCTGTTGTGTTCTTGACTCAGTAGACCAAAGGAAGCATGATCTCCACATGTAGGTCTTTGACTATCACTTTTGTAAACTTTTATTTCTGTTTTCTGAAGAGAAAACTCACTTCATACATTGGCTTGGGTAGCAGACACATAGCAGCAACATCTGCTATTGAAGAAATTGTGCATTCAGGCAAGTTTTGGGGAAGAAGGTAGAGAGAAAGGCATACTGCAGTTAGATGATGGGCAAGCTCTCTAAATTGCCTGGAAATCTCCCATTTTTTTCAGAAGGAAAGGGTATTGGAAGCACTTGGATAATTTCTCTGTGCCAATCCAATGGAAAGACAATAACAGTACAGATAGTCCTCACTTAATGACAATTGGGACTGGAATTTTGGTTGCTAAGCAAAGCAGTCATCAAATGAATCTGACCCTTTTGGTGACAGTCATTAAATGAACCACATGGTTGTTAAGCAAGTCTCCCATTGATTTTGGTTCCCCATTGATTTTGCTTGCCAGAAGCCAGCCAGGAAGGTCAAAAATGGCAATCATGTGACCATGGGATGTTGCGACAGTCATAATTGCGAACCGGTTACTAAGTGCCCAAGTTGTGATCATGTGATCAGGGGGTGATGCTGTGATGGTTGTAGGTGTGAGGATCGCTTGCAAGTCAGTTTTTTCAGCACCATTGTAAGTCTGAACTGTCAATAAATGAATGGTTGTTAAGTGAGGACTACCTGTAGCTCTTGTCAAAATGTATCTCTCAGGGTTTCTCATGTTTTGAAGCAAGAAAGAAGAGATAGGAAGGAAAACTCCTGCATCTCTTCCTGCCTTCCAGTCCTGTTATTGCATTAACTACTAATTAAAAGGAAGAGAAAATGAGCAAGTGCTCTAGGGATGATGGGGATTGCTTTTTATGGAAGAGTGGAGACAAGTGAGAAAAGTCAGGAATTCTTCTCTGGCTTTGATTCATCATTCAACTGAGGTGGGGTTTTATAAAACCTCTAAAGTTTATTTCTGAGGCTGCCTTGAAAAAAACTTCCATGTGATATTTAGCTTTAGTCAATGAAAGCAAATGTGGTGTAATGGCTAAGGAGCTGGTACGAACTAGGAAGATCCTGATTCAAATCCACCCTTAGCCATGGAAACTCAGTGGGTGATTTTGTGCCAGTCAATCTCTCTCAGCACAGCTTTTTTATGTGGCTGTCCTGGGGACAAAACGAAAGAGAAGATCTTTATAAGCCACCTTCATTTCTGGGAGAAATAGCAGGTGATCTTCTTCCCTTCCTCCCTTCCTGGCAGTGCCTCCCTTCCAAAGTCCCATCATACACTCAACTGCCATGGGCAAATATCTAATTCAATCCCAGAATACCTCTGTATACTTTGCCCCCATGTTTGTGACAACATTCAAACCCAACTTAATATTTGTGCCCACTTCTGGAAAATGGATTTTACAGAATGCAAAAGAGGACTTTTGTAGAAAAACATGCACACTGAGACTGCTGCAGGTTCATAAATAAAAGAGGCAGTGCTAGAGTTATTGACGTGAGGCATAATTTTCAAGCAGTTATGGAGTTACTGGTCTTGAAACTAGCAATTTGAAGTTGTATGTTGTAAGTATATAAGTGAGAAAAGTATTATCTTTGATTGCCAAAAGTAATAATTTGATATTCAGGGCTACACTGATTGCTGCAAACCATCCAAAGGAACAGAGCAGTAATTCCTGTTTAACAAAATTCAGGAGAGGTTTTTTTTTAAAGTAAGCTATCATCTGTAATTAAGTTTTTTAATATGCAAGTCCTTTGAAGTTCTATCATATTGAAAACATAAAACAAGAAGCGTGTCTCCTTTCTATAGAATCTGATGAATGAATCTGAAGAGAGAGAGGGTTAGATCTCCGGAGATACTTTTAAAAGCATCTGGTGTTTTATTCTTTAAAAAAAGAAAAAAAAAAGAATAGCATTGGCAAGAAAACTTAAAACGGGCACTCGTGGAAGTGAATTAATATGTCAACAGCTTCTGTGTTGTTGAAAAACAAAAACTTTTGACAGATTTGGAAGATCCTTTATTTTCCTAATTTCAGCCTTCATGCTTGTAACAAACTCCTCAGGACATTTTAATTAATTATGATGAACAGCATTCCCTTAAGAGTTAGCATGAATTGTATTATATCAGCTTAATGAGAGCAGAGCAAGTATTGTTTTTGGAGCTCGGACACAGTCTGCTACTACAAATTCACCCTCTTGAAGCTGTCCCCAGATATATTGAAGGACAGTTGCCATAATCTCCAACTACTGGTAGTCTAACATCTGGAGAGCTTCAAGGTGGGGAGTTAGTCATACAGGGCCACTTTTCTTACTTTGTATGGTAAGACAGCTCCCTCTTCCTTTTCCCCCATCCACCCATCACAATTGTTTGTATATGTTTATTTATTTTTAATGTTGCCCAAATATTATATATCTGCTTATAGCTTCTTTTGTAATCTTCCCTTTATGACACCTTGCTGAGCAATATCATGTTGATGAGCCTTTCTGGGATTTTATTCAATTCTGGCATTGAAAGAGATTACAGTATGCTAGAAGCAACTATTCCCTAACAGAGAACTAAATGAGACAGGAGAGGGGAAAATAGAACCATGCAGCATATAACTTTGTATAGACATGTGGGCATATACACACCCAGTCACCAACCCACTTCATACAGACAGACAGATATTCAGCATAATTGTCTTCTATTAGCCAATCTATGCCTTTTGGAAAATTGCAACAAGACAAGAGCGCAATCCCACCATCCCTGGAACTTACTGTTATCATATACTGTACTAACGCTTGTCTATTTTTCTTCTGGTTTTGAAACAGTTTCATGGATCAGTCTTATTCAGAGAGAAACTGTGTCCATTTTGTAAAAGCTCCCAGTCTGCATACCTAGTTTATCTTCAGTATCTTGAGCCTATTTAACCTTATAATCTTTGGCATTTTCAGAGTTGTGTTTTTTTCAAAAGTTGTTAAATTTTAGATAGTTGCTTACTATTATGTCAGATGTTTCGTTCAAAAATGTTTATTTGTTCAACTTAATATTTATTAAATCTTACATAGGCATTCATGCACAATCTAATCTGAAAAGATTTGAGGCAGGGAATTTCAGTGTAATAGTACTCTTTGTATATTGCAATAAAGTGACAGAGTTTATTTCAATATATTAGTTTTCTATTTGAAAGTAGGCTTGTTGCTTTTCTGAAGATGAGTATTCAGCATTTCAGTTCATCCATGGGTAGATACTCAGTCTGTAATAATATCTGCTAGGATAACATTGTAGCTTGACGAAGCATTAGCTTGCAATCCTATATACATTTGTATATTTTACATTTTGCACTTTATATTTATGTATGTTTATATGTATATTTATATTGTTTTACTTTAATAATATGTTATTTTTCTATTTTTAACTGTCTGAAAACTGCCCAGAGTCATTATTATGAGATGGGTGGTAAAGAAATATGACAAATAAATGAATGAATAATAAATTTAAGGAGGTCCAATTGAACTGGAAGGGGTTATGTACATACACACACAGTTAAGCTTTATTAGCAGTGCTCTATTTATTTTTAAATTCATTGTTTAATTATTCATGTTTTCATGACATGGAGATATATCTCCTTATTTATTTATTTTTATTTATTTATCATATTTTTATCACCACCCGTCTCCCCACACGGGGGAGATTTATTTATTTACCCATAAAATCGCCACTTGTAAAAAAACAATTTTAAAAATCAATCAATTTTATTTTGGTCATAGACCAGCATACAACTAGTAACATAACAATTATGCTAAAACAGAAATACAAATAAAAAGTCATATTGATAGCATAAAACAAGGTAAAGATGAAATTATTAGGGTAAAATTACAGAGTGCAGGTATTAAAAAACAAAAGAATCCTATAAAATGACAATTAATTTTACCATGAATAATCTAAACACTATAAATAACTATAAAAGGACATAAATAATACTAAAATTTGTAAAACACTACGAGAATGTAAAACTATGCTAACTTATTTTATCAAATCAAGTCAATTTTTATTCAGTCATAGACCAGCAATTAAACCATAAAATTCACATCTAATTAGAATAAAAGAGAAAACACTTCAAATTCTAAAAACAATTATAGGATTTTTTTCTAGGAAAAAATCATATTGGCATTCAAAAGAAAAAAACAGCTGTTCACTAAAAATCATTGAAAGAAGCAACTCTTTCTCTTGGAAGTTAGTCAATCTTAATGTGGGATGTTCTTCTCCATGTCATACTTATAACTTGCATATATATTGAGGTTTAATTTCCAGTACAGGTAGTCCTCATTTAGTGACTATAATTGGGACTGGCAAATTGGTCATTAAGTGAAGCGATCACTAAGTGAAACCACAATTGTGCTTACCATCTTACTTCAGCTTTCCTTTGCTTTTCAGACCTGTGAAGGTTGTAAATGCGAGGATTGGTCACAAAGCTACTTTTTCATCACCATCATAACTTGAACAGTTGCTAAATGAGGCAGTCACTAAATGAGGACTACCTGTATTCTATTGGCATGATGGATGGAAGGGTGGGAAAATCAATTTCTGTAGTTTTAATTTGTTTACAGTGTTTAATAGGAAAAATTATGGAGGAAAGAAAAGTGTCATTTGTTGGTAACCCAGACATAGAAGTAGATTTTGTTGACATTACTTAAGGATTTATAAATGGCCTTCCCTTTCTGTGCACATGCACTGTTGCATTGTACCATGGTCTAAGGACTCATGAAGAAGTTTTCTCAGTGAAGTTGAGTAGGTCCATGCCTGGTCAGAAACTGGAGTTGTGCTGAGAATCCCATGTGTGTGCCTCTGAGCTGCATGTTATAGAAAAACAGAATGTGTATGAGCTAAAAGAATAAATCAGTGGATAACATTTCTGCACCAGAATTTCATAACATATGGAATACTTTTTCCAAACCTGGAAACTGGCATAGTTTTAACCCCTCCCACCTCCCAAACCCTATGGCCATGTTGTAAATTAAAATGTGAGAACTTATGTCCACAAAACATTTTGAATGTTGATCATTTTCTAATGAGACTGACTCAGAATATGTGGTGATGGGCACAAGCTTAGATGGTTTTGATAAGGGGTTAGATAAAGATGACTGTCTGTCAATGGCTGTCAGTCAGATCAGCTAAATAGGCTAAGTAGAAGGGACAAACACCACAACTTTACCCCCTCTGAAATGTCATAAATCTTATGTAGCATTCCAGTAATTTTGTAAGATCCATGCAGGGTACAGAATCTCACTAGATTTCAGCTAGTTTGAGGAAGAAGATATCACAGAGACAGCATATAACTGTTGGTGCTGTTGCTAACCAAAGCAGTTTAATCTGATCCATCATGGTGTTTAATGTTCTTCCATTAGGGTAGCATCTGGTTAACTTCTTTTCGCTGCTAAGGCTCAGCAACTACAAAGGAAAGGTCCACAATCACTGCTTTATTCCCTACTTTGGGCCAACATGCATTGCTGGGGATAGGTGCAAAGATAAGATAGTAGGCCCATTCAGTTCATGTATGGGGCAGCACATGATGTTCTCTTAATAAAGCCAACACACCCATTCTGACATGTTATCTAATCAGCCTCAAAGCGTCCAGGGACTGTTTTGCTCTGATGATTTGGTTTCAGTACCACCTAAGTTTCATTTGTGTATAAGTAAGAGAGAAAACATAGTAATGAGTGGCTAGGTCCATAGTTCCTTGTGGAAACCAGTATTAATAACTTTTCTTCTTTTCATGAGAGTATCTGCCTCTTTCAGAGCAAAGAAGACACTGGGATGGTTCACCCAGCCAGAATTATCCCAAACTACTTATCCTCTAGGCTGAAGGATGAAAAAACTGAGCCTCTCTCCATCCTGATTTATTTTATTTATTAAATTTATATAGCTTTTCCCAAATTAAAAACTTGTAAAAATTCACAGAGGAAAATTGGCTTAGAGAGCCAATTCCAGCTCCCATATAAATCTTCTGCCTTTCATTCAAAGAAAAAAAAGTAATTATTTAAGAGAATGAAAGTGCTGGAGGAATATATATATATATATTCATTCTATAAAATAGGTATTATTTTAATATGTGTGAGCAAGAGAGAAAGAGAGATTGAAATTAGTAATCAGGGTAATTCTCTAACCCTCTTCATATATTCCATACCCTAGGAACAGCCCAGAAAGAAAGGACTGTGGGAGAGAGAAGAGATTTAGCCCTACTCCTGAGACCCCTGCCTCTTTATGTGCTAAGGCATAATCTCTGCTTTTATGAATATGTATTTATGAGTATGAATATGTAGCTTCTCCACGTGATTAAGAATCCTAGTCTTCCTGGTCTCTAAATCACACATAGACAAAAGACCAATCAAGAAGCTTCCATGCTCGACTGGGTTGGTGTTAGAAGACATGAAGAAGACACTATGCATTAATGCAAGCTATCGGGAAAGATGCTTGGTGTCTTGGAGGTGGAGATCTTCGGAAGGGGACCAATTTTCCCCATCTGAGATTGGATTGCAATCAGACTCCCAAACAGAGCAAGTATTTTCATAGTCTAGCTGGTAGCATATTGCCTTGGCAGTCAGACAGGCATTTGCAAAGTTGCCTGGAAGCAAGTCATGAACATTTAATCATAGGAAATGCATAAACAACTAGACTCCAGGCCCTTCTGTTTCTTCAGGGCCCTCTCCTGGATCTGAAAGATGGCAGATGCAGAATCAACATCTTTTAAGTCTTTTTCTTGTTTCTTTTATTCTCCATTCTTGGTTCTGCTTATTTTATTGTATATTGTACTCTGTACATTTTGTCAGTGTTCTCACAACATTTTTATACATTGCTGCTATTGTTTTAATTTTATTATAAACCATTTGAGGTGTTTTTTTTTTAAGAAATGGGAAGCAGTATACAAATGTTTCAGATCAATCAGTCAATCCTTTGTCTACTTATAGGTGATACTGAAGTTCAGAAACCTGATGAGATTTGATACTACATTATAAAAGCAAAAACAAAACAAAATGGAAAGTAGGTAACATCATTTTTTCGGATGTTCTTGTGATACCTCTTTCTTCCTATATATACAGTAATATTGAAGAGGAATATTGCTGCCAGCTCTGGGATGCAAAATCTAAATGAAAGATGGAAAGATGGAAAGAGTCAGAGCTTTCTGTACATCTATGCTGTCACCAGTGGCCATCTGGATTTTTGCAGCCCAGATCCAGGAACCTACTTCATTTTGATAGCACCAAAGAAACTGATCTTTCATTGGTACATTTTTTTTTTTCTTTCCAAAAGCACAGTGCTTCCCTAGAGCAGAAGAGATACATTATCTTTCACCTGGGTACTACAATCTGTTCCCCATGGCATTGTGAAAAGGACATTGCACTGTTTCATTTAAAAGAGCCTGTTAGGTGTAGTGGTTAAAGGCAGCAAGCTAAAACCTGAGAGACCATGAGTTCTAGTCCTGTGTTGTCACACTCTCGCAGCCCTAGGAGAGAGGCAATGGCAAACCACTTCTGAAAATCTTCCCAAGAAAACCTCAGGGACTTCTCCAGGCAATTGTCAGGAGACAAGACTGACTCAAAGGTGCATAAACACACAAAAACATTGCATTTAAAGTGGCTTGCAACTGTGCAGTTTTTCTTTTCCCACAATTCTGTTAAGTTAGTTAGTCCTAGTAATGTTATGGATTATTATTGTTCTAATTGCTGTTTTTGCACATTTAGTCAAAGGACACTGGGTTAACAGAACAGAATATTACTGAGGACTGATTCATACACACATGTCCAAATTTGATGTTTCTGCACATAATGGTGATAGTGAAATGTGGGAATTGACACTTTGTTGAAAAATTCTGTTACACCAGCTGAAGTTCTGTCTGTGGTATTCATTCTTTGATGGCTCTTTCACATATGCAGCTTATCACTTGAGGTTGCACCCATAAGGTGAACTGAGTATGATATAGAATAGAATGAAAGATTGAAAATGAAGCAAAATGGGTTGATCTAGCCTTTCATCAATTGTCCAGATAGGTCTATGACCTATCTCCTGTCTTCATTGTCAGATGTTCCATGGAGAAACTATTGCACTCTTACTTACTGAAGTATACAGAAAAAAGAATGGATTGGGGCCACTCCTTTTTCTATCTATAAATCTAAAGTCTTTCAGATTACATTCTTTATGTTTTGTCTTTGCTTCTTAGCTTAACATTTTTAAAAGAAAGAAAAAAAACGTGTCTTACAAAAAGAAAGAAGCCTTCCTAACTTTCCATGTACTTGGATCTTTCATTTTATGAAAACAGTCAAGCTACAACCACAAGATTTCACAGATAAGAGAAAAAATGTGGATTGTACTTAATTCAATATTATAAAGGAATACTCTTATGGAGAGACAGCAAGCTGAGCCAAAGCCAGACCAAGACTGCTGACTGATCTGAAAAATGTGAATATTTTTCACACTGGGACACCACATCTCATAATGCTCCATGTGTGCTATAGTATATAATTATGAAATGTTTGCATTAAGTAACTTGGGTGCCTAAATACAGATGTTCCTTATTGACATTAATTGGACATGACATATCTTTGGCCTGCTTTATAGCAGTCATCAGGGCATGCATTTCCACTTTACCATATATATTCTACAGGAGCTCTGTTCCATATCGACCTTATTAACAGTGAAAAACATTAGTGCTCCAGCTATCTGTCATATATTTCAGTTAAAAATGCAATTGGTTCACTTTGAAGAGAACATTTCTTAGGAACTAACCACAGACATTAATATACCTTATTTTTATTTTTTCAGTGTTTACTATGAAAGTTTATTTCTTTTTTAAACTATTGTTGCTTAAAATCTACTTGCATGAAAAGAACATGAAAGCATTTTGTAAGTCCCTTACCTGCAGGGACTTAAAATTCATTTAACATGCAAGTTAAATGTGTGTTAATATCATCACCATGATCTGCACCCTAAATTACTTCTTGGCTTATTCTAGAGCGCAAAATGTCGATAAACCCCTTTGCCTCCAAACCAGCTGAGGACCATGAGCTACGTTCCATGCACAGAAAGTTAGTTAGGATCCAAGGCTTTAGATCAGTGCTTCTCAACCTTGGCAACTTTAAGATGTGTAGACCTCGACTCCCAGAATTCCCCAGCCAGCCCATTCCTCTGGAAGCACTGTATCAAAAAAGTAAAATGACTGCTTTTACTTATTTAATATTTTGCTTTCTGAATCAAATCTAATATTAATCAACCCCCCAACAGCACCCGAGATGCCAGGAAGCTGCAAGGGCCCCTCCAGAGTGAATGAGACTCTTCCCCAGGGTGAGAGACCGGGGAGGGGGGGAGTCTGGGAGTGTGTGATTGTGAAAAAGAGCACTCAGACCCTGCGTGAGAGACAGGGGGTGGGTGAGGAATGAATGAGTGTCCCCCTGTTGAGCAGTGAGAGAGTTCGAGGGAGGGGTATAGCGAATGGGGGGGTGATGGTTTGGCTCTGACGGTGCCAAGAGCAGAAGCTGGTGCGCTAGGGCCTACCATCACCCTGTGGGTGATTGACTGTGTGTAAGGATGTACGAATGGAAGGAGGGAGCCCTACTTAGAGCCAGAGACTCCTGAGATCCAGGAGTGGGAGCAAATGGATTAGGAATCACTGGGGGCTGTAGGGCAGGGCACATCATTGAGGTAGTGACGGGTAGGGGATGTTATGGCGGGAGCCAGAGGGTGGGCCATCTTCAGGAAAGACACCCCCGGTGGCGTGTTCTGGCCCTCTGTGCTCAGACCCAGGCCCTGGTCAGTAGATCTATAGGGGCCCTGGTTCCCAGCTGTTGCTTTTTAATGCCAGGTCAGTTAATAACAAGGCCCCCCTCATATGTGACTTGATCACTGAGGAGGGGGCAGACCTGGCATGTATTACCAGACCTGGCTGGGCCCTGAAGTGGGGGGTGACCCTTTCGGAAGTGTGCCTGGCTGGGTTTACAGTATGGCACCAGCCGAGATCCCAGGGCAGGGGAGGTGGGGTGGATGTTTTCATCCAAGAGTCTGTTGTGGCCTTCAGGGCTGCTGCTCCACAAGTGGCCGGTTGTGAGACCCTGTTTTTCAAGTTGGGTTCCTGAGAACAGCTGGGAGTATTGCTACTGTACCAGCCTCCCTGCTGCATGGCAACCTCCCTGCCTGAGCTGCTCGAGGCCATCTCAGGGCTGGCAGTGGAGTTCCCCAGGCTCATGGTTCTTGGGGACTTCAACCTGCCATCCCTGGGGAGTGCCTTGGAGGCAGCTCGGGAGTTCATGGTTACCATGGCAGCCATGGGCCTGTCCCAAATAATTCGACACCCAACTGAAGACAGTGGCCTCACCCCGGACTTGGTTTTCTTGTCAGAGCAGTGGCAATGTGATCTGAGGGGAGAGTTATAGCTGTCCCTTTTGTCATGGTCAGATCATGCCCTGGTGGTCCTGAGATTCTCTTATGTTACCCCCCTCCACAGGGAGGCAGGACCCATTTGATTGGTCCACCCCCAGTGACTGATGGACCTGGTAGGGTTTCAGAGGGAACTGGGGGTTATACCCAGTGATCTGCTGCACAGTCCAGCAGAGGCCCTAGCTGCAGCCTGGAATAGGGAGGCAGCTGGGCCTTGGACAGGATCGCACCTGTGGGGCCTCTCTTGTCTCATTGAACCAAGCACTCCCTGTGGTTTATGGAGGAGTTGAGTGTTTTGAAGAGGATTAAGAGATGCCTAGAGCGCCGCTGGAGGAAGACAAAGACTGAATTCAACTGAACACAGGTTAGAGCCACTATTAAGGCCTACCTTGTGGCAATAAAAGCGGCAAAGCGACAATACTTCTCCGCTCTTATTGCATCCGCAGAATGCCACCCGACGGCCCTGTTTAAGATCACTCGATCCCTTTTGGGGAAGGTGAGCTCAGTGACCCACCTACAGGGCCGTGCAGAGGAATTTGCTGAGCATCTGCAGGACAAAATCGCTCAGATCCACTCCAAGTTAGACTCCAGGCATGAGGCTTGGTCTGGAGAGATATCAGGGGAACGGGCTTACCCTGTTATCTGGGAGCAGTTTGATCCTGTTGGACCTGAGGAAGTGGACAGGATCCTACAGACAGTAAATGCCACCACATGTCATCTAGACCCATGCCCCTCCTGGTGGGTAAAAGCAGCCTGGGAGGTGACATGTGGTTGGATCCATGCGATGGTTAATACATCCTTGGGAAAGGAGGTGTTTGTGGCTACCTTTAAAGAGGCATTGGTGCACCCCCTCCTCAAGAAGCCATCTCTGGACCCTACTGTTCTGGACAATTTTCATCCAGTCTCCCACCTTCCCTTTTTGGGGAAGGTGGTTGAGAAAGTGGTGGCTTTGCAGCTTCAGAGGGTCCTGGAGGAAATGGATTATCTCGACTCAGTCAGGTTTCAGGCACAGTTATGGGACAGAAATGGCATTGGTCGCATTTATGGATGATCTCTGGCGGGAACGGGATGGTGGCAGTGCATCCATCCTTGCTCTCCTTGAACTCTCAGCAGCTTTCAATGCCATCAACCATGGTATCCTTTTGGGGCAGCTCAGGGAGTTGGGGGTGGGCGGCGTGGTCTTGCACTGGTTCACATCCTTCCAGTAGGGCCGGTCCCAGTTGGTGGTGATAGGGAGCGAGAGATCCAACCCTCGGCCCTTTCTTTGTGGGGTGCCACAGGGTTCGATACTCTTTCTGCTCCTTTTCAACATCTACATGAAACCGCGGGGTGAGATCATCCATCACCATGGGGTGAGGTATCATCAATATGCTGATACTCAGTTGTACATCTCCATCCCGGGCGAGGTAAGTGATGCTGTGACTGCCCTCTCATGGTGTCTGGGGGCTGTGGGGGCCTGGATGGGGAACAACACGCTTCAGCTGAACCCTGGTAAGACGGAGTGGCTGTGGGTTGATGGTTCTTCCATATCTGGGACATTATCATCTCTGGTTCTGGATGGGGTTGCACTGCCCCAGACAGACCCAGTGTGTAATCTGGGTGTCCTCCTGGACTCACGGCTCCTGCTAGAAGAGCAGGTGGCAGCCATGGCCAGGAAAGCCTTCACATGGCTACCTGCTGTGCACCAGTTATGCCCTTTCCTGGATCGGGAGGCCCTTCGAACAGTCACTCATACCCTTGTTATCTCTCATGTAGATTATTGCAATGCACGCTACATGGGGCTACCCTTGAAAAGTATCCAGAAGCTTCAGAAGGTCCAGAATGCAGCCGCACAAGCTGTTTTCGGTGCCCCTAGAAGGGCACATGTAACACCACTGCTGCGCGAGCTGCATTGGGTACCAGTTTGCTTCCGGGTCCAATTCAAGGTGCTGGTTATTACCTTTAAAGCCCTACATGGCATGGGGCCAGGTTACCTGAGGGACCGCCTCTTCCCCATTACATCAGCCCATCCCACCCGATCGTGCAGAGAGGGCATGCTGCGGACCCCGTCTCTGAGACAACTTCTTTTGGTGGGGTCCAGGAAGTGGGCCTTCTCTGCAGTGGCGCCCGCTTCCTGGACCATGATGCCCCTGGAGGTGAGATTGGCCCCATAGCTCTTGGCCTTTTGGAGGAGTCTGAAGTGGTTCTGCCACCTCGCTTGGGGTGGAGAGGGGAACAGATCTACATGGGGATAGCTGCTACAGACCACTCCTCCCACACTTGGACTGTTTTTAGATTCTTTTGCCACTTGGACTTTTTTATTTTTTTATTTTTTACTCTTATTTATATTATTTATTACTGTAATTTTATACTGTATATTTCATTCATTGTATGATTGTTGTTTTAATTGATTACTGTAAACCACCCAGAGTCCCCTGAAGGGAGGAGATGGGCAGGGACAAATTGGACAAACAAACAAATAAATAAATAAATCCTTAGCTGCCTGGATATTTCTTCAGAAACCTGTTTAAATTGTCTGAGGAATCACCTTCTCTCTGTAATATTCAACACGCTGCCTGGTCAGCTGCTGCTGCAGTGCTATTTTCTTCTTGAATATCCATCTTCTTCCTTCTCATTCTAGAGTCATTAGATGGATGATCTAACAAACTCATAGATCATATAATGTTCAGAATGATGCCTGAGAGAAGGCACTGTGATATCTAAGGTCACTCCCTTGGTACCTCCACGGGCTTCTTGGCCTCAACTAATTGTATGCATTTTAAATTATTTTTTTAAATGTTAAACAGATATTTAACAGCACAACCATGAAGAATACAAAAGGAACAACAACAAAAAGAAATGAGAGATTTACATACTGTGCAAACTGAAGAATCTTCAAGATATTATTAGTTTAATATTGGATATAAGATAAGTTTAACTATTATTAGCACCAAATCAATAACCAATAATTAACTAAAGTAGCCATTATAATAAGAACCAACAATCAGAATAAATAATTTATATAAATTTATATCAAAGTTAAAAATCCATCCTTATAATAAGAAAACAGGAACAATCTGACTGTGTGATTTTATGATTCTTTTCACTGAGAAAAACAAATGGTAGGTGGAAGAGCTCTCTTTTTAAAGATTCTTACCTACCCAGAAAAAAAGACAACAGTAAGCTAGGGTGGGAAAAAGCCTCCAACATATCTTCTGATAAATTGGTCTTTTCTGAATAGCTGTTCCATCATGGCAACCCTTTTGTGAGATTGCCATAATGTGTTCTGAAAATTCCAGATGTGTCATTGTCCCTCAAATGTCGGTGACTACTGACATATATTGTTGTAGTATGTACAGCAAAATAAAATATATTTAAGGAATGTATTGCCTCAGCTTTCCAAATATCTCAGATTAATTACCACATCTGCTCTTCATCAGCATCTAACAGGGAGCCCTGACTTCTCATTCAGCTGGAGCCATGGGTTCCCTCTCTTCTTCTGGAGACCTCCAATGAAAACATTGTTTCGTAAATATGTGAGTGCTTTCTACAACAGATGTTGAATAATGCAGATTTTCAATAAAACTTCAGGTTTATTATCTGCTAAACCTTATATCCCATGGTTTACATATAAAGGTAGTCCTCATTTAGCTACTGCCTCATTTAGTGACTGTTTGCAGTTACGACGGTGATGAAAAAGTAACTTTATGTCCAATCCTCACATTTACGACTTTCTCAGGTCTGTAAAGCAAAGGAAAACTGAAGTAAGATCATAAGCACTGTTGCAGTTTCACTTAGCAACTGCTTTGCTCAACGACCAAGTTGCCGGTCCCAATTGTGGTCACTAAACAAAGACTACCTGTACCATTATTTTAATGTAATGTCATTATTTTGTTTTATTAAAAAGAATACTACCCTTATTTAAGTTATATGAAAGAATAAACAGCTTATAAAAATAAATTTAGAATGTTTCTTTCTCCCTTTCCCTCCCCTAGATTTTGAAAAGCTGATTGCCCTCCAATGGGGGTAAGGAGTGAGCTGCTATTCACATTTTTGGGAGGGTGAGGTGGGAGTAAATAACTTACCAGCTGTGTGAACTTAGTCATGCACTTTTATGATATATGGCAACAATTCATATAGAATTTTTTGTTTTGTTTTTTGTTACTTCTTGATAAAGTAGAACCATTCTGAGGATATTTTAAAAACAAAATTAAGAATATTTTACTGAATGAATGATCTGGGTAAGATAGTAAGACTGTGTTCAATTTTAATGTGTCTCGGGCAGGAGTAAGAACATAGATTAGTTTTTCTCTAATGAGAGCCAGTTTGGTGTAGTGGTTAGAAACCCGGAGACTGTGAGTTCTAGTCCCACCTTAGGCCTGAAAGCTGGCTGGGTGACCTTGGACCAGTCATTCTCGCTCAGCCCAACCCACCTTACAGAGTTGTTGTTGTGGGGACAATTGGAGGCAGGAGCATTAGGTATGTTTGCCCCCTTGAGTTGTATATAAAAAAGGCAGGATAAAATTATTATTATTATTATTATTATTATTATTATTATTATTATTAATGTAATTACAATAAAGTCATGATTCTCTGTACCTTCTTTCAGCAGATTTCAGAGGCAAAAGACAAAATATTACTTCAAATTTCATTCCCAAACACTGGACAGAGTCTATTATTTCTGAAGAAGTCCAGACAATTAACATAATTTGAATAATTTACATCAGTTTCAAGAGCTGTCTGCAATTACCCAAAGTGAGCACAAATGACAATAAAATCAATTACACAATTATGCAAATTTCATAAATTACATCAATGATGTAAAGTCAGATTTAACAGACAGTCAAATTTAATAGATTCCCTTCCCTCCAAGTGATCCATTAAATTGAGGTTTTGCAGTAAAGTCCACATAACAAATAAAGTTAGTTTGATTACAGAAGAAGAGGAGGAGGAGGAGGAGGAGGAGGAGGAGGGGGAGGGGGAGGGGGAGGGGAGGAGGAAATCAAACGAACTTAACCTACATCCCATGTGATATCTAAATTGCCTGAACCCTTGGAAAGCAGATGGCTGTTGAGTAGACGTGACTCAATATAAGGCAGCTCATGAGTTCTGCAAAGTGGTGAAATTGAAAGTTACTCACAGAGGAAGAAAATTCTCCATCCTCCTTTCCCTCCCAAAAAAACTCAGATCAAAGCTTCAAATATACATCTCCACAATGAATTTTCCCATCACTGCCTCCTCTAAGGCTCCAAGTATGGAAAGACCATCCAGCAAGATGATTTAATAATCTTCCTGGCAATTCCTCAGGTACATTCCTTCATCTCTTCAATAGATCTTCCAGAGGGAGTAGGGGAGAGGAAATACCACTTCCAAATAAACTTGAAGATAGTGGAGTATAACAATTGGCTTCAAAATAATGGTAAGAACATGGGGGTCCTTTGCAAAATGGGGGCCTTTGCATAAATTGGCTAATTGAGGAGTTTGCCTTTTGCTGGGTGGTAGGGAAATTGCTATTGCCTCAGCGCATTTACCTTTTTTTATCCATTAAATACTTGGCCGGACGATGTTTCAGTGTTCTGCTGGCCTCCAGCACCACTACTGTGTTGGCTCAACATAGGGCCTTGCTTGCTCACCCTTGAGTGAAGAGGCAGGAAGTGGTTTTTGCTTTGTAAAACCTGCATTCAGAATAAGCTGGCACAGAGCAGACCATCTACTGGATCATACAGAAAAGGATAACCGTGTAATTCAAGTCTGGCAGGCAGGAATTTTTCCATATAACCTTAAAAAGTCTTGGCAGAAGGAGGACAACATCACAAGGGCCTCTATCTGTGTGTGAATCATGAATGCATTCTGCCAGAATCTTGTCTTTAAAAAACTGAATCTTGGAAAATGTTACTCAGAACTCCAGATGTAAAATACTTGGGTGTGTTTGCTTTATGTGTTTGTTTGCTGAGGTTTTTTAAGGTGAAATCTATTTAAACAGTGGAAAGATAAGAAGCTGGCTTTATTTAGCAAGTGCTGCTCATGTTTATTTATATGCTCTTTAAATGAACACAGCACATGCATATTTATGGAGTATGGTGTTGTAACTTGTAACCAAGAGCAATAGTATGATCAAATGTTAATTGACCTCCTGAGAAAGCAAGAGCTGTGACATCATATCATAAGCTAAAACACAAATGCTTCCACATGTGGTAAAGTCCAGAGGCTAGAAAACCCCTCCCAAGCCATCAAGGGCTTCTTCTACTGATTCTGTTTTTGAACATATTGAAGTGACGGGAGGGAGAGGAAGAAGAGATTAGATCGCCCTCTGCTGCTCCATCAGGAGTAGTACTGTGGTTGCCCCAAGGAGGGGGAATGTTTCTGGAGAGGGAATGGGGGAAAGGGGCTGTGGAATCAGGAGACTGGGTGGGGCAGGAGGTTCTGCTGCAAGATGAGTGGTTGGTTGACTTCTGTATGATGGACAGGCTTGGAAAATGTTCTATTCTTTGCTCATGTGTGTATAAGCAGACTAAAAATTCTGATCACCTCTAACTCTATCTGAGTAAGTGAGGACAAGCTTGCTTTTAAACCAGCCTTCCTTCACATTGCTATTCTTTAGAGATGATGATGATGATGATGATGATGATATGCTGCCTGACTACCAGAGACTCTGGGCAGTATGTTAGCTTTGAATGAAAGAGATACCATTTGGAACCGTACGGATGAAGCTCTATCCCATCTCCCTGTTTGAAGAAAAGGACTGCTTTTTTCTGCTCCCTTTTCAGAATTTCCAGTTCCAGATTATCTTCAAAATTTACGTAGATCAATTGATTTACTTTCATTTGAATAGGTGACAATCTACTTCTGTCGATGTGCACAATAGGCTCAGTCCTGAACAATTTGGACCGATAGACAAGAGTAATGTTCTCTTAATCCTCTTGATAATTAACACTAAAAGATATCCAACATGTAGTTTCAATATAGCACAGGTCACCTAAGTAAGTCATACCAAAGCAAGTGAATGATAATGTGCAGACAGCTTATGTGAACACATTCCTGATGAGCAGTTGATCAGTTCATATCAGCCAACCCATTGTTATCTTCCCCAAAGGTACTTAAATCCAATTCTATATGGTTTTTAAAATTCCATATTCATCTATATCTATCTGTCTCTGTCTCTTTCTTCATCCCACCCCCCTCTCTCTCCAGCAGCATCTGGAGAGCCACTTTGGTGTGTTTGGTGAAGGTGTTGGCCCAGAAACCAGGAGACTGAGAGTTCTAGTCCCACCTTAGACATGAAAGCTCGTTGGGTGACTTTGGCCCAGTCACTCTCTCTCCGCTTAACCCACCTCACAGGGTTGTTGTTGTGGGGAAAATAGGAAGCAGGAGGTATGTTTGCCACCTTGGGTTGACCAATTTTTTTTTAAAAGTGGGCCAAAAATATCATCATCATCATCATCATCATCATCATCATCATCATCATCATCATCTGAGGCAGGGGAGCAGAATGAAGAAAGCAGCCCTACTCCTTCTGTACATGTTTTGTTACTTTGCATGAACCCTCGAAAGAGCAAAGCTTGAGGTACAACAGTGCTTTCATCATTTTGATGAACACGGGAAGTTTCTGTGGACACTCACATCTCTATCTCTGTCTCTATGAATGTAGGGCCAGATTTACACATGATGTGGTTCTAAACATTTGGCAATGATTGGGGGAAAAAAAACTGAAATTTTGAGAAGCCCCTTCAAACTGTGAGGCCCTTAACTATAGCTTGCTTAGTTTATGCCTGAATTCAATTCTGTAGGAATGAAATGTCTGCCACCTGCTGTGATTGTCCAATTCATAGAATACAGTACCAGAAAAATTTGGCTTCCAGCTCTTTCCGGTGATATGTAGCAATACTAAAACGTTGCTGAAATCTACCTTGCAATTTCTCAGATATTTTCTTCCTCTGCAAATATGCATACATACATACATACATACATACATATGTTGCTACCAATAGAATAACTTATTTCAAATGTCTCTTGGAAGGTGTCTGAAAAGAGGCCAGTAGAAGCAGCTGCCTTATCTTGTCTTTGCTTGAGATTTAATTGTAATATGGGACATCCAAGAGCTGCAAAGAGATGCATGTGCAATGAAAGATAGGATGTCCCTGTTGGCCACCTCATAACAAAATAAACGCAAGAACACAAAATTCCCCCATTGCATCAGAGTCCTCTTTACATTTGTGGCAAGGCATGGCATGAAGTTAGTCAGGGTTTTTCAAACATGTTCTGTAGGAACTCTTTTAGGTCCTGTGAAAGTCTAAGGGCAAAACCAAAAAAGTTCTCTTGCAGGGGCACTCATAGCATTTTTTTTTAAGGTATAGCTGAAAGGGTGGGGCTTGTCACATGAAAAGACCACAACCACCATTTTGTGGATCGGGGTTACAGACATTTCTTTTTTCACTAACAGAGTCCATGGCTTGAAAAAGTTAGAAAACCTCCAATGCAGTCCTTAGAAAACCTCCAACGCTGTTGATTACCCTCCTGATTAGTCCATAATTAGGTCCCAAAAATACCCTCCTCAAGAATTGTGCTAACATATGGCACACATTTTATTTGAGGAGCAGTTGGGTGGCAACCCCATTTCTAACTGAAGGCATAATCATTCTGCTTTTCTGTTCACCTTGCTTGACGTTGCCCTCAAAGAAATGTACCTAAATTTAGTCTAGCTAGAAAGCGCCAAATGGTAGGAAAACAAGGGACATGACTTATGAGTCTGATAAACCAGAGAACATATCACTAGTGCAATTAAAACATCAAAGGCAATTCAAATCATGCAATCTGCTCCAAGAGGAGGTTGCAAACCATCCTTCCCATTTCTATGAGCTCCTCTGTACACTTCGCACACACCCAATCCCGAATGCCATTGCCCTGAAATAACCTGGCAGTGTTGTCTTCAATACACTTTGCACCCTCCAAGTCAGATATGCTTCAAATGTATCGCAAAATGTGGAAGGAAAGAAAACACGATAAATTAGGCATCCATCCCAAGTGGACATTTTCTTATCCAAATTCAACCCGAAGGGAACATTTCACAAAGATAAACAAAGGAAGAGAAAGGGTGGGGATATGTTAGAATGTAACAAAACATACTGCAGGGTCTAAATGAAATCAAGTCACAACAGTTTTGCCTTTAACGATTTTCACATTTGGTATGCACTACTGTAGCCCAATTTACTGTCGCCCAAAGTAAACGGATACATTTGCAATCATTACAACAAGATTTAACCAAGATCTACCATTCCATTCTTGTTGCAAAAGGTAGATTATACAGTTAAGCCTCCTGTGAAACAGGAGGTTCAGATGAACAGCCTCAATGTCTATGGGATGCATAACTAACAAAAAAAAAAAACAACCCTCAGACATTATGGATTTATAATTATGTTCTTTCTGATAGACAAGAAAATCACATTTAAAAGTGCACTGAAAATGCTATATGCTCCAATTATGGCTGAGGAAAAAGACAAGGGTAAATGATTCTGTAATAGTGTCCAGGTCAAATGTCAGGAGAATTGCAAGTCCAGCCCTAGACACAGGCACTGGTATCGGGCTTGGATATACTTAGGGCAGTAGAAACATGCTCTGGTGATTGCTATTATCTGCCATGTCCTATAATGTTGCCTTCATCTCATCTTCAGCCTGTACTCCCGGCAGACTTAAGTCACTGTTAGCTGTTTTAATGTTAAAATAAATATGCATGTTTACATATGCTTTTATAGTACTATTTAGCTTTAAATACTCTGTCGTGTTCCTAGTTAGTATGATGGAGTCCTTGCTGCTCTCCGAGCCTTGTTGTTTCTTGCAGACATTTCATTGCCAGACTAGGCAACATCTTCAGTGCAAAGAGGGAGTGGGCCTTGCTTCGATTAGTTAGCATGAGCCAGATTTCCTTTGGAACCTCATTTGCTATGTGAGATGAGTGGCTATACAAATGCGATCGATTAAATAAATAAATAAATAAATAAATAGCTGTCGCCAAAACAGATCTCATACTGGAAAATGGGGTGTTTTACAAGGCATGTTAGACCTAGGCAATATAGGTTGGGTTCTAGAATCATGTGAGATAATGAGCCTTCTGGAGTCCCTTATCAAGAGGCCTAGCAGGCATCAGGCTTTGTTCCAACTGACTGACAGGTTGGAACAGTTTTCAGGGACAGATCCCTGGGGGGCTGCCCTTGAAGCTATGAAGGCTGCATCTTGTAGATAAATGCTCTGTTATCTTGTTTTTAAAAGATGAAAAGGGGTAGCAAAGTGTGGCCTGTTTTACATCCCAAGATTATTTCAGATTTTCACGACCTTATACAATCACACCCCTGTTACAGCCCATGTCTTTCTTTTGAAGAATATTAAAGTAAAAGGACACTGCTATTTTTTTTTTGAAATGTCACCAGGGTAGAAGAAAAATGCATAGACTACGAGTATTGGCTGGCTGTTTTCATAGACTCTAGTATTTACTTTGCAATTCTAAAAAAAAATCCTAATACTATCAGTAGACAGAATGCAGATCATAATGATATGAAGATGGGAGCTGTATGAAAAATATGAATGGATCTTCCTTATAGAACTGGCGCCTTATTGTGTCTGGTTCAAGATGGTATCTTTCCAGCCCCTAGTCACTCACCCCAATCCTCAGAAAATGGCCCAAAATTGCACCACAGAAATCCTCCTCTCCCTGCAAGTGGTGACTTCACCTTGTTTCCTCCCTCTCTGTTGACTAGCTGACTGGCCCTGCCAAAAGCCATTTCCTATACCAGTCAGCTTAAGCAATGAAAAGTCAGCTTGGTGAAACCTGTGAGCTGATTTCAGTCTGGCTCCAATCAGTTTGCCAAATCATGCCCTTTAGAGCATTTACAGTATTACACTAGATTTGTCCTGAAATGGCTTCAGACTGAGCCTTGAAGACCTGGCTCTTCCCCCGGGCCTTGGGCTAGGGCAAGTGGAGGGCTCCTTTGGATTGGCGTGCAAGGAGGTTGTATGTGAGTTGATCCCTCCAGGCTAACCCCCGTTGTGTCATTGACTCACTGTTTTTCCTATTGTTGTTTGGGACCCAGAATAAACTGGAACAGATGGGCCTTATAAATATGATTTATAAATAAACAAATATGAGCAGCCAGAGTCCAAAATTTATTGCACTGATGAAATTAATGGGATTAACACAATATAGCCTGCTGTAGAAAATCCAGAATTAGTCACAGGCCAATTCTTTTTCTTAATAGCCTTGTTTGTAAGCAGTATTTTTAATCTATTAATAGTGATTATTTCAGTCTGTTAAGTAAAGCACACTTTTGGAATATCTTCCTTTATCCCCCCCCAAAAAAAACACCCCACAGAAAGAAATACTGAATCAGTTTCCTCAAAGTTAAGTATACTGTAATGTGACTTCATACAAGGCTGCTTCTTGCTAGGTAATTGAAAAAATCAGTTTATGTAAGAACACAAGAATAATCCTGTTGGATCAGGCTGAGGCCAGCATTTTGTTTGTCTCGGTGGCCAGCTTTTCTGACACTTGCTTTAGTAAAACTACCAAGTTAACAGCAAGAGCTTTATTTCTTCAGAAATAAAAGAAGGTGGGGTTGGGTGTTTTTTGGTAAAGAAAGAAAAGACCTTTAAAACTGACATACAGATTTCTCTCTCTTCTCTTGTTCTCTCTTTTTGAATCTACTAACTCATCAGCCTTCAAAAGTGATGAACAATTCTCATTGCCAAAGTATCTTGTTGCTGCTCATTGGGTTCATCTAGACAACCAACTGATTCAGTGCCCAACCCTTTTCCATTCAGTCTGAAATGTATCCAGGTTGATTCAACCTCTTTTGAATATTTTTGGGTTTATTTGGACCAGGATTCCCAGAGAATGGTCAGCCAATCTACACTTCTTTTTTATGGCCAATACATGAACACATAGGACTGCCAGCTAATCACTCTTTGCTTGCTGGCCAGTAATTGAGTGCTATGCCTTGCCAGCCTCTGCAGATCTATACTTAAGTATACATCCCATCCATCCCTTCACAAAAATTAAAGTGAAAAAGAACCACCACCACCACCACCATGACTAAATTGCTGCTATATTTTGGTGTTCATCGTAGAAGCAAACCTCTGTTGCTGTTTAAACTCTTGCTGCTGGCAGTTCTGCATTTTATTACATCATCTTGCAAGGTCCTTCTAGGAGCTGGGAGGTAGAGTGAGTTAACAATTTCCTCCAATCAGAGTACAGTCTGTCCTTTCAAGCAGGTGACATTCCCTGGAAATGGCATCCACAGGTACAATACCACTGAAATTACTTTCAGTTGCAATCTTTCTCATTTGAGTTATTAGCAAACTACATTTAGAGAATAGCACATCTTTTTATGATTGCATTTATGTTTGAATTTCTCCAAGCAGTAACTTCTGCTATGGAGTCAAACATAGAAAATTGCCATTTGGGGTGCAAAATAGGTAAATACCACTCTAAACTGATGCATTCCTCCAGGTCTAATGTTCTGAACACAGAATTCAAGCTGCAACGTGTAGGGAGAGGAAGGCAACTGCTTTTTTGTAATGTCCATCAATGTTTCTCTTGCAGTAACATCTCCAGTCTTGTCCTTTCACATCTGCAGCATCATCCAAGGTTATGTTAGAATCAGCTTGCTACTATCTTATCTTCAATTGCATTCTAAAAACAGACCAAAGGGGACTTTGGAAAGTCAAGAGGGCAATCATCACTTCACATTTCTCAAGTTGGGTCACTTGGCCCATCTTAAAGGACACCCTGCTCATGGCCACAAGTCTCTGCCCATTCCCAGAAATATATCCTGCAACATGTAAAAATAAAAAGGTGTCTGCAAAAATGAGAAGTGCTTCTTTGCTCAGACGTTACTCAGTGTCTCCCTGGCATCTATTTTTATCTGCTGAAGCATTCATATCCAATATTTTACCTCAGGACACAAAAGCGTAGTCTGCCCTGCCATTAGATAGAGAAAAGCAGTCATCTCAGAAGGCAGACTCGGAAAGGCCCAAGGGGTGAGAGTTATTTATTTAATGCAATATTAAACAATGTGATAGGCTGGAATGAAATCCCGTTAGGTTGATAAAAGAAATGATTTTGAGCTAAATTGTGCTCATTTTTGGCAGTGAAATAAAGAGAGGCTGATGCGATTTTCTCTCTAGAGTCACACTTACCAAGTTTTTTTGTATCTATGCCAAAGCATCTCAATCCAGCACTAAGTAAAAAATAAGAGACAAAGTGAAATTCTGCAGGTTCAGGTCCTAAAAAAAAATAAGTTCATTGGGCCCCCAAAGCAATTTTTGTAGCCTGACCCAGAAGATCATCACCAATATCTTAAAAATCCAAGCAGGAAATTTCCAAGCATTAATGCTACAATTCTGTGTAAGTATTTACAAATATTCACCAACTACGCCTTCTCCTACTGAACGGTGTCCTTCCTATTTCTTTTAAAACCTGATGATTGTGCAGGTGTTTCTTAAATGCACATTTTGCGTCGCTTAAGGGTAAATCTATTGGACAAACGTAAATGTTTTCCTTGCAACTGATAAAACGTCCACTGATTGGTCGAGTTCCACCTCCCTCAGTTATTTTTTGTGCTGCTGTTAGCCCTGATCACTTTGCAATCAAACATTTCGAGCAGAACAAAAGTCTCTCCTCTCTCGGAAGGTATTCTGCAGACTACGTGGAAACTGCTGACTCAGCTCATTCTGCCTTCGGTTGCAATATAAGTCCAATAAATTTGGAATATAGCTTGGCAGAAACTATACAACCTGCATAAAAATATGCTAAACTTTGGAATCTTGGGTTTCTTTTGTAGCATGTTGTTTCTACACCATAGTTACAAGGAACATCTCTCAAAGCACAATCTCTTTGTATCATAATTGTGAAGCTAAAAATATTCACAACCTATTTTTTCCCTAAAAATGATATAGGGAAACTAGGGTTGTTCTTCATATTATCAGAACTGAAAAAGTGATGCCTAGGGGGATTAAAAATCATTAATAGCAATTAAGTATTAGAATTTTATCTACTCTTATGCTAGGACTTGAGTTAGAAAAACCAGGATCTGTGCCAACAAAGATCCTGATTTTAAAGTTATATTTTACTCTGAAAATGTGTATGTGTGATGCTAATATATTAAAGTGGTAATACAAAACAAACCTCTTGGTTTGCTTTTTATACAGCTCTTTCAGCTTAACTCTTCCAAATTGACTAATGTTGCCTCCTACTTTGTTGCATGATTGATAAAACTTCTGCTAATAAAAATGAATAAGAAAATACAGTAGCTATTTAAATAGCAAAAAGGATAAAAAATAAAATTGTATCTTACTCGCTCGTGGAAGAAGTATTAAAAATCATGAAATTTTAAAATACATTTGAAAATAGATGTCAAGGTTATAAATCGGTGTGGGGGGACAGAGACTCGTCTGTATTATCCACAATGAAGCATTATGGATATCAGTGGTGCTGCACAAAATTATTACTATTGTTTTTGTTCTTATTTATTACTATTACTTTTATTATTTGTAGTGGTACTGATAGTAATATCCCTACTTCCAAAGACAATAAGAGTATAATCAGTGAGATGGTTGAACCATCCAGTAGTTTTTATGTTGCACATACTACCTCTTCAGGTACCCAATATTCAGTGTCCAAATAATTGTAAACCCAGTCTAGTACGTATGAAGAACAGGAATGACGTACAGTAATTAGGTTTCTCCATGGCCAAAATAATTGATGTCTTTCTAATTCTTGCATTCTAGACCTGAAAGTCTATGTAATTAATACAACAGAAGAGGCATTAACTTAGTTGTAAAACTACCTAGAATGAGCCAACACAGGATACTGTACGATGGTAAAAGATTAAATCACCTCAAACTGGTCACTTTAACATACTTCATGTATTGTTCTTTTAGTTTCTTGTTATAGAAAGTATTCTTGCTTTATTTTCAATATGATTAGTTCCTTTATCTGCTTTCTTCTAGCATCTCATAAATTTTGTAGAATCTGCACCCAATATTTGGATGATTTATCTGTTGCACAGCTTTGTTATCAGATATTTCTCTGCTTAATTCAAGTTCCTAAAGCAAAGGAGCAAACTTGGGTTTCCTAAGGATAGTAGAGGAAAGGAATGGTTTGACCTCCCTCATGTTTTGTAATTCATATCCATGAATTAGAATACAACAGGTGGAATGAAGGTTTACATACTCAGGTTCATTTTAGCAAATCTCAGGGGTCACTGCTCTTAGATTAAAATATGGTTTTAAAAATAGAGAAAAACCTGGATAGGACCTACCAGTTTTATTTATTTATCTATCTAAAAGATTTATATGGCTGCCCATCTCATACAACATAACTCTGGGTGGCTCACAACAACATACAAAAATAACTAACACAAATAAAATAACTTCACACAACCAAGGCATCATCACATTCCTACCCCAAGTGTACATGTGCTGGGCTCAAATGCCATCATGGCCCACTGCCTGGCAGAAGAAAGAGAACTTCATGCAGGTATAGCATTAAAACTACAAAGCCAGACTTTTGTCATCATATCATATTTTTAGTGTTAACACCTGAGATGCAGAGTTTCTATATGTTCCTATCATCGAAGGAGTATCTTTTGTATATTTTATTCTATTGTTCATTTACCTCCCGGAACATAGTGTGCTGGGATAGAAGGCAGCCATTTCCAGCTATCTTGCATTCTGAACAACCAGCATTTTCAAAACTTCCTCCGCGCTATTTGTACAATAGAATTACTGAAGGAAAAAGTCTATACCTTTTTCGAAGAACTCACATGGAGATTTAAATCAAGCAGAAACAATGTATTTATTTTGTTTTCATGACAAAACATAAAATGGCAGTTCTCTGAAGACTGAATATACCGTTTGGAGAAAATGTCAGGCTATTATTCGAATTCCCTCTTTAATGTACTTTGTAAGCAGCTACACTTCCAGACTGATTATAGGTGAAATGCCACAACTTCATTTGACCTCCAGAGTTAAGTACATCCTTGGGCAACCACTTAACCCAACACTTTGGGAATGTAAAGTCTTAGGGTGCCTTTGGCCTTTCTACCAGTTTCCTAATCTGCTTACAAGATCTCCTTGCACTTTGACCCTTTGGAAAAACATTTGCTCCACATAAACAATGAGGGTCTTAAACTATTGTGTGGTAGCAATTATCCAGATCAGAACAATATTGTAGCCACTTCACTGTATATCAGAGCTAAGGGAAGGGACAGCAGAGTCAATGGAGTCATTTTTAGTCATGGGGTTATATTTTTTATCCCACGCAAGCCATGTATGCTCTAAAGCTCTCAGCTATCCATCTTGCCTCAAGACTTAGTGTCCAAATTTTCGTCATGGAGAAATCAATAGAGTGAACGGTTGGATGCTGGAGTGGCAGTTTCATCTGAGTGATTCTCAGAGCTAACCAGTCTCTGAGAATCAAAAACAGGCTGTGTTTGCCACTCAAGGAACTGAGGAACAGATTCAAGCAACTATATTTGTTGTGCGATAATCCATCAGTGTTAATTAGATTAAGGACAATGCAAGTAAATAGATAAAATACAGAGTGCCGTCTTGCATTAATGACAGCCCTTGAAATTTAACAGCTTTCACTGTCAAGTTAAAATTGGTCTGAGCCAGAAAGAGAATGAAAGCTGGTCACTGGAGCAACTTGCAGGTATCTCAAACAAAAGTGCAGTCAATCTTCTCTGGCACCTTTACATAAATTATGGTACAACAGCATATTTTATGAATTTGACCTCACCAGGTTTGCCCGAACAACCCTTTGGGCATCTGACAAATGCAACCTGTTCAGCAATTTGAGTATGTCTGAAATGGCTGTAATTCATCAACTTCACTGAATAGAACTTTTAAATAATGTGAAGACATTGCTTTCAGGGAAGCAAGTTATGATTTGCAAAGGGACACACCAAATTTACTAATGTATTGAAATCTCAGGGTTTTAAATTATCAGTTCATTAAAAATTATTTTAATGTGTTTATATAGGAAGGAAATGATTAAGGCTGACTGCTAGATAGCTGAGAGCTTTAGAGCATACATGGTTTGCCTGGTATAAAAAAATAATCAAGGGTCTTTGTGCAAGGGTAGAGCCCATCTACTCCTAATTAAAAAGACCACTTTCTTCCTGGTTTCTAGGTGAGGGCTTTAAAAAAGGTGCTGCTGCTTAAAGCATTCCTTGCCTTTTATGAGTAGCTTCTGTAAAGCAGCAAAGGCTTTTTCCAGTCTTCCACCAAAGCTTTAAAAGTTGAGCTTCCTTAAGTAATAGAGAGAAGTATGGTCCTTGCCCTTCCACAAGATCCAAGGCACTTTTTCTGAATCCTTTGAAGAGAATGCAGTCCTAGAAGCAATATGAGATAGACTTTTTCTAGCACTTCTAGGTCTCCAGAGTGCCTGCCACATTCCTGCTGTACTTAATTATAATGTTTAGATTCTTTAGATTGAAAAGGAATGGCAGCTGACATGCAGTGAAGCAAGGAACCTATCTTAAGCATAACCTATATTCCCAACAATGCTTTTAGGCCCTTTGTAAACCTATGTTGGGTGGGCACCCTTTGGTGGCTTGTTTGCCTTCTGATTCTTAGGCATTTTGGGAAAGGTGAAATCCACAAGGCAACCATTCTGTAAGAATGTCCACACCACCCTGCTCAAGATTTTAACTGTTCCCACTGGGCCCAAACAGTTGGGAACTCCTACGGTACTCAGTTCCTCAGCAGCCTTTGGACTGATGTGATGCAATTATATGGTATGATAAGACTGGGCAAAGCTTTCAGAAAAGGTCCTTTCCAAGTATGTTAAGCTCAACCTAACTAGTGATGCATTAAAGCAGCCATCTCCTTGGGAAGGCTCATATGGCTGTCTGTGAATGCATGATAAATACACAGCCACTTTACTGGCACTCCCTGTGGAGGTTTTTGTGCACGCAAACACTTCTACAGAGAATGAGGAACGGCTTTGATGCAGCCATCCAAGCGTCCCAAAGAACACGGCTATTTTAACACTTTGAGCAGAGGGTCTTGGCTCATGCTAAACACGCATTGTGAAGAACCTCTTTTGACAGCCTTTCTGTATAATGCTCTTATTTCTTTATGCTGGACTTTACCAACTTGCTAACCTAATACTTTAAATTCATGCTGCAATGATATTTCATTTGATATTACAAAGCCATTATGACTAAAACCAAGTGCTCATTTAAATACATTCTCTCTTTCCGTGGGGCCTTAATTTGAATCTGCACAACATACCTTTAAAAACACACTTCAAACCATGGAATTAATCTTGTTGTAGGCATATTATCAGAAAAAAATAATAATAAAGGGACTGTGTCTGTTAGCAAGAATGTGGGATGCTACAGCAAATGTTTTTTGTAGTGTTAGTACTTCAAAATGTTTTATACAGGTTGCCTTGTGAACCTTCTCTCAAAATATGGATGTCTTGATCATGAAATTGCCTAAAGATGTTGATCTCACAGATTTTGATATTTTTGAAATTGTCTTCAAATGCCTTTTTAAAAAAAAATAAAGGGAAAAAAAACCTTCTGGAAATAGTGCCTGATGGAGGAAAAAAATTCTCCCCGTTCTCATTCAGTTTGATGAGAGAAAATAGGCTTTAAAAATTATCACAGGAAAGAGGATTTTGGAGAATTGCTCAGGGATGGAATGTGGTGTTCTAGTATTTGCTTATATAGGTAGGTGTGAATGTCTTCTTTTCCATTGCATTTTCATATCTGTAGCACTCTGCAGCCTCCTAGCTTCCTACATTTACACATGTTGTCTCACAAACTCTTAATGATAATATGTTGGCAATTCTGTATTTGGATTCCTTTATGTAATCATCCCAGCATGTTGCTTGGAACTGGGAGGTCGTTCAGGCTACGAATCCCCGAATGAAAGCACCAACTGCCCTTTTAGGCAGTGATATATTACCTGTTCTGAAGTGACATTCACTGCCTTGAAATGGCATCTCCTCATCCAGCACCAACACAGGAATATATTGAAATTGTTTACCACTGTAAGCCCTTCAGCTACCACACCTGGACTGCATCTTCATCTGGAAACTTCCAGAGATAATTCAGTAAATTAAAACCACGTGTTTTATGGCAAGGGCCTGAATAAAAGGGATAATTTCGTGCTTCAAACTTGGCACTTATTTTGCATGCTCATCTCCTATTTAGAAATAAATTTCGGAAAGGTTCCTAACAAGTGAGTATCAACCAGACTAGAAAACCACTGGTTGCCAAGACTGGCTTCATTCAGAAACTTCATCCAATCATAGATGTGCAGACAGACCAGACATACAGAACTATGCATGAATAGAAGACAACTTTCTTCAGGATATATCTACATTTCATATTAAAATAAATGGATATTTACTCTCTTTAATGAATAGCCAAATTCACGTACTTGTGCATCAGAGACTTTGCACGTATTTAGTGCAATGTGCAAACTTCATTCTTCTCTCTAATATTTATCTCCAGCACTGGTCTTTAAACACTATTAGCTTTTAGTAGCATATACTGTATCTTTTAAAAAAAACTTATAAATCAATCTGTAAATTATTTTTAGAAGATATATGCTACTAAATGGAGTATTACTGTTACTGAAGCATTAATTGCGATGGTAATGGTATTTATTTGGGACTTGGTGCTATTTTTATCAGTGTGAAAACTGGCCTTTGTTATTACCAATTATTTTGGTAAACCTCTGACCTCTTCTGGCCTACATTTTTTTACCTTTTTGTAAGAATTATTTAATCGTATCTTCCCCAAACTTTTATATGCCCTTGATAAGAGGCTGAAGGTAACTGTCATTTTAAAAACCCTAGAACCACACTTAGAAGTCTTGTTCATTTCAAACCACTAGGATATCAAAAAGGGGAAAAAGAACAATTGATGTACAGGAATAATCTGGGTAAATAGCTAATTTGATGGAAGTTCTGGTAATTGAGCCTATTATTGTGCAAGCTTATTGCATACTTTGGAAGAAGGCAGAATTTTTGGCTCACATATACTCTATGAATCATATCCTGCGCTAGTATATATCACTGCAAGACAAAGCTGAAATTATAACAAACTTGAAATTATGAAAGACTAGAAAACTAAATGGCCAATAAAAAGAACCACAGATTTACTATGGTTCTCATAACCCATGATTTCAAAGCTCAACTCCTAATTCTAAGAAGTTAGATCTTTATTTTAAATATTTGTGGTAGTTCACAGATAAAGTCTAAACTCTTAGTTGGCCCAGGTTTGTAGAAAAACTGGGGACATGTCATCCTAATCAACATTCTAGCAATTGTTTCTTGCAAATAAAATGCAGATGCTAATGCACAATGCAGAAATAAAATGTGTAGATCATTCTAAGATGTTATCCAGAAATGGATGTTATCCATTGGCTTGACACTCAATGCATCTTTACTAGATTGAATGCAAATTGTATTGTTTGCATGGTCCAAGTAAAGTTATAATGAAAGAAAATAAACTCTAGATTCATTGCACTGTTGTGGCTATTCTAAACCATAAGATTATCAGTTTGGGAATGGACAAACCAAAACATTTTTGCAGGCTACATTAAACAGGGAGGGCTTTGCAGTTTGACTACCTGCAATCCCTTTCAACTTGCAAAAATATAAATAAAGTAATATCATAAACTTGAATTTTCCTTCTTAGAATCTCCATACCTAGAAAGACTGCCAATGTGAAAAGGGGCAAATAGAATCAGTGGCTCATATCCTTTTAATGCCTCTTTTGCCTCTTTTACGAGCAAGCTAGGCACCGAAGGATAACTCCATTCATTAAAAGGTTAAAGGGTGATCCACTGAATTTTATCTTCACTTGTTGCTAAAGAATGCAGCCCCAGTACTTCAACATAAGTTGCAAGATTTTTTCTCTGAAGCCATACGAAAGCATAAGTGCCTTAGATTAAAAAACATCAGCGTGATTAGCAAGGCAAAATGCTACATTTCATCCCACTCTAATATTGTATGCAATAAAGTTACTGACTTCCTCCTCACCATTTTTCTTACTTATCCTTTATGTACACTAATGAAAGATTGTAAAGCAGTAAATCATAGATAATAGGTTTTATAGATTTACTTACCTGGATCAGCTCAACAGGTTTTTTATGTCTATTTGCTATGCTATTTTAAATTAACCTACTTATTCATCTACTGTATCTCTAGCCATTCTGCTGCATTTTCTCATTTGCTTTGTTTTGCACTGATCACTGACCATAATAACTTCTGTTTTGTTCTTAGAATTACTGAAGCAATGGAACAAACCCATGATATGCCTAGGAAACCACTAGATGGGGGGAAATAATTATTCTGTATCTCTTTGTTGCAATTTAATGTTTATCTTGATTTGGGCAACCCTGCTGCTTGATATTGCATAAGGCTCTAACAAGCTAATCTCTCTCTCTCTCTCTCTTGTCCTGGATCAATGCTACATGGCATATTGGGCAGTAAGGGTTCCCTGGCTCTTTCGGTCTTAGGCGAGTGCTTCAGCATCCTTCCATGTGATATTCAGTGCCTTCAGGTCTTGTATCAGTGTTCTTCGTCATGTTATTTGAGGGTGTCCTCGTTGTTGTTTAACATTACCAACTCATTACCACTTTAGGGATATGGTTCTTTTCCATGCGAAAGATGTGACAAGCCAGTTGGAGTCTTCTGTGCGTGACAATGTTATGAAGTTTACACGAGCCACTCCTTCAGAGCACCTCCTCGTTGGCAATGTGGTCGAAATATTGGATCTTTAAGATTCAGCCGAGGCATCTCTGTTGGAAGATGTCAAGCCTCTTGTTGATACTTGCTGATGCCTTCCAAGTCTCGCTGGCATAATTAGCTGTCAGGATCACAATAGAAGTGAACAGATGGAGTTTAATCTTCAGTGATATGGATGGCAAGGACCAGAACTTGTTCATCCTCTGAAAAATGGCTATCACCTTCCCAATGCGGCTCTTAACATCTGCCTCTGCATCTCCATTCTAGGCGATCACACTACCTAGATAGGTGATTCTCTCTACTTCCTCTAACTGCTGGAGTCCGAGTACAGTTCCTCTTACTGGGGCCGTGGAGTTCATGTGCATGATCTTCGATTTCTCGGCGCTTATCCTGAGGCCGACTTTGTTTGCCTCGCCAACCAAGACAGTCATGGCATGTTGTGATTTCAACTCATCTTCCTCAAGCAAGGCTATATCATTGGCGAAATCCAAGTCACCAAGCAACCTAATAGGCTGCAGAAATAGAAGAATCTGATAGAAGTGCTTTGATCTTGGTATAGAATAAGCCTTCTTTCTTCAAACTATAGGTGTGACAGGACATAAGTGTCAAGATTATGCACAACAAAGAATGAGCTACAGTGAAGATTTCTCCCTACTGTAAATCTTTCTTTTGGTAGGGAGCTTTTTATGCCAAAATTATATTTCCTGCCTACACTCCGAATGGATAGTCCCTTTTAGACTCTTTTACAGTCTCCTAACCTGCTGAAGAGAGTTGTGGCAGTTGCTGCATAGGTGAAGGATGGCTGGGCTAAAGGAACAGCATTAACACATGTACTGTATACTTTCTACCAGGGATGCCATCTGAAGTCTTTTTCACTCTCTGTAGCTTTAAAACTCTGCTTGTGGGATTTTGTTGTGTATAAATGAGGGAGCCTAATGAGCATGGTAACCTGAAATGGAGAGATTTTCATTCTTTAAGGAAATTAATGTCATCTAAAGGAAATGAGCATTCAAAGACCAAATGGAAAGTCATAATTTAAATGATATCAGAAGCCAGTTTCTTTATAAAACATGTTATTAAACAGCAGAGGAAGAGCAGCCTCAGGGAATACTCAGAAACTATAAAGTATACTCACAAGTATGAGTCTAATATATTAATAAATTCTGCAGATTAGAAACAAGGGATTTGATGAAGCAAAGGCAAATGATGGGGCCAACTCAGACTTTGCTCAAATCAATTTGCGGCCCAATTCACACAGGTAATTTGGAGCCAGTTCATTCATTGCTTTCAAAGATTCATTTTGTTTCTTGAGGATAACAGTATCTCCATTGAGTGAATCAGGAAAGGCAGTAGGATGCTGCAGAACCTAAGTGCTGCTTAATAAAAGTGCTCCTGTTTTAACAGAGAAACAGTTCTGGGTTCTAGGAGTTGGCTCCTTCAAAGAACTCCTAAGCAGGATCCTTCCAGTTCCCATCCAACCACTTCACACTCACACACCTGTTGCCAAGTCCTCCAATCAGCTATGGATGGGGCTATCCACCTTGCCTGCAATGTGCCCATCAACAGCTGTCTAGGCAAATCTCATGTCATAGTTTCCCTCACTCTCTTTTTAGCGGTTTAATCCTGCCTTGTGGGTTGGATCTCCCCTATATTAACTCATCTGAATCCAATCTGATTCTTCTCCTCTTGGATACTTTTCCAAGCCAATCCACTGGGTGATTTGCTTCTTCCCTCTCTCCCCATTGGCAAATTGCCAGCCAATACTCCAGAATCCTCCCAAAGCTGCCCCTTTCCCCTAGTTAGCTGAAGGATTAGGAATCCCAGCCTTGCATTTTCTCCCTTTTACATCTTGCTTACTCACAAGTAATCTTCCTGTGTCTCTTGCTTTAATGCTTTGTCTATAATTTCCTTTACCTCCTTATGCTGCCTCTTTCTAAGCTAAGCTTTCTCTTGCCTTTTTTCACAGCCATGCCTCCAAACTAAACTTTTATTCTTCTCCTTTCTACCCCTTGTATGTGTGTTTGTGTCTTGCACCCACAACTCTATACCCTTCTTCCTGAGATCTGGCAGCCCTTACCTTCTAGCCTTCCAGAAGGCCTAAGAGGCTCTTCCTGCAAGCCTTGGGGTAGAGGGAAGCTGGAGCCCAGTACAGCTGAATGGGTGGGTGGGTTTACCTTTAGGGTCCCAGGAGCTTTTGTTGTGTCTTTTATAGTTTTTATGTTTTTTATTGTTGTTTGGTATATACCATATATGCAGAAAATAATCCAACATGTAGTGTGCCAGTTAAAAAAAAAGGTCCATCTAGATTTAGTAAATGATAGTACCACCCTTAGCTGCAATAATTGCAACCAACACTTCCTGTAATTGGAGATCAGTCTCTTCCAGCACTGTGCAGAAGTTTTAGGTGATTCTTCCATGGCAAACTACATCAACTCAACAACATTTGACATTTGCTAGAATGACTTCCTCATTTCATTCCCACCAGAACATTTCTAGGGGATTCAGGACTGGCCTTTCACTTGAACATTCTAAAATATTGAATTTGTTCTTCTTCAACCTTATCATGCTCTTGTAGACTTGCTTATACTTTTGGGGTCATTGCCTTGTTGTATGGCCTACTTGTTCTTCAACTTCAGATGACAAAGAGATGGCCTGATTTTCTCTTGTAGAGTTCTCTGATGCAATGTTAGCAAGTTATCTAGGTTCTGAGGGAGCAGATCATCCCAAACCATGACCATATCCACTGTAAAAAAAAGTTTGTTTTTTGATTAACAACCACAGTTAGCCAGAGTGTAACATCTTTGGAAGGAATAGTTAAACCAGGAGACATCTTCTCTACAAATTTAAACCCAGATCACTATCTAGATTTCCAGTTCCTACCCCAAGTATCTTGAGATTTGTAATTCTTCCAAAGGAGGGCATATGCATTTAGTTAAAAAATTTGTCAGAAAAGTCATGTCCAAAAAGCCATTCCCTCCACCCTTTTACCTTGGAGAATAGCTCACGAAAGCTTAACAAAAAAGTATTTCCAAATGAGATGGGATTTTTTACAATATTTTCCTGCCCTTCCCTGTTTTAACAATTTACAAACTAGGAGAATGCAAGTCACCTAAGATCCAATTCTAATAGCTGATTCCACAACAAGCCAAGTCAGTGGCTGGGTTTAATTTGAGTTAAGGAGTTTAAGAGTGGCAATAGGAGTTGGAGTCCTCAGAGAGGTAGACCATTCCCATTCCCCCCATCCCCAATATCCCATACTGTCCAAAATGGCCGCAAATAATGCAGACAAAATTTGCCAGTGAAATGGCCAAGTTTCAGAAGCGTCGTTTGGGGCTGGGTTGGGGAGTTGCTTCCTACCTCCGGTTCCTTCTCTACCCTTCTGGAAAAAAATAGGGGTGTGGGGGGAAGCATGTCACTGAAAATTGGCCTCTGATTTTTATTTTTATTTTTTGGGTCTTATACATTTGGGATTGAAAAGCTGGGAGGCTATTAAGAGTGACTCCAAAGAGGCTTGTAGAAATGCCTGCTTTCTGTGGAGCTGCCTGGCAGGGGGAACAAAGAACTGGCAAGGAAACTAGTGAGCTGAATGTTGAGAAATTTCAGAGTAACGAATACTTAGCCCATCTCTGCTTCTGCCCCCTGGATACTACTTCTGAGGCATGTGCTCCTCCTCTTCCTCCTCCTCCTCCTCCTGCGAGAAGCTTGAAACTGCCCAGCATGAATCACTAGGCTCCCCTTTTGGAGAAGTGGGAATGAGAAGACAAAAATGGAACACTGAAATCTGGAAATGCTGTAGCCCCATTCACTATAAAGCCATAACCCTAAATTCAAAGTAATTGAATATGGAAAACAATATTGTTGTTGCCTTTCAGATGGGAGAAGGATATAATTTTGGGGATGGGGGTGAGGGATGAACAACTTCAGATCTATAAGTAGGTGAGAAAGTTTCATCTCCTCCAGGAAATAAGTTCAAGTGTGAAAAGTCCAATTCAATCCGTGGAAATTTTGCACAGCAGGACTTAATGGGAATAGACATCTAAGTAGCCATGTGCCCTGGTCCAAATTCTCTTATTAGAAACTGTCTACAGCATAAGAAAACCCACTCAGCACAGGTTTAATATCTCTAATAAGTGGCCACCTTTTAGCCTCAGGAAAGGGATAGGTATTCATCTTCTTAAATTACTTTTTAAACCATTTTTTCTTCGTTTCCCCTCATCTCTCCCCCTCCCCTTTTTTCAGCAGAAGGGGAGGGGGAGGGTGGTGAAAGAAAACAGAGGCAATCCAGATGCCTTTGACGGCTTTGATCAGTTTCGATGCAGACAGCCAGGCTGCCTCCTAGCACCTCTTTAACTACAGCTTGCCAGTAAGAAAATGAGCTGTTTTAACTCTGCAATTATAGTGCCTGCTGAATGCCTGTCATCACAGCAATAGGAACCTGATCTGAACTGTATATCCACTGGAGAGAGAATTACAGCAACTAGGGCAGAAAGTTAAATACCCCCTATGGCTGTGAGACTCATATAAACTGAGGAACCCACAGAGCCTCCACCACCCCACTCCCCCTCCCCGGCACTGGAGTCCTTGATGCATAAAGCACAGGCAGACGGTGCCACCTTTGGAGTCGAACCAGGGAAGGCCAGCTCTTGGGATGGATGCCACCCTTTGGATGCAGAGGTGCTAAGGTGCATCTGCTTCCTGGAGGAGCGGTCCATGCACTTGCGAACCATAGCAAGGGAGGGGAGAGAAAGAGAAAAGGAGGGGACCAGGCTCCTGAGTCTGAGGGGGAGAAGCCTTGTAGGGCAGCAAGGGTTGGACGAATCCCCTCCTTTCTCTTCTCAGTCTGCTCATTTGAGAGCGGCTTTTGAAAGGGAGGAAGTGACAGAGATAACGTCTCCTTCCACTGACTTCATGGCTATGTCCATAAGGTTTGCAATTGCCCTCCTGCCTGATGTTTTCTTGACTTCTTACTCCCATTTACAGTTCTGGAATTTCCTAGTGGCCTCCCATTTAAGGTTTGATTCTGTTTAGCTTTCCAGCTCAGGTCAGCTCAAGACTGCTCAACAGCAGAGGCCATTTGCCTCAGACCCCCTCCTGAATGCAAGAGCTCCTGCTTCAGTCTCAGCAAAGCCCTTGGCACAGATAAGTCTTACCTGAGGACTGAGGCAGAGCTACTGCCTTCCCATCTGCCAAGGAACTTACTCTAAGCCAGGACCCTGCAACTCAGCCCTTGAGTGGTATGTTGGGAGGAGCCAGGGCAAAGAAGGGGGTTAATCCACCTGTCACTATTACCTATGTATTTCATAATTAATAATAAACGTCATGTTGACATTTTAAACAGTTCTGGGGCCACACTGAAGGTAGAGGTGCAAAGACCCATAAAATAACTTTGGGCTGTCATTATCTCTCCACCCAACCCACCTTACTGGGTGGTTCTTGTGGGGAAATTCAGAGGAGGGAGCATTATCCTCACCACCTTGATGGACAAAATAAAGGTGGTATATGGAAGGAGGAATACGGTAAAGAGAGAATGGGGAAAGGAAAGGAAAGGAAAAAAAGGAAAGGAAAGGAAAGCTCTCAAATCTGAGGATGTGCACCATTGCCCCAACCCTTGGGAACAGGTTCCTTCCCAGTCGTCTCCCTTGTCCCTCAGATTCAAAGTTCTGCTACTCCTCTAGAGATCTTTTGACTTTTTGACTCTACACAGGGAGCTGGGCCAAGTTAAATATTGCCTTCCAACTCAGAGTCAAGAAAAGGAGCCAGGAAAGAGGATAAGGAATGCTGTAGCCATAAGAGAAAACTACAGAATAATGAACTTCTCAGTTGTCTGTGAATCAGCAAGGCCTGCAACAATAGTTTACCTCTTGAGTTGACTTTGGTTTTGACTCAGCAGTCCATCCATCTGGCCTCAAACTTGTGCTGATATCCAGCACTTTTCTCTCCTCTTGACTAGTTCCTGAGTAGATTTGCTTTCTTCTACACTTAAAACCATGAAACCCCTGGTCCAGTTGGGCTGGGAGTTGGGCGACATATAAATTTAATATTCATTCATTCATTCATAAAGAACAACATCAGCCATAGGAGCTGGTCTTCTGTAGAAGTGAAGAACACAAGTTCAGGAATCCCTGGTTCAGATCTGATTTCTCATGTCTGCTATAAACACTTAGAGTGGAGGTAAAAATGCAGAACACATCCTAACTATCTGTAGCATCTCTGTCCTTCCATTCTTCAGCTGTGCTCCTATGCTTGTTTTCATACTGCAGTTATTCAGATTTGTAACCCTAAGTATATGGTTGAGAAAAAGTGCCAGTGTGATGTTCTAGTGTATATGCCAATGTTTCTCAACCTTGGCAACTTTAATATGTGTGAACTTCAACTCCTGGAATTCCTCAGCCAGGCACGAAAGCTGGGGAATTCATTCTGGGAGTTGAAGTCCACACATCTTAGAGTTGCCAAGGTTGAGAAACACTGGCATATGCCATTGAAAAACATCCTTTTAGGAAGGGTACACCCAGGAAGGAAAGAATCACATTGCAAAACTCAAAGCTGATATTACAGGGAACAGATGAGTAGTGCGATGTAACCCTTAGAATTCTGAAAAGAGCTAGTGACAGTCAGGTGCAAATCCCCAATGCACTGGTTGTATCCTACTCTGAATCTGAATAGGACTGATTTGAGGATAATACACCAGATGGAAAACTTCTGGCCTAAGGACGCATTCCACCTGTCGCCTTTTCCCTATCATTAGCCAATGCTTCCTTCTCCTCATACTGATGCAAACTTTTAAAAACTCAGACAGCAACATGGTGGAGCAGCGGCGGCAGCAGCGGGGGAATTGTACTTAGAGAAGGAAGGATTAAAAAGGAGGGAAGTAGAAAATTCTCCCTCTCTGTGCACTGCAATCTCCCCAAGTTCCCTCTCCCCATTTACATGGTAATTAGGCTTAAACCAAACTTGTTTAGGCTGATTTTTTTCCAACTCTCCATGCCACATGGCGTGTAATTTTCAGGAGCGCTGCAAATAGAATCCCACTTCATTAATACTGTTTCTCTGTCTCTCCAAGGGGTGATATTTTCCAAGCCTAGTTGTTATAGCCATGCAAAGAGGATGAATGCAAATATGTTCTGTGTGATAATGAAAGCTGAGATGGTATAATGTTAATATGTTGGGCTAGGCCAAGGCAGTTCATGTTTACATCTACCCCCAGCCGTGGAAACCCATTGGGTGACTTTAGGCCATTCACTCTCGGTCCAACCTACTCATAGAGGCATTGTGGTAGAGCATTTGTAAGAGGGACTGTTTTGTAATTCATCTTAAATTCCTGGTGGAAAGAGAGGTACCAATTATATCAAACAAGGAAATAACACGTATGTGAATGCAAGTGTGTATGGATATGTATGAGAGGGAGAGAGAGTATGGGTGGCTCAGTCTGCCACTGTTATACTGCCTCTGGAAAACTTTCCACAGGAAATGTAGCCGGTGGGTGGGTGGGTGGGTGGGGGAAACCTTCATATTTGTGTTTGCCATGCTGGGCAAGAAAGGTGGGATGAAGATGGAATATATTGGAATACATAATGGTCATGTTGATGTGTTGTTGTTTTTTACTTCGGTGATTGTTTTTTTACCTCGGCTGCTGATTATGTGTGTGTTGTTTTTATAGTTATATGTTTTTTATGATGGTTTTAGCTGTTGTTGGCTGCCCAGAGTCATGAATTTGATATGGGCAGGCCATATAAATTGAAAAATATATATTTCCATAGCTTCCATGAAGGTGGTTGATGACTACCACTATGTGTCAATGGATCTTATATGAGATTGCATTGTAGAATCTGTTCCTGAGCAGACTTGTAAAGTCCATTTTTGCAGTGGCAAAAATCATGGTAAAGAATTGAGTGGAAGATGCTTTTTCTTAGAAGCCCTTTTCCCTGTTCGCTGCCAAGGGGCCATGAAATATGGTTGGAAACTGATGCCTCAAATTTATTTGACTGCAGGAGGCAGAAAACAAGTGGTTTTTTGTTAATATGACTTTGGGTGAAAATGTCATATCTTGCATATCATGTATTCACTTATGTACCATCATAAATTATATTTTGCAGATCACAGCAGCTTGATGTGGCATTAAATGAAATGCCAAAACAGTCACTTCTGTTCTCATGAACTGGGTCTATGTCATTATTATTCTGCAGAGTTCTCTCCTCCCGTTCTTTTGCACCGTAACTTCTCCTAGAAGAAATTCTTGATTGCAATCTGTTCCCAAACCCAGAATGAGTGCTCTGTGCTAACATTGCTGGCATTTAACTTGTGCCCCCAATATATTGAGGGATCCTGAATATATCAACCCAAGAGCACTGCATTTATTTCCCATAACACACCTTTGCCAAGAAATATCTAGTCAAGAATAGGATTCAGAAGTTGGATTCACTTTCAGTACAAACAGAATCTTTTTTTTTAATTTGGTAGATTTTCTGTCATAAAAATACTCAATTGATCCATGATAAAGTTAATGAATCCTATATATTGATCAGCTGAAGGTCCAAGCTGGAAGTTGTTGCTGAACTGTTTGGATCAGAACATTATGCATTACTTTGAGAGACAAGGCCATTTCCTGCTATCTCTACTAAAAAGACATAACTGTATAACTTCTTTGTTTTCTTATGGAGTACTAGAAGAATTCTTAACCAGGCGGGGCTGTATCAGGGGTAAACAGCACAGGGCTCTTCTGATACTGGTCATGCTGGCTGCTGATGCTAAGAGTTGAAGGCCAAAGGCATCAGATTGCTTTCTCCTGCTTTAGGCTAGGATTTAAGCTGGTAGCCCGCTTGGAAGTCAAAAGCAATGAAACATTCCGTAATGGGATTGCCTAGACTTATAAGTGCTTGGTTCTATTAAATATTATATAGAAAAATCCTACAATATTTAAATACTAGTAATAATAGTATGAACTGTGGTGTTGGAGGAAAATTCTGAGAGTGCCTTGGACTGCAAGAAGACCAAACCAGTCCATCCTCCAGGAAATAAAGCCAGACTGCTCACTTGAGGGAATGATATTCAAGGCAAAACTGAAATACTTTGGCCACATAATGAGAAGACAGAACCCCCTGGAGAAGATGCTGATGCTAGGGAGAGTGGAGGGCAAAAGGAAGAGGGGCCGACCAAGGGCAAGGTGGATGGATGATATTCTAGAGGTGACGGACTCATCCCTGGGGGAGCTGGGGGTGTTGACAACTGACAGGAAGCTCTGGTGTGGGCTGGTTCATGAAGTCACGAAGAGTCAGAAGCGACTGAACGAATAAACAACAATAATAGTATAAGAGATCCATGCCACTGTAAGAAGTTGCTTCACTGTGTTGCCCAGTGAACATGTTTGGCATAATAAAAGAGGTCTGTTGTTCTAAAAAGATCCTAACTGTTTTCCAAAAACTTTCAGAATGTATGTTTGTTAGTCCTTTTTGCTGGAATTTGTAGTACAGAGTGGGGCGAGGGGCAGGGACCATTCTTTTCTGGCTTGCATTTTAATATGAGCCAAGAAGAAATGGGGGCCTTGTGAAGCTTCCTTTTTCTTTAAGGTGAGCTTTATGAGTCCCTGTAGCTCATATACATATTAGAGCTTGTCAGCTTTGCCAGAATCTCTAGTTCAGCCTTTCCCAATAGGACAGCTGTCAGATATAGTGAGTGCAATTCCACAATACTGATTTGAAATTCTGGGAATTTCTCCACTCACTTAGTACATATGTAAAAGTGAAGGTGAAAGGTCCCCTGTGCAAGCACCGAGTCATGTCTGACCCTTTGGGGGGATGCCGCTTTCACAACGTTTTCTTGGCAGACTATAGCGGGGTGGTTTGCCATTGCCTTCCCCAGTCGTCGCCTTCCTCATTTTACCAACCTCGGAAGGATGGAAGGCTGAGTCAACCTGATTCTCAGCTACCCGAGGATCCAGCTTCTGCTGGGATTGAACTTGGGTCATGGGGAGAGTTTTTGGTTGCAATACTGCCGCCAACCACTCTGCGCCACATGAGGCTCTACATATGTAAAAACAGTAGCATAAAAACCTCTATGTTTAAATGATCTGTATAAAAAGAGAGGTTTTAAGCCATCTTCTAAAGAGCAATAAGAAGGGGACCTGCATCACCTCCAGCCATTATAAACCCAACTGAGTTTGGAACATAACACAAATGTTCTGGCTTTGTCCTGCTATGGCTACATTTTGGGCTAAAATCCACTGGGATTGTTAACATGCATGTCAACAATAAGTTCTTCTGAACTCCACTACCTGGAATTTATCAAGACCTCAAGTCTTGTGGTCTTTAACCCCTGGGGCAGAGAGAAAGCCAAAATAAGGATAAATATACCCTTGATTTGCAACAATAGGGTGTCAATATGTGTGGTTTGTCTACATTTGGACTGTTTTTTTTCAACAAACAGGCAAAGAGGAGGACTTCAACCTGTTCCAGTGATGATGATGATGACTTTCTCCTCCACCTCCTTCTGTAATGTTGCATCACACTGTTAATGCAACTATATGTATATAATTCTTTTTCCTGAAAGTTTTATATAAGCAACAACACCACACCTGGAAGGGTTATGTAAAGCTGCTCTAATCACTTATTAAAAATAAGCTTAATAGATTGGGGGTGGGGGTGGGGGAAGAGACTGCATTTAGGTTTAGATGGATGCCATTTAAAAAAAATATTGAAGGATCTTGTACCAAGTACTGTATGTTATGCCTTCTCTGTGTAGTGCCTTGTAAAAATGGGAACTCCTATATCACAGAAAATGGCTGTCCCTTTTCCCACAAGGCAAAAAATAATGCAAAATAGAGTTCTTGTTTTCTGTTTTGGCCTGGCTCTACTGGTTTACAAGGCTCAGAGCACAGCCACAATTATGTTTACTCAGAAGTATGCCTCACTGCATTCAATGGACTTTATAATGAGTAGTTAATGAAAAAAAACACACACACAGAAAGGCCAACGTTTTGACATTTCAGGGTGGAGGCTTGGGAATATAGGACCTATGAGTAATTGGCCAGATATTCTTTAATAGTGTGCATGCATCAGTTCCTTTGATCTCAGTGGAAACCACAAATATACATGTGAAAATGCATGGGCGGGGAGAAAGTGAGCCATAATTGACTGTAAATGAAAAAGAATTGTGTTTTCTAAGCTTTTAAAGTCCCAAAGAACAGGCCGTTTGCAACCACATGGGAAGAGTGAAATTGCAGCATTCCACATGTTTTGCTTTCATGGGTTATGAAGCTGGTATCATACTGGCACATATCACAGGCACCAGATGCTAACTGATGGCATGTTTGTCCAAGAAAAGAAGAAATGGAGACTGGATAGTGAATGATTATTCTCTTTAGACAAGCCAAACTAACTTGATTATCAGTCAAAGTGAGTATTTGTAGCTCAGGGTTGAACTGTGGAGTCCTTGGTGCTCTCTGAGCCTTGTTTTCTTGCAGATGTTTCATTGCCAGACTAGGCAACATCTTCAGTGCGAACCGGGGGAGGGCCTTGCTCTCAGTTTATATACAGTGGCTTGCCCTGCTTGTGTTGGTGGGGGTGTTGTTCTCTCCTTGGGAGTTCTTTGATTGGGCTGCTTGGTTTGCTTCTTGGTTGATTGACTGAGTTAATAGTTCCTTGATTGAGGGTGTATTGTGCTGTTTGATTGTTCATCTGGTATTGATCCTAGTGTTGATTTTTGCATATCTGTTGACTGCCTCTCAACTTCATCAAAAAGTGCCTCACCACCCAACCAACAGAAGCTATGAAATGGATAACACTGCCATACATCAGAAATATCTCAGAAACCACCAACAGACTGCTACAACTGCATGGCATCACCATTGCACATAAACCAACTAAAACTCTTTGAAACATCTTAAGTAACCCAAAAGACCCAGTAACCCAAGAAGAAAAAAACAGGAGTCATCTACAACATACAGTGCAAAGACTGTAACAGCCACTATGTAGGACAGACAGGCAGAAGACTAGCAGAGCGCATCCACGAACACAAACTAGCAGTCAGAAGACATGATGAGAACTCCTTAATCTCACAACACATGGACAGACTCAACCATAGTTTCAACTGGGAAACTGTGAGCATCCTAAACCAAGCCAAATCCAAAACTGCTAGAGAATTCCTGGAAGCCTGGCACTCAGACCAAGCAGCCATCAACAGACACATAAAGGTAAACAACATTTACATACCATTCAAAAGGGACAATAGGAAAGCCAAAAGACTAGTACACTCCCTTGCCAGCAATCAACACCCAGATATGCAAAAATCAACACTTGGATCAACACCAGATGAACAATCAAACAGCGCAATACATCCTAATCAAGGAACTATTAACTCAGTCAATCAACCAAGCATCAAACAACAGCCCAATCAAAGAAATCCCAACAACAACTCCACCAACACAAGCAGGGCAAGCCACTGTATATAAACAGAGAACAAGGCCCTCTCCCTGTTCACACTGAAGATGTTGCCTAGTCTGGCAATGAAACATCTACAAGAAAACAACAAGGCTCAGAGAGCACCAAGGACTCCACAAACTTGATTATCACTGATCATCATCTGCCCTTCATTTACCTTTTCCTGGCATTACAGTATCATCACACTTTTAGGTCAGGGTAGCCAATTAGCCCTACAGTAGCCTAATATGCAAGTCCAGATTTTCAGTGAGTGAAGATATGTTTACTTTTTTTTTTGAGGGGGGGAATAGCAGTAGAACTTGGCTATATACACCTGAGCTATTCCAAAAATGACTTGTATTCTTGCTTCATGATGATCATAGGTATGTAGGAAATGTCTTACACCAAGTCAGTTCATTGGCCCATCAAGTTTGGTTTACCACAGATTCAGGAAGGAGTTTTTCCAGTCCTCCCTGGAAATGGTCAGGCCCACATCCAGGCCCTTTTGCCATTGAGCTATGGTCCTTCTTTTGAAAGATTCTGTCTACTGTTCCAGGCTTGTATACCATGCATACTTTCAACTTAATTTCTCATCATTTCATTTCTTAATGAAACCCAGTGTGGGAACTATTCCATTGAAGCACTGGGATCTGAGGCAGTGTGAAACCATATAGAAGTCCTGAATGTGACTGTTCATTTGAATACAACAATCATCAGAAGGCTATGACTGCTCCCTCTGGCGAGGCATCATGTTTTAATTCCTTTTTTAAAAAATATTCTTCCTCCTTTTTTCCTATTAATTCCTATTGCTCCTATTGTTATTACTATTCTTATTGTTACACTTAATTTTGTTTTTAATCTGAATTTACAAAGATGGGGAATTGTATGCCACCTTGATTCAGCTTTGATTGGAGCAGTTTATAAGCCTTGTTAGTAAACAAACAAACAAACAAACAAATAAATAAAGGAAATAAAGGGATGTTTGTGTTTTAATGAACTACTCCTCTCTGAGGAAAATCATCCTATTGGCAAAATGAGAAAACACTGATTATAAGTCCCTAGCAAGATTTCATTGAAACAACATTTTACTATAGTCAAAGTTCTGTTGGTATCTTCTTAGCACTTACAGAAAAAAAGAAAAGAATTTATCTGCCTAAATGTTCCCAGTGTTTTCTCACACTTTCTACTTTCAGATCTTTTTCCCCTGAATCTGTAATGTTTAAAAAAAAGTCTTGTTGATGAAAATCAAAATAAATTCCACAGTAACAATATACATTTGTGAGTGGAGGAAAACTGACAGTTGAGCAAGTGCAAGTGCAAGTCAAGTCAGCTCTTCAAGCTAATTGAATTGGAGGCATGTTGATTGTGGCAGTAATGAGATTATGGTGGTGGTAGAAAATGGGCTGATTAGCTGTTTTCCCACTGGAAGTCCACAAGAGGGTCAAAATGGCAGCTGTGGTCATGCAATTGAAGCCCCACCCCTTATTACATGTGTTGTGTGTGTATGTGGCACACAGAATAAACGGGCTAGGGCTTTGACTGCACAGCTGTGGCTGCCACTGACTTTTTTTTTAACTCCTTCCAGCAAACACCCCTGTTTTCCACCCATGCTGGAAAAATGAGAGAGACTTTTATGGGTGAATGGCTGCTACCAGTTTCAACTGGTAAATTAATGCTACCAGTCTCAAGTCTGTTTTGTTAAACAAAATAAAATGTGATCAATGTGCTCAGTATAACTACCAATATACTGAGATTTAGAGAAATAATCACAGGAAACACTCTTGGAATAGGCTACTTTCTTTTCAGCAAATGAATGGGTATTTGCCCACATGTTTAAAGCCTAGTTGCTGTAAACCTTAAGCCATCTTTGGATGCACCCCAACTGAAACGTTTGCTTGTTCTTGCATTGCATCAAGTGATCAAAGCCACTGGTATACAAATCATGGTATTAGAATTTTTTTCACTGGCTTGAGGATGACTTGGGGAAAGAACATGAGTTTTATGCCTTTTACAGTTATGTGACAGGCACAAATACCATGAGAAAGCTTTTTGTCTGTGTGTGCTACAGAAATACAGTTCTAGGGAAAACTTCATATTATTTATATGGGCTGCTGATTAATACCTCACCACCCCCACAATGGAAGTCAATGGTACTTGATAGTTTTTTAAAATGTGCCAGGCTGAAAAATTCTTTCACAGTTTTTTTTAACACTTCTCACTGATTTTGATGGAATGAAACTTAACAACAACCAAAACAGGTGAGAAGAAAATGTTAGTGAAATTCTCATGTGAGAGATGTGGGATTATGGAATTTTCTCTAGTTGTAAGATGGCCAAGGAAGAGGTGTATATTGTTTTCATTATACCTTTTTCTCCATCTATTGGAGCCTCCCCAATTTCCAAGAAATCCACAAAATCTGAAGGGAAGGTACCATGAGAAATCTCCTCCCATGGGGCTTTCCCATATTAAGAAATTTGGGGTAACATGGTCACTGCATAATGATGGAGAATCCATGCCAACAAATCAACTGTAGCATCTTCTACTAACACACACTGAGTAGGAAGGGGAAAAACGGAATCTTCTGCAGGAGAAGGAAACTTTGAGGAAACCTGGCATTCAATCTGATCCTTCCCTCCAGCTTCCGGTGGGAATGGCAGACTGAATGGCTGTGCCCACTGGTTTAGCAGGTGGAGCTGACAATGCGGTAACTTTTTTCAGGCTCAGGAAGATTTTCCTGAAGCCCAGAAATGTTCTCCAGGTCAAGGAGCATACCTGGAATCATCCCATCTGTCCTCTGGACAGCTGCTTGCAGCCAGAAGATCACAAACAGCGTTTCACGTTTGACTAGTAAGAGCCAGCTGGGAGGTGGGGACTTCATCACTTTCCAAGCCGCGCTATAGCCATAAAGGGACACTAAGACTGTCTAAGTCACCATTTTTTTTAAGTACATGTATCCCAAGAGAGGCTTTCTACAGCAAGGAGAAGCTAGTTCTCTTAGTGCTTAATATTATTTTTGGAATTACTTTTTTTTTAAAAAAATCTTTTAAGTTTTGGATTTTGTTTTCCTTCCAAAGGAAATTCTAAAGATTGAAAGTAAACAATTGTCTTCCTGTTATTATTTTTGTATTAAATTTGAAGATATTAGCATTTTCCTACACACTGAATCTGCTGATTTGAACCTTCAGCTTTCTGTTTTCACTTTCCCTTGAGAACTGTCTGCTATCTCACTCTCACTTCATGTAAACACACTTTGAAACTCTTCCATATCTTCACCTTTCACTGGTTAAGCTCCTAGGGGGCACCATAATCTACTGCGTGAGACAGGGAGGATTTCAAACAGATTTTTTCTGACCTTCACCAGGATTTTAAACAGATTTCTTCTGACTTCTATCAAGCTTTTATGCAAGATATCCAGGACATTGTGGAAAATATGAGATCTAAAATGTGCCATCAGGTTGGGGATGTGGTGGATGAAATTGAGGAATTTAAAAGAGATATAAAGGGTTTTTTTAAGACTGAGATTGGGATTTTTATCGAGATGCTGGATGAAGATTAGATAATGGAGTTGGAGACATCTAAGGGAGAGAGTGATCCGCAAGCCATAAGCAAAATTGATCTCCTGGTGGAATGCCATGAAAAGAACCTGGAATCTTTGAGGGGGGCAGTTGGGCTGTTTGATTCTTTCAAGAGGAAAGCTCTGCGAACATTGTGGGGATATGTAACTGCTTTGGTTTATTTTGAAGTGGGATAAGGGTTGAAGGATGTTCATCTGGTTTGCATTAAGGATTTGACTGATGCTATTTGCCTTTAAAGATTTGGATTTACTGTTTTGAATTGGCTTTGTCTTTTGGGTTTATTAAGGTTAAAATTATTAAAACTGTTGTATTAGGGTTAAATAATGTTTATGTGGTTTGCTTTAAGGATTTGATTGATGTTATTCCCTTTTAAAGATATGGAATTACGGTTTTGAATTGTCTTTGTTTTTTGGGTTTATTAAGACTGAGATTATTAAAATTGTTGTACTATTAAGTATAATAGCAGACAACTTATGTGCTTTTTAATTTGATTCTTATTACAGTAGACAGAAGTGTATAGAATAGTGGTAGGAAGGGAATAATTAAATAGGTTTTATCTTTTGGAGGGGAGAAATATGTTTAGGAGGTTTATATGTACTTTTTTTTCCTTTATTTTAATATAAGGGGGAGGAGTAATTGTATTTAGTGTTTTTTATTATGTGTTAAAGTGTTAAAGTTAAACTTATAGACTTATAAGTGATATACTTATAGAAATAATGTGGTGTTTTATTTTATTATAGAGTAAGAGATTGATTATGGATTTTTTTGTATATCCTTGATGTTAAAAGTCAGAAGCCACATATTTTGTAAATATGAAAAATATTTTTCTCTTGTGTTTCCATACTTTTTTAGTTTTTATTCTTTCTTTGTAGTTTTTTTGTAGTTTTTATTCTTCTCTTGAAACCTAATAAAGTTTACTATTAAAAAAATTGATCCTTCCCTCCATTTCTACCTTTTATTTATTAACATAAAAAGGGCCAAACAGGGTAAGAGATCACAACAGTTGGACTCTCTTCTCATATTTACCCAATTTGGGGAGAGCCATAAAAATGTGGCTCTCCAGAAGGGCATTTTGGGGGCAATAAGGTCATGTTACTCCCTGAATGATTGAATTCAGTTGCATTAATTGATTGAAAATGATTTTATTACCACCATAAGCTACACTGAGTCTCCAAAATTGGAGCAACACATAATTTGTAATAATAAAGATAATACTGTTTATGCAAATTTAGGTCTTCATTTTGGGGGGATGAGGGAAGGAGCCCAGAGCTTCCAAAATAGTCTTGTTCCCCTGACAAGAGCTGGTTTGGGACTCAGCCAACTAGTTGTTCCTTCCACAATGATACGTCTTCATTGTGCATCATATCCAATTTTTGCAGCATTCTTTTTAAACTGGTATTAAATATGTAGTATCAAGCATACTTAGGACTAATGGGGGTGTTATCTCATTAATTTTCTTTCATCTGTGATTATTATTCTACTTCTGAAAAAGCCCAGATTGTAGATTGTAGTCTCTCATTTTTTAAATGGTTTGGTTTTGGCTCCAGTCCATCAGCAGTCACCATCTGATTTGACTATTAGAAGAACAAATATCTCCTTTATCCTTTTTTCCATGTTTCTGCAGCTAATACTAAATGGATATCTAAGCATTTATCTTCTGTGTATGCCCTAAAACCAGTTTTTAAGCTGCTAAAGATGATATTGGCAGACCTCATTCTGTATTCTGAGTCCTTACTGCTCTTTAAGGATCACCCTTTCGTCCCCTGCTGAGATGCTAATATCTGTGGCAATGAAACCTGATCTGAAATGTCTGAATTTGAAATGATGGCCATCAGAAACTGCTGGGACAGACAGCAGCTTATGCCTACCCCATGTTTTATTTTTTGCTGCAGACTGAGGTGCCCTCTAGTGAGGAAAATTAAAACAAAATGACTAATATTGCTCAAACAAATCAACCCACAGTTCTCATTTGAGGCACAAATGACCAGGCTCAAATTATCCTACTTCAGACACATTATGTAAAGACCCAGCTTTCTGGAGAAGGTTCCAATGCTGGGAAAGTTGGAAGGAAAGAGAAGAAGAGGACGACCAGCAGCAAGGTGGAGTGACTTACTTACAGTGGCACTGAATCCACCATTGGGAGACCTGAAAGACCAGGTTAGGGATGATAGATCATCATGGATAACATCTATCTATGGGGTTGCTAGGAGTCAATAAAGACATAATCACTTTCTTTAATACTGGTATTAAATTTATTCATTTATTTACAGGGCTTAAATGCCACTCCAGTTGTTACCAGCCCTGAGTGCTTACATACCCTATCTTAGTAAATAAGTATAGAAATATGCAATATCAATATTAAACAACATAATAAACAGCATAATAATTACATCTGGTGTTAAAAATGCAATCCTGGCCTGGGCAGACACATGAAAGAATTCCATTATGGACCTGCTGAAAGTAAATTTGGATAGTTCTCTCCCAGCAGTTGCAGGATAAATAGAACACAAGGAAGGATAAAGTTTGGCTAGCATTGTCTTCCTTTTCAAAAATATAGTTTCATTTCTTAGGGGTAGGAAGAGGCTGGCATTCTTATACATTCTATTCTGTTGTAAAAAACATATCCCCACATTCTAGCAATACTAATATTTCCCTCAGGACTCAGTGTAATAATTCTATACACCTTCTCCATTCTTCTCCATCACTACCATTATAGTTTTAGAGACAAGGGGCAAAACCATGTTCTGTATGAAGCCCACAGAAAGCTATATTTTGTTGGGTGAAGTTGCTGCAGTTGACACCGCAGTCATGCCATGATATCACATGGAGCTTTGAATGAAAGTAGCTCAATTTCTATTTTGCAACATCCATTATGTCCTACCCCCAGTTAATCTTCAGTGGCTAAAAATGAAGAAAAATGGGGGGGGGGGATAGGAAGAGAAGAAGACAGAAGACTATAAAGGTAGGCTGTGAGATATTTCACTTCCAGTGCTTAAAAAGCAAGAATAGCAAAAGGATGTCAGCATGTGCTTCAGTGATTATAAAAAGGTCTTCAGTTGTGTTGCTGATGTCAAGCTGTGGAATGTGCTTAAAAGAATGGAAATCCCAAAATATCTCATTGTCCTCATGCAAAATCTATACACAGGTCAGGAAGCCGCAGTATGGACAGTATATGGTAAAACAGACTGGCTGCAGGTTGGCAAAGGAGTGAGACAAGGCTGTAATGCTCTTCCTGTATTCAGTCAGTCTAAGGTAAAGGTAAAGGTTTCCCTCGACATAAAGTCCAGTCGTGTCCGACTCTAGGGGGTGGTGCTCATCTCCGTTTCTAAGCCTTAGAGCCGGCGTTGTCATAGACACTTCCGGGTCATGTGGCCAGCATGACGACTCGGAACGCCGTTACCTTCCCGCCGAAGCGGTACCTATTGATCTACTCACATTTGCATGTTTTCGAACTGCTAGGTAAGCAGGAGCTGGGACTAGCAACGGGAGCTCACCCCGCTGCGCGGTTTCGAACCGCCGACCTTCCGATCAGCAGCTCAGCGGTTTAACCCGCAGCGCCACCGCGTCCCTTCAGTCAGTCTACATATACGAAATTTATAATGAGGGAAGCAGGATTGGAAGAAGATGACTGTGGTTTTAAAATTGGAGGAAGACACATTAATAACCCATGCTACAGTATGCTGATGATACCACTTTGAAAGCTGAAAATGCAAAAGATTTGCAAGCTTTAATAATTAAAGTCAAAGAGCTTAGTGAAAAAAATGGGACTAAGGTTAAATATAAAGAACACCTAATAACAACAGGTAGAACAACCAGCCTTGGAAAGGGTAATAAAGATATTAAAGTGGTAGATAGCTTTGTCTTTTAGGATCAACCATCAACAGTAATGGAACAAGCAGTCAAGAAATACGCCACGGACTAGCACTTAGTAGAATAGTTATGGAGGCCTTGGAAAAGATATTCAGATGCTGTGATATGTATATACCTACAAAGATAATAATATTGCAGGCAATCGTATTCCTTGTGATACTGTATAGAAGTAAAAGCTGGACTTTGAAGAAGCCAGATAGAAAGAACATTGATGCTTTTTAACTTAGGTGTTGCAGAAGACTCCTGAGAGTACCATGGACAGCCAAGTCAACAAAAAATGGATCACCAAACAAATCAACCCAGAGTTATCACTCAATGCACAAATAAACAGGCCCAAATTACCCTACTTTGGATACATTATGTGAAGGAAAGAGAAGAAGAGGATGACCAGCAGCAAGGTGGATGGACTCAGTTACAGTGACAATAGGTGCATTGTTGGAAGACCTGAGATTGTCATGGAGAAAATCTATCTATGTGACACTGATTTGATGGCACATAATCAGTTTTGAGAAGCAAGTATTTAATTCCTTTAGATTGTGTTGACTTCATTCTTTTCATTGGAGGGAAATCAGCATTTTATTATTAAGGTGGGTCAAGTATGACCATGGGAAAATTTTTGATTACTGTTGTTACTGATTTTTTTATGGACAGCCCACTTTCCAACCCCAGTGGCATTATCAAGCTTCAACTTTTTGACTGGAGACTGAGTATAGAAAAATGCTCTCTTGCATTCTCAGAGCATAGGAACTGATATCTCAAGGTATGACCCTCTGTGGGAGAGGGTGGATGGGCAGGAGGCATTGCTGCAAAACTCCCATTTCATCTGTTTTTATTTGGATGCTAACACTTCTGGCATTCACTGTAAATCTACTCTTTCACTACCATTATGCTATCATATCCAAGTAATACTTTGCACTTTCTCAGTTACTTTTAATCATTCTCTTATATGCATTTTAATTTTTTTTTAAAAAATGCATTTTTCTCATCCACAATTTTTTTCACATCATCAGTCCACCAAGCATGTTTTCCATTAGCATAATTCCACATATTTCTGTGGCACTCTGTAATTTATTATTTTTTTTCTTCTTTTCCAAGCAGCTTTCATGACTTCTCCTACATTCACTGTCTATTGATTTTATTGGGAAATTTATCTGTGTCCTAGTATTTGCTTATTTTCATTCAGGACTCCTGAAATCATTCTTCTTTCATTCTTCTTTCCTTCATCTTTATCCTTTTCTTCCATGTCCCATTTTTCCCCTAAGATCCACTTCTGACAATTCCAAAAATGGTTCAGCTCCACATTCAGAACCTTTCATCACTTCTGCATCCTTCACTAATTCTCTCAATCTTTCACCATGAATGATCGATCATGATTTTCAATTTATATCATTTCTTTGTGCATATGGATGAACTTATGCTTAAACTACACATTCAAAACAAACATTATCTTAGTTAATAACAAAGGATCACTATTTTTATTCATACTTGAGTCTCTAAATGGTCCAATGGCTTTTTCTGTCCTATGTGTCTTCAGTGTCAATTGGATGATATTGATTCTCAATATATCCTGCAAAAATACAGTAGACAAAATTCAGTCCAACCCAATAAATTATTTCACTGAAATCCATATTGCATAAGGTGCTTAACCCTGCCTGTATTGTTCTCTTTGTTCTTGGATACTAGCGATCTGGAATTTACACACCTAAGAATTTCCCAACCAGGTTGCTGGCATGTTGTATGTTATTTACAAGCCACAGCTAAGATCTACCCAGCCCCTTGGGGATTCAGTACTGTGTGCTATACTTTTTGCTAGAAAACTCAAAATGGCACATGATCCAGGAATACCCCAAAATTAGTATAGTTTGTTTCTTTCTTCTAATAACTAGAATTTAGTTTTTAACATCAGTTGCCTAATTATTTATAATATTTGATTTGTAAGTTTAAGTTCTTTTAAGAATTTGAAATCTCTAAAACAATCTATTTGAAAACAGATGTTTGTACTTCCCTTTTGACTACATGGCTCTTTGATGAGTTATGGATTATAAGATTAAAAATGTCACATCTTTTTATTAATCTTCAAGGAGAACCATGTGGTTCATGAGTTACAGCCATTTTTCTAATATCTGAGTGTATTATCTACCGCTTCAAAGTTTGTGGAATGATGACAGTTTTCATATATATATATATATATATATATATAGCCTTTAAATGTTGGTCTTTGATGTTGAAAATATTTCCATATATTTTTTAATATATATATAAATTATTTGACATATAACCTTTCAAATACTAGTAGTCTGGCTATTTTCTTTTTCACTAGCTGTGACAGGAGATATATATTCTTTTATAGAGATTCAGCAATTTACAGGAGAATATGCAGTTGGAAAATTAAATTTCAATGTATATTGCTGATTTTTTTTTCTTGTTAATATTCTGGCATGTGCTGATTTGTCCCTGAAAAACTGATTTTGAGTTATAGCTTTAATTTATTTTACTTGGAAGCAATTGTCAAATAAATTACTTCAATCTTCCACTTATTGGAATCAATGTTTCCATTTTTCTGGCAAGACTTGCCATTTCCTCATTTAACAGATCCTGAACCCCTTAGAAAGTTCCCTGTGCATTCATACTGTCATGTATTCCCCAACCTGGAGCCATCCCAGCCGTCCGCTGCCCATGAACTGAAGCGCAACCCATCATATTATAGGATTAAGCACCTTGGCATATGGGTTGGATAAGGCTTCTCTACCTATTATTTTTTAGTTGGGGAATCCCTAACCATTTTAATTAATTACTTAATTACTTAATTAATTGGGCAAAACTGCAAGTTTGTAGAACTATAGATTTTAGAGGCAATATGGCATCATACATCTTTTCATCTTCCTCTTTATATGCCATTTAGCAACCTTATACCTTTCAGCACTGCCAGACAGATGATGATTTTCTATAGTGCTATTTGAAAAGATTGTCATGCAAATGCCTAGCTCTAATCTTAAAAATGCAGAAATTCACCAGCTTTGTAGCTGCCCAAGAACCATGTATTGGACTCCACTGACATGCTGATTAAAAAAAATCTCAGTAATTTTTACCATAAGGTGCAACAGGATTGTTTGCTATTTGGAGGGGGGTAACCCATGAATTAAGTACAACAATGCCCCTGTAATACTAGGGTTAGGGTCAGATGAATTTCAAAAGGAAATTAACAACCTGAAAGTGTCTTAATGATGAACACTTTGGATTGTGTCACGGTTAATGGCAATGATACTGGGTAAGATTACAGAGAAGGTGTAAAATGATCAGTATGTAATACTTTAATACTATAAACCAGCCTTCCCCTATCTACCTTGTATAGATCTGATATTTCTGTAAAAAGGCTGAAAAAATGCTCAGTAATTACCAAGTATTATCAGGAGCAACAACTCTAATTAAAACAAATCAATTACTGGAATCATCTTGGATATCCCTTTCCTCTCATATACATTTCTTCAGTCCATGGCTCAGCAGTGCATCATCCATGGAGACCATGGCACCCTGCTGTCCCTGAGAAGCCTCCTCCTGATAAACTACTGTGGGATCTCATGATGTTTTGGAGATCTCACATGAGAGCACTCATGTTTCCTTTTTGGTGCCCAGGCCATTGCGCAACATTAGTAAATAGCACCCAGACAAGGAAAGGTTGCTGACGCCCACTTTTAATCTATTAAATCTTATGTGAAAAGAGTAAGAGTCCAGACATAGGAATCAAGGGTGGAACCATTTTCAGTGCCCATACAAGACATTTGGGCACCAGATCCAAAATACTTTTGTCAGTGACTGCTCTTATGGCCAGTCATCTTATCCTGACAGCACTTACAGTATTCAATGTTCAGATCATTGCCAGTCCTGTTCTGGGAGACTGGCAAAGTCCAGGATGTATCTGAAGTTTGCCCTAAGAGCCTGAAAAGAAATGCTGATCACATCTAATGCCTGTCACTTGCAAAGTGAATAGCTGAACTACCATAGATCAGATGGACCAATGATAGGCTCGCCACAGTTTCAAACATAACATCTTTTACATTTTATCTGTGCTCAGTTATTATTAATAAAAAGGCATAAGAAATATGTAACCAGCTAATCCAGCTGGTGGGATATGGATGTTTGGAAAATGTGGATTAAAGCTATAAGAACTATCTTAGTCCATCTTAGATCAATATAAAGATGGAGATGTTTACAATTCTCTCTACTATGCTTACTTCTAAGGGCTCCTTCGACTTTGTAACATGTCAAACAGTATCTTATTAGCATGTGATGTTATCTTCTATCAAGCCTTTGTCATCTCAACCAATGTTAGCAAGTTTTCTTGGCACAGGGCCTTCCTTAAACCCACTGTCAAAAAAATCATGACAATTACAGATGCCACAGATTCTAAAATAGTTCTTTTCTGTAGGTAAGTTACATATTTTAGCAACAGGAATATTATCTGCCCTACATGGATATAACATTTTGGGCAGAAAGTCTTCTCCAGTTATCATCTAATGCCTTAAATAAGCTGGCAGAGGACCTAAACTACTTCTGGAACATGTTCTGATAGGAAATGATGACATTTTCTAGAATAGCTGGTCCCAGGTTTCTACGGAAGGGCTTTATTTCACACAGTCCTATTGCCACTAGCAAGCATTTCATTGAGGGAGGGGGGAGAGGGAGAGAGAAACAGAAAGGAGATCCAGTTCACTTTTCCCATGATATAAAGATTTCACAGGCCTTGTTGCTGAAAAACTCAAGAGGCAACTTTTACTGCTTAGCACACAGGATGGGTAACCATTGCATGTGGCCTCTGAGTCCCTCTAACCTGCCACACAGCTCTCATTTTTAAAAGTTTATTATTTTACATGCTTACCTTCTTGGAGACTTTCACTCTCCATCCATCTCTTTCTGTTCCACTTTCCCAAAAGGAAATAAATCATGTCTCTGCTTATAACTCCTCTCTACCAAAATTGTTTTCTCACTGGTTACTGACCATAATCTTCTCCTGGCAAAGCTCTCCATGATGTCCATTTCAACTGATTCCTACCTGTCCAGGCGCTTTCTCAGAGTAACATAATTCTAAGTAAAAGTGAAGGTTCTTTGTACAGTTATTCAAGCAAAAGCATTGCACCACTGCAGGGGAATGCTTTTCTTGCCAGAAAGAAGAGTCTAAAGGTTCATTAAGGAAGGGAGAAAATGGTTTCTCCACATTAGTCCTGTTTCCAGGCCACTAACAGATTCTACCAGGATGAGGCAACTCACATTAACTCCACCAGAGGATGCTCTTGTTAAATTTATGTGAACAGAAGATGAATGCATTGTAGAGCGTGTTCCATTATCTTGTGAAAACAGCATTGTAATCCCTGGAGCTCAGCTTTTACTCTGCCTTTAAGGAAAAATAGCCTATCTGCACAAGGAGCAAATATTTCTCTATTTTTATTACCGGGGGCGGCGGGGGGGGGGGGAAGCAAGCCCAAATCTGTGGTGTATCTCTGTGAGGTTGCTTTACTGAATGAACAGCAGCATTTTCAGTTCTTTGAAAATCCAGAGATCCTCTGTGTTCAGAGGATCCCTTTAGGACAGCAGGAGGGGGAAATGACGGAATATGAAAATATGGAAATGTAATTTCAGAAAAGAGTGAGCAGGGCCTCTGAGGAAAAGAAGTGTCTGCTGTTAAATGATGACTTTGGCAGATTCTGATTGCCCCTTTTAGTTGTGCTTTTGAGGCTCATCTCTGGGAGAGGATTTCATTTTGGTGCCAAGAAAGACAAAAGTCTTGTCTGTCTGTGTGTGTGTGTGTGTGTGTGAGAGAGAGAAGATCAGTATAGAAGCTTTTATACAGATCAGTATAGACTCTGATCTCTGCATGAAAGGGGCTCCAAAGCCGATATATGATGTTTTCAGTTAAAAAGGTGTCTAGGCTGGGGGAAAAAAAAAACAAAAAACCATCCTATTTCTGATCCTCTGCTAGCTACCTGAAAAGTGGTTTATAATTTTTTTTATAAGCAATATGAAAAACAAACACATACCTTTTCTACACATGTACTATAAACCTCCAGAACTGATAAAAGCTCTGTTGACTGACTCACAGCTATAGATCCATTGTCCATAGACAAGAAGAAGGTTGTAACCTTATACAGGCACAACACAGCCACTGTTTTCTTTAAGTTTACCAGCTGTGCCACCATTATCCCTTAGCAATACTGTAGTTCAGCTGGCTGCTTCTACTCCTAAAGATTATCCGACATCTCCTCCTTTGAGAAACCAGGGAAAAGTAGATTGCCCTAATAGGTGGGATCCCAGTGCTTCTGCTTCCTTATCTCCCAATTTACTCATCTCTGTTCTTTTTGATCTCAAAATTTGGTAGCTGAGGAATGTAGGATCTGTTGCAGAGAGAAGGCTGAAATCATGTCATAAACAAGCAGGATCTTCTTTGCTTGACACCAGTAGGCATTTGGGTAGAGCAGGTAGACTTGTGAGAACCAAAAAGAGAGCAAAATGGAAAATGCAGGAGAAAAGTGAATGGGTCATCCATGTTGTAGATTCAGCATGCATTTTCCTGAAATGCTTTCCATTTGACAAGCTTCAGGAACTGCCACTGTTTATTAGATGTAAAGTCTATCAGGATCCACTGGGGGGCATTAGAAACATGTTTGATGTGTTGACTGTTTTTCTGTAATTCCTACTCTAGATCCTAATTTTTTTTTTTCCCCTGGTCCTTAAAGATGTAAATGCCAGGTCAGAATATCCAGTATCATAAGAGAGAAGGGGGTGTGTGTGACACAATCTCTATGGCTAGATGGACTTTTCTTTTGCCAGGACTTTGCAGGGGAAGGAGGAGGAGACAATGATCAGCCGTATGCCATTTCCCAATGGCAAATCTTGTGTATGTTTCTTTGTCTTAGCTGCCCTCCATTTTAGCGCTATACTGCTGAATTCAACAAGCTCTCTGCGGTTGCACCTATTTTGCATAAGACTGATTGGCTACGTCAGCAGCCTGTTTCTTCGGCATTCACAAGCTAGGTACAATACCCCATTTTATCCATACTCTGAAGGTAAAATTGAACAGATATTTTTAAAAGGCCTGTTAACAGTTTTGCATGGTAGTATAATGTTAAAATCACTAATACGTTGTGTGTGGCAACCTCAGAAAAAATGGTCTCCTGAAAAAAGACTTTCTGATTGACATCAGATGTCCAGTGCAGCCTCTCATTCGATTGCAGCATATTTTGGCTTCTTATGAGAATTCATTAATATTGTTAAACTATGCAGATCTAACTAGGACAAATTTCTGTTGGGTATATTGGTCCTTGTAATCATTTTGCCTTAACAGTCAGGACTGGGGGGTGGGATTTACTGAATTTATTCTCTGCATTTCTTCAGTCTTCAAAAGATCCAAAGTTAACAACCATCTGAAATGAAAACTATATAGTATATAGTCCAATTTAAATCACTCATCACATAAAACCATAAGAAAACACATATTGCTATTTCCCTTGAGATATATTATATACAAATACAAAATTATCATCAACTGCTACTAACATTTTTGCAATTCTGATGCTAAAATAAAATAAAGACCAACTACATCAGTGTTCAAAATGGCCAAGTTGTAATCCCACTTGATCTGCAGGAGACCATTATCCATTCTGAGTTCAACACTGAACCACTCAAACAGGCCTCAGGAAAGAACATTTGGAAAGATGGATGTGCCTGTCATTTTTGGACTGCTTCTGTCCTTGGTTTGAAGAGGTGTCCAATCTAGCCTTCAGTAGAATGAACCTAAAGAAATGAGCAAGAGAAATTGCCTGAGGACATCTGGGTAGCAGACTTAGCAAATACGCAAATGAATTCTGACTATAATTTCTGAATATGCATTGATTGTATACACGTGTATACACATACATACATATGGATATACACACACATATACCTGCCAATATACTTTCTTTTTACTTAAAGCACTGCTGGTGATATACTGTATGTTTGCTTGTGTAAACTTCACATGCAAGGATTATGAGAACAGCCCTACTTCCTGAACTTTGTCATTGCCTATATTAGGTCGTGGAGAAGGGGTCTATCTATGTGGGTGGGAGCTCACACATGGGCACATGTAGAATGTGGGATATGTGCAGGTCAGATAAGAGAAAAATGCGGATGGTCAAAGCAGAAAGTAGGTTTCATTAGTTGATTTCCTCTGGGTCATCCATCCACCCCCACCCTTGAGCTGCATGAGATTAAGACTGCATTTATAATCTTCTCCTGGGACAAGACTGAAAGTCATGCATATAAGAGTACAGTCTACTTGGAGAGTTTAGGCTTCCTCCAAGGTAACCTGATCTACCTTAAAACAAAATCCTGTAACAGGTGCCATCTGGTAAGAGTTTGCCAGGAGGAGTAGGGCAGTGAAAACTGGAGGCCAAAGATTGGCTTTGTAATCAAGAGTTAGAAGGTTGGATCTGCTAGACAGTGCAAAAAGCTGGAGATACAGAGAAAAATAAAGTGTCTGATGTTAGGCTGCTTGAAGCCAGTAGGAAAAAAAAAGTAGAATCTGGCTCTTCCAAACAGAGTGGGATAGTTCCAAGGAGCAAAACAATAGAAAACAAAATTCAAGGGTTAGGAAAGGTATAGAGTTGTGGAGCTGGGAGCAAAATAGAGACTGCTCTCCCTGAGGGTATTTGCCCATCCCACCAGGTCACGTAGAGTGGGCATGCTCCAGGTCCCTTTCCTTAAATGCTGCCATCTAGTGGGATCTAGGAAGTATGTATTTTCGGTAGCAGCCCCCACCTTGTGGAAACCCTTTCCCTGGGACCTGGCAGGCCCCCACCCTTTTAGCCTTCCAGAAGGCTGCAAAGAGCTGGCTCTTCTCTCAAGACCAGGATAGGATGAAGTGGGAGCCTGTGGATAGTTCTGATGGATGCATCCAAGGAGGATGGCAGAGGTACCAGGTTTTTGTTTCAATTGTTTTCTGATTTTTATTGTTGTTATGAGTTGCTGAGAGATGTGTTCTTAAGATGGGTGGCCTTTGAAATAAATAAAAAAAAAAAAGATACCTGAGAGAGGAGAAAGAACAGAGCAGGAAAAGTGTAACCTGGTATCATGGCTAGGAAAAAAAGAAAAGGGAAGAAAGAAAAAGCTAGAAACAGGCAGCGTAGAGAGATAATGGAATAAAAGATAATGCTAGGTAGCCTTTTCACCCTCTGAAACAAGAGAGAAAGAAAGACTCCTCATGAGAAAATAAAAAAGTAGGAACCACAAGGCTTTTTTCCTCTGCTCAGCTCACCCCAGCCAGGGCTTCCCTTCCTACAGCTAGCAGGAAAGAGGAGCATTTGGGGGAAACAAGGAATAAGGAGGTTCAGTTGACTATTAGTCAATAGAAAAGAGAGAGGTTGGCAGCTTCACCAGTAAGGGAATTGCCCAGTGAATTGACTGGGAGAGAGCGAAGGCTTGTGAGGGCCAATATGAACAGCCAGGGAGCGAGATGGGCTGGATCAGACAGATGGAACAGATCCAGCTCAGGAGCAGGCAGAGGAGAGTGAGAAAGCAGCTGTCACCTTGGGCATTTTGCAATGGAGTGGGGAGAGTAGGTTTCTTTTAGAAAATACTGTAAAGATATACTGTGCCAAAATATCTGCTTAGCTGGCAGATGGAGGAGAGATGGGGCACATGGGGAGGCTGCTTGTTTTCAGCAAGCCCTCCCTGCAGGGCAGGGACACTTATACCCCTCCAGTGAGTCTAGGAACTTTATGTTGTTTATTGCTATTTTATATTTGAGTGTGATCCTGTTTCTATGTTCATATTTTGTTTCTTAAAACTGGTAGTAAAAAAGGTATAATTGTTCACAAAGTTATATATATATATTAGAACTGCAAAAGAAGGGAGGAGGAAAACTGCCCTCCCTCCAAAAAGATTTGGACAGTCAACACCAAACTTGTGAATGAACTGCAAAAATGCTGGAGAGATCTAACTGCAGATCTTGGGGAAATCTACTTCTTGAAGCTAGGTCAATACAGTCTGTGGATTAAAACAATGGCTACACAGATTAAAAAGTATACAACTTCTGGGTCCTCATTTCCTTATCTATGTTGAATCGAATACAACAAATTAATTCTTGGCCACTGCCAAGTATTTACATCTGTTCTAGAGTAGTTCCAATAATTACCAATAATTTTGGATGGAACGAGGGACCCTCACAAAAGGGTTTTACAAACAAATACAAAAAACCTGCAGATATGAATTGCAAGGATCAGGCAAATTAGAAAAAGTTCCCCATCCCTGAAACTTTAATCATAAGCCTATGGCCAGAGACTTGAGAATTTCAACATTTCATACAATGCCTAGTTATTCTATATGCTTAATAAATAAGAAAAAAATGTGCTTTTATAAGAGTTATGATTGTTATATAAGAGTCATAGGACAGTGCTAGTACCAAGAAAGAGTGTATACGTAAGGGATGCTGATGGTGAAGGACTGGTCCCAGCTGATTTCCATGCAAAGTATACATACACCAATTATATTCCTATGATAACTGCACTTGGGACTTATTATTTCACAACACTGTTCCATAATAGGAATCATAAATTGTTTTTAAAATGATGCCCTTTATATAGTAATACACCAGGAAAGCAATCCCTTGTTCAGAATTAGTAATGCAGTCCACTCAATTTTAGATACCGCATACAGAATGCATGTGAACCTGCTTGAAAACCCTATCAGCCTGATCTACCCTCTGCTAACACAGAGTAGGTTGGGTCTGTTTATTTTCTCAGATGCACCAGGATGTGTGTTTGGAAAAAACACTTTTTGGGGCAAAGCAGACTGCCCTGTATGCTTAAACCTGGTGGCAGTGGGAAAGAATTTAGCACCCACAAGGTAAAATGTTTTAAAAGATTTGGTGCACAGTCTTTCAGCATTGCTATTTTTCTTTTGGAGTTGGTAATACCATATAATGCTACACTTATTTTTTTTCCTGCAGTGGATTGGTGTTCTTTGCCAATTTAAATATTTTGGTCCATTTCTTATAGATCATTGTTCTGTCTCCAATGCAGCCTTTGTTTCTGAGTGCTTAACTCCTTTGACTTTTAGGACTCCTTCCAATGGTTTGGGACCAAAAATATTTAAGCAGGGGTGGGTGGGGGATGGGGCTAAGGAATTTGCATTTTCCTGTGAAGCACAAAGTAAACCCATTCTGTTATGTGCAAGTGTGTGAATGCATAAATAATCTTGAAACGTTAAGGAATCCTAACTAGAGGGGAAGTCATTATTCCTCAGAGAGAGACCATATTGCTTTCAAGCTGTCTATCTGTATAACACATTTCTATAGCAAAAAGCCTCTCAGATCCCTGATATGTGAACTGTTGCCATCTAGCAAATTACAGAGAGCACAAGAAAAGGTGAAAGTGATCCAGCCAGGTATTCGACTTCTAAGTATGTTCACTAATTTTTGTCCCATCTGCTTGTCACTCCTGGTCAGCACTGGGACTAGCCAAAGAACCAGACCTTGGAATATGGAAAATTAATCTGGCATGGCTCGAGATGACAACATCTAAAAGGACTGAACTCAGTTGACTCATTCAATGTTCTTAGTCCAATGCTGTCCTGATGCTTTAACTTCGACTCCCATCATCTCCAGCCAGAATATAAACTAGTGAAGATGAAAAGACTTACAGCCACACCTGTTTAGAGAGCATCAAACTGGAGAATGCCAAGGCATTCAAGGCACCAGATTTTAAATCCATTTGTTCTCCACAATGCAGGATTGCTTCAAAGCCTTCTGAGAAAAACTGTATCAAACTGGTGTAAAGGGAATGATGATCAATCACAAATGTTGTTGCAGGAGTGTCTACAGAGGTGATGGTGGGTCAAAAAATTAAAATAGTGGCCATAACTGCACAATTAAAGCCCTGCACATAAAAATGGACTGGGGCTTTGATCGTGTGGTTGTGGCCTCCGTTTTCGCCATCTTTTCAAATCTTGTAAATACCCTGGTTGTTTGTTTAGCGATGTTAAGGACATCAAACAGGTAGCTTGACATACGAATTTATGATAAATCCTTTAGTTTTCTGAGGCAGAGTTTTATTTACTTTGATTCTTTAAAGTGCGCTTCCATTAAAAAAAAAACCTCAAAGAGATCTTGGAGTGGGAAGGAGAGAGCTTTAGGCTGGCTAGAGAAACAGAACTCAGCCCACAGTATCCAGGATTAGGGATATTTCTCCCTCACAAGATATAAATCCAAAACCCAAGGACTGTTCTTACTCATTGAATGGTTTACTGACTTACATTTGGAATAGGGAATGAGAGGGAAAGAGATTTTTCCTCACCACCCCTCAGTTTATAATAGTGTTCAACTACAATGAGTGTTCAAATAGACTTTCATCAGCTGCTTTTTGAAAGACAGTAGTAGTATAGATAATACAATGCACTTACTTATTGCTGTTTTGCTTTTTCCCTTGGCACTCGTTTTTCCAACTTTATTAGGAATGAATATTGGTGAAGCTTACTTCTGAATAATCATAGATGGAACTTAGTGTTTGAATTGTTGGCAAATGCATAAAAATGTATTGTATACAAAGTAGATAATAACATTTGTTATACCACAAATTGATTTCAGCCATAATGCTTCTTTGATTTATACATGGAAAAAGCGTGCCTTCTCAGTGGCAGTGACTGCCCTGTGGAACAGCATCCCCCCAGAGATTCGGTTGGTGCCAACCCTGTTAGCTTTTCATGAGGCATTGAAGACCTGGTGGTTTCCCCAGGCATTTGGGCCAGGGGTTAAATGAGCTCCATTACTATTGATAGTGAGTGAGGTCATTTTTTAATGCACTGGGGGAGGGGTTACTTGTTAGAGTCACTTGTGTGAGATGGGCGCTATTTAAATTATCAAAATATAAATAAAATAAAATAAAATAAAGATCATTCTCAGCCATAAAAATATATTGGTGACTCTCTCCTATCTCACAACATTGTTGTTGTGGAGGAAAATTAGAGGAGATAATACTATGCATGCCATCTTGAGCTCCAGAATAAAAGGCAGTATATAAATCTACCAAATGAGCAAAAATGCATCTGGCATATAGAAAATAATATTCATTCATTCATTCATCCATTCATTCATTTCCTGACTATCTTGACTCACTCTCCATTTTATACATATAGTACATGCATGCATATTAAAAAGTTCATGTTGTATTTGCAGATAAATCACATACATACATTCCGTACCCCAATCTTTTATGAAGCAGCTGGAAACCATCCTGTGGTCTCTGCTGACATCACAACACAGTCAATATTGTGATGTCTACCTTTATGAATGTAAGGCTTTCAGACAACACCAGAAGCCAACCAGAGCTTACCTTCCCACCCTCTACCCATAGGAGAGCATAAACAACAGCATCCATCCAACTCTACCTCCACTTCATACAAATTACCAAAAAAAGAGGTAATAAATTGCTACTATTTGTACTGGTTAATGACCACAATAAAGACTGCTAATTGTTACTACATTTGTCTGTCTGTCTATCCACACACACACACATGCTATATACAGTATGAATGTCTGTATACAGAGATACGCACACATTTTTCTGTCAATAAAAAAAAAGAATCCGAGAAGCTGCTATGACGGAAAGCTATGGAAAGAAGAGCAATTGTAGAAAATGTGAACACACCCCTGAAATCCTCAACACCTCTTCCTCAAACTTCATGCTGCTAATTCTCTATTGCTCATCAGAAGGCCCCTGTGACTTTTCAAGATGGAATGATAGCATGTCAGGAGTTCTGCATGCGGGTTGTTTTCCCAATAGTTGTATCCATGGTTGCATGTTCCTACAGAAGCTCAAGTGAGGTGGAGAAAGTAATGGAAGATAAATTCTAAACAAAGCATCAAACAGAAAGAGATAGTAGAAGCTCTGGATACAGAACTCTGAAAGCTGGAAGGAGGCAGAGAGTTGTGGCTGGCCTCAGTCCAAGAGTAACAAGTATTCCTACTCATGGGAAAACAGCCTGCTCACAAGGGCTCCAGAGTCATGGCAATTCAAAGAAGAGAATTCAGCTCAGGGCTATGATTTTGAACAAATTAGAAGAGTCAGAAACTGGAGCAGAGAGAGTTCCCCAAAGTAGAGCAGCTGGATTCCACAGTGGTATGGAAATGTCCCCAGGAAATTCCATAAATCCAGGTGTCTGCCATCAATGCTGAATAACCAAGAATTGGGTAAAATGTATATTAGCAATCCTGTGCATGCTAAGAATTACATATAAATAGGCAGGTAGGAGTGAACTCGGGTGGTCCTGAGGGAATGTCATAAGGAAAGTGCACAGGGTCTACTCAAACCTCCTTGGCAACCCCATTTGCCGTTTGCCAGATGCTGTGCCTCACATAACACTATGAAGTTGAAGGGATAGTGTGTGTCTGTGTAACTGCTCACAGGGATAGGCACTGTGGGCACGCCAAGGAGCTATGGCTGAATCACAGCTCTGTATCTACCATGTAAAGGACCTGGGTCTCCTTTACAACTGTTGGGCATATTTGTTGGTGAAAAAGCAGCAAACGCAGCACTGCATGAAGTATAGATGATCTCTTTGTTTCAGGGCAACATTTCTGCTTAATATTTATTTATTTTATTCATTCAATTTCTATAGCTGCGGATCTCAACTGTATAACTCTGGGCATCTCACAACAATTTAAAAACTACAGGAAACAATCAAACCATAAGGTAGTCCTTGCTTAGTGACCACAATTGGGATCGGCAACTCTGTCACTAAGCGCTGCAGTCGCTAAGTGGAAAGTTGCGAGACTACGACACACTTACGTCACTTCCCATTCAGTCAGTAAGTGAATCACTGCAGTCATTAAGTGAAACATCACATGACTGCAACGTGATTTTACTTTCAGGTTCTCCATTAACTCTGCTTGTTGCAAGCCAGTTGCAAAGCACACAAATGGCAGTCACATGCCTGTGGAATGCTGAGATGGTCATAAATGTGAGGATTGGTCACAAAGCTGTTTCTTTACACCATTGTAATTTCAAATGGTTGCTAATCGAGGCAGTCAGTAATTGAGGACTACCTGTATTAAAAAAAGTATAAAACCAATACAATTAAATTAACAAAATCCACAGCCAGGATCTAAAAACAATCTACACACAGCATAACCACTGTATGCTAATGAAGGACATTATTTATAATTTGCTTATATTTATATTCCCATACACCAGATAAAAGGTTTTCTCCAGGATTTAGACTTTGAAATCACTGCCATTTCAGAGAGCCTGGAGATTTGGCATAAGTCACCTAATTACCTCCCTCCCTCCCATCCCACCACCCCAACCCCTGCTGATTCAGTTATTTATTACTTTATTCTACTTGGATGTCGCCCATCTGCAACCAACTCTCTTTTATCTCCACAGAAGCTCAAATTTTAGGTGAGGATTCAAATGAACCTTTATCATCCAGTTGACTGGAGGACACAAAAGTCACACTTAAATGTGTGAGAAGAATAGAAGAATTACTGTAAGTTTTTTTAAAAACTTAATTTAGAAAAAAACAGAATAGGGAAAGGTTTTTTTTTTTTTTTTAAAGAGCAGGACTTCAGTTCCAGATAGTCAGAAAATGTCTTGCAATCTCCTTTTGGAGGCTTGTGAGCAAAATCATGGCTGTGTGAGCAAGCCTGTGAGATAGCTCATTTTGGCTAATTTTTCTGGGAAAAAAAGTTTTCTCCCCTATCTGTCCAATAACAGGCTCTTCCAAGACATAGTATATTAGCTCAAATAAATCAATGAGTCTTTTCCAGTTGCATCCTTTGGTTTGGGAGGAGATGGGGAAGAGGGAAAGATTGTCCTCTTTTCTGTTTTCCTAACACTTTGAAATGTCACATTGAGAGGTGCTTGTGTGCCATTTATCAACTAAATAAACTAAATATAAAAGATGCATCATGTGTTTTTAGGAGAAGTGGTGTCAGATTAAAAATTCTGTATTCTCTTCTCTTGTCCTGCAGCAGCAGAGACAGCTAAATATAGCCTTAGGACACTAGATAATTTGAAATGGGATGTTATTATCCCAATCTTTTGAAGGACAAGTGTAGCAGACATGATTTAAATAATTTGTGGGAGGGGAAGAGAGTTTTTTTTTACTTGCACCCCTGGTAACAGAAACATTTAGGTTGGATTTCACAACACCAGTGTAAAATTAAGTGTTAGTTCATCCATCTTCTCTACTTTGGCACCAGATTTTAAATCCATTTGTTCTCCACAATGCAGGATTGCTTCAAAGCCTTCTGAGAAAAAGTGTATCAAAGTGGTGTAAAGGGAATGATGGCTTATAACCACAATCAAGAAAAATGATACAAAATCAAATAGAGTCGTTGTACACAAGATGGGCAGCAAAGATATTTAATAAATAAAGTTAGGTATGCTGCATAAAATAAACGAAAGAGAAATAAAAATAGCAAAGTAATTCACAGAAGAATTTCTGGAGATGAGTGCTCATCTCTGAAAAAAAGAAATTAAGAAGTTACATTGAGAAAGAAGACTGAGTATTTGATCTAGCTGTATTCTTTGGAGAAAAAACTCAGAGAACATGTAGCAGAGTGTCAAAGACAGAATGTAAAGGAATTAAAGAGGGGAATCACTACAGTACCTCTGACTATATCTCTTGCCTCTTGTGGCCAATAGATTGGGAAGATGCAATGAAGCAATGGAAACAGCAGAGGATCTTCCAAGAAAGCATGCACTAGAGGTAATACCCTATTTATCTATGGCTTTATCTGAGGCTGCTCTTAAAATGGTTGAGAAGTGCCCATTGTTTTCAGCAAGCAGTGTAAACTGGACTCAGAGACATCTGCAAGATACAATGACACAAAAAAGAAGACACGCATGCGGTGATGTTATCACACGAATGTTGCTGTTATGTACTTGCACCCCAGTATCAGATGCAAGTACGTAATGGCATAAAACCCACAACCAAACTTAACCTTTGTATGATTTATTCTGAATCATAGGCTCACCTTCAGGTCAAGATTCTGGATTTCATACTTAAGGTCTGGACTTTTCTGGGGCTAGGGTACCACCAGATTTACTTCCTCACAGCCCCACAGAGACAGAGAGCAATTCAGTTGTCACATCCAGATTTAGCTGGCATAGTTATGTCTGATCACCACAGGGACATCAGTTTTACACAGACATATTTTCACCACTTTTTATTTCTCTTAAATAATAGTTTTTGGGCAGGTTTTAAAACTGGAGCAGATCTATAAGGTTGCTGTCTCTCATGCTTCACTTAAGGAACACATGACATACACTTCACCCGGTATCTTTATGGTAGAAGTTTTGAGTGAATATAATTTTCATGGGCTGCTAAATGCAATGCATTACAAAGGTGTAGCTCTACAACTCATACTTGGGTGATGATTTCAGCATCTGGTTGCATCGGGGAGCAAAAGGGAGTTGGGGTTTATAGACTGGAATGTTGTTCTTTTAAAGGTTTTTTTAATCTTCATTTATTTGCCAGCATCCAGCAATAATGCCACACTGATGTAAATGGATGAAAAATAGTTCTTGGCTGTGTTTTTTAGCTGATGCAGAGATATGTGTGCTGTTAAGAAAACATTTAAGGGATCAGAGCCACTATTGTTGCAGCTTGCAAAATAGGGCTGTGTTTCAGAAGTGATTTGAAAGATGTGCTTTGGCCCCCCTAGGAACAGAACACCCCTCCTAGTCATTAAAAGGGCCGAGCCTTATGCAGGCTTTTATGTTAGATTAAAAAATGAAGCTGTTATTTTCAAATAATCTGATGTCATATTAGGTTTGACCCTTATTTGACTCCCCCCTGCCCCAACCTGAAAACATCATAATGCTTCCTTAGCCTTTCAATTAATACAAAATAAGGAACCAGAATGCATACATACATACTACACACATATCCGTAAGTATCTCCCTAGGCTATTGGCAGTCATTCAGATACCAGCGCCTTAGAGCAGAAAGTCCAGTGGGTATTACTGCCTTCTCCCCTTCATAACAGGATATGTTTATTACTCAAAATCAATGTTTTACAGCACAATTGTATATATGACTACTATGAGTAAGTCTTCCTAGATTCAAGGTGCCTTATTCCAGATAAGTATGTTCAGAGGGGACAAAAACCTATAGCCTTCCAGATGTTGCTGAAGTACATCTGCAAGGATCACTCACTAGTGATCATGTTGGCTTGGGCTGCTGAGAGTAGATCATCTGAAGTAGGCATGTGAAGAACGAAAGATTCTCCACCCCGAGTGTAAATGAATGCTACTGTAGGCTCTCCTTTATATATCCTCACTGTAATATAATATATTATATAATCCTTCTATAAGTCTGAGATTTTTCCCATGGTTCCTTCAGCACATCCTTAGGCTGACAGGAGCTCTTTTTTCAACACCTTTAACTGGTATAGTCAACTTGGTGCATCCAGATATTTTTAGCTAAAATTTCCAGCTAATATGCACTTTGACAAGTTTGGTGGGAATTCTGGCAGAAGAAGAAAAAACCCAGAATTATCTGGAAAAGAACAAAAACTTATGGAAGGCTGAGGAAGACTACTTTAAGTTCTTCATAATTTGTACCTCTTCATATTCTCTGTTTCTTTCCATAATTTCTCAGGTTGTTACAAGAAGAGAAAATACAGTACTGCTTTCCTAGGCCAAGGTTATAAATGTTCTCCTAGGAGACATACATATGGTTTTAGAGAAGAGAACCAGATTCCTCAAAAGAAAGTTGGTCTACAGTACATGCTGTTGCATTGCATTCTTTGGTTTATCCTTAGGCACATATTAGGATGGTTGGATCAGTGATAAATCCCAACAGGCCTATCCAGAAATAGGCATACAGTAAACTAAATGTGCACCAGAGAATATAACCCAGCATCATCTTGGGGCTTCTGTTCAGCTGTTTAGGGGTTACTTGCCAGAAGAAGAAAAGGTTCCTTGAAGAACAGTGTTCATAAAGTGCTGGTTAAATAAATATCATCGGCCAGATAAAATTAACAGTGCCATCAGAAAGTGCTTCCTACAGATTTCAAGAAGCCAATAGATCTACAGAGAAGCTAAGAAGAAAGTCAGAACTGTTGATTCACTTCTGTTACCATAGAGAACACAACCCATTATCTTCAGCAGAGATTTGTTTTGGAAAAGCATACAGAAAATTTTATATTGCTCTTTCTGGGTGAATTTAAACTCTCAAGCTAGCCATTACTTGTATTACTTGACATTCTTCAGAGTTCTCAACAGTATAATTCTGCCTTTACATATTGAGCATATACAAAACCTTTCCATTCTTATCTGATAAGGATCAGATCCTCCATGCATACTTTTTTTTAAAAAATCTGCAATTTTGAAAAGACAGATACAGAAAACAAATTAAAAGAAAAACAATAATATCTAACAAATTAATTTGTTATTAAATTGCAATACCAAAACAAACAAAAATAAAAAGCAAGGAAACACACCCTAAAAATAATGTACTACGTTAACATAATTAACCAGATACAGTATATCACATATACCCTTATGCATTTGCTTAAGAATCCTAGCTGTTAACTACATCTTCAAAGTAAGATGCAGTTTGTTTTAATTAGCCTTGGTGGTTAGGTGAGCCTTTGACCAATCTATTGTGGAAAAGTCCAAGTTGTTGATATTTAGTTTACCTGATACTTAAATGGCCTGGAACTAAAAATCTGCAGGAACGTATTTTCTGTATACGACTTTGCCCATGACATTTAGTCATCATGGAAGTTTCTTTTCCAAGCATTTCAGCCACATCTTTCACAAGGGAGATAGTCTTCTCCATAGCAGCACCACTCATGGAACAATATCTCCATGGAGATGTGACTGGTGATAATTAGATAATTAAGATGCCAAAAAGATATTCTAACTTGCTTTTAGTTTAATGTGGTTGATATTTATGAATGGCAGTTCTAAAATATTTAAATAAACAAACATTGCAGACGTGGATTTATTAAAAGGAGCGTACAAAGAGTAAGCAAATTATTTCCACCAAGCTTGGATTTTTTTTAAAAAAAGCATAGTAATGAAATGGTGTCTTTCTAGGCTTAGGCTCAGATGACAAAGAAGCAGAGTTGTTTTATCCGCATAACCTAGATCTGGATCCTGATCCAGATAAACATGAAGTAGCAATGGAGATACTGCACAGTTCAAGAAAAAGGTTATGGGAGAGTGGGGAGGTTCATAAATTTTCTAAAGCCAGCTAATAGCACATGCCTCCAATTTAGATTCCCCCAGAATACTAACATGTGGGCTATAACGAACATTTTTGATCCCTTGGGGAACTTCAGCTGCTATAAAGCATGTTCTACTTTTAGGCAAATCAAATTCATTTAATAAATATATGAAGTTATTGTTGAAGATGGAGACAGTTTTTGTATGAATCCATCAAATAATCCAGCTGGACAGATTTATTTCTGCTTAACCTTAGACTGGCTGATAGGATGGACTTCAGCAAGGACGATGGACTAATTAAGTTGTAAATAGGCATGGTGAAAGGTGAAAAGTCCTCTGTGCAAGCACTGAGTCATGTCTGTCCCTTTGGGGGGGACACCGCTTTTGCGACGTTTTCTTGGCAGGCTATAGAGCGGGGTGGTTTGCCATTGCCTTCCCCAGTCGTCACCTTCCCCAGGAAGCTGGGTACTAATTTTACTGACCTCGGAAGGATGGAAGGCTGAGTCGACCTGAGCCGGCTACCCAAGAATCCAGCTTCCGCTGGGATCGAACTCAGGTCGTGGGGAGAGTTTTGGTTGCAATACTGCTGCCTACCATTCTGCGCCACACAAGGCTATAAATATAAATAGGCATATAGATTTGAAATTATCATGAATGTGTCTAAGGTTTCTCTGTCTCATTTCTTGGCCAGGCTGTCAAAGCCCTGGCTGATGTTTGGGGAAAAAAACACATGCCAAAAGATTTTCCTCTAGTGAGAAATCAATCTGGAGCAATCATTACTGGCTTCAGGCCCAAATTCAGGTGGTGAGGAAGTCACTTTACCTTTCTTGCATCACGCCATTGTTATTTTTTAAAAAGACCTCATGCCAGGTGTAACCATGTGCATGTCCTTTGTATTGCCACTCTCCATCTTTTATCTTCTTTCCAAATGATCAGGGGACAAAGTATGGCCTGACCATGCATTGTTGCCTTCATCACCAGTCAATGGACACAGTCAGTGGGAACAGGCCTGGGATGCTACAATGAGGAAGAATCTCAAATTCACTGTCATAACCCTTGAAAAAAATCAGAAGGGTTTTCCTTTTCTTCTCCTCTTCTGCAAATAATAATAGGAGTTGTTGCTGTATGTAGCTGGAGAGTACCAGGTTGTGGAAGGCTGCTCCAATCAAGTTTCATCTTCTGCACATGATCTTGTGATCTAGGAAGTGCTGACGAATTCAGCATTTGGAAACCATGTGAAGAGGTGGCAGCACTTCATTAACTGGTCAAATCATCTGTAGAGATGAAATGCAAATGCTTCTTTTAGAAATTAATTAATTGTTGACTGATTCAGTTTTAATCTGAATTAATGCTTTCATACCAACTGTACCACCAGTAATGACAAGGACAGTGGTGCATTTCTAATTTCTGCTTCCTCTTACAGTCATTTGAAAGAGTTTTTAGCTTCAGAAAAACAGAATATCGCAACTGGGAGGGCAAAAAAAGTAAACATTGTTTAAGGCATGTAAAGAGTTTGAAAAGAGAGCTTAGCTTCCCGAAGAGATTAGATAGCTGATGCATTGAGATTTATTTTTAACTAAGATGTGTGGAATTTAAGAAAAGCAATTGTTGTCATTTCTTCCCTTTCCACCCAGCCAGGAGAATCAAGGTGAATAACCTGGTGTGGTCTGAAAGACCTTCAGAAATTGAATCCAAAGTGTTACACAGATCTGGTAAATAGTTAACATCATTCAGAACCCGATTGTCCCCTGCACCCCCACCCCAGGGAATAAGCCAAATTTGAACTTGGGACCTTCTGTATGTCAAGTAGGTGCTTTTCTGGTAAATTAGTAGCCCTCTATAAATCTATACCATTATGCAATTTGAATTCTGATAATTCCAAATATCAACCTGCAAAGCAGTGTTCATTTTGTTCCATTCTTCCAGTGCCAACACCAGCCTGCTCAAATGCAAGACATCCATTGGAGAATCCTTGGTATACAGTATAAATCATATCAATGCATCTCCCAGCTGTTTGAAGGGATGTGGCTTTTACAAACTGTCCATTCATTTCCTGGAGCATACAGTATAATGCCACAAAACTAGGCAGGGCCGCAACTGGTGGGGGGGGGCACCAAAATGGGTGCAGAATCCATGTTTGCCTCAGTTGACACAGACCCTAGTTGCGGGCCTGAAACTAGGTAAAAGATGGACCTCTAAAAGAAGAATGAAAATAGTCCTTTCTTCCTAAACTGTGGATGAAGGATGGTATTTATATTTGGAACTTTTAACTCCTTAAGAACTGTCTCCTTCCCTGCTCACCACTGCTGTCTATACCAGTCTTCTGATATCTGGTATCCCCTAGATGAAGTTTTACTAACAGTGTATAGTCCAAAGAAAGGTGATGTTTTATTCCAAAATCTTTGAGAAAATGGATAACACTATGAAAAGTTCTTGCAAATTCCCAGCTGGTTGCCACATAAACTAATCCAATAAAATAATAAATATTTTAGTAGTATCCTATTAAAATGTATAAGAACAGGCCACCTGCTGTCACTGAAGAATTGTTTGCACTGCAGAGTTAGAGGTTTACCAAATTGCTAAATGGATCAAGAGGTTTCTTTTTTTCAGTCTAATTAGTCAAAATGATGAACTCTCATTATGTGCACAAGAGAGCTCTCTTTTCTGGAGGAATGGGGGTTGTTTACATCATTGTCTTAAGTCTCCCACAGAGTCATTCCAAAATCAATAACAGAAAAAGAAATCTGAAGATGAATTTTGCCCACTTAGTTGTAAAGAACTTTATATAATTAAAAAGAAAGCAAATGTTTATAAGCATAAATAAGGCTATCAAATTAAAAGAGGAATAAGAAAACCAAGAACCAAGAGGTAGTCAATTCAGGGAAAAAACACAGAAGACAGGAGAAAAAGCATGTGTTTCAGCATCTACAAATTCTGGTTTCCCTCAGCAACAGAAGATGACTTTTAGTCATGCAAAAATCCTCTGCTAGAAATAACACACATAAGTGCAACATTTTAACAGGAGGAGGAGGATGACAACGAATCAGAATGTTGACTGATTTATCTCACTTTCTACCACCAAATCCGTTTTAATTGTTAGTCCAGTTCCAATGGAAGTTTAAAAAAAACAAACAAACACAAGCACTGAACCACCAGTTTCCCTGGGATGGTACCTCAAACTTCAGCTGCCTCCAATGCTCTCTAGCCCATGAAGTCCAAGAAGATCTTGATTTAGATGTTCAATGCAAATACCATTGTTACAGTATATGCAGTAAGCGTATACTGCGTCTACATGTCAGAGGCTGAATAAGTTATAAAAGATTTCATGAGTTTCTTTACTCCAAAACACATGGACATATAGAAAGCAGAACAAAAGTGCTACTCAGAATTCCTCTATTTACACTTTTAAATATTGTGCACCATAGTCTAACATTATTAGCAGCTCATGATATTTACAGCCATTATCCAGATTGACAACTCCAGACCTCAAGGCAGCCCTGCCAAATGCCACTGTTGATTTGCTGCAAATGTTAAGCAAGCAGACACTGCAATTATTTGTCAGCAATATAACTTTCTCCTCTTGCCCCTGGTCATCAGATACATATGGAGATGTGTGAGCTTTATTTGAAATAGTACCATTCTGAGCCAGGAAGCAGTGAGTTCCAATAGCCTAAGTCCAAATAGTTAAATAGCAAACAGGTATTAGCAAGAGGTGATTGCCAATCAAGGAAACCTCTCCATCTGGTAGAATATACAACTGCAATTTCCCAGCCTTATATTATGAGCAGGCATGGATATTCATTGTAATTGAAGACTCTTCCTGAGTTGCCTTTTAAGCAATAACTTCAGGAAGTGTTGGATCACCTCTTGGACAGATGGGACCTTGTTTCAAGGAACAGATGTATGATGGGGAAAGGAGGTGCATGTTTGGAAAAGAATCCTGCTCTAATTGCTAAGAAGTTCCTTCATCTATAAAAAGGGGGTTTAGGAAAGGAAAGTTGCACACCAAAGTACATGTGTTACAGGAATTTGAATACAAAAGGAATACATGCAAAAAAGGAAGTGGTATGCAATACAAGAACAAAATATTTTTTTCATTTAAAATTACAGAATATGGCAATTTATCAGAACAAATCCATGATTCAGTACATGGGAAATTTGAAATGGTTTGGATTTAGACTGATCCAGACAGTTCTTGTTCTGTGCAATGTATAAAAAAGCTTAAATTCCAGAGCTTACATTTAGTCAATTAATTAGACTAATTAAAAACTTCAGGTCAATTAAAATTTAATCAGTCTTAGTAAATTATACAGGTACATTGTGGTAAAAGGCTGTGAAAACTGACACTGGGTCATGTTTCTGGCAAAATAATGATTTGGTGTATGATATGACCATTTATATATACTAGAACTGATTAACCATTAGTTACATTTTAGTTGTGCGGGGGCAGTAAGTAGAAATGTTTTAAAGGGTTGATGCAAGCCTGGGAAAATCATAGAGTAGAAGAAAATAACCACAGCAACCTTGAGTCAGCAGATGGGATATGAAGCAGGCAAGAGAAACATTACCAAATACCAAATTTGGTACAATACCAATACCAAACAATACCAAATTCATGGTCTCAGAATTGTGTGGAAGGCTGATATAAAGACATGTCAGCAAGACCCACTCTCAGAATGATATCAGAAAGAATGACAAAGAGAGGAGTCTCACAACAAAAAATAAAGTCAAGATGACCCAAACAGCTGAAATGATCTGCAGAGCCTACTGAAACAAATAGCAGGTTCCTCAAAATGTGTTGAAAAGCTTGTATACAGAAAAAAAGGAAGCCAATTAGAAGAGGGAGTGTGTGATACAGGTGGGATGTTAGAGGGTGATGCCTACAGGGAGGCAAGCTGGAGACCTAGGGAGCGAAAGCCCCATAGAGAAGAGAAAGGAGAGACTTCATTTGCAGCTCTGGGATGGAGGGTGTTCATCTTCTCTGTTTTGCCTCACTTGCTAGTCAAAGTTTAGTGATGTGAATATTAATGAATGCATACCATTGTATCTGGAATAGTTTACGCTTGTAAGAAACTCTGCATATTTTGTATCATCTGTCTTACTTATGCTTCTGGCTGTATTGTATGTGTTAGGCAATAAAAGTTACATAAAAATAAATAACCAGAGGTCAGTTATCTTGTATTTGAATTGCTCAAGCTATCTGTCAAACTTGCAAGGCAGACTTGATGACTCCATCTTGCTTTGCAAAATTGTTCATTTGATGAATGTCAGCAATATGTCCAATTAGCCCTTTCAACTGAAGAGTGTCTTAAGTCACTAGAGGAAGAATCACAATTCCCCTTTCTCTACAACTCTCTGCATGCCCCCAGTATGTGATCTGGAGGGTCAGAGAAAGCATTTCTCTGGAATGCATATAGGATATGCTGATCTTGCAGAAGGAAGTTCTGTTGCACAAGTGGAATTTCATTTCAAGAAAGTTTTAAAAGAATAAAAACAATACAAAGTTTTAAAGAGATAAGGCAAGTAAAGAAAAGTAATAAGTGAAAAAAGTAGAAAGAAAGAAAAAGAAAGAAAGAAAGAAATAGAAAATAGAAAAGAAAAAGTTATAAAGAAGCAGCGTCTGGTCGTCTTAACAGCAGTTACCAGTACATTTATATTTTACCCTCTCTTTCTAAAGTTACAACATAATTTCCTTCTATTCCATAGTCTACCTTTTCTAATCATCAAACCAATAAATCACAAGTTCATTTTTTTCCTGTTTTTTCAGCAAAAAGTCCATGCGGGGTTTCCAGTGACTAGTAAATGTAGTTACTGTCCTTTCTCTAATCAAACAAGTCCATTTTGCCATCTCTGCTAATTCTGTCATCTTCACCAGCCATTCTTCCATTGCGGGTATTTCAGAGTCTTTCCATTTTTGTGCATATAATAATCTTGCAGCAGTTATCATATATAAAAACAATCTTCCATAACTGTTTTCTAATTTTCTATTCATTAGTCCCAACAAGAAGAGTTCTGTATGTATTAAAACCCAGAGTTTCATTTTACACGACTTTGGTTTTGATCCATTGTCATTTTTATTCTTAATCAGCTCTAATAAGTAATTAGTCACTGAAATTTTAGGTAGAGGGGAAATTATTCTAAACCTATTTGAACAAAATAGAATTCTGTAATAGTCTTTTCTTGATTTGGATCTTATTTTACTTACCAATTAATTCAGAATGCCACAATAGAAATGATTAATGACTACCTCACTGCAGATTTTGAAAGAAAAAGTGCAGGTTTTAGTTATTTATTACAATTATTTGCCAAGGCAGCTAACTGTAATGATCATAATAAAAATAAATAAAACAGTCAAATGTACAAATAGTCATAAAAACTGCTAAAATTACTGTTAAATCTAATGCAAAATGAAGAGAAAGGGCTTGATGCAACTCCTGAAAGTGGAAAGAATAGGAGCTCAGCACGACTCATGAGGAAGCCCATTTGGCAAAGCAGCTTTGAAGGAGCCTTTGCACAAGCCTTTCTCAAAGCTAAGCACTTATTTGAAGCTGCATACAGTACTGATATGTAGATTAGGGTACAGATCCAAGCACAGTTATTATATTTTGTACTTGACTGCTCCCCAAATTCTTGGGACATGCCTATTTTAGAGTAAGGCCATTTTTAGAAAGGTGTACTTTGAGAATGTTGTAATACCTTATGAAAATTGCATTCAAAATCCAAGGGTAAACCCAAGTTAAGTAATCTCTTTTTGTGGATTTTTTTGTAAAAAAAGTAGCTAAATATTGAAAATGGGATGGAACACATTCATAACCAACAAAAAAGTATGAAAAATGGATGAATTCACCTGTCTCTATCAGTAGTCCCATGAAGGTTTCTTTGTTGCATCAGGTGCATAGTCACATGTTTGTGGTTAATATAAAACTTGCAAAACAAACAAACAAACTGCTCCATGACCAAAATTATGGAGAATCCCAGTTTCATTCATCCCTTGCTGGTTCTCATAAAATTGACAAACCCACCTCTATTTCCTGCTTTTACATTCATGGCCCCTTTCCTCTTCCTCTGGCATTCTTCCTTTCTCACTCATCCTCTGTCTTCCTCTTCCCCACAGAATTTGCCTTCCTTTCCAAATGTACATACAGTAGAATACAGTATCTATAACCATGAACTGCATCTGATTTGAAACAGAAGAGAAAGGGCATTTTTAAGAACTCTTTTTTTTCTTCCTTCTTTCCAGATGAAGCTACAATTCTAAAGTGTTAAAAACAGAAAAATCCTTGAATTAACTTTGAAGTCTGTGCATGTATACTTAAGGGAATGATTGTTCTGTTAGACTAGGTGATGACCAGAGAAGAGTAGAATGGAATTCTTTATTTACAATACAACTATATACAATTGGCGAATGTCTCTTAAATAATAGTTCAGTTCAATTCAAACCCAACCAAACAATGGCAGAGTTTTTGGCAAAACCGCGACGCCAGGTTCCGCTGCAGGGCATGACGAGGCGGCTGGACTGGGCTTGACTAGGAAACGTGGCAAGGCTGCAGGGCAGGGCTTGACTGCAAGCTGTGGCACGGCAACTGGACAGGACTCGATGGGAGATCATGGCAAGGCAGCAAGGCAGGACTCGGCAGGAACTTGCAGCGACTGGGCTAGGTTCGACTGGAGTTCGCAAACAAGTGGCACAATGGGACTTGGTGGGAGAAGGAAACTAGGCAACTGGGCCAGCCTTGGCTGGAGAATGTGGCAAGACTGCAAGGCAAAACTGGGCTACGGATCGCAATGAGGTGACAAGGTTAGGCTTGACTGGACTCCGTGGCAAGGTGGCAAGACTTGACTTGACTGGGCTTCGTGACAAGGCAGCAAGACTCAAATTGGCTGGACTCCATGGCTGGGTGGAAGGGCTTGACTCAACTGGGCTTTGTGACAAGATGACAAGGCAAGTCTCGGCTGAGGCTCGCTGAAAGGTAGCAAGGCAAGGATCGGGAGGCTGGGAAGGCTCTGGTTCCGTAGCGGCTACAGGGCAGGCCTCTGAGAATGGTTCTGGCTTTCCTTCTCTGTGAGAAGCTGTTAGCTCAGTAGAACATTTGTCTCCGGCGGCCTGGTCCTTGTGCTGGCTCCTTTTCAAGCTGTTCCCTCCACACAGTTTTTCCTCCAGAGCCAATCGAGCTTCCTTTTGCTTGGCATGCTTTTCGGCTCGCCTTTCCCTTGCACTGATTGGTGGCTTTGAATCTGGCTCCTGATCATGCCCAATCAGTGGCTCAAGACTTTCCTGCTCTGCTGAGTCACTCTGAGTTTCGATTTCCCCTTCCTCAGCCTCAGAGTCAGACTCAACCCTTACAATGATATCCATGAAAGTTGGATCCATGTTTGATGATGTTAGTATGCTTAGAACAAGCCGGAAGGAATAACCAAAGTTATAGAAATTTAATGAATATTTTACCAATCTACATTAAACTTAATAGGATGGAAATAGTAGGGCTGTTCTGTACAAATAAATTGTATTTTATTTTCATTTTACAGTAGTTTACATAGGGCTACTTTTTAAAATTAAAGTACACAAAATTTCACTTGGTCTTACTCTGATAAGCAAAATCTTTCTGGCCACAAGATCTGATTCCTGAGGTATGGTTCTATTTGAAGACAAGATCCAAGTCATTCATCATGCCTTTTTAATTATATAATGCAATTTAGATGTAATTATTCTGCTTATGAGCAGGTGGCTTTATAATTGCCGTTGCAAATGCTGCCATGAAGACCAAAGCGTAGAGAGATCAGGAGTGGACTGATTTATTTACTTTATATATTTATCTTGGAAAAAAATCTTGCCATGTGGAGCATTTCTGTGACTGTGAAACCATCTTATATTTCTCACTATCAGTCAAACACTGCAGGCCATATCTGATATTTCTTCTTGACCAAGTCACCATAAATCATCTGCACATTTTAATTGTCATAGTTAGAAACTGTTCATTTAATGGACTAGAGATTGGGAAATCTGCCTTCAACATCCCCTCCAGGGAGGAGTGATTGAGAGTTGGTTCCCACTGCCAGCAGTAATTGTGGGTAGAGTGGTTCTCAGGGATGTCTGCTGATTAAATGGAGACCATACTCAATATCTGTATGTCCTGAACCTGGGAAGGAACCAGCGACCCTGAGACATGCCCCAGATGACACCTAAAAAGTAGTCTGTTCAATGATGGAGGTGGAAGGAATCTTGATAAATCATGGTTGAGGTGATCCTAATCTAACTCTAACCCCAACCCTTTATTTTAAAATTGATTACACTGCACTTGGGGTTGTATGGTTGACATACAAATTGGCACTGGAGACTTGGGATTACCCTCCCTCATTTCTCCTGGCCCTTTATATGTTTGAAACTAAATACAATTGGAAGAGTGAATTCCTGTGGTGCCTACCCTTTAGAACTGCATACCCGTTGAGATTCTGATAATCACTTTCATCTGCCTTTGTTCCAAGGCATGCATGTACAGGGCACAGGTTCTTGGGCTCTCCTCCTGGTAGGCTTTACTTGTTTTTCTAATACACAACTTTCAACAAATCTCTTTTCTGTACCAGTTATAAAAATCTGCTCAGGTCACATTCCCACTCTCAGGAGTGCACTTTCTCACCTTCAAGAAATGTCTCAACAGAACTCATAGGACTTTCAGCCCTAAGCATCGTAATTGCATGTGCATAAACAGCCCATTTCAGTCAGTATTTCTAGGTGAGAACCTGATACAGAACTAGCCTGCCTTCATTTCTGAAGTCAGTGAGTATGCCATGGAAAGCATCATGTGTAGAGCTACCAAAGGTTATCGTGTGTGTGCACACACACACTTTTCAGTTGACAAAGCTCAGTCAACAAGATGAGGCTGGGCACATGTTTGATTGACCAGACAAGGATAAAATGCCTCACTGATAGCATTTATACAATACCTTCATGCTGCCTCCTAATCAGAGGAGCTGATATTTTACTGCATGACTGATGATGTTCTGAGGCCTGAAAACACATAATTCCACAAGCTAGATTTAAGCATCAAGCAAGAGGACACCAATATGGAGTGGATAAGAAATAAAATCGTCTCATTTGTTTCCTATTTCCTAGAACAGAGTGTATTTCTGGAGGAAGATTGCTAAAATATCTTTCTTTGGATGACAGAATGGATTTAGAAGTAGATACCAAAAGCAAATACCCATACTTCAGTCAGAAGATGCCTAGGAGATGATGTATGCAATTGACTTATGCTGAACTTCAACATTCAGCTAATTCCTGGTTGAATTTCCCTTTCTTCATTTTTTTGACAATTTGAACTACAAACCTGTCTCTTCCTATATACTTACAGTATTTACTTCTGAGTTCAAATTCCTGGCCTACAATTTCTACCAGAAAACTGTCTATTCTGACAGATTTCTCACAAAACCATTTAAAGTTGCTTTAGAATATTTCTTTCAAATGTGCCAATGACAAAAGAATTGGGGAAACATGTAAACTAGGGATATGTGAGGACTGCCAAATCTGTTCTATGGACAGTTTCTCAGCTTTACAGGTTCCTAAACTGCCTTGTGAGAAGCCATAGGATAGCTCATTTCAATTTTTCCTGATTCAGAAGAATGAACTGGGAAAAGCAGAAAATTAGCTACCATGGGGGGAAAATACCAAATGGGATCTATAACTGTTTAAAAAACCAAAATCTGACAAACTTCAGGAACATTGGAACATTAAATGGGGATAAAGGCTCCCAAATGTATAAAAATGAGAAAGGATACTCTCCTTTATGATCTGCTTTGTTAAAGTGCCTGTGATCTTTCTGCTTCTTGCCAGAATGGGATGAAAATTGTAGGTAAACCAGACTATGATGAAGGAATCAACGCAAGATTTGAGCAATCTCACTGAAGAACCTTGTGTGAGAATACTGAAGATTTGCATGAAATTTCACATTTGACCGTCCCGTGAGAATTGTCACTCTTAATTTCCTGTGAGAGGCCGTGGGCATCATTTTAGGTACATCAAATAACCTGGCGATGATAAGCTCCATCTGGCCAGTCTCTGGGCTACACAGTGACTGGTTGAAAATAAAAAATGAGAGTAACGCTAGAGTTAACGTGAACATTTCCCACCTATGCGAAATTGTTCTTGAACTAACCTATGCCTTTACACTGATCCCAAAGTAATTCCCTCTATTGTTAATGGAATGGAGCAAATATCCAATCTCCATGTTAAATTCAATCTTTGGTGTTCAAAACAGTGGAGATTTATTAGGGCAGAGAGGAGGGAAAGGAAAGCATTGATGGAAATGCATTTTGTTGCTCCTATTACAGCAAGCTGCTGGAGCAGAAAAAACACACCTTTTCTTAAAAACAAAACAAAACCCAAAACAAAACACGGTGAAACCAAGACCTTTCATGATCTCTTTTAGAACTGCCATTACCTGTTCTCCCAAACAAAGGGTGAAGGTGACTACAGGAAGCTTAATCATGCCAGTCAATCCCTGGAGAAGGGTGTAATTATTATGCATGGTACCAGGGGGCTATCCAATGGTATCCTTCTACCTGCATTTAAAAGCAATTTTCTCTCTTCCTTAAATAATCTGCACGTGTTAATTACAAGGCAGCAAAGAAGTTGAAATGTGTGAAATTAGATGGCATGAATTATTCATACCAGTTGTCATCGTCTGCTTTAAGAGATTTCCCTCCTTCAGCTGAGCTAAAGGAGAGGCATGCAAGAGAAAATGAAATACTCTTCTGAATGAAGTAGGAACATAATCTTGCCTTCTCCTTGGAGCCCCCTGGGTATTTTCCCACTCAATCCACTTTTCCTTAAAGAAACAGGGTCATTGTCTGCAGATGCCTACTTAAAAGCTCTTCCCAAGCTTTCCAATGGTGAGGATTCAGAGCTGCCATTTCAATGACTTCCACACCCACACGCTGAAGTATGCCCATGCTGTATTCCAAAAAGTGATCCATGTGGATAGCAGGAGCCACCAAGGGTCTATGTATTATTGCTTATTACATATTACATTATTTATACCACATTATTGGTATAAATGTGATCTGTCTGTCTAGAACATGTCCTCAATTCACCACAGCAGTGATTGCATTTTCTGGGAAGCTCTTTTCAGCTCCAGTTTGTCCAATGAGAAGCTGGGTAAGCAGTTGCTGAATTAATCCCTTGGGAATATGGATTTGGATGTGGTCACTTGCAATGATCTGAACATCACTCAGTAATTACTAAAAGGACTAATGGGCTACATTAAAGGAAGCACAGTATCAAAGACATGTGAAATCATTACTTTTCTTTACTTGGTGCTGGTGAGACCATATATGGAGTATAGTGTAGTCAATTTTGGGCACCACATTTCCAGAAAATATTGGTAGGTTAGAAAGGGTTCAGAGGAAGACAATGAAGGTGATGCAGGGATCTGAGGATGTGCCCTTTGAGGAGAATTCAAAGGAACCTGGAGAAAAGAAAAGTGAGAGGAGGCATGATATTAGTGTTAATTACATAAAAGTGTTATGGAGAAAATGGCTAGGAACCATTTTTCATTCCCACAGAAACCAGGACAGAAATGATGGATATGCTATATGATGGAGCTATGGTTTCTTTTAAATAAAGGAAAAACTTTCCTATGGCAAGATCGGTACAACCATGGAACATTCTAAGTATGGAGGCTGTGGGTTTCTAAGTTGGACAGCCACCTCTCAAGGATGGTTTAATTGGTTTCCCTGCATATTGCAGAGAGTTGGACTAGATGATCTTCTAATTCTACAGTTCTATGATTTTATGAAAATGAAAGATCCCAGTTCTAGGACAAAACACATGCCTCGTCTTTGGTAGATTAGGCATTCCTGAGGATCCAGGCAACAGGTTTTGTTTTTCCTGTTGCTGACACAACTGGCTAAAAATGGTTCCAATTATAGATTAGGCCTCCCTTTTCAACTTGTAACCAAAAGTAATAAATATTACTTGCAGTTCAAAAATCCCTTGTTCTAGAATTGAAGACCAATCTAGTTAGACAATGTTAGCCTGCTTTCCATGATTCACATTTTATAAACCCTATTGAGACAGTCTCCCTCTTTTCCTGAGAGTCTAGGAAAATTATTTAGGATGTGAAGATCAAATCCTGGATAAGATGAAAACTAAGAATTATGGCTCGAATCTAGGCTGAATTAGACCAAACCTAAATGTTACAATTATTGTATATAAATTGCTTCAGCAACCGCTTTTTTTGTTATTCAAGTGCCAAGTCTGTCTTTATAACCTTCTGCCACTCCCAGTCCTCCATTTCCTGGACTGTACCAGGATCAGATCAAGGAAGAAAGAATTAAGGCCATCCTTTCCTGCATGTGAGGACTAGGGATTAGAATCAAATTCCCTGGACTTTTTCCTTGGAATACAGGGAAATAACAACAATGAACAGAAAACCCCATAACTGGATGCTCTACAGTGAAGACCAGGCCAACAGTGGATCACCAAGAATCCCTAACTCTCTCTGATATGCAGATTATGCTACTGCATTAAAGTTTTGGGGTTTCCAGAAATATTTTTATGTGAAACTATAGTTGCTAATCATTTTTATATCTGTAAGAAATTCCTGGACTTAGCATTCTTTAACAAATTTTGCATTAATCTTTAGTATAGGTTCTAAGAAACAAACAAACAAAAAGAACCCCTTATCTTCTTGTTTTATTCAGTTTTCTGAAAGCCAGAAAGGAGGTAACTTTTCTTGACCAAGGTCATTCCAGGTTTCTGGGGCCATTCCAGAAACATCATGTTCCTCAGAGCAGATAATTTCCCCTTTCTCTGTTGTTCTCAAAGTGACCCCTTAATAACCCCATTCAGTCAGCAGATTTATACTGTTCCATAACCCCTTGTTGAGAATTGCTGAAAACAGTCAAGTGCAGCTCCTGAAGAGATGCCATCATTCCCATCTCCTTTCTATCTTCTCTAAGGACAAGGGACAGTGGTGAAGATTAGGATTTAGAAAATCTATTAAGCAAATATGAACTAAAGACATTTTGCAACATATTTATATCAGCTCAATAGCATACAGCACCTAGCACTTCCTCCACTAGATTTTCCCCACAACAACAACCCTGTGATGTAGATTGGTCTCAGACAGAGCAACTGGCCCAAAGTCATCCAGTAAACTTTCTTGGCTGCAAGTGAATTTGAATCAGAGTCTCCCCAGTCCTAGTCCAATACCTTAACTGCCATACCATACCGGATCTCATCTAGAACATCCAATGTTTGCTGAAAATGCAACAAAATTATTCTGGAATAATTTTAGCATCTTTAACTACTGGATAAAAATAGATTGGGCCTGATTCTTATTTGCAATGTATTCGCAGTTTGAAAATGTTTACTTTCTAGTTTGGATGCAAATGTCTTACAAAATCCACATACATAGGATTAGATTGTGAGTCTTCAAATTACTATACAGAAGGAAGTGGATCTCCCCTAAAATCTAGCTAAGTCTTTATGCCTACAGAAATCATGCTTACATGGATTTGTTAAGAGCTGCAGAGCTTAATATGAAGCTGCTAGAAATTCTACACCAGTATTTGGAATTACGTTCGAAGACTTGGACCTACCAGGCACATATTAGGCTGAAAGCAAAGTATTTGAAAAGGATTTTTCCTTATGCTTTGCCAAGGCCTAAAAAAAAATTGAAAATGTTCCTGTAGTATTTAGTATCAACTTGAAGAAACAGAGCTAATTTTTTTTCAGGATGAGATGGTACTGATGACAGTAGAACAAAACTGTATGGAGGTAATATGGAAATTCATAGGGAAAAGGAACATAGCCATTTCAAAGTTCAAACTCTTATGTTTAGTATTTGTTCTAGATCTTGAAATTGCCCCAACTATTAGATGAGTCAATAAGAAACATAATTTCATAAATAACGTGTTTTCTCTGGGTTTAATCCAGACTTTGGAGCAAGCAACTGGGTGGTAAAACCAGATTTCCCTCCCATTACTTCATGTAGAAGCCCTTCCAATATCTTGAAGTGCTTCAGAGAGCATAGAAAAACTGTACAGTACTGAATGGGGCAGGCTGTGATGTGGTGAGAAGGAAGTTTCCTTCCACATTGGGAGAAAGCGTCTTCCTTCTACATACAACTTTCTTCAGCAGGCGGTGGGACTACCATGGGGAGAAAGGAGAACTCCCACCACCTAGCTGCATTTGTCTAAATATGCCCTTTCTTTATTGGTATCTGCACAGAGATTGAAAAGCTAACTGTCATGATCACCGTTGAGATGCTTGTCACATCACAACGGCTTGCATGACAATGCAGGGAAATGGGTACCGGGCGGATTAAGGGAAAAGGCAACTAGCTAATAAAAGAGAGCAACAGGTGCTGGCAACAAAGTATCAACTCTAGCCGGAGGTATGGAAGAGAGAGATACAATGTTGCAAAGAAGGTAATTGACAAGACCAGACCACGAGGCGCACCTGAGCTGTCAAAGAGATTACGAACCTGATCGCCCGGCAATGAACCATCACCGGCCAGGGAAGCAATTAAGGAAACGCCCGGAGCACAGGAGGGGCTCCACGACCCCTCACCTACCGGCAACGGAACTGACGGGGCTCGGGGCACACCCGGAGTAAGGAGGGGTGGAGCGCTGACCGGCGCGGGCTATTTAAATCCCGTTCCGGTGTGCTCCACTCACTCTCAGCTTTTCTTAAAGGGCATGCATACTGTTACTCAAATAAAACCAGAACCTAAGCCTACACTAGTGTCTGTGTTTTTACTGGGTAGCAGGCAGAGCCTGACATAAAGCTGAGAGTCACCAAACCAAAGTCGCCAAGCTCCACCGGACGAAAATTTTCCGCAGGAGAGATCAACTGGCGAAAACGGAACCGAGGACAGCAATGGAGCCAGCACTTCGCACCAGAGGCATGAAGGACGGCCCGCAAGAGGCAGAGGCGACCCGACAGCTGCTGGAGGCGGCGCCCCCGGAATGGGACACAGACACCCTCCCTGCCCACACCGCACCCCAGTTCCAGACCTGGAGCTCCAACCCATATGGGAGAGCCCCGACAGAAGACGAAGTCGGGGACCAGCAACTCCTCACATGGGCCGGTGGAGCAGGACCCTGGACAGGAACACCCTACTCCACCTGGAGGCTCCGCTACCCCCAAACGCCCAAGCAGGAAGGCGCAAGACTACAGACCAGACAGCATCTGGCAGCACCGACGTCGGACGACCAGGGCACGCCAGACAGGGTCACGGCCCTGGAAGCCAAGGTACGATACCTTGAACACCTGCTCCTGTCCCCGACATCAGCAGACTGGAGCACGCCAGACAAGGACACGGCCCTGGAAGCCAAGGTACGAGACCTGGAACATATGCTCCAGTCCCTGGCAACCATCGTAGGTGAGCGCTCCAAGACTGAGGTGACACAGGGGGCAAGAGGGGATCGAGGCACCATACCCACCCCGCCAACAACCCTGAGCAGAAGGGGCCAAGAACGAGACTCTGTCGCAGGGCTTCGTGGCCCCAGGCCAGTGGGAGCCATCCCTCACCACCCACAGGTAGGGGTCCCGCAAATTGGGAGGTTCGCCAAAGACTTCCCCGTACAATTTGACGGGAACCCTACGAAACTGTCCTTCTTTCTAACAAATGCGAGGGACTACATGGCCCAATACGGCCATTGCTTCAGCACAGAAGCTGCAAAAATCTCGGCAGTGGCCACCAAGCTCCAAGATAGGGCCACGGACTGGTATGTACAGATGTCCGAGTCTGGAGCCCCAGCCTTGGCCAATTTCCACAACTTCCTAGCCGAGCTGAAGCATTACTTTGAGGACCCCCTGGCGAAGGAAAGGGCCAAGTGCACACTTCAAGCACTGCACCAGGGAAGAAAAACGGTGGCTGACTACACCCTTGAGTTCAAGGTCCTCGCAGGCAAAATCACGGAATGTTCTGAGGCCACCCTGATTGACATGTTCAAGCGTGGCCTCAACTGGGAGGTGCTACAATGGGCACTCTACAGGGACGACCCAGCCTCCCTTCATGGGTGGATTTGCCTAGCCGGAAAAGCGGAGCACGGTCAGCACACGTTCCTGCTCACAACCGCAGAGGACAAAATCCCTCCCAGCACCAAAGGACCAGTCCCACAGTCGGACCCGACCTGGCACGCGGACCAACAACGGAGGCTTGCCCGCGGGTGGTGTACCAGGTGTGGGAAGACGGGCCACCGAGCGGCGGACTGTTACAAAAACATTACAATGGATTGCCCGCCCAGACCCACACCGAAGACGCCGCACAAGCCATCCAACCCCCCCAGATGCCTGACAGGAGCGTTAGCAACCCCGGACTAGGATGCGGATGCCTACCTCACAGGGGACACGATCGACGCCCAAGAACAGCCAGCGGAAAACGCTCCCCACCTGCTCTAAGCAGCGCCGCTGGGCAGGTGGTGAAGAAGGGGCGCAACAACCCCAGGGTGAGTGACAATTGCTCCATCCTGGCAGGGACAATTAAACTCTCTTATGGCCCTAGAGCCATTACGGTCGAAGCTCTGGTGGATTCTGGGTGCTCCAGAAATCTGATCCACCCGGACATTGTCGCCGCACTAAAACTGCCCTGTTCCCCCCTCCCTAAACCGCTGGTGTTCCAACAACTAGATGGCTCTACAGTGGGTGGGGGGACCAGCCACCCAGAGGACCGGAATGGGCACCCTGACAATGGGCACCCACAAGGAATCCATAGACTTTGTGGAAACCCAGATAGGGAAACCCATAGTAGTGCTGGGGATCCCCTGGCTAGCACGCCACAACCCACACATAGACTGGAGGACATGCTCCATCAAGTTCAAAGACGGGGTCTACCAGGCACCAACACCGGACAAACCATCTGCTCCGACAGTGGGGAGGGCAGAAGTCGTCGACCATACCCACGACCCCCCCCCCCCGAAGGACTGCCGGAGCAATATGCAGACTTTGCAGATGTCTTCGGAGAAGAGGAGGCGGACCAATTACCCCCCCACCGCAAGATGGACTGCACAATTGAACTGCTCCCAGACATCCCATTACCCAAGCCCTAGATCTACCCCATGACCCAGAGAGAATTAGCGGCGCTGCGGGAATTCTTGGATAAAAACCTCTCCAGGGGCTTCATAGAAACAGCGAACTCGCCGGTTGGAGCATCCGTCCTATTTTGGGAAAAGAAGGACGGCACCCTGAGACTATGCACTGATTACCGCGGATTAAATTCCACTTCCCTATCCCACAAATACCCCCTACCCCTCGTAAAGGACATGCTAGCACACCTGTCAAAGGGAAGGGTGTTTTCCAAACTCGACCTCCACGAGGCGTATTACAGAATCCGCATCAGGGAGGGGGACGAGTGGAAAACAGCATTCAACTGCCCCTTGGGCTCCTTCCAATACAAGGTACTGCCATTTGGTCTTGCGGGGGCCCCAGGGGTCTTCATGCAACTCATCAACGAGGTACTGCATGAACACCTATTCAAGGGCGTACTGGTTTACCTGGATGATGTCCTCATCTACACGAGGACGCAGAGGGAACACAAGAGGTTAGTGAGGCAAGTCCTCACTAAGTTCTGGAAAGCCAAACTCTACGCTAAGCTGTCCAAGTGCGAATTCCACAGGTTGTGCTTGGACTACCTAGGGTACAGAATCTCTGACAAAGGCATAGAGATGGACCCCATGAAGTTTCAGGCAGTCTTGAGCTGGGAATGCCCACGCACCAGGCGCCAGCTTCAAAGCTTCCTTGGGTTCACGAATTTCTATAGGTCCTTCACGAGGGGGTTCGCGGAAATCGCCCTACCCTTAACCGATTTGCTCAAGACCAAAGGCGTCGGGGAGACACGCAAGGTAAAAACCCCGGGGGCTGTACTTAATTGGACTCCTGCCTGTCAAACCGCGTTTGACAGGCTAAAAGCGCTGTTCACAGTGGAGCCAATTCTAGCTCACCCGGACTCCGAACGGCCTTTTGTGGTGCAGGTGGATGCCTCTGACTTCTCAATAGGCGCCATCCTGCAGCAAAAGGATTCTGCTAGAATCCTGAAGCCATGCGCCTATCTCTCGAGGAAATTCTCGGAGACAGAGAGGCGCTGGCACGTGTGGGAAAAGGAAGCATTTGTGGTTAAAGCAGTGCTGGAGGCTTGGCGTCAGCTTTTGGAAGGGACGACTTGCCCGTTTGAGGTCTGGACAGACCACCGCAACCTCGAGGAGCTCCGTACGCCCTAGCGCCTCAGTCCCAAGCAAATACGCTGGGCTCAGTTCTTCAGCCGGTTCAACTTCCAGCTGAAGTTCATACCAGGCAAAAAGAACTTCCTGGCAGACGCACTCTCCTGACTACCTCAGGATGCGGAGCCTATCTCCGACATCGTAGGGACGGTGCTTTCTGATTCCCAGCTGGGTATGGCGGCGGTCACCCGGGGTCGCGCTCGGGGACAGCCTGCCCCCCCTCGCAAACAACTATGATGCAACCCACCCCTAGACACAGGCAACCTCAAATGCCAGGTGGGCTATGGGCAGATTTTACAATGGCATTAAAATCCTACCCCTGGCTCCTCGCCAACCACAACAAGGTTACTATGGACCAGGACCTCGCATGGGCGGAGGGAAGGTTATATGTACCCGACTCACAATGGCAGGCGATCCTCAACAGATCGCATGACAGCAAACAGGCTGGTCACTTCGGGTTCTTGAAAACCCTACACCTGACTCGGAGACAGTTTTGGTGGCCCTCGCTGAGGAAGGATGTCAAGACATATGTGGCGCCCTGCCCAGTGTGCGCTATGGCCAAGCGACCGGCTGGCAAACCCCAGGGGCTGCTGCAACCCGTGGCTGAACCCTCCTGTCCTTGGGATGAAATCTCAATGGACTTCATAGTAGACTTATCGCCCAGCCAAAAGAAAACGGTCATTTGGGTGGTAAAAGACTACTTTTCAAAACAAGCCCATTTTATCCCCTGCGCCTCGATCCTGTCAGCCCAACAGCTGGTGAAACTGTTCCTAGTCCACGTGTACTGCCTACACAGCTGCCCCTCCTGCTTGGTGACCAATAGGGGCACACAATTTACCTCGAGGTTTTGGCGGGCTTTTTTGAAACTGATAGGTACCCAGCAAGCCCTGTCAACCTCCTGGCATCTCCAGACAGATGGATCCACAGAGATCCTTAATGCCACACTGGAGCAATTCCTCCGCTCCTACATAAACTATCACCAAGACGACTGGGTGGACCTCCTCCCGTTTGCAGAGGTCGCATACAACAACGCGATACACCAAAGCACGGGAAAAAACCCCTTTGGGGTAGTGTCGGGTCGGGAGTTCATCCCCATCCCTGAACTACCTCAGCCTCCGTCCCCAACAGTGGCCGCCTGTGATTGGGGCGAGAAACTCACAGATTCCTGGATGGTCATCAAGGACACGCTTAAAGAGGCACAAACGGTGTACAAATTACAAGCGGACAAACACCGGCGCCAGCAACCAACATTTCAGGTGGGGGACATGGTCTATCTATCCACCAGATTCATAAAATCGCCGCAACCATCGAAGAAGCTGGCCCCCAAGTTTATTGGACCATTCCAGGTGACACAAATCATGAACCCAGTCACGGTGCACTTGGACCTGCCCCATAATTTAAAGAGACTGCACCCGGTATTTCACTGCAGCTTACTCAAGCCGGCAAGCGATCCCTCCCGGTGGCACCCACGCACGCCCCCCCCTCCACCAGTGATGATAGACGGGCAGCAACACTTTGAAGTGAAGGAGGTACTTGACTCCCACAAGTGGTGGGGCTCCCTCCAATACCTCGTAAAGTGGAAACACTTTCCACACCCTGAGTGGGTCGCTGCCCATGACGTCCAGGCCCCCCACCTGATCCGCACCTTCCATACCGCCTACCGCTCCAAACCCGCGGCCTAACCTTCTCAAAGGGGGGCAGTATGTCATGATCACCATTGCGATGTTTGTGACATCGCAACGGCTCGCATGACAATGCAGGGAAATGGGTACCGGGCGGATTAAGGGAAAAGGCAACTAGCTAACAAAAGAGAGCAACAGGTGCTGGCAACAAAGTATCAACTCTAGCTGGAGGCGTAGAAGAGAGAGATACAATGTTGCAAAGAAGGTAATTGACAAGACCAGACCACGAGGCGCGCCTGAGCTGTCAAAGAGATTATGAACCTGATCGCCCAGCAATGAACCATCACTGGCCAGGGAAGCAATTAAGGAAACGCCTGGAGCACAAGAGGGGCTCCATGACCCCTCACCTACCGGCAATGGAACCGACGGGGCTCGGGGCACACCTGAAGTAAGGGGTGGAGCGCTGACCGGCGCGGGCTATTTAAATCCCGTTCCGGTGTGCTCCACTCACTCTCAGCTTTTCTTAAAGGGCATGCATACTGTTACTCAAATAAAACCAGAACCTAAGCCTACACTAGCGTCTGTGTTTTTACTGGGTAGCAGGCAGAGCCTGACACTAACTGATCTGCATATAAAAGATGTGATTCAAAACAAAACAAAACTGTGTGCTAGTCATAGTGGTCTAAATCTTCCAATCTAAATCTCAGTTACTACCTATTTTATCTGAACCATTTGGAGAAATAAAAAGAGGAAGTCCCAACTTGTATACTTAATTATGATTTTTTTTTTTTTAAAAAGGGTTAATTGTAGAACCTGATGCTCTCTCCCCTTGTCATTTTCTCTGTTTCCTATTTCTTACTTCCTATTCCTCCTTATTCCATTTCACTTCAACTACTGCTGTAGCCATTAAATTTAGAGAAGCCATATATGTAAACCACCTTGAACTCTGGGGCCATGGTGGCTCAGTGGTTAAGATGCTGAGTCAGAGGACCATTAAGGTCAGCAGCTCGGCAGTTCAAAACCTGAGAATGCAAGCTGCGTGACGGAGTGAGCGCCCATCAACTTGTCCCCGCTCCTGCTAACCTAGCAGTTTGAAAGCATACAAATGCAAGTAGATAAATAGGCACCACTTCAGTGGAAAAATAACAGGGACATGAAAGGAGCCCCCTTGGGTGTCCCCCAGGCAACAGTGACTTCACCGGCAAATACTTTCAATACAGAAGCGCCTTGGTAGGTGCTTCTGGCACAGAAAAAAAAACAACCTTGATTTCTTAGGTATCTATGATCAGCTTTATGTTCCCATTATTTTGGTACAAATTAATTATAATCATTTTGACTCTACTTTCATTCCTACCTTTTATTCCTTTAAATCTCTCATCCTGGAGATAAGTCTTGCCCTTGAGAAGTGACTGGAGAATCCTTGATAAGAAAGTTGTATTTTCTTTGTGGTGCCAAGCATCTTGAGATGAAGCATAGCCACCTTGCACAGGTCTGCTGAATGCCAAAACAATTGCCTCTCCTTGTCTCTGAACATTAAATTCCATCTACTGAATAATTTTGCAATCATCTCAATGGCTGCAATGTTGCTTTATGAGGTGGCTGTTAAAAATCTCATGGCCAGACTGGGGGAAAAAAAATTGAACAAGTAGTTGAAGGTCAAACACTAAGCAGGCATGCAAACTAGAAGCAGGAAATTGAAGTCAAATTATTTCCTAGAATGGACTCTAGATACAAAGGAGAATTAACTTAAGCTCAACTCCAATAATATTGGAAAGAATGGCAAATTGGATTTTATCCTTTAGCCATAGTGCCAAGCAACCTGTTCCTCCTTTCTCTCTCCTCATTGCATAGTGATTGGATAAGAGCTGACATTTGAGTGTCATGTTGCTGAAACAAGGCAAATCAAACCTGGCTCTCAATTCAGAACAAAAACATATACTTGGGCAGAGAAAGGAAGTTGGGTCCCCTGAAAAAAGAACAAGCCAAAAGCCTTTCAGAGTATTGTATTGCCAAGTAGTAGCATTTTCCTAAGATATAAGCTACACACTACACATACACAGTTAAAGATCTACAAATTTATGATACCAAGATGTTGAACTCTAATTAGATGAACAGTAGCTGTGCAAAACAGACTTCTGAATAAACTGCTGGGGGGAAAAAAGTCTTATCTGAGAGAACATATTCCAATAACTCTCTTTTTCACAGCAGACAAACAAAGGAATATGTTTGTCTCCATGCAACACTTCCAGGTTCGTACAATACACAAGGAAAAGCAGTACGTTTTAAATTGGATTGCTTATGTTTATTTACTTTCTATTATACTTTTATATCTCCCTTTTAGAAAATCTACCCCATCCTGAGCAACTGTTTCCATTCATATCTCCTGCCATAGAATTCTATTACTTGTTGGTCTGAGTTTATTAAAATCTGTTTTCCTGAAGTCCAAGATACACATTTAACTATGCTTAGCTTTAGTTGCCTTTAAAATCAAGAACTCCAGAATTACTTGGTCATTTACCCACAGTGTTCCTGTTACTTCCACTTCATCAACTAAGTGTTCTCTATTGGTTAGTTACAAGTCAAGGATAGTTGCTTCTTATGCCTTTGTTCCCTGAAGGACAAAGTTTTCAGCAAGATAAATTAGGAATTTCCTGGAAGCACCATGCTTGGTAGAATTTGTCTTCCAGCAGATGTCAGGGGAGCTAAAGTCTCCCTTCACTACTATTTCATGCCTGCTTGGAAGACCTACACTTTGCTTTTGGAAGTTATCATCCACATTTTCCCTTTGGTTGGGCAGGTAACAGTAGATACCAACAACCATAGTGCTTTTCTTCCGTTCATTTTAATCCAGATGCCCCTTTTCACCAAGATCTCTGAGCAAGTGTGCATAATTTTAACATACAACACAAATACTCCTTCATTTCTATTATTTCTATTCTTTTTGAGTCATGGTAGTATCTTTGGCCCCCCATGTATTCCAGTCATGGGAATTATTCTTCCAATTCTGTGTTGTTGTTTATTTGTTCAGTCACTTCCGACTCTTCATGACTTCTTGGACCAGCCCACGCCAGAGCTTCCTGTTGGTCGTCACCACCCCCAGCTCCCCCAAGGACAAGTTCATCACCTCTAGAATACCATCTATCCATCTTGCCCTTGGTCGGCCCCCCCTCCTTTTGCCTTCCACTTTCCCTAGCATTCCCTAGCAGTCTGGCTTTATTTCTTGGACTATGGACTGGTTTGATCTTCTTGCAGTCCAAGGCACTCTCAGAATTTTCCTCCAACGCCACAGTTCAAAAGCATCGATCTTCCTTCTCTCAGCCTTCCTTATGGTCCAGCTCTCACAGCCATATGTTACTACGGGGAACACCATTGCTTTAACTATGCGGGCCTTTGTTGTCAGTGTGATGTCTCTGCTCTTAACTATTTTACCGAGATTTGTCATTGCTCTTCTCCCAAGGATTAAGCGTCTTCTGATTTCCTGACCACAGTCAGCATCTGCGGTAATCTTTGCACCTAGAAATACAAAGTCTTTCACTGCTTCTACATTTTCTCCCTCTATTTGCCAGTTATCAATCAAGCTGGTTGCCATATCTTGTTTTTTTTTTTTTTTTGAGGTTTAGCTGCAGGCCAGCTTTTGCACTTTCTTCTTTCACATTCATCATAAGGCTCCTCAGTTCCTCTTCGCTTTCAGCCATCAAAGTGGTATCATCTGCATATCTGAGATTGTTAATGTTTCTTCCAGCGATTTTAACTCCAGCCTTGGATTCCTCAAGCCAGCATGTCACATGATGTGTTCTGCGTACAAGTTGAATAGGTAGGGTGAGAGTATACAGCCCTGCCGTACTCCTTTCCCAATCTTAAACCAGTCCGTTGTTCCGTGGTCTGTTCTTACTGTTGCTACTTGGTCATTATACAGATTCTTCAGGAGGCAGACAAGATGACTTGGTATCCCCATACTGCTAAGAACTTGCCACAGTTTGTTATGGTCCACACAGTCAAAGACTTTAGAATAGTCAATAAAACAGAAATAGGTGTTTTTCTGAAACTCCCTGGCTTTTTCCATTATCCAGCGGATATGGGCAATTTGGTCTCTAGTTCCTCTGCCTTTTCTAAATGCAGCTTGTTCATCTGGCAATTCTCGCTCCATGAATTGCTGAAGTCTACCTTGCAGGATCTTGAGCATTACCTTACTGGCATGTGAAATAAGTGCCACTGTTCGATACTTTGAGCATTCTTTAGTGTTTCCCTTTTTTGGTATGGGGATATAAGTTGATTTTTTCCAATCTGATGGCCATTCTTGTGTTTTCCAAATTTGCTGGCATATAGCATGCATTACCTTGACAACATCATCTTGCAAGATTTTGAACAATTCAGCTGGGATACCATCATCTCCTGCTGCCTTGTTATTAGCAATGCTTCTCAAGGCCCATTCAACCTCACTCTTCAGGATGTCTGGCTCTAACTCACTGACCACACCATCAAAACTATCCCCAATATTGTTATCCTTCCTATACAGGTCTTCTGTATATTCTTGCCACCATTTCTTGATCTCTTCTTCTTCTGTTAGGTCCTTGCCATCTTTGTTTTTGATCATGCCCATTTTTGCCTGGAATTTACCTCCAATGTTTCTAACTTTCTGGAAGAGGTCTCTTGTCCTTCCTATTCTATTGTCTTCTTCCACTTCCACGCATTGCTTGTTTAAAAATAATTCCTTATCTCTTCTGGCTGACCTCTGGAATTTTGCATTTAATTGGTCATATCTCCCCCTATCACTGTTGCCTTTTGCTTTCCTTCTTTCTTGGGCTACTTCTAGTGTCTCAGCAGACAGCCATTTTGCCTTCTTGGTTTTCTCTTTCTTTGGGATGTAATGTGTTGCTGTCTCCTGAACAATGTTGCGAACTTCTGTCCATAGTTCTTCCGGGACCCTATCTACTAAGTCCAGTCCCTTAAATATATTCTTCACCTCCACTGCATGTTCCTTAGAAATATTAGTGAGCTCATATCTAGCTGATCTGTGGGTCTTCCCTAATCCCTTTAGTCTGATCCTAAATTGTGCAATAAGAAGTTTGTGATCTGAACTACAGTCAGCTCCAGGTCTTGTTTTTACCGACTGTACAGATTTCCACCACCTTTGGCTGCAAAGGATGTAGTCAATCTGATTTCGGTGTTGTCCATCTGGTGAAGTCCATGTATAAAGCCGTCTCTTAGGTTGTTGGAAGAGACTGTTTGTTATGCAGAGTGAGTTGTCTTGGCAAAATTCTATCATCCTATGTCCTGCTTCATTTTGTTCTCCCAGGCCATACTTACCTGTAATTCGAGGTGTCATTTGACTGTCCACCTTAGCATTCCAGTCTCCTGTGATGAAAATAACATCTCTTTTAGGTGTGTTGTCCAGTAGGTGCTGCAGATCCTCATAGAACTGCTCTACTTCAGCATCTCTGGTTGGGGCGTATATTTGGATCAATGTGATGTTAGATGGCTTGCTCTGAATTCGAACTGAGATCATTCTATCATTTTTGGATTGTATGAAAGCACTGCTTTAGCCACTTTACTATTATTTATGAAGGCTACTCCATTTCTTCTGTGGTCCTCTTGTCCACAGTAGTAGATCTGGTGGTCATTTGATGTGAAGTGGCCCATTCCAGTCCATTTCAGTTCACTGATGCCCAAAATGTCTATCTTTAATCTTGACATCTCACCAATAACCACATCCAATTTGCCCTGGCTCATAGATCTTACATTCCAGGTTCCAATGGTGTGTTGATCCTTAGAACATCGGATTCGCCGTTCACCACCAGCACCGTCAGCCACTAGCCATCCTTTTGGCTTTGAGCTAGCTGCATTATCACATCTGGGGTAGTTGAACTCATCCTCTGTTCCTCTCCAGTAGCATTTTGACCATCTTCTGACCTGGGAGTCTCATCTTCTGATGGTATACTGGCATTTCTCTGGTTGTACCGATCCATTCAGTTTTCACGGCAAGAATACTGGGGTGGGTTGCTATTACCTTCCCCAGGGATCGCATTTAGCCTGACCTCTCTGTCATGACCTTCCCGTCTTGGGTGGCCCTTCACAGTTTAGCTCATGGCATCATTGAGGTGCTCAAGCTCCAGCACCACAACAAGGTAATGATCCTTTGCTGAAGGATTCTGCAATTCTGTACTTATCTATTAAGCATATTTGCTCTCCTGTATTCTTGTTTATTTCCATCCTCTGAACTGTACTGCATGAAGGCTGTGAGCTTCATGAACCAATGTTTTTCCAGATTCTTCATTGACTTGTGTGATAGGTGACATGACAGGTACACCTCAAACCTCCTTCTGCAGTGCACAAATCTTTATTTGCTTACTTCAGAATTGTCTTGATTTTCATTTCCAACCCTCAGAGGATTCAGTGTAAAGCCTTCCTGATGAACCTCACTATGCTTTAGTGAACACATTTCTGCCAGTCTTTGTGAGGTGCAACTCACTGCTTGCCAGCAATCTGTCATCCAGTTTGTTCAGATTATGCTCTCAGAAACCAAATCTCTCCCGTACCCATGATTTGGGTAGCAAGTCATTCATTTGCAATACAGTTCTTTGTCCTTTTAGTCCTGTTCCATAAAGAGAACACCATCTGAAGGATGGATGAGAACATAATTTCATCCCCCAAGTTTATGAATATCATTTCTAGATCTTAAAAGTCAATAGCAGTTGTGGCTATGCTTGACAATATGATATGGTCCACCTTGATTAGTAAGACGCAATACTTATTAGTAGATTTGGACACTGTTCGAACATTTCCCTGGTCTGTTCTTCTGGACAACAGCATTACTGTATTCACAAACAAATGGATCCAGCTGGCACACATGTATTTCAGTTCCTTATAGTACTGAGTCATCATGATCCTTCTTGAAGGGCACTACAGCATCCTCTTTGTGCTTCAGAGATGCACCATCCTGCCCTCTGCTTAGAAGTTTCCCGTTTTGTTTCCCTGAAGTCACAGAGCCTGTGAGGACTTAAAATGGTTTCTGAGTGCTATAGTACTCTTCTGGGCCTCTTCCTTGTGACTTTTGTTCTCATCCACTGGGGTTACTCTTTAGGTTGATTCTCTTCTATACAGGGAGTTGCTTTTTTTGTCAGCTCCTGTTGCTTCCATGGCTTGATCCAATCTTCATTCTATCTTATAAGTGTATCCACCTGCTGCTCCAAACCTCTGCTTTTTTTAATTCAAGCACCACAACAAGTTTGCACTTTTGCAAATACATGCCAAGTTGTTTCCAGACAACAACACAAACATGCTACAAGCATTGCAAGTCACATTTGCAGTATTTTGTCCATTCATTTTCAATCAGTTGGGTCCCATCAGTAAAAAGGTTTTTATTTCTTCCTGTTCTCTTCCCTTCTCAGGTGCACAGACTTGCCAAATACATCTTTTTGATTTAGGGGACTAAGAGGAAAAAGGGTTGGTAGAGATCTACTCTTATTCTAGAACTCTACTTCCCCATTCAGTCTCCACAGTGCAGAATCAGTAGTTCTCAGAACACACCCTTTGCTATCAGCAGCTATTCAAAAGATTATATTTTCACTCCTCCCAGCTCAGCACACTGTCCCTCAAGAATTGTTGCTTTTCTGGCCATTTCATTCTTCCTTGTCTATTTATTTATTTATTTATTTATCTAATTTATCCCCACCCATCTCCTCCTGTCGGGGGATTCTGGGTGGTTTACAACAATCGACTAAAAACCATAACCATAAATACCCAGAATAAAATACAGTAATAAATCATATAAATAGAGGTAAAGATAAAGAATCCAAGTGGTGAAGAATCTAAAACAGTCCAAGTGTGGGAGGAGTGGTCTATAACACTCCTCCCACAGATCTATTCCCCTCTCCACCCCAAGCGAGGCGGCAGAACCAGATCTTCAGACTCTGCCGAAAGGCCAGGAGCAATGGGGCCAATCTCACCTCCGGGGGCAGCATGTTCCACAGGGTGGGAGCCACTGCAGAGAAGGCCCGCTTCCTGGACCCCGCCAAACAAAGTTGTCTCAGAGATGGGGTCCGCAGCATGCCCTCTCTGCACGATCGGGTGGGATGGGTTGATGTACTGGGGAAGAGGCAGTCCCTCAGGTAACCTGGCCCCATGCCATGTAGGGCTTTAAAGGTCATAACCAACACCTTGAATTGGACCCGGAAGCAAACTGGTACCCAATGCAGCTCGCGCAGCAGTGGTGTTACATGTGCCCTTCTAGGGGCACCAAAAACAGCTCACGCAGCTGCATTCTGGACCAGCTGGAGCTTCCGGATACTTTTCAAGGGTAGCCCCATGTAGAGTGCATTGCAATAGTCTATCTGAGAGATAACAAGGGTATGAGTGACTTTTCCTCCTGTTGAACTCCTAAGCCACTGTTAGCTCTCTCTGTTCCCTTTTCAGTTTGTTCATTCCCTTGAAGCAGAAGAACATATGACGCTGCTGAACCATTTTTTCTAGACGTATTTCAGTGGGTGCTGGATGCCATGGTAATAAATCAAAATCTTTAGAGTAATGTCCAGCCTATCATTCCAATATTTTGTTATCCAAAATAGGTCATCCACTGCCCACCAGTGCAGGTACCAAAATAGTTGTTCTTGACTCTTCCCCCACCAACCCTGCCTCCCCAACCAATCTTTTGGATTGTTTGAACCTGAGAAAATTTTGAAAATCTATGTAGAAGAACCATACTTCAGTTGCAATGGGCTAGAGGAAGATTTCTCTTAATGTTTGATATGGCTGTTTTGGCTTTTTTTTTTTATAGAACTGAATAAGAGGCATGATTTGGTAAACACTGGGTGAAAATCAGAGCTGGAATGTGTGGATTTCATGAATGCCCTCTATCTTTCCTGTCATATATTCAAGGACTATATTCAGAATAAACCATAAAATCCTTATCTTAAATATTATTTCAAGGAAGTCTTTGATTGGTGACTGGACTAATAATTTAGTCTGATCTAACAAGGATCATGCTGTGTCACAGCATGCCATGCATTATGTATTAAGCTGTGCTCATGACAGTAGCATAAAGGATAGATTAAAGATTTGACATTGTACTTATTGCTGATGAGCCAGGCAATAGTTTACAATTATTTTCAGAAAAGCAAGCTATATCTGTTGAGAAATCACTATAAGGATGGAGACTTAAAGCCATGGATATTGTCTCAGGAGGCCTATTGAAGAATCAGGTTTTTGCACATGTCCACATTTCCAGAACAGTATTAACTCCCAGAAGAGCAAGGGGGTTGTCCTCAAAGCATAGTATAACCACCTTGCAGTCAAGCAAGGGAACCAGTCAGAGGCAAGAACCCGCATCAACACTGCACTCACTTTTTAAGGAGGGATTGTCCTTTGAAAAGATCCATGAAGCTGATAGGCTGGAGGCCAGTATAGGAAACTAGCAGAGAGGAACCCATTAGACAGCATGTCTTCAAGCTCATCTTCATATTGCTTCATGCTTGTTTTAGGCTGGCATCTAAAAATATAGAGATGTGAATAAGATAAAGGAATGGGGAGCTAATACTGAGAATTATTTAGATTGACAAGAACTTTCTTCATGCTTTTTCCTATATTTTGTATGCTTAACAATAAAATTCTGAATAATCAGAATTCAGTGGTTTAAAACTCATTCTCTCATGAATCTTCATTTGATTTAATAGATGAAGCTTTTCCTGCAATTGATTATATAGTCTAGAGAATATTCTTAAGTTCTCAAGACAATCTGAGCCCAGGGAGCAAAATATCCAAGCTCCATGGATGAGAAGCTTCATATGACAGACAGCAAGATCTTCAAAAAGCAGCAGTAGAGGGTTAAAATCCCCTTACAGTGGCATGATATAACTATGTTGTTATCCTTATAGCTCTTCAGCAAAGGATCGTTACCTTGTCGTGGTGCTGGAGCTTGAGCACCTCAATGATGCCATGAGCTAAACCGTGAAGGGCCACCCAAGACGGGAAGGTCATGACAGAGAGGTCAGACTAAATGCGATCCCTGGGGAAGGTAATGGCAACCCACCCCAGTATTCTTGCCGTGAAAACTAAATGGATCAGTACAACCAGAGATATGTCAGTATACCATCGGAACATGAGACCCCCAGGTCGGAAGATGGTCAAAATGCTACTGGGGAGGAACAGAGGATGAGCTCAACTAGCCCCAGACGTGATGACGCAGCTAGCTCAAAGCCGAAAGGACGGCTAGCGGCCGACGGTGCTGGTGGTGAATGGAGAATCCGATGTTCTAAGGATCAACACACCATTGGAACCTGGAATGTAAGATCTATGAGCCAGGGCAAATTGGATGTGGTTATTGGTGAGATGTCAAGATTAAAGATAGACATTCTGGGCGTCAGTGAACTGAAATGGACTGGAATGGGCCACTTCACATCAAATGACCACCAGATCTACTACTGTGGACAAGAGGACCACTGAAGAAATGAAGTAGCCTTCATAATTAATAGTAAAGTGGCTAAAGCAGTGCTTGGATACAACCCAAAAAACGACAGAATGATCTCAATTCGAATTCAGGGCAAGCCATCTAACATCACAGTGATCCAAATATACGCCCCAACCACAAATGCTGAAGAAGCTGAAGTAGAGCAGTTCTATGAGGATCTGCAGCAACTACTGGACAACACGCCTAAAAGAGATGTTATTTTCATCACAGGAGACTGGAATGCTAAGGTGGGCAGTCAAATGACACCTCGAATTACAGGTAAGTATGGCCTGGGAGAACAAAACGAAGCAGGACATAGGCTGATAGAATTTTGCCAAGACAATTCACTCTGCATAACAAACACTCTCTTCCAACAACCTAAGAGACGGCTTTATACATGGACTTCACCAGATGGACAACACCGAAATCAGATTGATTACATCCTTTGCAGCCAAAGGTGGCGGACATCTGTACAGTCAGTAAAAACAAGGCCTGGAGCTGACTGTAGTTCAGATCACGAACTTCTTATTGCACAATTTAGGATCAGACTAAAGAGATTAGGGAAGACCCACAGATCAGCTAGATATGAGCTCACTAATATTCCTAAGGAATATGCAGTGGAGGTGAGGAATAGATTTAAGGGACTGGACTTAGTAGATAGGGTCCCGGAAGAACTCTGGACAGAAGTTGGCAGCATTGTTCAGGAGGCGGCAACAAAATACATCCCAAAGAAAGAGAAAACCAAGAAGGCAAAATGGCTGTCTGCTGAGACACTAGAAGTAGCCCAAGAAAGAAGGAAAGCAAAAGGCAACAGTGATAGGGGGAGATATGCCCAATTAAATGCAAAATTCCAGAGGTTAGCCAGAAGAGATAAGGAATTATTTTTAAACAAGCAATGCGCGGAAGTGGAAGAAGACAATAGAATAGGAAGGACAAGAGACCTCATCCAGAAAATTAGAAACATTGGAGGTAAATTCCAGGCCAAAATGGGTATGATCAAAAACAAAGATGGCAAGGACCTAACAGAAGAAGAAGAGATCAAGAAAAGGTGGCAAGAATATACAGAAGACCTGTATAGGAAGGATAACAATATTGGGGAGAGCTTTGATGGTGTGGTCAGTGAGCTAGAGCCAGACATCCTGAAGAGTGAGGTTGAATGGGCCTTAAGAAGCATTGCTAATAACAAGGCAGCAGGAGACGACGGCATCCCAGCTGAACTGTTCAAAATCTTGCAAGATGATGCTGTCTAGGTAATGCATGCTATATGCCAGCAAATTTGGAAAACACAAGAATGGCCATCAGATTGGAAAAAATCAACTTATATCCCCATACCAAAAAAGGGGAACACTAAAGAATGTTCAAACTATCAAACAGTGGCACTCATTTCACATGCCAGTAAGGTAATGCTCAAGATCCTGCAAGGTAGACTTCAGCACTTCATGGAGCGAGAATTGCCAGATGTACAAGCTGGGTTTAGAAAAGGCAGAGGAACTAGAGACCAAATTGCCAATATCCGCTGGATAATGGAAAAAGCCAGGGAGTTTCAGAAAAACCTCTATTTCTGTTTTATTGACTATTCTAAAGCCTTTGACTGTGTGGACCATAACAAATTGTGGCAAGTTCTTAGTGGTATGGGGATACCAAGTCATCTTGTCTGCCTCCTGAAGAATCTGTATAACGACCAAGTAGCAACAGTAAGAACAGACCACGGAACAACGGACTGGTTTAAGATTGGGAAAGGAGTACGGCAAGGTTGCATACTCTCACCCTACCTATTCAACTTGTACGCAGAACACATCATGTGACATGCTGGCTTGAGGAATCCAAGGCTGGAGTTAAAATCGCTGGAAGAAACATTAACAATCTCAGATATGCAGATGATACCACTTTGATGGCTGAAAGTGAAGAGGAACCGAGGAGCCTTATGATGAAGGTGAAAGAAGAAAGTGCAAAAGCTGGTTTGCAGCTAAACCTTAAAAAAACCAAGATTATGGCAACCAGCTTGATTGATAACTGGCAAATAGAGGGAGAAAATGTAGAAGCAGTGAAAGACTTTGTATTTCTAGGTGCAAAGATTACTGCAGATGCTGACTGCAGTCAGGAAATCAGAAGACGCTTAATCCTTGAGAGAAGAGCAATGACAAATCTCAATAAAATAGTTAAGAGCAGAGACATCACACTGACAACAAAGGCCCGCATAGTTAAAGCAATGGTGTTCCCTGTAGTAACATATGGCTGCGAGAGCTGGACCATAAGGAAGGCTGAGCGAAGGAAGATCGATGCTTTTGAACTGTGGTGTTGGAGGAAAATTCTGAGAGTGCCTTGGACTGCAAGAAGATCCAACCAGTCCATCCTCCAGGAAATAAAGCCAGACTGCTCACTTGAGGGAATGATATTCAAGGCAAAACTGAAATACTTTGGCCACATAATGAGAAGACAGGACACCCTGGAGAAGATGCTGATGCTAGGGAGAGTGGAAGGCAAAAGGAAGAGGGGCCGACCAAGGGCAAGATGGATGGATGATATTCTAGAGGTGATGGATTCATCCCTGGGGGAGCTGGGGGTGTTGACGACTGACAGGAAGCTCTGGCGTGGGCTGGTCCATGATGTCACGAAGAGTCGGAAGCGACTAAACGAATAAACAACAACAACATCCTTATAGCTTGACAGCTGGATTGCTTCAGCATAATGTATATATGTTACACAACTCTATTAACTCTTTGCTTAGCGCAGATGTCCAAAGAAGGATTGAAGTAAGCAGACGATAATTGAGCTACTTTATATGTTCATTAAAAAAAATTCTTCTCAGTGAGCAACCCTACAAAATACCCTTTTTTTCTTCCATCCTCCAAGTCAGCCTTCCCTCACTTGGCTGCACCTCTGATAATTCTCAAACTGTGTAGCCAAGGATCGCCAAGAATTATAGACCTGTAGTTCAAGACCACTACAAGGCACTAAGCTAGAAGGAGGCTGGTCTTGGAATTCTGCAAACTGAGACAGGGAAGTTCCCAAAGTCCTGTTACTACCTCTGGTAGTAACAGGACTTTGAACACACTCACACACACACACACACGCACACACAGACAGACTTTCTTCCAACTTTGACAGTATTGTATCTGGTCATTAGAGCTGAAAGTCCTTATAAGAAAGGACTGATATTCCTTAATCCAATAGGCATTACTAGCAATGCTGTAGAAAATCACAGCAAGAGAAGGTGGGGGAAGGGGGACAAATAGAACATTTTCTATCAAGGAACCGCATGTTTGTACAAGTGTGCTTTCCAAGCAAAATGATTATGAGGTGGTTCAAGATCAGTGGAGAGTGACTTCACAGAGGCTGCGAGCAGAATGAGAATATACTGGTTGAACATACTATCTTTATTATTATTCTGTTGTTCTCGGCATATTTTAGCTTGCTGATACTGAGCAGATCTTAGTTGTTGACTTTAAGTGTTGGTGTAATCAATGCTTCAGTGAAAAACAATAGGAGGCAGCTTTCTGAATAAGAATGTGATTGTATAGGGCTTTTTCAGTCTTGATCAATCCATATGCCAGAATTGCTGCTTTATTCATGTCACCATAGTACTCACATCTGGTGAGATTTAGTGCTTTTACGAACAATCTTTAATATAGTTGCTTTGGATAGGCATAACTCTGAGACTCATTTCATATTCCAGGAGAGCCTTCCAGCTACCAAAATTTGTCAGATCAGGAATCTGTTATTAGCCTTTCAATGTATTTGGCATTCCAACTTTATGCTGTTTGCAAAAAGTGGGTTTCAAAAGTGACTGGGTGGTTTCTGAGTCACCCTGAGCACAGAGTATTATTCTAATTGATGATGATGATGATGATGATGATGATGATGATGATGATGATGATGATGATGATGGTGGTGGTGGTGGTGGTGGTGGTGGTGATGTTCTGGTTCTTTTTTTAATGGCTATTAGCTGCCCAAAGTTGCATGCTGAGCAGGCAGTCATATACATTGAATTGATAACAAATACTTTATATCTCCTTAATTTGACAACTAGCTCTCTGCTAAAAAAATTCAGAAACTATTTTAAGATGAATCTGCATCTGGATTACTGTAATGCTATGTGAGGCAAAGTTGCAAAAACATCCTAATCATTTATGGCTAAGTGTATTTTATTTTGCTGAAAAGAGCTTTAAGAAGGCAAGCTGGATGACTGAAATTTATTTTGCCATCTTTGCAATTCATCGAAGAAGAGCACAACAAATGACTGAACAGCAAAAAATCTGAGTGTTATTTTCTTCATCAGAAAGCTTCTACATAATTAGGAAAATTCAACATGTCACTAGAATGATGTTGATTAGCAGGGATCAGTGACAGGCAGGAGAAAAGGCAGTATTTGTTCAGATGAAAATGCTCATATTTATCTAAAACTGATATAAATACTTTATCTTAAGCCTTCAACATTAACAGGAATACAGAAGAGGAGGCTGCTTCCAGTATATTTTGGGTCCATTGCCCTAAGTGCCTCAGAGATGCTAATGAAGGTGCTCAGACTCACCAAACTGACTCTTCGTGGATGGTGTCTGCTGTATCGACTGGAGGAATGTCTGGCCATAGAATATGGAATTCCTTTTGGCCTGTGGCATTTGAGAAAGAAGATGGAGTGCTCTTCTGGCTGGTCCCCCAGACATATGTGGGTTTAATCCATGGTCCTTCTGGCTTCTTCCGGTGTCTGGTGGGGATCATGACAGACTGGATATGGGAGATGGTCAATGTCCCACTTTGGGAGGGGTGATGCACCAACCTTAAATGAGGCTGTGGACCACTCTTTTCTTAAGATACCTTCCCTGGATCCATCTGTGTTTGACAACTATCACCCTGTCTCTAACCTTCCCTTTTTTACAGGAATATTACTGACATTGTAGTTAGAGCACAGCTTCAGAATATCCTATAGGAGGTGAATTATCTGGACTTCTGCAGTCAGGGTTCAGACCTGAGCATGGGATACTGAATGTATTGATTGGTCCTGTGGATGACTTTTGTCAAGATCTGGATGAGTGAAGGGAACCCCTCTTGGTCCCTTTGAACCAAAATGATGGCCTTTGATACCATATTGGGGCCAGGAAAATTTCATGGACACATTTATGAAATCACTAGACTTCTTGACTAGAAGTCAATTCAACTTGAAAGAGACTTAACTTTTATCTGTATAGATTTTATTAAAACATCAAAAGCTAACTTTTGTTTTTGAAGTTTGATCTTTGTGAAAAATTGAAATAAATCAATCAAACTGGTGGTCTCATGGTAAAACTCCAGCTTGCCAAATACTTTTGCACTTAAAAAAATCTTCCTAAATCCATTTAGCATCAATAATTCAAAATACATCATGGGAGATTTAAAGTAAGATAACATAAATTAAAATTCAAGCAGGATTTACCAATAGAGATGCTGGTTGACCTCTAGCTGTCATTGGACTTGCAGATGGTGGCTATGCAAGAAACACATTTGCACAACTCTGGAGCTAATAGACCCACTCTGACCTGTCCTGAGTCAGTCAGATTTCACAATGGCTTGCCACACCTTGGTTACAACCACCTTGATTACTGCAATGCATTCTAGGTGGGGCTACCCTTGAAAAGTGTCCAGAAATTGGTATTGGTTCAAATTGGGTAGCCAGGCTGCTAAACGGTACAAGTCCACACAATCCCTGTATTTGTAGCCAGTTGCTTATAGGGAGCAATTTAATTTATTGATATAGACCTTTAAACCCCTAACAGCTTAGAGACTGAGTATCTAAGGGATTATCTCTCCTGCCCTAACTTACCTGATGAACCTGAAGTTCAACAGGAATTTTTTTTTCTTTTGAAGATGCCCCTGTTGCCAGAAGTAAAACTCAGGAAAGGGACTTTTCCTGTATAGTTCCCAGGCTATGGAATGATTTTAATACCCATTCTTACAGTATTTAGAAAAATAGCAAAAATGCATCTCTTCTGCTCTAATAGCTTTTGACTATTAACTGATTTAAACACTTATCCTTCTTGTATTGATTTTACAATTCATGTTTTAAGTTTGGTATTTTATTTTTATCATTGTTAAGCTGTCAGAGAGCATTTATATAAGCAGAAAGGCAAAGTTAAAAATAATAAAAATCATCAACATAACAAATTTATCAGACTGACAAATTTAGTAACATTGGAAAAAGATAATTACAATTTTTTTATGAACACTTTAAAGGATGCTATATAAGTAACTAAACTGAAGGTGTACTACGATATATGACTTTTGTATGTAATACAAATTAAACTAATTTTTTGCAAGCAGTTTGGGGTAAAACTATTTTCTTGAGAAGTTGTCTCAGCAACTACTTCACTGTAATCTAAACTTAAAACAAGGAGTTGAAATGAAGCATGTAGTAGCTACCTGCTGAGTTTGTGATGAGCTATCAAATTGTGTGTCTGCAGTCCCCAGATTAAGGGTTTATTTTATATCTGCAATCTTCCTTTCTGCTCAGCTGATCACAGGCAATGTCTATACAATGCCATTTGGAAGGAGCTCAACATTTCACCCAGTTTACTAAAAGTATACAACAAAGGATGGTTCAGTATACATTTTTGGGAATGCTGGAGCTCCCTCCCTCACCAGTGTATCAGATATTGGAATGAATAACAGGATGATGATGACGATTTACTCCTTATAGTATCATTGATCAAAGGGATAGCTACAGCACTGAAAACCATATTCCAGAGAATGCCCTTTAATACAGCTATTTCTCTGCTTTAAATTCCAGTACAGTCCTGCCTATGAAGCTCACTTTTCCAGCTCCACTATATTCCATTTTAGTAAAGGTAAAATCTTCTTTAGGTCATTCTCAACTCCTGATGGCAACAAAGACGCATCCATGTTGATTTCTTGGCAACAATATGAAAGTATTTTGCCATTGCCTTTTTTTGTTTGAGATTTTTTTCTCTTCTCTTCTTCAGTTTCCCAATCTAGCCTATAGCCCTGAAATTCTCTAATGGTCTACCACCAAAGTATAAACCAAGCCCACCCCCGCTTAATTTTTCTGAGAACATCCAAGGTCAATTAAGTGCTCACATTTTCTTGACCCACTACCTAGTAGAGTATACTATAGAGCAGGGTTTCTCAATCAGGTTTCTGTGGAACCCTAGGGTTCCACGAGAGGTCACTAGGAGTTCCCTGGGAGATCATGATTTATTTTTAAAAAAAATCAAATTCAGGCAATTTCACATTAAAGAGGTAAGTTTCACTCTTTATTTTTAGTTTAAGAGCACTGTTAATGCATATATGCAGGCCAACACATGAAACAAATATAATAATTTTATAACTTCTGGCCTATATTTGAGCCTGAATGTGCAGGGGTTCCCCGAGGCCTGAAAAAATATTTCAAGGTTCTTCCAGGATTAAAAGGTTGAGAAAGGCTGCAATAGAGGATACAGTATAGGTAAAGGTAAAGGTTTCCCTTGACATTAAGTCCAGTCGTGTCCGACTCTAGGGGGAGGTGCTCATCTCCATTTCAAAGCCGAAGAGCCGGCGTTTGTCTATAGACACTTCCATGGTCATGTGGCCGGCATGACTACACGGAACGCCGTTACCTGCCCGCCAGAGCGGTACCTATTAATCTACTCACATTTGCATGTTTTTGAACTGCTAGGTTGGCAGGAGCTGGGACTAGCAACGGGAGCTCACCCTGTCACATGGATTCCAACCGCCGACCTTCTGATCGGCAAGCTCAGCAGCTCAGTGGTTTAACCTGCAGCGCCACCATGTCCCTAAGGATACAGTATGAATGCTACTTATTCTCTCAAAGAACTGGCCTTTCTCCACTTTTATGCTATGCTATGCTATGCTATGCTATGCTATGCTATGCTATGCTATGCTATGCTGTTGTGTTGTGTTGTGCTGTGCTATTCTAGGAACTGCCCACCCTGTCAGAACTCTTGTGCAATGCTACTTCTCTTACATAATTCATACCCACCTATTTTTTCTGTGAAACCTCTGACACAGTCTTTATGCCTTACTACAGTCTTCTTCCAATCTAATTCCCCCCAGATGTGTTGAACGGCAACTCCCATCATTCCCAATCAGATATTTTAGACCTCATCTGTATGTGAAAGGTAAAGTTTGTGTTGATTTGAGCTCAACTTCTGATGACTACATAGATGCTTCCATGTTGTTTTCTTGACAATACTGAAATGGTTTGTCCTGCCCTTCTGGGATGGGTTTTCAACTTCCCAGTCTACCCTACAGCTTTGGATTCTGGTTATCTCCCATCCAAGTATTAACAAGGTCTGATTCAGTTAGATTTGTAGAGAGAAGCAAAAAAATCCCCCTATAATTTAATAATTACAGCACTTTATATATATATACAATAATTATGTAACTATAACAACTATAACAACTATAACTATAACTATAACTATAACTATAACTATAACTATAACTATATATATATATATATATACACACTGTATGTATGTATGTGTGTGTATACACACACACACACACGCACAAAGTTCAAGAATGGAACTACCATAAGCCACCTCCTCTACATGGATGACATCAAGCTATATGCTCAGAGTGAACGAGACAATGACTCACTGATCTACCTAACACAAATCTAAAGTGAGGACATTGGGATGTCATTTGGACTAGAGAAGTGTGGCTGGATGGTAGTAAAGAGAAGGAAGGTAGTTCATACTGATGTGGTGGAACTCCCAGCAGGCCACATAGCAGACATACAGACCAGCTACAAGTACCTTGGTATCCCACAGTCACATGGGAACCACGATGAGGAGGCAAGGAGGACAGCAACATCCAAGTACCACCAAAGGATAAGACAGGTCCTGAAGAGCCAGCTAATGGGAAGAACAAGATCCACGCCATCAACATGTATGCCCTGCCAGTCATCCGATACCCTGCTGGTATAGTCAGCTGGCCAAAGGAGGACATGGAGGCTGCTGATGTGAAGACCCGGAAGCTCCTCATAATGTATGGAGGCTTTCACCCCAAGTCGAACACCCAGAGACTGTACACCAGGTGGAAAGAGGGTGGGCGGGGTCTGGTGAGTGTCAAAGCCACTGTCCTGGAAGAGACCCAGAGCATCCAGGAGTACATCAGTAAGATGGCACCTAAAGATGAGCTGTTGAGAGAATGCCTGAGGCAGCAGCAGACATGGGAGGAAGATCAAGCAGAGGAAGTGCCATGGTTGTTAATTTGTTTTGTTGAAAAATCTTTTTGTATATATGTCTTGTAGAATTTTTTTTTTTGTAGAAATTTTTAATGAATAAAATCTTGCAAAAAAAAAAAAAGCAGAGGAAGTACCATGGCAAGACAAGACCCTGCATGGGATGTACCATCAACAGATAGCTGAGGTGGCTGACCTTGGGAAATCCTACCAGTGTCTGGAAAGGGATGGACTAAAAGACAGCACTGAGGCACTGATCAGAGCAGCACAAGAACAGGAACTAAGCACCAGATCCATAGAAGCAGGGGTTTACCACACTAGACAGGACCTGAGGTGCAGACCATGCAGAGAGGCCTCAGAGACAGTCCAACACACAGTGGCAGGGTGTAAGATGCAGGCAGGAACAGCATACATTGAACAGCACAACCAAGTAGCTGGCATTGTATACAGGAACATCTGCGCCATGTATGGGCTAGACTCTGCCAAGTCCAGTGTCAGACTCCACAATCAAATGATTGCTGAATCATCTGCAATGATGAGTCAAAGTGTGTCAAGCAGGAAGATGGGAGGGGGGAATTGCAAGTAGTGTGAATTACTGTTGTTTGGGCTGAAAGGAGGGAGTCAAGGTCGTGCTGTCAGAGACATCTGTGGCTGGTATTGCTGACCATTAGAAGCAGGGTAAGAAAGAGACAGGAAGGGGGGTTTGGGGCATTGGAATGTTTTAACGAGTGAGTTTAGGTGGGAACTTAAGGAGTATGAGAAGGAGTATGAGAAGCTGGAGAAGTACCAGAGCCTGAAGGAGGAACTAGAGAGGATGAGGAAAATGAAGGCCAAAGTGGTCCCAGTGAAAGTGGGAGCACTTGGGGCTGTGACTCCCAAGCTGGGAGTGGCTTCAACAGATCCCAGGAGCAACATCAGAGCTCTCTGTCCAGAAGAGTGCAATGCTAGGGACAGCTAAGATACTGCACAGAACCCTCAAACTCTCAGGCCTCTGGTAGAGGACCGGAGGTTGAGGAAGACACATACTACCTACAGGGGTGAGAAGGGAATTTAATTTATACATACATACATACATGAAATTGTTGAATAGCATATTATATGCAATATAAACCATGAACTTCCATTGTTGTTTAAAGCAAATATGTGTATAATCTGCCCATGAAGAGAAAACTGGGCACTTGTGGGAATTTATATATGTGGTTTCCAACTGGACATGGAAAATATGTAGCTGAATTTCCTAAATTATACACATTCCCCTGGGTTTGAGCTTATGCCAACTGACCAGAAGGTGGCAAATATTGTTGCATCATACACACATTCACACTTTGTAGTCAAATGTGTACACAGTTCTCTCTTCATAGCCTGGTCATGTGCACATTCACTGGCAACATAATGTATATCAGGAGTATTACTATTCAGTGACTGACATGTACCGTATGATGTTTGATCATTGTGCACATTCCTTAGGCTTCATGAAGTCTGATGAATGTGCATAATGGTTAATTGCTGCTAGTCATTCAATTCATGATACTCTTAATCAGAGACATCTGCAAAATAAGCTACAGTGGCATCAGAATGACAATATATGTACCACGATGTCATTGCACAAATGGCTTGATGTAATGATGCCATGCTGTCCGACTCAAGTGGGTAAGCCATATCTTTTGCACAATGGCACCAGCAGGTATGCCTCATCATTTGCCCCCCTTGCCACCTGCTTGGATGACCATGCACTCTTGTGTTACTGATTCATTTTAAAGATGCCTGTGTGTGCTTGCTGTTCATTTCCCTCTGCTTTAGGAAAGAACTGTGCAAAGATATGCACGCATAATCTTGCTAAGTGTCTATTTGTATTAATTTGTAACATCACAACCAAAACCAGCCAAAAGAGTTTCATTATGTAGAAGTACATAATGGCATTACAATAAGCATTTGTTCACTGTATGTGTAGAGTGGTATGAAGTGCTGATCTAAGAATCTATCACGACTTCCCATTAAAGTCAGGAGGGAGGATAATTTAAACCCTCCCCGGCAGGCCTCTTCTTCCAAAGATTTCCCAGCAAAAGGCGATTCCAATAAGCTGCCCAATCAGGGAACTCTTAGCCCTTCCACCCAGGTTCTCTCTTCAGCCCAGCTCTAGGAAAATAGAAGAGCTGGGCTCTGCGAGGCAGGGACCCACCCCTGGTAGGCTTCCGTCCCCGATCAGCTGCCAGCCTCCCATATCCCCGCTGCACAGGGCCAGGCCTTCCGTCACTTCGAGTGACAGCCCCCAGGCGGCAACAGGACCAGGTCCAGCCAGGGGAGGAGTGAGAGACTTTTCAGTAAAATTTAATGAAGACCCAACGAGGCTGTCATTCTTTCTGACCAATGCCAAGAGTTATATGAGAGAATTTGGTGCATGCTTCCCCACAGAGGAATCCAAAATTAACGCCATTGCCATCAAGCTCAAGGGTAAAGCAGCAGACTGGTACATCCAACTACATGATGCTGACTCCCCCAAATCCGATTCTGAATCCAACAACTCTTTTGGACGGTTCAGGGCAGCAGACGGCTCTGAGGAAGTGTCTTGCCTTCCGCTCCCGATTGCAGGTTCAGGAGCTGAGCTGGTGGGCTCCTCGGGACCTTCAGTGCTCATTTGCAATTCAGCCATTGTTAGCTATAATCCCTGACAAGAAGTGGTTCTTGGTAGGAGCTAACAGTTTTTTACGATTCTCAGCTTTATGTAATGATTGCCTGTTCAAAATCATTATCAGACTCACACAAGGCTTTCATGGATATCTGATTTAATAATGAATAGTATGCAGGATCACAAGCAAAGCTGAGAATAGCAAAAGCGCAGGGTGTCTCCCAATACATCCCCAAGCAACTCCCAGTCCCTCCCCCCAAAGTCAGTACAATTCCATGCCCTGCAGGTGCCCCTAACAGTTCCTGCTGGTCTGCAGGAAATGTCCTTGACAAGGCGAAATAATCCAAACATGCATTCCTCATTCTTCACTCCTCGCATCACAGCCTGGTACAAGGAACAGGAGCAGCCCCCTCCCATACAGCAACTCGTGTCAGCCCCATGGCATGGGAACCTGTTACGATGTTTTTCAGGAACATTGGAACAGTAACCATGACATCAGGGAACTCTTAGCCCTTCCATCCAGGTTCTCTCTTCAGCCCAGCTCTAGGAAAATAGAAAAGATACTGCTTTGAATCTTCCCACACAAAACCTAGAACTACATAACATGCCATGTGCTCATTCTGAAATGCAAGTGGCAATCACATAGCCATGCAGTCTTACATAGGGGAAAATTTTTAATGCCAAATTCCCTTCAAAGATCAATAAAGCCCAAAGAATTTTTAGGAAAGGGGAAATGTCAAGAGCACAAGGAGCAATCACCCATGGGCAGAATTCCAAGTAACACCAGTTCAGTCATATAGTTATATATTACTTCCCTGAATAAGTTCTTGGATTTCCGCACATCTTCATCTCAAGGGGATGGTTGGAAAGCAACCATTTGGAGCTCCTGCATGGCCTTTCATTAGCTGGCTCTTCATGTTCCACCTCTTGTTTTGGCCACTCCCTCCTCCTCCCCCCTGTCAAAATGTCAGGAGAAGTTAAATCAAGCCCAAAGACAATGCTTCATCTATGGTATCCTGAGCCTAGCCAGCAGTTCAGTAATTATCCTGGGGCTAAACCCACTTTCTTAACAACCCTGATGGAATTATCAAGTCTGGTTTTCATCTGTTCTGCCCCTATATTAACAAGATTGCATGGGAAATGTTTTTGAGGAGAAAAAAGCTGAATCCAATCTATTCAGGCTTTTGAAAAAAAGGTCAGTTTGTCAGATTAACTGGAGCTTTGCCACACCTATCATGAAGAGATCTATTATAAATTATATTGATTTCACCCATAAAAAGATTATTTCACTTAAAAAGAGCCATATCCCTGCTTACAGAAAATTAGTATGTCTTGATAACTGGACCCTTCTCACTGATATGCTAGATTTCCATTATTTGGGACATTTTGATTTTCAGATATGCTATTCCCACCTTTCCCATGAAAGCTTTTCAATGTAGTTCTGAAAGTTGGTTCTCACAGTCAAAAGTAAATAGTTAAGAAATTGTTTTGGTTTTTAATGGGATTTTATTGGAATTTTACTGTGTTTTTATTTGAGTTTTTATTGTATATTTATTCTGTGCTGTAAACCGCCCAGAGTCCCTCCAGTCGGAGGAGATGGGCAGTGACAAATCTGATAAATAAATAAAATAATAATAATAATCTGAAACTTGATTAGGCTATTACCAGGAACAAGGAAGAGATGAAATTGTATCTCCCACCTAGAAAAAAATTGCTTCCAATCCTTTATGTATAGTGGGTGGGAGAAAGAGGTGCAAGAAATATGAACATTGATTGTGGTTATAAATAGAGCTCATATTTGATGTATAACATTTGCTGAAATTATTTTGCAATGGCCTCCTACTTTGGCTACTTATCTGAGTCTCCCTACACTGGGAAATGTATTTTTGCCATGTTGTGCCTTACCAGTTGAGAGAAAGTTGAGCCTGATTATACCCCAGTGAAAGGAACTAAAGGAATAAAGAAACAAAAATGTGAAAATCCATGCTCCTAATCTAATCAGAGTTTCATTTTGTAAATAAAATGTTCAAGCTGATATATGGGTAGAAGTGCAATCATATATCTTTAGTATTATAATAAAACTCTAAGATCTTTGAGCCGATGATGATGATGATTTTACAAATGAATCTATTTAAAATGACTGAACTTCATTATGCACTTTTCTCACTGATGTTAATGTCATTAATTATACTGGCCCTTTCTGATTTCAACCAGTATAACTCCTTCTTTCAGTGCTGTGACTTGGAGTGCATGAATTGCTTTACAATTCATATCTCATTCGTCTTCAGAATTGCTTAGGTCATTAATCTTATAATCACCCTTCAGATGAGGAATTAAAGTGGAGAGAAAGTAAGGCTCCTGGCCATTGACCCTCTTTATACACTTTGCCTACAAAAAGTACAAAGCCAGAGTTGGACATAGTTTACTCTTTATTAATTTTTTTTATGGACAGAACATGAATCAGAAAGTTTAAAAAAATATGTTTGGGGAGTTGAATAAGTACATATTTTCAAGGAGGCCTGCATTTTCCTGCAAACAACCATGTCAGTTATAAGTTATTTCACTGAAATACTGCCTCCTTTGGGCAACATTAAGATCAAAGAACTTCACATATACTGTATAAATATATATACATCATGCTGTTCCCTTTTGAAGTAAGGAACATGATCCAGAGTGTAAAAAGTAGTAAGAACTGGTAAGCAAAAAAATTAAAGCCATGAGATTAGGAAAAGAAGGGAAACTTGGCTAAAACTAGTTTATATCAACACCAAACATTATACTGTATGTTCTCCTGAACATTATGATTTAGGATCTGGATATTAATGGGACTGCCTTACCCCAATGACATTTTCCTAGCCAATAAGATCTAGTGGGGCAAACTTTCTAGGTATCTCCCTAGTTAGAGATTGTACCTACAAGGGTCATAAAAACATGCCCATCATACCCATCATCTGGAATAGTAATCCCCTAGATGTCTGAAGGGCCTCCCTCCCTCCCAGTTTTTAGAAAGTTTGTTATTTCATGGAGCCCTGCGGGCAGGACTACTGTGACTATCCCTCCTGATAATGAATGAGTTTTATTTGTCTCCTGAATGTTATTTTCCAGTTTGCATATGATTATTTTACAATGTATGGTTTTAGTTTTAATGTTGATTAACACTTAATTGTTATCTGCCTGTTTTAAACCCAAATTATGGATGTGGGGAATTGTATACCCCTCAGTGTTGATTGGAACAGCCTCCAAATAAATAAATACAAATAAATATCATTCTATTGCTTCAAATCATCCCTCCTTCCACCATGTCCATACAACAATTTATACATTCCCTTTTGTTCTTGAAGCACCTCACCTCTTTCTTTTTGATGATCTCATCAGTTCCATCCAGTCACAACCTTCTTGACCTACCCTATCTACTCAACCCATTCCTTCATCCTTTATATATTTGTTTGGAGATTGGATTGTCATTTGGTCCATCAATATGACCAAAGCATCTCCCCATACTTCCTTCACATTGGTCACTTTTGGACTCAGTCTACATTCATTCATCACCCATTCATTCTTGACCTGCTGTCTTCATGCTTTTCCAAATACATTTCTTAAATATTTTATTCCCACTGCATTCTACTTATTTTTTGTGTTTTTCATGGCACATGGAATTCTCACTTCTATGTAAAAAAAGTGGATAGAAGCTTTTTTCCCCATTCTCTTGGACACTAACATTTATTCCTTTCATTCCAAATCTACTCTTCAACATTTAACTATCATTCCCATATAAATTGTATTGTTATAGTAATTCCATTCACTTGTTTCACCTTCATACATTCTTGTCTAGGCTCTACTCACTTTCAAACCAACTTTTATTTCCATTAAAATCACTCTCATGTTCTCTGCCTTTTTCCTAACAATTCCTTCTTCTCTTTGGTATGTTCTATTTGCAGCTCTTTCCTTCGGAACACATTACACATTACACATTACCTTTTATCTTCACACTTTGCAGCAATCTCTTATATGCAATTTTTCTTGACATTGTCTTTCACTTCTTTGTTTCACAAAGCATCATTTTTCATACTTCCTGTTACACTTCTATGACACTGTAACATAATTCTTCTCATTCTGTTCCAAGTAGATTCCATATCTTCTTTTTGTCTACTTTCCATTCATACTGTTAGGAAATTAATTTGTCTTCTAATACTTTTTCATACAAGATTCATCCTTTCTCTTCCTGCAGATGTTATACTTCCACTCTAGTTTCCTTCACTTCTTTTCTTCCACTTCCATATTTTCGCAAAATCCAGTCGTGGCACTATTGGAAAAAAAATAGGTCTATCCTTCATTTAGAACTTAGCTTTTCAACTCAAAGTTGAAGAGATATCTGAAAGACTCCTGGTGGGTTCTGACACTATGTTGATGCCTGAGGAAAATGTTGCCATCTAAAATCTTAGTTTTCCAATTGCCTTTTTAAAAATTGATTTTATTATGTTACATGAATTAAAAAATAACTATATACAACAATATTAACAATAAATTATGTTCAATAATTATTGAGTTATTTACTATTATAGATTGGGGGAAGGCATGGAAAATTATGTTATAAAAAGATTTTCCTTCCCCCAAAATTTGACCATATTACTCAAAAGTCTTCTTTCTTGCTCTTTGTCCAAAAACCCAAAGCAAAACAAAACACCTCCCCTCATTTCAAACGCTGAGAACCAACATATGCCAACAATTATTCCTGCAAATCAGATGCAGATTTCTCCTTTGGGCATTGTATGATAATTATTTTAACCAGCAATTCTGTCCAAAACCCTTTTCCAAACTCCTGAGCCATCCAAGACTGATGAAACTAAAGCAGCTGTTGGGGAAGGACTCAGCATCTGATCCCAGAATTACTACATTTTGAAATAAGCAAAATAATGCACATTATAATCTAAAAAGGAACTCCTGCTAGGCCTTCATGTTCAGAGTAAAAGGCTTTTAATTGCAACTGATCATCTTACTCTACTAATTGCTCTACCTGAACTAGAAACAACTAGAAACTTGTTGCAACTAGAAACAAAATACTGTGCAGCATCTGTTTATCCATACCAGTGGTCCTCATTTAATGACCACTCATTCAGTGACCTTTCAAACTTACGACAGCACTAAACAAGTGGTACTTATGATCGGTCCTTGTACTTATGACGATTACAGCATCCCCACAGTCATGTGATCACAGTCTGGGCGATTACAACAGCACAGCATCCTCTGGTCATGGGTTCACCATTTATGACCTTCACTGCCAGCTTCTGACAAGGAAAGTCAGTGGCAAAGCTGGCAGGAAGTCAGAAGTCATGGTCATGTGAGGTCCTTGCTTAATGACCCATGTGGTCCTCACTTAATGACAGCAACCAGGACTACCGGAACTGCTGTTGCTAAGTGCCATGGTCATGTGGTTTTTTGACTTATGACCACACCACTTAATGACAGAGTTTCCAGTCACAATTAATGTCCTTAATGGGAGGACTACCTGCATTTTCATCAAATCTCATTCTTTAAAAGACCTGATGCTCCCTTTTTTTTTTCTCACAGAAGTCCTATCAAGAAGATTAGACTCTGTGGGAATGATTGAGCCAAATACATATAACACGCTTTCTGGCTGATCTGGAATTTGAACCAGGTTGTGGAAATTATAGGCCAACATCTAAGCTAGTACCATGCAATAATTTTCTTGCATGGGGGGTTGGGGTAATCAGTCTCATTAAATATGAGGAGGATTTAATTTTCAAAGGAGGGAAATTTTGGAGAAAAACCATGGTTGGGATGTATTGTTCTTGTATGTTGTGCATTAGCTTACTGTAATGACTATAGGTAGTCCTCATTTAGCAACCACAATTGGGACTGGCAACTCAGCCATTAAGCAAAGTGAAACATCACAATTTTATGATTTTACTTCAGCTTTCCTTTGCTTTACAGACCTGTGAAAGTTGTAAGTGCAAGGATTGGTTGCAAAGTTACTTTTTCATCACTGTAGTAACTGCAAATGGTTACTAAATGAGGCAGTCGCTAAACAAGGACTACCTATATAACTAGCCTCCATTCCAGATATGACAGATGTTAATACATGATCTTTAAATAACCAAGACTAGGCGGAAATCTGCTAGCAACTCTAACAAGAAGGCTACATTGACCAGAGTGACGCACTAGGGAATGACCTCTAAACTCTATTTGGTGATATCATAGAAATATCAATCAATTCAACTCACTCATTTGGCATGTTTGTAATCATTATATACACCTTGTTTGATGTAATGATAATTTTATACCTAGGATGTCAATAATTTTCACATTATAACTGTAATTTTATCACTGAGGATAATCAAACTATTGAGAGCTTATTTGAAAATTCTCCTCAAATTCACAATGATCTACTCTAATGAGAAGTATTGTTCTGGTTGCTTGGATATTTTTTGTTAATTCATAATGAAGCTACAATGAAAGATGCTATGAACCTTGTAACAATGCATGTCTCCCTTTAATTCATTCTTTACATGACAATGGAAGAGAAAATTCACACATTTTTAATAAGGAATATTGGAGTTATTTCATAATAATGCAGTATGGATCAAGTCATTAAGAAATGAATGACAGCTCAGTGAGGGAGAGCTGTATATTTAAAAAAAAAACGAAGTTTCTTCTTTTGTTATTGTTCCAGATTAAAGCGCATACTTGCAACAACTTAATAACTTAATATACCCTGCACCTTTGCTATGGAAGAGGCAATGAGGACAGTTGCCCCAGGACCAAAAGCAGCAACATCCTAAGAATGTGCAGTATTTGCAATGATCAGAGGTATTGATACTTTTCTTTTTAAAATAGTCGTTCTGTTAAAAATTACAACTACAACAATAAAAAACTAATACAAACAAAAGAAAAGAAAAAGAAAAAAATAGAAGGTGCAGAAAATATATGAGACTTCCCCCTTCATCACAAGTATAAACAATTTTAGTAACTGATCATCTTCTCTTAAAATACAACAAATAATCTCTTCTTCCCATATCCTATCTCTTATCTATAAACAAATCTTAAAACCTGTCATTTCAGTCCTGATCAGCAAAAGTCCAACATATCTATGTTAACTTTGATCAAATAAACTGACTTTATATTCCTTCCTTTTACTTTTAACAATCTTGATCTTTAGTCCCTTCAAATAATGTCCTAAAACTTGATTTCTTTTCATTTTTTCTTTGTCCCTTCTCACAAAATTCTTCAAAGCTTTAACAAGCCTCTTTTGTAAATCCAATATAGGAAGATTATCCAGGTCACTCTTTGTTTGTTATTTGTATATCCCTTTTAATTATTAAGACAGCCAGCCAGTTTCTTTTGTATGTCCACTATAGCATCTTTTTCCATATCATTCTTGCCTCTTGTCCTTTTTAAATCCACTTTCAAATCAGTCTTATCTGGTAAAACTTGTTCCTCTTCCATAATATCTTTTAAACACAGTCTATCTATAGAGGCAGACACTCTTAAAATTAACTTCTAGGTCCATTGTTCAAAAATATCCTTCAATATGTTGCATGTTAAAATATTTTGCTCTATTCTGTATTAGTAAATCCAATTTAAGTGTTCTTCTCCTTTAATTGTAATATTTAGTTCCTTCTGGTTCTCTCTAGTGTCCAACCTTTAAAATCCCATCCTATCATTTTAAAAAAAAAAAATCAAAACGAAAGCATTTTACCACAGAAAGGATTCTTATAATTAATTCCAAAATTTTATTTCAAATTTATCTGGACCCTTAGCCCATTTGTAACTTTCTAAAATCAAAGTTTTAATCACCTTTTTACTATCTATTCCTGAATTATTTTTTACATCCTTAAACTTGTAAACTTGTCCTTAAATTTCTTTCACTAAGGATTGAAGTAAACTCACCAGGTGCTGTAAAACTTATTGATCCAGAGGTTCCTAATAGCTGAAAACCAGTTAACGAGCAATTTCTGAAAGTGATTAGAAAAGGAAGTATGTGAACCCAGTGTCCTTTCAAAGGCACCAACCGTGGTTTGAGCAAGATGGCTGTCCCTCATCTCCCAGAGCTCTAAACCTGCTGGAGACCACTGTCTTGCAGTCTCCTCGCAAGGAGCAACTCTCAGGAGCACTTTTGGGTGATCTCAGGTCTTCTCCATGTCCAGAGAGGAATTACAAAGAACCAGTCTACTCACCAGCTCTTCATTCTGCCACAGTCCTTGGCTCCTCCCCTTTTAGCAGAGCAGTGTTCAGTTTGCCATTTCTTCCCCAGAAATCAGTTATTGATACTTTTCATTCAAGCAGCTAATCAGTTAAATAGAAACCAAAGAGTTATTTTAGCATATGCACAATGGGGGTGGGGGAAAGGGGGGGTGTCAAGAAAGTCCAGATGGTTTATTACAAGCTGACTTAGTAAGGTTAAAGTAGGAAGGTAACAGAGCTCAAGGATATGTCAGCAACTCCCCTCTTTGACTATTGGCAATATTATTGAATACACAGCCTGACCATAGCTGATCTTGAAAAAACTAAGGAATACTTCGATAATAGTAGGCTGGGTGTGAAATAGACTAAGAAGCTGAAAAAAAGAAGTCTTGGAGGAAAACTGACAAATCATTTATGCATTATAATCAAGAAAACAACATGGACTTCATGTAGTCACTAGGAGATGAACTTGATTCAATGGAGACTTACCTTTACCGTTATTTAGTCTATTTTTCTCTTACCTTTCCTCCAAACAGTGCAAGATAGATAATATCCTTACTATAGCCATGTAAGATAGTGGCACTCAGAGGGGATGATTGGCTCAAAATCACCTGTTGAACCTCTTTGGCCAAGTGGAGACTTAAACCTGTATTTCTCCAGGCCCATTCAAAGAATATACCATACAGGTTTGCATGGCCCAGGGAAGAAAAAAGGTAGAAAGGAGAGTAAGCCAATTTCTTTTCTGGCTGAGCTCCCATTTTGGAACTTCAGTGTATAGCTATCTCAGGTATGAAGATGCATTGACAAAGAGCTAACCCTGTTGAATTCCTGCAGGCAATGCCATTTTGAAAAGAAAACATATTCACAGAGGGAGGGAAAGCAAATAAAACTGGAATAAAGCCAGCATTCAGAAAACCAAAACTCTATCATCCAGAGCCAGTTAACTGCAAAAGGGCCCTTCAAATATATAAAATTGTACAGTAAGCGAACAGAGCAATGTTTAACACCACTACTGTTATTACATCTTAATTAGAAGGGACAAAATCTCCAGAGAATTCAACACTTCAAAGTGAATATAGTTGTCAGTGATGTGCTCAAAGCTTTGGTATAAATGATAGACAAAGCCAATTACTGAAGCAAGGACCACCAACACATTCATTATCTTCCTTCCATAACCCGTCACTGTTCAAGAATGTTGACTTTATAATGGTGTTTTATTTAATAAACTGAATTAATATTCATGCTCAAAGTAATTGCCAGTTATTCTGGTCTGTGAAATGTGTTTTGTCAGTGACAAGGAGCTATAAGGTTGAAGTGATCAGTAGTAGTATATAAAGAAGTGCCAGAAAATAAAGTCACTCCTCTATGTTTTTTTTTTAACTGTGGTACTTATTTATTAATTTAAGCAATTTCTAATAAGCTTTTATCTGAGCCTCTGAAGCAAATCCATTTATCAACCTGGAAAGTTCATTCAAATAGCCCTATCAATCTGACAGTTCAAATGTGCTTTTGTCCATATCCCAAAGCCTCTTTTTTCCCTGAACTGATTCAGAAAATGTTATCAACTCTGTTTGCTAAGTCAGTTTGGATCATTAAATCAAATCAGTTCAACTGTCCAAATCAAGTACACTTCAGTCAGAATGGAGTTTGATCTGCCCTCCTCTAAGTTCTAGGCTGCCTTTAAGAGCACAAGTCTTCCATTGGTAGCTTTCATAATCTTGTACAATATAGGCCAATTAGTGATTAAAAACAGCATTGATAAAATCCACACACATCTGCAAATACAGCAGATCTTTTGCTCAGGGAGAGTTACAGAATAAAGTAGCATTGCAGCTGAAACTGAAAACAGTCCAACGGTCACTTGGACAGAAGAGAAAGATGAATAAATAGAACTTCAAATAATCATATGTAGATTTGGAACAGAAATGCATATTGTATGTTCCATTTCTCCATAAATTGGGGAGAAATCTTATTTATTTGGAACTAGGAGTAGACAAGGTTTTTCTGCCTCTAATAGTGACTAATTAGTAATCTGTTATTTCCTGATGTACATGCATGGGTGGATTAATGTTTATTAAGAGCCTCCCTTAATTGGCCAAATGTCAGCTTCTATTTCAGATTCCTCCCTCTTTCCTCTTTTTTTTTTAAATCCAAGTTGTTCAGTCTTAAAACGGACACGAAGAAAAATACTTACAGGAAAGGAAATTAGTAATTAGAGCTTCACCCTTCACGCAGAGACTGTATGAAAACTGACACGGTGGCAGTTAATAGACTATTAATCACTCATCTCCCATCCCCGTTCATCAAGAAGCAATAAAACAGTCTGGTTATAGAAGAGGATCCCTTTCAATGTTGCTGGGAATCATTTCTGAACAGTGTTTTCTTAGGAATCGGTATAGAAAGATGTTGGGTAGGATGAAAGGAATTGCTACACAGCACTATATTTATCTAGCCAGCCAGCCAGCCTTTATTATTTTTATAAATAACTCAAGGTGGGGAACATACCTAATACCCCCTCCTCCTATTTCCCCCACAACAACCACCCTGTGAGGTGGGTTGGGCTGAGAGTGACTGGCCCAAGGTCACCCAGCCGGCTTTCACGTCTAAGGCTGGTCTAGAACTCACAGACTCCTGGTTTCTAGCCTGTTCCCTTAACTATATAGCTTTTTAGGGCAGCGTTGAATGCCATGGAAAGAGGTTTATGCGTTTCTGGTAAATAGATGTGTCTTGTAATTATTTGCACAGTCTTCATTTTGATTCTGATTCTAGATAATTGAGAACTATGTCCTAGAGGAAGAAGCAAATGGAAGCAAAACCTATTTGTGAATAAGCTGCCTGATGACCTCCTCCAAACAGCATAAGGTTAGGGTCTCCATATGGCTTAAATGAGACAATGATGAGGATGAGGATGATGATACCCTCGTTTTTAAAAACAAATGTTGCCAATTGACTGGCTCCTTTGTAAAAAGTTCAGGAAAAATTGGTAAGATTAAAACAGCCCTTTCAGATTTACACACCGAGACATTCTGTCAAGTCCTGTAAAGCTGGTAGAAAATCTTTATTGCTTGTAAGGTGAAACAGAATCTTGAAAGCCTGCCAAAGCAATTCTCCCACTCAGCTTAGCATAATTAAGGCAGAGCTGCTCCGAGTCTCTTTCTCACACTTCCCCTGCTCCCCTGGGCTGAGGTGTCTCTTTTGCAGTGGTCTTTCTCCTCTTCCACTCTTCCAGGGTCTGCTAGACATTCCATCACAGGTCCATAGGATCCACCTCTTTCATCAAAATGACAAACCCTCAAGATGCAACCTCCTATCACAATGCATGTACAAAAGGGGAGGAGTTTGGATTGCATCAGTGCAATGTTGCTTTCACTATTTGCATCCTTCTGCCTCTCCCAAAAGCTGCTGCACATTTTGAGAAATTGTGTGTTTATAGCCAAGGAGTATAAATGGCCTTTCAACATTACCCATCACATTTATGGGTAGGGAAACTGGGTAGATGATTTCACTTTCACCAAGGAAAGAAAAATGTATGAAAAATAGCAAACATGAATAGACGTAGCCAGATGGTCATGCTTGAATCAAGGCAGATCCCACAATACCTTGTTATTTCCTGTTTCATCCATACTATTTGTTACAAAGTCAACAACTCATACAAAGAATACAAGCCTTTGAGAAATACCAAAGGGAAACTATGCCAGGGAGGAATACTTATTTTCTTGCCCATAGTTAGACAATATGCTTTCTGTAGGACCCCACAAAGTGATGATACACTGGAGGAGGATATATTGGTAGAGGCTGACCAGTTTTTGTTTTGGGTGACCTTGGCTAATCTCCCAAAGATCAGCAGGGTTGGACTTAGTTGGTACCTGGATGAGAGACCCCAGGAAATATCAGGGCTGTAGGCAAGTCAGAAAATTTAAAAATCCAGGGAAAAGGCTACAACCATGAGATTCCTGGATACTGACCTCAGCGTGAAAGAGACTTGAAAGTACAGCATAATGCACTCTGAGGCCCTGATTCTCATCTTCAAGCCCCCTGTGGTATTAAAACAGTCTTAGGAAGCAAAGATGGAAAATGCATCTCTGTTAAGCCACCTCTCCCAAGGCTGCCACCACCGGATAAGGACAAGACTGGGGGATGGCTTGGAAGCAGCTATGGAATGGTTGGCAGGAGGAAGCAGGCAGACTGAGGAAGTGCTGAGAAAGTCATGAAAAACTATTAGACAGGAAGATAGAGAATACAACCACTGCACTAAATTGATGCCACTGACCCAGGAAGAAGGAAAGGGGAAAAAAATACCATTGCCACCATCTCATAAAATTGGAGAGGGCAGCAGGGCGACTGGGGAAAGCTGGAGATGACACAGTGTATTTGCAATATTGAACTAATTGAAGCAAATATTTGTAGCTCAGGGTTGAACTGTGAAGTCCTTGGTGCTCTCTGAGCCTTGTTGTTTTCTTGCAGACGTTTCATTGCCAGACTAGGCAACATCTTCAGTGCAAAGAGGGAGTGGGCCTTGCTCTCAGTTTATATACTGTGGCCCACTCCCTCTTTGCACTGAAGATGTTGCCTAGTCTGGCAATGAAACGTCTGCAAGAAAACAACAAGGCTCAGAGAGCACCAAGGACTCCACAATATTGAACTAGTTACTGGCCTTTTAATATCACCGTCTTCCCACTTTCAGTCAAAAATAACTGATGAATTTGTCTGTGTTTGGGAGCTGATATCCAATATCTGCCATCGATCCAGATGCTTATATATGATTTGCACTGATTTGCTGGTGGGGAAAATAAGTGTTTTCTGACTGGCTGCACCCACATTTTTGTGCACAAGCTTACCTCTATGGCAGCACCTCTGACACTTTCCCAAATTGCTACATCTGACCCATGGCCAAAAATGGTGGGAACAACTGGGTTACTGGCTTTGAGCTTGAACCCAGGGTAGGACAGAACAAAGGAAGTCTGAAGGAAACAGTGGAAAACTCTGGAGTATTTGAAAGTACTGAACTTAATTAATTTGAACAAGATAAAGCAATTGTAATGATTCCCTGTTCAAAATCACCATCAGACTCACACAGGGCTTTCATGGATATCTGATTTAATAATGAATAGTATGCAGGATCACAAGCAAAGCTGAGAATAGCAAAAGCACGGGGTGTCTCCCAATAAAACCCCAAGCAACTCCCAGTCCCTCCCCCCAAAGTCAATACAATTCCATGCCCTCAGGTGACCCTAACAGTTCCTGCCGGTCTGCGGGAAACATCCTTGACCAGGAGAGATAACCCAAACATGCATCCTTCACTCCTCGCATCGCAGCCTGGTACAAGGAACAGGAGCAGCCCCCTCCCGTACAAGAACTCATGTCAGCACCATGGCATGGGAACCCATTACAATGTTTTCCAGGAACATTGGAATAGGAACTATGACAGCAATGCTATGGAAGACCACACAAAACATAAAAGATTATTAGGAGCACCTGAACACTTCAGGACTGGGTGATATTTCCCATCTGTAGGAATAACCCTGTTCAGTTTAATCAATAAAAGGAACGCAGCCAATTAATTTCTGACCCTTCTATACTCATCCTGGAGATTCTCATTTGTGGCAGGCTTCAAGCCTTCGGCTCAGCTATTACTTCTTTACAAAATGGATTCTTTAATCAAGATGCCAGAGTAATGTCAATAAAAAATACACACGTACAGAAAGCTCATGTGCATCCCTTTCCTCCTCTGCAAAATACATGCCTATATAGGCATCCTGCAGAGATGGAACAGCATGCATGACCTCAGGGATGTTCCGACAGAGGCTGTTGTTTCCAGGAGGGAACTCCATGCAGATTCGGGACATGGTCCAGAAAGTCCATCTGAAGAAGTTCAATTCAGCTGCTAGCCATTTCCAGCAATAAAGCAGCCCTAATCCCACATTTTCCTCCTTTCTCTTTTCCCGTTCCAGCAGGCCTCTTGATTTCCCAGGCAGTCCTCTGCATTCTAGCTACATGCCAGGCGGGCAGGCCTCAGACCTGCTGGAAAAGGATTTCTCTTCTGAGAGCACTTGTCATCAAATTGCTGCTGTTTGGTGGAAAGTGACATGTTCCCTAATGGAAAATCTTTGCCTTCTTCCAGCATGTATTGCCTGCGTAGCTGCCCACCTGCACTTGTCTTTATGCGTACACAAACACTCTACGAGCCCACCAGGTATGCAAAAGAGGAACATGATTGCAAAGACGAAACAGCACAATCACACTGATATTTTCCTCTGTGTTTTTTTTTCCTCAATAAAAGCTGACTGGAATTTTACTGCTGTATGTGTTAGTCTTGTAAGCAAAGAGTTGTAACACCTCTATGGTTTGAACAGGATTGGACTGAGCTACCCAGTTTCCTCTCTTTCCCATTCTATACCCCCCCCCCAAATATAATGGAAAGACACTTGAACATTACTAATGGAAATAGATTTTACTGGGAGATGCTTTAATTTGAAAAGCTGCATCTCCACAGAGAATTTTCAACATGAGATTTCTGAGGCTTATGCTACCAATAAAAATGCAGAATGTAAGATCTTTATTTTATTATTTTTACAAGCCAGTTATGTTTGTTAGAGAATACTTTCACCTGCCTGATTTATTCCTCTTGATGTAACTGAAAGAGGGCCATTCCATAAAGATGGAAGCTTTCGAGAGAAGGGACATGCTGCCTGCTAGTACTGAAGAAAGATATCCATTTAACCTACAGGCCTAAAGGAGGGGAGAGTAAATTTGACCACCATTCACAGGCCTAAACTGAGGAAAGGTTGAACAACTTTCACATCTTCCTAAACCTGCATATAGCAGTCAGACAAAATGATTTCTCAATAAATGATTGTTAATTCTGGTTCTCTGACAGTACAGTGCCTAGGCCAGTGTTTCTCAACCTTGGCAACTTTAAGATGTCTGGACTTCAACTCCCAAAATTCCCCAGCTAGCCTGGCTGGGGAATTCTGGGAGTTGAAGTCCAGACATCTTAAAGTTGCCAAGGTTGAGAAACACTGGTCTAGGCAGTGGGAGATGGTGTTGGATCAAAGAAGACCAGCATGCCTTTTCATTGAACACACAAGCCTTCAATGCGAGGCTGAAACATGAATGGAGATTTATTTATTTATTATTTATTATTTAAATTTATATCACCACCCATCTCCCCCAACAGGGGACTCTGGGCGGTTTACAATAAAAGAGATCCTGCTGGAATGGCCAGAAAGTCCCTGCATTTGCATACTGATCCTAAGGAAAACCCCTTCTCACTCTCCTGGAAAATCAGGGATCAGCTTTAGCCATCAGAAAAGAACACGTATTGTTCTTCCCAGTCACTGACTGCTGTCATTTACATACAGGAATACTGGGAGAGAAGGGAATCCATCTTTGACAGCCCAGATTGACACTACAATGCTGCTTTCTTTCGCAGCAATGGAGACAGTCTGAGATGACTCAAGCCCCTTTAACTGTCAAATTTCACTTGGTCTGCACTGTCAGCAAACTGGTACGATTGGCACTTCCAAGACTAATGGAACTTATACACAAGGGTTGCATACCACACAGCCCCTGTATGATCTCACACTGCCATCTGTGTTTGGCAGCTGAGCCAATCTATTTCGGCTCAGCCGCAGCATATCTGGTATTGCACAAAAGGCTCTCTTTTCATTTGCGGAGCTGAGGTTGTGCAGACGGTCATTATCCTATGTCCAGGAACTTGCCTCATCCTAACTCTCGGTTCCAAATCAACTTCTCCCCATCTCCCTGTCAGGGTTTATCCTGCAATACGCTGCATCCAGTCATCACCAGTGATGATGACTGGAAATCATAGGGCAAATGCACCAGATATTATAAGTCAGAGGAGCTCCATTTGTGCACTAGGTGTCATTAGCATAAGGAGCCTCAGAACAGGCTGTTTTGCTCCACTTCTAATTATCTAATTATATAAAAATGCTTTAAAGGGTAGAATTACTCTAGCCTTCTAGGGAGGACTTTCTGGGTGAATTCTAAGCCATACTGAGGATTATGAGGAAGCTGCAGGTTGTCAGAATAAAATACACTGATTAACATTCATTTCTATTAATACTTAGTAAACACCCATTCAGCAAAGAGATACAGTTAGCCTTCTAAAAAACTTTGGTTGTCCCTACATACTAAGTGAACAAAAGGATGAGACCATTTGTGATTCTTATGAATCTGTTTACAAGTGTCCTCACAAGAGCAAAATTTTCTGCAGAATTATTTGTTTCAGAGTAATTAGTATGGAATAAGCAAGAATCCTCTCACAGGTTACACCTAAACATTGAAAATGTAATATGAAGGTCTACTTATCTACAGAACAGGAGCACATCATATGAGTACAACAGTAGATGGACTGTTGTCACTTCATCGAAGGACATGGAATTAAAACAGCCATTCCTCACCAGTCGCTCACTTTAAGGTAAGCAAAATATTAATAAACTTACATACTGTTAATAAACAGTACGTAAGTTAATAAACTTACATATATATACACACCCACACCCACAGTACATGCATATAGACATACATATATACATACATACTGCATATATATCAATTTATTTGATAATTGCCAAGGCAAAATTTGCATTTGCATTTTACCTGAAATAATTTCCTTACTATTTAACCTTCTTAGAATTTGCAAACATTCTAACATCTAGGCAAGGAACATTGCCAGCTCTAGGGTATGTGAATGTGAAGATTAGCATTTTTTAGAATGACTTGGGCACCTAACCTTTGGTGCCCTAGGCAAGAGCCTTAGCCTAAAGCCAGCCCTGATGAGTGAAGCCAATTCAGTGGCCTGCTAGAACCACTGAAATGGAGCAGAGCTTATAACACAGCTGAGAAGCTGCACAGAAAAAGAAAATTATCTTAGAAAGCTTCAGTGAGCATGCCAGAGACACACAGGTTATTGCTCTTACACATTCAGCCCTCCCAAGCATAAAGAATCACACGCTTAGACACATTAGACAGAGATAAGTAAAATAATTTCTTACTGACTTTATTGTTGCTTGTGTTACATCCATCTTGATGGAAAAGATGAAGTTCCTTTGTTCTTCTTTCCTTTCTAAATACTTAGTTTTGCCCTAAACCCTCAGCCCTACAGCTGCCAAGAGCTGCATGGAAGAAAGGGGAATTCCAGGCCCACCACATGGTGCCCAGAATGGAGGAGAGCAGCAGACATCCATGTGCTTGCTTCTGGTGGAGAGGAAGGGAAAGAGGAAGCGGGAGTGGCAACAAACAGCTTCCTCAGAGTTGCATTTTGGGACAACTTAATTTACATGTTAATTCACATGCAAATGAGGTATGCTGGATTTGCCAGAACTTCCAACAATGAGGAATGCACAAATAAATGCCTTTCAGGTGTCCTGGGTTTGATCCCTTCCAAGCAGAGATAGCATAATGGCAAGTGATTGTGAGAGTTACTATTCAAAACATCTGAAGGGCGCTAGCTTACTTACCCTTGATTTACACTTCTGATTTTGCAAGTTTCCGGTATGACCTTTACTACCTGGCAATGATAAAGTACTGTATTATGTAATATTATATATTTGCATGCCAGTCATCAGTCTCTCAACTATACAAATATGATATATAAATAATTATTAAAATATCTTCTGGGGTCTCAGGAAACCATGGCTACTTGAACCTAATGGGTAGAAAAACTAATGATCGCCTCAGTTTTCACTTTCTGTTTGCAATCTGTCCTTGAAAATACTCAGGACAGAAACTCAACCTATTGGGTTTTTTTAGCCAAATACAAAACAAAACAAAACAAAAACAAAACAAAAGGATTGGCTTGTCTTACCATGATCTGTCCCTGGTACAATCTGCCAGCTCTGAGCAAGCCTATCTGCAGGACACATGGAAATTCATCCCATTGAGTTCAATAGGTTAGTATGGTTTAAAACTATTCTTGTACCTACTGTTTGTGATACTATTTGTATACGTGTATCTTGTATTTCTAATGCAACTAATAAAATAATTCTTATCTGTTCAGAAGTAGAAATTTAATATTTGTCTTATTGGATGCCCCTGGAGGGGAAGAGGGGGTGGAAATTGCCTCATTACAATCACCCACCCCTGTTTGGAAACTAGCTGGAGGGCTTCTTCTTGGGAGATCTGTAAGGGGGCAATTCCTCAAAATCAGGAGCACTTTTTTGGATTGCAGCAGGTTCTACATATTTTTCTCAGTTACAGTGGCATTGAGTGCATCATTGGGAGACTTGAAAGAACAGGTTAGGGATAGATCATCATGGAAAAAAATCTATCTATGTGGTTGCTAGGAGTCGAAAACAACTTGATGGCACATAATCAATCAATAAAATCTACACATTTTTGCTACTATAATATTCCATTCCAAGTTAGGACATCCTAAAATATCATTTAGTCTAGACCATGCACCAAAGTATCTTCCCAAAAACAATGAACTGCCCCCATACAGCTGGATTGCATTTAATACTTTTTTCCACCAATCTTGATTAAGCCAGAATATTTGGATGTCCCTCCTGAATAAAACAACATTCATCACTTGCCTAAAAAAATTTAAATAAAGGCAATATTATAAAAAGTTACATATTTTTGGTTTTGGAGCAGAATAGCTGAATCTTCTTATGGGAATCAGAGATAAGTAAAATCATATTATTTGCTGTTCATAAAACTTCAGACACAATGTTAGCTGTTAATTGAATTTCATTATGATTTCTATAAGCTATGTAATTATTTTTTGTTTGTACATACATTAAAAAGTTGCTAAAACATATTTGTATATAAAGTTTTAATGATTTCTAGAACTCAGTTTGTTGTCAGTGTGCTTGACTGTTTATAAATTACCTATTTCTGTGGTATAACATTATTCCTATAAAAGAGCCTCAGAGGAACCCCTTCATATATGCTGCATTAGTTCTTCATTTACAAATAAAGTTTAAACTAGAAGAGAAATATTAGCAGAGTTAGAGGCAGTAGCAAGATTAGTCCCCCGATAGTCCCTAATCACCACTTGCTCTGGAGATTGAAAATAGCAGCAGAAAAGATGCTATAAATTATAACTTTCTTCTCTACTTGGGATTTCAGATCATAGTTTCATTTTTCATGTAATTTATTGCAAAACCATCAGTGGCAGAAATATTGAAATCCCAGGATTTTTTAAGATTCCTCAATTGTGCAAAAATGGGATTGTCATTGTGAAAGCAGTACCAGGAATACAACTCATGAACAACTGCCAAATTAATTCCTTAAGTACTTTAAAAATGTACTGTTTATGTAAATTAGAATGGGATAATCTGATCTTTTGCTACTTCAGGTTTAACAGCATTCCCTCTAATTACATGCTAATGCTTTGCAGCTTTGAGCAAACAGGTATGCAGGTCAGCTGGAAGAGGTTCCATGAGGCTAAGCATCACTTCGGTAAACACACAACATGTGTAGAAGCCAGAGTAATTGAATAGCACAGAGTTAAGGATCTACAAATTAAGCAGTGTCAGAAAGACTTGTTTTTGTGGGTCACTGCAAATATCAGTGGTCCCTGGGTGGTCAAATATTACATCTACCTAGTCATCTGAAAACTTTTTTTAATGGTATTTTGATGATCTTCAAAATTACATGATTTGGTTACGTAATTACTTCAAAACTCTTTTTCCTGAGAATTAGATTTCAGTTCAGGTTTGTAAGGTGAGAGATAAATTCTGCATGTAAATTATTTAAAGTTGGTTCTGAAAACCTACATACAGTACAGGCCCATCACACTATTCCCTTTCAGGATAAGCAGTGTTATGCAGAGTGCAGAAAAAGAGCAGAAATAATAAACTGGAAAAATAAATACATAAAAATAACAGAGAGTCATGAGATACAAAAAAAAAACAATAATAAACATAGCCAAAACTAGCTTACCCCAACACCATTTATATACTATGCTTCTCCATATCTTTCCATCACTGCGAACTGTTACTTCCACCATGCCCATAAATCACTTGATATATTCCCTTCTGTTTTTTTAAACTTCTCTACTTTTGAAGGTCCCAGCACCTTCATCCAACTACAATTCTCTCAGTGTCCTCCTTCCTCTTGACACGTTCACTCTTCCTTCATATATTTGTTTTGTGGTTCAGCCCTTATTCATTCTCTCTATATCACCAAATCACCTCGGTGTACTTCCATCAAACATCCTTGCCTTACACCCATTCCTCGTTTAGCAACTGAGTTCCATTCCAGCGACAAGGTCGTCAAGCAAAATGGTCACTAAGTGAACATGTGACTGAGAATGAGGGAGAGAGAGGTGCTACAAAGATCGCTGGTTGCTGCCATCTCATTCAGATAAAATTCTCTCGTGCAGCAACACCAGCGTTATTCTCACTCCAGCGTGTGTTGCTGTCAGGTGCACAAAATTTGGTCATAAATGCGTGTGTTGGTCGGAAAATGAATTATTTATTACTGTTGTATTTGTGAATGGTCGCTAAATAAGGAGTCGGTATACTTCCTATTCAATTCTTGAAACTTTCACTAAGATTCCATTCATTCTCACATGTTTTACTTCTATCACTGTTGCTGCTCCTGCCCCCTGCAATAGCGTTGCCCCTGAGAACCACACAGCCTGCTTTCCAGAAAACCCTGAAGGCCTGGGTCCTTCCATGGGCACTGGGCTAGGGTGCTTATACCCACTAGCAAGGCTGAATGATATCCAGTTGTTTGGTTCCCCACCCCACCCTCTCCCCGGATATGGCCACTGACATTTTCTTTTATTATGTTAATTCTTGTTAGTTGCTTAGAGTTTTGTACAAGTGGGTGGCCGAGTTTAAAATATACAATAAATAACAATATAGCTCTCTTATGGCATTCAGCAACCAACCTTCACCTCCATATTTGCACAAAAGCTAGACATTTCTGATTGCTTGTGCCTGCATTTTGTTTTCATTCTGAGCCTTAGTTATATTGCACTGATGTGTATCAAAGTTTAAAACCTAGCATTATTCCAGGGGAAAAAAATGTGGCTTTGGATGAATGCATTTTTTAAAAAAAATCTAAAGGCCATGATCTGTGTCAACAGCTTACATTTTCTGAGATTTACCTTCCTTTTTTCTCTGACAAATGTATCTGCTGTTCATAAATGGACCTATTGTGGACTGCAGTGATTCAGTGTGCTGTCCAACTTGCTGCTTTTCCCAGAGGTCATTTTTATTCATTTAATTGTGAGCTGGTTGGTCCCTTCTGCTTATTACTATGACAGAGAGTTAAAAAGGCCATGTCTCTCAACTTCATTGTTACCAATTTCTCACCTTATTGGTTACACCATTACTGGATACAAATTTGGCAAAAATATGCATTATGATTGTTATGCATTTTCAAGCAGTTTTCCAGATGCATAAATATTTGCATGCATTACATTTTTCCTAATTGGCATACTTTGGGCAAAGAATTTTTCCATAGGAAAATGTATTTGTGCATATTTTGTCATTATGATACAAGTCCCACATATGCTTTCCTCCATTTTGTTGTTTTTTTAAAGGTGAAAATTATATTGCAAATTTTGAACAATGCTGATTTTCACAAACACATGCATTCCTGGGTCTCCTTTATTTGATAGCTCTGAAATCAATCTTTTTATGTGTAAAATTTCCCATTGTTCTCTTTTCAAGAAGAAATCAATAGATTCATCAGCGTAAGTAAGATGTTAACATCTTTAGGTTAAAAAGGAATGTATTCCAATAAAAGAAACCAACGTGGAGAAGATGGGACACATAGGATTAATACAGAAACCATATACCTTTATTCCCAACCATATAGGAACTGCTTTCTCAATTATTATATAAATTAACCTGATCTGGTACTCCAGGAATTAATGTATAGATCTGAACTTATTTGTCTACTTTTTGCATTTCCCAAATATTCTCAGCTCAACAAAAGACAGTTCAAATAATGCTTTCAAATATACATTTCAAGAGATAGTATATTTTAAAACGCATTGTTTGTGAGGAAAAAAATGAAAATATTTAAATGCACATTTTCATGCTGATGTTTTTCTTTCAATTTTCTAGATTATGGCAGACTTCAGTCAAAATGGATTTATGGATGAATATACATAAAAATGACATGAAGTGGAAATGAATGGAGTTGTTGACCCTCAATATTCACTATGCAGGCTGCTTATCTCTTATGTAAATATGGGGGGAAAGGAAACTGCACACAGCTCCAAGCTCTGTATTAAGTCTAATTAAATGTTTTTGAAACTCTGTTAATGAAAAAGCTAAAGAGATAAGCAGTAAATAATAAATAAATGTATTTTTATCACATAAATTCAAAGAGTGTGAGTTATGATCATTCTTCTTGCAACAACAAAAGTCCAAATGGTACAGCTATTAAGCCTTAACAGTGGCACAGCATGGGTTAGATATGAAAGAAATGTGGGGACTCAATAAGGATGCCTTTGTGAATCAAATAAGGCAATGGTACAATTATTTGAGAGTATTGCTGTATCAGCAACAACAAAAGTTCACATACAGTAATTCTATGATGGCACACTTTAATGTGAAAGCATCTGATTATGTCCTATTAAATTTAGCTCTTTTAATGTTCAAGTTATCTATTGAAATATGTACTGCTCTGAATTTTCCTTGCAATTATTCAGAGAAGGGTCCTCTTATTTCCCAAATTGTATTGTTACTTTCACCCAGGAGAGGAGTGGAAATCTTTTAATCTCACTGAAAACCACAACTAAACAAAGATAGGATTGCTAACTAGATTTGCAAATTTTGATATGGACTGTTTTTATGGGTGTTATCATTACCTCTATTATATGTGAGGTTTACTTTGCAGTATAGTTATAAAAATCATCAAGAAAGAGAACAGGTTTTCTAAATATTTGTCGTGGAAAATTCTGGAGTACAGAGCACAACACTGAGGAGAAAGAACCATGGTTATTGTAACAATCATTGGGTCCCCATATTAGAAGAAAGAGGATCCCCAATGAAAAAGAAAAGATTTTTAAAGAAAGTGAGGGCTAGAAGGTGGGAAATTCTAGGGATCTGATTTGCTGACTGGTTTGGGGAAGCTAGGCAGGTCCTTGTCCCTGTACCTGGAGTTAGTTCGATGATGATGATGATGATGATGATGATGATGATGATTGGTTGCATAGTCAGCCAGATGTTTAGACTGGATTTGGCAGTTTTGTCCACCTATCAAGTCCTTCCCAAGGACCTAAGATAGGCAGATGTTCTTGTTTAATAATATTAAAGGTATCATCGCAGAATGTAAGCTGTTCCAAGTAAAGATGCCTTTTGCAATTGACTGACAATGATTTTGTCAATGCTGATGGTATTCAAGTGGTGCTCCAGATGTTTTGGGATTGCAAGGTGCCTATTACAACTGGTACTATCTTGGCTTCTTTTGCCACAGTCATTCTACTTCTATTTGCAGGTCTTTGTATTTTGTGATTTTCTCCAGTTCTTTCTCTTCTCTTCTGCTGTCTCCAGGTTTTGCAGTGTCCACTATTCAGACCTTTTTGTCTTTCTTACAGCACTTGTTAAGTCTGGGGTGTTGTGTGGCAGATGCTTGTTTTGGGAAGAATTTCAAAAATTGAACATTGGCTTAGAAATATTTTATAAAATAAAAATAAACTGGGATAGCCAGTGTGGTGCAGCAGTTAAGGTATTGGATCTGGACTGAGGAGACATAGGTTAACATCCATGCACCTCAGTGGATTATCTGGGGTGAGTCACTCACACTCTCTTTCATCAACACGGAGGTTGTTTTTGTGCAGATACAATGAAGAGTGATCCCCATATATTCTGGCTTGAACTCCTAGAAGAAAAGTAGGGTAAAGAAATCTAATACAGATACACACACACCCATATCCTCAATAGGACAATCATTTTATGAGTTAACAGACAGAGGCTTAATCTAGGTGAGGGAGAAGAACAGCTCTTAAGCTTGCTCATTCACTAATACGTTGCAAACTCCTTTACTCCCTCTGAAGACAACCCTTGGATGGCAAGGAGATGGGAGTAATTAGGAACATTTTACACCTATGCACCTATTTCTGGAGGATACTTGCCATGGCCACAAATATCCAACTTACATTAAATTTGGATTATTGTGATTTATTCTGTAAGGAATTAATTTTGAAATTTGAATAGGTTCTAAGTGCAGAAGCTAGAAGAATCTTCCACGTAGTGATGGGTTTCTCAGAGTATATGACTTACAATTATACTGTACCATCTTCATTGGCTTATCTCCAAACCCACTCAAACTCCTAGTTCTTTCTTTCCATGCCCCCAAAGGCTTGGAAAAAGAAAGCCTTTAAAGTATGAACCTACCCACCTGTTCAGATTGTTATAGAGGCCCAACCCCACCTTCTCTCATTAGGAGAGGTGTGTTTGCTGGCACGGAAAAGAAAACTTTATCTGATATTTTATCACATTGCTATAAAACATCAGTTTGTTTTATTCAGTAAAGCCTGCTCTGTTTTTTTAAAAAAATCTTGCTTTCAAACTTCATTTTTTTAGCTTCATCTGTTTGCTTGCTATTTTAATATTTTTTTAAAAAAAATAATGCTGTTCTTAGATAACTATGTGCATCTCAGCAATGACATATTAGGATATAAACATTGTATGTTGAAAAGTAGCTACAGATTATTCTATTCTCTTGACTTTCAATGCACTATTTCTCTAAGTTGCATGGATATTTGAAGCAGAGAACCAGCCTTTGAAATATGCAAAAATTCTATTACAAAAGGACCAAAAACCTTCTTGGTGCTTTGGCAGAAACTGAACAATGGTACAAAATGGCTTATTGTCTGCTAAGAATTGCATTACAGAACCGAGAAGTTTTCTGCAGCCAGCAACCCAGAAAGCATGTGTTAATCATATAAACCTTTGCCTTTATAGTGCAAATTCTGTGCATTCACACCAATGACTTTGGGATGGTGCCTGTTTTATTCGTCAGCCCTTCACACTGTTGATAAAATAGTCCATAACAATATTTGCAACTTTTCCCTGCTTCCGCATCATGCTGCCAATTCATTTCTATTTGACAAGTTGTGTATCTGGTATTTCTGGAAAGAAGAGTAAACCATAAATATTGATTGGCCTTTCATAGGAAAAAAAAGAGAGAAAATAGTGACTAAAACAGGCCAACAAACAGAACCTTTTCACTTTGGTGATCCCTAGAACAATTAGTTTGTGGGGAGCATTGGCTTACAGAAGAAATTTGTATGAAGCAATGGATTTCACTACATATTATACTTAAAAAAATAAATTTCACAAAATTTTAATTTCTAAAAAAATAATTAAATGTGTTAGCTTATTTATTAAGAAAGCTGAATAGTCCTGTCATTGTGACAAAAAGCAAATCTGTCTACAGTATATCTTTCTTCAGATCAATAGATAAACTTTTTCTCAGTATCAAAGATAGCTCAGTCCCTTCATTTAATTAAGTCCCTTAATTAATTGTGTAGTTCTTTAGGTTTTAGCGGAGCCCCATTTAGAGACCATGTAGTCTATATGCACAGTGATAAGGCATGATTTACCACTGTAAAATCCTCATACCTAGGGAGGGCCACAATTGGTGCATCAGTCAAAACTGGTCAAATGCCTTCAATCACCACCTGCACCCATCCATTCAGCAGTAGCCATGAATATAGGAAGTCCTTCAAATTGCAGACCTGCTTTCTTAGAAATGCTGCCTTTCCCCCCAAGGGACAACCGTGAAGCCAGCTGAGAATAAACAAAGAACAATTCCATATGTTTCTATCTCTGCAAATCATCCTTGCTTTCACCTCATCCATACACTACTTCATATATTACTCCTCTCTCTCTCTGAAGATCCAACCACACAATCCAACCATAAGTTTCTAGGGCTTTTTCTTCTTAATCCATTCACTTTCTTTTATATATTTGTCTTCTGATTATATCCTATTCATTCCTTCCCTTCTTGTTTCACCACACAACTTCTTAAATAATCCTTTCCCACTGCATTTAACTTATTTTTTGTTTCTTTTCCTGACATACCTGATACATTCCTTGTACTATAACAAAACAATGAGTAGCACACTGTTAGATGGAGCTGTGTGTGCTTCCTTCAGCATTTTTCTTAACAAAAGACATCACACCAGCATTTGCACATCCTAAATTTGTCGATCCATTTCCCCATTTTTAGTATCCTGAGTGTGTTAGTACATCACATGTGCTTTCTAATTAGTGTAATATGGGTAACAATATGTTGGCTTATAAAGTAGTCTTTAGAGATCCTAGTTTACTTAGAATGGTACGAACATGCTTGGGGTAAAACTGGCCTTTGGTTGTGCTATGGGCCAAAATGTGACAAAAACTGACTGGTATTGTGTCCTTATTATTAGCAATGAATGCTGCATGTGACAGGGGTACAACTAAGGCTGATAATCTAGTCTACTTCTGCCTTACCTGATTGTGTGTGTGTGTGTGTGTGTGTATGTATATATATATATATCCATTTTTTAAATAATAATATTAACTGAATCAAAGACCAAAGGAACATTTGCAGTTTAGGATTTCTGAAAAGAGTCACATTAGCAGCCACAATGGGATTAATTAGACTCCACTGAAAGCTTTTCAAACAGTAAATATCCAGCCAGTTCACTGATAATTACAGCTTATTCTTAAGGATAAAAAAGGAACAGAAAAGAAAGACTCCAAATAAGCATTATTACCATTTTCCCTAAAACTTACATTGTCTGTTGTGTAAGCTGATGTGGACAAGAAAGGGTGGCATGTGTGTTTGTGTGTGTGTGTGTGTGTGTGTGTGTGTGTGTGTATGAGAGAGAGATGGGGGGGGAGGGAGGGAGAAGATCAGTCAGGCTGAAAACCCAGGCTGTGTAAACCACAGATAAGGGATGAGTCTTTTTCTGACATCCATTTCATGCACAGTGGAAAGCCAAGATAACAGCTGTGCAAATCATTCACAATAGGTCCAGCTTATGAGGTCTTGATAAAGACTTCAAAACCCTCTCAGGGCCATAACTGCAAGGATCTTTCACTCCAGAAGGAAATGGAGGTGGTCTCTAATTTCCCACTTTCTCTCACCTAAACACCTGAACATTAATTCTTATGAAGGATTGACAGCATTTTTCTTGTGTGCCTTTTTCCAAAACTTTACTAAGATTAATAAAGCATTTATTATGCTTTATTAGATATTTGCTGGTCTGTGCTGTTACATCTTCCTAACACATTGAGAAAACAGTCCCCTTTATGACATTTTGATACAGAAACAATCAAGAGGAGGATGCTCAAGGGACATGTTTTAAGATGCCACCCTGTGCATGAAGGACAGCTACTGATATTGTGTCATTCATTTGAAAGGCAGAATCTAAACAAGAAAGCTTGCTCTTTTTTTATTTAAATATTATCACTGGGATCTCAAATTCTTGACAGCTGTAATTCTTGAGAACCCAAAGCAGAGTGCTGAATACAGGAGTTTACAACTTCTTTGGGTGCTGTTCAAAACATACATACTAGGTTTTGAAAAAGAGGACCCAGTAGAACTTCTGTCAACATGCTCTGGGCTGGATTCAGCATTCCCATGAATGGGGTTCTACTCACAGGATGTAGAGAAAAGTAACTTTTGCTGTTTGGCCTCCTTCCTGCAGCATAGGCCCATATGCCCTTTGAAAAGTTTATCTGGAAGGTTGGAAGTTTGGAAGAGGGAAGGATATGATGTGGAAGTATACAATGAAGGAGGAAAACTGCTTCCCCTCTTCCTTTGATGGGAGTTTCTCAAAAGGAGCTCTTTTGGGGCAAATACGGATCCAATTCAGAAGCTTTTGGTATACGTCTAAGTGATTGAAATTAAGCTTTTGTTAAATGTCTTAGTTCTTCCACAGTGGAAAGATAAATTTCTGGCCCTAATTCGTCAGTGCATTGAAGACCTCTTGTTATTTGCAACTTATGAATGAGCTGCATACAGACATAGATTATGATTAGATGCTTACAGTAAAATATGCTATCTTTATTGAAACTGTTGTGTCAAACATACACACACACAATGAGAAGCCTGTCTGTCCATCTGTCTGTCTACCTATGATTGTTGTATTGCTTTCCTTTTCTTTCAATGTAATTTTCTTTGTTCTGTACAGTTAATGTAGTTTATTAGTCTATACCTGCTGCCAGGTAAGACCTGATCATTATGACAGCCTATTTAATGATTGGATACCAAACAGAAAAAAGAAAAGAAAGAGAAAATTAGGAACGTGCTCTTGTGCTTCTATGTGACTCTGAGTTTTCTGTAAGTTGTTCTTCTGTCTGCATCTTTTTTGTTGCATCAGATGTATTTCTGGGCGTCTACAGATCTAGGAAGCATCTTAAATGCAAGAGCTGGGGAGGGGGGAATTATGATGTATGTGATGACGTAATCATGCAAAAGTGGTGGCTTATGTAGTTGAGTCAGATGAGACACAAATATTTTCTGGCATCATCATGGTTTGTTATTGATACTGCTGCTTGTATGTCAGGTGTAGCAGAAATGAAGTCCCAGAACTTTACATGCACGTAGCCTGCTTTTGGTATGAGTTTGGTATCAAATTTGAATGGGATCCATTGAAATAGTCCTTCGAGTTTCATAGCACTGTGTGCTTGACTCAGACTATTTCATTAATGGTTTTAGAGCTGTTTTTCATACTGCTGTTTTCTTTATTGACCATCTAAATTTAGCAAGTCTTCAGGTAGAATCTGACCACCATACACATTCAGCTCACAAAGGCACATGGCCAATTCCCATCCCCCTGTGGCACTAAGGAGGTCGGCATGAGAAGACTTGCCTTCTCAAAGGGTACCCCTCTTGCCTAATGGAACAGCTTCCCCTCACCCTTGTAACAACATTTCTTTCTTTCTTTATCTATCTAATTTGTCACCGCCCATCTCCTCCCACCAGAGGGACTCAGGGCGATTTACAACCAAATAATCAAAAAACAATAAATATATAATAAAATTCCAATATAAAATGCACTATAAAACAATTTCACAGAGCTACTAAATATAAATAAAATCCAGATGGCTGTGGTCTCACTCAGTCATAGCATAGGAGGGGCACTTCAATATCCCTCTCCCTGTCTGTATACAGGAGCAGCAGCAGCTGCTGGTCTAAAAAGCCAAGATGGCAGGTGCAACCAGGTGATTGAAGCCCTGCCCCTTTTATTCATGTGTTAATACTGCACACAAAAAGGCAGGTCACAGCCATCATCTTGACGTTTAGACCTCCCACACCCATGGATGCTGTGGTTCAAGAACAAAGGGAAAATAATTGTCTTTCTTTCACCAAGCTTTTGCTTCATAATTTATTGGGAAGTTGCTAGGGCTGTTATTTTACCCATTTTGTGTATTTTTCATTTTTAGCATATAGTTTTTACTACCATGTGCTTTGTTTTATGATTTTATTGTTTTGCTTTTATCTTTGTAAAGTGATCAGAAGCCTGCAATTGAAACAACCTAGACATTTTGTGAAATAAATAAATAAGCTCAGCTCCACCAGCTATAGCTCTCAGAACAGAGGATACCTGCATTTTCAAAAGTTCACCTTTCCCAGCAAACAACGTATTTATTGCATTTGGACATTTCTCTGCATTTTTACAGCAGGCCTGGGCAAATCATTCAGCAAGGAGCAAAGTGCAAAGCTGCTGCAGCTGCCTGAAGGCTCAGTGGGGCTCCTTTGAGGCTGGCCGGGTCCTTGCTTCTTCTGGGGTACTGTAGCTAATTGAGTCTATGCTTTGAAACAATTCAAGGCAGCCCGTGAATTCAAATGCAATCTGCAGAAGGGCTTTTTAAAAGCATCAGTAGCAGCCCCTTCTTTGTTCGTTTGTTTAAAATTTCCTCTGTACTGTCCTTCAATTCAGAAGATAATTTAGGGCACAGTCCTATATCTCTGGGATCGTAGTCCAGGGGTGTAGTGGCAATGCGGAAGACCATTGTTATTTCGAGGAGTTAAGTGGCATATGTTGATTTGCTCCCTCACACAAAGAAGATTAGAGTTTATTATGAGTTATGCTAATGTTTAATTGGCTTGTTTTTATTTCTGTTTGGCATGGAGGGGGGGGATACAAGTCCCTCCTTGAGGGGGTGATGGGTGGTGATAAAAATTTGATAAATACATAAAATAAAACCACAAGATTGAAAGTTTGTAAGTCCACTCCTCCGACAGCCCTCCAGAACATATCTTTGTTTGGAGTGGGGAGAGAGATAAGAGAAAACCCCCGGATTGTTTTGTTAAGATCTGTAAGACTTCCCAGGGTCTTGGATGATATCACAGACAGGTGTTTTTTGGCCTTGGGAAGCTTCCTAGTCAAGGTCAGGTTTCATAGCCTGCCACCATGGAAACATGGTCACGAGGTTTGAGGGCCAGACTTTGATAAAAACTCCTGGGCTCGCTTTTGGGGTTTGGGAGCTTCTGTGCAGATCCAGTGCACTGGGTGCTGTAGAACAATTTTGCCACCCTAGGGGCATCCCTGTTGCTTTGGTCAGGAGGCTCCTGGCAACATAAAAGGGAATAAAGGCATCACTTTGCTTAGGTATGTTATGATTTCTTTCTTTATTCTATGCTTTTTATGCTTTTGTTTAATCTGCCTAAATTGTGTTTCTGGTTTAAACTGTGTTTCTGTTTGCTTAAGTTTATAATAAAGCTTAAAGGTTCTTTATCCACTGGTGTGCTTATTGTCTCTGGATCTAAAAGAACCAATTGTTTGAGCACCTGATCACTGCTTGGACACTTGGCAGAACAAGGGGCTACAAAACCCAGAGTCACTTGCTGAGATGGAAGGCTATAGAAATTGAATGAATGAATGAATAAATAAATAAATAAATAATAAAATAATAAAATAATAAAATAAAATAAAAATTGCAGATTGTGCTCTCCTTGAATAGACAAAGCTGTCTCAGTAGTCAGGGAAAGGTGCATAGCTAGAGCAGTTTTCAACCGAAACAGTATTCAAGGGATGTGTCAGTGAGGTGAAGGGGGCAGGTGGTGAGGGGCAAGTTAAATCCAATTTCCATGACACACCCCTGAAGACTCTCCATTTTTCCTTCCAGCTGCCTTTTATACACAGCTTTGGCATTGTTTTTGCAGTTCCTTCACCATAGATCTTCCTCTCCTCCAATATCGCTGGATTCCCCAAATGACAGATTAAGCCCCACTGCAATCCATAGGACTTTCTTTGGAAAGATTTATATAGGCTTACAGTGCAGTCCTGTATCTGTCTGTTAAAAACTATGTCTAGCTACAGTCAGTAAAGGTTACTGAACAGTTGCAGCCTTAAAGACCATTACTTGCAAAAACTCTGTAATAAAACTGCCAATGTTTGGGCAATAAACTTCTGAAGAAGCTATTCTAAATATTATATTACCTTGCTTTCCTACTTAGCTTTCTACTATATCTTGACCTACCTCTCATCTTATACTCCAGTGTGGAGTAAAGCCAAGGATGTTGCTTAAATGCATTGCTTTGCAGTTTCAGTCTATAAGAATATGAGCAGAGAGGAACATAAGGTTAGATCTATATTTAGACAAGCTCAGATTTAAAACCCTATTACTAGCTCGGGAAATATACTGATGTCACACAGTTTTCAGTAAAACCCCTCCACATCCTGTCCTTGAAATCATGTTTAGTGCTGGTTCCCCTATGGGATTCTGCTAGACTTAGTATGTTGACCTGCTCTATATCTTAGGTAGCTTCATGTTGGTGATCTTAGTAAGTGCCTGGGTGGGATGGGAAAAAAACGCTATTTTCAACCATGATTCCTAAGTGAGGATCCTTTGCTATTCCTCACATTTCTGTTATCCTGGCATGACATACAAGGTCTCTCTACAAGAAGTAATCAAGTCCTTTATCTTGCCTATATTTATTTATGCCTACGCTATTAGATAAGGCTAATTGTGACACCCCTCATACCGGTGTATTAATTTCTTATACTAGTGCATTGTGAAAGGTGAAAAGTCCCCTGGGCAAGCACTGAGTCATGTCTGACCCTTTGGGGGGACACCGCTTTCATGACGTTTTCTTGGCAGACTATATTGGGGTGGTTTGCCATTACCTTCCCCAGTCGTCACCTTCCCCAGCAAGCTGGGCGCTCATTTTACCAACCTCGGAAGGAGTCTGCATTAGTGACTTATATATCATGAGAATATAAAAATGTTAATTAATTAGGTCTCCTGCAAATGGTACAGGCCAGGTGTCAGGCTCTGCCTGAGACCCAATAAAAACACAGACGCTAGAGTAGACTTAGGTTCTGGTTTTACTTGGGAATAGAATGCATGCCCTTAGAAAGCTGAGAGTGAGGGGAGCGCGCCGGAACAGGATTTAAATAGCCCGCGCCGGTCAGCGCTCCATCCCACCTTACCCCAGGTGCCCCCCACGAGTCCCAACAGTTCGTCCTTGCCAGGTGAGAGGTCGTCTAGCCCCCTGAGCCCCGGGCACCGCCTTGATCGCCTTCCTGTGTGGTGATGATCCATTGCCGGGCAATCAGGCTTCTAATTCCTCGAAAGCCCGGGCGCGCCCTTCCGAACATCGCCTGTTCGGTTGTTATTCAATTTCATGTCAGTTTCCTTTTATTGTTGCTTCCTGGGCTGCCGGACTCGGTCGTTACATAGTTTCCTTAAACCCCTTACTTCTTTTTGTGTTTTCTATTGCCCTTGCCTTATCAGTTCAGGACCCATATCCCTGTATTGTCATGCGAGCCGTTGCGATGTCACAAACATCGCAGCGGCGATCATGACACCAGGGAGGTTCAGGATATTTGGATCCTCCTCCCATCCTTTTTGACCCTGTCTCATTTCCGCTGTGCCCTCGCAAAGGTTTTGATATTGGGATTACTAAAGATCAAAAAGAGTAAGCTTGAAGGCTGAAGGGGAAGTGAGTAAGGGAGTCCAATAGTAGATTCTCCTCCTCCAAGGTCTGAGTCTTGGATAATGAAATTCAAGGAATGTTAAAGCCACCCTTGGGGTAGCAGCTATAAACATAATTCCAACAAATGCAATATTCCAGATAGTATAGGACTTCGGATTTGTTAGGTGAATGCTTTTGAATTTAAAAGCACCCACTATGTTTCCAGTGCCCAGTAGTCGTGACCTTATTCTGAAAGTTTTATATAGTATTGAAAATATATGTGACCTCTATCTTAGAGTCCCAGGTAAAAAAAATCACAGGTTATATATGGAATATGATTGCATGACTGAAATCTGCAAAGTTTCAGAACATTAATTTCAGCTTGCATATATAAATACCACCACCCCTCCCTTCTCAGTGAAAATCATATATGCAACATTACTTTGAAGATGGACCTTCTGAAATAGGTCCAGCTGTTTTATTCTCATTCTGGGGATTCATTGCTAATTTAAAACCTAGATTGAATCTACTGAAATGAAACAAGAACTGTAAAGGCACAGACCTGAAGGACTCTAAATTGCAAATTAAATTCAACTTGATTGACAGTGTTGGCAAGAAAGCCAGTTGACTTATTCAGAATCATTAACATTTCTTAAGAATTATCTGAGCAAAAGCACAAAAGCCAGGGCTTCTGCCAAAACATTTATTATAGTACTCTGAAATTTTATTTGAGAGCTTGTAAAGCCTTTCCCATGCTTTCCATCTTTCACAATACAAACATGGAAATGTTATGCTTCCCAGCACCATGAGTAGGTACATTTTTTTATTTTACAGATTAAAACACTAATAAGTGCCTTAGCCAACATCGTGTGGAAGTGGACACAACTTCTGCTTTCTTAGGTCTGTACACTTTAGTTGATGACTCTGTATTAACCCCTTCACCATCTCCCTCTACCACAGTCACTCAATGGATCATGAAAGATTGTGTTCTGGATCTGGTTGGCTTTGCATTCAGACAAAAAGCTGTGAGTCATTGGCACTCTTTTTAATCTCCTCCCCATGTTTATTTCTCAGTCCACACCTGGGGTTTTGGAATAAAATACAATGATTTAAAAAGCAACCTTTTATATAGAGATGGGTTGGTAGTTTAGTCATCTTTCTTATGATCTATATAAGGATACCAACTGAATGCACAGTAATATTCTCTTGGTAACAATTCTTTATATCAAAAATTTCCACTCTGCTGGAATTATTTAAACTAATTGCTTGACATAGCTGAGTGCACATATTTGATATAATTATATTCAAAGTTTCCCTCTCCCCTTCCCACAAATATATTCCTTTAATTAGACTGTTTGTGTATAGTGATCAGATGTATTCGATTCTGATGCTCTGTAGTAAATTTCCTTCTTCTTAGAATATTTATTTATTTGTTTATTTTTCAGCCTTCTTGATCCAATAAATACATTGTAAGATTGTGAAAGCTGATATTTCCATTCCCCTTAGTACTTCTTAGATGAAGTGATGGTGACTATTTCTTCTTAATGGTGGGAGTCTGTTTCTCCTTATAGCTATAGTACTATGATTCACCCAACACTAATGCTTAAGTAAATCTGATGGAGGGGAGATACAATGCTGGGGAAAGAGCCATGTACGATCTCCTCCAAACTTGCCTTCCTCAGGACATGATGGATTTCCAGAATTCCCAGCCATTGGCCAGGTTCCTAGGGATTCTGAGAGCTGTCATCCACCCCATCTTGAGGGCACCAGATCTGAGCAGGTTGGACTAACCCCATTCTATCTCCACTGGAGGAAAGCCTGTTCTTTTCATTATCTTAATTCTCATTTGAGTAATGCACGTGATTTCCTAAATCAGTAAAGGAAATCTCAACAGAAGGTTGCTTCAGGGGACAAGCTTCATGCTCAATTTTTAAAATGTGTATACACTGCCTTTTTTTTTCTGTTCCTATTGGAACTTGACACTGCATGATGCTACTGATGTATCATTTGCAGACATTAATGTTTTTATATGATTTATTACTGTATGTGCATATAATAATGTATTCATTTTGGTTAGCATAATCACCTAGGAATGCTTTGCATGTCAAGGGTATAAAAATATATGAAATAAATATATAATAAATTAAACCACTCGTTTTGGAGTTAAAAAAAATCCTTATGCTTTGAAACTATTTCCAGCTGACATGACAGATTTATTTATTTGTCTATTTACTAAGGTTCTAAGACATCTCTCTTTCCCCAGGCCCTTCTCCTTGCTATAGCCCTGATATCTCTCAATAGCACCCAGTCATTCTGTATTGAGTGCAAGCATTCTTTGCATTATCACATGGCACAAATGAGTCAGATTTTCCTTTGCCTACCTAATTGTCTTTTTTTTTCTATTCTTATTTATAATATTTGAAGACAAACAATACACTGCTTAGTCATGTTGAACTGTTCCACCAGCCTTTTTTTTTTATGATAATGACCTTAATTAGTTATGCTTCATTTAAAATTCCTTCCCATCCACTGATTGCCTCCTCCCCCTTCCTCTCCCCTATGCCCCCCAAGGCCAGTACTTTGAAATATGGCTTACTAGAGGTTTAAGGTAGAGTACTTCTGTTCTGAGTCCTTGCCAAAACCATTAAAAATATTTGCTGCATAGTGATAGCTTGTGTTGTCTCCCAGGGGGAAATGATATAAAAGTAAATTACATGGAGGTGTTGCATGAAAAGGACTTCATTAACCAATTCTTCCTCTACCAGCATTTCTTTAAATTGCTTACAAGGGACAGCAGACAATTAGACATGTGTTTGGACTGAAGTGTAATAAGTATCTAACATTCCCAGTAAATGAAGCAAGTGGTATTTTAATATGCAGATGCATGCATTTTGAAAATCAGTTAGGAGGGAGAACTGGCCATCATCTGAGGTCCAAGTATCTCATGAAAAATGCAACACTAATCCTGGATCCTCCCCACCAAACTCAAGCCATAGTTACAATAAGCAGACCCTGCAGTCAGATGTGAGAGCCATCATACACTCAGGTGCTACTATGTGAAATTTCTATGAATTGCCTACAGATGGTTGAAGGTAGTTTTGCTGTGGAGTGTTGGGGGTCTAAACTGCACAAGGGAGTGGAGAAAAATGTAGGAAAGGAGAGATCTCTTCTGCTAGAGACCTTAGTAATTTTTATGTACCAGTGTGTGTGTTAGGCTTACAGGAGGGGGGTTCTCCATGGGCTTCCATGGGGGTGGGGGGGGAGCAAGGATAAATAATATCACTTATACCATTATCTTGTTGAGAGAATGATATAAATCAGTGTTTCTCAACCTTGGCTATTTTAAGATGTGTGGACTTCAGTTCCCAGAATTCCCCATCCAGCACCATGCTGACTGGGGAATTCTGGAAGTTGAAGTCCACACGTCTTAAAATGGCCAAGGTTGAGAAACACTGATATAAATTATGACATTTGTAAATTACAAAATACACTTCATATATGAAGTGACATCATATGTGCATGACATCACCAGGCCTTTTACTGAACACCTCTGGGGATATGTGGTCTGAAGTTAACAATTCCTCTTCCCTGTAGTATCTGATGAAGTTTCAAGAAGGGAAAGGAAGAAAGAACAATACTTTTTTTTCCTACTGTGGCAAAAGATTTCATCTACATCCCAAATACTTTAAAAAATATGTTTGCATGTTTATTTCCAAGATTCCCACTGCATCAGAGGAAAAAAAACTTTAGGATGGTCTTCAGTGCTTTCTGTGTAGTCTAGATTTCTTCCATGTGTGCACGTTGGGGGAGCAGTGTCTGTTAGCCCTGCAAGGTAGTCCAGACAAGAAACACAACCAGGAGCATTAGCTCTATCTTTATTGCGAAGTTACATTAACAGAATCTTGCAAGACTGAAACTATTTCTCCCCTCTTTTCCTTTTACTCTCTGGAAATCTAGGGAGGGTCCCTTCTGAAACATTTCCCACACCCTCCCCCCTTCTGTGGGCTGAGACATCTTTTACATGCCAGTTGTCCAGTCTGCAGCTCTCCCTCCTGTCTCCCAAGGTCCTTCCCACATACCATTACATCATCGGTCATGTTAACCACAGCCAGACCTTGATCTTTCCATAGGGTAATGCATGCATAACCCACCATGCACACATGTGTATATTTCCATCAAAAAGAGGTGCAGATTTTGTAATTTAGGTCTATGTGCTTTGACGACAGAAAAGCACAAGTCCCGGTGCAAACAATAACCAAGCAGGAACATTAAGGCAGTCATGCCTGGATGCAGGTACAACCATGTAGTTTGATTCCAGATCATCAATATATGTACAGAGCCTAATCTGGCAGTGCAGTCCTTGTAACTGTCATATGCCAGCATCTGTAGTGCTCCTCAGATGTAGAATTCAAGACTTGAAGCTCAACAAAAACAGAGAGGACTGGATTGGAAAAGATTGTGCATGCCTTTCAAAAGTGTGTGACAAACTTCGTAAAATGCTATTTTTGAGCTGTCAGGAAATTTTATCTAAAGCAACTGTTTCTAGTTAAATATGAAGATTCTTACTTGGGCAACAACACTCTTGCCTCTAATCATGTGATACGACAAGCCTTGATAAAAATTGTGACGTTTTTGAGATTGAGGGTTCCATTAAAAAGCTGCCCTGACAAATCGATCTACTATCTTGTTGAACAGGCTTACTAATCTGCCCTCTGGATGTGATTGATTTCAATTTATTATGGGAATTAAAGGCCCAGCACATCTGGAGGCTAGAAAAAACTGCCAAAGAAGGACGTACATTTTAAGACATGGGGTCTTTCTTAATTAGTTCTTTAGTATGATTTGGTCAGAAAATTATGCAAGTGATATGAATACCCATTGAAAATTCCTGGGGAACTGCTTTTGCTTCTCTTCCCACTCTGTAATGGTTGCCTAATCCCAATGTTAACAGAACATTGGAATGATGAACATGACACACTCTTTCTTTTGTGTCTTCCACCATGCTGATCCCTATGCTGGCAGCAGCCTCTCCCTCCTGTCAATCAAACACATTCCCTGCCTGAGCTGGCATCTTTTCTCAAAACCCACAGCTTCCTTCAAAGCCACCACTCTAACTATAGTTCTTCCACATTTATTCTTTATTTCTTGCCACCGCTACCACTTCCTATTTCATTATCTGTCTTCCTTATTCATTTCTATCAAATCTAGGTAGGCTGACTAGACTTCCAAGAATAAAAATCAGGACACATTCATTTATCTCACTTTACATATTTATTAATGTTAATTCATAATTCAATTTCCCAGGAGTCCTGGGCAAAAATTACAAAGGATGGGAGAAAGAGAAAAGAGACTGGAAGTTCTGGTATGGGGGGGCTGCTCTGTGGTAAATGAATTTTCAAAAATTCCAAATACTTCCTCCTCCCTATTGTGTTCTCACACTGGGTGCAAGATATTTTCCAGAGGTAAATCAAGTTAATGGATAAATAACAAGCAGTAAAAGACTGCTTTATGTATAAGCCAGGAAGGGGAGAATGGAGCAGATATTCTCTTCCATCCCCATCTCCCATCACACCAGGAGATACCTCCAAGCTTGATGAATGAAAGAAAACCCAAGCAATATCAAAAGAGTCTGATTACTTGATGCAGTTTATATGACTAGTGCTTCCCATGCTACTATTATCTATTCAAACTCAGTTACTCAAGTTAGTTTTACCATATCTGGGGTGCAAAAGTGGGCATGATCATGAGAGGGCAGCAACAGAAATACAGATTTGCTGCCATCTAGTGGTCATGCATATTTTTGCAGTCCCAAACATGATAGTGCTAAATAACTTGTGAAGATGCAATGAATGATGAACAAACACATTGTTTCCAGCATGGTGGCACACTGCTAGAATGCAAACCTCAAACTGCTGCTGCTAGCTGAGATGGGCTGTTGTAAACCATGGTATTTTCCTGGTTTGGATGTGTGTGTCCAGTGCCTGAATCCTTGTACTTTTGGTTGGGGGACCATAACACTAGGACACCCATTTAAATGCCAAATAAACATGATAAAGCGAAACTAGCTCAAAAAACTGCAGGAGTCAGAACCTGACTTGAATTTGGTGCATGTCATATAAAGTAGGGAAGAAGTTCATTTGTGATTTTTTTCCTGAGGGTTGTTAATCCAGTTTTAATATTAAATTGATTAGTTGAACACCAAATCAGTTGCCGCTTTTTATTCTCAAGATACAGAGGTTTAAGGAACAGCAACATTTGGTCACATTGTATTTATAGAGACTGGAGGGGAGAGTCAGTGAAAGTACAACTCGCTTTCTCCCTCTTTGGTTTCCTAGCAACCAAGAATGATGGTTAAGACTTATTCATGTGCTAAAAGGCAACTCATCCGGACACAAGGAGAAGCCCCCATGGCAGCTGGGACTCCAGGTTCATCAGGATTTCCAATCACACACAGAGTTCTAGCCATATCAAGGCAAATGCAAGTCAAAGTCCCCTATAGAGCTTTTCATACAACATGGTGGAATCATGGACCTTGGCTGGGTCTAGTGTCGCTTTTACATTAGCCTGTTAATAAGACTCTTACAGATCTCCCCATTGCATATGGCAAGATCAGGGGGATGCAAGGTGAATTAGCAGGCATGTGGCTCCATCCCCCTTTTAAGTGTAATGTCTCAATATAATAATAGTTTTGTTTGAATCCTAAAGGCAGAAATTGATTGTTGCAGATGAAAGATGGGCCACCCTAGCCTGCAAGTTGCATGGGACTTCCAGCCCCATTTTTATAGACCCCCAAACTTCCCAGGATAGAACTCTGAAATTTGGCCTCAATCTACCAAATTATGGCAGCACTGTTTTCAAAGTATATATTTTTAAAGTGAACTGTATCTGAGCTAATCTTTTTTGGGGAAATAACTGTCCCTGAATCACCATCCTTTGCCATATACACATGTACACAGACACATGCCCAAACTCAATTGTTAATAAAATAAGATTAGGAGGTTCAGGATAGGAAGGGAAAGTAATAGTGCATTTGGTAGAGATCCATCTCCATCTCTGATCAAAAGGCAGTGGGGGCCCCAAATTAAAATATTAAACCACACGTTTTTCCTTTGCTTTATGGATTACCCCTTATATGACAGCTTGTAGAATTTGCTGAGGAAGCAACGATTGACTGAATTCTTATAAGTTTTGAACTTAAATGATAGACATCTGGCCAATTCCATTTTTTTTTACAAGAAACTTACATGTTAGGAACCTGATCACATTTAAAAATCATAGCAAGAAATGTGCATAGAGTAGTCCCAGTCTAATCACAGACGCCCTGTGTTCAGTGTTACAGTGAGTGAAAGATGACTTGAATCCAAAATCAGAGGATTGACATCAATAGCCAAAGGAAGAATTTGGTTGCTTTTCCCACTATAAAGAGGAAAGACTACAGTGTCTTCAAGTGATATATAGAAAAATAATATTACTAGCCCCCAGAAATACAGTATGTGCATTATCTTCACAATTATATCTTTTCACTAGGTATATCTATATCTAATATAGAACTATTAGATTGAAGGAAAGGAGATATTTGTGAAAAGAGATATTTGTGTTGTAATCCATATACTATTTATTCATTCATTTATTTATATTTCAAATTTAGTCACCGCCCATCTCCCTCAAAAGAGGGACTCTGGGCAGTTTACAGTAAAACTACAACTGAATACAGAGTAAAATACAATAAAAATATATATATACTGATAGACATACTGTAGACTATACAGTTCTATATCCAGTCTGTTTCACTTTTACGTGTGCTCAAATGTAAGTCCACTCTATCACATTCCCACATCACTAAGCAATTTTTAAAAAGTGCAAGAGAAACCCTTTATTTACAGCACATACACAGATTTTATATTCATCTGTGTCTGCTACATGCATTTGGTACACAGCATTATTTTATAATGGTTTTGTACATATCTTTCTCTCACATACATATTTTAATGCCCTGTTGGAACCAAGAGTTACGTCATGCAGTCCAAAGAAGTTTGGAATTTGAAGGACAACTATGTTCTAGAAGGTGCAGTGAAGGTCTGTTTGCTTTAGAAGATGGGCCAAATGACACTTTCTGACATCCCTATGAGTAGATCACTGTTGACTGCTGCTGGTGGGAACTAGGAAATTAACTGCATAATTACATGTCACACAGTAAATGTTAATAGGCATATGAAGAAAGATATCATCTATCATCTATCTAGTTGCTAAGAGTTGACAATGACTTGATGGCACATAATCAATGAAGACACAAGGTAAGAGGATTGCCATTATTGGCTATCAATAATAGTTTATTCTTTTGATCGTTAATGCAATGCTTATCTAGGAGAGACCTGATTGGAATGGTGCCCCTTAATCTGTGGAGAACTGAGGTGTGGAAGAGTGTGTTTTAGTGAAATGAGCCATATTCCCCAATATGCCCCATTAATAAGCAAGAAGGAGAGGACAATCAAGAATCATCATATCAAATTGCCTGAAATATGAAAGCCCCAAATGTCTTAACTAGACTAATAATCCCTCTAGCATCAGAGTCCACCTATGATTACATAGAGTTGAAATAAACACCAGCACATCTCTTGCAATTGCTAAAATGCAAGGATTGTGAAACTGCAGAATCTCTAAAATGCATTTTGCCACAACTTGTTCCTTTTAGTCAAAGGGTATCAAGATAAGAACCTTTCCTTTGAAGCTGAATTTCACCACAGTCTCTTAGTATCTATTCTAGGAAAGCAGATTGTAGTGAATCAAGTTGACTTGATGCATTAGCAGTGTTATGTTGATCCCTTTAAGAAAGTAATAGTATTACAACATAAAGCAAAGCTTTGCTGGCATCCAATTATGCACTGCTTGGTATGGATGGCCTGTCCTAGTGCGGCCATTTTTTCCCCCCTATGGGCAGCAATGTTGACAAACAAATAAGCTTTGTTCCCAGACCATTTCTATGGGGAACATTTGGCTCATGATTCACTATAGAGAGAACTGTCCTTGTTTGTTCATCCATAGAAAATGAAACTCTTCTTCTAGAAGTTCCTGGCAAAATCTTCACTCTGGCTTCCCTCAGGCTATTCAGACTGGAACTGTATAATTCTTGCTAGAAAAATCCCAAAGCCAGTGCAAAGGAAGTAAAATCTTTATGAGAAACAACCAAGGTGTGACGAATTGGGAACAAACTTCATGTTTTCCAGAAGGGTTGTTTGTGTTAGTTACTGAGAAGGGAGACAAAAGGAAAGGATTCAAGCAAATGTAATTATTCAATCCAGTCTTTAATTGTTCTGTCTTTATTTTCATTCTCTGCCTCAGCAGAAGGGGATGTATGTTCCACTTATTGTTGAAGACAGATGCAAATATCTGCAAACTATTATATTTTCAAAAATTAGGCAACCATTTTCATTTTTCTCTCAACAGTGCTTAGTGCAATAGAAAATATATTTGTACTTAAGAGGGTCCAATCCCTGCTATTCATTGTTGTGAGTCTTAGGTTGTTGTTTTTTACATAAAACACACACACACACACAGTCTCCCTCACATATAGAAACACTTATACTTTTGTGCACCTTCTTGAGCAAATCTAGGTATTTGTTCTTGAGATCCTATAAAAGGCATGATCTTCACCTCAAACTAGTCTACACTTTTTTTGTGAGGATTTTAAAAGAAACTGGTAATATTCTGAGTTTTAGTAGATAGGATAATCAACAGGTTAAGCTGATAGAAAGATTAGCCAGAGTGTCTGCATGAAAAGAAAGGAAAGGAAAGGAAAGGAAAGGAAAGGAAAAGAAAAGAAAAGAAAAGAAAAGAAAAGAAAAGAAAAGAAAAGAAAAGAAAAGAAAAGAAAAGAAAAGAAAAGGTACTATAGTGTCCAGATAGGGCTAATGCATTATGCATAAGCATCAGACTTCTTGAAGTAGCTTAATTTGTGGAAGGCTAACATGTAAGGGACCTTTGATTGATTGATTGATTGATTGATTATATGTCATCAAGTTCGTGTTGACTGTTAGCAACCACATAAGTACCCCTTCTCCATTATTAAAGGAAAATTAATAATATATCCTAACTGGGTTTTATCAAGTATAGATGTGGTTTTGTGTTACACTAGGACCATCACCAAAGATTGTTAGAAAGAAGAAATACACAAATGTTTGTTAGATCTCAATTTTTGTAAATATAAATTCCAGCAATTCAAAACTGTTTCTCTGCCCAACTCACAGATTATAGAATTTGTATTTCACAACATAGGTATTTAATGATCACTCATTTATTAATGTAATCTGTTTTCAACAATCTGAATTATTGTACTGCTTCCCACCCCGCCTCCGAGTTTCACCATCTTGCTTGATAAAAAGAACTTGGTAACTCACAAAGTTTACAAATATTTAGAGGAATAATTGACTCATAAAGGTATTATTGCTATGGAATTTGGACTTTTCTTTCTGATGGTTAATTATTTACACTATTTGAACATAAGATGGTGTGACTTTCCAATCCTTCCTACCCCAAATACGATCCAGTAAAAAAGAAAAAAAGAAAGAAAAGACAATAAGCTATCCAAATAAATTAATAAATGATTAATGGAAAATTTAGATTTTCTCCATCAGAGATGTTTGACATTTTTATGAATTCTATTTTCTCCTATCCTTTCAAGCATTGCTCTTCCTAGCTAAATGTTTCACTTCTTTGAAAGAAAATTATCTTAGGCAATGAAAATGGGTATCGCTCTTCACTGCTGGAGTTTCACCCATGGTTTAATCTCTGAGAGAAAAAGCATCTTGAATTGTGACAAGAAGTAGACCAGCTTTGAACAACTTGAGTGAAATCTGAAACTTCTGAAATTCTGCCATAATAAATAGCACAAATGCATATTTCTCTTCCAATTTCATGTTTGTTACTCTGAGACTGTTGTCAGGAGCATGGAAATTTGACTTCCCAGGAAGTCGTGAAATGCATTGAATTTTGTATGTGCTAAACAGTTTAATCTTGGGACGTGGTGGCGCTGCGGGTTAAACCGCTGAGCTGCCGATCGGAAGGTCGGCGGTTCGAAACCGCGCGGCGGGGTGAGCTCCCGTTGCTCGTCCCAGCTCCTGCTCACCTAGCAGTTCAAAAACATGCAAATGTGAGTAGATCAATAGGTACCGCTACAGCGGGAAGGTAACGGCGTTCCGAGTCGTCATGCTGGCCACATGACCCGGAAGTGTCTATGACAACGCCGGCTCTAAGGCTTAGAAACGGAGATGAGCACCGCCCCCTAGAGTCGGACACAACTGGACTTTACGTCGAGGGAAACCTTTACCTTTACCTTTAAACAGTTTAATCTTTAATGTATGCTTTATTTCTATGTTTTTTTTAAACCAAAATCATCAAAACAGTTAATAAAGCTATTATGTTACTCTAGGATTTGTTACAGTTACAAAAATAAATGGCACATGCTCTAGCACCGTGGGAAACATCAGTTTTAACTGCACTGAATTGAAGGAATTAAAACACTTTAGTTTATATGTGAATACACAGGAAGGCAAATAATATTCTTTCATTTAAAGGCCATGTTATAAAGCTGACAGCTCTAAAGGATGACTCTCAGTGTCTCATTTTTATAGAACTGACAACATTCAGGATTACAAGCTCTCCACAGTTCTGTGTGAGGGGACCTGGGAATACGAAGTATTACTGGTGAGGTATTTTATTAGACCACCAATTCTAAGCTGGTGTTTTAAAAGGAAAAAAAAAGCTTGGGGGGATATATCAGATTAACAGAGCTATCTTATGGTCCTCAAAAGAGATCTCAAAGGCCATAGGTCTCTATTTGCCTTCCCCACCAGCCTCTATGGCGATTCTAAGGTGAGGAAATTCCAACCATGGAAAATCTGGAATCAGATTGTAGTGGAAGGTAGGCAAGAAGTAGGATAGAGTAGCTGAGGACCTGGAGCGTACTAGGCTAATGAAGGTTGTCTTAGAAGCTCCACTTCTCACTAAATGAAAAGGACAGCCAAATTTGGGGAAAAGAAGAGAAACTGGCACCCCATGTTTGTATGTCCATACCCCTACAGACTTCTCTGAAGTTATTTCATGGTTGGATGACAAAGGAAGATAATCAGATGCTACCTCCTTTGTATCCCATCTTGTTATTTTCAGAATATCTAGAATTACTTTTTAATGAACCCTCAAATAATAGTTTAGCTTTCCAATTCTTCTGGAAAAGCCAGGGCTTATGTAGTCTAAATGAAAAGACTTGGAGGGGTAAAAAAAAAATTATAATTGTTTAGCAGTCTTTCATGAAATCTTCTGGATGCTCATTTGATGTGGGATAAAATATGCAAATCGCATTTTAATATGTAAAGCTTCTCTCTTAGTAGCTAATCTTGTCAGTAGCTTTTCTCCCTCACTCATTCTCCCCCACTCCTTTCTGTCATGTCTCCTGTCTTCTGTTCAAGCTGTTGGGGGAAAAATATTTTTTTTCTTATGTGGAATGATTTAATTATAAACCCTGTATCAGATGTCTCAAATGTTACACTGTTATGCAATAAACAAATAAACATGGGCATTCCAATCAAAGCTTGAAGAGATAGATGAAGGGTTACATTTGTGTGATCTCTCTTGTAAAGACAAAGGGTGTGGGCATGTTAACACCTCAACCAAATTCACTGGGAGGGAGGACTTCTGCCAATTTTGTGGGTAATTATATCCCTTTGAACCCATTAGCATTTTTGCTTTATGTTGTCTAGCTATTTGTTATTTCTGGTACTCTATTTCTGTACTTAATATTTGGCAGCTTGGCATACTGTGCAGTAAGAGAAATTGACATTTGATAGCTGAAAAGTAGAAAAGCTACTTATTGTTAGTGAGGCGGCCATATGTCCATACATTACAGAGGCCATCTTGGCCATTATCCAAATGGGACCTTGAAGCAACCCGTCGACACTTAACACTTGGTCAGCAGATCTTGGAATCAAGATATATTTTGCAACTATCCCAATATTTCCTTTTAAATAGTTTCTCTGAAGAGAAAAATCACAAGAATTAGTGGAATTGGAAAGTTCCAAGTCTCATTATAAAATACTATGATAAAATGCCCCTATCTTCTGAAAATAAAGCAAAGCTGTCATCAGGCTTCTGTTCATTACTGCTCCTAGGCCTCATGTGGCAGTTCCAATAGCTGGAGGGGCTTATGACATGCAAAACATATGAATTAAAGCTTCTTCCAACTCTTCAGCTACTGGACATGCCTGACAGGGTCTCAGGGCAGCATGTTTTGCCTCAGTGAGGTGAATTGTCAAAGCAAAGATCAATTGCCACACAAAGGACTACTGCTTATGCAGCCAGGGTTATTGATTTTGCGGCCTGGGTTTTGATAGAAAACCCAGGCCGTAAAATCAATAACCCTGGCTGCATAAGCAGTACGTTTAGTACATATAGACATACATGCAGACATACATACCTATCACATTATTCTCTTTTGAGGTAAGCATCTCTATGCAATGTGCAGAAAAGGAAGAAATTAGAGGCATGAGAAGAAAGGAAAATAACTAAACCAAGTTTACACCTAAACATCACTTGTTATAGCTTTCTATACCTTTTTATCCTTGCAAGCCATCACTTCCTCCACATCCACCCATCATTTCATACATTACTATTCATTCATTCATTCATTCATTCAATTTATATAGCTGCCCATCCCACATACGGAACTCTAGGTGGCTCACACAATTCAATAACAAAAAGCAATAGACATTTATTTTCTGGTTTCATCAATTCTATTCAGCCAGGATTTTCTTAGTCTTTCTCTCAATCCTTTCACTCTTATTTGTTGCACTTTGATCCTCATTCACTCTTTCTATATCACCTCAACGTACTTCATACCAGTTGCTCACTTTTGCATCTATTCCACATTCATTCAGCATCCATTCATTTGTGATCCTACTTCTCCCTGTTTTGCCACACTTGCTCCTTAAATATCCAATATCGACTGCATTCAGCGTTCCTTTGTTTCTCATGACACAGCCTACTGACTTTGTCATGTACACACACCTACAAACCAGGCAGAAGCACACTTTTATACACCACCATTTTCACTTCTTTTGCACAAAATCCATTCATTGCAACAGACCATACACTACCCATTACTTTCAATATCATTTATGTGTCTTAACATTACTTCATCTATTATTCTATTTTTAGTAAACATTCTACCAAGGTACACAAATTCTTCTACTTGCTCTACTTTCTTTTTACCAGTTATGTATTACTTGCAATTGTTTGTTCCATTTTCCCTAATCAAACAGAAATACTTTGGACATTGATATGTTAATTTTCAGATTTAAACTTCTCATTGCATTTTAAAATCTATATATCATTCACTTCAAATCATTTGAGTTCTCATTCAACAACACAGTATCATCTACCTAAAAAGTACTCATATATTCATGGCCTCCAGCATTGTAATTTCACCACAAGCATTCCTTATACATTTATGCCTAAATACAATAAACACCCAGAGGACATCACACATTCCTGTCCTATTTCCTGTTCAGTGTTGAATTATTCACTCTGCATTTCTTTTATTCTCACACTTGCTTTATTTGCATCATATACTGCTCTTACCTCATCCAGCAAACTCAATTCCATATTTGTGTAGAATGTTCCATAATTCATGGAATTTCTCTAAATAAACAAACATGCAATAAATATTATTTTTCAGCTGCAAACATATCTCAATGAGCAAAAATCTGGTTTGCACTTGCCCTGCCTTTTACACAGCACTTCCTAAATTTATTTATTTATTTGTTCAATTTATATAGCCACCCTTTATATAGCCACCATATGTGACTCTGGGTGGCTTACAAAATTGTCATTGCTTGTAACCCTTTCAATCAAAAGTTGGTGAGCTGAAATGGAATTCTTTTAGTTTTTAGCAATTTAAAAGCCATAGCCCAGTCATAGTATAGCAGCTCAATCAATTAGCTCAAAAGGATGCCAGTGGGATTAAATAACAGAGTCAATGAAGGGGACTATTTGAAATCAGAGCCTGTTTACAGTCAGTCTGGCAAATATATCTTCAGTATATTGTTTCCAGTAACCAACATGTAAACTTGAACAAAAGATGTGCTTCTATACAGTCACATGTACAAACTCCTGAAACTCTAAATGGGACATAATCCAAGCATGTGAACAAGGGCATTTAAACTCTTCTTACTGTTAGCTGCTGGTGCTAAAATTTCAGCACCTGTCGACATCCAGAATGATGAATTCTGATGATGAATAGGTGGAAAAATCCTAAAATGTTTTATATTTGGATTCCCATTCTCTCCTTTCTGTCTGCTTTCTTTCATAGTTTGATTTTGAGAGATGTATCAGGTAGGTGAGAAAAATGCTCCAGGGAAGTAGCAAATATTTCTGCAATGAACAGTGTGAATATTAATTAGCAGATTTGTTAGCATTATTAGAAACCAGCTAAAATAAGAAGTTCCCACTTCTTTGCCTTCCAAGTAAGACTAGTTCATTTATTATTATTGTCTTACGTTGCCTTTCATTGCTCCTTTCACTAGGGATACACAAAGCAGGGGGTCTGTGCCCATATTATTCCAAGACTTCTTGGAATGTTCCATTTTTCCCTTGGAACAGGGTGGTCTGAACCTCCCAAGAGTGATTTGCCTGTTTCTACAAATGGCTCTTCCTGAACAGGAAGCAATTCACAGTGTCCTAAACACACGTGTGGAGGGTGACACGTGGATGATAGGGAGGGTGCATTTGTCACTCTCTTTCTAAACACATGTAGAATTTTGGCACTTTTTACAATATTTTATCTATCTAAAAGGCCAGAGATATTAATTAGCATAAAATATGCATAGTCTAATGCACAGATTTATGGGTATGAATATAGAAATAGCTAATTCTAATATTTATGGGTATACATATAGAAATAGCTACTGTAATTTAAATAGAAATCTAATATAACCCATCTCTGGGACCAGGGAGCTTTTGTGCCTGTTCAATGTGCTGTCCAAATTTGAAGTCCTCATGATGTTGCTTCAGCCTAAAAGTGAGGCAGCTTAATGTTGTCTTTAGCTGTTCTACTTTTATTGTAGCATTTGCCTCTCTTCTCCTGACAGTTTTTGCAATGGATGTGATACACACACTTTACACATGATATGGTTGATGATGTGCTGATGCTGGTCTTTGGCCATAATAAAGATTTGATTGATTGATTGATTGATTGATTGATGATGTGCTTAGAGGTGGGATCTGCCAGCTCCTATTGGCCACTTTAGGCTGCTGTCCTCTCTCCTCTGTTTACTAGGCACTGCCCTTCAAGGCCATTTTGCCTTGGGCTGCAGCAGGGATAGGACACCTGACATCTGCCTGAATAAAGCATGAATAGTGTTTTCTGAGGATCAGAACTAGCAGTGTATGGCTGGTGCTGTGGAGTTCTTGGTGCTTTCTGGGCTTGGTTATTTGCTTGCAGATGTTCCTGATGATGTTACCTGGTTGGGTAATGAAACATCAGCAAGTGAACAACCAAGCTCAGAGAGCACCAAGAACTCAACCCTGAGCTACATATACTCTTTTCTAACGGCTCGTTCTGTCACCAAAGAGTCATTACAGGGTTCAGTGTGAACATGGGGATGGTGCTACCCTTCTGTCTGCTCCATGAGCATCTTTCATATGCTGCCAGCTAGGGGCACTCAATGCTAGTACTGCCATTCCCTTGCAGTGCTATTCAAGGATGGGCATATCATTGATCATTTTCTCCCACTTCATCCCATACCACACCTGCAACCTGTCAGCCAGGCTATTATTGGACACAGGTTTAGTGCTCTTCCAAAAGAGAGCTAGACCCTATTCAGATGTGGCCCAACTGATAGGTTATACCATGTAGCATTTGTTGATTAGGCAAATTGATAGGTGGCTAACCCCCCTGATTTAGGTATCCTCCTCCACCACACCTATCATGTCCCCTTACATGTTGAGGAAAGTGATTGGTGTTTTTTTTTCCCCTGTTGACATTGTGAGGGAAATGAACTCAATAGAATCCACCAATGTATTTCCCTTTTTGTCTCATGTTAAAACTGTAAGGACAGCACACTCACCAGCCTCATTACTAAGGCAGAATAGGTTTCAGCCTCTAGGGCAGCAAATGTTCATCAGCATATTTTTCTGCCAGCTCAAAAATTGGTGGATTATGTGTTAACAGAGCTTCTGATCTTCCCTATCTGACAGTAGTTCAATGGCAAATTCTCACCTGCCTCCAAGCCATGCCTCCAAGGATGAAGCCAACATTGCTAATCATTTGTTTGGAATTTATATCCAAGAGAAGATAGTTAAATCCTAACTACAGAGATGCTAACTATAACAATTTCTATTTTTTCCTATTTCTATAGCATTTACAGATTGGCTTGTTCACTTACCTAAATTATTGAATTAGGTTTTCATTCCACAACCTTTTAGGGAGGAATGGGAAGTTTGTTTGTAGTGTATTTTTACTTGATGGATGACCCTTCCTTTAGGAAAGGAGATAGGTAATCTAATTGGCCTTTCCGTATATCCTTTTTCCAATTCCACTATTTTGTTTGCTTGAAGTAAAACCAATACAAAGTAAAAGACAGATTATGCACACGGCTTACAGCTAAAGTCTACTTCTCAGGTGCAATTTCTTCCAAGTTGGATTACTCCAACTTTTTGGAAAAGCCACACTGGAATTTATTTTTAATCAGCATCCGTGCACTTTCAGTTAGGGTCCACAGAAAGGTGATTTATTTTATCTTTCACTGGGCCCCAATAGTTTGGATCTGATGGAGCTACTACAAATGTATTACTTTGTTCTTATTGTAATGTAAAAAGAATACATAATGCAGCAAGACAGAACATTTTACTGTATTTAGATTGTCAGAGTTCATTAACATTGGCATAAGCTTTAATTGGTAAAATGAAGCAGGATATGTGTAAAGGTTTCTGTTCTAAAGGAAGTGGGTGGAAGAAATTGTCTGTATTCCAGTGATACAACACTGCCTATGTTCCAACTGTTCTCATACAAGACTTTGATTAGAAGCCTGCAATCCAGGCTTGCTTACCTACTCACTTACAACTGAACTCAAAATATGTATTTGAAAGTATTAGCAAGTCACTCAAATAGCCGGGGATACCGTTGGGGGAAGTGCCACAGGAAGCAGTGGGTTAAACAGCCTTACTCTGTCCAAATTTGTAGGGAACCACAAGCATATTTTCTGAATAGATCTGCAAAAGAAATCTACCCAAAATTCATGAGAAAAGAGTCGAGAAATTCATTGGGGAAACAGAAATCTTCTACAGAGTATATCAGGGAAGTAAAACAAATTAAGTGTGCCCTTTAAAAATAGAGGAAAAGGCCTTGGATACTTTGAAGAGCATTGCAGCTGCCTTTACAGAAACATAAGCAACTTCCCCACTCCTCCCATCCCAAGGCTGCCTCCTAAAGAATGTTTTAAAAGCACCTTAAATTATTTCCTGCTGCAGCTGCAGAAACAGCCAAGGCAAAGCAATATTATCTGGGCTCAAGCCCTTTTCTTAGAGATTCGGAGACCCATGAAATGCTCTAAATCCTATTGTGCAGTACAAGGACAGCCTGTTCAGCTGAAATGTGACAAAGGGGGAAGGGATGTGAGAGAACAGATTTACTAGCAGTTTGACTGTATTTGTAGCAATGTTTTCCCTTGGTTCAGAATGTTAAATGCAGCATTGTGTGGGAGGCAGCAGGGAAGAACAAAAGCTGTTAGTGAAATGAGAGCGTGCAAACGTGTTGCCAGTTCTGTGCTATTATAAGGCTACCTTCAGGCTTGGTTTGCTTATTGGAGAGAGAAAAGAGGGAAATGGAGCTCATTGCTTGAGGCTGAGTGGCAATATTTTCACCCACTTCACTGAAACACAGTACAGCCCTCGGCATTCAGCTACACCCCAGATCGGCATGAGGAGCTTCATTATGACATCACACTCAGTCACACACACCCCCAACACACACACACTACTGAGTGAAATGCATTCAGGTTTTGTTCAGTCAGCCTCAAACACTGAGGGTTCACTTGGCTAAAATCCCCATAATAGCTCAGCTAGTGACTAGTGGGGTGGCTGAACAGAGATTCAGGGTTTGCCTTCTGTTACTTTGAATCTGATAGCCTACAAAAATTGCAAGAAATGTCTCCTCCTCACATCCAAAGTGAGAAAATAAGCTAATATAGAATGGCACCTTACAGGTAAAGAACATATTATTGCTTGCCTATAGATTTTTAGAAAAGGAGAAGGAAACCTAGGGAGGTCTTCAGATTTGGTGAACTATAACTCCCAGCAGACCAGGAAAGCATGATCAGTGGGAAGCGATGCTGGGAAATGAAGTTAAATAACACCTGGATGCCCAAGTTCCCTAACCCTGTTCTGCATGCCACTATAAGACTACCATGTTCCGCTGCAAAAACCTGGGCAACCAGATTGTCTCTTTTGCTGCCATCTAGTGATCATCTCTTCAGCAAAGGATCGTTACCTTGTCGTGGTGCTGGAGCTTGAGCACCTATATGATGCCATGAGCTAAACCGTGAAGGGCCACCCAAGACGGGAAGGTCATGACAGAGAGGTCAGACTAAATGCGATCCCTGAGGAAGGTAATGGCAACCCACCCCAGTATTCTTGCCGTGAAAACGAAATGGATCGGTACAACCAGAGGTATGTCGGTATACCATCAGAAGATGAGACCCCCAGGTCGGAAGATGGTCAAAATGCTACTGGGGAGGAACAGAGGATGAGCTCAACTAGCCCCAGACGTGATGACGCAGCTAGCTCAAAGCCGAAAGGACGGCTAGCGGCCGACGGTGCTGGTGGTGAACGGCGAATCCGATGTTCTAAGGATCAACACACCATTGGAACCTGGAATGTAAGATCTATGAGCCAGGGCAAATTGGATGTGGTTATTGGTGAGATGTCAAGATTAAGATAGACATTTTGGGCGTCAGTGAACTGAAATGGACTGGAATGGGCCACTTCACATCAAATGACCACCAGATCTACTACTGTGGACAAGAGGACCACAGAAGAAATGGAGTAGCCTTCATAATTAATAGTAAAGTGGCTAAAGCAGTACTTGGATATAATCCAAAAAACGATAGAATGATCTCAATTCGAATTCAGGGCAAGCCATCTAACATCACAGTGATCCAAATATACTCCCCGACCACAGATGCTGAAGAAGCTAAAGTAGAGCAGTTCTATGAAGATCTGCAGCACCTACTGGACAACACGCCTAAAAGAGATGTTATTTTGATCACAGGAGACTGGAATGCTAAGGTGGGCAGTCAAATGACACCTGGAATTACAGGTAAGCATGGCCTGGGAGAACAAAACGAAGCAGGACATAGGCTGATAGAATTTTGCCAAGACAACTCACTCTGCATAACAAACACTCTCTTCCAACAACCTAAGAGACGGCTTTATACATGGACTTCACCAGATGGACAACACCGAAATCAGACTGACTACATCCTTTGCAGCCAAAGGTGGCGGACATCTATACAGTCAGTAAAAACAAGACCTGGAGCTGACTGTAGTTCTGATCACGAACTTCTTCTTGCACAATTTAGGATCAGACTAAAGAGATTAGGGAAGACCCACAGATCAGCTAGATATGAGCTCACTAATATTCCTAAGGAATATGCAGTGGAGGTGAAGAATAGATTTAAGGGACTGGACTTAGTAGATAGGGTCCCGGAAGAACTATGGACAGAAGTTCGGGAGGCGGCAACAAAATACATCCCAAAGAAAGAGAAAACCAAGAAGGCAAAATGGCTGTCTGCTGAGACACTAGAAGTAGCAAAAGGCAACAGTGATAGGGGGAGATATGCCCAATTAAATGCAAAATTCCAGAGGTTAGCCAGAAGAGATAAGGAATTATTTTTAAACAAGCAATGGACGGAAGTGGAAGAAGACAATAGAATAGGAAGGACAAGAGACCTCTTCCAGAAAATTAGAAACATCGGAGGTAAATTCCAGGCAAAAATGGGCATGATAAAAAACAAAGATGGCAAGGACCTAACAGAAGAAGAAGAGATCAAGAAAAGGTGGCAAGAATATACAGAAGACCTGTATAGGAAGGATAACAATATCGGGGATAGCTTTGATGGTGTGGTCAGTGAGCTAGAGCCAGACATCCTGAAGAGTGAGGTTGAATGGGCCTTAAGAAGCTAATAACAAGGCAGCAGGAGACGACAGCATCGCAGCTGAACGGTTCAAAATCTTGCAAGATGATGCTGTCAAGGTAATGCATGCTATATGCCAGCAAATTTGGAAAACACAAGAATGGCCATCAGACTGGAAAAAATCAACTTATATCCCCATACCAAAAAAGGGGAACACTAAAGAATGTTCAAACTATCAAACAGTGGCACTCATTTCACATGCCAGTAAGGTAATGCTCAAGATCCTGTAAGGTAGACTTCAGCAATTCATGGAGCCAGAATTGCCAGATGTACAAACTGGGTTTAGAAAAGGCAGAGGAACTAGGGACCAAATGGCCAATATCCGCTGGATAATGGAAAAAGCCAGGGAGTTTCAGAAAAACATCTATTTCTGTTTTATTGACTATTCTAAAGCCTTTGACTGTGTGGACCATAACAAATTTTGGCAAGTTCTTAGTGGTATGGGGATAACAAGTCATCTTGTCTGCCTCCTGAAGAATCTGTATAACAACCAAGTAGCAACAGTAAGAACAGACCACGGAACAACGGACTGGTTTAAGATTGGGAAAGGAGTATGGCAGGGCTGTATACTCTCACCCTACCTATTCAACTTGTACGCAGAACACATCATGCAACATGCTGGGCTTGAGGAATTCAAGGCTGGAGTTAAAATTGCTGGAGGAATCATTAACAATCTCAGATATGCAGATGATACCACTTTGATGGCTGAAAGCGAAGAGGAACTGAGGAGCCTTATGATGAAGGGGAAAGAAGCAAGTGCAAAAGCTGGCTTGCAACTAAACATCAAAAAAAACCAAGATTATGGCAACCAGCTTGATTGATAACTGGCAAATAGAGGGAGAAAATGTAGAAGCAGTGAAAGACTTTGTATTTCTAGGTGCGAAGATTACTGCAGATGCTGACTGCAGTCAGGAAATCAGAAGACGCTTAATCCTTGGGAGAAGAGCAACGACAAATCTCGATAAAATAGTTAAGAGCAGAGACATCACACTGACAACAAAGGGCCGCGTAGTTAAAGCAATGGTGTTCCCCATAGTAACATATGGCTGTGAGAGCTGGACCATAAGGAAGGCTGAGAGAAGAAAGATAGATGCTTTTGAACTGTGGTGTTGGAGGAAAATTCTGAGAGTGCCTTGGACTGCAAGAAGATCAAACCAGTCCATCCTCCAGGAAATAAAGCCAGACTGCTCACTTGAGGGAACGATATTAAAGGCAAAACTGAAATACTTTGGCCACATAATGAGAAGACAGGACACCCTGGAGAAGATGCTGATGCTAGGGAGAGTGGAAGGCAAAAGGAAGAGGGGCCGACCAAGGGCAAGGTGGATGGATGATATTCTAGAGGTGACGGACCCGTCCCTGGGGGAGCTGGGGGTGTTGACGACCGACAGGAAGCTCTGGCGTGGGCTGGTCCATGAAGTCACAAAGACTCGGAAGCGACTAAATGAATAAACAACAAAGTGATCATCTGAATCTTTCTAGCCCAGATATAGTAATCCTATGCTACAGCCATTAGAATTGTTTGGGAATTAACTAAGAGGAGGTGAAGAGACAGTGAAATTCTTTTTACTTGAAGTGATGAGGGTGGTAAGTTGCTTTCTATTTTTTTTTCTTTTTTCCTTTTCTCTTTCTCTTTTTTCTTTTGTTTTCTTGCATCTTTTATTCTTTCTATTTTTCTTTTTCTTTTTAGTTTGCATTATCTTTTATTATTGTACTTAAAACTTTTAATAAAAAATATTTTAAAAAAAGAATTGTTTGGGAATTAAATTGTTAGGTAGCCTAACAGCTACAGTTACAGTGTACCATTTTTCTCAGATCATGACAAATGCCCGAGATCAATGTGTATGGTAGCCACACCATATTCAGAGAAGCAACAGTAGATTGGTTGAAGTAAGAGACATGACTCATGAATCAATGTGGCTTTTGAGCCAAGAAAGGATGAGATAGGACAGCTATTATTAAAAGATATCCTGTGACTTCTAAATCCAGGCAGATTTTTTTTTTTCCTATTTATGATCAACCTTTTTTGATCTACCAGGTACTGTTGGTTACGGAATTTACTACATTCACAGAAGCAATGTGAAAATCAAAGAGTCTGCAGCATTTATCTTCTTTTTGGATCCAATTTCTGTTTAAATATCTAGTATTCTGTAAGTGACCACAGCTACCTCATCACTCCCTTACAGCATATTCCTATACATCTTGAATCTGAGATAAAACATATAACATCCAATGGGATTTATCCTGGGTAGGCATGCAAGCTATTAGAATCATAAAACTGGAAGAAATATTTTGGAGATCATCTAGTCAACTTCCTGCTCAATGTCTTTTTAGCTTCTACTTAGATACTTCTAGCAAAGGAACACCCACCACTTCCAGAAGCAATCTGTTCCACTACAAAACAACATTAATTGTTAGGATGTTTGCACTGATGTTTAGCCAATATCTACTTCCCTACAGTTTCCACTGGTCTTTCCCTCTGGAACAAGAGAGAACTCTGTTCTGTCTTCTGCATAATAGCAGTCTTCAAGTATATGAAAGGTTGCCATGTCTCTTACAGGTTAACAATAAATATATAATAAAATTTCAATATAAAACGCACTATAAAACAATTTCACAACGCTACCAAATATAATAAAATCCAGATGGCTATGGTCTCATTCAGTCACTGTATAGGAGGGGCACTTCAAGGCACTAGCCAGCCCCAAGTATGACTATTCTCCTCCCTACCCCCCAAGCCCAGTGGCAGAGCCAGGTCTTCAACTTCCTCCAGAAGTTGGGGCTAATCTCACCTCCGGGGGGCAGCATGTTCCACAGGGCAGGAGCTACTGCAGAGAAGGCCCACCTCCTGGACCCCGCCAGATGGAATTCTCTTATCGACAGGGTCCGTAGTATGCCCTCTCTGCATGATCGGGTGGGGCGGGCTGATGAAACAGGGAAGAGGCGGTCCCTTAGGTAACCTGGTCCCATGCCATGTAGGGCTTTATAGGTGATAACCAACACCTTGAATTGGACCGGGAAGCAGACTGGTATCCAATGCAGCTCATGTAGCAAAGGTGTTATGTGCACCCTTCTAGGGGTGCCAAAAATAGCCCACACAGCGGCATTCTGGGCCAGCTGAAGCTGAAGCACATCCCTAACTCAATGAACTATAAGTAGTAGTAGAAGGTACAACATAATTAGACTTGCAAGATTCTGTTATTATATCCACTCTCAATAGTTTTAGCCTTCCTGTGGAGTTGATTTCTTGGTCTGTCCTACCTAGTGGGGCTGACAAGAGCTGAGTACATATGTCTGATCTCATCATCACTGAAGTTGTCAGTGAGGCATCATAGGTGGCTGCTGTGGCAAGTCTTGTGTTGAGAAAAGAGAGAAAACGTAACTTTAAAACCAGAACCACTAAAGATTAATTCAGGCTGCCTCTGCAGCAGGCTGGGGACAAGATGAAGGCAATGTCATTTTCAATTCTTTGAAAATGATTAGCAAGGCTTCCTCATTCTGTGGTTATTGGGATGTGAAGATGAGCACTTTCATTGTGCTGTATGTTTGGCTTCAGTCATTGCTTTCCTAAGAGTAGGGCCACCAGGTCTGAGCTACATGAATCTGTATGACCGCTAGACGGCAACAAGGCCTGTGGTTTTTTGCATCTCTTCCCTGCCGTATAGAGGTCAACTCCATATATGCAGCCTTTGTAGACCTACCTAAGACAGCTTTCATTAATTTCTAACTGAGTCTTTAAAATATTTTAAATGAGCTGAGAATAATAAACAAGGCATTAATATATTCTAGATCCCTCCCTCCAAACCCCAATGGTTATTTTAAAGTAATTAAGCCTATCAACAGCTCATATTTGGACACTTAGAGTTTAATGAAAAATATAGCTCATACTTTTTAGGTAAATGAAATAGCCCCACGGTACTCTCAACTAGTTTACACCAAAGAGAACAGCATTTCATCTTGATCTTGGTACACAGAGACAGATACTCAAAATCTGAGGATTTATAATCCCCTCCCCCTCCCCTCCCCCTTCTCCCCTTCCCCTCCTCCTCCTCCTCCTTCTTCTTCACCAGATGGAGCAGTTGCTGTAAAGTAATTTATTTCAGTGTCTAATTTTATTTTGAGCCTGAATGTCTTGTCAGCCCATAGACCTCAACAGGTCACAGGTGTTCACAGGAATAGTTGTGGTACACTGTAACACAGCAGAAAAAATAACTTATTAGGAGAGTAGAGATTGTGATGGAAAACTATTTTGTGCCAAAATTGCAACTCATTGGAGAATACTGGGGTTTTTTTATGCAGCTCTGGGGATTATCATTCATGTCTTTGTAACCTTGAAGCAGAGCTATACCAGTGAGCTGAATCTGGGAAAATAATGCAGAATGCAAAGCTCATGTTATAATAATGCATATATAAAAGGAAACAAGAGTGGTTAGACTGCTAAACTAGGAGTAGGACTGAGGAAATGCAGGTTCAAATCCTCCCTTAGGCACCGGGTGACATTAGGTCTTTCGTTCTCAACCAAGTCTTTTTCTCAGGATTTTTGTGAGGAAGTTGTGATAGCATTAGATGTGCTACTCTGAGCTCCTTGACAGTGGATAGAAATGTAGTAAATAGGTAACAGACCTATACAGAAAGTGTCTTTCTGATGCACAATCCTGGAATAGTGGACCTTAGCATGAATCTTTAAAAAAAAAAATCTATAGCCACCATGAACCTGTTCAGATTTCCAAGAACAATTAGTTTTACTCAGAGATTTATTACTTAAAACACAAACAAACCAACTTTGCATTTGGAAAGGAGTATCTGCCAAGGAAATTATTCCAATTTCATAAAAGATAGCTTATGCCATCAATCAAAGCTCCTCTTGGCTCTCCCCCCCACCCACCAACTTCTGTTTAAAAATCAGATCTGGTCTGGAAGACAAAGGGCTTGAAACAACATCTCTTTACTTGGGCTTAATAGCATTATTGCATCCTACAAAAGTTTCCTTGTTTTTTTTTGTAACCACATCCACCGATTTTTATGAGTGCATTCTGGCAATGCATTTTTGTCCTCCTCTTTTGTGATGCTTGAAGGACTTCCCAAAAGATGAAGCCAGCCCCTCTGCAGGCTTGCGTGCACGCATTGTGCCACTGCAGCATGCAGCTATTCAATACCCTTCCACAGCAAAGGTGATCGTACAGAAGAGTGAAGGCAAGTGGGTGATATGGACCACCTGCCACATAAAATCAGCCCAAGGATAATCAGAGTAGATGAAATTAATTATGCTTCAGTGCTCACTCTCACTCTCTCACACACACACACAACAAAAGAAATGACACCAAGCCTGAATCTAAGCCATGCATAAAAGAAAAATTTAAATGTTTAGAGAAGCAGCTACTGTATAGAGAAAGGCTGAAGATATTATGGTGTCAGAAGGGCAGAAACAGCTATAAGGGAATAAGAACTGGAAGCTGATTTCTTCAGATCTATTCTTTTAGAACCTTAAGCCTAAAATGGCTCACTCTTGGCCCAGTGACTATAACATATCTGGCATTTTAAACTGGGTCTTCTTAGCTACCCCTTCTTCCTTCAAGAAGGGGTAGCTAGGAGGCAATTCTATATTTTCCTTAATATTCTTCTCTGAAATCCAGTGTCAAGGAGAAGTATGATCTTAGTTACGTTTACTCAATCATATCAAAAAAGAGAAAGCTCAGGGGAAATTGCCAAGAACACCTGAACATCTTTTGAGATGAATGAGATGAATGAAAAATCAAGTATGTGACTGAAAAAAAAAGTGAGCAGAGAGGGCTGGTATCTGAAGTCATTCAAAATAAAACTGTGTTATGTACACTTGCTGTTGCAATATAAGGAGGGAGAGAAGGCAGCAACTAAAGGGCATCATATGGAAAAAAGCCAAACTGCGCATTGTATTAGATAGATTTGAAATAAAGCAACCATCCCTATGATTGATCTGCCCTCTGCATGGAAGGCAAGCTCCGAGATAAAAGGTAGAGTTTTATATACATTCTGTCACTTATATTTTATGTTATGATTTGGGATTTATAGGTGGCCAAATCCAAAGTCATGTTTTGTAAATGACAATCCTCAGTTTGAAAACATCTTATATTTGCATGGCTATTTAGTCCAAGACTTGTCATGAAACAGAAAGCAGGAATCTTAAAGTTGGCCATCAACAGTCAGCAGCCTCTGAATAACAGAGGACACTTGGTCACAGTGTGCTCCTTACTGAGAAATGTATTCTATTTTTATTAAAACAATAGTATCTATATACTACTAAAGCTCTGTCTGTTTGTAACCTTCAATTGGGTGAAATGGTGCATCATAGGGCAACAATTTTTGAATCAATGTACCTAAAATGGTCTAACTTAAAGAATGCATCCAAAATCCAGGATCCATTACTCCCATGGGATTGAAATTTGGAAAAGTTGTGGCTGCTTCAGTGCCACCATGGTCAGCCATGGTCATGTGATTGTCATTTCCAATGCTCCCTGCCGGAGTTTCCCACAAGTCAGGAACTATGGGCTCTTCTGAGGTGATGACAGCACCGTGTACCTCAGGGATTGAAATTTGGCAAATTAAGTCAGCAGGAAGTCTGAACTCTTCTGAGGTGATGACAGCACCATACAGCAGTGTGGTAAAATAATAATAATAATAATAATAATAATAATAATAATAATAATGTAGAATAAAATAAATATATATAAATTGTCAGCCTAATTATGCCATGTGGAAAGAGAGGGAGGATGTCATAGTCAACAGATGACACCAAATGTTGTCATGAAGCAGCAAGAAGGAGGAGAGAACAAGAATCGGATGAGGCCAAGGCTGCATGATTCTAGGATCAAACAGTCAGGACAAATAACAGAGGATGAGAGGATGCACGTCTCTAGAATGACAAGAGACACAGAAGGAAAAGAGAGGAAGAGACAAAGGAGCAGAAAAATGCACATCTCCAGGATCAGAGACAAACAATAAATAGCAAAAAATATGAACTAACAGAGGATGAAAGGGCTGCACATCTCCAGAATGACAACGAAAGCCATGGAATGAGGACACAAGAAGAGACGGAGGAGGAAAGGGAAGATCAACTCGAGAATATGTGGCCAACAGTAATTACTGCAAGAGTTCCTCAACATGACAATACCTGCCTTTGGCGACAAGAACTCAACAGAGAAAAAGCAAGGGAAAATGTACGGCTCACACAGCCTAATATTTCTGCTGGTGTTGGTGCGATGGCCAAAGTCTGCCCTCACTGTAGCGGCTTCCTATTCCCTGGACAAACTGCCAATTTCTGCTGTATGAAGGGAAACATCAGAATAGGCAATTTGCAACCTCTACCTAATGAACTCAATTTATACAGCAGTGATGAACTTACTGCAAATGAGTTCAGAAAGAACATCAGGCAATACAACTGCCTCTTCCAAATGACATCCTTTGGTGCCAAAAAAGTCCTTCCAATGAAGAGCAGATGGGCTCCTTCTGTGATTATTCAAGGGCAAATCCATCATTACATCAGACAAGAATGAGGTCTTCGGGGAAATTTTAACCATTTGCTGTGGTGATTTCCATCAGCGTCTACCAGTAGTAAAAAGAGAAAATCATGCTGATGTGGAGAATTCATGTATCAAAAAAATCATACTTATGGAGAAGCTTCATCAAGTTTCAGTCAAAGAGAAACATGTGGTTGAGTGAGGGAGCAGGAAGATATTCTGAGTTCTTATTGGATGTTGGAGAAGACAAGATTCAGAAAAATGAAAATGATGAAAATGGAATTACCTGAAGATATGGTTCTGCCAGCAAGAGCTATGGAAGAATGTGTTGATTTCATCTACCTGACATTTGACAATTCTGCAGAACTGTTCTCAAAGAACTCTGTCTTGGTTCCCCTCAATGAAACGATGAGAAAAATCAATTCCACATGCATTACATGCTTCTCTGGAATCATAAAAGAATACTGTTCCTTCAATACCATCAGCGAAGGAACTAACACCACTCATTTTCTAAAAATTCCTTGATTCACTTGAACTCTCTGGATTGCCACCACATAAACTGGAACTGAAGATAGGATCTCCCATCATTTTAATGAGGATCTTGTATCTTCTCTAGACTGCTTTGTGGGTTGTTCCTCTGACACTTCATTCTATCATAATACAAATTTAATTGTATTTTTAAAAAAACTAAAGGACTCATGAAGACAGTTAAGTTAGCAACAGTAGTTCTTAGGAGAGGGCACTTCCATTTCAAATTTCTCTCCCTTTCCAACCATTTCACAGTTATACTATTTCACCCTTGTGCAAAATGGGGAAAGACAAACAAAGTGAGCTCAGTCTAGCACTATTGCACTAATTGAGTCAACTGCCAACATAGCAGCAGCCTCTGCTCAATCCTGTACATTTAAACGTTTACATTTTTAAAAGGACATAAAGCCTCCTTCACATGAGCTTGAGTCCCTCTCTTCGGGGGAGATGGGCGGTCGGGAAATTTGGGAAATAAATAAATAAATAAATAAATAGATAGATAAATTTTGGTGACCACATGGACACTTATATGTGTTTTTTCTTGGCAGCAATACATGCCAAGTCCTTGACATTGCATGGGCCACCAAGTCCACCCCTTTAGAGGGAGAAGAGTAGAAAGGCAGCTGAAAAGGCTAAAAAGAAGCCAGAGGGGAGAGTACCTGCCAATCTGCCTGAACACCCAATAAGCATCCCTCAGATTATACTCACTATAATGGTTTTGACATGATACCTGAATCCAGAGCAAACCAAGGTAATGGTTTTGATTGTTTGATTATGTGCCATCAATTCATTTTTGACTCCTAGAGACCAGATAGATCGATTTTCTCCATGACGATCTATCCCTAACCTGTTCTTTCAGGTCTCCCAATGGTGCACTCATTGTCACTTTAACTGAGCCCATCCACCTTGCTGCTGTTTGTCCTCTTCTCTTTCCTTCCTCCTTTCCCTTTTCCAGAGAGCTAGGTCTTTGCATAATGTGTCCAGAATAGAATAATTTGAGCCTGATCATTTGTGCTTTGAGTGACAACTCTCGGTTGATTTGCTTGAGGATCCATTGGTTTGTTTTCCCTGCAGGTTACCTGACTTCATCTCCTTCATAATGGGTGGTGAAGCATATTTGGTTTACATACTTTGAGGCTGTCACTGGACAGAGTGGGCTAGAATAAGTGTGAAAATGCTACTCTAACACCAAAACAGATACTTATGATATAACACTGCTTCACTCATGGGCTGAGGGCAAGATGAGGTCAATGTCATGAGAAGGAGGTGGGAAATTCTTGATGTCAAGGAATAAGTATGCTGTGGTTAAGTGAAAGTAGGGACATGGTCTCAGACTAAGAGTGGCTGTTTATAGCTTTGAGGAGGGCTGAGTGCTCATTCAACATGATACCTGAATCCAGAGCGAACCAAGGCAATTCATTCTGGATGTAGCAGATACAACACATTAAATAGTGAAATATCTATCTATCTATCATCTGTTACAGTGGCTTTTATACTACTTTCATTCTGGCCAAGAAAATGATTCAAAATTCTCTGTGGTGCAAACTGTAACTTGGGAATTGTACTTCAATAGAAAAAAATGTAATTATGCACCAAATATATACAATAAAAAAATGGCATTAGTATCTTTTGGCACTTATTTATGGAACATTGGTAGGAAGAGAGAGATCATTGGAGCACTTGATTCAGAGACCAAAATAATGGTAATAATGATTTGAATAAATTTATTCAAATTATAATAATTTGCAAATTGTTATCCCAATCTTAGCCTTTTAAATGTATGACAAGATTAGGATGGTTGGAGGGATAAACAGATTTGCTGTCATGGCAATGACACCTTATTATTGTCACTTATTTCCTCTTTCCTAATGTTTCTGTATGTGACGGTGTTCTCTTGTGAAAGACCAGCTGAATCTTTAAAATCCTCCGTTAGAGTATATTTTTATTCAGTTTCCCATTTCTCTTATTCCATCATTTTTCCTCCCTGTTCATTTCACAGCAATTTATATTTCAATCTTTTGTTTGCATAAAACATTTTCCAACTATATCCATTTTAACTTAATCCTCCACCCTCATCCATCCACCAATCTCCTTCCTTCCTTCCTCCCTTCCTCCCTTGATGTATATAAGACACAAATAATAATATTTTAAGCATGATCCTACTCATGTTTACTGTATCAAGAAAGAGAAAGCCAGGGGGAAAATTGCCAAGAATAGCTGAATATGTTTTGAGTTGAATAGGATAAAAGCAAAATCAGGTGTGTGACAAAGAAAAGAAAAGCAAGCAAGCAGAGAGGGCTGGCATCAGAAACTGCCAAAATTAAATGTTTATTCTGTGAGCTGGCTGTTGCAATGATGGGAGGGATGGCAGCCAAGCATGTATGAAGAAGGATAAGCTCTGGTCCTGACATCATCAGCTCCTCTTGGCCCAAGTCTGGGACATTTAAGTGGATTCATGGGCATCTAGGGCTGGTTCTGTCACAGATTACCTGGCTGGATACTGCAGAGGAGGTCCAGGGGAACGTGCCTAAGATCAGAGCCTTCCCTAGACCACCATCCTCATCTTCCCACTAATGAAAGTCTCAGCAGACAAAACAGTGCAAGCTCCCTTGATGTTCACAGGAATTACCTGTTGGGTCCCTGCCCAGAGGAAAGAGGAGCAGGAGGTCTGTCTCAGTGCCCCAAAGAAGAATTTATCTACCCCTTCCACTGAAACATGATAGCATTCAACTCCATAGCAACGTGTCAGAGAGACAAACGAGTTGAGAAATGTGTATAGGTGAGTCATAGATTGCCTGGGTTTGGCAACAAGGAACTGCGGAAGCAAAATTGAAAAAAAAAACTTGAAATGCTTTCTTTTGACTTTGGAATGTTTGTGCATATTACATATCTTTTACTGACTTCATAGAGAATGCATGAAATCTAATCTTCAGGATTAGATCAGTCTATAAATTCCTCACATTTATAATAGGTTGACTGGGGAAGAAAATGACCTGCAGTTACTAACCCCTTTGAAATGCTAGGTCAATTTCATGTTCCTGCTGTTCATGGCAACCGTAGAACATTACCAAGGCCAGCTCCAGGGCTTTCCTTGGTGTGCAACAAACAGTTTTCTAACAGTGATCTCTCCCTTGTTTAGCATGGCAGTGAGCCAGGGTGAGGACCTGGGCCCTCCATAAGGTGCTGTTAGTCTCAGCTAGTGTGGTCAAAGGGGAGACATGCTGATAGATTTGATTCAGTTTCATCCAGAGGATAACAGTCAAGTGGCACTAAATGGGCATTTCCACTTATAAAAAGTGCTCTACTGACAGCAGTCAAGAACACAGTGATACTGAGCTGTGTGAGAGAGAAGGATGGAAGGAGATATATTTTGTGAGTCTGTGCTTAGGTCCCCAAAGCCCTGCACCAGTATTTACTGCATTTCTTGGGGCACCCTGAGATAAAGGAAACTTGATCAGAGGAAGATGTTTGCCTTCTACCTGGGATGGTTGTCCTCTTGCCTGAGTATGCAGTTCATGGAGTAGTGAGGGAGGAAGGGGATACTCACCTAGTCAGCCAGATCATCTGAATCCACACTGGTGATCAATGTGGTGAGACATGTCACAGCCAGGTCATCTTGGTTTTTGCTAGCAAAGTTTGAGACGGGTACCCAGTTGTCAGCCTTACCAGGTAGACCAGACAGGGAACATGACCAGATAAACTAATTCTACTTTATTGTAAAGCTACATTAAAAGAATCTTGCAAGTCTGAACATACAGTTCTCCCACCATCACCTTTACAGCTTGAGAACTTAGGGAGGGTCACTTCTGAGCCTCTTGCCCCACCCACTATCCAGCTGCAGGCTATGCTGTCTCTTATCCGCTCATTCCTAGGCAGCATCTCTTTGCCCTATCTCCCAAGGTCATTCCCACGTACCATTACATCATTACATACATTACATTCATCTTCTGTGTCCATTCATCTGAGGGAGAGGTAGGGGAGGGACTTATCTCTCTTTCCACTTTGAATGTAAACAGGTTTCACATCAAACTCTTCCTTCCTAAACTATTCCCAATTTCAAATGTCATACCTTCCTTCCTCCTCCCTCAGTTTGGGAGCAGGACAAGGTAGATCCCAGATTCAGATGCATGCATGCACACACAGACACACACACACACACAGAGAGAGAGAGAGAGAGAGAGAGAGAGAGGAAAAGTTAGGAAAGAAGGGAAAATGGGCATTACCAAATGTTTCTTGCACTACATGTTGATAGATTCTGGAAGCTGCAGGACAGTGTTTGGCCGTTCAGGAGCAGCTGTGCTCTAGGTTGCATTCCTTTTCCTGCTTCTGGTGCCCAGTAAAAATGTCACCTAGATGGGTGGCTGACATTTTCTACAAACTTCCTCAACCTGCCAGAGGTTGAAGGAGAACAGAATGATGAGGGTCAGATCCCTCTCATCTTGGAGTCAGAGAGAGGTGACTAAGAGGCTTGGCAGCTAGTATGGATGGAAGGTGGACAGCATAAAAAATGAGGTCCAGGGAATGCAGCAAAGGAGCAGTCAGTGGTAGCTACAACCTCAAGCCCCTCTGTGGCAATGTACAAGCTCCCACTGCAGCAGAGAACTGCGCTGAAGGTGGCAGAGATCCTACTGCCAATCTACTTCACTAGCTAATCCACCCTCTCAAACAGCCACATTACTTTGCTTAAGGAACAGCCAATGATTTCTACAAGTGATGCCTACAAATCAAAAGCAAGCCTAGTCACTCACAAGAATTCCATTCTGCTTCCTCTAAAAAGCTGCCATTACAATTGGTTGACTTGCTTAAAGTGGATTCTGTTCTTTTCTCATTTTTTACAGTTATTTCCATCCCATCTCTGCATACTGCTGTGTTGTTTTAAAACTAAGGGAAATGTGTTTGCATTGTCTGCATGTTTCTGTTAATATTCACATTTTTCTGTGCATATGCAATATGTTTATATTTGCTTGCTTGCTTTTTTGAAAGCTGCACTGTACATCACAATATTTGGAAAAATGCAGATATTGGAAAATGGCTGCATTCTGATTGCCATATCAATTCAGCTGCTGCAAATTAAAAAAATTCCCATTAAAATAAGAAGCCAATGAATTTCTCCTCTACCTTTTGTTTTAGCAAGGGGTGTCTATCTACTGGAGCACATTTCACTGAGATGTGGAATGACAGCAGAAAAGAGGATGTCATCCAGAAAGATGAGCTAATGATGTAATAAGTAAGAGGAAATAATCAGGTTACTTGCCATCAGGCATTTTTTTCATCCTTTTTGGCAATTGGTGTAATGCCTGCCCCTACTGCATTTCCTGTCTCTTGTTTTTATTTGTCAGCTAAAAGCTGGAAACTGCCTCCCAAGCAGCTCTCAGTAATCCTATTGCCATGGATACTGTGGCTGCCAATTACAATCACTCTGACCACAAATCTGGGTTTCCTCACAAGTGCAAATTTTTATGCATATATAAAAACAGAATTCAATTTTCAACAAATTCTGCTGACAGAAGATGACTCTAAAGAGATTTGGTCTCTGCTCTGTATCTTGAGTTATCAGGGGGCCTTTTATCAGCTCAATTAGGCCACTGCAGATAAGGAGTTTATGGAAGGACTACATCTCACTAGTGTTTGTCTATTTATCAGCAATACAAAATTAAGAGTGATCAATATACTTCAAGTAGTAGTTCCTGCTGAATTTACTCCTCTAGGACTAGTATTTCTGGAAAAATAAAGAATACTAGCAGTCCTTAATAGTAAGGCTATACATCATTTCAGATTTGATTCCATAAAATTTCTCTGGGGAGCACAAAAGCACCATCATAACATTCTACAACTCTTTAAAGCAGCTATATCTTTTCCTAAGACCACATGGTCTGCAGAGTACCTATGGTTGTGTTCAGGTGAATGTAGTTGAAATGTGTCATGATGCAAATTCCATCCCTTTTGGATTTGTGTTGCAATACTGGATGCAAGCATGTAAGGGGTAATGCTTGGGTTATGACATCATAGTGCATGTATCTTTCTTTTGGCACAGTCCTGGCTTGCTGCAGATGCCCTATGGGAAAGAAGATTGTACCAGGTTCTATTCTGTGGAGCTCCATGAATAGACTGAGCCAAATGTGCTAAGATGTGTATCATAAGAGCTGCCTTGTCAAGATAGGGAAATCAGGAAGAGAGAGGCAAGAGAGAGTGTGTTCTTTATATATCTGTCTCAGTTTAATAAAAAATGGAAGCTGATCAGATTAACATTTCCATCCTCCTTTGTCTCCATGCAGGTGCTCTTCTGGGGAATCAAGATAGGCAAAATGTAACAAGCTACATTGATGAGGACGGTTGCTAGGAGGGAACAGAAGATGGAAGGGAAGCAGCATTCTGCACTGCAATGTTTTAGGAATTATTTTACCAAATGCCAGATTGTAGTCCTAAAGCTGAAATGAGGCTGCATCATTGTGGATCCTTGCTCAAATTGAACTGTGGTCTTTATGCATCACAACACTTTAATGAATGAATCTTCTTTAACCCAACAGACAGTTAACAGTATGCATTAATAATAAGCATGGCAGAGTGATAATATTTTTATGTCTACAGTCAGGTGGTGTGTTTATTCTCTGTATACTTTGGACAATAGGTAGATGAGATTAAAGTCTCTAGTGCTTTCTATCACTATAAAAAACAGACCTTGTTAAAAGGCTACCTGTAGAACTCTGTATCGGTTACAGAAATCAGGCATGTCCTCCTTTTTTGACCTAGTAATTCCATGTGTTTGCCTGCAGGTCCCTAGCTTAGCCCATTTTAGATCACACGGTATAGTTTGGGGTATTCTATTGTATTATGACAAAGAAAAGAATGCCTTACAGTAGCTGGCCATATCCGATTGGATGGTTTCTTCAGCAAACTCAGCAGCAAAGTCATTTATAGCTCTGACACCAAATAAGCTCATTGCAAAGCAGTGTGGGGGAGAGTATTGCAGGCCCAGCAAACAAAGCAGTAGATTAATTCTGCATCTGCTGTGTTTTATTGTAGAAATAAATGGAAAACCAGCATAGGTGTCCCATGAAAGGTTGGGTGTTCGTGCAGCATGCTTAGCATGTCCTATCTCACTAGGTCCCCATTTTCCGATATGGTTTTCTGATCATAACATTTTATGCTTACTAGGTCAACAGAGAACCAGTTTTCATACCACAGTAGTGTTGAAGATAAGACGAGTGATGGGCAGAAAAGGTGTGCGCATTGCTAACCGGTCTGACACCTAGATGGCCGGATCTTCTCCTCATCTGCCTCTAATTCCAGAGTCTCTCTTATTAGGGAAACCATAAGCAGCTCAAAAGAGATGCCACAGCTTGGTGTTCAGTCTCGACATAAATGCTATGCTGCCAAGAATTTGAAAGTAATCTTACTGTAACTCCTCTGGTACTGCAGAAAACAGGAAGTGTATGTTTCTAAGGAAGAATGAAAGTACGGTCTTTTGCTCCAGTGTTATTACTTGGAGACACATTTTAAAGGAAGCTGTTTCCAATCAGGGAGATGCCTGGAACATGCTTTTCTAGCTCATTTCCATGTCTCCCTTCATATTTAAGCTGCTGCTTCATGTTACATCAAAACACAACATGACATCATCTTGACAGGAGATGGCAAAACAATGTAATGCACACACAAACACGCAGACAAAAGCATTCTGCTTCACAACGCTCCAGCCTTTGACAGCCTGTTTATGCCAACTAAATTCAGAGTGCGTGTAAATGAGCAGAAAGGTGATTTTCATGAGGGAATTGCAAAGGCGATTTTCATGAGGGACCTGCTTGCTTCCTGTGCTTCTGCTGCCTTCCTTTTCCAAGGCTTGGAGCAATTTTTGTTTTCCTCAATTTTTTTTGTTAATTGGGGATATTTGGCTTTCTCTTATCAGTACTTTGTCATGTGAAGGTTCTACTTAAACTAAACTAAATTGGAGAGGGGTTCTTTTCCACATTTTACTTGTATATACAGTATTTATAGGAATACTTACAACGCTTTCAGGAAAAACAGAGTTCTCAAGACCGCTGTAGGCAACACATGAAGTGGACTTCCAGGGCGCTTCTAATTATTTTTGGTGCTTCCTATTGATTAAAAAAGTGACTGCATCTGGCAAAATTCCCTGTTATTTTCTACATTAGAAGACAAATAATTCCTATGAAAGACTAAAGCAGGGGGAAATTCAGACACCCATCATACTGCTCTTTCAGATGCCCACTTGCGCAGTACATATTTTTCATGTCTACTCAGTGACATTCAAACCAATATTCACCCAGCCATCTGAGAGGAATTAAATCATACCTAGATGTTGTTCCAGTTCATTTCATAGACTCTACCAGAACTGGACTGTTGGTTTCTTTTTATAACATTTTCCTTGTGATTGCTGTTTTTCATTTATATTGTGAGCCACTGAGAGTCCATGTATGATTGCAGCAAGGTATAAATGTGATACAAAAATAAATAATATTAGATGTCATGAGCACTGATGGTGAGCAGGAGGGGGCTCCTATCCAGGGGGGAAAATGCATGCGTAGTTTAGAGAGTTTGAGCAGCCATTCAAAGAGACACAGAACAGACCCACCTTGACTTTGGGGTTTATCTGTCTGGGTGTTTCCCACGCTTCTTCAGTTTGTTAGGATTTTCTGTCTAACGTAGCAGTAATAAAACACTAGAGACCTATTCCTCGTCTCAGCATGGTTCCTGGCTGTTAGGACATCATACACACACATACACACACACACACACACACATCTTATGTACTATAACCCCGGGTAGCTTACAGACAACAATAAAAACAGTGAAAAGGGTAAGAACCAGCACAAAAGTTCCCAGAGCCCCCAAAGCAACATCCCCACACCCACATATCCACAAAGAACTCTTTTGGGCCCCAGACTCACGCTACCCCAGCATTTGTGGGAAAAGCCAGGTTTTCAAGGCTTTTTGGAAGGCTGGTGGGGTGGGGGCCTGCCAGATCTTTGGGGGAACAGTGCTCCAAAGGGTAGGGGCTGCTACTGAGAAGATGCAATGCAGAGGTCCTGCAGGATGCTAATCTTTAAGGGATGGGACATGGAGTGCCCTCACCCTGTCTGACCTGGTGGAACAGGCAGACACCCTAGAAGGAAGGTGATCCTGTGAAACACCTGGACCTGTGCCATTTCGTGAGATGGGTGGTTGTGTACATTTGTTAAATGAATGAATAAATAAAAAATTAAATTAAATTAAATTAAATTAAATTAAATTAAAAAATTACCAGCACTGTGAATTGCACTTGGAATGAGACTACAAGCCAGTACAGCTCATGCATCAACCATGGGGCTCCCAAAACTGCTGTGTTCTGGGCCAGTTGTAATTTACAGATGGTCTTCAAGGGCAGCCCCAAGTACTGCAGTAATCCAACTAAGAAGGGACTGTGAGCAAGGCCTTCTGGTCCAGGAATGGGCACAATTGGGGCACCAGATGAATCTGTGCAAAGCCCTCCCCCTACTCCCCAGCCATGGCTGCCACCTGCTCCTCAAGCATTCCTTCAAGTACTAACATTGACCAAAGTCCACTAAACTGTATTGCCTGCCGTTCTCATTTATAACATGGTGCCATGGATCCAAGCAGGGAAGAGGCTGGGTAAGGAGTAAAAAAAATTACCATTCGAGCATCAGAATCTGAGACCTCAGACAATCAAAAGGATGGGGAAGGAGGAATCTAGATTTGAATGAAGGAACATCCAACCCTCACAGAAACATCTCTGTCCTTACATGAATTCCTTCAGCCCACAGACCGCTGTGAAGAAAGAGCACCTGGTGACGGTTTTGAAGTGAGGTTTAGGCTTATCTCCCTGCAGTCCTTAAAGATGATAAACAAGTCTCCAGCTGCCTTTCTTTATCACTTGCTGAAGGTTTACTTAAAAGGCTAGGGCACCTCCTCCCTCCCTCTCTCCCTCCCTCCCACACACACACACTCAAACACCCCCTGCAGATTTCACGCTTTATATTAAGCAGCAGACAGCTTGGCTTTGCAGCTGAATTTTGAGGTCAGAGACGCATGTCCATTAAGATGTGCAAAGGCAAAAAAAGAAGACAAAGAATCTTTACTACATTTCTAGCCCCTGTGACAGAGTTACTGCAGGAATTCACAATCCTGTTTACTTGGCTAACCCCAAATATTTTGCTGCATGAGGAGAAAATGAGATGTTTACTTAACACAAGTATGCCATTCCATGTATAGAAGCTGTCCAGGCTGGCAGTTCAACCCTAGTTCAACAGAGACAATGGGATGGTGTCCTCTATCACATCTGAGGGCAGAAGGTGTGTAAGGGAAGCTGTATCATCCCTCAAGCCAGAACTACCTTAAAAAGTTGTGATTGTCCACCCAGCAGTATCCTCCATAAAACACGGTTATAAATAAAGGTGCATTCCCATGTTGTTTTGTAGGAGGGGAGGTGGAAAGCCCTTTGAAAAACAGGGGTTTCACAGAGGAAAGTTGGCTGTCTAACACTTCTGACCCCATCAAAGATAGAGGGCTATTCAGCAGGCACAGCAATGTGCATGCAGTTTTTTCCTACATTTCTGCCTACTTGCATCACAGCTAATCTGGAAAACCTTGTAAATCATAATAGTAGCAACAAGGCACACGGTACTTAAGTAAATCAAACATAAAGTGGTCTATTTAAACATGTCTACCAGGTGGTAATAAATACTATCAGTACATTCATCTGAGAGAAAATGAATACTTGCATTTGCAACTGTGGTTTGTTTTTTTACAGTTAGGTATAACTTTCATTTGGTCTTTGTGTTTCTAGTATTAGCCATTATACGAGGCAATTAAATCTCTTGTCATCCTTTGGCCATCCAGTGGTTTACCAGATTTTGCCTGACAATTCTTCATGGAAAATTGATTTAAATATCTCAACAGGAATGGCTTTTTCATCTCAAACTATCCTACCAATTCAAGCAATCTAAATTGAAACGGAATGGATTCCATTTTGGCTCGGTTCAGTTACCTTGCACAATGCAGCACATAATAAGCTTTGGAGAAACAGAGGTAATGCTTCCATTCATTTTACTCCAATTGCTTCCATCAAACACATATGAGACTTTGGAGGGATGAGCATGTGAAGAATGGGCATTTGTTTTTAATCCTAAAACGTTTGTCTGAGAGTCCTGCTCTTCTTGTCTTCATGATCACCTTTCTATATCAACTGACAAGTGTCCTTTGAAAACAGGCATCCTGGGAGAACTTCTTATGGTTCTCATGGGGATTTAAGCAGACCTTTGGCTTCATGTATTGCACCTTCAAGCTCATGGCATGAGCTCATGGCATGAGCCATAGAAGACAGTTGAATCTATGAATGGGGAAAATTGGAGAAGACAATCATACAGTCTTTCAGACTTACTATATGTGGGAGCAGATAATATTGCACACATCACTGAAAGGTGCTCCCTTGCCAGACTCTGTCCCCAGATGGGAATGCTCTTTGATTTCTCACAAGATTCTACGTAATAGCTTCCTGGTCAGGATTTCTGAGAAGTGCAAGAGCAGTCACACAAACCACTTGGCTTTTATAGAATACCTTAAAGTTGGGTGGACATTTGGAATTGCTTAGCATCACCTTGCACTAACTCATAAGTAGCACTCTTAATTTTAGCAAGAAATCATTTTTAACTAAGTTTTCCTTGCTTTCATAACGATGACTTTCCAAATTAAATTAGCCCTTTTCCTCATTTATTTTTAAGTTAATGACTCATCGGAAAGGAACAAAGGATAAATTGATTCAGAATTGTTCCTGTTACATTAATGGCTCAATTAATACCTAAATTCTTGCCTACCAAGGAGCATCCAGCTTCATCTGATGGATTTCCAGGTGAGAGTATAGCTTTAGATGCATTAACTAATTGCAGGATGCAGTCACCCTCTCGGCACTGCACCCAAGTGTATTCACATTGTAGAATCATCCCTATGAAACCTATTTCTGCACAGAATTGCCACAATTGACATCAGAACAAAGGGATGGGAGAGAATTCTACTTAGTCAGAAATTTGATATCATCTTATCAAATAAACTCATCCTGAATCAATTTGTGAAGCACAGCAGAAATCTTTTAGAAGCCTCAGAGTTTTGCAGTCTTTCAAACACTCCCCTTCCCCCAAATGCAGAAATCGTTATACTAATGATCTTAAAATGCCTATTCGCTGAAAAAACATACCCAAAAATATTATAAAAGAAAAATGCTTGCAGAAAAGTGAAATTCATAAAACAAACAAAAATGTGCATGGCCTTTTTTTCTGGATTTAAAAAGAAAAGAAAAAGGTACAAAGTAGAAATTTATCAGAATGAAATGACTATTAGACAAATGTGAATCTATATGCTGCCCATGTCTAAAGACTGGCTGGTGCTGGGATTCCAATTTAGGTCTTATAAAGCCTTATAAAGTTCACTTTTGCCATCAATGGAAAGCCCAAGTCTAATAGACTAATAGAGCTGGACAGTTTAATATAATAAAATCTTGGCCACTAAATTATCGAAACAGCACTTGCATCTGAAGAAAGCTTTAGTGCAAGAATAAAATGAATTGTGATATTGTAGAGGGCAATGAAGGTCTATTAATTAGAGGGAGGGCAGAAAATATTGTGCAGTCCTTCAAGCACAGTCCCACTGTTACTGCTTTGTAAATATAAATCATCATAGGTCAGAACTATATTTATAAAGAACTAGCTATGTTGTATTGCTATTTATTAAAATAACTGCAATTGCAACCATTATTTTAATGTAAGTATGTATACGTACCCCACTTTTATGGGCAGCCATTGACTTAAAGATGTTTATTAATTATTTTTATTTATTTTCACCATCACTGCAATGAGATAGCCAGAAAACAGCAAGAACTCCATCAAGTAATGGTGGTATTCGTTTTATTATATCCTTTTGTATTCTCAACCATTCCCAAGCAACATCACTGAAAGGATCCTTCTCCAGTTGGTTGTCTGGAATTGAAACACCCAGAATTTCAAATTAGCACAAATATTGAATGAGGATTCTGAGATTTGGGCAGTCCAGTCATTTGAAAGATATCAGGTTGGGAAGGCTCACTGAAAAAAAATCTGCCTTACTTAAGGAAAGCCACTTAAATTGAATGTACACCTTCTCCTAGTCCGCCTGATCAGATTGCTCATTATTTCTCCAAATCGCACTCCTATGGGTTCATTTTTCTTCTGAGCCAGCAGTGTCCTAAAAGCAAATAGGGGAGTTAATGTATTACAGTTGCCTTTTTTATTCCAACAATCTTCTAAGCCTTCTTCTCGAGAATTCCCTATATATATATATATATATATATATATATACACACTGCCAGTCCTTGCAGCATAACAGCATTCTGCTCCTGTTTTCTTGGGGTGTTCTCTCAACCTTATCAGACAGTGTCATTTTGTCAAGCTGCATGTCAGTCCCTACATCACATTTTCCCTGTGTTTAAGAACAAAACATTGGTTAAGGAGACCAGAAACTACAGCAGTATTCAGATTATTGTGATTCTTTTAATAAAAACGTTTTTTTTTTAAAAGGAAGGGGGATTCTACTTGATGAATGATGTACGCAGCAATGAATATGTGTGTGAATACCAATCCATTCTGAAATGAGGTTAATAGCAGTCAAATGTTAGTGAAAGATCTTGGAAGGGTACAGAGCGAACAATCCTAGCAGTGAGAGATATTAATCACAGGCGAGGCCAGCCCTTGTGTAAAGTGCCACAAAAAGAGTAATGGGAATCATAATGGGAGATGCAAGATAGAAGTTGTCATTCAGCTTCCAGGTTAGCAAAGAAGCGATAAAATAGCTCCAAGGAATTTATAACACAAATTCCCACCTCCTTCAAACATCAAGTGTTTTCAGCACATCAATGCAAGCACATTGTAAAGAAAGAAATTGGAGAAGAGGAGGACGTGGAATTCCATGGGGTTCAACCTTGAATATTGAATATTAATATTAAATGCAGAACATGAGAGGGGAAGCACAGTGTCTTCATGAGATAGATATACCTGCTGAAGCTGGAAATGTTTGCATCAAGGATCTGCATGCACTTCCAATATGTGGGAGAAAGGGCTGATTTAGTTCTAGTCCTGCCATTAATCAGAATGAGGAAGCCACCCTTCTACAGTTTATTGTAGGTAGCGCAAAAAGGCAACCAATTGTTAATCAGTTTATTATTGATGACTTGCTGTCAGGGAAAGGGCTTGTGGGATTTCTGCCAAGTGAGAGGATTGCACCTTGAGTTTTGGTGAAACCACCATTTAATTCAGCAACATGTTCCAGGTCAACCCTGGATGAACTATAGTTTGAGAAATGCAAATATTTGCTTGTGGAATTGCATTTAAACAAGCACCCTTTCAACTAATCTAGGATTGTTGTTTGGGGGTTGTTTTGTTTTTGTTTTTTGCAAAATTAGCAGATCATGTTTTCAATCATCCAGCGCAGCACAATACAGGTAGTCCTTACTGAACAACAGTAATTGGGACAAGAATTTCTGTTGCTAAGCAATGCAGTCATAAAGTGTGACATTACATAACTGCATTGCTTAGCAACAGCAATCCCAGCAGTCCCTGTTGCCATAGTTAAGTGAGGATTGCGGGTGGTTAAGTGAGGACATCATGTGACTGCGACTTGAGACATCCTGTTGGCTTCCAACAAGCAAAGTCAATGGGAAAGCTGGCAGGAAATTGTAAGTCCCAATCACAACAAGACTTTTGTTAGGCAGCTCGCAACCAGGCCGATGGGCAGGTGAGTGTTACGGAGTGTGGGTGGGTGGTGGGGCGGGTGCTGCAATGTGGTGCGAGTGTGGCTGGGCATGTGGGTGGGTGCTGTGGAGCAAGTGCAAGTGGGCAGGGAGGAGGGTGCTGCATAGTGGCGTGAGTGCAGCTGGGTGGAGGGTTGCTACAACACAGAGAGAGTGCAGGCAGATGGGGGTGGGTGCTCTGGCCCAGCACAAGTGTGGGCAGGCAGGGGGGTGCTGCAGCCTGGTGCAAGTGCAGCCACACTCACCCTGCCACCAGGGGGCTCCTCAAGAGAAAAAGTGGCAGGAGCAACTTACCAGAGTGACTTGTGACTTCTTGCTGGCTTCCCCATTGACTTTGCTTGTTGGAAGCTGGCAGGGAAGGTTGCAAATGGCGATTACATGACTGTGGGACACTGCAACCATTGTAAGTGCAAGCCAGTTGCCAAGCACCTGAATCAGAACCATGAGACCACAGGGACGCTGCGATGGCCACCACTTCAAAGACCAGTCGTAAGTCCCCCTCATTGAGCACCATTGTAACTTTGAACAGTCGCTGAACTTGTAGTTGTAACCCAAGGACTACCTGTATAGTAAAAATTGCAATGGATCTTTGTCTTCATCTAGCATTTTTGCTCCAGCTAGGCTACAACTCTGACCATGGAAGGGGCTTCTGTTGTGCTTAAAGTTCAAGAGTATCCTGCTCATCACAACCCCAATGCACAGTCCAGTTATGCTTGCCCTCCATGTAATTTTGCATGGACAAATATAGAAATGTGTTTTAGATGCAGTTGTTTCATGATACCTCATGAAGGTGTTGTTCTACAACCCCCATCACCCCTAGCCAGAATGGGAAGCCTAGTATATATAAACATCATGAGTGATGTCTGGAAATTAATATTTTATTTGCCCAAATTTATGTTACCATACATATTTCTTTTGTGCACATCAACTTATTATCTAAGGAAGCATCCTGTTCATGCATTTAACTCCAGATGCTAGGTCTGCACTTCCCAAGATGTGAGCCTATGCATATTTTCTTCAGGCAAATTCCACAAAAATGTTGACTGCCTCAGACTAGACTGTGAAAAATGGCCAGTAGCGTTCCTTGTATCACCTTTAGGCCAGGAGCTCTAAAACTATGAATCATGCATCTTCCATGCCAACATTTCTTTGCTTCCCTAGGATAACACACCTTATCCAAATAGCAGCTTTAAAGTAGGTTGAGTTGAAAAAATATGGCAGGCCCAAAGCTTCTAGTATACTTCCCTTGCTGAGGATGAACTTGAACCGGAGTCTCTCTGGTCCTGGTCAGACCTGAACCACTATATATATCCTGGCTCTCAAAGTTCTCAAAGTTCTTTGCCTTGGAGTGCTATGTTCTCCATTGGGCTAGGCTCAATCCACTAGGGCAAGAATAAAGGAAGAGATTTTTATCCAATGGATTTCAATTCATTCATCTGTTTATTTCAGAAAAGGATTTTCTCTCTGGCATGGATTTCAAGCTCCTCAGGGGGAATGTCAGGGACCAGGAAGGCTTTGGATCTAGTGACTCTACTGTCCTTCTTGTACACGTATTTTGGTCCTTCCAGTTGGCAAACCAATCTTAGCAAGATTTTCTGGTATCAGAGAAATCAAAACATGTTCTTCAACCATAGGATCACCCTACAGTTCTAGGGGGACCTTCCAGGGACAACAGTATTGCAACCTAAACATTTGCATGATACATATCTCAGATGCTTGGTGCTTATCCAGAGAGAGCCAAAAAACATTATGCCATTTGTTTTCTACCTACAGAGTGGGATCAGACCACAACTAGCTAGGAAAGAGCCCCTAAGGGAGTTGCCCTGCAAGGAACTCCCCAAACAATAAGCAATTTGATTAGGCAAATCTGAATGTTTTCATCATTTGCAGCAAGCAATTCAAGGGAGAACAGTTGATGCCAATCAAGTGATAGCTAAACTGTTATCACTTTGAATGCAGTAAGATTATAATTACTGCTTGCAGGCTACAGAATAACATCTCAGTGCTGAAGAGGAAGGTGCTGAATGGCTTAATGGATACTGCCGGACAGTTTCATTCTGAAATTCACAAACGAAAATGAAAAGAAAAATGCTCCAGGATTTTTTCCAAAATTCAGGATCTGTTACTTTCATTCTGATTATAACGTATGGCAGCTCTCTTTTCACTTTGATTGAAAGAAGAAGAGGTTCAGGGCTAAAGCTTTGGATGTGACTCACAGCACATGGTCACATGGCTTGAGTAGAAGCCTACCTTTGGGGCAACAAACTCCTAGCTTGTGATTCCCATGAAATGGATATCCTTACAATTGTTAATGCCACAATGTGTGCGCATCTTCATGGCATCATGAAAACTGGCATCCAAGATCCCCAACAGTTGATAGTCAGGAAAAGATCTTAGGAACAAACCAACCAACCAAAGTCTCAAGCAGGGAAGAAAATTCTATTGTGATTAGATAGAGCTGCTGTGACTTGATTGCTAAGTCCTTCATGCCTAGCAGAGCATGGATCAAACCACAGCACCAAAGCAACTGTCAGAACAGGTGATGTGGCAAGATGGACAGTTTCTTAGTTAAAGAAACTTAGTTAAAAATTCTCAGGCATTCTTATTCAAAGAAAATATTCCCTTTGCTTCAAATGCTCCAAAGTTTAAAGTTGCAATTGATTAAGTGATATAAAATTGGTGTCAATTTTAAATGATTACCTAGATAGAACTACTTCAGGATACTCTTTCCCCAACCTGACCCTTCAGTACACCCATTGCTGCTGTAATGAAGTTCATCCACCTCATTCCTGGTTGTCCCCTCATCTTTCCTCCATCCCCTCCCAAAATTATAGATTTTTAAAGAGAGCTAGGCCTTCACTTAATGAGTCCAAAATATCATAAATTGAGTTTGGCCATTTGTGCCAGAAGTGAGAACACTGGACTGATTTGTTTGATGATCTATCTGTTGTCTTTTTGGCTATTTATCCTGCTTCATCAAACATCAACTTTTGGTTCCAGTAGAGTGTCACACTGCTTGCACAATTCTGATCTTAATAAGTATAAACACATCACAGCATCTGAATATCTTCCAAAGCCTTCATTGTTATTCTACCAAGTGCTAATTTGTAGTTTATTTCATCTATCTATCTATCTATCTATCTATCTATCTATCTATCTATCTATCTATCTATCTATCTAATTTTATTTAGGAACTTTTTCCACAGAGTAAAAACAATACAAACTGTAAATTAAAGATAAGTGAAAGAGAGATAAAAAAGAAGGAAAAAAGAAAAAAAGAAAGAATAATAAAGAAGTGGCTTCTGATCATCTTAACAGCAGTTATATTTATACTTACCCTCTCTCTCTAAGGTTATGTCAGTTTCCTTCTTTCAATAATCTACCCTTTCTAATCGTCAAATCCATAAATCATCAGTTCATTTTTTTTCTTTCTTCAGCAAGAAGTCCATAAGGGGTTTCCAATCACTAATAAATGTAGTAGTTGATCTTTCCCTAATCAAACAAGCCATTTTTGCTAATCTGAAGTATATTTCTTGACTACTGGTTCCTTGATAGCCAATCCTAAAAATCAGAAGCTGTCTACTTCTTCAATACTGTATCTTCATGGTCAGTTCTAAAGCTAGTTGTTGTACTAGTTTTCATAGTTTGGTTGTCTTTAATCCTAATCCCATTTTGTTCCATTGTGCTCCTTGACTTTCATTACTAGAGCTTGCTTTTTCAGCTGTCAAAGTAATGTCCTCAGCATAGCATAGATTATTGATGTTTCTTCCTGAAATTTTAAAACCATGCTCATCTTCTTCCAACTCAGTTTCCCTCAATATATATTTCACCATATATGCTGAATAAATAAGGAGAGTATAACCAGCTTGTCTCACTTTCAGCATATTACTTCCATCTATGTTTGATCTTCTTTGAATCAGTTATTATCTGTCTATTGGCAACCTTTAGCATGTCAATTGAAGGTTGGAACCTCCTTCTGAATGCAAAGGTCTTTCAGAAGACAGATCCTTGTTTTTCTGTGTCTGTTTCTATGTCTTTACAGGTGTCATAATTCTGCTTCTAGTCTGTTTTAACATTTACATTAAGGTCCTTCCTGAGATCTTAGTCTTTCTTGGCTTTGGGTTCTCAGCAATTCCCACTGTTTGTTCTGAAATCCAGTTTGCTTTTTTCTGTTTCTTAGTCTTTGGCAATCTCTTTTCACATTCATCCTTAACCATTTATTTGATTTCATTGCACAGTTCTTCTGGTCTGGTTACCTATAAATGAGGTTCAACACAATTCCTGATGCTCTCCCTAAAAACACTGGATATATGGTCAAGATTATATCATGGAAAATGGTTAGTTTTGGCCTGTTCTTCTGTTTTAGCTTTAGTTTGACTTGGAACTTGTACACAAGCAGTTCAAGATCTATTCTATAGTCAGCCCCTCACCACATCTTTGCTGTTAAAACTTAGATCTTCTGCCTCTTTGTACCAATAATATAGTCAATTTGATTCCTTGTCTAGAGATACAGTATCTGTGTATATAGTATAGTTCTGGTTGTTTGAAGACTGTGTTGGCACTGAAGAAGTCATCAGATTAGCAGAAATGGATGTCATTCTCCTGCTTCATTTCAGTTTCCTAGGCCATGTAGTCCAACTATGTTTTCCTCCTTATTTCCAACTTTGGCATCCCAGTCTCCAATCACAAGTAGCACATCTTTCTCACATGTTCTATTGATTTCAGACTGAACTTAACCATAAAATTTATTAACCTCCTCTTCTTCTGCATCAGTGGTTGAAGCATAAACTTGGATAACTGTCACATTAAAGGGTTGTCTGGCTTTGCGCTCAAGCCTGGGTCCCTGGGCATGGGTTAAAGCCCATCTCATGTTGTATGGATGATGGATTAGATCATGCTCTGGTGGCTATGTATTTTTATTTTTGTTTTATATTATGTATTTTATGTTTTTATTTGTTTTATTGGAAGACACCTAGAGTCACGTGAAATGAGATGGGTGGCTATATAAATCGAATAAAGAAAGAAAGAAAGAAAGAAAGAAAGAAAGAAAGAAAGAAAGAAAGAAAGAAAGAAAGAAAGAATGCCCCCTCTAATTTAATCTCTATGATGATCCATCTGTAACAAGGTCTAAAAAAAAAAAGTCCTACACACAATGTTTTAACATTTTCTCAAAACACTGTTTGCAAAGAGAGAATGATAGAGAATATCTAGAAAATGGAAATTAAATTAACAGTCAAAACACTAATAAGTGTTTCAAAAGTAGCCTTGGATTTTGCTCTGCTAATCTGCAAGAAAATGTATTTCTTGAGAACTGTCAATGCATCACAGAAATTCATCTTAATTGATATGATTCATGTTATAGTTTGTGAGTGCTTGCAATCTTTGAAGATTAATGGACAGAAAGGAATGGTAAAAATAGTTCAAATAAAGCAACTCAAATTGTCTTTTAACATGAAAGCAGTGTAATAAGAAAAAGTCCATTTTTTAAAAAAAATCATGGATTCTGGCATTTTCATCAGAAGTGGGGGAGACAGACAATGAAGAAGAGAGATGGAGATGAATTATTTGCAAAGAATTTAAAAACAGAGAAGGAATGCAAAATTTTCAGTGCAGGTATGGCTCACCCCCACTATAGCATGTCAGGGTCACTTTGAGATCATTCAATACAAGCCTAAAATCTGGGTCTTCCATTTTTCAGCCTGAAGCTGTTCCAACATTGCCTCCTTGGCAGAGGAATTTATTTGGCTGAGCAAACTATCAAAATAAGGGGTCAGGGGCTGCCTCCATACTTCCTTCATCCTTCTCCTAAGAAGAAGTAGAGGAAATGAATAGGCAGATGACATAGACTACCCAGAGACACAGAGACTAGTAGAGAACAAGCTCAGACAAATAGAAATAATAATAATATATGAATTTGAGGAAAGGTAGACAGTAGGATTGTACAAATCATTTGAAATTGACATATGTTGGTGCAAGTAAACACCCCTCTCCGAAGTGTTAAAGCAGCTGCATCTTTTGAAAAGCTTAGTGAAGCTGCTCTAAAAGCTTTCCCTTGTCTTTGTGTGCACATTTCCATTGTGAAGCTACTGTGCAAACACGCCTGCACATGTACCTGTGCATATGTTATGAAGACAGCTGGGGAAAGCCTTTGAAGCAGCTAGGTCTTCTGGAACATATATCTGTTTAACCACTCTGCCATGCAAAGCATCCCTTCTTAATGGTTTGTACAGCCTTCATAGCAAGAATCACACATATGAAGAAATGCCAGAGAACCAAAAAGAACAGTCAAATAGCCATTTTTCTCAGGCTCTTTCCAAAGAACATTGCAGCCCATAGTTAGGAAATTTCAGTAGAGAGGGAGGGAAAATTACAGTGTAGAAAAAGAAAAATATATCCTATTACCAAAAGGATTCTGATAGGCATGAGGTTAATGGGGTGATAAAACGTATTGATGAACTAGGTACAGCATTGTCAGAGAACCTATCACAGATCTATCTCCCTAAACTTTGTCTATATATGGAAGGAAAAACTGCTAGACTGTTGTCAACATGTGAAGCTCTGAAAATTCCTCTGAATTATTAAATTAATTTGAATTGCTCTGAATCCATTTGAAGGTATCTGATCTGACATTTCAAATCAATTCAACAATTTGATATGGAAAGTCAATTCACCTGAATTACTGATAAAATGGCATCTTTGACTCAGATCTTTGCAGAGCCTGACACAGCTCTGGCAGAAAGCAGAGAGGGAAGTTTTCACATGACTAAATCCCACTTATACAGCACAAAAAAAAAAAAAAGTTGAAGAGAAGAATTGGAATTACATATAATTGCAAGTTGAACATATTTCCTAGAATTCAAACTGGAGTATGATTTGTCCAGGTGACTGCTGCATCTGCTAATGGCTGACTCTTGCTGGACAACTAGGCAACCTCTGAAGGCCTGTGTTTGAAGAATATCATGCAATTTGAACAAAGTTGACAAAGGCTTCCCTTCTTAACACTTTTGGCAGCGTAACTGCAGAACAGCCCAATTTTGATCAAGTCTGCAACTGATACAATGCTACTATTGCTTTTTCAGGAACTGGTTGCAGGAATGTGCAAATCACCCCAAAACTTAGTAGAATTGTTTTATCAGAAAAGCTAACTCAGTTACAATCACTAATTTGAGCTGAATCATCAAGCTGATTCAAAAGCACCAACACTGATTCAGAAATTCAGTTTGAACGGGTGATTTGAACTTTTTATTTATCCTGTTGCTTTCTATTTATGAGTCCTCCTGAAAGCTGGGGCTTGTGAAATAAACAAAGTAATTGTCCCCCTGCTTTACACTGTGCTTAGAATTCAATCATCTAGTGGCATATGGGAGGGAGGGAGGGAGGGACTGAACAGCACATTTCTCCTGAGTCCTATTTACCATTCAAGAATGGTATTTCAGTGCTATGATTTATCTATTGAGATAGCTAGCATGCAGAAGTCCACTGCTCCCCTCTATCTATGCCATCTTCATGCAGCTAAACAGAAAGAAAAACAGTTTCTATATTTAGTTATGAGTGGCAGAAGACAAACCTAGCAGAATATGTCATCACCAAGCTACTTAGTACGCTATTCTTGAGGCCCCACTTTCCTACCACAGAGACAGACAGACAGACAGACAGAGAGGCACATGAACAAATATATTTGATTTTCTTTTTCTGCGATATTTGAGAAAAAGTAGGGAAGGAATGCAGACACACGCACGCACGCACGCACAGACACACAGAGAAAGAGTCCCGATGTTCTAAAATGAAACAGGCTAGAATATACTCAAGCTATGGGGATCACTTGACAGACGTGGCTATCAAAGGAAATAAATGTAGAGGTGAAGCCCTCTCTGATGGGCAGAGCTGCAGCGATAACTTTTGTCCTTCAAGTACAACTCAAGATATCACAGCTGCAGCAGTGCAGGAGGGAAGCCACATTCATCTGTATAGATGAAATTCTGTTTGGCAGATACCGCAATAATCCTCATTACCAGAGGCTAGTTAATTTTATTCTAGAGATTTCTTAGAGGCACCAAGCCTGCAAATTAAAGGCCCCAGACTGATAGGGAGATGGAACGCTAGCCTGGGTTCCTTTTCCATCCTTATACCCCACCCCTGACCACCCTCACCTCCATTCACTTTCTATTTGTTCAGCCGATGAGAAGCCTCTCAGAGAACATATTACAGAGGGGTAATGCATCAGATAACAAGCCGGTGCCCACAGAGGAGTTAATGTTAATTGGAGGACCTGGCAATTCAGGGGAAGAAGAGCTGAGGAATCAGTCTCTCTCTGATACCCGTTTAAGGAGTGGCAGTGCTTGCTGCAGCCACATAGACACAGCTGTGCCGATTGCTGGGCTGTGACATTACCAGATGTTGCCCATAAAGAGTGCCATTTCCCTGATGAGGCCTGATTTGTGTGCAAATGGATGCGTGTGCATTTGTCTCACTCAAAGCACACTTAAGCCACTAATAAACATGTGCTTCCCCTGCTCTGGCTTGCCTACAGCTTTCTCTTCTACGGGAGACTGCTGGCTCTGGGACTGCAAACAGGATGTAATTAAGGCCAGGCTCAGATCCAGAAAAGTCCCAGTGCATATGAAAAAAAAATGTGATTCCGACCATATGCAGAGTTTATTTTTGTCATTACTGAGAAGCCATAGTCTCCTCCCATACATTTAGAGTTTAGATCAGTGTTTCTCAACCTCCGCAACTTTAAGATGTGTGGACTTCAACCACATGCTGGCTGGAGAATTCTGGGAGTTGAAGTTCACATATCTTAAAGTTATGGAGGTTGAGAAGCACTGCTTTAGGTGACCAAGCAAATGAGATCCATCACACCTCCTCCCCAACACACACCCTCTTGTTTTTTAAGCCATGGAGAATTTTATCTAGATCTATTTTAGATGGATGTTGCTTTGAGTTCAGTAGGACCAAATCTTTTGTAACAGACTAGGCATTCTATACAAATGTATATCTTTCATGTCTATTAATCTGATCCCATGAAACTCCTACATTCAGAAAAAAAAAATTGAAATCTCTATGCTTCCTTGTGGAAGTGAAGAAGTTCAAGTGGGGACCAAGCTTCTACTCATTTCTGAAGCTACCAGCTTTCTTGTTGAAATTTATACTTTGGAAGGGAAGACTTTCAACCAATATCTAAAATCCAAAGGGCTTCTTTGAAACTATTTGGCACTTTCACCATAGCAGTTCTTATAATCTTGTTTGTTTGTTTGTATTTAGAGGCCTCCTGACTTCCAGGACTCTGGGCAGCTTACATTTGGCATACCTTGTACATTTAATTCATATTATTGATAGCAGCCGAAAGATTAGCATGAAGTTTGAGGACTGTATTGATGGAAGGTGCATGCTGCTTTGTTAATGTACTTAGCTGCCAACTACATGAACAGAGTTGTACATCTAATCAGAATTAAGAAGCATCCAGGATTTCAGCCCAAGTGATTGATCAATCTGAGTTATTGATGGAGTAGTAACTTTTGAGTAGCTGCTTCCCACATATAATAGCTAAGAGAGTCCTTTACTTTCTCCACAAGGATAATTTATCTCCAATGTGTGTTCTGCATAAAACATAACAATCCTCACTCTATGCCCTCCTACTTCAGTGGTATGCTGCAGCAGAAGTGAATGTATAAGACTAGCCCTACTAGTAGAGGCTACTAGTACTCAGTAGAGTAAAACAGAGCAAGGGACAGATTCTGAGAGGTCACCCTGGCAGCTCTCATGATGTCACTGGTTCTTCAAAGGCAAACCTGAATACTGCAGAGCACTTCTGCTGGGGCACCTACCTTATTCTGCGGTTTTTGTAGTGGTGAAAGATATTATGTCACCACCAGTGTTAAAATAAAATTCCTTTGCTACTTTGTAACTGCTTTAGTACATGGACAGGAGAAGAGACACCATCTTGCCCTCTTGTATCAGGCAACAAAATATTGCTGGAAGGACCCTAGGATGTGTTGTGGGTTCAATCTGAAGAAGGAGCACAACACTGAGGAGAAGACTCACATCTATTGTGATTATTGTTGGGTGTCTGCTTTACAAGAAAGAGGGACCCTGGACAATGGACAAGCAAAGATTTTTATAGGAGTTGAGGGCTACAAGGCGGGAAATCCCTGGGATCTGATTTGCTGTCAACTCTGGGGGAAGCTAGGCAGGTACTTGTCAGTGTATCTGGGATTAGTTCTATTGTTAGGCAAAGTGGGTCTTTCAGGAGGGCAGCATTGCTGGGGAGGTCCCTTGTGAAGGAGATGGAATGTTGAGGCCATCAAGCTAATTGAGGATGGAACTTGGGGGTTTCTGTAGGTTGCAATTTGCTTGTAAGGGCTGCCCTTGGGCTGTACTGTGAGCTGATGAGGCCTCTGTTCTTTGGTTTAGATGGGACTGCAGGGGGCTTTGTCTGCAGGCAGGGATGGTCAGTTTGGATCTGATAGGATTAGGCAGACAGATGAATTGGGTTTTGGCCCTGGTCACATCCATAAGATAGGGAGGAAAGGGGTGCAGCCTCCATTTTGTTTGCTAGGTTTATTTTCTCCACTTCAGGATGCATTTCCACTATATTTAGCACTGTGGCTTAGTAGTTGCACAAAAGGTTGCTTTATCTTTGGAGGAGACATCACTCCCATGTATATTAAAAAACAGTGGTAATTTGTTTCAAATGCTGCCGATTAAAATGTCATTAAAATAAACTGCAGCAAGAAAGCCTGCTCCTAACAGCCTGCTCCCATCCCCTTGCTCTTTTGGGCTTCATGAATTAAATACCAGGCACACAAGCAATCTCTTTTAACACAATGCCATCATCCTGCCCTGTCATGTTCGCCGTTTCAATGTCTTTGATACATCGTAACGTTTAGCATGTCATTAGCAGGATGCGTGTTTCATCTTTTTCGGGAGGATGGGAGTACTTATGTTTTGGCTTTGCTCTGGAATGTGTCTGCATTATCTACTGCGCTCAAGGTTACTTTCCCAGGCTAGCAACTCTGACGATTGCTTGCACCTGTGCCGGGCGGGGCTGTTACGAGGGAGGCGGGATACGTTTGTACCAAGGGTTTAAGTTTGTATTTCGGCGCTTTTGCTCATTCTCAGCTTTCTCTGTATTTGCTTTTAGTTCCTTAATAAATCAGATTTCATATAGCAGCCTCTTGTGAGTCTGAGTATTTGGGCTAGGGCAATCATTACATAAAGCTGAGAAACTAAGATCCTAACTCCGCTGGCCCCTGTCCAGGAAAAGACAAGTTGTCTACCCCTGTGAGGGAAAGTGCCAGCGATGACCGAACCTAACATCGTGATGATGGAAGAAGGAGAACCGGACTCGACCGTGAGGCGGCCCGACCGACCGTCCCAGGGGGGGGAGCTGTCAGCCATCCTAGAAGAGGCGAGCTCCGAGTCGGAGGATGAAGCCGAGGGTCTGAAAACCGCCCCGGAGACTACCGTAAATTCTCCGGGAGAGATGGTCACCTGGGATGAGACCCAAGGGGATGCCACGGTGGCAGGGGGCCCCTCCTGGAGGCAGAGATACCCATTATCCCCCAACGTGGTGCAGGTGCAGCCCACGGAGGGCTCTCCCACCCCGGATCGGATCCGAGTGCTGGAGTCAAAAATGGACTCGTTAGAAGCGATACTGAAACAGCTGAGCTTAGATGTGACCTTGTTGCGGGAGGTCCGGGAAGAATCAAGCCAGCGGTATTCAACCCCTTCGTCCCATGTGCAGTCCCCGGAGCATCGACGGGCGGTGCGGAGGCGCGAAGGGGACCAGTCGGTCCAGATGGAGATCGCGGCATCGCCAGGGCGACCGCCCCGGGGCCCCGCGCCGCCGCGAGGCAGGGAAGTACAAACCCCTGCAGCACCGGCGGCGGGGCGCAGCCCGGCGGGAGGCGGGATGAGAGACTTCCCGGTCAAGTTTGATGGGGACCCGACCAAACTCTCATTTTTCCTGACGAATGCTAAAGCCTACATGGAGGAATGGGGGTCGCTTTTCCAGTCGGAAAAGGCAAAGATCATCACCATTGCCACCAAACTGAAGGGGAAGGCGGCAGACTGGTATGTCCAGATGTGCCAGTCGGAAGCGCCTGAACTGGAAAAATTCGATGAGTTCCTCTGGGCATTGAAACAACACTTCGAGGATCCTTTGGCGAAAGAGAGGGTGAAGCGAGCCCTGAAGGAACTTAAGCAGGGGTTCAGATCCGTGGCGGATTATGCTTTAGAGTTTAAAGCGCTGGCTGGGAAGGTGGATGACTGGTCCCAAGCCACCATTATCGAGCTATTCAAGGATGGCCTGAATACAGAGGTGCTGCGCTGGTCCTTGGGGAGGGACGACCCATATACGCTGTATGAATGGATCCTGCTGGCGGGGAGGGCTGAACATGCCCGTGAGATCTTCACCCATCGAAAGACCGCCAAGTCGGGGCGGGAGGTGAAGCCCAGCCGCTCAGCAAGCACCGGGGGGAAACCAGGACAACGACCCTGGGATGAGGAGCGAGAGAAGCGGTATGCAAAAGGCCTGTGTCTGAGATGTGGTAAAGAAGGGCATCGAGTGGCGGCGTGCCCGAAGGCAAAGGGAGAGGAACGGCTCGGCAAGCCGCCGACGAAGTCCCCTGCCCTGCCGAGGAAGCAGAAAGCTGCGGTGGCTGAAACCGTGGGAGACGATGTGATGTTCTACGAGGAGGAGGGTGAGCCCGAAATCCTGCAGCTGGCGGGAAACGCCAGCCACCTGCTTTAACGGGCGCCACAGGGCAGGTGGTGGAAGAAGGGCGCGAGCCTTCATCGGTGAGTGGCAGTTACCGCATTCTCACAGTGAAGTTGAAGTTGGGCTCCCAATCCAAGACTGTAGAAGTATGGGCCATGATTGATTCGGGGTGTTCCCGGTGTCTAATGCACCCTGATGTGGTAGCGGCTCTGGAGCTACCCACTTTCCCTTTACAGCGACCCATCGCCTTTACGCAGCTGGATGGGTCCATGGCAGGGGGCAAACCGGTCACCCATTTCACCGGGCGGGTATCCTTGCAGCTGGGCAGCCATCAGGAAGGTCTGTCTTTTGTCGTGGCTCCAGTAGGGGGTCCCTTGGTGGTGTTGGGGGTGCCTTGGTTGGTTCAGCAAAATCCCCAAATAAACTGGGTTTACTGGACCATCACGTTTAGGGATGGGTTCTACCAAGCGACTGAGGGGAAGGGTGTCTCAGAGGAGATGGTGGGGATTGCGGCAGCTGCGACTCCGCATGTCCCGGCCCCTCCTCTGGAAGGCTTGCCGGCAGAGTACAGGACGTTTGCGGATGTGTTTGGCGAAAAGGAAGCCGACCAATTACCCCCCCATCGAAAAACGGACTGTGCCATTGAACTGCTGCCCAACACCCAATTGCCCAAGCCAAAGATTTATTCCATGACCCAAAAGGAACTGACTCTGTTACGAGACTTTGTGGACAAAAATTTGGCGCGCGGATTCATCGAGCCGGCGAATTCACCGGTGGGGGCGCCGGTTCTCTTTCGCCCAAAAAAGGATGGGACATTGAGACTTTGTACCGATTTCCGCGGATTAAACGCCGTCTCAATTTCCAACAAATATCCCTTGCCATTGATCAAGGACATGTTGTCACATCTGGCCAAGGGAAAGATCTTCTCTAAACTTGATTTAAGAGAAGCCTACTATCGTGTACGCATCAAGGAGGGCGATGAGTGGAAAACCGCCTTCAATTGCCCGTTGGGAGCTTTCCAGTATAAGGTGTTACCTTTTGGTTTGGCTGGGGCCCCTGGGGTATTTATGCAATTGATCAATGAAGTACTGCATGAACATCTGTTTAAAGGGGTATTGGTGTATTTGGATGATGTATTAATTTATACTGAAACCATGGAAGAGCATGTGTCTCTGGTCAAAAAAGTGCTGAGTAAACTCAGATCAGCAGAATTGTATGCCAAACTGTCTAAATGTGCATTTCACCAGACGCAAATTGACTATTTGGGGTATAGAATTTCAGTTAAAGGCATAGAAATGGACCCTGCCAAGGTGCAGGCTATCATGGATTGGGAAAGCCCCCGCACCCGCAGGCAACTTCAAAGTTTCCTGGGGTTCAGCAACTACTACAGATTGTTCATAAGGGGATTTGCTGAAATTGCCTTGCCATTAACAGAACTGCTCCGAACCAAGGGTGTGGGAGATACTCGGAGAGTAAAGAATCCAGGGGCGTTGTTGCGCTGGACGCCTGCTTGTCAAACGGCGTTTGAGCGGCTGAAAGCAGCTTTTATCAAAGAGCCCATTTTGCAACATCCTGATCCCTCCAAACCGTTTGTGGTGCAGGCGGATGCCTCCGATTTTTCCATTGGGGCGTTGTTGATGCAACAAGACGGGAAAGGGTGCCTCAAGCCATGTGCCTACTTGTCCCGCAAGTTCTCTGAGACTGAGCGACGTTGGCATGTATGGGAAAAGGAGGCATTCGCAGTAAAAGCTGTGTTAGAAGCTTGGCGGCATCTGTTAGAAGGGGCGAATCACCCCTTTGAGGTGTGGACTGATCATAAAAATTTGGAGGCTCTTAGCACCCCTCGAAAACTGAGCCCAAAACAAGTCCGTTGGGCTCAATTTTTTAATCGGTTTAATTTTCAGTTGAAGTTTATTCCGGGGAAAAAGAATTTCCTGGCTGATGCGTTGTCAAGGCAACCTCAGGACTCGGGTGCTGCGCCAGATGTGGTTAGCACCCTGTGGACAGCACCCCAATTGGGTATGCAGGCTGTGACGCGTAGCCAAACGCGCGCGCAGCAGCCGCCCGCTGCGGACGCCGCCCAGCCGAGTGCTTTGTCAATTCCGTCCCAGCTGCAACAAAAGTTTCTAAAAGAACTGAAAACAGATACTTGGTTGCTGGCAAATAAAAACAATGTTACTTTTGACCGAGGCTTCGCTTGGAAATCCGACCGCCTCTACGTCCCTGAAAGCCTCAGAAAAGAGGTGTTACTCCGTTCACATGATGACAAACTGGCAGGTCACTTCGGTTTTGTAAAAACCTTGCACCTTGTTAGGAGGCAGTTCTGGTGGCCAACATTGCGTAAGGATGTCAAAGACTATATTGCCTCCTGCGCTATTTGCGCGATGTCTAAGCGCAAGGTGGGGAAGCCCCAAGGACTGCTGCAGCCGGTGGCTGCCCCTTCTTGCCCCTGGGATGAAATCTCCATGGACTTTATTGTTGAATTACCACCCAGTCAACGCAAAACTGTCATTTGGGTGGTCAAAGACTATTTCTCAAAACAAGCTCACTTCATCCCTTGCGTGTCCATTCCGTCGGCACGTCAATTGGCCCGCCTGTTTCTAGTACACGTGTACAGGCTACACGGATGTCCTTCCCGCTTAATTTCGGACAGGGGCACACAATTTACCTCACAATTTTGGTGGGCGTTCCTCAAATTGTTGGGAACGAAACAAGCCCTGTCCACGGCTTGGCACCCCCAGACGGATGGGGCCACAGAGGCTCTGAATTCTACTCTGGAGCAATACCTTCGAGCTTTTGTGAATTACCAGCAGGACAATTGGGTAGACCTCCTCCCTTTTGCCGAAGTGGCTTACAACAATGCCGTGCATCAAAGCACCGGCCAAACCCCATTTCGGGTGGCCCACGGCAAAGACTTTGTACCTATCCCTGATCTACCACAGCCTTCAGGCAGATCGGCCACTCCGGGTGATTGGGCGTCGCAACTGGCAGACTCCTGGCCAATGATTCAAAAGGCGCTAGCTGAGGCACAATTGGATTACAAACAGTATGCTGATCGGAAGCATGCTCCTCAGCCGCCTTTTCAAGTAGGGGACTCGGTTTACCTTTCCACCAAGTTCATAAAGTCTTCACAACCTTCCAAGAAGCTGGCTCCCAAATTTGTGGGTCCTTTCCCAATTACCGCTCAAATTAACCCGGTGACTTTTAAACTTGACTTGCCTCATAACCTCAAACGCTTACACCCTGTTTTTCATTGCAGTTTGCTCAAACCGACTATTCCTTCTGATCGCTGGCATCGCCAACCTCCACCTCCAACCCCCATCATGATTGACGGTCAGCAACACTTTGAAGTTAAAGAAATTTTGGACTCTAGACGCCTTCGCAATACGTTGCAATATCTAGTTCGTTGGAAACATTTCCCTCATCCAGAGTGGGTCGCTGCACCAGATGTGGCTTCCCCTGTCCTGGTGGCCCGTTTCCACTCTGCTTATCCCACTAAGCCGGGTCCCTAGGAGTATTTTTAGGGGGGCGGTATGTCATGTTTGCCGTTTTAATGTCTTTGATACATTGTAACGTTTAGCATGTCATTAGCAGGATGCGTGTTTCATCTTTTTCGGGAGGATGGGAGTACTTATGTTTTGGCTTTGCTCTGGAATGTGTCTGCATTATCTACTGCGCTCAAGGTTACTTTCCCAGGCTAGCAACTCTGACGATTGCTTGCACCTGTGCCGGGCGGGGCTGTTACGAGGGAGGCGGGATACGTTTGTACCAAGGGTTTAAGTTTGTATTTCGCGCGCTTTTGCTCATTCTCAGCTTTCTCTGTATTTGCTTTTAGTTCCTTAATAAATCAGATTTCATATAGCAGCCTCTTGTGAGTCTGAGTATTTGGGCTAGGGCAATCATTACATGCCCCTTGTTTCAAGATACAGCAAGCCTGTATAGGTTTGGGGTGATGATTGCCTTGCAACAGCTCCCATGGAACAACATTTTGGGAGTGTCCCAACTACTGAGCGCTCAGCAGATCAAAGCGTTATGAAAAGAGGCAGATTCACATTCCTAGGTTTCTTCACACACCAGAACTTCTTCAAGCATCTCTTTCAGGAGCTATTTATAGTAATAGGTTCTGGGCTATTGCTGCTGTGCTTTCATTGAAATCTCCACAGAGGTGATTTTGTGCTTTCTCACACACCATCTGTGAACAAAGCAGGGGATGGTGGTGGTTTGCAAGTTTTGTTTTCACTTGCAAAGAATGACTTTCTAAGCTCAGATTGAACCAACATTTGTAGACGAGAGTCCACTATGTGCTTCAAAGCAAGTCTTGTCAGAAATTTGTAAAAGGCAATGCTTTTGAATCCCTAAAGCTGATGCAATTGTGTCCATTATGGAATTTTCAAAGAGTTTCTGTCTTTATTCCAGCCTTCACAACCTGTTATCTAGCAATTTTGGAAGTCACACTCCAATATATCTGGAGACCAATGGACTAGGGAAGACTGCTCTGTTCAGCTGAGACTAGTTGCTGTTTGATTTATTTTTTTATTTATTGACTTTTTCTGTTTCCTTCCATTTTGCCAGGCAGCAGAAAGGTCAAGGAGGGTTTTGGTACTGAATAGACCAGTTCAATCTCACCCCAATCATTCAGCACAATGGAGCAGTCATTTTAGGCAGGGACTAGGATAGGGAGGAATGAGGCAGACAGGTCCTGGTGTTGTCCAGGAGCATATGCTTCTTTGAACTTAAGAAATTTGCTTCTCCCAAGGGGCTTGTTGTTTCAGCTGAGTCTCCTATAAGAGTCGCTATACAGGGGTCCTCAGAATGACAATTGTGAGATGATCATATGGCATCTGTCTAAACAGACCCTTACCAGAGCCACCTCACAATGTATCGTCCTGAGATCCCCACCCCACCCCGACTGAAGCCTACAGGGTGAAGAACAAGAGATGAACCTGCTGCTGTTGGGGACAATGTCTGTTGGAAGAATTGTACGAGCAAGAACATCAGGGAAGATAGCAGGTATATTTCTGCCTCAGGTAGTGGGCAAGCATCCCTGAAGGTACAGGGTGTCAGTAACTTCCTGGCAGGTTAAAATCAGGCCACACAATGTCACAGTGGGGGATGGTAAACCCTTTCACTCTTACCTATTCTCCTGCTTATTCCAGTTTTTCCAATAACAGAAAGAGGGAAGGCATGGACGAGCAAGTTATCCTGGGAAATTCAGTTTTTAGGATTCTGCAAACCTTCATCACATCTATTTGACTCAATGGAGCTTCAATGATTCAACATGCATCAAACTGATTTGATTTTGTACAATAAAAAGGCTTCCTGAAAATGCATAGATGTTTCTGTCTGAACAAAATTAGTGTTTGAATCAACAATGTAATTCATGCATTCAAACTAAATAGATTCAAATGTTCAGATAGATGTGATAATTTAAAATGGATTCATCCATTTTTTAATTGAATCATTTCAACAAATCACAGTACTCTTATCTGCATAAGCCTAGCAATTTTCAGGGAACCAAGTGCAAAGATCCTAACAGATAGAAATTCTAATGCTATTCTATGGCTACAGTCCTAGGTCAATGTTCTTGGGAAAGCCTTATAGACATGATCAGAAATTACATATGAATAAATCTGAATTAGATTGACTCAGTACCAAAGTATTGAATAAGAAAGCTTTTTGCTCCCTCTATTGCATAGATATACATGCAGGCAGACAAGTACATTAACATATAATTTTTATGCTTTGTGGTGCATGATTCTGTAAGAACCTTAACTCCTGTCTTGAATCAAGGTACTTTTGACCCCAGAGAGTTCTTTTAAAAAGAGGAAAAAAGAAATATACTAAATTGCAGCGTATGCAGTAAGATCTTGTTACATTTGTACAATACTCAAATATTATATATCTGACTTAGAACCAAGGTATCCATAGAAATGCCTGTCCCTGTGCCAGCCTGTTCATGAATCTACATCAGAGTTGGACAGTGAACAATACTGAATTCTTCACATCCATTTTAAACCCAGCATGGGCAAAATTCCCATGCTGTTAAACTGGAAATCAGGATTACAAGATTGCATCATTTTTGTCTTTAGTATACGAGAAAAAGGATGGTGGTGGGGAAATAATTGCTCTGGTTCATGTGTTTCATCCAATTTCTTTGAAAATCAAATAATATCTAAATCTAACTCAACATGTTAGATGTACCAAACTCCAACTCAAAAGACATTTTGTGATTGTCAGACAATCTGTTACATAGACAGCCAGTATGATATATAGTTGAAGAGGCTGAAGGAATGCTGGGGAGAACCATGTCCAACTCTAACCACAGCCAAGGAAATATACAGAGGGATCTCAGGCCAGTCCCTGCCTCTCAGCTTCCATGGTTCCTGCTGTAGGAAACATTGGCTGAGGCATGCCATATATGCTGCCTTGATATCCTGCAGGAAAGGTGGGAATTAAATCCTCTTCCTATTCTGCCTTCACCAGCTGGAAATTAACTACATGTCATAACCTGGCCACACACTTTTTTTTCCTTCCTAAGGAATGGCTTTAAATAATGATGATGATGATGGTGGTGGTGATGATGATGATGATTACAACAATCAACAAAGAAATTACAATAAAACAAATAAAACCTAAAAAAATAAAGATAAAAGATAGCAAGTGTGATGAAGGGAGGTGTCTAACTTTCCCTCGCCAAAGGTAAAGAGGCAGGTCTTCATGGCTCTTCTAAACAACAGCAGAGTGGGGGCCATCCATATTTCAGAGGGAATCTTGTTCCAGAAGGCAGGAGCTGCTACAGAGAAGGCGCACTTCTGGGGCCTGATAGATGACATTGTTTAATGAGTTTCCTATGGGAAAAGGCCCATACTCAATTCTTAGTGTCTCCAGGTAAGACTGGAAATTATTAAGTCTGACACTTTGGATTGCTGATACCAAAGTTTTAACTTGATACAAGGCAGCTTCCTATATTCTCCCTTCTTTGAAGCAAAATGAGAAATACAAGTAATTACTTGTTTCAACCTTCACTGTGTATTTTCCCTAAATTGACAAATGGCAAAATAATATTTGGGGTGTTGAAATTAGTTTGTCCTTGCAAAAGGAATTTTAAGACATATTATTTACTATAGCTATATTAAGTTCATAGCAATAGAGGACTATTTTTGTACAAGTGAAACACTGAAAAAGAAGAGGAAGAAAATCATAACTTTAGAATCTGTTTTTTATAAAAAGCTAAATATTTTTATCTTTGGAATATAGTAGAATTCTTTGAGTGGTCAGTAAAATTCACTAGCCTCCACAATGTGGTCTCTGGCAAAAGTGCTGAGCTTTAATTCTTGGAATTGAAATACTCCAAGAAACTATCCAAAACTTACTCAGGTGAATCTGAGTTTTTGTTTTATCACTGTATGCATTTTTTTTTCCTCTGCTCAAAGACAGTGAAGAGATGTGGGAATAATATGAGCTAGCTGCAAGCCCGCTGGTGCTAATGCCCCTGCTATCACCTCCCCATAATGTCTGTCTCTTTGTAAATCAGGCAAACAAAGCATTACAAGTCTCCAGCACAACCTCTGTCAAAGAAAATCCACATTGTTAAAGGTACCCAAGCAGCTTCTTTTCTAGAGAGGGGTAATTACAACAGGTTAGAGCCCATCTAATAGCCTGCAGTGTTGATGGCAATCACAGATTGAAGGCAGAGGGGAGGCATCAGAAATTTCCTCTCCAAGGAGCTATAAATTCTTAATTCATATTAAAATCAGGCTGCTATTATACAGTCACCACAATCTCTCCTGCTCCAAAGGTCATCACTGCCTATTTCTCTGTCAAGCAGCCTTGTTTACAAGCCAATTGAGAATTGTCATTCTGGTTGCTTAATTACACAAACTTGTCGCATTTCAAAGCGGAGCCTCTGTCCAATCTCTCTCCTAAAAAAAAAACCAGCTAATCAAAATCCTAAACCGTCTCCTGACATTCTGTGTTGCAAGACCATGACCCTGCTCATAAGTTCTACCTCTAGCAAGAGCAAGGAGTAATTATAGGCCCACTGCTGATCTGTCCCCTGGTCAAAGCAGTGGGAGATTTGAGGAAATGTGTGGTTCTTTCTGAATCTGTATCCTGCAGAACCCTCATTTGCATTTCTCTCTGCACCTTGGACTGGAAAAAAAAAATAGAGGCTAGGCTATAATTAATCTTTTTGTTTTAGTTTGATGGCAGGCCAGGACCAGTAGCAGCATTAAAAGAAGTCATGGTAACTGGCTGCTCCTGGAGGGATTTAGTCTTTTTCAGGAAAAGCAGAACATCCCAGTAAGACAAAGACATGGAAATGAAACCAACATGGAATGAAATGGAAAAGAGTAAAGATTTCCAGACAATAAATTATTCATGGTTTGAGAGGTGGCTGCATACAGTAACTAGCCCAGGGTTAGCAGGTCTGGGCTGTGGAAATGAGGACAATGGCTAAAGGGCAGCTAAGAGATCCATACCATTCTAACTCTATTGGTCATCTGGATTTTGTAGCCCAGATCTGATACTGTTAAAGTAGAACTATTTTAATAGAAACATTGAATGGCTGACATTGGTCAACTCACATGGTGGGGACTTCTGACCTTATAGAAGAAATGTATTCTGAGATGTTTGATCTAGATTAAAGTAAAATGGATGGGCCATTTCAATGGGTAAAGCAGTGACAGACTCTTTTACAATGGCAGACACATCCTTTTCATGCAGATCCCAGGTTCAACCCCCAGACCTTCTGATGAAGAAAGGCCAATCCCTCACTGAGACCTTAAGAAAACTACTGCCACCCAGGAGAGAGAATAATGAGCAGGGGAACCAGTGGTTTGATACAGGCTAAGGCAAGATCAGGGAAGGCAGCTAGGCAAATAGAACTGGATCCACACTTCCTTCTAGTCTGTCACCAGAATAGTCCTAAATTGCAAACATCTGAGAATAATTTCATGCCAATTCTTTTCTTTCACAAGTTGCATTTTGTGTTTAGTGCTGCTATTATTTTTGTTCTTTTCAGTCATCTGGCTGTGAGATCTAAGAGGAATTAGATTATGTGATGACACTATGGGCCAAGAATATTTATACAGCTGAGCTCATCTTACTGAAGTTCTTCTTTGGTCTCACAGTACTATGACTTGAAAGGACCATACATTCTTGTGAAATAATTGTCCAAAACTCTTTTCCATAATCACCTTATACTACTGAGCAATGCTGTTTCTTTTTCGAATTCCAAAGCAAATTAGGGGGACGTAAGGAACTGATTTCAGTATGCCCCTGCATCATTACAATAGTTTAATGTCCTTAAAGAATGTCCCCAATTCTTTATGTACCCAAATCCCCTCATTTGAACCAAACCTAATTTCATCTGAATCTCAGATCCCCATGCAAGTTGAATCTGCAAGTGTGCGTTGTTGTGCAGGCTCAGTTTTAAATACTGCTGATACCTAAAACATATGTAAAAATGAGTCTCAGTAAAGCAGTGCTATAAAATATTTACCATTCAGATGACTAAACAATAAACTAAATTTTAATATGATTTATAAGGAAAACAGTTATTGCTTTAGTAGGTGACAGGATTACCAAATTTCTGCTTCCCAGTCTACTGCCCAAAGAAAGTTGCAAAGTTTCAAATTTTCTTAATTATTTTCTTGCCTTCTGTCTTACTTTGACATGAAGTTCATAAGAAAATAGTTGTGGGGAGGAGAAATGTTGCTTTATATTATGACATTATTTGCAAATAAGCCAAGATGTGCTGATGTACTGCATGTCAAGATTGTGGACATTTAATAAACCACAGATGGTTTGGTTTTGTTACTGACCTGGGCAGTCCCATAACAGATGTGGCTATTGTGATCACAGCAATGGGGACCAGAGGGCTAAAGCTGGAGACATGCCCTACCAGGTTGCCACTTTTTTTTCCACCAAGCTATTTGCTTCCTCTGTCTTCCCACTGTCCCACATCTACGTGGAAGATAGAAATTTAAAAGTGATATATTCCAGGGAAAATAAAATATCATTTCTAGTTTCCATCTACTCTGTTTGAGAAGCAGGATCAAAGCCATTTTATAGAACATAATTAATTTTACTCAGTACACTTACAATCTAATAGTCCTAGACTACATAGTAATATTTCAGAAGAATTATTGGTAAAGATCAGTTAACAATGAATGGCACTTATATATTGCTGCTATATGCTAGGGTGAAGTAACTTGGAGCGTGCTTATTTTTCCAGACTGAATTACTTTTTAAAGTTGGACATTAGTTGCATTCACACAATTAACATTATAATTGTGTGAATTCAATTAAAGTGTCACTTTAAAAATGCAAATAGCCCCCCACCCGAAGCTTCAGAGCCACAGGTCTGAGAAGGATTTTTTAATTATTATTTTTTCCTATGGTTTCTTCCTCAACCATACAACCCAAAGCTACTTATATACTGAAAATGGGCCCATTAGCACATTAATATATCATTCATACTACTTCTAGTTTGGTCCCCAGGTAGTCTAATCCTCAAAACTGGCTACAGCAGGTTTATATCAGAAACAAAGGCTATTACTGTTGACACCACTTGCTTTAACACATCTGGCCATCTAAAAAAGTAAATGGCAAGTGAGTATTACAGTTTTAAACTTACACAAATAAACAGGCAAACCTGTATTGTTACTAAACAGGCTAAGCAACAAAATGACAACCCATCTGTATTTACCTTGAGTAAACCATCTTCAAACTGCTGAACAAATGCAAAAATAAATGGTGCAATCCTATATAGGCAATCAGAGAGTGATCTGCAGTCTTATTTTCCATACTGACCTCCACAAAATATTTGACAAAATCCAAAAGTTATGTGTCCCTCAGCACGTTAACTCTTTGCACCACTCTATCACTCAATCAGCAAAGATTTAAATCCTCTAAAGGTTTTGCTTTGTAAAAACAACACATGAAAACAATATCTGCATTCTTGGTCCATCTGTTTCCAGGGTGGGGGAAACTGTAAGGTTAAGCAGATGGAAAACCTGTTCCATATTGCCATAAATTGGGATTGTTAAATGGAATGGTGCTATTGACCTTACCAGTAACACTATCTATTATAACTAGAATTGGTAATGACATCCCATATACACCTTGTCACAGAACGGAAAAATTACTTTTAATGCAGAGCCTAGAAATCTGGTGTGTTGTATTTAATCTCCTTTTTATATATAATATTCCTTCCAAAGTGGATAAAGCTCAGAAAGGGGAGTTATGTATTGCTGCTGCTTCTAGAATAAACAAGGTTAAATAAAACACATTAGAAAGACCAGAAGCTTCATCATAGCTGTAAAGGTGGATGAATCCAATGATCTCAGTCGAGTTGCTCAAGTAAATTGGTTCCTTCTGTCTTATGCAGGAATAGCTTTACTCCACGGATGGACAACAACAGCATGATGGAAGTATAGCCAAGAGTAGAAGTAGGAGGCATGTCAGCACTGACAGAAGCCCAGCTAAGTTTTCATCTTTGATTTTAGTACTCTCCTCCCACATCTTGATCCCATTCAAACCAAATCCTCTGACTCTTTTCAGATGAAACCAATGATCTTCTTAACCCCAAATGGACAGAAACATCATTTTGGAATCAAAATAATCACATACAGTATGTACACAGACTTGATTTCTCTGCCAAAGTTGCAATAAAAGGGAAAGGACTGTGACTTAGAATGCCTGCCTATGGCAAATATGTGTGTGTTCATTCTGAGAAATTCACTTCACCCATCCCATTCTGACATGATTATCCCCTTTTCTTTTAGAATAGGACAAACCAAATTTAATAATAACAATTCAAAGTAAGGAAGTGAAATTAATCCTTATACCAATATGTATTGATTTCAGTGGGCCTTGAGCACCAAAGGTTGCATTTTAAGTTTTATTGACTTTATTTTTCCTCCCCCCACCCTTCATTTGTAGGGTTATTCTTCTAGTGAGCTTCAGATGCCCAGAACAGAAATCTGAGCTCTAGCTGCCTTGTTTTCACCCACTTCATTTCTCTCTTGATCTTAGCATGAAGTTCTGAAAGGGGATCCTCAGAAAAGCCAGATGAAACTGCCTAAAGTGTTTCCCCAAAATGTCTCTTCAGATCTCTGCACTTAACTATGAAGGTGGTAAACCTAAAGGGTGGCAAGGCAGTCCTGATGACCCCACTCTCCCTCTCTGTGTTAATAGACCTGACGGGGGCTTCTGCTAACAAATAATACTGAAAATGGTCCCCAAAGCAATTTGTATATCAATGGGTACAAAATGTTTCCCCCTTAGGTCTGGTATATGTCCTACCTGAAAGTTTGATCTTTTATGGACAGTGATGATGCAATATGTTGTCCTGTAAGAATAATGAGGAATCTGCTCATCTTTACTAGTGCCTCTTCTTTGTCTGCCATGGAGAAGCATTATGAGCCCAAGCCTAGAGAGAGGAAAAAGAAATGGCAGTGACTGATGCTTAAGTTTTGGTCTTAGCAGCAATTCTCACAGTAGGCTTTGAATAAGGCCTTTGCGATAAGCATCTCACTGGCTCTCCACATCTCTCTGCAGCCACCAAAGCAAGCTCTGTGCTTCAGCTTCTCTGTACTCTGTTTTGCTAATAAGTAGCTGGGAATAAAAAATTAGATTCTCACAATATACAGTGCTCATGGGCAGCAGATATGGACCTGGGAAAAGGGAGTCTTAAAATACCTGGGATGATACATTAACCTCTGAGAAGAAGAATTTTGGTCACAGAGGTGATAGCAGGCAGCTAAAGATGCTAGAATAAACTTAAGGCTTACGTTTTGGTGATGGTTGAACATGGCCTGATAATCTGAATCAGTAGAAAGAGTGGCTAGTGATTCTAAAGCACACTGGGCAGCTCTGTATTGCTGAAAGTCCACTAAGCGTTCAAAAAGTAAGAGCTGGAAGAGGACTTACCAAAGAGAAAAAGCGCCCTGGGACCTAATATACCAGAGCAGATGGTGTGGGGGCTGTGCCAGAAGATAGACAGAAGGGAAAAAAATCAAAGATTCACTTCAAAGGGTCATCAGCTGGATCCAGGCCAGCCACTAATTCACCTGAGTGAGAGAGATGGAAATATTGTTGCTGAGTTCTGTTAGCCCTTTTCTTAAATCTACAGTAGATGTTCAAGTATTTAGATGTTCAAGTATTTAGCGATCTCAAGGGGTGCATGCATGCTAGGTACACACATATGCTAAATTCATACATAGAGTTGTTCTGAGGCTAAAAGTTAGAAAGCATGGAGAATAAAATTCTTGTTGGGGATTTTTGCATCCGTCTATACCAGGTGGTACAGATAAATCAGATAGTGGCTGAAGGGAGAACAGTTTTCAGAAGAATACAAATAGTTAATGAGGCTTGGAGCCAGAAAAGTGAAACTGCTTGACTGTTCCAATAATTCTTGACTGAAATTGCTTCTTCCTGTCCTTTAAGTGAATATAAAATGGCAGAACAACTGAAAGGCTGTGTATCTCTGCCTCTTCAGATCCCTTGAACTCCTGTATGTATCTCTTTGCAGCCTCCCTTAGCAAGATATACCTGGAAGGAATCAGAAACTGTTATACGAACTCTCCTATTCATTCCTTGCATCAGGCCTGATTTATACTCAGCCAGATATCTCAGTTAAGAGAAGTCAGCACATGTAGGATAATAGGTTTTTTCTGCTACCCACAAAAACACTATGTCCAGTATGTCCACACAATCACTGATGGCTGGGTATTCTGAGAGCTGTAATCTGAACATATACTGTATGGAAAGCCCCATGGTAGGAAAGACTGATGTACAGCTTACAGAAGTTCATAATATAAACAGATTGTGGGGAGGGAATGAAAATGAAAACGATTCCCTAGGAAACTGAGCCATCACTGTTATAATTTAGGTTTGCTTCTTGGTAAATCAGTTCATTTTTCAAGACACAGTTATAATAATTTGCAAAACTACTTTTATTACTTATTATTAAGATCATCACCATCATCATCAGTATGAAGGGCAGTGAAGATTATGGACAAGATTCTAATTATCACAGAATCCTAGCCTTACATTCCAAAGGTCATTCTGCAGGCACCTACCAGATCATTGACCACTGTGGTAATGAAATTGAAATAACTTCAGCTTCTCAGGCTATTGAATCCCATATTTAATAGACTGGAAAACCTTATGTAGGATTTGCTACTTATTTTTGTTCCACACTAAAGGATTCTTAATTCCCTGGACATATGGCTACGTATTAATAGATATATTCCATTTTGTCTATTTTCCATGATCGTGAAGTAGTTACTGCTCAGGTGACTATATAAATTATAATAAGAAAGAATATTAATGCTTAATACATTGGATTGCAAAAGAAATTAAGATAAATTGGAAGGTAGGAAAGGCCAGCTAAGACTCTAGGAACAGACTAACCTACAGCCAACTGCTATGATTCGTAGTAGTATTACTATTATTACTATCCAAAGGACAGTGGGGCAGTGTCACCATGACATCACTAGAGGGGACAAAAGAAAGATTTCAAGATATAGAGGCATATTTTTAGTATTCTAGCACATTTAACTTATCAGAGAGCCCACACACTTCTTTTCCCTATTTTTAAAGCCAAAAATCAGTGACAAATTGTGTTGCTGTTATTTGGCAGTTTTCCCCCAAATTTGAGACCTCTGATGTGCAGAAAGAGAGACTTGGGGACATATTTGACTCTCAATTCCCAGACTGCTTACCTTTGCCTTAGAGAAAGAGTTTATGGATTTTTTTTTTTCCAAAACAGCACCCTGATTATGGAATGCCTCCTTAGGAAGGTTAGATCAGCTCCTACTTTTATTGCCTAGTAAAAACAGAACTATTCAATCAGGCTTTAAACACATTTGCACTGAAGATGTTGCCTAGTCTGGCAATGAAACATCTGCAAGAAAGCAACAAGGCTCAGAGAGCACCAAGGACTCCACAGTTCAACCCCAAGCTACAAATACTCACTTCGATTCAGACTTTAAACAGTTAATATTACTCTATTACTGGATTTTTGCTTTCTAATTTTATTGTACTGAGGTCCTTTTAGGTGCAGCTAATGAATTAGTTTTATTTTACTTCCATTCATTTTTATTTCAGTCGTGTATTACTTTGAGCACTCACTAAATAGAAGGGCAGTCTGTTAAACAAATGAATGAAAATTGGCATCACTCCATACTTGTTGGCTATGTTAGAGTCTCAAGTGGTAAATTAACAATTTCACAAAAAGATTTTACCTGCACAATTTTCTTTATTTTTTTAGAAGTCATGAAAATATTATGGCCTTCCAAACATATTGTCTAGGCAATTAACACTTCAGTGTGACTTTTTATCATGTATTTATATCCTTCATTTATTCCAAAACCAGTTTACTGGGTTTTCCCCAGTCTCATAGTACTTAATAAGGGATTAGGGTTTGCTGCCAAATTTTGGAAAAATAACAAATTTGGCAGCAAACTTCAGATTGTATTCATGAGAGTATCACACTGGGGTGAGCTCAAAAAACATCAGGATTCAATGAGTTCTGGCATGGAATCAAAAGTTTTTGAGATGCATCAATTATTGATGCTCCTGGCTTGAACTGATGTTCTGCAAAGACATTGTAAGAATGATCAAGGTAGAAGCAGGGATAAAATCAACTAGATTTCTGATGTTGTTACTGAACATTATTGAATGAACCTGACTTCAGGTCCATTATCAGCAAATTATATAAGCTTCCATTTTATGACTTCATTCAACAAGGTTTCATTTCAGCAGGTCTTTATGTCAATCCTGTTATATTTGAGGAATTGGACTCTATCTATGGAACAGTTTCTCTGGGTTCAGCTCATCATTCTCTCCTGAGATGATGATGATGATACACATTTCACTTTGGAGAAGATGCCTGTCAGCAGTGTTGCTAAAACATGAGCAGAAAAAATGGTCCTGAAGATTCTCAAGCCACAACTTGCAGTTTGTCATAATATGGCTCTCCAAAGTAATTCCGAATGGAAGCTCTATGTTGGTTATCTATGCTATCCCTTGTTCTAACAAAGGAATTCACACCCAATGAGTCCAGTGCCTGCACCCTTCCCTCTGTCAAAGAAGAGAATATTTTGACCGCTATCTCATACTCTTTTGCCTGAAGTTTTTCTTTGCAACAATCTTTAGGCATGATTGGATCTGTCAGTTTCATTGTCTTTCACTCCTGAACTTTTAATCTCCATATTTTCCTATCTCGCAAATAAAGACATTTGTAAATGTTGTTACTTTCTTTTAAAAAATAAAATTAGCAACACACTCACCAATTAAAAGTAGTCTAATTCTTAAATATTATTATTTTCAGTATGGAGAGCTTCCAGGTCTAATTCAAGGTGCTGGTTTTAACCTCCAAATCTCCAGCCTTCGTGGCCTGGGGCCCGGTTATCTGAGGGACCACCTCTCCCCCATTACATCAGCCCGTCCCATTAGATCTGGCAGAGAAGGCATGCTGTGGGCCCCATCTACTAGGGACTTACATTTGGTGGATCCCAGGAGGCGGGCCTTCTCTGCCCTGGCGCCCGCCCTATGGAACATTCCCCCCCACCCCAAGTCATGTTAGCTCCATCCCTGTTAATGTTCCAGAATTTCCTCAAGACCTGGCTGTGTCACCAGGCCTGGGGATCCCTGGGAACTAGTGACATCCTAAGATGGCTCTACTGTTGTGGTCCATGCCTTGTGGTTTGTATATTTTAATTTTTTAATAATATTTTAATTTCAGTAATGATTGTTCTATATTTTTATAATGATTGTTTTTATGTGTTTGTTGTTTTACCTGACTGTTGTACACTGCCCAGAGTCACTTCTTGTGAGATGGGTGGCCATATAAATTTGATAAATCAATAAATCAATAAAATTCATAAGTAAAATTACTCTCATGTGAGGGGCCATCAGTAATGCAACCTAATCTCTTTGAGGCTCTGGTTAGTCTTCTTGCTCTTAATTTTTCCTGCTATACATTGGAAAATAACCACAGGAATTGGAAGTGGCTAGAATTTAGGAGAACGATGTATTATGCTAAGCCATGACCAGGAGCAATTTTAATGACAAAAAGAGCCATGTAGTAGTTCTGTCAAAGATAAGTGAAATGTCAGAGAAAATCAGGATTGGGGATAGGGTTGAATTGAAAGGGGGGAGGGGGTGAAGAAATTTCCCTGATCATAAAATCAAAGAATTAGAAGATGATTTACTGATTTCAAAATATGTCATTAGGACTTATTTGCACAGAAGGTGGGACAAGAAGAAAGCAAGAAGAAAACTGTTGTGACACTCAAGGGATTAATAGGCATAAAACGTGAGTCTTTTGCCCTTGGTCAGGCCAAAGAACAATACAAAAGAAATGTCTGAATCAGGAGGAGAAATCCATGTTTGTAGAGTGCCATCCCCAAGAAGGCACATATGGCATCCCACTAATGTATTTGACTGCCAAAGAAAGACATTCCTCCGTTTCTCTCATCCTGTATTCAAGCCGATTCTAGTATAATGGATGTTTCCTGTGCTAATAGGCAACTTTGCTAATTGAAGATGCTGATGCTGATGCTGATGATGCTGACGATGCTGATAGTAACAACAGCAATTGCAAAAGCTCCTTGAGGAGACACGGGAGACATTCATGAATAATCTGGTTGCATGGAATTGAGATTAGAACAATAGGAGGCTTCTGGGAATGGAAGGCAACAGAAAATTATTGCAGAGCCGTCCAAAAACTTCTCTGTAGACTTTCTGCCATGTTTACAAAATGGATGATTGTGTTTTATACATATGCAGCTGAAAGAGAACAGATGAATGTAACATCTTAATAACCTTAATTTTCAAGGTTTCCTGTCCTGAGACGAGTCAATCATAAAATACTAAGAAAGTTTGAGCTTCTACAAATCAGCGAGGTTTCCATATTGGGTAAGTCTCCAAAAAAAGTATACTGCATGGGATGGCAGAGTGAATAGAAGATATGCAAAGATTATTTGGCAATGAAGTATGGAGAACCTTGTTACTTACAGTTTCCTGCAGATATTATTTCTTTCTTCCCAAAGATATGGGTGGGGAGAGCTGGGTAGGAGGAGGAGGGAGCTGCCCAAACCTGATGAGACAGAAATATTAATTTGATTTTATTGTATGAAGTTTGACTAACAGGGCACATGAATAAATCTGCAGCGTTAAACGGTTACATTTTCTGCCAGGAATAGGTTTCCATGGCAACAGCAACCTATCATGTTTTCAGGAATTTCATTAGCACAGCACAGAATGAAACAAAAGGAGAGAAAAGAAAGATTTCTTAAGTTATATATGACACTTTTGTAAAAGAAAATCATAATCCCAACCTTTTTTTTTTTTAAGAAAAAAAGGAGGTGCTTTTTCAAAATGCAGATCATGCCACGGTAAAGCTAACAAAAGCCTTTCTCATGGAGGGTCAAAGAGGCAATTAGATGCAAGCAAGCAGGTAATACATGCAATAAATTAAAATCGAGTCTCTGGTGGCTCAGCAGTCAAATGAATCCATTTGCACACAATTACGGATCAGAGTTGGCTCTCGTCCCACCAGATGGAAATGTGGGGAAGCAAGAGCTGTGAGAACCGGCTTGGCTAGAAAAGTAGTATCTGATCGATATAAACACTTGAGAAGGCACAATTCGGGACAAATGGGCCTTATCTCATAGCCTATCCTGTTATATATCATACATTAACCTATAGAGCCCCCATACTGAGTATGCCGTATCTGATGTTCTCCAGTTCTTTTTGTTCAGTGACACCTATTAGGTTTTGGGTGGCAGGTGGGAGACCACCTTTCAGGACGAAGAATTGGATGAAGCTAGAACAAAACTGAAACGGGATTTCATTCAAATTAAAATTACATTAATCAGATACAATTCTTATAGTCTTTCATATCCTTCCACACTAAAAATTACAGTTTGGTGATAACTCTAGAGGGCTTGGTAGGGGAAGAGGGGGCTGGATAGAGCTCAGAGTCATGAGCTGATCATCTCCAAAGTAAAGTAAGCATTGAAGACCAGCCTATTGCCCCAGAGTGGTCACAGACAATGGGAATTTGTTATTCCTAGACTGGTCGAGATTCACTGCTTCAGCTCACTCTTAGATGCAGGCCTGATTTCCCCAGGCAGTGCTGTGATTTGTCTTCCTCCCATTCAAAGACCACCTGTGTGTGTGTGTGTGTGTGTGTGTGTGCGCGCCTAAATGTGTCTGTCTGCAGGCAGATCTAGGTAGAATGCCCTAGAGCCTGGTTCTTCTACTTTGAACCGGGGTTGCTGATAGCCTGGCCATCGCTGCTATAAAGACCCACAAGCACTAATATCATCACAATGAACTAACAGGATGCATATTCTGTGTTTTGAAGTCTTATATGGGAACAGCCTGTGTGGATTATTTGTTTTCTGAGGAATTCAATAATTCATGCTAGAAATGTGCAGGCTGTTTTAATCAAGAGAAGATGAAAGTAATGCAGATGATTGACCCTCTAGTGTGGTCTACAGCAAGGGAAAACACTAACTAGTGAACTTTTGGATTGACTCTAGGAAGTTCAATGTCTCATATATATTTCAAGCAAAAAAAAACACCTGTTACTTTTTTTTAAAAATATCAAAAAATTTGACAGCAACAAGAACAGGTAATAGCATCTTTTCATCTTACTTGCAAATTCAGAAATTGATTTTTGGAATTTTCCCAGAATCTCTGGGAATCAGGCAGCATATACAATACATTTAATAAATTATTCTTATTCTTATTATTCTTATTATTATTTTCTGTTGGTCATTAAGCTGGATTTTGCCCTTCTCCCTTGGGATCAAAGCATTGCAGCACACCACAACTTGGACTGCCATAGACAATGCAGACAATTTGATGAGGGCAGGAGTCATCCTTATAAAGCAATCTGAAGGTCACTTTCTGGATTTTGGGGTGGGTAATGAGGAATATTGACTATTTGCTCAAAAATCTGAGAAATCTTTCTAAACAAAAAATATTAAAGCAGATTACTGAATGTGAAGTTCAGCCCAAGGATTATATATGAGCCCCAGAATTCCCAAGAACATGTCATCATTACTTTTATTCCTAAATTCAACCCTAAAACTGATGCATGGGCGATCTGGTGGGGTTCCAGAAGGTAGCACTGTGTTATTGCCACACCAAATGCAACTCTTGGAAGTAGAGAGAAAGAGAGAGATGCAGCCCCAGATGAAAGCCTTGGCCAGATCTGTTGCACAGTCTTGAATGTGATTGCAGCATCAGCTGTCTATGAATAAGGACTGCAGTACTTGCATCAGAAAGTATGATCCCGGGTTGCCCACAAAATATAGTGGCAGGACAACTAGGTTGTTGCAGGATACCCAGCAATGCTGGGCTATTATCTAATATTCATTATTAGATAATATTAGATGATAATAACAATACTAATATCTAATAATATTGACTAGAGCAGCTACTAGCCCAGCAGTTAAGGAGGTAGGCAAGTTTGATAAAGCTTTTGAATTATCTTCCGTAACTATTTCCCATTCAGCAAATAGTCTGTTTATGAGGGTATGAATACTTGGCCATTGTGCAAACACATTGCTTAATTAGACAGGCATAGTTCTTGGGGAGAGATTTCAATACGGATGGAAGGAATTTTAGAAAACCATGAAATGCATTCTAGTTACTAAACTAGAAAGAGTCAAGCAGGATCTCAAATCAAGCAAGAGTTTCAAACTTCACCAGGAGACTGAAGAAGGTAGCAATATTAAAGATGGCCACAGGCATTTCAGCTGCTAAGAAGGGGACTGGGACTTCACTGAGGCATGATGTTGTTTTTACCTATGATGAACAGAGAGAAGGATCTCTTGCACAGTACACTTACAAAAGAATGAGTCTCTTTCATCTGGCAGATTTATCTTCAATGAACACCCTAGAAAGAAGGATTTATTCATTGCCAAGGCTCCTGCATAAACCAATACTGATAATGGTTTTAGATCCTAAAAGAGTAGCAATAGGGGCTATGAAAGGACTGGAGGAGGGTGGGTAGATAAGATGGAAGCAAGGATGAAGACACCATTACTTCAATACTTAGATTACAATCTCAGTGAGTGAAATACAGGAAATATAATGTTTGACTAACATTTGAAGATCTTTTCCTGACCAAGAAACATGAGATCTGATGACATTGCAAGGAGGAAAGTCCTCAGAGAGATACAGATTTGCATGACCAAAGCTCTCAGGATTTCTTTGATCATCTGCTGAACTATGTTAGCTGAACCAGGTTGGGAACCACATGGATACTTGAGATGCATAGCCAGGCTAAGTTTAGCAAGCAGAGAAACGCAGGTGAGACTGGCTCAGCTAGAGCGTTGGGTAGAGATTGTGTAGTAACCAGTTTCATTGCAGATAGATACATTTCAGTGTCGATCTTATTTAAGCTAAACTTAAACTCCTATTTAGTTGGGCAAGTTTTTATTAGATGCTGTAGCTCTGAAATATCTGCAGTTTTAAAATCTGACATTTTGATAGTAAATTTGAATTTAAATGATTTCTGTTATGAAAGCAGCTAAAAACCAGTATGGCCAAATGGAGAAATATGTTCTGAGCCACAGATTATGAACTAAGTTAGTTTGCTTAAAAATCTAACTTGAATGAAATTCTTCCACATCTCTAGAGGCTAGTAACTAACTTATCAGAAGGAAGTCAATTTCTTAGCAAGGTATAAAAATGAAATATCAAGCAGCCTCTATGGAGAAACAGATTCAAGGCTTATTATTGTCAGTAAAAATAACTCTTTTTGCTTCACAGGATTTTCAGTTTCACAGGAGATGGTGGAAAAAGAGTTCACTGTGATCAGGTCTCTGTGAATAGTATACTTATCCAATCATCATCATCATCATCATCATCATCAACATCATCATCATCAACATCATCTTAAAATGATAGATGCACATCCTGATTGTAAGCAGTTCTGTTTGACTGTAACTGTCTCCAGGATTTTGATAAGCCAAGTTGACCAGGGTGTTAATTTTTTCCTGCCAACTGCAACCTTGTTACTCCTAACTGAGATAGATTATTCATATAGTCTTCTTCTCACATTGCTTGATGTACTGTAAGTAAAGCTGAAAACATGATCAGTTTTGAATAAATCTAATTTAATTCATTTAATGTAAATTACATTCAGTAAATGTTTGGCTGAATCAGGGCCCCAGCCTTTGTGGGAACTCTTAATCTGGGTTTCTTATTTGAGTTTCTCACTTCTTAGCCTTTTAGCTAAGATCAAGTAGGCACTCAGTTTTTGTTCTCCTCTTTTGCAGGAAATAATCAAATTCTGCTTGAGTTTGGGCTTGTGGGTTTTGCAAATAGGATAGCACAATAAATTTCCTTCTACCTTACAGTAAAGAGAGAGAGAGAGAGAGAGAGAGGGAGAGAGAGAGAGAGAGAGAGAGAGAGAGAGAGAGAGAGAGATGTGTATGCTACAGGCATGCAAGGGAATCTTTTTAAAAAGCAGATAAATCCGAAAGCTAGGGTAATTTTTCCTCCCTCATCCTTCTCCCCACATTCTATTCCAAATTGTTCTCCCAAACCTTTTCCATTTGCTTTATTTCATGTTGCTTCTCCCCCTCCACACACAGGGCAAATTTGAAAAACAGTGAATGTTGGACCCATTTTAATGCAATTAAAATTCTAAGAAATGTACTGAAAGAAGAAACATATTTAGCCTCATTTCAGTCCTTTATATTCTGTTGCATTTATTTACTCAATACTCTCCATTTCACCCTCTGCAAAGTATTAATGAGCTTGAAGTGAAGTCAAGCTAAGGGCTTCAAAGAATGAGTTTATAATGTTTGTTCTCGTTATTTACTATCAGAAGAATCCCTTCATTCCCTTTTGTCTGTGGCAATCTCGCAGATTGTGTGAGTTCATCACTGAGGCTACAAACCACGGCACTCTTCCTGAGAATAAACTCTGTTAAACCCAGTGGGAGCCCTATAAACTCTTGTAGGATTGCATTGCTAGGAAACCTGCATAAGAAAATAAGAAGTATGTGGTGCTTGGTATATGAGAAAGGCAAACTATGTCTTGAACTGTAAAAATCTCACTTCTCAGTATAAAGCTGAGTAGCTTCCAAAGGTATCAGTTGAAAGGAGGATTAACAAAAAAGGTTGAGGGGAAAAACACAGAAACTGTGCCTGAAATTAGCACAAACCAGAAGGGCTGTCTTATTAATCTCAAAGTGGCAGAAAAGGCATACTGTATGTCTACAAAATCACACTGTCAGTTCTGTCTATTTTAGGGTGGTTCAGCCTTCAGATGTCATTGTGTTTCAGGCCATCTCCCTAGCCTTCAGCCAGCCTTGCTTCTCTCCTACTAGAGAAGGCATTGCAGGGCACTGCAAAAGCTGAGCTGAGATTGCAATGATCTTTAGGCAATGATGAACAATGGTGAAGGAAGGGGAAGCTGATGGCCTGATTCCAACAGAGGTACACATTCTGTAGGCTGCCTGCTAGCTTTTGATCTGCATTTCTCTAGATTTTAAAATAGATAGAAGACCGAACAATACCGCTAGTTCTGAATGTTTCCTTAGGGTAGCCGTATATCTTCCATTACCTCAGAAAGTGTGACGATCCCAGTACCAAGATCCTAACTTAGAAATTCTCCAGACAGTCCATCAGAAAGCTTAAAGAATTCTTTATTAAGGATCCGATTAACACAGGATAGTAATCAAAGCTCCAAGTGAGAATTTGGCGCCAAGACACTCAAACTGATTCTTTCCCTCCTCTGATCTCACCCCTCCTCCCTGTCTCGCAGACAGGCTGTTTCTCACTCCTGAGTTCCCCCCTCCCATCTCAGCAGTTCATTAAAGTGATTGACAACGCAAGTGCCTTATCAGCAGCAGCAAAACGTCCTTGGCTGAAAGGCCTGAGGCAAAGGAATGTGAAACACGGGTTGGTTCTCTGGGAATGCAGTGAATGCATGAAGCCAGCTAACGCATGTACAAACTTCTAATAGCAGGTGAAACAAGTGAAGGGAGCCTGACAGAAAGCCCAGTTTCACAGCATTTAGTGGGCTATCCAATCCAAGTTGGATTTAAAGATAAAGAATCATGAGAATAGAAATACAAAGGGATCTTAAAGTGATACATCAAAAGTCAACAACTGGACACAGACTAAGCAGGCAGAGACATAAGTCACCTTGTCACATTTGCCATCACTATGTGGATCTATACATGTTCAGGAAATCAGAATTGCTCCTGTTTGTTCAATAAGCATTTCCTTTTATGCTGTTGGGAGGAAGTGACACACAAGTGGCCCTGTTCCTTATTCACTGGTTATCTGTGATTCAGTTCTAGAGAACTCCCTTTTGCAACAAACAAATTCACTATTCTGAGTTCTAGGCAGCTGGTCGTATTCAAAGAGCCTAGTAATTTTGCATTATTTCCAGTGTAGTTTTGCTCTTCCCAAGTACCAGAGACATTGAGGGAAATAAAGGAAACAAAGAGAAATTGGTTGTCCAATCCATTTTATCTATTGCCTGGAAATATGACCTGTTTATTCAAGTTTTTCAACTATGAGAAAGCTGTTTCTTAGAAAGAGGTCCTTGACATGTTTTTGGATTAATGGGAGGAGAAGGGGGAGGATGGGGAGAGGCATTCAAGTTCCCACTTCTGTTTTCTGGCACATACAGTAAATAACTTTCAAGGTTGCAAAGGTCCAATGTCATGGAAGGGGGGAAATGTATCAGCAAAAATATGCCAGTGTATCCTCATTCCATCTGCCTTAGCCTGAAGGATAATTCACCTTGGATTATGTGTTCTTTAAAAGTGATTTCTTGAACTTCCTCTTAGAACAAACATTCTAAACAAACTTTGATTTTATTATTTTCATTAGAGGGGCAACTTTATGCTCCCTGCAATATTGGCCATGGGGCTTCAGAACCTTTCATTCCACTGGTCATGTAGAAGGTCCTCCCAGAGAAAGAGACAGCTTTCTTCAGGACTGTGAGGTAAAACATTAAGCTTCTTGATTACCTTGAGGTATCCCAAAATGGAGCCAGGAACTGTGCTATGAATGCTGTCACTATAAATTATCTCCCAGTGAAAGGTACAAGGGAGAAAGAAAAGCAAGGATCATCATAAGCTGGGAGGAAAATGTCAGTTTGGATCACCCACTGCACTTCCAACCCTCATGGGATTGCCTTGGGAGAAAAACTCATGCTGCCCTTGCCAAGTGGATCCTAGGATGGCTTTCCAGCAATTGAAACTGTAAACCGAATATGCCTCCATTTTAAGGAATGGAAGGCTTTCCTCTAGTTGACCTAAAGCATCTTGCATTGCTCCCTCCTTTATTTTAGCCTGGCAAATGTCCCCTCAGTCAGCTAAAGGACAGAAGCATAGTAACACTCCCTGCTGTTCTGAATGTTCACATATAGATAAACATGCCTCTCAGAACAGGAAGGAAATTCCAGTCCATACGTACATGTTGTATAACCAGTTCAATATGTGACCCGGGTCTCTCGGAAACCTGCTTGCGGCTGTTCCTTATTAGAGAAAAATGACAAGCCATTTTGAAAATGTAAACTTTTGCCTCTTTTCTCTTGGGAGGCTGCACAATTATTAGGGGTGTTATTTATCTTTCTTTGGTTTAGCGCTGCTTTTGCTTTTAATTCCCGGCTTCTCCCACTCCCATTAGACTTTATGCAGACACGCCAACAGCTGACAGCCGCAGAAGAAAAGGTGCAGAGCGCTGCACAGTTAAAAAAGCGACCAGCCCCATTGTAGAGAGTGGTCCGATGTATTGTCTTCCTCCCAGTAACGCCCTTATCCAAACCAATCCACATTTAACAGAATGCCATCACTCTATAAGAATTCCACGTATTTAATGTGACTGGAAAATGATGAACCGATTAATAAATTAGGGCATCAGGCTGGTATCTGGGAGACCATGAGTTCTAGTCCCACTTTAGGCACAAACCTGGGTGACCTTGGGCCAGTCAAGATTTGACTGGCCCAAGGTCAGACTGGCCCAAGGTCAAACTTTTTCAACAAAGGTGAAACTTCATTTGAAAAGGTTTTTTTATGTTCTTTAAGTGGGAAGGAAAGTTTGTTTTAGAGGGGAATGTTGTATTGAGAATGGATATACTTTATAGAAATAATGTTTATTTTAAATTGGAGTAAGAGATTGATATTGATTTATATATACCTTTGCTGTAGAAAGTCAGAACTCAGTCTGTAGTAGTCTTCTTTGTATTTTCACACCTTTTAGTTTCTTTTTCTTTCTTTGTAGGCTTGTTGTTTCATGCTTTTTAATTCTTACCTATATGCTGAAAAATTTACTAAAGTTTTAAATCCCACCCCAGAAAGACTGACTCAAAGAAAAGAAAGAAAGAAAGAAAGAAAGAAAGAAAGAAAGAAAGAAAGAAAGAAAGAAAGAAAGAACGAACGAACTATGGTCACCTACAGTGGCAACATTATTAAGAAGTAGATCAGAACAACCCACCATGACTCTCACCTTTGCCCTGAACTCATTCAGTAGCTTTAGGCAAGCCATTCTCTGTCCAGTTCTGCCCCTCTGCTCCTGCTACAACATGGGGGAAAGAATATCCACAGACGTGATAAAAGGTTGTTGCAAGGATTACACCAGGTGGTATATGTGAAGCACATTAAAAATGTGGTTACTTCATGGAGTTTTCTGGGCAAGAATTTAGAAGTCGGCTATCTTCTGGATTTTTTCTTCTTCTTCCCAGTCTAGCTGACAACTGTGGGATTTCCTAGTGGGCTCTCGTACAAGTGCTAGCCAGGTACAAACCTGCTTAGCCTTTCAAGATCAGCCAATGACAGCTAGATGCTGCCTGCCGCTGTAGCTTTTGTGTGTGATACAAACATACACATTTGTGCGTAACCAGACTTCTTTGAGCTAGGCACCACTGCGTCTTTCATACAGAAAAGTAAGAGAGTTATTATCGCAACCATCTGGCTATGATACAGACTGGATGGGAATAAAGGGTATGCAGTAGATAGACCAAGATTGGCAACTTACAGCTGCCATAGTCAGTGGGCTGCATGTGATCCAAATATCTCATGCAAACCTTTTCCCTCAATTTACAGTTGAAATATAGCAGGAAACAATGCATTCATTATTCTATTGGGGGTTGCAGAATGTCAGTTTGTATAATGTTTTTGTGGCATTTTCAAAGCATTTTTAAAACATTACTTTTAAGGATCCTTTTTCCCCAATCCACACTTTGGGGAATGTAAGCCTTGGTAGACCACTCAATGTTGAAGGATGGTCCTTGGTTGCAAAAGAGTTGACCACTCCTGCTATAGATGGATTTTTTTTTTTTTAAGAAGTAGGGCCAGATTTTTGCATTCCAATGGAAAATCAAGCCTCGTGAAGCTCTGCTGAAAGTCATGTTGTTGCAGAGGGCAGTGGGTTGAATGTCAGATGTAAAAGTATGTTTTAAATGCTTGTTTCACTAATGAAATGTAATCCCCAAGTGACAGTGAAAAGGGCTACAGTTGTGGCTCCAGTCCTGAGGCCTGAGATGGGCAGTTTATTCTGTTTGATTTCCATTTCACATTCATTCAATCCAGCATACAGTACATAGGCTTCCATATACTGTAGCTGTCCCTGACTCTTTGTGGAAAGCAAATGTGCTGCACTTTTCAACAGGGAAAAGGGAAGCTGTTGTGATGTCTATCCATAGACATTCATGGCCATCTCCTTTATAGTCATCTCAGGAGACTGATGCACTGTTTCCTTCAATGCTACAGATAGGAAATGAAAATAAGCATCCGTGCACTATATGGCTTGAAAAGGTTTTCTGGCTCAGAGCCGTACTTTTAACTTTGAATTATAAATAGAGAGGAATGTTAAGACAGGAGATAGTTAAGAAACCACTGTAGGTCAAGGTCAGTCCCCTTCTGAATTTCATTTTTTGTTGTTTAATACAGTAATGATTTACCACCAGCCATTTTATTGACCACTTTCTCTTCTCCAGTCTCTCCTACTTTCACAAATTTATCAAGTTATGGAGCAGAGGAAGTTGTGGAGGGGGGGGGGACCAAGTTATTATTAAAACTGAAGATACAATTTTTTTAAAAATGCAAAATGTCATCCTAAAAGCAAGTTTAAAATACACACAGCAAAACACTAATTGCAGCAAATGCAAGACTTTCCTTCACTCTTTTGATTTATTTGCTAGGAGAAACAAAATATGGAGAATGTAGAATGGTGGCCAGGATGATTTTTTTACCGTAAAGCTAAAAGAAAATATGAAATAAGCTGTATGACTTCCATTATTAATAGTCAGCCCTTCTCTCAAGCAAGTACTGAATGATTTTTCTTCCTTCTGAAGAAATCTGACAAAATTGCTAAATATTAATAACTTTTAATTATTCTGTGCACAGAAGGGAAGACTTTGGGGAAACCTCGTGCCTCTGAACCTAAACTCTCAACTCTTACACATCTAGCTATAGAGACTTTTATACCTGCAGTTATGAATTATAAAGAAATTAAGGAAGTGTCAGGGAAGAAGGAATCCACACTGAAGTTCATGTTTTGTACCAAGAAGCCCAAGAAAAGAATCTCAAGAAACGGCTCCTTTGATTTAATGGGAATGTAGAAATTAAGAACGTAAAACAGAGAAGCGGGTAAAGGCACTGTGGATCAATAGGTATGACATCCAGAGTCCCTCTGGTGGGGGGGGAGATGGGCAGTGGCAAAAATTTGAAAAATAAATAAAACAAAAATAAGTTGCACCATCAAGGGATCCATGCTTGCTGAGACTTGGAGCTTACATTCCTACTTAAGATTTCTAACATTGCTGCTACAGAGAAAGCTTCAACTAATTTGAGAAGTTCATACTCTATCTGATGCACATATATTTGCATCTAGTTTTCTGTGTGTTAGGAGGCAAGAAAATGGAATAAGAGCTGAACCTGGTCCTATTCTGTGAGAGAGACAGAGAGAAAAAGAGAGAACAAGAGTCATGTTTGTTTATTAGTTTGTTTGTTTAGTAGATTTACTTAACTGCCATCTCAGAAACAACTCAGGTTGGTATAAAATTAAAAGAACAATAACATCAGGAAAGAAACACATTAAAAAAAACATACGAAAAATGACACCAAGGCAATTCAACGGTAGTAAAACTCAAACTGGATGTGTTTGACAGCTTGGGAGGAAAAAAGGGGTCTTCAGAGATTTATGAAAGGCAGGCAGGGTCACAGGCATTATATAATTGGTTGGAATACTATTCCAAAGGACAGATACAGTGGCAAAGAAGACCCATCTCCTAAGTCCCATGGGATGGCATTTGGGAGATGGGACCTGGAACGTGCCAACCCTGTTGGATCTAATTGGATGAGCAGAGATAACTGGGGACAAGTGGTCCCATAAATAACCAGATTCTGTATGATGAAGAGTTTTAAAGTTGGTAACCAGCATTTTGAATTGCACCTGGAAGGCCACAGGCAACCAATGTAGCTCACGATGCAACAATTTCACATGGAATTCCAAGGTGTCTGTAACTACCTGTGGCACTGCATTCTGGAACAGCTATAGATCCTGAATGGTCTTCAAGAGCAGCCCCATGTAAAGTGCACTGCAGAAGTTCAAACAAGAAGTGACCAGGAGGTAAGTGTTATGGAGATTGCAGGTGAGGAAGGAGGGGGTGCCTTCCTTCCTCACCTGTGATCTCCATAACAGTAAGTGACAACAAGTAGGACATTCCAATCCAGGAATGGACACAACTGATGCACAAGATGGATTTGGGCAAAGGACTTCTAAGCAACAGCTGCATCCTGCTCTTCAAGAAGGAATCAAGAGTACAAGAGGACTCCTGGAATGCATAGCAGGTCTGTCTGATCAGAACTAAGGATGGAAAATCTCCAGATCCAGGAGGACTTAAAATCAACAGTCACTTAGTATTGCTAGTGTTGACCCTGAATCTATTCCTCTGCATCCTGACTATCACAGCCTCCAGACACTGAACCTTGACAATATCATTTGGGCAACCAGGGCATGAGATACATCATTAGGTATCAGCAGTGAACGGATGATACCTAATCCCATGCCAATAGATGACCTCACCCAGTAGCCTTATGTAGATATTAAATAGGAATGGGGACAGAATCAAGCTATGAGGGTGGACTTTTGCCTCACTATCAAAACTGACTGGAATCAGCCTTAGAGAAAGGAAGAACACCACTGTATACTGTGCCTCCCCCTCCAACTCCTTGAGCTAGTTCAAAAGAATACCATGGTAAGTGGTGTTGAAGGTTGCCAAAACATCAAGGAGGGCCACGGTGGATGTACCACCCCCATCCTGGGCCTGCCACAGATTATCCACAAGAGTAATCATTACAGTCTCAAATCTGTGCCCAGGCCTGAAACCAGATTGAAAAGAATACAGATAATTCATTTCCTCCAGACCCTCTGAAGGTGCTGGTTGACCCCCTTTCCACAAACTTGTTTTAAAAGAGAAGGTTGGAAGCATGTAGGAAATTATCCAGCACTGTCACATCCAGGGATGGCTTTTTGAAGAGGGGATGAACTAATGTCTTCTCACTCAAGGATGAAGTCACCTCCACCTGGACTCAACTACATATCACCTGTTGGGAGGGCTTGACCATCAGGAGCTACATGGATCTAATAAACAGGCAATCTCACTCACAGCTCCAAGAACCCTGTTCACTTCCTTGGAACCAACAAGAAGTTTTTATCCTATCCATCTCCTTCAGAAAGGAGCAGGACTATAGAGGCCATATCCTACTCTTCCCCAACCTGAAAATTCTCCAGATGAATTATTTCAATCCCCAAGAATTCCCAGTAATGCCATCTGGGTAGGAAATTCCAGGAGTTGTTCCACTTATATGAGAAAGTTTGGGAAAAGTCCCCATATCTTGCAGGTTATTCTGCAGTCTTCTACAATCTGCTCCTCTTCAGTGGTTTCATTCTACTCTACTGGAGAAGTGGAAAGAGCCACCAGCCCTTCCTAGTCACTTTGTTATAACTGATGGGTCCCAGTTCCAGATTCAGATCCATATGACTGAGCTACTCTGCTATCAAACTGCATATGCCCTTATCATGTTCTGCTGAACATGTAAGTATTTTGATAACTTCCCTCATGAGGGAATGGGACCTTGCCCTCTGTTTACATTGAATAAATATTCTTATTATCATAGCATATTTGCTAACAGTTGAGAGTACATTATAGTGAGCCACGGATATCTTTAATACACACATAGCCTGACATCCACTGTTTTCCAAAAGTTCCTAGACTACACTTTTCTTCAATTTTGTGCCCCAACTCAAAGACTTTGTACATAGCTTGGGCCTGATGAGTGAGTTACTGTATACTGCCATTCCCCTCTTCAGGGACCATTAAGTCCTGAAATTTTCCTAAAATGGTTTTGGAAGATACACTACCTTGGACATACAGAAACTAAGAATGGTAATTCCCTATATCACCCCAGGGATGGAAAAGCTCTTACATGACCTCACAATGAATTTAGCTAGGATAGCAGCTGGATTTCACTTTGTTAGAGATGTTACATGGAATTGTTTCTCAGGTGGTATCAGCAGTGGAAAAGACAACTTTAGGTAATATTACAGATATGAAGCCTGGTAAGGATGTGATCGATTGGGTAAGACAGGATTACGCATGATTTTCAGTGAAGGAGACTAGCTGGAGTCAGCTGGCATTATTGCAGGGGAAGGATGGACTGAGAATCCCACAGAGAATTAGCTGAAGAGTTTCCTCCAGCATATTGGGGAATATCATGAATTTGTGTAGATAGACAGAGAGCTCATCAGGAAATTTTGGAATGATAGATATATTGGGCAAATCTCCAGTCAGGACTGGGGGGAAGAGAAAGAAGTAATGGCTGAAGGAGGAGGAGGAAAGATAGCTGCCATGTGAACTAGATGTTGCAATAGCATTTTGATGGAAAACTATCAGGAAGTATGAGAAAAGTCCAAGTCAGGACTTGGCCAGCCTTTGATGGACAGGTCAGGTATAGTTGGAAGGTGTAAAATGTAGGGGAATTGTAGTCCTTTAGAACCATCACAGAGAATAAGGTGCTGTACAAAGCACCCATCCTGCCTCAATTCTTGTAGTACTCAAACTTAGCCATGCATGCTATTCTTAGAGTTGGATAGGTATGCATACAATAGTTGTGTAAATGTGCAAATGAATTGATAACTTCTTCAGAGTCACCTCCTGGCATGACAACTCCTCCATGGACAAAAAGGAGGCATGGCTTTTGGTCAACCCCCAACTCAGCTAAGTGTAAGAATCCTGCAGCTCATCCACCAGTGTCACCAACATATTTTTCTTCAGGACAATTTCTTTGTTATCAGACAATCTGAGAACCACAAAAAAGCCATTGTGGAAGGTGTGTGGAGGAAACTTCAGTCCCCTCCCCTCAGATTAGCAACTTTCATAGCATTCTCTCTCTTCTGTAACTCCATGTCTCTAAAACATTACCTGAACTGGAATGCACATGATGGAGTCAGTACATCTTGCAAAGAATTAATTATGTTTTGTCATGGTCTAATTCATTTCCAGTTTGGAAGCACTTTTTGATTCCTCTTCCCCTACAGTTCCACTTCTGTTGCTTTGTTTGAGTGTACAATAAGCCAACAAATTACACAACATTGATTTCCCATATCATGTGACACAGCTGCAAATTACTACACATATACACACATAGTAAGCAAGCTCAGAAATGCTTTAGTAATCACTATAGATTAAAAGAGCAAATTGGGAATACCAGATATCCTTCCCTTTTCCCCTACAAGAGACCCTTATAAAAACAAGGGCATTGTGGAAGAGAAAATAAAAATCATCAGGTGAATTCAAGGGAATGAGGACAGCAGAGGAGAGGTGAAGTTGCTGAAAAGTCACACACACACTCCCAGCTACCAAACTACCAAGACCAGGTTTTGAGAAAACAACATGGAGAAGAGAAAGTAAGAATCTCTGGGGATCCGATGCTGGATTATCAGCAGAGCCTTTTAAACAGTGATTGGTGATGCTTTAATTTAATGACATTGAAAAAAGCCAGATGCATATCTAAGGCTTTAGAGAACAGCATGGTAGCATTGACTTTCTCTCCGGGTGGTGCAGATCAGCTATAAAAGACTGCCAGAGCAAAACCAGTTTTTTTAATAGTGGCATAGATTCTCATCTGCTTCATATGCTTGCATACATTTCATCCACCCGCATAGGTAAACATACTCAATAAAAAATAAAACATGGAACGAATCAATGAGTGAAAAGCCACTTTCCCATGGGATTTGTAGTCTTTATTTGTTAAACACCTGTGCATGACTGAATAGGAGTAAATGCTCTTTAAACAACCGAGCCTTTCTCAGATCTGCTGTTGCTGCTTCTCCCATTTAATTTTTACATTACAATAACTGTACACAATCAGTTTTCAAAGATGTTCTGAGTTCAGGTCAGCAGTCTGAATATTGCTCAGCCCCCATTTCAAGGTATTGCTGTTCCAAGCAGTCAGGAAGAAAAATATATTTTACATTTTTTTCCCATGATTGAACATCATTAAAATACAAAAGGGTGACTTCAACCTATAGCAGTGTTTATACTTAGGCCATAATGTACTTTGGCTGGGGCTCAATGTAACGCTCATTAAAAAAAAACATGTTTTCACAATAAACCATAATCTGAAGCCGTGGTATGTTGATTTACAAGCATGGCTTGTTTAATGGACTGAACATGGCAGAAGAAATGGACAAAACAAGCCAGGAAATTGGCCTAAACATCTGTGAGTACTTACAATGTCTATAAGACTAAGAGGTTTTCCAGATGACTCTTTACTCTGTTACCATGTTGGTTTATTCATAGAAACTTGCCCAATAACCTTCATGAGGCCCTTCTTGTCCTTTAAAGAGGACAATATCTGCTTGTCCTTTCTCTGGTTGGTTGCAGCTTGTTCAGCATCTAAAGAGCACCTCTGAACAGAAGATATATTCATGCACTAGTTTAAATAGCTATGAGAACTTTAGAGGATTTTAGCCTTATTTTATAGATGGATAGAATCTTTACATACACACATACATACATACATACATACAGGAATGCATTCCAAGAAAGGATTAATATTATGTGCTGGTTAATGACTGCAATAAAGGTTGATGGGATTTAACCCTGATTATACACACAAGCCAACAGTATACCATGATACCATGGCCTCCACCCTGCTGATATTTTGGAGAGCCTTGAAGACCTGGCTCTTTGCCCAAGCCTTTGGTGAGGGTGATTGAAACCCTCTTTGGGGCAGTATGTGTTTGCCTCTTGCTGTTGACCGGGTTTTGCCATCTTTTGTTCTTTGTTTTTGTCATATTATTTTATGGTTCTATTTTTTTTAATCTGTGAACTGCCCAGAGTCACTGGGAGTCAGGCAGGGTTAAAAAAATGATAATAATTTAATAATAATGATTAAGAAAACAACAGCTCCAAGTAGGTATCAGGAGTCAAACCTGAAGGAGACTTTTCTCCACCTGTTTAAAATTCCCCCTTCCTGGTTTTGTTTTCACAAGGCGGTCACCTTCCCCTCTTTTGTCTTCCAGAAGCTGGATTTATTTTTGATTCTGCAATATAAATTTCATGCACAGGGACAGATTTTAAAGTATATCAGAAGTTACATACCAGTTATCGCAACAATTCAGCCATGCTCTCATTGACTTTCTCAGGCCTTGGAAGTATGTGTGGAAGAGAAAAAGATTAAATGTCTAACCACTGACATAATCTCCAGGAGTTCATTTATTTCCTTTTCAATTTTGTTTAATTTTACTTGTAGCTGACAAGGTTATCAACCATCAGTAACTGAACTCAATAAAACAAAGCCACATTTAGATAAGTATGCCAAACACAGCCATGAAAACATACACAAAATATCATTAAAAAATTGGTTATTAAGTGCTGCATGTGTGAGAGAGGGATGGAGAAAGAGAATATTTCTTAACTGGTTTATAATCTCCACTGGGAGATCTCATTATAAAGCTTAAATATTTCCTAAGTGCAGACAAGACAGCAAAGATTAATAAGCATTTGGTACAAAATGTAATTGTGTGCCTGTTAAGTCAAACTGACATAGATTTGCATTTTCATTTAATTTTATTATTATTCTATAAGATCTTTTGTAAGCCTGCAGAAGGAAGATCCAATAAAAGCCTGCTTGCCTGCCTGTTTGAACATTCTGGAAGGAACTAACGTAGGGTTTTCTTTTTTGGTAGCATTTTTCCTCCTTAACTCCATCATTCATGTTTATAACTTGTTATGCACCGCTGTGGATCTTTCCTTGGAAGAAGCAATTGAGGAACCTGACATTGTTCTCCAGCTGAATAAGATCCAACCTTCTCACAGAAAGTTTATTATTTCTGAGTATGACTGCCTTGGTTTAAATACTGTACTACCCACATCACTTGCCTTACCCCAATCCATCAGAAAACAGGAACACATCCTAAGGAGGAATATTTCAAACAGAAAGTTTTAAAGGATGATTAAAAGGGAAGTGTAATAACTTTGATCCTTATCCTAAGGCTGTTGCAGATCACAAAGGACTTAACAAATAACAAAAAGATAAAAAGATACAATTACGTCTTTCTTGCTAATCTCTGTAGTTATTGGAGCTCATGTTAGAGTCCTAGTGCAGTGTTTGTAGCACAGCTTTTTCACTTGTCTGTTGTTTTTGTTCTTGAACTTTATAGCATCTTTTTAATTGGTGGCATCACTGTGATATTAGTACTTTACTTTATTTGGCTGAGAGACAGAATTTTTTGGGGCCCATGTGCAAAAAAAGAATGAACTTGTGAATTACCATACCATTAAAGTGGATCGGGTAATTGTTCAAATTCTTATGTGTTACTCAGAAATTTTCATATTTCTTGATGTTTCCAATTTCTCCTCTCTCTCTCTCCACACACAGACGCACACACTGGATAAATGTATAAAGATGTGTGTATAAGGACAAGAAATAGTAAACAGCAAAACAAGGCAGATGGGAAGGAAGGAAGGAAGGAAGGAAGGAAGGAAGGAAGGAAGGAAGGAAGGAAGGAAGGAAGGACAGTAAGAAATGTAGTGCTATGAATAAGGGGAAAGTTGTACCAAACACCCATAGCAGCCATGGAAAGGGGATAAGGAACTGAGTCTAAGACCCAGTTTATTTATTTTTCTAGGTCAGTGGTCCTTCATTGAAAACAAATGCCTTCCAATCCTGTTTTTAAAACTTATAAATGAAAATTGCTCCTGCATATATATTTGTTCAGGATTACACATCTTCAGTTCTTTTTTTCAGAAAAATGAAAAATCGTAGGGGTCTGTTGATTACTTTTTTTCCACTACAGTCAATGTGGAACTCAAGGAAGTTTGAGCATCCACCTTGAATCCAAAATCCTGACATTCCTCGTTCACCTGTTCCCCTATTTTAGCAAAGAATGTGGATTTTGAAGTGATCTTTTCTAATACAGCACATACTTCTAACATCGTCTTACTCTTATTGGTAAGACGCAAAAGAAGAGGTAAGTATATACATTGCAGGATTGCATCAGTAATCAAAGGAGTATCACTGAGCAGCTGTTTAATCATAACATGAGATATTCTACAGTGGGATTGCCCAAATATTTTATCCAGCTCTGCAAAATGCAGGATCAAGGATGCTCCAGAACAGCCTTCTCCAAGTTTGAGAGCTGCAGGTGCAACAAATCTGGAAAGTGCCACTTTGAAGAAAGCTATCTAGGACATTCATGAGTGGGTCTGAAATATGAATAAATTCTGCAGTATTTTCATGGGCTTCCTTTCTCTTGCCTGCCTTTTATCAAAGAGGCCTGTACTGTATAAACATTACCTCCCTTTGACACATCCACAGGAGCCTCTTAGCTCATTCTTGACAAGTCATAAACATCTCTTGTCACTCTCTGTAAAGATAAGCAGGATAAAGGTTTATCAGGAAACCTGTTGCAAAATCGTATCACATGATGTCTGTTAGTACATTGAAGATTATGTTCAGAAGAACTGCCCATGGTAGAAGCACAGGTGTGTGGGGGTGCATGTGTGCATACGTGCATGAACAAACTTACACAGGTTTGTCGTGCCAGTATATTTGCATGCTGCTATCTCTGGGCAAAATAAATAAATAAATAAAATGGATGCTGCAAATGAGGAGTACATCATTTTCCCTCTCCTTCCATCTGTCTAAAAATAGCACAAAATGTGATCTGCAATTTAATGTTAGGTTACTATAAGCTCTGCAGTGGTTTGCAGAACACAGACTGGTAGCCTAGCAACAGGGCACAGCTATTTGAAGCAATCCTGCTGAAAGAGACAGGAAAGAAAGAAAGAAAGAAAGAAAGAAAGAAAGAAAGAAAGAAAGAAAGAAAGAAAGAAAGAGGGAGGGAGGGAGGGAGGGAGGGAGGGAGGGAGGGACAAAGGGAGGGAGGGAGGGAGGGAGGGGAATCTGTAAATGTTCCTTTTTCAAATCATCCCTTTTGGTCAGGGTTTCTCTGTTGTTGTTTATTCGTTCAGTCGCTTCCGACTCTTCGCGACTTCATGGACCAGCCCACGCCAGAGCTTCCTGTCGGTCGTCAACACCCCCAGCTCCCCCAGGGATGAGTCCGTCACCTCTAGAATATCATCCATCCACCTTGCCCTTGGTCAGCCCCTCTTCCTTTTGCCCTCCACTCTCCCTAGCATCAGCATCTTCTCCAGGGTGTCCTGTCTTCTTATTATGTGGCCAAAGTATTTCGGTTTGGCCTTTAATATCATTCCCTCAAGTGAGCAGTCTGGCTTTATTTCCTGGAGGATGGACTGGTTTGATCTTCTTGCAGTCCAAGGCACTCTCAGAATTTTCCTCCAACACCACAGTTCAAAAGCATCGATCTTCCTTCTCTCAGCCTTCCTTATGGTCCAGCTCTCGCAGCCATATGTTACTACGGGGAACACCATTGCTTTAACTATGCGGACCTTTGTTGTCAGTGTGATGTCTCTGCTCTTAACTATTTTATCGAGATTGCTCATTGCTCTTCTCCCAAGGATTAAACGTCTTCTGATTTCCTGACTGCAGTCAGCATCTGCAGTATTCTTTGCACCAAGAAATACAAAGTCTTTCACTGCTTCTACATTTTCTCCCTCTATTTGCCAGTTATCAATCAAGCTGGTTGCCATAATCTTGGTTTTTTTGAGGTTTAGCTGCAAGCCAGCTTTTGCACTTTCTTCTTTCACCTTCATCATAAGGCTCCTCAGTTCCTCTTCACTTTCAGCCATCAAAGTGGTATCATCTGCATATCTGAGATTGTTAATGTTTCTTCCAGCGATTTTAACTCCAGCCTTGGATTCCTCAAGCCCAGCATGTTGCATGATGTGTTCTGCGTACAAGTTGAATAGGTAGGGTGAGAGTATACAGCCCTGCTGTACTCCTTTCCCAATCTTAAACCAGTCCATTGTTCTGTGGTCTGTTCTTACTGTTGCTGCTTGGTCGTTATACAGATTCCTCAGGAGGCAGACAAGATGACTTGCTATCCCCATACCACTAAGAACTTGCCACAATTTGTTATGGTCCACACAGTCAAAGGCTTTAGAATAGTCAATAAAACAGAAATAGATGTTTTTCTGAAACTCCCTGGCCTTTTCCATTATCCATCGGATATTGGCAATTTGGTCCCTAGTTCCTCTGCCTTTTCTAAACCCAGCTTGTACATCTGGCAATTCTCGCTCCATGAATTGCTGAAGTCTACCTTGCAGGATCTTGAGCATTACCTTACTGGCATGTGAAATGAGTGCCACTGTTCGATAGTTTGAACATTCTTTAGTGTTCCCCTTTTTTGGTATGGGGATATAAGTTGATTTTTTCCAGTCTGATGGCCATTCTTTTGTTTTCCAAATTTGCTGGCATATAGCATGCTTGACCACATCATCTTGCAAGATTTTGAACAGTTCAGCTGGGATGCCGTCGTCTCCTGCTGCCTTGTTATTAGCAATGCTTCTTAAGGCCCATTCAACCTCACTCTTCAGGATGTCTGGCTCTAGCTCACTGACCACACCATCAAAACTATCCCCGATATTGTTATCTTTCCTATACAGGTCTTCTGTATATTCTTGCCACCTTTTCTTGATCTCTTCTTCTTCTGATAGGTCCTTGCCATCTTTGTTTTTGATCATACCCATTTTGGCCTGGAATTTACCTCCAATGTTTCTAATTTTCTGGAAGAGGTCTCTTGTCCTTCCTATTCTATTGTCTTCTTCCACTTCCGCGCATTGCTTGTATAAAAATAATTCCTTATCTCTTCTGGCTAACCTCTGGAATTTTGCATTTAATTGGGCATATCTCCCCCTATCACTGTTGCCTTTTGCTTTCCTTCTTTCTTGGGCTACTTCTAGTGTCTCAGCAGACAGCTATTTTGCCTTCTTGGTTTTCTCTTTCTTTGGGATGTATTTTGTTGCCGCCTCCTGAACAATGTTGCGGACATCTGTCCATAGTTCTTCCGGGACCCTATCTACTAAGTCCAATCCCTTAAATCTATTCTTCACCTCCACTGCATATTCCTTAGGAATATTAGTGAGCTCATATCTAGCTGATCTGTGGATCTTCCCTAATCTCTTTAGTCTGATCCTAAATTGTGCAAGAAGAAGTTTGTGATCGGAACTACAGTCAGCTCCAGGTCTTGTTTTTACCAACTGTATAGATGTCTGCCACCTTTGGCTGCAAAGGATGTAGTCAATCTGATTTCGGTGTTGTCCATCTGGTGAAGTCCATGTATAAAGCCGTCTCTTAGGTTGCTGGAAGAGGGTGTTTGTTATGCACATTAAGTTGTCTTGGCAAAATTCTATCAGCCTGTGTCCTGCTTCATTTTGTTCTCCCAGGCCATGCTTACCTGTAATTCCAGGTGTCATGTGACTGCCCACCTTAGCATTCCAGTCTTCTGTGATGAAAATAACATCTCTTTTAGGCGTGTCATCCAGTAGGTGCTGGAGATCCTCATAGAACTGCTCTACTTCAGCTTCTTCAGCATCTGTGGTTGGGGCGTATATTTGGATCACTGTGATGTTACATGGCTTGCCCTGAATTCAAATTGAGATCATTCCATCATTTTTTGGATTGTATCCAAGCACTGCTTTAGCCACTTTACTATTAATTATGAAGGCTACTCCATTTCTTCTGTGGTCCTCTTGTCCACAGTAGTAGATCTGGTGGTCATCTGATGTGAAGTGGCCCATTCCAGTCCATTTCAGTTCACTGACGCCCAAAATGTCTATCTTTAATCTTGACCTCTCACCAATAACCACATCCAATTTGCCCTGGCTCATAGACCTTACATTCCAGGTTCCAATGGTGTGTTGATCCTTAGAACATCAGATTCGCCATTCACCACCAGCACCATCGGACTCTAGCCGTCCTTTCGGCTTTGAGCTAGCTGCATCATCAAGTCTGGGGCTAGTTGAACTCATCCTCTGTTCCTCCCCAGTAGCATTTTGACCATCTTCTGACCTGGGGGTCTCATCTTCCAATGGTATACCGACATATCTCTGGTTGTACTGATCCATTTAGTTTTCACGGCAAGAATACTGGGGTGGGATGCCATTACTTTCCCCAGGGATCGCGTTTAGTCTGACCTCTCTGTCATGACCTTCCCGTCTTGGGTGGCCATTCACGGTTTAGCTCATGGCATCATTGAGGTGCTCAAGCTCCAGCACCACGACAAGGTAATGATCCTTTGCTGAAGCAGTGTTTCTCTAATATAAAATAATCATCTTCCTAAAAATATAGTATTTAAATCAGGCTTCATACAATTATACATTTTCCAATATATAAATTTAATTCTATCCAGTCTATTCCTTGATTTACAAGGGAGGAAAACGAGGCATCTCTTTTTAACCCCCACATAAATGAGTGAAATACCAAACCAATATCTGATAAGACAGATGGTACTGATGGAAATATTCCTTCAGTCAAGGAATTTTTGAGAGAAGTAAATTATTATCATTACTAATGATAGTATTAGCTGTAGCATATTTATATTTATAATGCTTGTGGTTTGTTGTTGTTGTTATTTGTTTAGTCACTTCCGACTCTTCATGACTTCATGGACCAGCCCACACCAGAGCTTCCTGTGGGCCATCAACACGCCCTGCTCCCCCAGGGACGAATCCATCACCTCTAGAATATCATCCATCCATCTTGCCCTTGGTCAGCCCCTCTTCCTTTTGCCCTCCACTCTCCCTAGCATCAGCATCTTCTCCAGGGTGTCCTGTCTTCTCATTATGTGGCCAAAGTATTTCAGTTTTGCCTTTAATATCATTCCCTCAAGTGAGCAGTCTGGCTTTATTTCCTGGAGGATGGACTGGTTTGATCTTCTTGCAGTCCAAGGCACTCTCAGAATTTTCCTCCAACACCACAGTTCAAAAGCATCTATCTTTCTTCTCTCAGCCTTCCTTATGGTCCAGCTCTCACAGCCATATGTTACTGTGGGGAACACCATTGCTTTAACTATGCAGACCTTTGTTGTCAGTGTGATGTCTCTGCTCTTAACTATTTTATCGAGATTGCTCATTGCTCTTCTCCCAAGGATTAAACATCTTCTGATTTCCTGACTGCAGTCAGCATCTGCAGTAATCTTTGCACCTAGAAATACAAAGTCTTTCACTGCTTCTACATTTTCTCCCTCTGTTTGCCAGTTATCAATCAAGCTGGTTGCCATAATCTTGGTTTTTTTGAGGTTTAGCTGCAAGCCAGCTTTTGCACTTTCTTCTTTCACCTTCATCATAAGGCTCCTCAGTTCCTCTTCGCTTTCAGCCATCAAAGTGGTATCATCTGCATATCTGAGATTGTTAATGTTTCTTCCAGTGATTTTAACCCCAGCCTTGGATTCCTCAAGCCCAGCATGTTGCATGATGTGTTCTGCGTACAAGTTGAATAGGTAGGGTGAGAGTATACAGCCCTGCCATACTCCTTTCCCAATCTTAAACCAGTCCGTTGTTCCGTGGTCTGTTCTTACTGTTACTACTTGGTCGTTATACAGATTCTTCAGGAGGCAGACAAGTTGACCTGGTACCACTAAGAACTTGCCACAATTTGTTATGGTCCGCACAGTCAAAGGCTTTAGAATAGTCAATAGAACAGAAATAGATGTTTTTCTGAAACTCCCTGGCCTTTTCCATTATCCATCGGATATTGGCAATTTGGTCCCTAGTTCCTCTGCCTTTTCTAAACCCAGCTTGTACATCTGGCAATTCTCGCTCCATGAATTGCTGAAGTCTACCTTGCAGGATCTTGAGCATTACCTTACTGGCATGTGAAATGAGTGCCACTGTTCGATAGTTTGAACATTCTTTAGTGTTCCCCTTTTTTGGTATGGGGATATAAGTTGATTTTTTCCAGTCTGATGGCCATTCTTTTGTTTTCCAAATTTGCTGGCATATAGCATGCTTGACCACATCATCTTGCAAGATTTTGAACAGTTCAGCTGGGATGCCGTCGTCTCCTGCTGCCTTGTTATTAGCAATGCTTCTTAAGGCCCATTCAACCTCACTCTTCAGGATGTCTGGCTCTAGCTCACTGACCACACCATCAAAACTATCCCCGATATTGTTATCTTTCCTATACAGGTCTTCTGTATATTCTTGCCACCTTTTCTTGATCTCTTCTTCTTCTGATAGGTCCTTGCCATCTTTGTTTTTGATCATACCCATTTTGGCCTGGAATTTACCTCCAATGTTTCTAATTTTCTGGAAGAGGTCTCTTGTCCTTCCTATTCTATTGTCTTCTTCCACTTCCGCGCATTGCTTGTATAAAAATAATTCCTTATCTCTTCTGGCTAACCTCTGGAATTTTGCATTTAATTGGGCATATCTCCCCCTATCACTGTTGCCTTTTGCTTTCCTTCTTTCTTGGGCTACTTCTAGTGTCTCAGCAGACAGCCACTTTGCCTTCTTGGTTTTCTCTTTCTTTGGGATGTATTTTGTTGCCGCCTCCTGAACAATGTTGCGAACTTTTGTCCAGAGTTCTTCCGGGACCCTATCTACTAAGTCCAGTCCCTTAAATCTATTCTTCACCTCCACTGCGTATTCCTTAGGGATATTAGTGAGCTCATATCTAGCTGATCTGTGGATCTTCCCTAATCTCTTTAGTCTGATCCTAAATTGTGCAAGAAGAAGTTCGTGATCGGAACTACAGTCAGCTCCAGGTCTTGTTTTTACCAACTGTATAGATGTCTGCCACCTTTGGCTGCAAAGGATGTAGTCAATCTGATTTCGGTGTTGTCCATCTGGTGAAGTCTATGTATAAAGCCGTCACTTAGGTTGCTGGAAGAGGGTGTTTGTTATGCACATTGAGTTGTCTTGGCAAAATCCTATCAGCCTATGTACTGCTTCGTTTTGTTCTCCCAGGCCATGCTTACCTGTAATTCCAGGTGTCATGTGACTGCCCACCTTAGCATTCCAGTCTTCCGTGATGAAAATAACATCTCTTTTAGGCGTGTCATCCAGTAGGTGCTGGAGATCCTCATAGAACTGCTCTACTTCAGCTTCTTCAGCATCTGTGGTTGGGGCATATATTTGGATCACTGTGATGTTAGATGGCTTGCCCTGAATTCGAATTGAGATCATTCTATCATTTTTTGGATTGTATCCAAGCACTGCTTTAGCCAGTTTACTATTAATTATGAAGGCCACTCCATTTCTTCTGTGGTCCTCTTGTCCACAGTAGTAGATCTGGTGGTCATCTGATGTGAAGTGGCCCATTCCAGTCCATTTCAGTTCACTGACGCCCAAAATGTCTATCTTTAATCTTGACATCTCACCAATAACCACATCCAATTTGCCCTGGCTCATAGACCTTACATTCCAGGTTCCAATGGTGTGTTGATCCTTAGAACATCAGATTCGCCATTCACCACCAGCACCATCGGCCTCTAGCCATCCTTTCGGCTTTGAGCTAGCTGCGTCATCACGTCTGGGGTAGTTGAAGTCATCCTCTGTTCCTCCCCAGTAGCATTTTGACCATCTTCCGACCTGGGGGTCTCATCTTCCGATGGTATACCGACATATCTCTGGTTGTACTGATCCATTTAGTTTTCATGGCAAGAATACTGGGGTGGGATGCCATTACCTTCCCCAGGGATCGCGTTTAGTCTGACCTCTCTGTCATGACCTTCCCGTCTTGGGTGGCCCTTCACGGTTTAGCTCATGGCATCATTGAGGTGCTCAAGCTCCAGCACCACGGCAAGTTAACGTTCCTTTGCTGAAGAATGCTTGTGGTAGTCATCGTGTTTTATATCACACTTCTGGGGGACTCTAGATGTGTGCAACTTTCAATAAAGCAACGTCACAATAAAGCAGAAAAAATGAAAATAGAAAATTAGGCAAACTATAAAAAAAATAAAAGTGCAATCTTAAGCTGTACATTCATTAAAATTGTATATCAAAAAAGAAAATGTATTAGAGTTGACAGGACCATGACAACTGCAGAGGTCTCTCAATTAATCATCAGCAAAATACATATGACAAATCATATTTTTAGCCTGTGGGGTTTTTTTTCCTTTTACACTACCATGCAGAAAGAAGGGGAATCTGTTCTTTGGCAAAAGATGGGGATCCTTTATCAAGGTTTGATGCTTTCTTGGTGATGTTTGAATTAGCAATAGCAAACCCCTTTTATTGGGAAAAAAGATCCATTAGAATGATCTACCCCAGAGGGTTATTTGGAAATTGCCACCCAATTGCAAATATCTCTTTTGGGAGCAAGGTTTTTGAGAGCCTCATATATTCTAGGAGGATTTGGATATGCCCATTCCAGTCAGTTCTAGATCTGCTCTGGAAACAACGCAGGGGAAATCCAAATCTATTGCTCCACCTAGATGTCTTAGAAGTTTTTGATACCAGTGATCATGGCATTATTTATTTATTTATTTATCATATTTTTATCACTGTCCATCTCCCCCACAAGGAGGGACCCTGGGCGGTTCACAATATAAACAAGTTAAAATTCAATAAAATCATAAATAATACCAATAATCAATAAATATGTAAAATATAGTCAAATCCAAGTAATGGCAGATCTAATTCAGCCTATAAGCCGGTAAGGCCAGTCCCAGGCAGGACTAGGGAACCAGCCAGCCCCAAGAACAGCTATTCCTCTCCCCACTCCAAGCATGGTGGCAAAACCAGGTCTTCAATTGTTTTCTGAAGTCCAGGAGGGACTTCACTTCTGGGGGAAGAATGTTCCAAAGGGTAGCTGCTGCAGAGAAGGCCTGCCTCCTGGACCCCGCCAGATGGAATTCTCTTGCAGACGGGGTCTGTAGCAAGCCCTTCCTGCATGACTGGGTGGGATGGGTAGATGTAACAGGGATGAGACGGCCCCTCAGGTAACCTGGACCCATGACATGTAGGGCTTTAAAGGTGATAACCAACACCTTGAATTGGACCTGGAAGCAGACTGGCACCCAATGCAGCTCACAGAGCAAAGGTGTTATAGGTGCTGATCTTGAAGCACCTAAAATCACCCACGTGGCCACATTCTGTACAAGTTGAAGCTTCCAGATACTTTTCAAGGGTAGCCCCATGTAAAGCATTTTACAATAGTCTATATGGGAGATGACCAGAGCATGAGTGACCATTCAAAGGGTCTCTCACTCCAGGAAAGGATGCAACTGGTGCACAACACAAAGTTACGCAAAGGCCCTTCTGGCCACGACTGCCACCTGCTGTTTGAGCAGGAGTTGTGAGTCCAAGAGGTCCACCAAGTTATGCATCGGGTCTGTCTGGGGCAGTGCGACCCCATCCAGAACTAAAGATGGCAAATTCCTAGGAGCAGAGGGGCCGTTAACCCACAGCCACTCCATCTTACCAGGATTCAACTGAAGCCTGTTGTTCCCCATCCAGAACCCAACAGCCCCCAGGCACCTGGAAAGGGCAGCCACAGCATCACTTACTTCCCCCGGGATGGAGATGTACAGTATAGCTGAGTATCATTGGCATAATAATGATACCTCATCCCATGGAGACGGATGATCTTGCCCAGAGGTTTCATGTAGATGTTAAAAAGAAGCAGAGAGAGTACGGAACCCTGCAGCACCCCACAAAGGAGGGGCCGCGGGACCAATCTCTCCTCCCCTATTAACACCGATTGGGACCAACCCTGGAGGAAGGAGGTGAACCAGCGCAAAACTATGCCACCCACCCCCAACTCCCTGAGTTGCCCCAAAAGGATACCATGGCTGATGGTATTGAAAGCCACTGAGAGGTCAAGGAGAGCCAGGATGGATGCATTGCCTCCATCCTTCTCCCACCAGAGATCATCCATAAGTGCGACCAATGCTGTTTCTGTTCCATATCTGGGCCTGAAACCTGACTGAAAGGGGTCTAGATAATCTGCTTCATCCAGAATCCTCTGGAGATGCAGTGCCACCACCTTCTCAACCACCATCCCCATAAAGGGGAGATGGAAGACTGGATGTAAATTGTCCAGTACAGTAGGGTCCAGCGATGGTTTCTTGAGGAGGGGGCACACCAGCGGCTCCTTAAAGGACACTGGAAACACCCCCTCCTGCAAGGATGCATTTACCATCTACTGGACCCAACCACACGTCACCTACCGGGCTGCCTTCACCAACAAGGAGGGACATGGATCTAATTGACAGGTGGTGGCATTTACAGTCCGGAGGATCCTATCCACTTCCTCGGGTCCAACAGGATCAAACTATTCCCAGATAACTAGGTAAGTACATTCCCCAGGCATCTCCACAGACCATGTCTCATGCTTGGAGTCCAACTTAGAGTGAATCTGAGTGATTTTATCCTGCAGATGCCCCAAAAACTCCTCAGCACAGCTCTGTAGATGATTTTCTGGACTCCCTTTCCCCAACAGGGATTGGGTGATCCTAAACAGGGCCGCTGGGCAGCGTTCTGCAGATGCAATAAGAGTGGAGAAATACTGATGTTTTGCTGCTCTTACCACCACAAGGTAGGCCTTAACCGCAGCTCTAGCTTGTGTTCGGTCAGGTTCAGTCTTTGTCTTCCTCCAGCAGCAGTCTAGACATCTCTTAATCCTCTTCAGAACCCTTAATTCCTCCATGAACCATGGGGAGTGTCAGGTTTGATGGGATAAGAAAGGCCACACAGGCGCAATACTGTCCAAGGCCCCGGCTGCCTCCCTATTCCAGGCAGCAGCCAGGGCCTCCACTGGACTGTGCAGCAGGTCCTCAGGTATAACCCCCAGCTCCCTCTGAAACCCCATTGGGTCCATCAGTCACCAGGGATGGACAGATTGAATAGGTCCTGCCTCCCTGCAGAGGGTGGCAGCATAGGAGAATCTCAAGGCCACCAGGGCATGATCTGACCGTGGCAAAGGGGAAAGATGCAACTCTCCCCTCAGATCGTATTGCCACTGCTCTGACAAGAAAACTAAGTCTGGGGTGAGACCACTGTCCTGAGTCAGGACCCAAATAATCTGGGACAGGCCCATGGCTGCCATGGTAGCCATGAACTTCCGAGCTGCTTCTGAGGTCCACCCCAGGGATGGCAGATTGAAGTCCCCCAGAACCATAAGCCTGGGGAACTCCACTGCCAAACCCAAGACAGACTCCAGCAGCTCAGGCAGGGAAGTTGCTATGCAGCAGGGAGGCTGGTACAGCAGCAACACTGCCAACAGCTCTTGGGCACCCAACTTGAAGAACAGGATCTCACAACTGGCTACTTGTGGAGGAGGGCCCCTGAAGGCCACTAGAGACTCTCGAATGACAACTGCCACCCCTCCTCCCCTGCCCTGGCACCTCAGCTGATGCCACACCCAAAACCCAACCAGGCACATCTCTGACAAAGCCACTCCTCCTTCAGGGCCCAGCCAGGCTTCGGTAATACATGCCAGGTCTGCCCCCTCCTCCATGATCAAATCACATATGAGGGGGGCCTTGTTGACCTGAAGTTAAGAAGCAGCAGCCAGAGGCCAGAGCCTCCTCAGGTCTGCTATCCAGAACCTAGTTTAAGCACAGAGGGTCAGAACATGCTACAGGTAATAAACACCTGGGGCATCTTCCTCTATGATGACTCACTCTCTGGCTTCTGTCATAACATCCCCTGCCTTTCATCACCTCAATAAAATGTCCCGTCCTACTTCCCCCAGGGTTTTCCAGTCCATTTGCCTCCAGTCCTAGATTTCTAAAATTCCTGATTTGAAATAGGGATCCCTCCATCCTGCCATCCAACCATGTATACATACAAACAACCACAAGGGGATGGTGGGCCCCCAGTATACCAGCTCTCGCTCTCGGTGCTGATAGGCCGAGCCATCACCCACATACTCACTATGTCCCCCGAGCCTCTCTTACTGGACAGCAGGATGGCATAACATCCACAACCCCTCACCCCCTGTCTTTCACTCAGGGGGCAAGTGTTCTAGCACACAGCATTCACACCCGGACCCCCCCCCCCATTGCCTCTTACACCTTGGGGGAGCTCCCATTCACATTGGAGGGACCCTAGCAATCCCTGCCATATTCGGCCAGTTGGGAGGATTGGGAGGGGATAACCAGGCCTTAGCTCAGGCCTCATGTCGTACACCGTCCAGCTACTCCAGAGATTTTACAGTCTAGGGGTCAAAAGACTCCAGGCAGTCCCCCCAGTGATGTCATTGGTATAAAAGTGCAGAGATCTCAAAAAGTCCCCCTGTGGAAGCCAGCTGTCCAAGGGATCCAAGGTGATGCCAAGGTTGAGGCTAAGACCAAGGCCCATCCCTCCAAAGCCCAGTGCACCACCACCATTCTCTACCATGCCTAGCTGAACTGCCACCACGGGGCTTGCCTGGCTGTGTGGGCTCCCCTCACCACCAAAACCAGTCCGTCACTCTGCCACCACCAAGGCCAGTCTGCTGCTCCGCCAGTTGCTGCGCCACCAGGACCAACCCTGCCCACTCTGCCACTGGCTGTGCCAAAGTCTGCCATACTGCTGGGGCCAATCTTCCACCCCAAAATTCGCCGGCGCTTGACCCTGCACTGCACAGGGCCCATCTGCTGCACCAGGGTTCGCTACTGCATCACTCAGGTCTGCTGCACCACCAAAGTTCACAAGTGGTGCTGAGACATTGCCAGGTTTTCTCATCCTACCACCTCCTCAACAGGGGGGAGAAAACTCTGGCAAAGAAGGAGGTTCCAGCATAAAAATGCTGCTGGAGATAGAACATTGTAGTCATAGAGACCCAACCAGGGCTACCATTCCTTGCTGCCTATCGCTGTTCACCACCTCTCTGTCCAGGGGGCTTCCACTGGTCTCACCACCCACACATCAGGTATGGGGGCCAAAGCTCTTCCAATCTCCCCCAGTGCAACTCATGAGGCCAGAATTGAGGGGTAAGGATCTAAAAACATCGGGAATCTCCCACCTTAGAGCAGTGTCTGGCATCCGGTCGCCATCTTGGATCTGTAAAAAGTAAAAATAATCCTGTTGGATTGACTGTAGATGGAATTTGGGACATTGTTGTTCAGTTGTTCTGTTCTTTCCCCCAGTGTTGACATAAGAATGTGGCTTTGGTTTGGCCTCATGGTTTCTAGACACCTGTAGACTCCATTCCTTTATTCTTCTTTCATATGAAGCTGCTGAGTGACGGCATTTGAGGTTGGATGCCACTAGTATGCTGATAACTCCCCAGTTCTAATTTTTTCTTTGTCATCGGAGTCAGACGACACAATACAAGTATTGGACCAGCGTTAGAGTACTAAAGCTGAATCTAGATTAAATGGAAGCATTTGATTGTCAGTTCATGGGTTTAGGAATTGAATGTGTCTGTGAAAATGGATGGGGCTGTAATCCTCCTAAGGAAGTATTGGTGTACTTCTGGATTCTTTTTGGTCCTCAAAGTCCAGGCACACCAGAGTACATTCAGCCATCTGTACTTATGCCATTGACTGCTAACCTTCTTGAGTAGGGACGGCCTGGCTGTAGTAACTCATGGTCTGATAACCTTGTTTGAATTACAGTATGCCCTTCACATAGGTCTGTTCTTTAAGATGATTCAGAAGCTGTAGCTGGTGCAGAATGTGATGGTGAGGCTGTTACCTAGAACACCTTTCAGAGAAGACATAACACCAGTCCTAAAATAATTGCATTGATTGCCTCTATGTAACTGGTCATCTGGAGGCCAAGCTGGTACTAACCATCTCTGGTTTTTTTGGCTCCAGGTAAAGACCTGGTTTCAGACATTCTGGATTTAGCATCCACAACCTAACCATACAGTTTTTATCCCTTAAAGGCCTTCTGCCAGTGTTGCCATGTTTTATGGTTGTGCACACTTTGGAAATGATTCAGAAGAAGTGCTCTGGATCTCTGGTGAGCATGAACACATTTCTGCTATTCTTGAAAGCAGCTTGCCTTTTTCCAGGCTTTTGCATAATCCTGAAAAAATGATGCTGTGACTTTAAAGAGTCCCTTCATTAAAGTTAATATGACTTTTACAACAACAGCCTTTTTTCAGGGCTGTGTGAAAAAAAAAAGGCCTGATTTATCAAATAATGCAGATTCAAAGCACTTCTTCCAAATAATTTTCAAAACATGTACATTCCTCTCATGCTTATTATTGTGGGTTGTATTTTTTTTATTTCTTAGTTTTATTATTACATTTTATTTATTTTATGAGTCAAAACTCACCACAAAATCCTCTGAACAGTCACTGAGCTTTAAATATTTTAAATAAATGAAAAAGGGTTAAAATAGTTTGGTTGTGAGAGCAGATATGAATGTGCAAATGCTCAGTGGTCTAAAATGTCCTATTCAATTTCCACATCCACAAAAATCAGTTTTGGGTGATGCCCTGCCCTCTGCTATCAGTGTGGCAGATGGTGGAACATGAATGAACATGAATGAATAATGCTGGTAAAAGATAGTAAAAGGTAGGTTAGAAAACTACAAAGCCCTCTCCTAAAACATGCTGGGGAATGTAAAGCCTTCCAAATGTATTGACCTCAGAAGAAACTCCACTACCTATCTCCTCCTTTTCTTGTCTTATGCTGCTTCAGGCCACAGACTCTAGAACATACTTGATCCTCTCCCATCTTCTGAAGGAATCAAGTGGGGAAGTTAGGAGGATGAAGAAGAGATTAATTAGAATTGTTGACTCTGGGAGAACAGTCTTACAAGATCTTACCTTTTGACTTTAGGTAAATACTAGTACTCTTTTTACAAAACTGAAATACTTTGGCCACATCATGAGAAGACAGGACACCCTGGAGAAGATGCTGATGCTAGGGAGAGTGGAAGGCAAAAGGAAGAGGGGCCGACCAAGGGCAAGATGGATGGATGATATTCTAGAGGTGACGGACTCGTCCCTGGGGGAGCTGGGGGTGTTGACGACCGACAGGAAGCTCTGGCGTGGGCTGGTCCATGAAGTCACGAAGAGTCGGAAGCGACTAAACGAATAAACAACAAAGTACTCTTTTTATTAGCCCACTCTTGCCTTCCAGGATGCAGTTCACTAAGCCGATTTCAAGAACAACAAAGAAAACCTAACTGGAGGAGCAGCCTCTGATGCAGCACAAATAAATGAGGGTCTTCCTGAGCCTTGGTCTGTGGAGGTCCATCAGGTAATCCATTACAGTCTCCCTGAATTCACTGCCAGTCAGCTGTCTAGCTGTTCTGTTTTACTCACTGACTCAGATCCTGCCTCTCTGAGGTCCCTGCTGGTCAGCTAGTTCATGATAATGGATCAATAGCTGAAAACTGGTTCACTGAAGTATGCAAGTGATCATACAAAGAGCAACATGAGTACTAATATTCACAAAATTGACAGTAGGGAACAGGTCTCAAGTGTTCCATCAGTTCCATGTGTTGTGCTAAGTGGAACTGTGATCCCACACAGGCAAAGAAATGTGTAAATAGGAAACATGACCATGAATATTTAAAAATGAGATTTCATTGGCCTAAAGATCCACCAACTTCTTAGATTTTTATTGAACATTTTTGACCAACATATTTTGCTAAGAGTTGTAATTATAATGGTATGATTACATGAAATAATTCAAGAAGTAAATCAATATTTAGTTCTGATTTACCTTTTTGGTACAAAAAATTAGTTTTAAAAGGTCTTTAATAATCAGGGTGGATGGGAAAGCATATACATTATATAATACATAATATTTATACTATATAACAATATAATCATTATACTATCCACTGAAAAACATGAACTCCCATGATGTTAAAGATGAAAACATACACAACATTTGAATTTCTTTGTTTAACTAGTTGGTCTCTGTATTTTTTCCAGATAATTTATTTAGTGGTCTCCCACTGCAGAAAAGTTGATGAACACTGTCATAAGATAAGCAGAGTACTTAAAACAAGTATTTTGGATCAACCCATCAGCTTTGTTCCAGATCTGCAGTACCACAAAGTTCTATCTCTAAAGCTTCAGGATAATCATGCTTATATCAAAGCCACTTTTTCAAAAACTGATATGGAAAGGAGAAGGGGAGAGTGATGGAGGGGGTATCTTGGACAATAACAGACAGTTGTCCCTTCAATCAAAGTTCTTGCAAACAAGTTCAAGCCCATTCCCAGCATTTTAGAGTTGGTCTGTGATTCTGTGATTATAGCTTTCTGCTCTGCTAGTACCTTTCAAGCATTGCAATATAACAAAGTGGGCAAAAAAAGAAGGGTTTCCAAACATTGGGAGCTTGATTATTTATTTTTATTATACTTGGTAGTTTTTAAAATTGTTTTTAGTCTATATTTTATATTGGAATTTTATTGTATAGTTATTGTTTTATGCTCTAAACCACCCAGAGTCCCTCCATTCGGAGGAGATGGCGTCGACAAATTTGATAAATAAATAAATGAATGAATTTTTATTATTAATCAAATTTCTGTTACCGCCGATCTCCCCCCAAAAAGGGGGGAGTAGATTATTTATCATGTTAATTGCTAATCCAAATACGTTACTGAAAGAACAATACCATCATGACCAATAAATTGTATTTTTACTACATTCATCTAAATACAACACTTTTTACCATCTGAAGGTCAGTCTTTAAAGGAAGGAAGGAGGAAATGCTGCCCAAGAAAGTATTCCATCACTAATATCAAAATAATCAAGGGTGTTCCATCATATTCCTACATATTCTACCATATTCCACTATATTTAGTAGGTCTATATCTTGAAAATAAGCTACAGGATTTCCATTTAGGAATACCCTATCATTGATCTTTGGCTAATTCATTCCCATAATTTATTCTGCATTCAGCTCTCACAGCTGTTTATATGTTTTTGCATTCATCTAACACAACTCATTATTTGTATGGTTGTGGGATGCTGTTCTTTGGAAGGACAGATAAATTTAAATGGAGCTACTCAAACTTGTCTAGAATTGTTAAACTTGTCTTGTTCTTTTAAGCCTGAATGCTAATAGACAGATTAATTTTCTCCTTCCAATGACAGGATGAGATTGCATCCTGTTCAGATTAGTTGCAGTGAGAATGCCTGGAAGTTGTTTTTTTTAAATAATCCCAGATCCTCAGACCCTGAATAATAAGAACTGAATTGCAAATCATCTTTTTAAAAAAAGATACAGACATTAAAAGTCCTGAAGGAAATTTCCTATTTCCTAGCATTAAATAAGCACTGTTTCTGTCCTGAAGTTTGTCGGTTTATAATTTTAATTACTACAGCACCTACCCTTACAAGAACTGGGAAAGGCATGAATCTTTTCGTAATAATACTTGCTATCCTACAAAAAGCTATCCTTGTTTCAGCTGCCCTACAGGAGAGATTCATATATGGCATTTAGGCTTCATATGATAAACCTTGCATGAAGCCTCAGATTTCATTCAGGAGAGCTTCCTTTCCTCCCAAACACATATTATTTCACTTTAAGAAAAAAAATGCAAATTTGTACACATCCATTACATGCTGGGAAGACCCAGCCAGATCTTACTGAAGAAAGCTTGCCCACATGACCTGGCCCACATGGACTTGCGTAAATACTTTCTTGGAATTCTTTCTTCAGGGCTTTTCCCTACAAAGAACTATAATATAGAAGAAAGTTTTTTTAGGGTTTCTTGTCCAGCAAGGTGAGAAATTCCATTGTGTTCCAATGATGCTACCACATAGTTAGTTCAATACTTTGCTACATAAGGACTTTGGGCAAAGTTCAATCACTGCTGCACAAATCAAGACACAGCTTAAATATAACATTATTTTTCTTACTCATCATCGCTATATTCATTCCATTTATTTGCTCCAGGACTTTCACAGTCCTTGTTAGGTGTTATTTTTTCATTTCCCCGCAACTGGACCAGCAAAGTATTTTCATATATACATATGAAAAATCTATCATCATCATCCTCAAGCTAGGTTGTACTGCCAAGACAGAATTCTCATTTTCACTCCAGGAAATGAATTGTTTAAGGGGATTTATGCAGATAAACACAGTCTGTAAATTTCAGGGCACTTGCCTGTTTTTATTAGTCAAATGTGGGCTGCCTGACCAAAAGTTGGCACCTATCTTCTCTGAAGCTTATAGCAGACATTTTCATGAGAAGAACGAGGAATGTTTGCCTGAATTAAAGTGGACGGGTTTATTAATTGAATAGGCAATGAAGGGGTTAATATCTTTCTTTCATGTCATGCACAAGGGGAATCCTGTTGTTGCTATTATCATATGTATTCTGCTTTCAGAGTGCTCGACATGCATTTTCTGACTGAAATCCATACAACAACCCTATTATCCGCCATAAGAGATGGAGGGATTGCTGTTGAACAAAAATAGCGACTTCATAGCAGAAATGAGATTTGACTTAGGAACAAGCTAATCTCTGTATAGTTTGGTCCTGTGTCTTACTGTCATGAGTGCCGTTGAGCTGAAGTCATCAGCGCAATGGCACACATGACAATAGCAAGGAAACAGGAGAAGGGGCTCAAGATAAGTAGCCATCAACTCACAACGACTAACGGCCAACAGACAATAACTAAACGGATCACGGAGCACACCCAAGCCATCAGCGCCAATATAACGGAGATCGCCCAGCTGACAGCAATCACCGGATGAATAGAAAACCCGATGATGGGCGATCCCGGAACGCCAGCGGGGCCTCACAACCCCTCACCCACCGGCAGGGCAACGTATTGGACAAAGGGGGGTGACGTGACCGCGAGTGAGGGGGCGCTGACCGGCGCGGGGTATTTAAACCCCGCACCGGCGCGCTCCTGTCACTCTCAGCTTTTTTCTTCCGACGCTGTAACTGCGCTGTGAATAAATCAGAGCCTGATCCATCGAACCAGTGTCTGAGCCTTATTCAGAGGCAGGCAGCGCATGACATAAAGCTGAGAGTCATAAACTCAGCCTCGCCGAGCCCCACCGGACGACAACGAGCCGCGGGAGGAATAGACGGCGAGAAGACCAGCAAGATGAAGCCGGAGCAACGCGGGCAAGGAGGGTGAGCTGCACGGCAAGAGACAGAGGAGGACCGACCAAGGCCAGAGGCACCGCGGACTCCTGGAGCCATGGACGCCCACCCCACCCGACCCGAGCCTCAGCTCCAACCCCAAGGGGAGATGGCGACGGAGGCAACCCGACCGCGGGAGGGAGCAACATGCCTTCCGAAACCAGCGGAGGACCCCGCGCCCCACATCGCACCCCAGCAACGGGCGTGGAGCGACAGCCCAACGGCGGTCAACACGGAGGAGGACGATGGAGACACCCAGCAGACGACGGAGGAAGCGGACCAGCGGCAGAGGGAGGATGAACCCCGCCGGCAACCCACCCCCGCCGACGCACCGACGGAACCGGCCCCAGCGGCGGCGCGGGCCGTGGACGAGGAGGCACGAGCTGAACTCGCGGCCATGCGGGCCCAACTGACGGAACTCCGGACCATGCTCCAGTCGCTTATGCCCCCCGCGCCACCCAACGACGTCCCCGCACAGGCCCACACCCCGAGCGAAGCACCGAACCCCCACGGGCCAGCGGAGGGTCAGCAGACGGCCCAGGCGGACGACACCACAGGCCGGGAAGCGAGAGGCAGGGCCGCGCAAAACGCCCGGGCCCCAAAGGACTTCCCCATCTTCTTCGATGGGAACCCCACGAAACTCTCGTTCTTCGTAACGAACGCCAGGGAGTTCATGGGGAGGCACGGACACTCCTACGACTCCGAAGCCGACAAGATCGCCGCCGTGGCGATCAAACTACAAGACAGGGCGGCGGACTGGTACGTCCAACTGTACGAGTCCAGCTCCCCCGCCCTCGCCACCTTCCCTGCCTTCATCAATGAGATGAAAAACTACTTCGAAGACCCCCTAGCCAAAGTAAGGGCAAAAAGCGCACTCCAAAGACTTAAACAGGGCACACGCACGGTCCCAGACTACGCCCTGGAGTTCAAAGCCCTCGCGGGGAAGGTCAGCGACTGGTCCGAGACCACCCTGCTGGAAATGTTCAAAAGGGGGCTCAATCGCGACATTCTCCAATGGGCCCTCTACCGCGACGACCCAGAAACGCTACACGGGTGGATCCACCTCGCGGGGAAAGCCGAACACGCGCACCGCACCTTCCTCATGACAACCACGGAAGACACAAACTATGCCGGCAAAAAGGTACCCGCACCACACGTGGGGATGGCCGGCCCCATATACCCAAAAAAGAAATTCAATCGGGAGCCCTGCAGGAAGTGTGGCAAACTAGGGCACAAGACGGTGGATTGCTTCGCCAACCGACTGCCGACCAGTGCGCCTAAACCCACCCCGAAAATTAGCCCCAAACCACCCAACCTGGGGCCGCCCCCTCACCGCCGAATGACCGTGGCCACAGCGACACCAGAGGAAGGCTGGGACACCTACTGGGGGGAAGAGGATAACGTAGACCCCGACCAGCCGGCGGGAAAAGCTCCCCGCCTGCCCTGAAATGCGTTGCGAGGCAGGCGGTGGGACAGCAGCGCGGACCACCTCGACGGAACGGCGAAAGCCCCGTAATAATGGCGGCAATCAAACTCTCTGCCGGCAACGGAGCCACCACGGCCGCGGCACTAGTGGACTCGGGGTGCTCAAAAAACCTCATCCACCCCGACCTAGTCGCCAAACTCGACCTCCGCTGCTTCCCCCTCCCCACGCCGCTGGCATTCCACCAGCTGGACGGCTCTACAGCGGGAGGGAAACCAGCCACGCTGCAAACCGAGCCGGTCACCCTGCAAATGGGCACTCACACCGAACGCACATCGTTCGTCGTCACTCACATCGGACGGCCCATTGCAGTCCTGGGGATGCCATGGCTCGCGACAAACAACCCGTGCATCAACTGGGAGACCCGCACCTTCACATTCGGCGACGGCGAGTATCGGGCACCAGTTCCAGCGGGCAGAACCAACCCCACGGTAGGACGAGCGGAGGCGACTACACAGGACAACGCCGCTACCACAGCAGACCTACCGGAACAATACGCCGACTTCTCCGAGGTCTTCGGAGAGGCAGAAGCTGACCAACTACCCCCCCACCGCAAGTCGGATTGCCGGATCGACCTACTGCCCGACGTCCCCTTACCTAGACCAAAGATCTACTCGATGACCCCGAAGGAGATGGCAACCCTCCGGGAGTTCATCGATAAAAACCTAGACAGGGGATTCATAGAGCCAGCATGCTCACCGGTCGGAGCCCCCGTCTTATTCCGGGAGAAGAAAGACGGCACCCTACGGCTCTGCACCGACTACCGGGGCCTAAACGCGGCTTCCCTGTCCAACAAATACCCCTTACCCCTGGTGAAGGACATGCTCGCCCACCTGTCCACGGGCAAAGTCTTTTCCAAAGTGGACCTTCGCGAGGAGTACTATCGCATCCGAATCAGGGAGGGGGACGAATGGAAGACTGCGTTCAACTGCCCCCTAGGCGCCTTCCAGTACAAAGTGCTGCCCTTCGGACTCGCGGGGGCCCCTGGGGTGTTCATGCAGCTCATCAATGAGGTACTGCATGAACATCTGTTCAAAGGGGTCCTGGTCTACATCGACGACGTCCTTATTTACACAAAAACGCACGAGGAACATGTGACCCTAGTCAGGCAAGTCCTCGACAAGCTCAGAAGGGCACAGCTCTATGCCAAGCCTACAAAGTGCGAGTTTCACAAAGCGCGCCTAGACTACCTGGGGTACCGAATCTCCGGGGACGGCATAGAAATGGACCCCGCAAAAGTCGAGGCGGTGCTAAACTGGGAGCGCCCCCGCAACAGACGCCAACTCCAGAGCTTCCTCGGATTCGCGAATTTTTACAGGTCATTCGCCCGGGGGTTCGCAGAGATAGCCCTCCCCCTAACAGACCTCCTCAAAACCAAAGGGGTGGGGGACACCCGACGCGCCAAGAACCCGGGCACAGTGTTGAATTGGACTCCCGCGTGCCAGACCGCATTCAACAAGCTGAAAGCGCTGTTCACCACGGAGCCAATCCTCGCGCACCCGGACCCAGAATGGCCGTTCGTGGTCCAAGCCGACGCCTCAGACTTCTCCCTGGGGGCCATCCTGCTCCAAAAGGACCCCACGGGACTCCTGAAACCATGCGCCTACCTGTCAAGGAAGTTCTCCGAGACAGAAAGGCGATGGCACGTCTGGGAGAAAGAAGCCTTCGCGGTAAAATCAGCGCTAGAGACATGGCGACACCTACTCGAGGGAGCCACCCAACCATTCGAGGTCTGGACCGACCACCGGAACATCGAGGCCCTACGAACGCCCAGACGCCTTAGCCCAAAACAGGTCCGATGGGCCCAATTCTTCAGCCGCTTTAATTTCCAGCTGAAGTTCATGCCGGGCAAAAAGAACTTCCTGGCCGACGCCCTCTCCCGACTTCCCCAAGACGAAGAGCCCGCCCCAGACACCATTGGGACGGTCCTATCCGCCTCGCAACTGGGGATGGCCGTGACCACCCGAAGCGGCGCTCGGAGGCAGCTCGACTCTACGGCGCAGCCGACGGCGGGACAACCTGCGACCGGAAGAAGCCAACCGCAACTACCAGGGGGAATGCGCACGGACCTCGCCGCCGCCCTCAAAACCGACCCCTGGTTCCTGGCAAACCCCGACAAGGTAACGATGGCACAAGACCTCGCATGGGGGGAAGGCAGAATCTATGTCCCGGACTCGCAACGCCAGGCGATCTTGCATAGGTCACACGACGCCAAACAAGCGGGACACTTTGGGTTCCTCAAGACCCTACACCTAACACGGCGTCAATTCTGGTGGCCCGCGCTCAGGCGAGACGTAAAAGCATACGTAGCGTCCTGCCCAACGTGCGCTAGGGCCAAACGGGCACCAGGCAAACCCGCGGGGCTATTACAACGGGTGGCAGAACCCTCCCGCCCATGGGAGGAAATCTCTATGGATTTTATAGTGGACCTCCCACCCAGCCAGAAGAAAACGGCCATTTGGGTGGTGAAGGACTACTTCTCAAAGCAGGCCCACTTCATCCCCTGCACGTCGGTCCCATCCGCACAACAGCTAGCCAAACTCTTCCTCATCCACGTGTACAGGCTACACGGATGTCCCGCACGTGTGGTGACCGACAGGGGCACACAGTTCACCTCCAAATTCTGGCGGGCCTTCCTAAAGCTGATGGGGACCCAACAGGCCCTATCTACGGCCTGGCACCCCCAGACGGACGGAGCCACAGAGGTTCTTAATGCCACCTTAGAGCAATTCATACGCTCATATACTAACTATCACCAAGACGACTGGGCTGAACTGCTCCCGTTCGCCGAAGTCGCATACAACAACGCCGTCCACACGAGCACGGGGAAAACTCCGTTCGAAGTAGTCTCGGGGCGCGACTTCGTCCCCATACCGGAGCTACCTCAACCCCCGGAACCCCAGATGGACGCTAGCAACTGGGGACGGAAGATCGCGGAATCATGGCCAATAATCACGGCGGCGCTGAAGGATGCACAGGCAGCCTACAAAGAGCAGGCCGACAAGCACCGGCGCCAACAACCGACGTTCCAAGCGGGGGATATGGCCTACCTATCCACCAAGTTCCTAAAGTCACCCCAACCCTCGAAAAAACTGGGGCCTAAGTACATCGGGCCGTTCCGAGTCACCCAAATAGTGAACCCGGTAGCAATACGCTTGGACCTGCCACACAACCTACGGAGACTCCACCCGGTGTTCCACACCAGCCTCCTGAAACCGGCAACCACCTCTCGATGGCACCCAAGCACGCCACAGCCCTCACCAGTGATGATCGACGGGCAACACCACTTCGAGATAAGGGACATACTCGACTCCCGCAAGCAACGAGGAACTCTACCCTATCTGGTCAGGTGGAAACACTTCCCCCACCCGGAATGGGTGGCGGCGCACAACGTTAACGCGCCTGACCTGACCAGAGCATTTCACCGGGCATACCCCGACAAGCCACAACCAAGGTCAGCAAGCCGTCCCCTGCAAAACCCCCCCCGCAGGCCCCCCCCCGCCTCCCGTGCCCCAAGGGAAAGGGCCCCCCCAAGCCCGCGACTTGGGTGGACCTCCCCCCCCCGGGACTCACTCCCCCCGCCCCAGGCCCACGAGGCGGTGACAAGCGTTCGCCAGCACCCTCCCCCCGCCCCCCGGCCGCGGGGGAGTGGCAAGCAAGTCAACAGGGCAACCTGGGGGCAACGCCCAGGAGCTATAACAAAGGCGACGCACTTTAAATAAAAAAAAAAGAAGGGCCCTACCTGGAGCTGATAAGCACCCGACCAGCCACGCCTCTCTCCTCGCCGAACTGAGCCAAACAAACAGGGTGTGGCTGGAGCATGCGCACGCCAGGACGTGACCTGGGCGTGCGCACTATGGACGCACCCTGGGAAGGCACATGGTAGAGGGAGGAGCAAAGGGAGGGGCGACAACTACTCCGGCGGGAATTTCGGAAAAAAAAAAAAAAACCCAGAAAACCGGGGGGGAGCACTATTCGGACAGGGGGCAGTATGTCATGAGTGCCGTTGAGCTGAAGTCATCAGCGCAATGGCACACATGACAATAGCAAGGAAACAGGAGAAGGGGCTCAAGATAAGTAGCCATCAACTCACAACGACTAACGGCCAACAGACAATAACTAAACGGATCACGGAGCACACCCAAGCCATCAGCGCCAATACAACGGAGATCGCCCAGCTGACAGCAATCACCGGATGAATAGAAAACCCGATGATGGGCGATCCCAGAACGCCAGCGGGGCCTCACAACCCCTCACCCACCGGCAGGGCAACGTATTGGACAAAGGGGGGTGACGTGACCGCGAGTGAGGGGGCGCTGACCGGCGCGGGGTATTTAAACCCCGCACCGGCGCGCTCCTGTCACTCTCAGCTTTTTTCTTCCGACACTGTAACTGCGCTGTGAATAAATCAGAGCCTGATCCATCGAACCAGTGTCTGAGCCTTATTCAGAGGCAGGCAGCGCATGACACTTACATGACCTCCATTAGGCTCCCCTATCTCTACTGAAATCACTTTACATCATTCCTCTCATATATTTATGTGGTTTCTACCATGGCTTTTTGGATAGTCCAGGGAGCTGTAAACAAACCTGTCAAACAAGACACTCCCTATCTCTGCTTTGTGATCAGAGGGGAAGAGTAATTTATGTTCAGTCTCTGTAATCATACATGAAATCCCACACAGAAAGTAACTTTCTAGAAAGCAGACAGAAGTCCGGATGCCTGGTTTGGAATAAAGAACTATCCTGAATGGTTTGCTGAAATTTAGTTGCTTGTTCTAAACCACCCAAATAGTGGACTCACACAAAAACTTTAGTATAAAATTGAGCTGAACTGCATCTATATCCATAACAGTTTAAGCCCTAGGATGGGATTATCTTATCTTAATTTTTAAAAAAGACACTCTTGAGAGGTTCTTGCTTCTGTAATATCACATGAAATGGCATTGGGCAAAATGTATTGATTTATTTGCTTCTCTTTTTTTCCACAGTGGAACTGAAAATGGCTCATGCAGTCAGTTATTTTGGTCACTTCTACTAGAGCTAACAGGCCTCAAGTGGTATTTCAAAACCCAGACTCTCTGCCACTTAAATCATGGTCTAAAATCATAAGTGTTTGCTGTTTAAAACAGAGTTTGTAGAAAGAAGTAACAAGATACTGCAGCTAAAGTTGATGTTCATTGTATGAAATGACTAGTTTCTGTCACTTAATGATTCCCCCCACCCCGCCCTTTCTTTATCTCTCTGTCTCACTCTTACTGGCTTCTCCCCATTCTTCTGGACGCACCAGTCTGAAGACCACATGGCTGATGCTGTTTCATAGACACTGCATTTGGGAAATAATTTTCCCATTTTCTCCTGAGAGCTTCACAATCAAATCAAATCAAATTATCAAATTTATATGGCCACCTATCTTATACAAGGTGACTTTAGGTGGCGTACAATAAACCAATGATTAAAACCAAATATAAAACCAGTTAAAACAAGTAAATAATTAACATATGTTAAAAAAAAAATTGTGAGAGGCTTAATTGAGATGCTGTACATGGCACAATGCCCATTACTGCCCAGTGCTGTTCCCTTTCAAATTTTGATGAGAACATTTTAGAAAAACTTTTCCAGAACAGCAGGGGGCATTGAAAAGATGCATCTGGGGAAATCTGAACGTTTGGTAAACCTAACGGTCATGTCCCTGTACTTTATAAATGCTATGGTTCGTGGCAGAGCTGATCATTCTCCATTGTCTCCTGCTTTACCCTGTTTCTATACCTTCTTATTTCTTTCAAGATGGAAAAAGTAATAAAGCAATACATCTCAGTCCAAGCAACAGATCCAAACGTATGTTCCACAGATCTGAATATATATACTATTTCCTTAACATGATGTCTGAGCATTGAGAACAGGTCAGATGCAATCTTTTCAGTTGTAGTTTAGGCTAGCAAACCAAAGATTATATCTACATAACAAACTTGCATTGAAATGGAGTTTTGATACCAGAAAGCCCAGTTTCCAACTAGTGCTAGAGAATGTGTGTGTGTGTGTGTGTGTATGTAAATGTGTGTGTGTGTGTGTGTGTGTCTGTGTGTATACGCACCCTTAAACAGTTGGTACACTCCCAATATTAATAGCCAGTGGCTTATTGCATCATCTGTGTATATTATGGAATATCTCCTTACAACTAAAATAGTGAGTATCAAATAGTTTCTCATTTGCTTGAATGTTGCCAAAAAGTCATGGAAAATATGGATGACATGGACATGCATGCTGAACGTTGCCCTATCCATGACTGCAGGGCCAGTCCTATCATTAAGCAATGTGGCAAATGTTTGGGGTTTGCGATGGCAAATGTTGGGGGTTGCCCTACATCTGCAAGCTACCTTCTGCTTCCAAGGGCTCTGGAGAACATTGTCCAATTGCCAGCATTGAAGAAAGATTAAATTGCCTATGTAATCATTTTTTGGGCATGTGATGAAAGGCAGCACCATCTTGTTCATCACTTCAGGCAGCAACATGTCTTGGCTCAGCCCTGCTTGATTGCAGATAACTACAAAAAAACAAAGCTGCATTCAGGGCTTAATGTGCTTTGCTGATACACAAGTTGTGTAGCCTGTGGCAGTGCAGCAAAGAGCTTTCTTGCAGTTATAACTATGGCTAGCATAAGTTCAAGAGGGCATGCAAACCGATCTGATATTAGCAACACACCCAGTTCATATGCTGTCTAGTGCTCCCCAAGCATGAGAAAATATATATTTGTCTACTCTTAAAGCTGCTTTTCATTTTCTGGCAAAGCCCCACCTAATTTTGTGTTTCCCTGGAACAGTTGCTGCAGCCATTGTGAAATACAGGGATTTAATGTGAGAGTTTGAAAGGTTATCCCTGTTGGTGCCATTTTTTAGGATCTGTTTTTTTTATCTCTGTACTCTATCTTATTCGTTTCTTTAAAGCCCTTCACTCATCTGCCTGGCAAAACCATCTTTCTCATCAGCCTCTGACATACAGATTAGTCAACAGCGATAAATAAAAAATCCCTAACTTTGCTATACTGGAAGAGGCAGGCTTCCAAACCCATAAGCTTTCTTCTGCTTGCATTTTTTCACAGCCAAGAACAGAGGATGATTGTTTCAATTCATCTCCATTTTTTGCCCTTTTCCACTTTAGTCAAGATTCAGGTATTAAGGTAGCATTCTGAAGCATGATAAGATGCCAGCATCAGGCTATTGAAATTAGACATTGATCATACTTCAGGAGTTGTGCACGCAGAAGACAAGAAAGGAAGGGGAAAGGGGAGGGCATCAAATTTACATGCCTCATTACAATGGCCTTTAAAATCCAGAGCATGGAAAATTAATTTTGTAATGAACAGAATTTTAAGGAAATCAGACTCCTGGTCAGGGTTGATCAATGGACACATTTAAACCCTACTTCTGTCTACACACAAGCATGCATCAGCAATGTAGGAAAAACATCCTTATTTGAGATCTACATTCTTTCTCCCTGCTTGGCTCACTCACGTGGTTTCCCCTTGCTTTCATGTGTACTCAAGCATCCTAAGATGAAGCTGACTTCCAATTTCTGAAAATGAAAAGCCTCTTTAAATTAAACGCTTACAAAAGGATGTGGTGCATCAGCCCTTCTTCCTCCCCTGCCTTCTAGTCACTGCACTGCCATCTTTTTGTTTCACAATTTCTAATGCTGTTGTTCAATGAGGAGTTGGGGCAATGGTTTGTTCTCTCAGGCAAGGTCTCAGATAAATGCTCTGAAGTTCTCTCTGCCTTTCCTATTGTAATTCTTATTAGAAATTAATTTGATGCAATTGCATTCCGAATGCTAATGAAGCACATTGCCTGCTTCAGCTGGTGTCTTTCTCTCACAAGCTGTTCTATTAATGTTCAAAGGCAGTAGACTGCCTGCAGTGCCATATACAACTGCCTCTCTCTCTCTTTCTCTCTCTCTTTCTCTCTCACACACACATACACACATGCAAATGTATCTTCTTCTACTTATAAAACCCTTCCATTACCAATCATAATATATTTTCATGTGGTAGATCAGAGAGTGGCAAACCCTATAAGTCTGACCATTAAGCTTCCTTACTGGATCTGATGGGAGCTAGGATGTAAGAGTCATGCTGCAACTGATAACAGGAGAGGTCTCTGTGCAAAAGGATCAGTGTTTGGGTATGAACAAGAAGACCAGTGGCAAGAACAGCAAAGGTTTTCAAGCTCTAGCTCAGAAATAAAACTTGGCCGTCCATCTTGAGTATGAGTTGAGTTCAGCCTTTCTTTGCAGGAGCTTTCAACCTCAGCAAAAGCCATGCTTCTGCCAATCTGGGTCACAACACTCCCCTTCTTTTGTCTGAAACTGAAGGTGGGAGAAGTGCCTGCAGGTCGGTAAAAATCTGATCTGATTTGTACAATTCATGTTACCCTGGCAATATTTTAGGTGAGTAAAGAGGAGATTTTTAATTACTAAAAAGTCAAATTCAGAGTTGACTTTGATGTTAGCATCCAAGCCACTGTCAAGTCTGGTAGGAATGAAAAGCCTATGTATATGAAATTCCTTTACATCCCTATCACAAGCAAGCAACAAGTCGAGAAATGGGAACTGTTGTATTTCCATGTGTAGTTCCTGGTTATCCTAATTCTATGGACAATAATGTGATGGGGCACTGCTGATCCAAGAGGGGCATATTTTATTTTATTTTATTTTGTTTTATTTTAAACACATGTATAAAGCCACCCATCTGCCAGAAGGAACTCTGGATGGCAAACAAAATAAAAACACAATACAATAAAACAACCATTCTGCTGAAGGTTGTCCCTATTCTAAGACTATCCATTAGACGGAACATGGTGGGAAAGGGTTGCTATTATGGAATATCTGAAGGCGGTCCTCCACAAGACATATTAGACCAATGCTCCAACAAATGATTTGAGCAGAAAATGTCAGAGAAAGATGCCAGAGAAACCTTGATTTGTGGGATTCAAGGTGAGGAAGTAAAGAAGAATGATTCATGCCTTGGAAATTTTGAATGAACAGTTATACCATCAAAACTTTTGTCCTCCAGTGTTAAGCAACACACATGGGCTGACTGTAAAAGATGTGCCTCAATTACTTTCCTAAAGGCCGCAGACAGAACTATGCATGCATAATGTTACAGGGAGAGGTTTCTGGAGTGGTCCAAGAAAGTTTTCTGAAGCTGCAAGCCTGCATAGCTGTAAATCTTGCTGTTTCCTTCCACATGGAGTTTGAAGCAAAGGAGTAGAGTTGGAAGGAAGAAGTGGTTACCATTCACTTGGCAGGCATACATGTTCCATTGGTCAGAATAAACAATTTGTAAACAGTTTATCCCTGTTGCTTAACAACTGCACTTGCTGCTCTCAGGTTAGCCAGCCCAGGTTTCAGTGATGGCCACTGTTTGTTACTATTTCACTTTTCAGATATATGCACTGTGCAGCTGGCTATGGGAGGAAGCCCAGCATGGTCCAGTCATAGCAGTAGCTGCCATTCCTATCACTACGGCTGGTTGGCTTAATTTGCAGAGATGCTGGAGGAGTGCAGGATGGGAGCCCTCAAGTGGATTAGCCTGATCCTGCTGCTCTTGCAGTGGCGGGGGGCAGAGGGGCAGAGACAGTTAGCTCTGGGCACACTGATCCTTATCTCACTACACTACATCATTTGGCTCTGGCTTGGATCCTCAGCTGGATCATGCTGGGGTGAGAAATAAGCAGAAAAGAAGGAGAACAAAGTAGTTAAAAACATTCTCAATCAGGAAAATTATTCCCTTCAGGAACATTTCTCAACTGTATTCTGACAACAGGGGACACGCTGCCCAAATATCTGTGAAGCTGCCTTGAAAACGAGATAACCACCAGCTGAACTTTCCATCTTTCCAGCAAATGTTGTACACTTGTGGTATCCCTCTCTTTGTTCCTTCGTTGACTTATCTCTGACGCTAGAATTTCTGAAAGAGGGCATGTAGTCAGAGTGAACTGTTAAAGAAATGATCTTGCTGGGGCAGGATAGGGTTTTGCTAGAAAATCTTTGTCACCTCTGTTGAGAAAGAAAGGTAAAGGAAACTAACTATGCTGCTAGAAATGAGAATGTGGCAATTGTATATGTCTTTCCCAGACATATATGTGCACCAAGTCAGGGAAGATTGAGTTAGGTACAAGAATTCTGATGCAAAGGACCAGATGCTGACCAGTCAGTCCTATGCATTGTTCTTTCTGCAGCAAAACCTGCAGAATTAACAGGCAGTAGCAACCCTAATTAGCCTTGGCAGCAAGACATTACACTGTGCCTGCTGTTTACAGGTACATTGACAAGTGCTAAGTATGCACAGAAAATTGCTTAGAGAACTTAAATCACTTAATGTTTTGTTTTTTATCCTCTCATTGGATTCAGAAAATAATGCATACAGTAAAAGAATCATGCAACACACATGTCTCAGTGCCCACTTCGTTTGCATATTTCTTTAGGAATTGCAATACATCCCACGGGAGTTTTGTAAATAAACATTTATTTCAGGCAGGCTGATTTTCAAAACCAGGTATATATTATTTGTACACATGGGCACGATACAGCATTCTCTCTTTCACACATCCATACACATACATATACGCGGGAGTGTTAGATAAAGAAAGATAAAAGTATAGAAAATAGCTATGTGAAAAAGGAAGCAATTGCAGAATTAGAATTGGCTACTTAGTAGGATGCAGAACTTGCAAAATCTTAATGTCAAACTAAAGCTGGATTTTTTCAGTAGAAAATCCTGGTCAGGTATTTGACTTAGGTTATGCAAACATGGAGTTCGGTGGCCAATAAATTTAAATAAACAACAACACGTTGGACATTTGCTGAGTCCAGCATAAAGGGCTGCTGACTTGTAAGTGAAGGACCACCCCGTCTTCTCCCTTTTCATCACCTAATGTAGCCAGTTTGGATGCAAGTCTCTTCAGCGTGTCCTACAAGTGAGGAAACAATGCTCTTTAAATACACTAACTTTTTAATAATCAGTATCAGTCTTGGTACAGTTTAAGCAGAATAAAAGCCCTGAGGGAAAAAATTAAAAAGTATCTTCATGGCAGCAAAAAGATGTTAATCTTTTTAACTGAAAATGTCCTATGTTTGTTTGTTTTAAAACAGAATTTTCATTCTGTTGCTCTAAGCAGATTATAAACAAATAAAATGCATTTTTAAAAATTTTATATTATATGTCTACAGGAAATATATATATATATTCATACACACACACACACACTTTATTCTTTAACTATATCTATATCTCTATGCGCACACGCACACACACGTATATAATTATGCAGCCCACCTTTCTAGACAGTGCTCTAACTGAGACTCCACAAAATAAAACATTCTTACAACAATAGACAGGGATGTGGTGGAGGGGCAAGAGGCAGGAGAATACATAGTCTTTGGAACCTAGCTTAGGGCTTCTATTGGCGGTAGAGGATAGAGGGAATGGCCTTGAAGGACAGGAGGAAGAATGGCTACCAAAGCAACAGTCAGATAAGAGGGGCCTGAGCCCAGGCCAAAAGAATAACTTGAGAAAACATCTCAGACAAGCCCCTCCCTAGTTTGCACAAAGATAAAGGGAGGGAGGGGGAAGCACATTCAGACTTGCAAGATTCTGTTGCCTGAACTGTTACAATAAAAGTAGTACCGATCTCTGTGGCATTGGTCTCTTAGTCTGGTCCATCTTGTAGGGCTTACATTAGCAACCAACACCTTGAATTGGATCCGGAAGCAAACTGGCAGCCAATGCAGCTCCCACAGCAAAGGTGTTACATGTACCATCCATATAAAATAATATATATCATTAAACAAACAAATGAACAAACAAACCTGGTTTGCCAGCCTCTGTGGAAACTGTGTGAAGCACAATTCGATGCTTATTCCCTCAAACGTAAACCCGGTAGTGCTCAATAAATGTTTTCCATTAAAGCTGATAACATGAACTTTCCAGATTTTCTATTTATGCTGTGGTTGAAGCATTAACAGCTGATAGAAATAGTATTTGAAAATGCCAATTCTGTTGCCACAAACCTCCCTCTTCCAGATTAACATAAACTCTGCTTTCACACTTGCACTGTTGATGGTGTTATATACAAATTGTCCCCTGGCACCATTATTTCATAGCCAGGTACCCTGATATAGCTAAATCTTGACACCCTCCCTGACACCCTCTGCTTCACTATTTCACGCTTTGCCACCTGTAGTGTTGTAACCTCATGTTAAAGCATTACTGATTGCCAACAGACATTGTAACCTCTGATCCCGGCCTTTTGTGTTCTGAGCATATATCGTAAGCAAGTAATCAGCATTTAGGTTTGTGTTCTCCTGACACAATGATACTGCTGTCAGAAAAGCCCCATTAAAGCCCGCTAAGTGTGTGAGGAAAAATCTCAACTGCATCCATATGGTCACCTGCTCTGTCGAACAACGGCTACAACCAAGCTGTCAGTCCATATCATACTAGGCATCTGAATATGAAAATACAGGGCTAGATTCCAATCTACTTTTAGTAGGTTCCATTTCATTGTACTGACATCTCCTATGTTAGTACACTATGTTACACCCATGGATGAAATTAATGTTTGTCCATTTCATTTGAGGTCCTCTATATTCAGGTGTGCTCTTTCTTTACAAGCCAGGTTGATGTTGCTTCTTTTCTTAATGGAGCTCGTTTGTCATTTGTGAGCATATTGGCCCTAGCCATGGCTTTCAGAAGAGTGCCGGTGGGCATCCTTGCACTTTCTCCACAATATGTGTCCATGCATTTTGGAGGAAAACCTGCCCAGAGCTATTGTGAATAAGGTGATATAGAAATACTATGTTATGTTGTTGAATGTAGATTTGTGAGCTTGCAGTGACAAATAAAGAAAGGAAAGCTATTGATCCTCAATCATTGGGTTCTTATTTTTTGATTATTCAGAGCTGCCTTTCATCTTGAAGGAAGAACAGGCTACTAATGTTCCTGTGACTGCCCTCAACCTAATTCCAAAAGTCCTCTGCCAAGAGAGCAGTTCAAGGCTTTGGCTAGAGGTCTCTCAGGCTTTGCCTTAACCTGCTGATGGAGACTGGAAAAAAAGGGCATCAGAGGCAAATTAAGGAGACTGTCAGAAAAAGAACAAGAACTTTCACCACTTTGGGCTCTTGCCCACCCACTTGCTGATTCAGTCCCATCCACCAGGAAAATGTAATGCTGACTTCCCTGGTATATGGGTTTACAGGTAGTCCTTGTTTAGTGACTGCCTCACACAGCGACCATTCATAGTTAGGATGGTGATGAAAAAGTAACTTTGCAATCAATCCTGGCATTTATGACCTTCACAGGTCTATAAAGCAAAGGAAAGCTTAAGTAAGATCGTACACACAGTCATGTTTTCACTTAGCAGCTGCTGCACTTAATGACCAAGTTGCCAGTTGTGGTCAACAAATGAGCACTACCTGTACCAACTTTAGGAGTCTAAGATGCCTGATGAGGCAGAGTTTTGTTTTTAAAAGTTTTAACTAATAAAAATTATAGATATATAAATATGGAAATATCTACTTATATAAAAATGTATATGCATGTGTATCTATATCTGTGTAGTTATATATGTGTGTGTTGTAGTTTAATGTTGCTTTCATATGCTTTATATATACTGCTTTGAAATATTTCTATTTTTGGTAGGATTGTGCAGGAGCTGACTTGTTAAAATTACATTTTAATTTGGGCTGTGCAGGAGGTGACTCTTAAAAGAGCTGCAATTTTTTTTTCAGACTTCTGCAGAAACTTGAAAAAGGACAGGCTGATTTTAAAAAATGGTAGAGAGGTGCTGGCTTTGCATGAGCTCCAAAGCATTTCTTCATAATCACTTTCAAAGCAGTCAGAGCCCTAATATCTGGTAAATGGCACATAAATCAAATGAATGAATGAATCAGCTGGCACATATGTGTTTTTTCTGTGAGCAGAGATGATGCCTACATATGCACACATTCATTCTGTTGTAAACAGTATTTGAAGATTGCAGGAATTTGAAGATATATAGCAAGCTACCATGCTTTTCTAGACTGATAAGGGGCAGCAGTGACAGAATTAAAATCATACAGTTTTTGAAATAGCTACCAGCTGAGGGAAACATCCTGGCTATTGTTATTGCTATCAAATACTGACACCTTTATTATTAATAAAGTTGTTCCATGAGATTACTAAGCATACATATTTATAGCACAATTTCTGTATTTTACCTGTGACATATATATTTACCGTTGACTTGATAGCAGGCTTTTATTTCTTGGTTTTTATCAGTTTGGTCATGTATTTCACCTCCACCCTGCTCTTTGTCATCGATTTCACAGATAGATTTATGTTTTTTTTCCACCCTTGATAGTTTATCCTTCATAACTGCAAAGTAAGTGTGGAAGCTTGCCGAACTAATAGGGGGGAAAGAGACCTACAACCAGATAAGTGTGCAAAGGACTGCTACAGTGATCATGTGTGACAGACTGGTGTCTTGAAATCATATTCAAATTTGTCTTCCATTTAATACAAGGAAGTCTGCTTCATCCTCTGGAAATAACACTCCTCTTATTTTCCATGCCAACTATATGGATGATTAGCTGACTACATACAGTAGTGTTGTGTTTGTGTGTGTGCCTGCATGTTTTGCTTTTTTGCTTTGTGGGTGTTGTGTTTGTTTGTTTGGTTGGTTGGTTTCATGCTTTTATTTTTTTGGAAATAATTCCCACTGTGTTAAAGTAGACATGTCCCATTTTAAAAAGCTAATTTAAATGGATTTCTAATGACCAGAAAATATCTCAGATGATTAGGAAATGTCACCACCTACTTAACTAAGGGATAAGTCAAATTTTGAAATATTAGGCTAAGAGGGAATGAATGGAAAATTGACTAGATGTCCTTTAAATTCGACTGAATCCAAACCAAAGTGGACTACTTATTTTATAATAACATAGAAAATAAATAAGGTAAAAAGGAAGGCATTCCTCTCTCCCCACTTCCCATTCTTGTCTTATTGTAAAGAGGAATTTAGGGCTGCAGCAAAATCTGTCCTCCAGTTTCCAAAAAGTTTTCTATTCCTATTAAGGAGTTTTGGGGGGCAGGGTGCCTGCTCTCATTTGTAGGGTGTACAGAATTTAATTTACATTTCTTTGGGAAGTATTTCTTCTTACCTTTCTTTAATTTTGTGAGGTGGGCAAAGGTGTTCTCCTTCTCCCTTTTTTAAGAAATGTGATATGCCTCCTTTAACAATGGAAAGACAGACATCCCAGGTGATGTTTCAAAGCAATTCAGATAGATTTTAGCTACCTAAAACATCTCTTAGGACCTGTAAGTGGTGGAAACTGATTCTAATAACATTATGAGAGCCAATTCTGTATTGTGGTTAAATGCACCAGGCTAGAAAGCAGGAAACCATGAGTTCCAGTTCTCCCTTAGAAATGAAGCTGTCTGGTTGACTTTGGGCCAGTCACTCCCTCTCAGCCCTGGGAAGGAGGCATTGGCAAACCACTAATGAAAAAGCTGCCAAAAAGACACTGCATACTTTTGATGCACTCCATACATTTGCTTTTGCTCAAAATCCTTGTTTCTGCATGTTGCACTTGTACCATCTAAAGTTCCTGAACTCAAATGTTAAATGACAGTTCTAGTGTGTTTCATTAATTCAGTCTACTTGGAATGGGCAGGTTAAACAAATTGCTGTTTATTTCTAACTGGAGTTTCCAACATATCCAAAGTTCAGCTCAGAAAGAGAGGGAGCTACAGTAATTGCATCTCTCAGACCCTTTGCTGGCTACTTTGTGTTTTAAAGGAATTCAAACAATGGGATGGAATATTTCTTGGCCAAGTTCAGGGCTTGTGAGATAACACAGTGATATGTTGGCAGATGGGGAGGAAAGGAAGGCTTTGGATTATGTGAATGGAGGAGCTTTCTCCTGGCCACCCACAGAACGCCTTCCTTTGGTTCTTTCCAGCATTAGAGTTCTAATACTAGAGAGAATTCATTCCAAAAACAGGAATAGCCCAGGAGAGGAATCCTGTATCAAATTTATTTCCTGATGTTAGTGCTCTCTCTGTCTCTAAGATATTCTATGGTTCTTGAGATGCCACCCTTAGGACCATAGGTTTGCAATCTAAAGCATTAATGTTAAAAGTAGTGGAATTAATGATTAGATGGAAGGGAAGCAGATAATACAGGGCAGCGGTGGAGGTAGCTGGTATATGATTACAGACTAGCTACAAATGTCTATAGGTAGTCTTAGGCTCCACAACAACGGCATACGCCTCACTGACAAGGCTGTAGGGACACCTCTTTCAGTTTGCAATTAAGTTTTTTTTTTTTCCTGATATAAGTCTCACTGCTGATTAGCCAAGGCACCCAGCTTACTCCAATTCAGTGGCGTCCACAATATATTGCTGCTTTCATCAGCATGACAGAAGTGGAAGGAACAGAACAGAACAGAACAGAACAGAACAGAACAGAACAGAACAGAATACTTTATTGGCCAAGTATGATTAGACATACAAGGAATTTGACTTGGCTGGAACAGCTCTCAATATATAAATGGAATGTGGTATTACACCACATGCTCCTCCCCTTTCTCTTTGTCAGTTTGCCCCTTTTGTTCCTACCTCACACCCTGTGGATGCTGCTTGATTATTTTTTTTAATGAGAGGTATGCCCATGTGAGGATCTCATAAATTACCTAAATTACATCTGTAAACCCCCTATCCTCTGTGAGGACTGAGATGGTAGATAAATTGCACAGATAAATAAATTGGCCCATAAAGAAGATGCTGTCCTTCTGAGTTTCTTATCCAGCACTGAATATATAGATATTGCTTAACTAAATTATACTGTGCATCAATAACTACTCCACCACTTTAAGGACCCATTTTGTGAAAATTGCACAAGTTAATCAGTAGTAGAGCATGAAGAAGCTCCAAACTTTGCAAATGCATCATTTAAGTGGACTGAATTCTAAACCAGGGTATCTCATAAACTATGACAGCTAAGAATTAGTTCATCTATTACTTTTAGATGCTTCCTTTATATACAACTACTCCCTTTTTCTGCAGTTGTTGTGAACAGGAGTTTGTAGATTTTATCCGCAGTTTGTTTCCACGATCAGCAATGTCCTAAAATTTAATTGGGGAGATCGCAACATTCAGCCTAGCCAAATCCCTGCTTGTACTTCATTCTGCTCATCAACTGAAGGATGTAATGAAGCAGATGAGAGTGGCCATTGTGGACTATCTTCAGATTAAGATATTTTTTTTCTGCCTCCAGAGTAAATGTCCACCTGAACAGGAAAATGAAGTAAAAGGAAATAAAAGGAAAATGAAGGCCAGTTCTGACATTTTCATTGTGCATATCAAACCCCTTGGTGGAGATAGTAACAGCATCTCAACATGTTCATAGTTTAAGAGAGTAATATTTGAGGCACAAATAGAGCCACATTTATGAGCTGAAAGTCTATGAATAATCTATTATTTCTAACCTGTCGAGGACTGAATGAGAGCGCTACTGTTGCCTCGCCTTGATGCTCACTAGCATTCAATTTCACTTTGTCCTCTCCAGTGACATTAATGTATTGATGTTTACATCACTATCATACGGAGATGCAAGAACTGATAATAGAAAGACAGTGCAATGCTGCTAACATGAAAATTAGCAAGACAAAAGTCCTTCAGCCAGAGATTTCTAGCACCCAATTATTCTCTGACGCTGAGACAAATTTGTATGACTGGAGAAGTTATTCTTTTCTCTTTTCTCCCCCCCAAACAGATCTGAAAGGATGTGATTTAAAAGGCTGAGAGACAAAATAATCATAATTTCTATTCTTTAAAAAATCTACAAGACTAGCTGCATATGAAAAGCAGCCACAACCACCACCCCTTTCCATCTGAAGATGTCATCTGTATATTAGAAATATGCTTTTCAAGATGATTGAGGAGGGGACATTACAATTTAAGGGACATCTTTTTTACGGAACAGAGAATTCAATTGCTGGCACAAGCTGAAATCAAGCTGTCTCCTAGCAGCTCTCCACCTATAATGAAGTGTGATAGCTTCATGGCAGCAGCTTTGCTTCCCTAGTGACAGCACTCAGTCTGTGGGATCCATTATATTTATGACCTCAAGATGAACTACAAGCCAGATCTTGCTAGTTGAAAACCAGCACTTTTTAATTCATGGCAGTGATGAAGTCAATCTGGGAATTACATTGCTGGCCATATGTACCATGTATTTGTGCCACCAGGTTTTAACAGATGACCCTCCATCCCCCCACCTTCATGTACAAAGGAAATGCATGGTGCCACTCAGCTGGAGCAACTATAGGCTGAACCTGAGATATGGACACATCTCAAATTGTGGCAAAGCCAACCATGCCTGTCCCCATTTCTGTACTGAGGCTTCAATGCAGGAGTACTATCTTGTGTTGCTGGAGCAGTGTTTCCAAAGTCAGCACCTTTAAAATGTGTGGGCCAACTCCCAGAATTCCCCAGCCAGCATGGGGAATTCTGGAAGCTGAAGTCCACACATCTTAAAGTTGCTAAGGTTGAGAAACACTGTCCTCAGTGGTTTAGTTGTGGGATCCTGTTGCTTTGCTTGGAGGGTTGATGGTTTAGTTGTGGATCCTGTGCTTTGCATGGAGAAGTTGAGTGGTTCATGTCTTATGTCTCCATCAGTAAGGGGGAGATGAAGAAACCTTTGAGAACCATTATCAATTAGAGAAGACAATACTGGACAATAAGCAGCTTTTTAAAATATTCCCAGTAGATTCCAAAGCAGATTTAAACCAGGTGGGCAGTTTGAAGCTGCCCAAGTTAGGCTGAGTAAAAATAGACTCTTGAAACTTTTCACTCTGTGGGCAGTGAAATGGAGGGAGAGTATATTTTACCAACTGTTCTCCAAGGCTGAATATCAGTTTCAGGAGCAGATTACTTTTTCCATTAGGTATAATGGCAACACACCCTTTTTCTTTTGTTGCATAATTGGTTTTGCAATCATCCTATTCCGTATGCAACTGCAAAGCCCCTGTGCCCTTGGTAACTTTGCCACCATTTTGTATCCCTCTCCAATGGTGCATAGCATCTTCCTCAAGCACTGAGGTGGAAAGAGCATCCCCTGCCAAAAATGTTAGAGAATGCTGGGAGTATTACTGTATGTACAATTCAAAGACAGCTCAACTCTATCTCTAAGTAATCTACCTGCTTGGGTTATGTGCTTTGCCCAGGCTCAATCACATCTCTTGCATCTGACATTCTTAACTTAATACCTTCTTTGAATAGTTCTCTTCTGTATACTTAATGTAATAAGGTAAAGAAAAATCAATGTATTCTTGGGATATGTTGCATAAACAGTTTCTCAAAAGATGTTCATCCAACTCTACTGGAAAAAAAATTGAAATTAATTTTATTACCATAAAATTAAAATAAAAAAGGTAAATGCGAAGTATTTCAGCTTCCTAAGGGTCAACACAGGATTGGGTCAAAAGTTAACAATTCTGTTTTCATCTGCCATAAATTCCTTGCTTGATTTAGTCAGTCTGTTCGTAAATAAAGCATATACTACTACAAACATTGTTTTAATCTGGAGTTTAGAACTGCAACAACTTTGCTCATTTGTCAGCTTCGTCTCAGCACAAAACCCCAAATGATGTTAGATGAAGTGGGGAAAACAAGGAATGAGAGCTAACAATCTTGTAATATTTCTAGAACTTGATCATCTGCCATTTTTGCTAATCAATTAGAAAACAGAGGAGAAATTATTATGACTGGAGTTCCAGGCATTTTGTTAACAGATAAATTGTCAGACAAACAATAGCTTTTATTTCATTATTTTTCATTACATTAAATCATACAGGACATTGGTCTATTCTAATAGAAAACCTCACAAATTCTTTGGGGTTTGTGTAGTCAGGGATATGCTCATCGTCTTTTATCTTTATCGTTTATGTTTTATTGATTTTATTGTAATTTCTTTCCACCAGAGTTGTTGAGAGTTGGGGGCATACAAATTTTTATATATACATATATACATATTTATTTATTTTCTATCCCACCTTTATTATTTCTATAAATAACTCAAGCTCGGGAACATACCTAATACCCCTTCCTCCTCCTGTTTTCCCCACAACAGCAACCCTGTGAGGTGAGCTGGGCTGAGAGAGTGACTGGCCCAAGGTCACCCAGCCAGCTTTCATGCCATATATATATACATGCCATATATATACATACATACATACATACATACACGTGCACACACACACACACATACATATATACATATACATACACATGCATGCATGCACACATGCACACATACATATATACACATACACACATACATATATACACATACACACATACATATATACATGCATACACACATAAATATATATACATATATACATACACACACACACTCAGTGTGTGTGTGTGTGTGTGTGCATCTGTTCAGTTGTGTCCAATTCTTGGAGACTGCCTGGACAAGTCCCTGCAGTTTTCTAGTTTTCTTGGCAAGGTTTTTCAGAAGTGGTTTGTCACTGCCTCCCTCCTAGGGCTGAGAGAGAATGACTGGCCCAAGTTCACCCAGCTGGCTTTGTGCCTCAGGCAGGACTAGAACTCACGGTCTCCTGGTTTCTAGCCTGGTGCCTTAACCACTACACCAAACTGGCTCTTATAATATTAATATTTTTATAATCATATGCATATTAGGCAATGTGTGGAAAGGGAAGAGTTTAATATGTTTTATTGCATTTCCCCCATCAAAAACTGTATCATACAGGTTATTTCCTCTGTAGAGAACCACTAAGTCAGTGTTCCATGATTTACGTGGGAGAAAATGCATGAATCAATAGAGATATATCTTTAAATTTAACAGGACTGTTTCCTTGCTTTTTAAGTAAGTAAGTTCCTGATCATGACTCTAATTTAGCTCTAAAATAGTATGCCTATAATCAAAGTCTAGGTGATATGAAATTGAATAGATATGTTTTCAATAGCTTATTTGCAGTTTGAGGAATAAATATGAGTTATTTACTTAAAGACTCTGCTCTAGGCTGAAGTTTTCACACAGAAGTGCCAACCCTTGATTTAAAAAAAATAGATAAATTTTTTACTCTCTAGAACAGAATTGGCATGCCACAAATTCACTTATTACTCATTTTATATACTCCTATCTTTTTGTAATGAAGCCCCTGAGGAGCCTGGCTATCCTCAATTATATAGCTGTACAACCCAAGGCCAAACAATTACTAATATCAATAAAGCATAAAGACAGTAGAACACAGAAAATCAGGAGGGGATAGGCATAGCAGAAGCCCACTAAACAAATTTTAAAATTCATTCATTTCATGTTAGCCCTTGGTGGGTTACAAATTATCTATAGCTCTGTGCTTCTCACGTTCTGGGTCTGGCACTTAGTGGAGCAACACATCTTCTGGGGATGCTGGCTGCTCCTTAAAGTTCCTGGCTTTAGGGAATCCCCTTCTCCAATTTCCACCAGCTTGTATGTCCTCCTGGACATACCTTGCCTCTGCTTATTATGCCTAGAACATAATGACTAAGAGGCCATTCTCACTTTGCGTGGCTGTGGAGCAGTCGCCTCTTTCCTCCACAAGAATGACTCGGGCTTTCTGAACTATCTATGCCTCTGTTATTCCTAAGCAGGAGAACGAGCCCACTCAGATAATGGAAAGCTGATGAGGAAAAGGAATGACAAGGATGCAAGAGAACACGAATGGAGGGACAGGTATCATTCAAAGAATGAAGTAACTTTTTTTTTCCAAATGCAAAACAGCAAGTTGGATACACAAGAGATGTGCAAGACTAATGTTTATTCTAACAAGAATGACCCTGAAGAGGAGGGATAAGGAAATGGTCACTGTACAATTTTGAATCTGCTCCATACAGTGTATAAATATTTGGGGTTATTAACAGAACACTGACACTACTAAAAAGAATCCTACCATTAACAATTAATCTCAGGGAATAAATGCTGAACTTTACAAGACAACAGAAATGATATGTGAGGCTTTCTCCCTCTGTCACTTATGCTTAGTCTGGCATGGCAAGCACAGCTTCCACTTCCCTCAGTGGCAGCTTTATAGATCCTTCTCCATTTTCTACTCATTAAAGGCAATGTCATTTCATCAAGCCTTGGAGAATCTTGTTTCTCTACATGAAGGTTAAATGTCTCAGTACCTTGCCATTTGTGAGACATAAGAGTGCATATCCTCCTGTGAGAAGCTTAAATCCTCAGGCCAAGCACATTGCCTGTTCCATCAGATTCATCCATCTCACTGAAAGACTGCATACTGGTGAGATCTTTGAAACTTGACTGAAATCTCACCTGAAGTTATCCACAATGGCAGGGAACAATTCCCATGATCCCAGATGTATTCTTTCTTGCCACAACTGCAGAAATTGTTGAACCTGATTGAAAGGTTATGCTTGGTCTCCTGAATGCATAGAAAAGACCCCTAAGCACACTAACAGTTTAAATCCATGCTCACATTTAGAAAATCCCCATTTAAATCAGTGGAACTTAAGCTGTTTAGGACCCCATTCCAAAGGATTTACTCTAACCGCCCAGAGTCCCTTTTGGGAGATGGGCAGTCATAAATGTGATTAATAAATAAATAAATAAATAAATCTAGATCCAACCTCTTATATAGTGAATCAACTGAACTAAGATTAATGTTGTGAAAACTATCAACCAACTTCCCTTAATGTATTGTTTGGAGACTTGAAGAAAAGTAAAACTATTTTTATTATATAAATTATAATCTGTTGTTCCACATCAATGATTAATGTGTTGCTGAACTGCAAGTGTCGATACCTCTCACCATCAACTAGGTTCCCTCCCGCCCAGAGAAGTTGTTCAACATCCCCACTCCTAATGCAGAACATTTCCAGGTAGCCTTATTACAACTACACACACACATATACAAACTGTAGTGGGGAAAATACCCATTTAAATTAGAAACTAAAGCAATTGGAGATAGATGCAACAAAGTATATTTTATTGGCATGCACAACTACAGTGATCACTGGGCTCCTCACCAACGGAACGCAGAACAGCCCCAGCCCACAAGGTTACAGGTTATATACCCTCTGAAATGATACATAAGAATTACAAAGGCAATGTAAATTATAGCATGACCTTTACAGCTGGAATGTAGCATCTGATAAGAACATGGGGGAATCTTACTACGGGCTAATCCATTTTAAAATGTAAAATTTTACATTTTACATTTGTAAGGAGACTTCCAGCCAGCCCTTCTCTACTGATTCTAGCATCTTCTAACATAAACAATGTCCTTTCACACCAAGTAAAAGACATCATCATGGTTTCTGTTATCTGTCTCCTTCCCCTCCAAGGTCATCAAGCAGTTTCAGTTTACCCACTCCTTCCGCTGTCATGCATTTAAGAGCAGAATATTATTATTTGTTCCCCACATTACATGCACAAAACCAATGATTAAACTCAAGCATAAAGAAGGAAAGCAGCTGCACCATAAATATAAAGTTACTCAAAATTAGTTGCCTTCAAAGGCATACATAGATCTGTACTGGTCCTGAAACGATGAGTATTTCTTTCATTGTTACCTACTACTGTACATCACAAATGAGGAATGTGGAACATTTGCATCAGTTTATAAATACGTTTCTTCAGCAAAGGATCGTTACCTTGTCGTGGTGCTGGAGCTTGAGCACCTCAATGATGCCATGAGCTAAACCGTGAAGGGCCACCCAAGACGGGAAGGTCATGACAGAGAGGTCAGACTAAATGCGATCCCTGGGGAAGGTAATGGCAACCCACCTCAGTATTCTTGCCGTGAAAACTAAATGGATCAGTACAACCAGAGATATGTCGGTATACCATCGGAAGATGAGACCCCCAGGTCGGAAGATGGTCAAAATGCTACTGGGGAGGAACAGAGGATGAGCTCAACTAGCCCCAGACGTGATGACGCAGCTAGCTCAAAGCCGAAAGGACGGCTAGCGGCCGACGGTGCTGGTGGTGAACGGCGAATCCGATGTTCTAAGGATCAACACACCATTGGAACCTGGAATGTCAGATCTATGAGCCAGGGCAAATTGGATGTGGTTATTGGTGAGATGTCAAGATTAAAGATAGACATTCTGGGCGTCAGTGAACTGAAATGGACTGGAATGGGCCACTTCACATCAAATGACCACCAGATCTACTACTGCGGACAAGAGGACCACAGAAGAAATGGAGTGGCCTTCATAATTAATAGTAAAGTGGCTAAAGCAGTGCTTGGATACAACCCAAAAAACGACAGAATGATCTCAATTCGAATTCAGGGCAAGCCATCTAACATCACAGTGATCCAAATATACGCCCCAACCACAAATGCTGAAGAAGCTGAAGTAGAGCAGTTCTATGAGGATCTGCAGCACCTACTGGACAACACGCCTAAAAGAGACGTTATTTTCATCATGGGAGACTGGAATGCTAAGGTGGGCAGTCAAATGACACCTCGAATTACAGGTAAGTATGGCCTGGGAGAACAAAACGAAGCAGGACACAGGCTGATAGAATTTTGCCAAGACAATTCACTCTGCATAACAAACACTCTCTTCCAACAACCTAAGAGACGGCTTTATACATGGACTTCACCAGATGGACAACACCGAAATCAGATTGATTACATCCTTTGCAGCCAAAGGTGGCGGACATCTGTACAGTCGGTAAAAACAAGGCCTGGAGCTGACTGTAGTTCAGATCATGAACTTCTTCTTGCACAATTTAGGATCAGACTAAAGAGATTAGGGAAGACCCACAGATCAGCTAGATATGAGCTCACTAATATTCCTAAGGAATATGCAGTGGAGGTGAAGAATCGATTTAAGGGACTGGACTTAGTAGATAGGGTCCCGGAAGAACTCTGGACAGAAGTTGGCAGCATTGTTCAGGAGGCGGCAACAAAATACATCCCAAAGAAAGAGAAAACCAAGAAGGCAAAATGGCTGTCTGCTGAGACACTAGAAGTAGCCCAAGAAAGAAGGAAAGCAAAAGGCAACAGTGATAGGGGGAGATATGCCCAATTAAATGCAAAATTCCAGAGGTTAGCCAGAAGAGATAAGGAATTATTTTTAAACAAGCAATGCGCGGAAGTGGAAGAAGACAATAGAATAGGAAGGACAAGAGACCTCTTCCAGAAAATTAGAAACATTGGAGGTAAATTCCAGGCCAAAATGGGTATGATCAAAAACAAAGATGGCAAGGACCTAACAGAAGAAGAAGAGATCAAGAAAAGGTGGCAAGAATATACAGAAGACCTGTATAGGAAGGATAACAATATCGGGGATAGCTTTGACGGTGTGGTCGGTGAGCTAGAGCCAGCCATCCTGAAGAGTGAGGTTGAGTGGGCCTTAAGAAGCATTGCTAATAACAAGGCAACAGGAGACGACGGCATCCCAGCTGAACTGTTCAAAATCTTGCGAGATGATGCTGTCAAGGTAATGCATGCTATATGCCAGCAAATTTGGAAAACACAAGAATGGCCATCAGACTGGAAAAAATCAACTTATATCCCCATACCAAAAAAGGGAAACACTAAAGAATGTTCAAACTATCGAACAGTGGCACTCATTTCACATGCCAGTAAGGTAATGCTCAAGATCCTGCAAGGTAGACTTCAGCAATTCATGGAGCGAGAATTGCCAGATGTACAAGCTGGGTTTAGAAAAGGCAGAGGAACTAGAGACCAAATTGCCAATATCCGCTGGATAATGGAAAAAGCCAGGGAGTTTCAGAAAAACATCTATTTCTGTTTTATTGACTATTCTAAAGCCTTTGACTGTGTGGACCATAACAAATTGTGGCAAGTTCTTAGTGGTATGGGGATACCAAGTCATCTTGTATGCCTCCTGAAGAATCTGTATAACGACCAAGTAGCAACAGTAAGAACAGACCACGGAACAACGGACTGGTTTAAGATTGGGAAAGGAGTACGGCAGGGCTGTATACTCTCACCCTACCTATTCAACTTGTATGCAGAACACATCATGCGACAAGCTGGCCTTGAGGAATCCAAGGCTGGAGTTAAAATCTCTGGAAGAAACATTAACAATCTCAGATATGCAGATGATACCACTTTGATGGCTGAAAGTGAAGAGGAACTGAGGAGCCTTATGATGAAGGTGAAAGAAGAAAGTGCAAAAGCTGGTTTGCAGCTAAACCTCAAAAAAACCAAGATTATGGCAACCAGCTTGATTGATAACTGGCAAATAGAGGGAGAAAATGTAGAAGCAGTGAAAGACTTTGTATTCCTAGGTGCAAAGATTACTGCAGATGCTGACTGCAGTCAGGAAATCAGAAGACGCTTAATCCTTGGAAGAAGAGCAATGACAAATCTCGATAAAATAGTTAAGAGCAGAGACATCACACTGACAACAAAGGCCCGCATAGTTAAAGCAATGGTGTTCCCTGTAGTAACATATGGCTGCGAGAGCTGGACCATAAGGAAGGCTGAGCGAAGGAAGATCGATGCTTTTGAACTGTGGTGCTGGAGGAAAATTCTGAGAGTGCCTTGGACTGCAAGAAGATCAAACCAGTCCATCCTCCAGGAAATAAAGCCAGACTGCTCACTTGAGGGAATGATATTAAAGGCAAAACTGAAATATTTTGGCCACATAATGAGAAGACAGGACACCCTGGAGAAGATGCTGATGCTAGGGAGAGTGGAGGGCAAAAGGAAGAGGGGCCGACCAAGGGCAAGATGGATGGATGATATTCTAGAGGTGACGGACTCGTCCCTGGGGGAGCTGGGGGTGTTGACGACCGACAGGAAGCTCTGGCGTGGGCTGGTCCATGAAGTCACGAAGAGTCGGAAGCGACTAAACGAATAAACAACAACAAATAAATACGTTTATTCAGTATTCACTCCAGTCAGCTTCAATGGACTCTCTTGTAGCTTACTTAGAATTGCAGCCATAAAGAATTAATACTTAGTCATTACAGAAGTATGCATGTTCTGAATGCTACTAAGTACACATTACTAAGCTTTTATGGTTGGTTTTTTTTTTTAATCACTGTAAATGCAGCTTTACATGAAATTCTTTTTCTGCTACTTTAAAGCTAGGAGCTTGATGCAAACCTATATAGCTAAGGGATGAATCACAAACGCAACAAGGACACAGCCACTCTTTTTAGACTGCAATTTCTTCAAATATCTCATTAACTATTTTTAAAATATTGCATATAAAACAAATCAGTTGGAAATGTGCAATATATAGAGGCAAGGAGGATGCAGGAGAAATTAAGCAGTAGTACAATGGTGTTGGGGGGGTGTCTAAAAAATCAAACTGGTAACTGCAATCACATAATCAAAGTCCTGCCCCTTTGTACATGCAGATATAGTCAATGCACTTACAAAAGGGGCAGACTCTTTGATTGCAAGGTAACAAACAACATCTTTGCTTTTTTGATGCCTCCCAGTAGATGCCTTTGCAGTAATAACTGATAAAAAGGTGGTGTTGGAGATAGTTGGGCATAAAGCTTAAACAACACATTACACTTACTTCCTTTGCTCTTTTTATTTTTTTTCCTAGCCCCACCTATTTTTGGAGTGCAGCCACAAGCCAAGTGCTATCCATGATCCCAAGCAGATTGTGCACTCCTGATTTATGCAAAACCTATCTTAGAAATGTGGAAAAGTATGTTGATAAGAACATGAAGTGGAATTCTTTCAGAAGTATGTTTTCTGGAAGTTACTGATCTTAGTTTAGTAATATGTAATAAGGAAAACCATATAATGAGCAACTCGGCACTTTCCTCTAGCTATTGTTTTTCTGCAATAAAAAAAAATGAAAAAATTAGAGTTGAATATGTTGCAGAGTTCAGCTTATTATTATTTAGCCAGGGGAAAAAATGTACAAGGTCATCCCTTTTTTATATTGTAGTTTACATTTGTAAAAGAATGTTGGCCTTAACCCAAGTGTGAAACTTGGATTTAAAAAATATCCATCTCCTCCCTTGTTTGTGGATTTGGGCAGACTTTTTTTTTTCTTAATGCTGGTACGCCTGGGAATTCAGAGGGTAATCCACATGCATTGTTCAATTAGTCTCCCACTGCTAATCTAATTTTGTTTTGTTTTTCTGAAGAAGGAAAGAACAAATCTTCATTTAGTCTGTGTGCTTTGCTGAAATCCTAGGTGTTTGCAAACATACTCCAAAGACAAGGCATTTGACTTATTGGCTTCATTAATGCATCTGGTCATGAACTAATCCAGTCAAGGGAGAGTTTTCCCAGCTAATGGGTAAATCAAAGTAAGCTCTGTACTTTTAAATCATACCTTTTTCCCCCCTTTTTATTTCTCCCATCACTTTTGTTAGTTTACTAGGTTGTCTCCTTGTTTTGTAAGGCCAAAGCCAATACAATGTGCTCCACTGTTGTTCTATTTGTTTGGAAATCCATTAACTGATTATAATAAGATGAGCCCATTATATCCTATTTGAGCAACCACATTCTTAGACAAGCAGAAGGAAGCAGCCTAGGATTATTCAAGATCTGATCTCCATTGTCACCAGCTCTTCCAGAAAAAAACCAAGGAGGCTGTAAGCCTAAAGAGAGAAGCCGCAGACTGTTACTTTCATGGAAGCCTTAGTTCTCTTAGTCTCTCCCTCTCTCTCTCTCTCTCTCTCTCTCTCTCTCTCTCTCTCTCTCTCTCTCTCACACACACACACACACACACACACATATACATATACATATACATATACATATTCAAAATGTTATTTCCCCATATGGAGAACCTACCTATTTCCTTGTAGACTAAGCATTAAGCCCAAACAGCAAGCAGGTAGAACTGAAAGAAAGTTTTCCAAGGGCTACAGGATGAAAGCACTATATAATAATAGGTTCTCCATAATGCCAAGCCCCCCCCCCTAAAAACAGGAGAGAGACCCAGAACTATTCAGAGTCACGATAAAGCCTGTTTTATTTTGTTTGTTTGTTTTCCTTTCCCCTTTTATTCTACACTGATTTAACCAGATCCTTAAGACAGGTGATCTTGGAATCCACTATATCTTACAGGGGAAATTCTACCACGTGACACATTCCCATACTTTCAGACCAGTCTCTGTAGTGTATTTTATATCTATCTGTGTGCATGTGGATTTTCCTATCTTTTCTATGTTTTATTTTGAATAGGAAAAGCCAGGCCAGTAAGTGCAACTTTACTTCAGTGTTCTAGGATCAAAAATCTGTCTCAGACCTTTTTGTTATATATACTGTGTGTGTGTGTGTGTGTGTGTGTGTATTCACCATCCCTCTCCACCAATTCCCATTCAATTCTAGAATAAATATTTAAATGCAGATGTAGATACTAATTTCAGCATCACTGTTGTTTCACAAACCCACTTTGCGAAGAAGCTCAGTCAAACAAAGCTTTACACTCTTAAGATAATTGGACTCAGCTTTCAATTATTTTTCCTTTTCAGTCTCCCATCCATTATTTTGGTGCTTGTGGATTTGCTTCTTTTTCCACTAAATTCTGCCCAACACCAAATTCCCTTCCTTCCCTAACACATTTCTCAAAATCTCTTGCATTGCAATTTGCTGACAGCATTTGCTTCCCACTACCAAAGAGTTTGGAAAGGCTAAGATAATAGAGAGTTGGCCAGCTTGGGATTCCACATACCATTCAAAACCATTCATCATTTTTGCTCTATCCAAGCCTCACGTATACATTCTTTTTTTGTGTTTACATACTGCACTTCTATTACAAACACTGTTTTGTTGCTTCATCTCCCTTTCTTTTTAGGTTTTATTTTGCATTTGTAATGGAAGAACAATCACTAAAATGTGTTACATTGTTATTTTCTTTTATTTCCTAAAGACATACAGTAACTTGAATTCCTTGATTCTGTATGTTTTACACGTGTATCAGTAAAAACTCTCTTACCTGTAAAAGATGGTTATATAAGGTTTAACAGGATTGAATTGATCAGCACATGCTTCAGTCTTCGGCAGGTCTCTCATTCTTCTGACTTTCTGGGGGATCATCATAGAGGCCATGATGAGGTCAAAGAAAGGAGGATAGTGAATTTGGAGTGGGAGAAAAGGTTGTGTCTGGGGGGATTTAAAGGAACATAAGGGTGGGAACATAAGGCTTCTGGGAGCCAGCCACTTCCATTTCCACTCTTATCCTTTCCAGGATATGAAAAACAGCCAAAATTGTGACATTTATTTTCAGTGTCAAATGGCCATGTTGGGGGAAAGTAATTGCTTGGGGAGGGTGGTAAGAGAGGAGATGGAAGCAGATGCCCGTTTCCATTTGTATCTTCATTTTTGCAAGATAAAGGGAAAAAAAAATGTCTTGCTGAACATCACCTAACTCGCTATCATACACTGGCTTTGCAATCTCGGAGTATTGGGGATTGCAACATGGGTTTGGGGAGCCTCATATGGCCAGTGGGCCATGAGTGCAAATTCCTGACTTACTTGTATGAATTTGGAAGAACTTTTGAGTCTGAGTCATGCTCATGAGCATATTGTTAAAAGAAAGGATTGGATTCTTGCATGTGGCTCCTACACTTTGCTCCAGGGAACATGAAAGAAGACAAAGTAGAGGTTTTATAGATAAACAAAAATATATAATATGTAATATGTTTCACTTCCATTGCTCAGGCATGGCTTAGATCTGATTAAAAATTGGCTAGTTTAGTACATGAGATGTAATTATGTGCCATCAAATCGGTGTGGAATCTTAGCAACCACATAGAACTTCTCCAGAATGATCTGTCCCCAGTCTTGTCCTTCAGAACTTCCAATAGTGTACTCTTCACCACTATGCTCAAACATGTACTAAGTTCTTTAACCATATTCCTCATGAGTCATGATAAGGAAGCATAGTATTTCAACTGTTTTACAAAAATATACTTTTTTCAGGAATCCAGCTTCGAATGGATTCTCCAACACAAGTATAGTTCTTAAATGTATAGCTTTAACCCACTGATACTGAGTTTCAGATTGTCACTGCTATTTTCCTGAAGGCAACCTTGTAGATTCTATTTCCAAATCTGTAATATAACATCCAAGGAACCTGAACAAATCTCTGCTAATCCTCCATTATCATTACTGTGTTCAGATACAAAGCTAGCTGCAAGATGTGGGACTGCAAAATTCATGCTTTACTCTTTCAAAATGTCTGGTGCTTACACTAATGAGAAACATTTGAATTTTCAGATGAAACATCAACAAGATATGTTAAAAAAAATCTACACAGATCTCTATTGGCTTCTGAGGATTTCACACCAATAAATATTATACAATAGAACTGTGCACACTTCAAAAATGATTCAGAAGTGCTCTGCTACTCATTAAAGTAGTCCAGCTTTTTACAATCCACTAATTAAAGTTAATGTGAATCCTGAAGCAGTGGCACTAGGAAATCCCTGGGCTGCAGACTAGATTGAGAAATAAAACAAAAAAGTCCTGGGAGAAGTCAGTCTCCAGTCTACTCCATATTATTGCCATGGAAGCTATATGGATCTGCCCATGAAGCTTGTCATGAAGGGGGCTTTATCTTACCTTTCACACTTGCTCAGATAAGTGCCATGGCGGGGGGTGGGGGAATGGTATTAAATTCAGGGACTGACAAGTCATTCTCAAATCAAGCTAACTTTGCAAATGGTCAGCCCAATTGCAGTCTTTGGAATAAGTGGCAAGATTGTGGGTGGGGAATGTAGAGAGCAATCAAATGTCTGTCACGTGAGATCTTTGGATATATGGCAAGACCTCTGTCCTGCAGCTCACCATTGATTCATCATCCTTATTCCCATTTTCATTTAATGTTCTTTTAGTTTCTTTATCTACCATTTTGTTCCTCTCCTTTCCTATCCCTTCCTTCTCTCCCCTTCTTTCATATGTTTCAATCTTTAATTTGTTCAAAGACAATGTCTTTGGGTTATTAAATTCCCTTTTTGGTCTTCTTCTCATGTTCATTTACCTCTTCCACATATTGTTTGTGACTTACCATTAGTTTTTGCCTTTGTAACTGTGCAAAAAATTTATATATCAGTATATATGTGTATATGTGTGTGTTCTTAGTTTTTGGCCTTGTAAGAAATACTTCCTAGCCATCCCATTTTGTCCTACTGATCAGTGTATATGTATGTGATTATATTAGGCAGTATTATCACAGAGATTGAGACCAGGAGTCTCAGTCAGTGTATTCTGACAAAGGATTACTAGGAACACTCAAGAACTGTTCCTACTTTTACCCAGAGTAACTTGAAACCCTCTCCACTGATTTTTATTCAGCTTGGCATGCTTTGCAATGGCCTAGCTTTCAGTTAAGACTCAATCCATCCTGGAGTGAAGCAAAATATGATGGGCATTTTAATAACCTAGATTGTAAAAGAATATACATTACTTAGAAAGCCTATGTAAGATTTCTACAGCATGTGACATGTTTATCCCATTATAATAGTCTAACATTCTTTCAAAACTCATTGCATTCCAACCAAACCAAACAAGTTAGAAGTGTTTTTATGTGTTCATCTTACTCCCCTGCTAAAGAATAGGAGGGCAGAGGTCTGGTGGTCCCAAAGAATGGTTAAGAACTAGAGGAGAATTGGGGTGAGTTATTCCAAGGCCAACACAATCTCTCCTCTCAACTGGGGATCTGGCTACAAGGGAAGCTGGAAAGTCCTTGCTCAATCTTTGTGACTAGAATCATGTTCTCAGAGGGCAAAAGATTCAGATGCAGCTCACAAGGAGAGCAAATATAGGAAAATCTGGATCATAAATACATTTGGTTCTATTGTCAGCTACAGTTAGAAGCGATACATGAAAGTATAATAGTAACAGAAATGTGGCCTTCTATTTAGCAAAAAGCATCGGTGGAGAGATGAAAACTACAATAAGCCTTGAGTTAAATTGTAGAAAGAATTAGAATTAATTTTTTTAACCATCTAATTCAAATGCTGTACTTACATAAAGGCGAATCAGTCAATTTTGGTTTCACTGAGTTTGTTTGTTTCACTCTTGCTCTAATTTCCACATTAATTTGAGATTTATTTATTTTTGAATCACCTGAAAAATCACTAAAATTGCACGCTTATCTCTGGATTTATACTAATGTATTTTAAACTATTTTCAGAATTAATTTTACGTGTACTTTTTCTTATGTACACATTCTGAACACATTTTTAATTGGAGAAGTGCATTGCAAAATTCAGAAAAGTACACATTCTGAAAGGCAACTTAGTTTTAGATGACGATTTGCAGGTGTAAGATCAGATAAATTGTTATTAAAATTGAAATTGAATTGATTTCTCTTCTATTTCTACATACATATAGTAGTGTGTTCTTTAGCATACAGATATTGACCTATTCCAGAGTTGGTACAGAGTTACTCCGTATGAGACAACTGAATTCCATCAACTTCATTTGGCTGAATATCAGTTACAAACTCCCTCTAACATTTTCATCTCATATACAAGGTCTATACATAAATAGTCTTTGAACTGATAAAAAAATAAGACATCCCCGTTCCTATCAGCTCATTTCTATAGGCCATCCAATTATAAATAAATCATGTACCATGCTTATGTATAATTAGTTTGGCTGAGAAATCCTGCAGAGCAGGGCTTCTGGAATCCTTTTCAATGCTTATTACTAGCAACTCTGCTCTGGATGGTATGACAAGAAGGATGGAGGACAGCTTAGAAAGAGCAATCAACAGCATGTTGAGCCTCTGCCCAACTGCAGAGGGGTGTACTGGGATCATCTTTCTTGATTTTTTTCTCCACATCCCCCAGCCCTTGTCAATCTTTCTTTCACTGGCTTCTCCTGCCATTTGGCCCCATATTGTTCCATTTTTGGAGAGTTATCATGCTGATGGACAGAACCTTGTTAAATAAATTCTTTCAAACATAATAATATTTTTATTATGGCCAATTGCAAACAAAAACACATTAAAAAATAAAAATAAAGTAAAAACAAAACAAAACAAAACAAGATAAAATATTACAATTGGTGGTGGGTTCATCAGTGATAATAAAAGTCTGCCTAATTTTACAGGCAGTATAACAAAATTTAGCTACATTCAAGGAGACTGAATCATACTGATCTGATAACAACAACTCTATGTAAAAAAGATTAAATTTCCCAGGTGTTTTACTGGCTAAGGAGTTATAAGGCAGGTCCTTTAGTCCTTACAGAGGGTACAGTATAGCAGGACATGAGCTGCAGTTTCAACAGCCCCTTGTTCACAGGGGCACAGTCGCAGCTCATAGGGGACTTTTTTGTATCGGCCCTCCAAACTGCTGCGGGGAGAGTGTTGAAGCGTGCGAATGCTAGTGCTCTTCAGAATTTGGAAACAGTTACGTAGTGTAGGTATCTCACCCTCTTTCAAACATTCTGCTTGGTTGAAAAAATAAAAATCCTCAAACCTGAAAAGAAACACTTTCATGCCTCTTTATGGACATGGATGAATAGCATCCCGCTCCAGCCTTGTTACTGCTTCCTAGGATAGAAACTGTCTGATGCAGCTTCAGTGAAGGACAGCTGCCCCAAGTATCATCTGTGTTTTCCAACACACAGTCATATGCATATCTAATGTATCTGCTGCAGTTCACAAGCATTTCACTCTAACAGTTTCTGGGGGGGAAAAATACTCAAATCTGTAAGTATGCACAAACCCAATTTCATTTTCGAGAGAATGCCTCTGATTTGTAAGCTGAAGCTATTTTGACTTATACGGGGAACTTAGTACAGTATATAGTTACCCATAAATGTTTGCAAACAAATGGTGACTTGCAATGATCAATGTAACACGTTTAGACAAAGAACTGCCAGTAGAATCATACTTCATAATTGATTTGTGTCAGTGCAAAGATTTTTTTGTTAAGTATGTTCTGTTAACAGGACAGGATACAAGTACCATTGAATTTCTCTTTTTTAAATAGGTTTTAATTAAAAGATTTTACATACATAATAAGAAGTACATTCAAAGAAAAAAATATAGTAAAGTAAATGTGAAAAAGAAGAAAAGAAAAGAAAGGCAAAGAAGAGACAAAGAAAAAAGGAGATAGAACAAAGAAAAAGAACAGAAAAGAAAAGAAAAGAACCAAAAACGTTATATATACTTTACACACATACAGTGTGTGTGTGTGTGTGTGTGTGGCTTCCAATCTTCCTCTTGGCAGTTATACATACAATTCTAATCAAACCTTTCTCTCTAAGATTACATCATAATTCCATTCTTTCTATAACCTATTCTTTCTAATCATCAAAACCATAAGTCACAAAATTATTTTCTTTTTTGCACAAAAAGTCTATAGGGGTTTCCAGTCATTGATGAACATCAGTAATGACCTTTCTCTAATCAAAGAAGTCAGTCTGTCCACCTCAGCAAATTCCGTCAGTTTCACCAACCATTCCTCCGTGGTGGGCAATTCCGAATCGTTCTATCTTTGTGCATATAGTAATCTTGCCACAGTAATCATATATTGAAATAATCTTCAGTGGCTCTTTACTAACTGTTTATCCATCAGTCCTAAAAGGAAAAGTTTTGGTTTCAACTGAATGTTAATCTTTAAAATCCTCTGTATCAATGTGTGTATTTGAATCCAAAATTGAATTTTTATTGTAACATTGTATTATTGAATTTCTTAAGTGTCTACTAAACCTAAAACATAATATTTGGGGGAATCAGTAGGGCTGCAGATAAATCCCTTGGTCCTGCCTGGATTCTCTGTCCCAGATGAGAGAGAGAGGGGAGTAGGGGACTACATAAGCAAGTGTTACCTTCCAGCATCATTTCTGGTGTTGCTAACACAACAGAATGTTGGAAAGAAATTAAATAAGAGGCTTAGAACTCTGTCTGTCTACCCATCAGCTGGGCCAAATTTGGTAACTGGGGCTTTCTGGGGGTTTTCAGAATTTGAGAGAAACTCGGTGTCAAACACTATTTCCTTTTCCCTCCTCTTTTATTCCAACAATCAGATGTAAAACTAATTTCAATTTCAATTTGTTATAATCAAAGATCAGCCAGAGATATAAAACCAAGCAAGCAAGTTACTTTCATTCAGCATTAAGTTTTTCCACCATATTCATGGCCATTATTCACAGCTATAAATAAAGCAGCAGCTTTATTTATGGCTAGAGATGCCATGCTTGGTGTTTCCTGCCTCCTTCTTCTTCCCATTTTTAGATAAAGTCAGCTGCTTGCAATTCTAAACTACAGAGTAAGTGACTTTTCACACTCTATAATGTTGGACACACACATGCTCATACAGTATTTTTGATTGATTGATTGATTGATTGATTATGTGCCATCAAGTCATTTTCTACTCGTAGTGACCACATAGATAGATTTTCTTCATGACGACCTATCCTTGGTCTTTCAGGTCTTCCAATACCTTCATTGCCACTGTAATTGAGTCCATCCACCTACCTACTGGTTGTGCTCTTCTCTTTCCTTTCACCTTTCCCTGCATTATGCATTGCTTATTTCTACACTCTACCTACATATTAATTTTGAATTAAGAACAAATTTACAGAAACTGGTGAAAATTTTCCCTCTGTGAGTCAGACTGGCAGAGGGAGATTTAGATGATATAGATATTGATTTTCCATCTTCTTCAAGCCCTAGGGGATCATTTGTGGTGGGTAGTCCACATCTCACAATACATCCTCTTCTTTGTGTCTTCAGCACTCTTATCTGGATCATGCCAGCAACTCTTTTCAATAATCTTCTCTAGATTTGCTCTCAAACTAACAGAAGTTAGTTTAAATACTTCCCAGTCTAACTCAAGTTTACCAGCCCACATTGTTCCTTAATAAAGCTATGAACTGTCAGAGCTGTCTAGGTCTATATTCATTGCCAGATATTATTTCCATTTCTCCTTTTCTTTTTCCAAGTTCTCACCCAGTTCTTTCCATGTTTTTAAGACTCTGCCTCTAATGCAGGCTGCACTTCTATTATCCCTACCTGTGTCTCCTACGGGAATGCTTCCTAAGAGAAACTAAACTGTGCTTTACTCTCAGCTTCTCTTTCTCAGCAAAAATAGTGCAAAGCATTTGTTCGGGGTTCTGAAAAAGTCAGCAGGAAGCCATGGCGGAATGCAGGCTGTCCTAGAAAAGAACTCAACACAACACAATTTAAGTTCAAAAATTGGCTGGATTTGGCCAAGAGACTCAAAAAAAGAAAACATCACCCATGAGTCCTTATGGGAGAGGCAGATGGGCACTGGTTTGGAATCCCGCTGACTGCTCTAGCCCTAAATCCTGTCTCTCCTCCCTTCTGGTCACAGGACCCAAAATGGAGCTTTTTTAAAGCTGTGCATGCCTTCTCCACCATGTTAATTCCAAGAGTGCTTCTAGGCCCTAAGGGTCCTCAGAAGATTTCTTAGGAAACAAAAAGGGTAAACCCAGGGCTTTAGAGTGCCCACAACAATTGTATTAGGGAAGGAAGGGCACAAAGCATTTTGGTAAATCAGTTCTTCACAACTATTGTGAAGCTCCCCAAATAGCCATTTTCTGAATGCACTTACAACATTTTCTCAAAATATTAAATGTGCCCTACTTTTTGGACCCAAAATGACCCAGAAGTAAGTGATGACTGATTTAAGATATGGATATGCTTGTATGATCATAGTCTTCAGTGGGTAACATATCCTGAAGACACAGGAGGATTATGGGTACAAATAATAGTTAAAAAAATGTTCTGCAGAACTGCAGGACTCATTTTTCCCATTGGCTAACTGAATAGCATAATTGTTAGAAATTGCTTGGTTTCCCCATGTTCACTGGCAGGAAATCAATTAATATTATTTTATTATTTTTTATTTTATTTTTATTTTTAATCCTGCCTTTTATTATTTTTATAAATAACTCAAGGTGGGAACATACCTAATACTCCTTCCTCCTCCTCTTTTCCCCACAACAATAACACTGTGAGGTGGGTTGGGCTGAGAGAGAGTGACTGGCCCAAGGTCACCCAGCCAGCCTTCATGCCCAAGGTAAGGCAGGACTAGAAATCACAGTCTCCTGGTTTCTAGCCTGGAGCCTTAACCACTAGACCAAGCTGGCTCTCTATATAGTCACTTCCATCTATCTGATCATCTAATCAGCTGACCCATATGGATCAGATGGGTCTTTTCTGTTGACAACATGAAAACTGTTGCCAATGGATCATTGAAGGAATGGGAACAGGGGGAGTGGGATGCAAGAATGTGTGTGTGTGTGTGTGTGTGTGTGAAAAAGAGCCAGGTATATGCCTCACATGCACACAACTATGACCCCAAACTTACCCAGCAAGCAGTATGACCCACAAAAGGTTTCTGAAAAGGTTCCCAACCACAGTTAATTGCTTTCCTTGAAAAGGAACATAATCAGAGTTCAGCCAAACAGTCACTGTTTTTCTACCTGCCATTAAACTCTGAATTAGCCATGCTATACCACTGCAGGCCATTGATTCTGGTAGAAAGCTGATACAACTTTTTCATTCTGTTCCTCAGTTCCATCTAATAAGACATTGATTATTTATAACAAACAAACTTGTCTTAAAAATAAATCAATTGCTTCTCACTTTATAACCCATGTTATGTGAGAAACAGAAAGAAACAGATACAAAACTTTTGTCTTTGGTCGGATTGTGTAGCAAGACTCAGAATTCTTTTACAGGGTCTACAATATAACCTAGATATTTATTTTATTCTCTTGAATCACGCATAAGAGTTTCTCACCGGGACTGAGTCTACTAAGTATTTAGAAGACGGGTTCACTCAAAAGTGAATATCTGAGTCACTATCAGAGAACAATCACAGCAGACAGAATTTTCACAGCATCACCTATCATCCCAAATACAGTATTTTTCAGTTCATGCTCAGAATGACAAAAAAAGTCTGTCATGGATTTCTATGGAAGCAGATTTGTAAATGAAATGATCTCCAAAGATAGCACGGTCAGTTTCTTTGAACGGAGTCTGTAAGCATCAATTGCTTTCTTTTGTCAACAATCCACAATTCTTCAAGAATGTATACTAAAGGGGATGATTGCATTCAGAAAACATATTTTAAAGACTGAAAATTTATGTAACAAAGAATTATATTGTTTAGTAGTACCAAGACAATATTCCCTTTGACCGATCCATATGAGAGCAAATAAGCAACATACCTTCAAAATAGTCAAGTTAAGACAAGTAAATAATGAGACCCTGCATGTCAAAAGGCACTAATTTAGTTACTGAGAAAGAGATTAGAATTTCCATGAGTAGATTGGAGGAAATGATGTGGCCTGACCAAAGCTGCAAGGAGGTCCTGTCACTGGTAATTCCAATTCTGAAAGATAAGTTCTTCACTTTACATAGGAAAGCACAACTGGCCCATGGAAAGTGAGAAGCAGAAACTAAGGAGACTGAAATTATCACAGTGGAAATGAGGTAAGTCCATATAAAGGAATAGGACAACAATGAGACTGTAAGGGTATGTGGGAAAGACCTTGGGAGATGGGGCAAAGAGATGCTCCCTAGGGAATGGTCAAATAAGAGACAGCATAGCCTGCAGCTGAATAGTGGGTGGGGCAAGAGGCTCAGAAGTGACCCTCCCTAAGTTCTCAAGCTGTAAAGGTGATGGTGGGAGAACTGTACTTTCAGACTTGCAAGATTTTGTTAATGTAGCCTTACAATAAAGTAGTATTAGTTTATCTTGTCATGTTTCCTGTCTGGTCTACCTGGTAAAGCTGACAGAGACTCAGTAAGGATATTGCTAGATATATGCTTGTCTATAACTCAATAAATAACATCCTATCTATTAGAATTTATGGCTATCCAGTAAACATCAATATTATATAACAGTATCAGGTATCCACAGGAGGCATGCAGGGGGAGGGTGTCAAAAAAAAAATCAGGATGGCAGCCACAGATTTAAAAAAAAAAGAATGGGATTTCAATTGCATAGTTGTAACCATCATCTTGATTTTTTTCCCCTCTTCCTTTGCAGGCACTCCTGAAGTTTATATATCTACTACTTCTACCAGTGGAAGAAGACCTTAAGGAATTCTGTACAAGCTGCAAGTGATATGAAATGCAACATCAAGAAAGGGTGGAACAATCAATGGAATATAGAAACTGGGAGACTGGAGGAACCCAGATTCACAGGAAAATGTGGATTGGAACAATACAGTAATGCAGCAGGTTAGAAAAGTAGATTAGAAAAGAACCTTGCAAAGAATTTTTTTTATTATTGTTATTGTCAACACCTCCTTCAAGTAATGTAAGCAAACATAAGACGTAGACATCACCAGGGGGCAACACTGGAAATAAAGAGGCTATATTCTAAGAAATATAGCCATTTTATGTATATTTTAATATAATTTTTATCTGGCTATGTTTTAATGCTATTTATTGTAAACCGCCCAGAGTCCCCCATTTGGGAAGATGGGCGGTGATATAAATTTAATAAATAAATAAATAAATAGAAGATGTAAAATTGCAATTCAGTCAGCCAGAACATGTTCAGGTGTAGACAGTACAACAGACAATGAATTATGGTTAAATTTAGAAAATTAAAGAGACTAGGCATGCCAGCAAGACATTACCTGGAGAACATACAGTCAGAATATAAGATCAATGAAAGGTATGCTTAACTTATATGAAAGAGAACATGAGGAGATATTGGAAAAAATAGGAAGCATCATGAAAATCAAAGTGAGAGAAAACTCCCAACATTTCACAGAGGAAAAGATCTGAGTGGCTTTCTGAACAAGCTGTCATGATAGCCAAAGAAAGACAGAGGATGAAAAGGTCTAATGACTATTAACGTCAAACTGCTTTTCAACATCAAGCAAAAAATGGCAAAGAAAAGTATGTCAGTCAAAAATATCAGTGAATGGAGGTATATAGAAGATCACAAAAATTATCTGAACTTTAACATCCAAAGTAAGAATATGCAAGAATAATTTCAGAAGAGAACTGAAAGAGGCAAATGAAATTAAAGGAAGATGAAAATACTATACTGAAATTCTTTAATAATGAAATCATGCAATGATATAAACAGAAAGAGAAATACATTCAGGAACCAAGCTCATTTGAAAGTGAGATATGACAGGGAACTAAATCAACTGTCAACTTGATGTAGATGGAATATTTATACTGAACTGTTTCAAACTGCAGGAGAACAGACAGTTAAAATGCTAACAGCAGTATGTCAGCAAATATAAAACAAGTTTCACAAGACAATGAAAAGACAGATATAAAATATGGGAGTATGAGTGATACCGTCCATTGCCAACTTATGAACCATTGATCTTTGAAAACTGTAGCCCTTGGCAGAAAACAGGTGGAAATCACACTGTCTCATCATAATTGGTCAACTAAACATTATAACATATGTCTACATAGTTTGGCTCCAAATATTGTAAAATTACACATTGGGAATTATAATAGCATATCAATGTGCAGAACTAATCTGATCCATTGAGTGTTCTCTATAATGTAGATTTATAAGATTCAAAAAGATTTTGTGCTTCCTTGAGAATCTTTTATGAGTGCCAGAGAAGGTTGTGGAGGGGCTACTAAAGAGAATGAACTAACATAGCCATTAACACTTAGTTCTTAGAAACGAGGAAGGCCATGTTGCTTTGTGAGGAACTGCAAGGGATGCTTTGCTTGAATATCAAAGCAAAGCATCCTTTGAAAACGCTGTACAGTTCAGCTGAATTACTTAAGCATCTTGTTAAAGAATCTTAAGGTGTACAGCAGCAAAATAACCATGTGACAGCCTGCATTTAGCCATGTCTTCCTGCTGGCTGTTCACATATCTACCCAAAAACCTGCTTGCAACTCTTATTTTAATCATTGTACATCCCCAAAGTCGCTGTCGCAAAATGGGAAGCCATATAAGTTATTTAAATAAATGAATAAATCTCAAATAATTCATGCTAATTTCACTGATAAGGAGAAGGTAGGAGTAGAATAGAGTTCAGCCTTTCATAGGAAAAGTTCCCATATGAGGAGGAAGCACTATCGTGCAGATGTTAGAGTTAAAGTCTCAAATTAGCAAAACAAACTCTAGGAAAACGAATGGGAGAAAATGGAAGTAATGTCTAGCACCTATGATGGACCTAGAAAAACCAAGCTGTTGAAAAGAACATGTGAGCTGGTAAACCTGACTTGGATTGGGCAGCATTTAACTGCTAATTGCTTGTTAGTTCATGGGAAAACCAGAAAAGATTTCTGAAGAGAGTTGGGCATGATCTGGAGAACTATGCCGAAGAGGAAGAGGAAGAAGCACCATGGGCAGGGCCGCAACTAGGGGGGGCAACCGGGGCATGTGCCCCACACGCCGTGCTGGTGGGGTGCCAAAATGAGCATGGCGGGGCACCAAAATGAGTTCTGGGGGGGCGCCAAAATGGGTGCGGAATCCATATTTGCCCCGGGTGACACAGACACTAGTTGCGGCCCTGACCATGGGACTTGTCTCCCAAATACAGATTGCCCTGGTAGGAGTCAAAGATGATGAAAGATTAAAGGCTTTATGAGTCAGAGAAAAGCCAGCTGCCACAGAGGGAAAATTGCCATTGGTATCTGCAAGCCCTTCCTTAACTCTAGATTAGAAAAATAGGTTGAGTGTAGAAATGATCAATGTATATATTGTATATTATAGTATATATGTCAACATTATACAGTTCATACGTATCCAGGTAGAAAACACTTAAGCTACACAAGACTGAGGGCTACAGGGAAAAAAAGTATTCAGTCATTCAGTTTAGAATCACAACAAGCAGCTACGGTTTTCTCTCAAAGGGGGAGAAGAAGGTGGGAGAAGTTGACATCTGTAGCCATACATAACTTTGCTAACAAATTTGGCTGGGAAATTAAAAGTAAAGAATGAATAAAAATAACTGCTTGCACGCTTTTATGTCTGGTTCTTAGAATTAAAGGGGGTGGGGTCTAAAATGATGTTTGCACTGAGTTTCAATGAAATCATGAGAATTCACATAAAGCTCTGGTCTCAGGCCAGATGCAAAAAAGGAAAGGATTCAACTATTTTAAGAAGAAAAGAAGAAAGAAATTTGCTGGATGCAGATTGTGGTGGTAAAAGGTACCTGCCCAGCCCACCCACACCAGAAAATGTGAACTGCTTAAAGTGCCCTTGTAATAGAAGATTCACAGCAAGCTGAATTGACCCTGAGTGGCAACAGGGGGAGGAATCAGAGTGAATTGTTTATATTCACTGACTATATCTCAAAGTTAGTATAACTAATATGCCGACTAAGTAGGAAGGGATAAATAATAATAAGGTCACCCAGATGGGTTTATCAAAAAAATTCCTAAGTCATGCTATAGTTTACACTGTGTCTGCCTTTTCCTTTGCCTTGTCTTTGGAATGTAGCAGGCCAAAGGTACATAAGCTGTGGTTCTGCTTTTGCTCAGGGCTGCTCAGCAAGCTGCCAAAGCTTTGTGGGGAGGCTGCTGTACACAGTATCTGTATACATGCTAATAAATTTGTATTTTATCTTTATCTACCTGTGTTGGTGGGGGTGTTGTTCTCTCCTTGGTAGTTCCTTGATTAGGCAGCCTAATCAAGGAACTACCAAGGAGAGAACAACACCCCCACCAACTCTGTCAGGGCAAGCCACGGCATATAAACAGAGAGCAAGGCCCTCTCCCTGTTCGCACTGAAGATGTTGCCTAGTCTGGCAATGAAACGTCTGCAAGAAAACAACAAGGCTCAGAGAGCACCAAGGACTCCACAATTCAGCCCTGAGCGACAGACATTCTCTTTGATTAGAACCCTTTGTCTCTGGGAAATGCTAAAAATGTTTCTGCTCCCTGAAAACATCCCTGTAGCCCAAAGACTAGTGCTAGGCCTGGTCAATCTGGTATAAAATTGCTCTGCAGATTCCTTGCAACATGATTTTTTTTGGCTTAAGCAAAAGGACTCAACCATAACAGTAGTTTAGAATATAAAAACCCAAGTCTGTGACTTTTCCTTTGTCATTACTTCCCTTGTGCTAGGCTTAGCTAGAATTTGGAGAATTACATTCACATCCCACAGAACTGTCTCTTTTGGAGTTCTCTTTTGTTTCTTTTCATTTGGCAAGATTGAACTCTTGGAAGGATTTACCTGCTATCAATGGTCAAAAAGGGCATTGTGTTTGCTCAGCAGCAGCTGATTAGTGTTTTTGCTGTATTTTCACTGAACAGCCTTAAAGATAAAACTCTTCTCGAAGGGGGCAAGTTTTTGAAAAAAGACCAAGAGAAACCTTTCTGTACAATCAGGGAACCAAAGGGAAGAGGAAGAACTTTGCTGATTTAGGAAAGAAAATTTGCCTACTTGTTGAAAGGGGGACTTGGATGAGTTGGGACCACTTAGGAACAGAATTGATCTCAGCAAGACTAAGAAATGATTTGAAATGGGGTGCATCACTATGAAATGTGGGGCAGGTGCTCCCCAAACAAGGAAGATGACAAATTCCCAAGACTAGGGTAAAGGTGAAGCATATATAGATGACATAGAGCAAAATAGCATCCTAATAAATTAACAATTCTTGAAGCCTAGACTGCAGTTCTGAAAACCTTAGAAGAAGATGGACACCTTGCAGGAGAAGGGAGTAACTCAATATAAGAATAAGCTTACATATGTGCACTCCACTTCTGAGAGATGAGATTTTTAAGGATGTCAATGCTCGAACAGAGATAAATTCCATGGGAGGACATTACTAGAATTTGGTTTATTTGCACTCAGAGTGAAAAAGAGAAAGGTGCATAAAGTAAGAAGATCACAGCTCTAGCTCTCCAACATCCTCCTATTTGCTATAAGACAGTCTACAGCACTGCAGTTTCTGCAGAGAGCAAAGACAGCTCTCTGCTGTCTTTTCAGTCCCAGTTTTGGCACAGATTGAGTTCTTGATCAAAACAGATGAGACATCACTGTCCATCACTTGGATGGTCATTCTTGGGTCACCCTAGCTCTTGCTGAAAAACACAGCCTGCCCTTTTGACAGGTGGAAGGAGGTGTTTTTTTCTGAGGAGTCTTTAGCTCTTGAGAGTTAAGTGCTATGAAGCAACTCTAAAAACCCATAGCATTAGCAGGTGTTGCTGATTTGCAGCCCTATTAAGCGATTAAGGAAACATCAATACTCTTTGGAAAATGAAAAATTACAATCTTGATGTATAGTGTATCTGAAATCAGGTCGGGATAGATATGGGCCATCAGCTCTCTAACATGGGCAAGCAAATGATTCCTTAGGAGTTTTCCTCATATATATATAGTGTGTGTGTGTATGTATGTATGTAACAGTTTCAATAAAGGACAGCCATATTTCATTATAATAATCCATACACGGTATACATCTACAAGCAACTCATTCATAAGTCAAATCTTCAGTCCCTTGAGTAGTTGGGACCATAAAGTTATCTTCCCAATCTTGAAGAACAAGTTTTTTAGCAATAAGAATGCTGTGAAGAATCTATTTCCATTGTCCACCCATCAATTTCCATGTAGTAGATATGGACATCCCAAATATCAAAACCTGGCACAAAGTCAGATTTAATATATAACAGAATATAACAGAATATAACAACGTTAGGCCATCCCCAAAACATATATTTGAGTGGAGCAGAATTATAACTGCATCTCAATCAACAGGATGATTTACTTTTTCCTTTTTTATACAAGCACGAGGCCCAAAATACCATTTAAAATGAGTAAGTTGTGACCTAAAATCTATTGAAATTTTTGATGCAGACATTAAGAGAGTCTTCTATTGTTTACTAAAATAGGGATCTCCAATTCCTTATTTTATTTGGTCTTTAATACTGGATATCGAATTGATTCATCAACAATCAGTAAAAAGACTAATTGTGAATCTTTTAGTGTAATAAGATTTGGTGATCACTTCTAATAATTTAGGTGTCTCTGAAGCTGAAAATGCCACTGGTCCAAATTAATCATATCAGCAGATGTCATAGCTGTGGCAAAAAATAAATGGTATTTAACTTTAACCAAAAAAAAATTGCTGCATTCATCCAGATCTTCCTTATAACAGGCTATTTTTATCAGTGTTAAATTCTAGGTTATCTTATAATGTTAATCAAAATGGGATGATTCAGAAATAGAATACCACAATCATCAACCAATGTAAAAGAGACAGCAGTTCTGCCTGCCCCATTATATTTTGAACCCCAAACTCAAATTAACTCAAAGTACTGCAGATACCATTCCAAGAGGACTACAGGATGTGAAATGTATACTAAGGGAGCTGTTTCATATTTATTATTAGTCAAAAAAATGCATAGTGGTATAATTCAAGATTCAGAAAATCAAACTCCCAACTTTAACTAACAACTGCCTCTTTTTAAGAGATACCTTCAGAACTGCAGAATTATATAGAAAATTTACAAAATAGTATATTGAGGTTTTGAATACATTTTCCAGATCTATACATAGGAATTCCACTCCAAATATGAAGTATTTTATTTATTTATTTATTTATTTATTCATTCATTCATTCATTCATTCAATTTATATAGCTGCCCATCTCAGACCAGTGACTCTGGGAGGCTAACTATAATAAAAACAATCAGACGATAAAAACAATACAAAAATTAATTATAAACATAAATACAACTGAGAAATGGTTTTAAAAACCATTGGTGTTAGCACAACCATGAAATGGGGCCCTTTGCACACTCAGGGCCCCAGGCCTGGGCACAAAGCCAGGTCTTCAAGGCCTTCTGAAAAGCCAGAAGGGTCAGGGCCATCCTAATCTCAGGAGGAAGGATGTTCCAGAGGGCAGGTGCCACAGCAGAAAAGGCACATCTCCTGATCCCTGTCAGCTGATATTCCTTGGCTGATGGGACCTGGAGCATGCCCATCCTGCCAGACCAGATTGGACGGGTATAAACAACTGGGAAAAGACGATACCTCAGGAAACCCGGTCCCAAGCCATGAAGGGCTTTAAAGGTGACAACCAGCACCTTGAATTGCACCTGGAAACACACTGGCAACCAAAGCAGCTCCTGAAGCAGAGGTATTACATGTGCCGAGTAGCTGACACTATTTACAACCCAGGCAGCTGCATTCTGTACCAGCTGAAGCTTCCAAATGCTTTTCAAGGGCAGCCCCATATAGAGCACATTGCAATAGTCCAAATGGGAGGTCATGAGGGCATGACTGACAGTGAGTAGTGCCTCCCGATCCAGGAATGGGCAACTGGCACAGAGCCCAAAGGTGTGCAAAGGCCCTCTTAGCCACGGCTGCCACCTGTTCTTCCAGCAGGAGCTCTGAGTCCAAGAGGACCCCCAAATTGCGCACCGGGTCCATTTGGGGCAGTGCCACCCCATCCAGGACCAAAGATGGAAAAACCTTGGTACTGGGAGGTCCAAACACCCAAAGCCACCCAGTCTTTCTTGGGTTGAGCCAAAGCCCATTGCGACCCACCCAGGCTCCTACAGCCTCCAGGCACTGGGACAGGGCATCCAATTTCATAATTCCTTTGGGAAATATAACTGAAGTGCATATATATCCTATGTATATATTTTATAAAAAGCTTTGTCTCTTCTGATCTTCTGATCATATACATTTTGCTTGGATGCTGAAACAAATAATAATTTATGCATTAATTTATGCTGTTCTGAGTCACCTTCTGTGAAGGTAAATGAACCCTGGCAAAACTCCAAAAGAGGACAGGATGGAGCTATGTTCTGCTAGATCCAACCAACAGCCCAGTCTATCTCAAGTTCCTTCAACAGACATTATCTGGACCTTTTTACAAATGTGTAAAAAGTGGATTGAATGCTTAGATTCCTATACAAACAACAAAGAACCCTGTGGCATCATACAATTCAGATAATATCATTATATAATTCATCAATCAAGCCATGTCCTTTGTATTATAACGTTATAATACATCAGTTGAAGGTAATACAAGGCTCTGTGTTCTTTTGGAAAAACTAACTTGGCTTGTCCTTTGGAAACTCTCCAAATATGAGAGTTATTATTTGAGGTGTTTCTTTTCACCACACCTTCTACATTTTGTATTCATTTATCCAGCCACAGCCTTGTCAACTGCTGATTTTGAGAACCAGAAATTATAAGAACGGATTTTATTTTTTGTTTGTTTGTGGTGGAGATGGTGGCTGTTAAAACTGTACTAATGATTAGGGATGGAACCAAGCTGTGGGCAAGTCGGTTTTTATAAACAAAGTGCCTTTTAGTCTCAGCTCTTCAACAAAACCAAGGTCCTGACAACATAGACTGGAAGTTGCAACCTCTTCTCCGATGTTGTACAGGATTTTTCTTTCTTGGTTTTGTGATTTCTAGTACTCTATTCTACTTATTGAAGCATGCCGATTTTTTCAGTCCAAGGTCATCTGACAAGCAGAGGCCTGGAACAGCAATAGACTATTTCAGCCTAATTGAGGTTGAAAACCACAAAGGGGAAAGCACTTAGAACCCATTGTTTTAAAATGATGACATAGGTTACTGGGCTTTGCAATCTATTGATTATCAGAAATTGACAAATCTTTTAAAAATAGAATCATTTGGCTGAGAGCATCTGCAACAGCAGCTCATCGTCTCTGATTTTGTCTCCATGCATTAAGTATTTTTGGCCCATTTAAAAAATTTCTGAGCAGGGAAGAAAAGCAGAAGGAAGTGACTTCAGATTAGCAATCTCTTAGACCAGTGTTTCTCAACCTCAGCAATTTTAAGATGCTTGGACTTCAACTCCCAGAATTCCCCAGCCAGCCATGCAGGCTGGGGAATTCTGGGCATTGAAGTCCATACATCCATACAGTCCATACAGTTGCTGAGGTTGAGAAACACTGTCTTAGACAAAAAACAGGCAGAATGATAGACAAAGAGGGGACATAGATCAATCCTTAACTCTATACTACACCCTCCTGCCCCCTTATGGTCAGTAGGTCATGAGGTCCTGAAGACTCGGATTGGCATTTCCAACAGGAAGAACTAAGAGGTGTGCATACAGGCACAGAGGGGAGCCTGGAAAACTCTCAGAACAAGTCATTAGAGGCAGCCAAGAAATTATCAGATAGTGTCCATCAGTGTTTTGAAATGACTCCTGCAAGGTACTTTCACTGAAATTGGTAAGATTACTTTGGAGTAAGTAGACTGAGGATCAGGCACCCAAAGGTGAATCTCAGTTCTAACCTCAGTCTCATTTTTCATTTGAGTTTTAGTTTTTTCTACATCCTTGCTGTGGAAGAAATAAGATGACAAATAATGTGCAAATGGTTTGAGAACATGCATGTAATGCCTTCATCAGCTGCAGCAGCTTCAGTGTATCTGTGTTCAATTTGTGCCTAATCAGTAAAATATCCTTCAAATTCTATCAGCGCATTAAAAATAAATGGGAAGGTGGGACTTAAAAAAAAAGAAGTTGTGCATAAGCGACCATCTTGAGTTCATCACCAAACATCACAGTTGATCACCATCTAATCAGCAGCAAGGAAGGAGCATGATCACCAAAGAATATAGCTGTCTCCCTCAATAAACCAGTGATTATTCAGCCAATGTGAAGGTTAGCCTCCCTTCGCTTCTTCTGATGCATGATCAGAATTCCCCACAGGAGGGATTCTCTGTACAGAGGTGGAAAAGCTCAGCTGAAGAAAAGCAGAGAGAAATAATCTAGATGTAAAAACCAAATCCATAAACAGGATTTACCCAAGGAAGCTATAAAGCTGGACTACTTATTACATGACAAATGCACTGCTCTGTCACTTTTGCAGCATTGAAATGCTGATGTTACACAACACCACCAAGTGACAATATTGGCAGAAGCAGAAAAAATGGCAAGGGAATGAGGATCTTTTTCTATGGATTAGAATCTGCCATGTTTTTTTTAATTACTATCATATATTTTACATTCACAATCCTGTCCTAAATGAATTCACTATGAAGTGAATTCTCTTGATTTGTAAATAAGTATGATTAAGTCTATAGCCTTGTCAGTTTAGGACTGAATTATCATTTGTTTGTGAAAAGCTGATAATTCTTTATTTTCCTCTGGAAAGCAGGAAAATGGGAGCAGGAGGCCTCTGGAAGGCATCTGGGAAATCACCATCCCTACCTTTAAAATTCCCCAAAATTCAGTAAAAATATAATAACGAAATAAAGTTGGATGAGTATGTGAATATCAATATCAATATCAATATCAATATCAAAATCAAAATCAATATCTATATCTATATCTATATCTATATCTATATCTATATCTATATCTATATCTATATCTATATCTATATCTATCTATCTATCTATATATATATATATATATATATATATATGTGTGTGTGTGTGTGTGTATACTGCATGCGCATATATATATATATATATATATATATGAATATCTACCTACCTACCTACCTATCCATCTATCTGCTGGAAAGCTTTCTTTAATGTAGTGAAATATAACAAAAATAAAAGCAAGTCAACAGTGGTAATACAATCACAGGGGAATTTTTACATCGTAGTGATCAAAATTAACTAAAGCTGAAAAAAAGAGAGAAACATCCCTATGTTATTACTATAGAACTAGTTCAGTCTTTTGACATATTATTAAATCTAGAGACCTATACCAGCCTAATTGTCCATTTTTTGCAATATAAGATATTTCAAAAATCAATAGAGAACTCATCTCTCGAATCCACTCTTTAACATCTGGAGTACTGCTTTGTTTCAACCTGTGAAGCATAATTGCCTTTGCTAAGCCAAAGCTTGACAGACCCTGAGTTCATCATAAAATGTCGACTATAAAATGTTGGTGTATGGCTCAACACCACATTTACTTCTTCACCTTCTAAGATTCTCCCAGGTTTGTATGTCTATATTACATATGCATATGTAATGACTTGAAACCAAAAAACAGCCGTAAAGGAGAATGACCCAATCAGGTGAGTCAAAGAGTCCTCAAATTTCATACAACATAAACACAAAAAATATTTTGTAAACATTCTTTGACAAGTCCAAGAAACATAGAACCAGATTTTCCAATGAATTAACTTTGTCCTAGGTCACAAATTTATTTTACATTTCTTAAAATTTGGGTCCATTAATTTTCTACAATTTGAATATTTCAATTCCTTCTTTGCATTGAATAGATATATGTTACCAATATTAACTTTCATCATATGTTTTAGTTTCCTATGGAATTGGATCATTAGCATTATTTCAAACACAGCATCTCTTAAACATTAGCTGGTAGAAAGCAGCACAGGCTACATGGATTGTTTGTTTGTTTCTATTTATATAGCTGCCTCTCTCGCCATATAACCCATATGACTCTGGGCAGCAAAGTTAAACAGAAACCATAATATAAAACCTTAGAACATACCATGCTAAATATATAAATCAAAACAAAAACGGCAGCCCAGACTAAAAAGAAATACACTGTAATATAATATCAACCCAAGTGGGCTTCACCAACTTCATAAACTTCACTTTGTTTTTGCATCCATGCTGAATTTATGATGTCAGAAAAGAGGACCCCTCAGTCATCCATAGAGGCTTCTTTTGATCTCATCTAGAGAAATCGCATTTAGGTTGTTTTTATTTTTAGTATGCCTAATTTGTATATCTACACTTTACATACATGTAGAGACATCTTCCACGTAGATGGAAATCCTAGTAGAAGTGCTGGAGAAAGCCCCAGCAGCACCAACAGCAACAGAAATAAGATGCAAGGGAAGCAAAGGGACATGGCATTTTTGTTTCACTCTTTAAGAGGAGGGGGGCATGCTGCTTCATGAAACAGCTTCAAAAACTGCAGAGGGTACTTATCAAAGCAAAGCACCCCTTTGAAGAAGCTTTGCATTTCAGAGAGATACAGGGAGAGAGAGAGATGAAGGGCAGGGGATATTATATTCCACTTACCTGCACCTTGGAATTATACATTTAGGAACAATTTTCCCACGCAAAGTTTAGACCGTTTAGAAGACCATGCCATTTTGCTTTCTTTATACGTATTGCAAGAAACTCATAGGCTTAGCAAAAGCTTATTGACCACCTAATGCAAAGCTTCTTCCCAATATTATTTTCTGGCTTGATCAACACTGCTACATTTTGTTGTATCACATTAAGTACAGGGTGTGTGGAATCACAAGCTTATGAATAATGAGCAAACACTGTTATGACCTGGGGCCAAGTTGCTACCAATGAGGAAAAGAGTTCATGGAGATATTGGCAGATTTCTCCACAGAAGCATTTTCTTATGGAAATAAATGAGGACAATCAAGAGGCAAAATGCAGCAGCAAGTGTATTCAGGGTATCAGAATGTGTCAGATACATGTACCCATTTCTCAGTACTGTAATTGGCTAAACAAGTATCAGGGTCACCCATTCAAGATGTCCATGCTATTAATCAATAAGTGACAAGTGTGCATGTGTAGACTTTGCATTCACAGCATTTAGATTTCATAGGTACTATGTTTGTGCTAAATTATCTTTCTCCACTGCCCACCCATAGCATAGAGCAGAGGCTTGGGCCATAGGAGTGAGTTTTTATTGTGAGTACCTCCAAGACGGTTCGTTTTTAGCTCCCGTTTCTTGCCAACATTAATCTGGGTGAGAAACCCTTCCTGGATGCAGTGGCTTGAAGGTTCCATCCCTAAAATTCCTATCTATTGGCCCAAAACAGGTAATATACTGAAAATATCACATGGTAATTTCTTCAAGCTATCTCCCATTGTTATTGTGGCTACAAAGAGAGGTGGCAAGTCAAGCGTTGGTTTTTAATCATTCTTACACACACTTGAACATTCCGAAAAACATGCATATATACAAAGCTGCTTATACTAAGGAAGAACTCATTCACTCACTACTCTCTACTTTCCGTTATCTCCTGAAGGCAGCCTGATAGCTACAATCATGTTAGGAGAAGCAGCTGGTTGTTCCCCACTTTCAAGAGGTCAAAGGAGCCAATGCTTGAAGCATTGTTTCTTTAGTCTTTGGCCTTTGAAATGGTCTCCTGCTTGAGGTTAGATCAAGTCCTACCTTGGCCACCTTTGGAACATGTTGAAGACCAAGCTGTTACAGAGTATGTTTGCATCGAGATGCTCCTTTGTCTGGCATTGTAGGCTTCATAGGTTTTAGTCCTTTTCTGTCCTAACAGCCAGGAAACACGCTGAGACAAGGAACTGGTCTCTAATGTTTTATTGCTTGTACATAACAGGAATCCTAACAAACTGAAGAAGCGTGGGAAAAACCCAGCCATATAAACCCCAAGGGTTAAGGCGGTCCCGATCTGTGTCTCTTTGAATGGCTGACCAATTCCTCAGTGCTACGCATGCGCTTGACAGTCTGGATGGGAGCCCCCTGCTCGCCATCCTTACTCATGACATTTTCTGTATTTGTCTATTTTTGCTTCTGGTTTGGGGTTTTCATGTATCTGTAAGCCACTGAGAGTCTATTAGATTGTGGAGGGTTGACGACCGACAGGAAGCTCTGGCGTGGGCTGGTCCATGAAGTCACGAAGAGTCGGAAGCGACTAAATGAATAAACAAAAAATCTAATGAATAAATCTAATAAATCTAATATGACTATGGATGGTGAGAAGATCTCCAGAGTTTCAGAAAGAGGCCAGTACCTTGTGGAGGCTTTTGTATGAAACTTTATGCTTTCTGGAAGGACTCTATGGTCTACCAGCATGATTAAAACAACCAAAGATGCCATGCTTCTATAGCTATCTATAGTTCAATATTCATCAGTTTCTGCCACCTTATTCACATAACTACTGGATTCTAGGGCAAATAATCGCTCTCAGCATCTCCTGGTTAGTGCAATATGAAGACGTTTAAACATTCACCAATTAAATATTAAAAGGACTCAGATCCAAAGCCTCACTGAACAACCGGCCAAGCATTGCTTAACATGTTGCTGCCTCAACGATTCCTCTGTAAAGTGGCATATGTTCTGTTTGCTCTAAAGGAGCAGCAGTCACGACAGTTCACAATTGTTTGGCTACATCAATTTCCAGGAAGCCAGCTCATAAAAAATAAGCCCCATTTCATTAACTACTGTATTGTAGTAAATGAAGTGGAGGGGGAGAGGGAGAGGGAGAGGGAGAGGGAGTGGGAGAGAAATGTTGCATGTTTCCCAACTGAAGGAAAACACATGGGTTTCTCAATCCCTCCACTCCATTAAAGGCCACTACATCCAGGGTCTAAAATGACCAAAGAGCACCAATGATTAAATATTGCAACTCAAGACTTTGGACACAAATGAGTACAGAGATTGTATCAATAGAGCACAGGCAGTCTATCCATTTACCTTGACACTTGTGCAGACTGTCCCAAGGCATGCATACAAAGGTTCCTTTCTACCCTTGATTGCCAACCGCACTGTCACCCTGAGATACACTTTAGAAGGAATTCTGCATGACTCAAAAGCAGCCACAGTGCTGGGAAAGGCTTGCTTTGGCTTCTGACTGAGAGAATGGTGTACATGACTGCCTCTTTTGCTCTTCCCTTGATCCAAAGAAGGAACCCAGTCTTCAGTATCATCCACTTGTGTTCTACTGAATCAACTAGACGTGCTAGGCGTGAAACAGGCACATCGTTCCCATTGACTGTAACTGAGGAAGACAGCCCCGTGAAAGGCCCTGTAATGGGTTGGAGGGCCCGTAATGAGCCAAATGCACTAATAACAAGCTAATATCCTACGCACCTTTTTTTTGATTAACAAAAGGAAGAAAATAAGTCTTATATAAGACGCCTTATGGGATATTCATTAGAACATTTTTTTTAGCTGTGCCTCTTGCTCACTTGTTCTCTGTCACTTTCTTCATTTTGTCCTTTTGTCCTCAGAACCTCCAAGTACAGATGATAAATGTCTTCAGACCGAAGAACACCATCAATCTTCTTTCCCCTCACTCTGAGAATTTGGCTACTGCCCTCTTCTTCATCACAAATGGCAATGATGCGTGCTCTCTCTTGCTCTCTCGCTCTCTCTCACACACACACACACTTTTCTCTGCCAAGTTCTCCCAGGTTCTCTGGCTGTAAGGCTGGATGAATTCAAATTTCTCCTATATTCAGATCTGTTACATCTTAAATTCTTTCTGTAAGGCTTTTGAAGGGATGTATGATTTTTTCAATAAGAATTTTATTAAGTTTCAAGCAAAGATAAAAGCTACAGAAAAACAAAAAAAATACAAAGAAAAAAAAACTAAAAAAGTGTAGAAGCACAAGAGAATTTTTTTTTCAAAATTACAAAAAGAGGTGACTTCTGACTTTTAACAGCAAGAATATGCAACAATATACCATAATCAATCCCTTGCTCTATATTAAACCAAAATCACATTATTTCTATAAATCATTCCATTGGCACATTATAAAAATCACTAAATACAGTTGCTCCCTCCCCTTATATTAAAACTGTCTCTATGTGTGTGAGTGTGTGTGAGTGTGTATCTCCATCCTAATCAACTTCCCCCCAAAGATAACATTTATTTAATAATTTACTTCCTACTACTATTCTATACATTCCTGTCTACTATAATAAAGATCAAACTAAAAAACATATAAATTGTCTGCCATTGTACTACAATGATAATACAACAATTTTAATAATCTTAATCATATTAAACCCCAAACCAGACATTGTTTATATTTTTATTATACCTTAATAATCTTAATCCAAATCATTAAAGACAAATAACATCAGCCAAACCCTAAAGGCAATCCAGATAAATATTCTTAAACCCTTATCCCACTTCAGAATAAACCAGAGCATTTACATATCCCCACAATGCGCACAGAGCTTTTTTCTTTAAAAATTTGAATGGCCCAACCGCCCCCCTCAAAAAATCCGACTTCTCTTCAGGAGACCTCTCATACATAATAACCCCTTCTTTTCCATGGCATTCCATCAGAAGATCAATTTTACTTATGACTTGCAACTCGATCTCTCCCTTTAATTTCTTCAATTTGACTATCCAATTTTCATCCAGCATTTCAACCGAATTCCCAATCTCACTCTTAGAAGAGACATTTCTCAGAATCAGAAAGAATCTGTTTAAAATCTTGTTGGAAGTCAGAGAAAGTCTGTTTAAAATCCTCCACGTCTCAAGCTGTAGATTATGGTGCCCCCTAGGAGCTTAACTACTGAAAGTCAAAGGTATGAAAGAATTCCAGAATGTGTTTACATAAGTGAAAGCGAGATAAGCAGACAGTTCCCCAGGGAAAGTAGAAGCAGAAAACTGAAAGTTCAAAACAGCCAATTCAACGTGTAGGAAAATGCTAATATTTTCAAATTTAATACAAAAATAATAACAGGGAGACAATTATGTACTCTCAATCCTCCTCAATATTTGGATGAAAAACAAAGTCCAGAACTTTAAAAGAATTTTTTAAAAAATTGATCCCCAAAATAATGATAAGCACCAAGAGAACCTGCTTTTCCTTGCTGTAGAAAGCCTCTCTTAGGGTATGCTTACCCTAAGAAATATAAATTGGGTGATTTAGAAATGGGGTGGCCAGTCTTCGTGTCCCTTTAAGACTACAGCACAGCTTGGAAATGGTGACATCCCAGCCTCCCGGCTGCTCTTACCAGTTGAGCGTGAACACTGTGTGCGATCTTCTGGCTGCAAGCAGCTGTCCGGAGGACTGATGGGGTGATTCCAGGTGTTTGTGTCATGTTCACTGTTTCAATGTGCACTGTACATCATAATGTTTCACATGCCATGGCGCTGACGCACGTTTCTGTTTGGGAGGGAGCTGCTGTGAAACCTTGTACCAAGCTCTGTATCTATGTTCATTACAATGGAATGTGTTTGGGTTATGTGCTCTGTTCAAGGACTTTTCCCACGGACCATCAGAAACCGCTAGGAGCACCTGGGATTGTGAACTTGGGAAGATTCTACGGGGGGAGGGATCTCATTTGCACCGAGGGTTTTTAGTTTGCATTTGGTGTGCTTTTATCATTCTCAGCTTTCTTTGTGATCCTGCATACTATTCTTTAATAAATCAGATATCTTTGAATTCCTGCTCATGAGTCTGAGAGCGTTTTAGAATAGGCAGTCATTACATAAAGCTGAGAATCACCAAAGTTGTACCATTAGCTCCTACCAAGATTAGTTTCTTGTGAGGGAAAATAGTTAACGATGGCCGAGTCCAAGCTCATGACCGGGGGACTTGAGGAGCTGGCTAGCTTGATGCCTGAGTTGACGGTCAAGAGCAGAGAACTGAGCCTCACCCCAGAACCTTCAGATTTCTGGCAGGATTCGAGCTCCAGCCCTGAGGTGGAGGAATCTGACGATGGGGGAGAACCAGAGCAACCGGCACCCAGCGAATCGCCCGCAGAGTTGATCACCTGGGATGAAATGGGAGAACCCCAGCCAGGGACGTCCCAGGCATCCTGGAAGTACCGGTTCCTGCTGACCCCAGACATAGAATCTACCACAGTATCAACAGAGAGACAGCTTAACATGCGAGGGAGGGAGGAATCTCAAACCCCTGAAAGGCTAAGAGTGGTGGAGGCCAAAATAGAATCGATGGAGTACATGTTAAGAAACCTGTCTCTATCATTGGGGGGGCAGGGTAGGCATGAAGGAGATCCCAGCTTCACACAACCATCCCCCGTCCTCCCACCTGGACCACCGGCAGAGCGGGACCAGAGACGGCTCCGGGACGAATCTCCACCTAGCAGAGCTCGACCACCAGTGTCCCCACCCCGAAGAGGGAGAACTACTATAACCTGGGGCCCAACCACTCAAGCAGCAGTCAATTCCACTCCAGCAGGAGTGGGGGTGAGAGACTTTTCTGTCAAGTTTGATGGGGATCCAACAAAGTTATCTTTCTTCCTAACCAATGCTAAACGTTACATGAGGCAGTTTGGAGCATACTTCCCTTCCAAAGAGGCTAAGATAACTGCCATTGCCACCAAGTTGAAGGGTCGAGCGGCTGACTGGTATGTTCAATTAAGTGAGGCTGACTCCCCTGAACTTGAGTATTTTGAGGACTTCGTGTGGGCATTAAAGCTGCATTTTGAGGATCCTCTGGCCAAGGCAAGAGCTAAGAAGGCACTGAAGGATCTTACCCAGGGCCAGCTGTCTGTAGCTGATTATGCCCTGGAGTTTAAGGCTTTAGCTGGGAAAATTCCCGACTGGTCTCAGTCAACCTTAATAGAACGGTTTAAAGAGGGACATCCTATAGTGGGTGTTGTGTAGAGACGACCCAGAGTCATTGTACAAATGGATCTGTCTGGCCGGCAAGGCTGAGCACACCCAGCATACCTTCATGCAAACCAGACAACCTGAAAAACCACCAGCCACCATGAGGGGACCCCAAAGTGCTGCAACTGCTGCCCAGCCAGGCTATAGAGCCTGGGAAGAGGAGAGAGATCAGTGCTATGCAAGGTGTCAGTGTCTCCGATGCGGAAAGGAAGGGCATCGAGCAGCTGATTGCCCAAAAGCCAAGGCTGGAGATCGAGCGGGCAAGCTGCCAGCCAAATCACCCCCCACCTCATGGCGGATGACAGCAGCCAAGGGCGCAGCCAACGCTGAGGAAGTATTCTACTTCCCGGGAGAGACTGAAGATGACTCTAAGGAGCCGGTGGGAAACGCCAGCCACCTGCCATGAAGAGCGCCTGAGGGCAGGTGGAGGAGGATGGGAGTGAGGATGCTATGGTGAGTGCTGACTGTCCCACTTTAGCAGTAAAAGTGAAATTGGGCTCCCGCACATAGACTACAGAAGTCTGGGCTTTAGTTGACTCTGGGTGTTCCAGGTGTCTAATTCACCCTGATCTGGTTGCTGCTTTGGACCTGCCTAGCTTCCCCCTCCAGCAGCCTTTGATCTTCACATAGTTGGATGGTTCAACGGTGGGGGGGGGCAGCAACCCATTTCACTGGAACTGTCACAATGCAAATGGGCAGCCATCTTGAGACTTTAAAATTCGTAGTAGCACCTGTTGGCAATCCCTTGGTAATTCTGGGGATCCCCTGGTTGACCTATCGAAGCCCATATATAAACTGAGAACACAGAACTGTGACTTTTAAAGATGGGTTTTACCAAGCTCCTACAGTGGAGAGAGCTTCACGTGCGGGGGTTGGAAGGGCTGCAATCGCCATGCCACGCCCTAGCTTGGCACATTTAGAAGGCTTGCCCGATCGATACCAAGACTTTGCAGATGTTTTGGGGGAAATGGAAGCAGATCAGCTACCCCCCCCCCATTGGAAAACTGACTGTGCAATAGAGTTGGTTCCCAACGCTCAATTGCCCAAGCCAAAAATTTATCCAATGACTCAGAAGGAGCTTGAGGCATTACGGGACTTTATTGACAAAAATCTGTCAAGGGGGTTTATTGAACCTGCAAATTCCCCAGTTGGGGCCCCTGTGCTATTCCAGGAAAAGAAAGATGGCACGCTTTGACTCTGTACAGACTATTGGGGGTTAAATTCCATCTCAATTTGCAACAAGTACCCTCTTCCGCTCATGAAGGACATGTTAGCTCACTTGTCTAAGGGCAAGATTTTCTCCAGGCTCAATCTTCGTGAAGCCTATTTCCGCATCCGCATACGAGCTGGAGATGAGTGGAAAACCGCTTTTAATTGCCCACTGGGTTCATTTCAGTACAAAGTCCTCCCTTTTGGGTTGGCAGGGGCACCCGGAGTCTTCATGCAATCGATTAATGAAGTATTACATGATCATTTGTTTAAAGGGGTCCTGGTTTATTTAGATGATGTTCTCATTTACACTGAAACTGAGGAGGAACACGAATGCCTCCTCAAACAGGTGTTAAGCAAGCTTAGAGATGCCAAATTCTATGCCAAACTTTCCAAATGTGAGTTTCACAAAACCCAACTTGACTATCTGGGCTATAGGGTGTCTGACAAGGGCATTGAAATGGACCCTGCAAAAATTCAGGCAATTTTAAGTTGGGAACGTCCCCGCACCCAGAGGCAATTGCAAAGTTTCCTCGGGTTCAGTAATTACTATCACTAATTTATCCAGGGGTTCGCTGAGATTGCTTTGCCCCTCACTGATTTACTCCATACCAAGGGCTTGGGGGAGACACACAAAGTAAAAAACCCTGGGGCAGTGCTGAATTGGATGCCTGAATGCCAAGCAGCATTTGAGAAGTTGAAAACCCTCTTCACTGCTGAGCCTATTCTACAGCACCCTAATCCTGAACGCCCCTTTGTGGTCCAAATGCTTCTGACTCCTCAGTTGGGGCTATATCGTTACAGAGAGATTCTGAAAATCACTTAAAACCCTGCGCTTATCTGTCCAGAAAATTTTCTGAAACCGAATGCCAGTGGCATGTTTGGGAAAAGGAAAAGGCATGTTTTGCTGTAAAAGCCGCTTTGGAGGCCTGGCATCACCTCCTGGAAGGTGCTAAATGCCCTTTCGAGGTTTGGACCAATCACAGGAATTTGGAAGCCCTCCACACCCCCTGGCGTCTCAGTCCTAAACAAATTCACTGGGCTCAATTTTTCAGTCGCTTTAACTTCCAGTTAAAATTTATTCCGGGAAAGAAAAACTTTCTGGCTGATGCTTTGTCATGTTTACCTCAGGACCTTGACCACATGGCGGATGTGGTTGGGACTGTTCTCACTGAACCACAACTGGGCTTAGTTGCTGTCACTCAGAGCCAGACCCGTGCACAGGCAACCCCGCCCCCAGCCCAGTCTGGGAAGTGGAAAGTGCAAGTTCCTTGCCAGTTACAGAAAGACTTTCTCCAGGCACTGAAATCTGACACTTGGTTGCTAGCTAATAAAGACACTGTTTCTTTTGAAAACAGTCTGGCATGGGTGCAACACCACCTGTACCTGAAACTTTAAGACCTGATATTTTACAGCGTTCCCATGATGATAAACTTGCTGGGCATTTTGGTTTTGTTAAAACATTGCATTTGGTTCGTCGTCAATTCTGGTGGCCTACCTTGAGACACGATGTAAAAGACTATGTGGCTTCCTGTCCTGTTTGTGCAATGTCAAAACGTAAGGGGGGGAAACCACAGGGGCTTCTGCAGCCTGTGGCCAGCCCGTCCCATCCCTGGGATGAGATTTCTATGGATTTTATTGTGGATCTTCCTCCCAGTCAGAAGAAAACTGTCATTTGGGTTGTAAAAGATTTTTTTCCAAACAGGCCCATTTCATTCCATGTGCATCCATCCCATCTGCCCCGCAATTGGCGCGCCTATTTCTCATCCACATCTACCGTCTCCACGGTAGCCCCTCCCATTTGGTCAGTGATCGTGGGACGCAGTTTACTTCCCAGTTTTGGAAATCATTTTTGAAATTGATTGGCACCAAACAGGTGCTGTCCACCTCGTCCCATCCTGAGACTGACGGATCTACTGAGATTTTAAACTCCACCCTTGAACAATTTCCTAGAGCGTACATTAACTACCATCAGGACGATTGGGTGGAGTTACTGCCTTTTGCTGAAGTGGCTTACAACAATGCTATCCATCAGAGTACCGGGCAAACCCCTTTTCGTGTAGTTTCTGGTCACGACTTTGTTCCCATCCCTGAACTGCCACAACCCCCTTCCCAAACATGTTATGCCTCTGACTGGGCTGTTAAGCTGGCTGATTCCTGGCTGGTGATTCAACAGGCTTTGGCTGATGCCCAGGCTGCTTACAAGTTTCAAGCCGATAAGCATCGTTCCTTGCAACACGACTTCAAGATTGGGGATCAGGTGTATCTATCTACCAAATTTATCAAGTCACCACAACCCTCTAAAAAGCTTGCTCCCAAGTTCATTGGTCCTTTCCCTATTGTTGGTCTTATCAATCCAGTTACTGTTAAATTGGACCTGCCTCACAATTTGAAATACTTGCACCCTGTTTTCCATTGCAGCCTGCTCAAGCCTGTCCACCACTCCTCCCGCTGGCATCCCCAACCTCCTCCTCCTGCTCTGATCATGATTGACAGCCAACAGCACTTTGAGGTCAAGGAGGTCATTGATTCTCACAAGCTTCACGGCACCCTCCAGTATCTGGTCCAATGGAAACACTTTCCTCATCCTGAATGGGTGTCTGCTCACCACGTTAATGCTCCTGATTTAATTCGCCATTTCCACTTGGCTTACACTTTGAAGCCTGCTGCTTAGTGTTTTCTTTCTTTTGGGGGGCAGTATGCCATGTTCACTGTTTCAATGTGCACTGTACATCGTAATGTTTCACATGCCATGGTGCTGACACGCATTTCTGTTTGGGAGGGAGCTGCTGTGAAACCTTGTGCCAAGCTCTGTATCTATATTCATTACAATGGAATGTGTTTGGGTTATGTGCTCTGTTCAAGGCCTTTTCCCACAGACCATCAGAAGCCATTAGGAGCACCTGGGATTGTGAGCCTGGGAAGGTTCTACGGGGGGAGGGATCTCATTTGCACCGAGGGTTTTTAGTTTGCATTTGGTGTGCTTTTATCATTCTCAGCTTTCTTTGTGATCCTGCATACTATTCTTTAATAAATCAGATATCGTTGAATTCCTTCTCATGACTCTGAGAGTGTTTTAGAATAGGCAATCATTACAGTTTGCCTTTTTCTGGGCTTCAGGAAAAACCTGCCTGAGCCCAAAAAATCTGCCATGTTGTCAATTCTGCTCACTGAGCCTGCAGGCACATGTGTTCTGTCTGCCATGTCCCCATTGGAAGCCCAAGAAATGCATGAATTTTATGAAATTCTCTTTTAAAAATTAACCCATGGTGCACTGGCCAGATTCAATAATTATATTGAGTCTCACTGTGAAGAGGATAAGACATTCCTGCTTCATATGTTGCCATAACAGGTGAGGACATAAGATAATTAAAATAATTTTAGTTCATCTCATCAATGTGGTTGAAGGGAAGGAAGGAGGGAATCCAACAAAAATCTCACCCACTTCTAGAATGTTTTATTCTAATCTAGCTTCACAACTGCTTGGGTGGGAGAATTTTTCTGTCTCCATTTTTAATATGTTGAAGTAATTTTTAATCATTTCTGTAAGCAACTCTGACAATACTTAGGATAACATTTGTAACTTGCAAATTATGCTGGTTGTAAGAACTTTATCACCAGAGAACACGATCCCATGTAATATTAGATAGGTGCCACTGAGTCAGGCATGACTATTAGTGGCTGTATGGACAAATATTCTTAATCACAGACTAACCCAAGTGACAGTCTGGAGCAATTCCAGGCTTATTGTACTGATATTCCTGATTCCATCCCTCCATCCTATCTATTGTTTTCCCATTCTTCTCCTTCCCTCAATTTTGGCCACATAGTTGTTTTTTTAGTCTATCATCTGCTCACACCATATGACCAAAAATTTGTAGTTCTGCTTGCCAATCTTTGCTTCAAGGGAGTAGTCAATGTTTTTCTCTTCCAGGAATGATTGATTTATTCTTCTTGCAACCTATGATGCTCTTGGAAATAACTTGAGTTGTTCCCACCATCTCATTAGAAGTACAGTAACTCTTTTGTTTCTGTCTATGTGTAGATGTTTTTTTTCCCCTCCCACACCCTGTCTTTCCATTTGCATGATGTTTCTTGTCCCATTATGCCTTATTAACCTTTGGAATGGATGTACAACATCAAGAGACCTTTTCAGAGTTGTTGAGCTGAAAGATTGCTCAGGAATCAATAAGAAAATGGCTCATTAATTTCAACAGGAAAGTCAAACACGTATGTTCAGTACAGTTTTTCCCTGAAACAAAGGCTTGAACTTTGGTCCTTACACTTGTTCAACCTGTTTTTATATTAGTGTGGAACATAAGTTTAAGACCAAATGTTTGCAAAAATAAATTGCAGACTCTGCCCCCCCCCCACTTCTTAACTCTTTAATTGGACCAGTTTACTATGTAGTGTTCATATTCTTAATTTATGAAAGAAATAGACTATTGCATATTCTGCTTTCAGACAACTTACATAAATCCATTCACCCATTTTATATAGTATGCTGTATTTAGTTTTATTTAAGAAAAATAATTTCCTGTAAAGAAAACATTTATTGTTGATTTATTTGATTTATTAATTAGAATTATTAAGGCATTTAAAGGAAATGAGACTTACTAAGCTTCACAAATCTCTGATACTAGCAATTAAACTTTCTGATACTAACACAGTCACTAGGGACTTGGCAAATCCTGAGACAGAAGATTTTGATAGTTAGGAAGCAATCAGTGATTCTCATTTGTTACCTATTAATTGATATGTTTGTTTAAATATTTTCAATATTTTTTTTTCTCGAGTCAAACTCACCTCTTGGTGATTTCATGGCAGCAACCAGCCAACTGTGGCTGGGAGACTAGACTGGGAGGTAAAATAATCTCAGAAGAAGGCAGTGGTAAATCACTCCCATATTGCCAGGAAAACTATAATTATAACATCAAGTTTCAAGGAGCCAGTCTCAACCCAAAGGACCCTATAACAATATAGATTATAATTTATCTCCTTTTTCATCCAAAGTGAACTGAAGTGGATAAAAGAGAGAACACATTAAGAGGTAAAGAGAGAGCAAGCAGCCAAAAATCTAGGTGTGACACTGATGATTAATGTATTAAATATATTTCTAACCCACTTTTCAGGACACATTGTCCTGTATAAAAGAATTTAGGGGGAAAATGTTATAACATGTAATCCATAACAAATTGTTGTTTATTCGTTTAGTCACTTCCGACTCTTCGTGACTTCATGCACCAGCCCACGCCAGAGCTTCCTGTCGGTCGTCAACACCCCCAGCTCCCCCAGGGACGAATCCATCACCTCTAGAATATCATCCATCCATCTGGCCCTTGGTCAGCCCCTCTTCCTTTTGCCTTCCACTCTCCCTAGCATCAGCATCTTCTCCAGGGTGTCCTGTCTTCTCATTATGTGGCCAACGTATTTCAGTTTTGCCTTGAATATCATTCCCTCAAGTGAGCAGTCTGGCTTGATTTCCTGGAGGATGGAGTGGTTTGATCTTCTTGCAGTCCAAGGCACTCTCAGAATTTTCCTCCAACACCACAGTTCAAAAGCATCGATCTTCCTTCTCTCAGCCTTCCTTATGGTCCAGCTCTCGCAGCCATATGTTACTATGGGGAACACCATTGCTTTAACTATGCAGACCTTTGTTGTCAGTGTGAGGTCTTTCCTCTTAACTATTTTATCGAGATTTGTCATTGCTCTTCTCCCAAGGATTAAGCATCTTCTGATTTCCTGACTGCAGTCAGCATCTGCAGTAATCTTCGCACCTAGAAATACAAAGTCTTTCACTGCTTCTACATTTTCTCCCTCTATTTGCCAGTTATCAATCAAGCTGGTTGCCATAATCTTGGTTTTTTGGAGGTTTAGCTGCAAGCCAGCTTTTGCACTTTCTTCTTTCACCTTCATCATAAGGCTCCTCAGTTCCTCTTCGCTTTCAGCCATCAAAGTGGTATCATCTGCATATCTGAGATTGTTAATGTTTCTTCCAGCGATTTTAACTCCAGCCTTGGATTCCTCAAGCCCAGCATGTCACATGATGTGTTCTGCGTACAAGTTGAATAGGTAGGGTGAGAGTATACAGCCCTGCCGTACTCCTTTCCCAATCTTAAACCAGTCCATTGTTCCATGGTCTGTTCTTAGTGTTGCTACTTGGTCATTACAGAGATTTCTCAGGAGGCATACAAGATGACTTGGTATCCCCATACCACTAAGAACTTGCCACAATTTGTTATGGTCCACACAGTCAAAGGCTTTAGAATAGTCAATAAAACAGAAATAGAGGTTTTTCTGAAACTCCCTGGCTTTTTCCATTATCCAGCGGATATTGGCAATTTGGTCCCTAGTTCCTCTGCCTTTTCTAAACCCAGCTTGTACATCTGGCAATTCTCGCTCCATGAATTGCTGAAGTCTACCTTGCAGGATTTTGAGCATTACATTACTGGCATGTGAAATGAGTGCCACTGTTCGATAGTTTGAACATTCTTTAGTGTTTCCCTTTTTTGGTATGGGGATATAAGTTGATTTTTTCCAATCTGATGGCCATTTGTGTGTTTTCCAAATTTGCTGGCATATAGCATGCATTACCTTGACAGCATCATCTTGCGAGATTTTGAACAGTTCAGCTGGAATGCCATTGTCTCCTGCTGCCATGTTATTAGCAATGCTTCTTAAGGCCCATTCAACCTCACTCTTCAGGATGTCTGGCTCTAGCTCACTGACCACACCATCAAAGCAATCCCCAATATTGTTATCCTTCTTATACAGGTCTTCCGTATATTCTTGCCACCTTTTCTTGATCTCTTCTTCTTCTGATAGGTCCTTGCCATCTTTGTTTTTGATCATACCCATTTTGGCCTGGAATTTACCTCCAATGTTTCCAATTTTCTGGAAGAGGTCTCTTGTCCTTCCTATTCTATTGTCTTCTTCCACTTCCGTGCATTGCTTCTTTAAAAATAATTCCTTATCTCTTCTGGCTGACCTCTGGGATTTTGCATTTAATTGGGCATATCTCCCCCTATCACTGTTGCCTTTTGCTTTCCTTCTTTCTTGGGCTACTTCTAGTGTCTCAGCAGACAGCCATTTTGCCTGCTTGGTTTTCTCTTTCTTTGGGATGTATTTTGTTGCCGGCTCCTGAACAATGTTGCGAACTTCTGTCCAGAGTTCTTCCGGGACCCTATCTACTAAGTCCAGTCCCTTAAATTGATTCTTCACCTCCACTGCATATTCCTTAGGAATATTAGTGAGCTCATATCTAGCTGATCTGTGGGTCTTCCCTAATCTCTTTAGTCTGATCCTAAATTGTGCAAGAAGAAGTTCGTGATCTGAACTACAGCCAGCTCCAGGTCTTGTTTTTACCGACTGTATAGATGTCCACCACCTTTGGCTGCAAAGGATGTAGTCAATCTGATTTTAGTGTTGTCCATCTGGTGAAGTCCATGTATAAAGCCGTCTCTTAGGTTGTTGGAAGAGAGTGTTTGTTATGCAGAGTGAGTTGTCTTGGCAAAATCCTATCAGCCTATGTCGTGCTTCGTTTTGTTCTCCCACGCCATGCTTACCTGTAATTCCAGGTGTCATTTGACTGCCCACCTTAGCATTCCAGTCTCCCATGATGAAAATAACGTCTCTTTTAGGTGTGTTGTCCAGTAGGTGCTGCAGATCCTCATAGAACTGCTCTACTTCAGCTTCTTCAGCATCTGTGGTTGGGGCATATATTTGGATCACTGTGATGTTAGATGGCTTGCCCTGAATTCGAATTGAGATCATTCTGTCATTTTTTGGATTGTATGCAAGCACTGCTTTAGCCACTTTACTATTAATTATGAAGGCTACTCCATTTCTTCTGTGGTCCTCTTGTCCACAGTAGTAGATCTGGTGGTCATTTGACGTGAAGTGGCCCATTCCAGTCCATTTCAGTTCACTGACGCCCAAAATGTCTATCTTTAATCTTGACATCTCACTGATAACCACATCCAATTTGCCCTGGCTCATACATCTTACATTCCAGGTTCCAATGGCGTGTTGATCCTTAGAACATCGGATTTGCCGTTCACCACCAGCACCGTCGGCCGCTAGCCGTCCTTTCGGCTTTGAGCTAGCTGCCTCATCACGTCTGGGGCTAGTTGAACTCATCCTCTGTTCCTCCCCAGTAGCATTTTGACCATCTTCCGACCTGGGGGTCTCATCTTCCGATGGTATACCGACATATCTCTGGTTGTACTGATCCATTTAGTTTTCACGGCAAGAATACTGGGGTGGGTTGCCATTACCTTCCCCAGGGATCTCATTTAGTCTGACCTCTCTGTCATGACCTTCCCATCTTGGGTGGCCTTCACAGTTTAGCTCATGGCATCATTGAGGTGCTCAAGCTCCAGCACCACAACAAGGTAACGATCCTTTACTGAAGCTGTATAATATTACCACCACCTATCTTCTATATTGAAAAAAGAATCCATTCTTGGATCTCTTGATCTGAGGCAGCTTTATTGAGGTATGTGAATGCATGCATATGTTTCCTGTGTACTTGTATTTTTAATAGCAATGGATAAAAATTACCCTTCTGGGTTCATCTTTCAGAAGATAATATCCAATAGGAGAACAGAAAATTACCACTTGGCTGAAATTGCTGATGTCCAGTCCTTGGATGAAGCTGGATAGGCTGACTTTTGGGGTGGGGGTGGGGGGCAGAGCAGGGCCTCTTGCAGCAATCAAACTGGGATTATCCCAAAGTCTGTCATATGAATATGGGTCAAAAATTTTTTTTCCAAATGTATCCTACAGTCCTTAATGCTGGAAATGCAATACAACTGAGGTTAAAGATGAAGACAAGTCTGTCTCATGATGTCAGAGGAGACAGAAAATAACTTCCTAGTTGTACCCAGAATGGTTTGTGGGTTTTTTGTTTGATGATTTGCATTCCACAGAGAAATTGAAGGCAAAATATATGCCTAATAAAGCTGAAAGTCAGAAAATGTAAAACCTTCATCATCATTTGATAGTTATAGTTATGTAGTTATATAGTTATATAGAAATATACAGTATAACTATATATTTATATTTATAACAGCTATAGTTATATAGAAATATATAAACATAATATTATATTTACATAAAGGAAATATAAGAGTTTATCCTTGTCATACCCACTTTTAAAAGTATTTTATTAACTTGCTTAAAATAACTTAATGATACTGGCCTCTAGGTAACTATGCCAATTTTGAAGTAATAACCATTTGTACAAAATGTGTCTTTCCCTGTAAACTATGCAGGATTTTTAACCATCTAATTTAACCATCTCTGTCTACCTCCAATCAAAATTTTGCTATATTTTCACCCACAGTTGAAGAAAGTTTCTTTGGAATAGCTACTAGTTAAAAGAATTCAAGCGTTGAGACCCCAGTTATTATAAATTTCCAAAGAAACATAGCCTATAGGAAGTATATGGGAGTTACATTAATTGTACAACCACATACATTTCCACACTGTTGCACAATATCAATAAATTTTGGAAATACCTAATGAATAATAAAACATAATATGGCAACAACATAACAAAACCATTTTGTGTATGACTCCTGCAGCATTTGGGTCTACAGGACTTTTTTTAAAAAAATAAACAATTAGAGTATCAATAAGGTGAACATCAGTTATTTGCAAAAACTTATCCCAATTTTTAATTTAATATCCATTTTTTTTTTTTTTAAATGGGGTTACAAATATCAATATGGTTTAAAGAACTAAGGTGTACATACATACACTGAATACGCTGAAATGCTCCCATCTCACCCTGTCCCAGTGTTGGGAGAACAGTCAGCTGTTCATGGCCTTCCAGAAGGGTAAAAGGCCTAGGGCTGGGCATCTCTCCCCACCACCCCCCAGCCCCATCAATACCAACTGGAACTGGCCACAGAGAAAGGAGGAGAACTACTTCAAAATAGTGTCCTCCACTCCCAGTCCCTGGTGCCGGACCGAAAGAATTCCATAGTTAATGATATTGAAAGCTGCCAAAAGAACCAGAAGGGTCAGGACAATTGCACCAATACATCAAGCTGATATTTAAATAACAGTTTTCCCATACATCCCTCTCTTCTGCAGTACTTTCTTCCCCTATATTTTCTCTTGTGGGTTGATGAATCCTTGGGCATAATACAAGGTATGATGTGGAGGATTGCAGATGGAACAGTAAAGAAATATCATCTCCTCATACCTTCCTTACTTAAATGGAATAATAGTTTGGAATTCAAACCTTTATATTTAATCCAACTGTTTTTGCTGCTGAACTACCTTTGAAATGGGATTGGGTCTTGTTAGAAAAGGGTTGGTTATTTGTCCTTGTGTGTGCATTATTTCCCTAGATTCCCTCCAGTCTCCTAATGTACTGTATTTACATTATATGCATATTATTTCAAACAGATTATTAACATTCTGTTGGCATCCTGGATCCACATATGCTCATTCTGCTACTACCATTCCATTTTTATTGTCCTTTTTTAAGTTGCACTCTATGCAAAGCCTTTAAATTGTGCATATTTGCATAAGTATTTACTCATATGGGACTTGATCTTCCTCTGTTGAGTCTTTCATTATTAGCCTCTGGCCTGTTAGTGAAGATTTTCAATATTCCTGTCTGCATTTAATGTTTCCCCTGCTTAGAAAAATGAGGAGGGGGAGACTATTTAGTGGACATAGAAAAAAGAATATCATACTTCAGTTCCATCTCCAATATTTTTGACTGAAAATCCAATACAGAAGTACAGAAATACACTTTTAAAAAATCCCATGCCACTTATTTTGGTCTTTCACATTAATGACATCATGATGCACAAATAGATCCTGTTCACTTGAGAGGTTCCTACTGGTGATGTTTGATCTGGTTCTTTCTTGTTGCAGGCATCTTCTAGTTAAAACCTATAATATTATTTGATGTCTTAATATTGTGTTTCTTTCTCCATCCACTGTCACTTCTCAGTCAGCTAAATGCTAGTGCCCTTCTCTAAAGAAAGCAGATACTTATCACCATTAGCTGTATGACAAGAAGAAAAATAAGGTCAATAAGCAGAGACTGTAGACATCCTTCCTTGCAAGGTGGCACTTTTCAAGTCCTTGGACCTTGTTGCCAAGGGAAACTCCTGAAATCCCCATGATACTGATTCTCTGCCAGATGAAAAGGCTTATTCCTGCAGCAGGGACCTGACCTGCTGGTTGATCTTTCTCCTGTTCCAGATATAGATATTTTGGAAATTCACGTACTTTTTGTGTGTTTCCTGTTAGAAATGGCAGAGATGTTCAGTAGTTGTGCTGAAGGGTGTCTGATCATGGGAAATACAGAGGTGGCACTTTGAATTGCTCATTGCTGATTGAAGGAAAATAGACTGAAATGATTTGCACATCACACTAGCAGTTCATGGGCTTAAGGTACATATTCACAGAACTAGTTGCAGTGGGAGAGAGCCAGTTTGGTGTAGTGGTCAAGGCTTCAGGCTAGAAACAGGACACCGTGAGTTCCAGTCCCACCTTAGGCAAGAAGCCAGGTGGGTGACCTTGAGTCAGTCATTCTCTCTCTCTCTCAGCCCCAGGAAGGAGGCAATGGCAAACCACTTCTGAAAAATCTTGCCAAGAAAACTGCAGGGACTTGTCCAGGCAGTCTCTGAGAATTGGACACGACTGAATGGATTAAAAAAAAATTGCAGTGGGAGATTTTAAGAACAGAGCCATGTTACATGACATTTGACTTTCAAGATGGTAGCTTTGAAATGTGATTTTGATTAATGTATTTGTTATGGCTTCAGCAAAGGATCGTTACCTTGTCGTGGTGCTGGAGCCTGAGCACCTCAATGATTCCATGAGCTAAACCATGAAGGGCCACCCAAGACGGGAAGGTCATGACAGAGAGGTCAGACTAAATGCAATCCTTGGGGAAGGTAATGGCAACCCACCCCAGTATTCTTGCCATGAAAACTGAATGGATCGGTACAACAAGAGATATGTCGGTATACCATCGGAAGATGAGACCCACAGGTCAGAAGATGGTCAAAATGCTATTGGGGAGGAACAGAGGATGAGTTCAACTACCCCAGACATGATGACGCAGCTAGCTCAAAGCCGAAAGGACGGCTAGAGGCCGATGGTGCTGGTGGTGAATGGTGAATCTGATGTTCTAAGGATCAACACACCATTGGAACCTGGAATGTAAGATGTATGAGCCAGGGCAAATTGGATGTGGTTATTGGTGAGATGTCAAGATTAAAGATAGACATTTATTGGAGTAGCCTTCATAATTAATAGTAAAGTGGCTAAAGCAGTGCTTGGATACAATCCAAAAAATGATAGAATGATCTCAGTTGGAATTCAGGGCAAGCCATCTAACATCACAGTGATCCAAATATACGCCCCAACCACAGATGCTGAAGAAGCTGAAGTAGAGCAGTTCTATGAGGATCTGCAGCACCTACTGGACAACACGCCTAAAAGAGATGTTATTTTCATCACGGGAGACTGGAATGCTAAGGTGGGCAGTCAAATGACACCTGGAATTACAGGTAAGCATGGCCTGGGAGAACAAAACGAAGTACGACATAGGCTGATAGGATTTTGCCAAGACAACTCACTCTGCATAACAAACATTCTCTTCCAACAACCTGAGAGACGGCTTTATACATGGACTTCACCAGATGGACAACACTGAAATCAGATTGACTACATCCTTTGCAGCCACGGGAGACTGGAATGCTAAGGTGGGCAGTCAAATGACACCTGGAATTACAGGTAAGCATGGCCTGGGTGAACAAAACGAAGCATGACATAGGCTGATAGGATTTTGCCAAGACAACTCAATGTGCGTAACAAACACTCCCTTCCAACAACCTAAGAGACGGCTTTATACATGGACTTCACCAGATGGACAACACCGAAATCAGATTGACTACATCCTTTGCAGCCAAAGGTGGCGGACATCTATACAGTCAGTAAAAACAAGACCTGGAGCTGACTGTAGTTCGGATCACGAACTTCTTCTTGCACAATTTAGGATCAGACTAAAGAGATTAGGGAAGACCCACAGATCAGCTAGATATGAGCTCACTAATATTCCTAAGGAATATGCAGTGGAGGTGAAGAATCGATTTAAGGGACTGGACTTAGTAGATAGGGTCCTGGAAGAACTCTGGACAGAAGTTCGCAACATTGTTCAGGAGCCGGCAACAAAATACATCCCAAAGAAAGAGAAAACCAAGCAGGCAAAATGGCTGTCTGCTGAGACACTAGAAGTAGCCCAAGAAAGAAGGAAAGCAAAAGGCAACAGCGATAAGGGGAGATATGCCCAATTAAATGCAAAATTCCAGAGGTTAGCCAGAAGAGACAAAGAATTATTTTTAAAGAAGCAATGCGTGGAAGTGGAAGAAGACAATAGAATAGGAAGGACAAGAGACCTCTTCCAGAAAATTGGAAACATTGGAGGTAAATTCCAGGCCAAAATGGGTATGATCAAAAACAAAGATGGCAAGGACCTATCAGAAGGAGAAGAGATCAAGAAAAGGTGGCAAGAATATACAGAAGACCTGTATAAGAAGGATAACAATATCGGGGATAGCTTTGATGGTGTGGTCAGTGAGCTAGAGCCAGACATCCTGAAGAGTGAGGTTGAATGGGCCTTAAGAAGCATTGCTAATAACAAGGCAGCAGGAGACGACGGCATCCCAGCTGAACTGTTCAAAATCTTGCAAGATGATGATGTCAAGGTAATGCATGCTATATGCCAGCAAATTTGGAAAACACACAAATGGCCATCAGATTGGAAAAAATCAACTTATATCCCCATACCAAAAAAGGGAAACACTAAAGAATGTTCAAACTATTGAACAGTGGCACTCATTTCACATGCCAGTAAGGTAATGCTCAAGATCCTGCAAGGTAGACTTCAGCAATTCATGGAGCAAGAATTGCCAGATGTACAAGCTGGGTTTAGAAAAGGCAGAGGAACTAGGGACCAAATTGCCAATATCCGCTGGATAATGGAAAAAGCCAGGGAGTTTCAGAAAAACCTCTATTTCTGTTTTATTGACTATTCTAAAGACTTTGACTGTGTGGAACATAACAAATTGTGGCAAGTCCTTAGCGATATGGGGATACCAAGTCATCTTGTCTGCCTCCTGAGGAATCTGTATAACGACCAAGTAGCAACAGTAAGAACAGACCACGGAACAACGGACTGGTTTAAAATTGGGAAAGGAGTATGGCAGGCTTGTATACTCTCACCCTACCTATTCAACTTGTATGCAGAACACATCATGCGATGTGCTGGGCTTGAGGAATCCAAGGCTGGAGTTAAAATCACTGGAGGAAACATTAACAATCTCAGATATGCAGATGATACCACTTTGATGGCTGAAAGCGAAGAGGAACTGAGGAGCCTTATGATGAAGGTGAAAGAAGAAAGTGCAAAAGCTGACTTGCAGCTAAACCTCCAAAAAACCAAGATTATGGCAACCAGCTTGATTGATAACTGGGAAATAGAGGGAAGAAATGTAGAAGCAGTGACAGACTTTGTATTTCTACGTGTGACGATTACTGCAGATGCTGACTGCAGTCAGGAAATCAGAAGATGCTTAATCCTTGGGAGAAGAGCAATGACAAATCTCGATAAAGATTGTCTCAAGAGCAGAGACATCACACTGACAACAAAGGTCCGCGTAGTTAAAGCAATGGTGTTCCCCATAGTAACATATGGCTGCGAGAGCTGGACCATAAGGAAGGCTGAGAGAAGGAAGATCAATGCTTTGGAACTGTGGTGTTGGAAGAAAATTCTGAGAGTGCCTTGGACTGCAAGAAGATCAAACCACTCCATCCTCCAGGAAATAAAGCCAGACTGCTCACTTGAGGGAATGATATTAAAGGCAAAACTGAAATACGTTGGCCACATAATGAGAAGACAGGACACCCTGGAGAAGATACTGATGCTAGGGAGAGTGGAAGGCAAAAGGAAGAGGGCCCACCAAGGGCAAGATGGATGGATGATATTCTAGAGGTGATGGATTCATCCCTGGGGGAGCTGGGGGTTTTGATGACCGACAGGAAGCTCTGGCATGGGCTGGTCCATGAAGTCACAAAGAGTCGGAAGTGACTAAATGAATAAACAACAACAACAACAACAACATTATAGAGTCCTCTCCCTGTGCTACCTAGCTGAATATTAAGGAGTTTTGCTGTTCTGAAAAACCTGAATCTTTGCTATATATTTTGAGAAGTTTCTACTCCCTGCAAGAGAGGGTTTTGACTCAAAATATGGTTCTGCAGACCAATCCCCAAGCCAGCTTTGAAAAATGTTTCCCTGCAAGCTAGAAATTTAAACCAAATTCATCAAATACTGTTGGATATCAGGGGACCAACATGACTAATGTTGGAAGACAGCTTCTTCAGGCCTAAAGGATACTAACAGGGTTTCATTTTCCTGCCCCCAAAATACTGATATTTCAAACATCAGTGTGCCACATTTTGTTGGGAGAATAGGCTTATTAAGAGGATATTCAACTATTGATAATGGGAATGTGTGTATATATACAGTATATCACATTTTCTTATCTCATGTCTTTACTTTCATTGGCTTCCTATTTTTTAATCGTTTTCTATACCTTACATAAAGTTCCTAGTTCTGAAAAGTAATGACATGATAGATATATATTCATGATAATGGATTGAGAGCAGATTTAATCTTTTTATTTATTTATTTACTTATTTATTAAAATTTCTTTGCCACCCATCTTGTGTACGATGACTCTGGGCAGTTTACAAATAGTAAAAATAGCAAATCAGTAAAACAGTTGAATATAAATACCTAAAAATACAAATATAACATATAACATATAACATTCTAGATAAGAAGATCTTAACCTTGGCACCTTCATGGGGCCAGCCACCCTCATGAATAGCTGTCCCCCATCCCAGGCCAGGTGGCATAACCAAGTTTTTACTCCCTTCCAAAAGGCCGGGAGAGTGAGGGCCTGTCTTACCCCTGGGGGTAGCTTGTTCCAAAGGGTGGGTTCTATGGCAGAGAAGGCCCTCCTCCTGGACCCTGTCAATCATCAATCCCTCATGGACAGGGTCTGCAACATGCGTTCTCTGCATGATTGGGTGGGACGGATTGATGTAACAGGGAAGAGGCGGTCGCTCAGGTAGCCTGGATCCATGCCATGTAGGGCTTTAAAGGTGATAACCAACACCTTGAATTGGACCCGGAAGCAAACCGGCACCCAATGCAGCTCGTGCAGCAATGGTGTTATATGTGCCCTTCTAAGGGGTCCTAAGACTGCTCCCGCGGCTGCATTCTGAACCAGCTGTAGCTTCCAGATACTCTTCAAGGGTAGCCCCATGTAGAGCTCATTGCAGTAGTCTATGCGGGAGATGACCAGGGCATGTGTGACTTTTTTGAAGTAGAGCAATTGAAATCTATTGAATATTAGACATTACTAAGCTAAGTTCATGGATTTCAAATGATCTACTCCATATTTAAGTAAAACACAATGCAATCCAGTGAATGAGCAAATTTATTTTCAGTATCATATACCACATGTTACAAAGTCCTGCTTACCTATTTCTCTTTAAAGGCTTTGATACCAATTGAAGAATCCCACCATGTGAACAATGTTTATTTTTGTTTAATGTAAGTAATGATGCCCACAGATGCTAAAGTCTCATATAGGATAAACTATATTATCCAACTGACTTCCAGACCATAATGAAATCAACATTGTTGAGCTGCTGACAGCCAGGTGAATTGTGACTGCTCCGAACACTTCTGTGGCATCATAGCAGATCAGCCAGTTACTGTATATTCAGAGAAGCAGGTCCAGCTAGAAATAACAGAGCTTATTCTTCATGAGAAAACGTAAAACTTCAGTTCTTATTCTCAGGGAATGCTGTGTAGGTGTATGTGATCAAAATGACTATTTGATAGATAGAGACAAATCATGCATACAAATTAGGCATCAGTGTTTTAGGGATACATATTTTGGGGTTACAAATACATAGAAGGGATACAAATATCAAAAATTGAACTAATTGAATGGATACCAAAGATGCTGCACAGCTTGGTTGCCATTTCAGCAAGAAAAGCTGGTTATTCACACCTCTCTGAGTTGAAAGTTATAAACTACCCACCATTCTTGTTTTTTGGGGTTTCTTCCTGTTTTGCAGTCTGGTCTGCAGGTCCAGCTTTGCTACTATGGAGAATGAAGCAATTGACTCAAGGGCAGGAGATGGCAAACAAGAAGTTATTGGGGCAAATGTTTGTGTTGCACTCCCTGAAACAGCCTGTTGCCCCCAGGTGCAACTATTGGACAATAGTAACCAATCATGTTCTCCAAAGTGATGAGTGACATTTTCCATCACAGGTCTCCAGAGTGAGAGCACTTAATGACATCATTATGAAGCAGGAAGGGTCATTCCTGCCCTTGCACTTGTAGGGGGAAACCATAACATCCACTAGCAAACAGGAGCATAAGCACAGCTGCTGATAAATTCACTCTACATTTCAGCTTAACCACAACCCTTCCCCTACATTGCCCAAGCCTGTTCCCAAGATCACATCTTATGACAAGGGTAGAAAAGAAGAAGAGAGAGTTTGTTTGCAGGAGTGTGGCTGTGTTGGGTCAGATGCTTATAAAGTAGCCCACATTTTCCATTTGTTTCACATAGCCATTATGAAAGAAATGAGGCTTCCAGTTGTCTGGACCAGCCTGGGCCAGAGTTAGGAATGCTGTGGGTTTGTAGGCCACAAATTCCTCCCCATTATTTAAAGACTAACTTAATTAATGGCTCTCTTTTGGCTTTTGTTGCTTTTTTCTCTTGAAATAATTAAACAGCATGATTCAATCCCCATAAATAAGTTGGAATCCAAATCAGCCCACAGTGTGCTACTAGTTTTTCCCAGCTGATCCAGGAAATGGCTGAACTGACTACAATTTCTTAGGTTAGCTGAGATTTCCCTTCTGATTTTGCTCATAAAGCAGAACTAAGGATCTTCAGGCGTGTTCCATTTTTTCCTGAGTTGGATATCTGAGGCTGGAGGGTGGGTGCCCCCAAGGAAGCTTATCTGGGAAGTAGAGCACCGTCTGTACAAATTCACTTGCACTGGCAAGTGATCACATACATCTAGCCAATGCCCTGAAACTCAGAACTAATTAATGTTCTCAACGGTTGTTCTATTATTGATTAGTTTCATGAAGCCAGGCAAATGTTTACAGCTAATTATCTTCCCCCTATTCTGACAGAGTTGAGCCATGTGAAGTAACAAGAATAGAGCAGAATTAATTGTTTTTTTTTTCCTCTTGCTTGCAGTTTAGTCAGTCATGACAAGTTCTAATGTTAGGGCCCACTTCAGGGATTACCATGTATAATAACAAGCTTTGCTTCGCCACTTCCCTTTCCTCTGAATGTTTTCTACACCTGAATGGTTAAAGCTGACAAAGGACAAATTCCAGCATTTTTGTTTGCAACAACAGCAGAAATTAGATTAATTCAGAAGAATAGATTGTTTTATTTAAAAAAATGTGTTGCATCTACATATATTCTTAACCCAAAAATATAGTGAGACTTTTAAATAACAACAATGTTCCACAGAGCCAAACCAAGTGTTTTCACCAGCTGAAATCTCTTTACCTAATAAAATAGACATCAATGATTAGGGACATAGAAATAAGTGGGAATTCAGTTTGTATCACTGCCACGTCTATGCACTTACTGTTCTGTTTCATCTAGTTTCCTGGAAAATCCATTTTTATAGAAATGTCTGGGAAATCAATGAGTTGTTCTCATGCAGATTTTTTATTATCCCAATATGTGTATTTTTTCTAGTACAATGTATATCATTATCTATATACCACTAAAGCTCTTGTGTCTGTTTGTCTGTTTGTCACTTTCAATTGGGTAAAACAGTGCGTCATAGGGCAACAATTTTTGAACCTCAAATTGGCTGTTATAGAATGCATCCAAAATCTGGGACCCATTACTCCTGTGGGATTGAAATTTGGCAAAGTTGTGCCAAAACGCTTAACTGTGCAGCTGCAGTCACATGATCATCATTTACAATGTTCCCTGCCAGCTTCCCATAAGGAAACTCATTGGGGAAGCCAGCAGGGAAGGTTGCACATTCTTCCCTGGGCCTCCCTCAGCTTGCACATATGCACACATCCTGCACCCTCCTTCCCAGGCCTCCCTGCACTCACAAACATGTACACACATACCAGCACCCTCCTTTCTGGGCCTCTCTGTGCTCACATGCACCCTGCGCCCTCTTTCCCTGGCCTTCCTGTGCTTGCATGCACCCCCTGCCCTCTTTCTCCATATGTATTACAGCACCTCCTTCTCCAATTCACACACAGCCTCCCCCACCCCCCTGTGTGTGCTCCCACACATACATGCATGTACCCACCAACACCCCCCTTGCCAGCCTTCCTGTGCTTGCACACGGACCCTGCCCTCTTTCTCCTCATGTACTGCAATCTCCACATGTACTGTACCCACCAGCACTCTCTGCCAATTCATGCACAGCCTCCCCCACCTGCCTGTTCTCCTCACCTGGGACTTCTTCCACTTCCCCCTGCAGTACATAAAATGCTAATAATTTAAGAATACTCTTTATAATGATAAATGAATAAACACAAGCATTAAAGCCCCTAATTTTCATGATAACTCTGTTTAGGTAAGGAAATATCTCTCAAATGATGATCCAACAGGCTGCTGCAGTCAGCCGCAGTTACGTGATTGTGATTTCTGATGCTTCCTGCCACAAGGGAAGTCAATGAGAAAGCTGGCAGGAAGTTGGAAGTTGCTCACCATCCCACTGCTTTTTTGCCCACCCATAGTCATTTTGTTTCTCTGTTTAGGTAAGGAAATATCTCTGAAAGGATGATCTAATGGGTCATAGGTTGTCTAGTGTTTATATACAACTCAGTCCAAGAATGCATGTTTTAAATGTATTGTTCAGAAACATATATTGATTTTACATATTTGTCAATGGACACTTACTTTTATTAACTTTTCTAGTCAAAAACAATGGATGGTGCAAACTCCATTCATTACTGCCATCCATATGGCTGAAGATTCCATTCCATTAGATCCTGGACTTTAAAGATAAAAAATCAATATGGTGTGATTGGATGTGTGTCGCTTTGGTGATATCATGTGAAATATTTCTTATGAGTGTTAAACATTAAATTCTTAGTGTTAACATCAACCATCTTCATCTTCATCTTCATCACCATCATAAAATCGTTATAGCTGCTCACTCCCATAGACTCTGGGCAGCTTATAAATACAAATATAAAACAATTAAAGCAACTAAAAACATAGAACACCACAGGCAGCCCAGACTAAAACAATCATAACAGTAATACATCAGACCAAACCAGGGCCCCAAAAACACATCAACCCCAGGCCTGAAACCAAAACCAATCTCAGTGCTTTTTGGAACCCCAGGAGAGAGGGCGCCGTCCTTATGTCTGGGGAGAGGCTGTGAGAGAGGGCAGAGGCTGTGACAGAGAAGGCACACTTCCTTGGCCCCATAAGATGATAATGTTCAATAAAAGAGACAAGGAGCATACCCACGCTCTCAGAACATATGAGGTCAGCAGAAACAGTTGGAGATAGGCAATCCCTCAGGTATCCAGTCAAGATAACAACCAGCAGTTCGAATTGCACCTGGAAACCGACTGGCAACCAATGCAGCCCATTACTGCTTGTGCTGCTGCATTTTGAACCAGCTGTAGCTTCAGGATGGTCTTCAAGGGCAACCCCATGTAGAGCACATTGCAATAATCCAGTTGTGAGATGACCAGGGCATGAGTAAATGTCTGAAGATCTCCTGGTTAAGGAAGGGGCACAACTGGTACACAAGATGAGCCTGTGCAAAGGCCCTCCTGGCCACAGCCACCATCTGCTTTTTGATCAGTAGCTGCGAGTCCAAGCTATCCCATCCAAGACCAATGATGGAAACATCCCCAACCCTGCGGGGCGGGATGGGGGTGGGGGGCAAACAGCTACAGCCACCGGGTCTTGTCAGGATAGAGCTGAAGTTGTTGTTGTTGTTGTTGAGTTCTCATTAAAATTGATATGTATTTGATGCACATTGCTTCAGACAAATGCCCTTTTGTTCTGCCTAATAAATACAGTTTGTACCAACAGTTTCCCTAATACCTTTTTTTTTAAGGGAGGGGGATTTCTGGTGCAGATTTCAAATGATAACTAAATTCTGGCTCATGTATTGGTTCAAAACATCAACATTAAAATGATTACATTCAAGTATTAATTAAATAATCTTCTGTCCCTTCCCATTCACCAACTCTCACCAACTTCAGGTGGTCAGAGAAACAGAAAGAACATTAGTTTTGTAACAACTTGTCCTCTTTTTTTATGGACAATGATAAGGATTGGCCTCAGAAAGGAAGAGACAAGCAAATACCAGTGGCAAGAAGGAGAATAAGTGGCATTCACTTAGCAAAGGAAGCCAAGTGAATACATCTTTCCCATGCCCCTCCCCCTGCTCCCCAAGGGGGGGGGGGAACCCTTGAAACTGGCACAACACTTGGCAATGGTGTAGATGAAGAATAACTGATCTGATCCATACTCTAACAATAGTTCTTGAAATATCTATCTATCGATCGATCGATCATCTATCTATCCCAGTACCCTGCTGTTTGGGCTTGTCATTTTGGAAGGCTAAAGCAAGCGGTCATGAGATATCTGCATTTCTTTTATGTGCAAATATTTTGATGCAGAAAAATTCAGCCACCTTTGCCTGGACCCAAGGGGATGCCAATTATTCTACATTTAAATGGACTAAACCTATCAACAAAACTCCTGACAGTAGTATTAGTTACTGCAAGATCCTGAATCTCTCTGCTTTCCCAATTTCTCGCTTCTTTTTTTTCAAAATATTATTAATACTCACTATCAGAGTTAAAAGCATCATACTTACAAAATCCCAAGAGTGGCTGAAAATAGAAAAATGTTCCCTCTTAACAGTATCGAGAGAATCATAACTGAGCCAAAGAGACTTACTGGTGGAGATGAGGGGATTGGAAGTAGAGTCTATAGAAAAATGCAATAGAAAATACTTATAAACAGCCCACATTAGTTTTCTTTACTAAAGAGGCAGTTCAAATGGCTCAATACAAGACTTACATTGTTTTTTTTTTTACTTTTATACCTATAATTCTGTGCCTACAATGTAAGAAATGGCAGTACCTTGTAATTCAGACTCAACAACTAATTGAAGTTAAGTGTATTGGCTGCAGTCTTGAGTATCTTTGTTTTGCCATTTCTGTCCAAGTCATTGAAAAAAGATAAGGGGCTTGAAAATTTCATTCACATCAATATAGTTCCACCAAACTCAGTGAGACATCTGAATACACCTGCAAATTCATGCTTATTTAGGCTGTAGTCAAGCAAATGGTTACTTTAAAGTAAACCCAATTCAGGTTCCATGTACATACAAAATATTGGACTGTTAAGTCTGCTTCTGAAAATACACATTTAATTTGGGCACTGACACAGTAATGTCATAAATATTTGTATTTTGGTCCTTCTTAAAATAAATGGGTCTTCTTCCTTTTTTGATTGCCAGTAGTGATAAAATCTCATGTCCAGAAAGTTTTTGCCCAATGGGAGATAAATTCACTAAGGCAAGTTCTACAAACTTTTATTAATCAACAACTCTTTTCCATGAATATTGCATGGATATATCAAGGAGAATGCATTCAAAGATATCTTTGTTGTGATTACAGAACTCACTGGTGGGCAAAACTGTTTGGAAAATCTAGAGCCTTGATTTGTCTGCATTCTCAATCAGTGCTTAATTTCTAAGAGACTAATATGGGATCAGACTGAAACCTTTTCCTCTATTTCTCAAAGTCTGAAGTTTCATGATGAAGAAAACACCTATACCTGCTTGGGAATATCAATTATATGTATTTCTTAAGACTAATTTTAATTTAATCAAAGACTAATTTTATTTAATTCATTTCTTAAGACTAATTTGTTTGATCTGATTTTAATGCTACTGTACACTGAATTCTGCTGCTAACTATCATGAAAACAACTGTTCTTTGTTTTCTTTTTTTTAGAAAACAAATATAATGTTTGGCATTGGAAAGAGGAGACAGCGCTAAGTAAAGTCACAATGAATCCTGCCGCAAGTGAAGCTTTCCCCCTTTCCATGGAGATCTGAGAAAAGAACTGTGCATTGTTTCCACGTTGTCTGCATTTGTTACATTTGTAAATACATACATTCGGAAAGCCCAAGGGCTGATCTCAAACTAAGTGATACTTCCCAATCATGTACTGCAGCAATTAGCACTGAAAGGTTGTAATAGTCATCATGACTAATTTTGCTTGATATCATTAGTTGCCATGAACTGGTTTTATCTCATGTTTAAACCATCCCTTGCCCTGTCAAGAGATGGCTTGCATGAAGATGTCAAGACATGGGGAGCAGTGCCTTCCCCTCTCCAAGTCATGCTGTGATGTCTGTATTTACAATGCAATTTTCTGTACCAGAGAGACTGCAGAAATACAAAAGCTTCCATATAAGCTAGAACTTTGATCACACATCGTTAAACATGTCATTATTATGGGCTGGTACATGCATGCAGTAACAAAGTTCTCATACTGTATGTAAAGCTCATTCCCAAGGAAGCAGCGAGTAAAGAGAATGTGTCCATGTGTGTGTGTACTTATGCATAACTGCTGCAATGATGTGCACACTCATTCACCCCTAATTGGCAGAACAGTATATTTGTAATATCTTTGCTCACTTAATCATTATCTTTGTCCTCCCTAATTTCTGTGCTTATATACAAGTCTCTTTTTACCTGATTTTTTTTTTCATTAGAAGCAAGTATTTTGTAGATAGACAATAATGTCATTGAGCAGCATAGAGCAGGCTTAAATTTCTACATTTCACTTACCTTGGCTGATGTTGAGGTAACTGGATTATAATCTCTGTTTCTTAGTATGATATTTTTCAATCATAGTTTTGTTAACTTTCCTCAGTGCTTGAACACTTTTTAGGGACAATCCTCCACTACCTCCCTCCTTCCAGAAAGGGTATGAGTTTGTGCAGAATAACTTCTGCTTGGATCTTAAAATAAGTGAGGGCAGCAAAATGTTCATAAAAGAGTGTGTGTCAGGCATGTCTATGTGGGTGGCTGATGTCTAAGCAAGATTGTCAGGAGCTGCATGCTTGAACTGTGGGCCCCCACCCATTTTGTGCTGTAACTCATGGCAATCATGCAGCCTCTAATGTACTTGATTGGCAGATGCCAGCTGAGTCATGAAACTAACAACCGGAGTCACAATTCCTAGGGAAAATGGTACTGAACTAGATAGACCCATGATCTGAATTGATCTGAAGTAAAGTTGATCTGGGGTAAGACAGTCACCTATATATTTCTCTAAAAGGTATACTGTATTCAAAAATCTGAGGATAGACTACTGTGTTTTGTGAGAAGTGAGGTAAATATGTAAAATCCATATTTTACAATTCCTGACATGTTCATCAGACCCATTTAAATTCTTGGTGAGAAAATGGAAGGAAACAATGGTACCACAATAGTTGAGACTCTCAGACACATCTAATTTTATTTGTCCTGTCAGAAAAGGTCAAGAACTACACCAAAAATACTTCAGTCTCTTCTACCTACTGACATACAATAACCACAAAATTATAAATTATCCAGTAGCTGTTCTGGACATTGTTTTCTTTTTTTTCCAATGATTTTTTTTTACATTTTAGATGAGAAATGGATTTACAGATGCAGTATGAAGAAGAAAGAGATAGAGACAGGGATAAAAAGACAATGAGATTTGGCACTACAGTTTTGGCTACATTATACAACCATTTATCATTACTTCTTTTGTTTTCCATCTTCGATAGAGTGGGTTTTTTTTTTTCCTTGCAGGCAAAATATGAACCAGGTGTCTGATTTGGGGGCCCATCTTTAAGGCTCTTTCTTAGTGACAATTTGATTAACTTTAAACCAGTTATAGTTTGCTTATTTTTCTCTGCATTCAGACGTAATTTAATTTGCATAATTTGGGCATATTCAGCCAAGAATTCCCCCATTTACCACTCCCAAGCAACTCCTATTAATAAAAGTTAGGATTTTGTTGGATCAAAACCTTGTTTTTTTTTCTTCTTCATGAAACTGAAGGTTAATTTGACACAAACCAGCTCTGCAAAATGAAGAATATTTTAATACATAACTTATTCAAACCTTTGTATATATAAAGCATAAACTACATAAGATCACAGAGTTTCCTAGTATGATGTATTAGATCAAACACACTCTTGAACTGTTTCCTCCTGTGCATTTATTCAGTAATTCCTACCATTCTAAATGGTTCTACTGATTTCATGGAAGCCAATTTGTAGAACTCTGAGAACTTCTGATAAAAATCCAGCATATTTTATTTACTGAAGATGAAGTCACAGCAGCTGTAATATTAATCTATATAGCACATTTACTTCCATGGCTGGACTCATGTGGTTTGCGTCTTCCATCTAAGCACTGATCAGACCCTAAAGTGTTGCGACATGTGGCCTTAATCAATACTATTGGTGAGATTATGGAATGCCACTCAAGGTCACTGGTACTAACCCAGCTGCACTAGTAGCCTGGCCTTGTATAACACAATTTCCTAGATGGTGCCAAGGACTCAGTGCAAAATAACACATACAGTACAGTATATTCCATTAGGAGCAGTGTGTATACCTGATTTTTGAAACACACATGGATTCTTTTCATGTGAGAAATACATGGCTTCTGATAAGTAGCCCCATATCTCTTTCCCATCTACATATTGACAGCGGTATTAGATGTTGGTTCCATGAATAAAAATGAACCCACAGAGATGGGTAGGAGAATCCTCTTAAAGAGTGAACCTATGATCTGGCAAGGTGAACATGCCAGGATTTCATAAGATTGTATAGAAATACACATGGGTTTTCCTTGGTGGTTATGGATTATTCCAGTTTCTATGACATTATGTCACAGGTGACTTTTAAAATTATTTTGCATCTCTTTAAAAAAATGTTTAGTCATTGTATGGGGTGAAGGACAATTGAAGAGGGGAGAATCTGAAAATCCTAGCATGCAAATGTGGCATAAAATAGCAAGGTTATACTCAAAATCTTTCTTGTAACCTACTTATCATCTATGGAATGTGCTAATGTAATTCAAATGCTGTCCAATACACAGGAGAACCAGTACCTCCTTCATGATTCCTACTGCAGAAAATTTGAAGCTGATAGCCAATATCCCTGCTTCAGCTTGTGCTACATCTAGTCTAATTTCCACTTAAAAAAACGATTTGCTGCTTGCAAGTCTAAGGTTGGTTGGTTGGTTTTTGGGATGTCTTTTGTATCTTGATGAGAGTACAGTATTATTCAACTGTTTCAGATTCTCAGGAATGCAAATGGGTCTTGGCAGCAAGGATGAGAATTTTCTGAAGCTATCTGGTACCCATAGGCATAAGGAGGGCAAGTGATGAAATGTATGTCATAATGTCACAAGGCAAAATCTGTAACTTGCAGACTTGCATTCGATCTTGGGATATGAAAGGGCAGCCAGTGATAATGCATTATGTCATCATTTTTGAGTCATGGTGGTTAGTAGCAGTTAGCAGTTTCTTCTTACTATGTATCTCTAGCTACATTTTATTTGTGTGATCACACACCTGCTTGGCTAACCATTTTTTATTTTTATTTTGGCAAGCATACAAAAAAAAAAAAAAGGCTATCTCTGTGCTACTTTGAATAACTCTGTTGTAGGAGCGCCTGGCCATGTGGTGGGACATTTGCAGTGGCATCTGTTCATTGCCCTATTGAGCAGGATTCCCAATAGCCTATAAGCCTCTCAAACTCCTTGGGGAATCAGAATAAAATCAGTTTCACTTCTACAACTTTTTGTCTCTATCTCAAATTCACCTAAAAATGTGGGTCGTTGTGAAACAGCAATCCACCTCTTTTGCCAGGTCTAATTAAATTTGTTGTTTTTGAACTTTGGCATTCAGTTTTGGGTTGTGGGAGGGCAGAACTGTTGTATTCAAAATTGTGTTGGCAGTCAGGAGACACATGGGAACCTGCTTGTATTCACTTTCATGGCTAATATTTCCCTCTGTGAGAAGCAACCAAAGGTTAGTAGCCACGATCCAATAGTTTAATGCATGTGTAAAGAGACATGAGTTTCCTTGTGTGTAAGGGCTTTCCCATTCATTTTAATGTTAGGGACAGAACTATGCATACTGGAGCACCAAAGAAGTGCTAAATTTCTTTAAAAGCATCTCCGTAACATCACCGTCCCTTGAAAACTATTTGATGCTGGACTTTTCCCAGACAATTATGTATTTTATTTGTATATGATGGTTGTGCACTATAAAGTTCCTCCATCAATCTGAGCTTTCTTTTCATGTCACATTGTGATAAACAAATTCCCCACTTTTATTTTTTTGGGCCAAGTTCCAAGACTGTTTTCTCAGCCAAGAAAGGCCTGATGAATTATGTTTGCCATTTCTTTTACCTTCTCATTAATGTTTTCTGGGTTTGCTTTTTTTGTTTCATTTTTATTTTCTTAACAAATATTCGGCAATGGTTTTAAAAATATTTGTACATTGTGAGATATAGTCAACACCTAACATGCCTTTGTACAAGATCCTGACTTAGTTACAAATTAACGAGAACAATGCACTAAAGGGGAGGGTGTGAATGAATGAAAGAGAGAAAACTATCCATTAAGATGACACCTGCACTTGGAGTTAGTGTATTCGCATTGCACTGATTAGCAAGGCGCCCTCTCTGAACTAGAGCCATGATTTAGAGACATGATGTGGTTTTCCCACTCCCTCTATCCCCAGGCCATCGCATGGCTTTAATGACCTTCTGTCTTAGTGGCCTTATTTTCGTGATTTACCGATCCTGAAGAAAGCCAGGGGGATACAGACCGCGAGCTGGTTTGCTTGGCCATGCTGTAATGGCTGATGACAGTGTAGAATCTGCCCCGGGAGTTGGAATCCTGAGCTGAATAGTAAGCATCGAGGGAGGCGGGAATGCACCTCTTATGCTGGAGATCAAGAAAAAACAGTAACCATTAATACTAATTACAGCAAAACCACTATACATGTGTGTGTGTGTGTCATCCTGAATCCCTCTGAAAAAGTTTGAATATTTTGATTGCAATTCTATCTACCAAACCCAGTTCCATGGCAGCATCTAGCTGAAGTTGGCTGATCTCAAAAAGCTAAACTTAGGGTTGGACCTGGCTATTACTTGAACAGGGGACCCCAAAGCAATCCCAGGGCTGTAGACTAGACTAGGACTTAAGAAATAGGAAATTTGAAAAAAGCAATGGCAAACCATTCTATCTTGTTGCCAAAATGACTGCAACGATCTGTCCATCATAGTGTTTCTCAACCTTGGCAGCTTAAAGATTTTATTTATTTATTTATTTGTTTGTTTTATAAATTTATTCACAGCCCATCTCTCCCCTACTGGGGGATTCTGGGTGGCTTACAATAAAACAACAGCCAGCATGGCTGGCTGGGGAATTCTGGGAGTTGAAGTCCACACATCTTCAAGCTGCCAAGGTTGAGAAACACTGGTGCATAGAGTTACCAGGAGGTGAGTTCGACTCGAGAGAAAATTTTCTTTCCTGTATGCAATTTCTTCTTAGGATAGTCCCATAAAATTCAGCAGAGCTACATGTACATGTATTCTCAATCCAACTTTGTGTACAGTATGGGCTAAGGAACAGACTATAGTGCTTGGATATAAGACATAGAGATGAAGTTCCACAAGACAGATAATTTTTCCTCAATTTCACTTTCCTGCTCCTATTTCTCCAACTGTGAGAATAAACTCTCACAGTTGGAGAAATAAAATAAAGACTTCCCAAAACTTCCAAAATGCACAGTGCATAAAGGTATGCCTCTTACATGTTTTATACTGAAACTAGGCTGAGTCAAAAAACTAGTTTTTGCCAGCCTGTTCAAAAATAGATGGGGGTGGCTGGCTGCAGTCTGCTTGAAGATTTATACCTGTCAGATTCAAAATAATTGAGGCTGTAGGAGGGTACTGCAAACCTTTATTTCCTAAAGCACTAACCACTTTTCAACATGTTGTTGACAAATTATATCTTCGATCCTGACAGAGAAAGGCAGGACTAAATTGCAGTCATGCAGTCAACCAGATTCTATCAGTAGCAGAGATGGTTCATCCATCTCAGACTGCTTACCTTATAAACAAATCCGTCTGGGCAACTGTGGTCGTAGGTGAAAGCTTTGTATACCACAAGAAAGACTATGCAGGCAAGGAATGCAAGAGCCAGGCTTATGAGAATAGTGACCTGCAAAACAAGGGTACATTTAATCTGTAGCTTGTGAGGAAATCAGTTGTATTTCTAGTCAGTTTAACAGACCAGGGTGGTGGCTGTGGTTGTTTTTAGTGCAACATGCAGTATTTACCTCCTGTCATCACAGATATTAAAATGCGTATCAGATTCAGTATATTTTCTGAAAGTGTATATTAGCTCTAGGAAAACAGATTAATAACTATGGAGGAACTACTCTATTGAAGATAGAAAGCTAAACTGGAAAAGACTACAGCAAGTATTCATGAAGAGATATTAGATATTAGAGACCCAGTCTGGCGTAGTGGTGAAGGTGCTGGCCTAGAAACCAGGAGACTGTGAGTCCTAGGCCTGCCTTAGGCATGAAAGCCACTGGGTGATATACATTGGGATAAATCTCTAATAATAACAATAACAACAACAACAACAATTAACATCTGAAATTATGAACTTCTTGAATTCCTAGTGTATGCAAAGTAAGCAAAAGCTAATATGGACTGGCATCCATATTATGTTTCAGTTTGGTAATAAAGCAAAATAGCACCTAGGAAGCGAGGGTCAAAATAACATAGTTTCCCCACTGAGGTTGATCTGGGAATACATCAAGGTGAAAGCAGGGCCTTCTGGATGAAAACGACAGAAAGAGATGCTACTGGCCGCAATGTACACCAAGTATAAACACTGACTGACCTTGAGTGTATTGGTGCCGCCCTGCCCAACCCGCTCAACCACCCACCCAGAAAATAGATGAGGGCAGGAGGGAGGAAGCAGGAAATAGGTTCAGCCTCAGCACCTGGTCTGAAAAAGCCAAAAACAATGAGGCTCATTGCATCATGCTCCCTTTTTTTCTTTTAAAAAATGCATTATAACTGGGGCAACTGGCAGGGCATGTGTATCTTCAGTACTGAGCATTTTATTATTTTTGCTTCTAAAATGTATTGTTTTTCTTCAAGAAAATGTGGCGGTAAATGGTATGCCCCCCTCCTATACATGTATGCTGCATTCACTACCAAACCTATGGGATGCCACCGCCCCCCCGCCCCCCAATACATATGAACTGCTTATCATGCCCTTGTCAGAAAACATTCACAGCAAGCTGAATTGACCCTGAGTGGTGATAGGGGGAAGACTCAGTCAGGAGCGGTAGCCCAGTAAACCAGATTGTTTCTATTCACTGACCATAACTCAAAGATAGTATGGCTAGCATCCCAACCTAGTAAGAAGGAATAAATAATAATAAGGTCATGAGGATGGGTTTATCTAAAATATTCCAACTTCATGCTGTAATTTCCACCCTGTCTGCCTTTTCCTTTGTCTTGCCTTTGTAATGTAGTGGACCAAAGGTACATAAACTCTGGTTCTGCTTTTGCTGAGGGCTGTTCAGCAAAGTGTCAATGCTTTGCTGGAAGCCCAGAATATACTGTTTATTGACTGCATGCAAATAAAATTATGTTGCATCTTCAGAGTGATATGATTGCTTTAGGTGAGCCAGGTTTTGGCCACAACAAAAAGGAAGCCTATTTGTAAATATCTGTTTAATACAAAACTGATAACCACTTTTATTAGGAACAACAAAATGCGTGTTTGCTGTAACATATCAGGAATTCAGTAAAACCTGGAAGAGCACTATGACCAGAAACAGAAATATTACTTGTGAGTTTCACAAGTGAAGATATGATATTATGACCCTCTTCTCCCATAAAAGCTTTAAATGCAAAGTTGAGAGCTACCTAGATACACCACTGTCCAAGGGCAGTTTCATTCTTTATTTATAGTTTAAGAACACTGTTAATATATACAAACCTACACATGAAACGAATATAATAATTCTGTAACTTCTGGCCTATATTTCAGCCTGAATGTGCAGGGGTTCCCTGAGGCCTGAAAAATATTTCAAGGGTTCCTCCAGGGTCAAAAGGTTGAGAAAGGCTGCTTTAGAAGCTGTTATCAAAAGAAGCAGTGCTGTTGTGCCACACCCTGGAACAAAAGTACAGTAGGCCACTGCTTTGCTTTTTAGCACAGCTTCAAAAGGATGCCTCATTAAAATTTGTAGAAGCAAAGTGCCCCTTCAGAGCACTCCTAGAAGCCAGACTGGTTCTGTCCCTTGTGATATTCAGGAAGCTTCTCATAGCAATTAATCAATCAATTAGTCATTCAACCTGCCCAGCCCTGTTGCTTTCTCCTCTTAGATAGTTCCACCACAACCTACAAAATTGAAACCACTTCCCTGTTTCTCTCAAAAGCGTAAGAAATATTGAACTAAATACTGTAAGGACAAAGTCCTATCTAATCTAGATCTATAGGGGAAAGCTGTAAGCAAGAAGCTGCCTCATAAGGCAACAGCCCTCTGTTCTTCCTAAAGCTTATTTGTGTATTTCTTTGTATAAACATTTGTATACCGCTTCCTATTTTTAAAAAAAATCTCAAAGTGGTTGACAATAGAATTCAAGCAACTAAAATGGCAGGTTAAAGCTTACATTAAAATATTCTATAAAATATAAACAATAAAACAATCATATGGAAAGTAAAACCAGCAATAAAGAAGTTAAAACTATCTTAAGAACTCATGTGTATTTAGTGGCATTCCCCATTCAAGCTCTTTCTTCCCTTGATGTATATTAACCTGCAGCCTGTTTTTCAGCTTGCCCTAGTCTTCCGTCATTCTTCCTATCAGACAGCAATCTCTTTAACTCTCTCAGCCCAATAAATAAAATTCAAAGCAAGCAGAATAAATACATATTCTGGGTCAATGTGGGTGTGCATGTCCATACCCAGTTACCCACAATTAACATTTGAACTACCTTGAAATCTCTCATTATGATAAACAAATTGTAGCCATCTTAGCCCTCGATTTTAAAGCTAGGTTTCAAGTTTGCAACAATCATGATAAACCACATAATTTCACAAATTCTTTTAAAGAATAGTAAAGTTCAGGGGTGAGCATGCCATTTTGTAACTCAGATTCAAAGCCTTTTCCTTTTCATATCCCTTCCTCCTCTCAGTTCCATCCACTCACATAAATATGCCATGGTACATACATGAAAATGTCTAATACAAAATTGATCTGGGATAAAATGACAGAATTTCAAGTCCAGTAAGGAAATGAAGCCATTTAAGGAACTGGAGGGAAAAGTGGGAGTGATAACCATGAGTTATCATTTTTCAAATTCTCTTGAAAATGCAGAACTTTATTATTATTCAAATAACACATGATCAGACAAATGAACTATCTAATAAAACCTAACAGAAACCATAGCAAACCTCACAGCAATATAAATTCCCACAAAAGGGAAGCAAAAAGTTAGAAGGATTGTAATAACAGAAAGGCTATAAACAGCAATCCTTTCCATGTACCCACTGTCCCATCTTATTCCCAAAGATGTATCAAAAAGGCTGGTGCTATATTGTGCTGCTATGGAAATTAATTTTCTGGAAGGGTGGCACTTCCAGCATTACATTTATTCTAGCTTTATATCTTTTGGCTGAAATGCAATTATATAATTAATTTATGACCACACTTAAAATATGTATCTCCTATATTTTAGCTTTTTTTTTAATATTACTTTCTGAATTTTACTGGACTTGTTTTTACTGTTGTAAAGCACTACACGTTAATTCAAATGTACTAAATCAATCAATCAATCAAGTAAGGTTTTATCAGACATAGTTTCATTGATGATAACCAGGATCTTCACCATCCTTCCTTATATGCCTTATTTCCATTGTTTTACGTTTAGACAAAGCCTTGTCCTTCTCCAGTCTTAGGGGAATAGTTGCCCAGAAGGAACCTTCCATAAAAGATCCTTAATCCACAGTAGAAGAGCTGCTTTTGATTTATGCTTCAGCACTTTCATTTTTCCTAATGCCCCCTCCCATTTTATCATATTTCATGAGATATGAATTCTAGTACCTTCATATGAAACCATCAGTTCCCATTCTTCTCAAAGCCAGATCTCTTGTGTTTACATGGAACTCCATATTATAAATTTTCCTGTTAGACTTAACTGCCTGATAAAATAAAGGTACTGTATATTTATTTATTTAAAAATGTGGAAGCCACATATTTTATTCCCTTTAACCTGATTACTATTATCCATGATTCTATCTCTTCATTGGCTGATCTTGACTGATGAAAAAACATCTACAGCTTACCTGGGTTTGTTCTAGACAGCTTGAATAACCTTATTTTAGTTCAGAGCTGATTCAGAATCAACCCGTATAGTCAGCATTATTTGTTACCTACTGTAAGTGCTGTCCTGTACACCCAGGTGCAACCTGGAGGAGGGAGGGAGAGAAGGGAAGAGGAGTAGCACCAAGAAGCATAGGAAATGTGGTTCTCCAGGATGCACTACATCTTCCCTTCCCATTCTTCCTGGTTTCAGCTGATGATCCTACAGATCCCACAGCAATTTTTGCTAAAATAAGAAGCAATGGAAATATATTTGACAGTACTTCTTAACATCTCCACTGATTTTAGAAAACACAGGAAACATTTTTGGTGCTTGTTAGCATCATTGGATGTCCATGCCATATATAGGTGAGCCATCTATTAATAGTGCCTCTCACAAAGATAAACTTTAAAAACAGAGGACAGGGGCATGTTGGAAAGTTTGATGATATTAAACAAATACTTTGGCTCTATTTGAAACTGGCTGAGTAGTGAATGCATAAGCTTAATGAATTTCCCATTTGGACACTAAGGAGGAGTCACCATTTGGTCCAAACCACACATACAGGTGTAGGGCAGAAGAGGCAAGCAAGATACATTCTGTAGGTCCCTATAATATGTAGGATGGATCTTTACACTCATCCTTTCCATAGTATTACAATTCTCCATCCCTTTTCTAGTACCTTCATATGCCATCTATCAGCCATCCCTTCTAGAATCTCACTGTGGAACAATGGTGGCACCATTCCACTATAAGAGATAGTGGTAAGATTCCTCTACTTTTCCCACCCCAGAATAAGCTGGTCTTCCTATGCTCTAAAAGGCACCATACATGGAGCATGGAGTTAGTGTTCAGTGCATACTGGAGAGATGGCTTTAGAACAGCTCTACATTCTGGAGAGAGATCCAGCTACTATTTAGAAAGTTCTTTAGACTAGGAAATGTTACTTCAAAATAGGTTGTGCATAGAATTTAAGAAAGCTTAAAGGTAGGAACAGACTGAAGTTTCTTTAATATAAGCACCAAATAGATAGAATGAAATTAGACTCTTATTCTTCAGATGTTTTTTCACCTTAAAAAAAACGTAATATCTCTTCCAATTTTTTTCTCTTTTGGGGACCTCTAATGTCACCATTGCCCATTTTGCTTTTTATTTTTTTAAATTTCTTTATTTTCTACCCTGCTTTTATTATTTTTATAAATAACTCAAGGCAGCAAACTTACCTATTACTCCTTCCTCCTCCTATTTTCCCCACAACAGCAACCCTGTGAGGTGAGGTGGGCTGAGAGAGAGGGACTGGCCCAAGGTCACCCAGACAGCTTTCATGCCTAAGGCAGGACTAGAACTCTCAGTCTCCTGGTTTCTTACCCGTTGCCTTAACCACTAGACCGAACTGGCACATCTTGTCACTAAGAGCCTGCTAACTGAGGTGATATTTAATTAATTAATTAATTAATTAATTATCAGATGTTTATCACCGCCCATCTCCCTCATACGGGGGATTCTGGGCGGTTCTCTGGGAACTCTGGGAACAAAACCAGCCTTGGCAGGACTAGGGAGCCAACCAACCCCAAGAGTGGCTCTTCCTCTCCCCACTCCAGGCATGGTAACAAAACCAGGTCTTCAATCATTTCCTGAAGTCCAAAAGAGAGGAGGCTAGCCTCACTTCTGGGGGAAGAGTGTTCCAAAGGGCTGGAGCTGCTGCAGAGAAGGCTCGCCTCCTGGACCCTGCCAGATGGAATTCTCTTGCAGACAGGGTCCGCAGCATGCCCTCTCTCTATGAGCCAGTGGGACAGGTCGATGTTATGGGGATGAGGCAGTCCCACAGCTAACCTGGACCCATGACATGTAGGGCTTTAAAGGTGATAACCAACACCTTGAATTGGACCCGGAAGCAGACTGGCACCCAGTGCAGCTCATGCAGCAAAGGTGTTATGTGTGCAAATCTTGAAGTACCCAAGATCACCCACGCAGCTGCATTTTGGACCAGCTGTAGCTTCCGGATACTCTTCAAGGGTAGCCCCATGTAGAGCGCATTACAGTAGTCTATATGGGAGATGACCAGGGCATGAGTGACCGTTTGAATTACCTCTTGCTCCAGGAAGGGGCGTAACTGGTGCACAACACAAAGTTGCACAAAGGCCCTTCTGGCCATGACAGCCACCTGCTCTTCGAGCAGGAGTTGTGAGTCCAAGAGGACCCCCAAGTTACACACTAGGTCTGTCTGGGGCAGTGCAACCCCATCCAAGACTAAAGATGGCAAATTCCTAGGAGCAGAGGGGCCGTTAACCCACAGCCACTCCGTCTTACCAGGGTTCAGCTGAAGCCTGTTGTTCCCCATCCAGGCCCCCACAGCCCCCAGGCACCTGGAGAGGGCAGTCATAGCATCACTTACTTCCCCCGGGATGGAGATGTACAGTATAGCTGAGTATCATCAGCATAATAATGATACCTCATCCCATGGAGACGGATGATCTTGCCCAGAGGTTTCATGTAGATGTTAAAAAGGAGCAGAGAGAGTACGGAATCCTGCAGCACCCCACAAAGGAGGGGCCGCGGGACCAATCTCTCCTCCCCTATTAACACCGATTGGGACCAACCCTGGAGGAAGGAGGTGAACCAGCGCAAAACTATGCCGCCCACCCCCAACTCCCTGAGTTGCCCCAAAAGGATACCATGGCTGATGGTATTGAAAGCCACTGAGAGGTCAAGGAGAGCCAGGATGGATGCATTGCCTCCATCCTTCTCCCACCAGAGATCATCCATAAGTGCGACCAATGCTGTTTCTGTCCCATATCCTGACCTGAAATCTGACTGAAAGGGGTCTAGATAAACTGCTTCCTCCAGGATCCTCTGGAGCTCTACTTTCTCAACCACCTTCCCCATAAAGGGGAGGTGGGAGACTGGTTGAAAATTATCCAGCACGGTAGGGTCCAGCGATGGTTTATTGAGGAGGGGGCATACCAACGCCTCCTTAAAGGCCGCCAGAAACACCCCATCCTGCAAGGATGTATTTACCATTGACTGGGCCCAACCACATGTCACCTCCCACGCTGCCTTCACCAGCCAGGAGAGACATGAATCTAATTGACAGGTGGTGGCATTTACAGTCCGGAGGATCTTGTCCACTTCCTCAAGTCCAACAGGGTCAAACTGTTCCCAGATAACTGGGTAAGTACGCTCCCCAGGCATCTCCCCAGACCCCGTCCCATGCTTGGAGTCCAACTTAGAGCGAATCCGAGCAATTTTATCCTGCAGATGCTCTGAAAACTCCTCAGCACGGCCCTGTAGATGATTTTCCGTGTCCCCTTTCCCCAGCAGCAATCGGGTGATCCTAAACAGGGCCACTGGGAGGCATTCTGCAGATGCAATAACAGCGGAGAAATACTGACGGTTTGCTGCTCTTACCGCCACAAGGTAGGCCTTAATCACGGCTCTAGCTTGTGTCCAGTCAGGTTCGGTCTTTGTCTTTCTCCAGCTGTGCTCCAGGCGTCTCTTAATCCTCTTCAGAACCCTCAGCTCCTCCGTGAACCGTGGGGAGTGTCAGGTTCGATAAGATAAGAGAGGCCGCACAGGTGTGATCCTATCCAAGGCCCTGGCTGTCTCCCTATTCCAGGCAGCAGCCACGGCCTCCGTTGGACCATGCAGCAGATCCTCAGGTATAACCCCCAGCTCCCTCTGAAACCGCATTGGGTCCATCAGTTGCCAGGGGCAGACCAATCAAATAGGTCCTGCCTCCCTGCAGGGGAGGGGGTGTGGCATATAAGAATCCCAAGGTCACCAGGGCATGATCTGACCATGACAATGGGGACAGATGCAACTCTCCCCTCAGATCACATTGCCACTGCTCTGACAAGAAAACTAAGTCTGGTGTGAGGCCACTGTCTCGAGTCAGGTCCTGAATAATCTGAGTCAGGTCCATGGCCACCATGGTGGCCATGAACTCCTGAGCTTCCTCTGAGGCCCACCTCAGGTACAGCAGGTTGAAATCCCCCAGAACCATAAGCCTGGGGAACTCCACCACCAACCCTGAGACAGCCTCCAGCAGCTCAGGCAGGGAGGTTGCTACGCAGCAGGGAGGCTGGTACAGCAGCAACACTCCCAACTGCCACTAATGATATCTCTGTCGCTAATTCTCCCTGCCCTGCTATTCTGAGAAAGCAATGAGATGACAGAACAAACAAGTACATCATGTTTCCAAGTAATTTGTCAAATAATTAAATTAAGCAGCTGGCTCAATTAGACTGGCCAAACTCCATCACATAATATCATTTCTGGAGCTTGTTTGGATCCTAATGGATTTGATGTCTTAAATGTTTGTGGAGCCAGGTTCCAGTTATGAGACATATTTCATTGCCAAGTGCTAAACTTCCAGTGAGGGAATAACAATTACAGCTTGCTTAACAAGCACTGGGTGAGTTATAAAATGCTCTTTTCTAAGCAGATGCACTAAAGCACTAAATGCTTTAAATTTGGGTGGGAGGGTTTACATAGAAGGTTCTTGGGACCAAAATGGTCCCAACTTTTTAAAAATTGTTCTATGGAAAACTTGCCAGGCACATACACAACCTAGACATGATGGGTTTCAAATTGAAACTTGGTTTCTTCTCACTCCTGGAGGAAGTGGAGTGAGCATAATGGGATCCATAGAGAAATGTTTTAATTAATTTATAGCCTGTTTAATTCAATTAATACTAAATACTGTACAAGAACATCCAAAGCCAATGCAGCTTTTATTATATACAAATGCTATGTAATGAAAACAAATATACATAATTACAGTTAAACATTACAATTAATCTTAGAAATAGTTACAATATTCCTGGCATTGTGAGCTTGCAACATTCAAATCCCAAAGGTCTTGCAGGACCACCATATTTTTACACGTTTCCAGAAGGCCATGGGAGTGGAAGCTGCCCTTGGCTCAGGGGCAAGGTATTCCAAAGGAGGGCAGTATCCACAGAGAATACCCCCTTTCATGCCCCCTCCCGCCTCATAGCTGGAGACCTTCAGTAGGCATTCTATGACCCCATGGGATAGGCAGTCTCAAAGATACCCAGGCCCTGAGCCATATAAGGTTTTATAGGTGATAACCAGCACCTTGAATTGTACTTGGAAACTTATTGGTATCCAGTGCAGGTCCCCTTCAGCAAAGGATTGTTACCTTGTCGTGGTGCTGGAGCTTGAGCACCTCAATGATGCCATGAGCTAAACCGTGAAGGGCCACCCAAGACGGGAAGGTCATGACAGAGAGGTCAGACTAAATGCGATCCCTGGGGAAGGTAATGGCAACCCACCCCAGTATTCTTGCCGTGAAAACTAAATGGATCAGTACAACCAGAGATATGTCGGTATACCATCGGAAGATGAGACCCCCAGGTCGGAAGATGGTCAAAATGCTACTGGGGAGGAACAGAGGATGAGCTCAACTAGCCCCAGACGTGATGACGCAGCTAGCTCAAAGCCAAAAGGACGGCTAGCGGCCGACGGTGCTGGTGGTGAACGGCGAATCCGATGTTCTAAGGATCAACACACCATTGGAACCTGGAATGTAAGATCTATGAGCCAGGGCAAATTGGATGTGGTTATTGGTGAGATGTCAAGATTAAAGATAGACATTTTGGGTGTCAGTGAACTGAAATGGACTGGAATGGGCCACTTCACATCAAATGACCACCAGATCTACTACTGTGGACAAGAGGACCACAGAAGAAATGGAGTAGCCTTCATAATTAATAGTAAAGTGGCTAAAGCAGTGCTTGGATACAACCCAAAAAACGACAGAATGATCTCAATTCGAATTCAGGGCAAGCCATCTAACATCACAGTGATCCAAATATACGCCCCAACCACAAATGCTGAAGAAGCTGAAGTAGAGCAGTTCTATGAGGATCTGCAGCACCTACTGGACAACACGCCTAAAAGAGATGTTATTTTCATCACGGGAGACTGGAATGCTAAGGTGGGCAGTCAAATGACACCTCGAATTACAGGTAAGTATGGCCTGGGAGAACAAAATGAAGCAGGACATAGGATGATAGAATTTTGCCAAGACAACTCACTCTGCATAACAAACACTCTCTTCCAACAACCTAAGAGACGGCTTTATACATGGACTTCACCAGATGGACAACACCGAAATCAGATTGATTACATCCTTTGCAGCCAAAGGTGGCGGACATCTGTACAGTCAGTAAAAACAAGGCCTGGAGCTGACTGTAGTTCAGATCACGAACTTCTTCTTGCACAATTTAGGATCAGACTAAAGAGATTAGGGAAGACCCACAGATCAGCTAGATATGAGCTCACTAATATTCCTAAGGAATATGCAGTGGAGGTGAAGAATCGATTTAAGGGACTGGACTTAGTAGATAGGGTCCCGGAAGAACTCTGGACAGAAGTTGGCAGCATTGTTCAGGAGGCGGCAACAAAATACATCCCAAAGAAAGAGAAAACCAAGAAGGCAAAATGGCTGTCTGCTGAGACACTAGAAGTAGCCCAAGAAAGAAGGCAAGCAAAAGGCAACAGTGACAGGGGGAGATATGCCCAATTAAATGCAAAATTCCAGAGGTTAGCCAGAAGAGACAAGGAATTATTTTTAAACAAGCAATGCACGGAAGTGGAAGAAGACAATAGAATAGGAAGGACAAGAGACCTGTTCCAGAAAATTAGAAACATTGGAGGTAAATTCCAGGCCAAAATGGGTATGATCAAAAACAAAGATGGCAAGGACCTAACAGAAGCAGAAGAGATCAAGAAAAGGTGGCAAGAATATACAGAAGACCTGTATAGGAAGGATAACAATATCGGGGATAGCTTTGACGGTGTGGTCAGTGAGCTAGAGCCAGACATCCTGAAGAGTGAGGTTGAGTGGGCCTTAAGAAGCATTGCTAATAACAAGGCAGCAGGAGATGACGGCATCCCAGCTGAACTGTTCAAAATCTTGCAAGATGATGCTGTCAAGGTAATGCATGCTATATGCCAGCAAATTTGGAAAACACAAGAATGGCCATCAGATTGGAAAAAATCAACTTATATCCCCATACCAAAAAAGGGAAACACTAAAGAATGTTCAAACTATCGAACAGTGGCACTCATTTCACATGCCAGTAAGGTAATGCTCAAGATCCTGCAAGGTAGACTTCAGCAGTTCATGGAGCGAGAATTGCCAGATGTACAAGCTGGGTTTAGAAAAGGCAGAGGAACTAGAGACCAAATTGCCAATATCCGCTGGATAATGGAAAAAGCCAGGGAGTTTCAGAAAAACATCTATTTCTGTTTTATTGACTATTCTAAAGCCTTTGACTGTGTGGACCATAACAAATTGTGGCAAGTTCTTAGTGGTATGGGGATACCAAGTCATCTTGTCTGCCTCCTGAAGAATCTGTATAACGACCAAGTAGCAACAGTAAGAACAGACCACGGAACAACGGACTGGTTTAAGATTGGGAAAGGAGTACGGCAGGGCTGTATACTCTCACCCTACCTATTCAACTTGTATGCAGAACACATCATGCGACAAGCTGGGCTTGAGGAATCCAAGGCTGGAGTTAAAATCTCTGGAAGAAACATTAACAATCTCAGATATGCAGATGATACCACTTTGATGGCTGAAAGTGAAGAGGAACTGAGGAGCCTTATGATGAAGGTGAAAGAAGAAAGTGCAAAAGCTGGTTTGCAGCTAAACCTCAAAAAAACCAAGATTATGGCAACCAGCTTGATTGATAACTGGCAAATAGAGGGAGAAAATGTAGAAGCAGTGAAAGACTTTGTATTCCTAGGTGCAAAGATTACTGAAGATGCTGACTGCAGTCAGGAAATCAGAAGACGCTTAATCCTTGGGAGAAGAGCAATGACAAATCTCGATAAAATAGTTAAGAGCAGAGACATCACACTGACAACAAAGGCACGCATAGTTAAAACAATGGTGTTCCCTGTAGTAACATATGGCTGCGAGAGCTGGACCATAAGGAAGGCTGAGCGAAGGAAGATCGATGCTTTTGAACTATGGTGTTGGAGGAAAATTCTGAGAGTGCCTTGGACTGCAAGAAGATCCAACCAGTCCATCCTCCAGGAAATAAAGCCAGACTGCTCACTTGAGGGAATGATATTAAAGGCAAAACTGAAATACTTTGGCCACATAATGAGAAGACAAGACAGCCTGGAGAAGATGCTGATGCTAGGGAGAGTGGAAGGCAAAAGGAAGAGGGGCCGACCAAGGGCAAGATGGATGGATGATATTCTAGAGGTGACGGACTCGTCCCTGGGGGAGCTGGGGGTGTTGACGACCGACAGGAAGCTCTGGCGTGGGCTGGTCCATGAAGTCACGAAGAGTCGGAAGCGACTAAACGAATAACAACAAAAGTGCAGGTCCCACAACAATGGTGTTATATGGCAGTATCAAGATTGTCCAGTTAACCTATTGACTGCCAGGCTTTGCACCAGCTGAGGTTTCTGGTGGTCTTCGAAGGCAGCCCCATGAAAAGTGATCCATACTGGAGATGGGAAAGGCTTGAGTGACAATATTTAGTGCCTCCTGTTCAGGTAAGACCACAATTGACACACAGGCCAAATGCACTCCTGCCCTGGCTTCTGCTTGCACTGTGGGTTGAGAAGGACCTCCAAATTGTGGACCTGCTCTCCATGGGTTAGGGTTAGGCACTCTGAGTATAACTGGATGCAATCTGTATACTGATAAATATCTCAGACCATCTAGTGGACTGCCTCTCCCAACAACTTCAAATTGATGTTAAACCAGAGAGGGGAGAGAATCAAGGACTGTGGCATCCCACCATGGAATGACCAATGACCTGACCACTTTCCCACTCCCCTGTGAGAAGTAACTGAATCCTCTCACTCAAGAAGGAGTGGAACCACTTTAAGATGAGGCCTCCAAATCCCAACCCACATAGACAATCCAGGACTACACAAATGACAAAAGTTCTAACAAGACAAGGATGGATGGCATGCTTTCTCCATTCAAGTTCTGCCACAAATCACCTATGAGAGTGACCAATGCAGTTTTAGTCCCATCGTCAGGTCTGAATCCCGACTTCCATGGACGTAGACAATCTGTTTCTTCCAGGGTTCTGTAACTGTTGCCCCACCACTTTCCCCATATCGGGGAAATTAGATATAGGATGATGGTTTCCCAAAATAAGTTGATCCAAGGCAGCTTCTTGAGTAGGGGCAGACCATTTCTTTCAAGATTACCAGCATCAATCCATCCACCCACCTGCACACACACAAAGAGACATTGACAGTCACCCAGATACTATCCCTGCTCCCATTCTAGACAATTTAACTTGCCAGGAAGGTCAGGAGCTAAGTCCACAAGTTCTGGAGGTAAAGCTACAAAGAACCCTTTTGCCCATTTGCGTGACTCAGAAACATCCCAGGTAAACATCCCAGGTAAACTTGCAAGAAGCTACCTCTGCTATTTCGTCATATCCTGTCCATCCAGCTTCTCACTCAGAGCAGATGAGCAATTTGATTCAGAAAACAATCAGTCAGATAATGACACCTCCAGATTGTATAGTCATGTATAGTCATACAGATGTGCAGACACATTAGCAATCACAGAGAATTAATCCATTACTGAATGTCTTTTGTAACATCCAAATGGGGGTGGGGGCATAGCATAGTGTCGCATAGCTCTCTTACAATAAAATCTTAGCTTTTTAGCAAACTGCAAAAAGAATAAAACTTGCCTCATTCAAATCTACAGTATTCAGCTAGTTTATCCCAGTCTGCTAAGAAATTTGTGAGAAGGAAGACACGGTCTCTTGACTGCATGCTTCACAATGAATCCCCAGAGCCAAGCCTGAATGTAGTCCCACAAGGTTGCACAGTGGTATGTGTGTGTGTCTGTGTGTGTGTGTGTGTGTTAAGCTTGGGGAAAAAATTAAAAAGCAACTATCTTCATATTCCCTGAAGGAATTTCTGCTCCAGATTAATCTGTCATTCTATCTTAATTTTTCTCAGTTGGTTATCCCACACATATTGATATCATTCATTCTATTTTCTTCTGTCAATGAGTAAATCACCAATATCAAAATACTCTGGAATGGTGAAGTCACACAACCATAAGGTCAGCAATACAGTCCTAAAATCCCAGTGAAATATCTGACAAATACATTTGTTTTCTCCGTTAGCCCAAAGAATGACATTGTGAAGTTCAGCAAATGCTGAGCTGCTGATCAGTTAAGAGTTTTATTATAAATAAATATGAAAGCCAATATCTGTAAAACAATTGTCTTTGTCATGCACTGAATATTAAATATTAAAGATTGGTACTGGGAGATATTATTTGACAGTTTTGTTGTCACTGTTTATTTATAAATGTTTTGTTTGTTATGAATATTCATAGCCCATTCTTCCATAGTCAAAATAATGTTCAAGGTAGCTTACAAATGTCCTTTTCTACAAACAGAACTTTGTTTATATGAACTGTGTGACATTGTCTAATTCATTGAACTGATTGAAAGTATCATTTTCAATAACAAATATGACTGAGAAGTAGTTGTGCAGTTTTCTCTTCCCTAATTTGGTTTCCATCAGATGTGTTAGACTTCCATTCTTGTAATTCTCAGAAATATGATTGTTGCTTTTCCAGAAAAGGTGACTGCAAGAAGGTTATCCTTTAATTTCCAGTGGATGTTCCCAGTTGATGACTACATTTCAGAGCAGCTTTTCTAAAATGACCCTTATGAAGAAGAAGGTTTGTGATGAGAAGAATTGGGACTGACTTGTCTTTTGAATCAGTAATTTGAGCAACGGATTCAAGTAATAGAACTCCTATATAAGAGCTTTTCCCCAGCTGCCAGCTTTTATAAATGATATCACATTGCATTATGTTTCATCTGTGACACTTCACCAAGTTGTTAACTTGTGGGATTTTGCATTAATGGAAGTCTCAGAGCTTGAAGGACATTTTTAAGTGCAACACCAAATACAATTCAGAGGTGAAATTATCAAAGAAGTTAGAACATTTCTGTATACAACTAGAACTAGGTGAAATGTATGTGCTGAGCACATGGGTCATGACGTCCAGTTTCAAGTGCTTGTGGAATTCCACCAAACTCACCCAATTCAAAATGGAGGATTTTGCTCTGTCAGTTTTTCCAGGGAATTAATTTATTGCAAATATATCCAGAAATATTTTTGTTCCCAGGAAGCCTTCTGAGATGCATATTGGTACATTTAAAATGGCAACCTCTTTACAATTCATAGCAACAGTGGATTGGGAGGTACCACCATTAGAGTAGGATAGCAGTTGAACGTCTATTGAAAAATATAGTTTTCTACATAGTGGACAGAGTACTTTTCCAGTACCTCATTTCAGGGCTGCAACTAGGGTCTGTGTCACCCAGGGCAAACATGGGTTTTGCACCCATTTTGGTGCCCCCCCCAGCGTGGTACCCAGGGCACATGCCCCAGTTGCCCCCCTAGTTGCGGCCCTGCCTCATTTTGTGGTATTGTGCAGTCTTCTAAACAAAAATTATCTGGACAATTTAGCAAATAATAAAAATAGACACAAGTTCAAAGCAACTAAAAGCAGCACATAAATTTCACCTAAAATCCACATCACCTGTAAAATGGAGGCTAGAAAAGAAATTGCATATCCATGAAACAATTTCAGTGCAGCAAAAGAGTAAATGTTACAGTAAATGAATGTATCCTAATTCACCGATACCCAACTTACTTCCTCTGCTATTGATAGCCTACCTTCATTTAGATATGACAGGTAATCGGAAAAAAAGGCAGATTTATAAAAGCACCTAAATATGCGTTGCTGCTTCACTGTCACAAAATTAGACTGAACAGCTGAGGACAAACCAAGGTTAATTTTCTGGGGTTTGGGTTTCATATTCTCAGTTCATTTTTTCACATTTCAGTTTTCCACTGGCTCTGACATTTAATATAATATCCCTCAAAATTGAGCTCCACTTGCAAGAGCCTTGCAAAGAAGTGAGTTTATATATAAATTCAGAGCAATAATTTCTCTACTTCAAATGCAGTGACCTTTTTCATTTGAGATAAGATGAAAAGCAGTTATTGTATATTTACAACTATGTTCTAGCATTTTTGTTCTGTTTGAGAATGCTGATGGGCTATTGTAGACCAGGAAACAAAACTATTAATAGTATTCATATATAGTAGATTAGTTTCTCTTGTTCAGAAACTATTATTAAGAAGACTTCCGGTGAGTGTCATGGCAAGCTGATGTCTGGCTGGAAGTGGGATCATGTTTACAAGGAGAATCATATCTGGATGCTGAATCCAGACTGGCAAAATCTCTCCAGAGGAAGTAGAGAACATTGAGATAATCCATGTGACTCTGGACAGCTGCTCCTCATGACTGGACTGCAGGAACTGTCATTTTGTGGTCGGGTTGTGAGTTGCATGGCTGGAAGTCAAGGATTCCATCGAGCTCATACCCGTAATGCAACCTTTTACGGACATAAAGCTCAAACTGAGCCTCATTTCTTAATCACTTTTTGGATTTTTTTTTAAACTGTACTATACTGGAAAGATTAAGACCCTTTGGACTGGCAAGGTCTTACTGTATTCATTGGGTGAGTTGCCTTCTTCTTGGAGAAAGATGGTTTAAATATGATTTTAAAATCTTTGGAAAAATATTGTCTTTGGGATTACACAGCAAAAGGGTGTTTAGAATATGGATTTTGGAATGTTAACAACAGATTAAGGGTCCAGATGGATTTGGAATTATAGTTTTTAATTAATTAGAAGAATTATTCCCATGGGGAATGGTGATTGTTTGGGGGTTTTTTTAAGAAGAAACATGATAATGGGATCTTGAAAGTTTCATACCAAAGGGAGCTACAGGATAATAAATTTGTTTCATTACCAAGGAAATAAAGAATGGAGCAAAAAACATTAATGGATATTTTTTAATACTGCTCCCCAAGATTACTTGACATGATAGACAGAGCATGTGTCAATGAAGTTACAGAAGAACAACAAGCTACAACAGATAATTTTGAAATCAATTTGAAGGTGGTGTTAAGTGTGTCAAGCAATGGGAAGGATATGGAGAAAGATGTATTGGATTGTCAGCTTTCACAGGTAGACCAGACAGGAGACATGACCAAATGAGCTAATTCTACTTTATTGTAAAGGCTACATTAATATAATCTTGCAAATCTGAAAGTATAAATCTCCCACCATCCCTTTTTACAGCCTGATGAGTTAGGGACCTTCCTTTCTGAGTTTCTTCTCTGCCTGTTATGCAGCGATGGGCTCCCCCACCCCTTATATGATCATTCCCTAGGCACTATCTCTTCCCCCCATCTTCCAAGGTCATTCCCACATACCATTACATGGATACAGAAATGGAACTGATGGATGTTTCACCACCTAAAGGAGATGTACAATTTTTAAACCAGGAAAGTTATGTGGATAACTTTTTTCTTACTGGATCTACAAAAGAGGATATTTTTAGCTAACATTTGCTCCATTATTCCAATCATTGTTATCAGGATGACTTTTCACCCTCCATATATGTATCCTTGTTCACCTAGTACCCTTTCAATACCATTCTACCCATCACCCCATATATTCATGTATACTTCAGTTTGTTCCCAGCTTTTCTGGAATGAATATTTGATCATCATACTAAATCCTGCACTTAAGAGACTCAGCTGCATTGACCAAGGTTTTCCAGACCGAGAAAGAAAAAGGAAACCCATATTCATCATGGTATTCAATATCCTGTTTCTGAGTCAACCCTGATTCTTCAGATACCATTCTTCCCTCTGTGATACCTAGCATAAGATGCAGTGTGTTATAATATCTTTTATTACCAATAACTGGTTGTCACCTGATCTGTTAGCAATTTGTTTAAGTGAATTGTGCTGAAAAGATAAACTGAAAATACATTTGGGAACAAGGCTATTTTCTCCTGCAAATGCCTCCTCCTGTTAGTTCTTAAACAGAAGTAATGCACCAAATTGTACATAAAGAGAAATGAGGAAATCATCTTACATACTCTGTATGCATGTCCATGAGTGTATATGTATAGATGAATATGAAAGACAGAAATGTGGGGAAGCTCTCTTAGGTACTGAATTGAATGTTACCATTTTCTTTAATAAAAATTGGTGTTAGCAACATACTAATTTCATTGTAGAATATTTATGGACATTTATCTAATTCTTTCATTCTGGTCCTATTATATTTAGTCATTTAGGCTGATAAACGTTCCTCTCCTGCTACATATTTGAAAGATTTGCATTTAAGCAGAAGTTTGATTGAAAATGATGACCTTGATGGAAACAAAAGATCTTATACAGGGAACAACTCTAAATGTGAGTTTTATAAAAGAGAGAAAATCTAGAAGGTACACTTGGAGTGATGTGTCTGATTTTCATTCCTGGAATATCTCAATTTCTCTCCCACCATGTGATCCGATTATGTCAAGGTCAGAGGAACAATTAATCATTTAGTCTATGACAGAAAAATCCAAAACAGGAAATGAATAGATCAGAGCTGATCATGTGACAGAATGAGAGAATCTGTAAACTGTCATCCTAAATGGTGTAAGAAATGCTCAGCTGAGCAGACCAAGGCTGAAAGAACATCCCCGATGGGATTTAGAGATTATTGACATTATTGCTTGTCTTCCAGAGAAGGGATTGAAAGACTTCTAGTGATTTCATGTTAACTACAGTTTGACCAGATGAACCATGGAAATGGATTTTGCAGAGTATTGTGAAAGTGGAAGGAATGGAATGCCACCGCCTTACCCATGGAACATTTTTATTTTTATTTTATTTTTTTAATTATTATTAAACCTGTATGCTGCCTGACTCCCAATCACTCTGGGAGGCTTTAAAGAAATGTGTTTATTATTTGTTGATCCCAGAGAAACTCTGATCCCTACAGCAGATTTAGAAATTCAGTAGCACTGTGCCCTACATACTAGGGTTGTGCTGCACTTTAGCTCTGAAGGAGATAGATGCTTTGGAACAGATAAGGTTGTGCACAAAGTCCCTGTTTGCAGCTCCTTAAACCAAATATATCTTTTCTTAGACATCTACAGAGAGCAGCCACATAATCCTGGGGAAAGATGCAGCTGTTTGAAGGAGTCAAAGATAGGTTGAGCAACCCTGCACTCTCTGAAGCACCTTTTTGCCTTTGACACAAAAGTATTGCACAGCTTTACTATTTACTATATCCTCCTAAGGCATTAGGGACGCGGTGGTGCTGCGGGTTAAGCCGATGAGCTGCTGAGCTTGCCAATCAGAAGGTTGGCGGTTCGAATCCGCATGACGGGGTGAGCTCCCGTTGCTAGTCCCAGCTCTTGCCAACCTAGCAGTTCGAAAACATGCAAATGTGAGTAGATTAATAGGTACCGCTTCAGCGGGCAGGTAACGGCATTCCGTGTAGTCATGCCGGCCACATGACCACGGAACTGTCTATGGACAAATGCCGGCTCTTCGGCTTTGAAACGGAGATGAGCACCGCCCCCTAGAGTCGGACACGACTGGACTTAATGTCAAGGGAAACCTTTACCTTTACCTTTACCTACGGCATTATTTCTGAATAAAAGAGCTAAAGGTTAGTATCAGTGCTACTTGTCCATCACTAGAATGGAAACTGCTAGTGGAATGCAGCCCCTTCTGCCATCCAAGGGTGCTCTACCAAACTGGAAGGCACTCTGGAACTAATTTAGAGACATACATGCCTGCACATACATACATTCATACATACATACTGGAAGGGGAAAAAGTAATGCAAGTCTCATCTTATGAGTGGATGTCCATCACAGATAATTGAAAGAAGCCCTCTGGATACAAGATCATTTCAACAGTCTTCAGGGCAGCAGAAGAATTAAAAATAATATGAAACTTGATATCTAGAAATATAACTAAACCAAGATGGGAAATGAATTGTTGACACTGACGTTTGTAGATCCCAAAGGATCAGATAAGCTTTCTGGGGAAATTAAAAAAATATTTATCAGATCTGTATACTGCTACATTCACAAGACTCTTAGAGGCCAACAAGGTTAAAAATACAATAAATATAAAAAGTAAGACAACTGGAACCCACACAACATATGTGGCATCAGGCCCCAGAAGCCCTCCAGAAAACTCCAGCTTTTTCCAGAAAGTAGACTATATCACAGATAAACAGACCTCCAATGGGAGGTCATGCCATCACCAAAAAACAGCACTTATAGGCTTTACACACCCCCAACCTCCCCAGAATAGAAGACAACTAGCTACTTCTTCCAGCATGACCAAAGTGGCCAGCCTGACTCTAATGAAGAGAAGCAGTCCTGCAAATAACCAGGTGCCAAGCCATAAAGGGCTTTATAGGTTAATACCATCACTTTAAACTGCACTTGGAAGCTAATAGGAAGCTGATGTAGGGCCCACAAAACAGGTGTGATATGTGGCCAATGGTCAACTCCTGTGCACACCCAGTCCACTACATTTTGCACCATCTGAAGCTTCTGAGTAGTCTTTAAGGACAACCCCATGTAGATGATGTTGCAGTAGTTTAAATGAGTGGTGATGACAGCATGAGCCACTGTAGTCAGGGCCTTTTACCCCAAGTAAGTTTGCAACTTCTGCTAAAGCTGAACAAAGGTCCTCCTAACCACAGCCTCCACCTGCCCACCCAGCAATAGCCATGATGAGTCCAAGAGATCCTAAGTTGTAGATCTACTTGATTGCAGAAGTACCTCCCCCTTAGAGACAAAACTAGAGTTGTCAGTGTACCACAAATCTGTTTTGCTTGGATTCAACCTTAGCCTGTGTTGTACCATCCAAATCCTAACAGCCTTCAGACACTAAACCAGGACCTCAATAGTGTTTCTGGCCTGGCTCAGGATGGTAATATACAATTGAGTACCATCCTCATATTGATGATATGGCACCCCAGACCAAACAGATGAGCTCTCCCAGTGGCATCATACAGCTATTAAAGAGCAGGATGGAGAGAACTGAACCATGTGGCACCATAGCAATTGCTAGCCTTTGCCTGTAATAAAAATGTATTCATCTTTACAAGTTAATACATTACAAAATTCTCACAATAAACAGATTAATGTATTAATAAAGTATAGATACACTAGATGATAGATGTTCATTTACTTTGTTAATTTCAAATAGCACTTTAACTTTCTGTAATACACGTGGAATGTATATGGTAAACCAGTGGTCCTCAACCTTGACAACTTTAAGATCTGTGGACTTCAACTCCCAGAATTCCCCAGCCAGCATGGCTGGCTGGGGAATTCTGGGAATTGAAGTCCACAGATCTTAAAGTTGCCAAGGTTGAGGAACACTGTGGTAAACAGAAGATCAAGAGACAAGATTTCATTATCATCAATGAGAAGATACCATTTTACCAGATCCTGAATACAGAATACAAACTGAAAAGTAAAAATAGCAACCTATGAGCAGTTTAAAAAAAGATATTCAACTCCTATGGAATAATCATTAATCTAAAATTACCTCTCTAATGTTTGTCAAAACTCAGGATACTGAGGACTCCTTAGTACATACCCCATGGCCACATTCTTCTCAACAGAGGAGGAAGTGCAAATAACATTTGGTTTGAAATCTTAATCTTCAAAATACTGATCATGGGTTGTACCTAAGCCCTGCTTGATCAGTGGATGGTTCTACTCTATCTTAGGCAGAGAGGATGTAATGAGGTAAACCAATCCATATATATTATAATTCTGTATCTTATGTAGTATTTTGAATATTAACGGACCTAAGAAAAGCTCAGCAGCTAATTTAATATTGAAAAAATAAATAGCAACATCTACAAAGAGGCCACTATGGGTTGTGTCCCATTTGGGTTATTTTGATGGCCAAAGGCTCTTTGATCCAGCCAAGAATGTCATCTGTGGAACAAGAGATGATTTGTCATTTGTCCTTTGGGGCATATTCATCTCCTCTTTCTCCCAAAGATCTCACAGCTCCTTGTCAGCAGATCTGGCAGAAAAATCAGGCTTCATAGGGATCACCAAAGCCTACCTCTCCTCTCATTTCACTGCTGAAAGTCCCTTCAAACAGTCTTCATTCAGCAAAGGGAAATCCATAGGATGTTCATTTTACATATTCAGCCACTTCGTTCATCGTGATTTCTAAATTCCTGGTAGGGAATTTAGGGCATTGTTGAGAAATAAAACCTTCTATGGGTATCTATTTCAGTACATTCCTGCAGCAAAAGAAAAACCTCCTAAATTAAGAAATTTTGACAGGTCTTCTCTGAGAGCAAAACAGAACTGAAATTACTTTGGGACATTGGTGGCTGGGCCTTAATGTTGTTCTAACATTATTTTCCTGTATTCCACCTACACAGAGTGGGCTAAGACATTTGTCATAATGTATGTACAGGATGAGTCATGAAGTTAAAGAATAATTGGTCAAGCTGCCAGAATGCTCTATAACTGAGCTGAGCAACACCAAAATGTAAGATCATATTTCAGAAATGACAAGCTCCTGAAATAACACAACTTTTCAGCAAGAAAAAGAAAAGAAATAACTGCAGTTGTGTAGGGGCAACAACTCCTTTGAGGAATTATCCCAGAGCCCTATGGAGGGATCTGCATCTAAAACAGAGAGTGTGCTGATATGATACATGTGTGAGTAGGGCTATAAGGTGTTCTGCCTAAGATTTCTGCAGGCATCCAGGCACATAGTGGCATTGTGAGCATGGCTTCAGTGTCTCTACTTCTCCTGCCCATTTTAACCCTATTCTTGTAGCACAGGGCTTAGGTGTGGGAGCAAACAAGTTAAGATTGTGATTGTGATGCATGCAAAAAAGGGAAAGGCTTTGATCACAGCCACCATCTTGAATCTCCCTGCCCACCCACCCCCCAATGTTCTTGCCAAGGTGGATGATGGATCCACTATAAAAGATTCTCTTCTACAAGAAACTCCATCTTGTCCATGATCAAAGTTCAATACTGATCACAGATTAATTTGTTCAATTGGCACAGAATGAAGGATACATTTAGAGGTATTTATCAACTACAGGGAGCTCTGGAATTTCCTACAAAGGTTAAGTGACTTCCTTGAAAACGAAATGTTCTAACTGTTGTAACTCACAAGGGTGAGGATAGAATTACAGTTTACAAGAAACAAAGAAACACTGAAAATAGTTATGTGTTATTAATTATTTTCTCCCTCCTCATACCATCTATTATAGTTTTCCCCAATGTACATTTCTTGTTCCTATAAGAGCAGCTAATTATGAGAAGTGGAGTTTAAAGAAAACACAGAGCATAATGATATTAAGATATGAGTACTTGAACTTGATCTCCCTAGTGTCAGTACTTTCACCTTTTCCATACTGATAGCCAGTCCAAAAGGCTGTGCTTTATCCCTGATGTCACAGAGGATATTAGTGGTTTCTTCTTTGTCACTGACATACATTGAAATATTAACAGCATACATGATATTAATGATGAAGCATCATCGGCCATAATCAATTCTACATTTTTAATTCTTTGCTCATGATGGTACCTGTTGTAGTACTGAATAGTAAGGAGACAGGATGCATCCCTAGCATATCCCAGTAAAGACTAGGAAGTCCTCTGACAGTTCATCTTTGATCAGCACACATAAGGCATTGGTTTTGCAGTAAACATCTAACTTTATTGTGGCTTCTCAACCTTTTTCAAGTCAACTCACTGTACTTACTTTATTAGGTACTATTGAAATGCACCTGGTCACTGTCTGTACCTTCAGCAAAGGATTGTTACCTTGTCATGGTGCTGGAGCTTGAGCACCTCAATGATGCCATGAGCTAAACCGTGAAGGGCCACCCAAGACGGAAAGGTCATGACAGAGAGGTCAGAAGGAGAAGGAGAAGGAGAAGAAGGAGATTATTATTCTGCAACTTGCTGGCCATGTGACATAAATCTGTATGACTAGAGATTTTAGTCCATCTTGGGATGATAGACCAATCTCACAAGAAATAGACAAAACCAAATTTATTTTTTTTTAAAAAGGTAATATAAAAAGCCTTATTTAAAATGCAGGCAACAGGTGTTGTAAAATCTAAAAGTAAATATAATATTTGTTGATTGTCCCAAGGTCTCCATAAAAGAAGAGATGGGGTGAAGAGTTCCAAATTAAAATTATAGAACACAATGGATTTGAAAGAATAAAACCTGAGAAGATACTTAAAAGGCTAACTCTGTTCCTGAGTTCAGAGAATAATAACATGAGAAAATAAAGCTTAACTAGTATCACACAAGAAAAAGAAAATCAAAACTCTAGCACAAGATCCTGCTTAAATGTTGACTTATTTCTACTGAGAACTGAAGACCCTTGAAACAATTCTTAGGTCTTTGTCAGTTTACTTGGTTTTCCCTTTTTTCATGGAAATTAGTTCTGAGGCCTTCAGCAAAGGATCATTACCTTGTCGTGGTGCTGGAGCTTGAGCACCTCAATGATGCCATGAGCTAAACCGTGAAGGGCCACCCAAGATGGGAAGGTAATGACAGAGAGGTCAGACTAAATGCGATCCCTGGGGAAGGTAATGGCAACCCACCCCAGTATTCTTGCCGTGAAAACTAAATGGATCAGTACAACCAGAAAAATGTCAGTATACCATCGGAAGATGAGACCCCCAGGTCGGAAGATGGTCAAAATGCTACTGGGGAGGAACAGAGGATGAGTTCAACTAGCCCCAGACGTGATGACGCAGCTAGCTCAAAGCCGAAAGGACGGCTAGCAGCCGACGGTGCTGGTGGTGAACGGCGAATCCGACGTTCTAAGGATCAACACACCATTGGAACCTGGAATGTAAAATCTATGAGCCAGGGCAAATTGGATGTGGTTATTGGTGAGATGTAAAGATTAAAGATAGACATTTTGGACGTCAGTGAACTGAAATGGACTGGAATGGGCCACTTCACATCAGATGACCACCAGATCTACTACTGTGGACAAGAGGACCACAGAAGAAATGGAGTAGCCTTCATAATTAATAGTAAAGTGGCTAAAGCAGTGCTTGGATACAATCCAAAAAATGATGGAATGATCTCAATTTGAATTCAGGGCAAGCCATGTAACATCACAGTGATCCAAATATACGCCCCAACCACAGATGCTGAAGAAGCTGAAGTAGAGCAGTTCTATGAGGATCTGCAGCACCTACTGGACAACACGCCTAAAAGAGATGTTATTTTCATCACGGGAGACTGGAATGCTAAGGTGGGCAGTCAAATGACACCTGGAATTACAGGTAAGCATGGCCTGGGAGAACAAAACGAAGCAGGACATAGGCTGATAGGATTCTGCCAAGACAACTCACTCTGCATAACAAACACTTTCTTCCAACAACCTAAGAGACGGCTTTATACATGGACTTCACCAGATGGACAACACCGAAATCAGATTGACTATATCCTTTGCAGCCAGAGGTGGCGGACATCTATACAGTCAGTAAAAACAAGACCTGGAGCTGACTATAGTTCAGATCACGAACTTCTTATTGCACAATTTAGGATCAGACTAAAGAGATTAGGGAAGACCAACAAATCAGCTAGATATGAGCTCACTAATATTCCTAAGGAATATGCAGTGGAGGTGAAGAATTGATTTAAGGGACTGGACTTAGTAGATAGGGTCCTGGAAGAACTATGGACAGAAGTGCGCAACATTGTTCAGGAGGCGGCAACAAAATACATCCCAAAGAAAGAGAAAACCAAGCAGGCAAAATGGCTGTCTGCTGAGACACTAGAAGTAGCCCAAGAAAGGAAAGCAAAAGGCAACAGTGATAGGGGGAGATATGCCCAATTAAATGCAAAATTCCAGAGGTTAGCCAGAAGAGATAAGGAATTATTTTTAAACAAGCAATGCGTGGAAGTGGAAGAAGACAATAGAATAGGAAGGACAAGAGACCTGTTCCAGAAAATTAGAAACATCGGAGGTAAATTCCAGGCAAAAATGGGTATGATCAAAAACAAAGATGGCAAGGACCTAACAGAAGAAGAAGAGATCAAGAAAAGGTGGCAAGAATATACAGAAGACCTGTATAGGAAGGATAACAATATTGGGAATAGCTTTGACAGTGTGGTCAATGAGCTAGAGCCAGACATCCTGAAGAGTGAGGTTGAATGGGCCTTAAGAAGCATTGCTAATTACAAGGCAGCAGGAGACGACGGCATCCCAGCTGAACAGTTCAAAATCTTGCAAGATGATGGTGTCAAGGTAATGCATGCTATATGCCAGCAAATTTGGAAAACACAAGAATGGCCATCAGACTGGAAAAAATCAACTTATATCCCCATACCAAAAAAGGGAAACACTAAAGAATGTTCAAACTATCGAACAGTGGCACTCATTTCACATGCCAGTAAGGTAATGCTCAAGATCCTGCAAGGTAGACTTCAGCAATTCATGGAGCGAGAATTGCCAGATGCGCAAGCTGGGCTTAGAAAAGGCAGAGGAACTAGGGGCCAAATTGCCAATATCCGATGGATAATGGAAAAGGCCAGGGAGTTTCAGAAAAACCTCTATTTCTGTTTTATTGACTATTCTAAAGACTTTGACTGTGTGGACCATAACAAATTGTGGCAAGTTCTTAGTGGTATGGGGATACCAAGTCATCTTGTATGCTTCCTGAAGAATCTGTATAACGACCAAGTAGCAACAATAAGAACAGACCATGGAACAACAGACTGGTTTAAGATTGGGAAAGGAGTACGGCAGGGCTGTATACTCTCACCCTACCTATTCAACTTGTACGCAGAACACATCATGCAACATGCTGGGCTTGAGGAATCCAAGGCTGGAGTTAAAATTGCTGGAAGAAACATTAACAATTTCAGATATGCAGATGATACCACTTTGATGGCTGAAAGCAAAGAGGAACTGAGGAGCCTTATGATGAAGATGAAAGAAGAAAATGCAAAAGCTGGCTTGCAACTAAACATCAAAAAAAACCAAGATTATGGCAACCAGCTTGATTGATAACTGGCAAATAGAGGGAAAAAATGTAGAAGCAGTGAAAGACTTTGTATTTCTAGGTGCGAAGATTACTGCAGATGCTGACTGCAGTCAGGAAATCAGAAGACGCTTAATCCTTGGGAGAAGAGCAACGACAAATCTCGATAAAATAGTTAAGAGCAGAGACCTCACACTGACAACAAAGGTCTGCATAGTTAAAGCAATGGTGTTCCCCGTAGTAACATATGGCTGTGAGAGCTGGACCGTAAGGAAGGCTGAGAGAAGGAAGATAGATGCTTTTGAACTGTGGTGTTGGAAGAAAATTCTGAGAGTGCCTTGGACTGCACGAAGATCAAACCAGTCCATCCACCAGGAAATAAAGCCAGACTGCTCACTTGAGGGAATGATATTCAAGGCAAAACTGAAATACGTTGGCCACATAATGAGAAGACAGGACACCCTGGAGAAGATGCTGATGCTGGGGAGAGTGGGAGGCAAAAGGAAGAGGGGCCGACCAAGGGCAAGGTGGATGGATGATATTCTAGAGGTGATGGACTCATCCCTGGGGGAGCTGGGGGTGTTGACGACTGACAGGAAGCTCTGGTGTGGGCTGGTCCATGAAGTCACGAAGAGTCGGAAGGAACTAAACGAATAAACAACAAACTGTACCAACAAAAGTGAGCTGGGGTGAAGCAAAGGATGATTTCTACTTCCAGCTCACAGCTACCCTGGACGTCCTTCCACACAGTGATATTAGCATCATTCCAGGAGACTGGGATGCTCATGTCAGGGCAAATTAGTAAGGATGGGATGACACACTTGGAAAATTTGGTGTGGAGAATTAAATGGTAATGGCTTGTGCCTGTTATCATTTGCAGCAGAAAATGGGCTAATCTTTGGAAATAGCATATTCTAACACCCTACAAAACACCATCTTACCAATGGAAAGAATGCCTCAGTTAAGGTTCTGGGATACTTTATAATACCTAATTGATAGAGAATCTCATTTAAAGATATTCATGTTTTGCAGGGAGCAAACTACAAGGGAGCAAACTGTGTGTCAGACCACCATTTTGTACATGCAATTGTGCAGCTCTGATCGAAGAAACCCACCCCTAAGGCCAAACTTTCCCACTTATGGAGTAGTTTTGCGTTGCCAATCCAAGCAGCAGTTCCAGCTGGTTCTGTCCAACTGCTTTGCAATGCTTTCAGAACAAGAAAACGTTGAGGAAGCTGCAGATCAGTTTGCTACAACTGTAAGCATATGCAGCAAGTCACTTTGCCTTGTCCCCTGTAAATGCACCTAAGTCTGGATATCAAACAAATCTTTAGACAAGATTGCCCAAACAAAGAGATGCAAACTCACTGATGCATCCCAGTACCAACAACTCCTCCATGCTTCTCCATCATCTGAAACTGAACAAAGACAGTTCTGGGATAATATTGCTGCAGAATTGCAAGAAGCTGCAAAACCAACTGGAATATCAGATACTGCACACCATGTTGCAACATCTTAAAGGTTGCATGCATAGTATCAGTGATAATATCTGTATTCCCTGTGATGCTTTTGTATACTCCAGCACAGAACATTTGAACTGTGAAAAAGAATATTTTCACCAACTATATAAAAACCAAGCAATTGAGAAGACATGAGCATGTAATAGAAGACATTACTGAAGTAGTAGATAGAAAGAAGGTGGGATGATATTATAACAATTGCCCATTTGAATCCCATGTTTACTGTAATGTATAGTTTGGGCCACATCTCGATACAGCTTGCTTGGTTGAATGCAAGAGCAGGGGCTGCTTTAAAGACAGTTCAGAAAGCATCACTGGGGCATACCCCATGCAGTCACTAGGAAACTCATTGAAACACATTTTATCAAGCTTGCACCAATTACATTGGCTACTGAACACATACTGACAAAACCAAAACAAAGTAGAAAGAAGCACATCCTTGATGTCTAGCATGTGTCTTTGTCCCTCCCCCTCAACTCCATTTTCTCATTTATTACTATAAGAATAGAATTACCCTCCCTGCAAAACTGTCTGAATAAAAATTATTGATTTTTAGCCAGATCCACCAGATGGGCCAAACAGATGAAATGGATGGGCAATTCACATATTGCCATCGATGAAGAACACTGGGCTTCTAAAGCTACAGAAGTTGGGCAGCCATTGTATTGATTTTCTTCTTCAGTGTTGACTGAGAATACTGGAGCCACCCATCAAGTACCTTTGCTCATATGAATTAATCTATGGAATTAATCTGGTTCTCTGGCTATTCTTAATAGTCATTCAGTGGCAGGATATAGCAGGATAGGATAGGATCTCCTCTCCATTATATAATTATCTTTTTATCATCTCCAACCCAACAGAATGTTGGAAAGAAATTATATAAATGGGCTCAGGACTCTGACTGTGTCTCTCTGTGTAAGGATAACTCTCTGAACAATGCTGAGAACTGGACCAAATTTGGTCCTGGGGGAATGAACAAGAAAATAAAGACTGAGTTCAAAAATAGGTTCAATCCAGCCAGAGGCCATGGAGGAAAAAAAAATTCAGAAAAAATCTCTCGTTGCAAGGGGTAGGTGGGCATCGAACTTGAGATGCTGCTGTCCTAACAGCCAGGAACCACGCTGAGACAAGGAACTGGTCTCTAATGCTGTATTGCTAGTACATAACAGGAATCCTAACAAACTGAAGAAGCGTGGGAAAAACCCAGCCATATAAACCGCAAAGGTTAAGGCGGTCCCGATCTGTGTCTCTTTGAATGGCTGCCCAATTCCTCAGTGCTACGCATGCGCTTGACAGTCTGGATGGGAGCCCCCTGCTCGCCATCCTTACTCATGGCACCTGCCAATCTTCCGTTCTAACATTTCTCCCTTCTCCCTCAAAGTCAAGTGATGCACAACAGAGCTATTATTAAGGCCCTGAAAAGGGTTCTAGAAGTTCTGCTCCGCAGCCTTTCCCTACCTTGCCAGATAGGTATTGTCAATGTACAGTGTAGTAGTTCCAGGTCTCTCAGTTTCTGCAGTACCCCATCAGCCCACCCAGTAAAATCACCAGAACAAAATAGAACGATGTCTCTTCGCATTCTGGATACCCACAGGAGGCATATCATTCTCATATTTTTGGAGCTTTTCTTTAGATGGCTACCTTTATTTTTGGAAAAGTTAGTTTCTAAATAGAAGTTGCTACTGTTCTTAAAATCAGTATGTTTCAAGGCAAAGATTATGATAAACTCAATGCGACAGAGAACACATAAAGTAAGCGGAATATAATGCTGGAAGGAAAACCTCACTCTCAATTTTTATTATTTTTAAGCAAGTTCCCACCATTAGCAAAAGTGGAAATAGATGTTTGACAATGCAGAAGTTTCTAAGTCAAGGGCATAGCTAAAAAGATTTCTGGAAGTCAAAGGAACATCAATATCCTTGGGAATTTCTATTTCTGTAGTCTGATAGGAAAGTCAGAATATACCATGCAAAATCAGCACACTGTTTGGCTTAATTTGCATAGTTTAGACAGTTCTGCATTAGGCATGTGATCGCAACCTACTTCCAGCAGAAACATAAAGCTGTTTTTACAAGAAGAAGGTGGAAGGAAAAGCTAGAAGCAATGTAGGACGTAGCCTAATTGAGAAGGATCATTTTTTAAATATTAGATCTCTTGTTTTTCCTACATTTTGAGGGTAGGGCAACATTACTTGGAAGGGAAGAGAGTCAAAGCAGATCATTAATTTTGGCCCTAAAAATCTTGTTCTGAAGTTATTTTGTGTTTGGGTAAATTAAATATGGTTGCTGCCACCATAAAATTTGTATTTATATGGGAGGAAAGGAAATACAGCAGTTAAATATCTAAAGAAAAAAAAATCCTTTTACAAATTAACTGAATGGTTCTTGTTTTATGTAAAGATGAAGTATTAAATAACTTTCCTAACAGCAGCAATTAAAGCAGGTTTGTTAAAAATATAAATTCACAATGGGCCATTCATATAGCTCTATTTATAAGCCTGAACCACTAAGAAATATCGTCACACTTACATATTTCCTTAGAAGGCTATCTTACTAAAAACAAACAATAAAAAAAATCCTTAAACAGTCTTTATTTGAAAACAGCCTCAAACATTTTAGGCATCTCATGACATTTTAGGAAGGAAATAAATCAACAGTGCAATGGTAAACCCATCATATCAGCAGTCAGCCCCATCAAGTTCAAATGAGCTTATTCAAAAGTAACTGTGCATCAGAATTAGTAAAATATATAGGGGAAGCAAAGTTTTGTGTCATTTCACAAAACAGAGGCTTCTCAAATAGTTACATAAATCCCACTGATTTTAGTCAAATCACTTGCTTCTTTCTAGAACTTATATTTTAGGCACTATAAGATTGTTGGACATCAAGAATCTGTTATTGAAAAGCCTATGAATAAAAGGTGAATGGAAGGACGAAGAAGGCTGCAGTTCCTCACATTCAGTTTAAGAGCAAGTCCCACTGAGCATAGTAATAATTGCTTCTTAATAAGCAATCATACAAAGATTTAGAGAAGAAGAAAAGATGGTTTATGTGTATGAAAGTCCTTTTTTTTCTGTACTGTTGCAGAAAGGTGAAAATGAAATTTCTAGCACATTGCTCACTGGAGAGTTATATTGAGTAACAAGCTTCCATCTAAAAACAGAAAACATGATGATCTCATTTACAAGATCTGTTAGACTTTATTTCTCTCACCCCTATTTCCTTTCCTTTCCTTTTTTTTAACACTGCCAAAATCAAAATTATAAACCTTAAACATTTATGCCACTTTCCTGCAACAAAAGCACAAATGAAAGATATTTTCCCTAGCACAAGATAAAAGATATATCTGTAATCAGAAGGAAGTATCTTTAATAATTTCCTTAAAATATGCACTGGAATCAAACGAAGAATAATTTTTAAAAACCTACAGAAGATAATAAAAAATGATCTATTAGCTCATTTTGATCAGGAAATAATTCAGCAAAGTAATAAAGTTAGTATGGAGCATGGAGCATTTATGAAAAGCAGACAGAAGGAGATTAAAGCCTTATCTATTTTCTGTTACAATGATAGGTGATTAATAGGTAACATAAGAGAGGTACAAAATCAAAATCTGATGGAATGGAGAGGCAGAAAATAGTGTTGACACTTTCCATTGAACTGACAGATCCTTGGATTTATTTGCTGACCCAGATAACCATCAGTGTGAGAAGAATGGTTGGGAAGGGAAAAAGAGAGAGTGACAGAAGTAGCTTGAGAGATCAATTAAAGAAAGGTAAAGTACGTTTCAGGCTATAGAATCCCTATGAAGAAAATAGTTTTCCTGGCTTAAGAAAGCATAAGAGACTGATTTCAAATGGTTCTCAGACCTTTTCAAAGCACAAAATTTAGTCCTTGCATTGATTTAAGCCCAACTGCTATTGATTTTTAAAATTTATATTAATTTTTAATGGATTTTTGCTTCCTGTGTCCATACGTCACTTCAAACCAACCTTATACTGTGGATGTTATGTTCGGACAGAGTCCAATAGTATACTGAACAGTAGCCAAGTCAACAGAACTACTCTGCAACTGTGTATGTCATATGATCGCTATATACCACTCCTAAAGGTCATTTTTCAATAGTCAGCAGATCCATTGAGGGACTACATGGATACAGAAGCTGGTTTTCCCACATATAGCTATAGCAGACTTGTCAGTTACACATGAAAGTCTGACATATTCTTAATAAGGGGAATTTTGTTTATGATTTTATTGGACCAGCAATGCATTGGGCTCAAACAACACTTTCCAAATTTGTCTTGTTCCAGATACCATGTTTTAGATAACTCATGACTGCTGATGTTTGGAGATCATGGGAAAGTCTTCTTTTGATAATTTAATATCAAAAGCAGAAGCTGCTAGGGTTCTATAGAAAATAACAGATCTTTACATTTCAGTTCCTGATTTCTTTTAGAATTAAATTCCTTCCATCCCATTACAGAATCAGACTGTAATTCTTTTACTTGTGTGTCTATATTAAAATTTCATATATTTTCATATGCAGTTCATCAGAATAATATAGACATTTTGTGCAGACTTTTCCTTAAAATATACAATTAATTGTATACATTTTTCACGGTTTGCACTTTGGTTTGATAGCTGTAAATTAAGTAACTTCACATTAAGATGCACATTGAACAAATCTCTCTCCCATCCCTAAGTTCCTCATGACAGCAAGAAAAAGGAAATGACAGAAGCAGGAGTATATCACCCTAAAGCTTGGTGCAGTTCATTGTCATACCAAAATTAATGATTCCTCCTTATAGATAAATGAAGCCTAAGGCTGTCATCTCTTTTGTATCCTTTAGAGCAGACCCAGATCAAAGATCATACTTGCCAATAAACAGGCCTAGATAAAAATAGTCTCCAGGCATGAGTTCCATGTTCAAATGCAATTTCTGTTTTTTGACTAGGGCTACCCAAAAGAGGCAATATTACCAGTAATCATTTTGAGTCAGGGAGATGACATCCTTTTAATCTGGGATTTTTGCAACAATGCGAAAAATTTGGAACTGAGCGCAAGATCACTCTGTTGCATAATCAAGTCTGCTTCTTTCACTATGTAATCAGACTAACAACTGTGACACCTCTATGCCAATAAGCAACCAAGTAGAATATGGATTTAATATAATACCTATTTTTTTACGAATAGATAAAAAATTCTGGAAGTATCTTGTAATTTGAAACTGAACATACCCAAAAGCCACATAATTAAGGTAATGGTATGTTGTTTCATAAAATAATATAATTTAATGCCTTTCTTGTGAAAAGTAACTTAGCTCATATGGTTAGAAAGTATTGTGAAATCAAGCGTGTTGAATTATCTTCAACTTCTGTTTCAGTGCCATTTTTTTTTCCAAAAGCAATCTTGGGAGGCCAGGGGGAGAAATTTAGATCACGGTTACAATGAAAGGAAGGAGTTTGATTCCCCAGCTGAATTCTGACTACGATTGTAGGTTTCTCATGGCATGAATAATAGCAACTGGGAAGAGCTGCACTGGGCCCACAGTTCAAGGGGGATTGGCTGTATCCCTCTTCTTCTTCACGTCATACATATAATCCAATCCCCAATGCAGGTGCAATACCATGCATTTGGAAGAACAAAATTAAGCTGTATATTCCAACCCAAGGATTCTTAAGTCCATGTGTACTTGCGTCTTGGGTTGAGTGTCATTTTTAAATCAGAATCAGGAGAGCCGCTGTCTATTAATTATTCTATGAAAATTGAACACTGAACATTTGCTAAACATCTGCATTTCTTACCTTTAATCTTTCTGTTACACCATCAGTGAAACTGACTGTGAATTCAGCAATTTTGGGCACTCTAAGTTTTCCTTTGTTCTTCTGGTCTGGTTGATATTCTGTTCTTGTTTTCACAATCACCTAGAAGTAAAAGTCAACATCTTCAGTTTTCAGAAAAAAGGACACGCATTTTCATTAATTCAAGAATTAGCTTCCAAAAAGTCACCTCTGTGAATAACGTCATGTATGCAGAAGTTATTACTGTAAGGTTTAAAAAAAATGCAGAGAGAAAGAGACAGAGGGAGAGGGAGAAGGAGAGGGAGAGAGAATGGTTAAATAAATGTATTGACAAAACTTTCCACAATAGTGAGAGACTGAACTAAGTCACCCTCCCTAAACCTACTAGTGTTCTGTACTTCATGGCTGGGAATAAGGGAAGCTGAAATCCACTTCTTTTGGAAAAAGCTTTTCTCCTGGGTTCTGCATGTTTATATTTTGGTCTCTAGATGCTGAAGAGTGACACAAATGACATGGGATAAGATTTAGGGCTACTTGGGGGTTTGGGATAGTTGGGTGTTTTAAGAATTAAGATGTTTAATCTTCATCATCATCAATCATCATCATCATCATCACTGTGTAGCTGAACATTGGCCACCCAGGCCTTGAATGTCTGTCAGCAGGGATACTCTGGGGATCACAGATTAAAGGCCTGGGCCTTAACCCTGACTAATCTGGAAGGTATGAGATTTGGGGAGTCCATTTTACACAGATAACCATTCCACATGTAATGACAGTCCCTTATTTGATTGAGTGCATCTTACCTAGCCACATCATGTCTTACTTGGCTTATCAAAAGCAACATGCATTTCTCATTATAAATATTCTGATAAATTGATTCCTTGCCAGTGTTCCCAATTAATAATCCAATAATCCAAGTTAATGAGAATATGGAGACTGCACTCCATATGATAGTCCTGTATAGAATTCCTCCTTCTATTTCTCCCCCCCCCCCTTCTTCAGAGGCATCCAGTGATATGGAACAGGGCTGAGGCCATGCCCTGGTGCTGCTCAAATCTGACTAGTCCAGTATAATCTCAGGAAAAGATGTGTTTGGTTTAAGAAGCAATGTGCATGCCTGTGTGTACTGCGACACTTCTTTCTTTTCAGATCTAAAGCACAGCTCAACAGTTACAGTTATTATTGTCAGGTAAAGATAGCAGAGGGCCTTTCTGGCATAAACATGGTACCACAGCTTCCCTTCCTTTCTTGTGATAGTTGGGAAGTGGTAGGACATTTAACCTCACATTGAAGTCTTGCGTTAATACATAAGTAATGATATTTCTTGCAAGGAAAGAGTGGTTTTTTCCCAAGTGAAAACCATCTGAAATACAACACATGCCCAGAATTTGCACGTTCACAATTGGCATGCAGTACAATGCTTCCTTCCTCTAAGCTATGACAAATGTTGAAGTGGTTGTAAAGCATGCCACAGTAGTTGCATGCTGGACAGTGAAGCTACCTAAATGGAGGACTGACATTGGGTAAAGCTGTTTACCCCTGTGTCTAATGTGACTTAACTATATCATTGAGGCATGTACATTTCATTTTAGGATACCACAATGATCTATTTTAAACCTTAGCCACATTCAGTAAAGATCCTTCTTCCCTTTCTGTATTTAGAACAGAGTGCCTATCCTGGAATTCTGGTAGTCCTACAAATCTTGCAGAAATATTGGAAAAGCCATTTAAAAATATGTTTGGATGCCACCTACCATGTTCCTTAATTCTATAAACAGCAAACTTTATGACTAATGTTAGGTGAGCAATTTGCAGTTTAATTCACTTATATAATATACATATAAACAGTTTCCAACATTGCATTATATTTTGCATTGGCTTTAGATTGTTAGCTACTTTGGGAGCTAATTTTTGGCTGACAAAATGAGATATACAAGAAATTTAACAGAATTATATGTGGATAATTAAACTAATGTTGGAATTTCACCCAGAATTTAGGTGCCAAATGCAGATGGTTTTGTTCCAGAGGCTACAAAATTTGGAGAGCTGCCATTTTCACATCATTCCACATATTGGAATATTTTTAAAATGTGTTTTCTGTATTCTCTTATTTTTAACAGCTGGCAAAGTCACTGACAATTGAGAATCCACACAAACACAAGTTATATCTTAATGTGTGTGTATCACTTCAAAATAGAAATGGAAATGCTATTTTGGAGATTTATTTCCAAGATTGATACATGAAGAAGGGCAACTCTCAGTGTTTTGGCTGTGCCAAAAAAATGAATTAATATTATCATTGTCCTTAATAATATATATCTCAGAACAGATAACAACTTTTCTGCTGAAAATTCCAAGCAGAACAGATTGCTAGTAATTTCTCACAAATTACCTGGTATTTGCTACTCATCTCCAATCCACCTGCTCTTAAATCATTGATTTATTGGCAGCGCAATCCTAGGCTATGTATTCAGAAAGAAATAGGAGGATGAAGGAGTATTATGTATGTTCACCACCGTGAGTTACTTATAAAGTAATACAGGCAGGATAAAAAAAATCTAAAAAAAAATCCATTGAGATGAACACAACTTACTACTAGATAAATTTGAATGAGAGGAAGTTTAAATTCTCCCCTAAAGCAACAATGGATTAAATCCTAGGAAATCTTGGGTCTAAACTTGAGTCTAAGAAGAATGTGTTGCCTATAACAAGGATGAAGGGAGAACCATGAGGAAGGTTACCTGGTTTTGTAACAAGGAGGAAATTAGAACTCTTAGAGAAAACTAATTATTTTCTGTTTGTCATATATCAACAAGGAGGTGGCCTCAGTGCTTAACTTCCAAACAGATAGGTGTGAAGCATTAGTCTTACAGTATCTGTGTAATATGACAGCAGTGTAAACTCTGCTTCTTAGAGAGGTGAAGTCTGAGCAGTAAATGAAAAGCACTCCCTGAATGCTCAGATGCACACTATTTTCATAACTATATGAAAGAGAGGATGACTGGTATAAAGAGGGGAAAGCTGTGTGGTATGCTGTAAGATGCTCTATTTGTAAAAGAATCATCTTTGCTTCAAAATTCCCTGATATAGATTCATTGACCAATAGTTACAGTTCATTCATGAAATGGAAACAGTGTCCTGTAAAAGATGTTGATTATCACCTCTAAAGCCCTATATGGCTTTGGGCCTGGGTCTCTTCAAGCCTGCCTAACCCAGGTAGAATCTCAAAGCATGCAAGTAGATAATACCTGCTGAAGGCCCCCAGTTATTTGGTGTAAGGGGACCTGAAAATAAATATTCTTTGTAAGCTTTCTACAGAACCATTTGTGAGACTGATCCTCATGGCCTTCTGGAGATTTAAGAAGAGTTGGTTGCTTCAGAAGGCCTTTGGAGATCGATTTATTGTTCTGAAAGAGATGTGGTGCCATGAATACTACATTTGGTTTCACTGTTATTATCACTGTTTGCTTGTTGCATTTGTTATTATGCATTTCTGATAACATTGAAATGGAAGGAAGGAAGGACCCTTCCAGCTGCTATATTCCATCAGTTCCTGCATAGGAGTGTCCCATTTTTATCTGTTAAATGTTGGGGGGACCTACTAGATCAGCCAGCACCAGGTGACTGATGGACCTAGTTGGGTTTCAGAGAGAGCTTGAGGTTTTCTCAAGGGTCTGCTGGGCAGTTTGGCTGAGGCCTTAATCACAGCCTGGAATAGGCGTATGGCTGGGGCCTTAGACTGGATTGCCCCTAAGTGGCTTTCTCCTTGCACAGATCCCAGATGAGCCTTGGTTCTCCGAGTCACTCTGGGAAATGCAGCACAAAAAGAGCTGAGGACCTTTGGGAAATGGAGCCCAATTTGTGTTTTGTTTGGCTTTGCTTTATTTGGGATCAATCTGTTTTGGTTTGTTTGTGCATTTTTATTTATTTATTTATTATTCACATTTCTATCACCGCCCATCTCCCCCTAAAAGGGGAACTCTTTTTTTTGCTCTTCTGGTCTGTTGTATTCTTTTTATATGTTGTTGCTTTTTAGTTATTAGCTACCTAGAGTTGATTAGGAGTCAGGCAGCCTATAAATTAAATTTAATGAATTAATTAAATAATATGCATGCATTTCTCTGTTGGTTTGCTGCCCTCAGAGATATTGGGGGGTGGGGGGGAGCCAATGAGAAAAGCAGTATTGCCCTGCAAGTTCTGATCTTTTTATATGTGCATCACACCATCATGTGCATGCACAAAAAGGGTGGAACTTGCATCACAATAGCACAATGGTGTTTTTATCATTTTGATGAAAGCATCAGATCCTGCAGACACCTCCTCCTGTCCTATTTATAGTATAGAACATTTTTGCAAATGTAAAAATGGGACAATTCTTGGAGATACCACACACCAATAAATCAGTGCCTTGTCCAATCTTCCTCTCCTTCAAAATTTCAGAATCCCTTTCCCCCCCAGAAATAAAAGTATGTTTGCTTCAAATGCCATGAGGGGCATTTCCAAGCTGTCTGGGCTGCTCTACTTTGCCAGTCCACTTCACACTAATAACAAGTGGCCAGTGTGTATAAATAACCCTTTAGTTTTAACAGCAGATATGAATAAAGAGACTGAGACTCCACTCAGTGACGTAATAAATGTTATATAGTACAGAAGTAAAACAGGTGCAATAGGATAAAAATAATGGCAAGTATTTTTTTAAATAAAAATTGTTGGCCTTCTCAGTCCAGGAAACGTTAGGAAAGCTTGTCAGAGAAAGCACCATATTATGCTAGTAAAAAGGTGACAAAATGTCATTAGCTCCAACTTGGTTAGGCAACATGGAACTATGAGCTTCTAATTAAGAGCATACCCTGAGTTGGTCTTGCTGGTTATATTGAAAATTCTCAGGACAAATTAGATGTGATCTTCTTGAGGTGATCCCCTGCTTTCTATAGCAGCAAGTACTGCCTCTGTAAACTGAAAAAGCTCCATTAAGTACAGTGACATCTCTTTTTCCTTTCTGTCCTCCACTTATATTCCTGGTTGGACCTTGATGCAGTGTTCTATTTAGTTTCTCCATACTTGTAAAGCCTGGACCATTAATTAAAGAAAAGTGATCATTAGCGCTAAGCTCAGTAATGCTCTGCAAATGCATCTGTGCTCTATTTATAAACAAGTCAAGCACAGCATCCATTCCCTTTCAACTCTGCTGATCTGCAGTCCCTGAATGTACCTTTCCCCCTCTCTGATCATAAAATGCAGTGTAGGTACTATATCAGAACAACCTCTCTGCATTCTCTGGTTCATTTTCAAATTTAATTCCTTTGTCTCTCTTTCAATATGTTTTCTCTGTTTAATTTATATTAATGCATTGCTGACTTCTAGAAAACTGGGCAAGAGTATACTGATATTAAAAATGCTCCAAAAATATTTTATATTGTTACACACACAAGTAAACCTCTAGTGTCCAGATATTAATTTTGCAGGAAGTAAAATTTGCAACTATATCTCATCTTCTGACTTAGAAGTCCTGGATCCAGTTAGAGGCTGGCATTTTAATGGCCTTCCTGAAAACCAGCAGAAAAGGAACCATTCTGATATCTGGGAGGATGCTTCTCTACAGAAGGTGATAACAATCAAGAAGGCTCACTTCCATGGTCCCTGAAGATGGCATTCTCTGAGCAAAGGGATGGGGAGGAGCCCACCCTAGCCGATTGTATTGGATGGATAAATACTATGAGGAGTTGCTAGTCCCACAGATCCCCAGACACTGAGCCACAAAGGGCTTTAAAGGTGACAACCAACAATTTGAATTGCACTTGGAGGCCAACTGGCAACCATGTAGCTCTCAAAGTAGTGGTGTAATATAGGCAAATCAGGATACTCAAGTTGCTGTATTCTAGACAAGCTATAGCATTCGCTTTACCTATTTTTTCCTTACAACAACCTGTGAGGAAGGCTGAGCCTAGCCCACATTGCCCAGTGAAATTCTGTGCATGTGGGAGGATGAGAATCTAAGACTTCCTATTCCTAGTCCAACATCATAACCACTCTATTAAAAACATCTTTCTCCAGATCAACCCTACGTTAATATGTTTTCTACTACAGATTAAGGTTACTATGGTAACTAATCATTTTGGCTGTATGAAAAGGTTGAATTTAATTGTCCCCTTTTCACGTGTTAATGGTTGCATTGCCTAAGGGAGGAACTTGCCTGAACTTGTTTTAGTTTCAGTTTCCCTTCTGTGTAGGCTTGCAGAGAATATGCAGCTGAGAGAAATCTCTCCTCTCAGCAAACAGCCTTTAAATATGTTTGTTTTCTGTAAATAAAATTATTTTTATAGAAATGCCTGGTGTGTGACTTTTCTGATCTCTCCTGGGCCAAAGGGTTTCCTAGCAATCTGCTAACAGGTTATGGGCCCAGTAAGCAGTCCAGTAAACCCAGTAAGCCCAGTAAAACCCCAGAGAGAATAGAGAGATCAGCTCCACACCTCATGCACAATTTAAAGGCAGGTAGCAAAGACCTGTGAAGATTTTCTTTGGAGCCACCTGGAGATTTTCCAGCAACTGCTGGTCTACAGGACAAAGAAGCCAGCTGAGGTGACTTGCAAAAGAAGGAAGAAGCCATGGCTACCTCCCAGCCCTCAGCGATGCCTCTGGAGTGCCTATCAGAGACCAACTATTTGAATTGGGCCCTAAAGATGGAGATGTATCTTCGCAGAGAGAATCTTTGGCTGCCAATTGGTGAGCAAATCCCCAAAAATCCCAGTGCTGAATGGCTTAGACAGGATGAGCAGGCTAGAGCCACCATTATCCTGGGAGCTGAGGACAATCAGCCAGTCCACGTGCGAGGTATGCAGTCTGCAAAGCAACTTTGGGACGCTTTGAGAGACTTGTATGTAAAGGCAATAGCAGGGAGTAAAGTTACCCTGACAAAAAAGCTGTATAAAGCCTACCTTGCAGAAGGAGATAGCCTTCCTGAGCACCTGCATTATATTCAGCAGCTGTTTGTTGAGTTGCAGGAGAGAGGAATGGAATTTACACCTCTCACAAAATCCTATATTCTCCTGTCCTCACTGAATGAAACGTGGGACACGCTGATTTGTACCCTGGAGGCTATGCCTGAAGCAGACCTCACCCCATCGTATGTTACACAGCACTTACTCCCTGAATGGGAGAAGAGAGAGGAAAGATCCCCCCCCCATCTCTTCTGAAAAGCTGCAGTACCAGAAAACAAGGGAAAAGAAGGGAACAGAAGCTGAGGCCACAGCGCTAGCCAGCCAGCAATGCTTTACTTGTGGTTCAGCTGGACATTTGCAGAAAGACTGTGCCTTGAGACCCAAGAGTAGAAAGACAGAGAAGAAGAACACAAGGGCAACACAGAAGAAGGCTCTTCAGACAACCCAAATTGCACAGGTTGTTGAGAAGGGTAATTCTGATGTATGGGTATTAGATTCTGGGGCCAATTGTCATTTATGTAATTGTAAAAGCTCTTTTGTGTCACTGTCTAAAAATGAAAGACAAAGTGTATCTTTGGCTGATGGGTCTGTAACCAAAATTATGGGACAAGGTGACTTGTATTTATCCTGCTTGGGAGAAACTGTAAAAGGTGTGTTGTATGTGCCAAATTTACAATCAAACCTTTTATCTGTGGCACAGTTGGCTGAAACAGGGTATGTCATAACATTTAAGAAAAATGGTTGTGAGATACGTAAACATGGAAAATTGTATGCTATTGGTATATTAAAAGACTCCTTGTACATTGTGCAAAATGCAAGGAGGCCAAGCTGCAAGGCTGCAGTTGGCAACACTCCATATCATGACCAATGTGTACACCTGATGCACAGGAGATTTGGTCATGCTAATTTCAAGTATATAGCACAAATGCCACAGCTGTGTGCTGACCTAAAGATAAAACCCTGTGACAAATACTTAGATTGTGTAGTTTGCAAAGAATGCAAAACACTAAAAGCTCCTGTGAGTAAGCACAGTGACAGAGTTACAACTAGACCTTTGGAAATTGTACACTCTGACATTATTGGTCCTTTTGCTCCAAGTCTTGGACAAGCAAGGTATGCAATGACCATCGTTGATGATTTCTCAAGATACACATTTAACTACATCTTAAAACACAAAGATGAGGCATCTGAGAAATTTAAAAGTTTTGTGACATGGGCAAATGGAAAATTCCCTAGGCCTGTATCTGCACTCCACTGTGATAGAGGAGGAGAGTACCTTTCTCACAAATTCAAAAGGTTCCTAGTGGAAAAGGGGATAGAACAAATTATTTCTAACCCTTACACCCCTCAGCAAAATGGTGTTGCTGAAAGAAAGGGCAGAACCTTGCAAAATACGATGGAATGCATGCTTAAAGATTCACATTTATCTTTTAAGTACTGGGGAGAGGCAATATCTACTGCCTGTTTGTCCAAAACAGATTGTATAACTCTGTGATTCAGGACACTCCATTCCATTTGTTTTATGGTGTGAAACCAAAGGTAAACCATCTTAGAGTGTTTGGTAGCACTACTTGGGTTCATATTCCAAAACAACAGAGAAGGAAAGGAGGCCCCACAACAAAGAAAGCCATTTTTGTTGGCTATGAACAAAGCCAGAGGAGCTACAGGTTCATAATGGAAGAGAAATTAATAATTAGCAAAAGCGCTTCTTTTGCTGAACAAAACTGGGGGAGATTAAATTCTAGCTCTCCAGTTGATCTGACCACCACAAGAGAACAGCAAGGACTTGCTGATAGTGATCTTTTGCCTGATGAGGACATTAAACCAGAAAAAGCAAACTGAAGATCTGTCTGATGAGACAGATGCTTCTCAGGAAAGTGATAGGAGTCAAAATGTAAGCCCTGTATTACCTTGCAGATCTCAGAGGAGTAATAAAGGCGTTCCTCTATCACATTTTCAGGCTGAAACAGTAAAGGCATTTCACATACTCACAGAACCTGAGTCTTTAGAACAAGTGAATGCTTTACCACCTGAGATTGCACAAAATTGGCATTCTGCCATGCAACAGGAGTTAGCATCCTTGAAAGAAAATAAAACATGGAAACTGGTAAATCTACCTCCCAATGAACGCTGTCTAGGTTACAGGTGGGTTTTCAAACTGAAAAGGGATGCTGATGGCAAAATCCAAAAATATAAAGCAAGGTTAGTTGCAAAAGGGTTCACTCAAAGGAAAGATTTAGACTTTGACAAGATTTTTGCGCCAGTTACTAAAGGTGAATCAATTAGATTACTGTTAAAAATTGCTGCACTCAAAGGAATGTCAGTTCACCACTATGACATTCAAACTGCATTTCTCTATGGTGATTTAGACCACAATTATACATGCAGGAACCCCCTGGCTATGAAAAAGGGGAGAATCTAGTCTGTGAACTGCAGAAGTCAACCTATGGGTTAAAAAAAGCTGCTAGATCCTGGAACCCAAAATTAGATGAAAAACTGCAGAATTTTGGTTTTGAAAAAGGAAAAGCAGATCCATGTGTATATATGAAGAAAGACAAACAAGGCTGTATGTATCTGTGCATTTATGTTGATGATTTGCTGCTGTTTAGTAAAGGTAAAGGTTTCCCTTGACGTAAAGTCCAGTCGTGTCCGACTCTAGGGGGCGGTGCTCATCTCCGTTTCAAAGCCTTGGAGCCGGCGTTGTCCATAGGACACTTCCGGGTCATGTGGCCAGCATGACTCACGGAACACCGTTACCTTCCCGCCGAAGCGGTACCAATGAATCTACTCACATTTGCATGTTTTCAAACTGCTTGGTGTGCAGGAGCTGGGACGAGCAACGGGAGCTCACCCCGCCGCGTGGTTTCGAACCGCCGACCTTCCGATCGACAGCTCAGCGGTTTAACCCGCAGCGCCCCTGCTGTTTACATCAACAGAAAAACAAAGGCTTGATTTTGAAGCCTGCATGAAAAGCCATTTCACATTAAACAGCCTTGGAACTGTAACAAATAACCTAGGTTTGAAAATACACAGGAAGAAGGATGGTAGCTTTCTGTTAAACCAAAGGGGAAATAATGTTCAAATATTGTGAATGGAAAGACATAGAGAGTTGTCAAAGCAAATTGTTTTGCATCTTATTCTGTAGTATAAAAAGGAGAGTGTTAATATGTTTTCTACTACAGATTAATGTTACTATGGTAACTAATCATTTTGGCCTGGTGAAGAGGTTGAATTTAATTGTCCCCTTTTCACGTGTTAATGGTTGCATTGCCTAAGGGAGGAGCCTGAACTTGTTTTAGTTTCAGTTTCCCTTCTGTGTAGGCTTGCAGAGAATATGCAGCTGAGAGAAATCTCTCCTCTCAGCAAACAGCCTTTAAATATGTTTGTTTTCTGTAAATAAGATTATTTTTATAGAAATGCCTGGTGTGTGACTTTTCTGATCTCTCCTGGGCCAAAGGCTTTCCTAGCAATCTGCTAACACCCTATTAGATCCAGTCCCTAAATTGCATTGGGCAGACTATATAGACTCAAATGAAAGATTAATGATTAAAATATGACAAAGGATCCCCTTCATGGCCCTAAAAATCGATTTTGATATGTAAAGTGCTTATCATCCTACAGTTATTCCACATGAGCCCTATTTTGTATGCATTTGTGTGTGTGTGTCTTTGTGTGTGTATATATATACATACACACACATAAACACATATATGCCATTATTTCCTAGACCAAACACACAAAATAATACAATTAACAACTACCCAGAACTCTTAAAACAGAAATCTGAATGAAGGTGAAATTATTATTTAAAAGTTCTGTGGGAAAAAATCTGGTAAAAATAAGATCAAGCATAGCTTAGAGGAGCAGATGAGAACTGAAGCTGAGATCAACACAAGGAGCCTCCAATTATAGTCAAGCATCCAACAGGAATGTTTCATGTATAAGAAAAGAGTTATGATGAACTAATATAAAGGTGTGTCCCAACACACAGTAGAAGAAGGCATGTATAACAAACTGGGTGCAACAAAACAGCTAAAGAAGACTGTGTCCTCTCACTGTCTTAAATGGTTCACAATTCCATAGGTCTGTCACTTTCCTAGCCCCTCAGTTCCTCCTCCCCAGTCTTCAGCACTGTACATGCTCAAGAGGAAGAAATGCAAGCCCAGCTTCAGCTCTGAGATTATTTCACAGGACATGCTGAGATACACATATTTGGCCTTTACATCATAATAAAACCTCTTTGGAATGCTTTGCAAAATTTTCTTGGTAAAATCATAGAGCGGGGATCAAGAATAAGAGTGTACCACAAAACAAAACAAAACAAAACAAAACAAAACAAAACAAAACAAAACAAAACAAAACAAAACAAAACAAAACAAAACAAAACAAAACAAAACAAAACAGAAACCATTGTGACCTGACTTAAGAGTTATGTTACTAAAGAGGTACTCTGTTTTTTCTGGAAGCATTACTCAGAAGTACCATAACCCTTCAACCATTAATTTTCCTCCCCAGGTAGTACAACCATCAGCATGATATGGGGTTCTTTTACAAAAAAAAAAAAAAAGTGTAATGATCATGTGATAAAGTTACACTCTTTCAGCATAAAATCTTCAGCAAGTGTTAAGTCTAAGTATTATCATCAAGCAGAGAATTGAATGCTACCCAGAGTTATGGCTATTGTATTTATTTATGTGATCAAATTGTTATGCTTAGAAATAAGGAATTCATTGTCTACTTAATTTTAGCAGCTAAAATAATAATCGCTCAATGATGGAAAACCCTAGACTAACAAACAATTGAGATGTGGATCAATGAGGTTTCCACAATCAATAAAGCTTCTGCCTTGCTAGAAAAGATTACAGATTAGGTTTGAATAATGAAACAGATAGAAATCACAATTCTATCAGATCAGGATGGATTTTATGCATTATCTTGATTGTAACAGACCCATTATCAGAAATAGTTATGACATATGGTAACTATTAAGAAGTTTCTTGTCTGTTCCTCTTTACCTTTTTCTTTACTTTTTAGTGTATTTTATTTTTCTTTTCTTTATGCATTAATAGATTTATGTTATTCAGTTACTTAATGATTTTTGTTAATGACTGTTGAACAAAAAAATAAAAACAAAAAACCTAGCATGATACATTAATACTTCATAATTTTATTCAATAAGGCAAGTCATTATTCTTTTTTCTTACCTAGGAGAATGGAAGCTCAGATAAATGCCTTTAGGAAGTCATATTTAGGAAGTCTCATCTGCATAACATCAGCTCGCCTCACCCGATCATGCAGAGAGGCCATGTTACAGATCCCGTCTGCAAGAGAATTTCATCTGGCGGGGTCCAGGAAGCGGGCCTTCTCTGTGGTGGCACCTGCCCTTTGGAACATCTTGCCCCCAGAGGTGAGGCAGGCCCCTTCACTCCTGACCTTCAGGAAGGCCCTGAAGACCTGGTTCTGCCGTCTCGCTTGGGGTGGGAAGGTGGGTAGCCATTCTTGGGGGTGGCTTGCACTTTAGAGCCCCTCCCACCGGATTGGCATCTTTACAGCCACTTGGAATTTATGTTTATTTATATTGTATTTTATATTGGTAATTTGTTTTTATTTTTATCGGATTTTAATGTTTATTGTTATGGTATGAATTTTATTGTAAACTGCCCAGAGTCCATCTTTTGGGGGAGTTGGGCAGTAACAAAATTTGAATAATAAATAAAATAAATAAATATTTATAAATACCTTTTGACAAGAATTAATCGAGCCATTCCCATTGCTAGATACCAGTTGAAAGCCTAGTGCTGTGCTATGGTCAAAATACAGTATATTTCCAGATACACTGCAGGCTTCCCCCAGATAACCAGTTGTCTTTTCTTGGGCAATTCCACTTGAAGATCCAGCTTATATTCCTGCCAAGCCACTAAGGACTATGTGATGGCCATGAAACTTGAAGACATGCACCAATCTGATTCTGAAGCTAATGGTGCCTCCTCCCTATTAACAAGTCCCAAGACAGGCTGATATTGCTCAGTCATGACTAGGGAGATATACACAGTCTGCAGTCATAAGCAAAAACATTAGTGGGAGGTTGCCTATGTTCTAGGATCTTTGGGAGAAGTATTTCTAATGCGGGTGGGGGTGGGTTTCTTCCCTCCACCCAGCCATTTTATTACTTCCCCATATTAAGTCTCCTCCAGCCAAAGCTTACTTTGACAGGTTTTCTTAGTCAGAAAAAGTCCTGCTGGAATATCTCCTTGCTTTGCAAAGTTTCCATTCGGGGGAGTGAACAGCAACATGGTAAAGTGGAAACGTTTCTTCCACCTCAGAGTTTAATATAAGCTGAAGAAGAATTTATAGTTGCAATGCTCACCTCTTTTCTAAGTTCAATGTTCATGTTCCAGCATGAACCCCATGAACTTTGCCTGAAACTTTAATGGATGTCCAAATTAAAAAGGGAATGGGAGAGGTACAATAAGAAAGGAAACATATGATGTAGTGCAAGAATATTATGTTATTTCCCCCTTAAAAAGATCCAGATTTTTGAGGCTAAAGACTAAGACAATGCAACATCTTGGACTGTATTGACTGAAGACCATTTTTCACTTGAGGAAATTTAGGGTCATTTATTCACACTTCATGCTTGCATTTAAACTCTTCTTTTTTCACCAAGAATAGAGTGATAATATTTAGCATTATTGGGCACTATGATGCTCTTAAATTATTCATTTAAGGCAAGGACAAGTAATTCCCACTTTGCAGCAAAGGAGTATATAATGTATTGCAGGTCAGGTGGTATAAGGAATGCAGATCATGAATTTTTAAAATTTTCTTCTCCAGATTATTAATAATAGAAAGCTTCCTTCACTGCAGGAGTCCCTGGGATTTGTGAAGCTGATAAATGAAACATGAAGTTCCTGCCAAAAGAAATTATGGTTCCTGGGTTGGAATTGGCTTACACATACTTAGAAAGCTCGTGATCATGGCCAGGGCATTCCCTGTGTTAGAAAAAGAAAGCAAAAAAGCATGGGAGGATCCATACTTTTTCCAAAGACAGACTCCTGACTCAGCTAAATCAATATTCAAATTTACATTGATTTCACTGATTGCCACATAGCTATGTTTTCTCACATATACTCTCTAGGATAAGGATAGCAATGGTAATCTGATTGGGCTCTAGATTTTAAAGTGTCCACTTGAATTTCACCACCAAATTTCCCCAGAAGAATTCTACATAAGGGACATCTTCACACTCTCCAGAGCTATAGTCCAATGCATGGTGTCCCCAAATGCATATAACAGGATTTATGACTGAATAAGCATGAGTAGGGTTACATACCTCTCTTGAACTTCACACACCATTTATTTTAGCCTTGCATCTTCTCCATTTATTTATTTCTCCTTGCCCTTATATCTCATTCATCTCCTTGTTCTTAGGCTTTTCCCCTGGGCTTTAGCACATACTTCAGTCTTCCTCATCCTTTCAAAACAGACTGTCCCTCCTATAAATTATCCTTTCCCAGCCTTTACTTCACCTTCTCATTCTTGAACCATGTCATTTGTATGGATTGTTTTCATGTGTTTTCTTCCATTTTATATCTTGTCCACTTCCCATCTTAGTTTTACCATTCTTCTGTCCTCCTGCTTTTCTGCCCCCTGCTCTCTCCAGATGTTTTGGCTGACAAACTCCCACCAGGCTCATTGATGGTGATGTAAATTGTAATTTGAAAGTACAGAGCAAGACTGGAGAAGCTAAATGATTCTGCTCTCTCCTTCCTCAAAAGGACCCATTCAAGATTCATCTCAAGAGGCTTAGCATCATGACTTGCCTCATTCCATTTCCCAGTTCACCAGCAATAGGATCATTTGATCATGTTCTCTGCCATTTGAGTCAATGCATGTCAAGCACTGAATGGGAGGGGGGAAGTTCCTGAGAGTGAGAAGAATTTATGTTTCATCTAACGATGGGGTCCAAGGTCATATCAGCCGGAGATGCCCAGGCTTGGAATGCTGGACTGTTGGTGGAAGGGGGAAGGAATGTGGAGGGGGGTTCTGACATGCCTGTGTGCTTTTAAATTAGGTAGTTTGCACGGGAAACCTTTAGTCCTGGCTTTTTGCTTCTATTCTGTACACATCTTCAATAAATCTGAAATCTGCATTTTATATGGATGCATGAGTCAGAGTATTATTGAGTCAATTGTGTCAGATCCTTACACCCAGGTTATAAATTGACTTATGGTGGAAGCTGCATGAGGGAAGTAATGGCTCCTCTTGAACCTCTCAACATCTTTCAGTAGCCTTAATCATTAAATATTTCTGAATGCCTGGCAAGATCAAGCACTCTTTGAGATGATTTCTGACCTTTCCTGTTGGTTTGTGTCCTGTTGGTTTGTGTCACGTTGGGGGACTACTGTTCAATATTTAGGCCTTTGGCCGCTCATGCTTATTGTGGTCTCCCATTTAAGTACTAATAAGGTCTGATCCTGCTTCGTTTTTCTTTTAGATCAACCAAGATTGATTAGGTGCAGCCATATGTTTGGGTTGAGTATGGACAAACTGAAATTAAATCCAAGCAAGATAGAGATATTGTCCTTCCTAAGAAACTGGGTTGTGAGACTCAGGTTCAGCCTATATCAAATAGGCTTACACACCAGCTGGAAAAGGAAGTTTACCAGCTTTACTTTTACCAGCTTTGTTATAGCCTTTCTTTAAATGTGGTGACCAGAGGTGTACAGTATTCCAGATGTGTACTTACTATAGAATTCTATAACAGTATCACAGTGATAATAGCTTTATTTTACTTCCTTTTCCTAAATAATTCCTTGCCTTTTTCACAGCTGTCGAACACTGAATCAATAACTTCACTGAATAATCTGTTATGATCCCAAGATATTCTGGCTGGTTAAATACAGACAACAGACTCAATCGGTATATATGTGAAAATAGGATATTTTTCCCCCATTGCCTTTACTTTATACTTACTTAAATTGAACCACACTTTCTATTCACCCAATTTGAAAAGACATGTACAACTACTGTTGGTTTTCACTAACCTGAATAGTTTTATATTATCTGCAAACTTGGATAGCTCACTGCTTAATCTTAAAACAAGAGTATTTACAAAGAAGTTGAAAGGCACTGGTTAGCACAAAGATCCTTGAGGAATGCATCTCTTCTTACCTTCTCTCCATTGAGAAAATTGCCCATGTATTCTGACCCTTTGCTTTCTATTTTTTTAACTCATTAGTAATCCATAAAATAATAGATGGTCCCTCCATGACTGCTAAGTTTACTCAGAAGCCTTTGATGATGACCTCTGTCAAAGACTTTTTGAAAATCCAAGAATACAATGTCAACATGTCACCTCCATCCATGTGCCTGTTAACATTCTAACAAATCTCTAGAAGTTCAGTGAGGCAGGGTTCATCTTCATAGAATCCAAGCTGATTTGCCTTCAGTAAGATTGGTTCCTGTGTCTCTTCTTAAAGTCCAGGAGAGAGGGATTCCCCCTAAACCCTCCCTCTGACACCATTCAGGAAATGTGGAATCATAACCATCCCTAACCACAGACTTCTGGAAGATAAATAATTCTGAGAGTGGTTAGCATCTGACTTGATCCTATGCCTGAAAGTTTCTTGCTTTCAAGAGACACAAGAATACCTCCTTGTCCTCACACTGAAAGTGCATAAGATACTCAGTGGTTTCCTTTTTTATTAACTGCCATTATTTTATATCATACTTTTCAGAATACAAATCCCATTAAGCTTAATCAACAATCATAATTAGAAGCCCAATAAATTATATCTTTCAAAACACAAATGAAAACTCTGCAATTCTTCCCACTGAGCAGTTGGTGATTAAGGCCCTGTGGGAGGAGAGGGTGTTGTCTTCACTCATGTTCCTCCATTCCTTTTCTTTCTTCTATTATGAAAAAGGGTTGCCAACTAATATTTTTGACATTTTGAAATGCTGCTTTATAGTTGAATCCCTGTGGGCATATTCTCCCATAACAGAAACATTGTTTTAAAAAAAATCTAAAAGCAAAACTCCTCTGAAGATGCCTTTTGGTCTGACATAAAGTTGCATCAAAGACAAATTCCTGAAGGTGTACCTTTTCCCATAATTTATAGTGTCATAATAACTATAAAGCCAAAGAAGTCCCATCTCCTTCAGGGAAATTCCAATTGAATAACAAAAGATTGCTTCTGCATGTGCTAACAATCTGGCAACAGGAAGAGGTGCTAACAATCTGGCAACAGGAAGAGCATATTTTTTTTCGCCCGATTTAATGCCTATCATTAGGCAGCTAATTACTATGTACTACATTCAATAACTTGGGTTGGAGGTGGGGAATGTGGAGAGAATCTTTGCTGATCTACCTCAGGCAAGAAATGTTTTGGGTTGGCTAAAGGCTAACTTTGAAAACAACCACTTGCCACTTGACTACCGGAATTATGAGATTTTCTAATTTTTTTAAATCTTAAATTGGACGTACTGCATTCATGCAGCCCAGTAAAGAGATAATCAGAAGTGTAAATATGTACTTGAAAAAGTATATATTTTTGAATATATAAACAATCCCTCATAAAAAAAAAGTCAGCATTACAAAGAGAGGGTTCAAGCCAAAAGCTTTGTCTACAAAATGTGCTGTTTTGCCACCCTTCCTTAAAAAAAGATGAAAATGAAATTGCATTCCTACTTGTAGTCTGAAATTCTAACTGCATTGTCTTACTCTTCTTAAATAAGAGGGCCAGGGAACAATCAGGGACAAGGAACCAGTGGTCTTCAGATGTCAGAGTATAACTGCTGTACCCCCTATCCAGTGACCATGCTTGGCTGGTTCTAGTAGGGTATGTTTCTTTGCTAGGCTTTTGCATTGTTATGGTTCTTGTGGTTCATTTTGTTTTGTTTTCATTGCTTTTCACACTGAGTTTGATAATTGGTCATAGTTTTGCTTGGTTCAGCTGTAAAAGGTATCTTCTGATTAAGCAAGTATAGGTATGAGGGCTTACATCAGCAATTGACAGGACCTTCTCTCAGTAGAAATCCTGGAGCTAATCCCCAGCATCTCCTGATCACTGCTCATCTCTATTTCATGGCCGAAGAGCCAGCGTTGTCTAAGGACACTTCCGCACCATGTGGCCAGCATGACAATCACAGAAACGCTGTTACCTTCCTGCCGAAGCTGTACCTATTTATCTACTCGCATTTGCATGCTTTTGAATTGCTAGGTTGGCAAGAGCTGGGGCGAGTGTGGGAGCTCACTCCACCATGTGGCACTCGAGTCTCGAACTGCCAAACTTGCAACCTTCTGGTCGACAAGCCTGGGGTCTTAACCACTGAGCTACCACACCCCCTAGCGCACATGTAATGCATGTAAAAAAGGGTCAGGTTTTGATTGCATGGTTGTAACTGCCATCTGCCAATATCCCATGGATATTCCTGATGACCTAATTTCTCTACTTTGCATCTTGACCCCTGCCCACTACAGTCTTCAGAGCTCCCAGAAATGCAGAGTGTGCCTCAGTCCACTAAGAGAATCAAAGGACAAAATCAGAACTAGATTTGCAAAATACCTTTTGGTTATACAGCAGTAATGATCTCTGTGCTCAGATATAGTAATACAGTGGGGGATGATGAGACCTAAGGCAGGGCCTTACGTCATATCACATTATTAGTTCATTGAACCTAAAATCAGCTGTCTCTGGATATGGCCCTTTCATCCCTTACAGTACCTAGCCTTTTTCATAGATTACAAGCACTGAATCTGGAATGCTTTGCAGGCAAAAGAGGTGCTCTTTCCTTAAGACATAGAGTTGCCCTGAAGAAAGTATGGAGTCATTTGTACTGCACCCCTTACTACCTGGAATTCCTGCCAAAGCTTCCTCCATTTTATTACACTATACCAGACACTACCCAGTCACTATCAAACTTTTCCAAAAGCAGACAAAACCTGACACCTTTCCCAATGCTAGATGCTGATTCTATATGATACTGGTGATTTTGTGCCTTCAAGTCAGTCTGGACTCCTGGTGACTACATGAACAAGTCCATGCAGTTTTCTTGGCAATATTTCTCAGAGGTGGTTTGAAATTGTCCAGGCCTGAAAGAGAATGACTGGCCCTAAGTCACCAGTTGGCGTCATGCCTAGGCAGGAGTAGAATTCACAATCTCCTGGTTTCTAGCCCAGTGCCCAAACTGTCTCTCTTCTATAGGATACTACATAGTAAAATACAGATACAGCACTATATTTGCTTCCAGACCAGAGCAATGGATGCCTGTCTATAAAGTAACTCACAACTTGGCAAAAGGCAGTGTGTTTTCATGAACATTAGTATGATTATTACATAATGCCACAGTCTAAAATCCCCATCTATGAACCCTAACCCTTGTAAACAAAGAAGGACCTTGTCTGTCTAAATTTCCTAAAACTAAAGAAGGATTTATCAATATCCTATAAAGCCCTTCACAGGTTGGAACCACAGTATCTAAAGAATGTTTTTCATATATGTTCTTTTCCATATCCTGAAATCATCTTCAGAGGCCCTGCTCTAAATGTCCTCTAATGGTCAGAGGTAAGAATGAACTATCTGAGAATGAGAATGAGCTTTTTCAGGAACAGCTCCCCAACTCTGGAATACCCTCCCAAGTCAGATACACCTAACATCAGTGTTACTGCCTTTTTAATATATTAATAAGTTAATTTATATGCTGCATAGAAACTTTTCCAACTACTCTAGGTGATTCACTTATTGTTTATTTTATTTCACATTTTAATTCTTATTCAAAATGTTTCCTTGTGATTTTATTGCATTGTAAGCTGTCCTGGGGAAACATGATTTTGAAAGATGATGTGCCCATTTTAAAAGGAAAGTAAACTAAGGCTTTCATAGAGACTAGGACATTGCAGGAAGGACGTTGCATTACTCTGTAGTGGCAAAAATATCAGGAGCCTAGTAGCAGAGAGTAGAAGAAAAATTTAGAAGATTTTCACAAGAAAAGCGGGGGGGGGAAATAATTCAAGAAATTATTTTTTTTTCCACACACACATGTTTATACACACATGCTATTCAATTCTGGGTTATGCATAATATAGAAAAAGAGTAAAAAAATAGTAATTGAAATAAAAGAGTCACATCATAAGAAAAAGTAAAGAAAATAGCAAAAATTCATTTACCCCACACTGTACCTCCCTCTGTCTTTGCAAAACATTTGCTTCTACCATTCCATACACCTCTTTATCCATTGTCTTTTGTTCTTTGAAACTTCTCAGCTCTTTCTGAGGATCAGATCCACCCCATCCAATCATGACATTTTTGGCCTTCTCTTTCCTCTGAGTGCATTCACTCTTACTTCATATATTCAAAGCAAAGCAAAGCAAAGCAAAGCAAAGCAAAGGAAAAACACCTCTCAGGTACTCTGTTCCCATTGAGTTTACTTTTACATTTCACCTAAGATTCCTCACTCTCATTTCCATATAAAAAACCTGACAGAAACCGACTCTTACACACAGCCATTGCTGCTTCTTATATTTCTTACAACAGACCTCATATTACACACTAACTTTCTGCCAGCATTTGTACATCTAAAAATGTCTACATCCCTTTTTGTTTCTTAGGTGAACATTCACCGATGGTACTCAAATTTATCTACTTGCTCTGTTTGTTCACTATTTACGTATAACTTGCCATTTTCGACTCCATTTTCCTTGTCAAATAGTATCTTGGTCTTGAGACATTTTTTTCATACCCACAACTAACACACCACTGATATCGACACAAATGTTCTTTAAACATTTGTTTGTAAAAATATAAATAAAAACCAAGGAAACGTTGTGCACCTTGTCTTACTCTTTCAATCCAAGATACTCTAAGTGGCCCTCATTGTTAAATCATCAGCTAAACATTTCATTTATTCTGACATGAACTTCCATCACATACCTTTCTTAGTACATTCATCAAACAACCTTTAACTCCATATTCATACAGAAATTCCATAATTCAAGTCTATTCACTTTATCACATACTTTTTCTAAATCAACAAATGTATAATGAACTTTTTTGCTCATGTCCATACACTTCTCAATTATCTGCTAAAGAGCAAAAATCTGATTTTCACACTCTCTACCTGGCATAAAATCACACTGCACTTCCCAAATTTTACTCATTATCAATCAGAATTCTCCCAAACACCTTTCCAAACATACTTAACAAATTAATCACTTTGATGTTTTCCATTCACTCTTACTATCTTTCCCTTTGTATAGGAGAGCAGTAATGGCATTAATAGATGTAGTTTTCCCATACATGTTAAACAAGTTGCACATATAACCAAACCTCATCCATATTTAACATTTCTCCAGTTACACCATCTTCAGCTGCAGCATAACTGTTTTATAATGCTCTCACAGCATTTACTACTTTTTTTTCTTCACTTTATACCACATCACTATTGTTCCTATAGAGATTTCTAAAATATTCCTTCCTCCTTCATTCATCCCAAAGCAGTTCATCACCCTTACTTAAAAAAAAAAAAAAAAAGATTCTAGTCATTCTATTGGAGGCTTCTTGTTTAGCCATTTCATCCACTTTAAAAACATTTTTTTTATTTCTATTAAAACTGTGCTGCACTGTCATTGCCTCCTTTAATCTTAACCATTCCTTGTTCTCTTTGAGTACATTCTTTGCAATTACCTTTTTTCCAATGTCCACATTTACAATATCTGTCTCTCATTCTCATTTTCTGCAGTAATCATTCTGTTATATGCATTTTTTTATTATCCATAGCCTCTTTCATTTCATCTATTAATTTCATTCCACCAAGCATCCTTTTTCATACTTCTCGTTTAATATAACTCCACAGACTTCTGTGACACTCTGTTACATAATTATTTTAATTCTGGTCCAAGTGGATTCTGCATCTTCTTCTTTTGCATCCACTTTGCATTCATTCTGTTAGGAGTTGTGTGTGAGTGTGTGTGTGTGTGTGTGTGTGTGTGTGTATTCTCTTCCAGTAGTCATTCTAATTTGCTCTCATTTCTTTCTCTTCTTTCCTTTCTGTGTCCATTTTCCCAAGATGCATTTCTGATATTACCAAATGATCTGTCCCACATTCTGAACCACACAGCACACATGTATTCTTCACTAATCCTCTCAATCTTTCATAATTAATGAACAATTCTGTTTTAATATTTATATTTATTCTTTTGCCATGTGTATGTATGAATAATGCTTACACCATGTATTTGAAACAGATTTTTTTTAAGTAGACACCCACCAGATAATCACTATTCTCATTCTTCGAATGGTACAACAGCTCTGTCTATACATTCTCATCTCATTCCTATGCACCATTCATGGCACCTTACAGACTTCTTTTCCCTTGGAAAAAATGCAATTACTGCAATTAAAACCCTTTTTACCCCAAGCATGTTCATGCTATTCTGTGCAAGCTAGGATCTATAAACTAGATAATGCCTTACACGCCAATATACTGTTGCCTGCATGCCACCAGCTAAAAGATGTATACAGTGTATTGACACATATGCAGGTTTAAAACTGTGTTTAAAAGAGACCAGTGATTTGATATTATTTCCAGTCCTTCATGGTTAGGTATACAGTGAAAACTTCCCAAATCCTCCAAGACTGCTTGATTTGTAAATCAGGGAAACTTCATGCTCATTACAAAATCTCTTCCTTTAGAATGCCTCAATTAATTAATAGAACATTGTCCAGGAGATATCTGTTCGGCAATTCCTATTCAAGAATTTTTAAATATATAAAATTTTAAAAAATTCCCTTCTCACCCCTATGGGTGGTATGTGTCTTCCTCAACCTCAGATCCTCTACCAGAGGCCTGGGAGTTTGAGGGTTCTGCACAGTATCTTAGCTGTTCCTAGCACTGCACTCTTCTGGACAGAGAGCTCTGATGTTGCTCCTGGGATCTGTTGGAGCCACCCTCCCAGCTTGGGGGTCACAGCCCCAAGTGCTCCTACCACCACTGGGACCCCTTTGGCCTTCACTTTCCACATCCTCTCTAGTTCCTCCTTCGGGCTCTGGTACTTCTCCAGCTTCTCATACTCCTTCTTCCTGATGTTGCTGTCACTTGGCACTGCTACATCTATCACCACCCCTGTCTTCTGGTCCTTGTCTATTACCATGATGTCTGGTTGATGGCCAGTGTGTGTGTGTGTGTGTGTATGTATATATACTGTGTGTGTGTGTGTGTGTGTGTATATATATACACATACATACATACATACAAACAAACAATTCCAGGTTACTACCTCAGTCACTGGCCAAATTTAGATCTTTCTGAAGAAAGGGATCTCCTTATTATTTCTTGTTCTTGGATTATCATAAGTGTAATACGTTCCAGTCTGGTTTGAGCAGTTTAATCCCTTTTAGTTATGTTGCATTAGGAGACAGGGCAATGCGTTTCATCATCTTCACCACTGTTGTTTTAGGCAGTATACTAGAGAATGAGCTTCTGTATGGCTTTGGCTGGACTACCCACCAACATGTACAGAAGTAGGTGTAAATACACTCAGGCACACATTATGAAATATACATGCATAGAAGAGTTGACATAAGAATGGCAAATTGGGAATTGCTTGAGACATCCCTATTTTTTAATGATTTTGAGTAATGCTTTTTAAATTATTGCCTTTTCTAAGATATTAAATGTTTCATTGTCTTCAGAAGGATCTTTTCTCCCATTTGTTTTAAAAAATAAATTATAACAGATCAATATTTTATTTTTCTTTCTAGTGCCATCAGTGAGCTTGCTTTCCTTCAGTAAAAGCTTCTTCTTATATTTTCATATGAAATATAATACAATAATAATATAATACTATTGATCTTCGATATAGATGATATTTTATGTCCTTGGTCTAAAGTTGCAGATGTACCCCAAGGTGCACAGGAAACCTGTAGGTGATTTTTTTTTAATCCGTTCAATCATGTCCAACTCTCGGAGACTGCCTGGACAAGTCCCTGGAGTTTTCTTGGCAAGGTTTTTTGGAAGTGGTTGGCCATTTCCTCCTTCCTAGGGCTGAGAGAGAGGGACTGGCACAAGGTCACCCAGCTGGCTTTGTGCCTCAGGCGAGACTAGAACTCACGGTCTCCCGGTTTCTAGCCTAATGCCTTAACCACTACACCAAACTGGCACTCAGGTAAATAAAAGTTCCTTCTATATCCTGTTAGATGAGCCATCATCATATATCAAATTATTGTGTATGTATAGCTTATGCTAGGCCAGTCTTTATTATCAGTTATCTGTGTATGTACAGATGCTTTTTATGCCCTGAAGATATCAAAAAACTGAGTAACAGAATTTTAACTAGTGCTTTGGGGGGGAAAATGATCATCTTTTCTGCATGTAGGAAATTACTGTTAACTTCCAAAGCAACTTTATAGGAAATAGAGCTTGCCTGATTCTTATAAAAATGTGAAATAAAGTTGATCATTTGTAATTATTTCCTAACATCCTCCAAAGTTCTTTTCCTGGAAATCTACCAGAATTGTGCATCTCCTATAGTAAGAGTTGATTTTAAAAATATGATTAGTACAGTACATACATTGTGGTATATACTTCTATGTATTTCTCAGTAAATGCTGATATCCTCTCTTCCATAAACCAAAGATAATATGACTTACAAGTCCTGACCAGAGGCCAAATATAATCTGACACATTCACAAGGAAACATTTGGGAAATGACAGCATAATTCAGTTTTGCTCATGTCTTTATTCATCATAAGTAAGCAAATCCCCAGTGCTTGGCTTAATTACTATACAGTAATGGAAGTCTGGATGAAAGAAACAAAAGATAGTGATTGTGTGACACCTTATATTGTTCTATCACTCTAGACAGATTCACATAATCTACATCTTATATTGTTCTGTCACTCTAGACAGATTCACATAATCTACATCTTATATTGTTCTGTCACTCTAGACAGATTCACATAACCTACAGCTCACCAGATATTTGAGCAGGACTGCAACTAGGGTCTGTGTGACCCAGGGCAAACATGGATTCTGCGCCCATTTTGGTGCCACCCCAGCACTCATTTTGGCACACACACCCCAGCGCAGTGCCCAGGGCACATGCCCTGCTTGCCCCCCCTGAGTTGCGGCCCTGTATTTGAGACCCTAAAAATCATCAGTTCTGACCAACATCACCAAGAGATTGTGGAAATTATTATCCAGAACATCTAGATTCCTAGATATCGCAGCTGCCACATGAATTTTTTCAAGCTTTCTCAAGATCTGCTTAAGCCCTTGACTGCCAGATCACATAATCTATGTTGCATTGCATTTCTAATAACTTGTTTGCCCCAGCCATTCATCCAGGTGCACTGAGTTCCTTGACTAAATAGAATGAAGTCCATATCACCTTTACTCCCACTTGAAAATGAAAAGTAAAACTGATAAATATTTACCTAAAAACTACTACAAATTGATTTTGTAAACAAAATCCTGCTTTGTTAGAAATTCTGTGTGTTTGATAAACAATTCTCTTGTCTGCAGTATGTACTATTCTTAAGTTGAGAGTAATTGCTTTTATTTTAAAACAAAGCAGACGATGGTAAATCAGGCATGAGGCCTATCTAGTGCTGTAGTCTACCTCCACTGCAGCCAACCATGCCTATGGGAAGCCCACAAGCAGGACATAAAGGCACCAGCACACTTCTGGAGGTGTTCCACAGCAAAGTACTAAGAAGCCCATTGTTCTGATTCTGAAAATTATATATAACAATCAGGAGTAATAATCACTGACAGACTTGTTTTTTTCTTTTCTATATTTTTGTGATTATTATTCTTGAAATGTTTGGTCTTTCTCACAAATTGTTAGAATCATGTGCCTCCTATGTATATTTTCATATTTTCATATTTTATTTTTTATTTATTTTATTTTATTTTATTTCTATCCCACCTTTATTATTTTTATAAATAACTCAAGATGGGGAACATACCTATTACTCCTTCCTTCTCCTATTTTCTCCACAACAGCAACCCTGTGAGGTGAGTTGGGCTGAGAGAGAGTGACTGGCCCAAAGTCATCCAGCCGGCTTTCATGCCTAGGGGGGGACTAGAACTTACCATCTCCTGGTTTCTAGTATATTTATTTATGAAAAGAGGAGAAAGAGAAAACTAGTCTTGTTTTAGAATTTTTTTGCAGACACTAGAAATAAAATGAACCCCAGAATACTGGCATAGATAAAGAACTCTCCCCACAATTCATGTTTTGGGTGCCATTGATAACATAATGTTTTTTAGCAAGTCCATGGAAACACTTCTTTGACATGGTGTCTGCCTGAAGAACACTCTCCCCCCAAAATATGGACAGTCCCTACTCTATTGGCCTTTGGCAAAGCCATGAAGACTTGGGGGGTGGGGATTGGGGCATTAGTATGGGAACTGTGGCATGGGTATATGTGGTTTTGTGTTTTTATTGAGACTCAATGCCATTTTAGTTGTGTTTGTTTGTTTGTTTTGTTTTAATGTAATTCTGTTTTGGTTTGCTGCCTAGAGGTTCTTGAATAGATTGGTGGCCATATAAATTGGATAAATAAATAAGTTTTTTTTAAATTATTGGAAAGAAAAAAAATAAACATTTCAAGATTCAAAGATAATCTTTTTAAAAAAAATATCATCACAATATTTCCATCATATCCATTGCTTCTAAGAAGTAATTCAGATTACACCTCTTTGCAATCAGAAATGCAATTTTATGGATTGTTAATCTTTTATATCATTTTATCTCTCCATCACTGAGTCACCAAATTACTTTACTGGAATTCCTCTGTATAAGAAAACACATTGTGACTCATTATAACATATTAAAGAGAGAACTTTTAATATTCTGGCAGGAGGGTGACGTTATTGAGATGAATTAAGCAGATCCAATAATTTGCTCTTTTCACCTTTGTGTGTATGCATACAGTCCACGTAGTGTCATTTTCTACATATTTTTGGTTGAGAACTGAATGTACAGATGCACTGCAGTGATTCTTTTTCCCCATAAAACACAGATTAAATGAATATGAGTTGCATTTATGAGCTTACATTATTTCTCCTAATAATAATATTAAAGGGATAATGTATACAGATTAGACAATAGACCATATAAAAATAATGGCTCAATAAGAAGTGAGTCAATGATACTGCCATGCAGGCTGCCATGCAAAATCTGAGCTTTGACTTGCCTGACAAAAGCTTTCTCTTCCCATAAATTAATGGAGGTGTGGGTATGGAATGTAGGTGTGAGACATCCCCCTGCAGTACTTTGTCTAAAAGAATTCACTGCTCTTACTTAACTGCAGCAGGTTCCTTTCATATCAGATAAACAACTGCAATTTTAAAGCTGATTTTAAAATTACAGATTCACTGTAATTGTTCAATAAAGCTTAAATTACACACACACACACACACACACACACACACTGTATTTTATTGGATAAAAGGATGAACAGACCCTGCTGTTTTTCAGTCTTTAGCCATGAACCATTTCTTTTATATGCTGGTCTGCTCTGCTTTTAAAAACACACTGGTGCACACAGCGAAAGTCGACCCCCTTAAAGGGAACAATGGGTCTTTTCTATATGCTTCTGAAAGGCAACAGAACAGAATAGAGGGAAGCAGTTTTTGTCTATTCTCCTTTTGTTTTGCTTTAGATTTTGTTTTGTTTTCCATTTACCTTTTCTGGAGCTGGGAACTGCAAATGATTGACTTCCAAGGGTGTTATCAAAGGAACCGTCTGAAAACCATCCTCATTGGACGGCTGCTGCTTGTTCTTTTCATTCAAATTGCTTCCCAGTTTCACCATCCTTAGATCTCACTTTCCAGACCTAAAACATATTGAGGTGATCAATATTAAAGGGATAAAAAAGAGAATGGAACAGAAAAGATGGGAAATTAAGGACAGAGTATCTTGCTTGCCATATTTCAACCACCCTGCAGGTCATGCGGTTCCCAATTGCATATCTCTGTTAAATTGGAAGGGAGGGAGAGGGATGGGGCAGAGGGGGGGAGATGGAGGTGGGAAGGCATTTCACATTTATTTCCTGCTTTAAAGAATACAGCATCAAGCATGAACCACCCACAAGAGAGTTCAACTAAGCTTCTATTGGTTTAGCTCCAAACAAGGATTGTTTTATATCAAGATCAGGTTGTAGGAGTGAATCTGGCTTGGCTTCTTTGTTGCTAACAGAAAAAAAAAAATTAAACAACAGATGTATTTGGCCCAGGTTTGTTTTATTTATTTATTTATTTTATATATATATTTCTGTTGCATCTATATGTCTTTTTAAATCACAGCAACTACACAAAACCTTTCAAAAGTAATGCTTAATAAGAACCATTCTTTAACAATCCCCTCTTCTCTTCTCTGGTAACTGATATATTCCAGAATGAAATATACTCTGCGAGCAAACTGGCAGATGAATATAATATAGAAGATATTCAGGAGCCCCCTTTCCACATTTTTTCTTAGCCCTGATGCATCTGCGCCAGTAATCAGGGGCGGGTCACAAATACATGCCTCAGAATCAGACGAACAAGGGGGGGGAATCCTCCTCCCGCCCCCCAGCCCCCATCATCCTCCCACTATTTACTTACTGCAGGGCACACCTCGCTCTAGGAAGGAGGTTCACGTCGGATTGCGCAAAAATGCTGGTTTTTACCCCCCGGTGGTGCTGAATGGACAGCGCCTCGCTCCTCAGCCGGCTGGTTCCAAACGCTACTGAAAGAGGATCAAGGAGTGAGCGCAGAGACAGCCGCTCGAGTCTGCGGCAGGCAAACACTCCCAAGCTGGGGCGGCGGCTTCCGTGCGGGATCTGGCACCACCTGCTGTCGCCCAGGGCGGCCACAAGCGCTGGCAAAGAGAAAAGGAGACGGTGTTTATCTACAACGCCATCTACAGTCTGCTCAGAGAACAACAGGTGACATTCCAGCAGGCTGGGCTGCCTGTTTCCAACAGCACAGCAAGAGTTTTAAGTCAGCACTAAGTCTATCTCCCATCTGCTGTGATGTCATTGACAGATAGGTGACGATTTCAGGAATTAGAGCAGATGTACCTACAGCAGGCAGGGTCGTGTTGCTAAGAAATCTTAAGCAGGAATTTTCAACACAGCTCACTATTCTATTCTTGAGAAAAAAATCCACTGGAAGCTGAGGACCATTGCAACAATTGGGCTCTAAGAATATGCATCCAAATATGGATAAATGGTAAATTAGTATAATGCATATACTAATACAATTCTAAACATCCAGGCCAGAGCACTGCACCTATTGAATTCAACTTGCTTCCAAGCAATACACTTGCTTAAGATCAGACCATAACATGTGAAGTTTAGCTTGCCTTTAAAACAAGAAAGGGCCTCCTTTCAGCCTGTCAGTAAAAAAAAAAGTCTATAATACAGTCAGTGAAGTAGACATTAGGATGTCAAGGATTATATTTCCTCCAACATAGTATTCACTCTAGCTATCCATATATCTTACCCTTGGGAGAAGGGCAATGACAAATCTCGATAAAATAGTTAAGAGCAGAGACATCACACTGAAAACAAAGGTCCGCATAGTTAAAGCAATGGTGTTCCCCGTGGTAACATATGGCTGTGAGAGCTGGACCATAAGGAAGGCTGAGAGAAGAAAGAGAGATGCTTTGGAACTGTGGTGTTGGAGGAAAATTCTGAGAGTGCCTTGGACTGCAAGAAGATCAAACCAGTCTATCCTCCAGGAAATAAAGCCAGACTGCTCACTTGAGGGAATGATATTCAAGGCAAAACTGAAATACTTTGGCCACATAATGAGAAGACAGGACACCCTGGAGAAGATGCTGATGCTAGGGAGAGTGGAAGGCAAAAGGAAGAGGGGCCGACCAAGGGCAAGGTGGATGGATGATATTCTAGAGGTGACGGACTCGTCCCTGGGGGAGCTGGGGGTGTTGACGACTGACAGGAAGCTCTGGCGTGGGCTGGTCCATGAAGTCACGAAGAGTTGGAAGCGACTAAACGAATAAACAACAACAATCCATATATCTTGCTGAGTTGCATTTCTTCCTAACATCAGCTTCATCATTGATCAGTACTCACTGTTAAACTTCAACCCTACTTTCTTGAGGGAAACATTTGACAAAGGAAGCAAGTTTCACTTCCAGCTTTTGGTGAGAAACACCCTCACCATTTTCCATTTTTTCCATTTAGCAGCATAGAGTGTTGACACACCAGCACTACTTTAGGTACCAAATTTTCCTTCACTAGTGTCATGCTTTTTGTTTGTACAGTTGTAAATTCTCTAAAAGGAAGATAGAATGTGGGAAAGAAATAGTTTACATGTTTTTGCCAATATTTATAGTGGTTTGAAATGCCCCCATCCCAGCAGTTATTATATAGAAAACAAAGCCTTTGTTGTCAAAGTGAATAACTGAAGACTCACTGCCATGTGGGAAAGGATTTTAGTGATCCAAGTCCATTTGACTAGTCTCAGATGTTATTTGGTATATAATTTTATTATGCCAAACTAATGAAGAGAAGAAAAATATAGATGTATACAATTATATAAACTTGCAATTAATAATAATTGTTCGTCTGGAGTCGAGTGGCACCAAAATTGAATAATGCTAATGGGAGGGAGAGGGAGGTTGAGAGAATAATGTTATAAACAGTACCACACATACACAAATGATCATACTGCTCAATTCTACATTGGAAGAAAGGAGAGGGGAGCGGAGGGGAGGAGAGGGGAGGGGAGGGGGTTGATTAAGTGCAGATACTGAATAATCCATGCACAGACACATAATAACTCTCAAATTGACCCCAAAGAAGAGCTGAAATTATGAAGTTCTTTATTCTAGTCAATAACCAAAGCTAGGATGAATGATCCACAGGTATTATAAAGAATGTACAATATGAACACCATATGCAGAAGCATGGCTGAAGACACAATGATTTCCATTTCACATGTCTCAAGTTACTGTATATTGTGTACATTTGGTAATCAATTAGTAACATGGCTGGAAATGAAAGAATGAGAGAATGAGCAAGGAAAGAGGTGACAGTACTCTCCTTCACTATGCTGATATCTGAATATTAGTAAGATGTAGTGATAAGAAAACTAAGTTGAATGTAATTACTTTTGACTAATTGTCATGAGGTTAAATTCCCACTCAATCAAATACGATGGTTATCACAACAATTAAAAAGAAAGTATCTGATCTGTGTTATTATTTTCTTGGCCAGGACCAGATTTGGAGAAAAAAGAAATATTTTTCTTCATAGTTCTAGAAATAAAAACTTGTGTGGCAATTCCAGGAGAAAAACTTGAGTTGTCTTCTGAAAGCTGTGGAAGCCCTCACGGCTGTTTTAGAAAGTTCAAAAGGTTGATTTTAACGTTGAACTGCCTTTGCATTGCAACTTGCCAAATCAATTATTTATACTTTTATATGAAGTAACAGTAATGAGTTTATATAAACTTGGTATTTTATGTCTGAAGCTATCAGCTATGCCCAGAGAGAGGGAGAACAAGTTAAATCTCAGTAGGGACACCATTAAGAAAGCAAACAGAAAAGTAAGTCAGAAGCAATAAATCAAAGAGAAATTTAGAGATTTTATTGCATATTAAATATGAACTGACATCCATCCACACAGAACCAATGCATGCAACAGAAGACCATGGGAGCACTAAGTGCTGCTTACTGCCAAAGAAACTTGTATCCTTATTTTATGTTGTGATCAAGAATCCCATAGCATGGGGGATATATCCTTTTCAATCTAAGCAAGTCAGGAAGTTGTTACTTTTTACAATTACCTTTGATGATCTGCTAAGTTTCAGAGTCCACGCTACACATCCCAAATGCACTTTACTTTGGGATGCGTGACTGCAATGCCCATGAACAAATTGCCACGTTAGTTTGAAAGTCCAATATCAGCACTGAACATATTTAGATTACTGTATTATTAAAATCGGCTGTCCTGTTTTTCTAGCCACGTCTGAAATATGGATAAGCAATCGCATTTTCTCTTTTATTGTAAATGTATTTAAGACTCCAAATAAGTTTTTTTCCCTCTTACTCTGCATGTCACTTAGAATGAAACATTAATTAAATAAATCAGACAACCCAAAGAAATGTTTAGCCACCAGCAATCTTTTTTATTGCAGTGACATATTTAAAATTGAAATGGCCGTACAAGCTATATGTGCATCTTCTAGCAGCTGTGTCTTGCAATATTTTAAGAAAAACCTAAAGCTTTCTCTCCCTTGAAAAACACTTGAGAATGTACCTGTCATGAGTACTGATGGCGAGCAGGAGGGGGCCTCGATCCAGGGTGGAAAACACATGTGTAGTACTGAGGAATTAAGCAGCCATTCAAAGAGACACAGATCAGACCCGCCTTAGCTTTTGGGGTTTATATGTCTGGGTTTTTCCCATGCTTCTGCAGTTTGTTAGGATTCTGTTTAATGTAGCAGTAATAAACTCTAGAGACCTACTCCTTGTCTCAGCGTGATTTCTGACTGTTAGGACAGTACCTATACATTGTAGTAGTATTTGACCAGCACAGCATTGTTCTAACTGGGTGTATATAGATATTCATATGGAAGTCAACACCAAAGAGCTAGCCTAGAAGTTCTACTTGTTGGAGGTTGAAGCATTCTGTGCATGCATTTGAGCATTTTTTTAGGGTGGGAATATGACGTAAACAATGATTAATGAACAGGTTTTATAACTCTATCAGAAAGGAGATTATTTACAGGAACAAATTATAAGGATAGGCAATGCCTAGCATCCAGCTAACTACATCCTATGAAGAGAAGCATCAAATGGAGAAAAGCCACACTTTGGCTGACTGAAGCACTTAGACACCAAATGCCACTATGGGCAAGTTGCTCAAGAAGGATTCCCTGAATTGAAACACCACGCATCAGAAGAGAGGCACAATGGCTATAGTATTTGTCTTGTAAAGACAAAGGTTGCTGGTTTGAAACCCAAAGAAATGTTTAACCACCAGCAATCTTTTTTATTGCAGTGAAGTACAAATCAAATCAGCACATTGCTGACAGATGCACTTACTAAGTCTTTCCCTAGAGATCAACACAGAACTCTTCAAGAGATTATGGGAGCTGTGGATTGGTACACGAAGCTATGTTGAAGGGTCAAATCCAATGGCACTGACTCTTCAACACCTCATGGCCACAAAGAGGCAGTATAGATAGTTAAGGATTTACTCTGTGACCTATTGTTGTCTATCATTCCATCTGTTCTTTGTTCAAGAGATTGTTAATCTGAGGTTACTTCCTTCTGCCACGCTTTCTAGGCACACACACACAGAGCACACGCTCTTGGTTCTTCTCCTAGTAGCATGTAGCTAACCAGATGCTAGGCCATCCCTATAATATATTTCCTATAAATAAATCTCCTTTGTGTTATAGTTATAAAACCTGCTTTACTAATCATTGTTCAGGTTAGATTCCAACACTAAGGCACACTCTCACATACGCACAGCGCAGACAGTTATGTGTGCTCCAAGATCTGCACATGTGACACCTCTGCTCAGCAAGCTGCATTGATGGTCAGTTGGCTTCCAGGTGCAATTCAAGGTGCTGGTAATGATTTATAAAGCCCTAGATGGCATGGGACCAGGATATTTGAGGGACTGCCTCTCCCCAGTTACATCTACCCATCCCATTCGTCCAACAGGAGAGGCATGCTGCAGGTCCCATCAGCCAGGGAGTTTCATCGGGCAGGACCTAGGAAGAAAGGTCCTTTTCTTCCATATCCCCCACCCTGTAGAATATCCTTCTCCCTGAGGTGAGGCTGGCCCCCAACCCTGTTGGCTTTCCAGAAGGCACTCAAAACATCGTTTTGCCAATGAGCTTGGGGATCCCTTGATAGAGCAGAGCCTGTTAACTGATACACTCTTTGTATGTTTTGCTGCCATTCTGTCTTCTTTGTTTTTATGTTGTCTTTTATTTTAATTTAAATTGTGGTCTGTTTATTTATTTATTTATCAATCAATTTTTTTATTACTGCCCATCTCCCCACAAAAGGAGGGACTCTTTTAATGGTTTTATATATATATTTTTAATTATTATTATTATGTACACCACCCAGAGTCACTAGGTGAGATGGATGGCTATACAAATGTGATCAAATAAACTGTCTTCAACCTGAAACAATATTTACTATAGGAGTTGTCACCCACAAGCTCTCCCCACCACCACACACATGCTGAACCATTTAGTAGAGAACTCTTCCAGAGAAAGTGAGCTGAACCTAGCCAACAGGAATAATATGCTTTTTTGACATTTTGGACAAAGAGATTTCTGTCTTCCCTGGAGATTTCAGAGCCTGGATATTGTTCTTTCTACAAGCAAAGCATGTAGTCATCACTGAATTATGACCAACAGGTGAATGCAAATAACATGAAAAATGGATTGGAAGATTCATTATAGGATGGTGTTCTGCCAAGTGTCCAAGCAGTGATCAGGTGCTCATGCAATTGGTTCTTTTAGATCCAGAGACAATAAGAATGCCAGTGGATAAAGAAACTTTAAGCTTTATTATAAACTTAAGCAAACAGAGTTAAACAGAAACACAGTTTAAACCAGAAACACAGTTTAGGCAGATTAAACAAAAGCATAAAAAGCATAGCATAAAGAAAGAAATCATAACATACTTAAGCAAAGTGATGCCTTTATTCCCTTTTATGTTGCCAGGAGCCTCCTGACCAAAGCAACAGGGATCCCCAAAAGGCTGGCTTTCTTTGTTCTGCAGCACCCCAGAGCTTAAGAGTCTGCACAGAAGCTCCCAAACCCCAAAAGCAAGCCAAGGAGTTTTTATCAAAGTCTGGCCCTCAAACCTCGTGACCATGTTTCCATGGTGGCAGGCTACGAAACCTGACCTTGACTAGGAAACTTCCCAAGGCCCAAAAACACCTGTCTATGATATCATCCAAGACCCTGGGAAGTCTTACAGATCTTAACAAAACAATCTGGGGGTTTTCTCTTATCTCTCTCCCCACTCCAAACAAAGATATGTTCTGGAGGGCTGTCGGAGGAGTGGACTTACAAACTTTCACCGCCCATCTCCCCCTCAAGGAGGGACTCGTATCCCCCCCTCCATGCCAAACAGAAATCTTTGTGTGAGGGAGAAAATCAACATATGTCACTTAACTCCTCGAAATAACAATGGTCTTCCGCATTGCCACTACAGATGGCTCAAACTCCTATACTGAATTAATCTAAAAATTATGGCTAGTAGTATAGAGATAGTACGGTAGTATGGAAAATGTATGTGAAATTTGTAAAAGGGTGCCAATATCAATTCAGTTCAGACAAATGTATTTCAGTTAAATAAATGGAGATATATACAAGCCCTTCCTCTTCATAGTTTTCAGAACTGTGATTAGGGATTTCATGGCTAATTGAAGCATGCCATAAAGAGAGGGAGTAGTGTGCAGGAGACAAAGGCTTGGGCATAGCTTATTAAACAGAGGTCATTTGACAACAGCTGTAGGAAATATAAAAATAAACCTGCTGAATAAATTAAAAAAAACCCTCCATAATAATGAGTTCCCAGGCTAATGAAGAGTCAGTAGACTCCCAAATAAACAGCATGTTACAAGCATTTCTGTTATCAGTGAGTAGACCTACTCCTCACCAGATCATAGGAAGGCTGATAGAAACTAAGAAATTCTCTGCCCATTTGATTCTAAATGGGAAATAGTTCAGTTCCTGAAATTGTTATAATCCTATTCCTTTCATCTCAGTAAATTTGCTAAAGATTCTGTGAGAATCTTGGAAAGAATTGCTTTTGGTTTGAGGCTGATGCCAAAGAGCTTGACAGGGCAGGCACACGCATTGGGCAGGCCCTCCCACCCAGCCAATCCTATGCCTCTCTCTGAGTGGTTCTTCAGAGTAAGGAGTTGCAAAATGGTAATAGCATGCAGGTTCCAGTCTTTATAACCTCAGTGCCTCCATTTGGAGGCTCCTCAAAGCAAGGCATCAAGATCCATGTGCTTCCTTGAAGTGGATAGATGTACTGAAATCTCATTCAGTGAATGCTATTAGAGGCAGATAAAGTTGTTAACAGATCAGAGTAGCAGTGGGTGTGGGCTCAGCCCTATTTCACTGTCTTCTGTGTCTGCAACCCAAAGCCTCTGCTGCATTGCACCTAATGGTTGAGCCCATTCTGGTAGAAAAACATCTTCACATATTCATAGATACCATAGGCAGATATATTCCCTGAAGCTGTAGGAGCTCAATAAAATAAAGGACCTCAGGTGTTGATTGCATGCAATTTTAACGTTGGCCCATCATTTTAGATGAATGTTTTCTCTCATTCTCATTCAAGAATACATTTGCAAAACAAAAGTATTATTCTATCATGACTCACCCTTATTGTATTGATCAGACATATTCATCATCAATTCTAAGCACAACCTCATTTACATACCATATGCAAGACATAATTAATAAAAGGTTTCAATCCAGAGGGATGCTAAAATCAAGAAGAGATGAAAGCAATCAACATCTCTTAAAATGACTTCTAAATCTCTCAGGAACTCATCTAGTTCACATTTTCTTATCTTGTAGGGCTCCCTAATGAAAATCTAAGTCCATATATTGGTTGCTGCTACATTCAATTCTCCTAACCCCAAGCTGCACACAAGTTATGATTTGAGCACAGAAGTCTTGCAGAAATATATGTTCTTATGAGAAGGGACTTTCCTAAGCATCTTAGTCATAGTTCAGGATTGAGAAAATTGATTACTTCAAGTACCAGTTTAATATTTAAACAACTGCATATTGTAAATGGATGACATAGTCATAAGAAGGTTTTAAATTGCTCAAGATCCTCTTGGTCAGGACAGAAAGAGGCAGTAAGTTCTCTTGAATTCAGAAGGGTAAATGTGATAGGTAATCAAACATACCTTCAGAACAATATTTACCACATGATCTACAGCAGGGGTTCAAAATCTATAACACTATAGATATTGTAGAATGGCAGCTTCCAACATTGGCCAGATTGTGAAGGTTGCTGAGTTAGTTCAGCAATTTAAGGGCTACAGATTCCCCACTTCTAGGCTGGACCAATGCCATCACAAGTTTGTCACAGCCATTGTGTGATTGTAATGTAACATTTCCTTCAAATCTAAGTATAACCTCTTAAAGATCTGCACTGAAGGGATAAGTTGTCTTTCAGGAAAGTTCACTGATGTTAAGGAAAATCCTGATTTTTGTCTGTCTATTTTTTTCTTGGATTGATTGTTTTGGGGTTCTCAGAGATGGTGAAGTTTAACATCTGGTAATCTGAAAGCAGGAACTGAAACTTAAATGTGTCTTGCATGTAGTCAGTCAGCTATGGACCCATCAGCTACTTTAAAATAATTATTATATTAAATTCTCAATGAAAGGGGCAAGAGTAAAGAAGTCAAAATTGTTTGTGATTTTGGCTTATTTTTGTAGCCAGCTATTTTAGGCCTTACTGTGAGCTAAGCTCCTGCACTGTAAACTACCAAAGTTCACATCATGATATTTTATATTTATTTATTATATTGTATAATGAATTTTTATTCTTTTATTTACTGTAAGCCACCCAGAGTCGTCAATGAACAAGATTGGGTGGTGGATAAATAAATAAATAAACAAACAAACAAACAAATAAATAAATTATTACAGACAGATTTCATGCAGGGGAATATTTAAGCATTACTACTGGAGAAAGGGAATTGCATAGAAATGTATTACATACATCTAAAGTGTATCTTGTTCTTGGAGGCTGGATATCAAGTCTGTGACAACATTCTGAGGTGGAATGCTAAATAAATGAAACTTGTACTTTATCTAAGTAACTAGACGGGGACTGAAATGTTCAAGTTTATTGTTCTATAAGAAAAAGAACATAAATAAATGTTCTTAAAATGATAGTATTATGTTGTTGTTGTTTATTCATTTAGTCGCTTCCGACTCTTCGTGACTTCATGGACCAGCCCACGCCAGAGCTTCCTGTCGGTCGTCAACACCCCCAGCTCCCCCAGGGACGAGTCCGTCACCTCTAGAATATCATCCATCCATCTTGCCCTTGGTCGGCCCCTCTTCCTTTTGCCTTCCACTCTCCCTAGCATCAGCATCTTCTCCAGGGTGTCCTGTCTTCTCATTATGTGGCCAAAGTATTTCAGTTTTGCCTTTAATATCATTCCCTCAAGTGAGCAGTCTGGCTTTATTTCCTGGAGGATGGACTGGTTGGATCTTCTTGCAGTCCAAGGCACTCTCAGAATTTTCCTCCAACACCACAGTTCAAAAGCATCAATCTTCCTTCGCTCAGCCTTCCTTGTGGTCCAGCTCTCGCAGCCATATGTTACTACAGGGAACACCATTGCTTTAACTATGCGGGCCTTTGTTGTCAGTGTGATGTCTCTGCTCTTAACTATTTTATCGAGATTTGTCATTGCTCTTCTTCCAAGGATTAAGCGTCTTCTGATTTCCTGACTGCAGTCAGCATCTGCAGTAATCTTTGCACCTAGGAATACAAAGTCTTTCACTGCTTCTACATTTTCTCCCTCTATTTGCCAGTTATCAATCAAGCTGATTGCCATAATCTTGGTTTTTTTGAGGTTTAGCTGCAAACCAGCTTTTGCACTTTCTTCTTTCACCTTCATCATAAGGCTCCTCAGTTCCTCTTCACTTTCAGCCATCAAGGTGGTATCATCTGCATATCTGAGATTGTTAATGTTTCTTCCAGAGATTTTAACTCCAGCCTTGGATTCCTCAAGGCCAGCTTGTCGCATGATGTGTTCTGCATACAAGTTGAATAGGTAGGGTGAGAGTATACAGCCCTGCCGTACTCCTTTCCCAATCTTAAACCAGTCTGTTGTTCCGTGGTCTGTTCTTACTGTTGCTACTTGGTCGTTATACAGATTCTTCAGGAGGCATACAAGATGACTTGGTATCCCCATACCACTAAGAACTTGCCACAATTTGTTATGGTCCACACAGTCAAAGTCTTTAGAATAGTCAATAAAACAGAAATAGATGTTTTTCTGAAACTCCCTGGCTTTTTCTATTATCCAGCGGATATTGGCAATTTGGTCTCTAGTTCCTCTGCCTTTTCTAAACCCAGCTTGTACATCTGGCAATTCTCGCTCCATGAACTGCTGAAGTCTACCTTGCAGGATCTTGAGCATTACCTTACTGGCATGTGAAATGAGTGCCACTGTTCGATAGTTTGAACATTCTTTAGTGTTTCCCTTTTTTGGTATGGGGATATAAGTTGATTTTTTCCAGTCTGATGGCCATTCTTGTGTTTTCCAAATTTGCTGGCATATAGCATGCATTACCTTGACAGCATCATCTTGCAAGATTTTGAACAGTTCAGCTGGGATGCCGTCGTCTCCTGTTGCCTTGTTATTAGCAATGCTTCTTAAGGCCCACTCAACCTCACTCTTCAGGATGTCTGGCTCTAGCTCACCGACCACACCGTCAAAGCTATCCCCGATATTGTTATCCTTCCTATACAGGTCTTCTGTATATTCTTGCCACCTTTTCTTGATCTCTTCTTCTTCTGATAGGTCCTTGCCATCTTTGTTTTTGATCATACCCATTTTTGCCTGGAATTTACCTCCAATGTTTCTAATTTTCTGGAAGAGGTCTCTTGTCCTTCCTATTCTATTGTCTTCTTCCACTTCCGCGCATTGCTTGTTTAAAAATAATTCCTTATCTCTTCGGGCTAACCTCTGGAATTTTGCATTTAATTGGGCATATCTCCCCCTATCACTGTTGCCTTTTGCTTTCCTTCTTTCTTGGGCTACTTCTAGTGTCTCAGCAGACAGCCATTTTGCCTTCTTGGTTTTCTCTTTCTTTGGGATGTATTTTGTTGCCGCCTCCTGAACAATGCTGCCAACTTCTGTCCAGAGTTCTTCCGGGACCCTATCTACTAAGTCCAGTCCCTTCAATCTATTCTTCACCTCCACTGCATATTCCTTAGGAATATTAGTGAGCTCATATCTAGCTGATCTGTGGGTCTTCCCTAATCTCTTTAGTCTGATCCTAAATTGTGCAATAAGAAGTTCGTGATCTGAACTACAGTCAGCTCCAGGCCTTGTTTTTACCGACTGTACAGATGTCCGCCACCTTTGGCTGCAAAGGATGTAATCAATCTGATTTCGGTGTTGTCCATCTGGTGAAGTCCATGTATAAAGCCGTCTCTTAGGTTGTTGGAAGAGAGTGTTTGTTATGCAGAGTGAATTGTCTTGGCAAAATTCTATCAGCCTGTGTCCTGCTTCGTTTTGTTCTCCCAGGCCATACTTACCTGTAATTCGAGGTGTCATTTGACTGCCCACCTTAGCATTCCAGTCTCCCATGATGAAAATAACGTCTCTTTTAGACGTGTTGTCCAGTAGGTGCTGCAGATCCTCATAGAACTGCTCTAGTTCAGCTTCTTCAGCATTTGTGGTTGGGGCGTATATTTGGATCACTGTGATGTTAGATGGCTTGCCCTGAATTCGAATTGAGATCATTCTGTCGTTTTTTGGGTTGTATCCAAGCACTGCTTTAGCCACTTTACTATTAATTATGAAGGCTACTCCATTTCTTCTGTGGTCCTCTTGTCCGCAGTAGTAGATCTGGTGGTCATTTGATGTGAAGTGGCCCATTCCAGTCCATTTCAGTTCACTGATGCCCAGAATGTCTATCTTTAATCTTGACATCTCACCAATAACCACATCCAATTTGCCCTGGCTCATAGATCTTACATTCCAGGTTCCGATGGTGTGTTGATCCTTAGAACATCGGATTCGCCGTTCACCACCAGCCCCGTCGGCCGCTAGCCGTCCTTTCGGCTTTGAGCTAGCTGTGTCATCACGTCTGGGGCTAGTTGAGCTCATCCTCTGTTCCTCCCCAGTAGCATTTTGACCATCTTCCGACTGGGGGTCTCATCTTCCGATGGTATACCGACATATCTCTGGTTGTACTGATCCATTTAGTTTTCACGGCAAGAATACTGAGGTGGGTTGCCATTACCTTCCCCAGGGATCGCATTTAGTCTGACCTCTCTGTCATGACCTTCCCGTCTTGGGTGGCCCTTCACGGTTTAGCTCATGGCATCATTGAGGTGCTCAAGCTCCAGCACCACGACAAGGTAACGATCCTTTGCTGAAGGATAGTATTATGGTTGACAATAAACAATAACAGATGCAACAATGTTCTATTGTTCAGGAGACAATCATTTTTATTTTGGCTTTCAGGAAACATGTTACTCTTAAATAATACATATTTGCACCCATGACTCATGGGTTTTCCAGGCAATAATCCATAGAGGCAAGGAAGCAATTAAAAGTTATAACATAATAGTGAATGTTGGGAGCAGAATGACCCCTCCTTTTAACACCCAGTAGGTTACATGGTTGAATAACGCTGGGATGCCTACCTGCAATAATAAAATACTGCCACTGCATCCCAACTTCATCACCTTTATGAATTCACACTTAGCTGCTTCGCTTACCCTGAACTTTACTTATGGCAAGCTGAGATTGATGACTGCCACCCTAAATTTTTCAACATACATACAAAGATTCAAGTATGCAATTTTAATTGAATGGGAATAAAATTAATTTGGAACTTCAGATGCTTAGGCTTGTATATTTATTTCATAGAAACTTATTTTCTTCTGAACTTCTAAATATTCTTTCAGTAGTGTTAGATCCATACTATATTGTATTCCTGTATAAGAATTTATAAAAAATACTAACAAAGTTCATTGCTTATTCAGTATTTAAACAAAATATTATAATGATGGAATGTAATCATAAATGCAATAAATGCAATAATCACAAATGCAAACTTCATATATATTATATGAATATATATATATATATATATATATATATACATACATACATACAAATATATACAAATATAAAATACATGCTTCATATAAACCATACGGCACTTATATTCCAGTACCTCTGATGGTGGAAACGTTTTTCTCTTGAATGATTATATGTTAATTGTATATGACAATGAAAATGAGAACAATCAATAAATCTTCTTTTCCTTATTTCTTTTTTTCTATACCCATCCAAAAATTGCCTCATCCTAATAGAAGAAGATAAAATATCTTGGTTAAGAACATCTCGTTATAACAAATAAATACATTGAGTATTTTCTTTTCAGCATACAGTATATCAGGTAGAAAGATTTTAACTTTATCTGTCTACAAAGTCTTAATTTATTAACAGCCTCCTTATGTCTGCAGATATACAGTATATTGCACAGGTATTGCAGAACATAGATCTGCAGAATATTCTGCATGTATTGTAGAAGAGCCCATCCTACTTCTCAGCCAAATCCATTGCATAGGGTGACGAGAATCAAATGAAAAGGAACTTCTCTGAGCTTTTTGAATGGAATGCAAAATAATAATAGTTTGAAGTCTTGGAGATAAAAGAACATTAAAAAGGAACTTAAACTGATTTTCTCTTAACCCCCTTGATTATAAAAGGGAAGGAAGGGAAAACACAGTCAGGCTTTCAAGATTCTTTTACTATAGTTTACGTCAATGAAGTAGATTTCCAGCATTCTTATGGAGTCTGTTTCCTGACTTGGTCTGCCTCAAAGGGCTGACAGGTATGGAATAAAATTGATCTTCTCTATCTATCTTGGATTCCCTAACTAGTAATATTTGATACTAACAGAGACTCCCCCCTAACATTAAAGTATAGGAGGAGAAATTGCCATAAGCCAACAAATGTATTCCTTGGGATTTGCACTCAGCAGATATTAATACTATATTCTACAAATAGAAAGAGTGAGAAACTATTTGACTAGATAGTCTCCTTCTGATAGCAATCCAAAAAAATGAAATATGACAAACAATATAATTTCAGATTCCACATGGCTTTGGAATCTGTAGTTTCATCATATAATTAGGCCTATCCTTGGGTTGATTACAAAAGATAACAATGTCTTTCTAATTAATAAATAATATATCTTGAAACCATCATGGAAAAATATATCATCAAGAGTACCCTTAGGATATTTGAGATAAAAGTGTATGTATCATCCTTGAGTGAAAATGCAGACTCATAGAATTTCCCAACAGCTTCAATAATTACCTAGCTATTTTCAACAACTGAACATTTTTTACAATAGTATCAACTTCCCCAATGTCAGAACATTCCATTGTCATTATTGACTGTATTACTTACACTTGTCTCTGACCCTATAATTTATGTAATTTATAGCTTTGAAATAAATGTGGTTGGCTAAAAAAAAAAAAAAGCAAACCAAACCAAACCTTTATTATTGTCATAGAAAAGGGGGTGGGGTACAGTCATTAAAAAGAATCATAAAGAACCTAAAATTATATATCAAGAGTGGAGTAAAAATGAAAATCTAAAAAGAATTATAAAAAGCTAGAAGATATAAAAGAGATATAAGTTAAAAACTAAAAGGATATATAAAAGCCAAGAATGTAACCCTAACCCAAAGTATTCCTACAAGTAAATCTAATGAATGGCTTTCATTGGTGTCAATTTGTATAAATGCAATATTTGCCTGTGTTAAACCAGGTAGGGAAAGCACAAAGAGCATGGCTTCTGGAATTCTGTCCAACCCTTTAACAGCAGTAATCCCCTGGATCACATGACTAGAAGGAAGGGGGAAAGGATGCATTCCACACCACTGCCCAATCTGTTCTCCCATAGGGATGCATAAGGGTTTTTTTTTCCCCACCACCAATCCAGGCCAATTTTCAGAGAGTTTTATTGCTAACAGACAGACTGACAGAATCACAAATCTCTTTACATAATTTCTTTCCAACAGTCTGTTGAGTTGGAAGAAAAGAGAAAGAAAAAGAGAAAGAGAACTGGATTGTGACTAAAGTGCCAAGAAAGGCTAACATCTCTCATGTACATACATATGTGATCTAACAAAAGCAACTCTCTCATATTACTATTAATGATCTGGCCTGGAAAAGCTTCCCATCTATCCCTAGATGCTAAGGAAGTCCAATGGGAAAGGGGCAAAATAGTTCCAAGACACTCTGTATAGCATGCTATGGATCCATTAGTAGACATCACTTAGGACCAATATTGTCTAACAAAATAGGCAAAGACCTACAGTATTATGTGTCATCCCTTTTGTAGTAATTTCTTAATCCTATTTTGTTATTGAAGCAAAACTTGTTTTACTTACTGTCTCAATACAAGAAATCTCACTTTGCAAATTCTGATTTATCTCTCTACCTGTGGAAGAATTTTAGTTGAGAAAATAAGGAAGAATAGATTAGATTTTTTTTTTATCCTACCTTGCATTTTTGCTCAACTCGAGGTGGTGTACATACCTAGCACTCCTGTCTTCTATTTTTCCCTCACAACAACCCTATCAGATGGATTGGGCTGAAAGAGAAGGACTGGCCCAAGGTCACCCAACCAGCTTTCATGCCTAAGACTAGAACTCACAGTCTCCTGGTTTCTAGCCCAGCACCTTAGTCACTACAATGAACAGTACTTTGTTTTATGGTGAAAATGACTGTCATAATCCTCATTAAACAATGTATACTATTAAAACTGTAGTAGATAAACATACGTAAAGAAAATACTTTACATATAAATCATGAACCTTGTCCTTCTGAACAACCCTAACACAAACAGAACCCTGTTTGTTCAGATTTGCTATTCTTTATCTTGCAATCCTGCTAGGACTACTCCATGTATTTTCACAATTTATCTGATAAAGAATTCAGATCAATAGGAAACTTATCTCTTTGGTGCAATATTGTGCAAAATCTGGTAATTAGAAAGAAGACATTAAAATCAAGAGCTTTCAGCTAAATAGAGTTTAATAAGTGAGCCACAATTAAAGCTCTGGGGAAAAAAAGAGCTACAATTAGCAATGAGGGTAACATAATAGTGCCTTTTAAAAAAGATGCAAATTATAGCCAAAGATAATTGCCAGTATGTAATTCCTAATGAATGACGAGAAATGAGGAGAGGTGGGGGGAATTACTCATGTCCATTCCTTCCTCCAGAGGTACAAACAAGATTTTTGACAAAATAGTTCTTACTATTTCCAGGACCAGTGTATGAAAAATGTGTTTCAAGTGAAACTGCTATATATCTATAAAGGCAATTTTTAGTTAAAAAATAAAAGTGCATTCAAACAGTATAATTCTTATTGTGAGAAAGCAAGACAGGAGAAGGCTACAAAGGGACCTTCTATTTCAAGGACTTTGACTCTTACATACAATCCATATCCTGTAGCACCTACATTGTAGGTAAACAGGATTTCAGTAATAAAGAACAAACACTGGTAAATATGCTCATCTTGCATAAAACGAGTTATGATGCATTGTCTTCATAAGATGAAATCCAGTAAAACCAATTTTAAGTGCTAAGTGCTATTCAGCAATAAAAGCTGCAATCCTGCACATTCTTATTAGGCAGTAAGACTGAAATCAATAGAACAGTAAGAGTCCTAATCATAATTAATTGTAAATAAATCTTACTGAAATCAATGGCACACTTTCAGTCAAGCAAATGGGTTGATGACTGAGTTACAAGATCCCATTAATTTCAGTAGCATTTATTTAAAATTAATTTTGATACATTTTGATTACTATATGCCTGTTTAATTGGGCATAGCTGAGGAAGTTAGATATACCATGGGCTAACCTAATCCTAAGTATATACCTTTACATAACACTGGTCTGTATCACAGCATCTGTGGCAGCCAGAAGATCCACCAGTAAATAATAATAATAATAATAATAGTGTTAAATAATAATTAAAAATAATAATAATTAAAATATTATTAATAATAATAGCTGACATCTCATTTCTATATAAGATAACTAAAACCTTCAAAATTGGGAAATTTTACAAGATTCCACAGAATCACAGAATGGAGGTGATCATCTAGTCCAACCACCTTGGAGAGATCTGGAGCCAAAAATGATTTCTGATCCTCACTGTTACTTACCTGGGAGTAAACCTGTTGAACAAACAGGAAATTATTTGTAACTAAGAATAGATAAGATTTAATGGTCAATTTTTGCACTAGCATAATATAATAATATTAAGCTTCTGTAATGGGTAATAAGAATTTTCAATTAATTTAAATTTATTTTTATTTCTTAAAAAAACTAGGTTATCTCTACTAGTAAAAACCATCCCAAAGCACTTCATATATGATAAAGAAAATAAAGAATTATAGTGTGGCTAGCTGGTATTGTATAGCATGTCAATAATTTAAAGAAATATGAAATACTGTGATCGAAGGTACCAGCAATCATTTTCAATATTCTGATAAATATTCTGCTCTCACGTAGCTTACAAACTTCTATTAATGTTACTGTGAGCAAAGACAAATTGAGGGAGAGAATATGTCAGTATAAATTTAAACAGTTAACACTTAATGGATTGGTAAATCAGTTTCCTAAAACTAATTAAACTGTGAAGCTAGAAATTCCAATTAAGTTGGTAAGCTTAATATTTTGTTACTTTGAATTGTACAGCAGAAACAAAGCTCTAATGGAAACTACATCAATAGAATGTCAGTTTTAATCCCTGCTTCATTTTCATATAATGAAATTCTGTATCCAGGAGACCTTTGGATGGAAAATTTTCTAAAATTATATTATTCTAAGTCAGAACCAGCATACATAGAGAACTAGCTTACCAATAAATTGCACATATGTTATATGGAATCATCCTTGTTCTAATATTACAGCTGAAGATACTTTCCTATTATATTCTGTATCAAACATTTACTATGTCATGATAATGCAACTTTTCTGTGCATCTCTCCTTCAATTTTAAAGAAATGACTTTTTATTTATTCAATATGTTTGTACATTATTTAAAAATCTGTGAGTGGTTTAAAATTCAAAATCAGTAAGTTAACAAAATTATTAAAGCCTATGCCACTGCATAAACCATACAAAATAAATAAGCAATAAAGCATACAATAACAGAGTATAAAAGGAGCAATAAAAAGTTAAAAATGGCACAGCAATATTTACACATTAAAAGGCCTGGGAAAATTTAAAAAAAAATCTGCCTGTGTCAAAAAAGACAGTGCAGAGGCTGGGCAATGGCAGTTGACGACAGAAGTCTTTTCCACCCGCTCTGTGATCTAGGTTTTTCTTTTTTAACTCTCAGGCATTCAAGCTGGGAAAGAGCAGCTGGAAAGGGCACAACTCCCAGGCTGCTGATTTTTATTCTAACTTCAAGCACCTGCCCAGAAGCAGCTCTGTAAGCAGACCGCCCCACACTGACTCTGTTTCCCCCTCAACTTTGCCCCACCCTCTTGCCAGTTGAAAACATGGAAGTCACAGGCAAAATATTACCTTTCTGGGGAGCGCATTCCAAAGCTTGAGGAGCTACCACTGATCAAGCTCCCTGTTAGGTAGCCACTCTGCCACATTTCAGCAAGGGAGGGCACCTAAAGCAGGCCTCTGAGATGAGCTTAGGGTACAGATAGGAATATATAGGAAGGAGCATTCTTTCATATACTACAGTTCGAAACCATGAAGGGCCTTATTGCTCAAATACATTAAATTAGGACTAGAAATGAACAGCACATCAGTGAAGATCATTAAAAATGTGTTCATATCACCCAGTTCCTGTCAGCACTCTTGCCATCACACTTAGTACTAATAGGAATTCTAAATTATCTTCAATGCATTACAGTATAATAAACTAAATAAGAAGATACTAGGGTATAAGCCAAACATCCCCATCCTACCTTGTATGGTCAGAGGTTGCTGAGGATTCTTTGCAGCATCTACTTAGATAACAGATAATTAGATGTTAATGCAATTAATGTGGGCGCAATTCAATGATCTTGGCTGATTGTGGAAAAACTAAACAAGAATAATTCTGATTAGTACTTGGGAATTCCGGAGCTGTTGGCTAGATTGGAAAATTGGGAAACCTCCTTGAAGTGGGCAATGGCAAATCACTATTATTTTATTTATTTATTTATTTATAAATTTATTCACCACCAATCTCCCCCTCATGAGAGACTCAATAATTAAATTATTAAATTTATATGCTGCCCAACTCCCAGTGACTCTGGGCAGTAATGCTGCAAGAAATACAATCACCAGAATAAATCAATAAATAAAACAATTAATCTATTTATTTATCTTGTTGTGCATCCCACTCATCCCCAAGGCTTGGAATAATGAGTAAACTGTTGTGAATTTTTTTTTTTAAATGCAATTTTAAGAAAACACTTAGCTACCACATGTCAAATCACACAAGAGTTATACTACTTCTAACCAAGGAAGATTTGCATAAATACACAAGAATAATTAGTCTATCCCCTTGTTAATCCAGGAAAATATGTTGTCAGAATTAACCCTATTGCTACACCACATGATGAAAACTGTGTGAGAGGAAGAATGGTGATGCTTCAAAGGCTCTGTCCACCTCATTGTGTTAAGGTAGTTAAAGTATTGGGCTTGAACCTGGGAAACCCAGATACATATCTATCCTCAGCAACTGAGGTTCCGGAAGGTGATTTTGGGCCAGTCATTCATGAGGTGATTTTGGGCCAGTCACTACTCCCCACAAGTTGTGAAAAAAAATAATAAAAGAGTGGGTTCTATATATGTCACCTTGAGCTCCAGAGAAAAGGAAGATTATCAGTCAAACGAACAAAATAGGCATTCATTCATGCAGCTTTCCACTCTCTGGAGGGATAATTTCTGGTGGGAAGATTTATCTGATTGCTTCCTGAACAACTTAGAACCAGTGTTCTAAATTGCATGGGAAACGTACATGAAAAAGAAATCTATAGCATTCTGCATTAGCTGCACTATAGCATCATGACATTTTTAATGGGAAGCCATTATGGAACAATTCAAATTAAGACACAATCCATCTAAATTTCTCTGTGCATTGGTTTCCACTCAAATCAATGAAAGTTAATTCAACATGGTCACTTTTATACACATCAAAAGGCTATCACATAGAAAATCCAGGTTTGCTTCCTCTGTTTCAGAATGCAGGATACAGACTTGTGTTAAATAATAGTTTCCTTCAAGTCAAGTGCAAGTGCTAGTGACTTCACAGACTGCCTTCTTTCAGGATGTTTTTTTACTTCTCAGCCCCCCTGCTCCCCCCGCCCCGAAGTCTGGGATTCCCTAGTCTTCCATGCTTAGCCTTTAAGTCCAGACAAGGTGAGCCAGTTGCTTTCCCCTTCTGAGGCTTACTTAATTACAGATTTGAAGTGAAGGTTAGGAAACCTTCCTAATGAAAAAAGCAGAAGAGCAGATTCAACCAATTTGTGAAGTAGTGAGCTGGACAGCTATCTGTTGAATATGATTTAATTTGGATTCCCACAAAGATTCAAGTCATTATGTAATTTCAGAAGCTTTAACTATAACTAACTTTAGATGGACTGGACCACAGCTTTTTGGTCCACAAGGGAAAATGGAGGTGTTGTTTTCAGTATGTAAGATAAAAGTAAATTTGGAAGGTCCTTCTTAATAAATACTGTTTGTAAAAAGTATGCTCAATTATCAGGAAAGTTAGGATCTCACAAGGAGTTTACTTGTTACTTACCTTCACTTGAAAAATGACAATAAGACATCAATCTGTTCCTAAAGTATCCATTTTCTTCTACCATTTTAGAAATTACTTCAGATACTTCAGACCACACTGCAGACTAGGAAAAAAAGGTATGTGAGATACATGGACAGAATCATGCTGCCTCATATATCCAGTTTCCTATCACCCTCCCTACTCCAACCCTACATCATTTCCTATGAACCAGCATCACTAAATCCCTTTTAGCTACCCGTAGGCCATTTCACAAAAAATATGCATACTTGGCAAAGAAACCTATGTCTATGGTATGTTTGTTTTCCTCATATGCAATTTTATATATGCAGTTTGTATCTGTGTAAACAACATAACTAAAAAAACATCCCTTAGCAGGTTATCATTAATATGTTAACCTTAATATGCTAACTGGCACTGACATCAAATATTATTTAATTCACATGCAGTTTAAACCAGGATGATGACATGATCAAAACTGCTGCTCTGTTAGTATGGGGTATGAATTGCATCACCATCACAGAAAATAAATGAACTCTATGATAATGGAACTACAGCTTTGATGCTGAACTATGAGGCATATTCCTGCTTCTTCTTGCAAACATTTGATCCCACATAAGAAGCTGTTAAAACATTCTTCTGAAGTTAATAATTGTTCTTCTTATTTTAAAATAAGTATTTGTGACATTTGGCTATATGAAATTTGAGTTGATTTGTTTATAATAATAAAACAAATAAAAAGTTTTCATTAATATTAAATACATATATACAAACATGATACATATTTTGAAGGGAGAATGTGATGTTCAAAACCCATACTTCCAGTCACTTCAGCCCAGCTTTCAGTCATGGTGGGTAAAGAATTTTGGGAGCTACAACACCCAGAGAAGCAATATGAACAAATACTGAAGATTTATTTTCAAATGAACATTAACATCTCTCAATCTTATCAGCCACATTGTTGTGCCCTGCAAAAGGACTTACTGAAATCTAGGCACTGGCCTGAACATAACTATTCATTTTGTCCAATGCTTCTTACATAACCTTCTCCAGGTATCTTAGAATCTCTTCACATACTAGATTTTTCATATATGAAAATAAAGTGAGAGATTCTGAAAGAAGAGGATCAAAAGGGCCTTGACAAAAACTTCTTTAGTTAAAGAACAGAAAAAAGAAACAGAGAGAGAGAAAGGGAACAGAGGATCCTCTTAGCAACTGATTTCCATGTTGTTCCCCTGAACTCCTGGAACTGGGAACAAATAATGACAAACTACTCCCAGAGAGACCAGGATAAGATGGATATTTCTGGAGCCTCAGGTCTGGGCTTCAAAGTAGGTAGGCAGTCTCTGCAGAGGCCTAGTTCTTATATAATACAGAAAAGACAAAGAAAAATAGGAATAGGAATGCTGCTTCTGATTGCATCTGAATATTTCCCATAATATGCAGTTCTGCCTTCAGAATCCTGATACCCAGACTCATCACTCATATTCTTTAGTTGTAGTGATGATGGCACATAGAGAAAATCCTACAGGACATATGAACACGGCCACTGTTGGCCAGTTCAACTTAGACTCTGCTATAATATAAAATGGAAAAGATGTGCTTAAGTCAGGGCTTGGACCTCCATACATTTTTTCAGTGTTTGAAATTAACTTTATGACATTAACAAGCAGTACTTTTTAGCATATGTAGACTGTTTTTCTTCACTGGCAAATAATCAAATACTAAATCTCCATGTATCTGGATCAGGACAAGAATGGGCAACCTTAAGGAGAGGCCCTTCCTATTTTTGGATAGGGGAAGAGTTGCAGTGCATGGAGTGATGATACAAGGTGAACAGTGCTAGGATTTTCTGGAGTGGAGGTTAAATTATGGGAGAGAGTGCAATGATTATTTTATTGTTTAACTATTTTAAGCTTAGTCAGGACTTACTCCACAGTTTATTTGTGTAACCTGCTTCCAAATGGTTGGAAATTGTGCCACAAATTTAGAAACATCATAATTGGAGTGTTTAGTCTTCATGAAGTATAAAAATGGGGCTGGGGGGGCACATGTAGACCTGTAGCCTCAGATTCCTCTAGATTGGAGGAAGGAGCTTAACTTTGAAATCAGCACTTCCATCTTCAATAGGCAGCATTTTAAATTTGTCACAATTAGATTGTCACTATTTCTTTAACATGCTATTACACATTAAAGCACCATAGAAAGTATAGAGTGTAAATACCATTCTGCACAGAAAATCATTTTCAACCATTACTGGGATCCAGTATACTATCCAAAGTACTTTTCAATTTTATTTCTATTGCTATTATGCTAATGTTCTACCTTTTTCTTTTGCTCCCTGGTCATTTGATTAACATTTTCCTTGGAAGCAGAGAATTCAAACTCATCTCCTCTGTTCTCTTCCTGGCTACCTGTTAAAATAATTTAATTGTATTTAGTTTGCGATTCAATTTAAGCTACTGGTACCATGTGGGTGTAAGATATATTTTCTTCTTTCATTATAACTGTGGTAAAGTTTAGGTGTTGATCTTAAAAAACTATTTTGAAAAATCAATACTTCATATAATTTGAAAGCACAACCACTCTCCTTCCAGAGGATACTGTATAATGTTTTCTTTTATCACTCATCTTTTTCTTCAGATAGCAGCTGAAACTAAAGGAAGATGAAAATCAAAAGGAGGTAAAGTGGAGGGACGGATTCAATATGTTGCCTGTTGCTAAGGCAATAAGACCTTTTGACTTTTGAGCAAATCAGTTTTTAAAGGCTCATTTGTATTTTTAGATATGCTAAAAATTAAGGGGGTTTTGTTCTTTATGTCTGCACTGTACTCACCCTTTGAAAGATCCTAGATTATAACCAGTGATTGATGTGAAAGCTTATATAATATTAGGTTGAACATCTGTGTTATTTGGTATATTAGCAGTTAGTTTGGAAACCAGAAACTTATTCAGCTTTTAAATTATGAATATTTTTCCACTTTCATGAAGCATCTGAACATTGTATTACACTCTGAATAAGTAATGTGTGTATTGTTTCCCCCTTCAAAAGCCTATGACTAACACTAGTTGACATCATTTTTAAAATAAATTTTAAATTCATATGGTTGTGGTATGTAGATGGCTGGATTTCAGAACTTCTAGGGTACTAATATTTTCAGCAAATATTGTTTCTCTTTCTAGTTCCTATGTAGTGAAGGAAAATAGCTATTGCATGTTGGGGGTGGGGGGGATAACAGTTGTTAAAAGAAAAAAAAAATCTCCTGGGTTTCAAACTAGCAACTTTCTATTTAAAAAGCAAGTGTTTTAACAATAATGCTATAATGGCATTTGTAATAAAGGTAGCTCTAGAAAACATTAAAGATAAACAGGGCCATAAAAATGGAATTTTTATTTTAGAGCTGGTTGGGCTTGCATGGGAGTGCATTTTGTTGTTTTACAATTTATTTATTTATACACACACACACACACATATAAATTCAATTTAACTTTGTGTGTGTGTATAGACATAAACACAGATATCACCTATAAAGTATATATGTTTACTAAAACTCACTCACAGGAAAAAAACTTACTGGCAATTGCTTTCTTGCAACATAAAGGTGGGAGGGAAAAGCAGGAGGGGAATTGTACAGTGTAAGACATGGTTACCTGCAATCTGGACTGAATTACTATGCAAGCTGTTGCCAAAGTATCTCAATCTGGAGAGGATTTTCTTAAACCAGTTTAGAGTCAAGTTGGCACAAGCACAGGGCAGGAGCAGTTTGAGGGTGTAGAGAGGGTATGCCCTTTGTTATAAAGTAGGCAGAATTTTCCTATGCTATTGCAGGCCTCAGTGTTGACCAAGAGGGAAGAGGAAAACCTGCTTGCTAATACAAAATTCATAGCAAACCTATCCTTGCTCACAACTTATATAAAATCAGGATTGACTGGCCACCACAAGGCTGAACCATTTGGGGGGGAGAATATATCTATTTTAAACTAATGGCTCATATTTACAGAAAGAATGGTACATGTAAGCTTTATTCTGTCAGTCCCCCATCATATTGCCTTTTGCTGCCTAAGAGCCATTTACATCTGGAGAGCAGCAGTTTGGGAAAGTGTGCTATGTCAGATAAATTCTGGGTTGTGCTGATACCCAGGCATTTCTGAGTACCAGAGATTGTGGAGTGCGCTGCCCCCCGTTTGCTTCCCCAGCCTTTCTTCCTTGAAGGGGGCAGCTCAGAAGCTTCTTGGCTCGGGGGCTTGGCCACACTGATGCTCTGGCCTTCGCTCGGTGGCTGTCGACGGCTGGTCCGGCTTCCTTGGACTTGCATCGTCAGAGCGGCCCCAGCTGCAAAACCATGGCGCCTCCTTTGGCCCCAAGGGGCGACACCCCCTGAGCCTCTTTTGTCCAGAGTAACGGAAGAAGCTTTGCTTGTAAGGCGGGAATGGGGCTCTGCCAGGGCCACTTTCTTAGGGGGGCTTTTGCCACCAGAGTGAATCTTTGTGCCACAGCAGTGTTTACCAAAACGGGTCACATAAACAACTGGAAAATGCTGCCGGCCAAAGCGAGGCCCAGAACTGGGCTTCATGCTGATATGAGACTAGCAAACTCTGAAGCACACCCTCCCTCCTGCTCCCTCACAAGGCCAACCAGGGAGAGACTGGACTGAACCAATAAACCAAGAGGGGGGAAGGCTCTGGGTGAGACCACAGAGGGAGCAGGGAGAGTGAAAGTTGCAGTGCCTCCAGCATGAGGGAGGGGAGAAATAATACGCTTGTTCAATAACAGGAAGCCTGAGTGACTCATACTGCAGTAGCAGTGAGTAAGCAACTTACAGTATCTGAAAGAATGAGAGGGAGAGCATTTAACATCCACATTTTTTCAGCTGACATTTAGAATATCCTCCAGTAGTCGGGGTTTCAAACAGAAGAATCTGAATAATATAAAAAGGCCATATGCTAATCCATAATGGTGCAAGGTAGGTTTTTCTGGTCCCCCATTCACTCATCTAATGAATTCTATTGGAAATTAACACATCCACCCCTTAATAATAATCTTAATAGCACTTCTATATTTGGCTCAGGGAATAAAGTGCATTACAGGGACCAATAACTGATATGGAATGGGCAACACAGGAATATTAGGCTATTTACGATATTCAGGGAGAACTTGGGCTGCCAAAAGCCAGTCACGGAAAAACAGATGACTTACTCGTCCATTCTGCTGCCAATTCATATGAACTTAGAAGAGAAAATAAACTCCTAATTGTTCTAGAGGCAGTCATTAGATTTAAAGGTTTATACACAAGGTGTCCAGGTTTATAGAAGGGGGTTGGTGAAAGAGCAGAATAAAAGGGATGAATATGGTTATTCCCTATGCAAGAACGGCTTACGAGAAGATAGATTTTCTCCTGTGGAACACAGTAAAATTGCCAGCTCCATACTTTAGGTCAGTGTTTCTCAACCTTGACAGCTTTAAGGTGCATGACTTCAACTCCCACAATTCCCCAGCCAGCATGTGGAAGTTAAAGCCATGCACCTTAAAGCTGCCAAGGTTGAGAAAATCTGCTTTAGGTGAAGTCCATCTTCCTCACCAGATGTCTCCAGCCTCCAGAGACACTGAGATCACAGTTGCCAACATTCCCAACCAACATGGTAATAAAGACTTCTAGGAGGAGGCCTGTGAATAATCCCATAGACAGCTTTTTGCTCAAACAGAGTTTTGTTACCTTCACAAATTATGCCCTGTGAAAATTGAAGGGAATCAAATTTGGGCCAAAGCCAAGGAGAAACTCCCTGATAATATCTGTCCGTCTGTGGAACTGTCTGCCTTTCAAGGTGCTGGGTTCTTCTCTACTGTACTCATTTAAGCAGAAGCTAGATAGTCATCTCTCAAGCGTGCAGAACAGGATGGCAGAACAATGGATACACCTAAGCAAACCTATTTTTTTCCCAGCCATCTTCCTATCACATGTTTGCTGTTTTTTTACATGAATGTAAATTATTCAGCTTCAGATCTATCATTTCTCTTTGTAATAAAAGTGTGTACTTATTAAATAAGAATTTAATTATAATTTTGCATTAACCAATATACTGATTTATTTATTGAAATATTTAAAGCATAACACCTACGCTTATGTGTGTAAGTTTTGTTATGTTTTGTTTTTTAAGCTCCCTGAAATATAATGTACTTTTCAGGATTACAAAAATAAATAAAAAGCTTAAATATAAGGATATAAACTGTTGTTCACGAACAAACCATAAGATGGCACTCTTAACTGTGAAACCAGAGAAAACGGTAGCAAGAGATCTCAATACAGCATTGCAATAGGAAAGAAATTATTATAACAGATCAATCCCTGAGGGATTCCAGGATGGCAAATCTATTGCAGGTAAAATGGTTTGCTGGCATGAGCTCAACTTGTTAAAACACAGCAGGATGGTTTGCTATGAGTGATAGGGATTTGTTTTTTGCAGCACAGAAGAAACTCATTCTGTAAAAATGAGATCATGTAGCACAGAAGCGTGCAACCTTTTTTAGACTAAAGACCACACTTGGCTTTTGAAGGTCATTCCAGGGATCACATTCCAACAAATCAGTGAGGCCGTGAGAAAAAAACTTAATTTGGTTTAATTTATATGGTAAATGTCAATTAAGAAGATTAAATATAGTTAATGTGATTATTCCCCATTATTCAATAATGTTGTCCTTCTGTCATATTAACCCCACCCAAGGCTTTCAGGGGCCATTTGCAGCCCTGGAGCTTCAGCTTATGGCGAGATGACCAAGAAGACAGGAAGGAATATTATGTTAATAATGTATAAACTAGCACAGGACAACCTTTTCCCTCAGAAATACTAGAAGACAAATAGCAAGCCAGCCCTACCTACTTGTTTTACCCCAGAGGGAATGGGGTAAAACAAGTAGGTAGGGCTGGCTTGCTATTTGTCTTCTAGTATGTTGACAAACAGGTAATTCTGCTCAAGGAACCAGGTGCTCATATTTTCCCATATGACATGCAAACTTGCCATGTTGGTAAGAAAACACCAGCAATTACATTCTTCAACTGATTGCTATTCTGAAAAAAAGGAAGACTGCATATTATAAATAGTCTAAATTTAAATTTGGGGATTTAAATATTTGAGACTTTATATTTGTGTCACTGGAAATCTTGCATCGATATCTCTCAGCAGCATACATACACCCACACACACTCAAAGCTGGTCCAGGCCAAACTGCATGCATGTGTACATACAGTTTATTATGTTTCTCCCTTTAAGCTCTAAAATAGAAAGAATCAAGGTCTTTGATGTTTTATTAGCTCAGGTTGATTTCTGTATTCTAGATAGTCAGGCAAAAGAATATTTCATGCCTTTTCTTAGTGATCCCTGAATTTACTTTCCTATGAATCCTATGAAATGATATGTAATTCTCTTCAAGAGAACAAATAAATCTCTTTGGTCCATACTAATTTTTTTTTTCTGCCTGTTTAACAAGTGTTCTCTCTCTCTCTCTCTTCCTCCATATTCTTTTTAACTAAATGAAAAACTAGCATGCTGCAAAATCAAGTACTGGTCTCCAACATTACAGGGATCTGAGTGATACAGTCATTTAAATAAAACATGGTACTGGCTCTTTTGGAGCAGAGTGTGTAGGGATCATCTGAGGGAACCACAAAGGATGGCAGAAGAGGATTCCCACCAGTCAAATTTCTGGTGAATTAGTGTCTGTGACCAGCTTGTCCCATCATGATAGCCATTTTTTTTTGAATGGGCAAACCTCTTGGCATGGCAGCCAATTTCTGCCAATGCACACAACATTGTGCATACTATGTTTAATATCAAGGGCACAAAGCTAACAGCACCTTGTTCATTGGTTCAGCATAAATAAAATGTGTGGGGCAAGCAAATTACCTGCAAACAATCACTGGGTTGAGTAGGAGTTAAAATTAGTCTGCAGTAGACATGTAAGTAAGGCGAGGCTTGAATAGTTCAGCGAAGTCTTTGCTAACATTGCAAAAGTGTAGCAGAAGGAGAGAGAAAGAAAAAGAAGGCTGAGGTTGGTTTCTGCAATGTTGTAACTGGAAAGGATACAGAAATGAAAATGATGGCCATGGGGTGATAGTACATGACTTGTGTATAATGGACACAGTGAACTTAGAGGTAATGGGATTGCTGTAAATTTAGTATAAATAGGAAGGCTAAGCATAGCAAACAATGAAACCTAACAATTTTGAAGATGCTAGCCATTACAGATATAGTCCTGCTTGCAAATTTACTGATTAAGTCACAGTTCCTTCCATCTTATAGGAAAATTAAGAATTATTTTTTAATTATTTTTAATTAATTAATGTAGCAGCCTTGGAATGAGCACACATGCCTGATCTAGTTTAATAAAAGGCTGGCAATATATAGCATTTAAGGAGCCTAGCTGTGATTGCAACTTTTAAATTTTCTTCATTGGGGATTTTAAAGCTTGGTTGCAAGCCTGTTTTTGAGAGAGAGAGAGAGAGAGAGAGATTGATTTGCAAATACAAAAAAAGAAAATATGTAGTTAATTCATAGTTGCTTAAGTGAGATATAATACCAAAATGAAGCAGATTATTGACCTTCATGTGAAGATTTGAAGCTGCCTCAATAACAAATCAAACCTGTCTTTTGCACTGACTAAATTCTTTACATATAGCATTACTGAGAGATTTTTGTCTAAAAAGCCGGCTGGGTGACTTTGGGCCAGTCACTCACTCTCAGCCCAAGTCATCTCACAGGATTGTTGTGGGGAAAATAGGAGGAGGAAGGAGTATTAGGTATGTTCCCCTCCTTGAGTTATTTATACAAAAATAATAAATGCAGGATTTTAAAAATGCCACAATTAATCAACCATTTTAGATGGATTTTTCTTTTTCACTGATAGGACATGGAACTAAGAACCAATTCATGCTACTGAATTTTACACATAATCACACTGATAGTATCTACATAAAGAAAGTTTTGTATTGTAAGAACCTGCATATATATGCAAAATGCTGAGCAACAATTTATGTGAACCCAGAATCTGGGAAAATACAGCCATAATTATTAAATATCCACATAAGGTCCAAATTTACATTACTCTTACATGTACTTGTACATGCCCTACATAATTGTTTTTCTCCACTGGGTATTCCTCATGACTGCTTCTGATATGACAATTTTCAAATAAAATACGTCTCAGGAGTAGCGATTAACTGGAGAAATTTAATTATAGATGAAGTGCCTGTGGTATTACATAAAGGTGAAGAACCACATATTTTGGGTTTTGCAACATTTCAGTAGGATCGGCCTCAAAGAACAAAATGAGCAAAAAGCTAGGCTTTTATGTCATTAAAGTCAGGTGAATGTTTAAGGGGTAAATATAAAGTCTTACGCTTCTGCTGTCTTTTGTTCTTGGAAACTCCACACCAGATGATAGATTTCAAAGGGTGTAACAGTGTCTCGGTGATTAAGTGACTCATTACCATTTGACAGTTCCCCCTAATAATTGCCAAGGGAACAATAAGAATTCCTCCAGGAACCACTAAGTTCATTATCAGTACTTATTCCAACCCAAAATAATTTCAACCCACTTTTTTATTTCTTAAAGATTTGCCTTTTTCAAAACTTGGTGCTGAAGGTAGCACAAATTTGTAGAATCCAAAATTACCATCATATCATGAAAATAGTAAGGTCAATACAAGAGCTGACTGACTGCCCCCCAAAAGATTTCCCTTACTATTATGCTGGCAGAGGAATTGGGATGGCATTTAGCCAACTACTGGATCATCAGATTCAGCTGGGTAATTTGGAACAGATTTTTATTTCCCAAGTTAGAGTTAATGTGAATCTACCACTAGGCACACATTACTTTTCAAAATTCTCCACCAGATTTGTGGATAGAGATATTATTTATTTATTTAATTGATTTTTATCCCGCCTTTATTATTTTTATAAATAACTCAAGGTGGTGAACATACCTAATACTTCTTCCTCCTCCTCTTTTCCCCACAACAACAACCCTGTGAGGTGATTTGGGCTGAGAGAGAGTGACTGGCCCAAGGTCACCCAGCCGGCTTTCATGCCTAAGGCGGGACTAGAACTCTCTGTCTCCTGGTTTCTAGCCCGTTGCCTTAACCACTAGACCAAACTGGCTCTTAAATGGAAGATTTCTCCTCCCTCCCCCCACACCCCCCACCCACCCAGAGGAAGGAGATACTCTCCAACAATTTCTTAACAGCAGGATCTCAGTGGCTGTAGGCAGCTGAAAGAAAAAGTTTCCTATGGGTTTTTAAAAATCATTGTCCCATTGGCCAGTTTTTCTCCTGGTAGATGGTAGGGAGCATGGAACACCCCACCTATATAGCAACAGTTTGGGTGTTTTCTTTCTTTGCCCAGCAAAATGTGACTGTGTTCTTCTCACTTGCAGGACCTGTGCACTGATGTTTTGTTTGTACCAGAGATGCATGTGTGCAAAAAAAGTGCTGACGGTGTTTAACCGTTGGTTGTATAACATTAACATTACAAGAGTGGGGGATAGACTGCATTTGCAATTGTCAGGCTCTATTAACCAGCAAAACTTGCAATTAAATATACTCTGAAAGCTGAGTATCAACATAGGTTTCAATATCAAACAGGGTACACATTCATAAAGCTCAACAAGCCATCAGAACAATATCAAAGCTTTTTCATTTTCATTTTCCTTCATTTTCATAGAACGCACACATCTCAAAGTTCATAAATCGATTAAACAATTCAAACATATTATTAATAACTATTGCTACATACAGCTATAACAGGATCAGCAGTGAAGCATAAAGGCATACCAGTGCTAGCCCATGGATGCATCTTTATATTTGTCTGCCTTCTTTTAATTTTATTAAGCTGCCTATAAAAAAACAAAATGCAAGACAGAACATACATGCAAACCATGAACCCTAAGTTTACCATAGCCTTTTCTTTTTTTAGAAAAAAATAGTAATTTACCTACCAGATAGGCAACAGCTACTAGCAGTCTTCTTTTGTTTGGGCTGTGCTGTGTCCATTGTGAATCATGTGTTGTATATGCTTGCATACAGTATATGACATCAAAGGCTATCTACCTTATCTGGCCCAACTAGGTCAATGACTGGAGCCTAACAATGTCAGTAATTGGCTATGTGTGAACCTTGTAGTATGACATGAACTAATGACTTATCCTAGGATCCTTCAAGTGAGTTAGTGACTGGCTAAGGTGAGCTGCTGTCTGAGGGTCAGTACTTGCCCTTCACCATTAAACATCAGTGATCAGGGGCAGGGAGCTGTCAGTGGTCTGGATGGTGTGGTAAAGGGGTAGCCTACAATTCTCTTCCAGTGAAAGATCAGAAAAGCCCAGCAGGAGGAGAATCATCTCAAGGAAGAAGTACTCCACCAAATAGTCATCCAAGCATGAGCAAGGGAATTATATAATTATATATGTGTCCTGAAGAATACTCTAGACCTTGGAATGCTGCCTGGTAGAAAAAGAGCATGAACACCAGGCAACTCTTACCAGGTCTGGCCAGGCCAGAGCATTAGCTGACTAAAATAAGACTGAATCTTTTCTTGTGCTTTCTTTAGTTGGTGCAAAATGATTCAGAACCACGGCAAGATGGGTGCTGCTTCATCTTAAGGTGTTGGAGCTGGTTCACATGACAAATGAGTTGAACATGGCCATGACTCACAACTCCAGTGTTGTTACCCCTGCAAGTTAGTCCAGACAAGAAGCACAACCAGGAGCATTAGCTCTATCTTTATTGTGAGGTTACATTAACAGAATCTTGCAAGACTGGAAGTATTTCTCCCCTCCTTTCCTTTTACTCTCGAGAAAATTAGGGAGGGTTCCTTCTGAAACATTTCCCATGCCATCCCCGCTTCTGTGGGCTGAGACATCTTTTACATGCCAGTTGTCCAGTCTGCAGCTCTCCCTCCTGTCTCCCAAGGTCCTTCCCACTTACCATAACAAATGTGCACTACTGCCCAAATCAATAGACAGCACCAAGCATGCTACCCCAAGAGGAGGTTAATAGGTTTGGGCTGCTGAAGATATCCATGCTGGAATCACATAGAGCCCTAGTTGCTGCTGATACTACTGTGACTACTTGTGTTACTAGGGGTAGAGTAATCATTGAACAGTACAGTCCCCTTCTTCTGGCTTCCTCTGTCTTGGTCACCTCTGCAAAAAAGAGGTCTCCACTGGGCTTTGATGTTCTCAGAGATTAAGTTCCACCAGGGTTTACCCATTATATTTTCTCAGAAAAAAAACAGCTGGCAGATTCTAGTTTTGTGCAAACTTCTTTGTACTGAATTGATTTGTTGCAAAAAAAAGAATAGCCTGAGTGAAGAGACACTCAGCTATGAGTCTGCCTTGCCTTGTAATGAACAAGTACTTGATTTTGAAGCTGCTTGTACAATAGGTAGATGAAATTCCACCAGGTGGGGACATCTTCATGGATCAGGAATAAGGACAGGACAAGCTGAGCCTGGCATTGATCAAGCATTTCCCCTTCACACTTTGGTAGAGATTCCCAGTAGTTTTATAATGTTCATCCATAAGCAGACTGGTGGCAACCAGTGTTTGGTGGGATGTTCTTTGTCCTGACTCTATCCCACATAATCAGGTGCAGTTTGTAAGTCATAAAGCTGATGGGCTGCCTTTTTCATGGTGGCCCCTTTGTCTGTAACATGAAACTGTAATTAAAATATGGTTGCTCTGAGAGCCAGACCTTAACCATGTGCCTCAAGTCTATATTCACCTCATCTGATGTGTGAATCATACCAAGGCTCAGTTAGTAGTTGAAAGATTCCAGTCTAATTCTTCTTTTTCTGAATGGAATGTAGAGAATGTAAAGAAACATCTCTTGTACATGGACACCAGAATAAGAGAAAGTCCAGTGTTCCTTTTCTCAGAGGCAATACTGCAAGGGAACATGAAGGGTTTGAAAGTTGGCCAGGTATAAACTCTGAATTACCTTTTTGGCTCACTCAGAAATGGTCAACTGTCTTACATGGCTATCATGTCCTGTAATATAATAAAGACACTCCAGCCACATTTGTCCTTGTCTCAGTGGGAATCTGACAACTTGGCAATTTCTCCATTAGTCCCTAACTAAGGAGAACTATTCAACTACCGTGCTGTGATTAGGAAAAGCTGAAGCAATGACTTCATATCCAGAGGAGCTGCTAGTAACCATCAATCAGTCTTGCTACAACATCAATAGGAAGTGACAACATAGATGGAGCTCTTGACTACAACTGTACAAATTTGGAACAAAATCCTCCACCTATTCTGTGTAACCCCACATCACTGTGGAGAATCTCACCTGATTCTCCACCAAGTTTTTCCCTTCAATTAATTGTCTAAGAAGTCAGCTGCCATATTTATTGCCACTTTTAACTGCCATCAGTGTGGTACCTTCCACTTCAGTTTCATACCCCTCCCCCAAATATCCACTTTTTTCTGTCATTCTATACTAGTTCTGAAGCAACTGCCCAGCCCCTTGCACATCTCTGCTTCACTACCCACTTCCATTTCAATGGATAGTGAGTAGGAATTTGAAGCAAAATATATTTTGGAGTCTCATCATAGGGTGGTTGTATTTAATTCACTGATGGGCAATCCAGACTGATTGCTTCCTGAAAGCCTCAATTAATGTGCCTGCTCTCACCTACTCTGTAGTTTTCATTTGCAGAATTCTATAAGCCTAGGCTGCCATATATGTTAAGAACTCTCCTATCCCTAGAGAAAAGAGAAAAATTTCCCTTCCACCTATACTTCAATTCAATCCCCAGTAAAGAAACTTCTCTTCTAAGAACTGGTATGAAAGAACTGGTATGAATGATTCTGCTTGTCTTGTCTCAGCTGTTCTGTTCCAGTTCTGGGCCTCAGAGAATCGGTAGTCTTGAAGTATTTCACTGGGGTTCTGCGTATGGTAGAAAGCACAAAGGTGAAAAAAGCCTTCATGACCTATAACATATGCCATGTTGGTTTTGGGGGAGGGGGGGATATTGGAATTAATGTCCACCAGGTCTGCTCTCAGATCAGAGTGATCTTTATGATCAGGCTAATCTTGGTTAGCCCAATTACAGTGTCATGAAAAATAGAGAGATCTAACAGGCTAAGAGAGAGATCCTTGATTTTACCATGTGTCTACCTCATTGTTGCCCACTGTGTATTATGTTCTTATGTGATGGCATTGTATGAGTTAAATTAATTAGCTGACCTAGCCAAGTGACTTACCTATTTTTGCAAGGGGGGGGGAGAGGAAGTGAGTGAGTTCATTATATTTGAGCTTCAAACTCTAATATTAATTCCATCTTATATGGGAAGGGTCACCACCATTTCTTACACACTATTTCCTATGTATATCCCCCACTGCTGTCCTAATCTGAGCCTTGGTATGAGTGTTTTCTACTACAGGAACTATTATCATTGCAAATTTCATTAAGTTCTATCCCAGAAGAGCAAAGTTAGGGGCATTTTTTAAAAAAAAGAGATTTAAGCGGCATAGCTTAAAAACTCATGCACTAATTTGATCAATATGCTTCATTCCCTCCTTAAGTTTAAGCTTGACTGAAAATTAAACCTCTGTGAGCCCTGTGCGACATTTGTAAAAGAAAAAAAAAAAATAGGGAAATCAGTACTTCATAAGAGGTACTGTAGAGCAAAACTCTACAACTGTCCTTCCCACCTTTATACATATTTGGGTTATTTTCCCTTCCCTTGGAAATAAGTATTTGATTAATATTCACAGAGGAGAGTATTTTCAGATTCAAGAAATGGAAATTAATCCTAGCTGGAGAAAAAACAATAATGGAATTGTATAGTAAGCCCAGCAGAGGGAGTATAACGCCATTAATACCATATGCTCAGATGGGGTGGTTCCCTCTGAATACCAAAAACCGATGGATAAAAAAGACATTTCAACAACCCCCTTAAAAGCAATAGCACCTTGATTATGCACAGAGTCATTATATCACATTGTGGAAATGCACGCTGAATGGTATATCCCTAATCCATTTATATGATGGGATTATTTAATGTCATTTTACGCCTTTAAAGGCAGCTGCATACAGAGCCTTGTCCCAGGCCCTTTTTCATACAGACAAACTGAATTGGCTTATTTTACTCAGAAGAAAAGAAGGCAATGTTTTCTGGTTGGCTCTCTTTTTCTATGGCCATTATTTGTCTCAGATTTCCTGTAGGCAGGCAATGGGCCTTTGGGACTGTGAGTTGGCTTTCAGGATGCTGAATAAAGAGCAGCTAAGGAATTGCTTCATAAGTGTTTACTGGCCAGCAATTCCTCCTTGCAATCTGTTCTAAAGCAATGGGAAGAGATACTATTTCATGGAGATCTACTCCCATTTCACTTCCAAAAGGAGATGTTTGTGTACGTCTGAGTGTGTGTGTGTGGGATCGATACTGACATGGATGAGAAGTCCCCTAAAAATGAAAGAAAATTGACGGTTTTCACACACCATAACAACTTGTACAAAATGGCGTTTTAAAGGGGAAGGCTCCTTTTAGGAAAAAACACAGAAATAGTCTAATATAATAAGAGTATGTTATAATAATCACACACATGAACTTAACAAGTTTAGCTAGTACACTATCCATTGCAAATAATATTCACTGCATTTTCAGACTGTTCCTCACCCAAGCAGTAACCTAGGAATGTAGATCCACTGATTCTCTAGATGTTACTGAACTACACCTCCCAGCATTCCTTGCCAATGACCATGCTGATCTCTTACACATGCACCGAACAGACTAGGCCTATTTCACTTCAATACAATGGCCACATCAGTTACCTTTGGTTTATATCACAGAGAATCATACCCATGTTTTTGACAATTTCCAAATAGCAGGTCTAATTCACATTTGTATTATTTGCATATTACAGCATTTATATCCTGCCTTACCTCTGGAAATGCAAGTTGAATTATATGTATGGTGACCATATTTTCATGGAAAAAATAAAGGACAAACCTGAAAAAGGGGCAAATCTGAAAGAGGTTCATAAGGATAAAAAAATTATTTATGTCTGTAACTTTGCTTTACAAAAGAAAATTCAAGAGGAAAATCAAGAAAAACTTTACAAAAATGCATATTCTAATTAAAATATCTAAAATCAAACTATATGTAAATTCATTTTAAAAAGACAATTCAATTTCCATATTTTTTGCATGAATGTGAAAGACTGTGCATTCAGTGGTACCATTTGTATGGGAAAAGTTAAATGAACAAAATAAAGGACAAAAGTGAGTTTTTGAAAAATAAATCTAAAGGACAGCTTTCTGAAATAAATGACTGTCCTTCATAATAAAGGACGTATGGTCACTGTGGTTATGCGGGGCTCTTTTGTAGGTTGAGACAGAGTTTAAGAGATGGATGAACAGAGGGATTTGGGGGATTCATGAGGAATGTAGTCCTAGTAAAGAGCTTTAGCCCTAGCCAAAGAAACTTCATTTTTAAGATGGAAAGGTAGCTGAAACAGCATGGAATAGAGCGCTATGCTTACACAGCTGTGGTGTGATGGAACTGCACACACTGCTAAACAGCTGCTACAGATAATAGGACCAACCATGTAACAGGTTGTTACAGAAATGCCACTAGTACGACATGCACGTGCCAAGGTAACCTTTGGGGGGATTTTCCACTTGCTGAGAAATGTGTAAGTAACCACATGTGGCTTAGCCAATATGATTGTACCATCTGAAATTCCTTGTGTGAAATTGACTATATAAGCTTGCTTGTATGTGCATTTGCTTGCATGTGCATTTGGAGTCTTTTCGCCTGGGAACATTTCTCAGCGGGTCCTTGCATATCTGACAAAGACTCTGAAGATTCTTAATAAAGTTTTGGAGATTTTAAGTTGAAAAATTTGATCCGTGTCAGGACAGAGTAGAGGAACAGACATGAATCTTGCCACCCAGGGCGCAGAGAAGGGAGAAGGGTGCTGTTTTTTTCCCTCAGGGTATTTCTCCAACAAGGACAAATGATCCAAATCTTAAAGTGAGCCCCTGTCTTGCACCTGAACCACTGTGTCACAGTGCTCTTACCAGAGAGCATCCAATATTGATCTAATTAATTAGGCAAGGTTACCAAGGGCTGTACTTTGGAATATGTTTTAATTATGCTGAGGAGCTGATTAGATTACTTTATTTAAAAAAAAAACCCTATATGTAGATATAAATACTTATCTGAGCATGTTAGTTGCAAATTGATCTGTTAGTAATCAGAGAGGAGGGAACTTGTTAAAATGCTACAAAAGAATAGCATTTTGTTCAAATATATTATTAGGCCAGGCTTTGGCACATTTCTTACACAGAGCCAGAGAGCAGTCGGATCAGATGAAAACATCTCTGTGTTGCTACATCAGTTTCCAGCCACCTTAATCTCTCAGGAAATTATACAACAACCTTGAGGTCCCTACTAAGTCTTAGAAGATGAATGCTAAAACCTGATGTTGCCAGCCCCACAAATCCATGATACTTTTAAAGTACTGATATTTTCAAAGTCAGTAGACATTGCCCTTGATCATTTTTTTTTCATATTTTTTTGTTATTGGGACGTATAACTGCTTTTAATACTAACCAAGCACATTTACAGCAACACTAGTAGGAAAAATATAAAAGCTTTCATATCAAGACTTCTTGAGCTAAATAAATGGCTTGTACAAATTATGTATTGCAAACTTTAGATAGCATCTCTGGGCTGGCTTTTTGAAAACCAGTTTTCTCATAAATTATAAATTTGCCAAGAAATTTAAAGGATTACCAGAATACCTGTAATCTTTTTTCCTGATGCTTTAGTGCATTTATTTAAAATCAACTTAGAAAAGAAGTACAGGGATTTGCAGAAAAGAGCTGCAACTACTTTCAGGGGAGGAGGAGGAGCTCTGATATCATTTGAAAATGTCTGTGTGATCTCTCTCTAGCAGAGAAGTGCCTAGTCAAAATATACCTAAAATCCAATGTGACAGCCAATAAAATATCAGCTAGAAAACCCCAAGACTAAAGAATAATTAGCAAAAACTAAAGGCCTGATGGAAAAGGTAATCTGAAACATTAGGAGACAACCTGACTTCCTGACGCAGAATTTTTTTTGGTCCCCGTCCCCAAAAGACTCTCTGTTGTACATCACCAGTTGTATCTCCGAAGACCCTAGGACACACAGGAAGGCCTCATCCGATACTTCAGGCTCATAGTTTCATATTTCCCAGTTCAATTGGAAAAGCAGCTCCTCCCAAGGAGTCTTCTTTCTTATCTGCTATATAGCACAGGAGGAACTCTGTTCAGTGTAGCAAGAATTACAGGAGTGAGAAGGAAACAGGGAGAAATTTCAGGGCTGCATTCTTTTTTCCCACATTAAACATATGTGTCTGGTATCCAGGTTGAGAGGTGGCAAGACCCATGTGAGATCTGGATGATTGACTAGACTGAATACCATGACATGGCATGGTAAGTTGCAGACATTCTGTAGGATACTGAAAATCATCTTAATTATATTTGCAGAATGGAAAAAGTAGCATATAGCTTAAAAGAATGCATAATAGATAAATTGGTATAATGTAAAAGTTTGCCCCTTCATTTACAGAATAAAGGCCATGTTATAGGTTCAGGCAGAACTAGAAATATAAAGTGCAAATGTGAGGCATACACTTTTGTCATACTTAAAAGTTGTTATTTAAGGAAAGAGAGACATGCAGAAACGAAGAGAGGAAATTTCTGGGTCAATCTATTTGCATTTTTTCAACTGTATATCTGTAGGGAGAATCCAAAACATTGTTTCAGTGACATACTCTAGACACACACAGAGCAGTAGTGAAATATATACTACTGAGGAGTTCAAGGCCCCAGCTGTGAGCATTCCATGAAAGCTTTTCACTTTCCCCCAGAGTAGTTTCCAAAAGTGCTTCAGGGATGGAGGTATCCATAAGAATCCCAGGGTGGGCCGGCTGGCCTGGCAAAGCCTTTTCTACACCATCTGCCAAGCAGCTCAGTTTCCCAATGCTTTGCATTCTTCCCCCAGATGCACTGCCACCTCAATAGTCTTATTCCTTTTCCAACATACCATTATTTGAGCATCTCATACCCAGCTTCTTTTGACTCCAAGGATTAAGCAGCAGCAGAACATTAAATAGAAGCAGGTGACTGAACACCTGGCTTGTTGTTTTGACCTAATTGACGTACTGCGGGCTGTTAAGTTTAAAAATAGGTGCTAGGATGCTGAGCTTGCTGAATATTCATGCCAAAGTCACGCGACTCCAGCCAGAGACATCAGTGTGTATCTAAGTACCAAATTTACAAAATATAAATAGCATTTGGCTCTCCCCCTCGGGTGACATGTGAGCAGACAGCTGAAGACTTATCCTCCTCGGTGCACACTGATGTCTGCTTTAGGGCATTCTCCTATTGTTGGGCCTGTGATATCAACCCTTGGACCTGTATGACAGGGGTCCCAACATGACTGAAGTCGCTATGGTTTGGTATAAATCAAAGTCTGTACCAGGCAAGTTACATCTCAAAGAACCAGTGATAAATGGCTAAATGTTATGGAATTCAACAATAAAATGAACACACGACACTGAAAAACTGGTATTCAACTATTTTGGTCTTTAACCAGAGCTCCTGAGGAAGTCATAAACCTTTAAATATATCGACTAAACCAAATATCTTTCAGGTTTCTTTTCATTATTCCTATTCTATTTCCTTTTATAACTAAAACTCCAATCTTTTGTATGTCATTGGAATTCCAGCTTAAATATATACAAAGATCAGTTTACAAACACATGTGCAGTCTGGAACCCTCTAATCCAGAGGTCCCTAAAGCTCCTTCCCTCATGGTTTTTACAGGATCTTTAAAGACAGGTCTAATACACAGGACCTTCAACTCTAGCTATGTTTTATTGGCATCCATCTTGGGTGAGGATTGATTTATTAGTGTCATTTTTTATCATTTTATTTCTATTATTATTTTATGATTTCAACCTCTTGTAACCCAGCCAGAGTTTTTGAGTTAGGCAAGCTATAGAAACTCTTACAGAAAATAGTTCAAACTCTTCTGTTGCTTTGTGCTGTTGTATTTCATTCAGAAGGTGACATACATAGCACTCCTTCCTCCTATTTTTCTCTGTGCCAACAATCCTGTGTGGTAGGTTGAACAGGTGAAAGTGTTAAACCCAAATTTCCCATGTACCTTCTGTAGCTGAGGTAAACTGAGAACCTTTTCGGGAGAGATGGGCGGCGAGAGAAATTTGAAAAATAAATAAATAAATAAACCTGGTTCTGCCACTCCATCAGTTTAACAACCATGTCACAGATATTAGTTGTTTCTATAACACATTATATATACGGTTTTACAGGTTTTATCTGTAACAGCAGTAATAAAAATGTGGATAATGCCAAGTGATGATTAAAATCAACTATTTCACTTAATGGATGAACAGGAATTAAAATCTGAGACTGTAATGCTCACACCTAAATTATTTTCACTCCAACCTACTGATCTTTCATAAATTGCGGACCTGGGAGCATGGATAGTGATGTAACATCACCAGAGAGCGTGTAGTGGTAGGGAGAGGCGCAATAGGTGCCTTTGTGTCTCCAAATGGGAAAAATACCCATTGGGATTTTCAGTTTTGAATGGCTCTCTTTAACCTTTGCAAGGTTTTAGCACCTATTTTATCCCTTAAACTAATGAGCCCTAACAATCCCCAGCAAAGTATGGAAATAGTGGAAATAGTGGAAGGCATAAATGGAGTACCTAGAGAGGGCAGATTATTTCATCCAGAGGGGCACCAGTTATATCCTGGCCCTGAAGAGTTCAAAGTAACAGACCAAGTAGACATTGAGTTAAAAGTTTTATTCATTCAACATCTCACATTACAAATATTTAAAAATTATATGCATACTGCTATAAATAGTCATTTGCAAACTATTTAATAACATTAATTTTCCACTAGCACTTCAACAAATGAACTCTCTTAAAAAAAGAAACTTGTGTTATAACTTAGAGTAGAACATACAAAAATATGAACTTAAATTGTGAAAATGACTTTAATAAAAAATGAATTACCCTTATTTAAAATGCTATAATAAATACTACAACCTCCCCATACACAGTAAAAACTATATGGAAATTCAGCCAAGTAGTACAAGTAACTGACATACTTAAATAACTTTTCCTTCTGATAATATGAGCATTACATTGGGGGAAAACATATTAGGGATTAGTAAAAACTAGACACCCACTTGCTAAAAGTTTCACTTCCAAAAAATATAACAAAAGAATCTGATGAAAATTATAAAAACTAATTATACTTTAAATTTTAAAAATATAAAAAATAAAACAGTTGAATACAATATTGTCCCAATTCTTACAATGCTATCAATCACAGTAGCTTTAAAATAAGATAATAAAATAAAGCAAATGACCAAAACCTCTTTTATTCCTTTTTTTAAAAAATAATCTCAAATTTACATTAGTAGAAAGATTGATTTCTGATTCTTTTCTTTAGAAACACCAGCAAGAAAGAGGATTTACTAGAACAGTAGAAAATGACATTTTTAAATGTCTGCAATTAAAAACAAAGAATTACACTGCAAAGATCTTCCAGAAGTCTGAAATAAGTATTGCACATAACTTGAAGTTAACTTGCCACAATTCATCACATTCAAGTTTTAAATCACCTTTTAAAACAGAAGGCTTTAACTCTTCAAGAAACAAAAAGGGGTGAATTATCAAGTCTTTCCAACAGCATCCTTATAAAACACTAAGTCATTCACTGCAAGTTTTAGATTTGCGTTCTGCAGAGGTCTGTGTATGGAGAAGTAGATACTATATACCAAAAAAGCACGGGGCAGTGGGGTTCTTTTACATATAAAATAAATCAGAAACACTTTATTTTACATTGCAAAAATAACCATGTAATTACTCTGTAACTACATTGTAAATACATGGCCAGTGCCATGCTTCTGAAAGAAAATGACATGCTTGTTTACACCCCTTTAAAATAAAGTGATACCCTAAGATTTTTAAACTAATTACATGTTAGTTATGCTTGGAGTGACATGGCAACTCCACCTTCCATGTAATCTGAAGGACATATTATATTAGCACTATTTCGAGTACAGAGTAATAGAGATAATCATTTATGCCCTGTAAATTGAAGTGTAACCAAATAATCTGTAAACACGCTTTTCACACAATCACCACAAGTGAATATTAGTAGAATAACATTTTTTTTTAATATTAGTCATGCATACTAACATTACATGCCCACCACTGGGCAGGCTTGAGTTTATTTCCTTAAATATGATTTAAAAGCGCAGACATATCTCTGCAAACACCTAACATCAATTTGTTAAGATTAAAAATGGCTAAACATTCACCAAAAAACATCTGCATTTGTGTATTATTTTTAAAAATCTATTAAGAAGCAGTAGACAATTTGGGATGTTACTGTTAAACTTCTACTCTATGTTTATGCATTAAATTTCAAGAGTCTAAAGACAAACTCTCTCATTTGTCACTTTCATGCTTTTTAAAAATTTCTTTTTTTTTTAAGTCTCAACTTTACATATAAGTATTTCTTAAATTATATGTACACCAAATACCTGGTGCTGGGCTAAAGATGTTTAAGCAACATGCTTTCTTTTCTCTGCAAATTCTAAAATAGCATTGCCAGTGCACAACATCCATAATTCAAAATGTATGCAGAGCACTGAAATGTATAAAAAGCAGAATATAAGAAAATAAAATTTATTAAAATTATTTATATTAAAAAATGAAGTATATGAAGATCTCTCAGTAATAAAAGTACAAAAAGCTACTCTTTGCAATATGAAAAATTGAGGTATTGCATAAAGAGATATCCCGTCAGTGAAAAGTGTGCCTAAAAATGCTCACTGTTGGAAAAACAAGATATACAAAAGTAGTGCATAACAAATATACATTATGTGCATGACAAAATAAGTTAGCTACAAAAACACTGTACCGAAATTCAGCAGGTCATGTACAAAGGGAAAAAATTATTATTCAAAGCTACTTCTCAAACAGTGTTATTTCTTGTAATGGTAACCCATCTCACCTGTTCACTGGGTAGGATCGGCACAATAAGACACCCCAAGCCACCTACAAGCATTTTTAAAAAATTAAAAGGAATATTCCAACTATAATTATGTACTTCAGAGAAAAAGGTCCCTGACAGTCTACAAAAGAGCACTCTCCATTTGCATTTCCTGTTGTCAATATTTGCAGGGATTTCATTAAAAGGAGCTCCCTTTCTCTACTTGACAGGTAGACAGCAAATGTCTCCATTTTGACCTTTGGAAAATAACAAGGTATGTATTATGTATTGAAAATCAAACTGCCTCTGAAAGGTAATTGGGGATGGGGGAAAGGGATGGGGAGGAAGAGAGCTTACAAAAGGGATGCTTTTTCTCTGTAGCTGTGCTTAAGCAAGTCTTTGGTTTAAGAGTCTATGGTGGTATCGAGCCAGTTCAGATTCCAACTGGCTTTTTCTACACACTGCTACAACACCATTACTGTATTAAGAGATGAATACATTCACTCCTATCGATTTTCTCAGATTTACAGAGCGTCAAGTGTATTTCAATATAATCAACACCACCCTGTGCCTTAGCTTTAACGTATGCTGTGTTCCCACTTACATGTTTATAACACTTCATGCATTACTCAGCAAGTTGCTTCTTTAGAGTCCTGTGATGGTTCATGTGCTGTGCTAAGTTCCAAACAAAATTCTTTGCTAAGATTCCTTTTGCTCACTTGCTCTCTGTTGAAAGACAAGCATATTCTTCTTTGCAGACATGCATGCCTATTCATTCAGCCAACAGTGCAAAACATCCCTGGAAACAAACTTTACTTTGCCCTCTTATAATTCCTAGGTTACAGCTTTGTTAGGAGATTAAAACTGATTTCACATCCCAGAGTAAGCCCAAGAAGCAGACAAAATTTGACATGTACTGGAAGAGTGGATTATTAATGTGGTGGGGGTGGGGATGTGGGAGAATTAAAATGTACTCTTGAGGTATATCTTTAGGTTCTTGTATTTCATGTCAAAATGGAGAGCAAAGGCTGGCCTCTGATTTACATTAGTAAATTAGGATATAGAGTTCTATATAACCATCAAAAATAAAATCTATACATTTGTTCTTCAGGAGAGGACATGCCAGTTCACTAGTTGTCATTACTTTAGCTTTGGTAGGATTTGTAGGGCTGTATTCTGATAATGAAATTTCTTTCAAAACAACAACAACAACAACCACAATAAAGAATAAGTGCACTCCCCACCCACCCCCCAGTTGTAAACTGACCCAGGATTTACATTCGGGAACTTTTAAAATGTGATTGCTTGGATGAAGAACACAGATCTAAGCTCTGCCTACTCAATTAGTAAAAATTTGAATGTGGTGGGAAGTTGGAGGCACGGTGAGACACAATACTGTGCTAAAGATTTAGCTTCAGAACCCTTACATCAAACAAAAAAGAAACTTAATGCTGCTTTAAACCTTGCTCATGCATTTTTGTTGCTTTAAACATGCTCTTTCCTGTTACTAAGTTAACAGCTGTTTCCATTGCTATAAAATCATCGGTGGCAAGAAAACAGGCTTCCCAGAGGCTTGGATAGGGAAGGGGGCAAGGAGAAGGAAAGGGTGGGTTGGGCAAAGTGTCAGATAAGATTCATAGTGTTCCTATCTCATGGTTACTTTAATAAAAGTAGTCTATTGATTTTGTTATTAGCAATAATTTAATTAAAAAAACAAAATATTCTATTGTTTCATTTCTCTTCTCTTAATATTGTTCTTTCTTTCTTCCTTCAAGAAAAGATAGCAGGAAAGCAGTGTCCTCTGGGGAACCAGGAAGGTAAGAGAACCTGGCTTCCATGCACTGTGTTATCCATAGGAAAAGGAGTTCCCAATAAAGTTTAATGACAAGATTCTACAAAATACCTATATGATTATAGGCCATTCTTTTGTTACACTATTGTTAAGTTACAGACTACAACAGCAGGACATGCTATCTTGAGTAAGAGGGAATAGGAAGGGAGGGCAAAGGAATCAGGAGAACAGAAGAGTGCACTTATTTTGAGGCCTGCATATGAACACACTGCAGTAATCACTTAGTTCCAGCGGAATGAAATATGTCTTGGGCGATCTCCTCCCTCCTTCACCAGGGGCTTGTGGAATTCCCTGCCAGCGCGTGAATGGATAGCAGCCCAGCAATATTCACAGTAATACTGCAGACAGGTAACATTAGCACAGAAAAATGGAGCAAATTTTCCACCACAACGGGCCCCCTGACATTCATCACATAGCTGATCATCCAAGACATATGGCTTAACTTCCACCTGTGATGAAAGAAGGAGAGAAAATGTACACATTTCTTAAATTAGGCCTTGTTAGACAAAACTGCAGTCCAGGTGTTTTTTCTCTTCATGTATTTCTGCAATCCAACTGATACTATAGACACCTCAGTGAATACTCTCTTGTGTGGGAAGAAGCGCTTAGTTGGATCAGACTGGACATGCATCTAGCTCAGGATCTTTTTCTTACAAGTGGCGGAACAAGCAAAACAGAAAAGCAGTAGCCTTCCCGTTACATGTTCTCCATCAAAAGGTGTAGTAATGTGGCCATTACCACTTCCTGTACAAGGTGGCATCACACCTACCTACAGAAGATACTTCCCTATTATTTAAGATGCTTCTCCAAATAAGCTTTGGGTTTCACAACACACATTCTCTATTAAGGCAGGCATTTCACATAAAACAGCTAAAGGGCTTGCCCAATTTAGATGAGTTTTATTCTGCTCATGCCCAGTATTTAAACACTGCACTAGGTAAATCTGATTAAATCAGTAATTGTACTAAATTGACAGTATTTCAAGCCAATTCTGATCATGTTGAACCATTCTGAAATACAATGAGACATTCCCTGAGAATTAGAGATTTGGAATGTTTTGGTGAAATTAAATGTTTACCCTGTTCATTTACTTAAAATTCATTACTAGGAATTGTTTATATAAACAGCTTCACAAGTTTAACTCATGGGGATCTACAAATGGATCCCCATGAGTTAAAAAAAGATAAATAAAAATAGTATAGATAAGGACTTTAACAATGTTTTATAACCTTGGCAATGACTAGATATGTGGATTCAATTCCCAGAATTCCTAGAATTCTCCAACCATCACAGCCATTGCTGAGAATTCCAGGTTTTGAAGTCCAAACACTTGGACATTGCCAAGGTTGGGAAATACTGAATTATAGTGCAGAGGAGGGGCTCCCTTCAATATGCAACTTTCTTGATTCAAATTTCCTCCACATATATATATTACTTCTGCAGAATGAAACATACATTTACCATATGTGAAGATATCAGAGTTCCAGAGGGACATGGGGATCACAAAAATAGGAAAGTGCAACTGATTCCTACCATTTCCACCATTGGAAGGGAGGAGAATTGAATCAAATTCATTTACCATTTAAAATAAATTTCAAAAAAATATATTCTGTATCAAATAGTTAAAAGTTAACTGCCAATACAAAAAGCAGGTAATAACTCCTAATTCCATTTATATGCCATGTGAGTAAATGTATTCCACAAGTTGAAATGGCTTTGGCTATAAATGTAATTTAACAACTGTGTTTGTTTGTGTGCATGTCTATACATGTAAAATACCTGTAACTGTCAAAGTATGGATGTCCACAGATCTGAGAGATATATCCATAAATTTTGAATTTCAAAAAGATACATTTAAACATGAAGTCCCTGATCTTATTAGGTCAAAATCTAAAACACAGGAACAAGAGAGCTGCTATCTACAAAATTCTCTACATGTATATGTGCCAAACAGATGGCTGCTCCTGTCAGCTTTAACAATGGCAAGACTGACATATGAATCCATTCACCTTACTGAAAGCTGTGGCAGAAATATTGTAATTTCTTGCTTAGATTTTCCAATAAATTCTGTTAGCATCAGTAATGCATTACATATCCAGAAGTAGAACATAACATGCCTTCCAGAACTGAGGACCAGCCCACAAATCAATATTCATTGCTTTGCTTTTTCTGTCTAAGAATGGGATCATTCTAAATTGCTGGGTCAGAACAATTTAGTTGCCAAGTTGCCAGAAAAGAGAACAATGTAGCAAAAATTGAGATGGTTCATAACATCTTACACCAGCTTTCCCCAACCTGACTATAACTCCCAGACAGCTTTTAGCTTGGAATTCTGGGAGTTAAAATCTGAGCACATCTGAAGGGCACAAAGTTGGGGAATGCTATCTTACACAGTGTCAAAACAACACATGTTTCTTAATCCTACCCAATCTTCTCTCCAGTGAATATGTCAATGTGATTAAAAGGAGAAGTGAACTTCTGTTGCAAAGATATTCTTAGTGCTGGTGACTTGGGCTGTGAAAATATGCTGAACATTAACAGAGGCGGGTGATTAAGTAACCAAGTATTGTTGCTGTACAGATTATACTGAACTAAAATAGAATGTCTGCAGGAAATTCAGAAATCCTGCAGAAACATACTGGAGCCGCATGCCTTTAGCTTTGATAAAGCAGCTGCCTGTTCTACTACAAAGCATTCAGGCAGGGTGAAAGAGAGGCTAATAGTAAGCAAGTCATGCAGAGGTAAAAGGATAACACTAAAAACACTGGCTTAGACTATGCTGCTGGAAATGCCTCTGGAGGGAACAACTCGTTTAGAAGGAGCCCAAAGGCAGTAAAAACTCAATGTTATATGAGATTCCTTGATATTTGGGATGATCGGGGGTGGGGAGAGGTGTATTGCATTTAAACAGTTTTTTTGTTCCTGTCATGCAATGGCACTTATATGGAAATAAGCCAACAAAAGAATGCTACGTAATAAAGAGAATGTGCTCTAGTACTTACCCGTTTATCTATCTCTCCATGTTGCAGCTGAACAAAGCGGGCACTGATAGCAGCTATATAACTCTGTTGATTGGAAAATGCAACACGCCCAGCTCCTTTTGGGTACTTCAGTTCAGGGTCAGTATCAATTCCAGCATAGCAAACTCCTCCATACAACCGATCCATTATCATTGCAAGCTCCACTAAAATATAGTAATAACAAATTTACATCTTATATTATATTATATGCATGTAAATCCCCTCTTTTTCTAGGCTCTGGGCAAGGAAGTTTATTTCTACTCTTCTATCTGAAAATAATGAGAATGTCAGTAAAAGTGAAACATAACAAGCCCTGGCATATTTCCATATCAGAAATTCCCAACAGCAAGGTAGCTTGGACAGAGTCAACAAGCCATTTTTACTTGCTGTTTGGATCCCATACCTGCTCGTAAGGGTCGTGGAACACCTCCTACAAAAATGGTTTTCCGTGGATCCAGAGGTTGTGAGCCATCCATCACAAAATCACTATCACTAAGATTCCAAGGTCGGATCTGAACCTGCAAGCAGAAAACAAGGCTTTATATACAATTCCAGCTAAGAGTCAAAATGGATTTTTTCATAACACTAATATATTGTTATTGTTATTATTTGTGTGTATGTATATATATGCGTGTGTGTATATACTGTGTATGTATATATACTGTGTGTGTGTGTGTGTATGTGTATATATATGTGCGTATGTATGTCAGCTCAAGGAAACAAGCATACCTAATTCTCCTGCTTCCTATTTGCCCCACAAAAACAACCCTGTGAGGTGGGTGGGTTGAGAGTGACTGGCCCAAAGTCACCCAGCTGGCTTTCATGCCTAAGGGAGGCCTAGAAGTCACATTAATACAGTCACATCCCAGTAACATAGAGAACAAAGGGATTCTGCATTCCTCTGCTGTTATTTATACATTTGCTTCAGCTAAACTGTTAATGAAAGTGTCATCTGTGCATGCCCATGCTTGGTCAAATGATAGGAAATCCTCAAAGAGGCTTTGCCAGCTTCCAAGAGGAGATGGCACCTTGACATTACAATCAAGACATTCAGAGAGGGCTTCAGTTGCTTCACAAAGCTTCCCTTTGAATGAATCCCAGAGCCTTATTAAATAACCAGGAAGGTACTGAAAGGAATTGCTGAGAAGAGGAGTTGCTTTAAGGAGCTGTTCACAAGTGCTATGGACATGCTTCTGTAGCATCTTTTTGCCTTCAGATCCAAGGAACTGCAGAGCCCTAGTATTTAGTCTGCAGGCTGGAGACTCCCAGATGAAAGCAAGCATATAAGTGTTCTGCAAAGCCTTGATAGCAACTCACTTTTAAGAGAATCTGTATCTTTAGTTTATCATGACCCTACTAATTAACTTCTATAGACAAAATTAACTCTCCCTTCCAATCAGAACTCTCCCAAAATTCGTCCCTTTATGGTCTCCCTTTCATTTGTCCAGATTTTGGCTTGTGCACAGAAGTGAAGACCGAATGTACATGTAAGAGCTTCAATAATAATTCATATGGAGAGAGAGTAGAGAGGGCAGGCCCTCAGCTTGAGACCCAACAGTGAATTATAGTGCACATGGGAGGGATTAGGACCCTGAATCTGTAGTTGGGTAAGTAAAGAATAGCTAATAGTTGTGTAGTGCCTGAGAGTCAATAGTTCAGGGAGAAAGGAAAAGGAGTCCAGTGCCTCCTGAGTGAAAAACTATGGAAATACATGTTCCTCTAAGTATACAATAATACTTAAACACCTAATTTCTAGTTCATTTTCTAAGCTTCATATATATCAAAGCCACTCACTGGTTTATCTTTAATCGTGGGGCTGGAAACACACAGGTAGAGTTTTCCATCCTCTTCAATACATGCATCAATCAAAGCCTGTACAGAGCTTTCATCTTGGAACAGCAAAAAGGCATATCCTAGACAGAGAAGAAACCAACAAGATTTGTTCACTGTGTGTATGATGTTCATGTATTGAAATTATCCATTTTGTGTGTATTTAGATGTGAAAACCATGAAAAAAATAAAGGAAAAATCCTTGTTGCATACTTAAGGAAGAGGGAGTCATTTTCCAAAAACAGCAGGAGTAGCTGTAATCTAACCAAAATGCTATTATTAAGGAGATAAGAAATAAATTACAAAGTTTAATCTGAATGCCACAGCTTTACTCTACAGAGGAGAAATAGAAGAAAGGGGGGTTAAAGAAACTAAAGAAATTACTGAAAAGAAAACAGGAAGGGAAGCATGTTGAACTGTAGATAAATAGTTCAAACTACCTATTGCCAACTGGAAGATCAGAAGTAAAATGTAAAGAGGGTGAAAACTGCAATGACAAGACACTTCAGATAAGAAGGTGGACTAATGAACACTTCGTACTGATTTTTATGATTTGCAATAGTACTGAAATATGCTTTTATGGCAGTGAAAACCCAGATATGTAATAGAAAATGTGTTGAAGAGACAGCCATATTAAAATCTCAGCTGAGTGATGAAATTCACTCTGTGAATCATAGAATCGCAAGGTTCAGACCATCAAATCCAGTTCTATGCTCCATGCAGAAATCCAGAATTAAAGCATCCATGGCAGATGGCTGCCAGCCCCTATTTCAACACATCCAGTGAAGAGCCCACTGCTCTTACTGTTAAGAAAATTTCTTAGCAGTAAGGAAATCTTTTCATGAAGTGGGACAATATCACTTCTCAATTAACATAGCTTACTCAGAAATTGTTACCTGTTCTGAATAATTTTAAAGAAGGACAGGATACATGACATAACACAAGTTACCTTTAGGAGGAAAATATGATTTGCTTTCAGCTTTATGAGGCCAATCTACAATCAATGGGCCAAAACGACGAAAGCTGGCTGTGATCTCATCTGCAAGTTGGTGGACCAAACAAACAGGAAAAAAATCTTCACTTTCTTTTTTCAAGGAGAAAGGATTCAAATAAAGCAATTTTAAGTAATTTGATAATAATGTTTGGGTAATACTAGGCAACCCAAATACACAGAGAGCGCTGATATTTTCAGAAGGAAAGATTTTCTGAGTCAAAGTATATATTTAATAAGAAAGCAAACAGTTCAAATATCAAAGCTGTGTGTTTAAGGTTACAAATAAAGGTTTGCAGCAACCCACTTAAGGTAATTAAATCACTGAATTTGAGCAATTTTTATAACCTAGCTTCAGGCATTCTCCCACAGCTAGTATGCAGAGCTTGAATCAAGAGCATTGTTCAGCACAGACTTGTGAAAGGTTGGGAGAAAGGGAAAAAAATGTAACACAGCCTAGCCCCGCCTACTGCTTACATCATATGCTTAAGCCATATCTGTGCACATCATCTGCGCTTGACCTCAGACTATCTTCAGCAGCACTTGCAGCAAGGGGTTATGTAACTGCTGCAGAGATGAGAACGCAGACCTCATTAGCAGAAAGCAAATGCTTCAAAGCCTTTCTTCCATTTCGAAATCCAGCTCAGGTGATTTGCACACTGGCTAATATTACCCACCTACACAGCTATTTTTAAAAAGCACAGTGGAATTGTTCCACTCAGTCTAATTTTAAAAGAAACTAGGGATTTAAAGCTATTTCAAGAACAGACTGAAGTACTACTTATACACAACACAGTACCTGGAAAATTATACATATTTGAACTGTCCTCCCCATATCTATTTTCCTTAAATTATTTCCAAGATATCCTTTAGATTTTCATACACTTGGGTCAGAATTTCTTTCTTCATAATCTGATATTTTCGTCATCATGCAAGCAATGGAAGCATTTAACTTGGGAGAAGGAAGTGCCATAGATATGTATACAGTTTACTTATATACTTTTTATCCAGAATTAGAGAATTTTAAAAGTTTTTTAGAGCTACAAATCCATAAAGAAGTTCTTTATATTTCTTTTTTTCCTCTTAAGAAAAGAAGCAGTCTATGCTTCTAATTAGCTTTAAAAAATAAGGAGATTCCATTTGTCTAGTAGACTTCCAAATCAAGGCAAATACTGCCATCAGTTATAGTTAATGTTCATATGCCCAGCATGTTTCTTATGCTTAAATGGGATCTTTTTCAGCAGTAATTCATCCCTCTGGTGAAATATATGGCCATAGCAAAGAAATAATGCATTATATATTGTTCCCTTAAATAGCTGAAGCACTACACTGTATTTCAAATCAGACACTGACTAAAATTTGTGCCTATTATGATCATCTTCAAAATAAAAAACCTTCATAAAGAGTTTTATGATGTCATAATATCTAACTAAATGAAGCAGGTGTATAAAACATATCCCGTAAGCTGAGCAACTCATACCTCCTTATTATCACAGTTCATAACCTAAAAGCGTGGGGAGTTGGCAGCTCATAGGTTTAGACAATTCACACTGCCTGAAAAACTGCCCAAAGTCAGGACATGAGAATGCTACAATCTGGCATAATTATCCTCTTTCCCATAGGTCTGCACATGGTTATTGTATGTATTTTTGGCAATACTAATATCCAAGTGTACCTTCATCAATATCAGGGGGCAAACCACCCACAAACACCTTGCGAGAGTACCGTTCCACTCGCTCGCCATTCTGATGAGAGAAGCAGTGTGGTGATCCTAAGCCACTATGGAGAGTCTGATCGCCACGTCCATCATCCAGAAACCCATCTTCCATTGGGAACAGGGAGGACTGGCCTATAGTAGGAAAGACAAAATATGTATGGGTGTGTGTATATATATATATACATGTATGGTTGTATCAAAACATACTAGCAGAATAGCTGCATATTTTCTTATTCTTTATCCTCTCACAAAGACCCATGATTAATTATACAGATACACAACATCATCTGGTACCAACTGAATGACACTGTACAGAAAATATGAATTTTAGTATCACTAAATAGGTGAACTATGCTAAGCGTGTCGTAGTCCAATGTTACTAATTCTCTTCCAAACACAGAGACTATTTTTTCCCAAAGTATATACTTCAGAGATATTCTGCACCAAGCTATTAAGAATCATTCCCAGTGACATTCTCCAGTGTTATATAAAAAATGTTGGGACATTGCAGGGTACAAGATTTTAGTCACATCCATATGAACATACAGTTCAAGTAAAATATTCGACACCTAGCTTACATTTAGATCTCGCAGCTCTTTGTTTTAATTGACAAAAAAAAACAATAAAAAGAGCCAGTGGAAGGGGTCCTCCAATGATAAAAATTTGATAAATAAATAAAATAAATAAAATTTGTTCTTAGTGGTGGCAAACTAAGGATGTCACCATACTTATACTTCCAGGAAATATAAGTATGGTGGACCTAATCAAGCCAGGTAATCAGTGCGGTAGAGCAATTAAAGGGTAATTAGTGCTGGGAAGATCCAAGTTCCATCCCTGCTTGGCCATGAAACTCAATCAATGTCCTCAGACTGGTCACTAATTATTTATTTCATGTACACTCTAAGTTCTGTAGAAGACAGCTAAGAAAGAAATGTAATATATGTTTCAACCTTGAAGAAAGTAGTATTGTAAATCAGTCAATATTTCTCTGGCTCCAATTTTAATTAAATCCAGAATACAGTTCTCCCTCTAACCTGTCAAGGTTATCCCCTGTGCTCCATTTTTCTCCTCTTCAATGCCACTGTTGACATTGGCAAGTATAGGATGAGAAAAGGAACTGAGCTCTTCCTCCTTTAGTACCTGCTCCATAAGTACCAAAAGGTAAATAATTTTCCCAAGTCTACTAAAACTGTCCTTCTTAAGGAGCTTGTTAAATGTGGTCAGAATACTATGTGTTTTAAAAAAAAAGAATAGGAGAAGGGCTTCTTTCTCCTTGAAGCTTGCTGTTACAGTTACCAGAGCCTGGTCACCACTGCAGCTCTGTTGGTAGAAAAAAGAGGTTGAAGGCTTAAGGTTTAAGAACTGACACTGATTCAAAAGTGAGTCAATAACTTCTCATTTTGGGGAAAAATAGCTCAGTTTGTATTTCCCACTCTAAATTGTTTCATTCCAAACCATAAATAGGGCTTGAAGACTGAAGACCATTGTTAACAAAGATGGTTCTAGTTAGAATCATATGAAACCACCTCTCAAAATCACCTCAGGAGAACTGGACCTTAATGGCTTTGTTTCTTGCAGATTATACCAGACTAGTTAGTGCCTTGCCTAGGAAAGTTATAAAATTATTTTTGCTATTCATTCTTGCTATTGTAGTTACTATATATTAGTGTAAGTATTATTCCCACAACATACCTTAGAATAAAAATGATTCCATTACAACTGGTCTTGTCTTTCTGACTAGTTTTCTAGTCCATGTAGGATTAACATTTATATGAAGCAGACATGTATTAACTCCCCTCCATTTTATCCCTCCGCAAAGAATGCCATTTTGTTTAGTATACATCAAGTTTGTTGAAATTATAACAATATAAAAGCTTTAGAAGTCATTCCTTTTATATTTATTATAAAATGCTAAGCATACACCACCGGTCAATAGTGAAATCCAGATGCACCATATGGAATTGTGACATTTCCATCTTCCAAATGCCAGTGTGCATGCACACCAAGAGCATTGAACAAGTGCAGTGCAGGGAAAGTGGCAGTTCCAGGGAACCAATCCTGGAGCCACTGTACTTGGCTGAAGGGCAGAGAAGTAAAAATCTCCATCTCCCTTCCCCATCTCTTAATGTCTTTGATCAAATAGCTCCGACACTGGCTTCAGGAAAGGGTTGAGGCATAGCACCACAGACATGCACACAGTGACAACATTTTAATCACTAAGGAAGTCATTACAGTTTACCAGTTTGCCATAACCTACCAAAACTGAAAAAAACAAACAAACAAGCTCTACTTAGAAAAACAGCACTATGCCAATCAATTTTCATGACCTGCATTCTTCTGAAAAACTGATAGAGATTAATCCTCTCAAATAATATACTGTAAATAATTTGAATTCAACAGTGCTGCAGAGCCTCTTGTTAGCATTAACTCTCCAGTCACTGATCCCTACTGGGGAGAGATTTCTTATAGGGATTTCCACATCAACACCTCAGTCCAGGCAGCACCGAGGAAGCTAACGAAGTTATGACTGTTAAGTCAGCATGCAGGGTTCAAAGATGCAGTTGTAGCACCACGGTTCTCTCATCCCATAGTTTTTTTCAAAGCACCTATGTGACTTACTTGCCAGGCTTCATTTTCACAAATGATATAAAACTCTCCCCAAACTGTGCATTATGGTCCTGCTAGTACCTGCAAGCCAGTTTCCTGTTGTTGAAGAGCGTTTTAAAAACAAAGACATTGCTCAGATGCAGAACGCTTCAGCTTGATCACAGAAGAGTCAGATTAGAGAACTGACTCTGCAGGACTTAGGCAGTGTTAAACCACCTATATCACAATACTCAACATCTTGATGGATATGCAAATCATGACCTAAGTATAAAAATGTTTGGAAGAAAAGCCAGAGCTAACAGCCACAATACATTATGGTGACAGTCAGTGTTGCCTGGGGGAGAGACCTGGGAATCCAAGTCATTTAGGTGCTTCTCTAGGTAACAAACCCCCTTCTCCTACTAGCACCCAGCTGAAGCTATCATTTATGTTTATTTTAATTTTGGAACTTCTCTGTAGAAATACTGTTTGATACCCACTCACTCTGTGATTTAATATATTATGTTAATTCTGCCTTGACTGTCTTACTCTGGGATATGCTACTTTCAGTAAGCAAAGTTACCACAGCATGCACATTGAAGAAGCCTGCCCCAGCCCCTCAGCCCCTTTAAAAACTTCTTCTGATCTTCCTTTCAGAAGTAGCTGGTGCGTTAGTGATGCTATAAGACATTTTAAACATCAGAAAATTAAAGAGGAATGTTGTTACCTCGCCTTCTCCCATATGTCCTTGCTGCATGTCAAATGAGAAGAAAAACAGCCTTTCAAACATTGTTAAATAAAAATTAAATATATATAGAGAGAGATACACTATTTCACCTCCATACAGCCTTAGTGGTTCTCAAGCATTAGTGCAGTGCAGACCACATAAAATAACTTCTATCTCACACACATCAGAACAGCTAACAAAGAGATCTAATTTTGAAAATGCTACCTTTAGCTACTTTGTGCTTACTAGGGCATCCAGTGGATTGCAACTTTATTAGCAATGAAGGTTGCTCTCATGTTTCTAAGAGGTTGCAACCTTAGATTTCGATCAGTCTATCAGTTTCCTAACAATTATTTTGTTTTCAGTGGGCCGATATCTTCAATTAAGATTTACAAGGGAAGCAACTGATTATGTGATTGCCATGAATCCACAGTTAAGAATGTTAATGTATATGAAACATTAACACATTTATCCCACCCTCTAGCAAACTGGTTTTAAAGAATGTTAGCCATTGGGCTAAATAACTAAAATGCTCTGTAGACTAGAAAACAAACATTACAATGGATTGCTTTCTATGGACAACACTGGGATGCCTTCTACAGTACTTGATTGTTCTTTAGCTTTGCCTGAGTAAAAATAGTATCGATGCTTGAGGTCAGAGGTGGAGAAATTTTTTTAGCTAGCAACTGCATGAAACATTTGGGAGAAAGTAGCTGGGGCAATAATACAGAGTAGTCATAGCAATCTTATTTATGCACGTGATCAGAGCCAGAAGTTTCTAAAATGGGGAAAGGGGCATGTGGAAAGTGTTCAGTTTTACCTGTTAACTACGTTAAGCTTACTTTTAAGGTTCCCACTGTTCTTGGGTTTCCCAGCATGGCAGGAAACAACACGGCTGATTTTTGAAAACTAAGGTCTGACATGCCTGGGGAGGGTGCTCTCAAAAGAAGTTAGGGGCCACTTACAGCCCTAAATCTTATGTTTCTCACCCCTATTTTAGCTTACATCTCTTGCTCACAGCCACATCCTAATTATATCAATCAGAAAAGAAAAAAAAAACCTTACAACCTGGTTACATTCCTCCAAGCATCAATTGATATGTCATGCACAAAGCAACAATTAGGACTAGTTCTCCTTAATTTATGAAATTCACCAACAGGGTTAAAAAAAAAATTCCAGAATGGTCAAGAACCAAAGAGAGCCAGTTTGGTCTAGTGGTTAAGGCACAGGGCTAGAAACCGGGGGACTGAGAGTTCCAATCCCACTTCAGGCATGAAAGCCGGCGGAGTGACTTTGGGCCAGTCACACTCTCTCAGCCCAACTCACCTCACAGGGTTGCTGTTGTGGGGAAATTAGGAGGAGGAAGGAGTATTAGGTATGTTCCCTGCCTTGAGTTATTTATAAAAATAATAAAGGCGGATAAAAAAACAAAAACAAAAACAAAACACTAACGTAGTCCCATGCATCATAATGTCCTTAATAAGAGTATCAAGCTATCCAAAAGAGATCCTAAACCACTATTTAAGAATCACTTGCATTAACTCTGAGAGGAAGAGGAAGAGAAAGTTTTTCTTCTAAAGCATCTGACTTTCTTTTTAATGTGCCCAGCTCAAATGTATTTATTGTCCCCCACATTACAGATCTTGGCAGCAGTTCTCTCCATCTTTCATCTCTCACAGTCTTTAGACAAATTAGAATACCCTTCAGAAAGAGTCAGAGCCTGATAAAACAAAATTAGTAGCTTGTTCAGAGAAGTGGAACTAGGGAGAACTGTTAACTGTTTAGCTGATAGAAGTTTAAATCTCAGTATAGACCTTTTGGAAAGTGGGTCTTGACAATTATTTCTGCTTAACATCAAGCACTTCATTGTTTATAGATGCAGGAAGGCTAGAGTGGTTCTGTAATTCTTGAAGTAAAAGCATAGCTATAGTAGGTTGCCTTGTCTGTGCTTATGGAGCCTCAAGTGTCTTCAGGGTGTTCTCTGCCTAAAAAGCCATAAAGTCCTGCTTGTGGTCTGTGACTGAGTAACAAAACTAAATGTACAATACAACTTTCCTTGTTTGGTGCACTAACAGGCTGGTCAACATAGCTGCAATTCCTACTGAGGCCCACATCAGTGATGTTAAACTGCCAGACTGTTCTGTCACTTGTGTGCCATAAAAACATTGTGACAGTAACCACACCCAAAAATCTGAGAGAGATTTGCAGGAGGTTTTGCTGCCACAGATTCCCAAACCTCCTGAATCCAGATTTGTCAAAAAAAGAAAAACCCCTACACTTCTAAAGCATTAAACATCATTCTGATCTATTTTTCTACTTACTGATACAGTTAACATCTACACTGCCTATATTTATATCATCTATACCATGCTAGAAGCAATGTTTCAAAGCATTTCTGGGGTTAGGGTGAACATGGTATTCCTATTAGAAATATTCCAAAAGTTTCAGGCTTTTCCAATTCAAGTATAGATTTAAGTTTCAGTTACTTGGTAGGTTCAAATACTCTTGTGTACTATTGAAAGGAAGTTCATGAAACTTCACAAGATGTTTTTGAATATCTGTCTTCTTTACTGAAGCATTTCCCTCTTTGGGATTTTGTTAATCAAGAAAAGTGCCATCATTCAGATTATATTAAAAATACTTTTCATCATGCAAGAAGTAGATATAGCTAGATTCTAAAATCTTACAGGAAAAAATATAATGCCTGGACAAAAATGATCACAGCTATATACAGTTCTGGGGATCACACTTTAAAATGTTCAGAGAAAAGCAACAAGCATAATCAGATGACTAGAAATGAAGCCCTATGAAGAGAGATTAAAGGAGTTAAGAATGATTAGCATTGGCAAAATAAAAAAAAATACTGATGAAGGATATGACAGCACTCTTCAAATTCCTGTTCTCCATTCACTCCAGAATGCAGGACATAATCATGGATTCCAGTTGAATGTCAGGAGAAACTTTCTGATAGACCATGCACATATATTATGCGTGTGTGTATGTGTGTGTTTATGTGTACACACACAAACACACACATACAAATACATATCCTGCCATGGTGTCTTAACACTGAAAAATCTTTTTATAAAATCCACTTTTTCAAAGAACAATCCATTGATCCCCTAGAAAAAGCCAGACAGTACCACATAAGCACATCCATAAATGTAAACCAAGGTAGTTACAGTATTATTTCCAAAGAAAAATGTCATCTGCAAACACATACGAACATAGACAAGAAACTAAAAAGGTTGGATATAAATAAGAAACCTAATTTAGAATCAAAATTGGAACAGGGAGGCCATTCAAATGACATTGAACTACCTATGATAAGTAGATAACTTCAGGTATTAGCTGAAATATAGTTTAAAGATTAATATATTTTTTTTCTACAGGACATGCTAACCATTATGATAATAGCCAGTTTACCCTGTAGTAAACAATTACATATTATATAGAAGGAAAAGTTAGCAGGACTTACAGTTTGAGTAGCAATTAACAACAGAACACAGAAGAATTTAATTGATAACTAACATAGATGAGCAAATGCAATGTAGCAGACAATACAAGAGATGCTGTAATGGTTCAATAAAGTTTTTGCAAGAGGAGCCTATTTGAAGGAGGACAAAGGTGCTTAAATAAAGTAGAATGTTGAACCAAGCAACTGAAACGCTTTTCTCTCATTACCAAATAGCAAAATGAATAGCAACTTTCAATGGTTCTCCCCCTTCTCAAGAAGCCATCGCTAGATCCCACTATACTGGACAATTTTCATCCAGTATCTTTTTGGAGAAGGTGGTTAAGAAGGTGGTGGCACAACAGCTTCAGAGGACCTTGGATGAAGTAGATTATCTGGATCCTTTTCTGTCAGGATTCAGATCTGGATATGGAACAGAAACGGCATTGGCCGTGCTTTTGGATGATGTCTGGAGTGGGCAGGATGGGGGCTGTGCATCCATTCTTGCCCTACTTGACCTCTCAGCAGCTTTTGGTGACATTGGCCATGGTATCCTTCTGGATAGACTCAAAGAATTGGGAGTGGGTGGCATGGTGTTGTGCTGGTTCACCTCCTTTCTTTGGGGTTGATTCTGTCCTAACAACCAGGAAACACACTGAGACAATGAACTGGTCTCTAATATTTATTGCTAGTACTTAACAGGAATCCTAACAAACTGAAGAAGCGTGGGAAAAACCCAGACATATAACCCCCAAGGGTTAAGGCGGTCCCGATCTGTGTCTCTTTGAACGGCTGAACAATTCATCAGTGCTACGCATGCGCTTGACAGTCTGGATGGGAGCCCCCTGCTCGCCATCCTTACTCATGACAGATTCCAGTCAGTGATGACTGGGAAGGAGAGGTCCCGCCCTCGGCCCCTACTATGTGGGGTGCCACAGGGTTCAGTGCTCTCTCATCTCCTTTTTAACATCTACACGAGGCTGCTGGGTGAGCTCATCTGTCACCATAGGGTGAAGTATCATCAGTACACTGATGATACCCAATTATACATTTTTGCCCCAGGCAAATTAAGCAATGCTGTGAACATCTTATCCTGGAGGCTGTGAGGGTCTGGATGGGGAACAATAGGCTTCAACTGAACCCTGGCAAGACTGAGTGGCTCTGAGTTTGGGGGCCTTCTGGTTCTAGGACTATGCCATCTTTAGTGCTGGGTGGGGTGGCACAGCCCCATACAGACCTGATGTGCAATCTGGGGGTCCTCCTGGACTCACCACTCCTCGAAGATCAGGTGGCAATCGTGGCTAGGAGGGCCTTTGCACAGCTTCGTGTTGTGCACCAGTTACACCCATTCCTAGATCAGGGGGCTCTGCTCACTGCCAGTCATGCCCTAGTCACCTCTGATTGGATTTCGGTAAAGCACTCTACATGGGGCTACCCTTGAAGAGTATCCAGAAGCTTCAGCTGGTGCAAAATGAAGTGGCATGGGCAGTTATGTGTGCCCCTAGAATGGCACATGTTACACCACTGCTCTGCAAGCTGCATTGGTTGCCAGTTTGCTTCCAGGTCCAATTCAAAGTGTTGGTTTTAACCTTTAAATCCCTTCACCGCATGGGGTCAGATTACCCGAGGGACTGCCTTTTACCCAATTGTATCTGCCCTTTCCATCAGATCTGGCAGAGAAGTCATGCTGTGGGTCCCTTCCATCAGGGAAGTACACTTGGTGGGTCCCAGGAGATGGAACTTGTCTGCTGTGATGCCTGCCTTATGGAATCTTCTCCCCCCAGAAGTGAGGTTAGTTCCATCCCTCTTAACCTTCTGCAGGTCCCTCAAGACCTGGCTATGCCTTCTGGCCTGGGGGTCCCAGGGGACTGGGGAGATCTTGCGACAGCTCCCTTACTGCAGCTAATATAATCCTCTCTTGTTGCTGTGCTTTTTTATAGTTTTTAAGAATGAATGTTTTTATATATTTATTCATTTTTTAATTAAGTGTTGTACGCCACCCAGAATTACTTTATTGTGAGATGAGCGGCCATATAAATTTGATAAATAAATAAATGAATAAGTAATAAAATTAATGAATGTTAACTCTAGCAATGAGTTACATGCTACCACCACTATTCTTTTCTCATCAATCTGTTATTGTAATACAAATAAAGCACTGCCTTAAGAAATGGGAAGGGTTCCAATTTCTTTTAGGCTAGAGCACACGTTTGAATATTTGAAAACATGTTGTGGAGGCTCTTGCAGAATAACTGCTATGGAAAGCTTTGCAAAATGGCTATCGCAGATAAGATTGCCAGTTACAAAGCCAGCATTGACCTGAATGCTCTGCCACCTTCACCCACACAACACTTATTTCTTCTCATGCTTTTTTACATTTTCTAAACCAGTCTTGGGGCTGCAGCCGTCCATTATTTTTATTTTCCAATATAGCTAATGGATGGAGCCTATCTGTGGCTCAAAAGTATTCTTGACCACTAACTATGAGGCTGGAAGTGTATATTTTGCTTTGAAGCATGCCAACTTTCTATTTTTTAAAATTCAAAGAATGTTTTAAAAAAAGTAAAAATTTGGGTGGGATAGGAAATCTTGCAAGTACTTTGGCACCACACCAAGGACCAAAACTATAAAGTATTTGCTCTAACTTTAAATAACAGCAATAACATTCGGACCTCACACTCATACATACACTTGCTTATTGCCCATTGGAAAATACTTTTTGACAATCCCATTGTTTTTATTATCAGAAATGGAAGAGAAAAAGAAAATTACATATGAGGAGTTATTTTTTTAGTGTAGAAAAGAAGCCACCAAAAAGGATTTGTTTAATATAATAGACCTCATCTCTTCTAGAGAAGGCAGCTTCTCTTTCAGTCATGTTCTGTATGTTCTATACTATAGCACCACGGAAAACAATGGAACTTGTGAACAGATATTGATAAAGCCCATATAAAGAATGGGAAAAACAATGAATATAAATCAGTGGGCAAGCTCCTATTTTAAAATAGCTGAGGCATTTTACTAAATACACCAATTCTTTAAAACAACTATATAGGCTACACAGCTTACCATGAATTTATCAGGTAAAGCAGAAGTGAAAGGTAACAAATAAATGGATTAATTTATTGGGCACCTCAGTTTTATGTATTTTGCTGTTTTTAACATTTGACTCACACAAGCCCTTAATTAGCTGTGATACAGAAGCTACAGTGAATAATACAAATAACTTAATAAAATTCAATTTAAATTTTATATTGCAAGGCTGCCATACGCGCGCGCGCACACACACACACACACATACATACATACACACATACATACATACACACATGCACACACACATACATACACACATACACAGAGTGTGTGCGTGTGTGTGTGTTTTATCAAATGACTTGTTTCATCTTTTAAATTTGCACAAAACTTCACAAATATGCACACACACACATACACATATACAGTATACACATATGCACATACATACATACATATATACTGTATCTATTACCAACAAGCATATCTATTTGATATGCAGCTTCATTTGGGCAAAATTATCCTTTATACCAGTGCTGGCAAGTTTCAGTGAAATAAATATATCTTATTTAGCATGTGACTCATTTCATAAACAACATGCCTATTCATTTAATTAGAGGAACAAAGGGTTCTCTGTTGATTTAGCAAATATTACAGTTCTGCAAGTTTTTAAAAAGAGCATCCTAAAATTTATTTCTGTTTTTTTCTCAATTCTCTAGAAAAGATCTTTGGCCTTTTTCTTTTAGTTGGAACACTAACAAATATTTTTGCAAAATAGGTTAGAAAATGGTTTTCTATAGTAAGAATCTCCATCCACTGCTCTTTGACAGTACAGTAAGAGGAAATCCATATACATGTCTACTCAAAAGGAAGACTCATTACCCTCCGAGATAAGCATGCATATGATTGCACTCTAAGAATACAATGACTCAGATCCAAAGCGATCACATGTAAATACAAGCAGACCTCTTCCAAACTGTGTTGAATTCCTGTTCCACTGTAGCTACCCCCATGCTCCATCCCAGCCCGGCTGAAGCAGAAGAGACACAAAACCAGGTTGAAGCAGCATGAAACACAAAACAGGCTGCATGAGCAGAGTTACATTTACACTTTCCTGGATCAATTCGTTATTTTTTCTGAACTTAGCATCCCAGCATTCCAGGACGCTGAAGGAACTGATAGATGGTATCTCAGAACCACTGACTGTTACCTTTCAGACCTTCTGGAATACAGGGGAAGTGCCAGAAGCGTGGAGAAGAGCTAAAGTTATTCCAATCTTTGCAAAGGAAAAAAAGTTTGCACAGGAAACACAGACCAATCATCTTAACATCAGTACTTGGGAAAATCCTAGAAAAGACCATCAAGCAGTGGGTTTGCAAGCCCTTAGAAACAAACAAAGTGATTACTAGAAGCCAGATTGGATTTGTTAAAAATAGGTCATGCCAGACAAATCGGTGGGCGGTGGGAGGGAGGGACTAGATTAGTAGACCAAAGGAATGCTGTGGACGTAGAATGCTTAGAATTCAGTAAGGCATTTGATGCACAGATACAAAATAGACAGTACCTGCTCAACAATAACACTTGTGAGAAGGATCTGGGCATCCTGGTAGACAACAGATTAAGCATGAACCAGCAGAATGTGCAGCTGCCAAAAGAGCCAAAGCAATCTTGGGCTGCATCAGTAGAGGAGATCACAAGAAGTGACAGTACCACTCTATGCAGCACTGGAATACTATCTCCAATTCTGACCACTGCAGTACAAAAAGGATGCTGAGGAACCAGAAAGAGTACAGACAATAGCAACAACAATGATAAGGGACTTGGAGGCTAAGTCCTATATAGAACGGTTTAAAAAATTGGCTATATTTTTCCTAAAGAAAAGAAGCCTAAGGGAAACATACTGTAATAGCAGTCTTCCAATACCTGAAGGGCTGTCACAGGAAAAGGGTGTGGGTTTATTCTCCATAGCATCCAAGAGTAGAATAAAAACCAATGGGTAAAAGTTTTTCAGAAGGAAATATGAAATCAGGAAGAATTTCCTGAACTAGACTAGAAGACCCCCAAGAAATTTTACAACACTTTTTTTTTTTTGGTGCCTTCAAGTCAGTCTTGACTCCTGGCGACTGCCTGGACAAGTCCATGAAGTTTTCTTGGCAAAGTTTTTCAGAAGTAGTTTGCCCTTGGCTCCTTCCTAGAGCTGAGAGAGAGTGACTGGCCCAAGGTCACCCAGCTGGCTTTGTGCCTAAGGTGGGACTAGAACTCACAGTCTCCTGGTTTCTAGCCTGATGTCTTAATGACACCAAATTGGCTATGCTTCTATGAAGTCTCTCTCAAAAATGGCTAATATATTTTCTGTCTAATCTCTTCTGAGAGTATCAATGATATTTAATGTCATCATAAGAACTGAAGATGATTATGTTTAAAAAGGAAATATCTGCAAGATTAACATCTGAATTTCATAACCATATTAGAAGTCAAGCTTTTTTTCCTCTTTTTTGGTCTGATCAAACTTATAATTTCTCTCATTCTCTCTCTCTCTCTTATTTATTTATTTATCCAATTTGTCCCCGCCCATCTCCTCCCATCGGGGGACTCTGGGTGGTTTATAACAATCAATTAAAACAACAATCATAAAATATACAGTATAAAATTACAATAATAATATAAATAAGAGTAAAGAGCACACAGCACATAATGGATTCAAATTTACTCTTTACATTACATGTTGCTATAGTTGCACATTTTGAATCTTCCTCTCCATAGATTGCTACATGCATATCAACTTAATGAACAGGTGCTATTAAAAACCTCAGATTCTTTGATCAATACATTGGGTTTGTATGTTCTTCTCAGGCAATCAGATTCTGCAATTCAGTTTTCAAGTATTCTTATTGAACATCTTGAATGGATTACTACATTTAATTGAATACTACTTTTCCTCATTGCTGTAACTTTCTTTGTATAAAATAAATTGGCTCTACATTCAGGTTGCTAAGGAAAACAGACAGATATGAAGACACTTAGTAAATTTCAAAACTAGTTAAATAGATGAGCAGTTTTAGCTACTAATTCCGTATACACATTAATCATTTACATTTCTTCTACCCTACATGTATATTGGTATATGTGAAGCAAGCCTAGCAGTCTATTATTCTGGCAACAAGAGAAACAGTCATTGTGTAATATCAGGAATATTTTTAAAAGAAAGCTATTGGTACATGCATTTTTACTTCAAGCATTTAGAACACAAAATTTCTTAAACTTTATTCTCTATTGATTGCAGGCCAAGACTTCTATATTTGACTTATGGAGGCCAGGCAGAAGCCCCTCCTCAGAAGACTAACTATACACCTGTCCTTTTCTTTGTGCAGGAAGAATGATGGAGGATAAAGGAAGCAATTGCTCCTCTCCTTTTGTGCATGGAAAAAGATACTTCCTTTCTGTTTCTACTGAAAAAGGTAGTAACAATCACTCCCCCAATAGCAATGCTAAGAACAGGGCAGAGCTCAATAGGTGGGGCTTTTAGAGAGAGAAGTTATCCCCATTGATATCAGTCAGGAGGTGGGGGGCAAATTAACTTATCTGCTCGTAGTATACAGCAAGTTGTTAACTAGGCAAAGAGTTTAGGTAATAATCCATACTCAGTGATCTCATCAACTAAGACACAGTTCTAATTGAGCTGGCCATGGATTGGAATTCTACATTCCTGTAGAATTTGGGGAGGGAATTTAGCTGAACAGCAATTCAATCCTTGGTATTATAATACCAAGATAATAACACTGAGTTTTTAAAGATCTGCTACAGTATTAGATCAGTCCTTGGACTTAAGAGGATCAAAATTTAAAAATATACTAATAATAGTTTTAACTTTTTTCCCCACATTCCCAAGTAACTTTTGATCACTACTGTTCACTGCTATCTTGATCAGATGTTAGAAAATGTTCTTTGAGGATTTCTTTCACAGTGAGAAACAAGATAATACTAAATTGTGTTAAAAATTAATTTTAACTTGTATTTGTACCAGAACTTAAGTGAATCTTATTTAATATTGATTTAGTGAAAAGCATCATCCTGTGTGGCACCTAATCTGTGGAATGATCACCCCACTGAGCTCAGAATGTTTCTAGCACAGACTGCTTCCATCAAAAATTTAGCACATAGCAAAATGCTGGACCAACTGAGAAATCTCAATATTACTAGTTACTGTAGTGACTATGGTAATCATATTTGTTATTTTAACTTTTCAGTAAGGGATTTTTCAAAAACCCAATTTGATTTTTTTTTTATAAAACTGGAAACTTTCCATGAATTCTTTTAGAAGAATTGATATTTTGACCATTGAATCCAACAACTTGTTCTGGGCAGGAATCCAAATGAAAGTATATTAGATAGATGGCTGTCTAACTTCTGAACATATTCAGTGAAGGACAGTCTTTTACCTGCCTTGTCAATTGACTCCACTGTCAAGCTTCTCTTATTGTTAGCAATGCACTTATATATTTGTACATAAGTAGAACAGTTCATATAAATCCCTTGTGAAATATTTATATAGTTTTTGCATGCTTGAATAACTGATTTAATTGTTGCTAACTCTGCAAATCCAAATTTTAGATGGAATGTTCAATATACAGTTTTATCAATAAGCAGCTTACGCTACAATTTCATAAACTAATGCCTTTTTAATATGGTTTAGTTACTTCATGCCTACTTCAAAACAAATTAAACATTTTTATACCAAGACCTTACGGGTATTTATAACTTTGGAATGCCAATAAACCCAGCATTTCTAAATCTGACATTTAGCTTAGAAGGAAGGGATAGCTGAGTTTACATTAACATTCTAATTTTTGGTTCTCTGACTCTTTACGCCCAAATAACAGAATATTATTAAAAGAATATAGTACCTTTATCAACTGCTTATCAGTTTAATTAAGAAAGAATACTGTAATGAACCTTCTCCCAGACTGTCTTCCAATCCATACATTCATTTAAAGAAAACTCAGATCATAGATTAGAAAACAAAGCTGGAGAGACTTTCAGATGATCACAGAAAACTACTGAAAAAAAATCGTCATTTCTTGTGGAGAGAGTTCTCGGCCACTTGTAGGGTAGTGCCAAGCAAAAGGATCTTTGTTGTTTTCCTAAACTGATTGTTTAGCTTCACTACAATTCCTGAAGGCAAAAATTCAGAGGCTGTAAATGGAAAGCAAGATAGATGTACCTTGCAGAATGGTCAACAAGTAGATTTGTTGTTTTCATGGTAAGCACAAATGGAAATAAACTGTCCAAATGTGCTGATATTTGGTGCTAGGCCTATTCAAACCTCCCAGACCAATACACAGGTTAGAACATGGTTATTCTTCAGATGTCACATTTTTTAGGAAGTAGTTCCCTGCAAAATCACTGGGTACAATTTAAAAGCAAAATGTGAAATTACCTTTTTAAAAAAATGGAATGGAATGTATCAGTAACTAAACACAACAATGACTAAACACATCAACATTCATTTTGATGGGAAACACTGATCCATCCTAACATGAGAATTGGCATTTCCAAGGAGAATATTTGACAGGTTAAAAGGTATTGCAGAAAAGAGGCACCTGTTCGTTTTACATAACAAAAATGCATATTTGTATTTTTATAATTAAACCAAATGATAGCCCACCACACCAAGGGAAAAAAAAAACTCCGGTGGATGATTGATTTCAATCTTTTCAATTGCCTAAAAAATGTACCATAAAAAAAAAGTCTTCAAACTTCATTACAGAAATTTCAGGAAAAACTTGTCTTAGTAGTAAACTTGCATGTAAATGTAATAATTGTTTACTTTTTAAATCATTACCCCTCCAATGTTGTACAGAAAGTTCAAATCTCAAAAATTAGGAACTATAGGGTTCTCAGACGATAATGTAAAAAAGGAGGCAAAAGCTTTTCCCATTTTCCTTCAAATACTCCCAGGCAAGCAATCCAGTACTGAGGTCGCAAACTGGGTCAGTCATCAAGAAAAAATAACCACAAAAATTAACAAAATGATACAGCCATACAGTACAAGCAAGAGCTGGGCTCCTCTGTCATCAGTCAACAACTAGTCACTACACAGTCACCAGCTAGTTACTAGTTATATACAATATAATTATAAACTATATAATTATATATTATATATTAATTATAGTATATAATATGTTCCAACAACCTAAGAGACGGCTTTATACATGGACTTCACCAGATGGACAACACCGAAATCAGATTGACTACATCCTTTGCAGCCAAAGGCGGCGGACATCTGTACAGTCGGTAAAAACAAGACCTGGAGCTGACTGTAGTTCAGATCACGAACTTCTTCTTGCACAATTTAGGATCAGACTAAAGAGATTAGGGAAGACCCACAGATCAGCTAGATATGAGCTCACTAATATTCCTAAGGAATATGCAGTGGAGGTGAAGAATAGATTTAAGGGACTAGACTTAGTAGATAGGGTCCTGGAAGAACTATGGACAGAAGTTCGCAACATTGTTCAGGAGGCGGCAACAAAATACATCCCAAAGAAAGAGAAAACCAAGAAGGCAAAATGGCTGCCTGCTGAGACACTAGAAGTAGCCCAAGAAAGAAGGAAAGCAAAAGGCAACAGTGATAGGGGGAGATATGACCAATTAAATGCAAAATTCCAGAGGTCAGCCAGAAGAGATAAGGAATTATTTTTAAACAAGCAATGCGTGGAAGTGGAAGAAGACAATAGAATAGGAAGGACAAGAGACCTCTTCCAGAAAATTAGAAACATTGGAGGTAAATTCTAGGCAAAAACGGGTATGATCAAAAACAAAGATGGCAAGGACCTAACAGAAGAAGAAGAGATCAAGAAAAGGTGGCAAGAATATACAGAAGACCTGTATAGGAAGGATAACAATATCGGGGATAGCTTTGACGGTGTGGTCAGTGAGCTAGAGCCAGACATCCTGAAGAGTGAGGTTGAATGGGCCTTAAGAAGCATTGCTAATAACAAGGCAGCAGGAGACGACGGCATCCCAGCTGAACTGTTCAAAATCTTGCAAGATGATGGTGTCAAGGTAATGCATGCTATATGCCAGCAAATTTGGAAAACACAAGAATGGCCATCAGACTGGAAAAAATCAACTTATATCCCCATACCAAAAAAGGGGAACATTAAAGAATGTTCAAACTATTGAACAGTGGCACTCATTTCACATGCCAGTAAGGTAATGCTCAAGATCCTGCAAGGCAGACTTCAGCAATTCATGGAGCAAGAATTGCTAGATGTACAAGCTGGGTTTAGAAAAGGCAGAGGAGCTAGGGACCAAATTACCAATATCTGCTGGATAATGGAAAAAGCCAGGGAGTTTCAGAAAAACATCTATTTCTGTTCTATTGACTATTCTAAAGCCTTTGACTGTGTGGACCATAACAAATTGTGGCAAGTTCTCAGTGGTATGGGGATACCAAGTCATCTTGTATGCCTCCTGAAGAATCTGTATAACGACCAAGTAGCAACAGTAAGAACAGACCACGGAACAACGGACTGGTTTAAGATTGAGAAAGGAGTACGGCAGGGCTGTATACTCTCACCCTACCTATTCAACTTGTACGCAGAACACATCATGCAATATGCTGGGCTTGAGGAATCCAAGGCTGGAGTTAAAATCGCTGGAAGAAGCATTAACAATCTCAGATATGCAGATGATACCACTTTGATGGCTGAAAGCGAAGAGGAACTGAGGAGCCTTATGATGAAGGTGAAAGAAGAAAGTGCAAAAGCTGGCTTGCAGCTAAACCTCAAAAAAACCAAGATTATGGCAACCAGCTTGATTGATAACTGGCAAATAGAGGGAGAAAATGTAGAGGCAGTGAAAGACTTTGTATTTCTAGGTGCGAAGATTACTGCAGATGCTGACTGCAGTCAGGAAATCAGAAGACGCTTAATCCTTGGGAGAAGAGCAATGACAAATCTCGATAAAATAGTTAAGAGCAGAAACATCACACTGACAACAAAGGTCCGCATAGTTAAAGCAATGGTGTTCCCCATAGTAACATATGGCTGCGAGAGCTGGACCATAAGGAAGGCTGAGAGAAGGAAGATAGATGCTTATGAACTGTGGTGTTGGAGGAAAATTCTGAGAGTGCCTTGGACTGCAAGAAGATCAAACCAGTCCATACTCCAGGAAATAAAGCCAGACTGCTCACTTGAGGGAACGATATTAAAGGCAAAACTGAAATACTTTGGCCACATAATGAGAAGACAGGACACCCTGGAGAAGATGCTGATGCTAGGGAGAGTGGAGGGCAAAAGGAAGAGGGGCCGACCAAGGGCAAGGTGGATGGATGATATTCTAGAGGTGATGGACTCGTCCCTGGGGGAGCTGGGGGTGTTGATGACTGACAGGAAGCTCTGGCGTGGGCTGGTCCATGAAGTCACGAAGAGTCAGAAGAGACTAAACGAATAAACAACAACAACATATAATATGTAATTATAATTATATAATTACTATATTTATTTATTTATTTATCAAATTTTATCACCGCCCATCTCCCCCCCAAAGGAGGGACTCTGGGCAGTTTACAATAAAAACAGAATTAAAACTCAGAATAATTATAAATACAGTAAGAATAAAAATAGAATAGAATCTAGATGGCTGAGACTTCTCTATCAGTCTGTGAGTATAACGGGCCCTTCTAAGGTCATTCTAGGGCGCTAGCCATCCCCAGGAGTAGCTATTCCCCATTCCAGGCCTGCTGGCAAAACCAGATTTTTAGTTTTTTACAGAAGTCCAGGAGCAAGGGGGACTGTCTCACCTCCGGGGAAAGAATGTTCCAAAGGGCAGGAGCTACTGCAGGAAAGGCATGCTTCCGGGACCCCGCCAGATGGAATTCTTTTATGGATGGGGTCCATAACGTGACCTCCCTACATGACCGGGTGGGACGGATCGATGGAATAGGGATGAGACGGTCCCTCAGGTAAGCTGGTCCTATGCCAGGTAGCGTTTTAAAGGTAATAACCAACACCTTGAATTGGACCTGGAAGCAAACTGGAACCCAGTGCAGCTCATGCAGCAAAGGTGTTACATGTGCAAACCCTGGAGCACCCAAGATTGCCTGCGTGGCTGCATTCTGGCCCAGTTGTAGCTTCCAGATATTCTTCAAGGGTAGCCCCATGTACAGTGCGTTACAGTAGTCTATATGGGAGATGACCAGGGCATGAGTGACCATTCGAAGGGCCTCTCGGTCCAGGAAAGGGCATAACTGGCGCACAACATGAAGTTGAGCAAAGGCCCTTCTGGCCATGACTGCCACCTGCTCTTCAAGCAGGAGCCGTGAGCCCAGGAGGACCCCCAAGTTACACACCGGGTTTTTCTGGGGCACTGCAACCCCATCCAGAACTAAAGATGACAATTTCCCAGATCCCAAGGTGCCATTAATCCACAGCCACTACATCTTACCAGGGTTCAGTCGAAGTCTGTTGTTCCCCATCCAGGCCCCCACAGCCCCCAGGCACCTGGAGATTGTGGTCACGGCATCACTTACTTTACCCAGGATGGAGATATATAATTGAGTATCATCAGCATATTGATGATACCTCATCCTGTGGTGATGGATGACCTCACCCAGAGGTTTCATGTAGATGTTAAAAAGGAGTGGAGAGAGTACCGAGCCCTATGGCACCCCCCAAAGAAGGGGCTGCAGGTTGGATCTTTCACTCCCTATTAACACCAATTGGGACCGGCCCTGGAGGAAGGAGGTGAACCAGTGTAGAACCACGCCACCCACTCTCAACTCCCTGCGCTGACCCAAAAGGATACCATGGTTGATGGTATCGAAAGCCGCTGAGAGGTCAATAAGAGCCAGGATGGATGCACTGCCTCCATCCCACTCTCACCAGAGGTCATCCATAAGTGAGACCACTGCCATTTCCATCCCATTACCATGCCTGAAACCTGACTGAAAGGGGTCTAGATAATCCGTTTCATCCAGCATCCTCTGGAGCTGCAACGCTACCACTTTCTCAACCACCTTCCCCAAAAAGTGGAGGTGGGTGACTGGACAAAAATTGTCCAGTACACTAGGGTCCAGCAATGGTTTCTTGAGGAGGAAGCACACTAGTGCCTCCTTAAAGGCTGCCAGAAACACCCCCTCTCTCAAGGATGTATTTACCATCATCTGGACCCAACCACATGTCCCCTCCCAAGCTGCCTTCATCAGCCAGGAGTGGCATGAATCTAAGTATATACTATGATTATATTCATTCTATATTAATTCAAATATATTTGAAATCAGATCTGGGAAAGGGAAACTGTTTAGTAATTCTGGAAACAAGTGAGAATTTAGGGTGTGAACAATCCATCTTCTCCCCTATATTAGGATATAGGCAAATTTAAAAAGTCACATTCATAATGGATTTGCACAAAAGCATAAATATTAGTGGATGTGTAAGTTAAGTTACTGGTTTGTGTGTATGTGTACACATCATACTGTAAGAATACTACTTGTTTGGATTTCTATAAATTAAAAATCTGATAGCATACACTAATGAGTATGAAATTCAATACATTTGTTATGGTGGGGCTTCAGCTATTTGATTATTGTTTTGAAACGCTTTTTAAAGATTGTTATGCTCACAGCAGTCATGATTTTGCTAATTCTATTGACAGATGTGAAGGTCTGGTTCTATGTAGGATGAAATGAACTGCACTATGGGGAAATTCTAATATTTTAAAATCAAAATTGAAAGGTAGCAGCATTAAAGATATTACCATTTACCAATTATTTGATTGAATCATTAAATGAGAATGGGTCTTAAGAGACTGTGGTAAAAATATTTTCAAAATCAGGCCAAGTATTTGGGCAGATCTAAGAGTTCAGGCATGTTACTATATATGTAGCAATGCCTTTATGTAACAGAGCAACTGACTCCTCTTACCCTCTGACTTCTCACAGATCCTTCCATTTGGGATCACCAGCTTATAGAAGGCTGAACAAGAATTTTCTAGAGGGGTATTTAATAGGTAATAGGTATTTACCGATGCTTACAGTACTCTCTTACCCCTTAAAATTCATGAAATTCCCTCTTAAAATAGGTTTTAGTCCTTTCTACTTTTGGAATGTAGATCTCAACTTGCCTGGTGTGATGCTTGACTTGATCTTGTCTTTGAGTATCTTATTACTAGGTGATTAAGATATAAATAATGTTAGAGCTACCAAAACTAGACTGCAAAAATCCAGAAAGCCACTAAATGGCAGCAAAGATAATTTTCTGTATCTGTTCTGGAAGTTGGATTCATTGCCCTAACTGGCATCTTCCAACTGTACAATTTTATTTTCCTGGGCTTGAATATAAAAAGTAGGATTTTTCAATCACGTTTTCTTTAAAATGGTATAGTACAGTGCCATATCAAATTACTTTTACAACTGGTTCAGAAGAAATCACCATCAGATGAAAAACTACTGTCTGAGACAAACAACTAAAAAACTTCTTTGGTGAGCAAAACTAAAGTTGTTCTTTGAATCCAATTCCTGTTGCTAAGTCAAGATAATGAAAATCCTTTTTCATTTACAATGACAAAGATTTCTTCTATCAACTTTCACTTTATTATATTTTCTTCACTGGCTAAACCCAAGATATGCTTAGGTTTTTGAGTACAACAAATGACAACTCCATGTTCAATACAAAGTCTATTTTTAATTTTACAGTATTCAAAAGTGTGATTTTTTTAAAATCCCACGTTTATTATTTTTATAAATAACTCAAGGCAGCGAACATACCAGATACTCCTCCTTCCTCCTATTTTCCCCACAACAACAACCTTGTGAGGTGAGTTGGGCTGAGAGAGAGTGACAGGCCCAAGGTCACCCAGCCGGCTTTCATGCCTAAGGCGGGACTAGAACTGACAGACTTTAAGATTCCAAAATCAACCAGGAAAATTTTGTTTGCTCAATTATGCACAATACATGTTATGCTACTATAATGATAAACTAAGATTGGGTCTGAGAAGAAAGTACATCATCTCAATTTCTAACAAGTATAATCAAGATGTCCATTTTTCTATCAGGCTATTTCTTCAGTCTCTGAAGCTCTTGAAAAACACACACTGCTCCAAGATCACTTCCCCAGTCTAGTTTCGAGACACTATACTATCCATCTTTTACACTTCACAACTTATTTAGAGTATGCTATATTTTTCTTTCTCTGTTCACTATTACCTTTCACAGATTACTTCAGGACAGGGTAACATTTCCAAAACAAAGATTTTGTCATATTAAGAGTATCACTGCAACTAGTATCTTCAACTTTTATAAAATACTCAAAACCAGTAATTTCTAGTCTAAATTATTTTGAACTTTCACTCTATTGTTCAACGTTCTTGGTGTATCTCATTTTCTAAGATGAGAAATGTCTTTAAAACAGTATTCAAGGGTAGTACAGGTATTCAAGATAATTTTTAATTTCAAACAATTGGTTACCTGTAATCAATACTCTAATCAAGCAAAAAAAAAACCTGACAATTTATACTGCCTCCAATAGTAGAAATCATATAACACCATTAGGTTTCTGATCACAAATATTACACTCCATTATCTATCTTCTACATATTACTAAAACTCTCATGTCTGATTGATACTTCATAACCTTCAACTGGGTGAAACGGGGTGTTGTAGGGCAAGAATTTTTGAAACAAGGTACCTCAAATTAGCTAACGTACAGAATGCACCCAAAATCTGGGACCCATGACTCCTGTGGAAATGAAATTTGACCAATTTTATAAAACATTTTATGACATAATACAAAATATCATAAAACATTTCCTGAGGTCAACTCCTGCTGTTTGACTGGCCTATACAGTTCAACACTGGCTACTTTCAAGGCAGATATATCTCTCCCTGAATTTTTAAGAACTTTTCCAACACATGAAAAGCTCTGCCACTGTTGAAGGTACTGAGGAATCTGGTAAGGAAATATCTCAGAAACGATGACCCAATGGGTCACAGGTTGTCTAGTAAAATTTTAATTATTGTTTCTTATTTGACAGAGGCAGTTATAAGTCACTTACAGCAGCTACTTTAATTAAGAAACCATATTAAGCAGAAGTTCAATGAATGGGATATTAATAGCCTAAGATATTGAAAAATGTATTCTTTTGCCTCTGATTGGTACACCATTAGCTTTTTTTTTTTTTTTGGAAATCTGACCAAATAATATCCAATTACTCAATGTAATTTCCTTTTTACAGTGTAGTTTGCACATTAATGTATAGTAGCCCAATTCTAGGAGATCAATTTGATCTGATCATGCAGTCTTCAAACACAGATTTGGGGTTTGAGAACGTTATTTTCATAGCAACTGAAAGCATCACAAAGAGTAAAGAGTCAGTCATAGCATTAACCAAGGTGTTAAGCCAAGCCCTATGCTCCAAAGTTTACTTATAAAAATCTTTTAGCAGAATTAAAGCCTGAATGGCTTTATATTAAGAGCTACAGCAATAGGTACATATTGTAATACTGTTAACAATCTTCTTACTCATGCAGGATGTGGCAGAGCATGCTATAGCTTGCTATACATAGCACTTGATATCATCTAGCTGTCCTTCTAGTCAGCATTTTATAGTTTCAAAGACAAAAGCTGGTAAAGCCCAAGATACTCTGGAGTTCTCACAAACTTCATTGTAATGCCACAATCAAAGCAGATCTTCTCTTTGCAGCAGAGAGAAGCTCAGAGAGAACTAAGCACAGGCATATCAGTATGTTGCTGGATGCTTCAAGGAAGATACCATGTCATTTAATGAATCATCAAAAGGCAGCGAGCATACCTAATATGCCTGCCTCCTCCTATTTTCTCTACAACAGCAACCCTGTGAGGTGGGTTGGGCTGAGAGAGAATGACTGGCCCAAAGTCACCCAGCTGGCTTTCAGGCCTAAGGCAGGCCTAGAACTCAGAGTCTCCTGATTTCTAACCACTATACCAAACTGGCTCCCATATCTATAACTATATCTATATCTATATCTATATCTATATCTATATCTATATCTATATCTATATCTTGTCTTAATAGTTTAATACAACGAAGGTGATGTGGCATGGATGATATATTAACCAAGTCTACCCCAACAGTCTAATCTCCCCATCTTTGCTACCCTATAAATGTTCTATTCCACATAAATGAAAAAAGAAAGACAAAGCAACCACCAGGTATATATTTAATTTAATCTAAAAGGGAATGTTAATAGTCTGTTATTCTGCAGCATTAATCTGGATATCTTGTCATTTCAGAGATACTTTATAACTTTAGCTTGGTTGTGTTAGCTGTTCAAGGTACTCCAGACAAGAAGCACAACCAGGAGCATCAGCACTATTTTTTTATTGTAAGGTTACATTAAACAGAATCTTACAAGACTGAAAGTATTTCTCCCCTGCTCTCTTTTTAGTCTCCTGAAAACTAGGGAGGGCCCCTTCTGAAACACTTCCCATGCTTTTCCTCTACCTGGGGACTAAGCTGTCTCTCAGTGGACTGATGCCCAGGCTGTGTGTCTTCCTCCTATGTCCCAAAGTCATTCCCACATACCATCACACCCTGCTTGTCAGTGTCAAAGACTTCTAGAGCTGAAAGCCTAATCCCAAATGCATCGATACACTAATGGATACTGGGGTTGTATTGGGCAAATTAGTGGAAATATCAACTCACTACCACATGATATGGGTCTGGCTATTAGCTCAGGTAACTTTAAAAGAACATGACATATAATCTTATTGTATTTGTCTCTCAGCAATTGTTAGCAAGGATAATTAGGGGGGAAAAGTCATTTTCTGAGGCAGTATAGCACCTAACATCAATTGGAAGGGGAAAACATGACATGTATATCATCTTGTCTGATGGTCTTCTGGAGGACTATAAGTGGCCATCAAGGGAACCATCGGATGCTAGGCAAGATAAGTTATTGGTAGAAACTATAACCTATCTTGCCTAGTACTGTATCTTATGTTTCCCTTGATATCTCTTCTTATATTTTTACTCTGCCCCTATCTTCCTCAAATTAATCCAAGTTTTCCTTACATTCCTTACATGCAACTGATTTCAAAGCCACAATACAATGTAACTTTGCTCCAGAGAAACAAGAAACCCTGGGTTGGTTTATCATCATGATAATGTTCAAATTGTCACCTCAAATATGTTGAATTTGGAGGAGATGAAGCAGATCTCTCCCTGTCAAGCTCAATCTTTGAAAGTCAAATATCTCATAAAGGAAATGCAATCAAGTTTCCAGAGAAAGACTCTGCACTCTTGTAGATATAAATACCCGTACTGAAAATGACAGCTGCTCAAGACAAATAAGTAACCACATTCAGAAAGATGATAAACAAAAATAAAATTTGAACAATTGACAATGGTTTGTGGACAACTATTTGAAAACTGCAGTATTTAACGAAGTAGACCATATAGTATAAAAGAAAAAAACAAGAAAACTGGCTTGTTTACAGTACACAGAATATTTGAAGTTGTTTATATGATCTATATAGATGATCCTGATTGAAATTTGTCTACCAAGATCAGCCAGTTTCTAGCATTCTGAGTTGATCATACTAAAAATACTAGGCCATATATCATATGAGTATTAAAGTGGAGGCCCTATTGCTTTTTAAAAGCTACCATATAGATACAGCCTAGGTTGAGCACTTTCCTCTGCATACTTCACTAATGAGGTTTCTTTCTTTCTTTCTTTTGCTTATTATTCCCAAGAATTTCAGCTGCATTGCTAGACATTCCATGTAAGTATTTTTTTTTGTTTTCTCCAATCTTTGATTAATCCACTGAACATATATATTTGAAAAACAAGCTCATACAGAAAAAGTAGAACATGCAGACTTTTTAAAATACAGTATAAGAAAATCAACCACAAGAACTTATGGTGCAGTTCTAGCACTTCTCATTAAAAATGAGATCAGAACTGAGTCCTATGCTTCCTGTCAAGCCCTTAATTTTATTTTCCCAACCCTTCAAGTCTGTGGGCTATTACCATTTGGTTACCATGATTACAGACTAGGAGGGTTTGAAACAGTTCACAAAATTTACTGTCTTTAAAGCTAGGTCTAGAACAATATGCAAAAAATCAACAGTATTCCATATTTCATGTAGTTCTTAGAATAACAATTAGAGTATGTTCCTCTGCTTCCATCAATCATTAATATACAGCTGATTAGTAGTAGCCATGCTGATCACAAAATTCATCAGTAGGATCAACACAGAGTAGTGGATATTTTAGAGGCATTTTCTAGGATATTACTATTACCACTACCACCACTACTATCATTCACATCCAGTTTCCAGGAACCCAATAAACCCTGAAACAGTAAAGACTACAGCTTATTATAAGATTATTCCCCTTGAATATTTCTTCTACCTCTCATCTAAAAGAAAGAAGTGTGGTTTCCTTAATTTTAGGAACTGCCACAGGACAAAATTGGTAGTGATACCATCAATGTTTCTCTCAAATAAATGGGGCTGTGTGCAATAATCACCATATCAGAACGAGCCATGTGTTAAATTTATTTTTTCCCTTCCATTGTACTGTATAAATCTTGATACATTGTATTATTTCAATGCAGATTTCGATGCAGTAATGTTCACATAATATGATTAAAATTATTAACATTCTATTATTTAAAAAGCTTAGATGTACTGAAAATAAAAAGAAAAAAGTAAAAATTCTATCAGTATTAAATGCCATTTAGGATGTCAGTGTTACAAGCGTAAGATTATTTAACTTTTCATCCCAAGTGGGGTATAAGATTAAAAAAAAAAAACCACTGCAATTCACATAAAACAATTACCATTAGTTACATGGTAATAGTTTCAGTCTTGAACTGATTACTTAATATTGATATCCACTGTATTGCTACTTAAATATTGAATTTATTTCTGAAATTCCTCTAGAGGCCAGATTGACTCCTGGGACAACTTCTTTGTGGACAAAATGCAGGGCCGCAACTGTGGGGGGGCAAGCGGGGCATGTGCCCTGGGCGCCGTGCTGGGGAGGTGCCAAAATGAATACTGGGGGGGCGCCAAAATGGGCACGGAATCCATGTTTGCCCGAGTGACAGAGACCCTAGTTGCGGGCCTGACAAAATGTCAGGGACAGAGTCCCTTCCTCATGGTCCTCACCAAGTCCAAAGCCCCAACGGCTGACAGAAACCATCCTAGGCTTCTCTGAATACACAAAGATAGGCTCTTTATTTCTTCAGACATAAAGGCATACCTCAATCTGCCCAGTTAGTTTGATGTAGCACCTGGCTGACTTTGGCCATGAAAGCTAAGAAGGATTAGGAAGACTCAGATGGAAGATTACCAAGGAGTATCAGTGCTAAAGACACACTAAAAGAAAAAAAGTATGTACCGTTGCCAAGAAAGCTGCATGGGTGTACTCATGAAGTCACCAGGAGCTAACCTTAATTTAAGCATGCTTTTAACCTTTTTTTTTTTTTTGGTTTAACCATTATCTTTCTTTGCACAGGAAAAGGAACTGCAGTCCATTTCTCTGTACACAGTCTTTGCCTGTCTGAAGTGAGGCAATATAAAGGGACGGGTGGGAGGCGGGAGTGCTCCAGACGTCTAATTCCATCCATCCACTGTTTATGTCTATTTATTTAGTTCTTGTTTAGCTCTCAATGCTATTCCATCCTCTCTAATCCCTAAAGACAACAGCTATTATAAGAAAGCTAAGATAAACTGAGCAAGATGGTCATGCTTCCCTGTACTTGCCACAATCTATCAATATTTGTTTCTAGGTAAACTTCAGAATTCTTGATGGCCCTCATATGTCAACCGTGAAGAATTTTGTGAATATATTATGTAACAAGGTGCTCATAGATGTTAACTCTGGTACCTTTATTTGCTGTGCCAATACTATCTTAAGGGGTTTAAAATGTTTTTGAAGTTTAGATTGTGATCTCTGTAAAACTCACAAGCAATAAAGCTTTCATTCAGTTCACTGGTATTACTTTAACAAAGGCATAACCATAAATACATTATAATATCTGGGAAACGGTATTTATAGTTTGGTTTGCCCAATGCACTTTAATTAATAAACATACAGGTTACTTCCCTATATCTATTTTGGATACTTTCTTCAAAAATGTGTACCTATAAATTATAAGAAATTCTCAAAGGTTGCAATGGCCAAATATCAAAAGCACAACTAAAATATAATGAACATTTCACACTAAATTCCTAAGATACCTGTATGGTTAAGAACCTTGATAGCAATTAGCTCTATTTCAAGAACTATTAACTGAGATTCCTTGTTTATGGGGTGGGGGGATGCCCATTTTCTCCAGTTCTTACCTGAAAGAAACACCTAACAGAAAATGTGTGGCCAAACAGATCTGAAGCCTGAATCCCTTTTGAGTGGTGGAAACAACTTCTGATACTTCTCTTCCCCATCCCACATAAATGTGTCTTAGAGAAGGCACTGTAGGTTCCCCTTTTCTCAGTACTAGAATGGAAAGATCAGCAGCATCCCATCTCCCAGCCCTGTTTGCTTCCTTTCTTCCACAGTAACAGCAGCTTGGCTTGCCTTCATTTTCACTCTAGAGAGCAGGGAGTAAAGGCCCATATTCTCACTCTCTCCTGAACTGAATAACCCTCTTTCTTCATCTCAGGATTTTTTCCATTCTCTGCAAGCTCAGTGCTGGTCTATTTCCAGGAAATCTACCCATTCAGGAATATATGCACATCACTGCTTGTGTGAGGCATACTATGCATGAACATATTAACCAAATTAGGCTAATATTCAAATGCAGTTGCTTTCTTTATTATTACTGTAGCTTGTTTTGTTTTGTTTTGCATACTATGAATGGTACAGCTACTATGTAAAAAAAACAATACAGTACTTTGTATTTATTTCTCTTTCCACTGATACCTTCCTAAAATTCCAGCCTCCAACTAGCCATGGTTTTGCCCCATCTTCCTTTTTCCTCTTCCTCTGCCATCCCCACTATATAGTACTGTATCTCTACTTTTAATTTTACATCAACGCAAATATATGGATTAAACTCTGCTTTTGTTGAAATTAAAACTTATTTTTAACTGTTAAATATAGCAACAGAATCCACATAAACACATACTGACTTCTCAGAAATAATGGCTTTGTGTTTCAACCTTGGCAGGATCCAGTTTTTTGATAGAATGATTGTTGGGAGTAAAGATAGGAAAAGCTGAGCTGCTGCTCTAAACAAAGACAACATGGTGTCTTTCAGGTAGTTAGTACCATAACATTTCTTTGAGATTTGGACATGTCAGCTAGGATTGACAGACATTGATATCCAAGGCATCTGACAGACAGCAGTACCTATACCTGCTCTAAATACCAATTCATCACACCCAATAATTGCATAAGTGCCAATCACAGCATCTATATTATTTCTGCACATTATACTTTATTTGCCTAAAAAACAAATGTAGCTTTTACCAAACTATCTCAAATTGTCAACAGCTTTTAACACATTTGTACTTCAAATTACAAGATGTCAGCATTTTATGAGCATTTTACATCTGTGAACAATTCTTTTCTGCAAATTAAGGATGATAGTTGCAGTACCTGAAGTAAGTAGGAAAAGCAGAAAATCAACATTCATCCCAAATGAGTTTAGATTGCTCCATATTCTGTGTCCTAGCAGAACCAAAGTTCCCCAAGTAATCAGTCAGATTAATGTAAATTAAAGGTCTTTCTTCCTGAATCAATAGAATGCAGACCATGAATGGCAAAAGCATCACATTTTAATATGAAACATTACAGGAGGGCTTTAAGGAGACTTCTCCTGAGATAAAGTGGGCATCATTAAAAACCTGTTTTTATTTTTTCTTCTGCACTGTGTTCAGTTGGTAAATTAAGTTGGAGAAATTACATGGCTTTTGCTATGCCCTCTGTAGTTCTTGACAGTAAATTACTTATGGTACCTTAACATTTCCACCGTTGCCATTGTGGATCAGAGTTCTCAATGTGGATCTTCCTCATTATTTAGCTCTCCATTGACATAATATATTAGAGAAAAATGTCTTCTTGAAATGTTTAAAAATTAAAATGGATAATCTACCAGAATATATGTATGCACACATGTACATTTTCACAATGATTTCAAGGTTTTGAGGATATTTGCTATTTTCTCCTAATTATTAATCAAAGCATGTAACTAGATTTTAGAATGCAAAAACATAAAAGACTCCTGGAGAAGTCTTATAGTTCATAACTGATATTAGAAATGAAAATGGGTATCCCTAAATAGTATATTTTAATTACAACTGTAGAGCTTGAATGTATTCACATTTTTATTGTGTTGTGTTTAATTTTTTTAAAAAAATAGCTATCATTTAGGACTGTGGAAAGCATTCAAAAGAAGTGCTTTGCAAAGCCAGTTAGTATGAATGAAGCACTTCTTCCTGAAGCATTACACATAAACTATACACATAAAGACCACCGGGGAGAGCCTTCACAGCAGTTGTATACACTTTCCAGAGGATACAACTGCTTGACTTCTTCAAGGATGGAGTCTTCACTTGCTCTAAGATGCTTTGGAATTCTCTATTTTCAAATGCTTTGCATGGCCCTATTTTGTTCCTGCTTATACTGTAATAACCTACGGCTTTGGATCTAGAATTATAAATAATAAAAATTAACTGAACAGTTAAAGTACTTATTACATTTTACTGTTAAAATGTTGATTATGTCATGATCTTTCAATCAAGTGATAGGCACACCCTTCAGTATTAGCATATCAATGGATGTTAGATGTTAGATGTTATTCTAGTTGCCTTTAATATTCATTTGTGTTTGTGTGTGTATTCCTAGAGGAAGAGAGAATGTGACATTTGCAGGAGAACCTGGCTTAACAGCTATGCCTGCATATCCTAAGATTCCATCTACCTGAAAAGCCACATATTGACCTGGAATTCATTCCCTATTATCCCAGATGCAAGCTGTAGATCTTCAATAGATAATTTGCATACACCAGAAGTACATTCTCCAGAAGGATAGTACAAAAACTACAGTTTTCAAGTAAACATTACAAGAGAAAATAAAATTCTTCGCCTTTGTGTTTCCTAAAAGACGCTGTGATTCAGCATCAGGTAATACCCAGCTGAAATTAAACCACAGCATGCCCAGAGTTCAAGGAACAGAAGTTGCCTAGTTACAACACACTACTTAGTAACTTACATGTACTGTAAGCTGAACTGAACCAGCTTTTAGACAGGTCAAAGTGATTTCTATATACTCTATTAAGTAATATAGGAAAGAGATAGAACATTTTTGCCTTTGTACAGATGGAAATATGGCGATATTTTTATTATGCTCTCCCAACTATTTTAAAGGCCATGGAGTAGAATGCCAGCCAAACCTGGAACTGTTTTTAATTTGTGGAAAGAAAATGCCAGCTAATCAAGTCTTGCCAGCTAGTCAGGTCTTGTTACATGTTTCACTTGAATACTGTAATTGATTCTATATCTTAAAACATTATATGGGCTTGGTGACTGTAACAGTTATTACTTTTCACCTCCAGAAGTGGGTAGCACCAACTCTAGCCAGTCAATCTGTGAAGCATTTAGGACTCTTTGAGACAAGAACAATTATTAAAAAGTTAATTCCATTACCACCAACGACCTTGAAAACAGAAGACATATACTTTCAAGGAAGATCATAAATCTGCTCTAGCACTCCCAAAATAAGTTATTAACTAGAGCAAAAGCCTTGGGTAAACTAGGTAAATGCAGCATCATACACATGAAACTCAGAAACATGTAAGTTAAGATTACTGCTTGAGCCCTGACCCCATATAAAGCAATGACTTTCAAACCGTTCTCTTCTGAGGGGAATTTACATTAATACGTTGGAGATTAATTTTGATTTCAAGCCATTGTCAGAACAGAGAAAATTGAGTTATTTTAGTGGCCTCATCACTTGCTGATGCTGTTAATTTTTAAGATGACAAAAGCATTGTTCATTTTGATACATGGCAGGCATTTAATATAATATATTAATATAATATACGCATTCATAGTAGAAAACATAGCTATCCACTGAGACTTTCTGCTACACTTTTCTGTTGAAATGGTACCAATTTCAAGTTCCAGCAGATTTCCATAGCGAGTTAAGTAAGTCCATGCTTGAATAATGCTGAATCAGACTCTCTGTCATGTTCGCCGTTTCAATGCCTCCGAGCCATCGTAACGTTTCTCATGTCATTAATGGGTTGCGTGTTTCATCTCTCATGGGAGGATGGTACTGCTTATCTCTTGGCTTCGCTTTGGAATGTTTCCCTATTATCTGTTATGTTCAAGGTTGCTTTCCCAGGCTAGCACGTCTGATGTTTGCTAGCACCTGGACCGGGCGGGGCTGATGTAACGGGGGCGGGATACGTGTGCACTGGAGGAGTTTTAAGTTTGTATTTGGCGCGCTTTTGCTCATTCTCAGCTTTCTCTGTATTTGCCTTTAGTTCCTTAATAAATCAGATTTCACACAGCAGCCTCTTGTGAGTCTGAGTATTTGGGCTAGGGCAATCATTACACTCTCCATTGCCATCTCCACACCCCAGTGGGAACAGCATAGAATTAGCTGTTCAAGTCCCAGGCCACTCAGATTTAGGTGCTACCTGGAAGGGTTGGAGCACTTAACATGACCAGACACATAATTTCCCATAGGGGGATGTTAGTACACACATGGGAACTTGACTTCTCAAGATGCCAGTAGGCATGGAAAACAAGTTATTTAAAGAAAGGAACAAGTAGGTTTCATGTATTCCTAGTTATATGAGCTTTAGTCTTCCATTTAGTGACAGATTTTATATCATGTTGCACTTCAGATCACTCCCAGAATAGAGAGTAATCACAGTGTAATGCTACATTGACCAAAACATTCATCCAAGCCATAACTGCTCAATTTTAGACCATGACTAGCCCACATTTTTATGGGTTCACCAACCAATCCTTAATTATTCCCCATATATTCAAACAAAATTTCTTGCTTTCTCATAACAATTCTGTACCAGATGAGAGCAATTGCCCAATACCGTGTAATTATTATTTGAGAAAACTATGCCAACTAATAGAATTTTCCATATCAACTTCAGTTTTAAATCCCTTGTTTTCATTGGAAAACTAAAATTTCTCAATTGCATTTATTCCAAGAAAGGCATTAGGCATAAACAAATGTTTAGCTTCCTCTTAAGGTAAATGGAAGGAAAAAAAAAAAAAAGACTTGCAGTAAGGACAAACTATCAAATAAAAGGGAGAAGCAATTGCTTTAATATTATATACCCATCACCTTATTCCCTCTGGGGTTAGCAACATTATGCAAAGTACAGAAAAGAACTTAAAATATATGACATAAGAAAGACAAAATATAGCTAAATCTGGTTAACATAAGTATCATTCACTATGTATCTCCATATCTTTCTGTCCTTGCAAACCATCCTTGCTTACACGACATCCATACACCTCTTCAAACATTATTTTGTGCTCTTCAAAGTTCCCACCTCTCTCTTTCTTAGGATCTCATCAACTCCATCAAAGCATGACTTTCTCAGTCTTCCCCTCTCTCTCAACCCATTCAGCCTTTCTTCAGATATCTCTTTTGCAACTTGATCCTCAATCATTTTAATCAAACCACCCCAACATACTACTTTTGTACTGGCCATTCACTTTTGGATTTAATTCACACTTATTCATCATAAATTTATTTCTGACCCTATCTCTTTGGGTTTTACCACATATATTTCTGAGGTACTGCATTTCCACTGCATTCAATATACTTTTCTGTTTCTTATGCAATTCTTCTGCATTCAACTTACTTTTATATTTCTCCTGACATACCCAATGCTGATTTCCATATAAAAAAGTAAATTATCTTATACACAACCATTTTCACTTCTTCTAACAAACATTTATTCCTCATAGCAAACCACATACTACCTACTACCCTTCAACTAGCGTGTTAATGTCTTAAAATTTCTCCATCCATTTTCCACCTTTGGTAAACTATTCTACCAAGGTACACAAATTCATCTACTTGCTCCAATTTTTTACCATTTAAGTATAACTTGTAATAGCTCCCTCCATTTTCCCTGTCAAATACAACTACTTTTGTCTTTGATACCTTAATTTCCAGATGCATACTTCTTCCTGCCTGATACAATCGATCATTTGTTGCAAGTTATTTGGGTTCTTAGCCAGCATATCATTGTCTGCATAACAGTATAAGAGTACCCACAAAATTATGTCCCCAACCAACATACCTCTAACACTGTCAGTATTCTTTATACATTTATCCATAAATACATTAAACAACCAAGGGGACACCACACATCCTTATCTGACTTCCTGCTCAATATTGTATCATTTACTAAGTATCCAATTTATTAATACACATTTTTCTTCCACTGTATACCATTCTTACACATTCAGTGACCAATCTTCAACCCTACATTCTCACAAAATATTCCATAATCCAAGGCTATTCACTTTACTTGATTTCTCTATATCAAAATTGTACAATAAGCCTTCTTTCTCAGAATCATGCATTTTTCAATAACTGTTGAAGAGCAAATATCTGGCTTGTATAGCTCCAACCAGCATAAGTTGTACCACACCTCCCAAATTGTGGTTTGTTGGCCACCTCTTGTACCCTTTCAATCAAAGTTCTACCAAAGAACTTCTCAGGCGCTCTTAACAAAGTAATTCCTCTGTAGTTTTTATTATTATTATTATTATTATTATTATTATTATTATTATTATTATTATTATTATTATCTTTTGTTGCCTATCCTTTTACAGACAGGAACAATAACTACATTCTTTCAATCATTACATACAGATAAAACCTTCACACATTATTAAACAAGTCTCAAAGCTACTCAATAGGTAAACTACATCCACATTTTAATATTACTTGCAGCCTTAACCATTTTCCAATATTGTCCTAATATTTATTACTTCCTTTTCATAATTCTTTTCTTGGGCACTAACATTTATAGCATTAATTTCAATTCTACTCTTTGAGATAGCACTATAATTTCCATACAATACTTGTTCCGTATTTCCTCACATCAGTTTCATCTCAAATCTTTTATTTTAAGCATCTTTTTAGCCCTTTTTCAGTTCATTATTTTACCAAGCCTCCTTTTTCATACTTCCCATTAGCATAGCTCCAAACATTTTTGTTGCACTTTTATTTTATTATTAATTTAATTCTTTGTTGTTGTTGTTGTTGTTGTTGTTCCAAGTAGCTTCCATATTCTCTTTCCTTATGTCCACTTCCTGTTCATTCCATTGAGAAATTAATCTGTCTTCTAACACTTTTGCATGCAGGACCCATGCCTTCTCATCCTGCAGTCATGCTACTTTTAGTCTCATTTCTTTCACTTCTTTCCTTTTCTTCCATATCCATTTTTTCTCAAAATCCACTCTTGACACTGCCAATTAATGATCTGACCAACATTCAGAACCTCCCATAATACTTTAGAACAGACAGGTGGAAATGAGATGAGAGAGTAAAGAAAAAGTGACTGGGCCATTTGAGGACCCAACAGAGAATAAGCATAGTGACTGTTTGGTGAGTATCTGGTTAGAGAAAGGTCTGTTTCAAACAAATGGCTTAAGCATAAGTCTATTCCTGCACATACATGAAAAAGGAATTATTTCAAAAGTCTCTTTGATTTAATTGCTTATGATGAAAGATTGAGAGAATTGGGGAAGAGAACTGGTGAAAGATACATAGGCGGTAAGTACTTTAACTGTACTGTAAATTGCAGAACGTTCTACTGTGTGCAACTATGTCACTCTAATTATTTACTCCAAAAAATAGTAATCCAAGTTTACCTTTCAGTGAATCACTTTCAGCTCTCATTATGTCGATTAGTGAATTCTCCAGTGAATGCATGTCAAAAGTTCTTGTGCGATCCTGCAAATAAACACAAAGAACAGTTTAGAGTGAAAATGCTACCAATAGCTAAGCAAAAAAGCATTTTCAATTCGTTTTTCTAATGTAGCAATCACTTCTAAATACAAGAACTTGAAGCAGAAATTAATTTTAAAAACTATTAATGGCTTAGCAAATGTCCTAAAAATACCAGATACTGCAGCATTTGCTAAAGCTGCACATATACCTGAACAATAATTTAGAACTCTGGCAGTCCCTTGTCAAAGGTTACAAAAACTATCACACAAAATGTCAACAAAGTAAAATATAATATCAAAACAAAATAGCTTGCATTTTTCAAGTAATTATTATTCATATATTACAAGAAACTCATCAACCCTACAATTGAGTCTGCCAGCAATCAAGCCAAATCAACTGAAATAAAAAGTGATCTTGTATTGGAATATTAAACATTGCTTCTGCTGACAAGAACTTCACCCTTATTTGGTATCTATTCAAAAGGATCCCATTCCATGGAGAATTAGATACAAAAGCACACTGCAGTTCTTTTCTAAGGTTCTTTCCAGCAACACTCACTTGGCTGATTCATACAACGTTAAATGCCAGGTAACAACTTATACTAGAAGACATAATTCTTATGTTCCAATAAGGATAGTTTTGTTGTCAACATATACAGTTCATAAACAGCTATTCTGAGGGTTTTTGCTATGTGTTACATTTTACTGCTATAAGCAAATGCAATTGAAAATGCAGATTGCAAGTACTGTATGCTAAATGTAATCAGTTTTATTCTCTGCAATCTAATTAAAAGCCATGGACTTCAAGCTTCAGTGAAACTAATTTTATAAGGAATTACAGTTAAACACAATTATTAATATAGGCATATCTAATTAAAAATTCATTTCCAAGCCCTAATAAACATCAACAGAGTGGTAAAATATTTCAAGATGAATGGGAAAATTCTTCACTGACTTAAGCTTCTATATATTTTGCCAACTGATTTTATTCTCTGCAATCTATTTTTTTATTCCACTACTCTGACAGATGTGCTTTCCCCTCCGAATTTGCACATATAAAAACAATTTTTCTTAAGAATTAGAAGCATTTTTAAATATTACAACAAATAATCTGTGGATAGTAAGTGAAAAAGTGTCCCTTGATATCCAAAGCTCCAAAAGTTCATTATTTTTAAAATAAGAGCCAAACCTTTAACATAGCACTACAGGACATTTACTATGTACTATATAATTCGATAATGTACTATACAATGTCCTACATAATTATCAGTAGTTTCAGGGTACTACACAAAAAAGTATAAGAATGTTATTTTTTAGAAATATTAGCATTTCAAATTCCCTAGTATTTCAGATAACAAGATTACACTGCATTCTTTGAAATTTCATTCAGGATAGTTAGAATTTTATTGTAATTTACATAAACATTTCACTGAAATGACTAGCCTGTAGATATTACCATCTTATGTTCTCTGCTGATCTGTAACATACTTATCCAATGTGAGGTGAAAGGTCCCCTGTGCAAGCACCAAGTCATGTCTGACCCTTTGCGGGGACACCACTGTCACGATGTTTTCTTGGCAGACTATAGCAGGGTGGTTTGCCACTGCCTTCCCCAGTCATCACCTTCTTCATTTTACCAACCTCGGAAGGGTGGAAGGCTGAGTCGACCTGAGCCGGCTAACCAAGAATCCAGCTTCCACTGGGATCAAACGCGGGTTGTGGGGAGAGTTTTGGCTGCAATACTACCTCTCTGCGCCACACGAGGCTGTATACTTATCCAATATTCCTCTTATAATAACCAAAGCCCTATTGTAACATATGCTTACAAGGTTCATTTTTTTTCTTGAGCAAAAAACAAGTAATCAGCTAAGGAGAGACAATAAATACATCTTCCAAATGTATTATATTTGGTTACCAACTTTTCTATTTTATTATTGCAGTACAACTTGGATGTTAAACATGAACTCTCTGTTACACAATTAGATTACTAAAAAAAATCTAATAATAAATAATGCAAAGCATAAGTTGAAAAGAATTTTAAGGGAGGAGTCAAATCTAACAATCCTGTTTAGTCATCTCTAAAACTGTTCAACTATTTAATGCTGTCGTAAAATGTATATTATTTGTTTTGGTTTTTTGAAAGCAAGTCTAATCTATGACTGCGGAGACTAAAGCTCAGATTGATACAGAGCCATAAGGTTCAATGGATGACTTTGGTCTACTCAAATCTCTAATTATAACCTATTTCCAACTTGTGAAATTTCCAACTTCTGAAGGAAAAATGGGACATAAATGGATTAATATTAAGCTTTTAATTACCATTAAGCTCCTGTATGGACCAACTTTTTTAACTTCTAGCTTTACCTTGTTTCACTACCCTATTGATGTATAACACTGCTAATATATGTTCCCGTAAGAAGACTAAATTGCTTAAATCATCTCTGAAACTGAACTCTTTAGACTTTCAAAAACCAAAGTAAACTTTGCTGTTGTTATTCATGTGCCAAGTTTGAACACTATGTATCAGCTTCACAATTACAGAGCTTCCTTCTTTTGGAGTTTTAAAATCATGTAATATTAAATTTCCATGTAAAGGTACCAACATGGACAAAGAATAAGATTCTGAACAAAATGTGATTTTTGATTTAACCATCTAGTTCAGTCTGATAAGTCTTCTATACTTAAGATATCAAAATAAAGTAGTAGACATGTTCGAGATAGCATTCTGTATTTCAAGTTCAAAGCCAGCTCATCTTTCATACTCATTTCCAAGGAAATAGGTAGTGGCAGGTAAAATTTAAGAATATCACAGTTCTGTGGGTGCTTTGAAGACTGAAATGTTGAAATGAAATTTGACATATATATATTTACTAAGTAATTATCTTCATTTCAGTCTCATGCCTCTTGAAAAACTATGCATACTTAACCCCTACAATAAGAGAGAAAACAAAAAGTAAAATATAAAGCAAAATCTGAAGCAAAGTCTTTCCATCACTGAACTTTATTAGTACATTTAGTTTTAAGTCTGAAATATCAATTTTTAACACTTTAAAGAGAATATATTAACAGGTAATTTCATACAGGGATAAAATTCAAGCATTGAAAAAAAAATCCATATATGGAAAATAAGTCAATAACAGCTCACACATTTCTCTCAGTAAAACTGATATGACTGAGTTGTGATCAGTATGCTCAAATTTAAAAAGTGTTATTTCAAGGATGAAAAAAAACCCCAAAACTTTATAAAATAGCTGTGTTAGAAATACAGTGTGGTAACCTAGTGTAAGGTGTTTTTTGTAATGTGTACTTATTTTTATCAAGAACTCAACTTATTCTTGCTAAGATATCATGCACTGGTGAAGAACTCATATTAAGCTAATGCATCATCAGAGCTCATTCTGTGCTATTACCAACAGACATGATCATGCTACTATGCAGCAGTGGAGAATGTCAATTCTATTCAGTCTGACAGCATTTACAAGTCACTGCTCTGGCCTTCTGCAGAAAAAAGTAACAAAATCAATCCTACATATAAGTGAAAAGAAATATCAATCTAATTTTGGATGTACCAGAACATTAAGGGAAAGCTTGAAACTTTTTGGAGTTAGTCATCCAGTCAGCATAATTACTCGGAGGCTGGCATCAAGTCAGGGCAGTATCAGATTTTTCGCCTTGATATACAGTATCTTGTAACAATGTCTGTGAAAGTCATTAATAAAGGTACCAAGAATGACTACACAGTTATACAGCACATCTAAAGACATAAGAAAAGCAGGTGCCACACAGAGACCCATTTTTTTACATTTTCTTAGATTTCAAGAGACTTGCTAACAACTGAGAACTGTGGAGAAATATAGGTAGTTTCCAAGAGACAGACTCCCTTAACTCACTTTCTTAGAGGCTGAGAAGACAGAGGCTGCATATGTTTACACTACACAATTGACAAGCAATTGAGCCCATAGATCTATTTATTTTTTACTGACTTGGATTTCACTCTTACTCAGTTTTTTTTAAGAATAATACACATAAATGGATGTGTTCCCACTCCTTATCTTTTTATCTCTGATGTCAAAAGCTTTTATTCTAGCATCTTCACTGAAGGAAACATACCGTTGATTTTCTGTTCTTAGCACAGGAAAGCTGAAATAGCTTCTATTTAGTGACACTATTCTGTAATACTTTCTATACCTTTTTCATAAACTGCATATTTTTTGCAGGTAAGTTCTTCAAATTTATCCAATATGCTGAAATTAAAACTTGGAAAATTTTATTATACTAAGCTGCCATAAAATAAATGTGGACTAAAATATGTCTTGCTTCACAGAAGAAATATAATAAAGTATATCCCCACTACCTTTATTTGCTAAAAGTTTACAAGCAAAGGATGAGTCCATACATTTCTACAGCAGTTCATCACACCCTAAATTTAGAAATGAACATGTAATAAAGATGCCATTCAGGAGTTCCATATTTATCACACATCAAGTATCATAGAAAAGGCACAGTGGTAGAAATAAATGAACAAATAAGAAACTGCTTCTGTAATATAAGAATCAAATTTAGGAGGTCAGCCTTTGTGTTGTTCTAAGAAAAATACATTTAGCTATAAAAATGAGAAACTAAATACCATAGGTTCACTGGAAATACAGATAAAGAATAAAGGAATCAGATCGATGTTTAAATAAAAGTAGGCTTACTTTTTAGATAATGTGGTCCTGTGCCTATAACATATCATTCTCATAAAACTGGGTATCCTGGAGTAGCATTTGGATAGCTTAGTACATTACAGCATGCAGTAAAAGCAGGTGTGCAATCTCTCTCCTTTTTACTTTCATTCCCTGCCTTAACACTCAAAACGGGAACTTGTTTATTTCAATGAGAGGAGAGCAAAAATACTATTTCCCTCAGAGGAGTCCCTATTTCTGTTCATTTTACAGTATGTCTAAATCTCAAAAAATGTTATGTAGCTCTGGATGAAACCTTGGAGGAGACACAATATTGTCTTGATGGCTCAGACATTTAACTCAACATGAGATAATTGCAAATGTTGTAAGTTCTTTCTGAGATTATACAGTTCAAAAGAGCTACCATGCAGTATTTCAGAATGTGTCTTTTGGCTCTCACTTCTTATAAAAAAGCATAGTATGCTCTCATGCAAACTTTTAGCTTCCCCAAAAGTTGAAAGAAGCTGCTTTGAACTACTTCATTCTAGGTTGCTTGTAGTCTGAGATGGATACAGTACCAAAAGAGGAAAACAAATCCACTGCCTGTCAGGTATGATGAATGTTTGCATATTTGTTCATGAGCTTCTCTGTAAAATTTGCAGCGGTGGGCTTTCTCTAAAAATATGTATGTACAAATCCCTTTTGACATGCAGTAAATTGTATCTTTTGCCAACTACTTCCCCCCCTCAAGAATTCCCATGAGGCACAACAAGCTGAACAGTCACTTCCATGACCACATATTACCTACACAGATAAATCAATCCAGTTTGATGACTATGCTTATATAATAACTGTGACCAGCTCCACAACAAAGTACCTCAGATTTACCACAGTATGCTATAAGGCATCTGAAGTTGTTGTTTTTTAAGAGCTGGTTCACAGGATCCTGAACTGTAAACTCTACAAAGAACAAGCAAATAATTGTGCTAATAACAGCCTGACTAATCAAGGTTACATTATTAATTTAATACATTATTCCCTTAAAGATAGAAGGCTGTCAGCAAATAAGGAAATACAGTAACAGCTGTTTTTCAAAGACATACCAGGATCATTATATTATTTTCTTCTTTTAATCAGGGCACAAAAAGCATACTATATAAGACATTCATTAAACCTTACAGTTTTCTGGGGAGGCTTGGTAAAAAGGGAGCCCTAATGGTAGTAATAAACGTTTCTTTGTTTTACATAAAGCAAAAAGCTTCAGTGAATATTCTTTATTACCATAATTTACTCTGTTGAAAGAAAAATAAAATTATTGGCTTGTTTTTGGTTAAAGTTATTTTAAAATAATTCAGATATATGGAAGGGGAAATAAAACATACTCTGGTTTCAATTTGTTTTACATTCTTGCTTTATTCATAATGTACCAATCCAAATAAAGATTTTACATTCATTGTGACATTCAAAATGGGAAGCTATCAGTTTGAAATCATAGTTCCAATTATGTCTAGGATTCTTCCAAGAGAGAAAAATGAAAATAATCTCTGCACACAGAGCATTTACAGTAATCCTTTTGAACATACTAGAAATAAACACAATATGTGTTTGCTAAAATCAATGTAAATACAGTTTGGAATACCAAGTTCTTTTTCAGAAGTAAGTAGTCAAATCTCTTTATTTGACAATATCCTACCCAATACTCAAAATATGGAGGAGGAAGATGGGAGGCAGGGGGTAACTCTTTGATTACACCCCAGTCATGTCCTGTAAACTTTTAAAAGAATAGCAAAGATGTTGGCACATACGGCAGAGAATATGGACTCCTGCAGTTCATGTACTAGTCCCACCGTCTGCTGTAGTATATAGTAATGAAGTTAATCAAGAACACTAGCACCAGATTTTGCAGTTGGACAAAACTTTGGTGTGGTGCAAGAGGAACAAGAATACAAAATTAGGACATCAACCGTTTATGTAACCTCTTGCACCACAATACCACAATGAGTTCCCATCTTTGTGCTTTTACACCTAATTCCTACCTAAGTAAAGCATGCACACAATTTAAAGGATCAAGGTATGAGTCAGTTTGTGCCGGTATCATCTGAACAGTTACTGATGAAAGTTTCAGTGTTTCCCAAGGTGAGGCAATCTCAGCTGGAACATGCCAACAAGCACACTAAACATTATACAATCAAAAACCTGCCTGGGTGTGCCAAATTTGTTTGTAACAAAGGCTGGTGCTTTTAAAGTGGTGCTTTTAAAGTGTGAATTCGTTGAAGATGAAGGACTCAGTAACATGACTAGTGCTGATGCAAGCAATTTAACTGGGGCTCTCTTTATCAAGCAGACATATATCCACCCACCATATTTTATTCACTCTATCACATGATCTTTAATATCAAATCTCCTTTGAGTCAAGCTCAGCTTCTGGAGACTTCATAGGCACATGCATGTAGTTTTCATGGTAGTATGGAAATGGTTGATCACCACGTTCTTCCGGGATTTTTTTTTTTAAATTTCCCAATCCAACCTATAGCCCTAGGATTTCTTAGTGATATCCCATTCAAGAACTAATCAGGTCAAAACCTGCATTTGATTAACAGAACATAGATAGATGCATGCACATCTCCCCCTGCCCAAATTTCCAGTCCTTCGAGATGTGTTAGACTTCAGCTTTCACATTTCCTAGCCAGCCAACATACCTGAAAGACAACAAACTGGGGGAAACAGCTAATATCTCCAAATTAATACACATGGAAAAAATATTTATCATGTATATGGTCTTGGAAAAATAATATATTAATCATAATGTTCCTTTTTCAACTTTTGTACTTGATTAGAACACAACATAAGCAATAAGCTATGCAGTGCTTCAGATTCAAAGGGAATAATGTACCATGGAGGGTAGTGACATGATCCTGGGGAAAAAATGCAGCTGCTTTAAGGAGCTGTTGACAGGTGCTAAATGATCACATCCATGTGCCCCAAACACCTTTTTGCCTTCAATAAGCACTAGGTTTCTACCTAAATGTTATGGTCATCAGCAATATCAGCAGGTGGCAGCACTTGGTTAACCTCGGCTGGGCTAAACAGGATTTGGTCTGGTTAGTACTTGAATGGGAGACCTTGAACGAACGTCACGGCTGTAAACTAGACTAAAAAAAAATCCAGCAGAAATAATTGCCAAACCTCTTGTGTTTTATTGCCAAGAAAACTAAATGGACATGTCCATGAAATCACCTGGAATTACTTGATTTGAGAGCCTTCAATTACCAACAAGCAGCTACCAGCCTTTTATCATTTTGAGGTTGAACCATTTGCTTTTGTCATATCTCAGCTGGTCAACAGAGAAGATAGATATACTACTGCAGAGTTGTTTTTTTTAGCAGGACTACCCTGACATTAGAATTTGCACAAACATATATAATTGGAGATCAAACAGTAAACTGAACACCATGCTAACTGCCCTCATGTTTAAAAGAAATAGTGTATGCATATTTATATTTATATGCATTTTTATTTTTTCTTACCTTTTTACAAGAGGGAAAATGCAAACTTACTAAAAGAAGTTCTAAATCTATAGGTTTTCAAGTTTACATTTCCCCATGGAGAATGCTAGGGTGGGGAAGGAAAGCCTAAGAATACTTGTTTGGACTGCATCAAAATTGTCTCAGACACTTTCTCAGTCATATATTTACGATCACCCTAGTCCATATTTCTTTCCTTTTTTTTTAAGCAATTCCCAGAACAACATGACTATAAATAAAAGGTTCTTATGTAAATTCCAGATTGTGGTTATGTAAAAACGAGGGTGGAGAAAAATGGGACAAGCATGTATTGCCTTATATGAAGAACAGCCACTGTGAACCTAACAACAAAAATGTTGGGTTGGAGCTACAGGTTCATACAATCATGATTCAACTTTAGCAACATCTGTCAAATGTACAGGCGTGCTTTCTTTAAAACAATGAATCCAATTTGAGCCTTCTTGAGAAATAAATAAAACAAATATCCTCAAAGGCAGGCTGATGATCAGATAAACATTTAAAAACAGTTTCACAACTTTTAATCCAGAGCATGGCATTATTATTATCATATACATAGCTAGGGCGGAGGAAAATTAAAACAAAATAGAACACAGTCTGCTGTTCCTGTAAAGTATCCAAATGCTTGGATTCATAGCAATCAACCATTCCTTATGAATTATTTTTCTAGTTTGCTTACCATTCTCATAATTGCTTTCGCATATGAAATAGCAATTCCATTTTGCTTTTCTCTGAACACATACTTAGGATAAATAAAAACAAATTTAGCAAAAAAATAGAATGCCCAATTAAAATTTAATTACTTGATGTATCAGAATCATTACAAACCTCTCAAGCAATTTATTGGAGCCAAGAACATACCACTAGCCTAATTAACACCTTGCTTGCTATCAAGAAGTTATGTACAGATAACCTTGTTTGATTCAATGAAGCTCTCTCTCTCTCTCTCTCTATATATATATATATATATATATATATATATATATTAAATCCTTAGTTCTTTTTTGGTTGAAACATTTCTTTAACAGCTAAATGTTGGAGAATATATGCAGCAGTTACATGTTTCAACTTAATGAATTCCTTCAGGGTAAGTGAAATAAGCATACAGCTATTCATTTTAGAAACTGGACTTCTGCCTACTAGCAAGGATGAGTTTTCCTGTTTCAACCTTAACTGTAGTTACTGCAGAACAGTGTCCCTGTTCTACAAGGAAGTACACTAGCAGGAAAGACATGTTTGCGTATGTGAAAGCATATTTGAAATATAACTGCTACCAACAGGCCACTGCATTCTGTTACAAGTGCAGTGAAAAATAAAGCTATGAGTTTTCTTTTTAAAAAAGACCACTGTAAGTTTCATGGTAATTCTGACACATTCTTTTTCAAAATAACACCATCATGATGAAGTATAAATTTGCATTGCGAAGGAATGTGGTTTTTTTAAAGGGGAACATTTTACCCTAATCTGTTAAATTTAATAGCAAAATTCACTGATAAAAGGAGTAGGAAACAGGTAAAGATTTTAAAAACAATATGAAGTAAAAGTTATGAAGTAAAAGAAGTGTATATTTTCCAGTTTGTCTGAACTTGTGTTCCTGTTTAAAAGGAAAGGTAAAGATAGCAAAGATTTTTTTCCCTGCAAGGAAATACTCTGAGTAAATTATACTTTTATTTGAATCTCACTTCCCCTCCCCCACAGATTTAATCAGTACTTTCGAATGTTCAGAGCACTTTGCATAAAGCATAATCCATTGATCCATGTATTGTATTTTGAGAATTATAAGCAGGTTGCATTCTAAAATACAAAAAGAACAGAAACTAAACATATCAGTGTTTCAACAGTAAGCAACCTATCCTCGGTGACTCCCAGGTCAAAATGTTTGAACCTGTCATATTAGATATACAGTATACATGCTCTTTGCATCTTAAAAGAGGACTGGCCCTTTAAATCAAAGAGAGCATGAACCACGTGCACAATTCCACACCTCTGTGCTTGTGTTCCTGGTTGGGAGCTGCACTGCAGTTTTTACTAGCTCTGCATGGTTTTCTCATCCCTTTGATGCCAAAGTATTAAAGGGAAGAGGTAACGCAGGGACACAAACAAAGCTCACATTATACTGTATCCTATTTCCTGTCAGGGAACCAAAACTGGACAATTCATATTGCCATACCTGTCTTTAAAGACCTGCCACTTGGGCAAATAGGCAAGAAAAACCAACAAGCGCTTTGTAATTGCTGTTTACCCTTTATCTGTGCACTAGGGGGCAACTGCTACTGACTACTGATTTGCGCTGTTGCAGCTACCACAGCCTCCACCATTATCAGTGTAGCACTAGATCCGTGGATGAATCCATTATTTCATTAGCGCCAAATACTTTGTTGGTTTTAAAGCTTCAAGCTTCAAGCTTCAAGGAGCTTAGAGCTCCAGCAAATACAGTGACAGGCCCATTCTCTTTCCCATTTCCTTCCTAACAACCCAGTACAAGAACCCTCATGCAGCACTGCAGCATCCCAACTGGGAAAAACAAGGGCAACAGCCACTATTAGAGGCAGGACTGGGTTCTGGTCTCATATCAATATCCATTTTAACTGCTTGGTCTTCTCTGCTGTCATGGCAAAACTAAGGTCCTGGATGAATAGAATTTGATTCTGTCATCAGTTAAATCAGACCTAGGCACTTAAAAGCTACTAGACTGCATTTTAGTAAAGATGCATCTTAGCATCAAATGACAGTGCTCTTTTTAAACAATCCTCTTAGTTTAAGCATCACACAACTTAATGGGTATCTGCATGAAAATCAGGCAATGATCTTTAAAAAGAAAGCCAGTTCAGGATCCCTAAGCAAAGGCCTTTCTGCATCAGAGTTAATCCCTGAAGGATATTCATGTTTGTATTTCCCGTGGCACCAAGATAAGGCCAGCTTCTCTACTGGGGGATTCTCTGATTATTACATTTACATAAACATTGCAGAATTTACTGAATTTTCATTTACTGAAGAAAAGGCAACTTCTCTATATATGGAAGCCATCTCTGTGTGGAACAAATAAGATTGGCCCAAATCAAGGTATTCTATTTGTTACTTCTGCCAAGATACCATATAGTTTGTGCAGTAATACTAAACATAGCTGAAAGCAGGTCTTATAATTAAGTGTATCAGAGGCAGAAATGAATTGTAGGTATTCCAAGATCTTAATCTCTGTAAAGCTTCATAAATACATTTTTGCCCACATTTTGATTCGAGATAGATAGATATCTTGCACAATCACCTGAAAAAAGAGAACCATTTCATGTGAAAAAGGAGGAAGAAAAAAAAAAGCACTACCCACTTCATGCTGCAAAAAGTAAATGCCAAAGATTACTGGAGAATTTTCTAGATCTGCAATACTCAGCTGTTCTTTGAAGTCCTGCACTTGCCTTCTCAGCACTGAGCACAGGCATTTCAAATTAACATGTACTTCATGAAAATATGTTCTTTTTGCTAGGTACAAAGTGCCAGGTTTGGTTCTGATATGGCCATCACTTAATCCTTTAGAAAAAACAGATCACAGTACATTGCCACAAATATATGCAAGATTGGAATAATAACCCAAAGGGTAACAACTACGTAATAATATTCCAGTATACCAGGACAAAACATTCCACTTGCATCATACCTAGGTTTAAGGCCTTAATTATGAAGAGAAAGGCAATGCTTTATCCTGCCACAGTGTAGTTCCTCCATATTATCACAATTTGCAGAATGAACTACTAAAACAACGAACCAAATCTTGCTGCAGTGAGGCTCAACCGCTACCCCCTGTAGCTCCAGCTGATTCGTAGTATTAGTGGTTTCTAGATTTTTTTTCATGAATTCTCATATTGCTTCCAGAGTTTATTATTATTTCATGATTTCTGTTTAAGATGCATGAACTAAAAATAAAATACAAGACATGTCCTCTGGGTAGTCTAACCCAATTATAAAATACACTTAGTTTTCTAATACTGTATTTGATAAAATTATGGGTTTTGCCTATTTACCAGTTTTCCAATTACAACAAAACTAGGTCACAGCGCACATCTGCTTATACCATGTTGAGAAATAACAAATATTTTAAAATCTTGTTTTTTCACCAATGATTTTTAAGGTTTTGGTATCCTAGTATAAAATTACTGAATGTTCAAACCTAATCACTACTAATAATCAAATGCAATATGTTATTGTCAAGATTTTCACTGCATTGTTTAAATGGCAATTTCTAGTGGTAATTAATGTTTATAAGTGGAGAGAAAAAAATCGTACTATTGAAATTCTCAGCCTATTTCCTGATAGCAAATGGCCACCCTCCAATAGAAAAACCTCTCTGAAATAGTCCACATCTATTTTTAGTAATGACTTATAATCTACCACTAAAATATATTGCCCTTGCTAGCAGACACCAGTTCAACATTTTAAGACTGTTATTTGACCTGGATTTAAAATATAAATATAAATATATATATATTCCAATCAAATTGAAAATGTTTGCTATACAAAGCTATAGATATATTTTCTATAGTTTTAGGAACCAGTAATTCTTTATTGCACAGAATGCTATTATTATGTTTAAAAAGGAGCACAGTTTCAACAGTTTTTGTGCTTTAGGATTTTATTCATCCCAGTTATAAGGATGATTCCAATAACTGCTCTTGCAGTTTTTTTATTGATCAGATAACACTGATTTGACAGCAAGCTAACTAGATAATAGATTTCCTATTTGGTTTTAGGTATTTCTCTGACAAACACTATACTGAGCATCCATGATTCAGATATGAGCAACCATGGCATGAACTGTCACAGGATGAACTACACATCTAGGTGCATTTTTAAAATCAAGTGCATTTTTAATATTTGAAGCAATGCAAAAAGATAAAACCTTGCAATTTATGCAGTCTTTCCTAGATCTCTTTATACAGCATTCTATCTAATATTAATAAAATGATCTCACCTGAAAGGGAAAGATATTGTCAGCTCTGTTCAAACTGTCTTCCATCCAAGATTTTGGAGCAAAAACGGAACTGGGTCGTGCATACTTCTGCAACTGGATATGATTACTTGGAAAATTCTTCTTCAGGGGTGAGATGGAGTTCAGGGGTGTTATTCCTCCATTCAGTCCCCTGCGGTGATCTCGCCCTTGGGACCCACCCCACCCACCACATCCACCACCAGGACTCCATGAGGAAGATGGTGTAGGTGATGGGCTTTGGTAGCTGCTCCATGGAGAGGGTGGTTTGTTAAGATTATTAGCAAGATGAGGCAGTTGATTAAAAGCAGCATTTCTATGTGTGAATGGAGGTGGATGAGGGCTTGCAGGAGACCTCCTCTGTTGTTGATGCTGATTGTGATGATGTTGAAAATGGGGGTGATGAGGGTGGTGCTGAGAGAGGGGTCCAATCTGAGGGGAAAAACTACCCCCAAAACCAGGACTGACATGATGTGGAAAATTCTGAAACAGCAGAGCACCGTTATTTGCTGAAGCAGGAGGGACCCCTCCCTGGTGGAAGAAACTCGCATCTTCATTTATTATTGTTGAAGACGAAGGAGCTATAGCTGCTGCTGACCAGTTACTGAAACCAGTCAGAGAAGATGCAGTAGATGTCAGGGGCTGGCTTGAAGTACCTAGCCCTGTAGCCTCTTGATAATCAAATCCTGTTAACACTGGCGACTCTATTCTTATTTTCTCCTTCCCATTGCCATTTTCAGAAGAATTATCCCCCTGGTTTTCTTCAGATTTAGCTTTCTCAGAATCAGGCAGCATGCCTGCTTCCTGACTTTGACTAGGGGAAAGCTGCTGTTTTTCTAGGGAGTCTTGTTTTTCCTGTTGTTGAGTTTTAGATTTTTCTGACCCCAGAATCTCATCCTGAATATTATGGGCAGCTGGAGCAGGAAAAAGCCAAGCTGACCCAGCACTACTGCCATTGGCAGCTGTGTTATTTATAAAAGCGGCAGGATTGGGGGCTGCATTTTGATGGTGATGTGGAGGCTGCAGATGTGGATGAAATCTGACTGGAAAAGCTGACTTATTCCCGGTGTTGTTCTGCACTAACACGCCAAACCCGTAATCCCCCATTTATTTTATTTAGAATCTGAATTCCTCCTGGAAAGAGAAAAAAAAAAAATCTTTAAATGGTTTTCTTCTACTAAAGCAACAGAATAGAAAGTATCTTTTTATGACAAACTTTCTTCCTACCCACTTGAGATATCTGATTTGGATTATTTTTCCTGGATTCTTATAAGTGAGATCACTTAAAATATTGACATGGGTCAATTTGTGTTCACTTCCTTCCAATAGCCAGAAGGAATGGAAAGTAAATCTTTGGTTAACAAAATAAGAGCTTTCCTTTTTTAAAAAGGAAATACACAAGAATGAAGTGGGGATGAAAGAAAGTTCCAGGGAATTTTTTTTTAAAAAAAGATATATATAGATATATATAGATATAATATATATTAACTTTCTTGTCTTACCAACTGCCTCAACCTGCTCATGTACACATTAATGAAAAAAAGATACCATGTCATCTGGTACTCCTCACTCCTTCACAGCTCCAAAAATATATTTAAATCTGGAATCATTTAATAAATTCTATATAATCTAATATATATCTGTGTTCTACTCTAACAGTCTCTGCTGTGGAAAATGTAAAGATTTTAGCTCAGGATTTCTTTAGGGAAGCGATTTATATAGGAGAAACTTCCCTCCCCCCAACCTGTGCTGCTACTGCCTTTGCCTGTAGGACTATGAATAGTATGACTTATGCGGACGCCCTTCTGACAAGGCCTTTCTATCTCAGGAGGGAGGGTGTGAGGATTTGTTCCTTTTTCTGATCTCTAGATATTGGCATTCAGTGAGTGCTGGGTGTATGTGTACAGACTGAGTGGAGCAGGCGAAGGGTGGATTCTTGCTGCTGCTGCTGCTGCTGCTGGCTGGGTGGGTTCCTGCTTTTTGAAGCTCGCCTTCTATTATGATCCGATATTTGCGTGTCCTTCAGATGAATCCTGGCTGCCTGCAGAGGAAAATTTTCACCTCAGAAAATCAGTAGTCAAGTGTCTGGCGGGGGCTGGAGGAAAAATACCTGGACAGCAGAAGTTAAGACATTTTTTTTTAAGCCATCAGCAGAATAATGTATTGGGCAAAAGCAAAGGGAGGGGGCTTGGGCTCAAATCCATATACTGAGAATATCTACGAAAGGGAGGGGGAAGCTTCCTTCAGATGAGCTTTCTTCGACGGGGAGGGAAGGAAATACAGGTCTGATGCCGCCCTTGCTCTCTCAGAGGTAGGAGCTCGCACCAAAACGGGGATTTTCACCGCCACTACCCGCGCAGAGGGGAGGACTTTACCTCTGGAGGGGAGCAGTCTCCGCCGGGGAGGGGACGACGCTGGCGGGGAGCCGGACTCCTCTCTCCCCCATGGGAGCCGGTTTCTCAAGGGAGGAGGGTCACGAGGATCACTTAGTGGCGAAAGCGCAGGGAAGGGCCGAATCAAGGCTGGCTCCTGTGGAGGAGGAGGAGGAGGAGGAGGAGGGTGAGGGAAAGAGGAAAGCGGTGGCGGCGGCGATAGCGGTTCCCAGGGGTCCTGCCTTTCCTCCCGCTGCCGATCCTCGGGGGCTGCGACTGCTTCTCCTCCGCCTCGGCTCCTCCCGGCGTCGTTCTTTGCCCCTCATGTAAAACAATCGTCGATCGGGAGAGCGGAGGGAGGCTCCTATTAAATCGCGAGGCGCTGGGCTATACTGTCAATACGCCGGTGCGTCAGCCCGGCCCGGCCGCCTCAGCCACCGCCGTCGTCTCCACAGGACCGAGCCTCCGATCGAAATGACAACCAGCTGGAGAGAGCAGCGCGACACTTCCGGTTCAGAGACGCTCCGCCCCCCTCTCCCCCTCCCTTCTCTGGATGAGCCACGCCCCTTCTCCCTCAGCCGCTAGGCCGCCCTTTCCTAGCCAGAAGAGGGACTGAGAGAGTCGGCCTCCCTTTTACATAAGGGCAAATAGGTCGGCGCTGCGTCCGCCATTCTTGCTTCGGGCATTTTCTTTCCCTCAGAGAAGCTAGGCGGCCATGTTGGATTAGGTAATGAAGCCACAGGGACTGTGAAATTTATAGTTTGGTCTAATCTAAGCAACCATTTTTGCGTATGGCAGGCGTCAGCTTTTCATTGGCTAAAGATTTCTGAAAGTCAGTTTATTTGATGGGGTGGATATTTTAAGCGACGCATCCTAAGAACTTTCTGGGTATAAAAGATTTCGCGATCTGTCGTGAAGTTGTTCTTGATAAAACTGGCATACGTTTTAAAGACGTCCCAGGGCTCATCCCAGTCGTAGCTCTTAGGCAACGACCTGGATGAGTCCTTGATAAAAATATTTCGTTGTAATATAACATTTTCCTTTGTGATTTTGGAGAGACTGTAGAGAGGGTCACAGCTCCCCTTAGGAGTTTAATATTCAGAGCAGTGGCTTCTTAATTCCTTAAAGTCCGTCTGAGTAGGTATACACCCATTATTTCTGTTGGGCTCTTTCATCAGCCAGTCTGATGTTCTCTAGATAAGGTGTACTTTGTACTTTGACACCTATTGCTCTTTAATTGTGGGAACTGAAGTCCAGCAGTTTGGGAAGGCTGCCCCAGTAGGGAGGACAATCTTCCTAATATTGCTCCAACCCTAAACAAAAGGAATATCTCTTCATCCATTTTGAAGTTCCTGTGAAATTTATGGTTTGGTCTAGTTGAGTTAGTCACACACAGGGTAAGTCTGGCAACCATGGCATTTCCGTAGTATGGACCAATCTGTTTGACATAACATATATTTCTTTCCTCACCAAAACGTGTCTTTTAAGATGCCAAAATGAAGAATCACCATTGCTAATTTAACTGCTCTAGAAATACTACTCTCCTCTTTTCAAGCCAGCCTCTCATGTTATTATTACCCACAGTCATCATACATTCAGAGTTAACAAGCACATCTGTGAAGAAGTCATTAAGTTGGCTTTTGTAATGTAGTGTTGCTGAATAAACGGATTGGATATTACATCTGCCAATGTTCATCACTTAAATTTCAGCACACCTTTGGCACCATGTTTCGGTAATTGGCTACAGAACTTCTGGACTTTATTATCATTATACACAACTGAGGTCGGGCATTTCTTGTTTGCTCCTGTTTGTGTGGGAAGTATTAGGCCTTTTTAGGACAAACTGTATATAAATATCCAAGACATGCTGGTACATTTAATTGCACAGATGACTATATCCCGTGATGGAAATTAGAAGTTTCTTTGTTTATAAGTATTTAACTATCAACAAGCAAACTGCCATATTTGATAATATAAACAAAATTAAGAAAACTTTTGGGAACAGAAAAGCTTTCAGATAGACAACCCCAGTGCTACTAATCAAGAGACACTGTACAGTATTGTCACCTTTTTCTTACCACCTTTTTTGAGGTAAGAAAGTGGATTTAAGTAGTAGGAAAACATAGAAAGATTACAAATAGAAGATGAATATGACAGGACCACCCATACAAGTTTGTGAAACGGGTGATTATACAATAAAATTCTCACTTATTTTATATTATATTATAATATTATAATATAAAATAAGTGAGAATTTTATTGTATAATCACCCGTTTCACAAACTTGTATGGGTGGTCCTGTCATATTCATGGTATATTATTTTCCTTTGTATATGTGTTGTGTTTGTGTGTATGTGTATACGTACACACACACAAACGTTGCACTTAATGATAAAGTACAATCTGAATGGAAAAGATCTCAAGTTTAATCCCTAGTGTATCAATGAATGAGTAAGAAATAATGGGGAAGAGTTTCTGTTCAGCCTCTTTTTCTCAAAGTAGCCTTTGAGACAGTGTGAGCAAATATGAGGCAGCTTCCTATGCTATTATTTGGGAATCAGTATCAAAGGACATCTTCCTTAGAGCTTTTCCACGCAGCTGAGCTGAAGGGCCATTTTTCTAGTCTTGGGCTAGTAGAAAAAACTACTGGCATGAAATTTGCTGCCCTATTGCTGATCCCTATCCTGCCTCATATTGCTTCTCTTCACTTACTGTGAGTCACCTAATTTCCCTCCAAGGTAATAGGTGAAAAATGCATAACAGACTTCACATACCTTGAAGCTTCCCTTGAATGGTGGAATAAGGAAGAAAATTCTATATTAACTTCCAAGAGTAATTGGCTTAAGCCTGTCTCACTTGTATCTCACTGGGGATGAGATAAAGGCCATTTCATGATGGGAAAAAATGGTTGCCAGGGCATGTTTGTGTTGTGGTTCTGTGCAAATGGGGAAAGGCCCTTGCACAGGACTAAGTGAAAAAGGTTACGTATTTCAGGGTGGGGAATATTTATTAGCCTCCTGGACTACTCCCAGAGCTGGATGACATTATTGGCTTAGACTCCCAACCTGAAATCCTTTTCCAAATGCTACTTCTCAGAGTCAAATCGCTGTAAACTTCCCTGTGCATGAAAATCTCATAAATCTACTCTTCTCCATTTGCAGATCAATCTGACCCTGAGGGACTGGAGTTTGCGGAGGGACCTTTACCTAGGCCACAAGAAGCTCAATCAAGAGGCTTATAGGCCACATCAAGCCTATATAGGAAGGAGGTTCCCTCAACTCTGCCATATGTTTTCAGTGGATTGTGAAGAGTTGATCTGTATACCACATGTGTATAAAAGGTCATACTGAACATTTGGTTTTCAAACAGTTCTGAAAAAGTCCTCCTTTTTTGAAAATTCAAATATGGGATTGTCCTGGTAACAAATGTCATAATTTACCTCAAGGCTCTCTACTGAAAGACAAAACTGTACTGATAAATAAAATGAACATTTGCTCAACCTCAGCAATTTATGGCATTGGTACTTTTTAAAAAACCCAATAATGAGGTATTCAAAAATGGTAATATATTCAGATTCATTAAAATAGTAATTTTATTCATAAAGTAGCCAGACTAATAAACAAAAATTAACCGATGTAGAAACAACCTTTTATCTTGTTGCAGCAGATAACCTCGTTTCAAGGAATATGTTATATGTAGTAGCGTTGTGTAAGAATACTGTATGTTCAAGGTTTTCTTTTAAATCATGTATTAAAAAAAAGAATGAACATTCTCCTAATCCAGTAACATTGGGGCAACAAACTTACTTTCTCCCTAACTAACAGCTTTGCCATACAATCCTGTACATGCTTACTTGGGAGTTATTGTTATTTACTTCCAAGAAAACGTATAATTATGTGGGTTGCAAATAATTGCCATCAATCATAGTTATCTGTAGTTGTTGTCCTGCCTAAGTAACCCCCTGTATTTCACATAAGCGTACATGAAAGAGACATGAAAATCTCACAGTGACCACTTCTTTTATACACTTTAAATCTACTTTACACTAAGCAATCTTACCCTACTGAGCCTTAAAAAGTTGCTACTCCTTCTCCCTCTGTTATCATTTATGCATAACTTACCACACTTTCATTTTCTTCGAGGTCTTAACTTGTATTTTATTACAAGTATTGTAACTTGTATGTTCACTCCAAAAGACTTCAAAGCAAATCATACTTAGGACTGGGTTTTAAGTATCTCCACAGATAACAGCTGGAAAATGAGATTATGGTTAGAATTTCCAGTCTTCATATATGCTGGCCTCTTTAAGGCCATCTATTTCCAAAGTGACTGTCATGTTAATCTTTCACAGCAAAATCAAAACAAGAGTTTTGTGGCATGATATACCCAGTGCATCTGATGAGAGGACTGGGTTCCAGGAAAGTAATGCAGTAATAAATTTGTTAGTCTTTAAGGTAACCCAAGCCCCTTAATTGTTACATTTTTATTCCAAACATTTTTCAGGTTTCTTTCTCTGTCAGTCATAGCAGAATATTCTATATTCACTTACTGAATTCAGAGTGGTAAATTCCCCATTAAAGATTTGTATTAAACGTTCTATTATTAAAGAAAAATAATAAACAGTCATTATTTTGATTTCTATCTTGATTGATTGACTGATTATGTGCCATCATGTCAGTGTTGACTTAACAACCACACAGATAGATTCTCTCCATGATGATCTGTCCCCAAACTGGCCCTTCAGGTCTTCCAACAGTACACCCACCACTGCTGTAATTTGAGTATATCTACCTTGCTGCTGGTTGTTGTCCACTTCTCTTTCCTTCCACCTTTCCCAGCATTAGACACTCTTCCAGACAGCTAGATCTTCATCTAATGTGTCCAGAATATGATAATTTGAGCCGTGTCATTTGTGCCTCGAGTGACAACTCTGGTGTTAGATCCCCTTGATCAAAGGATTCGCAGAACCCCTTACTGGGGCATCTGCCATCGTTTCCTTCTCTATGGGTGTAGACTCTGTGTCGCCAGATGGGAGGGGGTGTGAGGCTGGAGTGTGAAGTGGATTATTATGGCTATGGAGGACATCAAGGACAGTGACTTGAGATACACCACCTGGAGGGGAGCGGGGGTGACATGCTTTCGTGGGAAAGGGAACCAGTTAAGGAAATGTAGTTTTAAATCTAGGTTTGAGCGGGAACTCTCCATTCGCAGCTTGACCTCTGTACCATTCATTTTGCTTCATTAAAGCAGTTAAAGGAACACAGCCTCCTGACTGTTATTGTGTGAATGCTCAAATGAACAGGTGCTGACGTTAAGCTGCGAATCTCTTGTGTTCGAAAACTCTTCCTGAGAAAGTAACTCAGCTGAGAGTTAACGAAGCATGCCGAAACACCGGAAATCCCGAGCAAAGCAGCCATCGCCTCTGCCATCACCAGAGAGGACCGTGCTGTATGCAAAGGTGGAAGAAGGAAAAATGGAGTCGGAAGAAAGCTCAGGGAGCGGGGAGAGTGAGAGAGAGACGGAACCCTGACTCAATACTACGGAGTTGGAGACCGCGCTCCTCTCACTCGATTTCATGCAAGAGCCTCAGACTCCAAGTGTGATAATAGAGGAACCAGTGATGGGACCTTCACAATCAGGTGCCAAGGAAGAGGAAGGAAGGGCCCCTCCACCTCTGGATGCACAAGTAAGGGTGCTGAGCCTGGGACCGGGGTCAGACCACAATGGGACACCGCAGGAAATGTGGGGATTAGAGGCGAGGATGACTGCTATGGAAGTGGTGCTGCAAAAGGTATCAAGAACCCTTGAGACCATGGCGTACCCTCTAGCAGAGATCTCGACCCAGCTCTCCAGAGGGGCATTGCCTGACTCGTGGGGAAGAGGCTGCATGCTAACCCCGACCCAGGCTTCGAATCCCCTGTGAGGCGCTGATGGAGCGGAGGCCACCAGGAGAGCCAAGGTGAGTGGAGGAGAGCTGCAACCAGCGAGACACCTGCAGTGGCTCCCAAAGAGATACAAGTCAAGTTCAATGGTGACCCTTGACAGCTGGCGTTCTTTTTAACCAACATGTCCGTCTACATGAAGGAGTATGGGTCCTGCTTCCCCACCGAATACAAAAAGGTGAGCCACGAGGCTCCGCAGAACCACGGTGGAGTGGTATGTGCAGCTGCACAACGCCATGGCCCCAGAGCTGAACAACCTGTGAGATTTCATGAAGGCACTAAGAATGCGGTTCGAAGACCCACTTGATAAGATGAAGGCGAAGGCAGCCACCCAGCAACTTAGGCAAGGGGGGAAAAGCATGGCAGAGTATGCCATGGAATTCAAAGCCCTGGCTGGAAAAGTTATGGACTGGTCGGAGACCACCAAAGTCAACTACTTCAAAGGGGGCTTGCAGCCGGAGATTTTAAGATGGGCGCTCTGCCGCGGAGACCCCCCTACTTTGAAGGAGTGGATTTGTCTGGTGGGGGAGGTCGAGAATACGCAATACCACTTTCAGAGACAACTCTGAGCGCAAGCGACGGGGAGAAATACCGGAGCACCGGGGCAGTTCCCCTTTGCCCAGCAAAAGCTATTCCACAACAAGAAGGATCCTAAAGACCGCACCTGGAAGAAAGGCGGCTGTTTCAAGTGTGGCATTGAGTGGCAGAATGCCCCCACAGAGAACCCGATGCCCCCAAGGGAGGAACCAAGCCAACCAAAACCCCTCCGACTAAACGCAAGGCAACTGCTGCGACAGTGATGGCGCATCGAGACCCAGATGCAAAATTGTGATGGGGTCAAGCGAGGACTCTGACCAGGAGGAGCAGAAGCCGGCAGGAAACTATTTTCACCTGTTCTAAATTGCGCCAGCGAGCAGGTGGAAATCTCTGGGCGCAACATGCCTATTTCGGAAGAGGAAGACAAAGAAGGCCGTCTGGTGAGTGATGATTGCCCCACCTTGTTGGTCAGAGTAGAACTAAAAAACTTAAGAATCTGACACAAAGCCAATTTGACAGCGATGTTAGACTTGGGGTGTATAAAATGCTTAATACACCCCGCTTTAATTAACATGCTAAGCCTCAAAACTAAGAGACTTAAGCAACACATCATTTTTATCCAGATGGATGGTTCTATTGCCCACGGGGGTCCCGTTGAGTTCCGGACTGAGACTGTAGCCATGAGGTTGGGGGGGCATAAAGAGACATTGCAGTTCATTGTTGCCCCTATCGCCAACTACTCCATCATACTGGGACTACCGTGGCTAAAAAGTCAAAAGCCACAAATAGACTGGGAGTCTGGCACCTTATTGTTTAAAGATGGTGCCAGCGACCTGTCCCCTGTACCACAGGGTGAACGCAATGTGGCTGGAATACTCCTCAACCAAATTCCAAAGGAAAAACCTAATGCACAATTAGACATTCCGATTATTCCGATTTTCTTGATATGTTTAATGAAAAGGAATGTGACCAACTGCCTCCTCACAGAAAAACTGATTGTGCCATTGATTTGTATGATGGTCAATTTGTTTGTTTTCTTGGCTATCTGTGGTATTCTCAGGAATCTTCTCCAGCACCAAGTTCAAAAGTGTCAATATTCTTTCTATCTTGCTTTTTCAAGTCCAACTTTTGCTTCCATAGACTGTCACAGGGAAAAACACTGCCTGCACAGTTCTGATCTTTGTAGATATGGACACATCCCAGCATCTAAATATCTTTTCCAAGGCCTTCGTGGCTTCTCTACCAAGTGCTTGTCTGCGGCATATTTCTTGACTGCTGGTTCCTTTACTGTTGATTGTTGATTCTAAAAGGCAAACACTATCCACCATTTCAATATCCTCACTGTCAGTTCTGAGGCTGGTTGCTGTACCTGTTGCCATTAGTTTGGTGTTCTTTATATTTAACCTTAATCCCATTTTTTTTTTGCTGTGCTCCTTGACTTTCCTTAATAGATCTTGCAGATTATTTGCATTTTCAGCTATCAAAATAGTTTCATCACCATGGTACAGGTGATGTTTCTTCTTTCAGTCTTAAGACCATGTTCATCTTCTTAGTATATATTCAGCATGGAGTTTGAATAAATAAGAAGAGAGTACACTGCCTTGTTCTCACTCCTTTGCCAACCTGGAGTCAGTCTGTTTCACCACGGTCTGTCCAGACTGTGGCTTCCTGACCTGTGGATAGGTTTTTCATGAGGGTACTGAGATGTTGTGGGATTGCTATTTTTCTGAACACGTTCTATCACTATGGTGTTACCAAAAGTATCTGAATTAGGTGAAGAAGGAATAGATGTTTTGGGCAGAATTAACTAAATTGAGGTGCAGCCTTAGGGAATGGTACAACAGCTCTTCTCTGGAAACCTGATCCAAAGACTACAATATGTGTCTTGTGCTGGAGGAATACATTTTCTTTTACATGATTTGTACATATATAAATAAACAGTATTAATGTGCCATTATCTCCCAAATTGTGTTTTGCAAAGGAAGATAAACTTTGTAGCATTGCTCCTAGGACTGCTCAGTTAGGAAATATGGGAGTGCACAGCAACAGTATCTGTGAACGTTCTGATTGGCTAGCAAGGGCAGCCACAACCTATATTGCAAATATGAAGAAAACTTGGTATTATCAGGAATGAAAGGACTGTGAGTTCTATTCAGCTTTTGCATTCAAAACAAATTCCTAGGCTTGGAGTTTTCAAATTCTGAAATAAGGGTAGGTGGCGTGCAAATGTTTAGAACCATCTGAACAGTTGAGCGTTGAAGTCATTTTTGTTCGTTATTTTTTATCATTTTTTTCCTGCTTATTCTTGTCTTAGTTTTCTTAGAGATTTTATTTAGCCAGGTTAGGTTTTCTTGCTAAGTATGTAGTTTATTATAAAATCGCCTTTTTCTTGTTAAATATATAATTTATTATACAATAGTTATATAGTCTACATATGTATTTGTTAGCAGCTATCAGTATGTAACACCTTTTAGACAACTTAACTGTAATGTTTTTGAAAATCAATTTATTAATTTAAAAACAAACTGAATTCCAAAACATTTGGCACTTTTGAATGCCAAAACCTGTCAATGAATTTCAGGGTTTTAGTAAAATAAAATTTAAAAAATAAATTTATCCAGTACATTATGGAAAAATTATGTTTCTCTGCTTCTTTTAGACTCTAATATTAATATTAAAGTTGCTGGATTTTGTAATGCCACTTGTAATATTAGGGGATAGGTAGCTAAACCTACATGATTAGTTTTAGGGGAAAACAGGTGATTTATAATGCAAGAGTTGTTTGAATGCTACATTCATCATGTTTTATCATTCTGTAATAATTCTCAAATGTAATTTCTTTATATGTTGGTGATATAAAGAATTGACTGCTTGATTATTTAAATAAAAAGGACAAACTAGATGTAGTAAACCTTAAGTCTATCCATATGTTCCTTAAGAGCTCATCTCTCTCATTTCCTGTATAGCCTTGATGTCTATGCTCAATTTTGAAGGGATCTTCTTTCACCTCCTTCTTTAGCATTAGAATTTCTGAATATATTATACTATTAGGCAAGTTTTCATTCAGGAATTAGGAATTATTGAAGATTAATGGGTATCACTGCAGGGCACAGGTTTTATATCATCCTATCAAGCAGTTACTATGAGCAGAATTTGATGCAAAGAGAGTGCAAAGGCAGCTCAGTGAATTCTAGCACAGTATTGTAAAAAGTTTCCAACAAAATAATGGGCACAATTACCAAAATCCATCTCTCATGTATGTTGGCTTCCTAAGCCTTTCCGACAACTCCACTTGAATGACCTTGTTTATCACTGTCATACAGTCACTGACCTCTTTCCAAGGTGAATGAAGATAGTTTCCCAGAAGGTGTCTTTTCTTTGTGGCTCTCCCAACTAGTGATATATAGTGTCTTCACAGCATCACCCAGCCATGGTTGAAGTGCTATAAAGCCTCATTACTATTATTTTGGCACCAGTGGTGGGATGACTCTCGAACATAGTCTTAAATCATTAGTGGGAAAATGACCTACAACTGTCAGAATATAATTTGGCCCTAGAAAGCATGAACCCTCAGCTTTGTCTGTCAGTACGCAGCATTTAAAAACAACCCCATGACTTCTAGATTGCTGGTAATACAGTGGGCAGAGAGACAAAGAAGTACCATGCTTGAGATATTGTCTGATTGAAATTGTTTGTTTGTTTTTACCGGTCTGCTTTAACTAGTTTTTAACAAGTGTTTTCGGATAGTTAAATTTTGCATTTTGCTTTATGTTTTGATGCTGCTTGAATACTATTTGGGGAGGCTTTCTGTAAACCGCTATTTTCTGGGTTCTGTCCACTTCAATGAGTCAGGCTGGCTAGAAATTCTGGAAGTTACAATGTAAAACCTCTAGAAAAGATCAGGTTGCAGACGGCGGATCTGGAAAAGTTTCAGGGTTAAAATTTAACAAATAAATTCCTAAAACTGAGACATTACAGCATTACATGCTTTCTTCCACAGTCTTTTTGCTCTGTGGAACATACTTGCAGTCCCAGAAAATTAATGACATGGGCAAGGGTGGGGGAGAGGCAGCACTGGGACACAAGTCATCCAATACAGTGTTGACTAGGGGTCATAGGGCCAGTAATGCTCATTCCTGGTATCTCTAACATATGACAAGGATCTCCATACAGAATGGGAGAAAACAAAACTGACAGGAAGAAATGTTCAATATATACTCTTTGTCCTTCTCAGCAAAATCTGTTACAGAGTTATATCCAGGCAACCAAGAAGTAGCTGATACAGAATAGACCAAATGTAGACAATGTTCTTGCTTCAAATACTGCACAAGAGATATTTTACAGAGCAATCCTATACATATTTATTCGTGAATAAATCCCATTGCTTAATGGGGTTTACTCCCAGGCAAGCATATAAAAGGTTATAGCAGATTAGATCCTAGGAACATGATGTAAACTCTTTTACACACACACACACACACCTTGTCTGAATCAAGACGCAACTACAGTTTGGTTTCCTGCATTTTCTTTCTCTGTTCAGTTACTGCAGTACCAACAACTTGTTCTATAAACTCAGTAAACCATTTAAACTGTGCATAGGGCACATTTATTTATGTTAATGTCATTTAATAAAAATGCCTTTGCTATTTTTCTAAGATTTCATTAAGATATTATATAGTGACATACGCTCATGTTAAATAAGCTTTTAATAAAATTCACTGACTTGGAGCATGCAGTCTCTCTTCCCCTTCTTTTCCTCCTCCTTTTTTTTTAAAGCTGTCAGTACCTAAAGAAGTATTTCAGCTGTAGTACTGTAATTATGTAATATTAATGAATGGTATCACATGCAGTTCTATTTGCAAGTCCTTTAATGGAATGGAAGAAATTCATTGTACACAATGTGCTTCTTGAGAATGACCTGACTTTGCAAAACTGCCTCAGGTTTAACAGCTCATGTAATATAAAAACAAATGCATAAATAATTGAGAATCAGAAATAGGTAACATTTTAAGGATGATAATATTCATGAAGATGCTTATAAAAAAGTCTGCTAGTTAAATCCATAGAAGCTTCCCATTTCACCAGTAAGTGATGACCCATCCATATGGTTTTCACTTTACATATTGTTCTGAGTACAGGGCAATCTTTTATGTTTCCTCAGAAATAAGACTCCATATCTGAATAAAAACTTAATGCTAAGGTAGGAACGGTTTAACAGTGATCTCTTAGACAAACCATAGTGTTCTGGTTTACACTAAAACTAAGTCATAATGTTTGTTGGGACAGTCTCTGGGCCAGCCTTTCCTGACCAATATGCTTCCAATATTTTAGAACTATAACTGCCAGAATTCCCAGTCAGTAAGGCTGTGCTCAATGGGAATTCTGGGAATTGCAGCTTGAACACATCTGGAAGGCACCAGGATAGGGACGGTTCCTCTTATGCATTATATGATGAGCATTTGCAATCTGGTCAAATGCAGATTTTTAACTCCGCATACATTCTAACCAAAGCCTTTGTTCTCACATGAATATATAAAATCCAGGGAATGTGAACATTTTAGTCTTTTTTTTAATGCCATGCCTTGCTAAATGCCTGAGAACAATATTTCAGGTGTGTCTTGGAAAAATTCATACAACTGTATTGTTGCATATGATATACACATAATATAAAGTGAACAGCCATTCTTCAAGGCACTTTGCAGGAACAAAATTAAAATCTTGAGATTCACAATATTATGCCTTGCAGGGCTTACTCCAAGCAAGAAAGCCTAGGCCGGTGAAAAGAGTTGTTGCATATTTAATACTCCATTTTTTTTCTCCTTTCATTGCAATGGGGGAAAAAAGTTGAGTTCAGGCATCTACTAGAGTAACAGAGCACATGCCTAGCAGTTTTCCCCCATGTTAAGAAACCAGGTTTATCTCATTACTGATGACAGCACATATTGGTAGGTCATAGAGTAAGGGGACAGCCCTGCGTGGAGCAGCTGGGGCCCAGAGCCAGCCATCTCATTAAAGTAAACTGAGGCGGCGGCGGCTGCTGCTGCTGTTTCCAGCCAGTAATAGATCTTTGCAGCTTGATTATATTCGGTGAAAGTGGGTCATTATAAATACAGTGCTTTTTTGCATATTATCTAAATTGAAACAATAATATGATTTCTCCTTTCTTGTGCTATTTTGATAACTCCCAGTTCATGAATGAAACATGTGGATTACTTTGTTAAAAGGAGTTAGTTCTGCTTTATGCTTCCAACTTTAAGTCTTGATTACTGCAAGCAAATACCCTTTTGATAATAAGTTATTTACAGATTATTCATTTCAGTGGAACACATAACCCTCAAAATGATCTCGAGAGGCAAGTTGAAATTCCATGGGATTCTCCCTTACCCAGCATTTTTTACTGTTTAAGCTTAACTTGTTTGCTATTTTGAGAACCTGAAAAAAGGAAGCAAATCTACATTGTACCTAAGTTCTCTATCCTTTATATAACAGTATAAAATACAATGGAAATTAATTGCAGTGTTCAAGGGTTCAGAATATGATAGAGAATCTCATAAAACAGTCTTTATTGAAGGAAATGCATTCATGAGATACTTTAGATGGCTGACCGAATGTTTTTCTATGCAGTAATTGCATCTTCCTTAATTAGATAAACAGCCAGGTTTACAGCCTTATCCCAGACTTGCTATGCCAGTTTCTACACATTTAAACTAGGGCGTTCCTACTTCTGTATTAACTATTGCAAAATTGTTGAATTAACTATTGCAAAATTGTTGTGCAAGCCATTTTTTTCAGATTGCCAGTGCCATCACTGGGGAAGATTCAGAATCCCAGGGGCTTTCCTAGTAAGGTTAACTCTTGAACAATTTTTTCCAACCTACAAAACTCCATACTGTATACCTGCAAGGTACTCTATTCTTGGTGGTGCTCATTTACATGCCTTTCCAGTCACTGTGAGGCATGCTGGGATGCTGGTTCCTGAGAATCAACCAGAATAGAAACTCATAGTTAATATAAAAATCTCTTAATTACCTTGTAGAACATTAATAGTTGTATATGAAGTATGGTCAATATATTTATCCAGTGCATAAGGAAAGAGGAACATTTTTTAAAATGTTCCATTGACATTCATTCACTCTCAGAGTAAAAGAATATGTATCTACTCATGCAGCTATACGTACACATACATACAGAATTTTATCATCTTCTGATTCGAGTTGGTGGCTGAAAATCTGATGGTTTGTCTGTATATTTGTCTAAAAGAAGAGGCCACTCCTTCATTTGTCACTCTGAAATATTTTCAAAGCCTCCACTCTGAAAGGATCAGGTTTAAAGCATTTACTTAACTAGTCATCAAGACTTAAATATATGCTTAAAATCCAGCTTGTGTTTGAAATGTGCCATTAAAATTATGTTTTCCTAAAGCCTCATCCTGTGTATGTTTACTCTAACCTAATTCTCACTAAGTGTGGTGGAACTGACAATTATTTTCATCTATAAGTAAGTGCAATCTTAAGTACACAACAAGTCCCATTGCACATAATGCTTTTTACTTCCAAGGAAAAATGCTTAGCAATGTGCCATTGATTAGTTATATGGCAGTCCTCACTGCCACTCTGTCCCCAGAGTAGAGCTGTACACTGCTGCCATGAAACATGGCTTTATATAATGACCGTTGGAGAATTTAGTTCTAGTATACTGTAGATTGATAACTGGGAGTGCATTGGCACAAGATAAATAAGTAAAACTGGAGGACCACAGAAGTTTCTGTGATAAGGAAAGACAACAAATGATAATATGCAAATGTAGATGAGTTCTGCCTAGTTTCCACTTACAATTTTCTGGGTCATCACTAGTCCACAATCTCCCAATATTTATTCCCAGTCATTTTTTTTTTAAGTTGTAGTAGACAACATGGAGCCCTTGAAATGTTTTGGACCTTTTTTCCCCATTAGCTTCAGCCAGCAGAAAATGCAGGAGTTTTTGACTATCCCTTTTTAAATTGTTACATATATGCAACGAGACATGCCTTCTGACATCAACATTTGCATATAGAACTCCTATCATGGCAAAACCAGGGACATGTGAATAGGATTAGCTCAGGAGATACTTTGAGATTACTGAAAGACAACAGCATGGCATTAAATTGATCCTTTGGTTTGGGAACAAAAACACCCAGTAAACCCATGCCATCATCATCATCCTCAAGTTCTCGACAGTCTATTAGTCAAATATAGAACTTCAGTTTCAGTCTTTTCACAATGGGAAAAATGAAGAGAAGCTGTGAAGAGTTGTATTTGCCTGAGCAACTTATAACAATAATTTATTAAATTTATATACCGCCCAACTCCCAGCATTTACAAATTGTTAAAAATATTTAAAAACAAGAAAACAGAACACAAAACAAAAGGGAACAAAGATGGCAGAGATAATAAACCAGGATGGGAACAAAGAAGAAGAAGAAAAGGGGCTTCAGTCACCCTCACTAAAAGCCTGGGTGAAAAGCAAGGTCTTCAGGGCCCTTCGCAACACCAGTAGGGAGGGAGCCATTCGAATCTCAGGGGAACCTCATTCCAGAGGGCAGGCGCTGCTATGGAAAAGGAGCACTTCCAGGATCCCGATGGATGACATTGCTTAATTGAAGGAACCCAGGGTGTTCCAACCTGCCAGATCAGATTGGCCAGACAGGTACTTTTACTAGGCAGAGTGTGAAACATATATATAATATTTAATATTTACATATTGTAGTTATGATTAGTTGCAGACATTTCTGAAAAACACTTCACAGCTCCTTTGGAGAAAAATTATTTCTTAGTTCTTTAACTATTGTAATACAATTTTTACCCCTAGTTTACTTCCAGTCATCTAAAGAGGAATAAGAACAAAAGGAATGTGAACATCGTAATGAAAGCTTGATTTTGCAGAAGTTAAAAGTTTGTTGAAATGTACTTCTTCACCAGACACTTGTACCTTCAGTAATGGTGCATTGGGAAGCATATCCAAAAGCCTTAGGACTTCATGATTTGTTGTTCTTTCATCTTAGTTTTTCTTTCATACTTCATTCATTTAAAAATTATAGGTCAGTGCATTGATCTGTTAATTCAAAAAATTTTGTGCTTATTGGCAGCAGTTCTGTAATTCTCAAACAGGTGTTGTTTCTCAGTCCTACCTAGAGATGTCAGAGATTAAGCCTGAAATGTTTTGTGACCTTCTCTCCTAAGGGACAGTGTGAACAGTGAAAGGTCTCCTGTGCAAGTACCGAGTCATGTCTGACCCTTCTGGGGGGATGCCGCTTTCATGACATTTTCTTGGCAGACTATAGCAGGGTGGCTTGCCATTGCCTTCCCCAGATGTCACCTTCCCCAGCAAGCTGGGTACTCATTTTACTGACCTCAGAAAGATGGAAGGTTGAGTTGACCTGACTCAGTACAGTCAAAGTACTGAAGGCACAGTACTGTGTCTGTGTGTGTGTGTGTGTGTGAGAGAGAGAGAGAGAGAGAGAGAGAATGATATCCATACTGTATTAACATCCATGCATTGCTTACGTGGCAGCCATGTATATTTATTTTGTATTTATTTTATATTTTAATTGTTTTAACTGTAATTGTTTTAAGTGTTTTATGGTTTTATTGTTGTAAGCTGCCCAGAGTCACTTGCTGAGATGGGCGGCTATAGAAATCAAATAAATAAATATAAAATGAATGAATGAATGAATGTACACTGTTGTGATACAATATGTCTTTAAAAAGTAAAAAAGAAAATAGAGGCGATATTAGAATAAAACTCTACTTCCATGTCTTAATTATCCTGTCCAAATTCTCTAATTAAGATGCTAAAGGTCTTAAGCAAATTCAAACATACTGACTTTGAAAGAATCAGTGTATATTGGGAAGTCAGAATGCTATTGTCAAACATTCAATAACCAAAAGAAATTACTTTGTTTAAAGTATCTATGGTAAGCAGGTCAGATGTGGGAAGAAATCACCAGACCAGATGTACTTGAAAAGCAACATTATTTGTTGCAACAGCTTTGTTGCCAGAAGCTAGAAACTAGTTTGGATCCTGTTTTATTAGTAAAGTCAAGGGTAGTTGTTTTATAATTCCCATTATGCTCCTCCCACATCTCTTAGATCTCTTACTCCAGTTTTCCAATCAACCATACACAATGTTATAATGCGCTTCTTACCTTGTAGGGAATAAAATATATGTGGCATGTGCCTGTGTGGCATATATAGAACTTGCTCTAAAGTTTATTTGCTGCTTTTCATTTATCAGAAGGCCACATAAACACTGTGTCTTATCCATCCAACAACAAGTTCATACTGTAACGCAGCTCACAAAAGAAAAGTACACATTTTCCTCATCTGTACAAAATGCAGCATGTGTAAATAGACACATTTTGAGCATTTAACTCAGTAAGGTTTGCCTATCTGCTATATCAGAATGCAGCTTTACTTGTCTTTGCGCAGTTTTTAAGAAAACATGAACGTGTCTATGGGTGTGAACAGTCCATCTAGAATGTGAAAATTAAACAAATAGGTGTTAACTTCCCCTTGGAACATACTGTCTGGTTCTTCTGCTTGCCATAACTTTCTAACCCTGCCTATGTTTTGCAAACAGAATGTCTTCAAAACCTCTGATGGAGCAGATTTCATCAGCTCGGCTATAACTGACCATTTTGATCCAGCAAGGCTCTGCATTTACTCAAATGACTAAGAAGATACTATTTACTCTCTTTACTATGAAGCACAATAAAGAAAAAAATGCCAGGAAGGTTGCTGGCAAACATCATGATGTCAACAAAGAAGGTTATAAAACCTGATATGAAAATCTTCTTCCGGTGTTTCTCTTCTAGATGACTTAGGGGCGAGGCTTCAGGTTGCTCTATTATAGTCACTCTATTATTTGTCAGGTTGCTGTACATTTAGTTTTATGGGGGGAAATGAGAAGAACAGCAATTAGGAAAGCATCTCAAATTGTGTGACTACCTTTTAGTGTACAAATGTGCATGTGTGCATGCATGCATATGTGGATGCCTGCACACGCATACACACACCTATCTTTTGAACTTGTAATCCTTCCCAAGGTTCATACTCTCCAGATGTCTAGACACTAAAACATCTGTAATTTCAATCTCATTCCTATGGCCAGAGCAACTGGAAATTCTGGTCTCAACATGTTCAGTGGGCAGAAGGTTGGGGACAGATTCTTTATATATGTCCCATTCTGTGAAGACACTATATGGATTCTGATTTCATTCCTGTTTGCCATATAACACTTTACTTCAGCATAGCTGTCTAAGGAGCCAGGGAAAGGAGGCAGAAGAAAGGAGAGGAACGATCTGGAAATTAGCACTATGTCAAAAAATACATTTTTATCGTTGGGGCTACAGGAATCCTTCCCATTTTGTTTTTAATATTTTTAACATAAATATTTGAATGCAGTTGCCATCTCCTTCAAAATCATGGGCACTATATGGATCTGGAAGGACAATACAGGTTTCAGCTAGTGATGCTGCCAAAACTGAGCATTAGCTCATAAGCTAAATCTGTAGCATCTTCATGTATCCCAAATGTATAATGAGTCCAGATGTCCATCCAATGAACTCTAATATTTTGTAACTCAATCTAGGCTTGATTATACATTGATTTATACTTTTTTTGCACTTGTACAGTTTTTTTTCCAAAGAAAAAAAGAAAGTGGATTTGCACATAGATGGAATGCAATTAATTTAACCCTTTAGTCATTCTTTAGGAAAAGATCAAATAATTTTAAAATGCAATCAGAGATGGTGACTTACGGGAACAGTCTCTGCCTCGACATCATCAACAATGTGCTGAGTCTTGCAATAAATAGGTAAGTTTTGGTTATAGCTGTTTCCACTCATTCTGTTCCATTGCCGCTCTTTCTACTTGTATAGGTTTCATATATTGATCTACTATACTGAACAAGGCATGTAGAATGACAGTCGATCAAATAAAGTCTCATCATGATGTATGATATGCTTATGCAGTAGCATCTAATCTGTGGCATGTTACCAGGATACCTTTGATATGCATACACTGAAATTATAAATAAGATACAGGTAGTCCTCATTTAGCAATTGCCTCATTTAGCAACCATTTGCAGTTATGACAGTGATGAAAAAGTTTGCGACCAATGTCTACATTTACAGCCTTTGCAGGTCTTTAAAGCAAAGGAAAGCTGAAGTAAGATTGTAAGCATATTCGCAGTTTCACTTAGCAACCACATCACTTAACAACCAAGTTGTGGTCCCTAAATGAGGACTACCTGTAAGGTCATTTTGGCATCAACATTTTAATCCATTTGTCACATACAGAAGGATGTTCATGTCAAGTATTCATATCTCATGTGATACAGTCCAGCATAAAATGCTACCCTCCAGAAGGATTTTTTTTCTTTCAATATTAAAAATCTAGCACAGCAATCACCCAATTGTTTAAGAGAGTCTAGCATATCTGAACAGCACCAGACTGAGGATTAGGACCTTGTCCTAATTTATTTCTTTACTGAGTAAGGACCTTAACAATAAATGTTCAGGTGAAAGTTCTCTATCATAAACAATTAATGTATTGGCAAAATTCAGTGAATGCACATCAGATGCAACTTGATAACATGGCATACATTAGATGCTATTGCATCAGCACTTCAGATATCAGGGTGACTCTTTTTTTTATCAGTTCTTACTATACATCTAACATTATTTTTGTTAAGCTCTTGGTTAGTTTGTTTTTTGGTGAAATTGGAAGAAACATCAAGCATATTAATTTTAAAAAATATTCAAAGGCTTGCATTTATACATACAACCAAACCCTCCCTCCCACCCTGCCAAAAAACAAAACAAAAACCTATAGAGCTTGCCTTTCTCCCAGTTTTATATTCTCCCAGTTACCAGCATGTGCAAACAATAACACACATCTGTAATGAATGCCATATGCAATTATCTGCAACACCACCTCCCTTAATGCCAGAAGTGGCTCTTTTAGCAGTGCTCTAAATTTGCTATTTTCTGTTGCATTCATTAAGCTGCACTTTTGTGCATATCAAATAAGGTTTTCAATATAAACTGATATTTTAGGTGCTTTGTTGGTCTACAGGTAATTATCAGTGGGATTATTTTAATCAATTTTCTGCATGTGCTGCAGCATTATTTCTTGTCCCAAACAAACAGATAAATGAAGCTCCCACAATGGGATTTCTGTTAAGACATACATCTATAAGTTCATTGCTAAAGGCAGAAGGGCTGGCAGTATGTTCTACAATTCAAGTTCATGTAATTCAAGAAGGCTTTCAGACATAAGCCAAACACTGTGTCTACTCAGAAGACAATTTCAGTGAATTCAATAGGACTGACTCCAAAGTAAGCAGGTGTAATAAAGATTGGAAACATATGGGCCTACAGATGTTGCAGAATTACCACTCTTATTAACCCCATCCAGTATAGACACTGATACAGAATATGAGATTTGTGGTTAAGGAAGGTGTGGAGGGCCCCTGTTCCCATGCCTACCACTCAGTGTAGATGTTTTGAGACTTATTTGCCTAAAGTTGCCTTGATCATGAGGTTCTCTGAAGAGAGAATCTCATAATGTGAAAGAGTTTAATTTAAGGACCAATGTTTGTCCCAAACCCAACACATTTAATAAATTCCACCAGTAGATGTCTTCTGCAGTAGTGAAATATAATCACTACTAATTAAATATTAAATGAGTCTATGTGGTTAGATTTTGATGATCCTTGCAACTTAAAAGTTGGCATACATTTGCCAATACTGTATGAAAAAACAAAAGACAAAAAGACACAAACTATCGACCACGTATTTTATGTTTGTGTAAAATAGTAGATCTTTCTCCTAGAGGTGGGTGTAAAACAGAAAGGATTAAAGCTACATTAAAAACAATATAGCTGGGTACACATATCACACTAAGCCATTATATGGTTTGCTTGGTTCTGGCTTAGTTCTCATTACTCAGTGCTATCTAACTCACTATGACTGGTAAAACAAACAGTGTTTAAAACAAACTATGGCTTAAACAGGGGTCCATGAACTTTTTGGACCAATAGGCACATGTGGAATTTTGAGAACATATATGGGCACTCTCATCAAATGGTTGCTATGGTGGGTGTGCTCAATCACAAAATAGTTACTAGAAGGCAAACAAAACACTGGGCTGTAGCTATACACTATTTTATTTTCTTCGGGGTTCCAAATGGGGTCCAGAAATATTGCTGAAAATACAGATATGCTTGAAGTTAGTGATATACTTTGCAGCATACCAGATTCTGTTTTTTTTTTAATTAAAAGAATTTAAAAATCTAATATTAGACCAAAAACCTTAGTGAGCACCAAGGAATGTGATAGTGACATATCATTGCCCAGGCATAACTTTGGGGACCAGCACAAGGTCTGAGTCCAGTCATAGTATTAAAAAAGAAGTGTTGTTGACCAGCTGGTGCAGAATATTACTACAATTTTCATGTATCCCTAACAAGACTGAAACAACCGTGCCCTCGGCTTCTTCAGTCATGAGGAAAGCTGTCCCTTTTTGAAATGTTTTCTGGCCTTCCTTATTGGACCACATTTTAAATCCAGGGGTGGGGGGTCAACTCTAAGATAAGCTATTTCTATAGAAATGAAATGCAGCCACATGACAGAAAATTCCATAGATCAATTTCATACTGGCTGCATGGCTAGGCAAGGTTCTGCCAGTTTTCAGCACAGGATTCTACACTGCTGGCTTTTAAGTTCAACTATTGGTGGGGAAAATGCTTTATACCAAGAGTCAGCAGAATCAGAATCACAGCCTTAAGTACATGGGCCTGCGGCACAGAGTAATAGCTCCATAAAGATCCAGGCTTTCCTGGAACACCATCCTATCGGTGCTGTGATCATGCCTTTACTTGGGCTTCAGTATCTCTTTTCCTGGAAAAGCATTTCAATTATTAATCAGGGTTTTACTGCTGTCACCAGTGGACAATGGGGAGCTTTGACTTCCTTTTGTTTAGTCCTCTTATTCAGCAAATTTCTCTCTTTCCTTTTTTTCCTTACAACACAGCAGATTCATCGGTGCAGAGGTATCAGCTGATAATTCAACACATAAAGGGAAACAGTGCCATGCTCTCTGAATATTTGAAATACTGAAGGTAATGGGTGGTATTCTCTGCTAATGATGATGATTAGGGATTTGACCCACCAAAGGACACCCAGAGCCAAATCAAGCCTGCTGTGAAGTCAGGCCTGTTGTAAAATGTCCCCAGCACACCTCCCCACTCCCTGTGTTTACAACTATATCTGCAGGAAATGAATTTTACGTGTATGAAGTGTAAACAGCAGTGGCAGCAAAGAGCCCTGATTGCCCCACCAACAACAACAACAACCACCTGCCCAAGAGGAAGAAGACTATTGCTTAGCCCAATGGGTGGAGCAAAAGAACTTTCAGTAGGTGGCCCTTATTTCCCGCAGGGAAGAAGATACTAAACATGAGCTTAATTGTACCTTTTCTGTGTCTTGAGAAAATAAAAGAGCAGCAAATGGCTTCATCATATGTGATATGAGAGTATAGCCAGCATCTTTGTGGTAGGTTTTCACAGAAGCCCCCCAAAGAAACTAGAGAGCTAGATTTGGAGGAATGAAGGGGCTGCAGAAGTAGATGTTTCAGCCCAAAGCTAGGCATTGGGCAAGAGAGAAGCATTGCCAATATTTTCTGGCTTTTTGCATGAATCTGGATCCTTTGGAGTAATTCAGAGGCTTCCCTGTAATGGTGGCAGACCCTTGGCAAGGAATTATGATAACGGGTTCTAAGGTTTTTCATGAAAAGACTTTGCAATCCAGTTGGCTGCTTGGTGAACAAAATACTCTTTGTTCTAGCAAATTCCTTTGTGTCCCAAACCAATTAAATGAAGGTGGCTCCTGTAGGTGGTTGACAGTAGTTGACCTCCCGAGCCAAGTTTCAGGTGACACAGGACCCTAGCTAGAGTCAAACAAGGAAAGGAATGTGTGTATTAAAGTACTTGTTTACTGTTCAAACTGCAAAATGAAATAGTTTCTCTCAGGGCCATTGAACTATTCTATAGCTCTAAGTCAACAGACGGTTGACGTTGCTATAGGGGTCACAAACTCACATGGTATTCATAGGCCGCCAGTGATCTTTGCATTGTGCCCTGAAAGTAGCAACCCCACTGTGCTTTCACTTGCCTTTTTTATAATTAGCAGCATGTACAAACATGATTGACCCTTAGTGTTTTCAGACATTTGGAAGTAGCAGTATATTTGCTGTGTCCTTAACATGCGACTGTTCAGAAAGTAAAGCAGCATATGATGTGACAAGCCAGTCTTCTTTTTGCTTCCGTCACATTAAGGGCATTTTTAGTAAAACTTTCCCCAGGGCCATGGCTTCACTCTAGAGTAGTTGATGTATTGTGTATTTAACTAGTGCAGTTGCTCATCCATTCCCAAACTACCTCAATCTTTCAGCCCATCCATTCTCCCAAACATACATGTACAGTACATTCAATCCTTTCCTTCAGTTATCTAGAAGTAGCACATACAGTGATTCTCAGCATTTATCTTCGCAACAAACTTGAAACAGCCCTAAAGCTACAAACAATAGCTTGGCTCCAGTGTCATCCAACATGATCTACAGTTGAGGGGAATCTCTGCAGTCCTAGTCTAATGCTGTATTTGAGCCCCCCTTTCAGCTGAATTTCATCCTTCTAGCCATCTCTCTCCCCCACAAGTCCCAAGATATTTCCTGTTTCCCACAAGTTCCTGGATCCAGGACAGACTGCCCTATTGTTAAGGCTACAACCCTTTGCATGATTATTAGTCAGTTCAAAACCATTGAATTTAATAGCATTTGTTTCCAGGTTAACACACACAAGGCCAAACTAGTTCACATCTTAATCTTTTTTTTTTGTATACTGTTTTCCAGGGATTCAGTTCTCACTTTTGCCGCATAAACTCCTCAGCTGCTACTACAGCACTTTTATTGCCTAAGCAAAAATATAAACCAAAAATAAAGAGGAATTAAAGAATAAGATCCACAAAAACATACATTTCTCAGGTACGATATAAAACTAGTTTTGCATATACTGTATTTTCATCTCTTGTTATACAATTACATTAATAACATTTAAGTCAGTTTTATTAACAATAGGAGACACTAGAATGTCCTGTACAAATTTCTAAGTAGTCTTCCAATAGGAACACTTTCTCTGTGTCTATGCTCATGCTTGTAGCAACCTACAAATTCCTCAGGTTCCCCAACTAATATCTTGAACTGTGTGCCTTCTCCACATTTTGGGATAGCTGATAATTTTCTTTTCCTCCCCCTCCTTGCCATATCTTTGTTAACCAGTTGCTCTGTTTCTGGCCTTTAAGCTATTTCTCTCTTAGTTATCAGGCCTTGTCACGCTTAGCTCAGCTGTTCTGGTGGTTGGTCTTTCATTTGATGATGCCCATTGTCCCAGTGTCCCTATATCTTGCACAATATTTTCCACAAATGGTCTCCTGTTAATCAATGTGACATCCTCATCATTGTGTCTCATAGCTTTTCCTGATTCTCTCTTCAAATTCTACCCATAACTCATAGTTTTGCCTATTTGCACCATCTGTAAGTCCTCCACCACTTAGTTCATGATCAGTATAATTTGTCTCCAAACCTGATAAAGAAAACATAATGTGAAAGTAGGTCTGATTCACACTTGATGGCAAAGAACCCCAACATTACCCAAAGTTTTCCTGATATGAATGTCCAGGCAATTTACTACCCAGGAGAAGAGAAAGCAAGCAGAGCAGGAAGGTCACTAACCCACAGTACATTCCTGGTGGCTGAACCATGAACATCCAGGAATGAACTCTGCAGTTGAACTGGGATCTCCACTATCCAAGCTCAACACTCTACACATGCTACACCAACCTTCTGAAGTTCTGGAGAGCTACTCCACAAAGGTTCCTATTTCTACTCTCCTATTTCTCTTGCCTTCTATCACTTCTGTCCCTGCTAGATTGTCTCTGCTTGGACTCCTGCTGTTGGAGCTGAAGACAGAAAAGAACTGAAATTAATCATTACTGTAGACTGATCAAATTAGATGCAACAATAACATATTCTTGAGTTTAAATGTTGTAAAATCCAAGAAAATGGGGAGGGGGTTGACTTTTAACAGCAGACAAGTATGAGAACTTCTGAACTCTTCACCTGCATGTGGCTTAGTTCTTTGCACTGCTCTCTCTGGTATTGGAGGTCAGCTTGGTCAAGAAGAAGCTTTCTTTGGAAAACCAACTGGAGGAAACAAAACGTATGGGCAAAAAGGTTTGGCATTTCTTTACTGCCATTCCCTTTGCTGATGAAAATGGAGACTCATCCACTTTCTGATACGATTAGGATACAAATGATATGGAACAAATGATATGGAATTGCTTAGTAGACACTATATAGCATTCTTATAGAAATTTTCATCACATGTGAGTTTCGATCAGAATGGTATATACAGTCCATTGAGCTCTCAAAGCAGAGAAATATAGATATTACATTGTCTTTATTGTTATATTTTTATCCAACATTTTTTTTACATATTGCCCCACATATGAGATATTACATGGCATTCATACACACACACCGCTTGGGGGAGGGGGGGAGGATTTCTCTACTTTTACTCAGTGGTATTTTCAGTTACATTGACCGCATGACCAGTTTCAGCCTTATTGGAACTCTTCAGACAAGGGTAGCCAGATGTTATTCTGTGGGGTTAAAACCCTCTACTGAAAATTTAACTCACAGACCTTTGCACTTTAGATGACTATACAGTATATACACAATGCATTAGATTTAGGAGCTATCCAGGCCCTATCGTCCAGTGCTTGCAGGAGGGGATATCTATATGCTATCAAAATGGTATATATAGTCCACAGTTTATCTGCAGTATATATACTATATGTATGTATGTATGTATGTATGTATACACACACACACGCACTGTATGAACATAGAGAAGTGTGGTGACTTCATGTAAAAGCCCATACATGGAGGCACTGGATAATGTAACATCTGTGTCTCTCTCCTCTGAGAGAGAAAGGCAGACTGAGATTTAGCCAGTCTCAGGCTGCTGAAGTAATTCAGGATCAATGAAGATGAGGCAGCATACAAAGGAGGTATTGGTCTACTTGATGCAAATGTCCAGAGGGAGAAAAGGAACCAACGACTGTAATGGAATGTGAGAATGACCTTGGAAGATGGGGGGAAGAGATGCCACCTAGGGAACAATTTGATTAAAGAGGGAGGAGTCTGCAACTGAGTAATGGGCAGAGAAAGAAACTTAGAAAGGACCTACCCTAATTGCTTAGGCGGTGAATAGGGACGGTGGGAGATTTGTACTTTCAGACTTGCAAAATTCTGTTAATGTAGCCTAACAATAAAGTAGAAGTAGCTCATCTGGTCGTGTTTCCTGTCTGGTTTACCTGGGAGGGCTGATAACGACAGAAGACCCAAGGTTGCCAGCTAAGTTTAACTGAAGCTCTTGATTAACTATGGGTGGGAAGTTAGTAACAAACTACATTTCAGACAGGCACACTCTCATTTTAGCAGAAGCAGTACTATTGCCAGGAGAGAGAGAACTAATCTCTAAATCATAGAGCAGTTAGGCCATGAAGTAATTTACTACATTCCTTTGAAGGCAGAAAGAAAGGGAGAGCTGCAGTTGTCTTTGTATGCCCTAGCTAAATGCCACTTGCATTATTATGGTCAATCTCATAAAGAAGCTATTGTCTTTCTATCCTTGATATGCTACAAATAAAAAAATATATATCTAACTCTCAGGAAGGTCCTTGCATCTTGTGTTTTATTTGATCAATCCTAAGATCTCATTACACCACCAGCCCTTCAGCTACTAGGAAACTATACTGACATAAAATGGTCTGCCTCTTTTCCTTTCAAAGGAAGGTTGCCTGTGCACAGGACCAGTAAAGGGATCACTTTATTCCACTAGCTTGGTTTCCCTTCTCTCCCACCAACCAAGACCAGCAAGTAGGTAAACATCCACTAATCACTCTCCTTAACTGGACTGTGATGCAATGCAGGCAGGTTTTGATATTTGGCTTAGGCTGACCATATTTCCTTGAGACAAAAACCGGACATTGGGATGGCAAAACAGGAGGGGGTTAAACTTATGTAATATTCTGTATTCACAAAAAAGACAATTAGAAAAGTTATCAACAGTAAGCTGGGAAGGCAGGAGGGGGAGGTGTGGCAATGGTTGGGTCCGGAGAGGCTGGTGCAGAGGTGGCGTTGGGCGGAGAGGTTGCAGGAGGGCTGAGGGTGGCGGCAAGCTGGGACAGAAGGACAGGAATGGAGGAGTCAAGTAAACAGTTGTCCCTGACAACCTGTTCCTCTCTGGTGTGCCCTTTTATTTTCTTCCTGCCGTTTTGGCCTGAAAGCCAATCAGCTTCTTTTCTGCTGGGCGCGTTTTTCCAACCATCTTCCGCTGCACTGATTGGTGGCAGTGACTCTTCTCTTGCTCACCACCAATCATCTGTTCCTGCGGTTCCACTCTAGGTATCCTGCTGGATTGAGAACTACTGCCAAGTCAGCCTCCTTTTCCATTTCAATTTTTTTCCCGCTTTTCCCAAAAACGGGGCAAAATTGACATTTATATTAAAATGACCGGCAGTCGGGCTTCAATGTTTTTTAAAAATGGGACAAAATTGACATTTATATTAAAATGACCGGCAGTCAGGAAATGTTAAAAAAAGGGACTGTCCTGTTCAAAATGGGACATATGGTCAGCCTAATTTGGCTAGACTGTCAAAGTTACTTCTGGCTTTGCAGAAGCTTCTGGCAGCTAATTGCCAGGGATGGAGAAAGCTGGAGAAGAGAGATGACTGCCCTCTGTTTCTGCTATCTACCCCAGCCTGGAGATCAGGTGGGAGGGCTGGCAGGAAACCTCAGGAACCAACAGTTCACACACCAAAGATCACTTCCAGGAAATCAAGAGACATGGCAGACAAAGAGCCATCTCTTCCCACTTCTGCTGCTGTCCTTTCCAGCCTGGGAATCCGCTGTCAAGGAGAAACGAGGAGATGATTCTTTCCCCACTATTGCCTTTTAGGTCCAATCTCCCTTTATTCATTAAGTTGAAAGATTAGTGCTAGGCCAGCCATTATCCTATCTAACAGGATTGTTCTGAAGACTATGTGGGATGGGTATTTTGAGATCTTTTGAGTGAGTATCTCTAAAAATGAAGAAAAAATATCTTGTAGTCTGTATTTCTTACATTATCTGTTTTTTCCCAGTACAAGTCCTCAACCCAACAGAAGTCAACATTGGTTTCTTTTTTCTTGAGAGTGCTCTATTGCAAAACTGAATGCTGTTCAGAAAGTTTGACAGTTTGAAAAGCATGAATATCTCTATTATCTCTTCAGTAAATATTATTTAGGTAGGAAGTAGAAGTCCTTATATAACTGTTGACTAGATGTTGCTGTTTCAGCATTGTGCTCTTTTCTTGGTCCACAAGTAGAAAACATTTCAATGGATGTGGCTAAATAATTGTAAATAGTGATTGCAAACACACGTGTTAATGTGAGAATCCAGCCTGCCTCTGACTGAGAAACCGAAACTCTTTCTGAGTCAGAGAAGGAAATAGAAACTTACTGGGCTGAAACCAGGAAAGCAAAACCCAGGGATGAGTCAGCAGCATGGGAAGAGTCACAGGCGCTGATTGGCCAATCTTCGGAGGAGGATTTGAATCCTCAAATCAGTGCACACCAACGATGGGCAGAAAAGCGTGCAAAGGAGAAGGCAGCCCAATTGGCTGCAGAAGGAAAAAATCATGTGAAGGATTGGCATAAAAGGCAGATGCGTGAAGAGTGAGCTGCCAGAGACAACTGATCCTACAAGCCTACAGCGTCCGCAGAAGAGTCCCTACCAGCGTCGGAGACAGCATCTGTTGCCGAAGAGGAATCATCGCCAGCATTCTCCACCAAAGAGGACTTGAATCCTGCTTCTGCTGCCACCAAGGATCCTCTCCTCACTGAACCCAGCAACCTCAGTCTAGTGTCCAACCTTGGATCTCCACGGTCACCTTGTGCACATTCCAGGCATGCTTCTCACCCAGTTTCAAGCTTCCAGCTTTGTCCAGAGTCTCCAGTCCAGCCTTGCCATGCCTCCAGTCTGCAGTCTTGCCTTGAGCCTTCGGTGCAGCCTTGCAACATTTCTAGCTTGCCGCTTAGTTCCAGGTCTCCCATGAGGCTTCAGTGTGCCTTCAATCTCCAGTCTCGCCATGAATCTCTGGTCCAGTTCAGCCGCACTTTGGGTGTTTGACCTTGTTCAGGAGTTTCACACCTATCTGGTTGCCAACCCAAACTGCTACCTAGTCCAGGACTTCCAGCCAAGTCCAGCCTTATTCTGAGTTCCCAGCCTTGCTCTGAGTCTCCAGTTCAGAGTATTCAGCCTAGTCCAGAGCTTCCAGTTGAGTCCAGCCTTGCTCTGAGTTTTCAACCTTGCTACAAGTCTTCAGCCTCCAGTGTCCAGTCCAGCCTGAGCCATCGAGTCCAGTCCAGGGGGCTCTGGTCAGCCCTGCCCAGTATTCCTGTGCCAGCCTATTTCGAGTAGTGTTCCAGTTCAAGATCATTTGACTTCAGCTTCAGTAGCACCTCGAACTCCAGCTTCTCCCAGCCTTCCAGTCTCTATTAAAGAGTCCTGCTCCATTGCCTTGCTGCTGTCTCCTCCTTCAATCTTGCTGGTTTCCTTGTTGCTGCTCAGTTGGGCTTGATTGAACACAGTTCTTTCTTGATTCTAAGGACTTATTTATTGTAAATAGTTATTTAATAAAGAGTATTTTTGATATTTAATCTGTCTGGCCACCTCTAAGTCTGATCAGGACAGTTAGTTGTTCTGTCTTGTGGATTTTGGCGCTGCCGCTGATTCCCAGGAAGGAGGGAGTGCATTGCAGATAGATAAGAGGATTCACAGTCCAGAGACTGTTGCTCGTAAAGTTAAGAGGTTTAAGGTAGCTCCGCCCCAGAGTCTCCCAGGTTATTTACCCTTAGGTCAGTTAGAGTAGCTTTAGTCTGGCAAGATTCTGTCTGTACGGTGAGAGCAATAAAGAACTGGAGTTTGGATTACACTGACTTGACATTGTTCTTGGGCTGACCCTGACAGTCTTCAGCTAAACATATTTTAAATACTTTGTCCAATTCAAACTATAGTCCTACCTGGCTGACCTTGTCTGATCTCAAAAAAGGCAGACCTACTCAGCATTTGGACGTGAGACTAACACAATTCTAGAGTTGTAGGCTAAATTGGGAAATTAAAAAAAATACAGAATTGGCAAACATCTTCTGTATTGTTCCTAATGTAACTATATGGATGTGTCCATGAAGTCACCAGGAGTCAAATTCACTTTGAGGGAGTCTACCATTATGTAAGCATTCATTTTGCTGCTCTCTTATCATATAATAAAAAGGTGATGGAGTTCAAGAAATCCTCACTCTGGCAGTCTTGCTCCAAATATTATTTTAATGTCTATATCCACAATCACTGTTGCTACAAGAGCTATACTGGTTGTTATTTAAACAGTGAGTCTGTGGATGGATGCATCCTTCTTGGTAATAATGTTGTGTGGAACCTATAGGCCTGAATATGTAGCTGAAGACGCTTAGCATTCCCTAGTGTTAGCCATGCTAGCTGGGACTTCTGGAAGCTGTAATTGCAACATTTAAGTGTTACGTTTGCACTAAAAGAGAAAGCATGTTCCTAGCCTGAATTCTTAAGACTGCAGTTTGAAGCTCCATTATAGAAAATAATTCCTGCAGTAGAAACTTAAATGACAGGGGAAAGGGTTCTAAGTCAGACCTCACCAACTTCTATATACAGGCGGAATTTTGAATGAAAAGTCATTGTACCTATGACCGTCCCACTGTAATCTGAAGCAGTGGAGTCCAAACGTACTCTGGGGAGTTCCTCCATCAATGTTTATAAATGCAGCAGTGTAGTAACCTGCCCTCTCCTGTCTGAAGTGCTGTATGCTTAGCGGTTATGCATATGATTCCCAGCATCTCACTTTGAAACAAGGCTTACAACAGCCAGTCTATCTCACAAAAAGCATAGCTATAACAATACACTCATTGTTCTATATTGATTGACACAAAATGGAGAATCTTTAATTCAGCAGGGAGCTCTTTTGACGTGCTGGGTCAGAATGACTAATTAAAGGCTCCAAATAACTAATATCCAATACTTTACCTCTCCTGAACCTGCCAATTATTCAATGGACCACTTTTTGCTCCTCAAGTAGGCAATTTACAATCCCATTTCCCTGAGAGCAAATGGCCTGTTCTGTTGCTAGTGCTACCATCATAAAAAGTATAACAGAAAAAAGGTTAATGTGGGTAGAGACACCCTACTCTTCCAGTCTTTTAAGCTGAGATTGCTCTGAATTTTATCCTCTAAAACATAGCATGCTGACTGGAAGTAATGGGAACTAATTCATCACTTTCAAAGAGCATCAAGTTGGGAAAGGCTGTTCTATTGCAACAGAGGCTAAGGCAATATTTTGATAGATGCTCATCAGAGTTATATAAAATGCATGGAAACAGGCAAACTGTACCTTTAAAACCATTTACATTCACAGTAAAAATCAGCCAAAGTGAGAATATGGTGTGGAAGAATTCTTCCAGCTTAGAACAACTGAATTACACAGTACTACTTTAGAGATAATTATGTGAAATCACAACAATGCTCCCTCCATTTCAAGAAAATACTGATTACCCTCCAAAAGGACTAGAATAGCCATCTGAATAAATGAAGGTCCTTTCAGTATAAGCAAGTCTTGGATTTTTGTTTTTATTTTGCAGGTCTTTATAGACATCAGGGTATTATTTCCTACATCTGAGATTGCAACAATATAGTGGCACATTTTCATGACCCTTGTTATCTTAGTCAGGACCAATGGAAATCACATGATCAGTAGACAGAAATAGGCATTTATCCCATGATTGGATGCAAGTGGGGATATAATCAGTATAATTACTGCCCACTCTGAAAGTTTCATTTCTTTTTCTCAAGCAACACTGAGGATTTTAAATGTGTCATTGTTCTTACGAGTATTACTGGGTTTACATATCTATTTCAGGTTTCCTCATTTTTGTGGTTCTGTTGGAAATAACTGACTGATTACATGTGGTCAAGTCAGTGTCAGTTCTTAATGACCACATAGATAGACCTTCTCCAGGATGAGCGGTCCCCATCCTGGCTCTTCAGATCTCCCAAGGGTGAATCCATTGCCACAGTAATCCACCCATCCTGCTGCAGGTCATCCGCATCTTCTCTTTTCTTCCGCCTTTCTCAGCAATGTGGACTTCTCAAGGGATCTCTGTCTTCACATAGTGTCCAAAATTATTATTTGATTATTATTAAATTAAATGTATATGCTGCCCAGCTCCCAGCAACTCTGAGCACTTTACAAATGGTTCAAAACATTAAAACAAAGTCACACAAAATGAAAAAACAAAGTGCAGAGATAACAAACCCAGATAGGAACAAAGAAAAGTAAGAAAAGGGGGCTTCAATCACACTCACCAAAGGCCTGGGCAAAGAGCCATGTCTCCATGGCCCTTCAAAACACCAGTAGGGTGGGAGCCATTCGACCCTTCGGGGAAACCTCATTCCAGAAGGCAGGCAAATATTATAATCTAAGTCTGATGATTTGTGCTTCATGTAAAAATTTTGGATTGATTTGTTCTATGATCGACTTGTGTTTTTTTTGGCTATCCAAGGTATTCCCAACAGCCTTCTACACACTGAAGTTCGAAAGCATCAATACTATTTCCATCCTGCTTCTTCGAAGTCCAACTTTCACTTCCATAGCATGTCCCAGAGAACAGTTGCCTGGACAGTTCTGATCTCTCCAGGTATAGACATGTCATAGCAATTGATTATCTTTCCCCAGGCCTTCACTGCCCTCCTACCAAGTGTTAGTTTGCTGGTTCCTTTACTGCTGATTCCACCACTTCAATGAACTCCTAGTCAGAAATTCTGTGGATTATAACTCCAACATATCCTCCCCAAAATTCGGAGAGGCAGACTTATGTCCTAGCTACGTTGCAGCTATCTGCAGTCTCAGTGAACTGTAATAAACTGCATCTCTCAGCACAGCTGTAATGGGACAGGTTTGGAACAGGCTTACACTTATAATGTAGGGTTGTCCTCTAATTCAAGGAACTCCATACAGAAAGAGGGACAAAGGCTGCTTTGTATACAGTGAGCTTGACCAGCAGCACAAAATCTCCCTGCGCTTGTTAATATTTTTCTGTGGTATGATATTCTCTGCACAGGCTTTTGTTACGTTAAATTAATCTTTCCACTGCCCCCCCCCTAGACCCAGTAGCCACTGATGTATTATTATAAAGACATAATTGAAGGAAAGCTGGAGTTGCCTCACCACGCAGAGCATATGCATAATTTAGGCAAAGCAGACATTTAAGCTGAGTCATCGTAGCATGGCTGAGAGCAGATGCCAAGCAATAAAAATCCAGGTAAGCTGGTTCATTAATGATAGGACTCTCAACTTCTACCACCTATCATTTCCGTGATGAATCCAAAGTACCTTGTATGTTGCTGATGTGAAAAAGGGAATCTGAGACAAATTCTACCCTCTTCTCATTTTGCCTTCAAAGTATTCCCCAAAACTCCTCAATCTGTTTAAATACAGTAACAGATGGTCTAAAGTATTTTTTCAACATCTGAAAAGGGACATGCAGCTGTGGATGATCCAGCACACACATCTGCATTTCTCATCACTTTGTGTGTCTGCCTGTTCACTGGCTGACAGCTCATATATCAGGAAGTTTCTCCTGATACCTATCCTGAAACTACTGCCTTGTAAGTTTTAACTCATTGGTTCTGCTCCAGCAATAATCAGTTCACTCCCTATTCTGTGTGACAGTCCATGTATGTGGGAACTGGGCATAGTATCCCAACTAGGATCTATCCGGGGCAGAGAAGAATATAACCGTAACTTCCCATAATTTAGACACAATGCTCCTTTTATTGCAGCCCAATATAGCATTTACCTTTTTAGCATCTGCCTCACCTTGCTGTCACATGTTTAACTTGTGTTCCTTTTCATATGTGCTACTGCCAAGGTTTCTTGCATCCTATATGTATGCCTTACATTTTTCCTATCCAGATCTCCTTCCTATTCATTTCAGCCCACTGCACATACACCTGGGTAAATCATTTGAAATTTCTGTCCATCCTCTTGCAGACTTAATAAGTGTTCCCTCAACAACTTCATCTAAGGACTCCTTCATCTAAGTCCTTCTCAATAATACTGAACAATGAAGGGCCCTGGACACAGTTCTGGAGCATTCCCTTTAATCATTCCCTCTAATACAAAGTAGAGCCATTAAGTTACTTCTTGTCACAGGACTTGCCCTCTGGAACAATATCTCCCCCAAGATCTGTATGAACCCCCACCCCCCATTTAAATGAGCCCTTAAAACCTGGCTCTTCTCCAGGCCTTGGATTAGAGTGGTTGGGGGATGTTTTGGTGGTGTTGCTGTTATTTTTCTGGACATTTGGTTTTTGGGACAGATTTGGGAAGTGAAGCTCCTCTCCTTCTGCCACAGAGATCCAGAAGCTTTATCACCTCAAGAACTGCATTCCCCTGTAGGGCTATGTGGCAGAGATAGGCGAAGCTGGAACCAAAAGGGGATCAGGGCACAGCCATCCCATGTGCACTAAAAGAACTATATCCAACTTCCTCTCCCCACACACACTCACATGCTACCATCCACACAGTTCCCTCCTTACTCTCCTGTGAATTTACCCAGTCTCCTTTAAAAACTTTCCAAGTTAGTAGGTAAAGGTAAAGGTTTCCCTTGACGTAAAGTCCAGTCGTATCCGACTCTAGGGGGCGGTGCTCATCTCCGTTTCAAAGCCTTGGAGCCGGCGTTGTCCATAGGACACTTCCGGGTCATGTGGCCAGCATGACTCACGGAACGCCATTACCTTCCCGCCGAAGCGGTACCAATTAATCTACTCACATTTGCATGTTTTCGAACTGCTTGGTGTGCAGAAGCTGGGACGAGCAACGGGAGCTCACCCCGCCGCGCGGTTTCGAACCGCCGACCTTCCGATCGACAGCTATGCTTCATCACGGTCCTGATTCACATGGAAGACAACCTGGCTTCCCCCTTGTAGACATTTGCACTGAACATGCACATATCTGCAAGAAAACTGACAGCCACAACATGGGGATGGAAGATGTATAAAGAGGGCTTATAATGAGAGGACAGATTCCTGGGGTAAATTCCTGGGTTTTTTTGTTTTTATGGTTTATGATTTTATACTTATTGGTTTTATTGTTATGAGCCACCCAGAATTGTGTTTAAGATGGGTGGCCATACAAATCTTTTAAATAAATAAAAATAATAATCAAACACACAAAAGTCTGTCTAGGCCTTTTTTGCCACTATTTTCTTCTGCCCAGTTCTGAATTCCATATTTAATTCCCATCCATAAAGTTAATTTTTCATCAGCTGACTATAGTGTGGTAACTGGGGAACCTGGATTTTTTTAAAAAATCCCCTACATAATTCTTCAGAGAAGCAAGGATATGGAAATGGAATTGCAATTCAAAGGAAAATTATATATAAGAGAATTATATAGTATATAATTTTATACGGTATACAACAGGAAGAAGCCAGTGCCTGCAAATGTAGAACAGTTTTTTTTCCCTGATTCTGCATGATGAGTACAGTTTCCGACTTTGGAAATCAAACAGTTCAAGATCTGAGTATGGCTTCGGATGGTCTGGGCCAAGGATGGAGAATTAAAACATTGAGAGTGGGCTGCAGATAAGAGCCATCTAATCAGCTAAGATACCTAATAAATAATGATTAAAACCTGGGAGGTATTAAACAGCCTGGCCTTTTGTCTCTCTGGTGTATTTTTAATTTAAAAAAATACCCACAGATATCTGTGGGTTTTTTCTTTTTTTCTGGTTGGCGACTATAGTCACAAGTAGGAAAAAGTGACGTCTGTCTGGTCAGCTGCCTCATCATGTTTTGCAGTAGGAAGCTATATTTGTATTCTCCCTCTTATTTCCAGTAATCATCATGATTCAGTTGTCTTCTATTATGTTAAAGTTCAGATAGGTTCCAGTTTGTGAATGATTTTAATCAGAGAGCGATTATATCTTGATGCAAAAGTAATCATTACTGTCCAAATAATTTCTTCAGCAGCATAATAATGTTATGATTGTTTGCTGCCAATTATACTTGTAGGCCTAAGTAAATCAGTGGATCATATTCAAAATGCACTGCAATATATTGGAACACATTGCAGCATGTTCCAAAATATATTTGCTCAAAGGTATGTATGTATGTATGTATGTATGTATGTATGTATGTATGTATGTATTTGCAGGGCTTACCTGGCCATCTATCTCATACAATGTCTCTAGGGGGCTCACAACAATCCATAAAACATGGCTAAAAACAAAGGTACCCTTCCCCCAGGCACCAGACCAAACATCCTTGCAGCTCAACCTCCATTCTAGCCCAAAGCTTGGGGGAAGAGCAAGGTCTTCACAGTCCTCTGGAAGGCTAAAAGGGTAGGGATCCCTCTGATCTCAGGTGGGAGGCTGTTCCAGAAGACTGGGGCAGCCACCAAGAAGGCGCGCCTCCAAGGTCTCATCAGATGGCAACTTTTAAGGGAGGGGACCTGGAGCGTACCCACCCTAACTAACCTAGTAGGATGAGCAGATACCCTCAAGGAGAGGCGGTCCTGCAAGTAGCCTGGCCCTGTGCCATGTAGGGCTTTAAAGGTGATAACCAGCACCTTGAACTATACCTGGAACTGGAAGCCAGTATAGCTCACACCACAGCAGTGTTTCATGGGCAAAACTAGATGCACCAATTCCTGCATACATTGCTGTATTGTGGACCAGCTGAAGCTTCCAAATGTTTTCAAGATCAGTTCCATGTAGAATGCACTGCAGTCATTGAAACAGGAAGTGACTAAGCTATGAGTGACCCTGAGCAGAGTCTCCTTGGCACAACTATCACACAAGATGGATCTCTGCAAAGGCTCTCCCAGCCTGCTCCTTGCGTAGGAGTCTTGAGCCCAAGAGGACCCCCAGACTGCACACCAACTCTGTCTGGGGAAATGCTACTCCATCCACAGTTGAACATAGTATCCATAATAGAACACAGTAAAACAGCTCCAGAAGTGGTAAATTAAAATATAAAGTAATACATTTAAACAATATAAAAATAACCTCAGTTTTTAAAAGTGAGAATAAGTGGGGAAACAAATAAGAAATAGAGACCCCTCAGGCAGCATTTAAACGTTGGACAAAGAGGTGGTAGATCTTCAACAGGCCAGTAAATGTTAGCCTCCTCATTTATTTCAGGCAGAGTCAGGTGCCATCACTAGAAGATCCACACATGAGGAACCACCAGATAACACTTTCTTTTCCTGACACACTGAGGAGGGCTTCTCCATACAAGCTTAGCAATCAACCCAATTGATGCTGAGTAAGTTACAGGTAGTCCTCAACTTACAGCCATTCATTTAGCGACTGTTCAGAGTTATGAGGGCACTGAAAAAAGTGATGGTCCTCGCACTTATGACTGCTGCCGTGTCCCTGTGGTCATGTGATCAAAACTCAGGCGCTTGGCAACCAGCATGTATTTACGATGGCTGCAGTGTCCCAGGGTCACATGATCGCCATTTGCAACCTTCCCAACCAGCTTCCAACAAGCAGTCAGTGGGGGAAGTTGGGTTCGCTTAACACTCACATGATTCACTTAACAATTGCAGTGATTCACTTAACAACCACAGCAAAAAAGGTTGTAAAATCGGGCATGACTCACTTAACAACTATCTCGCTTAGCAATGGAAGTTCCAGTTCCAATTGTGGTTGTAAGTCGAAGACTACCTATATTTTGGGTTTTTACACGTCAAAAGCAAAATCTTGAACCTAGCTCAGTGACTAATTGGCTGCCAGTAGAGTTGCTTCAGTGATGGTGCATCATGCGTCAGCATGCGTGCAAGGGCAGGTCTCAAGTATGGTACTTTAAAAGTGGTGGAACTCCTGCACTTTTGAATAAGTCTTATACAGGAGATCTTCACACTGGACTCATCTTGGTATTAAGCAGTGAGCAGAGGAGATGTCTTGATTTCAGGTGCAAACATCAACATGTATTTTGACTTCCATCTGGTCATCAACTTTATTGTCTGTTCTCATTGTCAGGAACTCTCCAGGCCCCAAAAAGAGATTTTTCAGATTACTCGCTACCTGCACCTTGTTTAAAACGGACCATCACAGATGGAAATACCAGGAGACTGTGAGTTCTAGTCCAGCCTTAGGCATGAAAGCCAGCTGTTTTTTTGTTTTGTTTTGTTTTTAATCGTATGGCATAGCAGTTCGGTGTTCATGCTGCTTTTTCTTGCTGGGAAATCCTTGTGAAGTCCAGCAGCCAGATCTGTAGACTATTTAGCCGTGACAAGTCATGTTGCCTGGGGTGCACCACGAGGAGACTAGTCTATGGCCAGTCCCTCTCTCTCAGCCCAACTCGGTGCATTGTAGACTAGCCTCCTCATGGTGCACCCCAGGCAACATGACTTGTCACGGCTAAATAGTCTACACATCTGGCTGCTGGACCTCACAAGGATTTCCCAGCAAGAAAAAGCAGCATGAACATTGAACTGCTATGCCATACGATTAAAAAAAAAACAGATGGAAATGGACCATTTTTCCATGTGCAGCAGACATTTTAGGGCTGCACAAAAGTTTTGCTTCAGTGATTTGCTTCAGTGATTTAAGAAGCACTGCTCTGAAGCTGCTTCACAAGGCAACTGCCCTGCCTCCTTCTAGAAGTGAAACAAAGCAGCGATACTGGTTTGCTTTGAGGTCCTTTCCTTCTAGAAGAAGAGACTAGGACAGCTAGATCAGACTAAATCTCCAAAAAAAAAAAGCTAAGTAGGAAATCACCAAAGCCATAAGCTAGACAGGAAAGTTCGCTCTTTGAGCGAGATGGGTGGTGGCTAAATTTGAAATATAATTAATTAATTAATAAATAAAGTTGGAACAACCTGTGAGAAAATGGCAAATCATTTCTGCCTTGCTACTGGGAAATGACGGAGAAGAATCTGTGCAGTCATCAAGAGTTCAGCTTGGTTCAAAGGAGTCCTTACCATTTATCTTTCTGTCATTCATTCCACTGTGTATTATACAGTATTTTGATAGTCTGTGGTACCCCAATCTCAGCCGAACAATGGGAAGGTTTCAGTGGCACCACACCTGGCATAAGACACTTCTACGGATCAATGGGCCTCTAAGAAAAGCTTGGAAATAAATCAACTGTCTGCAGCAATCTTCCTCATGCTAATGCCTTCCAGGCATATGGGAAAAACGTCAGGATGGTGCCAGGTTGGAAAAGTCTATTCCACTATGATCAGAGAGGTCTACAGGATCCAGTGCTTCCACCAAATTGATGAAAACAGCATCATGCCACTGTGATGGGAGTTTTGCCACTTTCATATCTCTGTGTAATAACACAGTACATGTATGAAAGGGGAGAGCTAGCAGCATGTTGTCACTTGCCCCCCTTGAGCCCCTCTCATAAAGACCTTGAGACAAAGAAGAACACACACTTTTATTGCCAATATCATAAAATAGTTCCCTGGCTTGATCAAAATTTAATCCAATAATAAAGACACAATAAGAACGCACACATCTATTTCAGTAAAGACATCTGACCTGTCACTTAAAGAAGCAGATCAACCTAATTAGAACTTCTCATTAGGATAAAGTGAACTTTGTTTCAAGAGACAAAAGAAAGAAAGAGCGAGAAGCCTGACCTGAATTACAAAATGCTCCTGGTTAGTTCTGTTATTGTGTACTCTATAATAAAAAGAAGTTTCCAAAACTAAACACTGCCATTTACTATTATGTTTTTTTTATTAAAGCCTCGCTGCATTCTTGTTCAGTTCCATCACCATTCCCAAAATTTCACAAAGGGAGGCATCCACATTGTCAACTCAGCAAGCAGCTGATGGAAGAAATGGAAATATACTGTACCCAATAAATCTGGTACAATCTCAACTATTGTTTATAAACAGGGTGCTTCATTTATTGTTAAGGGAGGTGCTATTGAATAAACAATCTATTTTTAAAAAAATAGAATGTAAATTTGTTTAGGTTTAAATCTGCAAGATTTTCATAACACTGTATACACTAGTACCCTTACATTATATTTCTGTCTTCCATACCAGGTATTTAGAACATATGCTTCTTATTACATGACATATGTGAATCAACATTCATTTAATTCAGGGGGTGCCAAGCTTTACACTTTAGGAACAGCATAATGAGGAATCATTCGCCATTCTATAAAACACCCAGATCTTTCTTATCTACATCTAAGGTTAGAGCTACAAATTTGTATTCCAGTAATGTCACTGCTGAAGTTATAATATGCTATCCCTCATATTTTAATGCAATGAAGCATGCAGTACTCCAAGTACCTGGTAACCTGAGGAATGCCTGGAGACTCTTAAAACACCTACACTTCTATTTATTGATTTTTGGTGACTAAGTGTACATATGGGCAACTAAAAATGTTGAGTACTTCAAAGTTTTAAGAGTTTCCCACCTGTTTATGGGCACCAGAAATCAAAGAATCAAAGAGCACAGACATTTCTCCTTTCTCTTCCTCAGGCATTCATTTACATGCCAGATTAGTCAAAACGAACCAGATAAATATTTTTCATCCAATAAATATATTACTTTTCTTCCACACAGATGATGCTTGGAAATGAGGCTAAAATATAAGAAAAGGAAGTAAAAAGACAAAAGCTGTAACAAAATACCACATAAAAAGCATAGTATGCATAAAAAGCAAATCTCCCTTGGGGGAGATGGGCGGTGATAGAAATTTGAAAAATAAATAAATAAACAAATAAACAAATATTAGAAAAGAAAAGTAACAAACCTCCAAACACAATAAGAAAAAGCAATACATCCAAAATAAAAGGATTAATATATAAAAGCAACTCAGTTTTTGAACAAAAAATTCAGCCTTGCCCAAATGGAATCATATTGATTAATCTTTGTTGACAGAGGGCTAATTCAAAGGCTGGGAGTAAAAAATACAAGGTTTTAAATTTGGAATTATTTTTTTATAAATTATTGCTATAATATAAAAAAAAGGAAAAAGCAAGTAAATGGGAGTCAGAATTAAACATTTCTTCACCCAATAGAGGATGAACATGGCAGCTTTGCCCCTCCTGGCCCCCTCCATATGTATTGGGATTAGACTTCTTAGACTTTCCACTGAGTGTGAACATTGGCTGAAGAAGGCTTGTTTATGGCATTAACCACCATAAGATGCACTGATGGCCACAGGCCTAGAAGATGACTTTAAAGGACTGTTGTTCAGACATTCAGTCTCTTATGTAACATGTTGGATATCAATTTGCCAGGACTGTCTCTCAGTAACTACTTCTTTGAGTCCTTATAAGCTCCTGCGTGTGACATCTGTGATAATATCTAGCCACCTGTCTTTGGTCAGCCTCTGTTTTCATTGCCTTCAATTTTTCCTAACATCAGGGTCTTCTCCAGCAACTTTTGCCTTTGTGTTATGTGTCCAGAAGGACTAAACACAGTAGTAATGGGGGCTAGGATAACAGATTGTTAGTGGTGATAGCTAAATGGAATCTGCAGCTCATGGAGGGCCCTTACCTCCATGCCCAGTTGGTGGGCTTCCCGGAATAGATGGTTAGCTGTTGCTGGGAAAATGCAGGAATGCTAAACTAGATTGCCTCTTGATCTAATCTCAGGGGTTCTTTTGGAGGATAAGCCTACCAATAACTACAGTGATGACAGCTATATATACCCTCCAGAATCAGAAGCAGCATTTTTCTCAATATCAGCTTCAAGTAAATCCAAGCAGAGACTGCTCTCTCACCCAAATCTTGCCTGTTAATTTCCCAGAAGCACTTTGCTGGTCACAATAAGAATAGATTGCTCTACTACAGGGTTCCTCAACCTTGTCAACTCTAAGCTGGGCGGACTTCAACTCCCAGCAAAGCTGGCTGGGGAATTCTGGGAGTTGAAGTCCGCACAGCTTAGAATTGACAAGGTTGAGGAACCCTGCTCTACTAGATAAGTCTGTGGTCTGATCTCTGATCTAGAAAAGCCTAGTATATGAGCTTTTTACACACACACACATTTTGTGAATAATTGAATTGTTGTCCACTCTGATGGCTGAATACCTGCTTACCTTTTTTCCTTCTCAAAATGATATTAAGGCAGGTTAAATTCCTGTGACAGCAAGAAATGACCAACTCTAGTTAATCTTGTTTAAACTTAAGGTATTTTATTGTTCCCACATACTTAATGTCAAATAGATATCGTATCTACAGGATTACACTTCTTAGAAACAGATTGTCTAAAAACTAAGAAGTTCTAAGGCTTTTACTACATGGGGCTATGGAACCAGTAAGAAAAGGAATCACTCTGGCTTGTCACGGATGGTACCTGAAATCAAAATACTTGCAGAAGAAATGTATTCCATGATTATATTTGGGAATGCTACATCGAATCATTATCCCTGGTTTAATCTTGAAACAACTATTTTCAATTACCTGGGAGTCATTCACATCTGTGGAGAAGGACAAGGAAGGATAAGTGATGGAATGGTCATTGCAATGCCAGCTTTGTCCCTTATGTACGTGAGTGAGTTGTGATAAAAGTTCTGTCAGCTTGCATTCTGACATCACAATTCATATTTCACATTTATCCTTATGATTAGAATATTAGAAATGGATGGCTATGATGGGAGTCCAGGAAGAAACACATCTTGCTGAAGTCTTTAAAGGCATTCTAGCAAAATGAAAAGTCTTGCTGATCTCTTTAGAATATGTGTGAATACTCAGTCATATTGGCTGATTCTCAAGCTGTAGACTTGACAGCCTTTTGGGTTCCATATCCCCATCACACATGGTATCCTCTAAAGTAGCTTGCACAGATATTGGCTAAATATTTGAGGAAATTCAAACTATTGTTTCGATTTATTCACCACTGCCTAACATTAAATTATGCTTAGTATTACACTTATTTATGAGTTTATTGATGGGTACAAATGACATAACAACACTCTCCAAACAGTGATTTCCTGGTCCCCCTCCTCCTTTGATGATATCCCAGTTACTTTTGTGATGGTTATCTAAGTGGCATTTCCTGTGTTGTTGTGTACTAAATAAATCAGAATTACTTATGGGTCGAGAGAGGCTAATCCCTCCTGTATGTCCTTTAGTTTTGAAATGCATCTCCTCCCTGCACTACTATGGGGAATGACACATGATTTGCATGCAGTTCTTCCTGCCACCTGGCTCTATGTCAGGAGGCCAGAAGAGAATGTCAACATTTGGTGAATTCCCAAGTCTCAGTGGTACATCAGACCATGACTTTGCCAAGTAAGCCATGAATATTATTACGATGATGATGATGATGATGATGATGATGATGATGATGATGATGATGATGTTTCACTGGAAACTGAGTCATGGTCCAGATTCAAATGACATTAGGTTAAGCATCCACATTTTTTTACACTAAAATGGGATTCTCAGACTTCTGTCCTGTTGCAATTGATAAATTATACTGGGTTCTCATATCCCACTAAGCTGAAATATGGTTTATTTGATTATGTCGTGACTTTGCATTTAATTGGGCATACCTCCCCCTATCACTGTTGCCTTTTGCTTTCCTTCTTTCTTGGGCTACTTCTAGTGTCTCAGCAGGCAGCCATTTTGCCTTCTTGGTTTTCTCTTTCTTTGGGATGTATTTTGTTGCTGCCTCCTGGACAAGGTTGCAAACTTCTGTCCATAGTTCTTCTGGGACCCTATCTGCTAAGTCCAGTCCCTTAAATCTATTCTTCACCTCCACTGCATATTCCTTAGGAATATTAGTGAGCTCATATCTAGCTGATCTGTGGGTCTTCCCTAATCTCTTTAGTCTGATCCTAAATTGTGCAATAAGAAGTTCGTGATCTGAACTATAGTCAGCTCCAGGTCTTGTTTTTACCGACTGTATAGATGTCCGCCACCATTGGCTGCAAAGGATGTAGTCAATCTGATTTCAGTGTTGTCCATCTGGTGAAGTCCATGTATAAAGCCGTCTCTTAGGTTGTTGGAAGAGAGTGTTTGTTATGCAAAGTGAGTTGTCTTGGCAAAATTCTATCAGCCTATGTCCTGCTTCATTTTGTTCTCCCGGGCCATGCTTACCTGTCTTATATCCCCATACTAAAAAAGGGAAACACTAAAGAATGTTCAAACTATCAAACAGTGGCACTTATCTCACATGCCAGTAAGGTAATGCTCAAGATCCTGCAAGGTAGACTTCAGCAATTCATGGAGCAAGAATCGTCAGATGTACAAGCTGGCTTTAGAAAAGGCAGAGGAACTAGGGACCAAATTGCCAATATTCGCTGGATAATGGAAAAAGCCAGGGAGTTTCAGAAAAACATCTATTTCTGTTCTATTGACTATTCTAAAGCCTTTGACTGTGTGGACCATAAGAAACTGTGGCAAGTTCTTAGTGGTATGGGGATACCAAGTAATCTTGTCTGCCTCCTGAGGAATTTGTATAACGACCAAGTAGCAACAGTAAGAACAGACCATGGAACAACAGACTGGTTTAAGATGGGGAAAGGAGTATGGCAGGGCTGTATACTCTCACCCTACCTATTCAACTTGTATGCAGAACACATCATGCGACAAGCTGGCCTTGAGGAATCCAAGGCTGGAGTGAAAATCTCTGGAAGAAACATTAACAATCTCAGATATGCAGATGATACCACTTTGATGGCTGAAAGTGAAGAGAAACTGAGGAGCCTTATGATGAAGGTGAAAGAAGAAAGTGCAAAAGCTGGCTTGCAGCTAAACCTCAAAAAAACCAAGATTATGGGAACCAGCTTGATTGATAACTGGCAAATAGAGAGAGAAAACGTAGAGGCAGTGAAAGACTTTGTATTAGTGCAGTCAGGAAATCAGAAGTCGTTTAATCCTTGGGAGAAGAGCAATGACAAATCTCAATAAAATAGTTAAGAGCAGAGACATCACACTGACAACAAAGGTCTGCATAGTTAAAGCAATGGTGTTCCCTGTAGTAACATATGGCTGCGAGAGCTGGACCATAAGGAAGGCTGAGCGAAGGAAGATCGATGCTTTTGAACTGTGGTGTTGGAGGAAAATTCTGAGAGTGCCTTGGACTGCAAGAAGATCAAACCAGTCCATACTCCAGGAAATAAAGCCAGACTGCTCACTTGAGGGAATGATATTAAAGGCAAAACTGAAGTACTTTGGCCACATAATGAGAAGACAGGACACCCTGGAGAAGAAGATGATGCTAGGGAGAGTGGAGGGCAAAAGGAAGAGGGGCTGACCAAGGACAAGATGGATAGATGATATTCTAGAGGTGACGGACCTGTCCCTGGGGGAGCTGGGGGTGTTGACGACTGACAGAAAGCTCTGGCGTGGGCTGGTCCATGAAGTCACGAAGAGTCGGAAGTGACTGAACAAATAAACAAAAAGAGTAAGTGTGTGATTCCAACCACAGTATAAACCATGATTTGAAACCTTTTATCTGTGAGTCAGACCCTGGCTTATTAACAAACCACAGTTAAAACAAACTATGGTTTGTGCAATATGAAAATCTAGCAATAATTTGACCTTTATACACAAATGTTTTCATTCCATTGCTTCTCAAAGATCAGTTACAGAGACTTTTGCAGTATGGAAGCTTTCTGTTCATTGTTGTAGCTACCTAATGGTGGCCTCTTTCATCAGAATCCTTCATTTCTTTTCCTTCGGTCCCTGATTTTCATCCTCTCAGCCTCCTATGGCCAGTCAGTGCTTATTGGGCTGTTTAGGATAGTTTGTTCCCTTAGTTCATTTTGTACTTCTCCAAATTCCGGAAAACTTCAAGCATCACTACCGTGATACTATATTGGCTCCTGTCTGCTTAGCTCTTAGTACTTGTGGTTAGCTATTACTTTGAGTAACAGAGTTCAAGCAGGATGACTTTTAACCCAGTAGCTCAACTCTTGTTCTGTGCAGAATTCCAGATGTAAATCATCCTCCACAACTGGAAGTGCTGACCATGCCAATCGAGGTGTGTGTGCATGTGTGTGTTGCTCCTACACTAGGCGCTTTCCCGTGTGAAATGGGCTTCAGAGTGCTCAGCAGCACTGAGAGGTTCTGGGATGGAACTCTGACTTGGTTGCAGGGTTTCTTTGAATTGTATCCCCTTGGGTGGTTACCTGACTAACCCATTCCTCTTAAAGCCAGATGCAGAAATAAAACAGAATATTTATGTTTTCATTGTAGAGAGCCAAATTCCCATTTACCCATGGCTTAGATGTTAATTTTGAGAACCATTCTCTCTTATCCTAATGTACCTGGCACACTTATTGTGAAGATAAAGACTTGAGGAATATGAGCCCAGAAGAAACACAGGATACACATTTAAATAAACAAATAGACAGCAAACTATAGCTTGCTATATGCCATAAAAGGAAATGGAGAGGGAGAAATGAAAGCAGGGTGTGCCAGACTATTGAGCTGTCCCTCAAAACCTATCTGTATGCAATAAGGAAAAATCTTTAAATGGGCTTGACTCCCGGTGACTTCCTGAACACGTCTAGGTGGTAAGGCCATGCAGTGATCCAGATTAAAAATGCAAAGTGTAATTCAGAGTATATGTGTATCTATATGTAGCACTACTCAGGAACTTCTTACAGCAAATGTGTCTTTTCCCAGGTTCAAGCAACAGCCACATGAGCCCAGGAAAGAACACTGCTGATTTAAGGCATCCTTGACAGGTGTTACATCTGCACCCATGTGTACTCTGAATCACATTTTGCCTTTCACATCTGGGTCTCTTCCCAGCCCTCCTACATAATTTTTTGGCAACAGAAAACTGCCCAAGAAATAGAAGTGGTTGCCATTGTCTTCCTCACAATTTTTAACAATTTCCCAGTTCAGTTTGCAGCCTGTAATTTCCTGGAGATCTCCTATCCAAGCGCTGAAACTATTCCTGATCCTGCTTAACTTTTTGAGATCAGCTCGTGTTCACATTTGATTCATGCCTTTATTTATTTGAAAGGTAGCTTCTGCCCTTCCTTTCAAAACAGGGTTATTCCAATTTGATGGAACACAGGAAACCCGCCCTCTAAAGTTCACCAAATACTGCTGAGATTTATTTATGTGTTTTGGACCAATTTATGACACCAATTATAAATACCAATTCATGGTGCACATGCAAGAGAAAAAGAGGGATGAAAGTATTCTCAAGAACAACCTGGTCAATGACATTTCCAAACCTGGTGCAGCACTTCCTAGTTTGTAGTCCTTTCTGCTGTTATGGTTAAATGTGATTGTAATTGAAGTACATTGATTAACCCAAAATAACTTTCCCTCATTTTGCTGGCTGCTCAAAAATGCTCAGGGGACTTGCTTTTGTCTCTTAGTCAGTTATTCAGGAGCCCTGGCTCCAGTTTTTATGTGGCTATTGAAACTGAATGAACCAGAAAATCTCCAGGAACTATACAAGGACACGTAGTACAGTTTAATTAGTCAGAGGGAAGGGTTTGATTTTTCTCCCAAAGCATTACTCAGACACTTTATTTGTTGTTTTGCTTTCACATATCATGCGTGTGTGGGTGAGCACACATATGTTTGTGTGTGGATACTTTTATTTTCTTATCCATAGTTAATTAGGCGGAGGCTGAGGTCCAAAACATCTCAGAACATGATTAGAAGTAATACACTTCTTCCGTTCCTACAAAATTGGAAAGCATTAACTTGGCTTTATAAGTAGAAGTTTTGATTTGGCCGATGGCTTGTATGTTGAAAAGCAGACTGGTCACTGATAGATACGAGACAGAAGGACATAATAATAAACCTAAGAACCTCTGGATTTATCCAGTAATGGTCTGATTTCCAGAGCAACAAAAGCCTAATGAAAAGAACCGTATTCAGAAATATAAACTCTGAGAGGCAACTAAATTTTGTTTTCTGTAGTTGGAAAATTAGTGCCTGGAATCACATTCAGTATGGTGAGATCTACTATCCCCCGAACTGAAAGATAATAGATGTCATGTCTTGATGTACTATTAAAATTGACCCCTACAGTATAAATGAAAGGGCACTATTAACTGATGCTCTAGAGCAAATGTTTCAAAAGAGTATTATCTATTTCAAACACTTCTAAACATTTTGGACACGGTGTCTTCACCATTTGTATCCTATTCAGTAAGTTGGGAAGCAATTAATGTTTAGAAAAAGTTATCCTTCCTCACAGATCAGAGTATATGATTTAACAAACCAAAAAAAGCACATTCAGACAGAACATTTGTACAGTTTCTCTGAACAATAGAAATGAGCCTAAGAAACAGTGTAATTAAAATTCCTGAGAATTATTTAACAACTGATATGATGTAATGAGTGCCACAGCATATAAGAACAAGCAAAGTGGAATATAGTGCGATCAGAATATGGTTTCTTTGGCTCTGGTTATTGCGTGAACCCAGTCATTCTGCTTTGTAAACTAGAGCCGATACTTTAGCATCTTTTATAAAGCCCACCAATTATGGCTGGCTAAGGGTTCTTCCACATGCAAGGGTAACACCAACCTGATAAATGCTGCTATAAGTTTAGATTGTGAGACTGATAGCACAGAAAGTGTGGAACCAATAAACTGGGGTTAAGCCAAGTATGGTTTAGCACTATGTGTTAACTCTAATTGTATGTCCATACAGACACACGTATGTTACCTGAGGTTAAAGCTGTAGTTGACAGCAGCACCTTTCTATCACTATGAAGATATCCTAATCACTTACAGGAAGCATAAGAAGCTACCTCATACCAAGTCAAGTCTCTGATCCAGCCATCTCAAATATTCTCTACTCATTTCTCCAGAGTTCCAGACAAAAGTCTTTTCCAACCTCCTATATTTAAAGTATGGATTCTGCAACTGAGTTAGAGCCCTTCTCCTAAGGCCAGGTATACAGTATGGAAACATTGGCAGCTTTCAGTTCCATAATATGGAGGTGGGGAAAACATTATGTAATGTTTCTGACAACCCCCTTGCATCAGTTATCACTAGGTTATATTTGGCCTCATCACTGAGACAGCAAGATGCGGCAAAGGGAAATGGAAGCTTAGCGTTCATGGGTAGTGAGGTTTGCCTACATTACATAGATGAGGTCTCCTATGTAAATTGATTGATTAATTATGTGCCATCAAGTTGTGGCTGACTCCAAGCGACCACATAGATAGATCTTCTCCATGACGATCTATTCCCAACCTGTTCTTTCAAGTCTCCGATGGTACACTCACTGCCGTTCTAACTGAGTCCATCCACCTTGCTGCTGGTTGTCCTCTTCTTCACTTTCCTTCCACCTTTCCCAGCATTACAGCCTTCTCCAGAGAGCTAGGCCTTTGCATAATGTGATTGAAGTCGGGTAATTTGAGCCTGATCATTTGTGCCTCGAGTGAGAACTCTGGATTGATTTGTTCGATGATCCATTGGTTTGTTTTCTTGGATGTCCACAGTATTCTCAGGTCTTCTCCAACACCAAAGTCCAAGGCATCAATACTCTTCCTATCGTGCTTCTTAGAGTCCAACTTCATGAAAAAAAACTATGAAAAGCCAGGTACTTTTAGCTGAACAGGCCCCGAGTAGCCAGATATATAGTCCTGATTTGCCCTGTGTTCATCCCTACCCGGAGGGGGCAGAAACAGAGTGCACGGGGATCTAGATGCACTGAAGCAGGACCCATCATCTCCTGTGTAAGAACTGTTGCTACAATGCTCAATTTAGCAACTAGATTCACATGTCATAATTTTATCCATCAACAAAACAGATAATGAGCAAGTACAAATGTGCACCATGACTCATTGAAATGGATCAAGATAATCACAAGTTCATTGTCTTAAAAAAAAAATCACGTGAATCAGCTTCAGGAGTAAGTTTCCCCACATGGAAATAAACTACAGAAAAAACTGACAGCTGGGGGGAGATTTTAGGAACCAAACAGCCCGTTCTTTGTAAGAGCAAGTACTGATAAATTTGGCAGCAGTTCATTAAATCCAGTGCTTCTTTCTTCTTTCAAAGATTTAGGAGTGAAATGTTGGAATGAAAAGGGTTCATTTTCCAGATAACAAAATGAGCAGAATAATACAGCAGCAACACAGAAAATACACGGGAGGATTTTAAAATGACATCATTTTTTTCAGTATCCCTTGAGAGGTATATTGTTCTTTCTGCCAAGGAGGTCATCCAGTTTTAATCAATGGAGGTCTCTGGAATCAATTGCAGGTCCTTACTGGACTTCTGCTTATAGGTGAGTTGGTGATGGGCTCTGGCAGCAAATAATTTTTTGGTTTGGAAGGTTCCTAATCCTGGCATATCAGACTTTTTTTTTCCCCACAGTACAACAGAAATGTGTGGTGCCATTGAATTGATGATAACCAAAGTCACACTGGGAACCAGATACAGCCTATGCAGTTGACAAAAGAAAGAAAGAAAAAAAGAAAGAACATTTCCCATGATTCGGTGTTTAAATTATGCTACAAGTGAACTTCAGGAGAGGCAACAAAAATGAAACATACAGCATGATAGGTATAACCAGTGTTAAGTAACTGAAAAGAGGTTTTATGTTTCATTGGTTAGCTTGTGGTACATTAAAGGAACCTGTGAAAAATAGAAATCCTTTTTTTTTTCTTAGAGAAATACAGTGGCATGCCTCTCACTGTGAAAGGTTAAGGGGCACATTTGTGCCCAGACTGATGTGCCCTGAATTGATAGGTTATGTCTACAACTAGTCCTAGTTTGGGTTCCTTCTGGTGGGTGCCCTCCTATCTTCATGGGCTCTGGCAGGGTTATATGCAAATAGTGCTAGCAGTGTCCTGAATCAGTAGCTAAGAGCTGCAAATTACACTTTCCATAATGCCTAGAGGGATACAACACCTGGGAGACAATGGAAAATTTAAACAGCAGTTCCCAAACCCAGCCCTTTTTCCAAGAAAGGTTTAGGGCAGATACCATCAGTTACAGCAAGGATGCTACACAGTAAAGCCTGTTCTGATATGGCCACGATAAATGGTAAACACTTATTATTATAAATACCATATATGGTACTGACATACCTGGAGGAAGCAATATAAAGCCCTATAGGTCTCTCTTTGCCCACCAAGGAAAACAAAACAACAGTTGTATCACAACACACATTTAAGCCACCAAGTTCCTTCCACCCAAGGAAGGAACTTAAATTAAAGCATCCCGGACACTTAACTGTTCTGCCCTTACTTGAACATCTCCAGTGAAGAGTCCCTCATCATCTCTCTTGGTAATTGGGTCTACAGTACTGCTAACCTGCTTTTATTGTTAGGGAGGTGTTTTCAGCAATCACTGCAACTTAGGTCCATTATTCCATGTCCTGCACTCCAGGATGATAGAGAACAGGTCTTAACCTTCTGCAGGGTGACATCCCTTCAGGTATTTGAAAAGGACTATTATGTCTTCTCTGCTTACGGATGAATTAAGCACACTGAACTCGGTTTGTTCGATCTCTCTTTCCATTTTCAAATTTTCCAGTCTTCTAATCACCCTCATCGCCTTCTCTACACCTGTTCTGTTTCTCTCCACCTCTTGAAATGTTGGCTGTAATACCCAAGCTAGAATTTGACTAATGCTGAATAGAGTGAAATGGTTTCTACTTCCATGAGCTGGAGGCTATATTTGATTGTGAACATAAAGTACTATATATTTCCCCACTAAAACAGGTACTGTTGAAACTAGAAGAAAAAGAAAAGGAGGAAACATTGGCACAAATTAAAAACAGGGGAAAAGAGCAGGAAAAAAGTAAATGAAAACATCCCAGACATCAGGCTATTTTAGGCTTCCAGCCATCATATACAGGGGTGTGGGCCAGAATAACACTAGAGAAACTGATGACTGTGAAGGCAACAAGCCACAGAAGAAGAAAAAAATTTCTAATATGGGAAAAACAAAGTATTATTTAGGAGGCAATGCATATCCTATTTTAGTTTTTTTTTTTTTTTTTTTTTTAATGGAACCAATCAGATTTACCCCTTCTAATGAAATAGCTACTTTCAACTTGTGGGGGGGGGGGGGGGAAATCCCAGCAAATCCTAAACAGCAGGGTGACAAACACAGAACCTCTTGAATCAAAACAGCTTAATACTGTGTTGGATTCTTGCCCAAGACTGTTGAACTCCAGAATGCCAAAGGTTGCATTTTAGCGAGCTGGATCATGGGGCTGGCAGACAAATTCCTTGTTGCCCCATGGTGCCTATCAACAGAACAGGACAGTAAGGCAAAGGCCTAGGAATGTGCATGTCTTTAATCCTGCCATTTGTGACAAGCGGCTGGCTTTTCATGCAGAATGAAACTGTTAGCTCCCCTTAGAAAGGGAGCTTTTCTTATTTGCTTGATTAACAATAATGTATATTCAGTTTATGTTTCAGGGGAAATCTGTCCACATATTTTGGTTATTTGGATCAACATCAAGAGTTAGCATGAATGGAACTTTGGCGTTAAGTGGAAGCTTGAGATCCATCACAGCTGGTCCTGCCATTTGTCGGAGTGAGGCAGCTAGAAGTTATGAACGGCAGGGTTAGGATTAAGGTTAGGGTACAAAATCCACCAGGAAGCCAGGCTGCTCTTCTCTGATAGAGAGAAACCAGGTTATTGCCTGTGTTAAAGTAAGATTCAATTGTCAAACAGTTTATCTATTTGAACTAGAATAGGGGCCATTTTGTTCTTTGTCAATAGAAAACACTTCTTGGCCTTGGAATTCTTACCAAGAGATATCACTTTGAATTTCACTAAAAAAAAAAAATTCCCTTCTCACCCATATGGGTGGTATGTACCTTCCTCAACCTCGGGTCCTCTACCAGAGGCCTGGGAGTTTCAGGGTTCTGTGCAGTATCGTAGCTGTTCCTAGCACTGCACTCTTCTGGACAAAGAGCTCTGATGTTGTTCCTCGGATCTGTTGGAGCCACTCTCCCAGCTTGGGGGTCACAGCCCCAAGTGCCCCTGCCACCACTGGGACCACTTTGACCTTCACTTTCCACATACTCTCTAGTTCCTCCTTCAGGCCCTGGTACTTCTCCAGCTTCTCATACTCCTTCTTCCTGATGTTACTTGGCACTGCTACATCTATCACCACTGCAGTTTTCTGGTCCTTGTCTACTACCACGATGTCTGGTTGATTGGCCAGTACCTGCTTGTCCATCTGTATCTAGAAGTCCCACAGGATCTTAGCCCTGTCATTCTCCACCACCTTCTGTGGAATCTCCCATCTGGACTTGGGAGGGTCTAGCCCATACTCTGTGCTTATGTTCCTGTGCACAATGCCAGCTACTTAGTTGTGCCATTCAGTGTATGCTGTTCCTGCCTGCATCTTACACCCTGATGTTAGATAGATAGATAGATAGATAGATAGATAGATAGATAGATAGATAGATAGATAGATAGATAGATAGATAGATAGATAGATAGGCAGGCAGGCAGGCAGGCAGGCAGGCAGGCAGGCAGGCAGGCAGGCAGGCAGGCAGGCAGGCAGGCAGGCAGGCAGGCAGAACACTCACACACACACACACACACGAGTAAAGCAATTGCTCTAAAAAGGATTTAAGATACTCATATTAAAACCAGCCCCTCCTATTAGGCAGAATACAATCACCAACTCAGGCAGCAGATACTGTGGGACAACAGTGACAGGTTCTTGGCTGATGTTTGTAATCTGATCTTTTTTTTTTTTACCTTGTAGGACCATTCCATTTGTCATGCCACTTGTCCTGCATCCCTAACCTATTTTCAGGTACTGTGCATGGCAGTATCCCATTCCCGGTTGTGAAGTAAGTGTCAATTTTCAGCCCAGTCAATGGGGACGATACACAGGTATCATCTTGCCTTTTGCTTCTAGAAGCAAAATGTTGGTACTGGCTCACCCATTCATATTGGGAACACCCTGCTGCTACATTTTGGAGCAATGGGAGTTATCCTTAGTAATCACTTGTTTGTGATGTGGAAAATAGAGTGAACCAAAGGGAAAATCAGAAGGATGCCATTTTATACCCCAGCAGGTTCACCAGGTTTCTCTCCATAGCCTGTGAGCATAGTGTCACAGCCCATCTCCTGCTCTGTTTGTTTTTGTCCATGGAAGGGTTCTTCTCTCTCCTTTTGATTCATAAAGAAAAAAGTTTCTGACTGGAATTTTAAAATGTATCAGTGACATAATCGAGGCCCACTTCTAAAGTATGCTGGAGTTTTTACTGTCTTGAAAAAAAGTCATACTAGTAGATTAATTAGAGTAGGGGGAAAAGCAGGGGCTGATTGGGGAGAGGCAATCTGGCAAAGCTACAACTGGCTTATTATTGGAGGTTTAAGCTATTCTGAAAAGAGGCATTGTCACTGCAAGTTGTGCCAGTGCTAGGAACCCAGATTCGGGGCCTGTAAAATCCTGTTTGCACAGCTTCCACCAAAAAAGCTTTATTAGCAAGTTGCAAAGTCTCTGAGGCTGGAATTTCTGCTGCAAAATGGCATCCAGGCCAAGTTCACAAATCATTAGCCCCACAACCTTGTTTATCCTGTTAGGGATTGGAGTTTGGCCTATTACAAAATCAGAGCAACAAGGTTGAATAGTTCTGAGCAAAATAATAAATAAAAAAGCCACCCTTTGAAGAGTAGAAAGATGTTCACTTTGTGCTGACAGGATCAAGGCTATGTAAGCGAACATGCCTTTGGGAAAGGGAAAACACCAGCAGAAAGCCTAGGGCAAGCAGCCAATTCCAAGCCATTCTTCTTCAGCTTCTTTTCTGCATAGGAGTTCTGATGCTAATTTCTGAAGCAGGTCAATCAGACACACACCCTGCACTCAGTTTCTGTATTAATCAGTTCCTAAACGTAGCCCATGGAGAAGGATTGCTTCCTAAGCAGTTGTTGTTGTTGTTTATTCGTTCAGTCGCTTCTGACTCTTTGTGACTTCATGGACCAGCTCATGCCAGAGCTTCCTGTCAGTTGTCACCACCCCCAGCTCCCCAAGGTCGAGTCTGTCACCTCTAGAATGTCATCCATCCATCTTGCCCTTGGTCGGCCCCTCTTCCTTTTGCCTTCCACTTTCCCTAGCATCAGCATCTTCTCCAGGGTATCCTAAGCAGTTACGAGGCTCTTATTAACTTAACCATGCAGTATTTTTCTGATTGATTGACTCCACCTGTACCTTGCCTTTCTTTCAAGGAACGTCTTACAACAAGCCTGCAAAATAATTTAGACTAAGCAAAAGTAATGTGTTCAAGGGTAGGATTGGCTTATGTGAACCAGAAGTTGTGTGGTTGGCCATTTTTACCCATCTCACTTGGATAAGCCATTGTCAAGGAAGAGAAAAGATGATGGCTGTCAAGCTGCTCTGGTTTCCCGCCTGTTTCTTTCGATGATGGGGCAGTTAACCTCCACTGTAAGGTCTGGATATCTAGGTATCCTTTATCAAATACCTCAATATCCAGACTGACAGTTGAAAACTCTGGAGTACAGCCACTCTGAAGTGATACCAATAATTTTGTATTTTCCTTAAGTGTATACTATCATAATGTATAGAAAGCCAATGTGGTGTAGTGCTGGAGAAGCACTGGGGAGATTTATGTTCAAGTTCACCTTTGGCCCTGGAAGCTCCCTAGGTGACTTTGAGCCAGTCACACTTTCTTAGCAGAATATCTCTCACAGGTTTGTGCTTGAAAGGAAATTTGAAGGAAGGGAGTGGTATGTTGTCTTCTTTGAGAGGAAGGAAGGGAGGAAGGGAGGAAGGGAGGAAGGGAGGAAGGAAGGAAGGAAGGAAGGAAGGAAGGAAGGAAGGAAGGAAGGAAGGAAGGAAGGAAGGAAGGAAGGAAGGAAGGTTAATGACTGAAGGAACAGGTAGAAATTCAAGCCAAGAAGCCAGAGTAGATAACAAATAGATTTCAGCTCCGGAAACATTGGTTCATTTGTTCACTAAATTCATCTTGGTCCAATATTACTTCTCATCTAGCCTCTTCTTTCTTTTCCAAATGTGAAAGGAAAAATCTGCTCATAATCCTTAGCAAAGGAATACCTGTAATATTAAATGTATTATTCTTTTTATACATCAATTTCCAATTTTAAGATTGGGCTGGAGAACTGTCATTAAAATTATAGGTCTTTACTGTCAGCCAAGAAGGCCTTCCCACTATTATAGTGAGCCCATTATTAATACTCCAGGCTCCATGTAAATTGGGCCTTAGAACTTTTCAATATGTATGGTTACTCTATCATTGTAATGAAGTCAATCTCCATTTCAAAGTTCATCCATTTCACATTCAGAAATTCCACAGATCAGATAAGAATCTCAGAAGATCAGGGAAAAAATCCCATGCTAATAATATCTCACAAAGATTGGTGATTGGTTTTCATCTGTTTTCATTTATACTTGTAACACACATTGAATGGAGATAGAGGAAGATCATGCACACTACTTAATATCAGTTTTGTTTTTATTTAATAAATACTAACTTTGCAAATAGAGCCAGTTTGGTGTAGTGGTTAAGGCACCAGGCTAAAAACTGGAAGACAGTGAGTTCTTGTCCCACCTTAGGCACAAAGCCAGCTGGGTGACCTTGGGCCAGTCACTCTCTCTCAGCCCTAGGAAGCAGGCAATGGCAAACCACATCTGAAAATCTTGCCAAGAAAACTTCAGGGACTAGTCCAGGCAGTGGCCAGGAGTCAACACTGACCCGAAGGCACCAAAACAAAACCCCAAACAACTTTGCAAAATCCAGAAGATCACTGAAGGAACACCAAAGATCATAACTGATTAATAAGAAACAATTAAGCATTTTTGAAAAGAAGTTTTGAAACTCTACAGTGGTATTTGATTGTAATTCATGTTCCATGCTGATGCCACCACTATGCCGTAGTACATTTTCCTAGGGATATGGATTTTTAGTTGCTATGAATCTGCTTCCATTATTTTTAGAAGGGTACATAGTGGGAGGATATCAAATAGCATCCTCAATGCTGGGAATCTGACAGTTCTAATACAAAAGAGTATTATGTAGTTTCATGCATCTGACATGAGACAAACTGCTAGATGATGGTAGCTTTAGATGCAATTTTTTCTTGTAGTGTGCCATATCTTTATCATTTTTGTTTTTGTTTTCTGGAGTACCTATTTTTGTCACATCCTTCTGATATTTTAGAATGGCTTCTTCATCTAAGAAATAGGTTGATGGTCTTGTAGAATAGTAGTGGAAATTGTGATAAGGGAGGAGAAATGGATTTATCTGATCAGAAATTGAGGTTTTAGAGGTGCCTAAACCAGGTGCTTTATTTTTAATATTATTGATGGTCATTTTTTTTCATCCCTTGAATTTTTGAAATTGCTTATCATTCCTCTGGCACTCCCCCCACTGTTGGGGAGGAAGGTTTCTTGCATTTTAAAACATCCTGGTCCTGTGCTTAGGGCTGGCCACCATCCATTTAAAGATGACGATCTGCAGCAGTAAGCAAGTGATATATTTAGTTCCTTCCCATGAAGAAATTCATCAGCTGCTTGCTGCATAGGAAAACTTGCCTGCTCTTTAGAAGCAGTCCAATGTACTTTTTTATGGCCAGCTGGCAACCTTAGATGTAGTCCCCTGCTGTTTTCTACTGTTAAAAAGCCTAAAAAGAAGGTGTGCTTGCATTTCTGATCATACAAAATAGTTTCAGGCTCTGGAATCAGATTAAAATGCAGTTGTTAATGCTGTTAAAGAATCGGGTCCCTTTTCTTGAATGGAGCTCATGCCCTACATTCTGTCCTCTGTGGAGAAGGCATAGTATTTGTTATTGGAGTAATTTTTAGTTATTGTACTTTCCCAGGGTACTTTGCATAAGCCATACACATTTGTTTGTTCAATTTGCAAAGGATGCAGTGTGAAAACCTCTATCAAAATAGCCTCTTTGACATTTAAACCTTTTCTAGTAAGCCGGTGTTTGGAGAATATAGAGCTCTGTTTGATGTAGAGCATCACAGTATATTGTAAAATCCCAGAAGAGTGTTTTAAGATCCTTTGAAGAATTATGATTTCCATCATTTTCTAGGGTAATATCATTGACTTCAATCTTACAGTTCTTAAATCCATGTCTGAGATGTAAATGTACCAATCTTCCCATGGACTGATACAAAACATTCCATTAGTCTAGAGAAATCTTCCCCACTTGGCACCCAGGACTGTAATCCAATATACTGTACTACTCCGGATGACCACTTACTAGCCTTTATATCTTTGAGTTGAACGATTTCCCCTCCTTTATCAGTACTGGGGCTGGTGGTTTGTGTTTCATGCAAATATTGTCACTTCCCTTTCCTCCTCTCCTCTATATTGTTCACCTTCTCTTTTCGAGCTCATTCTTAAAATATCCCCGTAACCTCTCTTCATCAGTAGTGTGATGCCAAACTACATGGCACAAGTTAATGCCATTCCACAAAGAGCTCCATCTTTTGATTTTGGTGCACCAACAAGACAGGAGCAAGCCAGCTGACAATCCGAGTTCCAGGCTTTCTTTTTTGTAGTATCTGAGATTGCTATGGTCTTTTCACCTTCACTCTTAGACTGTTATTACTGTTTTGTATTACAGAGAAATGTACTTATTTTAACTGCAGGAAGATAGACACCTACCCAGCTCCTCAGCCTTTCAAATTCTCAGTTAATGTGAGAAAGTATAATAATGGTCCATTCTGAATGAGTATTTCCACAAATATGTCTTTGGGTGTCATATGTCCACCCATGTGTCTTGCAGCAATGTCCACAAAAATATTGTAAAATTTATTAGGGCCACCTTCAGTCTGTAGTAGCTCGCTTATCCTCACATATACAGTATATATGATTAATTTTTGACTAAAGAAGAAATGATAGTCACCTTTCAGAAAATTTCTGATATAGCTGTATAAACTTGTTTTTTATTTGCTAAGGTGACCAAACAAGTGCCTATTTGCACAACTGGTAGATAAATGTAGTTCTATACATCTTTGGATGATGTAAAATGTTATGGCCAGATATTTGTAAAACCCGTTTTCAAATCATATTTCTTCAATTCTTCCACTTGCAGAGCCTTATCTTTCATTTAAGGAGACAATTCAGCGCTCAGTGTATGTTATGACATCAAACTGACGTAGCACCGAGATGGATCATCTCCTCCCTTATGATGTTACACAGCCCTTTCTCTATTGTCAGCCACTTTCTGAGTAGGTTTGCTTGAATAATTGAATGAATTTCAGTCAGTTTATGTTGGATTTTTTAAAAGTCAGCCCTTTATTTTCTGCCTTTTTCCACAAGCAGGGACCAACCAGCTCCTGATAATTTGCAGGATGGGAGCAGTCAGGCTAGAAACTGAACCCTTTCCCAATTGCATGGCTTCTTTTTTATAATGTGACTAGTTTCAGTCATTGTGTAGAAATCATTTTTACAAATATAAAACTGGGAGCACTGAAAATGATAATAAGAAGATTCAATTTATCCTCCCATGTCCCCATCTGTAACGGTATGTGGGAAAGACCTTGGGAGACGGGGCGAAGAGATGCTGCCTAGGGAACAGTCAGATAAGAGACAGCGCAGCCCACAGCTGGATGGTGGGTGGGGCAAGAGGCACAGAAGGGACCCTCCCTATTTTCTCGGGGTTGTAAAGGAAATGGCGGGAGAACTGTACTTTCAGACTTGCAAGATTCTGTTAATGTAGCCTTACAATAAAGTAGTATTAGTTTATCTGGTCATGTTTCCTGTCTGGTCTGCCTGGGAAGGCTGACACTATCCCACATTTTTAATGGCTCCCTCCCACCCTATGACTTTATAGTTGCCTTCTCCAACAGGGCATCCTTTGATGAGTATGCTGGGATTGCAACACACAAAGGCAAGACTCTAGTTTAGGGAACACTGCTTTACAAAACATTGTGGTCAGAGTGCCACAATGTGGCACTGCTCTTGGTTCTCCTTTGGCCCTAAGAAATAGAACATCCAAGATATATAGCTGAGGGTGTGTGGTGTGTGTGTGTGTTAGGAACAATTTCAAGCTTTGACCATTCCCCACCGCCACCCTTTTCTCTCTGTGTGTAAGAAATTAAGCACTGCTGAGTGATTACAGGCACAAGACCAGACTGACTATATTGTTGATTTCTTGAGATATCTCTTCTTTTCTAAAGAGCATAGGGCAGAATGATCTTGTCCTCTGGATAGTCCTTAATGGGATATGTCTTTGATTTTAATATTGCACCTATTTTTTTATGTTACACTTCAGAGACGTTATAACTTTAGTGTTCTACTTTAGGGGTACATGTCTTCATTTTTTAATGTGAGCAGTTTTAGAGAAAAAAATTCCTTTCAGTTAGAGAAGAATCAAGCCTTATGTTGTCATTTTATTTACAGGTACATAAGCAATATATGCTGAATATATATTGAGGGAGGTTGGATTGGAAGAAGATGAGTGGGGTTTTAAAACTAGAGGAAGAAACATCAATAATCTGTGCTAGGCTGAAAATATTCTGATAGCAGAAAATGCAAATATTTACAAGCTCTAGTAATGAAAGCCAAGGAGCACAGTGAAAAAAATGAGACTTAAATTAAATATAAAGACAATTAAAATAATGACAACAGATAACACCCAGCAGCCTCAGAATTAACAAAGAAGTTACTGAAGTGGTAGACAGCTTCTGCCTTTTAGGAACAACAGTAAAGTCCAGTGATGTTCTGCAATGAAGCAATGAAGAAATATATCACACAGCTGCACTTGGTAGAGTAGCTATGAAGGTCTTGGAAAAGATATTCATATGCAGTTATGTTTCTATACCTGCTAAATTCCGAATTCTGCAGTTTTCTGTTTTTCTGTGTGACACTCTATGGAAGCAAAAATTGGACTTTGAAGAAGCAGGGTAGAAAGAATATTGGTACTTTTGAACTTTGGTGTTGGAGAAGACTTCTGAGAATACAGTGGATAGTGAAGAAAACAAACAAATGGATGATAGAACAAATTAATCTAGAGTGCTCACTTGAAGCACAAATGACCAGGATCAAATTATCATATTTTGGACACCTTATGAAAAGACCCAGCTCCCTTAAGAAGTTCATAATGGTAGAAAAGGTGGTCAGAAGGAAAAGGAGAAGAAGTTGATTACAAAGGCAATGGATGCATCATTGGAAGATCTGAAGGGCCAAGCAGGAGACAGCTCATCCTGGAGAAGGTCTGTCTATGGCACTTGATTATATAAGCACATCATAGTTAAAGGAAAAAGACATTCCTACAGTAGGAAGGAGCAAACAGCAAGCCTGCATCTGCTTCTTAGATGACATGTCTGTGAGCACTAATGTGTTTGTGGACTCCTTTCATGCTCACAAGCCTCCCAGCTCCCAATCTCCTCCCCAATTCTTCTAACAATCAATCACGTATATTGACCACCAGGAGGCACCATGCTCCCAGTTTCATCCTTAGTGGGAATCATCAGGACCCTGACAGCAAAAAGCTAATGTACTCTATATAATCATCCAAGTGCAAAGGTCCATGAGTTCAATTCCTGGTAGAGGGTTTGAACCTCATAGAACAACATCTGGCTACTCACGTCTGATGATTCCCAATAAGAATGAAACTGGTAATACAATGTCTCCTGGTGGTCAGTGTAACTGTGAATGCTGCACAGAATATACACTGTGTAAAAATAGGGTGGAAATCATGTAAAATCTGTACATGGGGGCATGACATAATGTAACATCTGTATCTCTCTGCTTAACTATATATAATATTCTGATAGCTTCAATGAATTACTGGGACACTTTATCACAATTTTACTTCCAAGAAAGCTTCTTTGCTTCCCAAGGGCCTCACTGGCAATCCTAGAAAATAAAAATGCTGGGTGGTCCAGTGTTTTATTTGGAAACATGCCAACCTGCCCAAGAAAAACAAAGTGTCTTTGTTCAGCTGGAGGATAGTAGAAAGCCTTGGAGGACTTGGCAGTTTACATTCTAATAAATAGGGCAAGCGAAACTCATCTGGCAGCCATTTTGTGACTCTGCCCATGGCATGGTCTCAGATTCCCAAATGTGTCCTCCAGCCTAAGAGTCTCCCCTACTATATACCAGAGGTTTCCTGGATTGCGTTCCCAAATATTGTTGGGCTATAATTCTCATCATAGTCAAGACTGATTCAAGATGTAGATCAATATGTGGAGTCTTTCTACTCTGGCAAGTACTTGTAGACTATTAAGATGAGAATATGACCTTGACAGAAACATGCAAAGAACCATTACCTAGGCAAAAGGCTGAAATGTTCTTTAAGTCCTGTAAAGCAAGATAATATCTGGAAATGACTCAGGCAAACAGCTCCCTGATTCACTGAGGAATAAGAAGGAGAGGAGGGATAGCACAGTCAGACTTGCAGGATTCTGTGGTTATAGCCTATCTCAATAAAGTATAGTTCTAGCCTTCCTGTGGAGTTGATCTTCTGGTCTGGTCTTCCGAGTGGGGCTGACAGTACTCAGGTCAGCTGAAAGAGAGAGAGAGTGTGTGTGTTTGTGTGTGTACTGTGTACATACATACACACACTAAAATCAGATCAGTTAATAATTAACTTTCTGACAAGAGAGATGTCCCTTTACTAATCAATCTGCAATCCATTTACCAAGTTCTTAGTTAGCCTTTCCCAATGCCTGCAACATTTTTATTTATACCTTGTATTATTACCGAATATAGCACTAGTAAATGTTTATTATTTTCTAAGAAACTCTTTGTTTTCTCTAATGGAAAAGATACAAATTGCTATCAAAGATGCATCATAGCATATAAAACAAACCTCAAAAATGGAACGCTGGTATTTTAACAAATGAACAAGAAAACAAAGCAGCATTCCTTGAAACCCCAAAGCAACATGGGCATCCAGAGAATGTTTGAATATTTATTGAATACCTGCATCATTAAATCCCTGACCACCAGATAGGATTCATAATCCCTTGAATGAACTTCCTGCTGCTTGCATTACATTGCAGCTGTGACCCACCCAAGTCTAGTTCTTTCTCTGAACAAATCTTACATGTTTTTGATTGCCCATTTTTGTGAGATGAGAGTCAGTGCTGAGGACGGGAGCTTTCTGATGGACATGCTATGAGGTTACAATAGCTTTGATTGGTTCAGATGCTTTGAAAAAGGCTTAAAACTGTAATACAGTTTTGCTTTTAAGCAAATTATCTAGCCAGGGGGGAGGGCACTGCATGCAAGAGATTCCTGCAGAGATTATTGTATTTGCAGGAGCTTTCTCCCCCCTCCTTTGCACATGAACAGTCCATGTGAGCCAAAGTACTTTCCATGTGACTTGCTCATTCCGATGCTGGCTGCGTAGCAGGGCATTTAAAGCAAGAGGCAAGGTCAATGTCTGTTTGTTGACTCTATTATAAGAACAAACATTCCAGAAAAGATCAGAATTCAGAAACCACCACCACATGCTTGCACACAGAGGTATGAAGAAGTGCTCACTGCATGTCTGCAGAGAACACTGGCATCGTTCCTCTGGTAACGTGACCAGGTGGGGATTCCGGATTGGGTGTCCTAAAGAGGACATATTAACTGAATCAGAAGGCATTTCTACTCCCTTGCACAAATGCGGCATTCAGTGCCACATCACGGTCTACGCATCAACTTGCAAAGTAGTTTGCTAAACTTCAAAATAAAAAGCACTTGGTTTATGAGAAATTTTTGCCGTTCCAAATCTGCTGGTAGTAATCCTTCATGCGCACAGGAACTAGATAATCAATGTTTCAGAGCAGACATAAAAATGAACTGGTTCCTTCATATTTTTTGTTATATTCATAATAGTCTGCTTTCGGCTTAGAGTAAGAATAGAAAGATTACAAATTAAATTTATGGATTAAACATAAGGTGCATCCAAACATTCTAGGATGAACGTGCCTTAGTTTGGTTACCGAACAGAGTACAGCAGTTTTCATTGTTAAGAACAGCAGTTTAACGCAGTGTGCAATTTTGTCACCCATTGAGTATGTTGCTTCTATTAAAGACTCCAGTATAACGGTGAAAAGTTGCTGAAGTTCTGAGAATGAAAATATAATAAAGTCAGCTCTGTATCCAATCAATGGGAGCTATGACATTTCAGGCATAGAGTTACACCTGCCAAGTTATAATCCTAAACTAATCCCATTTATTGCAAGGAAATCAATGAGGCTTAATTTAGAGTGATTACATGTAAAGATGGAAAGAATTCTTATCCTTTTAAAAATGGTGAATATTTGTCAAAAACACCTTATCATGACAGACTCAATGTGCATTTAATTCATTAATTAACTTAGAACATGTATATAGCTACCCAACTGATATTGCCATGACTCCAGGCAGTGTACATCCAATAAAAACCAACCAACCCAACCAACCCCACCCCCCCAATTACTACAGGTAAGGAAAAAAAAAAATCCACAGCCAGAGTATCAAACAGCACATGGCAGGGGTCAACCAAACACATTCTGCTCCCAGAAGACATGCTCATTGATAATTCTGGGCTAGTGACTGGGGGGGGAAACAGTTTTTAAAGCTTTTTGGAAAGCTAACAGAGCCAGGGCCATTCAGACCTTGAGAGAGAGACCATTCCAATGAGCAGGCACTAATATAGAAAGGGTACACCTCCAAGGTCCCATCCAATGACATTGCCACAAGGAGAGGACCTGGAGTATCACCATCCTATGAGTGGATGAGAGAGGCAGAAATGGTCAGAGAGAGGCGGTCCTGTAAATAATTAGATGTCTCCACCTAATTCAAAGCTGTTAAGGACACAAAAACAATATAATCTCTTTCTCACTTTATTTACCCTGTATACCATCCCAAGTAAAGCTGATTGTTTTGTTTTGTTTTGTTTTCAAATTCTTTCAAAATGCTCATACTGATACCAGGTCAATATGATGCCTCCAGTTTATGCACTTGCTGATAGAAGATGCGTGAAGAATTAGAACCATACCAACTTGTGAAACTGACTGCAGAATGAGCAACAGACAGAGGGAGGACAAGGGGGAAGGGGCACCCTAATCTTTACCTCTGCTAAGTATTTGTGGGTGGGAAAAGTTTTTTTCTTCTTAGTCTAGAAAAAAATGTGTAGGAATGAAGGAACAATGGTGGGTATAGGGAGGTTCACAGACTGAAAATGGCAAGAATCATGCTCTGCAATTGTAGTGTCTCTCGTGTTCACATTATAAACACTGCAGACGCTACACTCGTCTATTCATCATAAGGAGGACTTGTATTTTGGACAACTACTGCCATCATAAAGTCTCATAGATGGAAGGGACTTGCACGCTTAATAAGCTAAGGTATCAACCATAGAACATGTGAAATGGCCACAGGAATATCTTGAACGATGCACATTCCTTTCAAGTTGCCAGCCGCTGACAGCCAGAATATTGGCTATGCTTAGGGAGTCTGCAGTATAGCATTTAACAATGTCGGTTTCAGAGAAAGGAAAAATAAGAAGTTTAAATGTTCCTTCACTTTAAAAAAAGAAAGATTCCATATATACTGCAGGAGGAGAGAGAGGAACAGATATTTCTCCGTGGCAGTGCCCATCTTTTGAAATAGCCTTCTCCAAAATACTGGATGCTGCCTTTGCTCCTAAGCTTCAGGGAGACCTTATAATTGAGCTATTCAGAAGGGTAATTGCTTGTTGAAATTTGTTTCCGGGACACTATGTAACAGCTTTGATAGTGCTGCTGAAGCTTGATTTCATTAGTTTGATTTATTATTTTATTAGCATGGGTAAGAGACTTTCTTAAGGATTACCTTGTGGCAATAAGAACAGCAAAACAAAATTATTTTCATGCTGTTATTGTGTCTGAGGAAAGCTGATCATCAGCCCTGTTTAAGGTGACTTGCTCCCTTAGGATGAGTCAGGGAGCATTTGCAGGCTCATTGTGAGGATTATTCTACGCATTTGTCAGATAAAATCGATTGCATCCACTCAGAGTTGCACTTCAGCTGCACAAGTCCTATGGAGTTGTCTAAGGTATAGTCTTGTTTGGTTATCTGGGGAGAGTTTGACCCTCGTAGTCCTGATGAAGTGGACAGGGTCCTTAGGGCTGTAAATTTGGCCACCTGCATTTTAGATCTTTGTACCTTGGCCAAGGCCTCCTGGAAGGTTACTTCTAGTGGTGGTAAATGCTTCACTGAAGGAAGGAGTACTGCTGCCAGCTCTTCAAGAGGCAGTGGTTCATCCTCTCCACAAGAAGCTATCACTGGATCCAACAGAGTTGTACAGTTTTCATCCTGGATCAATCTTCCCTTTTTAATGTAAGTTGATGAAAAGGTCTCCAATCTTCAACTCCAAAGGAAAAAATGGATTATCTGGACCCTTTTCAGTCAGGATTCAGACCTGGCAATAGCACTGAGAGGGCATTGGTCACACTTGTTAATGGCCTCTTGTGAGCTCGGGATGGGGGTGGTGAATCTATCCTGGCCATCCTTAATCCCCCAGCAGCTTTCAATGCCATCAACTATGGTGTCCTTCTGGACCAACTTAGAGGGTTTGAGGTGACACCATTCTGGAGTGGTTCTTTCCTTCGAGGCTGCTTCCAATCAGTGATGAAGAGGATGAGGTCTATTCTAGACTCTTACTTTGTAATTTTTGCTATTTTGGCAATAGTGACCAAAGGGGGCTTCAAAGGCCAGGAAAAAAGGAGTTATGGAAGCCACATGCAAACACAGGATTCAGATACATCTGTAGCAATGGTCACTGGCTTCAAAATGGTGGGCACAAACAAGCGAAGGAAGCCTTGTTCCTTTTTACATGTGTGCAATGCATGTGACACATGTTAAAAAGAGGTGGGGATTTGATCACCTAGTTACACCCACTAATTTGAAGCCAGTGACTGTCTCCCAGATGCCCCTGCTGGGTGGGTTTGCAGGTTGCTCTTCTTCCTAGGTTGAGGAAACACATCATCCTATACCTGTATGTTGAAATGATACAGTCCAAGAAGAGCATTACCATGAATTTGCTGAATATTTTTTCTTTATGAGGTTGAAATAGAAACACATTGTTTCTCTCTTTGTAATTCAATATATTATGTGGGAAGTAATGCACTGTTCAAATGTTCTTCACCACAGGTTACCCCAGTGACACAAAGACACCATGGTAACAACTGCTTAGCTTTGGGAGGCAGAAGTTTGGATGGTTTTGACAAGCTGAATAGAAAGGTAAAATAATTAAAGTAGCAATTCTTAACTTACTTATTGCAGAATAAATAACATTTAACTCAAGAGTACTTTCTTCTAAGTCGATGTACTTAGGACCACATTACAGACGTAACTGCACTGTGACATCGAAGCAAAACAGCATGAACAAGACAATTAAATGCTCTTGGTTCTTTCAACCTTTGCTTCATGACAACACTGAAGTCAAAGGTTAGGGTATCTATCAGGACATGCTTGTTCATTTTTATTGTGCTGAAACTCAGTATGGTAAATCCTGTTTCCTGAAAAGATGTACAGGAGAGATTTCAATTGTTGTTACTGGATATTTGTTTACAAGGAAACACATTTAATTATGACCCGTGGATGGCATTATAGGCTGTTGTTGTTGTTTTTAAAGTAGAAGATAAATTCCTTGTCATTGGATCTGCAGTGAGTTTTCTATACACGTGCTGAGCCTACTATGTGTTCCATTCACCTCAAGAAGCTAATAGTCATGATGGAAAAATAAAAGAAACCCAGTATACATTTGCCTGGCCTCAACAATTATTCATTGGCAAAATTTGGTCAGGTCTACATGCTAAAGATAATATAAGATTCTCAAATATGTGTACTTTGTAAATCTAATACAAAAGGGCATTAATAGAGGAAAATCAGGCAGTTGGAGTGCTTGAACTTTTCCTGTCCAATTCTTACAAACTCAGTCCCCTTCCAGCCATTTTCTCCCCAAATAATTCTGAGATCAGAAACACCTACTGCTGGGACAAAGTAGGGAAGGGATTATGGAAGAAAAAAAAGGAGCTAAGGAATTCCAAGTCTGAATGTGGCTCCCATAGCTTTTTTTTTTTTCCTGATCTCTGGAGCCCCTTTTGAACACTACTGCCAAAACAGCAAATTATTGTCCTGCCATTTTGAGGCAGGAAATACCTGAAGGCTATACTCCATGCCCTAACATAGACTTAACATATTATACTGTTTAAACCAAAGAATAATCAATATCCAGGGTCCAAAAAGACCAACCTCTCTGACAACTGATTTTCTCACATTCTGCATCCCTTGGCCCTCCAGGACAGATGATCTTGTATCTCTGCCGAGAACACCTGCCCTTGGATTCACCTCTGCTTTTCTGGCCCTGAGAGGGTGAGTGGTGGTTGAGATAGCTCTTTCTCTCCCTTGTGCAGCAACTGAAGTCAAATGCTCAAGAGAAGCTCTCAGCACTGTCAGTATTCAGCCCCTTTCTCCTGCCCAAAGGAGAACAAAGACATGACGCCATAGGTAGGACAGATTGAACAAGTGATACTTGGCAGTGCAGGAGCTCAGCCCTTCCTGCCCCTTTATTCTTTTCTTTCTTACTGAGTGGAACAGTTATAGGCCATTTACTAAACCTTATAACTGCATGAGTTATATCTTTCCATATACTTTATATAAGCATTTGCTAGCCATACTTGTTCTTGAGGTAGAAATTATGCCTTTGTGAACCCTGCTGATCAGACCTGTTTACTCCGATAGTCTGCCATATTGGTCAGCCAGATGTCTTTGGAAAATCAACAGGCTCCTACCATTATTTCCCAGCAACCACTATGCTCTCTAGTACCAAAGGTAATGTATAGACATAATGACTAGTAGCCTTTATTAGTCTTATCCTCCATATGTGTCTGTAGCATTCTTATAAAACACTCTACTCTGATAGATCAGTTCTTTAAAACTGATTATGCCACTGTAATGATTGCCTATTCAAAATCACTATCAGACTCACACAAGGCTTTCATGGATATCTGATTTAATAATGAATAGTATGCAGGATCACCTTCAGCAAAGGATCGTTACCTTGTCATGGTGCTGGAGCTTGAGCACCGCAGTGATGCCATGAGCTAAACCGTGAAGGGCCACCCAAGACGGGAGGGTCATGACAGAGAGGTCAGACTAAATGCGATTCCTGGGGAAGGTAATGGCAACCCACCCCAGTATTCTTGCCGTGAAAACTAAATGGATCCATACAACCAGAGATATGTCGGTATACCATCGGAAGATGAGACCCCCAGGTCGGAAGATGGTCAAAATGCTACTGGGGAGGAACAGAGGATGAGTTCAACTAGCCCCAGACGTGATGACGCAGCTAGCTCAAAGCCGAAAGGATGGCTAGTGGCCAACGGTGCTGGTGGTGAACGGCGAATCCGATGTTCTAAGGATCAACACACCATTGGAACCTGGAATGTAAGATCTATGAGCCAGGGCAAATTGGATGTGGTTATTGGTGAGCTGTCAAGATTAAAGATAGACATTTTGGGCGTCAGTGAACTGAAAGGGACTGGAATGGGCCACTTCACATCAGATGACCACCAGATCTACTATTGTGGACAAGAGGACCACAGACGAAATGGAGTAGCCTTCATAATTAATAGTCAAGTGGCTAAGGCAGTGCTTGGATACAATCCAAAAAATGATAGAATGATCTCAATTCGAATTCAGGGCAAGCCATCTAACATCACAGTGATCCAAATATACGCCCCAACCACAGATGCTGAAGAAGCTGAAGTAGAGCAGTTCTATGAGGATCTGCAGCACCTACTGGACAACACGCCTAAAAGAGATGTTATTTTCATCACGGGAGACTGGAATGCTAAGGTGGGCAGTCAAATGACACCTGGAATTACAGGTAAGCATGGCCTGGGAGAACAAAACGAAGCAGGACATAGGCTGATAGGATTTTGCCAAGACAATTCACTCTGCATAACAAACACTCTCTTCCAACAGCCTAAGACACGGCTTTATACATGGACTTCACCAGATGGACAACACCGAAATCAGATTGACTACATCCTTTGCAGCCAAAGGTGGTGGACATCTATACAGTCGGTAAAAACAAGACCTGGAGCTGACTATAGTTCAGATCACGAACTTCTTATTGCACAATTTAGGATCAGACTAAAGAGATTAGGGAAGACCCACAGATCAGCTAGATATGAGCTCACTAATATTCCTAAGGAATATGCAGTGGAGGTGAAGAATCGATTTAAGGGACTGGACTTAGTAGATAGGGTCCCGGAAGAACTATGGACAGAAGTTCGCAACACTGTTCAGGAGGCAGCAACAAAATACATCCCAAAGAAAGAGAAAACCAAGAAGGCAAAATGGCTGTCTGCTGAGGCACTAGAAGTAGCCCAAGAAAGAAGGAAAGCAAAAGGCAACAGTGATAGGGGGAGATATGCCCAATTAAATGCAAAATTCCAGAGGTTAGCCAGAAGAGATAAGGAATTATTTTTAAACAAGCAATGCACAGAAGTGGAAGAAGAAAATAGAATAGGAAGGACAAGAGACCTCTTCCAGAAAATTAGAAACATCGGAGGTAAATTCCAGGCAAAAATGGGTACGATCAAAAACAAAGATGGCAAGGACCTATCAGAAGAAGAAGAGATCAAGAAAAGGTGGCAAGAATATACAGAAGACCTGTATAGGAAGGATAACAATATCGGGGATAGCTCTGATGGTGTGGTCAGTGAGCTAGAGCCAGACATCCTGAAGAGTGAGGTTGAATGGGCCTTAAGAAGCATTGCTAATAACAAGGCAGCAGGAGATGATGGCATCCCAGCTGAACTGTTCAAAATCTTGCAAGATGATGCTGTCAAGGTAATGCATGCTATATGCCAGCAAGTCTGGAAAACACAAGAATGGCCATCAGACTGGAAAAAATCAACTTATATCCCCGTACCAATAAAGGGGAACATTAAAGAATGTTCAAACTATCGAACAGTGGCACTCATTTCACATGCCAGTAAGGTAACGCTCAAGATCCTGCAAGGTAGACTTCAGCAATTCATGGAGCGAGAATTGCCAGATGTACAAGCTGGGTTTAGAAAAGGCAGAGGAACTAGGGACCAAATTGCCAATATCCGCTGGATAATGGAAAAAGCCAGGGAGTTTCAGAAAAACATCTATTTCTGTTTCATTGACTATTCTAAAGCCTTTGACTGTGTGGACCATAACAAACTGTGGCAAGTTCTTAGTGGTATGGGGATACCAAGTCATCTTGTCTGCCTCCTGAGGAATCTGTATAACAACGAAGTAGCAATGGTAAGAACAGACCACGGAACAATGGACCGGTTTAGGATTGGGAAAGGAGTACGGCAGGGCTGTATACTCTCACCCTACCTATTCAACTTGTACACAGAACACATCATGCGACAAGCTGGGCTTGAGGAATCCAAGGCTGGAGTTAAAATCACTGGAAGAAACATTAACAATCTCAGATATGCAGACTTTGATGTCTGAAAGCGAAGAGGAACTGAGGAGCCTTATGATGAAGGTGAAAAAAGAAAGTGCAAAAGCTGGCTTGCAGCTAAACCTCAAAAAAACCAAGATTATGGCAACCAGCTTGATTGATAACTGGCAAATAGAGGGAGAAAATGTAGAAGCAGCGAAAGACTTTGTATTTCTTGGTGCGAAGATTACTGCAGATGCTGACTGCATTCAGGAAATCAGAAGACGCTTAATCCTTGGGAGAAGAGCAATGATAAATCTCAATAAAATAGTTAAGAGCAGAGACATCACACTGACAACAAAGGTCCGCATAGTTAAAGCAATGGTGTTCCCCGTAGTAACGTATGGCTGCGAGAGCTGGACCATAAGGAAGGCTGAGAGAAGGAAGAGATGCTTTTGAACTGTGGTGTTGGAGGAAAATTCTGAGAGTGCCTTGGACTGCAAGAAGATCAAACCAGCCCATCCTCCAGGAAAAAAGCCAGACTGCTCACTTGAGGGAACGATATTAAAGGCCAAACTGAAATACTTTGGCCACATAATGAGAAGACAGGACAGCCTGGAGAAGGTGCTGATGCTAGGGAGAGTGGAGGGCAAAAGGAAGAGGGGCTGACCAAGGGCAAGGTGGATGGATGATATTCTAGAGGTGACGGACTCGTCCCTGGGGGAGCTGGGGGTGTTGACGACCGACAGGAAGCTCTGGCGTGGGCTGGTCCATGAAGTCACGAAGAGTCAGAAGCGACTAAACGAATGAACAACAACAATGCAGGATCACAAGCAAAGCTGAGAATAGTGAAAGTGCAGCATTTCTCCCAATTATGTCCCAAGCAGTGCCCAGACCCTCCCCCAAGAGCCAGTACAATTCCATCCCTTGCAGGTGCCCCTAACGGTCTCTGCCAGTCCTCAGGAAATGTCCTTGACCAGGCAAGATAGCCCAAACATGCATCCTTCACTCCTTGCATCGCAGCCTGGTACAAGGGAACAGGAGCAGCCCCCTCCCGTACGGCAACCTGTGTCAGCACCAGCATGGCATGGGAACGTGTTACGATGTTTTCCAGGAACATTGGAACAGGGACCATGACAGCCACTACTTTTCCTAAGTGGTCCTTTATTCTGGATTGTTCAGTGATTTTATTTAGCAGGAGACTCCTACTATCTGGGCCTTGTGAGCACGTTTGGAACATGGAGAAAGGGTCATGGGGACCTTCATAAAAAGACTGCTACAGGAATGGCTGCCATTTGGGGGTGTCTAATTATAAACACCTATTTCACAGAAAGGCAGACAGCTGAGGCTAGATGTCACTTGTCTCAAATCCGAATAAGCGGAAGACATGGGAACAGAGCCCAAAAATACAACCTACTCTTTTGAATTTATTTTGTTCTCTCCTTTGAATCATTATCAGCCAACGTTCCTAATATGTAAGGTGCATTTACATTTACATGAGTCAGTCACTCCTCCTGACCACCATTCTCAAATTCACCCTCTTACATATATAGATGGGCTGAACAAATGTTGAGTAACAGGAGGAAGAGGGGGGAAAAGAGGGAGTAGTTAGCTGACATTTATGTTGGGATGAGTTTGTGTATCATTTACAGTAAGATTTGGCTCTCTTTCCTGGGTTGATCATTGTTGGGGAAATCAGAAGTTATTTTGCAAACAAAGAGCAGAATGAATGGCAATGGAAAGGCAGGTTTCTAATGCAAAGGAATTATTAAACTGTAAATTAGCACAGGGCAGTAAGTGCCTGTTCAGCAGTGCAGGTGGACAAAGACAAGAATACAAAAATGATTGCAAAACCCTTCAGGCTATCTCCAAAAATCAGGCCTCATTAGGCCATTGAATGTGTGTGTGATCAACTCTGCCTCATTATTCCATACATCACAATATCTTGCCAAACGCTGCAGACCATAGTTCAAAGAATAAAACTACAGGTGTTCTCAGCATGCGACCTGCTGAGAAATATTAGGAGAACATGAGGAACTAAACGGGCCACAACATTGCAGTGTAGAATCTGGAATGTTCACAAATGTCTGTTTATTATTCGTGATTGATGGAATCCTACAAGTAGACATGAAACTGATCAAAGGGGTATTATCAAATTGTCTAAATCCATTTCACTCCCTATATAATACAGCAAATATGTAGTTTGACATAGTGCATTTCTCCAACTTAAATGAATAATTTTGTCAAGGTACAGGAAGGGGGCACGGGCTCTACTTTCTTTGCTAAACATTGTGGAAAAGAAGGGGAGCAAAACACTAGATTTTCTGGTGACCTGCTGTTTAAAGTCATACTGTGGCCTGCCTTTAAAACAATTCTTATTAAATTAGTATTTGTCAGGACCCAGCCTATGGGGGGATCCTTCTGATTCCAATCAAGTACAATTCTAAAAAAAATACCCTTCCTTTCAGCAGTACCCAAAATACCTTCCTGAAAACAGGTTTCTTGTAAGAGCTTAAGAGACATAAACTAGTAACTTAACAGTGGCAAATAAAGAAAGCTAATATTGTTTATAATCCTAAAACACATCTTAGAAAGTAAATTCCATCCAAGCCCCCTTTCATCCAATGACTAGATGTTTTCTGCTTTTTCTTCCGTGCTAGCACTGATCTTAAAAGCAACCCTGTCATCTGAATTATTCAGTCTCAAGTACATCAGCATTCCTTTGTGCCACTCTTTGGCTTGTTGACTTGCAGCAGCATATCAGATAGCCCTCTGTGCGTGTGATAAAATGGTCTGGGCCCCTCCCAAAACCATCTGACTATACAGCAGCCATGCGAGTTGCTTTTGCTGTCGCCTGGAATTGCCTGGCTGACAAGGGAGCAACCCACCGCCTCCTCTTTTCCCTTCCTCTTTGATTTCTCCAAGTGGGCTACTTGCTGGTAAGGGGGAAATTTACCATCTCCTGGCTTAGAGACAGGGTCACAGACTCTGTTTTTACTGATTAACTCAGTTGTACCAGCAGCAGTGAATGAACGATAAAAATGGTACTTAAACAAACATTAGTGCACTTATGGCTGCTAGATAGTCTGTGCAGTACATGAAAAGATTTTTATTCCATTTGTTTCATCTTTGTTCCATTTTGCTGATTATTAATACATGGTCAGAGAAACTAGGTTTTCTAATCCAAGCGTACATTATAAAGTATTCTCAGCAAACTAGAATATTAATTGCTGATTAGTTCCAAAATGACCCCATGCATTTTTTCTAAAGGATTTAGTGTAATGTATTAGTCTTTATTTTGAGGGCCACATGAAGTGACAGAATACAACTGATTTCTCACCCGGGAGGAGCTTTCACATTTCTTATCCATCCGAGCCTTCTGAAAGAATCAGGAACGAATGCATTTGTTTATGTTCTTTACCCTTATTGTTGCAAAATCGTATAAAATTAAGAAAGCAAATACTGTTCCCTTTTGTTCCTCTCATTTCACAGAGGTTGTTAACACAGTCTAATTAAATTCCTGAGATGAGAAAAGCTGACCGGTCCTCCTTTCTATCAAGGGAAAATTTCTTATTTAGATGGCATCTAAAGTAAGATGACATAATATGTGGGTAAAAAACAAATGCATTCACAAACATTCTTTTTACTATGAGAAATCCAATTATAATAAAGAGCAGATAGACATCTATAATTATGGTAACCTCATGATGTCTTTTGCTCCCGTATCTCAAATAACTAGCAATAAAACCGTAATCAGTATATATAAACAACACAAGAATGTTGAGCTCTGTTATTATGATCTCCCTCTTCAGGAGCAATCCCCATCTATCTTTATAAAGGAAGGTAATTGCTGTATCAAGTTAGCAATCACATGCTGGGTTACATATATCATTAAGGAGTCTCTCCTCATTCCAGTTGTCTTGGAAGATAAGCTTTGCAAAGCTCTTTTCTCTGCAAGGAGACGAGAATCACACGATGCAAAGGGTTACCAGTACAAACAGTGATTACTCTCCCTGAATAAAGGACAACTCTAAATCTGTTGACTCTGACTGGGTTTGATTTACAGTGGCATGTAGAACCATCAACATTTCTTTCCACAAAATATTTGGACCCCATAGGCTATATCCTTAAGCACGTGCAGAAGAGCAAAGGCAGGCATATTTTTAATACATAGACCTAAAAACACAGTATGCTTTAGCATATGCAGACAGCTTTTCTTGCTGATAGAAATCACTTTGAAAAAGCAGTAAAGGCAAATTACGTTTGAGGGAATAAATTGGTTCAGTGATTAAGCATACACTCTGCATATAAAAGAGCCCTGTTTTAAGCCCTGGCACTTCCAGGTTGGACTAGGAAAGATTCATGGGCCGCATTCAGACAGTTGCTTTGCCATGCTGCCTTCCCATCCTGAACCAGCAGGAAATCATGCTGTCCTAAATTTATCTGCAATGGGCCCTTATGCAGAGTGGGGCTGCACTGTTGTCCATAAAGCTGTAGTGTGCAACATTCTAAGGCCCATAATTCAAACCCTTGGCTGAAATTCCAGCTCTGTCCAATGTCATCCAGCACAAGAAATGCTTACTTCTAATTCCTTGAAAACCCAGCCTTGCACTTGCATGTCAGTCCCAAGCCCAGATAAACAGGGAGGGATGAGGTAAGACCTGGTGGCCTACCAGGTAAATACCTTGTAAAAACCTCACCAAGAAAATTATATGGAAAGGCTCTCAAAGGAATTAGATATGGTGCTCAAAGGTAGGACCCCAGGCAAAAGGTACCCAACAAGCTACTGGGGAAGAACAAGCATCCGCAGTGGGTAGTCAAGGCATTAATGACGTGTCTGGGGCAAATCCAGCAGGAATCCCAGCTGCTGATGCAGCCACTTGGGAAAGCAAGGGTCTGCACTGCACAAAGACACATCAGATAGCTCTGTGGAATGTCCAAGGAACGAGCCAGGGTAAATTGAATTTCATCAAATGGGAGATGGCCAGGTTGAAAATCGACCTCCTTGGCATTAGTAAGCTACGTTGGATAGACGATGGCTATTTTCAGTCTGAGGAATTCACTATCTATTACTCGGGACATGATATCAGGAAAACGAATGTTTTCTTGAGAACATAGATTTGCTCCAGTCCTTAATAAATGAGCAGTATTATTACTACTCAAAATATAGAAGCCAGTGTTCCATTGTTCAGCAAGAACTGAAGTCATCACTACATTTGATCTCTCTGGGAAATTTACCAATTGATCAATTAAGCATTAATCATTCCCAATGTGGCTTTTACGTAACTGTTTTACCTTGGACTTGTGACTTCCTGTGTGTTTAATGCTTATGCTCCAATCAATACAAGTATGCATTGTTCTATTTTATCTTATCTCGTGTGGTTCTCTGTGTTGTTTGGGCAGAAGGTACACCAGTAGGAGAAGCAGGCTCCACAGAAGCAAAGTGAAAACAAATTATCTCCGTGCACCATGCTCACAATCTGGCTCTTCAGAGGGAGCAGACAACCAAGCACCACAATTGTCCACTCTACTCTCCATTTTTCATTAGCAGGCTTGCTGTAGTTTGGCCTGAACCTCTTCTCACATCAAGCTAGCCAACCCAGGTCTTGAAGGCAGCCATGTGCATTATTTCAGGCCTGTTGGGCCCATCAGCATTGCCATGGTTACAAGGATGTAGCAGGATTGCGGCAATACAGTACATGTTTGCCATCAGAATATCCAAATGAGGCTGATGCCGTCTCAGAAATGCAGGAGAGGGCACATCAGCCCCTGCCTCTCCTTTGTTTAGTCCATCAGCCACCTACTGCAGGTCTTTTCAACACCGTGTTCAGGGGAAGAAGGAAAATGCTTCACGTTTGGAGATCCATGCTGGGCCTTAGCAAAATATTATTTGAGGGGAAAATACTCAGCATTATTTTGATTTGGAAAGCCTCTTTTCCCTCTTAAAAGTAATTCTCTTCCCTCTTTATACCAGTGGTAAGGATGGTCTACAATGAGTGTGGACTGGATAAGTCTACTTGGTACAGGTAGCCAGACTGTAACACTTTATGAAGGGTGCACTTAACTGAAAAGAGTTTCAGGATGAACTGTGGCATCCAGTAAGAGGCTACATGCAACTTTACAAGCCTCAGCTCCATCAAACGTACTCCTCAGGCTACTATGGCACCTTAACTCCAGCCATGGCTCTGCAAATGGAGCTTACCTTCTTCTTTAGTGAAGTTGCAACTGGTCCCTTCTTGAACAAATCTGAGATAGCTTCTGAGCATCAGCAAACAAACAAGCAAAAAAAGGTCCTTTATATATGACATGCTCTGTACATAACGAAGCACCATAAGGAACATGATAGGTAAGACTTTGATGTCCTTGCATTTCATTTGGTACGTTACAAAGAAACCTTACTATAGTTATGAGAACATTGCTAACAGCCAGGCGGGTTAGCAGATTTTCTTGCTTTCTCAGATATGCTTATATCCACTTGAAGTAGAAGTCGCCTGATTCTCCCTGTACCCCTTCTGTTATGGACAGGTGCCATCTGAAAATGACAGGTCAGCCTGAAACTACAACTGCCTACACATTTATTGGCATGTGCAAGTGTTGCCCCACGGTCACTTTCAAGTGCAGGAAAGTGAAGGAAATGAAGGAAATATATATTTTAAGATGAATAGACAAAACAGGTTCCCCTTTTACTTGTTTACATTTCAGGGTCTCCTTGAGATCTATTTGTGCATTGGGTTCTGCATAGCTTAAACAAGATCACCATGATGGTTGCAGCAACACTAGCCAACAGGTATCTTAGAGCAGAAACACAAAAATCCAGCCTAGAGGGATTTGTTATCCAGAATGGCCTTACTTATGGCTTACCTTCATCCCTTTGGTCTTGCCCCAAATTTCTTTGTGCTCCAAGGAAAAATGACATTGCTTATCAATATTGTTGTTGTTGTTGCTGTTGCTGTTGTTGTTGTTATTATTATTATTGAGAGGCAGTTTTATTTCCCCCCAGGGTTTGTATTTGCTAGAAATAGTTGTTTCTGCCCATCCCATCCCACCCAGCAGGTTAGGCATGATCTGCATCAGTGAAACAGTATAATAGGGCCATCTAGTAGGATCCAGGAGACATGCCTTTTCTGTTGCAGAGCCTACCCCATGGAACAGCACCTCCTGTCCCTGGAGATCTAGACATGCATAACCCTCTTGGCCTTCCAGAAGACTGTAAAAATCTGGCTTTTCCTGCAAGTGTTAGGGCCATGTTATTAGCAGAGCCTGATATAGGTGAGTTTGCAGTTGAGGATAATGTGTGAAATGCCTCCATTTTTGTATTTTGTATTTATTATGTCTGTTTTTAATTGTTTTGTATTTTTAGCTATGCAGAGTTATTTGCTTAAGGTGGGCAGCCATATACATTTCCTAAATAATTAGCTTGCATGTATAAGGTTCAAATCTTTCCTCCTGGGTTTCCTTCAACCTGAAAGTGCTGCTAGTTTAGAAGAATTTATGCATACATGAACTCATTGAAAACTCATTGCTGGAGTTAATTCTGCCAAAATGGGCAGAGTTTGCGGCCTGATGCCATGATGCTACTTTCATCATTCTAATGAAAGTGAGAGCCTGTGCATCCCACGGCCTGCACTCCACCATGGTCCTGAGCTACCAGGACCATTTCACCCATCATCCTCAAAACTTGATTTTTTTCAGGTTTGAAGTGCAATTCATTTGAAGAGAAAGAGAACTAAGTGGTACCATTTTGTTTTACAAAAGTGGCTATCTTTTCTGTCACTCACTGCAGGCTTGACAATACAGTACACACTAGTTCAGTAACAAATATTTACGTTTAGCTCATTCTTCAATCACCCTGATTCATTAAGATAGTGCAATTCTATTTTTACTATTGAAACACTAAGGGAGAGATACAACTATTTACATTTTGATATTATTTCTCTTCTCTCTCTCTTAATAGGAATGTATATATCCTTCATTAAAAACACGTAATTCAAATGCAGACACAAAGGTTTTCAAAGTCATTCCATGCTGTTATCTTTCAGGGAGATAGAATTGAAATCTGATAGTAAGCCCCGTTCAGTTCAGTGGTACTTAATCCTAAATACATTTGCTGAAGTATCAGTTAAATGATTCATAAAAACCAAGTTGTGGAAGGCATAAGTTCATCTCAAATTGTTGGACCAATTTCCGGATAGCTAGAGTCAGCTGTCCATCCACTATTTCTTTTTCCAACCTGCCTCTCAAGATTGCTCTTGGTGGGAAAAGTTGAAGGAGGAAGTATATAGTCTTGAGTTTTTGGTGGAAATCTGCCAGGTCTCTCTCTCTGTGTTAGAATAAGTTTCTTGTGGAATAGCCAGTTCTTCTCCATGCCATGCTTTCTCAATTTCTGGATGTCATGCATAACTAGAAGAGAAATAAGAGGATTAATATTCTAGAAAGGGTCAGAGAGCTAGTACTGACCTTCATCCTGCCCATCCTTTATAATTCTAAATCTGGGGCTTTGAGATTATTAGCTTCTGACTTCCTTTGTAAGAGAAAAAGTATTCTTGAGACCCAGCCAAACCTTTCCATTATCAGGTTGGCCTCTATCAAATGCCAACCTTGCCTCAGTCCAGTGATTAGGGATTGGGACATTCCATCCCCACTCCTTAACAGAATGGGGAGGGGAGGGGAGGGGAGGAGCAATGGGGCAAGATAGCAAGGGTTTACACTCCACATTTCCTTTTTTATAGTAAATTTTATTAGGGTTCAAGAGAAGAATACAAACTACAAAAACAAAAAACTACAAAGAAAGAAAAAAAAACTTTAAAAGTGCGGAAACGCAACTTTCAAATTTACAAAAAGTTGTGGCTTCTGACTTTTAACAGCAAGGATATACAAAAATTTCCATAATCAATCTCTTACTCTAGATTATACCGAAACACCACATTATTTCTTTAAGTCATTCCACTTTAACACATAATAAAAATCACTAAGTACAATTACTCCTCCCCCTTATATTAAAATTTTTAAAAAGTTAATATAAACCTCCTAAACATCTTTCTCCCCTCCAAAAGATAAAACATATTTAATTATTCCCTTCCTACCACTATTGTCCTAACAGCCAGGAACCACACTGAGACAAGGAATAGGTCTCTAGTGTTTATTTACTGCTACATAACAGAGAATCCTAATAAACTGAAGAAGTGTGGGAAAACCCAGACATATAAACCCCAAAGACTAAGGCGGGCCCGATCTGTGTCTCTTTGAATGGCCACCTAATTCCTCAGTGCTACACATGCGCTTTACAGCCTGGATGGGAGCCCCCTGCTCGCCATCCTCACTCATGACAACTATTCTATATATTTCTGTCTATTGTAATAAGAATCAGACTAAAAAGCACATAAGTTGTCTGTTATTATACTTAATAGTACAACAATTTTAATAATCCCAGTCTTAATAAACCTAAAAGCCAAAGACAATTCAAGACAGTAATTCCATATCTTTAAAAGGGAATAACATCAATCAAATCCTTAAAGCAAACCAAATAAACATTCTTTAACCCTAATACAACAGTTTTAATAATTTTAATCTTAATAAACACAAGGGACGCGGTGGCGCTGCGGGTTAAACCGCTGAGCTGCCGATCGGAAGGTTGGCGGTTCGAAACCGCGCGGCGGGGTGAGCTCCCGTTGCTAGTCCCAGCTCCTGCTCACCTAGCAGTTCGAAAACATGCAAATGTGAGTAGATCAATAGGTACCGCTTCGGCGGGAAGGTAACGGCGTTCTGTGTCGTCATGCTGGCCACATGACCCGGAAGTGTCTATGACAACGCCGGCTCTAAGGCTTAGAAACGGAGATGAGCACCGCCCCCTAGAGTCGGACACGACTGGACTTTACGTCAAGGGAAACCTTTACCTTTACCTAATAAACACAAAACACAAAGCCAATTCAAAACAGTAAATCCAAATCTTTAAAGGCAAATAGCATCAATCAAATCCTTAATGCAAACCAGATGAACATCCTTCAACCCTTATCCCACTTCAAAATAAACCAAAGCAGTTACATATCCCCACAATGTTTACAGAGCCTTCCTCTTGAAAGAATCAAATAGCCCAACTGGCCCCCTCAAAGATTCCAGGTTCTTTTCATGGTATTCCACCAGGAGATGGACTTTACTTATGGCTTGCAGATCACTCTCTCCCTTAGATGTCTCCAACTCCATTATCCAATCTTCATCCAGCATCTCAATAAAAATCCCAATCTCAGTCTTAAAAAAATCCTTTATATCTCTCTTAAAGTCCTCAATTTCGTCCACCACATCCCCAACCTGATGGCACATTTTAGATCTCATATTTTCCACAATGTCCTGGATATCTTGCATAAAAGCTCGATAGAAGTCAGAAGAAATCTGTTTGAAATCCTGGTAAAAGTCAGAAAGAATCTGTTTGAAATCCTCCATGTCTCACGCAGTAGATTATGGGGCCCCCTAGGAGCTTAACCAGCGAAAGTTGAAGATATGGAAGAGTTTCAAAGTGTGTTTACGTGAAGTGAGAGTGAGATAGCAGACAGTTCTCAAGAGAAAGTGAAAACAGAAAGCTGAAGGTTCAAATCAGCAGATTCAGCGTGTAGGAAAATGCTAATATCTTCAAATTCAATACAAAAATAATAACAGGAAGACAATTGTTTACTCTCAATCTTTGGAATTTCCTTTGGAAGGAAAATGAAATCCAAAACTTAAAATATTTTTTTTTTAAAAGTAATCCTCAAAATAATGTTAAGCACCAAGAGAACCAGCTTCTCCTTGCTATAGAAAGCCTCTCTTGGGGTACATATAATTTTTTAAAAATACTAATTGGTGATTTAGAAATGGGGTGGCTGGTCTTAGTGTCCCTTTAAGGCTACAGCGTGGCTTGGAAAGTGATGAAGTCCCCACCTCCCAGCTGGCTCTTACCAGTCAAAGTGAAACACTGTTTGTGATCTTCTGGCTGCAAGCAGCTGTCTGGAGGACAGATGGGATGATTCCAGGTATTCTCCTTGATCCGGAGAACATTTCTGGGCTTCAGGAAAACCTGCCTGAACCCGAAAAAAGTTACTGCGTTGTCAGCTCCACCCACTGAACCAGCAGGCACAGCCGTTCAGTCTGCCATTCCCACCGGAAGCTCCCTACACTCCACATTTCTGAAGCACCTGCAATTATACTAAAAGCTCAATGGTCTCACAAATAAACACATTCCACTTGCTTTTGGTGAATTTATTAAACTATCTACTGTGTAGATAGATTTTTCCTTTGCAATAATGTAAAATGCTCTATCATTTTTGGAAGAAGAAAGCTGCAAAAGGAACAAAACCACATGTACAATAAATGGACTCTCAAATAGAGTATGCATTTGTTTACCCACCCTTGTCTTTACATCCCACCAGGCTGCTGGAGCGGCTGCACATTTTCCAGCCATTTTACTAGGCTATTTGCATTTAAATCGTTTTCTCTGTCATTATGTAAATGACGCTTACTACACTCAAACTGTCCATTTTTCATTGGGAGCTTCATTGTTGGATTGCCTGGTCCATACTACCACCTAGAATGTGTAGACTTTCTGGATTTTCTAGGACATAAAGGTAAAGCCCCCTTCATTTGAGCTTGATTTTCTAGGACAAGCCATCTTGGAAATGCTGGTCTCTTCCTCTGGCCTGCCTACCTACCTTTGGATTTCCATTTTGATGGAAATTAGTGACCTAAAAATGTTGTCACTGCTGGAACTACCAGATAGATGAGTACAGAGATATAACTAGAGATGTGATATTCATAAAATTGTGGCCACAACGAGGTTTCTTTGTGATTGCCACTAAAAAAAAAACAATCTTTAAAAACATTACTTACATTGTTTGCCCTACCTCTATCTTTTGGCCTTCTGAACTAATAATTATTAAAATGCCATTCAAATTACATTTTTATATTGTGAAAAAATACACACTAGAAAATACCCAAATACCAAATGGATATTGAGCTGTGTAAAATTCCATCCATCTCTTTAAGTTCATTTCAGGGATTAGTTTCAAACTGATTGATTTTAAAGAGATCAGGAATTCCTTTCTAAGCTCTAGTTTCAAATGCCACATGTTCTTTCTTTCAGATGGGATTTCTTACTTGAGAGTCTCAACTTTTTTCTTCTAGGTTAACTACAAAGTAGTATGTGGTAAACATGTGCCTTCTAAAGAGAGGTTTGGTTTCATGGTCGAATTACTGCCATAAAGCAGTCATACAAGAGAACCCCGTTATTAGTGAGGGGCAGACAGATAGCAAAGGGTTTTACAGAAATATTAGCAAATGGCCTTATTATTTTAAAGTCCATCTTCTGATTGATATCCATTTGGATTGAAAATGGAATGTTTTTAGACCCAGGCAAACATTACATTACTACTACTACTGTTTTGGATTAGTAATTGGTTTATTTTGTATACCATGTTCCATCTTTTTTTTCTTTTTTTTCATTTTATTCCTTTGTGTGCCGCCCAGAGTCTCTGCTGTGAGATGGGCAGCAGAGTGCTTCTTTTGGGGGAGATGGGCGGTAATTAAATTTGAATAATAAACAAATAAATAAATAAATATAAATTGTTTAAATAAATAAGTAAATCCTGACATTACTATCTTGAAAGTACTACTTACCAGCATCTTTCATTCCACTCAGTGAGACCCCCATGTAATAATTTAATTGCACGTCTATTTGTATGTGTAAGAGCAGTGGCAGAAAAGAGACTTAGTCTAGGGCCCACCTATTGTTCATATGATGCCTCCACCCATCACTCATTGTTGCCTATAGCCACTGAGACAAGCCTGACATTCTCATGTCTATTTTCTCACTTCTGGATAAACAGGCACAGGCTTCAGTTCTGCAGGATGAAATCCTGATATCTGAATATTTTTGTTTGTGAGCAATCTTTTACTTTTAGACTTACTGGTCCAGTTAGTATCACTGATACATTATTCTGTAGTTTTCTCTTGTTCTCTCGCCACTTTACTCCCAGGGTATTTATTTCTGGAAGAACTATGATTGCTATGTTTTATTCATCCTGCTGCAGCCGCTAGCTGAAAATGCATACAGACCAATTATTTTAAAAATGTTTCCTATTTGTTGCCTGCCAACTGAATATTGAAAAGTTATCAAATCTACCAAACTACATGGAGAATTTTGCTCCGTGGTTTCCAAGGATCCGAGAATATTAAGCAGACATGCACGGGAGAATGGGAACAGGAGGGAGGAAATAATGTTTGCAGTAGCTTATGCCATGCCTCCTCCCAAATACATGCTAAGTGCCATAGACTTGACCACAATGATTGCTCAAACTCAACACTTGGGTCTGCCTTCTTGATGCCTTATTTCTAAGGTTGAAAATACACAAGATATGTTTACAAACACCCTTGTGTCATCTTGGGCATCTGCAACAAGGCCAATGATGATTATCTGGCAATACAAAACTTAAACTAGGATCTTGCAGCTTGAATGCTGCTGGACTATAGCTTAAAGAAATAGCCGTGAGTCTAACTGTGGGTCCTCAAAGTCCTCCTTAAATATAGAAGAAAATGATGCAATATTTGCCCTAGCAATTGAGTGATCAAATTAGCCTTTACATTAGTTCTGAAATTTAGAGTCTAGAGCTTGGTTTTTTGTCCTGCAGAAACTTTTCAGAGCTGCAAGCCAAGCTCAATAAATGGATGCAGTGTTCTTTCTAGATCAAGTTCTGGATGGGCTATCCTTGGCTTGGCCTTGACATACATCGATAGCAGCATTGGCCCAACAAGCTGTATATAGACAGTGGCTCAATTTGCACAGCTCAGTTAGGAGATGAGCTAAAGGTTATGCAGCAGCCTTCAAACAATGCACTCAAAGTTAGTTTGAACCCTGTTTACATTTGGGGGGGGGGAGGCGTACTGGGTGAATATAGTTTATTTGGCTAGTTTATGATTCAACATATTGTGCATCCCACTAAACAGCAACTTCAGCAGAAAGTAATATATGGCAAGAAGATTGGGGCAAACCTCTCACTACTCCTTAAAGGAGATGAGGCTAGTACTGATGCATCCCAACCTTTACTGCACTGTGCTGGAGCTTCTGCTGTGTTTGTAGTCATATCACACAGACGTAGTATTTATCTCAAGGGTGAGAAATCTCTACCCAACCCATTTGGTCATGAATGGCAATTCCCAGCATCCTGCACCACCAGGCTGTCTGAGGTCACTGGAAGAGGTAGTTCAAATATCTCGATGGTCAGAATGGTTTCCTCCATTCTGAATTAGGTCCCAATTATAATAACTATAAGCTACAAGCTGCTCTGTGAAGTTCCATGGCCTTACATCTTTACCTAAAGCTTCCCAGAAGCTTCTCTGAGGGCCATGATGGATGGCTGCTAGAATCAAAACCAAAATCAAGACCAGATCCTGCTAAGTCAAGGAAGATCCTAGGCGTTTCCTACCTGTTCTGCTGCCAAAGAGTCCTGCCGCAACCCATCTCATGCTGTTTAGTTCACTCTGTTCTTTCAGTAAAGCTCGTTGGGGGGTGTGCAAGGACAACAAGCTTTTCTTCCATGACCTTTCTTAATTTAGCCTATTTTGAGATTTAAGCCACAATCTTTTTCTAAAAAAGTAAAACAAACTAAAAACAAACCTGTTCCTTAAATTCAACAAATGCAAGATTTGCGCAGCAACAGCAGCTGTATTGTGCTTAAAAAGAAAACAACATCCCTGGGATTGAATCTGTAATGTTTTCTATTTGTTATCTTGTATGTATATCCAGTGAACAAACTGAATTCCTTTGGTAAACAAGAGATCGACTCGAATCATTTTCCTTTGTCCAGATAAAAATTAATGAAACCAAAAGAAATACAAGGTCTATAATATTTTCTTTTGTGAAGAGAAAAGGGAGGAAAGAAACACAGTGGAAATCTGGCAGGCAGGAGCAGTAGGCTACACGTCTGCATGACTCACAGTAGCCTGTTGGGGAGCCTGATTTGAAGCAAGACTGCAGAACAATAATATTCCACTATATCAAAGAGCTTTCTTGCCTAGCAGCATTTCCATGCACATCAGAAGGATCAAAGAATGCCAGGACTTGTATGGTTTCTGTTCTGAGGGGCTGAATCAAAGAGGCAGGGCAGGATACCCAGAAACTGTATATGTGATTGCACAGACAGCTGTAGAAGGGCCAATGTTATGTCACACACTTCCCATCTCCTAAAGCAGGGGTCTGCGTGCATAACCCCCATGATCTGCCTGGTTTAGGCCTCTCAAGGTAGAGTTCTTATTCAAGAGAAGCTTGTGGTGAAAATACTGATGTTTCTCAACCAGTTGTTTATCACCTTGAATAAGGCCTCCGACTTTATGCTGTAAGTCTCAACTTACCATTTGTTATCATCCAGTTATCTGTATCTAGCATTTTACCCTAGTTACAAGGAAGAAGGATTTTGGACAAATATCTGGCATGGCTTAAAATGAGAGAGAGAGAGAGAGAGACCCATCTATAGGAGGGACTGTATGAGAGGATGATTAAAGACAAAACAGGCCCAGACCAAAGTATTTGTTGTCTAAAGTTGTCAGCTCTTCAAGGTAGGCTAAGTCAGGAAACTGCCACCACAAGAACGGCTGGAACACGACTTTAACGTTATAGGCTATAATAGCAGAATCTTGAAAGCCTTAAAGCATTTATTCCCTTCCCTCCTTCTTACACCAAAGAAAGTCAAGGTGAGGCAATTTTAAGTTTCTTTCTCACACTACTTGTTTTCCCAGGCTGAGCTCATGTTTCACTAATTTACCTTCTCCAAGATCATCTCTTTGCTCCTCCACAAAGGTGGAGGACAAAATGCCACCCTCCCACTTCCTTCCCCAGGTAACTTGCAGAAGCTGAGCAGATTTCATTCCGTCAAGACTGGTGATAGATCATCAAGTGAAGGGAAGATAAAAATCTGAAAGCAGAAAGACTAGATAGGGGGCTGTAGGGCAGGGCCACTCCATCCTCTAATATGTCATCATTGCTTCCCAGACAGACCCTAACTCTTGCTGGAAGAGGTGACTGCTTGACCCTGTTTAATAGCAGGGAGGATATGTCTACATTACAAATCTGTATGAGTTTTGTTTTATGAAGTACCACTTCTGTGCTGATTCAGGCCTTGGTTACATGGTAAAATAATTAGATGACACTTTTGGCACAGAATGAATTATTCAAAACTTGCTACATGTAAGCCATCCACAGTATACTGTGGAAAAAAAAGGCATAAATCATTCCTTTGTTTGAAATTTCCAAGCTAGATATAAATGTTCATACCATTCCCCTCCCCCTTTATTTGGACTGCATAGACAATTCTGGTTGCTGTTTTTCAAGGGTGAAGACACTGAAAGAAGGATCACTATTTGCGATGTGCGATGTGTACATTCTGCATATTCTTGCATTAACAACTGCAAGTTTTTGCACTGTTAAAAAAAAAAAACCTTTCCTGAAGGAAACTGTGAAACAAATCCAACATCCATCCCAGGCCAAATCTCTGTATTAGGACCAATCAGAATGGCAAAGAAGAGAGTACAGACTACTACAGATGTTGAATTTTTGTTTTTGTTTTGCAGGAGCTCACCTTTCCTGCATCCTACACCTCAGTTCTTGCAACTAATTTGCCTAGTCAGTTTTCATTGCCTTTGGCTTCAATGCTCAAGAGAGCTGGGAATGCACAAAAGCATAAAGCAACAGAATGAGAGAAGAAGACAGTAAGAACAGGGAGGAGAGTCTCACGGCCATAGCCCAAGATTACAGTTTTAAAAACCAACATCTGCTACTGTCACATCTAGAAGAATGGGGGAATTCATGGAGGAACCTGAAAAGGAAAGTCACAAGTAAAGTGAAAGATTAATAATGCTTCAGTTCTAGAATTTAAAAAAAGAGTTTTTCACAAAATAATAAGCTTTGCATTTTGTTAGCAAGGGAACTCTTTGGAGAGCAGATGGTTGATTATCAGGTGAGATACTGCCTTGAATGATAATCTTCCACCTTCAGATTAGATACACATTTTCAGCACAGTTGAAATACAATCTGTCAGACTTGATTATAATAACAATAAAAGGAAGTCCTTTTTTCTAGGGCTGCCTAAGAAGCAAAGGCCACCAAATTTGTTTGAAATCTACAGAGTAAGTGAGGTGAGATTAGGAGAGGATAAAGGAAGAAGCAATTCAAACTGTTTCCACATCAGACGTGTGGACTAATAGAACTCTTGGGAAACAGGTTGAGGAGAATTTCCCATTCTTTGCTGGCAAAGTAAATTCCAAAAGCCATAAAGAACATAACTGACCTAAGTGCTTCTGGTTGCAAATTGTTCTTGTTCTAATTTGGATTCTTCTTTTCTGTCTGAAATTCTGAAGACTACAGAATTCAAAATAAAAAATATAAAATGTATTCAAATGACTGAATTATTAGAACATGCAGAGAGAACAGCACAAGAAGACGACAATATAGACACAAGATGTAAAGAATATTGTCAAAAGAGAACTGAAGCCCTGATGAAATGGATAAGCTTTAATAGCCTTCAAGAAGGAAAGGAAAAATGGATTCAGGTTGATCTTTGAAACAGCCTACCATACCACAGTTCTTGGCCAATACATGAAGAGCCCTTTTTCTTATGCCTACCTGCCATTTATCTGGCAATAGTAGGCTGCAGAATGGAGCCTCTGAGTCTGACTTTAACTCCCAAGCAAGTTCACCTCAGACAGGGTGGTCATCATAATGCTCACAGGCGCTGAGGTGCCCAGAGATACCAAGCAAGTTTGGTCTAGTTTGATCTAGTGCTTTAAATAAGCTAATCTTTACTTTAAGATTTTATTTCTCTTAGTTGTAATATTCTGGCAAATGACTAAAGTCACTACATTTCCTGCTTTTTAAAAAAATGTGACTCATGCCATATTTAGTTCAGACTTTTTACTTTTCTACATACTTCTGGAGCTCTTATTGAACCAGTGCATCTTCTACTCTGAGGCTAGCTGCTTTGAGTTTCTTTATGGCTGCATTCTTTCCTGAGAATAAGTTCCCAAACCACATACTTGCACGATCCTTTTGCCCCATATGTTTTCCTGCTGCCCATCCATTATCTGCTTCAAAATTAAAACAACTTTTCAGGGACAATGGTGTAAAATAACACTGATGTTTTAGAGATCGAGCTTCCAAACAACTGACTCCTATTGTTATTCTCCAAAAATTCATTCAACAAATTTCCTGTGATTAAAAAAAGAAAAAGCAGATGAGGTGGGAACCCACAGCATGGTAAAAAAAGGACTGTTGGGATTTAGGGTTTCCAATCTGGAGTACAACTCCCATCATCCCAAACCATCATTACCCTAGTTGGGGCAACCATACGTCCATTAATAAAGTCAGATATATAAAGTTTGCATGTGTGTGTGTAAAAATATAAATATAAATAAACCTAATCTGGAAGTACCATCAAGGCTGTCCAGAATAGCTCAGAGAATATGGTTGGTGTGACATCATCATAAAATCTCAATTTGGTGAAAGCCTCAGCTTGAACTTTCTCATTCGTTAGAAACTTCTGTCAAATTGATTTAGACAAAGACAGTACAATGTGATTACTCATTAAAAATTAAGTTGAGGGAGAAGTGAAGAGATGAAGCTTCCCAGCCTCATGGAAGTGTTATTGGCTGAACTGTTATTAGTTTGTTTCTATGTACTTGGAAAAAAAATAAACAAACAGGAAAATAATAACTTTGAATAATATACTTATTACAAAGAAAGCAAGATTGCTTTCTAATATATGAACAACTAAAAGGATGACTTTTCTCAGTGCCTCTTAATTCTTTCGATTCCACCAGAATGTTCTACTGGTAAACAATTTGGTTGCAATATTTAAGCGTACTCACTTTCCAAATAGTATTAAAGGTTAAACAGGGCAAATGCTAGCAACGGCCTATGAGACAAAATAAAGGAGCAATCTGAGAAAGGTAAATTCCCCCTATTGACCTGTCTGGGTTCTGTTCCCTCTTCATTTTCTAAAGCCTCACTTTTGGAAATACCCCAAAATGTCTACTTTTTGTATAGAGCAGGCAAAAGTAGCCTTGTGCAGATGTTTTCCTTTGACAGTCCCCACCCCAGCCCCACCCCCGGCACTCACAAAATACCAGAGGGCACTATGGTAGAAATCAAATAAAAAAGGTAGATGCTTCCTGCTGGATTACCATCTGTTTATTGGCAAGCTTCATTGACAGCATAGCTCTTGTGTATCAGAACAAGTACTTTAAAGATGGACTGCAATTTGCAAAGGGAAGCTGGTCAAGGTTCTTGCTTCTAACATCTCAAGGACATACCTTTATAATTTTTGAAAAGTCAAAAACATGGATAGATATAGGTTTCTGTGCCTGACCTTGAATTTCCATTAAAGCACGTGCAGGAAAACCAAGGAGTTTAAGTTTGCATTACATCTCATTGTATACTTAAATATGCACTAAAAACAAAGCCATTATGATGCTTCAGACTAGCATGCTAGAAAACATCTTAGTGGGCTTAGTTCTTCTTTCTTTTGGCATAGTCTAGTTCTGCAGCTTGCAAGACCTGGGATCTAAAATAGATGAGAGAAGGAGAAAGAGAGCCATGAAGCCATTAGTGGCCTGCTAGAACCACCTAATGGAGCAGATCTTAACACAGCTGAGAAGCTGCACACAGAAAAAGAATAGTATCTTAAATAGCTTCAGTGAGCATGTCAGAGAAACACAGGTTATTGATTTTACACACTTAGCCGTCCCAAGCATAAAGAATCACACGCTTAGACATAGTAAGTTTAAAAGTAATTAAAAGAATATCTTACTCATTTTGTTCTTGGTTGTTACATCCATCTTCAGTGGAAAATGAAGTTCCTTGTATCTTCTGTTCTTTCTAAACTTAATTCACCCTAAACTCTCAGCCCTGTAGCTGCCAAGAGCAGCATGGAAGAAAAGTGGGAAAAAGTTTTTCTTAGGCTGACCGCATGGCCCAAGATGGAACCGGAGGCAAAGCATGCTGCATGCTTTGCTCCCGGTGGAAGAATGGATTGAGAGAGAGAGAGGAAGTGGGAGTGGCAACAAACAGCTTCCTCAATAGCATGGAGAATTGCATCCTAGAGCAACCATCCATATGCTAATGAGGCATGCTGGATTTGCCAGGACTTCTAACAAGAGAGAGATCCTGAAAACGCACAAACATGTTGCCCCTCCCCCCAAACAGAAAGGTAGCGCCAGAAAGCTCTGGAATCATCTGCGTGTTTATATAGTATCAGTACATGCGATTAGACTTACTCCCTAGAACAAAAACTGTTTAAGGCAGTGTTTTTCAACCTTGGCAGATGGAAATGTGTGGACTTCAACTCCCAGACTTCCCCAGCCAGCCTTGAGTTCACATCTCAGAACATATCTTCAAGTTGCCAAGGTTGAGAAACACTGGTATAAGATCTAAGAATCAGATTGTTTTCTAAGGTAGTTGTGCCCCTCTTCTCATACTTATCACACTCTCTCTCTCTCACACACACACACACATAGCATTCATATATGTCCTCCTCTGAGCACAGACAAAGGGCCTGCTTCTTTCTCCATGCGAGAAAGAAGATCAGTGGTCAGGCACGGATGAATAAACGCCCTCTCATCCTCCATCCTTAGAAGTCTGTTGTTTTCTCTGATGGAAAAAAGGGCCAGCCCTCTTTTTCATGGTTTGTTTGCTTTTTACTGGAGAGTCTTCTTTAACTGAACGATTGAAATTTATGCTCATGTTTGGACTGGAGGGGGCCTCTTGTCAGGCCTTGATGTGCTAAATGGAAGTTTTTGCAAGCTGCATCTGACCTACAGTACTCAATGGAGATTCTCATTCCCTTTTCTCCTAAATATCAAAATTGTAGCCTTTAGGTACAAAGTAGTGGAAGCCTTGTGAAGAATTCTGGTTTAATCTATGCATGCATGTTCTGGAAGATTTTCTTAAAGTAAGCAAGCAAACTCATATGGATTCATGGCAGGGTGGGGAATCCAAAATTCAGTAAAAGTAATATTTTCATTAGGTCTAACTACACAAACATAAGACTGCTCAAGCTTTCCATTTCTTCAAAACCCTTGTTCCAGCTAGTATTCAGGGGTGTGGGGAGCCTGTTCCTAAAGTATCACTTGACATCAACATCACCTAACACCAGCTAGGCATTTAGTCCATAGCTTCCATTTTGAAGCTGACTGTGCAAGCCTCATGGATGAAATACCTTCCTAATTTGGGAATTTTACTGCTTCTTTCCCATCCTTTGTTTTGTTTTGTTGAAATTAAGAGGGATGGCTCTAGACAACAATAATGGCCAATAATATCATTTACCAAGCAGAAATATGGCCAATGTTATTAATTCCCTCATTCAGATTACAGATTCTGGGAACTCCTAATACCTGCCCCCTATCTTCTAGTCCTGGAAGTCAAAACAGGAAAAACATAATTTTCTATTTGCTCTTCCAGCTCACCCACTTATCTTGCTGGTGCTTCAAAGGCAGGGAGTCCTATCCTTTTCTCTCTCTAAGTCAGTGTTTCATGGCTGGCTGGGGAATTCTGGAAGTTGAAGTCCACGCATCTTAAAGTTGCTAAGGTTGAGAAACACTGCTCTAAGTAGTGCTCAGCCAGTATGACTATGTTAGCAAGCCAAAGCACCAGGTGTTCTGGGCAATGTAATTTTCTGGGATGGATTGGGGATATGGCAAAGTACAAATCATTTCAACATGCTCAGCGTTAGATGTCCCCATTTAGGGGGAAATAATGGTTATTTGAAGTGAACAGGGAAGGGAAATGTTGCCATCAGGATGGAAACTTCAGTGAGCATGATATGGACTATGATAAAAATAGAGACAAAGAGGGAGAGTTCAAATTAACAACTGAAAGTCATTTTTAACCTGATTGCAGTTCTGGGCTTTTGACAACTAGATGGCTGGAAGAAACTACTGTATAATCTCTCCTATCAGGAAAAAAGGGGGTCAACCTACAGAATCAGTAGGTTAACACCGTATCTTATTTTATTTTCCCAAAAATAAATACCAGAAACTACCGTGGGATCTAAAATGCTTATGAAGAAATTTAGGACAACAAGTAGCATGCGTTAAAAGCTTTGGTTACATTCTACTCCTCAGGGTACAATGCACCATTGTAGAAATAACACAATGTCCTGTGGTTTTCTCACAATGGGAGTGTTGTGCAATTGTCAGTGAATATTCAGAAGTGTGTGGCTGGTTATCACACAGACTTTACAAATATTCATACATATTTATTTAAATTCAGAAGGCCTGAGTTAGACTGTTATAAGCTAACACAAGGGAATGTATTGGCAAAGGATGGTGAGGTCTTCAATGACAAAAGCCTACAGTTTGGAAGAGTACCTTGAACTGAAGATAGTAGGGACAGAAGCTGGAACCTTCACATATGAGCAAGAATTCATCTAGTGAGCAGTGACTCATCTTCTCCATTTAATATTGGAAGAAATCACGTGCGTTCAAAACAGAACAAACCAACACAAAAGTCACCCCTTTGCTGAGCCCTAATCAGCAGTCAAACCAGAAATATGTTCAAAGAGCATTTTTATGGGAATAATAGAACATACTCCCTTTAGGCTATGTTTACAGGCATCTGTATCCTACTCTCGTCTGCTAAATCCCACCACCCACAGCCCCGACTGCAACGAATGGCAAGCAGCAATCTTCTGACAGCAGCACTGCTGAGACATGAAGTATTACGTTTCCAATATGTACAGAATAGCTGGAGCAACCCTCGTTTCAAATGTCTTAGTCCATTGCTCAGTTACTGGACGGTGGTGTCTCAACACTGGCAAGCTTCTCCCAATGCCTTTGATGGTCCTCGGGTGGTCAATGCCATAAGAAATAGAAGCAGCCAGAATTCTAATAACATTACCTTGGTTTGGATAAGGAGGAGGGGGGCAAAGGTCATGTCGCCAAAGTCACATTCATTTCATATTGTGAGTGAACCCTTTCTGTTGACACAATGGTTCAGCAGTGAGGATATTAACTGTTTGCTCAGTCCCAAGGAGATGATCTCATCCGAGATAGATTTTGCCATTGTTCCACCCAGGGACCAGCTTCTTTCCAGCAGGGAACTTCAATACAGCATGTGCAGCAGAGACAGCCAGTACAGAGCAGGCCCCTGGCAGTTCAAACAGAACTGAGAATGCTCAAGGCTTTCAGGCACAAGGTTGTATGTTTTGGCCCATGGCCAGAAGCATGGAGAGTTTGTATAATTGCTAGAGAGAAGACACGGGGGAAGAGTAAAACCATATGCCTTAAGAAGCATCCAGAGTCCAGTGGGACGATATCTGTATTGTGGCAAAGAGCAAAGAAGATGAAAAGCTTCCCCACTGCTGCAAATATCCTTCTAGCCTAAGGGCCACAGATCTGCACTGTGGTCCCATTCTGCTGGCCACTCAAGATCTCCAGTTCACTCAAAGAGGACATCAGAAGCAGATCTCAAAGCATCTCTGGCAAAGCAGGAGTACCTGCTTTGTGCCCTGTGCCACCCTTTTCTCCCCACCATCCCTCTGTGGCTGCCACCAACCATGCTTCATCCCCCTGGTCAAGAAAACCTGGTGGGTGGGACCTCTGGAAACCAAGGTACTGCTAAGCACAGAGAGTGCTGCTTCAAAAGAGGCAGGGCATCAGCATGTATCACCTGCTTATTTATGACAGCTTCCCAAAGTCACCATCAGCTTGATTCATCTTTGTCATTCTTGCCTGGCTGAAAATGGCTTCCCTGCCTGTCCTCCTTTGTTGGGCTCCTCTCTACACCCTGCCAAAGTGCTGGGAAACAAGATACGTTTGACACAGTGAAAGCGTTCGTTCTCAAAGTTCTGACATGTGTACCTGTTACTGAGCAACAGCGGACGTGGCCCAGGGTGAGGTGAGAGAAAGAGTCAGTTATTCCATGTGTTTAAAGGAGCCCTGTGCCAGAAGGTGGAGCAGGAAGGAGCAGTTGAGATCCTATCTGATGCCCAGTGTTTCCTCAAGGAGTCTTTGACAGTGCCAGCTCTGGAAAACACATAATAGAGTGCATTTTCTCTGTGTGAGGATGGATACTTTGATGCATTGATTCCTGGCCCTTTTCAGACAGAAACCCTTCAGTTTAAAGCATTCAAGGGAACTCTGTAACAGTCTCATCTGCCAAATTAGCACCAGCTATCATCCTAACTGTCCTATCCTTAAGAGGGAAAATTATTTCTTTGGGATTATGCTAAATTCCTATTATTATTATTATTATTATTATTATTATTATTATTATTATTATTATTATTCAAAACAAAGACTTCCACATACCATAAGAGGTCCCTCTGTTTACAAAAGGCCTAAAATATGTACTCCTGCCTATATTTGGGAGTCCTGTTTCTTTCTAAAAATTCTTTCCTTTTTATTTCTTAAAAAAACACTGTACAAATGTATATAACCGGGTCTGTGTTATTCGTAACCTTTTGAGTGGTCAGAGGATTCTTAACGTATGTTCCTATTTTTATAATATATCTTCCAGCCTGTCAGTTTTTGCAGGTATTCTTTTGCTTTAAAGTGTGGTGATCTTCCGTCCACTGGAGTACATCTGTTAGTAATATAGTGTCTGAGCCACACAGATTAATTCATTTTTTTTCCCAGTAAAGTTCATGTCTGTTTAGTTTTGCTAATTTAAATAGCTCAGTTCCAGGCATGAAGTTCTTCTCTGATTTTTTTTAGCTTTGTCAAACAGTGGCCTCAAGGGTGTTTATTCATCAAAATGTCCAAATGTACCAGACAAATTAGCTGAATGAAATGATTGAACAGCCGGTGCCAAAGTACAAATTCTGATTTGATGGGTTGAATCTTGTAGCCAAGTCTTGTGATGTCATGCCACAAATCACCAAGGCACAAAGAAAGGCAAGACACAAGAAAGAAAGAACTCAACAATTAGTCAGAATTCTTAAACACAAACATCATTTGCAAGTATGTTTGCTCTAGTTTTAGCAATAATGACTGGGTATTCTGTTGCTGGAAAAGGGGGATGATTTGCAGATATCCACCATTCACTGAATAGCTCAGCAACCAGTGCTGCTCAGCTGGTCCTGTGAATTGCCTCCACCATGCAGAAGCTGAATAAAGGGGGTGCAACACCATCACTGTGAAGTACAGTATAATCCCTGATGACCATTTCACACATGACCTGTCATCATGTGAGGTTGACCATGTCAGATTGCTTTTGCCAGGGTTAGAAGGTGCATTATGTGAATTCAGTCCAAAGGAAAAATGCAACAAAAAGAAGGGCATCATCAAAATCAAGATTCAGAGCAGACGTCAGAGGTTTTGCTGTTTGTCAGCAATTGCTAAAAGTACATTCTTAACAGAGGCTTTTCAATAATTGCTGCATCTAACCTAAGTTTGTGTCTTGAAGATCTGTTTCTTCTTGCAAAGTACTTCCCTTCCTCACTGTGATTCAGGGAACAGAATATTGACTTTAAACAGGTGTGATAAAAAGTTTTTAGCCTTGTAAGGCTCATGTTCTTGATTTCCCTGTAATAAATGGAATATTAAGCAAGCACAGGTTTTTTCGCTATATCTTTATATCACATTATATACTGTGTACTGTTGAAGAGTAATGTAAGCAGCCTCTACCCCCACCACAATGCAATCCTAGCTTAAGGAATGTAAAGAAAGATTCATGGTTCAAGATAACAACTAGGATCTACTTCAAAGAATTGTCACAAAACCTTAATAACTCCACTTTTCTCATCATGACACCCTCCTAATGTATTTGGGCTGGGAACCGGATGGGAATTCTGCAATTAGAAGTCCCACCTAGGTTGGGTGCTAGATTGGAGAAGACTGGAATAATTCATTATGCATACGAATCACACCTATTCATAACCATATCACATTTATTTTTAAAACCAGAATAATCATGGCTGCACAGGTGACCCACTCCTAATTTAACACCCTTCTATTGACTAGGTGGATGCAGGGAGAGATTCGGTTTTAAGGTTAGCTGTAGGCTTATAGTATGGATAATTCACCTATTCTTTTTTAAAATTATAGTCATCAGATGACAGGCAGTAACAGTTCACAGCTGGAACCAGTTGAAATGACAAAGGGGACTCCTGATTATTAATCATCCTAAGCAGCTACACACACTCAAGTTATAACCATAATTATTGGAAGACATGTGATTTTAGCTGTCTTTTGTTTGGGTTTCACTATTTCATATCCTCAGTCTGAGACCAACAGAACATGAAGTCTGGATTTACCATAATACCTTTTTCATAAAAGCAAAAGCTGCATGCAATATGCATTAGATATTGTATTATATTTGAATTGTTCAATTCAGGATCAAATACAAGACACAGTAAGGAAACAGAAGGGTGATTGGTTTTCTTTTTTCTTTTCTTTTTAATTCTTGCAGTTCTCCAATACTTCTTGACTAGACCATGAGATGAGATAAAGCATGAAAGCCTCTACCTGCCTCAGCATGGAAAACCCAGGTGAGCTATCCTTCACTTTCTGTTGTTGTAAATAAGAGTTATACTGTACCATTAAATTGTCATTCAATTACCCAGTCTCCTTTGCATTGAGCTAACACCAAAGCTTGAAACCTGCAAGCTGGACCCCATAGGAAACCAAATACGCCTCAGTATAATTAGCGATTACAGCTTTGTCACTCGATAATAGATGATGTGGCCATACATGATTTATGCAGCACGGAGACAGCTTTGTATGTGGCTGTGATGTGACGTCAGTGTCTCTTTATGTGTCTCTATTGCGAGAGGCAGGAGTTTAATGAGGAGGTTTTGTCATTTTAGATGTTGTTCTGTCATTTTAGATGTCTACTTAGCCACACGCTCATTAATATGCCTTTCAAACAGAACAGTGAGTCCTTCAAGCTAGAAGAAGGTCTCCTAGGCAAGCAAGGCCAAATGCCTAATATTTTTAATTCAAGCAGGCTGGACTACCGAATGAAAGGCACAAAATGGGAAGGAAGGAAAGAAGGGAGGAAGGGAGGGAGGGTTGATGTTGGCAAGGCAAAAGTATATTCCTGGAACATACCCAGATGCTCACTATACAAAGAATTGGCTTATCAGGGAAGGCATCATGACATACGAGTAACATGCCAGCCTCTCTTTCTTTATTAATTCATTCTACCTGCCACCCATCATGCTTTTGCTACTATCCTGTCTGCTATATGCTGCCCAGTAGCTGATTACAGATGGAATGCTGGGCAACAACTGAGCCAGTAGAAAAAGCTCACCCTGTCCTTCCCTGTTGCCCTTCTACAGGGCAGAATAGCTGGCTGGTGAACGGTCTGAGAGGGGCAGGGGGGGCATTAGCTAGGCCTGTAAGGGGTTGTGTGTCTGCTTTGTCTAAGGAAACTTGAGAATAAATGAGAGCAAGCCAGATTTATCCAAGCATACATTCACCCTCACAATCTCTCCTGAATATATGCTGAGTTCTTTGGCGTGAGTCTCAACAGACTTACTGAGGCACAAGAGACATGTGCCTCTTCGTACCTTTCTAGGATGGGGAAACAAGTATATATTATGATGCTGGAGAAAGGAAGGTAGTAAGATACTGGTGCTAAGCAACCAGTAAGCCCCCTCAGAGTAGATGCCAATAATAAAAACTTACAGTACAGTCTCAAGGCCTTTTGTCACATTACAGTCCACAAGAGACGCCTAGAGTACGGCTGGAGGAAGACAAAGAGCGAGACTGACTGAGCACAGGTAAGAGCCTATATTAGGATTTACCTTGTGGTGATAAGGGCGGCAAAGTGTACTTACTTCTCCACTATTTTTGCTTCTGCAGATAGCCGCCCAGTGGCCCTGTTTCAGGTGACCAGGCCCCTCCTAGGTACGGAGGAGCCGGAGGAGCTCTTGCAGGGCTGCTGTGAGGAATATTGTTGGCATCTGTCAGGTAAAGTCTCTTGACTTCACTCAGAGTCGGACTCTGGCTGGCAGATCCTTGGAAGTGACTGAGACACATCTGAGCCCTGTTATCTGGGAGGAGTTTGAGCCCATTGATCCTGAGGAAGTGGACAGAGTCTTTGTGGCTGTGAGTTTGGGCACCTGTGTTTTGGACCCATGCCCCTCCTGGTTGGTCAAGACCTCCCAGGAGGTGGCACATAGTTAGATCCAAGCAGTGGTTAATGCTTCTTTGCAGGAGCGGGTGGTGCACTCCCTTCTCATGGGGCCATCCTTGGACCCAGCCGTGCTGGACAATTTTCATCCAGTCTCCAACCTTCCTTTTTTAGGAAAAGTTGTTGAGAGGGTGGCTGCTGCTCAGCTGCAAAGGGCCCTGGATGAAGTGGATTATCTGGACTCTTTTCAATCTGGGTTCAGACCAGGGCACAGCACTGAGACAGCATTGGTTGTGCTTGTAGATGACCTTTGGAGAGCTTGGGATGGGGGTGGTGCAATCATTCTGGCCCTCCTGGACCTGTCAGAGGCTTTCGATACCATTGACCATGGTATCCTCCTGGACTGGAGTGGGAGTGGGAGTGGGGGGCTGGGAGTGGGGGGCACCGTGTTACAGTGTCTCACCTCCTTCCTCCATGGCCAGTTCCAGTTGGTGTTGATGGGGGAGAATGATGGAGTTTTTAAAGGTTAGTAAAAGAACTCCAAGCAGCTAACAGCAATCTTGCAGAGTAGAAGTGTGAACCAAAGAGAACTTGCATATTAAGCTTAATTGCATTCAGAAAATAAATTCGATCTTCACACTGTAGTTAGATGAAGAAAATAGAGATAGCTTACTCAGTAGATCTGGATACAGGTAGGTTCATAGTAGAAAGCTGGTCACTGGTTCTTTGTAGACACTTTCTATGTGGAATAGAAAGGGTGAGGAGCTGCACTCTGCAGTCCCCCTGCTTGCATGTGCGCCAGAAGGGTAATGGAGACTGTTAATCCCCAAACTCAAGAAGAAGGAGAAAAGGAAGTCAGGTGACCCATGTGACATCCCACAAGCACAACAGAGATGTGATTTGCTAGAGTGACCCCATTATGCATATGAGACAATGCTGAGTTGATCCCTGATAATTCCAACAGAGGAGAGGTTGAACCCCAGGCCTCTCCAATGTGGGGTGCCTCAGGGCTTGAGTCTTTTGCTTCTCCTCTTTAACATCTACATGAAACCGCTGGAGGAGGTCATGTGATGGCATGGGGTTATACAGTAACCTCAGTTGTACATCTCCATCCCTAGCCAGACAGGCGATGCTGTCATGGTGCTGGCTGAGTGCCTCGAGGCTATAAGGGTCTGAATGGGAGAAACTGGCTTTGACTCAACCCTGGCAAGATGGAGTGGCTCTTGGTTTTTGTCCCTTCCAGGCCCAGGTAATAGTCCACCTCTGACTCTGGATGGGGTGGCACCCCCCCCCCCGACTGAGCTGGTGCACAATTTGGGGGTCCTCTTAGACTCACAGCTCCTGCTCAAGGAGCAAGTGGTAGCTGTGGCTAGGGGAAGCTTTGCACAGATTCATCTTGTGTACCAATTGTGCCTGTTCCTGGACTGGAAGGCCCTGCTCATGGTCACTCATGCCTTGGTTACTTCCAGTTTGGATTACTGCAATGTGCTGTACATGGGATTACCCTTGAAAACCATCTAGAAGTTACAACTGGTCCAGAATGCAGTGGCGCATGCAGTGATGGTGCCCCTAGGTTTACTCATGGTACACCCCTGTTGCACAAGCTGCACTGGCTCCCAGTTTCCTTCTAGATGCAATTCAAGGTGCTGGTTATTACCTTTAAAGCCATGTATCGCACAGCACCAGGTTATCTGCAGGACCACCTCACCACCTCTCCTTAAAGACATCTGCCCATCCTACCAGATTGGTTAGGATGGGCATACTCCTAGCCTCTCCTTTAAATGTTGCCATCTTATGGAACCTAGGAAGTGTGCCTTTTCTATAGCAGCCCCTATCCTACGAACACCCTTCCCCCTGAAGTTTCGCAGGTCCCCACCCTTTTAACCTTCCACTCTCAGACCAGAGACTTAACATACTGCTGCTCAAGCTGCAATACTTCCTAAATACCTGAAGGGCACTAACACCACACCCCAGACTGATTCCTCTGACAGGATAGGTTATAATGAAAAAGTTGTCTGAATAGAGAAGAACCTAAGGATTCCCAAGTGGGATTAAACAGTGGTCCATCTAGCCTAATACATCAAGTAGATGCCTTGAACAGTTCAAAAGCAGAGTATGACGGTGAAGGTTGCCACCCCTAAGACTTTATCCGCAACACCTAGATTAAATATCTACTGCCTCGTACGTGGAAGGCTTCATTTACTACAGTAGCAAATGGGACACACAATTTGTTGGCAAATGAAGGAGCTACCCAGGATGGTTAGCAAAGCCTAATTTCTATTAACAAATCGTATAACTGAAGTTGTAACACAACTCCATGGACCTCAATAAGCTGCAACAGCAGAATGAACAGCTCAAGCAGTCCTGAGCATTCCAGAGGGTGGCCTTAGGGGTGAAACTGGCCCAAAAAAACTGCTCCTGCTTCAGAGTTATTCACAATGGATGCATACTGACCATTTTCTAACTTCGCAGTTGGACAGGAGCCCACCTCAGCTGTGAACTTGAATAAATACATTCTTAAAAGGGTATGCAAAGTGTGAGAAGGAAAGCACATAATTAACAGGACAAATCAGGCACTGACTGTAGCCCATAAAATTGTCTAAAAAGATCAGTAAAAGACATTTCCTTGAAAGTGGGTTCTGCTGCCTTAGATGCGATGCTGTTATGCAGGCTGGGCTGGTAAAGCAATCCTGGGAGTGACTCATCTGAGCAAGCCAGAAGCTTTAATTACAAATACCAAATGCTCAGCCTGCCCTTTGCATCAAGGGTGTTTGTTTTACTGTCAGCTGATTGCAGAGAGTGCCAGCTTGCAGGGAGATGCCTTCCTCGTCCCCTGACTCTCACGTGTCCATGCCCCCTCCAGTGGATCAGTGCTGGAGCACAGCCTTTGTTTGCTGAGCTGCTTCCTTAGCTGTGCCTTAGAAAGGAGTAGACAGGAGGGAAAAGGGTGGGTGTTTCTCCGGTCTGAAAACGGATTTCAGAAGCTGGGCTGAACTTAAGCTTTGAATATCCTAACCCTTACCAGTGCCCAGTGCTCTAATTCTTCTATTTTCTGCATCTGCCTAACCGCAAAACCAGATTATGCATCGCTAGGGATCGTCTGCCCATATGGTCCCTCAGCTCTCTTCGTTTCTAACGCTGCAAAGGTTCGGAGGAACTCATGCAAATTGATCCTCCTCTTCTTCCAAGAATAGGTCTGAGCATTCTTAACACAGAATACTTTTAGTGTAGAGTTGTACTCTAGGCTTTGGTATAATAATTTTAATTCCAGTACAGAATTACATATTCACTAGATACCACCACAAATCCTTGGAGCACATTCCCTATCTCTTTCCTTAACCTTGGTCTCGAGCACCTTATCTGAGGCTTTTTCAGCCTCTTATGTGTTTTTATTAAAGCTTCTTGTTTGTAGGTTTTGCCTGTTTCTTTGTCACTTAAGGGACAACAACGAATAGCCTTATGAGCAGCTCCTCTTCATTGTCTTTGTGCGGACTATCATTTATTTAGAAGTGGGGGAAGTTTAATTATTGATCACACACACACACACACGATCAAAATAGTAAAGAAATGGATATATAACCCTCCTTCTACAGAGGAACCAAAACTAATATTGGAGCAATTAAGAGGTTATTCATTACTAATTAACTTTCGATTAACATTAGTAGGGGTCTTTGGTTTTGGAGAAGGACAGCGCTGTGTAATATTGCACTACATTAAATTGTATGCGGGTTCCTTATTTAATATTCCTTTCTTTTCTTTCTCTCTCATATACATACACATGCACACACTAATCTCAGCAATGCTGAAGGGCTCTGAGGTACAGGTAGCTACGGAGGAGTCTACTGAGACAGCCATGGTTCAGGTTGCGCTAGTGGTCAAACAACACAGGAAATGTTGTGCTGTATGAGTTATTTTATGCAGCAAAAGGCATGATAAAGAATAGAAAATATTGGACAGTCTTATTATTATAAGAATTTTACTAAGTTTATTATTATTATAAGAATTTTATTACGTTTCAAATAGAGATAAAAGCTACAGAAAAACAAAAAACTATCAAGAAAAAAAAAGAACTAAAAAAGTGTGGAAACACAAGAGAAAATATTTTTTAAAAGTTACAAAAAGAGATGACTTCCGACTTTTAACAGCAAGGATATACAACAAATCCATAATCAATCCCTTACTCAATATTAGATCAAAATCACATTATTTCTATAAATCATACCATTGGCACATTATAAAAATCACTAAGTATAGTTGTTCCCTCCCCTTAAATTAAAAGGAGATACATACATACACACACACACATACACACACACACATACATACTCACACACACAGACACCTCCTAATCAACTTCCCCCCAAAGGATAACACATATTTAATTATTTCCTTCCTACTACTATTCTATGCAGTCCTGTCTACTATAATAAAGATCAAACTAAAAAATATATAAATTGTCTACCATTATACTTGATAGTACAGCTATTTTAATAATCTTAATCATGTCAGACCAAAAACCAGACATCATTTTTATATGCCTTAATAATCTTAATCCAAATTGTTAAAGATAAATTAAATCAGCCAAACCCTAAAAGCAATCCAGATAAATATTCTTAAACCCTTATCCCACCTCAAAATAAACCAAAGCATTTACATATCCCCACAATGCACACAAATCTTTTTTCTTAAAGAAACCAAACAGCCCAACTACCCCCCTCAAAAACTCTGACTTCTCTTCAGGAAACCTCCCATACACAGCAACCCCTTCTTTTCCAAGGCATTCCATCAGAAGTTCAATTTCACTTATGACTTGTAACTTAATCTGTCCCTTTAATTTCTTCAACTCCGCTATCCAATCTTCCTCCAGAATCTCAGCAAAAGTCAAACAGACGTTCCTGATGCTGTTAAAGTCCTCAGTTTCATCCATGACATCCCCAACGAGATAGACATTTTAAAACTCATATTTTCCACAATATCCTGAATGCCTTGCATAAAAACTTGGTAAGAATCAGAAAAAATCTGCTTGAAGTCTCATTGGAAATCCAAGAAAGTCTGTTTGAGGTCCTCCATGTTTCACACAGATTATGGCGCCCCCTAGAAGCCTAACCAGTGAAAGTTGAAGATATGAAGGAATGTGTTTACTTAAATGAGAGTGAGATTGCAGGCAATTCCCCAGGGAAAGTAGAAGCAGAAAACTGAAAGTTCAAAACAGCAGATTCAACATGTAGGAAAATGCTAATTTCTTCAAATTTAGTACAAAGATAATAACAGGGAGACAATTATTTACTCTCAATATTCCTGAATATTTGGATGGAAAACAAGCCAAAACTTTTTTTTAATTAATCCCAAAAATAACAAAAAACACCAAGACAGCCTGCTTCTTCTTGCTGCAGAAAGCCTCTCTTAGGGTACATATACTAAAAAAAAACATTAATTGGGTGATTTAGAAATTGGGTGGCTGGCCTTAATGTCCCTTTAAGGCTACAGTGCGGCTTGGAAAATGGTGACATCCCAGCCTCCTGGCAGCTCTTACCAGTCAAGTGCGAATGCTGTTTATGATCTCCTGGCTGCAAGCCGCCATCCTGGAGGACAAATGAGGTGATTCTGAGCATTTTCCTTTCCTGGTAAAATGCTCTTGGGCTTCAGGAAAAACCTGCCTGAGCCCAAAAAAACCTGCCAAGTTGTCAGTTTGGCCTGCGGAGCCCACGAGCACAGCTGTTCAGTCTGCCATGTCCCCACCAGAAGTCCAGAAATTATTGGTAACTACTTTAAATGGTCTCAGCTTGGCTTTTAGCTTTATTTCTCTCCTTTTTCCCTCCCTTTCTTGAATCAATTGCCCTTCTTAAAGAATTACACCACCTTCATATAAACAAGCATATATTTTACTTGGACTTCAAAACATTCCAATGTTCCAGAGGAGGCAGGAGAAAATACTGTGTCATCCTACCATAAGAGAAAAGAAGGAACAATTAACAGGAACAATAAACAAGGCAAGGTTAAGGGAATCTTCCCGAAGTTCATAACTGCCAAAGGACCACCCAACTGATAGATATTAACAAGGTACTAGCTGCAGCAATTAACCCTTCCCTGTGCATGCAGGGTTGCTTAGCTCAACAGGAAGGTTTTGAGCATAGCACAAAAGAAGTAATTTTAAAGAGTAAAATGCTTTCAAGCATGTATCCTTGTCACTGAGGGCTTGGTGTGACCTTATCATGGGCAAAAGGTTTTCCATGAAAGAACTGCTTTATCATATCATACTCTCCACCTCCATCTGGAAGTAGGTCAATCCTAACAATTCACACCACCACACATACACACACACCCTGCAATGGACAACTGGTCTTTAGCAACCAAGTAATCACACTGCCTAGACTTCAATGCAAGGTTTATTCCTAAGAATCTCTCCTCTTTTCTAGGAACTGAGGACTACAGAATGACAGAGCTGAATCCAGATTTGAACAAATGTTCAAGCAGAGTGAGTCAACCATCTCAGGCAGCCAGTTTGAGTATCATGAATGGAGAGCAAATTGTTAGTTACATACTTTGTAGAACTTATTTTTACTGTCAACTGTGAAGTATTTGTGAAATTGTCTGTCTTTAAGTGCCAAAGTAACTTGGGCAGCACTGAAGGAGGGACATACTGTTCTGCTTCATATCGTGATGGGTACCCATTCCAAAAAGATAGGTTCTTCACCAAAAAATATACAAGCAAATAATTTGGTTCTACCACAAAAACAAACAAAACAAAACAAAACAAAAACACCTAACAGATTCTTCACCATTCAGCCGGGATGTGTAAGCATCCTGTCAGCATCTTTATTGTATATTTATATTGCTTTCCTTAGCATAAATTTGGGTTTAAACATATTCAAATCATGTAACAACAACATTATTAAGACATGGATAAGCAAGCAAGTTAAAGTCAGTTGGCAATCAAGTTCTCCTCATTCAAAAGCCAGCCCTAGAGGAAAAAGTGCTGACAGCATGGCCCATTAATCAATCAATCAATTAATTAATTAATTTTTTTGAAGTCAAAGTCCCTACTCTGCAAGACTGGGAAATTGTCAGGCAGAAAGACCAAAACATCCTGTTCCTAACTCTCCATGTGGAAACTACTTTGATATAATGATACTCCTGAACGAGATACTCATTTCAATTATCAGATTGCATTCTGATGCACTCATATGAAAAAGTATTCTTTGGGTCATTTATTGTTTCAAAATTCAGGTTTAGCACTTTCATTTTTATTGGGAAATATTCACTGCTGCTTCCACTGGAAAAAAAATGATGTGATCAAGTTACCCCAGTACCATGATGTTCTGCTCCTCCCTTGTGCAGTTATTTGAAAAAGTAAGTTATCGTAAAGAATCCATAGTTATAGGAGCTAAAGCTTGGTTCTCCAGATAAAATCCATCTTCAGATAAGCTGGAATTGATAAATGTTTTTGTCTATGGCTGGTACTTGAGGTCAAGATTCAGGCTGGACCCTTTAAAACAACATACTGTAATTCTTTTTAATCTATAAGAGAAGAGAAAAAGAAAACAATAACCAGGTCCAATAATAAATGATAATATGAGAAATAAAACAAAAAACAAAACAAAACAAAACATAGAGAAAACACAAAAAATTAAATTAAAAATAGGTTAATCCATACTTAAGCAGTTAAATGTACAGTGGTACTCAGGTCTTAAACAAGAAATTAAACCTTGATCACATAGAATAATCTCAATCAGGTTTTCAATTTGAAGTCTACCTAGCTTTCTAAGCTGTAAATCCAGTGCCAATCTTAAATGCGAACAATAAAGATTTGGACCCTTCAGAGGAATGGCTCAGCTTACCATTTATTGCTTTCAAAATAGGCCCTCCCTGGCTGGGCCACCAGCTCCCACTCATCTAAGTGGGAATTCCTCTAACTGCCTCCTCACCTCAAGGGTTGGCCAGTGTCTCCATTATTTAGGCTGCAAGATACCTTCACATCTTAGTACACTCGTAGTTTTGTTAAATTTGGTTTGAACTGAAATGTGGTCATTTGCTTCTGTCCTGGAATCTTACACTGTGTCTAGATGTAGATGAATCAGAACTAACTACTGTATATAATCAGCATAACATGGGGAATTCTTCTTGGATTGTATTGCTTCAAATAGCAGATAGATAATGACATATTTGGATGCTCCTCCATGGGATAAACCCTATGCATGTAGAAAACTAGTACATTAGTAAAAAAAATACTTTGTGTGTGTAGATATAGAAAGTGATACAGACATGAAGATATACAGATATAGGTATGTAGGTATGTATGTATGGGCATATAGGGATGGCATTCAAAGATATAATCCTCCTCTGTAATCTGAAGTGGTATAGTTAATATTGTAGAGAGTAGAGAGAATGGCATTGACAGAGAGAGAGAAGGTCTGTTACCAAGGCAATGAACAGATAAACATGGCTCAAGCCCAGGCTAAGATATACAAAAACACCTAAGGCAGCCCCCACAACTCCAATTCACCTGAAAATAAAAAAAGAGGGATGGAGGGACACACTTTCAGATTTTTGTTACTACACTTAACAGAAAAGTCGCTTAACAATGGTAATTGGCACCGGCAGCTCCATTGCTAAGCAACGCAGTCATAAAACGTGACATCACATGACCAGACTGACTTACGATGGTAGTTGCGGCAATCCCAGTTGCCATCATTAGGCGAATCCTGTGCAGTCATAGAATCCCACAGTCATCTGATCATCATTTGCGACCTCCTGCCGGCTTCCCCATTGATTTTGCTTGTGTTATGGACAGCTTGTCAGAAACCAGCAGTGAAGATTGCAAATGGCGATCATGTGACTGCCCAACTGTCCTAATTGTAAGCCAGTTGCCAAGCACCAAAATTGCAATCACACAACCACGAGGACACTGCAACAGCCACATCTTTGAGGACTGGTCATAAGTGTCCTCATTCAGCACTGCTGTAACTTCAAACAGTCGCTGAATGAGTGGTCACTGAATGAAGACTACCTATATAGCTATGTTAATAAAGTAGTTTTAGGCCTACACAGTGTCTGTTTCTCAAGCAGGTCTATCTTGTAGGGCTGACACTATTCATTTCAATACCATGTTTCTTACAGATAGAAGAATAGGATTAAGTTCAGAATTCTCCATTGGATCAATAATTATTGTTCCAAGGTTTGCTAGAAAGAGAGAATTATCGACAGACATACTGCATAGATATGGCAACAGCTTCATAAGCAAAATGCTCTTATTAGCCTTGTCCATGTGTCAGCAATTGTCCATGTGCAGCAATTGAGGTCAAAAAAGATAAGAAAGGAAATGTGTTATAAAATCCATGCATATATTACATAATATATGCATGGATTTTAACTGAAAACATAAATAAGATTTTGAATAGAATAGTATAATAAAGACAATATTGGCTCATCATGTTGTGTGCTAAATGTTCTTTTGAGTGCGTCTTCATTGTTGAATCTCACAATAGTCCTGGGTTTACTCCTTAATGCTCATATCCCAGAATCATGTGATTTATATAAGAATCTTAACCAGGGCTAGCTTTTAGCTTCCAAACACCTGGTACTTTCCAGATGATGCACAAATTAGTTATGCACAAATATTCATATGCCATTGATGCTGTAACCGAGTACAGTATCAGAGTAATTTGTTTACACTGTCTTTCTTCTGTCCTCCTAAATCACAACGGCTTTATTAAAATCTCAATTCACTGTGCCTTACTGTAATGGTTGCCTAATCCCAAATACTCAGTCTCACAAGCTCGGGCTTAAAGATAACTGATTTATTAAAGGAATAGTATGCAAATACAGAGAAAGCTGAGAATGAGCAAAAGCGCGCCAAATACAAACTTAAAAGCCTTGCCTTCAATCCAGTCCCGCCCTAAGCACCCGTCAGTACCCCCTCCCAGGTGCTAGCAACCGTTACACACGCCTGGGAAAGTAACCTTGAATAGGATTGCAAACCCAAACATACATTCCAAAGTTCCAAAACAAAGCAGAGCGCACGAATGGAAAATACCAGCAATGAGCAAGTCGGGTATACACGGAAAAACGGTTTGACATGTGAAACGTTACGATGTTAACAGAACATTGAAACGGGGAACATGACACTTACATTACAAACTGCAGTGTCACATTCCTAACCGCTAGGGTCAATCTATTTACTCAGAAGTACTGTAAGTCCCATTACTTCCTAGGATGGGTACAGACTTAGAGTTGCAGTCTTACTTTTCCAGTTTCAAGATTATCGTAAAGTTGCCAAAATTCAGGAGGAGTCTGGGAGTACATTTTCCAACTAACAAACATTACAAAAAGGCATAAACTTTTGGGAGCTACAGCTCACTTCTGTCAGAGATTGCTGGAAAGAGTTTGGCCCGAGAGATCAGAAAAATCACACACCAGGCATTTTTATAAAAATAAATGTATTTACAGAAAACACAAAAACATATTTACAAGCTTATGCATTCACACACACTCTGAGAGGACTGGGAGGAAGGCAGATAGAAAGGAAGCTGAAACTAACAAGCTCAGGCAAGCTGCCCTCCAGGCAATTTCCTTATATGGTCATTCTTTTCACACCCAAAATTAAGGATACTTAAGTTTGACCTGTTCACCCTGCCAGAGTGATTTGTTACCATAGCAACCTTAATGGCTTGGTCCTTGCAAAAACAAAGAAATACCAACAACTTCATCAGATGCAATGGAGTAGACAGACTGATACAGGATTTAAATTAGGATGGGGGGAGGGAAGGAGAAGGAAGAGACAGATTACAAATTCTTTATCAATTAACAATTGTAATGGGTTAAAATCCATTGTGTTGGTTGAGTTGAAAAAGTGCCACCAGACTCCTTCTGATTTTGGGCTACCATAAATGAACACAGCTCTTCTTCTATAATGGTGTCAGCGGGGATATGGTGCAAAAACCACACCTCAAGGTTCGATGGTTCAAGGAAAAGAGTTTATTTGTACGCGTTTGCAAAGGCGGGTTCCCCCATACAAGAAGGAACAACTTTCAGTTATCTTGTACGTTCTTTTATACCCTCTCTGTCCACCCCTCCTATGAGGGCTTGGCTCACAATCTTCCTCTTATTATTTGACACATAAGCATTTTAGCATCAGCAGATGGCTAGCTTCTACCACTTCCCTATTCCTATGAGTTTGAGACACGTGTACACTTTTGAACTTTTTACCTTTCCCTTTTTGAACTTTCTAACTTCCCCTTCTGAAACTTTTCACTGACTCTACTTCTCACAATGGTAAAGTTTCCTATTTCAAGTAGGCAAATATGACAAAGTTCACATAGCCTCCTCCTTTATAAAGGTCTCATACTGAATCACATTATTATTTATTTATTTATTTATTTATTAATAAAATTTATCACTGCCCATCTCTGGGCAGTTTACAATAAAACATAAATAAGAAAAATATAAAACTGTAAAATACTATAATACATAATATGATAAATATGATAAAAACCCCAATGGCTGGAAGTTCTCTGTGATTTGCAAGCAGAGCAGGTCTTTCTAAGAAACTAACCATCCCCAGGAATGACTACTCTCTCTCCTGCCCCAGGCATGATGACAGAACCAGGTCTTTAGTTGTTTCCTAAAGTCCAGGAGGGAGGGAGCCAATCTCACTTCCGGGGGAAGGATATTCCAAAGGGTAGGGGCTGTTGCAGAGAAAGCCTGCCTCCTGGACCCCACCAGATGGAATTCTCTTACAGATGGTATCCGTAGCATGCCCTCTCTGCATGACCGGGAGGGACGGGTTGATATGATGGGGAGGAGACGGTTCCTTAGGTAACCTGGACCCATGCCATGTAGGGCTTTAAAGGTGATAACCAACACCTTGAATTGGACCCGGAAGCATACTGGCAACCAATAGAGCTTGCGGAGCAAAGGGGTGACATGTGCTGATCTTGGGAAACCCAAGATCGCCTGCACGGCTGCATTTTGCACCAGCTGTAGCTTCTGGATACTCTTCAAGGGTAGCCCCATGTACAGCGCATTGCAGTAGTCTATATGGGAGATAACCAGGGCATGAGTGACCACTTGAAGGGCCTCTCACTCCAGGAAGGGGCGTAACTGGCGCACAACACAAAGTTGCACAAAGACCCTCCTAGCCACAGCTGCCACCTGCTCTTCGAGCAAGAGCCGTGAGTCCAGGAGGACCCCCAGATTATGCACCAGGTCTGTCTGGAGCAGTGCAACCCCATCCACAACTAAAGATGACAATTTCCCAAAGGAGCCATTAATCCACAGCCACTCAGTCTTCCCCGGGTTCAGCCGCAACCTGTTGTCCCCCATCCAGGCCCCCACAGTCCCCAGGCACTCAGGAAGGGTGGCCATGGCATCACTTACTTCACCCGGGATAGAGATGTATAATTGGGTATAATCTGCATATTGAGGATACCTCACCCCAATAATTATAATTATAATAATTATCATTATCATTATCATTGTGTTCCTAATCTCTCCACTCCCCACACACACACCCCAATGTTACTTCCTGTGCTTATTCAGGGAAAAGATTTACGCAAAGCCTCTTTCTATCTGCATTTATTACTGTTTAGGAATGTCCTTGTTGTGGCTGGAGAATGGTAACTCTGCCCTTTGGCCATCTATACAACTGGAACAATTGCATGTATTTCCTCAAGGGTGGGATTAACACTGGAACCCCCTCTGTTCTTCTGAGGTTCTCTAGGATCTCCCTGCCGCCAACCCAGCAATTCCTGCTCAGGGGATGCATGTTGGTGACTCTTATGCAATATCCATTCAATTTAAAATGCAAGCAAGTACAACTCTATTGCAGTTGTGAAGAAGCTGGCAGAACTTAAAAGATTGTACATACTTTATCATATCATCTGTGTTTATAGTGATAAACCACAGTTTAGTGCTGCAATTACAGGCACAGGGGGAGATTACAATGCCATTTCAGACTGTTTCTTTAAAATCAACCAGGACAAGCACTTCTATAGAGCTGCACAAAGCTATAAGCTGCTGCCCTTATTTGCAGTTGAAATAAATGCATGCATTGGAAAATAGCCTCCAGAATAAACAATCAACCATGAATTTCCTGCCTGCAGATCCCACCTCTGGGCACATCTGAGGCCAAAGAAAAAGGCAGGGAAAATGTTGGAAAATGGCAGGGGTGTGCATTGAACTGGATTTGAAAGGTAAAATATTATTTGGTGTGTTCCAGAGTGTGCATGTAGCACCTGTTAAGAATCCCTTAAAGTGGATGCATTTTTTCCTAGGCTCATACAGCTGCCACACAGTCCTAAGGAAAGTTGGCTTTAGTTTAATGTGGTGCTACATGTGCACCTGAGCACATTCCAAGTGCAACATAACATGTCCATGTAAACTCCAACTCACTTTGAATCCATTACACAGCACTGGCCTATAAAATAGTTTTTACCACACTGGAATAGACATAATTCAATAGCACATGAAGATCCTAGGCAGAGAAAACAAAATCATGGCAAGAATCAGAATAACCGAGTATTCAGGTAGAAATAATGCCAAAGGAATATGTTTGAGGCATATATCATATAACAGCACTAGGATAAAACATTCATGTAACTTCTTCCTGATTTTGGCTTAGGTTAACAATACAGCATCAGTATAACAGATTCTTTAAAGAGATATATATATAAATAAAGGCTAAGTCCCTGCCCTGAAAATCTTTCAGCTTGCATTAGCGTGACCAATGCCTTCATTTCTTAAATTGATTCAAGTTATGATAAAAAAAACTGGAGATTATGGCAATGGAGGAAGGAGTATTAGGTATGTTTGCCACCTTGAGTTATTTATAAAAATAATAAAGGTGGGATAGAAAATAAATAAAATAAAAAACTTGATTTTAAATGTGCTTCTACTGTAATTTCACTACTTTCGTTTTCTCTTGCAAACAGCCTTTCTGCTACTATCTTCCCTTATCAAGGCCTTGCAGAATCACATCTTGGCTTGGAATTTAGTCTTGTGATGGTGCACAGGGCAGCCTCCCCTTCAACTTATCTGCCAGCATAGTCCATAAATTGCTTACTCCATCATCTTTGCATTTTATATAAGCCTAGAACCAATGTGATGTTTTTAAAAATTAGCAATTAAGAAAGGGAAACATTTATCTACCAATAACAGGGGGTTGGAAGGTATGCTGGCCTGTTCCAAAAAGTTAAAGAATCTGATAAACTCCTAAAGAAAGAGGACCTGAAGGCCTGGCAGCTTGGTCTAGGTTGACAGAAGGGAAGGCAGATGCTTTGCCAATGGATAGCCATGAGTGGAGAAAACTGAAGCACCAAATTAACACACTGGCTCATCAGGAAATGTTAATGTGGGTGAGATGGGGGAATGGCTTCAGAAGGGCAAACAAGCTGTGCAAAATGGATACGCAGAGAAGGAACTTGGTTCAAAGGCGGGACAGTTTTTGACAGTGATTTCAGCTCCTCCCAGCCACAGCCTGATGGATAATGCTAAAGCAAGAGCAGGAAATAAAAGTGTCTAACCATGGTCCTAAAACATGGGGAATTAAAACAGTCTCCCTAGCTGGGCATTAGCTTCTTAAAAGGCAGTCTACAGTACTGCCATTACTTACATGCAAAACAGGCTATAAAGAAATCACACCACATTGCAATGTTACTTTAAAAAAAAGTGGACCTCCTTCTTCAAGCATGAGCACAGAAGCGGTCAGAGAATGTTGATCTACTAGTATGTAGAGTACATCTGTTATTTTATCTGCAAAGCCAGATTCATTTGGCAGCTGGCATACACCTTTTTTTCTGCTCATTACTGCATGCTTTGTAAGTGAAAGCCTAGTAAACATGATTTTTAAAGCATTTATCCAGCCCTTTAATGCACCAAATTTATCTGGATGATATATAACTACAGTATGTCCTTTCCTTGATTATTGATTCATCAGTTTTCTCATTTTCACCTGCTTCCTTGTCAATTGATTTATGTGAATTCTTGTAAGTCAGCTAGAAGTCATGGTGAATTTCACTTCAGAAATAAAACATGCTTCTTTTTTTAAAGGAAGGAAACCTGAAATAAACTCTGGATTCTCTATAACCTCTTCCCCACCAACTTATCTTCCATTACAAAGGCCCCAGGAGCAAGAATCCATTAAAATGAATAATAAATATGTGAATAAGCAAACCTTGAATAATACTATTTCTTCCATAAATAAACTCAAAAGGATACAGCCATACTGTACATAACATAGAAGGAATAAAAGATATTACAGGCTTTAGAAGGAACCAAGTAATTGCGCATTTCATCTATAGGAGTGCTGATAGCTCATTATGCAAGGGAGAAGAAGCAGAAATAAGTTTCACAAACAGCTTGAATTTGAGGCTTGCTGGCATGTGAAACTGCACAGTCTATCCACAGTTACATCCTAGTGATATACTGTAAGTGCATGACTCAATGGGTATTAAATTGTTTAACTTTGAATTTTACTCATTGGCTGCATTCCTACAGTACATACCTCTAGGCTACATATTTTAAAAGATCCTGACTTATTAAGTCATATATTGGCCTACTTTGAACACCATATTAAGCCAGAAAACAAACCACATTAGTGAGTTATGTACAACCAGGCCACTGCTTTGCTTGTTTCCAAACCTGGAGACTCAACTCAAACTTCTAGACCTTTGGGGGTTTTTATAAAAGATGTTTGAGCATTTTCTAATATTTTCCAAAACTGCCACATAGGTAATAGTTTTAGAGCAGCCAAAGAAGGTAATAGTCCAATCATTTTGCCTTTAGACTTAGATTTTTATTTTATCAATCATACACCCAGATGTGTGTGTGTGTGTGCATCTTAATTTAAAAATACTTCATCCCAGGTGACCATCCCCAAATGTTAATCCTTGACTATATAAATAAATAAACACTCATTATCCTAGTCCACACAGTAGCTTTATAGTAGCTTCTCTGAATCTAAATGTAACCTTCTAATGAACTAATTTCCACTACAAACACAGGATTCCCTTTTATCTCTTAGGTTCCTCAGAACCTTATTCACATATTCTCCCAGGACGCTTGTCCGCTTCTTTCGGATGGCTCTCCTAATTCTGTGCCCTTTCTAACAGATTCCTGGAAGTCTGGTTGACAGAAGCAGAGCCCCAATCTAATGCAGTGCATGTGTAAAGACACCTGAGAAAGTAGCTGCTATTAACTCTTCTGCTGCTGTATTTTTTCAAAGTTGCTCCGAAAGCCAGTTTTACAACATAATTACTATTGATTCCATCATTGATGCAGGATTGGGGATATTTTATTGGCCGAAGATAAAGCAGAAACCTACCTTATCTACTCCAACTGTTATCCAAGATTTCCTCAAAATGCCTTCCTGTGTTCCTACCCAACTGAATTGCTGGGAACTTAACCAGGGAAATGTATTACATGCCACTGAATTACGGCGCACTGGCTGGAGTCTTATTTTGATGTGCCAGTAGGACTGTGTGCCAGTAGGCTCTTAGAGCTGTTCAAAGCACTTGAAAGATGTGCTCTGCAGAATTTGTTAATGTAACTGAAGCAACCTTCTCAAACTGTTAAAGCAGCTGTGTCCTTTGGAAGGCTTACACAGTGGCTTTGAAAGTTGTGTATGTGTATTTGTGTACGTACCACAGCTACATTGCTTTGCTGAAGGTCTTTCACAAATCATTTCACCCTCGTCTCTTTGCTCTTCTGCAAGGAGCAGGACACTCCATGTCCCAGCAGAACCTGGGAAATCCCTCAGAAAGAATTTTCTTACACCCAGTAAATAGTCCTTTTGACACAAACAGCCATTCTGAAATGTCTGGTGTAGTGGCTAAGGTGCTGGACTAGAAACTGGGAGATGGTGAGCTCTTAGTCCTCCCTTAGGCACGGAAGCTGGCTGGGTGGCCTTGGACCAGTCACTCTCTCCTAGCCCAACCAAATCAAATCTTTATTATGGTCAAAGACCAGCCTAAGAGCAGCCAAAGTCAAAGAATTTTTGTTGTGCGGAAAATAGGAGGTAGAAGCGTTATGTACATTGCCTTGAGTTGTACACAATGAAGGTGCAACATAAATCCAATAAACAGACAAGCAAGGCACTTGGCAATTTCCTTGAAGGGTTGCCATGAAAAGTACTGAAACCTGCCTTTCTTTGTGTCTGATTACTGAAACCTCCTAGTGTAATAGTGAGAGCATACATGGAAACCCAGCTCCAAGACATGGTTCAGAACTGGAGCAGAAGAGAAGAGAGCCAGGCTAACTGAAGGAGCCAAACAATGCTTTCAGGTGTTACTCTTTTCTTTCGTTTTTCCTTTTTTGTGACAGATTAGCATAAGTGAAGTCAGAGAAGTAAGAAAATGGACAGTGATTTCTTTGATGGACTCTCTGCTTCACATCAGCATTTTCATTTTTGCTGTTGTATTGTTTAAAAAAACACTGAATTCATATCCTGCCTTCTGCCTAAATTGGCACCCAAAGCGGCATCTTTGCAAACCCGTTTGCATTGCAAATGAAAAGCTAAAGGTTGCAAATCAGTTGCCTGAAGCTGTGTCCTGGCGTACTTCACAAATTGAACCTTCCCAGTCAAAGTAATCTTTGCAGAATTAAACAGAGTTTGTTCTTATGTAACCTTGCATTGGATCCAAGGCAAATTGCATGTAAGAAATGGTGTAGGGAGTCTGCAAAGTCCTGCCTGTCAGACTTTACCAATACACCACTCTTTTAACAAAATACCAGAGTAGGAAATAAAGAGGCTGGAAAAATCAGCTACAAGGAGCCACTCTGCTAGGTTGCCATAGCAATCCAACTGGCCAGACTCCAGGAACAGAGCAGCTACTGAGGGCGGAATAATAGTTGTGGGTTATTACAACCCTGATGGGCATGTGCAGGTTTCCAGTATTGTGGGGATCTTGTGCTATAGTCAGGATATTGATAAATTAATATGCATTTATTTATTTAGTGTGTATGGCTCTCTATTTTATTTGAAACTAGGTCTCTTTTGGGCAGAGATCACATTTCCTGAAGAGAGATAACAACTTAAATTATTGCTTCAAAATTTTTCTTTACTTGTATAGAAATTGGCAAGAAGAAAGTTTACTCTAATTCATCCACTCACTTTCTGTCTCTTTCACATACACACACACAAACATGCTTTTTAATGTCACTTTGGAATCTGTGAATTGAAGTCCACACATCTTAAAGTTGCCAAGGTTGAGAAACGCTGCTTCAGGCTAATATTAACATCGTCTTTCCTGATGTAGCTTACATAAAGAAATAGCTCAGAAGACCAGAGTTTGGACATGATAAGCAGTTTTCTTCTATTAAACTCTCACACACCTGATTCCAGAATAGGAAGAATTAAAGGCATAAACATGAATTGGTTCCTCCATATTTTTGCTACATTCATAAGATTCCACTTCCTATTCAGAGTAGTATAGGAATATTACAAATTAAGTCGCCTTCACTTTTCCCAGGATGAGTGTTCATTGTTTTGGTAATTTAAAACAGACCTATAATTTTAAGTTTTGATAACCAAACTAAGTTTGGTTATCCCATATTCCTTATATTGAGACACATACTATAATGTTGGATGCTCCTTTCAGTATAATGTAAAAAGCACTCCAGTGTGCTAATAAATTAAATTCTGTATCCCATCCATGGGCATCCTGACATTTTAAGATTAGGGTTGTATCTACCAGGTTACAATTCTAAACAAAAATAAGAAGAATAAACAAAAATAAGAAAGTAAGTGAATTTTAATTCTAGGATGACCAGATGCAAAGGTGAAAGGAATTCTTATGCTTTTAAAAATTGTGCAGAAAATGAACGCTTGTGAGATGCCGTGTAATTACCATAGAGGACTTAGTACTTTACTAAGTACTCAAGGTACACTTAGTAAAATTCTCCCACAAATACAAAGCTGTTAAGACACAAGAACTATATATTCTCTTTATTATTTCTTTATTTGTTTGTTTGGTTTTCAAACTTCTATTACCGCCCATCTCCCCCAAGAAAGGGGGACTCTGGGCGGTTCTTCCTTTGTTTACTTTCCTACTTCCCTCACCAAGGAAAGCTAATTGGTCTTTGGCAATTATTGTGAAAGGCTCATATTGACTCTGAATGAAAATGATACTTCTAACATGTACAGTGTACTGATAGAAAAGTGAAGAATGCTGCGACTAAGGAGCACATTAGCAACACAGACAAAAGTCCTACCAATTAAATGTGGTCATTGCCATAAGAGAAGTTATTCAGTTAAGTGAGAACTGATAGTCTTTTGCCTTCCTCAGGGTTGCATTGAGTATAAATTGCCTGGGACCATAGGGAATGACAGCTCTTGATTGCACCATATGGCCTCTCACTGGCCCCTACAATATTTCTATTCTTTGTTCATCTGCAAGAAATTAACATAATATTCCTTCGATACACCATTAAATGGAGTCACATGTGCAGCAGAACGTAATTTTATGGCCAGATCCTGCTCTTAGAAGCAATGACGACCAAACGAGCTAATCAAATCAGTACAAATTTGCAAATACCATCTCAGCAGCTGTGACTGTAAATATCCGCAGCAGAATGTGAACAATCCTGTCCACAGGATGACTTGAGTAATGGGTTCCCAATGGGTGTTTCAGCCATCAGTTTGCTGCCTGGCAACCCAAGGGGGCCTCTGATTATGATGAGCTTGAAAACAGCAGATGCTGTTATCATGATAGAGCAGCTATAGCAGGCTTCCCAGAGAAATAAACTTATGCAGACAAATAGAAAGGAAGACAGAATGTATTGTGTTCTGTGATGGTGTCCTGTGAATGTTTCTTTAGTAGACCAGCCTGAATGTGTGGCTCAATAAATATTACTTTCAGCATTTACAGAACAGTTGTTGCAGATTATAATCTGTGTTATCTTTTAAATAGCAGGCCATCTAAAATTTCTGGAAGAAACAACATATTTGCTTGCAAGTAACATATGTGTTCCAGCATTTGGGTTCGGTATTACACTGGTTTCTCCAAGTGAAAAGCATCCTACTACAATGTATTGGATGTTAATCTATAATACCCAGCCAGCATATCCCACAGCTGAGCAATTATGTTACCTAGGAGGTTATGGGTGTTCAACACATCTGAAACTGACCAGATTGGGAACCTAGAATTTCCATCAGCTCAAGGATTTGGAGATTGTCTTGAAGATCCAAATTCTCTTTTCCAAAAATAAAATGATACTTCTGAATAGTTAAGCTTGCTAGAACTAGCTAGAACATGTTCAGTGTTGCTGACAAATATCTTCCTATTGATTGATCCCATGGCCAAGACCAAGCTCTTCCCAAAAGTCTTCCCTAAATTCTTGGTCTCCTGTGGGTTATTCTGAGTTGTGCAGATAAAATGAAAGGTATTATTGTGTCTGATGAAAATGTCTTATTACAAGGTCAGAATTTTAAAACCAGCCTGAGTGAGAGGATTGGTAACAAATTGAATTCTCTGTGTTTCAGTTTTTCTTAGATGTAAAGCAGAGCAAGCACATAAGCATGACAGTTATTTGGCGACTCAGCAAGAAGGCAAGTGAAGCAAAATATCTGCATTGCAGACAGCAATACAGTAGGTTATACTCAGTAACCTGATCCTAGGTCACTGTGCAGAGGCTCTGTAGAAGACCCTGGCTGAACCCATAGGGTAGACGAGACTGGAGGTTTTGGACTTCCTGGGTCCTTTCACCTGTCCCCATCCCCTGCTTTAGGGTAGTGGCTTGGGCGTTTCTGTTGCCCTTCTTCCCTCCCCCCCTCCCCAAAATTGGAAGGTAGACCAGTCTCACAGAAGTAAATGAAATCAAACTTCATTTTAAAAAAGAGAAAAGATAGGCTTTTAAAAAAATTAAATATTAAACATACAAAATAACTCCAAATTAATATTGTTGCTCAGAAAAGTGAAGGAAGGAGGAGAAAATATCCTTGAGGTTTGCTGTAAGGCTGTCATAAAACAATTTTCCAAATTGACAGAGGGGAAAAAAAAAAGACAGGAGGCACAAGCACAATAGAACTGAAATTAAACCTAGGGTAGCTTTCTGGCTAGACTGCTACCTATTTCTACCTATTTTGTCTGCTCCAAAGTACCTGGACTTTCCTCCAGATTCCTGGAGATTCCAGCTATTTATCAGAGACTGCTTAGGGAGATGGAAAACCCCACTCTTCCAGCCCCAGTACAGCCACTTCACCCACACCTTTGTTTTAAAGGACTCAAACTTTTTCTTTTCTTTTTCCAGCAAAGGGGAGTCCTGGGGTCATTTCTTTGTGCACATGAAAAAAAGATCATTTTACCCTAAGGAAGATGTGGATTGGGAATGTCTGCAGTCTCCAAATGTCTGGCACAACACAACAGTCACAGCAACCTCTTTTGTCCATACCTTTTTGTGTATGGGGACTTGAAAAGAAGTCCAAATGGCACTTGAGATTGGAATTGTAGAAACCAAACAATGATAGTTATTCCTACTGTGATTGTTGACTTTGGGCACATCATTGATTTTCCTGAAAACAATTTACAATTGTCTTCATTTCCACTGGCTTCAAAAGAGGTGAAACGTACTGAGATCATCGTGAGACAATCTGTGCTCACTCCAGTTGGCCAAGAGGAGAATGCAAAAAATGTAATTAAAGTAGTACACTGCCTTCTGAGCTGTGGATTAGGGTTGGGTTTCCTGCAGAAACAAACAAACAAACAAACAAACAAAAAGACTCATTCCCCCAGTCCACACAGAAAATTAGAAATGGATATCACCCTCCATATATTCCTGATGCAACGATGGAGAACTGCAAGGGACAGTGGATTGTAAAACCAAAACAAAACAAAACAAAAAATCAGCCAGGCCATCTTGCCACAATCATATAAAAGCATTTGAAGATGTGATGATATCATAGCAGCAGTTTTAAAACCACATGCCTTTCTCAATATCTCTAACCATGGTTGCATGTTGTCAATGAAGATTCTCAGTCATCCAGGTGGAATTGTCTGTAGGTTGAGTCACGGCAACTGGATTTCTTTCTTTTTGGTAGAAAAGTTTTGCTGCTTGTCCAAGCAGCTTCTTCAGTCTGGGCAAAGGTTGGTGAGGTGACCCCATATATGTCTTCCAGGGTGGCTGCATTGTCCCTAATGCCTGAATGGCTGTTAATTGTGCCATGGAGGTATGGATTGTCTTTGGGATGTCTTACTCCTAGATCCTTTGTTCATCCCCAAGTGGATTGTTAAGAGTGGCCTTCCTGGTGGTCTTAATCTTCCTGGGGACTGATGAAAGAGCAGCATGAAAAATGGTGGACAAGTTGTGTCTGAGGCCTCCACCTCTATTGAGGGAAAGATTTTCCACATTGGCATGAATGGATTCCTTAACCCCTCTCTCAAACCACCTATCTTCTCTGTCCAAAATTTGAACATTGTTGTCCTCAAATGAGTGTCCTTTTTCTTTTAGATGAAGGTAAACTGCTGGTTCTGGTCCTGTGGTGTTGCTCCTCCTGTGTTGGGCCATCCTCTTGTGTAAAGGCTGTTTGGTTTCCCCAATGTAGAGCTCAGAACACTCCTCACTGCACTGGACTGCATATACTACGTTGCTTCTCTTATGTTTCGGTGTTGGATCTTTAGGGTGTACAAGCCTCTGTCTCAGTGTGTTAGTGGGTTTGAAATATACCAGTATGTGGTGTTTTCCGAATATCAGTTTTATTCTTTCTGACACGCCGGCCATGTAAGGAATGACCAGGCCCTTCCATTGACTCTGGGTCTCAGCCCTGTCTGCCGTTGTTTTAGGTCTAGGGGTAGACTTAGATTTAATGAAGGCCCAATCTGAATACCCACAGGTCTTCAGGGCTGTCCTCAGGTGCTGGTTTTCTTTCTTTTTGGCATCCATGGAGATGGGGATGGTTTCTGCCCTGTGACGTAATGTCCTGATGACTCCTAGTTTGTGCTGCAGTGGATGGTGGGAGTCAAACATCAGGTATTGGTCTGTGTGTGGGGGTTTCCTGTAAATCTCTATTTCTAGCTTGCCACTGGTCTCAATAAGAAGCTCACAGTCTAGGAATGCCAGTCTGTTGTCCTTGGTGTCTTCCCTGGTGAACCTAATGTTTGCGTCTGTGGTGTTTATATGGTCTGTGAAAGCCTGTACCTCCTGAGCCTTAATTTTAACCCAGGTGTCATCCACATACCTGAACCAGTGGGTGGGCGCCATACCCTGGAATGTGCTGAGTGCTTTCTTCTCCACTTCTTCCATGTATAGGTTGGAAACAATGGGTGACATGGGGGAACCCATGGCACAGCCATGTTTCTGTCTGTAGAAGTCACCTCTGTAAGAGAAGTAAGTGGTGTTGAGACACAGGTCCAGAAGATAGCAGATCTGGTTCAGGTTGAGGTTGCTTCTCCTGTTGAGGGTGCTGTCCTGTTCTAGTCTCTTCCTAACGACAGTTGGGATGCATAGTTGCTTGTTGCTGTAGTGGGTGTGGGAGATCAATCCTGAGTAACTGTCACACCCTAATGCACAAGCATACCCTTCCATTCTTCAAATAACCCCTCCTCCCAAAGGACCAGGATGGAGATAAGGTAAGAGGAAGCAGTTGCTGCACAGGAAAGAGAAAGCAGGAGAAAGGGGGAGTGGGACAAAACTGGATGGGGATGAGATGAAGAGATAATTAAAACCTATGTATTTGTTACAAAAGGGTTGAAATATTCACCTGGTAAGCAGTGCCTCCCAAGCTGCAGCATCAATGTCTGCAGCCATTTGTAGTTCCCATTTATTACATTGGTTTCAATAGTGTCTTCTATTACTCTCAGTGAAGGTAAAACAATCCCTTTCTCCCAATCTCATCTTCTTGGCAGAGCCAGAATAAAGCTGGCTCAACTCTCAAAATGAGCCAACATCATCTGAACAGAGCCAGTTCTGACCTGGTGCAAAGTGGATGTGTCTTAGGTCCCAGTCCCAGGTAGGTACCATATTCTCCCATCAGTCAACCTTGCTCCAGAAAATGAATTACCCTTCATCTTATAGGAATAGATTCCCAATGTATACTACTGAGTAAGAAATTGTGCAGTTCAGTTGAAGTGAACATGCTTTTGAGGGTGGTGGTGGTGGGTTATTTTGGAACTGTGAACATTTTGTTGCTCATTTCTTTCTAGTAGCTACTTTTATAGCTGGTAGTAGACAATACTCAAATCTTGAGAAATCTTTGTCTTCTCATAGAGGTAAAACATTAAACAAGCAAATATAAATAAAACTTTAATAACCCTTCCTTCTACAAAGGGCCATGGGAAAAATGTGATGTCATCACAGAAAGCTTTGGTTAACCTCCTATAATGGTGTATGGGAAGTTGACAAATACATAATGAATTACCACCATAAATATATTTCTCTTTTTCCCCAGGAAATCAAGTTAATATAGAGGAGAAATCTCTAGAGTTCCCAGCCACTGCAACTAAGGGGAGGGGAGGAGACACATCAATTTTCACAAGCAATAACTTGGACATTTTTATTTCTTGAACAAGACAATGATATTAGGTGTATAATATGTAAAAATGAGAGCCAACTGATGGTGAAATGATATTAAATAGGATTAACATTCATCTGAAGGATGCTAGGCTGAGAAAACTGGGTTAGAACCTTTCATAGTTTGAGGACTAGAGAGTTAGCAATCTTGGGGCTCAACTTCAACTTCAGAACTGAAACTGAAATCTGGATGCAAATATCTGGAAAGACTAATATAAAGAAATAGTTCAGGTCAGATGTTGGCAGGAACTATAAGCTTCAGAAGGAGGAGAGGAGAATTAGGATTCACCCTGATATTTCTTTATAAGTTTGCCAGTGGTAATCAAGGAGTCACTAGATCAAAAATTCATTCAAAATTAGCTCTGTTGGAACTGCTGCCTTATATCTTTGAAATGGTCAGTGTAGATATGGGCTTTTATAGAGCAAGACACAGCACCAAATAAGATGGTTACTACTTCTGCTATGATGATGGTCAAGTTAAAGACAGACTTCAGCTTTGACCCTCACTCCCTGGCTCTCAAACTACTAAAACTTTGGACTTTGCTATAATATCTTGCCAAAATGCCTTACTATTTTTCAAGAAAAACAGAAGTGAATCCCAAAGATTAAAACCTAGACATAGGTTTTCCCAAATAGCTGTAGTGCTGATTTTGCAAAAATTTTGCCCTACTTCTCCAGGTACTGTGGAGGCCAAGCAAGGAAACTACTATTTATTTATTAATCCATAAATGGAAAAGCCTGTTGATCAGGAAGGGAGCAGCTCTGAAGCTAAAGTATAGAGGGCTCTATGCCATTGCAGATTAATCTATGGACTATGGAAATAGTTTATGAAGCAGTCCTCAGAATCAGATAAAAAGTAACATGATCAATACCCTTGAACTTTCCTTCCCCAGAGAATCAATGTTGGAGGGGGCAGCTAAGTATGAGCAGAAGCAACACACTGTGGCCAAGATTTCAGATAATGGTGTTCAGTTCAGTGTAATTCATCTTCTAGGCACATGACTCCCACTCTGGATTGCCCTGCATGTAGTAAAAGTAATATCATTTCAAACAATGACATTTCAAGGGACTTTGTGCATCACTGCTTCAGATGTAGTGGTCAAAGCTTATAAGCAAGAAACCCAAGAAAGTGCTTCATTTGAATGAAGGAAACTAAGAGCCCTGAAGCTCATTGCAAGGCATGGTATGGTAGCAGAGAGGTTCTGACAGCCACTTCTGTTGTGTTTCTAGCACATTCCATCCCACCATAGCAATTCAGCCAGAAGAGCATTACCTGCTGGTTACCTGCTGTGTTTGGGGATCACCAATGGAACCACTCAAGAGATGCTACTATTCTTAAATTGAATTTGGCCTGGTGCAGGCTCACCCATTACTGAAGAGATGGGTAAGCCTGTGCAAGTATGCATATAGGAGAATACATGCTGGCATGCAAACATGTGTACACATGAACATTGCATCATAAAACCAGGTCATACTCAAAGGGGGACAGGTTATTCTGGAATAATTATTCCAGAATTCCTCAGTAATAGCCCCCTGAGGGTTAGAAAAGCATGATCTAAACCATTACAGCAGAATACATTAGTGATTTTATGACTGCCTGTGAAACTGCACATATAATATCTGTCACTGTTCACAACGAAATATATTCCTTTATTACAGTCTCCTGCTCTGCACACAAAACCCCCCTATTCATCGCTAAGACACACAGCTGACTATCTGTCACAATCTGTCACCTTCAGACTACTTGTTTAACGGAAGAGTCTTTCCCACAAATTCACAGAAAGAGGACAGATTCTGTAGTCTGGAATACATTTCAAATAGTGATAATGGTAAATGACGTGGCTTGATTTGACTTTATGGTCAAAGACTAGAAGCTCTTTATACATTGCATAGAATTAAAAGACACGTATGTATATATGTGTATATATAATGGGCATGCATAGAGAACATACTAAAACCTTGAGCATTGTACTGCCTTGATACAGTTCCATAAGTTGTGTAATAATTATAAACATTCAGATTGCCAGACTATATCAAACTGCATTTCAAACAGCAATGGGATTAGAGTGGAATTTGGCCATTCTTGAGATTTCTGGGGATGAATCTCCTAGTAGGAAGAATACATTCTCCTCATCTGACCCCTTAGGATGATTAGATAGCAAAGGTATTATTAAATTGATGTGCCCAGTCAGATAGCATAGACAACTGAATAAAATGTACATGACTGACTGATGCTCCCTCCCTGGATAGGCAAGGACAAGGATAATCTTTAATTGGGAAGTTACTGTCTCTCCCTAAATATACATGTTAAGGCTCACAAGACAGGAAATGCAATTCAGAGTTTTGCCAGTAGCAGAGGTAGCAACTGTGTACCTGTTGCCATTAACATCTTTAAAGCTAAGGTGATCAATCCTTTCTTTATGGATCACAGATTTGTATTTAAAAATTAGAAGTAGTGCAATCTAATTTCCTAAGAGCTTTGCTTCACATTCCTCAGCGTGTCTCCAGCTCCTTTGTGCCTGGAATTTGGGTGAGGCTCTCTAGAGGCACACACAAGGCTCTGACATCTAAGTTATCGCTAAAATGAGCTTTTAACAAGGAATCTATAGACCCATTGATCCTTGTAGATAATTTTGCAGTATGGCCTCTGCTTAATCATTGACCCGACTTGGGATCAAAACAGCCAATACAGAGCTGAAGCAAAATCTTCAGAAAGATCAGATTACAGTCCTCCATTACCATAATGGTGACCTTTGCAAGGAAGTTGATATTTAGCAAAAGGTGAACCTACCCTTGTTATGGGGAGTCATGGAATATCCCTTGCAATCTGTTCCTTTTTGTTCTGGGACAGATGAGTCCACGTTGATCTTAATAAACACAGTTCATCTTCTGTGCCATTGACTCCTTATCCATGAGCAATGCAAAATGCCAGAACTGAAACTGTATTCTTGTGCAGCAGTGACGGTGTGTAGGAGCCCCAGATTTGGCCACCCCCCCCCCTCACCTTTCTGCTAGTGAAATTATTAAAGAGAGAAAATATGATTACTACTCAGAGAAACCACTGAGAATCGGCACAAGGCTGCAAGGCCTTATGTGATTAGTGACCTCTTTGGTGCTAGCTGAATAGCGACAGTGTAAAAAAAGATAAAGAAAAAATGGATGCCTGCAGGCCATAACCAGAACAGAAACTTACAGTGTGTAAGGCCAATAGTGATGCTTTTGACCCTCTCCCACCACAAAAGGGGATGAACAAGAAAATAGTGCTCTTTCTGACAATCGCTGAGGTAGATGACCTTGATGTGTGTATAATGGATTTACATTTGTGAAGAGAGGTAACTTTAAAGCTTTGCTGCAGAAATCTGAGGCCTATTGTGCTCTGCAGAAAAATATAACAAAACATTTATCTTCATCCCTACAAAAAGAGACTAAGGCAATTAAAGAATTTATAACAGATATGAAACTAAAGATTAAGTCTTGTGGCCTTGGTACATTGACTGCATTTTTAATCAAAGATCAAATTGCTTGGGGCACAATAAACAAGAAGGGACAAGAACACTACTTAGGAGAACTTGTCCTTAAAAATGTTGTTGATATAACCCAAGCAGCAAAAGTTGCTCACTCATATGGGAAACAGCGATCATAATATTCCAGTTTTGACCATTGACTGCGATAAAGATTTATAGAAAGGAAGGATACCAGCAAGCTCTAGTCAGAAATACTTCTTTGGCCCTAAAAAAAAAAAATAGCAGGCAAAAATATCTTAGAAACAGGACAAAGTATCTGCAGACAATGCAGCTGATACTGTATGAATCATGTCTATTAACAATGTCCAGCATTAAGGACAGAAATGCATAAGTATGGAAAGTATAACCACATGGTTAAAATATGCAAAACTACATAAACAATTCAAGACATATATGCAGAAGTGCCAAAGGAGTTTGAATCTGAAGCATATGATTTCTTCATTAACTTAAACAACATGGGCAAGGTGAGATACCAGAAAGAAGTCTGGGTTGAAATGAGAGCCATTAAAGGAATCCCCATTGCTTACCAGAATGATACTGGTGTGCAATTCAATCTAATAGCCAGAACTAACTACAACAGATTGAAGCTTAAGCCTGACTGGGTAGCTGGAAACTCACTTTGAAATGGAAAGGCACTCTGTGATATAAAATCATTACCCAATCCACAAAGAACCATCCTGGCCCTAGAAACATTTGAAAAGCTACAAGTGGTCAATTCTATCGAATAAATCAACAAAGAACATCATAGAAAGAAATCCTTTAAGATTAAACAAATGGAAAGATGTCTTTCATGGTATTAAGTATCTCCACTAACTCATCACAATACTCTTCATAAAGATGCACAACCAGTAGAACATGCTATGAGAAAAGTATCAGTAGCATTGAGAACAAAACTGACAGCAGAACTGGACAGAATAGAAACAAGAGGAATTACACTATTTGTTGTATTGAAGAACCAGATAGATGGGTTCTTTCCATGGTATAATTCAAAAGAAAGATGGAAGTCAGAGAATTTGCCTGACCTAAAAGAATTAAACAAATGTCTTCAAAGAGAGCAGCACTAGTTGAGTTCTGACAGAACTGGAAGGTACAAAGATACTTTCCAAGCTGGATGCATCAGCCTGGTTTTTGCATATGTTATTGTATGAAGAAAGCACATGCTTATGTATGTTTAATACACCAGATGATCAACACCAGGGCCGCAACTAGGGGGGGGCAAGCGGGGCATGTGCCCCAGGTGCCGCACTGGGGATGCCCCAAAATGAGCGTGGGGAGGCGCCAAAATGGGCGTGGAATCCATGTTTGCCCCGGGTGACAGAGACCCTAGTTGCAGGCCTGATCAACACAGCTTTAAATGCATACCCTTTGTATTGTGTTCTGCTCCTGGAGTATTTCATCATACTACACAACAACTGATGGAAGGCATTCCAGAAAACAGGATATAGATAGATGACATATCCCTATGGGGTGCCACAGAATAATATCATCAATTAAAACTGGTAATAGAAAAAGAAAAAGCCGGGTCCTCAAAAGAGCAAAGCACTTTTTTTAGCTCAAGAAACATAGTAATTTGGAGAAATATTAATAAAAGATGGCATTAAACCAGATCAGTCTAAACTAAAGGCAATTGTAGGTATGTCAGAATGATGTTCAGAAAATCATGGAATGCTACATGGTAAATTATGTCTCAAAATTCATTCCCAGTTTGTCTGCCCACCACAAATCTGAGGGCATTATTTTCCAAGCTCACTACAAACTTACTGGGTCAAAACAGAATCAGAACAGGTTCTTTCGCATAATCACTTTCTTAACATAATCACTTTCTTCCAGCTCTATCCAAAAATAAAACCCAAAGCAGTCTACAGCATTACCAGTAAAAAGCTTAGATCAATCATTGCAACCGAGAACAACAAAGATGTCTACAGTAGGTGCTGCTACACAAGTGACAATGAGTGGATGTGTAATCCAGAAGCCAAACAGACTAACTGAAAGTGTTGAAAGGTCTCTAAGTTATTGAGAAGGAAGGTGAATGTGCAGAAATTTGTTTTTACCACAAGTTGAAACTACCCATGTAATAGGGAATAGTATGTTCCTTGCAATATGTTAAGTTCCTTCTTGTTTTGAAGTCAAAGTTGAGTCCAAGTTGATCTTAATAAAAATGGCCAATTCACGTCTTATTATCATTGCCTCTTCATAAAAAAACACCACCACTTTTATCCCAACTAACTACTTTAGTAGTGAGAGCCAGTTTGGTGTAGTGGTTAAGGCATCAGGCTAGAAACCAGGAGACCGGGAGTTCTAGTCCCACCTTAGCCACAAAGCCAGCTGGGTGACTCTGGGCCAGTCACCCTCTCTCAGCCCTAGGAAGGAGGCAATGGCCAACCACTTCTGAAATCTTGCCAAGAAAACTGCAGGGACTAGTCCAAGCAGTTGCCAAGAATCAGACACAACTGAATGGCGGGCGGGGGGGGGGAACCCTTTAGTAGTATTCTGTATGTGCCACATCAGAGAATCTGCAAGTCCAGAGCTAAAGAGAAAGGGAAACCAAGAAAACTCTTTCAATTCCATCCCCGCTCTTTTGATCCATGCTATTGTTGTTGGGTCAAAAAGCTCTTAGACTTGCATTTCCCTTTCAGAAGACCTGAAGTTCAGAGTCAGGGAAGAGGGATGAGGCCAGAATTCTTTCCAATGAGGAACTGGAGTCTCTTTCTTTCTCTCTCTCTTAACGATCCTGCAGCTTGTCTTTCTAAGACTGCATATCTTAGGAAGTTAGGGGCCCAGAGGTTAAAGTGGCCCAGAATCCATTGTTTAGAAGTCCCCTGGTTCCTAATATGGGCACCAGGGATGTCACTATGACCTCATCCAAAAAGAAATTTAGAAATTGGTCAAGTGGTAGGAAAATGCTAATGATTGGAAACAGTTCTCTTCATGCTGAATGGACACTTTGTTCAGAATCTGAAGCATCATGCCACACTAATGACTAAGCATCTTTGCTAAGGATTCAATAGGTCAGTATCAGCTCATTTTGGTGGAAAAGTCTTCTTGGCTTGGGGTCAAGGCAGTAAAAGACAATGAAGATGATCAGAGGACCGTAACCCAAGAACTATGAAGAGAAATTGAAGGAGCTGTGTAGGTTTAACCTTGAGGAAAGTGACTTGAGGGTTGATACAACAGCAGTTTTCAAATATCTGAAAGAATGTCACACAGAAATGTGGAAGAATTTAACCATTGGAATATTAATAAATGTTTTAACATATAACCGCAAACATTTAGCAAGCACTAGAAATAAGTAGGTACATAAGAATAGTTTCTATATTGTATTTGTGGTTAGGCTCCCTAACCACAAATTGTGGTTAGAGGAAGTTGGTAAGAGTAGCTAGAGCTAGCTGAAGCTGTAGTTTAACATTTAGCAGTACATTAAGTGGGCACAGCTTAGCAACTTGGGTCTATTTTAAAACTTTGTCTTTTTATAATTAATTTGTAACCAATCACATTTATAATCTTGTATTTCCTTGTTGCTTGATTATAAATACACGCTGTTTCCTTTGTTTCTGGTTCTTGCCCATGAAATGTTACTGAACATGTCTACGTGTGCTGGACCTGGCTTTGCAAACACATCATAAAGTGTTTGGAAACTGAAGTCCTCTAGTGTCCTGCCTGAGCAGGCAAAACGAACCTCAGGGTGAGAAGGGAGAAGAAATGTGTCAGTCACAAATTGGATGGAAATTCAGAATTTCCCTCTTACAGATTTTTCTCCAACAGAAGAAAGTCAACATCCCTCTTGTCCCAGAACGCAGGACACAAAATAATGGATTTAAGTTACAGGAAAGCAGATTCTGATTTAATTAAAAAAGAACAACACCTTCTTAACAGTAAGAGCATTTCAAAGTGGAATTACCTGGAGAGGTGGTAGCTTCTCCTTCATTTGCTGGGTTCAAGCAGAGGCTAGCTAGACAGTCAACTGGGATGCTTTAATTTGGATTTATCCAATTCTTCGATTCTTTGTCCAGATCCTCCAAAACTGAAGAGAAAGCCATCATGTTAATGCTTTGTCTAATGAAACAGGTGACACACGTAATACTTTTCCTGCCATAGACACCCAGGAACTTAATAGTAAATAACCAGGTTTGTTTTGCAGCATATCGTACTGCTAAATTATCTGCAATGTGTGGCCATGGATTCAGTCCTAAAGGACTAGTATATTTAATGTATACTAATCCAAAAAAGAGCCATGAAACAGAATTTGGCCTTCAAAGGCCACAGGGTGTATGATTAGTGACATTATGACATCACTGGAGTGGGTAGGAGTGAGACCAAATTTTTGGACCTCTGAGAAATTAAGAGGCCTAAGGCACCCATTTTGCCCCTTAAAAATTACTTACTTACTTGTTTAAAAGGCTTTTAGGCCATTTCAATCATAGGACTCTTTTTGGGGAGAGGGGAATTTGCATTTGGAGAGATCTGTTTTTTGTTTTTTTTTAAGGCTTAAAGCACCCTCTTTATCCTTTAAACCAGCCTTTCTTAACCTTCTGACCCTGGAGGAACCCTTGAAATATGTTTTCAGGCTTCAGGGAACTCCTGCACATCCAGGCTCAAATATAGGCCAGAAGTTACAAAATTATTATATTTGTTTCATGGGTAGGTCTGTATATATGGATTAACAGTATTCTTAAACTAAAAATAAAGAAGGAAACTTACCTCTTTAATGTGAAGTTGCTTGGATTTGAAATAATTTTTTAAATAAATTGGGATCTCCCAGGGAACCCCTAGTGATCTCTCACAGAACCCTGGGGTTCCATGGAACCCTGGTTGAGAAACCCTGCTTTAAACTCTAGAAAACCAAAAACAGGACTGAAAGAATTAGCTCCCCGTGTTTAGGGACAGTCAGCCTGGGAGCTGCATGAGGCCTAGGGCTGCCCACTTCTGATATGGCAATTCTGCTACACTGGGGCAAGGTGTTGTCTGATGTTTTGTGAGTGTGTTGGGGCAGAAGGGGGAACAATTTCAACTGCTGATTCCTAGAACTATCTGTGCAGCATTTAGACTGGTTGACTTGGACCCTTTTGTATGGCATCATGTCTATTGCTGTGTTTCCATACCAGCCGGCCTACTTATTGTTTGGAATCCAGATTAGATTGGTTGTAACCAGAGTGAGCCTTCTGGGTGACCCCTCGTTTTTGGATTCCTTTTTAGAAAATCTGCCTGACATCAAGAAAATTATTACTTCAGTTCTGGGGAGAAACATTAATCTCCCAAGGTTTCTTTTTCTTTTCTAAAATTATGGTCATGTTGCCTTTTTAAAAACCTGCTATTATTTATCATAATGTATTTTAGTATTTTATCTTGTCTTTGAAAACCACCCCAGGTGAAAATATAGTTTAAATAATAGAGAGAAAGTCTAAAAACACCTTAGATGCTTTAGGGAAGGGCTGCCAGCCAGCGTAACAGCACCTGGACCATCTGAATCCATGGTCGGACTTTGTGTAACTGCACAGCGTCCACTAACCATGTCTGTACATTCGTGTAAATGCTATGCTAATTATTATTTGTTAAATGAGATTATCAAGAGCTTCCCAGTTCATGTTTGCAAACAAGAACCAAGCACTGATGAAAACGCCTTTTGTCATCTCTGGAAATTATATGATAGGCAGGAGAGTACCCATTTTCCAATACAAAAGAGAATTTTGAATCATATCAGAACCCTGCAAATAGAAATATTGAAAAAGGTAACATCTCCTTTGGGTTAAGCTGAACTCTTGATGATGTCAGGAAAATATTGATATTACAAGCCCACTCCATTCCATTTACTTAATTTCTAAGGCCACCCACTCACCTGCGTCTCTGAACGGCTTATAGAGGATCAAAGCGTATCAAACAATAAAAGTGAAGACAGATGCACAGGGGGAAAAACATTAAAAAGGTCAAAGAAGAAAGTCAGCAGTTTCAATTCCACCAATCATACCTTGGGGTCAATGGGCTGCCCACCATCTTTGCCCAAAGCCCGCAAGAAGCGCTTTCTTAAAAGCCAACAGGGTCGAGGCTCATATGGGCTGTGCAGTGGGGGAGGGATACTGTGAAATGGCTTTCCCTAAATCCTGTTTAGCGATTTGGTGAGAAGCCACAGTCAGCAATCACCACCACCACATCAGAACAACAAAGTGGGTCATGGAACTCCTGGTGCCTGGGGGCAAGTGTTCTCCAATGTTGTCCGGCCTGGCTGAAGTCCTTTTCCTGCCCAAGATCAGAAAAAAGAAGGTCTCTCTCCCTCCCCAGTACAATACATAGAAGCTATGTGGGCTGGCAGTTGAATTTTATCTTGCAGCTGGTGATGGAGACTGTGTCTCTTCTGCCGGACAGGACTGCCCAAGCCAGATAGGTGGTGCAGGATAGGGCCCGAGTTACATGTAGCTTGGTGCTCCTGCAGCTCACTGACACTTCCAACCTCTCAGCGTTTGTCATATGCTCACTCTGCCTAATCATATAGCCAGCCCTGCAGTTTATCTATAGGGAAAACCATTACCTCTTATTGCATGGTTTTAATTGTTTTAACATTTTGTATGTTTGTATGGTTGTCTGTGTTTTTCAGTATTGTTATCTTTTAATTGTAAGCCGCCCAGAGTCACAAATGTGAGATGGGTGGCTATATAAATCAAATAAACAAACAAACAAACAAATAAATATCTCATTTCCTAAATTTTGTTCATAAGTGTTGCTCTGTATGGTGATATGTTGGGGTGTCATTGAAACAATAGGAATACCGTGAATAATACAGCTTTAAGTCCAATTATAACATCATTCACCTTCCCTCTATTATCTTACCCAGTAACTCATCTGATCTTTTCCACATGTTCTCCACCACTAATCAGCCTCCCCTTTACACATGATTTGGGTGATCCCAGATTTAAACCAGCCTCTGCAGTTGTATGTAGTTTGAACTATGGCATCTGTGCTAGAAATGAGCCTGCCAGATTGCTTTCATTCTGCTCACCCCCACTCCCGCCCAAGAATATGCAGCTGAACCATTAAGCTGCATGATTTGCATCTTCAAACTGAAGGAGGAAGAAAAATGTTAACTTGAACAAACCAATAGCATTGCCTATAGATGGGGGTTCATTTCCACCATCATCTGCAGTCAGTTGTGAAATCAGTAAGCTTCTTCTTGATGCTGCATTCATAATCATGGAAGATTCAGTGCCAAGTGGGGGGGGGGCATAATTAAAGTGACAGCAGCCAATATTCCTGGATGTGAGTATGTGGAAGAAGGGAAATCATTGCCTAAACCTGAAAAATCACAAAACAAAAAAAGAAGATATCTCTGTAAGACTCCCAACACCACCATTGACAGTTCCCAATAAGACTGGGGGGGGGGGGGACCCTGCATGTGTTGTGCCCCAGGTACAGGATATTGGAACACAGTGCTATACAGGCACAACAAATCCTTCCATTTAGAGAAAGTAAGGCTGCAGTCCCATTTTCATTTCTAAATATTTCTAAATATTGTTGTAAATAGAACAATAGTAGATAAGCTCATGCATGTAAACATTAGGAAGAATTATGCTAATCTAGTTTCTCCGTGACATGTTAGTTTTCTAAGTGCAAGAGTAAACAATGAAATGAGGTGAGAAGGCAGGAGACTCATAGCTGAATCTCCAGGGTTGGTCCAGGGTGTGCACACTATGCCTTCTACTAGAAAATTTTCTACCATCTAAAGAGTTTCCTTGAAGCTGCTATTTGCCCTTTGGGAAAAAGTATGAAGATACTTTGAGCCAACTAGATAAGATGCATTCAAAAGTTGATTCAGGCTCCCACTAGCCCAGATACAACACTTTTTATGTAGGTTTTCTTTTTTTAATTGAAAGAAGGAAGACTGAAAAGGTAAGTGAAGCCAGAGAGAGAAAGTGCTGACAAACGTCCAAAACTGCTGGGTTCAGTGATGATCTCTTCAGAAGGACACACACCATGTCCTCCTTAAAAGTGGGCAGAACCACCCCCTCAGTCAGAGAAGTCAGCACCACATGGACCCAATCACATGCCACCTTTTGAAATGCCTTCACCACCAGGAGGGACATGGATTGAACAAACAGATGTCTGGGTTAACAGTCCCAAGAAACCTGTCCATTTCCTCAGGAATTACTCTTCCCAGGTGATCAAACAAGACTGTGCCTCAGTCACTTAAATTTAACCCTTCCAGAACCATATTCCAACCAGATCTCAGCAATTTTAATCATCAGATGCCTAGAATATTCTTCACAGTGGCCTTGTAGATGTCCTTATGGCCATCCCTCCCTAGCACTAAATGTGTCACCTTAAAAAGAGCTGCTAGTCAGCTATCTGTGGGCACAATAATAGCAGAAAAAATCTATACATTTTGCTACTGTTTTTGCCATGATGTTGTCCCTAAAGCAGACTCTTAAACATGCTCAGTTGGATTCATCCTTCATCTTTCTCCAACAGCATTCTAGGCATCTCTTCTATTATTTCAACTCCTGGGGCTACTTGAAAAACCAGATAGGCCCCCAAAATTGATGAACAGAGACTGCATAAGGACAACCCAATCTAAGTCCCTTATCACATGGCCATTCCAGGCAGAGACTAAGGTCTCAGTTGAACTGCCTGTTAGGTCCTCAAACCACCACTACCTGCAATGGTATGTGGGAATGATCTTGGGAGATGGGGGGTGAGGGAGAGCAGCTGCCTAGGGGATGATCAGATAAGAAAGGGTACAGCCCACAGCTGCATAATGGACAGAGAAAAAAACTCAGAAAGGAACCTCCCTAACTTATCAGGCTGTAAAAAGAGATGATGGGAGATTTGTACTTTCAGAGTTGCAAGATTCTGTTAATGCAGCTTTACAGTAAAGTAGAATTAGCTCATCTGGTCGTGTTTCCTGCCTGGTCTATCAGGGAAGGCTGGCACCACCCCAACCTCCATCTGAAAACCTTCAGGGTCCATAGGTCACCTGGAGCAAACCAATCTAATAGGTTCAACCTCACTGGGGAGCACCAGCAAGCTAAAAAGCAACCAGGGAGTGATTTGACCATGACAATGGATGAATGATAATGTCCTCCATGTTGCAATTGCCCCAAGATTTAAAAAAAAAAAACTAATATGTGACCACCTGTGTATGTTGGGCCCTCAATGACCTGAGTCGAGTCCATGGTTGCCATAGGGTCATGAACTCCTGGGCTCGCTCCAGAACTTACATCACAAGAGGGCAGATTAAAGTCTCTGAGTACTATCAGTCTTGGAGACTCTAAAACCAATCTGGCAATGAAGTTGAGTAGCTTGGGCAGGGATGTTACGGTAGAGCAAGGAGACTGGTACAGCAGCAACAAATTTAACTGCTCCCTACAGCTCAACTTCAACAACAGGGTAACATAACCAGATATCTGCAGTGCAGGGCCTCTGAAAGCTATAAAGGCTTCCCAGATGACAACTGCCTGCCCACCCCTACCCTGGAGTCATGGCTGCTGCCAAACCTGAAACCCAGTTCCTTTCTGAAAAACATTTTCCATGCTCTCCCTTCTTCTGTGGGCTGAGATCCCTTTCATATGCTGGTTGTCCAGTCTGTGGCTCTCCCTCCTGTCTCCCAAGGTCATTCCCACATACCATTACATACTGCTACATCTCAGGATATTGTTCTCCTTCAAGGGCCACTATGCCCCAAAATTCTTGCTACTTCAGCTCCACTCAATCAGTCATGCTTCCCAAGCTAAAAACCTCCAGCTAGGCCTCCTCACCTCTGACACCTCTAACACTCCTCACCTCTGACGCTGACGCAGGTCCTGGGCTGAAGCCCCACTCCAAGTCCATCCAAGTGACCACCTCAGTGCAGCTGGCAGGCTGTCATCCCCCTCCCAGCACTTCCACCCAGCAGGACCCCCCACTCCAGCCTCTGCTCCAGCTCTGCAGCAACCTAGCACTTTGTCTGACTTGTTCCCATGTGAACAGCACCATGGCCATTCCAACCCCTGGCTCAATCCGGAAACCCCCAAAACACAGCCAAGAATTTCTGCAGCCCCACTAATATTCACCTTGACAAATTAAGCCTGAAAAGAGATATGACAGGTTTCTGGTACTAATAATTCACATGATGCTCAGAATAATAGGGAATATGTTTTTACATCCTCTAGAAAACAGAATGGAGATCCCCTTTTAACATTATTGAGCTTCTAAAAAGCAATGCACAGATTGTTTGCAGGAGCTTGCACTGGGTCCTGTCCATTAAATCACACCTTCCACTCTGAACAATCTCCCTGGAAGCCTGCGTCAGATACCGGTTCCACCACTGCTATCTTTCCATCATGGCTCTGCTGCAGCCTTGGATGCCCCTGATCACGGGATACACTTGTTTCAGTGCAATTTCCATGCTTTTTCCTGCTTGCTTCAGCAGTTTCTGTCCAAGTACAGTGGCATGTGCCGGGCTCTGAAACATAATTACCTGATGGCTGCAATGACTCCAGCTTATGGAAAGCAAGGGGGAAGAAATAACAGTGGGTGCTGAGATCCTAGATAAATACATTAAGGTTTGTTTGTTTTTTTTAAAGAAGAGAACTATCTGTTTTTAGTATTTAAACAAGAACTGAAAAGAGAAATGGGAAACAAACAATGGAGCTTAAATAGCATCAAAGTACATACATCGCACGTTCAGAGACTCAAAGCCATCTGAAAGCATCACAAAATCATTTGCTCCTCCTGAATTCTATACATACTTGAGATTTATCAGCTGACAGCCATAAATGTTCTACTCTGTATTTGGAATTTGTTTTAGAAGCAGGTCTGCTAAAATCAAGAGAGATGCACCAGGACTCCAGGAAAACTGATTATGCATTGCGATTCTTCCAAAGCAAAAGCATCGTATGAAGCAAATAGAGATCTCACTTTATGATTGGCTTGTCACAAGTGTCTGTTTGTCAGATTGCTTCTGTGCTCAAATTTGCCAGCTATAATAACCCAATTTCCTAGAAAATCAAACTGTACTCTGCTTTCTGCTTTGTGTATATTATGGCTGTCAACAGCAGCTACTGTGGATAGAGAAGAAACAGCCCTCCTAACTCCGGAGGGGATTTCTGCCTCTACTTTTTGGAGGCAACAGAATGTCTGGGAGGGAAGACTGATTGAATAGTCATCTGAATTGTTTAGTTCCACCCTATAGAAATCTCAGTTGTTTAGTTGTATTCTATGGAACACTCAGAATATTAACTACTCATTAAAGAAAACTATAGCAACATCTTATGGAAGAAGTTGGTATATGTGTTTTGGACAACTTTGGTAGAATGCTATATGCTTTTAGGTACCATGACTTGATCCAAGGGCAGAAAATACAGCCCCCTTTCTACAAGTAATTAGGACAGGGATGAGAGACTTGACAAATTACAGTCTGTACTCAGCTAATTTCTTGATTGACTGAACTATATTTTGCAATATTGTAGAATCTTTAGAGATGCCATTTATGACAGCTTTATCCATATTGTTACAGGAAGAAAAATATTAACTAATTCACAATGTGTGTGTGTGTGTGTGCGCGCACATGTATGCACATGCACGTGTGCCCTTGAGTCACTGTTGACTCCTGGCGACTGCCTGGATAAGTCCCTACAGCTTTCTTGGCAGGATTTTGGAAGTGGTTTGCCATTGCCTGCTTCCTAGTGCTGAAAGAGAGTGACCGGCCCAAGGTCACCCAGCTGGCTTTGTGCCTGATGCCTTAATCACTACACCAAACTGGCTTTCTTAATTCACAATAGGCAAGCTTGAACATAGTCACCAGCCCATGATGTAGTCCTCTCACTGACAGATGCAGTCTAAAACACCAGTAGCAGACTAGCCAGTTTTCACATAGGCTTTGATATTGGAAAGCTATCTTCATTTCCTATATATAACTAAGGATGTTAAGATGCTTAAGAAGCCTTCTCAATAGCTGGACTAATTTGTCCAGCTATCCTTCTACACACAATAAGATTAGAAAACAGCTTAATACTATGTGGATATATTAAGGGTCTATGAAGATCAAGGTACATCTAAGGATATTGAGAAACTAATGCCCAATTCAGTTACCAATAGAAACCCAACTTTATGGGGGAAATCTCTAGTTAGGGTACATGGAACAGAAGAATGTGAATTTATGAGAGCCACCCATATGCAGCTTCAGCAAAGGATCGTGTCGTGGTGCTGGAGCTTGAGCACCTCAATGATGCCATGAGCTAAACCGTGAAGGGCCACCCAAGAGGGGAAGGTCATGACAGAGAGGTCAGACTAAATGCGATCCCTGGGGAAGGTAATGGCAACCCACCCCAGTATTCTTGCCGTGAAAACTCAATGGATCAGTACAACCAGAGATATGTCGGTATACCATCGGAAGATGAGACCCCCAGGTCGGAAGATGGTGAAAATGCTACTGGGGAGGAACAGAGGATGAGTTCAACTAGCCCCAGACGTGATGACGCAGCTAGCTCAAAGCCAAAAGGACGGCTAGCAGCCGACGGTGCCGGTGGTGAACGGCGAATCCGATGTTCTAAGGATCAACACACCATTGGAACCTGGAATGTAAGATCTATGAGCCAGGGCAAATTGGATGTGGTTATTGGTGAGATGTCAAGATTAAAGATAGACATTTTGGGCGTCAGTGAACTGAAATGGACTGGAATGGGCCACTTCACATCAGATGACCACCAGATCTACTACTGTGGACAAGAGGACCACAGAAGAAATGGAGTAGCCTTCATAATTAATAGTAAAGTGGCTAAAGCAGTGCTTGGATACAATCCAAAAAACAACAGAATGATCTCAATTCGAATTCAGGGCAAGCCATCTAACATCACAATGATCCAAATATACGCCCCAACCACAGATGCTGAAGAAGCTGAAGTAGAGCAGTTCTGTGAGGATCTGCAGCACCTACTGGACAACACGCCTAAAAGAGATGTTATTTTCATCACAGGAGACTGGAATGCTAAGGTGGGCAGTCAAATGACACCTGGAATTACAGGTAAGTATGGCCTGGGAGAACAAAATGAAGCAGGGCATAGACTGATAGAATTTTGCCAAGACAACTCACTCTGCATAACAAACGCTCTCTTCCAACAACCTAAGAGACGGCTCTATACATGGACTTCACCAGATGGACAACACCGAAATCAGATTGACTACATCCTTTGCAGCCAAAGGTGGCGGACATCTGTACAGTCGGTAAAAACAAGACCTGGAGCTGACTGTAGTTCCGATCACGAACTTCTTCTTGCACAATTTAGGATCAGACTAAAGAGATTAGGGAAGACCCACAGATCAGCTAGATATGAGCTCACTAATATTCCTAAGGAATATGCAGTGGAGGTGAAGAATCGATTTAAGGGACTGGACTTAGTAGATAGGGTCCCGGAAGAACTATGGACAGAAGTTCGCAACATTGTTCAGGAGGCGGCAACAAAATACATCCCAAAGAAAGAGAAAACCAAGAAGGCAAAATGGCTGTCTGCTGAGACACTAGAAGTAGCCCAAGAAAGAAGGAAAGCAAAAGGCAACAGTGATAGGGGGAGATATGCCCAATTAAATGCAAAATTCCAGAGGTTAGCCAGAAGAGATAAGGAATTATTTTTAAACAAGCAATGCACGGAAGTGGAAGAAGACAATAGAATAGGAAGGACAAGAGACCTCTTCCAGAAAATTAAAAACATCGGAGGTAAATTCCAGGCAAAAATGGGTATGATCAAAAACAAGGATGGCAAGGACCTAACAGAAGAAGAAGAGATCAAGAAAAGGTGGCAAGAATATACAGAAGACCTGTATAGGAAGGATAACAATATCGGGATAGCTTTGACGGTGTGGTCAGTGAGCTAGAGCCAGACATCCTGAAGAGCGAGGTTGAGTGGGCCTTAAGAAGCATTGCTAATAACAAGGCAGCAGGAGATGACGGCATCCCAGCTGAACTGTTCAAAATCTTGCAAGATGATGCTGTCAAGGTAATGCATGCTATATGCCAGCAAATTTGGAAAACACAAGAATGGCCATCAGATTGGAAAAAATCAACTTATATCCCCATACCAAAAAAGGGAAACACTAAAGAATGTTCAAACTATCGAATAGTGGCACTCATTTCACATGCCAGTAAGGTAATGCTCAAGATCCTGCAAGGTAGACTTCAGCAGTTCATGGAGCGAGAATTGCCAGATGTACAAGCTGGGTTTAGAAAAGGCAGGGGAACTAGAGAACAAATTGCCAATATCCGCTGGATAATGGAAAAAGCCAGGGAGTTTCAGAAAAACATCTATTTCTGTTCTATTGACTATTCTAAGGCCTTTGACTGTGTGGACCATAACAAATTGTGGCAAGTTCTTAGTGGTATGGGGATACCAAGTCATCTTGTATGCCTCCTGAAGAATCTGTATAACGACCAAGTAGCAACAGTAAGAACAGACCACGGAACAACGGACTGGTTTAAGATTGGGAAAGGAGTACGGCAGGGCTGTATACTCTCACCCTACCTATTCAACTTGTACGCAGAACACATCATGCGACATGCTGGGCTTGAGGAATCCAAGGCTGGAGTTAAAATCGCTGGAAGAAACATTAACAATCTCAGATATGCAGATGATACCACTTTGATGGCTGAAAGTGAAGAGGAACTGAGGAGCCTTATGATGAAGGTGAAAGAAGAAAGTGCAAAAGCTGGCTTGCAGCTAACCCTCAAAAAAACCAAGATTATGGCAACCAGTTTGATAACTGGCACATAGAGGGAGAAAATGTAGAAGCAGTGAAAGACTTTGTATTTCTAGGTGCGAAGATTACTGCAGATGCTGACTGCAGTCAGGAAATCAGAAGACGCTTATTCCTTGGGAGAAGAGCAATGACAAATCTCGATAAAATAGTTAAGAGCAGAGACATCACACTGACAACAAAGGTCTGCATAGTTAAAGCAATGGTGTTCCCCGTAGTAACATGTGGCTGCGAGAGCTGGACCATAAGGAAGGCTGAGCGAAGGAAGATCGATGCTTTTGAACTGTGGTGTTGGAGGAAAATTCTGAGAGTGCCTTGGACTGCCAGAAGATCAAACCAGTCCGTCCTCCAGGAAATCAAGCCAGACTGCTCGCTTGAGGGAATGATATTAAAGGCAAAACTGAAATACTTTGGCCACATAATGAGAAGACAGGACACCCTGGAGAAGATGCTGATGCTAGGGAGAGTGGAGGGCAAAAGGAAGAGGGGCCGACCAAGGGCAAGGTGGATGGATGATATTGTAGAGGTGACGGACTTGTCCCTGGGGGAGCTGGGGGTGTTGACGACCGACAGGAAGCTCTGGCGTGGGCTGGTCCATGAAGTCACGAAGAGTCGGAAGCGACTAAACGAATAAACAACATCAACCCATATGCAGAACAGCTACCTGGACTCTTTATATGCAATTCCAGGCTGAGAGGAGCTTGCCGTGTCCTCCTTGTACAAATGGTATAGACTTGGTTTGTGGACCTCACCCAGAGCCTGAGAAATCAGTGCCAAAGAATCTGTTTACTAGACAAGTTCAGTAGAAACCAAGCAGTCTTGCTATTGTCCAAATGGCTTTCTTTAGAGCTGATCTTTCAGTCAGTCATTGCAGCCACCATCTTCACTCTCCCTGAGATATTCCAGAAACTTCTACCAGGTAGAAAAATCTTGATTCTTTTGCTGCTTTACACGTAAGCTTTACAGCCAGAGAGAATCTTAGGGACACAACAGAAGAATAAGCATGCAGACAGTAAGCAACGTCTATAAGCATTTGGCTTAATTTATACAGCCATTCTATTTGGTAACAATCTGGATTTCAGGGGATATCTTTTCTAGCCTAACTTAAATTAGCAGTGGCTTTTTGATAAAGCACTATGTGCAGTGGGCCAGGGAGTTACACGAAGGCTCTGCTGCCAGGCTTTCTGCAGGCAAGAGGAAGGAAAGCATCGAGGGGGCATGTGCACGTTGTCTGTTCCTTTAGCTCTTAATGAAACAAAGCAGTTATCCACCAAGAGCTTAGGGAGCAGTGAGCTAAACTGGATTCAGATGAAATCTATGTTGCCAAGAGATAAGTTGAAAAGATAGCACATTGCCTGGAAGTGAGAAAAATGGTATGTGTTCTCTGTTCTCACATGCCTACACATACACACATGCATGCACAACTGGGTTATAGTGGTGAATATGCAATTACTGTTTAGGACAGTATTTTGCACATGGTTTCTCCACTGGGAAAGCACCACTATCTGCGGTAGGGATGCAAATCAAAGAGCTTGCGTCTCATTGCTACGGACTGAGAGGCATCTGTCCAAGCTGGAATGAAACAGCTGTGCTTCCTCTGCTACTGTAACACCATGTCCGTTTGGCAGCCCCGGCCGCTACACACGTCCCCTTGCTGTTTAGCTTTTGCAGATGACACAGGGATAAAAGTTTGGTCTTTTGTTTGATATGGTCAGCAGGCCTTTCAGCAGAGCAGATTCACACAAATTGACCAGGGGCGAGGCTGCAGTGTAACTCAAGGTCCAGCTCAATATTCTGAGATTAATTGGATTGGAAACATTCATGACATCACATTTGATCAGTTTGTTTGGTTAAACAAACTTTTAAGTACAGCACTAAACACATGATGGAAAGCCAATCAACTACCTTCATCTGATCATGCCCCTCCCCGCCAAATTCTCCTCAGTCTCTTGAATTTGGGACAGATACATCACTCAAATTTTTATGGGACAAAATCTCCAAGAGTACAAAGCCTGAAAAGCATTCTAATAACATGTCAACTTAAACTAACATATTTTATTACCTATAACACACAAAGACCAACTATAATATAAGACATTGATAATTAGCTCCCTGGATGATTAGCTGTACCTCACTGAGGTTTAATCCACAGGCAGAATGGTAGAGAATCACTGACGATCAATGTTGTGTTATTTCCAATTTTATTTTTATTCTTGACCTGTCACAGTAGGCTCCAAATCTAAACAGAGCCAGCAGCACCAGGAGAAAAAGCATCCAACCATATTCACCAGTTCTGCTTCCCTGTTCTAACACCTACAGACTGTTCTTATGAAAGGAGGAAAGAATTCAGGCACTAGAAACCAGAATCCAGCTGTATCCGCACTAAGAACTTTTCATCATCCTGATATTAATAGAACTCAAGGATTTAATCTTTTTCCTTTATACCCTCTTTTCAAATGGCATCCCAAAATAGAGCACAGATCTTAAAGCTACCATGCTTCTTCCACAACTTTAATACTCCTGGAAGACATGAAAAGCTTTTTGCCTCATTTTGATTGGTTCTCATAAAAGTGTTGCCCAATGATGGATTTCGAATTGTTTTTTTTCTCCCTGGGACTAAAACAGCTCTCTTTGTTTTTCTTTTTTGCATCATAGATGACATATATCCTTTTTTCCTCCTTTTCTTTTTTTTTTGTGGGGGGGAGACAAAATTATGTGTCTGAACAAACTTCAACTATCATGCCTCCAGTTTCAGAAAGATGTGTACAATGCATGCAATGCACAGTGCTTTTATCTTGTCATTCCCATTGTAAAAAACTGGATCCTGCTGTGTAGGACAGTTTAAACAAACCAATACCACTAGGCAGTTATGATTATACTCCAGACTCAGTCTGTCCTTTAGCACTGTTTGCTTTACCCCATCAATTCTGTGCATGTCTAGAATGCTTTCAATTTCTTAAATTAAAGTCAGCAGCTCTCTGAAGGCTTCAGTACTAGATCCACCTGGGAGTCAATTTCACTGAACCCAATGGGGCTTACTTCTGGATTATGGTATAAGGGACAGAGGGAAAAGAAGGGGATTTATGATAAACAAATGAAAGGTTAATCTAGAAACCAGTAAGGGCAATGTGGAAGAAGCAAGGGAGAAGGGTGACGCAGCAGTGAGATGCAAGGCAAAAATTGTTCAGAAAATGCATTACACTTCCAAAAGGTGTAGAGTAGGAGGAGGTCAATCAAGGACTCTGCAGCAGAACATCCAAACATTGGGCATCTGCAGTAAATTTTATCTTCCTAGCAGCATGTACTGGATAGGGCTTTGTGTGAGGAAAGATACCTTAGCTGCCATAATTCTTGCCTTAGACTGGGCAATGTTTATGTAGCTCACATGATTGTGGTGTCAACTTCACATGGGATTTAGAGGAATCATGCTAAAGGCATCCCTTGCTTTTTTTTTTTTTTAGGCCACTGGGCTTCCAGGAAAGGGGGCTCCTGTCTGGTGCATCACCAGAAATGAATGTTGAACTTTTTCATTGCCAAAGTTCTCCAACACCCTCATGTCAAAAGCACCAAAGGTCACGAATTCACTGGATCCTATCTATCTATCTATCTATCTATCTATCTACCTACCTACCTACCTACCTACCTACCTACCTACGCAATTAGATACTGACAATTGTAATATTCCTTCTCTGAATGATGCCATGGGGATCTTGGGGATATTTAATTAAGGAGCTCTTTGATTCTGACAGTAATGAATCCTCTCCCTGACAAGAAATCACATCAAGGTGCTGCCTAGTACAGCAGTACTAGGATGGTATTGCATTCAAAAATCTAACAAGACCCAGCTCGGTATCACATGCAAAAGTCCCTGTGAAAGTCAAATTTCTAGATGGCTATAAGAAAGCCAAATTTGAGTATTGCCCCCTAAAGCTGCAGAAGATCACTTGTGAAGTCTGACAGAAACTATGCATAGAGTGGGATATTGAGGCATTCAAATCTGTTTTAGTCTGACAATTGAGACATCTATGATGTACTACATGATGTACTCTGAGCAGGCCTTGAAACAGGGTAGCTTTCTGCCCTATTTTACACACCTCTCTATTTGCAGATTCCTAAGCTATCTTAGTTAGCAGCTTGCTAAAAATAATCAGCTGTGCTTGATAGGCCAAAACCAAAATGCACATCATCGAACTAGAAGTCCAAGGAAAGCTGAGAAACATGATCTGTGATGATTGTATCCAGCATCTGGTAATCAGAGTTGGTAAGTTTAACACTGTTCTTTTATGAGCCCTTGAATAAAATTGTCCTCCTGAAATTTACATCTTTTTTAAAAATCTCCCATGCTAATCACCATCATAACATTTCAAGACTTGATACATTATGAATTCTTCTTTTGTGCAGCCTGAACTACATGGCTGTTTCTGAGTATGAAAATTTTGTTTTGTTTTTCTTCTATTTATCACAATTGCATAAATCTGGCTTTAAGTAATTGGTGTATTGTTAAGAAAAAGGAGTAAGTTGTGTAAGCTTCCTTCACAACTTGTTTGCTGTGTAATGCAATGTCTTCTTTTTCATTATCTTCTGTATGATAGGCACAAGAGAATTCTACCAGAACCTGTTTAATTGTCAGAGTAAATGTACTTTTAATGACTGCACAACTCTGTACCTTGTACTTCTATATAGTTAAAAAGCAACATACAGATATTTAGAAGATGCAGCTTTTTAGGTACGGAGAGATGGAAAGCCTTTTAGCTGCTTAATTACTGTATATTGGACTACGATAGAGCTGAGCTGCAAAAACTCTAACCCTTTGCTGACATCTTAGTGTTCATCTGGATTTCTGCAGTCCTGTTCTGGTAGCCCTAGGCTACAGATGCTGGCACTGGAACACGTCTGATGTTTTAAAAGGCAATCCTACCATAAGCTGGCCTTATAGTCTTTGAGGGTGCACTCACAGCCCTGAACTGGGAGTAAATTCTATTGAGCAGAGTGGAATATATTTCTGAGAAAAACCACATAAACCAGTTGTTTCTACCTGTCCAATTCGATCTGGTAAGTTAGGCATGCTACAGGTCCCATCAGCTAAGGAATGTCGGTTGGCGGGGACAAAAAGGAGCACCTTCTCTGCCGTAGCCCCTGCCCTCTGGAATATTCTTCCTTCAGAGATCAGCATGTCCCCAACCTTGTTGGCCTTTCATAAAGCCGAGAAGACCTTGTTATGTGCCCAGGCCTGGGGCCCCGAGCATGGGAATGGCTCCATTTCTTGGCTATATTAACATCCATACATTACTTACTTGGCAGCCAAGTATATTTATTTTTTATTTTAATTGTTTTAATTGTAATTGCTTTAACTGTTTTATGGTCTTTATTGTTGTAAGCCACCCAGAGTCACTTGCTGAGATGGGCAGCTATAGAAATCAAATAAAATTAATTAATTAATTAATTAATAAAAATGACATGTCTGTCTTGGATCCATTCAGTCCTACAATCTATGACATAAAAATGGCATAATTAAGGCCAACACCTTGAGGATTTTGAAGCCATCATAGTTGATGGTAAGATATATGCATCTCATTGGCTCAGTTCCCTGATTTAATTTTCTCTCCACATTTGTATGATTTTTTTTTAGAAATGAGTCGCATATTTCAGTGTTTGACTTTTCTTTCTGAAATGTTAGTGCTGACAATTCCAAAAACTCTACCATATAATGAAAAAGGTGAAAGGTCCCTTGTGCAAGCACCGAGTCATGTCTGACGCTCTGGGGGGATGCTGCTTTCACAATGTTTTCTTGGCAGACTATATCAGGGTGGTTTGCCATGGCCTTCCCCAGTCATCACCTTCCCCAGCAAACTGGGTACTTTTACTGACCTTGGAAGGATGGGAGGCTGAGTTGACCTGAGCCGGCTACCTGAGAGTCCAGCTTCTGCTGGGATTAAACTCGGGTCATGGGTATGATCAAAAACAAAGATGGCAAGGACCTAACAGAAGAAGAAGAGATCAAGAAAAGGTGGCAAGAATATACAGAAAACCTGTATAGGAAGGATAACAATATCGGGGATAGCTTTGACAGTGTGGTCGGTGAGCTAGAGCCAGACATCCTGAAGAGTGAGGTTGAGTGGGCCTTAAGAAGCATTGCTAATAACAAGGCAACAGGAGACGACGGCATCCCAGCTGAACTGTTCAAAATCTTGCAAGATGATGCTGTCAAGGTAATGCATGCTATATGCCAGCAAATTTGGAAAACACAAGAATGGCCATCAGACTGGAAAAAATCAACTTATATCCCCATACCAAAAAAGGGGAACACTAAAGAATGTTCAAACTATCGAACAGTGGCACTCATTTCACATGCCAGTAAGGTAATGCTCAAGATCCTGCAAGGTAGACTTCAGCAGTTCATGGAGCGAGAATTGCCAGACGTACAAGCTGGGTTTAGAAAAGGCAGAGGAACTAGAGACCAAATTGCCAATATCCGCTGGATAATGGAAAAAGCCAGGGAGTTTCAGAAAAACATCTATTTCTGTTTTATTGACTATTCTAAAGCCTTTGACTGTGTGGACCATAACAAATTGTGGCAAGTTCTTAGTGGTATGGGGATACCAAGTCATCTTGTATGCCTCCTGAAGAATCTGTATAACGACCAAGTAGCAACAGTAAGAACAGACCACGGAACAACAGACTGGTTTAAGATTGGGAAAGGAGTACGGCAGGGCTGTATACTCTCACCCTACCTATTCAACTTGTATGCAGAACACATCATGCGACAAGCTGGCCTTGAGGAATCCAAGGCTGGAGTTAAAATCTCTGGAAGAAACATTAACAATCTCAGATATGCAGATGATACCACTTTGATGGCTGAAAGTGAAGAGGAACTGAGGAGCCTTATGATGAAGGTGAAAGAAGAAAGTGCAAAAGCTGGCTTGCAGCTAACCCTCAAAAAAACCAAGATTATGGCAACCAGCTTGATTGATAACTGGCAAATAGAGGGAGAAAATGTAGAAGCAGTGAAAGACTTTGTATTCCTAGGTGCAAAGATTACTGCAGATGCTGACTGCAGTCAGGAAATCAGAAGACGCTTAATCCTTGGAAGAAGAGCAATGACAAATCTCGATAAAATAGTTAAGAGCAGAGACATCACACTGACAACAAAGGCCCGCATAGTTAAAGCAATGGTGTTCCCTGTAGTAACATATGGCTGCGAGAGCTGGACCATAAGGAAGGCTGAGCGAAGGAAGATCGATGCTTTTGAACTGTGGTGTTGGAGGAAAATTCTGAGAGTGCCTTGGACTGCAAGAAGATCCAACCAGTCCATCCTCCAGGAAATAAAGCCAGACTGCTCACTTGAGGGAACGATATTAAAGGCAAAACTGAAATACTTTGGCCACATAATGAGAAGACAGGACACCCTGGAGAAGATGCTGATGCTAGGGAGAGTGGAAGGCAAAAGGAAGAGGGGCCGACCAAGGGCAAGATGGATGGATGATATTCTAGAGGTGACGGACTCGTCCCTGGGGGAGCTGGGGGTGTTGACGACCGACAGGAAGCTCTGGCGTGGGCTGGTCCATGAAGTCACGAAGAGTCGGAAGCGACTAAACAAATAAACAACAACATGGGGTGAGTTTCGGTTGCAGTACTGCCGCCTTCCACTCTGTGCCACACGAGGCTGATATAATATAATTTCTTTATTTAATACAAATGCTTTTATACCACTTCAATCAACAGACCAATACCAGGATATTATCCTGTGATAATTACCGTGTTTGTTCTCCAGAGGAGCTCAGTTGTCCAATCCTTATGATTGTGGGTCATATGGCAAAGACATTTTGGTTCTGCCAGGCTTCAAACCTATGCTGGGTTTCTGCCTTGCTTTCTGTCTGCATTCAGTGTATAGCTAATTCTGTCCCAAGCTCTCAGATTTTATTGGTTTAGGCTTTATTTTATAAACAGATCAGTCCTAACTACGAGATGCCTTGGACACTCTTGATTAGTACCAAGAGAAGAACATATTCACATCCCCAAAGGAAATGAATTGTAAGATGATCCCCCACCCCAAAGGCCAGAATTAGCCGGGGGGTGGGGGACTTGTTTGCCTTTATTACCATATTTTTTACAGCTATATTATAGGCAGGGTGAGAGGTTAAATTTTCTTTCAGATAAATACAATTTTATAATAAAATGGACCTATCTCCATTTTAATATGCCTACCATATTAGTCCTCGTTGAAAGATGCCACCTCTTTTTTTTCTCTTTAATGTCTACAAAGTGCACAATATAACTTCATTTGTGTAGTAAAGTTTTCCTAGTATGATCAGTTTCCATGGCCAGACAAGCTTGCAGTGATATCTCACCAAGCGTATCAGCAAACCAGGTGAGGATACCCTGGGGCTGCTACTCCAGATAGTATAGTTCTGGCCTAAGAAAACAAGCTTGGTATCACATTCTGTAGAAACACAAACAAGTCTCTTTTCAGCTCCTAATGCAATAGATAGACAAGAACACTAATACCACACCCCACAAATGGACACTGAACTATGTTGCACAAAACTGACTCAGTGTCATTAGTATGTCTGCCTTGAAAATGATCCCCAAAAAAGAAGTTCTGCTCTTTCAGGAGCCAGCTGAAATGTGACATGACTGATCTATTAAAAGAATCTCTCTGCAGAGAGAGAGAGATGGAGAAAGCGAGCGAGCCACAGAAATAAGGACATTTGGATCAGGATCAAATACATTTTTTTTTAAATCCTCCCGGTTTATCTGATATATTTTGCCTCTCCCGAGCTGCTATTTTCTTGCCAAGACTCTGTTGTAGCAAACAACAGCTTAGAGCAGTACTTTTTTAACCTTGGCAACTTTAAGATGTGTGGACTTCAACTCCCAGAATTCCCCAGCCAGCAAGGTTGAAAAAACACTGGTTCAGAGGATGAAATACAATAGTACAATAGGATCAAAGAAGTTATGTCAAAGAATGAAGGAGAAGCCATTAGAGGTATTCTTTCTCTTTCTGATCATCAGTTAATGAGCTTTTCCATTCTTGCTTGCATTTCTTCACATGTATCAGCTTCCCAGATCTGATATCACTGGCATCCAATGAATTAAAACCCAGCAGGGTTGGATTACTTGCATGTGGGATAAAGAACCTACTTCCATAGCAACAATTGTTGAGTCAAGGCTAAAGGGCCAGGAGAATTTTTTTTTAAAAAAAGGTTCCTGGATCTGCTAAAATTTAACACAAGGTACTATATCAATAACAAACATTTGCACAGTTGTAGAATATAATAAAATACTCCCTGCCCTCACCCACTGAAAGTAAGGAGGGTTTAGCAACTGACTAATCATTAGTGATTGATGAGACCAAGAGGACTTCCAAAAATAAAAATAAACTTGTAAAACAAAAGTTGGGATAATTCACCAGTGCTTTTTGCTTGTCAATTCAAGCAAGCTTTCTGAAAGCATTCAAGGAGGACTTACATTAGAGCCCTTTTGTGTGAGAGGCACACCACTGGAGATGTTTCTTTGAAATGCAACTACTGTTCAGAAGGCTTATGAAGTATCTGCTGTTTTTAAAACATGCATATGACCCTACAGGAATGCATAGCATTGTTTGTGCTACATTTATTTGACTCCTCTAAATATCCTCAAATGTGCTACTTTGTGCAGAAGCAAAGTTCAAATATTTAGAAATTAATTAATTAATTAATTAATTGGTTTGGGACTTTGACCAGCATAAGATTAATAAAATAGACAACACAGAATCATTAATCACCACATAATCAGGAGTTTCTTAAAGGAGATTTATAGTATAACATGACAAAAGGTATTCATTATAAAATGCTTAAATCTGTAAAACCATAACATAGGTCAATCTATGAATCTGGGATATATAAGATACAATAAGGTATTATAAACTGAGAATAAAACTAGAACATATAAAGCTATAAAATAGAAATAAGTGAAACTAGAAATCTAAAAGTTATAATTTGTTAAAATGAACTCAAATAGCCTAAAATAATTCTTAGTCAAATTAAAATAATATTTTTTTTAAATTACAGATCTAAATGGCAAAAAACCTGAGATCAAAGTAGTCAGTATTTCTAGCCCAACTGAGAGTTATTGGCTAAGAGAACATGGTCAATAGCTTTGATTTGCCATCCTCACAGGAATACAAACATCCCATAAAGGAAATCTTCATGTGTCTTCTGTCTAGCACAACCAAGTGGAGGGCACTGAAGTAAGGAAAATTAAGGGCCTTCTGTGTTTGGAGCCCTCTATCATATTTAGCAGATATTATTGTGTATTTTCAGTTTCACTAGTATGAAGATTTGAGACTCCAACCAGTCAGATTGATGCTGTATATTCATTATAAATTGCATTAGGAGAAGTCTTACCTGGTCCTATCCCATGGAGAGTAAATAGGCAGGAAATAATCCAAGAAAAGACAATTTCTTCAATAAAGTTTTTTTCCCTCATAAAGTTTGGCATCCATCTACAAACATAACTAGGGATAATCTTAACCAGATTAACTGTCATGAGTAAGGATGGCGAGCAGGGGGCTCCCACCCAGACTGTCAAGCGCATGCGTAGCACTGAGGAACTGTTCAGCCATTCAAAGAGACACAGATCGGGACCGCCTTAACCTTTGGGGTTTATATGGCTGGGTTTTTCCCACGCTTCCTCAGTTTGTTAGGATTCTTGTTAAGTACTAGTAATAAATATTAGAGACCAAGTCATTGTCTCAGTGTGTTTCCTGGTAGTCAGGACATTAACCCTAACTCTAACTCTAACCCTTCCCTCCACCTTCACCACACCAAAATCTAACTTTCCCCAAGCATTTTTCAAAACCAGGCATAACGTTTTACCATCCACACTGCTGCAAGGCGGATACTACAAAACCCTGTTAACTGGGTGTGTCTGCCCATGTGGCGGCAAGGAGATCGACACCATTTCATATGTATTACTATATTATAAACTCTACAGGAATATCAGGCTTGCTTATATTCTGCCCCTAATATGTAAATTTCCAGGAAGACCAGACAGTTTCTACGTGAACCATCTTCTAGAAGATTTGAAACTGTTGATCACTTGTGCAGTAGCCACAGTTTGTGTTGCCGCAATGAAAACAAGGCAGAGCTGCCCAGAGTCACTTGCTGAGATGGGCGGCTATAGAAATCGAATGAATAAATAAATAAATAACTGGTTACAGAAATAATCACTTCTGTTTTATTCATCACTTTAGATTTAACACATACAGCTATCTTGTTTTTAGATGATTTACTGTATATATTTTACTTCATAGACTATAATATTTTAGATTTATACTTTCACAAGTAATTAATGCACCATTATAGCAGAGTATGTCATATTTTTATTTATTTTATCTTTGTTATGTTAGTATTTCATCTCATCTATCTGATTTTACTTTGGTGTTGTATTTTTTTTTTTAATTTTTGCTGGTCATTGACTGAATAAATTATTATTATTGTTACTATTATTCACCACACCAGCCTCCAGTTATCCAGCACTTGAGACCAAGCAAGTGACTGAAAGACAGACCTTAGAAGCTTTGACTGTACAATTTCCAGGGAAGCAATGTCAGAAAAACAGCCTTACTACATTCCAAATAAAAGTTGTACCAAGGACTTGGCTTCCAGTTTGAGAGTCATGGGTACATAATAATAGCCTCCTTTATCCCAAAGAAGTTTAAATTGCAGCAGCACTCCTCTGATTGCTCCAGGCTACATATGTTCTATGAGCCTTCCATGACCAGAAGCAGAGAAAATCACCCCCAGATATTTGAAATGTGGCACTTGTTCAATTAAATTGCCATTGATCTACCAAGAGTAGATCCTTAGCCTCCTGGCAAATACAATAATTTTAGTTTTTTTTATCATTTATCTCCAGCTGATTCTCTTTGCTATACTGAATGATGACCCCCAAGGCTCTTCTGGATCCTATGGGAATACTAGAAATAATTACCATATTGTCTTCATAGACTAAACTGGAAATACATTTTCCTACTAATTTAGAGTTGTGGAAATCCAAATTACTCAGATTGTTCACTTAGTCATTTAAATAAAAACTAAATAAAAGTAAAGCAAGGATACAACTTTATCTAACAACTTTATGGGCTGGGGTGGTATTTAATAAGTGCCCTTGAGGACTGCATCTGCTTTTCAGGGAAGAACCAAAATGTAAGTTGTGTATAATACGAAGCACCAATCAATTTTGTTCAGGAGATAGAATCAAATGCTACCTTCATATCTGTAAAAGCTGCATATAAGAAAACTGATATTCTTAGATAAAATCTCAATTAAATGCTGGCCTACAATAATGGCTAATAAGGGAGTGACTCTCCATAAAATCAGTCTGTTCCTCTGCGAAAATATGTCCTTGCTCCAGCCTAGCACAGAACTTACTGTGTTTAACAGACTGATAAATTAAGGGAGCAATGACTGATAGTCCCCAAACCTTAAGGATTTCGCTGTATCAATACTGCTTTTGGCTATAATTTGGAAGGTCTGAAGTCATTTGCCCAAACTGAGTCAAATCTTTTGTTCTCATTGCCTGAATGAGGCATGCCCAGTTGTCTTTAGTGGCATCTCCTGTCCTATGTTGAAGCAATTACTTATGCTGCCTGCTTTTGCTTAAGAATATTCCATGTAATCATTATTCTTGTGTTTGTTTAATAAGCATTATAACTAGTGATAAGCTTTCTTAAAGAATACATTTGGAATCAAACCATGATTTGAAGTGATACTGAAGCCAGCATGGGTAGAAGATATCTACACCAATTGATAGCATGGTCCACATCTTTAAATATGTACGAAGGAGGTGATTCTTCTTTTAAAAGTTATTAATTTCCTGTCTGAATGCTTTCCCCACTGCTTACCTTGAGAATGCAGAGCAGAGCAACTCAGCTCTGAGAACTGGATCTACGGCAGTCCTCAATGAGCTGGTTGTAGGAATATCTCATTTTGTTGTCTTGCTGATTCAGCAGCAACAAACTCAACAGAGGTCCTCTAGACCTCATAGGTAGGCTCAGCTACATTCTGAAACAATCCCCATCCAAAAGATCAATAACATTATAGTAGTGAAGCACACTAACTAAAGATTATATGGAAAAATTGGGGTTTCTCCCTGAGGGCATGGAGCTTTGCTGCAAATGCAGCAATATCCAAACAACTACCCATCTTTTACAGTGCCCTTTGGGACCGACATGCACACAGAGTGACCTACTGGTCGGAAACACCTCTGCCATCAATGTGGCCCGGCATTGGGCTAGAGTTATATAAATCTTATATTTTTATTAAATGTTTTTAATTTTTAAAATAATTAATACTTTGCCCCTTTCTTTCTCCTTCATTTCTGACACGAAAGAAGACGAGTGAAGCACACTTTGGTCAGTAGCATATGGAACACACTATCATTTAAAATAATATTTATAAAAGTAATCTGGAGGGAAAAACCAATATTGGGGGAAAACAACATTAGGAGGTCAGGTTAGGGAATATGTCCTACGGTTTGTGAGTCAGTGAAAAGTTGCAATAACAGGATAAAACATTTATTGGGCTCAAAACTATCCTCAGTAGAATTTATTGATGAGAAAGAGAGAAAATTCTTTTAGCACATAAAGATCAAAGCAACCTGAAAAGCAGAAATTAAATTAATGGAATTTTCTGGGGCTGACATATTTTTTTTAAAGAATCTTATGCCCCCTTTCATCTTTTCTTCCCTCTAATATCTAGGCATATTTAAAACATTTTGCTGTCCTCACTAAGGCATTTCTCTGCTTCTTGTCAGGTGCTCTGTAAGAAGGCAAGAAAATATGAAGTATGAATTGTATCGCATTATGGACCAACTATCTCTATATACATATATATGTGTGCATACATACAGTACACAGGAGAAAAGTAGACTAAGCCATAGTGCTATTGATTTTTGACAACAGTTCTGTATCCCCTATGATATCAACCTTCAGATATTTTTCTTTTGATCCCAGTATATATTGGCCCAATATTCATAAGCTGCCCCTTAGTTCTTTTCTATTCCTCTGCTAAGCAGGTTCCTGCGGATTATTAGCCGCTCCAAGGCATCAGTGGCAGGTTTGCATCATGCGGTATTTGGGCTCTGTAACAGCCATCTCACAGCTGCTTTTACAGGTGTGCCTACCAAGAATGCAAACATCCCCTTAGCACATTAGTTCATCTTGAACCACCACAGTCTTGTGGCTTCATGGGAAAACACTCACTGCTTGGCACAATGGGATGTTTAGAAATGCCAAAATAATAAGAATGCATTAATTGTTTATCAGAGGTATTATGACTACAGTTTGTAATCAAAGAAATCGCCATTCCCCCAGAGCTAAGTTAAGATGCATTGTTATCAATGCCTGGAAAAGTGATTCAGGAAGTGTTGTAGTTAGTACACCAGCTTCAGTTGTGCAAATTTATTCCTCACCATAGCTACCCTCTATACATCCACTGAGAGCTGGGGTCAAAAAGCACTCCCAGACTGCAGACCAGCTGTTTCTGGGGGAATGCGGCCACTTCCAAAATTGGCTTTATGTCAGTCCCTAAGTCCAGCATCTCCAATATACATATTTCAGCTTGTTCATTTATTTTATTTTATATCCCGCCTTTATTATTTTTATAAATAACTCAAGGTGGGGAACATACCTAATACTTCTTCCTCCTCCACTTTTCCCCACAACAACAACCCTGTGAGGTGGGTTGGGCTGTGTGAGAGTGACTGGCCCAAGGTCACCCAGCTGGCTTTCATGCCTTGAGTGGGACTAGAACTCACCGCCTCTTGGTTTCTAGCCTGGAACCTTGACCACTTAACCACCTTAACCACTCTCACACAACTTATTATTGAGATTAAACAACATTCAGGGGAACTGATGGTTTTCTTGGGGTTAGATGGTAGGGGCAATAAAGCTTGGTGTCATCAGCATACTGACTCACTCCAAAGGACCTCCCCCAGCAATTCCATGTAGATGTTAAAACCGGACAAGAGAAACATAAAACCTTGTAGGACATCACATATCAATGACCTAGCTTTCAAACAACAGCCTCCACACCATTTTTCCTTCTCTTTTTTGTTCTGTAGAAGAGTGGAAAACTTAAAACAAATTATACAAAGTTCAAAATGCAAATTAATGAACCCTGAAACAAATTCTCCTATTTCAATAACTATACTCTTCTGCTGTATAGGGAGAAGATAGAGGATGCCAAAGCAGGCAAAATAAAAATCAAACTAGGGAAACAACAAAGCAAAATCATCTCACAATCCATCTTCCACATCCAGAGTTAGAAGTATAAATAATTTATACTCCTAAAAGGTTAAGAACTGCAAGCCTGAAGAAACAGACAAAAACAGGGAGCTATAAAATAAACAAGAAGAGAATGACAGATAGTTTTGCAGTCTGCTGGCAAACTTTACAGCTCCTACGGCAAGCAGGACCTGTTCCTGGGTACCACCCACCCTTATAGGTGTGCATTCCACCATTCAAAGAACATGCCCCAGTGCAAGCACACAAGGTCACTGCACCTCAAGACCACAATGTTATGGATGAGTTACATTAAGCCCCAGGTGTAGATTTTCACCCCATGGGGCAAGTAATAGGGGGAGACGCACAACTGATGGAATTTCCCCTTGTATACCGAAATATAGGTTTCCATTACTTGCAAAGATTATCCAGCTTTCAGGCTAATTTGCCTTTTCTGCTTCCCAGATGAACTGACAGCTTTATCTTCCTTCAGGTCAGCTTCACCTTCCAGTAAGGTTTGGTTTAGCAATTAAGGGAAGCTTCCTTGGTGAGGAACAAATACTTGGCAAATGTTCACATCAGTTTAACAGTGCCCTTTAAGAAGCTGAGTTGCTAGTCAAAGCACAACCAGCATCTTCAGATCCCCTTTTGCTAGCCCTTGCCTTTAACTGTGGCTCAGGGATAAGATCTCTATGGAAAATTTGCAAAATTTTTAACATAAGCCTGCTACCTTTTTAAAGTAGATGTTACCATTTTGCCTTCTAGAAAAGCTTCAGTTTTAAATCTCTATACCTAGTTCACCCATCTGGGATATCAATCCATTATTGAAATCAGCTTTTTTTTAAAAAAAAATACTTTAGTGACTAGGATTTTATTATTGCAAGCTCCTTTGAAGAGAGCATTATTAACCTAAAAGGAATCTATATAAATTAAACTGCTGCCATTTTTGAGCAAATGTAGTAAATTATTCTCTTAAAGGAATGGGAACATCCCAGCCTTCAGCTGAAGAAATTCCCAGAGCATAGGGGTATCTGCAGGGTGGGGTAAAAAAAAGTCAAGATGATGGCCATGATGGCACAAAGTTCCACCTGTTTTTGTGTGTGTGTCCCACAGACAATACACATAAAAAGCAAACAGTATTTAGATTGCACCAGATCCTAGGCCCAAACTTAGAAAAAGCAGGACAGAACAAGAAAAAAGGATGAGGAAGGAAAATGCAAATAAGCAGAGAACCAGAACTGTGAGCTTCCACTCTATTTCTAATGAATTTATTTAATTGCAGCAAAATCATACCTGAGTAGTGCAAACTCCAGTCTGCTCAACATCCATTCCACAGCCTGAGCAGGTGAGTTGGCCTTTAGTATATTACTAATACTTTTTTTTGTACATCATATCCTGCTAAGAGGGGAAAATAATCAGGATCTTTATTGACTGTCAATAACAGAGCAGGCTGTAGCCTGAAGTTAGTTGAAGCACATGGACATTTACAGTAAGTTGTCAGTTCCTGGGGGAGACTTTAATATACCACTCATGGAACCACTCATTCAGAATGCTAAATATTTGCCTATGCTTTGAAGGAGAATGTGAAATGCTATGGAAGCTCCCTGTATTGAAGATAGACTGTATACAGTGTACATAGACTGTGTTCTACAAAATGAGTAACAAACATACCAGGGAGAAGCTTAACTTGGTTTGGCTCCATCAGTTACGGTTCTTTACAAAGGCCACCAAGGTCAACAGAAACTCTGCATTTGGGGGAAGAGAATTATGGGCTGAGTAAACATTCCTTCAGCTTCTCAGCAGTTGCAGTGATTTGCCACTTACAGAACCAGGCTTTTCACTCTGTAAATCTCCAGGTTCTTAAAAAAAACACTTTACTTTCTCTGTCTGCCAAAGGAAAGCTGAGCAGGTCTTTGACCTTAACCTTTCAGAACATGAAACACATGTTACTTTAACCAGAGAGATATACGGTTTGAAGATTAAATAGTGTTCATATAGCATGAAGGTTGTTCAATGTATGGGCAAAAGGCTTGTTTGTCTGCTGTAGAAGCTCCTAGACTCCAATTTTGACACTTAACCATTTTTGTCACTCCCCCTCTATCTGTTGATGCTAATGGGTGACATCATACTTCTCTTCTTCCCATGAAAAGTGTCACCTGCTAATTCCTGTAAGTCAAGCTCCTCTTAAAAGCACAGCAACTACACAGAATGGTATTTTTCGGGTAAGCTAAAAGCCTTACAAAAAAGGTGGCCAACGTGTGGTCCCTCAGATGTTGCTGATCTCTTATTCTCATGAGCCACCGCCAGCAGAGCTAGGCCAGAAGGAGATGAGAGTTGCAGCCTAACAACATCTGATGGCCTGGTGTTGCTGATTCTTGCTTTAAAGGAACAATGCACAAAGTTGACTAGTTCCTGGCTCCAAAGCAATCATTCACCTGACTTTTTTTCTGACTGAGAAAAAGAAACCTGCAGGGAGTTTAGATCAGAGTTCCAAAAAGAGAAAAGGAAAGGAAAGGAAGTATGGTGCAAATATATCTTTAGGGCTTTCTTACAACTGGGCAGTACAGGTAGTCCTGTACTGGACATCTAACTCATTCAGAGTTCAAAGTTATGACAGCACAGAACAAGGAGGACTTACGAAGCGTCCGCATAGTTGTGGTTATAGCAGCATCCTCACAGTCACCTGATCGTGATTTGGGTATTCAGCAACTGGCTCACAATTAAGACATTGCAGCATCCCATGGTCATGTAATCGTCATTTGCTACCTTCATTGACAAGCAAAGTCAATGGGGAAGCCAGCATGGCAACCACATGACCGCGGGACGCTGCAACCGAGCAGGATTTGCCTAACAACAGCAACTGGGACTGCCAGAACTGCTGTCATAAGTCAGCATGGTCATGTGATGTCGCACCTTACGACTGTATTGCTTAGCGATGGAGTTCCAGGTCCCAACTGCCATTGGTAAGTGAGGACTATCTGTAGTGAGGCCCGATGAATTCCAAAGCCAGCCCCGAACAGGCAGAAGATTATTATGGAAAGATCACCCCCTCTCACGTTGAGTGTAAGAGCTCTCAAAGAAGAGCCAAAGAGAAGGGATTCCAGTCCTGATGCTAATGGAGAGGCAAATTGATACTGGGTGAAGATGTTCTTCGAGGAACTTGGCCTCAAACAATTTAAGGCTTTAAGAACTGACCAAGGCTTGGACTTGGGCTTGGAAGTGCACTGGTAGCCATGGCAGTCTAGAGATCATATATTCCAACTGCCTCTCTCCTACCAACATTCAGCCAGCAGCATCTTGCAGCAGGTTTCCAGCATAACCTGGAAACTGATGTCCTTGCCTGGGTTGGGATTAAAATCAGCAAGATGAGGACAGTTCACTGTGATACAAGCCCTCCCTCTTTTGCATGTGCATAACACAAATATTCAGAAGGAGTGAGGCCTCCAGTGAGATACACCATCTGCCATGTTGCTGATTTTGACCATGCCTATGCCTGGAGACCAATAAGCGACAGATAACTAGGGCAAAGATCTATCCCTTTCTTAATGACACAGATGAAGAGTGTGCTCCAAAAACAGATGCAAATCAGGTTTGCACCACCACCCATAACAAAGCGCATCTCTTTAAAAGATATATTGTTTCAAATGTAGGACAAATGGGATGAGAGGCCTTGTCTCACCAAAGTTCACCTAAATATGCTGTAATTGATTTATCATGCTGGAGTTGCCTTAAGAAGGTAACTGTTGCACCCCGCAGGTGACAGACAGATGTCATGTAATAGGAGAATGATTCATTACAAGGCTTGGTCTCATCCACACCATGATTCAATTCTTCTTTGTTAGGAATCAGCTTTTCAGAAAAAGGCCTTTTCAGGTTCTCATGCAGCAGTACAAGGTAATGCTTGGCTTACAAACCCTGTTCTTTTGTCAGCAACAAAGACTTCTCTGCAGCGACCTCATTTTGCACCTCACCTTCCTTCACCCCTATAAAACTCAACAGGGATCTATTACAACTGCATACCCCATCCAAGATTTTTCCTGCCTCCTTTTCCTAACATAGTTAGCTTGTTGTCCCTTCTCTTCATGGCAGCTAAGGAGTTACAAGCTGTTACGACTTCCCCAAGCTCTTCCCTTCCTCATGACGTAGACCCCAATTCCCATAGCCCTTTGGGAGGGCACAAGGTTGGGAAACACTGCTGAACAGATGCCTTTCATCTACCCATAAATTTTATGTAGGCAGCTTTGCTACAGCAAAGGTTCTCTGCTCTAAAGAAATTCTGGAAGTTCGACCTTTTTGGTCATAATGCCAGGAGAAACCACCTCTGTAGAGATACTCATCATAGTATATCATCCAAACAGCTATGCGCCAGTCTTCTTTCTCTTCTGTTTTCTGGTATTCTCTTTTCCCTCCAAATTAGATGATTAGTGGCTCAGCAGAATCAAATCTTTATTGGCCTTTAATAGGGAGACTTTGGAGGCCTGTCATGGGTTCTTTTTTATACCCACATTTTGATTGTTTCAGGCTCAAAATGATCTCCCAAAAAGCACTGAACTCTACAACACTTGGAGTTTTTATATTTCCCCTTACAGGTTGGGGAGATGTTTTATTTTAAACAAAACTTTCTACAGTACAAAAGAGAATCTGTCAAAATATGTGACTTTCTCTAGAGCTAATATCTTACTATCCTATCTTACTATTAATGAAACTATACTACTGATGAATGGATACTATACACTGTTATTCTATTCTTACCTTACTATACTCTATACTACTACTACTATCTTCAGCAAAGGATCGTTACCTTGTCGTGGTGTTGGAGCTTGAGCACCTCAATGATGCCATGAGCTAAACCGTGAAGGGCCACCCAAGAGGGGAAGGTCATGACAGAGAGGTCAGACTAAATGCGATCCCTGGGGAAGGTAATGGCAACCCACCCCAGTATTCTTGCCGTGAAAACTCAATGGATCAGTACAACCAGAGATATGTCGGTATACCATCGGAAGATGAGACCCCCAGGTCGGAAGATGGTGAAAATGCTACTGGGGAGGAACAGAGGATGAGTTCAACTAGCCCCAGACGTGATGACGCAGCTAGCTCAAAGCCGAAAGGACGGTTGGCGGCCGACGGTGCCGGTGGTGAACGGCGAATCCGATGTTCTAAGGATCAACACACCATTAGAACCTGGAATGTAAGATCTATGAGCCAGGGCAAATTGGATGTGGTTATTGGTGAGCTGTCAAGATTAAAGATAGACATTTTGGGCGTCAGTGAACTGAAATGGACTGGAATGGGCCACTTCACATCAGATGACCACCAGATCTACTACTGTGGACAAGAGGACCACAGAAGAAATGGAGTAGCCTTCATAATTAATAGTAAAGTGGCTAAAGCAGTGCTTGGATACAATCCAAAAAACGACAGAATGATCTCAATTCGAATTCAGGGCAAGCCATCTAACATCACAATGATCCAAATATACGCCCCAACCACAGATGCTGAAGAAGCTGAAGTAGAGCAGTTCTATGAGGATCTGCAGCACCTACTGGACAACACGCCTAAAAGAGATGTTATTTTCATCACGGGAGACTGGAATGCTAAGGTGGGCAGTCAAATGACACCTGGAATTACAGGTAAGCATGGCCTGGGAGAACAAAACGAAGCAGGACATAGGCTGATAGGATTTTGCCAAGACAATTCACTCTGCATAACAAACACTCTCTTCCAACAACCTAAGAGACGGCTTTATACATGGACTTCACCAGATTTTCAATACCGAAATCAGATTGACTACATCCTTTGCAGCCAAAGGTGGCAGACATCTATACAGTTGGTAAAAAACAAGACCTGGAGCTGACTGTAGTTCAGATCACGAACTTCTTCTTGCACAATTTAGGATCAGACTAAAGAGATTAGGGAAGACCCACAGATCAGCTAGATATGAGCTCACTAATATTCCTAAGGAATATGCAGTGGAGGTGAAGAATCGATTTAAGGGACTGGACTTAGTAGATAGGGTCCCGGAAGAACTATGGACAGAAGTTCGCAACATTGTTCAGGAGGCAGCAACAAAATACATCCCAAAGAAAGAAAACCAAGAAGGCAAAATGGCTGTCTGCTGAGACATTAGAAGTAGCCCAAGAAAGAAGGAAAGCAAAAGGCAACAGTGATAGGGGGAGAAATGCCCAATTAAATGCAAAATTCCAGAGGTTAGCCAGAAGAGATAAGGAATTATTTTTAAACAAGCAATGCGTGGAAGTGGAAGAAGACAATAGAATAGGAAGCACAAGAGACCTCTTCCAGAAAATTAGAAACATCAGAGGTAAATTCCAGGCCAAAATGGGTATGATCAAAAACAAAGATGGCAAGGACCTAACAGAAGAAGAAGAGATCAAGAAAAGATGGCAAGAATATACAGAAGACCTGTATAGGAAGGATAACAATATCGGGGATAGCTTTGACGGTGTGGTCAGTGAGCTAGAGCCAGCCATCCTGAAGAGTGAGGTTGAATGGGCCTTAAGAAGCATTGCCAATAACAAGGCAGCAGGAGACGACGGCATCCCAGCTGAACTGTTCAAAATCTTGCAAGACGATGCTGTCAAGGTAATGCATGCTATATGCCAGCAAATTTGGAAAACAAAAGAATGGCCATCAGACTGGAAAAAATCAACTTATATCCCCATACCAAAAAAGGAAAACACTAAACAATGTTCAAACTATCGAACAGTGGCACTCATTTCACATGCCAGTAAGGTAATGCTCAAGATCCTGCAAGGTAGACTTCAGCAGTTCATGGAGCGAGAATTGCCAGATGTACAAGCTGGGTTTAGAAAAGGCAGGGGAACTAGAGACCAAATTGCCAATATCCGCTGGATAATGGAAAAAGCCAGGGAGTTTCAGAAAAACATCTATTTCTGTTCTATTGACTATTCTAAAGCCTTTGACTGTGTGGACCATAACAAATTGTGGCAAGTTCTTAGTGGTATGGGGATACCAAGTCATCTTGTATGCCTCCTGAAGAATCTGTATAACGACCAAGTACCAACACTAAGAACAGACCACGGAACAACGGACTGGTTTAAGATTGGGAAAGGAGTACGGCAGGGCTGTATACTCTCACCCTACCTATTCAACTTGTACGCAGAACACATCATGCGACATGCTGGGCTTGAGGAATCCAAGGCTGGAGTTAAAATCTCTGGAAGAAACATTAACAATCTCAGATATGCAGATGATACCACTTTGATGGCTGAAAGTGAAGAGGAACTGAGGAGCCTTATGATGAAGGTGAAAGAAGAAAGTGCAAAAGCTGGCTTGCAGCTAAACCTCAAAAAAACCAAGATTATGGCAACCAGCTTGATTGATAACTGGCAAATAGAGGGAGAAAATGTAGAAGCAGTGAAATACTTTGTATTTCTAGATGCAAAGATTACTGCAGATGCTGACTGCAGTCAGGAAATCAGAAGACGCTTAATCCTTGGGAGAAGAGCAATGACAAATCTCAATAAAATAGTTAAGAGCAGAGACATCACACTGACAACAAAGGTCCGCATAGTTAAAGCAATGGTGTTCCCCGTAGTAACATATGGCTGCGAGAGCTGGACCATAAGGAAGGCTGAGAGAAGGAAGATCGATGCTTTTGAACAGTGGTGTTGGAGGAAAATTCTGAGAGTGCCTTGGACTGCAAGAAGATCAAACCAGTCCATTCTCCAGGAAATAAAGCCGGACTGCTCACTTGAGGGAATGATATTAAAGGCAAAACTGAAATACTTTGGCCACATAATGAGAAGACAGGACACCCTGGAGAAGATGCTGATGCTAGGGAGAGTGGAGGGCAAAAGGAAGAGGGGCTGACCAAGGGCAAGGTGGATGGATGATATTGTAGAGGTGACGGACTTGTCCCTGGGGGAGCTGGGGGTGTTGACGACCGACAGGAAGCTCTGGCGTGGGCTGGTCCATGAAGTCACGAAGAGTCGGAAGTGACTAAACGAATAAACAACACTACTTCTATGCTATACTATTACAAATATATTCTAAATATTCTTACTCTACTGCTACTATTACTAGCCTACTGTTACTACTGCTGGTATAGAGGTTTTGTACTGGGCCATTTGTAGAGCACTTGCCCCTTCTCACTGGTTTGCTGCAGGGCTCTGCCTCTTCTTTCTTTTTCCTCCGGTCTCCCAGGTCTTTGCGAGGAATACAAAATTTCTTCCTTTTCCTTGGTGGCTTTCCTTTATGGCTGCTGCAGGGCCTCAGAAGACACTCATCTCATCTACTCTCCTCGCGTCCCCTTCCCCACCTTCTTCAAGGCTGTGGCTTTTATCGGCTGCTCTGCTGTCCTGACAGGGAGGAGAGGAGGTTTGAATAGGAGGGAGGCAACACAGGTGCCTGCAATTGTTCCAGCAGCTTGCTCTTCCATAAGGCCTTTACATCTACTTGGGGTCCCATATTGTTCATGCTTGGCTTTTCAGAATATCTTCCCATTGTATGAAACTGATTTTCATTTTTTCAATTGATCTCCTAAATATTTAGTAAGGAATGCCTGTAAAACCTTTCAGCTGATAGATTCTGGCCACACCATCATTCCTTCCTCATGAATCATACTCACACCAAATATAATATTGGAAGTGTTGGTTGAGGTGGTCTGAAATCTACAATATTTTAGATCCTTACTAAAGTGTAGCCATTAATCTTATAAATAAAGATATAGCTTTGGATAATCTTATAGCATGATCCAAAGCTATATCTGTACTTAGCTCTGAAGCAGCTGTTTGCATTTTGTTTTTTGAGTAGGTGAGATCTTTTATTTGGTTTTGAAAGAATTTTAGTTGCTTTTGAGTCTGATATGATCTTCCTTTCTTAATTAGCATTCACAAATGCACCTGCAGGATCAAAACTAACCATCTTTAGATTATTTGCATGCACGTAAGACATTCTTGATCTTATGAAACCCAAATTAGTGGGCAAGATTTTAAGAACTGCTTATATTAATTATGAATGATTCCATTAAATGCATTCCCAGTGGTGAAACTGAAGTATCAAAACAGGAAAAACAGGGTAGATAACTAAGATGTTCTTGAAGTTTGTTTATCTGCCTGTCTATCCGTCTATCAAATTTATATAGTTTTGGACTGCAGTTCCTATTCTATTCAGCTACAAGGCTTTCTAGCCAGGGTAGATGAATTGTAATCCAGCAACAGGGGGCAGCAGTTTGCCTAAATCGAAGTACATTGTGTGATGCTGGAAATAATGGTCGTGGGGATGAATTCTGGCATTTCCTATTTGAGAGCTCATCTTGTAAACAAGAAAAGTATATTTCATGTTTTAGCAGCTGCAAAGAATCTCTGGGGAAGGAATCCTGTAGAGGTCAGTATCCTTGCAAAGCGTTGTTTCTGTCTAAATGTGTGGTACAAGCCCCCTCCTCCCATAATCCCTTGAACGTTGTGCCAAATGGAAAGGCAAAGTAGTGTCCCAGTAAACATGCTTAGCAGACCAAGAATAGCAACCAACTGGGGAAAATGAGGAACTGGAGGACAGGGTTGAATAGAGTGCTTTGAAAAAAAATGGCTGATTTGAAGGGGAGCATCTGATAGTGCAGCATTCACATTCGCGTACTAAGTGAACATAGGTAATGACTATTAATGTCTATCAAGATTTTTTTTTAAAAGCTTTGACTAACAAGGGGAAAGTGTCAGCATGCTCAGTGGAACCCCAGACTTTGCAAAAATAGAACAAATGGTTATGGAAAAGTAAATTAAGGGGGCAAAACCACCAAGTGAGTCCAAAAAGAACTGGATTTGCTTAGTGTTCACAAAATGCTGAGAGTCTGTGAATGGGGGAAAAACAGGAGTTCAACAAAATGGACTGGAGTTTTTTGAGGCTGGATGGATGTTCCAAGCTGCAATATTTTCTTGCAGGCCTCATCAGCACAAGAATATTATGTTGTTACTTGTCCTTTGGCTGTTCTCTAAATCCTACAGATAGAAACCAATTTCCACGTGTTCCATACCTCCTATCAATAGAATTCATTCTTGGTGGATCTCATTCTCAGAGGATCTCAGTATTCTTGATTGTAATTACTGGATACTGTTTCTCCCTTCTTCCTGCTTCTGGTTGAATGGCTCCTCCCACTTCTGTATAAAACTGACATCCAAACATGATTACTTTCAAGATATTTCTATCCCCAGTGCTGTTGCCTGATAGTACACTTGATGATAGATTTTCCACAATGGTCTAAGACAAAATCATAACCACATTTTGAATAACCATTTATTCACCTTGTTGGTGTGCATAAAAGATTAAAGTCCTTGCTTATGGTAGAATTTTAATAATGCAGGATCTTTGTCTTCAGGTTTAATTAACCCTGAGTGTTTTTACTATCACGAATACCGATTAAAATTGCCACTCCACATCAGGAGCAGCAAAAAATACCCAGCTATTCAGTCTCCATAATCACACAGCTACTTAACTGCATTGATTGTATGAACAGAAGTGTAATTATGACTAATTAAAAATCTATCTGAATAAAATAGTATTTGAGAATAGTCCATTTTCACTAATAAACCTTTGCCACCTGCAGGGCCAGCCTTACCATTAGACAGAGTGAACAAGTAAACAGAAGAATTAAACAGACTTCTCACCATGCACTGAAATATTGCTATACGAATGAACGAGGTAGCTCCATGAAAGAGCGAGCAAACAAAAGCCCAAGGTTGAGGTCTGAAACTTTCAACTGAAGGATAGTCATTGACAAAGCAAACTGCTTTATCCTAAGTCAAACCATTCTACCCGATAATTCAACATTGTCTGCTAGCAGTGACTCTTCAGATGGCAATCTTTCTAGCCCTAACTGGAGATATCAAGGATCAGACCTGACATCAGTTCACATGGAAATAATTTGATCTAACAGGAAATGACAGCCTTCCCAATGCAGTCATTGAACATGGAGGCTGGGCACACCAAGGTAGAAAACTACAATGGGTGAATTTGCTGAGGTTACAGGGGCTTCTAGCCTCCATACCAATGAAAGGCTGCTGAGGGAACTACAGGCAGTGGATGAAATGTATCTGATGCACAAAACCATGTGCAGTGCATGCCCAAGGCTGCTTTTCCATTGCCTGCTGTTCAGAGCAATAGTGAATACAGTGCTGGGGCTACCGTAGAATGCCCATTGCAAGCATCTTTGCTTTCTCCTTTGTTCCTTCCTCAGTATAATAATTCCAGATTTGATTTAAACAATTGTAGATTGGGAGGACAGACTTGAATATTACCAATCCAGTTTAAGATTCTGGACCGTTTCCTCCCCTGCAACCACACATATGCACACATTTCCATAATATATTTCCCCCCAGTCTCTGCCTTTTTGTTTGGCAGCAAGTCTCTTTGATTAATGTTGGTGATTCACACAATAAAAGGTAAATTCCATACAGAAAAACTTCAAGAGGGATTCTTGCCTTTAAAGCTTTCTAGGCTTCCTTCTTTCTAAAGCTTTCTAGTCAGCCTTCTTTCCTGCTAATAGGCCACAGAGATCACCCAGATGCAATTGTTTGTGTGTGGCTGTGTTTCTATGGGTATATTATGGACAGAATTGCAGAAACAGCCTGCAGCTTTCTGCTGTGATGATTTCCTACTGAATTTCAGCCAGTATTATAGCAGATACAAGCGGCAAGTAAAGTCACCCATTACAGATTTCTATATCTAATCATTGGCAAGGACAAAGCCCTTTGAAAGTCAGTCACTGACTTTTCCATTTTGTGACCAGAGGTTGTCAAGACAGTTTAGAAAAAGCTGCCAATTACATCTCCAAGACAAGCAGTTTTGCTACTGATGTAAGAAGCAGTAGTTCAAAAAAGATATCCCCTACCTGTGGTTTTCTCTTTCTTTTAAAACAAAATAAATACCAAGTCACATCCTTAATAAGAAAGTTTCTTCCAGGCAATGAGCAAGCCGTTTTATTTCACAAAATCTTGGTTTAAAAAGAAGAGTGAAACCAAGACCATGAGCTGGAGTAACAACATAGGCCAGCTTTCTATACCATGTGTATGTGTATATTGTGCCTTCGAGTCAGTGTTGACTCCTGGTGATTGCTTAGACAAGTCCCTGCAATTTTCTTGGGAAGATTTTGGAAGTGGTTTGCCATTGCCTCCTTCTTAGGGATGAGAGAGAGTGACTGGCCCAAGGTCCCCCAGCTGGTTTCCTACCTAAGGCAGGGCTAGAACTCTCAGTCTCCCAGTTTCTAGCCTGCTGCCTTAACCATTACTGGCTCTCTTTCTATACCATGGTTCATCTAAATACATTAGATTAAAATTCCAATCTTCTCCAGCCAGCACAAGGAAGGGTGGGTAATTAAAGACATCTAGACAGCTTTGAGGTTAGTTTAGATTCTAATCTTGCCCACTGGGAAATTATTGTAGGAGGAATTTCCCAAAATATTATTTTTTCCTCCACCATGCATGTTTACAAAGACAGCAATATCTTCTACTTGGTGTACCAATTACTAAAGAAAAGCTGGGGGTGGGAGGCATGTTCTAAACAGTAGTTCATTTTTATAGTAATTTTATTTTATTTTATTAAAAAATTATAATTACTACAATAAAAGATTAATACAAAGTAAAAAAAGAAAAAAATAGAAGGTACAGAAAAGAAAAAGAAAATAGAAAAGAAAAGAAAAGAAAAGAAAAGAAAAGAAATATATAAAGAAATGACTTCCCCCTTCATCACAAGTATAAACAATTTTAGTAACTTATCACCTTCTCCTAAAGTACAACAAATGATCTCTTCTTCCCATATCCAATCATTTATCTATAAACAAATCCTTAAAACCTCATCAGCCAAAGTCCATTAAGGGTTAGCAGAGATAACAACTTATCTATTTTAAACTTGATCAAATAAACCAACTTTATATTCCTTTTACTTTTAACAATCTTGACCTTTAGTCTCTTCAAATAATGTCCTAGAATTTGATTTCTTTTTATTTTTTCTTTATCCATTTTCACAAAATTCAAAGCTTTAACAAGCCTCTTTTGTAAATCCAATATAGGAAAATTATCCAGGTCACTCTCTTGGTTTGTTATTTGTATATCCCTTTTAATTATTAAGACATCAGCCAGTTTCTTTTGTACACCAAAAAGAAGTGTAACATCTTTTTCCATATCATTCTTGTAGCTTGTCATTTTTAAATCCACTTTCAGATCAGTCTGTCTTATCCAGTGAAACTTGTTCCCCTTCCCCTTCCATAACAGCTTTTAAACACAGACACTCTTAAAATTAACTTCTGGGTCCATTGTTCAAAATGTCCAATGTTAAAATATTTTGCTCCATTCTGTATTAGTAAGTCAAATTTAAGTGTTCTTCTCTTTTAATTGTAATCTTTAGTTCCTTCTGGTTCCCTGTAATGTCCAACCTTCAAAGTCCCATCCTATCATGTTTTTTTTCTAAAATAATTCAAAACAAAAGCATTTTCCCATGGGAAGAATTCTTATAATTAATTCCAAAATCTTACTTCAAATCCATCTGGACCCTTAGTCCATTTGTAATTTTCCAAAATCAAAGTTCTAACCACCTTTTTGCTGTTTATTAAAAAAAGAGATGTTTAAGTCCTTAAACTTGTATTTAAAACTTATTTCACTAAGGATTGAAGGAAACTCACCCAATGTTTTCAAACTTGCTGATCCAAAGATTTCTAATAGCTGAAAAGAAGTTAACAAGCAATTTCCAAAAGTAGTTAGACAAGGAAGTATGCGAACCCAGTGTTCTTAAAGGCACCAACCATCGGTTGAGCAAGATGGTTATTCCCTTGTCTCTCAGAGCTCTAAACCCATCAGAGACAGCTCTCTTGTGGTCTCCTCATGAGGAGCAACTGTCTGGAGCACTTGTGGACAATCGAAATCCTCTCCTTGCCCAGAGAGGAATTATGAAGAGCCGGTCTACTCTACTCGCCGGCTTTTCATTCTGCCACAGTCATTGGCTCCGCTTTTGCAGAGCTGTCTTCAGTTCGCCATTCTTCCCTGGAAGTCCCTAAACAGTTCTTGAAAGCTATGGGACATCTCCCAGTCACTGGGCCTTTCCCCATTTGCATCTTACCATGGGTCAAACAAGTATGGGTTTAGTGCTTTGCTAACCCTTGCCCAAGAAAACTCTCAAGACAGCTGATGATTGGGCTATCAGAGCTGTCTGGAAAGCAATCCCTCCACCCTGTAGATCAGCTGCCTGGCAGCGTGGGGAGGTAGTAGCTTTCAGCAAATGTTTACCACCCCATACTGTGATTGGGTGATGATTTCCTGCCACTGGTGACATCCAGAAAGGAGACAGCAACAAACTCAAAGGCTTTAACTAATGGCTTTGTTTAGTATGCTCTGTACACCTGAAATCTGGACCTCATAATCCTATGGCAAGACAGAAAAGAGGGGATAGAGACAAGACAAGAATCAAAAGTGGGGATAGTGAATTTTATGCTGGTATAGTTTTCTGCTTTCATTTCAATCTAATTTTACTTCTGTTATAGGTAATGAATTATTGTAATTCGTTGAGGACTAGAAATTATTAGTGATCTACTGCAAATCTTCCCAGAAATCTACCAGTAGGACCTAATCTACTTTTTGCCCATCTCTGTTGTAAAGAGTCAGCACAGATGATCAGCAGCTAGGGAACATTAACTGCTCAGAGTAAGTGTGCAGGAAAACCTACTCCCCCATCCCCATGCGCACATAAATCTGTATAGAAATATAACCCAAGACCTTTGATGGTGTTGAATTAAAAGGTCAAACTCCCTTGTCCAGATAAATAATGATTCAATGTACACATACACCATTACATAGATCAAATCTTGCATTTAGATCAAAGGGTCTTTTTCTGTGTATAAGTGTATGACTTTTAACGGGGCTATATTATTATTTTCCCCCTCATTGCTACCAGATGGTACTGGGTAGCTTGCAGGGCCGCTGAATTTTAATCAGGCACTGAGGACAGTGCTCACATGAAGAATGTTGCCCCTTGCCACCTGCTTTAATCCTCAGAGGAGATGTTACTCTGATACTTAAAGGTATACATTTAGACTGGTGTTCTATCAACTACACACTGCACACACAAAGATATAATTATTTCCACAGTATAAAAAGGCCTGAAAGGAGGAATTGCTGTCAAGAAACTGTGCCACATCCAAGGATAGATGGTGCTATGTTATGCACATGACTGAACCCAGCTTGAGGATATCACTGTTACAAAGAGGATCTATTTATTTCATTAAAGAGAACAGAAAAAGGAAAACAATAAAAAAAGGAAAAGAGTAAGAGAAAAGAAATCAAGAAAAAAATAAATATAATATGAGCACTTCTCATACATGTATATAAATTTTACAAAACAGTTTCAGTAAAGGATTATCATATATCATTATACTTATCCATATATAATCTGCATCTGTAAGCAACTCATTCATAAATCATGAGTAACATCAGGTCTTCAATCCACTGAGTAATTTGGGCCATAAATTTATCTTTTCAATGTTGAGAGAAAGTGTCTAAGCAATAAGAAGGGTGAGGAGAATCCATTTCCATTGTTCAACCATCAATTTCCACATAATAGGTATGTAGTTCCAGAGAATACAGACGTACAAAAGTATCAGACCCTGTCTAAAAATGAAGTTAATATGTGCAGTGACTCCTTCACAGAATAAACAATTTTAGGACATTGCAAAAACATATTTTAATGAAGCATTATTCTTATTGTATCTTCAACAATATGAAGATTTACTCATTCCATTTCTATACAAATGGAATGGGGTCCAATTGTTGAATAAGCTATACTCTAAGATCTACTGAACTTTTTTGTCTGGATGTTAAGAGTGTTTCTCACTGTTTGGACAAAATGGAGATTTCCAATTCCTTGTTTCATCTGGTCTTTAAAATTTCTGTGTCATATTAATTACTGACATTTTTCACCTTATAAGATTTGGTGATCATTTCTAATAATTTAGGTGTCTCTGAAGTTCAAAATGCCACTGGAGGAAATTGAGATAGATGTTTGAGTTGTAAATGCTACCAGTAGGGAGCAACAGACACATGATATTTATCTTTCAACATAGAAAATGATAAAAACTCATCATCCTCATCCAATAATTGATCTAAACTAACAGTCATAATATCCATCTATATCTTCCATATAATGGGTATTTTAAAATCAATTTTAAGGTATGGATGATCTTATAAAGTCAATTCAGTATTTAAAAAAAAGAATCAAAATGCAATTTTCCAGAAATGCCACAATTTTTGGATCAATGTAATAGTGACAGGAGATACGTTTTTATAACTCTTCCAGTGCTATTTGTCCTTACTATTTAGATTGAAGACACTTAAATAAATATAGATTTACAACATTTATCCACTTTCCAAAGTAAAGGCTTCATTAACAGTCTCTTTCACACACACACACAGAGCAAACTACCAACTCAAAGTCTAGTCAGCTGGGGTAGTTCTGAGTTACAGAAGAATCAAGGATGGAAGGAAACCCACCCATGCGCAGTAATTTTTTTATAAAATGGCTCTGTACTACCATTCCTATCCAGTTTTACAACTTCCAACAAGGCTTCACCAATCCTATCATGGTGCTCTTCTCACATTCCTTGGTTATCTTCCACTCATCCAGGACACCATACCATGTTGTGAGATTCCTTCCTTCCTTAGTCTTCTTGGAGCTCTCTAGTCTGGCATTTTTCCACATGCTGCATAGCTGAAATTTTCCACAACAAAACCTTCGGCCTCTATGGCAGACCTTGAGTGAGTCTCATGTACTCCATCTCTGTACATGTCAATTCATACTTCACACAAATTCATAGCACAAAGTGGGAGGGATGTATGAAACACTGTCACAAATCAATACATATACAATTTCATAGCAGCACTGGTGGGAATATGGTCACATCACACTAGCTTATATTGTACTTTCAAAACATTTTGAAAGTCTGAACTAGTCATAGAAAATGTAGATATTTCAAGTCAAGTCAGCCAACCTCTCTTCTAACCGTACTCTTCTAGCTGTACTACAAGATTTTGTAACTTTAAGAGGCTTTGCATCAGACTCCGTTACAGGACAGTTTACTCCATGATAGGCTTTATCCTGCCCCTCTAAAAAAAGAAGCATCATGCTTTGATCTGTACTAGCCTTTCTAATCTGAATCTGCTAGGCTCTCATGCAGAGAATGGAATTCACATGGCAATCGTGATAGATCCAGTGTTGTGACAGCACATGAATTTAATCTCTGAAAAAGAATTGGTAGCTCTCAGCCTGCAGTTTGATTCCTGTTATTCTTGAACTTTGCCTTGCTGATTTGCAAGTAGGAGACTTTAGAATTCTTGGGAGATTTTGGTACTGGAGGGTTTCAACTTCGTATTAGGATTCCTTTGCCAATAGCACTAATTCCTCCAAATAAAGTTTTGCTGACCTTAAAAAGCATCTTGCATGAGAAGTTTGCATAGAACATTCTTCTGCATTCCTGCTGTTCAATATCCAAGACTCTCTACCAGAAACAAGCATACGTGTAAAAAATCTAGAGGGCAACAATTATATCTGAGAAAAAAATATACACGCCTGGGTGTCTGCAATGGGACAGAAATGATGCAATGTGTGTGATGAGGTCACTTGGGTTCCTATATGATGCAGCTTTTCTTTTGGATACAGCTTTGCCCCTCTTCTTCTGTCCAAAACTTTGACTCATCCTGGAAGGACAAATGGATTAGCGTTGCCATGAGGACTGAGAGGTGTCAGATTTGCCCTTTGCCTTGGAATAAAGCATTCAGCTTCAATAGCTTTCACTGTATGGACCCAATAAAGATATCTTGGGTTTCTATATTAAATACTTGAAAAATGGTGTTACCAGTGAAAATAACCCACTTTTGTATTAAAATTTACTGGACTGGCAAGCAGCTCAGTGTGCTTCCAAAATGGAGATGTATATCCTTCTGTTTGAGCATCCTGCTCTCTCTTTCATGGATACATACACACTACTGCAGGCTGCAGATTTTTTATCAATTAAGTAATTACTAGCCACCATTCAGAAATGTCTGTGTATATGCAATGTCTGTATGTGCAGTGCTTGCTGTGTTGTGCTGCTGGGTGGGTGTTTGCATTTTATTCATCTTGTTCCTGCAGCAGATTTTCAAGATTGTTCTCATAGCTTAGTTGCCATGCAACAAGTGCACAATCATACGGCTCGTGATCATCTGCCTTCCCTGTGGTAATCTGAGCAATGTTAAAATAAAGATGTGGTTTGCTTATAGAGTGGCTGGGTGACTTGTTTAACATCTGTGTGAGGACGGCATCTGTCCCTGACAATTGGAAGAGTGCCATTATTGTTCCCCTGTACAAAGGGAAAGGTGGCACGGATTAATGCAAAAACTTGGGAAGGGGTGAGCGGGTATTAGTTTAATAGTATGTATTAGTTTAGTAAGTATGTTTGGGAAGATGTCTGGCAGAATTCTGACTGAAAAAGATAAAAGAGGTGGCAAGGAACAACATTGGGGAAGTGTGGCTTTATGCGTGTACCTCTTTTGTATAGTTAATAGTGTTTGAGAACACAAATATTTGAGAATACAAATGATTTGCAGCGAAAGTGAAATAGATTATATGATGCAACAGAAACATGTGTCTGAAAATGAATGAATCAAACCCAAGGAAGTTTGGTTTGACTGAAAAAAAATACAAGTTATACAGAAATGGCAGAAAAAGCTAGAGCAAGTTGATAAATATGTATACATTAATGAAGTGTTTACTAAAATAGGGAAACAGGTAAGAGAATGTTAAGACATGCAAATGCTGGTCAAAAGGTGGTGGGAAGCATATGGTCTGTTGAGACGAATGACTGTTGGCCAAAAGAAGTGAAAATCGCTGTGTAAGAACAGGCTTCTACTAAGATTATTACAGGGAAATGAGAGTCGGATTTCCCAGGAAAAACATGAAATTGAATGTTGTGGGAATGGGAACTTAAGTGTATATGGGAAACAAGAAGTAATAGGGTCAAAATGGAAGCTGAGTGAATGTGGATTGAATATAAAAGCGAGTGACCAGTTTAAAAAAGAACATTCATTCATATAGAGAGAACGTATAAGGATCAGATTGCAAAACAAGTATAAATGAAGGAAGAATGAATGGGTCAAGGGGAAGGGGAAGACTGAGAGACTCATGGATAAACGTGACGTGATCCTCAAAGAAAGAAATGGGAAATTTAAGGGTAATGTATTAAATGATATATGGATGTGATGGAAACAAAAATAGTTTGCAAGGATAGAAAGATCCAGAGGGGTATAGTGAATGGTAGCAATGTAAATTAGATTTAGCAATAATTCCTTTTCTTTTTCTTATCTCATGCCTTCATTTCTTTGGCTGTCTATTAATGCTTTCCTGTGCTTTGCATAGCATTGCTTACCCTGAAAGACATGATAGGTATGTATGAATGCATGTATGTTGATTGTGCCATTAAATCAGTGCTGATTCTTAACAACAACGTAGATTTTTTCCAGGATGATCATCCTCAACCTGGTCCTTCAGGTCTTCCAACAGTGCACCCATCACCACTGTAACTGAGTCCACCCACTTGATGCTGGTTGTCGTCTTTTCTTCTACCTTTCCCAGCATTATGGATTTCTCAATGGAGCTGGGTCTTCACATTATGCATCCAAAGTATGATAATCTGAGCTTAGTCATTGTGCCTCAAGTGAGAACTCTGGGTTGATTTATTCAATGATCCATTTGTTAGTTTTCTTGGCTATCCGTGGTATTCTCAGCAATCTTATCCAGCACCAAAGTTCAAAAGTTGTCAATACTTTTTATCCTTCTTCTTCAAAGTCCAATGCATATATGTAGAATTATCTTAAAGACAAAAAGAAGCACATTGGCTTTGTGTGGCTTTGAATAGCCCCTTCCCCCAGCTGTAAAATGGCTCTCTACACTGCTTGAGATTAGGGTTACAAAATAAAAGGCCTCTTTTTCTCTTTGTCAACTGCAACACTGTAGTGCCCTCTCATGGCCAGTTTAAATATCACACTTTGCAGCAGCAATAATTGATATAAAATCTGAAGTGTCCTCCAATGGCCATACTAGCTGGGGAACTATTCGTTATAATCCGAGTGCAATTCAGATGTATAATCTACATCTGAAAGGCACCAAGCTGGGAAAAGGTGGTTTAAGCTCAGAAAGAAATAGCAGTCAAACAGTGAAGGCCCCTAGTTCAAACTGAATGCGTACACTGTCAAGAAAAGCCCACCCAACCTCTGTTTATTTGTTCACCTTTTTGAAGCTGAGAAAAGAAATGGTGTTGCAAGAGGGGAAAGAGAAAAGATTTAGGTAGCACCTCAGATAGCAACATTTTTTGAACCAATGCCATGCACAGGTATTACTCAAAGCTTTGTTTTTTTCTGTTAGATGCATTAAGAGGTCACTGGAAGATTGTACATCCATCTGTATGACACAGCAATCCCAGTATAGGCATTAGAATAGATTGCGCTGACCCAGAAGACAGTTTTATACCATCAGACTCACCAAGACTCAGAATAGGAAAACGTTTTACACTGTTGAGCTCAGCACAGATGTATCTGAGGTGATAATGAAGTGAATAAAGCAAATGGAAACTGCATTCTGCTTCCATCCAAGCCACTCATGAAATACCTGATATTAAGGGCAGGGGCCTCTTTATCACATTCTTGGCAGGCTCAATCACATTTATTAATCAGTGGTAGGTAGATCAGTGCAAAATATACAAACAAAATAAAAACCTGATGTTTGCACATGACATATTTAGCATGTTGTGTATATCCAGCTTGGGTGGCTAGTCTTTGATTTACTGTGTTGTAAGAAGCCAAAACATGGGTTAATTGAATAAAGCATGGTTCAGTTAGCCCTGGATATGTCATGCAAACACATCCAATATAAAAACCAACAATGAAAAATAGAATATGATAAAATAGTCATGTTTTTTAAAAAGAGTAACATTATAAATGCTGTGACATTCCAAAAGTAGCATAAGTAGTTTTCAAAACCACCAAGAACCTCTTTTGGTAGGAATTGTCAATGAGCTGAAACCCTTTTTGGATAACAGGCCAGCCCTTGCTTATCAGGAATGGAGTCAAGGTATGCATTCCTCTATGGTTGTATCTGAGCCTTCTTACGTACATTGGGGTTCTCTCTTTCTACAAAGCATTCTACCCAGGCTATGCCCTAAGTAATCACTTAACCATTCCACCTCACTGACTTTAGTGGGACTTTTTTTTTTTTTTTTTTGGTGCCTTCGAGTCAGTTTTTGACTCTGGACAAGTCCCTGCAGTTTTCTTGGCAAGGTTTTTCAGAAGTGGTTTGCCCTTGGCTCCTTCCTAGGGCTGAGAGAGAGAGTGACTGGCCCAAGGTCACCCAGCTGGCTTCGTGCCTAAGGCAGGACTACAACTTGTGGTCTCCCAGTTTCTAGGCTGGGCCCTTAACCATTACATCAAACTGGCTCTTTCAGTAGGACTTACTTTCACACAAATCTGACTGCAGCTCCATGGGGAAGTTAACAGGACTTAACGAAACTCCCTACAGCCTATCTCCCATTATTATACAAAAGCTACCAAGTATCAAAGCTTCCCCATGTGCTTCTGCAGTAAATTGTGTTGATTTGCTCGGCAATAACTTTTCCTCCATTCATTTGATAGAAAAAGACTAGATTGGTGCCTTTAAGGAATGTCAGAAGGGAGTATAATGTCCTGGTAGTATGCCCTTATAGTATGTGACATGGCAGGCTGGACACAGGAGGCTGCCTAACTGCTATCTTGTTGGTGTCTCTTCATGGGGCTTCCTCCCAGATCAGTGCCAACTGGATTGTAGCCATAGAATTGTTCTGGGCATATCTGTACAGAAGATGAAAAAGCGCAAGAACGATTCTTCTGTCCACTGAGACATGCAAGGGACTGTTAGGCATTTAAGGTCTGTGGTGTGTGTGCTACTATCGTAACGCCTACCGGCCCACTGCCGCTGCTTCAGCACCTTCGACCACAACGGAGCAGAGACGTCATCAGAATAATTTTATTAATAACACTTCATTTCTGTACATTATCTCGAAAGATCGACACAAGGTGGAAAGCGCCGGGGGCAGGCAGGACAATAAGCGCTGCGGAAGTCAACAAAGACTGTTAGTTCTACGTAATAATGGACTATAACTCCCATTATCCTTATACCATTCCTCTTTCTAAGGGGATAGTGGCAGTTATACTGGATAACAGCTGCTCTGCTAAATGTGGTGAGACTCGAGTTTTACAAGCCTATTGCTCTGCCTCCCTGCAGTCCCGAAACTTCTTCCTCGCGCTGCATCACCACAGCCCCGCCTATTCCAGCCAGACTTGCTCCTACAATACCCAACATCCCCGCGCCTCTCCCGGCCGCCGGGTTGGTAACGTAATAAAGACGCGCGAAAGTCGCTTTTTCCTTGACAAGCCTGTGCTTCCCAACGTACGGCGGGAAGCAGTGATGTAGAATACCTGCGACCGCCGCAGCAAGCGCGCCAACAGCTGCTGCAGTTCCGACTTCTGCGGTGGCCGCTGCCGCCGCGTTATCTCCTGCCAGGAGTGGAAGGGCAGCGTGGCCCAGGGGACCCGGCGGGAGGATGGCGGAGCCCGGCGGGGCATCCTCAGGCGCGGGCGGAGCCAGCGGGAACTCCGCGGGGCCTGGCGGGACCGACCCAGCCTCGCTGCCCCCTGGCGACGCGCAGCTCATCGCCCTCATCGTGGGGCAGCTCAAGAGCCGGGGCCTCTTCGACGCCTTCCGCCGGGACTGCCTGGCCGACGTCGATACCAAGGTAGCGCCTCTCTTTGCCTGCGCTACACGATCCCTCTGCTACCATCCTGGGGAACTTAATACCCCCCTCCCCAATAATATTGGGGGGGACCTCTGGTTTGGGATGTCCGGAAAAACTTCAAAACACCCAATGAGGCCATCCTGTGGGATACTTCCAACCAGGGACAGCTGCTATTCGGCTCCTGGGCGAAGAGCAGGGGGACGATAGTAACTTCCTTTTGTAAATCTTCCATGTTTTCTCGCCCTTTCCACTATTTTCTTCTCATTCTTCCAAAAACAGTAAATCCAGTTGCTTTTTTTGTTTTTTGGCTAGGAGCTGTCCATCCAGAAGCAGACCCGTCCTCTAGACTGGGGCTATGCTCCGTGCGGCGATCCGGATTTGGAGGGGAAAAGGGGATGAGGGCGCTCTGGTTGCCTCTGCCTGCAACAAAGGTGCTGCGTCTTTAGCTGGGCTCTGGTTGATCTGAGTATGGGCACCTTTTCTCCTTCACATCTGGACTGATCACTGCACAGCCCTACTCTTATTTTTCAACCTGTGCAGAACTAGTCTAGATGGGGCTCTTGAGTGAAAAATAAAATGCTAGCCCATTGGGAAGGTGAACGTTTTGCCTCTATCATGGCACAATTTAGATTCTTTCAGTACAGTCGCTGGTGAGATTTGAAATAGAGATTGAGAACCAGTGTTCTGGATGTGAGAAATTACTGAATTTTATCATGTTAAAGAGTATGAAATATTCTACATTAAATCTTAGGTATTAAACTTTATCACAGTTACCATGGTCTGGCAGTCATATAGGTTCTGATTTAGTATTCTCTCTACACAGAGTAATTTCAGTACAGAAATTACTGTTTCTATAATAGAGGATTAAAACTGCTAATTTTGTTTGTAAAATTTACCACATTGTTAGCCTGCCTATGCACATCCTTGCTCAGAATTTATAGTGTAATGTGGATGGGGGATGATAAAATTTTGTAAAGTTGTCCTCTTATTGTAAGCAGCCAAATAGGTTACTGTATATATGAGTCAATGCAGAAGCCTTAGGTTCATAGTTATTTAGTTAGATTAGTGAGTTGATTTGTATGTTGCCAAATCCAAACAGACCCAAGGCAGCTACAGAAAATCTAACCCTAAACATCAATAGTGGCGGCATAATAAAACATCCATATAGGACAATAATAAAACATCTGCAATAAAAATAGCCAATAAAATATCTCGGGTAACATCTAACATTTAAAATGTCTGTGATAAATGACATCTCTGTCCAAGATGAGATCAAGGGCTTTCCTGAACAGCTCCTACTCCTTTCTGGAAGGCCTGCGCTAGTTAATTATTATCTTGCTATAGATGTAAATAATTGGTTTTTGTCTTACAAGTTGCTCTTTAGCCACAGTTTTGAAATTTTAAAAGATGTTTAACCAGCTATGATTTTTTTTAAAGGCAGTTACATGAGGAGAATCTATGGGACATGATATTCTACATTCAGAATAATTATATATCCCAACACTTATTGGGCTAATATAAGTGGACAAGAGCTGTACCTCTAAATAGCGCTGTCTAAAATCCTAGAGAGAGAGATGGACCAATGGTTTAATTCATGTAAGACAGCAAGCTAATGTATATAAACTGGGCCATTTTGGTTTCAAAGTCCCTCATTAGACCTAAGGCATTTATACAGATTAATCAATAGGACATTGTTAAAGAAGGTACTATAAATCCTTGCACTGGCTTCTGATAGCAGCTGTACTGTGACCATCTGAAGGCCTCCTGCTCTCTCGGAGTCTATTTTTTCCTGTGGAAACTTTCACTTTTAAGAAATAATTTAGACAATATTTCCTATCAAATCCCCATCAGCTGTGATTTTGGCCAAAACCCAGTTTAGGAATGCTAAATGTTGGTATGCATAACAATACATACTGGTCATTTTATTAAAACTGTACTGATCAACAAAATAAAAGCATACTGAGATCTTGGTTATGCACAAAAGACAAGACATGAAGACAATACACATTAGGATATATCCTTCAGTCGAGTGCCCAGATTATGAGAGTCTAAAAGGAGAGGTTACATACCCAACAATAGCTCAACCAAAATATATACCTTCAATAGTGTATGTATGTAGAACTTGTAGTACTCAGAGCACATGATCATGATGTGGCAATATTTGTGATAAATTTAAACAAAAGAGTGAATATGATTAACCCTGAACATGCATAGAAAAATGATTCCTCTTTCTGACAAACAGAACATAATGTCCTAAAGAAAACTAGGTTTCACGTCCCACCTCAGTGACGCCCAATATGTTTTAAGAAGGAGGAAAGACAGAAGCACAAGTATATTCTAAGGATGTAAGTTAGCAGAAAGGATTAGTAAAGAAGTAAAAGAGATAAGGAATAAAATGTAAAATATAAGTTGGATAGGATATAGACTAGTGTGCATATTTGATAAAATCCATGTACAATTAACAATTAAAACTTAACAGACATTCAGAGACTAAAAAAACTGGAAGGAATTATGTGGATAAGCTTGGGGTTTGAACCTTCACTACAAACCTGGTGGGCATTGACCATGAAACCTCTGTACCTTTACCGTCAGGCCTGTGAGCCACCAGCCACAGGAAACATAAGGAAAAGGCATCTGAATCTAAATCAAAATAACTCAGAAGAACAGAGAAAGTTGATGTAAGACAAACTAGAAAGAGCAAAAGGTTAGAACATTGAACAGAAGAGGAATAGAGCACCTATCAAAGATGGAAGGATTTAATGTAGGCCAAGAGATCAAACACAGAGTCACAGTTGTTTCAGACTGATCTGATAATATCTGATGATTGAATATACAGTATATTGTATCATGAAAGGCTAAAATCAAGGCAAAGAGGTGAACATGGTCTTCATCAAAAACAGATAACTCAGTTCTCTAAAACCAGGAGCTTCTAACAACACAATCTCTAGTCTCATGTGATGAAATTTAATTATATATATAATAAAACAGTTGTATACTACTACTATATTTGTTTCTGTCTCCAGTTTCTGCTACAAGTCCTCATTCCCCTCATGGAGTTGGGTCCTATTTCTTTGTACTGCATTCTGTAAGCATACCAATGACACAAATAATATGTGTAATATTTTCTGAGCTCCAGATGCAGCCAAACAGCACAATACAATTGGTAAAAGTGTAAAATAAATATTCAGCCCCTTGTCATTAAATAGCTCTGTTTAATTGGGATTTTTAAAATATTATATACAATATCAGTTCAATAGAATTTCATATTTTGAATTCATGACTGTTTTTGGGAATGATATTCCATTACACTTGCCCCAATGTAGTCAATTTTATTTTTGTACTTTCAACAATGATAGTAGAGTATAATAACGCTTCTAAATGTAGAAATTTAGAACGTATATTTAATGAACAAATAGCATGCTCTTTCAGGGTCAAATTGTGTAGAGAGTTTATAAACATAAGCACTACCTCCTGCTTTTAATTTATGGTTTAGTTCCCTTCTATCAATATCATCAACATTCTGTAAACATTAGGCAGCACATTAGGAGATGTTCAGAATTCGTTAAATTTCATTAATTTGTATATATTCTTGGAAATAAATGGGCAAGTATTTTTAAATATAAGAACATTGTCATACTTCTATAAAATGAACAGTAGGACAAATTATTCCAAATCTAAATCTTAAAGCTGGGACAGTTATACTGGCTGGGGATGATAGAGGTTGGAATCCAGCCTCTATCATACTCCATTACACATTCCATATCACATTCCATACCTAGAATTTGCATCCTGCATTAAAGTTCCTTTGGTATATAATCTTCTAAAAGCATCACTGTATACTTTATTTTCCTCTAAATTTATCTTTTCTTTCCCTATCAAACTATACATAACTCTTTCTACTTTCAAGTGATCTAATGCACTCTTTACTAATAACATTTTATCTAAAGAAGCTTTATTACTCTATTTCTTCTTGACAATAGTGAGCTTTGCTGTCTGTTCTCCTGTTTATTATAGAAGGATCACTTGTATTTTGTCAGGATTATTTAAGAAGCCTTTACCAAAAATCCTACTTAATGAGAGTTTATATAATCAATAAAGAAGTACTATAGAGTACCTGAGGAAGTAGGGCTGTATAGTGCTTTGGTTTTGAAGGGAAAATGGTGCTTCAGAGCACATGGGGACATGAATTTAACACTTGGTTGCAACCCTTTAAAGCAGACTTTTACCAGGATCAGGTGGCTGCCTTCTACAGTGGAAAAAGGTTGTTTTAAGGACAGGAGCCGACGTTAGAAGCCTTACCGCTCAAGAGTCCCTCTTTGGGCAGAGATGGGTGGTAGTACAAATTTGAGAAATAAATAAATACATGCTCTGAAATAGCTTTTTGCCTTCAGAGTTGAAGCACGGTATAATCTTATTAGTTAGAAGGACATTCTTTGTGTGTGTTGCTCCAAAATAATGGGTGTGAAGCATGTGCTCAACAAGCAGTCTGTGCCTTAGACGGCGTTCTTGTGTGCTTCCATGCTTTCTGAGGCATGCGCTGCTTGTGTCATTTTCTTATGTTTAAGTTTGTTGTTAGGCTTTGTTTTGTTTTTCTTTTAGACTTGCTTGTCAAACATTTGACAAGGATATGGATTATTTTCCCCCAAGGAGGATTTTATAAGAAGCCCTTCAAGGTTGTTGTATTCATTATGCAATTTTGTTTAGCCAGCTTACCAGAATTTGAGACAGAAAGTGGACAACTTTGTATCTACTCACCTGGATAAGCAAGAATGGAACCCAGCAATGAACAAAAACCAACTGCGGAATGGGCTCAGACAAAGTGTGATTCAGTAAGTAGGAGGTATTAAATATGAAAATCTTTGAAAGTAAACAAGCACTTATATTTGGACAGGAATTATAAGAATGCTTCCTGGTGGATTGTAGGCCTTCATCTATATATGTTTCATCTATTAAGGTGTTATTTAGGTACCTGTTGCCAACTGACAGCCTGCTTGGACATTTTGAAGTTGTGCAGCTATTTGTGCATCCAAGAGGATGTGGGCTTGCTGCCCCTGTAAACTCCTTAAAGAAGACCTGCCTTTTCCTGGGTTCATGCAGTAACCATATAGTACCAGGAAAATAGTATGCTTCAGTTAAGGAGGGATGGCAGAGTTTATATGGACATCCCCATATACTTGGTTGAATTCTCAGAGAAAGACAGAACATAAATGCAATATATAAATGTAATATGATGGGGCAACTGAGCATTCTTATAGGGCTCATGTTTCTAGAACAAGTGGCCACATAATGAAGGGCTATAAGCAACCATTATTTTGAGGAAAAAACAACGTATTAGTAACTTGCAGTATTTTAAATCTAGTCATCTTTTCTTACCTCCAACCCAAAATTAGGCTCAGTAATTCCATCAGCTTAAAATTGTGGGGTGTACTTTTGTCCAGCAGAGAGCAGTGGTAACACACTTTTTGAAAAGTTTCCTGAGCTGTTAACTGCAATTAATTGAGCTCACGCAGCACAGCATGTGTTCTTTGTAAATATGTAGAGAATATTCACTAGTTTAATTGCATCCCGTGGTTCAAAAAATTAGATTTTGAATGCCTTCTGCGACTTTTTAATTTTAATATAGTAAATTATTCAAAAGATGTGAGAGGAACACATCTTCTATTTGAAGCATGCAGCGAAGAGGAAATAATGGATTTCAGTGTGCCGCCATACATGTGCTAAAGTGTTTGTGTGTTTATTAGTAGATATTTAAAAACACAGCCAAGAATAAAAACAGAAAAAGAATAAGAAAAACTAAAAGAAAAGAGAGAAGAGATTTACAGGCTGTACAAAACTGAATAAAAATTCAAAGTAACATTAGATTAGTACTGCATTATTGAATCAAGTCAATGTTCAGTACTTCAAAAAGTGATCAGTATAATATGAATCATAAGAATTAACAATTAACAAAAGTTTCTATCCAATCTAAAAATTCTCTCTTATCAAGCTAAAACTAATATATTAAAGCCTTGTGTTAAGAAAAACCTAAACTTCAGATGCAGTACATATCCATATGTAGAATTATAATCCACAAATGTTTCGCAAGATGAATTAAATTATGTATCAAACTTATTTTTCAAATATAAGGTTACTTTTAACAATGATGAATACACCCATAGCTTAATTTGCCACTCTTCTAAAGAGGGAATTATATGTGATATCTAATAAAAGGCATGAAGAATCTTGGCAGCTGTTATCATACACAAAGCCAACTTGGTGTACTTTGTAGGAATATACATTTTGGTAACGTTTTAACAAAAACAGTTGGCAGAAAAAGAATTCAGTCTTTAAAAGTTGTTTCATTCTATAATATATCATCATTCAGAATTGTTGAACTTTACAACATTGCCACCAGATAGGAAAGAATTATCTGACCTAATTATTGCATTTCCAGCAATTTTTAGAAAATGAGTTATCTATTTTAGCAATCCCCACTGGAGCAATATACCAGTGGTAAAACTTGTACCAATTTTCTCTATGTGTAATATTCATTTGTCTTCCATTGATAATCCTATTGTTGCATATCAATTGTGTAGTTTAAATTCTTCATCCATTTAATCATATCATCTTTAATTTGTTCAGTTGCTAAATCATATTTAAATAACATCTTGTAAATGAGCCCCAGCAGATGTTTTGAGTTTTGTGTGATAAGTTTTTCACATCTTTTCAAATCCCTAAACATTTGCCTTGTTTTTGTAATTCCTTTTGAATTATGTTGCTTATTTGGAGATACTGAAAACAGGTGATTCTGACCATTCTGAAGAAAGAATCTTGAAAGATTTGATCTTTGATTTTTTTAAAGAATTAGTTCTTGCAGCCTGTAAAAATTACTATCTCTACTTACCAATTTTTCACCTTTTTGAAAATAAATATTTAATATTGAAGCAAGGAGTAATAAGTCTGACCTGATTCTTTTTCTGCATTTAGATATGCTAAAATATATAGAAGTACCAAATAATGTGTAGTGAGAGTTCAAAGTGAGACAGATATTATGTCACCTAGGTAGCTGCCATCTTTCTTTTCCCAGGAAAAGAAAAGTTGTTGAGAAAATGAGTATCTGGATCTCTTTCAGGCAGGTTTCAGATCTTCAGACCTAGTACTGAAACAGCATTGGTTCTGCTTTGTTGATGACCTTTGGTGGAGCTGGGATGGGGAGTAGTGCAACCATCCTGATTCTTCTTGATTTCTCAGTACCATCAACCATGATATCATTGTGGACTGCCTGTGTGGCTTGGGAGAGGAGGCACAATGTTGCCAGTGGTTCTTTCTCTGTGGCTAGGTCCATTCGATATTGACAGGAGGAAAGAGATTGAGTCTAAGGCCCCTAGAGTGGGGGTACATCATGACTTTACACTCTCACCCCTTCTGTTTAACATCTATATGAAGCCACTGGTTGAGGTCATCTGTCAATTTGGGGTCAGGTATCATCAGTACATGGAAGATACCCACTTACACATTTTGACCCCAGACAGACCAGGTGATGCTGTCAAGGCCTTGTCTGAGTTTCTGGAAGTGTAGGGGACTGGATGGGGAGGAGCAGGCTAAAGTTCAGCCATGACAAGCCTGAGTGGCTATTGGTTTTTAGATCCCCTGGGGCCAGGGACATTTCATTTTTAGTTCTGAACAGGATTACACTTACCCCTTCAGGACTGGTCTGCAATGTGGGCATCTTCTTGGACTCACAGCTCCTGCTCAAGGGGAGGTGACAGCCATGTCTAAAAAGGCCTTTGCACAAATCCATATTATGTGCTAATCTTGCCGTTACCTGGCCTGGGAGACCCTTCTTGCAGTCATTCACATTTTGTTCACCTTGTGAATAGACTATTGCACATGGGGCTGCCCTTGAAAACCACTCAGAAACTGCAGCTGGTCAGAACTTGGCAGCATGGGCAATTATGGGCATGGCTCATCAGGCATGACCTAGTCAGTCAAAGTTGTACTTGCTGTCCAAGTTGTCTTTCCTGCTAATTAATAGCACTTCTAATTTTGCTAGAATAAGCCTTGGGGTTTTTCTCCACATTAAGTCCATGAATATACTTTAGGAATACTTCAGAATTTTGAGAATCTCCCTACCATTAATTGAAAATACATGCTTCATATCTTTGAGTTCACATGGATGTTAAAATGGCATAGGAGACATGACAAAACTCTGTGTGATGCTTAAATCCAAGGATACAAGCAGCAGACCCCAGCATCATTTCAGAACCTTCAGGTGATATAGCTGCACATCTTTCTTCATTTATTACTAATAAATAAATGCCATAGAAGTGCACAGCATGAATGCCCCTGAGCTGCATGTTTCCCCCAAAGGTCATGGACAGTCTTCAGGACCTCAAAAAACTGCCACCAGATGGTAATGTTTAATGTGACAGAAAGCACACATTAAATCCATGACTGGAAAATAATCTATATTTAACGTTAATTTAATGTCAGTGTGAATTAAATGGACATTAATTTTGCCCTAGCCCCATCTGCTATACTTTAAAATACAGCCCTCATTGAAGTGTTGAGCATCCTGCGGCATAGCAAGTTTTCCAGGCCTCATTTGTATGAATAAGATGTGGGTGTTCCATATAAATAGAGCAGGAGCACACTGGGTTCAAAATATAATTCAGTTTAGTTTTTAACTGTGGCATGGCTCAAACAGGGTAAGGCAGAGACTACTAAGTCTTGATTGCTTTGTGGGCAGAAAGACACAATAGAAACAGATCTAATAATTGTTTGCAAAGCCAATACTAGTTATCACTGAAGTATTCCAAGATGCATTTTGTAAGCTATTTTTTATGATGTAGATATGGTCAAATTGGAGAATTAAGGAATTAAAAATCATAATCTGAGGCAAACCTTGATGAAACAGAATAAATGCTAAGGAAAAGGCAACATCTTTCTCACTAATTCATAGCTTTGCTTGTCATGTGATTATGAATTTCCTTTTTCTTGTTTTATAATAGCATGGGACAAACTATGTACCCACATAATCTTGATCCCCTCTTTTTTCATTTAATAAGCTTGGCTCAGAAATAAAATAAACATGACACCATCAGCTGAATTCTGTTTTGTCTGCTGTTGCTAATCTTGTGGATACTCAGAGCACCCGGTGATCATTTCTAGGTACAAGTCTGCTACTGTGGAGAGCCTGCCCACCATAATAGCAATATTGCAGCATTTATCTGCATTGTATGGAGCTGCCACTGCAGTACAAGGCACAGCACACCATGTAGGAGGTGGAAAAGCGTTCGAGCAGATCGGAGTTCATGCCAGCTTAGACCTGTCCTTCTGAAAGTCTGAGTGTCAAAGGATACGGATCTTCTTAAGCGCCCACAGAGTCTCAAAATAGCACGTACTGTTAGTTTTCTACCCAGGAGGTAGGGTCACATTAGGTTTGCATCTGCGTTCCCAAATGCTCTTCAGTGTCTCTGTTTTTGCTTCCTAGCCTCTTGTAGACATGACTTAACCCAACCAGACAGCTGATTCCCTGCTCTCTTTATCCAGCGCAGCCTTGAAGCAATGTCACTTCTTGGGTTTTGACACACTGTTCTCAAAAAAGCTCTTTGTCATGTGTTGCGAATGTTTGTTTTTGTCTTGTGAAAAGGTTCCCATATGTCTAGACTTGGCAGATGTCAGAGCAATTGAGTGTGGTAATGCTGGGGTGAAGGCTACCTTTCTCTTTTTCTCTTGTAAGTGTACCAGCCAAAACAGATCGCCTCCCTCATCTCCCACCTATCGCTTCCAATGCGTATGTGTTTTTTTCCTGCTTTGTGCCGAGGCATGTTTTATTTGTAGGTTTGTGTCCCACAAGCACCCTACCACAACTCCTGACCAAGATACTTTTTAAGTGATTGGGTGTCCAGATGTCTGTTGTCCGTTCTGCAAGCACCCTAGAAAGTGGCACGTTCAAAAACCATATTGGTTTTCTTTACAAAAGGTGGGGTGCTTGTCCCATGTAAATGCTACCAAGAATGCTGTCGTTCTTACCACTTTAAGGCTAATTGCAGTTGACATGATGGCTCCAGAGACTTCTGCGGGGGCAGCAGGGAAGATCTTTGACAGAAACTGAATGGCTCCTTTGTCTCTGCCCCAGGTCAGGGATGCTGGAAGCTGGAGTGGACAGAATTATTTCTCAGGTGGTGGATCCAAAACTAAACCACATCTTCAGGCCACAGATAGAGAAGGCAATTCATGATTTCCTGGCTGCACAGAAGAAAGAGGAATCGGTGCCAGCTCCTCCCCCAGAGCCTGAGAGTCAGGATCCTTCCGCTCCACCCCAAGACGCCTCATAAGGTCTGGTATTGCTATACATCTTCCTTTGCATACACGTGTAACCCTTTTGTGTACCACTCATGTAAATTAAATAGCCAAAGAGCGGTATTTGATTGTCAGGTCAGTGCCAAAATTACTGCCAAATGTAAGAACAAGCTGTAACTTTGAAGATGGTAATATTTGTCATTAGAAACATTGCAGCATTGTACTTGCTCCTCTCTATTAATAATAGTATATTTTTTACCATGCTAGACAACAATTTGGTTATTGAGTAGCTATTCAAAGGTATAGGAAAGATTGCAGCCCAAATGATCCTTGAATATAGGCTTGCTTTATTAAGAGTCCATTAATCTTGAAAAAAGTCAGGGGGAAAAAAGGTGGACAAGCCATTAAAAATGTGAAGAATGAAATAGATTCATTTGTGGAGAAATGTGCTGCTTCAACTGAGCTTGAATTAAGACAATGGACTGATTTTGGATAACTTACACAGTTTATGTATTTATTTATGTGTGATGGAGTGAGCTCCCGCACTCGCCCCAGCTCTTGCCAACCTAGCCATTCAAAAGCATGCAAATGCAAGTAGATAAATAGGTACCGCTTCAGCGGTAAGGTAGCAGTGTTTCTGTGATTGTCATGCTGGCCACATGATGCGGAAGTGTCCTTAGACAACGCTGGCTCTTCGGCCGTGAAACGGAGATGAGCACCGCCCCCTAGTGTGTCATTAGACACAACTAAACGGGAATCTTTACCTTTTTTACACAATTTATAAGGAGCCAGTAGCTATCTCTCAGGTAATTGGAAAACATTGATGTGTCTTGCAAACTCTAGATAGAGCATACCAAGGTTGGTAGATACTAACCATTTCTACTAGGTGCTCCATATAACACAACTCAGCATTCTGAATCAAAAATTACTGCAGTGAATTTGTGTATTGGCTTTGCTTTGCTATCATGATGTTAGAAGTTCAGGGAACCTCTTTTTGACCCTAGAGAATGAGCTCTCCACTCCCTATTTTCAACAGAGGTCTAACTTGTTCAAAGAAGGGAATAGGAAGTTTTCCTTTCAGTCAAAGAGCTTCCCCTCTTCACCAAGATCGTGAGTTGCTCCCCTGTAAGTATAAGTAGGCTGTAAATGAACCAGCTGAAAGACCCCGGCAGAGTATAATAGAGAAAATTTGGCCTCTACTGCAGAGGGATTTCTCTGACTTCACACTTGGTATGCATATAAAGTTCACTGTGGCATTAAGGACATATCCCTCCCCTTACTTAGGCATAGAAGAAGAATGCAGACTCTCTTTTAAAGCTATGCCTCAGAGGCATTATAAAGCACAACTTCTTGTTGCTTCTAGGACTCTTTTAAAGGCAAGTGAGATATGGGCATGAGACTCCACTCTTTAGTGTTAATAACTCTGTATTTTAGCTAGTTGTCAACAGAAAATACAGTCGCTGAATTTATACCTTGATGCAACACTGGGAGTCTACTCCTTGATCTTTGTTTGATTATCACAGCTAATTGGTGCATCAAATCCTGCTATCGACAAACCAAGCAATGAGGTTTATGCTGAATTCAGAGCCTTATTTAAGTTGAACTAGCAGCTGGTTTAATGACAGTATAGTAAAACTGGTTTTTATCTTTTCCTTTTGCAGTGCATTTCTGGATTTAAGGTGGCTGCAGTTTCAAAACCCAGGCTGACTGTTTGGCAGCGGGCTACATATCCGCAGGAATACAGATTGTCAGCTAAAGCAACTGCGATTGAGGAACAGGATTGGCAAAAGTCACCAGTGGTTTCTGTGTGATATGGAGGGATAGGCTAGATGTGAAAGAGTATTGCTATTTGCTGAAGTAGCATCTGTTTTGCTATTTCTGTGTTTGGGAAGTGGCACCTTTTAAGGAGCCATAATAGGGGAAAGGGTTTCTGGTGTGATATTAGTGGACTTGGTGGTATTTGGAAACGTAGCAGTAGGAAAGGGGGCATTTTAAGTATGCTTGGTTTCCTTAGAGGCCACTGTGTCCGAAGACCTTTGGCTAGGTAATTGAGCAGTGGGCATGCAAGCATGAAGCAGATCAATTTACTAGAAAAAGATCCTTGAGGCCTAGATCCTTAACTGAATTTAAGTAATACCTCACTTGCAGTGCCTATCCAAGTCTCTTTCAACAGCAAGAATTTTTCATAATTGGCTTTCTACAAGTGTCCAAAGCAAAGCCTCTGCCAGATTTCTGGAGGTGATGTCTGTCATAACTTGATGCTCAGCTCCCTTCCCAGCCTGATGAAAGAAATTGGTATGGAACAAGAAATGGCTTCTTCTGGGGGCTTTGCAGTTGGAGAAAGTTCTCTCGTTTGTGAGATCATTCAGGTGCCTGTTCAGAGCTGCTTAGAGAGTCACATAAACTCTCCAGTGGACATTTGTGCACTAATGTTTGGCAAGCAAATATCTGGAACACTTTTAATAATAAAATGTGAGAAAAATCTCAGCTGTGAAAGTGTTTTTAAATATGGGTGCTTTTTCCATCACAATGAACTGATGTATCCACACAGTGATATTTACTGTCCATTTCTAAGGATTTCTTAGGAATTTGTCAGGGTGAGAAGGCTTAAAAAATTGAATGTTTGACATCTGAATAAGTGTTCTGATCACACTGTGCCTCCATAAAGCAATCACTTCACCCTAGTTAAATAAACTGTGGTTTAGTGCAATGTGCAAATTAGGCCAATATGTTAGGAACTATCAGTATCATTCTTACTCTAAGTATTTGTAATGTTTGATCTCACTTTCCATATTTTTATATGCAAAAGTGGTATTAGTTCTATAATTGCTAACAATGTAGTTTAAGGATAGATGTGTAAACTTGCACTCTAAATTCGTTCTTCAGATATAATAGAAGTACAGTAAATTTGATACACATTTTAGGTTTTTTTTTTAATTGTCCATTATCTCTAGATAGTCTGCAATATCAAATTTTTGCTTTGAAAATACTGAATTTATGGACTTCTCAGTGAGAAATGGCAAGCTAACACATCTCTGAACGAGTGGAAACAATGGCGTGGCCATGACCAAAGGATCAACGAGTAGGCCAGTCCCACCGAACCTCTCCAGAAAAGGAGAGGACAGGAGATTGCCCACTTGTGCTCTGGACAGCTGCTCCTTTTGAGGAGACTGCAGGACAGCAGTTTCCCACAGGTTTGAGGGCCAGGAGACGAAGGGAAGCCATCAAGCTCTCGATCGCAGCAGAGCCTTTGAAGGACACTGGGTTCGTTAACCTCACTTTCTAATCACTTTCAGAAATTAACTATTTAACTATCTTAAGGCTAATAGAGATTTTCATTACGACAAGTTAGCAAAGCCACCTGGTGAGCTTACCTTCATTCCAGAATAGAAGAAAATTGAACTATAAGCTTAAGAATTTAAATAATTTGAAATAAATGGCAAAAAGCTAAATAAGAATTCAAGAAAGTTATAAATGAATTAAGACAAATTTGGAATATTAGGACTTTTGCTATAAGATTTTGGAAATAATTATATAAATAAATAGCACCTTTGTGAGAATCAAATTGTTTAACTTAACAGAAATTCAAGACTTTACAATTTTAGAAATTGGACACTAGAGGGAACTAAAGATTCCAGGCAGAAAAGGAGAAGTGGGGTGGGAGGGGAGGGGAGAAAGGCTTGCCTTTTGTTTTTGGTCAGTATTGGGACAAAATGACAGAAAATGGTATGACATGTGAAATACTTCAGGAGATCTTTGAAGAATGGGGTCAGAGAACAGCTTCAATGCCAGCAATGATGTCTGCTTCTATTGATTATTTCAAAAAGATGTTAAAGAAGAAATGTTTCAGAAAGAGCTGAAACAAGCATCACTTGATGCAGAAATATTAGAATATAAAGAAAATGTTGAAATACTGGAAAATAAAAAAATTGTGTAGTATTTTATTTATTTATTTATTTATTTGATTTGATTTGATTTCTATAGCCGCCCATCTCAGCGAGTGACTCTGGGCGGCTTACAACAATAAAAGTCTAAGTAGTATAAGACAGAGATGACAGTTAAAGTGGAAATACAAATGATAAGCCAAGAGAATGACCTGGATAATGACTCCTTACTGGATTTACAAAAGAGGTTTGCCTTTGAGATGGGAAAAAGAAAATTTGAAGAGCAGTCAAATCCTATGACAACATCTGAATGAATTAAAGACCACTTGTTAGAAGCAAAAGGAAGTACAAAGTTGGTTTGTTTGGCCAAGATTAAAACAAGACATGTCAAAAAGTCAAAAGCTTTTATATAGTCAAAAACTTCTATAAAGCTCTGGGAACTCTATGCACTTTTTGACGCTAGGCCTGAAATGTTAATGATTTATGGATTTGCGCATGAATAAGGGATGGTTATGGGAATAAGAGATACTTGCATGTAACTTTATAGGGGGTAAAGAATTACAGGTAGTCCTCAAGCTACAACCACAATTGGGACTGGAACTTCCATTGCTAAGCGAGACAGTTGTTAAGTGAGTCATGCCATATTTTATGACCTTTTTGCCGTGGTCATTAAGCAAATCACATGGTAGTTAAGCAAATCCAGCTTCTCCCATTGACTTTGCTTGTTAGAAGCTCGTTGGGAAGGTTGCAAATGGTAATCATGTGACCCAGGGATGCTGCAACTGTGGTAAATACATGCTGGTTGCCAAGTGCCTGAATTTTGATCACATGACCGCAGGGATGCTGTGACGGTCGTAAGTGCCAGGACTGGTCATAAGTCACTTTTTTCAGTGCTATTGTAACTTTGAACAGTCGCTAAACGAATAGTTGTAAGTTGAGGACTACCTGTACTAAGTTTATTTGTATTTGTGATAAAGATCAGAAGTCACTTCTTTAAATATTTCTTTTCTCCTTTTCTTTCTTCTTTTTCTTTTCTTTTTTCTTTACACTTTATTTTCTCTTTATTTTTCTTTCTGAGTTTAGTTTGCATTGTCTTTTACTATTGTGATTAAAGTTTTCAATAAAAATATTTTTTAAAATGAAACTGAATTTATAATTGGGAAAATCAGTCTCAGTTATATAGCTCTGCCTTGTAAATTGTTGTTGTTTATTCGTTTAGTCGCTTCCGACTCTTCGTGACTTCATGGACCAGCCCACGCCAGAGCTTCCTGTCGGTCATCAACACCCCCAGCTCCCCCAGGGACAAGTCTATCACCTCTAGAATATCATCCATTCATCTTGCCCTTGGTCGGCCCCTCTTCCTTTTGCCTTCCACTCTCCCTAGCATCAGCACCTTCTCCAGAGTGTCCTGTCTTCTCATTATGTGGCCAAAGTATTTCAGTTTTGCCTTTAATATTCCCTCAGGTGAGCAGTCTGGCTTTATTTCCTGGTGTATGGACTGGTTTGATCTTCTTGCAGTCCAAGGCAATCAGAATTTTCCTCCAACAGCCTTGTAAATAACCCTCTGTATTCTTAGCCAACTCTTGACATATTGCAAATTGTCCCGGTAATTTGATAATTCCTGTTACTGACCTGGACAACTTAGTCCTAATTGCTGTGTATAGTGTTTGGATTCTGGATCTTCCTAAGTCTGTTTTTATGGCTTCTCTTTATCTAGTTTTTACTTTTTATCCCTTCATAGCCATGCCCTTAATCTTTTAGAAATCCTGCAGAGACTGAAACTAAAACTTATTTTTAACTTCCTATGTCTGAAATGTGTTAGGAAGATTACTATGGGAGCTATCCTTTTTCTTTTTATACGAATTTTATTAGATTTCAGACAATGATAAAAACTACAAAGAGAAAAAAAAACCTAAAAAAGTGTGGAAACAATTTTTTTTTTTTAAGTTACAAAAAGAGGTGACTTCTGACTTTTAACAGCAAGGATATACAACAATCTTCCACAATCAATCCCTTACCCTATATTAAACCAAAATCACATTATTTCTCTAAACCATTCCATTGGCACAATATAAAAATCACTAAATACAATTGCTTCCTCCCCTTATGTTAAAAGAAGAATATGCCTCCTAATCAACTCCCCACCCCCACCCCAGATAACATTTATTTAATTATTTCCTTCCTACTACTAGTCTATACATTCCTGTCTGCTATAATAAAGATGAAACTAAAAAAAACATATAAATTTGTCTGCCATTGTAAGCCATTAATAATACACATTTATTGTTATTAATTTTTTATACCTTAATAATCCAAATCGTTAAAGATAAATGATATCAACCAGACCGTAAAAGCAATCCAGATAAATATTCTTAAATCCTTACCCCACTTCAAAATAAACAACAGCATTTACATATCCCCACAATGCGCACACAGCTTTTTTCATAAAGAAATCGAACAACTCAGCCACTCCCCCTCAAAAACTCCAACTTCTTTTCAGAAAACCTCCCATACATAATAACCCCTTTTCCATAGTGTTCCATCAAAAAGACAGTTTCACTTGTGGCTTGCAACTCAATCTCTCTCTCAAATTTCTCCAACTCTACTATCCGATCTTCATCCAGCATTTCAACAGAAGCCCCGATCTCACTGTTAGAAGATACATTTTTATCACTGTTAAATTCTAAAGCTTGGCAGGAGTCAGAAAACTTCTGTTTAAAGTTTCAATGGAAGTCAGAAAAAGTCTGATGGAAATCCTCCATGTCTCACACAGTATATTATGGCGCCCCCTAGGTACTTAACCAGCGAAAGTGGAAGATAATAGAAAAATTCTGGGATGTGTTTACACAAGTGAGAGTAAGATAGCAGACAGTTCCCCAGGGAAAGTAGCAGCAGAAAGCTGGAAGTTCAAAACAACAGATTCAACATAGGGAAAAGCTAATATCTTTAAATTTAGTACAAAAATAACAGGGAGACGATTACGTACTCTCAACCCTCAGTATTTGGATGGAAAGCAAAGTCCAATTATTTTTTTTTAATCACAAAAATAACGATAAGCGCCAAGGGAACTGGTTTCTCCTTGCGGTAGAAAGCCTCTCTTAGGGTACACATGCTTAAAAGAAAAATAAATTGGGTGATTTAAAAATGGGGTGGCCAGTCTTAATGTCCCTTTAAGGCTACAGCGCGGCTTGGAAATGGTGACACCCCAGCCTCCCGGCTGCTCTTACCAGTTGAACACTGTTTGCGATCTTCTGGCTGCAAGCAGCTATCCGGAGGACAGATGGGGTGATTCCGAGTGTTTTCCTTTCTCCAGAAAAATGCTCCTGGGCTTCAGGAAAAACCTGCCTGAGCCTGAAAAAATTGCTGTGTTGTCAGTTCTGCCCACGGTGCTCACAGGCACAGCTGTTCAGAACGCCATGTCCCAACCGAAAGTCCACTATGAGTGCTATTCTGATGTTCTTCTGTTGCTCCTTTGGCTTCATATTTTGACTTTATCAGGGCAATTCTGTTGAAAAGATAGGTGGGAGAAAATTGAAGCAACATTAAAGGAATGTGGGCCATTCCAGTAGACCAATTCAGGCCACTAGTCCATTTGGCTCAGACCTATGTAAACTGTTTGGAAGAAATTCTACAAGATTTCCAAGGGGCAATGGTATGCTAATCTTTTAGTATGTATTCATTCATACATTCATTTCGATTATTTACTTCCACCTTTAATGGGCAACATGAGATAACATTTTGACACTGCATAGTATGTTTCTAAAGAAATAAGCAAATAAAAACGTCAGTGTTGAAACCGAAAGAGCTGGCTTTTATAGCCTCTAGAATCTGCCATTTTTCAACCTTTACAGAATTTCCATAGCTTGCTGAAAGTTAGGAGAATAACAAACAGAAAGAATGAAGAATGGTCTTATATTGTCATATATATACCACTTTTTGTTATAGGCACTTGAGACGGCATATATAGCACTCCCTGCTCATAGTATTTCTGAATCCCAAATGGATAGTGCAGGTGCTAACTAAAGTCTGAAAAGCTTTGAAAATCTGTCTCTCAGGTTGGCATCTGCCACAACCTCAGGAAAAGGGTACGTATGTAGCTATTACCATCCGGAAGACTTGTGGCTTTCAGAGGCACTGCACTGCAAATAATGGATGTTAAGTGCTGTTAGTGAAATTGGGCTCTAAGGATCATTTGGAATTGCTTCTGCTGTACCAGCTTCCCTGCCAGATTTGCTCAAATTTAGCCAGACTGGTGGTGGAGTTCTCTAGTGCTATGGTACTGGAAGACTTCAAACTGCCTTCTCTGGATGCAGAGTCAGAGGCGGCTCAGGAGTTTATGGTCACCATGGCAACCATAGACCTATTCCAGATCATTGAGGGCCTGATGCACAGCAGAGGTCTCGTGCCAGATCGGGTTTTTTTATATTGGGGCTGTGGCAACATAATTTGGATATGAGGAAAGTTAGCATCCGTCCCTTGTCATAGTCAGATCACTCTTAGATTGGTTTGAAGTTCTCTACAGCCACTTTCCATTGCAAGAAGGTAGGACCTATTCGATTGTTCCATCCCAGGTACCTAATAAAACCTATTGGGTTTCAGAAGGAGCTTGAGGTTTATTCTGAGGCTGTAATACAGAGTGGCTGAGGCCTTAGTCACCAGCTGGAATGAAAGGGTGTTACCCTCCTAGCCTTGGCCCCTGCTTGAAAAGCAAGTAGGCGCCATAGCTTGGAAGGCCTTCGTATATATCCGTCTTAGGTGCTAGTTATGCATGCTTCTAGACTGAAAGGGCGTATTCACCATCGCTTATTTTATTTTATTTTAATTTAATTTTAATTATTTAATTTTTATTCGCCTTTATTTTTTTTATATAAATAATTCAAGGTGGCAAACGTACCTAATACTCCCTCTTCTTATTTTCTCCACAACAGCAACCCTGTGAGGTGAGTTGGGCTGAGAGAGAGTGACTGGCCCAAGGTCACCCAGCCGGCTTTCATGCCTAAGGCAGGTCTAGAACTCACAGAATCCTGGTTTCTAGCCCAGCACCTTAACCACTAGACCAAACTGGCTCTACTCTTATGCTTTGGTCACCACCTGTCTGGATTATGGCAATGCTTTCTACATAAGATTGTTCTTGAAGATAATTTGGAAGTTGCAAGTGGTTCAGAACAGGCAGTGCGGACGGTTTCGGGTGGGCCTCAGTTTTCCCATGTAACACCTCTATATTGTGAACTGCATTGGGCTTCTGGGTGCAATTCAAGGTGCTGTACAGCCCTTCATGGCACAGGACTGGGTTATTTAGAGAACTGCCTATGGTTATTTTAAGGAACAGTTGTGTGTCAAGTGAGCAGCCATATAAACTGAAATAATAATTAATCAATTAATGCTAATTCCTCAAACAGCCTTAGGCTACTGTACAAGTTAGTCTTCTAAAACCAAAATGATGATTTCTTTTAAAAAAATCTGCAACTCCTAGGAAAAATATAGTGCTTAGGTGGATTTTGTATTAAGTCAGAGATAAGGGGTATGAATTCATGAAGTTTTGGGGTAAAACGTAAGTATCCCTTAATAACATGAAATGTATAAACTCGTACAATTATTACAAATATCTTTAAAGTTGTTCTCTCAAGTTTTCCAGTTGGTGAATTCTGCACTATGATAACCCTGCAGCCTTATGCACATCCTCTGAAGGTGCCTTTCCCAACCTGCTCCTTTCAAATGTGTTGACCAAGTTGGTTGGGATAGATGGGGGATGTAGTCCAATGCATGGGAAGGTTGGGAAAGGATATTCTAGAACATGAGATATTGATTATCTAGGTGGTGTCATCCATGAATGAAAGCCTCCTGAGAATCTTATTTTCAACCAACAGCATAATGATTTCCTGGGTATCATCATGAAAGAATTTCAAGGTTTCTTCAGTTTAAAGTTTTAAAGGTATTACACAGTCAGTTGTACAGGTCAATGCCCCTATATTTGCCAGGGCCAGTTCTTATGACAAACTGAATTTTAACAAAGCCAGGGTAAGCAGTAGTATCTGCTGATATTTTTCTTAACGCCTAGTAAATTTCTTGTCCTAGTCTAATTTCTGGGACCAACGGTATTCTTAAAAGCAAAATGTACTTTGTTTGGAAATTGTCTCTACTTTCTCAGAAAAAGGGGCTGTGAAGTTTGGACAGTAGAAGACATCCTTAAGGATTTGGAAGTGGCAGGGAGAAACTCACCAATTTGCCTTCTGGTAAAGATGGGGGGAGCAGGGGAGTCAAGCCATACTGATAGTGGCAGCCACTTCTTAAAATCACTGATTCTGTGATAGTGCTAGCAACATGCTCTCAAAATCCAAAAGTCCCTACTGGTTCAAAAGGATTGCTTAGTCCTGCCATAAGCAAGGGATGTTTATTTTGAAGATTTGAAATATTTCTGTTGGATGTTGATGCTGATGTTATATTTCTGAAAGAAGCAGCAGCTGCTCAGCTTTCCAGGGAAATGCTAACAAGAGAAGCAGAGGTATCTATGGGCTGCAGTCAAAAAAGTCAAAATGGCAGCCACAATGATACAATCAAAGCACTGCCTGTTCTTTTATGTGCATTGCCCAGTCCTTCATGGGCTTCACAGGCAGCTAATCAATGAACCATTGATTTTAACTGAACTGGTTCCTGTTTCTTGGAGCAGTCATTTAATACCTTGAATGTGCTCTCTTGGAAGAGTGAGCCAGTGCCATTAATAGGCCTCAGGAAATTGCTGCATGTTTTCATCTGATACATTTATAATGTGAAAGAGCTTAAAAGATTTTCTGCCTTCTCAACTTTCTCCTGTCGTGGTCATATGTACTAGCCTGCTGAGTCATGAGAGACCAGCTGTGATTTAATTTTTAATTTATAAATAAATAAAAAGCCTTGGCTATGGCCTGAAGATTGTGTTTTTCAAAAACAACAAGTTCCTTTGAGGGTTTGATATGCACAAAGAAAAGGAAACAGTAAGACATCTATGATCTTATAACTGCAGATTTTGCTAGAAACTTTTCAGTAAAACGGAAAATGCAGTTTTGCTGTAATTGTATCTCTTCCCCACACCCCCATTCCCTTAGAAAACTCCTTGGGCCTTTGACTTTTTCATTCGCCATATGTAAAAGTGGCCAATGTGACTGAGGTTAATATATAATCTGTATAAAGTATTTTACATACTCAAATGAACTCTGCTTCTATTCATCTGCAAGCCTTAAATATCGCTCTTTTAGGGAAGGAATGGGCTGAAAAATGTTCTATACACCAGACCATTAGAATCCCTTTTAATCTAAATGACAAAAATCCAACAGTATTGAAATGTTTAGCAATTTGGATATATGAAATTGATATCCATAGATCTCATATAGCACACTTACAAAATAAAGGAGATCTTCATTCAAGGATAAAGAAACTTGATTTGCATAAAGACAGAAAAACAATGCAACTGTGAACATTTGGGTCCATTATGCATGTTTGGAAGCAGGAGAAGAAGTTGACTTAAAATAAAAATAGGTAAACAGAAGTGTCAAATGTGCAGTGGGCCCACGCAAAACTAGAATGTGAGAAATGATCTTTGGAAATTAAACTCTTTTTTGGAAAAGATGGTGAACGTTGATAATCAGAACACTTTCTAGATCATCCTTATGGATGTCCCTATGAACTAGATTCAGTTAAAATGCAGTTCAGTTTTATTTTGCATCCAAAACAACATTATTCTTTGGTTGTTACCAATTTTTTAATGGGACATCCTGCTACTTAATCAGGAGAGCCAGTTTGGTCTAGTGGTTAAGGCACCAGGCTAGAAACCAGGATGAAAGCCAGCTGGGTGACTTTGGGCCAGTCACTCTCGCTCAGCCCACGTCAGGCTCAAGCAACAAGCCGGTTGGTCTTAATCACTCAGTATCCTTTTAACACTCTGCTTATGTCCAGGAACATATTCTTTTAACAAGAGCTTCTGCTGAATTCAAATCTCCAACACGTTCCTAAGGCAGCTGATGTAGGGCTTACACAGAGGTACAGCATAACCTTCCACACAATTGCTTAATTCACTAAATGTATACAGGTTGTACCATTTTGAAACTTCCAAGAAATGTTCCTGTAACAGGGCTATAGAGAGTTATTAACATTCCTTTCACTCAAAGCAGCAGCAAAGGAAACCCAGCAAAGGAAGAGACAACAATTGGTGAACACTGACAACTTCTTCCTTTTAACAGTGCAATATTAGGAGAAGAAGCTCCAGTTTTATTGTTTTAACAGGAAACATTTCCAGAAATCAAGAAGTGGCAAGAACCGTGGAAGAAATATTTTCACATGTGTCAAAGCTAACGGAGTGGAAGGGCCTGGTTCCAGCTCCAGTCTAAAACAGAATCAAAGTCAGCTGGGCTGGACTTCAGATCCTTCACCAGGATGTATGTGTATCAATAGGTGAAACTAAGTGGTAAAGTCAGGAGGACAAAAGTTGTTAACACAGAGGAAGGACTGAGATTGAGGAAGCACACCCACTGCTGGGAAGTACGGCCTTTGGCCCTGGAAGTAGTTCATTTTATTCAACAAGTAGTTAGAACAGGAGGCTGCATGTGGGAGTTGTTAGCTAATAAAGACATTTAGCATAAATGAACCTCTTTATTATTGGAAAAGACTTTGAAACAGTATGTGCAAGATCTTCTATCTGTAGTCACCTGTTTTCTCCCTCTCTTCCTAATTGTGCAATATGCTTTGCAGGTTCCCCCACTGTGCATGATTCCAGCTTCTGGGAAAACTGTTCCCACAATTGCAGAACCTAGGGCAGTGATGGCAAATCTTTTGGGCTTGGTGTGTCAAAAATTCAGAAAATGCCTAACCTGACTCTGCTGGCATGTCAACCCCCTGAACAGAGAAACAATTCTTCACATACTCATTTATTTTTTAAAAAATACAGTCCAATCATGTGTGGTGTGGTTTGAGTTACCAAAGGAACTGAATGGACAAAAGGCAGTGCACTTTCCCTCCTACCTACCCCCCACCAACTCTGCCCTTTTAGCTGCCCTGCACCCTGCCTTGCAGGGCGACAAGCAGCCCCAGAACCGCGTGGCTCTGGGGCTGCTTGCCACGCCCCGGGAAGCTGCAGCTGCCCCAGCCCAGTCATAGTCACAGCTGCCTTCACCCCCTCTGAGAGCCCCGCTGCCCTGCCTTCCACTGCCCCAGCCCGCCTGGCCATCTTCTGGATCCCTCTTGCACAAAGCTGGTTCCTGCAGAAGACACTTTCCATTTGCAATTTGCAAGCAGCTTCTCCAGGAACTGGCTTTGCATGACCGGTAATAATAATAATGATGATGATAATAATAGTTATTGCCCCTTCGCACAAAGCCAGTTCCTGGAGAAGCCGCTTACAATTTGTAGGAAGGGGCGCAAAGGGATGTGCCTTGGCACGAAAGGGCACCTTTGAGTGAAGGGGAGTGCTTTTGCTGCCTTTGCACGAAGCCAGCAAAAGCATGCCCCTTCACTCAAAGGCGCCTCTTCGCTCCAAGGCATACCCCTTGTTGGGTGTGGTGAATGCTGGCATGTCACTGAAAACATAGTGGCATGTCACCTTGGACACGTGTGTCATAGGTTCACCATCACTGACGTAGGCAGTAGAATTGGAGAATGTGCCTTGACCTGATCCCCACCCAGCTGGCTCTTGTTCTTACACTGCAGTCCTGGATGGCTTCTTGACCAACACTGCCACATTCAGTTACAGAAAAGAGGCTGGCTCAGTACTGCTGAATGCTAAAACCAGGAAGTGGGAATCAGTAAAAATATACCGGTAGGTTTTTTCAGGAGTTTAGACTCTTGATGTCCATAGTGGTCATCAAGTGTGGTGATATGAATGGGATAAATCATAAATCTAGTGGGAAGGTAGACAGCTATCTCATTCTGGGTGGTCAGCCATATGGTTTTCCACTAACTTGAATTATCCAAAGTTTTGAAACTTGAGTTAATTTGGTGCATTTCTTTAACAGTGTTTCTCAACCTTGGCTGTTTTAAGACTTCAACTCCCAGAATTCCCCTGCCAGCCATGCTGGGGAATTCTGGCTGGGGATTTCTGGGAGTTGAAGTCCACTCATCTTAAAACAGCCAAGGTTGAGAAACACTGCTCTGTGAAGTATGGAGTCCTGTCCCAATATAAAAGGAATAAAATATTTCTTCAGGTAGTCTAAAAGTGTAAAATCTGTATACGAAGTGGGAAAAATAACTGCACTAATTCCACATTTCTCTCCATGTTCCCAGGCATGGGGGAGAGGGAGGGTTGGAGTGTCAGTTGGAGACTATGGAATGGTTGTTATGCTGGTCTTTGACCATAATAAAGATTTTTAAAAATGAAGTGGTTGTGTTGTTGGTTTTACCTTGGCTTATTGTGTATTTTGTGCTTTTTACTGGTTTTAATTGTTGTTAGCCTCCCAGAGTTATTTGTTTGAGTTGAGCAGCCATATATGCAGAATAAAAGTAAAAAATAAAAATAAAGATGTGATAAGCAAGAATGGAAACCCTCTAGAGACAAGATGTTTGGGTTAAAAAAAAGTACTCTCTATACATATGAGTATGTTTATTTTTCTGTAGAATTGTATATGGAGCCTGTAGTGAGGTTCACAGGGCAAAACAGAGGATTCGGTGAAGTACATAAATGAACACAGAGATCCAGTCTTTGAAGTGAGTCTGGCTTTACCTCAGCTCTTCTTTGCAGATCATTCTCTTCCATTCTCTGTGAATCTATTCAGGATGTTTGAGTATGTCATTCATTACTGCAAAGGAACATACCAACATTCATATTTTAGGACAGAAAGGATTTAATATATTTTTTTTAAAATATGCAAAAAAGTAATACCTCTAGCTTTTAAAACTCTAACTTTGAATCCCAGTATATTCAAAATATGCTTATAATGCTATTCCCTGCACCTCCCCATGTCTTTAACATTAGTACCTATCCAACCTTTGCTAGTTCAAAAAGCCAGATTGGACCTAGTTAATACCTGGATGGAAGACTAGCAGGAAATAACAGGTACAGACTGGTTGGGGAAATTTATTTTAAAAAAAGTCCTTTAAGAAGGCAATGGAAATCCCTTATTGTTAGCAAGAGGCACAAGGATACAAGTTCAACTTAAAGGAGATATCTTTTATAGCTACAAGCAAAAGTACACCAACCTCCCCTTGCTAGGAATAACTTTACTTACTGAACTGGCAGTTGCACGAGAGTGAGTATTTTGCTTGGTTCATTACAAGTGGCAATGCAGCTATAAAAAATTATTCCCTTCTCACCCCTATGGGTGGTATGTGTCTTCCTCAACCTGAGGTCCTCTACCAGAGGCCTGGAGGTTTGAGGGTTCTGTGCAGTATCTTAGCTGTCCCTAGCATTGCACTCTTCTGGACAGAGAGCTCTGATGTTGCTCCTGGGATCTGTTGGAGCCACCCTCCCAGCTTAGGAGTCACAGCCCGGAGTGCTCCCACCATCACTAGGACCACTTTGGCCTTCACTTTCCACATCCTCTCTAGTTCCTCCTTCAGGCCCTGATACTTCTTCAGCTTCTCATACTCCTTCTTTCTGATGTTGTTCTTACTTGGCACCACTACATCTATCACCACTATAGACTTCTGGTCCTTGTCTACTACCACAATGTCTGGTTGATTGGCCAGTACCTGCCTGTCTGTCTGGATCTGGAAGTCCCACAGGATCTTAGCCCTGTCATTCTCCACGAACTTCTGTAGAATCTCCCATCTGGACTTGGCAGGGTCTAGCCCATACCCTGTGCTTATGTTCCTGTACACGATGCCAGCTACTTGATTGTGTCCTTCAGTGTATGCTGTTCCTGCCTGCATCTTACACCCTGCCACTATATATTGGACTGTCTCTGAGGCCTCTCTACACAGTCTGCACCTTGGGTTCTGTCTAGTGTGGTAGACCACTGCTTCTATGGATCTGGTGCTTAGTTCCTGTTCTTGTGCTGCTATGATCAGTGCCTCAGTGCTGTCTTTTAGTCTAGCCTTTTCCAGCCACTGGTGGGATTCCCTGAGGTCCACCACCTCAACTATCTGTCAGCGGTACATCCCATGCAGGGTCTTGTCTTGCCATGGCACTTCCTCTGCTTGATCTTCCTCCCATGTCTGCTGCTGCCTCAGGCATTCTCTCAGCAACTCATCTTTGGGTGCCATCTTACTGATGTACTCCTGGATGCTCTGGGTTTTGTCCAGGACAGTGGCTTTGACACTCACCAGACCCCACCCTCCCTCTTTCTGGCTGGTGTACACTCTGGGTGTTGGACTTGGGTGGAAAGCTCCATACAGGTCTTGGCAGCCTCCATGTCCTCCTTTGGCCAGCTCCCTATGCCAGCAGGGTATCGGATGACTGGCAGGGCATACATGTCAATGGCATGGATCTTGTTCTTCCCATTGAGCTGGCTCTTCAGGATCTGTCTTATCCTTTGGTGGTACATGGATGTTGCTGTCTTCCTTGCCTCCTCATCGTGGTTCCCATGTGACTGTGGGATACCAAGGAACGTGTAGCTGGTCTATATGTCTGCTATGTGGCCTGTTGGTAGCTCCATCCCATCAGTATGAACTACCTTCCCTCTCTTTACTAGCATCCAGCCATACTTCTCCAGTCCGAATGACATCCCAATGTCCTCAGTTAGGTCTGTGTCAGGTGGATCAGTGAGTTGATGTCTCGTTTACTCTTAGCATTGATGTCATCCATGTAGCGGAGGTGGCTGATGGTAGTTCCACTCTTGAACCTGTATCTGTATCCAGTCCTTGTGATTATCCTCCTGAAAGGGTTTAAGCCTATGCAGAGCAACCACAGGGATAGTGCATCACCTTGGTATATGCTGCACTTGATGGCCACTTGTGCGAGCTGTCTTGTGTTTATTTGTTTGTTTATTTATTCATTTATTTTTCAAATTTCTATCACCAACCATCTCCCCCAAAAAGGGGGACTCTGGGTGGTTAGTTGACTTCCAGTGTTGTCTTCCACAGTCCCACTGAGTTCTTGAGGAAGGTCCTGAGTGTCCTGTTGACTTTGTATAGCGCCAGGCATTCACTATTCAACTTGTATGCAGAACACATCATGCGACAAGCTGGGCTTGAGGAATCCAAGGCTGGAGTTAAAATCACTGGAAGAAACATTAACAATCTCAGATATGCAGATGATACCACTTTGATGGCTGAAAGTGAAGAGGAACTGAGGAGCCTTATGATGAAGGTGAAAAAAGAAAGTGCAAAAGCTGGCTTGCAGGTAAACCTCAAAAAAACCAAGATTATGGCAACCAGCTTGATTGATAACTGGCAAATAGAGGGAGAAAATGTAGAAGCAGTGAAAGACTTTGTATTCCTAGGTGCAAAGATTACTGCAGATGCTGACTGCAGTCAGGAAATCAGAAGACGTTTAATCCTTGGGAGAAGAGCAATGACCAATCTCGATAAAATAGTTAAGAGCAGAGACATCACACTGACAACCAAGGTCCGCATAGTTAAAGCCGTAGTAACATATGGCTGTGAGAGCTGGACCATAAAGAAGGCTGAAAGAAGGAAGATCGATGCTTTTGAACTGTGGTGTTGGAGGAAAATTCTGAGAGTGCCTTGGACTGCAAGAAGATCAAACCAGTCCATACACCAGGAAATAAAGCCAGACTGCTCACTTGAGGGAATGATATTAAAGGCCAAACTGAAATACTTTGGCCACATAATGAGAAGACAGGACAGCCTGGAGAAGGTGCTGATGCTAGGGAGAGTGGAAGGCAAAAGGAAGAGGGGCCGACCAAGGGCAAGATGGATGGATGATATTCTAGAGGTGACGGACTCGTCCCTGGGGGAGCTGGGGGTGTTGACGACCGACAGGAGGCTCTGGCGTGGGCTGGTCCATGAAGTCACGAAGAGTCGGAAGCAACTAAACGAATAAACAAGGCATTCACAGATCCATGTGTGTGGCACTGAGTTGTAGGCTTCCCTGTAGTCAATCCAGGCTGTGCTCAGATTGGTCTGTTTATAGACCCTGAGTCTTGGGCAACTGCTCTATCTATGAGCAACTGGTGTTTGGAGCCTCTGGTGTTGTTCCCAATGCTCCTCTGAGCTGTGCTCATGTACTGGCCCACATGGTCCTGCAGCTTGGCAGCTATGATGCCTGAGAGGACTTTCATGTTGTGGGGAAGCTGGTTATTGGCCGGTAGTTGGATGGTAAAAATGGGTATGATCAAAAACAAAGATGGCAAGGACCTAACAGAAGAAGAAGAGACCAAGAAAAGGTGGCAAGAATATACAGAAGACCTGTATAGGAAGGATAACAATATCGGGGATAGCTTTGACGGTGTGGTCAGGGAGCTAGAGCCAGACATCCTGAAGAGTGAGGTTGAATGGGCCTTAAGAAGCATTGCTAATTACAAGGCAGCAAGAGACGACGGCATCCCAGCTGAACTGTTCAAAATCTTGCAAGATGATGCTGTCAAGGTAATGCATGCTGTATGCCAGCAAATTTGGAAAACACAAGAATGGCCATCAGATTGGAAAAAATCAACTTATATCCCCATACCAAAAAGGGGAAACACTAAAGAATGTTCAAACTATTGAACAGTGGCACTCATTTCACATGCCAGTAAGATAATGCTCAAGATCCTGCAAGGTAGACTTCAGCAGGTCATGGAGCGAGAATTGCCAGATGTACAAGCTGGGTTTAGAAAAGGCAGAGGAACTAGGGACCAAATTGCCAATATCTGATGGATAATGGAAAAAGCCAGGGAGTTTCAGAAAAACGTCTATTTCTGTTTCATTGACTATTCTAAAGCCTTTGACTGTGTGGACCATAACAAATTGTGGCAAGTTCTTAGTGGTATGGGGATACCAAGTCATCTTGTCTGCCTCCTGAAGAATCTGTATAACGACCAAGTAGCAACAGTAAGAACAGACCATGGAACAACGGACTGGTTTAAGATTGGGAAAGGAGTACGGCAGGGCTGTATACTCGCACCCTACCTATTCAACTTGTACACAGAACACATCATGCGACATGCTGGCTTGAGGAATCCAAGGCTGGAGTTAAAATCGCTGGAAGAAACATTAACAATCTCAGATATGCAGATGATACCACTTTGATGGCTGAAAGTGAAGAGGAACTGAGGAGCCTTATGATGAAGGTGAAAGAAGAAAGTGCAAAAGCTGGCTTGCAGCTAAACCTCAAAAAAACCAAGATTATGGCAACCAGCTTGATTGATAACTGGCAAACAGAGGGAGAAAATGTAGAAGCAGTGAAAGACTTTGTATTTCTAGGTGCAAAGATTACTGCAGATGCTGACTGCAGTCAGGAAATCAGAAGACGTTTAATCCTTGGGAGAAGAGCAATGACCAATCTCGATAAAATAGTTAAGAGCAGAGACATCACACTGACAACAAAGGTCTGCATAGTTAAAGCAATGGTGTTCCCCGTAATAACATACGGCTGCGAGAGCTGGACCATAAGGAAGGCTGAGAGAAGGAAGATCGATGCTTTTGAACTGTGGTGTTGGAGGAAAATTCTGAGAGTGCCTTGGACTGCAAGAAGATCAAACCAGCCCATCCTCCAGGAAATAAAGCCAGACTGCTCACTTGAGGGAATGATATTCAAGGCAAAACTGAAATACTTTGGCCACATAATGGGAAGACAGGACACCCTGGAGAAGATGCTGATGCTAGGGAGAGTGGAAGGCAAAAGGAAGAGGGGCCGACCAAGGGCAAGACGGATGGATGATATTCTAGAGGTGACGGACTCATCCCTGGGGGAGCTGGGGGTATTGACGACTGACAGGAAGCTCTGGCACGGGCTGGTCCATGAAGTCACAAAGAGTCGGAAGCGACTAAACGAATAAACAACAACAGTTGGATGGTGCTGTTCCCTTGTTGGGGTCTTTCATATCAGCACTGTCCTACCTTATGTTAGCCAGTCTGGGTGGGAGCCTGCTGTTAGCAGCTGGTTCATCTGTGCTGCTAGGCTTTCATGCACTGCTGTTAGTTTCTTTAGCCAGTAGGTGTGGATTTTGTCTGGGCCAGGTGCTGTCCAGCTCTTCATGTTCTTGACCCACTGTTCGATGTCTGCTACTGAGATGGTGACTGGTTCCTGTTCTGGGAGATTTCTGTGATCTTCTCTCAGTGCCACTCTGCACTGGTGTTATGTTTCTTCTCTTTCTCCCATATGTTCTTCCAGTGTTCAGTTTCTGCTGTTGCTGGCTCTGCTGTTATTGTGTTGTCGCACTGCAGCTGGGAGTACACCTTGGATGGTTCTTTGGCGAACAGGGCACTTACTTCATGGCCTCTGCTTCTCTAGTGTATCTCCTTAGCCTGGTATCCAGTGATGTGAGCCTTTGTTTAGCCATCTGTAGGGCTTCAGATGGAGTCAGGCCCTTGTATTTTTTCAGTAGCCGAGTCTTATCCTTAATCTCCACATCCTTCTGTAGTTCTACCAGCTGACTAACTTCTCCCCGAGTTGCCTTGATCTTAGCCTCCAACCTCATTTTCAAGGGGGGTTATGTACTGCTGTTCTTCTTGATCATGTAGCCAAGCATCTCCAGGATTACAGCAGCTGTAGCGTATATCAGTTCATTGGTTTGAATTATGGTGGAAGTAGGGATTGTCATGAGGGCTCTGTTGGCATCCTCTAGCATACTATATGATGATACTTCTCTACTGAGCCTTGGTAATCAGTCTTGAGAGTTGACTGTCACTAGTTTATCCATGATCTTTTGCCTCATATCAACCACTGTGTTCTGTAATGGAGGGGGTTGCGGTGACATTCCAGCTTCAGGTGTTGGCTGCACCTCCAGTTCTTCTGGGTCTTCTGGAGTCTGGGATATAATGTGTAGTTGGTCTATCTCAAGTTGTGCGAGCAGCTTCCTCTTCACTATGTTGAAGCGTTGGGTATCTCTCTCTCTCTCTCTCTCTCTCTATATATATATATATATATATATATATATTACTGTATACACACACACACACACACACACACACACACACACTTCTTCATACAAGATGGAAACTGTCTTAAGATTTTTTTAACATGACTATGTGAGGCAGTGAGAGTGACATGTTTATTGAAGCCTAGTTGGTATATATACTTGAATTTAGTAGGCTTTCTTCTGAGAAAGTAGAGGCTAGAACTACCCACTTCCCTTATCCCAATTATTTTCTGCTAAAACTAAGCTGGTTATACTGCTGTAAAAGACAGTGTAATTGTTAAGGCCACTCCCCCAACTCTCCCAACCCTTTAGTGGCCAACACAGCCACTGTAAATAGAAGTCCAGGAGTCCCTGGTCAGAGAGAGAGAGAGAGATCCATTTCTCTGCCATCATCCCCAAATGTAAGCACACAAAAATCAACTATTACCACCACCACCACCCAGAACTTGCTGTGGGCTCTTGCATCAAGTAGTGGGCAGATACAGTAACTAAGCATCCCGAAAAGTGCCACAGGCCTGGCATCTTAGGTTTTTTCAGAAAAAGCATTGAGGAAATCCTCAGTGGAAATCTTAACAGGAAGAGGAAATGAGAGGATATGATGAATCAAAGCCCAGAAGGAATAAAGGAAGGAACTCTTTATTTACCCCCATTATTGGCTTTCAAATAATTCACACAACTGTTGAAACTCACGCTCACAGGACACTCTGACTACAAGTTTCCACCACCCACCTTCTCTCAGGAAGATATGAGCTGTACGGGTACAGTCTGGCAATAGATTTGCTGCAGGGACTGCCCAAGCTTTCTAAATGTACTGATCTGACTTTTAAATCTTAAGCAAATTGTTTGGCTGGCTGAAATTTCAAAGCCACGCTAGCAAATCTCTGTAGAAAACTAAATGGGACTTCCATCATTACTGAAGTAGCCATCACAGGTGTATACCTCACACTTATATGCTTAACATATACTTTTCAAAGTTTCTGAGTGTCCATCGTATCCTCACTCACATTCCTGTGAAGTATATTAGTCTACTCTATGGTCGTCCTTCACAGCTGACTGGGATTTTAATTCAGTACTCCTCTCCCTCTTCAAGTACAGATTTAACTGGTCTACACTGGTCTTATCTGACACTTTTAGGTCCCCACAAGTAGTAAAGACCCACTTCCTATATATTTACATTTAAAATACAGTACATGGGGATCAAATTGGTCTTTTGCTTTCCAGCAGGCCCTCCAGACTATGGTGGACATAAGGCAGTCCATGTGTTTTGCCCTATTGCCCAGGAAATATATTGAATGAACAGCAGAGAACTGCAGGAGACACTCTCTCTCAGCTGGCCAAGGAGCGGGGGTTGTGTGGTTGAGGTTTATAGTTTGCTTCCTCTTAGCCTACCCTTGCTTCAATGACTTGTTCGGTGGTTACTAAGGTAGGGAATCTGAGCATATGCAACCAGCCCTGCTCTCTGAATCAGTCATTAGAGGCTTGCTAGATATGGAGAAACAGCCTGCTGTGACATTTGCTCCAAGGGCTGTGATTCACTGAAAAGATGTCTTGGTTCTTGAATCAGTCATGAGGGGTTCAGGGATGAGGGCCACAAAGAAGTGCATCTTATGGCATGATTCTTCCAAATCCTATTATTCATTCTATCCAATTACCTTCCCTCTCTTTCTTCTTGACCATTCTAAAGGTTGTAAGGAGCTAAATTTCAACAATTTTGAGAGATTGATTGCTTTGGTCTTTGGACATACCTTGCTCTCCTCCCCCTGTTTAATAGCTTTGACAGGAAATGAAGGGATGAAAATAGGACAAATAACCACCAAAGCCATTGTGGATAGTTGGTTTATATCAGTCTGCCCCACACTGCTATCCCCCAGATGTGTTGAGGCTGCAGCTCCTGGAATTTTAGCCATCTTGGGCTAAAATCACCAGGATGGAGAATTCTATGTGTTATGGTTCAATTCTGTGTGTTATTATGTCCATTTGGAGGATACCAGTTTGGAGAAGTCTGATAAAGGTAGGAGATAGGAATCTTATGCTTCTTTTCCCATGAAACACTAAATTGGACCAATTGTTGTCAGAGGGGAATACATTCTGGTGGGAACACTAAAAAGGGATCCATTGACCTTTCAGCTAATTTCCAGGGGATTCAAAATAATCCAAAAGAGAACCAGCATTGTGTTTGGTCAAACTCTCTGTCCAGTCAGCTGTTATAGGAGCACCAATTGTTTGGGAGACATCTATCTGTATACTCCTGTAAACAAACAGTGGCTACCATATTTCTCCATTTTTTGTAGGTGGGATGCATGGAGGGTGGGGAGGGCTGGGTATGTGATCCCATCATTCCACTGTTGAGCTTTTCCCTCCTTGTGGTAAACTGATAATGGTCATAAACACTGGAAGTGCTGCCCTATGAGCAGTGTAGTTCCACTTCCCCATTCAAATAGACCACCTATTGCTGCTGATTGCTTCTGTCACTCCACAAAGCAGGAATCTCAAACTCACATTCTCATGAGGGCCGCATGAAGACTAGTTCATCAGCCCAAAGGCTGCAGCACCAAAGCCTTTTCAGACCTTGATGCAAATGTTTCTGGTGAATTAAAAATGAAGAACATCCCCTGTGCCTTTAAACATGAATGTATTAATTTATTTTTTTAAAAAACAACAACTAGTGTAAAATAGAGCTAACTTTTTTGCCATTTGGCTTTGCTTCTTATTTGGCAGCATTTTTCCTTAATCTGAGGACCAATATTTGACTTGGTGGTGGTTGAATAACCACACAGAATCCTTGAATATAATAATCTGAAATCTGGCAGGATTTATCCTCTCAGAAGAGGCAACTACCTAAAAACTGCTTCCAGTTCTGCCAAAAAAGAAAAAAATGTTTGCAGAGACACCCCAACACTATGGGGTCACTCTTCACATGCCACAACTCTTAGCTAGAAAATGGCCAGTTTAGGAAAGAAGGGCAGAAGTGGGAAGCAGCAGCAATGGCTGTTCCTTTAGTCAAACCCCAGGAAACTTGGCCAGGAGGGGAACATGCCTTCTGATGTGAAGAAGGGGCCCAGCTTAAACAGCAGAAAAAGCACCTTGACATGTGGCTCTGTGTACCTTCCCTAGACATGGTTTTCTTCTTAGCCTGAGGATTCATAGCATCTAGTTGACAGCAGCAAGCTGCTGCCTGAGTTCTGAATGTCGCTTTCCTCCTGTATCAGTGAGACACGGGCTGCACAACATCACTTGGGGGGATGCATGTAGCTTGCAGGCTCCCAGCTGAGACCCTGTCACAGGCATCCATGTGGCATATTAGGCCAAATGGGTAGATATGGGCTTGTGACAGAAAACCATTTGCACACAGCTAGAGAGGTATTGCCATAGGAGTTGGAAGGGAACCCTTGTTCTGAAACATACAGCCCCACCCAACTATTTTGACAGAAAACAGCAGCATGCCTTTGTGATAGCAGACCAAAGGGAAAGAGGATGTGACTACCTCAGCCTGAAATGGCCAATAACACCTCTCCCATCTTTTACTGGTCACCTGACTTTGCCTCCAACATAAAAGGTGGGGAAAGGTAACTGATTTTACACCCTTGGCAGCTGTTGATGGATGCTGCCAACTTAAGGGTGGGAGGGACATTATTTTAATACCAGTATGCTAAAATGAACTGGGAATGAGATGAAGCCATGGGGCATGGGGGAGGCAGGGGGGCATAGCAGAAAAGAAAGTTGCCTGGTCATGTTGTGCCATGGTTAGCTACAAACTGGGACATAGCTTAAATCTGGAATCAGTCTCTTAATATTCCTTCTACAAGGACAGAGAGCCTTTCCAGGTTTTTTTTTTTTTAAGTCAGGTGGCACGAGGCCCTGGAACCTGCTGTTGGTGACTCTCAGTATCACTTGTATCCAGGTGACCCAGCACCCAGCTACATCCTAAGGTTGATCAATAGATGACTTTAACCCTCAAGTTAATGCAGCAGTTCCAACAGATGAGATTGCAGATCTACACCATGTGAAAACCAGCTCCATTTGACGGATTACAGATTACAGGATTCTCTCAGACACAACAAATTCCCAGACCAGAGTGCTCTGCTTGCCTCGTTTCCCATAGATAAGAAGTTCCATGGGTAGTATTAGTTTCCCTTGGATAAGAATTTTCTAATTTTCATTCCATTTAAAAATTTTAAATGACCAACCAGATAGTGCTAAACTAAACATTATTAACTTTGTAGGAATACTTTATATGTATTGATTATCACCATGATCCATCTTCTTCCTCCTCCTCCTCCTCCTCTTCGTCCTCCAAAGGGGATAGCAAGGTATTGCCAAAAAGTATGTTATATTCTTAAGGATCTAAAGACTGCTTGTGTTTTTATTAAATGGTCATTTTGCCATTTAAAATACCATTTGATTCATTGGCAAAACACTTTTTCCACTATTAAAAATGTTTCTTTTCCTCAAGGAAAGGAACATTTTATCAGGGTATGGCAAATAATGTCTGTTCAGTTTTATGGTCTACCAATTTCAAAAGAAGACAACTCCCTAACAGGTAAGCTTGTAATCTTGCAATTTTTATTTGAGCATATGTCCCACCAAAGTTACAAGATTTTGAAATAAACATCTTAAGAGTGGGCTGCAATTAAATTAATTCTGCTGACTGTGACATCAAATTTGATGATGCAGTAAAAACCCTTGAACCATGATGATGTTTCTGCATTTAACAAGTTTGGCCTTCCACCTATGTTAAAAGGAAAGATATTTTTGTGTTTTTAATGCTGGAAATTGAGCTAGCCATAAAGAACAATTTAACATTACTCCTAAACTTTGAAAAGGGAATGTGGTCTTGGAAGTGACAGGGAGGTGAGGATTGTTTTTCTGGGTGAAGGGAACTGGCTATTTTACATTCTTGGTCAATCCTTTATAGGCAAGTAATTTCTGTATACTATTTTGAAATACAACTTTTTTTTCCTAGCCAAATATAGCCATTTCACAGGCTTTAATTTCAGGATTTGGCAGTGGGAAGATAAAGATTCTTTTCTGTTTTTCAAATTCTGCCCATCTGAAGGTTTTATTTCTATTAGTTGTCGAAGTGGATAGAAACAGAGAGGTATCAAGGACCAGAAATTCACATGATAGAAGCTGGCAAAATACTTGATTAATGTTAATAAAGGAGCACATTCTTAAGGAGGATGGTGGTAGCAAACCATTACTCAATGTGTCCTTGATCAAGACATCTTACCTTTTCACCAGGTTCTTACAGAAAACAGGAGTTTCAGAGTTACAACATCCATTTTAATCCCTGATTTCCAGTTAACATTATTAACTATATAATAATTAAGTTTATGAGTCAATTATCATTCTGTGTGTAATTTAAAAAAAAATCTCTGTAATTTAAGTCTCCCCCTTGCCTTTGGGCCATCTCTTCAGGATTCAGCTTCTGGAACTGACCAAAAACAAACTTAAAAGCTCTGGATGTACTGGACTAGATCAAGTATATTTTCTTCTGTGTTTTGATTTTTGTTATACTTTTATTACTACCAGGCATAAACCCAGATAATGAACCTAAATTGGCCTTTTTTGTGATATTTAAAACAAACCAAGGATGCTACAGAGGAATACTACCTATGTCCAATTGTGATGAATGCTGAATAGCCTTCCAGCAGAGCTTTTGTTAGACAAAATACCACTTAACGGGCCATTTAATATTGTAATATAATAATGATGATGCATTTCTAAGGGATTGATTGGTGTTCCATTAATTCAGATGCTTGAAGAGGCTATGCTTGGATTTAGAGTTGCAGGGTAATGGGACCTTTATGGGTAACATCAAAAGATGTGTACTGTATCTCTTATCTGGATGTTACAATGAATCTAAACATGATGCAGTTGATCTCCTGGGTGCTTTAAAAACTGGCACAAAAACGGCAGCTTTAAAACTGCCTCTGGAGAGGTTCAGAGTGAAAATTACATTGTAAGTAGCAGCACAACTGTAGCAAGAGTGCAATCATATTTGCCACAAGTTTCTTTCCAAAATTTTGAGGTAGCTATCATCTGTGGAATGTTTTTAGGCCAAGATGGCTTCACAGGCCCCTGTTCTTTTGGAGCTGATATGGTTAACATCTTAACTTGGCTCTCGCAAAGCTGATTGGCTGATTATACCAAGTCGGTCAGTTCAGGAGGACATTAACTTCATGTGGTGAACACTACTTGATCCACTTCAAGATTGAGTTTCACCTCAAGATTGAGTTTCACCAGGAGTGACCCAAAACATTTGGCTGCATATCAGGACTCTGAGCTCTTGCACTGAGACTCTTGGCCTCCTGTCACAGCTGTAATCTGATCCATTTAATGGAACGTGTGAAAATGTCCAGCTGTCCCAGTCCCATAAGAAACAGTAAGATCAGGACATGGAGTGTCCTATATGTGTACAGGACAAAAGAGAAAACTTTTGAGTCCATTTCCTTCACTTTATATATCTACCAGGCCTTTGTGTGGACAGGATACCAAATAATCAGTTTGGGTCTAAAGCTTTGTGAAAAGTTGTCAGTAATGAATCCTGGGACTATTACCAGCTTCCTGGCTAGTAGAAATGTCTGTCCCCTCATCACTAAGATATAGTAGGCAAATATTTGTTCTGATTTAGAAGCTGGGACAGAGGTTGCCTAAAAAAATCTTGAGCATCTCAGAAACCATCAACAATCATTCTACTTCAGATCTAAATCAACAGCATTATTACTGAATCCAATATGTTCTGCTGCACTTACAGTATGAACTAATCCACCTGCACTTCTCCCATCCTGAAAGACCTTTTCACACAATGTAATTTCATACAGTAGTTCTGATAGTACAGTCATCCTTTTAGTGAGAGATCCCATCTCTTTTCTCCAGGAAATACCTAGTTTGCTGTAAGCCCTTGCACCAGGAGAATACCTGAAAGGGTTCATTGTATCACTAGTTTTATTTCCCAATTGTCTAAGCAAGCAGCACTTGGCATGGCTTGGCTACTGCAGCCATTCAGTGCTCAGGAGATGTTATCTATGATGGAAGGACTTTTTCCAACCATTCTTTCTCTCCAGTTCTTTTTCCAGGAAGACCAGTTAGGCAGAATTAGTCAATGCACTGAGTTTTGGTATTCCCACAGAAAGACTGGGTATAGTTAGTTGAACCCTAAGCAAGACTGAGTCTATTTTGCCTAGTGTAACTCTTGAGAGTTAGTTGGCAGGATCAATTAACCCTGTTCTGTGATGCCACAACACTTTCACCTTACTCCACTGATCTAGTTAAACAGGTCATGGAACATGGATGAAATATTGCCATCATTTATAGCAATGATCTTCTAAAATTTGCATAAAATATTATTTTCTGTGAGTAGGATAGCTATTTATACATGCAAGAAAGAGACCAAGACTTGCATGAAATTTGACTGTGATCAACAGACCTATGTGCTTACTCCGTCCAGGCCCTAACTGCTAATTGCCAACTCAAGGATCTTTGGTTTCCCTTCTTATGGATCTTGACCCCTGAAATAGATTAGACAGCCATTCTGACAGTGGTCATCTTGAAATATAGGCATATATCTGGGTTGCAAAACTCCAGATGACCACTGGATGGCAACAATAGCAAATAGAAGGCACTATACAATGGTTTTCTGATTTTTTGCAGTTCAGATACTGGGGGCCTCTCCAAAGAGGAAGTTGCTTCTCAAACCCTTTCAAATAGAGAACAACCCCTTTAAAGTATGACTTGTGATCACTCTATGTGAGAGAATGTATTGGCACAAACTGAACATAAACATTATTAACAGGTTAGTGTTTTTATGCTCTGTATCTGAAAGTTATTCTTTCACAAAATCCTTTTAAGAATCCTTTAATATTTCCTAATTATATATTTTAAAATCCTTTAATAGTTATTGGAAAAATTATTTTTATGTTAGAACATTCTAGGGGATGAAGCCTGCCAATATTTGAGAGAAATACTTGCTTGGCTCTTTTACAGTGTCCTAAAATTTTCATTTTAAAAAAAAGAGATTTAAAGACCTAAGTAGTCCTTCTGGATAATCAGCACCAAATTTTCAATAAATAGGGGTGGGGCTTTTGCATTAGATACCATCAAGATTAACCTTGGGCCAGGGAGAAGGAGCTATAATAAAGGGACCTCTTTACCCCTACTCCATGCTGGAGTTAGGAGGGCAGAGAAAGTATTGCACTGATGATTCATAGGTCCATCCCAAATCAAAATGACCACTGTGGTGAGACCATCATTGATTGTCCCAAATGCAATTTTTTGTATGAGGAGGGCAAAATCATTTGTGTCCATGAAGAAATAGAGATGCATGTCCACTTTCCCTTATAATCATGTCTCACCATCCCCCAGATTCTCATTTTGAATTATTCTATGTGATGGTGCTTTCTCTTGTGAATGAACAGATATACTCTTTCATCATCCTCATTCCAGTTCTCACTGGACTCATTTTCACTTGATCCTCCTTCAGTCATTCTCCAAATCATACAACTTTTCATTTCTCTCTGTTATGAGCTGAAAAGAACGGTAACTTGGGCAGACCACTTCTTCCAAGGGATCTCTGATAAAGATAATTATCAAAAGCAGTCAGCAGCCAGGCTGACCTTTCTGTCATACCTTGCTTGTCTAGTCGGTGAATGCTGTGTGCTTTCAACAAAACTTCTCCCTTCAACACAATCTAGAAAAATATATGAGTTTGGGGCTTTGTGCCAATCCTGAAACACAGGGGCTATAACAGTAAGTATAACTGTGCCATCTTACATGTAGATTAATTTAGTATAATCAGAGTCCCTCTTCTGGGGGAGATGGGCGGTGGCTAAATTTGAATAATAAAATAAATAAATAAATAAATAATGATAAATACTAAAATTTACATTTGCACAGGTAATTAACACATCATTATAGTAGCATATGTTGCATTTTTATTATAGAGATTCTTTGTTATGCTAGTTTTTAATCCCACCCATTTACTTTTATGTTGTATATTTTCAAATTGTCCTGGTCATTGGCTGAGTAAAGACTATTTCATTTCATACCTTCTTAGAACTAATGAAGTCAAATTTCTAAAGATAATTGCCACCACTCATATAACTATTAACAACTGTAGCCCTGGACACATAAGAATCTGGTTTTATATTAGCATTTATGAAGAAGAAATGTCTTTTGTCCCTTTAAAAAGAAGAAAAGGATGTGTGCTCAGGAGTCTTCTATGTAAATAAAATCAATCTGAGAATAGACAAAAGAACTAAATTAACTCCAACTGAGTGCAGAAAGAAATTCAGAAATGGCTTCTGGATCACAGTGATGTTTTGAACATTCAGTGGCTTTTCTCAGAACTGATGAGAAACAGGCAAACATATTATTTATATATAAATAGAACATCAGTATAAATAAACAGTCCCACAAGTTGGTGATATCATTTAAAAAAAAACATGATGGAGTCAGTGCTAATTAAAGCATCCAGGGCAATCTCAAGGCAATAAAATTGCTCTCAGAAGAATCCATTAGAGAGGCCAGCTAATTTTAAGATGCATCCCATAAAATACAGATTTATAGAGAATGAAGCCTTGATAAATTCCTTAGTAGGAGGCATACAAGAAGCCTGGAATGTAGTTACCCTAAACATAATTCAGGGCAGTTGTGGGATACATCTATGTGATCTCATAAGCTCCATAAAATAGTGTTCGACAGGAAGGAAGGGTTAGATTATTTTCAGACCAAAGAAACATCTTCCAAATCATGATTATATCTAGCCTCTTATGTCATTAGAATTGCTCTATCGCCTGTTCTTAGCCTGGAAGACTTCCAGAGGTGAAACTGAGGTGGAACATTGCATCAGCAGTGCCAAAGATGTCCTGATACAGACTGTGCATTGACCCAGAAAGGAAGGAACCATTTTGTCCAGCAGTATTAGGTAACTGGCTTCAGGGGATTTCACATGGACTTCCATGTGGGAAAGGGATGGTAGGTTCAGCTTAGTCCATCTTTCATCAGTTGAATTTACGGGTCTCAAACAACAATGCACTTAATCTGATATAAGTGATATGTATAAGTGATTCAGTGGGTCCAGTGCGAGAACAGATCAGAGATGGACTATGATAATCCATAACTTTCCTGGGTTCTAGGCCTGTTTAAAATATGGATTTGTAAGTCTTTCTGGTATCTGGATATAGCTATTCTTGTTCTTACTGAAATGAAGAACTCAATATTTTAGACACAAGCATCCCTCACTGTCATAAGAAGAATCCCATAAAAGACTTGCTATGTCATTAGTTATCAGCATATGTTATAATGACATGTCTGAAATCTTTACATTATCCATCACTAAGTTTCAGGTCCCAAAATATCACCCTTTTGAAATATGGATAACTACATATTTTCCCATTAACACACAACACACATAGAGATACTGACATACAGCTTGTATAGCCAGCAAAAATATTTTACATGTTGGTTATTATTGGACTTTATATGTCATTCAGTTGCATCCACTCTCCTTGCAATTGTTCTCTTGAATACATTTGTCTAAGCACATGAAGATAAGTGCTCAGCTAAACCTCAGAGAAATTAGACATTATCTCTGAAAATGACATTAGTCTGAATGGGAAGCTTGCCAAGAAGGTTTAAATGGTTTATGGTTTTAAAATAATTTTGATTATTCAAAACTGTTTGAAGGAGTGGGAGGGGAGGAGCCTATGGCATATACATTTGGACCTATGGGGATTCCAAATGTATATGCCATAATGCTATCTCACCAGAGGGTGACCAATGGCCAGTCTCAAACATATAGCAACTTTGATACTACTCCAATGATGGATCCTCATAACTAGATGAACTTTCAGCCAAACTTTATTTATTAACCTTGATGTGTTTTAACATTATCCTTACTATAATAACTTCCTTGGCTTCTAATGGTTTTATAGAGGTATGTCCAATTTTCTGACATTTGCTTCTAATGTCCACTGGAGGGCACTCACTTCTGGCTTGAGGGCAGAGATGGCTGCTGTAGCTACTGCTATCCCAGAGAAAGCTGGAAAGAATAATGCCTTCCATTGAACTTGCTTCTGGAATTAGGAACAAACAAGCAGTCAAGTTCCAGAGCATTGGTGAAGCCAGGGAGTTTTAAACTGTGAGTTTTAATAATCTTATGCAGGTGCACCTTTTAGATCAACATTGGGCAACCTGTAAACTTCCAGATTTTACTGAACTACAACTCCCAGCATCCTTCAATACTGGCTCTTCTGGTTGAGACTGCTGGTATTTGGCTCATCTGATGTGCCATAAGTTGCCCATCCCTATAGGATGGTTAAGGGTAAAATTTAATCAACTTCAAAATGTGGTTAAGTCCAACCTATTCATTAGAGGACTTCTTTCTCATTCTGGACGTCTACCCTAAAGCATGGCATCACTACCTGAACAAGAATTCTTCATCATTTGGAACAGCTTCAGAAAAATGAGAAAACCAGAAGGAAAAATAATAATAATAAAACCGTTAAAGCATAAATATATAATACCACAGAGATAAAACAGATGGAAATCTGGCAGGCTTTGATTTCAACAGCACAACTGTGTTCTAAATTTATGCACAGTTTTCACCATAAAGGAAATAAGTAAACAGCAGATCCTGAACAATCTCTGTTGGATATATGGTCAATATAATTCATTCTTGCGGATAAGTAATGAAACAGCCACCTTTGCTGATAATACCCTACAAATCAGAACGATAACATCTCTAAAGATGCTTTGCAGAGAGCTCCAAAACTGATCTTTTCAAACCTGAAGAAAGGTGGATATATTTATTTATTTTTATTTTATTTATTTTATATTCCACCTTTTTTTTTTATAAATAACTCAAGGCAGTGAACATACCAAATGCTCCTTCCTCCTCCTATTTCCCCCACAACAGCAGCCCTGTGAGGTAGGTTGGGCTGAGAGAGAGTGACTGGCCCAAGGTCACCCAGCCGGCTTTCAGGCCTAAGGCGGGACTAGAACTCACAGACTCCTGGTTTCTAGCCCGTTGCCTTAACCACTAGACCAAACTGGCTCTAGTTTTTAAGGTTTTAAGTCAGCTGTTAACACCTACCTCTCTACGTCAAGCTACAAATTCAACTGTTTCTTTCTGCATCTCTTTCTCTCTTTTTTACTAAGAGGAGAATCTGGGTCAGCAACTCACTTCACAGCAGATTCTGTTCTAAAGCAGCTTCTCTTGTTGAGAACTGCTTTATGCAAAGTTCCCTTCTCTTCCACACACACGCATCCCACATACTGTACAAGGTGCTAATGATTGGACCTTGACTCCTTCATAAGGAAAATGTTGTCATGGGATCTCAATAGCACCAAATAGATTCTGACCTGGCTTATTGAGGGTTATCCCCCGCTCCTAACTAGATGTTGAGTCCAAGTAAAGCCATGGCAGAAATGGAAAGTTTGAGACCTAGACATCCAGAAAGATAGACTCACAATTTTACATCTTTATTATCATGATCAAGCAGGTGCTCCCTTGAATATACTTAGATATTTTTATGGAACTCTTCATGCTTCTCATAGAAGGGTACCTACAGTGGTATGAATTGGTACCCTGCCCTCAGCAGAGTTAACAAACATCTATAATAATATTCGCCACCAGAATCACCTTTGCACATGCTCAGACACTGAAGCAGAATAGGGAGCGCACAGAATTGCCTTCTGCATCATACCTGGCATCTTAAATTTATGGAGCCACTTCTCTGTAAGTTCTCCCACCTACCTCAGTCAGTGAGTACAGATCAATTGCTGCAAGACCAATTTGCTGAATCATTCAGGAAGGCTGTAGCAGTGGCCAACAGAACCTAGTGGGTCTGCCCTATAAATAGGTTTGGAGACTCTGTGTTCTACTTTATTTTGCAGTTTGTTTTATCTTGCTTGCCTGCTACAGTATTATTAATCTCTGAATAAAACTTTGCTTGCCATAGCAATCCTTAGAAGAACGCGCTGGGTTTGATTCACCAACAGCATGCTTGATCTCTAATATGTCTGTTCGCTATAAAGCTCAGCTGCTTGCTGGCTTTTCTCTCTTTTAACTTACTGTATTACTTCTGCTGCTTTTTTGAAATATATATTTTGATCTATGGTTGTGCAGCTAATAAATAAAGGAGCACAGAAATTATGCAGCCCACATAACAACACAGTAACAGCAGAGCCACCAACAGCAGAAGCATAGCAGTACTGGAAGAACATATGGGAGAAAGAGAAGACACATAACACCAGTGCAAAGTGGCTGCAGGACCTGAGAGCAGATCACAGAAATCTCCCAGAACAGGAACCAGTCACCATCTCAGTAGCAGACATCGAACAGCGGGTCAAGAACATGAAGAGCTGGACAGCACCTAGCCCGGACAAGATCCACACCTACTGGCTAAAGAAACTAACAGCAGCACATGAAAGCCTAGCAGCACAGATGAACCAGCTGCTAGCAGCAGGCTCCCACCCAGACTGGCTAACATAAGGTAGGACAGTGCTGATCATGAAAGACCCCAACAAGGGAACAGCACCATCCAACTACCGGCCAATAACCTGCTTCCCCACAACATGAAAGTCCTCTCAGGCATCATAGCTGCCAAGCTGCAGGACCATGTGGGCCAGTACATGAGCACAGCTCAGAGGAGCATTGGGAACAACACCAGAGGCTCCAAACACCAGTTGAAGACTCAGGGTCTATAAACAGACCAATCTGAGCACAGCCTGGACTGACTACAGGGAAGCCTACAACTCAGTGCCACACACATGGATCTGTGAATGCCTGGCGCTATACAAAGTCAACAGGACACTCAGGACCTTCCTCAAGAACTCAGTGGGACTGTGGAAGACAACACTGGAAGTCAACTAACCACCCAGAGTCCCCCTTTTTGGGGGAGATGGTTGGTGATAGAAATTTGAAAAATAAATGAATAAATAAACAAACAAATAAACACAAGACAGCTCGCACAAGTGGCCATCAAGTGCAGCATATACCAAGGTGATGCACTATCCCTGTGGTTGCTCTGCATAGGCTTAAACCCTTTCAGGCGGATAATCACAAGGACTGGATACAGATACAGGTTCAAGAGTGGAACTACCATCAGCCACCTCCGCTACATGGATGACATCAATGCTAAGAGTAAACGAGACATCAACTCACTGATCCACCTGACACAGACCTAACTGAGGACATTGGGATGTCATTCGGACTGGAGAAGTATGGCTGGATGCTAGTAAAGAGAGGGAAGGTAGTTCATACTGATGGGATGGAGCTACCAACAGGCCACATAGCAGACATATAGACCAGCTACACGTTCCTTGGTATCCCACAGTCACATGGGAACCACGATGAGGAGGCAAGGAAGACAGCAACATCCATGTACCACCAAAGGATAAGACAGGTCCTGAAGAGCCAGCTCAATGGGAAGAACAAGATCCATGCCATTAACATGTATGCCCTGCCAGTCATCCAATACCCTGCTGGTATAGGGAGCTGGCCAAAGGAGGACATGGAGGTTGCCAAGACCTGTATGGAGCTTTCCACCCAAGTCCAACACCCAGAGTGTACACCAGCCAGAAAGAGGGAGAGTGGGGTCTGGTGAGTGTCAAAGCCACTGTCCTGGACAAAACCCAGAGCATCCAGGAGTACATCAGTAAGATGGCACCCAAAGATGAGCTGCTGAGAGAATGCCTGAGGCAGCAGCAGACATGGGAGGAAGATCAAGCAGAGGAAGTGCCATGGCAGGACAAGACCCTGCATGGGATGTACCATTGACAGATAGCTGAGGTGGCTGACACTGGGAAATCCTACCAGTGGCTGGAAAGGGCTGGACTAAAAGACAGCACTGAGGCACTGATCATAGCAGCACAAGAACAGGAACTAAGCACCAGATCCATAGAAGCAGTGGTCTACCACACTAGATAGGACCCAAGGTGCAGACTGTGCAGAGAGGCCTCAGAGACAGTCCAATATATAGTGGCAGGGTGTAAGATGCAGGCAGGAACAGCATACACTGAAGGACACAATCAAGTAGCTGGCATCGTGTACAGGAACATAAGCACAGGGTGTGGGCTAGACCCTGCCAAGTCCAGATGGGAGATTCTACAGAAGTTCGTGGCGAATGACAGGGCTAAGATCCTGTGGGACTTCCAGATCCAGACAGACAGGCAGGTACTGGCCAATCAACCAGACATCATGGTAATAGACAAGGACAGAAGACAGCAGTGGTGATAGATGGAGCAGTGCCAAGTGACAGCAACATCAGGAATGTCAGTGCTCTCTGCCAGAAGAGTGCAGTGCTAGGAACAGCTAAGATACTGCGTAGAACCCTCAAACTCCCAGGCCTCTGGTAGAGGACCTGAGGTTGAGGAAGACACATACCACCCATAGGGGTGAGAAGGGAATTTTATACTGTATATGGCCTTAACTGAATCTGTGTCCATGGTTTTTGCTTCCTACCCCAGAAGATGCAACAGTCAATGAAAAACATGTTGAATTTGTGAATAAACCCACAAGAGTTGTGCTCTTGTTTTTTCCCTTCATCAAAAAACTATTGAATTTAGCATTCCCAAAGCAAGGCAGCCCCCTAATCTCTCTGATTCTGTGGTCAGTCTGACATTAAATGCATGCTGTATTTTTTTGGTGCCAAGGAAAAAGTTTCTAAGTCATTATATGAGAGAGAGAGAGAGAGCGCGAGAGAGAGAGAGAGAGCGCATCATAACGTCATTGGCAGAACTGAAATAACATATGTGGCAGAAATAATAGTGTAACAATAGCCACATAGGTAAATACATTACATCAGAAGCTCAGAGGGGCGGGTCAGAATAGGGATAATCTCCTCAGGGTAGGCAGAAAGTCAAGTGTGCCAAAAGGGGATTCTCAGTTACTGGGAAGCCATCACTGGAAACATCCTCTCCTAAGCAACTGCCCTTACTCACCACAGATCATAGGGACATTTAGAAAAGAGTCTCAGATGAAGACTTTAGTGTATATACAGACAGGATCACTGCAGACTAGTGTAATCTGATTCTAATGCCTCATTTTAGCAATCTAGCAGCTGTAGCTGCAATTTCTAAATAGTCTTCATAAACAACCCATGCATGGTGCCTTCCAGAATCCCATCCAAAGATATAGGACTGCCAATAAATGAAGCTGGATAATCTTGACTCAAGTAGGACTTCTGATATATACTAGTAAAAGACCTTCCATAACTTATAGATTACTTGTCACTCCATTTTACTATTTTCAAGGGAGTATATACCTACTTCGTTCTCTACTGTGTTATAGGTTGGTTATATGCTGATGGGGCTAGGCAATTACATCTTACTTCATTGCTCCTGAAAATTATATTTTAAATTTATTTACCCATGGCTGAAAGCCACTGAGAAATTCTATTACAATTCCCACCTAGGCACAAGGACCTTTTAAAGACTCTGAGAGGTCTAGAATGTTCATTGAAGAACATGGCCCATCCCAAATGTTCTTCTCTCTACTTAAATGTTAATGTAATTTCCCCCCTTTTCTTCACTGAAGTCAATGGCCCATCCATCTGAACTGTATGAGGTATTAAAATAATGAAATAAATCTTGGAATTATATTTTCATTATTAGTTTTATTGCCTTGAACGAAAGATATTGATCCATCTTAAAATTTCAAGTTCTTTGGATGTGGCCCCCAACACAATTGCTTCCCTTGCCCAACCCCAACACAGTTCCACATACTTCACATTTCTAAATCAATTTGTTTCATATCTAATTGCCTTTTCCTTGAAATGTAGGGACTTTTTTGGTCTTGTCTTAAATAGCCATACGAAATAGACTTCATTAGATTTGACATCTTCTTTCACATATCGTGCTTCATTCTTCCAGCTTGAATATACCTAGGTCCTTTGGCTTCATCTTAAACTGCTGGCCTCGCCTATTCCTTTTTACAAGTCATTTTCATTTGCAAGCACAAAGAAACAAGTAACAACATTCTTTATGTTGTAGGTATAGACACAAGTCACTTAACGTTAAAAAGAAATCCTGCAGGTAGAAAACAATGTCAGACAGAAACAGAAAAACTGTACACCACTTCCCTTAATAGATGTTGGACCACCACAGTTCATACATCTCCGTAAACCACATTTATGAAATAATTCTCTAACATTCAGGTATAGATAATCTGGCCCTCTGCAGAGATTTTGGACATCCACTCCCATCAGCTTCCACTAGTTCAGACAATATTGGAAACTGTGAGAAATGGAGTACAAAATGCCTGCAGGGGATAGATTATTATCCCTGCTCATGTTATGTCCATATTGGGCATGTTCATACAACAGTCAGCCATACCTTCCCATGTGTAGCTTGAGGCATATTTTAGGAATGGTTAAATTGTCGGCAGCTAACCACACTGTGTAGCCATGATTTGTTGCTGGCTTTCCATACATATAACACATAGATAATATTGTATCTGAATGTTATATCTGAATGAAACCATACACCTAATACTTATGGTTTACATCCCCATCGTTTATCCAGATAGCTACAGGACCAGCCACAAAATAAAATCATTCCTGCCACATTGGTTCTCACTGTTTCTGTTCTGGTTAACCCCCTGCAAATACATGGGGAATTGATTTATCAAAGCAAATGGACTTAAGTAGAAGGTTAGCCCCCTCCCCACCATAACAGGGCCTTCAACATGCCTAAAGGAACGGGCATATGCTGTATCCTTATAGCTTGTTTGTGCTAGTGTGCATATGTATATGTGTGTACATATCTCTATCACTGTATCTATATTGGGAAGCATAAAATGTGTTAATAGCCAGAAGGAAAGTCACAAACAAAAGGATTCTCTCCCATGGTGCTTCAGGAATTTATATGGGCTCACAACCCTTTAAGAATAACCACCCCAAGCAAGCTGGCACAACTTGAAAAACAACTGATAGCCTAGTGCCCTTTTGCATTTTAAACTGGGATCACTATGTACTAAGAGAACTGGACCGTGATTACCAATTAATCATGCTTTAAAAGTATCACAAACGTGTCCCCCTCATCCCTCCAATCAGTAATAGGGAGGCTTAGTTTGTCTACCTTTTCTTCCTTAAAGAGGCAGATAATACACTGAAAAAGAAGAGGGATATATGAACGGAGGGGAAACATCTAATTGTCAGTATCCAAAGTTTGTTTACCATTTTGAATCTAATTATGTTTCTATTATGCTTACATAATGAATCATTATTGATATAAATCATATCAATAATTAGTATAATTATTGTTTTGGGGCAGAGGATTGGAAGGTGGAAGAAGTGTCGGCAGAAAGCCAAAGCTGGTGACGGGGAGTAGTCAGGATGCACAGTTGGTTGCCCTTGTGTAAATGTGCCAGTCTACTTCCTTCCTCCTTTTTCCAAAGCTGATGAAGTCCTACCATGTTGGCTTCTAAGCTTCATGTAGTGCAAATGAAAGTTAGGTAACTTTACAGGCAGGGACTCCTACTTCCAGTCAGTTTTTTTTAATGTATGTTCCTGAAATCAGTAATTATGAGAAACGTGCCTTCTTCTCCAAGACACATCAAATCAGACTGGTTCAGCATTGACTAATGTAACAGGCTGGAGTCTTCCTCTGTCTTATCTGAAAACAATAGGGTTTGAACGTGGGCCATTTTACACATCAGCCAGGCTTTGCCACTCAGCTCATTAAGATGTGGCACTGAAGATAGATTGTTCCATCAGAGTCATTTTTCTTGAAATGACTTTTTTTTAAACATAAATCAGTATTTGATTATGGAAAGGTTATCTTGCTTGATAGTTAAAATATAGCAAATAATCTTATCTAAAATAGGGCAGGACCAATGAAGAAATGATATTGGCATGTTTTCCCATCTATTCTGGGAGGCTAGTCCCATTTAGAGATTGCTTGTCAGGGAAAAGCAGGCTAAAAATATTAGACATATATTAATTTCATAAATAAATTCCAGACCTCAGTTATTATTCTGCTGCACCTCAGGCCAAGGCTGGATATAGTTTAATACGCAGGCTTCTTCAGTCACTTGTCTGTAGCCATACTGACATTAAAGTCTCAGACAGAGGCAGCAGCTGCAAAAGAAAAAACTTAGCCAGATCACAGCCAAAGACAATTGATACTTGACTTGATTGGGACTGATAATCTCTCTGGCCTGACCAGCTGACTCCTCCCTACAAAGGTAGAAAAGGGAAAGGGAGAACCCATTGCTACTATTGCTTGGAAACTGTAGGAGTAGCTAATTCAATTTCTGAAATATTAGCACCACAATCCTATATCCTGCTATTCCTAAATAACTACTGAATCCATGAACTTCCTCCCAGGTAAGCATGGGTAACACTATTCTGCAACTTGGTGCCTCCAAATGACCCGGATTCCAGGCAAGTTACAGCCTCAACATTAGCAAACCAAGAACAATAGGTTTCTGTAATATAGTTTGTTTAGGGCACTTCTACATCCTGACTTTTCCCACTCCTTAATCCCCCCAAAGAGTTTGAAAACAACCAACCAATCATCTTTGCTTTTGCTTTCCTCAGTATGCTGTGAGCACTCAAGGAAAACCATGAACCAATTATAGTCTCTCCAGCCCGCCAACAGGAAAGTACAAACCATATTGTTTAATCTCTGTTCCCCCCCGCCCCATCCAATAAAATAAAATAGATTTGCTAACACCATCCCCACATCCTTTTTGCTCTGCTGGGAAGCTATGCAAGGAAACATTCATAAAGATCCTAGCTGTCGTGCCCCCATACCTTTCCTACAAGCAAAAGCCCTTGAAGGTACAACGGTACCATACTGATGGGGTGGACAAAGTCTGTGCAGCTATGTTCACATGCAGGTAATTTCAGACGAGTGGCACATTCTTTATGTGGATTTATATTACTCAAAGGGAAAAGAAAAGTTGCTTGCCAGAGTTTGGCAGATTATTATAAGGGATTGTTGTTGTCTCTAGTTTGAGAATTGGTACATTTTGGGAAATCCAAATTCTAATCTTAATTTATGAAGGCTCACTAGATTAAGGTTGTTTTTTTTTTAAAAAAAAAGCTTATTTATTTTCATCAGAATATAGTTAAAATACAAAACAGTAAATACAGTAAAGATAGAAGATAGCATTAAAAGAAAAAAGACACAAACTATAAATGTGAAAGTAGAAAAAAGATAAGAACAAAGAAATGACTTCCAGCTATCCCAATTACAGATATACATATAATTGAAATAAATTAATCTCTTACCACTAATTTATCCATATTAACATTATTTCTATCCAAACAAACCCACTATTTAGTAAAACCCATAATTATAACTTCATTTTTTTTTATGTCATGAGCAGATAATCTAAAAATGGTTGCCCTGAATCTATAAATCTGGAAATAGTATTATCTCTTATTAGAGCAGTTAGCTTCACCATTTGTGCCAAGTCCATTAATTTGATTATCCATTCTTCCGTTGTTGGTATTTATGGTTCCTTCCACCATTGAGCATAGAGTATTCTTGTTTAGTAGTCATATACAGAAGCAAATTTCCATGCTGTTTCTCCAATTCTTCCTCCATCAAACCTAGTAAGAACAGTTCTGTTGTTGTTTTTTAATATTAATAATTTTTTGAGTAACAGTACATATCCAGTCCCAAAATTTCTTTGCTTTTTCACACGTCCACCAGAGGTGGTAAAAAGTTCCTTCTCCCTATGAACATTTCCAGCAAACATTTGTTACATTCTTAAACATTTTCGATAATTTGACAGGTGTTAGGTACCAGCGGTACATCATTTTATTAAAAAATTCCTCTAAATTATAATTTAACGTAGATTTTAAACCTTTTGTCCACATTTTTCCCATTGTTCCATCATAATATTATACCCAAAATTTCTAGCCCATTTAACCATACAGTCCTTGACCTGTTCATCCTCCAAATTCATTTGTAATAGCATCTTATACAATTTGGTAATAATATGTTCATCATTCATACAAAGTTGAGTCTCAAGGCAAGTTATTTCATTTACAAATCTATAATTCTTTTTATCCAACTTATAACATTCAAATAATTGCATATAAATAAACCAGTGACATGAAAGACCTTCTATCTCTAATTTTTCTCTTGTCTTAAACATAGGTTTGCCTTCTTCAAAATTTAATAAATCTTTATATTTTAACCACTTTGTTTGTTCCACATTTTCTCTTCTAGCAAATGCTTCCTAGGGTGATAACCACAGAGGTACATTAGATGACAGTCTAGCTTTGTATGTATCCCAAATCCATAATATAGCCTTCCTAATGTAATGATTTTTAAACTCCTTATTTGCCTTAACTTTGTCACACCACAGGTAGGCATGCCATCCAAATCTTAACTCATGACCTTCAAGTTGTAACAATTTTCTATTCTCTAAGGTTATTCAATCCCTCATCCACAGGAAACAACATGCCTCAAAATACAATTTTAAATCTGGCAACCCCAGATCTCCTTGTTCCTTAGCATCCTGTAACAGTTTATACTTAATTCTTGGTTTTTTACCTTGCCAAATAAACTTTCAAATATCTTTTTGCCATTGTTTAAATATTATATCTGTTAAGAGAATTGGTATCATCTGAAAAAGGAACAACATCCTAGGCAATACATTCATCTTGATTAAAGAAATTCTCCCCATAAGCGACATGTGTAATGTTTCCCATCTTATCAGGCCTTTTTTAACCTCATTCCAAATTTTACCATAGTTATTTTGAAACAACGCACTATTTTTCGCTGACAAAATCACTCCCAGATATCCAATCTTTTTCTCACTCTTAAAACCGATCTTTCTCATCAACAATTCTTGATTATTCAGTGTCATATTTTTAATTAATATTTTCGTTTTTTGTTTATTTACTTTGAAACCTGCTAATGACCCAAATTCTTTCAATTTTTTTCATCAAATATTTAGCCGAGTCCAAAGGAGAGGAGACACGCAGGCAGAATTAAAAGAAAGGAAGGTGCAATATACTGTATAGAGAAGAAATGGCTGTTACTTCCAAAGACTCTGATGAATTACTTACATAAAAACCATGAAGTTCCTCATATGGAATATAAATGGAGCAAACGCTCCACAAAAAAAGAAAAAAGTTTTTCATTATTTAAATAAATTGAAATATGATGTGATTTGTTTACAGGAAACACATACTGTATAAAGAAAAAAGATATAAAATATTTAGTAAATAAGAATTTGGGGCAGGAGTTTTTTTGGCTAATTCAAAGAAAATTAATGGAATTGTAATTTATGTTAAATCTTATTTGAAACCACGTTTGTTACTTGAGGATGACTATGGCAGGCATGTAGTAATTGAAGTGGAGATACACGGACTTAAAATGATCATAGTGGGAATATATGCACCGAATGATGACAAAAGTAAGTTCTATATGAAACTTTTGGATGAGCTGTCAGTCTCCTCATACCAAAGCTGGTGCTTGATGGGAGATTGGAATGGAGTTACTGTACCATTGATTGATAGAGTATCTGAGAAGCAAATTAAAATTAAACAAGGAAAATTACCAAAGTCTTTCTTTGACTTAATGGAAAATTTGGCATTAGTAGATTCCTGGAGATATAAAAATGGAATGGCAAAAGATTATATCTTTTATTCTGAGAGATATAAATCATTCTCAAAAATCGATATGATATGGATCTCAACAGAATTGGCAAATAAAATTTCTAAAGTGGATATTTTACCAAGGACCTTCTCTGATCACAATCCTGTAAGTATGGTTATAAAGAAAATTTCTAGAACTTTCAGATGGAGATTGAATGAAGCTATTTTGAAAATATAAGAGGTTGTTGAGGATTGTAAAAGGAAATTAAAAGATTTTTTTAAAAATTAACTTAGGTAATGAAACAGATATAAAACTGTGTGGGATACTAGTAAAGTGGTTATGAGAAGGCATTTTATTTATCACAATCAAATTATTAAGAAAAGATCTCAACAAAAATTACGAATGGTTTTAGATCAGATTAAATTAAAAGAGAAACAGTTGCAGAAAAAGCCATCATATATTAATATTGTTTATCAACTTAAATTATTACACCAGCAAGTCTCAATGTTAACGTTAAAAGAAATTGAAATTAAATTAAAATTTCATTTTGAATTAGCTAATAAACCAAGAAGATGGTTAGCATATAAATTAAAGAAAGAAAGAGAGAAGAAAATGATTGCTAAAATTCTGGATAGTGATGCTGACATTAACAGGACAATAAAAAAATAATAAATAAAATAATAAAATAATAAAAAATTAAATTAAATTAAAAATTTAAAAAGCATTTTATAATTTTTTCTAATCTATATGAAAAGCAGGAAATTTCACTGGAAAAGATTGATCAATATTTGAATAAACAAAAGTTACCAAAACTTTCACAAGCACAGAATTAATACTGAATAGCTCTATAACTACTTTTGAAATAGTGGAAGCTATAAATAAAACTGGGAGTCTCATCTTCCAATGGTAAGTGCACTAAGTGCAAAAGCTGGCTTGCAGCTAAACCTCAAAAAAACCAAGATTATGGCAACCAGCCTGATTGATAACTGGCAAATAGAGGGAGAAAATGTAGAGGCAGTGAAAGACTTTGTATTTCTAGGTGCGAAGATTACTGCCGATGCTGACTGCAGTCAGGAAATCAGAAGACGTTTAATCCTTGGGAGAAGAGCAATGACAAATCTCAATAAAATAGTTAAGAGCAGAGACATCACACTGACAACAAAGGTCTGCATTGTTAAAGCAATGATTTTCCCAGTAGTAACATATGGCTGCGAGAGCTGGACCATAAGGAAGGCTGAGAGAAGGAAGATCGATGCTTTTGAACTGTGGTGTTGGAGGAAAATTCTGAGAGTGCCTTGGACTGCAAGAAGATCCAACCAGTCCATCCTCCAGGAAATAAAGCCAGACTGCTCACTTGAGGGAACGATATTAAAGGCAAAACTGAAATACTTTGGCCGCATAATGAGAAGACAGGACACCCTGGAGAAGATGCTGATGCTAGGGAGAGTGGAAGGCAAAAGGAAGAGGGGCCGACCAAGGGCAAGATGGATGGATGATATTCTGGAGGTGACGGACTCGTCCCTGGGGGAGCTGGGGGTGTTGACGACCGACAGGAAGCTCTGGCGTGGGCTGGTCCATGAAGTCACAAAGAGTCGGAAGCGACTGAACGAATAAACAGCAACAACATAAAAAAAACTAAGTTAGGATAAGCACCAGGACCTGATGGAATATCTGCAGTGTATTATAAATGTTTTGCAGATCAGATTCTTTTACTTTTTAAAGAATTGATTAATTCAAGTTTGTCGGGTTCAGCAATGCCAGATACATGGAGGGAAGCAAACATTGCACTCATACCAAAAGAAGGACAGGACTCTTTTTTTATTAGGAACTATAGGCCAATTTCATTGTTAAATAATGATTATAAAATATTTGCATTAGTGTTAGCAGAAAGGATGAAAATAATTTTACAGGAAATTAGTCACCATGATCAGTGTGGATTTCTACCTAAAATACAATTAAAAGACAACGTAAGAATTGTGTTAGATATCATAGAATATTTACAATATCGTAATGAATATCAGATGGCCCTTATTTTTTTAGATGCAAAGAAAGCCTTTGATAATTTGAATTGGATTTTTATGTTTAAGGTTTTGGAAAATATGGAATTTGGAGAATCTTTTATAAAAGGAATCAAGTCAATTTATGTGTCCCAAAGGACTAATATTATTGTGAATGATGAGTTGACTGAAGCATGTAAGATAGAAAAAGGAACAAGGCAAGGATTTCCTTTATCACCCTTGTTGTTTATTTTAGTGTTAGAGGTTTTTAACAGGGACATCAGAAGGGACCAACAAATAAAAGGCTTAAAGATTAAACAGGAGGTTTTTAAGTTACGAGCATTTGCTGATGATCTAGTCTTGATACTACTAGATTAAGGTTTGAGAACTTTAGCTCCAAAAATAATCCAATTTATTAGAGCAGGGCCTATAATGGAATCCTTTAGATCCCGATATATTTTTGCTGCTTTGCAATCATGTTGATGAATACCATCCAATACCCTTTGTGTTTGGAAATGTCATGCACTAGTGCCCACAGTTAGAACTGCATGGAAAAAAGGAAGACTGAGAGATCTCAGATAACTTATCATTAGAGTTTATAATGGAACTTCATACCATAAATAGACCATAGCAGGAGAGATGGGAGATCATGCAGAACATTTCAGGAAATGTATGTGCAGGTGCAGGCTTAAAATTAAAAACTTACACAGCTATTTGTACCTACACTCTGAGAATATGCTTCTCCTGTTGAAAAAATAATCCCTAATGACCCACCTCTTATGAAAGGAGATAAATTGTAGGCCAGGCCAACCAGAACTGTCCTGTTTTCATAAGCTTTCTTCTGCCTCAGGTCAAAGATAATGGTGGGGAAACTGTTGCAAATGGGTTCAATAACTTTGTTGATACAACCACAGGAATGAAGAATAATATTGTTCAGTTGCCACAAAGCTTGATATAATTTGGAAACTGCAATAAATACAAGTCATAAAAGTGGTCTGAAAAATACTGGAGTATATTGTGAAGAAAACAGAACAATTTGTCATATGCTACATGTGTGAGCCAGGGATTCCAGTGCAATGAAAGGGAAAAAATCCTTAATTTGATAGATCTGTTTCTATTTGAGACTGAGCCTTATTTTCCTAAATTTATGAGGAGCAAATTGCTCTCTGAAATACACTTTATTTTCATTTGTCTAAGGATCCAGGGTCAGACACCTAATTCATCTGCAGGCATCCTTTGTCTGATTTGAGGTAGCAGGATTTCATCAATTGTTAACTCATCCCCTCACTCCAACAGCTTTTGTGCTTCTATCTAAATGGCTTTGCTGAAAGTCAGTCAGGAAAAGGAATGGCCTGTCTGTGATATGCTACATATGTTTGAGGTCAGCCAAAATGGACAAACAGAAGCCTGGTGAGCGAGATACAAAGAAAGGACACTTCTTCTCATCAACATTGCATGGAAATCCCTTAGAGCTCAACTGAATTGCCTATATATAAATAAATATAACTGAAACACAGTTTGCTGAATTAACAAACAACTTCAACACTTCCCTTTGACAACCAACTTTCCTGGATAATTTGGTATCTTAATATCCAGAAGGCTTTTAGTATCTATAAACCTGGGTTAGTCACATGTAAAACTCCTGAATCACTGTCAGTGTTGGTTGGTATGTGATTTGAGTATTTTTTCTAAATTAACATATATTACTAGGGAGACATAAGCTATTTGGACTACCCCATATTTACTAATCAATTAATAAGGCTTTTAAAGGTATGAAATGTGTTTCTTTTGATCTTAAGATGAGATTAATTCAAAACAGATTTTCCTTCATGTTCATGGACACCTCAGAAAATGTTGCAAAAGAGTTGGTTATCAATCCCATTATGCTAGAAACGGAAAATGGGTGAGGGAAATGGACTTGTTCCACTATTATCCCATTTTAGCTTAATATCTGCAAGTTGTTAATACGTATTACACAGATCAATATAGTTTAAATATGTGAATGAATTTATTCCTACTCTGCTTTGTGGCTCCTGACTATTTAATTGCTCTTTAATTGAACAAACAAAACACAGAGACAAAAAAACAAAAAACAAAAGGAAAGAAAGAACAAAATGAAATAAAGGAAGAAATCCTATTATATATTCAAATGGAATAAGGGGGACCCGACTTTACAGTACTACATGTGACAGGGATCTAGGTATTCTTGACAACCACAGTTTAAACATGAGCAGCAGTACAATGCAGCTGCTAAAAAGGCCAAGGCTCTATTGCGATGCCTTAACTGGAACATAGAGTCCAGACCACAGAAAATAATTGTTCCATCTGCTGTCCTGGTCAGACCCTCTTTGGAGTACAGTGTCCAGTTCTGGGCAACACTATTTAAAAATGACAGTGATACATTGGAGCAATTACAGAGGATGGCTACCAAGATGATGAAGGTTTTGGGAACCAAGCCCTATGAAGAACTGTTAAAGGATCTGGACATGTTTAGCCTACAGAAAAGATGACTGAAAGGAGATAGGAGTCTTCAAATTTCTGAAAGAGAAGAGGGAGTGAACTTATGATTCAGGCTAGATATTTGGAGGCATTTGTTGAATGTACAGTAAGTGGAAGAGACTGCCAAAAGAAGTAGTGAGTTCTCCTTCACTAGAGTCTGGGTGGTCATTTTTTAAATATGCTTTAGTGGATCCTGCACTGAGCAGGGCTTTGGACTAGGTTACCTCTAATATCCCTTTCAACTCTGTGACTGAAATCATGGTTACCAGATCTGGGTGTACAAAAATCCAGATGATTGCTAGGTAGCTGTCCTGTTCAGACTAAGAGGTGGCCAGACAGAATTACAAAAGGAATTCTTTATTTTCAACAACTATTTACATCAAAAGAAAGTCCTTAGTAAATTAAATAATCAAGTCCACCCAGGCAGTGAAAGGCAACAAGGTAAGTCTGCAGGATCAAAGGCAGAATCAGTTCTTGGCAATACAGCAAGTCAAGGCTCTGGACTGGAGGGGAGAGTAAGCTCGGCAGAAGTAGCAAGGCTAGGTGTGGCTGGAGCAACAAGACAAGTCTCAGAACTGGAGGCAAGACTAGGCCTGGTTGGAGCAACAAGACAAGGCTTGGAACTGGAGGCAAGACTAGGCACGACTGGAGCAACAAGACAAAGCTTGGAACTGGAGGCAAGACGAAGTGCAGCTGGAGCAGCACAACAAGGTTTGGGACTGGAGGCACGACTAGGCGCAGCAGGAGCAGCAAGGCATGGCTTGGAGCTGGGAACAAGGCTGGACTTGGATGGAGCAACAAGACACGGCTGGGATCTGGAGGTAGGGCTGGATCTGGCTGGGACAGCAGGAAGAGGCTTGGAACTGGAGGCAGGACAGAACTTGGCTGGGGAGCAAGATGTGGCTGGGGTCTGGAGGCAGGGCTGAATCTGGCTAAAGTGGCAAGACGAGGCTTGGAGCTGGGAGCAAGGCTCAACTCAGCTGAATCAGGGTGTAAGGAAGGAGGACCCTCAGAGGCAGGAGAAGCTAGCACTGATTCTGTATCGGCTACAGGTGAAGCTCCATTTCCTGGCAAGGACCCTTCTGTGAATGCTGGCAGCTCGAAGGATCGGTTGTCTCTGGCAACTTGCTCTGTGTGCTAGTGACTTTTTATCCCATCCTTTTCATGCCATTTCTTCTCTGTAGCCAATCGGGCTACCTTTTGCCTGGCACGCTTCTCTGCTCTTGTCTCTCGAGCACTGATAGGAGGATTCAAACTTTCCCCTGAATTCTGCCCAATCAGCCTCTCCAAATTTTCCCGCTCTGCTGAGTCACTCCTGGTTTCTATTTCCCCAAATCCTTCCCAGTAAGTTTTGTTTTCCCTTTCTGACTCAACATAGGTTTCGTTTTCTGAGTCTGATTCAGAATCAACCTTTACAGTAGCAGCAATAATTTAGAGCAGTGTTTCTCAAACTTGGCAACTTTAAGACATTGTGGACTTCAACTTCCAGAATGCCCCAGCCAGCCATGAGGCATTGTGGCCACACGTCTTAAAGTTGCCAAGTTTGAGAAACACTGATTTAGAGTCTCTGTACCTCTTTTCTGCCATCTAGTGGTCTTTCATATTTGTGCAGGCCATATCCATTTTAATTATCTTCCTTAAACAAATTCAGAGATATCATTAAAGGATTCAAAATTACTGAGTGTTTGAGGCACACATAGATATCTGAGAAAATGCATGCTGTTCCGTGTTCCCTTGCCCCTTTCTCTGTTCCCCAAAAGCACACTAACAAATTTTGGTTACAAACCACCAAATTATGATAATACAACTTTTGTTTTAAAAGAAGAATCAGAATACAATAAGCTTCCTCAAGTTTAACACAACAATTTTACTATTAATTCATTAACAGGGGCAAGATCTGAAAATTGTAATCTGTTCCTTGGCAATCTTGGTAAAATGAAAAAGTGTGCACCCTGTATCAGAAAGCCAGAAATGGTTGTTCTGGCTTTCCTTCTGTTTTGTCCCTACAATCCTTAAAGTAATACAAGGTATTACAAGGAGTACGGCAGGGCTGTATACTCTCACCCTACCTATTCAACTTGTACACAGAACACATCATGCAACATGCTGGCTTGAGGAATCCAAGACTGGAGTTAAAATCACTGGAAGAAACATTAACAATCTCAGATATGCAGATGATACCACTTTGATGGCTGAAAGAGGAGGAACTGAGGAGCCTTATGACAAAGGTGAAAGAAGAAAGTGCAAAAGCTGGCTTGCAGCTAAACCTCAAAAAAACCAAGATTATGGCAACCAGCTTGATTGATAACTGGCAAATAGAGGGAGAAAACGTAGAAGCAGTGAAAGACTTTGTATTTCTAGGTGCGAAGATTACTGCAGATGCTGACTGCAGTCAGGAAATCAGAAGACGCTTAATCCTTGGGAGAAGAGCAATGACAAATCTCAATAAAATAGTTAAGAGCAGAGACATCACACTGACAACAAAGGTCCGCATAGTTAAAGCAATGGTGTTCCCTGTAGTAACATATGGCTGCGAGAGCTGGACCATAAGGAAGGCTGAGAGAAGGAAGATCGATGCTTTTGAACTGTGGTGTTGGAGGAAAATTCTGAGAGTCCCTTGGACTGCAAGAAGATCAAACCCGTCCATCCTCCAGGAAATAAAGCCAGACTGCTCACTTGAAGGAATGATATTAAAGGCAAAACTGAAATACTTTGGCCACATAATGAGAAGACAGGACACCCTGGAGAAGATGCTGATGCTAGGGAGAGTGGAAGGCAAAAGGAAGAGGGGCTGACCAAGGGCAAGGTGGATGGATGATATTCTAGAGTTGATGGATTCATCCCTGGGGGAGCTGGGGGTGTTGACGACCGACAGGAAGCTCTGACGTGGGCTGTCCATGAAGTCATGAAGAGTCAGAAGCGACTGAAAGAATAAACAACAACAACAACAACAACAATACAAGGTACTATTTAAATTCCTTGCCTTTGGCCACTCTTTCTGCTCCTGGAAACTAGACTTTATGTCTAGGCATTAACCCTCTGAGATGTATGTGCAGAATACACATACAAAAGCAGAATAGTTTTAAGGCTTCAGTGAACTTTCACAGAAACTTGATACTTAAGAAACTCAAGCAGAATTGGGCCATGGCAGTGACTTAGCTTTTCCAGGAAGACTTGCAACACTTCCACTCAGTCTGTGCATTAAAGGAGAAAATGTACCTCTGTTGTGTATCTACATACATAGATAAGCAGTGCTTTTAGCATTGTGTGAATCATCTTCTTACCAGTCAATTGTTCTACCAGATCATTATGACAAGTAAAGCAAAGAGAGAGCAGCCACTCATAATCTTTTTGAAGGCTAGCCATCCATAAATAGAAGGGCTTTTCCCATGAATTACAGAAAGTGTGCACCTGTGTCTATAGACAGAATCTTGGATATTACTTCATTTATAATGGTTTGTGGTATAATGATGAAGGATACAGAGTAATGTTTCAATAATAAATACATTCATAGGATGGAATAAGAACTTTGTGCCAGAAGGTCCAGGTTGGTTGTTCTACATGAGTCCCAGTGCTCTGCACTGGGAAAAATAAACACCATCATTGCCATAAGAATGTGCTATGTTTTACTAGACACAGATGATCAGTTGTGGTATACAAGGGGGATAGACATCTATGTATCTACTTTTTAAATAATTGCCCTAGCAATAATTTCATAAATTAAACTCAAAATGAAAAGGGTCTGCCATCTGTAGGGGTGGGGCCAAAAGTGATGAGCAAATGAGCAGGAGGAAGAATGGAGCAGAGGAGGTAGGAGAAAGGGATCAAGGAAGAAGATTGTGAGGTAAAGAAGAATGGCAGGGAGGAAGGAGGAGGCTTGGGAGTGGCCATCAAAAGGACCAAGAGGATGGAGCAAGGGTTAAGCAGGACTGGGAAGACTGATGGAGCCTTGAAAGGGAAAGAATCAAAAGGCATTAGCAGTAGTAAATCTCCCTTCCCAATCTCAATAAAAATACCTGATACCACAATATCAAATTGCTAAATCTGACTAGGAAAACAGTCCTGCTTTATAGCATGTCCACAGATAGTACAAATGCTAGAAGCGGCTGCTCAAATATTATTGCCTCTAAATCGTCTTTATAACACCCTGGCCTCTTGTTCTCTTATGTCCACATAGTCTCTCCCTCCCCACTATAAAGGTTTAAAAATGGATCTGTTAATAGCATCACATCATTACTTTGCTGGAAAGTAATAGCCTCTTTTATTATCATTTAACTAATGTGCTATTTCCAGAGGGGTAAACAAGTGAGTCTGCTAGAGGCAAAACAGCAAGTCCCTTGTGGCATCTGCAGGACTAATAAAGGTACCACGACTTAAATGGTTGAGAGGGAAAGTCTCGTTCATCTCTCCGTGCATCTAATGAAATTGATTATGCTCCATGGAAGCCTACAGCAACATAAATGTTGTGCCCTTGAAGGTGCTGCAACCATTTTTGTTAGTAATGGTGAAAGGAAGGAAGGAAGGAAGGAAGGAAGGAAGGAAGGAAGGAAGGAAGGAAGGAAGGAAGGAAGGAAGGAAGGAAGGAAGGAAGGAAGTCCAAGACCAGACAAATGAAATTACTAACAATTTCAATTCAGAAAACAAATCAAACAGTTTTGTATTTTCATTATGAACGAAGAAGAAGCAATCATTTTTTTCCATCCCCTCACCTCCAAATTCTCCCACAATATCATGTTATTCAAGTTCTTTCTTGCCAAGGAATTGGAAGGAACCAAGACACAGCAAGGCTTCCTTCCTCACCCACCCTGTTTTAACATGTTTTTAAAAGGCATTGCTGTGGCGGTATAAAAATTCTCTGCATTGCTGACTGTGGCCACAGCAATGGCAAGTTAATGACATTACTTGTTCCAAAATGCTGGTGTGGAAATTGCTTGAAATGCTTTGTTTAAAACTAAGTACACACATCAGTGAAAGTACTATATTTTTTCCTTGCAGATTATTTAGTCAAGGTGGTTACTTCTGAAGCCATTAGTGGACAGCTAGGACCACTGAATGGAGCAGAGCTTAACACAGCGAAAGATGCACACAGAACAAGAATATTATCTTAAATAGCATTAATGAGCATGTTAGAGAAATATAGGTTATTGATCTTACACACTTAGCTCACCCAAGCATAAAGAATTACACACGTACACAAAGTAGGCTCAAAAGTAAGTAAAAAGAGTCTTACTGATTTGGTCCAGTTACATCTATTTCAGTAGAAAAATGATGATTCTTTATTTCCCTAAACTGAATTGACCCTCAGCCCTCATTGCTGCTGAAGGCTGCATGGAGAAAGGAGGAACCTCCTTCCCTAGGCCCACTGCATGGCCCAAGATGGAAATAGCTGCAGCCGCATGCTTCTTCCCAGATGGTGAAGAAGGAGGAAGAGGAAGTGAGGAATGTGGGAGGGGCAACAAACAGCTTCTTCCAGAAGCACATGGAGAATTTGCATCCTAAAACGAACTCATCTACATGCTAATGAGGCATGCTGACTTGCTGATACCTCGAACAACTTCCACCACTGCCTCTGACCAACTAACCTTACTATTCATCAGGGACCTTGCACCTACTGGTACCAGAAAGAACAATTACACAGAAACACCGTTCCTTCTGTGTAGTTCAGTGCTGCTTCTGCTATCCTTGTCTGTAATTTCAGCATTTATTGTGGAGAACATTATTCCACAGAACCAGTGGCTTCTTTCTTCTTTTGTCAAAAACTTGGATGAAAGATTTTTTTCAATGGAACTTAAACATGGGGGGTATTCCCTCCTCCCCTTTTGCAGCCAAACAATCCACTCACATTTTAAAATGATGTAGGGGGAAAAAAATTGGAAGTGCTGGCATTTTTGCTACATCATACTTCATGAGCTACATCAAGTTCTTATGAATATTCATCTTTAGTACATTGTCGTCACTCCCCCAGGGAAAAGATTGCCAGAAGGAAAGCTTTAAAATGTATATAAACAAGAATGAATGATTATATAAAAATAAACTTCAGAAATATCAGATTATGCCATTTGCTCACTGAAAATCTCAGCTTGCTAGCAAGAAAAATTAGGCAGTTTTCCAAATATGCAAGGAAACTGATAACATTTATAAAGTCTTTCTTCTATTAAAAAGTGCCATAGACATGATTAATGTACACTGCTGCAAGCTTTAATTGGTTTCCATCAAATACTGTCAAATATGATGTACCCTTCTCTGCACTGGAAATTATTTTCCAGGAAGCTTCTTTGCAAGTTAATCAGGATTTCCTCCATAATAAGGAATGCAGATAGACAGCTTGGTCTCCATTACTGATCTTTTTCTGAGAAATGTTATGTATATGCTCTATTCAGAATGGGTAAGTGTTCATTGCCCTTTATGAAGAACTGAGCATGCATTGCAAAAGAAATGCCCCATAATTTTATGCAGCAAATTATTTGGCAATCTACTCCTAATGAAAAGATTCTAGGGCAGATACCAGTGTTGACAGCTAACCTGAAGGTACAGAATTTCAGAATTATTGTGATGCTAGAAAAAGTGCAAGGAAAGAGGACAACCAGCAATAAGGTGGATGGATTAAATTTCAGCAGCTGTGGGGGCATCTGAAAGGACAAAATGGGGATAGATCATCCTGGAGAAGGTCTATCTATGTGGTAACTAAAAACTGACACTGATCTGATGGCACATAACCAATCAATATCAATCTAATAATTCACCATAGTCAATCTCAGTCAGAAGAAGACATTATTCATCAATTATCAATACTCTTAATGAACAAAAATCAATTGTATTTATTTACTATTCAATAATGCAAAATATCTTTTAGGTGACAATTATAGATATCCAGTATTCAGGTAATATACTGAGGCTATTTTTGCTCTTCAGAGCAATGGAAAACAGTTGACACAAACAGCCGTAAAGGAAAATTTTGAAGATTTAGGGAGTTAATTTGTTTTGGCTCTGAGAGCAAGATGACTTGGGCTCCCCAATGCTAATTTTGGATATGGTAAGAGCAAACGCTAGATGTGTTCACTAAGAATGTTGTGTTGCAAGCCAAAGCAACTTGAAAAATCACCCTCTACTTAGGAGAAATTACTTGTCTAGACTTCGCCTTGCTAAAATAGAGAAGTCCTACTGTGTGAGGGGAGGTGGGAATCCATTAGCAATTGCTGCATGCCATTCATGTATGGCAGTGGAAAAAGATTTCAGGTATTGCATAATACAACCTTATTGATGTCAGAATGAATGGTGCAGGGCACAAGAAGAATATTAGTCTTCCCCACATCCCTGCCTGTCAGAGAACAAACCCAGCAGTGATGCAGGTGATAGAAGCTTGATCTTCTCTGCCAAGGAAAAAGAAGGCAGTTCTGACTCCTTCATTCTTGGTCCAGCTAGGAATGTCTGCAGATGAATGCAAACAATTTCTGGAAGCATTCAGAGTTGTCTTCACTTGAACAGCTGCACAGCAGTGTAATGGATGGTCCCTGTCAAATCCAAACGGTAAATTTTCCTACAGAACTGAGACCAAGTGGCTGATGGAGGCACATGAACCAAGGGCCCAGCAGAAAAAGGGAGGGAGACAAGATAAGATAAGATAAACCCTGATTTAAGCAACTGGTCATATGAAAAATTATCAATCACATTTCTGCTCATTTTTTAAAGCCTTGACTTTAGCCAAGTCACTTATGAAATCTTCTAATAGCTTTATCAGACATTGAAAGCTGTAGATGTATTAAAGTCTCAAAGCAAAGCACTGTTCGCTAATCCAAGGTATTTTTAATAGTACCAATATCCAAAGGGGTGGCTAAATAAAGTCCACCCCTTTAAAATGTTAAATATGTAAGCGCAATTATAGACCTTACTTTAAGTATTAGAAATAGCAGAGGAGCTATAGAGAAGTGGAGACTTCATGTGGAGACCTTTTCCTGCTATGGTGATTCCCCCAAAATGACCCCCTGAAACTACTATTTACATTTGGAGAGAAGCTTCCATTTAGGCTATATTTTCATTTTTCAAAACCCTGTAGATAGAAGGAAAGATTTCCTACAGTCTAAAGAGGGAATGTCTACCAAACAAAATTAAAATTGCTTAACTAAAATTCACAGCAACAGTCATTGATAATACCACAGTCATCCCAGTTTTGCTATAAAATGAACACCAGCATTGATAAAGAAAACCATTGTTGTGATTTAATCTAAACACACTGTCAGACTTTCTGATAAGTTCAAGTTCAGTGATTTCATAATGAAGTCAACCACTGATATGTATGTAATGAAACACTTTCAGATCAGCCACAGTGAGTCTTAGAAGACTGAAATGGTTTTGAACTAGTTTTTGAATCTGGTGTATTAGTTCTTCTCTCATCAGATATCAACTGTTGATGGACTGTAGCATGTAATATCACATCCCATCTCCACTGAGAAGTAATTAGTCTTGTGAACTAGAAAGTGCAAGCTGCTTCCACACTGATCTCTGTTAAAAGTGGGAACTTCAGAGGTCCAGCATGGATTTAGCAGCAAAGCTGTTTTTGATCTTTTAGCTTAGGGGGGCGGGGGGAAGGCTAAGATGCAACTTTCCCAGATCTGATCTTGCTTCTTCAAAACCCACTTCTCCATCCTATATGCATAGCCCTTCTCCTAATTTGCCTCCTTTTTCAACAGCAATACCCTGGGATGACCCTCTATGGTTGTAGAGAGTGAAGAAGATGACCTTGATGGAAGTATGCAAGAACTGTTACCTAGGCAAAAGGGGCTGAAACATTTTTTAAGTCCTGAGAAAGGAGACAATATTCAGAAGCATTTCAGACAGATACCCCCGACCTGACCCCCCGATTCACTGTAGTATAAAAAAAAGGGGGGGGGGGAGGAGGTACAGCTGAATCAAACTTACAAGATTCTCTTATTATGGCCAATCTTAATAAAAGATGCTTTAGCCTTCCTGTGGTGTTGATTTCCTGTTCTGATCTCCCTAGTGGGGCTGACAATGAGGTCATCGGTCACACATTTTATATACAGCTCTTCTCTCCCCAATGTTCAGGAAGAGATAAAGACGAGGGGCAGGATGGAATAGGAGCCTTGGCATTGGAATTTGCCAGCAGTCCACATGCCGGTGATGGCAGAACTGACCAGCCAGCTTCCAAATGGGTCTCACTCACTTGTTGACCAGGATGTAGGGGAACTCTTCAGGCAACTGTATCATTACAGAGCACCAGCTCTACACCTATATATGAATGCCCAGCATTAATTTAGAGGTGCTGCCTCAATAACCCACAACTGTCATAGGCTGCAACTTAAGGTTAAGGCCTAAAGCAAAGATTTGATACAAACATTTGATACAAACATTTGTTCAAAATTTGCTGACCTTAATTTATGCCATCCATTTTGCTTCCTTAGGCAGAGCCTGTAATCCACATTACAGTCACTCTGCTCATGTGAGGGCCGCACGAGTTCGAAGTACTGAGACAACTTATTCTGTTCCCCCAAATCAGGGTTGTCTGAATGCTCTCTGTTCTCTGCCTTCTGAAAAGTGACCTTAGCAGAGATCAGATAAATAGGACTAAAAGGAACCATCTGGTCTCTCAAAAGGCAATGCTCAGCCACAGCTTCCAAATCCCAGCTGCATTCCGGGCCAAGCAAGGGGCTAAGGTGGCTGTAGTTTGTACAGCTGTGTTGGTGATGTGAAGGGCCTTTTATTACAATGGTTCCCGAGGGAAGCCCCAGCTTGACCTGAGGCCAACAAATGGAGAAGGATGAAATTCGTATCAGCAGGCACTTGCGAGCCAGACAGCTGCTCCCCCTAGCACAGGTGACATGCATCAACTTCTGCAGATGAGAAAGCACCTGAACAAGAAGCACACAAGGGGATCTCCAGACAGACCAGCCATTCATCCCAGCCAGCTTTCATTAGATTTGGTCGACCTCCCTCCCTTCCCCACTTCATTAAAAAAAAAAATAGCCAAGTGCAACATTCACCATTTGCCAAAAAGAACTGGAAAGCATATTTTTCCCTGCTACAGTTCAGTTGCTCCCTTTGCCAGCACTTGCAGATGTTCCTGCACCCTCCAAATGGAGACAAGAAGCTTTTCTGGAGTTCTCACTGAAATTATAGATGGATTGCAAAGAATGTTGCAATTTATGCGCTCATGTAAAGAATTTTTATATGATCTGGAGACTTTCTCTACTAGTGGACTCCCTTTTCATAATCACTTCCTTGTCAATAGAAGGAATGATGAATAGTTGCTAACTACATTTCTTTATTTCAGAGAAGGTTGAGAGCTTGGCCACTTGTGAACTACCAACTTGTCCATATTCTGATTCAATCAATTTCATAAGGTTGTATATTTGTCTGTTTCATAACTATTGAAGACAATATAGACTGCATGTACATTGCAACATGAATGTTTTAAAAATGAACTTGATATTTATCTCTCATTGGTTTAATGCATATAGTATTTGTCTACATTTAACAGAGATTAGGTTGTTGTTGTTTATTTGTTTAGTCTCTTCCAACTCTTCGTGACTTCATGGCCCAGCCCACACCAGAGCTTCCTGTTGGTCGTCTACACCCCCAGCTCCCCCAGGGATGAGTCCGTCACCTCTAGAATATCATCCATCCACCTTGCCCTTGGTCGGCCCCTCTTCCTTTTGCCCTCCACTCTCCCTAGCATCAGCACCTTCTCCAGGGTGTCCTGTCTTCTCATTATGTGGCCAAAGTATTTCAGTTTTGCCTTTAATATCATTCCCTCAAGTGAGCAGTCTGGCTTTATTTCCTGCAGGATGGACTGGTTTGATCTTCTTGCAGTCCAAGGCACTCTCAGAATTTTCCTCCAGCACCACAGTTCAAAAGCATCGATCTTCCTTCTCTCAGCCTTCCTTATGGTCCAGCTCTCGCAGCCATATGTTACTACGGGGAACACCATTGCTTTAACTATGCGGACCTTTGTTGTCAGTGTGATGTCTCTGCTCTTAACTATTTTATCGAGATTCCCAATCTTAAACCAGTCCGTTGTTCCGTGGTCTGTTCTTACCATTGCTACTTGGTCCTTATACAGCTTCCTCAGGAATATATATATATAACATGTGCATAAAAAGTAGGTGAAAAACATATGACAGAAAAAGCAAAGAGAATTCTATTAAGGCCCACAGTGTAAGGAGTGAGGGTACATCAAGATCTCAGATAGTTAGACAACTTTATTATGGGCATTTGTGTGTGTGTGTGAGTGTGTGAGTGTGTGTACAACAATTGAAGGCTTGGCAGTACAACAATGGAAAGGCTTTTCTTCTGTACAACCTTCTATAGCCTTAAGGTCAGTGTTGATGCCTGGCAACTTGGACAAATCCCTGCAGTTTTCTTGGCAAGGCTTTTCAGAAGTGGTTTGCCATTGCCTTCTTCCTAGGGCTGAGAGAGAGGGACTGGCCCAAGATCACGCAGTTGACTTTGTGCCTAAGGCAGGACTAGAACTCACAGTCTCCCGGTTTCTAGCCTGATGATTTAACCACTATACCAAACCGGCTGTCTATGGGCACTTGTTTGATACAACCAGAGATATGTCGGTATACCATCGGAAGATGAGACCCCCAGGTCAGAATATGGTCAAAATGCTACTGGGGAGGAACAGAAGATGAGTTCAACTAGCCCCAGACGTGATGACGCAGCTAGCTCAAAGCCGAAAGGACGGCTAGCGGCCGACGGTGCTAGTGGTGAACGGTGAATCCAATGTTCTAAGGATCAACACACCATTGGAACCTGGAATGTAAGATCTATGAGCCAGGGCAAATTGCATGTGTTGACGACTGACAGGAAGCTCTGGCGTGGGCTGGTCCATGAAGTCACAAAGAGTCAGAAGCGACTGAAAGAATAAACAACAACAGCAACATATTCATATTTATATTTGACAGTGTATTTATTTTTGTATTTTTTTTCCTTTTTTGTTTTTTTCTTTTCCTGTTATTATTTTAAAAGCAATAAAAATAAATAAATAATAGAATTCTCTTTATTCTCAAGCGCTGGTTGCACAATTTCTTTTGCAAGTTGTAGACACTCCAATTCACTTGAGTTATAATACCCATGAGCTTAGTCCACATGCATAAATTATTACCATAAGAACCACAGAAATTGCTGCATGTTGCAAAACACTGAAAAACACAGGAAAATGAATTATAATTTTAGTAGTACGTTACTAAACATCTCAATCACAAACATAAGGGAACTGAAAAATTGAATGAGAAAATATTGTTAAATCATTTTAACAGATACAGTAATACACTTTTCCGCTCATACAAGTTTTAATAATATTAGGCTAGTATCTCAAAGTTACTGTCATAGGGAAAACACACACAAAGCAATGCTTATTAAAACATGTAAAATTGATTTGAACAAATAAATATAAAGGCAGACACAGCCTGAAGACAATGATTTGGTGAGTTAGCTAAACACTGCAGTAATTGGGTGTGGGTGTGGGTGTGTCTGTGTGTGTGTGGCAGGAATCTAAGCGTATTATGCCTCTAGATTAAATACAACATTAAACCCAAAAGATTAGTCTGTTCTTTCTGAAGGAACATTGTCCGTTTGCACATTTGAGCTGGGACAAGCATATGGAGAAAATATTGGCTCCGTGGATGCTCTATTATTACATTCTTAAAGTAACAGGTCCCGGAAGAACTATGGACAGAAGTTCGCAACATTGTTCAGGAGGCGGCAACAAAATACATCCCAAAGAAAGAGAAAACCAAGAAGGCAAAATGGCTGTCTGCTGAGACACTAGAAGTAGCCCAAGAAAGAAGGAAAGCAAAAGGCAACAGCGATAGGGGGAGATATGCCCAATTAAATGCAAAATTCCAGAGGTCAGCCAGAAGAGATAAGGAATTATTTTTAACGAAGGAATGCGTGGAAGTGGAAGAAGACAATAGAATAGGAAGGACAAGAGACCTCTTCCAGAAAATTAGAATCATCGGAGAAAAATTCCAGGCCAAAATGGGTATGATCAAAAACAAAGATGGCAAGGACCTATCAGAAGAAGAAGAGATCAAGAAAAGGTGGCAAGAATATACAGAAGACCTGTATAGGAAGGATAACAATATCGGGGATAGCTTTGACGGTGTGGTCAGTGAGCTAGAGCCAGACATCCTGAAGAGTGAGGTTGAATGGGCCTTAAGAAGCATTGCTAATTACAAGGCAGCAGGAGACGACGGCATCCCAGCTGAACTGTTCAAAATCTTGCAAGATGATGTTGTCAAGGTAATGGATGCTATATGCCAGCAAATTTGGAAAACAAAAGAATGGCCATCAGACTGGAAAAAATCAACTTATATCCCCATACCAAAAAAGGGAAACACTAAAGAATGTTCAAACTGTTGAACAGTGGCACTCATTTCACATGCCAGTAAGGTAATGCTCAAGATCCTGCAAGGTAGACTTCAGCAATTCATGGAGCGAGAATTGCCAGATGTACAAGCTGGGTTTAGAAAAGGCAGAGGAACTAGAGACCAAATTGCCAATATCCACTGGATAATGGAAAAAGCCAGGGAGTTTCAGAAAAATATCTATTTCTGTTTCATTGACTATTCTAAAGCCTTTGACTGTGTGGACCATAACAAATTGTGGCAAGTTCTTAGTGGTATGGGGATACCAAGCATCTTGTCTGCCTCCTGAAGAATCTGTATAACGACCAAGTAGCAACAGTAAGAACAGACCATGGAACAACGGACTGGTTTAAGGTTGGGAAAGAGGTACGGCAGGGCTGTATACTCTCACCCTACCTATTCAACTTGTACGCAGAACACATCATGCGACATGCTGGGCTTGAGGAATCCAAGACTGGAGTTAAAATCGCTGGAAGAAACATTAACAATCTCAGATACGCAGATGATACCACTTTGATGGCTGAAAGCAAAGAGGAACTGAGGAGCCTTATGATGAAGGTGAAAGAAGAAAGTGCAAAAGCTGGCTTGCAGCTAAACCTCAAAAAAACCAAGATTATGGCAACCAGCTTGATTGATAACTGGCAAATAGAGGGAGAAAACGTAGAAGCAGTGAAAGACTTTGTATTTCTAGGTGCGAAGATTACTGCAGATGCTGACTGCAGTCAGGAGATCAGAAGACGCTTAATCCTTGGGAGAAGAGCAATGACAAATCTCGATAAAATAGTTAAGAGCAGAGACCTTACACTGACAACAAAGGTCCGCATAGTTAAAGCAATGGTGTTCCCCGTAGTAACATATGGCTGCAAGAGCTGGACCATAAGGAAGGCTGAGCGAAGGAAGATAGATGCTTTTGAACTGTGGTGTTGGAGGAAAATTCTGAGAGTGCCTTGGACTGCAAGAAGATCAAACCAGTCCATACTCCAGGAAATTTCTGAGAGTGCCTTGGACTGCAAGAAGATCAAACCAGTCCATACTCCAGGAAATAAAGCCAGGCTGCTCACTTGAGGGAATGATATTAAAGGCCAAACTGAAATACTTTGGCCACATAATGAGAAGACAGGACAGCCTGGAGAAGGTGCTGATGCTAGGGAGAGTGGAAGGCAAAAGGAAGAGGGCCCGACCAAGGGCAAGGTGGATGGATGATATTCTAGAGGTGACGGACCTGTCCCTGGGGGAGCTGGGTTTGTTGACGACCGACAGGAAGCTCTGGCGTGGGCTGGTCCATGAAGTCACGAAGAGTCGGAAGTGACTAAACGAATAAACAACAACAAAAGTAACAACACCATGTGTTTTTCTCAACCCACAACTAATGGCATCATCTCAGAAGGTGATGTCAGATCTAGCAAGATTGACTATGATGATAGTAATGCCACTGAATCTAGTTTTAAGATTTTTTATTAAATATGCATAGCCATAGGCCATTACATAAAATAAGGGATAGTATAATCACCATGCAACTAATCACCTCCAGCCTTTTAAAATGCAGAGATGGATGGATGGATGGATGGATGGATGGATGGATGGATATGATGATGATGATGATGATGATGATGATGATGATAGATGGATAGACAGACAGACAGATAGATAGATAGATATGATAGATAGACAGATGATAGATAATTTCAGTACACAGAGACACTGAAACCAGCATATTACAACTCATCGACTTTGCTCTACCTTCTAGACTAGAGTCTAGATGCAATTTTAAACTGATGAGCCAGTTGTTCTCCTAAAAATGCAAAGCCTGTTTTGAAAGTTTAATATTCAAATCACAACAAGGCCAGCCAGCTGTTGCTCAGCATGACTGCTTTTATTTGTCAAAATGTCTATCCCACTTAATGTGTTCAGCATGGCAAACTGTCTTCTGTGGCATCTTTGACAGGGGATCATTATGCAACAATGTGCTTGTCTAACAAAAACTGCCCATAAACTGACATTAAAATGATTTGTTTCAGGCCAAATTTACAATGGGTGGTCAGACCTCACAATTTTATTGTGATATATGGCATCATTCTGAAAACCTCAGTTCTCGGAATCATGACTAATCCAGTTTCACTGTTACTAGTTTCTTTATAGCCAATATAATTATAAAGAAAAGGCTGAAAGCTACAACTGAAAGGTTACAGGACAAAAAACAAATAATATATATTACATGTATAAGCTTCAATTTTTTTCATACCAATTCTATGTATGCTTAATGCTGGCAGTACAGAACCACCTATGCAGCTTGCCTTGGGCTATAAATGCATCCTGGGTATCTGTCCCCTGCAGAAGTGACATGTTGTTTTTACAACTTCTCTCACTGGCAGACAGAAGATAGTTTACCAATAAGAGAATAAGCATGTCTCTTCTTGTATTCAGATGTAATTGAGATATAATGTTTAGTTTTAGGACTCTATGTAGAATCAGCATCATTCTTACTGTTCTTGATTTCAATCAGTGTGCAGTTCCACATGTGCTTTAATTCCTGCCATTGAAGTCCTCTGCTAGCCACAATGATTAAAAAATGGCAAAAAGTGCCTTATGATATCATGATGCAAACTCTGCCCTTCTTTATTTGCATCCTGATGATGGACATAAATACCTAAGTCATAGAGTTTGCTTCATAATGCCACTTGCTCCCTCCCCACTCTCTCCCATGGGAGCCAGTGATTTTGGGGCATATATATATTTAAACATGCTTGATCACTTCTAGCCACATTGTCCCTTTGCTTTAAGCAGACCAGGAATACGGCAAATTCATAGATTTACTCTGCTCAGTGTGTTGGGAGTTTGACATTGTACTTTCTTTTGTGAAATTAGAACATTGTAATAAAAATTTCTCAGTTACAATGAGAGAGTGTGAGTGGCTTGCAACACCCTTGTCAAGAGGCTAAAGAAAGAAAGTCAAACACAGAGTCTAAGATTCAGTCTTCTCTGGATGGTATAACATTCTTTGTGAACATCACAGAATTAAAAGGGAAGGTAGCCCAATACTGAATGTATCCTGTGTGTTCATCGGTTCACTGCATATCCCTCCTAGTTGACGGGGTGCAGGGAATAATATGTTGGCTTGCAAGATAGTTTCCAGAAAACCTAACTTGCATAGAACAGCATGAGCATCCTTGGGGTAAAACTGGGCTTCAATTGCACATACTTGTGGCATATTGCCCAAACATCCCCAAACTGATTCAGACTGTCCTTGCAGACATGTGGCATGAGTGCAACTAAGGCTGGTAGCCTAGATTATGCCTCTGTTATATTACTAAAAAAGATTGTGTGAAAGTCTGAATTTACAAAGCCATGATGAGCAGCAGTGATTGGGCCATTCAGCGACCCAAGAATGGATGATGATGGGGACTGTTTGGTTTAGAGTATGTGCTTTAAGAATAAGTCTATTCATATGTATACAAGGCAAAGGAATGAATATAAATCTAAGAGCATGATTGTCATTTAGGATGAAAGATTCAGGAAATTAATGAAGGGCAAAAGAATGGGTGAGAAGTTCTGATTATATGACAGACTGATTTTTCACACTGTCAAGAGTAGATGTTGGGGAAAAATGGACATGGGGAAAAAAGGAAGAAGTGAAAATAAAATGACTGCAGTAAGAGGAAAACACAAGACGATAAATTGTGCTCTCAAAAGACTGGATAGAAAAGAAGGTCTGGAAGCTACGTGGAACAGAGTAATAAGAGTGATGTTACACAGTGACATGGAAGTGTGTGGAGTTATGTTAATGGGAAATATAAAAAAGGATGATTAGTGGAATGATAAAGTGAAAGAAGCTGTGGATGAGAAAAAATATGCATAAAAGAGAATTTATTTATTTATTTATTTATTTGATTTCTATAGCCGCCCATCTCAACAAGTGACTCTGGGCGGCTATAGAAATCAAATAAATAATATTTTGCAGAATATTGCAAAAATAAAGATGACAGAAAGGTACTACATATATGTACATAGGGTGTACATATAAAGAGAAAGATACTTGCAGTGAGAAAGACCAAGGAAAGGTTAAGTTTAAGAGACAGAGAAAATGCAGAGTACTGATAATGGTAATAAAAATGTTTGGAAATAGATGAAAAGGGCTAAACAAGGAGCCCCCAGCAGAATAAATGGAAGTATAAATAAAAGTAATTAAATGCTTTGGGATGAAACTGAAGTGAAGGGATACTGTAAGGAGTATTTTAGGGATTTGATGGGGATTATATTGATATTGCAAACAATAGAATTGAAATATGTACTATAAATGCTAATGTCCAAGACAAAATGGATTATGAAGAAGAGAGTTCCTCTAGGCATTGCAGCAAACTGTTGGTTGAGGCCATCTTGGTACTATGCTTGTATGTTTTAAGTCACCCTGAATGTGATGTGCTGTAGTTTTTATTTTCTTTTAATTGATTGTTAAGCCACCCAAAGTGCCATGTCGAGTGGGTGGCCATAAATATCTAATTAATTATTTAAAAAACAAATGTTGTGAGAATGTTGAAAAATAGTAAAGCTGCATGTGTAACTGAAGAAATATTCAAATATGAATGTGCTTTGTTTATGGAGTAGCTAAGCACTATGGCTTTATGCTGGACAGAGTGTGTGCAGATCAGAGTTTTGCTCTTCAACAGGTAATTGAGAAAGTTTATCATATATTTCTTGATTTAAAGAAAGCATAACATCAAGTGAATAGACTTGAATTATGGAGCATTTTACATGAATATGTAGTTAAAGATTGGTTGCTGAGGACAATAACAGTAGTATATGATGGAAGACAAGTATGGATGAGAATCAACGGAATGCTTACCAAATGGTTCAGTACTGAGTAGAGGAGTAGAGGATTAGGCTGAGTAGAGGAGTAGAGGATTAGGCTGAGTAGAGGAGTAGAGGATTAGGCTGAGTAGAGGATTAGGCAAGGATGTATGATGTCCTCCTGGTTGTGTAATATGCTTAGGACTAAATATACAAGGAATGCTTGCAGTGATATTATAGGTGTGTTAGTTTGGGGTGTGAATATATGTGTAATTCCGCATGCAGATGATGCACTGTACTTGGCTGAGAATCTAAAAGACTTATAGCAAATGTTAGGTACAACACAAAGAGGATCTAAAAGTTAAGATGTCAGAGTTGTGACAGGAAAAATGGAGTGAATGGTTGAAACGTATATCTAAATAGCAAACATTTAGAATATGTAGATGCTAGAATGTTTACAAAAATGAGAAAATGGATAGAGAAGTTTTAAAATGTGCAAACACTAGCATAAAGGTAATGCATGGTGTGTGGTCTGTTGCAAGAATCATTCTTAAAAGAAGTGAAAATGGCCATGTATAAGTGAATACTCTTATACTCTATGTCATACACCTTGTGTGAGATAGACGGCCATATAAATTTGATTAAATAAATAAATACAGAAATGAGAGTTGGGAATGGCAGGAGAAACATAAAGGTAGGTTGAATGTATTGGGGATCTGGTATTTAAGAAGTATGTGTGGTAAAACAAGAAGAGATAAGGTTAAGAATGAATGGGCACTGAATAAATATGGGTTGAATACTTAAGTGATGGTCAGTATGAAAGAAGTACGTTAAGATGGTTTTATCATATAAAAATAATGAATGAAAATTAACTGGCAAAACAAATACATTAAATCAGCAGGTTCCATGACCTGAACTCCATAAAACTCCAAACTAATTCTGAGTTATTCTGAATGAACACCCAGTGGAGTTAGCAGCCAGACATTATGGTTTTGGAAATCAGAAGGCTGCTTGGAAACTCAGAAAGCACCACTTTCAAATGGTAATAGGAGTTTACTAACCATCCGGCTTGTTCTCCTTTCCAGTCGTGCTCATTTTCTTCATTAATTGGACTTCATGCAGGATACCTTTGTGCTCAGAGAAGGAAAATATTAGGTCACTGAAGATGAATGTGTTCATTTGATCTCCTTTGCCAAACAAAGAAAGAAAATGCCAAAACTGAAGTTGTTTCCAACATTTACATATCATGCCAGCACTCCTTGATTTTGCCCCATCTGTTTTCTCCATCCGGGCCAGTTGTTGACAGACACATCAACATCACTTCCACTAATAAGTAACCTTGCTTGTCATGTGACAACATTCCATATCTAAAAATGGATTGGGGAAAAATCACCTTTAAAAAAATCCAAAGCATGCCATATTTTATTCAAATACATTTTTTGAAAACCATGCCACAAAGTCCTCTGCCTGTTTACTTGGAAGTAAGCTTACTACTTTCAATAGGTCATTTTCCAAGTAATTATATTTCATCAGTTATGTTATGATAAACGCCAATGAAGGCCACCCAGAAGCTTCAGCCGGTCTAAAATGCAGTGGCATGGGCAGTGATGGGCATGCCTCGATGTGCCCATGTAACACCTCTGCTTTGTGAGCTGCACTGGTTGCTAATTTGCTTCTGGGTGTGATTCAAGGTGCTGGTCACTACCTATAAAGCCCTACATGGCATAGGGCCTGGTTACTTGAGGGACTGCCTGTCTCCCATAGTATCTTCCTGACTGGTTTGATCTGGCATGGTTGGTGTGCTCCAGGTTCCACTGACTAAACAATGCCACCTATTGGGACCCTGGAAGCATGTCATCTCTGTAGGAGTGCCTGCCCTCTGGAATGAGGTTCCCCCCGAAATTCGAATGTCTCCCACCCTACTGGGATTTTGAAGGTCCTTAAAGGCTTTTCACCCAGGCCTTTGGCAAGAACAACTGATACTTCTTTCTTCCTTTCTGTTCTGCCCAGGTTTACTTTCTCTGCCATCATTGTTCCTTTGTCTTGTGTTGTTTTTGTGTTTTTTGTATTGTTCTCTTTTTTAAAATGTTTTAAGAATTGTAAACCGCCCAGAGTTGCTAGGAGTCAGGTAGCATATAAATTATTATTATTGCCAAAAATATATTGTGAATACCTATATACACAAAAGTATTGTAACATTTTTCTGCACACACTAAACTGTAGACCACAGTACTTATTAATAAATCAGAATTGTCATTTTTGGTGGCAAGAATTAAGACCTAGAAGAATCTATATTAGACCTGGTTTCACATAACAAGCAGAAACCCAAATCATTATGAACCTTATTTAAACAGAGCTACTTACTTGCTTTTTGAATATTCCCAATACTTTATGTCAAACAAAGGACAATTCTTAAATGAGCACAAAAACAAAATTGCATAATGCAAGCTTGTACTCAGGGAAGAATGGGACATTGCTGAAAGCACCAGTGGTTACTGCAGCAAATGATGCTTGGCATGTCCCTTTCCATTTCTGGTTGTTAATTAAACCTTGCCACGGCTCTGTGTATGAACCTGTTGCCTCAAAACAGTCTTGCACCAGGGCAGTGAAGATTAAACAGATTGTGCAAACAGATCCTGGAAGAGTAATTTGAAGGAAGCAAAATATGCAAGAGCTACATTGGCTTTATGTTTATTTTCATAAATCACATTCTCTCTCTCCTTACACGGTATCTGAAAACCATGGGTGGGTGAATTTAAATGCCATAATTTCCATAAATAAGAAAATACTTCTAGTGTTACTAGACCAGAAAAAAGCAGTATTTAAAAACAATGAAACCACTTTCAGTCCTCCATATCAAAGTTGATTGAACAAAAAGGCTAGTGTGTAAACACTTATGCCTAGGCACGTGCCCACACACACATTCTGCACTGCTCCAGATCCATAAGACTAAGCAGAAGCTCTGTAGCTTAATAGTTATTTTATCTGATATTTCTCTACTGGTTTGCATATATTCCATAGCAATTTATAGAAACTCAGCTATTAATCACATAATATATTATGATGGAAAAGCAACTACACAATCATAAGCATAATGAATCAGGGTAGAGCACTGGTCAGCTAAAATGTATGTTTAAATACACATGGCATGCCGACAAAAAGATTTTTTAAGCTTCCTTGAAATGGCACTTCATAAAACTGGGGCAACCTGACCCCAAAAATTCCCCAAACCACCACCCCATCCATAAGATGTAATCTAGAGTAAGATTGCAGAAGTCAAAAGATATTAAGTGCCAAAGAGGGTCATGCAGAAGGCAGTATTCATTAAGCTTTTAGAGCCTGAAAGATAGGAAGTGGTATATTGTATTTAGCTTCCAGCTGATATTAGCCCATGTGTGCTCTAGGCATACCACATGTTGTGCTCTAGCTGAATTTTTTTAAAATAACTTTATTAGGGTTTTAAACAATAAAGATAAAAACTAACATAAACTAATATTTAGAAGGAAGGAAGGAAGGAAGGAAGGAAGGAAGGAAGGAAGGAAGGAAGGAAGGAAGGAAGGAAGGAAGGAAGGAAGGAAGGAAAAGACAAAGCCAAAAGTGCAGGAAAAAAAGAAAGAAAATATAAAGAAGTAACTTCCAATATTCTTTTACAGCAGTTATAAGTGTAAATTAACCTCTTACTCTATGGTTACAGCATAACTTACATTTTTTCTATAATTTTTTTTTCTAATCATTAAAACCATATATCATAAGTTCATTTTTTTCTGTTTCATGCAAAAAAGTCTAGAAAGAGTTTCCAGTCAGCATTAAACTTAGCTAATGTCTTTTCTCTAATCAGAGATATCAATTTGGCTATCTCAGCAAGTTCCATCATCTTCACCATCCATTCCTCCATTGTGGGTAATGTCAAGTCTTTCCACCTTTGTGCATACAATAATCTTGCTGCGTAGTTAAATTTTTAAAAATGATCTTCAAAAGCAGCCACCACCTATTTCAGACATTCCCAAATAATGAATGAGTTTGTAACCCAATTGGCTACTCTGGATGCTGTTTACATAGAACACTGAGCTGTTCCAGACAATGCTATTAATTTTTGTTAAGGTGGAAGTTGGTCTCTTTATCTTAATTGGTATGGAGCCCTTGAAATACTGGCCTCTCCAGATGGATTTCTTTATTCGTATGTCTCTCTTTTGCTCTCTGAATATTATAGAGCTTTTCTTTCAGCAGTATCTTTACTCAAATAGGATCTACTTACAGCTGAGGGTGAAATATAAAAACTGAGAGGAAATTAATGGGAAATTAATGGGTAGGCATGTGCACAAATGAACAGCTCTAAACTAAGTCATGTTGGGGTTCACTTCTTGCCAACCCTTCTAAAAGTGCTGCTTTGTTTCTCTCTCTCTCCTTGCAAAAATATGCAATTGCTATCATGTATTATTTGTACAAATGTTACAAAATTATATTGGACCTGAGGTCTGGAGTTATTATCCAGGTTCTCAGGAGGCTCCACTGAGTTCAAAACTAGCCTCTGAGACTCAAGCAGGCTTCAGGGTCCTGATGTTCCATGCAAGCCATCCTCCCCTTCACCCACCCCCAAAACCACCTGCTCACATTTCCTCTTGCAGTCTTAGGGCAGCAAGGGTCAGTTTCATGCTACTCCTTATCTTCCTCATCTGAATCCTAGGCTTAATTTCCCACTGCATGCTTGCTTTCCTATCACTTGAAGCATCTGGGACAAAAGGATGCATCACCACATGTGGGAATCACATGTTGTAGAGAATTTCTATTAACCATTTCTAGGCATATTCCAGCATTCAGCAGAGAAGTGAGGAAATGCCAGCCCTAAGAAATGTACTGATTTGCAGAGCTTCTAGGTGTTCTGCACTGTGCTGTTGGTTGGGTCTTAATCTCCTGTTCATGCAAAATGATGAAGCAATTAGGAGGTTTTTTTAGATCTGCCCATTGTCAAACCATGCAGCGGTGGGTATGGCATGCTTGCCTCCACAAAGCTTTATTTTGCCATTAGCTATGGATATGGAGTTTGGATTCCAATATACCCTAACATATAACTGGACTGATAAGCTAATTGCATCATCATGCTGTACAGCAGCCATCATTCAGGGATAGGACATGCATTGCAAGCAGAAGGTGTAGGTTCAGTACTCAGTACCTCCAGGAAAAGAATCAGGAGATAGATAATGGGGAAAAGCTGTAGAGGAATGAGCTGTAGACCCCCAAATACAATAGGGCTGGCTTGTCACATTTTGAGATACATACAGTAGTAATAACATACACTACTATTTAAATAGAGCCCCCCATAAGACCATTAAGTCCAGAGTGTATTGGTGCTTTTAGATGGGATGCCTCTTCTATAATCACACTTCCTCCAATGAAGAAATTTATAAGGATTCCAATTAAAGGTATCTTCCATTTTTAACTCTATCTCCCCACAGTTTCTTCATTGCTTTTTTTTTTACCAAAGAGCAGGATAAGGGAAGGAAAAATCATTATAGCTTCACAGTATCTGATGGCAGAAGGCATCATCCATCTGGAAACACCCTAGAATTATCTAATTTTGTCCCTGCTTGAACATCAGTGCATCATTTCAAGTTCCTTGACCGGTTTGTCAATCTGCATATTTGATGGGTTTCTGAATAGTTTCATAGCCTCCTGATTTGGTCAATTCAGGATTCAAAATCATGGGGAAAGAAATATATCTCTGTGGGGCAGGTGGTCTCTCTAGGGAAAGTGTTTCACCACCGAGAAGTTACTACTGAGAAAGCCTGTCCTTTGTGGCCACCATCTGGCACTTCAGAATGAGGGGGCACTAAGAACAGAGCATCCAGAACTGAGGAAACACAGTATCTATTTCCAATATCTAGAGCATGGGAAAAAAACTGTGCTCAAATTGCAATGACTTCACTCCAGGATAACTATCCTTTCTAAAACCACCAATACAATCTGGCCTTAATAGTCTTATCTGGGCCCTCTTAAAAACCAATGTATATTACTCCTATTTATTCCAAACTGTAGCAAGCTTGCCCTGGGATGTTTGAGCTCCATGGTTTATTCCTCTAAGTGTAGGAACAAAGTGGACGGGTCGTATTAACAATATTGGAGGCCTATATCTCAGTTTAGTCTATTCTTGTCTACTCAAGCTGGATCTGGTTCCCTGGATCTGAGGTAAAAGGCTTTCCCATCATCTGTCACCTGCTTCTTTACCTAGAGATGTTGAGGACTGAACTAAGCTCACTGAATACCATCTCCCTAGTGAATCTCTCAGGTAATCTATCTCCCAGAATTATTGCAAGAAGAAAATGGGACAATATATACTCCCATAAATTTCTAACAACCCAGGTACTTTCACTGAACAGGATATTTAGTAGATGTACCAAGCCAACTATATACATGTATTTTCATACACAGAACTCTGTTTCAGTCATATCAACATGCCACCACACATATCTATCCATTCTGGTTAGACTACAAGGTGACCAGGAAAGTAAAATGGAATTCTTTATTTACAATACAACTATATACAATTAGTAATTGTCTCTTGAATAATAGTTCAGTTCAATTCAAGCCCAACCGGGCAATGGCAGAGTGCTTGGCAAGACAACAAAGCCAAGTTCAGCTGGAGAACACAGCGATGTGTCTGGACTGGACTCGACTGGGAATCACGGCAAGACAGCTAGGCAGGAGTCGACTGGAGACCGTGGCAGGGAGGCAAGACAGGACTCTGCAGGAGAAGGCGACAAGGCAACTGAACCAGCCTCAGCTGGAGAATGCGGCAAGACTGCAAGGCAAAACTTGGCTATGGAATACAACTAGGTGACAAGGCTAGGCTCCACTGGGCTCTGTGGCAAGGTGACAAGACTGGACTTGGCTGAACCTCGTGGCAGGGTGGCAAGACTTGACTTGACTGGGTTTTGTGGCAAGATGGCAGGACTTGACTGGTCTGGACTTCGTGGCAGGGCGGCAAGGCAAGACTCGACTGGATTTGGTGATGAGGTGGCAAGGCAAGGCTCGGCTGGGACTTGCTGCAAGGTAGCAAGGCAAAGTTTGGAAGGCTGGGAAGGCTCTGGTTCCTTTGTGGCTACAGGACAGGGCTCAGAGAATGGTTCCAGATTTCTTCTCCATTCGAAGCTGTTAGCTCAGTGGAACGTTTGTCTCCAGCAACCCAGTCCTTGCGCTGGCTCCTTTTTAAGCTGTTCCCTTTGTGCCATTTTTCCTCTGGAGCCAATCAGGCTTCCTTTTGCTTGGTGCGCTTTTCAGCTTGCCTTTCCCTTGCGCTGATTGGTGGCTTTGAATCTGGCTCCTGACTTCGCCCAATCAGATGCTCAAGACTTTCCCTCTCTGCTGAGTCACTCTGACTTTCAATTTCCCCTTTTTGCCTAGCATAGATTTTGATTCCCCTTCCTCAGCCTCAGAGTCAGACTCAACCCTTACACTATCTTCCTCAACATAGGCTTAACTCTGTCTATAGCCCTCTTTTGCAGATATGATCACACACATTGGCCCCAAAGTATTATCTTGCAGCAGGAAAAACAGTGAATAATCTCCTGGCTTAGTAAAATCTAATGAATCTGTTGTGGATTCCAGTTCACAAAAGCTTCTGCTGTAATTGTTTTATTTAACATCATAAGATTCTGAATCACTCTTACTTGTATCTTGATTCCCATTTTGCATTGTCCCCATGTATTTTAAGGTAATTTTTGTATGTTCAAACTATTACATCTTAAAATAATAAATACTGGATAATATATTGGATAATAATAAATACTGTGTCCAGTTCTGGTTGCCATAATACAAAAAGGATGCTGAGGAACTGGAAAGAATGCAGAGAAGAGCAACAAAGTTGGGAAGATGCTTGGAGGCTAAATCCTACAAAGAGCAGTTGAAAGCATTGCGTATGCTTAACCTAAAGAAGAGAAGGCCAAGGGGAGACGTGACCACAGTCTTTCAATACATGAAGGGCTATCACAGGGAAGTGGTATAAATTTATTCTCCATAGCACCTGAGAGTAAGACAAGAACCAAAGGGTGCAAGCTTTACAGAGAGGGATCCAAACTTGAAATAAGAAGGAACTTCCTGACCGTGAGAACTATTAAGCAGTGGAACAGCAACCTCTAGAAGCTGGGAGTGCTCCACCACTGGAGCTCTTCAAGGAAAGATTGGACAGCCATTTGTCTGGGATGGTCTGTGGATTCCGGCACTAGGGGAGTGGACTAGAAAACTGCCAAGATTCCTTCCAACTTTCTGATTATATGAGTCTATGTCAAGTCTGCCTTGAGAGAAACTTGACTCCTGGTGATAAAATGCTTATTAAAATAAAATCATAAAATTATTCCAAGGCATACTTGAATAAAGTGTAAAGAGTATTTAAGGTTCTTCTAAAAGCCAGCAGAGCTTTTTTTAATATGGTATTTCTCTATAAGACTGGATAATACAGTATAATTCATTCTAAAATAGATTTGTATTATCTTTTTATACAAAGAGATTTGGCATAGATTCTGCAGCAGAGTGAATGTTGGTTTTAGCTCCTGAGATACCAAACAGGTGTGGTTTGCCTGACACAAACTGAATCTGATTATTGGCTTTCAGCTCTTATTTCTCTCTTCATTAGTTCTGCTGCATTGCAGAGTCTGGAAGGCTTATGCTTGCAAACTAAATTGTGACATTGTTTTACCAAGAAGACTGCACTGGGGCAGCCAGGTCTTTTAAATATAAACACATGTTAACAAATTGATGTCTGTCTATGTTAAGTATTTTATCCCCTTCTTCTTCCTTTCTTTAAATCCCACTTTGGAAGCTTTTAAGTCTTAGGCTGAAACTTTTTTTTTAAAGACATTCCATGAAAGAAGAATACAATTAGTGGAAATTCATTGCAAACATCTTCAATAATTTCAGCTTCTTTGACTGTCACTACTTTTGCATGCATCAGTAAAAATGTACATTTTACTTTCTAAAATAGAAAATACTGTTAGTGTATTAAACAGTATGGATACTGTTGTCCATCCCACCACCCAAAAACCCCCCAGAAAGTCAGCCTGCATTCCAGGACCACTGAGCATTTCCAGCTCTTACTGAATTGTCTTCAAGTGTGTAAAAATTCTCTTTCTCTCTCTCTCCCACCTTTCCATTGTAAGAAATAATCAAAACAGCTAACCACAAGAATACACAAGATAAAATACAAAATGAACAAATGAAATTCAATTGCATCAATACAATAAATTGCACTTACTAGTTGAAACCTACTTCAGCTGAAAAACTAGTTGTATTGCAAAGAAAATATGTAACTTTAGAAATTCAGAGTGGGAAAACCAACAGTTTTCCAGGAAGACAATCCAGAAAGTTTAACTGAAGTTTTAGTGCATCTCCCAAGCATTTAATCTCATTTTGGCAACAGTGCGGAAGTACCCAAATGCATATCTGTTCTTATGAATCATGCTTTGTTTTTTATAATCTCTTTTAATGATGAACCATATTCTTCTACTCTCTGGGCTATTCCAGCATGCAGTCATTTTGAAAGGGAAACTAGATAATCATCTATGTTTGCAGAATTTTCCATATCTGCATCTGGGTGGAAAATTGCAGAACAGTTGGGTGCTATAGCATCAGGTTGATAGATTATGAGTAACGTTAGAATTAATGACACACCTACTTGTATAAGAGAACAGAAGTCATAGAACAGTGGTTCTTAAATTGGGGGTAATTACCAAGGGGGTAATTTGGGGATATCTTGCAAGTAATGGAGCCATTTGTAATTGCTGTTTGTGAGCCAAAGATCCGGTTTAGGACTGCCACTGCTGAGATGCTTGTATAAAACAACTGAGTCTGGATTTTTGTGGGGGTAATGACATTATTTGAGATAGGGAAAAGAAGTAATCGGGTTGAACAGTTTAAGAACTACTGTCATAGAAGGTATATGGTGATGGTGGTATCAGCAGTGGCAAGAACCCCTATAACAGGTATAGAAAAAACATTATGTAGCATTCTATGATGACCTCTCTCTTTTCCCCAAAATACAGTTTTTAATATTGCAGCTCTTAAAAGCTAACCCAAGGTGCTGAGATCTTCCCTTCAGATGTATCTTGAAGATCTTAAGCAGTGCCCACTTCATTGACACTTCTCATTCATTCAGCAGCCCACAGCCAAGTCCCCCTTAGCCCTTGAGTTCTACATGCCCTGTTTCAAAGATAATCACAAGACCCAGAGGTCCCCATACCATGGCCATAATTACAGGGCAGGAGTGCCTAAGAAGGTTAGACTTGCTTGTGGGCCTGAGTAGGATGCAGAAAAAGACTAAAGAATTTACAAGGGAGACTGAAGGTTAAATCAGGAGAGTGCCTTTGTCAGTCTCTTCTTGACAAAAAATCTAGCTGGAGTCAGATTGAATATGTTCAGAACAAGAGGATTACTCAAAGCATTGATACTAAGGTTATGCATTTTGCTGTGATCTAATTTTAATTAATGATTCTGTTCAGGTTGTTAATCCGACCTCATTCTACAATTCAAATAGATTTGGAAAATCAAGTTGAATCCTTGCCAGATCATCAGATTGCAGATCGCTGTGGTCCAAAGGAGCCCAATAGTATTCAGTGATTCAATTTGTTTTTCTAATTCAATTCAGGAAGGTGATTTGATCTGGAGATCTGATCTGGAGATTTGAAGCTTCACATAGTCCTCATTGATATGACTTGACATAATGCAATTCGTTAGCAGCACTATAAATTTGTTGCATTACAACCTTCCAGGTTGTCTCTTGCCAACATTCCCTTGTTTGAATAAAAAAAGATGCCAAGAGCTGCCTGGGATGATCTGGCTCTTGTTCTCTGGGTTAAGAGAGATGGCAAAGGGTCCTGGGATAGTGGTCTGGTCCTTAGACAGTGCTATTGCCCACTTCATTTTTGCCTGCAAAACTCCTGAAGTAAATACTGAGTAATTATGGTGTTCTGAAGTGACCTTGAGGAGCATGTGCTTCATTCCATGGATCTCGTCCAAAGCTACTATTGTTGATTGGATGCCAAGACCAAGAGAATCCTGGCTCCCACTGACTGTTTTCTTTGGCTGGGCTCTATGGATTCTCTGCCTGGCAAGAAAGGACCATTTTAAAAGTACTGGCAAAGGCTGTGTGGTTTGTCACACCGCAGCTCATGATTTAGGACCTTGATTTAGGCTCAACACTGGGGTCTTTTGTTTAGCTGTTTGTACATCATCTGCAACTTTGTATTAGTTCATAAACGTCAATGTGCTAAGAGTGCATCCTAGCCAGTACTACAGGCGAGGCTTTCCCCTTGGATATACAACCCCTGGTGAAAATAAGCGAGCAAATTTGACACTGCTGTGCTTTTTCAGTGTGGGCCAAAAACCTACATGAATAAGGGTTTTAAATACAATGGACTGTTTCAGACATAAATCTAAAATAATTGGGCAAGTAGCTGAAGCAGGAGAATTTCTCAGCAGTGCCATGTATTGCTACAAATAAACACATATCATTTCTGATTCATGGCATTGCTAGAAACTGACTTCATCACTGCAGCTTGCACATGGCATGTATAGATGCTCTAACCTTTCTATACAAGGGCATAGCCAGGGTTTGTCCCAGCCCCTGCACCTGGAGGCAAAAACAAAACTCTCTCTCTAGAAATATCAAAAGGAAGTCTTGAGCATAAGCCATAGCAGAGCTTCACCATCTCTCCCTGGGTTTGAAATATGGAATTGGCGGCTGCAAGATGCTGCACCATCCAGATACTTGAAAGGAGAAGGAGGCCCTGTGGCCCCTGCAGCATCTTTCAGTCGCTGTTGCTGACAAAGGATGTCTTGGTTTCTTGACATTTTGAAGTGGGAAACAGTAGTAGAAAACAGGGGTGCCCAGTGGTGGGAGTTAAAAAAGTCAAGACGGTGGTCACAGTTACCATTTCAACTTCTTTTACCCCCTCCCTGCCCCCCCCACCATGCCTTGGTAGAAAACCAGTGTTGTTGTTGTTGTTGTTGTTGCTTTTTCAAAAAAGAGTCCCCTCCCTAAATTGCCCCAAGCCAAGAAAAACTCTCACTTTGTATATGATAGGGCTCGGTCTGCTGCAGCCCCTGCCAACCCCCAAAATTGTAATTTTAAAAGTCTCTATAAATGTTTGCACTTTTTTTTTTAATGGAATCAAACCCTCAAAGATTCAGATGGAAATAATAAGTAAGGGGTGGGGGAGGGAGGAAGTAAAATCACCACTACAAAAGATCAGAGGAAGCTGTACCAGGAGGTATCAGATCATTCGGTGGGAAAGGAGATACGGGGAAACTAAGTTAGAGCAGGGCATGTGAAAATGTTCAAGTGACCTCTGCGAGATAAAGATAAGTGAAGTTTTATCAGTAGTGGTAATTTTCGATACCAGATCAGGACAGGAAGACCAGAACTTAAATATTGCATTACACAAAGCCATTTCTTTAATACAGGGCCACAGGAATAGACAGGTCTACCATGAGACCTTGATAGTTCCCCCAAAGACTCATCATGTGGCCTAACCTACCACTTGACCCTAGCTCATTCCAGACACTAGAGCAATTTATATAGATCAGGCGTTTTTCAATTTTTTTTCTGGCTATGGGCCCTGTTAGCTTAAAACCAAAGGAAAACTAATTCCCCAAACCCTTGATGAAAAGCAAAGGTCTGGCAATAGAATGTATATTTGGTTAGTTAAAGAATTTAAAGCCTATCTCAACTTAGTGACTGTGAATGGGTAGCAATATATAACAACATAAACAACATAAAACAGAGCAAAATAAACACAATGCAATACAATAGAATACTACATGACCAAGCCTCCAAGAAAACTGGTTCACCTCCTTCCTCCAGGGCTGGTCCCAATCAGTGTTGATAGGGAGCGAGAGATCCAGCCTGCAGCCCCTTCTTTGGGGGGTGCTGCAGGGTTCGGTTCTCTCTCCTCTCCTATTTAACATCTACATGAAACCTCGAGGCAAGATCATCCATCTCCACGGGATGAGGTATCATCAATACGCCGATGATACTCAATTCTATATCTCCATCCCGGGTGAAGTAAGTGATGCCATGACCACCCTTTCCAAGTGTCTGGGGGCTGTGGGGGCCTGGATGGGGAACAACAGGCTTCGACTGAACCCTAGTAAGACGGAGTGGCTGTGGATTAACGGCACCTCGGGTACTAGGAACTTGTCATCTTTAGTGCTGGATGGGGTTGCATTACCCCAGACAGACCCGGTGCATAACTTGGGGGTCCTCCTGGACTCACGACTCCTGCTTGAGGAGCAGGTGGCAGCCGTGGCTAGGAGGGCCTTTGCTCAACTTCATGTTGTGCACCAGTTACACCCTTTCCTGGACTGAGAGGCCCTTCGAACAGTCACTCACGCCCTGGTCATCTCCCATATAGACTACTGTAACGCGTTCTACATGGGGCTACCCTTGAAGAGTATCTGGAAGCTACAACTGGTCCAGAATGCAGCCATGTGGGCAATCCTAGGTGTGCCAAGGTTTGCACATGTAACACCTTTGTTGCATGAGCTTCACTGGGTCCCAGTTTGCTTCCGGGTCCAATTCAAGGTGTTGGTTATTACCTTTAAAGCCCTACATGGCATGGGACCAGGATATCTGAAAGACCACCCTGTGCCTATTACATTGATCTGCCCCACCCGGTCATGCAGGGAGGGCATGTTACGGACCCCATCCGTAAAAGAATTCCATCTAGCAGGGTCTCAGAAGCGTACCTTCTCTGCAGTAGCTCCCGCCCTTTGGAACATCCTTCCTCCAGAGGTGAGACAGGCCACCTCTCTCCTGGACTTTTGAAAAAGCTTAAAGACCTGGTTTTGCCAGCAGGCTTGGAATGGGAGGGGGAACAGCTGTATCTGGGGATGGCTAGCACCCTAGAGTCACTTCTGACGGATCTACTATACTCACGGTCTGATAAAGAACTCTTGCTCATCTAATTTCTATCACATTCTTACTTTTATTGTATTTATTGTATTTATAACTGTTTTGGTTTTTAATTCTATTTTATTGTAAACCGCCCAGAGTCCCTCCTTGCTCATAATATATCATAAAACATACATACAAGGATTAACTAACATCCTGGCCACAACGCCCCTTGTTTAATTTATGGAGAACATCAGAGCCCCTTATTTAAAAAAACTTAGTGATGAGACAATGCAGAGAGGGGCGCTGAGGAAGGCACTGCTCACAGTGCCCAGGTTGCATCCACAGGATTGAAGGAATTACAGCAAGTACCACCAAGGACTGCAGTTAAAATTTGTGTGAGGGGTGCCAGGTAGGAGAGCACTTGAAGAAGACCCAAGAAAGGGTGGGCTTATACATTATTACCTGATGGCATTAATTATCCTTATCTCTCTTGACCAAATTGTTTCTAGAGTAACTGCAGGATTTTTGTTTTCAGGACTGGCAAGAAAAAATGTTTCTTGTCCCGCTCCCCCACTGTAATAGGCTGTGAGAATAACCTTGAGGAACAGGAAGAAGAGCCACAACCAAGACAACAGTCAGATAAGAGAAATCTGACTCCAAAGCAGGAATGTAATTTGAGAAAGTATCTCAGACCTGACCCTCCCTAGCTCTCTTGAACATAAAGGCAGGGAAGGGAAAGGTTCATTCAGACTTATTATGACTCCCTATAGACACTGTCACCCTTGTTAACAAATTAACAGCATCCCATTGAGCTGATCCCTCTTTCAAAGCTGGGTCTCCACACCTGAGATCAGCTGAGAGATTAGTACAAAGAGAGATCCAGACTCTCTGATGCCGAAGCCAGAATGGCCATTCAGGACAGCAGCCAAGGGAAGGAACATGCCTACACCAGCCTCAATTGGCTAATAGGAGCTGGTTGATCCCACCTCCACCTAAGGCATGCCAGATTATATCAATTATATCAATGGCAAAAAAACCCACAATGTATTGGAATAACAAGAAAAACACAAGAAGAGACAATTTAAGGTGGTAAGACCTAGAGGTGTGGATGGAGATCAGATGAAGGCAATGTCATGAAGACATGGCAGGAAAAAAAAGGGGGGGGGGGTTGTTCCATGGTCAGTTGCTAGAAAGGAAAGGCTTTGCAGACCCCTGATTCAGTTCAGCATCACAGACCAGAAGGACAGTAGATTAAATAGACTTTATTATTCGAAATTCTATCCTGTTCAAGTCCTGTTTCAAAAATCACAATCAAGGAAATAGAACAGGATCTTCAAATGGTGCATCACCAGTCAGTACCTGGATAACAGACTGAGCAGGCACACAGTTCACTCATCCCCAATCTCCTCCACAATGATCAGAAGTACTGTACAGGTAGTCCTCGCTTACCAACTGCCTCATTTAGCAGCCATTCAAAGTTACAACAGTATAAAAAAAATAGTTTTCAACCAATCCTCACATTTATGACTGTCGCAACATCCTGAGGTCATGTGATTGCCATTTGTGTGCTTTGCAACTGGCTTGCAACAAGCAGAGTTAATAGAGAAGGAGGAAGTAAAATTGTAAGTCACAGTCACACGATGTTTCACTTAACAACCAAAAGGGAAGTGAGGTCATAAACCCTTTGTGATCACACGATTTTTCATTTAGTAACCACAGTGCTTAGTGATGGAGTTTCTGGCCCCAACTGTAGTTACTAAGTGAGGACTACTTGTGTATTATTTTGTGTTGAGCATTTATAAACCTAAATTAACATGTTCATATCTGTCCTTGTTCTTGTTGTCTGGTAAGTGGCCTAATATGTGAAATGTCTGGGTAGTGGCTACCATATTTTTCACTGCTTAAATTTGTAGGCCAGAGTTCTCAGACAACCTTGAAATCATTATGTTTGACATATAATTCTTTTTGTGCCTTGTACAGTGCTTTGCCTTTGACATTGTCTAGTCCACAATTATGAGGATCAAAATGGTACTTTTTAGTACAATGTGAGTCCAGGGATTCCATCCAGAAAGACTAAAAATTAAATACACACAAGCTGTTCATCTATGTAGAAAGCCAATAAACATACAAGATTATTCCTAGAAGTTAAGTTCTGGATCTTTTCCCCATTCCAGAACTGTTAACATGGAATAGCATCCAGCATCCCATCCCCCTTTGCAGATTAGCTCTGAATAAGGCAATTTAAATCCACAGTTGTTTCTTGGATTTGCAAAAGTAAAAAGAGTGAGATGAATACTGTAGGAGGCCTGAGTCAGAAATACTTATTGAAAAAATGCCCAACGTATTTGAGAAAATGTTTTCCTGCTTCTGCAGTCTGTAAACGCATACTATGTTTTTAAGAAAAACACATTTATGCAAATAAAATTTATTTGGAATAACATTTTAAGTGTAACAAATATTTACTGACTTTTTTGATATTGGTTACTTTTTTGTTCTTACTGTGAAGGTAGTGCATAATTTATCTCTGTTTTATACTTACCAAGGAACCTACACAGGGAACTAAATTCATGTAACAGCTACAGGTTATATTTTTGGAGGGGAAACTACTGTATGATCCAAAGCCTCAGCAATCCTTAGAGGCAGCTTAAGCTCAGTCTGAAACTGCCCAGGACTAGGGATTAATGTAATTTAATTTAGTCTGCTATCATCTTGCATACTTCCTCATGCTGTGACGAAATGAAGACATCTAAATCAAGCCAGTTTTTATTCTTTTCCCATACCTCACTCACACTTTATTTAACCATGAGTTTTGGATGCTTTCTCATTATTTTGTAATATTTTACTTGGTTCTAGTAAAGATATTGTTTGATCTTCCTTCCTTCCTTCCTTCCTTCCTTCCTTCCTTCCTTCCTTCCTTCCTTCCTTCCTTCCTTCCTTCCTTCCTTCCTTCCTTCCTTCCAATACAGTTTCTTTTGTTTTCAGCGTAGCTTGGTTTCTAGAACCACTACAGTTAGCACTTAGGTTCCTATAGCTGCTGCCAATGTGAAAGCGTATATAACCACCTTCTAGAAAACATACTACTAGTTATATAAAAATGCTAATGATGTAATCACTATTTCAAACATGAATGGTACAGGATATGACTCAGCTCAAGACATAACCAAAGTTGGATGTGTATGTTGTGCCAAGGAGCTATGTCTCTGGAATTTTGATTTTGCATACCTTAACCATGTAGTTATAAACTCCCTTATAATGCATTTCAACTGTGATTTGGAAGAGAAAACTTGTTTATTTTTGCTAAGAGAGAAAGAATGATACGGTAATACCAAATCACTTGGGAGCAACTTAGACCTGATTTAATATATGAAGCAGAGAATAAAATTGGAAAGCCGATGAAAAGTTCTGAAGCATGCCAAGTAAACTCAGAATAAGTAGCTCCACTGAGAAAACACATATTTCAAGTGAGATTTAACCCTTGATCTTATGAACTGTTAAAGTGTTTAGCACTTTGGGGTTCTATATGTTAAGATAAAGTACCTGCAGTTAATTACAGTGAATCCCTTTCATGCCTTCCTCCTACAGTGGCAAGATGATAGTGTTGGAAGCAGTCAGTACAGCACACCTATCAGGACATGCCATGTTCTTGGCATGGATCAGCCGGACTGTGAGAAGAGAGGGCTGTCATACCAATCTAAGACTCTTGAGGAAGGGTAGGCGGGGGAGAGATATAAGACTCTTCATCAGCCTGGGCTGAGATCATGATGGAGAACACCATATTTATTCTCAGGAAGTATGTGTATGCCTGCTCATTTGTTTTGTTCTGTGGGTATGCTTTTATGTGATATGTGTGTTTGCAAGATTAAGTGTGTTTAGATGAGAGTTTATGAAAAAGGACCTCAAGCTATTAGTCTTTGACCTTGGACCATTCCCTAAATTAAATTTTCATCTCAAGATCACAGTGATGGAGGATCAAATGGAACTGTCCAGTGCAAAATTTGTGATTCTGTGAAGGGGTCTACCCTACTTGAGCTTCTTAGGTTAATAGATACCATGCCATCTTGTTCATTAGGGGCCACGGTGGCTCACACTTAAGGCGCTGAGTCAGAGGACCATTAAGGTTGGCAGCTTGAAACCCAAGAGCGTGAGCCATGTGATGGAGTGAGCTCCCATCAACTTGTCCCAGCTCCCGCTAACCTAGCAGTTCAAAAGCATGCAAATGCAAGTAGATAAATAAGTACCACTTCAGTGGGAAAATAACAGGGACATGAAAGGAGCCCCATTGGGCGTCTCCCGGGCAATGGTGACATATAGAAGCACCTTGGTAAGTGCTTCTGACACATGCACACACAAAATATCTTGTTTGTTTGACTGGAGTAAAATAGTGTTTATTACATTTACCGAGAGTGAATTACTACAACTTGCCTTCAAAAAGAATGACATAGAAGAGCAAGAACAGATAGAGATTGGCTGACTTCTGTTTCTTGAGAGCAATTTGATAGTTATTTGATAGCAGCAGTTACCTTTAAGGTATAGGAAGTACAACAAACAACTTAAAAGAATACAAGGTACTGTAAGCTATGCAATTATTTTCTAATATTTGGTTATTTTAAAGATTTCTTAAATGTTTGGAGTAAGTGGGATAGTGATTGCTCCATGTGCCTCCACTCAAAGGATAAATATGATCCTTTGCCAAAAACATTGTGCCACCCTAAAGCAAACAGCATAACAAATCCTATACAATGATAATTTGTTAGCATTTTACACATCTACTGCTACAAGATATGGCTACCAAACATGTGGGGGGGGGGGCAATTGGCATATAATTCTCTATATGCCTAATTCTCATATAATTCTCACAAAGTAGGTTTGTCTCATTTCCGTCCATGGAGAATATGTGTTTATCAGCAATACCAATTTATTTTTCATTCGCTAGCTTAGTGCAACATCTAGTGTGGGCTGGCAGCTTCATCACACCAATAAGAAGCAAATAATAGGATAAGGTTTACTTATGTTTGTTTTACTTATGATTATCAGTTTGTTGCATGAGAAAACTCTTTGCCAGCTCTTTCCTAGAGCACTTTTTGATACTCACTGCTAGATCATTCTTGGAACTCTGTTTCGTGTTCTCAAATGAGCTTCCTTATATCAAAGTTGTACATTCCTTACATGGCAAGGAACGTCTCTCCTATATCATGCAGAGCCTGCTGCATGTAATTACATTCTTGCCCTAGATGCAACATACCTTTATGCCAAAGACACTCAACAGCAGAAGATTTGCTGCAGGTTCATTTGTTGAGGGAAGGAACATGGTCTGTAGCACCTTCATCCCTTACCAGGAAATGAATCTCAGATGTCTTCCTGAGATTCAAAAAATATCATCATTTGCGGGGAGAGCAAACATGAGACATTATAAAAAGTTCTTGCTGTATGACTCAGACATCAGAATTACAATATGCTCTGTAGTAACCATTTTAAAGTTAGGAACATTTTAAATGTTAGAAAAGTAGCAACATTTTCCATTTTCCATTATACAAAGCTCAAAGAGGTGAGCTATTAGTGTGAGCTGTGGGGGGAGGACCAGCCACAATGGAAAGCTCTAGTGATATGCAGATATTTGCTGTTGGTATAATAAGGACACAATCTAGCCAGCTAGTGGGTAACCATTCCTGGGGGTGGCTCGCACCCTAGACCCCCTCCCACCAGCTTGGAATTTTATAGCCTCTTGGATTTTATATTTATTTATTGCATTTTATATTTGTAATCTGCTTTATTTTTACGGGATTTTAACGTTTATTGTTGTAGCTTGGTTTTATTCTAAGCCGTTCAGAGTTCCTCTTTTGGGGGAGATGGACAGTAATAAAATTTGAATAATAAATAAATAAATAAATGCAAAACACTCAAAGAATGACCAGTTCTTGACTAGGGGGTATATGTAGATATGTCAGTTTTCATCCACACTGCCCATGTATTTCTAAGCTATGACAAACTTCATTGGCTATTCTTATACAGTATGCCATAAAAGACCCCCTAGGATTTCCAAATCTATTTTTTAAAGAATTTTATTAAGTTTCAAGCAAAGATAAGAGCTACAGAAAAACAAAAAAACTACAAAGAAAAAACAAGAGAAAAAACACAGGAGAAAATTTTTTTCAAAATTACAAAAAGAGGTGACTTCCAACTTTTAACAGCAAGGATATACAAAAAATTTTCCATAATCAATCCCTTACTCTATTTTAAACCAAAATCACATAATTTCTATAAATCATTCCATTGGCATGTTATAAAAATCACTAAATACAATTGTTTTCTCCCCTTATATTAAAAGAAAAAAAAATTATATAAACTTCCTAATCAACTTCCCCCCAACAAAGATAACATTACTTTAATTATTTCCTTCCTACTACTATTCTATACATTCCTGTCTACCATAATAAAGATCAAACTAAAAATCATATAAATTGTCTGCCATTGTACTTGATAATACAACAATTTTAATAATCTTAATCATATTAAACCCAAAACCATCCACATAGACATTTATTATTTTTTATTACACCTTAATAATCTTAATCCAAATAATTAAAGATAAATGAAATCAGCCAAACCTAAAAGCAGTCCAGATAAATATTCTTAAACCCTTGTCCCACTTCAAAATAAACCAGAGCATTTACATATCCCCACAATGCACACAGAGCTTTTTTCTTAAAAAAAAAATGAACAGCTCAATTGCCCCCCTCAAAAACTCCGACTTCTCTTCAGGACACCTCCCATACATAATAACCCCTTCCTTCCCATGGCGTTCCACCAGAAGATCAATTTCACTTATGGCTTGCAACTCAGTCTCTTCCTTAAATTTCTCCAACTCGACTATCTGATCTTCCTCCAGCATGTCAACAGAAATCCCTATCTCACTCTTAGAAGAGACATTTCTGTCACTGTTAAATTCTTCAGTTTCATCCACGACATCCCCAACCAGATGACACATTTTAGACCTCATATTTTTCACAATGTCCTGAATGCCTTGCATAAAAACTTGGTAGGAATCAGAAAGAATCTGTTTAAAATCTTGGTGGAAGTCAGAGAAAGTCTGTTTAAAATCCTCCATGTCTCTTGCAGTAGATTATGGTGCCCCCTAGGAGCTTAACCAGCAAAAGTCAAAGATAAGAAAGGATTCTGGAATGTGTTTACACAAGTGAAAGTGAGATATGCAGACAGTTCCCCAGGGAAAGTCGAAGCAGAAAACTGAAAGTTCAAAACAGATGATGCAATGTGTAGGAAAATGTTAATATCTTCAAATTTAGTACAGAAATAATAACAGGGAGACAATTATTTACTCTCAGTCCTCCTTAATATTTGGAGGGAAAACAAAGTCCAAAACTTAAAAAGATTTTTTTTTAAAAAATTAATCCCAAAAATAACAATAGGCATCAAGAGAACCCACTTCTCCTTGCTGTAGAAAGCCTCTCTTAAGATATGTGTAGAAAGAAATATAAATTGGGTGATTTAGAAATGGGGTGGCCAGTCTTAGAGTCCCTTTAAGGCTACAGCGTGGCTTGGAAATGGTGTCATCCCAGCCTGCTGGCTGCTCTTACCAGTTGAACGTGAACACTGTTTACGATCTTCTGGCTGCAAGCAGCCATCTGGAGGACAGATGGGGTGATTCCAGGTGTTTTCCTTTTTCTGAAAAAACACTCCTGGGCTTCAGGAAAAACCTGCCTGAGCCCAAAAAACTGCCACATTGTCAGTTCTGCCCGCTGGGCCCATGGGCACAGCTGTTCAGTCTGCCATCTTCCCACTGGAAGTCTCTAGGATTTTCAAATCTTGAAGAACTGGAAAGAATCATTTTGAGCAGAGAATCAGGAACACTTCTTTGGAGCCCTTGGTGCTGTCTGAGCTTGGTTGTTCTCTTGCAGACATTTCATTGCCTGATTAGGCAACATCTTCAGTGCAAGAAGGGAGTGGGGTTTGTTCTCTATTTAAACATAGTAGCTTGCCCTGCTTGTATTGGTGGGGGCGTTGTTCTCTCCTTGGTAGTTTCTTGATTAGGCTATTGTTTACTGCTTGATTGATTGACTGAGTTGATTGTTCCTTGATTAGGGTATTGTATACTGCTTTTGTCTGGTGTTAATCTTTGCTTGTCTGAGTGTTGACTGCTGGCAAGGAGGTGTTCTGGTGTCTTTGTTTCCTTCTTAGCTTTTTTTATTGTCTCTTTTGAATGGTGTGTAAATGTGGTTTATCTCTCTGTGTCTATTGATGGCTGATTTAATAATATCCTTTAATATGCCATTGCTGTTGTTTAAAGTTGTATATGTGTAGGTAAAGGTAAAGGTAAAGGTTTCCCTTGACGTAAAGTCCAGTCGTGTCCGACTCTAGGGGGCGGTGCTCATCTCCGTTTCTAAGCCTTGGAGCCGGCGTTGTCATAGACACTTCCGGGTCATGTGGCCAGCATGACGACTCGGAACGCCGTTACCTTCCCGCCGAAGCGGTACCTATTGATCTACTATGGTTGCTGCTCCACTTCTCTGGATTAGCCTATTACCTGAGATCAGATTAGCCCCCACCTTGTTTCACCCTAAGAGCTGTGAGAGCCCGTTAGTTTAAAAAGCCTTAGGAGGGAATTTAGAAGAAGTTAGTCCATCCACTGGTTGGATTGGGGGGGTGGGGGAGGGAGAGCAGCCTTCATTAGTAATTTTTGTTGTTATGCTTTTGTATTACTGTTTCTTTTTATTATTCTGGTGCTATGTTTTAACCCTTTTACTATAAAAAGGAATGTAAGCCATTCAGAGTCCTGTGGAAGTGGTGCAACATATCAACCCAGTAAATAATAATAATAATAATGTTATATTCTTTATTGTTAGTTACTTGAAGTATAAGCTTTCTTTAGTTGGAAAAGTGAGCTATAAATCTAGTTAAAATAAAAGCAAAATGCCATTATCAGCACTTTTGAGTGGAACCCATAATAGGTAAATGTTGTGAGCTGCCCAGAGTCAGTTGGAGCCAGGCAGCATCAAAATTGAATTAATTAATTAATTAATTAATGATATAAAATCTATATCTACTTGTTTAATTTGTCACTAAAAGAAGGAATATAATTTCAAATGCATACTTTAAAAGATGGACAACTTCCTGAGGATATACAGGAAAAAAATAAGGACCAGACAGCATTTATTTTTTTGAAAATATTTTATCAGTTTCTGCCAATGTTATTTTTGCAAAAACTGGCTGATATATGTTCACTTCACCATCCTGATACCTATCAATTATTTTCTGAAAGATGAGTCACTGGAAGATTTTCACCCGTTTTTAGTAGGAATTTCCTTCCATGACGGATTAAGGAAGCTACTATTTGATTTGTTTCTGCTTTATCTGCTAATCTTGACTTTGTGAGAATTTCAGTGGCTGCCACTAGCATTAAAGTTGCAATCAAGATTATCCTGATGCAGTCTGAATTAAATTGAATTAGATTCTTTCTTAACTTTGCTTAGAACTCTTGGCTGAAACATATACACATTTATTTCCAGTCCTCAAATTACTTCCTTCACACATCTCCTTAGAGTTTGCCACAACAAATAAAGGGTAGAAAGAGTGAAGTTGTAGAGGGAGGACATTGCAAGCAGGCAGCATCTTTGAAACTCTGCTTCCATGATCAGGCATTGTTTGAATGCTGTATCCTAGAAAAGTAATGTTTTCCCACAGGGCCAAGGTTACTCCCCTGCCCCACCCCCACCTTCTGCTCACATGTAGACTGCAAAGAACATTATGTTCCCATGCACTTGTTAGAAGAGAATTACGGGGCTGCTGGCCCTAAGGGATCATCATTAAAATGTCTTGGTATTGAAATGTTCTCAGCAGCTTTGACGTCTGGGAAAAGCTACATGGGAAGGGTCACACTTCCCTGTGAAACAATTTCACCTTAAGAACACAAGACAGGCTGACTTGGCTTTTCCTGTTGCTGTTTCCTCAATATTTATTTGCTACCTTCTTACAAAAACACCTCTGAAACTGGGTCTACCAAACATCTATTATTGTGTTTTACTGATCTGCTATTTTGAACTATACCACATCCTTCTAGTGGGAAGTACAAAGATCAAAACAGTTTATAAACTGGCTAGGCCAAGATCTGTGAACAAATCAGAAAAACGCAGAAGAGAGAGGAGAGGAGAGGAGAGGAGAGGAGAGGAGAGGAGAGGAGAGGAGAGGAGAGGAGAGGAGAGGAGAGGAGAGGAGAGGAGGTTTTGAAGCCCACTTTCCAGTTGGAAACAGAAAACAATGGGTGTTCTTTAATATTGTGTCAGTCTATTCTTCTATAGGTAAACAGGAGATGTGATGGGGTCATAACTTAATATCTAAATTATTTGTATATAAAGGGGGAGAGAATTGAGTTTCCTTTAAAACTAGAAGAAGCAAGTGTGAGAAAGATCCTGATCTTTACCCCTCCTATATATGCACATTATATCAGCCTTCACTCCTGTGTTCAAAAACTCTGTACCTAGCTCTGGTATCAGAAGTTTGTAAGGAATAGGTAAGAATACATCTGAGGCAAGTAACTAAAGTAATTTCCACGCCTAGTGACCTCCAAATATGTTAGGACTGCAACTTCAACAACTCTCAGCTAAACTCTGGCCAGCTCCAAGTTTGCAAAAGCTGAAGTAAAGAGAACTAAGGCTCAGAAGAGTGCAGACTTCCACCCCATATCCCTTTTGCTGTTAAGAGTCACACGTACAAATGTTCTGCTCTTGCCATGGTAGATCAAGCCCTCACATGTCCCTGCTGCTTTATTTAATTAGCTTCAGAACCTGGAGGAAAAGATTCAGATTGTCCATACTGAGTGTTTCTGGAGGCCAAAAACTGCTAGAGCCTATGAGGTCCTAAGCATGAAGAGCAAATAATGCTGAAGCAACTTGCTCTAGTGATACTGGATCAAAGGAAGATACAGAAGTCAACAGCCACTTCACAGAATGGAATCTACTGTCTGACTTGCTGTAGAAAATGTCTTTAGCAACTGGCAAAATTGAAATCTACTCTTCAGACCCCATGTAAGAAAAAGACCTCCAGTGGCTAAACACCGCCCTCCCATGGCTGAATTTCTCAGACTTGGTAACTGCTAGAGCCTTATGAGGTCCAGCCTTTTAACAGTCAGCAAAATGGGTCCTGTGAGGGGAAACATTATTTAAAGAGGGTATTTGGAAAGGCTGGTAAAAATCAGATTGCTTCTGCTCAAGTCAAAAGAACTAGATAACCAAAGCTCTGTAGAAACATCTCTTCTTAGTTACTCCTACAACAGCAATGGCTTGGACCATGAGAGTCTCAGGAAGAGTTTACATGTTGTATTGGAAATATTGTTTCAACGAGACCAAGTTTTAATAAAGGTTTGGTGAAAGGGGGTTGCCAGATCCTGTTCTATTAAAAGTGCCTATAACTTTAAATATTCCAAGGCTCCAAGCAGGCAGCTGGTTTCTTCCCAAGACATCTCACTCTTCCTCTTTCCTCTCTTCTACAAGTCTGTAGTCTTGTCCAGAGATGTTGACAAGAGACATAGGAGTTGCATTAAAAAGTAATAAATAATAGAAGCCACCAGTTTCAGCTACATTTTAAAATGTACCATCTCACCATATCTAAGTTGAAGATTCTTTTGATAAAAACAAAGCTCTTGGCTGTAAGACAATTTCGCATAGAACTAGATTCAAAAGAGACTCATAATTCTTTTACCATTTATATACAGTACAATGAATGAATTTTCCTCAGTCAAGCCAAATGTCAGATTAATCACATCAAACTAACAGCCTGAATTTGCCTGTTTCCCATGTCATTTGTCCGACTTCTGGAAGCAGTTAATCCTGAGGACAAGCTTAGCTGAGTTCCGATTGGTAAGGTTTATTTAGAAGGAGGTCACAGTAAGAATCCAAGAATTCTGTCAAGGGCTCTGTTTTCAAATGAGAAACCTATATATAGGCAATCAGAGCAGGAAGGTTCTGCTTCTCTTTTTGTTCTTTCTCTGTCAGGGAAGACGCCAGTCTCTTTTGTGAAGGAGGGGCAGGTGGTATCCGTTAATTGTTCCAGAACATTTTATTAATCTAGTAATCCCTGGACAATCAGTTTCTATCTTGATTTTCTGCTTGCTAGTAAAGTTTTTATGCAACCTACTGTACATTGTTGCAAAATTTTGTTATCTAGCATCAAGGCTTTGGCAGGGGATCCTTAGGAAGGTTTCAGACAGAATGAGGTATATGCTTATTTGTGTTTATTTTGACTCTCTTTTTTTCCTTTTTATTTCTGTTTTTTTTTTTGTTGGCTAAAGGCCTTAATAAATAAAATTGATTGATTGCTTACGAAGAACCAGCTCTCACATTAGTCTACAATGAACATTTGAGGTAAGCATTTTAATAATACTTATGTATTCTGATAAGCAAAATATGTGTCAGCATCATCCTGCAGTACAACTGACTACATGTAATACAACACCTTTACTGAAGCTAAATAAATCTAGGCGTTATCACTCTTTGGCTAAAAGGCTGTCTAAGGGCATTACCAGTCAGTCCATTCTGAATGTGAATTTAGAATGAGTTGATGGTGTCACTGGGCACTTTCCATTCTTCCATCTGCAATGGTATGTTTTGTGAAAATAGGGCAGATCTGTTGCAAGAGAAAGACACACACACACACAGACACACACACACACACGGTGATAATATCGATAAACAGGCAATTGGCTCAATTCACTTCCTGTGAACGTTGAAGCCATGTTTGGCAATGCTCTAAAATGCTATCAATTATTCTATGAAGCCCTTGGAGGAAAGAAAGATTATAAAAATAATCCCACTATAGAATAATCACTCAAATTACATATGGATCCACTTAATCAACCCCTGATCATATGTCAGGGATTCCAGAAAGCCATGCAACCAAGCATTTTCAGCCTACTAGATTTGTTGACTAGACTATAAGTTGCCAATCCATATAGGATTCGTGTACATAAATTAATTTCAGGTGATGTCTGTGATCTTTTAGGTTGATTTGTGAAAACCCATGAGCTTAATCTGAGCAGGGGGAACAAGAAAAATAACTGATCAAGCTATGAGTTCCCATCAGCCACCTATCAAAAAATATGTATTTCTTATAAAAGATATTTTCCAAGTGCACACCTTGTTTTGTTTAGCTAACAACTGTTGAGTTAAAATAGTGAATGCTCAAGTCACAGAATTCTACTGAAGTAAATTAGGAAGAAACTGCTTAAAGTATATCCATATATTGCCTTTATGCATTCCTAATCAAGCAAAATAAGAGAAGTACTAGAGGCATTCCTTTAAAAGACCATGTTTAAGCACTGTGTATGAATGCCGCCATTTTCTGGAGACAATATAACCATCATTAGTTGTGTAAATTGTGCCATCTAGATGCAAAGTCAGCTACATGACTAGATTTCCAACTAATACAAGCTGAAGATCTTGCAGAAATGTCAGACTTTGCATGAAAGCATACAGCCCATAAAATGCTATGTTAGATGCTTCTTAGGAATACCAAGTGTGCATGGAGGAAATACTGAACACATCTCTAGAATATATTTTTACAAGTTAGTATTGTGGCTAACTTACCAAATTGAATTATAATTAGCATTCTGCCTCTCTATCCTGTATTTGGAGCTTGCATTTCTGAAATCTGCGTAGACGTTTATTTCACCAGCTCAGTTTTAAACATTTCCCAAAATATCCTGATTACAGATCTGCATCTTCTCCTGATAATTTGCCTTGCTGTGTGGCAGGGAGTGGCTCTGTTTTTAGTAGGGTAGGCCTGGCTGGCACTGCCCATCATGCCACCTAAGACGTTGACTTCAGTTCCCAGCACTTGGGATGCGAATTCTTGGAATCGGTTTTACTCTTTGGTTTAATGTGTTTGATGGTGACCAAATTTCCTCACTTTGATTTCTGTACCAAGTCAGAAATGCTAGAAATACACACCACATGTTTACATGACGCAGGTAGCTCTATTCTTAGATACAATTCCACAAGTCTGCTGGCTGACTTTGTTCTGCTAACATCCTTGTCCACACCCACCCTCCTACGTTGGTGACTTGGCTTACAATTTCCTAAATGGAATCATTCAAAAGATTAAAGTGAAGCTCTCAATGAAACAACAGCAGATCCAGAACTTCCAAGTCAAATTCCTTTTTCCAGCTCCTTGAGTGAGGGGGCAGATATTTAATCTTTATCTGAAAAACCTGAAGAAGTTGCATTGTTATAAATATAAAAACACAACTCAGTGCCTTCTATTGCAGACTAGTTCCAGAACAAAGAATATAAGTGAATAGAGAGTGGTCCTGCCCCTAAGCAGAAGGAGCTGCTGTGGAATAATGGAGCAGGAACAGCTATAAGGCAGCAGAGGACAGAGCTGTGCAGTTCACATCCTATCCTCAAGTGTGGTGGACATTAGTTATTATTATTTATTAATTCAGTTTATAAATTAAATTTATATCCCACTTTTCTATACCTAAAAAGTGTAAAATATAATTCAACTTTATGCCAAAATTAACAATTAAAAGATTGCTGAAAAAGATGCATCTTTTCAGGTGTTCTAAATGCCAAGAGAATAGCGGCCAAACTGATGGCATTGAAATAAGATTCAACTGTTCATCTCATCCATTAATCATTACGGAGGAGGGAACCATCCTTCATCTAATTAAAACACAGTAAAAATGTGAGATATAATTATTATAACGGAAAAAACAATACTGTGGTCATTAGCCTCAGGAAGCAAACATCCTTCAAGTTCAGATATCTATTCCCTTACATGAACATTAATGCTTAATATTGTGTAACACTTATAATCTTTATTTATCCTCAGGCACAGAGAAGAACATTTTCATAGGCTGGGGATGCAGCTTTTAATTAATGAATGAATTTATGGGGAAAGACTGAGGACTAATTTGGGAAAGACAGCTTCAAGCCCCACACAGCTAGGCAAGATCAAGGAAGCAAGAACTTCTAAGAACCTTGGAAAGCATTGGAAGCATTTCCCAGTCTCAGTTATAGTGAGTTCATCAAGACAGACTTTCTTTGAATGATCTGAAATACTTCTGCCTGGGTTTCTGGTCACCTGGGCTAAAATGCCACCAACTAACTTGTCCTGTCTCTTGGTTGTTGGCGTCTGTATTCTCTTCCATTCCTTTCCCTGCCTCCGCACAGTCTCTCACAGGCAGTCATGTCATGTCACAAAGGATGCAGGAAGGCCTTTGGGGGAGATGTTTATAGGCAGTGGAAAGAGCTTCTGAGTCATGTGTGTTAAGTTTCCACATAAGACTTATTTACTTCCCTCAAATTGCAGCACAGTTTCAGGGTAGTTAATGCCAAAATTTGCCTGGGGGCTCTAGGGGTCACAAATAGCAGCTTACAAGTGCCATTGTCATGAGCTGCTCACCCTTAGACTAGGTCAGTAGTATGTAAAAGGAAAACCTCCAGGCGCTAAACTTCATTCACAGACTGTTGTCTAAGTCTGAAAAAATAAAAAAAAAATAAAAAGAAGCCTACCATTTCAAGGCTGCTCTCCCAAATCACATATTGATCTATGGTCCACTGAATTTTGTCTTGTTGATAGATTTATGCAAAGCAGATGAGCTCTACCTCAACCCTGCGGGTGAAGCGTCAAAGGCAATCTGAACTGCCTCAGTGCTTGGGCAAAGCATTTGAGGCATGGTAGATCACTCCACTTAGGGGCAAGTGACTTCTGCCCATGGGCTGAATAAGGGCAGGAGACCCCTGGAGAGGCAAAGAAGCAGGGAAATAAAGCAACGTAACAGGTCAGGACAAGCTGGGTGGATTTGCTGTGTCAGTGAAGTAATTTGATCAAATCGCCTTTAAATGAAATCACCCACTGACACTTTGCACAGCCCTCAGAGGCTACATAGACTGATGGCAAGTTGCCTGGATTTCATTTTTTTAAAATAATTTTTATTAAGAGAAGATTTTACACAGATTTTAAAAAACTACAGAAACATAAAAGGAAAAGGAAGAAAAGGAAGAAAATATAAAAGGGGAAAAGAAAAGGCGAAAGATAATAGAAATGAAAGAAAAAGAGATAAGCGACTTCTGATCTTCTTTGCAGCAGTTACAAACATAGCACCTGCCATCCCCGCCCTCCCAAATTATATTACAGAGTTCCCTTCCTCCCATAGACAAACCTTTTTAATCAATAAATCCCAAAATCAACAAGTCTCCTGGATTTCAGACAGGAATGTTTTCCATGCCTACCAACAATTGCCAGGGCCTGACTTCGGGGCTTTAGCGTGGACAGCATTAAGCTATCACTGAGCAACAAAAACCTGATAAAAGTCTCTGAAACATTGCAGGGTCAGTGCATGCCGCTTTCTCATTTATCACATAGCACCACCTGGAATATTTTTAAAGCAGGACATTGTGTGTAGCACTGCAATGGAAGAGCTGCAGCTAGGAAGCCTTCTAAGGGAGAACCAAGCCACAGTTGGTGTTTAGCTCCCATTCACATAAATATTTAAGAATACAGCAACTAATACAACTACCCAAAGTGTCCACTTGTGGTAACTACTCCATTTAGTGATTCCATTTAGTGTATCAAAATACAGGGAAGGTACAGGATACCGTAAGACAAAAATGCACAGCATTTTAAAATCTTTGAGTAGGTGAAATGTTGAGCAGCAAAAGCCTTGCAGACCTTCACTCCAGTCAATAGAAAAATATCCTGAGTGAACTATGTAAGCTGAATAAAATATTAATTCTTGATAGAACTGGCAATAGTACTAAGGCTCAAGTTTAATTCACTCTGAGAGACAGTGATAAGTTGTTAATGTTGAATATACTTGCTGGGGATGAAGGAGGGAGTTTCTTCTTTTGGGGGGGGATTTTTTCCCCCTGCACTTTTTAAATATTTTTTTTCTTTTTTTAATGTATGTTTGCATTAGGTTTTTGTATTAGTTTGATCTGTTTAATATTAACTCTTAATAAAAATTATTGGGAAGAAAAGTAATTCACTCTGCTGCTCTGTCTAATCTTAAGAGAAGGCTCTAACTCCTTCCTTATTACCAGTGCTTGTTGCTGGTGGGATAAGCTGGTTTCCTAAAAACCCGGGTGCAACATTCCTGAAAGAAAGGAAGGATATGAACTTCCTAGCAGGAAGAAAAATAAGTGACCCTTCACCAAAGTATTTTGGGTTAGAATCAGACTTAATTACTTTACTGATTTCATTGGGCATAATCTAAGGATAACTTAAGTCTGAACCCAATCCATAAAATTTATGGAACTTTACACATATCAAACACCATCCCTATATACAAGATGGTGTCTGCAAACTCCCTAATTGCTTCAGGTCCAGGAGTCATACACTTGCTTTGTTGCTATTATCTACTGCAAGTATCATCCCCTTCCATTCAAGAAACCCAAATATTCATGGTGGTCTTCTTCCAAGAAACACACAGCAATGTCATCCCTTTTTTCCTCCAGAACAGTCCAGAGTTATTTTATAGCTGCAAAGGTTTTAACCCAGATTTCCCAAAGTTTAACACTAGCCACCAAACACACAATCCTATCAAGGAAGCTGTTTGGTTAAGTTTAGAGACCGAATTCTGACTCCTTATGCACACTTCTGATTTGAAAGGAACTTAACCAATACAGAGAAGAAATCTGAATAAATGCATACCTATGCACCGACCCGACGTTTTGTTAATAACTAACAGAAGACTAAAAAAATGTTCAAAATGCCTGCCTCTAAAATTTGCATACTTATGGGTTTGTTTGCATACTTACGTATCTATCTCATCACAGTTATTCCATCCTACAAACCATTCACAAGACAGGTCTCTTTAATTTCACTTATAATACTGTAAAGGGTAAAGGTAAAGGTTTCCCTTGACGTAAAGTCCAGTCGTGTCCGACTCTAGGGGGCGGTGCTCATCTCCGTTTCTAAGCCTTGGAGCCGGCGTTGTCCCTAAGGACCCGTCCGTGGTCATGTGGCCGGCATGACTCACGGAACGCCATTACCTTCCCGCCGAAGCGGTACCAATTAATCTACTCACATTTGCATGTTTTCGAACTGCTTGGTGTGCAGGAGCTGGGACGAGCAACGGGAGCTCACCCCGCCGCGCGGTTTCGAACCGCCGACCTTCCGATCGGCAGCTCAGCGGTTTAACCCGCAGCGCCACCGCGTTTTCAAAGCTATAATACTGTAGCTTTGAAAATACTTAACATCATGATGTAAGAGTGTATATTTGTATACTGGTCCATGGACTCCCTTAATGTCTAATATGGTCCACTGATTTCCAATAGACCATAGCCAGATCTTAACTGGATTGGAAACTGGTTTATTTTATTTTACTTTTATAAAAGAGTTCAGCTATTTAAAGCATGTAATGTCACTTTCACTTCTATTAAGTTGGATGTGCTATATATTTGCTATATACTGTATATGCAAATGATGAAAGGTTGATTAATCAGCACCCAGAAAGGAAAAGCCAGTGCAATGGGTTTGGGAGGCAAACATTAAAAAGTTGGAAACTGTATGGGGTTGAAAGAGCCCCTTGGATCCCTAAGTCTGAGTACACTTTGCAAATTATCCAGATGAAGTACTTGCAAACTTACCCAACTTCAGCACTTCTCTACTGCTCATTAAAGAAGCTTGACTTTTTTCCATGTGATCCTGAAAAAAGGATGATGATGCTTTAAAAATTACACTAATTTTAATGGGTGGGTTTCCTAATGCAGTAGCCCCTTCTTTTCAGGCTCCTGTGAAAATCTAAAAAAAAAGACCATCTGCTTTATCAAGGAGCAGAGAGGTACTGCATTTAGGCAAGCTTTGAATCACTTTTGAAGGATGCACACCTCTAATAGACTTATGAAATCCACAAATACTTTAAGCATTCAATGGAATTGCCAGCCGTTTTAATATTCTCTACTCATATCCAAAGCAGAACTCAGGAGAGTTTTCCCTCTTTACAACTCAGTTTTTTTAATGAAACTGCGTATAAAGTTATTTCTTCTGAATTGAAGTACCTACCAGAATTGACGGTTCTAACATCTTGACTTTATTACAAATGGTTCTATGGATTGCCACAAACAGATGCACCAAACAGCCAAGATGACTAGCTGCCAGATATGCACAAGCTTTAAAAACAGTCAAGAATAGTTTGTTCCCTGAACTTGAACAAGTTCTGAGTCTGAGGACTGCCCATGGGAACCAGGTAAATTTCAAGACCTTTGCCCTTGTTGTCCTTTTTTGGATTCGGAGAAAAGAGTGAGTCAGAGGACCCAGTTTCTTTTGGAAAAGTCAAACTTCATTGTGGGGCACTTAAATGCTTGAGGAGGAAGGTGCATTTATTAAGGGGGGACTGATAAGACAGCAGAAAAATTCGTAATAAGAACACTTTCAATGAGGTAAAGCCATGTTCATTTTAAGGTAAATAAATTGTGGGGAAAATGCAAAGAAAAGTGGCTATACATACACAGACATGTGAAAACAGCCAAGAGCAGCTTTCAAAGTCTTCATGCGAATTTGGAAAAAGTCAAGGCTGCTTTAATGATCTGAGAAGAGGTACATTGTATATATATTTTGTAGATTGTGAAATACACTGGACTGGGTGTATTAGTACTTGCTAAAATATTATAGTATTTTATAAATGACAAAATTGAACATTTAATCATTTAGAAAATTTCTGTCCCAAAGTTCAGTTTCAGGAGTGCTCAAGGAGGTTTGCATTAAGCATGTATGTATGTGTGTGTATACCCACACACACACACATACACACACACACACAAACACACACAATAAAAGCAATTTTAGGAAACAAAGGAACTAAAATTAAGAATAAGACATCAGTGCTAGCTGCAGGCAAAATTAATATAAGCAAGCTTCCAAAGTTGGGATTTAAACTTTGGGACCACTGTTGAAAAGGCCTTAAAGACAAGCAACATCCCCAAGTAAGGTCTCCAATTACCAACATAGAGAGTGGGCAGGTTTAGATGGGAAAAAGTGGTCCTTCAAATTATTCCAGTCAAAAATCAAATCAGTCTTTGGAGAAAGTCCCATGGGAGGGAGAAGGAAAACCTTACATCTAGATATAAGATTATGGAGGCCTTCCCTTCATTCTTTTAGTTTACATTTTATAGTACAGGTAGCCAGTAAGGTAATGCTCAAGGTCCTGCAAGGTAGACTTCAGCAATTCATGGAGCGAGAATTGCCAGATGTACAAGCTGGGTTTAGAAAAGGCAGAGGAACTAGGGACCAAATTGCCAATATCCGCTGGATAATGGAAAAAGCCAGGGAGTTTCAGAAAAACATCTATTTCTGTTTTATTGACTATTCTAAAGCCTTTGACTGTGTGGACCATTGTGGCAAGTTCTTAGCGGTATGGGGATACCAAGTCATCTTGTCTGCCTCCTGAAGAATCTGTATAACGACCAAGTAGCAACAGTAAGAACAGACCATGGAACAACGGACTGGTTTAAGATTGGGAAAGGAGTACGGCAGGGCTGTATACTCTCACCCTACCTATTCAACTTGTACGCAGAACACATCATGCAACATGCTGGGCTTGAGGAATCCAAGGCTGGAGTTAAAATCGCTGGAAGAAACATTAACAATCTCAGATATGCAGATGATACCACTTTGATGGCTGAAAGTGAAGAGGAACTGAGGAGCCTTATGATGAAGGTGAAAGAAGAAAGTGCAAAAGCTGGCTTGCAGCTAAACCTCAAAAAAACCAAGATTATGGCAACCAGCTTGATTGATAACTGGCAAATAGAGGGAGAAAATGTAGAAGCAGTGAAAGACTTTGTATTTCTAGGTGCAAAGATTACTGCAGATGCTGACTGCAGTCAGGAAATCAGAAGACGCTTAATCCTTGGGAGAAGAGCAATGACAAATCTCGATAAAATAGTTAAGAGCAGAGACATCACACTGACAACTAAGGTCCACATAGTTAAAGCAATGGTGTTCCCCGTAGTAACATATGGCTGCGAGAGCTGGACCATAAGGAAGGCTGAGAGAAGGAAGATCAATGCTTTTGAACTGTGGTGTTGGAGGAAAATTCTGAGAGTGCCTTGGACTGCAAGAAGATCAAACCAGTCCATCCTCCAGGAAATAAAGCCAGACTGCTCACTTGAGGGAATGATATTCAAGGCAAAACTGAAATACTTTGGCCACACAATGAGAAGACAGGACACCCTGGAGAAGATGCTGATGCTAGGAAGAGTGGAGGGCAAAAGGAAGAGGGGCCGACCAAGGGCAAGGTGGATGGATGATATTCTAGAGGTGACGGACTCGTCCCTGGGGGAGCTGGGGGTGTTGACGACTGACAGGAAGCTCTGGCGTGGGCTGGTCCATGAAGTCACGAAGAGTCGGAAGCGACTGAATGAATAAACAACAACAAAGTCCTCACTTAACAACTATTCATTTAACAACAGTCCAAAGTTACGACAGCCTCGGAAAAAGTGCTTTATGACTTGTACTTGCACTTGTGACCATTGTAAACCTTCGCACCACCCCCAAGGTCATATGATTGCAATTTGGGCACTTGGCAGCCAGTTCACATTTACAACCAATTGCAGCATCGTGCAGTTATGTGATTGTGATTAGCAACCTTTTTTGCTGGTTTCTGGCAAAAAAATGTCCTTGGGGGAAGCTGGATTCACTTAACGACCATTGTAAAAATGGTTGTAAAGTAGGGTCTGGCCATGTGGTGTCTCACTTAACAACCACACACTGCTTAACAACTAATTTTTCAGTCCCTATTGTGGTCATTAAGTGAGGACTATCTGTAAGGAAAAGAATGCTTTGCTGCTTTTCTCAGCAGTATAGTAGCATCCCAGCCCTAGGAATGATGCCTCTTTTCCTGGGTGATTCTTGGGAAGATAAATGGACCAGCCCAAATGCCACAAAATGCTATGTCAGCTGTTCTATCCCTCTAGAGCAGTGTTTTTCAAACTTGGCAACTTGAAGATGTGTGGACTTCAACTCCCACAATTCCCCAGTCAGCATGCAAAAAGCAAGGATGCCAGAAAGGGGACAGTATCCCACCTTGTGTCTTTCCTATTAATTTGACTAGCAGTCCCAAAATAATCAGACAGTTTAGGGACTTTTCTAGGTGTAACGTGAGATCACCCGGTGCTTCTCCATTGAAGAACTATAGCTGTAATTTCACACTTGCAGCAGGTAGCAGAGATTTGCTGGGTTGGGATGGGACACTAAAACCAGCTGAGTCCCTGCTGATGAAATAATCACTGGGCATTTGGCATTATGTACTGACCTGCTTCTTTCTTCTGTGATTTTGAGGTAAGTCCAGAGATCAGATTGGCCCTGACTTTACTGGCCTGAAAGAAGAGGCTTTGCCACCAGGCCTGGGGATCTAGGTGTGTGGTTGATCCTGTACAGTGGTTATATTGATCGTTTTTATAATTCAACTGGGGATTTTGTTGTATGGTGTTCATATATAGTATTATATGCTTTTTAGATGCCTTATACTTTAGATTTTTAGACGTTATGTACTGTACTTTAGATATTTTTAGAGTGTCATGTACTTGTGAAATGTACAATGTGCACTGTTGTGTATTGTTGTATAAGGAAGTCCCTGGCTTACTACGCCTTCCAGCTCCTTGTATTCTAACCTTGAAGTAGAAAATCAGGGGCCACAGTAGACAGGATTGGGGGGAAAGGCACTGACAAGCAACAAAAATGCCTGGTTTTTACTCTTTTTTACAGAGAGGTTAGAGATTTACTTTGGATGCAAAAGTTGGGGGTGGGGTAGATGAAACTCAGGGGGTAGAGGTGGTTGACTAGGAAAGGCCAACTTTGATTGGCTGCTGGTTCTCTTATAAAAAAATGAAGGTATGTGTTTCAATAGTATTTTGGTAAATAGAATAGTCCATTCAAACTCAGGCTTGTTTTCACTGTAGAATCAGTCTGGACAATATCCATTTCATCTGTTAATCTGTTAATTGCTTGGATTTCATTAAATCTGAAATTTCCATTTTATAAGTGAAGTCAAGTCTTCTTTAAGTCAAGGTTGACCCCTGGTCACCTTGTGGATGTGCCCATATTCTTTTCTTGGCAACAATCTGGGATGGTTTGAAGACGGTTTTTTGAAGTTCTCTCTTCAGATTGTCGCCCACCTACTATAAACCAACCTGTTTAGCTTTTTCAACAGTAGCAAAAATCAGCTAAGTGGTGTCACTTCTTGGGATTCTAATCTAAATGTCACCCCTATGTCTATAAGAGCTTTCTGTTGTTGTTGTTATTTGGGTTGTGGTTTTCTGCCCTTTTGGAGCTCTTTCTCCCAGTCTCTCTTTTGATACCATCCAGTCTGATTAAAAGTACAGAAGAACCCCAAAGTTTATAAGTAATTGCTAGACATTTTGGTTGACCCTGTACAAGTATTGCCTAACTGTGGTTGGGGTAGTAATTATTCTTTCACACATGGAGAGAGAATGAGAGAGAGAGAGAGAGAGAGAGAGAGATCAGACTAAAGTAACCTGAACCCTTGTTTCAACTCTGGATTGAACTGACTTTATTTTAGCCTTGGTTGATTGCTATGTGAAAAAAATAAGCCAAAATAAAAGAAGCTCACACTTCTCTGTTCTATAACCTTGAGGAGTTATAGTCTCCAAGCTACAGTATGTGAACAAGTCATAAACTGGCTTCTACTAATTAATCCTCTGAAAAGTGTATAAAATTGTTTAGGTACTGGGGCTATTTATTTCTCCTCTTGGCTGAAGCTATAATTTTTCATATAACCATTAACCCAAGTTAAATGAATTCATTATTTGTACCATAATACACCTGCCTGCTCTTATTTCTGCCAACTTTCCAGGCTAGGATTTGGGTGCTTTGCTTTGTGTTGGTGTTTTTGCACAAACATCTAGTGGCTCCAATCAGTTTTTGGAGGTTAATAATGAGCCCTCTTAAGATTTAAAATAAAGTATGCATGCTATACAGTCTATGATTATGGAATAAAGATTTTCAAAAGTGATAAATACATAAATATGTAATTTCTTTACAGCAGAGGCCTTAGTATGGTTTTTAATGATTTGGCTGCAGCCACTTAAGATACTTTGAACATTGCTGCAAGTTGTATTGTTGAATGTAAGAGAAGGGAGACAGTATTAAGTACATAGAAAAATTGTGCAATTTTTTGTAATTGTGTTAATTAAATTAATATTTTCTCTGGCTTCCCTCTCCCCACTTGGTAGTGCAGCCAGTGTGTGCCTGCAAAATGAAAACTGCTGCCTCCCTACTGTTTCTGAAATGTTTTAGGTATTGGTGATCTCCATCCCTGGTCTCTTTAAAGTATGTTCAAATGTGCCTTCTCCATCATATAATCTGTGGTCTTGTTTTAACACAAAGAGAGAGATTTAATGCACAGAGAGAGATTTCTGGTGGCTGTGCCACTATTTCTCTTGCAAGTGTCACAAAGTGGAAGTCTTTACTTCTAGCCCAGCTGTGGTAGAAGAAGCACTGCTCCGAAATGCAGTGTTCAACCAGAAATGCTAGAGCTCTGCCAAGCTTGAAGATGAGCCATTTCCCTACTACAGTGCCATTGCCTCCTCCCTCCCTGCCCTGAGTTCAGTTACCCCAGACAGTCCTGAAAGTGGAATGCCGGCTTGGCAGCTTTGCATCTCCCTCTTCTCTTCTCTTCTCTTCTCTTCTCTTCTCTTCACAGAGAACCAGCTGAGGGCAAGATCCCAAGTTGCTTTGATTATTTTCTTTTCATTTCTTTGTGCTTGCTCTCAGTATTTCTGATCAGCATAAGGCAAAACAATCAAAGGTTGCTTTCAAGATTTGGAGAGGTTGAGGAATGGAAATCATGGCATTGTGGAAGTACCCACAGCATACCCACCTCACAAAAAATCAGCTGCTCAGGCTAAAAAAAATATGTATCTTGAAATCCTTGACCAAGAATGTAAATGCAAGACAGAGGGAGAACCTAAGCCTTGGAACTTAAAATGAAGACACAGTTTTTGCTCCTACAGAAGTCCATTTCATAGAAAAGCAAACTGTTGAGCCTAAATGGTAATTTCCCCATAAGTGGCAGTAGTGGTCTTTGAACTGTTCTAGGCTGTGGAATTTGGGGAAAGCAGAATGTCTTATAGATATTTACTAGGCATAATTTCATTAAAAGCACCTCTATCATGTAATTTGGGGGTCTATTATTGCCATTTCTTGGTTTCATGAAGCATGACTGAAAATTGGTTGTGGGATTAGCATGCCGTTATAACTGCAGTATGTCATGACCAGAAAGATAAACTTCAACAAGTTCACGTAACTTGAGGTCTTCTCTTTTCTTCTTAAACCAAACCTATCCCCTAAACTATGTGTCTCCTGAAGCAGCAGCAGCAACAACAACAACAATAAAAAAATATTTTGGATTTATTCTCATTTTTATAATCCCAAATCTCTGATACTCCCAAAGCATGGAAGATCAGAAAAGTCAAAATGGTGGCTATAACTGAATAATCAGAACCCTGCGCTTTTTAAACATGGTTCATAGATGTGATACGTTAAGAAAAAAGGCAGGGCTTTGGTCTTACAGTCGCAGCTTCCATCTTGACTTTTTTTTACCTTCCTTACGAATGCCCCTGGACATTGTGCAAGTTTGAAGTCAAGTTTTAACCTCAATTGTCCATGATTTCCACAGTTACTTATATCCCAGAAGCACAAGACAGTACACACACTTCCCCATCCCTCGTTTACATTCACAGCAAGCACGTTAAAAATGATTCATCTCAAATCCCCCATTTGTTTTTGTGTCCCTTTCAGTTGCACACGGTTAGTTACATTGCGCCCAATCCTGTTTGGATCATCCACTTTGCTTATTTTCTTTTCATTTCTTTGTGTTTGCTCTCAGTGTTTCTGATCTGCATAAGGCAAAACAATCAAAGGTTGTTTTCAAGTGTTGGAGAGGTTGAGGGATGGAGGGAGAGCTTCTCTCATGGGGGAGAGAAGCAAATGGAGAACCTACAGAGGTCTGGATGGACCAGGGAGGAGGGAGAGGTGGAGATGAATTCAGCTTAACAAGGCCAGCTCTAGACATTTTGGCACCGTAGGCAAAGTCACATTCTGGCGCCCCCTGTGGTTTGGCTCATCTTCCAATTCTGTAAGGAATTTTAAAAAGGTGCCTTCTTGTTTTGTTTCTTCTTCGAGTTTTTCAGCTTTACCTTTATGATTTTCAGCCCTGGACCAGTTATTTTCTTTTCTTGGACATTTTCACCCTATTTACACTGCAAAATTATATTTAACCCTCAAGTCGGCATGCTGGCTCACAGAGAGTGTTGTTACTGCTTTTTGCTTTTTTATTGTGTTTCTCCGAAGTCTATTCAATTCTGGCGCCCCCTAAAATTTGGTTCCCGAAGCCGGTGCCTACTTGGCCTTAGCCTAGAGCCAGCCCTTGGCCTCAAAATACAAAGGAATGATCCTCCGGGTAACAACCTGCAGTGCAGACTCTATTCAGAATGATACATAAACACAGAGACATTTACAGGAGCACGTTTTGTCATCTTGGTGAAATCTCTGGATTCTTCAGATGTGTCTGAATGGGGTGCTCCAAAGATGATTAAAGAGCTGCTGCTCCTGATTGGAAGATACAACAGCAGCTGAACAGCAGGCTCTGGGTGTGTCCATTTTTTATCAGTCTGCATTAGAGCTACACACTTCAGATGCAAAGAAAAAAAGATGCTTCAGGGTGTGTGGGAGTGTGCATATAGCACCTGCCTACAATCGTGAATGTTTGGTGGAGGTTCAAGTAGTCAGAAGATAAAGTAAATATATATATATATTAGCCCTTCCTAAAATTGGGAGCCCGTGAGACTATTGGGGGTTGTATGTTAAAATACCATCTTTGGGACAAATCTCTTCCCAACTTCAAATTTTGTCAGCCTAAAAATATATACTTTAAATTTTATGAGCAATGAATTTTGGGAAAAAGGATGGAAACACTATTATAATGTAAAATTACAGATTTGCTGTGTAGCCATAATCATGTGACATATCTCAAAGTTGTTACTGGAATAAAATAGTAATATTAAATGCATTTTTCATATTTCAAGCATATTAAGTATATTGCTGTTATTCACCAGCCAACAACAATCATATGCTTACACTGAAGAAATAGAAAAATAGTGCCCAATAGCAGGAGATACTACAAAATGAGCTCCATTTTAATACTCTGTTTTAGATTCAAATATTGTTTATTATTGTTATTTGGGATGAATGAAGATCATGTTAATGATTTAAGCAAAATTGATCATGTTTTATTTAAGAAATATAGATTGGGCAATGTAAGAAATATGATTTGTATTAAAATCAAGGTCTAAATGAAGCACTATCTTTGAGCCAGCCAAAGTCACCAATCAGATGAAAAGCTCCTGTGTTCTGATTTCACAATTAAAGCAAAGCAGGGCTTCACAGAGCCCTGTTGACTGTTTCTGGATCTGTAGTGATAGTAGAATGCTATGGGGTGGGTTTACTTGTTTATGAATCGTCAGAGGAATGACAGCCAATCAAAACTTGTGTCCTTGGCCAATGGATGAGCACAGCAATGCCTCAGCCAATCACTACTTGTTTCCCAGCCAGCAAGGAATGCCTTGACACTCTTCCTCAGTTTTGCTCTGGAAAAAAAAAAAATTCCCATCTGTAAAACAGTAATAAACAAGTGTTTTGTTTGCTTGCTGTTGGGGCCATCAGCCAAGCTCCTTATGCTGTTGTGAATTTCAGCCCCTTTACCAGTTTTGGTATTTACCGTCACACTAGGAAACCAAGAGCTGATGTTTCAAGTATCCCTCTGGTGACGGCATAGAACGTCCCTTGCAACAGAACCCAGCAAAACACTGCTGTTTTCAAACAGTGAGAGTTGCTGCAGAAACAAGATTTCTCATAAAACAGTACATTTACAAGTCCAACTGGGATTATCTGAAGCTTATCTGAATAAGTATTCAGTATAATAACGGCCAAAACCTCATCACTGTCTGGAGGTGGCCTTAATTAATACAATTTTTTACTGGGACAGCCTGGTATAGAAATAAAAAACTAGAATTAATATCTATGCAGGGGTGAACTTATTATCCTTTCTGCCATCTTACAACACAGCTTTATAAAGTTTGCTGATGTCAAAAAAGTTTGATATGCATCCAAGCCCCGTCCTTTGTTCAATGTTTGTTTGCCGCAGATTTTGTGAACGTACAATTTCCCACTGAAATGCATCACAGCCTATAATTTTTATTTCCTGTTCTGATGCAATATACTCTTACCAACAGCAAAGAGTATGCAAGTCACAAGAATAATAAACCATGCAAGATCTTGAAGGGTGTGCAACCGGTTCAAACATGCTGGAGGGAGCAGTTCAGGCTGCCCTAAGACACATGGTTTTCCACGGGCAACAGCCCATTTTATGAGTCATGAAACATAATGGTGTATTGTTGAAAGTTTTGGGCCCATGAGAAATTATCTATGGCTGGACATGGAAGTGGTATAAACTGGCAAGAGACTAGGGTTACATTCTTCTGCAGAAATGAAATGAGACAGCTCTGGCTCCATTTCCAGTATACAATGCTACAAATCATGGAGACCTGCTTTTAATTAAAAGTAATTTATTTTAAAGAACTGCCATCGTGATTCAAGCAGGTAAGGAGAATTCACATTTTCTATATTGTGAACGGAGGTTGTGTGGTAAAAACAGCAGGGAATAAAACGTATGAACTTGAAGCCCAAGGTGGGTTTCCTGCCCTTCTTCCCTTTGCAACATTCTTGTTTGCAAGATGTTATTTGGGCTAATCTTACAAGGCTTTTATTAAGAAGGGTGGATGTATAATTACACATCAGAAAGAGGCATAGATTTTTCAGCTTCCAGAATGAAATGAGAAAAAGTGGATCTTCAGAAGTAATATGGAAAACCAGATAGTTAATGGGAAAGAATATGGAGGTTAAACATAGGATAATATCTGAAGATTTGTCTTTAGTTTATTTCATGTGTTAACTAACATCCAAATTCAGGAAGTATGGAAAGTATTTTTTTTAAAAATCTGTATTTTGCTTCTCCTGCCCCCCGCAGAAAGCCACCTTCTGCTCAAAGAAGTAAATAATTTTCAGGAACGGTCATTTGGTAGGAATTAGCCAGCTGCAGTTAACATTGACACTGGTAAGAGATGGAAGCAGCTGGACTAAACATTAGCAGTGCATGCAGTTGGGTTGTGCATGCTTCCCAAATGATCTGAAGAAGTGCTTCAGTCCTCATGTAAGCGCAACACTTCTCTCTTATTTATTAAAGTAGCCAGTCTTTTTTCAAGTTTCAACATGGAAATAATTAGGTTAAGTATAATGAGGGGATTTCAAGAATCCAGTTATTAAAATTAAAGCAGTGCTTAAAGCAATTGCACCTTTTTTTCCAAACACATGTAGAAATTTGAAAAAAAAAAAAAGTAGTGCTGTTTCAGTGAATCACAGGGAGATACTGCCTGTGCACTCATGTAAAATCTGAAGTACATACTTTAAATTGTTTCTGAAGCATGCACAACTGTACTACCCTTGGGATATTCTGTTGCAGCACTCTGGAACAGCAACACTGTGGAACATGAGACCATCTTTCTGGAAAGTGAAGGTCAAGTATGTATATTGGCAGACTTTTAGAATTATCTTAGTAGATCTTTACACATTCGCTGATTTCAATCAGTGAATCTTACCTATTTTTGCCTCTTTTGTACTTTAGAAATCTTAGATACTTTCTTTGTAATTTAAAGCTGGGTTTTTTTGTGGGGGTTTTGGTTTTTTGGTTTTTTTGGTAATCCTGTCTTTGGCTGTAGATCAGATGAATCTTGATTCAAGCAGATAGCGTGACCCAATGCTTCATCATTTATTTAGCTCATACACTGTCATAATGCAATGTTGTATATTTGACAGGTCACTCACTACCTGTGGCTGACTAGGTTAATCAAACAAGTGGCAGAAAAGTCAAATTGCCGTTTTGTCAGAAGGCCAGATTGGATAAAAATTTGCTCAGTTCTCATCTTGATGCCCAAACTAACACATTAGTAAAAATGGACAAGTTGACTCTATTTTTAGCAATGGATCAAACTATATGAGAAAGGTTGTACACAGCTGTGTGTTTTTTCCTTGGATGATTTTTTTCTGTTTGTTAAAACTAAGAACAACTTAAAAGAATACGTTTTAGTAGAGGAATCAGTGGAAGAAGAGCTGAGTAATGCTTACTCTTCTCTTGCTCAAAGTTGCTTCTTGGTAGGTCCCATGAGAAAAGTTTGTAATTTGGAGCAAAAGGAGAATGCCAGAATATCTTTGCTGAAATTATCAAAGGAATATACTGATAGATAAGAAAAAGAAGAATCATGTGGCTGAAGAAAGACTGGCTGTGTTCACATAACAGGCTTCCCCATGGTTAAGTTACCCATGGTTTTCTAAATTAAGCTGATTTTCTGGGTTCATAGGATCTCCTGTGCACACAACATGTTAGGCTCTGGCTGAGTCTCCACTTGCATCTTAGCATAGCACAACCACTCCCTGTCTGAAATCATCCATTTTCTGCCTTGTTCCCACAGTACTGCCTTCATCTCTTCCCCAGCTCATGAATGAGATAGACTTAAGTAACCCTAGGCTGTACTAATATTAAAGTAGCATTTTCCCCTTAATTCAAGGATAGCTTCAAGGTATTTAATCCTATTACAGTTCAAAGCCATTGTCATGAAGATGAGGTCAGGTAGCCAACTGTGATCAGAGAAGTACTTCTTGAATGTTTAGGCTGGTGTGGGCACCCTTCCTCCCCTCTGGGCATCCTCATCTCCTACCATTCTGCTCTTCTGTCCTTCAAGAGCTAGACATAGCTTCATGTATGTCATGACACACTCCAGAATTTCCTGCTTTGATCTGAAGTTGTTCCCTACCCATAAGCTGCTCAATTGTTCATTTAATTTCTACCAGACCTCCATATTATTGCCAAGAAAGTTATACAGCCACATCCAGATGGACACCAGAAATCACGCTTGAATGGCGCTTTCATTTTTTAAATGTATGTTACTGCTTGGAGAGGGGGCTGCCCTTGTGTTGACATCCTTAGGATGTGATGGACTGATCTTCTTTACTTAAATTTAGGACTGGTACATATGAAATAATGTCTTCGGTATCTCTCTTTGTATGCCACTGTGTTAATTTGTAATTGCCTGCCACAAAGCAAGCACCTTGAACACTTCCAGATGACCAGCAGTTATTTTTCCTTCAGAATTGAAATGAAGCTGGGCTTAAGGGGACAGCTTTTACCAGCTTGGCTTCTAAGATGCTTCAGGTATTTTTGTGCTGTGCACCTGTAATATTCACTGAATGCCAACAGACAATCAGAATGTGTGCTTCCAGGCCAATCAGTGAGTAAGCAATTATGCTTCAGCTAATCAGTGCTCAGCTATTGATCTGCCTTGCCCTGATCCATCAGTATCATGTCCTAAAATAAACCAATTTCCCCTTCCCACAAAGTAAACAAAAATAAATTGAAGACAGCTCACCTGCCCACCATAGCAGAACACATCCTGGCAGGACAGTCTTATACTTTGGTCCTTCTACCCAGTCTTGCTGTCCTGCCACTATGTCAAAAAACCAAAAGCTGAGAAGTAGATGAGTCCAGTGTCTTTTCCAATGGCAACACAGATTGCCTACTGAAATGAAATCCATCTGCTTCTGCATTTTACAGCTGCAAAAGTAACCTTCCCTTTTACAAAACATTCCTCGCAATTTGCTGGATATTATTATTATTATTATCATCATTATTATTATTATTTAAAGAGTGACTTGGACAAAACTTCTTTTAGAATTGCATCCATGAGATGCTATCAGCATCTTTCCTTTTCCATCCCTCTATGCCTGACTGTATTCTTTTGGGTATTTTCTTCTCTCCTTTAAACAATATATTAAAAGATCATTGATCAAATCACCCAGGAAAGCCAAGACAGCCTGATTTGCCCATATCAGCCTTTTGATGAACTTCATCACAAAACCATTCATGTGTAACAGTTGCAGCCTCAATCAAGTCTGCTCATCTGGAAAGACTCATATACTATGCCTCCCACTCTGTCAGAGCATAGTGCTAAGGAGTGATCTATCTATCAAAAAGTTTCCTATTCCTCTTTCATCTCTGCCATGATATCATGAGGAATCATGAAATCCTCTCCTCTTCAAATCCCTGTCCCCACTGCAATTAGGGAAATTTAATTATTTTATTGATAGCTTAGATTTATAAGGCTGCCCAACTCACAGCCACTTTGGGAGGCATACAGATTAAAAACAAAATCCCAGTACATGAAACCATAAAAAAAAACAAAAGATGGCCATAACCAGGAGGAACAAACAACACAAACATATCAGACATAGTCCAATTCATTGGATGAATATCCTGATCTAACTCAGAGCCTGGGTAAGAAGTAAAGCCTTCAAGACCCCTTTAAAGGGGTGTTGGTTCAAGGTGGTTCAAAACTCCGGGGTGATACTAGTCCAGCAGCAAGCACCACAACAGAGAAGGCGTGCTGCCTAGACTTCATCAGGCGCCATTGCTTAACAGATGGGAGCTGCAGCATGCCCACTCTGTCAGTCTTACAGGACAGGCAGAAACAATGGGAGAAAGGTGAAGAAATAACTGTCAAGCTGGCCAACTTGGCAGAGCTGCTGTAAAGACTGTATGTGGAGCGCTTGAAGTACCATGTATAATATTAATATTAGGGTATACATAGAGAAAGAGAACTTTCAGCTGAGATAGTATTTTGACATGAGTCACACAGGAATACTTCTCCTTTGCATGAGTTCCCCAAGCGGTGAACAAAATAAATAACCTTTATTTCATACATGCCAGCTGAGGCTAAGGTACTCTTATTATCCCTGGCTACAAGATGACAACTGCCATAGGTTATCATAGGTTAGCTGCGTCTCATACTGTTTCCAGGAGCCAATGAAATCTATTTGATCACCTATGATGGGAAGCTGGGGTGGGGGGAGGCAGTAAGGGAAACGATTGGGTGTGTGTCATAATACATCTGTATCACCCTGCTTTCATTTCTTTAAAAACTATAATCCACCTCAAGGCTGTGAGAGGATTGCAGAGATGGAGGATGCCTGAATTGCTCATCAGACTGAGTAGCAAATGAGAGCCATAGAATTCATGGGGCGGGAAGAACAACACTGTATCAATTCTTATATTTGCCCTAGTCATTAAGCCATCAAGAAGAATTGCTGTCACGTCAGCATAATTTCTGGAAACCTGAAATGTCACGTTCACCTACATAATCTTACATGACTGCCCTCATTCTTCACCCATTATAATGATTATTACAAGGAAAAATTTCAAACCCTCAGATTTTAATCATATCATATCATATCATATCACTCTTGGCATATCTCTAGTATTTATTTGGTACTTAAAAAGCCATCTTCCAATCACGGCATGTGGATTCAGCTAGAGCACCTCCCTTTCCAGAAGGATCCTAGAGAAGACCTGAATTAAAACCACCAAAGCAGATACTCAGAAATTCAGTGTCTTCTAATTCCATATATTTCTGGAAAAAGACAACATTGGCCAAAGTAAGCAATCAAAAGGTTGGAAGTCAAACCAAACATTATCCTATATTCCTTGAGGAATTTTAATTTTTTAAAAGCAAATAAACGTCAGAACCAGGATTAGGGAAAGAGAAAGCTGCAGCAGTAGGGAAAGAAATATAGCATGCATTGTTGAATACTTGCCTATGTTCTAAATAACATGAAATTAAGCCCTTGCATTCCCTTCCCCCAATATTTTGGTTTCTTGAAGGTCTCATTTCTCACTGGGTGAGTTATTTTGGAGAGGGTTATTTCACTTTTCTTCTCTGTCATATACCTATCTTTCCCCAGTTTGGTTGCATTTGGAACCACGTTGGCTGAATGAGAACCCTTCTGTCAGTTCTATAACATTGGGGGGTGGGGGGTGGGGGGAAGAGGGGAGGGGAGGGGAGGGGAGAGGAAGACCCTTTCTTTCATGTTGAAACAGACTTTGCCTATGTCTCATTCCGATTCTGCAACTCTGATATATTCCATTTATTTTCACCAGGGCATGAGCCAGTCATTGGCGCCATTCAGCAACTTACATTAAGTGTTTTAAGTAGAACTAAGTTTATATCAAAAACAAATGAAGGTGTTCTATGAAGGTCATTCCAGAGAGATACAAAATTTTTCTCAGCCTCAAGCTGCCCAAACCAAGGATTCAACATCAAACACAAAGATACGCCCTGCCATTAAGGGCAAGATCATATAGGAAGAACCCTGTCAAGGCTATATTCCTTTAGTCTTGTCCTGCATGATCCTGCCTCTCCCACTCTGTTTTTATATTCTCTATGTGTGCATTCAGGGCCGCAACTGGGGGGTGGGGCAAGCAGGGCATGTGCCCTGGGTGCCATGCTGGGCAGGCGCCAAAATGAGCGCTGGGGGGTGCCAAAATGGGTGTAGAATCCATGTTTGCCCCAGGTGACACAGACCCTAGTTGCTGGCCTGTGTGCATTATCCATTAGGTACAATAGTCTAGGGCAGCCTTTCTCAACCAGTTGACCCTGGAGGAGCCCTTGAAATATTTTTCAGGCCTCGGGGAACCCCTGCACATCCAGGCTCAAATATAGGCCAGAGGTATTTATTTATTTATCTATTTATCTATTTATTTATTTATATTTCAAATTTCCATCACCACCCATCTCCCCCAAAAAGGGGACTCTGGGCGGTTTACAATCAAAGTTAAAACACATAAATTACAATATAAATACTCTATAAAATAAAATAAATATACAGTAGAAAATATAAAATCCAGCAGCGTAGATCTTGTTTGTTGGGGAGAGATCTATAATAGCCACCCCCAAGATGAACTGGTGCCCCTCCCACCCCAAGCGAGGCAGCAGAACCGGGTTTTTAGGTTCTTCCAGAAGTCCAGGAGCGAATGGGCCTGTCTCAGCTCTGGGGGTAGAATGTTCCAGAGGGCAGGTGCCACTGCAGAGAAGGCCCACCTCCTGGACCCCTCCAGGTGGAATTCCTTTATCTGCGGGGTTCGTAGCATGCCCTTTCTGCATGACCAGGTGGGGTGGGTCGATGTTATGGGGATGAGGCAGTCCCACAGCTAACCTGGCCCCATGCCATGTAGGGCTTTAAAGGTCATAACCAACACCTTGAATTGGACCCGGAAGCAAACTGGTACCCAGTGCAGCTCGCGCAGCAGTGGTGTCACATGTGCTGATCTTGGGGCACCAATAACTGCTCACACGGTCACATTCTGGACCAGTTGAAGCTTCCGGATACTCTTCAAGGGTAGCCCCATGTAGAGTGCATTGCAATAGTCTATGTGGGAGATGACCAGGGCATAAGTGACTGTTCGGAGGGCCTCTCAATCCAGGAAAGGGCGTAACTGGTGCACAACATGAAGTTGCGCAAAGGCCCTTCTGGCCACGACTGCCACCTGCTCGTTGAGCAGGAGTTGTGAGTCCAGGACAACCCCCAGATTACGGACCGGGTCTGAATGGGGCAGTGCAACCCCATCCAGAACTAAAGATGATAACTTCCCAGATACAGAGGAACCATCAACCCACACCGACTCCGTCTTACCAGGGTTCAGTTGAAGCCTATTGTTCCCCATCCAGACCCCCACAGCCCCCAGGCACTTGGAGAGGGCAGCTACTGCATCACTTACCTCACCCGGGATGGAGATATATAACTGAGTATCATCGGCATATTGATGATACCTCATCCTGTGGTGATGGATGATCTTGCCCAGCAGTTTCATGTAGATGTTGAATAGGAGAGGAGAGAGAACCAAACCCTGCGGCACCCCGCAATGGAGAGGTCGAGGGGCAGATCTCTCCTCTCCTATTACCACCGATTTGGACTGGCCCTGGAAGAAGGAGGTGAACCAGCGCAAAACTACACCGCCCACCCCCAACTCCATTAGCCGACCCAAAAGGATACCATGGTCGATGGTATCAAAAGCCGCTGAGAGGTCAAGAAGAGCCAGGATGGATGCACTCCCTCCATCCTGCTCTCGCCAGAGATCATCCATAAGTGCGACCAATGCAGTCTCTGTCCCATATCCTGGCCTGAAACCTGACTGAAAAGCATCTAGATAATCTGTTTCCTCCAGAATCCTCTGGAGCTGCAACGCAACCACTTTCTCAACCACCTTTCCCAAAAAGGGAAGGTGGGAGACAGGACAAAAATTACCCAGTATAGTAGGGTCCAGGGATGGCTTCTTGAGGAGGCAGTGTACCAGCGCCTCCTTGAAGGCAGCTGTAAACTCCGCCTCCCTCAAGGATGTATTAACCATTGCCTAGACACAACCACAAGTCACCTCCTGGGCCAATTTTACCAGCCAGGAGGGGCAAGGGTCAAGATGGCATGTGGTTGCATTTGCAGTCTGGAGGATTGTGTCCACTTCCTCAGGCCCAACAGGATCAAACTGTTCCCAGATAACAGGGTAAGTACGTCCCCTTGGCATCTCCCCTGACTGTGCCTCATGCTTAGAGTCCAACTTAGAACGAACCTGAGCGATTTTATCCTGCAGATGCTCAGAAAACTCCTCCGCATGGCCCTGTAAATGGATCACCGAATCCCCCTTACCCAAGAGGGATCGGGTAATCCCAAACAGGGCCGCCGGGCGGCATTCTGCGGATAAGAGCGGAGAAATACTGGCGTTTCACCGCTTTTACCGCCACAAGGTAGGCCTTAATGGCGGCTCTAGCTTGTGTTGGGTCAGATTCGCTCCTTGTCTTTCTCCAGCAGTGCTCTAGACGTCTCTTAATCCTCTTCAGAACCTGCAACTCCTCCATAAACCACAGGGAGTGCCGGGTCAGATGAGGCAAGAGAGGTCGCACAGGCGCGATCCTGTCCAAGGCCCCCGCTGCCTCCCTATTCCAGGCCATGGCTAGGGACTCCGCTGGACCGTGCAGTAGATCCTCGGGTATAACCCCCAGCTCCCTCTGAAACCCTACCGGGTCCATCATTCGCCAGGGGTGGACCAATCGAATGGGTTCTGCCTCCCTACGGAGTGGGGCAGCACCAGAGAAACTCAAGGCCACCAGGGCATGATCTGGCCATGACAATGGGGACGGATCCAACTCTCCCCCCAGATCACATTGCCACTGCTCCAACAAGAAAACCAAGTCTGGAGTGAGGCCATGTTTCATATGTAGGCCTGCATATATATGCATTAACAGTGTTTAACTAAAAATAAAGAATGAGACTTACCTCTTTAATGTGAAGCTGCCCAAATTCAAACTTTTTTAAAAAAAATAAATCATGATCTCCCAGGGAACCCCTGGTGACCTCTTGCAGAACCCTAGGGTTTCATGGAACCCTGGTTGAGAAACCCTGTTTTAGAGAGGGCCAGTTCGGTCTATTGGTCAAGGCATCAGACTAGAAACAAGAGACTGTGAGTTTGAGTCCCACCCTTAAGCACAGAGCCTGCTGGGTAACCTTGGGCCAGTCCTTCTCTCTCAGCCATAGGAAACAGGCAATGGCAAACCACTTCCAAAGTCTTGCCAAAAAAACTGAAGGATGCAGGGACTAGGCAGTTGCCAGGAGTCAAGACTGACTCAAAGGCACCCCCCAAAAAAAAAATCTAGGGCCTACAAAACTTTTGGGGCCTGTGAAAATGTTGTGTGTGTGTGTGTGTGTGGACAGAGAGAGAGAGAGAGAGAAATAACAATAAATTTTTAAAAATAATATATCCTAAAATTAAATATATTTAAGATTTCTATTTATTTTATTTTATTTTATTTTATTTTATTTTATTTTATTTTATTTTATTTTATTTTATTTTATTTTATTTTATTATTTTATTTGGTCCCGTTGAGTCAATCTTGACTCCTAGTGACATGTCCAAGTAATTTTCTTGACAACATTTTTGGAGTTAGTTTGCCATTGCCTTCTTCTTAGGACTGAGAAAAATGACTGACCCTGAATCATTCAAATGACTTCCATGCCTAAAGCAGGACTACAGCTGGAGTTTCCCCACTCTTAGTCCAGCACCTTAACCACTAGACCACGTTTATTATGTATATACTTATTGTAACTTATTCCCTGCAATTTACTGAACAGTTTAGGTCCTGGGAATGCCTTTAGAAGCCTAAGCATCTGGATTATTATCACAAAGAGAGCCTACAAAGCCAAATGTGCCTAGGGTCTACAAAGGTCTTTGTGCAGGCCTGGTGTTTTCTTTATGTCAGCAGGATGGCGTGGGACAAGGCCATTGGAGCAGCACTTGCTGCATCTCTCCTGCAGCATAAGATTCCACTGATGTGAATAGATTTTAAATTCTCTGTTTCCTTTTCTACCTGAGAAAGCCTCTGTCTTCCATGGCACACCGCTAGCATGTCTGATTTGCAAGGACTTATTTTCTGAAGGCTCTATGTGCTGGTCAAGAGATACTTGAGGTCCAGTAAGTGTCATGAGTAAGGATGGCGAGCAGGGGGCTCCCATCCAGACTGTAAAGCGCATGCGTAGCACTGAGGAATTAGGTAGCCATTCAAAGAGACACAGATCGGGACCACCTTAACCTTTGGGGTTTATATGGCTGGGTTTTTCCCACGCTTCTTCAGTTTGTTAGGATTCCTGTTATGTACAAGCAATAAAACATTAGAGACCAGTTCCTTGTCTCAGCGTGGTTCCTGGCTGTTAGGACAGTAAGTATGCCTGGACCTTGGCACTTAGTCTGAAATTGGGACCAGGGCTGGCTTCGTTCTGAATGCTCATGTACTCACAAAATACAGGTTGTCCGTGGTCAACAACTACTCATTCAGTGACCTTTCAAACTTACAATGGCACTGAATAAGTGGTACTTACAACCAGACCTTGAAATTACAGCTGTGGCAGTGCCACCACAGTCACGTGATTGTGATCCGGGCACAGCAACCGGCCCAGATTTCTGACCGTTGCAGTATCCCGCAGTCACATGATCACAATTTGCGGCCTTCCATGCTGGTTTCCCACAACTCGCTGTCATGTTAACAACCCACGATGATTTGCTTAATGGCAGTAACTGGGAACTGTCGGGACTGCCATCACTAAGCAGCATAGTCATGTGACATCATACTTTACAACCATGTCGTTTAGCTATGGAAATTCCCAAATACCACTGTTAAGTGAGGACTACCTATGTTTATAAATATTCTTTCACACTATTTGCAACCATCGCTTCACAGTGATAGACCTACCTAGGAATATGACCAATAATCTTCCCTTCTCACATGCCATCCTGCCCATCACAATAATCTTCTGCCATATTTTGACGTGGCAAATGGATATAACATGACTGATTTAGAAAGGAGAATGAGAGGATGCCCCTTTGTATATGTGCCCTGCTTGGATTACAAGGGGAGATGGCAACATTCAGCTGCAAGGAAGTAAATTCCTTTGGACTAGGCAGCAGCTCAGGCATCTTCACAGGATCCCTTGGAGATCTGCAAAGATCCCGTAGGGCTCCTCACCATCAGTAGGTGGCCTGCAGAAGATGTTAAGCCTGAAACAAAGATCAGGCTGCTCCCAGCAGTTTGCTCTTAATTTCCTCCTAGAGAGAACTTGCTCTCTGTGTGTCTCTATGCGTATGCGTAATTCTTTATATCCTCAGAAATGAACACTGATTGGTGAGTTTACTGCACTGGGAAATAGAGTGGGATAATAGAGTGGATAGCTCTTGTTAAATAGCAATTAGCAATTTTACATCAGTAACTTTGAACACCTTGTAGAAGCTAATGAACCCAGCAGGTCAATCTCATACCTCTGGATGCCTCATATGCTGTGTCTACATGTCTGGCAGTAATATTTAATCTTCTGTTTCAACAGCCAGCCTCCTTCAGGGAACTGGCCTAAAAATGCCATTTTTGCAAAGCATAATTGATCCAGCTGTTTCAAGAACAACGCACTCTACAAATATATTATCCATTCTACAGTTCTGTCCATCATATTTATTGATAGAGATAAAAGCAATTCCTAGCAATAGTAGCTGATTTTTTAAAAACCTCAGAGAAACAATACATCGCTAGTCCAGGTTACAGTTCTCAATTTATTTTCCATTAATGAGCAAAATGGGTTTCATAGTGTCTGTTGTTTTAGAGCCACATTTGGGCAAATGGCGGTGGCAGTGGACTATGAAGGTGATTTTTTAAAAAGTGGAAATTTACCCTTGAACACCAAGCCTGCCAGTTCTTGTATGCATTTGTGTTCCCTGCATCCATCTGTCCAGGCAGAACAGCAACCCTGCAGAAGCTTTAAGCTTATTTTAGCAAAGCAAACTCTCTGTATCCATGCAAAAGAGACTGAATGGATGTGCAAAGTGTTTAACAGTGTTGAGGAGGAGAGAGTTTTGTGTAACTCAATACTTTAGAGGAAAAAAATCAGGCCAGATGCAAACCATGTGCCCAAATGCTACAGTTTGCTCAGCTAAAGATATCCCCCTGCCATGTCTCCAGCTGTTTACTAGACTTGCTTACAAGGTCCCTTGTATTCCCACAGATTGATACACAGACCAGATGCCAATAGTCCCACATTATAAATGATTTCAATCTATGCTTAGCCCCTATTCCCTGTTCAGCTGTCACAACCACTGCTAGTGACAAACCAGACTGGAGGCCAGTTGTTAAACCAGGACCGCTTTAAAAGCTCGGGTTTAGTATAACTGATACAATTGTTTCTCTAACACAGCAAATATTTATCTGATGAAACCATAAATAAAGAAGAGGGAACCCTTGCAGTTGTATGTATACAAGAAAGCAAGCTACATCTTCTGTTGTCTTTCCTCTTGAAGACTAGTGAGATGTGGTGGCTAGATCCCCCATCTTTGAATGAATATATAATGAATATTGAAATGAATATATTTGTGGAAAAGGATGTCTATGCTCTCATAAAATAACTGCTGTGGGAAAACTCACATATTCAGAAAAAGGCTGCCTTGGTAGCATGAGCGGTCTCCAAAGAAACCTCCTCTCACCCAAAGCAGTCCCATAAGGATGCCACCCACTTGATGCTCCAGGATCACTTCTCCCTACATCTCCCAGATTTCTTGTTTTCTTCTCAGAGGGTCATACTTTCAAACACTGGACTGTAACCACTCACATTCTTTATTTTCTAAGAAGATTCATGGGCAGGCAGCAAGAAATACTTTTTAGCCGGAAAGATTATGTGGAGGTTAATATCTGCCTTTGAAGCATGCTAAAGTAAGAAATACTTTGTTTTTTTAATTTACGATATCAAGGGGGTGAGGAATTTGTCAGGCACCAAGGCCAAGGATACTTTATTTAATGTAACAAAATGGGCAAGCCATGGGGGGACCCTATCCCTACCGTCCAGCCATGCAATCTGGGGAAAAGGAATGGCTGCTTTAAGGTACTGTGGGGAGGTATTGTGTTTGTGCTCCTCTACATTTAAAAGCATTTTTTAGAGACTGAATCCAAAGCACTGCCCATCCCTACAAAACAACAGAGCAATGGGGACAGTGGTTGCTCAGCCAGAAGATCTCTCCTCCTCTCTTCCCCTGCACAGGTAAAATGGAAAAATCGGCTATGTAAAGGGATGCAGAGAGTTTAGCAAGTCTGTACTTCAGTCTTTTTATGATCATTGCTCTAAAACATATCATCTGTATTCTTGGTCAGAACTATGGCTATTCATGAAAAATCGGCTATGTAAAGGGATGCAGAGAGTTTAGCAAGTCTGTACTTCAGTCTTTTTATGATCATTGCTCTAAAACATATCATCTGTATTCTTGGTCAGAACTATGGCTTATAAAAGTGAGTAATTTCCTCAATTGTCAGACTGAGTATATTCATACTGTATACATGGAGGAAAGGCCAAACTGTTTTTAAGTGGGATATTTTTTTTTTCCCGAGGAAAAACAACATATTAACACTATTGGACAAAAGACTCCTTTTCTCCTTCCTCCCCACCCAACATCTGAAAGCACTGCTTCTCAGAAGTTGCCATCATGACTTAGTGGGAGGTCTCAGTGGTTTAATAACTCTGAGAGCAAGGCCAACATGAGCGAAATGATAGGGCCACTTTTGCTAACAAGATCAAAAGCGGATTGGTGAAGCCAAGTGTAATCTGCAACAAGGATAAGAACAAATAGGACCTGTGAGCATGAGCTAAGCCAACCTAACTAGGAGAAGAAATTCCAAAATCAAACCTGGGAGAAGGAATTTTGATAGAATTCCAAACCTGATGGCAAATGGCTTCTAGCCAAGTATGGACATTTCTGAAACAAGCTTAGATGCCAGATGATGAGACATTCCCTCCCACCCCCAAAGTTAGAAGGGACTCCTGCAGTTATTGGGGAAGAATGTCAGACTTCCACAAGTAGATTTGGAGGTGATGACATGGGCAGACAAAGTCACAAGGTATTCTGGTCATGAATGGTGCCCATATTGAACGAGGAAATCTTCATTTCACACAGACATACAGGTGGTCTTCACTTAATGACTACTTGTTCAGCAACCACTTGAACTTACAACAGTGCTGAATGAGTGGTACTTATGACTGGTCCTCATACTTACATTGGTTGCAGCATCCACACGATCACAGGATCACCACTTGTGACCTTCTTTGCCGGCTTCCTACAAGCAAATGCAACAGGGAAGCCAGCAGGAGGTCACAAATGGTGACCATGTAAAATCCTTGCTTAACAACCCATGGTGATTCACTTAATCACGGCAACTGGAAGTCCTGGAATTTCTGTTGCTAAGCAGTGCAGTCACATGATGGACATTTTGGTCCCAATCACCATCATTAAATGAGGACTACCTGTATACAATTGGAACAGTCACTGTGGTAGGTATAAATGAAGAAAAATTTGAAATTCTCAAATGAAGTGTGCAAAACTGGAGGTTGAAGTAAACTCTGATGGACTGTAATGGGCCACTTTAAATCAGTCACATTAGTACCTCATATGTTGCCTTCTCTGGTTTAGGAGGGTGAAGTTTAGGAGAGTGAAGTTCAACACAACATTTCCATGTTGGAGAAGCTGCTAAACCTATGTTATTCAGTTATGAAATGGGCACATGGTTTTTCTGCATTTTTTCACCCATTTCTGCAAGGAGGCTGTAATTGTTCCTACTCATCACGTTAGCTTTAGGAGGAGGAGCGTGCTCAGGATCCCATTGATTAGAAATGTCATCTTGCGGGAACCAGGAGGCATGCCTTTTCTGTCATGGCGCCTGCCCTTTAGAACCCCATGCCAGCTAAGGTTAGGTTGGCCCCAACCCTGCCAGCCTTTCAGAAAGCCCTTAAGACCTGGATGCTTTTCCAGGCATGGGGGTCAGGAGAATAGTTGAGCCCATATTATTTGTGGTTGCATGGTTTCCTTGGCTCATGTTATGTTTGTTGCTCTTGCGGTTTCTTAGATATTGTCCTGTTTTTAATTTTTGTTAGCTGCCCAGAGTCATGTTGAGCGAAATGGCCAGCCATATACATCTATTTTAAATAGATAGATAAATAAGTAAGTAAGTAAAGACCTGTTGGGAGTAACATCAGTTAAATCAGGGAGAGAGAAGAAGGAAACAGCATCACCAAATCACACTGAGGATGCCCTTCAGTAGGTTCCCCTGAACATACTCCTAAGCATGTTCTATTAAATAATGGTTCTGGTAGATAGAAAAAAAATTCCTCATACATTGCAGTTTGAAGACTAGCAAAGTAAAAGGCAACTAGATTTCACATAACTGCTGAGAAAGATTCATTTGCTACACTTCTAACTGAATATCTCAAGAAGCCCATAGCTGAGCAAGTTTGCATTAGATAGACTGATAAAGAAAAGTTTAGCTATCATATTTATTTCTTTTTTGTTACTTCCTTACTTTTAATAATTCATTTTGAGGCTGTTTGATAAGTGTTATTCATTTTATGAGTATCCTTGTGAGACCTCTGCTCATTTCTCTAACTATATTAGAGTTCCCCAACCTGATGCTCTCCAAATGTTTTGGAGCAACTCTGGGACTTTTTAATTGGAGTGTTCTTTGGCTGGAAATCCTGGAAATTATAATCCAACACACCTGGCAGGCCCCCAATTGGAGATGTCTGAACTAGATTATTGCAAGTGTCTCTGAACTACTTCCTTTACACTCTCATCATTCTTACTATATCACCCTTCTTCTAAAGTCCTTACATCAATGTCCTGCATGCTGTGCACCTCCTGCAAGATTCTAGTGTCCACATCTGTCTGTCCAGGGATGGCTTCTAAAAGTAGCCTCCACACAACAAGCAATTAATGCCCAGTCTAGAAAGCATTAGGAAAAAAATGACTAACACTAAATGAAAGGTCTAAATCAGTCTTCCGCATCCTGGGGCCCTTCAGTTGTGTCAATTAATAAATATAGTTTTAAAAATATGTATCCATCTTCTCATTGGGATAAACTTTTAGAGTTGTATAAAGACTGCTATCTCAAAATTCTAGAAATAGCAATGTAGTATCTTCCAGACTAGAAGGTACCAAATCTATCTATCTATCTATCTATCTATCTATCTATCTATCTATCATCTATCTATCTGATTTATTATAGCCACCCAACTCCAATGGACTTTGGGTGGCATACAACCACCACCACCCCTCAAAAAAATCCATAAAAACAGATAAAACCTAAAACCACACATATAGCCCAGACTAAAATAATCTGCAAATGACAGAAATCAAACAAAACAAGACAGGGGCCCTAGACAAACAATAATGCATCAGCACCAGGCCTGGGGCCAAATCCAGGTTTTCAAAGCTTTCCGGAACCCCAGGAGAGGGGGTGCTGTCCTTATCTCTGGGGAGATGCTGTTCCAGAGGGTGGGGGCCATGACAGAGAAGGCATGCTTCCTTGGTCCCACAAGATGGCAGTGTTTAATGGAGGGGACCTGGAGCGCACCCACTCTGCTGGAACATACTGGGTGGGCAGAAACAGTTAGAAATAAGTGGTTCCTCAAATGTCCAGGCCCTATGCCGAATTGGGGAAGACTGGTTTAAGACTGGTCACTGTGTACCCATATGGCTGTGCCAAGAGAGTAGTAGCTAATGCAGTGCTTGAGTTCAGTGGCACCAGTCGGAGAATGTAGAGATACCTTTTTCACAGATGGCATCCATGGCTTTAAAGGGGGATAAGTGGAGAAATGGAGCATAAGGCTATCAGTATGAATCATTATTTGTCATTATGGATTTGTATTATCTCCACTAATAGGGGGAGTTGGCCTCTCAATTCCCATTTGCAAGTGAACTTGAGAGGGCAAGTGCAATTGCTTGTCAGTTTTTCTTTGGCTGGGCATTATAGGAAAAAGATGCTAGATGAAATACAGTAGACCTCCTTTTTTTCTTATTTCACACACCATATTTTATCAAAAATAATACTTTTAAAACACTTCATCTGCAACACTTCATCTTCATTTGCTTGTATATTCATTGCCATGCTATATTTCAGTACATTTTATATGAGTGTCTGTTGCTGATCCAGAAATTCACACACTTCCTATATCCATGTGCTTCAACTTACCAGAATTGAATTTAGGCATCAATAAAGCCTGAACGGAATGGATTTGTGGCACCCACCCAGCTACACACCATAGAATAACTGTTGGTTTTATCTGGAAAAAAAAATAGCAAGTTTTCAAGGCAAAGATGCCAAATTGGAAACTTTCAGGCTCCCTTTAACCTTGTCCCAGTCTCACTCCTCTTTGTCTCAAGATTGGGAATATATTTTTATCCTACAAAGAGATAAGCAACCTAGCACCCCACATTCTTACTCTGATGCAGAGAAAGTTTGTAGAAAGCATGAGAACACTCCCAGAATCAATCTCACAGAGGCTTTCAAGATCTGTCTGGAAAGGCTCCATGCCAGATATGAATGTCTAAATATCCTTTCAATTTATGTCCTTGGCTAGAGGCCACAGGACAGATTTCCCCATCAGTATTTGCAGCCAGTCTCTGGTCTGAACAACAACCCTCAACTTATTTTTAATTTTCCTGCCCTAGACCTTTTCTTGCTACGCTCTCACTCTGCAACATTCTTGCTAAGGTCACTTGTTCCTTGAATCTCATCTTTGTTGACTGGCAGGAATCGAGTCTGATAAGCTAGGAAATTAGCGTGTTATTCAAGGCTTTCTTAAATAGATATACAGCTATACAGGAAAAGACAGAGATCCAGGATCTAGTCCATCTTCAGCCTCAAAAGCTTACTGGGTGACTATAAGAACAACACTAGGTCTCAGCCCCGTCTACCCCACAGGGTATTATGGGAAGAAATAGGTACAGGGCATACTATGCAAGCTGCCTGCAGGAAAAGTGAGATATAAATAAATATTTTGCCAGTACTCCATGGCTATCAATTCCTGGGCAATTTCACAAGTGCAGGGGGGGAAAAGAATCTCTGCTACCTTTGTTCTATTATTAACAAGCCTTAATGTTCAAAATTGCCTTTAACCTGGCATTCACTTGGTCTTGCTTCCATCCTGGTGACTTAAATATGGATTTGCATCAATATGCATGAGTGTAAAGCTGCTATATTCCAAAGCCAATGTGCAAAGTGACTTCTTTGAAGCCAAACTGAATGGAATAGTAAACATCTTTCATTCCATCTTTGGTTGCCACCAACTTTTGTCCTCAAGAATGACTTAACTGATAAATATCTTATTTTTAGTATTATTTCTGGTTTGTTTTATTTTGTAGTAGAGTTGTAAAATTGGGGTGGTTAACAAATATAATAAATAAATATAAAAATAATAAATGCCAGTAGAATAATAGAAGCATCCAATGCAAGCTGGATGTTAGCAACTACAACTTGCAGTCTGCAAGCCTCTTCCAGAAGTTTAGTTGCCAAAATATCTTAAACATCTAAGACATTAAACAAAATTTGTTTCATGTGTTTCTTTTTTTAAAAAAAAGCTTTAAAAAGCAAGTATAAAAATGCACATGATGAACTGGAGCATAAAAAAGGGGCTTAGGTACTGATTTATTCAACAGCTGAAAATACTATTAACATTTGAAAGATTTTCTGGCCAGGAAAAGCAATTTTTTTACTACTGCCTGAGATTTACAACAGGTGAAGTTTAGACTTTTCTAAAAATCTGTTTCCTTTTTAAAACCACTTAATGATAAATATTTGTTCCCTAGAAATACAGTAGCCTACAAACGGATGTATCAGTGATAGAGCTACCCTTTGAGTATCTCAAACTGAGTTTTAGAACTCTTATACATGGCACAGAAGGACTGCCTGTCTCCCATAACACCTCCCCAGCCAATTTGATCCTGCAGGATTGGTGCACTCTGGGTTACTTCAATTAAACATTATCATCTATCAGGACCCCAGAAGTGTGCCTTCTCTGTAGCACAACCTGCCCTCTGGAACGAGGTCCCCCCCAAGCTCCAGATGGCCCCCACCCTGCTGTTGTTTAGAAAAGCCACAAAGACCTGCTTCTTCACCCAGACCTTCGGCAAGCAAGAGTGAGTCCCCTCACTTCATTGTGCTTGCCATCTTTTATCTTTATTTTTTATGTTTTATTGAATTTATTATACAGTAATTTCTCTGGCTGTTATGAGCCTCCCAGAGTCATTGAGAGTCAGGTAGTATAGAAGTTTAATAAATTATTATTATTATTATTATTATTATTATTATTATTATTATTATTTATTTGTTACTCAATAGTTATAGTATTGATCTTGACTAGTCTTCCATTAAGCAAATGCAAAGAAGTATCAGTTTGAAGCATGTTTCAAGCCATATGGAGGTTTCCGTGAAGATATGTTTTAATGGGGAACTTGCCCAAATGATCTGTTAGTCCAGGCTTCATTTTGCTCCACATAGGAGTAGCTGACTTCAGCAGGTCTGCTCCAAGTTCATCCAATCCAATAACCAATAAAAATTGCATCTTAATTTTAGAAAATCCCTCAGAGTGTACTACAATGCAGTTGTCTTTACAAGTCTAGAAATCCATGAAAAAGGAATTAGAAGACAAACAGCTCTGAAATCAGTATTCATAAAAAAAAACAAAAAACTCCTGATCTGGTAATAATTGCCATGCCATTTTTATTTATTTTGTTCATGTGATGCCACACTATAGAATAATCTGAGCAAACACAGGTTCCAACCATCTGTACCTTTCCAACCAACACAAACCATTTTTCTCTTAATATAAGGATTTAGTGAATATATCTCTTACTATAAATTGAGCCAAAAATAAACTCAGTCCCAAAATCTTTAAGGATGTTTAGTCAGTTGTAATGGAACTTCTGCCAAATAGTGATCCGACAACTGCTGGTGGATCACAGAAAGCTTATAGCAGAGACTTGAAAAACCGGTCAGGCTATTGGACAGACAGAAAATACAGTTAGGCAACGAAAGAGTTATAGTATTCAAGATTTTTTAAACCAATTATTTATTTATTTATTATTCATTCAATTTATATAGCCACCCATTTCAAATACATGACTCTGGGCAGCTAACAATAATTAAAATAAGATAAAAATAAGATAAAAACAATTGTAACAAGTAACACATAACATATATGGCAGCCAAGATTAAAAAAAAACAACGGATCACCAATTAACACTACCATAATATGGACTCAATCACACACCCAGGGCCCCAGGCTCAGTAACAAAAATATTTTGGATCTCAAGTCCCATTTCCAATAGAAATGAAAGATTCAGACTTTCAGCTTTGTATAATCTTCCTTATTCATTTTCAGGCTCAGATTATCCTACTTCTGGACACATGTGAAGACCTAGCTCTCTGGGAAAGGCCGTAATGCTGGGTAGGGTGGAAGGAAAGAGAAGAAGAGGATGACCAGCACAAGGCAGATGGACTCAGTTACGATGGGTACATTATAGGACTTCGAAGACCAGGTTAGGGACATATCATCATGGAGGAAATTTATCTATGTGGTCACTAAGAGTCGACATCGACTTGATGACACATAATCAATCAATCAATCCATCAATCATATTTCTGACAAACTACTGGCAAAAATTGGCTACCATTATAATCAAGCTGTCTGGGAGAACTTGAATGTGCTGTTGGTGTGACATAATAAAGGGCATAAGCAGAGTCAAAGAGAGTGAAATTTCTGGCCTTTAAAAAAAAAAAAGCCAAGTTGGGTAAGGTTTTGAGGGGTGAAGGCCCCCCCCCCATTTCCTAGAGGTTTCAGGAACCTCTGTTGCCTTTTTAAAATACACAAAACAGGAAAATGCGATGGGGGGATGGGATGGGTTGCTTAGGGTTTATAAATATCTTAAGCCTCTACCATTGTGCCTAATCCAGTAACTGTAAAACACACACATACATACATACAAGTTGTGCTAGAACTGTTGGCCCATTCCAAGTGGCTGTGGGGACACAAACAGGACATGTAGGGTTGCTTGCTTTAGAGTCTTGTACATAATCTACTTCATTTTAACAAAATGTTTTGTCAGGCACTACCCTCCAAAACATGGAGCCAGGGCAAACAAATATGCAGCCCAATAAACAGCTACTTTTCTTTAAATGTAACTAAATGCAATTAATATAATTATTCTGCATATTTAATCACTTCTCCCTTCTGCTACATTTAAAATTACTCTTTGGAGTTAAAGGATAAGCACCTCTACTTTTCAGTGAATGATTGCTTAGGCAGTTGGAAAACTGTCTTCTGAAATGTGAAAACATATTGTCCCTCTAGCACATTGTTACATTGATTTGTAGGTCTCTGCAGAATTTCAGAAATGGGTCTTTCTACTTGTAGAAGGTAGAAGCTGATTCTGGGACCTTCTGCAAGCGAAGCATAGTTTATAGTACTTGGCAATGGATAGTTGGGGTTTCTTTTTCCCCCTAATATCCTTGCCCTTATTAAACTTAAGTGCAAATACTCCAAGATACTGTGTCCAAGTTCATCTGCTGGTAGCTTTGTGTTTCAGCTCTGGCAGAGGCTTTGGTAGTGTTGATGATCATCACATAAAGCAGGGAGTAGAAGGAATTCAGCTGTATTTTTAGATGTTAAATACAATAACTGAGCTGCAGCAAAAACATCCATAATCCTCAAATGAGCATAACATGACAAGATGACTTAGAACCACTAATCCATCAATGTTTATATGGGGGCCTTAATCCAGATGGTATGGTCTACATGAAGAAGAGGTTTCTGCAAGACCAATCTCATCTGATCATGCATATTTTCATCCTCAGTATATGCAGGAAAGTTTTAAATCCTCTTCCAATGGCTTGGTAATCAGGCATGGATATATAGTAGGCTGTTGGTGGAGAGTCACCTAGTAAGGCCAGAGAAGGTATATGGTTTCCCTGCTCTGAATATTTTGAACTATGAGTCCTGTGGCCCATTAAATGGCTATTAGTCATGCCTTTGAAAAAGATTTCGCTGAAGCATGTTTGGCAAATATGAATGGAAGCTACACCAAGCATGTCTGAATGCAGTGGCTCTTGCCTTACTTCAAAGGGCACCCCATGCATTCCAGGCTGGTATTCAAAGCAATGTTTATCAACAGGTACCTCTGGCACATGTTGCCTTTCCAACTCTTTGGTTCTGAGCCAGCCTTTTATTTTCCTCTCTACAATCCCTGCTTAGCAGTACAAATATAATAGATTTCTGTATAGAGTTGGTTCAAAAGTCCATGTTTACATCAAGAACATCACTTTAGTCTCAATAATTCAAGAAGACATGAGGTTTAACAGAAAACAAAAAGGCATTTAGGTCACTTTCAAGATTGTCAGATAGTGTTATCAATTTATATCATGCCATAAACCAGAAAATGACTTTAAAAAAGAGAAGAGAGCAAGATGAGGAGATAAAATATAACAACCCCATCATCCTAAGACTGTTGGAGCACAGTTTACAACAGCAAGCAGCAGAGATAGTTAACTGTTTAACTTTGGGCTGATCTCGCATCAGGAATGTGTTTAACTCTCTGTAGTAGATGGACATTAATCCTAAAACAAGCTTTGGGGGGTGGGTAATAACTCTTTCATTGCTTTTTTAAAACTTTTTTGCCCCAGTTCATTTCTATGACATTTTTTGTCTTTCTACCTCTTAATACTGGAGAGTTTCCAAAGGTTTACCCAGATAGTCAGTACAAAGCATTTTTTGCTGCATTTTTTCCCAGTTCCAGTTCAACAATAAGAGGACAATATCCAGTCAACATGTCAAGCAAAATACCCTTGCTTTAAAGTTCTAAGCAGCCTGAGACTAGAATATCTTAAGAATTGCTTTTCCTATCCTGTAATATTTTTCATGGATTGAGCTTTCCCGAGGATATGCTATTTCAGAGATGATAGAGCTGATAGATAGATAGACAGACAGACAGACAGACAGCGATATTGCTGAGATGGAGCCATAATGATAGATGGCACAATTTTGTCTTAGAGAACCATAACAGATTTATTTTACAACTCTACTTGCTACATAGATCTTCTTAGTTTAATTCAGTTCTGGCTATTCATAAAATTATGAGGTTACCGCTTATTCTAAAGATCTGAAATAGCTCTTATTTGTACATGCACAATGCAAACTGCATGGAGTCGATAAAAGATGAACAAAGACTTTGCACAGGGCAAAGATATCGGATCCAGAGGTAGCCTCAATGACAAACAAGTGACAATACACCTGATGATATCACTACGCAACTCCCTTCCCCAATATCAAGGTTTGTGTGATTAAGTCTGAAAACAGTTTGTCACTTCCTCCCTTTACACTAGATAGCTATGGGCAGAGCACTTTAGGACAAACAACAACAAAAATCATCAAATATATTTGGAATAGGAAACCAGCCAGGAAGCATTAAAGGTATGCTAAAGGAGGATAGGGAAGGAGCAGGCAAACAGAATAAATTCTTTGTTACTTTTTTTACTGCTAAGAACCTAGGACAGATGCCCATGTCCAAGCTGGCTTTTTCAGGAGGAAGATCAGATGAACAGAGACAGACAGGACTGATAAGAAATGAAGTTATAAAGCGAACTGACAAGCTAGAAATAAATTAATCCCTGGGCTGAAGCAGTATCTACCCCAGAGTTCTTAAAACCTAAATATAAAATTGCTATTCTTTTCTCCAAAATACGTTACTTTTCTTAAAATCATAATTTGTTCCCAAGGGCTGGAAAATAACCAATATGACTTCATTTTTTTTTAAAAAGGATCAAGGGGCAATGCAGGCATTGTTGTGTGCTGATTCTTAACTCAGTCCTGGGGAGTGGCCCATAATAAGCATGAATCTGTCAAAATAAAGTGTGAATCCTGTTTATTCCAATAGGAGCATGAAGGGAGAAACCTAAAACTCTTCCTCTGAAATCAATGGAATTTTTACAAAATGCTTAAGTTTGGCTGCATCTTCATCCTCAATACTATATTTGTTCTAGTTTGTGGATTAAATGCACAATTTGTGCCAAGAATTCTTCCTGCTCCCCCCCCACCACCACCACCCCATGATCTTTGGCTAATTTTCAAAAAATATATGAAAATTATTAACTTTATTCTTAAGTATGATTGTGTTGGAGAGCAGTTTTAAAGGACCTCTGGGCATATAAGAAGGTAGCAAAAATCTCTTTCTCACTGACAAATAATTTCAACTTCATTTTGTTATGTGAGCAAAAATCAGGACATAAATTTGAAGGGATTTTTCAGCAGATGTGACTGGGTGGCATTTTGTATGTTTGTTTGTTAGCTTATTTTCATTCAAGTGAAAACATGTTCCCAATGTGCACTAACAGTGTTGATAACCAATTCAGCACATTTGGCATCTCAGATGAACTAACTAAATTCAATCTGGGGTAAACCGACAACCCATAAGAACAAGAACTTGCTGTTCAAGATTTACATAAAGTAGTAAAACGCAGCGTTCAGAGAAATCATGAATTTGATACCACCCTATAAACATTTCTGTACTGCCCAAAGTCATTTTGAGAGGGCAATGTAGAAAATTTGTCAGATAAATAAATGAATGAATAAGTATTCTCTTGAGCAGTATCGCTTTCTAATTTTTTAAAATTCCCTTCCTGGCTTCCTTGGGCCATAGTTTGAAATGTTGCAGCCTCCTGAGGAATTGAATTTCAAGCAAACAATGCTAATGGTAATTTGGTGCTCCATTATCAGGTGGATGCACCTCCTTGCTAAAAGATATGTATGCAGTGGGCACATGCCAAAGAGTGTGCTTACATGTGACCTTCTGGTATGTACAACTGGGAAAGATAAGGTCAAAGGTAAGGATGGTAAAGACAGAATGGTATTCAGCTCTTATGAAGCGTAACGGTTTCCTGGAAATGTGCTTCTTAGGAAGTCTCAAAGCTATTATTAAATGAAACTAATACATTAGATATAAGGTTGGAAAGACTTGTAATCTTATAAAAGAAGATAAACAAGTCCAGGTTATAAATCTCCAACCATGTCCGCAGTTTTAAAGCTTTATAAAAGCTGTGCTAGATTAAGAACATAAATCCTACAGTTAACTGGGCTCTGAGGCTTCACAGCAGCCTGTGTGCTAGGGTGGATTAGGACCATCAGCCAAAGAAGCTGACTGGGTAATAGGGGGCCAACCATTCTTGCTCAGCCCAGCCAAACCTATCTCACAGGGCTATTGTTGGGTGTGGGGGGTGAGGGGAGAGAATGATAGAGGAAGTGGGCTCTACACTTCCACTGTGCATTCCAGAAGAACAGACAAGTTATACATGTAGGAATCAGAGCAGAAATAAATAAATAAACAAACAAACAAACCCAAGAAAATGGTCCAATGTTGCAACTTGATGACTTAATGAACTGCTGTCCAATTTGATCACCCCAAAACTCAAGGGGAAGGTATCCTTTTCTGCTTCTACCTAATTTGTCTATCCCAGAGTCAGCAAAAGATTATACCAACCAGAAACTGGTGGCCCCTGTTGCCAATCCCTATCCTTCCTCTATTGCCTCTGTTCCAAGTCCCTGCCAAATGGTGCTGAAGTGTGTCCCAAAGTGTTTGCCCATCCTTCAGTTCTGATAGTTTCACTCAGTGACTTAGGGAAGCCATGCTTTAGAGAATGAGATATGACTCCACCAGCTTCAGTGGATATAACTGGATACTAAGGGTCTTTCCCCACCTGTACCTAAATACTTGGAGCAGTTATGACCATTGTTTGTCCCTGGGGTGATTTAAAAATGTAGGCACCACGAGGGTAGAAAAGTAGGTGGGATAGAAGAAAAATTTAATAATTAGAGCATTACACCATTCCGGAATCAGCTCTGCATCTCTGCAACCTCATGATTTTCTCTTTGTTCAGCAGCTAAGCAACTTTATTTCTGACTCTGCTTCAAGGGACTTACAATTGCTGCAAAGTTGGTTTATTTTTAACAACACTGCAGCATTACGGGTGGCTTTTATCTCCATTTTGGAAACTCTTGCCTCACCAGTCTCCAGAGATTGGCTGCAGTAAACTAAGATATCTTAAAAGATGAAAGGTAGCTTTACAGCTTTTCAGCTTCTCACCCCTTTTCTTTATGAAACACTTCGGTAGCCAAAGAAAAGCAACATGAAAGAAGGAGGAGGGATGCACATTTATTTGAGCTCCTCTTATCATGCAAAGAGAGTGAGGATTTTTGGTTGCTGGTAGACCAGTGGCAGTTTTTAGGAGAGGTCAGGGCATGATGTTTAACTCCTTTACTCAACATTTCCAGGTGGGCTGAAGCAAAAGTATGATGTGGGTTTGTCATCTTCAAAGGTCTGGGGAATGAAAATGGTTACTATTTCAGAAAAGACTTTAGAAATTAAGAATAACTTCCCCTTCCGGTCCCTCACCCCAAAAAACTCCTCTATGCATTAAGAAAATTAGGATCCTAAAATGAATTTTAGTGACTGGAGGAACAGACTGAAAATGAGCATCATTAAAGGCTCTAAGAAGCACAATTTGTGAATTCAGTGATACATAATTTCTTGCAGCTCTCTCTATGTGTTGAAAACAAGAGGTCTGGCCTCAGAATAATATAACTACCTATGACTATGGTAGAGCCAGTTTGATGTAGTGGTTAAGGCATCAGGCTAGAAAACTGGGAGACCGTGAGTTCTAGTCCCACCTTAGGCACAAAGCCAGCTGGGTCACCTTGGGCCAGTTCCTCTCTCTCAGCCCTAGGAAGGAGGCAATGGCAAACCACTTCTGAAAAACCTTGCCAAGAAAACTGCAGGGACTAGTCCAGGCAGTTGACAGGAGTCAAGACTGACTCGAAGGCACACACCTACACATGGCTATGGTGACCAGCCTTCTCCAACTTGGCTGAGAGTGGTGGGAGTTGTAATCCACCAGGCACCAGGTTGGGGAAGAAAGAAAGCTTCCACAAATCTTGAGAGAGATTTTTCTTGCTTGGCTTTCAGCTGCAGTTTCAAGCCTGAAGATGCTCTGGTGGCTACTTTGCCCAGAAGACAGAATGTCTCTCAGAGTTCTTTATTTTCAAGTTGTCTCCTGCGTTAATGCCCTAGGCAAGCAAGCAATAACATAAGCCCCCAGGAATTCATAACTATCTTGAGGATTTGGGGCTGGGAAGCATCTCTCAAGCCATCTGTTTCCAGTCATTTGGAGAATGAGTTCTGAAGAGTCAATTGTTTTCTTCAAGGAAAAATAAACAGGCAGGCTGCTACCCTCCTGGTTTCCAGAAATTTTCTGCTGTGCATAAACTCAGGAGAGGATTTTAGACTGTAAGCCTTGTCCAAAATGTTTGGTAACATAATTACCTCATTTTTACTAACCACTGTCCTTCAAAGGGGAGGGGGGAAATGTGTGTGTATGGTGATCATTTTCTTTCTTTTCGTTAAAAAGAGATAATGCTTCTTGACTGTTACTCATCTTCCTTAATATGTCCTGGATCCCATTTTTGTATATAAAATATTTAGTAATTTACCAAATTTATTTATTTTTTGCTATTTGAAGATAACATTGTGATATAAAATTAAAAAGAAAAGAAAAAAAGGATTAAAATGTATACTAAACAAACTACCACCACCACCCCAAAAGTGAGCAACCTGTTCAAAAGTCTCCTTCCTATATTCCAGATGCATTGGACTTTCACCAGCCACTGGCTGGGGAAAACAGCTATATGAAATGATCATTTATTTCTCAGGCTAGTGGCCAGGACTTGGATTCAGCTCAGCAGCTGCATATAAACCTTCTAGGCTGGTGATTCCTTCTCAGCCACTAAAGAGCCATTCTGGTACAGACTTCCCCAAAATATTGCTCTTTCAATATATTGGGGCTCCCCAAATTCTAAGACAGAATATCCTTATATTGATACTATTGCCTTATTTTATTTATTTTATTTTTATCCCGCCTTTATTATTTTTATAAATAACTCAAGGCAGGGAACATACCAACTGCTCCTTCCTCCTCCTATTTTCCCCACAACAGCAACCCTGTGAGGTGAGTTGGGCTGAGAGAGAGTGATTGGCCCAAGGTCACCCAGCCGGCTTTCGTGCCTAAGGGGAGACTAGAACTCACAGCCTCCTGGTTTCTTATACTGTACTTCAGTCATATTAAATAGGAATTCTGGAAGTTGTAATCCCAATACTTTAGGAAGACTCCAGAGAACATTTGATCTGATGGAGAAAAGAGAAGAACCAGAAGGAGAGTTTCTTCTGGGCTACTTGGATATCTGTTTCTCCAATATGTCTTGTGGCAGAGTATCAGCCTTGCTGGCAGGAACTGCTTCTATTCCACATTTTTATGTGATTGAATGCCAAAAGCGCACTGAATGGAAAAGGGTACTTCCACAGAAATACTGATTTAGAACTGATTTAGTTCTGGATCCATGCATTCACATGATGCCAGCTGATCTTGAGAGATGAGTCAGTTTGGTTCTGGCACCAATGTGGTTTATTTGAAACTGAAGCAAAGCTGGTATTTTTATTTCCAACAGTTCAGCTTTGTTGATATTTTATGCGGTCTGTTTTTCCATTGATGGGAATGATTGTCCCTCTGTGCCTCCTAGCTCCTGTACAAAAGGCAACCATTATGTTCCTTCCCAATCCCTAAGCTTCAGCGTCCTATTATTAGTGCCTATGTACAGAAATCGTTGAATGTATTTGCCCCTCTCCACTATTCCAGCTGTTGCATAAACATGTCACTATGGTTACAGGGATTGGGAAAAACACCTGGTTGCAAAACTGCCACCATTTCATCATCACCACTTGCAGAAGGCTTTTAACTAGATGCAATTTGGATGCAAAGAAAGGGAGGCTTTGCACCCAAAAAGCATTCCCTTAGACCCACAGCTCAGATCTTTCTTCACAAATGATTAGACAAATGAACATACAACAGATCTAAAACTGTGAAGGGGAAAACTAGCAATTTATTTTTATTTCCCTTTCATTATTCCAGGACCAGAAGTGACTCAGGACCAAGCAATGACTGAAGTAGAAATACAAGTTACAGTAGCTTCAGATTGCTTTGGAGAGATTGGAGGATAGAAATGGTGGTATGGAAGTGGCCTGAGGGTATAGGGATACGAAAAGGAGACACCAAATTGTCTTGCTAGCTTATGGAGCTCACCTCAAATTTCAAAGGAAGTTTATTGAATGAATATGACTTATTTTTAAGTAGGCTTTAGGGTCTCAAATATACCCAATCTACCATTACAAACAACTATGATGTTTTAAAGAGCATAAGGGTGTATGTATGTGTGCTTAATCATATCTTCAATTACTATATTTATTATTTGTGTCAATAAGCCCATGGAATACAAGGCTGATGACAAAGAAAATGCTGTTCCCATGTAAATATAAGCAGAATCCAATATAACAGTTTTGTACAAAGTGGTCACAATTTGCCTCATTGAGGCTCAGAGGTGATAGTATTTGTCTTTTCAAGGTGCTTTACATTACTCAACTGCGTCCTCCGGCATATCCACTAGCAGAAGAGTCTTTTGCATGTATGTTGCAGATATGCATGAGTAGAAGCCATTTCCAGCATTTCTAATCACTCACTGGAATGACTGGAAGTAGCTTCTATACATGCACTACTGAACATATTGGAAATGTTCTTCTGAAAGGCATGAAGCAAAACAGTATGGCAACTTTGTCTTTAGATACAGCTTAGTGTTCTTTTACTACGCAGCTTCAAACAGATGCTTTCTTCAAGACATTTTCAAAGTTAGGCACCCCCTGGAAGTTTTGCACAGCTGTACAATACAATTTTAATTTTTAAAATAGGAGCAGAAGAAGAAACAAAAAAGTTTTGCATTCATTAGCTTTAACATACTCTTATGAGTATCAGTGATACCAACAGATCATAAACATATTTTTAACTGGGCCTCTCCTCATTTGACTTTTTGCAGGTCAGCTGTTTGGACCATAAACGAAGTATTCTTGTGGCTTGCCACAGTTTGTCAGGTGTCTTTAACTGGCATTGTCTTCATTTATGACATTCTGGAATCAATCAAAAGAATAGCCAAGTAAGCAAATCCATTGTGCTCTCCTATTCTGGCTCTAGCAGGACCTAGTAAAGGATGTATTAAAACAAGGTATTTGTTTCAACTCTGATACATCTGGGAAGAATTGGGCAATCTTGCACCTGGCCAATTGAGCAATGCCATACCACAATCATATAAAATTGTGCAACCATATACAAAAAAAGAATTATAGTTAATCTCTTTAACATATGAGCTACTGAAGGGTTCTTGCCCTAAAGCAGTCAGATTGGATAGTGCAGCCCAAAATAATATGTTTTCTTAAGGATCACCTGCTGCTTCTGGCAATCACCCCGGCCCTGTTAGGTCTCATGTGCCTGCAGTGGCTCTTGCCAAGCCAGTTAAAATTGCTACCATCTCATAGGCATGTTCAGACAGCACCCACTCTCCCGTGGAGTAGGGGTGCTTGCACAGCTTCTGGTTTGACAGTAGTAAAACAAGAACTAGCATTCCTGCTGCCTGGTAGATAGGTTGTTGGATAGTGAGTGAAATCCTTCTGTTGTTGCATGCCATCATTAAAACTACCAGTACTAGGTGACCGTTCCAACTTGCTTCAAAGATAGCTCTGTGGTATGCAAATACAGAAGATGGAGCAGCAAGGAAACAGTATATAGGTAAAGTTCATCAGCCAGCTTATGCTATTGCAAAAACTGTTACTAAAGGGGCAGGAGGGCAGTTTATAGATGTATTGCATCTGCAAGCACACCGCCTTCTGTATTCTTTTGGGTTGTAAGGGGTTGACTCATAACCTTACCACCTTCTCCTTGAATCCTCAGGGGCTGGTTGTGATTTTTTTTTTTTATGGATAGTCTCTTGCATTTAAGCTGGTTTGGATGCCACCACTGATACAAAGTTAATTATGAGGATGCCTACTAATTCCTCTCTTTTCAATTTGTGACACCTAGGGGGTGTGGTCAGATTGTTTAGAAAGGTATGTTCTACCACTTGTCCTCTGGATCCCTGCCCAACTAGACTTGTTTAAAGGAAGCAATTGTTAAACCATTTCTAAAAAAGACTGCATTGCATCTCTTGAAGATGTACAATTATAGTCTAGTCTCTAACATTATATGGTTGGGGAAGGTGATCAAAAGAGTGATAGTTCCTCAGCTGAAGTAGATTACCACAATCCATTTCTAGTTGGCCTCAAAATGGGCTATGAGTTTGAGATCACCTTAGTCACCTGATGGATATTTCTTTGGAGATCAACAGAGGAACTGAGATTCTAATAGTTCTTCTTGATTTCTCAATAACTTTTGATATAATCAACCTTGATATCCTTCTGACTCACCGAAGAGATCTGGGATAAGGAGACATTCCTTCTGTAGTGGTTCCATTCCTACCTCTCCATTTTTCTTTTCAATATGTACATGAAATTGTTGGGAAAGATCATAGGAAATTTGAAGCTGGATGCTATCAGTTAGCTATTGACACTTTGTGACAAATTCCTAGTTTTGATATGGCATTACAGTGCCCCCTAAAGCATCTCGTAAATTCAGACTAAGAAGCCTAAATAAATAGAATTCAGCTCTTATTTCCCCCAAAAAACCTGTCTTAAGTAATCTCATTTATATAATATCACAGCTGAGTGAAAACTAGATTGCTGCTTTATCATTCCACTCAGGATCATTAAGAAAATATGGTTAGTCCCTAAATAATGTCTGAGTGGCTGACTAGACACAAGACATCAGTGATGTAGCATTTTCCTTGACTAGATAAAGCCAACATCTCCAAAGAGACTTTCAATTTTCTACCATAGTCTATCAAACTGAAGATTATGCTCAGAAGAAAGAAAAAAAAATGAATAAGAAGAAAGGATAATCAATGGGCTTAATTATCTCTTTACAAACAACATGTGCTGAAACTCAACAGCATATTCAAGGAGGGAAATGGTAAATAGCTTAGCTAAGTCGACGATTGATTGAATTTGTAATTCTGCTACCATCCTTTATTTTTTGTATTATGCACCTTTTCCCAAAACTACAGAGTAGTTTTTATATCTAGAGATTTGCTTCACTGGTTTAATAGGAGGATTTCTCATTAAATTCCTTATATACAAGACTGCAGTTACACAGCTACCCCTTGTGTTTCAAGATTGGCAGAGGGTCTAGTAAGTTCTGAATTTCTGGATATGAAGATCTGGAGTATCTTAGTTTCTGGGGGTTTTTCCCCTAAAATCCATCTGAAGAGATAACTCCTTAATAGAAGGGATAATAACTCCTTAGCTGGACACACTAGGATGTGTCAAGAGGTTCAGTGGGTGAGTATCTTTTGAGTAATGGCTCCACCAAGAGAGGGATAATGAGTTAAAATTGAATTCAGGCAAGACAAAAGTGTTCATTGTGAGGAGTCACAATTCCCTCTAGATACCTCTGTTCTGAATGGGGTCACACTCTCAGGAGCAAATATTAGGTCTGTTCAATCTGAATCTCTCTGAGGTTTACAGATTTGAGCAATAGCCAGAAAAACCTCTTATCAGGTTTAGTTGTTATGCCATCTGTATTATCTTCCTCAATGAAATGACATTCAAATGATGGTGTTGGTAACCTCTGGATTTGGCTAACAGACATGGAAAAACAAGGAAAGCTTTCCAAAAGATCTCCAAACTCAGGAAGAGGATCTAGCCATGAATAGTTATGCTAAAGGATGCCTGTGGACTGATTCAAAGGAGATGAAAGGAGTATCTGGAATTCTGTACGGTAGAGATGTCAACATCCAAGAATATATTCTTTATTTACAAAAACGTCTAGCATTAGAAGTTAGATCAGCACTCTGGTCATTACCAAGTCAGAAGGCTATATTTTGGTTTTCTTTTGCTTTTCTTTCTTTTCTCCTTTTTTTCTTATTTACTTATCACTTTTCTTTACTTCTTTTTTTCTTTAAATTTGTAGTGTTTTTACTCTGTAAAATATTTCTTCAATAAAATAAAAATTAATACTAAAAAAAAGAAGGCTATTGGAATTGATGCAATATCTACAGAAATATGGCAAGCAACACAAGAAGAATCTTTAAGTTTCTAAGCAAACTATGCCAGTAAATCTGGAGAATGACATACAGTAGTAGCCAACACAGTAGAAGACGTCAATCTATATACCAATACCAAAGAAAGGAGACTTAACAGATTGTGCAGACTACTCAATATCCTTATTTTAACATGCCACTTTAGGATTATCCAATGCAGATTACAGGTAGTCTTTGTTTAGCGACTGCCTTGTTTAGCATCAGTTTGCAGTTACAATGGTGATGAAAAAAAACTTGCAACCAATCCTCCCATTTATGACTTTGTAGGTCTGTAAAACAAAGGAAAGCTGAAGTATGATCATAAGCACAGTCACTTAGCAACCACTTCACTTAGCAACCAAGTTGCTGGTCCCAATTGTGGTTGCTAAACAAGGACTACCTGTAAAGCCCTACATGTAAAGGGAGATGCTAGATGTTCAAGCTAGTTTTAGAAAAAACTGATGAATAAGAAACATTATTGCTTGTGCATACTAGATAATTGAAAAAGCTTCATCAAATATTATCAATGAATATGTGCTTCACTGATAATAGAAGAGCTTTCAGTTTTGTCAACATGTCAAGCTCTGGAATGTGCTTAGGAAAATGGGAATCCCAGAACATCTCATTGTCCTCATGCTAACCCTTTATTTTGAATAGGAAGCCACAGTCCAGATGGAAAATAGTAAAACAGGCTGGCTCCAGGTTAGCAAAGGAGTGAAACAAGGCTATATACGCTATCCTTATTTATCCAACCTATACATGGAATATGAGAGCCAGTGTGGTGTATTGGTTAAGGCACTGGGCATGAGACCATTTTAGAGACAAAAGCCAGCAGGGTGACTTTGAGCCAGTCATCTTCTTTCAGCCCTACAAAGCAGGCAATGGCAAACCACTTCTGAATATCTTGCCAAGAAAACTTCAGGGACTAGTCCAGGCAGTCACCAGGAGTCAACACTGACCTGAAGACACCAAAAAAAAAAGGAATATATATATACTGAGGGAGGCTGAATTGGAAGAATATGAGCATGATTCTAAAATTGAAGGAAGAAACACCAGTAATCTGCACAATGCTGATGACACTGCTCTAAGAGCTGAAAATACAAATAATCTGGAAACCACAGTAATGAAAATAAAGGAGCAGAATGAAAATGGGACTAAGATTAAAGAGGACAAAACTAATGACAACAGGTATAGCAACCAGCCTTAGAAATGACAAGGAAAATGTTGAAGTGGTGTATAGCTTCTGCTTTTGAGGATCAACCATCAAAAGTAAAGGAACCAACAGCCAAGAAATACTTTGCACACTAGCATGTAGTAGGGTAGCAATGAAACAATAAACATCTTGTAAAATATGTTCAGGTGCCATTATTCATGCCTAGAACTACAAAGATCAGAATCAAGCAGGGAAGTATTTTCATTGTGACAGTCTAGTTGGACTGAAGAAGCAGAAAGGAAAGAATATTGACCCTTTTGAACTCTGGTGTTAAAGAAAACTTCTGAGAATACCATGGATACCCAAGAAAACAAACAAATGGATCATAGAACAAATCATTCCAGAGTTCTCACTTGAAGCACAAATTACCAGGCTCAAATGACTGTATTTTGGACACATTCTGTGAATTCCTAACTCTCCTGAGAAGTCTATAATGCTGGGAAAGGTGGGAAGAAAGAGAAGAGGACAACTAATTGTGAAGTGGATGGACTTGATTTTAGTAGCAAGAGGTGCACTGTTAAAAAACCTGAAGGGCCAGGTTGGAGACAGATTATTTTGGTGAAGGTCTACCTTCACCAAAGGTACTATCAAATTGGTGTTAAAGGTTGACACCAATTTGATGGTACATAATCAGTCTAGCTACATGGTCAACATGAGGTTGCCTTTATGTCTATCTCAGAAACTTCAACAGTCAGGTTGGCCTCTGTGAGAATTAAAAAAAGGCCACATTAACCTTATCCTAAAAGCCTTGTATTGGCTGCCACTTTGTTTCTGGATGAAGTACAAAAGCTGGTTATTACCCTTATAAAGCTTGGATCTAGGCTACTTGAGAAAACACCTCTTTCTTTATGAGTCCCTTAGTTTAGTGAGGTCATCTGAAAAGGTTCACCTACAATTACTGCTGTTGTGGTGACTCAGGAACGAGCCTTCTCTGTAGCCACTGCAGGTCTTTGGAACTGACTCCCTACTCCCTACTGAACAATTTCTTTGCTGGATTTTAAAAGAACCCTGAAAATACAGCTTTTTGAGCAGGCTTTTAATTGTTGGTTTTGTCTACTGATTTTTATTTTAAATTGTTACCAATATCTTGGGTTTCCATTTTACTTTTGTTTTATTGTAAACAGAGGAGACATTTTGGAAGGGAGGGAGGGAGGGAGGGAGGGAGGGAGGGAGGGAGGGAGGGAGGGAGAAAGGAAGGAAGGAAGGAAGGAAGGAAGGAAGGAAGGAAGGAAGGAAGGAAGGAAGGAAGGAAGGAAGGAAGGAAGGAAGGAAGGAAGGAAGGATTTCACAGGCTGTGAGAGACTGGGTCAGTCAGTGTTTATATGATTAGAATTTTAAAAACCCAATGAATTCTGAAAGGGTTGGTGTAGAGAGCAGGTTGTTGGCAATGGAACTTCAAATAATTAAGGAAAAAATGCCAGGGAAGTGCTACTCAGTGAAAGATGAAACCAATAGGGAGACATGAAATCCAGGTGCCTAGGTCCAGATTAAATTAGTCAAGATTACTTCCTATTGAAATCAATGGGATTTATTCATGATAACCAGTTATGCTGTTCCAGACATGCTGGGCAGCAACCTTTCTAATTTTCTAACCAGATTGGCTGAGACTTAAGAGAGCTGTAGTCAAACATATTTGAAGGGACCAAGTTAAAGAACAGTCATAACAAAATTTATTGATTGATTCCAATAGCATTAAAGTTTGACTTATTCAAAATCCAACCCATCTAACCCTAACTCATGCTTGGATCTATGAGCACATCAGAATCAAATTCTTTTAAGCAAATTCAATTGCTATGGCTTTTCTCAGAGGTTCCCAGAATTTATCATTGGGTGAGTGTGCTGAGAACTTTGAATGACTATTTGGTCATTTTAGATCTGTACTATCTGCATGCTCTGCTGATCAGCAGTGGCCAGAAAAGAAGTGAACAAGCACTGAAAGAGCTGGCATAAAATTTGAGTCCATATTCCTTTCTAGATTATTTGAGCGATAAAACAGCCATGTTAGTGATTCCAATAATATAATTGTTTTGTATATAGAGCCCATGGGTTATAGAGCCCATGAACCCTTTCTATAGTCTATCCTGTCTAATCATCAAAACCATAAATCGTAAGTTCAATTTTTCTGTTTTACGCAAAAAGTCCATAAGGGGTTTCCAGTCAGCAATAAATGTAGATATTGTCTTTTCTCTAATCAAACAAGTCAATTTGGCCTTCTCAGCAAGTTCTATCATCTTTACCAACCATTCCTTCATTGAAGGTATTGCCAAACTTTCCATCTTTGTGCATAAAATATCCGCCAATTGTCTGCACTCTTTAATAGTAAATGGAGGAAGCCCAGTCTCAGCAAAGAAGAGGCTCAAGTGTAGTTCCTCTCAAGTGAGGAAAGGGCTCAGTTATGCATCCCATTCAAAGTCTGGCTTCAGATGTTCTCTTCAAGTAGAACTAATGGGCAACACCTGCTGTGACAAAAACAATTTCCGCCCCACAAGACCAACAGAAGTGTTTATCTTTTGAATTAGAAAATGTTCCACTAAATGTCTGAACAAGACTCCAGGGACATGAACATATGCCCAGAATTGACATTTCTACGCATTAGATTGCTTATAAAAATGGGAACTGAGACAATGACGAAGGGGGAAGAAAAATGAATGGTCAAACAGATCCTCCAGTAAAAGCCATTAAATATCAATTATAGCGCTGTCTCACAAAAACACTCATTTCCTGTCTTCCTTGCTTATAACTCTTTTTTTTTTTTGATCCCAGGCTCACTGAGAAAGAAGTAATTGTAAACCTTTATTGTGCTATAGTTCCTCAAAGCAAGATGAGGGCAGCCACTGAGTCTCTCACTCAGGCAGAATATCTACTGACACCCAGCAGAAAGCTCAGCATATCTTGAAGTTCTGATGTTACAACAGATGAAATCTTGTCCCTTGGAGTCCCAAGGAAATGAAGTTATTAAAAATGGACCTGAAAATTAGAGATCATATATTTTAACTAAATACCATTCTAAACTGAGGTCTTTGGCCCACTTGCAGTTTAAAGTGCCATCAAAATATGATGACCACCCCAGCATTCCACCTCAGTCATACAGCATGGTCTCATATAACCACCAATCCAGAATTTAAACAGTCTCGTATTATCATTTTGTGTATCAAAATAAAAATGATCCCCATTAATATGACCTTGTCCAAACCAGCTTCAAAGTATTTAAAATCCATAGTGCTTTGCCTCCATTGCCATGCAGTCTTCCTGCCAAGCAGGTGGAGGAGAGGAGAGCAAAACTACCCAGGTCCCCAGATGCTCTCCCTCAGGAAAGAAAAGGGCCGCCTTTGTGCAGCTTATTTTAAATTTTAAATTTAAAAATTAAAATTGCATTTTAAATCCAAGAACACCTTTAAAGTAATATGTAGTCTTCTAATAGTGAAAAGATAAGGATTGTGGGTATTTTTTTTCCTTCCACCAGTTCTATTGCTAATTTGTGCACTAGGCATAAAAGCCATGTTTCAGTTACAGTATATTCAAGAACAAGGCCAATGTATGATTTAAATGAACCAGATGCCCATCAAAGCTAACATAAAGAGTTAAATATTAATTTGCATTAAGAAGTGGAAAGGGTCTTAGATATTCTACTAGACCGAAATACATTGATGGGATATGATAAAGTCTTCTCTCCGAGTGCACCACCCCATATTTTTATACAAGGCTGTGTATTTCTGAATATTTTCAAGTAGGGGCTGATTTTCAAGCCCCTACTTGAAAATAGTCTAATTACCATAAGTAAACTACTATGGTTTTATTTAATGCTCTGACCTGAAGATATATACAGGGAAGCTAGCACAAACATTACTGGGTGTTTGCCTGTGAACTTTCCACCTTCCAGATGAATGTATGAATGGGCTTTTAGAAAACATCAGCCAATCAATGCATTGTTCTGCCTTGCAAAATCCATGCTTCTGTCTACTCAAGGTTTTGGCAGTACTCCAAGGTTCATAGACACTCTCTCTTTTCTCCATTAAATATGCTCTCTAAGAATTCACCAATCACTTGGCTTTTTTCCTCCAGTGATAGCCAAAAAGTTCACAGCCAAGAAATTTTAAAGACTAAATCCCATTTTTCCTGTTTTACAGCAAAAGCAATGCTTTATCTTTGGAAAAAAATCTTGAACATTATTGAAATTTAAAGTATCTGCAAAAAAGCATTTGTCTCCCATACCTAGGGAACTCAAGAAAAAGTTATTTCTCTTCCTCCCAGCTACGCACGCATTTCTCAGCCAATATTCTGTTACTTTATAAGTAAGTCCTGCGCATGGTCTAAATGGGATGTAAAATGGGATTACGGAATGCAGATTGTGTAGCCATTTACTAATCAACTCCTGGAACTGCACTTCCACTCTTCTGTTGTGCTGGAGTGGTACTCATTCATTCTTGAATTACCTTGCTTTAGACTTGACATTGCACACTTGCTTTAAAAGTTGACGACCATAGACCTGAACCTATTGTAAGGACTGCCTATTCTAAAACGCTCTCAGAGTCATGAGAAGGAATTCAAAGATATCTGATTTATTAAACAATAGTATGCAGGATCACAAAGAAAGCTGCGAATGATGAAAGCGCGCCAAATGCAAACTAAAAACCCTTGGTGCAAATGAGATCCCTCCCCCCGTAGAACCTTCCCAGGCTCACAATCCCAGGTGCTCCTAATGGCTTCTGATGGTCTGCGGGAAAAGGCCTTGAACAGAGCACATAACCCAAACACATTCCATTGTAATGAATATAGATACAGAGCTTGGCACAAGGTTTCACAGCAGCTCCCTCCCAAACAGAAATGCGTGTCAGCGCCATGGCATGTGAAACGTTACAATGTACAGTACACATTGAAACAGTGAACATGACATACTGCCCCCCAAAAGAAAGAAAAGACTAAGCAGCAGGCTTCAAAGTGTAAGCCAAGTGGAAATGGCGAATTAAATCAGGAGCATTAACGTGGTGAGCAGACACCCATTCAGGATGAGGAAAGTGTTTCCATTGGACCAGATACTGGAGGGTGCCAAGAAGCTTGTGAGAATCAATGACCTCCTTGACCTCAAAGTGCTGTTGGCCGTCAATCATGATCAGAGCAGGAGGAGGAGGTTGGGGATGCCAGCGGGAGGAGTGGTGGACAGGCTTGAGCAGGCTGCAATGGAAAACAGGGTGCAAGCATTTCAAATTGTGAGGCAGATCCAACTTAACAGTAACTGGATTGATAAGACCGACAATAGGGAAAGGACCAATGAACTTGGGAGCAAGTTTTTTAGAGGGTTGTGGGGACTTGATGAATTTGGTAGAGATAGACTTGATCCCCAATTTTGAAATCGTGTTGCAAAGAACGACGTTTATCGGCTTGAAACTTGTAAGCAGCCTGGGCATCAGCCAAAGCCTGTTGAATCACCGGCCAGGAATCAGCCAGCTTAACAGCCCAGTCAGAGGCAGAACAGGACTGGGGAGGGGTTTGTGGCAGCTCAGGGATGGGAACAAAGTCGTGACCAGAAACCACACGAAAAGCGGTTTGCTCAGTGCTCTGATGGACAGCATTGTTGTAAGCCACTTCAGCAAAGGGCAGCAAGTCCACCCAATTGTCCTGATGGTAGTTTATGTATGCTCTAAGGAATTGTTCAAGGGAGAGTTCAAAACCTCCGTAGATCTGTCAGTCTCAGGATGGGACGACGTGGACAGCGCCTGTTTGGTGCCAATCAATTTTAAAAATGATTTCCAAAACTGGGAAGTAAACTGTGTCCCGTGGTCACTGAACAAACAGGAGGGGCTATCGTGGAGACGGTAGATGTGGATGAGAAATAGGCGGGCCAATTGCGGGGCCGACGGGATGGACGCACATGGAATGAAATGGGCTTATTTGGAGAAAAAATCTTTTACAACCCAAATGACAGTTTTCTTCTGACTGGGAGGTAGGTCCACAATAAAATCCATAGAAATCTCATTCCAGGGACGGGATGGGTTGGCCACTGGCTGTAGAAGCCCCTGTGGTTTACCTCCTTTATGCTTTGACATGGCACAAACAAGACAGGAAGCAACATAGTCTTTTACATCACGCCTTAAGGTTGGCCACCAAAATTGACGGCGAACCAAATGCAAGGTTTTGACAAAACCAAAGTGTCCAGCAAGTTTATCATCATGGGAACGCTGCAAAACATCAGCTCTTAAAGGTTCAGGCACATAGAGGTGGTGTTCCACCCATGCCAGACCGTTTTCAAAAGAAACATTGTCTTTATTAGCTAGCAACCAAGTGTCAGATTTCAGTGCCTGGAGAAAGTCCTTCTGTAACTGACAAGGAGTAGGGGGTGGGGACACTGATGGTCGAACTCTGCGGGGTGGAGATTCATCCCGGCGCCATCTCCGGCCCCGCTCCACTGGCAGTCCGGGTGAGGGGACGGAGGATGATTGCGTGGAGCTGGAATCTCCTTCGCGCCTCAGCTGCCCCCCCCCCCCATGACAGAGACAGGTTCTTTAGCATGTACTCCATCGATTCTATTTTGGCCTCTACCACTCTTTGCCTTTCAGGGGTTTGAGATTCCTCCCTCCCTCGTGTGTTAGGCTGTCTCCCTGTTGATACCGTGGTAGATTCTACGTTTGGGGTCAGCGGGAACCGATACTTCCAGGATGCCTGGGACGTCCCTGGCTGGGGTTCCCCCATTTCATCCCAGGTGATCAACTCTGCGGGCAATTCGCTGGGTGCCGGTTGCTCTGGTGCTCTCCCATCGTCGGATTCCTCCACTTCAGGGCTGGAACTCGAATCCTGCCGGAAACCTGAAGGTTCTGGGGTGAGGCTCAGTTCTCCGCTCCTGACCGTTGACTCGGGCATCAAGCCAGTTGGCTCCTCAAGTCTCTCGGTCGTGAACTTGGATTCGGCCATCGTTAACCATTTTCCCTCACAAGAAACTAATCTTGGTAGGAGCTAACGGTACAACTTTGGTGATTCTCAGCTTTATGTAAGGATTGCCTATTCTAAAACATCATCAGACTCATGAGCAGGATCACAAAGATATCTGATTTATTAAAGAATAGTATGCAAGATCACAAAGAAAGCTGAGAATGATAAAAGTGCGCCAAATGCAAACTAAAAACCCTCAGTGCAAATGAGATCCCTCCCCCCGTAGAATCTTCCCAAGCTCACAATCCCAGGTGCTCCTAATGGCTTCTGATGGTCCATGGGAAAAGTTCTTGAGCAGAACACATAACCCAAACACATTCCATTGAAATGAACACAGATACACAGCTTGGCACAAGGTTTCCCAGCAGCTCCCTCCCAACAGAAACGCGCGTCAGCACCATGGCATGTGAAACGTTACGATGTACAGTGCACATTGAAACAGTGAACCTGACACCTATGTTCTGCCACAATTTTATTTTATTTACCATGTTACATCACACAAGCTGAAGAAACTGGGGACATCTGCCAGAGTTCTATTGCTTTGTCGAGACATGCTGATGATCTGATGGAATCTGAAGTTGTTGCTGGAGAACACAGCAATGCCAGGGAAATAATGGAGCAGCTGGCACCTTAGAGAGGGAAGACAGCTCCTGTAGAAAAGAGCCGTTAGATGGATGGTGGACCATTTCAGAAATCAGAGAGATTGCCTTGAACCATATAGCATTCCTCTCCCCTTCCTTCCCCATCTTCAGTTACAGAGATCAGTAAACTCCTGGAAAATAAGGCTGAATTTCTATCATTTGCTTGAATAATGCATCTTATCTCTTCTCTTTACCTTTTCTTTCTAATACTGTACTTCTATTTCTGTCGTTGCTACCTCTGACTGTATGTCTTCTCTTAATCTTAAATTCAGCTGATCCAGAATGTATTACTTGCCATTTTCTGCACATGTAACTTTTCTTCTCTCACACTGGATAATATTTACATTCCTCTGCTTTCCCACATGCAAGACTTAGGAGGTCACTCTTTTAACCCCTCTCTTCCTTATTCTTTTCTTTATATTTCCAGGAGCTCAAGGCTGGACATTTCCAGAGTTTCTGCTATTATTTTAGTTTTCTGTTTTATATTTGTCATTATTTTACAAGTGGGGTTTGGCCCAGTTAGATGGAAGCACCTTGCTGATCTTGATGATTTTTGAAAAGCTAGACAGAGTTGGGCCTGATTAGTACTTGGACGGGAGCACATACCTCAGGCTGCAGGCTAGTCTGAGGAGTTTTAAAATATCATTCCAGAAGAAGGCAACAATAAACTACTTCTGCATTTTTACCAAAAAACAAACAAACATGCCTGCATGGACATGTCCATGAAGATACTGGCAGCCAAGTGCACCATGAAACTTCCTTTAGCTCCAATGTTGTTTTCATGCATGTCTTTCTGGCCTTTTTCTAAATCTCCCCAAACAGTTAAGGAAATAAACATACATTCTTTTCAAATTTATGCCCTGCTGTGGGACATTGCTTGAGTTTCCTTGTGGGGCATGGATCCCTCTTGTTTGTTTCTGCGTTCACTATTGCTCTTTTTCTGCTTTTGCCTCTTTTTCATCTCTTAATTGTATTGCTCATTATTCCAGCACCAATATTATTTTTTGCTCTTCTTTATTGGCTTCTCTCTTTTTATTAGCTCTAGTTTCAGTATTTCTTTCTTTGTTTAATTGGTAATAGCTTGACGTCATCTAGGCTGTCTTTTTCTTGTTTACTTACCCTCTCACTGTCTCTACTTGGCTCTTGGCTAAGCCTGTCCTATGCCTTCCTACTTGGTCTTCTGGGGCCCCTTTGCCTGTCTCTGAGCCCTTCCCTGCTGACATATAACCTCAGCACCAACACACACTGTCAATCTCTTCATTTTGCCATGTCCCCTTGCCATTATCTTCATCTAGTCCTCAACAACACATAAGCCGTGATTAAGTCATCCTCAGCTGGTCCATTTTAAAGTATTATTTTCCCCATAAACTGACAGCAACCCATGACATTTTTAAGGTATATAACATTTAACTCTTCACTGCTTCTGGCTTGGTAGAACAGTCTGGAGACCCACCGAGGGTTTGAGAAAGCCGGCTCTCCTGTATCACCATGCAATTTTACAATGCTGACAGATATGCGTTCCTTGGAAGCACATACTGTAGTAAAACAGAAGGTGCGCATCAGTCACTTGTCAGAACTGGCCGCCTTCCCAAGCCCCATCCCTGCATCACTATCCTGTTTTGCAGAAGGTTTCCCACCAGGTGGTGACATTCAGAAATGGGAAGTCCAGCACATCAGAGAGTTTGATTGTGTTGCTTGCACACCTAACCCTCGTGAAATCAGGCATCACCAGTCAGTGGTACACCAGGACAGAGGCAGGACATGCAAGATAGGGATCAGCAAGTAAAGTATATCCCTGTGTGGTTTTCTGAAAATTCAAGGACAGATGGGTAGCACTTTAACTTAGCTGTGGGAAAAGTCCCTCTACTCACAGCTTTCCCTCTTAGCTGCTATTATACCTATTTTAAAGTGATTCTGTCTTTAGCTTCCCTTCTCCTTCCCCATTTTCTTCTTTCTTCTATTTCTAAATTAAATAGTAGCAACTGGGAAGAGTTTTTTCTTCTTACTATAATATTGCACCCCTGATAGAATGATCAGGAAAGCTCATTCATTTGTATCCAAGGCCAATCCTATGTTGGGATAAGTGGGAAAGGACTACTTTAACACCAGTCCAGCTAAGGACGATGTGAGGCTATCTCAGATGTGGGCTGGGGATCTGTGATGGAGATCGGAGCTGGGGGGAGAAGAGAGCTCATTCCAGGCTGATAAGCGTTCTCACAGTTTGCACTCCTTGGAGAGTATGGAGGGGCCAAGGAAGAAAATCAGACTAGCCCCACCCTAGATTTCCCAAGAGTATTTTTCCCTTCAGCTCAGTTAAGGAGCCTTTAGTCTGGCAAGATTCTGTATATGGTAGAGAACAATAAAGGAGCTAGAGTTGCATCTGACTCAGCGTGGTTTTCTTTGCCGATTACCCTGACAGGATCAGATGAAGAGGACAACATGATGACCCAGCAGAGAAAGAGGTTTGTACTGAAGTTAAAAGCAAGGGGGAAAAAAGGCTGTCCCCTCAGTCATTCGCCAAGACAAAGAGGATGATCTTCCCTGGTCTAATGTTGAGATTGCAGCTATCAGGATTCCCAGTTAGCTTCTGGCTGCCACATTCTGGCAGCCCCAACACATTTAGCAGTTAGCAGCTGGGAAAGCACAGTTTAAAACAAAAGCTAAGGAGAGACAAGATTTCCCACCCATCTCCCATTCCAGCCTGGCTTTGCAATTCGGTCACTGCCAGGGCTGCTAAGCTATTGCTCTCGTCCATAGCTTCCTTGTTCCAACTCTAGATAGCTGGCTTACTATGTCTGGAGGACTTCTTCTCACAATGGAGCTACCATCATGCTGCCAGCCTGCTGCTGCTGCTAAGGCAGGCTGAAGCCAAATCAAGGTGATTCATCAGGAAACGGGCATTTTTTCTTAGGAAATTAACAAAATCCTTTGCGCGGTAAGAAGGAAAGGGCTAGGCCAATTGGAGCCCAGCAGATCACTAGACTGTAGAGACTCCTGAGATCTGGAATGCAGGGGAGGTTTTCTTCCATTTTTCTATGGAAAACATGTTTCCTGCCAAATCACCTGGATCTAGCATCAGCAGAGGTCTGGCTCTGAGATGAAGCTTCCGTATGAGGGAATACATATTCTCTGTAAAATGTAAGTAGAGCACCTTGGAGGAAGGGCAGGGCAGCTGTGCGGATGAGCTTCGGGGAGCAGCACTTTTCAAAATAACGTATTGTCTCGGGGGCGGTAGGAAAGACAGAGACCAGGCTGTGTGGATGAACCCACAGTTCGTTTAGGTTGAATGAGCTAAGCAGGCTCCGGGGAAGTCACTCTGGGAATGGTGGTCTGGGAAATGAGCTTGCGAGACCGCTTTTCCCGGAACACGCGCTCCGACCGCCGCTCTCGGAGAGGCAGGGGACCTCCAATCGCCCCCTCGCCTGCAGCCCCCCTGGCACGCAACCAGCACAGCCCACGCCGTCCTCGGGCGCACGCACGGCCTCAACAGCTGCCCGGAGAAGCGCTGAGGGGCGAAAGAATGTGGTGCCACAGGGCGGCTCAGCGATGGGCAGCGGCACGTCTCCGCCTCCCGATTGGCTGACCCCAAGGGGTGTGTCGCCGTGGAGGGTGGGGCCGGGGTTGCAAAAGGGGAAGGAGAGCCCATCGCGGGCACACACGTGCTTTTAAACGCCATTGTGCGGCGTGCCTTTGACAAGGGGACCCAGCCGGTTCCTGTTTCCCCCCTTCCTTCTTGGCAGCCGCACGTGCGGTACGTGCTCTGCCAAGCCGATCGGCTTTCATTTGAGCCGGTGGGGGAAGGGGGTGGCTCCGAGTTACAGACAATCCCCCACAGCACAGGAGGAGCCGTTGCCCGGCACCCGTTGGGTAAATTAAAAGAGGAAGGGACTGTAGGGCGGGCGCTTGAGAGTGCGAGTGAACGGGGAAGGATTTGATTATAGGCTGAGAGGGTGAGACAGAAGGGGATGTGCCATTAATGTATTGCTGAAGCCTCAATGGGAATCTTAGGTAAAAGTGGCAAAGCGGAAAGTGGATCTCTCTTTTTCCTTATTGCCTTCCTTTGGAAGCTATCCTCAGTTCAGCGACCATAAAGTAAGGTAGCAATAAAGGGAATGTGTGACATGTGACATGGATGCTATTATTCTAAGAAAAAATATATACATACTACATGCTCCAGGCATTTGTTCTACATATTAATTACAGTATTCCAACCTCCGCCCTCAAATTAGTACTAAAAATCACTACCAACAATGTTATCTGTTCACACCAAAAAACAGGTAGCAGAAATGTGCTTTAATGGGTAGTATTTTTTAGCTGCATGTTAGTTGCTTCTGGGATATATAAAATCATTTTTCCAATGCATGTTGACATGCACAAATGGGAATTTTAATCCACATTTTAAACAGGGACTATCAAATGAAGAGTTACTGTACATTAATATTTTCCCATACAATATGTAATTATGTATTACTAATGCATGAAGTGAGTTTGCTTTCTCTTCCCCACTCTGCCAAAAATATTAATATGTTCAGTGTCAAAAGGGAACCTCCTTCATTTGAACCTATTTGAAGATCTGGCCTGCCATACTGATTGGCTGTTTCAGTATATGATGATTGATTGAAAAAAATAAGCACCATCTGTGGGATAAGAACATTAGCTGTGCAGTTCAAAGGAGTACAAGCATCTCAGAGAGACAGCTTATGTTCTCAAATATGCATGTAACAATAAAAACGTTTGAAAAATACACTAATATAGCCAAATGGAAATGTTTATTGGTTTCTGTCACAAGGATCACAATACAGATGCTGGAAACTGTGGGAAACCTTGAAGGGACTCATGTCAGGAATAATGGGTTCAAGAGGTTGTTCAAGAATAGTCATTCTAAAATCTTCCAGCACTACTACATTTACAGTTTGGCCCATATTATTTCCAGAACTCCTAGTTGCATGGAATTTTAATTTATCTGAGCCTCTCTATGACTAACAGGCTTGTGAGCTTAGAATTTAGACAAAGATGCCTGTGCTGCAGAAGTGTGAAAGAAACATAACAAAGTGACCAGTCTAAGGCCTTTTCCCCACCTTCTTCAAACCATGGCATGAACTTCTTCCAATCCTTAGTTCAGCTGCAACCTCAGTTCCTGATCCCAGGGGAGGGGAGACCCAGGCAGCCCCTGCCAGGCTGCAAATCAGCTGCAAGACCATTGCCTGATCCTGGAGTGCTGGAGAACTGTCTAGTAAAGCCAGCTGCTTTACTGGACAGACCCCCATCCCTTCATATCAGTAGGGCTAGCCTCCTGTGAAAACCACCCACCAGTCATAGCACTGCTGTGTTTGGTGCGTGGTTTCCCATTGGCTGGTGAGATTCCGAAAGCCAGAGAGATTTAAAGGTTTTGCATACCCTAAATTAGTCCATGGCCATCCAGCAACCAACCATAACAGAAACTACCAAGTCAGATAGTGATCAGCAGTGGGGATAGAATTTAATGCCAGTTTAGTTTTCTGCCAAGAAAAAGATGGGTAGAGAGGACTTTAACTGAGCCATGGGGAAAGGCTTTCTATCGAAGTTTCCAGAATCAGATATGCAGACAGAAAACCTGAAGGTGCAAACAGAAAGCATGAGTGAGGAATGTGTAAAAAGCAGGTGGTTCTGTTTGCCTTGGTTTCATCTCATAATTTCTGAGACAAAAACACATCCAGTTCATCTCAGACCAGAACCACTGGCAAGGTTGCAGTTTGCTGCTGAAGATTATCCTATGATCACAGACACTGAAAATATAGTTAAGAGATTTTGTGCCAATCATCTGCCTGTTTCATTTTTTAAAATGCCAAATATGACAAACTGGGTATTTACATTTATTTTAATTACCACTGAAGAAGTGAAAGTGGCAGGGTCTTTTTTAATCTGAATTACAAAATCTAGCCATTGCAAAATAATGGCTCAAGTGAGTTAATATGCACAAAGAAGTAAGAAACAGGATACTTTCCAGGAATTTGTGAACAGCGGCAAAATCCACCCCACCTTTTTTTTTTCTTTTGTCTTTTTTCTCCGCTGAAAACGTAGATATTTCTCCCCAAAGTATTAGGGGCACCACCAATTGTCAGTTACAGCTATAGTTAAAAGGGCCACAGCAGATGGCAGCACTTAGCTGACCTTCGCAGATCTTGAAACAGCTAAGCACAGCCAGACTTTACAAGCATTTGGATGGGGTACCACCATGAAACCCAGAGCTATAGACTAGATTGGGAAATCGAAAAGCAGAAGAAGGGAATGAGCAAAAAAATATTATTCTGTAAATTAATAGGAGATAGAGCAAGAACAACTTCCCTGAGGGCATTTAATATAGATCCCTGTCTCATGATGCAGTAACTTCTATCAGGAAGTGGTATATACTTTCAGGTAAGAATATATTCTTTTATCCAACCCAGAACTCCATAAAACCTGCAGCATTCAGAAATTCTTTTCCCCATGCTCTGCATTTCAGTTAACTGTGTTCTTCATGTTCTAATATCTGGCTACACAAATGTGCTTGTGCCATTTCTGAATTAGCTCTGGACATTCCAGTTCCTGGGATGGTGGCTCATTCCAAGGTTGAGTCAGCAATTTTCTAACTCCAAGCCAGTTAGAAGATGGTCCACCCCTCCCCTCCTCTTCCTGCCTGCCTGCCTGCCTGCCTGCCTTCCTTCCTTCCTTCCTTCCTTCCTTCCACAATAGGGCTTGTGGGTGGTCTGTTTTTCTATTGGCTTCTATTGGCTTCTATTGGCTCCCAGCCTCGGCACAAGCAACACTTTGATTATTCTCTGAAATCTAACTATGCTAGGGTAAGAATATAAACAATTTTATCAACAAACCCAATCATAATCCTTTAGTCAGGTTTTTCTAATCAATTTCACAATCCCTGCAAAAAAAATGTGGTCTCACTTGATTTTTCTCTGCATAAACAGAGAAAACCTCCCACCCACTGGGATCAAGTGAGCCATTATTCTCTCTCCCTCCACTCCTACCTCATGGACACTACTGGCCAGTAATCTGGCTTTCCCCATCACAGGGGCTGTAATCCTATCCTATCCTATTTTACAAATAGCCATAAACATACACACATGTACTGAAAACTTGGTCTTAGCCATTTATTTTCTTTTTCTTTTGCCTGGAGTGGGGTCAAGTTAGGATTACCAGACCTAGAATACAAAAATCCAACAACCAAGTAGAGTTTTCTGTTTCTTTTTGCTGGATTTTTGCAGCTCAGATTTGGTAGCTTTGGGGATTTTTGTTCCTCCAGGAGCTTTGGCAGCTCTGGAGGTAGATTCTGAGCACCCTTTTGAAGAAGCTTCTATTGGCCAGCTGGAGAAAAAAACAGATTGTCTCGATTCTGCTGTTTCTTTGTATTGGGGCCAACAAAAAATGAAGGTGGGTTTCAGGTTGGTTTATGAGGGATTGGGTGATGAAAGCATTTAAAACTGTGCCATGTGGGAGTGCCCTTAGTCTTTAGAAGGTCTATGTATCTTTAAAGCACCACAAGATGTAAGTTTTAAAAAACTCTTTCATTTATATTTAAAGTTGAGCCTTCTTATGCCTTGTAATCTGCTCATGGCTATCACTAAGCTCCAATTAAAGAATGCTTCATTTTTATAAATTTTCACAGAATAAAGCTTTACCTCTGTCTACAGCATTAGAAATGTTATCGGCGTTTAAAAAAAACCCTACATGTCAAATAAAAACCCACTTTAAAAAATTCACTAGACCAGGGTTCCGGAGCAACAGTCAAAAGCTTAAAAGTTGCTCATAAAATATAAGTGAATTGAAGGTCCTTGAAATCAATAGTCTAGCTTTGTTTCCATTTTTTCCCCCTATGTCACTGTCCTCTGCCTTTAAATAAGACATATCCACACGTACTACATTTCATGTTTTAATGGATATGTTTTTTAAAAATTATTCTGCATTGTCCTACTAAATGCATGAACAGAATTCCAAGTTATTTTCTCATTTTGATTACAAAATAAGGGCTTGGAATAATAATTTTTCTAAATGTTCCTAATTGTCTGAGTCTGCAATGCTTCCAGCATTTGGTTTTATTATTCTAGTGCTGATCCCCAAAAGAATTATAGCTTATTTACCAGTCTTGAAATATGTATCTCTCCTTCTCTCCTCCCAGAAGGGGAGAAAAACAGACAGCTCTTACCAGGATTCTCTTGCAGGGTTATTGAAATAAGGCTGGGATTGCCTGGGCGTGTTGTCTACCCATGGTACAGACAAACAATGATGCAAATTTGCCTTTGTAGTCTAAGAAGTGCCCCAAAGGGTTAGGGTTAGGGTTAGGGCATGTACGGGATAATGCTCTGGGTAAGATGGGATGATGATCTGAACAATTTTTGATATTATTCCTCTGTGCAGCATTCTGCTACATACCTGGCCAATAAATTCCCTATCACTGTGAGCTGTGGGGAGTTTTTCATTTTGTTTGGGTGTGGTAAAAGGAATCCTAAGCTGTAGTAAATATTTATTTTTTCCTAGTGTTGCCTTGCTGCACTGAATTCCAGACTCAAAGCATTATGACTCCTACGAGAACATTCTTGTTTCTCTAGTTTTGGGAGAGTACGTGGATTTCCCTGCGCTTGCTAACATCTCCCTCCTTTCTGTATGTGTGTGAAGCAATTTTGGCTCCATAATAGCCGTATTATGAACATCAGAAACAGCGAAGGGGCACTGTTGAAGCAATACAGCAAGGGAATGGAGTGAATTCTGGCTAAACCAAAGGATTCCCGTAGGAATCACTCCTGTAGGAATTCTGAACAAGAACCTTTATGCAACCGGCACAAAAAAAAAAATTCCAGATCTGGCCTTCAACTGCTTAATCACCAAGTTTTGTTTTCTTCCTTTATTAACTGAATAATTGAAAAGTAAATGTTAAACAAATTATAAAAAAAATAAAGCAATTTATCTGGCTATTAGCTGAGTATCAGCTCCAGAAATAGCAACCAAATAAAATATATACCAAAACACACCACACAATTTACGCTTATCACAACTGGCACCCAGCATAATCCAGTAACCCTTCAGTGCTGCTAGAAAGCTCTGGCCAGAAGCAGAAATACTTAATATATTTTCTGGTAGCTACTAATAGTTGCTACTTTAACCTCCCTTTGTCTTTCCCCATCCATCTTTGAGTGGCAGAAACTATACCAACAGGAAATGAGCTGTCCTCATTGCCTCTATCACACCCGTTCTAAGTCACTGCAAAGTGGTGTTGTCCCAATTATATGTGCACAGTGTGTGATAGGCAAAGTGATCCGCTGACCCCTTCACTTTGCTGCTCTCCTGTCAGCGCACTGTTAGCCAGCAGGGATAATACCCACCAATCACGGCTCTGCAGCAGGAACAGGATGTGTCTAAAAACAGGACTCTGGAAAGAAACTTCTAGGCTGCTTCGTCTGTCCTCCTTGACCTCATCCTGTCATAACATGTTGAATTAACTGGGGGGGGGGGAGATAAGGATTGTGAAATGGTGCTGAATTGAAGGCCAGTTCTTGGTGGAAAGCATTTTTATTTCTCTCCCCTTCCTTTCCTTTTTTTCTATGGAGTCACCAACTGCTACTGCAGATTATTCTGTGTTCTGAAGGCAACAGGGAGGGAGATGAATCCATTTCATTGTTAAGTCATTTCAGGCTGTGTCCACTATTTTACTATTATGCTCTTTCAGGCCCCAGCCACATTCCTTGCCACCATGCCCTGTTCTTTAGGGAGTGAGTAACAGAAGAGGCTGATCGGGGGCCCAGAAAGGAGGGAGACAATGCCACATCAGCCTGAAGCATTCAGTTGTACCTCTTTGATCACTCCCACTATTGGATCACTTCACCTTTTCCTTGGGAGTAGTGAAGCAAAATAGGTTTTACCCACCCTGAGGCTGCCATGGGATAGTGAAGGAAACACTACTTAAAACTGGTAAAGTTAAAAACAGTTTAAATCTGCCTTACTCACGGGCCAGGGTGAGATGAAAGCAATGTTTCAGGCATGGGGCACAGGAGGAGTCGTTGTGTTGTTCATGTTTAAGTGCAAGTGGAGTCCTGGCCTACATCAAATAAAAGAAAAGAGTTTACAAAATTGATTGAAACAGCATCTGCCTAATTAACCAACTATATTAATGCAGTGGCAAATGCCATTCACTAAACTAAAATCTCATGTTAACAAACAAAATTGTTATAGATTTCTTAGGAAACCTTGAGCTGAACATAAGGTTCACTGGGCATTATCAGGATATCCACTGCAAATCATGGCTTGAAACGAGAGCAAAATTTCATTCAGATTCAGAAAATCTATGAAGTGCCATGTGAATCAACAGTGACACTATTCACAAGCAGAGAGTTTTTGAATAAATGTTCCAGTAATATTATCTAGTTCTGATGTTTAAACATTAGATGTAATAATTACTTTTAAGATAAAAACAGAAAACCATTACCAAAGTGTATTACTTTAGAACGTACTGAATAGTGGATATATGCAGAACTAAATACCTATAGCTTCCAGATGGTCAGAAGGCTCCGTATTGTCATCCTTTATTTATTTATTTGATTTACAGTATATCCTGCTTATATTTTTACAACTTAAGGTGGCAAACTTCTGCAACCGCCTGACAATCCACGTAACTGTGAAGACAGTGTTTGAGGCAGGGAATGGGTGTAGTATTAAAACAGAGTCACACTAGGAATTGTTCAAAAGAAGGACAGTACTTAAGGAACTATTAGTTAGCTGCCATTGAGTCCAGCCCAGTTCCTGGTGGACAAATGCTCACCATCCCAACCCGCCCTTGAAGATACTTAAGTGATTGTTTTGATCCTGTCCATCTGCCTTCTGTGGTTTTCCCTTCTACTTCCCTCAATTTTGCCAAGCACCGTCATTTTTCTAGTCCATCACTGCTTGCATTACATGCCCAGAGTATCGCTTTCTGCTTGCCAATCCACAGTTGAACTGAGCACTCAGTCTTTATTTTATCCAGAACCTATTGGCCAGGGGGGAGGGGGGGTTGCAGTTGATGGTAGTCTTAGTAATCATCTCCAGTTCCATAATGCAAAGATGCCCATCTTCCTTCCCTCACTGTTTCTTTGTCTACTTTCCACAGCCACACATTACGAGTAGAAAGATCATTGCTGTAATTATTCTGAACCCCGCTGTCATAGAAATTCCCTTTACTTCATGGTCTTCTTTAAATCCGGCATTACCTTAAGAAACTATCATACAGTTCTCCCTGTTTCTTTAGATATAGACATGACTGTCTTCCAATACAGTCCAGAAAGCCTTTGTGATGACTGATGCAAAGATATAAATCTGCTGAATCTCAACATGCTTTTACACAGCAATGAATAACGAGCTTGTTAGAAATGTCTTCATCTATGCAGCCAGTTTTGAAGACTCTTTTATGACAGGCTGTCCTCAGCAGAGAGAGCAGCCATTTTCCTCCAGTTAGGGCAGCAGTTAGTGAAATCATGCCTGTTTATCATTATCTGCCTCATATTAGTTGTAATCGCATCACATTTTTTGTTTATATCTACAAGTAATGCAAACCACGCATAGCCCAACTTTGACTCAAAATATTAAAGGAGATGCATAATTTTGGCAAATTGCTTGGAATTATGGTTTAACAGCATCTGGTTCAGATATTCTGTAGTAAATTGCTGGAACCAATGCTATTTTTCTACTTTTTTCCCTACTTGAACCAAAAATGTATTAAGAAACACATGTCCTCATCCAGTTTTCATGTAATGGCTATATGAAACCCACAAGCTTACAAGGCCCTTGAGAGAACTGGGTGGAACTGAGATGGTCTGCTCAGCCAGCTTCTTCCATCCAAACTGTGCAAGGCTCTTCAAACAAGCAGATGTTCATAGCAAAGTACAAAAGAAACTGGGTTATTATAAGAAAAGAGTAAGCATACAAAAATTAGCATCATTGTGAATAAACCCAAATGCTACTCACTGTATAGCCATCTACTGTATACATACCACTGAGTAGCCATCTACTTTCATGTCCCCTGATTATAGGAAGCAATCTTATATTGATCCACCTCATTAAGTAATATCTACACTGGCAGCAGCACTTCCACTGAATTACAGATTATCACTACAGTGGGCCACAAGCAAAGAATAAATAGTTTTAGAAGACTCCATTAAAAAAAAAAGTATCAAGTTACATGCTACAAAAACACATTGCATCCTCAACCAGTTTGACTAGGAAAATATTCCTTCATCCTCCATCAAGTTTTCCTGACTATCTCTTCACTCACTAGTCTTTTTTTTCCTCCCCACATTAATATTTTAGATTTTGAGCATAAGAAAAATTCATCACCTGAGTCTTCCACAATATATTAGACTGCAGTAAAGAATAAAGGAACATATTTATGTCCTCTAAAACCAATGCTCTGACTGATGTTGACTGGAATGGGAAATCTTTTGTTGGCTGAGAGCTATACTTAACAATTTTGGAGCAGTGTTGTGGGCTATAACACGCAGAGCCATCTGGGTGGCAGTTCCTATTCAATGAGGGTGGTAAAATACTTACAAGTGACAAAATGAAAATCAGGAAAACTCAATAGGAAGAATGTGTTCCAGCACGTTTTTGTGAAGGGTAAAATGAACAGGCAGGATTACAACTTCAGATTAATAGAAACATGATCAGGGAAAGCCTACTTCCATTGAATGAATTTAAATCTAGAAGTCATTCTAGGGTATTGATGGAACTTGCTGATGGTCCAATTGAAGCTTTATCTTTGAGAAATCCTTGAGAATGGGTGATTGATTACATGCTATCAAGTTGGTGTTGGCTCTTCACATAGCAATCACATTTCAAGTCTCCAACCACAAGCAACACATCTTGCTTGCATGTTCTGTTAAGTTCAGATTGATCAGATGATTTTCTTAGTAGATTGTGGAAATGCTGTAAATACCTTTTGATTTCAGCAAAGCATTTGACAAAGTTATCCATGGCACTGAGCAGCAAGCATGGGTTGGATAGCATGACAATTAAGTGGATATGCAGGGATTTGAAAATGGTACAAACTTAGATGGGATATCTAGAAAACAGAAATAATGTTCAAAACAGTGACTAGAGAAATGGGCTGAATGTAAGAATGAAATTTAACTGAAGCAAAGCAAAGTTATGAATTTAGGAAACAAATCAACTGCACAAATATGGGAATGGGGAAATATCTAACTTTCTAATAGTACTTGTGAAAAAACGGTTGGAATAGCAGTTGACAGCCAACTGAATATGGCAGGATTGCCACTAGTCACTTATAGTATCTTCTAGAGGAGGCCTGCTCAACTTGTAGAAGAGAAAGGGCTACACTGACAAATAAAAAATAGTCACAGGCCAGAAAGGAATACCTGATGTGCCAATCAGCTGTTTGGCAGCTGGAACTGGTGGTGATAAGGCCTGGAGGCATTAGAGGCACTTGGCAGTATATCTTTGGGGTGGCAGCAGCAGTTAATTTTTGACTTTTTAAAAAACTTCAATTAGTTGTAAAATCATGGTTGGAGCTGCCTCTCTTCTCTCTCTCTCTTTGTAGTGGCATCCTCCCATATGTTTCTTAATTCTAGGTACTTTTACAATTGGAAGATGTCCAAATGGGATATGAAAGGAGAATCCTGAAGAAGAAATGAAGAGTCCTCAAAGGAAACAATCACTCCTACCAAGGTGGCTCACTGATCAATGTTTTCCCTGAGAGATTGAAAGAGACAGCAGCAAAGCCAGAGGAGACAGTCGATCACCTTGCTTTTAATGAGAGGAACCCTCACAAATCACGAGGACAGCATTTGGCAGTAACTCAGAACAGATGCAACAGAGGCAGGATAGTGATTGGGAAATTTTATGCAGGCATTGTTTTGTACCAATTCAGAAAAGGATAAATAACACTTTGGCATAATAGTGGGGAAAGGCCCTATGTCTTGATATGGGTATGGCTGGAATAACCTTTCTTTCTGTCATTTGGGGTGGGGGGAGCAGTAGGTTGCCTTTGTTTTTAAACTATGGTAGGATTATTTTTGATAGAGTCTCGTGTGGTGCAGAATGGTTGGTGGCAGTATTGCAACCAAAACTCTCCCCACAACCCGAGTTCGATCCCAGCAGAAGCTGGCTCAGGTCGACTCGGCCTTCCATCCTTCCAAGGTCGGTAAAATGAGTACCTGGCTTCCTGGGGAAGGTGACAACTGGGGAAGGCAATGGCAAACCACCCCGCTATAGTCTGCCAAGAAAATGTTGCGAAAGCAGCGTCCCCCCAAAGGGTCAGTTATGACTCGGTGCTTGCACAGGGGACCTTTCACACAAGATTATTTTTGATCTTACAGTACAGTGTTTTTGTTTGTTTCCTGCCTCAAAATGCCAGCGAAACACAAAACTTATTTTTGACAATCATGCTGTGGGTACTTAGTCTCACAATTGAGGGGTTCTAGGTTACAAAAAAGGGGTTTTAGATTCAGATGCCCATCCTTATAGGTGTTCTCAGAACAGAAGAGGAAAACCTTATAAACATCCTAGTCCTGATGATCCACAACCAAAACACCATAGCAAAACTGTTAACATTTATAAACAGCACCCAAGTAAGAATCTTCTTTAGATAACTAGGGAAAAGATGAGTTGAGCTGAGTTGAGTTGAGTTGAGTCAATTAACTAGAATATAATTGCTTCCAGTTTTCATATACGCTATTGGCATTCCTCAACTTATTTAATAACGTTAGGTCTAGAGATTTTGAATCTTGGAGGTTCAAATTAATTATCATTATTTGGTGCAGAAAAGTGTTTAGGCAGGCAAGATTTACATGTTATAGGCTAAAATGTTCAAGCAGAAACAAAGTGGAGTTAAGTAGTGCTACCACAGCTGGACTACACAAAATTAGAAAAGTTCTAAGTGGCAGCAAACACTTCAGGTTTTCTGAATCTCTTTATCACCATCTGCTGGTTGTCTGGATTTTAGCAGACTCGATCTGGTCACCCTAAGGACTGGAGAAAAAGCAGAAAAGTACAGAAAGCCACCTCTGTTCAAAAGAGAATGCTGTTGCAAACATTTTGACTGTTATACCTCTTTTAATGGTTCTAGTCAAAGCCCACAACTCACATCTCTTTCATGGCAACATGTAGCAAACATACCACCTGCTAAAACTCCTCACAGGAAAGATGGGCAATACCCAGGGCAGTGGTGCAGGAAAAGGAAATGCTTCCTGTTTGGGTAACATCCAGAGTTTTTCTCAGAAGTTCCCAGTTGCCCAGCTGAGCAACAGTCACCTTTCCTTCCTTTTCCAAGAGATGCTGAGAAGTTGGTGCCGAGTAATTGGCACAATTAATAGCAGGAAACAACTGGGGATTTTATAAATTCTATTTTGTCTTATTTTTGAATAAAATGTAAATAAGAGAAACCCAGTTTAATCAAAGAAGGAAGAGCAGAGCTGAGGAGAAAAAAACTTACATTTACAGTATACTGGTATAAATTGTGTATACACTCATACTCAGGTCTTCTCACAAAGACTATTTCCTTCTGCCTGAGTCTTTTCTAATAGATCAATTGGCAGCTGAAGGATACAATATAAGGGCTGTTTACTCCATTCTAAATGCAAAACCATCATCAAGAGGGTGTCATGGGTGATGGGGCCTCATGGAGAGAACATCAGCTATGTGAAGTGACCAAAACAGTGTTTCTGGAAGGTGAAGCTCTAGAGCAGCATCCCTCAAACTTGGCACTGATAGAGGAATCTTACCAGTGAAATGAGGAGGACTCTATATGTTAATCCTACCGGTTCATCCTACCGGTGAAATGAGGAGGACTCTATATATGTACAAGGAAGAACTTAGAAGGGTGAGTTCTCACTGAGGGAGACCTTCTATTAAGAAGAGCAATTAAGCATATATCTTCAGTTATTATACATACAGTTAGTTATTAGTGTTCAGCTGAAAGTCCCAAGCCATTTTATAAAAAGACATAGTTTCAGAAATCTAAATCAACAGAATATACAGTATATAATATATTCTGATATATAGAGAGATATATCAGAATATATTAGAGATACATTTTCCTTTCCTTTTTCCAGCCGTCATATTCAAGAAGTGAGAGAAATAGAAATACATGATAACACTGATGAGCGTTTTTTGGAGGGACCAACATTATATCTTGATGATCCTGCCAAATCATGGGAAGAGATCAATGGCAGTGCAAATCAGTGGCAGTGCTGGGATTTAAGAGTGATAAAAGAATGGATGTAACTGGTTTCAGAATCAGTTTACAGAAGTTTCCAAGCCCTGCCTAGTTTCTATCAGATTACTTGGAGGACTTTTCATTGTTTTAGGATATTTTATATAGCCAGGACAGAAACAAAGATTATGAGTTTAAAATATATACACTTCCTAATCAGATAAACAGTCTCCTGGGCCAAAAGGCATATGAGGCCCTAGTGTTGTTGTTGTTAGTATTATTTATTAAACTTATAGGCCACCCAACTCCCAGCAGATCTGGGTAGTTGCAAATTGTTTAAAATATTAAAAACAAGAAAAACAACAAGAAACAAAAAGAAGGGTAAAGATGGCAGGATGACAAAACCAGATGGGAACAAAGGAAAACAACCCAACATGGTGTATTGTTATGTACATAGAGATACTGTAAGTACCTTTAAGGTTCCTCCAATAAGATAGGGCTTAGAAAAGGAGCTTGGTACCTATACAGGTAGTCCTCACTTAAAAACAGTAATTGGGACTGGAATTTCCATCGCTAAGCAATGCGGACATAAAGTGGAATGTCACATGTCCATGCCGCTTAGCGACAGCAGTTCCGGCAGTCCCTGGTTACCATTGTTAAGCAAGGACCGTGCAGGTCATTAAGTGAGGACTTCACATGATCATGACTTCCACAGAATGCATGACTTCACATGGCCAGCTTCCCCATTGACTGTGCTTGTGGGAAACTGGCAGGGAATGTCGCAAATTGCTATCACATGACCACGGGACACTGTGACAACCAGAACCTCAAGGACTGCTCATAACTACCACTCATTCAGCACTATCACAAGTCTGAACAGTTGCTGAACAAGTGGTTGTTAAATGAGGACCACCTGTATAGTCCATTCAGCCAGATTAGATTCATCCCAATACTCCCCCTATTAAAAGCAGAATGAGAGAAAATAATCCAAGGTAAAAGGTGACTAAAATTATCAGTCCACAAGCCGGCACATACCAGTGGCACAGTGCCTAATAAAAATGGCATGTTTTGCATGTGCATGGACATGAAACAATTATGAAAAGAGAAAAAGAGACCTCCTTCCCACCATAGAGGACATTCTTCCACAGAATGTAGGTACTCAAGTATTCTCAGTTTGATGTTCCCAGTAAATCTTGGCAGAGTCACTTAGATCCTGATTGAGTTATTTACTACATTTACCAAATTATTTGGTAAACTGTTATTTAAAGGAACTTATTTTGGGATTTCCAGTACTTCCCAATTTTTTCAGAGATAAACTATTGTTTTACAACTGGAGTATGATTTTCATGGATGAGAGCTTCACTTCTGGGTTTACTAAGGATGTACATGTCAGATACCACATGAAGCCCTATAACCATAAAGACCCCAGGTCTAAAATTGAACAAAAGCAAATGGTTTCTAATCTGAAAGAGTTCCTATTTCTGGGATATCCTACAAATGAACATGGAGTGAGCCCAGATCCAAAGGAAATGGAATCTAGTTCAGGAATTAATTTCCCAGAATCCATACCCAAACTAAGAAGATTTTGTGGCATGGTGCAATACCTTGGAACCAACTGAAGTGAATATTTGTAGCTCAGGGTTGAACAGTGGAGTCCTTGGTGCTCTCTGAGCCTTGTTGTTTTCTTGCAGACATTTCATTGCCAGACTAGGCAAACTAGGCAACATCTTCAGTCACACTGAAGATGTTGCCTAGTCTGGCAATGAAACGTCTGCAAGAAAACAACAAGGCTCAGAGAGCACCAAGGACTCCACAATACCTTGGAACATTTGTACCATAACTGGCAAAGATACAATGCTTTAAATGAATGGCTCAAACCAATATCATTTGGCAATGGGGGCATAAAAGGGATAAAACTTTCAGGAACGTCAAACAACTCTTAACCAAAATTAAGTGCTGGGACACTATGTTGTCCAACCAGTATGCTGTTGTGAATGAGCCTTGGCATAGGTAAAACAATGCTTCGGGATCATAATGAAGAACTAAAGCAAATAGCCTATTTGTTCCAGATCACTCACAGATCCAGCAACTCAGCATGCCCCAACTGAGATAGAATGTCTTGCAGCAGTGTGGGCATGTCAAAGTATCTTAAGGGACTGGAATCCTTCCAGCCATGTATCCATCACAAACTATAGTTCCTCGAATAAGATGCAAAGATTTGGACTGGAGAAGTTAGAGACATCATGGGGCGTGAGCCTCATGATGAAATTTATTTGTTTGTTTGTTTGTTTATTTATCATATGTCTATGCTGTCTCAGTCAAAAAGATTTGGCAACTTACATTGAAAAAGCCCAAGTTAAAGCATTCGCTGTAAAAAAGTAACTACCAAAACAGTACAAAAGTAAAACAACAAAATAACAACAGTAGAGATGGTGACATTCACATCAGGGGACGAGCTTTCCAGAACAACTCAGTCTTCAACAGTTTCTGAAAGACAGGCAAAGAGGGAGCAGTGATCTCTGCAGTGAGGCTGTTGCGCTGTTACAAAAAAGCCATGCCACCTAGTCTCAGCCCCTGAATCTCCCAAAAGGGCAGGATAGGATTGGCAGCAGTTTCTCCCTGGTCAGTCTAAGCAGTTGGGCGAATTCTGACTGCAGCGAAGTTCTTGTAGTAGCACATGTGTTGTCCTGACATTCAGTAAAATCCCTAAATCCAGGTTCAATTCAACTTTTCTCAATATATCATTCTTTACTGCAGTCATCAACCATCACAGATCCAACTTTTAAAAGAGGTAGAGAGATACAAAGCAGTATTACGGGCCTCAGATGCTATTTACAATACGCATATACATTACTATTGCTTTTTGACCTATAGCTAAGAGCAATACTGAACTTTATACAATACAGTGGCCATATAATACCTATGACTATCCCAATCAGCTATAGACACACTCACCCACATGACATTGTCTCTAGATATGAGTAGACCGTTTTTATTTTTGGTAATGCCAGGTGTTGTGGACAGTCTATTCTCCTATTGGTTTTGTTCTTGCTTTTCCATACTTCCCAGGTTATACATATAAGCAAACCCTCATTCAGTGTTTTCTGCAACCTAGCTATGCTAGGGAAGAAATACAGGCAACTTTATCAGTGAACCTGATCTTAATACTTCCAGGCAGTTTTTCCTAAACAGTTTTACAAAGCCTGTAAATAACTGCTTGGCTTGATTTTCTCTGCTTATATAAATAATACACTCCAGACTCTCGCTTCACCTTCCATCCCACCTTCTGGGCCAGGTGGGCTAAGTCATTATTCACTCTCCCTTTGCATATACACGTAGAGGTCCATAATACAACCCACACCCACAATTAGAGTTATTGTAACAAGTGCCTGGTGCAAAAATGCTCCCATGCATGCTGGTCTTCCAGCATCACAGCTAGCAGAGGTGTTTTGTTTTTTTTAACAGACAAGAAGGAATGATGTTGTCACTGAAGGCTGACTTCCCCCTTGCTTGCTGCCTTGTTTAGGTATGTACTGAATGTATGCATGCATGCAATCAGCCAGGCAAATATACCCAACTGATGCTAAAAACAAGTAGCAATTTATTTTCCTTGTGTATGTATGTGTATGTGGAGTAGAGGCAAAGGGATTTTACTAGCAGCTCGGGGGGTTGTAAACCTGTTTAACTCCTGCGTTCTTCATTCCCCACTTTATCAGCTAAAAGGACAGTCAATTGGCTCAAGGTGATCTCTGTCTGTTCTCAGTATTTCAAGGCCAGGAACTGATCAAAGGTCAAAGTCAAAGAGATTGGGGATTGGAAATAGTGTCCTCAGTAATTAAAATATCTATGTCTTGGTGCTTCTGTCTTTAAAATGGCAGAAGACACATGCACATGCGTGCGCACACACGCAGACGACAGAATTGTTACTCCACTGGGATGTGACAAATGCACTAAGAAAGCTTCATTTAAGCATCATTAAATTCAGAGAAAGGGCAAGACTATGGTGCCCATGGCTATGTCAGAGTCTTAAAATATTTGTAGTAGGTAGTGATTTTTTTCAAAAGAATAAACTTCAGACAGACCCTAGAAGAAAATTGGACCTGATATTTGTTAACATTGGGATCATAAAGATTGAGTTGTTATAGACTATTTTTCCAGGTAAGAATTGATTGTAAACATATTCAATCATACAAAACTGACTAGCATCAATTGCTGAAGAAATATATTTGCTAGATGGAGATGTTTAATTTTTTTAATTTCTTTTCTATCCCGCCTTTATTATTTTTATAAATAACTCAGGGCAGCGAACATACCTAATACTCCTTCCTCCTCCTATTTTCCCCACAACAACAACCCTGTGAGGTGGGTTGGACTGAGAGAGGGTGACTGGCCCAAGGTCACCCAGCCGGCTTTCAGGCCTAAGGTGGGACTAGAACTCACAGTCTCCTGGTTTCTAGCCCATTGCCTTAACCTCTATACCAAACTGGCTCCTGATATCCTGATGAATTCATAAGAGATCATGCCCCACAATTTACAGAGTTTGCAAAGAAATATAATTTTACTCATACTACCATTAGGCCCTCAATCCAACAAGAAAACAGAAATTGAAGTTCAAATTGCAAGTGTATTCTACTATAAAAAGATCCATTCTTAAGTAGCCCAGCACAGCTAATTTTTTGGAGGTTGAAGCATTCTGTGTGTGCAAGTGAACATTTCTGAAAGTGGGAATCTGACCTAAACAATGTTTAGTGAACCAGGTTTTATAACTGTATAGCAGGACTTATTGGCAAGAAATACATTATAGGCCTAGACAAAGCCTAGTACCTAACTAAGCTGCATCCTACCAGGAGGTGAGTCTGAGAGTAAAATCTATAAAACAACCCATTGCTAATAAGTTGTTCAGCCATATCTTCCAATAAAACATTTAGCCCCATATTTAAATTAACATCATCCATAACACCAGGTTTTCATGTGAAATGAAGAGTTCTGTATCAATCTCTGGGTCAAGGTTTAATAGCTTCATCAGCAAGCAACTCTTCTGATGGGTAGTGAATCTTTCTTCTTGAGCCTGCCACATGCAGTGGTATTTGCTGTATATGTGCAGCAATCTCCTCTCCTACAGTCTTTCTCCATTTGTCTCATTTAGTGGTAGACATTCTTTCAATGTCCTTCCTGGCAATATAGGGCAGCCTTCATGGTAGAATGTCTTTGTTGGACTTCTTGGAGAATCTGGGTTGCCATGCCTCAGTTTCTCCTTCTAGGTCCACCATGCAATCAAGTTCTGGACATGTGATGAGGACCTCCTTCAAAGCCTGGGGTCTCTGCTCACTGTTTGCCTGGCCATGGGGAACCTCTTAGTCTCTTTTCCCCTTTCATCAAATTAAACACTATAGCACACTTGAATGTCCCAGTATCTAGGTTCCTGTATCCCATGCAGATTGTAAATATCCATCACTCCTTCCTCACATCTGCAGATCAGCTTGGTTCTCTTTTCTTTTGGCACATATGCATACCCTTTAGAAGTGAATACTTTTATGGGCCATAGGCTGGGCTACTTTTGTGCAAAAACTCATAGGGTGTAGCATCTGTGGCTTTTCTTCGGAGCCTGTTCTGCTAGTAGTTGGCTGTGTTAACTGCTTCTCCCCAGTATTTATCCGGCATCTCACAGCATGCACTTTATCATTTCATCAGGGAACAATTGTTTCTGCCACCCCATTTTGTTCTGGGGCATAGGGCACTGTGGTTTCACACACAATCCCTTCCACTCTCAGGAATCTTTGCATGTTGCCTGCTATATATTCACCCCACTGCCTGTACACAATATCTGAGACTTTCTTCCAAATTTTTGCTTACTGAAGTTACATATTCTGTAAATGCAGTACTTCATCACTGAGCAAGTTGCAAAATTTAAATTTTGTATATTCACCTATCAATGTGTTTCCGCTGGTGTTATGATAGACACTGGCCCATCCCTTCTCTGTGACATATTTTACTGACAGCAGACCTGACTTCAAACCCGGATTCATAAGGAATCTTTAATCGTTCAACTGAGCACCACTCCCTTCCCTACCACATAACAGAATCTTACAGAGCCTCACCCAGCTGAGGTGATCTCTTGTCCATTTGCCAAGTAAATGTTAGATTCATGTACACTCATTTCAATGGATGTCTCTTTCTCTTTAATAAAGTTAGAGGCTGTAGCAGAATCAAAACATATGCCACCTGGTGACCCACTTGTTCTCACACTCACTGCTTTATCTCCTTTCTGGCCTTCTGTCATACTGGGGAAGGTGAGTCATCACCTTTGGAATGCAGTGTAAGTGTGTAACATGACTCCCTCCTAGGACAACTGAGTTGCAAATGAGCTAAACCATTGCAAATGAAGCACTTCCTTTCTTTTTTCCTGACGTTACAAGCACATTCTTGACTGAGAATGGCATCTTGTTCTTGAGCCTTACACAAATTACAATCCTGCAAGCGATTTATTATGAAATTAACATCTGCTTTCTCTTTCATTTCTACTGCATGTATCACAGCATGGTAACTTGTAGACAGTGAATTTAAAATGGAAGTGTTTCTTCTTTCCTAGGCATGTTTTGCCTTTCAAAGTGACTAGCAGTATCTCTGATTTGAATTATATGCAGACTTCAATTCCTAACTTCTTCCAGAAGCTTGTTGTGTAGTTTTCTGAACAGATGCCATCTGAAGCCTATGGATCTTTTCTTATGTACTTCTGAGACAGGTTTCCAAATGACTTCGGCTTGATCTAAATCCCTTAAATGCACAATAATGGACTCACTCATTGCAAGAAAAATCATCCCAGCTACTCTGTCATTTGTAGCATCCCCAACTCTTTCCTCCTGCCCTGGTTCTGTAGGCCTCCCCTTGTCCAGCACAAATGTGATTCCTTGAGACTTCAGGACCAATTTAATCTTGAATGACTGAAGGGAAATGCTGGTCCTTCCAGTCAACCTCAAACTCACTGTACAGTCTGATCCAGAAATCTGCACATTAGGGAGACTAGATATAGGTAGAAACAACAACCACCCATTGAGACAGAATGAACCCCAGGTAGTGTTTGAGATGACTGTGATAACCTACTCACCACCTCTGAGTTATATAGGGATGTGGTTTTAATCTGTGAATAGGAGCAGGCATCTATAACTTATAATGGCAAGGAAGGTCAGCAGCAGGAATTAGTTGGAGAATGAAGGCTCCTGGGAAAAGGAGACTAAGAACTGTAAGCAATTTATATATTTATTTACTGTAAATTAACTAAGATATTGTTGCTTAACTAAAATCTTCAGGCCATTTTGTGAAGTACTTTTGGTGATGCACAGTGTTGTTTTTGTGCCAAACATACTTTTTGGAATGATGGCCAAAAAGTTCAACCTTGGTCTCATCAGACTATACACATTTTCCCACATGCTTTTGTCAGATCTGATGTAGGGTTTTGCAAAATGTAGTTGGGCTTGGATGTTTTTCTTTGAACTTTTTGTCCATAATTCCAAAAAGTATGTTTGGTGCAAAAACAACACTGCACATCACCAAAAGTACACCAGACCCTCAGTGAAGCCTGGTGGCGGCAGCATGATGCTTTGGGGCTTCTTTTCCTCAGCTGGAACTGGGGCTTTAGTCAAGGTGGAGGGAATTATGAACAGTTCCAAATATCAGTCAATTTTGGCACAAAACCTTCAGGCCGCTGCTAAAATGCTGAAGATGAAGAGGAATTTCATCTTTCAGCATGACAACAACTCAAAGCATACCTCCAAATCAACAAAAGAATGGCTTCACCAGAAGAAGATCAAAGTTTTGGAATGGCACAGCCAGAGCCCGGACCTGAATCCAACTGAAAATCTGTGGGGTGACCTGAAGAGGGCTGTGCACAGGAGATGCCCTCGCAATCTGACAAATTGGAGGGCTTCTGCAAGGAAGAGTGGGCAAAGACTCCCAAGGCAAGATGTGCCATGCTGAGAGACCCCTACCCCAAAAGACTGAATGCTGTCATCAGATCAAAAGGTGCTTCAACAAAGTATTCGTTTAAGGGTGTGCACACTTATGCAACCACGTTATTCTAGTTTTTTTTATTTTTATTTTTTTGCCCTAAAAGATTTCAGTTTGTTTTTCAGTTGAATTGTACAGTTTGTATGTTACATTAAAGGTGGAAAAAATTCTGAAGTGGTTTATCTTGGTCTGATTTTTTTACATCTCAAAAACCTGGCATTTTAACAAGGGTGTGTAGACTTTTTATATCCACTGTATTTTAAAAAAATAAACATGGTAAATTGTTGCATCTCTGTATTTGGAAATGGATCTACTCCCCCAGGAAAAAAACCCATAAAGACAAGCTGAGGTTGATAAAGGCCACTGAATGGGGCTAAAGGGGGGCATGGGCAGGGATCAAGATAACCTGTTTGCCTTTTGAGAAACAGATTTTTTTTTTTTTTTGCCAGATCCCCAGTAATGATCTGGGCAAACCTCCATAGAAGTATTGTGTTTGAGTGAGTATCCACAAGTTTAAAAGACTAATTACACCGTTGTTAATCCCAGCTCCTGCTCACCTAGCAGTTCGAAAACATGCAAATGTGAGTAGATCAATAGGTACCGCTTCGGCGGGAAGGTAACGGCGTTCCGTGTCGTCATGCTGGCCACATGACCCGGAAGTGTCCTATGGACAACGCCGGCTCCAAGGCTTAGAAACGGAGATGAGCACCGCCCCCTAGAGTCGGACTCGACTGGACTTTACGTCAAGGGAAACCTTTACCTTTACCTTACACCTATTGTAGCCTGCTGTGAAAGTATTTGTCAGTTAAGCAGTGGTGATTTGCTACCTAGTTTTTCTGGAAAATAATCATTGGCATACATAATTACACATGTTATATATGCAAATTCAATGTTAACTTGGGTTATTTTCCTTCCATGGTACATCCACCTATGTGTAAATATATCTACTCTCTTCAGTGCTCATCATTCCTCTGTTGAAGTAAATTCTTCCCTCTGAAAGTTCATGTTGCAGAACATTAGCTGGTCCTCAACTTCCCAGAAGAATCTACTTATTCTCTCAAAGCTTCTGAACCTAACTAAGGTCCTTTCCTTGCTTACACTGGCACCAAAACACACTGGCAAGTCTTGATCTCATGACACTGATGCTATCTTGTCCCCCAACCCAAGAATGCAGATTATTTCTACTTTGGGGGAAGTTTGTTCATGTGAACAGACCAGCCTTGATCAATCTTTGGTAGAACCCTAGGAGATGCCTATAATTTCAGAAGATGGACAGGCAACATCTAACATTAACTATTCATTGGCTATTCAGTACTCTTAAAATATTTTCCCTCACTGATTAAAATAATTCATTTTGCTACTCATTTTGCAGCAACCCGAAGCAAGATAGTATATCGTTCTTCTGGCCAGCCATTATTTCAATAGAGCAAGGGCTAAGTAATGCAAAGGATCCTCACTGAAGAAGGCTATTTCAGTCATTTTTACCACTATGATCTGTTCTCGACTTAAAGGCGAAAGGTTTTTTGCCGCCTGAACAGAAGTTCAGGAATAAAGAGGTTGCTATTATGGACACAGATAATCTTTGCTTTGTTTTTGCTCTGTAGGAGCTGTCCTCAAAATAGCTCCAGTACAATCTGTACATTCCCTCCTGTCCTTACTTCTTTCTTTTCTGTCAGGCTGAATAGTAACACCAAGCATTCACTTCTCAGATAAAAAGCCATTGATTACATGGGTAAATAACCTGTTTTTAAAATATCACAGTGCAGCTTCCTACTGTTCTAAATATACGCGAAAAATATTAGGTAGGGTTTGACCCCTATAAATCTTCCAAACAGTTCATATTTTATGAAATGACTAGGCCTTAATATAAACCCAGAAAATAACTCTTCACTGAGATGATTTTTAAAAAAAAGTATCCTGAGCCACTTTAAATATCATTCCTTCTGCATTTTCTTCCATAGCATTAGCTTTATTTCCTTTACTTTATCATCATCTAAAAATAAAATGTTTTTCCCATTTATTGTAAATAATTCTTAAACACAGTTTAAAAATCAGGGGAAAAAAAAGATATGAAAGTAACAAAAACGGAATCTTAGTACCTGGAGTAATCCTTGCTGCTGCAGATATGAGAGAGAGAGAGAGAGAGAACACTCAATCCCGTTTATACTATTCCCAAAGAATTATTTATCATAAAGAGTTTCAAAGGGAAGGTATTGGACTATACCATATCTCAGAGATAAGCTGATCTTTTCTGAACAGTCTCTCAGTGTCCATAGACCTACTGTATATATGAAGCTATGAAAATCCAGAAAAAAGGATCCAACATTAAGAACAGCCATCACAACAAAAGTTTGTGCTGAATCAGGTGAAGACCCACTTGCTACTGAATCTAGACCAGGATATGGGCACAATAATAGCCTTTTATGTGAGCCCTCTAGTAGCTGTACTTAAGGCACAGGCCTTCTGATCCCACAAGTAGTGTATACCCATTCTGATTCATAGTCATTCTGCTAACTTTATCTCCTGTGAATTTTCCTAACACTCTTTGAAAGTCTGCTAACATGATATCTGTCATCATAGCCTCTGATAAAGATTTCTGTAGTTTAATCATGTGTTATTTGAAGAAGTAAAAGATTTAACAGTATGATTCAAGCTTTCACAACGTGTGTAAACAACTATAGCCACATCTTGGCTTTCATTTAACCTAAAATAAATTCAGAACAAAGTTTACTAACGGCCTTTCCCATCATTGAGTTAAACACTATCTATTCATCCTGAGTCAACACAAAATGACACCAGCATAAAATTTGCTGTATGCATTGACAATTCTTATCCTGCCTCTATTGCATGTATTCTAAATCACTGCCGAATGGTATTGTCCTTTCTAATTTATGAGTGTGCCACTCCTTACATGTCAGTAGTTTCTCTTCCGGATTTGCTGTTGTTCTCCTTCAGCATATGACCAGCCAACAGGGAAAACTTTTTTAACCAGTGGCCACAGGGGAGGAGACATGCTTGCCACTGCCCACACTAGTCATTTGGATTGGAGTTGTTTGTCTACAACAAAATGAAGTGCAGCAGATACTGTAAACAGATAGCACCACTTGCTCCAGCACAAGTCAAAAAAACGGAGAAAAGATGGGTGGAGCTTGCCTTCTGAATGGGCTGGGGTTGCACACAGGACAACACAATGCAATTCTGCCATACAGTCAGAACTGTATTGTCCGCCCTACAAGATAGACTAGACTAAGAAGCCAATGCCATGTAGGTCAGTACTATTACTGTAACAGCTCTAGCAACAGAATCTTGCAAGTCTGAATGTGCTTCCCGCTCCCTCACTTTATCTTCATGTGAACCAGAGAGGGGCTTGTCTGAGGCATTTTCTCAAATTACTTTCTTGGCCCAGGCTCAGCCTCTTCTTACCTGACTGTTGCCTTGTTGGTGGCTCTTCTTCCTGTCCTTCAAGGCCATTCCATCTGACCTCTACAGAAATTGTCAGTGGCTTGTAATTGCACTGGGGCAAGCTGGTCATGAGGATCAGCCCTAAGTCTCCAGTTACCATCAAGAATCTTGAAGGAATTTGTAGATGTCATCTCAAAGTCCCTTTTTGTGATCATTGAGAAATCATAACAGAGATAGTCCAAGAACTGGACAATGGTGGTCATATCTTCAAAATGAGGGGAGGGACAGAACCCAGACAACTACATACAAATCAGCTTGACAGTGATACTGGACAAAATTCTGTAACAAATTATTAAGCAATCGGTATATGAGCATTTAGAAAATAATGCATTACCTGGCAGGAGCCACCATTGGTTTATCAAAAATAAATCGTGCCAAATAAACAAGTTTAGTTAACCATGGGAATGTGATAGACATTGTGTACCTTGACTTCAGCAAAGCATTTAACAAAGTCTCCCTTGAGAGTCTGGTAAAGAAGATGACAAAATGTGGGCCAGACTATATCACCCGTAGATGGAAACAGAGTTGGTGGAACAAATGCATCCAACAAGTGCACATCAGTGGATATCAAGCTGGAGGGAAATATTGAACAGTATACTACAGTGCTCCATTCTCGGCCCTGTATATAAAAGACTTTGGTGATGGGTTAAAATATGATTATCAGATCTGCAGATGACACAATGATAGGGGGATAGCAAATAACTCAGAGTTTCAAGGACAGCCTTTACAAGTTGGGTCACTGGACATAACCCAGCAAGATGAATTTCAGTAGGAATAAATGCAAAGTCCTACATTTCAGTGGGAAAAAATCAAAGGCATGAGTACGGAATGGGGGAGGCAGTAATATGTACTGTACATCTGGGTAACTTGATGGAGCACAAGCTGAACATGAAGCAATCTGTGATGCGACGGCAAAAAATATAGTACAAGTCTACACTACATCAGCAGATATGCAAAGTCAAGATCAAGAGAAGTCATCATTCCTCTCTCTTCTGCATTTGTCAGATTGCACTTAGAATTTTATGCCCCATACCGGGCACTACATTTTAGGAATACCAATGATAAATTAAAGTATGTTGAGAACAGGGCAAATAAAATGATAAGGAACCTGGAAGGAAAACTTATGAGGAACAGTTGGAGGCACTGGGTATGTTTAACCTGAAGTAGAGAAGACTGTGGGGAGATTTGATAGCTATCTTCACTATCTCAAGGGCTTTCATATAAAATATAGGGCAGAATTCTTCAGAGTTGTTCCAGGAGACAGCAAGAAATTAAAAGAAATAGATGTTAGAAAAAAAAATCCTAATAAAATGGAAAGGTTGTGGTCATAATCAACATAGGATCTCACCTGTTCTCACCAGTATTGTCTGGTCACTAGAATGCATGTCCTGATTGGCCAGATTTACAGCTGCCTCAGACTGATCTTCTGCCTTCCCCTTTTAGTACAAATCATCAAAAATTTTGCAATGCAGTATGGCCTCAGGAGCCTGACACCCCACCAATATCTAAAAAAGCCATCATTTGGGACAGCATTTCTTTGATTTTGACACAGAGAGCTATTTCACTTATTCTTAAATGTCTAGGAGGCATGAATAAACACTTAACCACCGCTGGAGTACAAAAGTGAAGGATTATGTAATCGTACCCAAATGGTCTGCATTTCCCTTGCACAAGCTTTTGCCATGAACACAGATGGGTTCATAGATTCAGGTAACCACTACGGCTAGTAAGGAAACAAGTCCTGGGAAAGGCAAAACACTAAGACATATTACTGGCACAGAGGAGGTCAGCACCCTTCTGACCCTTGTAATGATATGCCTCTCAGCCACATGATAACGACTACAAGGGCAGAAAAAAGTTTGTATGTGAGCATCAGTGCCAATCAGGCATTACATGGCAGGTGCCATATGCCAACTGTACAGTCTCTTCTGCCTCTCAAGCCAAAATGGCCACAGAGGGCAGTGCTAGAGACTGGAGGGAGGGATTGTGTCTTTAGCAACCTAAAATGGGCAGTAGGAACAGGGCAGATCCCAACCCACGTCAGGAGTTGGAGGGAATAAATAAGGAAGAGATGTAAAGCAGTTTCACATAAGGGCTGGGATGAGATCAAGATACCATTGCATGAGCAAAAGAGAAGATCAGTGTCATCAGGGCACTTTGCACTACAGTAGAGTCAAGCGAGGCCAGGGCAGAAGCCTGGATATCATCACCTTTCACTGAGTTGACATTTCAGGAACAGCAATTTGCATATTTCACAAGAGATATAAATTAAAGATTGAATAACATTCTGTAATGTTATTTGCATTACAAGCTAATTCAAGCCCAGGCTAAAGAAAAAAAAACCCTACAAATCTTAAAACAGAGAGGAATCATACTTGCTAATTGATAATTAAGTTCTAGAAGTGTTACATTGCTGAGCAGGATCACCATCTCTCAGGTTTCCTCTGCCCATTTATTGCACTCTTTTCTGGCAAAATTGAGTCAGGTTTTGGTCACCAAGCACTTATAAGAATAACATTTATAATGTTCTTTATTTGGGTTTTCTCTTGAAAAAAAAATCCAGTCATTCAAAGAACCAGAAGATTTAAACTTATTATATTAATCTTTTACCAGCTTTAATAGTCGCTGTATGTTTCTGGACACTATTAAAGATGTTTATTTTAAGTAACCTCAATATCAAAAGAACTGCACACAAGATTTCCTTGGTTATTCTGAGTCCCCCCCCCCTCAGATACATAGTAAATGTGCATTAAAAGAGAATTTTTGAAATTAAAAGTCCATAATGGCCTCCCAAGAAAGGTTTACTTAGCCCCATGGCTATTAGGCACTCACCTAATCAAAAGATACTATTTATTTTGGGAGGTTTTTCCAAGGTACAGCTTTTCTTTTTGAGGGGTTCACAAGATGCTTTTTAACCACATTGTGAATTAAATTGTTTCAGTTGCTATTTTATTCCCACTGATTGCTGTTTCACTGTTTGTAAGCCACTTAAATACAAAAGTAGAGCAGAAATGTCGGATTGTTAAGAAATTCCTATTAATAATGAAATGGAAACATGGACCATGTCAAGATTTCAGAAGGGGTGAAAAAGAGGAAATTCTGACAAGAGGACTCAACATTTTCAGGAAGAGTTAATGAACAATTCCTGGATAATATTCAAGATTAAATTGTTGTGATTATACTAGTAGTAATATTCATCATACAGAAAGAGAAAAAAAGGGAAAGAAGTCTTGTCCATAGACTTAATAGTTACATTTAACCATGGAATCATCATGTGTAAAATCTGAAATCCTCTGTTAGCCATTCTCTTGGAAACAAGGCCAGATGACCTGTTGTGGATGTGATCAAAGGTGTGTTTTGGATGTTTCAGGCTGATGAAGGCATGGTCCCTTATCTCTCATCACTAGCCATTTCTCCTCCACCCTCTACCCTCTCCATTACCCCTTTGTTTCCTGAGTTCCTTTTATGTACCACCTCCCTCTGCCCCACTTTTGACATCAACTTCTCTCCATAGAGAAGTTTTTCCATAGAGGAAAAGAGAGCAGATACAGGTTCAACATAGAGACAGCAGTGACTACACTTACTGATGATCTCTGGCAGGATCATAGATAGAACTACTGTGACTCTCCTGGCACTGCTTAATTTCTCAACAGCTTTCAGTGCCATCAATCATAGTTACCTTTTGAGCTGTCACCAAAAGTTAGGAATAGGAGCACAGTGGTCCTCCTCCTTCCTGAACAGACAGTTCCAGGTGTTGTTGGTGAGTTCAAGCCCTAGGACCGTTAGCTAAGTTCAACACTTACCCCACTTCTATTCAAATCTACCTGAAATTGCTGGGTGAGATCATCCATCTGCCTGGAGTAAGGTTTCATCAGTAAGCAGATGATATCCAATGATACATCTCTATCTGAATAGAGGAAAACAGGTTGGGACACAACTCTGACAAGGCAGAGTAGTTGTGGGTTCAAAGGCCTGCCAATTCCAGTAAGATTCAATGATTAACTCTGAATGGGGTTACACACCCCTGAGCAGAGTTGCTTCTCAATTTGGGGCTCCTCTTGGACTCACAGCTGCTGCCTGAAGAGCAGGTGAGAACTATGGCAAAGAGAGCTTTTGCTCAGCTCCATCTTAGGCACCTGTTGTAAAATTTCTTGGAATGGCAGGCATTGCTCACTGTCACTCATGACTCAGTCACCTTCCGAATGCAATTCAAGGTGCTGGTTCTTACATTTAAAGCCCTTCATGGTTCGTTCATCAATTATCTTAATTTGTCCACAGCTGATATACGAAATAGGCTGTGTCGTCATTAGCTATACTGGTGCGAAAGTATTTTCTTCCTTATTCTAATACGATCCAAGGGCAGGCCAAAGGTATATAAAACCTGTTACATTTTGCTTCCCCCTACCTTGGAGAGGTCAGCTGACTAGTTCTTAGGGTGATCAGATGTGTTATAGGCCATAACAGTCTGGTGCAGGCACATTTCCTACCCTCTGGCCCGCATTCACTGTTGCTATTTCTCTCGCAGCCATTGCACTGTCCATTAGTACTTTATTAGTACTTTATTTTCTGAATTTCTTCCAGATCCATGACCTCTCCAACCCTCTGTGTTTGACACCAACTTCTCTCCAGAGTTCCAAAAGAGCAGACCTCCACCAATTAATATAGGAAAGAAGAGGGGATGAATCAGTCCTTATCTCCCACTTCCTTCTTATCAACAAATAACCAAATATTTGGTCTCTGCTCTGAAGTCAGTCTCTACCCATTCCTTCTCCAACTGGTGTAGTGCTCTAATTGGTGGATATGTTCCCTGCTGGCTTGTGTGATTCAGCTTCAGCAAGAGCAGAAGAGAAAACCAATCGCCATTAGTGGCATGCCCACAGTCAGGACAAACCCATTTTGCAATGACTCTGAATAGACCCAAAATAGAAAAGATGGGGGTTGGCAATGGGCACAGCTAATTTTATGCTAGTATTATTTTGTGATGATTCATAGATGGAGAACAGTGGGGAAAGACCCAGAAGAGAGAGACAACTGAACTCTACAAAGTATGAGGATAAACACGGAGTCTCCCACAAGCACTCATTAAGAGTGGAGAAATATTACAGGGTTTGAGCAAGATCTCACCAAATGCCATCACATCTTAGTTTTGGAGAGGAAATTCAGATCTCTCCTCCAGCATCTCCAAAAGCAGCAGAGAGAACATATATTTAATAGCTGGAGTATTCAAAGATTTCTTCCCCAGCAGTAAATTGAAAATAACAATAATTATCGGAACTTCAGTGGGGAGAAGGATACAGCTACTAGGGTAAGAGAGGAAGGGAACAAGAAAATCATTTGACAAATTTAAGAAATCCATGTAATTAGTTTACAGATTAAAACAATACATTAATAATTATACTTCAAAATGTTCTGAAAATTGTGTTTATTATTCCACTTCTCTTACCAGCTCTAAGTTCAATTCTTGTCTTCCTAACCAAGACCTGTATATCATGCTCCTGATGCCTATCTATGTTCCATCCTCAGCAGTAGAAACACAAGATTTCTAATCTGATGCAACATTTCTGACTCCAATTATAATATTTTTTTAAAATGTTGAGATTGTTTTTGGTGCTGGCTTTTAATATACCCTAGTAATTATAGTCATTTTTAAAAAACAGGCCAGATCATTATTGTTTCATTTAACAATGTAATGCATACCTTTCACATATATTACCTCGTACACAGTAGAGCTATGCAATGGCTAGGATCTGATTCCAGAAAAGTGCTTCAGAGCACGCAGCAGTGCAAATGTAATACCTGCATGCATCTTTTTAAAACATCTGCAGAGTGCAGCTATGTGGTCTCAAGAAAAGAGTTGCAAGCAGGTGCTATGTTGGTGCTCCTACCATTCCAAAGCATCTTTCTGATATTGCATCTGAAGCACTGCAATGCCCAAGTGGGTAAATCTCCTTAAAGGATAATACCAAAAGCACTTCAGCATGTCCAAAAAACTTTCTGGCCTGAGAGGTATGTACTGTAGGTGCTCCTGATGAATATTACTTGCATTCTCCCTCCCTGCAAAGGGAGAAAAGAAATGCAGCACATACAAACGTATCTTGCGTTCTCAGTATATAGTCCTCATTTACCTTCAAAGTTGCCAGTTTATATGTGACTGTACACAGTAGCTCTGTTCAACACTGAACTAAGTCCTAATGAGATCTGTAAGGTTTGGGGTTTAGCATGTTGTATGAGAACCTGCCATTAGAGTTTGTATACCATCGTTTACAGCTTGGCAAACCGCAAGAACCCAGCTGACTGCCCCCATGGCTTAATTCTTAAGACGGACACAGGCCTTGTATTCTCCTGATTCTATTCTCAATACGTCAGTCACTAGAAAAGTGTTCCATATGTATTAAAACACATGGACGCGGTGGCGCTGCGGGTTAAACCGCTGAGCTGCCGATCGGAAGGTCGGCGGTTCGAAACCGCGCGGCGGGGTGAGCTCCCGTTGCTCATCCCAGCCCCTGCCAACCTAGCAGTTCGAAAACATGCAAATGTGAGTAGATCAATAGGTACTGCTTCGGCGGGAAGGTGACGGCGTTCCGTGAGTCATGCTGGCCACATGACCCGGAAGTGTCTACGGACAAGCGCCGGCTCTTCGGCTTAGAAACAGAGATGAGCACCGCCCCCTAGAGTCGGACACAACTGGACTTTACGTCAAGGGAAACCTTTACCTTTACCCTACACACACACAAAAAGAATGCTTTAGCTTTGCTATCTGTACTATGTGGTTCCTACTGCTGGAATAACTATATTAGTGTCCAAGAATAAAAACACCCTGGGGAACACTAATTTGCTAGAACATCATGCACTGCTTTAGAGTATTTTTGGCATTCATTTAGGATGAGATATACAAGGTCTCTGGGACTAAAGGCATTTTTAGATCTAATACGTCACTAAAAGAAATGCAAAAGCAGTATGTGAGAACCTAACTAGCTGTAGTCTGCAGTTCTCTCATGGATATAAAAATATGTCTCGGATACACATTTGAACACTGAATTTGAACATTCACATATTTCGCTCCACTTGACTACTCCTTCCACAGTTTCTAGAACAGAAAGCATATCATGGGCTGGGCTATCATGGTCCGGTCTATGCAATCTGCTGTAAGAGATTCTCAATAATTCTCAATAATAAAAGAGGTCCAGGTCCAATATACTGCTCTCTTCCCTAAAAGCACATAAAGCCATAATCTCCTGGAATGCACTATTTCTGTTCATATGAGGACTACATGTTAGAATGGTTCCCCATGGAATGCAGTGACCACAGTACATTGCATAGGAGGGATTTCCATACCAGTGCAAATGCTAAATGAAATCTTTTTCTGTGGTATGTCAGCCTCCCATGTGCCCTGCTTCTTTATTTGCTTGGGGTTTTTTTTTTTTTTGCAGAGGCATTTAAACATATTCTATCTTACCTGCAAATAGGGACGCGGTGGCGCTGCGGGTTAAACCGCTGAGCTGTCGATCGGAAGGTCGGCGGTTCGAAACCGCGCGGCGGGGTGAGCTCCCGTTGCTCGTCCCAGCTTCTGCACACCAAGCAGTTCGAAAACATGCAAATGTGAGTAGATTAATTGGTACCGCTTCGGCGGGAAGGTAACGGCGTTCCGTGAGTCATGCTGGCCACATGACCCGGAAGTGTCTATGACAACGCCGGCTCCAAGGCTTTGAAACGGAGATGAGCACCGCCCCCTAGAGTCGGACACGACTGGACTTTACATCAAGGGAAACCTTTACCTTTACCTATCTTACCTGCAATTTGTAGTTCACCTAGTCTTTGGAAGCCTATGCCATGTGCTACTTCTTCCTATTGAATCAGCCCTGGATCATGCACAACCTCAAATCAAAAATAATCAACAATGGAAAAGGGAGGAAAGCAATACTGAATTTGCTACTTCAGAGTAATAAAAGCACATTGAAAACAGAAGATGCAACTGGGATTCAGAATTCATCCAGCTGCAAAGGTTACTCTCTAGCTCCAACAAAAAGGTGGGATTAAATCTAAAAAATAAATAAGACCTTCTATAGACTCGGGTTGGGGGTAATAAAGAACAGAAGTAGTAGAGGCAGGATGGGGATCAGCATCAGGGAACAGCAAATTTCATCCTGGTATAGTTTTCTGCCAGCTCATCAATCGGTGGAAAGCACTTCAATTCAACAGAGAGAAAAGGCTCAATCTTGCCCTTATTTTCTCTGTAGCACATGAGGGAAAGAGTCTTGAGTCATGATCAGCTATACTGGCATAAAGTATTTTCTTCCTTATTCCAACAACATCCCAAGGTTAGGCTCAAGGTGTGTGAAACTTGTTATGTTTTGCCACTCTCTACCTTGAGCAGGAGGTGAGTACCTCCTATTTCTGCCATAGTGCCCCAATTGACTGACGTTTTCCTGCTGTGTGGTCTTAGTATACTTAAAAGGCACGGTAGCAAAGTCAGACAAGAAAACCAATCACCTTAGTTATTACAACTGGTATACTCACCATTTAGCAGTGACTCTGAATAAACATAATAGGAACAGGATAGGAATTGACAATGGGAATTGCATTTATGCTGGTATTATTTTATTATTTTTATTAGAATTATTGTGTTATTAAATATATTATTGTTTTGTGATTCACAGATGGATGGCTTACTCTTCAGTTCAGCAGTGGAAAAAGATCCTACATTGTCATCTGCTCCGCTGGAATGATAGTAATTTGGAGGCACTGCAATACCTTGAGCTCCTGGAAGAGAGGTGGGAGATAGATTATTTGCACATATATAAGTAAATAAAAGGTGACAAAGCATTATTTTGCAAATCTTGAAGCTATGATGGGATAGTATTGGCTAAAAAGTTAAAAAAAATACTACTATTATTCCAGTATAGCTCATGAACGTTCAGGGCCTTTCCACATTGCTGAATTAAAGTGCTATCCACTCATCCTTGAGTCAGCAGGGGGGAAAAAAGCATGAAGTTTGCTACCTGCCTGCCAATCTCTATTCTGCCTCTACTGCATCTGTTGTAAGTCACTACTGAATGGTGCTATCCTAATGTTGTGTGTGCACCGTGCATGATAAGCACAGCTACAGTACTGGTTGATTCTCCCCCTCCCCCCTTTGCTTTCCTCTGTTCTGTACATACCCAGCCAGCAGGAAAATCTGCCTGCCAATCATAGCACTGCAGCAGGATCTCCCTTGGGCTCTTTCCTGTGCCCCTTCTCCTATACCCATCCTGTCATGATGTAAGGTGGATAAAGATAAAAAAAAAACCAGCTTCGGAATTTCTCTGTGCTTTCTTCAGAGGCAAAGGGGTGGGGAGGAGTGTCCCATCATTGCATTCCTTTGTTCTTTTGGTTTTGCATAAAAGCAGGAAAGGCCACAGAGTTAAAGCACTTACATTACTGTTCAATGAGCACTCTAGCACAACTCTGACAGGTCACCAGCCTAGTGCTGCTGTGTTCAGCTCTTTTGGAGACAACCATGAGGCCAGCCAGGGAACAATTAAGAAGGAGCAGTCCAACATCAGCCTGAAACACCCCGCATCTGCTGTTCTGATCCCATCCACTACCGGTCACCTGACTTTACCTCCAGAAGAGTGAAGTATAAATGATTTTAGACCAGTGTTTCTCAGCCTTGGCCACTTGAAGATGTGTGGACTTCAACTCCCAGAATTTGCCAGCCAGCATGGCTGAGAAACACTGTGTTAGACAAATTATGGATGCTGTTACATGCTGGGAGTTTGAAGGGGAAACCCCTACTGTAACACCAGTTGCTGCTAAAGACAACTTAAAACCGTTTCACTCAAGATCAAAGCAACAGGAGACAGGAAAGGAAAAAGATGTTGTCAGGGCATGTTTGTACACAGTTAGACATGTGTGAGGAATACCCTTTATCAGTAGTGGGCAAAGGCCCAGGAAGAGAGAGAGCTGAACCACTTCAGAGCATGGGAATAGCCATCCTATGTGCTGAAAGGGTATGGCCAGAAAGTCAGAAGAGAAATCACCTGGATGACAGTGAATGTTGCACTCACCAATCAGGAGACCCCTTGGCAGTGACTTGGCAGAGAGGCAGGGATGGAAGGACAGGAGTTGGCCATGGGAGGGTAAATTTCATGCTAGCATTGTTTGGTGCCTACTCAACAGCATTTTAACTCAGTCACAATACAAGGTCTTTGGTTGTGTTTTCAGTTAACCAGGTGAAAGCAAGAGTCTTAACTGAATCCAAACCTAAGCATACTTAGCAGAGTAAACCACTGAAATTGATGTTTATAGTCAACATCGCCTTGGTTTTTGCAAGTCTCCCCTCTACTTAAACCTGCAAATCTTCCATTTTTCTCAAAATAATCCTCTTTAAATTCAGTCGTGCATACCTGTGACTGTGGAGCTATACTAGAATTGAGTGGTATGTCTAATCCATCAAACACAGGACTTTTTCAGTGGTGGTGGCACATTATTTTTTGAAAAAAAAACCCCATGCAAACTACATCTTTACTGGCATCCAAGAGTGTCTTTAAAATTCTATGCCGGCTTTTAATTAAACGTTGCATGCTGCAGGCTTTGTCTATTGTTTTAAACTGCTACTGTTCTGAGTGTTTGGCTTGTGGCATACAATAATTATTTTCAGCTTTTAATCGTCCTTGGGAAGGCTTTGCGATGAAAGGCAGGGCAACTATTGGAAGGAATGACACAGGATCCATCATAAATAAAGAGCCAAAACCCACAAAATAATCTTCCCGAATTACCCGCCCCTCTTTTTTCTCTCCACGACGCTGGGCCTGGAAAAAATCTTAACAAAGAAACTTTGTGATGCTTTGTACAGGAGGCGGCTTGAAAGGAAGCGTGGTTTCCATGCCCGGCGCTGGATGAGGCGGAGGGGGATGGAAAAAGGGACCTCCATGGCTCTGCCGCGCAGTGTCACGTCTTCCTCCCAGAGCACCGTTTGCTTCTGGAGGTGTGAGTGGATTCTCTCAAGTGCATTTTGACAGCTGGGAGCAGGAGAATCGTGGCGGCAGCGGCAGCTGAAGACATTCCTCCCAGCGCTGCGCCCCTCCTCCTCCGGGAAGTCGGCTCGGCTCGGCCCGGCCCTAACCTAAAGCGCCGGGACCCAGCCGTCTGCTCACTTTCTCCTCCTCTTCGGCTCGCAGCTTCGCACTAGCCAGACAGGCCCGGGGAGTCCGCGTCGCGCTTCCCTCACAGTAAAGCGCTGGAGGCAAGAAGTTGGCGGCGTGTCTGATGAAATCGCCAAAGTCGGTTGCTGCAGCTTAAGTGCAGGAAGGCGGGCGGGCGGAGAGCGAGCGAGCGGGCGGGCGGTGGCGGGGGGGAGGCAAGAGGCGCGCCCCCGCAGCCCACCACCTGCTTTTCCCGCCTTCCTCCAAGCAAACTGGGGAGGCGGGTGGTTGGTTTATCTGAATTGATTATCGATAGTTTGCATTAGCTGCCGCCGAATGACTCAGCCGGAAAGCTTGCTTTCGGTGGGAATCCGAGGTGGGACCACTTCACCGTCCTTGGGAAGAGATTTCAGTTGCCTCAGGTTCCATGCGGACCGGAAAAAAGGAGGGCAGGACTTTTTATTTATTTAAGCAAATCCGTGAGCATGAAGCAGAGGTGATGCAACGACTGCAGTGGAGTTACAGAAGAAAGGGTTTCATCTGTTCCCGCCCCCCTCCCCAATAATCCGCAGGCCTGCAAAATGAAATCCTCGCGACCGGGAGCGCGGTAGGATTGGGGATGGAGAAGGTTCAATATGGAGTTTCAAACCAACTCTTTTTCCATTGGAACATTTTCCATCTTTATTTTTCCATTCAGCAAAAGGGCACAAACCCTTGTCTCTGGGTCCCTCCCACCCTGTATCAGGAGTTCTGGGCAGTTATAAACGGCTTGTGCTGCCAACTAAGTTGTGAAGAAAATGAATTCAGATCATCGAAGGACGTAGCCCGGCTGCTAATATCAACCCGGGCGTGCATGTTGATAGGAATGTGCGCGCGCATTTCCCAATGTAAAGTCCTTTTGCTCAGACCCAGGCTGGGTCTCAAATGAAATCTCGGCTGTCTTTTCTTTCCCCCTTCAGAGCAACATGAGCAGATTGTAAATGCTTTGGGATCCTCTTGCCACCATATGCTCTGTCTCGAACGCCTATTCGAAATTGGATCTTCGCAACCTACCCTCAGGTCGCGCGTGTGCTACTCGTACCAGTTCGGTTGCAGTTACCCAAGACAAGGAAGAGAATCTTCCATTTAGCGAAAGAAATTTCTTCTGAACTAGTAACCTTTGTCTACCTTGGCAAAATTATTGCTAGCATCAGGGCCGCAACTGGGGGGGCAAGTGGGGCATGTGCCCCGGGCGCCGCGCTGGGGAGGCGCCAAAATGGGCGCGGAATCCATGTTTGCCCCGGGTGACAGAGACCCTAGTTGCGGGCCTGGCTAGCATCCCCAGTGGTATGGTCTCCTGCGTACCCACAGACGGGGCACACTAAGTAGTCAATCGCGGGGCGGGGCGGGGGAAATCACCCAATCCCTCTGTTCTCATCCATTGCAATAGCGTGCCTTTTCCCGCCGATCTTGCATTCGATTGTGCAAAACGCTTGGTTTTGTCGTGATCTGCTACTTATACGACCGCCGCTACTTGCGTTTGCAACCTGCAGTTTGATGCAGCAAGTTCGCATCCCGAGATATAAGCGCGGCGCTCTCGAGGGCGTAGTAATACTTTGGAGAAGGCCACGCCCCCGAGCGTGGTGTCAGAGTGAAATAGAGGCTCCGGTTGGTCGGGCTGGCGGAGAACATCTGCTGGGCTCCTTCATTCAAGTGACACCCGAGCTTTGAGACATATTTGAGGAACCATCCGTTGCCTTTCCGGGCCACTTTCAGTACTTCTATCAGCGCCGTTCGCTTCGCGCGGTCTGTGCGTAGGTGGGAAGATCGGAGATCCCGGGTCTTTTGCAAAGAAGCGAACAGAGGAGGGGGGCTTGGCGGCCTCCAGCCGGCGCGGTTGGGAACACACGAGGACCATGTGTGCAGAGTGCTTACGGAAACTGGTGGCCCTGGCGTTGGTCTTTGCAAGCATTGATGCGGTGGTGGGCACCGAAGCTACCCACCCTCCGGAAGGAGCCCAAGACAGAGCTCCTCAGCAAAAAGGGCGGATGTCTCTGCAAAATTCAGGTATGTGATTATTTCTTGAGGATCAAAACGCATCCGTGTGCAATTTAATTTCTGAGGCGAGGAAACTGCATTTTAAGTCCGGAACCAGTTGTACTCTGATTTTTTGATATTAGACTTAGGTGCGGCGTGTGACGGAGATAGGAGATGCGTCGCTAGGTGATAAGCATCGTTCTTGTAGGCGCGGGAGTGACAAGCAGAAGTCAGTGAAGGAAATAGAAGGGGTTCCTGCAGCTTGGAAGCTCCGGCTAGCCAAGCACGTGCTCCTCCATTTGAACTACGGTATAGAGGCACCACTTCCATCTTCTAAGTAGGCAAAGAAAGTCATCACACAGGGAATGTAATGCCGTAGTGAAAGTTAAACCAGATTATCATTTTAATCAGGAGGATAGTGCCCCCTCCCTCTCTTTCTCTGCTTAAAAATAAAAATCCATGATTTGAAGGACTTGCGGGACTATGTTTGTCTTTGCACGTCTTAAACTGGTCAGCTCCCATCCTTTAAATAAAAGAAAAAGGCGGAAGGAGGGAGGGCACAGGCGTCAGCGCAGGTTCAGCGTTTAATGGCAAAAGGGGAAAGCGTTCAGAGGTGAGTAGACCCGAGCGAAAGTGCTGAAAATCCCTTTTCTGCTGTAAGAGAGGGCATCCAACCGGCAGGGGTATTTTCTCTCACCGCTTTTTTTTAAAATAATCTTTTAATGCTTTTGGCGTAACACAGTGCTCCTTTCTTGAAATCTTTTCGGATCTTTTGCCTAGCGTGAATGGAAAGAAATTTGGGACACCCCTTTGTGGCTGTTCCCCACTTGTTCACAATAGAGGCGCTGGCTGCCCACGTCTTGGAAGCCGCCCACAGGACCGGCGGGGATATACAGACGCTCCTTACATCAGGGGTAGAGAACTGCTTCCACACGTGAATCGCCCCTCGAGCCAGTTCTCAGCCCTCGGGGGCCATGTGATCGGAACTCTTTTATCCTACCCGATGCCAGCGTAAAGCTAAAGCTGGGGTTCGCAGCTAAATCCAAGCTACACACTTACACAACGCCGGACAAAGAAACTCTTTTTCCCTCTTCGCTAAGTGCAGCTTCCCTTTTATGTATAAAACAATGCGCAGACAATCTCGTTGGGAAAAGAAGGCGAGGTAGTAGCAATATCCCGTTTTGCTTTTTTCAGGCTCTGGTCGGATGGTTGTCCCCCCCCCACCCCGGAGGGATTGGCTGCCTATTTCTTTTGCACTGTTCTATTTCTGTGAAACTAATCCCAGGATTGGCTTGTACTTGGCCTTTTAGACATTCCCATTTTCTTTAAAATTTTAAAAGGAAACCTCTAGGGTCTTCTGTGGCTTGAATACCCTTGGAGGAGGGGGTTGCAGAATGTCCAATTATACTATTGTTGTCAGTGATACAGGTTTCAGTTTGACACCTACCCCATTGAACACAGTGGTAGTATATGCTGGTAATAGGCACGGGATAGAAAAGTATAGTCCATTTTCAAGAACAGTAAAGGCAACCAGAAAATGGGGGGGGGGGGGTGTCTGTCCTGCAGATTTATCAGAAGCTTGGTCAATGTTTTCATTAATTTAAAGATGTGCTTACTTTGGAGGAAGTATTTAGGGACAGTAATTCAGATGAGAAGACCCAATAAATAGTTGTATAAATTCCTCAGATGCAGTTTTCTTTGAACTAATACTGAATTTTGGACCTTAATTCATGAAGATCAAATCAGCACAATCTTCTTTTTAATTATCTTTCCTCCCATGATGATCAAAGAGGTATACTTGAATCTCATCCCATTTTATCTTTGAGATAGGTTAGAATGAGAGTTCAATCTGATTTTCATGGCTTGGGTAGAGATTTTAATTTGTTTCCCCAGTTCAGTATAATAATTTAAACTACTGCATCATATTGACTTGTATTAGTAAATTAGTTCAAATATGGTTCTAATAGTGACTTTCTGTTTTGATCATATAATTTTTTGCAAAGCAAGGAAAGTTGTTTATATCTCATGCATTACACTTTGTTCCCCTTTTTAAATGAAGAAGTTGTTAATCTTTTGTCTACAGCTATGTGTAATAGTTTTAGACATTTATTGTCGTGACTGTTCGTTTTCAGCTGAAATCCAGCACTGCCTGGTGAGTGCTGGCGATGTTGGATGCAGTGTGTTTGAGTGCTTTGAAAACAACTCTTGTGAGATTCGAGGTTTGCATGAGATCTGCATGACATTTCTCCACAATGCTGGAAAGTTTGATGCCCAGGTAAGCAAATGCAACAATTGGAGGCATAGACCACTAGACCCAGAAGCTGCTAATGTGGAGGTATAAAATAGTATGGACTTCTGCTAAAATTACTAGTTGATGTTTTAATCAAACTTCCTATTTCAGAGCAAGCAAACAGGTTCTAAACTTCCTTGAACAGAATGTATTTATAATGTAGAACATTAATTCTTCATAGATTGTCTCTTCTATCTCACCTTCATCACTTATTTAACCCACTTTTAGTGCCCCGACATATACTGCAGCTCCCTTTCAAGGTGTTCCAGTTAAATCATAATCCACATTAGGAGCCTTTAGATCTGTGGATAAAACAAAAATGGATATGTATGTGTGTGAACCAGAATGGATATTACAGAGTTACACAATACTGTGGCTGTACTACTGTATGTGAAATGCCAAATATGCATCATCCCCTTATCAAGGGCTGATCAAGGGCTAGGTTAATATTTATGGGAAATAATTTTCATTCCCCAAATGACTAATAAGACTACACGGGGCAAAGCAGAAGGCCCCACTGCTAAAGAACACTATTGCTGAGTTCGTAAAACAGTTAACCTCTTGCATTAAGAGTGCATCACTGACCCAGTGGAAGCAAGAGGTTTGGATTAACGGGTCGTTATTCCCATCCAATATTCTTTATTGGTTTGATCTTGCTATTACGCTCTCATGCAGCCTCTTAGGTAGTTTACAATTAGAAACATTAAAATTATTAAAATTCAGTAAATAAATGCAAAGAATATAAAAACATATTTATTAAAGGGGGAGGAGGAAAAGGAATATAAAACTATTTATTCATAGCATTCACATAGAGGAAGCCTGGATGAAGAGAAAAAAATTCAACACATGCTTAAACAATATACTAGTAGGTGCCTTGTGGATTTAGGGAAAGAGAACTGATTTGGAAACCTCACAGTTCCAAGTATAAATTAGTAAGTATGGCAGATCCAAGCCATAGTGGTACTTTAAACAAACAAATTCTGGATGATCGTGATGATAGCTAATAATGCAATAACGTAACAGTGGGTCATCCTTTAATGTCATCCCACTCTTGCTGCTTTGGGGAGGAGCCTTCCCCTTAACTGAAGTGCTGGCACTGCCAATTTATCTTAAAAGTCTTTACTCCTGAGGCTGAGACTTCATGGAGCTGTGCAATGTGTGAACCCAGGTATACAGGCTACCTTTCAAGAACATACTAATATCACTGGGAGACACCAAGCCTTCTTGGCAGATTAAAATGGAAGGGGGGGTTATTCTGGATGCCTCAGGTCTAAAGATGCCAAGTGCGGTATTCTCTTTTGCTCAGTCTTGTCTCTGCCTCCCCTTATATGATCAGTCAAATCAATTTCTGCAGATGTATACTTAGCCACAGCATCATTGGAAGTAACTATGTTACTGCTTTACCCAAGTGATTCCTTGGCAGCCCACCAGCGTCAAAATACATTCCTTAGCCAAAGTCTGATATTACGTTTGCCTCTTTCGTTTTCTCTCCAAATCATTTGTACATTGTTGAAGCATCCTGTTACTATGCCTTGTACAACAACTTTCCCATTTCAGCAAAGAGAACGAAAACATTACAATGGTCAGATGCATTTGGCTTGACTGGCAGTTTGCAGAATGTGCATATGTAACTAAAGGTTTCAACCATAACCATAACCATAACTTAAAGTGGTAGAAAGGAGAACTGTTTTGCAGATAAAGATGCTCTGTCAAATTAGATCATCAGGCTGTTCCTCACTTTGATGGGTCTTAAAAACACATTTTTCTAGAATTTTTTTATTTGCTTTTCCAGACATAATAAGCATGCCTGTTTCCTTTCAAATTAATGGGAATCTTTTATCCTTTTCATTACTGTTTGAATGGCTTGAAAAAAATTCTGCTTTGGCCTTTTCTTTCTTAAAAAACAAAACCTCATTTTAAATTACAATATACATTTTTCACAATAGGATTTTCATTCAAGTCCATAGCCCATTTTCCCATAATTCTTTTTTATGTAAAGAAATCCTAAGTAACACTATATTTATTCAAGTGTCACTTTAATGGCTTTCATATTCTTGCTGACTGTTTCCATAGACAAGATTATAATCTCATATACATTCCAAATAATATTAACGTTTCTTCCTTCACTATTACAAAAACCAAACTAATAAATGAAATATTGTCAGTGATCACTTTCCTTCAAATACACTGTAGTCTTATGAGAAAAAACAAGTTTAATCTAATCTGCTTCTTAAGAAAAGAAGGACTAACAGAAGAAGTTACAGTTCTCACAACCACATATACAATTATGCTGCCATAAAATTTGAGTAGCAATGAGAAAGGCAGTTAGCCTTCATGTCCTATTGATCAGTGAGTGCTCATTAGCTAGGATGAGTGGAAACTTTTAAAAAGGGAAGGAACACAGGAGTGTGGCCATCTACTATCATGCAGCAAGAAGAATTGCTGTCTGGTTATCCAGAACATTGTAGTTTATCACTGAGGCATGACTGACTTCCAGAATTAGCAGCAAAAGGAGGTGAAGTAAGGCTAATACATTGCTTAGTTCTTCTTCGCACAGGTCACAAATGTAGTTAGAAGTGCATCAGACATTTTGTTACCTTTTTAAGGCTTCCATCTTCTTCCTAATCTTTTGCAGAAGTTGAAAAAGAAATGTTCCCACCAATATATATTGATGTCAGAATGCTATGAGATGGGCTTGAGGATGGTCTTTTTTAGCATCGAGAAGTTTCTCTGAATAGACACGGATAACGGGAAAAAAGGAGAAGAGAGAAATAGGCCTTAACAATGACAAGAAATAGAACCTCAGTCCTAGGATACACACTTATCTAGCAACAAATCCCACTGAATTTAATGGATTTAGTCCATGCATAGGATGGCCTTTTCATTGGGGAAGCATCACTGTATCCGTGTAGGTTTATTTCCAAACACAAACCAAATTGTTTCTCTGAGGACAAAAGCCACATTGCACTAGTTAACCTCCACAGTGGGGCAGAGGAATATGAAGGACAGGGAAGCCCCATCTCCTGGCAACTAGAAAATCATCTTAGTCTTCTCGTGCCTCCTCCAACTTCCATAATTTATCTTAATAATTGCCACATGCTTTAAAAATCACCTTTGTAGAGTTAAGGGCTAAAAAAGTTGATGGTATAAATATAATACAGTGTTGTATATCAAAGGTTTTCTTTCTATAACAGATGGATCCACATAATTACGCTAAGCGGTGAACAAACCTCATTATGATGTTGTGCAATGTGTGAACTCAGTCACTGTATCCTGGCTACCTTTCAAGAACATATTGCAATAGTAGTTGTGCTACCAATTTAGTATCAGTAGAATCAGGCTGGTCTTGCCAGTTTACCATTATCACTGAGGTACTTCTCGCTCCAGAGGCAGTGGAAAATAAACCCCTCTCCGGCTCTTGGTTTGGACCAAGCAAAAGGGGGGTGGGGAGGTGAGCCTCACAGAGGTCAACTAATAGCAAGATTGTGCCAACTTGCTTTGCACATTGGTAAGTCAATTCCCAGGTTTTAGCAGAATTGTGGAACCTTTTTAGTTCCAGGTTGAGATGAAGTTTTAAACCCAGAAAACTCACTTTTTCAGCAGAGCCCCATCCCCTTCCATGACCATCATGAATGAAGTGTTTCCAGTTTAACTGAGTAAGTCTGAAAAGCATATCCAAACAGTCAAAGTGAGCAAGCAAAGCGTCTTGGCATGGTGGCATGGACACATAGGATTTTTGTTCTCCATGCAGCCTCCATTCCTCTTAATATCCTTTCTGAATGTTGGGGGAAGTAGATCAGAGAGATACTCATTTCAGCAGGAGTCCTCTTCCTGGACACTCTACCTCTTCCTCCCACTCATGGGAGTGGGGTTGTGATGTGCTTCCTGGTGATTCACATGGCTTACTTGGCAGTGGCTGGCAATATTGCATAAATTGGATTTTCCACAGGAACTAGGACAGGATCACTCAAAGACACTGAGGGATGTTTAAGAGGTTGCTTTCACCTGCCAGGCATGAGGGATGGCAAGCAGGGGACTAGGACAGTGCAACTATTGGCAACGACAACTACCAAAAGAATGTTACATGCTAATGCTTGACCTCAGGCTATTCCGACAGTGAAAACACTACATGAAGGGTACTGAGAGGTGTCAACTTGGCAGGTCAGTTTCCAGAGGGTGGCGTCACAACACAACAATAAAAAAGTAATGGCAGGTCAGTATTTTCATCCCAACCCCTTTCACAAGAAAGTCTCACAGTCTCATGGAGAGTTTTTAGGCTGCCTCCTGAAGTCTGCTGGCATCAGAATGAGGATTCTGTATTGCCCATGAGAATAATGCATATCACCATTGGTTCTGAACTGGCTTTGAAACCAATTGTCTGCACAGGGCTATTGTTACGAGAAAGCATATACAATAGCCTATGTATAACTCTGCAAGTGTCCTTGATAAGAGGAGCAATCTGGCTCTGTCTTATGCTGTTTTCTGAAATTCTTGTACTGCTGGCTAATTTAGGATTTGCAGGATGGATACTGAAGCAGGACGGCATTAAAAGAGGTGCCAGGATTGAAACAAACAGCATCGTGTTTATTTAAATTGTCCCCATTAATTACTCACAGCACCAGGGGCCCCTCCTCCATCTGTCACAAAGGGGTTGCTTTCGTTGGGCAAGTTTTATAGCCCTGCAACCTATCTTTCCCCCTCCATCTCCAGAGTTGCTCAGTTTAGGCATCAGCAAAGGAAGGTTAGATATTAATGAGGATTAAATATCTAGCAGGCACTGGGCGCCTGCTACAACAATAGAAGGAAATAATTATCTTATTGGGGTTAGAGCAAAATCTCACAACTTGCAAGAGTAAATAGGAAGAGCTAGCTTGTCTAAGCAGTCTCTCTTCCAGGTGTTAATTGAAAAATGCAGGTCAATCACAGGACATGTGCTTAATGGAAATGAGTTCAGCTATGCTTTTTCTTTTTTTCCTCACCTCAGGGGAAATCCTTCATTAAAGATGCCCTGAGATGCAAGGCACATGCCTTGCGGCACAAGTTTAGTTGTATCAGTCGCAAATGTCCTGCAATCAAAGAGATGGTGTTCCAGCTACAGCGAGAATGCTACCAGAAGCATGATCTCTGCTCTGCAGCCAAAGAGAATGTCCAGGTCATCGTGGAGATGATTCATTTCAAAGACTTGCTGCAACATGAGTAAGTAAACAGGGAGCACTTAATCTGCCATTGTACTGTATGTTTAGGCAAAGTTGCATGTCCCCTAATTTTATTCATCTCAAGAATGTATGCATAGTCAGAGGAAAATTTCCAGTCCACAGCATTTTGTGATACAAATCAGCCATAGCTATCCCCATGGAGATGCAGCCATGCCACAGTGGTGGCATAGCAGAACTCAGCTGGCCATTCCCAATTTTTTAGAACCTTTCTATATATAAAATGGGTTGCCAGCTCTCTTTCCTTTCCAGACAATCTGATCATTCTCAGATTTGTCCCTTTAATATACTCAGATATAATTGTGAGGTCTGAGATTTATTTTATTTATTACAACAGTGGTATGAAATTTTCCATGTACATGCTTTACATGTAAAATGGCTACTCTTTTTTCATGGTCATTTGCTATTAAAAAAACTTCTGCCTTCTAATGTGTTGTTCAGATTCATGCATTAGGAAGAAAAAATATATGATAATCTCACACAGAAATGGGAATGTTTAAATATAGATCTGCTCCTGTTATAATGTGAGAATTGACCATGGTGTAGCACTTCTGTGTAAGGGAAGAAATATCACATTATCATATGGAAGAGCAGGAGCATCCACCAGGGGAGCAGAAAAAAATAAAGGTAGGAGGCATAAACATACTATTGAAGTCCTATCCCTTTTTATGTGCATGCAATGCATGTTAAAAAGGGGTGGGGCTTTGATCATGCCCACCGCCTTTACTTTTTTTACCCCTATCTCTGTCCATGAGTATTCCATGGATGCTTCTGGTTGCTGCATCACATGTTGCATAATTGGCTTATACATCATGAAGGAAAATGCCAGTCCTCACCAACACACAACCTCTCAGTACTTGCTGAAACTTAAAACATGTAGAATTCTATTTAAGCCAACTTTTTGTGAATGGTTGGCAGAAACCTTACTCTTAATATCTAACCTGCCAAAATATTGGTACAAATACTGCACTTAACTTCTCCAATCTCCCATTCAAAGGCTTATTTTCTCTACTCCAAGAATGACAACAAACAGATACTTAAAACCTTTAATAACTTGCCCTTTAAATTGAATTTTTCAGTGAATTCTGTATCAGGCATTTGTTTGGATCAGAATACCTTTCAAAATAATGCAGTTTTGACAGCAATTTAACCATTAAATCTGGAAGCATTTTTTAATGTTTCTAAAATTAACTGAAGAAACAGCTTCCCCCTATAGTCTTTCTCTTACTCCATCTACAGTTCAATGCATGATTAATTGCGTTCCACTGCTGGATGTTGGAGCTGATGTAGAATAAATCATAATTTCTAGAACAGAGAGTAAAAATCATCTCACTACATGGCAGCTAGGAAACTAAGTAACTGAATCACCATGGGAGAGGATCTTACCTGCAAATGGTAATTTATGAAGTACTATTCACAACAGGGTTCAGCTCCACATGCTGTTCTCTGTGGATGGAGTCTCCTTTCTTATCTGTACTGGAGAATGCTCCATGTGTGAATCTTCTTTGCTCCTTACAAATAGGTTCGTGCTGCAGAAAATGGAATAGAATTTCTGCTTTAGAGTTCCTGGAGCAGAATATTAACCTGTGGAATTCCTTTTACAGACCTATAGACACCTCTATACTAGGAAAATAATACCATTGTTGTGTGGAAACAATCATGAAACTTGAAGTTGTCTATCCTCAACAAACTCTGTTTTTTCTATACTTGTGCATAATTATAGCACATTACAATTGTATACTTCTTATGCTATTTATAAAACAACTTAGTACAATGTCACAAACTATAAAATATTATCAACATAGTTTGTGACATTTACTAAGGCACCTGATAATTTTCTGTCTACACATTTTATCCACTCAGAGGGTAAAAATCAGGTCATATAACTACATCTCATGAAGTGTGGTTAAATTCCAGGCTAAGTAGTGGATTCTAAGATGGAGATACCTCAGAAACCTCTATCTTAAAAGAGATAACACTTTACATTTAGAATTCTCCCTGCATGACTTCAGAAAATAATAATCTGCCTTGTTTGTGTGTCTGTTTGTTTAAATTTGTTATAGCCGCCCAATTCTGATGGACTCTGGGCGGCATACAAAACCAAAAAATCCATAAAAACATATAAAACATAAAATCACACAGACAACCCAAACTAAAACCATCTGAAAACCAACACAAAACAAACAGAATAAAACAGGGCCCCCAAAAGTATGATACAGTAATACATTAACTCCAGGCCTGTTGATCTTTCTTATATATTTATTGGCAAGAGCCTATTCATGAATACCTGATCTGCATTCAAATATGTTATTTACTACAGAATTACAGCCATTCTATGGTCTTATTTACTGGCTGTTCTTTAGCACCTGTAATATTGCATTACAGTTACTTCAGTGATACCCAAAGGGCCTATTTTATTTATAATCCTAGTGCGACAGACTCAACATGTCTGTATTTTTGAATGGTTTGTGTGCAAGCAAGGCATCAATCATTTGTGGATCTCATTGCATGATGCATCTTCCATAGAGGATATAAGTCAAATCATCCTTTAATGACAGGGTTGTGGGATTTTTTTCCTTTTTCTGAAAGATGGAATGGTGCTAGGGGTAATAAAGCTTTTGCCTCAGTTTCAGACTAGCATTGATACTGCATTGGAGTGGCAAGTCAAATAGCTCTTGCATGCTGGGTGAGATAATGTCTTAAGTAATTTTGCCTTCTTGAGTAATTCTGCCTTGGAGTGCCAAGACAAATGCCTCTTGCATGCTGAGGGAGACAAATATGTCCTTCAGATTCCTGTGGGCCCCTTCCATGAAATTGGCAACCAACTAAATTATAAATGACTGGTAGTTAAATGTGATAGTTTTGTTCAGTGGTTTGCAGACAGTGTTCTGTGACAAGATGGAGAAACTGACAGCTTACCCATCACCACTGAGCTTGCCCAGGAGAGAATGACATGTGCTCTTCCCAGTTCACTTAATGTGATGGTGAGATGCAACAGCCTAATCATGACCCATCCAAACAACGCATGCACAATAGAGCATGTCCCAGAATCCACAGCAAGCTTCCATGACAGAACTGCACTGTTCCTTAGTAAAAGCTGCTGCAAGAATTATTCAAGAAAGGAAGACAGATGTGGACTTAAATAGAGCAAAAATAATAATAACTGGCCTCCACTCATAAGCTGTGTAAGACTGTTGCTAAAGTTTGCTCTCCTGCTCTCATAATTAACCACAAAAAGGGAGGGCAGGTTTTGCCCATTCAAATTTCAGACCAAATGTTCAATTTTCAAATACTTGGCCCTGGACAACAGTAAATAAATGGTTCTTCCTTCAGCTGGACCTAGAGCAGTAAAAATTCTGGAAAATTTGTGAATCAGTAGAAAAACATGGGGTTTTCTAATATTTTTCTAGAAGGAAACAGAATTGGGGGAGGGAGAAGTGAAATATATGCAATAGTAAATTTTTTTAATCATCCTTTATAGCTATAAATATGTGGTAGCTGCTTCCAGCTTCTAGTTAGTTCCAGGGCTTTGGGCCAAGTGGAGGGCCAGAACAGCCCTGTCTAGGTCAGAACTCAGGAAGAGCACGCAAGCCCAAGAGCATCCTTCCTTTGTGAAAACAAATGCTAATGTACCCTGGAGTAAGAAATAGGCATTCAACAGTTGTATTATATCTGTGTGTAGGAACTGTAAAGATCTGTAAATAGTTTTGCATATATGGCATTTAAGAAATAAGTTTGGAATGAAATGCAATAGTGAACACTTTTCCTTCAAATTTCTGTGTATCATTTTAAAAAGAAAATATTAGGATATATTTCATAATCCATGATCGGAGGTGGGGAGCTTAAGAAAAAAAAAAATCTGGTTTTTTTTCCTTTACATACTATATATAGTTGGATTTCATACTTTATACATCTTGATGTGGTCTGAATTGCCATTTTTTCCCCAAATTTCCCTCTCCCCAATAAGCTATATCTAGGCTATGTCTGTTACTGCATTTTTAAGAAATAGCATAACTGGGATTTCACTGAGGATTAGTCACTTGTAACAACAACAACATGCCAAAAGTCTCAGGACTCAATCAACATTCCTCAGGATAGGAAAAGAATCACCCCCTCCTCTTCCTTCTGTGCTTTGGCTTCCTGATGAAACCATGACACATGGAGACAATTGGATAATACCTTTTATCTGTGCATGGGGTTTTCTGGCTGACCCAAGCCCATAATGAGCTTGTAATCCAAGGAATAAGATCGGATCAATACCAGCACGTGAGTTAGCCATAGGTACACATTACATGTTCAAAGTATCCAGGTCTACTAATGCCACCCCAGCTATACTTTTTTTTAAAAAAATTGCAGTCCAAAATTTCCACTAATCATCCTAAAGTATCATTACATATTCAAATAGGCCAAGTGAGGCTGAATTCTATACTACTTCTTTACATTTTTCTGCAATGGCTGTCCATAGTATTTCAAGTAGCTTATTAAGCACAGTGTTTATACATTAGATATTTGAAGAGCAGTGGAAACTAGTAACATAAATTACTGGCTGATTATTGTATATTTAACTGCTATGTCTTAGAATAATGAAAAATGTGGTCTTACACCGAATAATCATGCAGTTACATGGCTGATGTTGTCATCCTATATTATGTGGATCTGGAAGAGAAAATATGTATCCATGATTAGCAAGATTTGTGAACCATAATTCTAGGAAGAGACTCAACTTTGGAATGAATTCAATTTCTGTCATTCATCTAAAAACCAGTAACTGAGCAAATTGCCCAGCACTGAAAAATCGGAGATCTGTGGGCAAAAAACCCTTCTTGATTATTATAATGTTCTTGCCAATATAAAATCTAAAGATAAGCTGAGTACCTCCATAAAGTTAAAAGATCCTGCAGCAGATGTAATGACCTAAAGGTGGTGATGGGATTACCTGCTACCTCTGTTTGCAGAAACTGAAACTAGGCTAGCCATTTAATGTGTAGAATCATATCATGAAAAGTTGCCAACTTTGCAGAGATGGAATATCTTGTAGATCTAATTAGTAACAGTAAGGCAAAGTACAAGTTTCTTAAAACACAAGATGCCCCTCTAAACCAACAGAGAGAAGATTCTTAATAAAATCAGAGAAACTGGTTGCTATAATATATGTGCTGTATCCAAGTGAGCCTTGCTATTGAATGTGGTAGCTCAGTTGCTAGTGCTGAAGCAGGAAACAAAAAGTAACTCAAAGGAAAATAGTGGCTGTCTTCATTTATCTATCCATCTATCTATCAATCAAATTTTATCACTGCCCATCTCCCCCCATAAGGAGGGAATCTGGGTGGTTTACAATAAAAGCAAAGTATAAAATCCAATACAATGTTATTTATAAACATAAATATAAATAGACAATAAAAATATATAAAATGTAAATTAAATGCATGAATTATGTTAGTAATATCAAGAATATATCTGAAGGGTCTCATCTTGGGCAGTGAAGAATCTGTCTGGAAAACTTACCAACTGTGATTTTATATAACTCTTAGCCATGCTAATTGGAAATCGTTGGAGTTGCAGCCAGCACATTTGTAGGACATCAGGGTAAGGAAAGCTGCCACATCTAGTTGCAAACAATTTCAAGAAATCTTTACATTTTCACTACTTGTAATTAACACAGATAATAATCACAGATACATAACTGATTAGCAGATGGAGATGTACTACTGCTTTTTTGTAGGCAGTTGTACTGTAGTTTCTTCTAGACACATGCAAAACTTTTGATGCATGAACAGTTCCATAAAGCTGTTTTGGGTGGTCCATGACCCAAATTGAAACTTGCCTTTTGGATGCTTTAATCCACATACAGAACAGAATCAGGCTGCTTTGCTCAGCATATGGACCAAAATTCACCTGTCCTGGGCAGAAATGTTTCAGGAGTGGAGCAAGCATGAGGAAAAGGGTCAGCATTTGCAGACAGTTGTGGCAGTGGGAGGTGGGGGAGGGAGAGAAAGAACAGAGTGGGAAGATCAGGCTAGGTGAGGTATGTCATGCTGGAAGCCTGTTCTTTACTCCAAAGGACATTGCACTAAGGAACAGGTGCATAGGCTAGTACATTGGTGTCAGCTGAGGCAAGGCATGGAAAGGAAGAGGCTGAGAAATAGGAAGGGAAGTCCAGTGGGCTATGCTGTGCTGGGACATTGGCATTGGCTGCTGAAGGGAGGGAACAGAAGGCTCTGGAAAGATGGGGCAGGAAGGCCAGTGCACATGCCTTGAGAAAGGAAGAGGTGGGTACTGTACATCAGTCCTACCCTATTTGCCCCATGAAATCATTCCAGATCCTTCAAGATTTTGTTGTGGCCAAAACCCAGAACAATTAAAAAAAATATCCTAGGTTTTGTTTCTGCTGATCTTCATCCAATTTGAAACAGTTTACCAGAATTCTAGAACATGATGGTTTGCTCTGCATTCTAATAAAACATATTTTCTGTTTTGTGCATCCTGTAGCTCTTTCCAATTTGTAGCCCTGGCTTCTTCAGTGAAAGCAATTATGGATTCTACAGATTAATTCAAACTTACTGGACAATCATTAGGATGATATATTCCATTAAGATAGTGATTTCCCAGAAATGGTTTAGAAATAGCTAATCAAACTGCATGGGGGGGATCAGAATTTCCACTTAAAGGGGGAAAAAAATCCATCAGATTATGCTCTTGTTAAATGAGGTGTTCCAAAGCAAAAGTTGATGAAGCCCTGTTGTCTTAGGACTTGAGCAATTTATTTATTAAAGAAATTTATATGACCGCCCCACTGACTCACAGTGACTCTGGGCGGCTTACAGAAATAAAATCCCAAATACAAAACCCGCCATACCCCAACCACCCTGGTGACAACAATACATTCAAACGAACCACTTGATGGGTTCCGTATCAACCTGGGATCCCCAGACCCACTAGCAAAACCATGTCTTCAGGGCCTTTCAGAAGAGTATTAAAGTGGGGGCAATGGAGATTAGCTACTGATGGACAGCTCCTAATGCTGCCAATTTGAAGACCATCTATGGCGCTTTTTTCTTTCTTTCTTTCCTGCTCAATGAGATGGTTTTGGCGCGCACACACCCAAAGATGGAATTAACTATCGGGGAAACATGAGGGGGTCACAAGAGAAGTATGACAGTGGCTGGATCTCCTGTAAAATCCCAACAAAGTAATTGTAAAAGTCTTCCTGGAAGCATTCTGAATTTCAAGACATAAAAGTCTAGTAATTATCTGTTTGTCTTAAGCAAGAATCGTTTTTATATTCCGAGTATATTTATACACACATGCACATTTACACATACAGTATATACACACATACAGGATATAGATATGGATATCCTGAGTATACACACACACACACACACACATACACGCACGCATACATACTGTATACATATACACACATATACATATATCTCCTGTGCTCATCAGAACATTTTGCTTCAAGCCTTTTAGATGTTCTAGTGGTTTGTGATTATATTTGTTTGCTGCACTGATTTTATGATTTTTAAATTTCCTCTTTATTATTGTTTTATGTATTTTTTAAAAAATCCTTTTTTCAAATAATTTTATTAAGAATTATAAATGAGAAGAAAAAGTCAATACAAACTACAAAAAATACAAACAAAAAAAGGGGGAGCAGTAAAGAAAAGAAAAAAAAGAAGGGAGGAGAGAAAGAAAAGAAGATGTAACTTCCCCTTTTATCCCAGCAGGTAAAAAACAAAAAACAAAATCCAAATGCTTGGTCAATTATTCTTTGTCAGCAAAAGTCCAGTAAAGGCAACCAGATATAACTATTTTCTTCTTTTAGCCCTAGTCAAACAAGCCAATCTTATAAATTTTCCCTGAATTTTTAAAATTATTCTTTAACCCCTTCAAGAAAAGTCCCAGAGGTAATATGCTGATCATCTTGTATCCAAGCAAAAATCCTTCAGAACTATAACAGATTTCTTTTCTATGTCCATTAGGTAAGGTTATCCTTTTGTTTGTCAATTCTAAAAAAGTCTTTCCAAACCTTAGGAGAGCTCTTTTGTATATCCAGAAGAAAAAAAATTATCCAAATCAGTTTCCTGGTTTGGTTTGGTTCATCTCCTTTAGGGAATAAGTCATCCATCAGATCCATTTTTATTGCATTTAAATCCCCCTTCAAATTAATTTCAAAGACATACATTACAACTTGTTCTTGTTTTACAACTTCTTTAGAGCATATTCTGTCCAGTTTCTCAAGCAATTGATCCATTCTATCCAGTAACTTAGCTGAGAGGTATACAGAAGTTTGCACTAAGGATTTCTGCTCCATTTTCTTCATCCTCTGGCTCCCTGTAATGTTCAACCTTCAAGGTTTCCTAATCATAAAAAAAAACCAAAGCAATCTCCATTTTCCCACGAGATGATATCTTCAAGTAATTCAAAATTATAATTCCAAATCCCTCTGGCCCCTTAATCCGTTATTAACTTTCCAAAATCCATATACTAAGCACCTTTTTGCTGAATAGTCCAAAAAAATCATATATTTTCAAAACATTTAAAATCAAATTTACTCCATCATCTTTTAAGGAGATGGAGACTCACCCAATAAATACAGTAAAACCTTGCTGGCCTGAAGGGTCTTAATCTCTCCAATATACAAGAAATAAAAAATGAATCCAAAAAAGTGATTAAGATATAAGGCTCAGTTGAGTTTAATGTCTATAAGGTTGCTTTGCAAGTGTGAGCTTGATGTAATCCCGACTCCCAGCCACTCCACTCATAGGCCGACCGTAAAACAGCAATTTCCGTGGTCTACTCACGAGTAGCAGCTGTCCGGAATCACTTGAATGATCTCAACAATCTCTTCTTTGTTCTGGAGAGATTATGCTGGCTCAGATCCAGCATCCAGCTGTGATCTCCCTTGCAAAAGCTGTCTTGCTAGTGAGCAAGCCAGCAACACATCAGCTCGCCATGGCTCTCACAGGAAGTGTGTCCTTATTTTTAAAAAAATCCTTATTGGAAGGAGCTATACTGTAGAGTAGTGCTTAAGATGTTGGACTAGGATTGAGAGGGCCAAAATTTAACTGCCCACCCTTAGCCTTGGCCAGTCACTTTCTCTAAGTCCAGCCAACCACTATAAGATTTGTTGCTATGGGAGAAAATTGGAGAGTGCAGATAGAATTGGAGTGTGTGTGCGTGTGCACATGTCTGAAATACTGAACACCTAATGAAAAGATGAGATGTCAGTCTAATGGATAAAATAATAAACATATGGCAACTGGTTTGCACTCAACTTGAATCTACCTATTAAGAGCATCTACCTCTTAATTGGGAGTACCTGCCCCTCTTCCATAACCTTGTATTTAATTTTTTCTCATAGACCATATGTTGATCTGGTGAACATCCTGCTCACTTGTGGAGAAGAAGTCAAAGAGGCCATCACAAAGAGTGTCCAGGCCCAATGTGAGCAGAACTGGGGGAGTCTGTGCTCCATCCTGAGCCTCTGTACTGTAGTTCCACATGGAGCTTCAACCCTGGAACCTGAGAAAAAGCCAAATGAAGTCTCAAGAACATCCACTGGCCAAGGAAACCTTGTAATTCACCCTCAGTCTGGTACCAGAGAGAACTCCCAAAGTCCTAGAGGGGAAAGAGGTAGCAGGCTGCCTATGAATGCTCATACTCGCACTAAATCTGGGGGTCATAATTCCAAAGCACTGCATGAGACCATTGAACAGAGAGATGAACTGTCTGACTTCTCTGATATCCAAAGGTGAAAGGAATGTACAACCCCCACCCTTCCCCCTCCACCCGAAACTTCCTCAGTTGAGTTCATTTTATCTAGGGGCATTCCAAAAAATATTTACAAGATAGAGGGGCTACGTCAAGCATTGCGGGTTATGGGGCAACAACAGCATATGTATTATAAGCAACAGAGGAAAAACAATGACTATTGATTGCTGATTGTATCCAGCAAATTCAATGTGTAGGTGCAACAAAATGTCTTCATTTAAATCCTTAATCTCTTGAAAAAGAAAAGTAGGAGATGCAGGTTTGGATTGCCAATATTATTTTTAAATCAGGGATAGACTTGTTCAAATTATTATTTTTCCACTAATGGATTAAGACTAAACTGTCTAGTTTAGATTACATTCAACATGATTTTAAGTAGAGAATAATTCAGTCTTGAACAGAAGTTATAAGGGCCCAACATGGGCTGCCACAACATTTGTAAGGAGACTAATGAGTATTATAAGGGGAACCTCCCAGTTGCAAACTTAGTAATCCTCTGAGCCTACATTCTGTTCCTTTTTAAGTACACCATCTGCCTTAAATATCTCCTTGTGCTGGTCTAGGCAGTTTATTCCTCCATCATTCCTTTGAAAATTGGTTGATTACAGAACCAGCTCTGGATAAGGTGAATGGGCCTTCTTAGTTCAGTATTATACTAGCCTCTTTTTTTTTTTTTAATACACCTAAAAGCCCTACTCGGCTTCTGATTTAAGTGGGTTTCCCAAATAATAGGATATAGTTGCCATTGTAAAACTTGATCAGTCAGGACACTTTTTTGCAGGCTTGATGGAAAATTTCTTCATATGCTATCTCAGAAATCAATATCACAAAGGCTACAGGGTTGCAGTATTTTTCTGCTTTAAGGCCACCTTTATGTGTTAACTATTAAAGAAATGGTGTTGATGAAGTGAGGGCAAACCAAGCAGTGCAATTATTTAATCTGGTTAAATATGTGAATTACGCACTTCTCCATATCTCCATCCTCATCACATTTTCTTGGAAATACAGCCAAATTCGTCAAATTAATGGAACTTGTTTCCACTGAGTATGGTTTAGATTGCAACTTCCATGGTCCAGAGTCAGTGTGTTATATTTCATCTTGCTTTAACCATGTCTGTTTATTATTAGTTTAATATCTAAGATTACTCAGGATATTATACATTGAGACTTCAGTCGCAACACTTTCCTGAAAAAAGGTGTTCCTAAAACCATAAAAAAAACTGATAGACTTTTCTGGAAAACAGCACTGTCTAAAATATTTTGGGATTCTGATACCTCTGATACCCATCTTTTCAAAACTGGTAAACTCTGGATGTGTTGAGTTTCAAGTTCTGTATTGCTGGATGGGGATTGTACTACTTCAAAGCCAACTTATTTGAATGATCCCAGGTTGGAGAAGGCAAATTTTTGCTATCCAGGTGTCTTAGAAGGAAAGACTAGACTTTTCACAAAGAATGTTCACAAAGAATTTCTTATCTTAGGTTTTCCCAGTCAGTGCATCTCTGGGACAGCTATGGCTGTTCATATGCATAGCATACGCAAAGGTAGTCCTGATGTTGCCATCACTGGGAAACTCATAAACTGCAGAAGTAGAGCAGTATAATGTAAATTACTCTTCCCCAGCCTAGCATCCTCTTAAATGTGCTGGAGTTCAAATTCCATCATGAAGCTGAGGATGGAAGTATGAAGGTATCAGGTTTTGGGGTCTCTAATGAAACCCATTCCTCCTTGATGAAGGTCGTTAGAAAAAACTATAAGGACATTACATTGTATCTGCAGCTTTACATTATTTGCAACATTTGGTTGGGGGGGGGACAGCTTGTTGTGATTAAGATGAGCAGTGAATCTAGTCAGTCCTAAATCACCCTTTGAAACAACAAAATGTATGAGGAGAGATGTAAATACCCCTTTTTAAAAAATGAACTGATAGAGGGACAATCATGACCACTTCAGAATAAATCATCACACAGAGGTTAAAAAGCCCAAAGACCTTCCAGTATGATTCCCAACTTCAAGACTTCAGTCTATGAGAAGTCTTGTTTATCTACAGGAATCAAAACACGTATGTACCGTTGAATGTCTCTGTCAGCAGATCATCTCAGTGATCTGGGAAGTTAATATCTATTCCAGTCACAAATAACATTAAGAATTGGGGGAGGGGGAGTTAAGAGGTCATATAAGCCTAATTTTGTTCCTTTTTTTTTCCTCTGTGTGAAAATTGGATATATGTGTTCACCTACTGATTCCACATATTTTATTGTAAATATTTAACATTTTTATTTATTATATTTTCTCCATTTAAAAAAAATTGAACTGAGCACTGCTGGCTAAGGTAATTTAAATATATGTCAGGACCTGTGTTGTATATATTCATGCCACAAGTACATTTTTGTTATTGTTTAGATCAAGGAAAATATAATTTTATACACTCCATAAAGTTATTGACAGCATCAATCATTTATTTATTGTTATTCATTTCTAACAGATGCAAGTACATTTAACCTGATAATTTTACCAAGATGTATATAGCTACTTACTTGAAATTTTTTAAATAAAAATGTCAGCTGTCCACTAACGAGCTTAGTGGCATCTTAACAAAAAAGTTCTTTCTTTGAAATTATAGACATAATTCAAAGTAAAGCAGATCTTTCGTGTTGTATAGTTTTGTTCAGGCAAAGTCCCAGAGCATTCAGAACTTAACTTACTTCCAGGGAAGCTTGAGCAGGGTTGCTTTGCCATAAGCAAGTGTTCTTGCTCAGCTCTACATGAGAAGAAGAAAAAACTCCCCCAATTCTAGAGAGCTATTTCTTCATTGTGACATCTTCCCCATAATTCTGGTTGTGAGGATGAGTTCCAATGGTGGGCTTTAGAGCACACCGAAATCAATCACACATCTTTTCTACAATCTGTTTTTAAAAGTAGCGTAATGAAAAACTCAGACTAAGATGCATCACATTCCACTGAGTTTTGAAACACAGGTTTTGTGAGAACAGCAAAAACTCAGATCTGAGACCACTAAAAATAAGGGTGATTAGTGAACCTGCTCAGAAGCAATAAATGGAGGTCTAGTAGACCAACCAAAAATTGTGGCTTCCTCCATTAAAATTAGAGAGCATGAAACTTGAAACCTGTTTTGTTTTAAACTGAATAAGTTCTGTTCTTTCAAAACAAAACTCAAAACCACTCCAAGAGTTTTGTTTTTACCTTTAAAGGAAATTCTTGAAACATTTTTAGAAACTGGAACACTTGAAGCAGCCCATTGTATTCTATGACTGGAGCAACTAAGTTTTATACCAAAGTCCAAACAAAACTGTTTTGTTCCAGCTTCAAGACAGAACTCCCATGTAAGTTTTATTTTGAGTTTGGAACATGTGAAACCTTTCAATTTCAAAATGTTATACACCCTTTCAGAATTGAGGAAGTCCTGCAGCAAAAATGCATCTCAGCCATAAGTGGACAGTCTAACAGTCTACGTATAAACCTCATGGTGTTATTAGGCTTTCTTTAAGGTTTCTTAAAAACCTCAAAGAAGAAATAACTACTTACATGGATTTATATACCAGCAATTTGGGGGGGGGGGGAGTGCATTTCCTATGTAACTCACTTTAACAATGATTTCTATAAGGGTTAGGGTTGAGAGTTGTGGGGTTTGAGTTGTTTGGTTTTGATTTTGGTTATAATTTTGTGATTTCATTGAAATCTCACCTTGGGATTCAAAAACAAGATAAATTCCACCCACCCACACACTCAAAATCTGAATTTTCATTAGTTCAATAATTAGCACAGGCAAGTGACATACCTTGCAGTGCCTAAGAATGAGCTAGGAGAGGGATTTTGAACATGCCCTTCAGCAAGAATTATGGCTGCCTGAAAAGCATATTTCAGTGCCTTTTCTGTAGTATTTAAACATAGGTAATCCCATTTAAACCCTTGGAAGAGATGCGATTTTGCTAGCTTAAATTTGATTTGCAGGAATCTATGACCTGCACTTTTCTTTTTCAAGATGTGTTGTCATCCACAGTTTGCCATAATCCTAAGGCAGATCAGCCACTGCTTCCTTGCCAGATATGTAGGAAATGATTTCTTAGCCAAGTAAGATGCAAACCTGACCTACTTGCTCTGTGTAGTAATTAAAACTTGGCTGGTGGTGTTGTTTTGCAAGCACCGGTTTGGTATTGTAGGGCCAAACTATTTGTTAGAAGACGCCAGGAGTGGCTCATTATTTTGCATCTCATCTCTCTGTTTTCCTCACTTTTTATGAAGAAATTAAAGACTTGGACAATTTGGTGTGATGTCACTGCATTGCACACCTCCTGATCCCCACTTAGCATAATTTGCGGTGGAGTGGGGACAGGGCAAGGCATTGTGTCAGGATAGCTGGCCACACCTTGTTATGAGGAAGAGAAGGGAAAAAGGCTCCGGGCAGCAGCCGTTTTTCTAACACTCACTTTGACCTTTGGCCAAATGCCAGGCCATAGGAATCCTGCCAACTTCAACTGTTACTGCAGAGGAAGGTTGTTACTGTGTGCATTCTACCTTAGAAATAGCTAGACTTTCCATTTGTTGAAGGAGTCTAGTATTGAAAACAATGTGAAACAGGAAAATACAAAAATATCAGTGTAACTGATTACACAACTTCATTCAGTTGTGCTCCAACAAATCCGGTATGTTAGCTTCCATACATTTTACAGAACTAATTTGGGGTGATGGTTCTTTATTTATTTATCTTTAAGATTCCCAGAAGCTTCCCATATGGCCTGCCATGAGTAATCATGCTAGTGCAATTATACCCTGGAATTTTCTTCCTCCCATTCCCCCTTCCCATGTCAGCCCCAAATTCCCTCCATGTGTTCCCTTACAACCTCAACTGTTCTGGGAAGAAGGTATATATTCTCCTTGTGCACTCTCTAGCACAGTGTTTCTCAACCTTGGCAACTTTAAGGTGTGTGGACTTCAACTCCCAGAATTTCCCAGCCAGTAGTTGGGAGTTGAAGTCCACATGTCTTAAAGTTGCCAAGGTTGAGAAACACTGCTCTAGCGCAATCTTGCTGGAAGTACAATTGTGATGGGAATGTATCTCAGGAGTAATCTTTGCGTGCCCTCTTTCTCAGCACCATCAAGAAGCAAGCATGCAACCGGGGGATAGATTTGGAGGTGGTGAAGAAGATCCAAGGGGGTACCCGCAACACTATGAGCACCCATGTCAAACTACCAAGGGAGCTTCTAGAGATTGCCTGCATGCTGTGGGCCCAGATAGACCTGCTAATGGAAACCAAACAAGCCTATATTTGGCTCAGGCTATTTCCTCACTAATGATTTACAGTGTTTTTATAGCATCACCTAGCCATTGTTGAAGTAATATAAAGCATATTCTTATTACTCAAATTTTGGCACAACAGTGGTTTTAAGTCACAAGTAGGGAAATGACCTCATTTGTGTGAACCCAAACAAACATGGTCTATTCTGTAAACAAAGCAATTGCAGAGAACAGAAATATTGTCACTGTGTCCAAGCAAAAATTTTATGCAATATTTAAATTCCAGACTCTAAAGTAAAAATGCTATAATGGGTACTTATTTTTCTTCTTCAAATCATATTAACATGTCCTCAGGATAAAACTGTCCATATTCTTTGTATGCTGCAAATTAGAACTGCCTCCATGTGTTCCATTTATAATGCAATATTCAGGTCTCTTTCTCACACTCCCAGCTGTATGAGTTCCAACTGTTATCCTGACAGTGGTCCTTTTATCACATCTCTGCAGCAAGGCAAGGAAGGTGTACGAGTGAACCCTCAGCTGCCTATCATTGTCTATCTGGACAAAGAAAATATAGGACTATGAGGAGTAAAATATTTGAATCTTGAAATGGATGTGTTGGAAAAGTGGCAAATTATTACCTAGCAAGCATGCATTCACAAACATACAGGTTGAGAAAAAGAGGGTACCAATACAGTAGATGTCTGTTTTCCTCTGCTGCTTGCCACATTTTCAAACCCATTTTGGCACATTGACTTCCTACTTCATTCACAGATTTCACTCAGCAGCAGCTCTCGGTCAATTATCTTTTCAGTTTTAATAGGCACTGCATTAGGATACCAAAATGAAAAGTCCTACTTAAAGAAGTTTAGAGTAGGAAGAGATCCTCTGGGTATCCTGATTGATCCATACGTCCATAACAATACACTGCACTAACCAGACTAAGCAAGCTATGATGGTCCAATGTGAAAGTAGCAGGAACCAGTTAGATACGCCTTTCGCATCAAGTAATATAATTTAATGAACTAACAGTGTATAAAAGCTGCTTCTCTAACACAATGCAGGTAAGACCTAAGTATTTCTTGTCTTTTTTTTTTTTTTACCAGTTACACTGTCTTTATGATTCTTATTTTGCTACAAGATATTTTCTGGAATTAACAGTTTTCAAACAAGGTCATAAGCACAGATAAATGCACAAATGGTTCCTAGGGTGGACAATTTTTTTTAAAAAAAGGAAGAGGGGTATTTAAAAATAATCAAATGCACGTACCTTCTCATATAATACAAGAATGAGAGTGGGCAAAGATAGAAGCAAGATTAAAAATAGAAACTGAACGTGTGTGCTTTCCTGTTGTCTGTTTAATATTTGCATTATGCATTTGCATGATATATTTGCATATTCAGGATAGGTGGAATGAATTTGCTGAAATGAGAAAGAATGGGTTGGAAGAATTAATCTTTCGTTTCTTTCTGTATCCCAGCTGCTTGATTACTTGTAACTTGTGGTAATATCAGTGTTTTAACCCAGCCTCCTTTAAAGAAATGCCCCATCATCCTCTCTCCATACAACCTTCCTTGCAGGATTGTTGTGGGGAAATACAAATGTTTAAAAGAGATATAAATTTTAAAATATAAATGCAATGAATTCTTAGTACTATGGTTATTCTGTGCAGTGGGGCCTAATAGTAAAGGCTGGGCATCAGGTTCCCCAAAGGAAGAGTGAATGAGCAACCAGCTCAGGGTCACCTCTGGGCTGACACAGGCACTCAGGAGGCCTTTGGAGACAACTCTGCTCATCACAGCATCTCCTGGTTTTACAACCTCTTTTAAAGTCATAAAGCAGCTGACTGAACACGCACAAAGTTCCACATATTCTTGTCGTACATTAAAATGATATACAGTAATTATAGTCCAGAAGAAACTGTGCTTATTCCACAATAAAACGTGGTTGTCTAAAGAGGACCCCCCATAAAACCGCTGAGCCCAAGCTCTAAAATTGCCAAACAGTGCGCAACTCCCTATCATTATGCCCCTTCGCTCTAAACAGTTTGCCATTTTGCCTGCCAGCTGGAGGGCCCAGACGGGTTCTAGTTGCTTAGTGACCACACAACCCAGCCTCCTTGCTTCTCCCTAGTGCCATCCACACTCAAATCCAGGGAGCCAAGAGAGTTGCCCCAGGCTGAAAAATGGTAACATTCCAGTCTTGGCCATACATTTTCTCCCAGTGTAAAAATCCCTGTGTTAGCATGAGATATGGTGCTTAAATCCAAACCTCATGACCGGGATTTGAAAACCATGACTCAGGAATTTAAAGATGAAGCTTTATGGGGAAGCCACAAGGGACTGGAATTCCTACCTCCGTCAAAGCCTTACAGCTGTAGCCCTGAATTATAACATTTTCTACAAATACCAAGGTCTCTTACCAGAGAAATTGTGGCTTGGAACTGAGCAGGAAATTCAATTAAAAACAGAGCTTGTCTTCTTTGCAAAACTCCATTGCATGTTTTTTCAATACAAAAGGGGACAGTGCCTAGACCATCTCAGGTCGGGGAGTTTCAACTTCCTTGTACCCAGGAAAATGGAGACTTTCATCTATTAAAATGAGTAATAGTTGGATGTTCCAATATCATGAACTACCCTGCCGCTTCAGCTCTTCCAGCAAAAACTTCTCAGGCCAGTTTTGAGACCCCTGCAGTCCAAAGAGCAGGAAGCCTTTCCTGTTTGTGACCAAAGGCTGTAGCTCTCCAAGACCGCATTCTCTCCTGCAGTTTTTCCCCAGCAGCAAAGAGATCTCTCCTGTGTATGGTGATGTTGCAGCCTGCCTCTGCCAACCAGAAATTACAGTACACTGGCCAAATTATAGGAGTTATTTCAGAATATTTGGAGGGCATCAAGTCCAGCATCATAGCCTTAGCCTCCTTCAGTCCTTCACAGAGAGATCATTCACACCGATGGCTATAAACAACAATATCTCCAAGCAAACAGTAGCATTCCAAAACTCTTCCTTCACTGGCTATCACATCTTTAGTGAAGCATTTTATTGTGGCCAGTCTTCACCGGTCAGTACTGAATGCCCTGAATAAATTGAACCAGGTTCTAAGAGTAGCTCCTAAACATGCAGCATCTCATTCACAGCTTTAAGACCTATCAGAGAATATGTTATTTACCCTATTCTTACAAGGGATGGACCCTCACTCCATGAACTTTTTGTCAGTGGAGATATTGAATGTGAGTACTCCTGCATGCTTCTGTCCTATTTCCTCTAATCCAACTATTACAACAAAAATACAACCATTTCATTGTCATAGCCTCTCATCAGTCCAGTCAGCTTTGTCAGATGTTCCCACTTGGTTGTACAATTTTTTTAAGTCTACCAATGAGAGTGGGTTTGGCTATCCCACTGTCCAGATAAAGTCTGCTATTATGGTGTCTGCACTTGAGAAAAATTACTTACGGAACCAACTTATATTGCGAAAAAATGTGTAAAGAGCTGCTTCAACAAAAAATACTTCAGGAAATGGGCTTGTTCAATACTGAACTAGTTCAGTTCTGATTCTGCTCCAAGCTCTGTGTATACTGCCTTTTAATTTGCTCTGTTTAAAAACCCCAGTAATCTGAATCCATCTCCTTAGGGATGACCTGATCGCTCATATGTACCGGACATGTCCTGCAGATGACTACATTATCGAGAGCAACATTCCTGCCTGTCGTTTATGTTTTTAAAAAGGGAGAGAGAGATCAGACTTCTGCCTCTTCTCTCTTTCAGCACCATGACTACATCCAGCTGGCTGGGAACTCTGGAAAATGCAACTTTCTCAGCATGCTTGTCTTTAATATGCACATCAAGCACTCAGTGGCAAGTACATGCCCCAGTCACCCTATGAATGATTTTCAGTAAGATATGTTAAGCTTCAAGAGAACGGCATCCTTAATGAGAATGGGAACATTCATTCAGTGAGTATTGAATGCAATGAGTAAAACTTTCCATATATAAAAGGAAGCATTTAAAGCAAAGAATTTTCAGTTTTCACCCACAAGTGGACGGGCAACAGGGGTGGTGCAAGAGAGGAAGACAAAGATAGGGCAGACCTAGCAGTTAAGGCAGGCATCCCTGGGTTCAGGCAGCATGCATCCCTGATTTCTAAAGGAAATGAGGATATTTTTAGCTGTTCTCTGCTGACAGATCCAGTTCCTGTGGACAGGAAAGAGGCTGAATATAACACCATCCCTCAGGCTGGGTAGACTTACGAGATATATAGGCCAGCTAGTGTATTAAGCATGGAGTTACATTAGAAAGGGTGCAGTGAAGAAAGGGACCTTGAATGAAAATCAGTCAATGAGAGGGGCTGTTAAGAAAATAGGCTCAGGCTCTCCTTTAGTTAATAAATACTTCTTAGACCTGTTTTCTCGGCAGCAACAAGAATTTATAAAAATAGCCTTTCTCTCTCTCTATCTCTCTGTCACACACACACACACATACACACACAGCAAGAGGAGGGAAAAACACCATTTCCCCATGACATCCAGCATCTTCTAGAGCGCTGTTTCTCAACCTTGACAGGTTTAAGACATGTGGACTTCAACCCATGCTGGCTGGGGAATTCTGGGAGTTGAAGTCCACACATCTTAAGCCTGGCAAAGTTGAGAAACACTGCTCTAGAGTCATCTGACCATCATCTATCCATCACCTACTGAACAGCACTCATAGCAAAATTCTAGTGGAATGGTTAATGATGATGCACTTCCTGGAAACTGAAAAATTGGAATGCCAATTAGATTTGTAAATAGTTACATATTTTTACATTACATTTTCACATATGCACTGTTGATTTTACATCCACTTTATTGTGAGTCTTACACACTTACTTTAAGAGGCCAGGAAAAGATTTAAGCTGAACAAAGCACTGCCTTCCAAGAGTTTCATATCCACAGAAGTCCCTGGCTGCTTATTAATACACAAAAAGCAAAGGGAAAGAGTAGTATTTTACACTTTTGTAAAGTAAAACAGTGGCTTTGGCTAGATTAATGTAGTACCTCCCTAATTTGCCCAGTAATAGTACTTCAGGTTTCTCTCCTACCTTGTGAAAAAACTTTAATATTTGACATCAGCATAGAAGAAGAGAAATGAAATTGATAAAGCACAACAGATAAGGAATTCTACCTTTCCACCCTCCACCAGTAGAGGGGAGTGACAGAACTTAAAAGATTGTCTTTTCATTAAAAAACAAAACTAATGATAAGGTCCTCTATCCAAATATCTTTTAATGTGACTATTTTAGCTAAGGCATTACCTAACCAGTTATGAGAATCCTGAAGTATGCAAATTTTCATGGAACATATATATATTTCTACATCTTAGGCAAACAATAATTTATCCTCAAATCGTCCTGTCATTCAAAAGTGTCTTCCTTTTGATTCCTTGCACAATCAAATATAGCATATTAGCATCAGGATCAATTTGAAAGGATGATATAAATAAGTTAACATAATTTAATATACACAATGACAAATTTCTAAATCAATATGCCAATACATCTCTGGTAAAATAGCTGTGTAGCCTGAGACAAACATGAGAGAGGGTTAACCAGCTCCCCTGGAGATATAAATGCCTCTTGGATTCTGGGTAATTTTCCACAAAATAATAGTCTTTCAAATTACTTACCTAATAATTGAATATTTCTTGTTTTGACTGAGAGTCATAGACAGATAACATAAAATAATTCAATATTTCCTGAATTATAGAATATCAATTTGTTTAACAGTTTTAACCAGTGTTTATTATGTGCTATCAAATCAGTGTTGACTCTTAGGAACCACACAGATGTACCTTTTCCAGGATGATCTGTCCCTAACCTGGCCCTTCAAGTCTTCCAACAGTTCACCCATTGCTGCTGTCATCCTTTTCTACTCTTTCCTTCTACCTTTCCAAGCATGAAAGAGGTCTTCACATAATGTTTCCAAAATATGATAATTTGAGCTTGGTTACTGATGCCTTGAGAACTCTGGAATGATTTGTTCTGTGACCCATTTGTTTGTTTTCTTGGTTCTCCATGGTATTCTCAGGATCTTCTCCAACACCAATGTCCACAAGCATCAATGCTCTTTCTATCCTGCTTCTTCAAAGTCCAACTTCTGTTTTCATAGAGGGAAACACCATTGCCTTTGTGTTCCTTCCTGTGATCTTTGTCTTTCCTGGCTTTGCCTTCCTTTTCTTCTTGGCAATTTCCACCATTTATCTAACATTCAGTTTGTTTTCTTCTGTTTCTTCATCTTTGGCAGTCTCTTTTCACATTCAACTTCTTTATTTCATTCCATTTTCTTTGGTTCCCTATCAATTGAAATTCAGGGGTTCAAAGCAATTCCTTTTTTTTTCAATAAGAATTTTATTAAGTTTCAAGCAACGATAAAAGCTACAGAAAAACAAAAAAACTACAAAGGAAAAAAACTAAAAAAGTGTAGAAACACAAAAGAAAATTTTCAGAATTACAAAAAGAGGTGACTTCTGACTTTTAACACCAAGAATATGCAACAATTTTCCATAATCAATCCCTTACTCTATATTAAACCAAAGTCACATTATTTCTGTAAATCATTCCATTGGCACATTATAAAAAAACACTAAATACAGTTGCTCCCTCCCCTTACATTAATATACATTAATGTAATATATATATATATTCTCTAATCAACTTCCCCTCCAAAGATAACATTTATTTATTTCCTTCCTACTACTATTCTATATATTCCTGTCTACTATAATAAAGATCAGACTAAAAACATATAAATTGTCTGCCATTGTACTTGATAATACATTTTTTATAATCTTAATCATATTAAACCCAAAACCATAAAAATTATTATTTTTATTATATCTTAATAATCTTAATCCAAATCATTAAATATAAATGAAATCAGCCAAACCCTAAAAGCAATCCAGATAAATATTTTTAAACCCTTATCACACTTCAAAATAAGCCAGAGCATTTACATATCCCCACAATCCACACAGAGCTTTTTTCTTTAAAAAAACAGAACAGCCCAACTGCCCCACTCAAAAAATCCGACTTCTCTTCAGGAGACCTCCCGTACATAATAACCCCTTCTTTTCCATGGCATTCCATCAGAAGATCAATTTCACATATGGCCTGCAACTCAATCTCTCCCTTTAATTTCTTCAACTCAGCTATCCGATCTTCATCCAGCATTTCAACAGAAGTCTGGAGCTCACTCTTAGAAGAGACATTTCTGTTGCTGTTAAATTTCTCAGTTTCATCCAGAACTTCCCCAGCCAGATGACACATTTTAGACCTCATGGTTTCCACAATGTCCTGAATGCCTTGCATAAAAACTTGTTAGGAATCAGAAAGAATCTGTTTACAATCTTGTTGGAAGTCAGAGAAAGTCTGCTTAAACTCCTCCATATCTCAAGCAGTAGATTATAGCAACCGCTAGGGCTTAACCAGCAAAAAGCAAAGATACGAAAGAATTCTGGAATGTGTTTACAAGTGAAAGTGAGATAAGAGACAGTTCCCCAGGGAAAGTAGAAGCAGAAAACTGAAAGTTCAAAACAGCCGATTCAGTGTGTAGGAAAATGCTAATATCTTCAAATTTAGTACAAAAATAATAATAACAGGGAGACAGTTATTTACTCTTAATCCTCCTTAACATTTGGATGGGAAAAAAAAGTCCAAAAATTAATCCCAGAAATAACCATAAGCACCAAGAGAACCTGCTTCTCCTTGCTGTAGAAAGCCTCTCTTAGGGTATGTGTACTTAAAAGAAATATAAATTGGGTGATTTAGAAATAGGGTCTTAGTTTAAGGCTACAGCGTGGCTTGGAAATGGTGACATCCCAGCCTCCCGGCTGCTCTTACCAGTCAAATGCGAATGCTGTTTGTGATCTTCTGGCTGCAAACAGCCATCTGGAGGACAAATGGGGTGATTCTGAGTGTTTTCCTTATCTGGAAAAACACTCCTGGGCTTAAGGAAAAACCTGCCTGAGCCTGAAAAAACTGCCGCCTTGTCAATACTGCCTGCTGAGCCCACAAGCAGAGCTGTTTAGCCCACCATGTCCCCACCGGAAGTCTAGGGGTTCAAGCAATTCCTGATGTTCTTCTTTAAAATCATACCATGGAAACTGGTTGCTTTCTTCTTCAGCTTCAGTTTGATTTGGAAATTGCACATGAGCAGTTCATGATCTCTTCCACAATTAACCTCTGGCTACATCTTTGCTGTTATAACTGAGCTTTTCCACCTCCTTGTACCAAAAATATAGTCAATTTGATTTCTGTGTACTCCATCTGGTGATGTCCATGTACCTAGACATGGTTTGATTGTTTGGAGACTAGAAGAAATGAAGATAAAGAAATCATTTTCTTGACAGAAACTGGTAGGTTGTGCTCCTAATACATTTCTGTTTCTTAAGTCCTACAACACAACTATGTTTACCTCCTTACTATATCCAACTTTGGCATTCTGATCTCCAAGTACAAGCAGCACATCTTTGCTTGCATGTTCTGTCAATTTCAGGGTCAACTCATCAACCTCATCTTCTTCTGAATCTGTGTTTGGATCATAAACTTGGATAACCATCACATCAAAGGGTTGTTGGTGATGTCTAATTGATATTATTTGATCATCACCTACATCAATGTACTGTCTTTGCTTTATTCTTCCTAACTATGAAAGCCACACTGCTTCCTCTTTGTTTTTCATATCTCAAGTAGGAAACAGTATGATCTTCTGATTGCAATTGTCGAATTCCAGTCCATTTTAGTTCACTGATGCCTAGGATGTCAGCATGTAATCAATTCATTTCATCTTTCAATGTGTGTTGAGCTATCCCATGTTCATGCTTCTTATGTTCCATGCCCGCTGTAATTCTTTGCAGCTTGAGATTTTCTTTTCCTGCATAGCAACATCAGCAACTAGATGAAGGTTTTAGTCTAGCCACATAATAAACACCATTAGTACTTCAAAATATTCTCAACTCTTCCTCAGTAGCATATTAGTGCCATCAGATCTGAGGGGCCCATCTTCTACCACTATATTGTCAGTCATTTTATACTGTTATATCCATGTAGTTTTCAGTAAAATCAGGAGTGGTTTACCATTGCTTTCTCCTGCACAGTATGAAATGATTGCTTTGACATTGTCATTAAACTCCAGCATCTTCCTCTATCACTGCTGCCCATCGTAGGTGCCCCTTGCTTTAGCTGGATGACCTTCACACCTTGGGTGACCCTGCTGGGGGTATATATTCTTGGAGTAAACTCCTGGCATTCTTCACTCGTCACTCCCAGGAATAACCATGAGGAGGCAGTGTAAATGCAGGACTTGAGGGGGTTATCAATGTACACAGTTTATTTATTTATTTATCTATCAAATTTTAAAGGTAGAATGCAACTATGTTCACCTACTCCCCAAATGACATCATGTAATCTGGCCATTGTCATCCTTGCACCTCAATTTTCTTCACAGCTCTCTGTCACTGTCAAAATGTATGTGAAGAGACTTATCCTAAACTGAAGGTTTTTTAATCATCCCTAGTTGCTCTAGTGGTTTACAATCAGGTTCTTCTTTGACTTACCATAACTCTTTGCAAATCTGTCCACATCCAATATTTTCCTATCACTACAATCCTTCTTTTCACTATTTCACTTACGGTCATAACAAAACATATTTTTAGTAATTTCTCAACATTTCTTCTACTTTTTTATATCCAGCTATTTCCTAACATACATCTCACAGGTTAAAGATAGGAGAATAATAGCCAAGCACTCCTGGCAACCTAGCTATTTTCCAGGGATCCAATTCTTCGAAGTCCTTATCAGTGTTAGGAAACCTACCCATCCATATAACACCAAGAAGAGAGAGTGGGAGGTTCTCTTGATTATATGCTCACACTAGCCTTAAGAACATAAACAGTGCCATCTAATCCAGCAGTCTGTTCTCACAGTGGACAACCACATTCACAAGGAAGCCCACCAGCCTCCCAGCAGAAGGCCTTCAGAGGCAGTCACCCTGCCATCAAGGCTAATAGCCATTGATCCCGGTGACTTCCATGAATTGATCCAACCCTTTTTGAAGCCAGCCAAACTCATGATGGCCTTAATCTGTATATTTGATTCTCATGCAATGCATACAGAAGGGCCTTGCTGCAACAGGCTTGAAGGGGAAATAAGCAATTCACCTTTTTGTTTAAAATATCCTTGCAAATATGCATACTAATACTACAGAGAAGACAGGCATAGCATCCAAAAGAACACAGATATTAAAAAAAAAATAGATGTGAGGTGTTGCTGCAAAGGAATGTGATTGCTTTATTAATATTTGCAGGGCTGGCCCAGGTCAGTCTGCCACTTACACATATACATACAGCACATATCCATCATGTAATTCGTTTGGGGTGATAAGCAAAATTCCTGCAGAAAAGCATTAAAAAATTGAAAGCCAAAGCAATTAAAAACATGAGATAAGAAAAATAAAAAGAAGTATAGCTAAGCCTCACTCCATTCCTGCCTTTCTATCCAACAAAAGACCCTTGCTTCTACTACATCCATACAGTACTTCAGACATTGTCTTTTGTTCTTTAAACATTTCACTTCTTTTTGAGGACCTCATCAATTTCATCAAAACATGACTTTACAATATTAATCTTCTTTCTCTGAGCCCATTCAGTCTTCCTTGATATATTAGTTTTGCAATTTGATGCTCATTAATTCTCCAAATTCTCCAAATTCTGTCAGCATTCCTTTTATGCTGGTCACTCATTTTTCTATTCAGTTCATCATCCATTCATTCTTGACCACATCTCTTTAACACCCAGTTCCTCCATACCCTATTTCCACTGCAATTTATTATTATGTTTCTCCTGATACACAAACTCTCACTTTCATGTAACAAAACAAGCATCTGCCAAGAGCAGAAATGTATCTACTTGTTCTGGATTTTCACTATTTGTATATAACTTGCAATTATTCATTCCATTTTCCCTGTCAAACACAATTACACTGGTCTTTCATGCATTAATTTTCAGATCCATATTCCTCTTTGGTCTAAAATTTGCTCCAACCTTTTGGGTTCTCAGCCATCAATATGGCATCACCTGCATACGTTCACATCCTCAACCAACACACCCCTAAGTCACCACAAGCATTCCTTATACATTTATCGATAAACACATTAAACAGCCAAAGAGACATCACACATTCTTCTCTCATTCCCTAGTCAACATTGTATCATTCACTGAGCATTCTATTTCTTCTTACGTATACTTGACTTTCATTGTATACCACTCTTTTCACATTTAGCAACCACCCTTCAACTCCATATCCATACAAAACATTCTGTAACTAAAACTTATTGACTGTATTGTTGAACAAGTGTACTATATATTTTTCCTCACAGTTAAACATTTCTTAGTGACCTGCAGAAGAACAAAAATCTGGTCTACACACCCTCTGTCTGACATAACATATACTGGCTTCCCAAAATTTGCTCATTGTCACTTTTGTACCCTTTCAGGATGAGCTCTGCCAAATAACTTCCCAAAGACATTAAACAAACTAATCCTCCAGTAGTTTTTGCATTTACCATTGCTATCTTTCCCTTTCTATCGGGGAACCTTAATGTCATGCTTCCAATTTTTAGGCACAGAAGCAGTTGTCATATGTTAAAGAATTCACAAGTCATTCCATAAGCCAATCACATATTAATATTTCCCCAGTTACACTATCTAACCATGCAAGCTTGCCATTTTTCATCATTTTCACAGCATTAATGTTAGCTGTACAAGATAGACAAGATCAGGAAGCCAACTCCATAGGAAGAATAGAACTGTGCTTTATGGAGATAAGTCATAATAGCAGAATCTTGCAAGTCTGATTATGTTTTTCCTCCCTTCCCTATTCTACCCCAGTAAATCAGGGAAGAGCCAGGCTGAGTCTCTTCTGAATACTCTCTCCCTTCCCAGGACCTAAGGAATGCTTCTGCCCTCTTTGTTGACATAACAGGTTCTGAATATCTGCTTCAAGGCCATCTCCCTGGCTTGCTACAATTAATGACTTTGTTCATCATTTTTTTTCTTAGAGGCTAACATTTTAGTTCCACTCTTCAACAAGTCACTCACTTCATCTTCATCCCAAACCATTTCATCTCTTATATTTGTAATTCCATTCATTCTTCTGGAGGCCCTCCGTTTAGCCCTCACCAATTGTTAAAGCAAATTGAAGGAGCAAATGCTGGCCCACCCACCCAAATCAATCTGCCTGGTACCCAAGCCAGCCAAGTTATTTTAGTATGTGAAGCAGAAAATCCCACAAGCACCTCTCTCCATCCCTAGCAGAAAAATACAAAAATAACACATGCAATAACTAACCATGGTTGCCCTTTCCGGACGAGGAAATTCTGCTGCCACAGGCAACTGCCTTAGTTAGGACTGGCCTTTCCTGCTCACAGTTGCCCCTCCCCTCCATCATCTCATGCCAGAATGACAGTGACAAGAACACCCAGCCTATAAAAATGTTTTCAAATATTTAAGGAGAGCACAACAGTTGTATGGGGGAAGATGTACCTCTCTTAATTTGTAATTCCTTAGGTGCTGCCCAGTTGGTACCTGTAACTCATACACAACCACATGCCTCACTGTGCCGGCACTGGACACTCTAGTTGGAGAATCACAAGCTGTCCCTCTTGTTCCAAGTACAAAATGTGCTTGTGGTTAACTAGCTAAGTGGGTGGTTCAGAGTACGTTTCAGATGCTGAACTCTCACAGTGACACTCCCACTGTAAGATTTGTTCAGTGGTACACAAAATTATAGCCTAAAAACATAAGAGCCCAGTTCATTCAGAAACCTGTTTCTAGCAGTGGCCATTCAAGTGGCTCTGGCAAGCCCACCAGCAGGGCAAGAAGGTACTAGCCCTCGCCAGAACTTGTTTTCTCAAGTCCATGACCTCTGAGGCTGAGATATCACTTAACTATTAGAAGTAACATCCTGAGACCATCAGTAGCCACTGATGTTTCAGAATCATCATACGCAACTTTTGCTTTTGAGCTAGACTGGATGCAAGAAGCTTATCACAAGCAAAAGGACTCTTTTAACTTCAAGACAAAGGGTAACCAGGTACTGTATATGTGCAGTGGTTTTCTGCAAAAATGCTTCCGTGGGTGACTGCAATAACCATTGTTTATAAATTGTAGGTTATCTTGATTACAGATCCCCTGTTTGTTTCATATCTAGATTACCCATAGCTAATATAGTGTAGTTATTTCATTTGATCTCTGTATTTCACTTGATGGTTTGTTATATTATGAGAAGGGGCTATTTATAATAAAGTAGCCACTGCCAGGACCTTTCCTTTCCTTTCCTTTCCTTCTGTAAGAAGACGTGTTTCCTTATTCGCCATCGCCATCTTGCTGTTATACAGAGGACAGCATCTTTGGAAAGCTGATGGCATTAGAGTATATCAGGTCTTATTGCTAATAAAAGCCATATCCAGGGCACTCCAACAAAACATGCATAGCAATATCTAAGATGTTGTGCTAGGACTGGGGAGATGCAGGTTCTAGTCCACCCTCAGCCATGTAAACTCACTGGATGACTTTGGGCCAGCCATCTCTCTCTGCCCAACTATAGGGCTGCGGTAAAATCCTCCCAATAAAGACAGCACTTTGAATAAAAACAGTACACTCGTGAAGGATAGTGACTTCAGCTTGAAGAACTTTTCAAGATTTCAAGCTTACCACCTGATGGAGAATAGAGAGGATATAGAATCTGTCACAAAGCTATCCTTTTTTTTTGTATTCCACTTCGATGAAATACCACTTCGCTGATATGGGATGATTGACAATAGAAATATATTTATATATTAATAAGTGGCATCAAGATGTTTTGGAATACAGTTCCACAACCCCCCATCAGTGATCATACTGGCTATGCTTTAAGGAACTGGGGGAGTGTGGATGTTAGAGTTTAGCTTTTGGCCTTTTTCCACAAGAACCCCCCCCACCCCCATCAGCCCTGCTAATTTATTCAGCTACAACTATGCAAAGCATCCATCTAGGTTCAGCTTTTAAATATTATTCTTCTGAAGATACCAACCCACCTTCCCATGATTCTAGCCCCTCAGTTTGTTTAGATCAGTATTCCTCGACCTTGTCAACCTTAAGATGTATGGACTTCAATTCCCAAAATTCCCCAGCCAGCATTAATTCTGGGAGTTGAAATCTACCATCTTAAAGTTGTTAAAGTTGAGAAACACTGGTTTGGATGGACCCATCTTGGCCAATTCCATTCTGAGCACAGGGGTGCAGAAGACCCATTTGACCTTGACCTAAGGCTCAAAAAGTGGCCTCATATGTATATTGTATATAATTTTTTTTAAAAAAACATAAAACTTCATATTATGTTTTACTTTTTTTTCGGGGGCCTTTTTCCTCAGTGACTTCATTTTTTAACTTTTTATTATGATCAGGGGCCTCAAGCTGTAAATGACCTCAGCCTTTCTGAAACTCTTAAGTGGCTGCTCTAACACAGGACTGGGCTACCACATCTGAGTTGCAAAAGTCTGGATAACCACTAGGCAGTAGCAAAGGGTTAGAGTTTTATGTATTTCTTTCAGGTCATCTAGTGTTTGTCTGGAGTTCTGAAGCCCAAATATGGTAGTACTAATGGAACTTACTTGTGCACAGGCATGCATAGCAATTTAAATAGAGGAAGGAGAGTTTATAATGGGTTACTGAATATAATATGGATTAAAGCTGTGGATATTCTTGAAGGCAAGCTAACAAAGATATTAAAGAGGAAGAGAGGGAGAAAGAGAGATTGAATTTCTTTAAAAACGGTGTTATAATGATGAGCAAACTAAATCTCTAAAAAATAAAATATCTAAAGAAAAACAAATGTGATCAAGGAAGGAAAACAATTCCACTTAAGACAATTAAAGAAATTTTAATTTTAATTTTAAATAAAGAAAGTAAATTAGGAATTTATCATTTACTTTTGTATATTTAGCCATAGAAAAATATGGTTACCACTCAACAAGGAAGCAAATTTTCCCCAGTTTTCAGTATGCTAAGAGAAAGGGTACCAGATGTTAGCCCAAAAGCTAATTCATTGTGAAGCTATCTTGACTCATTAAAAGCTGTGTATTGCAATGCTGCAAAAATTCCATGCTTTGATTCTTTTTTTCCATTCATGCAGATCCCTCTGCTTTCCACATGAAGGCACCACTGTATCACATAATCCCCTAGTCTGCTGGAAGCAAGTGAAACTGGCAAAGGAAAGCTCTTCCATTTCATAATCTGGATTCAGCCAGTACCTCAAAAAACAGCCATCACTAGACCGAGAGTTAATGGCAACTGATTTTCGTCCCATTCAAGTCAGGGAAACTATTTGAAGACCAGGGTAGTCCATACCATTAAGAGACATGAAGTCGGGTTTTTATCCACAGAATTTTAAAGTTGTATTATTTTGTTGCTCTAACCCTTTTTACATGCTAAACAAATACCCAGAGGAGAAGAAAGTGATCTCTTCTTATTTTTTCTAGGCACAAAAATGTTTTAAGGAGGATAGCTTATAAACTCTTTGTGGCAGATGAACAAAAATAGAAAAGGTAAAAAATTCAGAAACAGATTTAGCTGCATGAGAGTAAGTTTTTGCTTCCCCAGCCTGATGCGATCCAGATTTTTGGGGAGCCCAGTTGTTAGAGTTCCATATTTCAAGAAGATCCGGCTGAAAAAACCTGGCATGGTATAATGCAAACATGAGCCAATTTGATATACACATGATTAGATATATTTTGGCCTTATTAAACAACAAGCTCCATGAAGCAATGCAGATGTGGGTGAAAATGTATAGATCTTGGTTCCCAACTAGAAGTGAAAAACTTGGGGTCCCCAGATGTTGCTGAACTACAGCATCCATTGCTCCCTGGGGTGCTGGTACTTACAATTAAGCAGCATCTGTTAGGTTGCAGATTTCCCATTTCTGAACCAGAGCAGTAGATGTGGGCGCAAATGGAAAACAAATCAGATCTGAAACAGCAAATTGTGTTCCTACAGAAGTTTATTGACTGAAGCTGGGGGAAAAATGGACAACCATGGCATGTACCTGAAGTAGGACATATACCCCAGTCCTTGCTCACAGTCACCTGCAATCTGGAAGGAGCGCACTGCAAGCAGTTCTAAATTCTTGTTCTGCATCCACTAGGAATAAGATTATTTTCTCTCATTACACCTCTGCATTGGGAAGAAAGCTCATATGAGCACTTCTATCCAGTCCAGTTAAGGATCCATGAGCCTGTCTTTTTGCTTTGCCCCCTGCTAACCATCAAGTTCCTGAAAGCAGCTTGCAAAACACAGTTGGCACAATCAATGCAGAGGAAAAGGAGGCTGGATTTACCATCCATTAGGAAAAGCTTGCGAACCAAACTTATTGTGGTAGGTAGCAGCATGCATCTAAACATATATTTTAGATATCTCCCCCTTTTAGGGGGAGATGGGCAGTGATAGAAATGTGAATAATAAATAAATAAATAAATAAATAAATAAATAAATAAATAAATATCTGAAGATGGGTCATGGTAGAAGAGTAAGAGAGAACAACCTAGGAATCCTGAATAGATCTAACAAAACCTGCTGAAATCACTGGATCCATCCAAACTGAACTCTGCACTGGAATGTGACCAGAATCTATACCAGACCAGCACTATATATAGCCCACCAAGCAACCTTGTGCAGCCTGCTGGTGTTTGGGGAAAATTCAGCAAATCCACTGCTGCCAAACATCACCACTACCAAGAAAGATACCCCGCCATTTAGCTTTTTGCAGCCACCTCCATCCCAAAAGACACACTGCCAAGTGCCTCCAACACCTCCAGTCCTCACTGACAGGGCCAGCTCCGTCACTGCTGCCCAGCTGCTAGCCACCGAACAGCTGATCAGCACGCCAGCTATTCCTTTGTGGCCTGTGATTATTTAATGTATCCGAGTGGTCCTTTCCCCTCTGCAAGTTGCACTGGCCTGGTCTATACATTGTGTCATGAACTACTTCTGACAAGTGTTCTAGCTCAGCTATCTCAATTTCCATTTATATTATTTTATATAATCAGTTGCTCATAGCACACCTGTTGTCTCCCACAGTGGTTTTTCATTGCTTTATTTTGCAGCCGTCACATTGCACCCAGGAGTATTTTCCACCATTCATCTCTTCTGTAAGATGATGAGGAAGAATCTTAAGTTATGAAAACATATTTTAAACAAATTTCAGGATCAACAGAGTAATTCTTCTTCCCCAAAGGATCTGTAGACTTTACCATTTCAAAGGCACAAGTCTGGCAGACGTGTTTCCTTATACGGTTAATTAAAATTATGCCTGATTCGTCCTTGAATAGATACACATTGAGGGATCACAGTTTATTGCCTTTCCTTTGTTCACTTCTGGTCAAAGGGACCATCCCAGTTATTTATGACTGTAGCTGATGAAACAGAAGGTGGCAACTGGTGAGCAAAATATAAATCCTGAAGCTGCCATTTTTAGTAGCATCAAAACACCACTGGATGCCACATGCTACCAACAGTGTTTTCTGAAAACCAAATTGAATGTATTCATTTGTCAAATCCCGCAGAAGCAATTTTAGGGGAAAATTTTAATAGCCAGCATTTCAGTCTGCTTTGGTTGGAAGCATAAAGGCCCAATGCAAGGGAAGGCTGGGCGGCGTGTGCAAATGCGCCATCTGACAAATGGGTAAGCCAGAAGCAGAGCCACAGATTCCAGACTGAGGGGCTACAGAGGATTAGAGAGAAATGAGATCACCACTCTGAGATGGGACAAGGCCATTTTTAAGAAGCACTTTGATGAAATGCCATTGAATTGTAACCCCGACATTTAAGATTAAATCTATTTTAAGCTATCGTTTTTGCCTTGCTACTAAATTGCCATACAGCCTGCTGCCTGGTTTGTGCCTTGTATCCTGATTCTCATTTTTCCATACAATCCCAGGAGCTTTCCTCAGTTCCATAAGTTCCATACTTTTCTTACAGAAGAAATATAAGTGAATCTCCTTCAAGAAGCTGCAGGGCTTTTATCTTGGAGGGGCAAGAGAACAAAAAAGGTTGGGTGAAAATCAATCAATCAAAATGAATAAGGAATTGAAATAATGCAAAGCTGTACAAAACTTCTTGGCAAGATAAAGTTGTCATGTCTTTAAAAAATTCTGGCATCTGGATGGAACCTGTATGTAGATCTAGAAACAGACAGGCTCAGAAGAGGTTGTGAGTGAGTGTGTTTATCTTTGGTTATACTGCTTTCTCAACAACTTATGATCCTCTAGAACAGTGGTTTTCAAACCTGGCCACTTTAAGATGTGTGGACTTCACCACCCAGAATTCCCCAGCCAGCATGCTGACTCTAGAACTGTAGCTTTCAGCATTTCTTATTATTGGCCATGCCGGCTAGGACTCCAAGAACTTGTAGTTCAGTAATGTCTAGAAAATGACACATCCTCCTGGCTTTCTCTATATGTACTGTGTATGTTGAAAATTGTATCACGTAGTTTTTACAATACACTTGGCAATGGCTTGGAGAGAGAAATTCTTCTCAAAGTCTGTCCTGCGTGAATAGTTTGTAAGATTTGGGGTATAGGGGCATCAGAGGAAACAGGGCCTTTAAAAAAAAAAAACAACCTTTGCATCAACATTAGATTCTCAAGAAAATAACTTCTGTCTTAGAAAGAGCGAACAGTCATCTTTGATCAACAGCTGAGAAAAGGAGCAGATAAATTACAACTCAAAATCACACAGAATTATTTTTTCAGTATTGTGAAGAAGGAACACTCCCAAGTCTGCCTAATAGCTGGAAGGTGTGTGCATGCTTTTTATGATGTTGGGGGAGGGGGGAGTGTCTGACTGCGTCCTTAATTGGTAAAGACGCACCCTGTATAAATCAGCAAAATCTTTCCCACGCGGCAACTGGGGAAAGCCTCCCTTAAAGCTTCACAGACCAAATGAACTGGAATGGCAAACTGGATTGAACACTGAGGATGTTGCTTAGTCTGGCCATGAAATTTCTGCAAGAAAACAACAAGGCTCAGAGAGCAGCAAGGACTCCACAAACTGGACTAGCCCCATGGGCTAGCAGTTTCCCATCGCTGTGCCAAAGAATGAGCACTACACACATTCAGGGAATTCTCCTTTGACATTAGAAGCAAGAGTCCTGATGCTGAAAGAGTTGAGACTTAGATAAGATGGTGTTAGAACAGTGACTTTTAAAAGCAATGTTTTAAAGTAGGTAGCCTGTTACACAACTTCATAGGGAGGGTGTGTTAAATGCTATTTAACAGGCAGCAAGAAAACAGTTGTGAGTTTTCTGATTGCTTCCCAAACGTTTGATGCTGTAGAAGATACCCTTTGCTGCCCCAGAGTAAGAACAGCTACTCCGGCCTCTGAAACTAATAACAACAGCATCATTTGCCATCCTTGTCTCAACCAGCTGGGCTGTAATCTAATCATCCTGCTTTGCGTCTCTCCCTTTTCCTCCCACCCTGTCACATATGCCATCACGTGGCATCACAGATTCCAACAGCAGGCCCAATAGGTGTAATAAGCAAGGCCAATTCTCTGTGACACATCCACAGATTGACTGGGCTAACCTTTGTTCTAGGCGTCCAGAGGGACCAAAATAACCGAGGCAGACATGAGAGACTGGACCTGTGCAGCTCCTCGCTTACTGCTCACTAGCAAGCGTCTTGGGTGTGCCTGTCAGAATGCAGCTGGGTCTGCAGCTCTATCTTATCACAGTATGTTGTTGCCATATGCCCAGAGTTGTTATCAGTTGCCCTGATAGTGCAGGTTCTGGCCTTCACTGATGCACTTGACATTGGCTTAAATAAATCCCAGCTTCTACCTGCCTTGCCTATTCTTTAGGGACAACCTGCCACTTTTAAATATCCACAATTGTCTTCCATATCGCATTGATATGTTATTTTTAAGTACCTAGGTGAGCTTCTAAAAGAATCATTAAGAAAACAAGGTAGGTAAAGAGAGAGATCTTTCATCCAGAGCCTTTCGAGATGTGTAAGAAAAACCGACAAAATGCTTGAGGTCTCCCCAAAGCTGATCTGCTTCTCAAAGAGCCTTTCTGCCTTAGGGAGCTTTTAGAACTCAGTCCCACATGTATCATCCAGACTTTGGGCACTTTCCTAGGGTTGGATTGCTGCCAGCTTCCATATTGGCCTCCCCAGCTATGCAGGAATGCACTGAACACACCTTCCCCCACACACAGAGAGAAAGCGCAGTGTGGCTTAAGGAAAAAAGAATAGAGGGATCAGCCATACACAAAATAGTGAACTAAATTTGTGCAAATCATAGCTGCAGAACAAGACAAGGTCAGTGTCATAGGACAGGAGGTAAAAATGGAATTGAGGATACTATACATTATACCTGGTATTATACATGCATACCGTTAGAGGTAGAAGCTCAGATATGCCCAAATCCAGGCCAAAGTATTCCCCTGTAGAAAAAAAGAGGCCCATTTCCAAAGTTGCCCTTAATCATCTTAAAAACTAAATAAGTGCATACAGCAGTTTGACACATGGGAAGCTCCCTGGGACTTCACACAATAAGCTCTCCTCATCAGCCTCTTAAAGACAATGTACATTTTTCAAACCAAGGGCATTTTGATGGCAGGAGGGAATTAGCTTCCAAGAGAAAAATGCAAACCACCCAATCAGTACCTGTGTTTGACCTGATCAAGTGTCATCCAGACGATTCCTATAGTACCTATTTTATAGAGGGCTGATTGATTATGTGCCATCAAGTTGTTGTTGACTCTTAGAAACCACACTTACAAATTTCTTCCATGACAATCTGTCCCTAACCTGGTTTCAGGTCTTCCAATAGTACACTCATGGCCACTGTAACTGAGTCCATCCATCTTGCTGCTGGTCATCCTCTTCTCTTTCCTTCCACCTTTCCCAGCATTACAGCCTTCTCTAGAGAGCCAGGTCTTCATCTGGGAAGTTAACCTCCATTTAACAATTTGTATACAAAAGGTTGTGTTTAAAAAGGATAGGGAAGAGCAGCTGGAAAGAACAAGGGGAATGTGTCCCTAAATTGTGTTACAAAGCAGAATACAAATGTAATGCTCAATCTATGCTAGCCCTCCTGGTTGAACCCTTCACTAGTCCTTGTAATCTAAAAAGGGAGCACTCTCAGCATGATCGATCTGTTGGATCGGCCTTTTGTATTATTGGTTCCTGGGACTAGGAGGAGAGGAGAGTTTCCCAATAGGTGAGTCCTTGTAAGATATCTGCTGAAATTCATAATCCCTCCACACAGACAGGCACACCTTTAAAAATATCATATTTTTGGAACAATAGACAAGAAAATCCATAGTGAAAACAAAAGTAGTGAAGATGGAATTGAAACTTTTGCAATTTTCCATCATCCAAATGTGAGATGATCCAAGAAAAACACTGTTTTATCACTTCTGTGCCCCTGTCACTTTTACTCAGACCACCTAATATATGTGTTCATTCAGGTCAGAGCAGAATCAAACTGCCAAACAAAATTTTTCTTCTGGTGAGACTATCTCCTGAGGTGGATATGCTGGGAAGGAGTAGAAGTGGGGTGTTTATGCCTACTACTGTTCTTCTGTTTGAATTTTAATAAGATTCATTTGTCAACTGAGAAATACAAGTGAAACCATAGCCCCACACTCTGTCCAAACCAGCAGCCATGAGTTTAATCATCAGACTTTAACTGCATGACTTTCAAAGTTGTCTGAGAGATGATAGATGTCCATCAGTCCCAAGCAGCAATGAATTAAAAATACATCACCAGCCCTCCACCACCTGACAGGGTGGCCCTTGAGTCCTATGACCTGTGAGGAACAGAGCTGTCAGCTCTAAATTTGCCCATAGGCATAAGTAATAGAAAATGCATTAATCTTTGAACCACTGACAGAGCACCTCAACTATAATCTAGCCAGATGGAACCAACTTGATGGAACTTCATCTATACTGATATTACTAAAAAAAAAAAAAATTCTTGCAATGGCATCAAACCCAATTGTAATCAATATTATATTAGCTATGTATTCCAAAAGTGGTTGCATAATCAAAGTGCTATTAGACTTCTTATATCCATTACAAATTTTCTCACAGCTGGACCCCTAGATACGTAGCTCATTGTGATAGTCAGAGGTAGAGAGATAGACAAAGAAATGTGCTTACCTTAAAACACGTATGCATTTTGTTGCCATTTATATGTTTCATTTTTGTATAAATTTAACTTATGCCAGAAGCATCTGTGAAATACTTACATTGAAGTGTTTTTTTTTCAAATTATCAGATAAATAATCATAAATAATTTGGTCACTAAATAAAAATCTGACTCTAATTTTGGTATGGAAGAAGACCACTTTAGCCTTCACTTTCCACATCCTCTCTAGTTCCTCCTTCAGGCCCTGGTACTTCTCCAGCTTCTCATACTCCTTCCTGATGTTGCTGTTACTTAGCACCACTATATCTATCACCACCACTGTCTTCTCGTCTTTGTACACTACCATGATGTCTGGTTGATTGGCCAGTACCTGCCTGTCTGTCTGGATCTGGAAGTCCCACAGGATCTTAGTCCTGTCATTCTCCACAACCTTCTGTGGAATCTCCCATCTGGACTTGGGAGGGTCTAGCCCATACACTGTGCAGATGTTCCTGTACACAATGCCAGCTACTTGGTTGTGCTGTTCAGTGTATGCTGTTCCTGCCTGCATCTTACACCCTGCTACTATATACTGGACTATCTCTGAGGCCTCTCTGCACAGTCTGCACCTTGGGTCCTATCTAGTGTGGTAGACCACTGCTTCTATGGATCTGGTGCTTAGTTCCTGTTCTTGTGCTGCTATGATCAGTGCCTCAGTGCTGTCTTTTAGTCCAGCCCTTTCCAGCCACTGGTAGGATTTCCCAGTGTCAGCCACCTCAGCTATCTGTCAATGGTACATCCCATGCAGGGTCTTGTCTTGCCACGGCACTTCCTCTGCTTGATCTTCCTCCCATGTCTGCTGCTGCCTCAGGCATTCTCTCAACAGCTCATCTTTAGGTGCCATCTTACTGATGTACTCCTGGATGTTCTGGGTCTCTTCCAGGACAGTGGCTTTGACACTCACCAGACCCTGCCCACCCTCTTTCCACCTGGTGTACAGTCTCTGGGTGTTCGACTTGGGGTGAAAGCCTCCATACATTATGAGGAGCTTCCGGGTCTTCACATCAGCAGCCTCCATGTCCTCCTTTGGCCAGCTGACTATACCAGCAGGGTATCGGATGACTGGCAGGGCATACATGTTGATGGCGTGGATCTTGTTCTTCCCATTAGCTGGCTCTTCAGGACCTGTCTTATCCTTTGGTGGTACTTGGATGTTGTATAAGTATATATATTCATATTCATATATATATAGTGTGTGTGTGTGTATATATATATATATATACACACACACATGCACACACACACACACACACTATATATATATATAATTATTTTCCCGCCTTTATTATTTTTATAAATAACTCAAGGCAGTGAACATACCTAATACTCCTGTATGAAAAATACAGCATTTTCCCTCAGTTTGGTCTCTCCAGATATCTTACAACTACCATAATTCCCAACCAGCAGCATTCCTATGCTAGATGGGAATCATGGGAGTTAGAATCCAACAACCAGAATCAAGTTAAGAAAGTTATTTAGATGCATAACTATTACTCTTGCTATCCTAATATTGTCGCTGACAACAGTATAAGGCCAAAGAATGGAGTGAAGTCACATGGCAGACTGCTGTGTGTTACATTGAAGGATATCCTATTCTAGTCAATACTCATCCACATCAGCCATCCTAAGGATTACTGGCCAGGCAGGCTGGGAATTCCATTCCCAATGTCTCTGAAGCACACGACATTGGGGAAGGTAGTCTGGGCCTCTTCAACTAATGAAAGTTGAGATTTTAGGCAGTGGTAACAATCTTCCATAGGGATAATAAATAAATAAATAAATAAATAAATAAATAAATAAATAAATAAATAATCGTGCCTCTTCTTATCACTGGTTTCATTTCACTGCCAGATAGAGAACTGATCCTCATAAACAGATTGCCAGCAGGAATGCATGACATCTATCTATCATCTATCTATCTATCTATCTATCTATCTATCTATCTATCTATCTATCTATCATCTATCTATCTATCTATCTATCATCTATCTATCTATCTATCTATCATCTATCTATCTATCTATCTATCTATCATCTATCTATCTATCTATCTATCTATCTATACCTATCTATCTATCTATCTATCTATCATCTATCTATCTATCTATCTATCTATCTATCATCTATCTATCTATCTATCTATACCTATCTATACCTATCTATCTATCTGTCATCTCTATCTACCTATCATCTATCTATCCGTCATCTATCTGTCCATCTCTATCATCTATCTATCCTCTACCTAAGTTCAGCCCACCCATCTTTTTCCGCACTGAAAGTAGTGTTTTATGACCTGTCCCAGCCCAAGCAGGTCCCTCTGGTTTCCATGCTGTGCTTCATCATAGCTAAACTCCTCCACTGGCTCCAGGGCTGTCGCAGGAACAACCACTTGCCTCCAACTCCTGGTCACTGCTCTCCACTACCATTTCTTTTAACAAAGTCACCAGTGGAATGGTGAAAAGCTGAGCTTCTTTCTTTGTTTAGAAGTTCACTGATGAAAAAGTGAAAAGGAGGAGCTGTCTTTTTTTTTTTAACAAAGAAAAATGGATAAGAGTTGTGCCACATTCCTTTCAACAAATGGTAAAAGTAGAGTGTTTCTTTTTATTTTTCATTGGTCCAGGAAAAGTAAAAAAAAGCTAGGGAATTCACCAATCAAGAGCTTTATTTCCAGCCAGTTTACACAGGGGAGCCATGCAGCTTAAGGCTGCAGCGCAGAAAGCCCTGAGACTAAACAACACAGAAAATGTTACCATAACCAGTGTCTGGAACAATTATAATGTCGAAGAATAAACAGATACATTATTCTGAAATCTTTCTAGAGTTGGCAGTCGCAGAGCCCTGGCCCTCGTCCACCATTGCGTTCATCTTCCTCCTCAACAAGGAGGCCAAAGTGAGTTCCCAGTTGGTTGTCAGTTTATTGTAGGAAACAAAGTGGCAGAAGAATGAGTCATCAGTGCAGGCACACCTACACTGCTCAGAATAACTTCTGAACTGCCCTCACATTACATGCTTCTGCCACTGGAAGGCAGTCATGTTCAAGATGGCCTGATAATGGAACCAGACCAGCCCTGATGTTTTGCTTGCTATTGCTTTGGGAACCAGAACATTTCCAGCATAATGATCAACTATCCTTCACTTAACACCAGCAATAAGGAAGACTCAGTCAATGAAGTAGAAGTAGTAAAAATAAAAAATAAAATATTGCAGAATGTATTATCCTGGAAGAGTTGGCATTAAGGGAACTAAAGCTAAGTGATCAAAGCTTAGTTTTATCTAAAGATATGATTACACATTGGGCCTTTCCCCACAGTTCAGTATCAGTGTTGTGCACCCATCTTTAAGCTGGCAAAAACTATACTGGCACAAAATTGGCAGGTTTATCCATCTGTCCAAGGTTGCTCTAGACTTTGCAAAAGCTCCTGGCAGCTGATTGCTGGGGATGGGAGAGGTCAGAGGAGAAATGGGGAGTGAACATTTTACCCACTAGTTCTCCAATCCCATGAATCAATGAGAGACCTGCTGGAGGCTTTCAGTAAGTTGGCACCTGCCTCTTCTACCCGTGTGGGTAGTTGTCAGACTTGGGGGGGGGGGTGAGAAGAGAAGTGGGACCTCTTTCCATGGGGTTGGAGACCTGGCATGCAAAGAGCCAGCTTTCCCCACATCACTTGCCTCCACTTTCTGAGTACCATCATACACCACCACCACCACCTCCGCTGTTTATTGGAAGAGGGCTGATTCTGTTGCACAATTCCATTGAGCAAAATTCTGAAACAACTAGTCCTTCACAATTTTAGACAGTGAAGAAGAGAGGGTATATTTGCTCCATTCCATTTAAACAGGATTCTAAAATGACCAGACCTCCATTTTTTTATTTATTGAAGAAGAGGGAGTGTATTTGACCATTTCAGTTACTTCCCCACCCCCATCCCTTCCAGTAGATAGTTATATTCAGTTCCCCCTTTTTAATCTAGCTAGTAGAAACTCATGTCAAAGTCTGCCTTCTTCTTCTTTGGGGCTATTTATACCATGGTGTCTTCCCATATCTTTCTTCATTTTACATTATTTTAAACTTGGGATGTGTCTAAATGGGTCTGGGAGGAGGGGCAGATACGAGAAGACAGGCAGAATCCTGACGTGAGATCCATCCAAGTCCTTCTGCAGTGCCCTGATAATGTCTCTGTTGTCTGGTCATGCAGGAGAACACAGAGGTGACTTTGGACTGTTAATATAACATGAGCTTAGCTCCTGAAAATAAGAAACCATGAGAAAGAAACTTAAGATTGCCCCACCTTGACTCCCTTTGACAGAAGAGTGAGGGAAGGGGAACCGGTGTCAGGCTTTCAAGGGTCTGATGTTACAGCTATATCAATAAAGTAGAGGCCTAGCATTTATTGTGGTGCCTGAGGTCAATCTATATTCCAGTACCAAAAAGAGAGAGAGAGAGAGACTTAACAGTGTGTGCAAGCTATTGTACGATATCGTTAATTTCATATGCTAGCAAAATAATGCTTAGGATCATCCAATCCAGGTTAGAGCCTACATGGGAAAGATACCAGATGTCCAAGGTGCCCTTAGAAAAGGCTGAGGAACATGAGACATTATTGCTGATGCAGGCTGGATAATTGAGAAAGCCAAAGAATACCAAACAGAAGTCAGTACGTGCTTCACTGATTATAGAAAGGCCTTTGATTGTGTCAATCAAAGCTGTGGACTGTGCTCAGAAAAATGGGAATCCCAGAATCCCAGAACAACTCATGGTCTTCTTGCAAAACCTGTATACAGGTCAAGAAGCCACAAGACAGGCAAAATATGACAAAACAGACTGGTTCCAGATTGGCAAAGAAGTGAGACAAGGCTGTATACCCTCTCTTTATTTACGCAGTTTATATGCTGAATATATATTAAGGGAAGCTGCATTTGGAAGGATATGAGAGTGGAGGAACTGGAGTTAAAACTGGAGGAAGAAACATCAATAACCTTCATTATGCTGATGACACAACGCTGCAAGCTCTAGTAACAAAAGTCAAGGAGCACAGTGAAAAAATGGGACTAAAATTAAACATAAAGACCAAACTAATGACAACAGGCACAGCAACCAGCCTTAGAATTGACAATGAAGATATAAAAGCGGCATATAGCTTCTACCGTTTAGGAACAACTCTCAGCAATGAAGGAGCAAGCAGTCAAGAAATACAGCACAGACTAGCACTTGGTAGAGCAGCCATGAAGGCCTTGGAAAAGATACTTAGATGCTGTGATGTGTCTATACCTACAAAGATCAGAAGTGTGCCACAATGGTATTCCCTGTTACACTCCATGGAGACGAAAGGTAGACTTTGAAAAAGCAGGACAGAAGGAGTATTGACACTTTAGAGAAGGTTCCTGAGAATACCATGGACAGCCAAGAAAACAAACAAGTGGGTCGTCCAACAGATCAACCCAGAAACTGGCTTACCAGAATTCTGATGACATGGTCCACTTAGAAATTGGTTCAGTTACAAACACAAGAGCTCAGTCAGTCCTGCTCAGTTGCTTGTGAGCTGCCAAGAAGAACACTACAGAGCAACCACTTCCACCTCTGAAGATGCCAGTCACAGTTGCTGGCCAAATGTCAGGATACCAAATAATTAGAAAATGGCCTATTAACCCAAAAGTCCATCACCACTGGATTGAAGCTAGCCATGAAAGCCTTCATCAGTATAAATCAACCCAGATTTCTCACTCAGGGCAGAAATTACCAGGCTCAAATTATTATACTTTAGACATATTATGCAAATACACTTAACTACCACAACAGAGACCGGAAATTTGGTTGTTAAGTGATGTGGTTGTTAAGTGAGTCACCATGTGACTGGACCCGATTTTATGACCGTTTTTACAACAGCCGTTAAGTGAATCACAGGTCCTTAAGTGAATCCAGCTTCCCCAATGGATGTTTTTTGCTGGAAATCGGCAACAAAGGTCACAAATCATGATCATACGACCACAGGATGATGCAACTGGTCATAAATGTGAGCTGGCTACCAAATGCCTGAATTGCGATCATGTGACCGCGGGGGTGGTGCGATGGTATGTGACGGTCATAAGTGCAAGTACAGGTTGTAAAGCACTTTTTCCAAGGCCATAATAACTTCGGACTGTCATTAAACAAATGGTTGTTAAGCGAGGACTACCTGTATATCTCTGGAGAAGTCTCTAACGCTGGGAAAAGTGGAAGGAAAAGAAGAAGAGGATGACCGGCAACAAATTGGAAGGATTCAGTTACAGTAATGATGGGTGCACCAATGAAGTAACATTGCATCTGAAGGTCCAGAAAATCCATCTATGTGGTCACTATGTGTCGACAACAACTTGATGGCACACTCAATCAGTCAAAAGCTAATACCCCCAAAGACAGAAATAACATTCCAAATGATCGTGTTGTTAGAGAAAAAGGCTGAACGTAACAGAATGAAATTGAATACAGACAAGAGCAGCATTCTTCACTTAGGAAACAAAAATCGCACGCACAGGAAAGGAAGGAGGATATTTGGTTGGGTAAGAGTGCTTCTGAAAAAGCTCTTGGAATTGTAATTAACTGCAGGCAGAATATAATCCACCAGTATGATGTTGATGCAAAAAAGACAAATGAAGTTTTAGACTGCATCACCAGAAGTATAATTTCCACATCATCTGTTCATTGGGAAGCCAAGAACCTGCTGCAAAGTTGAGAAACGTGCCCTTTCAGTTGTTGCTGAATTACCGCTTCCGGAACCCTTTCTTACTGGCCCTGCTGCCTTGGATTGCTGGGAGCTGCAGTTTAATCATATCTACAAGGTCAGGTTCTGTACCCTTGACTACTTTATTTGCTTCTGGTGAACCAGCTGGTTTTGGACCAAAGAGGAACAGAGACAGCAAGTCAGTCACACTGGATTAGCCCAAGGCATGTTGCCCTCCCAAATATTTTGTATTATTATTTACAGAGAAACATCAAATAGTGGGATAAAATAGTTTTCTTGGCAGCATTGCTAGGGATTCTGGAGCATGGTCTTCCTATTGACAACCCTGAATATATTGCTGCTCCAAATGGTTACACACGGTATGCAAAATCACACTGTCCCTGCACTTAAATTCTCTGGTTGATATCTAAGATAAGCTTGACCTTTACAACTGTACCCCGTTAGTTCCTCTACTAAATAGAAATGTTATTCAGAATGCTGAACTGCACAACCATATTAGATTATTGTGATGTGGTGGTGCTGGTGATAAATAGATGACAGAGAGAGAGAAAGAGAGGGAGAGAATTTCCTAGGTAAACAGAGAAAATAAAGTATACAATTTTTAAACATTCCCGCCATGGCAGAGATGAGAGATACATATCATTATATGGAAAATGCCTAACTTATCTCACCAAATTTAGATGGAGAAATTAACCAAAGGTGAGCTGGTTTTCACATCTGTTACATTATTTCAAAGCTGCATTAATGGCCTCAGTCCAGGTCCTAGCAGGCAGCTGTCCCCATCACAATATGCATCACCCCAATTGACACTACTAAGTAGCACTTGAATAGCACGCTAGAAAACTACTTACACAGCTAATGCTGAAACTGGCAGCTATGTTAGACCTGTTTTTTTTTCCTAATAACTTAGCATGCATCATTACCACTCATGAAATATTTCACCCAATTCTATACACTGCTTGGATATAGTTCAGTTTTACAACATGCAAACAGATCATCTTGGAAATGAATCGGAGCCACCTGAATAGAAATTGCTGCCACCTCAGCCTATCAGGAAATTGAACTCCATCCAACAATTTTAAAGCAATAAAAGAAGGCTCTTTCCTTACTTTCTCCCTTTATTACTTTTTATGTGGTCAGTGTAAACCCCTGTAATGGGCTGTGAGAATGACCTTGGGAGGCAGAGGAAGAGCCGCGGCCTAGAGAATGATCAGAGGTATTTCAGCCCACAGAAGGAAGTGGGGTGGAGAAGGCGTCTCAGAAGGGACCCTCCCTAGTTCTCTGGAAGGTAAAGGCAAGGGAGGGGAGAAGGGCTTTCAGACTTGCAAGGTTCTGTTGCTGTAACCTTACAATAAAGGTTAGTACTCATGGTTTTGGTTTCTTGTTGGAACTACCTTGAAGGGCTGATAAAACCAGAATAATAAAGTAAAATAGCAACTAAAACCTACAATTTTGATTTTAGCCATTTATGAAAAAAAAAAAAAAAGACAGGAGACCCCAATAACAAATAAGAAAACCTGGTATCTGGAAGACTTTCTCCTCCCGGGGCCCTCCAGATCCGTTGTTTAGGATTATTCCCTCTGCTGTTAGGATGATTCTTTCTGCAGCATTGTTTTGAAAAAAACCTGCTTGGGATCTCTGCTTCTCTCCTTTATTTTTCAACTGAGAAGGAAGTCAGGGCCCTGCCAATGAAATGCAACCATTCCCTCCTTTTTTAATCCCTGTGTCCCAAGCAGCCAGCTACCTAGAGTTACTGTAGAGCAGCATTTCTTAAACTTTTTTCTTTCAGGACCCTTTCCCACTTTTAAAAATTATGGAGGAACCCCAAAGAGCTTTGGCTGTATGGGTTATATTTATCGATATTTACTGTATTAAAAAATAGATTTGATGCATTCGCTGCTGCTACTGCTTTTCACGATTGTTTGATGGGATGTAAATATTGTCCTTTTTTTCAACGTAGGCTGGCAAATAATTTTGATTTCATGGACCCCTGAGAGGGTCTTGCTTTGAGAAACACCGCTGGAGAGGAACTCTGAAGAGAGAGGGACTGGAGTAAAACTTTGGAAGCCGCCTCTACTGCATGCCCAGGTAAGACTTCTTCCAAATCCCTGTAAAGAAACAGAACAGAACATTTCCTTCTTGCGGAAGGAAAAGGGGAAAAATATATATTTTAATATACATTGCATTTATATTGCATTTTAATTCCTGTCAGCCACCCAGAGTTGCATTGGCAGAAATGAAATCAATGTAAATAAATAAATAAATCTGAAATTGTCCTTCCAAAGCCCCATCTTGTGCCTGTTCTTGCCAGCCCCTCGGTCGGCAGTGACACCCAGAGTCTCCCACGCTAGCCTGCGATCTTAGTCTGAATCCAGCATGATCTGTCTTGTAGCTTGTACTGTACTTTTTAAAAAAACTTTTGACCACGGCCACCATACTGGCTACCAGCACTCCTTTGTTCTAGCAGTTGGACCAAGAACCATCCACGCCCTGCCCACCCTCGATCTCTTTGATGCTCTTCCTATGTTGTGCAATCCAATCCATCCCCTACAATCTCAAGTCACCTGCCCCCAAAGCTGCAGCTGGAGTGATTAAGAGCAATGCAGCCACAGCAGAGACTCTGAACTGAAGAGATCTCTCAGTCCTGGCCCCGAACCACCACCACCACCACCCCCATACTCTAATCAGGAAGTCAGATGTCTTGGCTTTACCCAAACTGGCACTCGTTTTCCAGAGGCATCTCCAGCCATTTCCTTCTCACTGTGTGCCATCAGCCTCTATGCTGTAGTTCTTGTGAGGAAGGAGAAACTTGCTCACAGTTCCAGGCCAATCGTAGCAGTCTTGGACAACAAACAGCACTTCTGGCTTCATCTATCAGAGCCCTCAGATCTGTCAACATAATGTAACAGAGTAATCCACAGAGAGGATTCTAAGCAAAGGAATAAAAGAGTTTCAGAATTAGTGGGTGCTTACCCAGCTTGAGCCATAAAATGGCTCTACATATGCCTATGCTCATATTAAGTGTTATTGCATGAGCAATTTTGAGCTTCTGGACTGTACTGTACTTTGATGCAGCAGAGTTTAGAAATTTGTACAAAATTTTGATAATTGGAAATGGAAAAGCAAATAATCCTGCCATGGCCACAGCAGATGAGTAAAAAAAAACATCAGACCTAATACGTATTTGGATGGGAGACCACCAGGAATTCCAAGGTCAGTAGACTAGACTGGGAAATAAAAAGAAAATATGTTCTAGAAGATCACAATGAGTGACAACCTGTTTCTGCACTGTTGCCAAGGAAATGCTATGCAACATCCATGAAGTCACCAGGAGTTAAGCTTAACTCAAGGGAGAGCTGATTTTACTTATTTAAGATCCTTATAGGTGGCAGTTATACTAGTCTTATCTGTGCTCCAAGTATGTAAACCCTGTACATAATCCAGCCAAAATTAAGTCTTTAAAACTCTCAAGGATGATTTTAAAAACCGCCCAGAGTCCCCTTTTCGGGAGAGATGGGGGGTGATAGAAATTTGAAAAATAAATAAATAAAATTACACATTGGCTTAAATCTCTCCTGATGCAATCAAAGTCACTTAATTGCGCTTAACTTTATCTGGATTGTGTCCCAACCATAAAACCCAGTCCATTTTAGACTAAACCACTGCTACTGCCAACACCACCATAAAAACAAAGGAGAGAATGGTTTTAAAATGTGGTTAACCACATTTTTTCTCTAAAGGCATGTAGTTTATTTGCCATTTACTTTGTATATACCATCCAGAGTAAAAACTCATTTTAAAATCCTGGCCTCTCCCCTATTTCTTGGACTCAAAACTCCCAAAAGTCTAGTATTTTCAAATACTAAAAAGTAAAATATATCCAGCTAGATGCAACTGGAGCTACTCCAAGAGCAGGAACACCCAACCAAGATATAGTAACCTGCCCCCCCGCACCGCCCCCCCCCCGCACCGCCGCCACTTTGGATACACATTAGAAAAAGGAAAGAATGAAAAGGACATTAGTGGTGGCAGTAGTCATATTAATATTCCAGTAATGAGTAGAGGGTTGAATTTGATCGCCTAAATAGCTCTTTCTAGCTCCATGATTCTGCTAGAGTTTATAATAAACTATAAACATTTTAGTTATAGCATTTCATTTTTGAGGTGCAGGTTCAATTTTATATTATCTGTTCTGTTTTAAAGGTCACATCTGGAAATCTAATTCATAAAACACAGTGTAACACAGGCATTGTGATCTTCCAGAGCCAGGCAAAATGAGGCAAAGCACTAAATTACACCCTTAACACTAAACATGGGAACACGTACTTGAGGTCAATACGTGGGGCTCTGTTTGACTGGATGGAATGTCCGAGATGTACAGGACAGCAGAACTTGCAGGAACCTGAAGGTCACATGATCCGGCTACTGCACTTAAGCAACATTCTCTTTCCCTAAATACCAGCCACAGGTTAAATGCTACCTTGATGACTGACACACAAATATCTATTGCATGGGTGGGACCAACTGCAAGGGTCAAATCAGCATTTCCCAGCAGGTTGTCAATCAGATGTGTGTGAAAGGGATTCCATCCAATGAACTGTTTATGGTGGGGGAGGGGGGGAACTGTCACAGCATTGACAAAATGTCATAAAAATAAAGTCAAAAGGGATACTTCCTCTCCTACTGAATTTCAGGATCAAAATTATCTTGTTTTTTTCTGGCCCAGTTTTTAATAAAGCCTGACCTGCTTCTGTGCTCTGTTGATACTATATAAACCTCTCTGAACAGATCTGTTGCTAGCCCTTGTTTAATATTATGCAGCCTCATATACACAGAACATATGTATTATCATATTGCTATTCTATTATAAGCACTATATTAATCAGCAACATCATTTCTTTTGAGCAAGATCCTGTTCTAATAATACTTCCACATATCATCATTCCAGTCCACAAAGGTTTCCAGCAATCTCAGCTGAAAGTGTTCTCTTTGTAAATTTTGTCTAATTTATTGCTTCCTGATGAGCAGAAATGGGGTGGTAATGATGATGAACAGCCTAGTTTTTGGCATCGCCTCCTAATTGCTCTGGTGTCAGTATGTCCTTCTGCCAGGAAAAGATTTGGGTTATTAATTTTTAGATGTAGTTTGTTTACACAGTAAAATTCCACTTTCTCATTTTTAAAAAGGAGAAAAGAAAACAATTCAGTCAGTAAATCTCCCCATCCCAGTAAGATTAGAGACAGACAATAGACAGTCCAAAAGCTAATCTGCATTCTCTAGTAAATACCTAGTAATCTCAAGGAAGCAATAAATGGCCTGAAGCTGCAAATAGGAAGTGTTTAATTAAATGCACAGGAGTCCTTCAAAGATTCACCATTATGCCTGACTGCACTAGATAAACCCAACACTGTGACTATTTTTAATTCCCTCCCTGCCCCCCAAAGCAACAAATCTGATCTGAAAAAACAGGTAGAAAATGACACATTAAATGTGGAAAGCAATGTGCTGACAATTATATCTTTCGGGATCCTTCCTGTGTCTCACCATAATTTTTAGAGAAAGGGATGAGTGTGAAAGCAACTACATTGTACAATAAAAGACTAAACATCTGCCATTTTCTGGCAGTAGGTATGATTTTGGAGCTTCTGCCTGTTTCTCTACCATACCTATTATAGCTCCCTTTCTTAGGCACTGCACAGTTGTTTGCAAAGGTATTGTATTTCAGAACATTCTAGCACCACAAAGGTCTTTGGAATAAATGCTGTTCAGCTCTCAAATCCTCCAGAGGTTCTCCAACCTGTCCTCCAGTTGGCAAAAGAAGGAGCTAGAGAGCAAAACAAATGGATATCAGGCAATCCATCCCTGCACTAATGGGCACCATAATCATCCTTGGGGCAGACATGACATTTGAGAGGATATCATCATATCATGGATGCTGAACAGAGAAAGAGAATCTTCTCAGCTGATGGACTTTTTGGAGTGACAGGGGTAGAGGAGATGGGGGAGGGAAGGCAACACTGATAGATGGTGGGAGTGGGGCAAAGGGGAGTCTACAAGGCATGACATCTGAAGATCACTGCAGATGTTTTCATCATTATGGGAAAACATTTGCTGGTGCCTCTTTGCCCAGAGAAGCAGTGGGAGAGGAAATACTCTCTTCACTTCTAATTACAGCTGGACATTGACCATGGAGAGGAGGACAATGGGGAGGATATGCCTATAAGGGTTTGAGCAAGCTGCTGTTCCCTGTTTCCTAATTAACTCTTCATGTTGAAGCAGCTCTGATGCTATTGGTGTTGAAGCAAGGCTCCCTTATTCCTCCAACCTGCATGAATTGTGGACGTTTTCTCGAGATTTCTTATTTTATGAAAGAGTTTTCATCCCTGCGCAGGACTAGAAATGCCCACTCTGTTTGTAAAGTGGGGGGACCAACCTCTCCATCTATACGAAAAATATGCATAAGTGTATGCTTGTGCATGATAAAAGCAAATCTAAGGACATACATGCCAAATTCTATCCCCTCCATTGATGTAATTGTCATTTTCTTTGCTCATTCATGTTAAATAAAATGAGGTGGTCTTATAAAGACATAACCCAACACCATGAACCAGATGGTTCAATCTGGGAAAAAGCTAAAAATGGTCATTGTGGTTTCCTCAAAACTACAAAAGCCAGGCATTGTGGAATAGTGCAAACTCATCAAATTCATCATGACTGAAGCCACGGCCTTGCAGGAGGTCCCTAAAGATTCTTTTTCCCAGGCTGGAAAGCAGCACAGAAAAACATCCGCAAAGGAGAGGGTCACCTTGGACTGTTCCTGCTTCTCAACTGCAGTTGCTACCCACCCCAGCCATTGGATGCACCCCTTTATTGACCGCCTCCAACCTCTAATTACCACCGGCCAGATAAAGCAGTCAGGGAGGCTGTGGAGTGCCCTGACACTTCCCAGGCCTAGATAACAGGGAGACTAGCAAACAGGTCAGGCCAAGTGACTCCAATTTAAGGTGGGGATTTTCCATCTCTTCTGACCTTCATGAGACCCTTTTCCTACACCCATTTGCTTTCTGAAGAGCTTCAGAATGCACTTGCAGAAAAGATTTGGGAACGAAGAGAGCAGATGTGCCCCTTTCACTGCATGCCTGCCAATTCCTAAAGCAAGAGCCACAAAGGCAGTGCCCAAGCTGCCTTGTGCCACTTGTGGCTGATGCTCTCCCCAGGGAATTTCCAGAACATTTGAGGGACCCTCGGCTTCCTCCAAATACAGTTTGGAAACCACAGGCTCAGAGTGTGACACCGAACAATGGCGGGAGTGGGGGGACAGCAAGACAGCAGAGCTGGAGTTTATTCCTCATTCATAGGGAATAAACCCCACTTATTTTGGTGAGGCTTCCTTTGACTATATACCTGAATGGGATCTGTGCCACATGACTCCCTTCCCCTGCCCCTCTCCCCTTCTAAGTCTTTTATTCTGGAGGTTTCTGGAATGCAAATATCAAGAAAGAAAAGATTTTCCTACCACTCAGTTTTCAGGCTGAGGAACCCATGTGCATTTCTGCTTGATTGACAGAGGAACAGAACAACAACAAAACTAAAAAAAACCCTGCCTTAAAAAAAAAGATGGTGACTTGAACTGGATTAACTTGGTTAGACTGGTAAATTCATGAGTGTGTAACCTGCAAAAAGACATTCTCACTCAGTGGTGCAGCTAATACTAGATCTTCAACCAAAATCCAGAGCCCAGTTAGCTCAGAAGGCTTCCAGAGAGTGGCAGCTGGGCATTTCTTTTCTTTTCTTTTCTTTTCTTTTGTTTTCTTTCTAAATATTTGTAAAAGGTGGGATCCCAGGCATGTTCTTGGGTACAGAGGCTGGTTTCATTATTTTTCCTTTAAATTGCTATTATTTCCTGTAGCAAAATGGTGCTTATGCTTCAACTATCCAAAAAGAGGTCCCCGTATGATTGATAAGTCCAGGAACTAAAATAACCTGGTTATACAGTGGCTGTAATCACATAGCATGCTCAACCCAGGTATGAAGTAACCCATTTTCTAAGTTTGCCCAGTTCATTAAACCATAAACTAACCAACCAGGTCAGGTTTGCATGACACATTAGCTAACCAAAAAAGTATCAAGGATAACATTGACCAAATTTAGCACATTGCATAAATTCATCTGCTAATTCTTTAACTGGCCTGGTTTAACGCATTGTATAACTGAACCACAAAGGAGCCAGCCAGATTGTAAACTAGGCTGTTGGACAAATCCATCTTTTTCTTGCAGTTAGTTTATGATTTAGTGGGCTTGCTTATGCAACATGTTTAAATTGGTCAATAAAAGACTTAGGGCCTGTATTTGCAAACATACTAACATGGATTTATTTTAACTTTGACCTGGGTTGGGGGGGGAGTGTTAGACTATTGTTCCAACAAAGTGTATTTTAACTTATGGTTCAGAGTACAGTGCAAGCCCATAAATAAGTTAACGTGTACATATCCAACTCCCCAGCCAGGAAAATTGTAGGAACTGAGTTACCATAGTGGGATACCTCTGTCGTGGGAAGGCAGACTTTTACTTTTAAGCAGTTTGTTTTAACTGGGTCACAAACCAACTTGCTCCGAGACTTCTCTCCAGAACCAGAACTGAGAGGAAAGAGAGAGGAAAGCTAATCCCATTTCTCTCCCAGAAAAGTTATTAATTCGTTTGCCACATTGCATTTCCTACCCCCGCTCAAGCTCCTGAGCCTTCTTTAAAAATAGCTGGGGTTGACACACAGAAATTAAGCAGGAGACTTCCGGCAGTTTGTTCCCCTGACAGTGGAGACAAGTGACAGGGAAAGGCTCACCTGCTTAATTTCAGTGTGTCAGGCGGCTTTTAAAGGTACAAGGGCAGAGCGAGGAGGAGGCTGCCGCCCTAAACCATTCGCCTTTGGAATTGAGCGAGGCAAGGGGAGATCAGCACTCGTTCTGCGGGCTGGGGAAGGGGGCAAACGGAGATGGGATCGATGCCAACCTTGCCACCGGTTCCACTTTTCGGGCACCCCTGTGCCTTGCCTAGGAGCAGAGCGGCTTACTTCGGTGTAAGCATGCCTCGCCTCAGCCGATTTTACTTGGCGAAGAGTGACTGTGGTCAGTGGGATGCGCATGCAGATGCCCGGCGTTTGATATTGATTCCGAAGGAAGCCCCCGTTTCAGGGCAACTTGCTCCAGAAGAGATGCGGGTGGTGTGTAATTGTTGTTGGTTCGCCGCCTTGCTCTGTCAGTGCAAACCAACGCGCTATATTGCGTTTAAATTAAATAAATTAAATGGGTTTCCATGTTCAAAAATGCACTTTCTTGTTTCAGCCGACATTTAGGTGGTAGGAGGAGAGATTCGACGAGGGGGGTGGGTTGAAGGGAAAGGAAAGGGTCAACGGAGGAAGGCGTCTTTTCTGGCACTATTTTTTCCTTTCCCGTTCTTTTTGATTTCCACAGGAGTGCTGAAATCTGTACAAAAGACGGTCTGAACCAAAGTCGGTTTTTGAATTGTTTTTAAATAAATTTTAGTTAGTTAGTTAGTTCCTATGGCAATGGGGCTCCCATCTGAGAAAGCAGAAACCCTCGTACACACATACACCCCGCGTCTTTCTGAATCCACTTAACTCTGACACACTCATCAACAACTATTTAGTTGTGAGGATGAAGTTAAATTTGGTTCTCGCCTTCCCACTGAATGTGCTTGAGGCGGGCACCAATAGAAAAATAGAACGGAAAGAGATAATTCATCAGTGTGGCCGCGGAGATGAACTCAGTCCGAAAACTTTTATTTTATATATATATATATATATATATATTAGATATTCAAAATACTAAGAGGAAAACTTTGTCACAAAAGCAATTATCTGATCAATGCGCGTTCAAATGTGTTAACATCTGTTGAATTCATTATTTATGTGAGAAACAATTTATTTTACCATCAGGCTAAAAGTAACAGATTCCATGCATATAATGTAACAACAATCTCGAATCCAGAACACCTCCCTGCCATGTCAGCAGGGCTACCATATCCGGGGCACAACAATCCGGACGAGACTAGACGGCTGCGGCGTCCGGATTTTTGCCGCCCAAATCTGGTAGCCCCGATTCCGGCGACCCGGACATTCTTCAAGGCTGCCGAGTCTCGAGGTTCGAATTGCTCCAGAGGCGGGATTCTGGTCTGTGGCCGCCTGCGCGGCACTGAAGAGAGTTTGAGTCCCTGGCTGAGCTGGAAATTTCATCCCCACGTCTGCCTCCCCAGTTAAAGTTTTCGGATGATTTGGGTAAACGTCACTGATTTCGCCGGATCCTGCCATGCCGTCGGTTTTCGTTTTGGCCGCTCTTTGCAGACGACGCCAGCCCCACGAAGTCCGGAGGCGCCTGATGAGGCGGGTGGGGGCGCGGGGAGCGTCTCTGTTTCGTTCTTTATTGGGAGGGAGCCTTTACCGGCTGCATTTCATATGCCCCCTTTGAATAGCAAGAAGACCAAGAGCCTTTTGCTAAGCGCTGGCCCCAATTCGGAGGGAAAGGCCAAAAGTCTTCCCGCCAAACGGAACCCTGACAAAATCTGTGGAAAAATAACGATTATTCACATATCCCGGGATCGGTCAAGGCCGCTCGAGGGATCGGAAGGTACGAGGGCAGAAAATATCCTTCCCCACCTCCCCAGGCCCTTCGTTTTGGCTCTAAAAGCGAGTTTTGTGGAACGGGCTTCTCTCCCTCTCAGACTCCGCATTGAAGGCGCTGCGCGCAGGCAGCGCAATCCTGGCGCGTCCCCTTTCCCTTGGTGCCCTTCATGTTCCGGGCCTCCCAGCGTCACCACCTCTAATTGGGGACAAATAAAATGGATACGACCCTGTTCCAAAAGTCACTTTGCAACGCGGATGGGTAGACGAAAGAAGGAGCTTCATTGATTTCCATACAGGAAGGGGGAAGCTGGGAAGAAGTAGCGAATTTACCCCGTACAGCTTTTTTTTTAATCGACAATGAATTTATCTACTTACAGGAGTTGCAATACCTCCTAGCTCACTAAGACCCTAATAATAATGCAGCTTCTTAGTTTATGACAAAAATACAGTTCTTTCTTTATATCTTACAGATAGTTCAGGACCTTGGTGACTAAATCTCACTGGAGAGCTGATTTTTCCCGGTTTGGCCCCAAGGCAGCCTCCCACAATCCTGCTTTCCCTTTTCTTGGGTAACTGTGCTTCGCCAGAACTTTCAGAAAGGAGGGGGGGGGGGAATCCAACTTTCATTATCAGGATGGGATGCATATGGAAAGGATTTTCTCATAGAATTTCTGGTAGATGCTTCTCTTTAAAAAATAATGTTAATGGTTTTTTTAAAAGCTAGGTTACAATCTCCCTCACGTTTACCTGAGATATAGTTTCTGACTGATTTCAGTGGGATTTATTTTTGAGTTTCTGTAGCACTGCTTTCATCTCAATTGTTTTTGATTGGGAAGAAACAAAAATCCATTCTTATTTTTATTTTTTATTTTTAAGACCAGAGCAAATGTGTTTTAGGTGTAAGAAGGCCCTGGATTTGTTTGAATCATGGAGTCAAGCAAATCTCTTCCCAGTGGGGCAAAAGTGCTCTGCTGGTTCTCAGGACTCAGTTCTGCTGCAGGTGCACTCCGATTCACTCTCCTGCTGAATGTGAGAGTGGGACAGTTTAATTCCTTCTTCAACCTCCTGTTATGAGTTGAGGTTTTGGTTTATCATTTTAGATATCGGTCTTTAGAAGCAGTTACTGACTGACTATCCTAGCAAAAGATGTCCATCAGGTTAGGAAAAGTCAGAAATGACAATTTCGTTTGTTCTGAAAAGCAGCATATAAATGAGGAAACGTATCTTAGAGCCAGCTATAAATTGGCGCACACATCATTTACTCGAAGTGTTCATTTTGGTTCTTATATCTAAGCCTGCTGGAAATGCACTCTTCTTTAAATTTCAAGCAAGCCGTGTGATAAGAACTAAATACTATTTTCTTGAAACTGGAGATGATCCAGGAAATTTGATTTTTCATTAGAGCAGTATACAACTTTTTCATGTTTCTTTAATCCAGAGATGAACCAAAGATGAGATCCTAATGGTAACATGGAGAACATTGGTATTAATTAGCAGAAAATATTTCATAAATTCCTCATTACATTTGCATTATAACTACTTATTGTAAGGTCCATATAACAAAAAGAGGTCATATTGAATATTGTTGTTTCTCCCCCCCACCCCCGCCTTTTCTTTTTTCTTCCATGTTGTCTCAATACATTATAGACCTAAGAGTAGCAGTCTCAGCAAGCCGGTCTGGAAGTCTTTCCAGCTGAAGACAGCATTGATAAAAATGCTTCAAATAAAATTTATATATTTATTTCCTTTGTGGAAGCCTCTTACCAGATTATATATTTGGAGCGAGTGGGTGGCAAGGCTGTCTGAGAAATATCTAAAAATAATCACTCTCTAGTTCTTCAGATTGCAAAGTAGATAGGGACCAAAGTGTTGCCTTTTTGACTGCCACAGAAGCTACACTGATTTCATATTAGCACCTCCAAATTCAAGTTATTTGAAAAGTAAAGCAACAGTGTGTGATGAATGGTGAAATATGAAATCCTAACTATTGGATTATTTTAGAGCAAAAAGACTGATCCATTTTAACCTATGATGGTTTATTTTCATATGGGAAAGTATTTAAATATGACTAGAATGCAGATGACTTTTGCACTGAAAACGAAGTATGGGGCAGGGGGCTTATTTGGATGCTCCATCTTCCCAAAGTTGCTACCCTGGCAACAGCTATTTTACTGAGGTCCCATGCAATTTCCTTTGCTGCACTGAGTGCTCCTTGTTAATATCATCTGGATTCCCATGACACTTGCAAGTATGGAAACATTTTACTGACTCAGTAACCATCCTAACTATATAAGAAAAGACTGTTCATTACTTTGAATATTGAAGGCCATAAGGACACCAAACTTGGGAACTTAGATTGGGAAGTTCATGTTTACTACTTTCTATACACAAGTCTCTTAGTTTCGTATTATCACCTACAATTGTATTCCTATTCATCCATAGCGTTGGAATTTTCTTAACCTAAAGGTTTGACCGGAAAAAAATAATAGTGAACAAGATAGGATGTAGGACACCAGGCCCAACTCTTAGAAATTAACATCTATTTCTCTGAACGCTGTGAAATGTAACAACTAGTGGAACAGTTAACACATAATAGTAAACATTTATCCTGAAGAGATTTTCAGCCATTTTTTTTCTTACGATAAAAGAAACAGTTCCGCGCCAGACTAAGGGAAAATCCCGAGGTGGGGGGGGGGGGGGGAAGAAAGGCAGCATGCTCAAAAGCTAGTCCTACTGATCTCGGGGGTGGGAGTGGGGGTGGTAGGGTCTGACTTCTCAGTGAAGATGTTTAATAAGACTGTCGCCCTGCTGGTCTTTTTTAGCCTTGCAATCAGGCCAGAAGACTTGGTGGTGCCTCGCGAACTTGATAGAGGCGCCCTTCCGCTGGGTTCGTCCTCTTTAAGGCTGCGCTTGAGTTGGGCTGAAGCTAGGTGTAGGATCGCCTTTCCCCATGCGCTGCGCTCCAGAGGTACTGGACTCCAGGCTGGTTAAGAATTAGGGGAGTGGAAGCTGGGATGAGCACGGGCTGGGGAGAAGATTGGCTGGAACCTGGAAGGGTCCCGCACTGGCTTCTCCCCGCCTTCGATGGCCGCCAGGATTGAGGCGGCGGCTCGAGGGCAAGCAGGCCAGGGAGGAGACGCCGGTGCGCGCGCCCCCGTCTGCGCAAGCCCCCCCTCCCCTCCCCTCCCCTCCCCCAGCGGCCGGAGCCTGGCTAATTCTCCTGGGAACGAGCTGTCGACTGCGGCGAGACCCGGGAGATTTGGTGAGTGACTGAGGACGGAAGGAGCCCAGTCTGGGTCCTAATGCGGGCGGCGTCTCTCCTGACAAAGCAGCGTTTGGGGACGGCGGCCGAGAGCGCAGATAACATGACCTCGCCCTGCCTCGCGGCACTATCTTCCCCTGATAACGCCGGGAAAGCGGACAGCGGCAACTATTTCAGAAACCCTATCGCCGCCTTTATCTTCCCCGGTGGGAAGTCACTTTCAGGGGGAGGGAGAAGCTCCCGCTAATGGTCCTTTGTCACTGCCTGCCGGCATTTGCGATAGAGCGATACCAAAGAGCCCCGCGCGCGCAGGGACAGCCGGAGGGGACCAGCCTCGCTCGCTCTCGTTCCCCGCAGCCGTCCGTCCCTCTGCTGAAATAGGGCGTCCTTCCCAGCAGGCCCATTTCACCCCCACTGTTCCTGCCGCTTCGCATGTTCCCAAGCCGCCACCAACGAAACGGCACTTGAAAGCAAGGAGCCGCGCTCTCCGGCTCTACCAGACGTACGGCGGCCCCACCCTTTGTGCGGCCAGCTGCTGCATTCCTATGTTTTACCCGGCAAGAGGGAGCCAGATCGTGAGAAAGACGCTTCTCCACTAAGAGAAGCCAGGCAAGGCAAAATCGAGCCTCTTCGGAAAGCCTTGGATTGGCGTCCGGCCTGCCGGCGCCCTGACAGCCCTCAGTCCAAATTGCCCTCTCTGGAGCCTTAAGCTATCCACTGGTTTACCAAGGAAGGCTTTACCGTGAGAAACGTACACCTGCAACCCGTCCCCGCTAGTTTAGGCCCATCATGATTTTCGATCTGGTAGAGGCCGAACTCCTCTCCCCTTCGCCCTTAAATACGGCAGACTCGGATATACAACTAGACTCTGACGCTAAGAAGTTTTTCCAACATGTTAGTCCAATAATTAAAACAGAGCACGGCTTAATAGTCGATATGTACTTTTGACCCCCATTTTACCAGCTCGGAAGAAATTATCATTCTTTACAGGGAACTAAGCTGTGAGACCCACGAGGAATTTCCAGATGGCCTTTTCATGGTTTAAGAGAAAAAAAAATTCCATTGCAATTGTCACTGTAGCTGTCAGTGGCAAATATTAAGCAACTACCGAAGCAGGTATCAATTAAAAATATACCAGTAACAACAGGGTCCTGTCAGAGCTGAAATTGTGTTATTGTAAGTGTAAGGAAGGGATTTATGTTATTAAACTGAAAAATTCTTATTTGCTCCTAATGCATGTCTTTGTAATTATCCTATTTCAGACTACAACTGGCTTTGTTTGTTTCCAACAAAAGGGTTATTATAGCAATTATAATGACCAGGGATTTTAATTCCATGATTTGATATTTTTCTTTTCAGGTAGTTCTTTCCCCAGTGCTGGGGGATACTGTGCACATTTTTAACCAGATCTGCTACTTTTTGTTAATTTGGATTCTCTGTCTCTAGCTTTTTTAATGCTGCCTGTTTTGTTGAATGGTGTGGAATTGGTAAGTCACTGAACCATTAAGAAAGTATTTTTAAAATAACTGTTTTAAATGATGAATATCTTCTTTCTAAGCATGTCATCTAATCGTTCATCAGAGAACATACTGTAACACCACCCTTCTATCTGCTTTGGTGGAGCCAATTTCAGTATACAAAGACATGCTATCTACTATTCCTATATCCAGGTAGCTGTATCACACTATATCTGATTTAAATAAGCCCAGGTGCTAAAATATACAGAAATACATTCTTTCATCTGTCAGTTGTGCCTTGCATCTAATCTTGGTACCTGCCTTAACTTCTAGTACTACTGACTATTATTCCCTTTGATTGACAAAGGGAGAAGAACCTTTGTTTGGGAATTTCATTCCAGGCTTGCGGTGTGGGGAGGGGACTGGATGATGTATCTAACTCCACCACAAATACCCTCAAATGTCTCACAATCTTTAAGAGGTGCTTGGGGAGGCTTCATAGCTACCTATAGGCGGGAGGGAGGGAGGGAGGGAGGGAGCTAGCCTATCAAATCTTTTATCATGCTGACCCCTCAACCCATTTAACCAAAAATGCTTCTAATGGAATAAATAATCTCTGCACATTTTATTTAATTATTTACTTTTAAAATTATTGACATACTTGTTTGCTTTTAATTTTTTAGGTTATATCTTATACGCTTTGCATGGTATTTTAGCACAAAGCTATGATAATAAATTAGTAATATGATCAAAACTAATTACCTGCCAAAGACGTAGCTTCAAAAATGCCTGGTTCTGTTTCATCACCTACTTGCCATGATAACCTACCGTATAAGAGTCTTCTAGGCAAGAGATCGGACCATTCAGCATCTGCTTCAGACTTTGCTGTCCAAGGATCTGCAGAATATTTGAGTCTCCTTTCCTATGCTTTCCAACTGCACCAGAGGGCATCTAATGCAGTGCTGCCTCTAATGTTTGCCATTTGCCAGCAATCACTTTAGGGCTGCCAGATGCCACACACAGTACCTACCAAAACCAAGCTCCTGTCTTTCAGCAAGAGGAGCTGTCCCACTCTCTGCATCCCTGGGCCAGGAAGTACATGCTTCGTTTGCTGAATTTTTACTTGTCCTACAATCGGACAGAAGCCCTGCCAGAAGAATCAGTGGGTCATCTCAGAAGACACAATATAAGGATTTCTTTTGAATGAGGACCATTGATTAATTATGCACTTGGAAAGATTTGTTCTTCCAGATTTGCCTTTTGCTGTATTTATTAACTGATTAATATTTGACAACTTGAGAATAAAAATAGTTTTATCTAGACTGGATTTTACAGCAAGCCATTCTCCTTTTTCTATAGTTTTCTATACTTTATCCTATTCAGAGGGAAGCCTCCTCAGGATCTTCAAAATACTTCAGGGATAAAAAAGCTGAGATGAATGGAAATGTTGCTTCTTAGACCAGCTCTTTGGTCTAAATGATATGAATCTGTTATGGACTAGTTTCTCTCTGGTGTACATAGTTGTCATCTATGCCCAATATGGGCTAGCATTTGTTGATGGATATAAGCTGTTTAAAATGTGAGCAGGTATAGTGCAAGCTAAAGTGCAGTGCATTTGAACTGGCGCCTCTCATCCTCTAAAGTGTTAAGAAGCCAGAAGCAATGTCAACAAGACCATTTTCTCTCCTAGTTCTGCAGTTAAAAAAGGGGGAGGAAGGAGGTGGAGGAAGCAGGAGGAAATCTGCAAAGATTTACTCAAGGAACTGCTAATAGCCTGTTGCTGGAATCCTAGCTCTTAATACACCCACAACACTTGAAGTGCTAGTGCTCAATTAGTGCCAAGGTATCAGAAACTCGAAGTTTATAAACAGAGACCTTGGGCAGATTGCTCATGGTTCCAGAACATAGCTAGCAATCTTTCTCCCATGGGAAATTAAATCAATCATCTGAAAACAAAGTGTAGTTTTAAGATTTTCTTTTCAAGAAAAACCTTTTAAATAATGTTTAAGTACTGCATTTAATCTGCAGTATCTATGCATATTCAAGTAAATTCCCCATAAGTCACTGCAACTTCGTTTTATTAAATGTGCCTAGGATTAGGTTGCAGCAGTTGTCTATATCTGTTGCTAGGGTTCAGATCCATTTTTAAAAAATTAATTAATCATGGGTTTATAATGATTTACTTGCATTTGCCTATAGCAAATATTTCTGGCATAAATAGTCATTGCAGGAACATCAGTTTAGAATTAATATTCTTTTTATGGGAGAGAAAAGAGAACTACTTTTAAATAGTACTTGATGGCTTCAGATGTTACAGGTACTTGTGTTTACAATAAATATATAAATCTGCTGCTGGATTAGTTAGCAAACCTTTTCAAATGAAAACTATTTCATTTTTTAATCTATTATTAAACATTGCAATCAATCTTAATTGACAATAACTCAACTTACTGAAGTTTAAGGTTTAAGTGTAAATTAATATTAATCTTGACAGAACTGGTTTTCAGTTTTTCAAGAACCTGTAAATGTAAGTCGATGCATGTTTTAATTGATGAGTAAGTTTTAGAAACAAATTTAAGACAGCTGATAAACCTTGTTTTTGTTTTGGGCTATAAAATATAAAATGCTCCCTAAAAATATATACTCAAACATGTCTGGTACTTATGGGAAAGCTAAGTTACAGTGTTAAATTGCTTAAGAAAAAAACATCAGTATATAAATAAGCACAGAAGTAAAAGCTAAGAAAATCAGATATTTTCTTATGGTTTTCTTCTGCTTTCTATTACACATCATAAATCATATGCAAGGAGCTGATTCTTTTTCTTCATGGGTTCCTGTAGAGGAAAAAGAGTAATTGAATTCCTCTAGATATCATTCTGAAATCTAACAGCATTTAAAGTTACATTGTTGGTAAGCAACATAAGTTGATCCATTGCAGGTATAGTTTTTCCCATCTCTCATAATTCTGAGATGCAGTGCTAAAAGGAGATAAGGGCAGAGGTATCCTGGCTATTATCATACCACTTGTTTTCTTTAACTGTTAATCATCCTTTTTTTTTCTGTCTCTCCTCACACATGGCCAATTATGTCTAGAGCATCTTCAGAAGAGTCCTTAAGATGCCAGTTGCCTGCTCTTCCATTTTCCCTGCAATATTTTTTTGTTCATTAGGTTGGAAAGGAATGACAACTGTTCCAAGAATTCCTATACACTGTCTGCAACAGCAAACTCTCCACTATCTTTGGGTTGCAGCATCTGCTCCTTTAATTTTCCCCACTTTTTGAAAAGCAGTTTAGGCCTATTGTTGTTTTTATTTGGTAAGGAAACAAAATACGTTTCCTGCACCGTGGAGGCGAAGTGGGAGAGGGAAGGTGAAGTAGCGCTGGAAAGAAGGTCTCCCTGCTCCGAAAAAACGCGAGCGGCCTGTAGTAAGAAAAAGATGGCAGCGTGGGGGCGGGTGGGTGGAGGTCAGAGGCCACGGCCTTTTGGATACATACTTGACGGACTGCCTCCCCGCCCATTTACCCTACCTATCTACCCTCCTACTCTCGCGGGGAGGGCCCGAGGGCGGAGACGTCCTGCCGTTTTCCAGCGCCCCAAGGCTCGGTCTCCTGGCCCGCAGCAGACAAGCTTTGCAAAGGGCCGGTGGTCCCCTGCTCCGTCCTCCCTCCGCGCTGCCGGGAGGCGGCTAGCGGGGCAGGGCAGGCCCCGAGCTGCAGCCTGTCAGGCTTGGCTCATCCATCAGGCGGACACAGAGCAGACGCGCTCGATCTGGTCGGGCGAGTGTTTGCTTTTCCCGCCATTATTGCAGCCCTGCAGTTCTTTTTGTTGATACAGGAGTGCGAAAAAGTGCTAATGTCAATTCATCAGGGGAGCGTCCGCCGAAGGGGGCTGTAAACAGGGTGAGAAAAAAGCGGCCTTTTGGAGTATTAGCAGGGCGAGCTCGAGGGGAGATAAAGCGTCGGCTAACGCGCTGTGGCTCCCGGCTGCATTAAGCGAATGGAGGCCGAGGGAGCGGCCTCGCCTTAGCGCTCCATTAATCACCGGCGCTCCACTCCCGCCTCAACCCCGGACCGAGCGGGGATTCCCACCGACGCCACGGAGCATTAATAATGGTTTTATGGGCGCGGGCTCGTGCAGCTTCAGCGACACGCCCCGGACGAAAGGGGCGGGAGAGCCGTCGCAGCCATCGGACGACCGCCCCAAAGCTTTGTGTGCAGCTCCTGCATTTTTTTGCTAATCCGTGCCGGATGTGCACGTTGTATAAATAAATGTGCTGTGCAGTTACCCTTTTTCAGTTCCTGGCCTATCGCAGTTTCTTAACGTTGTTTTTTGCTCTGCTAGGAAGCGTTGGCCGTTAGAGCAGCAGAGTAAGCGCCACGAAAGCAGCGCCGCCCAACTTCTGAGTACAGTTCAGTAGATCAGATTGCACGCGTCTTCCGCCCGTTTCAAGAGTCGCGGCTCGTCCGTCCCGTTATGCGGTTCCTCTTGTTTCCACTTCGTAAGGTCCCTCTAAATATTGAATGTTTGGAAGTTACGACACAGTAACTTAATTAATGTAGTAACATCTCAGGCTGTGACTTAGCAAGAAATAATGAAGGGAGCAACAATTTATACAGGAAAATAATCCAAAACTCAATGGATGGGCAATACCTCTATTAGGGTTAATATTACAAAATGCTAACCGTGTTTTTAAGTTTTCTGAGCGTTTTCATGGGAGGTATATTAAACAAGGGAAGAGGATTCAGAGCTGTGAAGGTGATTTAATGCTGTGGCCCCAGTCTTGAGAGACAGAGTGCCTTTAAATCTAGGAGCAAGCTTCTGAAAGTATGTCAGGTGGATCCTGGTTCTGAGAGATGTTTTGTTATTATGAACAATATATAATACAGCATTGGTGTGTTGATAAAAACTGGAAGCTTTGGAATAAAAAATCAGGGCATTCTGAGTTAAAAATTCATTCTCATAACAGGATAATTATGACAATGCCACCTTTTCTTCAATTTCGTTTCCAGATCTGCATAATTTAAACCATAATATCCTGCCTCACAGAAGTTTTGTGAGGACAAACTATGAAATACAATGTCATAATTATTAATGATGATCATCATCAACTTCTTACCAGAGCCCTGTCCTTGGAGAGAGGCCAGTCTTTGTGCCACTTTTTGAGTTAAGTTTAACTAACAGTTTCTGACCACCATTAAGGTTGATTCCCTCCTTGGACGTATTATCACTGCCTTTCTCCTCGCAATTAATCCACAGGAAATGACAGCTGCAGGGAACACAATCTAAAACAGGCAGACTTAGGACTGCTGAAATAAATGGACCATCCAGAATGCCACCTACCTGCTTAAAGGGATAAAGTAATTAAAAAATCAATGCTTATTTGCATGCAAGTTATTTTGGACTGTTGTACAATCAGCTCATCCATCTCTGAAGCACGGAAGGGCCCTTACCCTCTAAGACTTTTGATGCGTAAAATTTAAAATTTCATTTCAGGAGATGTTGTCTCAAGTGAGCAGAATATCCGCCTTCGCTTCCTTGAGCACAATCCCCAGGGTAGGGAGAGAAATGGCACAGATTCTGACTGCTGAGTGTGCCTCGCTGCCAACAAAAATAGGCCTTTTTGCTCAGGAAGGCTAATCCAGTCTTTCAATGCCTAACATGCTTAGGACTCACATCTGCTTACACATAAGTAAAACAGAACTATTACCACTTGCATTATCTCAAAACAAGAGGCAGCCCAATTAAACTCATTTTATTAATTAAGGGCATAGGTTTTAGCCAAATTTATTTATTTATTATATTTTTTTTATACCACCCTCTCAAAATGGCTCTGGGCAGTTTACAAAAAAATTAAAACAGCAGTTGAATATCAATTAAAAAGATACATTATAAAAATATAAATACACAAATATAATAAAAACTCTAAAATGTTAAGTATAATATATAAACCCAAGATGGTGAAATTGCAGTCTTGTTAAAATTTCCTGAGGCTGCATCAGGGTGCCAGCCACCCCCATGATGAACTACCCCCCCTCCCAACCCAAGCAAGGTGGCACAGCCACATCTTGAGGCCCTTACAGAAGGCCAGGAGAGTGGGAGCTTGCCTTACCTCTGGGGGTAGCTTATTATTGCATTCCGCTGTTATAAATTTGGATATGGATTAACATGATGCTTTGAAAGCAAGAATCTCCTGTTGCTGTTGTTAGAGGCCCAGAGATATTCAAGCAAATGCATTAAGAGATGCATTAAGAGAGAAAGAAAAAATATTATTCTAAGAAACCAAAATATTTTATAAGGCTTTATTGAAAATTATAGCCATTGTCACAATAAAAGCTGTTTCTGTCTATATTTGCATTGAAATACAGTGTAAAACATGCTATTTATCAATTGAGTTTGCTCTATTTGGGATCTAATTTATAGCAACATAAGAAAATGGTCCAGTTAAGTTACTGAAATAGATCAGATTGTTAAAGAAAGAAGGGGAGCTCAGACAGCAAGGAGGTGGATCCACTAATCCCCCCCTCCTCTTTTTTACCCCAGCCTTATATTTTGGGCTTCTCTGTACAGACTAATCTCTCAAACTGTCATCACAGAGTTTGGGTCTGATACACCATCCCCAAAAACCTTCCTAGGGCAAGAATTTTAATTGAATCGGATGTTGCCACTTCCATTTTCTTGTGAGATAAAATGAATTCCTTGCTTAGGGAGATGGGGGTGGGGCCGAGGAGAGGAGAGAGACAAATTTCCCACTAGGCCACCTACAACCAAACTGGTCATTTGAAGTTTGTTTCCTTCCTTCCTTCCTTCCTTCCTTCCTTCCTTCCTTCCTTCCTTCCTTCCTTCCTTCCTTCCTTCCCTCCCTCCCAGAGGATCACTTTTCAGAAAAGACTTACAAATTGTTGATCAATAATCGGTCTCTAAATACAACTGGGAGTCATGGACCGGCAGTAGGGAAGGTGGGGGACTGGGGGTGGGGGAAATGGATAGAGGGCAAGGGGGAGTGAGATAATGTCCAAAGCCATAACCCTTCTGGAAACAATTAGTCTCAGATAAGGCTGAGGATCCCTGCTCAATTGCTCCTGTTGCATGTCTAAGGAGGAAGGTCAAATAACAACAACAAAACAAACAAGCAAAAAGGTGGGATGATTTCCACAGCATTAAGATCCCCTAAAATGGAGGGAGGGCCAATTTATTTCTAGGAGATGGGTCTAAATAATCTTAGGCTGGTTATTTCTCCTTATTGATGCTCCTGGAATTCAAACAGGCTTTCATCACCATCCTCATTTCCTTGCATGCCTAGCCCTGTGTCTTTCCCCAGTTTCTGAAATAATAGTTTTTAAAAACAATAGAACTCACAATCCATTGGAAGGTATTGCAGGACATGCATGCACTCAGGATCAAGGTGCCTCATTGGAATAAGTGGGACCTGCTGCTATAGATACATCCACAGCAGGCAACAACCCTGGCCAACCTTATCTTGGCTCAGAAGCTAAACAGGGTCGAGCCTAGTTAGCACTTGGATGGGAGACCACCAGGAAATCCCAGTGCTGTAAGCTAGAAATTGGGGGGGGGGGGAAGTCGGAAGGCAGCAATAGCAACCATCTTCTGTACTGCTGCCAAAAATCCCCATCATGAACATGATCAGGAAGCCACCAGGAGTGGAGCTTGACTGGAAGGAGAACAGACTTTACTTACCATTGTACAATATTTTATCCAGCCAACTGAGATGCACCCCTTACACAGTTCTACATGGAAGCAGGAAACGTGGACAACTAGGACACTTATAAAACTAGGCACAGCATTTGCCCAACAAACTAAATCTGGTTACTTTTAATCTAATTTAGTCTTTGATAATTGTAAACCTGGTTAATAGTGTGTAAGTGTTGTAAGTGTGTGTGTGTGTGAGACAGAGACTTAACGCGTCATATGGATTCAGCCTGCTTAGCTATTTCCTGGTTCCATGTATTTGCCGAAGTAGAAAAGGTGTGATTTACTTCGAAATCAGGGTGCAAACATAAGGAGCTAACTCACTTAGTAAACTGGAGGGGATTTTCTTCCAGCCAAGTGCATCGGTGCTCCTCCACCTCGTTCAACGGGGATAACCCCGAAGTGTGCAAAGAAGCGTTTCAGTCGGCAGCGGCTGAAAGCTCCAGGGTGACTGCAAAGTCGAAAGCTGCCAGGAAGGGTCGGGTCACCAGAGCTGCCGCACTCCGGGTAGCTGCCCATTGGGCCGCTTTAGCAGCCCCGAAAAGACCAGCATTTTTCCCGGCGCCCGCGACCTTAGCACCGAGAACCGGCAGGTCCTGGGGCTTCCCTCCCAGAGGAAGCAGGCGCCCGGTGGAAAACGGTCCTTCAAGCGACACGGAGCTATTGATCCCTCATGTCCACCCTTGAAAAGAAAGAAAGGACTCAGCGGAACCTCCTCTTTCCACGTGGGGAAGGTGCTCTTGAAGGAACCTTGCGAAAATCTCACCCGCCCCACCCGACTGCGGCGGCCGCGCTGACCTTCGACTGTCTTCGACTGTCCCTGGCCCCCACGTCCCCACCGCTAGAAGGACCGAGAGCAGACAGCTCTCCTCCACCGCTGGCCGGCCCTGCTCTTATCAGGCCTCTCCGAGTTAGAGGGAGCGGAAGACCCCAGGACGGCGCCGGTCCCTCTTCCTTCTCCCAGCCGGTCCGGTCCGGACTGCGGGCCAGGGAGGCAGCGCGGCGCGCCAAGTGCTTTTCAGGGGCCTGCTTCCCTCCAGCAGAAAGCCCGACTTCAGCCAGAGCCGGACTGAAGCGGGGCAGCGCGGGGCGGCAATCCTGGTGGGGCCCTTGGCGGGTCTCCAAGCTAGCGGGGCCAGCTCTGTCCTAGTCAAAGCCCCAGGCGCTGCAGATGCGGAAGCTGGTCTCCTTTCCACGCGGGTCAGAGATTTAGCTCTTCTCGTTTTCGGTAAGCGAGAGGGTGTCCTCTAGAAAGGGTGGCGGGGGAGATGCTGGGGAATGAAGCTTTTCTGAAGCCGGCGGCCAGGCCGGGTCAGATCACCAACCTTGCTCCCGAGAGGCGGAGAGGGGCGAGCCAGGCTTCTTCAGCTGCGAGGGGCCTGGCTCACGGTTTCCATCGCCCTGGCTTCCTGAAGGTGATGGGAACTGCAGCCCAGCACAGCTGAAGGGCGTTGGCGGGGTGCGAAGTCGAGCGCATCCGTAAAGAAGCTGTGCGCCCCGGGCGAACAGGTCCTGTGGGCCTTGGGTGCGAGTGTCTGTATTTCAACGGCTCATACGCAGAATTTATACAGCGTTCAAGGCGGCTAATCGTAAACACAATTCAATTTTTGAAAAATAAAGGGACGGATTACTATAATTATGATGAATGTAAATGAAAAGGCAGAGTTTCAAAGCCTCCCTCCCCCACTGAGTGAAACCTGAGTCGCCTCCCAAAGTGGGACGTCTCGGGACGCCCAGCGTTCCTCCCGCTCTTCCGCAGAGGAACAGAAAGCCGGCAAAGGCCGCGGAGCGGTGCAGGACGCCTCGAAAGGCTGCTTCGCGGCGAGGGTGAGAGAAGCTGCCCCTCGAGGGTCGGGCCAGTCCCCCGCCCGCCCTCCGGATTCCCCGATCGAGGGAGGGATGGAAAAGAGGCAGCTCTCTCCTCGCCCCCCGCCCCCGCCCCCGCCCCCAGCTCTCTTGACACTGAATTCAGGCCACCGCCTTCGCCTGACGCTTTGCTCGCGGCGTGTTTATCCAGCCTGACGCCGTGATCGATGGCGGAACGCAGAGCTTTTGTACACAACAGGCCTCTCCGCCGAGAGGAGACGCGGCGAAGGCCGGAGCTCCTGCCTCTTCCTTCAGCGGCGCTTCGCACAGCTCCATGCCTATATTAGGTGGGTCGGGCAAGCTGCCCCTCGCGGGCCGGGGCGCCCGGGCTGACCAATGAGAAGGCTCCCCAAGGGCAGGGTCCCTCCTCCTCGGGGTCCCGCCTCTCTACCTGCCTCCAGACGACAAGCCGAGGCTGGGCGCTTGGCCGGCGCGGCGCCGTTTGGAAGCCGGCGCGCGCGGGGGCACCGGGCGCAGCTCCGCTGCAGCGCCCACCATGTTCCCGAGCCCTGTGACCAACACGCCTTTCTCGGTCAAGGATATTTTGAGCCTGGAGCAGCATCCCAGCGGCCTGGCGTCCCTGGAGCTCTCGGCCTTGGGCTCGCCCTCCTCCTGCATGCTGGCCACCTTCAAGCAAGAGTCCTATCCGATAGAGGACTCCCCCCTCGCCGAGGCCCCGGCCGGCCTGGCCAAAGGCAGTGGCGGCGCCTTCCCTGGGCCCTTCTTCGCCAAGAGCTACGTAGAAATAGAACCGACCAAAGAGCCGAAGGAGAGCAAGAAAGGTAACCTGGGGGCCGAGCCAGAGGAGCGCGCGCCCCGCCCGAGCAGCGGGGCCGAAGCATCCTCGGGCAGCCGGGTCACTGGGAGGAGAGGCGCTCCCGGGGAGGGGGGGGGGTCCAGGGAGGTGTCTGGTGGGTGGGAGCCGTGAGCCCGCCTCTGCCTTGCTGGGCCATTCCGTGCCGCCGCTCCGGACCGGGGGAGACTATGGGAATGTTAGGGAACCAGAACCCACTGTGGATGGCGGCCGACTTCTGGTGGCTAGGGAGGAATTCAAGGGGACAGTGAAAAAGAGGCCTTCGGTCGTGTTCACTCCTGGATAGTCTGTTTGGGAGCACGGGCCTGGCAATGTCTCACCCCAATCCTAGTGAAGATCCCTCGAGGATCCATACCCGCCTGGCTGGGTGACTTGCTGTCTTTTGACAGATAACTGGTGACAGCCCGAGTAGACACTGTGGCATAATAATGAAGGTTAATACTGTTGATGCAGAAGAATTATACGTAGTAATGACAGTTCTAATACTACTATAGCTCTTGAAAAATGTTCATGGCCTTTCATTTCCTTGCTTCGGTTGCAGTCCTTGCAGCAACCCTTGAGGGTAGTTCAAACTTACCGTATTTATCTGAAAGAAATATTATCCAGAATTTGGGACGACTGTCCAAGAAAAATTTGGACAGAAAAAAAAAATCCTCTTCGGTCATTAGCTTATTCTCAGTGAATCTAAGACAACCCTTTCCCCATTTTAAAGGTTAATTATCTGAGAATAAATTAGTCTTTCTTTCAGTTGAAGTCAATATTTGGAGACAAAATGTCTTCCCTAAAATCAACTTATTGAGTCCTTCCTGAGTCCTAGCACATATATTCTGATTCTACCCAGTACATCTATCAGCTGCATTGACATTCGAAGATGTGTAGGCACCGCCCAAGCATTCAGAAGGCACGGGGGCACCCTGCCATCTCCAGGTTCCTTCATCTCATTTTAGACAAATACAAAAAATAGTTGAAGGGCTAATATGAACACTTTCAGCAGTGCTGTGACTTTTCATCCTTAAAAAATTATGGAAAGCTAGCTTTTGTCTCTATTAAGCATGAACCTATTTAAACCTAACTGAGTTTAATGATGATGTTGTTATTGCTACTAAATGTTTTACTGCTAAGCTATCCTTTCAGAGTAGGATATATACTCAGGGTTCAGGATAGCTCCTCATCAAAATATTTATAGTGCAAGACTGTTTATTTCTACTGAGATGTAAGTCTATTGAGTTCTTTGGATTTACTCATGGCTGAAAAAGTCTAGAATTGTATCCTAAGGCTCTTGAGAACATACTCCATTTTCTTACCTGGGAAAGTCCCACTGATCCCAGTGGGATTTGCTGCGAAGTACATATGCATGCATTTGCAAATTGCACCACTCACTTGCTTTGATCATGGTTCCTGCTTTGTTCTCTGGCCTCCTAAAGACATCTTGAGACTTTGGGACAGATCCCACCCACCCCTCATGCTACAATAAATACAAGAAAGAGAAAATCTTCACAGGCTGGACTTTTCTGGATCAGATTCCTAGGGACATATGCTAATTATCTCCACCTCAGATGGAGTGAAATTTTGAGGTCATCGAGCCAGGAGTATGACAGCACATACAAATGTTAAGCTCTATTGGAGCAATTCTTTTTGGCATTATTCTTGCTCCCAAGATTGTTGTTGGAGTCAGCTGAATTTGGATCCCATTTTTTGATCCCTTAAGCTGCCATCTTCTGCACACGCACTTCTTCCAAGTAAGAGCAGGGAAGCTTCACTGACTATGGCGGATCTGTAGTATTCCAATGGAATGCAGGGCAGCTGGGTGCCAATATCCCAGAATCACTAGGGATGCTGAAAATGGAAAATGGATCCTTCCCATTGGAAATTTTCAGGGTCTTTAACCTTTCCAAAGTGAGAACATTCAGCCTTTGGAGCACTATCTTGTGCCACTGGCAGGAGACAATTTGTCCAGGAGGCATTCGAGCTGATCCATCTCTTTCAGTGCTGGCCCAAAACATCTGGCTAAGATGCCCTTTCTCCGTGCCCCCTAAGCAAATCAACTGGATTGGCAATGAACCTGATTTTCCTTCGTAAGGGGACACAGCAATCTCTCCCATGGTGGAGCAGACAATCTGGCATTCAGGGTGCTCAGGAGGAATGGCTAGGCCTTCCCCCAATCCTCTAATCTCCTGACTAAGGTGGCTGCCGATTCTATCTTCAGCAGTTTACTTGCAGCCTGTATTGAAATAGCAGTCATTGACCTGAAAACTGAGGAAAGGGAATATCCCTGTCCAGTTGACATATCTCTGGTTAGTTGGAAGGAAGGAAGTCCCTGATTCCTTTGCTCTCTTTTCACTTTAGTTTCTCAGGAAAGAACCAGAATGCAATTAATGGTATGACTTTGCTTCTGGAAAACCCCCAGATAGATCCCTGTAGTGTCACCATGACTTTGTATATTTATTCTGGTATAAGCCCTATGGCTTCAGTGAGAATCCAACTATGTAGGTCTCATTAGGCATATGCTTTAATCCATAGAAATTAACAAAACAAAAATAAAATAAGATGGACCTATGTGCAAACAAAGATGAGTGTAAGACTTATCAGTCCTTTGCTTACATTGATTTCAAACCATTTTACTCTCAGGATTAGGGGTTGAAAGACCTGTAGATCTAATTTTTTTCCTCCATTATCTGTAATTACACTTCATTTATGTTTGAAGTTGAAGAAAGTTCTGCTGATTTCAGTCCAATTGTTTCTGGGAGTATGCAAACTGAAATCCCATGCCTAAACTCAATTCACATATTGGATTAAGACTTGGATTGCTTAACTGTGATTTGTTAGCTACAACTGGCTGGATGCACAAAGCATGCAGCAATAGTATTTTTCAAGTATGAGTGATAATAGGGACTAGAATTATGTTTTTTCATTGACTGAATTGACTGAATTATTTAATGGAGCTGGCTCAGTTTGATTAGAAGTCTCCAACAAGTGGTTGGAGTAGTAGGAAATAACCTCAGGCACCAATTTGTCTGGAAGGAATTACAGAGATTTCAGATCTCAGCCTTGCTTGGAAATTAAGCCTAAAAAAATCAGTCCTTTTCTCTTATTTTTTTCCAAATCATTTTTATTTGGATGAATAAATCATAGGGATTTCCATAGAGATGGTTCCCAGCATCTTTCTGGATTGGAGAGTCACTTCCCTGATCCACACAGGCCAGCTTCTGTGGGAGCAAATTAAGCCCAAGTCAAGCATTTTAAACTCTCCTCAATTTTTTTCAGCAGGGGGAGTTAGAAATCTTCTCTTGCTTCATCTGCTCTCTTACTTTGTTTTATCTGTGGCTCTCTTATTAAATGGACTTTGTATCTTCAATAGGATTGCATACTATAATTTTTATTGAACCTATCTGGGGATGTTGGTACTTTCCAGACAATATTTCTATGTGTAATTGGATTGGAACTGTTTTGCCTTCAAAGTGGATCTAGCAGACTTAAGGGACACCTCTATCCCAAGGAGTGTGTGTGGGGAAGGGTCTCTTCTATTTTAATGAATACTGTTGACTCAAATTGGGCCAGCTTTACTCTCTTGGAATTGTGCATGGAACTGAAATCTTAGGGGAGAAATGCACGCCATTTATCTGGGAATTGTACTAAAATTATTTAGACTTACTTTTAAACACCCCTACTTTCAATAGCTCAGTGGTGGAAGCATAAAACAAAAGCGACCAAGCAAAAGGTGAAACCGTCTGAGTTCCGTAGGGAAGCTTAGGTCAGACTGGGAGTGCTCAGGGCTGGGTGGGGGCGGCTGCCAGCCTGCGATGGAAGATTAGGGACTCTTGGTGCCGATTATCGTTCATCCACGGAATTCACCATCTCTTAGCGTGGTGTACCTTACAAGGTAACTGTAGGCATCAGTTGAGAATAGCGAGCCGCGTCTGCTCTTTACAGCAAAGAAAGGCGGGAAACCGCTACGTGCCCTCAAACCGAGGCGAAGGAAGGAAGCTGCAGCGGGCCGGGCAGGCGACAAGGCGGCCGCGGGCGGGCGGGCGGGCGAGGGCTGCTTCCTAGAGCTTCTCGCCTCCACCCTTGACCGCCAGTTCGGCTTCTCTGTTCTTGCTTTCCCGCAGAGCTGTGCGTCCTCTCGAAATCGCTGGAGCAGGAGAAGCGGGACGCCGAAGAGGCGGAGCGGCCCCGGCAGAGGAAGAGGCGGAAACCCCGCGTGCTTTTCTCGCAAGCTCAAGTCTACGAGCTGGAGCGCCGCTTCAAGCAGCAGAAGTACCTCTCGGCCCCGGAGAGGGACCACTTGGCCAACGTGCTGAAGCTCACCTCCACCCAGGTGAAGATCTGGTTCCAGAACCGCCGCTACAAGTGCAAGAGGCAAAGGCAGGACCAGAGCCTGGAGCTGGTGGGCAGCATCCCGCCGCCGCGCCGGATCGCCGTGCCGGTCCTGGTCCGCGACGGGAAGCCCTGCCTGGGCGACTCGTCCCCTTACAGCTCGCCCTACAACGTCAGCCTCAACCCCTATAGCTACAACGCCTACCCGGCCTACGGCAGCTACGGCAGCGGCGGCGGCGGCACTGGGGCCTGCAACGCCAGCTATAGCTGCAGCTATCCGGCCGTGCAGGGCGTCCAGCCTTCGGCCGCCGCCGGCAACTTCATGAATTTCAGTGTGGGGGACTTGAACCCGGTGCAGACGCCCATCCCGCAAGGGAACGGCGGCCTTTCCGCGCTCCATGGCATCCGAGCCTGGTAGGCTCTTTCCGCGGCCCCTTCCCGGAGGAAGGGTCATAGGGCCAGAGGCCTTCCTGGGGCAGACTCGGCTGCAGCCCGGCGCCTCCTTCGGAGAAGCCGCCGACACGACCGGCCCGGACTTCGGGAGCGAAGGAAGAGCGCCCTTTCCCGCGCTGAGGAGGGGCCGAAGAAGTTCTCCAGCTCTTTGGACACGGAGGGGGAGGGATGTGCGCGGAAGGGGGGCCGCCGACTTGTGCTCCAGGTTTCGACGGGCAGCTTTGGATTTCCGTAGGATCGAAGCCTCATGGTGGCCTGGGCTCTGGATAGATCGCACCTCGGTCCAAAGACAAGAGGTGGCCGGACCGGAGGTGGCCGGACCTGTGTCCCCTCGCTCCCGCTTCCAAGCTACGTCTACAACGACTCCCGACGTCGCAGAGCGCTTGGCGTTTCCGCGGGGCGAGTTTCGTTTACCAATCCGCACCTCCTCTTTCCCACTTTTTAAAATACAGCTAAATCTGTCCGTAAACCTCGAAGGACCTTTATCGAATCGACTCCCTTTTCTGTACCTCCAGAAAGCGCCCCCCCCCTTCCACCATTTCTTCAAAAGCCCGGGTTGCCAGCGGGCTTTTGTCTGGCGGGTCTATTCGTGGCTGGGTTGTTTTCTTTGCAAGCGGCCGTACTTCCCTTCCGTGGCGAAGCAATGCGAGGCCGAGAGTCGGCGCATCCCCACCTGGCTCACCCCGGGAGGAGGCACAAGCTGTTGTGATCCCCGTAGAATTCTGCACTGAACCGGTTTGCTGAGAGTATGAAATGCACTGCCCGGCCGTGGCGTGACTTCTTTCGGGCTGGGGGTGTTACTTTCTGTACCCCAACAAAAAAGATGGAACTGGGTGTCTTGTCATTAAAGAGAGTGGCTTGAGTTTGGGCTGCTTACGTGTTTCCTTGCGCTCATTCGTAAATTACTTTGCCTTTAGCTGGAGTGGCGGAAGTGGGAGAAGCCCCTGGGAAGTCAAAGAGCTCAGGAGATACCGCGACGGAGTGACGATTCTCACGAGTCTAATGTCCTGCCGCCCAGCCTGAAGGGTCGCTTTCTGTAACTCGCTAAGCCTGTAGAGTCCCACTGAATTTCTTGGGAGAGATGTAATTACGCCTTTTGCTTACTGTAGGTAGGTAGACAGGCAAGGCCTCTCGCTGTTGGAATTGCCAAGGAGCTTACAATGAAATAGAGTAAAAACAACCGTAACACAGAAGCTTAACTCGCGTGTCCTCTATTTGAAATCACAGGCATAAAAGCATTAACCGCGTTAATTTAGAAGTAGGCTCTATGTAACCCTATTTGCAAAGACGCCTATTTGCACAAACTCTTAGCCAACGGCAATCTGCTCAAAAGTGCTGAACTCAAAAGGATTTTTAGTCCTATGCTGGCATACAAAGCGGGAAGTTGGAATGTGGATTGCAGGCCGATGCACTTTTCCTCGAAAGCTATTCAGACACTTATCAGTAGGAGCCAGCACCTGATCACCATAATATGCCCAGTCAATAGCATGCCCATCGTGGAGAAACCATACCCTTAACTGGCACATTCTGCGCAAACCCACACAAGGCCCGTAGGACCAGCTGCCATATACAGACAGGCAACAAACCTGCCTCCCCGCGCTAGAGCACCGGTGATGTTACCTAGACTCGTAGTGAAACGTCTCGGATAACATTATTCAGACACCCTCTGTTCACTGGCCTACTAACCACCCAGTGGATTAGACTCTGCCTAAAGGAATGGAAGTTATAACCCCGCTGTCTCTGACGGCGGAGTCCGCGGATGCTGCTTGGTGGCGGTCTTCCCAAATCGGGTCCCCTCCAAACGAATCGAGCCTTTAGCTCCCAGAATTTCTAACTAACTCAGCCATGTTCGCTGCGCATTCCAGGACCGGGAGTCCCGGGCACCTGACAGAAGCAGGCTAGGGAAGGCCGCTTGACAGGAAGGGACGCGTTGTTCTGTAATCTGCGCAGTAATGATCAGGAAGTGTATGATGGGAGAGGTAAGCCCTTGGAGGGCATCAACTTTATTGAAATTTGCGTATAATAATCTGAGGAAGAGGACTGGGCTGTCTTATGCGATCAATCAGCGTCCTTAAGACTGGTGTCCTTGTACTGGCTGCCTGGGACTAACGGGGGCAACCCCTTTTCTTAGGCTACCAAACAGGCATTGAAACAATAACAGCCACAAACCAAGACTGGCAGCTCTGAACCTACGACTCCGGAGTTCCCGCGGAAGACAGTCCCACCGGCATCAAGGATCTTCGGCACAACAGGACTTAAGCCGGTGCACGGGAAGAAGGCGATACGGAGCTGCTGTGGAGCTTGACAGCGCCTTTAATCCTTCCAGCGAAAGAGGGTGACCGCGGACCTTAAAAATAACCTCCGCGGAGCCGCAAGGCAACGCCGGTTTACGCATGCGTCGTCACCGCTCCCGAGCGGGAGCGTCAGGATGCAGCCAATATGCTCTGTCCTGGGAAGCGCCGCGCCTTGAATTCACACCCGAAGAAGCCCGGCCCGCCTCGAGCGCAGCGGGGTCACCGGCCACACGGCCCTCGGAAAGCTTCCGAGAGCACCGAAAATGGCTCGTCCGGGACTCAAGGAGAGGAACGGGCACCTCCCCAGCTATCGCCCGTCCATCATACAGCGGCCTTGCCTTCAGAGGCGGCAGTAGCGGGACAGCGGCAGTGGGTGTCTGGGGTGTCTCTTCGTGGCTTTCTTTTCCGAGGAGAAGAGCTCCAGGAACGGCCGAAAGAGGGACTTCAAGGGTAGAAGCGGGATTAGGAGGGACATCCCGAAGCGGGATCTGCTTTCCGGGACCGGAGCTCTCCCACCGCCCGCCGTACTTGGGGATGGTGGGAGAGCTCGTGCAGCGACTCTGGAGCGCTCCAGGGTCCGGGCGCCTGGGCTGGGAAAGTGCACCGCGAGTGATAGAGGCTGTGTTCCATCTACTTGGAGGGCGCCAATATCTTTGGGGGTGGGTGGCTGGGTGGGGGTAGTGTGGACTAGCTGAGCAACAGCAAGGGAGGGGTTGCTGCAGCCCAGCCGAGGATCTCCCTTGGAGAGCAGCTCTCCCTCCCGATTCCCACCCTGCTCCTCCTTGACTGCGCGTCTCCATCCTTGTTTACTGATGGCTTTGATAGCGGGCAGGCTCCCCCGTTTTCCTAATGGCGCTCTGAAGCGCCGACACAATACGCCTCTCAGCCCCCCAGGATGTTTTGACTGCGCCGAATTGTTCTGTTTGTTGTTGCTGTATTCTCTCACTCCCATCACTGACATCCGAGAAGGGGATTTTATCATCAGCAATCCCAAACCGAGGACTTCCATCCGGATTTTTCTCTCTCCCACCGTCCCCGTCCCCCCCATTCTAGCAAGTTTTATATTGAGGCTGCAAAGCAGGGAAAAGATCACTTAAGTTGTTTTCAATTTTGGCAAGCTTGGCTTGCAACACAAAAGGAAGCTGATATTTGCCCAAATAAGTAATTTGGCCCAAATAGGCACTTCCGTGTTGGTCCTTATATTAAGGGGACTTTTTCTTTGAGAAAGGAAGGAAAGGGTAAGATGGTAGAAGAAGTGAATAAAATCAGGTCCAGTATGAAGAAAATGGGTAGAGCTTTCCTCACACCTACCTGGGGTTATCCGTGGAAGATAAATTTGGAGCAGGCAAAAAACCCAACTTATTCAGGCAGCGCATTTGAACTGGAATTCAGTACCTCAGTATGAAGTAATGGCCTAGAAACTTGGTCAGTGAGAAGGGATCGCTATCAGAGGGCACATTTGTTTTTCAAGAGAGCCAAATCCCTATGGGCCTGTTAAAAACAATGAAAAGAGCTGGTCTAGACCAGATCAAATGACTTTCTGGCCTAGCTTCTGATTCTTGTCCACAAACACCTTTCCATTTGGGGTCCCTCAACATCTGCAACTGAAAGGCAGACTGTTACAAGCACTGGAATTAATATTGGTCTAATAGCCATTGGGATATTCTCCATCAATTCACCTGTAAAGGTGAAGGTGGAGAAAGAAACCATGCCGCTGGATATAGCTTGTTTGTCTGTTTGTTTCACATAATGTGTCCAAAATACTGTGGTTTGAGCCTGGTTTTTTGTACCTCAAGTAAGAACTCTGATTTGTTCTATTATTCATTTGTTTTCTTGACTGTCCATGGTATTCTCAAGAGTCTTCTCCAATACCCAAATTCAAATATATCTATACTGTATCTACCCTGCTTCTTTGTCATCCAGCTTTCGCTAACATACAGTGTCCCAAGGAAAATAATTGCCTGCAGTTCTGATCTTTATAAAAATAAACATGTCATGGCATCAGAGTATCTTTTCCGAGTCCCTCATTGTTACTGTGCCAAGTGTTAAGTCTGTGGCATATTTCTTGATCACTGGTCCTTACTCTTGATAGTCGATCCTAAAAAGCAGAAGCTATCCACCACTTCAGTGTCTTCGTGGTCAGTCCTAAGATGGGTTTCGGTATCTGTTATCATTAGTTTGATCTTTATATTTAACTTAGTCACATTACTTTCATTACTAGGGCTTGCAGATCATTTGTATTTTCATATATCAGGGCAGTGTGATCAGCATAGCACAGGTTATTGAGGTTTGTTCCTCTGATTTAAAAATCATGTTCATCTGTCAATTCAGCCTCCCTCAAAATATATTCGACAGATAGGTCAGCCTTTCTCAACCTTCTGACCCTGGAGGAACCCTTGAAATATTTTTCAGGCCTTGGGGAACCCCTGCACATTCAGGCTCAGATATAGGCCAGAAGTTACAAAATGATTATATTTGTTTCATGGGTAGGCCTGTATATATGCATTAACAGGGTTCTTAAACTAAAAATAAAGAATGAAACTTGCTTCTTTAATCTGAAGTTTCCCTAATTTTTTTAAATAAATCGTGATCTCCCAGGAAGCCCTAGTGACCTCTCATGGAACCTGGCTGAGAAGCCCTGATACAGATTGAATAAATAAGGGGAGAGTATACAGCCTTACCTCACCCCTTTGCTGATCTGGAGCCAGTCTGTTTTGCCATGTTCTGCCTGGACTGTGGCTTCCTTCTCCTGTGTATAGGTTTTAACATGAGAACAGAACTGAGGGCCTTTCTATACTCAGTGAAGTATATAATGACTCCTTTTTTAGTGTTCTTTGGCTTTTTCAATTATCCAGAGTGCATCAGCAATACTGTCTCCTGTTCACCAGCCTTTTCTGAAATCAGCTTGAACATCTGGCATCTCCCTTTCCATCTAGGGCTCTAATCTGCGAGGGATGATCCTAAGCATTATTTTGATAGCATTTGAAATCAAGGATATTGTGCAATAGTTTGCACACTCTGTTAAACTTTTTTTGGTATTCTTTATATAAACTGGCCTCCCATCTGTTGGCCACTGTGTCCTTCTTCAAATTTGTTGGCATAATTTGATTTGAATTTTACCGAATCTTCTTCTGTTACTCGCCATATTTCTGTAGATATTCCATCAATTCCTGTAGCTTCCAACCTGGTGATGACTGAAGTGCCTCATCTTCTAGGAACTAGATGTTCTTATAAATATGGAGTATATTCTAAAATGTTTTGGTTTTGACATCTCTACTGTACAGAAATTTAAAATAGTTTTTTATCTCAGTTCTAGAAAGATGCTCTAGCATCTTCTTTTGGAAGGCTTTCCTTGTTTTTCCGATTTCATTTTCAGAGCCTTATAGATATTTTTGTAATATTGTTCCTTGTCTCTTCTAACAGCTCTCTGAAATTCTTTGTTCAGTTTCTTCTTGGGATCTTTGTCTTTCTTGGGTTTGGCTTTCTTTCTCTTCTCAGCAATTCCTACCACTTGTTTGACATTGTTTTCTTTCTTCTCTTTCTTGAACTTTTCCACATTAATTCTTAACAATTTCTTTGATTTTTATTCCACAGTTCCTTTGGTTTCTGCCAATGAGATTCGGAACTTCAAAGCAATTTCTGATGCTCTCCTTGAAAATGGTGGTTATATGTTCAAGATCTTATTGTGGAAACTAGTTGGCTTTCTTCTCCCACTTTAGCTTGACTTGGAACTTACTCTGGGAAACATAGTAAGAAGGTATTCAGTCCTCAGATAGTGACTGAAGGAGAGGTGTGATCTGCAGCTGACAAGCTGACAAGAGGAACAGCTTCAGCCCAGCAGCGGATCAAAGGGCTGGAGAAGGAGACCTCCTTGAAACTTCATCTGCAAGGCCTAGCAGACACAAGCAAGTGGAATGCTTGGTGGGGCATTAAACAAGCCTCAGAACAAGACGGGCATTTGTCTCAGCAGCTGGCATTTAATTCACTTTACCAATTCACATTTTAACAATCAAGCTTGATGAGCAAAGGATCTACAGTACTGGTAGACCTTCGGGTGATTCTAAGTAGGGCAAAAGGAGATTTGGGAATACTTCAAAACAAAACAAAAACTTTACTTGTGCTCTCCACCCCTCTAAAAACATGTGGCTTTTAAAACAAGCACTCCTGGAGGGGAGTGGAAACCCAGTGAGCATATGCACAAACACACCTCATTCCACAATTCTAACTCCTTTCTGAACTATTGTTTTCCATAACTCTCCTTTTAGAATAGTCAGTACATACTGTAGACAGTATAGCTTATGGCTCTCACAGGGACATGGATACATATATGAAAGCCTCTGAAGGGTCTTCAGACATTAGCTGGGAGAGAAGGAAAGGTCATAGCTAGGAGCAAAAGAAAGACTGCAAAAACTGTGTAACAAAGGAGAACACTGAGCAGGGATCCAAAGAAAGCACTTGAGCTGTAGATCCTGCTAGAAACAGTTGTATCGGTTTACTTTCAGCATATTCTTTTCCTGAAGGAAACACTTTGATATAGGTCTATATTATAAGGTATATGTCCTAAATCTAAGGCACAGTTCAAAACCGAGTTGCATTTATTTTCTACTTCCTGTATTTCATTGTTTTATTAATTATTTGTTTAGCTCTCATTTCTGCTATTTGTATGTTTTTAATTGTTACTTATTAATGCTTTGTTGGCTACATTTTTATTTATTACCCATCTTGGATATTCTTGATGGAAAAGCAAGGTAAAAATTCTTGTAATATAATTTTAAAGTTTTATGCAATAAGTTCCTTGACATATTTCCTTATAAGCTATAATGATTGTATCCCAATAGGCATTGACCTGTGGATTCCAATAGCCATTGTTCTTCACCAATATTTCCATTGTCCAGAGAGAAGATATAGTCAAAATGGCACTACCAGACCAAAAAGGAATCCCAAAGTTGCAGAAGTGGATTATGATACAGTATGTTCTTCTGATAAATCTTGAACCTTATAAGACACCAGGAGCTGCTTGAAATTGAAATTAAATCAAAATTCACTAGGCCACCCTCAACCAGCATAATTACTTATGCATATTTTCCAGTTGCTTTTAATATCCGTTACAAGCTACATTACATATGATCTCAGATTTAAGACATCAAGGCATTACTTAAGGCTATAAAAATGGATGCAGAGATTTTGCAAATGTTTGACAAATGAATGGAACTTCCTCACCAGATTTGCTCATTGATTAACAATGCATTCTGAGACACATTGCATATGCATGTTTGGCTAATTCCAACATTTGTCAGAACATGCACTCTTACGACACAAGAACTATATATCATCCGATCATTACTTCTACAGTTACTAGAGATGTATATTCAGCTTCTCTGCTAAGTGTTAAATTTCTGTGTGGAAATTTGCACAGGCCTCATGCAGCACCTGGCAACATCTGTTGACACATCAAGGAACAGCTGAGCTTTTGAAACACTTTTGTTTCAAAATATACCCAGCTGGTAGACCTCATTCCTCTTCTTTTTCTTCTTCCTCTGTTCTTCCTCCTGCCCTGTCTTTATCCCCCTCCTTCCCATGCTCAATTTATTTCAAGGCAACATTTTTCCTTTGAAGCATCCCCTGGCTTTCAGGGTCCAGTTCTGGGAGTCAGCAGCAGAGCACATTCTCCATTAAAGCTAAAGGACTGTAGCCTGCAGAAACTTAGCTAACCAGCTGGTCTCAGTTTCTCTTACATCCCTTACTTGAGGAGTCCAAACTATTTGCCTTCTGATCTTCTTGCTTGCACTTCCCATTTTTTTTATATGGCCCTTTCTTAGAAAGCAGGATATGTGTGCTGAATAGAAAACTAGAACATATATCTTTCTTCATACTAAGCTCTTCACACCAGAGACCTGTTTCTTTCAACTCTCTTATGGACAGCTGTTCTCAACAACACACTGAGATCAAGTTTAGAGTTTTGTTGTGCAGAGATCGAGGGTCAAGTTTAAACTGAGAGACAGATGTCAAGGGCTGGAGAGACCATGCAAACAATTAGCTCCTACTTATATCATCATGTTCCATTTTATATTCATCTGAAGCATTTATAGTAGACACGTTGTAGATTTTGTTGCTGCCCAAAAGTAAGTGTGGGTTTTGCCACAGGTGCCAAAGGGCAGAGATGTTTCTGTATTTACTACTAATACCATTAGAAATTAAGCTGGGGATGGCACTTGGGCCACCTATTCAACCAAGTGAGTCCAATAATTCATCATGTGCTATTATGCAATCTCCTTGGGTGTCAGTCCTCATGCATGATTTTTGCTGTGGGTATGGGTCATAGATTTGGAAAGTAGACCCCCACTAGCATTCTTGAATCATCATTATAATGACTAATTTCTTTGGTTAGACTTCTGTGCAGATTCCAGCACAAGCATCCCATTCCAGGGTAATCATTTAACCACTGCAGAACAAGTATGAAAGTGTACTGCTACCATGTGGTTGCCACTACTTTTAGATTGCAATTCATGGTTGCCCTTTGTCACAGGGTTCCTTGGAAAGCTTTAGCAAATAAAAACAGTAGGCGCATAAGGCATCCATCTGCACAGCTCTGAGACAGTGGGACGGGCCTGCAATTCCCTTTACTGGCACTTCATGATGCTCCCAGCAAAAAGATCATACCAGCCTTTGTACCTCTAGCTTTGGGCAGAAGCATGCTGGACTTTTGCTTTGCTATGGACCTCAATTTGCACAGATTAGGACATTGTAGAGTAGCCATGAAGGCCTTGGAAAAAATATTCAGATGCTTTGATGTGTCCATACTTACAAAAATCAAAATTGTGCAGGCAACGGTTTTCCCTGTGACATTCTATGGTGATGAAAGTCGGACTTTGAAGAAGCAGGATAGAAAGAGTATTGACCCTTTTGAACAGTGGGAGAAGATGCCTGAGAATACTATGGATAGCCGATAGAGAGATAGAGATAGAGATGATAGATAGATAGATGGATAGAGATAGATAGATAATAGACAATAAACAATAAACAAATCAATCCAGTGTTTTCACTTGAAGCACAAATGACCAGGCCCAAATTATATTTTGGACACATTATGAAAATACCCAGCTCCCTTGAAAAGTTCATGATGCTGGGCAAGGTGGAAAGAAAAAGAAGAGGACAACCAGGTGGGTAGACTCAATTTCAATGACAATGAGTGCACCATTGGAAGACCTGAAGGTCCAAATTGGAAACTAATCATCTTGGAGAATGTGGATGATCTATCTATGTGATCGCTAAGAATTACAATCAATCACTCAAAAAGGAATGAACCTCATTATTCTGGTGGAGCTGTTGATCACACCGCTAAGGCTTCTTTCTTTTCCAGAATCTGAGTAATTCTTCTAATTTAGTGATGGAGCGGGTTGCTGCTGTGCACAGACATGTTCATCTCAAAAAGGGGGCAATGGCACCTCTCCTGCACCCCCCCCCCCCGTATTTTGTGACAGCCTGGACATGAATGGGAAGAACTTGAATTCCTCACTACCATCTCCTTAAGCCACAGCAGGCCATTGTCAGGGCAGTAGGTGAATGAGGGTGAATCTTTGCTATCTTTGCCTCATCTGAAGGATCTGATGAACAGGCAAGGCCACTTGGTAGAGCAATCCTGCCACAAGCCCAGTGGAGGAAGGACCTGCTGGTCTTTGAAGCTGCACCACCTGTGGATTTACATAAAGTCCACCATCTTGCTACTTTAGCTAAAAGCAGCTCTGCACTCAGAAGCAGGTACTGCATGCTGCAGGCACTTTGCTTCAAACACAGCTCTGCAGTCTGCATGTGCTGACTAATAATTCTGTGTTGCTCCAGGGCTGCAAATAGTATAGTAGAGTTCACTCCTTGGTCTGATCATTGTCTCCTGTACAATGAAGCCTGTCCATCTCATTGGAAGAGTCAAAAGCATCAATCTGTGCCATTGGTTGCAGATCACCCACAGCATCAGGTCACACCCTTGACACATTGGCCAGGCCACATTGGTGCTCCTCAAGGCACAAGGCAGCATCTCAAAATACCCCCCAGCTTTCTTCTGATACATGGTGGGGACCCCAGATAGGGGCTGAAAATTTTGACAATCCAGTCTCTGCCCACAGCACTCATATGCAGCTAATATGGCCCCCATTGGCCCAATTTAGGCAGGCAGGAGCAATGTACAGCCCACTGAGAATCAGGGCATCCATTCTTTAGTAAGGATAGTTTCAAATAGAAGTCAAAAGCACTCATGTCTGACACCACCTTTAAGCTGTGCAGTGGGGTAATAATGGAGTAAGGCCAACCAAACAAGGAGAGGTTCCCCAGTTCCAGGTGCATCTCTCCCATGTCCCCAGTGTGGCAAAGCAGCATGGCCTCCCTCTGGAGGACCTCAGGATGCCTGTTCTCTGAAACAGTACACCTGACCCATTTTCACTGTAGCTGGTTTAATTCACTCATGTACACAAGGGATCTAAAAAGCAGATGAGGGAGAGCATCTGCCCTGGACTTGCTCCTTCAGCCTTGCTATAAAAATAGACCAGAAGAGTATTTCCAGGTTTGCCAGGGTAAAGGAAAATATGCAAAGGTGCTTCAAGCCAAAAGCAATGGAGGAATCAGAAATGAAAAGGAAGGGGTGGTGGGAAACAAATATCAGTCCTCTGAGAAGGCACAAGATGAAAAGGTGTGACAGGAGTTAGACAACACACCAAGAGGCCCCAAGTTTGGGGAAGATGAAAAGACTCACCAAAGAGTGGCATAACAATAGAATGCTACATCTTTAAGCTGAGAAGACCTTGCTTTGAGCATCCTGCTAAGTAAACATGTTGCAAGATATACAGAGAAAATGATGAGCTTCATTCAGATTTAGACCTGCCCTGATAATCCAGCAGATTTCAGGCATCTTGTGGTCTGTGCTATTTGTCTGCAGTGGGTATGAGTTAGCAGAAACTATATAGGAGAAATTCATGAAGCACTCAAGAATGCACATGGAATTCCAAATTAAATCACCAAAGTCAGCCCTGGTGATGTAACTTCTCATTTTGCCTTCCTTTGACTTCTCTGTACAGCGAGAGTTCTGCTCTGGCCCCTGGAGGTACAAATCTTGAGACTGTGTGCCTTGGAGCAGCAGAAGGCTAAGGCAGCAGCACAGAAGACTGGTTTACCCTAGCCATGGCCATCCAACGTTTTTGTCTGAAGAAAAGCAACATGTACTTTTACTCACTTGTCAATCAGTAATGATTTTAAGACATCAGGAAAGAAACCTCTTATCTTCTCATTCATAAATAGAGTCACTTAGGAGTCAGTACCATTGAATTCCATTTGTATAGGATCCAGAAGTCAGTATATGGAAAAAAAGTCATAGTGATAATTTTCAGTCATGAAGTTCCTTCTTTGCATTTAACAAAGTAATGTGCTATTGCTGATATTTATAAAAGAGGTTAAATACTAGGGAAATATGTGTTCACAGTAAAACCTGAGGGACTGCCTCTTCCCCATTACATCAGTTCGTCCCACCTGATCGTGCAGAGAGGGCATGCTGCGGACCCTGTCTGTAAGAGAATTCCATTTGGCGGGGTCCAGGAGGCGGGCCTTCTCTGCAGTAGCTCCTGCCCTGTTGAACATGCTGCCCCCCGGAGGTGAGCCTGGCCCCCTCACTCCTGGCCTTCCGGCGGAGTCTAAAGATCTGGCTCTGCTGCCTCGCTTGGGGTGGAGAGGGGAATAGATCTACATGGGGATGGCTATCTTAGTCCACTCCTCCCACATATGGACTGTATCAGATTCTCCTGCCACTTGGATTTTTTAAATTTTTTTACCCTTACTTAGATTTACTTATTAGTGTAATTTTATATTTGTATATTCTATTTATATTGTCGGGTTGTTGTTTTAATTGATTATTGTAAACCATCCAGAGTCCCCCAGTGGGAGGAGATGGGTGGGGACTAAATAAATAAATAAATAAACAAACAGTAAGCCTCTGCCATCCAGATCAATAATAACAATTTTACGATCAAAAACTAATGACTCAAAGCAGATGGTTAAGTTATCTTACCACATGGCTATTTAGCTGCCTTAGGAATGACTACCATTTCCTTGTCCTTCATAGCAACCCCTCTGGTGATGGATCAGCTGAGAATAGAGGTCAAGTTAATGTCAGTGGTTTATTGATGTAAGCCTGTTGAAGGCAATCAATGATCTTCAGGGAGATGCAAACTTCCAGCAGATGTTATACAAATAACCAGGTTAAAGGCAGTGCTTGTAATGGTAAATGTGAACTGATACTAGTCCTGTAAAGCAACAGATAATGCTATAGAGCTCTAATTCAGTGACAATTTTGAGGATCAGTGTTCAGGGCCACACTCAGCAGAATCAGCAATAACTTCCTCAAGTACCTCGGGGCCAGATTATCACATTTTAAAGCCAGTGAAATAATAAAAGTTACCACTTGCCCATCCCTTTCCTAAGTCCATTAAGTCCAAAGATACAATGAAGTATCTGTGCCATTGATTATAGGAATATAATATATACAGTGTTTTAAGGGAAAAAAGCCCTTTCAATGTAACATTGGATTTAAGTTTAAAATGATGAATAGACAAAGAATATAAAGACATGAAATGAAATCCAGACTACGTCCTACTTAGAGCTCAGTTGAACTCCTAAAGCTGCTGCCTGGGCTGCAAAACTCCAAAGCAGCAATGGGTAGGTTCCATATGTCTCTGCTGCCATCTAGTGGCAGCCTGGAGTTTTACAGTCTAGATCTGGTCACCCTAGAAATCTGTCCTAGGCATTTAGAGAAATAAATGGGATTTAGGATGAATTAAAGCACAATTTTACCCACACAAGGAAATACTTTTCTCTTCTGAGTCTCCATATTACATAATTTAATACAACAGGAAACACTCAAGAATTACAGAAGCAAAGGAAACTTTTTTCCAAGATCCCAAGAAATTCCAAGAAAGGCTAAATTGGGCTCTGTTTGGAGAGCCCAACATTTGCCCTCAACCACATTTTAGGCACACCTTATTAGCCACCTGAGTGGGAATCAACATCTTGGTCTTTGGCCTCTAGTTGAACAGCCCAAATTCAGCCATAGCTCCAGGTATTGCATCCTCATTCCCTTCATACCTGAGGAAAGCTGCAGTGATTTTAATATTAGTACTAGTTTTTCATCTTAATTTTGTTAGATACTCTGAATGCTCATCAGAGTAGAAAGGAGGGTATAGATCAAATAGGTAAACAAGCCAACAAATATTTTCTGTCCAATATTTTTCTACTATTAAAACAGGACAGGATATCAAGGTCAGATTTTAACTTGTGTTTCCTTGTTTGAAAAGTATTTGTCCCTTCCAGCTATAGATCTTTTGCGTTCCCTTTACACAATATCTTAGAGGCACACTGACTTGCCAGCCAACACAGGAACTGTAAACTTACTCCAAACTCTCTCAAAGACCTACTCTATTGTAGCATGCGCTACTGAATTGGGGTCCTAATTACCTGCCCAAAGTAAAGGGAATTACATCCATCAAATTAAATTGCATTCTATGTTTTATACTTCCTGAGATTATTGTTTGTGAACCTCCTGCTTTTTGGTACAAAGAACTCCACTGGCATGGTCACTGCCAGATGAAAAGTCCCAGGGAGAGTTGTAAGTCTGGGACATTTTATCATCTGACTGCAACAGGAATCATTGCAGATGAGACCTCCACCTGATGAGCCTAAGTACATTTACTCAGAAACCAAAAATTGAACTGAATTACATGGAACTTGTAAAAGGAGTCAGAAGGAACTGTGCCACCAGAAATCATAAAACACTAACCTCAGGTTGCTTTGAACCAGTGCAGGCTTGGTTTGAACTTTATATTGCCCTGCCACCTAGTGACTGAAAGTATGTGAGTCAGATTTGTATGCAATACTGTAATAAGCATTAGCACCCTCTTCAAGGAGGCACAAGGCAAGGTCAAAAAATGTATGGTGCTCCCTCCTGATGATGTCAAATGATACAACTTCAGCAGCTCCAACAAAGTCCAGGAGCTGTAATTCAGCAACATGTAGATTGCCATCCTTTCCCCACTGTGATATGACCACCTTCTTCAGCTTCATCCAGCACATTTAGGGAGCACTGAATTAGGAAAAGCTGGGATGCAGAATCAGACTGAAGCTGAACAATTCCTTTATGGCTTACAGGACTAGCTGAAGGCTACAGGGTCTACTGGACTACTGGTGATGGGAAGGGAAATTGCACACAGAACACTGTTTCTTTATTCCAGAAAAAGTTGTACTGTTTGCTCTGCCTAAATGAAGCACAATGCTTCTCTTTTCCACCACTCTGTGTTCCCCAATCATACTACTACCACCCCACCTCAGATGATTTCCTTGAAGGAAAATAGGATCTTGATCCAGTACACCAGAGTGAAGGATGCACCCATTTATTTTGCAAAACCGCCTCCTTCATCGCACGGCACTTGGGAGCTGGGGGTGTTGTGTTGTTGCCTCCCATGATTTCCTACCAGTTGCATCTTATTTGCTATCAAAAAGAAGAAAAAGTGACTCAGCATCTTTGACTACCATCATTAGCCCTACATGGTACAGGGCCTGGTTACTTGAGGGACCACTTGTCTCCCATAGTATCTGCCTGGCCAATCTGAGCTGGCAGGGTAGGCACGTTCCAGGTTCCTTTGATTAAACAAAGCCATCTATTGGGACCTGGAAGCGCACCTTCTCTGTAGCAGCCTGCCCTCTGGAACGAGGTTCCCCCTGAGATCCAAACAGCCCCTACCCTGCTAATGTTTCGAACAGCCATGAAAACCTGGCTCATCACCAAAGCTTTTGGTAAAGGTGGTTGAAGCTCCCTTTAGCCTATGTGGGTGGATCATCATCATCATCATCAGTTGTCCCTACGGAAGCCCCCACAGAATGGAATATGGTGCATGCTCATAGCTGCAAGCTCATTCTTTCCACTTTGTGCCATTCTTCAGCATTTCTGTGGAATGTCCTTTCCTAGACAAAAGGATTCTCTGCCCTTTAACTTCACTGGCCAAAATGTAACTGTCCTCAAGCAAACTCCAGATGGCCCTCTGGCATGAACTCTTGGGAAAAGCAATGCAGTAGCTCAGGCAAATAAACCAAACAACACCCCCCCCCCAGGTTACCTTCCCTCCCAACCCACAATGTGCTAATAACCAAAGCGAGTGAACTAGCAAATAATGTTTCTTTCCTTCTTTTTCTGTTGGGAATCCTATAGGTAAGATTTCAAAAGCAGTGCAGGCAAAATGTACAGGAAAACTACTCTTTCCTTCAATTATTTAGTTTAGCCTCTCCTGTCTACCAAGAGAAGCCACAATCGCAATCCGAACTCTTCACCACACTCACTCACTTCTGCGGGACTGATGTTCAAGTACAATACTACAAAGTTGGGTGGGGGGGTGTTGGACTTCTACCTGCGTATCTGCAGTTGGGACTGTTTATTGGGCAGCATAACCTTGTCTTTGCCTCTCCAAATTGTTGAGTACACCCACCTTCTTGCTGCCAAGCACATCTGGAGCCCAGGCCAGCCAGCAAATGGGAGCAAGCCTCGCACGTCTGGAGTGCACAGAGCTCAGGCCAAGCAGAGAGCCTCTTTGTTTATTTAGAGGAACGTTCTTCCCCTTTTGAGTCCCAGACAAGGTATCTCCAAGGAGGGAGAGGAGCTGCATTCCCATATTTCAAGGGGCAATAAACACATCTGGTTATTGTTACAGCGACACTTGAAAAATAACCAATATGTCAAGATGGAGGATTGTGGGTCGATGGCGAAAGGGTTGTTAATGTCTACTGGCTTTTGGCTGCACAAGAGGAAAAAAAGCTAAGCTACTTTCTTTGGCCTCCAGTGACAGGGGTTCACTAAAAAGTGCTTTTTGACTGAGAGTTTTCCACCGACAGTTCCTCCATTGCTTCTCTTAGGCTATTTTGGAAGAAGGCTTTTCTATCAGCTACCATTCAATAACAAACCATGCTTGGGCAGGAACACCAACACCCAGAGGGTAGTACGCCAGTTGAGGGGCTCACCAGAATTTTTGGGGAAGTGGCTCAATGCAAAGGAAAGGGGAAAGAAAACGCTTGCAATTGTCTTTCTGTGGAAAGGAGGAGCTCTTCTTCAGGCTGCCAGAAAGTGGCACAGGGCACTCTTGCACATCTGTAAGGGTCAACAGTGATGTCATTTTGGCTTCATCAATATAGTGGTTGCTGAATATTCCAGGGCTGATGTGGTAACCCCAGGATATTAACGGGTCTGAAAAGAGCACTGGAACTGACTGATAAAAAAAGAAAAAAGGTCTTTGATTTTAAAAGGCATATTTCAGAACCACGAGCAACCTCTTCATAGTGTCATCCATATGCTATACTAGGTCCTCAATGGGCCCTATCTATGGGTCTTTCCCCACTACTGAGTTGAAGGGTTGTTCACCACTCCTTGACTTGGTTCACACACTTACATGGACACAGACACCCCACCCCCCAGCGCAACATGTGCTGTTCCTTTGGCCAGTCCCCACCCTGCCTCTCCTGCATCAGTTCTGAGTCACTGCTGTATGGTGTCCTCCTGATTCATGGGTGTGCCGCTTGTTAAAAGCAAGGGATTGTTTTTATTCCTTGGCTTTGCTACCATTCCTTTCAGAAAGTTATCAGCCAAGAGGGAAAGCATCAGCCAGGGCTCTGCCTGGGCTCCTCTAGGGGCTCCTCTAGATGGCTTTGGTTGCCCCTCCTCCCACACCCCACTTGGGGGTCTCTCAAGTGCAAGTAGATCACTCCTACAGGGCATGAAATCTGAAACAGACTAGCTGCTGGTCAATCACATCTCTTGCTTTATGGGATGGGGACAGCGGGGAGTGACTAAGTCCAATAAATATACAGCAACTGACACAGAAGGATCAACCTGCCCACTCATCCCCCCATTTTGACATTCCTTATTATTTTCAAGACATTGCAGTGAGAAAAAATGGGAATACTGCCTAAAATTGGACTGTAAGCATACAATCTGGAGACCTCTGATAATTAAATCATCTATGTGCAAGGCTAAGCCTACTACTCCTCTCACGCTTTCATAGCACAAGCTAAGAGTTAGCATTAATTCTGAACCTGAAGGAACCAGCACTGCACTGAGGTTAGGAGAAAAGGAGAATGCCACAGGATCTGCGGAAGAGACATCAAGCATCATCAGTCCTGCATAAAAAGCAAAACAAAGGCTTTAATAAATCAAACTGAGCAATCCAAAGAAGTGTTGCCAGCCATACGGCTTTTTCCCCAAACTCGGTAAAAGTGCTATCCACTTGTCCTTGCACCTGCAGAACTGGCATAACATTTGCTGGACCTACTGCTGATCCCTATCCTGCCTCTGCTTTGGATTGCTGCCAAATAATGATGTTCTGGTTTTGTGTGTGCATGGCATGTTCTGCAAGGCCAGTTTCTTTCCCTCACTATTCCTGAACATTACAGCAGAGGGAATCCTTTTCCCAATCACAGCATTGCTGATAAATAGGATTGCTATTTATATAAGGAAATGTGGGTATAATAATTTAAACTTGCTCTGCCTTTGCCTGTACAAGCCTGCAGATGGATCTAACCATCTTTGAAAACTGGACAGCTAGCTTACAACAGCTGATGAGAGATGGCTAGGCATGGGTCTAGTCATATTTCAGAAGAGCCAGCCAGCTCACGACAGCTGATGAGCATGGGATCCCTCTTTCAAAGCCAGGTCTCTAAGCCCAGGATCAACCAGTCCACAGGATCTGAGACCTGGCGCCTAACAAGTCAGCTGTCTCCCTTTAGCTACCAGGTCTCCAAGCCCAGGGAACAGCTGATCAGTGGGACTGAAGAGTCAGTTCTTTCAAAGCCAGGTCTCTGATCCCAAAGATCAGCTGATCCCTGGAAGGAGACCTGGCAGATACATGTGGGAGCCCAGATTAAAAGAGCTGGTCTCTCCTACTGCCTAAACCAGAATAGCCCTAAAAAAATCAGAGACCAGAGACAAGAAGGGAGGGTGTGTATCCATGTCAGCCTAAAGTAGCTAATAGATGCCAGGCTGATTTCACTCCTACAAATTTCCTGAATGTGTCACCAACAGGATGATTGAATTGAATTTAAACCACTTGAAAAATACCACAGATTGCTGTTTGCTTTATATCAGAGCAGCAAAACATGAAATAAGGCTCTCTCACATACATGTTGGGGAAAAGATGAAGGCAACATCATGGAGCACAGGAGAAAAAAGAGGTGGTGGTTCCAGGGAGCAGAGGCAATTGTCAGAAATACCACGAGCCATGCAGTGCATGAGTGACAGAAGGAAGTGTAAGACTGCATCTCAAGTACTTCAGATCAGGGATTTTAACCACCCAGCTGCAGTGTGGGAATTTGCAAACAATTATTGGTAAGTATAGCTCCTATTCTAAAGAGGTTGGACTGATGTTCTCCCTGTGTAATGGCTTGTTGTCATCTGCACAATCTGCATGCTTCTAAACAAACACACTTGATAAGCAAAAGCACCCAGGATTGACTTTATCCATCATACTAAGCCTAAATATGCTTTGTTTGTTTGTGTTTTATGTGAACCCGGTCATTATACTTGTAAACTATATGGTTTAGTAGGTTATATGAACTGTGGTAATTGGGATTTGTTCAGTAAACCATGGTTAAAATTCATATTGGTTTAGTGCTGTGTCCAGACTAGGAATTATTCTCCTAGTCTTTCATTGTCATAAGAACGTGGCTGGTCTGGTGTTTCTGGCTAGGTGAGGAAATTAAAGAACAGGAGACTCCATTTTACCTACTGCCATTTATCTCTCAGTGGCTGAAGCCCTTTTGTCACCACTATAAACTAATCCCAGTTGCTACGTGTGTCCAGGCCACTTCCATGATTTTCTCAGTCTGGATTAGTATGCCGAGTGGCAAAGACTGACGACATGGAAAGATAAATCCCTGAAAAAGCACCCCTGTCTGTGATATGCCTGAAAAGAGGAAGGCAGCCTGCTTTCATCTTCTTTGAGAGATTCATCCCTGTGGATCGATCTGAGGAGGCTGGTGTGTTCTGATTCCGACAGGACCTGTCTTCCTGCTTTCCCTCTGGGTTCTTATCACAGGGACACACCGAGCAGGAGCATTATCACCTTGAAAGGCTCCGAATGGCATTTGCCTTTCATGTGGAAAGTGACAACAAACACGGAGCAAACCACAAGGCGGAGGGAGCAATCTGGGTCTGGAGGGGTCGCAAAGGTGGAGATAACGGAATGAGAGTAGGCCTTTAGTTGGCCATTAGAAAAGCCGACAACAATCCTGCTTGATCAGGCTCATGGTCGGCTGCTAAAAATAATTTTTTTTAAAAAGGACAGACTGAGTGGCTGAAAACATCTCACCCACACTGTTTAGACATTGTACACTTTGCTTTTGTGTGTATGTGTGGAAGAAAAATTGTTTTTATTAGAGGGAAATGTTGTTCATCCTCAAGAGCACAACATGCTGATTACAGATGATATGGATTACTTCTATGCTTAATTTTAGCTACAGCCTGATACAAACTTTTAGGCCTACATGCACTTTAGGGTCTGAGCTTTACACAAATAAAGAACTGGGAGTTAATAATAACCCAATTCAACACTGTATTTTCATTGCTTTTCTTGTAGCATGCCTCATTAACATGCTACTCCTAAATTAAGTAAAGTGGAATAGTTGACTGAAAGGCATCTCTCTTCCCGCCATACCAGGTCCTTCATCCCATGAAGATATTCAAAGCAAAACTACAACTGAAGAAGTTAAAATGTAAATACAAGCCTGGGGTTGCCAGAGTCATTCTTTGACTAGGTGACAGACTACTTTGAGAAGAACAGGTGACTTGAGGAAGAGCTGAGGCCAGTGTCCAGACCTGAAGACTACCATGAAATACATGTGATCAAATGGCTTTCCCCAGATTGGGGTCAGTCAAGTATTTTGGATTTCAAATCGATTGGATGACAACAAGTTGCAAAAGACTGTTATACCATTGCTGGGAGAAAGAAAATACTACAGGGCTAGGAAAAAGCATAGGAGTACAAATATTAGTCTCACTGCAAACCAGGATCAACACATGCTGTACCATTCAAAGCAATTCTTCATCTGGTCTGCCTACTCAAGCAGATTGCTCCACTTTCCAGCATGGCACAAGACACAACTACTTTGTAACCCAACATCTGGGGACACACCTACTATCCCCCTTGACTACTGTCTATGCTGGATTAAGTTGATGGGCCTTGTAGCCCAACAAGAGAAGGAAGGAAGGAAGGAAGGAAGGAAGGAAGGAAGGAAGGAAGGAAGGAAGGAAGGAAGGAAGGAAGGAAGGAAGGAAGGAAGGAAGGAAGGAAGGAAGATCAAGTTGTAAAGAGTGACTTCTGGTGGGAAGAGTTGCTTCTCAGGATATCTGATTGGAGTATTTCAGCAGTATGTCTTTATTGTGCTTAATTTGCATAGTTTAATTTGCATTTGTACTGTAAATAAAATCAGACATCACAAAGAGCTGATAAACCTCCAGTGGCCTTCTTTCAAACCCAGATGTGTACTGTACTCTAGAACTTCTCAATACTGCTGACTCCCAGGGGAGGTACGGTGAACTGAAGATGAACTGAAGACACTTCCGTGAAAGCAGAGCCGATGATTGTGGCAAAGACCAAGGAACCAGTGAGTAGACCAGTTCTTTGAAACTTCCCCAGATAAGGAGAGGGTGGGAGATTGCCCACTTGTGCTCTGGACAGCTGCTCCTCACAAGGAGACTGAAGCACTGGGAGATGAAGTGATCAGTCAACTTGCTCGCAACCACGGCAGAGTCTTTTAAAGGACACTAAGTTCACAAACCTCACTTTCTAATCACTGTCAGAAATTGTCTATTAATCATCTTAAAGCTATTAGATACCTTTGGAATGACAAGATTGAAAAGTCATCAGGTGAGTTTTAGCTTAAACTCTGGACAAAAGAAAGATTAATTATAAGCTTAAGAACTTAAAAGATTTGAAATAAACAGCAAAAAGGTGAATAAGATTTTGATCTAAGAGAGTTATAAACAGATTAAGGATCCAGATAAATCTGGAATATTGACTTTACTATTAGATTTTGGAATTAACTATAAAAAATAAATAGCTTCTCATGGGAAACAGACTTATTTTGGCTATCCTGGCTATTGTAAATCGTAACAAAGATAAGTTATTTTATGATTTTAGAAACTGGACACTAGAGGGGACTAAAGATTCTAAACAGAAGGAAAAAGAACACAAACTTGTTCTTGATAACAGTCAATAATGGGACTTACAAAATTACACAAAACATTGTAACATCAGAAACATTAGAGGAGATCTTTGAAGAATGCTCCCAGAAATTAGTAACTACAATACCAACACTGTCGGTAAAGATATCTGCTTCTATTGATAAACTATGTCCAAAGATGTTAATGAAGGAATGACAGAAGTAGAACAAATTTTATCTGACAAGATGAAAAATTACCAAAAGTGGAAACCACAAAAGACAGGCCAAAATAATGATTTGGAAAAGGACGCTTTACTGCATATACAAAAGAAACTGGCTGAAGTTTTAAAAATTAAAAGGGAAATACAAATGATAAACCAAGAGAATGACCTGGAAAATATTTTATTGGATTTGCAAAAGAGGCTTGTTAAAGTCTTGAAGAAATCTTTGCGATGGGATAAAGAAGAATTGAAAAGAAATCAAAGCCTACAACAATATTTGCTTGAATTAAAGATTAAGACTTTAACCTTTAGACTAATTAAGACTAAGTAAAAAGAAGGAATATAAAATATAAAGAACTTCTTAATACTGAAAAAAGTAATGTGTTTAATTTTATGAAATTGTGAAAGATTCTACCTTAACCTATATCCATCTCCAGCTTTTTAAAAATCAAGTCATCTTGGAATTTCTCTGCCTTTATAGAATACATTTATATGTGACTTCATCTACCCATTTTTAAATTGACTGTCAAATTATTTGAATACATGAATCCATGTTAAAATAATATTCTCAAATGCAACCTCATTAAATTGGCACAAATTGAATTCAGAAAATGTAAAAACCATACAATATTTATATTCATAATTTCAAAGCTGCACCCTGACTTTTATCCCAAAATGGCAGAATAATGATAATAATGATGGCAAAGCTAAGTTAAAATGAATAAACAGCATCTTACATTTATGGAAAACTTGAATGAAAAGACAAGTCTAAATTAAGGGTTATTTTAATTTTTCTTAACCTTAACTTTAAAATGATTGACATAGGAAAAATGAGCTCATGCCAACAAAGAACATTTTCTATAATGTTATCCATTTCTTTAACAAACGTAACTGTTGAGTTGAAGCATGAAACATTAAATGCAATATCAACCCTGGCTTTGAAAGAAAGAACTTTATGTTGTTTTAACGCTCCCACTATATTAATTAAAACCTCCCTTTTTCCACTTAAAATTGGATACATCTCATGAGTACAAAATTTGGTACTTCCAGTAAGACATCGCTGTGAATTACCAAATATAAAACTTCTGCCTTGCTATGAAAAGTCAGCTTTATTATTGAAAGACCAAATGCCTCAAGAGAGGGCAGAATGCTTTTAACGGAGAGCAGATTCCATGCTTTAAACTAAATGTTAATTCTAGTCTTGATAAGGTCAGTTCGAATCTGGTTTTATTCAGCTGGAGATGTTCCCTGTATTTTGCATTGTGGCTTTAACTTAGTTTTCATGATGTTGCATGTGAAAGTGTGCTGGTTTTATTCAAAAGCTTTAAAGAGCAGCACTGTCTGTAGGTGCACTGATTCCAGTTCCATCTTCCATGTGTGGGTTTCCTTGATGCCAGCAACCACCTGATGGGAGAGCAACAACCATGGTAGCCCACCACAGAGATATAGGTTGGGGCTTTCAATCCAGACCCCAGCTCAAGATGAATTCCCACATGTATAAGAATGCACTGTGTCAGGTGAACCACAACACCTGGCATACAAAGCTGTGAAAATCACTTAAGAGATTGGGCCCAACAAGTTTTCAAATGACAATCGTCTGGGTATTGGAACCCAAGAGGTAGAGGCAAGGGACACTGCTGACCTTTTGGTTGGTCCATGTGAACTGATTCTTTACCCAACAGCATGGCAGCAGTCCACTGCCACACGTAAAGTCTGTGTACTGAGGCTTAGTTATCTCTACAACTCAAATAGCAACTCTTATCTGTCTTTTATCTCAACAAGCATTAGAACAGACTTGGTTAAGCCTGCCAAAATATGGCAAAGAAATAGAAAGAGGTGAATGAACCAGTACAGTCTTTAGCAGTTGAAAAAGACGCAGGAATAAAGTGTCTCTGTGTTAATCTGCTAAATGGATCCAAGAGCCTATTCTATAATCCAACCAAAGATAAGCACTTTTAAAAGTCTTACTGATTTCAGCAAGAAAGAATGCGGCAAGCACATATTTCTCCATGGACATCAATGAGATCCATTAAGTGTATTGAGATTCCACCTTACTCTAAGGCAGTTGTGCTCGAGCTAGTACTTTCCAGATTGACTGCAGAGATGATGGGAGTTGAAGGCCATCACATCTTGAGCTAAAACATTCAAGACATCATTCATGAGTCCCCCATGTTCTCCTAGATCACACAATGAGTCCTCCGTGTCCTCTGTCTTGGTAGAAAAGGCAGGGACAGAAGGACTGGACACCATCAGCCAGTAAGCTTCCAGGCCAAGGCAGGATTTTAACCTATATTTCCTAGTCTGACATTGCACTAACCCCAAAGTAAAGATACTTAACTTGAAATGGATTGGACTTTTTTTGATCAACCCCCCTAATATGCTGGCATCTTGCTTTGGAATTAGTTCCATCCAATGTAATTGTTGGTAATCTATTAGCATTTATTTTATTCACATATCAAGCCCATCTCTTTTTAAGGATAAAGGCGAGTTATATTAAAAGAGGAAGCATATCCATGGGCAGAGGGAAGGGAAAAATTGAAATGATAGCTCAGCCCTATGCATGTCTACTCCAAACTATGTTCAATGGTTCATTCAGGTAAACAGAATGCATCAAACAATAGCATTCCTGAATATATTTACTTATGAAGAAATACCTTGGAATCCAATAGTACATTCTGAATAAGACAATAATGAGCAGATTGAATGGTGTTTGGTAATTCCTGATAAATTTGGTGGCAAGTCTGCAATTCTCTTCCTAATAAAAATTATAATATGCACTCTGCTAGCACAGGCAGTTTTTGTAAGTTAAGAATAGCATATTACCAAAGCCAATTGCACTGGTCAGAATTCACTGGAAAACCAAATGAACACAGTATGGGATCTTCCTTTTTCCATGAATGAGAATGGGATCAAACTACAAAAGAAACTGAACCTAGGTAAACTCCAAAACACGTCTCTACTACCATGTTTAAATCCAGATACCAAAAAATCATCTCATGCTGTTTGTAAAATATACATAGGTTTGGCAAATCTTCTGGGGATGTATCTCTCTAGATGTCCTTGGCCTTGGAAGTGGAGATGGTAGTTAATAAAAATAGCAGAGGCAAGAGGATGGTCCACCTGGCCTCCTCACCCTGCTCTTGAAAGGAGCTATGTTTACTTACAAGCAGGCTTGCATCTGGAGCTTGGCTATTCTCAGCCCGGATGGATTCCAGCCAGCCGTGCCCATTCCTCTCCCAGCTGGCATGTGCGGCTGCGCCACTTGGCAGGCGACAGCCACTGCATGCATCTGGTGGTGGCATTTTTAGAAACACTCCAGCAGTGAATTCATCCACCCATTTGAGGGAAGTTTCTTAATGTGGAAAGCATGTCTGCAGTAAGCACATTCTCCCCACTTCAACTCATTTCAGCATTGCAGATCTTTCCCCCCCCCCTTCTCCCTGCTTAAGTTGTTTGGTGGTTTCTCAAACTCAGCAAACTGTGAACAAGCAGATTAGTTCAGTCATACGGTACCATGATGTTCAAGGCATGTGGAAATGCAAAATCCTCTCCTCCTCCTGTACAACGTTTTCATGTGTTTTAATAATCCCAAAGTGGGGATGTAGTTCAATATATTAGAAATAACTTAAAAGACTTAAATATTTCAGTTAAAAATGAACAATAAACTTTTAAAACACATATTTTAAACTATAAACCTATTATTGCTACTGATAGGAACATTAAATGGTGCAGAAAGTCCCTTACAAATTATTCAGATGCTCATTCTTAAGGCTGGGTGTGGCATACAGTAGAGTGCTATGCCTGCATACATGATGAAATTAATTTCTCTGTCCTGTCAGATTCACATGTAGAAGAGTGTGGGAAAGAATTGTGAAGCCTTACAGGTTGGTCCCACTCCTGACATGGAAACGGAGTTCTCTGCCACCTATAGGTTTGGACACAAGGGGAAAGGATTCTGGATTAATTAAGAGTCCTCCTCACCTGAAACATACCTGGGGACACATGGATAGCCCTTTTCCTTGGAGGGCAAGCAGAGAAGCATTTTTACTATGGCATCCAGCAGTGGACAGAACTAATCCATACCCTACCCTACTCCAATGTACAGAGAAATTCTGTGCTTCATACATTCCAGAATGCTGAAACCTTCACCACTAGAAATTCTACCCAGTACCACAGTTCTCACCATGTTTATGAAATTCCACTTGGCTTGGGGAAGGGGGATTTATAGCCTTCTGAAGAAGCTGAAATACCACTCCCGGCATCGCTCACCACTGGCCATGTTGATGGGGCTCTGGAAGTTGTAGTTCAACAAGATCTGGAGAACCAATTTTTCATCCTTCATTTAGTATTACCTATATGTTACAAACTGGAGCAAGGGATAATTTAGAATCTCACTAGCAGGCACCTTCCAGCAAGGATTCCCAGTAAAACATACTAATGATAGGCTGAATGTCTTGATATATTCTGTCTGTCTGGGGAATCCTGATGCATTGACTGAATTTCTAGTCCACCCATTCATTTATTTATTGTATTTCTAGGCCATCCAACTCCAGAACGATTCTGGTGGCTTCACAAGTTAAAAGAAGCAACATTTCATAAAATGTCCCTTTGTCTGAGGGGCAAGACAGCCTCCAACTGTGACACCTCCAACTCAAAGGGGTTCGCCCAGCACTCTTAGTCCTTCTACCAAGGACTTCTCCCTTTAGATCAGCTCTAAGAAAACCAAAACAGAATGTCTTTTGGACCTTCCCATCCAAAGCCCAGAAATACAACCATTACTAAATCTTGTGCCATTCATAAATACAAGTGGTAGCTGTGTCACTGCTTGCACATGGAGAAGGTTTTAACAAGAAATCAGCTTATTAAGCAGCCAAATCTCTAGAAATAAAAATGGAGTTTATTGGGTAAAGGGTCATATGAAAAAACAAGGGAAGTTAATGATTAACCACAGAGTTTTCCAAATAAAATCAACAGAATCAATCTGACTGAACTAGTTAACTATGCCAGCATTGAACAAGACCTTGGTTTCTGCACATAGCCAGTGCTTGCTGCCATGTATAGGTGGAGAAATCCTTTGGGCCTCCTGCCTGAATGTTTTTTGTCAGGTCTTCCTTGCTCTGCTTTTTTTGTTGATGATCTTCAATTTTATAAATCATAGAAGATAATTGAAAGCGAGCCTCTTTGGAAAAATAGTTTTCTTAGTCAAGGAAAATGTTCCCCATTTTTAATGTTTAGGAGTCTAGCCAGCCAATGAGGAAGTATCTGGTGGCTGAACTCAAGTGATGAAAACTAGACTGCAGTTTATCAGTTGGGCCACTGTTAGGAGTTCTTAGGAAAGCAAGCCCCTCAACATGGGTCAATTTACTGGATGTTTTGGGCCACGCCACGAACTAGGGGGTTTGTCCACAGTATTCAGTCCAGTCCATCTCCACTGAGCTTGATATGTATGTTGGGATCCAAATTGAGTTCCAAACATTCACACACAATATTTTATCCCCCTGCAGCATGCCAGAGACCTCTTTGCTGAAGTTGGCTTTCAAAAATAACAAAAAAGTTAATCTAGTGCTGAATTCTGCATACTACAAAACTCATGCAAACAAATAACAAAATTTATTTAGTTCTCCTGCTTGTAATACTGAAATAAATACCAATTTAATAAGAAAGCCTAAGACAAATGTAAGTATTAGTGCAAAAGATACCAGAGCTGGATAAGAAAATGTTTTTTTAAAGTGCAGTTTGCTTCTCTGACTCCCCCCTCGCATGCATTTTTTGCTTTAAGGCAACACTATTATTTTGAATAATAGTGTTGAACCTATTCAATTGCTGCAAATTAAAGAACTATCTGTAATTTTTAAAAATATGGTCCTTCAGTGCCATCTTGTGGCATACACACAAAAATCAGTCTCTGGTTCTGGATTAGTCTCTCTGTGTGTATGTGTTTGTGTGCATGCACTTTCAAGTCACTGTTGACTCCTGGCGACTTCCTGGACTAGTCCCTGCAGTTTTCTTGGCAAGGTTTTTCAGAAGTGGTTTGCTATTGCCTGCTTCTTAGGGCTGAAGGAGAGTGACTGGCCCAAGGTCACCCAGCTGGCTTCATACCTAAGGCAGACTAGAATTCACAGTCTCCTGCTTTCTAGCCTGGCACCTTAACCACTACACCAGCCTGGCTCTCTCTGGATTAATAAACTAGAGTAATTTTCACCTGCTCTATAGTCATGAACATCAGTCTTTATAATCTGCCTTACATCCACCTATGTTGACAGTGGAAATGGGAAAAACACATTCACCATTTTTTCAGTTCCTTCAGTAACAAATGTTTAGTGTATTACAATCAGGCTGAATCAATCCACTGCAGGATGAAGCCCACATCATTGAAGGCCATGGACTGTAATCTACTACACTGGTCCAGTAGAGATGGTCAGGAGGTTTTTTGACTTCCCAGTCTAGAGCTGAGAGAGATGAACTGGTCCAGTCACCCAGCTGGTTTCCATAGCTAAGGGAGCACTAAAACCCGAGCCTCCCTGCTCCTAGTCCAGCACCTTAACTACATCATACTGGCTCCCATTTAGTGTATTATTCATGCTAAGTACCAATCGCCTTGTATTGTTGGACAGTTTAAGTACTGCATTAGCTTGAATATTCTTGTAGAAATTATGCACAACAGATGATAATAAAACATTGCACTGGCTTCTGCATGGGCAGACTCATTTTGAAAGTTATTCTCCTAGGGCTTCTCAACAACCTCCACAAAAATCACAAAAAGATCTAGCAACATAAAATACTTGTATCTGACTATGACTATGCACAGACTATTTAATTTCTATTAAGTGCAACACTCATGGGACTAAGCCCCAATTTTCTAATTTGGAATCCACCGATGAGATCAGACATTTACATGATAACTGACCGGATTCTAAGAAAGGGACGGTTCCTTGCATGAAAACCAGGAGAAGAGGAATTGAAATGAATTGCAAGGGAAAGCACCCGAAATCGTCTGTGTCAGTGCTTTGCTACTGGCATTTTAACTGGGGCAACAGGAAGCACCACTGAATGTTTAACTGGACATTAACAGAAGAATAATTTTCAGCTACCAACAGGTGCATACAGGGAAAAAGAACCCTTGTGTTTAAGCCCATAGTTTATAACAGATTAAACATTCTAGAAAATTAAGGAATGTTTTTATAATTTGTGCTTTATACTGCAAACATGCAAGTCCCACAGGAAAACACTAATTACAAAAAATGCTCTTTGATGTGTTTGTAGAAAGTAATGCTGAAAAATGTTTCAGAATGAAAAGTTACCATTTAAAAACATCATTATTTGGAGGTGACGATAGATCCTCTTGACTCTTTCCATATCGCTAGCCCAGCTCCTTCAGCTTACTCAGATCTCTTCATTTTGCCAGACCAGCAAATATTGGAAGACAGTCTGGTTGCCTTTCTTGCAGTAAAGTGTCTGGGGTGGGGCTTCTTCACAGAAGTCCTTGTCCATCTGTCATGGGAGCCCATGAGAGTGGGTAAGACCCCAGTCTACACCCTGCTCTCGCTTGATGAGGACAGCCTTGATGCACAACTTTGAACCCAGAAAATAACTATGTGTGCTGAGAGGAAGAAGACAGGAAAAGAACTCTATAATTATTTGCTGAATGTTGTTCAGGTTCACCGGGGTCCTGTAAAGAGTAGGATATATATGTTTATTTCAATGTATACTAAGACATCAAACTACTTTCAGACAAAATTCCCTGAGTATTTAATGTTACAATTGTGTACTGTGAACTCAGGGTATGTATGTTACAGAGTTCAGCTTTTAACACATATTTTAGCCCTAACTGGATCTGGACATGCTTTGCAGGAGTCACTTTTCTTGACACAACATTTTCTCTCTTTTTAACAGAATTATCCGATCTTGCCATAGTGGGAAGCAGGATGCTGAATAAAATGAACATGATTTTAATCCTCAAAGTACTTTGAGACTGCTATCCCAAATAAATGATCTCAAAGATCAACAGGAGGCATCAAAACTGTACGCTGGGATGAAGCAAAGAAATCCATCTAAACAACACTGGCAAGAAAAACAGAACAACAAAAAATATGGACCCATCAATTAAAAAGAGATTTGGGGATTTGCCTCATTGCTCTTTCTGGAGACAATCTGAGAAAAAGGTCATTTTTATAATTCAAAAAGGACCAACAATAAGACTTACACACTTGGCTTCCTTTAATTTATAAGATTTTTGCAGCACTGGCAGTGACATGTACTTTACTTAAGGTATAATATACAATATCTAATATATGCTTATTGTATTCTCCCAGTCCTCTCAGTTCTGTACTGAACTGAAGAAAGAAGTAGAAATGTATTTCAGACTAAAGGTGGGAGACATTGAAATGTGTTTCACAGAATATGTCTAGTGATGCATCCTTCCAGTCTCAGAGCGAACATGCACCCATTTTCTTCTTCCTTGTTCTAACCCACTGCTCATTTGGCTTACTTGCGTAATATAAAGTTCTGTCTAATAAAAGTCTCTTCTGTCAGAACTCTTTTTGCAATATATCTCCTTTCCTTTTTCCTCACAGCCATGCTTCCTCCTCTCACCTGAAAAAATTACAAAAAGGGAAACAGTCTTTTCTTGAGGATGTAAAGCACAGTGGCCAAAAACAAGGCAAGGGCAAGAAAGATGAGCAATTTATCAGTCAGCTCCCTGCGATTATATTTTGTAATAAGCTTTCGCCCCAGCTGTATTGTTCCAGACATGGATTTAAACTCCTCATTGGCATCCAAGATGGTTCGTGAAGAATTAACTGAAAGAGAAAATGTACATTTCAGTGGCTTGTTTCTGAAAGCAAAAACATACGTTGTAGAAGCATCTCTTTTGCATCCTGTGAAAGAAAGCATACCGCAAGCAGAACACTAGGTAAGTTGGCTTAAAACTTCATGTTTCCATCTGAAGCCAGATGAAGTCAATTCAGGTGGCTCTCTTGTCATCTGATGACCACCTAACAGTCCAAATGATATGTTACCATCTTGAAGAGGGCCATTCGTAGAAGACTGAGATCAGAATTGGCTCAAGCTCAAGTCTCCAGACCACTAAAACTTTCACCTCAGCCAAACTCTGTATCACAACACACCATAATCTCTCTTAAGGTGTTCACAAACACTTTAAAAGGGCAGATATAAATAATTAAAACAGCAACATATAAACATTCATCAGCATTTAGTTAAAAAAATCTGATCTATCTAAAATCAGATAGAAGCATTAAGTCTTTTAGGCCTATATTTAAAAACTATCTGAGAGGGGAAGAGCCAATGTAAACAGATAGTGGTAGAATTTGCTCAATAAAACCACAGATTTTCCCCAAGCACATGAGAGCTAGCCTAATGCTTAACTTCTTTTTGATGAAGCAAGTAAAAATACTTTTCCCACTAGTTGCCACTGTCAGCAGGCGAAAACTGGACTTACAAACACATAACTCTTTATCACAAAATGAAGCTACAAAGCATCAACCAGACAAACATTTCCTAGTCTAACCAACAGCAAATCCAGATCTGACTTCCCCCGGCCCCAAGAATGGATTACATCATAATCAGATAATCTTAAAGGCACTCCCAGGACCCCATGGAAAGTGAACAGGAAATCCACAGTGATAACTTTTATACAGTCAGTTTACCCTGCACTGCTGGTAAACCTTGTAATATGCAATTTCAGTGTGTGTGTGTGTGTCTGTGTAGAATAAGGTAGATCTCTGCTTTACATCAGCAAGACTTTTGGCACCCAATTATTTAGCCATAAAAAGAACAAGGATCCTGCCATGATGAGAAGTAAAGACTCCCTCAAGTCAAACTAACTTCTAGTAACGACAGGGACACATCCATGTAATTTCCTTGGCAGTAACTGAAAAAGTTTGCAATTCCCTTCTTCTAGGATTTTTTTTGTTTTTACTTCTTAGTCTAGCCAATAGCTCTGGGACTTTCTGGTGGTCTCCCATCAAAGTGCTAACCAGGTCCAATTCTGCACAGCAATTTGGGATTAGTAAGATAGACTAGGTGCTGCCATCTTTTGAGGCCATCATCATAAACTAGGGTGTTAAAATGAAGGATGGATTTATCTATGGGGGAGAAAAAGGTGTGACCTACTTAAACGGAAGGGCAACTTGCCTCGTAATTCTAAGGGCATGTCATTTGTTCTCTCCAGTACTGTGCCTGACTCCAAGGATGGCTGGCCAATGCAGACAATGCAAGCTTGGCATTAGCCCACCTCAGTTCTAGTTGGCTTCTTTGTGGTTCGAGAGGCTCAGACAGCATTCTATATGACCAGTATACAACTTAGGTTATAGCCCTTTCCCAGAAACCTCAGCAGGAATTTCATGATAATACGCATGATGGACAGAAAGAGTTCACTACCATTTTAAACTATTCCTTTGGATGTGTTTCAGAAAAGGCATCACCAGTCAGAACAATGAATCAGCCATTTGGTAAATCAAAAAAGATGTTTTGCTGTTCAGATATTGCCACTGAAAGCAAGCTGAGACTGACCATTCTAGAATGGACGTCCTGCAGTGTGTTTCATCTTAGGCATTTTGTCCTTGTATAAACAGAGTATAAATCAACAGAACAATTAAGTGGTACAGCATACCCCTTGCATTTCAGAGCTGTACATTTAATCCTTGGATCTCTAATCAAAAAGATCCCAGTAAGGTGCTCCAGAAAGCTTTCTAAGTGAGACTAGAACAAACTGTGGACAGCAGGAATAGAAGGCCTGGGTTACAGAAAGCAACATTTTAAACCAGTATAAGGCAACTGTGTATGTTCATATCAATTTTCTTTAAAATATACAGATTTGCCTTTCTGTGTATTTTAAAAAGGGAAAAAATGAAATAGATTCATGCTCCTCATAATTTGTGAAAGATGTGTATTCTATAAAGGATATCCATGTTCAAAAACACAATACAATTAACACTAAATTAAAACATGGAACACTTCAAATCAGTGAATACACTCAATACAGTACAGCAATGAAGGCCTCTTATTTCATGTTGGGAATCAATTTTGTAAAACAAAATATTCTCATGGGAATGCTCCTTTTCTTCAAGTTACAAATATATGTATGTGTTTGTGTGTTGTGGATGGATGGATGGATGGATGGATGGACAGATGGATGGATATAAATAATATGTACACACCCACACAACCTACATAATTCTCCGCACCACCATATGACTAGAAATGTTCAGCAAAACATTTGGCCTGGTCACTATACAGCATTTTCTCCTTTCTGCTAGGTATATGCAGGCCAAATAATGGATTGGGAAAAATTTCCTCAAACATTAACCTGGTTGTTTTACTGAAATGCTTTTATTTCTGCATTAAATACATACACTTCATTTCTATTTAAGCCAATTGATTTTAGAAATTCATTTACTGAACAAAAAAATGCTTGAACCTGAGAGTTGTGACAAGAGATCTCTCCTGGTACATCTTGGTTGCACCACATGACATTCTTCCCTTATCCTTGAATGAATATTCCTGTACCTGGCAGATTACTCGGGCCTTAGTGAGAAACAGAAAATTGAATTCAGAGGTGTCTTGAGTGCAAGGAAGGTACATGCAGCCTAATTCTCCTGGTTTCTTCCTCTCAGGGAACCGCCATGGAAATCATGACAAGCCAAAGGTTCTGGGGAAGACAGAGGGGTGTGGCTGGGGGGAACCAGGAAAGCCCTGTTGCCTTGGAAGACCACCTGTCCATCCTGGACTCAACTCCAGATCATTTACTTACCTAGAGACTGCATGGTTTCCTCACTTTGCCGAACCTGCTGAGACATCATTCTGCTAATTCCCATCAGGCTCTCTGTGATGTTACTTGCCCCCTCTGCCAAACTTTCCTTAGTAGATTTTCTAAAAGAGAAGAAAGAAAGAAAGAAATCTGGCATGGAGCTTCAAATTATATGCCTTCCTAGTTTCTTCTTCAAAACCTGGGGGACTGTAGAAAAGAAATCTTCAAGGAGAGAAATATTCCAGTATACATACAAATGCAAACATGCCTTCAATTACAAACGGTTTTCTTGGGATAATGCAGAAAGGATTTGCCACTCCCTTCTGCTGGGATGTTTTGTTCAATTATCCAGTCTAGTTTATCATTTTGCACTAAGTGGCTCCTGCATCAAACAATTAACCAGGTCTACGCTACATAGCTTCTAAATCAGTCAGACTCAGTTAGATGCTGCCACTGGCTGAGGTTCTTAGGCTCCCTCAAGTCAAGCTTGACTTTTGGTGAGCTCACTGCTGCCACTACCTGAGCTGTCCTTGGTTGATAGAGAAAGCTAAGAGAAGTCAGCTCTGATTAGTAACTAGATGTAAGACCACCTGGGAATTAAGGAGCTATAGGCTAGGGGGCAGAGAAGTTAGAAAAACATATTTAAAAAAAAGCAACGGAAAACATGTTTGTGTATCACACCAAGAAAACTCCATACTTGTCCATGAAGACACCAAGTGTTGAGCTCAACTCAACTTTATTTGCATTAGGGCTGATCTGCATGACCCAGATTGCTCCAGCCTGAGTATGAGCCACTAGCCATTTCCTGATGTTAGGAAAAAATTACTTAGTCATCTACCCACCCCCAAGTCACTGGGAAGGCAACCTCTGTCTTTTCCTCTATGTGTCAAAAGTAGTGTTCTCCCCCTTCTGCCAGCTCAAGCAGGGCTGCCCAGTTTACCTGCTGTACTTCATTTCACTGCAGGCAAACCCCTCCATTCAAATTGGCTGCTGTGCACTGCCAAAGAAACACCACCTCCTCTCAATCACTGGTGGCTGCCCTCGAGACATCCATCACGGCTGCCAGACCAGTGACACGCTGGACTTTTTTTAAACAATGCAGCAGTGAAAGGCTTGGCTGTCCCCCCACCCTCCACAACTCAGGTGAAGGTGACAAGTCTTTTGCCAGTTTTCTTATAGCCCAAATGACAGGACTAATGGTAAAACTGTGGTGTTTTCTTTTTTTCTTTATTGGTTGACCAGTGGACACATCAGACAGGAAGGTCAAAGGATGAGGACTCATACAAAAGATTAATCAATGGAAACCATGTACATGACCCACTTGCAGAAAGGACGGTAAGTGCTGCTGGTTTTCCTGGCATGGGTAGCAGGAGTAAAGAAGCAAAGGAATCCACCAGGTGGGGTTTGTAGTAAGCATGGTCCAGATAGAAGGCCATCACTGTGGCCAAAATGAGGAAGGGATTGAAATCTAAAAAGGTGGTTCTTAAACTGACTTCCTTTTCAGACAGTTTATACATAGGAGTGAAGCACCTTAAATATGTAGTGCAATAAAGCTCTCATTCTAGAGACAATTATCTACTTAACTGCTCAGAGCCCCTGATAGTTTTTGAAATGTGCCTGCCTGAATCTCATATGGCTTTAATGAAGGAATGAATTTAAGATATAATAAATGTTAAGTGTATCCATAATACAGTAATGCACAACTATAAGCTACCACTGCGAGAATCCAGGATCCTCTTTTTGCAACATCACATAGTTTGACTAGAAAGTTAATTACAAATGTCCCATTCTTTCTCTGATACATAGAATCAAATACTGATTTACCAGATATCCTGTAACATTCTTGACACATCCAACTTCAGAAGAAGCTGAACTACTTCTTCCTATCACTACACATCAACATTTTAATAATCAGGAGTACATTATAAATTTGCCCAGATATACTGTATTCATACCAATGAAGAGGTATTCTTAATGCTGCAGAACTATTCAACTTTCTCAGAAGCAAGATCTACCAAATCTAATGGGAATTACTTCAAAGAGACATAGAGGACTGAACAAAAAAAACCCTGTAGGTCTTGCAGCTACCCAAGTATTCAGCACTGCATACATCTATTCCCCAAATGGATAGGATAATTTCATGAAGATGCAAAGAAAGCAGCAAGCATGCATCGAGTGCAGGGACTGAAATCAGTAAAAGTTAATTTAAGCTGTCTTACTTCCCAGCAGCATCTCAAAAAACTGCCTGCAAATGATGACAAAAGATAAAGCTAAAGAAGGTTCCAAGTGGTGGAGTTAAAAGAGAAAAGCATATATTTATAATGGCTCACAGGAATGAATTTCTGAAACAGTATTTGGCAGAAGGTTGGGAATTTGTGTGCTTATTTTTCATAACAATAAAAAAGAATAATTACATACCTTTGTCGTAAAGGATCTCCCCCACGCAGCAATTCATCTTTCTCAGAATTGTCAATGGCAATTTTGCAAGCTAGGTTTGCCTTTCGCCAGGCTGACTGATTGCTGAAATGATTAATATACAGACTTTGGTATCATGTACAAAGTACCTGAGATACCTGAATGCATAAAACTAAAGCATTCAATTTGCCCTCGGCTTAATTAACACTTTTTTCATTAGCATACATGTTATATCAGCATCTTATTAAAAGCTCTATTATGCAGTTATCTTCCTATTTCTTTATACTTCATCACTATAAAAATAAAGTTTCTTAGTCAATGGTATGTTTAACAGTGAAAATATCTGGATGCTTACAGAAATCAATAACTATCATCCAAACTTTTGGCAAAGTTTCTAGCAATGGTTATAGCACTGGATGGATGGCCTGAATCAAACTATTTTTCAGTCAACTGATCAGTCAACTTTCAAAAGTTGCATTGCGAGTCACAGCTAATTCTAGCAACAGAGTATTTTAGAGAGCTATTTTTTTCTATGAAAAGAAGAAAGAACTCACATCCTTGGAAGAAAACCCTACTAAATTTAATGGAACTTACTGTGATGAACAGATGACTAGATACTGCATTCTAGAGATCCTCATGCAAAACAGGTTGAGTACCAGCAGGATACAAAAATCAGCTCTGTCATCATAAACCAGTACTTTTAGGTTTGAAAGGGCACATAATTGTATCATATCTTGTGGGGGATATTTTGGATCTGAGAAGGAAACACTAGGATACTTGACAGGGAGATTTCTAATACAGAATTGCAATAACTGCACTGGTCCATTGCTACTTCTTGTCTGCCCTTGTGATACTCCAATCCCATCATTTCAGCCCATTATACAGAGCTACATTTTATCTTGATGTTTAGTTGAGAAATTGCTATATGTAGGGCAACATATGCTAGAAATTCTTCCCCTGAACACGCACGGCACAAGGTATTATTTATTTTACATTTTTTCCCTCATGAATTCTATTGGGTTGAGTCCAACCCTATCTATCACTCAACTGAACTCGCCTCTCCTTCCCATATGCCTCCCAAATCTGCCCTGCAGGACTGAGCAAGCTTTTTGAGTAAATCTGGGAGTGCAGAAGGAGAAGAGCAAAAAGTAATTGAAGGCAGGTGATTGTCTTCTTGCGTAATGTTGGTTGAACTCTAGGATGGTTACATAAGGGCCTTGGTCGCTTTAAAAACAAGTAGGGAGTTGCCTGCAGAGCAGGAAGTAGAGAACTGAAATATACAATCAATCAAATCTTGTATGAGGGATAACTTCAGTGTTTCCTATATTCTGAAATTTCTGATCTGTAGGCTGAGTTTAAGCTCAGCTAATAAAAGGTATTACATCATTGGTCTTTGTAGTTTGAATTTTTAAAAAAGTGTCATGGTAGAGCTACTCAAATACAGACATGCTTTTAGAGGGTTCCAAATGGAAAGCTAGAATACACATCCAGGTTTGAAACCAGCTTACAACTTGCCTCACTTCTATAGGAGTTGAGATTGTTGAAAAAATCTGTTTGTTTTGTTTTACAAAAGACTTTCAGAAAAAATGTCCAAATGCACATGCAAAATACAGATCAAATCTTCACTGTTTCACTGACCTGAGCATTTGCTTTTTATGGTTCTCTACTTCTTGGAGTAATACTTGTTTTTCTGATTCTTTATCTTGCTCCTCAGCCATCTGTTCCAGCTCCTAGGCAGAACCATAAACACACATTATTTATTAATATTTTTATATCAAAAAAGGAAATATGCATAATAAATGCACAAATACAAAACGCTATCCTTGGCTGCCAGTAAAATTAGATGGATTGGGGCTATCAAAATTCTTCAGTGCTGCTATTAATTTCATTTACCCAGTTTCAAGTGAAGGATAGACAAGAAGGAACTATGAGAGCAACAGCATGCAATCTGAATGACTTTCTGAACATCCTGCTACACTGGACTTTTTATTGTTTACCTAGTCCCACCTTTACACCAATGATCAAGAGCCATGGAATGTTACAATCTCTCTCCTTATCTTACCCAGAAAACCTATGTCAGTACAAATCTTTGAGTCTTAGATTATCTATGGAGCATGAACAGAACATTTGGTGTTCTTTCTTTAGTGGAGCTTGAAGGTAAGAGGTCTTGCTTAGTAAAAAGAGTGGAACAAGACCAGATTTTATGCAGGACAACTCTATAGCATTATGTGAACTGACATGACAGTTCGGATGCAGAACCAGCTGATATAAAGAAAGTAGACACACTTCACAATTGGAAAACAATTACTAGTAAAACCAGATTCCCCACAATGCTCCTTTAATTAAAGCATATTAGCAAAGGATTGTGTGACCCTATCACTGAAATTGTTTTGTCCATTTAATTATTGTGGCTTTTCCACCCCTATCCCCATTGGGGCATTCTTATTATTGTATTTTAATTGATTAAATCATTGTCCAGTATTGTTGGACTTTACAACATTGCTACCACATATGAAAAAAGGATCCAACTTGTTTGTTACATTTCCAGCATGTTTTACAAAAAGAAATTGTCCTAACAGCCAGGAACCACGCTGAGACAAGGAACAGGTCTCTAGTGTTTTATTGCTGCTACATAACAGGAAAATCCTAACAAACTGAAGAAGCGTGGGAAAAACCCAGCCATATAAACCCCAAAGGTTAAGGCGGGCCCGATCTGTGTCTCTTGGAATGGCTACCTAATTCCTCAGTGCTACGCATGCGCTTTACAGCCTGGATGGGAGCCCCCTGCCCGCCATCCTTACTCATGACAGAAATATTCATTTCAGCAACCAAGAGTAATGTTCCAATAGTAGAACGTCTTACATCAATTCTCTCTAAATATGTTTGAGGTAAATTTGTTTCTTCTGTTGAAATTCCCACTGTTCCATCTCTACAACTTGTTCAAGTTCTGCATCCATTTCATCATATAAGTGTTTATCATGTTGAGATTGTGAATAATACTTTTAGATTTATAGTAATATAGTAATTTATAGATTGTATCTAACAGATATTCAGTATTACGCATTATAAGATTTTCAAATTCAGACAACTGAAATAGCAGTAAAATAGATAAATTCATGACATTTTCAACATCCTTACAATGAACTTTGGTGAAACCAAGATGTGTACCTTGCAGTCCTTGACCATTGCTGACAGATATAACTTCAAGAATGTTTTTTAAAAAATCGTTTACATTAGCATAGCATTCAAGCATAAGGAATTGCATGCAGGTGAGTGCAAACACGTGAGAGATGGCCCAATAACCCCCTGCAAGCTAGTAAAAACATCTATGGGTTTATTTTCAAAACATCACTAATGTTTTGTCAATATTCCTCACCTGTATTCTACGACGTAAATTCTGGAACTTTTCTTTTACTTTGGCATTCAATTCTGTAAGTGCACTTACAGGTCCTGTACAATCCCGGATATCCTGAAAGAAAGAAAATTAACACATGTAGCCAGTATGGTGTAGGGTTAAGATGTCAGTCTAGGGCTGGGGAGAGCCAAGTTCTAGTCCATCCTCAGCCATGGAAGTCTACTGGGTGACTTTGAGCTAGTCACCCTCTCAGTCCAGCCTATTACACAGAGTTTTGTTGTGGGAAAACAGTAAGAGGAAGGAGTGTAATGTACACCACTGAGTTCCCAGAGAAAAGGTGAAAGACAAAAATCTAACAAACACAACAAACACTTTTTGCACCATTGTTCTCTTGGAACATATATTCTTAACTGGATCATGCAGCAATTTCAGATAAGATAAATACAGCAATTTCAGAAAGGTTGGATGGTATACCAGTGGAGCATATTAAGTCAAGTATTATTCTTGATTTTTTTATTAAAAAAAATAACCATTTGGACGACGGCTGCCAAGGTGAGACCACCATCACATCCAGGGTGTGGGAAACTGAAACAGCTGAAAAATTACACCGTCCAGAGAAGCAGGTGCCTAAACCGGTAGCAGCCGAAACGGCCAAGTGGCTTGTAGCATTTCTTACAGCACAGACCTTCACTGGGTTGAGCCAAGTCGTTTGTGACCCGTTCAGCTACTGCAAGGCTCCTTGAGGCCGGCTGAAGGATGCAGCTGAACAAACTGTGCCGGAGGGGCAACCATTGATAAGAGGGACAGGTAGGTACGGACTTAAAAATAAAGTGCCCACCGACCATACCGTGGTTGATTGAGCAGCGGCGACGGGAACCGTACCTGCACGGCGGCTTTAATCTCCAGGTCGAATCTGACAATCTCCTGATTGCAAACCCGGACCGGCACGTCACCGGCGGCCGCCATCTTGGGTCTAACTACGGCGAGCGTGAAGGAAGCCCAGCGAATTTGGAACGAGAGCGTGCTGCGAGGCCGAACATCCACAAAGAGAAGCCATTGGTTGGCACAGAAATGACGCGTTCCTTTTTCACGAAGCTGTTCGCCCCCTGCTCTTCCAACTGCGAGGGAGAGCGAAGCGTCGTCGGATGAAAGGAGGAGTTGGTTGTGCCTCGAATTCTGCCGCGTTTTCCCGCTAGCCGCGCTTCCCTGTGTCTTTCCATTCAGAACAGTCTCTACTATGTTTAAGATTGCGGTGACGGAATTCTTTGGAAACAACTGTAATACTACTCCTGTTGTAGTACCTTTCATGTGATTATAACATGTAATATTATTTATTGGGATTTATACTTGTACCATTGCTGTTTTTCTCTTCAAAAGGGGGCAGAACTCGATACCCGAGCATATGCTTTCTTTTGCGGAAAGTTAGGCTAATTCCCCAGTATTTCCAGATGAAGTCATCCTAGACAGGAGCTGAGAATTCGATTGCAGGATTGCTATAGACATTGGATTGAATCAGCCGATAATTAAATAGTTTAAAACTATTTAATAAGCTCTCATATTTTAAAGGTATTATCCTCTTTACAGGAAGTCTAAATAAATAGCATTATTTGATAATTTCTGAAGATTTGAAATACTTTACTCAGATTCATAATTGATCTAAAATAGCCTATTTACCATTTTCATTACTGTTATAATTACATTCCACAGAATTAATTAAGTGAATGCTGGGTTGTTGTTTTTTTTGCCTACTGATGCATATGGATACCCATTATGCTTTTCCTTTTTGTGATAGCTTATCACAAAAAGTTATACAGGACATACTAAAAGAGTAAAAAAAAAATAATCCAAAGAAATTGAAGACATGAGATAAGAAAAAGAAAACATAGCTAAAACTAGGTCATGCCAGGATCATTTGGTATACCTCTTTTTATTCTTGCAAACCATCTTTGCTTCCACCATGTTCATACAACACTTCATATATTGCCTATTCTATTTTAAACTTTTCACATGTTCTTGAAGATCTAACCAATTCCACCCAATCACAACTTTCTAGATTTTTTTTTGTAGTCTTTCCATTCCTCTGCACCCATTCTTCCTTCATATATTTGTTTTGCAATTCAGTACTCATTCACTCCTTCTAAAACTACCTCAATGGATTTATTCCATAACCGTTAACTTTTATATTGGTCTAGTGGTTAAGGTGCTGGGCTAGGAACCGGGAGAGTGAGAGTTCTAGTCCTGCCTTAGGCATGAAAGCCGGCTGGGTGACCTTGGGCCAGTCCCTCTCTCTCAGCCCAAGCCACCTCACAGGGTTGTTATTGTGGGGAAAAGAGGAGGAGAAAGGAGTATTAGGTATGTTCCGCTGCCTTGAGTTATTTATAAAAAGATAAAAAGGGATAAAAATAAATAAATAAATAAATAATATTCCATCCATCTTCAAGGCACATTCACTCTTGACGTTATCTCCAATTTTACCATGCACACTTCTTCCCATTCCCACTGCATACCCAACTTTCACTTCTGCATAAGAAAGAAACTCAAATACTCCTCTCAGAATTTCCCTCACTTCTCTTTCATCCAAAATCATTTGATCACTGTAACCTTTACTTCCATTCAATCTATTCAAGGCTCTTTATTTAGTCCTCTTCACCCACTTCAGCAAAGGATCGTTACCTTCTCGTGGTGCTGGGGCTTGAGCACCTCAGTGATGCCATGAGCTAAACCGTGAAGGGCCACCCAAGACGGGAAGGTCATGACAGAGAGGTCAGACTAAATGCGATCCCTGGGGAAGGTAATGGCAACCCACCCCAGTATTCTTGCCATGAAAACTAAATGGATCAGTACAACCAGAGATATGTCGGTATACCATCGGAAGATGAGACCCCCAGGTCGGAAGATGGTCAAAATGCTACTGGGGAGGAACAGAGGATGAGTTCAACTAGCCCCAGACGTGATGACGCAGCTAGCTCAAAGCCGAAAGGACGGCTAGTGGCTGACGGTGCTGGTGGTGAACGGCAAATCCAATGTTCTAAGGACCAACACACCATTGGAACCTGGAATGTAAGATCTACGAGCCAAGGCAAATTGGATGTTGTTATTGGTGAGATGTCAAGATTAAAGATAGACATTTTGGGCGTCAGTGAACTGAAATGGACTGGAATGGGCCACTTCGCATCAAATGACCACCAGATCTCCTACTGTGGACAAGAGGACCACAGAAGACATGGAGTAGCCTTCATAATTAATAGTAAAGTGGCTAAAGCAGTGCTTGGATACAATCCAAAAAACGATAGAATGATCTCAATTTGAATTCAGGGCAAGCCATCTAACATCACAGTGATCCAAATATACGCCCCAACCACAGATGCTGAAGAAGCTGAAGTAGAGCAGTTCTTTGAGGATCTGCAGCACCTACTGGACAACACACCTAAAAGAGATATTATTTTCATCACAGGAGACTGGAATGCTAAGGTGGGCAGTCAAATGACACCTGGAATTACAGGTAAGCATGGCCTGGGAGAACAAAACGAAGCAGGACAAAGGCTGATAGGATTTTGCCAAGACAACTCACTCTGCATAACAAACACTCTCTTCCAACAACCTAAGAGACGGCTCTATACATGGACTTCACCAGATGGACAACACCGAAATCAGACTGACTACAGCCTTTGCAGCCAAAGGTGGCGGACATCTATACAGTCAGTAAAAACAAGACCTGGAGCTGACTGTAGTTCAGATCACAAACTTCTTGCACAATTTAGGATCAGACTAAAGAGATTAGGGAAGACCCACAGATCAGCTAGATATGAGCTCACTAATATTCCTAAGGAATATGCAGTGGAGGTGAAGAATAGATTTAAGGGACTGGACTTAGTAGATAGGGTCCCGGAAGAGCTCTGGACAGAAGTTGGCAGCATTGTTCAGGAGGCGGCAACAAAATACATCCCAAAGAAAGAGAAAACCAAGAAGGCAAAATGGCTGTCTGCTGAGACACTAGAAGTAGCCCAAGAAAGAAGGAAAGCAAAAGGCAACAGTGATAGGGGGAGATATGCCCAATTAAATGCAAAATTCCAGAGGTTAGCCAAAACAGATAAGGAATTATTTTTACACAAGCAATGCGCAGAAGTGGAAAAAGACAATAGAATAGGAAGCACAAGAGACCTCTTCCAGAAAATTAGAAACATTGCAGGTAAATTCCAGGCAAAAATGGGTATGATCAAAAACAAAGATGGCAAGGACCTAATAGAAGAAGAGATCAAGAAAAGGTGGCAAGAATATACGGAAGACCTGTATAGGAAGGATAACAATATCGGGGATAGCTTTGACGGTGTGGTCAGTGAGCTAGAGCCAGACATCCTGAAGAGTGAGGTTGAATGGGCCTTAAGAAGCATTGCTAATAACAAGGCAGCAGGAGACGACGGCATCCCAGCTGAACTGTTCAAAATCTTACAAGATGATGCTGTCAAGGTAATGCATGCTATATGCCAGCAAATTTGGAAAACACAAGAATGGCCATCAGATTGGAAAAAATCAACTTATATCCCCATACCAAAAAAGGGAAACACTAAAGAATGTTCAAACTATCGAACAGTGGCACTCATTTCACATGCCAGTAAGGTAATGCTCAAGATCCTGCAAGGTAGACTTCAGCAATTCATGGAGCAAGAATTGCCAGATGTACAAGCTGGGTTTAGAAAAGGCAGAGGAACTAGGGACCAAATTGCCAATGTCCGCTGGATAATGGAAAAAGCCAGGGAGTTTCAGAAAAACATCTATTTCTGTTTTATTGACTATTCTAAAGCCTTTGACTGTGTGGACCATAACAAATTGTGGCAAGTTCTTAGTGGTATGGGGATACCAAGTCATGTTGTATGCCTCCTGAGAAATCTGTATAACGACCAAGTAGCAACAGTAAGAACAGACCACGGAACAATGGACTGGTTTAAGATTGGGAAAGGAATACGGCAGGGCTGTATACTCTCACCCTACCTATTCAACTTGTATGCAGAACACATCATGTGACGTGCTGGGCTGGAAGAATCCAAGGCTGGAGTTAAAATCGCTGGAGGAAACATTAACAATCTCAGATATGCAGATGATACCACTTTGATGGCTGAAAGCGAAGAGGAACTGAGGAGCCTTATGATGAAGGGGAAAGAAGAAAGTGCAAAAGCTGGCTTGCAGCTAAACCTCAAAAAAACCAAGATTATGGCAACCAGCTTGATAACTGGCACATAGAGGGAGAAAATGTAGAAGCAGTGAAAGACTGTATTTCTAGGTGCGAAGATTACTGCAGATGCTGACTGCAGCCAGGAAATCAGAAGACGCTTAATCCTTGGGAGAAGAGCAATGACAACTCTCGATAAAATAGTCAAGAGCAGAGACCTCACGCTGACAACAAAGGTCCGCATAGTTAAAGCAATGGTGTTCCCCGCAGTAACATATGGCTGCGAGAGCTGGACCATAAGGAAGGGTGAGAGAAGGAAGATTGATGCTTTGGAACTGTGGTGTTGGAGGAAAATTCTGAGAGTGCCTTGGACTGCAAGAAGATCAAACCAGTCCATCCTCCAGGAAATAAAGCCAGACTGCTCACTTGAGGGAATGATATTAAAGGCAAAACTGAAATACTTTGGCCACATAATGAGAAGACAGGACACCCTGGAGAAGATGCTGATGCTAGGGAGAGTGGAAGGCAAAAGGAAGAGGGGCCGACCAAGGGCAAGATGGATGGATGATATTCTAGAGGTGACGGACTCGTCCCTGGGGGAGCTGGGGGTGTTGATGACCAACAGGAAGCTCTGGCATGGGCTGGTCCATGAAGTCACGAAGAGTCGGAAGTGACTAAACAAATAAACAACAACTTCACCCACTTACAAAACACTTTTGTCAAAATATCTCTGCATAGCTTTAAACCTAAGAGCACAAGCATGCTTAGGGTAAAACTGGGCTTGTGGCACTTGTACCATATTGGCCAAAATATACCAAAACTGACTGATACTTTTCATCCCTGCTCTCATTATCTACATTCTTTGCAGATTTTTCTCTATATACATATTACATTTTTTTCTTTTTCTCATTTTTAGCAGCGGTCATTCTCTTAACATTCATTTTTTCTTAGCCAGTGTATTCCACTTTGTTATTCCACCTTGCATCCTGTTTCATACTCATCAGTGCAACCCCATAAACTTCTGTGGTATTCAGTAACGTATTTTCACTCTCTCCCAAGTAGTTTCCACATCATCTTTCCTTATGTCCACTTTACATTCATTCTAAAATGGGAGACTCTCTAATATGTACTTATGTACCTCTGTGTACTTTTCTCTTCTGCAGTCATTCCATGGTTTTCCTTTTCATCCATGTCCAGTCTTGTCAAGATCCACTATGGACATTACTAAGGAATGGTTTGTTCCACATTCAGAACCTCTCATCAATCCAGTATCCTTCACTAATTCTCAGTATTTCATCATTAAACAATCAGATCAGTCATGCCTTTAAATCTTCATTCCCTTGCCATGTATATTGGGAAAATATCAAAGTGAAATTACGAACAAGCTGGAGAGAGTTAACAGGTACACCTTTATTCCATAAAAAAGGAATGATCGTCATCAGATACTTCTCCAAAAAGAAAAAAGGCACATGGGTAGAAACAGGAGCAGGATATGTAAGTTTCCAGTTATACCTACAATATTCATTTAACTAATTTTCCTGAAATTAATAAAGATTAGCTAAGCAGGGTTACATCATAAACATTCACACATTGATTCTTCAAGAAGATTCCTTCACCTCCATATTTAATTAATATTTTTACCTTGAGAGCAAATAAGAAATGATTTTCACCTGGGACTGTGGTGGTCATGTCAGCTTATCAAGTCAGGTAGAGTTTACTTCAGGATATTTCTTCAAGCAGGAACTATTGGTTCCTGCTACTGTCAGCTTAATCTGCTTGCTTTATATTTTAATTTTTATTAACTATGATCCCTCCATAATATGTATGAATAGACCTTTACCTAAATCAAGCAGATACTCATTGAAGAGTCGTAATTCTTTCAGGGATCACCAGATAGCCCAAAAACTTCCACTGTATTCTGCATCTTGTTCCCACCCATCCATTCATGTTACCTGAGTAAATTTTTCCCTGAATTGTAGTCATTAGAATGTTGCCCAACTTTTCCTCAAAACTCAACTCTGGGATTGGTAACATGTATCTACCACCAATCTGTGGATTCCTACTTTCATATCTACCCATAACATCCTAGACGACACTATTTTATGCATGCTGACATACAATTTTAGTATTTTCATTGATAATTAAACCTAAACCTTCACTTCCCTGCATGCATTCATAAGCTTAATTCCACAAGATCAGACCACCTCCATTAAGTTCATTTTTTTACCTTTCTTGGTTTCACAGATACACAACATATATCTATTTTCATTTCATCCCTCTCTTCAGTATTTACACCTCTCACATTTTAAATCAGAATCTTCCATATGTTATAATTTTCAGATGATGGTCCCATGGATACTGTCCTCTGTCACCCATCATGGCTTGGTTAATAAGAAACTTTCACATAGTATATTTCAGTAAAACAGAAAATGTGTAGATTAGGTCAATGCTCATCATTCTTTAGTCATATGCATACCTGTAGCTTGGTCACACCAGGCCAAGTTTAAATTATAGCTCCTCCCCACTACTTTGGCGTTTGTTTTCTGTCACTGTATCTACTTCTAGAGCTTCTAAGGGGATTGGTACTAAGAAGAATTTTCCCAAGGGTATGTTTGAACTAGAGACCAGGGCACAATTATATTGAAGCACAAATTGGTTTACTGACAGTGCTAGAGGCAAAGGCAGGTTTAAAGAGGGGAGGGGTTATAGTCTCTTGACTGATTTATGCAAATCAGAGTACATACAGTATGTGGTGGGATTGGATATAGCACGTTATGTGCCTGGTGAGGTCAGTTAAGCCATTAGGATTTAATTATGAGGTAATGGGGGACGCGGTGGCGCTGCGGGTTAAACCGCTGAGCTGCCGATCGGAAGGTTGGCGGTTCGAAACCGCGCGGCGGGGTGAGCTCCCGTTGCTAGTCCCAGCTCCTGCTCACCTAGCAGTTCGAAAACATGCAAATGTGAGTAGATCAATAGGTACCGCTTCAGCAGGAAGGTAATGGCGTTCCGTGTCGTCATGCTGGCCACATGACCCGGAAGTGTCTACGGACAACGCCGGCTCTAAGGCTTAGAAACGGAGATGAGCACCGCCCCCTAGAGTCGGACACGACTGGACTTTACGTCAAGGGAAACCTTTACCTTTACCTTATGAGGTAATGGGGCAGGACTACAAAGACAATACAAGTTGAAAGAATAAAGAGACAGCATTTTATGAACATAGTTCTTTCCTTTGCTTTCCCTGAGCTCTGCTTACCTCTATCTTTTCCTCACGTATTAGTATTTCTTGGTCTTCTAAATGTTTTGTGGCTGAACTGACAATTTAGTTTCCTTGGGAAGATGTATTTGGTTTAGGGGCTTTTAGCTTGGACCCTCCCCCCCAAATCATTCTTCAGTACCTCTCCCAATTGTCAAATGGACAGCCATACTAATCTGTGACTGAGATCACACATTACACAAATCCATGATTTGGTTTACTAAATAAATCACAATTGTCTGGGATTATATAAGCCATGAGCTACTATATATAAACCACAATAACTAGTTTAATGTTTTTACCAGGTGGTCCCATAGATACTGATCTCCACAACTGCCAGTTGTGGCTTTGGTCAACTGAAATTTTCAGATAACACTTTTTAGTAAGAAAAAGTATAGTATAGGTTACTAGCCTTAGCCACAACCTATCACATGCAGCTTTCCTGACTCACAGTAAAGAAAGTTACAATCAATTCTGGTACACTTGGTTTATAAGCCATATGCAACTAAAGCCCAGTTTTAAAGTTCACTCATGCTATTCTATGCAAGACAGGATCTCTAATCTAGATTATTTTGCAAACCAACACTGTTGCCCACATCCCACAAACTCAGAGATACATGCAATGTACCATGGTGTCTACATGGAAGCTTTTACTGAACAATATGATATGTTCATGAGAAAGCCCACCATTTTAATACAGAAGTACCAAGGATATTAAGAAACAAAACAAAACAAAATATCCTAGTGTCTTTGTAACAGCAGTTTTACTTAACAATGTATGAGTCAAAAATCACAGACATAAAACACACTGAATGCACTACAATGTCAGAACTTCTCTTCACAATTTATTTTCAATTACAAAGGATGTTGCATACATTGATGAGTTTGTGAATAGAAATGTTCGGGCTCAAGGGTGACAGAATAAACAAACCAATATTTTAATTGTGTCTTTTTAAAAAAAGGAAAAATTACACAACATTAAACATTATAAAAGTTGCAAACAGATCATGCTTTTAACAGGATAATTTTTTCTAAACAGAGACAAGACCTTCAATACATTTCTCTGAGCTCCAGTTGGAAATGGACCACAGAACATTATAACAGCATTACAAACATAATCCTAGTAAAGGAAGGTCACAATAGTTTTTAATGTACTATTTTTACCTTTCAAAAACTTTGCTGTGTTTGCATATACTATCAGACTTGCTCCCCAATCTTAAACAGGTTGACATAGAGGCATCCCATGATACAGTGCAACCTACTTCCAAGTAAGAATGCTTAAGGCTGCAGCCCTAATTCTTAATCAGATTTTCAGTATATTTAAGGAAGGACAACTTAATTTGTAGAATATACTGCAGTAACCAGTGCTAAGTGTTGTATTACTTTGCATCTGAGGGAACAGTGTAGAGCAGCAGAAATTTCCATTACTCTTAGAAGCCAGAAGTAATTACCTCAGTCTTTCATATCTAGTCTTTCATGGCTAGCACACATGTTCAGATCCAAACTTGAAGCAGATCCACTGAAATCAATGGGAAATCAAAATAATGTACTTTTAAGCAATAGATATTTAACAACATCTTCTATAGCCAATTCAATTTTAAAAACATATTTAAAGGAAAGACATGTTTAATACATTAAAGATGTCAGCAGTACCTGGATCAACTAAATTAGAAGCTTCATACCAAGAGGCAATTCAAAGCAGTGGGATGAGCTAGCACCTTTTACTACTGGAAATACTAGGTTAGCTCCTAGTGAAATGGTAAACTAGAAGATCACTTGACCTAACATAACATGTTTTGGTTTTCTCTTTTTTACCTAGGTTTAATTTAGGCTTAAACTTTCTATTTTAGAAAAAAATTAAGGCTACAGCCATAAATGCAACAGTGTAGTAAGTGCCACATAGATAAAATGGGATGTTTTTAAACATGTTTGCTTAGGATTAGGGAGAAAAAGCATCACCAGTATGTTCTTGTGGAAGTTCCTAATGTCTTAAGAGGCTAAGCATCTCACTGCATGAACACTGAAAATAATGGAGGAAAATTAAAGAGTATACCTATGAGATCCAATCAAGTTTAGAACGCTTTGAAGGAAGTATATGCTAAAGTGCCATTTCTGTGTGTTGTCAAAGCATTCAGTTTACTCTGGAAATATGCCTAAGTATTATTGTGGTAATGCCCTTACATGCCATGATTTATTAATTAAAAAGATTAAAGAATCGCCTCTTGGATTAGTAATTGACTGAAATATAATTTGCACAATCCCTCAGGTAAAAACATAATAAAAATAAAAAGCTCAAGACACTGCACTTTTATGCAGTATTCAGTTATACAAAATGGAGCTTTCCATCTGATAGCAGGCTAAAATACATGATTTTGCAGCTAAAGCCTTACTTTAAAAAAGAAAGAAACCAAGAGTAGACAGGAGTGAAATTCAGACCTCAAGGCCTAAACTTTTGTACAATGTCTTGTGATTGTGCCTCAACAGAACTCAACAGGAAGACTGCTAAATGTCCAGAAACCGACTGGCTATGCTATTCTGCTGAAGGCAACTTGTAAGAAAACCCATGAAAAACAAGTAGAGTATTAATGCTTTAAAACTAGTCATATTTGTAAGACTTACATAAGAGAAACCATACATCAGTTATTGACATTTGTGAATAAACAAGCAGATTTATTAACAAAGGCAAACATCAGAAAAGTGGTACAGACTTAAGTGAAACTCACACTGACAGTACGGTATTTGAGAAATGTCTGTTGCTTTTAAGTTTATTCAAGAGACCTTTAATCTGTTAAAGAAGTAGTTTTTGCTCTTTCTCCAGTACATTTCAACCTAAGTTTAAAAATAAATTACCAACCAAACTAGTGAAGTTTGTATATCTTTGCCCAAGTCCTACAACAGTTTCACTGTTTGCATTTGATGCCACAGTAGCATGGAAAGAACCAGTCCTTAACTAGTCAGAAGACTAGTACTAATGAGCCCCAGAAAATTAAATACCAAGATTTGGTTGATAAAAGAGGCAGAGAAGCTGTTGTTAAGAGATGGAGTGGAATTATTATAAAAATCCTATTTTCCAAGACCACTAAAAATTGGTCACCCTATGCCAGTACAAACTATCAATATAATTTTAAATCAGATCTATTTGAAGTTCCTTTATTATGGTTTAATTGTTATTTGCTTCTAAAAGGGTTTAAGGAGTCCTGGGGAATGAAAAATAAACTTGGTTCTAATATACAAGTAAGGCACGATATAAAGCCACATCATAATCTGTCAATGGAGTTAAGTGGATAAAGGACAAGAACCATACATGGTACAGAGCAAGTAGTTCATCATAGCCATTCAAAAATAGAAGTGTGGCACTCAGTTTCAGACTGACAATTTTTTAGCAAGAGCATGCTTTCAATGGAAACAAACTCTAAAATATCCAGTGTATGAAAGAGAATTTAGGACTTTTTTTTTAAAGTAGATAATTGCTTTTGAGGGACATTAGAATATCCACAACGTCTACACTTAGAAAATGACCAAAGACTTCAATAAGATCCACATTCCATGTATGAAGAGTGAAAACCTTTAGAACTCCTCTAAAGATAATCAGCCAAAAATGCATGCCACAATTTCCCCAAACAAAACATGAACATTTGGGTTTTTTAAATCTTTGTGATAATTATACACTAAACGTATATTTAATGACACTAGAGGAAGCAGATTGTTACTGGCATTAAAAGTACAACCATTTCTAGACTGTTTTAAATGCCACAGAGTCTCCTGGTTAAAATGTAAAGCTGCACAGCTTGCCTATGTCATCTTTACAATAAGATTAAACCAGCAAAGGTCTTAACTTTACTCTACATTTTACTGCCAGGTTTTATTTAGATCAAGTATCGCTGCAGCATTCTGACCAGCCCAGAGTTAGCAGCAAATGGCAGGAATCATATAAAATGCAATTATCTTTTTTTTCTTTTTTTAAACAAAGTGCTTTTCTAAGATATACATACATATATAAATAGATACAAAATAAAGTGTCACCATTAAAAAGCTCAACTATTTAAAAGCTTTTTGACTATAACTTAATACATAGAAAACACTGAAATGCAAGGGCATGGAATCCACTAAAAGGGTTCAGTCCTTTTTTTTCTTCATACCAGTTTTCAGACATGCGTGCACACTCACACACACTCACACACAAGTTGCAAAAGCAGTATTAGCTCAGAGGAGACTGAGCTACAAAGGGGATATCATATCTTACTGTCAGTTTATCTTGCTATATAAGTCCTGATTAGAAAACAGCTGTATTGTATTGTAGCATATATCCTTTCCATGCTATTCTGATTCAGAGTTAGAATCTTAGCATGAACGGTATTTAAATGCCATTTACCAATGAAACTCAACACTATTCCAATGTATCACGGTAGATGGATATAAAATACTCAGAAGACAAAGATCCACAGCAAGTGTTAAGTCAGGCACATTACTGAGCTGCCAGTGATACTTCAGCTGCAGATACATCTTAAAAATCTTTCTGCTCCATCAGGACATGCAAATTTCTGCTGATTTCTTACAAATACTTCAGATGTTTTTTCAAATAAGTAAATGGTAATAAACAATGATTTGGAGAGACATAAAAAGAAAAAGCTGTAGGATGGTACAACTCTGTAGTGGTATATTGGCGTTCTCCAATCTTCGAAACTTAAAAAAAATGAGTATTAGGTTCCACTTAGGAATAATCCATTGAGATGCAAAAACTGCACTACAAGATGTATGTAAAGAATTGGGGGGTGGGGGAATCCATGAGCTTTTTGCATTTGCTTGGAGCTACATCTAAATTATTTGGTATTTTAGTAAACAGTGTTATGTAGTCATCTATATCAAAAAAGGGGGAGGAAAGGCAATCATGAAACCATATAATGATCCTGTCTTGACATAAATAACTCCTCAAGAGATAAAGCTTTTCATTGGTACTTTAACACTGGCTAAAAGCAAACTCTTGTGAGGCAAACCACATACATATTTGTATACCCCCAATCATAGAAACTATGAGTTAACAATAAGTCACGTATAAGTTTGAAGAAGCTAGTTCAAATATCTGTACAAAAATATAAAATCTAGAAATTCTTTTTTTTTTAGCCTGTGTTGATTCTTGGAAACATCACATGCACAATAATACAATTGGAAAAGTGGCAACTAAGGAATTAAATATTTGTAGCTTTTTTTTTTTTTACATATATACATACTACAATAAAAATAATTTTATTTTGGTTGGTTGGTTGGAAATATACTACAAGCTAAATTTTTTAAATTCCCAAAGTCGAAATCTATTTTATCAATAGCTTACTAAAATCCAAATATATTAAAATTTCTACGATACGTGCAGAAAACAAAAAGGATTTACAGTCTTTCAGATGGCCAACTTATCTACTATGAACAAACTAGAGGATCAGCAAAATAATAATGTATGGATGCTCCTTCCGTAGATAATTGGACCCAAAGAGAGAGAAAGAAATTCACAGTTCAGTAAGATCCCTAACCCTGACCTTTAAGTTTTTTTTCTTTTTATACATTCAGTACAGTATCATGTAAGCTGTGCAAAACTTTACTTAAACTGGCAGTTTGCCATTTCAGTTGCATTTGTCTTTGGTACAAAAATAAACAATCGCATTAATGTGCAAGTATTTGTTTTCTTCCGGCCAAGTACCGAAAATTATTTTTCTAGAGCCATCTTTTATACAATACACAGACTCTGTGGCATATCTACATTTTCAACATATTCCTATATACATTCAAAAATTTGTAAGAGCTGGAACAAATACATTATAACCCACGAGACCATCTATGTATCTTACCTCCCAGAGGAGTTTCTCATCCTACAAAATTTGTACTATTCCATGTTTATTCTTCCCCCTTCCCTCCCTCCCAATTCAATACAAGGCACAAAGAGTATACATTATTTCTTACTTGCACAGACATTTAAATACCGTATCAAGCTCAGAAAATTATATTTTTTATATGGCACACTAGCTTAATTGCTAAGTGTGCTATTTACAAGTTATGGTTACAAAGAAAACTTATTGTTTAATTTAGAAGAAAAAAAGCAACAATTCTTCAAAAAAATCCTTGAGTTTACTTTTTTTTTTTAAATTTAGAGCATAAACCTGCCATAATGTTTGGCATTTTGGTAGGTTTTTATTTGCAAAAAACATATTTTGCTCCTACATAAATTATATAATCTGGTCCTAGATAAACTTAATTTTAAAATTAACATGTAGCCATCACATTTATGCCAGAAGCAGATTTAAATCTACAAGGTTTATGCTCCAAAATGCCATTAAGCATTTTATATCATGCTTTCATTTACCTTACTACATTGTTATAAAAATAAAACTAAAAAATTATGGAACTTAAAACTGTTTTATACAGCACTAAACTCACATGCAGACCAGAATTAATTCTACAATGTAGTAGTTCATGATGCAGGCAGAGCTCTGACCAGTGTGATGGGATAAAATGATGTCTACTAAACTTTTGATGTTGGTATTCGCAGCCCGACAAGTCCTCCTGTAGGATCTCCTTCTGCTGTTTTTTCTAAAACCTGGTTCACAAATTCTGAAGTTTGTCCAGACACCGGCTGTCCTAGAGAAATGAGTGAAAACACATTTTTAGAATATTACTATGAACATGTGTGTCCCCTGCCCTTTATTCCTTACGAATTTAAGCTTCGCCAGTGTCTAATAGGATCAAACATGTTTTCATCTGAGGTAATTTGAAATTTGATTGCCCTCACCCAGAGTAGCCTAAAAAGATGGCTGATGAACAAAGAGCAGAATGTATACATGTAGTATGAGACAAACCTGAGTGGGCGAAAACACTGCCCGGAAGAATACAGAAAAACTTACTGTAATTGTTGGGTAATTTGAGGCTAGTTTAGCCAATAATGAAGTCAGATAAGTCTTATTACATATTGTTTGTTATCTTCAAATCTATGCGCAGCACTATAAATACAATATTTTGTTGGGAAATCATAATACATGTCACAGCAAACAGTCACATTCCTGTATGCAGGCTTGTTTTGCCTGGAATACCTCCAACCCAATCCAGAAAGTGTAAGCAAGTAAGGAAGAAGGTCAGTAAATGATGAGGCCATCCTACAGGAAGAGGGATCAACTTTGATGTAATTTAACCATCTTTGTTTAAATGGAGCAAATTAAAGCCAGGATACTCTGTGGACTCTCCCTCTTTCCCTCAGTGTATAGAAATGGTTAGATAGCATCACCAATGCAATGAACATGAATTTGAGTAAACTCCGGGAGATAGTGGAGGACAGGAAGGCCTGGGGTGCTGTGGTCCATGGGGTCACGAAGGGTCGGACACCACTTAACGACTGAACAACAACAACAATAGAAATGTATATAAAGAAGAGAGGAATAATAATTTTAGGACTGATAATTTTTGAGCTCTTGAATGAAAGGGATGATATAAATCAAATAAATAAGGGTAAAAGGTGACTTATGCTATCTGAGCAACTAGTACTTTCAAGTTTTAGAAATACTAAAGAGGGAGGCCTATTTTTTTTACTGCTTATAAATAGTTCTGCATTTGCTGTTCACTTACCAAGAGTATCTTTAATAAGTATATCAAGCTTCTGACTCATATTTGTTACTCTCTCGTCTTTAGGACTCTGCACCCTATTCACAATTTCTTGTTTGATAGAATTGATCACAAACAGCAAGTTATCTGCAAAAGAGACCAAGCAACTGTGTAAGTCCATCCCAGTGCAACTTTTCTGAGAAGGAAGAATACATCTATTTGTATAAAAGTAATTTTATACCACTCTTCCACCTGAAATTGCCCCATTGATATGTAATAATGTAATAAAACTACATTAATACTGAAGACAGAACTCTAATACAGAAAAAAGGTAGACTAAAGATTGAAAGGTAGAAAATTTTTTAAAGAAAAGGTCTTTGTATGTAACAAACATTAATATGGATGCCAGACTGTGGGAGAAGCTCCACAAGTGGGACACCCTAAACTACAATGCCTCCATCCCCCTAATTTCCTGCTAAGTGATGTGGCAAACATTTCAGATTGTTAAATCTTTTTATGTCTTCACAAGACCATGATCACTTTACAGAATAACTTGTGAATTGACCAGCCACTTTCAGATTTTATATAATTAGATCATACTTCAAAATGGACAGTTTCATCAGTCAGCATACTTAAAAGATTTAAGATTCATAATTTTGATAAACTGAAACCTTCAAGTACAAGACAACTATTTTTTTTCTTCTGTAAAAGCTTACCATATTCAGTATTCAGACCCCAAAGTTTAACTTTGTTGGCTTCATACTGAGCTTTCTTTTTCAGTCGGCAAGCCCTGCGATATCGAGAAGGAAGGAAAAGAATTGGGAGTGAGATATTGTTCAGTTGTTCAGAATGATCATCACACACATAATCAGAGATTCAGAATATTAGGTATTACCAAGCAGTACCCAGACTATAATTCCTGATTCCAGCACTCATTTCTCCTTTCACTAACAAAATGACTCCTCTATGAGTATTTATTAAACATATTTCTATCCCATCACAATCAAAAGACTCTCAGGGGTTTACATGGAACAAATAATACAACTTAAAACATGCACAGTGCAATCTTAAAAACCAACAGTCTTAAACAGAAACAATAAAAAGACCTTAAAACAAAAACGATACCATAAGAATAAGAAAAATAAAGTTGGCAACATCTTACCATCAGAGAATATATCTTTCAGTAATACAATTAAACGTAAGTATGCTGACCGCACACAGCAGGCTATTATGATCAGGGACTCTTCCAATGTGCCATGAGGGGTGTGGGGCAAGGGAGTAAGGGAGAAACAACCATTTGCATAGATTGGTTCTTACGATTAGACTTAACCAAGCCCTCAGGCTCCAGGCAAAAGTGGGTATGATCAAAAACAAAGATGGCAAGGACCCAACAGAAGAAGAAGAGATCAAGAAAAGGTGGCAAGAATATACAGAAGACCTGTCTAGGAAGGATAACAATATCGGGGATAGCTTTGACGGTGTGGTCAGTGAGCTAGAGCCAGACATCCTGAAGAGTGAGGTTGAATGGGCCTTAAGAAGCATTGCTAATAACAAGGCAGCAGGAGACGACGGCATCCCAGCTGAACTGTTCAAAATCTTGCAAGGTGATGCTGTCAAGGTAATGCATGCTATATGCCAGCAAATTTGGAAAACACAAGAATGGCCATCAGATTGGAAAAAATCAACTTATATCCCCATACCAAAAAAGGGAAACACTAAAGAATGTTCAAACTATCGAACAGTGGCACTCATTTCACATGCCAGTAAGGTAATGCTCAAGATCCTGCAAGGTAGACTTCAGCAATTCATGGAGCAAGAATTGCCAGATATACAAGCTGGGTTTAGAAAAGGCAGAGGAACTAGGGACCAAATTGCCAATATCCACTGGATAATGGAAAAAGCCAGGGAGTTTCAGAAAAACATCTATTTCTGTTTTATTGACTGTTCTAAAGCCTTTGACTGTGTGGACCATAACAAATTGTGGCAAGTTCTTAGTGGTATGGGGATACCAAGTCATGTTGTATGCCTCCTGAAGAATCTGTATAACGACCAAGTAGCAACAGTAAGAACAGACCACGGAACAACGGACTGGTTTAAGATTGGGAAAGGAGTACGGCAGGGCTGTATACTCTCACCCTACCTATTCAACTGGTATGCAGAACACATCATGCGACATGCTGGGCTTGAGGAATCCAAGGCTGGAGTTAAAATCGCTGGAGGAAACATTAACAATCTCAGATATGCAGATGATACCACTTTGATGGCTGAAAGCGAAGAGGAACTGAGGAGTCTTATGATGAAGGTGAAAGAAGCAAGTGCAAAAGCTGGCTTGCAGCTAAACCTCAAAAAAACCAAGATTACGGCAACCAGCTTGATTGATAACTGGCACATAGAGGGAGAAAATGTAGAAGCAGTGAAAGACTTTGTATTTCTAGGTGCGAAGATTGCTGCAGATGCTGACTGCAGTCAGGAAATCAGAAGACGCTTAATCCTTGGGAGAAGAGCAATGACAAATCTCGATAAAATAGTTGAGAGCAGAGACATCACACTGACAACAAAGGTCCGCATAGTTAAAGCAATGGTATTCCCCGTAGTAACATATGGCTGTGAGATCTGGACCATAAGGAAGGCTAAGAGAAGGAAGATAGATGCTTTTGAACGGTGGTGTTGGAGGAAAATTCTGAGAGTGCCTTGGACGGCAAGAAGATCAAACTAGTCCATCCTCCAGGAAATAAAGCCAGACTGCTCACTTGAGGGAATGATATTCAAGGCAAAACTGAAATACTTTGGCCACATAATGAGAAGACAGGACACCCTGGAGAAGATGCTGATGCTAGGGAGAGTGGAAGGCAAAAGGAAGAGGGGCCGACCAAGGGCAAGATGGATGGATGATATTCTAGAGGTGACGGACTCGTCCCTGGGGGAGCTGGGGGTGTTGACGACCGACAGGAAGCTCTGGCGTGGGCTGGTCCATGAAGTCACGAAGAGTCGGAAGCGACTAAACGAATAAACAACAACAAAGCCCTCAGGCACAAAGCTGTGACTTGCAGAATAGCTGTTTTCCAATATACCAGTCTGCAAATGCTTGTCAATAGGAAAATAATAATAATAATAATAATAAATCTAATAATAATAATAATAATAATAATAAATCAAACCTCTTTGCTGCCCAACACTCAACAACTCTGGGCAGCACAAAGCAATCAAAATATAAATAATCTATACAAAATATAAACATTATAGACACAGATATATACACACATACATGCACAAACACAAAATATACTGTAAACAGAGAACAAACTGAATTGCTAACACTTTATTTAACAAATTGTTACCTAGAGGCAAGTTTATTTTTTTCTTTCCTTGATCTTGGTCTTGCTGTTAAGGGAAGTTCACTGACAGGGGTCAAATCACTAATTACTTTATTCAGTTTCCTAAGTTCATTTCCAATTTGTAGCAGCTTTTTAGGGTTAGGTGTCAGATCTTCTACATCAGTCCTTCGTGACTTTTTAACAGCATATTTTCCTATTTAAATATATACAAAAGTAATCAGTAGGTTGCAAATTTACATTCAATTTGTAGAAATACATTCAAGCTACAATTTGTTATGCTTCCAGGTGTATTTGCCAGCACTATATCTCATATAACACTATATCTCATATAGACTAAGAAGTCTATATGGACTTTAAACCACATACAAATGCATGTTAGCAGTAACAGTAGGCACAAAAGGAAAAAGTAAGATCATCTTGCTGCAGGTGCAAGATGTACAGTCAGAAAATCAGTAATGCATCTGTTTATTTTAGGCTATTTTGCATTTAAAGCAGTTTTAAAAAATGATGATATAACTAAAGACAACCACTATCACCAATGTCTTAAAAGGATTGTTTTCATTTCTCTAACCAAAGTTAATGTCTAGAAATGCAGACTATTCATGCATTTCCTTCAAAGAGGGAGATGAGAACAAATACTGTCAAGATATCACAAATGGTACAAAAAAGTAGGGAAATGTTTCTAAATTGCAGAAGCAAATTGTTTTACGACTCCTCCCTCCCCCCGTTCCCTCTCCAACTGCTTCAATATATTATTGGAACAGTAGTAAAAGTTGTTTTACTTAAAAGAAAGCTGTGATAAGGAGGTTTTAGAATACTATCAACAGATACTCACATTTCAATATCTTCATGTCCCAACCCAATGTTAACCTAACCCATGTTAAACAGTTTTAGAGTGCCTAGAGATCTTAAACAAGACAGAGGAAATTCTGACAAACTTTAAGAAGTATGCCCATGCACCTGTAAACAACAGCTCTTACCATGATGTAATCCGTTCTTCTGATACATATTGCTTGGTAAGGTCTCTCGATTCCACTCAGAAGGCCTTAACATTCTTTCCTGCTGTGATGGCGTCAATTGTTCACTATATTCCCAGAAGTATCTTCGCTTGCCTCTTTTTCGACAAGATATTGCAGTCATTTCTTTCAAATCTTCTACAGAATCATTTTCAAAACCTAAACATTTATAAAGTTGTACTTGTATAGAGCTCATCCATAGCAAATGGACCAGAGACAGAGAGGAGAGAGTACATTAAAAGTAAGGGTAAGGAGGATTGGAATAAAGGGAAAATGCAACTTTAAACACTGACAGTTTCTGGCAATGTTCAAACTCCCCCCCCCCCCCCTGAAGTGACTGCTGGCAAAGAATTGTCAGATATTTTATGGACAAAACATTTTGAACCTCCGGGCTGGTGGTATAGGACTTTTCCAGAAACTCTCTTAACCATTTTGTTCTTAAGCAGAGTCTGGAAGTAGCTGCAATTCTTTACCAAACTGTATCCTTCTCAGCTAATGTTCTCTTCAAGTCAGCATTCTACCTCTGGTTACAGAAAGCCAAATGCCCACTGAATCACTGATTCACTGCCAGCATGCAGTGGAGTCAGATACAGAGAAAAACATGTAGTTACAGTGTAGTATTATATTACATTGTTTTATATGCATATAATTTTTTTAGCTTCCATACTATGGATATTGCTTTAAACAAAGAGTGAAATTTTACTATTTCCAGGCATTTTCTAATCTCATATTAAAAATAGGTACCTGGTTTCACAAACTAGATATAAAATGCTTTTTTTCACAGCAGCCATTTGTACTTGCATCTGCTTATGCTCATGGAAAATGAATGTTAGATAGAGGATTATATACCCATGAATGATTTATATTAGGCTTTATATTAATTATGCAATGGGAAGAATAATAAATCATTTTATCTTGATGCACAACAAGAAGCAGTGGCATTTATTCATTACAATGATAAATGCTATTTATTTCTGGAAACACTTCCATATAGATCAGAGCATGGCAGTCATTAGGGCCCATCAAATTATCATATATGACACAAACATTTCCAAAATGTAAGAAAAAACTCTAAATAGAACCTTAACAGGCTGTTATATATATTGTTGATGGTTACCTTAAAATAAAGCAACCTCATCAGTGTTATATAAGACATTAAGTTACAAGACAACACTGCTGCATTCTAGGCTGTGCTTCCTTTAGTTATTTGAAGCAAGAGGTTGTTCCACATAGCTAAAAACTCATTTTCAATTTTAGAGTGTAATGCCTTCAGGAACAGCACACATCTCCAAGAAGAGTAGTTTATTAGTTTGGCTCTAGATCATATGAGTTTAATTACCTGGTTCAGAAAATGTATCACTGATGTCATCATCTTTATCATCCTCATAATCCTCCTCTTCATCATTTTCAGATAGTTCATGCTCACTTCCAAACCCTTCATCATGGTCTTCATCCTCCAACTCTTCCTCATCATCTTCATCCTCATCAGGATCAGCTTTGCCTGCTTGATCAGCTGATCCATCACTGACAAAAAGAGAATAATTATGTTCTTCTTTTTTCTGTGAAGGATCTGAAACTGAGGTGCTAGCAGAGAGATTGCTCTTCTCAGCAATAAGTCCTGGAGTTTCCTGGGGTGGAGTGAGGAGCAGAGCCTGAGTCTCTTTAAAAGGCAATACAGGAGCACTGTGATTCTGAAGTGGATCAATTCCTTTCTGCTCTTGTCTCTTTGCTACAGCTCCACAGTAGCAGGTATTTTCTTTTGCAGCATCAGCATTTGCCTGGTTCATAGTAGACCTGTTCTGGTGCACTGGATTTATCTTTACTTTTGCCTTTTTAACATAATCCTTACATTCAACGTGAATATTCACTTTCTCATTATTGTACATATTGGTCGTAACCATGATTTGTGTGCTTGAATTGGCCTTGCTTGCTTTCTGAGCAAATTCAGATAAAGGTGCTTCAGCCTGAGCAGTTTTTGATGAACAAACTGGGGCTGCTGCTCTAGTTGTAATTTTCTTGGTTGGCAGAGAAGTTAATTGGGTTTGTTTTGCGTTGAACAGCAACTCTGGGTAGCATAGTGGATCTGAGACAGGCTGAGAGTCCTCACTGTTGAGCTGAGCCAGAGTCGGAGTTTTACTTATTACCTCTTCATCCTGATATGGGCTTGAAAAATCATCAAGACCCAAATAGTCTACCTCTTTTGTTCCCCAAATGTCACAGCTAGTTAATTTCGTATATTTTGTTAAATCTTCACAGTAAGTATCCCACTGATCCCAATTTGCAGGGAAAGACATTTCAGTATCCAGAATCTCAGTAAAAGTCTCTAAGCTCTCAAATTCTTTACAATCCTCTATAGAAAGGAGATTGTCCCTGGAACTTTGTTGGTAATCCATTCCTCTGTCCTATTAAAGTAGATATAGATAAGCAGATCAATAACAGTTCATGTTTTTTCTATCCAGATTCTCACCCCATCAGCTGACTAAGACCAAAAGAAATTAATAATTAAATATATCAGATACACCATGAAGGCCATATTACACAAAGCAATTTAAAGCAGTAATCCTAGAGTAAGCTCCACTGAACCCAGTGGGCTTTCTAAATGAATATACATAGGTCTATGCTGTGTATCAGTTCTGAACATCTGGGAGTTTGGGGGGTCAACAGTTCTCATGCTTATCTCAGTGCTTACCTGCCAATAGGAACACCTCATCAGTTCTAGTATCTTATAGATCATTCCTCTCTTAAAAGCTCAATAAGATATTATCAATGACACTGAATGAATCAGAACAAGAAACAAAGTGGTAAGAAGTCCATTCTTTCTCGAATTAATCCCATAACATTCAGGTTCTGAAGAGATTATTTTAATTGTATTAATTAAAGAATACATTATTTAAAGAATACCTTTAAAATGGGCAGAAAACATCAGCCTGAATGATCAAAAGTCTGAAGCAAATTTCCTAATCAGGAAAAATTACAATGTTTGGAACTATTTGGTTTAGAAAAAATGTGAGTAAAAGCATATATGGTATAATTTAAAAATATACACATGACAGAGGTAAGAGATACAGTAAATTTATATATACAGATTTTGCTGCATCTGTTATCTCTGTCTCTCAAACACACTCGTGTGTGTGTGTGTGCGCGTTTATGCCAATAAAATTGAACAGTGTGAAATAAATGGAAATTGTGCATTGGGTACAATTGATAGCCACTGCTAGATAATTTTAAAATCGATACACTTAGGAAAGATAAGGATATTAATGGTAACTAGCCACAATGGCTACATGCTACATCCAGAAGGAGAGGTAGCATCGCTACCAAGTGCAGAGGAAACTGAGGAGAGAGCTGTTGCCTCCTTTTATCGTAAGGGGAAAAACCTTGTAGGCTTCCTTTGAGAAAACTGCTTTTTGAAAGATAGCATATAAATACATAAATGAAAGAACTACATAGGTATACACACACACACATATACACCCACAGCCATGCACACGCACACTTTATATATACATTATAATAAAGCTGATACGCTTAAGAAAAAGATCAAAATTTGGACAATTTTTAAAGAAGTATAAAAATAAAGATATATACTATACATCAAACACACAGCAGACATCAAATATATTTATAATATTTCTATTTACTACATAAGTTAATAATTGTTTTAAACTATATTCCAAGAGGAAGAAAAATGCAGAAATGGAACAAATTTATCAAGAGATGCTATAGCACCTTTTAGGATTTCAAAGGGTAGCTTCATCTGAGTTTCTTTAGGAATAAGAGATAAGCTTCATGCAATTAAGGAAAATAAATGTAACTTACCAATTCATACATGAAATCTGGGTCAGAATTGTTAGCCAAGAGATCTGTGCTGATTAGAGTCTGTTCTGAAAACATGTGGCTTTGAAAGGCATCTCCAAAAGGAGGGTCCATTCCACTCACACTAGGCTATAATAAATTAATATTAGTTTGGAATTTAAAACATCCCAATTTTAGTATAAAACAAAACAGAAATACCAAACCTTCAAACAACACACCTTTTCTTATGTTTTTCATTCTTACAATGTATTAGGAATAAACATTTGAGTTTAACAACCTTTTAGCATTTTCTGCACATATGTGATTTATGATTCTGGCTGAGTTCCCAAGATGTGCTAAGCCAATATGGTTGAGCTTGGTTTAGCATTCTTCAGAACTGATCATTATTTATGGCTTAGAAAATTCTGCAAATCCAGCCACTGCGATTTATTCAATAAAAATTATTAAAACAAATGATGGTTTTGCAGAAGGTATGATCCCTACATCTTTCTACCCTGTCTACAGTATTTGTAATTAAGTAAGAGTATACCGTAGCCTGTATTCCTGTTTTAAACAATCCACCAAAGTACATTCCTTTTGAAAGAATAATCATGATACATTGGTGGATACCAAATTATATACAGTTCTTTTAAGCTGTTATTTTGCTTTTTAAAAAGTATTAAAATTTGCTTAGGTAAGCATGTATTGAGCATTTACCTGAGGCATTTCCAGGCCCAGATCCTCCAAATCCAATTCCAATTTTTTTGTTTTCCTTGCTTGCAAATTCTGTTCCAGCTTTTTTTCCGGGTCAGTAGGCAGCATATAACTCATACAATGGCAAGTTGCAGATATTTTGCTAGCAAAATTTTTACTTTGATTACTTAGAATACTTTTTTCTCTGGAGGGTTTTTGTCTGAAATGAAAACAAAACCATTAAATCATTTTACATCAAATGCATACATACATATATACCCGTCATCCTATTTCCTTTTTGGATAAACAAAACTACAATCTTAGGACCATTTTGGCTTCTTTTAGCAAACATTCACTCTTCACAACAGACTGTGTGCTACCTAATACCCTTTTACCAGCATTTGCATGCCTTAAGATATCTCCGCCATGATCCCTAGTTTAGTTAGTAAAAGTGCTACTAACATGTAAAAACACAGATTCATCTACTTCCTTCAGTTTTTCTCCACAGATGTACAACTTGCAATCATTCACTCCATTTTCCCTGTCAAACACAACTAACACAACTATCTTAGTCCTCATTTTTGCTGCAATCATTTTTACATGCATTTCTCATCCACAGCCTCTTTTCCTTCATCCTATCTTTTTTCATACCTATTAGCATAATTGCATAAGCTTTCAGAGGCAATTTGTAAAGAAATTCTATTCCAAGCAGCTTCCACATAATCTTTTCGTATGTCCACTTTGTGTTGGAAGATTAATCAGATCTAATACTTTTTCATATAGGACTTGTACTTTCTATTCCTGCAGTTGTTCTTTTTCTATTCTATTTCTTTCATATTTTTCCCTTTTTGCTATTTTTCCCCCTAAAATCCATCATTGATGCTACAAAAAATGCTTTATTCCACATTTAGAACTGCTTGTCAGCCTCATGCATTTTCTCAATCTTTCATCCTGAATAATCAAGTCTACTTGTTTGTTTCAATGACTCGCACATTTTAGACTGTTTTTTATATACACCTGTAGTGTGAGTGCCATCAACTGAAAACCACTGCTTTAAGGGATCTTGCTTTCAGGTCCTTTAAGGCTTTAGATATTAGTATCAACACTCTGAGTTATGTTTGGAAACAAACAAGTGGCCGGTGCAGCTGTTTTAATATATGTTTCCTTTATCTAGCTCTGCTCTGTAACACACTGTAGTTTTGTATCCAGAACTAATGGCTGCTTCTCAATTGTTTTCAAATGCAGCCCCACAATGAATGTAAATGGAACTATGTGTTACCAGGATGTAGAATTGGTTCAGGAAGCCTTATTTCAATATTCTAATTATTATCAAAGTAGAACCAGGACATGGAACTGCTTTAGCCTAATGTAATATTCAGATAAAAAATTTAACATGGGCCAAATGTTTTGCTTCTACAGTAACTGGTACTTTCTAAACTATGTCACAAGAAAGTAAATGTTCCAATGAATTCAGAAGAATCCACATCCTCACACAGGAGAAGCTGCCCATTATGACTTTGCAGAAGCAACTATTTTGACCTGATTAAGCTTTCAGCCTTTGCTGATGACTGGCCATTTTGTCATTATGGAACAGAATATTCTATATCTACTTGTATAATTATTCGTAATGTAGCAGAATTACCTTCAGAGGAGCACATGTCATGTAGAATCATAAAAGCATAGCAACCTTTTATTATGTGTAAAGCTATTTTTTCAAGAATAAGAAAACGTGTACCTCCAAATAAAATTCCAAAAAAAGTATGAAAATTATCTGAATATGCATATCAAGTTTCCAGTTTGAAGAGTTTCCATTCCAGTCAGTATTTGCAGAAGTAATTGATTTATCTAGTGCTGTTATTATTTTAATATTGTTTTATTGGCTCCTGATTTCAGCTTCACTCATTGTGTTTTTAATGTTCCACTGTTACTTTATGATTGTGGTGTTTTTGTGAAGCCTTTATATTGTTCTACTACTGCTGTCTAATGGAAAGGAAGAGTAATCTTTCATGAAGATGGTCTCAAATCCATTAAAATAAGCACCCAAATGTTAAGCATATAAAGCAGGGTAACTGGATGACAACTTCATACATAGTAGGAATAATTATCTGTAACAACATCTCAGTGAAACATTAACACGTTAGGATGTACTGGAATAAGGAAACAAAACAAATCCTAATAACTCTATATATTTCCAATAAAACCTCTCCCTTAGAGGCTACATAAAAGATCGGCCTTTTTATAAAGAATTAAACTTTCTTAGAACTTTCACCTATAGCAGCTATATTTTGACAAACCTGATGTTTAAGATTTTGGGCAGGTTGTTGCATGGCATTTGATTAAGCTAGGCACATTCCGTACACTAAGCACAGCAAGATAACATTAGCAAAATAACTTACACAGTGCTGTAGCAGTTTCTACTAGGTTACAGAAATGACATTGTTCATTAGTGACTCTAGAAGCAAAGGTCTCAATTCAATCAATTCATTGAAATATTTTAAGTTGATTGCTTTTCCTGAAGCGAGGTAAAAAAATATAATTCTCATAAAATGACTATACCTCTTGGCAAGATAAAAACTGCATATTAGTAAATTAAAGCTGACTTCTATTGTTCCAATATTGTTTTGATTTACTCACACATGCTTTACATGCCTTGTTGTCTCTCCTTTCAAGTGTAGTCAAATATTTCATTTAAACTTAAGGATACTGCAAATCAGCTTGAAAGTTTATGTGAATGTGCTGTTATAATTAAATTTGATTCCATGCAGTAACAGACAAGCAAAACAGCACAAGGATCACCTTCTGCCCATTTGCATCACCTATGTTTTTATTCTATAAATTATATTTATTTCATGAAAATGCTGCAAACTAAATCATTGCTTAACAAGTAGTTCATCACTTATTGCCATGAAAAGGTCTCCCTTGAAGCGTTTATGCAGGCATTAATGATATGATTATAACCACAAGACTATAAAGGCATATAGTTTAATACACAGAAGCTATGCACTGAATGTGTTAAAACAGTAAAATTGCAGCAGTTTTGCTAGCTTTTTTATCAACTTTCATTTTACCATTTAACTGTTAAGGGAAAATCTGCCTTTGTTGAACATTAAGTGCTAGTCATTTGAAATGACTAAATATGAAAGGAATTGGACTTTGAGTAGGCTACATAGAATCCTGTTAACTTGTGTAGACATAAATTATCAAAATTTAAAGAGTTCTGAATCACAGAAGATCCAGTTCAGCTAACTCAGCAGCACTACACAAGGCAGTGTATTTGTATGTTTATTTAAGGTTTAGTAATTAATATAGATTTTACAGCTGTGAAGTGCTTTAGATTTGGTTTCAGGAAGGTCCATTAGACCACAAAGAATGCAAATACGCTTTGTACGCCACCCAGAGTTGCTTGCTTGTGAGATGGGCGGCTATATAAATTTGAAAAATAAGTAAATACATAAATAAATATAGCACCTGTCTGCAACTCTACATCTTTTCTTGGGACTGTGCAGCTGGTTTAAAAGATGCAGGCCTCTAAAACCCAGATAGATGCTATGTTCTTACCCCACTCAAACATCACCTAGTCAGATGCAAAGGAGGATAAAGGCTCCTGAGAGAACAACTGCAAATACTGCTTGTAATGCACGAAAGAGAGAGCAACATCTGAATTTTTTTGCTATGGGGAAAATGGAAGATATAGCTCACCATAATGTCTGTTTACACTAATTACTGCAAGGAAAAAAAGTCCCTAATTGTTTGCAGCACAGATTTAAGTCTAAGTAGCATTCCATATCCCTTTGTTCTGATTGTTCCAATCACCTTGCTTGAATCCTTTAAACTGCTTCAGTAGCTGAACACAGCAGCATCCTGAGCCATCTGATTTTCAGTATGCTTTCTGTTTCTGCCTTTAATGGAAAAGCAACCATTACAAACCACACCCAGATGATTTAGTCTTAGAAAATGTTCTTTTTCTTCTTTTTGGAATTTCAAAAGACTATGAGAATTCTTTGCTCAAAACAGTAGGTTTTTTTAAGAAGAGTAAGCAAGTTTTCACTTTACTAGTTCCAGAGTTCTTGCTTCCTTGATGTTTTAAAACTGACTTCCAGAAGGTGGCCTTTCAAACTCTTGAGGGCGATATTTATAGAAAGATCTCTTTTTCTGTGTACAGCTTGGTGTACAGAACACAAGACAAGACAAGACAGACTTCAAATGCACAAAAGAATAATCTGCTTTGTTCATAGCTTTGACAAAAAAATTTGACATTCACGACAATGTCAGATTATAAAAACTGATTTATTTATTCAATTTGTATAGCCACCCATCTCAAACAAGTGACTCTGGGTGGCTATACAAATTTATGCTATGAATGTGTCCTTATGCAAAATATATATGTAAATCATTGATTACAGAATGGTAACATTGATTCTGCTTGTGCTTAACACTAGTCTATAGTTATCAGTTATCATAGCTGATAATGAAAAGCTCTTTTTTATGCCTCCCTCTCTCAATTTGTGGAGGGTCTCCACTTTCATTATGACATTATTCTAGCTGCAGTGGCACAGAGAATCCCTGAGAGTACAATTATGATCTCCCCAGCCAATATAGCCAGGGAACAGGCATGACAGGAATTGTATCAAATAATCTAGAAGGCACCTAGTTAATTTCCTAGAAATTATGCTTCTAACAATTATATCCAGGGCCCTTTTTCCACAAATATATGAGATAGCAAGCCCATTTGAAGTGTTGTTCTGATTGCTACACCTCTGAAAAGATATTGGAAAGCTTAAAGGAGGCGCAAAAAGGATAACCAAAATTATTACAGGGATAGAGCAGTTATAGTGGGACGCAGCGGCGCTGTGGGTTAAACCACTGAGCCGCTGAGCTTGCCGATCGGAAAGTCGGCGGTTTGAATCCGTGTGACGGGGTGAGCTCCCATTGCTAGTCCCAGCTCCTGCCAACCTAGCAGTTCGAAAACATGCAAAAGTGAGATTAATAGGTACCGCTTCAGCGGGCAGGTAACGGCATTCCATTTAGTCATGCTGGCCACATTACCACGGAAGTGTCTATGGACAAACGCCGGCTCTTCGGCTTTGAAACGGTGATGAGCACCGCCCCCTAGAGTCAGACACAACTGGATTTAGTGTCAAGGGAAACCTTTACCTTTAGAGCAGTTATCCACTACAGAAAAATTACATTGATTGTTACATTGATGTGTGTGTGTGTGTGTGTGTGTACATATAAGCAAACGGGTAGGAGAAGACATAATGCAGTATACAGAGTCATGCAAGTTGTGAAAAATAAATAGAAGGATTCTGCTCCCTCTCTCACAATGTTAGAACTTAGGCTAATTCACAGAAAATAAATAAGGGAAGATTCACAATTAATAGCATGAAGTAGTTTTTTTATGCAATACATAAATGCCTGGGATTAACTTCGTAAGAATGTTGATAGCCACCAATTTAGACTGATTCAAGAGAGGACCTGAGAAATGTAAATGAGGGATTAAGCTATAAGTGGCTAATAGCCATGAATCATAGTCAATTAGAGCAACATTTAAGCCTAAAATAAAATAAATATCTTAAAACCACCAATTAAAGCACTAAAGTTGATAAACATTAAATCCTAAAGGTAAAAACGACATGGTGAGAAGCAGCAAGGATGTTCACACAGTGAATAGGAATATGAGAAGATATAACAATAACTGCATAATATTCAATCATACAAGTACCTAAGCCTGATAACTTTCCTTTAAAAAAAACCAAACATGAAAGTCCATTTCTGATGAGAAGGAAGGTATAATAGGCAAGAGAGAAAACTCTGAAATTTGACCTGATACTTTCAAACTAATCTTTCTTGCTCATCTTCTCCATATCTATTTCATCTTGAATTTTAAAAATCCATTTCCTTGAATAAATTCAATGGTTTCCCACTGTGCATTTACCTTTATTTATTTTACATTGCATTTGGGGGACTTGATTAGAATATTCTGCAGTCTTATAAATCATTCATTATCCTGGGGAAATATTGCATCCTAAGATATTTTTCTGTAAATTGTACTGATTTTCCTATCAGCATTTACAATGACTATTCCATTTTCAAGCAGAATTACATCTTCCAATTATTTTTAAAGCCTTCATAACTAAAGTGAGAATTTATTGGTAAGTAGCAATCTGGAAAAGCACAAGTGCAATGTCACTGTGAAAGTACTCTGAAGAACAGAAATGCTGTAGAAATAAAACTACAGAAAGTGCAGAAAGACTAATTGTGAATTTACCCTTGTTTTAACAAAAAGCACTAGCCATTTCCCTAAAATTTTTGAAAGCTAGAACAGAAAGTGAAATTGAAACATGATCTGAAAATGAGAGGCTAGTACAAATTTCTTTAAAAAAAAACCTTGCACTTTAATGTATTATTGACTTTACCATCTACTTCAGCAGGCTTAATCAAGACATACCTAGGAAATCTAGCATCCATCAACTTGAGGGAGGTAGAAAGTACAGCTTATCCAATCAATACAGAAAAGGGAAAACATTTAAAGGGTTTTTTTCTCTAACCAATGTAAATCAAACTGCTCTGTGAACTAGTTCTTGCCATCCAATTGTATGCAACTGTATCCAAGATACAATTGAGACAAACTCAAGTACTACTGACACACACATGTCAACGTAGTTTTCTTGGTGATTTGCCAATGCTGTCTTCTGGAATTTTCTATTCATTTTCCAGTTAAGCCTGCAGCCCTCAGATTTCTGGGTGAATGACCATGCAAATATTTTATATATTTATTGGTTATTGGTATTATTTATGATTTTTATTGAATTTTAAATTGTTTTTACTGTGAATGCCCAGGGTCCCTCCTTGTGGGGGAGATGGGCGGTGATAAAAATATAAATAAATAAATACTAACCAGGTCTCGCCCCATCAGCTTTTTGCAAAATCACTTACTTAATGCTTAATGACTCTCTTTTATGATGAGGCTGGTAGCTTTGAGCCTGGATGAACCAGGATAGATATAGTATCCCTCTTGCAGCTTTATAAATCTGACAATTCTGAATGTTTCTTAGGAGACTTGAGAAAGTTCCCTGTTGGCATCATTGGCTCTGAGTTTACTGTTACCTTTGCTCTAGTTATTTTTCTACTTGCTTCATCACCCCATCCCTCTAGTAAATCAGGATACAAATAGCAGAAAATTCAGAGCAAGCCTAATGGAACATACATAAAACTCAGTACTGAGCCAACACTGTGGCTGGCTGATGGCACTTTTGAACTTATGATTCTCTAACACTATTGTATTTGCATACAAATCAGCAGAAATTTTGGAGTAATTTGAAATAAATTACTGTACAGTTTTGGATCCAACAAAGTTAAGGAAGCTTTAAAGGCCATTTATGTAGTCTGTTAAGCATACAATGAATTGGAGGATCTGTGACTACCTAAATATTATTGGTCTTGTGTCTTCTATCATTCATGTCAATAGTGTGGGATCTTGGAAACTGTAATTCAATAATGTCTGAGAGGTCACCCAATCTACACGACCATGCCAAACAGAGTAACTTGAATATATTTCTTTTTTTCCTACAAGTAAAGTAGTGCAAATGCTTGAACTGGTAATGAATCAGATGAGGGCAAAGTATTCCTGCATACAACACTGTTGACAGAGGCTCAAATAGTCTGTATAATACCAAGCACCTTTGAATGGTGAGACTAGTGTAACTCCTCCTGAACAAATATAATTTAGTGGAAGGATATGAAATCCAGTGCCCTCCAAATGTTTTGGATACTTCTTATCAACTCCATCCACCAAAAACAATGATATGGTATTGTGGAAAGTACATCTGGAGAGCAACATATTGCCAAATCCCAATCTGCTCAATGATATCCATGTATTAGTAATCCTTTTATTATGCTAGAGAAATATGAGTTTGTTTGGAAGCTACAAAAATTACAGCTACTAAGCTGTCAACTGGACCAGCTGAACATGATACATTAACAGCTATACTGTTAACATACTACTAATAATCAGCTACACTGAAATTACAGCTACTAAGCTGTCAACTGGACCAGCTGAACATGATACATTAACAGCTATACTGTTAACATAATACTAATAATCAGCTACACTGATTCCTGCTATAGTTCAGGCATAATTTGCAGAACTAGCCCTTATTTCTAAAACGCAAGTTAGTTCTAAGATCTGGCTACATATCTGGGCTGCAAACTCCAGATGATCACTAGATGGCAGCATATGGCTGGAAATTGTTTTTGCTGCTATCTAGTGGTCATCTGAGGTTCTATGGTCCATAAATGACAGGCCTACTGAAGGAAGCTATTAACAATTGCAACTGAAGAGTTTTCTAATAATCTTAAATACTATTTGTACAATATCAGCCTGGAATTTACATAACTCTCAGCATAGGAAGGTTGGGAATTTTTTTCTAAAACTAATGCAAAGGCTTAGCTCATTTACCATTCCGCAAAATGCATCAAACTCCCAAAGAAACACAACCATCTCTTCACTAGTGTATAATAAAAACTATAGCAAAGAAAACAAAGGCAGTGAATCTGGAGAAGAATTTACATTCAGTGTGATACAAATTTACTTTCAAAATGTAATACCTGTGATTTGGGATTTCTTTCCGGTTGCAATGTCAATGCTCAGTTATTTTCTTTTTCTTCACAGGAGTTTTTAAACTTTAGCTGCCTTAGCTTCTCCAGTGTAAACACTGTTTAACACAGGGGTCACCAGTTTTTGTGGGGAAGGGGGAAGAGAACTAAGTGTGTGTATGGAACACTCATCACATGTATTGATAAGTTAACAGCTGAATGACCATGGCTGTGTCACTACTTTCTACTACTGAAAAGGTTGGCTGGTATAAAGTTCATCTCTAGTTCTGGATGGGGTGGCACTGCCCCATTCAGAACCTTGGGGGTCCTCCTGGACTCACGACTCCTGCTCGAAGAGCAGGTGGCAGTCGTGGCCAGGAGGGCCTTTGCGCAACTTCATGTTGTGCACCAGTTACACCCTTTCCTGGATCAAGATGCCCTCTGGACAGTCACTCATGCCCTGGCCATCTCCTACACAGACTATTGCAATGCGCTCTACATGGGGCTACCCTTCTGGTCCAGAATGCGGCCGCACGGGCAGTGATGAGTGCCCCAAGATCAGGACATGTGACACCACTGATGTGCAAGCTGCACTGGGTGCGTTTGCTTCCCGGTCCAATTCAAGGTGTTGGTTATCACCTTTAAAGCCGTACATGGCATGGGGCCAGGCTACCTGAGGGACCGTGTCATCCCCGTAACATCAACCCATCCCACGCAGTCATGCAGAGAGGGCATGCTACAGATCCCCTCAGCAAGGGAGTTTCACTTGGCGGGATCCGGGAGGTGAGCCTTCTTTGCAGTGGCGCCCGCCCTTTGGAACATTCTGCCCTCCGAGGTGAGGCAGGCCCCTTCACTCCTGACCTTCCAGAAGGGTTTGAAGACCTGGTTCTGCCACCTCGCCTGGGATGGGAACGGCAATAGCTCTTTCTGGGGGTGGCTGGTGACATAGAGTTCTCTCTACTGAATGGAAATTTTCCCACTTGGATTTCATATTTATACTTATTATTTTAGTATTGTGGATGTTGACTTTGTAATTTTATGTGCTGAGGTTTTTAAAGGACAATTTTATTGTAAACTGCCCAGAGTCCCCCTCTTTGGGGGGGAGATGGGCGGTAATGGAAATTTGAATAATTAATTAATTAATATAAGGTAGGACCTTATTATATGATTTCTCCTGAGATTATATAGCTATATTGCAGAACTTGTGTTTAACTCTGGAGACCTTTCAACAGTTGTTGCAAAATTAGGAAGACAGATAATTTACTGTGACATAAAGGACACATTTTAAAATACATGGAAAGTAATATGATTCAATTAAATTGTAATTTTATTTACATTTATTAATGCCCTGGTCCTGTTCATTTTTTGAAGTACTGCCCCAAGCACACTATTTAAAGGCAAACTAATCCTTGGCCCCCAAAAGTTTGTGCACCTCTGTAATAAAACTAAAAGTTGAGGTCAAATATTTTTGCTGTTTTTTTAAATCAAAGTAAAAAAAAAGTACATAATATTTTTCAACACATAATACAAATTGTTAAACCAGCTTGCAATTTATAGTGCAAATGTTTTGTTGCATTCTATTTTTGGACAGATTAACACTATTTCCTGCTTCAGAGCCCTATACAGCAATTAAAATAAAAGTGTACTCATGTAAATTTTACCCCCAACATATACCTTTTCTTCCATCAGTTCTTAACTTTCAATTCTACATCAAGATACTTGAGATCTTTCATCTAAGAATAAGTGAATAAGCTGATTTTTCACAAACTGGTTCTCCCTTCATAGACTTGCTGTTTCCAAGCTGGGGATAAGTTTGTTGTAGGCCTAAGAGATACCAGCCAAGACAAAGGAATTATTTTCACATGAAAAATTCCCTCCCTGGTACAGCGTCACAATAATTACAAATATGACATAGTATAGATATACTATATAATGTACATCTTATCAGTAAACCTTCCTGTAAAAGTATGATGAAGTACCACAGGTGAAGCAGGAGATTCATCAATAGTTACAGCATCCCTCAGCTTTTCAGGGCTGGCATTTGTATGGTTAAAATTTATATTCTGCTCTCATTGTTATGTATACTGAAGCATCCTCACATCCCTATTAGGAGATAAAGTTCTAGCAAAGGCTAATTTCGCTTGCATCCTACCAGGCCACAAAGAGTAAAAGAACTGAAAGCTCTATTTCATTGGTTCTTCAACAGTACTGAATATTTTCCATGATCAGCTCCCTAGTAGAGTTTCTCTGCTTTGAAAAGCAATCATTAATATAAACTAGCACAATCTCTGATTCATCAAATCTCATGTTGCCTGCTAAGAACGTGGCTTACATTGGAAGCCGAAGGTTGCACCTGAGGTCTCAAGCCTTTGAAAGGTCAGAAAACATAACTGTCTGCATTAATGGATTACAAGTTGTTGAGACTTAAACCAGGAAAATATGCAAATTTTAACCAAATTAATATACAAATAGCTGGATAGTTACCCCACTTTATAATAAATGAAAAATTTAAGATGTCAGGCTTAAACTATTATTATTCATATTGCTTCTGCAAGGAATACTACAGTACATTGTTAAATTACTATTTAATAATTCAGAATAATATTTTTTAAAATATTAATTTTACAGTTGGAAAAATACCAACACAAAAGAATTAATGGCACGTTATTGGATTCTGCCAATGCTTAGTTGAAATTACTAAGAATTAAAGCAGGGACTAAAAGAAAGCAAAAAGTTCAAAGAATCAGGCAGTAAGAGGTTTCATAGTGCAAAGGAAGACTTTGACCTTCTTGTCTTGTTTTTTGATTTAGAAACTGTATACCATATGCAACAATTATTTTCTATATGGCAGAGTTTACAATAAGAGTATCAATGCAATTAAAATTGATTAGCTTTGAACAATATCTCCCAGATTTTGCCATAAAAATATAATAAAACATCACTTGGACTTCAGGTATATTAGGGGGAAAAAAAGGACTATCTTGATTGGGAAATCAAGAAGGTGGCGGCATCACAACTCCAGCTACATTTGTATACAGTATTAGTATTCTGTATTCATTTCAATAACTTATGGGTGGAACTGTTTTGATTGACTTGGTTCAAAATTTACAAAAGAAACAGATGAAAGGGCAGCCCTATTCATTCTTCTGGATGCTCAGAGGTATATGTATTATTAGCCCTGATATCTGTCTTGATGACCTAGCAGAGGTAGATCTTTTGGATGCTATATAGCAGCAACAGTTTGTCCTACTGAATCAAGCCTGGAATACTGGAAGATTGTTTGATACCACATCCTTTGACATCCTACAGGGTTCTATTTTGGCCCAATTATTATTAAAAATCGGAAGCTATTGGATATGTAATTGGGAACTGTAGAGTGAGTTGGCACATATGTATTGATGACACTGAATAATGATGCCAAGAACATGGCTGATACATCTGAATGCTCAATAAAATTTACTCAGGAATTAAGATTTAACCAGTACTGGACTGGATACCTCAGGATGCTCCCCATCGCTAGATTCTGAGCACCTAGGAGTGAATTTATGCCATGAAGTCACGAAGAGTCGGAAGCAACTAAACGAATAAACAACAATGTTCAGGGCACCAGTTTCAACCTTTTCTATGTTTAGCTGACCATTATTCCTTCCCTGGTTATATCATATTTAGACGTTTGCAATACATGTTATATAGGGCTACCATTTAGAGCCTCCGGAAGCTTCAACTAATGCAAAATGCAGCTAGATTTATGCTACTGAGATCATAATCCAATAACATTTGAAAAATATATACTGGTTGCTAATTGTTTTCTGGGCTCAATTCAAGATTTAACTCTTTAAAGCATGAATAGCTTAGGGAATGAATAAGAGTATGCTTGTTTTAGAATGGATCTGTCTGATTTAAATCTATAGCAGAACTGTCACCTCTTAAACATATATGTAGAAAAAAATAAATTTTACAAGTTGCAAGCAAAATTAAAGTTACAAAACATAACCTCAAGCAGTGTTAAAAATGCAATTAAACCAAACAATCTATTGCTTATTTCAAATAGTCATATTTCTTCAGGATAAAATTCCATAATCTGGGTCCTGCTTGCAAAAGAAGCCCCACCCCACGTACCCATTAACCCACCATCTTCAGTGGCCAGATGAACAAAAGGTCCTGTAATGAAGATCCGTCCGGTTCAATGAACTGCCTGCATTTACGTTCATTTTCATTATCAGAGTAATACTTCTCAAAGGTGGGCAGTCTGCTATTTCTCAACTAGTTATTTCTATCATCTACCTGATCAAAATATAATAGTAATAGAAAGCTGACACTGTATTCGAAGTGCACCCATAACCCAGGGAAGGAAGTTATACACACAGCACAAAACAAACTACGCTCCTGCCTACTTTTTATTCAGTCTTCTTGCATTTTGGCGGTAATTATGGAACTTACAACTTTTTCCTCTATGTATCAAAAGGTGCCCTGCTCACTGCCTGCCAGTTCTACAATATGCATATATGGAGTCGCTTCTCAGCTCTAGCTTCTTCCTTATCACCCCTCAATTCTGCTTTTTTATAATGTTCCAGTGCTCGGATCCCGTCAATCCACTTCACTAAGCTGACCCACTAACACACCTCCCATCCAATATGGCCGCTCCACCAAACAGGACCAAAACACACTCGAACAAATTGTCGCTTCGCTCCGCCCTCCCTGTAATCCTATTGGCCCGTTCTATCCGAAACTCCTCCACCATTGGGCGCGCCCGCCGTCGTTCTTTCTGACTAGCGGCCGCCCTCAAGTTAGAATGACGCGACATGTAAACAAATCACTTTCTGGAGGTTCCGAACTAATCAGAACTCCGCCGGCCCACGCCCGTCCCGAAGCCAACGAGGGAAGAGAGCTGGGCAGCCCTCTGCATCCCATCCCGGAAAGAAAAAAACATTATTGAGCTACAAAGTTACCTAAAAAAAAGGGGGGGGGGGGAGAGAAGATACCTGTAGCCTATCAATGCGGGTTGGGTGGGGTTTATTATTATTTATTTTATTATAAATATTTGTATGCCACCTAGGGAATCATAGAGAAGAGGTGTCGGCACTAAAAGAGGGTGGTGGTAGTGAATCTCAGATGCCTCCCTTTTCCTCCTTAGGGCTACAACCGAACTTTGACAAACTCCTAGCGTTGCAGTGCATACAAGGACTCCTCACACACCCCATCCAGCCATTCAGCGTTAGGGAGAGGTTTTCTCCTTTTCCTCTCAATGCCTGCTCTGTTTGAAGCACAATCCTTTTTCTTGGACCCCACGCCAACTACTTGGCTTCCTCCACTTGCCGGTATTACCAAACACAATGAAAACCACGAGGGCCGAGCCAGATACCCTGTATGTTTCACTTCCCCCCAGGTAGACTAAGCGGGCAATAAAATTGGGGTAAATGTTAAAAATTAATATGTGTAGCCTTCAGGTGTGAATACGATTTGAAGCATATGAAATTCTTCGAACACGTTTCTCTCACCATTTCGCCGGCTATTCAACAGTGTTTAATCTTTAGATTCTTCTTCTTAATTACAAAAACGAGAGAACATTTTCGTCCGTACATAAGACAGTTCTGAAAAGGAAAATGTGGAACCGAACCAAACCAAACGGACCCCACAAAACTTTAGCGTTAAGCTTTATAATAGCTGACAGTCTTCTGTCAAATGCCCAAGTAGTAAACGAAACATGCACAAGCCTGCACAAAATTGAACAAATAGCTAGATCTACTTCTTCGCCGTACATCTCCCTCCTGTTATAAATGCGTTAAGTCCAGTTTTTGGAAAACGAGGTTAAAATGGGACAGTGCATTACAAAAGTGAAGCACTAAATTAATCCAAGGACTCAATACCGATGTCTGAAGAAACACCTAGCTTAAAATCCCTCCTTTACTTTACATGGAAAAGGAAACTATAAACAAATAATTCCCCAAGCTCCTCTGCAGTCTGAGGAAAAAGGAAAGCAAGCACACGCCCCCTTTTCCTCCAATGTCCCTTTCCACTTAGGGCGAGCGCCCCGAAGAAATTGGGCATGTTCTCGTCCATCCTGCATGTCTCTTCCAGGATTAAAAGACCGAAAGCTATTTTACCTTAACTTCACGCAAATGCAGCCCATTTGCCTGAACTAACCCTTCCGCCAGTAGTTCTCACTGCAGCTGCCCCGGGTCTCCACTCCAAGCCACGCTGCGGAAGGACAGCACCTTTCACTCCCCACACGAAGACGACCTCGCGCCGTTCTGAGCAGCCTCCATCCTAAATCACCCTCCTCCTCCCGCCCCAGGAGCAGCAAGGACCCTCGGCGCCTCCCTCCCGCCAGAGCCGCCGCATCCTTCTGCCACCGAAGGGCTTCCCAGCTGATGCAAGAACCTGCTGGGACCGTCGATCTCCCCGCCCCCGCCCCTTTTTCTTCCGCCCAGGCGCGGGGGGCATGGGGCCCCCCAAACTTCTCTTTAGCGCCCCCTCCCCCTCTCTCTCCCACCTCATTCTCTGTCCGGGCTTCAGCGGCTTTCATCTCCCTTCGTGGCTCCTCACCTGACGCCCCGACCCAGCGGGGGGATAGAGGACGTCTCACTTCGGGTCCCAGCTTCTGCTGGGGCTATAGCTCTGGCCCGGCCCCTCCATGCCGCTCTGGGGTTTGTTTTGTTTATGTCCCTTCCTGACGGATTCCCGGAAATCGCGTGACTCGCCCCCATCACGTGGGCTTTAAAAACGGAGGGGGGAAGGGCAAGTAGAGCCAAACCTAGGCAGAAAGTATGGAGCCAAGGCCTCCAATCAGAAAGTACGGAGCCAAGGGCCAATCAGCGGCCGCAGAAACTCGTCTCCCCTCTCATGTGACGGACAGAAGGGCGAGGGCGGGGAGAAGGAGGGGAAGGTTCTTGCTCAGCTGACGGGGACGGCGGCGGGAATTCAACGGGGGAGGGGAGCTACTAATGACAGCTGCTAATTGCAAGCTGCAGTCGCATTGGCCGCTCGTCCATGGAGCGAGTATTAAAGGGCTGGATTGTATTCAGTCCCAGCTCGATTTTTAGTGATCTCTAAATTGCCTCTAGTCTTGCCAAACTCCTTTGGCACGATGAGAGCTGTACTCCGACCTTTCTGGGTGGGCCCACTGACTCGATCATGCCACCTTACTTAATTCGGTATGAATTATGATGAGGTGTCAGTCTAAAAACTAGCTCTAATCCCGGGGGATTTTTAAAACACAGAGACCCAGATGTGGAAGGATGTATAGTCCTGCTGCTTTGCAAGTGCTGGGTGATGGTCAGGACAATAGTCCTTAGGGCCTGCCCCTTGTGCAACTGTTTTCAACTGTACAAGTCCTGGCTGCATGATTGAGCGTCTAGTATTTCTAGCCTATGGGATCAGAACTATTGAAAGGAATTACTGCTCAGTGGTTGCAAAATTGTTTCACTGTAGTGACAAAGCTACAGATAGATCCTGAGGAGGCATTCGCTTCTCCAAATGACAACCTAACATAGGACTTAGTCATAGGTAGTTTTTACCACATATATGAAAATTAACCTTCAGAGTTCAAAATGCTGGAACAAAATTTTCTTATTAGCTCTAACAGTGTTCTTCAATGAAGCTTGTCCATACACACTAATGGAAATGATCTAGAGATGAGAAAACAAGGGATGTATATGCATGTATGAGATCACCCCAAGGTTTGGTTCATGACTATCTTCAGAAAGCTCAGCAATCCCTATGCAGTATTTCCACATGGGCCTCATATTGTTTTAGAAGTATATCCATGGTTACCACTTGCCATGAATTATCTTTTGTATCTGACATAACTCATTCATATTTTTTTCTTCAAATTAGATACACAGTTCACTCAACTCTGACCAATCAACCATCACCAGTATTTCTCATTTATCTGTAAATTCTGATCTGACTTAAACAAAAATTTTAGTTATTTAATGAATAGATTTCTCTATAACTTAATTTTGAATATAACTAATACTGGTTAACTTAACAAATTCCATATATAAATGCTGAAATTCTTGGCCATATTCACTATTTGTAACCTGGACATAATTAAACTGGACTTTATTTGTAACCTGGACATAATTAAACTGGCACAGCTTTTACAGTGTTCTGCTGTAGTTCTCTACAAATCCAATGAAGCTATTCACATTTTCATACTTTATTATTTAGGCCCCAGAATTAATTAAATCTGAGAAAATAAGGTTGAGAAGATATTGGACATCAGATCTAGATTTTCTGAATCAGCAGGGATATCTGTAAGAGGAAGGATATCAACAATGAAGCTACAGGGAAGTAGCCTAGGTAAGTGATCGCTAAACTACTTCACCGAGAGGTATTTGAGTAAAACTAATTCTATAGCACTCTAAAACTAATGAATTCATAAATAAGTGATTCCAAACTTAAGTTTCTATATATTTATGCAAAAATAACAGCCCAAGGAAAGCCAGAAAATTAAACAGAATAGAAATTTATTCCAGGTTTGCTTGGTGGGATATAGGGTGTTCTCAATACACCTAGACATCATCATAGGAATGATGGAACATTTTGTAACACTTGAAATTCAAGCAAAACTGTACAGAAATCAGGTACAAAATACCCTTTAGGCACTTCAGGAGTATTAAAAATGTCTGAGTTAAATATTCTTCATAACAGAACAAAGGCATTAAGGTAGACGTGGATGGATTCAAAATACATTAAAGGCATCATTCAATCAATGGAGCTTTATCATAACCTATAAAGAAAGAAAACAGTTAATTTTATTTCAGAAACATTTTAATTCAAAAGTCAACTAATTATATGACTATTGAGGGTAGGACTGATAGAAGACTTTAATATTCAAGATACTGCAACTGTTCCAAATAAAGTTTTACTTTAATAAGCAGTACCATTTGGGTCTTGAAATACTAGTTTTTGCCTTCAACACAATTGCTAATCATTGGCTAAACTGTGCTAAATTTAGCAATATATGAATGTAAGTTAACAGTCAGCTGTAATCTACTGACATTTCTTCTTTTTAAAAAAAGCTGTCTAAAATGAAAACTGAACCTAGTGGCAGAATATTAGTTTTGACTAAAAGGCTAAGATCCCGTCTCTCTAGTTAATTCCAATTCTCTTGTGGACACTCCAGTACTTCCAAGTCAAAGTTGTTATCTGGCAGGAACAAATTCACTATAACAAATATACCAAAGATCACTGCTTTGTCGCCTATGGCGTCTCTTTGCAAGGCACAGCATGATCACTGACTTTTATGAACTACTAAAATTTTAAAAAGGAAATAAAACTACAACCCCAACCCTGAGTCATCACCCAAATTCATTCCATGCCTCATCTGAAAACACTGGAGCTTTGTTTCAAGGGGAAAAAAATAGATAATTAAAAGCTTAACATCTGTCCTCAGCTGTTTCCAACAGAGCAAATGATAGATATTCAGTGAAATCAGAGGTCTGGAAATAAAAAGCAAAAGAAGCTTTCTAAACTGAGCTGGTTATAACAGAAACTAGGTTCATGGATTGGTGTAATCCTTTCTGTAATCATTTGTGTGGCAAACTGCACCATTCCACACCCAAAGCACTGAAGGAAATCAACCATTTCTGCTCAGATGATCAACAATCTTGTCCAGCTCCCAGACTCCTATACTAATAGAAGTTCCCTAACTTCTGGATTTGAAAAACTTGCACACATCCCATACAATGTATTTCAAGTCCAAGTGGTATGGCTGCACTTCTGTTCTGTCTAGTTTTTAAAAGACAAATAAAATGAATACTGTAGTCTTGCAAGTAGCAGTAATTAAAAATACTTCTGAATTAAGAAGATATGCTGGCTTTAGAATTTGATTTGCCTGCTTGGCTCAGAATAATTAGTATTCAGCTCAATAAACAAACTAATTACATTGGGTTGCCCATTTTTGAAGTTCTCTTTGATAACTGTGTATATTTAGTAAAAATCTTCTATATCAATTTGAAGTTTAGAATTCAGTTTACACTGATATTGTCAACAATAAAAAAGGACCCATGTTATTAACAAGTTTCTGTAATGCAAAAAAACCCTACCCATTCTTTTTCAAGTAAAAAGTAATAATATTAAGAATCAAAGAAGAATTAAATATGAAAAATAACCATAACTAAATTACCTAAGTGGAAACCTCTTTTATTGTGGCTATGAAACTGGTACAAAACAGTATCTCTGTTTTGGTTGAGTTCATGAGCTGCACAAAAACATCATCCTCAGTTTATATTATACAGTCACTATGTTCACATAGCACACTATATTAGGGTAATCTGTCAATGGATCTAAAATGAAACTATTCTACTATATTCTGTCAGCCAGAATACCAATTCCACTGGTTAGTTCCATTAGTCCTCTCCTTGGCCTTCTATTCCATAATCAACCTTCTCTCACTAGACTGTTCTCTTCAACCTCTTTTAATCAGTGACTAACACAATTCCAGTTACTTTCAGTGTTAATGCTAAAAGTCTGATGAACTGCAGAAGCTGAGTCTGAAAAACTAAGTCTTTTCCTTAACACAATACTGTTGTTAGCAAGAACAGGTTTTATTATTACAATCTTTTCAGCAAAGTGAGTTGGTTTCATCTCATGCAATAACTATCCTACCCTCAGCAAGGTTATTGCTTTGAGCTCCCAGTTTATGTTCTGTCATCTCGGATATGCTGCACACATACACGAAGTAATCACCGAACTAGTGCAATAATGATGGAACAGAGAGAACAATATTCATTCCTTGGTCAAAATGAGAGATATAATCTTAGTGCAAAACAACAACAACAAAATGGCATTTACCTAGCTCATATACTGCCACAGAAAAGGACATAACTTTTAAGGCCAGTGTTCCTTCAGATACAGGATTGTCTCACTTTTTAACTGTGGTCCAAACAGAGGGTTCAGCTGAGCCAGAATGGCAATCAGCCAGCTGCAAAATAATAACAGATTTATTAAGGGATTGGCTAACATGGAATATTGACAGGGCAGTAATAGAATAACTAAGTCTAACATCTACACAAATTCTATTAAAAGTATAATTTCAAATAAAGCAGCAACCAGAATAGTCTAAGCATCTGTTTAGAAGTCCAGTATATATTTCTTAAAACAGTTTTTTTCAATTTCAAGGCATGGATAATCCTATCAATTCTGTTTACGCTTTTCTTAAAAGTGATAAAATGTTCTATAACTAAAGATGTATCAAATTCAACATCCCAATAATTTTCCCCTGCCAAATTTCCAAGTTTTAGATTGTGAATTATGTTTTTGTAGCCAATTGGCTACATCACACATACTTGGAAAAATTGCTGAACTACAAGAAAGAAGTAGAGGAAAAAAAGTCTTCCCTGCCCACTCCACAAAATAGGGACTTCTGCCAAAATAGGGAAGTAGCTACAGAATGCTGAGGAAAAAAAAAAGGAAACTGAGAATGTGAGAGGAATTGGAATGGAGTATCATGGAGGAGGGCATGGTTGACAAGAGCACTCCACATGGCAATATTTTGTTGCAGGCCCCTTTTGTTTCTTCTAATGAAATATAGTACTGGACTGTTTTAAAAGGCACCATAGCAGTTACAGGTATCACCTGTGGAGCCCTATTAATCTGAACTATAATTTATCTTGTCCTTATCTATAACTTTTCTGCACACCAAGCAGTTCGAAAACATGCAAATGTGAGTAGATTAATTGGTACCGCTTCGGCGGGAAGGTAACGGCGTTCCGTGAGTCATACTGGCCACATGACCCGGAAGTGTCTATGACAACGCCGGCTCCAAGGCTTTGAAACGGAGATGAGCACCGCCCCCTAGAGTCGGACACGACTGGACTTTACGTCAAGGGAAACCTTTACCTTTACTTTATCTATAACTTACCTATATTTTGTTTTCTAGGTGAACATGTCCTGCTTTGAGAATCTGTACGTTTACTACACTTTATAGACTTTTTGCTAAAAATGGATAAAAATGAACTGCTGATTTTGGGATTTACTGATTTAAAAGTTTTGTTTATGGGTGAAGGGAAATATGATATGTAATATGGGAGGGTGGAGATGGTAATTACTATGTTTGTAACTGCTGCAAAGATGACTGGAAGTTGCTTCTTTAGATATCTTTCTTTTTTGTTATTCTTCATTTTTTCTTTTACCCCTTTATAATCTTTTTCTATTCTATGTTTCTGTAGTTTTTTAACTCTTTGTAAAATCTTCCTTTAATAAAAATTATTTTTAAAAAAGAGAATGTATACATTTACTGATAAAGCCACCTTACTGCTGGTAGTTTTATACCTTGGATACAAGAAAAAAACACGAGAGAAAAGTTAATTATTTCCATCATATATCTCTTGCAACGAAAAAGCTTATACCCAATCCCACATACTTAATAATAATGTTATGCAAAATTGCTGTTAAGAGCTTCTGAAACCACAGTAGTATATTACAAAATACATGACCTTCTTTCTCAAAGCAGTGGTCACCAAACAGAAGTCAAAGTTAAGACACAAACATTTTTCACAATGGAAAATACAGAGGAAAACGCAGCACATTTATTTCTGAATCACTCACTCAATTTAACAACTCAAATTTGAAAATGGACTTTAGAATCTCTTTAAACTGTAGGGAACTACCACTGAACTAATGCTCAGAATACAAAACATTTTGTGAACACAATGGCACATCTAACTGCTATTTCTAGAATGCTTTTGGAGGATGAGAAAGAGCAAAGCAGCTTTGTAATGGGAGCTGCTGTAAATGCAGAGAGCTGTGACAGTCATGGAAAATTCCACACAAACCTGGATGCTTGGACCATAAAATGAAATACTGATCAGATAGGGGGCAGGGGGATGACAGCAGCCACAGACAGATGCAAGATTAATTCTTTTTAGATTAGTCAATTTTCACTATAAAGGTTAAAGGTTTAGACTCATAGCACACAATATAAGATTTTAAGGTAAATTAGCATTTTCCTTGTTTTCACTGCTACCTATACAGGATAGTCAGCTTGGACTTCAGGACAGTTTTCCTTGGAATGATGCTACAGCTGCATTATAGATATCTTTACCTGTATCAGATTGTTAGGGCCTCTAGGGACACAAATATTATATGTGGTCCTCTCTATAGACAAAACACATGTTTTTTCTTACCACTTAATGTGCAAGTACCACTGCAAATATTTACTCATGGCTGCTTAAGTCAATGTTTTTTTCAGTTTATATTCCAAAAAATTGACAGGGTCCTTCAGAAGTTGTCAATAAAGACAGTGTTTTCCAAAGGGTATGTTCTCTGCTTTTACCAACATTCCCCATTTTACACAGCATCAGAAAGCTTGGAAAGTATTCTATGGCCTATGCTTAATCCACAAGCAACCACAGGGGTTTAGCTCCTAGGCACAGTCAATTATAATTCCCTGTTCCAATTGACTGTGGAATGTACTCTCTGAAACTAACAGAGATTCGATGACAAAAACATAGGGAATATTTTCTGAAAATTGACAATTTTGAAAAACGAAAGAAAATCCATTCTTAGGAGCTTACAAAAGCTGGTGGGGTTGGAGTGGGAGACTGAATGAATGTAAACAGACTCCTTTTGTTGTATTGGATACTGGGTTTTTACAAAGCAGACTAGGATTGCTCCAGACTTTTGGAAAAGCATGCTCACAAAAACACAAATACGCTGTACAGTACACCTACTGTAATGAGTTCCCCAATACCATGGCTAATATGCAGCTTTCTATGTTATTCAGGGGCAAGTTATCCGGTTTCCAGATTACTCCTAGATTTCTCACAGCTGTTAGGCAAGAGTTAGTTTAAATTCTTCTGAACATAGAAGCCATTTCAAACTGAAAATTAGATTTAGTCACTGGACCCTAGAAAAGGCTGATCCATGAAGCAAACACAGAGCAATTCCAGGTAATGTCAATACTGACTTTTGCAGATTTCATGTGGGTTCACTTCAGTATATCCCAGTATTCTTACTATTGCCCAAGGGTATGAATAAAGAGGGAAGAACTCCTTGTGCCAGTTACGCTTTATTAAGGCTGTGCTTCCATGAACAAGATGAACAGTTTTACCAAGTTCGACAATCTTTTGCTGGAATATTATATATAAATTAAAAGGCAGAATTTGTTATTAACATCTGATTTTGTTACATTAATGTAAAATACAGGTCCTAAAGACAAACATCAGAAGGAGATAAAGTTGAGCTCTTTGCTGCAAGACAGCTGCTAAACATTTCACTCATCCACCCATTGCAAGGATAAGCTGTGAAATAATTAGGTATAGCAGCAGCAACAGAGACCCTATTAGTGACATTCAAAGCTGCTGTTTGGATACTGCATTTTCCATTGGAAGTACCAATTTATTTATTTATTTATTACTCATATTTAGCTACCGCCCATCTCCCCCAGAAGAGGGACTCTGGGAGGTTTGCAATAAAATTCCCCATAAAACATAAACATTAAACTCACATAAAACAATTATAATAAAACCCAATAAATAAATAAAATCCAAGAGAAATGTAAAATCCAGGCTGGTGGGAGGGACTCTAGGGTGTGAGCCATCCCCAAGAATGGTTATTCCCTTTCCCACCCCAGGCGAGACAGCAAAACCAGGTCTTCAGGGCCTTCCGGAAGGTCAGGAGAGAAGGGGCCTGCCTCACCTCCGGGGCAAGATATTCCAGAGAGTGGGGGCCACCACAGAGAATGCCCGCTTCCTGGACCCGGCTAGATGAAATTCTCTTATGGACGGGGTCTGTAACATGCCCTCTCTGGATGATCAGGTGGGGCAGGCCGATGTAATGGGGATGAGACGGTCCCTCAGGTAACCTGGCCCCGTGCCATGTAGGGCTTTAAAGGTAATAACCAAAACCTTGAATTGGACCTGGAAGCAAGCTGGCACCCAGTGCAGCTCACGCAGCAACGGTGTTATATGTGCCCACCTAGGTGCACCAAAAATATCCCGCACGGCTGCATTTTGGACCAGCTGAAGCTTCTGGATACTCTTCAGGGGTAGCCCCATGTAGAGCGCATTGCAGTAGTCTATATGGGAGATAACCAGGGCGTGAGTGACTGGTTATCGGAGGACTGGTTATCGGAGGGCTTCACGATCCAGGAACAGGCGTAACTGGCGCACAACCCAAAGTTGTGCAAAGGCCCTCCTGGCCACGACTGCCACCTGCTCTTCGAGTAGGAGTCGTGAGTCCAGGAGAACCCCCAGATTACACACTGAGTCTGTCTGGGGCAGTGCCACCCCATCCAGAACTAAAGATGACAGTTTCCTGGAAGATGAAGCCCCATCAACCCACAGCCACTCTGTCTTACCAGGGTTCAGTTGAAGCCAGTTGTTCCCTATTCAGACCCCCACAGCCCCCAGGCACCGAGAAAGGCCAGTCACTGCATCACTTACCTCACCAGGGATAGAGATGTATAATTGGGTATCATCAGCATACTGATGATACCTCAACCTGTGGTGACAGATGATCTGACCCAGTGGTTTCATGTAGATGTTAAACAAGAGAGGAGAGAGAACCGAACCCTGCGGCACCCCACAATGGAGGGGCTGAGGGCTGGATCTCTCCTCACCTATCACCACCGACTGGGACCGGCCCTGGAGGAAGGAGGTGAACCAGCGCAGAACTACGCCGCCCACCCCTAACTCCCTGAGCCGTCCCAAAAGGATACCATGGTCGATGGTATCGAAAGCCGCTGAGAGGTCAAGGAGCAAGGATGGATGCACTGCCTCCATCCCGCTCCCGCCAGAGATCATCCATAAGTGTGACCAATGCAGTTTCTGTCCCATATCCTGGCCTGAAACCTGACTGAAAGGGGTCCAGATAATCCGTTTCCTCTAGGACCCTCTGGAGTTGTAACGCCTCCACTTTCTCAACCACCTTCCCTAAAAAGGGGAGGTGGGAGACTGGACGAAAATTGTCGAGCACAGTTGGGTCCAGAGATGGCTTCTTGAGGAGGGGGCGCACCAGTGCCTCCTTAAAGGCGACCGGGAACACCCCCTCCCTCAAGGATGTATTTACCATTGCTTGGACCCAACCACACGTCACCTCCCGAGCTGCCTTCACCAGCCAGGAGGGGCATGGATCTAAACAACAGGTGGTGGCATTCACAATCTGGAGGATCCTGTCCACTTCCTCGGGTCCAACCGGATCAAACTGCTCCCAGGTAACAAGGCTAAAACATTCCCTCGGTATCTCCTCAGACCCTGCTTCATGCATGGAGTCCAACTTAGACCGGATCCAAGTGATTTTATCCTGCAGATGCTCAGAAAACTCTTCCACACGGCCCTGTAGGTGGGTCACTGGGCCCACCTTCCCCAAAAGGGTACGTGTGATCTTAAACAGGACTGTTGGACAGCAATCTGCGGATGCAATAAGACTGGAGAAATACTGCCGTTTCGCCACTCTTACCGCCACAAGGTAGGCCTTAATAGCGGCCCTAGCTTGTGTTCGGTCGGATTCGGTCTTTGTCTTCCTCCAGCGGCGCTCTAGGCATCTCTTAAGCCTCTTCAAAACTCTCAGCTCCTCCGTGAACCAAGGGGAGTGTAGGGTTGGATGAGACAAGAGAGGCCGCACAGGCGTGATCCTGTCCAAGGCCCCGGCCACTTCCCTGTTCCAGGCAGCAGCCAGGGCCTCCGCTGGACCGTGCAGCAGATCCCTGAGCACCTCCCCCAGCTCCCTCTGAAACCTCACTGGGTCCATCAGTCGCCGGGGGCGGACCAATCGAATGTGTCCTGCCTCCCTGCGGAGGGGAGCGGCTTAAGAGAATCTCAGGGCCACCAGGGCGTGATCTGACCATGACAATGGGGATAGATGCAGCTCTCCCCTCAGATCATGTTGCCACTGCTCCGACAAGAAGACCAAGTCCGGAGTGAGACCACTGTCTCGAGTCGGGTCCCGAATGATCTGGGACAGGCCCATGGCTGCCATGGTAGCCATGAACTCCCGAGCTGCCTCCGAGGCATGCCCCAGGGAAGGCAGATTGAAGTCCCCCAAAACCATAAGTTTGGGGAGCTCCACCACCAAACTCGAGACGGCCTCCAGCAGCTCAGGCAGGGAGGTTGCTACATAGCAGGGGGGCTGGTACAGTAGCAATACTTCCAGCTGTTCTCAGGAACCCAACTTGAAGAACAGGGTCTCACACCCGGCAACTTGTGGGGCAGGGCCTCTGAAGGCCACAAGAGACTCTCGTATGACAACAGCCACCCCTCCTCCCATACCTTGGTATCTCGGCTGGTGCCACACCCAAAACCCAGCTGGGCACATTTCCAAGAGGGCTACCCCCCCTTCTGAGCCCAGCCAGGTTTCAGTGATACACACCAGGTCTGCCCCCTCCTCTGCGATCAAATCGCATATGAGGGGGCCTTTGTTGTTGACTGACCTGGCATTAAGCAGCAGCAGCCGGAGACCAGGGCCCTCAAGGATCTGCTGTCCAGGGCCCAGGTCTGAACTCAGAAGGCCGGAACATGCCACCGGTAACAAACACCGGGGGCGTCTTCCCTGAAGATGGCCCACCCTCCGGTTCCCGTCATAGCATCCCCAACCCGTCACCACCTTGATGATATACCCCGCTCTATAGCCCCCAGAATTTCCAGGCCCCGTTGCCTCCACTCCCAGACCTCCAGAAACCCTGGGTGGAAATAAGGGTCTCCTCCCCCATTCACCCGAATCAATCAATAGCCAGGCAATGGCCAGACCCGCAGCGCACCAGCTCACGCTCTTGGCGCTGCGGGAGTCTAGCCAGAGCTCCGCACACCTACCCTGTGCCCCCCTCAGCCTCTCTCACTGGTGGATAGGGGAGCACCCACCCATTCCTGCCCCCCCCATCTCTCACACAGGGGGTAGACACTCTCTCACACTCTCATGCATGAACACACAACTCTGCCCCCCCCCGAATCTCTCACCCTCAGAGGGGAGTACCACACCCACACAGGAGGGATCCTCTTAACTGCCTGCCACAAATACTAGGATTATTAAGATAAGAAAAGAGATGGGTTCATTATAAACTACAGTCAGCATGCAGAAATACTGGGGAGGGGAAATATGCTACAACTATCTTCTAATGCTATTGGCTAAAACTGATTAACTTCCTTTGTGGTTCATAATATAACTGGACAGAAAGTGAGCTTAACTACGCAGCTGGCAAGGTGAAGTAGAAAATGCTCTCTTTTTGCTTGAACTGCAGCTAGAAAGATGTAGAACTACTGTGTGACAATTGTATTTGGACTCTTAAGCAGCTCTGCACCCTAAACTTTATGCTAAGATATTACCACTTTTACAAGTTCTATTCATAACAGAATAACCAAAGAATATTGGAAATGAGCATCTCATTCCTTACTATCACATGGAAGTGACAACTTCCTCTCTCAATTCTGCTGCAGTTCTTCAATTTACACAACTTAAATAAACACATATAGACTTAGATGCTGTTTATGTAAGATGGTCAAGTATAACATAGAAGTATAACATAGTTGTTTAGAAGTATCAGGAAAATTAAAAGAAATGAATTTATAAACACTCATTCAGATAGCCCAGAATGATGACTATCCTCTGGAAGATAAAAGTGCTAATTAGAAAGCTCTTGAAATTATTCTAAGTTCTCATCAGGTGGTAGAGTTATATGCAAGAGCTCCATGGCATTACAAATTAGGTTTCCACACACAGAAAGTTGTAATCCTGTTCTACATTCTGAGACACTGTTTGGTTTCATTCATTCATTCACTCACTCGTTTTTCAAATTATATAGCCATCCATCTCACAAACAAGCGACTCTGGGCAGTGTACAAAGAGCTAAAAACAATCTATGCCAGTCTTCCCAGTTTGGTGGCTTCTACATCTGGCATCTGAGAATTTGGGGAGTTGTACTCCCAAACACATCTGGAAGGTGCCAGGTTGGGAGAGGATGCTCTCTGCCGTGAATAAGAAGTCACTGCTTTGTAGACATTCATAAGCACTTTTCAACTAGTGAAGTACCACAGCCTCTCTTGCTTTCATCATCTGTGCAAAACTACCTGAAACTACATTTGTGTAGCAAGCTGTTCTCTTCATATATATACACCACGTTGAGTGATGTCTGTTTAATAAAGATACCTCTACTTCAAAGGTAACATCTGCTTCCAATTCAGCTTGACCCCAGTGTCTACATGAGCAGATCTGGGTTGGTAGCAATGAATTATACAGAAGGGCTTTGCCACTGCATGGCCTTCCTCTGGGAAAATTTTTGGTCTTCCCAAGCTAGCCAAGCTTTGGGTTTCTTGGTTGCCTCCCAAGTACTAACTAGGTCCAACACTACTTAGCATTTTGGGGATCAGCCAAGATCAGCTAGTGCTCCCACCTGCTGTGATGATTTCTATTTAGAGTATCAAATTCATGCACAGGACACATTGATGAAGTGGAAAAAATGTGGGTGATGTGGAAGAAAAGAGCAGAGAAACTTCAACATGTTTTCCATCACTGTAACTTCTCCTTTTTTACTATTACAGTCTTAGTTCTATTTGTTTATTGTTTTTAATAGTTTATACTTGTTTTAACTGCTTGTTGTTGTATGCTGCCCAGAGTCACATTTGTGAGATGGGCAGCTATATACATTTGCTAAATAAATAAATAAAATAAATTACTTCCTTGGCCAAGAAACCCATTCTGCAGAATCAACACACAGTATGGTTTTATAGAACTTGAAATTTTCTCAACAGATCACAATTACTTTATGCAGAAAATCTCTGCTCAAAACCCTTGCCACTATGAGATATTTTAGGCAAGTACATGGTTTGCATATAAAAGGTTGAATTCCTAGCATTTCCAAGTTTTATTTTAAATCTGAAACAGAAACAAGCTGCTGCCTGTCAATATCAGTATCAGTTGGATATATCAATAGTCTGAGTCATCATAGATGTCTGCAGGGGGTGGGTAACTGATAAAAATGCACTGTGATTAAGACAACTCATACCCTGTGATTTATGTACTTGCATTCAACATTGGAACCAACGTATGAAAAACAAGGGGGCTGTGCTCTGATGCATGTTTTATCTTTTTGCTATCATTGTAGTTTAAAGCAAATGCCTGTGCTCAGTATAATAATGTAAAGGCAGCTTTTTGCATTCAAAGACCTACTTCGTTCACAACTTACCACACTCTAGTTCAAATAACAGACCTGGCTCCAGATGTTTTTGATGGGAAGCAGGGTAACTGAACGCTCTCACTGACATAATGGGCACTGCCATTGCTTTGCTGCAAGTAAGTTCAATCACCTGAGAACTAGGTGAGTTCCCTAGTGAGGTGGGGTAGATGGCCATTCTCCCCTCATACAGAGTTACTCCACACTGGCACTCTACCAGTTCAGGAACCCAGCAGCCCTTGCTTCAAGTCTATTGCAGTGGATAAACCACTGGGTAAGTTCACTTGCAAGCAAGAAGGGAGGTTGACAATTGGAATTTCATACTCAGTAGCCCAACTGGCAGCTGCTAAAGGGAAGAGGGGAAAGGAGTGAGCATTTGTACATCTACTGAGGTATGTGGGTGTAGGCTAATACCCACTGCGGTGAATCCACATATATCTACTGAAACCTACATTTCCAATCATGTTTCCATGATTTATTATTAACCCCTTCTTACTCATGCCCAACACAATCTCTCATCACTGTGAAAAATTCTTTCCAAAGCACTTTATGGCTGGCTGTACCCAAAACATTTTAAAATATTATCTGATAGAATGGTAGCCAAGGATAATATCCTTCTTTTGCTAGTAGGCTAGCCTAAAAGAGAAAACACCCAAATGCATAAAAATGTATAAAAATGGCCACTCTTACTACCTGTACTGTATGTATGTATGTTTGTTTGTTTTCTGGGTATCTCCTGCCTACTTCAAAGATAGAGGCCCACAATCCTTCAGACATTAATCTACAATTGTTCAGAGCCAATGGTAAGGAATGCTGGGGCTTTCATTCAATGCAATGTTAAAACAAAGAGAAATCATGATGCAGAGCTTATTTGAAAGTCAGCTGGGTCACAGCTTCATATTTATGAGTCTTTGGGTTTGTTGAACCATAAATAAGTACAACATATGTACAAAAAAACTAGTTACGTAGCATTTGCATCTCCTAGGCTAGTTCAGGCTATAGTAAGTTAGATCTTGTTTAGGAATGAACAATGTGATTCACAGTTTATAAAAGCAAAGATGAAGGTCAATTCTTAGAGAAAACTGGCTATACACAATGATATTTCAGCTTAGTAGCTTGTCTTACTGTTTTCATTATCATAGCATTCAGGAACATTATTCTAAAATAAGAACTAAACAACTATTCAGGGAATTTAGAGAAGAGCAGACAATACAGCTTATTAAAATGCAGACAGTTGCAAAGCATTTAATACCATAGAACAGAAAAGGTACTTAGCCCTCATTCCTGTACAGCAAATATGTACTAAATTCTCCTACAGAATCTTACTAAAATATTTTAATAGAGTAAATCAAAATAATAAATTATAAGTAGGAACAATACTAAAGCAGGTAATATCAAAAGATGCACAAGTTGCATAGCCAAATATATATTTTCTCACTAATGTTATGCTGTCTTTTTATGACTAAAACACTGAATGACAAAAAATATATGCCTGAAGACTTATAGATCAATCCAATATGTCATGTTCATATTTTCTTGCATCAGCCACTATGATGCAAATCTTCCCATTCTACAATCAAGACACTAAACTCAAAATATATTGTAGTTATAGCACAGATTTTTACCACATATGGAATGAAACATTAATACTTACAATAGGTAGCAGCACACAGCACATGTCACCAGCATTGTATTAATAACACTGTTGAAAGAAGAAAGATGGCGGATAAAATGGAAGTCATGTTTACAAATTGGGGTTAGAGAAACAGGAAAAGAGACAGTTTCTCTAATTTTATTACACACGAGTTAGAAATACCAATACAGTAATCTAATAATAACTTTCCAAAGTGTTCATAAATGTTAAAATATGTCCGTTATTGTACGATAAGTCAATATTATACTCATAGTTCACAGTAACCTAGGCCATCTGATAAATTTACAGTAAGAGCAAGAGTGAACCATTAGGATACAGCCAACTTTATGAGAGTACAGAGTTTTTTCTTCCATGTAACTCTCCCCCTCTCCCCATATCTAATCCAGAGCTTTGGGATGGAATGGGAAACCGGTGATTTCTGTTCTGCTGTCAGGAATGTTTAGATCCACAACTCAGCCTTTCAGCCATTACCATGTTTTCAAAGAATGAAACACCAGCATTCCAAATTTGGTTTTCATGCCTCTTCTGCCCCTCCTGCTTATTCTCATTTTTTAAAAAAGCATCTTTCATATATGCATAGCTGCCATGAGAAGCTAAAGGCATACACAGCCTATGGCTGATAGTCTCAGGAACTATAGCATGTAGACATAGCTGCCTGGTCTTCCCTAGCTAGAGCAAAAGAACTCATCCAAAATTATAAAATACTGTGCATTCACACAAGGCAGAGACTTTACATATACAGTTTTAAAACATGCAATATTCAGACATTATCAGATATAGTCCCAGTGTGTATGAGTGCCTTCTTGTCACCATTGACTCCCGATGACTGCCTGGACAAGTCCCTGCAGTTTTATTGGCAAGATTTCAAAAGTGGTTTGCCATTGCATGCTTCCTTGGGCTGAGAGAGAGTGACTGGCCCAAGGCCACCCAGCTGGCTTCGTGTCCAAGATGGGATTAAAACTCATGTTCTCCCAGTTTCTAGCCTGATTCCTTAACCATTACACCAAACTGGGTCTCGTTATAATCCCAGTAGTATTAGTAAATAAGAAAAAAAAGTAAAGCTCTAACCTCATTAAAGAAATGATTGCTTGCAAAACCTAATGAACAAGACTTTGTTCAGAACAGAAGGCATCAATGTCCTAAGAACCACCATTCATTTTGCCATCCTTTTCCCAGACCCACGAAGCTTATGCAGATATTATTCAACATCTGGCACTAGGGCATGAAAACATTTTTTTTTAATAGAAGACTTTGGAAAATCAGTATTTTCACTATAGGCAATAAGTTATCTATGCAGTTTTAAGAGAAAGCTATTCTTGGCACAAAGATCAGAACTAAGCTAATTATCTCATTGCTATTTGTGGATTTGACACAAGGAATTTAGTACCCTACATGAAAGGCACCAGGTTGCTGACAGCAATGGTAAGAACAACATATTTTCAGGAAGAAAGTTTCACTTCAACTTAGGGTATAATCCCTATGAGTGAATAAAAATGATTTTTTGCTAATTACCATGAATAAGAGGCTAGAGAACCACAGTTTTGGCTATTTATTCTTGCTTTCCTTTTAAAAAAAGGTATTTATCCTAGTATTTCTGCAAGCATGTACACAATCATCCTTTCATACTACCACACTGAATTAGGCTACAGTTAGAACAGATGACAGTTCATTCAGCTATAGCACTTAATTTCTATTCAAGACAAAAAAGAGAATACACTGAACTAATCACTTTAGTCTCTTAAGTAAGATGACTGTTTTCCAGTGAATTTTATGAAGCCCAGAGCACTGATGGAAAAGTAGTTTCAGAAATACAGGCCATTTTGGAAGTTTAAAATTGTTCTGTGCTGAAAAAAGAATAATAATTTGAGCTATTTTCTTAAATTTACTATGTTATCTATTATTATCAATAAAACTTAATTACACATGGAATTGATATGATTTTATTAAAATCAGTCACAACATACATAAATATGCTCTGATAGTCTGCTATGTGTAAGTGGCAAATTACAAAGCATACAAAGATTCCTGTTCTACAGATTCAAGAAAAGTAAAAAGCCACTTAAGAACAAGGTAACTAAATTTAATGCAACACATAAAGTGCAATTATACAGTCCCAAGTCTTGCATAGACTGTACCTCACAGACCAGCTCAGATATTCCCTGGGGAAGGCAAATCAGGTCATTTACTCATCCCTTGTTCAAACATCATTTTGAGAAGTACATCATGCTATACACTGGGTTGCCTTCAGAAATTGCAACTGGGTTAGAAGAAGCATGCAACTCTAGTATTGTCTGATCTGCATACTGATCTGCATACATTTCTGAACCCAAATTACTGCAAAAGCCCCAAGCAGTTTTGGACCAGGATACTTCAGAGCTTGTTTCTTCCTTGAGAACTGAAGAGATCTTGCTCCAAATACCATCTTCTTTTGCAATCTAACTGTAGATACAAATAGTGAGTCTCCTTATCCAAAACAGCCTATTTTTGAAACTTCCTTTCTCAGAAGACTGCCTTGTTTAAATAGCTTCCTTCTTTGCACATTAATTTTATTTGGCTCCACTGCTGATGATGCACTTTCATATACTGCTCTTTTTTTCTGTTCAATTGCAGGGAGAAGCAATCTCTTACCTTCAAGATCCTTTGGACTACAACCCTCCACAATAACCTTCTGGCCAGTGATTATGGGAGTTGGAGTTCAAAACATCTAGGCAGCACTCAGCTCCCTGCCAATTTTTTTTTTTGTTCTATTCCTTCCATCCTCCTCCACTTAGCAACTCTTTAATAAAAAGCACCTTATAGATTAAAAATAAAATAAGCAACAGTGTAAACTAATAATCACATTTTGACATTTAGCATCAATGTAAAAACGGAATGAAGGAATCAGAATAACACTAAAAGGGGAAGTTAACTAAGATGCCTTCCAGTCCGATCTACAAACACAATGATTACCTTAAAAGGGCGTTAACATTCAATTATTAGCGTTACGGTAATAGGCTATAATGACAGAACAAACTGGAACATCTGTCTCACGTCCCTCTGACTAGGAAGAGGGGCTTAAATAAGGAGCAGCCTAAAAAGAGAAACTGTCACAAGACTGTGACAGTGCTACCCCTTTTAGCCTGCCTCACACGAAGCTGTTATTCCAAGGATGGGCTTCACACGACATAAAGGCCCCCAAACCCAAGTAGTTTCCCCGAGAAAGTGGGGTGCCCTCGGGGGTGTATCATGATTAAGAGGCAGCCCTCCGACACCAACCCGGGAAGGAGCAGGCGGCCCGGCGTCAGCCCTGGGGGAAGCAGGAGAAAGAGAAGGAAAGGGCGCTGCATTGCTGTGGTGCTCCAAGCAGGAGGAGCAATAGTCGTTTCTTGCCCTCGGGACGGCATCGGAGCCATGACAAGCGTTCGCGGCAGGCAACCAGGCCAAAGCGGGGGAGGGGAGGGCAGCGTCTTCGCCTCGCCCTCCTTCTCCGGAGCGTCTTACGTCTTCTTTTCCAGTCACTTACCCCCGGTTAGGGCCCTTGGGAACCAACCACGGCAGAATTCCACCGATCACCCCCCAGAAAACGCTCATGACGATGATAGGCACCAGTAGGCCGCCGTACGCCATAGCTGCCTCTTTCCACCGACTCCGGCTCTAGCCAACGCTACGGCCGATTGCCACCCCGCTTTGCTAGCCACGCCTGTCTTGGCGTCCTAGCCAATCAGGGCAGCCGTAAGGCGGGCCTGCGGAACGCATTTTTTCGCTCCCCCTTGGACAGCAGCCCAATGCAGGCACGGGGACGCAGGCGCCCGCCTTCGTGGAGGGAGCGGAAGCGTCTTAGTCTATATACGGAGTCGCAGTTGCGTTCTGAACTCCAACGTTCAGGCCATTGGGCCTAACGCAGAAGGATGCGCCATCCTTTCCTCGAACTGCCCGTGGCTTGCAACTCGCCGCCTAGCTTTGTGGTTCACCTTACCACCACCCCCAGCCTCCAATATGCCAATGACTGTCCATGATGTATAGTATCTATTTCTAGCCCTAACTACCGTCATCGTAATGTTTAGTGCACTTCGCAGGAAAATCTTAAGTACTTATTTTGGAGAATTAAGATTTTCTTCTTTCCTTCCACACAGAAGAGTTGAAAAGAAAGCTATTTCCTGCTTCCCTTTCCATATTACAACTTGAACTGTGGCAAAATGAGCAGAAAAGGAAACTGGGAAATGAGAGGGTTAATGATGAGCATGAGAAGTGGCAAAGAAATAGTGCATTTCACAGTAATACCCACAAGCCCATGCAGATCTACAAATCTCAGTAGACACAGATGGTGAATGATCAGTGCTCAACCGAGGGGAGCTGGTCTAAAATGCAACTATTAAAGCGTAACACTGGATACAAGAGACCTTGGCCCTTGCTAACAATGCATGCAGGTGTGGGCATTAGTTTTCCATCCCCAGACCAGTTTGTAATTAGCACTTTTGTTGAAGAAGATAACTCGAGTATGTCAGTATTATGTTGTCTGCTCACAAAACTTTATAAAGGATGCTGAAGTAAGATTTCTCCAGTAGAAACATGCTATCCCTACTTGGTTTTCAATATTGTTAATTACCCTATGTTATGAACTAAGAATGTTACAGTAACAGCCCTCTAATTTCTTAGCTTAATTTTAGCTGATCTGAAAAATAGCCTTGGAAATTAATGTCCAACCATGTATTTTTTACTTTCAACCATGAATCCCCTGCTACAAATTTTCTGCAATGAACATACTATTACAGGAAACAAGAGTATGGCTAAGCATTTCTCTACATCCATGTAATATTCTTTGGTAAGGGAAAATTCCTAATTTTTATCTAATTTGCAATATATTCCTTTTTTGTTACTATGTTAAAGTTATAAAAGTTGTAAAAATAAGAATACTGATAAAAATAGTTTACTGAAATTTTAATGGATCTGACAAAAAGTCCATTTTATTCTTGCATCTTCTCAATTGTTTCTTCCTTGTATTTTCCTTTCTCTTTTCCAACCTGGCGAGACTTTGCTTTGCGTTCCAAAATCTTTTTGCGATCCTTGTCCAGCTTTAATCTTGTGATCACAACCTATGAAATCAAAGCAAATACTTACATTTGTTTTCTTAAGTCTTCCAAGGCATCTCAGTATGAATGATTCACTATGTAAGTTATTTGAGCACAGCACCAACTTGTTGCCCATTTTTAAAAATGCCGCAGTTAGGCCCTGCATCACAGCCTGTCTCAGAAGTGGTTCTGGCTTGTTAAAAGACTACGGGACCAGGGAATTGGGTTTGGATTGAATTCTATACAAGCCATTGATGAAATTTCCCTGAGTTGTTTAACCACCTGATGGTGCAAGGTGCAATCAAGAGCTATCAGGTCCAACGACTTGTTCAGTTTCAACAAATCAGTTCTGAAAAAAAATCTTGGCTTATTATGACAATACTAGCTTACTACTGACTACCAAGCAGGACACAAAGTATTTAAAATACCACATGAAAAGGTGCAATAAAGATTTCAACCATCCATCAACTAGCACAAATTAGACATAGGCAAAACCCTTTCCTATCAGCAAGGAACTGCATCAGCCAACCTTGCCTGGGGTCAGAAGCTAAGCAGGATTAGGCCTGATCAGCACTTGGCTGGGAGACCTCCAGGGAATACCGTAAACTGCCCAGAGTCCCTCCAGTGGGAGGAGTTGGGCAGTGATATATTTGATTAATAGATACATACATACATACCAGGGCCATAGACTAGGAATAGGAAAGTAGAGGAAAAAAAAACAGTCCCAAAGAAGTCAATGAAAAGTCATTTCCCTATTGCTGGCAAGAAAACTACATGGACATGCCCACAAAATCCCCAGAAGTGGAGCTCAACTTGAGGGAAGTTTAACTTTTCACTTCTATTTAAATTAAAGATTTGGTTTGTTTATCTGGTACAGCACCCAAGTTCTTTTAAATCAGTATGAAGAAAAGCACACGTTTTTCCACTGGATGGGCACAAGGTGAAAAATGCGCTTTGCTTGGAGCAAACCCAGTGTGCCTTGGAAGTCTGGTTGGACTATTCCAGATGGGTTACTGTCTAGCTGAATTGAAAGCGGGATTATTTAGGTTGATCTGGGTTTGCACCAAGGAAAATCCAGAGGAGTCTTAAGGGGCAGGACTGGTGCAACTCTACTCTCCTTCTCCAGGAACGCCTACGCAAACAGCCTGCTCACCAATCTTCCCAGAATTTTTCTACTCCGCATAGCATACCTGCCTGCCCCATCCAGCCTCTCTCATGTTCCTTTTGTCTTTCTGCTCCCACCTGATGGACCTGTCTACCTCTCCATCATGCACATTCCTTCTCTGCCAATGCTCTGCACCCATCCAACTTTGGCACCACTTTTAGTTTAATAGCCACTTTTCTTTTTGTTTTCTTTCCATTAAAACTAGGTAAATCTATGAAAGTGTGGTGAAATGAAAGAAAAGGAAATTGCAAAATGAGGGATTTAATGCTAACCATTAGAAGAGGTAAACTGTGAGGGTTAATTTTCTAATTTCTTATTACAAAAATTAAAAAATATTACAACTATGACCAAAAAAGGTGATGCTTGTGTGGTCAATGGATGTTCTAGACTACACTTCTAACAAACGTTATGCAAGATTACTAGCATAAAGAAACCAGGAGAATTAATCTCATCTTGTTTTCCTCTGTGCTCATCTCAGTGTTAATTTAAATATTTTGTCATTTCAAATGAACTCACTGTTTGGTAAGAGACAATATTCTTAATTTTTAAAAATACAAACAGCTGATTTTTTTTTTCTGAATAAGGTAAATTTGAAGAGAAAATATATAAAATTGCAAATCAAAGCTGCAAACAGTGAAGTTCAAAATCATATACTTTACAATCACAGATACAAGCCATTACAGGTAGTCCTTACTTAACAACCCTAACTGGGACCGGATTTCTGTCGCTCAGCAAAGCAGTTGTTAGGTGAAACATCACATGACTGCACTGCTTAGCAACAGCAGTTCTGGTAGTTCCTGTTGCAGTCATTAGGTGAGGACCTCACACTTCTCCTCCTCTGCACTCTCATCTCAACTCTCCCCACCTCCCTATCTCCACCTGTCTCTGCCCTTTTGGCTGCCCTGCACTCCACTGCCACAGCCTACCCCTGCCAACCTTCACTGTCGTCTTCCTCCTGCTGCTGAGGAGGCACGCCTGGCTGAGTTTTTAAGAACTGAAAATAATACACTTGATGGAAAGCTAAACTGAGTGAAATGCAGAAGTGGATCAATATTCAGACAAGGAACAAAATATGAAAATAATGAACCCAAAAAAATCTTGTCACATAAAAGACAAGAATACATTATTCCTTTTGCACAATCTTGAGTATGTTATAGTCTGGAACTAACAAATCTCCCAATTATGACTTCCTAAAGGAATATAGGGAACAATCATTTTCAACATCTGATGTCCACATAAGTAAGGCATTTATCCCAAATCTTCATTATAAAGTACTATTCCCAAGTAAGTCAAAAAAGAAAAAAGCAATGACAATAAAAAATATTCAAAATAACACAAACCATCTAAACTAACAGTTCACTTAAACAGGTAAGTCAAAACTACTTTATATTTAAAAAATGCTAACTTTTTTAGAATTTAGCAATTCTTAAAAGGTTAGACTTGTGCAGTTCCAAGAACACTGATGGGAATTTATTGTTCCTACTCTTCCTATTTTATCACAAAACTAAGACCAAAAATACTGACTTTCTTGGTAAGATAGCCTATTAACCATTACTCTCTTGCTGTTGTTTGAATCATGTGTTCCTTACCATGGGATTTGAATAGGGTGACATTAGTTTACAGATCTAGAATCATTTAGCAATATAATGCTTTGGTTAAAAATATATCTGTGCAATGGTGGCACTATAACTGCAATAAACAGAAATAAATTAGCAAGAAATGTATTCTTGCTGCCTTTTCTCATCCACACAAGCATCAAGATGCATTCTATCATGCAGAGACAGAACATTAGACAGTTATTCTAATGGAAATTCTACTTGCTTCCTTGGGTATGATCTCATCTTACCTGATTCTTACCAATTACATTGTCTAGGAGTAACACATATTCCTAATGAATTAGCATCAAGAATACACATTAGCATGTTCTTCTAAATGTATTCAACATTAAAAAAAAAAAAGCTGAAGAGATAAGATGTAATCCCCCTTTGGAGGAAATCTCAATTCCTAGTGACTTTACAGACATGTTGTGGCAACAGTACATGTTGTTGCCTTCTTCTGGAATGTTTTTTCAACTTTTAGGTCTAACTGACCCCCCCCCCCCGGGCTTTCTTAATGGCCTACTATCCCAAGTACTACCCAGGACTTGCTAAACTGAGGTCAACTTTAATTTCAGAACTTAATATGTACAATCGCAAAATCCAAAGCAGAATAATTCTGTTATGCTAATATTAAGAATAGTCTTAGGGAAATTAAATATTTTCCTGTATTTAAGACACAGGTACTCTTACATGTATGAACTTCAAAACCCCAGAATTCCCAGCCAGAAGAAAACCATTGCTGAAAATATAGGGGAAGGCTTATCTATACTTTTTTTATTAACAGAGATTGCCCAGTTAAGTGAACATTTGGTCAATGGTAGTATTATTTCTCACCAACAAAAAAGGCTTTTGCCTAGAATATGCTTTTTAAATACAGCAACTTAACCTTAAAATCAAATATATTTTTACAAACCATTTCTTAGAAGACTGGTAATCAAAATAACCTCTGGGAAGTAAACAATGATCCAAACCAATAACATTGTTCCTCTTCCACCTGCTCTGTTTATACGAAGTCTGCTAAAGTTAATTTTTGCCCCAAACTATATCTGCTTTGCCTGATTCAATAATTAAACAAGCCCATATTAGTTTATGATGCCTCTGTACAACTTTCCATTTCATTAATTCTTTTTTGAAATTAATAATAATTACCACTATATAAAGTGTGTATGTGTAAATAATCATGATTAAAACTCACCTTGCTAGGGTGAATGCCCACATGTACAGTTGTGCCATTAGCTTTCTCACGCTGTACACGCTCAATGTAGATAACATACTTCTTTCTATATACCTGGACTACCTTGCCAATCTGCTGTCCTTTATAATGGCCCCGAACCACCTAGAAATAAAGGTATCTGTTATCCTTTAAAATAATATTAATTTTAATATAATTCTTACAATATTAAGGTATTTTAATATTAGGAAGTGCAAGCTTAAGGATAATCTGTGAATGCATCATAGAAGGATTTCCTACACTCATGATAAAGTATTACAGTAGCAGCAGTTGTGTAGCACTGCAGATTTGAAGGTAAGAATGTGCTTTAGAGGGAGCAAATGTATCACCTGCTTACTGTTCCTTAAAGCAGTTATGCCTGTAAGAGATTGTCAGGGGGCTGGGAAAGGGAGAGAGTAGATATAGACAATCAAGAGACAGATGTTGAGTCCACTGGCTGTCTATCTCATAAACAGCAAGTTAACCCAAGTGACAAGAAACCTGTGAAGAAAGGTTTTAACTCAGAGACTCTGCTGTAATGAACTCACTATAAATGAGTTTATAATGCCTTCTCTGCTGCAGTACCTGCCCTATGGAACAACCTCCCCCTGAGATTCAGATAGCCCCAACCCTCTTAGCCTCCCAGAAGGCTGTTAAAACTTGCCTCTCCCCCAAGTGTTAGGGGAGCCCAATTTATTTGTGTGTTTTATGGAATTGTTATGTAACGTCTTCATTATTTTTTTACCCCTGGTATTGTATTTTTTTAATTGGTTATGGATTTCATCACTATTAATAGAAGAAAAAGATAGCTTGACATACTTGAACTTCATCATCCTTTCGGATGGGCATAGAGCGAACATTGTACTTCTGCCTCAATTCTTTGGAGAGGGGTGAAGACATGATCTTCCTCCGAATGTGAGATGGAGCATTGAAGTGCCGTTTACGATTCTTGCTGCGATCCGAAGTCACAAATGGATTGAACTTCATTTTGACTGGAGAAAATACATGTTATAGAACTAAATATTCATTGAGAAATATATTAAGATTGCAATCTGAAAATATTTATCAAGTCACTGCAATAATAACTGGAGTTTGTGCAGATATAATACTATTCCCTAACCCAAGAGTATGTTATTGTCAGAATGTGTAGATAACATCACCTGTACATATGGGAACTTGAAGCTGCTTTTGAAAATTTCTTTCCTGCTCTAACAATATCCTATAAAATGCTCTCTATATAGGTCTGAGGTTATCAATCTTCATTACTGTATTTCTAAATACCAGCATAACCAATAAATTCATGTAAAAGCTTACTGGCTTTGCTAGACTATTATTCTACCTACAGTAAGCAGCCTTATTCCTCTATATATATATATATATATATAGTTCAGAGTTATTAACCTGAAAACAAGAATATAGCATTGATCAAACTTTGGGAAAAAAAAAACCCTAAACAGATGGATTCATAAATTTCACTATGTTCAGTATATCCTATTTTGCAAGCTAATACAAGATGAACCTATAGAAATACCGCAGCAGTCATAACTATCCCCAAATAAGTAAGTTTAACACCTTGGACGAGTAGCAGACAAATTTTTAAAGCAGCTTATTTGCCCAGCATCAACTCCGGGGGACCTGAGTATTGACATGAAAAACTGCACTTAAAGCGAAAAAAGGCAAGCCACTTCAGAACCGATCTGAACTGCTACTGTTCTAATCTATCACCTTGCTGAGACTGAACAGCCCTTAAGTCTACGCCGCCATTCAAATATGACACTAGCAGCAGCTTGAAGGCGACATCCCCTGTCAAGAACAGCACCTCTATCAGGGAGCAGCGTACGGGGTCCACCAGACGTTAGTAGGCCCTAAACAGAGAGGGGAGATCGGCGGACGGCGGGACCGCCGTGGAAATGACATTCTGAAGTCTCTACTGCTTAAAATACAAGAGCTGCAACAAAGGACTCTCCACTTTTTGTATCTCCTCACAAATCGCAACACAGGAGCTTCCACCAACGAACGGATGGTAAAGGATTACAAAAATCCACTCCTCTCTATAATCCTTACCTGCAGCCTACTCGGCTATGGCCGACCGGAAAAAGAATTTTGTCCTACTTCCGCCGGTTCTAGTGAGAGTTCCTCGATGTCTCGCGAGAATTGCCTTCTTTGAGGATATTTGAGAGATGATCGTCTGCGCCACCTCGCGTCCATCCAAGGAAACAAGAGCAAGTGGGGTTGTGCATCCCAATTCGTGCGTTATCGACCCATTTTCTTTTTCTAATGCCGGGTTCTCTGTTCAGGCTCATATTACATTCATCCGTTCATTGTTTCTCTTTCCATTCGCAAAACCTTCATTCAGTTTATTCGTCCATTCTACTCCGGCTCTTTCACTCACATTCCATTCTTCCGTCACCCATTTTCTCTCTCTCGTGGCTGCCCCCCCGTTTCAACCTTCCCCTCAGAAATCAGGCTTTCAGGAAAAGTTCTTATAGGAGTTGTGTGTGTGCGCGCGGGGTAATGGTGGTGACGGGACGGAAAAGACTGCGGCAAGACTAAAGAAACAACTCTTCTTTTCACCGCTGCGAGCGATCCCTCTCAGGCTACAATAAGGCATTTAAAAGGTTCCACGCAGTTGAACTGGCTCGTATTTTCTAAGCTGGATCCAAAGAGGCAAGCTGCACTGATGGGACTTCAAATAATGTATGATTACTATAGTGCAGAGTTGGCATGAGTTCCTGCCAGATTCAGCTCACCTATATTTTCATGCAGATTTTAACCAAGAACAAGTGAAAAGGGAGGTGATTGAGACTTTGCCAAATGAAACTGGGAATGTTGGTGGTACAGTAGTTTAGTAGTTTACTCTCCCCTTAGAAGAGTAAAGGCATCCTACACTAAACAACTCACTTCTATTGACTTAGCAGTGGTATTTGAAAAAAAAAAACAATCACCACAACACGTAACTAATATTCTTCCTGCAGAATTAGCACTGGAATACTTGTTCTCCAATATCGGGAAATGCCAGAAATGTAAAACTCACTGTTACTCTAGTGGAAATGTTATTAGACTAGATCACATCAGTGGATGATCTCAAAAACAAAATAAAGCTTTCCTGAAATCTAGCAAAAAAGAGATACCAGCTTTAAGCAGGGCTTCTTCTTAAAGGTATTAGGAGCTGTTTAAATATTTTTACTTAACTCATTAAGCCAATACTCTTCATTTGTTGATTTAGCATAATCTTGCATTATCTTTTTCTTAATGATAAATAACAAAATCGGATGCAAAACGCAACACTGCAAGAGACAAAACCTTCCACCTCAAAAGGACCCATCTTCATTTCCGTGGGAGAAAGGCACAAGCAATCAGAAATTAATACGCATGTATTGTCTTCAGTTTGATTTTTACAAATGAAAAAAATGTATAAAATCCATCCAAATAGTACAAGATCCACCAAGATAATAATAATTTCTTAAGAAAAATAGTGGGAAATTCTAAATATATTTTACTTCAGGAAAGGATGGTAAAAAAATCAAGAATTTTATGACAAGAAAAATTAATATCTTCTATACACCAACAAAGTAAAAATAGACATGTTGGGCAAATTGAAGAACCATATATGTCTACAAGTGGGTCCCCTTGAACTTAATGTGGTTTACTTCCAAGAAAAGCATAGAACAACATATAAAGTACTTCTGGACCGAAGCAGTTTAATCACAGGATATTGATTTGACACTTTCAAAATCTAAAAAGGTCACCCTTAAAAGACCACAGTCATTCTGACAGCAAAATGACAGTTTCCAAACTGTAATGTCAGAAATCTTACTGTTTCTTTTAAAGGTACAGCAAAGCTAGAGAACACACCATTTGTATCCATCTTAGGTGATATAAAATGTACAAAGCATGCCAAAATTATAACAGGTCATATATCAAAAGATTTGTAGTCTATGAAAATTGGTGGGTTTTATTGAAGGTCCCTATGCACCAATGTCAATACCATATCAAAAACTATTAACTCACATGATTTTTGCCTTATCACCTTGTCCCCACATTCACTTGGAGAATGGAACAAACTATTATTTTATACTTAGAACACATATGGAGAAAATGTTCACATAGAAAATGTGTTTTTTTATATATATACAGTGTGGTACCTCTCTCTTAAGAATCAGCAAAGTAGGTGCTTGCCTTTCAGGTTGTCATTTGGCAAATGCTCACAAATTAAAATTTTAAAGATGAGCAAGTTATTATGCAATGACTTGACTTCCCCAAGATAAGGGCTACTTTCTGTGTTTCCAGTATTTATGGAAGACTTTGCTTCTATTTTAACACATTGCTCTTCTACCCAATTTGAGTATTGACCTAGTATTACCTCCCCTGCTGCTCCTTTAAATTAAAATTTTTGACCTAGACAGCTGAATGATCTGTGTTGCAAAAAGTAAGAGAAAGCCTCACAAATACAGAAATATATAATCTGCTTTATTTACAAATGAAGCTTATATTCCTTCATTTTTTCTAATTGTTTCTATTATTTTATGTTGTTGGAAATAAGTAAAAATATTTTAATATTCCAGAAGAATAAAAGACAGTTGTCTTTCTGCTAACTGTGCTGGAGAATCCTGGGAAGAATAAATGTTTTAAATGGTCACCCTGGAAGTGTTTCTCAGCCTGCCAAAAAGATAACTAGACCATAGATCCTATGTTTCTACTCATCTGGAAAATATATAATGCAAAAAGATCAACAGACTTTGTTCTAAATATCTGGCCTAGGTTTTTTTTAAAGCCAAAATGTTACTAAAATCAGTACTACTGTTCAGTAAAATCAGTATGATTGTCGAGTTCCATAATTCTTGAATAAAATCTGATTTACATAACTAAAATGCTGCTCTGAAGCCACCTTCTGAGACTTTAAAACATATCATGAAGTCACGAAGAGTCAGAAGCGACTGAACGAATAAACAAAAGATCTATCAGATCTAGTCTGAAAAAGTAAAAGATAACAAACCTCAAAAAACATTGAATGAGAATGGTACATATAAAACCACATTCCCTTGCAAATGTTGCTAACTTTCAAAGACTCTGGTTTGTTGGGCAGAGGGTTGTTTATTTGTTTTGGCTCCCTTATAATGTTTCCAACAGCTTGTGTGACATATGTCAACTGAAATGGTATGAAGAAAAATGGATAGCTGTGGGCTTTTCCTTCTTTGCTTCTTCTCACAAGACTAGGGTGAAGATTCTTTTGTTACTGCATCTTTCCTAGTTGGATCTTTTTCCAGGCTTCAGAGGCTGTAAAAATGCAGGAGTCAAGAATCCCAGCCACAGTGAACGTTCCACCAATGATGGCACAAATCTGAAATGGGCAAAGGAAAAGGAAACACTTAGTACTGTTGGCCTTCCCTGCTCCCTAGGCCCCTCCCCCACAAACCTCAGAAAGATCCCCTCAGGCATACAGCTTCTGCTTGGCTTTTATTAAGTTATTTTTAAACACACTAGATGCAGTTAGATATAAGTTTAGTCAATGATCTGGATGAAGATTTAAACCTTTTCTTAAATACAATAACAACACCTTAGTGTTATAGTTTTTTTCTGAATTCTTTTATCTTAGTTAATATTCCCCCTAAACAATTCGCTAATAGGTGATTCACAACCCATTTTCTGCCTTCATCTTGTTCTTCCTGGTTAGATTAGAACTCCACTAGGTTGAGATCATGTCATTTTAGTACTTAGTCATATAGTACTTAGTATTGAGATCAAGGATCTTCCCAACTACCAAGTACTAATGCAACCAACCCATCCATGTATCAGCAGAAAACCATACTGGGATGAAATCTGGTTCCCATTCTGCCAATTCCTTTCCTGGAATTGACTAGCAGTGTGGCTGCTTCTAGTCACTGCTGTCTAGTGCTGTTCGGATTATTTCATGGAGCATTCTTTAATCTTTGTTTTAGAAGCAAATCTGACAATGGAATTTATTTCTGAATCAACATCATAGCAGCCTTCCTCTGACTGGGTGCCCTCCAGATGTGTTGGCCTCAATCCCATAAACTGGATAGGGATTATGGCAATTGTAGCCATCAGGACACCAAGTTAGGAAGGCTACATTATATATATTTGGGCTACACACCAAATTTAATGAAAGGGTTATCACCCTTCCACAAAGGAGTGTGATACTGAGATGGCCACCTAAAAGAATAATCATGAAAATTGAGAAGGGAACTAGGAATAAGATTATATAAAACTTTCATGAAAATTGAGAAGGGAACTAGGAATAAGATTATATAAAACTTTAACAGCAGTAACAGAAGCAGTGAGGGAGGAATTGCTCATTTTTCTGTGTATTTTTTATTCTGATATTTGTGTCCAATGAGCTCAGTGAAATGGAAATAGGTTTCTGTGAAAAAAAAAGTTAAAGGATTTTTCAAGCCGTGGCTGAAATTCTGGGAAATAAAAGCCACAAAAAGAAATGGAACAAACTGATTCCTTTACATTTCATTTTCTTTTTACAGAGCTGAAAATGTTTTCCACAACTACTCTCAATTCATTTACCTTCTCTTCTACCAAAAGTGATGCAAAGTTACTTTTCAGGGAATATGACAGCAGAATGAGTTCGGTAACTTCAACCAATACAGATTAGTTGACACCAGAGGTTTTAAACCACAAGATGGGAGAGGAAATGTACTTGGTACATCAAAGCAGGAAAGTATCACTTCATATTTCTAAACATAAGAAAAATATATTTCCACTTCTATTTATAAAATTAAATACTCCTATACATGGAGAATCCCCTGAACTGGTAGAAACAACTGGGGTATCTTAGGATAGCCACATTTCACTTCAATAGTTAATGAGCAAGGACATTTATTGGATGAAATGTCACTACCGCATGGGTCTGCAACAATCCATAAGCAAGATGAGGCCAAAACACTTCTCTGAACTTTGTGCAAAAACAAGTCACAAAAACAAGTAAATAAATGTCCCTAGTTTCTCTTATATTGAGCCAATGAATATGCAGAATACTATTTAAAAATCACTCAATTAATTAATTAATTAATTAATATATCACCCAACTCCTAGCAACTCTGGGCAGTTTACAAATTGTTAAAAACATTTAAAACAAGAAAACAACACAAAGCAAAAAAAGAGCAAAGATGGCAGAGACAACAAACCTGGATGGGAACAAAGAAAAGGAATAAAAGGGGGCTTTGATCACATGTTAGGAATTTAAGGTGAAGAACCACACTGAATCAGGAATTGAACTCTAGTATTTATTGTTCTATCCTATAGACAGAATCCTGCCAAACTCAAACCAAACTACTAAGCACTAATGGAAAAACTCCAGAACACTTTTTGTTTATTCGTTTAGTCGCTTCCAACTCTTCATGACTTCATGGATCAGCCCACACCAGAGCTTCTTGTCAGTCGTCAACACCCCCAGCTCCCCCAGGGACGAGTCCGTCACCTCTAGAATATCATCCATCCATCTTGCCCTTGGTCGGCCCCTCTTCCTTTTGCCTTCCACTCTCCCTAGCATCAGCATCTTCTCCAGGGTGTCCTGTCTTCTCATTATGTGGCCAAAGTATTTCAGTTTTGCCGTTAATATCATTCCCTCAAGTGAGCAGTCTGGCTTTATTTCCTGGAGGATGGACTGGTTTGATCTTCTTGAAGTCCAAGGCACTCTCAGAATTTTCCTCCAACACCACAGTTCAAAAGCATCTATCTTCCTTCGCTCAGCCTTCCTTATGGTCCAGCTCTCGCAGCCACATGTTACTATGGGGAACACCATTGTTTTAACTATGCGGACCTTTGTTGTCAGTGTGATATCTCTGCTCTTAACTATTTTATCGAGATTTGTCATTGCTCTTCTCCCAAGGATTAAGTGTCTTCTGATTTCCTGACTGCAGTCAGCATCCACAGTAATCTTCACACCTAGAAATACAAAGTCTTTCACTGCTTCTACATTTTCTCCCTCTATGTGCCAGTTATCAATCAAGCTGGTTGCCATAATCTTGGTTTTTTTGAGGGTTAGCTGCAAGCCAGCTTTTGCACTTTCTTCTTTCACCTTCATCATAAGGCTCCTCAGTTCCTCTTCACTTTCAGCCATCAAAGTGGTATCATCTGCATATCTGAGATTGTTAATGTTTCTTCCAGCGATTTTAACTCCAGCCTTGGATTCCTCAAACCCAGCACATCACATGATGTGTTCTGCGTACAAGTTGAGTAGGTAGAATGGGAGTATACAACCCTGCTGTACTTCTTTCCCAGTCTTAAACCAGTCTGTTGTTCCCTGGTCTGTTCTTACTGTTGCTACTTGGTCGTTATACAGATTCTTCAGGAGGCATACAACATGACTTGGTATCCCCATACCGCTAAGAACTTGCCACAATTTGTTATGGTCCACACAGTCAAAGGCTTTAGAATAGTCAATAAAACAGAAATAGATGTTTTTCTGAAACTCCCTGGCTTTTTCCATTATCCAGCGGATATTGGCAGTTTGGCCCCTAGTTCCTCTGCCTTTTCTAAACCCAGCTTGTACATCTGGCAATTCTCGCTCCATGAATTGCTGAAGTCTACCTTGCAGGATCTTGAACATTACCCTACTGGCATGTGAAATGAGTGCCACTGTTTGATAGTTTGAACATTCTTTAGTGTTTCCCTTTTTTGGTATGGGGATATAAGTTGATTTTTTCCAATCTGATGGCCATTCTTGTGTTTTCCAAATTTGCTGGCATATAGCATGCATTACCTTGACAGCATCATCTTGCAAGATTTTGAACAATTCAGCTGGGATACCATCGTCTCCTGCTGCCTTGTTATTAGCAATGCTTCTTAAGGCCCATTCAACCTCACTCTTTAGGATGTCTGGCTCTAACTCACTGACCACACCATTAAAGCTATTCCCGATATTGTTATCCTTCCTATACAGGTCTTCCGTATATTCTTGCCACCTTTTCTTGATCTCTTCTTCTTCTGTTAGGTCCTTGCCATCTTTGTTTTTGATCATACCCATTTTGGCCTGGAATTTACCTCCAATGTTTCTAATTTTCTGGAAGAGGCCTCTTGTCCTTCCTATTCTATTGTCTTTTTCCACTTCTGCGCATTGCTTGTGTAAAAATAATTCCTTATCTCTTCTGGCTAACCTCTGGAATTTTGCATTTAATTGGGCATATCTCCCCCTATCACTGTTGCCTTTTGCTTTCCTTCTTTCTTGGGCTACTTCTAGTGTCTCAGCAGACAGCCATTTTGCCTTCTTGGTTTTCTCTTTCTTTGGGATGTATTTTGTTGCCGCCTCCTGAACAATGTTGCGAACTTCTGTCCAGAGCTCTTCCGGGACCCTATCTACTAAGTCCAGTCCCTTAAATCTATTCTTCACCTCCACTGCATATTCCTTAGGAATATTAGTGAGCTCATATCTAGCTGATCTGTGGGTCTTCCCTAATGTCTGAAGTAAGGATGGCAAGCAGGGGGCTCCCATCCAGACTGTCAAGCGCATGCGTAGCACTGAGGAATTGTTCAGCCATTCAAAGAGACACAGATCGGGACCGCCTTAACCCTTGGGGGTTATATGTCTGGGTTTTTCCCACGCTTCTTCAGTTTGTTAGGATTCCTGTTAAGTACTAGCAATAAATATTAGAGACCAGTTCATTGTCTCAGTGTGTTTCCTGGTTGTTAGGACATCAATCCTAACAAACTCCTACTCCCATCGAAAGAGGGAGGAACAAGCAATTAAGGAGATACGTTTAGAAATGTCTTCCCTACTCCACCTGGAGGCTCCGCTACCCCCAAACACCCGAGCAGGAAGGCGCAAGACTACAGACCGGACAGCATCTGGCAGCACCGACGTCAGACGACCAGGGCACGCCAGACAGGGTCACGGCCCTGGAAGCCAGGGTACAATACCTTGAACACCTGCTCCTGTCCCCGACATCGGCAGACCGGGGCACGCCAGACAAGGACACGGCCCTGGAAGCCAAGGTACGAGACCTGGAACATATGCTCCAGTCCCTGGCAACCATCGTAGGCGAGCGCTCCAAGACTGAGGTGACACAGGGGGCAAGAGGGGATCAGGGCACCATACCCACCCCGCCAACAACCCCGAGCGGAAGGGGCAAAGCATGAGACTCTGTCGCAGGGCTTCGTGGCCCCAGGCCAGTGGGAGCCATCCCTCACCACCCACAGGTAGGGGTCCTGCAAATTGGGAGGTTCGCCAAAGACTTCCCCATACAATTCGACGGGAACCCTACGAAACTGTCCTTCTTTCTAACAAATGCGAGGGACTACATGGCCAAATACGGCCATTGCTTCAGCACAGAAGCCGCTAAAATCTCGGCAGTGGCCACCAAGCTCCAAGACAGGGCTGCGGACTGGTACGTGCAGATGTCCGAGTCCGGAGCCCCTGCTGTGGCCAATTTCCACAACTTCCTAGCCGAGCTGAAGCATTACTTTGAGGACCCCCTGGCGAAGGAAAGGGCCAAGTGCACACTTCAAGCGCTGCGCCAGGGAAGAAAAACGGTGGCCGACTACGCCCTTGAGTTCAAGGTCCTCGCAGGCAAAATCACGGAATGGTCTGAGGCCACCCTGATCGACATGTTCAAGCGTGGCCTCAACCAGGAGGTGCTACAATGGGCACTCTACAGGGACGACCCAGCCTCCCTTCATGGGTGGATTTGCCTAGCCGGAAAAGCGGAGCACGCTCAGCGCACGTTCCTGCTCGCAACCGCAAATGACAAGATCCCTCCCAGCACCAGAGGACCAGTCCCACAGTCGGACCCGACCTGGCACGCAGCCCAACAACGGAGGCTTGCCCACGGGCAGTGTACCAGGTGTGGGAAGACGGGCCACCAAGCGGCGGACTGTTCCAAAAACAGGACAATGGATCGCCCACCCAGACCCACACCAAAGACGCTGCACAAGCCATCCAACCCCCCCAGACGCCTAACAGGAGCGTTAGCAACCCGGGACGAGGACGCGGACGCCTACCTCGCAGGGGACGTGATCGACGCCCAAGAACAGCCGATGGAAAACGCTCCCCACCTGCTCCAAGCAGCGCCGCTGGGCAGGTGGTGAAGAAGGGGCGCAACAACCCCAGGGTGAGTGATGATTGCTCCATCCTGGCAGGGACAATTAAACTCTCTTATGGCCCTAGAGCCATTGCGGTCGAAGCTCTGGTGGATTCGGGGTGCTCCAGAAATCTGATCCACCCGGACATTGTCGCCGCACTAAAACTGCCCTGTTCCCCCCTCCCTAAACCGCTGGTGTTCCAACAACTAGACAGCTCTACAGCGGGGGGGGGGGGGGGACCGGCCACCCAGAGGACCAGAAAGGTCACCCTGACAATGGGCACCCACAAGGAATCCATAAACTTTGTGGTAACCCAGATAGGGAAACCCATAGTAGTGCTGCAGATCCCCTGGCTAGCACGCCACAACCCACACATAGACTGGAGGACACACTCCATCAAGTTCAAAGACGGGGTCTACCAGGCACCAACACCGGACAAACCATCTGCTCCGACGGTGGGGAGGGCAGAAGTCGTCGACCATACCCACGACCCCCACCCCCAGAAGGACTGCCGGAACAATATGCAGACTTTGCAGATGTCTTCGGAGAAGAGGCGGACCAATTACCCCCCCACCGCAAGACGGACTGCACAATTGAACTGCTCCCAGACGTCCCATTACCCAAGCCCAAGATCTACCCCATGACCCAGAGAGAATTAGCGGCGCTGCGGGAATTCTTGGACAAAAACCTCTCCAGGGGCTTCATAGAACCAGCGAACTCGCCGGTTGGAGCACCTGTCCTATTTCGGGAAAAGAAGGACGGCACCCTGAGACTATGCACCGATTACCGTGGATTAAATTCCGCTTCCCTATCCAACAAATACCCCCTACCCCTCATAAAGGACATGCTAGCACACCTGTCAAAAGGAAGGGTGTTTTCCAAACTCGACCTCTGCAAGGCGTATTACAGAATCCGCATCACCTTTTGTGGTGCAGGTGGACGCCTCTGACTTCTCAATAGGCGCCATCCTGCTGCAAAAGGATTCTGCTGGAATCCTGAAGCCATGCGCCTATCTCTCGAGGAAATTCTCAGAGACAGAGAGGCGCTGGCACGTGTGGGAAAAGGAAGCATTTGCGGTTAAAGCAGCGCTGGAGGCTTGGCATCACCTTTTGGAAGGGACGACTTGCCCGTTTGAGGTCTGGACAGACCACCGCAACCTCGAGGTGCTCCGCATGCCCCGGAGCCTCAGTCCCAAGCAAATACGCTGGGCTCAGTTCTTCAGCCAGTTCAACTTCCAGCTGAAGTTCATACCAGGCAAAAAGAACTTCCTGGCAGGCGCACTCTCCCGACTGCCTCAGGATGCGGAGCCTATCTCCGACATCGTAGGGACGGTGCTTTCCGATTCCCAGCTGGGTATGGCAGCGGTCACCCGGGGGCGCGCTCGGGGACAGCCTGCCCCCCCTCGCAAACAACTACGATGCAACCCGCTCCTAGATGCAGGCAACCTCAAATGCCAGGTGGGCTACGGGCAGATTTTATAATGGCATTAAAATCTGACCCCTGGCTCCTCGCCAACCCCAACAAGGTCACTATGGACCAGGACCTCGCATGGGCGGAGGGAAGGTTATATGTACCCGACTCACAACGGCAGGCGATCCTCAACAGATCGCATGACAGCAAACAGGCTGGTCACTTCGGGTTCTTGAAAACCCTACACCTGACTCAGAGACAGTTTTGGTGGCCCTCGCTGAGGAAGGACGTCAAGACGCATGTGGCGTCCTGCCCAGTGTGCGCTATGGCCAAGCGACCGGCTGGCAAACCCCATGGGCTGCTGCAACCCATGGCTGAACCCTCCCACCCTTGGGATGAAATTTCAATGGACTTCATAGTCGACTTACCGCCCAGCCAAAAGAAAACGGTCATTTGGGTGGTAAAAGACTACTTTTCAAAACAAGCACATTTTATCCCCTGCGCCTCGATCCCGTCAGCCCAACAGCTGGCGAAACTGTTCCTAGTCCACGTGTACCGCCTACACGGCTGCCCCTCCCACTTGGTGACCGATAGGGGCACACAATTTACCTCGAGGTTTTGGCGGGCTTTCTTGAAACTGATAGGTACCCAGGAAGCCCTGTCAACCTCCTGGCATCCCCAGACGAACGGATCCACAGAGATCCTTAATGCCACACTGGAGCAATTCCTCAGCTCCTACATAAACTATCACCAAGACGACTGGGTGGACCTCCTCCCATTTGCAGAGGTCGCATACAACAACGCGATACACCAAAGCATGGGAAAAAACCCCTTTGGGGTAGTGTCAGGTCGGGAGTTCGTCCCCATCCCTGAACTCCCTCAGCCTCCGTCCCCAACAGTGGCCGCCTGTGATTGGGGTGAGAAACTCACAGATTCCTGGCCAGTCATCAAGGACGCGCTTAAAGAGGCACAAACGGCGTACAAATTACAAGCGGACAAACACCGGTGCCAGCAACCAACATTTCAGGTGGGGGACATGGTCTATCTATCCACCAGATTCATAAAATTGCCGCAACTGTCAAAGAAGCTGGCCCCCAAGTTTATTGGACCATTCCAGGTGACACAAATCGTGAACCCAGTCACGGTGCGCTTGGACCTGCCCCATAATTTAAAGAGACTGTACCCGGTATTTCACTGCAGCTTACTCAAGCCGGCAAGTGATCCCTCCTGGTGGCACCCACGCATGCCCCCCCCCCTCCACCAGTGATGATAGATGGGCAACACTTCGAAGTGAAGGAAGTACTTGACTCCCGCAAGCGGCGGGGCTCCCTCCAATACCTCGTAAAGTGGAAACACTTTCCACACCCTGAGTGGGTCGCTGCCCGTGACGTCCAGGCCTCCCACCTGATCCGCACCTTCCATACCGCCTACCCCTCCAAATCCGCGGCTTAACCTTCTCAAAGGGGGGCAGTATGTCATGACCACCGTTGCGATGCTTGTGACATCGCAACGGCTCGCATGACAATGCAGGGAAATGGGTACCGGGCAGATTAAGGGAAAAGGCAACTAGCTAACAAAAGAGAGCAACAGGTGCTGGCAACAAAGTATCAACTCTAGCCGGAGGCGCGGAAGAGAGAGATACAATATTGCAAAGAAGGTAATTGACAAGACCAGACCACGAGGCGCGCCCGAGCTCTCAAAGAGATTACGAACCTGATCGCCCGGCAATGAACCATCACTGGCCAGGGAAGCAAGTAAGGAAACGCCCGGAGCACAGGGGGGGCTCCACGACCCCTCACCTACCGGCAACAGAACCGACGGGGCTCGGCGGCGCACCCGAAGTAAGAAGGGGTGGAGCGCTGACCGGCGCGGGCTATTTAAATCCTGTTCTGGCGCGCTCCACTCACTCTCAGCTGTTCTAAAAGGCATGCACTCTGTTCTATCAATAAAGCCAGAACCTAAGCCCACAGTGTCTGTGTCTTTACTGGTTAGCAGGCAGAGCCTGACAGCTGCAGATCCTCATAGAACTGCTCTACTTCAGCTTCTTCAGCATCTGTGGTTGGGGCGTATATTTGGATCACTGTGATGTTAGATGGCTTGCCCTGAATTCGAATTGAGATCTTTCTATCGTTTTTTGGATTGTATCTGAGCACTGCTTTAGCCACTTTACTATTAATTATGAAGGCTACTCCATGTCTTCTGTGGTCCTCTTGTCCACAGTAGTAGATCTGGTGGTCATTTCCAGAACACTAAGGCAGTTCTTTTCTGATCTTCTTGGCTGGGAGCTGAAGAGTTTCAACACTGCACGTGTCCTTTTCCCCCTGGAGAGGGCCCCCTCCTTCTTTTCCAGTGATCCCCATAACATCACACTTGCCAAAGGCCTACGTGAAAAGCCAGGTCTTCAGGACCTTTTGAAACACCAGTAGGGTGAGGGCCATTGAAAACTTGAAGCCCTCATTCCAGAGGACAGGCGCTACTGCAGAGAAGGTGCGCTTCCAGAGTCCCTAAAGTTGGCATTGTTTAATTGCAGGAACCCAGAATGCACCAACCCTGCCAGATCAGATCGGCCAGGCAGATGCTGTGGGAGAGGCCTCATTCTGAACCATTAGCTTCCAGGTGGTCTTTCAGGGCAACCCCACGTAAAGCACGTTGCAGTAGTCAAGCTGTGAGGTAACCAAGGCATGAAAGACTGTCTGAAGGGCCCCCCCCCCACATCTTGGGAAAGGCGCAACTGTCTCACCAGATGAAGCAGTGCAAAGGCCTTCCTGGCCACAGCTGCCTCTTGCTTATCAAGCAGGAGCAGTAATCCAGGAAGACCCCCAAATTGCACACCACCCTTGAATGGGAAAGTGCCACCCTATCCAAGGTCAACAATGGAATATCCTAGATCTGGGCAGTCCAAATACCCACAGCCACTCAGTCTTGGTACAAAGAGACAGTTCTTCCCCATCCAAACCTGCACAGTCTCCAGGCACTGGGACAGAACCTCGACAGCCCCATTTGGTTGGCCTGGAGTTGAAAGATATGATTGGGTATCATCAGCATACCCCAAACTGGCAAATGATCTCACCCACTAGTTTCATGTAGATGTGAAAAGGAGGGGAGAGAGAAAAGAATCCTGCAGGACTCTACAAAGCAAGGGCCTGGGGAACTATCACTCCCCACCTACCAACACCAACTGAAACCAGCCCCGGAGAAAGGAAGAGAACCACCATAAAACGGTGCCCCCAATCCCCAACCCGTAGAGCTGGCTCAGAAGATACCATGGCTGACAGTATCAAAAGCTACCGAGAGATCAAGGAGCACAAGGATGGATGCACTACCATCATCCCAGCTCTGCCAGAGGTCATTAACAAGTGCGACCAAAGCTGTCTCAGTACTAAATCCCAGCCTGAAATGGGTCTAGATAATGTTTCCTCCAAGGTTCTCATCAGCTGCAGACTGACTACCTTCTCAACAACCTTCCCCAGAAAGGGAAGGTTGGAGACTGGTTGATAGTTATCAAAGACCATTGAGTCCAAGGACAGCCTCTTGATGTGGGGGCATACCACCATCTCTTTCAAGGCTGGGAGCACCACCACTTCTATCAGAGAGGCTGACACTACAGCATGGATCCAACCACAGTCACCTCCCTGGCCACTTACATGACCGGATCTGGAGGGACCCAGATCCAGTAAACAGGTGGCTGAGCTGACAACACAGAGAGCCCTGTTCCTTCCAATACTGCTGTACCAATAAATCCTCTGGATGTCGTGATAAACCTTAACCCTCATAATAGAAACAGCATCCTAAACAGAGAATCCACAGGCATATATCCATATAAATCTTAGTCATTCTTAAAGTTCTCACAGTGGTGCTTCCAGGGGAAGATGGCGGACTGACGTTTGTAGCATTTTCCAAGGGAGCTGAAGCAGATCGGCTCCTACGATCCTCTCTGGATCAAAAAGAGAGATGCGAGATCTCCTTACAGTTGTTGTTGTTCTTCATGAAGAGACCACAAGACAGTGATATTGGGTGGAGGGGGTAACCAGGAGATGGTGGAACTTGCCATATTTGCTCTAGCTGCAAATGGAGCCTTTCAAAGGACATTAAGTTCGTGCACTTCCCTTGCTAACTATTTTCAGAAACTGCCTATTAACTGTTTCAAAGAAATTAAGACACCTGCAGAGTGACAAGGCTGGAAATACCAGGTGAGTGCTTTCAATCCTCAATATAAGAATATGAAGATCTATTTTATAATCTTTAAGAACTTAAAATAAACAGCAAAAAGTAAGGCAAGCTTTTGCTACAGAAAATTTTAAGGGGTTAGAAAACAATGGAGTTTTGAACTTCGAATATTAAGACTTTGAAACTTTTTAAAAAAATAAATGTATGTCTGTGGGAAAGAAAAATTGTTTTTGAGATTGGCGTTATAAGACAAGCCCCTTATAATGGCCTTTAGAGACATTTTTGAAGAACTGCTTAGAGACCTGCATCATGAATTTGATTCATTCATGTCAGCTATTTTGTGTGTTCTTGAGAACAGTTTGTTTCCCAGACTAAGATGTTACAGAACAAGATATGCAGCAAAATTTACCTGAGGAAAATGTGACCGAGACTCTGAATAAGAATCTGTCACCAGATATAGAGAGAAAACTGGATGAGGTTTTAAAAATCAAGAGGAAAATAAAAGTAATAATCCCAAGGAACAATTGGAATAATTTCCTTTACTTGGATTTACAAAAGAGACTGTTTAAAGTGCTAAAGAAATCTGTAACAAGGATCAACAATCATCTGAATGGATTACAGAGAAAGACTGCCCTGTATAGAAGAAAAAAGACTACAAAGTCGGTTTATTCAACCAGGGATAAAATGGGATAGGTTGTTATTCTGGGTGGTTCTTTCTGTATTTATTGAAATCTTAATTTAGAAAAATGTGCTGTACTGGATTTGCTTACATTTAATATGTGTAAAAGTTTTTTCCCCTATAGTTACATTATGTAACTCCTATTTTTATAGTACCTAAGCTGGCTTTGCATTTAATTGTTTCTCTTTATTCAAAGTAAGGAAGTTTGGAGTATTTGTCTTTTTAAAGGAGAAATTATTTCTCTATGTTATGTTAAATTTTAGTCCTTTGTTTATATTAGGATACTGGGATTACTTTATATTCGTGAAATGTGGATGTGGTTATAGGTTAGTGGAGATGTGGAATGTGTATTTGAATGGGACAAGTTATTTGGAATGTTGTGTATTGAAGCTTGTCTTTTGGGAAGGAGAAATGGTCTCTCTTTGTCATGTTAAACTTGGTTTTTTAATTTTGTTTATATTAGGATATAGGGACCATTTTATGCCTTTTAAATGGGATTTTATTATAGTTAATTCAGGTGCAGAATGTTGAATTTTATATATGTTAATTAAAGTTACAATCTTAGAGCTTTGTTTAGATTTTTTGCTGGTAACTAGACTGAAGAAGATGCTACTTATTTGATTTGCCTATTGTTAAGAAATGGGTTATGGGATGAAGAGTTTTATATTTGTTAGGTAAAAGGAGGTGAAGAGATCAGGGAATTGTTCATACTTGCCACGATGAGGGTGGAAAGTCACTTTCTTAAGGAGGGAGGGGTGGTTCCTTTTTACATATTTTTTTCTTTTTTTCTTGCATTTTTTTCTCTTTCTTTTTTTCTTTTAGTTTGTACTATCTTTTATTGTTTTATTCAAAACTTTTAATAAAATTATTATTTTTTAATTAAAGTTCTAAGTTTAAAAAAAATTAAACCCTGTAGTGAGAGACACTACAGAGTTCCATTTTCTCAAGATAAAAATAGAAAATTATATAGTTCCAAACCTAGATAAAATATCACATGAGTCTTTTCTGCACAGTCCTCGTAAGATTTCATTTAAAAACACTTTATGTGAAAATTGTTTGGGTCCAGCTTAGTAAATAAACTGCTGAAAAAAAAATTAGCCTCTATAGCTTTTAACTCAATAGCTACAGCTTAACAAGATCTAGGGTGCTTCTGAGGCCTGCCCAACTTGACAGTAACACCAGCTGCCACAAGTGGATAATCTCTGCCTGGGCCAGAAGGCTATAGGCCTCTCCACAATCATGACAACTCCAACTCAACTCTAGGGCAACCTTGATGCAGTAGGGACTTGGGGCAGCAAAAGTGGTGACAGGCTGGAGAATGACTCTACTAGGTTTGAAAGGCCTGAGATAATAGAGAATAGTGCCCTACCAACTCTAGTTTTTATCCTAACAAAGAGGCTGGTGTTTCAGTATAACAGAAATGCAAGGACAGTATATGCAGAAGAATTTCTAGTAAAGATAGAAAAGGCTGGTATCTCTAAGAGATCAATCACTAAAGCACATAAAAGTAGACACCTTCACTTGGATGAAGAACTTTAGACCTAAAGCTGGAACATGACTGGGTTTGATTTTGTAGTCTACTAGCATCAGAAAGCAAGCCAAGGTATGAGAAGTTCAACTGGATCCTGGGGCTAAAGAAGTAGATTCAGAAAAGGAAGAAAGCCAAGACAGGCAAGCTGCTGTTATAATATAGAACAGATCAGAAGCCAGGACAAACGGGCAAACAAGCAGGCGTATGGTAAAGCATAGGTAAAGAGCTCTAAAGTAAAAGGCCAATCAGCATTCAAAGCTATTTTTTGCTTCTTTCTTCAGAAACTGCCACCAGACTTCAGTGCTGCACTTCTCTTCCCAATGTATAGAAAATGACGAAGAAGCAGTTCAATAAGTCTTCACAGAATGTATCCATTCCTCCCACCTCCTAACACACATTAAAGGTTCCACAGATTACAACAAGGGAAGGATTGAAAACACAAATTTACACCTACTTTTTTTGTTTTGTATTGAATGATGTATCAGAGGAGTGTGGAATATGTGGCCCTCCAGATAGTGCCTAACTACAATTCTATGAAGTCGTGATTTTATAATGAACCAACTGCATTTTTCTCTACCATTAGAATGATGGGAGATAATATCACTGAAAAAGAAAGGTTCATTACAGGGAAGCACAGCCAGGCAATTCCCTGATAGAGTACAGCTTCTTGCAAGCCTGCTTGTTTTGTATCAGTCACTATATATCTCTCTACGCCAATGCAAAGGCTGGAGAGCAGAAAGTGCTATTTTATTGTATACATTCTCACAACTCTGTTAAGGAAGAAGTTAAAAGTAAGTTAATTAAATGTGAAAATTAAATGAAAGATGAAACACTCTTTCAAGCTCTTATTTCATTACACTGGAAATCACCTTAAAACAGACAGCTTGGATGGAAGTATAAAAAGACCATCCTGTGTGGATCAGCAAAAGGTTTTCTTGAAACTAGCAACTAGCATTTTCTTGAAATTATTTTTTGTGAGCACTAATCAATTTCAGTAGGAATATGTGATATGGGGGGAAAAAGGCAAAGAAAACATCAGTGTGCAGGCATGCCCTGAGAACAAATATAGATGAATTCCACATTCCAATAATTAGAATTCTAGTATTGTGTTGGGGGGGCAGGATTAGTGTGTGATGAAAAGAAAGTCTCTGCATACTAGAGATGAGGTTTGGGAATATATTTGTGGCAGTACAAATTTGAGATTCTTTTGCAAAATGCCGGAAAAACCTCAAAAGTAATCAAGATACCACCAGCATAAATTATTTTCCAGGGATGTATCAGCCTTTAGGCCAAAGCATCCAGTACCTTCCCATTTTCCTACCTGAACAATTTTCTGTCTTCTGGATGCATGTGGGAAAGAGTTCAGCATTACAGCGCTTAAATCTCTAGCACATACACTCCACTCATGCACAAGCAGCGACAAGAGGGTGATAGTAACTTACCGTTGTGATAAATCTGTACAAAGGCTGTCGCCTTTCTGTGTACTTCACTGTAATAGGGCTCAGGTCATAGCGAAACCAAATGGCTGGAATAATGCGCCCTGTGTGGCTATATGCTACATATTCCTGAAAAAGGATGTGCGGCAGAGAATGAAGGCACAAAGTATACGCAACAGACACCTAAGACTTCTGCATGCATCTACTTACTTTCCCCCAAGATACTTGATAGTCTTCAAGATGTTTGTTCGGATCCAGGTTTAGTTAAATTTAAAGGGCAGGACCTTCAAAACCATTTGGACTTAAAACTAGTACAGTAATGACTTTTAAGATACTAATTTCACAAGGCCTACTCTACATATGACTACATCTTGATCTAACTCAGTTAGGGATATTACAAAATTAGCACCTCTTATGCAGTAAAGTAGCAGTTACAACCTTCTGGGCTATGAGAGAAAACAGATTATTTCTAGATTCTGTGACATTAACTCTAAGCAGCATTTTTATACCTGAAGTTCAAGAGGTTAGAAACGGCAAAAACTATCCAGAACTGGAGCCAACAAGAATACAGCCAGGTAGTTGAGGTGATATTAGAGAGGTTTTGAGAAACAATGAAAGGAATAGGAATAATAATAATTAAACAACAACAATGGAGCCTAGCTTTATAAAGTCATACACCAGGAAATCTATGTCAAATGATTTCAGTAAAACTAAAATTCTTTTAAACATGATATTAGCAGGGTTGAAGCAAACTACAGGAATTTTTAAACAATAGTTTTTTTAAAGAAGGAAGCAAGAGCCCTGGACAGAGAAAAACAAACATAACTGATAGGCAGAATCTATCCCAAAATCCTTTCATTCAGCCATGCTTTAATTATATAAGACTGCTACTCACAAAGCAGAAAGCAATGATGGGTCAATCAGTTTGCTGCCTATGTCAGATTATCAAATATTCATCCATATATTCATCCCATTTCCACATTAATCTGCAAAGAATATTCTTCTTTGGCATGGAATTGAAAATATATATTTGAATACTTATGTCTAAGTATATTATCTATGGGTATGGGTATGTTTTTGAGCTGAAAACCTTATCAGAGTAAACTGGGAAGTGTGAAAGCCAGAGAATTTTCCATTCCTATTAGGTTGACTGCACTGAAATGCATACAAGTTCAATACTTCAACCTTTCTTTTTGTTTTCATTTTTCTAGTCTTCCAGAAGGGGGTGCTATTTGATATTTTTTTAAACTAGTGTACAATGAAAGAGCAACAATGGACACAAGACTGGAAAATAATATTAAATCAAGCCTTTTTAGAAGGGGATGTAGTATCTTTACCTTATTGGCTACAGTATACTGGTATGAGTACCGCTGTTTGCCACTCATGTCTTCATACACAGTAGGGACAATCTTCAATATATAATCATGGGAAGCAAGGGCTGTGAAAACAGAATATACCTCTTTTTGAGAAACCCCAAAATATCAGAGGTGCTGTTCTGATGTATAGATTTAAAAGTACAAATCTTGAACCTGGCTTACTCTGTTTGGAATTATACTGATTTCTAACTGAAAATAATACACAATTGCCTGCATTTTTCTCTATACAGAAGAATATATATTTTACACGTGTTTTTAATAAACGTTGGAGATGTGTTACGTTCCTTCTTGTTTTAAAAGCTCTACAATTATTCCAGTTCCTAAGAAATCTTCCATCAGTGAGTTGAATGACTACAGACCTGTTGCATTGACATCTGTAGTTATGAAGACCTTTGAGAGGTTAGGGCTGGCTCATCTGAAAGCTATCACGGATCCTCTGCTAGATCCACTGCCAGTTTGCTTATAGAGGAAACAGGTCAGCAGATGATGCTGTCAACATGGCTCTATGTTATATTCTGCAACATCTTGAATCTCCGGAGTCTTATGTACGAATCCATTTTGTGGACTTTAGCTCAGCGTCCAATACTATTATTCCAGGAATTCTTTATAACAAATTGGTCCAGCTTACTGTGCCGGACCTTACCTGTAGGTGGATAATCAGTTTTCTAACAGATAGGAAACAGCATGTGAGGTTAGGCAAAACTATATCCAGTATTTGGTCAATTAGCACAGGTGCCCCTCAGGGATGTGTGCTCTCCCCGTTGCTTTTCTCCCTCTATACCAATGACTGTATTTCAAAAGATTCTTCTGTCAAAGTTCTGAAATTTGCAGATGATACAACTGTTATTGGTCTCATTCGGAATGGTGATGAGTCAGCATATAGATGGGAGGTACAACAACTGGCCCTGCGGTGTAGTTATAACAACTTGAAACTGAATACACTCAAAACTGTAGAGATGGTTGTGGATTTTAGAAAGAATCCTTCTAACTCCCCTCTTCTTACTATATTCGATAGCCCAGTATTAGTGGTGGAGTCCTTTAAGTTTTTGGGCTCCATAATTTCTCAAGGTCTGAAATGGACGCTTAACATCAGAACTATGATCAAAAAGGCACAACAAAGGATGTTCTTCCTGCGTCAACTTAGGAAGCTTAATCTATCTCAGGAGCTTTTGGTATAGTTTTACAGAGGAATTATTGAATCTGTTATCTGTTCTTCTATAACGGTTTGGTTCCGCAACCAAGCAGGACAAATATAGACTTCAACAGATAGTTAAGTCTGCAGAAATAATTATTGCAATCTGCCTGCCTTCTATAGAAGACCTGTATATTGCAAGGGTCAAAAGGAGGGTGGAGAAGATATCTGCAGACCCTTCGCATCCTGGACATAAACGGTTTCAACTTCTACCATCAGGACAGCACTACAGAGTACCATATGTAAAAACATCTAGGCATTGAAACAGTTTTTTCCCTTGTGCCATTGCTCTGTTGAACTCCTGATTAATGTAGCCTGATATAATGATTGACAATGTATGGTAAGACATGACTGCTAAGATGTGACCGGTAATGCTCTGTTAAATGTGAACATATGTTAGACAACAGATGCAGTATGCTGTCCCTTAATTCTCCCTTTAAATATGAGTGTGTGTTAGTTAACAGCTGTAGTGTTATTTCCTTCCATTTTTCTTTCTTTCTTGATTGTATAGTTTTAGCAAATAACTTTATTACTTTACTATTGCTTATTTTTGATGTTATGTAAATATCTTGAGAGCTCCTCCACCGAAGTCAAATTCCTTGTGTGTCTAATCATACTTGGCCAATAAAGTATTCTATCTCTCTCTCTCTCTCTCTCTCTCTCTCATCCTTTTTTTTTTTTTGGAACTGCTAGATGCTTTACCACACTCAATGAATTTTTCCAGTAAAATATAAAAATCTAATTTGACTAGATATTGAAAAATTATTCTGATTTACAACTCTCTATCATAATGTTTACTAGAAAGTTTTCAATACCAACAAGAGTCTGAAGAATTTTGGGATAGTTTACAACAATTTTCCATATATTCAGTCTTACCCACTTAAAATTCAAATAGCTTTTTTTTAAAAAGCATTACTTTTATGTCATGGATTATATTACTACCAATGAAGGATCATCAGATTTAAAGTTGAAATCATCTGACTGTATGGGAGGAAGCTGGATAGATATGGGTTTATGGATTTTTGAAACATAATCTCATAGCAAAGATAGAAATTCCATAGGACAGGAAACAGTCTTTCAGCAAGGGCTAAGTGGAACTAGTTCTGAACTACAGTTACCTTAAGATAATCTAACTCATTGCATCCTATAAGTACATACAGAGGAAGGAAATACCAGGCAGAAAGATGTTGGCTAGGACCAGGTTCATTTCCTGCTCTGCATGATCCTTAAAAGCTCTTCCAACTTTGCATCTCTTTGCCCTGGCTCCTTTGTTTCTTTCCTTCAGAGACACATGCGCATACACGGATGCTTTGCAGGAGGAGACCTGTATACGTCTACGGTGGCAAAACTTCAGAAGGAGTCTGGTAGCACCTTTTCTGACTGACAAATTTTATTAAAAGGCATAGGCTTTTGTGAGCTGCAGCTAATTTGAGGGACCATTCCAACAAGTCTTCTGAAGTCGCTCTTAGAGACAAATTTATAAGAATAAGTTTATTCTTCAGGCATCATACATCTCTAACTAGCCACAGTAATCAACAAACCCCAGGCTGCAGAGCACATCAACAGTATAAAACATCAAGTAACTAGTTTTTCCTAACCTGGTGCTCTTCATTATAGATGGTACTCATCTATAATTCCCAGCCAGCATGACCAGCTGGCTGAGAATTATGTATTCAAATATATCTGAAGACTACCACATTGAAGAAAGCTGTTATAGATAATTGATCTGGGCCTCTTTTATAGCCAGGAAAATCAAGTCTGTACATGCCAAACTTATTTCATTGCTTAAAACACCAGTGATACAATCTGATTAGTTTTTGTAGGCCTCTCCTATCATGAATTCTGTACTAACAACAGATGGACTCCTGAACACCACAAATTGTACGTACGGTTTGAACTGAGTTTGTTCGTTCCCTCCAGTGCATTGAATGCTCCATGAATGTTCTGGACCTGAAAAGAGAAAGACTATAGAATATATTTTTGCATTAAGTATCTGATTTTGTGTTCTCCAAAAATGAATAAAATAATTCTTAATCACAGATAAGAAGGAGAAGAAGCAAAAGGGACGAAATCTCCTCAATCTTCATACATTATACAGTTTCATATTGATGTCATCATTCATCCTTATTTGGGAACAAATTTCTCATATTTCCAGAGACCCTGTAAACAAAATACCTTAAAGCAACTGAAGCATCTCAACACATGTACAATATTTGGCATATATTAGCTTATTTTATAAAGTAAGAAATCCTGAGCATATAAAAATAAGTGAATCTCACCAAACTTCAATAGGATTTTTTAAAAATTAAAATGCACAAATATCAACTTTAATTAAGGCTCCTAAGTCTTGTGCAGTTACACAAAAGCAACAACTGACAGAAGAGTAACACATATAAAAGGATGGTGCAGCTGGTTTTCTAAAGAGGCATTCAAATTATTAACAACCCTAAAAGATTTGCCCTGTACCAAGTGGCACAGCATCCACTGAAAGATTATTCAGAAACATGACTGCAGCTCTGTGTTTGACAGAACTTCATTCATAGATGTGTCATCAGAACAGCTCATTGAGAACCAACATTTTTTAAAAAACAGAGCTAATGCCAAGTTATGAGCTCAGGGAATCCATTTCACTACAAAGGCAAAATACTTGTGTGATCTTGCCTAAAATACAAACGCAGATAGAAGGTAGTATGATTGGTTTAGATTCAAGTTGGAACATAGAAATTTTAAGACAGTTTCCTTTCTTCAAGACTTATAGCCTGAAGACATTCAAAGAATCAATTTATCCTTTGGTGAGGCTCAAAAAGCCACTGGTTTCTAATAGGCAGTTGATGCACAAAATCTGATCAAGTGAACTGCAGGGCACAAAAGCTTATGCTTTTTAACCAAATGTGTCATCAAACACCAGGTAGCACTTATAGGAGACAGTCATGCTTTATTAGTATTTCTGTCTATCACCAGCAATCTTAGAAGTCCAAGGAGAGTTACCATGTCTCAGCAACAGAACATGTATCAAGGAGGTTCCAGATTCAATCCTAGGCATTTCCAGTTTTAATTCTTACTTTGTTTTATTTTAAGAGATCTAGGAGTGAGTAATGTTGCCAACCAGAACAGAAACAATGGTAGACTAGTTGAGCAAATAATGTTTTTCTAAATTCACAAAAGACAAGATTCATCACTGCAACATGCAATAATATAATAAAGTTTTGGGGGTGGAAGAAAGGAAAGCAGCTGATGTGACTAGTAGGCATGTGAGGATTGCTATACACATGAAACTGACTTGATTTAGATTCAAGGTGTATAAGGGCCAAGGGAGTTTTCTGAAACCAGGTTGGAAGGGATGAATTCAATGGAAGCATTCTGCTATCAAAAAGTGCCTGACCACTCAACCCACCACAGCACAGCCAACACAAGCTATGAAAAGGATAACACTACCATATGTCAAAAACATCTCATAAACAACCAACAGACTATTACAAACACACAGCATCACCATAACACACAAACCAACTAAAACCCTCCAAAACATTTTAAATAAACCAAAAGACTCAGTAGCCCAAGAAGAAAAAAACAGGAGTCATCTACAGCATACAGTGTAAGGATGGTAACAGCCACTATGTAGGACAGACAGGCAGAAGACTAGCAGAGCACATCCATGAACACCAACTAGTAGTCAGAAGACAAGATGAAAACTCCTTAATCTCACAACACATGGACAGACTCAACCATAGTTTCAACTGGGAAACTGTGAGCATCCTAGACCAAGCTAAATCCAAAAACGCTAGGGAATTCCTGGAAGCCTGGCACTCAGACAAATCAGCCTTCAATAGACACATAGAGATAAACTACATTTATACACCATTCAAAACAGACAATAAAAAAAACCTAAGACCAGAACACATCCTCTCCAGCAGCCTACACCCAGATAAGCAGGGATTAACACCAGATAAGCAATCAGGTAGAAAACAATACCCTAATCAAGGAACTACCAAGGAGAAAACCATACCCCCACCAACCCTGGCAGGGCAAGCTGCTGCATAAAAACAAGGAGTAAAACCCACACTCACTAGCACTGATTATTTATTTATTTATTGAATTTGTCACCGCCCATCTCCTCCAAGCAGAGGAACTCTGGGCGGTTTACAATATAAAACAATAAATATATAATAAAATTTCAATATAAAACACATTATGAAACAATTTTTATTGTTTCATAATGTGTTTTATATTGAAATTTTATTATATATTATATATATATTATGTTACCTAGTAGGGTAATGAAATGTCTGCAAGCAAACAATGAAGCTCAGAGAGCACCAAGGACTCCACAAGTTCAACCCTGAGCCACATATATTCTCTTCTATTAGTACTATTCTACGTTGCACTGGCCAGACTGCATGTCATGTTCACTGTTTCAGTGTGCCTGGTACATCGTAACACTTCACATGTCATTTACTGATTGTGTGTTTGATTTACAGGGAAAGGAGGTTTCCATTGCCCGGACTGTTATCTCTGGGCTGAGGGAATGGAATGTGTTTGGGTTTTCTCAAATGTTCAAGGTTGCTTTCCCAGGATGGGTGAAGACGGTTACTGGCACCTGGGAGGGGGTGGTTAAAATGGCTGGGTGGGGGGAGGTGTTACGTTTTGAGCCGAGGGTTCTTAATTTGTGTTTGGAGCACTTTTGCTCGTTCTCAGCTTTCTCTGTACTTGCATACTAACCCTTCAATAAACCAGATTTCATAAAGTTCACTTGTGAGTCTGGCTCTGTTAGGTTAGGCAGTCGTTACACTGCACCTAGAATACTGTGTCCAGTTCTGGTCACCACAATACAAAAAATATGTTGCGGAACTGGAAAGAATGCAGAGAAGAGCAACAAAGCGGGTAAGATGCTTGCAGGCTAAATCCTACAAAAAGTGGTTAAAGGAATTGGGTATGCTTAATCTGAAGAAGAGAAGGCTAAGGGGAGACACGATAGCAGTCTTCCAATAGGTGAAGGGATGTCACAGGGAAGAGGATTTATTCTCCATAGCACCTGAGAACCAGACAAGAACCAAAGGGTGGAAGATTTACAGAGAGAGATCCAAACTGGAAATGAGGGATTTCCTGATTGTGGGAGCTACTAAGCAATGGAACAGCCTGCCTCCTAAACACATACATGCTCCATCACAGGAGGTTTTCATGAAAAGATTGAACAGCCATTTGTCTGTGATGGTCTGAGGATTCCTGCACTGGGAACGGGGGTAGACTGAAAAATCTCCAGGATCCCTTCCAATCCTATGATGCTATGTTTTTTTATTTTTTCTTTATTTTCTTTATTTTCTGTGGAGTCCTCTGGATGCACTCTGCTAGTCTTCTGCCTGTCTGTCCTACATAGTGGCTGTTCCATGAACACCAACTAGTAGTCAGAAGACACAATGAGAACTCCTTCATCTCACAACACGTGGACAGACTCAACTATAGTTTCAGCTGGGAAACTGTGAGCATCCTAAACCAAGCCAATTCCAAAAACGCCAGAGAATTCCTGGAAGCCTGGCACTCAGACAAAGCAGCCATCAACAGACACATAGAGGTAAACAACATTTACATACCATTCAAAAGAGACAAAAGAAAAGCCAAAAGACCAGTACACTCCCTTGCCAGCAATCAACACCCAGCTATGCAAAAATCAACACTAGGATTAACACTAGATGAACCATCAAATAGCACGGATCACCCTAATCAAGGAACTATTAACTCAGTCAATCAACCAAGCAGCAAACAACAGCCCAATCAAAGAACTCCCAAGGAGAGAACAACACCCCCACCAACACAAGCAGGGCAAGCCACGGTATATAAACTGAGAGCAAGGCACCACTCCCTCTTTGCACTGAAGAAGTTGCCTAGTCTGGCAATGAAACATCTGCAAGAAAACAAGAAGGCTGAGAGAGCACCAAGGACTCCACAGTTCAACCCTGAGCTACAAATATTCACTTCAATTGGTATTTATTTTCTATCCCACCTGTATTATTTTTATAAATAACTCAAGGCAGCGAACATACCTAATACTCCTTCCTCCTCCTATTTTCCCCACAACAGCAACCCTGTGAGGTGAGTTGGGCTGAGAGAGAGGGACTGGCCCAAGGTCACCCAGCCGGCTGTCTTGCCTAAGGCGGGACTAGAACTCTCAGTCTCGTGGTTTCTATTGGTTTAACCAATAGACCAAACTGTTTAGCTTTGCTATTACATTCACCATTTTTACCTCTCTTTCTGGATTTTTCCTGATGCTAAAATGCCCACTCCCCCATTTCTGTGTTGCAGACTGTAGAATGTTTCCCAACCTGTCACTCTCTAGTTACAGTATGTTAGGAACGGAACACCCAAACTTTGGAAGTTGCACTCCCAACAGATCTGGAAGATGCCAGCTTGGGTGAGGCTGAGACAGAGCACAAGGGAAGATATGTCTTGTACTACACTTAGATATAAGTGCATAGCAAATAAAAATACTAAATATGTAAGTATCTTTTTCTATCCTACCAGCTAGCTTGTAGGATATCCATCATTCATAGAGAAGATGAAGCATTAATTAGGCCTCTAGTCATAAATCTACCTCTAGTCATAACAAAGAGCACAGACTGTTCAAAGCTGTTCTTTATGTGTGAGACAGAACATTTGCAATATCTATCCAAATATACCATTGCCACTCACCTAGAGAGTACAAGGAACTATAGTGAGCCACCACTGGCAAATGCAATTAAGCAAATAACTCCCTAATAAATAATCAATCATTTATTGATTCCTGAGGAATAGGAGGAACAAGAATCAATGGCCAAACAAATAATTCGAAACAGGAGCTTTTATAGTTTAAAGAATAAACAGTGACAATTTGTATCCTCAATATTAGCAACGTCTATTTTTAACATGTTGCAAAATATTATTCAGAATGCACTGTTACATAAAATAATGTTTTTCTAATTGAAGTAACTTGTCTAGTTTTCATTTCCACCCAATTTTTCTTTTCAGTTGTAAACACAGAATCCCAAATCACATAATTGCATAATAAGATATTCCTAGCAGTTGTTTCTAGCAAACAAGAGACATGCACAGATGAGCTCATTCTCAACTGGCTGCATTGCACAACTTGACAAACCCTTGCCATTCACAAGCAAATGGATTTCCATGTATCCAGTATGCATATGTTGGTAAGCACCCATCCCATCTCTTGAAAGAAACAGACCTCACATAGCCTTTTTTTTTCAGATGTATTCACCTGTCCCAGCAGAAATAAAAGAATATATCAGATTGAACGGAGCCTCCTTCCATTTTGCAACCTTTTTTTCTCTATGTATAACTGTTTAGCAAGATGCACAACCTTCTTGAGGGCGGTAGCTCCCAGGACTCACCTGCAGCTTGTCACCAAAGGAGAGTTTGTGGATGACATGTGTCATATCAGGATTCTGAGGCTGTGCAGTGGCACTATGTGTAGATACATGAAAATTTCCTGGAACCTAAAAGAAAGCAAAGTTCATTTCTGTTGTGCTTCAAGTTCTCAGCAACCAACATTTGATGTGTAATCTGAATCTTCAAAAACACTTATAATACCTGAAAAAAGCAGAATAAGCAATGCCTGAAACGTTTATACACTTAAGTTCCCCCTTTAAATGTTCGTTTAATAATTCCAAGCATGCATGAACAAATTGCAGGCCTCAGCAGAGAGCTGGTTATCTAAGTTAATACGGCAAATAGAACAAATGATACACACACACACGTATTCCCACCTGCCTTACAAAGCAGCAAACTAGGACATTCCCAAGTTGGTTGGCTGTTGGGGAGGGCCCCAAGCGCAATGCAACTTTATTTTTTTTAAGTGGATCCATTACGATTCCTAATGGCAGGAGTTCAAGGCAGTAGCACTCGCTCCCTAAATGTTTATCCTGTCAGCCACAATCTAGTGAATAGGTTGGACTTAGCAAAAGTGTTATCCAGAGTTATCCAGAAAGTTTCCATGGCTGAGTAGATTTAAACCTGAGTCTCACCAGTCCTAGTCCAACACTTTATGGATGTTTCCACTATAAGAATGAAGGAGATTATAACAAAAATTATTTGCTAGGAGGTTCCAGCCACAGAACATTGGGATCTTCCTTCCTAAGGGAATTGTCATGTTCACTGATTCAATGTAGTTTATACATCGTAACGTTTCACATGCCATGGTGCTGACGTGCGTTTCTGTTTGGAAGGGAGCTGCTGTGAAACCTTGTACCAAGCTCTGTATATGAAATCAGTACAATGGAATGTGTTTGGGTTATGTTATCTGTTCAAGGCCTTTTCCCGCAGACCATCAGAAACTGCTAGGAGCACCTGGGATTGTGAACTTGAGAAGATTCTACGGGGGGAGGGATTTCATTTGCACCGAGGGTTTTTAGTTTGAATTTGGCACGTTTTCATCATTCTCAGCTTTCTCTGTGATCCTGCATACTATTCTTTAATAAATCAGATATCTTTGAATTCCTGTTCATGAGTCTGACAGTGTTTTAGAATAGGCAACCATTACATAAAGCTGAGAATCCCCAAAGTTGTACCGTTAGCTCCTACCAAGATCAGTTTCTTGTGAGGGAAAATAGTTAACGATGGCTGAGTCCAAGCTCATGACCAGGGGACTTGAGGAGACGGCTAGCTTGATGCCCGAGTTGACGGTCAAGAGCGGAGAACTGAACCTCACCCCAGAACCTTCAGACTCCCGGGATGGATCGAGTTCCAATTCTGATGTGGAGGAATCTAACGATGGAGAAGAGCCAGAGCAACCGGCACCCAGCGAATTGCTCGCAGAGTTGATCACCTTGGATGAAGTAGAGGAACCCCAGCCAGGGACGTCGGGGGCATCCTGGAAGTATCGGTTCCCACTAACCCCAGACATAGAATCTACTACGGTGTCAACAGAGAGAAAGCCAAACACGCGAGGGAGGGAGGACTCTCAAACCCCTGAAAGGCTAAGAGTGATGGAGGCCAAAATAGAATCAATAGAGTACATGCTAAGAAACCTGTCTCTGTCATTGGAGGGGCAGGGGAGGCGCAGAGGAGATCCCAGCTTCCCGCAACCATCCCCCATCCTCCCATCCAGACTGCGAGCGGAGCGGGGCCAGAGACGACTCCGGGATGAATCTCCACCCCGCAGGGCTCGATCACCAGTGTCCCAACCGTGAAGAGGGAAAGCTACTGTAACCTGGGGCCCAAGCACTCAAGTAGCTGCCGATTCCGCTCCAACAGGAGTGGGGGTGAGAGACTTTTCTGTCAAGTTTGATGGGGATCCAACAAAGTTATCTTTCTTTTTAACTAATGGTAAAAGTTACATGAGGCAGTTTGGAGCACACTTCCCTTCCAAAGAGGCTAAGATAACTGCCATTGCCACCAAGTTGAAGGGTCGAGCGGCTGACTGGTATGTTCAATTAAGTGATGCTGACTCCCCTGCACTTGATTATTTTGATGATTTCATGTGGGCATTAAAGCTGCATTTTGAGGATCCTCTGGCCAAGGCAAGAGCTAAGAAGGCGCTGAAGGACCCAGAGCCAAATGTCCATAGCTGATTATGCCCTAGAGTTTAAGGCTCTAGCTGGGAAAATCCCTGACTGGTCTCAGTCAACCCTAACAGAACGGTTTAAAGAGGGACTCAACCGGGACATCCTACGGTGGGTGTTGTGTAGAGACGACCCAGAGTCATTGTACGACTGGATCTGTCTGGCAGGCAAGGCTGAGCATGCTCAGCATACCTTCATGCAAACTAGAAAATCTGAAAAACCACCCGCCACCATGAAGGGACCCCGAAGTGCTACGACTGCTGCCCGGCCAAGCTATAGAGCTTGAGATGAGGAGAGAGATCGGTGCTACGCGAGGGGTCAGTGTCTCCGATGCAGAAAGGAGGGCCACCGAGCAGCTGATTGCTCAAAAGCCAAAGCTGGAGAGCGAGCGGGGAAGCCGCCGGCCAAATCGCCTCCCCCTCGCAGCGGATGACAGCAGCCAAAGGTACAGCCAACACTGAGGAAGTAATCTACTTCTCAGGAGAGGCTGAAGACGACTCTAAGGAGCCGGCGGGAAATGCCAGCCACCTGCTATGAAGAGTGCCTGCGGGCAGGTGAAGGAGGATGGGCGCGAAGATGCTATGGTGAGTGCTGACTGTCCCACTTTAGCAGTAAAAGTGAAATTGGGTTCCCACACAAAAACTACAGAGGTATGGGCTTTAGTTGACTCTGGGTGTTCCAGGTGTTTAATTCACCCTGATCTGGTTGCTGCTTTGTACCTGCCTAGCTTCCCCCTCCAGCAGTCTTTGATCTTCACACAGTTGGATGGTTCAACGGCGGGGGGGGGCGGCGGCAACCAATTTCACTGGAACTGTGGCAATGCAAATGGGCAGCCACCGTGAGACTTTGAAATTTGTGGTGGCACCTGTTGACAACCCCTTGGTAATCCTGGGGATCCCCTGATTGACCTATCAAAGCCCCTATATAAACTGGGAGCACAGAACTGTGACTTTTAAAGATGCATTTTACCAAGCTCCTACAGTGGAGATAGTTGCACGTGTGGGGGTTGGAAGGGCTGCAATTGCCACGCCGCGCCCTAACTTGGCACATTTAGAAGGCTTGCCTGATCAATACTAAGACTTTGCAGACGTATTTGGGGAGATGGAAGCAGATCAGCTACCCCCCGCCCCCATCGGAAAACTGACTGTGCAACAGAGTTGGTTCCCAATGCTCAATTGCCCAAGCCAAAAATTTATCCAATGACTCAGAAGGAGCTTGAGGCATTATGGGACTTCATTGACAAAAATCTGTCAAGGGCATTTATTGAACCTAATTCCCCAGTTGGGACCCCTGTGTTATTCCGGGAAAAGAAAGATGGCATGCTTTGACTCTGTACTGACTATCGAGGGTTAAATTCCATCTCTATTGTCAACAAGTACCCTCTCCCCCTCATGAAGGACATGTTAGCTCATTTGTCAAAGGGCAAGATTTTCTCCAAGCTTGATCTTCGCGAAGCCTATTTCCGCATTCGCATACAAGCTGGGGATGAATGGAAAACTGCTTTTAATTGCCCACTAGGATCGTTTCAGTACAAAGTCCTCCCTTTTGGGTTTGCAGGGGCACCCGGAGTCTTCATGCAGTTGATTAATGAAGTTTTACATGCTCATTTGTTTAAAGGGGTCCTGGTTTACTTAGATGATGTTCTCATTTACACTGAAACCGAGGAGGAACACAAACGCCTCCTCAAACAGGTGTTACGCAAACTTAGAGATGCCAAACTCTATGCCAAACTTTCCAAATGTGAATTTCACAAAACCCAACTTGACTATCTGGGCTATCGGGTGTCTGACAAGGGCATTGAGATGGACCCTGCAAAAATTCAGGCGATTCTAAGTTGGGAATGTCCCCGCACCCAGAGGCAATTGCAAAGTTTCCTAGGGTTCAGTAATTATTATCGCCAATTTATCCAGGGGTTTGCTGAGATTGCCTTGCCCCTCACTGATTTACTCCGTACCAAGGGCTTGGGGGAGACACGCAAAGTAAAACATCCTGGAGCCGTGCTGAATTGGATGCCTGAATGCCAGGCAGCATTTGAAAAGTTGAAAAACCTTTTCACCGCTGAGCCTATTCTACAGCACCCCAATCCTGAACGCCCCTTTGTGGTCCAAGTTGATGCTTCTGACTCCTCGGTTGGGGCTATTTTGTTACAGAGGGATTCTGAAAATCACTTAAAACCCTGCGCTTATCTGTCCAGGAAATTTTTTGAAACCGAACGCCGTTGGCATGTTTGGGAAAAGGAGGCGTTTGCTGTAAAAGCCGCTTTGGAAACCTGGAATCACCTCCTTGAAGGCGCTAAATGCCCCTTCAAGGTTTGGACCGATCACAGGAATTTGGAAGCCCTCCGCACCCCCTGGCGTCTCAGTCCTAAACAAATTCGCTGGGCTCAGTTTTTCAGTAGTTTCAACTTCCAGTTAAAATTTATCCCGGGAAAGAAAAACTTTCTGGCCAATGCTTTGTCACATTTACCTCAGGAACTTGACCAGGTGGCAGATGTGGTTGGGACTGTTCTCACTGAACCACAACTGGGCTTGGTTGCTGTCACTCGGAGCCAGACCCATGCACAGGCAACCCCGCCCTCAGCTCAGTCTGGGAAGTGGAAAGTGCAAGTTCCTTCTCAGTTACAGAAGGACTTTCTCCAGGCACTGAAATCTGACACTTGGTTGATAGCTAATAGAGACACTGTTTCTTTTGAAAACAGTCTGGCGTGGGTGCAACATCGCCTTTATGTGCCTGAAACTTTAAGGTCTGCTATTTTGCAGCGTTCCCATGATGATAAACTTGCTGGACACTTTGGTTTTGTCAAAACCTTACATTTGGTTCGCCGCCAATTTTGGTGGCCAACATTGAGACGTGACGTAAAAGACTATGTTGCTTCCTGTCCTGTTTGTGCCATGTCAAAATGGAAAGGAGGGAAACCACAGGGGCTTTTACAGCCAGTGGCCAGTCCTACCCGTCCTTGGGACGAGATTTCTATGGATTTTATTGTGGATCTTCCTCCCAGTCAGAAGAAAACTGTTATTTGGGTTGTAAAATATTTTTTCTCCAAGCAAGTGCATTTCATTCCATGTGCATCCATCCCGTCAGCCCCACAATTGGCACGCCTATTTCTGCTCCATATCTACCGCCTCCACGGTAGCCCCTCCCGTTTGGTCAGTGACCACGGGACACAGTTTACTTCCCAGTTTTGGAAATCATTTTTAAGATTGATTGGCACCAAACAAGCGCTGTCCACATCGTCCCATCCCCAGACTGATGGTTCTACTGAGATTTTAAACTCCACTGTTGAACAATTTCTTAGAGCATACATTAACTACCATCAGGACGATTGGGTGGAGTTATTACCTTTTGCTGAAGTTGCTTACAACAATGCTGTCCATCAAAGTACCGGACAAATCCCTTTTCGCGTGGTTTCTGGTCACGACTTCGTTCCCATCCCTGAACTGCCACAGCCCCCTTCCCAAACATGTTCTGCATCTGACTGGGCTGTTCAACTGTCTGATTCCTGGCCGGTAATTCAACAAGCTTTGGCTGATGCCCAGGCTGCTTACAAGCTGCAAGCTGATAAGCATCGTTCCTTACAACACGACTTCAAAGTTGGGGATCAGGTGTATCTATCTACTAAATTTATCAAATCACCTCAACCCTCTCAAAAACTTGCTCCCAAATTCATTGGTCCCTTTCCTATTGTTCACCTTATCAATCCAGTTACCGTTAAATTGGACCTGCCTCACAATTTGAAACGATTGCACCCTGTTTTCCATTGCAGCTTGCTTAAGCCTATGCACCACTCCTCACGCTGGCACCCTCAACCTCCTCCTCCTGCTCCAATCATGACTGATGGCCAGCAACACTTTGAAGTCAAGGACATCATTGATTCCCACAAACTTCAAGGCACCCTGCAGTATCTCGTCCAATGGAAACATTTTCCTCATCCTGAATAGGTGTCTGCTCACCATGTTAACGCTCCTGATTTAGTTAACCGTTTCCACCTTGCTTATCCTTTAAAGCCTGCTGCTTAATGTAATCTTTATTTGGGGGGGGCAGTATGTCAAGTTCACTGATTCAATGTAGTTTATACATCGTAACATTTCACATGCCATGGCGCTGACACGCGTTTCTGTTTGGGAGGGAGCTGCTGTGAAACCTTGTACCAAGCTCTGTATGTGAAATCAGTACAATGGAATGTGTTTGGGTTATGTTATCTGTTCAAGGCCTTTTCCCGCAGACCATCAGAAACCGTTAGGAGCACCTGGGATTGTGAACTTGAGAAGATTCTATGGGGGGAGGGATTTCATTTGCACCGAGGGTTTTTAGTTTGAATTTGGCACGCTTTCATCATTCTCAGCTTTCTCTGTGATCCTGCATACTATTCTTTAATAAATCAGGTATCTTTGAATTCCTGTTCATGAGTCTGACAGTGTTTTACAATAGGCAACCATTACAGGAATATACAGTTGTAATTGAAATTATTCAGCCCCCATTGCAAATCAGGCTGATTGTCAAAATGTACAGACTTTCAGCTGTTTGCAATGAACAAATCAAACAAAAGCAATTGAAATAGCTCAACACAATGAATGCTTCAAGTGGTGTCCCCAAAGTCAACTGAAAATGCAACTTATAATGACTTCTCCAGTCTCAAAATTATTCAACCTCTTTATGGCAAGCATCTTCAGTACTTAGTAGAGCACCCTTTTGTTGTTATGACCTGCTGCAAATGAGATGCATAGCGAGAAACCAGTTTCTGGCAGTGTTCCTGAGGAATCTTAGCCCACTCATCATGAGCAATGGCCTCCAGTTCAGTAATATTCTTGGGTTTGCATGCTGCAACCGCCTTCTTCAAATCCCACCAGAGATTTCCTATGGGGTTCAAGCCAGGTAACTGTGATGGCCACTGTACAGTCTTCCAGGACTTCTTCTGCATCCAAGCCTTAGTGGAATTTGAGGTATGCTTGGGATCATTGTCCTGTTGGAAGGTCCAATGACGCCCAAGCTTCAGCTTACTTACAGACGGCATGACATTTTCTCCTAGGATTTCCTGATACTTCAATGAATTTATCTTGCAGTCCACACGCTGCAGGTTTCTGGTGCCAGAGCAGCCCCAGAGCTTCACCGAGCCACCACCATGCTTAACTGAAGGCAGAGTGTTCTTTTCAGCATATGCTTCATTCTTCTTCCTCCAGACATACCGCTGATCCATCGGGCCGAAAAGTTCCAGTTTTGTTTCATCACTCCACAGAACAGAATCCCAAAACTGCTGTGGCTTATTTATATGATTTTGAGCATATTGGAGCTAACTTTTCTTGTGCTTTTGGGTTAGTAGTTGTGTACGTCTTGGGAGTTCTGGCATGGAAGCTTTCTGTGTTTAGTACACACCTTACTGTGCTCACTGAAACCTCAGTGCCTGTTGCCACCAAGTCTTGCTGCAGGTCTTTTGCAGTCACTCAAGAGTTTCTCTCCACCTGCCTTCTCAGAAATCTGGTTGCAGCCATTGACAGCTTCCTTTTTCTGCCCCGTCCAGGTAGTGTAACCACTGTTCTTTTAACTTTGAACTTGCAAACTATGCTTCCAACTGTGTCTCTAGGAACATTCAGTGCCTTCGCTATCTTTCTGTATTCTGTTCCTTGTTTGTGAAGGGCAATGACCTCTTCTCTTACCTTTTTGGACCATTCTTTTGACTTAGCCAGACTGTATTTCTAACATGCAGTCAAACGTGACACTCAACAAACCCCTAGCCACTTCAGGTATTTCATGTGTTCCAGCTCAAGCACACCTGGTGCAACTAATGAAGCCCTTGATTAGTTGCATCAGGTGTGCTTGAGAAAACACCTGTTTTGCATACGGTATGTGTGCTGTTCTGACGGATTCTCTTCAGGGTGTTGAATAATTTTGAGACTGGAGAAGTCATTATAAGTTGCATTTTCAGTTGACTTTGGGGACACCACTTGAAGCATTCATTGTATTGAGCTATTTCAATTGCTTTTGATTTGCTCATTACAAACAGCTGAAAGTCTGTACATTTTGACAATCAACCTGATTTGCAATGGGGGTTGAATAATTTCGATTACAACTGTACTATTTGCACTTGAGTAAGCATAATGCCTACCTGTGAATCCATCTACACATAAGCACCTTATTATGTTACAAGCAATGACTTCACTTTAATCCACATTTCTCACCACAATGTTGGGAAAATGAGTTCTTTAAAGCAGTTCTTTATGCTCATGCACAATAAAGGCGGTCTGGGAAAAATAATATTTCTCATTGAATTATAATTGAACCAGAGCTACTGAAGAACATGACTTCTACTTTTGGTTCCTGAATACAAGGAAGAGGAGGGGAGGAACAAGAATTAGTAGCCAAACAGGAATAAATAAATATTAATAAATATTTTATATTTTAAGAGCAAAAAACTGCACTGGACCGTTTTATGTTTTGCAATTAGTCACCAAACACACTAGCTAATATGAAAAACATTGTAAAGAAAATAATTGCACTCTATCAAGGAAAATGTTTACACCGCAAAATGAGCAAGAGTGATCTGTGCACCATTTTTAGGCATGCTCTAACATGAATTAATAGGAAGAAGCAGTACAATTTCATAGCCTGTGGTGCAAAAAGGAGGCATGAGTTAGCTATACATCTTTATTATAGCAACAGCATGCCACACACTCCTTCTTCCCCACCCTGTGGAGTCATAAGTGGCCTTATATGATATGATTACCTAATGCCACCACACCCACCCCACAAAGCAGGCCTTGTTTTTCATGGCTGCTGGTGAACTTGGGGCTCTACTCCCATCCTGAGAACGGAAGATCCTTGCTCTTTAACATCAGGATGCTCCTTCCCATCAGGGTGGCATTCTTTATTAACTAAGAAGTTCTTGAAACAGAAGGCAGCCTTGTATAGTACTGCATTAGGCTGCAGCTCTTTGCACTGTGGGGACTCCTAAGAAACCCTACCCTAGAATATAATTAAATTAGCCCTAGAAAGGTAAACTAACTGAAAGTGTTCCATGATTGTGTTTCTAGCATCACAGGCTTCAGCGCTGCCTCTTTTACTCAATTACAAGTTTGCATAGCTCTGACTTTTCTTGGTACTTATTAACATTTTGCAGTCTTCAGTTTGCAGCTGTAGGCTGATTCTTTCCTTTTCCTTTGAACTTTCCCAAGGAAGTCTTTTTTGTTGTCCTTAGTATTCTTTGTATTGAGCAACATTTTTGTCAGCCCTCCCAGGTAAACCAGACAGGAAACACGACAAGATGAGCTAATTCTACTTTATTGTAAGGCGACATTAACAGAATCTTGCAACTCTGGAAGTACAAATCTCCTGCCCTCCCTATTTATTGCCTGAGCAGTTAGGGCAGGCCATTCCTAAGCTTCTTTCTCTAACTGTTAAGCTGCTGTGGGCTCTTCCCTCTTTTATCTGATCATTCCCTAGGCAGCATCTCTTCCCCTCATCCTTCAAGGTTATTCCCACATGCCGTTACAGTCTTCTGACACTCTCTCCACAGTTTTGAGCAACCTGTCCCCCTCCTTTTTTTCTTACTATATGCAACCTTTGTTTTCACATCTTCTTTAAGTTTTTGGTCTAATCACACTGGCTTCTTTTGCCATTTTTTCCTTACTGGGATCATCTGCAATTGTGCTTTTAGTCCTTTTTAGGTACATCCACTAATCTTGAGGGTTTTTTCCCATTAGCTTCTTTTGCCATGAAATCCTATTTATTGGTGCCCTGAGTTGTTAAAATCCACTGTTTTGAACTCATAACTTTTCTGAAACATTCATGCTACTTCCACTTCATTGATTAAATTGAAGTCCAAAAGAGCCAACCCTGTTTTAATCCCCCATCTGAAGGAAAAAGTTGCCATTAAAAGAATTTCCTGGAATGGCCAATTCCTGGCAGAGTTTGTCTCCCAACGGATATTGAGTCCCCCATCACTACTTGTTTATGCCTATTTGAAAAATCTGCAGTTTGCTTTTGGAAAGCATCATCCTCATCTTCTCCTTGGCTGAGCAGGTAATTAGCAACTATTTTGCTTTTATTCATTCTTCTACCTATTTTATCCCATAATTTTGCCATGTTCATTTACCTGGATTTGTAAAGAGGTGTGGACACTTTAAACATAGAGTTCAGCTCCTCCCTTTCCATGGCTTCTGTTCGTTTTGAACAAATTGTAGCCTTTAATCATGGTACTTCAATTGTGAAACTCATCCCGCTTCTTTATTACACTGTCATCATATTTTCTTTCTTGTACTAAGTGCTGAACTTAATTTTATTTCCCATAATCTGAGTGATAATGTACAGAAGAGGCCATGAACTTTATGAACTAGTGTTCTTCCTTATTTTTCAGTGAGCAATTTAAGAGGACCTGTTACAGTTCCTACTTCTTTCTACAGTGCACATGTTTATTTGAGGTCCTTACTTTTTGCATTTCTAGACCTAGCCCTGCAAGATACAATTTAAAGCTCTCCTAATGCCACTCATCAGCCTTCTCTCAAATATATTTGTACCTGTCATGAGTGAGGATGGCGAGCAGGGGGCTCCCATCCAGGCTGTAAAGCGCATGCGTAGCACTGAGGAATTAGGTGGCCATTCAAAGAGACACAGATCGGGCCCGCCTTAGTCTTTGGGGTTTATATGTCTGGGTTTTTCCCACGCTTCTTCAGTTTGTTAGGATTCTCTGTTATGTAGCAGTAATAAAACACTAGAGACCTACTCCTTGTCTCAGCGTGGTTCCTGGCTGTTAGGACAGTACCAGTCCTTGTGAGGTACAATCCATTCTGTGCCAATCAGACCACTGTCCTCAAACAACACTACTGACACTATTTGCATGGTTAATTATTCATTTGCAGTATTCTTCTTTTCCTTTCCAGTCTCCTTTGTGGACTAGAACACAAACGAGAATACTACCTGAACCCCCAGTGTCTCGTGCTTCCTTCCTAGATCTTGATGATGATATGATTGTAGTTGTCCTTGGCAATATCATCTGTCCCCATATAGATTAGTAGGAAGGGATAACTGCCTGTGGACTTGATAGATCTTGGAAGTTGTTCTGCCTCTTCCTTGATGTGTGCTCCTTACAGTATAGTTAACAAGCACATGGATCTCATTGGTACGCATTTGTTCTGGTTCTTCTTATTAATGAATCCTCAGCTATTACAGCTCTCTTCTTTCTTGCAGGGCACAGCTGCATCTCCTCTGTCCATTCTATCTGCTGTTCTACAGCGTCTTTTCCCCACTTAGAGACTATTTCTTCTGCAAGAAGCCTGTTTATTGTGAACAGTCAATAACAGCTGAGAGCATGTACATATTCACATTCTTTGCTGTATCTCTTTGTTCTCCTGCACTTATACCTGACATGCAAAAACAGCTTCATATGCTGCAGCTATTCCATATGCTTTGCACACAAATATCGCAATCACACAGATGAGGCAGATTCATGGTTCCTTACTATCTGGTTTTACCCAGAGACACCACTCTTATGTAATTGAAAGGGCAATATCAATCTGGTATTCTCACCTATATTGATCCTCTATATTAGCATTAGATAACTGGTTTGCATTACAGAGAGGCAAGGATGAGACAAACACAATATATTAGATACCCACATATGTGTGCATGCCTTCAAGTCAGTGTTGACTCCTGGTAACTGTCTGGACTAGTCCCTGCAGTTTCTTGGCAAGGTTTTTCAGAAGTGGTTTGTCATTGCCTCCTTCCTAGGGCTGAGAGAAAGTGACTGGCCCAAGGTCACCCAGCTGGCTTTGTTCTGAAGACAGAACTCACAGTCTACTGGTTTCTAGCCTGATGTCTTAACCACTACACCAAACTGGCTTGATATTGAGGAACTGGGGGTCTTATTTTACTCCATTTCAGTTTGCCCGCTTGTCATTCTAGTGATGCTGTCTTTGTTTCTGTACTATTCTTTGCTTTGTTTGCAAAATATCAAGATCACCATGAAAATAAATGTTGTTTATTAACAAGTTATTTCAAAATATCAGGATGGGATATTTTCTTGCTAAGCACTCCAACTGTTGCCTGAAACAGCAGAATGGAAAATCTACTTAAATGTACATTGCTTCATCTCATGGCAACATTCCATGGAACAGAGACAGAAAATCAATTTTTTTTAACAACATTCTGATTTCCAGGAACCAAAGCTATATGAAAACTGTCAACCAGGACACTTATTCAGGAAGAGGTTCAAGTTTCATCAGTTATTTCTGCAATATCTTCTTACTCTTATTATGAGTAAGAAACAGTTGCAGATACTAATGCTATTAAGGGGCAAACTTAACATGAAACCTATTTCTTTCTTTGTAAATGAAACTTTTACACCTCATTTCTTCACAATCCAAGGGCTATTTTAAACAGCTCTCTTCCTTCCACAGCAGTGTATGATCTAAATCACAGTTCTTACAGCACATTTGACTCTATAAACATACAAGCAGTTTCTGACAAAGCTTGTCACCATTTCCCCAGGATGGTTTCAGTTTTACTTGCCTTGTTGATGCTGAAATGACCCTCAAATCTGCATCCATCTCCATTATTCAGAGGAATTTTCATTGAGTTATCAATATGGCCAACTTCATGTCTTCCCATTTCATCCTGAATATCCAATCCAATCACTACAGGTCCAAGGATCATGTACAAAAAGATAAAGAGATAATTTGTTATAAATGACTTAAGACAAAAACATCCACTGTATTTCCCATTGTAAAATGGAAGTGGAACTAGATAGAAAAATAATCATCGTTAAAAATTATCATCATTAAATATTTTATGATCCCCTAGTCTAATGAACTCATAGACATCCAAATATCCTGATAAATTCTACCAGAAGTATTCAATGAGCTAATGCTAGAATGCAAGTATTAACTCTTCTTTAGCAAGTAATGACAAGCTACTAGTATTTGGTATGGCACAATAGTGCTCCCCAAAACATCTGGTCAGTTGACCCCATACATAGAGGGCTGAATAAATGGAATATAGCTTTTATTTCCCCAAAACCCTCTCCAATATAATCCCATTTACACAATGGCACAACTGGCAAAAACTAGAGTCTACCTTTATCATTCTACCAATAATTACTAGGAAGATAGTATTAGCTACTAGATAATTTTTGATTTCCTGGCTAGATTTCTAGAAGGGCCTGAAGACATTGCTTTGCCATCTGGGGATCTGGTAATGTAGGTATGGGGCCTGCAAAATGGCTGTATTGGTAGTGAAATTGAATATGCTGTCCCACAGATGGTTTTTTTTTTTTTGCTATGGTTTTAATGGTTTTTATTGTTTTTAATATATTTTAAATGATTTTTGTTATGTTTTTGGTTATTTTGTTTCACTATTTTTGTGTTTTTAACTTTGTATGCTGCTCAGAGTCATGTATGTGAGATTGGCAGCTATATAAATTTATCAAATAAATAGAGTATACTAATACTTATATTGTCTTGCTAGTATGTCATAGGAGGAAAAGACAACCAAAGCTTACAGTGAATGAGCTAGTAGAATATGCTACTAGAATGAGCTAGTAGAATATCACCTTTGTCATTGGAAAATAATCTCCCAATTTTCAAGCACAGAAACACAAAAGATATCCACTTGGTTTGCTCTCAGTGTTCTTATGAACCTTTCCACTAAGCCAAAAGGTTTTCTATGTTGAGATACTAAGGCAGCCATTTCATAGTTAATTAAATGAGGCTGGCTAGATAAAGCCATAGTTCAGCATCATAATATATTTTTGTCATGAAGGACTCAGGTTCCACAATGGTATCTCCTATTGACTGATCGATTATGTGCCATCAAGTCATTTTCTACTCCTAGCAACCAGATGGATAGATCTTCCTCATGATGATCTATCCCTAACCTGTTTTTTCAAGTCTCCCAAGGGTACACTCATTGCCACTGTAACTGAGTCTATCCATCTTGCTGCTGGTACTTCTCTTTCCTTCTACCTTTCCCAGCATTCGAGCCTTTTCCAGAGAGCTGGGTCTTCACATAATGTGTCCAAAGTAGGATAATTTGAGCCTGCTCATTTGTGTGTCAAGTGACTTGTTAAATGATCTATCGGTTTGTTTTCTTGGCTCTTCATGGTATTCTCAGGAGTCTTCTCCATCACTAAAGTTCAAAGGCATCAATACCCTTCCTATCCTGTTTCTTTAAAGTCCAACTTTCGCTTCCATAGAGTGTCACAGGGAATACCATGGCTTGCACGATTCTGATCTTTGTAGGCACAGACACGTCACAGCGTTTGAGTATCTTTTCCAAGGCCTTTATGGCTGCTCTACCAAGAGCTAGTCTGCAGGGTATTTCTTGACTTCTTGCTCCTTTACTATTTTTTATATATATAATTTTTATTAAATAAATTTTTAAAAGAATAAAAACAATACAAATTTTGAAAGAGAAAAATAAGGAAAGTAAAGAAAGGTAATAAGTAAGTGAAAAAAGAGAGGAGAGGAGAGGAAAGGAGAGGAGAGGCTTCTGGTCTCCTGAACAGCAGGTACAAGTACATTTATATTTTACCCTCTCTCTCTAAGGTTACAACAAAATTTCCTTCTTTCTATAGTCTACCCTTTCTAATCATCAAAGCCATAAATCAAAAGTTCATTTTTTTTCTTTTTTTCAGCAAAAAGTCCATAAGGAGTTTCCAGTCACTAATAAATGTAGTTATTGTCCTTTCTCTAAACAAACAAGTCAATTTTGCCATCTCTGCTAATTCTGTCATCTTCACCAGCCATTCCTCCATTGTGGCTACTTCAGAGACTTTCCATTTTTGTGCATATAGTTGTCTCACAGCAGTGATCATATATAAAAACAATCTTCCATAACTGTTTTCTATCTATCTATCCATTAGTCCCAACAAGAAGAGTTCTGATTTCAAGTGAATATTATTAATCTTTAAAATTGTTTGTATCACTGTATGTATTTGAACCCTAAATTTTCTGGCTTTTTTGCAAGTCCACCAGGCATGATAAAAAGACCCTTCATGTTGTCCACATTTCCAACATAAATTTGAAGTACTTTTATACATTCTAGATAATTTTTCTGGAGTCATGTACCGACAGTACCTAATTTTATAAAAGTCCTCTCTTAAATTATAACATAATGTAAATTCCAGTCCTTTCAGCCACATATTTTCCCATTGTTCCATCAGTATATTATATCTAAAGTTCTTAGCCCATTTTATCATACACTCTTTCACTATTTCTTCTTCCATTTGAAATTTCAACAAAACTTTATACGTTTTAGCAATTACAGTTCAAGTTAAACATTTGTACATAGTCCAATTTCAAATTCTGTCTTGTGCTGCTCAATTCCTAATGTCCTGTTATCTCTAAATCTTTCTCTTAACTACGCATACGAAAACCTTTGAAAACTAAATCCCCCTGCAGTCAATTGATCTCTTGATTTCATCTTATATTCTCCATGCTCTTGTTGCAACAACTCTTGATAGTTAACCATCTCTTTCTGCTGCTGTTTCTTTTCTATACAATGCTTCTTGTGCTGAGAGCCATAAAGGCATTTTTGGGCACAATCTGGGTTTATATCTATCCCATATTCTCAATATGGCACTTCTCATATAGTGATTTTAAAAAGCTACATTAACCTGAACTTTATTGTACCAAAGAAAGCCATGCCATCCAATCTTCAAGTCATGCCCTTCTAGTTCTTGACTATTTGTTCCTTTACTATTGATGGTTGATCCTAAAAAACAGAAGCCATCTTTGATATCTCAGTTGTCAATTCTAAGGCTGGTTGTTCTACCTGTTGTCATTTGTTTGGTCTTCTTTATATTTCATTTTAGTCCCATTTTTTCACTGTGCTCTTTGACTTTTAGTACTAGGGCTTGCAGATCCTTAGATCCTTTGCGTTTTTGGCTATCAGGGTAGCATCATCAGCATAGCACAGGTTACTGATATTTCTTTCTTCAATTTTAAACCACACTCTTCTTCCAATCCACCTTCCCTTAATATATATTCTGCATATAGGGTGAAGAAATAAGGGGAAAGTATGCAGCTTTGTTGCAGTCCTTTGCTAACCTGGAGCCAGTCTATTTCGCCCTGTTCTGACCATATAGCGGCTTCCTGACCTGTAAATATGTTTCTCATGAGGACAATAAGATGTTCTGGGATTCCCATTTTCCTGAGCACTTTCCGCAGCTTGACATGATCAACACAATCAAAGGCTTTTCTATAATCAATGAAGCATATAGTGACTTCTTTTTGGTATACTTTGGCTTTCTCAATTATCCAGCCTGCATAAACAATAATGTCTCATATTCCTTGGCCTTTTCTAAAGACAGCTGGAACATCTGGCATCTCTTTTTCTGTGTAGGGCTCTAATATGCACTGGATGATCCTAAGCATTATTTTGTTAGCATATGGAATTAAGGATATTGTATGATAGTTTGCAAAATCTGTTATGTGTGAGGTTTCAGCCTGCTTCTGACTCTGAAAACAAAACTTATTTGGAGTCACAAGGGGAAAACGAAATGTATTAGCGAGGACTTGAGGAATCTAATCCAGGAAGTAACTCAGCAGAGCGGGAGAAATTGCAGGAGAGGATTGGACAAACTCTGGAGGGGGATTTGAAGCCTCCAATCAGTGCTTGAGAGAGGAGAGCAGAGAAGCGCATGAAAGAAAAAGAAGCATAATTGGCCAGTAAGGGGAAACGGCATGAAAACGAGCAAATAAAAAGGCAGGTGCACCAAGAGGAAGCTGCCGGAGACAACTGCTCCTTTGAGCTCACAGCACCTGCGGGAGAATCCTAACCAGCATCAGAAGCCTTGCCTGTAGCCAGCATGGAACCGGTGCCAGCGCCTTCTGACCTCGCGGAACCGCCTTCTGCACAGTTCGCTCCAGTAGAGCCTCTCCCTGCCGTCCCTGCTGAGCACAGCCTCGTGTCCAGCTTCAAGCCTCGTCGCTTTGCTCCAGCACGATTCAGGCATGCCTCCAGACCTCAGCCTTGCCTAAATGCTCCAATCCAGTCCAGCCTTGCCTCCAGTTCACAGCCTTGCCTGAATGCTCCAGTCCAGTCCAGTCCAGCCTTGCCTCCAGTTCACAGCCTTGCCTGAGCGCTCCAGTCCAGTCCAGCCTTGCCTCTAGATCTCAGCCTAGCCTGAACACTCCAGTCCAGTCCAGTCTTGCTTCCAGTACCAAGCTCTGCCTAGATACTTCAGCCCAGCATTGCCTAGCCTCTGTGTGCCTGCCTGCGTGCCAGGATAGCAGCCCGAGTATCCATCCTCACCCTTGCCATGCACTCTAGCTCCTTCCAGCCTTGCAGCTTCCATCCGAGAAGTGGCCAAGTTCTGTCTTGCTGCCTTGCCACAGCCTGGCCCTGCAGTGTTGCCTTCGTGTTATCTGCCACCTGGCTGGACTTAAATTGAACTACATATTCTAATCTATTGCAAGAACGTTTATGTTTGTAAATAGTTTGTTCAATAAAGAATATTATTAGTAGCTCTGGCTGGCCATCTCATAGTCTGAACAGGACATTATGTTACCTTTTTTTGGTATCAGTATGTAAACTGACCTCTTCCAATTGGCCACTGTGTTGTTCTCCAGATTTGCTGGCATAGCTTGATTAGAACCTTAACTGATCATCTTCTGTTGCTTGCCATATGTCAGTGGGTATTCCATCAGTTCCTCTAGCTTTCTGACTTGGTAATGACTGGAGTGCTGATCTAACTTCATCTTCTAGTGCTAGAGGTTCTTGTAAGGAACATTTTCTAATGTATCTTGGATGTTGACATCTCTACTGTATAGTGCTTCAGTAAACTCCTTCCATCTTCCTTTGATCTCCTTTGAATTGGTTATTACATCCACTGGTACCCTTTAGCATACCAATTTGAGGTTGGAACCTCCTGAGTTCAGAGATCTTTTGAAAGACTTTCCTGGTTTTTTCATATCTGTTTTCATCTTCAATGACTGCATAGTTGTTATAATACTGCTTCTTGTCTCTTCTAACAGCTCTCTCAAACTCTTTGTTAAATTCCTTTCTGAGATTTTTGTCTTTCTTGCCTTTGGCTTCTCTTCTTGGCAATTTCCATGGTTTGTTCTGACATCCAGTTTGCTTTCTTCATTTTTGGCAGTCTTTTTGTCACATTCATCCTTAACAACTTCTTTAAGTTCATTCCATAATTCCTCTGGTTCTCTATCAATGAAGTTCAGGACTTCAAAGTTATTCTTGATGTTCTCCTTGAAAATGGTGGAGATATGTTGAAGATCATATAGTGGAAATTGACTAGCTTTCTTCTTCTTCTTTAGCTTAACTTGGAGCTTGCACATGAGCATTTCATGATCTGTTCCACAGTCAGTACCTGGCCATATCTTTGATGCTATAATTGAGCTCCTCCACCTCTTTTTAGAAACAATATAGTCAGTTTGATTTCTATATACTCCATCTGGTGATGTCCATGTATAGAGGCGTCATTTTGGTTGTTTGAAGATAGTGTTAGCTATGAAGAAATAATTGGAGTGGCAGAAATTGGTAAGTTGGTCTCCTGCTTCATTTTGGTTTCCTAAGCCGTACAGTCCAACTACATTATCCTCTTTCATGTTTCTAACTTTGGCATTCCAGTCTCCAATCATATTAAAGGGTTGTCCATGAAGTCTAATTGATATTATTCAGTCATTGATTGCATTGTAGACAATTCCTGTTCTTGCTGTACCCTTCCTAACTATAAAAGCAGCACCATTTGTTCTTTGTTTTTCATGTCCTGAGTAATAAACAGTGTGAACTTCTGACTGAAAGTGTCCAATCCCAGTCCATCTCAATTCATTGATGCCTAAGATGTCAATTTGTAGTTGTTTCATTTCATCTTTCACCGTGTTGAGCTTTCCTGTGTTCATGCTTCTTTCGTTCCATGTTCCTACTGTGATTCTATTTTTGCAGCTTCAGATTTTCTTTTCCTGAATGGCAACATCAGCAACTAGACGTCCCAAAGGCTTTAATCTAGCCATGTCGTAAACACCATTAGTACTCCAAAAGATCCTCAGCTCTTTTTCAGTAGCATGTTCAGTGCCATCCAACCTGAGGGGCTTATCACCCAGCACTATACTGTCAATCATTTTATATTCTATCCATGTGGTTTTCTTGGTAAAATACAGGAGTGGTTTACCATTGCCTTCTCCCATGCAGTATGAATTGATGCCTTTGCCATTGTCACTAAAGTGATCATCTGCCTCTGGCATCTTCCTATATCACTGCTGCTTGCTTTAGCTGGACAGCTGGGATGATCTTCATCCCTCTCTCCCATTATAGTATTGATAACAAACCTACAAAAGACTTTGTCTAAGATCTTGCTAGGATGCTATCTGTCAGAGGAAGCAACAGATGAACCAGGGGACTGGATTCAGAATAAGGCAATTTTTTTAAAAAAAAATCACATCTAAGGACATACACAGTGGCATAGCTTGTCCCTCCTATAATTTTAAATCCATGAATACCTGGAAATGATCACTCTATCCTACTCAGTCACTCCAGGAACAGTAGAAGTTTAAAAAAAAAGTAGTGTAACCCCAAGAGGCTTATGTGAGAAAGGTTATTAGTTGCTAAGGTCTCCAGAAGCTGTGATACTTTTATACATGCTATAAAGTGATGCTTGCTTTCCCTTTCTGAACCTAAGAAAATGTCCCTAAACCACAGTAACTGATTGCCTTCCAAAGGTTCAAGATGCACATGGGACAAGCACAGCAGTTGCCATCAGGCCTATTTATTTCAATGGACTTTGCGTGGTTCTCTCATATAGAAGCTCCAGTGAAATGTGAGTTGGTAGTAGAAATTCTACTTATATAATCCATACCCTCACACCTGTTGTAAAAATAGTTAGAACAGCATTACAGTCATTTTCAAACCATTTTTTTTCTGAAAAGCTCTTTGCCTACTGAAAACATGAAAATAGATGCTAAATTAGTTCCTCATCCCCTTTTCAAGGAAACAGTGTTCTGTAAATATTTTTCTTTTCTGTTAAGTACCCTGTCATTTGTTACAGTGACAAGTAGACTATTGTCTAAATAAATATTTAGCAACACCAGAAAAGTCATTCATAAAAGCAAGAATGTAACTCTACACAGAATGTTTTTTCCAAGAAAAGAACAAGTATTACTCATAGGAATCTGAATGTGAAATATGAAGCTAACATCATAGCTCTTCAATCACAATTGTAATCTTAGCTGAATAAGGAAAACTCACATTCACAGTGCAGATTTGGCAAGCTGATGTTCAAATTTACTTCTATTTTTCCCCCACTGTCTTTGTCTGGATCATCCACATAGAGTTCATTCACACTGCAGGGGAGAGGAAAATAGGTGGTCATTCTTAGAAGACATTAAAACAAGCCATTATTTCAATGAGATGTGTCAAGGATATTTGTACTGAACGGGAACATAAACTTTGCTATAGGAAAGCTATACAGGTTCAAAAAAATAATTATACCAATCTTCAAAATACTGATGCTGTCTCTCTAGAACACACGCAGAATGCGGAATGACTGATTTAACAATAACTTTAAAAGAAACACACTTGAGTTGAGAGAAAAGATGTACTTCTCTATATGATTGAGCTAACCATTAAGAAACATAAAAGATTTCTATTAGCACAAGTAAAATTAGATTCTAATAAGTTAAATAATAAGTACAGGGTGTATCTTCTCAATAAAAAATTAGAATATACCCACAAAGTATAGAAATCAGATTCAAGCTTAGACATGTTAATGATTGGTCAAGTTGATACTCTTTCTTGGCTCCCAATTAACAAAATTATGTTGAAAATAGCTGTTTTATATTAGAAGACCAATTGTGCATAACTTCCTTCCAGGCCAGTTTTGGCATCATTCATTTAGGCTAAATAACTCTTTAATTTTTAAATAGATCTTCAGTTACTCAATTTTATAGATGGAAGGGCACTATTTAGAAGTTGAGATGTGGCACAGTCAATCATTTCTCAAAGAACCCCTATGCATGTGATGTACTGTATGTGAATGGAATGGAGCAGAGAGACAGCCTGGACCTGCATTCCTCAGGCTTATGATTTCCAGCTATGTTCAGGCAGCATGGGTATGAACCATGCTATCTGGGGATCATGGGGGCTGTGGGACAGGAAGTGGGAGCAGTGGACTCAACCTATTCCCTCATGTTCACATTCTCATAAATGTTACATCATTAATGTGTGTTCTCATCATTCCAAGGATTAAGTAATACACAGATGTCTCTTCCAAGCAAAAAATAGGACACAGATTTGCAAGGGCTCTGAATAATGAGCTTTTTTTTTTAGATTTTTGTTTTTAAATGCAAATTTAACTTAGCAATAGCAAGAATGGTGGAGTTCTGGTCTTTTTGTTTCCTTCTTAGCATTTTCAGCATATTTGTCCATTCTGGACAATTTTCATCCAGTCTCCCACCTCCCCTTTTTGGGGAAGGTGGTTGAGAAAGTGGTGGCATTGCAGCTCCAGAGGATCCTGGATGAAACAGATTATCTGGACCCCTTTCAGTTGGATTTCCAGCCAGGATATGGGATGGAAACAACTTTGGTCGCACTTATGGATGATCTCTGGTGAGAACAGGATGGGGGCAGTGCATCCATCCTTGCTCTTCTTGACCTTTCAGTGGATTTCGATACCATCGAGCATGATATCCTTCTGGGGTGGCTCAGGGAGTTGGGGGTGGGCGGGTTGGCTTTGCGCTGGTTCACATCCTTCCTCCAGAGCCTGTCCCAATTGGTGGTGATAGGGAGCGAGAGATATGGCCCACGGCCCCTCCTTTGTGGGGTGCCGCAGGGTTCAGTACTCTCTCCGCTCCTTTTTAACATCTACATGAAACCGCTGGGTGATCATCCATTGCCACGGAGTGACAACATCAATATGCAGATGATACTCAATTATACATCTCCACCCCTAGTGATGTAAGTGACGCTGTGACCACCCTTTCTCAGTGCCAGGAGCCTGTGGAGATCTGGATGGGGAACAACAGGCTTCAGCTGAACGCTGGTAAGATGGAGTGGCTGTGGGTTGGGGGCTCCCGGGTATCTGGGAATTTGCCATCTTTGGCTCTGGATGGGGTCGCACTGCCCCAGACAGATCTGGTGCAGAACCTGGGGTTCTCCTAGACTCACGACTCCTGCTCGAGGAGCAGGTGGCAGTCATGGCCAGGAGGGCCTTTGCACAACTTTGTGTTGTGCGCCAGCTATGCCCTTTCCTGGATCGGGAGTCCCTCCAAACAGTCACTCATGCCCTGGTCGTCTCCCACATAGACTACTGCAACGTGCTCTACATGGGGCTACCCTTGAAGGGTATCTGAAAACTACAGCTGGTGCAAAATGCAGCTGCACGTGCAGTCTTAGGAGACCCTAGACGGGCACATATAACACTGTTGCTGTGCAAGCTCCATATCGGTGCAAGTTTGCTTCTGGGTCCAATTCAAGGTGTTGGTTATCACCTTTAAAGTCCTACATGGCATGGGTCCAGGTTATCTGAGGAACTGCCTCACCCCCGTTACATCTGCCCATCCCACCCGGTCAAGCAGAAAGGGCATGTTACAGACCCTGTCCATGAGGGACTGCCGATTGGCAGGATCCAGGAGGACGGCCTTCTCTGCCGTGGCACCCGCCCTTTGGAACAAGCTTCCCCTGGGGATAAGACAGGCCCCCACTCTCCCGGACTTTTGGAAGGGAGTGAAGACTTGGTTATGTCATCTTGCCTGGGATGGGAGGGGGGACAGCTATTCGTAGGGGTGGTTAGTACCGTGAAGGTGCCAAGGAGAAGATTTCATCTTCCATCTTGAATTTTATATTTTATATTTTATATTTGTATTTATATTTATATGTATTTATATTTATATAGAATTGTTTTTAGTAATTGTCATTTTTATTATCTCTAAGCCACCCAGAGTCGTTATACACGAGATGGACAGTAGACAAAATTAATAAATAATAAATAAATCATTTTTATTGTCTCTTTTGAATGGTGTGTAAATGTGATTTATCTCTATGTGTCTATTGATGGCTGATGTGTCTGAGTGCCAAGCTTCCAGGAATTCCCTAGCATTTTTGGATTTAGCTTGATCTAGGATGCTCGTCTATATATTATAGTCTGCCAAGAAAAAGTCGCGAAAGTGGCATCCCTCCAAAGGGTCAGACATGACTCAGTGCTTGCACAGAGGACCTCACTTTCACAGGATGCTCACAGTTTCCCAGCTGAAACTATGGTTGAATCAGTCCAAGTGTTGTGAGATTAAGGAGTTAACAAAAAGACCAGAATGCATCCTCTCCAGCAGCCTACATTCAGATAAGCAGGGATTAACACCAGATAAACAATCAAGCAGAAAACAATATCCTAATCAAGGAACTACCAAGGAGAAAACCACACCTCCACCAACAGTGGCAGGGCAAGTCACTGTATATACAGTACGCAGGGAGCAAAACCCCACACTCACTAGCATTGATGTTACCTAGTTGGGTAATGAAACATCTGCAAGCAAACAACCAAGCACCAGAGAGCACCAGATACTCCATAGTTCAACCATGAGCTATATATATTCTCTTCTATTACTATACAATTATATAAAGGGTAAGAACATTGAAGGTTAACCAAAGTCTGCATCAGCACATCAAATTAAATCAGAATGGCTGCACTTGTAGCTGTACCTATTAGCAGTAACCATTAACAAATTACAGATAGCTCCTCTATGGTTTGATCTGCATATATGAAACAAGGATTGTGATTTGTTCCAAAGTAAACAAGTCAGAAAAAGAAACCAACTTTTTTTTCTAGGTTTTTTTTTCTGATTTGTTCTTTTTCAAAGCAAATGAGTATCTCTGGTTCACACAGCACACTAAACCAAATCACAGGTGGACTTTTCTGTAAGTATAGTTGCTTACACCCAATCAAAAGAGGAACCCATAGATATTATGACTTAATCCAATATGTGAATGTTTTGTTTAAAAAGAATAAAAGGAGATGCTCATGACATATAAAAGAGTTGCAAACCAAGTTGCTTAGCATTAAATACACAGAAAAGGTAACCAATCAGCACATGTGATGAAGTTCAGTTCTCATTTAATTCATCCTAGTCACACCTCTTTCCCAGCAATTATTTCCTGATCTCACTCTGCAATTGCTTCCTTTCCCTTCTTTTTCACCTTTTCTAACAGTTTTGCCTTTTCCTTTCTTTTCACATTCTTGGTAGAAAGATTTCACATGATTTTCTAACACTGACTATCAGGAAGACATTTTACTGGAGCATGTGGGCTCAAGATGGATCATATGGATGCAAGTATACAACAGAACAGAACAGAGGCACTGGTCTAAGAAAAAGGTGTACTGTCCAGATGTGAAGATTATATGGACAGCCTTTAGTTTTTGGATGGTACATTCCAGATGGAGCAACACACGTAAGTTATTTCCGAAAGAGTGTCAGGTCAGCAAGTTCAGTATAGCTGCATTTCAAGACAATGTGCCATGCTCAGTTCATTGTTTGGCAGCCCTTCCTTTGCATCTCTCTTAAAACTGGTCCAAAGAGCAGATGGTAAGCATTAATCAACCCTTTGTTCAGATGATTCATAAATATGACACAGAAGGGAGGAACATGTCTACTCACGGATGACCTGTTTTGATGTTCCCTCATTGCAGCTGTCGCTTCCCAATAGGCAGGATTAAGCTTTCTATAGAGTTTATCACTGGCTGATTACATAGTCTTTAGGATTAAGTAATATAGTCCTCCCAGTTCCCAGGAGTGACCTCAGCCAAGAGATGCATAAATCCTCATAAGCAGTGCACCTATCCATATTTGTAGTGCTTCCGGAGGTATGCCAGCTTGCAAGACTACGTGTTTCATAACAAGCCCTTACTGTCCTTCTCCCCATCTCCTCATGGATCTATGAGATTAGAGACACACCTATCTTGTCAGTTACAATCTACGAAACAAACAAAGCTATCAAAGACAGTCAAGCTTTGCAGGTTTTACATGACAGTAGCTTTGAAGTAAAATTTGTATCAAAACACCCTTGCTGTCCTCTTTGGGATAAGATTTGCTATGTGACTAGTGTCTCTTTTTGTAGAAGCCATTTTAAAAGTATGCATGTTGGGCTAATAATACTGGTCTGATTTGTGGTTCTTTACTGCAGAGTATATAGCTTTTATGCCTTTCTTTTTTCTGGAACAGGTCCTACTATGCTTGAGAGGGATCTTGAGAAGATGGTCTCCAGCATCTCCCCCAGAGCTACTAATCTTGATGCTCCAGCAGCTTAGCATTCTCTCTCCACCTCATCTGCTGCTGCAAGCACTCCACTCTTCCCCCACCAAAAGGATTTACTAGTGGCCTTGGGAAACAATTGTCCTTCTTCACGATATGCTAAGCAACCACCACTATTAAGAACAAAGAGGAGTAGAAACTTCCTCCCAATTCTATCTAATTATATCATAATTCTTCAGTCTTCCTCCTTCTTAAATGGCACTGAAAAAGTGCCACAATATATTGGTGGAGTCCTTGGTGCTCTCTGAGCCTCGTTGTTTTCTTGCAGAAGTTTCATTGCCAGACTAGGCAACATCTTCAGTGTGAAATGAAACGTCTGCAAGAAAACAACGAGGCTCAGAGAGCACCAAGGACTCCACAGTTCAACCCTGAGCTACAAATATTCTCTTTGATTGGTACAATATATTGGTGTAGATTTTCATGATCGGTATCTGTTAGGCAGTGTTGAATTCGGGATTTAGTGACCATGGTCTAGATAACAAATTTCCTGATGTTTCTCCAGCAACTGTGGCTAGTATCTTCAGCGACAAGATGATCTGCTATGCTCAGAAGTTTGAGACTTAATAAAACTTGCCAGTCCTGAAACACAAGGGATAGCTGTGAAACTATGCAATTGTATGCACTGGGAAAGAATCAAGGAAAAGTTCCTTTTTAAAACAATATTGCTAAATTTCTAATTATAATAAGGAGAAAGGGGGAAAACAGGAAAAAATAGGGAACCACCATATGCAAAGAATTCCAAACAAAAACAAAAAACTCAGTTTAACTAAACAAGCCACATATAATTATTCCCACCCAAATAAACTATTGGATATGTGCAGAGTTTATTCCTGCTACGATAGATTAAGATAAGTCATCTGACCTCCTGCTTAGGTACTGGATGCCCTTCTTGCTTCTCCACCCTATCCCTCAGAATTAAATCCAAATCTCTTAGAGGAAACAATGTTTATCCCAATTAAGCAAAAAGTACCATTTCTAATGCCAGAGGCCCAGCCAGGATTACAGAAAAAAAAGCACCTAGAACTGGAACCCACCAGGTATTTTCAGTGATAAGTCCTTATATATTTATCAGGCATACATTATAAGATATATAAAACATAGATGGTGGAAAGTACAGCAACATCTATTTGATAAACATTTCACCATTTAATTAGCAACAAAGTCACTGTAGAGGAAGGGGGAATATAACCCTTGCCTGTTGCTAGTATTCTAAGGAAGCTCTTCAAGCTACAAGGGCTCAGTCTTCTGCCCCAAGATCTTAGACTAAGTCACCACTGCATGCCCTTTAAGAACTGTATTTGAGCTACCATCCATCTCCCACACCTTCTGCACATCTGTCCATTATCTCACCCAACCCAGATTGTTCTTCAGTTATTTTGCCAGGTTCCTATTTCTATTAGATACCATATGAACCCCGGTTATTAAGATCTTCCTCATAGGTCCTATTTTAGATGTTCAAACTGTATGAAGAGAAGTAAACAGCAACTGATGGGTCACCCATCCCACCCCATCCGCCCCCCATCCCACCCCACTCAGCTGGAGAAGGTGGTCTGCCTCCTGAGGCCTCGTTACAATAAAAAGCTTTATTGCCACTGCTCCTCCACCAATAGTGGGTGAAGAGGGGAGTTTGAAGTAAATTAGGGGATGCTTTAGAAGTGTTACATCCAATCTGTTCTTTCCTCCAACGAAGACGAACCTTCTCCCCACAAATTTGAGAGGGGAAAAAAGTAAAAATTATAATCAAAAATAAAAAAAGGAGCAGAGATAAAATTGGGTCACACTTCCCACATAGTGTGTGTGTCTGTGAGTATGTGTGTGTGTGTGTGAGAGAGAGAGAGAGAGATCTTTAGCTTCTGAAGTAATCAAAGATAAGGAAAATGCAGGTTAAAAAGAGGATACAATGTTACTTTATTATTTTAAGATTTAAGATATACCCAGTATCTTTGTCACTTCCTCTTTGCCGAGATCCAGGAATGTTCAAAGCATACTCGCCAACTATGGAAGGAACTGTAGTTCTCAAATCAATATAAAATAAAATGGAGGTTAGAGACGTCAACATTCATTTGAGTCAGCCACTGTAATTGGCACTATAGCACTCAGTCTTGTTTCCTGTTAACCCACACATGTACATGAAAAGGATGAACAGCCCAACCTTACTACTTCAACAGTCTTGCAACACCTTTCATTAAAGTATCTCAAAAGTGTTGAGCAAGCATTAATTAAGCTGAGGAAGTAGACAACCAAATATGATTCTCAATTTAAAGCACAGCATAATGAGGAATACATGCAAGATTATTCGTCAAAAGTTTGCCAGTCATAATACTGAAAAAACAAACCAGAGAGAAATGAACCATTTAGTCAAACAATTAAATTAAATGCTCCTCTTATTAGAACAATTAACACTTGCTCTAAGCCAGTGCTTTTCAAATAATTTTCGAGAGACTCTGGGATTCTTCAGAATCTTCTCAGGGGTTCTTTTAACTTTGAATAATAGACTTGGTGGAAAAGTTCTCTACAAGAAAACTTGCCCACCAGTACATGTCATTTTCTTCAATACGTATAGGCAAAAATAGGACCTTTCCCAATCTAACCATGGTCCAGACATGAGGACCAATTCCCAGAATTTATTAGCCAGGATAGCCATTGTCGAGAATTCTTAAGAGCTGAATCCACACATCTGGAGGCTCCCAGGTTAGAGTAGCCCAGTATATAACATATTCCAGAGCATACATTTCATTCATACAGGTGACAGAAAGCATATGTCCATTCCACACTACAGAAATAAAGTGTACACTCCAAAACTATACCTCCAAATGCCTTGTGTCTTATGAAAGTGAATAGCAGGCATACAAATATTCTCAGTCACCAAAAATGTAGCTGGTGAGAAAGGGTTCAACTCACCTAGGTAGGAGGAGGAGGAAGCAGCAGCAGTATAAGTTGTAAATATTCAAGGACAAATGTTAGCCACGATAGCAATTCCAGGTAATTGGCCCATGTCATATAGGCCACAGCCAAGAGGCCATGCAGCAGCTAAATATTGGAGCCCAGGTGTACCAAGTCAAAAAAGTGCCCCTTCTCATGGACCAGTCCAATCCAGGAATCAGAAAAACTTCCAGAGACAGCAGAATGACTAGTAGCATAAGCATCAGCATTTCTGCAATGCAGTTGAACTTCCAAACAGACTAGGCAGCAGGCTGCTCCAACAGCAGCAGTCTTTTGGTAGCCAAAGCAGCACTAGGTGATGCCATCAGCATCAATCTTAAGTTCCAGAATCATCACAGAGACCAAGAAGAGAAATATAGCTGCCCTCTATAGTGAGGACACACAAGTCAGATCTCCTTTCTCTCCATTGCTAGAATTGCAATAAGAGAACTAAGGTGCACCAGATTTTGTTAGGATGGAGGCTGAGTTTGAGGACGAAGAGGACAGCCCGTTAGAACTGTTGACCCAAACCACGGGAAACAATGAGGAAGGCACAAAGATTAAAAAGAGCCTCACCCGGGAACTAGAACAGCTGATTGACCAAGGGCAATTGCCCTGCTAAGTCCTGACCAACCACCGAGTTGGGAAACAGGCACCGCCCAACCTAAGGGGGCAGTTAGGTTGGGTAGAATTGGCGGCGAGCCCATTCTTTGCCTTGTCTCGTACCTTCTGAGCACATGGCAGTAATGGTGATCCTATAAATTGTTTGGTCACCGTCAATTTCCATCCAAGAGATGGTAGACTTGGGGGCCTCCATGAATTTCATGGACACAGAGTTTGCTAAAAGGTGGAATATTCCCCAAAAAAGAGTTGAACCTCTGATGGTTGTGGAAACAATTGATGGCAGACCAATGCATTCTGGACCAGTGTCCATGGTCACCGAACACTTGGCCATGAGAATCCGAGATCATTTCGAGTGGATTGAATTCTACATGGTTGCTACGCCCCACTTCCCCTTGGTCCTGGGCTTGGAATGGCTGAAGATCCATGAGTGTGGTCAAATGGGCATATAGAATTTTCAAGTCCACAGTGCACTCAACATGTAGCCAGAAGCTTGTCTGCCAACTATGTCACCACAATAGAGCCTCTAATTCCTACCCCATACCAAGAATATGCAGACGTCTTCAACAAGAAGGAAGCAGAGTGTCTTCCTCCCCACCAAATGTATGACTGTCTCATCAATTTAAATCCCGGCACCAAACTTCCTGTGGGACAAATTTACTCTCGTTCAGAACCCAAACATATGGCGCTTCGGGCAATCTTGGACACTAACCTTGAGAAGGGATTTATCCAGCCTTCCACCTCTCCCGTCATAGCCCCTGTGCTCTTTGTCAAAAAAAAGGAAAAAAAATCCAAGATGGCGACCGGGAGCAGACGCCGATGCTGACCGCTGCTGTAAGGGGAGGACTCCTGGGTCCCCCCCCCCGGGCTTTCACCTGATCGGGGGGGGGGGTTGGAGGGGGATTTCTAGACTCCCCGGCCCTCATACCTTATGGGTCGGGGTTGGACGGAGCACCCTGAACGGAGCAGTGAGGGGCAGTGGACCTGGGCGAGCCCTGGCAGCACGAAGCAACGCGGTGAGTCCCGGAGGTTTGGCAGCACAGATTGGTGGCACATGGGACTCGGGAGAGGCTCAAATGGCACGAGGGGCGTCGGCGGGGCGACCCCTGGGGACGCTGGATGGTGGCCTGCGGTGGCCTGGTGGCCTGGAGGCATGGGGGAGCGGCCTGACGGCATGGTGAATCAACGGAGTTGCAGGCCAGCTGACTGGCCTCGGTAGACCAGCCTGGTGGGACAGTTTGGCATTGTGGCAGACAGATGGCTCAGTGGTGCAAGGGCCCAACTTTGGAGGGCCAGCCCAGCGGAGCAGTTCGGTGGAGCAGACCAGTGACGAGACAGACCTGCAGACCCACCTTGGAGGCCCAGCCTGGCAGAGAGGGTGAGCGGTGCAGCAGCCCAGCAGCGCAGCGAGCCGGTGGAATGAACCTGGAGGCCCGGTTTGGTGGAGCAGGTTGACTACCAGCTAGACAGTGAACTGACTGACCGACCAGGGAGAGCCCGGGAGAGGCCTAAGGCTATAGGCCTTGGCGTTGTAGGCCCGAGGACGTGGAGGGAGCTGGGCAAGGAGATCTGGGCCATCCCCTCCCTACCTGCTGGAAGCAGTGGAGAGCTATTGGGGCCCCTCCAGTGTCATGAGTGCCGTTGAGCTGAAGACATCAGCACAACGGCACACATGACAATAACGAGGAAGCAGAGGAAGGGACTTAAGATAAGCATAGCACGCACAACAACAGACACAGACCCCGGCCGGATGATTCAGCCATCAGGACACAAAAGAGGAAGAAGGAAAGACAAAGACAAGGCAGATCACGAGGCACACCCAAGCTGTTAGCAAAAGCGCAACGGAGATCGCCCAGCTGACAGCAATCACCGGCTGAAGGAGGAAACCGATTATGGGCAATCCCGGGGCACCAGCTGGGGCCCCGCAACCCTTCACCTACCGGCACGAAAGCATGCAGGACAAAGGGGGGATGACGCAACCCAAGGTGAGGGGGCGCTGACCGGCGCGGGATATTTAAACCCCGCACCGGCGCGCTCCCTTCACTCTCAGCTTTTTTCGCATCTAGCTCTACGTTTGAATAAACCTGAACCTGCTCTTCTCTGAATCAGCGTCTGTGTTTTACTCAGCGGTAGGCAGCGCATGACATAAAGCTGAGAGTCACAAACTCAGCCTCGCCGAGCCCCACCGGACAACAACGAGCCGCGGGAGGAATAGACGGCGAGAAGAACAAGAGCGATGGGGCCAACACGTCGCGGCCAAGGCGGGCGAACCGCACGGCAAGAAGCGGAGGAGGACCGATCGAGGCCAGAGGCACCGCGGACCCCAGGAGCCACGGACACCCTCCCGGCCCACCCCGAGCCTCAGCTCCAACCCCAGAGGGAGACGGAGGCGGAGGCGACCCGGCCACGGGAGGGAGCAACATACCTCCCGAGACCCGCGGAGACCCCCCCGCCCCACATCGCACCCCAGCCACAGGCGTGGAGCGTCAGCCCAACTGCGGCAAGCACGGTGGAGGACGGAGAGGCAACCCAGCCGATGCACTCCCAAATGGAGGAAGCTGACCAGCGGACGGGAACGCCTGAACCCCACCGGCGGCTCAACCCTGCGGAAACACCGACAGACCCGACCCCAGCTGCGGCGCAGATCTCGGACGGGGAAACACAAGCCAGACTCGCGGCCATGGAGGCCCAGCTAAAGGACCTCAGGACCATGCTGCAATCGCTGATGTCCCACGCGCCGCACAACGACATTCCCGTGCAGGTACACACCCCGATCCACACCCCGAGCGGGTCATTGCACTCCCATGGGCCAAATGCTAACCAACAAGCGGCCCAGGCGGACGAAGCCATGGGTCGGGAAGCGAGAAGAGGGGACTTACAGAACGCCCGGGCCCCAAAGGACTTCCCCATTTTCTTCGACGGGAACCCCGCGAAACTGTCGTTCTTCATCACGAATGGCAGGGAGTTCATGGGGCGGCACGGACACTCCTTTAACTCAGAAGCGGACAAGATCGCAGCCGTGGCGATCAAACTACAAGACCGGGCGGCGGACTGGTACGTCCAAATGTACGAGTCCAACTCCCCCGCCCTCTCTGACTTCCATGCCTTCATCACCGAGATGAAGCGCTACTTTGAGGACCCGCTAGCCAAAGAGAGGGCTAAAAGCGCACTCCAAAGCCTCAAACAGGGCGCACGAACTGTCCCGGACTACACCCTCAAATTTAAAGCCCTCGCAGGGAAGATCAACGACTGGTCCGAGACCACCCTGCTAGAAATGTTCAAAAGGGGCCTCAACCGTGAGGTACTCCAATGGGCTCTCTACTGGGACGACCCGGAGACTCTGCAAGGCTGGATCCACCTCGCGGGGAGAGCGGAACACGCGCACCGCACATTCCTAATGGCGACGACGGAAGTCAAAACCAACACCAGCCCAAAGGTACCCGCGCCACACTTGGGGCCGGCCGGTCCCACATATCAAAGGAAGAAATTTACTCGCGGGCCCTGCGGGAGGTGCGGAAAAATGGGGCACAAAACGGCAGATTGCTTCTCCAACCGAACCCTAGCTAGCGCTCCCAAACCCGCACTGAAACCTAGCCTCAAACCAACGAACCCGCCGCCGCCCCCCCACCGCCGAATGACCGGAGCCACAGCAACACCGGACGAAGGCTGGGACGCTTACTTGGGGGGAGAGGACGCCGAAGACCCAGACCAGCCGGCGGGAAACGCTCCCCGCCTGCCCTAAAACGCGCCGCGAGGCAGGTGGTGGGACAGAGGCGCGGATCACTTCGACAGAGCGGTGAAAGCTCCGTAGTAATGGCGGCAATCAAGCTCTCCGTGGGCAACAGAGCCACCACGGCCGTGGCACTAGTGGACTCGGGGTGCTCGAAAAACCTGATCCACCCCGACATAGTCGCCAAACTCGACCTACGCTGCCTCCCTCTCCCCACGCCGCTGGCATTTCACCAGCTGGACGGCTCAACAGCGGGAGGAAAACCGGCCACGATGCAGACCGAGCCGGTGACCCTACAAATGGGCACCCACACCGAACGAACATCGTTCGTGGTAACCCACATAGGGCGGCCCATCGTAGTCTTGGGAATACCATGGCTCGCGACAAACAACCCGCACATCGACTGGAAGACCCGCACCTTCCAATTCGACGACGGCGCGTACCGGGCGCCAGTTCCGGCGGGCAGGACCAACCCCACTGTGGGACGGGCAGAGGCGGCAACCCAGGACAACATAGCTACCCCAGAAGACCTACCTGAGCAATACGCTGACTTCTCAGAGGTCTTCGGAGAGGCGGAAGCTGATCAACTACCCCCCCACCGCAAGACGGACTGTAGGATTGACCTGCTGCCCGATGTCCCCTTACCTAGGCCGAAGATTTATTCGATGACCCCGAAGGAGATGACAACCCTCCGGGAGTTCATCGACAAAAACCTAGAGAGGGGCTTCATAGAGCCGGCATGCTCACCGGTCGGAGCCCCCGTCTTATTCCGGGAGAAAAAAGACAGCACCTTACGGCTCTGCACCGACTACCGGGGTCTCAACGCAGCTTCCCTATCCAATAAATACCCCTTACCCCTCGTGAAAGACATGCTCGCCCACCTGTCCACAGGCAGAGTATTCTCCAAGCTGGACCTTCGCGAGGAGTACTACCGAATCCGAATCAGGGAGGGGGACGAATGGAAAACTGCGTTCAACTGCCCCCTACGTGCCTTTCAGTACAAAGTGCTGCCATTCGGACTAGCAGGGGCCCCGGGGGTGTTCATGCAGCTCATCAATGAGGTTCTGCATGAAACCTGTTCAAAGGGGTCCTGGTCTACATAGACGACGTCCTTATCTACTCCAAAATGCACGAGGAACACGTGACCCTAGTCAGACAAGTCCTCGAGAAGCTAAAAAGGGCAAAACTGTCATGAGTGCCGTTGAGCTGAAGTCATCAGCGCAATGGCACACATGACAATAGCAAGGAAACAGGAGAAGGGGCTCAAGATAAGTAGCCATCAACTCACAACGACTAACGGCCAACAAACAATAGCTAAACGGATCACGGAGCACACCCAAGCCATCAGCGCTAATACAACGGAGATCGCCCAGCTGACAGCAGTCACCGGAGGAATAGAAAACCCGATGATGGGCGATCCCGGAACGCCAGCGGGGCTTCGCAACCCCTCACCCACCGGCAGGGCAACGTATTGGACAAAGGGGGGTGACGTGACCGCGAGTGAGGGGGCGCTGACCGGCGCGGGGTATTTAAACCCCGCACCGGCATGCTCCTGTCACTCTCAGCTTTTTTCCCGACGCTGTACCTGCACTGAGAATAAACCAGAGCCTGATCCACCGAACCAGTGTCTGAGCATTATTCAAAGGTAGGCAGCGCATGACATAAAGCTGAGAGTCATAAACTCAGCCTCGCCGAGCCCCACCGGACGACAACGAGCCGCGGGAGGAATAGACGGCGAGAAGACCAGCAAGATGAAGCCGGAGCGACACGGGCAAGGAGGGCGAGCCGCACGGCAAGAAACAGAGAAGGACCGACCGAGGCCAGAGGCACCGCGGACTCCCGGAGCCATGGACGCCCACCCCACCCGACCCGAGCCGCAGCTCCAACCCCAAGGGGAGATGGCGACGGAGGCAACCCGACCGCGGGAGGGAGCAACATACCTTCCAAAACCAGCGGAGGACCCCGCGCCCCACATTGCACCCCAGCAACGGACGTGGAGCGACAGCCCAACGGCGGAGGAGGACGATGGAGACACCCAGCAGACGGCGGAGCAAGCGGACCAACGGCAGAGGGAGGATGAACCCCGCCGGCAACCCACCCCCGCCGACACACCGACGGAACCGGCCCCAGCGGCGGCGCAGACCGTGGACGAGGAGGCACGAGCTGAACTCGCGGCCATGCGGGCCCAACTGACAGAACTCCGGACCATGCTCCAGTCGCTTATGCCCCCCGCGCCACCCAACGACGTCCCCGCACAGGCCCACACCCCAAGCGAAGCACCGAACCCCCACGGGCCAGCGGAAGGTCAGCAGACGGCCCAGGCGGACGACACCACAGGCCGGGAAGCGAGAGGAAGGGCCGCGCAAAACGCCCGGGCCCCAAAGGACTTCCCCATCTTCTTCGATGGGAACCCCACGAAACTGTCGTTCTTCATAACGAACGCCAGGGAGTTCATGGGGAGGCACGGACACTCCTACGACTCCGAAGCCGACAAGATCGCCGCCGTGGCGATCAAACTACAAGACAGGGCGGCGGACTGGTACGTCCAACTGTACGAGTCCAGCTCCCCCACCCTCGCCAATTTCCCTGCCTTCATCAATGAGATGAAAAACTACTTCGAAGACCCCCTAGCCAAAGTGAGGGCAAAAAGCGCACTCCAAAGACTTAAACAGGGCACACGCACTGTCCCAGACTACGCCCTGGAGTTCAAAGCCCTCGCGGGGAAGGTCAGCGACTGGTCCGAAACCACCCTGCTGGAAATGTTCAAAAGGGGGCTCAATCGCGACGTTCTCCAATGGGCCCTCTACCGCGACGACCCAGAAACGCTACATGGGTGGATCCACCTCGCGGGGAAAGCCGAACACGCGCACCGCACCTTCCTCATGACAACCACGGAAGACACAAACTATGCCTGCAAAAAGGTACCCGCACCACACGTGGGGATGGCCGGCCCCATATACCCAAAAAAGAAATTCAATCGGGAGCCCTGCGGGAAGTGTGGCACACTAGGGCACAAGACGGTGGATTGCTTCGCCAACCGACCGCCGACCAGTGCGCCTAAACCCACCCCGAAAATTAGCCCCAAACCACCCAATCTGGGGCCGCCCCCTCACCGCCGAATGACCGTGGCCACAGCGACACCAGAGGAAGGCTGGGACGCCTACTGGGGGGAAGAGGATAACGTAGACCCCGACCGGCCGGCGGGAAAAGCTCCCCGCCTGCCCTGAAACGCGTTGCGAGGCAGGCGGTGGGACAACAGCGCGGACCACCTCGACGGAACGACGAAAGCCCCGTAATAATGGCGGCAATCAAACTCTCTGCCGGCAACGGAGCCACCACGGCCGCGGCACTAGTGGACTCGGGGTGCTCAAAAAACCTCATCCACCCCGACCTAGTCGCCAAACTCGACCTCCGCTGCTTCCCCCTCCCCACGCCGTTGGCATTCCACCAGCTGGACGGCTCTACAGCGAGAGGGAAACCAGCCACGCTGCAAACCGAGCCGGTCACCCTGCAAATGGGCACTCACACCGAACGCACATCGTTCGTCGTCACTCACATCGGACGGCCCATTGCAGTCCTGGGGATGGCATAGCTTGCGACAAACAACCCGCGCATCAACTGGGAGACCCGCACCTTCACATTCGGCGACGGCGAGTATCGGGCACCAGTTCCAGCGGGCAGAACCAACCCCACTGTAGGACGAGCGGAGGCGACTACACAGGACAACGCCGCTACCATAGCAGACCTACCGGAACAATACGCCAACTTCTCCGAGGTCTTCGGAGAGGCGGAAGCTGACCAACTACCCCCCCACCGCAAGACGGATTGCCAGATCGACCTGCTGCCCGACGTCCCCTTACCTAGACCAAAGATCTACTCGATGACCCCGAAGGAGATGGCAACCCTCCGGGAGTTCATCGATAAAAACCTAGACAGGGGATTCATAGAGCCAGCATGCTCACCGGTCGGAGCCCCCGTCTTATTCCGGGAGAAGAAAGACGGCACCCTACGGCTCTGCACCGACTACCGGGGCCTAAACACGGCTTCCCTGTCCAACAAATACCCCTTACCCCTGGTGAAGGACATGCTCGCCCACCTGTCCACGGGCAAAGTCTTTTCCAAATTGGACCTTGGCGAGGCGTACTATCGCATCCGAATCAGGGAGGGGGACGAATGGAAGACTGCGTTCAACTGCCCCCTAGGCGCCTTCCAGTACAAAGTGCTGCCCTTCGGACTCGCGGGGGCCCCTGGGGTGTTCATGCAGCTCATCAATGAGGTACTGCATGAACATCTGTTCAAAGGGGTCCTGGTCTACATCGACGACGTCCTTATTTACACAAAAACGCACGAGGAACATGTGAACCTAGTCAGGCAAGTCCTCGACAAGCTCAGAAGGGCGCAGCTCTATGCCAAGCCTACAAAGTGCGAGTTTCACAAAGCGCGCCTAGACTACCTGGGGTACCGAATCTCCGGGGACGGCATAGAAATGGACCCCGCAAAAGTCGAGGCGGTGCTAAACTGGGAGCGCCCCCGCAACAGACGCCAACTCCAGAGCTTCCTCGGCTTCGCGAATTTTTACAGGTCATTCGCCCGGGGGTTCGCAGAGATAGCCCTCCCCCTAACGGACCTCCTCAAAACCAAAGGGGTGGGGGACACCCGACGCGCCAAGAACCCGGGCACAGTGTTGAATTGGACTCCCGCGTGCCAGACCGCATTCAACAAGCTGAAAGCGCTGTTCACCACGGAGCCAATCCTCACGCACCCGGACCCAGAACGGCCGTTCGTGGTCCAAGCCGACGCCTCAGACTTCTCCCTGGGGGCCATCCTACTCCAAAAGGACCCCACGGGACTCCTGAAACCATGCGCCTACCTGTCAAGGAAGTTCTCCGAGACAGAAAGGCGATGGCACGTCTGGGAGAAAGAAGCCTTCGCGGTAAAATCGGCACTAGAAACATGGCGACACCTACTCGAGGGAGCCACCCAACCATTCGAGGTCTGGACCGACCACCGGAACCTCGAGGCCCTACGAACGCCCAGACGCCTTAGCCCAAAACAGGTCCGATGGGACCAATTCTTCAGCCGCTTTAATTTCCAGCTGAAGTTCATGCCGGGCAAAAAGAACTTCCTGGCCGACGCCCTCTCCCGACTGCCCCAAGACGAAGAGCCCGCCCCAGACACCATTGGGACGGTCCTATCCGCCTCGCAACTGGGGATGGCCGTGACCACCCGAAGCTGCGCTCGGAAGCAGCTCGACTCTACGGCGCAGCCGACGGCGGGACAACCTGCGCCCAGACGAAGCCAACCGCAACTAACAGGGGGAATGCGCACGGACCTCGCCGCCGCCCTCAAAACCGACCCCTGGTTCCTGGCAAACCCCAACAAGGTAACGATGGCACAGGACCTGGCATGGGGGGAAGGCAGAATCTATGTCCCGGACTCGCAACGCCAAGCGATCTTGCATAGGTCACACGATGCCAAACAAGCGGGACACTTTGGGTTCCTCAAGACCCTACACCTAACATGGCGTCAATTCTGGTGGCCCGCGCTCAGGCGAGACGTAAAAGCATACGTAGCGTCCTGCCCAACGTGCGCTAGGGCCAAACGGGCACCAGGCAAACCCGCGGGGCTATTACAACGGGTGGCAGAACCCTCCCGCCCATGGGAGGAAATCTCTATGGATTTTATAGTGGACCTCCCACCCAGCCAGAAGAAAACGGCCATTTGGGTGGTGAAGGATTACTTCTCAAAGCAGGCCCACTTCATCCCCTGCACGTCGGTCCCATCCGCACAACAACTAGCCAAACTCTTCCTCACCCACGTGTACAGGCTACACGGATGTCCCGCACGTGTGGTGACCGACAGGGGCACACAGTTCACCTCCAAATTCTGGCGGGCCTTCCTAAAGCTGACGGGGACCCAACAGGCCCTATCCACTTCCTGGCACCCCCAGACGGACGGAGCCACAGAGGTCCTCAATGCCACCTTAGAGCAATTCATACGCTCATATACTAACTATCACTAAGACGACTGGGCTGAACTGCTCCCGTTCGCCGAAGTCGCATACAACAACGCCGTCCACACGAGCACGGGGAAAACTCCGTTCGAGGTAGTCTCGGGGCACGACTTCGTCCCCATACCGGAGCTACCTCAACCCCCGGAACCCCAGGTGGACGCTAGCGACTGGGGACGGAAGATCGCGGAATCATGGCCAATAATCACGGCGGCGCTGAAGGATGCACAGGCAGCCTACAAAGAGCAGGCCGACAAGCACCGGCGCCAACAACCGACGTTCCAAGCGGGGGATATGGTCTACCTATCCACCAAATTCCTAAAGTCACCCCAACCCTCGAAAAAACTGGGGCCTAAGTACATCGGGCCGTTCCGAGTCACGCAAATAGTGAACCCGGTAGCAATACGCTTGGACCTGCCACACAACCTACGGAGACCCCACCCGGTGTTCCACACCAGCCTCCTGAAACCAGCAACCACCTCTCGATGGCACCCAAGCACGCCACAGCCCTCACCGGTGATGATCGACGGGCAACATCACTTTGAGATAAGGGACATACTCGACTCCCGCAAGCAACGAGGAACTCTACACTATTTGGTCAGGTGGAAACACTTCCCCCACCCGGAATGGGTGGCGGCGCACAACGTTAACGCGCCGGACCTGACCCGGGCATTTCACCGGGCATACCCCGACAAGCCACAACCAAGGTTAGCAAGCCGTCCCCTGCAAACCCCCCCCCCCGCGGGCCCCCCCCGCCTACCGTGCCCCAAGGGAAAGGGCCCCCCCAAGCCCGCGACTTGGGTGGACCTCCCCCCCCGGGACTCACTCCCCCCGCCCCGGGCCCACGAGGCAGTGACAAGCGTTCGCCAGCACCCTCCCCCCGCCCCCGGCCACGGGGGAGTGGCAAGCAAGTCAACAGGGCAACCTGGGGGCAACGCCCAGGAGCACAAATAACAAAGGCGACGCACTTTAAATAAAAAAGAAGGGCCCTACCTGGAGCTGATAAGCACCCGACCAGCCACGCCTCTCTCCTCGCCGAACTGAGCCAAACAAACAGGGTGTGGCTGGAGCATGCGCACTAAGGACACACCCTGGGAAGGCACGTGGTAGAGGGAGGAGCAAAGGGAGGGGCGACAACTACTCCGGCGGGAATTTCAAAAAAAAAAAAAAGTGCCATTTGACAGCTCCACCGAGAAAAAGGAAAAAACCAGAAAACCGGGGGGGAGCACTATTCGGACAGGGGGCAGTATGTCATGAGTGCCGTTGAGCTGAAGTCATCAGCGCAATGGCACACATGACAATAGCAAGGAAACAGGAGAAGGGGCTCAAGATAAGTAGCCATCAACTCACAACGACTAACGGCCAACAAACAATAGCTAAACGGATCACGGAGCACACCCAAGCCATCAGCGCTAATACAACGGAGATCGCCCAGCTGACAGCAGTCACCGGAGGAATAGAAAACCCGATGATGGGCGATCCCGGAACGCCAGCGGGGCCTCGCAACCCCTCACCCACCGGCAGGGCAACGTATTGGACAAAGGGGGGTGACGTGACCGCGAGTGAGGGGGCGCTGACCGGCGCGGGGTATTTAAACCCCGCACCGGCGCGCTCCTGTCACTCTCAGCTTTTTTCCCGACGCTGTACCTGCGCTGAGAATAAACCAGAGCCTGATCCACCGAACCAGTGTCTGAGCATTATTCAAAGGTAGGCAGCGCATGACAAAAACTCTATGCCAAACCCTCAAAGTGCGAATTCCATAAAGCACGCCTAGACTACCTGGGGTACCGAATCTCCGGGGAAGGCATTGAGATGGACCCCGCAAAAGTCGAGGCAGTGGTGAATTGGGAACGCCCCCGTAACAGGCACCAACTCCAGAGCTTCCTCGGCTTCGCGAATTTCTACAGGTCATTCGCACGGGGGTTCGCGGAGATAGCCCTCCCCCTAACAGACCTCCTCAAAACTAAAGGGGTGGGGGACACACGACGCGCCAAGAACCTGGGGACAGTACTAAATTGGACTCCCGCGTGCCAAACCGCATTCAACAGGCTGAAAGCGCTGTTCACCACGGAGCCAATCCTTGCGCACCCGGACCCAGAACGGCCGTTCGTGGTCCAAGCCGACGCCTCAGACTTCTCCCTAGGGGCCATCCTACTCCAAAAGGACCCCACAGGACTCCTGAAACCATGCGCCTACCTGTCAAGGAAATTCTCTGAGACAGAAAGGCGTTGGCACGTCTGGGAGAAGGAAGCCTTCGCAGTAAAATCGGCGCTGGAAACATGGAGGCACCTACTGGAAGGAGCCACCCAACCATTCGAGGTCTGGACAGACCACCGGAACCTCGAGGCCCTCCGGACGCCCAGACGCCTCAGCCCAAAACAGGTCAGATGGGCCCAATTCTTCAGCTGCTTTAACTTTCAGCTGAAGTTCATGCTGGGTAAAAAGAACTTCCTGGCTGACGCCCTCTCCCGACTGCCCCAAGACGAAGAGCCCGCCCCAGATATGATCAGGACGGTCCTATCCGCTTCCCAGCTGGGGATGGCTGTGACCACCTGGAGCGGCGCTCGGAGGCAGCCCAACCCCACGGCGCAACCGACGGTGGGGCAACCAGTGACCAGACGGCGCCAACCGCAACTGCCAGGGGGGATACGCGCAGACCTCACCGCCGCCCTCAAAACCGACCCTTGGCTACTAGCAAACCCCGACAAGGTGACGATGGCACAGGACCTGGCATGGGGGGAAGGCAGAATATATGTCCCAGACTCGCAACGCCAGGCGATCTTGCGCAGATCCCACGACACCAAGCAAGCGGGACACTTCGGGTTCCTAAAGACCCTGCACCTAACACGACGTCAATTCTGGTGGCCCGCGCTGAGACGGGATGTGAAAGCCTATGTAGTGTCCTGCCCGACATGCGCCAGGGCCAAACGGGCACCAGGTAAGCCCCTGGGACTTTTACAAACGGTGGCGGAGCCCTCCCGCCCATGGGAGGAAATCTCCATGGATTTCATAGTAGATCTCCCACCCAGCCAGAAGAAAACGGCCATTTGGGTGGTGAAAGACTACTTTTCGAAACAAGCCCACTTCATCCCCTGCTCATCGGTCCCGTCCGCCCAACAACTAGCCAAACTCTTCCTTATACACGTGTACAGGCTACACGGATGTCCCGCACGTGTGGTGACCGACAGGGGCACACAATTCACCTCGAAATTCTGGCGGGCCTTCCTAAAGCTGATGGGGACCCAACAAGCCCTATCCACAGCCTGGCACCCCCAGACGGACGGAGCCACAGAGGTCCTCAATGCCACCCTGGAACAATTCATACGCTCATACACCAACTACCACCAAGACGACTGGGTCGAACTGCTCCCATTCGCAGAAGTCGCATATAATAACGCCGTCCACACGAGCACGGGGAAAACCCCGTTCGAAGTAGTCTCTGGGCGCGACTTCGTACCCATACCGGAGCTACCACAACCCCCGGGACCCCAAGTGGACACTAGTGACTGGGAACGGAAGATAGCGGAATCGTGGCCAATAATCACGGCAGCACTGAAGGAGGCACAGGCGGCCTACAAAGAGCAGGCCGACAAGCACCGGCGCCAGCAACCGACGTTCCAGGCAGGGGATATGGTCTACCTATCCACCAAATTCCTGAAGTCACTGCAACCCTCGAAAAAACTGGGGCCTAAGTATATCGGGCCGCTTCGAGTGACACAGGTAGTCAACCCGGTGGCAATACGCCTGGACCTGCCGCACAATCTACGGAGACTCCACCCGGTATTTCACACCAGCCTCCTGAAACCTGCAACCACCTCTCGATGGCACCCAAGCACGGCACTGCCCTCCCCAGTGATGATCGACGGCCAACAACATTTTGAAGTAAGAGACATACTCGACTCTCGCCGTCAATGGGGAACACTACACTAACTAGTAAGGTGGAAACACTTCCCCCACCCAGAATGGGTGGCGGCGCAACACGTTAAGGCGCCAGACCTGACCCGGGCATTCCACAGGACGTACCCCGACAAGCCGAAGGGTCGCTAAGCCGAACCGGCCCCTGAACACCCTTTCCCCCGCGGGCCGCCCCCCCCCACCGTGCCCCCAGGGGAAAGGGCCCCCCAAGCCCGCGACTTGAGTAGACCTCCTCCCCCCCGGGACTCACCCTCCCCCCACCCCAAGCCCACGAGAGAGCGACGATTGGTCACCAGTGCATGCCTGGGGGCAACGCCCAGGATGCACACATACAATGGCAATCGCACAACGCATAAAGATAAGGTTCCTACCTGGAGCTGAAAAGCACCCGACCAGCCACGCCTCTTCCCTCGACGAACTGAGTCAAACAAGCAGGGTGTGGCCAGGGCATGCGCACGCCCAGGGTGTGGTCGGGGCATGCGCACTCGGAACACACCCTAAAGATGGACACGAGGTAGAAGGCGGAACAGAGGGAGGGGCGAAAACACTCCGGCGGGAAATTTAAAAAAAAAAAAAATTGACAGCTCTCCTGGAGAAAACCGGAAGGCCGGGGGGGGGGCACTATTCGGACGGGGGGCAGTATGTCATGAGTGCCGTTGAGCTGAAGACATCAGCACAACGGCACACATGACAATAACGAGGAAGCAGAGGAAGGGACTTAAGATAAGCATAGCACGCACAACAGACACAGACCCCGGCCGGATGATTCAGCCATCAGGACACAAAAGAGGAAGAAGGAAAGACAAAGACAAGGCAGATCACGAGGCACACCCAAGCTGTTAGCAAAAGCACAACGGAGATCGCCCAGCTGACAGCAATCACCGGCTGAAGGAGGAAACCGATTATGGGCAATCCCGGGGCACCAGCTGGGGCCCCGCAACCCTTCACCTACCGGCACGAAAGCATGCAGGACAAAGGGGGGATGACGCAACCCAAGGTGAGGGGGCGCTGACCGGTGCGGGGTATTTAAACCCCGCACCGGCGCGCTCCCTTCACTCTCAGCTTTTTTCGCGTCTAGCTCTACGTTTGAATAAACCTGAACCTGCTCTTCTCTGAATCAGCATCTGTGTTTTACTCAGCGGTAGGCAGCGCATGACATCCAGTGTGAATGAGGACTCCCTCCTGGGATGAGAGACGGGGGGAGTCAGGAAGCGCCTGATGGCGTGGGAGAGCACTCACCTCCTGAGAGGCAGGAGGTGAGGGGGAGTGAATGAGATGCCCCTGGCCGACTGGTGAGAGAGGCCAAACAGGGAGAATTGGGATTGAAGAATGCATGGGTGGGTGATGGCTGGGCCCAGATGGCGCTGAGAGCACGAGCTGGTGCGCCAGAGGGCTTGCCATTGCCCTGTGGGTAACTGTGTATGTGTGAGGGTGTGTGAGTGGATGGAGGGACCTCTACTCCAAGCGGGAGACTCCGGAAGTGCTGGAATGGGGTTAGGTGGCTTTGGAGTCTCTGGGGGCTGCAGGGCGGGCCATACTATTGAGATGGTGATGGGTAGGGGACGTTATGGCAGGAGCCAGAGGGCAGGCCATCTTCGGGGAAGATGCCCCCAGTGTTTGTTGCCAGTGGCGTGTTCCAGCCCTCTGCGCTCAGACCCAAGCCCTGGTCAGCAGACCCACAGGGGCCCTGGTCTTCGGCTGTTGCTACTTAATGCCAGGTCTCTTAACAACAAAGCCCCCCTCATAAGTGACTTGATCACTGAAGAGGGGGCAGACCTGGCATGTATTACTGAAACCTGGCTGGGCCCCAAAGGGGGGGTGCCCCTTTTGGAAATGTGCCCGGCCGGGTTTACAGTATGGCACCAGCCGAGATTCCAGGGCAGGGGCGGAGGGGTGCCAGTTGTCATCCAGGAGTCTCTGGTGGCCTTCAAGGGCCCTGCCCCACAAGTGGCCGGTTGTGAGACCCTGTTTTTCAAGTTGGGTGCATGAGAGCAGTTGGGAGTGTTGCTGCTGTACCAGCCTCCCTGCTGCGTGGCAACCTCCCTGCCTGAGCTGCTGGAGGCCATCTCAGGGTTGGCAGTGGAGTTCCCCAGGCTTATGGTTCTGGGGGACTTCAACCTGCCTTCCCTGGGGCGGGCCTCTGAGGCAGCTCGGGAATTCATGGCTACCATGGCAGCCATGGGCTTGATTCAGATTATTCGTGACCCAACTTGAGACAGTGGCCTCATCCCGGATTTAGTTTTCTTGTCGGAGCAGTGGCAATGTGACCTGAGGGGAGAGTTACAGCTATCCCTATTGTCATGATCAGATCACGCCCTGGTGGCCTTGAGATTCTCTTATGCCACCCCCCTCTGCAGGGAGGCAGGACCCATTCGATTGGTCCGCCCCTGGTGACTCATGGACCCAGTAGGGTTTCAGAGGGAGCTGGGGGTTATACCCGGGGATCTGCTGCATGGTCCAGCGGAGGCCCTGGCCGCCACCTAGAATAGGGAGGTGGCTGGGGCCTTGGACAGGATCGCACCTGTGCGACCTCTCTCGCCTCATCACACTTGATGCTCCGTGTGGTTTACGGAGGAGCTGAGGGTTTCGAAGAGGACTAAGAGATGTCTAGAGCGCTGCTGGAGGAAGACCAAGACTGAATTCGACCAAACACTGGTTAGAACTGCTATTAAGGCCTACCTGGTGGCGATAAAAGTGGTGAAGCGTCAATACTTCTCCGTTCTTATTGTGTCTGCAGAATGCCACCCAACGGCCCTATTTAAAATCACTCAATCCCTTTTGGGGAAGGTGGGTGCAGTGACCCACCTGCAGGGCCGTGCAGAGGAGTTCTCGGAGCATCTGCAAGACAAAATTGCTTGGATCCGCTCTACGCTAGACTCCAAGCATGAGGCAGGGTCTGTGGAGATACCAAGGGATCGTACTTACCATGTTATCTGGGAACAGTTTGATCCTGTTGGACCCGAGGAAGTGGACAGGATCCTCCAGACAGTAAATGCCACCACTTGCCAATTAGATCCATGTCCCTTCTGGCGGGTGAAAGCAGCTCGGGAGGTGACATGTGGTTGGGTCCAGGCAATGGTTAATACATCCTTGAGGGAGGGGGTGTTTCCAGCTGCCTTTAAGGAAGTGCTGGTACAACCCCTCCTCAAGAAACCATGGTTGGACCCTACTGGATAATTTTCATCCAGTCTCCCACCTTCCCTTTTTGGGAAAAGTGGTTTAGAAAGTGGTGGCATTACAACTCCAGAGGATTCTGGAGGAAACGGATTATCTAGACCCCTTTCAGTCAGGTTTCAGGCCAGGATATGGGACAGAAACGGCATTGGTCGCACTTATGGATGATCTCTGGCGGGAGCGGGATGTGGGTAGTGCATCCATCCTGTCTCTTCTTGACCTCTCAGCGGCTTTCGATACCATCGACCATGATATCCTTTTGGGTCGGCTCAGGGAGTTGGGGCTGGGAGGCGTAGTTTTGCGCTGATTCACCTCCTTCCTCCAGGGCCGGTCCCAGTCAGTGGTGATAGGGGGGGAGAGATCCAACCCTCGACCTCTCCTTTGTGGGGTGCCGCAGGGCTTGGTCCTCTCTCCTCTCCTATTTAACATCTACATGAAACCGCTGGGCGAGATCATCCGTCACCACGGGATGAGGTATCATCAGTATGCCGATGATACTCAGTTGTATATCTCCATCCCGGGTGAGGGAAGTGATGCTGTGACTGCCCTCTCTCGGTGCCTGGGGGGCTGTAGGGGTCTGGATGGGGAACAACAGGCTTCAGCTAAACCCTGGTAAGATGGAGTGGCTGTGGGCTAAGGGTTCCTCCGTATCTGGGACTTTGTCATCTTTAGTTCTGGATGGGGTTGCACTGCCCCAGACAGACCCGGTGTATAACCTGGGGTCCTCATGGACTCACGGCTCCTGCTGGAAGAGCAGATGGCAGCCATGGCCGGAAGGGCCTTCGCACAGCTTCGTGTTGTGCACCAGTTGCGCCCTTTCCTGGATCGGGAAGCCCTTCGGACGGTCACTCATGCCCTTGTTATCTCCCATATAGACTACTGCAATGCGCTCTACACGGGGCTACCCTTGAAGAGTATCCGGAAGCTTCAGCTGATCCAGAATGCGGCTGTGCGGGCTATTTTTGGCGCCTCTAGAAGGGCGCACATAACACCTTTGCTACGTGAGCTGCATTGGATACCAGTTTGCTTCTGGGTCCAATTCAAGGTGTTGGTTATCACCTTTAAAGCCCTACATGGCATGGGACCAGGTTACCTGAGGGACCGCCTCTTCCCCGTATCATCGGCCCATCCCACCCATTCATGCAGAGAGGGCATGCTGCGGACCCTGTCAATAAGAGAATTCCGTATGGCAGGGTCCAGGAGGCAGGCCTTCTCGGCAGTAGTGCCCGCCCATTGGAACATCTTGCCCCGGATGTAAGATTAGCCCCATCGCTTTTAGCCTTCCGGAGGAAGTTGAAGACCTGGCTCTGCCACCAGGCTTGGGGCAGGGAGGAGAATCGATATACTTGGGGTTGGCTGGTGCCTTGAAGTGCCCCTCCTACATGATGGTTGAAGAGATCATAGCCATCTGGATTTTATGAGCTGGGGTAGTTAAGAAATTGTTTTGGTTTTTAATGGGATTTTATTGGAATTTTACTGTATTTTTATTTGAGTTTTTATTGTATATTTATTCTATGCTGTAAACCACCCAGAGTCCCTCTGGTCGGAGGAGATGGGCGGTGACAAATTTGATTAAATAAATAAATAAAATTACCATCAAAAACCGGTACCCCCTGCCACTGAACTGGGAGCTACTAGAAAAGGTTTGGGACGCCCAAATGTTTATCAAATTGGATTTGAGAGGAGCTTATAATCTGATCAGAATTAGACTAGGAGATAAATGGAAGACGGCATTTCGTACCTGCTACGGTCATTTTGAATTCACAGTGATGCCGTTTGGTCTATCTAACGCTCCTGCAGTGTTCATGCATTTTATGCATGATATATTTAGGGACCTTTTGGACCAATTCTTGATCAATTACCTGAATGACATTCTAATTTACTCTACCTCTCTGGATGAACACTGCCAGCATGTGCGCACAGTGTCACAATGACTTCGCGAAAATCAACTTTACGCCAAACTGGAAAAATGCCAGTTTGATCAACTGGTCATAGATTTCTTAGGACACCAAATTTCTGCCAATGGTATTGAGATGGAACTGGACAAGGTGAAGGCGATACAGTCCTGGCAACCCCCACATAGAGCCAAGGATGTACAATGACTACTGGGATTTGCAAATTACTACAGAAATTTCATACCGTGATTTGCGGAAATTACCAACCTGTTGACCAATTTGTTATGGAAACGGTCCATGTTCAGCTGGGGAGAAGAAGAGAACCAGGTGTTTGAGGCATTAAAAACCACCTTCATGTCTGAGCCCATTCTCAAACATCCAGACTCCACACAACTGTCTGTGGTCAAAACCGACACTTCGGATGTAGCTGTTGGTGCCGTGTTGCTTCAGACAGATTCCCAGGCTAATCAACTGTGCCTGTGTGCATACTACTCTAGGAAATTAGCAGTAGCTGAACAAGCATATACTATATGGGATAAAGAGCTTTTGGCTATTAAAGTAGCCTTCGAAGTATAGTGACAGCATCTGGAAGGAGCTCAACACGTCACTGAAGTAAGAACGGACCGTCGCAACTTAGAACATCTTAAGACAGCATGGAACCTCAATCAAAGACAAATCTGCTGGTCATTGCTCTTTTCCCGCTTAACTTTCAAGATATGTATATTCCATGGGGCCAGAATCAACGAGGAGACGCCCTCTTGAGGAAAGCTGAGTAAGAAAGATTTGCAACCACTCCAGTGCTCGGGTCCATGACTCCCTTAGGACAATTTGCGGCTCTCCAACAGTCAGGCGACCTACTACAACTTCAGACTCAACAATAGGATTTTTTTGTAGCCAAGCAGAAGAAGAAATTGGACTACCTACCTGTGGACCAAGTGAAACAGTGGAGTTACAATCACAAGGTGCTGTGCTTTTGGGGCTGTTATTATGTACCAGCAGGTGATGTGAGAGAACGACTCTTGAAACTTTGTCATGACTATCCAGCGGCAGGGCATTTTGGGTTTTTCAAGACCCTCAACCTGATATCCCATGAATTTTGGTGGCCGCACATCCTGATGTCAAGCAATGTGTGGCTTCATGCTTGGAATGTCGCAGAGTGAAGATCCAAACCAGGAAAACCTGCCGGACTCTTTTTACCATTGCCTACTCCAGCACGTCCTTGGGAAGCCATACTGATGGATTTCATTACAGAACTTCCCAGATCCAAAGGTGCCACAACTATATTTGTAGTTGTAGATACCATGTCCAAAATGGCACATTTCATCGCTTGTTCAGGATTACCCACTGCACAAGAAACAGCGGGACTGTATATTGAGAATATTTTTTGACTACATGGTTTGGCCAGGAGAGTGATATCAGATCAGGGCTCTCAATTCACCGCCAGGCTCTGGAGGGCTCTACTCAAAAGCTTGAAAATTCAAGGCCATTTGTCATCCTCACATCACCCGCAGTCCAATGGTGAGACAGAGAAAGTGAACGCAATTTTAGAGCAATATTTGCATTGCTACATTAATTATCAACAGGACAACTGGGCAGATCTGCTCACAGTGGCAGAGTTTGCTTACAACAACTCGAAGCACGCCTCGACCAGAATGACGCCATTCATGGCCAATTATGGGTTTCACCCTAGACCATTTCTGCTGGATGCCCCCAACTCTAGGGTTCCTGCATCTGATCAATTCCTGCAGGAATTACAAGCCTGTCACCAGGTTCTTTGAGAACAACTAGACAAGGCCAAGGAAGATTATAAGCATTATGCTGACTGTCACCAGAAGGAGGGTTTGCAATTGTCTGCTGGGGATTTGGTTTGGTTGTCTACCAAACATCTGGTATCTTCATGGCCATCCCGAAAACTAGATCACCGTCACATCGGAACTTTTCTGATCGAAGCTATTATTAATGCGGTAGCATATCGCCTTACTCTTCCAAAAAACATGTGAATGCACCCAGTTTTACACTGTTCTCTGTTCATCCCTGAGGCTCCTGACAGTCCACTGAGATCTGTCAAACCTCCTCTGGTTATTATGCTAGGTGAAAAAGAATACAAAGTTGCTTGTATCCTCAATTCCCGTTTCCATCATGGTCACTTGCAATATCTCATCGCTTGGAAGAGTTACGGTCTGGAGGAAAATTCGTGGGAAGATTCATCCTATGTACATGCACCTGTAAAGGTCTGGCAGTTTCACCGACATTTCACTGCTCAAACCCGGGCAATGAATAGAGAGGAAGGGGAGTCCCACAGGGAGGGGGATAGCGTTAGGATGGAGGCTGAGTCTGAGGACGAAGAGGACAGACCGTCAGAACTGTTGACCCAAACAGCGGGAAACAATAAGGCGTAAAGATTGAAAAGAGCCTCACGCGGGAAGAACAGCTGATTGGCCAAGGGCGAGAGTCAGGTTCACCACTGCCAATCAGCATCCAAGATTGACGCAATGAAAGGAGGCCCATGCAATGGGAAGCCTGATTGACACCCAAGCACCAACGGCACAAAAAGTCAGCTTATAAAAGGCGCCGAAATACAGAGTGGGTCACGGAGACAACTGCTCCTGTTCCCAGCCTCCAACTCTCAGTCCCACCGAAGAAGTCTTATAGCCGGAACCTGATCTCGTGCCAGAACGTCTACCTCTGCCACAGCTGGACCTCGAGCCCTACCCCATTGTTGAACATCCACTCCCTTCCGACACCACACTAACCCTCGATTTGGCCTCCACCCTTCCACTGTGTTCTCAACTTCTGGAAACTCCTACCTCATCACCACACCCTCAACCTTCCAAACCCTCTACCTTGCTGTCACACCTCCAACCTCCAGAAACTCCTGCCTCACCACACCTTCAACCTTCTGAACCCTCTACCTTGCCACCGTGCCTCCAACCTCCGGAAACTCTTGCCTCATCACCACACCGCCAACCTTACCAGCCCTCTGCTTTGCCGCCATCCTTCCAGCCTCTGGAAACTCCTGCTTCACTGCTGTGCCTCCATTCTTCAATAACCCCCACCTTGTCGCTGTGTCTTCAACCAACAGAATCTCCGTCTTGCTGCTGTGTCTCCAATCCCCTGTATCTTCCGCCTGACCACCGCGCCCCAACTCCAGTAATTCCTGCCTTGCTGTCGTACCTCCACTGCCTGACACTTCAACGGCTGCTGTGTCTCTAGTTCCTAGAAGCTCTGCCTCACCGCCATGCCTCCAACCACTGAGGGCTCCTGCCTTGTTCTCACATCTGCAATCTCCGGAATCCTGCTTGGCTGCCGCACCATTGTGGAATCCAACCGCTTCTTCTTGCATCTAGCCCTTCCTTGGATCCTTGCTACCAATAAGCCATTGTATCTTGTGTTGTAAATAAAGCTTTTAAATACAAACCCTGTGTTGGTCCATCAAACAGGACAGATTTGGTGATATGTTGGGGGCAAGTCCCAATAGGGCAAAAGAGACAAGAACTGGTCTGCAATGTTAGGCATGGGAGCTTAGGGCCCTGATGAGGGAAAGGCTCTTGTTGAGTCTGGTCTACCCATATAGAACATATGCAAAGAACATGGGAGCTCCACCCTATCCCCACCACTTGAATAAGGCAGTCTCCAGACCTGAATTATATGCAATACAGGTAGTCCTCACTTACCAACCACAGTTGGGACTGGTAACTCTGTCACTAAGTAACATGGTTGTAAAGTGAAACATCATGTGACTGCACCTATCTTACAATGTCAGTTCTGGCTCCAGTTGTGAAGCAAATCACCAGTGGTTGTTAAGCATGATATCATGTGACCATGACTTGTGACTTCTTGCTGGCTTCCCCCTTGATTTTGCCAATTGCAACCTTCATAGGCGGCTTCCAAGAATCATGTGACCAGGGTATGCTATGACCATCATAAATGCACGCCAGTTGCCAAGTGCCCTAATTGTAATCATGTCACCGTGGGGACGCTGTGATGGCTGCAAGTTCAAGGACCAGCCGTAAGTCTTTTTCAGCACAGTCATAACTTTGAACAGTCACTGAACGAGCAGTCGGTAAGCAAGGACCTGTAGTAAATCATCTCATTACAGAGCAAGTTGGAAGATAGGAGAATAAGTGATTCTTACTTCCAGAAACTCATCAAGTGAATTCTATTCTTCCCCATTTCCCTACCTATTCTTGATTTATGAAAAAAGGAAAGAAGAGAAGAAGGAAAGAACTGAAGATTGAAACAGTCAAAAAGTCATGAAGAAAAAAGTCAACAGGAAGGAGAAAACAGTTCCAGCAGCATCAGAGATGTGCTAAAAGAGTATCTTATGTTCAGGATCTTCAGCTTTCAATGTACTATGCAAAGAGGCAGAATCATTGTTTCCTGCAAAGAAGCAAAGGAAAGAACCACCTGACACATTCTTCATAGGGTTCATGTCATAAGAAAATCAGCTTTCATATTATGATTTTGCACAATCCAGTCCAAGTCTTCACATCAGAGATGGTTTAATGATCACTTATTTGTAGTGATACTTAATAAATCACCAAGAGTGCTTACTAGGCCCCAGCAATCCTATAACCCAGTGGTTCTCAAACATTTTGGTCTCAGGACCCCTTTACATTCTTAAAAATGATTGAGGACCCCAAAGAGTTTTAGTTTATGTACGTTATATCTTTTCTTTTCTTTTCTTTGCCTTCAAGTCAGTCTTGACCCCTGGAGACTGTCTGGACAAGTCTCCAGTTTTCTTGGCAAGGTTTTTTGGAAGTGGTTTGTCATTGCCTCCTTCCTGGGCTAAGAGAGAGTGAAAGGGCCAAGGTCACCCACTGGCTTCGTGCTTAACGTGCAACTAGAACTCAAGGTCTCCTGGTTTCTAGCCTGGTGCCTTAACCACTACACCAAACTTGCTCAATATTTACTGTATCAGAAATTAAAACTGAGAAATTTTAAAATATTTGACTTCACAGATCCCCTAAGGCTCTCAGGGTCCAAGGGTCCTCAGACCACACTTTGAGAACCGCTGCTATAATCAATGCTTCCAAGGGACCACAAAGTTCTGCCAGCGTTCCCTTCAATTTCCAATACAGACCTTAGAATGCCATTTCCAGATTTCTTCACAGAGATAATAAAAAATGTGTGGACCAAAACAATCAATCCAGGAAATCCTCTATACTGGTGAACAAGCTGTATTCCATCCAAGGAGGTAACAGAATGAGACATTAGCAGGCCTGGTTTGTAAATCAGTTGTCCCAGAAGACTGAGGAGAGGGCTTTATACATCAAATGGAATGTGGAACAGACGGAATGCTGAAACAAGTCCAGGAAGCAGCACAGCTAGGAGTAAGTAGCTGCAGATGTCCTTTCTGTATTTACCCAGACTTCGGTAATATAGCCCCCATGACCCTCCTCCCTGAATCTCACAGAAGCCAAACATTAAGTGACAACAGTATTAATTGAACAAGGACATAAAAAAATTCTTGCCCTCAACTCTGAAAGAAGAGGAGAAAAGACTGACTGTATTTTTCAGTTCGAAGATTATAGTCTGACCTTTTTGGAGGCAGGAAGTATACAGGAAAATAACCACTGGAATTCCCAATTCATAAGCCTCAAACAGAGAAGGCAGAGGAGGCAAGAGCCAGGAAAATGTCTCTCTAATTGACATCACCACCTCTTAAGTGGGTATGTGACTGCAAACATTTTGGTGTACCTTGAAGCATACAAGCAATGTGAGATGGGAATGGGAATATAGTGGGGATATTTATCTATCTATCCATCCATCCATCCATCTAATTTACATACTGTAGCTGCCCACCTCACTTTTACAAGCGACTCTGGGCTGCTTACACCAGGTTAAAACAGCAATAAATACCTAAAAAACACTATATGAATAACTAAAAACATCAAAACTATACAAAATTGAGCTAAAACAAAAAGGCAAAGGGATGTTAATAATAACAGAGCCACCTTGCTAGCTCAGCTGCACCCTGGGGTCCCCAGGCCTGCTGATACAACCAAGTCTTAAGGAACTTTCAGAAGCTCAGAAGTGATGAGGCCAACCTCACCTCAGGCGGATGAAAATTTCACAATGCAGGCGCCACTGCAGAAAAGGCCTGCTGTCTAGGGCCTGCTAAATGTAGCTCCTTAGACAATGGAACCTGTAACATGACCTTTCTGCTGGATCTCATGGGACAAGCAGATGAAATCAGGGAGAGGCAATCCCTCAAGTAATCTAGCCCCATGCCATGCAGGGCTTTAAAGATCAACACCAGCACCTTGAATTGGACCTGGGAACAAACTGGTAGCCAACGCAGCTAACAAAGCATAGACGTAATATGTGTTCCTCGAAACACACATAACTGCTCGCTCCACTGCATTTTGCACCAGCTGAAGTTTCTGGATACTCTTCAAGGGCAGCCCCATGTACAGCGCATTGTGATAGTCCAACCAGGAGGTGATCAGGGCATGAGTGACCGTGAGTAGGGCCCCCCGCTCCAGGAACGGGCGCAACTGGCACACAATACAAAGTTGTTCAAAGGCCCTCCCAGCCACAACTGGCACTTGCTCTTTAAGCAGGAGCCATGAGTCCAGGAGGACCCCCAGATTGCACATAGGGTCTGTTTGGGCAGTGCAACCCCGTCCAGTACCAAAGATGGTATAGAACCAGAGGGCCCCAAAACCCACAACCACTCAGTCTTGCCAGGGTTCAGTTGAAGCCTGTTGTTTCCCATCCAGACCCTTATGGCCTCCAGACACCAGGATAAGACATCCACAGTATCACTTAATACACCAGGAGCAGAGATGAAAATTGGATATCATCAGCATACTGATGACACCTCACCACATGGCGATGGGTGAGCTCACTGAGCAGTCACACATAGATGTTAAATAGGAGAGGCAAGAGCACCAACCCCTGAGGCACCCCACACAATAGGGGCCGGGGCGGGATCTCTCCTTCCCAATCACCACTGACTGGAATCAACCCAGGAGAAAGGAAGTGAACCAGCACAATCCCGTGCTGCCTATCATCAGTCCTCTGAGTCAATCCAGAAGGATACCAGGGGCGATGGTATCAAAAGCCTCCAAGAGGTCAGGTAATGCAAGGATGAATGCATATCCACCATCCCACTCATGCCATACATCATCCAAAAATATGACCAATGCCATTTCCATTCCACCTCCAGGTCTGAATCCTGACTGAAAAGGATTCAGATAATTCACTTCATCCAAGGTCCTCTGAAGCTGTTGCACAACCACCTGCTCAATCACCTTCCCAAAAAGGGAAGGTTGGATACCGGACAAAAATTGTCCAGTATCATGGGGTCCAGCAATAGCATCTTGAGGAGGGGGTGAACCAAAGCCTCCTTAAGAGGCAGAGGAACAACCCCCTCACTCAAAGAAGAATTCACTACCACTAGAACCCACTCACACAACATCCCCTGAGCTGCTTTCACATGCCAGGAAGGGCATGGATCTAAGGAGCAGGTGGCTGAGCTCACAGTCCTAAGGACCCTGTCCACTTCCTCAGGTCCAACAGGTTCAAACCATTCCCAGTTAACTGGGCAAGACTCCACCCTAGGCATTTCCTCCAGACCTGCAACAAGGCCAGTGTCCAGTAGCAAGCAAATCTGAGTGATTTTGTTCAACAGATGCTGAGCAAGTTTCTCCACACATCCCTGCAAAAGGTTCTCCGGGCCCCCTTTACCCATCCCCCATCTTCCTAAACAAAAAGCAGCAGCTTAGAATGATACCTGCAGGTAGTCCTTGCTTAATGACCACAACTGAGAGCAGAGTTTTAGTTCCTAAGCAAAGTGGTCATTAAGTGAATCTGACCCAATTTTACAATCTTCAGCTCCTCTGAAGCTGTTGCACAACCACCTGCTCAGTCACCTTCCCCAAAAAGGGAAGGTTGGATACCAGACAAAAATTGTCCAGTATCGTGGGTCACTAAGTGAATCACCGTGGCTGTTAAGCGAACCATGTAGTTGTTAAGTGAATCACACAGTTCCCCATTGATTTTGCTTGCCAGAAGCTGGCCAGGAAGGTCAAAAATGGCAATCACATGATCCCAGGATACTGCGACGGTCATAAATGTGAACCAGTTACCAAGCAGCCAAATCTTGATCACGTGACTGCAGGGACGCTGCAACAGTCTTAAGTGTGAGCATCGGTTGTAAGTTGTTTTCTTCAGCACTGTCGTAAGTCTGAACCATCACTAAACTAATGGTCATTAAGTGAGGACTACTTGTTTAGGATATTGACACAACAGAGCATTTTTCTCTGTAAGACACTGTCTCCAACGTGTTCTCCATTCTATTTATGGTTTCAAAGAAAAATTGGACGAAAAACCATTTTGAATCTTAGACTAGTAAACAAGTACGTGGTGTACCTTCCTTACGAATTAATTTTTGTGCACAAACCACAGCAAAATTATTGTTATCTGTCCAGATAACATCAATTACATCAATATTCATTAATATTTATTAAGATAAGTAAGAAAAAGCCCAAATTCTATAAAATAGTACTTGTATATACATATAGAAAGTGCAAAGAGAAGTCACAGGGATAGAAAGAACAAAATTGAAATGAAATATAATGAGAACTGTTCTGGACATGCTATAAATTCTAGCTGGACAAAGCAGAACTTGCACAAAAAATGAATTGTGCTTATAGGTGCTTTATCCTTGTGCAATCTCCTCTACAATTCTGACAGTCCCATTATATATAACTTTTATTACAGGATACAATTTGTGCACCAAATATTACATTTTGAAAACATATATGCAAGGATTATCTAAGCTCTTTAACCTCTATTGAACTGAATTTTATTGAACTTTATTGAACTTAACTTTATTGAACTGAGCTCTTCAACCATTACCGAACTGAATGGCTTGCTTAAAACACTCAAACACATCCTGCCATCAGACATGTAAACTTCTTCAGGTTTTTTAATCAATATAGCAAACACAAGATAACTCACTATTACATAACTTGCAGCAATAAGATTTTCTTGACATTAAAAATGGCATTATTTTGGCAATATTTGGGAACTCTGTAAACGTATCCACATCCTTGCTATATTATTCATTAGTTGTAGCATCAATTGGACTAATTATTTCATTCTTCCTTAATTGGAGATTATATGGAAAGATTCAGCATCACTTTTACAGAGTATTAATTAGGTCAAAAGGTGCATGATGATTATATCACCAGTTAGATCATTATAATAATAGCAGCCACCAGTTAAGCTACAAATCTGGGTTAACTATGAAAGAGGTTATTTGATTTATGATGTATCAGCAAGATGAGGTAGAGAAGGATGTTAAAAACTACAATGAATGTTGTCTGAGGTATATCAACCTACCACCAATCCTGCACAGGAAATACCAAAGGCATTTAACACTTGCAGCTTAATTTTCCAAACCTCTTGAGTCACTCACTCAGTGGAATAGGGTACCTGTTTGTGACTGTCAACCTTAGAGAAATCCAAATATGAAACACTGACCTCATTTCCTTTATTTGTTCTTGGAGTCAGAGCTCTCTCCCTTGCCTTAATGTGCTCTTTTACACGTAAATAAAAAATCAGAGCTCTGAAGGATAAAGTTTAGTGCTTTTGGAAATTTTAATCAGTTTTCATTTTGTTATTTCTCTGGCAAAAGGAGAAGGAAGAATAGAGCTGTAACATTTCATCTTGCAAGGAGAGAGGATAAAAAAAAAGGGGGGGGACAGTTGAAAGGATAAAATTATTTCATTTTATCCCAAAAGTCACCATAAAGAAAGAAATTACAAAAATTTCCAGCAAGCTAGCGCTTCAGATCTCCTAACCAGCATCCGTTATTCTGTTTGATTTTAACTTACACTTCCTCATCTGTTTAAACACATCCACAATTTCACATGAATCTAATGAAAATGAGAAATAGAGTTGGATATCAAGAGTATGTGATTATCTCAACTCATAACACAGAAATTAGGAGACAAGAAGCTAAAATACAACTTTATGATATGTCACATTACTATTGACACCACCAAGAACCACCATCTATTGGGAAATACACATACACACACAGACACAGTACATTTTAAGAACAAAAAATTGAAATAACATTGTCCACAATACTTGTTGTTTATTCATTTAGTCGCTTCTGACTCTTCGTGACTTCATGGACCAGCCCACGCCAGAGCTTCCTGTCGGTCGTCAACACCCCCAGCTCCCCCAGGGATGAATCCATCACCTCTAGGTCCATAAAACTACTATGACTATAAAATAATGAATGAGAGATAACTGGACTGAAGCAGTGTTTGCTACTATGGGACCAGTCTTCCCTTACCCTACCTATCCTATACCCAATCATCCAAAGAAGGAGAGCAACTAGCCCATACTGTTACTTTATTTTATTTTATTTGGGTTTTTAAACCCAAACTTTTCAGATCCTCCTCCAGTCCCAGTCTCCAAAAGTGCTCTAGCAAAACGCTCAGCTCCTTTGCCTCATCACAGTTGAGTTAGGATGGCTGGCTCTGTAGTCTTTCTCTGCTTTCCTCCTCTCATGGGTTCTTTCCTGATTTGAGGGAGGGGATCACAATCAGCCTAGATTAGTTATATGTATCACCCACTGAGAAACAATGGACTAGATTACCAATCAAAGAGAATGTCTGTAGCTCAGGGTTGAACTGTGGAGTCCTTGCTGCTCTCTGAGCCTTATTGTTTTCTTGCAGACATTTCATTGCCAGACTAGGCAACATCTTCAGTGCTAGAAGGGAGTGGGGTTTGCTCTCTGTTTATATACAGTAGTTTGCCCTGACAGTATTGGTGGAAGTGTTGTTCTCTCCTTGGGAAAGAAAGGAGAGAACAACACCCCCACCAACACCGTCAGGGCAAACTACTATATATAAAAATACGTCACTCCCTTCTAGCACTGAAGATGTTGCCTAGTTGGGCAATGAAACGTCTGCAAGAAAACAACCAAGCTCAAAGAGCGCCAAGGAATCCACAGGACTAGATTACATTTAATGATTATGCATTTTTATCAATCATTGCTGCAAATCAGGCAACCACAATTCACCCAGCTTCAGTTACCAAGGAAATCCATTGGTTGGAGCCTAGAAAACAAATTCTATCTGTTAAGATCTCCTGGAGAAAGAGTCCCAGAAGTCTTAGTGCCGTTTTAAGCTTAAACGGCACTAAGACTTTTGGAACTCCCTGTATACAGTCTTTTACGATCAGAGATCTATATATACCTGTGACTTAAAACTCCACGTCACAAGAATGTAGTTATTCCTATATTGCCACACTTTACACATGAACAGCACTACTATGTGTACTTTTATTTAATTGCACAAGAAAAGCATCAATGTAATGTCAACATGTAGCTAGTGCCAGGAAGAATGACATAGGGTTATCCCGTGCCCAGAAGGGCATACTAATTAGAATTAGGAGAATCCATCTCAAATACGGTGATGGAAAAAAAAAATTTGCTTGGGGAAATTTAACAATTGCAAATGAGAAATATAAAGCCCGAAGGGGCACACTACTAGGTAGAACCACAAAAGCAATATATCCGTAATGCTTTCCATATTAGAAGTGACTTATTAGCAACACTTCTGCAAAGCTGCTTTAATTATTTGCTGCTTTTTCCTTTCCTTGTACAGACAGCAGCATAGAAAGGGAGGAAAAACCACCACCACCACCACATTAATCTAGTATCCCTTGCTCTCAAGGTGAATATATCACACTTCTATTATGTCCCTTAATCTTTCCATTAGTCTCTCACTCTGAATAGCAATAAAATATTGTAGTTTTCTGGAGGAATATGCAATAAGCTAATCCAGTGACACCACTAACTGTCCCGGAATTCCTAGAAGCTAGCCTAAATATCAAATGCTTCACATTCATTTAGAATTATCCTAAAAAAATACGCTGGACAATGACAGAGATAGAAGCCTTAGCCCCATGCCCTTTATTTGCTGCCTCCTCCAACATCCAAGATTGTACTGCTGAAAATGGACGCAATATGTTTTCTCTTTCTTAAAGAAAATAAACCTCCAAAAGACATGTTAAGTGCTCTAGTGATACCACTGCATCACTACCACTCCTCTTTTAGCCCTCAGAGGCCAATTTAAAAAAATAATAATAGTAATAAGGTACAACTCCTGGCTAAACAGTGTTGCCTGCCTATGGACTAGGGAAAGAATCTGAGACACTGTTAAACTGGATGGACGCCCTGTGCCCTTTAGGAACCTCCTATCCTGCCTACTGTGGACAGGGATGCCTTGTGACTTTCCCCAGCCAACAGCTCACTTGTTCATCAGGAGAATACCCAAAAGCACTATATACCAGGGATTAATAATTTATGCTATCCAAAAATACATGCTGGAAAGTAGCTCATCAATCAGCTGATTGACAAACTGCTGGACAATGTGAAGAAAAGCACATTAGATTTGGGAAAACACTAATACTAAATTCCTGACACCCAACTTTTCAGACAGATGCAATGTTAACAAATCAGGGATCTGCTGATAATTTCATGACTTATAAAGTATCCGTATTCAGAGGCTTCTGATGTTGCCATTTACTTTGGAAAACCTGTGCCAGTAATGTGATGCTTCCACAGGTGTTATTGTTAAGGAAGAAATTGCTGATTAAGAGATAAAGAAATGTGGCCTCAGGTCTTAGACAATACATTTACAGGAAGTTTTACATCAGGAAATGCTTCCTCTATCCTTGCCAAACTTAGGGCCAGACTACGTATGATAATAATTACATAGCTCCACCCTTAAATATAAAACAGTGTTGTTTTATATTTCATTTGTAAAAAAAAAAAAAAAAGATTGTGGAGTGGCTAATGCCAACTAAGACCATAACTTGGGGATAGGGGGCTTTGTTCCCCCCCCAACACACCCCTGTAGTTTGTATTTTTCAAAAAAATCGAATTGAAGCAAAATACACTTTTTTCCCCCTATCCAATGCAAACAGCCAGCACCAGGGATCCAACAGGACTCACAATGAGAGCAGGGATAAAACATTAACAAAATAAATTTATAATATAATATAATAATAAAATAAAAATAAAATAAAATAAAATAAAATAAAATAAAATAAAACAAAAATATCATTTTAAAATGCCACATAATGTAATAAAGTGTATTATATACACTTTTAGGATGTCAAAATATTTATTTCTCACAGCCATCTAGAGCTCTCTGGAAAGAGGAGCACTGAAAAGTATGAAGATAAGGTCATCCAGATACAAGAATGATTAAAAAAAAATCCTGGAAAAAAGCTTATGAAGAACCATAATCCCTAAAATATCTACCAAAAAAAATGTAAATAAATCTGAAAGAGGAATATGTCTTTGAAAGTCAGAAAACACAGGCAAAGTTGCCTCTGTTTACTTCAGCCATCATCAAATCCCAACACAAGCAGGATCTCTCAGTGACTTGACACCACAGTCTATTCATTCAAGTGCTCTTTTCAAGGGAAAGTCACCTATGCTTAATACCAAAAGAACTGTGTGTCATGGCATGAATTAATCATGATCTAGACCGGATGCCAATGAGTAATTCATAACCCAGGCTTGATTTGTTCATGTTAAGTGTCACTAATTAAACCTGATTTCTGCTTTGTAGAAAGAACTTCAAGGAGGAAGTTCATTTTCTACTGACTGGAGAATTTACCTATATGATTTTATTTTGTCAAAGTGTTTCAAATAATTTATTTCAAAATGAACATGGTAGGAAACAGCCTTTCTTTCTGTCTGTGTCTGTCTGTCTGTCTCTCTCTCTCTTTCTTTCTGCTGTGCAGCTAAATTCAAAGACTGTAGGCAGCAAACAGCAACAAAACAATTCAAAATATTGCCATATTTCCAAAGCAAAGTAAAAGTTTATAGCAACAATTTGGAAAGCAATTCTAAAACCACAATGGGATCAATACAGTCAAATTAAAATTAATTTAATTTTAAACAGAATTAAAACTTCTAATAGCTGGAAGTTTTAATTCTAACCCAGATGAAAGGTACCAGGTTGGTGAAGAGTGTCTTCCATACTATACCACTAGTACTACGGCAGGGATTTAACATTACCTTCGGTAAACAATGATGAAGTACATCCCTTATTGGGTAATCAGGAAACATACTTACAAATATTAGGACTTTGAAAATAAAACAGGGAGAAAACTTGAATATGAACACTATCTCTGCCACTGTAACTAGTTCCTAAAACTAGATGGAATGAAAAATGTACACATTTAAAATTTTGCTAACTGGAAAATTCATTTTTGTCTATGCATATTCTAAACAGGAACTTTCTACTTTTTCCTGATCTAGTAATATTCTTCTCTGATGCTAAATTTCCAAAATCAAACGGTCCCAAATTGTAGCTTGACATTCTGCCATTGATATCCTTTCTTGATCATCCAAATTTAGCAACACCAAATCAATAATACAGTATAATAGTTTTCTTTGCCAACAGGACTATTTATATCTTTGAAACGCTGAAGTACAACATCCTCTCAATTTGATTTATTTTCTCTAAACCAAAAAATAAATGCTACTTTATATTTAATCTATCCCTTGAAACCAGAAGGGGTAATTTTGTTCCCTAAGTGTCTCAGTTTTAAAAATAATGGAGCCAATTTCCTACATTGCTAAATTTGTGCCATATTTTCTTCTCTCATCATTTCCTTCTTCTTCTTCAGCATATTACATATACCTAATACCTTCTGATTGTAGCCACTGAAGAAGGAAAGCCATGTTAGTTTATGCAGGCAAAATATCAGGAGTCTGGTAGTACTTTTTCCAATTGCAGAGAGTGGCTAGACCAGCCTTTCTCAACCTTTTGACCCTAAGGGAATCCCTGAAATATTTTTCAGGCCTTGGGGAACCCCTGTACCTTCAGGTCAGGCTCAAATATAGGCCAGAAGTTACAAAATTATTATATTTGCTTCATGTGTAGGCCTGTATAGATGCATTAACAGCATTCTTAAATTAAAAATAAAGAATGAAATTTACCTCTTTAATGTGAAGTTGCCCAAAAATAATTTTTTAAATAAATTGTGATCTCCCAGGGAGCCACTAGTGACTTCTTGCAGAACTGTAGGGTTCCATGGAACCCTGGTTGAGAAACCCTGACTTAGAATCTGCCCTGGGAGGAAGACCAGCAGTGGTGTTGATTTTGAAAGGAGATGGGAAATCTTTGGGCCACACTAAACAGCCCATTTTTCATGAGACTTGTCCACTGTATGAATCATCAAATATTTAAAAGCTTGTGGCTGAGTTCTCTTGTGATTTTTTCCAGTTCCTTTGCCTTCTCTCTTATAAGCCTGAATACAAGTCCTTTTTGTTTTTATCACTCTGTATGTGACCCTTGGCACTTTTCACACTGAAGAGTAAAAAATGTTTTACACAAAGAAACTAACAGAAGAGCACAAACAACACAAAGGAAAAATATTAGCTGTTCCCTCTACTTACAGGCTTGCAATTTGTCAATATAAAAAATATAGCGTAGATCTAGATCTGCTTGTTCCTGGATCCTGTAAGACTCCACCAGCACAACTTGACTACTATCTTCAGGAACTAGCTGTTGTTGTTTATTCGTTTAGTCGCTTCCGACTCTTCGTGACTTCATGGACCAGCCCACGCCAGAGCTTCCTGTCGGTCGTCAACACCCCCAGCTCCCCCAGGGACGAGTCTGTCACCTCTAGAATATCATCCATCCATCTTGCCCTTGGTCGGCCCCTCTTCCTTTTGCCTTCCACTCTCCCCAGCATCAGCATCTTCTCCAGGGTGTCCTGTCTTCTCATTATGTGGCCAAAGTATTTCAGTTTTGCCTTTAATATCATTCCCTCAAGTGAGCAGTCTGGCTTTATTTCCTGGAGGATGGACTGGTTTGATCTTCTTGCAGTCCAAGGCACTCTCAGAATTTTCCTCCAACACCACAGTTCAAAAGCATCGATCTTCCTTCGCTCAGCCTTCCTTATGGTCCAGCTCTCACAGCCATATGTTACTACAGGGAACACCATTGCTTTAACTATGCGGGCCTTTGTCGTCAGTGTGATGTCTCTGCTCTTAACTATTTTATCGTGATTTGTCATTGCTCTTCTCCCAAGGATTAAGCGTCTTCTGATTTCCTGACTGCAGTCAGCATCTGCAGTAATCTTTGCACCTAGGAATACAAAGTCTTTCACTGCTTCTACATTTTCTCCCTCTATTTGCCAGTTATCAATCAAGCTGGTTGCCATAATATTGGTTTTTTTGAGGGTTAGCTGCAAGCCAGCTTTTGCACTTTCTTCTTTCACCTTCATCATAAGGCTCCTCAGTTCCTCTTCACTTTCAGCCATCAAAGTGGTATCATCTGCATATCTGAGATTGTTAATGTTTCTTCCAGAGATTTTAACTCCAGCCTTGGATTCCTCAAGGCCAGCTTGTCGCATGATGTGTTCTGCATACAAGTTGAATAGGTAGGGTGAGAGGATACAGCCCTGCCGTACTCCTTTCCCAATCTTAAACCAGTCCGTTGTTCCGTGGTCTGTTCTTACTGTTGCTACTTGGTCGTTATACAGATTCTTCAGGAGGCATACAAGATGACTTGGTATCCCCATACCGCTAAGAACTTGCCACAATTTGTTATGGTCCACACAGTCAAAGGCTTTAGAATAGTCAATAAAACAGAAATAGATGTTTTTCTGAAACTCCCTGGCTTTTTCCATTATCCAGCGGATATTGGCAATTTGGTCTCTAGTTCCTCTGCCTTTTCTAAACCCAGATTGTACATCTGGCAATTCTCGCTCCATGAATTGCTGAAGTCTACCTTGCAGGATCTTGAGCATTACCTTACTGGCATGTGAAATGAGTGCCACTGTTCGATAGTTTGAACATTCTTTAGTGTTTCTCTTTTTTGGTATGGGGATATAAATTTATTTTTTCCAATCTGATGGCCATTCTTGTGTTTTCCAAATTTGCTGGCATATAGCATGCATTACCTTGACAGCATCATCTTGCAAGATTTTGAACAGTTCAGCTGGGATGCCGTCGTCTCCTGCTGCCTTGTTATTAGCAATGCTTCTTAAGGCCCACTCAACCTCACTCTTCAGGATGTCTGGCTCTAGCTCACTGACCACACCGTCAAAGCTATCCCCGATATTGTTATCCTTCCTATACAGGTCTTCTGTATATTCTTGCCACCTTTTCTTGATCTCTTCTTCTTCTGTTAGGTCCTTGCCATCTTTGTTTTTGATCATACCCATTTTGGCCTGGAATTTACCTCCAATGTTTCTAATTTTCTGGAAGAGGTCTCTTGTCCTTCCTATTCTATTGTCTTCTTCCACTTCCGCGCATTGCTTGTTTAAAAATAATTCCTTATCTCTTCTGGCTAATCTCTGGAATTTTGCATTTAATTGGGCATATCTCCCCCTATCACTGTTGCCTTTTGCTTTGCTTCTTTCTTGGGCTACTTCTAGTGTCTCAGCAGACAGCCATTTTGCCTTCTTGGTTTTCTCTTTCTTTGGGATGTATTTTGTTGCCGCCTCCTGAACAATGCTGCCAACTTCTGTCCAGAGTTCTTCTGGGACCCTATCTACTAAGTCCAGTCCCTTAAATCGATTCCTCACCTCCACTGCATATTCGTTAGGAATATTAGTGAGCTCATATCTAGCTGATCTGTGGGTCTTCCGTAATCTCTTTAGTCTGATCCTAAATTGTGCAATAAGAAGTTCGTGATCTGAACTACAGTCAGCTCCAGGCCTTGTTTTTACCGACTGTACAGATGTCCGCCACCTTTGGCTGCAAAGGATGTAATCAATCTGATTTCGGTGTTGTCCATCTGGTGAAGTCCATGTATAAAGCCGTCTCTTAGGTTGTTGGAAGAGAGTGTTTGTTATGCAGAGTGAGTTGTCTTGGCAAAATTCTATCAGCCTATGTCCTGCTTCATTTTGTTCTCCCAGGCCATACTTACCTGTAATTCGAGGTGCCATTTGACTGCCCACCTTAGCATTCCAGTCTCCTGTGATGAAAATAACATCTCTTTTAGGCGTGTTGTCCAGTAGGTGCTGCAGATCCTCATAGAACTGCTCTACTTCAGCTTCTTCAGCATTTGTGGTTGGGGCGTATATTTGGATCACTGTGATGTTAGATGGCTTGCCTTGAATTCGAATTGAGATCATTCTGTCGTTTTTTGGGTTGTATCCAAGCACTGCTTTAGCCACTTTACTATTAATTATGAAGGCTACTCCATTTCTTCTGTGATCCTCTTGTCCACAGTAGTAGATCTGGTGGTCATTTGATGTGAAATGGCCCATTCCAGTCCATTTCAGTTCACTGACACCCAGGATGTCTATCTTTAATCTTGACATCTCACCAATAACCACATCCAATTTGCCCTGGCTCATAGATCTTACATTCCAGGTTCCAATGGTGTGTTGATCCTTAGAACATCGGATTCGCCGTTCACCACCAGCACCGTCGGCCGCTAGCCGTCCTTTCGGCTTTGAGCTAGGTGCGTCATCACGTCTGGGGCTAGTTGAGCTCATCCTCTGTTCCTCCCCAGTAGCATTTTGACCATCTTCCGACCTGGGGGTCTCATCTTCCGATGGTATACCGACATATCTCTGGTTGTACTGATCCATTTAGTTTTCACGGCAAGAATACTGGGGTGGGTTGCCATTACCTTCCCCAGGGATCGCATTTGGTCTGACCTCTCTGTCATGACCTTCCCGTCTTGGGTGGCCCTTCACGGTTTAGCTCATGGCATCATTGAGGTGCTCAAGCTCCAGCACCACGACAAGGTAACGATCCTTTGCTGAAGTCAGGAACTAGCACACACAGAATATTCAAGAACTGAGCGTGGTTAGATCAAAGCTTTATTGCAAATGTCTTTATCTATGAAGATCAATTACTACAGAATATGGGAATCTAACTGTGTTTGTGCACACGCACATGTTCCTGTGAAAAAGAGAGAACAAGTGTGCCTCCAGGGTTTAAATCTCATCCATCCATCCATCCATCCATCCATCCATCCATCCATCCATCCATCCATCCATCCATCACATTTATATAGCCACCCATCTCACAAATGTGACTCTGGGCAGTGTACAATAAAAACAAAACAATTGAAAATAAAACTTTAAAAACCATTAAACAACTAAAACATAAATATAACTAAAAACTATGGAGAGTGCCTTCAAGGTCTTACATGCAACATAGCCATTTAACAGGCCCCCTATTTCCATGCGGTCTCCAAGCCTGCTCGCACAATCAAATTTTAACTAGTTTCCGGAAAATCAGTAGGATTGGGGCCAATCTCACCTCAGGGGTGATTATGTTCTACAGGGCTGGTGTCATGGCAGAGAAGGCTCACCCCGTGGGTCCTGTCAGATAGAACTCCTTAGCAGATGGAATCTGTAGCATGCCCCTCCTGCTGGACCTGATGGGACAGGTAGGCATAACCATGGAGATATGGTCCCTCAAATATGATCCCTGGCCCCATGCCATGTAGGATTTTAAAGGTCAAAACCAGCACCTTGAATTGAATCCAGAAGCAAACTGGCAACCAGTGCAGCTGGTGGAGCAGAGGTGTAACATGTGCAGTTCTAGGGGCACACATAACTGCCCACACCGCCACGTTCTGCACCAGTTCAAGCTTCTGGATACTCCAAGGGTGGCCCCATGTAGAGCATGTTACAATAGTCCATTTGGGAGGTGATCAGGGATGAGTAACTGAGAATAAAGCCTCCTGATCTAGGAACGGAAACAACTGGACCAGAACACTAAGTTGTGCAAAGGTCCTCCTAGTCACAACTGCCACGTGTCCTTTAAGCAGTAGTCATGAGTCCAGAAGGACTCCCAGATTGTGCACAGGGTCTGTTTGGGGCAATGCAACCCCATCCAGCACCAAAGATGGTAAATTCCCAGACCCGGAAGGCCCCAAAACCCAAAGCCACTCAGTCTTCCCAGGGTTCGGTTGAAGCCTGTTGGTTCCCTATCCAGATCCCTACAGCCTCCAGGCACTGAGATATGACATCAAAAGCATTGCTTAATTTACCAGGGAGATGTATAATTGGGTATCATCAGCATAGTGATGATATCTCACCCCATGGCATTGGATGATCTCACCCAGTGGCTTCACACAGATGTTAATCAGGAGTGGGGAGAGTACCGAACCCTGTAAACCCCACACATTAGGGGCCAAAGGTGGGACTTCTCACTCCCAATCCACAATGACTGGAATCAATCTGTAGGAAGGAAGAGAACCAGCACAATACAGTGCTACCCACTCCCAAGCCACAGAGCCAATCCAGGAGGATACCATGATCAATGGTATCAAAGGGTGCTGAGAGGTCAAGTAGAGCCAGGATGGATGTGCTACCACCATCCCACTCCTGCCAGAGGTCATTCAAAAGCATGACCAATGCTGTTTCAGTCCCAGGCCCAGACCTGGATCCTGACTGAAAGGGGTCCAGATAATCCACTTCATCCAGGATCCACTGAAGCTGCTTGGGGACCACCTTCTCCACAACCTCCCCTAAGAAAGGGAGGTTGGATACTGGATGAAAATTATCCAGTATGGTGGGATCTAGCAATGGCTTCTTGAGGAATGGGAAACAAACACCTCTTTAAGAGGTGGAGGAACAACCCCCTCTCTCAAGGAAGAGTTCACCACTGCCAGAACCCAACCACACATCACCTCCTTGGCAGCCTTAGACAACCAGGAGGGACATAGATCTAATGAGCAGGTGGCTGAGCTCATAGTCCTAAGGGCCCTGTCCACTTCCTCAGGCCCAACAGGTTCAAACTATTCCCAGATAACAGGGCAAGACTGTGCCCCAGGCATCTCCACAGGACCTGCACCAATGCTAGCATCTAACTGGAAATGAATCCAACTGTGAAATGAATCCAACTGTGATGAGTGTGTGTGTGCATGTATGTGTATGTCAACTCAAAGTGGCAAACATACTTAATGCTCCCATCCCCTATTTTTCCCACAACAAAAATCCTGTGAGGTGGGTTGGGCTGAGACAGAGTAACTGGCCCAAAATTATCTAGCAGGTTTCATGCCTAAGGGAGGCCTAGAACTCACAGTCTCCTGGTTTTTAGGCCAGCACCTTAACCACTACACCAAATTTGCTCTGCAAATTCCTCTGTGTGGCCATGTAGATAAAGAGGGCTCAGGTTACCCTAAACAGGGCCGATGGATGGCCATCCATAGACAAAATAAGGGCAGAGAAGTACTGATGCTTTACCACCCCTACCACTAGACATCTCTTCACCCATTTCATCTCCCTTAACTCTTCCATAAACTACAGAGAATGTTGGGATCCATGCAAGGGGAGAAGTCACATGGGCATGATCAGATCCAAAGCCTTGGCTGCCCTCTCATTCCAAGCGATGACCAAGGACTCAGGCAAGCCATGGAGCAGACCAAGAGAAACAGTCTCCAGCTCCCTCTGGATCCCATCTCAGTCCATCAGTTGCTGAGGGTAGACTTATCTAATAGGCCCTGCCTCTCTGCAGGCGGGGGACAGCACCAGAGAATCTCCTAATTACCAGGGTGTGATCTGACCATGGCAGGGGCACCAAGAGCTCCCCCAATTTCAGATCACGTTACCACTGCTCCAACATGAAAAACAGATCAGGTGTATGACTGCTGTCCCATGTCAGGCCCTGGATGACCTGGGATAGGCCCATGGTTGTCATGGTGGCCATGAACTCCTAAGCCACCTCAGACCCCACTCCCAGAGAAGGCAGATTGAAGTCCCCCAGGGCTGTAGGCCTGGGGAACTCAGCTGCCAAGCCCAAGATGGAATCAAGTTGCTCAGGCAGGAAGGTTGCTATGCAGCAGAGATGCTGATACAGTAGCAACAGTCCCAACTGATCCCTAGAGCCCTACTTAATGAACAGGATCTCACATCTGGTAACTTGTGGAGCAGCACCCCTGAAAGCCATAAGAAACTCCTGAAAGACAATCACCACACCTCTACCCCTGCCCTGAGGTCTTGGCTAATGCCACACCTGAAATCCAGTTGGGCACATTTCCAAAAGGCAGATTCCCCCTTCTGGACCCAGCCAGTTCTCAGTAATACACCCCAGATCAGCCCTCTCATCTGTGACTGAATCGCAAATGAGGGTGAGGGAGACTTTATTACAGACTGACCTGGTGTTTAGCAGTAGTAGCGGAAATCCAGGGCCTAAACCCTAGGTGTCTTTCTCCTGCCCTGTCATGATAATGAATTTTTTGCTGCTTTTTCCCCAAACAGTAATCTGGAGGACACCCGCACTATGTTAGGAAAATGGGCTTGTCTACTCTGAGATTCTTTGCTTCCCACTTTGTCATCCTGAGCTCTTGCACCCCCTATGAAAGTGGTTAAACTTTGAGATGTTATCTAGCTGGTGCAGTCCAATTTGTGCAAAGCAGTTGTTATGTTGATCTGTTGTACCTTCAATAACAGAAAGAGAAGCTCCTTGATGGCTTTCTGCATTGTGGGGAGAGTGCCTCTCAGAGGAATTGTAGCTTGTCTCTTAGAAGTAACTGGGCCAGTACAAAACTGCTGTGGCTCAAATGAGTCATCTAATCCTGTTTGCTGATTGAAAGAGGGTAGCCAATAGGAGGCTGGTCAAGAGGTTGGACAGAGAGGGGAAAATGCTTTGGTTCCAGGACAAAGGCAGACAAGATCCAACATTTATATGCATCTCTGCTCTGCCAAGAGAGCTTCTGCATGTGCACTTGAGTGTTGAAACCATGTATTTATCATATGGCAGCACATCATACATATTACAAATATATATTAAAAAATTGGGAATATAAAAAGGTATACAGAAAATATACATTGGTCGTAGGGCAATTATAACTAAAAACGAACATTAAGATTACAAATATAGTCTTTTGCAGCATCAGTTGCCATCAGGAAATCAGCAAAGTTCCCGTCATGGGCTCTGGTCTTACATTCTTGTATTATGTGTTTAACGATTTGCCTGTCAGCCCTGCAGTCACACCTTGGAGATGGTATCTTACCCCATTTATATAGGGAATCTGCACATGTTGAAACCAGAAGATCTGCAACTGGAGGGCTGGGGGGGGGGGGGGCTAACCTGGTACTTAGATATCAAGTGGAAGAACAGGAGTGTGCCTTAGAGCAGGTCTGCACCAAATACATCTACTGATATTAAAGAAGCAACACCCAGGACCTTTTGCAACAGAACTGGTTGTCAGGATAGCGTTGGTCTGCAGAGGTGTTTGACTACAATGTCTATTGTCAGCATGAATTCTGCCTTACATGGCCCCTTTATAATTCTACAAACGTGATGACTTATTGTCAGAACCAGTTCTTGCCTAATTTAGAACATATTCTGGTTAAAATGCTTTTTTTCTTATTTCATTCAAGTCTACTTGATCAAATTCAGGCTTCCAGAGACCAATATATTATATGCAGGCAGTCCTTCTTTCCATGCAAAACCTTACCATCAGACAAGGTTATATACTTTTTAAAAATGAGAACTGCCAAGAAAAATGGCTTGTACTTACATTTCAGTGGCTATGAAACCAGTAAGCTCAGACAGGAAGAGAAACAATATGAAGAAACAGCAGCAGACAGAGACTGGAAAAGACATGAGTAAATAAAAGTTAATTTCTACTCCTCCCTCAAAAATCTGAAAGTTTTTGCCCCCAACCAGCTTGATTCCATAATGGCAATGTTAGCACTCAACTGCTTGGATGTTATCAGCATAGCTGCTAGAGACTTTCCTCAAAAATATTTCCTGATTCTTCTAACCAGGCTAGAATCCAGGAGTCTGTGTGAGTTCTAGTCCTGCCTTAGGCCTGAAAGCCGGCTGGGTGACCTTGGGCCAGTCACTCTCTCTCAGCCCAACTCACCTCACAAGGTTGTTGTTGTGGGGAAAATAGGAGGAGGAAGGAGTATCTGGTATGTTCCCCGCCTTGAGTTATTTATAGAAATAATAAAGATGGGATAAAAAAATCTAAAAAAACCCCACCTAGATCTCAATTTGCCTTCTGTATTTAAATATTGCTTTGTTTGAGACCCCCAGGTCGGAAGATGGTCAAAATGCTACTGGGGAGGAACAGAGGATGAGTTCAACTAGCCCCAGACGTGATGACGCAGCTAGCTCAAAGCTGAAAGGACGGCTAGTGGCCGACGGTGGTGGTGGTGAATGGCGAATCTGATGTTCTAAGGATCAACACACCATTGGAACCTGGAATGTAAGATCTATGAGCCAGGGCAAATTGGATGTGGTTATTGGTGAGATGTCAAGATTAAAGATAGACATTCTGGGCGTCAGTGAACTGAAATGGACTGGAATGGGCCACTTCACATCAGATGACCACCAGATCTACTACTGTGGACAAGAGGACCACAGAAGAAATGGAATAGCCTTCATAATTAATAGTAAAGTGGCTAAAGCAGTGCTTGGATACAATCCAAAAAACAATAGAATGACCTCAGTTCGAATTCAGGGCAAGCCATCTAACATCACAGTGATCCAAATATACGCCCCAACCACGGATGCTGAAGAAGCTGAAGTAGAGCAGTTCTATGAGGATCTGCAGCATCTACTGGACAACATGCCTAAAAGAGATGTTATTTTCATCACAGGAGACTGGAATGCTAAGGTGGGCAGTCAAATGACACCTGGAATTACAGGTAAGCATGGCCTGGGAGAACAAAACGAAGCAGGACATAGGCTGATAGAATTTTGCCAAGACAACTCACTCTGCATAACAAACACTCTCTTCCAACAACCTAAGACAGAGGCTTTATACATGGACTTCACCAGATGGACAACACCGAAATCAGATTGACTACATCCTTTGCAGCCAAAGGTGGCGGACATCTATACAGTCGGTAAAAACAAGACCTGGAGCTGACTGTAGTTCAGATCACGAACTTCTTATTGCACAATTTAGGATCAGACTAAAGAGATTAGGGAAGACCCACAGATCAGCTAGATATGAGCTCACTAATATTCCTAAGGAACATGCAGTGGAGGTGAAGAATAGATTTAAGGGACTGGACTTAGTAGATAGGGTCCCAGAAGAACTATGGACAGAGGTCCGCAACCTTCTCCAGGAGGCGGCAACAAAATACATCCCAAAGAAAGAGAAAACCAAGAAGGCAAAATGGCTGTCTGCTGAGACACTAGAAGTAGCCCAAGAAAGAAGGAAAGCAAAAGGCAACACTGATAGGGGGAGATATGCCCAATTAAATGCAAAATTCCAGAGGTTAGCCAGAAGAGATAAGGAATTATTTTTAAATGAGCAATGCACAGAAGTGGAAGAAGACAATAGAATAGGAAGGACAAGAGACCTCTTCCAGAAAATTAGAAACATTGGCAGGTAAATTCCAGGCCAAAATGGGTATGATCAAAAACAAAGATGGCAAGGACCTAACAGAAGAAGAAGAGATCAGGAAAAGGTGGCAAGAATATACAGAAGACCTGTATAGGAAGGATAACAATATCGGGGATAGCTTTGATGGTGTGGTCAGTGAGCTAGAGCCAGACATTCCTGAAGAGTGAGGTTGAATGGGCCCTAAGAAGCATTGCTAAAAACAAGGCAGCAGGAGACGACGGCATCCCAGCTGAACTGTTCAAAAGCTTGCAAGATGATGCTGTCAAGGTAATGCATGCTATATGCCAGCAAATTTGGAAAACACAAGAATGGCCATCAGACTGGAAAAAATCAACTTATATCCCCATACAAAAAAGGGAAACACTAAAGAATGTTCAAACTATCAAACAGTGGCACTCACTTCACATGCCAGTAAGGTAATGCTCAAGATCCTGCAAGGTAGACTTCAGCAATTCATGGAGCTGAGAATTGCCAGATGTGCAAGCTGGATTTAGAAAAGGCAGAGGAACTAGGGACCAAATTGCCAATATCCACTGGATAATGGAAAAAGCCAGGGAGTTTCAGAAAAACATCTATTTCTGTTTTATTGACTATTCTAAAGCCTTTGACTGTGTGGACCACAACAAATTGTGGCAAGTCCTTAGCAATATGGGGATACCAACTCATCTTGTCTGCCTCCTGAGAAATCTGTATAACGACCAAGTAGCAACAGTAAGAACAGACCACGGAACAACGGACTGGTTTAAGATTGGGAAAGGAGTATGGCAGGGTTGTATACTCTCACCCTACCTATTCAACTTGTACGCAGAACACATCATGCAACATGCTGGGCTTGAGGAATCCAAGGCTGGAGTTAAAATTGCTGGAAGAAACATTAACAATCTCAGATATGCAGATGATACCACTTTGATAGCTGAAAGTGAAGAGGAACTGAGGAGCCTTATGATGAAGGTTAAAGAAGAAAGTGCAAAAACTGGCTTGCAGCTAAACCTCAAAAAAACCAAGATTATGGCAACCAGCTTGACTGATAACTGGCAAATAGAAGGAGAAAATGTAGAAACAGTGAAAGACTTTGTATTTCTAGGTGCGAAGATTACTGTGGATGCTGACTGCAGTCAGGAAATCAGAAGACGCTTAATCCTTGGGAGAAGAGCAATGACAAATCTCGATAAAATAGTTAAGAGCAGAAACATCACACTGACAACAAAGGTCCGCATAGTTAAAGCAATGGTGTTCCCCGTAGTAACATATGGCTGCGAGAGCTGGACCATAAGGAAGGCTGAGAGAAGGAAGATCGATGCTTTTGAACTGTGGTGTTGGAGGAAAATTCTGAGAGTGCCTTGGACTGCAAGAAGATCAAACCAGTCCATCCTCCAGGAAATAAAGCCAGACTGCTCACTTGAGGGAATGATATTAAAGGCAAAACTGAAATACGTTGGCCACATAATGAGAAGACAGGACACCCTGGAGAAGATGCTGATGCTAGGGAGAGTGGAGGGCAAAAGGAAGAGGGGGCGACCAAAGGCAAGGTGGATGGATGGTATTCTAGAGGTGATGGATTCGTCCCTGGGGGAGCTGGGGGTGTTGACGACCAATAGGAAGCTCTGGCGTGGGCTGGTCCATGAAGTCACAAAGAGTCGGAAGCAACTAAATGAATAAACAAGAACAACAAACTATAAAAGTTGGTTTAAAATACTGTATTACATAAACAGACTGAAAATGGATGATCATCAAGATAATAAAACATAGATGTTTTATGCCATGAGATCACGGCTAAGAAATATTAAGTGTAAGATGTTCTTATTCAGCTATGCCTCTTCCTTCATCCTGGATTTTCTTAAGATGAATAAAGATGATATTCCATTTTTCCTTACAACCACCCTCAATAGTGTAAAGGTTGAAATAAATCACTCTATCCTGAAAACACAAACAGAAAACAGGATTCATAAGTGAGTGGAGAGCTAAAGTCAAGTTCAAACACTACTCTCTGTCCATTGCAATTGCCTTATCTATTTCTTCTTTCACTATTTATGTCTCAAAAAAAAAAAGAAGGGAGAACCTGCTCCATTTAGAGTACTCTTATTCTTATACCAACCTTGTTTTCTGTTTGAAAAGGCTAAACCAAAAGTGCTTCTTATTTATTAAACAAATTTATATGACCATCTAGCTTAACCACAAGTGGCCGGCTATGAGACCCTGTTTTTCAAGCTGGGTTCTCAAGAACAGTTGGGAGGGCTGCTATTGTACCAGCCTCCCTGCTGCATAGCAACCTCCCTGCCTGAGCTGCTGGAGGCTGTCTCTGGGTTGGCAGTGGAGTTCTCCAGACTTATGGTTCTGGGGGACTTCAACCTGCCATCTCTGGGACATGCCTCGGAGGCAGCTCAGGAGTTCATGGCTACCATGGCAGCCATGGGCCTGTCTCAGATTATTCGGGTCCCAACTCAGGACAGTGGTCTCACCCCAGACTTAGTTTTCTTGTCAGAGCAGTGGCAATGCGATCTGAGGGGAGAGTTGCATCTGTCCCCATTGTCATGGTCAGATCACACCCTGGTGACCTTGAGATTCTCTTATGCCGCCCCTCTCCACAGGGAGGCAGAACCCATTCGATTGGTTCACCCATGGCGACTGATGGACCCACTAGGGTTTCAGAGGGAGCTGGGGGTTATACCCAAGGATCTGCTGCACGGTCCAGGGAAGACCCTGGCTGCTGCCTGGAATAGGGAGGTGGCTGGGGCCTTGGACAGGATCATGCCTGTGTGACCTCTGTTGTCCCATTGAACCCGACACTCCCCATGGTTTACAAAGGAGCTGAGGGTTCTGAAGAGGATTAAGAGACGTCTAGAGTGCTGCTGGAGGGAGACGAAGACCGAACCAGATCAAACACAGGCTAGAGCCACTATTAGGGCCTACCTTGTGGTGATAAGAGTGGCGAACCTTCAATATTTCTCCACTCTTATCACATCCGCAGAATGCCACCCGACGGCCCTGTTTAAAATCACTCAATCCCTTTTGGGGAAGGTGGGCCCAGTGACCCACCTACAGGGCCATGCAGAGGAGTTTTCTGAGCATCTGCAGGATAAAATCGCTAAGATTCATTCCAAGTTAGACTCCAAGCATGAGGCATGGTCGGTGGATATACCAAGGGAGCAAACTTACCCAGTTATCTGGGAACAGTTTGATCCTGCTGGACCTCAGGAAGTGGATAGGATCCTCCGGACAGTAAATGCCACCACTTGTCATCTAGATCCATGCCCCTCCCTGGTGAAAGCAGCTTGGAAGGTGACATGTGGTTAGGTCCAGGGGATGGTTAATACATCCTTGAGGGAAGGGGCATTCCTAACTGCCTTTAAGGAGGCGCTGGTACACCCCCTCAAGAAACCATCGCTGCACCCTACTGTACTGGATAATTTTCATCCAGTCTCCCACCTCCCCTTTTGGGGGAAAGTGGTTGAGAAATTGGTGGCATTGCAGCTCCAGAGGGTTCTGGATGAAACGGATTATCTAGACCCCTTTCAGTCAGGTTTCAGGCCAGGATATGGGACAGAAATGGCACTGGTCACACTTATGGATGATCCTGGCAGGAGCGGGATGGAGACAGTGCATCCATTCTTGCTCTTCTTGACCTCTCAGCGGCTTTCCATACCATCAACCATGGTATCCTTTTGGGACGGCTCAGGGAGTTGGGGGTGGGCGGTGTGGTCTTGCAATGGTTCACCTCCTTCCTCCAGGGCCAGTCCCAATTGGTGGTGATAGGAGATGAGAGATCCAACCCTCGACCCCTCTTGTGTGGGGTGCTGCAGGGTTCGGTTCTCTCCCCTTTCCTATTTAACATCTACATGAAACCACTGGGTGAGATCATCCGTCACTATGGGATGAGGTACATCTCCATCCCGGGTGAGGTAAGTGATGCTGTGACTGCCCTCTCTCAGTGCCTGGGGGCTGTGGGGGTCTGGATGGGGAACAACAGGCTTCAGCTGAACCTTGGTAAGATGGAGTGGCTGTGGGTTAATGGCTCCTCTGTATCCGGGAATTTGTCATCTTTAGTTCTGCACTGCGTTGCACTGTCTCAGACAGAGCCAGTGCGGAATCTGAGGGTCCTCCTGGACTCACGACTCCTGCTCAAAGACCAGATGGCAGTCATGGCCAGGAGGGCCTTTGCACAACTTCATGTCGTGCGCCAGTTATGCCCTTTCCTGGATTGGGACTACATGGGACTACCCTTGAAGAGTATCCGGAAGCTACAACTGGTCCAGAACGCAGCCACACAGACTATTTTTGGTTCCCCTAGAGCGGCACATATAACACCCCTACTGCACGAGCTGCATTGGGTACCTGTCTGCTTCCGGGTCCAATTCAAGGTGTTGGTTATCACCTTTAAAGCCCTACATGGCATGGGGCCAGGCTACCTGAGGGACCGCCTCATCCCCATTACATCAACCCATCCCACCCGATCATGCAGAGAGGGCATGTTGCCGACCCTGCTGGTAAGAGAATTCCATCTGGTGGGGTCCAGGAGGTGGGCCTTCTCTGCAGTAGCTCCCACCCTCTGGAACATTCTGCCCCTGGAAGTGAGGCAGAAGCCTCATCGCTCCTGGCCTTCCAGAGCAATCTGAAGACCTAGCTCTGCTGCCTTGCTTGGGGCAGGGAGGGGACTAGTTATTCCTGGGGATGGATGGCACCTTGGTGTGCTCCTCACACACATGGACTGAGTTACATCTTTTTGCCACTTGGATTTTATTCTTATTCTTATATTTATATTTGATAATCGTATTTATATTTGATGTACGTGTATTTATATTTTATGGTTACTGTTTTAATTGATTGTTTTTATTGTAAACTGCCCAGAGTCCCTCTTGTGCAGGGTAGATGGGCAGTGGCAAATTTTGAAAAATAAATAAATAAATAAATAAAAACCTCTGGCTGGCATTCTTGCATGAGCTCTTCACTGAAACTCTTTGCCCACTAAGCTGGGTGCCTGTGACTAACAGCTGCTGCTAAATCTATCCTCCACTATAAGTTTCCAGTTGAACACAATGATTTACAACACTAACAGAAACATATTGCACCTTGCCTGTGTGTATTCCTCTGCTATGTTCCATCCATATTAATGAGCATCTTTTCTTCTTCACATGTTTTAATAAATATGAATTATTTTTATTGCATATTGTTTTAAATTGTTTTGAATGAATTAGTATATTTGTATTGCTGTTTTTACTGTAAAACTTTGAGATTCTTCGTCATAGGAACCAGTCTGTAAAGATAGATAGACAGATAGACAGATAGACAGATAGACAGATAGACAGATAGACAGATAGACAGATAGACAGATAGACAGATAGACAGATAGATAGATAGATAGATAGATAGATAGATAGATAGATAGATAGATAGATAGATGGGAAAGACTACGCCTATCATAGCTCCACACAGATCACTAAATCATTTGCAGCAGCTGTCATTTTAAAACTTTAATTTAAAAAAATAATAATTTTCAAACTGCTCATTAAATTATTGCTATAGTGTCACATAGCAGGACTATGCAAGTCTTTTGAAAGGATTTCAGGACATGTGGTAGCACATGCAAAGTGCTTCTTTCAAACTGATAAAAAAAGCCAGGTCTTTTTCGAAGCCTGTATGGCTGCTTTGGAAGCTGGTCTCAACTGTCTTCACACATGAAATGGCACAGGTATGGAAACAAGTGGGAACAGCTTTGGAAGTAGCCATACGAGTTTAGAAAAAGATGTGTTTGTGATGTCCATCTATTGGGTACTTTGAGTTGCATGACCTCTTGGTTCAGGAAGTAACCACTTTTAGGTCAATTGATCTACCTACCCATTAGGAAAAATAACCACATAAATAAGCTGGCTCAGTGCAACCAAAAAGCACTGCAGAACCCATGGATGGAAGTGGGTAGTACCACAGCAGACTTGCCAGATCCACTGGACGCACTTTCATATATTGTTACAGCCACAGCCAAGACCCTTTAATAAACCTGAGATAAGAAACAGCAATGAATGGTACATATTCTATTAACTTTAACTTAAGTGAAAACACAACATTTAAACCAAGAAAAACATGACATATGAGTTACAGTCTAGCAACTTAATAATTCTCACAAGCCAATCGCCCATAAATGCCAGGAAATGTGAGGCCAGAATATAAAATTTTCACCAAGACTGAATGCCTATTTCAGGAACTAATGCCTGATAAAGCCTGTCACTGTTCCACAAATTATTCCATGGGCAAGAATCTGAAGCTAACACCCCTTTACAAGAATCCTTTGATCAAGTGCGAGGCTTCTTTCAGCTAGAGAATGACCATGCCCATAACATTATAGTTGATTTAAAGAAATCAGAATGTTATAAAGCTTGAGGCAGAAGTGAAGGAAACCTCAAAATACAAAAGGATTATCACAAAGAAAATTTGTTTTATACTTGACAAACCACACAAAGAAGGAAAAAACATATGGTGACATTCTGCTAAGAATGTATTCGTATACTGTACCTGAATGAAAATCTTGCAAGATGATGCTGTCAAGGTAATGCATGCTATATGCCAGCAAATTTGGAAAACACAAGAATGGCCATCAGACTGGAAAAAATCAACTTATATCTCCATACCAAAAAAGGGAAACACTAAAGAATGTTCAAACTATCGAACAGTGGCACTCATTTCACATGCCAGTAAGGTAATGCTCAAGATCCTGCAAGGTAGACTTCAGCAGTTCATGGAGCAAGAATTGCCAGATGTACAAGCTGGGTTTAGAAAAGGCAGAGGAACTCGGGACCAAATTGCCAATATCCGCTGGATAATGGAAAAAGCCAGGGAGTTTCAGAAAAACATCTATTTCTGTTTTATTGACTATTCTAAAGCCTTTGACTGTGTGGACCATAACAAATTGTGGCAAGTTCTTAGTGGTATGGGGATACCAAGTCATCTTGTATGCCTCCTGAAGAATCTGTATAACGACCAAGTAGCAACAGTAAGAACAGACCACGGAACAACAGACTGGTTTAAGATTGGGAAAGGAGTACGGCAGGGCTGTATACTCTCACCCTACCTATTCAACTTGTATGCAGAACACATCATGCGACAAGCTGGCCTTGAGGAATCCAAGGCTGGAGTTAAAATCTCTGGAAGAAACATTAACAATCTCAGATATGCAGATGATACCACTTTGATGGCTGAAAGTGAAGAGGAACTGAGGAGCCTTATGATGAAGGTGAAAGAAGAAAGTGCAAAAGCTGGTTTGCAGCTAAACCTCAAAAAAACCAATATTATGGCAACCAGCTTGATTGATAACTGGCAAATAGAGGGAGAAAATGTAGAAGCAGTGAAAGACTTTGTATTCCTAGGTGCAAAGATTACTGCAGATGCTGACTGCAGTCAGGAAATCAGAAGACGCTTAATTCTTGGGAGAAGAGCAATGACAAATCTCGATAAAATAGTTAAGAGCAGAGACATCACACTGACAACAAAGGCCCGCATAGTTAAAGCAATGGTGTTCTCTGTAGTAACATATGGCTGCGAGAGCTGGACCATAAGGAAGGCTGAGCAAAGGAAGATCGATGCTTTTGAACTGTGGTGTTGGAGGAAAATTCTGAGAGTGCCTTGGACTGCCAGAAGATCAAACCAGTCCATCCTCCAGGAAATAAAGCCAGACTGCTCACTTGAGGGAATGATATTAAAGGCAAAACTGAAATACTTTGGCCACATAATGAGAAGACAGGACACCCTGGAGAAGATGCTGATACTAGGGAGAGTGGAAGGCAAAAGGAAGAGGGGCCGACCAAGGGCAAGATGGATGGATGATATTCTAGAGGTGACAGACTCGTCCCTGGGGGAGCTGGGGGTGTTGACGACCGACAGGAAGCTCTGGCGTGGGCTGGTCCATGAAGTCACGAAGAGTCGGAAGCGACTAAACGAATAAACAACAAACCTGAATGAAAGCATGGATTGTTTAAGCTGGTAAGAAGGAGCATTAGCTTGCACAAACTGGTTTATCAGGATCCTTCTAACTCACACCCACCACAGATTAGAAAGACTGGATCTCTGACTGGGATGCTCTTGACCCAGCATGAAAAAAATAGATGCAATATACACTGTGTTGTTTCCAGTGAAAATATAGCTAAATCCCAAATAATAATAATACAAGAATCCGCTTGATTCTACTTGAAGTCATTTTATCTTCTCCCCATTGACTGCTCTTGCTGTATCTATTCTCTTCCCTTTCATTATACCAATGTGTACTTAAGTTGGTTTGCCCATTTATTTTTCCCAGAACTGTACTCCCCAATATCATCCTACTTCTTTTTCCTGCTTTTGTCAGCATACCACCTCATATCCTGGAAAATTCTTAAATCCATTTTTCCTTAAATAGAAGTCACGTGTTTTAATAAATGTATTTTCATAAAAAACAAACTACATGCAAAGGGGTAATTTTAGCCCACCCAGAATATAAGGGAATGGAGCAAACTGCTTGAAACAATGAAGCACAGTAACTTAAGGCAAGGAAGAGACAAGTTTTGCTTCCCCTTCCTGGTGTAAGGACCAGGCTTCCTCTCCTCAACCTATAAACAAACACACCTCTTTTTGTGTTGGACCAAAAAGATTAGTTAAATAAATACATAGCTGCCAAACATGTGTAGCATGAGCATGTGTTGGGACCGTAACATCCAGAACTCTCAGCCAGCAAAGCAGGCTGAGAATCCTGAGAGCTGCAACTCCAGGTTGGAAGAGAGCATTTCACCCAACTCTAAGATGGATATCTGGGATACTATTAAACAGCAAAAACTGTAGTAATAAGCTGTTGTTGTGCTATGTCAGTGTTTTTCAAACCTGGCAACTTTAAGATGTGTGGACTTCAACTCCCAGTATTCCCTAGCTAGCCATGCTGGCTGGGAAATTCTGGGAGTTGAAGTCCACACATCTTAAAGTTGCCAAGCTTGAAAAACACTGTGCCATGTTAAGTTACTGTTAATCTCAAAAAAGGTCAAGGTACAAGCACACCTTCTTAATTAAGGAAGCATAATATTTAGGTGATTATTTTGGTTATCTGACAAGAATGGATATTCTTTCCTTCCTGGACCACTTAGGGTACTTCTAAGCGCAAGCAGAAATCCCGAGAAGAAAAATATAGTCATCTGTACACACATATATACATACTAAAAAAACACAAAGACATAAAGAGGTCAGTTCTGCATCTCTCTTCAGTTAGATAATTCATGGTACAAATGTTAATCCACTTCTGACAAACTTCTTAACTAACTGTTCTAACTACCAGGAAACACACTGAGACAATGACTTGGTCTCTAATATTTATTACTAGTACTTAACAAGAATCCTAACAAACTGAGGAAGCGTGGGAAAAACCCAGCCATATAAACCCCAAAGGTTAAGGCGGTCCCGATCTGTGTCTCTTTGAATGGCTGAACAGTTCCTCAGTGCTACGCATGCGCTTGACAGTCTGGGTGGGAGCCCCCTGCTCGCCATCCTTACTCATGACACTAACAAACGGTAATCCACTTTCATGGTACAAATGGTAATCCACTGCCCTCAGCCACACAACTATACAGTGCTCTAAGGCAAGAGTTAAAACAGCTAGAAACAGACTGAGATGATGACCATTTCATTTCAGCACTTAATTCCACCGCAAGAGCAATGATTGTGCTGTGCTGCCACAACAATTGCAAGGATAATTCAGACCAGACACCCCTTTATCATACTACAGTATACCTCAAATGGTGGCAATGGATCAGCCGTAATGGATCAGGGATCCTAAAGGTATAATGTTTATGCTGTCTGTAACAACTAACTCCTCCCCACTTATGCCACAACAGAGCAGGCGCCACTATGATAATGCACGTACACAAATCTATGGAGTACATGCACATGAAATAGTGTGTATACTCCTGATCACTGCAGAAAACGTATCTGAGGATTGGAAAGGGTAGAGACAGGAGCAACCAAAATGTTCAAACTGCTACTGTGGAGATGGGTAATGTAATCTTAATCACATGCAATCCCTGGCATCCAATTTGCATCCATCTATATCACATCAACAAAATGTGGTCAAATTTCTGGCTTCTTTTTCTTTTTCCCTGAAATTAGAGGTGGGAATGTAAGCAGATAGCTTCTGGGACACAACCCTTAACCCTACTAACCTCAAACTAAAAGAAAAGCTATTTTGGCATTAAAAACCGGTAGCCAGATTTGGGCTGCTTTCATGGGGGGAGGTTGAAGAATAGGAATGGACACTGTTTCCCTACAAGAAGCCTTCTACTTCATTCCCAGCCTTAAATCCCCAGCCCAGAAATAAAAGGTGGAAAAATTGCTTTCTGCCCTTTCCAATTATATCACTTTGTCCAACCATGAGTTAGAATTACTATTCTATGAAGAATCTATACAGGCCTTTTTATATTAAGACAAAAAGTGGAAGGAGAATGAAGTATTTGCGCAGCATGTAGAAAAAGTGGATAGAGAAAGTTTTCTCCCTTGAATAATCCTACTACTCAGATTCATCCTATGAAATAAAATGGGAGATTCAGCATAGACAAAGTTCTTATTCTCATATTCTCATATTGCATAGTTAAATTATGAGGTTCTCTTTTGCATAATACAGTGATAACTGCCAACTTGGCTAACTCTGAATGGACCCTAGACATATTCTTGGAGGATACATCTATTAATGGCTACTGGTCACAATGGCTATGTATTAAATTCAGTATTAAAAGCAGTATGAGTCTCAACAGATACTAGTGAACACAAAGGATACCTTTATTTTCATATACTGTAGGTTTCCCAAAGGCTTTTAGCCTACTACTATGTGAACAAGAATGCTGTACTAGGTAGCTCTTTGGAGGGAATAGTGACTCTTCTAAGGTGGTTGAGGAGGGCAGTCAAACCATTAGCCTTCAATAGTCTTTGATGCTCACTTCTGCAACAACTTAACAGAAATAAAAAAAGAACCCAGATCTATTACTGAGACAGCGGAACAAATTCACTGGGAGAAAAGTGTTTAGCTCATAAGAAGCAGAGATAAAAATATTGACCAAGGTCTGACTTAAGGGCTATGAATAGACAATTATCTCTGGGCAATTGATACAAGGGTGGAAGAGAAATGTTCCAGAGAAATTCAATAAGACTTATTTTTCATTAGGTGTGTGTTAAGAAGTTCTGCTGTTCATTTGTTTTTTAGAATCTTCTTTATAAATAAAAGAGCATTTTATCTATCTAGGGGAAAGCATGAGACCTATGGCAAAATTTACAGCTCCTCATGAGTATTCACACTATACAACTTCCTGTATACAACACATGTTCACCTTAAATTGCTTGGAGAGGAAATCCATGCAAAATATATGTATGATACTTTATTATGAAGATAAATGCATGCTAATTAACAGCATATTATCAGATGTCAAGAAGTGCTATATCAACAACAGGGTCTCTGAATTCATTTTCTGGACACGATTTCTTGTGCCACCTAACCAAATCCAACTAATGTAATGGAACTTGGAGACTGATTCTACCCCCCCGCCCCCAAAAGGTAAGGGGAAACAGACTATTAAATAGAGATAGTCCTCATATTGCATAGAAGGGTTTGAGCACCTAAAGGCTGCCAAGTTTTACAGTAAACCATAACATTTTAAAAGTAAATTATTCCAGTTAGCTTAATAGTAAAAATACCTTAAAGGTCCATTATGAATGTAAACCATACATTCTCAAATTCAAAAATCATAAATTCTCCATCTGTATCTAGAATCCTCTGCCCCCACAGCTTTACAGTATTTTTGCACAATGTTGTCATGCATACATACAGTTCATCCAGAAATGCTGGGGGATTGACAGAACAGCTGTCTGGACTGCTTTCTTGTCAATATGTCATTTAGCTCGTGCCATTGGGATGTGAGCTATCATATGCCAGGGCATATGTCACTGCAACCTTCCTATCCAAACATGGGCAGTTTGGCACAATGATACATAGTACTCTTGGAACAGCTATTGGTAGGCACTTTACAGTATAATCCAAAACCAAGAATACATTCACCAGTTGACATGTCCTGATTTAATGTGTAATATTTTTAGAAAGGATATTTAATAGAAACAAATTACCTAGGATCATTTGAAAGGCTATGTAAATTTTGTTCAAGCCAAGAATTGTAGGTTTAAATCACCTTTCAAATGGATGACTCCACATCTTCAGACAAATGATGAGAAAGAGAAGTAACTATAATTCAGTGATACAAGTGAGCTAAGAGTCTTCTATGAAACCTTGAATGATCTGCTGCCAAGCAGGCAGAAGAAAACCAATATAGCAGACTGATAGCCTTACTCAATGGGATATAGTTTGCCTGTATGCAAAAAATCTTCTACCAAAAGACAATAAGAAGGGATTCTTTTTAAGGACAGGATGGAACAATTAAAATTTAGATTGCTAAAGCTGCAAATATATAGTGGGGAGACAGTTAATGACAACAAATGACAATAGGTAGAACAACCAGCCTTAGAACTGGCAATGAAGATACTGAAGTGGTGGATAGCTTTTGCCTTTTAGGATCAACCATCAACAGTAAAGGAACAAGCAGTCAGATAGTACACTGCAGACTAGCACTTGGTAGAGCAGCCATGAAGGCCTTGGAAAAGAAATTCAGATGCCATGATGTGTCTATATGTCAGACTCCTCGACCAAATATCAATATAACATCTGATCGAACTCGCTGCCATTTTGAAGATATCCAGAACACTTATCAGCAGACTGCGAGCCGCCAGCAGGGAGGGGGAATGAGATTGGTGAAATATATTGTTTGGGTTAGATGCCCCTTGCCAAGGTCAATGGGCAGTAACTGTTGAAGACATCTGCTGATGCCGGGGAGGGGTGCATACCTAGGTGGGGAGTGAGGGGGAAAATAGACGTTTGAGATTTTAAAATGCAGAATGCATGGGAAAATGGCATTCGCAATTTTTCCTTGTATCAGAACACTTCGCTTCATTAAACAGTTAATTGAGCACAAGTCTCTAGACTGTCATTGAGTGAATGCTCGAGCGGGCTGGTCATTACACTATACCTACAAAGATTAAAACTGTGCAAGCCATGGTATTCCCTGTGAGACTCTATGGAAGTGAAAGTTGGATTTTGAAGAAGCAGGTTAGAAAGAGTATTGCTACTTTTGAATTTTGGTGTTGGAGAGACTCCTGAGAATACTGTGGACAGCCCAAAAAAAAAACCAATGGATCATCGAACAAATCAACCCAGAGTTCTCACTCTAGGCACAAATGACCAGGCTCAGATTATCCTACTTTGGACACATTATGCAAAGACCAAGCTCTTTGGAAAAGGCTCTAATGCTGGGAAAGATGGAAGGAAAGAGAAGAAAAGGACAACCAGCAGCAAGGTGGATGGACTCAGTTACATTGGCAATGGGTGCAATGTTGGAAGACCTGAAAGACCAGGTTACGGACAGATCACCATGGAGAAGATCTATCTATGTGGTCACTAGGAGTTGAAAATGACTTGATGGCATATAATCAATCACAGTTAATGCATCTCATATCTGCAATATGAATGAATTCATCTTTTTGAATGCTTATGTGTCCAAGGGATGCAATTTATATAAAATCCTTCCTAACTTTAAAGTAGTCCTCAACTTACAACTGCAACTAGGACTAGAATTTACATCGCTAAGCAATGCGGTCATAAGGTGCAACTACATCACTTAGTGGCAGCAATCCTTGCAGTCCCAGTTGCTGTCGTTAACTGAATCCCATGGTCATTAAGCAAGGCAACTTCCTGCTTGCTTCCCACAACCAAAGTCAGTGGGGAAGCCGGCAGGGAAATGCAAGTCCCACCCAGGCCTACAGGCAGGTAACTGGCTATTGCCAGGTGGGGAAGGAAGCGAGGGGGTACACAGGGGTGCAGGGCCGGGGAGGGTGTGCAAGTGGTGCAGCACAGGGAGAGTGAGCAAGGGTGCGAGGGAGGGTCAGAGAGGTGTGCAAGGATGCAAGGGGTTGCTCAAGAGGTGCCGCGCATGTTGGGGAGGGTGCACAAGTGGCCAGTGCAGCACAAGCACAGAGGGGCTGGGGTGGATGTGCAGGTGGCAGAGACTTACCCCAGTGATTTGTGACCTTCCCTGCTGGCTTCCCCACTGACTTTCTGGGGAAGCCGGCAGGGAAGGTTACAAATGGCGATCATGTGATTGTGGGGTACTTGGCAACCGGTTGTAAGTGCAAACAGGTTGCCAAGCATCCAGATTGCGATCATGTGACTGGGGGTGGCTGGGATGGCTGGAACTCCAAGGACCAGTCATAAGCACCATTCATTCAGCAGCATCATAACTTGGAACAGTCGCTGACCGAATGGTAATAGGTAAAGGACTACCTATAATCCCAACCTTCCTCAAATATGGTAATTCCAAACCTTTATCCAAAATACCAATCTATCCACCAAGAGTACAGTGTGAGTGCCAAAGAGGATTACCAAGCTAGTTCAATGCTCAGTCACAAAGTGGGTTGCTTAAACTTAGTCATACCTTACAAGCCTTCTTTTTAACTCTCTTATCTGAGGAGATAAGCAAAAGAGGAGATTCCAGTATGTCTTTTGTTCTTAACAGAACGTGTTTTTGTTATTTTTCTTCAAAAACATTACCCAGGCAGATTAAAAGGAAGCAGGCATTTTTGTTTTTCTACTCCTTATTGCTAACAGATATAATTGTAGTATGGCACATAGATACATTTGCATCACACTATTTCCTTTTGGGTTAAGAAACATTATGCAAATTGCAGAGAAGGAGTAAGGAGTAATAAGCCAAAAAAAAATTAAAGGCATGAGATAATAACATGATAATAAAATATAATTGAATATAGACAGCTAAAGACATGGCTTTAGAGAAAATATTCAGAAGCATTGCAAAAACAGAAAGTTCAGAAGCCTGCGTCAAGTCCTGGGAAAGGAGAAACTATTAGGAAGAGTCTGAGGCTGGCTCCTCCCTGACTCGCTGGATTATAAAAGGGAGAGAAGGGAGAAAAAAAATCAGACCTGCAATTCTGTTAATAGTATCTATCTCAATAAAGTATAATTCTAATCTTCTTGTTGAGTTGGTTCCCTGATCTGGACAATCTCAAAGGGCTGACACTAAATCGAGTTTACACCATCACAATTCACTATATGGTGTAACTTGAGAAATATTACATTATGAATGTAGTTTGCTTATGGAGTAGTTGTGTGACTTGCATCTATGCCTGATGGTTGGAAGAATGTTTTTGTTGTTCCCCTATAAAAAGGGAAAGGGATCAAGAGTAAATGCAAAACCTACAAATTCAAATATTATTTGTATAGCGCAACAGCTGCAGGAGAATTAGTTTATTAATTGTGTCTACAAAGATGCTTGCTGGAATTCTGTTTGAAAGGGTACAAGATGTGCCAATAAGCACAATTTGGGATGCACAGTGCAGACTTAGGCAGGGGATATACAGACCATTTTTTTGCTCCTCACAGAGAAATGTATGAATGCCAGAAAGAAAATTCTGTTGTCATTTGTTCATTTAGAGAAAGTATATCATAAAATGAATAGGCTTGAATTATGGATTTTTTTGTGCAAATAAGGAGCTGAAGATTGGTTGCTGAACAAGCTAAGAGAAGTTTATGATGAAAATAAAACGTGAGAATAAATGGAATGCTTAGGAAATGGTTCAACATAGTGAAGAGGGTAAGAGAAAATGTGTGATGTCACTTTCGCTATTTAATATATTTATGAATACATGTATAAGGAACATTTGTGCTCGTATTAGGGGTGTGTTGGTCTATGTATACTTTAGTATATAGATATATGTGAATGTAAATATCTGAGAATGTGAATGATTTGCAGCAGGTGTTAGACAGACTGCATGATGCAGTTGAGGAATTTGAATCTGAAAATTAACATATCAAAGACAAGGATTTGATAGGGAAAACTGAGTGAACAACTGCAAATTATACATAAATGACAAAAAAACTAGACTAGGTAGATAAATCTACAGTATGTACTAGGTAGGAAGTTTACTAAAGTTGGGAAAATGGATGGACAAGTTTTAAGATGTTCAAATGATGGTAAAAAGGCCGTAAATAGTATGGATCTGTTGCAAGGAATAAATGTTGATTGAAAGAAGAGAAATTGGCTATGTATAAGAGCATTCTTGTGACCACTTTTTAATATGGAGGTGAGAGGTATGTAAGCAAAAGCAAACAAATTGAAGGTGTCAGGAATGTAATACTTAAGAAGTGTCTGTGGTAAAACAAGAAGAAATAGGGACAAAAATTAATGAAGATGATGTGTCATTAGTGGGAAATGGCCACTCTAAGGACCAGGAAAGTATATTACAATAGACAAACACAACACTAGGCATCTACTTTTAGACGTTGAAAAATGACCCTGATGTGTATCAACCCTACGCAATGCCCTGCAATGATGGTATAGAATTGCAACTTAAAAAGAAGAAATGAAGGAAGGAGATAAAGATCCCAAATAAAAAAATGTATCACCCTCAAATTACGCTATGTGGCAACAAAGAAAGAAGATAATGAAGATTCAGCAAAAATATTCATATTAATTTGCCTTAAGAGCAGCTTCTTCACTTTCATCCTACAACCAATCTAAAGGAAAAAGATGTGTCAAACATCATCCATGTGGGAGAATTCAGCAAGATCTCACAATAAAGGCCAACATGCTATCTGGAGGCCCACATTACTGCTTCCAATTATCTTTAAGATAATTCAGTACCACTATTGGTTTACCACCTCACTGTTTGAAATAAAAGATCAGAAGGAACTCTAATCCTGGACTGAAATCTGCAAAGGCAAAAAGACACATACAAATACAGACACTTACTAATTGCTCCTGTAAAGGTTGGCTGTGTAAGGTCTTTTGGCACCTTTCTGTAGATATCAAACCTGAAAAACATACCAAAAAGAATCCATAATTATTATAAAACAAGTGGAAAAACATTTATAATATAAATGTTTATAATATAAAACATTTCATGATTCAGAGTCCACAATACTGCAAAATTTTCCATTAATGGTTCCAACATCATCATTCTTCATTTTACACTACAGTGCAAAAATCTCTTTTTTGTTCTCTTGTGTAAGTGAACAAAATTTTTTTTAAAACAAATTACTTCTATGGCCAGTCAAGTCTGATGAATAGATTGGGGCAAGCGAGAGTAGGGTGGGATGTCCTGTTTTTTTTCCTGCTTCTTCACACTCAGTCATCAAGCCAAGAAGCAGACCCCTTAAGTGTGCTCACTAGTGAGTTAGTTCACTTTACTATACAAGGTGCAAGAATAGCCATCAACAGCTCTCTAATAGCCTCTTATTCACATTGCCCCACTCCATCTGACCCATTTCCATTAACAGTTCTTTCAAGCAGACTAGGCAGAGCAACCTTTTGTTGGTTCACTTCACTTCACTTCACTTGTCTATCTGGAGGCTGCAGAATGATTTCCACTGATGTGATAACATCACTAGAATTTCAGAGGCATGATTACTGGCCATTTGGGGAGGAGGAGGGTGGTGGAGAAGAATTAAGGATGGAAAAGGGAAAAGTTTACTTCCAGAAAGGCCTCCTGCTTACATTTCAAGCCGTTTCATCACTTCTCCAAATGGATCGTTTTTGCTGCTGAATACAAGCGGTGACTTGCAAATTGGCTGAATTCTCAGCCAATTTGCAAGTCACCACTTAAGCAGTCCATAAGGCAATGAACCTATTTCTGGGATGAAACCCAGCAAGTGAGAGTTTATTGGACTGAATTAATTTTATTAAAATAATACTCGGTACATAGAAATCTGGAATGCTGAGGAGAATGTTTCTCCCTAGGAATGCAAACTTTCTATTTCCGTAGGGAATCTGTATAGGGGAACATTCAGAAATTCCACTCTCCACTTGTAATTTGAGGTGGTGGAGCCCAGAAACAGCTACTTAAACTTGGACTCCTTGGGATAACAAGGCCCTAGTTAATTTTATTTATTTATTTTATTTTCTATCCCGCCTTTATTATTTTTATAAATAACTCAAGGCAGCGAACATACCAAATATTCCTTCCTCCTCCTCTTTTCCCCACAACAACAACCCTGTGAGGTGAGTTGCGCTCAGAGAGCGTGACTGGTGAAGTATGGAATTAAGGAATAAAAAAAATGCTGAGGACCAGTTACAACAGTTACAGACTATTGTTTGTACGAAACCCTGGCATATATAGTGAAGTACCTTAAAAAGCTATAATCAAACAGGAAAAAGCCCCTTCTCTGAGCAGTTAAAAATCCATATTATACCTGAGCAAGGAAAACAAAAACAGAAGAAATGACAAGGTTTAAAAAAATACCAACCATTCCATTTAAACTTGTTTCAGAAATAATCAGAATAGTGGTATGGAAGGATAAAAGTCTGCTTTTCTCTAGTCTCCTCTTTACCTCTGTTATCTTCTTCTCTGTAGATTTCTGGTCCTCCACACACTTGTAATATATTTATATTGGGTTTAAGAAATAATCATTGTACGGCCTACTGTCATTTGGTTTTCTATGGATAGGCTGGCATCTTAAGTAGACTACATGTCTACTGCACAATTCTATAAACTGTGTACAACTCAGCCAATTCTTTCATAACTGGCAACAACTCCTTTCCTTAAAAAAAAAAAGAAAAACTATAAACTTCTAAAAATAAGATTTGTACTTCATCAGGCCACAGTGTTGCCTAAATTTAGTCATCAAACCCAAGTCAGTGGTCCTGCATTTCATTATGACAAGAAATAATTATGCCCAGCTGCTTAAGCAAGGCCTATTTCCAAGTGAGAGACAAAAAGACAGCTTTAGCTACAATATATAGGACACAGTCCTGCTTTAACACAAAAAGGTTCTGAAAGCTAAGCAACCTGCCTCTAGAATGCTGACCTACAGCTGAAAAAAGGTCCAGTGCAGCTTCTCCAGAATCAAAGCCTACATAAAATTCATCCAACCTTTGTGAAAACTGTCAGAAAGCTATTTCTCTTCTAGCGTGAGAGTTCAGCAAATCAAAATCTGGAAAGAAACTGATCTAAAATAAATCTTCAGGAACACAGAGAACATGTCAACACTTGGAATTGCAACACTTATCCCAGCTTATCCCAGCTTCCAGATTCCAGGAATATGGGACAATGGAGTATCCATGGGCAAAGAAGAACTATCTTTATACAAATACAAAACACATTGTCTAGTTCATCTCTAAACCTTAACTGTGTCCATACCATGGAGAAAAATGCAATTTAAAAGTCATAGACATCTCCTCTGATGTTTTATGTATGTAATTTCAGCAGGGCACTTACTTTAATGGAGTATTTTTAATGAAAAAACAAGATAGTTCCAAAAAAAGAAAAGTAAAGCACATGGACAAAAAGATTGGGCCAAGAATTATATTGATTTAGGATGCAATCCTACATACATACATACACACACACACACACACACACACACACACGCACACACACACACAAAGACATACTTATATTGGATGATGTATATGATTAACAGTGTAATCTAGGACTCACGCACAGCAGCATTACATCCTTTTTTGAATTAATTATTTTTATTGATTTCTTACAAACTGCAAATAAAAGTTAAAAAAAGGAATGTATACAGCCTGGCTCATTATTGTCATTAATGGTGATAGTATTCTGTAATCCTGCTTCACTTTATGACTTAATTGGGGAAAGATAATACATTTAATTATTTGTGACCTAGATATTCTATGTCAAGAATCACAGCACAGACAAACAACCTGACTTTCAATACAAGTTCTCAGACTGAAAGGCAGGAAACTGCAAATTAAAACAAAAATGCTCAAGAGCAGGGCACATGGAAATAAAAGAAGATAAAGGCTTATTATTACTATTATGGTTGGTCACACAGTCAGCCAGATGTTTAGACTGGATTTGGCATTTTTATCCACCTACTGAGTCCTTCCCAAGGACCTGGGATACGCAGATGTTGTTGTTCGATGGTGTTAAAGGTATCACTGCAGGATATAAGCTGTTCCAAGTAAAGCTGCATTTTGCAATTGACTGATGGTGATTTTGTCAATGCCGATGGTGTTCAAGTGCTGCTCCAGATGTTTTGGGATTGCACCCAAGGCACCTATTAGTAGTGGTACTATCTTTGCTTTCTTTCACCACAGTCATTCTATTTCTATATGCAGTTTTTTGTATATTGTGATTTTCTCCAGTTCTTTCTTTTCTATTCTGCCGTCTCCAGGTACTGCAAAATCCACTATCCAGACTTTATCTTTCTTATCAACAATTGTTAAGTCTGGGGTGTTAAACTGAGGACCTCTTTTAAGATGTCAGTGAACTCCTGCCTTTCAAAGCACATCAGTCTCCCTGGAGAAAATATAACTTTCTGCATTTCTAACATGACACATTTCCATGCCAGTAGATGGGTGGGAAGTTTGGGGTGGTACTTATAGATCACATATACATACAAACATGAAAAATTTACTACCTGAACAAAAGCCTGTACCATTCGATATTCTCAAAGCTGTATATTTTTTACAGTCTGATTCATCTTTCCTCTCATTTAAAATAATATTCTTCTGCAAAATGGCCCATTTATGGACCTGCAGCTTCCCTGGGAACATCTGGAAAGCACTGTTTACATTCTTTCCACACAGACCTCGGTAACAGCAGTATATGATAAAGAGCCTCATAGCAGCTTATGACACCATGGCCTCACAGGCAGAGGAAATAGCTAAACTTCTTGCTCACAGCCCATTAAAACCTCAACACTGGCGTCGTCTCACTAAAATGACAATAATGCCTTAGTAAACCTGGTGAGGAAGCCAAGAAGGAAAGAGGCACTTTGGAGTATAACTAAATAACTGGAAACAGGAAATAGCTCTAGGCTGAAAGCAGTAAAAATAACACCATACGGATACTATAAAAGGAAGCATGTTTTTGGAGCAAAAGACAATCTATTGCAAAATTTTACAAAATAGTGCCAATGTTTCTGGATTAAGAAGAGATGATTTAAAAAAAAAGATGATGTCGTCTCTGGCACACAGTTTCTTCTTAGTACTTTTCACTTTAATCATCTCAGATTTTTATCTGTGGAATGTCACCAGGAAAAACACTAGATATTTGGGGGCTTGCATGTATTAATTCTAAGGATGGATGGATGGATGGATGGATGCACGCGCACACACACACACACACACACACACAGAGTACATACATACATACTTCACTTACCTATTGGCCATAACTATTTACTTTAAAAATTTAAACAAAGAAATGTTGCCAGCTAAAGCAAGTTTTGCTATTGTCTTGCACTGGCAATATGACCAGGCTTTAAAGCATATAAAAACCTGTCCTTTGATAATATTTAGAAGCTAGAGTCAGACTTTCAAGATTGCATTATAGGATTCTGTGGGAAGGGTGGGTGGAATGACAAAATTCATGATATCATAATACAAAGGCTGCATCTCAATGTCTGATACAAGTACATAACTTGTGGCATTTGCATGACGTCTTGCACGTGTGTCATTTCAACGTCACTATGATATGGAGTGGACACTGCTGAACTGAATAGACTCCGAACTCTGATATCTTAACACTGTAATCATAAACTATAAAATAGGCACCACAGAACTCAGAAGGACTTAACTGCAGATAAGCCTGTTTATTTGGACACTAATATACAAATGAATGATTGGTACAATGCAATATTGGTAAATCTTTTCTGTGCTTTGGAGTATGGTAAAATGCTTGTCCTTTCTGCATCACCTATTAATATTGCTACTTCATCTGAGACCTTCCTAAATTAGACTTTTAAATTAAAGCTTAAATTCTTCTACACTCAAATGTCACTATACTAGACATGTGGCAAAAAAAAAAGAAACACAAAGCATTGCTATACAACACACTTCATTATTAAGTTAGCATATGTTCTGTTTTCTGTGCTGTGCATCAGTCAAAATGCCAGGACTGCATTTGGAATAATTTTAAGAGGGGTGAGTGTGCAGAGCTACTAATCCTTCACCATTTTTTTCAGTAATATAGCTTCATTTAATCTTCAGGTGTTTTTCTGTACTGTTTCAGTGTGGCACCAGAGACTACTGAAAACGCTAGATTTTTGCAAGAGAAAAAAATACAGAAATGTGAGCCCAAAGCAAACATCTTTAGCAGAGGTTTCCTTCTTGTTGCTCTAGCTTTGTATTTCACATTCAGGGCTCTACCAAACCTAGAATCCTGCATATCTGTTTGGTCTGAACATACTGGAAGTAGATCATCCTGGAGACACAACGAAATGACCTTCTGAAAGCTGCCTTGTATGTATTATTCTTAATATTCTGCAAAATGCTACAGTGGGCAGTGATCCTGCCTGCCTGCCAGCCAGCCATTCCCCACTTTTACCCACCTACCCACCCATTCATCCAGCCCTTTACAGTATTGCAGCCAGAATTCCATTTAAAAGAAGATAGAAAATAAAACTTACAAAAGATAATAGTAAACAACAGCTAAAAATCAATATGGTTGATTACCGAAGGTTTTACAAACAATGAAACAAAATTTATCTATCTATCTATCTATCTATCTATCTATCTATCTATCTATCTATCTATCTATCAAATTTATCAAAATTTAGCCATATTCAAGGAGACTGAATGTTATTGGTTGGCTAACAACATCTTTACATGAGGTTCCCACTAGGAATGCAAAAGATTTATTTTAGAACAAAATGTTATGAACCTGCCAATATTGATTTTGTTATGCATCAATAGCAGTAATATATGAAATTGGCCCATTGCAATGTCTATTACCCTTGACTCATACAAAGTGTGTATATGGGAAAATTGCATCAAAAGACTGCATTACGGATAGTCACTTAGAAAATACTGTGTATTACTAAACGGTACCCACAAAACAATTATGACCTAAGGTTAGTTGTATTAAATATTATATGTTGAGAAAAACTGGATTAACAAATGCAGGGCTTTCAAAATAATTTGCAGAAAAACTGACAAAATAAAAGAATATGAAATCCAGGCAACCTGACTTCAGCTGGACTTAAACTGAATGGGACATCTTTAGTTCATCAAGCTTGCTTATACTTTGCTGTTATACACGGATGGTGCCACCATAGCAGAGCAAGAGTCACACTCAGAGAACTGTGTTTGCTTTCATGTGCCAACAATGGCAGGTGGAAACATGAAGAGTGCCTAACTTACCCCAAATCAGAGCTACTCTTAATAGTTTGTACCATACATGAAAAGCAGAAAGCCTTATAAGCTACTGAGGCAAAAAACAGGCAAACTAACAATTGCTTTGATCAAAATCAGACAAATAAAATACTGATGACTGAAAAAACAAACCACATACTTCAAATAAGGCACTATTATTCATATTTTGCATATAGTAAATTAATGTTGGTATCTGTTTCACATTAATAGAAAATAAAGTATTTTTAAATAAAAATCAAACAAAAAAGAACAACACTTAAAAATCAGGGCCAAACCAGTAGTGAACACTGCAGCTTGCTAACTTTTGTGAATTGCTCAAGTCCATCTCCCCAAAATATAGACAACGCTCTCTTGTTAACAGGTCTGTCAGCATAACTCACAACCAGGTCATCAGGCAGATGCACAAGATGGTAAGAATGGCAGCTTTCAGAAATGAAAGTGGTCATGGGACTGTAGATTCACTATCTGTGAAAAGGTGAAAGGTCCCCTGTGCAAGCACCGAGTCATGTCTGACCCTTTGGGGGGATGCCGCTTTTGTGACGTTTTCTTGGCAGACGATAGCGGGGTGGTTTGCCATGGCCTTTCCCACTCGCTATCTAGACTAGCCAATCAGAACCCAGCACACTGCTTAACTACCTTCTCAGGGTCATTTCTCTCTCCACATAAAAGTGGGTCATTCTGGTGAGTCACTGAAAAGGCCAATCCCTTTGCCATCTACACTCCACAAGTTCTCAAACAAAATTAAGGTAGGGAGCATAAAGAAAGGCACAGAAAACTAATCTACAGTACAAAATGTACCCTTAAGAGGACTTCATTCAGATAAGAGGACTTCATTCAACAAAATATTTTAATACATTTTTTAAAAACATGCAAATGTGAGTAGATCAATAGGTACCGCTTCGGCGGGAAGGTAACGGCGTTCCGAGTCGTCATGCTGGCCACATGACCCGGAAGTGTCTATGACAACGCCGGCTCCAAGGCTTAGAAACGGAGATGAGCACTGCCCCCTAGAGTCGGATTCGACTGGACTTTACGTCAAGGGAAACCTTTACCTTTTTTACCCCCATAGGCACCCTTGCATCTCAGATATATATGTATGTATATGTATATGTGTATATATGTGTGTACGTGTGTGTGTGTGTGTGTATAACAAATCTCCCTTTGCATCAAGGGAGACTTTAAACACAAAATATTCTTAAATATGGCTCTAAAAAGGTTGAAAATGTTAATTAGTGGAAAAAGCTGAATCCAGATATTTCATTTTACATTAGAAAAATTATCTTGGTGAATATGGCAATTTTCTTCGTGAAGAAATATTTTATTTCGGGAATGTCATCACATGAGCTGTATCTTTAAACAATTTCAGCTAATTAACATAAGAAATCTCATTCTCAGCTTTAGCAATCACATTAAAAAATGTGGCTTTAATTGTAGCAATATTCCCACACTACAAAAGCTGGTGCGCTTGTAGCTCATTTGCTCTTGCCTGACTCTCCCTGACTGTACAAGCTGGTAAACAAATAAGAAATGGATCACATAGCATTACGCTTGAACCAAGGATCCTGGCTTGTTGTGATCTTGAGTTGTCTGGGAATTAAAAAAATCAAGAACCCGGTTGAATATTAATACTATTATATTATATGAGCAAGGAATAATAAAACTATTCCTTGCTTATTCGAACAGTAATAATAATGGGGGGGGGGAGCCATGGCCACTAGCATGCTGCTAATTTAAAGTAATCCAGGAAGTCATGAATCTTGATTTATAGTTATGTCTGAATGTAGCCTGTACCTCCCAGCTATCTCCCTGCTCTATAGATAATGTGAGCTAAATTAGTTTGAGTCATTTGCACAATTAGCAAACAAGTGAAAGCTTTTCAGAAGTAAATAAATTACTTCAGTCCTTTGATCCCTGTTGTAATCCTGATCTGGGGGGCAGGGGGGAGTGTCAGCTTCCATTGGTAGGAATGGAGACTTTTCTTCCAATGCAAATAGAAGGCATTAGGACTTGATCTGAACCATCATGGCAACACTGGGACAGTAGGTTGAAACTTCATTAGCCTTGGTTCTTAGCTAATGGCAACCACTGAGATAAAAGGACTGAAAGGAAGATATTACAGAGGAGGGGGTTTAGAACTACTATGGCTGCTTTTAAACAATAGCTACAGGTTATACAGACACACATACACACTCACCCTCTGTTATCACATGAGAACTAACAATGATCAAGACCAGGATCACAGAGATAGGCCTAGGTGGCGACAGGTGTCAATAAGATATCAGAATATATCAGATACAGATATCAAATACTGGAGTTTCAATAAGCAGTGCTGGCATACAAACATTTGAGTGGGTGGCCATAGAAATCAATCAAATAAATAAATTGATAAAAAAGTAAATAAAAAAGTAAATAAGCTTACCCAGGACAATCCAATGGCAATACCTGCTTTAAGTTCCTACCTTTAAAAAAATCTATTAGAAATAGTTATATAATCTCAAGAAAGATGCCCTTTTGAATTTGGCTATGGAGGTAGGGCTCATTAACTGGGAGCCCCCTCCATATATGCAACAGTAAACAGAGCTCAAAGCTAAACAAATTAAATTCATTCCTCAACCCTTCAATAATTTAGGAATAAAGAACGTTAATCATCCTGAACATCAAGCAGGCTGAAAAGCAAATTATTTAATAACCAATGTTCCAGCCAAGCCTTTCTTTGGATCAGTGCTCTGAAACAATGACCGAGGGATATTTTAACTTTGCTTTTTTTAAGTAATGTTGGTCAATGGAACTCAATTCTAAACAGTCAGGGGCAGCCAGAAACAATATCAAGAGCCAAATAAGTTCACCATGTTCTCTTACAGAGATGTCTTCAATTATCCAAGCTTAAAATAAAACAAATCAAAAGTTTGCCTAATCTGTTCTCTTAAGCCCTTGTCAGAGGGTAGCTATGATAAACCTATTCAACTTTCATAGTGTAACAGTAGACATGAGGGAAAATTTGCTTCACCAAGTTGCCAAATACAAAAAATAGCCACCAATTAGGATGTGCAGTGATCTGGATTCAACAGACAAAAAATGATTTGGAGACGTATAGGCACCAGGTCTGGAACATCTTAAAGCAGCTGCATCTTTTCTTGGGCTTGCAAGGCTGCCCTCTGCAACTGCCATGCAACCCCAGCAAAAGACAAGTTTAGTTTAAGATGCTCTGCGCACATTCACACTCTGAAACACAGTTTGTCCTTTGAATCCAGATCATTCCAGAGGTATAACCTGCATCTTAATCTATAGTTATAAATGGCAAGTGCTACTTTTTGCAAAACCTGGACCATTTGCCTGGATTATTTGAATTAATTAAAGCCATGGGGTTTTTTTTATGGTCATTATTACACTGGCAAAGCTTGCCAAATATTCAGCATTTTTACTGGGAATTTATTACTGACCCCATGCTCACAACTCTTTAAGGCTAGAGAAGCTACTGTTCTATAGGGACATTTAGAATATCAATTGTACTCACTTGGTAACACTTTTACTTCATTTCACATACTAGAATGATCAGTATATGGATGCTGATGAAGTGAACAAGCAGGGCTGGGCATGCTTTGAAAACAATTCAGAAGTGCTTCAGCATGTAACCCTCTGCTGCTTTTTTTTTTCTTCAGGCTTCCACATGAACCTAAACAAAAGGTGCTTCTGCTTTTAAGAGTCATGTTAACTTTAATGTGCAGGTTCCTAAGCAGCAGCAATATTTTCTCAGGCTTGCACACACCTCACAGGGTTGTTGTTGTGGGAAAAACAGGAGGAGGAAGGAGTATTAGATATGTTCACCGCCTTGAGTTATTTATAGCAATAATAAAGGCGGGATAAAAAAAATCTAAAAGTATATTGAATTAGTTGAAATAACAAGGCCATTTTATGGTCAATGACATATAATCCAAATTGCCAATAATGATGAATGGTTCTTTTACTTTAGTAATATATAAATGGAGGATTCTAAGACTAGTATAAACAATTTGCTTATTGGTGTTAATTGAAGGTAAGAATCTTTCAGGTCAGTAATCTGTCTTTTATCTTTACAAATAACGAAATATAAAAAATAGGAAAGCTTGTTTTTCCACTAATTTCCATCCACTGACCTCCTCCTACTATTACCTACTGTATTTTTCTGCTTAGAAACAAATTTAAAATATTATGATCTGAGAGCAAAACAATGCCAGTAAAACACCAACACTCATAAAGACACCATGATATTCAGAGCTTTTTAGTTTGTGGCTATGATATTTCTTGATGCAGAAAAAGCCTTTGACAATTTGGAATGCCCTCTCATGCTTTCAGGTTTAATAAATGAGCTGCAGCCCCACTTCTTTCACATTGATTCAGTGTATTTATAAAGGAAAAAAAGCCAAGATAATAGTAAATGGCTCTTAATCACACCAATACACCATGCTGAAGGGGACAACATTGCCCCTCTCCCTCTATTATTGTTCAAATTAGACCCATTAGAAATGAAGATACTGTACATCATGGAAATAAAATTTCAGGAGTTAAACTAGCAGCCCAAGAACATAAATTGAAATTATATGCTGACAATGTTGTACTCAGTTACTATCAACTATCAGCTGAGCTCCTAACTGTCCTCTGAAACTGCAAGACAGGCTCACGGGAGGGGGTGGAATTCCCACTTTGTTCAACCTTTCAACCAGTAGGATTTCCTCTTCTCTCCTGAAGCCAAGATACAGTTACACCTTGCCACCATGACCATCCCTTTTTCTTTAGCTGGAATTCAGGGGTGACTTTCCTCCTCTCTCTACATTATTACTGGCAAGGTTTCTTTTTTAAAAAAATTATTTCCCTCACTATGAAAGCAAACGAGGAAAAATGATGAACATGGGAAGGTGGATACTGAGTGGAGTACTGATTTTTTTCACACATCTACTGGCCAGCTGGATGGCCTTACTATATGCCCCCCATTTCTCCCTGTTACCAGTTTTATGGAGCAACAGTAAATAGCGAGCAGAGCAAGGTTCTGCAAAGAACAAGGCTGACAGAAATCTACTTGTTCCGAATCGTTTACAGGAGCTTAACCAATGGCTTTACTGAAGTATTTTCTGAGTTCACTTGGAAATCAAAATGAACTATAAAAAGGTTGAAAAACAAAAATAAAACAATATACTCAGTCCCTAGCCAAATCTGAAAATCAAATGCAACTTTAGTTTAACCTTGATGCAAAAGGCCAATCCTTTCAATTAGGCAGTGTAATGGTTGCCTATTCTAAAACACCATCAGACTCATGAGCAGGAATTCAAAGATATCTGATTTATTAAAGAATAGTATGCAGGATCACAGAGAAAGCTGAGAATGATGAAAGCGCGCCAAATTCAAACTAAAAACCCTTGGTGCAAATGAAATCCCTCCCCCCTTAGAATCTTCTCAAGTTCACAATCCCAGGTGCTCCTAACGGTTTCTGATGGTCTGCGGGAAAAGGCCTCGAACAGATAACATAACCCAAACACATTCCATTGTACTGATTTCACATACAGAGCTTGGCACAAGGTCTCACAGCAGCTCCCTCCCAAACAGAAACGCGTGTCAGTGCCATGGCATGTGAAATGTTACGATGTATAAACTACATTGAATCAGTGAGCATGACATACTGCCCCACCCCCCCCAAAAAATAAAGAATACATTAAGCAGCAGGCTTCAAAGGATAAGCAAGGTGGAAACAGTTAACTAAATCAGGAGCGTTAACATGGTGGGCAGACCACCAATACACCATGCTGAAGGGGACCACCCATTCAGGATGAGGAAAGTGTTTCCATTGGACCAGATACTGCAGGGTGCCTCAAAGCTTGCGAGAATCAACAATGTCCTTGACTTCAAAGTGTTGTTGGCCGTCAATCATAATTGGAGCAGGAGGAGGAGGCTGAGGGTGCCAACGCAGTGAGTGGTGCACAGGCTTAAGCAAGCTGCAATGGAAAACAGGGTGCAAGCATTTCAAATTGTGAGGCAGTTCCAATTTGACAGTAACTGGATTGACAAGATGAACAGGAAAAGGACCAATGAATTTGGGAGCAAGTTTTTTAGAGGGTTGAGGTGATTTGATTAATTTAGTAGATAGATACACCTGATCCCCAACGTTGAAGTCGTGTTGTAAAGAGTGATGCTTATCAGCTTGAGACTTGTAAGCAGCCTGGGCGTCAGCATCACTTAATTGAACATACCAGTCAGCCGCTTGACCCTTCAACTTGGTGGCAATGGCAGTTATCTTAGCCTCTTCAGAAGGGAAGCATGCCCCAAACTGCCTCATATAACTTTTAGCATTAGTTAAAAAGAAAGATAACTTTGTTGGATCCCCATCAAACTTGACAGAAAAGTCTCTCACTCCGCCTCCGGTTGGAGTGGAACCAGCAGTCACTTGAGTGCTTGGGCCTCAGGTTACAGTAGCTTTCCCTTTTCGGGGTGAGGATACTGATGGCTGGGCTCTGCGGGGTGGAGATTCATCCTGGAGCCGTCTCTGGCCCCGCTCCGCCAGCGGTCTGGATGGGAGGATGGGGGATGGTTGCGGGAAGCTGGGATCTCCTCCGCGCCTCCCCTGCCCCTCCAGTGACAAAGACAGGTTTCTCAACATGTACTCCATCGATTCTATTTTGGCTTCCACCACTCTTAGTCTCTCAGGGGTTTGAGAGTCCCCTCTCCTTCGCATGCCCAGTTTCCTCTCAGTTGACACTGTAGTAGATTCTTTGTCTGGGGTTAGCGGGAACCGATACTTCCAGGACGTCCCCGACGTCCCTGGTTGGGGTTCCCCCACTTCATCCAAGGTGATCAACTCTGCAAGCAATTTGCTAGGTGCCGGTTGCTTTGGCTCTTCCCCATTGTCAGATTCCTCTGCATCAGAATTGGAATTCGATTCATCCCTTGACAGGTCTCAGGATTCTGAAGGTTCTGGGGTGAGATTCAGTTCTTCGCTCTTGACCGTCGACTCGGGCATCAAGCTAGCCATCTCCTTGAGTCCCCTGGTTGTGGATTTTGACTCAGCCATCGTTAACTATTTTCCCTCACAAGAGACTGATCTTGGTAGGAGCTAACGGTACAACTTTGGGATTCTCAGCTTTATGTAATGGTTGCCTATTCTAAAACACCATCAGACTCATGAGCAGGAATTCAAAGATATCTGATTTATTAAAGAATAGTATGCAGGATCACAGAGAAAGCTGAGAATGATGAAAGCGCGCCAAATTCAAACTAAAAACCCTCGGTACAAATGAAATCCCTCCCCCCGTAGAGTCTTCTCAAGTTCACAATCCCAGGTGCTCCTAACGGTTTCTGATGGTCTGCGGGAAAAGGCCTTGAACAGATAACATAACCCAAACACATTCCATTGTACTGATTTCACATACAGAGTTTGGTACAAGGTCTCACAGCAGCTCCCTCCCAAACAGAAACGCGCGTCAGCGCCATGGCATATGAAACGTTACGATGTATAAACTACACTGAATCAGTGAACATGACAGGCAGCAAGCCTGGAAGAGCAAATAATATATCCATAACACTGGTTCTTTTTCCCTTTTGGGCTAGCCTGTCATATAATTAAATCATCTCAGAGGAAAATATGTTCAAGTAACAGGAGAGGTATTCAAAGAAACCAACCCATTTTTGGACTGAAAGCTTAAACTTCATTGCAAGTGAAACAATGAATGAAAACAGCAAAGGTGAAAAGGTCCCTAGTTCTTCCTCAGTTGGATAAAAAAAAAAGTAGACAATCCAGTTCAGCAACATTTTACCCATACTTCTCATCTGAATATCTTTTTTGTTGCCTTTATTTAATTGATTAAACATGGAAAAATCAATAGGAAATGTTTAAAATGAAAGCAAAGAAACTATTTTATCTTTGAGGCTTAGCACAGGTCAGTAAAGTCTCTCAGATTTGTTCTAATCTTGACTCTACTTTGGCAGGGCCTAGGTGGTGACTAGGGTATCAAACCATGTTACCTGAGAGTCTTTCTGCCCTATGTCCTCTGATGATGTGGAAAAGATGCTCTCTAGGATATCTACTTCTGCCTGTGGGTTGGATCCCACCCCCCCAGCTCCTTTGGATAGCTGGAAGGAGTGCAATTGTTAATGCCTCATTGCAGGAGGTGACATTGCCCACAATAAAGGAAATTGTGGTGCAACCCCTCCTTAAGAGGCCTTTTCTGGACTCAGAGGTGTTAGATAACTACCACCCAATCACCATCCTTTTAATTCTAGGGATCAGCTAGGGAGCACCCTGGAGGAAATGGATTATCTGGACCCTCCCCAGGCAGGATTCAGGCTGGGCATGGGAAAGAGATGGTATTGGTTCGGGACTGCTGCAGTGGGGAGGGGGCCAGCTGGGGTCCTTTTAGACCTCTTCGTAGTCTTCAGTATCATCAGCAAGGATATCCTTCTGAACCATCTATAGGAGTTGGGGATTGGAGACACTGTTCTAAGGTGATTATGCTCCTTCCTCAGATGATGGTTCCAGTCAGTTGGGGGAGAGAAGGAGGGGTTAACCCAGTGGCTTCTCTCTTGTGGGGTGACACAAGGGTCGGTCCTCTCCCTCTACAGTACATAAAACCAATGGGAGAGGTCATCTGGCAGTCTGGGGTTTGGCATGATCAGTAGTGATGATACCCAGCTTTATATCAGCACCCTGGGCCACAATGGTGATAGTTTATTTATTGCATTTATATGGCCACCCAATTTAGACAATGTGACTCTGGGTGGCCATATAAATGCTTCCTCAAGGAGCTGATTCACAACTTAGGGATCCTCCTGGACTTGCAGCTCCTGCTGGAACTGCAGGCAGAGGCCATGACCAGGGGGCCTTAGCCCAGCTTCAGCTGGTGCACCAGCTGCAATCCTACTGAGGCAAGAGGACCTTGCCACAGTAACTCATGCCCTCATCACCACCTGTTTGGACAACTGCAACATGCTCCACATGGGGCTGCGTTTAAAAACCACTTGGAAACTCCAGCTGGTCTAAAGTATGGCGGCCTGTGTGTTAAGTGGCACTCACCAGTAGGAGCACATTAAACCTGTGCTGCAAGCAGTGCACTGGTTTCTACAGGCAATTTAAAGTACTGGTCTTGATCTACAAAGCCTTTATGGCTTGGCACCAAGGTAACTTCAGGACTGCATATTCCCACTAGAATTGTCCCAACCAATTCACGTAATATGTGAACACATGACACAAAGAGAGAGAGAGATGCTATGAAGATCACTGAATGCTGCCGTCTCATTCAGATAAAGTTCTCTTGTACAGCTATGCCAGCATTACTCCCACTCTGATGTGCATTGTTGTCAGTGTAGAAATTTGGTCATAAATGCATGCATTGGTCAGAAAATGAATGTTTTATTTCCATTTATTACCATCATATTTGCAAATGGTCACTAATTGATGTAGTCGCTAAACAAGGAGTGGGTGTACTTTCTATTGACTACTGAGAGTCCTTATGGATTGAGGTGGGGTATAAATAGAATAATAAACAAGAACAGAAAAATATATATGTATACAAAATGTTAGTTTCAGTAAAGGATTACTATATTTTATTATAATTGTCCATACATAATTTACATCTGTAAGCAACTAATTCATAAGTTGCAATTAACAGACCTTTAAATCTACTCGGTAATGGGATTCATAAATTTATCTTTCCCCTATTAAAAGACTAGTCTGTTAGCAATAGGACGAGTGTCAAGTCTCATATCTTGAATTCAAGAGAAAAACACAGCAAAATTTTATGTCATAGCAAAATAGAAATAAAACCACTTCTCTTGGCCTACACTTCTACTATTTCCTGAATTGCAAAAACAAGTAAGAGCAGGGGAACAGATACTGAGCTTATGCTGGAAATAAGATGTGACTATGGAATTGCTTGAAGGCAGCAAGCATCAAAGAAAGGAAATCCCTTCAACCTGAATAACTCTTAAGAAATTTTTATAAAGTAATAGTTTACTGAACATAAAAATGTTGATGGGCAGCAAATATCCACATGTATTAATTGTTCACATATGAAATTCCACAAATGGGATGCTCCCTCTGGGGAGAGGGAGGAACTATATTTCTTGATACTCCTTTCAGCTCTGTACTATCTACAAAAATCTGCTATATACAGCTGGGAAACCATCCCCATTAGTATAGGACAGCCTTTCTCAACCTTTTGACCCTGGAGGAACTCTTGAAATATTTTTCAGGCCTCGGGGAACCCCTGCACATTCAGGCTCAAATATAGGGCACAATCTGTTTCATGGACAGGCCTGTATATATGCATTAACAGTGTTCTTAAACTAAAAATAAAGAATGAAGATTTCCTCTTTAATATGAAGTTGCCCAAATTTGAAATAATTTTTTAAATAAATTGTGATCTCCCAGGGAACCCCTAGTGACTTCTCATAGAACCCTAGTTGAGAAACCCTGGTATAGAAAATGGCACTGGGAGAACTCCCTGTTCTGCCACCACAAATTACTTATTGGACTGCAGGAACACTTTTATTTGTAAAATGGCAACTCAATAAGCAAAATTGGCTTATGTCTATATCAAGGGATAAATCTGGAGGCAGGGTGTGAGAGAGAACTGAGGCTGTCTTTGTAATTAGTCCATACTTACAGTTTGTATTGCTGCTGGCAAACAGATATGTAGCCACAAACATTTGCATGATCTATATTTGCTTTAATTAATTTTTTTAAAGTTCAGCATTGTTTAAATGTATAAATGATTCCTGATCCTGACTTGGCAGATAGGATGCTAACCAGCTTTGCCATTTTTGCGTTCTTCCCACACACTCTCAATACGCTGCTCTGCATCTATATTGTCCTTTGAAGGCACAAGGAGCTAAAGATTATAGCTGCAACTAGTAATTATTAGCGTTATACAGTATAGGTTCAAAGACTCTTGATCTGCATCCAGTTCTATTTGTGCATTCTTTGGGAAAAAGTAGGACTGAATTTTTTGGGAACAAGAATATTTATTTATTTATCAAATTTTATCACTGCCCATCTCCCCCAAAAAGGAGGGACTCTGGGCGGTTTACAATAAAAGCAAAGTATAAAATTCAATACAATTATAAATACCATAAATATAAATATAAAAAAAATTAAAAGATTGCTGTTTTACTACTGATTTTTTAAAAAGTTGATTTTAAAAGAAGGCCAGCCAGATGCTCATTTTTATCATTCTAGGCAAAATAGGAGCAAAAAGCGTCAATGATGTGGTCTCAGTAGTAGCTTAAGATGTGAACTTCCAAATAACCCACATGAAAAAAGCACATTTCTCATGATAACCTCAAAAGTTATACTAAACAGCCCTAATTTAGTTGGGAAGGTTTTTTCCCCTCTAAGACTGTGGTTTTTAACTGTTTTTCTTCTATTACTCAAAACAGCAGGCTGGTGTAGGAGAGAGTACAGATTAACCTCCTGTAGGAAACGCAATGGGCTTAGATTAAGCAGTTACGCCCTTGGAATGCCTCGTTTTGAGTCTGTTGGGAATTTTCAACCAGCACAGAACTTTCACCATCAGAATGTCACCTCTTCTGTTATACCCTCTTCTTCTCAAGGCCTCAATAAGAGGTAGTTAGGATTATCATCAAAACTGCAATTCTGTTTACTGTATAGTTCTATTGGAACAATCTAAATGAGCACATTGAAACTTACTTCAAAACACATACAGCACTGTATAATCAAGCAAAACTTCCTTCAGTAAAAAAGGGTTTAAAGGAACATTGATGACAAAGAGGAAGAGACTGGTTTGGAGGAAAAAAAATATTTTCAGATGTTCTGGATTTCAGCTCCCATCAGTAGGAGACTGTGAACGCTGTAGTTTAAAACATCTGGGGGCAGAAGTTTGTCTGCCCCAGAAACAAACCTACCTTTTTTTAACCTCCTTGATTAGGTATATTTCATAGCTGCAGTGCACTACGTATTGGGCAGCCCTTGAAGAGAATCTAGCACAAAATGTAATAGCCTATCCATTAGTAGTAGCTACCAGGATTTTACGTAATAGTTCAATATAGAACAGAAATTTGAGGGCAGAACAACCCAATTGCTGTCATTGGCATCTCCAGATAACGCTTTGACAAGACTGTCTAAAGTTCTGAAAAGTCACTTGCTGACTGGGCTGGCAAACTACGTATAAGGTTATTTCCTATATTCCTAGATCACATAGTATGTACTCTTGCCACATAAACTACCACAGTTAAACCTTTATTTAATGGACTAACTAGGAGGAGGGAGTATCCTTTATTCATGAAATCCATTAACTACAAAAATATGCTATCAAATGATATCCACCATTTGTGTGTGACACCATTATGCAAATGACATAAATCACGGTAAATATTTGGTCTATAGCAAGTGAAGCTCATTATAATAAAGTCCACTAAATCGAGGTTTCACTATATTTATTATACTGGTGAGTTTAAATGAAACTGTATATTCTCTTGTTTGTTATTTGAGTTTCTTGGAGAAAGGGAAAATTCAAGTGAAAGTGATGGATTATAAAAGAGAATTAGAGGTTGGGGACTAAATTAAATCTATACGAATTGTAAGATATATCTGCAATCTCACCTACCTATTCCTAATTAATGCAGTCTATTTAAACAGCATAGAAGTACTGTTCTTTATCATTACCTTTTTCAACAGGAGCAAAATCTCAAAGCTCTATACAGTGCATTGTTTCTTTCTCAACCAAGACTGTATAACTATTTATACTGAGGATCACAAGATCGATTAGTTACTTAAGGCATGTAATGTACCTTGACAGCTTCCTAAGTAAGTTTTACTACTTGGATTCAAATATTCAGATATTAGATACCATGCTCCACTGTTAAACCTGAAGTACATCAACCACCATTGTCAAGTGCTTCCTGTAATTATTTGTCTTGTAGAAAATTAGTGTTTCCTCACTTCAATTTATTCCAGGGGGCACAAATTATTCAAGAAAACACTCTGATTTCCTTCTCCCACACACCCAGGGAAAAGAGTAACATAAGATTATATAATAATAATAGGTTTAGAACTATGTCAAATTCTACACACCTTTTATGCCGCCATCCTATGTCTACCACACCCTCCTTCCTTCCAAACTTGCTGTTTATGAGTTTAGTTATATCATACCTCACAATACAGCAGATGCACCTGTTATTATATAATGAACACAGGTTTTCTTTCAGAAGGGCAATTTCAGAAGTTTCTCCCCTTCAGGATAAGATGCAGAGGCACAGATGGAAGGATATACTCTGGGAACTGCACTATCATAATAGAAGGACAACAGAAGCTTCAAGTTTGGTTGTGGAACATTTTGACTCACACTGAGAGAAGCAACCAGAAGTTGCTGTCCAAAAAGAGGCTTCTACCAGAACATCTCAGAACCCCAGTGATTCAGCTCATTTTCTTACAATAAACAGAATATTTCAGGTTTCTACTACCTGCCTACCAGAAAAGAAATTGTTAGTTATTTATTCTAATAAGGTGTACCCTTGTGTATTTGCAATAACATTTTTAACTGATTTCTCTGAGGATTTTTTTAAGGCTGTATCATTGATCAAAATGTAACAATAAAAGAAACTGGCCATAATAGGACTTTAAAAAGAAGAGCCTAAGAATACCACTGCATAATTTAAAAAGTGGGATAAAAATCTAATAATAACAACAACAACAACAAGACAATGAGGGGAGGCAAGAATGAAGGATGTAGAATCAGAAGAAAATGAAATATAGCAGCAAAAGAAAATTAAGAGGGCTGACAAAGCTTAAATAATAGCAAAATTCAGAAATCCTAAGTTGTGTTCACACAACAGACTAAAACTTTATTTGCTTAATCACAGTTTCTATATAAACCACATAACCAGCTGGGTTTCACAAGACACTTACCCATAAACCCATGGCTTAAGTATTATGTTGGCATACGAAGAAGCAAGCCACATTATGACTTAGCATATCATGCTACACTGGTCTGGTTCAGAAATAAACCTTCAACATTTATTTTATTTTTCATTCATTCGATTTATATCCCACCTTTCATTCAAGAGCTAAAAGCAGAGTACATAAGCACTCCCTCTTCCCCTTTTTTCATACAAGCAACCCCTTGAGAGGTAGGTTAGAATGAAAGAGTAACTGGTCCAAATTCATTGAATGAGCTTCCATGGTTGAGGAGGGACTTGAACCTTGGTTTCCCCAGTGCTAGTCCAACTCTTAACCATCACACCACACTGGCTCTCCAATTTATTTATTAGGGCTTAGCATGGCATAGAAATGCACCCCGTTATGTCTTGGAGTTATGAGGTTTTTTGCTCACCTAGCTTTCCCTTTCATCCCTGATTGTTCTAGATGTGAGCTTATACAGATTTAACCAACTAAAATTACTCCTGACCAGAAACGCATAGTAGTGCACATGACACTCGATATTCCATCCAATACATCCTTCAAGACCCTAAGCAGTCAAAAGTTTCAGTAAAACTCTGAGAAGGGACTCAGAAACAAATGGGCCACTTCTAATACTTCTAGTCATGCCCAGGTTCTCCCTATAGGCACTGTCTTCCTCCATCATTTCTTCAGGTTTGGAAACACGCTCGAAATCACACGCTTTTTCAAGCCAGACCCACACCTGAATCCACGTGCTGCTTACTCCCCTTACTTGCAGGTGGAAGGTAAACCTGGGGGCAGCCTAGAGACAGGGATGCGAAAGGTCAGTCGGCCACCTACGCGACGCGCCTCTTTTCTTCCGGAGGCGCTGCTCAACCCTAACCACCAATTACTAGGTTGGCTCACACCCCCTTCTTCCCACGTCCTCTCTCTGTTGAGAAGCACGCTTCATTCCGGGCACCGGGGCTACCCACCTCTGGGAAAGGTCATAGCGGCAAAGAGCTGTGGAGAGGCGTGATGGGAGGGCTCCCCAGCGCCGGAGACTCCACAGACGCTGCCCGGGCGTCAGGGAGCCCTTCATTCATTTCTGCCTCGCTCTCACACACCCCTTTCCTGGGGTCGCCACACTCACCTCCTGAAATCAAAGGGCATGTTGGTGGCGGACGTAGCGCTACCTCCCCGCCCCCCTTCTGCCTAGAATCTCGGCTTCAGCCGTGCCGGCTCCAGGGGCAGGAAGTGACGGAACCAGGCCGGCCAAGCCGGAGGACGCGCTGCACAAACTCATTGGGCAGCAGACTCGCGCGCCGCGCCGCTTCCGCCGCCGAGTTAAAGGCGACGGGCTAGGGGGCGCGCGGGAGGAGGGAGGTTGGTTGTTTGCACGTGGCTGAACGGAGAGATTATGGAATTGCTAAATGGGAGCTCTTGTCTCCGTACATTTGAACTGTTTGGGGGTTGTGCAAGACGTGAGCCGGAAGATTACGCTGTATACGTAAAATGGGGGTCGAAGAATATGATTTTAAAGATATGGGGGGACAGTTTTGTTCTCTAAACCTTCAGAAGTTTGCAAAGTACTTGTCTCCCAGTTATTACAGCTTAAGTTTTAAGATTGTTTACTATGACAGTTATTATAGTTTATATCTTGGATTTTCCACACAACAGTCCAGCACATTATCTATTACACCAAACTGGTTCAAAATGGATATTTTTCCATGGCCCAATCAGCAATATTAAGCAACACATTTCAAAAGTACTTTTTAAGGATGCATTGCCTATCCTATTATTACTGTATTCTTTATTTGTTCCCACTGTAAACCATCAAAAGTAAATAAATTTACAGAAGTATTCTGAGAATACCTTTGTGAATACACAAAGAAATTATTCATTATAATTAACAGTCGGCAGTTATTTTTTCCTTACACAGTCTTGCAATCACCAGTATACTGAACGTTTGTCAGTATACTGTCTGTACCTCCTAATGGAATGTGGACAAGAGTGAAAGCAGAAGCTACGGATTAGTTCGTTAAGTCTGGGAATTCTGTCTTTGGCAGAATTGACTGAAAAGGGAGGAGGGATTACAGAAGCAAAACTGGGAAGTGCAATGCAGTTTTATGCCAGGTGGAGGAAGTGCATAGATTTTTGCTCTTCAGCAGTTCACTCAATGTGAGAAAGAAAATGTACATTTGTTCATTTAGAGAGCGTATTACAAAGTGAATAGGCTTGAATTACGGAACTAATATGGAGTTGACTGGTTGCTGAAGCAGTGAGAGTGTTATATTATGGGAGTAAATAATGAATGAGAATAAATAGAATGCTTGCTTGCTTATTTATTTATTTATTGGATTTACATGGCTGCCCATTTCACTTGCGTGTGACTCTAGGCAGCGTACACAATTAAAACACAAACCAACGATCACCAAATTCAACTGTTAAAACCATTAAAAACTACAATTAAAACGTATAATAACAAAAGGACAGGGGAGAGTGCAGTCTAAACTTATACACAGCGCAACCATTTAGGAAATGACTCAACATTGAGCAGGGAGTAAAACAATGTGTGATGTCCTTTGATTATTTAATGTATTTCTGGTTAAATTATCTAAGAAATGTTTGTGATGATAAAGATGTATTGATTGTGGATAAAATGTATGTGCACTTATATGTGCAGATGATGCCATAGTGTTAGCTGAGAACTCAAATGATTTGCAGCAAGTGTGGGATAGATTGTATGATACATTAATCAGATCCATATTCCTCACTGTATCAAAGACCAAAGTGGCTGTGCTTGGCAGGAAAATGGAATGATATAGGTTACAACTTCTATATAATTGGCAAAAAAAAAAACACCCTCTAGAGCAATAATGTCATAATGTTGCCATAATGTTTACTAAATATGAGGAAATGGCCGGAGAAATTTTAGGACATAGAAATGCTAATAGAAAGGCAGAGATGCTATGTAGTTTGTTCTGAGGAATGAAGACTTATCAAAGAAGCAGAAATGACGGTATATTGCATCAGCTTTATTTTGCCTATGTTAAATGGAAGTGAGAGTTGGGAATATTAGGAGAAACCTAAAAGTGAGTTAAAAGCAGTGGGAATGGGATGCTTAAAAAGTACATTTGGTAAAAATAGGAAGAGAGAAGTCAAGAATGAATGGCTGCAAATTGAATTCAAAAGTGGGCAACCAGCACAAAACAAATATGTTGTAGTGGTTATGTTATAGAAAGAGAATGAATAAGGATCAAATTGCAAAACAAATATGTGAGGGGAGAGTTATGGGCTGAGAGGAAGGGAAAGACTGAGAATATCATGGCTGGATAGAGTTGATGAGATGCTCAAAAAGAGAGAGGTGAGTTTAAAGAACAAAATATAATCTATGAAGCAATGTTTGTATGTGGTGAAAGCAAGGATGATTTCCAAGGACAAAATGGCATGGAACAATATAGTTAATGGTGCTGGTGTGATTTTTTTTTTAATCCGTTCAATTGTGTCTGATTCTCAGAGACTCCCTGGACAAGTCCCTGTAGTTTCCTTGGCAAGGTTTTTCAGAAATGATTTGCCATTGCCTGCTTCTTAGGGCTGAGAGAGAGTGACTGGCCCAAGGTCACCCAACTGGCTTCGTGACTAAGGCAGGACTAGAACTCACGGTCTCCCAGTTTCTAGCCTGATGCCTTAACCACTACACCAATCTGCCTCTCAGTTATTAGACCTAACTATTTTTTTAACTCAGTTAATTAGCCCTAACTATATCCTTTTCTTACTTCATGCCTTAATTTCTTTGGTATAATATTTCTTCTTCAGCAAAGGATCGTTACCTTGCCGTGGTGCTGGAGCTTGAGCACCTCAATGATGCCATGAGCTAAACCATGAAGGGCCACCCAAGACGGGAAGGTCATGACAGAGAGGTCAGACTAAATGCGATCCCTGGGGAAGGTAATGGCAACCCACCCCAGTATTCTTGCCGTGAAAACTAAATGGATCAGTACAACCAGAGATATGTCGGTATACCATCGGAAGATGAGACCCCCAGGTTGGAAGATGGTCAAAATGCTACTGGGGAGGAACAGAGGATGAGTTCAACTAGCCCCAGGCGTGATGATGCAGCTAGCTCGAAGCCGAAAGGACGGCTAGCGACCGACGGTGCTGGTGGTGAACAGCAAATCCAATGTTCTAAGGATCAACACACCATTGGAACCTGGAATGTAAGATCTATGAGCCAGGGCAAATTGGATGTGGTTATTGGTGAGATGTCAAGATTAAAGATAGACATTCTGGACATCAGTGAACTGAAATGGACTGGAATGGGCCACTTCACATCAAATGACCACCAGATCTACTACTGTGGACAAGAGGACCACAGAAGAAATGGAGTAGCCTTCATAATTAATAGTGAAGTGGATAAAGCAGTGCTTGGATAAAATCCAAAAAACGATAGAATGATCTCAATTCAAATTCAGGGCAAGCCATCTGACATCACAATGATCCAAATATATGCCCCAACCACAGATGCTGAAGAAGCTGAAGTAGAGCAGTTCTATGAGGATCTGCAGCACCTACTGGACAACACGCCTAAAAGAGATGTTATCTTCATCACGGGAGACTGGAATGCTAAGGTGGGCAGTCAAATGACACCTGGAATTACAGGTAGGCATGGCCTGGGAGAACAAAATGAAGCAGGATATAGGCTGATAGAATTTTGCCAAGACAACTCACTCTGCGTCACAAACACTCTCTTCCAACAACCTAAGAGACGGCTTTATACATGGACTTCCCCAGATGGACAACACCGAAATCAGATTGACTACATCCTTTGCAGCCAAAGGTGGCGGACATCTATATAGTCGGTAAAAACAAGACCTGGAGCTGACTGTAGTTCCGATCACAAACTTCTTCTTGCACAATTTAGGATCAGACTAAAGAGATTAGGGAAGACCCACAGATCAGCTAGATATGAGCTCACTAGTGTTCCTAAGGAATATGCAGTGGAGGTGAAGATTAGATTTATGGGACTGGACTTAGTAGATAGGGTCCGGGAATAACTATGGACAGAAGTTCGCAACATTGTTCAGGAGGCAGCAACAAAATACATCCCAAAGAAAGAGAAAACCAAGATGGCAAAATGGCTGTCTGCTGAGACACTAGAAGTAGCCCAAGAAAGAAGGAAAGCAAAAGGCAACAGTGATAGGGGGAGATATGCCCAATTAAATGCAGAATTCCAGAGGTTAGCCAGAAGAGATAAGGAATTATTTTTAAACAAGCAATGCGTAGAAGTGGAAGAAGGCAATAGAACAGGAAGGACAAGAGACCTCTTCCAGAAAATTAGAAACATCGGAGGTAAATTCCAGGCCAAAATGGGTTGATCAAAAACAAAGATGGCAAGGACCTAACAGAAGAAGAAGAGATCAAGAAAAGGTGGCAAGAATATACAGAAGACCTGTATAGGAAGGATAACAATATCGGGGATAGCTTTGATGGTGTGGTCAGTGAGCCACATGCCAGTAAGGTAATGCTCAAGATCCTGCAAGGTAGACTTCAGCAATTCATGGAGCGAGAATTGCCAGATGCACAAGCTGGGTTTAGAAAAGGCAGAGGAACTAGGGACCAAATTGCCAATATCCGATGGATAATGGAAAAAGCTAGGGAGTTTCAGAAAAACATCTATTTCTGTTTTATTGACTATTCTAAAGCCTTTGACTGTGTGGACCATAACAAATTGTGGCAAGTTCTTAGTGGTATGGGGATACCAAGTCATCTTGTATGCCTCCTGAAGAATCTGTATAACGACCAAGTAGCAACAGTAAGAACAGACCACGGAACAACGGACTGGGAAAGGAGTACGGCAGGGCTGTATACTCTCATCCTACCTATTCAACTTGTACGCAGAACACATCATGTGACATGCTGGGCTTGAGGAATCCAAAGCTGGGGTTAAAATTGCTGGAAGAAACTTTAACAAACTCAGATAAGCAGATGACACCACTTTGATGGCTGAAAGTGAAGAGGAACTGAGGAGCCTTATGATGAAGGTGAAAGAAGAAAGTGCAAAAGCTGGCTTGCAGCTAAACCTCAAAAAAACCAAGATTATGGCAACCAGCTTGATTGATAACTGGCAAATAGAGGGAGAAAATGTAGAAGCAGTGAAAGACTTTGTATTTCTAGGTGCAAAGATTACTGCAGATGCTGACTGCAGTCAGGAAATCAGAAGACGCTTAATCCTTGGGAGAAGAGCAATGACAAATCTTGATAAAATAGTTAAGAGCAGAGACATCACACTGACAACAAAGGTCCGCATAGTTAAAGCAATGGTATTCCCAGTAGTAACATATGGCTGCGAGAGCTGGACCATAAGGAAGGCTGAGCGAAGGAAGATTGATGCTTTTGAACTGTGGTGTTGGAGGAAAATTCTGAGAGTGCCTTGGACTGCAAGAAGATCAAACCAGTCCATCCTCCAGGAAATAAAGCCAGACTGCTCACTGGAGGGAATGATATTAAAGGAAAAACTGAAATACTTTGGCCACATGATGAGAAGACAGGACACCCTGGAGAAGATGCTGATGCTAGGGAGAGTGGAGGGCAAAAGGAAGAGGGGCCGACCAAGGGCAAGGTGGATGGATGATATTCTAGAGGTGACGGACTCGTCCCTGGGGGAGCTGGGGGTGTTGACGACCGACAGGAAGCTCTGGCGTGGGCTGGTCCATGAAGTCACGAAGAGTCGGAAGCGACTGAACGAATGAACAAGAAAAATGATATTTCTTACTCCTTTTCAGTACTCTGTGTAACACTGTTTACCCTGAAAGGCAATCACAGAATTAAGAGGGAGGCAGGGAGGAAAATGCAGCTCCTCCTTGACTTCCACCTTGCCTTTTTGAACCTGGTAAGTCTTTGAATGAGATCCCAATGTAGCAGACACAGTAGGGCTGCAGTATTCTGTAAATATCCCTTATATTCAGGAGGAGAATATAAAATAGTTACATTTGTCTTCCAAGATCTATGCCTGCAGACCATATCTATTGCCAGATATGGTGGGTATGTTCAGAAGTTATATTGGTTCAGAACTTTGGGGATCTGGAGCATATCAGAGCAGGGAAGGCTGGATAGTTGGTCTAGATATTATTAAATGGTGGTCAGCACTCTTCCAGATCAAAACCACTAAAAATAACTTGAGGATTTTTTGGACTTCGTTTTTAACACTATGCACAAAGTTTTAGATGAAAGGAAGGAAAGAGTTCATTACTACTGATTTCAATAGGGAACTTAAATACATATTTATTAAATAAATTCTATGCTCAGATTCTCCTGACTGAAAGACTATATAATGTGGCTGAAATTCTGCCTAGGGACAGTAGAATTCTTCAAGACCTCCATCCTTAAATTAATGCTGCTGTGTTACCAGAAAGTGAAAGATCATGATCCCTTTCATGCACCTTAGTATAATCTGGTTTCAGTTAGCCCTAAAATGGGAATGTAGGGATGAGTTTGTTCTAAAGTTATTGTAGAGCAAAGGTGAAAAAGAATGAACTGTCAAAACAACTTCGAAATTTTCAGCTAATTTTTGGAACTCCGAGTTGAGTTGTTTTATGATGTGCGAAATAATTTTTTAGGAAGTGAAATAATGATGTTTAAAGATTGCGTTCTAAAAGGTCATTTTCTTCAAAAACAAAGGAGTCCACAAAAAGAACACCAATCTGGCTCCCTATTTTATCCTGCTGAAGCAATAAGTTTCTGAGATAAGACCCTCCGTCATTACATTGTTTAGTAACTTGAGTCGTCTAGGAAGTATGAGATAAGAAACAGGAAACTGACTGAATTCCATTAGGGTGCAGTTCCTTAGACCATCACAAACTGTGCCAGAATGAGTTTAAATGAGGTAAGCATAACTTAATCAGTATGTTGGAAATCAGGGAATGATAACTAGAACTGAAATTGACAACACGTTCTACTTGGAAAAAGGATTAAGGCAGGAAAGTCATTAACAGCCGAACAGTTGTTCTGTTCAAGGGATATTGCCAAATGGTTAAAACAAAGTAATGAATGCCTGCCTCAGAAAAATAATTAACTGAGTTGATCAATATTTCTAAGCCATAAACCAAGGTTACAAACTAAAATAGCTCAGTTAACCAAACAGAGAATGTTGGAACCAAACAAATCACTTGATGGGTTGGTACAGTGTGTGAACCAGATCACAGAGTGTTCCTTTTCTGCCACCATTCATGTGCACGTATGTACCAAATTTAAAAACCTATAGGAGACTATCTGAATTCTGAACCTCTCTCTCATATTTTAAAGTCTTAAATATGTCATAAATATATATATGACTTTGGGCCAATTATAACCCATTCTAAACTGGAATCATGGTACTTTCAACAAACTTGCTTTAATTTATGACCTGTGTAAAATATTTTTTTCCTCTTGTTTAATGGAGCATTCCAAATGTCAGACTCAATCTAGGAACAAGGTAGCTGAATTCTGGACTGCATTATTTCATGTTGCAAGTGGATAATTTCATTTTTAAATGTTCACTGATAAAAATGAAGTATCTACTGGTTACTTAAACCTGCCCCAGCCTTAAGCAAAATGCAGGTATTCCTTTTGAAGGCATCTACATTTTGTAGAACAATATATCATTCGGTTAAAGGCCATAAAATGTGATTTTCTTTTTCATAGTTGCCTCCATTGTGTTTTCAAATATGATTATAAGACCATGAGTACAGCTGATCATAATTTCGACTGCTTTTTGCCTGAAATTAGAGCACCTAGCTGGAATGTGGAGTGGCACAGCATTACCTTGCTCTATCATGATTTGTTAAAAGGCTTGGAGAAGACAAAAAATAATCTGGGGAAGCAAAAGAAGGGCAGCAGATCGGAGAAAGTTGAGAAGAATGAAGAGGCCACGTGAACAAGTTGTAAGAAGAGATGGAGGAAAAGCACACTAGGTGGAGCATGAGAATGTGAGCTGTAGTTTACCTTTAGCTCTAATTACATTACATTCAGGGTATTATTGGGGGAGAGGCTGACAGACAGTAAAAGTGAGAAACTATTAGGAGGAGGATGGGAAAGGAATTGGAGGAGAGTTGATGGAAACAACTGAGAAATAGAGGCCATTGGCTGCCTATCTCATGAACAGCAACTTAGCCCCCTTGCCTGGAACTTGGGAAGAAGTGTTTCTACTCAATCAAAGAGACCCCACATTATAGTATGGTTAATTCCATGAAAAAGAGGCATATTTCCCAATTTGTGTACCTGACAATCAGCCATCACAATTTCTCCATCTTCTCAGTTCATTCTCATTTCATTGGTTCTCATTCTCATCACGGCATCATTTATAGGGAGTTCATACAGAACATTCTAGAACCAATGAACTGACAAGATGGAGAAATTGTGATGGCTGATTGCTGGGTACACAAATTGAGAAATATGCCCGTTTTTGAGAGAATTAACCTCTGTCAGAAAGAACTAATGCCTAGGTTGGGGATTGTAATGATTGCCCTAGCCCAAATACTCAGACTCACAAGAGGCTGCTAAATGAAATCTGATTTATTAGAGAACTAAAGGCAAATACAGAGAAAGCTGAGAATGAGCAAAAGCGCGCCAAATACAAACTTAAACCCTTGGTGCAAACGTATCCCGCCTCCCTCGTAACAGCCCCGCCCGGCACAGGTGCTAGCAATCGTCAGAGTTGCTAGCCTGGGAAAGTAACCTTGAGCGCAGTAGATAATACAAATACATTCCAAAGCAAAGCCAAAAGATAATCGTTCCCATCCTCCCCAGAAAGATGAAACACGCATCTAATTAATGACATGCGAAATGTTACGATGCATCAAAGACATTGAAACGGCGAACATGACATACCGCCTCCCTAAAAATACACCTAGGGACCTGGTTTCGTGGGATAAGCAGAGTGGAAACGGGCCACCAGAACAGGGGAAGCCACATCTGGTGCAGCGACCCACTCTGGATGAGGGAAATGCTTCCAACGAACTAAATATTGCAAAGTATTGTGAAGGCGTCTAGAGTCCAGAATTTCTTTAACTTCGAAGTGTTGCTGACCATCAATCATGATGGGGGTGGGAGGTGGAGGTTGGCAATGCCAGCGGTCAGAAGGAATAGTCGGTTTGAGTAAGCTGCAATGAAAAACAGGGTGTAAGCGTTTAAGGTTATGAGGCAAGTCAAGTTTAAAAGTCACAGGGTTAATCTGAGCGATAATCGGGAAAGGACCCACAAATTTAGGCGCAAGTTTCTTTGAAGGTTGTGATGACTTAATAAACTTGGTGGAAAGGTAAACCGAGTCCCCAACTTGGAATGCAGGTTGGGGGGCCCGTTTCCGATCAGCATACAATTTGTAATCCGCTTGGGCATCAGCCAATGCCTTTTGAATCATTGGCCAGGAGTCTGCCAGTTGAGTTGTCCAATCATCCGGAGTGGCTGATCCTGTAGGAGGTTGGGGTAGATCAGGGATAGGTACAAAGTCTTTACCCTGGGCTACCCGAAATGGGGTTTGGCCAGTGCTTTGATGCACTGCATTGTTGTAAGCCACTTCAGCAAACGGCAGGAGCTCGACCCAATTGTCCTGCTGATAATTTACAAAAGCTCGAAGGTACTGCTCCAGAGTAGAGTTGACCGCCTCAGTGGCCCCGTCCGTCTGAGGATGCCAAGCCGTGGAGAGGGCTTGCTTCGTGCCTAACAGCTTGAGAAACGCCCGCCAAAATTGCGAGGTAAATTGTGTACCTCTGTCCGAAATCAAGCGGGAGGGACATCCGTGTAGCCTGTACACGTGTACAAGGAATAGGCGAGCCAATTGACGTGCCGACGGAATGGACACGCAAGGGATGAAGTGAGCCTGTTTGGAGAAATAGTCTTTGACCACCCAAATGACCGTTTTGCGTTGGCTGGGTGGTAGCTCTACAATAAAGTCCATGGAGATTTCCTCCCAAGGGGAAGAAGGGGCTGCCACCGGCTGCAGAAGGCCGTGGGGCTTGCCCACCTTGCGCTTAGACATTGCACAAACAGTGCAGGAGGCAATGTAGTCTTTGACATCTTTACGCAATGTGGGCCACCAGAATTGCCTCCGAACGAGGTGCAAGGTTTTTACAAACCCGAAGTGACCTGCGAGTTTGTCATTGTGTGAACGTAGTAACACATCTTTTCTGAGGTTTTCAGGAACGTAGAGGCGGTCGGATTTCCAAGCGAAGCCTCTGTCAAAAGTAACAGTGTCCTTATTCGCAAGCAACCAAGTATCCGTTTTCAGTTCTTTTAGAAACTTTTGTTGCAACTGGGAGGGAATTGACAAAGTGCTTGGCTGAACCGTGCTTGTGGTGGGCGGCTGCTGCGCGCGCGTTTGGCTTCGCGTCACAGCCTGCATGCCCAATTGGGGCGCCGTCCATAAGGTGCTTACCACATCTGGCGCTGCCCCAGAGTCCTGAGGTTGCCTCGACAAGGCATCAGCCAAGAAGTTCCTTTTTCCTGGAATAAATTTGAACTGAAAATTGAATCGATTGAAAAATTGAGCCCAACGAACTTGTTTGGGGCTCAGTTTTCGAGGGGTACTAAGAGCCTCCAAGTTTTTATGATCAGTCCATACTTCAAAGGGATGATTTGCCCCTTCCAACAGATGCCGCCAAGCTTCTAAGGCAGCTTTTACTGCAAATGCCTCCTTTTCCCAAACATGCCAACGCCTCTCAGTCTCGGAGAATTTGCGGGACAAGTAGGCACAGGGCTTGAGGCATCCTGCCTCGTCTTTTTGCATCAACAATGCCCCAATTGAATAATCGGAGGCATCTGCCTGTACAACAAAAGGCTTTGAGGGATCAGGATGCTGTAAAATGGGCTCTTTGACGAAAGCTGCTTTCAGCCGCTCAAACGCCGTTTGGCAAGCAGGCGTCCACCTTAACAGCGCTCCGGGATTCTTGACTCTCCGAGTATCTCCCACCCCTTTTGTTCGAAGCAGCTCAGTTAGGGGCAAGGCAATCTCAGCGAACCCCCTTATGAACAATCTGTAGTAGTTGCTGAACCCCAGGAAACTTTGAAGTTGCCTGCGGGTGCGGGGACTTTCCCAGTCCATGATAGCCTGCACCTTGGCAGGGTCCATTTCTATGCCTTTATCTGAAATCCTATACCCCAAGTAGTCAATTTGGGTCTGATGAAAGGCACATTTCGACAGCTTGGCATACAATTCAGCAGATCTGAGTTTACACAATACTTTCTTTACCAGAGCTACATGCTCTTTCATGGTTTCAGTATAAATCAACACATCATCCAAATACACCAGTACACCTTTGAACAGATGTTCATGCAAAACTTCATTGATTAATTGCATAAATACCCCAGGGGCCCCAGCCAACCCAAACGGTAACACCTTATACTGGAAGGCGCCCAACGGGCAATTGAATGCAGTTTTCCACTCATCCCCCTCCTTGATTCGTACACGATAATAGGCTTCTCTTAAATCAAGCTTAGAGAAGATCTTTCCCTTGGCCAGATGTGACAACATGTCCTTTATCAATGGCAAGGGATATTTGTTGGAAATTGAGACGGCATTTAATCCGCGGAAATCCGTACAAAGTCTCAATGTCCCGTCCTTTTTTGGGCGAAACAGAACCGGCGCTCCCACGGGTGAATTCGCCGGCTCAATAAATCCGCGCGCCAGATTTTTGTCCACAAAGTCCCTCAACAGAGTCAGTTCCTTCTGTGTCATGGAATAAATTTTTGGTTTAGGCAATTGGGTGTTGGGCAGCAGTTCTATGGCACAGTCCGTCTTTCGATGGGGGGGCAACTGGTCAGCTTCCTTTTCACCGAAGACATCAGCAAACATCCTGTACTCGGTCGGCAAGCCCTCCAGAGGAGAGGCCGGGTAAGGCGGAGTCGCAGCTGCCGCAACCCCCACCATCTCCTCTGGGGCCCCCTTCCCCTCTGCCGCTTGATAAAACCCATCCCTAAACGTGATAGTACGGTAAACCCAGTTTATTTGGGGGTTCTGCTGCACCAACCAGGGTACCCCCAACACCACCAATGGCCCCCCTACAGGAGCTACGACAAAAGACAACCCTTCCTGGTGACTGCCCAGTTGCAAGGCTACTCGCCCTGTAAAATGGGTGACCGGTTTGCCCCCTGCCATGGACCCATCCAATTGAGTAAAAGCGATGGGTCGTTGTAAAGGGAAAGTGGGGAGCTCCAAAGCCGCCACCACATCGGGGTGCATAAGACACCGGGAACACCCCGAATCAATCATGGCCCATACTTCAACAGTCTTGGATTGGGAGCCCAATTTCAATTTCACCATGAGTATGCGGTAAGTGCCACTCACCGATGGAGGCTCGCGCCCGTCCTCTACCACCTGCCCAGCGGCGCCCTTTAGAGCAGGTGGCTGGCGTTTCCCGCCGGCTGCAGGATTTCGGCCTCCCCTTCAATTTCGTAGAACATCACATCGTCTCCCTCGGTTTCAGCCACCGCAGCTTTCTGTTTCCTCGGCAATGCAGGGGACTTTGCCGGCGGTTTTCCGGGCCATTCCTCTACCTTTGCCTTCGGGCATGCTGCCACTCGATGCCCCTCCTTACCGCATCTCAGACACAAGGCTTTTGCGTACCGCTTCTCCCGCTCCTCGTCCCAGGGTCGTTGTCCCGGTTTCCCCCCGGTGGTCGATGTGCGGCTGGGCTTCACCTCCCGCCCCGACTTGGTGGTCTTCCGCTGGGCAAAGATCTCCTGGGCATGTTCAGCCCTCCCCGCCAGCAGGATCCATTCATACAGCGTGTATGGGTCGTCCCTCCCCAGGGACCAGCGCAGCACCTCTGTATTCAAGCCATCCTTGAAGAGCTCGATAATGGTTGCTTGGGACCAGTCATCCACCTTTCCAGCTAGCGCTTTAAACTCCAAAGCATAATCGGCCACTGATCTGAACCCCTGCTTGAGTTCCTTCAGGGCTCGCTTTGCTCTCTCCTTTGCTAAGGGGTCCTCGAAGTGTTGCTTCAACGCCCAGAGGAACTCCTCGAGACTTTCCAGTTCAGGCGCCTCCGACTGGCACATCTGGACATACCAGTCTGCCGCCCTCCCCTTCAGTTTGGTGGCAATGGTGATGATCCTTGCCTTTTCCGATTGGAAAGACGCCCCCCATTCTTCCATGTAGGCTTTCGCGTTCGTCAGGAAGAACGAGAGTTTGGTCGGGTCCCCATCAAACTTGACAGGGAAGTCTCGCATGCCGCCTCCCGCCGGGCTGCGCCCCCCCACCGGAGCTGCCGCGGCTTGTGCTTCCCTGGCTCGGGGCGGCACGGGGCCCCGGGGCGATCGCCCTGGCGATGCTGCGATTTCCATCTGGACCGACTGGTCCCCTTCGCGCCTCCGCACCACCCGTCGCCGTTCCGGGGACAGCCCCTGGGAATAAGGGGTTGAATGCCTCTGGCTGGATTCTTCCCGGACCTCTCGCAACGAGGTCACATCCAAGCTCAGCTGTTTCAGTATAGCCTCCAACGAATCCATTTTGGACTCCAACACTCGGATCCGATCCGGAGTGGGTGAGCCCTCCGTTGGCGGCACCTGCACCACGTTGGGGGATAATGGGTATCTCTGCTTCCAGGATGGGCCCCCCGCTGTCGGGGCATCTCCTTGGGTCTCATCCCAGGTGAGCAGCTCGCCCGGAGAATTTACGGTGGTCTCCGGGGCCGTTTTCAGCCCCCCGGCTTCACTCTCCGACTCGGAGCTCGCCTCCTCTCGGATGCCTGACAGCTCCCTACCTTGGAACAGTCGGCCGGACTGCCTCACGGTCGAGTCCGGTTCCCCTTCCTCCATCATCATGATGTCGGGTTCGGTCATCGCGGGCTCTCTCCCTCACAGGGTTAGACGCTTGTCTTTCCTGGACAGGGGCCAGCGGAGTTAGGAACTTAGGATTCTCAGCTTTATGTAATGATTGCCCTAGCCCAAATACTCAGACTCACAAGAGGCTGCTAAATGAAATCTGATTTATTAGAGAACTAAAGGCAAATACAGAGAAAGCTGAGAATGAGCAAAAGCGCGCCAAATACAAACTTAAACCCTTGGTGCAAACGTATCCCGCCTCCCTCGTAACAGCCCCGCCCGGCACAGGTGCTAGCAATCGTCAGAGTTGCTAGCCTGGGAAAGTAACCTTGAGCGCAGTAGATAATACAAATACATTCCAAAGCAAAGCCAAAAGATAATCGTTCCCATCCTCCCCAGAAAGATGAAACACGCATCTAATTAATGACATGCGAAACGTTACGATGCATCAAAGACATTGAAACAGCGAACATGACAGGGATGCTCCTAGGTTCATTTCCAAGGGAATCCGCAGGGAGGATTTAAAAAGTCAAGATGGTGGTTGGCAACTGTACGATCAAAGCCCTACTCCTTTTGTATGTGTGTTGATGTCACATGCACATATGAAGAGACAGACTTTGATTACATACAACAACTATCTTGACAGTTTTGACCCCCCTTCCTATGGGCACCATTGTTCCTTGGTGCCATTGGAAGCTCCAATCATTCCCATAGCTAGGAACACTTTTACAAGCTTCCTTACACAGAAACAATCTAGCTTGTAATGTCCATCCACTGGCAACTTCCCACCTTGGTTATTGTAAACTGCTCTTTGGGGAATTACCTGTGTATTTAGTACAGATGTTGCAAAGGTGGCTAAGTTGTTGAGTGGACTGTGTGGTTATATATCACTCCGTAGAAGCAAGAGTACAGGCTGGTAGTTAGCTTCCAAGCCAAACATCAGGTGTTGTTTATGATCTATAAGAATCTAACAAACTTGGGACCTGATACTTGATCAATAATACTCATTGTTACAGATCTGATGGACCACAGAGATTATTAAGGGAGATTCTCCTGTATGTGTCTAGAATGGCAGGGTGTCAATTAATGATTGCTTACAAGCTGGTTTGCTCTGGACTGTTTTCTCCCTTGAAATCTGTGAGGTGCCAACTGTTACATCTTTTAGGTCCTTGTTGAAAACCTGAACACGGGTCTTCCCTGTATTAATGTTAGATCAATTGTTTTTCTTTCTGATTTTGTTTCCCTTTCCCCTTTCTTTCTACTGGACATAGTTTTTCATGTATTATTTTTATTACACATTTTATGTTTAGTAAACAGCTTCAAGATTCTTTTGTACAGGAAGCAGTATGTATGTATATAACATGTATAAAAATAGACTACAAGAGAAAGTTAAAGAAACAATAGTACGTCTAGTGGTAAATAACTATAATTTATACATCAGCATTTACAGTTGGAAAATGTTACATTGATAGCCCAAATCTCAATAATAAGGTAGTTCATATCACTTCTCCTCCATATTAGAAAATTCTTCACAACTTGTTTTGTGTATCATGCAGAAGTGCTGCTAGGGGAAAAAAGATAACAATATATCACAACTACTGAGATTTTAGTCATAGACTGAATACATAAAAGCACCTAGGGGAAAAGAAGCTCAAGCTGAGAGAGCTGTATTTAACACCGTGCTTGTATAATGGAGTAAAGTATTCACTGAATCATCCTATAGTTATGTCCCATTTGATCTTTTTTATCCACTGCTATCTGAACTGCAGCATTTCAATATCTGTCAGAGAATATGAGTTTACACTGTTTTTCAGGGAGTGTTTCTTTACATATTAAGGCTGCGTACCGTGATATGTAGTATGTGTCACTGCATAACCATGTTACAGATGACACTCTAGGAAAAGAATGAAAAATCAGTGAATCAAAAAGGAAGAGTCATATACATTTGCAAAGTGATGAATTCTGTGAGTCATTAATCTGATAAGACTGAACTCCTCTTGCTTAGTCACTCTTCTAGGAGAACTGGATTCTCCCTCAGGCAAAAATGGCAATATTAGGATATAAATGTAATCATCAATGCTTTCTTACATCCAGCCTGCGCCAGCAACCTAAAAGACTGTTTTTATGCAATCAGGGATCAGGGTGCTGTTTCAGAGGGCAATACTAATCCAGACTTGTTTTCGAAATACATAAAATGTGAGCTTTACATAAAAATAAAAGCAAAAGGACAAAAAATCCCAAGATCCTTCTAAAATCAGATGAAGCACCTTGAACTATACAGACAAGTCATCCAACATCAAAGACTCCTTTGGGCATGCTTTCGTTGATAATTATTTTATAAGAGTTGCAAAATGTTCTTCAAAGCTCTGATTAGTTTGTATACCCAACACTTGAATCAGAAAGATGGGAAAGAACCTTCAGCAACTTCTAGTAAGGCCAGGAATCCTACCATGCCTTTCTTTCATCTTAGGATATGTGATAATATAACTAAGAGCATAGATGGTGTAAGAACTGACACTTTGGATCCCAATAATGACCTGACTCATGGACAATTGAAATATGAAGAATTCAGATTAAGAATGTGTACAAATCAAGACAAAAGCTGTGATTGAAGATTCCCGCCTAAACTACCTAATTAAAAGTTAGCAGACACCCCGCTCCTCCCTTACATCTCTTCCCACCTAATTCCAACGGTCAAGCATGCCAAGCACAGATGTCTCTGATGGTATGACCTTGACTTCCCCCCTTAGCCCAAACAGAATAGTTTCACACTCCTTGGTGTTCCCCCTCCCAACTGGTTCTTGACACACATTGACTCGTCATGGCAGACAAACATCATCAGATGATTCATCAATCAACTAATTGTGGAATCTGAGAGATGGCATTGGTTTGAGTTCTTCCCAGGAAATAAAAATCCTGCTTCAGATATAACATGAAAAGGTGGGAATTGTATGTGTATCCTACTGAACAGAATGCCAGCTATTGGTGGAATGACTGTCCCACATTGCATTATTCTAGAAGTTAACCATTTAACATCACAATAATTTTAAATGAAGTAAGCCATTTAACATCACAGTGATCCAAATATATGCCCCAACCACAGATGCTGAAGAAGCTGAAGTAGAGCAGTTCTATGAGGATCTGCAGCATTTACTGGACAATACGCCAAAAAGAGATGTTATCTTCATTACAGGAGACTGGAATGCTAAGGTGGATAGTCAAATGACACCTGGAATTACAGGTAAGCATGGCCTGGGAGAACAAAATGAAGCAGGACATAGGCTGATAAAATTTTGCCAAGACAACTCACTATGCATAACAAACACTCTCTTCCAACAACCTAAGAGAGGGCTTTATACATGGACTTCACCAGATGCGTAGAATAGGAAGGACAAGAGACCTCTTCCAGAAAATTAGAAACATTGCAGGTAAATTCCAGGCCAAAATGGATATGATCAAAAACAAAGATGGCAAGGACCTAACAGAAGAAGAAGAGATCAAGAAAAGGTGGCAAGAATATACAGAAGACCTGTATAGGAAGGATAACAATATCAGGGATAGCTTTGATGGTGTGGTCAGTGAGCTAAAGCCAGACATCCTGAAGAGTGAGGTTGATTGGGCCTTAAGAAGCATTGCTAATAACAAGGCAGCAGGAGACGATGGTATCCCAGCTGAATTGTTCAAAATCTTGCAAGGTGATGCTGTCAAGGTGATGCATCCCATATGCCAGCATTTGGAAAACAAGAATAGCCATCAGACTGGAAAAAATCAACTTATATCCCTATACCGAAAAAGGGAAACACTAAGGAATGTTCAAACTATCGAACAGTGGCACTTATTTCACATGCCAGTAGGGTAATGCTCAAGATCCTGCAAGGTAGACTCCAGCAATTCATGGAGCGAGAATTGCCAGATGTACAAGCTGGGTTTAGAAAAGGCAGAGGAACTAGGGACCAAATTACCAATATCCTCTGGATAATGGAAAAAGGGAGTTTCAGAAAAACATCTATTTCTGTTGTATTGACTATTCTAAAGCCTTTGACTATGTGGACCATAACAAATTGTGGCATGTTCTTGGTGGTATGGGGATAACAATTCATCTTGTCTAATTCCTGAGGAATCTGTATAATGACCACGTAGCAATGGTAAGAACAGACCACAGAACAACAGACTGGTTTAAGATTGGGAAAGGAGTGTGGCAGAGTTGTATACTCTCACCCTACCTATTCAACTTGTACGCAGAACACATCATGCGACATGCTGGGCTTGAGGAATCCAAGGCTGGGGTTAAAATCGCTGGAAGAAATAACAATCTCAGATATGCAGATGACACCACTTTGATGGCTGAAAGCAAGGAGGAACTGAGGAGCCTCATGATGAAGGTGAAAGAGGAAAGTACAAAAGCTGGGTTGCAGTTAGGTAAAGGTAAAGGTTTCCCTTGACGTAAAGTCCAGTCGAGTCCGACTCTAGGGGGCGGTGCTCATCTTCGTTTCAAAGCCTTGGAGCCGGCGTTGTCCCTAGGGACACTTCCGGGTCATGTGGCCAGCATGACTGCACGGAACGCCGTTACCTTCCCGCGGAAGCGGTACCAATTAATCTACTCACATTTGCATGTTTTCGAACTGCTTGGTGTGCAGGAGCTGGGACTAGCAACGGGAGCTCACCCCGCCGCGCGGTTTCGAACCGCCGACCTTCCGATCGGCAGCTCAGCGGTTTAACCCACAGCGCCACCGCGTTGCAGTTAAACCTCAAAAAAACCAAGATTATGGCAACCAGCTTGATTGATAACTGGCAAATAGAGGGAGAAAATGTAGAGGCAGTGAAAGACTTTGTATTTCTAGGTGCGAAGGTTACTGCAGATGCTGACTGCAGTCAGGAAATCAAAAGACGTTTAATTCTTGGAAGGAAAGCAATGACAAATCTCAATAAAAAAAAGTAAGAGCAGAGACATCACACTGACAATAAAGGTCCGCATAGTTAAAGCAATGGTGTTCCCTGTAGTAACGTATGGCTGCGAGAGCTGGACCATAAGGAAGGCTGAGAGAAGGAAGATCGATGCTTTTGAACTGTGGTGTTGGAGGAAAATTCTGAGAGTGCCTTGGACTGCAAGAAGATCAAACCTGTCCATCCTGCAGGAAATAAAGCCAGACTGCTCACTTGGGGGAGTGGTATTAAAGGCAAGACTGAAGTAATTTGGCCACATAATGAGAAGACAGGATACCCTGGAGAAGATGCTGATGCTAGGGAAAGTGGAAGGCAAAAGGAAGAGGGGCCGACCAAGGGCAAGTTCTAGAGGTGATGGACTTGACCTTGGGGGAGCTGGGGGTGGTGACAACCGACAGGAAGCTCTGGCATGGGCTGGTCCATGAAGTCACGAAGTGTCAGAAGTGACTGAACGAATAAACAACAAAAAGAAGTTAACATGTTTCTTGAATATGGAATATTTCTATATTCCAAGCACTTAGAAAAAAAGATGTGGCAGGATGACTTTAGAATTCTGACTTTAGAATTCTTACTGTGAGTAGATACAATGACATCTATCAGATTCTGAGTCCTGATTAAAAACAAAAAACACAAAAAACCAAGAAGTTGTATTTGATTTTTCTCAGCCAGGAGAGTAGAAATGCATACTTTGTGCACCATGTTCCTCTATTTCTTGGCCACAGTATGGATGGAAATGGTGCCTTCCAACTCTCTCACAAATAGTCCCTATGTCAGCACCTGATCATTTGAGCATTCACACAATCATAGTCAGGAGGCTGGGATTCCTTTAACTGTTTTAATGAAGCGTAATTAACGGTACAGAAGGCAAGCTGCGAATAAAGAGTTCCCGCTGAAACCTAACTTTAAAAACCACATTCCCTTAGTTAGTCCCCTTTCCCATGAAACCATGTCACCCCCCCCCTCCCATCCAGGTGGTGTTCCTGGTATATCTCAACCCCGTGTCCTTGATGTCTGCCATAGCCATAATAAACCACTTCACACTCCAACTTCACACCCCCTCCCATCTGGCGACACAGAGTCTATTCCTTTGACAAGGAAATGATGGCAGATGCTCCGATAAGGGGTTTTGTAAAACCTTTGATCGGGGGGATCTGACACCCTATCTGCCACAAAGAATTATAAAATGCTGTGCATTGAAAGCACCATCCAAATGGCTGCTTCAGCACATTTACACTACATGCCTATAGATGCTGGAGTGAAACAGAGTATCTTAGTAACAGCAGCAGCAGCTTTATGATGGAGATTGTTGAAATTCAACTCAGTTTCAAAAAGAGTGTAATCATATGCTTTATTAATATAATTATTAATGGTAATCATAATATAATAGTATGACTACCAAATTCAGCTCAGTTTCAAAGTGGAATGGATTTACCTTGAAAAATCCATTACACTCATTTCAATATATTGAAATGACAAAGAGAAATAGTATATTTGATGCATAATCACTCAAAAAGTCCTCTTTTCAGCACCCGAAAAATATTGGAACAACAATGATATTACTGGGTGAAGAGAATCAAAATCAAAGTTTTTAAACCACAATATTCATCTCTACCTCTCAAAGAATTCCAGAATAAACTTGTATTTCACAAGTTACATTTAAATTGTTTTCTGCATTTTCTACAACTGTAAATCACACAAAGCACCCATGCTGATAAAAATATACATTTGACTTTTACAGGGTATTTTCTCACTTTCTGTATTATAATTAATGGCCTTCCTAAGTTATCTGCTCTGGATTAAAATCTATGAACAGCATTTGTGATGCTTCCCCAAAGTAATGACTCTGTTCTCTTGGCTGGATAGTTCAAATGCACCACCAAAGAAGGGCTGAGCTTCTGACTCAGTTGTGGGATATGTAATTGATTTCTACAGCATTCTTACTTCCTCATAACTCCTAATACCATTGTTGCAATATCTATCCCACAGAACTTTCCAATTCTGCTGGCATGATCCTTGTTATACTTTCCAGATAAGGAATACATTTATCCCCCAAGTGCTCTGCCTTCTTTTAGAGGTAATTATACAATTACAAGCCCCCTCACTCCTGGACTTCCGTAAAAAACTAAAAACCTGGTTTTGCCAGCATGCCTGGAGCAGGAAGGGGAATAGTCATTCCTGGGGATGGCTAGCGCCCTAGAATGGCCCTGGAATGGCCTTTTTACTCACAGACTGATAGAGAACCTTTAGCCATCTGGATTTTATCATATTTTATATTTTTATTGTTTATTTATATTCATATTTATAGTATTTATAATTGCATTGAATTTTAAACTTTGCTTTTATTGTACACTGCCCAGAGTCCCTCCTTTGTGGGGAGATGGGCGGTGATAAAATCTGATAAATAAATACATACATACATACATACATACATACCAACTCATCACATTCTTCCTGGCAGTTCTCAGAGAGAATAACACTGGAGAAAAAGGCTTTACAAGGATATTCCAGATGCAGTGTAATGGAAATACTGTTGGCAATTTTACATCATTCAGAACCTGCTCACAACATAAATTCAGAACCAATACATAGTAAAATACACTTATAACTTGATTTTTGAAGTCCACATAAGGTGGCTCTACTAAACTAATAAAGGTGACTGACAACAAAAATCACACGAAGTAGTTTTTTCACTTGTTTCCTACTGTGTAGACATTTTCTTATGATAGGAAATGTGGACTAATGAAGTCACTGACTGGGGTCAGATAGATGCCATGAAAACGTATGAGTAATACATGATGTTCATGTCACTGAGAAAGTTTTGAGGGTAGCAAGCTAAATGTACGTAATATGAAAGGGTGTTTATATGTAGATAAGAAACCTTTTCTGACACTTCCTATTTCCTCCCCTTGCCCGCATCTCCGCTCTGAGATAGTCACTCTAGGTAGAACTGTCTTCCCCTTCTTCCTCACAACAGAAACATGTCTTGATTTTTCACCCAAACCCTGAGCAGATATGCCACAATGGCAAGAAAGTCTAACAAGGTGGAACTCTGGACTAATTGTACCTATTTGGAGCTGACGCTTGCTGGATTGTATTTGAGGGGAACAGACTGCAGAAATCAGGGCCACAGCTAGGGTCTGTGTCACCTGGGGCAAACATGGATTCTGCACCCATTTTGGTCCCCCCCCACACTCATTTTAGCGCCCCCCCAGCGTAGCACCCAGGGCACATGCCCTGGTTGCCCCACCCACCCACCCAGTTGCGGCCCAGGCAGAAATCACCAAGATGTAAGTTCTGAAACACGAATGTAAATGGGGCTACAAAAAGAGGAAGCTGTGGATTGTGGCTAGAGTATGCCATACCCTGGGAACTAATTGTTCTAGTCTCATTTTCAAGGCTTGTAAAAGTCTTGTCCCTTGAACTGTTGTAAGAAAAAAGCTTTACTGAAAGATGGTTTAATGTTATGTGCCACTTTATGATGACCCTAGCACAAACAGTTTATCGAGGGCAGCTCTTACGATCATGAGGAATGAAAGCAAGCTAGTCCTAAGAAGGATGAAACACAAAATCATCACATCTCATCTAATTATAATGTTTTAAGAAATGATATGGATTCTAAAGCAAAAAGCCAGATGATTTCTTAAGGCCACATCTATCACTGATTCACTTTTTTGGAGTCACCCTGACATGGCATTGACACAAGACTAATCAGGCTGAAAGACTTTGACCACTCTTCCTGCTCTTGTTTTTGATGTGCATCATCACTCTGACTCATATTCTATGCATCTGGTCAGCATGTATGGGATAGCCACCAAGGCACTTGTGGGTGAGTGAACTTTACAGACCCAAAAGAGGCAAGTGCTGGGAAATCTGGAATATATTTATCTCATAGAGTAAGAATTTCCTACATTTGGATAAGGAGGGTTTTATTCTGCCTTCCCGCAAGCAGGGATTGGATTTGGGTAAATTAAAAGTAGAAATGAAAGCATCATGCTGTTAATACATGTTCAGTTTTCAAAGTAAATCCATGCTGTTTCAGATGGAGCTTTGAGAGGTTGGTCTCCGTTCTTTAATGAGGCATTCAGGGTTGAACCAACCTACATCCAGATAGCCCTTCCTGTAGGGAGCACCAGCACAATGTGCCCATGCACATTCTCTCGCATTCAGTTTTCTCAGTCTGTCAATTTCAGTTGGTTGATTTTGAGAATCTTTTTAAAAGCTTGAAATAAAAAGCTTGCAAGAAACTCTGGGAAATTCTGTTGCAATTTCTCCTGTGTTTTCATTTTTGCTTATAGTTTGCCTAATATAATCAATTTTATATACTCCGCTTATAAATACACACACATATATACATATATAGTTTAAAAACTGCAGAACAAATTCAGAAAAAATACATATTTTGGATAATTAATCTTGGTTCAGGTACTGGTTAAAATTGTGAAATTAGAAGCTGGAATCATTGAGCTGGAAAGGACTTTATAACTCATCTAATTCAATCCCGATCAGTGCAGGAATACACTAAAAAATCTTTATTAGTATTATTTATTAAATTTGTATGCCACTCAACTCCCAATCTCTTCTAAAAACCTCAACCAAGTGGAAGTCTATCACTTTACTCAAGGGACCCTTCCACTACTTAATAGCTTTTACCTTGAGAAAAATTTCCCTAAGACTAGCCTGATTCTCTTTTAATATCAATCCTCTGATCCTATCAGTTTCAGCAAAGAATAGATCTGCTTCCTTTTGCACATAGTAACCTTTAAGATACTTGAACACCACTCTCTGGAGTGTATGTCAATATACTGCATATGCATTCTAATTGATAGGAAGCTCACAATAGTTTATCAGCTTGTAATTTCTAGATTAGAAATCCTAGGCTGCATAGAATCAAGTAGGCATGAAATGGGCTTGCCTTGGTGGGATGCTGGCCAAAATGTGGGCTGTTTCTTTCAAATACATGGTTTAAGCATAACTCTATTCATATGTACACATGGCAAAGAAATGAATATAAATTTTAAAACATGATTGATGTATTGTTTATGATGAGAGATCGAGAGAATTAGTGAGGAATACAGGGGTGATGAGAGATTTTGAGTGTGGCACAGACTTTGTTGTTGTTGTTGGTAATATCAAGAGTGGATCTTGGGCAAAAACAGACTTGGAAGAAAAGAAAAGAAGTGGAAGAAACAATGGAATTAGGAAGAAAAGCTGTGAGTCCTGTTTGCAAAAGTATTAGAAGATAAATTAATCTCTCAACAGAATGAATGAAACTTGGTCATAAAGACAGAGGATGAGGAAACTGCTTGGAACTCGATAAAATAATTATGTTACAAAATGCCACAGAAGCGGATAGGGTTACACTTAACAAGAAGCATAACAAAAAATACTTAGTGAAAGATGAAGTGAAAAAGGTTGTGGATGAGGAAAAAAATGCAATCTTCTGGGATTGGGATGATTTATAGGAAGAAAGGAAAACAGTTTTGTTGTTCCAGCTATTGCCTGAAAGCTGAAGGTAAGCAAAATGTAGTTGTGTAATGGACAATATTTTTGCTCTTTCATGTTAGCCTCCTTGCAATGCACCAAATCAGATCAATACAGAGGCAGGGGAACAGAAATTTTACTTTGTCTGGCAAATGGCATTGCAGAACAAGGGGAACAAAGCTATCGGAGAACTACAGAATGAGGTAAGGGGACTGCGAGGAATTTCGGGAGAAAAACTTTCAACCTCTCTGACCACTTCTGTGTCCTTTATATACTTCTTTATCTGGCAGCATGGCCAGTTCCAAAAGATGTGGTTTGCACAATACACTAAAGGGATTGTGTTTGTTTTTTGCTTAGTGAGGGATACAACTTGGATTGATGCATTAAAGCATGATTTGTTTTAGGGTACTAAATCATGGTTTGAAACTATGGTTCATTGCTGGCTTAATGATCGCAACTATGTCATAGTGTGAAGTGTGAGCAAGGTCACAGGGTCGCTTATGGTCTCCTAGCTTTATTTCTGGTATTTGGTCCTGCTGAAGCAGTGACCTTTATACAGCATTGCAAAACAAGAATAACAAAAAACAAGGAATAACAAAACAGGGCCTGAGAAGGAAAACACAAACCAGCCATGCAAACTTTGCTCAACCTTGGTTCATTTCTGGATTCTTTGTTCAAAAAAACAAATAAAAGAAACTTACAGTTACGGTGATGCATGAATTAGCTATCACCATGGTGGTAATGAATCCGCCTGAAACTCTCTCCTCAGTCAAACATCACCACAACACAGTCATGCTTTGCCACTGGGTCTTCCTCTATAACCCAGCTGAAAAGCTGTTCATCCATGCTTGAGTCAGCAGAAAACTAAACTGCCATGAAATTTGCTGCCCCATTGCTAATCCCTATCCTGCCTCAATTGCCTCTGTGCCCAATTACCAGAGAATGTGACCATTATGGGTGACTGAGCCTAACAGATTTAACATCCCTTGGAGCTGCTCTTGGATGGTGTTTTGAAAAACACCAGCACAACTCATGGCAACTTAAGCTGGTCTCACACATGGACTGAGGAAAAGATAAGGGCAAGGCAATCAGTGGAAGCAGATAAACCACAGCTGTCAAGGCATGATTATGCTATGGTTAAATGCAAGCGGGGAGAGGGCCTGCATATGGCCTCCCCATGGGATGAGGACCAAGTAAGAACACTGTTAGGGCCCTTGGGGAAAACTTGCTTTTCTTCAGTAGGTTGATCCACATTCAGGGGAATACAGATCTAAAGCACAAACTCTTGAGTATGGAAAAGTTCATTCAGAGCTTCAGAATATACCAGAGGGAACAAACATCTGAAGAAAGAGGAAGCGCAGGATCACTCCCCAAAATCCAGCTGTCTTGGCTTTCTCCTGATTAGGGCCCTGATTAGCAGATGTTTTCTCTGCGATGAAAAGGCACAGAGTCAGAGGAGAATGCCAGTCCCCTTGCCTATTATGAATGTTGTTGTTTATTCATTCAGTCGCTTCCGACTCACAAATCAGGATGGCACCATTCAGCAGGGACACAGGTCAGACGCAACTGAAACAAGAGAGGGATTGGCAGTGGGGACAACATATTTTACACCAGCATTTTTTTGCCAACTTAAAGATAGGTGGATGGCATTTTAACTCCAGAGTATAAGAAATTACACCTGCCCTCGGTATAAGAAACTACAATTCTTATCTCAGATTAAAAGGACAGATATAACTTACAAATGCTTTACACTTGTGGTGGATATATTACACAGATAAAGGAGCCATCTTCTGTTTTTCTAGAATGAAGGAATATACTTTTTTCACCCACAATGGGGACAGTCAGGACAGGTTCGCATAAGCAGGCTTGGGGCCAAGTCTGTGAAACGGAAAAGATCCAATATCCCTAATGAGACAAGCTCTTATCTAGAAAGGGTTAATTCCTGTTAAAATAACTAAAAACATAAGAAAGGCTCCAAAGTACATGAAACTGGACCTCCTTTTGCTGACAAGGAACATTGTGTCACGTAAAGGACAAGCAGTGAAGGAAAGAACAGTTCAGCTGAAATGCAAATGATATCATTCAGATAAGAACCACCTCGTTTTCTTTGTTCCCCACTGAACAAACAGAAACCAGTGTTTGTGGTCTATGCAAGTATATTGTAAAAAACTACTCATACAATCTTTTAGTACTATCAGGGTTTTTTGGCTTTTTTCCCAACTAATGCAAAACAAATCGGCATTATTCATGCTATGGATAATCAAAGTGGGTAATTAATATATACACTATGTAACAGAAAGCTGAGATGATATGACTAAGGATCAGACTAGATGATGCATGGAGTTCCATAAACTGAATCTGTAATTTATTTGTCTTCATGAAAAAAAAAGTTGGGAGTGAAGAAGAGTATGTCACAAAAAGTGGGATTTAACCATTTCTTCTGATTTGTTTCCCCACTGTAAGTGGCTTCTGTGCATGCCAAACTGCTGTTTTACGTGACTGGGGGAAAAGCACACTGAGTAACCAGAAGGAAACAAACCTCAAAGTTCCTGGGAAATGTTTATTAGCGGAACAACACATTCTGGATGAAGTCTTGTGACAAGGGCACTACAGATTACAAATGTTTATCAAACATTAGATTAGAATACATTCACAGAGTTTATAAAGTAAAATAGATAACTCTATATGCTAAACACACATTTTAGCTATGCTAAGCCACAGGCATATACTGGAGAGCAACATTTCCACATTTGATCTAGGATTTTTTTTGTTAAAAACATGCTTATCTGTCCAGTGAGAGATCATTCTTATATTAGAAAAGTAAATGCAGAAAGGTAAGAGTTATGCATAAAAACATAAGCATTCTTTAGAACCTTGTTCTTGCCCACCAGTCCACCTACGGTTGCAACCTGCTCTCATAATCTCATATCTTGGGAACAGTACCTGGTTTCCAAATTGCCAGCATGCTGGTATTTCACCATCACAACTCCCAGGGCTTTAAAATGCAACAGACGAATAGCAGCAAGGCTGCTGGGAGCCTCTAAAGCAGTGTTTCTCAACCTCTGTAACTTTAAGATGCATAGACTTCAACTCCCAGAATTCCCCAGCCAGCATGAATTTTGGGAGTTGAAGTCCATGCAGCTTAAAGTTGCTGAGGTTCAGAAACACTCCTCTAGAGGATTTCAGAGCTTTGTTTACTTTTTTTTTTTTTACAACTGATTTCCCATCACATAACAAGGTCTCACATCTTTTGGTAAACCGTAAGGCAAATGTGCCACCAAAAAAAAAAAACCCTTATTGAAAATTATGTGGAGGGCAGTGCTCTAGCATTTTATTTAATTTCTTTCTGTATGGAGTACATGTGAGAAACAGACTGGATACTCCAGGGGGCAGGACACTGATTGGATAGCTGATGACATTCTTTCTATTTCCTATTTGTCAGCAGGATAGAAAAAGGGTGATGCAGATTGATGCATGGTGTTCTCTGCATTCGAGGCTGGCTGAAGTGAAGATGATTGTGGGTTAGTTTCAGACTGCTTTGTGCAGAAGGTTGGAAATGCTGGTGGTCATGAAAGTGCCCTACGTTACCTGCTCTGTCACAGATCGATAAACAGTAATCCACAGTTAATGCCAGACTTGGCAAAGTATGTCATGTAAACATACACGCTGTGAATTATATTCCAGTTCTAAACTGGGGAAGTAAAATCCATTGTTTCATTGGAATGTATTTTCAGTCTGTGTATTTAAAACTGAAATAAAAATGACACTGGTAAGGAGGACAGACTTAATCGTAAAAATCAATCTGTGCACTAATCAACCTGGAGTTGGGGTGCCTTGTTTTCAAGTGACCAATAAAGAGACTGGAGAATTTAATGCCATTTCTAGTTTGCCATGAAAAGTAACAGCAGTATGTATATTATGTTGATTTTGATCTGTCTTGCCTTTGTGGTCAGTTTGTGCTCAAAAGTTTAATATGCACCATGTTTTATTGTGAGCTGTAACCACAAAAACCATATTTATACAGTGGCAAGCCACTTTCACCTAAGCTTTCCTGCTCAGTAAATGTTACATCCCTTTGTAGGTTATGGGGAACAATTTTTATATTGATCTGATAAAAATGGAGCAGAACAGGGATTTTAAAAGATGTTTAATTTTTTAAAGAAAAGATACCACAACATATCCAGTTACAACTGCATACTTTTGCATTATGCTATGGAACGTGAAATTGGACTAAGAAATAATGGAAAGGAATTGGAAGCCAAACTAACAGACGCAAGGGATCTGGCTTATCTATGCACTTGCCAGGAGGTTGGAGAAGGGCTGGGGGCTCTGTTATCTGTTCCCAGATGTGCCTGTGATTAGTGCCTGTCTCTGGGGTGGGGAAGGCTATGTGACTAACCAAGCTTTCCTAACCACAGGGCACTGACCCCCAGCTAATTACTATTCCAAAGTCTCCACCCCAAGGTGAGGATTTAGGGGAAAACATAGAACATGCTAAGAACTATTATGGGATACTATGTGGGATGTGTGTTGTATGTGAACAAACTGCGCAAGTGCTGAAATAGTTAACCAATAAGAAGCTTTGATTTGCTGATGAACTGTTTTGATAACTGCTGTCAAACTGTATAAAATTGCGACTTGCTCTGTGCTTGGGGTCGTTCCCTCTTAATGGGGAGACCCTATTTCTTCTAGACGTCCTGAATAAATACCTGCTTGATTCCCCCACTCTGTGTGATCAATTGGCTGTTAAATTGGACTGGGCGAAGAACCAAGAAGCCCGCATTTTGCGTGCAACAATACAAATCATATTAAATATATCCGTTATGCTTGTAAAGGATGAGAGAAATAAGGGTGATTCTGCCCAAAGAGCTCAGGATAACCAAGGTTCCATGTTCCTTCCTTAAAGGATGATAACCAGGAAGATAGAAACAGCAGATATATATATATATATATATCTTCTTTTTCTTTTAATATAAGGGGATGGAGCAACTGTATTTAGTGATTTTTATAATGTGCCAATGGAATGACTTATAGAAACAATGTGATTTTGGTTTAATATAGAGCAAGAAATTGATTATGGAAAATTGTTGTATATAGTTGCTGTTAAAAGTCAGAAGTCACCTCTTTTTGTAACTTAAAAAACTTTTTTCTCTTGTGTTTTCACACTGTTTTAGTTTTTTCTTTTTTCTTTTTCTTTGTAGTTTTTTTGTTTTTCTGTAGTTTTTATCTTTGTCTGAAACTTAGTAAAATTCTTATTAAAAAAAGAAAGAAACACCAGTAAGAAAACATAAAGATGATATAAACTGATGTCAGCAAGGGCTGGATCCTTTCCATACTAGAGGCAGAATAATTAAAAGCTCCACAGAAACACAGTTAAGACCTTATATGATTGCTAGTAGTATGAGTGTATATATTTTTTCATAAGAATCTTACTGAGAAATAAGGACTGAGTTTGGAAACAGAACAGAGATAACCGAAGGGAAAGGTGCATTCCTTCATGTCATGAATCTGCTCTCCTTGGTAAGATGGCTGGACATTTGGGCAATCACACCATCATCTATCTCCTCTCCAAGCCAATTTTGCTATCTCCTTGTCCAGAAGGCATCTAGGCTTAATTAATGGAGTACTGCTGGTAAAAAGTGAATTTCTCTACTCTGCTATCTCAGCTGTTATGCAAGTTTCATGCAGTGAGCTCATGGAGAGTATTGTAATCTGCTGAGTAAAAGGGAGTGAAAATGCTTACTTCTAGCTGTGCTAAATCACAGCCCATTTTTTAAAAGAGAAAGGATTGAACATTCGTCTAGCTTGAAAGTGGTAAAGAATGCAGAACTGCCAATGTACATGATGTACTGAGCCGGTGGCCCTGCAGGAGCAATTTCCCCCAGCAGAATGACTAAGAGCTACTTAGAGGACACAATTTGCATGTTTTCTGAACTCTTTCACAAGGGTTGATGCTGTGTTCTTTAGTAGCCCGCACCAGGAAAAGCTGCTCATTTATTATACTGACAGTGCCCTTTAAAATAGCATGTACTTCTAGGGTTCAGAGTGGAAATGAGATTTATGTTCTTTTGGTGGAAAACATAGTCCAATGTGGCAGCAGGCTCCGGCTCCACCTTCATTCAGGCCCTAGGTGATTTAGTGGTGGCTTGAAAAATACATTCAACATATATTGTTAAAAATTTAAAACTGGAGGAGATACTTTTTATTTTGCTATGGAATTTAAATATGATCATGACATTAAGTACTATAGATGCCTAATTTTCTGGAATATCTAATATTTTAACACTGCCTGATTTCTGGTGTCAATAGAGAAACAATGTATGTTGCATATTATAAATAAACATGTAGTATTTAAAAAAATTAACTGGATATAAAAGTCAATCATTGTGAAATGGGATAAATTTCTCATTTCCAGCCCACAACTCTTCAAAAATGTACATCACAAGATGACTATAACATTGTTACGATCGCTCACCAGCAAAAGCTATAATATTCTTATCAGCATAGATGCTATTATATCCCTCTGTATGTTCAGATTTCCTGAGGGCTATTGACCCCATTTGATACAGAGTCCAGGATTATCTCTGTAATCTAAAATAACGTACAAAAAAACATCTTGTATTTTACGGCTGCGCCAGAGATCTTCATACAACACATACCCTGTTTTCTTTCTCCATCATATCTCTTTCTTTCATATCCTTTTTCTCTCTGTCCTTCCCCCACTTTTCTCTATATGCTGTGTCTCAGACAGTGAGCATGAACTAGACCTCAGTCACTGTCACATGAACTACAGCTCTATATGTAGGGAAGAGAAGCGAAGATCTATTTTCATACAAACCCAGCTCTACCATCCCAAAATAGACTAGCTAGATGAGGGCAAATGTTCAGCATTAGGCCCTGACAGAGTACTGAGCCTTGGCTATTGTCCAAAGAGAGCAAGTACCAGCACCATCCATTTGAATAATGAGCCTAGGTGGATGGTCTATCATGGTAATTTGTACAAGTACATAACTAAAAATCTTTTCAGTTTACAGTTAGCCTTAGGGAAAACCCAGACTGACTGCATACAGTGATGTGTTGTTAACCTCTGCATCTAGAATACTTGATGCGTTTTGGACACTGTGTATAGATGGCATTAATGGAAGTTAACATCCATCTTACCTAGAGGTATCAGGTAGGGAAATGATGTTATATTCAAGGTTTTGCTCAAAATTCCATATTAGGCACCTACTGCCAAGATGTTTCAAGCTCTGTGGTATAAAATATCCAGGTAGCTTTTCCCAATGCCTGGAAATAATTGTAAAGTTTTCCATAAACATCAGACAAACCGCATTCACCTATACCTTGGCGTTATTCAAAGGCAGTGTTTATCCTGAAATATTATACCACAAGAGTCCAAGTATAAACTAGGAGGTTTCTGGCCTCCACTTCAAATTTCCTACTATCAATTTGCATGTAAAAAAACAGAGTCCTCAGTTGAGGGCTAAGGAAGGCAATCTGAGTAGTGTAAGACTCAACAAGAAAATATTTTTCTTTGGAATTAAACTTTCCATTCCCTCAAAGATGGCTTTGCATATGGTTTGTCACTGAAGTCATATCCAAATATGTGGCTTTGCACAGCCTTGGTTTACCTCCCTTCCTTACTGTGTACCAGATATTAGAGCTTGTCCTGTAGCTTTCCAGTTCATATACATTACCCAGGCTGAAACAGAGGATAGAAGGCTTGCCAGTTAGGATGGAGACCTAACAACCAAACCGAACTCCATCACTTCACCTGGAAGCTTTATATCCTTCTGAGCATTACACTTTTTTAGCCTGTCAGAAACCTAACTGCGCGAAGGGTCAAAAGGTGGTTGTGAATAAATCCAACAAATATTATCTCCTTTTATCTTGGAAGAATGAGACTTCATTTCAAAATGACTCCTGTGCCTTATAGCGTTTAACCCTGGTGGGTTTTTTTTGTTGTTTATTCGTTTAGTCGCTTCTGACTCTTCGTGACTTCATGGACCAGCCCACGCCAGAGCTTCCTGTCGGTCATCAACACCCCCAGCTCCCCAGGGACGAGTCCATCACCTCTAGAATATCATCCATCCACCTTGCCCTTGGTCGGCCCCTCTTCCTTTTGCCTTCCACTCTACCTAGCATCAGCATTTTCTCTAGGGTGTCCTGTCTTCTCATTATGTGGCCAAAGTATTTCAGTTTTGCCTTTAATACCATTCCCTCAAGTGAGCAGTCTGGCTTTATTTCCTGGAGGATGGACTGGTTTGATCTTCTTGCAGTCCAAGGCACTCTCAGAATTTTCCTCCAACACCACAGTTCAAAAGGATCTCTCTTCCTTCTCTCAGCCTTCCTTATGGTCCAGCTCTCGCAGCCATATGTTACTACGGGGAACACCATTGCTTTAACTATGCGGACCTTTGTTGTCAGTGTGATGTCTCTGCTCTTAACTATTTTATCGAGATTTGTCATTGCTCTTCTCCCAAGGATTAAGCGTCTTCTGATTTCCTGACTGCAGTCAGCATCTGCAGTAATCTTCGCACCTAGAAATAGAAAGTCTTTCACTGCTTCTACATTTTCTCCCTCTATTTGCCAGTTATCAATCAAGCTGGTTGCCATAATCTTGGTTTTTTTTGAGGTTTAGCTGCAAGCCAGCTTTTGCACTTTCTTCTTTCACCTTCATCACAAGGCTCCTCAGTTCCTCTTCACTTTCAGCCATCAAAGTGGTATCATCTGCTTATCTGAGATTGTTAATGTTTCTTCCAGCGATTTTAACTCCAGCCTTGGATTCCTCAAGCCCAGCATGTCACATGATGTGTTCTGCATACAAGTTGAATAGGTACGGTGAGAGTATACAACCCTGCCGTAGTCCTTTCCCAATCTTAAACCAGTCCGTTGTTCCGTGGTCTGTTCTTACTGTTGCTACTTGGTCGTTATACAGATTCTTCAGGAGGCAGACAAGTTGACTTGGTATCCCCATACCACTCAGAATTTGCCACCATTTGTTATGGTCCACAGAGTCAAAGGCTTTAGAATAGTCAATAAAACAGAAATAGATGATTTTCTGAAACTCCCTGGCTTTTTCCATTATCCAGCGGATATTGGCAATTTGGTCCTGAGTTCCTCTGCCTTTTCTAAACCCAGCTTGTACATCTGGCAATTCTCACTCCATGAATTGCTGAAGTCTACCTTGCAGGATCTTGAGCATTACCTTACTGGCATGTGAAATGAGTGCCACTGTTCGATAGTTTGAACATTCTTTAGTGTGTCCCTTTTTTGGTATGGGGATATAAGTTGATTTTTTCCAATCGGATGGCCATTCTTGTGTTTTCCAAATTTCCTGGCATATAGCATGCATTACCTTGACATCATCTTGCAAGATTTTGAACAGTTCAGCTGGGATGTTGTCGTCTCCTGCTGCCTTGTTATTAGCAATGCTTCTTAAGGCCCATTCAACCTCACTCTTCAGGATGTCTGGCTCTAGCTCACTGACCACACCGTCAAAGCTATCCCCGATATTGTTATCCTTCCTATACAGGTCTTCTGTATATTCTTGCCACCTTTTCTTGATCTCTTCTTCTTCTGTTAGGTCCTTGCCATCTTTGTTTTTGATCATACCCATTTTGGCCTGGAATTTACCTCCGATGTTTCTAATTTTCTGGAAGAGGTCTCTTGTCCTTCCTATTCTATTGTCTTCTTTCACTTCCGCACATTGCTTGTTTAAAAATAATTCCTTATCTCTTCTGGCTAACCTCTGGAATTTTGCATTTAATTGGGCATATCTCCCCCTATCACTGTTGCCTTTTGCTTTCCTTCTTTCTTGGGCTACTTCTAGTGTCTCAGCAGACAGCCATTTTGCCTTCTTGGTTTTCTCTTTCTTTGGGATGTATTTTGTTGCCGCCTCTTGAACAATGTTGCGGACTTCTGTCCATAGTTCTTCTGGGACCCTATCTACTAAGTCCAGTCCCTTAAATCTATTCTTCACCTCCACTGCATATTCCTTAGGAATATTAGTGAGCTCATATCTAGCTGATCTGTGGGTCTTCCCTGATCTCTTTAGTCTGATCCTAAATTGTGCAAAACGAAGTTCGTGATCGGAACTACAGTCAGCTCCAGGCCTTGTTTTTACCGACTGTATAGATGTCTGCCACCTTTGGCTGCAAAGGATGTAGTCAATCTGGTTTCGGTGTTGTCCATCTGGGGAAGTCCATGTATAAAGCCGTCTCTTAGGTTGCTGGAAGAGAGTGTTTGTTATGCAGAGTGAGTTGTCTTGGCAAAATTCTATCAGCCTATGTCCTACTTCGTTTTGTTCTCCCAGGCCATGCTTACCAGTAATTCCAGGTGTCATTTGACTGCCCACCTTAGCATTCCAGTCTCCCGTGATGAAAACAACATCTCTTTTAGGCGTGTTGTGCAGTAGGTGCTGCAAATCCTCATAGAACTGCTCTACTTCAGCTTCTTCAGCATCTGTGGTTGGGGCGTATATTTGGATCACTGTGATGTTAGATGGCTTGCCCTGAATTCGAATTGAGATCATTATATCGTTTTTTGGATTGTATCCGAGCACTGCTTTAGCCACTTTACTATTAATTATGAAGGCTACTCCATTTCTTCTGTGGTCCTCTTGTCCACAGTAGTAGATCTGGTGGTCATTTGATGTGAAGTGGCCCATTCCAGTCCATTTCAGTTCACTGACGCCCAGAATGTCTATCTTTAATCTTGACATTTCACCAATAACCACATCCAATTTGCCCTGGCTCATAGATCTTACATTCCAGGTTCCAATGGTGAGTTGATCCTTAGAACATCGGATTCGCCGTTCACCACCAGCACCGTCGGCCGCTAGCCGTCCTTTCGGCTTTGAGCTAGCTGTGTCATCACGTCTGGGGCTAGTTGAACTCATCCTCTGTTCCTCCCCAGTAGCATTTTCACCATCTTCCGACCTGGGGGTCTCATCTTCCGATGGTATACCGACATATCTCTGGTTGTACTGATCCATTGAGTTTTCACGGCAAGAATACCGGGGTGGGTTGCCATTACCTTCCCCAGGGATTGCATTTAGTCTGACCTCTCTGTCATGACCTTCCCGTCTTGGGTGGCCCTTCACGGTTTAGCTCATGGCATCATTGAGGTGCTCAAGCTCCAGCACCACGACAAGGTAACAATCCTTTGCTGAAGTTAACCCTGGTAGGAAAAACAAAATATATTGCCAAAATTCATCTGATTACTTACTACTGTAACCCTGTAAAAGTAGATCATATATGAGCTGGAAGTATTTGTATGAATATGTGACTGACAGTTTAGAACTGAAAAATAAAGGAGATGCATCAGCCAACAGACTTCTTATTTAGCAAAACACCAGACTGCAGGAGAAGACATCCTTAGTGTCTTTGAAGACCCATCTTCTAAAGTGGCTGCTGTTTGACAGGGATGGAGAAATCCAGTGCTGTCATTGAGGGGGATAAGTATGGGAAGGACCTTGAGTTTACTTGCACAAGAAGCGGGTTGCATACACAGTGGACAAGAAGCAGGATGAGTACATGGTGAAGTGTACTCATAGCTCCTACTATTCCTATTATATCTGTAGCTCAGCTACAATCCCCACATTTGTTGTCACTGGACATACAGCTTCTGAAACTTATATTTCAGCAACATTTGAAGGATGACAGTTCTCCATGGATGCTTTCTAACATGACCTTGCAATCAGTTATTGCTACGGTTCAGAATGCTACTCTGATTAACATTGTACATCCAAGATTATGCAAGGGAAGTGACTTGTTAGTGTCTGGGAAACAGTCCCTGGAAGGTTGGCAAGCCACAGCTCTTGATAAGCTAATTTTGTTACAGATATTGAAAAAGCCATAATTAGAACAGAAAACCAGCTGCTGCAAACTATAAGATTCCGTATACAGTATTTGTGTGTGTTTGTGTCCCCTAACTTACTGAGAGCTGGTACTTTGTCTATGTGAGAAGCAGGGGACATCTGTACATTGTTACTATAATGGACCTGTCTGTTTCCCTGCTTCTCTCTATGCCCATTATAGCTCTCACACTACTTAAACTTTTAAAAAGTTTAAAAGGGGCGGCAGGAGTTTTTATTGTGGTTGAGGGTTTTTAAAATAGTTTTTATTGTTTTGTGAGTGGCCCAGGGTAGTGATTCATAATATGGGAGGCTATATAAATATTTTAAACAAATAAAGTCGTTGAACAATCCTAAGCTTCTGGGTCAATGTCTTCCAAGGTCTTGGCTAGCAAAGGAGAACAGTGTCTACCACGGAAATCCCTAGAGAACCCACAGAAAGGTCCACGTGGGTTTAATATTGCTGAAGTGAAGTTGTGAAGTTTTGAGCAGGATGAAAGCAATCTTGGATCTCCTGAGTCCCAAACATTTCATTTTTCTGAGATGTACAGAAACAAGCCGTCCAGCTGCTTTGGAGTTAATTCCCTCCTCCTTTAAAGCCAATGAATTGGAAAGACACAGAATAAACAGCTTCTGCAGATGCAACTTTCCAAGAGCTTTAGGTGTGAGAGGACATCTGATGCTTGTTTTCCCTACCCCTTGCCTTTAGGACTGTTTTTCACATCTCTATTTCAAGCATTATCTCTTAGGAACTTCCCACCATATTGTTAAGAAAGCTGAAGAAAATATACGTGCTGTATACTGAATACGAAACACATTAAATGGAAATATGTTCTATTTTCATTTAAAAAATGTGATCATAGTGGCTAAGTTCACTTTGCCCTTTGATTTCTTATTCAATATTAAAATAGTTAGGCAGCCTAGAAAAGGAGGAAATATTCTGTTTTGATTTCTCTCAAACTGCCTATTGGCCTATAAACTATTTGAGAAGATATATCACTGGAATGACCAACTCAAGATCAAATCAACCAAACAGACACATAGATACAGATGTCTTGATATTTTTGCTTATTCTTTTTGTGATATCTAGTAATATGCCTCTTTTCTGTTTAAATGAGTTGTAAGAATATGGGGCACCATTATAGAATGGCAGGGTACAAACATTTTAAATAAACCTAATGCCTTACTCCGAGCTTCCCCAATGTTTTCCATATGTGTTCAGCTTCCAGCAGCCTTACTCTTTTCTCGTGGAATCCAACCAATACCCCAAAGTCATCCCATGCAAATGATATTGTTGTTAGAGAATTATGCAAGCAGTTAAAACAAATTAAAAAGCTAAAACAAACAAAAAAGCCTCTGTCCCATTCTTTTCAAAACACAACTGAAATATTTTTAGCTTTGGTGGTCTTCTAACCACTAATCAGAACCTTCTGCATCTTGGGATGGGCTGCATTCTTAATATATGACTTCACTGCAGTGTGTTCCAACAACTGGAGGCAGTCCTTGAGACTTTGCTTAGCTTTCTTTTCCTCCCTTTGCTGTATCCCTAACCCTCAATTCATCTGTAGTGTGCGTGTTTGTATGTGCATGCACTTTATAGACAGTATATCATACTCTTTTGAATGTTTTCTCCTTGAAGATTTAGCTAGCTTGGCAAGGACATAGGACATTCTTTAGCTATTAAATTAAATGGAGCAAAGTTACTCAAGTGATCAGCATCAACAAATTCCAGCATAATTCAACTGACATTCAGATTCTTAGTTAACATATCTATCCTGCCTTTGCCTTCCATGTTTTCCTCTTGCTTGCCTTCACTTTTACTATGGTGCAAATAGGCTGGCGTAGCATCTAAAAACCTATTGAACCAGCTTTTGCTCTCTTTTTTCATATACAGTATATACAGCATAAGAATTATTTATTAATATCCATTTTATAAGATAGTCCTAATGACTGCACTGGCATATCCAGATACAAAGCTGTCATAATACCCAGGAAATTCTGTTTCACATATTGGGTCTTTGTTAAGATGATTCTCAACAAAGTTCATGGATCCGCCCCTGGAATATTGTAAAGCAAATGACAAAAAGTGAAAAAGCAATGTAGCCTAAGTGAATTTTCAGGAATTATCTTTTGATATCTTCTAATAATTACAGCAATGTTATTTGTACAATGTAAACAGTCAAGCAAAGAAATCTGCAGTATGATGTCAAAATAGTTAGATGATGTCATGTTCATCGTTCCAATGTACTGAATACATCGTAACGTTTCGCATGTCAATTTCCTGATCCGTGTCTCACGTTTGCTGGGAGGAGATTTTCAGCCATGCCAGGCTGTAATCTCCTTACTGTAACTGAGGAATGTATGTTTGGGTTATTGCATGTGTTCAAGGTTACTTTCTCAGGCCAATGTGTGATGGTTGCCAACACCTGGGAGGGGGTGGTTGCTAAGTGGGAACTAGGGTGGGATCGGGTTTGAAGCGAGGGTTTTTAGTTTGTATTTGGTGCGCTTTTGCTCATCCCAGCTTTCTTTGTATTTGCACACTATTCTTTCAATAAACCAGTTTTCCTTAAGCACCTGCTTGTGAGACTGAGTCTGTTAGAATAGGCAACCCTTACATAAAGCTGGGAATCTCAAAAAACTTATTCCGCTAGCCCCTATCCAGATTCGTCTGTGAAGGGGAGCGCTAGCGATGAGCGAACCGAGATTGCAAGAGCTGGAGAGCGAGGCATCGAGCGAAGGGGAACTGGACACCACGGTGGTGAGAGCGGGGAAGGTACCCTGCAGCGACGCTCCGGAGGGTCGGGCAGAACCCGACCCCAACCTGAAGGAGAAGGAGGGATGTCAAAAAGCACCAGAAATGACCAGTACTTCGGCCGGTGACTACATCACTTGGGACGAGGACTCGGTCACTGGGGCGACTCAAGCCTCCTGGAAGCGGCGGTACCCGCTGTCACCTAAGGTGGTCAGAAAAGAGGCGCCTGAGGGATCACCCACCCCTGACCGTATAAAGGTGTTGGAGTCAAAGTTAGACTTGGTCGAATTCATGCTGAAAAAAATGTCAATGGGCTGGGGTTCGCCTGAAAGAGGAAGGGAAGGGTCCCACCACAGGCATTCCACCCCACCATCACCCCTACCATCCCCCAGAGGGAGAAGCAGGGCCCGGCGTTGAGGAGAGGAGAAGGGCCCGAGGGTGACAATTTCGAGGTCCCCTCCAGTGGAGAGGCACTCGCTAGGGGCCGTGCCAAGGGCTGAGCGACCAGAAGCAGCGAGACTCCCACCCTTCACTGTAAAGTTCGATGGGGACCCTACCAAATTGTCCTTCTTCATAACTAATGCTAACAGTTATATGGAGGACTGGGAACAGGGGTTCCGGTCAGAACGGGACAAAATAAACGCCATTGCCACCAAGCTCAAGGGGAGGGCGGCCGATTGGTATGTACAGCTGTGCCAATTGGACGCTCCGGAGTTAGAAGACTTCGAGGAGTTCCTGTGGGCGTTAAGGCAACATTTTGAAGACCCGTTAGCTCAGGAAAGAGCGAAGCGGGCATTAAAGGGACTGTACCAAGGGTCACGATCCATGGTGGATTATGCGCTGGAATTTAAAGCACTGTCTGGGAAAGTGGAGGATTGGTCCCAATCCACGTTGGTGGAGATGTTCAAGGATGGACTGGAAACTGAGGTTCTAAAGTGGTCCCTGGGGCGAGAGGACCCAAAAACCCTGTATGACTGGATTCAGCTGGTGGGCAGCGCTGAGCATGCCCTAGAGACGTTTGCCCACCGAAGATCGGCGAGGTATGGGAGATTCAGTAAAGGGTCCTGCACCCCGGCTCCTCCAGGGAGATCCAGCCAATGGACCTGGGAGGAAGAGAAGGAGCGACGCTATGCGCGAGGCCAGTGTCTGCGGTGCGGAAAGGAGGAGCACTGAGCAGCGGCGTGCCCGAAGGGAAAGACCGAGGACCGGCCGGGAAATCATCCGGGAAATCTCCTTCTCTACCGAGAAAGATGAAGGCGGCACTGGCGGAGGCCGAACCTGAGGAAGTCCCTTTCTTCGGGGATGAGGAGGAGGCTGTTCTTAATCAACCGGCGGGAAACGCCAGCCACCTGCTTTAAAGGGTGCCGCTGGGCAGGTGGAAGAGGAAGGGTGCGATCACGCTTCGGTAAGTGGAAACTTCCCTACACGGACAGTGAAGGTGAAATTGGGGTCCCGCACTCAAACAGTGGAATTGTGGGCGATGATTGATTCAGGGTGTTCTAGGTGTTTGATGCACCCTGACATGGTGGCTGTGTTAGAGTTACCCACGTTCCCTTTGAAACGTCCTATGATCTTCACGCAATTGGATGGATCTACAGCGGGAGGGTCGCCTGCGACTCTTTCCACAGGGTTGGTGGCGTTGCAGTTGGGCAGTCACTGGGAGAAACTGCCTTTTGTGGTGGCGCCTGTGGGAGGTCTGTTTGTCATTTTGGGAATGCCTTGGTTTGTCCAACAAAACCCCCATATAAATTGGGTGCACAGAACTGTGACATTTGCAGATGGGTTCTACAAAGCCCCTGGGGGGCATGATACGGACGATGGCACAGTGGGGAGGGCGGCAGCGGCAACTCCGCATTTCCTCAACGGTCCGCTAGATGGGCTACTGGTACAATACCAGGATTTTGCAGATGTGTTTGGCGAAAAGGAGGCTGATCGGCTGCCGCCGCACCGAAAAACTGACTGTGCCATAGAGTTTATTCCTGATGTGAAACTGCCGAAGCCAAAAATCTATCCTATGTCCCAAAAGGAGCTGGCAACGCTACGGGAGTTTGTTGACAAAAATCTAGCTAGAGGTTTCATTGAACCAGCCAGGTCCCCAGTAGGGGCTCCTGTGCTCTTTAGACCAAAGAAGGATGGAACTTTGAGACTCTGTACAGATTTCCATGGATTGAACGCAGTATCAATATTAAATAAATATCCGATACCGTTAATCAAAGACATGTTAGCATATCTGGCGAGGGGGAAAATATTCTCCAAGTTAGACCTGAGAGAGGCATATTTCCACATTCGCATCCGGGAGGGGGATGAATGGAAAACTGCGTTCAATTGCCCTCTGGGATCTTTCCAGTATAAAGTATTACCTTTTGGGTTGGCGGGAGCGCCTGGGGTCTTTATGCAATTAATTAATGAGGTCTTGCATGACCATTTATTCAAGGGGGTCTTGGTGTATTTGGATGATGTGTTAATCTATACTGAAACCATGGAGGAACATGTAGAACTGCTCAGACAAGTGCTCAGCAAGCTGAGAAAGGCTGAACTGTATGCTAAATTGTCCAAATGTGCTTTTCATAAATCTCAAATTGACTATTTGGGCTATAGAATTTCAGACAAGGGTATTGAGATGGATCCAGCTAAGATTGAAGCCATCTTGGCATGGGAGCCGCCACGCACGCGTAGGCAGCTCCAAAGTTTCCTCGGATTCGCGAACTACTATCGGCAGTTCATCCAGGGGTTCGCGGAGATAGCGTTGCCCCTCACTGAGTTACTCAAAACAAAGGGGCAGGGGGACACACAGAGGGCAAAAAATCCGGGGGTGTTGCTCAAATGGACACCCGCATGCCAGGTGGCCTTTGAAAAGCTCAAACAGCTATTCACGGCTGAACCTATTCTACAGCATCCCGATCCTAACAAACCATTTGTGGTGCAAGTGGATGCCTCTGATTTCTCCATTGGAGCGCTCCTGCTACAAGCAGATAAGTCGGGATGTTTGAAACCTTGTGCTTACCTATCCTGCAAATTCTCTGAAACAGAAAGGAGGTGGCATGTTTGGGAGAAAGAGGCTTTTGCTGTTAAAGCTGCTTTAGACACCTGGCGCCACTTGTTGGAGGGGGCTACCCACCCTTTCGAGGTTTGGACTGATCACAAGAACCTCGAAGCGCTCAGTGCACCTCGTAAGCTCAACCCAAAGCAAATCAGATGGGCTCAATTCTTCACCCGGTTTGACTTCAAATTAAAATTTATTCCAGGAAAGAAAAACTTTCTGGCTGATGCACTTTCCCGCAGACCCCAAGATTCCAGCACTGTGCCTGATGTAGTAGGCACACTGTGGATGGAGCCGCAATTGAGTCTGGCAGCTGTGACTCGCAGCCAGACTCGCGCACAGCAAACCGACGCTTCACTTTCACCCCGTCCAGGATGCCTGCCAATTTCCTCAGACTTGCAACAACAGTTTCTTTCCCAATTGAAATCTGACACTTGGTTGCAAGCAAATTTACACAATGTTACTTTTGACCGCGATTTCACTTGGAAGTACGATTGTCTCTATGTGCCTGATGCTTTGCACAAAGACATTTTGCTCCGTTCCCATGATGACAAACTGGCTGGGCATTTTGGGTTTGTGAAGACACTCCATTTGGTGAGACGCCAATTCTGGTGGCCAACACTAAGGCGTGATGTTAAAGACTATGTTGCATCCTGCCCTGTGTGCGCTGGCTCCAAACGGAAGGTTGGTAAGCCCCAAGGGTTGCTCCAGCCAGTGGCCAGTCCCTCTCACCCCTGGGAGGAGATCTCTATGGATTTTATCATGGATTTACCTCCAAGCCAGAGAAAGACTGTAATCTGGGTTGTAAAAGACTTTTTCTCAAAACAAGCCCATTTCATTCCATGCGCTTCCATTCCCTCAGCACAGCAGCTAGCCCGCCTCTTCTTTGTACACGTGTACAGACTCCACGGGAGCCCCTCCTGTTTGGTGACTGACAGAGGCACACAATTTACTTCCCAATTTTGGCGGGCTTTTATGAAATTGGTGGGCACTAAACAAGCACTGTCCACTGCGTCGCATCCTGAGACTGACGGATCTACAGAGGCGCTTAATTCCACACTGGAGCAATATTTGCATGCTTTTGTTAACTATCAGCAAGATAATTGGGTCGATCTACTGCCCTTTGCTGAAGTCGCCTACAACAATGCCGTGCATCAGAGCACTGGGCAGGTGCCATTTCGTACTGTCTTTGGTCGGGATTTTGTGCCCATTCCGGAACTGCCTCGACCAACCTCTCCTCCTTCGTCCCCTGCAGACTGGGCAGCACATCTGGGCAACTCCTGGCCTAAAATCCAACAAGCTCTTGCCGATGCACAAGCCGCTTACAAACACCATGCTGACACCAAACGTGCACCTCAGCCACCTTTCAAAGTGGGAGATAAAGTTTATCTCTCCACAAAGTTTATTAAATCCCCGCAGCCCTCTAAGAAATTGGCGCCCAAGTTCGTGGGGCCCTTCCCTATTGTGGCCCAAATTAATCCTGTTACTTTTAAATTGGATTTGCCTCATAATCTTAAACGTTTGCATCCCGTTTTTCATTGCAGCTTGCTCAAACCGTTTCACCAATCGGATCGCTGGCACCCACAGCCAGCACCGCCTGCTCCCATTATGATTGATGGCCAGCAACACTTTGAGGTCCAGGAGATTCTCGATTCTCGGCGCCTTCGTTCTACCCTGCAATACCTTATCCGATGGAAACATTTCCCTCATCCTGAGTGGGTTGCTGCCCGCAATGTTCACTCCCCTCTTTTAGTGGCCCGTTTTCATGCTGCCTACCCTGCCAAGCCTGCTCCTTAATTTAGGTTTCTTTAAGGGGGGCGGTATGTCATGTTCATCGTTCCAATGTACTGAATACATCGTAATGTTTCGCATGTCAATTTCCTGATCCGTGTCTCACGTTTGCTGGGAGGAGATTTTCAGCCGTGCCAGGCTGTAATCTCCTTACTGTAACTGAGGAATGTATGTTTGGGTTATTGCATGTGTTCAAGGTTACTTTCTCAGGCCAATGTGTGATGGTTGCCAACACCTGGGAGGGGGTGGTTGCTAAGTGGGAGCTAGGGCGGGATCGGGTTTGAAGTGAGGGTTTTTAGTTTGTATTTGGCGCACTTTTGCTCATTCCCAGCTTTCTTTGTATTTGCACACTATTCTTTCAATAAACCAGTTTTCCTTAAGCACCTGCTTGTGAGACTGAGTCTGTTGGAATAGGCAACCCTTACAGATGAGCTGTCAAATATATGTAGAGTTCTCTCCACACCCCCAATTCTTAAATAAAGTATTTTATTATGTGGGATCCAATACCTGAAAGAATGCTTCTTCCTGCATATTCTCTTAGATGCTCTTCAGACAGCCTTTTCTGGATGCCCTTCCAAATCGAGGTACAGAGGGCACCCACACAGGAACAGGCCTTTTCAGTGGCAAACCTGCCCCCATCTCTAGAATGCCCTTCATGAAGGATGCCTAGTGCCGAGTTTCTTTTCATGTTGACATGAGGCAAAGACTTTTCATTGTCACAGGAATTTAATCAGTTCATGTGTTGATTTTTAACATACAGCTGTTTAGAAGCTTACTATACAGACTGCTGATTTTGCTGTGTAATTGCTTTATTGCTTTAATGTGCATTTTAATTTTTGTGTTTTCTTGTACAGCTTGTTTGGAATTTGTTCTGGTTTAAGCTTGTTGTAATCCACCCTTGAAAATTCTGATTTTGAAGAGTGACATATTATTATTATTAATAATAATAATAAAAATAGATTGCATCACATGGCACATGCTACTCTCTTGTGCTTTTTCCATTCTTTGGCTAGTCATGCGGCTGTGGTATGATGAAGATGAGCTAAGATGGGGTTGAGAGGAAGGCCAGAAGTTGTGAAATGCCAACTTTGCAACCAAACTGTCATGCTGTGCCTGAAAGGCAGTTGCATTTTGAGTGTAGGTGGAGATAAGACCAAGTGTTGGAAATGACTTTTCTCTCCATCTGGACTAGATGATTTGAATTAAATAATAGGAAGTGGGAGAGCAGTGGAGGAATTTTAAGCCAACAGAGACCATCAGGAGATCTGAGGTAGCAAATATGATTCATATTTTGGCTCCAACAAGCAAAGTTTACCAGTAAGCTGAAAATGCAGCAGAAACTGCTTGCACTCAGTGGTTGTTCCTCTTGCCTGCTGGGAAGAGAGAAAAAAACTCCTCCCCATCAGTTATCCACCCTGACTCATTTTTTACTAAGCCATCTTTTAAAATTTATCCTTTTCTCCATAGCCATCATAGGACAGGAAGACCCCAATAATCCCAAGGAATGCATTCATTCATGCTTGAAATCAATGGGAAAAGTTAGCAATGACTAACTTCAATTCCTTTATGTTCAGAGGGGTGAGCTAACTTTTTCTGGATGGAGACCAAGTAATATACTAAGGTCTTATTTATACAATAAACAATGGGCTATTATCTTAGAGCTGTTATACTAAAAAAAAGCTCCATAAATCTGGTACCCTCCAGCTGCCTTGGGCTACTTAGGCACCATTCCAGGCCAATGTAGCTGATGACCGTGATAGCTGGGAACAATGGGATTTGCAGTTTAACACACTTGGAGAGCACCAAGTTAGGAAAGATTGCCCTTCAAAGACTTTTCTCATGGAAAGGCATTTCCAGATGAAGCATTTATTATTTTATTTTTGTATTTATTTGTCAAATTTATATGCCCCCCCCCCCATCTCACTACAAGTGACTCTGGGCAGTGTACAACAGAGCTAAAAACAATCACTATATACAAAACAGTTGTTGTTATTTAAAAATTTTAAAACTATAAAAAACCACAAAGCTGAAAGAGAAAAAAAAATTGGGCAATGAGCAGATGTTAATTATAATGGAGCCACCTCAATATTATGCAATCCTCTTGGCTCAAACACAAAGTTTTACAGGGTGCAGGTAATTATATTTCCCATTTGAAATCTCTCCTGTGCCCCCTTGGCCTTCTCCATAGTTATTCTTTCCACAAAATTTTATGAAGGGGAGAATGTTAGAATAGCCACACAGCGTCTTTTGTCTGGTAGACCTGGAATCTTAGCTCTGACTTTTTTACACAGTAAGGACTAAGCTTTTATCAGATCCAATGTACCAGCAGAGAACATTTTCATGTAGAAATAATTTTTAATAGACAAATGACAGATCATAGTTAAAAATGCAACAATTGTATCAAGGATACATAAATAGATCAGCATGTTCACATCATGCTTCCAAAAGTATGTTTAATTATCAGTATCTTTACCTTGAATCATGTCTTTGTTGTGATTAAAATTAGGCTCATTTCTCCCCACAACAGTGTGTTGTTATTATGCTGTCATATTTTCCTATCTGGTACGTGGACTAATTAATTAAGACATTGTGTTTTGGAAGCAGTCGCACCTTCTACCATATTTGTTTCATAACAGCAGGATTTTCGTAGCATGGGACTTTTCTAGGCCTTATGCTGGTAATGTGGTTGTGATGTTCTGATGAGTCATTCTAAGTCCAGAGAAGTCCTGCTACTGGGCAGAACAAAGGTTTTGTCTCAGAAATTGCTATCTTTTTGTCTTCCTCGTCATTTCTGGACAAGGATGATTCATGCGCTTCTTTTATTTACAGTTTCAGAATCTGCTTGGGCCTTTCGTAACGTTTACCACTTCTTCCTTTTCACACACAAACACACACACACTCTTAAGAGGGAAGGAAGAAGTTAGTAAAACTGTAAAATCAAGTTAAAATAATAATAGGACAAAAAAGGAACAAGTAGATCAGAATCAAGAGATCAGTGCTTTTAAGCATGTGAGGCATAAATCACCTCTTATGAGACACTCTGTCATTCTTTGTGGATCTTATTCAGGTGAAAGGGAGACAAGAAAGGCATTTGTAACGTCTGTAAGCACTGCAGACAAATTGTTTTATGTTTGCATACAAAGCATTTCAAGCAATAGCCACTTGAGCCTAAATATGAAAATGTCCTATGTTGGCATTTGGGGTTTGGGGAAAGCTGGGAGTTGGGCGGCATAATAATAGTAATAATAGTAATAATAATAGCAGCAGCTCAGTGCTGTGTGAAGAAGCCAGAGGTGAGACCCCAGGTTTACCAGGCAAAAAACACTGCAGCCATTGCAGAGGGGAAACAGGATACTGTATTATTACAAATGGGAGATACAGTATAATCCCCTACCCCCTCCACCCTGTGTAAAATTTTGTGTTTGAGCTGGGATGATTGCATAATAACTGTTCCTTCTCCAAGCTTCCTTCATGAGAAATGTGTTGGAAGAAATAAGTGAAAGACCACATGTCTAGAGTATAGATGGAAAACCTTAGATTTGGAGAATAGCTTGCTTTCATTTATGTATATGTCTGGAACGTAATATAGAATATTCAGATTAAGAATGGTGGTGTTTACTTATGTGTAACTGTATGGGATTGTAGCAAAGTGTGTAATTGGCAATCCTGGATAATCAGTTTGGACTATAAAACTTACTTGTGCTTGTGAAAATAAATCCTGTTAGTAAAAGCTAAATCCCAGATAAAAGTTAATGTCCAAACTTTTATAACACAAACACACCTGTCATACAACGTTTGCATTATCAGTTATACATTTAACCTCTGGCCTTTGTACTGGATCAATTAAGTATAAACTTTGATTCAAACACACTTTGATAATTTAAATATTTATTTTAACCAAATTTGTATAGGGACAGCACTTTTTCCATTTACTGGTAGGATAGATCCTGAGGTCTTTTTCTTAAGGCAGAATACTGTGGGGTAAATAGTTATTGTATACTTTCTGACTTAATTTTAACAAATCATGATTTTAAAGTCATGCTCAAAAGGGTATGAGATTTTGCATCGTTGTGAGTCCAGGACAGGTTGTTTCTTATCTCTGTTAAAGGATAAACTAAACTGTTAAATTAAGTGGCTTAGTTGGTTAAAACATCTGGTTTAATGATTCAGCTTGCTTGAAAAGCTCTTCTGGTTCATTCACAGTTCTAACATATGGCATAGAGAATGGATTCTTCACATCTTGGACATTTAGAGAACCTAATCCAAATTGCTGGATCTGAATCCTGAAGGGAATATCGTCATCTGCTTCTGTCTTTCTGAGTCTTCCTTTAGATAAATTCCTTCAGAAATCTTTGTTAAAGAAGGAAACATATTGGTGTGGAACTCCTTCCTGCTACCTGGCCTCTGTCTAAGCTGGTCTTGATGTATCCTCTACGTTTTTGTGCCTTTGAGTCAGTGTTGACTCCTGGTGACTGCTTGGACTAGTCCCTGCAGTTTTCTTGGCAAGGGACTAGTTTTTCAGAAGCGGTTTGCCAAATACCACAAGAAAAACAGAATATATTAGCATTTGGAAAATATATTTGTGATCAAAAGGCTCCATATAAAGGTATTTTTAAAAAAAAAAATTGAAATAATGATTGTCAGCCTCTTAAAAAAAAGAAGAGGAAAGACGTATTTGTACATTTTATTCTTAACAGAGTTCACCAAGAATTATTCCGAGATAAAATTGTCTTCTGTTTGGATACTGAGAGTTTACTGTCATTGTCATTTGAGAATAGAAATACAAACCATACATTTTATGACATATGAGCCTACTGAGTTGGAAATCCGATGTCACCGAAATATGCCCTTTTTGTGCGTGTCTTGAAGTTAGTTTCATTCCTGGCAAGACAAGTCCATGCAGTTTTCTTGGCAGCATTTTTTGGAAGTGGTGTGCCATGGCCACCTTCTTCTTCCTAGGGCTGAAAGGAAAAGTCTGGTCCAAGGCCACCCAACTGGTCCAAGGCTCCCATGCCTAAGGCAAGACTTCGGTTTCCCTGCTCCTAGCCCAGCGTTGAACAGGTACAGTACTGATATAGAATACAGAAGGTCCTTTTTGTGACATTGACATTAGTCACTGTGACTAGTCACAGTGCCAGCACTTGCTGATAATATGAAAACTCAAGTCATGGCAAATCTGAAACAGTACAGGGCTCTTAACTGAAATGTATGAACAGTCCCTAAGTAGCATTGAAAGTAGATTGGAATGGGAGAAACATTGCTGGTATATCTTATGAGCAACTCCTCCCATAGGGCAGTTTGCAGGGAAGGCATTACGCTGTTTCAGTACATGTAGCCCCATACTGTATGAGTCAGTCAGTCCGAACATACTGTGATGTACTTCTGGAACTGACACACTGGGACAAGGTTTGACTTTCCACAGCCTCAGGCCTTTCAGATTCAGAACAGCCAAACATTGTTCCCCTTTTTTCATGACTAATGCTATATTTTTGCCTGCCTCTCATTATGAAACCCAGGCCTCACCTCATCAGTCACACAAACCAGTCATGTTCTTTTACAAATATTTTAACGTCCTTACTCTACAGAGAAAATGAATAAGCACCTCTGTGTTTACTGATACTGGGGTACCTTTATAAATAGAGAATGGCAAAATATGTCTAGGTCATACTGTTTGAGGAATGTGAGTGCTGGATTCTGCGAGAAAAACGGGATGGGGATGTTTGCATGTGGAAGGAACTAAGCAGCACCATTCAAGCTGCAGTCTGAATGTTTGTCTTTTGCTCCTGACAAAGGTGGTTGTGTGTGTCTATGTACATGGTCAGGAAGAGGTTGTAAGAAAAACAAATTGAAGATCATGTTATCTCAAGCCATTTCCCCCTGCCCTTCATAAGTGCAATAATGCTTTTTTTTTTTAATCCATTCAATCTTGTCCAATTCTTGGAGACTGCCTGGAGAGGTCCCTGCAGTTTTCTTGGCAAGGTTTTTCGAAAGTGGTTTGCCATTGCCTCCCACTTAGGGCTGAAAGAAAGTGACTGGCCCAAGGTCCACCGTCTGGCTTCATGCCTAAGGCGAGACTAGAACTCATGGTCTCCTGATTTCTAGCCTGATGCCCTGACCGCTACACCAAACTGGCTCTCTAATGCATAATAAAAGACTCATATTGTTACAGTATGTAAGTGGTACCAATTTTTTTTCCTGGCTTTTTATCACCTATAAAGCTTATATCTGAAAAAATGTAAAAAATTACCTAGATTAGAAACACAATACCTTTTTCTAAATGTCCTGTCATAGAAACAGCTTTCAGACTTGGTATACAAAATCACAGAGAGGCCCAGGTGTACTTTTTTCGATACTGTCTGAAACCATTCTTAATTTTTGTTAGATTTGTTGTTGTTGTTCAGTCGTTAAGTCATGACTGACCCTTCGTGACCCCATGGACCACGGCATGCCAGGCCTTCCTCTCCTCCACTGTCTCCCAGAGTTTACTCAACTAGTTTAACTTTGTTTAAATATAACTAGTTTAATCTAACTTTGTTAGATTAAATCACTGTAATTAGTAGTTGTTAAAAATCGAAAGCTAATTCATGCTACTTACACCTACATTTTCACTCTCATCTTCCCAGTAATCTTTTAGATGCAATTAGATCTGGAATATTAAATATTCCTAACACCATGTTAAAGTATATAGCAGCATATAATTTATGCTGCTATATCCCTTTTTTTTTTTTAAAGGAACAAAACCCTTTTCTTAATTAATTTCTTAGTTAATTTGGATCAGGGTCACACTGTTGTAGGAACAGCAGTTTCTTCAACTATTATTAACCACAAAACAGAGACAAAAATGTAAATATGGATTCTTCTCTGCCCCCTCCTTGTGCACTGATTACAGCATCACTACAAGAGAGGGAGAGGCTTTTAAATTTAGAAAGTGGTTAATCCTGTTTGCCATCTATGATTCAAACCACTCTGCCTGGAGTGGTTTTAACCAGCTATCAAGAAGCCTGATCGTGAATCATATTCCTCAAAGCACTGGGGCTGGCGGTTAAAGAATCAAGTGGTCTTCTTCACTTAAATAGAAGTAAATCTTCTTTTTTCTTCTATTTTCTGACCTCCTTGCCCCCATGTTTCTTTCTTCCAGTGAAGAAGTCAGACTTGCTAACTCTCAGTGAAAGGATTGACTTCCAAGCGTTTCCAGCACGTGGAAGGACTCTGCCTTTCAGCAGACAGGCACAGAGGGTTCCTGTGCAGGGAATTCAGCCAGTCAGTTCTGACACACGCACACCTCTTCGCCTTCTTTTGCCTAAAAGAGGCATCCAGAAAATAAAAGGCAGTTAAATTTATTGTCCTCTGAGTATTTTTAAGGCACCTATTTGAGAACATGTAATGCCGGTGTATTATTCCTGAAAACACTTTACAGGCAGTCCTCATTTAGCGACTGCCTCGTTTAGCAACTGTTCACAGTTACAACAATGATAAAATTTACAACCTTCACAGATCTGTAAGTGAAGGAAAGCTGAAGTAAAATTGTAAACACAGTCATGGTTTCACTTTGAGGCCGCTTCACTTAATGACTGAGTTGCCGGTCCCAATTGTGGTTGCTAAACGAGGACAACCTGTACTTGTCTTCTTGTTAAGAACTGAGATATTTTTTCCTCTTCTGTGTCTGGATCAAAAGGCAAGTCACTGTCTATTTTAGTAATCGCAAATACACAATGGGCGGTATAATGGTTCAAATTAGTCCAAATAGTTCAAATTACTTCAGACGAGATACAAGAAACTGATTTTGGAGTCACCTATTTAGAATTCACAGTACGACACTCTGTTTGAAATGGATGCTCCGTCTTTAAAAGGAAACCATGGGACACAGAGGTAGATGTATGGAAAGAAGCTTGTTTCAATTCAAGTCAAGCTCACCTAAGTCATTACTTCACAGTAGCCAGACCTCTGCAGCTACAAGTGTTGCATCTGAGACATTACTGTAAAAAAAAAAAATCCCTGTGAAGTGTTTTGCTTCCAGGCGAAAGTTCCTTCAGAAAGAGAGTTCTCACCTAGATAATGCTTTCAGCATTTTCTAACTCACTCACAAGGACTGCACATATAGTACTTCAGTCACATAGTCTCACATTTCCCCATGACACAGAAAAATATTCAAGAGTAGTTGATTACTGTACAAGGAGTATTTTCTATTTCAATAGATTTTTCTCCCACAAAATCCTAACAATACCACAATAATCAGGTATTGCCTCACAGCTACAGAGGAGTGAATTTGATTAGAAACAATTCATGGATACTGGCAGGTTTCTGTGGAGACACAGACATTGTCATAGCTTAGGAACTGGAGGTAGGGTGGACTGAGTTAGGTTTTAATTTTGTTATTGGGTTCATTATGAGCAGCTGGCCAAGATTTCCCATCTGCCTATAACATTAGCCCTTGCAGAAGGAAAAAGAAACACCCTGCATGCAGAAAAGAAAATATTCAGCAGTTAAATTAACAGTACCTGAAGATTCCAGGATGAGATTTTCTAGACCAAAGTGCAGCTGGAAATGCACTATATGGATAAATATATACAAAAATTCATATGGATCGGTTTGAAGTAATGTGTATTTAACAGACTGATTCTCAGTTTATGCCTTCTCTCCCTGGGGTGAACTGTCCCAATCTGAGTACCTTCCAAATGTGTGGACTTCAAGTCCTAGAGTTCTTAGCAATGGCTAAGCAGGCTGGAGAATTCTGGGATTTAGGGTCCACATATCTTGAGGGTATCCAGGGCAGAGAAGGCTGCTCTGGGATAATTGTCCAGACACAAGGACCCTTCAGTGAACAAGAACAAAATACAAAGCATGTAGGCCAGATGAGGAGGAACAGAACTTAGTTAAAATCTTATACTCACTCAGAAATCACTTCCCCTTCTCATCCTACCTATCATAATATTTAATGAGAGAATGTGTTGTTTAAAATACTTTTAAAATGCTTCCTTTAAAATGCTTCCTTTTATGCTCATGGAGCTCCAGATGACTGCCCCCTCTCTCCTTTCCCTCTCTATTTTCCTAGCTGTCACAACCACAGCAAAGACATATGCCATCATCAACCAGCAATACCCTCTGGATTCTACATAGGACAAACAGGACAGACGTTGTACAAAAGAATGAATGGACACAAGTTTGACATCAGGACTCAAAAACAAGGACAAAGTAATATCAGAACATTTCAACCGCCCAGGACACTTTTGCAGACCTCATAGTGACTATCTGGGAAAAGCAAGACATTGACAGCACCATTGAGGGAGAGACTGCTGAACTTATATCCATCAAAAGGTTTCAGGCAATCAAGAAGGTTTCAACAAAAACAATGGATTTTTAACACATAAGAATTATTCATTGGTAATGTACTTGCAGTCTGTCTCTCATGTAACCTGCATCTGCCTAATCAATCTATTTTCCCCACCTCAGCCCAATTTAAATTCTACATCAGTCTAGCCCAGAGCTGGCTGGGATATTCTGGGAGTTGAAGGCCACACATCTTCAGGTAGCCCAGGTTGAGAAACACTGGTCTAGCCACTCTTCATATCTGCTGAAGTAAGCTGCTGCTGATGAACATGTATGCCTTTGAATAAAATTTGTTAGTCAGAAAAGGTGCTACCAGATTCCTGATATTTTTTGCCACCCTAGACTAACACAACTCTCCTGCTACATTGGGCATTTTTAATAGCTCTGCCTTGGCTGCAGCATGCCTTCCCTACAGAAGCCTACTGGCAGCAACAGGACAAAAACTGGTTGTCTCCTGGATCATAAAGAGAAACAACACCAAGCCAGAAAACAGCTATGCCAAATACCATTCCCTTTGTTGTCCTAAGAGGATGTGCAATGTTTTTGAGGGGTGGAGAGGAGCTTCCTGTGAGCTTTGAGTGGCATGTTACAATCCAAAAACCCATGTGTGGAGCCAGGAAAGAAACTAAATTAATTTCATTTATATTTAATAAAAGTTAAACATACTGTAGTTAAAATAATGACTCTCCAGTCATTTGTTGGAAAGTTTTCCCCTTCTGTCACATTAAATATGAATGTTTCATAACAGAATTTGATGGGCCTATAGAGACTGCACTCAAGGCTTGGGAAAGTTGTATCTGTCTGAGGATTCCCAATGAATTCATGAACACTCCAATTTATGCTGATGTCAATGCATATTATTATGTATATCATGCAGATGGGTGATTAGCAACAGGAGAGTCAAGATGCGGGCTGAGCATGCAGTTTCCATGGCAGGCTGCTGCCTTTGCTCCTGAACTCTTGTCCTTGCATCTGGACTTTCATCTTGCCCATATGCAGGACACTGACTTGAACCCTGATCCACTGTTCTCTGATTCAATTGGGCTGTCCCTCTTCTTGGTAGGAGAACTGAGATGGATTGAAGTATTAAACCTCTGGAGAAAAATAGTCTCTTTGTATATCTATCTGGTTTCCTTGGCAAATGTGACAAGCCACCTTCAACCAAAAACAACTGCTGGCCATCCATACTGCCACCAAAAGACTGTTTCATCCCACCGTAGTAACTCTTTGTCTTCTCAAGGGAGCAACAGAGTAGCCCTTTCCTGTTTTATATGGCAGGATTTTCTTTCCCATCAGTTTATGCAAATCAGTTCACTGGAGTCCCTCCTGCAAACCTGCTGTTCGAATTTCTGTTCTTCCATGTATAAACTGTTCTCCTTTTTTTCCTTCACACAGAAATTTTGGATGCCACATTATTAACATTTTCTGAGAGGAATCCACCACAGGGCTCAAACCTTCTTCTGATAATTTGCCATCCAAAGACTCTTATGTAAGTTTCCTCTGTCCCACAAGTCTATAGTGCTTTTTGTGTGTGTGTGCGCGCATGCTTTTGAGTCAGTATTGACTCCTGGCAACTGCCTGGATGTGTCCCTGTAGTTTTCTTGACACGATTTGGGAAGTGGTTTGCCATTGCCTGCTTCCTAGGGCTGAGAGAGAGTGACTGGCCCAAGGTCACCCAGCTGGTTTCATGCCTAACATGGGATTCGAACTCACGGTCTCCCAGTTTCTATCCTGGTACCTTAACTACTACACCAAACTGGCTCTCCTATAGTGCTACCTGTTTTTTATTATTATTTGATAGTAGCTGCAGTAGATCTAGAGGCCTATAAGCTAACTGATGTTTCTTAAGGGAATAGGCTACTGGCTAGCTGAAGACTGTAACATTTCCTATGAACAAAGTAACTGCCCTTTTCTAAAGAGAAGCAAGGACATTGGCTTCAAGGGCAGAGGAAGTTAGAGGTTCCTGTAGCTGGGAGTCCTCAGAGAAGCAAGGACATTAAAGTACAAATTTTCCAGTCTGGACCAGAGATTCAGGCCCTCTGCCCCAAAGCCCTGGAAGAACAGGGACTAGTAAGGCAAAATTGCAAGGAAAGTAGACAGTAGTCATGTAAGCATCTATCATTTCTTGTCATTGCTGCTTTTCTCAAGTATATCCTTATTTATGCCCCTATTGTCTGTCCCTTTATCTCTTTGTTTGATCTGGTTAATGATCACAATAGTAGTATGCAAATTTTTACCTCCCGCAACTTGATGTAGCTAATCCAGTTTCTAAAGGCTTTCCTTTTTTTATGTGCCTTTGAGTCAGTGTTGACTCCCAGCAACTGCCAGGACAAGTCCCTGCAGTTTTCTTGGCAAGATTTCGGAAGTGGTTTGCCATTGCTGCCTTCTCAGGGCTGAGAGAGAGCGACTGGCCCAAGGTCACACAGCTGACTTTGTGCGCTGACTTCATGCCTAAGGTGGGACTAGATCTAACTCACATCTCCCGGTTTCTAGCTGGGTGCTTTAATTACTACACCAAACTGGCTTTCCTTTGTTGCCTTTGTTAAAATAACAGTCATTTATTCTGTATGGGCCAGTGTTGGATTTGACGCTATCACCATGCACTCCAAAACCAAAATGGAAAACCTGAAGCCATTTATTTAAAAGCTGATTCCCGGAGGTGGGGGATTCCTGTTCTGCTGCAACCTGCCCAGATAGAACTCTCTCACCTGGGGGAATAGCCACACCCAGATACCTGTGGAGGTAGACACTATCTCAGCTACTATAGCCCTTCCTATTCAGGATGATCCTGGATTTTCCCTGAGAAAAGTGTGGTGTACCACTGTCTGTGTTTTAATTACCATAAAATTTGCAAACCTGCTCTTGGAGATTTCTGCACCATGCAACTTTTCCTAAACAGCATTGGCATTACCTATGGGGAAGAATGGGCCAGTGCTGGTTTAAGATGGTTGCAGCAACATATGCAACTGCATTGGGCATCAGATGAGGAGGGAAGTGGGGTCCCTCCTTCCCTACTCTCTTCCCTCCACAATGGTCCCCTTGGTGTTGCCACTACCAATTCATGGTACTCACTGTGCAAGCTCCATTCCAAGCCAAGAAAGCAACTATATACTGTATGTTTCTGCAACTGGTCATGTTCTTGCACAGTTTGAATACCTGAGGCCAGACAGGTAATGGAGGAGGAACAGGGCAAATGACAATGATGGTCTCTGCAGAGTCGGAGCAAAGCAGGGAAAAGCACCCTGCTCCAGCAGCTGCCACCAAGGGATGTGGAGGAGGTGCCCTGTCCTGCTTGCTTGCTTGCTTGCCTGCCTGCTGGACTGTGAATCCAGAATCCTGTAGTTGCCACCAACCCAGCAGATGCCTGGCCAACATCCAGCTGTGCCATTGCTCCCCCAATGTCAAGATCGTATCTCTCCATCCTGCCTACTAGGACTGAGAAGAATGCTGCCCTGCTGCCTAGGGGCCGTGACCTTGCTGAAAGCCAGGAGGGGATTCTGCTACTAGCAACTCTAGCAGTAGAAGGCCAGACGTCCTTTTATTTCATCCTTTTCACTACTGCCATGCCTGGAAAGGGAAGGAAGAGAGGGCCTTGGTTAGCAGTGTGAACGAGCAGGTTGGCAGAGGTGATCCAGTGGATACTGCATTAGGCTGTAAGTTAAAATCCTCTCACAGGTAGGTAACTGGCTAAAAGAGAGCAAACAGAGAGATAAATGGACACTAAGATGTTATTTCTAGAAATATGGTGATGGATTTTTGCTGTTTTGTTTTCTTTGTGTAGCTGATATGGAAGCAGTTGCTACCACAGTATTATCAAAGTCTAAAGGTCATAAAGTAAAGAAAATAGCATTTCAAAAATAAAAGCAATTTTTCTCTCTCTGTTAAAGAACATCTGTTTCTCTCTAATGAGGAAGAAGAGGAAGAAGGAGAAGAGAAGGTTTTTAAAATAAAAATAATAGATTTCTCATCCCATATGTCTATTCTAAATACAGGTAGTCCTCGTTTAGTGACCACAATTGGGACCAACACTCAATTGTTAGGTGAAGTGGCCATTAAGTGAAACCATGACTGTGCTTACAATCTTACTTCAGCTTTCCTGTGCTTTACAGACTTGTGAAGGTTGTAAATGTGAAGAATGGTCATAAAGTTACTTTTTTATCACCATCGTAACTGTGAATGGTTGCTGTACGAAGCAGTTGATAAACGAGGACTACCTGTACATCTTTAATGTTTAGTTCAGGTTCTGTGACTATTCTATTTGGAATCCTGAGGCTGAATATCAACTTTTACCAGGATCCAACTTCCCTGTTCATCTAGAGTTGTGTGCATAGGGGGGCTCCAAGTCCCCAAGTTCCTTCAACTAGCTTTCAATGTGCTGTTGATGTTTTGGGCAACCTGCTTGTGCATTCCATTAGGAAAGCATATAGAACACACTGAGGGACATCAGAACAGTATGAGTGTTGCCAGTATATGTTGATTGGTGCTTTGGATACATGGCTAACATGGGACATTGTCCAGAGCAAGACTTAACTGATGGGTGGCCACAGAGATTGCAGTTGGCCATCTTTGTTGCTATTTTGCCTGCAGTAATACTGTGCTTTTGATTTTGCTGTTGGGAGAGCCTAGAATCTTGATTTATCATAGGGCCATAAGTTCTAGATTTTTCTAAGTCCTTAAAGACCTGGCCCTGGGCCTAGGCCTGGGGCCCTGAATGGGTGCAGGGACCCGTTCCTTGGTTATATTAGTGATTGTGGTGTATGATTTATTCTCGGCTGCTATGTATTTTAATGTTTGTATTATTCTAATCGTTGTATTTTATTTTTAATTTTGTTTGCTGCTGAGAGTCACTTGTTGAGATGGGTAGCCATACAAATAAATACTGCTCTGGCCACAAGTTAGCAACTGAGGAAGCCTCTGAATGGTGGTCCTTGTCTCTGTTACAATTTGCTATGGCTAAACAATACATAATATCCAAAAATTGTTAATACTCATAATACTGACACTGTTACTATAATTCAACACCATCCCTTACCTTGCTTCAGAAAAAAAAGGCTCCATATTATTAGAACTAAACAGCTATCATACTAAAATACCTCTGTTATAAATATACAGTATATGTCATGATCACCGTTGCGATGCTTGGGACATCGCAACGGCTCGCATGACAATGCAGGGAAATGGGTACCGGGCAGATTAAGGGAAAAGGCAACTAGCTAACAAAAGAGAGCAACAGGTTCTGGCAACAAAGTATCAACTCTAGCCGGAGGTATGGAAGAGAGAGATACAATGTTGCAAAGAAGGTAATTGACAAGACCAGACCACGAGGCGCGCCCGAGCTGTCAAAGAGATTACGAACCTGATCGCCCGGCAATGAACCATCACCGGCCAGGGAAGCAATCGAGGAAATGACCGGAGCACAGGAGGGGCTCCACGACCCCTCACCTACCGGCAACGGAACCGACGGGGCTTGGGGCGCATCCGAAGTAAGAAGGGGTGGAGCACTGACCGGCGCGGGCTATTTAAATCCCGTTCCGGTGCGCTCCACTCACTCTCAGCTTTTCTAAAAGGCATGCACTCAATAAAGCCAGAACCTAAGCCCATGCTAGCGTCTGTGTCTTTACTGGTTAGCAGGCAGAGCCTGACAGTATATCCTGAGAAAATGAATGAGAATTATCTTTTCACTTTATCCCACTCAGGGCTGGCCCTGCCAACTCTTTCCTACTGGGTCTCACTGCTTTTAAAAATTGGAAAGGGAACTTCTGAAGCAATGAAGGGCCAACCCACCTGATCTAGAATACTACCAGATTACGTACTTCTTTCATTGTCTTTGTAACATTGTTCTTCTGCCCTTTCTTAAAGGATTTCAGCATAGGTTCCATGATTTTCCTTTCAATCCATGTTATCTTCATCTGAGCTTTGTGAGCGATTAGGCCGAATGATACTGATTGGCCCAAAGTTCCCCTATTGAACATCACGGCTCAGAGAGGATCTCAGTGACCATGGTCTCAGTCCTTCATGGTTAGAGGAGACTTTTTTTCTTCCTTTCCCAGCACCATCAGTATTTAAATCACTTCTGCAAGTAGGACCTTTAAGTTTTGGATACAGTTTGGTTCTAGGTGTGGTCTCAGCTACATGCTGGTAGGGCCACATGCTCTGACCCAACCCTTTTCAGAGACTGGAATTTAATACTTTCAAATCCAGGCATAACGAGGAGGATAAAATCCATTTGAGGAAAGTGATGTCAGGCACTCAGAGGCCACCTGTAAACGTCACTAGTTTATCAAGCAAACAGTCCTTGATGCTGGCCACAGTACAGGTTTACCATTATAAGTTAATGATTACACACTCCCATAAACTACCCTGTGGCCTTTGAAACCTCTTTTATTTTTCTTGGAAAAAAAAGTAAGGAAAAATTAATCTTGGGCTGTTCTTCATCGCACCACTACTGGATAATACAGGAAATAGTCCAATGAGTAAAACTGCAGCTGTGAAATCATGGTGAGTTGGTGGGAAATGAGTCTTCTTCTCTGAGTGGGTGATGAGGAATTAGCCTCATGTGGTTCTCCTGTCACCATGAATTTGTTCATCAAATTGTGTACAAGAGCCATACACCACCATGCCTTGATGGTTGCCTTCGCAAAGTAGTATGAAACTATGAAAAATGTAAAAGTGTATCGATTAAAGTGCTTGAGGCCGACAGCTCATCGAAGAAGTGCCCTCAATGAATTTCTCTTTATTACAAATTTCTCCCCCAAATCAGTGTCTTGAGAAATGCAGACTGTGTATGTACATTCACCAATTTTCCACAGCATTTTTTCAACATTTGAACAAATTCTTATGCTTTTTCAGTGAAATTGGGATAAATATTTCATTGAGTAAACGTAGGGAAGTTAGCATGATATTTCTATTTTGTTGGGATATTAAAAGATTCATCCAAACAACTTGTCTAAGCCATGGGTGGTAGCAATGGTGGAATTAGAGAGCAGAGCCAACATTTGTAAGGTAATGTTTTCTAGTGGTTAACCAGATGTTGGACTGGGACCGTGGTGGTGGTGGTGGTGTTCATTTGGTCACTTCTGATTCTTTGCTACTTTATGGCCATTTAACCAGCATTTTCTGTCATTAACTGCTTCTTTGAGTTCTTGTAGGCTCATGCTGTTGATATTAGCAATAACCTCTAGCAATCTTGCCTTCTGTCAGTTTTTTTTAAAAAATTGCTTTGGATTTTTTTCAAACTTCAGGGAGATTCAGATTCAAATCCATCTTCAGCTATGGAAATTCAGTGAGTAATTTGGGCCACTCAGCATTGCTCAGCCCAAATTACCTGAAAGATTTGTTGGGGGGATGCTTTTTATCCACTCTTGAACTCTGAAAGTTAAGATGAAATATCTCGTCTCTTATTACTGTTATTATTATTATTATTACCACTTAGAAGAAGAGGAAGGGATTGTACAGTCAATAATATTCTTTCTGACTGTATTGTACTGATGGGGGAATTAAAGCTTGAAATCAGACAACTGTACATGATCTGTACATGTTCCATATATTACAAATGAACAGCCACTTCCATATTTCATACATCAAATAGAGTTCAGACAAACAAACAAACAAACAAACATATCTTTATTACAGTCAAAGACCAGCATAAATGCGGTTCAGAATAATTATTCTACAATTTGTTTGAATAAAAAATGAAAGAGGCTGATTCTTTGAGATACTGTACTACAAGTCAGCTTTGCATTTCCTGGCTTTTGTTAAGCCAGGAAGGAAGTCCAACCCAAGCCTAAGTCATTGGAGTTATTTAAATGTGATTTTTGTTACATTTTGTTTCACACTTTGCCCTGTGACATTTTAAAAGGAATTATTTTTAAAAAGACCTTTTGAAAATGAATACTAGAAATGACCTGATGGTGTTTCCTTCTTCCTATCATTTCCATCTCCTCTCCTTTCCTAAAAATCTCTAAGGAAAAGAGAGTCCATCACTTTTTGAGACAGTCTTTCATGCCATTTCTGTTCAATTCAACAAACGCTCATCCCATTAATGTCCTGTATTCCCATTAATGTTCAGCTGAAATCCCGTTTCTTGCTATTTAAATCTCTGCCATACTGTTTAGTGAAGTTACAACTAAACCAAGATTCTTTTCACTAACACCTTCTGCTATAGCAACTGCAGATGGGAGTATTTGGAGGGAAATCTGCATGCAAATGTTTTTAAGCCATTCCCCTCCTACTTCTAACCATGGCACAAACATGCCCTGCAACATCTTTTTTCTGCTGCATTCCATTAATGTTGCCTTCCTCTCATTCCCTAACCCATGAGTGTGACAGGCTTAAATAGTTTCTTAGCTGTACTTTTGTTAAAGTAGTATTTTCCCCCTTAAGACTGGCTCTGTCCAAAGGTCCCCTCAAAGTTATAAAATCTATTAGGCTTTGTCACCTATTATCTTGGGGGGAAGTGAGGGGTCTGAGGTAACTGGGAACAGAGATAATAACAGCAGGATAAATATTGGCAGTGGAGGCAACAGATTAGTTAACTGTCCACTCCAAGACTAGTGGAGAGCATTTGAGTTCAGCAGTGGAGAAAGGCACATTGCCACTATCCTCTTGATCCCTGTCCTTTCAGTCCTCAGCCTTCACGTCTTGAGCAGGGAGATCTGAAGAAGGATGTACTCCTATTCATATGTGGGGCTAACCCAGTTTTCATCAACATCCATGGATGGCAATGTCTTTATTAGGATCATCCAAAACAACACAAAGAATATGAAATCTTTCAAGTTTTCCAGAACTTTTATCAGAGAAGGTGTTAAAAAAAACAGGGGATAGTAGAAAATGAAGAAACTGAACTAATAGGCCATATGATTCACTGCTTTCAAAAAGGGAAGAATAGAAGCTTATTTTAAATGTTTCCCCTCAATGTTAAGATGCTGGGATTGAATGATAGGAATAAGAAATTTGCGGGTACATTCCCAAACTCATGTCCCCCATTTTTTAGTGGCAAAACTGTATGCCACATAATGCTAACATCAGATAAGTAGAACTAGTAGTTTCCAAAGATAAGTGAATGGATTTAGCTCGTTGTAACTATTGTTAGGGAGTGCACAGCTGGTCTTTTCAATCATATGAAGCTGCACAGGAATTTGTATAAAGAGCAAATGTGCTCTGCATCACAGCATTTAAATTCCTACCTCCTGAGGATTTAATTTGGCAGCAGCGATCATTTTCCAAAGGACTGTGAAACCAAGTCTAAATATTTGCAATAAAGACCAGGTCCCAGTATGATTTCAGCGATGCAAGCTGCCCACCAATCCAACTTGCAGCTGTTAGAGTGGTTATTCTGAATTCAAATGTCTTTGCTCACAAGTGAAAGATGTCACTGTTTAATTCAATAGCAGCCTTGCCTAACCTGATGCCAGCCACATGTTTTGCCCTACAACTGCAAATCCCATCACTCACAGTTCCCAGCAGAAGTATTAGGAGCTACAGTCCCATGTAGCTGGATAGCACAAGGTTTGAGAAGACTGTCCTACAACAACAAGTTTGCTAGTACTAAGTAATACATACATTTGTTCTGCACTGTGCCACTTTAAACTGGATCACTAGAATCATTGGGTCACTGCGACTGAGAATAATACATATGTATGAAACCATACATACATACAGAATTCCCTGTGCATATAGAATTAAACATCCTTGCAAAGAATTGTATCCTAGCCATAGCATGCCAGTTTTCTAATTGGAGAAATTTTAATTTCTCATAATGCAGTATCCAAACCTGCAACCAAGTACCATCACATTAAGATACATTGTGGTGTGCTTGGGTTTGGCTCAGAATGCAGTGCGCACCCAGCAAGGGTCAGTTTGATATGTGAATCCCTGTTGTCAGGCTTCACCAGACTGTTAGTCAAACTTGAAGTCTAGCAGGGAAAGATTCAAAAACACTGTTCTTGAATAAGCTACTTTTATTACAGAGAGTAGAAAAACTGTACTTAAAGCAGAAAGCCAGCAGCTACCAGTCATAAGCCTCATGCCATCTCCCTCTCTCTGTATCGGTCTCTATCTCTTCCAAGGCTCAAGTAGTTTTTCCCCATCTGTGTGTCCTAATGAACTGGGAGCTGGTCATTTGCTTGTGGGAGTTGACATCTGTCCGCTGTTATTTGATCAGATCAGTCTGGTCTCAGGATCTTTGTGTCTGACCTTGGTCCTTCCAACCTTCACATTTGTCACTTGCCCAGGAACAGTTTTGCCAGCTCTTGTTTTTCTAACTCCTGATGGGGGTTGGCTGCATGGTGGGTCCATTATATTTACAATGGATCTTTCCGACAGCTGCTTTGCTCCACCCATACGTTCATCTGGGCTTTTGGCCAGAACTGAAAATAACTTGGCCATATTCCTAAAGGTTACATAAACCAGCCTTCACAGAAAGTTAGTAAGTGGGAGGTTTTCCACAGTTAAGACAATAAACTATGTGTAGTAGCTTTAGGCTTATGTCTGCTGTTTAAAATTGGTTTTGGATTCAATTCATCATTAGCAGATGGTTAAGAATCTTTATCCCTGTTATTAATTGCCTCCAAAAGGTCTATATAGGCATTATGAAACCTAAAGAATTATGTATATCCAGGTGACTGATGGCAGCCTTCTTAATTAAATGCAGAAATGTTGGAAAGTCAATGTGTGTTATCCATTCTTCAGAGCAATCACAGTTATTCCAAAGATCACATTCAACTGATATTAATCATAGAAGAGAATATATGTAGCTTGGGATTGAACTGTGGTGTCCTTGGTGCTCTCTGAGCTTGGTTGTTTGGCTGCAGATGTTTCATTATCTGACTAGGTAACATCATCAGAGCAAGTGAGTGTGGGGTTTGCTCCCTGTGTATATACAGTAGCTTGCCCTGCAGCGTTTGTTTGTTTGTTTGTTTATTTGTCAAATTTCTCTACTGCCCATCTCACATACGACGACTCTGGGCAGCTTACAGATAATAGAATGAGAAAACGCTAAAAACATTACAATATAATATAAATATAAATACAGTACATATCAATCAGATACAAATATAAGAATACAGAAAATATAAAATCCAATGGCAATAAGATCTTATCCTTGGCACCATCACGGTGCCAACCACCCACATGAATGGCTAGCCCCCCTCCCATCCCAAGCAAGGTGGCATAACCATGTCTTAACCCCCTTCTGGAAGGTTGGGAGAGTGGGGGCCTGTCTTACCTCCGGGAGTAACCTATTCCAAAGGGTGAGTAACATGGCAGAGAAGGCCTTCCTTCTGGACCCTGCCAATTGGCAATCCCTCATGGACAGGGTCCATAACATGCCCTCTCTGCCTGTTATGGAGATTGCAGGCGAGGAAGGAGGGGAGCCTTCCAAGGGAAAAAGCACCCCCCCTTCCTTGCCTGCAATCTCCATAACACTGCCTGCCCAGGTGGGACGGGTCGATGTAATGGGGGTGAGATGGCCCCTCAGGTAGCCTGGACCTATGCCATGCAGGGCTTTAAAGGTGATAACCAACACCTTGAATTGGACCTGGAAGCAAACTGGCACCCAATGCAGTTTGCGCAGCAAAGGTGTTGTATGTGCCCTCCTTGGGGCTCCTAAGACTGCTTGTGCGGCCACATTCTGGACCAGCTGTAGCTTCCAGATATGTTGGTGGGGGTGTGGTGTTCTCTTAGGGTATTGTTTTCTGCTTGATTGTTTGTCTGCTTGTTTCCTTGGTGGTTCCCTGATTAGAGTATTGTTTTCTGTTTGATAGTTTGTCTGGTGTTGATCTCTGCTTATCTGGGTATAAGCTACTGGAGAAGATGTGTTCTGGTCATTTTGTTTCCTTAGTTTTATTATTGTCTCTTTTGAATGGTGTGTAAATGTAGTTTATCTCTATGAGTCTATTGATGGCTGATGTGTCTGAGTGCCAGGCTTCCAGGAATTCCCTAGCATTTTTGGATTTGACTTGGCCTAGGATGCTCACAGTTTCCCAGCTGAAACGATGGTTGTGTCTGTCCATGTGTTGTGAGATTAAGGAGTTTTCATTTTGTCTTCTGACTGTTAGTTGGTGTTTGTGGATGCGCTCTGCTAGTCTTCTGCCTGGTAACATAGTGGCTGTTACCATCCTAACACTGTATATTGTAGATGACTCCTGTTTTTTCTTCTTGGGCTACTGGGTCTTTTGGTTTACTTAAGATGTTTTAGAGGACTTTAATTGGTTTGTGTGCTACAGTGATGCTGTATGATTGTAAAAGTCTCTTGGTTGTTTCTGAGATGTTTCTGATGTATGGCAGTGTTATCCTTTTCATAGCTTGTGTTGGTTGTGCTGTGGTGGGTTGAGTGGTCAGGCACTTTTTGATAAAGTTGCATGGTATCCGTTTTGTTGGAAGATGTTGTATAGGCGATCTGCTTCCTTTCTCTGGTGTTCTGGTTTGCTGCAGTGTGCTTGTACTTATCTGAATAATGTTCTTACACAGCACCTCTTGTGGGAGGTTGGGTTGTTGCTTTGGTAATGGAGCACTTGGTTAGTGTAGGTTGTTTTTCGATAGATTTGCATTTCTAATTTGCCATTATTTCCTCTGCTGATGAAGCTATCCAGGAAGGGCAGTGTGTGGTTGTTTTCTTCTTCCCTTGTGAATTTTATTCCTTTGAAGATGTTGTTGATAGTTTCATGTGTCTTCTCTAGTTGTTCCTTTTTTATTATGATGGTGTTGTCTACATCCTGGATCCATATTTTTGGTTGTATGTGTGGGAGTGCTATTGTTTCCAGATGCTGCATTACAGTCTCTGCTATGAGTCCTGAAATAGGTGATCCCATGGGTGTTCCTCTGATTTGTTGGTATATTTGTCCATCAAACTGAAAGTAGGTAGTGAGGCAGAGGTTGATGAGGTCCACGATACTGGGTATTTCAATCTTAGTGTATTTGGCTAGGTCGGGTGTGTTGTGTAGTACTGCTGCCATGAATTCTTTCGCTAGTTCTGGGTCTATGGATGTAAAGAGTGCTGTGACCTTGAATGAAACCATAACTTCATCTTCATCTATATTTAGGTCTTTGATTTTCTGGAGGCACTGTAGTGGGGAGCTGATAGAATATTTGCTCCCCTCTGTGATATTAATCATCCACTGAAAAGGAATAATTTCAGAAATGTCTTCTCAAGAGGTTTACTTAAGTATCCAGATTCATTAGGTAGGTTTCAAAACTCAACATTTCCATTAAATATTCCATTAAATAATATTTAAGCTAAAGCTCAGCTATGTTGAATGGATTAATTAGGATGACACATTTTTCATATGAAATAATATGTATGTCTATTATTTCAAAAAGCATGCATATTAGAATTGTATTTACTGTTAATTCTGTGACTTTGGATTTTATGATCCTCATAAAATCATAAACTAAAAGTATGGATTTAGAAAACCCCTAAATTAGGTTTTACCTAATCAGTGACATCGGCAGGTTCTTGCTTTTCTCAGAATGAGAAAAGCAGGGTTGCAGCATCATGCTGCCAGCTTTACCCCTTTGGGGCATGCACACACTGTTGTGGCACCTGTAGAAAAGGGGTGTGGCTTGCATCAATCTGATTCCTGTGCCCCCCTCCCCCAGATGCCACTGCACTCAACCATTTAAGGTACAATAAAGGGCAACAACTTGCTGAAACCCATTACAATTGCTATCAAATATACTTATTCTACATTATGATTAGATGGGATTCTCAAGCATTCCTCACCCAAGACCCATCTGAGGGGATCACAGATCCCTGAAGTCAACCATTTACAAAATGGTGACAGCAGCAAGTAAAGGTGCAGTGCAAACACTGAAAGAAACATCTCATTTGTGAAGGAAGTATTTATTTGAACATGGCCAGTAGTTCATTATTCCTATTAAAAATGTCTTTTAATTTCTAACCCTTCAGTACATCTGGCCATTTCCTCACATCTCTTTTGTCATCATCTGACTGAACACAAGGGACTCACTCAGAGCAATGTTGAAATCGAATAGTGGGTCCAGACTCACAGTTTGAAAATATTGCAGTAAACCTCAATATGATTTGTTTGCTTTTGGCTTAGCCCGATGTAAATTTCCAGACATGTGCAGGAGCACAGTTCAAACTTTAAAGTACCTCCTATGAGAGACCCACCAAGTATTCTTTGGGGAATAACAGCAATAGCAGAAATACAAGACATTTGAATTATTTTTATTGCAGAAATTAGCAGTCCAATTTAAAATATCTAGTAAAGAGTAAAATGCAAGTGAAATACAATGCCAAAATAAGCATTAGCAAGGTAGAGGACAAAAAGAAAAAAAATAGTGTTTTAGAATGGAGGTTGGCAAGTTACACCCAGATATTCAGCAATGCAGAGATTCAGTAAAAATTCTGGCTCATTTTTTCCTTTCTCAGAAGAACCATCTTAACTTTTCTTTAGCAATTAAGAGTGCCAGCTACAAGATGCAAGCCTTTCTCCACAACTGAGCTGAAGTGCTACCCACCAACCCTGTAGGCAGACAGCAGTGCTGACATCTAAGTTGCTAATTGCATTGCTGGTTCCTACCTGAAATGATGAGAAAGCCTAACAGACTCATCTTGCCATTGTACAATGTCACAGTAAGGAGGAAAATGCTACTAGCATCTGGACAGCTAAGGGCAACTTCAGGCTGTCTCATAGGCTGGGGATGAATTGATGGAAACTTGAAAGGTCAGGGCAGAAAAAAGAGGCTGCCTGGACATGTTTGTGCTGTGGTTTGGGCCAAGAAGAGAATGACCCTCCTGCAGGCTAAGTCAGTGTTTCTCAACCTTGGTAGCTTTAAGATACTGTATGTGGACTTCAATTCCCAGAATTCCCCAGCCAGCATGCTGGCTGGAGAATTCTGGGAGTTGAAGTTCACATATGTTAAAGTTGCTAAGGTTGAGAAACACTGGGCCGAGTTTTTCACCTTTGGACTACCCTTTTCCTCAGTCAGAGAAAAAATTACATTTTAAAATCCAATATTCATTTTTAAGTCCAATATTGTCTATGCATTCACAATGTACTCATCCAAAAGGGGTCCTTTGTAACAGCGCCCAGCTGTTGTGATTTCAACATTGTTGTTCATAGCTTGACATGATGTGTGAGTCCAGCTACTGGGACTCATTCAACACATGAGGTTGTTGTTGTTTTAAAAAAGAAACATTTGTGTAATGCCTGAATCTCCTCTGAGTTTAGTGATTTTATTTGAGAAAGCAATTGTTGAGGGATTCTATTTCTCCCCTAAATTGCCTGGTGCTCTTTTCTTAATCATTTTGCTGAAATGGGGGTGGAATATGATTTTTTTAGTTCATAGCCTGTCATTAATTCTCTGTGTTATTATAGTAACAATGATATGAAATAAATAGACACAAATTGTGTTTGCCTGCCCATATTTATTTTTCAGAAAACAAAATCTGGATCAGCCACTCATCTAGACTTTTGGCACTAAAGCTTCTGAATGGAGACAGTTACAGAGCCAGTTAGAAAATACTCTTACTTTGCATGATAGGACTAAATTTGCCTGAAGTTTAAAAGTTTTGATGTGAGAAAATCAACTGAGGAAAATATATTGTAGAAACTGAAAGAGATATATTTTAGTCATCATGATTCATCAACAGACATATCTGTAACTGAAGTGTGCTTGAAGTTCAAAAATAAAATGTAAATACTAAAAATTAAAATTACTCACTGGAAATTTATGGTGTTTTTGATAAGATAAAATCTGGAAAGAAGCCATATAAACCTTGTTTTCATTTAGTGTAGTGTTTAAAGTATTTATAAATAGATATTCTTGTTTACTCTTTATAAGAGGAGAGATGAAAATGAAGAAAGACTCGAGAAGCTGAGAATGTTCTGGAACATTCCGGGAAAATGTGGAAGAAGAAAAAACAAGTTTGCACACTGGGTTGTTAATATGAAATAAAAGTAGAGGTGAAGACCTAATCTAATTGTCTGGATAAACTGCGTATTGAAAGGGCTCATAGGAGGGATTTGAACCTTCCACTGTCAGTTAGTCACTAATCAAGACCTCTGAGCTTGTGAAAAAACAAAGGCTTTTGATGTTTCCCATCAGAGGCTGGAAATGTTAATAAGCGTGTGTAGGCATTCCACATTATTGAATATAATAGTAGAAAATAGAGGGTCACGTAGGTTTCTTCACTGAAAAATGATTAATTGAATCCAAATTGCACAAACAGTCTGTAATGAATAAGCACATATATGGCAGCATTGTTAATCCCAGAGTAGGCAAGGTTGGCTCAGAAATGGTTCAAAAACATATTTATCTTTTGGGGGGGAAAAGTCATCCTTTCCACTTGTGTGTGTGTGTGGGGGGGTGCTCATGTACATGCATTGAAAAGACTTTTATTTCGTGCCATGGGTATAACATCTGCCACTTCAGTTGCATTTAGTTTGTATCCTGATCACCTGATGCTATTTCTTTCTCAATATTCTATTTTTTGCCAGGCTATTTTCATGATATGGGGCAGGAATGATGGTTCTTTCCCTGTGCTACCAAGTTATGTATGTTCCAGCCAATCTTGGTTGACCTTGAAAAGAACAAATAAGTTTCCAAGACTCTGGTAAGGGGTCCCCTGGTACAAAGTATTGCATAAAAGTAGAAATTCAGGTATTAAGACCTCTTTAAACTCTTCGTAAAATTCCCCTGACAATCCATCAGGGCCTGGAGATTTTCTGTTTTTAGTAGTTCTCAAGACTTCAGAAATTTCTGAAGTAGAGAAAGAAGATTCCATAAATTGTATGTCCTCTGGAGCTAGTTGTGGGAATGTTATTCTGTTTAAATATTGATTATTTTTTGTTAGTAATGGGTTATTTAAGGAATATTACATTTATCTTTGGTTTTAGTCACTGTTTGGGTATTGCTATCTTTAATTGCACTAATACTTTTTTTTCCTTAGCTCTTTTCAATTTATTTGCCAGAATTCCAGAATTTTTATTATCATATTTGTAATATCTTTGCTTAGCAATTTCAGAGGAGATTTTATCTGTCTCCCAATCAGCTAACTTTCTCCTTTTGTCTTCTAGCTGTTTATAAATACTGGCTGATCCAGTTCTGTTGTATTCTGCTAGTAGACTGTTAATTTCTAAATAAAGCTTACTTGCCATTTGTGATTATATATATATATATTTAAAATAATGCTCATCTGCTTTATGCATTCTCTTTTTAATACTGCCTTTATAGCATCCTACTTTATTCTTACATATTCTTCATTTATATTATATTCTTGAAAAAAAATCTCAAAGTTTGAGCTAATTGTTACTTTGCTACTTCATTGTGTAATAATATAGGATTAAAACACGAATTAGTAAAAATTTGGGGGAGGTAACTATCATTTCTAAACAAAGAATTGAATGTTCCCCAGAGTTAGGCTTACTACATTTATTTACAGGACTGAATCTCAAGCTTAAAAATAAGGAACGTATTATTTACTTAATTTTAGCAGCTAAAATAATAATTGCTGAATATTGGAAAACTCTAGATAACATATAATTGAGATATGGATTAATAAGGCCACTTCAATTGCTACATTAGAAAAAATTACAGACATAGATAAAATAATGAAACATCAAAGGCAGGAACCACAATTCTATCAAATTTGGATGGATTTTATAGTTTATCTTAATAGCAATCAACCTTCTACTGTACTGGTAATATTTTAGATATATGGTAAATATGTACGTGTATAATACCTGTGTCTTTACTTACTCTTTAGTAGACTTTTTGTGTTTTCTGTATCTTTTTTCTCTATGCATTATCAATCTATGTTATGTAGTTACCTGATCATGTTAATTATAGTTCAATTTAAAAAAACTTGATAAGCGTTAGATCCTACACGACCCAGATAGGAGATCACAGGGAAGTCCCTAGGCTATGGACTAGACCAGGAAGTGATATCTATCTCCTGCAAGAAGGGAATGGCAAACCACTTCCGTCCTGTTGCCTAGAAAACTATGTGAATGTGTCCATGAAGTCACCAGGAGTCAAAGTCTACTGGAGGAAGGCATTATGATGGTATTATGATGCTTGTCAGTGGGAGTGGTTAAAACCTGTTTTCCAACGTACTGTCCCCTTTGATCTTGAGATAAGGGAATTTTCCAGGCAGGAAGACCTAGGTCTTATTCGTTTATTATTTTAAATGCTTTTTAATGTTCACTGTACTGCTGAGCAACTGTAAATAGCAGACACAATATTTTACCAAATGTTTTTTAAAACAGCAGCGTTGTCTCTTAGTTCCTTTGTAACTGCAGTAATATACAGTGTCTTTTAGCTTGTTTCTGTGCTGTAAACACAAATAATAAAATGTGCCTAACCCTACAAATTCTGCCTATTTTTACCATATATGCAATATATACAACATCATGCACTGAGATGCACAACTGTTTTATAAGCCCAGTAGACAATGTCTTCTAATCAGTAGATGCACACAGAGCAGCAACTCAGCTGGAAAACTACACAGGCATTTTAGTGCCTAAAATACTGAAGGGACCCCAGGGTACCCTTTGTACTGAATCATGGCATTGGATTTGGATGAAAGGGCCATAATTCTGCTACGTGTTTCCATAGTACTACAGCGAAAGTCCTAAGAGACCTAGGGTAGCATGGTGGACATTTTTCAGCTTTCAGATTACATTCAGATTACAGGCAGTGTTTCTCAACCTTGGCAACTTTTAAGATGTGTGGACCTCATTTCCCAGAATTATCCAGGTAGCATGCCGGCTGGGGAATTCTAGGAGATGAAATCCACACATCTTAAACTCGCCAAGGTTGAGAGACACTCCCCTAAGGGAATGCTGGCAACCAGCCACTGAGGTGTCAGCAGCAAGAGAGAGAAAAGAAGAAAAAAGATGAGGGCATCCAACACAGTCTCTCAAGACACTTCCTCATGAGAAGGTACTGGTTTGAAAACAGCTCCACTCTTTTGGGATCTCAGTATTTGAGAACTGGACTGATTTATTTCTGGCTCAGCTGCAGTGTATTTGAAACTTCAGTAAAACTCCTCCTTTCCTTCCTCGCTAAAGCTCTGTGGACATTGTGGGCAGCCCGTTTTCCCATTTGCAGAAACTTTTGTCTCATTAGGCTTCATGATTTCTGAGCATCAGGTCTTTTAAGTGAAAGGTGGCTTGGTAGATTGTCACCTCCTTCTCATAAGAACTGCTATGATGGAATGGGAGTGGGGGGAATTATACAACACACAAGAGAAATTTAGAATTTTACAAAATAACTTCATGCAAATCTGCATGGGTTTGTCCCAGGTGTGTTGAATATGATTAAGCGAGAGACATTAGGAAATACCTGCTCCTTTAAAGGCTAGGAGGGATAGTGGATGGGCACAGGAATCATCCAAGGAAAGGTCAAGTCTTGTGCATAGCAGATAAGCTTTACAGGAGACAGTTATTAGATGATTCCCATCTTCTAAGACATTGTTTCTCAACCTCAGTAACTTTAAGATGTGTAGATTTCAACTCCCAGAATTCCTTAGCTACCATGCTCCCAGAATTCCTTAGCCAGCATGGGGAATTCTGGGAGTTGAAGTCAACATATTTTACAGTTGCTAAAGTTGAGAAACACTGTTCTAAGATATACAGTTGACTTTCCTGTTTAGAATGTCTCTTTCCTCTAATGGAAAACTATTGGTAGAAAGTTCTATCCCATTTGAATGGGCTACAGTCCCCATTATTCCCAGGCAGCATAGCCTAGCCAACATGAAATCTATTTGTTGCGGTCCATTTGTATTACATAAACCATCTAGTTATACTTGCATATGCTTTTTTGAAAGGAGGAATAATGCCCAGGAATCTTGCTCCCCAAGTCCGTCTTCTGAGAACCCAAGAAATCATAATCTCTCCATTCCAAATGCAGTTAGTTGTACTTAAATCTCGGTGATATAAGTAGACTGTAAATTAATTACAGCTAACCTAATTTCAATATACTGCATCTCCATTTGCACCTAACCACAGCATAAACGTGCCCTGGATTTTTTTTTCTGCTACATCTTCATGCAGTTGTCTTCATCTTATCCCTATCCCTAGTTAAGAGGCTTATGCTGTTCTTAACTATTCACTGTAAAAGTAATATTTCTGATCCTATCCAAGGGCAGTCTCAAGAACTTTAAAATCTGTCCCCCATTCCTTTGGGAAGAAAACAAGTGACTGGCAGTGATTGGGAACAGAGACTATAGAAGCAGAATAAGCACAGGCAATGGGGCAGCACATTTCACGTGAAAATAATATTTCTGCCACTCCATGATGGCTGCATAGCACTGTAACTCAGTAGTGGGGAGGCACAATTTTCTGTTTCAAGGCTTCAAAATAATAGTATATTATTTATAGTATTTTTCTCAAATAGCCTTTGAGAAAAAAACACAACCATTTTGATTTGAAGGTAAACCAGCAGACTCTGTCTGAGTAGAAAGGAGGGAGCAGGATATAATGAATGACCATCTTAAGTGTCAGACATGTTAGCTGGGATTTTGGAAGTGATCCTACATTTCCTCTCTCTTCAGATGGTTTGTTCCCTTTGGCATTTTCAGAAGCACTGAATGAATTGTTACATATTCATTCTAATACATATGCATGTTCCCCTAAGGGAACTGTTGAACTGTCAGGCCTGTTGAAATGGAACAGAAATGCTTTTATCTATTCAAAAATCATGCAAAATGTATTAATTTTTCCCCAAAGCATAAACAAATATGATTGCACCAAACATTTAATAAACATTTCAAATATGATTGCAACAAACATTTCAAATATGATTGCTTCTCAGAAAAAAATCTGCAAGATCAAACTCTAGTAAACTAATGTTTAAAAGTTATGCAGATGGATTAAATTAAAATACTTATAGTATTTAAATCACTGCTTGAATGTATAGATGTGGATAAAACAGATAGTTCCATACTGCCACAAACGGCTATATTTTAACTGTGTAATTGGTTTACATACGCACGTCTACCAGTTATTTTAGAAATCAGTTACTAGAGGATGCCTTTAAAAATGAATAGCGCTTTAATGTTGTAGTATCTCAGCTTATTAAGTGAACATATTTCTTAATCATTTGTCAACTGAAAAATAATTACTTGTACAACAGTCCAGTTGCTATCCACTTAGTGGAATGACCACTACCCTTAAAAAACAAACGGAACACATTAGTTGTTTAAAACATTGTTAAAATGTTGAGACTTTTATAAGCAGGTCCAAACCAGAATGTCCCATGACGCTTTCAGAAAACAGTCAGCTTTGAACTCTTGTGCACCTTTATGAGAACAAAAGTCCTTGTTGTGAAGTAGCTGTCTGAGCACACAGAACACATAATGAAGAGTGCCCCTGATTAATTTTAGAGGTCCCAGACTTAGGAAGGTAACTACCTTCCTGTACACCATCATTTTCACCTTTTCTTTCTTGACAACCTACAGCTTTATAGAATCAGCGTCTGTATTAATACTGTCATTTGATAATGTTAAGGCTTGGTCTTAAGGAACTGGTCTTAAGGATCTGATGCTTCTGTAGACAGTCATGTCAATATGTAACACAGCAGTATAATAACTATAAAATAAATTTCAAAGAGAATAAAGAGAATAAAGAGCCAGTTTCGTCTAGTGGTTAAGGCAACGGGCTAGAAACCAGGAGACTGTGAGTTCCAGTCCCACATAAGGCATGAAAGCTAGATGGGTGACCTTGGGCCAATCACTCTCTCTCAGCCCAGCTCACCTCACAGGGTTGCTGTTGTGGGGAAAATAGGAGGAGGAAGGAGTATTAGGTATGTTCGCTGCCTTGAGTTATTTGTAAAAATAATAAAGGTAGGATAAAAAATCTTTTTAAAAAATAGAATAAATTAGAGGAAGAGGGATGGGGGATAAAGAATGCTGAGGACGACAGCATGTGTTTTAGCAAGACATGTTTATTATTTATTCGATTTATATAGCCACCCATCTCCCGTTTTATATAGGCACCCAACTCCAGGCGGCTTACAATAAAAAAGATAAAATGTAGGTACCAAGCTTGTTTGCCACGGCTGGCTGATCCTTCGCTACTGTCAGAGGGTCCCTGAGTCTCACACTACGGTAACAGAGAGATTCCGGAGTTTGGCTCCTACAATTTCAACCCGCAGAGGGAAGCGGAGAGGCCGAGAGCAGATAAATGGAGGGAGCTAACGCCCCCCGCCGCCCCCCTTCCCATTCTACAGTATGAACGAACGGGGATTACATATCCGTGAGCGCACTCCCGCCTTTTGTTTGGTGTATGCCTTTGTTGTACACGCTGCGCCCTCTAAAAAGCACGGAAAGGTCAGGCGGCGGAGGGGCAAGGTCGCGGGCGAGCTTGCATCAGTCGGTTTCCTTCCCGGGGGAGGGAGGAGGGGTTTTGTGGACAGGCACTCGAAGTGACTTTGCTGTTCAGGCGGCTCAATGACGCGAGTTCTTCGGAGCTGGGAGTGGCTGCTGGTGACGTCTTCTGTGAAAGAGGGGGTCACGTGACAGGGCTCCATTCATTAAAAAAAAAAAAAAAAAAAGGAAGAAAGAAGCGCCTCACCATATAAAAGCCACACCGGTCGGCGGAGCGAGCAAACAGCAAGCAAGCTTAAGAGCAGCAACGATTCAACCGCAAAACGCGCCACCGACCTACCGGCGCGCGAGTCAGGCCAGCCAAGTCCGGATAAAAGGCTTCACCTCCCGCCTCAGATCCAGCCTCCTTGGGGGATACAGAAATTGCCCGGACGGGATAAATCTTCCGAGGCTGCTTGCCAAGAAACCTGTGTGAAAAGCGCCCAGCCAAGCGGAATAAAAAGGCGCAGAGGAGAGAGACGAAAGGAGAGGGGTCTTTGCCTTTCCGCGCTGTCCCCCCTGCCCCGAGCGATGGTCAACATGCAAGTGTGCGCCCTGGATTGCGAGACGCTGCGCGACCTGCTCCAAGACCGCGACTTACAATGCCTGGTCCTGGACTGCCGATCGTTTTTCGCCTTCAACTCCTCGCACGTCGGAGGCTCTTGCAACGTCCGCCTCAGCACCATCGTCCGGCGGAGGGCGAAGGGGGCCGTGGGCTTGGAGCACGTTCTTCCCAACGAAGAAACGCGCGCCCGCCTGCACAAGCGGCTCTTCCACGCCGTGGTGCTGCTGGATGAGCGCAGCCCTGATCTCGAGGCGCCCAAGCGAGATAGCACCCTCCTGCTGGCTCTTAACACCCTCTGCAGGGAAGCCAGGGACGCCCGCATCTGCTTTCTCAAGGGTGAGTTTTAGCTCCGGAGCGAGATCGCCTTCCCTGGGCTCCCCCGGGACTCGGCCCTCAGGTCTACGGAGCGGGGAACTGACACGAATGGGTCGCCGCGCTTGGAGTTAAAGGAAAGCAACACTGTAGTTTTCCGAAAGGAAGGGCTGATAGCTAGAAGAGACGGGCGCTTGATGACTTAGAGCAGCTCCCTCTTTGGGACCGCAGACTGGAGAGGGAGTACTCAGCCACCGCCACCCCCCTCCGGTCTTCTGAAACCTGCCCCCAGGAGCCCACTTTACCTCTCTGAATTTATTAACAATTCCGGTTTTCTCTTTTTATCTTCTTCCAGGAGGATACGAGGCATTCTCTTCCACCTGCCCAGAACTGTGCACAAAGCCCTCTGTCCCTAAAGGCCTCACTTTGCCGCTCAGCACCACCACCGCCCCCGGCAGTGCCGATTCAAACTGCAGCTCCTGTGGAACCCCTCTCTATGATCAGGTCAGTTGGCGTCAGAGGAGGCTGGGGGGCCCTGGAGGGGGGATGTCTTTTTTTTTTTTACATTGCCCCATGTAAAAGTCATTTCAATGTTGTATTTGGCATGGGCAGGTAGCAATGAGAACAATCATCCTGGAATAGTGGCAATCTTTACCCGGGGCTTAGTAGATCGTGTTCTTCTCTGTTTCAGGGCGGTCCGGTGGAAATCCTACCTTTCCTGTATTTAGGCAGTGCCTATCATGCTTCCAGAAAAGACATGCTGGATACTTTGGGGATCACCGCTTTGATCAACGTCTCTGCAAACTGCCCGAACCATTTTGAAGGGCATTATCAGTACAAAAGCATCCCTGTGGAGGACAACCATAAAGCTGACATCAGTTGCTGGTTTAATGAAGCAATTGACTTCATAGGTAAATGTTTTTTTCTTTCTGCAGCTTTCCCATTGGATTCCAAATTTATAATATCCTGGGCACCAGTCTTTCGGGAGCCGCCTTTGAGTTTGAGATCCAGATAGCTAGGGGGGATCAAGATAGCACCAGTTAAAATACATCTGTAGCTATGCTGATGCTTGAGTTTCCTTGGAGAATAGTTCAGTACAGGCCAAGAACATCTAAGGCTTTATGCACGATGTCATTGAATTCAGTGATGTGGGTGTTGTAAAGAGTAGCTAGTAACCTGGTCCGATCTCATGGTGACAGTATTTCCAAGGTTAGCCTTTTCAGCAAGAATTAAGTGGCCAGTTAGAATAAATTACTTGCATGTTCAGACAAAGCATCCATAACCTATCATTGCTGTCTTCCTTTGTGCCTCAGTCTCGCTTCCCAGCTGAATATTGAGATGCTAGGAAAGATTCTCCCTTCAGGCAAAAGCATCTTGGAAGAGAAATGCGCTAAGCTTTATGTTTTACTTATTTTTCCAGACTCCATAAAAAATGATGGCGGACGAGTGTTTGTTCACTGCCAAGCTGGTATCTCCCGCTCTGCAACGATTTGCCTTGCCTACCTTATGAGGACCAACCGAGTCAAACTAGATGAAGCTTTTGAGTTTGTGAAACAGAGAAGAAGCATCATCTCCCCTAACTTTAGCTTCATGGGCCAGCTGTTGCAGTTTGAGTCCCAGGTCCTTGCTCCAAATTGCTCAGCAGAGGCAGGAAGCCCTGCTATGTCTGCACTGGACAGAGGAACATCCACTACAACCGTCTTTAACTTCCCTGTTTCCATCCCTGTCCATTCTTCTTCCAATGCACTAAGCTACCTTCAGAGCCCCATCACCACGTCTCCAAGCTGTTGAAAGGCAGGTGCTAGTGGACTCTGCACAAAGACTTGATATCTTGTTGTTCCCTGAAAAGTGCAATAACTTTAGGAGGAGATCTATTCATTTATATGGGTCTCCTCTCATTACATCTACAAAGCAATACAGAATCACCAGCAGTGATCAACATTTCTGACTCCAGAAAGCGAGGTTCTTTCTGATAGATGATCTTAACAGAGGCATTTTTGACCAATGTTTGGATGCTTACAAAGGAGACAAAGCACAAAGGACTTTGCTTTCTACTCCTGAAAAATTCCCATTACTGTTTTGTTCCCCTTGCTGTTCCAGTAGCAGATCCGACAGTATTTGCATTCTCTGGGTATGCTCAGTTGCAGAATGCTGTCCCCTTGTACAAGAAGATCTTTGTATTTATTTATTTTTATAGTGTAATTGCAATGTGTGTTCCGTCTTCAAGTCTGAAGTTTCATTTTCTTTTCTTTTCTTTTTTTAAAGAAAGAAAGAAAGAAACAAAATACCTCAGGTGGTTTTTTTTTGGTACTGTAATCCCATAAATACATCTTAAAACTGTTTCCAAAGCACTGACATGGAAAGCACAAAGGAGTGTTGTGGAGGTTTTTTTGGTTGCTAGTGGTTGTATGCTTGCTGATTTTATTTATGATGTGAAATAATATATTTTCTTCTTATAAAAGAAGACAGGTTTTGTAATAATTATGTTTTTTTATACAAACCAAATAAATTATGACATTTCTATTGAAAAAAGTAATTCCTTTAAAGTCTTTTCCCCCCTTTCTTTCTTGATAATGGCAAGATCAGAAAATAGACATTTCCAGTTTGTTAGCTGACGGACTCTTGTCAAGTGCCCCTTCCCGCAATCATGATAGGACCCTGGAAATCTGTGTTGCCCCTAAAAACACTGTTCTGCATTACCATTCAGCAAAGGAGAGAAATAGGATCTCTTTTCTTGCATTCAGCAAAGGAAAGAAAAAGACATAATTAGTTTTCTATGGCCGTGGATGTCAGCCAGATGATTAGTGTTGTCAGATCTGACTGTTTGGATCATCCAAATGAGTGGGAGGAAAAGAGATCCAGTACCACAGTTAAGATGACCTACACTATTAGCATGGCCAATGTTAATCATATGAAAATGTCTATGACTATTTGATGAAAAACATTCCATTCCTTCGACTACAGTCCCAATCATCTTTCAGCTATCTAAGCAGAGATGGAAGGTGGAAGTTAGCAGTCTGTGTGTATCCCTGGCTTGATGGCTACCATTTCTAATAAGCAACTTTGCTGACCACCAGAGAGAAATTATTAGGAAAGTGCCAAAATGCAATTTCCATGTTGAATCCTTTTAAAGACTGGGCCATATTATATAAACTTCCTTTTTTTCTCTTCTACGGAAGTTGCAGTTCTCTGAAAAGGAGGAAAAAGGGGCAAAGGCCTGTCTTGAGTATTGGGCCATGGAAATAGATGTGGGCAAAACAATTCATTAAACGTACTTTTAAAAAACCATACTTGAAGCAACCCACTTTTATTTTGAAGAAAAATTGTGTGAGGTTTTTTTCTCCCTAAGAGCTTAGAGTCATTTCCCGTTGATACTGCTATTTACCTCAAAATGTGCTGCTATTGCAGCCCCAGTGGTGACTTAATGGTACTTTCTGTGTCTCCTCTTGTCTTCTGTGGACATGCCTCAGGGAGAGAAGAATGCCTCAAGGATGAGTTTGAGTGGAAGATAATCTGGTTGACCAATTTCTTCATAATCTCACTCAGTCATTGGAAGTAAGTTGGTTATCACTGTTCTCATTTTACAGACGAACTGGAAAGAGACATTGCATGGATGGTCTCAGAGCAGTTTTGTGGGCCAGGGTTAACATTTCTTCTCTGCTATACTTCATTAACGGCGTTCCGTGAGTCATGCTGGCCACATGACCCGGAAGTGTCCTATGGACAACGCCGGCTCCAAGGCTTAGAAACGGAAATGAGCACCGCCCCCTAGAGTCGGACTCGACTGGACTTTACGTCAAGGGAAACCTTTACCTTTACCTTATACTTCATTCACATGGCATGTTAAGCCATGGGTTATTTAACAATGGTTTATTTAATAACCTCAGATGTCTAGTTTCCTGCATGATGCTAAGTCACAAATTATGATTTAAAAACCATACTGATTTGGTTCACAGAAGGCTAAACATATAACATTTTCTGATTTGCTGGTGGCTTAGCAAGTTGTATGAACCCAGTCACAAGCTGAAGCCACTGAACTACTTCAGTGCATACAGGATAATAAACTTGGACATATACCTGAACCTGGCTAATGCCAGTGGGCAGGTACATTTACATAATACTGTTTCTTCAGGAATTACATAATTGTAATTCTACCGTACAGTATTATAACAAAAGTTTCTTTGGTCTAGAAATCCAAACAAATAGTATTGTAGCCGAGTGCAATGTGCAAACCAGGGTATAATATGATTAACTTATTGTTGGTTGTGTATGTTGTGAGCCCAGCTATTGTGGCAAACCATGATTAAATAAACTATGGCTTAGCATGATGTGTGAATCCAGCACTGACAACCAATCAATAGGAATTGTACAGCTACCTGCCTTTTCTTTTTTAATGGATCTTATTTAGTAAAAGAAGAATATGGAAAAGACAGGAAAATATTGGAGGGTTACAAATGGATGATGCTAACATGAAATGTTGAAACGTTCTTTGAATGAGGCAGGGTGACTGAACAGTTCAGACTTGGTTGTAAGGACCCTCCATCACTGGACTAGATCACAAGATCTCAGAGCCACTTGGTTTATTATATAATCAAGCCCTGATATCCAAGGAAAAATATGAGCATTGTCAAAGCTATACTTTTGCTTCTGGGGGTGCGGGTACAGGTATCACAATCACCACTGTGTTCCTGTATTCATCTAACTCTTTCTGGGGATGGTATTTTATTTTAGAAAGCTTTGTCTGTAAATATCCTGAACAGTACAGAATGAAAAATTTAACACTAGATGATGACATTTCCTCATCTACCCATGCACCCAACACACACGCAAAGCCAAGAGGAAGTGTAAATAAAAATAAACAAAAGTCTCTAACATTACAGATTCAGGAGTGGTGATTCCAAATTCCTACTCTGCCATAAAATGAATGAGCTTGGTCTAAATCTCTTTCAGTGGCACTCTCTGATTGTGAAAATAAATGTTGTTGAAAGAGACCATCAGGTATTCTATCCAGAAGATGGCAGGATAAATACACTGAGCCTTAAACTAACCAACATTTTAGCCAAGCATGTTGTATGAATCCGATCATACAACATTTTTGTGTTTTGTGTTTTCTTTTTTCTTATTAATTAAAAAGCAATAAAAATTATTTTAAAAAGTCCCATGAATAAGGATGTCTTATGACCATCAAGAAGGAAGATAACAACAACAATTTTCATTCACGGTGTTAACATTCCCATAATGCATTATAAGCTGCAGTTTATTTAGTCAAGTTTCATTGATGAAGCCATTCTTGACCGTATACATTACACTAAAAGATAAGTTATAGTTTAGGAAGCACAGTGACTGGATTCACACAATACACTAAGCCAAAACCAAACCACAATAATGCTTAGCACAACTGGTGAATTCAGAGTATTGGGAGGTGCCTTGAACCCAGTTCAGAATGCATAAAATTCAACTAGGCTGTGTTCTCCGGTCCTTCATTAGCAAAGACCTGACCCCTGGGCGTTAAGGACAGGACCTTCTTAAATGTGGAACCACCATAATGGCATTCAGTCTCTGGGAAGCAATTTCCCTTCCCTTGTTGCTTGAAAACATTTTCCTACTAGCAAACTTCACTGTTGCCCTTATGTTTTTATTTTATTACTATATGCATCAACTCTTCTTATTATATATTTCTTTCAATGTAAGCTGCTTTGGAATATTAGTTTGAAAAGTGGAGTTTAAGCAAATAAGTTTTAAAAAGAACAGGAAAGTGCTCTGTTCTTTGTATTGTTCCTTTCATCACTCCACTCCCTCCCTCATGTTTCTTATGTAACAGCTTCTTCTGTTTGTGGTACGGGCAGCGCAAAGTGATTCCACCTTTAAACTGAGCACGGTCAGTGGAAAAACACAACCTTGGCAACCACCATGACTCGTCCAGTTAAAAGAAAGCAGAGAACCATCTGTTTAAAGGAATTTCCAACGGGATTCTGTTCAGCAAAGGGTTACAAAACTTGTTTTATCATATCACAGAACAATTCATTTCTTATTTGGCAGCCATTCAACTTTTCAGTCTAAACAGTGCTGGATCATGGGCACAAAAGTACAGTTTGGGGCAGAATGTAATATTTCTGGCTGAACCCATTCCAGCTGGTTGCAGCTTGTGTTCTGGAGGCATAAGGCAAAACAGTTATTTTCAAAAGATGTTGCAGCTATTTGTGTCCAGTGATTTATCACAGATAAGGAAGCCAAGATTATTTTCAGTGCAGTTTTTGTTTTTGTTTCTGTTTTGGCTCTCAGCGCCCTTAACCTTTCAGAAAGAAACAGTATACATGCTTCAACGCAACTTTAAGAACTTGCTCTGCTTATATTGGAACACTCTTGATTATTAAAATGTATTGCATCATCTAGCCTTTATGTAAAGCCTCTTTATTTTAAGCCTTTCTGATTTTAATTCAACAGCCTTTTATAATTATTGTTTATTTATTATTTTCCCAATCTCTCCACAAACCAATGTGTGTATAACTTTAAGATTATATAACTGTAATTACACAGTTGCCTATATCCCCATGGAAACAGCTAGGAGTTTCCCTTTTGTGCAGAAGGCAGTAACATCACTTCCTGTTGCTGATAAAACAGTGTGTCATGAAATGGTGAAAAAGGTTCTCTTGGCGTTGGCAGGAACTTGCTTCAGGATGAGCCAGTTGCCATGCAATGCTACAAATACATATAAGCTTAACAATAAACATTATGGTTGTTTGTCATACAGGAGGGATTAGGAAAAAATGTCATTTGAATGTATATGAGCAGACACATTTTTAACACACAATACACATAAGCGGTTCTTGAAAACAAGCACATCTGTATCCTTATCCAGAATTATAGTGTGCACATACACACCAATATATGACTCCAGTTGTGTGCACTTCCCACACATATGCACATACACAATGCTGTGGGAGAGAGAAGAGGATCTGAGAAGTATTCCTAACATTGCAATGCCTTTCTTTAACTTTTTGCATTGTGACACTGTGATCTGTTGATACCCACCTGTGAAGTACCTAAATTTACCTTCTCCATCATGCAAGCGATTGCTTGAAACAAAATTACATCCCAACCATTAAGTGCACAAGTACACATTAATAAATGACACCTCTTCACAACCTTAAGCCATTTATTTAGTACCCCTTCCCCCCCTCCCCCTGTCATATAACATAGCTCTTGCTAAGGCAATCATAATGGAATAAACCAAGCTGCTTCTTCTCCCATTAGAGTATTGATGATTTTGAACATTGGTATTGGAGAAGAGTCCAAAGAATACCATGGATACCCAGGGGAAAAAAAAAACAAATCATAGAACAAATCAATCCAGAATTCTCACTTGAAGCACAAATGATCAGACTCAAATAATCATATTTGGGACACATTACGCAAAAACCCATGTCTCTTGAGAAAGAGACCTGGGAAAAAAGATACTGGGAAAGGTGGAAAGAAAGAGAAGGAGAGGACAATTTAAAAAATAATTAGCAGCAAGGTGGATGAACTCAACTTCCAACAGGGCAGCCCTGTTGGAAGGACCAGGTTGGGGACAGATTATCTTGGAGAAAATCTATCTACAGAGTTGCTAAGAGTTAACACAGCCTCCTCCTCCTCCTCCTCCCTTCCATACTCTTCTCTTATTTCATTATAGTAGGGTTAATAGGGCAAGGTTATTCAGTGGCACAGGTTGCAGTATCCTTAATAAACAGATAATACTCAGTTATATATTTGTACCTCTGGCCAGTCAGGCAATACCATTCAAGTGTTTACCCAGCACCTGGAGGCTGTGAGAATCAGAATGGGGAGGGACCAGCTCTGACTTATCTTAGCAAGACAGAATGGCTTTGGGTTTTTGTCCCCCCAGATCATATGGAAATTACAACTGGTCCAGAATGTAGCGGCACATGCAGTTCTGGGTGCCCCACAGGATGCCTAGGAGGTATGCCTTCTCCACAGCTGACCCTGCCCTATAGAACAGCCTCCCCCCCCCCCATAGCTGGTAGGCCCTGACCTCTTGGCCTTCTAGAAGGCTGTGAAGAGCTGGTTCTTCCCCCAGCCGTTGGGCTAGGGTGAGACTGGAGCACAGTAGATGTATGGGGGAGTGCTGTTTTTAGGGCACTGTAAGGTGTAGTTTTTGTTCTTAGTATCATTGTTTATTTTAATATTTTATTGTTATGCTGTGAGCTGCCCAGGCTAATTGCATATAAGATGGACAGCCATATCAGCCTTATAAATAAATAGATAAATTGAGCCAACTACTAAATGGCAGCAGATAAGGGTTTCTGTATCTCCTTGCTGCCATCTAGCTATCAAATGAATTTTGCAGCCTAGATCTAACAGCTTTACATTGGAAGTCATTAGTAACAAAATTACATGCATTAGATTTGTTCAAGTCTAAAATCTAAAAGATTTTAAGCACATGTAATGGGTTTGATATAGTTGAGGAAAAGGATATAGCTCATGGCATGATTTATTTCTTCCATCAATATCTTACTTGCTCTCTCTGAAAGTCAAGACTTGAATTCCTGAGAGAAACTGTTCCCCTCATTTGTTCTCCCAATCACAGCTTATTAAGTAGGCTGGGCTGTGAGAATGTGACCTGTCCACAATTAATCACTGTACTCCATGTATCTTCAGCAAAGGATCGTTACCTTGTCGTGGTGCTGGAGCTTGAGCACTTCAATGATGCCATGAGCTAAACTGTGAAGGGCCACCCAAGACAGGAAGGTCATGACAGAGAGGTCAGACTAAATGTGATCCCTGGGGAAGGTAATGGCAACCCAACCCAGTATTCTTGCTGTGAAAACTAAATGGATCAGTACAACCAGAGATATGTCGGTATACCATAGGAAGATGAGACCCCCCAGGTCGGAAGATGGTCAAAATGCTACTGGGGAGGAACAGAGGATGAGTTCAACTAGCCCCAGACGTGATGATGCAGCTAGCTCAAAGCCAAAAGGACGGCTAGCGGCCGACGGTGCTGGTGGTGAACGGCGAATCCAATGTTCTAAGGATCAACACTCCATTGGAACCTGGAATGTAAGATCTATGAGCCAGGGCAAATTGGATGTGGTTATTGGTGAGATGTCAAGATTAAAGATAGACATTTTGGGCGTCAGTGAACTGAAATGGACTGGAATGGGCCACTTCACATCAAATGACCACCAGATCTTCTACTGTGGACAAGAGGACCACAGAAGAAATGGAGTAGCCTTCATAATTAATAGTAAAGTGGATAAAGCAGTGCTCGGATACAATCCAAAAAATGATAGAATGATCTCAATTCGAATTCAGGGCAAGCCATCTAACATCACAGTGATCCAAATATATGCCCCAACCACAGATGCTGAGGAAGCTGAAGTAGAGCAGTTCTATGAGGATCTGCAGCACCTACTGGACAACACACCTAAAAGAGATGTTATTTTCATCACAGGAGGCTGGAATGCTAAGGTGGGCAGTCAAATGACACCTGGAATTACAGGTAACCATGGCCTGGGAGAACAAAATGAAGCAGGACATAGGCTAGTAGAATTTTGCCAAGACAACTCACTCTGCATAACAAACACTCTCTTCCAACAACCTAAGAGACAGTTTTATACATGGACTTCACCAGATGGACAACACCAAAATCAGATCGACTTCATCCTTTGCAGCCAAAGGTGGCAGACATCTATACGGTCAGTGAAAACAAGACCTGGAGCTGACTGTAGTTCAGATCACGAACTTCTTATTACACAATTTAGGATCAGACTAAAGAGATTAGGAAAGACCCACAGATCAGCTAGATACTTCAGACTTCAGCAATTCATGGAGCGAGAATTGCCAGATGTACAAGCTGGGTTTAGAAAAGGCAGAGGAACTAGGGACCAAATTGCCAATATCCGCTGGATAATAGAAAAAGCCAGGGAGTTTCAGAAAAACATCGATTTCTGTTTTATTGACTATTCTAAAGCCTTTGACTGTGTGGACCATAACAAATTGTGGCAAGTTCTGAGTGGTATGGGGATACCAAGTCATCTTGTCTGCCTCCTGAGGAATCTGTATAACGACCAAGTAGCAACAGTAAGAACAGACCATGGAACAACAGACTGGTTTAAGATTGGGAAAGGAGTACGGCAGGGCTGTATACTCTCACCCTACCTATTCAACTTGTGTGCAGAACACATCATGTGACGTGCTGGGCTGGAAGAATCCAAGGCTGGAGTTAAAATCACTGGAGGAAACATTAACAATCTCAGATATGCAGATGATACCACTTTGATGGCTGAAAGCGAAGAGGAACTGAGGAGCCTTATGATGAAGGTGAAAGAAGAAAGTGCAAAAGCTGGCTTGCAGCTAAACCTCAAAAAAACCAAGATTATGGCAACCAGCTTGATTGATAACTGGCAAATAGAGGGAGAAAACGTAGAAGCAGTGAAAGACTTTGTATTTCTAGGTGCAAAGATTACTGCAGATGCTGACTGCAGTCAGGAAATCAGAAGACGCTTAATCCTTGGGAGAAGAGCAATGACAAATCTCGATAAAATAGTTAAGAGCAGAGACATCACACAGACAACAAAGGTCCGCATAGTTAAAGCAATGGTGTTCCCCATAGTACCATATGGCTGCGAGAGCTGGACCATAAGGAAGGCTGAGAGAAGGAAGATTGATGCTTTTGAACTGTGGTGTTGGAGGAAAATTCTGAGAGTGCCTTGGACTGCAAGAAGATCAAACCAGTCCATCCTCCAGGAAATAAAGCCAGACTGCTCACTTGAGGGAATGATATTAAAGGCAAAACTGAAATACTTTGGCCACATAATGAGAAGACAGGACACCCTGGAGAAGATGCTGATGCTAGGGAGAGTGGAAGGCAAAAGGAAGAGGGGCCGACCAAGGGCAAGATGGATAGATGATATTCTAGAGGTGATGGATTCGTCCCTGGGGGAGCTGGGGGTGTTGATGACCTACAGGGAGCTCTGGCGTGGGCTGGTCCATGAAGTCATGAAGAGTCGGAAGCGACTAAATGAATAAACAACAACAACTCCATGCTTAGTGCAGATCTGAACTAATCCCAATCCAATCCCAGTCCAACTTTCTGTTCACCAGACTACATTGGCAGGGCCTGTCTTCATTCAGGACACTCCAGGTTCCATCTCTACTGAAAATCTGGAGATGGCTGTTAATCACAAAATGCTTTATTCTATTGGACCAATGCCCTGAGTCAAATTATGTCAACCTCCTATATAAAGGGTATGACTGTTCATAATGCTAAGCCATAACGTGATCTTTTTACATTCTGGCTTAACATGTTGTGCAAACCCAGCCCTTGAGGTTTCTAAACTTTGGTTTATGGCTTTGAATGATGTCCAAACTCAGCTAATATCCTACCAATCTGGAACTATGTTTAAAAAATAACATACACATAGGAGAAAAAAGGAATAGTCAACTTATTTCCTAATGGGATTCTCCTGATTATCTAAGCAATCTCTTAGGCTTGTCTGTACTTTCTGATAAATGAGGATATAAGAATTTATGGGTTCCTCCTCTTCAAAGGCTGAAAAGGAAAAAAATGGAAGTGGATATCATAGACAATTAACCTGCTGTACCCGAAGTGTGCATACCATTCAACACCCTTGCAGAGTGGGCGGAGAGCATCTTTCAACAGCAACTCCTTCTGATTTATTAGCTACTTCTAGAGGATTATCTGTTGTAGCAACCAACAAAGAGACTAGAGTATCTTAAGAATTTGCAAGGCAGGCCCATATAAATTGTCCCAGGAGAGAATGATGAGGCTTATTTCTAGCAAGTGTGAATAGCATATTCACTTAGAAATAAATTGCACCAGAGATGTATTAAATTGCCACGGACTTGAGAACATTTATATGTAAGAAGTGATATTATCAGTTAGCAGATACCCAATGCAAGTTAAAAGAGCCAATTTTTCTGCTTGGAATAAATTTCCAAAGCTTCTAATTAAGGAAATATCATGTATATTCATAAGAGTCAAATTTCATAAAAAATTTAAAAAGAAACAGCATTTGATGTTCTGATAATGCTAGCACAGAATAAAAAATCTGTTAGTCCTAAGGGCACCAACCTTTGGCTGGGTTCACCTGTCAATATTTTGGCTTAGTGTGTTGAGTGAACATAGCATTGTTGTTGTTTTTTCAAACGTGTTTAAAGCAATTTAAAGCAGCCGCCACCTAGCAGATATTTAATGTGCATTGACCATGGGTTTGTATCCAGTAAGATGAGTTTTTCCTTTTTTTTTTTTAGGAACTAGTTTCCCATCAAAAGAAGCATCATGAGGATGTTTAGATATAACCTGGGATAGTCCCTCTCCCTTACATTTAAGTTTAATCAGCTTGAACATTATTGTGCACAACTGGACTAGTCTTTAACAGAATATCAGTGAATTTTGCAGCACAGCTTAGGATCAGACATTTTGCTAACTGAGGCAAAAGATAAAATGGTGTGTTCCAAATCTACATACAGAATCCAACTCAAGCCTTTCCTCAACACCCATAATGGGAAATGCTAGGAAGATAACTGAGGGAATTCAGGGTTAATTGTCCACCAACACTTTCTCTCAGGTTCTGGCCTTGGGACAGCTGATGCATTTCGCCTAAGAATAGGGCTGGCCTTTGTAAGAACCTGTTTAAACCAGCCACAGAGGGCTTATGATTTTGTTTTTCATACGCCAGTCTTTCGTAGTGTTTTGTTTCAGGACACTTTCCATACAGATAGATATATTATTTTATACTGTTTCCCAGAATAGCATTTATCCTATTAAAGAGTGCAATCCTAACACTCTTACACCAAACACAATACTTTGCAGGGCTGCAATTAAATAATTGTAGACAATCGATTTATCTTATAGGGGCATTCTGTTCAAAGCTAGCATGCTGCAATAGTGAAGATCTTGGAATAAGGTGGGAGACCAGGTTTAACTCTACCCTCAGTCCTGGAAGTTCACAGGGTAGCTTCAAAATGTGGCAAGCCAGCTCCTATTATGTTGATAAGCCCCCTTGCTCCTTTTGCTGAGTGGGGCCCCAGATATCACACAGCATCATTCTTCCAGAAGTAGGCAATACAATTTGCAGCACCCTTATTCCAGTCCTTTCCAAATCCAAATGCCAGTCTGGTTTTTCATCTATCCTTGAACAGCTTCTGTCAGGTTCAACCTGAGGAAACAAATGGGAACCCTCCATGCTATCTGACTCATTCTAGACTATCACCAAAATCCACTGCTTCCCATCAAAGTCCAGGAATCACCATCTTGCCATGCTTCAGAAGAGAACAGCCTGGTCTGGAGTATCTTTCATAACTGCATGCAACTCTGTCAGATGAATGGTCTGCTTCCTCATCTTGGAAAATAACTGGGGAGCAGTGGGAACATCGTTCTTACTGCAGCAGGACTTGGAGATGCCTGTGGAGGCCTGAGTCTAGCTGTGTGTAGATGAGAGAATAGGCAAAGACAACTGAAAAGTCCCTGCTTTGGATTTGCCATTGTCAACAGTGGGCTACTAAATCCTGAGAGTAAAACAACCAATTGGATGTGATATAGATGACTAAATGTGGGACTCTAAATTAGAGTCACCTTGTTAAATTTGCTTTGTTCATCTATTTTTTCCTTTCATTAACATGTAGGTACAGTATGTATGGGTGTGTATGTATGTATATATGTATGCATATATATATATATATATATATATATATATATATATATGTAGAGAGAGAGAGAGAGAGAGAGAAACTGTACAATGGAGATTTTAATATTAAGTAATTAGCTTAATTATTTTATTTCCTCTTTATTTCAATACTCTAACTTATATAAATAATATAACATCAATAATCTTTAATTATATTATATAAACATCACTGTATCGATATTAAAATAAAATTAGAGCCACCTTGACTAAAAACTGAACCATCGTTTGAGTAAAGATTGAAAATGCCCTCTCTTCTTTGATGTACATAGTGATTGGGTTCACAGATTGTTCTGAAATGTGGTGTGATTTTTTTGGATCTGACATAGCAAGGTCCCTGAAACCAATCACTGCAATCTGTAAATCACAGTTTATCCTCAGCACTAAATGCAAACAGAGCTACTTGTGTTTTTTTTTTTAACAAGCCATGCTTAGCACAACTTTAATTTAATATGATCGTGAACCTGGCTTTTTTATTTTTAATGTATTATTGCTGTTATTATTTTCTTTTATTGGCTACCAATAAAAGTCACTAAGAGCAATTGAACTGATGGTGTACATTCCTCAGCCTCTATTCTTTTATACTGTACAGTACATGAAATCAGATGAAGAAACACATAGCTTGACACATATTCAAACTACATATCTGTCCTGCTTTTCTTTAAAATCATTGATCTATCAATAGTTACCTTCAAAAGGTGGAGACGGAGAAGGCTGCTATTTGGAAATAGAGTCTTAAAAATAATACGGACATGCTTAAGTTGTCTTCTGTAAAAGTAATCCTCATCTTCAACCTATACACACAATTAACTGTTTTCTAAGATGTGCAGCTCAAAGAGCCATCAGCTGCTTCTTAAAACCCAGCAGATAAATAATCATTTATATCCTTTCTTGCCAATCAAAAAGAGAGTAGGAAGAAAGGAGTGAAATTTGAAGGTAAGAATAACCATTTAACCATATTTTGTAGCCATTTTAGTTCCTTGTCACTTCAACAAAGATAAAAGCAAAACCTAATCTATTGCCTTCTGAGCCTGTGCATGTCATTCATTCTTTTATGTGTGTGTACATGTGTGCATGTACATACATAGATACATACATAGAGGAACCAAAAGAGAGACCAAGAGAAGTGAAAGCAGATGGCCATTATAATTTCCTTTCATCCCTCTGTTTATAGTTCGCGTCCAAACTCCAGGGATGATTGACGTCAGGATGATACATCTGCAATTGTTTTATTTTTACCCAGGACTAATGCAGTCCATAAGCTGCTGGAACGTAGCATGCAATCTGAGATGTTTTTGTGGAGGGTGATAGGGGAAGTAAGGATGGATGGATATATTAAAAGGAAAGGGATAAAGGGATAAAGCTGGCCACCATTCAGATTCCTACTATTAGAGCAATAAATGTCACCCTGATCACTTATGGCATTGAGTATGTGAGAAACACACTTACTGGGAGATTATTCGATCCATCTGGGTTGCGTCCCAGTTATAGCTTGCTCTATTCCTGGTATGAAATTATCTTCCTGAAGGCTGTGGAAATGTTTTCATGTGAAAAGGCACTGTGTTTCATTTCAGACAGGCAAAAGAGAGGAAAAGCATTAAGATAAAGTTAGAAAATAGAAATGGGGAGGAAAGGAAGCAGAGGGGAGACCCTAATAGATATCTAGGGAATTAGTTCATGCTTGAAATCAGCTGTGTTCTTGGCTTCCATCAAATGAATGCTTCCAGATAAAGATGTTCTATGTTTCTCCAAAGTTTGTACTCAAATGTTAGCATTTCAAAGTTCTTCTGAAATTAGAAGTCAGAGGAAATAAAGATATCACTTTAGTGGTCTGTAGCTATGATACTCCCCAACCAATCATTAATTAAATCAGACGTTTTTTTAACCCCTCCAGAACAGCCAAAAACAGGGACCACCAGTGTCCTTTTCTCCAATAGACTGAGCCTGGATTCTTCTGCAAGAGAAATGCAAAGAGCAGTCATCCCAGCATGCAGTTCAGATGCTGAATCTTGCCCCTTTGCCTGTGCTTTGAGCATGCTGATTGCTTAAACAAAAGAGAAAGGAAGGAAGGAAGGAAGGAAGGAAGGAAGGAAGGAAGGAAGGAAGGAAGGAAGGAAAAAGACTGTTATTTATTAACATATGTATGTATGATTTTTATTATGTGCCATCAAGTCAGTGTTGACTCAATAGCCACATTCTCCAGGAGGATCAGTCCCCATTTGGCCTTTCAGGTCCTCCAATGGTGCACCTATCACTGTTGTAATCAAGTTTATCAACCTTGCTGCTTGTAGTCCTCTTCTTCTCTTTCCTCTCACCTTTTCCAGCATGATGGACTTCTTAAGGAACTGAGTCTTCACATAATTTGTCCAAAATATAATAATTTGACCCTGGTCATCTGTGCCTCGAGTAAGAACTCTGGATTGATTTGTTTGATGATCCATTGGTTTGTTTTCTTAGCTATGCATGATAATTTCAGGAGTCTTCTCCAACACCAAAGTTCAAAAGCATCAGTATTCTTTCCATTGTGCTTCTTCAAAGTCCAACTTTACTTCCATGTAGTGTCCCAGGAGAAACCATTGCTGCACCTTTCTGGTCTTTGTGGGTATGGACACTTCATGGCATCTGAATATCTTTTCCAAGGCCTTTATTGCTACTCTATCAAATGTTAGTCTGTGGCATGTTTCTTGACAATTGGTTCCTTTACTGTTGATAGTTGATTTTAAAAAGCAGAAGCTATCTACCACTTCAGTATCTTCATTGCCAGGTCTAAGGCTGCTTGCTATACCTCTTGTCATTAGGCTGGTCTTCTTTATATTTAATCATAGTCCCATATTTTCACTGGGTTCCTTGACTTTCATTACTGGATCATTTGCATTTTCAGCTCTCAGAGTAGTGTCATCAACATAACACAGTTATTGATGTTTCTTCCTCCAATTTTAGAATCATGCTCAACTTCTTCCAGTTCAGCCTTCCTCAACGTATATTCCACATACAGATTGAATAAATAAGAGGGTGTATCACACTCATTTGCCAACCTGGAGCCAGCATGTTTTGCTGTGTTCCATCTGGACTGTGGCTTTGCATCCTATGTTTCCACTGTACTTCTTCCTTTGCAGCTTCAGATTTTCTTTCCTTGCATAGCACCATCAGGAGCTAGATGTCCCAAAGGTTTTAGTCTAGTCAAGTCAGAAACACCATTAGTACTCTGAAAGATCTTCAGCTCTTCTTCAGTAGTATGTTTAGTGCCATCTGACCTGAGGGGTCCAATCATCCAGCACTATATCATCAGTCACTTTATCTTATCTGTCCATGTGGTTTTCTTGGCAAAACACTGGAGTGGTTTACCATTGCTTTCTCCCACCTAGTATGAAAGAGTGACTTTGCCATTGTCACTAGAATGATCATCTGCTTCCACTGCTGCTAGATTTAGGTGCCTGCCTGCTTTAGTTGGTCAGGTGGAATAATCTTCACGCCCTGCTGAGAGTATATATACTCTCAGCAAATACTCTTGGCATTCTTCACTCATCCTTCCCAGGAACGCCCCACTGCCATGATGAAGCAGCATAGCAGGACTTGAGGGGTATTCACTTCTTTTAAGGAACACCGTGCATTTTTAAAATAGTTGAAAAACTATTCTGGGAGCATAGTTCTTGACATCATTGACTTCAGCCATAGCAGCCCACAGATGGACTGTGTTTATTTTATTTATTTATCTAATTTGTCCCCACCCATCTCCTCCTGTCGGGGGACTCTGGGCGGTTTACAGTAATCAATTAAAACAACAATAATGAAATCCACAGTATAAAATTACAATAATAAATAATATAAATAAGAGTAAAAAATAAAAAAGTCCAAGTGGCGAAAGAATCTAAAGCAGTCCAAGTGTGGGAGGAGTGGTCTGTAGCAGCCATCCCCATGTAGATCTATTCCCCTCTCCGCCCCAAGCGAGGAGGTAGAACCAGGTCTTCAGACTCCACCGAAAGGCCAGGAGCGATGGGGCCAATCTCACCTCCGGGGGCAGCATGTTCCACAGGGCGGGAGCCACTGCAGAGAAGGCCCGCTTCCTGGACCCCGCCAAACAAAGTTGTCTTAGAGACGGGGTCCGCAGCATGCCCTCTCTGCACAATCGGGTGGGATGGGTTGATGTACTGGGGAAGAGGTGGTCCCTCAGGTAACCTGGCCCCATGCCATGTAGGGCTTTAAAGGTGATAACCAACCCCTTGAATTGGACCCGGAAGCAAACTGGTACCCAATGCAGCTCACACAACAGCGGTGTTACATGTGCCCTTCTGGGGGCACCAAAAACAGCTCATGCGGCTGCATTCTGGACCAGCTGAAGCTTCCGGATACTTTTCAAGGGTAGCCCCATGTAGAGTGCATGCAATAGTCTATATGAGAGATAACAAGGGTGTGAGTGACTGTTCGACACACACAAATGTTGCACAACACACACAACTGTTTTTCTCCTGCAGCTTAATCCAAAGGAATTTATGGTACTTTTGAACAAAATGCAATATGGGCACTTTCACCATGTGTTCACCACTTACACTGTATATTTGTATTCACTCAATTAGGTGGGGAGGGAAGCATGAGAAGAGAAGAACACTGGAATAAATTAACTATATCCTATTGTTTGTCTGTTTCGCACTTCTTGCATGTAAAGTACTTGGGATGTTTACTGCCCATAGGGGCTCCTCTACAAATTCCCCAGCCTAACTCACACCCTTCCATAAATGGTCTCCTGAAGTCTAGGAGTGGAGAGTTGACTACTGGTGGAGGGCAAATCTGGATAAATACTATGTGGTACTGAACCTGGATTTTAGAAGATCCTTGAGAGATTTGACCATGCTGGGGCCTATCCTCCTTGGCAATGTCACTCCTATCCACCCATTGCCTTTTTTCCCATATGACTGCCTAGAGGAAGACCATATTGCTATTCACTATTCAATAACTCAGGAAGCCAGGAAGAAGACCACCTAGGGTAGAAAATTGCTACAGTTCTTGCCACTTGTATCAACATCATCATGATGGCATTCCAGTGGTATGAGTTAAAGTAATACAGGAGAACTATATGTGCTTCATGGGTTCAAGGGGTTTAATACCAATACTATTAGGTTTTAGCAGCAGGATTTAGCTATTGAACAGAAAAGGAAGCAAAACAACATTATAAATGGGTTGCTAAAAATCTCACAATTCCTAGGCTATTTCAAAGAGTGGTAGAGAGTAATTTAAAATTTTGAATGTTTGGGGATAGTTTCTTTGCTTTCAACATAATATATCTCAGACAGTCTTTTAAAATATAAGGAAGTATTAGTGGTGGAAATGTTTGGTATTTCTAAAGTATCAGGGCACATGATTGATAGACAATTTCCATCTCATTCTTCTGCTCATTCGGAAAAGAATGAGATCTTATGAAACCACAGAAAATGTTTCCACTGATGACTGAAGAATGATCTGGTGTTTATTTAGGAATGACTCGCAGCAAGTAACTAGCTTTGGAAAAATAAGCAAATACTTATTTTTCCAAACCAATCCTAATTGTCTATAGAGTAATGAACAGTATGGCTAAGAAGAAATAACTCCCCATCATTTGGCATGATGAATCTATTGGTTTTGTGTGGTTGATTTATTATTTATTTATTTATTTGCTGTTACGTTAAGAAAAGTAAATCCAATATAACCAACAGATTTTTATACCTTAAAAGATAAATGCATGTTTTATTCTTGTTATAGGTAATATATCCTCCATGATCTATTAGCACTGCAGTCTTTGGGGAGTATCAAATGTAGTTTTTCATCTGCACAGGAAGTGAATTGAATTCCCTACCGAAACTAACCATCAGCCAGTGGTGTGACTGGGTGCTTTTCATTGTGCTTACCATCACAGCAGAGGAAGGGGGGGTCTTGGCATGATGGAAAAGCACCCAGTCACACCACTGGTTGATTCCTGGGGATTGGCAGAGTGTCATTTCCTTTCCAATGAAGATCTGAAGCTATGACTAGGAATGCCCTTTGTAAGGGCAGTGACAGTACAATAGGATAATCTGAAGATTCTTAAACAAAAGTTTTAATTACTGCCCAGTATTGCATATGAAATAGGTTTGCATTTACTTTGTGTATTTAAGTATGTATAAAATCCTCACTGTCAGAGATACATTCAAGTCTAGCACATTCATAGCTACTCTTGGCAGAAGTGTCTCTGCACACAGGCATATTCAGCACAAAAATGTGGGCTGTTGTGCATTTAAAAGTTGGATAGAAGTGAATTTTTGCTGACTTTCTTTTGACTGAACACTGAGACAGGACGAGAAGATGTATCAACTGCCCAAAGTGACACGCATCAAATTCTTTCCTATTAAATATTCATAAAGATCTCCTCCCCTCAGAGTAGACAGTTTTGCAGACTTGGCATTACCAGTGAAGCTCTGGTGGTGTTGTTTTTTTGCATTGTGGCAGAATATTTCAGTAGATATTTGCCTTCTTAAAACTGCTACCTGCCATCAAAAAAGGAACTCCCATTCCAATAATCTCTGTTTACTTCCCACTGTAAGCATCATTCTGGCACTCACCCCCAGGTGACCCAGTAAATTCTAATGAGAACCATAGCCTATATGTACGAGAAACTTACTTTCCTTTGCCTTGTTATTGTGACTTTGCAAAACAAAGATCCTTATCAAAATTAAGTTTTTAAAATATGATTGTATTTACAAGTCTCCCTCTTCCAACCTGGGCTTTGAAGGAGGACATCTATCATGTCTTTGGTCTGTGATTAAGAAGCTGCTGCTTGGATGTCTCTCTGATCTATATTCAAGGGTGGGCCACTGCCAATAGTCCAGTCACTTGTCAGGAATGAGGAGGCTGTGGATTGTTTACAGCCACAGACTGTTATTTGCCCTGTTGCCTGGTAGAACCAGCAGTATTTTTTGTCCCCTTTCCAACTATGTGAACCACCAGTGAAGAATTCCAGAAGGATCTGGCATTTGGAGGCCTTTGCTTCCCTCAGGCTGAGGCTTCGCTCATCTCTGTATAATAGCTATACTCTGTGCCTGAAAGGTCTACCAAAAGTTCTTGGAGCACGAAGGAGGTATTCAGTACAGAGGAACAAACGGGGGGAGCAGCGGAAGTGAAGGACTTTGAAGATGGAGAGAGCATGAATTACATAAGTAGATTAAGGAGCACCAGATTTGGAAGAAATGTCCAAAGTGGTAGTATTTTAAGGTGTTGCAGCAAAACCAGAAAAGAACCCTCTAACACTTTATAGACTAATCAATTTATCATAATATTATTTGGACAGGAGTCCATTGTAGTCTTCAAGATGCTACAGAACTCTTATTAACATCTCTAGCTTGAGAAGCCAGCCTACATCAATAGGTAGATAATTAATAAACCAACCTAAGAAAGTAAGAAAACACAGTGAAAGGTACCCAGATGAAATCAAAACTCAGAGTGAGTTACTGTCCTGAAGATCAAGAAAGTTGGATAAATAGGCAGGTCTTAGCTTAGTTCCAAAGAATAAACAAATATTAGCACCAGACTGGCCACCTGGAAGAACACCTTCCCCAGTTGGGATGCCAGAACAGAGAAATCCCTTCTTTCATCTGTGCAAAATATATGGTCTCCAAGAGTAAGAGACAGAGGAGGACTCCCTTGGAAGATGGGTACAGTATAAGAGGGTCTCTCCATCACTGGTCCTTTGAATACCACTACAAACCCCTGAAACCTGGATTGGAAGCAGATTGGTAGCTAGTGAGGCTTCTTTAAAAAGGGGCATTCTTGACAGGGATCATATGCTCATATGGAACCAGTCTGTATGGAAGCTCCTGCAGGGACTATTAGTGCTGTATGAAAAAAAATTCTGCACCAGTGATACACTTTTGGAGACCAGGTCTTTGGATCAATAAGGCCCTCCACATATTCCTGTGTGGGAACATGAGATAATGCTGTGGGATTAGGAAGTGAATGCCCTTAGTACGTAATTGGCCTACTCTGGCCAACCAGTGACCATTGTTCCATTCATTTCCCTTACCTCCTGCTTATGAAAGAAGGGATTATTTATACTAGGTTAAAAAAAAAACATAGCCTTTGAAATCAAGGGTAAAGGAGGGTGGGAACCTGAAGGGCAGTTTGAGCCTTCCTGCTTGGCCTTCTTGCTTGGGGATGGTGACGTTCATATTTGCAGGAAGGAACACAGTGTTCCTGAAAGGCGCTACAGACATTCCTCTCATAACTAAGCCAAGATCTGGCATTCTGCCCCTAGCTCCTCATCACATGAACCAGTCTCCAGGAGAGTCCCATGGGATGTTTGGTCTATTATTGAAGCCCTTCTCCGTGGCAGCAATCCAAATCCACATTTCTTTTCACATGCAATGGAGAGAACACACTCCTCCCAACCTGAGTGCAGTGTTCTGGTGATTTTGTGCGAGTGCTGTATTTTTCCAAGGAGGTAAGATAGACGCTGTCCAAAAATAGCATGCCATGCTTATGACCAATAAAAAATATGGCTGGGATGAAAAGGACAAAGAATCCCCTCCCTTCCACATCTGTTGTCCACTTTCTCTGAAAGAAAAAGAAAGGTAAAGATATATTTTGACTTGTGCTTTCTGGTCCATAAGTATTGCTCAACTTTTGGTTTAATGGTGGAAGGAGCATACAATTCAGTCATTAAATGCCCATTCTAGTTCTGTTTTGCTGAAGTTGCCATTATACTGCATAGATGGGCTGCTCAATAGCTTCAGGCAATTTGCTGCTGTTATTTTATAAACCTGCTCTCCCCAACCTTGTACCCTCCCAGAACTCCTAGTCAAGCTGCTGCAAACAAGTTCTACAGTATACTTATTTCAGAAGCCACAGTGAAAGAGAGAGGAAGGGCAGAGGAGGTATTCTCTTCACTGCATTCCACATCCAATTGTCGACTTGCAGCATCTTTTTAGAAGTTGCAGAAGCATATAGCTACCACTTTATTTTATTCAATGACCAGATCATTAGGCCGGAGCTGAAGTGTGGTCAACCACAGAACTGCAGCAAAGGGTTAAAGTTTTCTGTGATTCCAATAGAAGAGACTATCTGTAGCGCAAGGTTGAACTGTGGAGTCCTTGGTGCTCTCTGAGCTTGGCCGTTTGCTTGCAGATGTTTAATCACGCGACTAGGTAACATCATCAGTGCACTGGTGGAGCAACTTTCTGGTGGAGCTAATCGCCTCCGAACAATTTCTGATTAGTGGGCAGATTACAAGGAATATAATGGAGTCTTTGCTGAATTTACAGCTGAAACATATGGCACATGGCAGCATATGAGTAAGTGTGGAAAACATTGGGAATATTTGAAAGGTGTTTCTTTTACATTCATTAATCAGATGTGCATCTCCATGTATGTGGAGAAATAAATTTGTCGTTGTTTACATAGTTGTATCTTGGAGGCTGTGCAGTGGAGAATAGCCATAAAAACAAAACAAGACACACACACACATGCACAGACACACTTTCTTGAAAACCTCTCTTCTACAGAACAGCTCAAGCAGATTACTTGGCTTCCTAGCACAACTTCTTAAAGAACTTAAGTGTCTATGAAACAGGTTCAGCCTAACGAATACAGCATTTTCCCTCCAGTTCATTATTTCCCAATGTATTACCAAATAATTATTTGAGCTAAAAGTAGTGCTGAGCTGAACTGAATGTTGGGACTTGGCTCCAGATCCAACAGATTCAGAGGCTCTTTCTCTGATGAAATTGGGAAGCTGGGCTCGTTATTCCAGCAGCCTGAATGAGGTACTGTACTTTCCAGTGCTGAGCTTGTCTTAGCCTTGCTAAGCAGGCAGTCCTTAACACAAGAGCCTGAGGCACGCTGACAAGCTCGTTGGGAATGCTGGAATGCTGAGGCCTCATGTAACCACTTCTAGTTTTGCACAGCTCATGTCAGTGCTTGAAATGAAAAACGGGTCTTGTGTAGTCACCGCCAAACACAGTGACAGCATCAGCATAGCAGAGTTTTGTGGCAGCACAAGAGCGGGTTTTTCAAGAAGTCCCAGGCTCCCCAGTTCAGTATAGGGGTGAGGAAAGTTGCTTGAGATGATGGTCCTACAGCTCTCTGCTAATAAGCACCAAGGCAAGTGATGACTATTCATTATGCAGCAGGAAAGCCTGTTTGACTTCTCCTGATCTTACGAAGTAATCATGCATGGTGACCATTAACAGGCCTTTCCATAAAGCTGGATTTTATAGAATCTTCCTTCACTCTCCTCCAGACTCTGTGTAGGTCAGAGAAACTAACTTTAGCCAGTGTGATCCAGGATCCAACTGTACATTGTGCTTCAGAAACCTCAGTAATTATCTATAGTAGTTATCCCTATATAATATACCTTATGTCACTCTCAAGCTTTCCATTGGGCTTTATCTGCTTGGACAAGCATGACTCTTGATATACAGGGCTACCACTTTATTTATCAGCTCACAAGCTCCTTCCATCTCTATTTATACAAGCATTAGAAGCAGTCTAATTCCTCAGATTCCAATTAGAAGGTTATTTTATTGGTAGGGTTACTGATAGTTAATGAAGTTGCTTTCTCAGCTTTGCCTTCTCTAGGGATGTGCTTTCCATTCCAATCTAAAATGCCACTTATTCAGACAGTTTTGTATTACATTCCTTCAAAAGGTGGGTGGGAAGGAGGAATCCAGATAAATGTAATAAATAGGGCTGAAAATATCAACAACTTCAGCACTACCGGTTAGGAACTATTTGCAAAATATTTATAGAACAATATTTACTCTGGCCAGATTTATAAAGTAGCTATGGGTTCTTATTGCACTACAAAATAAATCACATTCTTGATTCTTAATTTCCTGAGCTGAAACAGTTTAGATCATCTGGATGGACTTAGACTGTTTATAAATTACTACAAGATGTGTTCCTACCATCTATTGGGGTGGGGAAGTATCTTCCTCTCTCATGTAATAATGATTTCTTAGCTTTAAGGCCTTATCTTTTCACTAACATTTGCTGATTTCTCTGGCAAAGTGAAGTTGAGATGCAGTAGAAATTATTTTATAGTCAGTCAAGGACCGGCTGTGTGAGATTCCAGTAATATAATAGATTCCAGTATGGGGCAACCGGGACTTTGTATGTTGCAAGTTGTGAGTAATTTATTACTCTCTTAAATTAGAGATTGGTTATCCAGTATTCTGGGGCCATCCATGCCATTTAGAAATAGGTGAATTGTCAATCTCTCTGTTTTGGTCATCTGCATCTGTGAGCATTCTGGCAGCTTTGTTGAAATGTCCTGCCCTTAAGGGATCCATTCTGCATCAGTCGGCCTGCTGTGAATCTCCACATTGCAGATGACTCTGAGACCTCTCTGAGGGTAGAGACAGATGGAATTCATATAAGTCCCTTTTATTGTAAACCGCCCAGAGTCCTTCTTTTGGGGGAGATGGGCAGTAATTAAATTTGAATAATAAATAAATAAATAAATAATAAGTGTATGAAACAGAAGTAACTTAGAATCTGGAACCTCTATCACACAATGCAAGAGAAGATTGGACCTTACTGGTTTTCTGACAGAGAAGCCAATCTTTTGAAGGACTTCAGGTTTCATGAGACTATATCTTATGAATTATTACATCTCCCTCAAAGTCAATGGGATATGAATGTCACTTTGCATGAGTAACCTGAATTCTTTTTACATATAGCATAGTTCCATGGCCACAGCATTGACTTGCTACCCCTGAAATTAAATTTTCTTTTAACAATTTACTGGGTGCTTCTATGGTCCCTAAGTAAGAATATAAGATAATCTTTACTAGAACTGATCAAAACCCTATTTAGTTCAATATCTTTTTTTTTCTACAGCCAATCCTACCCTTAGGGGAATTAGGGTGGCCATCACAGACAGTGAGGGGGAGAGAAGGGCGAAAAGGTGATAGATGATAGAGCTGAATGCTTTGCGGCCTGCACTGTGCACTATAAGGAGCAATGGAAAAAGGTATTGAGCTCAGATTCATCAGCCAGTCTGACAAGGTTCTAGTCATGGACTGGGACATCTTATTCTTTGCTTGAAGCAGCAAAATGTCTTGGGATAACCCAGATGCACAATTCAAAAGATGACTGTAAAGCCAACTCCCATTGTTTTCCCCAGATTAAGAGACATGGTATTCTGAGCACAGAAAATATTACAATATCATTGATCATCTTACCTTTCAGAATCTGTCCAACCCATTTATAATTATCTTGATTGAAGGCTATCATTGCAAGGTATTCATACTTCAACTATGTGCTGTGTGAAGATGTACCTGTTTTCTGTCCTAAATATCAAAACAATTATCTTAATAGATGATCATAAGTTCTAATAGTACGAAAGAGAAAGACAGAGAAACTCTCCATACACTTTTTCCTACAATATGGATAGTCCCTTGATCATGTATGCCTTTAGTGACCTTTTCTTTAAATTAAAAGGACCAATGTAACTGATTCTTCTAGGGGCTTATGCCAGCCATCTGGCTGCTCTGTGTTCTCCCCCATTCTTGCCCTGCTATATATACTGTTTCGAGATGTGATGACCCAGCCTGAAAAGTATACAGTGGTTGCTTCCAGACGAAAAGCTCCTAGCACTACTGATGAAAGATAATTCTGCAGCTCCACAGCTTTGGATTACTGTCATGCGTTCTACATGGGACTGCTCTTGAAAAACACTCAGTGGCATGCACAGTTTGGGATGCACCGAGGTTTGCCTGGGTTATACCACTATTACATGAGTTGCACTAGCTTCCAGCATGCTTCCAGGTGCAATTCAAGGTGCTAGTTATACCTTTTAATTGCACATGGTCAGTTTATTTGTGGGACCACTGATCTCCGAGGGTTTCTGGCTGTTCTACCAGATCTGACTTGGTAGGAGCATTCCCCTCTATCAAATAATGTCATCTTGTGGGATGGAAGAGTCATGCTTTCTCTATCGCAGGGCCTGCCCTATGGAATAGCCTCCCCGCTGAGATTGGGGGCAGGAGGGATCCTTCTGGCTTTCCCCCAGTGGCTTGGCCAGGATATCAGCATGAAAGCCGGCTGGGTGACCTTGGGCCAGTCACTCTCTCTCAGCCCAACTCACCTCACAGGGTTGTTCTTGTGGGGAAAAGAGGAGGAAGAAGGAGTATTAGGTATGTCCGCCGCCTTGAGCTATTTATAAAAATAATAAAGGTGGGATAGAAATAAAATAAAATAAATCATAAATAAATAAATATCAGTTGATCCCAATAAAGGCATGGCTTGTGTGGTTGTTTGTAATACAGTGCCTTGGTTATTGTATTATGATAATTTTAATTCTGCTTTCTTATTTGATTTATAGAGGGTTTACATTGTTTTTGTTGATAGTTGTTAGCCATATGTGTAAGATGGGCAGCCATATATATCTTCTCAAATAACTTAACAAACAAATCATTCTATCCTTCCCTCCTTAGCAATTTTTCAAAACTAAGAAAAAAAAAAGATGTGAGAAACTTAGGAAAGTTAAAACTGTTATATGGATCTCATATAAAAGCAATGTGCTGATTGCAGAACAAATGCTAAGCAAAATTACCAACTATTCCAAGGTGTAACATCTCTTATTTGAAGAAAGACATTAGAATATTGTCAGGGTTTTTTTCCCAGTTATTTTGATCCTTAGAATGGAATTTGCCTTTTTTTCCTGCATAACATATAACATGTTACATATTTTCACTGAGTATTTTCGCTGGGTACATATTTTCACTGAGTTCTGCACTCCATCCTCATGATCCCTTTCTTGATCAGTCACTGCCTGCTGAGACCCCAATAGTGCTAATGCAAAATTATTGTTTCCAGCTTGCCTCTCCCATACCCACAAGCCTGTTTGCTGTTCTCCAGGCAGTTGAATTTCTGTAAGATTTGAAAACCCCCTCTCCCATGCCAGTAGACCTTAAAGAGGAGCTTTTGGTGATAGCCTTAGCCAAAAGTTTTTGAAAATCCAAATACACACTGCCTAGAGCAGAGTTTCTCAACCTTGGCAACTTTAAGATATGTGGACTTCAGCTTCCAGAATTCCTCAGCCAGCTGTGCTGGCTGGCAAATTCTGGGAGCTGAAGTCCACATATCTTGAAGTTGCTAAGATTGAGAAAAGCTGGCCTAGAGGATCAACCTTTTCCTCAATCTTATTCAAGTTCTCCATTTTCACTGCATCTATTTCTTTTTATTTGCTCAGATCTGACTGATGGCAACATCAGCAAGTCATTCTGAGGAACTCTACTGGCAGAACAAATGGACAGATGTTTGTTTACTACCTGCACTTAGTTCTCTTCTTCTAGGACATCCCTTTCTCAGATTATCAAGCCCCTTATTTTGTTCCAGTTCTCTTGTTATTGTTATCCATTATTATGTAATTTAATACTATACAGTATGTGTCTGGTCATTTTCCTAGTCTTTGCCAGGTCCTGAAGGACACACCTTTCTTTCTTTCTGGTATCAGATGTAATTGCAGCTCACTTCAGTTGGGATCATGTAGTAACACCTATCAGTCCAACCCACTGGGAAGGTCCCCATAAAAAGAGAAACAGGTCATTAGAGAAGGTAATCAATGCTATCTGTTTTCATCCCACAAATTGTTCTGGGTGAACAGAAGGCAGAAAAAGTATTTTGCCAGGCTCTAGGGACCATGCAGAGTGCAATGCTCTAGGGCCGAGCTCAAGTTTTTAACAAGTTGTTTCAGGAACAAAGAGAAGGTAGTGTAGTTATCGTAGGCAAGAGGCCAGAAAACTTGAGTTATATCTGCCAGCCCCTTTTTGATGGTATGTCTATTACAGATGCCACATTTTCTTAGGAGAGGGCACTTGTTCAGCATAGACTAATAATGACTCCTACTGCTTTAGAAATACTAATAATAAAAGTGCCGTTTTTCAGTGAGACAGACAATATCATCCAGCAAATCTCTGCAAGACTTCAAAGTCTTATATTCTTTAATAGTAGTTTGCCCTGCTTAAAAAAAATGGAAAAAAGGCAGACATGCATTAATAAGAGACTCACAGTGATGTCAGTCTGCCTCAGTGAGTCAAGTTTTTTTTAGTAAGAATTTTACTAAGTTTCAAGCAAAGATAAAAGCTACAGAAAAACAAAAAACTACAAAGAAAAAAAGAAAAAACTAAAGTGTAGAAACACAAAAGAAAAATTTTCAAAATTGCAAAAAGAGGTGACTTCCGTCATTTAACAACAAGGATATACAACAATTTTCCATAATCAATCCCTTACTCTATTTTAAACCAAAAATCACATTATTTCTATAAATCATTCCATTGGCACATTATAAAAATCACTAAATACAGTTGCTCCCTCCCCTTATATTAAAAGAAAAGAAAAAATATAAACCTCCTAATCAACTTCCCCCCAAAAGATAACATTTATTTAATTATTTCTTCCTACTACTATTCTATACGTTCCTGTCTACTATAATAAAGATCAAACTAAAAAACATATAAATTGTCTGCCATTGTACTTGATAATACAAGTTTTAATAATCTTCATCATATTAAACCAAAAACCAGACATTTTTTATTATACCTTAAAAATCTTAATCCAAATTGTTAAAGATAAATATCAGCCAAACCCTGAAAGCAATCCAGATAAATATTCTTAAACCCTTATCCCACTTCAAAATAAGCCAGAGCATTTACATATCCCCACAATGCGCACAGAGCTTTTTTCTTTAAAAATTTGAACGGCCCAACTGCCCCCCTCAAAAAATCCGACTTCTCTTCAGGAGACCTCCCGTACATAATAACCCCTTCTTTTCCATGGTATTCCATCAGAAGATCAATTTCACATATGGCCTGCAACTCAATCTCTCCCTTTAATTTCTTCAACTCAGCTATCCCATCTTCATCCAGCATTTCAACAGAAGTCTGGAGCTCACTCTTAGAAGAGACATTTCTGTTGCTGTTAAATTTCTCAGTTTCATCCAGAACTTCCCCAGCCAGATGATACATTTTAGACCTCATGTTTTCCACAATGTCCTGAATGCCTTGCATAAAAACTTGTTAGGAATCAGAAAGAATCTGTTTAAAATCCTGATGGAAGTCAGAGAAAGTCTGTTTAAAATCCTCCATGTCTCAAGCAGTAGATTATGGTGCCCCCTAGGAGCTTAACCAGCAAAAGTCAAAGATATGAAAGAATTCTGAAATGTGTTTACATAAGTGAAAGTGAGATATGCAGACAGTTCCTCAGGGAAAGAAGAAGAAGAAAACTGAAAGTTCAAAACAGCCAATTCAACATATAGGAAAATGCTAATATCTTCAAATTTGGTACAGAAATAATAACAGGGAGACAATTATTTACTCTCAATTCTCCTTAATATTTGGATGGAAAACAAAGTCCAAAATTTAAAAACATTTTTTAAATAAAATTGATCCCAAAAATAATGATAAACACCAAGAGAACCCACTTCTCCTTGCTGTAGAAAGCCTCTCTTAAGGTTGTTGTTGTTGTTGTTTATTCATTTAGTCGCTTCCGACGCTTTGTGACTTCATGGACCAGCCCACGCCAGAGCTTCCTGTCGGTTGTCAACACACCCAGCTCCCCCAGGGATGAGTCCGTCACCTCTAGAATATCATCCATCCATCTTGCCCTTGGTTGGCCCCTCTTCCTTTTGCCCTCCACTCTCCCCAGCATCAGCATCTTCTCCAGGGTGTCCTGTCTTCTCATTATGTGGCCAAAGTATTTCAGTTTTGCCTTTAATATCATTCCCTCAAGTGAGCAGTCTGGCTTTATTTCCTGGAGGATGGACTGGTTTGATCTTCTTGCAGTCCAAGGCACTCAGAATTTTCCTCCAACACCACCGTTCCAAAGAATCTCTCTTCCTTCTCTCAGCCTTGGACTTGCATCATTACCTTGACAGCATCATCTTGCAAGATTTTGAACAGTTCAGCTGGGATGCCATCATCTCCTGCTGCCTTGTTATTAGCAATGCTTCTTAAGGCCCACTCAACCTCACTCTTCAGGATGTCTGGCTCTAGCTCACTGACCACACCGTCAAAGCTATCCCCGATATTGTTATCCTTCCTATACAGGTCTTCCGTATATTCTTGCCACCTTTTCTTGATCTCTTCTTCTTCTGTTAGGTCCTTGCCATCTTTGTTTTTGATCATACCCATTTTGGCCTGGAATTTACCTGCAATGTTTCTAATTTTCTGGAAGAGGTCTCTTGTCCTTCCTATTCTATTGTCTTCTTCCACTTCCGTGCATTGCTTGTTTAAAAATAATTCCTTATCTCTTCTGGCTAACCTCTGGAATTTTGCATTTAATTGGGCATATCTCCCCCTATCACTGTTGCCTTTTGCTTTCCTTCTTTCTTGGGCTACTTCTAGTGTCTCAGCAGACAGTCATTTTGCCTTCTTGGTTTTCTCTTTCTTTGGGATGTATTTTGTGCTGCCTCCTGAACAATGTTGCGAACTTCTGTCCATAGTTCTTCCGGGACCCTATCTACTAAGTCCAGTCCCTTAAATCTATTCTTCACCTCCACTGCGTATTCCTTAGGGATATTAGTGAGCTCATATCTAGCTGATCTGTGGGTCTTCCCTAATCTCTTTAGTCTGATCCTAAATTGTGCAATAAGAAGTTCATGATTGGAACTACAGTCAGCTCCAGGACTTGTTTTTACTGACTGTATAGATGTCTGCCACCTTTGGCTGCAAAGGATGTAGTCAATCTGATTTCGGTGTTGTCCATCTGGGGAAGTCCATGTATAAAGCTGTCTCTTAGGTTGTTGGAAGAGAGTGTTTGTTATGCAGAGTGAGTTGTCTTGGCAAAATTCTATCAGCCTATGTCCTGCTTCATTTTGTTCTCCCAGGCCATGCTTACCTGTAATTCCAGGTGTCATTTGACTGCCCACCTTAGCATTCCAGTCTCCTGTGATGAAAATAACATCTCTTTTAGGCGTGTTGTCCAGTAGGTGCTGCAGATCCTCATAGAACTGTTCTACTTCAGCTTCTTCAGCATCTGTGGTTGGGGCATATATTTGGGTCACTGTGATGTTAGATGGCTTGCCCTGAATTCGAACTGAGATCATTCTATCATTTTTTGGATTGTATCCGAGCACTGCTTTATCCACTTTACTATTAATTATGAAGGCTACTCCATTTCTCCTGTGGTCCTCTTGTCCACAGTAGTAGATCTGGTGGTCATTTGATGTGAAGTGGCCCATTCCAGTCCATTTCAGTTCACTGATGCCCAAAATGTCTATCTTTAATCTTGACATCTCACCAATAACCACATCCAATTTGCCCTGGCTCGTAGATCTTACATTCCAGGTTCCAATGGTGTGTTGATCCTTAGAACATCGGACTCGCCGTTCACCACCAGCACCGTCGGCCGCTAGCCGTCCTTTCGGCTTTGAGCTAGCTGCGTCATCACGTCTGGGGCTAGTTGAACTCATCCTCTGTTCCTCCCCAGTAGCATTTTCACCGTCTTCCGATCTGGGGGTCTCATCTTCCTATGGTATACCGACATATCTCTGGTTGTACTGATCCATTTAGTTTTCACGGCAAGAATACTGGGGTGGGTTGCCATTACCTTCCCCAGGGATCACATTTAGTCTGACCTCTCTGTCATGACCTTCCCGTCTTGGGCGGCCCTTCACGGTTTAGCTCATGGCATCATTGAGGTGCTCAAGCTCCAGCAAGCTAACGATCCTTTGCTGAAGTCTCTTATGGTACACATACTTAAAATAAATATAACTTGGGTGATTTAGAAATGGGGTGGCCAGTCTTAGTGTCTCTTTAAGGCTGAGTGCAGCTTGGAAATGGTGATGTCCCAGCCTCCCAGCTGCTCTTGCCAGTGGAACGTGAATGCTGTTTGGAATTTTCTGTCTGCAAGCAGCCATCCGGAGGACAGATGGGGTGATTCCGGGTGCTTTCCTTTTTCTGGAAAAACACTCCTGGGCTTCAGGAAATACCTGCCCGAGCCCAAAAAAACTGCCGCATTGTCAGTTCAGCCCACTGAGCCCACGGGCACAGCTGTTCAGTCTGCCATGTCCCCATCTGAAGTCCCCAGTGAGTCAAGTTTTAATGCATATATAGTGTTAGCATATTAGTTGAACACTGATCTATATTGCCCTGAGGCTCCATATACTGACTCAGATATGACACTATGTCATGATGTGATTTGTTTGGTTATGTTTCGTACGTGCATAAAATGAACCATTGTGTTTGTAAAGTATGATTTATTGCTTAGTAAGTTATGGAAGTAAATCCCAGAACAAGGCTGCAAGATAGTCTATGTATTATGGCCTAGTCTAATGGCATGAGATGTAGTTAGCATGTGTCCAAATTTGCTTGGGATTGTCCTGGTTTGGCACTCCAACCTGGGCATTTGGTCCAGTTTCCAAAAAAATCCCCAAAGAAGGGCTGGACAGACCTGAAAAGGGAAACAGCTTCCCCACCTTTGCCTTATTAAGCCAAGGGGCAGGGGGTGATGTCAGGGCCAGCCCAAGAATGACGAAGAATCAGTCCAGTCAAACTTCAATTCTTTATTTGCTCACACCGTATAGACAAAATCTTGCCAGACTAAAGCTACTCTACCTAACCTAAAGGGAAATAACCTAGAAGGCTCTAGGGTGTAGCTACTCTGAATGTCTTCGCTTTCCCACCATTGCTTCTGGGACTGTGCCTTCTCTTACTGCTACCACCTCCTTGGAATGTGCTCCCTCCTTCCTGAGAACCAGTGGCACTGCCAAAATCCACCACAGGTGAGTTCCAATGGCTGAACCCCTTTCTCTGGGGGACTATAGGTTAAGCCATATGTCAAAATAGCTTTTGTCAGGCAGGGAGAGAATATTATTTTTAAAGAGGATTAGTGCTCACTGTCCCTGGCTTTGCCTTTGCAAGTTTTCTGATCATAACCCTACCTACAAAACTGATGAACAGCATTATAGATTATACCCACTCCTCCCCCTGAATTACTATGGCATTAACGAAAGTAGAGTTCAACTCCTGGTTACGTCAGTGCTGTAATTTTCTTGGCAGCCTTGAGAAGTGTTTGATTGTTGCCTTCTTTTGGAATATGTTTTTGATTCCCCCCTCCTGCCTCCAGGCCTAGTAGGTTGTGCCAGCTAATGAACCCTATGAATGAGAAGATCGTTTAAAAACTGCTCTACCGTATAACAAAAGGAATAAAGAATTCTGACGGAACTGTGCAGTGCAGATTCAAACCTGAATTACCCTGCACGTAAGATAATCCATGATTGCTTGGTTGAAAGATAAAGAAAAAGATAGATATAAATATAAATAACAAACATCTATAAAATGAACAATGAGAATCTTCCCACACAAACAGCTTGCACTGGCTAAGATTTCTAGGCTTTTTTCTTTTAATACATGACATTTTAGCTTTCTGCCGTTCTTTCCAATCCATTCCCATGGGGAAATTTCAAACTGTTTCAGGCTGTGGAACTTCTTAGTTAAAAAAAAGAAAAAAATCTCTGATCAAGAGGCAAAACTCCAGTGATAGAAAACCAGCTGGGTTTGAATGAATTCCTTTTTTGCCCTTAGTCTCTCATGGTACCCCATCAATTTCTCATGGAATCCTTGGGTTCTACAGAACACAGTTTGAAAAACTCTGCTTTAGCAAACTAGGAAATGAGATATTAAAGCAACCTAATTTCAACTGCTGTAAATTTATTCAGATCAGGAATAAGCTGATCTGATACCCTCTGAATGTTTTGTATGGCTGTTGCCATTGGCTTCTCACCACAACCAAAAAGCAGGGACCACGGGAATTGTAGACCACAGCAGAGGACCAGCTTGAGTACTTCAGCTGCTGGCAGTTCAGCAACAGTCCACTAAGGCACTGAAAGATCTCAAAACACAGATCCAAATTACAAACATCAAGATATGGGGGAAATTACCAATATATTCACCAGAATTGCAGCATACCATTCAGCATCTGGGAGAAAAATAATTCTCACTAGATGTATGCACATCTCAAGCATGTTGAGAATAGAACATGAAATATTGCAGAACATTTCTTAAATGTAAAGGTGTGTGTAGTTGAGGTTTTTTGGTTTAACTTTTTTGCGATGTAATAGATACTGAAGAACTAGAAAAGGTAAAGGTATGGGAGCCATAAAATGTCTGGGGTGATAAACATCTTTCACATAAGTAAATAAGAAAAAGGGGGATATGTATGGTTTTGGAAATATGCACCGAAGGCAGCTGTTTATCATTTTACATAGGACTGAGTGCTTTCTTTCATAGGATTGTTCATGGAGGTCTATCTCCTGGAGCTCAAGGCAACATACCTACAATTGTCCCCTCTGATTTTATTACCATCAAAGCAACTCTGTGAATTAGGCTGGGCTGAGAACTGACTTGTCTAGCATTCTGGGGCAAAAAATACAATGATGACAGTAAAACTATGAATATCACTGTTAGACCATTATCAGCATATCTTATTGGAAACTTCCTTCTGATGCATGAGCATTAAACAGGAAGTGCTGGAAGAAGGACTTCCAGAAGAAAGAGGTCAAATGGCAATTGTTTCCCTGTCTATGCTATGCCCAATGGTCATCATAGTTCCCCAGTCCTTGGTCACAGCACAGACGATGATGGGAAATTCAGATGCAGTATGAAGTGGCATATAACATAGATCAAAGATCTTGCAGGAGCACATAGTCCAATAGAGAAAATTTCTGGTGTGGTCTACAAAAATCAGGGCACAGTGCTGTCATATCCTGAGGCCATGCTGATGACTGAAAACTAATAGTAAACAACAGGTTGTGCATAATTATAATTGTTCCAAAATGTTCTGCACTTTTTCCTGAAATGTCTAGCACTAACTGACACTGATGACAGGATACTGAGCTAGACTGACCATGGCCTTGACCTAGTTTTTTATTATTATGTAACTCTTCCTATTTACGTAGAGACAACATTCCTACACTTCCTCATTCAGTATTCATTATACCCAAAGAAGGTAGCTGTGTCATCATATCTATTCTAGAATGGTTGCACATGTTTTGTTTCTATTTAGGTGACATTGAAAGAGGTGATTTCATAGTAATCCCATTTTTCATTTTTATTTGTTCTATATAGGATCCTAACTGCAGTGGTAATTTCCTCAAGCTTTCTGAGGCAAGTAACTTATAGATTGGGGAACTGAAGTTCAAGAACTGATGCACATATGGAACATAGGCAGGAGCTGAGAAAAAAATTGAAACAAATTCTGTATTTAGCACAATGCCACTAAATCAGATGGAAAGTTAAATTTTCTAACCCAGCATCAATAACATTTCTTCAGGTGAACCCATCTATGTGTGAATACACACACACACAGAGGCTTCCATGGGGGAGCAAGAAGAGCCAGTGACAAAATGTGTGTCATGACGTCATGATGCAAACCTTGTGACTTGCATATTTTCATCCAAGTTAGGATGCAAATACAAAAGGGCAGGTTTGCATTGTGATGTACATACGTGCACACACACACTTGCGCGCACACATACATACACCGATGTATGCACATGTATACATATACAGCGACCAAATATTTTTCTACTTCTAAAATTGAAGCGTATCCAATCTAGGCTGGCTCCCTAAATGACTTACAATTAAAATGCAACACCAGAGTGTAGGGTATGCATTATGTGTTTCTAGAGATCTCCTCTGGTGTCTGGTAGCTGGTACCAGTCAGGATATACTTAGTATGGGTGATGCAAGAGTTCCTGATGCACTGGGGAGCTAAGACACCAGCCTTGAGCACTTCTATTGATCAGAAGAGATACAAAATCTACTTCTAGATGCTTTCTCTCTTGCACTTTTGCTATATATACATAAATACATTTTTCTCAATTAAGTAGAGTTAAACACTGAATCAACAATGGACTAAATGACCAAAAGAATCAGAGACAAAACACAAACAAGTCAGACAGGTGACAGGGTAAAGGTGCATAATAGAAGAAAAACAACTTGAATCTGCAAGGCACAATGTGCAACAGATCAATAAAGAATTCTTCACTTTCACTGAAGACTACTGCCCTCCAGTTAGTTTAATGTACTTAACTGCCTAAGCTGTTTCAGTTGCCTCAGAGTAGATGGTCTGATTCATATCTATTGCGAAGAAAATCCCAGTTAGCAGTTTGGAACTTACTACCTTGAAATGAATGTATGTAATTACAGCCTTGGTCTTTCTACTTCAAAGGTCTTTTTGTCTGCAGAATAGAGGCCATTTCACATACAAAGGTTTCCAATAGGTTAAGACTGACATATAGAGTGCATATCATGTCTTGTCCAATGGGTGCACTGTGTCTTTTTTGCCACAGATACACACAGGAAGCTGTGATTGGTCTCTGCTTTCCAGTGCTTAAACTAGAGAAACACACCTGTGGGTGGATACCTGAGGGGATACCTGTGATATGAAGATGCATACATGAAAATTCCCATACAGATGTGATACCTATTAAGAAAAAAATTACTTGGACATTGCTGTTAGAAATCCCATATGGTCATGAATCAAGTAAGAAAATAAGGCAAACAGCAAATACGTTTGATATACCAGATCACACACTGCCATCTTTTGGTCAAGGAGAGAAATTGAAGCCCAGGACATCTATACAGTAGTGGTAGACTGATAGCATCTGAGGGCCACTCCTTATACAAGGGCTATGCTGATTCATGATCAGTGGGTGTGCTTATATGGTAGGATTCCCACTATTGACTTCTCACTTCTTCTAGAGTCATCCAACTTCCACCTTTTTGTTATAATGAGGACAGGCTTTACTTTACATCAGGAATGGCTGGGTGATCTTAGGAGACTAGTTGGGAAATGAAAATCAGAAGGTGCCTGCTAGCACCCTTTCTGACTAATTTTATTAAAAGGCATAAGCTTTTGTGATCTGCAGCTTCTTCATCAGATGCATAGACTGATTTAAATTGGGAGGAAGTAGAGGGGTACGGAAGGGACAGTAGATTGGTTAGGCAAATGCAGGTTACATGTGAGACAGTTTGCCAATACATTATCAATTAACAATTCTAACATGTTAAAACACCATTGTGTTTTTTAAAACCATCTAGACCACCTGAAACGTTTTGATGAATATGAGTTGGCAGTCTCTCTTTCAATGGTGCTTTTGAAGTCTCACTCTTCCAAGATAGTCATTCTGAGGTCTGCAGAAGTGTCCTAGGAGTTCAAAATGTTCTGATATTACTTTGCCCTTGTTTTGTGTCCTGATGCCATACTTGTCTCCATTCATTATTTTGCACAAACTTTGTCCCATTTATCCTAATCCAGAGGGGCATTTCTGGCAGATGATGGCATACCGGATATCACATGAGAAGAAAGACCATGTGAAGGTGCCTCTGATCTTGTGTGTGTACCTGCTGGGGCCTATGATGGTGCCGTGGGTGTAGTTGGAGGGGCAAATTAGACATCAATGTATTTTTTTAACCTATATATACCCAACCAGCCTGTCTTCCCCTCTTACCCCACCTTCCCCCACCCCCACCCCCCAAGTTTAAACCCTACATTAGTCTAGCCATTCTGTGCATCTGATGGTATTTTGCAGCTCAGATTGCTTCTGATTTTTGGCTACAAGAGACTAACACAGCTTTCCTCCTACAGTGTCTAGTGGGAAAATGATCTAGGTTATCACAGCCCTTGCATAGATCTTCATTAGCTCAAGTAATTAACTTTTCTCTTTCCTTCTTGATTGTTCTGTTTTTATTTCCCCTTCACAAGAAGCAAAACATAGTGAGGGAAGAGGGGCAGGGCACCTGCTGGCTGGTACTCTTTTGCATTCTGCCATTGGCCAAGAGGAACACAGAGAACAGCCATGAGGACCTTTGCATGGTGGCACAAAATGCTGTAGAGCAGTGGTTCCCAACCTTTTTGGCACCAGGGACCGATTTTGTGGAAGACAATTTTTCCACAGACCGGGGTGGGGGGATGGTTTCAGGATGATTCAAGTGCTTCCTCTTTTCCCTGGCCTTTTATCCTCTTTTTTTGCGCTGTTTGTAGATAGCAGCCAATGGGCTTGCTTTCTCTGACAGGAGGCAGAGCTCAGGCAGTAATGCGAGCGATGGGGAGCAGCTGTAAATACTCAGATTGTAAATTTGCTCGCTTGCCCACTGCTCACCTCCTGCTGTGTGGCCCAGTTCCTAACAGGCCATGGATCAGTACCGGTCTGTGGCCCGGGGTTTGGGGACCTGTGCTGTAGAGGATATAAGGGGCAAAGCCTGTGCCTGTTGGAAATGCCCTGATGTTGTGTATAAATCAGGCTTCGGTGTCACATCGTTCTGAATTTTGTTTCTCAACGGTCTGAAATAAGATGTTGCATTCCATATTCATATAACCATCTCTGAGAATTCCATGCGTTAAAATGAAATATTAAGCTAACAGAGTTGAATTGTGCTATATATCATCACAACGGGGGAGGGGAGGAAGAATAATTTGTAACCACCGGATGTTACTGAACTACAGCTTCCAGCACTCCATCCAGCCTACTTTGCAGGATTTGGTTATGCTAGCTAGGAATTCTGGTAGCGTTGTTTCAACAGACATACTGTAGAGAACACCAGATCAAAGAAAACTGACTTAGGTGATCTGTGGGGAATGGCTAGTTATGTTATGAGGAATAAGTAGTGATAACATTTCAAGTGATTTTCCAGTGAAGATAGAAGTACTATAAAATGCTAGCTTTCTATCTGGAGCACAGTAAGTTGCAGGTGCTCTCTGTGACTGGACTTTCATGGACATTTTGATTAAACATTTTGATGACCTGGTAGAGAAGAAGAAGAGGGTGTGAAATGTTCAGATGACAGCAAGCCTCAAGGTGGTGTTAATACAAGAATAATCAGGAAATTATGTAGTATAAATTCAGTGACCTCATGAGCTGGAGCAACTGAAAGGGAATGACATCAATTGAAGCAAATATTTGTAGCTCAGGGTTGAACTGTGGAGTCCTTGGTGCTCTCTGAGCCTTGTTGTTTTCTTGCAGATGTTTCATTGCCAGACTAGGCAACATCTTCAGTGCAAAGAGGGAGTGGGCCTTGCTAGCCTGGCAATGAAACATCTTCAAGAAAACAAGAAGGCTCAAAGAGCACCAAGGATTCCACAGGGAATGACATGCAAGAGGAGCAAGAATAAGGTCGTGCCTTTGAAGGCAAATGATGGGTGTATTTGTTGCGTGGCGGAGGCTCATTTGGAAAGAACTGAACAGGAAAAGGGTTTCAGGCTCCTGGCTGACATGCAGCTAAGGGCTGTCAGTGTGAGGAAGCTACACAGAAAGGGTAAATCCAGATCCCAAATATATGACATGAGGCCTTTCTGGAGGAAATCAAGAACAGCAGTGGAGGCACAGACTTTCAGACTCTGGACTTCATTCTGACTTGATATGTTTAGCCCTTGAGATGGTAATGAGTTATTTTACTTAATTCAAAATGTGATATGCCGGCTCTATGACAGGCATCTTGTCCTCTGCCATTCTCTCTGTACTCATTTTCTGCAATAGGCTTCATTGAACCTTATGCTTACAGTCGCACTCAGCTATAATCCTTTACTTGAGACTACCTCTTTCAGTTCCAAATTTCTTTTTGCCCATTTAATATTTTGATCTCAGTATTTCATTACGATTTCTTACCTGGCACATCTCAGGACAAACTGGCTGGAGAATTCTGGGAGCTGAAGTCCACATATTTTAAAGTTGCCAAGTTTGGAAAATGCTGATCTAAGTCTACATCGCTTCCTTTCCTGGCTGCATAGTGATAAAGTGAACCAGCAGCCGCACTGATGCTTGGCCATGCATTCACATGTGCCTGAGTCATTGGTGTACACATCCCCTTTAAAGTCTGGCAGATTTCTTTTTCAACACAGTCGTAGAAGTATTTCCCACTCTACCCAATGGGATCACTCTTTTATAAGCCAGCATAGGATTTGTGTCTTACCATGGCCTTACCTTTAGTCCGTGGAAGCTAATCCTATGGCAAAGCTTCAGATCTTACAAAGACTTTGCACTGGACTGCAGCTCTTAATCTCATGTTTTTAACATGAATATGAACGATTTTGCATGTCCGCTCAGAAATGAATCCTACTGAGGTCTGCACCACTGTCTTCCAGGTTAATTAATTAATTAATTAGGCTTATAACTGCAGCTTTGTCCACATAACATAACAGCCAGTTACTCTTCTGAGCTTCAGTAGAAGCAGCAAGGGAGTCTTGCTTCTTCACCACCGAGCCTTTCGTCACCCTTCGTCCCGCCTCCATATCACCTCCGTTGTTATTATTTACTGTTTAACAACTGCCTACAACTCTACCAAAACTATCACTAATGGCTGTAGAGGAAGCTTCAGACTGAAGTGAATGGAGTAGATTTCTTTTGCCTTTAGTCCAACAGGAAGGGCTAAATCTTCACAGGCCTGGTAATTTAATTTTACTGTATATGTGAATAGGCCTGCTGTGGCCTCTGCGCAAGTGCAGAACTCCTTACTTGTACAAGCCTGGACCTCTGTGCTTTCTGGGCATAGGTGAAAAAGCAACTTGGGAAGAAACAGGTTTTAAACCTCATACTTCCCTTAATTGCACTTAATTTTTATTTTATGTAGATTATTTATGGAGTAACTATCGGTTTAATCTACATCATTCTTTCCTTTGCTCTTTGAAATGCAAAAAGCTCAAATATAGATTAGCTTTTACCCATTGTTTTCCTATATTTCTTGATTTGGTCTTAGAAAAGGCTACTCCCATAGGGCTTCAGCCCATATATTAATGTCTTGATTTGTTGGATTTACCCCTTTAAGACTTGAGGGGCAGAACGTATGCTGGATAGAAAGAGGAACAAAAATCAAGAAATAAATTCACTCTGTTCCTGATCTGGACGTGCTGACAGGTAGGTATCCTGCTGAACAGACCTGAAAATCTGGTGTAGTATTTAGTTCTCCCCTTCACATTTCTTTGTCCGTTTCAGTCAAGTGCCAAATAATGTAGATTCTGTCTGTGCAAAACTCTGAAACAAAGCCAAACTCTGCTTCTTCCTTGCTGACCTTTTGGTTCCGGTAATGCCTTACAGACTGCCACCATCCTCTTTTCATTTCCCACTGAGAGAAAATTAGTTCACTCTATTCTTTGTCCAAAATGTCATAGCCCAACCAATTAACATATTTCATTGTTAAGACTAGGGGACGCAGGACATTTGTGGGCTCAAGGCCTTTCTCGCCCCGCCCCCTTAAAAAAGGATGGGGTTATTTTTTCCTCCCCTCTTGTGAGCACTCTGAGGGCCACAGAAGGGACAGAGGTGAGCTGCATGTCTGGTTTAGACCATTTCATACCCTTCCTCAACCTCATAAATCGTATCTTGATGTCCTTCTGAATCCAGCAGAGCAATGTTATCTTCACTTTTTCCCACAGCTCTGCCCCATGTGGACTTTTTGCCATTATTTCTCATATATCCCTGCCTTTTATTTTTGTCCCTCTCACTGGGTCTCAGATAGAAAGTCTTGTTTGAGTTTCAGGTGAAATGGCTGCAGCAATTACCAAAACATTACAAACCTCGTGTGGGATGAGCATCTGCACTCCTTCCACAGGTGTGTGTGCATGTTTGCTATATGTCTCCCTTTCTAAGAGGCTTATGTCACGATCTTAAATAGAACTATCCAATATATGAAGCAGCTTGCAACAGATTTAGCATTATGGTATTTGATTCAGAGGCAATTTCTAGTTTTTAGTTTCATACATGCAGAATTATTTTCCCTAAAGAAGTCACACTGCATTAAGCTACTATTAGCTTACCTATGGTTTACTGAATTGGCTTGGTCTGCAGTATATACTATGCCGTGCATGGGATTTAAAAACCACACTGGCTGAATTCACACAGCACAATAATCCAAAGACAAGCCTTATTAAGGCTTAATGCAATGTGTGATTCTACCCATTCAAAGGGAATCTATTCCTGAACACAATGACACCAAAATGACAAAATGTGCATTGTGACATCACAGTACAAGCTCTGTTCTTTTGTACCTGCATTGTGATGTTGTGTGCGAGGAGGCAAGGAACTCAGACAAACTTCCCCCCTCTAGTGGCTTACCGTAGAAAAGTATTGGTACAATATCTGTGAAGCATTTTGCTACCGGAGGCATGTTGACAGAATCATTTCAGATGAATAAATTAAATTAGGAAATAGGGAGTGTAGAAAAAGCTAGAATCCCCAAGGGATTTATACAAATGATCAGGAAGCACTTAAATGTTACGCATAAAAAAAAAAGACTGCAGTTGTCATCAAAGTCAATTGATAAAGAAGGAAACATGCAGCTTCTTTTCTAAGACTGCCCTGTTTTACATGCTGTACATTAGGAAGAGTTTCACCAGGGAAGAAGGCATCAAATTAAGCTGACTGGAAGAAAATGTTCAGAGACAGGGAGGGAGAGAATGAGCCACTGCATGCCATTTGGGTCAGTTTCACCTCAGAAAATCACAATCCCTCTGCTGGTCTGAGATGATGGAAGTTTAATCTAACAAGGGTTACCAGATCTGGGCTGCAAATACCCATATGACCACAAGATGGCAGCAAAGGGATATAGAAAACTCTATTCTGCAGCCCCAGTTGGGTGGACACACTACTGCCCCCTTCTATAGGTGAATATCTCTTCGCCCAATAACATAAAAGATCTGGAGTTCATATGCTCCATCTAGAGAGAGATGTTCTGCCATCTCACCAATGTGTGGATTTTGCACTCTAGATCCGATAGCCCTAATCAAACCCATCCAGAGGGTACCCCACTGAAGAAAGCTGCTTTAGGATGAAAGTTCCAGGAGGCAGCCAGCTTCTGTTTTGGTAGGCATGGATCGGAGTGAATCAAATATATTATCCTTCTGAGGTTCTGGTTCAGGGGAATGTATTTCTGGGCATCAGGTTTTGTGACACACTGTAATTATTTCCATTTGTGTGTTTATATTATGCAAAATCAGACCTCTTTCAGGAAATAATAGCCAAGATAACTTCCCAGTATGAATGTTCAGGATTTTAAGTGCTTGGGCTGGATCTTCTTTTGGGGAACTGAAAGGCATTCCCTGAGCTTCAAGAGAACATTGTGACTGAGGGGATGTCCTTATCTTAACTGGAACTCTTTAGTGGCGTTGTTCTAGGAATCCTGACCTTGGCAGAGTCTTCACTAAAGAGAAGTTTTAATTTTCACGTACTGTTACCACCACTACCAAGTGAGCGCAGCCAGCAGATATGTCTGTGTATGCTTCAGATCTTGGCAAAGGGTTTTTTCATTTGCTGACACAGCTTCATGCACATATCTTATCTGTGTAGGTAAAACTGATTTTCCTGGGAGGGCGGCTCTTTCTGTGGCTAATATTCATATCATCTGCTTTTTCAGTTATAACTGTGGGTCCGGTTCAATCACTGATATCTCGATTAGCATTAATGAATGCTATATATTATTTTCAAAATTTCTGCATTAGGAACTTCTGGCTCTTTTTTCTTAAGAGAGGCTGATACTGCCTGCTCTGTAGTTTATATCTGCAGTCCTGCATGCAAGGAAGATGCTTTAGAATACTGGAATGCAGTTCTGTGCAGGATTGGCACTATTAAGTTTGTTAATGTACCAGAAATAACCTCACAGTTTGTAGCTTCTAATGGAGAAGATAAGGAATGCATTAGCAAGAGATTACTAGCAGCCAGATATCACAATCATTCCACTGCTTCCACTTGGACAACCATTATCAAGATTCCCATAAATGCTACCTCCATGGCAACATCACTCAGAAACTGAAACACATCCTGGGGCAACTATATTGGTGTTGGCATTTTTTCTTCTGTAAAGAACATTATAGCACTCAAGTAAATTAGATAGTCATTTTGATTTTCCATAGCAATCATATAAATGTCCATATTGGGGATGTGTTTGCTTTTGGCTATGAACTGCTCCCTGAGAACTTTCTCTGATTGTAACAATGCTGGGGTGTGTGTGTGTGTTTGTGTACACATACACACACACACACGTATTTGGGTAAATGCTACTCCAGGAAAGAGAAGAACCAAAACACACTGCTACAGGAAATTATTTTATTTTCAAATGAGATGAAAATTGTTTTGCATCACTGACTAATGTAGTATTAAGTAATTAGTTCAACAAAGGAAACCAACTATCAAAATATTTTGATTTTAGGAATATAGGAAGCTGCCCTATATTGACTCAGACCATTGGTTTATCTAAACTTGCCTTTCAGGAGAGATACTGAACTGAGCCTGGGAATTTCTGGGTGCCAGAAATATATACTACTACAGACGAACCACAATAGCAAATAATAATGTGACTAATAAATGACAATGTTACAGTTGCATAATTAAAACTTATTTATAGGCATCTATATCTGTTCATATCTGTAGCTCCTTCCATGTACTTGTGACAAGAGGACCTATATGTAGAAAAGTAAGGCTACAACCATACTTGGTCTAGAAAATTCCAGATGATCACTAGCTGGCAGCACAAAGATACAGACAACTCTACTCTGCAGCACAGATTTGGTAATCATACCACTGCTCATTCTACATTCTCCCTTCACACAAGTAGCTCATGAAAAGATCTGGAACTTATGTATCTCCATCTAGAGACATCCTTGTTATTTTATGCTGGGCTAGTCGCTGTGTTCATGCTAAGACAGTTTAATACTCATTAATCTGGCTAACATTGTGACCACCAGAAATGCCAGGGCAGGAGAAAGAAGTCTCTAAAAGAGACTGGAGGTAGTCCTCATTCAGTGACTGCCTCACACAGCAACTATTCATAGTTATGACAGTGATGAAAAAATAACTTTTCGATCAATCTTTGCATTTACAACCTCCGCAGGTATATAAAGCAAAGGAAAGCTGAAGTAAGATCATAAGCACAGTTACGGTTTCACTTAGCAACCACTTCACTTAATGACCAAGTTGCTGGTCCCAATTGTGGCTGCTAAATGAGAATTCCCTGTAGTGACAACATGGGGATATCAACTCCAGTACTTGTCAACCCTACTTCATGCTTCTAATGTTATCTTGACTTTACATGCATAATTCCTTAGGAAATGGATGGGCAGAGTATAGTGTACTAACCAGGGTACAGTGTACTGATCAAACTAACCAAGTGCCTGGGTTTGCAAAAGCACCATTAAGCTGCAAACAAGCACTAGATTGTTTGCATAACGCAACTGCTAAGTCCTGACCTGGCTAAGTGGGTTATGTAAACAAAGCCGTAATGTGTCCATTTCCATGACGATCTGCTTTGCTCTCATCCCATGATCTTGTCCTATGATATTACTGGTTAGTGACCATCATTATGGTCACTGACCAGCATTATACAGTACTATATTCATCTACCTATAAAGAACAGAGCTATAAGCCCATCCTCATTTGCAGAATCCAACCATCACTGAGCCGATATAACTTTAATTAAGTCTCGTCCCCACTTGCAGTCTTCAACAGTATCATAATGTCTTGATAACATCAGCCTTCTCTTGATCTGACCTCCAGCCCCCTGATTTAAGCAGAATTGTGCTGTTACATAGTGTACTGGAACTAAAGTAGGCATTTCCCCTCCTTAATCCAATCATGTCCCACCATAGCTTCCAGCGGGATAGAATCTCTGATGCTTTGCTACACATTACCTTAGAAGCAGAATCAGGTGCAGCGTTTGGGGCATGACCAGAAGTGTGTTTGGAGCAGCGCTTCTCAACCTGGGCTGCTTGAAGATGTATGGACTTCAGCTCCCAGAATTCTGGAAGTTGAAGGTCACACATCTTCAAGCGGCCAAGGTTGAGAAACACCCTGTTTGGGGGATACTAGGGACATTCCTCCCAAGTCACTGTTGATCTCCATTGCTGCCATTTCTGTGCCAGCATGTGCCTTCTCATTAGCACTGCTTCCTAATTTTTTTTCCAGGAACTCAGCTCCCCTTCCCTACTTTTGGAATCAGCGTCTCTTAAGCTTCTCCTCAAGGCAAGGGATGGGGAAAGACAATTGTGCAACTATGAAATAGTGAGAAGGTTTCACCATGAGACGCAGCCACCTGCTTTTTCTCGTTGCAGTGTCCTGAAAACAAGGGAGGTTAGAATGGCCTTTTGTTGAATATTTGCCAGGTCTTTGTCAGTTTGAATCACTTCCTGTCTCCCAAGTAAGAGAGATAGTCTAGTCCAGCTAGTCAATTTCAGTTATCCAGCTTCACAAGACCTAGTTAGTTTCATAATTGCAGCAAGGTCTGTCTCTCTCCATTCTGAACTGTCTTCCAGGAGCCTCATGTCCCTCTAACCATGGCAAGAAGATGCCCTGCTAACTATTTTTAAGGGACATGTGTCCTCACCATGTTGCCTTTGACTCATTCCCAATCCTCTGCTGGGGGGTGGGGAGATGCCTTTAAGTCAGCATTGACTCCTGGTGACTGCTGGACTAGTCCCTGCAGTTTTCTTGGCAAGATTTCAGAAGTGGTTTGCCATTGCCTGCTTCCTAGGGCTGAGAGAGAGGGACTGGCCCAAGGTCACCCAGCTGGCTTTGTGCCAAAGGTGGGACTAGAACTCACGGTCTCCTGGTTTCTAGCCCTGTGCCTTAACCACTACACCAAACTGGCTCTACCATAGCCTTCTGCTGAGGCAGCCTAAAGACACTCATAGCTGTTCTGCTGTTACAGCGGCCTTTTCCCCATTCTCCTGACACAGATTGTGCAGTATGAACGCTCCACTACCTCTCAATGACACTTTGGCAATTACACAGTCAGGAGCTGGGATTTGCCCAGTCACTTTAGGCTGTTGCAGGTGCAAGGGCACTGCCCCCATGGCCATCGTGGCCTGGGCTGAAAGACCAGACACCTAGCTTGTATCGGAGTCCCTGCCTGCCGCATGCCTTACCTGCAGGTTAGACAAAAAAGCAATGTGTTTAAAAAGACTAGCAGATTTGTCTCTAAAAAAAAAAGTATTATAGCTCTGGTCAATTTAATCCAGAAAAGACAGTTGGGTTCTGCCAGTGGTTTCTTGCTGCTTCCCCTTCAGAGGAGTGCATGATGGGTTTCCATCTGCTTCCACCAACAAAGGCTTTTATAGGGCCATACTTTTCACTGTTTTTATGATGAGGGGGTGGGGCCATTCTGCCTACTCCAAAGCCATTTTGCATCCTGCAAGGGATGCTTTTGGGTCCTGCTGGCCACTCACTGCCAACCCTGCAAGCCTGATCTGGAATATATGAGAGGCTTCTGCTGGTTTCCACTTTCTTCTTGAGCTTTTCCTCAACAGGAGTCTACTGTATTGGTGCTCTGGAAGACTGGCATTCTGGTGTAAAAAATCCTAGCTGACAGTTCAGTGAGGTGCAGGATGAAGCTTTGTTCGCTTGCCTGCAAGCTGCCCCTGCCGCACCCCTGCTCACCAGGACGCCGAGCAAGACCGCCGCGGCTACTGGGCGGCGCCCCTCCGCGAGGACGACGCTGAGCTAGAGCCCGCCGATCGGCCGCCCGCCTACCCGCCCATTGGGTAGGTGCTCCGCACCATTGGTTGGCCCCCTCGCCCACGTGCCGCGTTTGAACTCGCGCTCAGGCGGGAGAACTCGCAGCTGCCAAAGGCCGAAGTCCGCTTAGGCGTCCCCCGCCAGTTACTTTTGGAGACCTCGGAGCAGCGTCCCCGCGCCTTCCCACTCCCAAGGAGACCACTGAACGCGCCGCCTGGCCATGGGCAACGCAGAGTCCGCCCCGCTGGGAGCCGGGATCCGTATCAGTTTTAGCAGCGGCTCTAGCAGTTGCTGGGATCCACGGGTCCTTCCTCTGGGTAAGTGCACCTGCAACACGGTCCAGAAGTGTCAGAGGATGTGTTCACACGACACCTTGAACAACGTAGCTAAGCCCATTTTAACTTACCTTAATTGAAGTGGCTAGTTTATGGTTTAGCCTGTTCTGTGAGCTTAGAAAATTGGTGTAATTGGGCAACCCATGAAAGTTACTAGTTTAGGTGTTGTGCAACTATGGCTAATCTGTGGCAATTTTGCACAAAACTTACATAGCAGTAATAGGTAACACATGTTCCCTGTGTGTGTTTAGCGACTGTTCATGACTGGTGATCATTGGCTGTGCTGAGCGGGATTTTAAGAATTGTCCAGATTAAACCATGCGGAAGATACCACCTTGACTTTTAATGGGTTTGGGGGAAGGCATAGAATTTAGGCAGTAGAGAGTTTCTGATGGGCTTGAGCTATGGAAAGCAACATTTTGGAAAGAAACACAGCCACCACCCCCTTCCCCCTGGCACTGCACATTGTAGGACAGGCCAGCCTAGATAGATAATCTGATATTTATGTACTTGCCTTAGACATCTGGATGAAGTATGTAAGGGTGGAGTTTGTGTCATAGCATCACCACAAATGTCATTTTGATGCATGCTTGGTGTGCAGTGGACACTTTTATTTACTTTTTTTTTTACAAAGGCAGGCCAAAGGATCAAATAAGACAAAAGGGAGTAGTAACGAAACTATGCAGAGAGAGAGAAAAAGGCTACAGACTCCACTCAGTAGCTGGGCTTATGTATCCAGTGAAGCCCTAAAGTGGTTTGGTTTTGGTTTAGCATGGTATGTGAACCTGGTCATTGTAATTCTAAGCCATAGTTTAAGGTTTCATGTTGTGTGAGAACTCAGCTGTGGTTTACTCAACAAGCCAAGATTAAGCAGTTCTCTTCCATTATGGTACAGTATTTGTACACTGTTTGTTTACCTGCCTTGCTGTTGCATTTCCCATTTGTTTGATGGGCTTTTGCATATGATGCACAGTGATGTATCTGGACGTTGACCCTTTAGTTTTGCTTTACAATTGCTTTTCTTTTTCTACACAGGACATATGTTTCCACAGATAGGCAAACAATTTATCTGATGAAGTGAACTATGGCTTATAAAAGTGTTCATCCCAATGAACCTGTGAATCTACATGAAATATTGTGGGCTTTGCTATAATTATATTTGCTATAATTCTAGGTGCCTTGAGTGGAATGCAGCAGCAGTTCTGAATGCACTGGGCTGTAGATAGTGATCTGCCAAAAAAATTAATAGCAAATGGGCTAAATCATGAGATTACTTGTATTATCACTTTGTGAGCATGTCTGTGCAGCTTCCAACAAGTATACCCACAATGGATGCTTGTGATGCTTGATCTGTCAGAACAATTTATCATTATGTGCATTCGGCTTATGGCTTATTCATTTATTCAGTAAGAAGACCAGCAATGTCTGAAAAAGATGCTCCCATCCCAGTGATGGAGTGAGGTTCTTTCCCGTTTATGTAGGTGGCAGTTCAAGTCCTGTTTTTGAGGCCCTGGTGGAAATGTTTACAAGAAGCATTCTCTTACCAGAAGCATTTTATTTATTAGCAACAACATCCCACTCTGGAGGACAGGAACCTGGCTGTTGTCCTAAATACTGATGCGGTGGACTGCTGACGAAACTTCCACATTTTGTCAGCCTAGTTTTGAAAAGAAGAAACGTCTTCAGGTTCCATAAGCCAAGGTGGGGGACCTGGCGACTTCTGTATATTTGGATGGCCACTGCCATATCTCACTGTCCAAATATCTGGTGAGGCAATTATAGGGCTTGTCCAAAACATGGAGAGCACCAGATTGGGCAAGAGTGAGCCAGAAAGTGCATTTTCCCCTGTGCTTCCCTTCTGCCTCATTGATCCATGAAAGTGGTTTTGAATTAACCGAGAGAGAACAGTTGCTAATACAGCCTTCCCCACCCTGTTGTCTTCCGTACATATTGGACTATAATTCTCAGCCAGCATGGTCAAGGCATACAGAGGCCACTGGCTGGAGAAGTTGGTGCTAAGGCGATGATGGTAATAATATCCTTCTGGCAATTTGAGCTTCCGTAGGTTTTAATAACGTAAAATATAAAAAGGGCTTTAAAATTCTTCCAGGAAATGTGATACTTTGTGCTAATTTATATAATCTAGGCTTCAGTTTTTAAACACACTTATTAGAGAATAATAATCCTTAGTTTTGTTCTTTATTATACTTTTTATTTTTAGTGCTTTGTGTTTGTACTGTTTGCTTAAATAAAATACAAATTAAAAAGCTTCTGATTAAATAGGTATAGGACCTACTTAATTGTGAGATACTAGTTCCTATGTCACAAAAATACTTGTGAAGGAATGGTTTGACTAAAGCTTGATATAGTTAACTGAATCACATCATCTACTTCTGGATCTCTTATAGGAAGAGCCAAATACATATGCTGGATCTCATATATTGCCACAGGAAATTTCTATGCCATGTAGTTTTAGATTTGGAAAGTCAAGATTTACAGGAATAATTGGTAGTCTTGCATTAATGCATATGGGGCAGAGTTTCTTCCAGCCCAGTATAGTACAGCACACACAGAGTCAATATCTACATCCTCAACTTCTGACCATTCATTTAGCGGCTATCCGAAGTTTTGATGGTGCAGAAAAAATGACTTACAACTGGTCCTTGCGCTTATGACCGTTGTAGTGTTCCTGCGATCATGTGATCAAAATTCAGGTGCTTGGCAACCGGTTTGCATTTATGATGGTTGTAGCATTCTGGGGTCACATGATGGCCATTTGCTACCTTCCCAGCCAGCTTCCGGCTAGCAAAGTCAATGGGGGAAGCTTGATTCGCTTAACGAACGTGGTGTTGCTTAACAAATATGGTGATTTGCTTAAACGCAGCAAAAGTCATAAAATCGGACGTGACTCATTTAACAACTGCCTCGCTTAGTGACAGAAGTTCCAGTCCCAATTGTGGTTGTAAGTTGAGGACTACCTGTATGTACTTTTCAATATTAGTCCACATTTAGCAGGCAAATCCTATAATAGCCGAGAGCAGTAATTCCATCATCACATTCTAAAGCTCAACCAGTTGCAGAATCAGCTGTACTGAAATAACAACAGTGATGGATGTTTCTGCTATTCACGAATCTATTCACTAATAACAGCAACTCTGTTACTATTCACTGACAATGACTTTAGGTCAATCCTAGTTGGCGGATGTGGTAGTGGACAAACAGCCTAGTCTATAATCTTCTAATCTTCTGTTTGTTGTTTATTCGTTTAGTCGCTTCCGACTCTTCGTGACTTCATGGACCAGCCCACGCCAGAGCTTCCTGTCGGTCGTCAACACCCCCAGCTCCCCCAGGGACGAGTCCGTCACCTCTAGAATATCATCCATCCACCTTGCCCTTGGTCGGCCCCTCTTCCTTTTGCCTTCCACTCTCCCTAGCATCAGCATCTTCTCCAGGGTGTCCTGTCTTCTCATTATGTGGCCAAAGTATTTCAGTTTTGCCTTTAATATCATTCCCTCAAGTGAGCAGTCTGGCTTTATTTCCTGGAGGATAGACTGGTTTGATCTTCTTGCAGTCCAAGGCACTCTCAGAATTTTCCTCCAACACCACAGTTCAAAAGCATCGATCTTCCTTCGCTCAGCCTTCCTTATGGTCCAGCTCTCGCAGCCATATGTTACTACGGGGAACACCGTTGCTTTAACTATGCGGGCCTTTGTTGTCAGTGTGATGTCTCTGCTCTTAACTATTTTATCGAGATTTGTCATTGCTCTTCTCCCAAGAATTAAGCGTCTTCTGATTTCCTGACTGCAGTCAGCATCTGCAGTAATCTTTGCACCTAGAAATACAAAGTCTTTCACTGCTTCTACATTTTCTCCCTCTATTTGCCAGTTATCAATCAAGCTGGTTGCCATAATCTTGGTTTTTTTGAGGTTTAGCTGCAAGCCAGCTTTTGCACTTTCTTCTTTCACCTTCATCATAAGGCTCCTCAGTTCCTCTTCGCTTTCAGCCATCAAAGTGGTATCATCTGCATATCTGAGATTGTTAATGTTTCTTCCAGCGATTTTAACTCCAGCCTTGGATTCCTCAAGCCCAGCTTGTCGCATGATGTGTTCTGCATACAAGTTGAATAGGTAGGGTGAGAGTATACAGCCCTGCCATACTCCTTTCCCAATCTTAAACCAGTCCATTGTTCCGTGGTCTGTTCTTACCGTTGCTACTTGGTCGTTATACAGATTCCTCAGGAGGCAGACAAGATGACTTGGTATCCCCATACTGCTAAGAACTTGCCACAATTTGTTATGGTCCACACAGTCAAAGGCTTTAGAATAGTCAATAAAACAGAAATAGATGTTTTTCTGAAACTCCCTGGCTTTTTCCATTATCCAGCGGATATTGGCAGTTTGGTCTCTAGTTCCTCTGCCTTTTCTAAACCCAGCTTGTACATCTGGCAATTCTCGCTCCATGAACTGCTGAAGTCTACCTTGCAGGATCTTGAGCATTACCTTACTGGCATGTGAAATGAGTGCCACTGTTCGATAGTTTGAACATTCTTTAGTGTTTCCCTTTTTTGGTATGGGGATATAAGTTGATTTTTTCCAGTCTGATGGCCATTCTTGTGTTTTCCAAATTTGCTGGCATATAGCATGCATTACCTTGACAGCATCATCTTGCAAGATTTTGAACAGTTCAGCTGGGATGCCATCATCTCCTGCTGCCTTGTTATTAGCAATGCTTTTTAAGGCCCACTCAACCTCACTCTTCAGGATGTCTGGCTCTAGCTCCCTGACCCCACTATCAAAGCTATCCCCGATATTGTTAACCTTCCTATACAGGTCTTCCGTATATTCTTGCCACCTTTTCTTGATCTCTTCTTCTTCTGTTAGGTCCTTGCCATCTTTGTTTTTGATCATACCCATTTTGGCCTGGAATTTACCTGCAATGTTTCTAATTTTCTGGAAGAGGTCTCTTGTCCTTCCTATTCTATTGTCTTCTTCCACTTCCGCGCATTGCTCGTTTAAAAATAATTCCTTATCTCTTCTGGCTAACCTCTGGAATTTTGCATTTAATTGGGCATATCTCCCCCTATCACTGTTGCCTTTTGCTTTCCTTCTTTCTTGGGCTACTTCTAGTGTCTCAGCAGACAGCCATTTTGCCTTCTTGGTTTTCTCTTTCTTTGGGATGTATTTTGTTGCCGCCTCCTGAACAATGCTGCGAACTTCTTTCCAGAGTTCTTCCGGGACCTTACCTACTAAGTCCAGTCCCTTAAATCTATTCTTCACCTCCACTGCATATTCCTTAGGAATATTAGTGAGCTCATATCTAGCTGATCTGTGGGTCTTCCCTAATCTCTTTAGTCTGATCCTAAATTGTGCAAGAAGAAGTTCGTGATCTGAACTACAGTCAGCTCCAGGCCTTGTTTTTACCGACTGTACAGATGTCCGCCACCTTTGGCTGCAAAGGATGTAGTCAATCTGATTTCGGTGTTGTCCATCTGGTGAAGTCCATGTATAAAGCTGTCTCTTAGGTTTAATCTTCTGTACAGAAGTGCATATTCAGGGAGTTACATAGATCACAGTGGCTTTCAGTGCATAAGCTGCCATGGTGCTGCATGCAGGAGGAAACTTGTGTGCTCAGTAAGAAAGCACAATGCAGCAAGATATTTTTCCCTGTTAATTGGGGATTTTTTGTTTATTTTATTTTAATCAGTATATTCAGTGTTAAGAAACCAGAAGTCTGTGCGTTCTAGTCCCACCTCAGGCATGAAAGGCGGCTGGGTGACCTGGGGCCAGTCACTCTCCCTCAGCCCAACTCGGTACAATGTGGACTGGCCTCCTCGTGGTGCGCCCCAGGCAACATGACTTGTCACGGCTAAATAGTCTACACGTCTGGCTGCTGGACCTCACAAGGATTTCCCAGCAAGAAAAAGCAGCATGAACACCAAACTGCTGTGCCATACGATTAAAAAAAGAAACTGTTTCTGTGTTGTAGACTCTCGTATTTCACCATTTTAGCAAGCATTTTTTTAAAAATGTAGGAAGCAGTAAATGGTAGATGTAAGCCCTACATCAGGGTGATGCACATTCAGCTTCTACGTGGCAAAGTCCATGTACAATATCCATTTGGGATATCCTGATGGCAACAGGGATTTTAGATGGAATGTAGGGGGATGGCAGCAAAGTTGGGACCAGACTTCCTGTTCCAGAAAGCTACATAATTCAAGGAACAGAACTGTAACTTCCTTTACAATGAAATGTTTGAACCCATCATGTTTGCCAGATGAAGTTCAATGCAACATAATAAACATAAAACAAAAACAAATATCGTAAACAGACAAAAACCTTGGGAGTATACATACACATATATGATCTCTATTAAAAAGAAGTATTTTCTTCATTTATTTCAGTTTTTATATTGAAAGTGTCTGGGTTCCTCCCTCTTGATCCACAAAGGGTTCTCCATGTACACTCATAGGGGGCAGTGTCCACCTATAATTTACAGTTGATTGCTCTAGTTTAGCTCCTTTTTCTTTGCTTTTTAATTGTGTTCCCAGTGTTGCTGTTTTGTCCCAAAGTGAAGAGTCAACAGTGGCAACATTCCGGTCATTCTTGAAGAACAAAAAGCATTTGCTGTTGAGTCTTATGCTAATTAAGATTTTTGTCTCTAGCCAGCAGTGTTTAATTGCTACCACTAGGGGGCAGCCTGTATTCATATCTAAGGCAATCTTTATCTTAGCTAGTGACTATACACCAATTGATTATTTATTAAGACTAAACTGGTTATATGGATTAGTTTTGAAATGGCAAAATGAAGAGAATGCAGCCTGAGCTGCAGGATATTTTCTCTTGTGATAAGGCACTATAGAAATCACAAGATTTAAGTAGAGTGGCATTAAATAAAAATTAACACTGCCATATGATGTTGCACTCCTAGCTTTCACGAGTAAACCTTTTGCCCTCTGAGGCTGTTATGGCAGGTCAAATATGGGGTGAAGCAACTGCAGAGTCAATGGCAATACAGATGTATATTGTGAAGCAATATGTATTTCGCTTATGTAATATCCTTGTCTACTTTGCTTCTATCTACCAATCATGAGTGTGTTCGTGGTGCCCCTTGGTCAGCCATATGGGCAAGGCATGAATCAATGCACAGCAGTAGCTGTTTGGCCAGGTATTGTCACGAGGCTAACATGATCCATGTAAAAGCCATTGGCGAGTGAGCGGTGTTCAAAAATTAAATTATACTGTGAGTAAATTGATAATAAATCTGAAAACAAGACACTCAACAAGAGGTTACTCTGACCCACTGAGACTGGTATGTAGCAGCAAGCCTAACATGCAGCAGGTCTAATGGAGGGTTGAGATGGTCCTGCTAAGAAGGTATGTGCATTATCATTGATTGCTTCATCTTACTGTTTTGGAGGCATTAAAATATTCAGGAAAACAAAATTGCCTTGACGTAGTTTAAAAGGAGGAAAGTGTAATAATATATATATAGAGAGACATGAATTAATGCTAACAGAATGCAGACTGGCACTTCTATAAACTTAAGCTGGGTGCGTAGCCTTTGTGCTGATGTCACTCTGTAATACTGTAACGCACAACATGTACAAGAGTTGTACCAGTATTTCCTGGTTAGCATTATACGAATCTGAGGGGGAAAAACACCCCAGTGCCTTTCTGCCAGTACTGGCAGGATTACTGATGATCATGTCAGTAATGCTATCTTTATTATGAATAAATGGGTATTCAGTCTCTCATTTCTTCTATTTTAGGATCATGGTAGTTTATTCTTTGTAAAGAGACAAAGCTAGGAAAGAATAATTTTGTAACAATGGTGCATTTGTATATAGACAAATCCAATTCAATAGAGCAAGAAAGCATCAGTGAAAAGTGAATAAATATTTATTAGATTTATACCCTGTCTTTTGTTCAATAGCTTAGAGTCACAGATGTAGCACTCCCTGCTATGTTTTTCTCACATGCTGGCTGGGGAATTCTGGGAGTTGAAGTCCACACATCTTAAAGTTGCCAAGTTTGAAAAACACTGATTTAAAATGAGCCAGGTATCCAAGTTTATGTAGATGAACTAAAGCTGTGCCCTAAAGGAGCTACCTGAAAGTCCTAAATTAGAGAAATACAGGGAAGTGCAAAGGGAGCTGAGTTGCCTACTGAAAGCATGTCTTCACCACACTTACTTGCGAAGTGTAAATGAAAACAGTGTGCTTGATCTATAAGGTGAGTTCCTTACCCACTCCTGTAGGGAGAAAGCCATCTTGGCAGACTCTGGATATTGGGATATTTTGAACAAACCCTGCACCTACTTTTTTTCAGGTGGATTTTTCAGAGCTTTGGGGTGAGATTATGGGTACCCAACCCAGGGTCCTGTGCATTCTTTCCCAAAGGCAAAATACACTGTTTCTAGGATGCTTGTGCTTATTTTATGTGCAAAAACAGCAGACTGGCTGCTGTTTGACTTGGCATGTGGTGGAGTGGGAGTGAAATTTTCTTGCCAACATGTTGGCTGTTCTTTACTCGGTACAGAAGTTCAGGAAGAGAAACGGGTGTTTGTGTCTACTGTCTATGGTGCTGTCTGTCTTTGATGGGAGTCAGAGTGTTCTCTTAAGATTCCTGAGTGGAATGTGTAGGAGGGCAGGACTCTTTGTGAGCCTTTGTCATACTTACTCATTATTTCAAAACTTGAGATTTGGCTAGAGAGAAGAAGAGGCTCTCTCAGTCATGCAAAGTGAAAACTCAAGGGATTTATCTCTCAAACTAATAAATCATCTCCCTGAAGTCCATTGCTACACTTGCCTTGTCACTAAATGGAAATGCAACTCATTCTGAGTATGAACAACCCACCTGCCTCTGAATCCTACTTTCATCATGTGCGGAAAATGTAAGGACAGGTTTTTTATAATGACAAGAATGTTTATGTTTTGGGGTCAGTGTTGTTCAGTGGTGATAGAAGTCCAAGACTTTGCAGTATGTTTCAGCTTCACTTTTGCATCAGCATCATTCTCTGCAATTATTTTGAGGGTAACTGCAACAGCATGTTGTTTACCCTCCACAGCTTTTAAAAATGCAGTATGTTAACACCCTGAAATAAACACATACATACTGATTAGATTAACATACTATGCTAAGTCATGCTGTGTTTTAACCAAGATTCATTGAAAAAAACATTGTGGCTTGGAGCTAAACCATAAACCATGTTTTTTAAATCAGCATGGCTGCCTTCAACAACGTATTATTATGGCTAAGTGCAATGAGTAAAGCCCTGGCATTGAAACACATGACCACATTTCTCTTATTTTTACAAACACTTCCCTTTTTATTTTCTTGGAGGCTATTCTTGTATATTCCAGGTAATCATGTTCCTAGAAAAAAGGACTCTAGCTAAATAGAACTTCCTAGTTCATACGATCAATGTACATTTCAGGGGCAAATCAGATGTGATCTGGATGATCTTAGCTGACTTCCAGCCCTTTCCCCTTTTAAACAGAAGTGGGAGGCCCAGGCTTTGATCAGAACAATGGTTCTAGGAATAGAAGTGGTGTAAAACCTACCTTTGTGGTGTAAAATTATGCCTATCCCTTTCCCACTGTAGCTATAACAACAACAGAGGGAAAAGGTTTGATCATTCTCTCCCAGCACTGCATTATGGCTAGGATAAAATTAGCATTGTGCACAGCAGTAAAGCACATTAAGAGATCTCTTCTCATATCTGTTTTGACCTCAGGTTCAAGACATCAGTGGGTACAAATGAAGGAGGGCCATTTCCCTCAAACCTTCCAACACCTGTCAAAAGAGATCATTGGCTAAAATGAACTTTTTATGTGATTAAGCACAATTGTTCTCAAAGCTAGGTTGGCCACTGTTTTATAAACTTGCTTGAGGCTAAGAAGGACTATCACTGAATATGAATACTTAGAATAAAATTGGACTTGCATTTGAAACAAGAGCAATGTCATAGCTAGGGAATAGGCAATACAATATTCACAGAAGGACAACTCTGAATGATTTTGCAAGCAGAGGATATGTAGGTTATGCATTTTGCTACATAAGGTATACACAGTAAAACCTTGATTTAATGGATCAGTCGGGGGGAAAAGTTATCCATTAATCCCATGTGTCCATTAAATCTGAAAGGAACTTTTGTGCATCAATAAAAAGCCCATCTGCCACTCTGCACTTCCATGAAAGCATGCATTAGTCCTGGTTCTTTCAGGCTGGCAGGGCTCAGCGCTGTAGCTGCCATCTTGTCCTATTAATACCCCCACTCCTGTCACTGGTGCTGTGGGGAGGGTGGATTCCCAGAGTGACCTTTTCTTGCAGCTGTCCACAGCTGAGGTCTCTTATCACTTTCTTTGCCACCTTCCAGCCCTGAGCTAGAGCCCTGGTCGTGGCAAGGGGCAAAGCCTGCCCCTTTCTACCTTCACCAACCCCCAGTCTTCCCACCATGGCTGTCATGGTGAAGCATATCCGGCTCAGCTGTTCACCCCCAATCTTCCCATATGGCCTGACAGAACAGTTAAGCCTATTAGATAAAGTCTTAGGGGAGCTTTCTTCAGCAAGGGAGCCACTATTCATTGATGAGTGGGAATGCTGGGACTTTTAGTTCTGATACATCAGGTGGGAAGCAGCTGGGTAAGGTGGTACTCAAGGAATAAGTACTCGAGGTACTCAAGGAATGCCGACACATTCCTTTCTTATATAGACACACAAAAGTATGACTAAGCTGCTCAGTAATGAACAAGACTGCAGTTTTTTTGGAAGAAAACCTGTGGGCTGTGACTTAAAGCCCATCTTCATCTGCAAGCATCTATCTAGTGCTGTTGAGTTTCTCAGATGGACATTTATTCAAATAAAAAAGCATTGGAAGAAATAAAACATTTGGGAAAAGTCTAGAATCTGATTTACCCCCTTTTTCTTTCTTTTTTTACAGCAGTTTTACAGTTTCTCAAATGTAAACACTTTTTTGGGGAGTGGGGGTGACAGAGAATGGGACAGTTTTGTTTGAAATTAAAAACTATATAAATGACATACAGATTACAAACCTGCTAGTATATTTTTACTGTGTATTCCTAGGGCTGTTCATAATGCCTCTGTCTAGTACATACAGGTACAGGAAGCTGTGGGAGGAAGACATTGCTAAGGAAACAGTTCTGGCTTTCAGTGACAGAACAGATGCTAAATATGTGGAATCTATGCAGAATTTCCTCTGGTTCCTAACTAATTAGTTCTATGGATAGCAACAAGAGATAGACATTTAACAGATCTCTACGTCTGTAAGAATGCTAATCAAAATTTCTGTAGGACAATTCCATGTCTTAGTAGAAATAGGTAGATTTCACTGCACACATTTGTGCTGGTGTGAGTTACTGATTTTCACATGTCAGTTAACTTCCAAAAAGCTTTTCTACTACCAGGTAATTTCTGCTTCTAGTTTGCACGGCAGTTTTGCTTTGTTACCAGGCTAGCGTATCTGACAGTGTTTCCTCTGTGGGCAATAGTTGTTTAGAACTCTCTGTAACATAGATGAGAAGCCAAAGGACCAAACTGACTACAGGAAATCATGTTAAGAGACAGGCATTCTTGGTGGACCCAGCCATGCTCTGTGGGTACGCAGCTCCCTTCTTCCTTTCTTACACACCCACCAATCCTCCCACCCATATAATTCCCTCTCTCATATGCTCACAAAACACCCATCCCACTGGCAATAATGCTTTAAAACAGCTCCCCTTTGTATGAATGGAGACTATTTTGAAATCTAATTGTGGTGTGAAAGGGAATGTTATTTGGGAGGGTTGTCACAACTTTTGGGAGTGAAGGGTTAGTCCTCTTCTCACCAATGACTCCTTGAAAGTGTTTCCCATAGCAATGGGACTTTAAAATGGTTTCCTTGATTAGATTTTAAGCCTTGTGTGTGTGGAGAAAGTTCTTATCTACATCATTTGCTAATAAGAGATCTTTCTGAGAAGGACTGGGAGAAGTGAACCAAGGCTTTGGGAGTGGGGGCACTGTCTGTGAGCCTTCAAGGCTTGCACACTTCCTGAAGTGGGTGTGTCAGATTAGGTCAGAGATGTACAACTTTTCATCCTTGTGTTATAAAATGGATACAAACTCTGGTGTAAGAATTCTGTGTACTTGAGATTGCACCGCTGAGTCTAGAAACATATGGAAAATACTTTTTTTTTATTCTAGCAGAAGGTCAGAACAAATTTAAGTTTGTATTTTCCTTTATCCTTTTTATCCACTTGTATTTCTTGAAAAGTGAATACATGATGTACTTAGCCCAGGTTTGCTTATATTCAAGTATATAAGGACTCAACAGTGTAATGTAACTGAATTGGATACCCTTTTAATTTTTAACTTAAACTGGGCTTGGGGGAATTGTTTTTTGATGGGAATAGGCTTTGGGGAGCAGGCTTTCTATCGATGTGCATGACATCTGTTTTCCCTCCTTGCCTTCACTGTGCATTATGACTAATTAAAATCAAGAAAATGGATGGAAAGAAGAAGAAAATAATTTCTGCTCTACTGTTCCAATTCCATGTAGAGCTCACTGTGTTAGTTTTAATGTAAAGATAATGTCCAGTTGGGATTGGGGCTGCCATGATATGAATATGTATTTGTGCCAAGAATCAATAGCTTGTCCAATCCTGAAGTAGCTAGACATTACAGGTAGACTTCGCTTAGCAACTGTCTCAGGCAGCGACCATTCGAATGGTGATGAAAAAGTAACTTTATGACCAATGCCCACATTTCAACCTTCACAGTGTCTCTCTCAGTCACATGTTTGCCATTATAGTCAGTACACGTTATCCTGTGACTGACCTGGTTCCCCCCCTCAGAGAACAGAGTTTGCCTAAAGAAACTGTCTCTTCCTGAGCAGCTTTTCTCCACAGCACAGCACATCCATAAAAAGTGCTAACTGCAAGTTCACAAGCTCAGCTCTGTGACCTTAATTAGTTGATTAGAACCCTGTGGCCAGCTGGCAGCTGCTGCCTGTAACTGACAAGTCCCTAATCACACTAAAGGCTTTCTTTTGCCTCCTAGCACTAGGCAAACAGCCAGCGCCAGCACATTCCTTTGATGTGTATTCCCCATTCTGTGCCTTCTTACTCTCCTGTAATCCCTTCCTCTCCAATGAATGTAAAAACAAACATCAATTCTCTTCTTGCTAATTATCGCAGAGCTGGGGTAAGCATTCCAAAGGGTGGGGGAAAAGGGGCTATAAGATTTGCCCTTTTATCCAGCTTCCTTGTGAGTCAAGTTCCGGAAACCCTCCCCGCTGTTTAGGCTCACCTGGCTGTTTGGGGTTGTATTCCTCTGATGCTGTAAAGCAAAGGAAAGCTGAAGTAAAATCGTAAGCACAGTTGTGCGCACATGATTTTCCACTTAGTAACTGTGTCATTTAGTGTAATGGTATGTGCGAAAGACCTTGGGAGTCTGGGCCGAGAGATGCTGCCAAGGGAACCATCAGATAAGAGACAGCATAGCCCACAGCTGGATAGTGAGTGGGGCAAGAGGCTCACAAGAGACCTCCCTAGTTTCTCAAGCTGTAAAGGAGACATGGGAGTTTGTACTTTCAGACTTGCAAGATTCTTTCAATGTAGCTTTACAATAAAGTAGAATTAGCTCATCTCGTTGTGATTCCTAACTGGTTTACCCCACAAGGCTGACACTTGGTGACCAAGTTGTTAGTCCCACTTGGGGTCACTAAACAAGGACTATCTGTATATTAAACATGAATTAGTGATCAGTTCCAGTCATAATTTTATCAGTAGGGTTGCTACTTTTTTTTTTTAATCTTTAATCATACCTGGGCACTAAGCAATTAAGGAAGTGAAGCTTTTTTCTGAGATAAGGGTTAATGGTGGGAGAAAAGAGTGATTTACTAGCTTAGCCACTTAATGTCAATTTGTTACTAAAGCTAGGTAGGTAAGGGAAGTAGAAGTAGAAAAGTGAGAGTTGAGATAGAGAATGGTAGTTAACAGACTGTATTAGCCTTCAGGAGACAATGTGTGCTGAGCTGTGGGGAGTGAAAAGACTGTCTCCTGAATAGCTGCAGATTGCAAAGTATGCACCCTGAGAGCTGCTGACTTCTCTTTGTGGTGATTGCTTCCTGCTGAATAAACAGAGACTGTAGGAAGAATATAAGGCAGCCCAGTTTCACAAAGCAAGTGGATTGAGCTAGTGAACAGGGAGAACTAACAGGAGTTTGCCTGGGGAATGTAAGGGGGTGGGGGAGCCCTGAACAAATTTTTCCTCTAAGTTAAAAGTCAAGTACTTGGCCAATTTTAGAGCCTGAGAAAGAATAAATAAAAGCCTTTCTTTGGTGGTTGTCTAAGAAATGAAAAATTAAGATAGACAGGAGTCTGTAACTGTAGTATGCAAAGCTTGTGGCATATCTGAAAACAGCAGCCTGAGATACATTTGCACTGAAGCTCATAGCAGCCCTTGAAGGAAAAGACAAAAGATTGGAGTAATGAGTGGCCACATGTCAGTTGATAAGAAGGGACTAGGATTTGTCAGTTCAAATAAAAGAGAACTTATGACACAAATGGACGGTGAAAGCAATCCTCATAAGATAGACAGAGCAGCAAGGACAGTGGGAGAGAGTAACAGAAGGTATTTTAGATGTGGAAGATATTTTATACTGCAGGAACTCAAAAAGAGTTTTCATGCCCCCATAAAAGTAACATGCTCTAAGGGTTCAGGGAAAGAAAAAGCCAGTTTGGTCTAGTGGTTAAGGTGCTGGGCTAGAAACCAGGAGACTGTGAGTTCTAGTCCTGCCTTAGACAAAAAAGCCAGCTGGGTGACCTTGGGCCAGTCCCTCTCTCTCAGCCCAACTCACCTCACAGGGTTGTTGTTGGGGGAAAAGAGGAGGAGGAAGGAGTATTAGGTATATTCACTGCCTTGGGTTATTTATAAAAATAATAAAGGCAGGATATAAAATAAAATAAATACTGCAGAATGGAGGAGAGTGTGGTGGATTTTCAAAGGGCAGAGAGGATGCAACTGTGCCCTATAAGAAGACTGAGAGAAGAATGATTATAATTGGTAACTCACTGTTATGAGGAAACAAATGTATGTTGATTAAACCCTTTGGTTTGTGAAGTGTGCTGTCCGTCAGAATCAAAGACCAAGGATATGATAAAATAACTTTAAGATTTATCAACTGCACTGACAATTGTTTCCTTTTGCTAATACATGTATGGACAAAAGGTAAAGGTAAAGGTTCCCGTTTAGTCGTGTCTGACACTAGGGGGCAGTGCTCATCTCTGTTTCTTAGCCGAAGAGCCAGTGTTATCCAAAGACACTTTTGTAGTCCTGTGGCCAGCATGACAGTCACGGAATGCTGTTACCTTCCCGCCGAAGCAGTACCTATTTATCTACTCGTATTTGCATGCTTTCGAATTGCTAGGTTGGCAAGAGCTGGGGCGAGAGCGGGAGCTCACTCCGTCACGTGGCACTCGGGTCTCGAACCGCCGAACTTGCAACCTTCCAGTCAACAAGCCTGGTGTCTTAACCATTGAGCCACCATGCCCCCTACGTATGGACAAATTATATTGCAAAGAACAATTGTAATTATTGCAATTATATCCTCACAGACTTTGATGTTTTTGGAAGAAAGTTCAAGACTAGGGGCTTACATGGTATTCTTGTTCATCATGCCAGTCTATAAAAGAGGTCCAGCAAGGAAAAGAAGAGTACAGGAAGTCAGTGACAAGCTGTGCAAATAGTGTTGACTGGAGAGATTGGTTTCTAGGCCCATGGGCTGGGCTCTCTAGATGATGGACTGCTGGTACAGGATAGGTAGTAGTTCACAAGAATCTAAAAATGTATGTGGACAAAACATGGCAAGATTCATTAGGATGGCTATAAACCAAATCATATGCAAATGCAAACTCTGAAGTAAGAACCTCATATAAAGACTTCTGCATTGTAGAAACTTGCTAAAATCAGGGTTTTCAACCACCCAGACAAAAATCAGAAAGTTACAATATTAGTTAATGTATTAGCTTATGCTAATGTATTAGCCTAATTGTGAAGGGCAGGATGATGGAGCAGCATTGAAGCTTGGGATAGGTAGAAATGTGGTCAGAGAAAATCTATTTACCTTGAATCAGTTTAAATTTCCAGGACCAGAACAATTGCATCCCTGGATGCTGAAGGAACTAGCAAATGGTCTGGCCCAACCCTTATGTAGTACCTCTGAGAAATCCTGAAGAACAGGTGATGGGTCTTATGACTGGAGGAAAAAATTGCTGTCCCCATCATCAAAAAAATGGAAAGTCTAGATGCCAGTTTTACTATTGAAAGAGAAAAGGTAGATCTAATCTCCCAATTTCCAGCCTGTCCAGTAATAAGAACTACCAAAAATAGTAGAAATCAGCTTCAATGGTGCTCCATCATCCTGCCCTTCACAATTTCCTGGAGGAACACATTTTTGTTGTTGAAGAAGACAACCAAAATAGGAATCAAGTAGCTGTTTTCCCTTTGTTATCTTTGTTTTCCTATCACTGAGCAGCTAATAATACTAATTCTTTTATTTTCCTTTTATTTTGAACATATCTCTGGAAGCTTTTTTATTTTTAGCAACTTTCACTAAGGTCAGTTCATTTTGAGCTTTACCCCAATGTTTCTGCTATTAAATGTGCAACTAGGCATAAAATGTGCAGCCCTCAGGAACAAATATGCAGTTTCAAAGATATTGGTATAGTATAAAATACAAGTAATGAAAAAACTGTGTTAGGTAAAGTTTGCGCCACCTCTAGCCATTTTCATTCTTCCCTTTGTCCCACTTTCAAAGATACCACAGATTTTAGTATGTTCTCTACAGAATGCTCACCAGTGTTTCCAAGATCAAGGGAAGATCTTTAGCTCCATAATAAATTCCTATTTTTTGTTTACAAGGTTCTAGTTTTAATCCCTGGCTTTTCCAGTCAACAACTCTAGAAAGCTGCTTGTGCTTACTACTAGGAGCATATTACCCACAATGAACTAGGCAAACCAGGGTCTGACTCATTTCCTGCAAAATTATGGGAAATTGTTAAAAAAGCTGGTATTGCAATCCGTATACATATATCTATGTAACTCTCCAATCATATACTAAAGAGTAGAGGTGTCTGCAGGTTTGGAAAAAAGTCAAGATAGCAACTGGGATAGTGTGATCACACATACAAAAAACAGGTGGACCTTTGATTGCACTGATGCAGCTGCCATCTTGATTGTTATGCCCATATCCTGTGGACACTTTTGTTACAGAGAAAAATGAACAAGTCCACTGTAATGAAATGCACAATATATTCAAATTGCAATAAGCTCCTACATTTCACCTTTCACCCCCGCCTAGCTGAAGTTGTATACTATCACTCAGACATATGGTCTTCCTTCATCGCTTTCCTTTGCTATGTGCCTTTTTAAAAGCTAGAACACTCAAATCATTCTACAAAACATTTTTCTCCCATGCTGTTTGTGTTACACATAAATTAACACTAGTTCAATTTGTCTGAAAACTTCTGACTTGCATCAGTTAGACTATAGGGATTCCAGTCAACTGTCATTTTAATAAACTGAGCATGAGTAATTCAGAAATTCCAAATTGTATGTTTTGAAGTAGGTATGCTAATTTCTGAAGATGTTTAAAAAATTGGTATTGTTATATTTCACTGTGTTAACTAGACTATGCATGAATTTCAGAATATATTTTAATGACTGAAATATCATATAACTGAAAGGAATAACATTCTTGATAAAAACAGCACAGCATGCTCTTGATCCCACAGTGTTCCTTGGCAAATCTTGGGAATAAAAATTGTGGAATTTTATGCAAGTCCAAATATTAACATTAAATTTTAAAACAAATCATACAGTTCATCACTGCCCCTGATGACCAGGGGAAATGACGTTATCCATAACATTGGTAGAGAACAACATCCATTTGTTAAATATTGCCTAAAGGTTATATCTTTCTTAAGAACTGTGAAAAGGGCAAATCTCTTTCTTAATCTAAAGAATAGTTTTAGTATGGTAAGATTATGGTAGTTTAGGGAAGAGTGTAAAAGAGAATATGAAGGACATACAAAACCTGTGAACTTTTGACGTTCCTCATTCTGATGATTCCAGGTGAACTAGTACACTCATTTATAAAAACTCAATAACTACAAAATATTAATAATCTCCAGGTGAACTTCTGAAAAAAATTAAAATTTGTGAAGAAAATGGAAGTTGCCTCTGGAACTTCTCATACTTGGAGGAGTGCAGTAAAAGTAATAAATTATTTTATTTATTAATGTTACTTCAGAGAACCAGTTTGGTGTAGTGTAGTGGCACCAGACTAGAAACCAGGAGACGGTGAGTTCTAGTCCCACCTTAGGCACAAAGCCAACTGGGTGATCTTGGGCCCCTCACTTCCGAAAAACCTTGCCAAGAAAACTGCAGGAACTTGTCCAGGCAATCACCAGGAGTTAACATTGACTCAGAGGCACACAAAAAAAGTTACTTTTCATATTTACATTCAGTCTATTAAAGATGATGGTACCATAGTTTTTTCAATGAAAAATGATGCCTGTCTTTGTAGCAGTTAAAAGGAAAGCTGTTGTTATGTTGGAACATTATGTAACAGCATTCTTCAGAGACCTTAAAAGTACAATGTTGAGGTCATGTAAAATAAAATACTTCATGATTGCTTGTAAAAAATCTGTTTCCAAAGAGGCACGGTCAAGGGACAACCAAAATACATGAGAAAGGTTTCTGTAACAAAGGCAATTGGCAAGGTTGATTTTTTTAAAAAAGAACAAGCTTTTTGACTGTAATGAATGCATAAGCCAGCCTTCTCCAATCCAGTGCCCTTTAGATGTAAGAGACTATAAACCATGTTTCTTGAGATTTATGGGAATGCTGTCCAATACATCTGGAGGTCATCAGATTGGATAGCATAAGCTTTTGGGTATAAAAGACTAAAAAATACAGTATATGCTTTAGTAAAAAACAAGAAAACATGACTATCCCACTGGAAATGGCTTTGGAAGAGCTGTTTTGTTACTTTATTTCTCCAGGGCAATTTATTTATTTGCATTTAAGTGTTTTTAACACTTTTGCCTCTGCATAAATTCCTCTGATTGTAATCTAGTTTCTATTTAATGATCTCCATATTTGGGCCAAGATAATTTTTTAATAAAATTCCAAATAGAACCCTGAGCTGGTTAAGAATGCAGAGTATGGTGGGAGAGTCATCGAAGGAATAATCTTCTGGACCATGTCTTTGAGCAAAGTTGTTCTCAGTATTAAAATGAAGTATGTTAATGCACTGCCAGTGGTTATTCCCTGAAAATGTTGCAGCTGGCTAGGACATTGGTCCCACAGGAGTGAGGGGGGTGGAAGCGGAAAAGTACAGAAATTGCCAAGTTTTGTGTCTCTTACTTCCCATTTGGTATTCAGAATTAATTCTTTATACTCTCGAAAAAGATGTCCTCATTATGGGCTAGCTCTTTGATTTCACTGGCATTTTTTTAAATGAATGAGCAAACATTATCTGTGTCTCATGACACAGCTTTGATACAGCTAAGGTTCCAGAAGCACAATAACCACACTCTCTTTCCTAGTGCTTTTTAACTTTAATAGATGACCATTTTTATTGTGGGGAATGTAGATCAATTAAAGTGTCCAGAGCTCTAATCAGTATGAGTAAAAACCCATTCCTCCATTCATGAATCCTCTAGAGGACTTGTTAGCTTGATTTCAGTCTTCAAAAGAGTTTAAATGACATTGCTGGATTTTTGTTTTGGAGAAAGCTCATATTTTTAAAAAATGCATCAATATTGAAGTTTTTGCTTACATTACTTGCATTAGACTGTTCAACATGGCTTTCTCCATTTACTTGGCTCCTCTATTTTAAACATGTAGATTCCCACATTTATGCTGGAGAATTTAAACTCCTAATCTGAAAAGGAGAAAGTAAATTTAACATACTAACTGTTCAAATGCAATCAAATTTAAGTATATACCTTAACCAGTTTCAATAAACAATGCATTTGCTTTTTAAAACATTCTTAATACCATATGTCATGAAATGCTTTCTCCAGCATCAGTCACTCTTTTTTTTTTTTTGTATTGAAAAATATCTCGGTACGTTCTCAGAAAATTTACAGCTAATATGAAGATCAGCTGTGTTAATGGACCAAGTGATTTTTTTCTGTGTATTGGATAGAATAATTGATACATTGCACTTAGATTACTGCAAATACTGGTGTGAGCATTATTAAACAGAACAGAGGTTTTCCTCTGTAGAGGGTTAAAATCCAGTTTTCTTACATTTGCATATTATTTAAGGGAATAAAATAATTCAGTGCATTTTCTCCATGCAAGAAGCTTAGGGAGCAAGGATTGTCTCGTCTTATATGGAAAAATGAATGACATCAGGATGGGCTTCTGTTCCTTAAACTCTGGACTTGAATGTCATCTGATGTCAGGGCCAGCCTAAGATCAATGTTGAGTCAGTGTAATCCAAACTCCAGTTCTTTATTGCTGTCACTGTACAGACAGAATCTTGCCAGACTAAAGCTACTCTAACTGACCTAAGGGTAAATAACCTGGGAGACTCTAGGGCGGAGCTACCTTGAACCTCTTAACTTTCCCAGCAACCATCTCTGGACTGTGAATCCTCTTATCTGCCTGGAATGTGCTCCCTCCTTCCTGGGAATCAGCGGCAGCTCCGAAATCCACCACATCACCTCCTCCTTCAGGAACACATTCCATCACATCTGCAGAACCACAGCTAGAATGGGAGTTGGGTATGGCTTTTGGGTTGGGTTCAGTTTCCTATTCTTGATGTACAGTGTGGATGAAGAACCTATTTTAATCTAAAAGCCAAACTAATTCCAGGCATGCACATCAATACCAGACCAACAATCAGGCAGGAAACAATAATCTAATCAAGGAACCACCAAAGAGGAAACCACACCCCTGCCAAAACTAGCAAGGTAAACTACCATATATACAGTAACCAGGCAGCAAACTGCCCATACTCACTCAGACTGATGATGTTACCTAGTTGGGTAATGAAGCAAACAACCAAGCTCAGAGAGCACCAAGGACTCTCACCAACGTTCATCCCTGAGCTACAGATATATTCTCTTCTGTTGGAAGCATATTATGTGCTGTCGGGTGGCAGTGGGTGGAGCTAAAGCCAAGTAATGGTGATATTGTGCTAATGACCCTCTGAGTCATGCTCTGGGTGAGTATTTCTAAGTATAAGGTGAAATAATATTTTGTGAGTTGAATTGTTGGGACCATGGGCTGTGGAGAGTTGTATTTATTTATAAAATAAGTAATTATCTATAAAACTGTTCTGTTACTGTTTCCTCAAAATTTGTGTCAAATAAAACTTGAGATAAAAGATCTGTAGATAATTTCCCCTGTTGATGCTACCTTAATTTGTTCTGAAATTTATATTAAGGAAAACCCTCAAAGTTCAGAAGCCTGTTTTTACCATGTGACTAACCATCCAGCCTCTCCTTGAATCACTTCCATTCTTGTCAGCCTGATATATAGCTGAATTGTGAGAAGATGTCTTCTGTTAAAGGTAATATTTTATTGCTCAGCCAGAAAGGGGTGGGCAAGCTGCTGCTTACCAGCTATTCCCCTGTTACTTCATCACAGAATGGAATAAGAGTAAAATTTGGTTTCATAAGCCAGCTTGTTTTGTTTCAGGGTGAAAAGTTTTCTTGCCTGTAATTTGTTCTTGGTGTGTCAGATGCAGGAGAAGGTAGTTACGTTGAGAAATTTCAGGGGCCTCCATGTGATCTGGTACCCTGATAAGACTTGAAAATGTACCAGTCCCTGAAATCAACAGAAAACAATTTTTTGCTGTTTTCTTTTCCCCTATCCCATCCTCCTTGTTATTATCCAATACAAAGCCACATTTCTAATTGCTGCTTTTCATCCCCAAAGAGCTAGGATAGTATTCAAAGAACAATGAAAACAACATAACCCACCAATTTTTCAAAGACAATTAAAACATGAAAATTAAAACAAGTTATACATTTTTAAAAAGTCTAAAAGGCAGTATGGAGCCTGTGGTCTACTGCAAACATTTTTCATCTTGTTCCAAGGCAAGACAAGGCCTCTGCAGAATCTCCATGTTACCTGGAAAATCCCATAGAATGCCTCAGATTCTGTAAGTCTTGACTTAGCAACAGCCAGACTCAGATGTCACAGAAAATGGTCCAGCCATGACAATGGGGTGACCTTTATCCCAGCAAAAACTGGTTCACTTCTAATAGTTTCTACCCCAAACACTGGGTAGAGCGTATGCCCTGCAATATGTATCAAATCTATAATGTTTCGAGGATTTTTGGCTGGCCATATAGTCCTGGTCTTGAGCAGACAGACTCTGAATGAACAGATAATCTGAAAGATTATAGAAGTTATGAAGGCAGGCCTTCCTTTTTCTGTATGCTCTCTCTAGAGAATTGTGTGATTTTTACTGGCCTGGGCCTCATGTTAAAGGCCTCAAGACTGCCTCCCTTTAAGGGTGGTGGTAGTGGCTTATATAGCTTTAGATGTTGTATTAGCTACTGACCAGTAGGAGTCACTACACAACCGGTTTCATCCTTATTACGATTCTTCAGGTGTAGCTGTTCTCTGTACAAGATGTTCTGTGTTCAACCCTTTAATGGGATTTGAAAAGTCATCAAGTGCAAGGCTTGTAGGTTCAATCCCTTTAAAGAACATCAAGTATGGAGGATAGCTATACCTGAAGAGTCCCAATAAGGATGAAACTAGTTAGATAGTGTCTTCTACCGATCAATAGGTGATATAAAATCCCAGAGATCACCTCTTCAACCTTAGGATGGAGATTATTGGAGAGCAGGTTGGGGAGTATGTCTAAGACCCCATTCTGTCTCTGAGACCTACTTAAATCTTTGTACTCAGCTTGTTGCTAGATTGATTTCCTGGTGAGACAGAATTTTGATAGATATTTTTCAATCATAGACAGTACAACAGACTTAGAATGTAACAGTCCTTCAGATGTTTGTTTGATACTAGTACTTGCTTTGTAATGGCATTTACTTATACCAACTACTGTGTGTTATGGTCAAGTGATGACAAGGAGTTGTGCCACTTCCTTGGAGTCATATATGTATATACATATACATCTTGGTCAACTTTCCCCAACTCTGCAGATGTTTTGAACTTTACCTCCCCAAATTCCCAGAGAATGACTGTTTTGATTATCTTCTTGTCTTCTGAGTATAACCTTATTTGTGTGCTTTGAAGCATAATGCTTAGTTTAACCAAATTAAAGGGAAAATAGATGTTGTTGAAGGTTTTAAGAGCTAAATTAAATTATACCCTTAAACAAAATGCTTCTTTTGGCAAAAAATACATTTTTTTCTCTTTTCCCTGGTTCCTTGGGTCTCTTATTTGAGATCTCTTGTTGAACAGTACCACTGTTTCGACTCCAAAGAAAACAGCGGGGTTTGGAAAGGATGACATTGTACTAAAGGAAGAATGCTCTTTTGCAGATGTCTCGGAAGGAATCTCAAACAATAGAGAAGAGTTTGGAGTCCAAGCTGGAACATTGTCTTCAGCAATTAGCTTTCTGCTAAGTCTGTCTAATCTCCCACAGCCATCCGGCGTCATGATCTTCCTCTTCACTGGACTCATCATTTCCTATTTTTGCAATGGGGTCATTTATTTTGTGTTGTAGCCTCCCAGCAACTTTCACTGAGATGAAATGCCATCAGCTGATCATTCTGAGAGCTTTATCCCCCCTCCTCACTGTAATGTTCTACCGCATCTGCTGGATAGCTTATATATGGCCCCTTTGTGGATTGTTAGTGCTGTTTATTGCCTGCAAATTAATTGACTGGCTTACATGATAAGTCTTACAGACGGACGGGCTAAAGTCCTCAGTGGATCTGATTTTACAGAGATATTAGGTATCCCCGGTGTAATCTATTCAAAGTACATAACAAGCCATTGTTCAAGATGATAGTGCTAGTTTGTACAATATGATTGTCTCTTGCCCCCTGGGTGGAAAAAAGTTGTGTCATTGGCATGGTGAAGGGATGTACTTTTTGGGTAAAGGTTTAGGTTTTTAATTTTTAAAATAGGCTTTTGACATATATTTAGTCAACTCTCTTCTATACTAGCGTTGCCATACCTTCTCTCTTCACTGAAAAAACATAATACATGCAAAAATACCTTTTGACTATTCTGTAGAATATTCTTGGTGCTTCATTGCAGGAATTTTCAAACGTTTTCTGGCTGCAGGCCTTATTAGTTTTTTTTTAAATCCCCAAGCCCTAGATTGGAAGGCGATGTTCTAATGATAGAATACCAGCTGCATTTGAATGAACCCCCCCCCTCCCTTAAGTCCCTCACAGGACCCTATCAAGTTCTTGTGAAATCCTAGTGTTCTGTGAAACACAGTTTGAAATACCCTGCTCCGTTGCTTTGGTGCAGCTCTGTAATCTAAACTTTGGACAGGTGTACAAGCCGTGGATCTGATTCTTTGTTAATGTATGGAGAGAAGATGAACGTTGTAACTCATGAAAAAGCTTTGTTTCTACTATCAGCCTCCGTGCAGACTACCTTCCTTGTCAGAAAAATGTTTTATCCTATTTAATGAACGTTCTTCCCTTTTGCCTAATATTTTTGTTTGGTGAAATAACCAATGAAAATTGATGGAGGGTAACTATAATTGAACACAATAATATTTCCCTTTGAGTAAACAAGTTTAGGTTCATGGTGTAAAATCAGTAACTAAATCAAACCTGATAGTGTTTGTTTTTGGTAAAGTATCTGAAATGTTACTTAAATCAGTCTACCTTATCCACAAAATCTTGTTGTCTGTTGACAAAATGCATACAGTATTCACATTTTAATGACTCCCCCCCATGATTAATCATGTGTGAATCCTTTGCGTTTCTATGAAATTCAATGTGCAAATCAATTTTCACCAAAATGGTCCTCACCCATTTCTTCACTGGTAGGTGCTAGAGTTCTGTTTTCAACACAACAGGTGTATTTGAAAAACAGGAATGGCGAAAACTTCTCTTTCGCCTGAATGTATTCTGCAGTAATTTGGCAGCTGTTGCATTTCACAAACTGAAAGTCATGCACAGACTGGTCACTTGCTCTCATGTCTGAACAGATTGAGTTCTGATATTTAGCTTCCCTTGTTTTCCAATTCTGCTTGCAATCAAGCTTTTCTCCTCCAAATGTAATGCACTGAACGTGTCCATTCACCATATGTATGTTGGTAGGCATTAATGTAATCTGCTGGAGATGGAAAGAACAAGCACTGGATTGCCTTTGGGGCTTGGAAAATGCCAGATAGTGCAGCTGAGTCTTGTGTACAGGATCTGTTTTAATCTGACAAAGACTTTACTCTCGAGTGGGCAAATGCAGAGTATACCTGAGTGTTTCTCTGAATGGCTTCTTCTGGTTTCTTTTTGGGGTCTCCCTCAACCTTGTTAACTGGGAGAGCCTTGGGGGAAATAACTACCATAATTTAACAGTAGTGGGAGTCTAGAAAATTCAGCTGCTATGTTGGTCAAATAGATTTTTCTGGTGCTAATTGCTTGTAAGGCCCTAATAGTGAGCCAACAATTGTCCATTTTGATTGAAATTGAAATTGAAATAAAACAACACCCCTAAAGTATATGTAGAGACAATTAATGATTCTGAGCTCTCTCTCCCCCCTACCCCCCAGCTTCCTAAGGGTTATCAACCACTTCCAATGGACAAAATGCTGGCTCAGGGGCAGAAGCAAAATGATAGCTCCAAGTGCAGAAACAGCTAGTTCCTGGCACCTCATGAGATATGAACTTTGGTCATGGATACCAGCAAACTCACCCTGCAGGGGATCTTTTTATTATTGCTTTGGAGATATTATTAGTGTAGGAATCAGGAACACTTGCTAAACTACTGTAAGTCATTTCAGAATCTAACAGTAGTTTTCAATTAATAATCAACTCAGTCCTGACTGAAACATTTCCCTACCCTTGGAGACAGTGATTGGCTTTGCATGTTATGCTATGCTGCCTTTGACTGAGCCATGATTTGTTAAATAAACCACCACTGACTGAGTCTACAGATACAGCAATGCTTAATCATAAACTGTGACTTACACACCATAGTGGTTGGGTTCCTAGATTGGGCTAAGTCAAAATGTAGGGGGTTTTAGGTTTGGGCTTAGCATATTGCATAGATTCAGTGAGTGTGTAATTAGAGCATAATTTGATAGTTCAGTTTTAATCTTCATGATGTTGAAGTGGGATTTCTGCTGCATCAAAAATGAAAGATTCAGTATTGTTGCCATTCATTGAGACTAGAACAAATGAAGTTCTGTATACTCCCATAGGAGTAGGAGTTGATGGGGAGAAAGATGTAAATCTTGTGATTTTTGCAGTGCTCCAGGGGAAAGTGAAATTGACCACGGTGTACTGAGTGAAAAGGATGCTAGCCATGTTCCTATCAAATCATTCCAATTCCTGCAGATCTTGGGCAAAAACCTGACATTAGCACCAGTATAGGTGAACACAGACAACTGATGGTTTCTGCATCATTTTAAACTAACCCTATCAATGCTGGTTTCCTCCCCATGTTTCTGTTTTTCACTGCTTCTTTTAATAACTTCCACAGCTTCCTTTCCAAACCACAGTACTTGTATTATTCCACATGAAAATGAAAGGTGGTGCTTTAACTGTATATATTATAGTGTAGGACAACCAGAATATTGCATTTAATGATTTTTTAATTTTTTAAATTTATTTATTAAAGAAATGTATATGGCCGCCCAACTCACTCACGGTGACTCGGAGCAGCTACAAAATAAAACCCCAAATACAAAACCCACTACCCCCCACCTCTCACTGCCTGGAGATGGTTTGTGTGAAGGCAGTTTAAAGATGTTTTAAATAAATCAGACCATGGGATAATCTGTTTATTCGTGTGCAGATCACTGTAGTGGATTAGAAAGCTTTTCTGTTTGTTAAATATTTTTGAATCAGAAATCCATGCTGTGGGTCACCTAGAAATCTGCCAGAAATCATATTCTTCCTAATATGTGAAGCAATATTAAAATGTAAAAGGTAAGGATCTTTCTTACTGAACATTCCCCCTTCCACCACAGCCTTATGTCCCTGTGTCTGTGTGCCCTTTCCACTGATCTTGCTGTGTTGATCATGAGTTCTGTTCTCATTAAGTTGAATACAATTGAAGTTTCCTACATGATTCAAAACTTTGATGAATGAGATTCCTAGTGTTGAGAATGCTTCTCCTATTTACATAGTATAACTTTTTAAAATTATATGTGTACAAGTCTCATAACACTCACTACAGGGACAGAATGATTTGGTTTGTTTAAATACTGAAGCATTTTTAAATATAAAAAATGGAAATGTATAGTTACCCATATTTGACACTTTCTGATTGGTTTATATGTGTTAATCTTTGTCAATCATAAAAATGCCAGAAAATGTCATTTGTATATTTAAAAAACCCCTCCACAGTAACAACACATCTACTTTTCACAGGATTACATTGACCACCAGGAGGCACCATGTAACTTGTTTCATTCTTATTGAGAATCATCAAATTGTGGGTATTGGGATGTTGTTCTGTGGGGTGTAAACCCTCTACCAGGAATTGGACTCACAGACCTTCACACTTAGGTGACTATATACAGGGCATTAGCTTTAGGTGTGGTGCTCAGTGGTTTGTAGGAAGGGATCTAGAGAGGCTATCAGAATGGAATATACAGTCCACCTTCCCTTAAGCTCGCAGAGCAGAGAGATACAGATATTTCATTATGTCATTTCCCCATGTATGGGGCCTGGAGCCTCTAGCGCCTAATTCCAACTGTATCACTGTTACACAAGAGGTAGGCTTCAAGGGAAGATGAATCTGCTGCATCAGCTAAAACAGTTAATTATGAGAGAGAGCTGGCAAGATCAGAAGCAAACACTGCAAGTAGACTACTGTGTTCTGTTATTGTAACAGGGGACTGGTGGCAACCATGCCTTTTGCCCAGAAGTGCGAGGCCTCTAGTCTGTTGCAGGCAAGACAAAAAAGCCTCAGAATTGAGTCTATGTTGTAGTATAAGTAGAACTTATATTTAAGACTCAGCATTAACTGGAACTCCCTCTTAATGTCTCTCTTAAACTTGGTGTAAACTTTACTTACCAGAGGTCTACATCCCTGGGACTCTTCCAGTTCCAATTTCTACCAAGAGGGGTCTGACATTACTGCAGTTGTGTGTTACGATCAACCCAAAGAAGAATTCACTGCAGCATGTAATTCATGGAGCCTGTTAGCATTTCAGTGTTTTTCTTCTGTATGAAAGTGTTATATTTGGGAAGATTTTGTAAGACTAAAAAAACATATTTGAGGAATCTGCTTAGTACCAAAGAAAGAACTTACATTTGAAGATCTTCCATACAATCTACCCCTCCCAAAGTTTATATGTGGGAAAGTTGTGTAGGATAATAGTATGTGTGTTCATTTCTTAAAAATAGTTTTAAACGGGGAAAAAAAGTTTTTAGAAGTTCTTAAAAGAACTCACAGAATATGTGATGAAGCAGACTAATGTTTCAATTAATGTCACGTTGGGATGGGTCAGATGTAGAGTGATTTATACATCTACTATAGTTATTTGTTTATAGATGGTATGCTCTATTTTTTGCCATGTTATTGTTATTTAGGAAGAATTCATCAGATCATTCTATCACTTGATTTCCTTTTCTTGGTGAAGTGTAAATGTTTAGTATGCGTATTTTGCTTTTAAATGGCAAAGACAACATTTGGCAGAGGTGGTATCTGGCAGAGAACATGTATACAGGTAGCCCTTGTTTGGCAACCACAATTGGGACTGGCAACTTGGTCATTAAGCAAAGCAGCTGTTGAGTGAAAATCATATGACTGCAACTGTGCTTATGGTTTTACTTCAGTTTTCTTTTGCTGCTTGCTACTTCCTTCAGCTGAACTGGGGTTCTTTTTCTTTGAGGACATCTTGGTATGGGGTAAGTAAACAAGAGAAAATAAGAGCAGAAAGATGCTGTGAAGCTTCTTAATGCGAGGACTGGTCACTAAGTTATTTTTTTTAGCACTGTTGTAACTTTGAACAGTCACTAAATGAGGCAGTTGCTAAGTGAGGACTACCTGTAGTTTGTATCTAACTCAGCAGAACAACTGACTTGATGGAGACTTGACTTCTGTCTAGTCCAAAGTCTGGGTCACCAGTATTGTACATCATTCTGTTTTGTTTTAAGAAAATTGCAAGCTATAGTTTTGGGAATAGGAACCCCAGGAGGTTTTTTTAAAAATGTGAATGGGTCTATTTTCATTATATTATACAATTTCAAAAGCAGAATAAAGACTCAACAAAACTGAAGAGCTTGTTCTAAGGTAATGAGTGTATTAAATCTTTGTAGAGCAAGAATTTAGATTGCTATTTTTTCATCTTGACTTGGGAACCAGTGGGAAACTCTATTTATATTTCTACTTCTTACATGTGGCAATATAGAATATAAAGTAGATTTTCAGTGAAAGCCTCTGGGAGTTATTTAGATGGTTCCATTCCAGGAGCAACTTTCTCCTGGCATGTGGAGAACTGCTTACAGTCATCTTGTTTCACAAACATTTATTGTAAGGGAGACTGAATGCATTTTTATAGGCTCAGGTCATCTGATTTACATTCATTATGGTTTAAACAAATAAGTGAGTATGCATGTATGTGCGTATGTATCTTTACTGTTTGTTCTTCAGCAAATCCTGCAGAGAGAGGGAAATTTTACTTCTAATTATATATAGAGAGAGACTATGAGCTGGATTGGTTGTGTCTATATCAGCCATCACTCAGAATACGATGTGGACAGATTGTATACTTTACAAGGGTCTGGGGGGGGGAGCATTTAGCCTTAACTAAAGAAAAGCTGGGATAGCATTCTTGTTTTTAAAATAAATAGCTTTTTCTTGAGCATAATTTTTAGTTTTATTTTTCTAAGATTGCAGTCCAGAGCATACTTACTAGAAAGTGACTTCTATTGTGTTTAGTAGGAACTATTCCTGAGCAAACCTGACCAGCAGGAATGAAATTTTAAGGCTGCCATTGTATGTTTGAGAGCCAGTTTGGTGTAGTGGTTAAGGCATCAGGCTAGAAAACTGGGAGACCGTGAATTCTAGTCCCATCTTGGGCACGAAGCCAGCTGGGGGACCTTGGGCCAGTCCCTCTCTCTCAGCCCTAGGAAGGAGGCAATAGCAAACCACTTCTGAAAAACCTTGCCAAGAAAACTGCAGGGACTTGTCCAGACAGTTTCTGAGAATCGGACATGATTGAACAGTTTAAAAAGTATGTTTAGGAGCAGTGAGTGTCATTACAGAATTGTTGCCATAACTTTAGGCATGGGCATATGATTTTTCTTGTAGGTACAGCTCTAGCACCAATATGGTATTTATTTTAGTGACTTGGACATTTATATTTTAACTTTTTATCATAACACCAAAGTCAAGGTAGCCCACAAATCAAAACATAATAAATAATAAACATTACAGTGGTGCCATGTAGTTATTTGGGTCTTGCTGTTAGAAATTGAAAAAAAGATCCCAGCAAAAGCTGGATTCTCGGGTAGCCGGCTCAGGTCGACTCAGCCTTCCATCCTTCCAAGGTCGATAAAATGAGTACCCAGCTTGCTGGGGAAGGTAACGACTGGGGAAGGCAATGGCAAACCACCCCACTATAGTCTGCCAAGAAAACATTGCAAAAGCAGCATCCCCCCAAAGGGTCAGACATGACTCGGTGCTTGCACAGAGGACCTTCCACCACCACTGATGTGACCATTTTTATGTTAGTCGTCTGGAGTCTGGGAACCTGGTTTTGTATACATTTTAGTAAATAAGTAAATAAATAATCCAGTAGCACTTACGTACCATACCTTATCTGCCAGTGGTTTCTAAAAAAAAATACTTATGGTGGAGAAGCAGAGAGCAGTGCAAGGATCTTTGCAATACACACATAAACACACACACACACACTCAAACTATGCTTTTTTAATATACATTTTCCTACATTTAACATATTTTTAAAATCAGAGCTTCATGTTTTTGTTGCAAGGGATCACCCTAGAAACCTTGTAGCTTGATGCTGGAACTTAGTCTAGTGAGCTGCAAAGTCTCATTCAAATCCTGAGCAGAACAAAAGTAGGCAATACTGATTCCTAGAAGGCAGCATGAGATCTTTCCTTTGGACAAAACTGATAAAAAAGCTAGAAGTCTATCCATCTACCTCTGCTCAGCACATCAAAATCTCCTGCCCACAGAATGAAGCCTTTCCCAGTCCACCTTTAATTTGCAGCTGTGCCCTTGATGTGCAGTAATCTGAGTTGGAGAAAATCCTCAGACTGATCACCTTGTGACATAGTGCACAACTTTTGTACTCTTAAATACTCTAATTTTAAATCAGAGCCCCAGCACAGAGTTGGCCTCATCATTATATTCCACTTACCTGTTATCTGACAATGGAACACCTAGATAATGTCTTATAATTGGTTGAATAGGCAGGCAATGGTTCTTTAGTTACCTTGACTTCAGGCCTTCTTATGTTACAATTAGATTTTGTTTTAAAATGAATTGGCTTCTTTTGAGTACTACTTAAACAGCTCTGATACCATAGAGCACTGTAGTCCATATATCAGGTCTGAAGCAATGAATTACACAACTCAATTGTGTTCTTCCACATTAATATATGGACAACTTTAAATAGCAAGAGTCTTTTAAGGATACCCTACTTTGCTGGTGATTCTCTGATTCTTTTGCTGAAAGGCTTAGCATCAATTCTGGCTAACTTAGTGGAAATTGTCATGAATAAAATGATCAAGCATATAAAACAGCAGTTGTCAGGGTCAGTCTCGCTTCGCAATAAGACATAGACTCACTTAATGGGTACTAAGGATTTCTGGTTTATTGGAATGATGGCTGACAGAACGAAAAACGGGAACGGGGGTGGTGATGTGGAGGTGCCCCTTTTATACCCTCTTGTAGTGCCCCGGGCTCCTCCACCCTGCATTGTCCCGATCCCTCTTGATGGGACCCTTGATGGCTGCCTGGGCGTTTTCCCGGTGTCTTCCTTTGTCCCCCGGATTCGGTTGTGTCCTCCAGGGCACCAGGTGCGGCTTATCTCCGTTCTTCCGACGTCCTTCTTTTCAGCTGTCTATGGGTCCATGGGTGTGGGTGCTTTTGGATGCTTGTGTTAATTCCTGGTTTAATTATCTCCTTCCTCTATTTCTTAATGATCATGATCTACGTTGTGAGGCTCTTTGTGCCTTGCAACGAGGTCATGACAGCAGTCCTGTTGAAGACAGACCATTATGCTGTTTACAGAGATAAATCCTATTCTTTGAACATTTAGGGGCTGGGATTTTTTTGAGAATGTTGATAAGGATATAACATAAATCTTGTGACTGAGCTTATAAAATATGTTGTCATATTCCCTCCAGAGTAAATGTACTGTAGTACCTAGGGGATAAGAGGACAGGTTCCTGTAAGAATAAGTAATGATTAAAGAACAGAAACCAGAGAGTATGAGTAATTGGGCAGTTCTTACCACTGTGGGATATAAAAAGTGAAAGGCACATGCTAATTCAATGTGATTAAAATAAATGATAAAGATTACGAAGAGCTTGAAATAACATTTCCAAGCTGGCAATTAGAAAATAAATTAAATGCAATTTAGTAAAAGTAACTATCAAATTTGTAACTTCAGATAGATAGATAGATAGATAGATAGATAGATAGATAGATAGATAGATAGGATATTAGCTCACAAAGATTGACCAGAAGAAAGTTCTTGGAATTATCATATTTGGGATTTTAGTTAGAAAATCAAGGCAATTAAAGGGGAATATATCAGTTTATAAAATTCATGAGGTGGAAAAAATCAATTGTTGAGCTTCAGCAGTAGAACATTTTCCCATCTGTCTCATATAACATTAGAACCCAGGGTTACTCAGTGAAGCTGAATGCTGGGGACAGAAGGAAGTAGTTCTTCCCATCATTGATTGATAACTGACAGGTTGAACAACTTTAAAAGAAGATTATAAAACAATAATAGACAATAAAATCATAGATTATGATAGCTAAATACTACCTCAAAGATCAATAGCGTCATGTTCACTGTTTCAATGTGCACTGTACATCGTAACGTTTCACATGCCATGGCGCTGACGCGCATTTCTGTTTGGGAGGGAGCTGCTGTGAAACCTTGTGTCAAGCTCTGTATCTATGTTCATTTCAATGGAATGTGTTTGGGTTATGGGCTCTGCTCAAGGACTTTTCCCGCAGACCATCAGAAGCCGTTAGGAGCACCTGGGATTGTGAGCTTGGGAAGATTCTACCGGGGGAGGGATCTCATTTGTACCGAGGGTTTTTAGTTTGCATTTGGCGTGCTTTTTTCATTCTCAGCTTTCTTTGTGATCCTGCATACTATTCTTTAATAAATCAGATATCTTTGTGATCCTGCTCATGAGTCTGATGGTGTTCTAGAATAGGCAATCATTACAAATAGTAACTGGAGAACGAGAGAAGATGCTGCCATGCCTCATTTCTGGGTTTCACATTAGCATCTGTATTACCCTTGTGGAAAATAATAAGGGAGACTAAATGGCCTTCAGAATAATTCAGCAAGCTTTTTATGAAAAGGGCAGCTTTCATAGTTGCAGAATAAAGAACTAGGTTAATTTAAGATGGACACACCAATTTGACAATGTTAAATATTACACCATTAAAACTCCCTAAAAGAGAGTATATTTCTCTAAAGAGCATATTTCTCATCCCTTCATTCTTCAGTCAGTATGCTGCAGTAAGGAGCAGTGAAAAATAAGGTACTCAGTATAATTTGTTACAGAATGAGGTCATTATCATAAGTCAACAGTATCTGTACACTGATCTTTAGCCATGTCTGGGCTTCAGCTTGTTGATAAAACTAATTTATGTTGGCATTTCACGGAAATTTACTGGGTTTTGTGGATAGATGGCCTTTTGGTTCTAAGAGGAAAGCCTTTGATAAGGTGCTGCTAACAAAGATGCTACCTAGAAGTGTTTGAAGTTTGGCACAGGTTGTGATCTTCATATCAATGGTATTGTGTACTATTGCTATGTAATAATAGCAGTATCTTACATTCTGAAAACAGATTGCCTTGCCTCACTGAATTCTCCTTTTTTCTCATGTTCTGCTTTTTTTGTAAGCCTTGATCTGAAGTCATGAGGTTTGGAAAGTTACTTTATTAATTCCTAAAATCAGATGGCTTCATGATTTCATCAGCAGCTGCCTACTTAAGAAAAAACAGCAAAAATAGTAAGGGAATTCCAAAGCTTTGCATTTCCTAAAGAAAGACAAAGAAGAAAGATAAAGAACTGTACCCATCATCCCCTTCACAAATCTGCCATCTATCCAAAGCGGATGATGATTTCACAAACCATTCTGTAGCTTAAATTTTTTCAGGCATAGTGCCAATTTCCTCTACTATAACATTATTATACATTAGAGGGGGGAAAAATCATCCCATATTGCTGAGCATGCAGAAGGAGGACATAGTGTTCAAGGATGGGCACCTTGCTTCTATTCTTTCCTGTTGTGATTTACATTGTTTGTGTAGCTTTTCTTAGCTTCTGCTTTTCTGCCTTTGGGATATAACTAAATGAAAATGCCTGTAGACTTGAGGATTGTAGCTCCCCCACCACGGCTAATGGCTCTTGATTGTAGAGACCATGTGGGTGAGATTAGGGGAAATTATATATAAATTATAACTTCCTCAGTGCCTTTGACTTTTATTGCCACCTACATTCTAATCCCCCAAAAATCAGCTTTCGACAGAAATCATAATGCTATTGGGTTGCCCTAGGCTGGGTGGGACATAGAACAGGTACTATAATTAGTCAAATGACAAATGAATAATTATGGGAGGTTTGAGTGGAAAGAGAAAACATTGCAATGCAGTTCAGTGAGACAGTATCCTCAGAAAAGAACTGAACAGAACTGTGGGTGCTCCATGGCTTCTCTGCTTGTGAGATGGACCCATCGTTTGATTTTTCTGACATTCAGCATGAATTATACAAATTGCCAGTGAAGATTTACACTTGAGTACTTTTTTTTATATGGTTGCTTACATGTATTGTTCTTCAAACTGGAAATGCCTAAGGAAAGCTGGGAATCATCTCTGCCTTATGTTGCTCCTTTCCAGAATTGCTCAACAGATCTGAATTTGTCAGCAACCCTTTGTACAATGGGCTGCTGCTTTTGAATTAAAAAAAAAAAGCAGAGGTTTACTGCCCAATGCTGTTACCTGCATCTCTTGTTTATATACTTCAAGCCATCAAATGGGTGATATTTTGATATTAGATAAAAATCAGGAGTCTGATAGCATCTTTTTAGACAAATCCTTTTTATTAAGAGGCAGCTGGATCTGATTAAATTAGCTGTAGTTCACGAAACCTTGTACCTTTTAATAAAATGTGTTTATCTGAAAAGTAATTACTGGACTCTTTTTGATTTTTGGCTACCATACACTAACACAGTTCTCTTCCTGCACAGACATTGGACAGTGAACCTGTGAACCTCAAACATTAAATCTACCAGCTTTTATATAAGGATAATAGATGGACATCTGTCTCTAGAATCTGAACTGATCATTCATTACAGCCCTGCAATTGGATATAATTATAGGGCTGTGAAGTTCCAGTTTCCTGGAAGCGGCACACCTGGACCACACCAAGTTAGGCAAAACTGTCTATAGTATTAGAAAGGGATTTCTTGTACTACATTGAAAATTAGCTCTAATTTAGCAACCTAGTGTTTAAAGGACAATGAGGAAATTGCAGGAGTTTTTTTCCACAGCAAACATAAAAGAATAATTGAAGTAAAAATATTAAAAATGAAGCTCTTTCATCTAGTATTTTAAGGAAGTCTCCACACCATTTTCTCAAATATCTCTATTCCATTGTGCCTATAGTAGAAATACAGCATTAAAATTGTTTGCTGTACACAGAAAGACACTGAGCACTGTGGGGCTTATGAGAGACAATCCATGCAGAGATGGGAAATGTTGCTTTTCTTCAAGAAAAAGCATCAGATGACCTCTTCTGACTGGGGGTTAAAGGACTGCAGACTTCCTATGGGAAACTGAAGACTTATTCCATTTTTAACCCTTGCTAACTGAGGCCATGCTGAAACGTGACCCAGGGTTGCATAGTTTTGATTTTTTTTTTGGTTCTGTATTGGCTTGTAGATGAAGAACATTGAAGGGAGCGGGAAGGGAAGGAGACAAGAGACATCTTGGTTGAGTAGGAATAGTAGTTGAGTGTTTTTGGCTTTGCTTTTTGTAAAGTAAAGGTTTGTTTATTTTCATTTTTTTAATAACTGCTGTTAAGTTGGGAAATTGGAAGACAGGAAACAGAGATCGCCACTTGCAAAAGATTACATTCTTTGGGGAGGCCAAGAGAAACATTTCCAGAAATATTCTGGAAATACTATATCATAGGGACCACGCATGGCAAGGACAGTGTCTTAGAGATAATATTTTTGCAAAGAAAATGGAAGTTGAGCATGAGACAAAATATACCACTGTCCCACTCAAGGAGTCTCATGCATGATAGCAATTAAAAACATATGTCAAACAAACTCCTAAGAAGGGATAAGGTTGCAAATGGAAATAGAAATGGGGCTGCCAGGACAGAACCAAGAAGTGGTTTATCCAAAGAGGGAAGGGTTAAAGGATTAATTTATATACAGTAGTGGCAGGATAGGTAGAGTTCTAGGTCAAATCGCATTTCCTTGTCTTGCAGGGATTTCATATAGTGAGGGGATGCTTTTGCCTCATGAGTTATTCCTATTGCAGCTTTTATTAGACCACCACCTTACTTCATTCACAGGATTCACCTGTGAATGACATTATTCTGCCACACAGTTTTCATCTCATTTTCTTTTCACAAAAAGGATGAAGTAGCTGCAGTGTCTTTGATTAGGAGCCTTGGGAGCAGTCCATCCAGGAAAAAGGCCCAATAAGAGAGTAGCTTTTCCATTTTTATCGCAAGAAATACCAGGATGTTATAGTGTAGCAGGATGTCAATCACTAATCTCAAATTAGTTCTGCTGTAGGTTTTAGTCACAGGAGTTGCTTGCTCAAAGTCTGTGAATGGGCTATGGTGGTGCCTGTTGTTTGGTAACTCTAAGATATCCCCATCCATAGCCCTGCATTTCCTCAGACGGAATAGATGTCCTTGCTGCTATGAAGAAAAAAGGGCCATATATGCTTACTAATGGAGAAATGCTGTAGCTTTTACACCAAAGTTCCAGCTTTAGTCCTGAAAAGCTGCTGCCTGTCACTGTGAACTAGACTCACTTTCCCCTACATAGTCCCCTCTACATACGATAAGACTATTGGCTAGAATTTTGGGTGCTTGGAAAGCACCAGCCTGGGAAAGACAGTACTGCATGAGATGGAACAGCCCAGTGGAAGGCAGCTTTGCATGTTTCCAGGAGATCTTGCTTTGGGTGGAAGCGATGGGGCTTTGACCTGTAGCCTAAACAGACAATAGCAAAACTACTTGTGATCTAGGCCTCCTCTGTTTTTTTACTTCCTCTGTTTTTGTACCATTATATAACGTAGTTGCTCACATTTATAACCATCTGGATTGGTTTGTGGAATTAATTAAGAAGGCTTTTTTATTACAAAAACCAGCCTTTTGTAAGGGCAACAATAGGCTAATGTGTATGCATGTTAGCATCCTTGTGTAACCCAGTTTAGGGACATTTTTACTTATAATACAAGGCTTTATTCTTAGTATAATATGAGCAGCAATGTGAGGAGGCTCAGGTTAAAGGTATGTCAAAATATGTCTTCAAGGGGAAATCATCTCTTTTCGAATCAGTCAGCTTAAATGGAAGGTGACACTGTACAATATTTATTTATTTATTAAATTTGTCCCTGCCCAACTCCTCCCATCCGGTGGGGACAAATTGTTGCTTGGTTATGAAAAAAAATGACATTTGGGCAAAATGAGTGTTTTTCCTTTGGGATTTCTTGTCTTCCTTGCTGGGCTTAGAGGAATATTGATGGATAAGATTCCAGAATGCTTCTCATTTGAAGTTCTTTCCTGACTTGCTTGTACCTACTACTGTATCAGTGTTTCTCTCCTTGGATTATGCATCTGTTCCCAAGTGATAGAAAGTGACTGTCCAAAGCCCTCTTCAGATGTTCATTTGAACAGGTAGACACCTTTAAACTGGACAGATACTGTAATTGGCCATGCTCTTTTCTCTTCCAGGCTTCTGTGTGTTCAGCTGGAGGACTGAAGGGGAAGTGGAGTTTCACTGTGTGATCTGGAGCTTGTTTCATTAGAGTCCTGCCTTGTGTGGGCTAATGCATGGAGGTTTGGAGAGTTGGAGGCAGTGATACATATGGGCTAATTCTATGCTCAATTTGAAGTCCTCCATGCATTGAGCCAAATCTTTGAATAAGGTTGCAGTTCATCTGTAAATCATTTCCTGACTTGGCTTCTGAGTTCCAGATGAAAGAGATCTTCCAGAGTTATGGTTCCCAGTTTGTGGCCTGGGGACTACGGATTATCTTTAAACGTGTGTGCACTAAAATAGGTTCTCAAGAGATGATCAAATTTTTCAAACTACTGGCTTTTTCATGAAAAAAGGGAAGATTTCAGGTAGTGATACCAACATTTTGAAAGATTTCATGATATTTTATGATGTTGCCCATTTTAATTCTTTTTAAAGTTACACCAATTTTTATTTAATTTGGGGTTCCTATATTATTCATAATGTGCTTGCTGAAGACATATGGCCAATTCTCAGCATTGGCCTGCAAAAGCTTTCAATGATGATATAGTGGTCTAAATACAGGAAAGGTTTAGGAACAGTTTTAGCAGAGTAAAGATAGGGAACCTTTGGGGCCACTAGTCACAGTGGGAATGTTCAGAACATATTATAAAAGGAATATAGACAGCCCTAGACACTCACTTACCAAGAGCAAATTGGTAAAGTTGCCCCCACTATCCCTTCTAGTCTTCTATCATGTTACCTCCTATCTCAGCTTACCTTCTTTTTTATAAAGCGTACCTTTTTCTGAGCCAGTATGAGAACTTAAAAAAAAAAGGCAATGGATTGCAGTCACCCACTTAGTTAATTTGTGAAGGATGCATGTGAGGTTTGTGAGCGGTCCAGACACATTATTGGAAGTAAAGGTTATATTTTGCATTTTATTTTTACCAGCTTTGATCTCTGGTATGAACTGCTGGTATTAATGTAGAAACCAGGAAGAAGCCTAATAATCACTGGAGCAAGATATTGTGGCTGTTTCCCTCCCCCACCCCTTCAACTGGTAGAGGATTTTGCAAAGTATATGATATACATGAAAAATTGCTCCATGGAAGGAATGAATAATATATACAGTAGGTTATACTTCAGTGCATCTTCTTTTGTGCCAAATAAAAGCCATTAAGCTTTTGGATGCGCTCCAGAGTGGAAAGTGGAAAGGCCGTTAGCCTGGACCAAGCATGCTGTTGAATGCTTAGTGGCATGCTAGCCTAGTGATAAACAGGAGGTTCTCAATGAAGCATTCTGTCACCTTTTTCCGCTTCTGGGAATTCTGGTAAACAAACATTTGTTGTTGAAGCAAAACATTTAAGGGGAATTTTAATGGGAATAACTATATCATGCTATGGGTGTTCTCCCTCTAGTCCTTTGGTTAATAAACTTGGATGCACACACTAGTTGTTAGCCTTGGATTTAAGACTTTTTGCAAGCCACCAGGGACCAAATTTGAATATCTCATCACAAATAAAACAGCTAGGACATCTGTACAGGAAAAAGCAAGCTACACAGCTTCCAAAAACTTAAGAGAGGGAGGCAAAGTGGGTTCCAAAGCAAGAATGAAATGTGCACGAGTTTTCCGGTTTGCTGCTGATAGGATTTTCTTGGTTGAAATTTGGAGAAACTTTTTATAGGGCACAGGCAGATAGGTGTATTAATGCTGTCTGAGCAGATAGAAAAGTATGCTGCCCTGATTTCCAAATCTTGTTCTGCCACAGCAAAAAAGCTGGTGACAGGTGATGTCCTGACTGTTTTAATGCATGACATGTTATGCAAAACAACAGGTGGATTCCCCCAGCTTTTTTCCCCTCCCCCCGCCAAGCATTGCCTGCCAGCAACTGCCAGTCACTCTCCCTAACTAGGGGATGGGAATCAGTTGGGTGAGTGTAGGTGAGTGCCTGGAATAATATGTTTAGCTACCTATCAGGTTGCTTGATTAACAGGTTGCAGGTGCAGAAGAGGGATGTGGGAATGAAGCCAAAGGGAACAATTGATGATGAATAAGCTCTTATCATAGATGGGTCCTGCAATAGAATGCCAATACTGGCAGTGACTCCAATACTGTCCTCGTGGCTGGCAGCACCTGAAAGATGGAATGGAATAGGCAGAATCCCCCCCAAGTAAGTAAAAAGTATGGGCATGCAAAACCCCTTCTTGGCAGAAGCAACAGAAAACCTTTAGTTTACCCAGAGCCTAGATCTCTTTCCCAATTTGCATTGACCTGTATCACACAGGACTAGCTCAAGAGAGTCCTGGTCTTTTAAACACAGGTCTACTTCTGTTTCTAAACCCATGCTGATAAGAAGCCCGCATAGTACCTTTCAAAATGCTGGTCAGGCATTATGTTGGCAGATGACTCCATGGAAGTCAGTTGTTTGGTTTTTCCTGGAATCCAAGCCGAAGTGGTCCTGGAGGGCAGTTTGTAGCAACCTGAAAAGGAATGAGCCAGCAGTCTAAAGTGGACTGTAATGCTGGGCAGATCCATCCCTGACCTCATCAGCAATCGCATCATAAATGAAGCATGCTAGATTTTTGCTATAGCAAACAGTGTTTGGGAGAAAAATGGAAATGCTTCTTCAAAACCAGAACTAAAGCTGAGTTTAAGCTGCCTCAGTTGTAGGCTGGGGATGAGATGAAGACAGTGTCATGAGGACATGGCATAAAATCCATTTACTGAGGCATATTTGTGCCACAGTTTTGAGGATGTAAGGATAAGCCCATTGTATGTAATATTTAGTAGCTTCAGGTGTTGGGCTGGGCCTGGGTGTATTAATTAATGTATGGAGGAAAACCCATCATTTTAGACATAAATTGTATGAGTGGAATCTACTATAGTGAATCATTCTTTAGTGAATCAGTTGCCAAATGAAATAGATTTTGCATATTTTTCTTACTGGGGAGATGTCCAAGATCTACCACTGTTGAGAATCTGTCCAGCTTCTTGCTGAAGAGGTACAGGAACAAAAATTTTCATTTATTTGTGCTTGATCTCTACATGTCTATTGATGGCTGCTTTGTCTGAGTGCCAGGCTTCCACGAATTCTCTGGCGTTTTTGGATTTGGTTTAGGATGCTCACAGTTTCCTAGTTGAAACTATGGTTGAGTCTGTCCATGTGTTGTGAGATGAAGGAGTTTTCATCGTGTCTTCTGACTGCTAGTTGGTGTTCATGGATGTGCTCTGCTAGTCTTCTGCCTGTCTCCTACATAGTGGCTGTTACAGTCCTTGCACTGTATGTTGTAGATAACTTCTGTTTTTTCTTCTTGGGCTACTGGGTCTTTTGTGTTACTTAATATGTTTTGAAGAGTTTTAGTTGGTTTATGTGCTATGGTGATGCCATGCGGTTGTAACAGTCTGTTGGTGGTTTCTGAGGTGTTTCTGATGTATGGCAGTGTTACCCTTTTCATAGCTTGTGTTGGTTGGGTTGTAGTGGGTTGAGTGGTGAGGCACTTTTTGATAAGGTTGAGCGGGTATCCATTTTGCTGGAAGTTGCTGTACAGATAATCTTTTTCCTTTTTCTGGTGTTCTGGGTTGCTGCAGTGTATAAGTGCTTGTCTGAATAATGTTCTTACACAGCTTCTCTTATGGGAGTTTGGATTGTTACTTTGGTAATGGAGCACTTGGTTGGTGTGGGTAGCTTTCCTGTAGACTCACCACTCAACCCATAGAGACACATAGAGGTAAACAACATTTACATACCATTCAAAAGAGACAATAGAAAAGCCAAAAGACCATGTAATGATTGCCCAGTCCAAATACTCAGACTCACAAGAGGTTGCTAAATGAAATCTGATTTATTAGGAAACTTGTGACAATTACAGAGAAAGCTGAGAATGACAGAAAGCATGCCAAATACAAACTAAAAACCCTCGCTGCAAACGTAACCCCTCCCCCCGACTGGCAGCATCAACACCACCCATCCCAGGTGCTGTTAACCGTCATCCCTTCTAGCCTGGGAAAGCAACCTTGAACACATGAGATAACCCACATACATTCCGAGCTTGCAGCCAAGAGATAAGCATTCTATTAGCAAGAACTGTCCTCCCTTCAAAGATGAAACACGCATCAGCTTAATGACATGCGAACCGTTACGATGTACTAAGCACATTGAAACGGCGAACATGACATACCGCCCCTCCAAAAAAAATTTAGGGACCCGGTTTTGCTGGGTATGAGGAATGGAAGCGTGTAACAAGGATAGGAGAAGCCACGTTGTGGGCAGCTACCCACTCAGGATGAGAGAAATGTTTCCAGCGAACTAAATATTGTAATGTATTGCGAATGCGTCTAGAGTCTAGAATTTCTTTAACTTCAAAGTGTTGTTGTCCGTCAATCATGATGGGGGGTGGAGTTGGAGGTTGATCATGCCATCTGTCAGAACGGGTAACTGGTTTGAGCAAACTGCAATGAAAAACAGGGTGTAAGCGTTTCAGGTTATGTGGCAAATCAAGTTTAAAAGTCACAGGGTTGATCTGAGCGATAATGGGGAAAGGACCCACGAACTTAGGTGCGAATTTCTTGGAAGGTTGGGAAGATTTGATAAACTTAGTAGAGAGATAGACCATGTCCCCCACTTGAAAGGCAGGGTGAGGGGAACGCTTCAGATCAGCATAGTGTTTGTAATCCGATTGTGCATCAGCCAATGCCTTCTGGATGACCGGCCAGGAGTCTGCTAGTTGCGTTGACCAATCGGTCGGCGAGGCCGGCCCGACGGAGGGCTGCGGTAAATCAGGGATGGGGACAAAGTCCCTGCCATGGACCACACGAAAAGGGGTTTGGCCGGTGCTTTGGTGAACTGCATTGTTGTAGGCCACCTCAGCAAAAGGGAGGAGGTCAACCCAGTTGTCTTGTTGATAATTCACAAAAGCCCGCAGGTATTGCTCCAACGTGGAGTTGAGCGCCTCCGTGGCTCCGTCCGTCTGCGGATGCCACGCCGTGGATAGAGCTTGCTTTGTCCCTAACAGTTTGAGGAACGCCCGCCAGAATTGAGAGGTGAACTGTGTGCCCCTGTCCGAAATCAAGCGAGAGGGACATCCGTGTAGCCTGTACACGTGTACAAGGAAAAGGCGGGCTAACTGGTGGGCGGAAGGAATTGATACGCACGGAATAAAATGGGCTTGTTTAGAAAAATAATCTTTCACAACCCAAATCACTGTTTTTCGCTGGCTAGGAGGTAACTCCACAATAAAATCCATAGACACCTCATCCCAGGGACAAGTTGGGTTGGCCACTGGTTGCAAGAGTCCCTGAGGTTTACCGACTTTACGCTTCGACATAGCACACACAGGACAAGAGGTGACATACTCCTTTACATCTTTGCGCAAAGTGGGCCACCAAAATTGCCGCCGGACAAGGTGCAAGGTTTTGACAAAACCAAAATGTCCTGCAACCTTGTCATCATGTGAACGGAGCAACACGTCTTTTCGCAAACTCTCAGGGACGTAGAGACGGTTAGATTTCCAAGCGAAACCCCGGTCAAAGGTAACATTGTCTCTATTGGCCAGCAACCAAGTATCAGTCTTTAGTTCTTTTAGAAACTTTTGTTGCAACTGAGAGGGAATTGACAAAGTGTTGAGCGGCCCCGAACTCCCGGCGGTTGGCTGCTGCGCACGGGTTTGGCTGCGTGTTACAGCTTGCATTCCCAGTTGTGGCGTTGTCCACAGTGTGCTGACCACTTCTGGAGCTGCGCAAGAGTCCTGAGGTTGCCAGGACAAGGCATCCGCCAAGAAATTCTTTTTCCCCGGGATAAACTTTAATTGGAAATTAAAGCGATTGAAGAACTGAGCCCAACATACTTGTTTGGGGCTCAGCTTGCGGGGGGTGCTAAGGGCTTCCAGATTCTTATGGTCAGTCCACACCTCGAACGGGTGATTTGCCCCCTCCAGCAAGTGTCGCCAAGACTCTAAAGCCGCCTTCACTGCGAAAGCCTCCTTCTCCCATACATGCCAACGTCTTTCAGTCTCAGAGAATTTGCGGGACAGGTAGGCACATGGTTTTAAGCACCTTGTCCCATCAGCTTGCATCAACAATGCCCCAATGGAATAATCAGACGCATCTGCCTGAACCACAAAAGGTTTGGAGGGGTCAGGATGTTGCAAGATTGGCTCCTGGGTGAAAGACGCTTTTAATTGATCGAACGCCGCCTGGCAAGCCGGCGTCCACCGTAGCAGGGCACCTGGATTTTTTACTCTCCGAGTATCTCCCAGTCCTTTAGTTCGAAGTAATTCAGTTAGTGGCAAGGCAATTTCAGCGAACCCCCTTATGAACAATCTGTAGTAATTGCTGAACCCCAGGAAACTTTGAAGTTGCCTGCGGGTGCGGGGTCTTTCCCAGTCTACGATAGCCTGGATCTTAGCAGGATCCATTTCAATGCCCTTATCTGAAATTCTATACCCCAAATAATCAATTTGAGTTTGGCGGAAGGCACATTTAGACAGTTTGGCATACAATTCCGCTTTTCTGAGTTTGTAAAGCACCTGTTTCACCAAAGATACATGTTCCTCCATAGTTTCAGTATAAATCAATACATCATCCAAATACACCAAAAACCCCTTTAAACAGATGTTCATGGAGTACCTCATGGATCAATTGCATAAACACCCCAGGGGCCCCAGCCAAACCAAAAGGCAAAACCTTATACTGAAACGCCCCTAATGGGCAATTGAATGCCGTTTTCCACTCATCCCCCTCTTTGATCCTTACATGGTAATAGGCTTCTCTCAAATCAAGTTTGGAGAAGATTTTCCCCTTGGCCAGATGTGACAACATATCTTTTATCAAAGGTAAGGGATATTTATTGGATATTGAGACTGCGTTTAGCCCCCGGAAATCGGTACAGAGTCTTAATGTCCCATCCTTCTTTGGGCGGAAGAGGACCGGTGCCCCCACCGGGGAGTTGGCTGGTTCGATGAACCCACGAGCCAAGTTTTTGTCCACAAATTCCCGAAGCAAAGTTAATTCCTTTTGCGTCATTGAGTAGATTTTGGGCTTAGGTAATTGGGTGTTAGGCACCAGTTCAATGGCACAGTCCATTTTCCGATGAGGGGGCAGTTGATCAGCTTCCTTTTCTCCAAACACATCAGCAAACATCTGGTAGTCCTCCGGCAGACCCTCCAGAGGAGGGGCCAGGTAATGCGGAGTCGCAGCTGCCGCTACCCCCACCACCTCCTCTGGGGATTCCCCTCCCTCCGGTGCTTGATAGAATCCGTCCCTAAAGGTGACAGTTCGATAAACCCAGTTTATTTGGGGATTTTGCTGGACCAACCAGGGTACTCCCAAAACCACTAAGGGACCCCCCACCGGAGCCACCACAAACGACAACCCTTCCCGATGGCTACCCATTTGTAAGGCCACTAGTCCAGTGAAATGCGTGACCGGTTTGCCACCAGCCACGGACCCATCCAATTGCGTAAATGCAATGGGTCGTTGCAATGGAAAGGTGGGTAGCTCCAGGGCGGCTACCACATCGAGGTGCATCAAACACCGTGAACACCCCGAGTCAATCATGGCCCACACTTCTATTGTCTTTGATCGGGAGCCCAACTTTAACTTCACCGTGAGAATGCGATAACTGCCACTCACCGACGTAGGTTTGTGCCCTTCTTCCACCACCTGCCCTGCGGCGCCCTTTAAAGCAGGTGGCTGGCGTTTCCCGCCGGCTGCGAGAATTCCGGTTGTCCCCCGTCTTCGTAGAACGGTACGCTGTCCACCGCACTCTCGGCCACCGCTGCTTTCATCTTCCTCGGTAGGGAAGGAGACTTCGCCGTCGACTTCCCTGGTCGTTCCTCACCCTTCGCCCTCGGGCACGCCGCTGCACGATGGCCCTCTTTACCGCATCGCAGGCACTGTCCTTTCGCATACCGCCTCTCCTTCTCTTCTTCCCAGGATCTTTGACCGGCTCTTCCCCCGGTACCCAGTGGGCGACTAGGTTTCCCATCTCGCCCCGATTTCGCGGTCCTCCTCTGGGCGAACACCTCATGTGCATGTTCAGCCCTCCCGGCAAGCTGGATCCACTCGTATAAACTATACGGGTCATCCCTTCCCAATGACCAATGAAGCACTTCTGTGTTCAGGCCATCTTTAAACAGCTCGATGATTAAAGAGACCAGTCGTCCACTTTCCCCGCTAGCGCCTTGAACTCCAGCGCATAATCAGCCACCGATCTCGATCCCTGCTTGAGTTCCCGCAAGGCACGCTTCGCCCGCTCTTTCGCTAAGGGATCCTCGAAGTGCTGCCGTAGGGCCCAGAGGAACTCGGGGAATTTTTCCAGTTCGGGCGCTTCCGACTGGCACATCTGTACATACCAGTCTGCCGCCCTCCCTTTTAGTTTGGTAGCAATGGTGATAATTTTCGCCTTTTCTGAGCGGAAAAGCGACCCCCACTCCTCCATGTATGCCTTGGCATTGGTTAGGAAGAACGAGAGTTTTGTCGGGTCCCCATCAAACCTGACAGGGAAGTCCCTCATTCCACCCGCCGACGGGCTGCGCCCCCCCACCGAGCTTTTGGTGGGTCCCACCTCTCTTGCCAGCCGCCTCTCGAGGACGGGCGGCGATGCTACGGGCGGCGACGCTACTTCCACTCGGAGAGCCTGGTCCCCTTCTCTGGGTCGTGCTGCCCTCCTCCTCTCAGGGGACTGCCCATGAGACGAAGGGGTCGAATGCCGTTGGCTTGACCCCTCCCGCGTTTTCTTCAGCGAACTCAGGTCCAAACTCATCTGTTTCAAGATCAGTTCTAACGAGTCCATTTTTGACTCCAACACTCGGATACGGTCCGGAGTAGGGGAGTTCCCTTTTGGTGGCACCTGGATTACTGTCGGGGATAGCGGGTACCGCTGCCTCCAGGATGGGCCCACCACCACCAAAACGTCCACCCGGGTTTCATCCCAGGTGACCAGCTCGCCCGGGGTGGTTACGGTGGTCTCCGGCGCGGTTTTCATGCCCGCTGCTTCGCCCTCCGACCCAGAACTCGCCTCCTCTCGAATTGCTGAGAGTTCACCCAGTTGTGGAGGCCGGTCGGGGCGCATCACGGTCGAGTCCGGTTCCCCTTCACTCGACTCCTCACTTTCCAGTAACAGGATGTCAGGTTCGGTCATCGCTAGCACTCTTCCTCACAGGGTCAGACAAACTCGTCTTCTCCTGGAAAGGGGCCAGCGGAATTTCAAGTTTTATGATTCTCAGCTTTATGTAATGATTGCCCAGTCCAAATACTCAGACTCACAAGAGGTTGCTAAATGAAATCTGATTTATTAGGAAACTTGTCAAATACAAACTAAAAACCCTCGCTGCAAAAACCCGCGCACCAAATACAAACTAAAAACCCTCGCTGCAAACGTAACCCCTCCCCCCGACTGGCAGCATCAACACCACCCATCCCAGGTGCTGTTAACCGTCATCCCTTCTAGCCTGGGAAAGCAACCTTGAACACATGAGATAACCCACATACATTCCGAGCTTGCAGCCAAGAGATAAGCATTCTATTAGCAAGAACTGTCCTCCCTTCAAAGATGAAACACGCATCAGCTTAATGACATGCGAACCGTTACGATGTACTAAGCACATTGAAACGGCGAACATGACAGACCAGTACACTCCTTTACCAGCAATCAACACCCAGATATGCAAAAATCAACACTAGGATTAACACCAAATGAACAACCAAACAGGACAATACAGCCTAATCAAGGAACTATTAACTCAGTCAATCAACCAAGCAGCAAACAACAGCACAATCAAAGAACTCCCAAGGAGAGAACAACACTCCCACCAACACAAGCAGGGCAAGCCACGGTATATAGACTGAGAGCCAGGCCCTCTCCCTGTTCGCACTGAAGATGTTTCCCAGTCTGGCGATGAAACGTCTGCAAGAAAACAACAAGGCTTAAAGAGCACCAGGGACTCCAGAGTTCAACCCTGAGCTACAAATATTCGCTTTGTTTGGGGAAACTACAAATGCATCTGCCACAAGAATAGAACAGATAAATCAAAGCATTACTTGGCTTTGGGGTACTTTATACCTACACTAATTTATTCTCAGAAATGGGAGCTTGTATGCATTTGGGGAAACCTCTCAGATAATATCATTATAACCGTTGTGATAACTGTGGCTATTTGTGATTATATATTTATATACAGAAGTTGCTTGGTATGCTGTCCAAGCCATGATTGTATTATTACATGCCTAGCTTAGTCAGCTGCATTGCTTATCTTTCTAAACCAGCATTCAAGTCTTAAGCCACACACTGGTAAACATGAATTATCTTCAAGGTGCAGGAGAATCATTCCTGTTTTTCAGAAGGGGAAATCATATTTCTTAAAGAGTCTGAGCCTTTTATTGAAGACTATATGAAAGAAGTTATGTTCCATTTATTACTTGTTCTAGCCACCCAGTGTTCCAGACACTTATCCATTCCTCTGTATGAATCTTGGTTAGTTCTCCAAGAATAGATGGAAAAACTCCAAAGGACAATAGAATCTATGGGAAATATTATTTCTTGTTCCCAGAGGGAATGAGTTAGAACAACCATGACTGAATCCACTTTTTCATAATATGACTTGGTAATGAATTATTTGAAGATGATCAGAAGACTACTGGTTAAATACCTTCTTTAAAGCAGTAAGTGCTTTTACTATCTGTTGGTATGTGGCAGTGGTCCCAGACCTTTTAGGAACCCATAAAATTTACCATGTACAGATTGCTGATTTAATTCTATTCACCTGTACGGAAAATGACCAGAAAATCTATTTTTTATGTTACATAATCTTCTGTCTATGCCATTCACTGTATCCTCTGTTGACAAACTGCACAATTGCATTCACAGAGAAGGAAATAAGATGTTATACAGGTTCCAGATTCACCTTAGTGGCGGGTAACTTAAAGAGCCAGGGAATGCAAACTATGGGACAGAATTGTTGTTAAGAATTCAATAAAGTTTCCTTCGAGCTGAACTCTGTCTTGGTAACCACAGTTTCCTGGGCAACAAATGCAAAACTGTTTGCCGCTGCCTTCTTCCAGGATGCTTTTTTCCCCCAACTTTCCAGTTTAGCCTACGTACATCCCTGGAATTTCATGATGGTGTCCAGTTTAAGTACTAACTCAGTCAGATTCTGCTTCATCTTTTGAGATCAGCCAATGTACCTAGCTGGACTGTTAAGTATTACTTACCTAAACAGTGGAAATAATTCAAGGTATGTCTATTCCTTTATTTCTGGAGTCAGCAATGTCTTGCTAACATTGAAAACTTATCTCAACCCTGTGTATTGCTTACCTACATGAGGGTTAAAATTATGGTTTAAATACATAAAACTATGTTTTAATTATGTCGTTATATTGTGAATTTGATTTTCCTCTTAGGGTTTATTGAGGGTGTTGTCCCAGAAAGAATCCTGTTTAGAAACTACTAGGGCTAAACCCATCTCAGTTTCCTCCCCAGTTTTTATGAAATTCCCCTTTCTGCAAGACTTGCATTAAGAAATAGTGAAAGGCTTATTTTGGTACTCAAACCTTCGCCGAGTAAAAATCTGTGATTTTAAAACTGTTTGCCAAGTTATTTTAATGATTATTTATTTATTTATTTATTTATGCATTACTGATTATGAATTGATGTTTTTTATTTTCACTGTAAACTGCTGCAGGCTGCTTGGCAGGAGCATGCAGGTTAAAAATGTTCCTCTATTTGAGAAGAATACCTGTAAAGGGCTATTTCTAAACATGTCTGCCTTGCAGGGTTGTTGTAAAAATAACAAATGATAACTCATACACACACACACACACACTGAGCATCTTGGGGAAAGAGTGAAAAACAAGATGCTAAATGGCTTTTAACTGTAAGGATATATTGATCAAGCACCTATAAACAATACTTAGGAAGTTTATGTATTTTAGAAAAAAGATTCAAAATGGTATAAACCGGTATTTATGAAAGAATATTCATACATTTTGAATTTGGATTTTTTTCCCTAGAGATTTGAGACACATCAGTTTTGGAGGAGAAGCCAGTTTGTAATAGTCCATTGGTTTTCCATGTAGAAAATAATTGTGACAGTTTCATTCATACATCCTTGAAATGTGCTCTGTGTATTCAATCTGCCAAATGAACAAAGAACAGTCTGGTATTATTTATTTGTTATCAAAGTTAGCAAGAGAGGGCAATATACATAAGGAGCTGTCATGTAGAAGTAAAGGCAAACTGCACTGACAAACCCTAATTCTCAAAAAATGCTAACTTCATTTTCAGAATAGAATTATATAGCTTCCCCAGAACAAACAGATTTCAGCACTTTTTAAACAATTGACCTTTGCTCAGTCACTGCTGAGCTAATTTCTCAGGAGCAAGATACATTAGTGGAGTGGGGAAACCATCTAAACAATGATATTTTTCTTAATTCTTAATATTGGTTCAGGCTTTCACCTGGATCTCAATTAGGTTTTGTCGATCATCCTGTCTTGCTACTTGCTGCATTTACTAATCTGACTTACTTACTATGAGCCCCATCCTTCCCCTTGAGGAGGTCTTGTTAATAGTCATTAATAACCAATAATCCATAACAATAATGATAGCTTTCTATAGTAGTAATTGTCTTGTATTTCTGATAGAATGACATGCCAGCCTGCTGATCGATATCTTACCTTTTACACAGGTTATGATCTGTCTTGGGATTGCTGGACATATATAAGGCCAGATGTGCAAATCCCTATTTTAACCACTGGGAGTCCAGATGAAGTTCTTTTATTGGTATGAAGGCATCAGGAAGTATCTATACAATTCTCCTATAGTTGACAGGTAGCACTTGTAAATAGCATGCTTCCTGTGTTGCTTCCATCTTTGTGGAAGTATCACCAACAAAACTACTGTTCAGATACACCTTAGGAAAATTTGCCTGAGAACTCCCAAAACCATTAAGCAAGTCTCAAGTGAGTAAAAAGATACTTAATTTTCATGTTTGAGTGTTTTTAAAGTTGCTGTATTGTCTTAGAGTTGTTTGGATTTGAAACACCATGTTCTGCATTGATCATACTCTTAAGTACTGTGTCTAATTCTGGACACCACACATTGACAGATTGGAACAGGTTCAGAGAAAGGCAAGGACAATAATCAAGGGACTAGAAACTAGGTCATATGAAAGGAACCGAAGGAACTGGTTGTGCTTAGCTTTGAGAAGAGAAGCATTCTTCAAATCCTGAAAGGATGTCACCTAGAAATTCAACAACTGTTCTTCCACTGAAGAATATTTTTTTCATTCTAGAATGTAGGATGTGAAATAATGGATTTAGCTACAAGATGGCAGATTGCAGTTCAATGTTAGAAAAAAAAAATCCTAAAAAGTGAGAGCAGTTTGACAGTGGAAACAGTTATCCAGTACAATGTAAATCAAAACCAAAAACAGTTGTTTAGAAAATTAACTTGATAAATTAAATGTATTTTTTACCACCCTTCTAAATATTGGTAGACAAGCATACCCTAGGTAGTGTGTTCTATAGATTCAGGGCCATACAGGAAAAGGCATTTTCCTCTATACCCAATAAACAAGCTTCTGGCAGTGGGGCCATCTTCAGAAGGACCTTTCTTGCTGAACTCACTAACTGGACAGATTCAAAGTGGATGAGTCAGCCTTGCAGATAATCAGCCCCGAAGTCATTTAAAGCTGTAAAGGTTAGCTTTGGTACCTTAGATTCTACTTAATAGGCAACTGGTAGCCAGTGCAAACATTTTAATACAAGCCTCATATAATCTCTGTATTTTGCACCACCCAACAGCCTGGCTGCTGCATTTTATACCAAATGTAATTTCTAGACACTTTTCAAATATACTCCGATAAAAAAGCACATTGCAGTAGTCAAGACAGGTTGTAACTAAGGCATGAATAACTGTTATTAAATCTGACTGGCTCAGGAAAGATTGTGCAAACAGACTTTTCAACACACCCACTATGTGCAAATCCAGTGGCAGCTGGGAGTCAAGAAGCATTCTCAGACTATGAACTTGTTCTTTCTTGGGGAGTAGTACAACTCCATCCAGAACAGGCTTCATCTCATTCCCTTACCAGCAGCACCTTTTGATGCAGATCTTTATTGAGATTAGGCAGTATTCGGAGATAGCAATTGTTTTCTTGGAGTTAGAAGGAAGGGAACCACAGAGCTGAGTGTCATCAGCACATTGATGCCATCCCACTCCAAATGATCTCCCCCAACAGTTTCACATAGATGTTAAGCATTGTAAGAGGCAAAATAGAACCTTGTGGAATATTGTAGGTTAATGTCAGCCCTTTGAGATAATCCAGACAAAAAGCACAAATGGGTACTAATACTACAGGTAATCCTCGCTTAGCAACCGCAATTGGATCTGGCAATTCTGTCACTAAGCACTGCGGTTGCTAAGTGGAAAATTATGTGATTGTGACTTGGCTCCTCCCACTTTCCAGTATAATTAAAGGCAAAAGCAGGACAGTTCAATGTTATTCTGTTTATCTAATAATCTGCAGCTACTGGCTTATTGAAGGAGCACAGAAGATTGATAGTGTCAAAACTTCTTAAATAGTTTCCTTATTAGTCCAAACATACTGGCAAAAAATGATAATTTCAATATGTGATGGTGAGCATCCAGTGATGGAAATTGCCAAGGACTTCCCTGCACCCTTAAAAAAATATAAAATAGACCAACTTACAGTGCTTCACACTGTGTCAATAGCCTACCTAAAGAATTTTCAGTGTTGCTTTTTCAAATAGACAAATAGATTCCCAGAAAATAAATAGGCTCTAGCCTTTCAATTCAATGGGGTCCATTTTGATTTTGTATTTTATTTGAGCCACATTATTGCTGGAGTTCTTTATAGTTGTATTACTTTACTCTTCTAGGATACTGCCTTTAGCCTGTCCTTCGACTTAATTTACTTTGGAAATGGAAAGCACTATAAAATTGCTTATCAAGCCAAGAGTCATTTTTAAACATAATTGTTTAGTGTTCTGAGAGGCAGGCATAGAAAGTGCTAAGAAGGATCAGGATAGCTATTAAACTCTAAGTGTTACATGGTATCTCTTGAAAATTTCCTAGTATCTTCAGGAAGGTGGTGATATGGGGCCTCTATACATTTTCCTTATCAATTTGAGTTCATTTCTGTATCAGCAGTCCTAGGGACAATAGTGTCCTGTCTCTAGACTTAATGGCACTTGAACCTTTGCAGATGCCACAGTACTGACCTGAATTTCAGTGAGGCAAATTTAAAGATTCAGGAATTTGAATTGCTTTCCTTATTCCAGGAATTTTTGCTAGGTTCACTTCAGATTGTTGCAACACTCACTTCTTTGCTATTTTTGGTAAGGTAGCAGTTTTGGGCTCTCATTAAATTTCAGTGTTCATTTTATTTATGGTTGTTTAATATATAGAAAGGCAACTTTTAGTGTACCTGAATAGATCTTTTTAGTGCCATGATGTCAGCCATACACTATATAAATTGCTGTAGAGCTACAGTCTGCATACTTAACATGAAGTAGCAAGGCAGTAAAAGAATTAGAAGGCATTTAATGAGTGGATACTTGGCTTTTTATTTGCTAGTGTGTTTGTTTTGGTTATTTATAGAAACTTGTTTAAAAAAATTTGTAGTAACTTGTTTAAAATGAGTTTGTCCAGTAGTATTTTGGGAAGGAGCTGGCAAAAGCAGAATGGTGTATGCATCAGGACAGGCAAGAGAACTCATTGGATAATACCAAGCTCTAAATCTTCCTGTTAGGGCCAGGTTAGTTCATCAAACATTGGCGAATTAACAGAGGATTCTTCTAGCAATCTAACACAAATCAAATGCTTTGGAAAATAATACAGGATTAAGATAATATGGGGCAAATTTGTTGGGCCCAGGAACCATCTTCTTCATCTACTTTTCAGCATAAAGACCAAAGAAAGGATTGAGAATTAATTATTAAAAGCACAATTTGGGGCACTACATATTACATATCATGGATCATATCTAACAGAGCATCTAACAGAAAGTAACTGTTACTTTTCAGTTTGTAGGCTTTGTGGAGATTGAGCCAACTTGTTTTAACTCTATACTTAGAATGGCATTTCAATAAATATAATTTTCCCATATTTATAATGCAATACAGTATGTGCTTACTGAGAAGTTAAGTTCATATTATGTTCTGTGAAACTTACTCCCACATAAGAGCATGTGAAATAAGCACAGTGTTCAGCTACAAATCGTATATATGTTACCTTGAAGTAAATCTAGTTGAACCCAGAGAACTAAAGGATTGATTTGTTATACTGTAAATGTGCATAAAACAGTACTGTTGTCAGATAAATAATGTTTCTTGGATGTCCAAAGTGCTTCACAGGAATTACTTTAGTAATGCTTTCATGTACAAATCCTGTAAAATAAATTTATATTTTTCTCTAAATAAATATCACAATATGATGAATTAAATATGTCTAAATATATAGATACAATTTCAGTAAATACTGTATTAACTTGATGGTTACAATGTCCTTTGAGTCTCTGGGGCAAGATCAATGAAATTAAAATGAATATTACATTGAAGCTAATGTATATTTTAACACAGATTCCCTTAACCCCTACTTTTTAATCTTTACACAGACAAATTAGTGAGAAATGTTTTATGGCAGGCCAAAACCTCTTGAATATCTTTGGCCAAGTTGAAATTGCCATGAGCAGTAGGTGGTTTTAAGCTAGCATTTCAGCTTTACCAATGGGCTTTTATTTTAACACCTATATTCTTATGGAATGAGAACTTTTCTGAATATTGCCCTCCTTGGGGTCATTTAGAGAGTAAGCGTGTAACTGACAAAAAAGTATGTTTTAGCAGCCATGTGCTTTAGCAACCTCAGAAATAATTGGAACTATAGGATCCTTAAGGGATGCAGCACTTTTCACAATTTAGTTTTACGTGTTATTAAAAGTAGAATGAAGCTTAGCATTAGTTACGTACTTGAACTGTGGAATGAAAAACTGGCATATCCAATCTTGGAAAATCATTTGTAACGTGAGAAATGTCAAATATACTTCTTATGATTTAAACATGAAAATAATTCATCAAGAAATATTTTGTGTCTGCTGGACTCTTCAAAAAATGTTTTTAAAAGGTTGCACAATTTTTTGTGCTGGCATTGTAAGAAATTTGACAGGTCATATGATTTTGTCTTGTCCATCCATAGTTTCATTTTGGTTTCAAGTCATGTCTTATGTTAATATAATTTTGGAAAGAAATATAATAGACATAACTGTGATGTTAAATTATATACCTAAAATATAGATTTATTATTTAATGAAGGGTTTTGGCTTTATTGAGCCTGGGGCTCTTCAGTAATGATAATCTGACATAAATGGAAATAAACTTACCCTCCTAATATTAAGGAATGGATTTAGGATACTGTTGCTTTCTAGTTTTGAAAAGTATATTCTAAAAATGAGAGGATGAAGCAATATATATAGTTGCTGCGAGTTGGGTGGCATATAAATTTAATATATTTATTATTATTATTATTATAGAGTCTAAATGTAATAGTACGATTAAGGATTGAATTAATTCCATACTGATACTAAATAGATACTATATGGATCTTTTTTAAAATTCTGTTTTCTTTTTTGTTACATTTAGTTTATTTTAATATATTTTTATTGTAATACTACTACTGTATTTCTTTTTGTTGGTGGTGGTGTAATTGTATTTCACTATTTAAAGAAAAAAATTAAAAACTCAGTAATGCTTTCAGCAACTTCATAAAGTAGACTAAGGTAACCATACTGTAGTTGGAAGGCTGAAAGATTGCTGCTTATTTAAGCTTAGTTGCATTTCAGGTTTGCACTGAAATGAAAAAGAATGCTAAATTGTGATGTTCTGTTAGTTGTATTCTAAACCAATTACAACCTATCCAGTGGTTTAATGGAATGGAAAGTGAAAAGTACATTTGGTGTTTACTTCAGCAGTATATTAAATCCATTTGCATTATTAACAAAGATTGGGTATAATATTCTGTCTCTTGTCATTGTATCTGTTGCAGGTGAGTAATGTATGCAAATGATCTCCTGATGCACCTGTAACTGATCCTCTCATCCAATATGGCAAATGAAGACTATTTAGTTAGCTAGGGAAATCAACCTTTTTTTTTTTTGCTCTTGGATTGGATTTCCTTATGGGTATTTCTCATTACTCTAGGAACATTGCTGCATTAGACTGTGGCCGGTTAGAAATTCTGATAGTCTGAAGCATTCCCAATCCATTCTACATAGCTGTCTCTAACATGAACAAACTTGATGCTGCTATGAAAAGACATGTTGAACAACTCAATGGCTCAAGAGCAAGTGGAGATTCTAGTGAGTCAATGTCATTAAGGGATGAAATGAAGAATGGGAATTGCAGCAATTATAAAGGTAAAAAATGAGCCCAAATCTGACTAGGATGCTTCACTGACTGGTATAAGAGTTCTGATCCACTGGGGGCATTTTTATGGATCCATTCATCATCACTGTTTTAGGAACTAGAGTAACCCATCTAGGAATTGGCAAATAAAGACAGTCCAAGTTTGCTTAAAGTTGTATTTTAAAATAATATTGCAAAGCAGATGTTTCTCCTCAATTTTCTAATTTTATGAATGTGTGCCTTTAAAAGTCAGGTTGTATTTTCAGTGTATTGATTTATAGTGTTGTATACTATAGAACTGCTAAGATACAGTATAATTTCTTGGGGTTAAGATAATTCTTGGAAAGAGTCTAAAACATAGAGAAATTGTATTATAATGGAGTAGATATGATGCTGTCATATAGTTAGGATTGAATATTGGAAAAGAAGCCATGTGCATTACTGTGTGGATGTTACTTGCTGAACTGATTGGAAACTGACATAAATGCATTAGTTTTAGCTGGCATATATTAATAGAAGTAAAGCAAATTAACAAATTAAGAAATTTACACATCTAGCTTTCTCTACCTAAGTTGAATACTATGCTGAAACCATGTTCTCATTAAACTTGGTTTTGTTTTAGGTATGTGTTTTAATGTGCACAAACACTTTTCATTAACTGGCAGAGTTCAGAGTTACCTGGTTGGAGTTTATAGCATCCAACAAATACACATCAAAGCTGACTTCCCTGTTTATTACCAGACTAATGGGGAGACTGTCACCTTAGCTTGGCAATTGGCAGCAGCTAGCAACAGAAGAGATCAAGGCTTCCCTGCAATTGTAAATTGTGGATTCAGGGAAGTTGATTGGAAATGAACATGACCTTTAATTTTGGAGAACTATTTTGGAAGAGGAGCACAATTCTGCTGACTGCAAACTTTTGGTTAGCCATGAAAACCAGAAAAAAATGTATGTTGGTATTCACAACCAGCCTTAAATTCTGTGTGTGCTGGGGCAGGACAGAAAGAACCTGTTGGTGGTAAGAATATCTAATAAGGAATTAGTTAATGAGGAACAATTAATGGATTGAAAGGAAGGGGAAGACCGAGAAAGTCATGGTTGGATGGAGTTCTCAAAAAGCGGTAAGAAGTTTACAAGCAAAAGGTAATGTATGAAGTGGTGTATGGACATGATAGAAGCAATGATGGTTTGCAAGGACAGAAAGACTGTGTCCTTGGAGTGGTAAAGTGATTACGGTTGGTATGAATTAGATTTAACAAAGTTTCCTTTTCTTTCTCTTCTGCCTTCAATTTCTTTACTATTTTTATTCCTTTTTTTGTGTGAAATTATTCATTTCTCTTTTAAAAAGTACATCAAGAGTGCTTTGTGGGTTTTAATCTTTTTATTTTATTTAAAACAAATGTGTTTTAGAAAATGATCTATGAATGAACAGATAATTACGGAGGTTATATGGTAATATAATTATTGCTCAATATAACATTAGTAAAAGGTACCAAGCAGAGTGTATTGTTAAGTTATAAAAAGGAGTATTAATTTTTGAGCTTAATGCCAAAATCTGGAGGAACCCTTGAAATATTTTTCAGGCCTCGGGGAACCCCTGCACATTCAGGCTCAAATATAGTCCAGAAGTTACAGAATTATTATATTTGTTTCATGTGTAGGCCTGCATATATGCATTAACAGGGTTCTTAAACTAAAAATCAAGAATGAAACTTACCTCTTTAATGTGAAGTTGCCTGAATTTGAAATAATGTTTTAAATAAATCAGGATCTCCCAGGGAACCCTAGGGGTCCACTTAACCTTGGTTGAGAAACCCGGCTCTAAATGTTTGTATTTATTTTGCTATGTAATATGCATGTTGGCTGGGGATTTCTGGGAGTTGAAGTCCACACATCTTAAAGTTGCTAAGGTTGAGAAACACTGCTCTAGAATCAAATTATTATTATTATTATTTAATGGAAAGAAGAGCTCCGTGTATTACTAAATGTATCAGGCTGAAGTTGATTGAAAAAAATCCTTCTCTAAAACGTATATCTACTCCCTGTATTCAGACTTCCATATCTTAAGCAGATATGCCTTCTAAGTGCCAAACAGATGCTGATCAGAGTCATTGACTCAAACTTGGGCTGCCCTATTGGTATCTTGATGCAGGCAGGACATCTGAATGAGTGTTTCAGCAACAGGCCATTCAAATGTGGTTTAGAGGCTATCGAATGCCAGTTTTTCCAGCTTGAGTAATTTGAGAGAGAACATGTTTGGTGCCATGACAACAGACAAATCCCTTTTGGCATTATTTTTCAAGTTTATGAAAGGTCGCACTAAAACAAAGGCCCACTGGTGGACTATATTAAGAGCACTATTGTTCTGATGAAACATACCTTCCATCATTTTCTTTTAACAGCTGGGGTTCTCTCTCTAGAAATGGCAGCGGGAAGTCTTCACCGTACCAGTCCTATTGCATATAATTCAATTACATTTTAAGAGAGCTATTTGTAGTTCACAGTATGCCAGAATTCCCCATTTTGAGATAACTCTAACAAATTATCAGGTGTCCCATAATTTATTCTTACTTGATCTATAATGTAGGAAGCTGGGAAATACTGCATCCAAATAATTTCTGTGACTTGGCAAGTAAACTTGGTAGCCAAGCAGGCACTATTTATACTTAGAATCACAAAATCATTGAGTTGAAATAGGGCCATTTTGGCCATTAAGCCCAATCCCTGTTCAGTGCAGAAATCCATACTAAAGAAAGTGTCTCTCAAGCCTCTGCTTCAAACATCCAGCAATGGGGAGTCTGTCTCTCTCTAAAGTAATAGGCTCCACTGCTTTTACTCTCAAGCACTTTTCCCCCTAACATTTCTGATAATCAGTTGGATCTGTTTTTCATTAACTTTAAACCATTATTCTGTGTTCTGACCTTAAGACAATAAAGAACAAATCTCGTCTTCTATGTTACAGCCTTTCAAGAAATTGTAGAGTGCTATTGTAGCTCTCCACAGTCATGCTTTCTGAAAACTAAACATATTAATTTCCCTTTCTCTATTCTTGTAGGACTATGTCCAATGTCTTGATAATTCTTGTTGCTTTTTTTTTTTAATGCTTATTCATTTATGTGAATCCTTAAAAAGTACCCAGACTTGGAGATCTACTTAAGGTGAAGCATGACCCATGCGGAAGAGAGCCTACATTTTTTGATACAGCCTAAACTCACATTTGCTCTTTTTGCATCCATATGACATTGCAGACATATATTTCATTATTAACTTCCCTCTCTAACTTACCAAGGCAAGTGTGATTTTTGTGATCTTTAGAGCATTAGTTATTCTATCTGATTTTGTACCATCTGCAAATCTGATAGCTCGTCCTCCCCCCATTTCTTCATCCAAGTTGTTATATTGAAGAGGTCCAGATTCAAGACTGATTCCTGTAACACACATTTCAGTTTGATGAAGACCACTGATAAATATTCTTTGAATATGGCTTTCAGGCAAGCTGTGTAGGTATAACATTGCCCCTCCTTGTATATTGAACCATCTAATTTTTTTAAAAACTAGAAAATTTTATTGGTGTACCCTGTATTTTATTTATGTATTCACATTATTAGTAGACTGTCCCTTAACAGAAAGGTCTCTACAGGTCTCACATAATAAAAAGATCAATAGTAAATATATAACAATACAATACAAATCCAGTAAGGTAATATAAAACATTAAAACACCTTTGGGTATGATCAGGAATACAACAGAGTAGATGATAAAAAATGCAGCAGAACTAAATGTTAAAACTGCAACAATATTTAAAAGTTAGAGAAAAAAATCATCTGTTGCTATGTAAATACATTTGAGGAAGGTTTGGCATAAATGGGACTCTGTTATTGGAAAGTATGCTTCATGTGTAGCCTTTTTGTGTACCTTCCTGGGCATGAATCACTGAAAGGTGGTTTGTTCAACTGGGTGACAAAACCTAGCTGACCTCAGCTGATCAAACTTAAGCAGGGTCAAATTTGATTATAAAATTGAATGGGAGACCATCAGCTGAACCAATCAGGGGAATGCCAAGAATGCTTATTTATTTGATTGACTGATACAGCAGCCCACTCAGCACACATCTCAGGCCAGTGTATACCCTAATAGCAATAATAAATTTGTTAAAACCCCATGATAAAAAAGTTTAAAAAACAGAGACCAGAACAGTGACATATACAGTAGATGGATAAAATGCCAGGTCAGAATGAGTCATAACACTTCTAGACCCAATGCCTGAGGAAAAATCTGGGTCCTTAATGCCTTCTAAAAGGGAGGCTAGGAATGGGGCCAGCTGGATCTTGGGTGGAATGCTGTTCCAAAGGGTGGAAGCAGCAACAGAGAAGACACATATGTTAGGTCCTGCCAGATAATATTGCCTAAGTGATGGGACCCTGTTGTATCTTACTGGACTGGCAGAAATAATTGGAGTTACGTAGTCTGACCCTGTGCCATGAAAGGCTTTATAGGTAAGAACCAGCACCTTGAATTGTATCCAGAAGCACATTCATAACCAGTACAGCTCATGAAGTAGAGGTGTTATATGGGCATTTCATTGTATGCCCATAAGTATCCACACTGCTGCATTCTGGGCCAGGTGAAGCTTCTGAGTGGTCACCAAGGCCAGCCCCATGTAGAATACATGGGACTCTACATATAATTTACCTTGACATTCAGCACTCAACGTTTCTAATGATATGCTCAATCAAATGGAAAACAAGGGCTAGAACTATTAAACAGGTTCATAATTGGTTGAAGGACCAGACTCATAAGGTACTCATAAATAGTGCCAAATAATGCTTGGAGAGTTGTATTGCGTGGAGTGCTACAGGACTCTGTCCTGGGTCCTGTGTGATTCATTTCTTTTTAATTACCTGGTGATGATTATCACATATGCAGATGACATAAAACTAGGTTACAAAAATGTTAAGACCAAGGTATAAGATGGAACAGACCTTGCTTGGCAGTCATATATGTGAAAAGGATCTGAGTGTCCTAGTAGATCACATGAGTCAATAGCTGTTAAACAGGCATAGGATATTTTGGGATGTATTAACAGTAGCATAGAGTTCAGATCTCTGGAAGTAATTGTCCTACTCCACCTTGGTCAGGCCCCATTTGGAATACTGTGTCCAGTTCTGGGCACTGTAGTCTAGAAAGGACATTAAGAAGCTAGAGCAAGTGCAGAAGAAGCAATCAAATGCTAAAGGGATTGAAACCGAGTCCTGTGAGGAACAATGAAAAGAACTAGGTATATTTAGCCTGTGGAAGAGAAGAGTGAGGGAAGCTGTAATAGCAGTCTTCAGGAATCTGAAGGGTTGTCATACAGGAGAGGGAGTGGACTTGTTCCTGGGGAGCAGGACTAGAACCAGTGGGTTGAAACTGCTGGGTAGTATATTCAGGTTAGATATTAGGAGGCCTTTCCAAACAGTAAGTGCTGTCATAGGTTGCCTTATGAATTATGTGTTTCCATTTACTGGAGGTTTTGAAAGAGAACGTGCACAGCCATCGTATCCAAAATATTTCAGCAAATCTTGAACCAAACAGTGGGTTGGACTAAATGATGTTTAATGTCTCTTCAAACCCTATGATTTTATGAAATGATTCACTCTAATACCTTTCTTCCATGAAGAGGCAAAACTCCCTCTCAGAAATGTGGGGAGATAGAGGGAAAGAATTTAATTTTACCTAATATTTTAGTGAAGTTATTTTGGGGTCAGCCAGAACAGAGGAAAGGCCGTTCTCCAGGCATAAGAGTACTATACCTGTACTTGGGAACATACAGCCATTTTATTTAATTTGAGGGGTTCAAGAGTCCTTAAGGATTGCGTACATGTAGAGCTACGGTCTGTAAAGGGAAAGACTCAACACCTTGGCCCTAAACAAATTGCAGCAGGGACAGAATTATTGTGTTTGAGGTTAGCACATAACATTATTGCATTAGAGATGTTCTGTGCTTATGCAGTAATGTCTTTTGCTTGTTTCTTCTGTGCTGCAGTTGATTGGAGGATGATTCCAAGGTATTTAAACTTGTTAGATTGTTCAAAATAGTATTATTTATCTTCCAATTATTTCTTTTAGCTTCTGCTTATTTGTGCTATTGTATATTGAGGGGGGCGGTTTGCCTCAGACCATAAATAAATAAATAAACATTGTCTTTTATTGTTGGTATTTGTTTCTATTTGAAATAATGCAACTTGACAGATATAATTATGTCTTTGAGCAGCTCTTACATTTCCGTGATGTTTTTAGTGGAACAATTGATTAAATCACCTGTATCTTGGCATTATTTTGCAATTTGTAATGCTGGCAAACTGTTAGTGTCAGCTTCTCTTTCCCACCATTCTTCTCAGTTTTCAGTTATGTAAACAACCTGAAAAAATTAGAAGAGGCAAGAGATTTGAAGACCTTGACATTTGAACCTCTTGTCCCATTTTTCCTTGGAACTCTTACTCTGGATTCTGATTTTATCTGTCTAATGGTTTAAATAGTCTGGAGGAGTTGCTTGAGATACAGATGTATGCCACGTACTTGATCCATTCATGCACAAAATAAAAGGAACAATCACCTAATGAACTCCCAGTGTTTATCTCCTTATGTCAGGCCTGCTGAGAGAGTAAAAAACTTCACGCAGTGATTTTTCTTCTCTTCAAGTTTGTGTTTTCCATACTTGGCTTCTGATAGTCTAGTGAACCATGGTTCTGCATTTGAATTGTCTCATGAAGATGTTTAATTAGGGAGCTAATCAAATTACTAAACTCAGAAAGTTCATAAAAGTAAGCATAGATTTGCCTGTTTTTCAGGGCATGATGATTGCTTCTTCTAATTTAAGATATCTATTAGGTGTGCGTTCTGAGAATTAGTTCCACTATAATTTTGAAACTTGTTTTACATACTGCTGCTTATTTGATAGCCAGTTTGGTGTAGTGGTTAAGGCATCAGGCTAGAAACCAGAAGATAGTGAGTTCTAGTTCTACCTCACAAAGCCAGCTGGGTTACTTTAGGCCAGTCACTCTCTCTCTCAGCCCTAGGAAGGAGGCAATGGCAAACCACTTTTGAAACCTGCCAAGAAAACTGCAGGGACTATCCAGGCAATCACCAGGAGTCAAGACTGACCCAAAGGCACAAAAAATAAACATTATTTGCAAGCACTGATTGTATCCAAACTAAGCAACAGATATGACAAAAGCTTTTTCTTTGCAGAACCAGATCTTAAGATCTTTATATTCAAACATGATGGATATCTTAGATACGAGTTTATCCTCTAGATCATTATATCCATCCAGAGTAAGGAAAGATTACTTTATATTTCCTCCATTTTGTAGAAAGTACAATGTTGCTGTCCAGCCTATTAAATCTTTCCTGCTAAATGCTTGCCTGGCAGAGAGACCCTCCAGATGGGGCAGCCAGACCTTGTTTCCTTCTCAGCCACCTCCCCTCTTCCCTCTGGCAACTCCAGCCACCATCTGTCTTCCCTGGCCAAGCCTCCCATCCCCATCTTCCTGGCCATATGGCTGGTGCTCCCTCTGGAGCAGTGCCCACCATGGAGTGTCAGAGCAAGCAGGGGTTTCCAGGGCGCAGAGCTCCTTGGTGCAAGAGGCTTTGGAACACTGGCTTCACAGCTGGGCTGACCAACACCTGCTGTTGCTAGGCAACCTGCCAAGCTGGGGTAAGTTGAGATGAATTGTAAGGCTGCACTTTTGAGGGGCAGTCTGTGCATCTGCAGATGCTGAGCACCTGGCCTTGCTGGGCAGTGTCCTCAGCACTTAGAAAGTATTGTTGTGGGCTGCACACAATGACTTAGATTTGCAAGTTTGAGCCTTGCAGACTTGCTAAGAGAAAGGAATAAATAGAAGTGAATGAGCCACACCAAAAAGAAACTTGTTTATTACAATTGAACCCAAATAAAACCTTTGCCTTCTATACATATTAGGGTCTCTGGATATTTATTTAACTCATTTATTAGAGAATTTACATCCTACTTTTCCTGAAATAGAATAAAAGTTAAGTAACAGTTAAAAGATTATCATACAAGATGGCATAATGCTTATTTTTTAAATTTAATTATCTGATAAATTGCTTCAATATGATTACAAAGGAAGCCATGTAAAGTACAGTGAATCAGTCAATAAAAATGGCAAAAGAATCAATAGTCGAGTGAAATGACAATACTGCTGTCAATCAAACTGAAGCTGAGAGTTGGTGCTTTTAATATTTGCTAGGGTTTTTTCCTTTTCCAAATTTCTCCAGCAATTTTTGCTGCACATGTGATTAGAGACTGTTGACATGTCATATAGCATGTTTATAAGTAGAGCTAATTTTGCTAGTAACAGTAGATTATTTGACCTCCTCCGTAAACTAGCATTCTCAGTTCAGAAATGTTGCCAAGCCCAAACCAGAGAAAATCACAAGGTCATGTTTCTTATTATTCAGGCCAATTTCTTGCTAATGCAAAACAGCGCAAGTGGCGACGGAAACCCTGGGAGTGACCATCAGCTCAGTAATCAAGAGAATGCCTTATCCCTCTTGTTTACTACTTCCCTTGAGCAATGCTAAAAAAACATTAGATTTTCTTCTTTTTCATACTGTATATACAGTATGGCATTTTATAGCATATAGCGTATAATTTTTGCTGAAATTCCCAATCTTAAAGCCTTGGTGTGAGTTACAGCGTGGGCAGATGGTGATGAGTACTGCTTCGGTCAGTGGCTTGGGAACTGCTCAGCACATTGCAGTGCTTGGCTGATCTTGCCTGGTCTGGGAAAAAAGCTAAGCAGAGTTAGATATGGATAGCTCTTGGATGAGAGGCCATCAGGGGATCCTGAGGCTGAGGGCCAAGCAGCAAAGTTGAAGAATCACTGCTGAAGAAAGCACTTCTGTATTGCTGATAAGAATGTATATGTGTAGTCACCAGGAGTCAATACTGAGAGAGCCTTTAAGATTAGAAAGGCATTCATTCTGAGTTTTAGCACAGGCCTGTTTTGAAGCCCTTTATTCTAAATACTGTGTGATTTTCTATACCAATTAATATCATTAATATTTCATACCAAAGTACAGTCTTTTTTTGTTCCTTTGGAATTTCTTTTAAGAGGAGCTCCAGGCTATTAAATATACAATTAGAAAAAAGAACCCCTCTTAATACCATAGCTGGATTTTACTTATATCCAGTATGTGTCTTTCAGTCATCCACATTTTCTAAGTAGATTTCCTCTATAAAGAATGTCATATATACTGTCAAACTGCTTTTGCATTATAAACTTCCAAAATTATAGTGTTTAATGGGTTGAACACTTCAGCAAAGGAATGTTACCTTGTCGTGGTGCTGGAGCTTGAGCACCTCAATGATGCCATGAGCTAAACCGTGAAGGGCCACCCAAGATGGGAAGGTCACGACAGAGAGGTCAGACTAAATGCGATCCCTGGGGGAGGTAATGGCAACCCACCCCAGTATTCTTGCCGTGAAAACTCAATGGATCAGGACAACCAGAGATATGTCGGTATACCATCGGAAGATGAGACCCCCAGGTCGGAAGATGGTCAAAATGCTACTGGGGAGGAACAGAGGATGAGTTCAACTAGCCCCAGACGTGATGACACAGCTAGCTCAAAGCCGAAAGGACGGCTAGCGGCCGACGGTGCTGGTGGTGAACGGCGAATCCGATGTTCTAAGGATCAACACACCATTGGAACCTGGAATGTAAGATCTATGAGCCAGGGCAAATTGGATGTGGTTATTGGTGAGATGTCAAGATTAAAGATAGACATTCTGCGCATCAGTGAACTGAAATGGACTGGAATGGGCCACTTCCCATCAAATGACCACCAGATCTTCTACTGTGGACAAGAGGACCACAGAAGAAATGGAGTAGCCTTCATAATTAATAGTAAAGTGGCTAAAGCAGTGCTCGGATACAATCCAAAAAACGATAGAATGATCTCAATTCGAATTCAGGGCAAGCCATCTAACATCACAGTGATCCAAATATACACCCCAACCACAGATGCTGAAGAAGCTGAAGTAGAGCAGTTCTATGAGGATCTGCAGCACCTACTGGACAACACACCTAAAAGAGATGTTATTTTCATCACGGGAGACTGGAACGCTAAGGTGGGCAGTCAAAAGACTTCTGGAATTACAGGTAAGCATGGCCTGGGAGAACAAAACGAAGCAGGACATAGGCTGATAGAATTTTGCCAAGACAACTCACTCACTCACAACTCACTCTGCATAACAAACACTCTCTTCCAACAACCTAAGAGACGGCTTTATACATGGGCTTCACCAGATGGACAACACCGAAATCAGATTGACTACATCCTTTGCAACCAAAGGTGGCGGACAACTATACAGTCAGTAAAAACAAGACCTGGAGCTGACTGTAGTTCCGATCACGAACTTCTTATTGCACAATTTAGGATCAGACTAAAGAGATTAGGGAAGACCCACAGATCAGCTAGTTACCAAAAAATCAACTTATATCCCCATACCAAAAAAGGGAAACACTAAAGAATGTTCAAACTATCGAACAATGGCACTCATTTCACATGCCAGTAAGGTAATGCTCAAAATCCTGCAAGGTAGACTTCAGCAATTCATGGAGCAAGAATTGCCAGATGTACAAGCTGGGTTTAGAAAAGGCAGAGGAACTAGGGACCAAATTGCCAATATCCGATGGATAATGGAAAAAGCCAGGGAGTTTCAGAAAAACATCTATTTCTGTTTTATTGACTATTCTAAAGCCTTTGACTCTGTGGACCATAACAAATGGTGGCAAGTTCTTAGCAGTATGGGGATACCAAGTCATCTTATCTGCCTCCTGAAGAATCTGTATAACGACCAAGTAGCAACGGTAAGAACAGACCACGGAACAATGGACTGGTTTAAGATTGGGAAAGGAGTATGGCAGAGCTGTATACTCTCACCCTACCTATTCAACTTGTACGCAGAACACATCATGCGACATGCTGGGCTTGAATCCAAGGCTGGAGTTAAAATTGCTGGAAGAAACATTAACAATCTCAGATATGCAGATGATACCAGCGAAGAGGAACTGAGGAGCCTTATGATGAAGGTGAAAGAAGAAAGTGCAAAAGCTGGCTTGCAGCTAAACCTCAAAAAAACCAAGATTATGGCAACCAGCTTGATTGATAACTGGCAAATAGAGGGAGAAAATGTAGAAGCAGTGAAAGACTTTGTATTTCTGGGTGCGAAGATTACTGCAGATGCTGACTGCAGTCAGGAAATCAGAAGACGCTTAATCCTTGGGAGAAGAGCAATGACAAATCTCGATAAAATAGTTAAGAGCAGAGACATCACACTGACAACAAAGGTCCACATAGTTAAAGCAATGGTGTTCCCCGTAGTACCATATGGCTGCGAGAGCTGGACCATAAGGAAGGCTGAGAGAAGGAAGATCGATGCTTTTGAACTGTGGTGTTGTAGGAAAATTCTGAGTGCCTTGGACTGCAAGAAGATCAAACCAGTCCATCCTCCAGGAAATAAAGCCAGACTACTCACTTGAGAGAATGATATTAAAGGCAAAACTGAGATACTTTGGCCACATAATGAGAGGACAGGACACCCTGGAGAAGATGCTGATGCTAGGGAGAGTGGAGGGCAAAAGGAAGAGGGGCTGACCAAGGGCAAGGTGGATGGATGATATTCTAGAGGTGACGGACTCGTCCCTGGGGGAGCTGGGGGTGTTGACGACTGACAGGAAGCTCTGGCATGGGCTGGTCCATGAAGTCATGAAGAGTCGGAAGCAACTAAACGAATAAACAAAAAAAATGGCTTGAACTAGCATGGGAAGATTCAGGTTGCAGTCCAACTTCAATCAGAAGATCACTGGATGACACTGAGCCTGTCACTCTCCCCTCTCAGCTCAACCCGCCTAATGGAGGGAAAATTGTCAGGGTGCGTGTTATGTATGCCATCCTGATCTCTGTATGAAAAGTGGGATATAAATCATACACATACTTACAAACAACACATTTTCTTGAATGGCCCTATCAGTTGGGTCAGTCCCTCAAGATCATACACTTTCTCAACTGGTTCTCATCTTATACTTGAAAAGATTATACCTTCTAAGAGACTCTATTTTAGCCCAGTGCATCTCAACTAGCTGAAAACAGGACTGTATTGGTGCGTGAACCTTTGTCAGCATTCTTTTTCAGTTGATTCATAAAAGTTAGTTGTGTTTGGCTTGCGGGTGTTTCTTCAGTTGTTTGCACTGCAACACAGCAGCAGACAGGAAATTCTTGAGCCTCGGGAAACTGCATTAATCTTGTATCTTTCTTTCCATGGTATTATGAATTACAGCCTGATTAAACAAACACAAGATAACAATTTGGACATATGATTGTAGAGTGCCATTTCAGTTCAAATATGCCTCTTCCTTTAGAAATGAGAACACTTTTTAGAGAAAATGTGTTGTATTAATGAAGGAAATGAATCCAAAAAAGATTCCCTTATATTTTAATTCGGTATTTCTAAATATGGGTGGATAGAAAGCACATTAGGATCTACTGTTAGGTCACTGGGTGATCTCTAGTAGGTAGGCAAGAATTCCAACTTCTAGTTGTCTAACAATTTTTGTCTTTTTGTGTGTGCCTTCAAGTCAGTGTTGACTCCTGGTGACTGCCTGGACTAGTCCCTGCAGTTTTCTTGGCAAGATTTCAGAAGTGGTTTGCCATTGCCTCCTTCCTGGGGCTGAGAGAGAGTGACTGGCCGAAGGTCACCCAGTTGGTTTTGTGCCTAAGGCGGGACTAGAACTCACAGTCTCCCAGTTTCTAACCTATACCAAACTGGCTCTCTGTCCTACAGTAGCAACAACAGAATATTTTTTTCTTTTTTTGGAATGAAGAAAGCTTGGGATAACTAGGATTAAATTTATGTACAAACTGACTGTGAGCTAAGTTCAGTTCAAATAATTTTCCTAGCTTCAGAAACACCCTGATTTTTAATTCCATGTCTCCTATCAAAAATCCCATTTCTGTTCTTGTGCAAATTCAGTCTGCTTCAAGAAAAAACACACTCTCACCTTTGCTGAATTTGTGTAGTTATTAAAGGATTTGAACCTGAAAAGCAGTATTACAAAGGCTTGCATCTAATCTTTAGAAGCTGGGAGAATTCAAAGTGAATATATTTTGGATCACTGATTATAATAATTGATTGTACACGACTAAGCAAAACTTAGGACATTCTACCAGGAATGGTGAATTTAAAATTGTTTGGACATAATACGGAAGCTGAGGTTTATGAATTGGATTGTTATGTATTTATCATATTTATTTAGGCTAAATTAATTTTATTCCACCATTTTTAGCTGGAAGTAGAGAAATTCAAAATGAAAATAAAAACGGACCATTAGAAAATCGGGGTTAATATAAATATTAAGAAGACAAAAGTAATATCAGCCTTCAATAAGTTTGAAAAACTGATTACTGGAATTACCTTGGATAGCTATGGATTGTTTCTGGAGACAGGTTAAAAATGGCAAATATTTTGTCCATGCAGTTACTGGAGGTCAGGATCGGTACCTTACTAATTAACTATACAGGGGCTGTTTGGCACCACAGCATTAAGCTGCTTGACTCCCATGTGGAAACAGCTTGGAAATAAGGCCGACTTAAATCTCTGAATTTCTGAAATCTCTGGATTTCAATCCCTTCCTCTGGTTTGGAAGGAAAGCCCAGCTTTCCATATTCTACCACTGAACTTGTTAAAAATGAATGGAAAAAAAAATGCCCAGGGTTTCACTTTTCCACTTGTTAAAACACAAAAACAAAGTCTAAGGTTTCATCAGTTCATTGGTGAATCATTTTCAGGAGAGGGTATGAGAGATTGTGAGGCAGTTGAGGAAGAAATAGAAGGAATGCTAAACAACCAACAGATGGGAGAGAAGTTCAGTAGCTTAAGTCATAAATGGCAGATCAGCCCAGACTCCAAAAAGTCCAGGAAGAAAAGATTGAAAACTTTCAAACAGACTCTGCCTTAATGAGCTGACTATTAAGAGAGGGCTGGAGGCTCATACTGCAGTTTGAGATTCCATATCTTATCCATTATTATTATTATTATTATTATTTAACATCTTTAAATAATATTTCTTTTAAAAAGTACAAACTAAAGATACAAACTAAGAAGAAAAGAAAAACAGAAAAAACTCTATCATATATTTTATATTTATCAATAGTTAAAGGTAAAGGTAAAGGTTTCCCTTGACATTAAGTCTAGTCGTGTCCGACTCTAGCGGGTGGTGCTCATCTCCGTTTCAAAGACGACGAGCCGGTGTTTGTCCATAGACACTTCCGTTACTGGTTTACTAAATGAATTCAGTACTATAATATAAACAATACAAGATATTATTGTAAGATATCATAGAATTACCCCTAATTATTATGTGGGATTCTTGCTTCCTTGATTGGGCCCTGATGTGCATAACTTAACAGGAGTCAGGCAGTTCAGCATCCCAGGACAAAGTGGCCATAGAGGATAGCAACGGGGGGTGGCTATAGTGCACAGCGCACAGTAGCCAGTTGGAATGGAGGTATTTACCTAAAACGAAATGAAGCACAGCTGGCAAACTGGACAGCATTGCCTATGCTAGCCCAAGGTAGTGTAGCATATGCATACTAAGAAAAGGTAGGGAGAGGTGGCTTATTAAGCTAAATCAAGGTTTACAAATCAGTGTGCAAGTTCTAGAGTTTGGAACTTACCATGTACATATTTGACTGTATCAGTTCTATCATATACAGACCTCAACAGCTGGATTTTATATTTGTCTTCTGAAATCTGGAATTCTGCTGATATTATTCTGGGCCTATCAGCATGCTCAATCCCTTGAACCCATCTCTCCACTGTCCTCCAAAATCTATTAATGTGGTGAGTTAGAAAGAAGAGGGCAGATCATCTTTCATTTCAGAAACAATTATTTTGATTATTTAAATAATGAAAGATTATTATTTGCTTGTTAGTTGACTTTTAATACTGCTAATAAAGTGGAGAACAACATTTTCCAATATCATATTAATTGCTGTTTCTCTCAGCAATTTTTCCTCCTCCTTCATTCTATACAGAACCTTTGATTACAAGCTGAAATGGTCAACATTAAGGCAGAACCAGAAACTGAATTTGGTCTTCCAAGTGTTTTTCCCCAGAGGCCCATGTTCTACTCTTACTGTCTGTACAATGACTCATCATGGTACATGTGAGCCAATGCAACCTCTGGTTGCTGTTTCAGGTTTTGTGGATCTGAGAGAGAATGAATAACTGAATGTGGGGAAAAGTACTTGTGTAGGTACAGGATGGGAGAGAAATAAAGATCCATTATGTGTCTTTGTCCACATCCACTGCTGACTTGCAACCTCCAGCCTGATGGCTTTTACCACAAATAGCTCCTAGGGACAAAATGTTGTTTGATCCCATCGTATGAGGTTTCTGCTGTACGTCCCAGCTATACCATGGTGATAGGGAATGTGTCCAGTGTTGTTTTCTTTTGTATTTTTAATTTATTTGCAAAAGCATATTGCTTTGCTCATTGGAGAACTGGTTGAGGCTTCACCACTAATTCAACTCCTGTTTGCAGCCCTTGCCTCTGAAGGACAAGTATATTGACACAAAGGCCACGTTTCTTAAATGACCATTTCCTCCATATATTAATAACTGAATCATGTCTATAAAAACATGAGTCTTTCTTCCCCGGGATGGAGTCTTTTCCCTCAGAGATCTACCATATATTTTTCAGACCTAGTGTCTTTTTCCTCCTGTATAATCCTTCTCTGCAAATCCCGCTAAAGGGATTTACATTAAAATGTTCTTAATCTTGGTTGATGAAAAAATCGATTAAAAGAAAAATGATAGGGGATATTAAAGCAAGGGCAGTGAGCAGATGCAGTTGTCCTATTATTAAGCTTTATACATTCAGATCTGCAAATAAGCTAATATCTGAATTCCTTGCACATTTCTATCTTTATCCCCAAGTTAAATTGTATAAGATTGCCACAGATTTTTGGGTTTTCTGGAGGGGGTTTTTGTGTGTTCTTGAAATCTTTTGTAAACTGTCTGAAAAAATAAGAATTCTCATTTCTCTTAGTGGGGTAGGGGTGAATAAGAAGGCAGAAACACGAATTTCTTGAAGTCTGTGTTAGATCAGCCAAAAAACTGACATGGTCCAGATGGAAAGATACATTTCCTGGCTGTAAAGATAAATTGCTACACAGGAAGTATTGGATATAGCTTTACTGGGGGAAAAAAAGCTGCAATTTAAGAGAAAATATTCAACTTCTTAAATAGGAAGATTCTTTTTTTTAAATTCCTGTGGAAAGGGCTATCTGTAAATCTGTGCAGGTGGCTATCTACAAGTGAACACATAGTGGTAGAAAGATTGGATGAGGTTGGCTGTGATGCAGCCTCCAAAATTTCAAGATCTTGTTTCCACAGGACATGTGGACAACCTAACTCTTCCAGGCTGAAATATGGATGGATGGATGGATGGGCTATATATGCATGATCTCTTCATCTGCCTATATAAACTTTCTTTGAACGTTCTGCCCTTGATCAATATTTACTTAGTTTTTTATTAGTTCTGTAGATTCTGCACCACTTCACTTGGGAAAAATGCTGTTTCAATATTTTTATAATAATTTGATTAAAGTTTGCAGTTACAAAGGCAAAAGACTAATACAAACTAAAATAGTAAAAAAAAATGAAAAAAGGATAGAAAGTGCAGAAAAGAAAATAGAAAGAAAAATAGAAAAGAAGGAAAAAATAAGAATATAGTAAAAAAATATATATATATATAAAAAAAGACTTCCCCCTTCATCACAACAAATACAAACAATTTCAATAACTTATTACCTTCTCTGAGAATACAACAAAATATTTATTTTTCCCTTATTTCATCTCTATAAACAAATTCTTAAAGCCTCATCATTCAGCCTTAGTCAGCAAAAGTCCATTAAGGATTACCAGAAAACAACATATATATTTTTAACCTTAATCAAATAAACCAATTTTATATTCCTTCTCCTTATTTTAACCACAATAACTATCACTTTCTCTAAAAATACAACCAAAAAAATCTGTTTTTCCAAATCTTTAAAGCCTCATCATTTGGTCCTGGTAAGCAAAAATCCTTTTTTATTTTTACTATACCTGAATATAGTAAATTTTATTAGGTTTCAGGAAAAGAATAAAAACTACAAAAACAAAAAACTACAAAGAAAGAAAAAAAAGTTAAAAAGTACAGAAACACAAGAGAAAAGTTTTTTAAATTTACAAAAAGATGTGGCTTCCGACTTTTAACAGCAAGGATATACAAAATTTCCATAATCAATCTCTTACTTTATATTAAGTAATATAACTTAAAACACCACATTATTTCTATAAGCCATTCTACTTTATCACATAATAAAACTCATTAAGTACAGTTACTCCTCCCCCTTATATTAAAATAAAGGGGAAAAAGTCATATAAACTTCCTAAACATCTTTCTCCCCTCCAAAAGATAAAACATATTTATTTATTTTTATTTATTTACTATCCTGCCTTTATTATTTTTATAAATAACTCAAGCCGGCGAACATACCGAATACTTTTTCCTCCCCCCATTTTCCCCACAACAGCAACCCTGTGAGGTGAGTTGGGCTGAGAGAGAGGGACTGGCTCAAGGTCACCCAGCGGGCTCTCATGCCTAAGGCAGGACTAGAACTCTCAGCCTCCTGGTTTCTAGCGCATTGCCTTAATCACTAGACCAAACCAACCACTATTCTATACATTTCTGTCTACTATAATAAGAATCAAATTAAAAAGCACATAAGTTGTCTGCTATTATACTTAATAGTACAACGATTTTAATAATCCCAATCTTAATAAACCCAAAAAACAAAGACAATTCAAAAGTAAATCCACATCTTTAAAGGCAAATAGCATCAATCAAATCCTTAAAGCAAACCTGATAGACATCCTTTAACCCTTATCCCACTTCAAAATAAACAGACCGGTTACATATCCCCACAATGTGCACAGAGCTTTCCTGTTAAAAGAATCAAACAGCCCAACTGCCCCCCTCAAAGATTCCAGATTTTTTTCATGGCATTCCACCACAAGATCGATTTTACTTATGGCTTGCAGATCAATCTCTCCCTTATATTTCTCCAACTCCATTATCTAATCTTCATCCAGCATCTCGATAAAAATCCCAATCTCAATCTTAAAAAAAAACCCTTCTATTGCTCTTAAATTCCTCAATTTCATCCACCACATCCCCAAGCTGATGGCACATTTTAGATCTCATATTTTCCACAATGTCCTGGATATCTTGCATAAAAGTCAGAAGAAATCTGTTTAAAATCCTGGTGAAGGTCAGAAAAAGTCTGTTTGAAATCTTCCATGTCTCATGGAATAGATTATGGGGCCCCCTAGGAGCTTAACCCGCGAAAGTTGAAGATATGGAAGAGTTTCAAAGTGTGTTTACATGAAGTGAGAGTGAGATAGCAGACTGTTCTCAAGGGAAAGTGAAAACAGATAGCTGAAGGTTCAAATCAGCAGATTCAGCATGTAGGAAAATGCTAATATCTTCTAATTTAATACAAAAATAATAACAGGAAGACAATTGTTTACTCTCAATCTTTGGAATTTCCTTTGGAAGGAAAACAAAATCCAAAACTGAAAAGATTTTTTTTTAAAAAAGCAGTCCCAAGAGAACCAGCTTCTCCTCGCTGTAGAAAGCCTCTCTTGGGGTACATATACTTACAAAAAAATACAAATTGGTGATTTAGAAATGGGGTGGCCGGTTTTAGTGTCTGTTTAAGGCTACAGCATGGCTTGGAAATGGTGATGTTCCAGCCTCCTGTCTGCTCTTACCAGTTGAGCGCAGAATGCTGTTTGTGATCTTCTGGCTGCAAGCAGCCATCTGGAGGACAGATGTGATGATTCCAGGTATTCTCCTTGATCCAGAGAACGTTTCTGGGCTTCAGGAAAATCTGCCTGAGCCCCCCAAAAGTTACCGTATTGTCAGCTCTGCCCGCTGAATCAGCGGGCACAGCCGTTCAGTCTGCCATTCCACTGGAAGCCAGCAAAAATCCTTTTAAGGGTTACCAGAAACTACGACTTATTTGTTTATTTATTTATTATTCAAATTTTGCTACGGCCCACCTTCCCCAAAAGAGGGACTCTGGGCAGTTAAAATAAAATAACATATATTTTAACCTTGATCAAATAAACCAACTTTATATTCATTCTCTTTGATTTTAGCAATCTTGATCTTTAAGCCCTTTAAATAATATCCCAGAATTTGATTTCTTTTAATTTTTCTTTGTCTCTTCTCAGAAAGTCCTTCGAAACTTTAACAAGTCTCTTTTGTAAATCCCAAATAAGAAAATTATGCAAGTTACTCTTCTTGTTTGTTGTTTGCATATCACTTTTAAGTATTAAGGTATCAGCTGGTTTCATTTGTACTTCCACTTTTCCCATATCATTCTTATACTTGTGTTATTTTTAAACCCACATTAAAATCAGCCTCAGTCTTGTCCTGTAAAACCTGTTCCTTTTCTATAACCTCTTTTAAATCCAGTTTGTCCGTAATAGCAGACAATCTTAAGATTAACTTCTGAGTCCATTGTTTTCAAATATCCTTGAATTCATCCAAAGAGTATTTTGCTCCATTCCGATTATGCTGTTTTAATAGAAGTAGAATCTTGAAGCTAAGAAACAGAACACTTCCCCCCCTTTCTTTAAAAAACAAACCAAAAATCATATTTTAAACAAGTCATTTAATAAATCATATATTACGATGTCATGTCTGTCTCTTTTGTGATTTTCTCCCCTGTTATTGTTTATTGGAAATACTCACAGAAGTAGGCTGAGGCTTGGATCCCTGGGAAGCATCCAAGGTTATAAAGTATGTAAAGAGGAAGGATATTTATTAATATAAAGCACAAAGAGCAGTAAATAATACACCAAGGAAATATGTTGAATAAAGGTAGACAGGAATTAGAAAGTGGGATAACAGATTTGAAACATTAGTGCAGAAAACTAGGGAACCTGATCAGGTAGATTGTGTAATCAAGAAGACTGGGTTGGGGTTTGGTCAACCAAAAATTTAAAAAGATTTTTGGCTGGAGAAAGAGGAATTTCTTAAGAATGCTTTATGATTTTGGGTGAAGAGAAGGATCTGAGACTTGCCTGATGGACTACCAAGGAACACTTTATTGATATTAAAAACAAATGAGTTGAAGATACAAAGACAAAATAAAGTAATATATTTTTAAGATGAGATTTAAATCTGTTAAGAATTCTAATGATGGTGCTATGACTTGCCATCATTTTGTAAATCCCACTCAGAGGAAAATCTTGGAGTTTTTGATTGTCAAGCCTGGGGGAAAGGCATGATGCTTGAGAATTTATTTTATGTTTTTTATTGGCATGATTCATAGCCTTATCCACACATGTAGAATTAGGGTTTGAGTGCAGTACTGTATAGTAAACAGCTGCATGAATACAGAGGCAGATCGAGGAAGGAGAAGAGGGATGGTAACCATATAGTAGAACTGAGTGGGAGACAAGAGTAGTAAAGAAACGTCTCAATACCTAGTTCTAATAATGTATAATTTTCTCACAAACACCTCATATCTTCTACATTACTCAGTTTTAAATTAAAAGATTTTCAATTCCCCCAATTATTAAAATGCAAATCAATTTTCTTCTTGCAAAATAAATCATATTTACATATATCTTCTAAAGGAAACCAGTGAGACCTTGCAGATTTCCATGGCATGTGAATTTCATAGGACAGGAGTTATCACCAACACCCTTCTACTTCTAATATAGAGAGACCCTTTAAGGAATTATTTCATCAATGAATATTCAGCAGATCCTCCTTCAAGTGGAGGTATATATGGGCAAATGTATTCCTCTAAATATCCTGAGCCCAGAATATGGAGAGATTTAAAGATTAAAACTATTACTTTGAATATTAGTCTGGTGACAAATGAGTAACTAGTAGGGCAGTGTGGTATTTTGGATCTGATCTGTGAAAGGTGTGTTGGAACATTTAAGATCACAAATGTAGCACCAGTGTGAAACATCTTTTTTAAAGAGTATTTTTAAAAATCATTCCTGCTTAAGTTTGGTTAGACCTCTGCTGAGAATGTATACAGTACAGTCAGTTTTTCCACTGCCTCATATTCTTCCATTTTAGTCCCCCATTTCTGTACTGATGGCAGGGTTTCTCTTTTCCAACGTTGTGCCAGATTGATTTGTGCTGCTGTTAGCATAGATATTAATAAATTATGATACCTTTAATTTATGTTCTCTGGGATCATAACTAATCAAAATATTTGTGGTTTTAATTCAAATTTTATTTTCAGAACAGTCTGAAATATCTTATAGCAGCTACATCTTTTTCGGGAATAGGACAACTGCTTTAAGGTGTTGCAGACCCATGCTGTGTTAATAATCTGAAGTACCATTTGGATATCCAGTCCAAAATGCTGCACAGCTCTAGTAACTGGTATTCGGAAACATTGTGCAAAGACTTAATTATATTGTGTGTGCCCCTCCAGCTTGTAACCTAAGCAACATGACACAGAAAGAAAAAGTATGATGAAAGTGGAAGAGAATTGTATAAAACTTTCCAGTTGCATAATGAGGTGATAATCCTTGGGAGGTGAAGAGCCATAGGATAGTTGGTCTTAGATGAGCAGTATACAGGGCTATACACTCCTGTTCCTCCCTGAGATGCAGCTATGTATGCCCAGCACTTTCCTAGTGATCCCCCCTTCTCCCGCCCCCACCCCCAGAAGTAAAGAGAACATCTCTGTGTGTTTACTAATCACTAAGTGTGGGGTTATCTCTGTCATTTGTAACCTTCTTCTCTTTCCTTACAAGGTCATGTAGTAGCAGGAATGAATTGCAGAGCTCAGTCCAGCTCCCAGAAAGGAGAGCATCATCAAACAAAGTCACGGCACTGTTCCTGCCTTTCTGTCTTTAGAATGCCTCTGGCTTCAGTGCATACCCGATTTGTCAGGTTATAAAGATTGCAAGGCTGCTTCACTATCTCCTTGAAACTATAGCATCTGCCTTAGTTGCTAATTTGTCCCATTATGCAAGGGCTTTAGGAAACCAGGAGAAACGGCTGCTGGTAGAAAAGTGTAGTGGAGAAAAGAAGCCAAGCAACACTTGGAGGGACTGGAATATCTACCTCAGAAGAAGCCAGATAGAGCCATGTATCTCAGCGATTATGGTTAAAGTTTACCAAGTATTTACAACAATGACCACGTTTTTGTATCTTGCGGTACAGCACATTGCTCCACACTAGAAAGTTCTGGATGGTAGAAGATGTTGATTTCTGCACAACAATAACATTGGCGGAAGTCTTGTGATAGAACGTCAGCGTTTGCTATCTGTCTATTTAACTTATGGTAGATACGTTTTTTGAGATTTGATGCTGAGTAGAGCGGTGCATTGCTTTGTTTTAGCGAAAGAAAAAATGAAATCATGCAGCTTCTTTCTATCAGTTCTGGGGAGTTCATATGACTCTGTGGTGTTTCTTGATGGAGCTTTACTAATGGCTTCAAGAATTCTGAGTGAACTGATGTTAATTGGCATATCTCTATGCAGCTTTTATGATTTGGTGCAGATGGTCCCTGGGATATTCCCTGGCTGGTATAAGATCTTTTGCCTATGAGTTGATGATGTTGCTGCAATTGTTTACTGTGTAACCATTCATAAACTTCTCAGCTATACCTTGCAATAACAGCTTGTGTTCAGATAATGTAATTTTCTGCTGGATTGCATTTTGAAAAAAATGTATTTATTGCAAAGCAGAGCACTAAATATATATCACACTACTGATAATAGAGCAGGAGAGGACTTATTCCCATATAGGTTATAACTTAAATAAAAAAAGGTGTTGATGAAAGGCTAAGATAATTTATTTAAAAAAAATGGTACAGGTGACAGCTTTGTAAACTAGATCATGGTCAGTCTGAGGTTTATGTTCTATAGCCAATACTATGGGTTCATGGTGACTATTTTAAAGGACAAAAGAAAAAAAAGACTAGGATTTGGAGAGGCCTTCTATTCAGTCTGCTTGGATTATCTATACAGGTATTCCTCACTTAACGACCCTCATTGGGACCAGCAACTCTGCCACTAAGCAAAGCAGTTGCTAAGTGGGAAATCATGTGACCACAACTGCTTTCCGACTGGAAAGAGACAAGACAAGACTACTTAGTTTCACACCTTTGACTTTTGTTTGCCTCCTAACCACTCCCCTGCCTGTTGGAATGCTTGAGTGCCTATGTAAGGATCTGGCACAATTGACTCAATAAAGTTCTGACTCCAGGTAAAATGCAGATTTCAGATTTTTTGATGATGTGTACAGATTAAAGCAAAAAGCCATGACTAAAAAGTTCCTGCATAAACTACCTAATTAAAAGCACACAGGCACATCAGAACCCCCCTTCACATTCCATCCCCCCTTTCCTTCAACAGTTCAGCATTCCAGCTTTGGCCATCTCCGCCTGATATGACCTTGGACCCCGCCATTAGACAAAACATAATTCTTTCTCACTCTCAGCATCTTTCCCCCTCCCATCCGGAGCTTGACATGTGTTGCTTCAATGGCAGAGAGCACAATCAAACGATTTAACAATTCTTTGATTGTGGGTTCTGACAGCCTGCTTACCGTCTTGTATACATCGAAAACAATGCGATCACACCAGCAGCCTGGGGTTGGGAGCCATGCACATGCTACGCAAAGAGCTTATTCTCTTGAAACCCCTTCCTCTCCAATCTCTCCACTCTGCAAGGTAGAGTGGGGGAGAAAAAAGCAAGCAATTTCTCTAGGCAATCCTTCTTTTACTTGACCCTTTTGCACTGCTGGTGTGATCACATTGCTTTCAATGTGTAGAAGAGCAAACAGCTTACTCTCTTGCAATCCCTTCTTCTCTAGTCTTTCTGCTCTGCAAGGGTGGGGGGATAAAAAACCAACAGGTCAGGCACAGGACAACACTTATGGACTGTAATGGTGATCACATGACTGAGGGACGCTGCAAAGGTGGTAAATAGTTGTAACTTGGCCGTAAAGTTATTTTTTCAGCACTGTCGTAACTTTGAACAGACGCTGAAAGAGTAGTAAGTGAGGACTACCTGTACAGGTGAATGCATGAGAATAGCTCAAGACAAGAAAAGTTCTGTGTATTATAAATAACATACATATGTTAATGTACAAAATATTGGCAGAAATCCAGCAACATTTAAATTAAATGTATTTGATTTAATATGGCTGCCCACTCCAGAAGACTCTTAATGTCTTAAAGGCTATTCAGTTCTCTGAACAATCCTATCCTATTAGCTCTATCTACATTTGTGCTTAATGATTCTTTGATAACTCAATGAGAAAAAGTATTGTATAATAGAGGCATTGCCAAACAGTGTAATCTGCTGCTCTCAGAATCTGATGAGGGATATTGAGGGCTATAGTATAATAACTTCTGTAGCACCACAAGTTTATCACCTTGATCTATGCCCTCTGAGTACCAATTGCTACTAAATTCCATTGTACAGGCAAAAGCAAGGTTGTAATGACATTCTGAATTGACTTTAATGATAGGAACTTTGTTAAAAGGAACAATCTTCATAAACCAAGAACTTTATGAAGGTGATAGACTAACAACACAGTATGAAGACCAGATTAAATACTCATCTCCTCAGAATTCCTTGCAAATAGACTGTTTAAGAATTCCAGATAGACACATTAATAAGGAAGTGCAAATCCATCATAGTGACTGTGTCAGGCTCTCTGGCTCAAACTTGCAAAAAAAGCATACCAGACATTCAACATTGGCTAAGCTAGACAATACCATTTTTTGTATACTAGGATGAAGCCATTATAAGCAATTGGTTGACATCTGTCAATGTGATAGTGAAGTCCTCTTTTATACCTACTGCAGTTCAAATCTGGCACTTCTTTTTCCTGCCTTTCCCATGACTTAGTAAATCTTTTTGCCTTGTGCATTTAAATCTTAGAGCTAGGCGACTGTTGAATGTTGACACAACTGACATCTATCTTCTGAGAAACTGTGGCTCTCAATATAACTCCCAGACCATTTTCATCCTCATTCTCTACTGTTTTGCCTTGTGTGTCTGGAAAGACCAGAAATACACCCTCCCATTCTTCCTGACTCAATGAGAAGAATGGGAAGTTTTCGTCCCCTCCCTCTCTCACTATATTTATCATGATTAATTTCTCTTCTTCTAGGAACTGAGCAACAGAAAGGATTAGCATTTCCCCTGCTTTCCTTCTGGTCTCCATGACTCCATACTGCTTTTGGCTAGTGTTGGTGAAATGCCACAATTGTAGATCCTTCCCCCTCATTTTGGGCAGCACAGTCTTTCCATCCTTTGCTGAGTGACCCTCTTCCTAATTGTTTATATTATATTATATTATATTATATTATATTATATTATATTATATTATATTATATTATATTATATTATATTATTATATTATATTATATTATATTATATTATATTTCCTAATTGAAGTTCCGTTGTTTGACAAGTCAGTGGCTTGTGGGTCAAAAGCTGCTGTTGGATTTGCTTGTGCTATCATGAGGAATGATCCAATAAACTTGCCATTCAGCTTTTAGATTATTATGTAGATGGAAGAAACCTGGTAGAAAGCCAGATGCAATCTTCAGTTGTGATGGAGGGAGGCTATGATGTTCTATCTGTTCCTTAAGAAAGCACTGAGCTGCCTGAAGCTTCTGATGAGTTGGAAGCCATCTGAGATGGGCATGGGCCAGACATATTTAGAAAAAAAGTAACTATGGTAGCCATAGGAAGCTTCAAAGAGTGATAGTTGAGTGGAGGCATAGACTGAGTTATCATAAGCAAATTCCACCAAGGGCAACAGGTATGGCTAACTGTATTGTTGGTAAGTAACATAGCAACAAAATATTGCTCAAAGATGGTTTCTTCCTCTCTCTGTTTGGGTATGTGGGAATGACCTTGGGAGACAGGAAGAAGAGCCTCAGCCCAGACAGAGGTCTGATAAATGAAATTTGAGTCCAAAGGAGGAGGGGTAACATCAATCTTGCAAGTCTACAGAGTTTCAGTAGTTACTGTTCTGGTCCTTGAGGTATGTACAATAGCTTTTCTCTTAACATGATGGGAGTAAATGAGAAAGCAATTAAGCTGCAAGTTATGATCTTGAACTAAAAAAAAAAAATTTCTCAGATGTTCAATATAGCACGACTTGATAAGAATCTTTATTGCATATGAATCTTTTTCAAATATCATAGGTTATAAGGGTTGGAAGGGACCTTGGAGATTATCTAAATCCAACCAGTGCAGGAATCCATTGCTGCAGCATCCTCAATAGATGGTCATCCAGTAAAGGAGAGTCTGTCACCTCTAATGGTAGTCTGTACCATTGTTGAACAGCTTTAACTGTTAGGAAATTCTTCCTGATGTCCAACTAAAACCTACTTCTTTGTTACATAAACCCATTGTTTCTTGTCTTGTTTTCTGGAACAACTGTGAACAGTTCTTTCCTATCTTCTATATAATAGACCTTCAGATATTTAAAGGCAACTATTACATCTCCCCACAGTTATCTCTTCTCCAGGCTAACAAGTCGCAGCGTTTCCAAGAGTTCCTTATAGGATTTTTCTTACAGGACCCTTATCATCCTGGTTTGTCTCCTCTGGGCATGCTCCAGTTTTGCCTTGTGCTTTCCTGTATTGGAGCTAGTTGACTGTTGGTTGTTGACATAACCGACATCTCTACCCTAACACACACTCAACGTAATTTCCACAATGGTGGCTTCATAGTCAAGGCATCTACATAGATTATTTCTTGAATATAAACTTCAGCTGAGAAGGGGAACCCATATTTCAAACTTTCTGATTCATCCAGAAATAATTTGCATCATACTTTTAAAAAATATGCAGACCAATGGAACACATATATGTAGAATGTAAATATTTTCTGGCCACAGCATAGGAAATCTGTGCTTACTTAGCAATTGTACTTCTCATACAGTAAGTATATACTATGCTGATGAAGTTTATGTTCAGGATCCTACTGCTATGCTATGAAATGAACAGGCCTTTATGTCTGGAATAACAATCTAACCCTGCTTGTATTCCTATAAAAGAGGTTGTTTTCAGGTTGCTGTTCAGATTCAACCTGTGGCTGAATTAGTTACTTGCTGTTCTTGTAGTCTATAAGCCATGGGAGGCAGTAAGAAGAATTAAAAATTTTATGGGTGTACCTATGCATTTAATATGGAGGAAAATGTGAACTGAATTCCATACTGTTGGTGATAAGACAGCAGAAAACTATACAGGTAGTCCTCGTTCAGCGACCTTTCAAAGTTACAACAGCACTGAACAAGGGGATTTATGACTGCTCCTCATAGTTGCAGCCATCACAGCATCCCCACAGTCACTTGATCGTGATTCAGGTGCTTGGCAACTGGCTCACAATTACAATGGTTGCCATGTCCTGCAGTCATGTGATCACCATTTGTGACCTTCACTGCCAGCTTCTGACAAGCAAAGTGAATGGGGAAACCAGCAGGAGGTCGCAAATAGCAATCACATGACTGCGAGATGCTGTGACTGTGTGGGATTCGCCTAACGATGGAAACTGGAACTGTTGCAACTGCCATGGTAAATCAGTGTGATCACGTGACATTGCGCTTTATGAATGCATCACTTAGCGATGGAGTTGCTGGTCCCAATTACCATCGTTAAGCAAGGACTATCTGTACAAGAATCACAATCAGTTTCATCTCAGATAGGGTACTAACTTGATCAGTTAGGGAAGAAAACAATGTATGTAGTACTAATCAACAAAATGCTTAATATAGAGGTTGAAGCTGGTGAATCTTAATGAATGACCCTAGGGAATTTAAGTTGAATCTCTCCTAAATATTATGTATTGTACTTAGATATGCATTTGGCTCCAAAGAGAGTTATCTGAGAGCATTAGCTTCACTGCTCATCCTGTATTTCTTTTGTTTATAAGAAAAGCTCAATGTAATCAGAGGATGTAGAGTCTACTCAATAATTTTAGTTAAGATCTTCCCACGGCCAAGGAGTAATCAGCTGCGTTTTCAGTTTCCAAATTTCTGTCAAGCATGTGAAAATTCAAAGGAAGTTCCTCTAGTTTGGATAAACAGAAGTCTGGGTGTTAGAAAATAAAAATCAAGTTGTACATCTGAACTCTCAAATTACCAAGGTTGTGCGTGTAATAGAATAGGACTTCTTTTCTGTTGTTAAAAAGAAGAGAAATTAAAAAAACAACATTTTTCTAAAAGAATTTTTAGTGATTTTTTAAAAAAAACTGGAAGAAACTATTTGTTTAACTTATTTAAATTGAATGTGCACTTGGTATTTGACAGAAATACAAATATGCACAGGTATACATACATCTCCTTAATTGTAAAATATTTGCTGAGCTGTGGAGTAAAATCATCCTATGTAACTTCCTTTTTAAAAAACCACAGTTCTCTTTTCTTTTCTCCAGTTTCTCACAAGCTCTGCTATACCATCATCCATTCTATTTCCAGATTATTCCCAATGCCATTTAAATCCAATCCACGTTTCCCCACTCCCTTCTCTGGAGCTCACAGGAAACACCTTTCACTAGTCATTGCTCAGCCTAAACTGATCAATAACAAGCTCTGATGTCAGCCAAACCGCATGCGGTTTCCCAGCTTCAGACTTACCAGTTGCTGCCTGGAGTTTCCCATGTTTCATGAAACAAAAATACAAACAAAAGAATCCTCTGTTTATTGTGGTGCTATTCCAGGAAGTCTTGTGAACTACATTATCCCGACTAATTCTAATAGGAGAGTAAATATATAAAAATGTGTTCCAGGGCTTTTCCCAAACTTGGTTGAATGAATTGGGGGCAAGGAGAATATTAAGAAGGCCGCCCAGTGAGGATGCAAACATCCACAAACACCGGATGATCTCACTGGAATGAGAACTTCATCTGTCGCTGAAAGATGAGATAAACCCCCACCTGCTTGTCAAAGGATGTCAAGTTCTTGGAACATCGCAGTGTATTTCTGCTGGTTTGTTGTTGACATCAGTCAGTCAGGAGAGCAATGGTACAGCTTAGTGACATAACTATGGAACATAACTATGGAAAGCACTGATGAGGTTACCTGGTTGGGTAATGAAAAGTCTGCAAGCAACAAACTAAGCTCAGAGAGTACCAAGGCCCCCTCAGTTCAATCTTGAGCTACATATATTCTCTTTCATTAGAAAAAAAATGTATTGAATGCATGCAAATTTTTCAAAATAAAAGGAAGTTTAGGATGAAGGAGGTAGGCTTAAATGTGTGTGTATATATATATATTTGTGTGTATATTTCATGTATGTGTGTCTATGTACATATGAAATATATTGCAGGGCGGATAGATTAAGTTATAGTGGCAAGGAGTGCAGCATTGGAAAACCTGAAAGCCCAGGTTTGGGATAGATTGTCATGGAGAAAATCTATGTGGTTGCTAAGAGTCAGTGCTGACTTGATGGCACATAAATCTGTCTGTCTATCTGTCTATTTATTTAATGTAGTTCTTTGGCATCCTACAAGCTACCAAGAAGACTCTTACCAACTATTAAGGAATTATAAAGTAGGCAATAAATGATGCTTTGAGTACTGTTACTCTGGATAAATTGGCAGGGCATAACTGTGTGGAAGTGATACATTCAGATTAGGAGACCAGGGATTGCTGGGTATAGTTGGTAATTATTATTGGTAAAATTATTGCCAGGTCATATCAAATATCTGATAGCCTTCAAGTGGTGGGTAAGCATATCTATTAATAAATGGTCCCTGAAAGTCTTATCTTTTTACTCTGAATAGGAGATTACAGCTGAGAGATAATGACTTAACAAGACCATTTCAGCTAAAACCAGATTGGCTTCTGCCTACAATTAAATGTAAATCTATTCTTTTTACATTTCATCATTTCTCAGATATGATGAAATAAGTGCTCTAATTATTCCTGCTGTGACAACAGCAGGAATATACTAATTGCTATACTAAACGTACAGCAGTGTACTGATAGGTTTAAATGTTTCTTTTTATTAAAAAATAAGCTTTTGGGTTGCCCAAACAGTGAATTTTACTGTTGAGATTCAAGTGATCACCTGAATATTTATTTATTTTTTTCTCTCTGAAAGCCAGGTACTAGAAATCTTGCAATGTGGACTTAGAATAGAAAATCCCTAGATTGCTTTCTTTCTGCTAAAATATGCAATATTTAAAAGGTATTTCCATTATGCTATTTCAATTAGTAAATTGTTAAATAAGATAAGGTACTGGGACAAAGGCATTAGTGATGCATATGGAGACAACAAGAACATGGACATGGGTGGTTTTAATTGCTGTTACATATGATTACATTTGGTGATAACACAGCTTTTAACTGAAGTTTTTGGACCATTGACATGGCTCATAGTAGAATCACAGGAAAACTGCTTTATCCCTATGATAAATATAATGTCATGTCATCAGTACAGCATCTCTGCTTGCCCAAAGATGCCATCTCTGATGCATCTTACAAGGGAATACATACAAGGGAATGCCCTTGATAAGGGAATATTTGGTTGTGTTCTGCTTCTCAATCAACCTTCATTCTTAAATTGCAACATTATAGCTTTAAGAGTTTTAAAAAATAATTATATCCACTTTTTATTATCATTATAGGTTAATTAAAAGCTTAAGCATTGTTTGAAACATCTGTATATGCAGCTAGTGCTTCAGTCACCAAGGTTCTTGGAGGGACTGTTCTTGTATGGCCAAGGATGTGTGCAGCCCCTACTGTTCCCCACCACGGAAGTGGCAGAGGCTGTGAGAGACTGTGGGAAGGAGGTTGGGAGTGGGAATTCAGTTCATAGCAACACAGTCCAGATATGGGAGTGCAGGAAGGAAGATCCCACCTTAACTGACTCACTGTAAGTGTAAAACTCACTGCCTGGGAGTTTACTCTTACAGTTTTGAAGAGTATGTTATTGTCCTTGAGCAGTATTAAAAACGCCTTTCTGAAGTCTGTGTGGTTCTTGATTCTTTAGATTGTCAGCTAAAAGGTGCTTTAGTTATTAACAAGAGGTATTTATTTATTAGCAAGAGCTATTTATTTATTTATTTATTTATAAAATGTTTGACCTACTTTATCCCAATACATTACATTGCATTACTCTGTAGCTATAGATAATGCCTCTTATTTTATGTATCAATTTGTACCTTTTAAAACCAATAGTTCTCTCAGCAACTTAGAAGCTTATTTAAATGAGTATTGGGATAGAGAGGCTGACATACTATCTAGTTATTTTAAACAGTGGCCTGTCCTGTCCTGTTGTTATCTTGGAGCCTAAATATTTAACCTGTTCTTGAGTTAACAGAAAATAATATAAATTTTTAGAAAATGAAATATCGGGCGGGGTGTTGACTGATTTTATTTTAATTTTAGAATTCTACATTGATTTTTTGATTGAGGCTATGCAAAATATTTCTAATTTGAAATGTTATTTCAAGCTTGAAATGCTGTTTTCCGCTTGAAACAATGGTTTCAGGTTTACAGGTTGTTCCAATCATTCTGGAAGTGTCATGCATTGCCAAAAGCCCCATTTCAAGCTCAAAACATATATATTTTGATGCTCTTCCAGGATGGTTGGAAAAACTCATTTCAGGCTTGACTCAAATGTTTTGAACTGGAAACTGAGTGGTTCGAGCTCAAAAAGTTTCAAATTTGAAGTGTTTTGCACATCCCAAGTCTACACACATGCACCCACTTACAAATACATTTACTTGTAAAAAATCTAGAACAGGCTCCAATACGCCTACCAGCCTCCCTTCCTCTCTCCCTCCCTTCCAGGCCAAATCATATCCGAAAAGGAGCCAGAATTTGATATGTATTGGGTCAACTGATTTCTTCGTTTTGATGAATAGGCAAGCTGTGATTTAATGGTAAGAGAAGAACACTCTGCATCATCTACAGTAACATGTCTTATTTTTGAGTTAGAATTCAATTTCTCTTTTAAAACATTTGTGACTGAAGCTCGCCATGCTTAGGATTTTTTTCCTGATAATAGTCCCATTTGACTTATCCAGTCAGGGTGGCCATTGGAAAGATGAGAAGCAGCAGCTCAGCCAGTTGAAGCCAAAGATAGGAAACAGGCTGCTGGTGGGTTAGTATTTCATTGTCCCATCAGAGCAAATAATCCAACACTTGGCTGCAATACACACTTTGTCAAAGCCTAAGAAAAGGTACACCCTGTTCTCCGAGAACAAATGTTTCTGCTCTGGGACATTACTTTTTGCTTCTTGGCTTATTCCAGAGAGCTATTTGCCTTTTTTCTGGGTAGCCCAGATGGTTGGATTTAGAAGCATTTGTCCTTTTTGGGGAGGCAGACTTGCTTGGACGATCAAATAAGAATGCCTTTGTCTGGCATAACAGAAAGGTAGATTCTCATCCACTGACATTTTAATTGATAATTTATTTGATTGGTATAATCTGTTGACTTGTAAGTAGAGCCTCATCCCATACATGGAGAGAGAAATGATGGGGGGAGGCTTTAGATGATTACTCAAATATTTTCTGCCTATTTTATTTCCAGACTTAGCAAGTAAAATTATTTGGAATGAATTTAGAATGGTAACAGAAAGTGTAGGTTTTAAGAGTATTTTTTTCATGTTATCATTTAATTTAAAAGCATTTCAATCCAACTATTCATTGTAGAATTGAACAGAAATTACGAATTAAACATTTGAGAAACAAAAAATTAAATTACAGAATCCCTCCAAAATCCTCATCAGCGTAATTGCAATAGAGCAGTGAAACAGGAGTTAATTTCTTTACAAAAAGCTCAGAAGAAAAACATTGCATTTACCTATTTTTCTGTGAGTTGCTCAATTAACATGACACACAGGCAAAATCTATCTCTATGATACTTGCCTAACCTGGCTGAACATGGGGGTACCACATCTAAGAAAAATAACTTGGAATTGGCAGGTCTATTTGCCCTTTCAATGTTCTATTCTCACCTTTTATGCAAAGTAATTTTCTTTTAATGGTAGAGTTGAATGAGACTAATGGTGGGGTGTATGTCTAAATATCATAATTCTTTTTGCAGCTACATTTTACCTCTTTTGGGTTCAATTGTCATTAAATTGTGTTTAAATACATTCATGGAATGTTTTCTCCCTATAGCTTTGTTTGGTTTATCATATCTAGGTTGTCAAAATTCAGGCTACCTGACAGTGAACACAGTTTTTTGTATCTTTTTGCTGCTCTCCAGTGACTGGATTATTTCCAGACGTTTTCCTTTCCACATGCTATCTAATGCCATTCAGCCTCTGCAGTGGGAATGGCTAATTAGCCAAGACACTAGTGGAGAAATGTAGCTCAAAGTCTACAGAGATGTTTGGAAAAATCTGTGGTTTAGTTGTAACACGTGGCAAGCAGGTCTTCTAGGTCATAGCCCAGGATATTCAGGGATTAAGCTAAGTAGGACGCCAATTACCTGAACTGTGAAGGTCACTGACTGTAGGACGATCCGTGGAATAGGCAGCCGTGCGCAACCGGCAGTCAAAGACATTACATGCTTGTCCCAGTCTTGTCAACGCTATAAGCTTTATGTTCCTATATTCAGCCTTCGTTTTTGAAAAAAGCTGAGTAATTCTGTGTTGTCAATACATGTTTTATATATTACAGGGAACTACCCATGATGTACAGATAAAAGTATCTTTCTTTGTGTTTTTTATTGTCTGCATGGGATGGGAGAGAAAAAAGATGCTGGTGATGGATTTTTACTTAGAATAGGATAAACCAGTAATTCTTTAAGGAGATGTCGGATAAGGAGAAATCTGTAGTGATATTTTGTATTGGTTTGCATTTTAAAAAGCTACAAAATCTTCAGCAAATTTGGATAGCCTAGAGGCTGGTTAGTATTTGGGTGGGAGACCTTCAGGGATTCTTTTTTTTAAAATCTTGGAAGAAGGCAGTGGCAGAAAACTTCTGTTGCCAGGAAAACTACATGGACATGCACCTGAAGTCACCAAGAGTTCAGCTTATAAAGGAGACTTTCCTTTTATATATAACCTAGGAGGCTATTCAGGGTTAAAATGAATCACTAGGTCCTTTGGTACAGAATGTTTACTGTAAGATACAGGGGTGGTTTTTTTTGCTGAATGCTTACTATAAGATACTAACCACCAAAGGATAAAGTAAATAACACACATTGGGTGTGTTTTTGCAGGCACGTATCTCTTTTCTGATATGATGGTATTCACTCATGCAACTTGACAGTTTGCAAAAACAAATCAGCACATTGTATATCGCCATGGGACGCTTCTGAAGAGTTGCACTCTACTCCAATGTATGTTCACCCAACAATACCTCATTGCGTCCCCTGTAGCTTCCTCCCATGTAAGTGCACACAGCAAATTTCAACCTTATTTCAGCTACATTCAATAAAATCTAATTCCAAGTAAGCATAAGTAGGATTGCAAAATTGCTCATTTAGGTTATAATCCTACATAAATAAACTCTGAACTCAGGCTTTGGATAAAACATTCATAGGAATTTACTACTGATGTCTTCATTTCATTGCCAGTGCGAGAAATTGATGGTTTATGCTTGTGCATCTTGTGTACTGTCACTTAATTTTTCAACATATCAGTGCAACTAAGTTGCAAAATTCGTACATCTGCTGAAAACTTGTTTTTAGGATTCTGCTTGTTTGTTCTCACAAGATCTTTGCTGAGATCTCTCCTTTTATGATTCCAATAAATTTTAAAGGAGTGGGAGAGATACAGTGCTTAAAAGAACCAGAACCCCAGAGACACATAATCATTTGTGAAACATCAAGAAACACCATGTGAGATCTGAGTATCCTGTGCATTTATCCATTTCACAGGCCAGGATGTTGTGCGTCATTAAACTACTTGCACCACTGATTCCAGCAAATACGATTGTGGTTGGGGGAAAAAAAAATCAATAGATCCTAGGCACTTGGTTATCACAGAATTACTTTTTAAGTATAGGCTGTTGAAGGACAGTTTTTTAAAAAAATAGAGTGTTCAACTATTTGGGGTGGGAGAAACTATAGAATCAGTGAATGGATTGCTTATTGCTTGACTTGATTCCTGGACAAAAGTAATAATCAATTCTTGAGTTATTGTCAAAAATGTCAAAATTGTGCCAATTGCCCCCTTTCCTTTCTGTAATGAGTAGCATTGTTTGTCTATGACATGACTTTGTTTTTCAGATTCTCATTCCCACCAGCGATAGCTCATAATAGGGAGCTGTGCTGAGGAAACACATTACCAGAGCATCACACCCTTTTATTCCATGTTATGAAGCAGAACTCAAAAAGAAGCTGCCTATCAGTCAATCTTAATAGTCAGCAAAAGGTACCATTTTAGTGGCAACCCCAATGCCAGATTCTATTCTTAGAGTCTTTGGAAAATGTTATCTTTATAATTTCCTTGAAACAGAGCAAAAAAATGGCATTAGCATTGGCTTCTGCCTTTCCCATCTCACTTTCTTCTCTACCCATGAAGTGCCTAAAGCTCTGCTAAACTTTGTTGGAATGGATGTCACCAAAATAAATAGACAAGCAAGCAAGCAAGCCTCTTCCAGATGAAATGCAGAAGAAGTGCCAATTATTCATAAATTTTAATCCTTCGTTTTATAATTATGATACCAATCTCCCAGAATTCTGGGAGTTGAAGTCCACACATCTTAAAATCACCAAGGTTGAGAAACACTGGGTTAGACTGTTATCTTTCTAGACAAGTACTGTCTACTTTGACTAGCAGTGTCCTTCCAGGATCTCATGCAGTGAACTTTCAGGTTAATTGTTATTTGAGACCCTTTTAATTGTAAATGTTTAGAGACTGAACATTGGAGCTTCTGCATGCAAACTGTGGGCTCTACCATCAGATATAGTTTCTCTTTCCTAGTTGAAGAGCCAGTAATCTGCCTTGTTACTGAGCCCGGGAAATTATCTGTGTTTCATGATTTTTTTGCTTAGCGAAGATCCTTTACTTTGTAGTGCCATGGCCCAAACCACAAAGTGTTATATATGCATAATGTAGCACCACTTAGAGCTTCTCTTTTTCCATTTATTTATATTTATCTGGCAACACTTAGTAGTTAGTTCTGCTTGGCATATGAAAATGTGTTTGAACATCTGTGGACCGCACACAAAGTAGTTTAATAATTGGCAGGCACTCCTTAGGAGTGGCTTCCATATTCTTAAAATTATGTCCTACATCATTATATACATTTGGCAATAAAATAAGGGAAACTAGGCTTAGTGTAGTTAATAGGTCTAAGGTAGTAATTATAGTACATGCTTCAAGTAAAGATTGTAGTTCAACTCATTCAACCAGTATGGGGATGCCAGGAATTGCTCTTTCATGATCTAGGTAGACTTCATTCTTCTCATGCAGCCAAACAGTTGTAGATATTAACTTCTCCCCAGTGAAATTAAGCTCCAGGTAGGAGACTTGAGCTTCTTGTTCCTGTGGTTTTGTTCTCATCTTGATTCCTGATGCAGAAATGATACTGCAGAGCTCTTGTTCGGACCCATTTCACAAAAGGCTATCTGGTTGTCTCTTATAAATTTGCTTACATTATACTCTTACTGTTAGTATCCTGATATCTATATTGTAAACCATCTGTAGATGTTAAGTTACCAAATGGGTATTACTCTGCTTCCCCAAAGACATTGGCCAGTATATGGTATGAGGATGCTGGTGAAAGGTCCCCTGTGCAAGCACCGAGTCATGTCTGACCCTTTGGGGGGATGCCGCTTTCACGGCGTTTTCTTGGCAGACTATAGCGGGGTGGTTTGCCATTGCCTTCCCAGTCATCACCTTCCCCAGCAAGCTGGGTACCCATTTTACTGACCTCGGAAGGATGGGAGGCTGAGTTGACCTGAGCCGGCTACCCGAGGATCCAGCTTCTGCTGGGACTGAACTCGGGTTGTAGGGAGAGTTTCGGCTGCAATACTGCCACCTGCCACTCTGCGCCACACGAGGCTTATGAGGATGCTACCTAGATGTTAACTAATACAAAAAAGTTGTTCTATATGCCATATTTTTACCATGAAAACTACATGGGCAGATCCATGAAGGTATCAGGAACTGAATTCAGTTCAGGGGAGACTTTACTTTTTATCAGTAATGATTTTAAGAAATTCCAAATACTTCCAATAGAGATCTCTCAAATATGCTTCTTAATAATGCTTCATTGTTTTTAAAGTGTTCATCATACATCTCCAACCTAGTGCCCTTTCTTTTGGATCAATTCCCATAATCCTTAATTAGCACAGAAGGCACAAGACAGAGAAAGCTGGTCTACAACAAGAAATATTGAAAATCCACTGTGTTAACACCTTGTTGAGATGTTTAATTTCTTTTCTTTCTTTGTGAATATGAGACATATAATCATATTCACAAAAGCAGACATTACTAGATCTTTTTTTAAATACTGTGTGTGAAATAAAAACTGAGAGGTGTGAAAAGATTCCATATTGTGATAACAGCAGCAGCAATTCTAGTGAGCTGCATTCAGTCAAGGGGCTGCAGGTTGTTAAAATTCTCATTTCCCTCAAGTCTGAAATGAGGATGTTCGTATTAATGCATGGAACTGGGCATAGATGAATAGAATGAATTGACAGTAAGAGTCACAGGACCCAGTTTATTACCTAAGTAGGTAAATCTATTTAATTCCAGTACCAAAGATCAATATCTAGCTGAATCTATTTATTTTTTATTTATTTATTTATTACTCATATTTAGCCACCACCCATCTGTCCCAGAAGAGGGACTCTGGGCGGTTTACAATAAAATCTTTTATTTAAAATCTATTATATCTTAAGGAGGTATTTTGTGTCCAGAAATGTCAGGTTTTGTGGCTTGTAATAAATTATGCAAATATCCTATTCATGTATGCTTGTTTGACTTATATTTGTCCCAGAAACTGAAGATTTAAACAAAAATTAATGAAGGACAGCTGGAACTTACAAGGAAAGTACAAATGACGAAAGTTGAAATTCTTAAGCAAAAAAGTGGAAGATATCCAAACAGGCTAAACTTCTCTATAAAATGTGAGAAAGATACTTCCTTCTATGATCATAAGATAAAATATTTGACATTCTTCAGACTCCTGTCAGAATTTGACCCTATATATATATATTTGTTGTGTGTGTGTGTGTGTAGATATATATATATAGGCTGCTTGTAAATAATTCTGATATAAATAATCTGCATAACAACATTTGCATTAGTAGTTTTGTCCAGTCATCCCTATAGGTGATAAATCTACAGCCTTCCCTGATGTTTTGGCTTCTTGTGTTCAAGCAAGAAGAGATCCATCCATATATAGTAATGTACAAGAACAAAACTTCTGCTTATTGAAGTATTCATTTTATCGTTATTACAGACCATTCTTGTTCTTACTAGACACTACAAAATTTTCTTTCTTCTGTGCAACCTATATTGTTACTGTCTCAGAATGGCTAACTATTAGAAAATTGGTATATAGGTTCGGGTAAACAGATGCCCAATGCCCCCTCCAGGCATTGATTATAGGTATATTGCAGCAACTTTCCTTCTTTTGTGCAAAATAACAACAAAAAGAAAATTGGCTACATGATCTGTGATAGTATCTGATGTTGGCTTTCCATTGTGACAACTTCTACAGAGTTGGCCATGTTAATCTAATACAAAAACAACAACAACAGATTGTTGCAGCATCTTTTAAACTTATTCACTAGCATGATCAGACAGGGGAGTCTGTTTACTGAGGTTCTGTCAGGCTTCCTGTAACGATTCACACGCTCATGCATTCACTCAAAGACAGTTCTGAGACTTGGGTTCTAGTAAGTGTTTAATGAATGGAAGCGTCTGGTACAAAGCAAAGTTGTGAATGGCTTCTTTCCCGCGCATTCTACAATTTAAAACTCACCTTCCCTACTTTCCCCCCTTCTACCAATCAAAGCATGCACTCCCCCCTTTGCCGCTAGATGGCCCAGATGGTATTCGCCTGGATGGCCTTGGCAATAAATTCCTAGTCTAAACAAATGAATTCAAACCAATTCACACTGCAAAGTAGCACCCCCCTCCCTTCTGGTGCCACTCTGTTGACACGGGTTCGATGAAAAATGGATGCAAGTCCGATCAGGATGTTCTGAGGACATTGTGATCAAGGAGTATGACACGTCCATTTTATTTATGGCAAACTTTTGGATTCCTATTACACAGAAGAATAGCACTGCTCTTGGGGATCTAGGATGATTCATATTGTACTTGTTTGGTGACAGTGATGTAACTGTATGTGTGAAACAAATTAGTAAATGAATTAGATTGCAAGTAAATGCATGTATGTGGATGTTTACTGAGAAAATCCAAAATACATGTGATTTCAGAAAAGTAGACTTCCAGAAAATTAGGGGATTAATGGAGAGAAAGTTAAGAGAATTACTCTTGCCTCAGTGCTTTGAGCGTATTCAAAAGCATCATAACAGAATTTCAACTAGAATGTATACCTTAAATCAGGACTACCACAAAGTCCAAGAGGACATCAAAGTAATTATTAACCAGTCAGAGATACCATTAAAGGCACGAATGTTTTCTTTTTTAAAAAATAGAAGTCTTACCAAAATGAGAGAAAAAGCAAATACAAACTCTGAAAAAGATATGCCAACAGTTGATAAAATAGCCCCAAAAATAAAGGGTTTGAGGAGCAAATGACAAGGAACATTAAGGAAAACAAAATAGGGATGTGGAATGACATCAGAATTAAAGGTGCTCTAAAAGAAGTAGCAAAGAATTTGAATAAATGCTAGGGCTTGCTAGAAAAGGTGACAAAAGGAGGCAACTAAAATGATTGTTTAGAATCAGTACCAGGACGGAAAGGCTATAGCAGTGGGGCTCTTTAACTTGAGTAAAGGAGGGAAAGGGAAGATATGATAGAAGTTTGTAAAATTATGTAAAGCATAGGTAACAGAGAAATTGAGAAGTCCCTCTCCCTCTCAGAATGTTGAACTTATCCATTGAAAACACGTACAAAGAAGTTCAGGACAGACAGAAGAAAAGGCATTTTTGTACAGCACATGTGTATGGTGGCTGTCAGGGTCAGGCTCACTTCACAATAAGACATGGACTCACTTAATGGGTATTAAGGATTTCCGGTTTATTGGAATGGTAGCTGACAGAACGAAAAACGGGAACGGGGTGTGTGGTGTGGAGGTGCCCATTTTATACCCTCTTGTATGGCCCCGGGCTCCTCCACCCTCTATTGTCCCAATCCCTCTTGATGGGACCCTTGATTGCTGCATGGGCGTTTTCCCGGTGTCTTGTCCTCTTGATTCTGGTGTGTCCTCCAGGGCACCAGGTGCGGCTTATCTCTGCTCATCCGATGTCCTTCTTTTCAGCTGTATATGGGTCCATGGGTGTGGGTGCTTTGGGTGCTTGTTTTAATCCCTGGTTTAATTATCTTCTTCCTCTATTCCTTGATGATCATGATCTACGTTGTGAGGCTCTTTGTGCCTTGCAATGAGGTCATGACATGCTGTCCCCCAAAGATGTCTTTATGGTGCTGGTTTCTCTGGGTATGCCTCGTGGAACTGTCTAGCTAGTTGTCTTGCCATGACATGTTGTGCCTGGACCCACTCTGGGTGTGGGAAATGTTTCCATTTAACGAGGTATTGCAGCTTACCTCTTTGCTTTCTTGAGTCCAGTATCTCTTGTACTTCAAAATGTTGTTGGTTGTCTATCATTACGGGTGGGGGCGGGGGTTCTTCCGTATGCCATTTGGATGTGCTTGTTGGTTTCAGTAATGCACAGTGGAATATTGGGTGGACCCGTCTCAAGTTGTGGGGCAGTTCCAGTTTGAAAGTAACTGGGTTGATTACCTGTGTGATTTTGAAGGGTCCTGTCATGAGTAAGGATGGCGAGCAGGGGGCTCCCATCCAGACTGTCAAGCGCATGCGTAGCACTGATGAATTGTTCAGCCATTCAAAGAGACACAGATCGGGACCGCCTTAACCCTTGTGGGTTATATGTCTGGGTTTTTCCCACGCTTCTTCAGTTTGTTAGGATTCCTGTTAAGTACTAGCAATAAATATTAGAGACCAGTTCATTGTCTCAGTGTGTTTCCTGGTTGTTAGGACAGGTCCGATGAATTTCGGTGCCAGTTTCTTCGAGGGTTGTGAGGTTTTTATGAACTTAGTGGAGAGGTAGACCCTATCTCCCACTTTGTAGTTCAGTGCCTCTGCCCTGTGGTTGTCCGCATATTTTTTGTACGTGGTTTGTGCGTCTGCTAGGGCCGTTTGGATGATTGGCCAGGTTGTTGCCAGCTGTGCCGCCCAGTCGTCTGGTGAGCAGGGCGGGGTCTCTGGTTGCGGCAGTTCTGGTATCGGTACAAAGTCCCTTCCGTAGACCACCTTAAATGGGGTGTGGCCAGTGCTCTGATGCACCGCATTATTATAGGCTACCTCTGCAAAAGGTAGTAGGTCTACCCAGTTGTCCTGTTGGTAGTTTATGAATGCCCTCAGGAACTGTTCAAGTGTTGAGTTTAGGATCTCTGTAGATCCGTCCGTGTGTGGATGCCATGCAGTGGACAGTGCTTGCTTAGTCCCGATTAGTTTTAAAAATTCCCGCCAAAACTTTGACGTGAACTGTGTGCCTCTGTCGGTCACCAACCTGCAGGGGGCGCCGTGGATCCTGTATATATGTGTTAGGAACAAGCGTGCCAGTTGTTGTGCGGAGGGGATGGTTGCACACGGGATGACGTGTGCCTGCTTTGAGAAATAGTCTTTTACCACCCATATCACTGTTTTCCTTTGGCTGGGTGGGAGGTCCACAATAAAATCCATGGAAATTTCTTCCCATGGGCGGGAGGGGCTGGCTACTGGCTGTAGCAGCCCTTGGGGTTTCCCCCCTTTCCGTTTGGTGGTGGCACATGTGGGACAGTTGGCCACGTAGTCTTTCACGTCTTTTCTCAGGTTTGGCCACCAAAATTGCCTCCTCGTTAGGTGAAGGGTTTTTACGAACCCAAAATGTCCCGCAGTCTTGTCATCGTGCGATCTGTGTAAGATTTCCCCCCGCAGTGATTCTGGCACGTACAAGGCTTTCTCTTTCCAGGCGATGCTGTCCTTGACAGATACATGGTGTTGGTTGTTTTGCAACCATGTATCTGTTTGTAGTGCTTGTGTGAGTCTTTGTTGCCAATTCGGTGAAATTGAACGCCGGCTCCGATCGTTCCCTGTCGTTCGTGCTGGCGTGCGCTGATTCCTTGTTTGGCTGCGTGTGACAGCTGGGCAGCCCAACTGTTTCTCGGTCCATACTGTCCCCACGATGTCGGAGGCTTGCGTGTCGTCCTGTGGCCGTCGGGAGAGGGCATCCGCCAGAAAGTTCTTTTTGCCCAGTATGAACTTCAGCATGAAATTGAACCGGCTGAAGAACTGAGCCCAACGCACCTGCTTCGGGCTGAGCCGTTTTGGCGTGCTGAGTGCCTCCAGGTTCTTGTGGTCCGTCCAGACCTCGAAGGGGCAGGTGGCCCCTTCCAGCAGGTGCCTCCACGTTTCCAGAGCTGTCTTTACTGCAAACGCCTCCTTTTCCCATACATGCCATCTCCGCTCTGTTTCGGGGAATTTGCGGGCAAGGTAGGCGCAGGGTTTTAGGTGGTTGTCGGAGTCCTTTTGAAGCAGGATGGCTCCGATGGAAAAGTCGGAGGCATCTGCCTGCACCACAAAAGGCTTGGTGGGGTCGGGGTGTTGTAGCACTGGCTCAGCTGTAAAGAGGTTTTTTAGCCTCTCGAATGCCGTTTGACAATCAGCTGTCCAGTTTAGTAGCGCCCCTGGGTTTCTTGATTTGCGCGTGTCCCCCAAGCCCTTAGTCTTAAGTAGGTTAGTTAGGGGTAAAATAATCTCTGCCAGCCTTGGGGTGAACCCCCTGTAAAAATTGGTGAATCCGAGGCGGCTTTGGAGTTGTCTCCTCGTGCGTGGGCACTCCCACGCCAGTATGGCTTGGACCTTGCTTGGGTCCATTTCTATTCCTTTAGCTGAAATCCTATACCCTAGATAGTCAATTTGTTTCTTATGAAACTCGCACTTGGAGAGCTTGGCAAACAGCTCTGCCTTGCGGAGTTTCCTGAGCACTTCTTTTACCAAGCGTTCGTGCTCACGTTCCGTTTCCGGGTAGATTAATACATCGTCGAGGTAAACCAAAACCCCCTTAAAAAGGTGATCACGCAGGACCTCATTAATTAACTGCATGAATACCCCCGGTGCTCCTGCCAGTCCGAATGGGAGCACCTTATATTGAAACGCCCCCAATGGGCAGTTGAAAGCAGTTTTCCACTCATCCCCCTCCCGTATCCGTATACGGTAATAGGCTTCCCTTATGTCCAGTTTAGAGAATACCTTACCCTTTGCCAGGTGGGACAAGATGTCCCTTATTAAGGGTAGGGGGTATTTATTTGAAATGCTTGCTGCGTTTAATCCGCGGTAATCTGTACAGAGCCGCAGTGACCCGTCCTTTTTCTCACGAAAGAGGACTGGCGCTCCCACTGGAGAGTTTGCAGGCTCGATAAAACCTCTTGCCAAGTTTTTGTCCACAAAGTCCCTTAATGCTGCCAGCTCCCGCTGGGTCATGGCATATATTTTGGGTTTGGGTAGGGGTACCCCCGGAACCAGTTCAATGGTACAGTCCGTTTTCCTGTGGGGGGGGAGTTTGTCCGCCTCTTTCTCGCCGAAGACGTCGGCGAAGTCCACGTATTTGGTTGGCAGTCCCTCTGGTAGTGCCGTCTCTCTGTGCTCTGCAGTCGTCGTCGCCCCCCCCCATGGCCGCTCGGGGGACCCTGTTCCCTGAAGGTGCTTGATAACGCCCGTCAGCAAACTTAATCTCTCTGGTTTTCCAGTTGATGACTGGGTTTTGCTGCACAAGCCATGGGATCCCTAGTATGAGTAGGGGTTGCCCCACCGGTGCCACGATGAAAGCCAATTTTTCCTTGTGGCTGCCGAGCCTTAGCGCGGTTTCTCCGGTGTATTGGGTGACCGGGCCCCCTCCCGCTGCAGATCCATTGAGCTGCATGAACACCAAATGGTGCTGAAGTGGATAGCAGCTGAGGTTAAGCGCGGCTGCCAGGTCTGGGTGCATTAGGCTTTTGGAGCAGCCAGCGTCAATTAGTGCCCAGACCTTTTCAGTCTTATCCCCATGGGTGAGGGTGACACGGACATAGAGGGTGGGGCATTCCTCACTCACCCCTTTGTCGTTGCGCCTGTCACTGTTCTCCACCTGTCCTTCGGCGCCCCTTAGGCCAGGTGGTTGTCATTTCCCATCGGCTCATCGGGATTGCTTCCCTCCTCCTCTGAGCTGTAGGGGAAGTGTCTGGCTCGGTACTCCCCCTTCGCTGCTGGTCGCTTTCTTGGCGCTGGGGTTGGTGTGGTTGGTGCCCTCCTCGTGCTCTCTCTGGGTGTCGCTTTGGGGCATGCTGCTGCCTTATGGTCTTCCTTGCCACACGTGAAGCACTGCCCTTTGGCGAAGCGCCGGTCCCGTTCCTCCTTCCATGGTTGGGGTCTCGCCTTCCCCTGCCTTGCAGCTGTGCGTGGGGGTCTCACTGCCTCCGTCTGCTGCGCTTCCTTCTTGGCGTGGAGGAACGTGTCGTGGGCGTCCTCTGCTTCCCCCGCCAGCCGGATCCATTCAGTCAGGGAGTTGGGATTGCTGCGGCAGAGTGCCCACCGGAGAACATTTAAGTTGAGTCCTTGTTTGAATTTCTCAATCAGAGTTGATTGAGACCATGTGTCCACTTTTCCGGCTAGGGCTTGAAACTCCATGGCATACTCTGCCACGGAGCGCTGGCTTTGTCTGAGTGTTTTCAGCGCCCTTTTAGCTCTTTCTTGCTCCAGGGGGTCCCTGAAGTGCAGCTCCAGCGCCTGCAGGAATTCTGTGCTGTCCTGCAGCGCCCGGGCGCCTGATTGGGCACAGCTGGACGTACCAATCGGCGGCCTGACCTTTTAGCTTTATGGCCAGGGCATTCACTTTGCCCCTTTCAGTTCTGAAGCAGGGACCCCATTCCTCGAGGTAGTACCTCGCGTTCGTTAGGAAAAATGAGAGTTTAGAGGGGTCCCCGTCAAACTTTATGCCAAAGTTCTTGGCAGCCGTTCTGGTTTGGCTCCCGGTCCCCTCTGGGCCGTGCAGCATGCTCCACAGGGGCTGATGCGGGTCGGATTGTCTCCAGTCCTCTTGTGGTATCCGTGTCTCTCTCTGGGTCTCCTCGCAAGTCAGTCGACCCGTCGCCCGGGGGGGGGGGGCGGGACGTTCTCCATCGGGTGGGCTCCTGGAGCCGGGCTCCACTGCCACCGCTGCCGTACGCCGGGTCATCCCTCTGCCTCTCGTCAGGGTGCGCCTCCAGTCGTCGGGTGGGCTCCTGGGATCGGGCTCTGCCGCCGCCGCCGAGGTCGTCCCGCCGTCTCTCATCCGGGTGCGCCTCCGATCGGCAGGTGGGCTCCTGGGATCGGGCTCCGCCGTAGTTGCCACCGTCCGCTGGGTATCCGCTCCGTCTCTCGTCCAGGTGTGCCTCCGGTCGTCGGGTGGGCTCCTTGGGCTGGGCTCCACCGTCGCTGCCGCCGCGCTCGCCCCGCCGCCTCTCATTCAGGTGTGCCTCCTCGCTGCTGCCGCCGCGGGGTCCCTGCGCTGCCGTCAGCTGTTGTAGCATCAGCCGTATCGCCTGCACCCCCTCCTCCAGCGCGTCGAGCCTCGCCGCCGTCTGCGGACTCCCGCTGGTGCGCTCGCCATTCTGCTTGCCCTCGCCGTTGGCCGTCGTGGAGGACAGACCTTTCCTTGGTCCCTCCGGGGTGCCAGGCGCTCCCTCGGCTCCGTGCGCCCTGGGTGGCGGTTCGTCTCGCGCTTCCTCCGGGGTCGCCTGCGAGCCTGGAGAGGGTCCCCTCATCTCGCCCCCGGTGGCCCGCGGGCTCCGGGGCGCCGGGGTGGTTCCCTCCCCCTCCGCTTCCCCCGAGCTGGATCCCATACTTACCGGGGCGTTACACCGCCCGGACCTCAGCCACATCCCGCCCGAGGGGAGCGGGGCTTCGTCGCCAGGTGCCGAGGGGTTGCGCTGCCTCGCTCCGTGAGTTTCCATACCTAGCTGGGTCCCTCACAAGCTTGTTGGATAGGTGTTAGGTAAAAAAATTTTTGGGGTTCCCGTTTTTATGTCAGGGTCAGGCTCACTTCGCAATAAGACACGGACTCACTTAATGGGTATTAAGGATTTCCGGTTTATTGGAATGGTAGCTGACAGAACGAAAAACAGGAACGGGGTGTGTGGTGTGGTGCCCATTTTATACCCTCTTGTATGGCCCCGGGCTCCTCCACCCTCTATTGTCCCAATCCCTCTTGATGGGACCCTTGATTGCTGCATGGGCGTTTTCCCGGTGTCTTCTCTTGTTCTCTCAATTCTGGTGTGTCCTCCAGGGCACCAGGTGCGGCTTATCTCTGCTCATCCGATGTCCTTCTTTTCAGCTGTATATGGGTCCATGGGTGCTTTGGGTACTTGTTTTAATCCCTGGTTTAATTATCTTCTTCCTCTATTCCTTGATGATCATGATCTACGTTGTGAGGCTCTTTGTGCCTTGCAACGAAGTCATAACAGTGGCCTTCATTACTAGTGGTTGAAAAAGGGAACTGGGCAAATTTAGGAAAGATCAGGATATCAGTGGATAGCTGTTTACTACCTTCTGAGTCATGGGCAGCATGCTTTAAATATTAGTTAATGGCAATTGGAAGAGGGATAGCCCCAAGGTTATGAGCTTCCCAAATGTATCCAGTTGTCATGAGTGCCGTTGAGCTGAAGACATCAGCACAACAGCACACATGACAATAACGAGGAAGCAGAGGAAGGGACTTAAGATAAGCATAGCACGCACAACAACAGACACAGACCCCGGCCGGATGATTCAGCCATCAGGACACAAAAGAGGAAGAAGGAAAGACAAAGACAAGGCGGATCACGAGGCACACCCAAGCTGTTAGCAAACGCGCAATGGAGATCGCCCAGCTGACAGCAATCACCGGCTGAAGGAGGAAACCGATTATGGGCAATCCCGGGGCACCAGCTGGGGCCCCGCAACCCTTCACCTACCGGCACGAAAGCATGCAGGACAAAGGGGGGATGACGCAACCCAAGGTGAGGGGGCGCTGACCGGCGTGGGGTATTTAAACCCCGCACTGGCGCGCTCCCTTCACTCTCAGCTTTTTTCGCGTCTAGCTCTACGTTTGAATAAACCTGAACCTGCTCTTCTCTAAATCAGCGTCTGTGTTTTACTCAGCGGTAGGCAGCGCATGACACCAGTTGGCCATTGTATAACACAGAATGCTGGAGCAGAGAAGCTTATGGTCTGACCCACCAGGACTTATTTTTTTTAAAAAAATTGTGGGATTTAGTCTTTATTTGGAATCCATTTAGATTTTTCTGTGGAGCTTAAAAAAATAAGGTAAAATATGGTTTTATAGAAGACAAGGTCAGAGCTCTCAGATTGATTGATTGATTGATTGATTGGCTGAAGTTGGTAAACTAATGATGGGCTATTTTCTAGATTTCTCTTTGTTTTAGTATTGCTGGGTTGATGTGTACCAAGTCCTGCTTTCTGATGGTACAGCCTACTACCCAGTACATTTTTTAAAAAAATATTTATGTACTTAATTACTGAGTCTTATATTCTGTTATAATCCAAAAAGACTCTAGTAGCTTACAAAACACACTCTAGTTATATAGTGCATCAGTATAACAAAGAAATAATGAATAATTATTATTATTATAATAAATGTTGTGCCAAAGGGACAACTCCTATCCTCCAGGAGCTAAAGGTGGTGTATATGGAACTGCCTTGTCCTATTTCTCACCACACCGTGTGAGGTAAGCTGAGTTGAAAGATAGAGACAGGCCCAAAATCATCCAGTGATTTTCCATGTTTGCATGAGAATGTGAACCTGGGTCTTCCTGATCCAACTTCATTGTCATGCTCACTGATTCAATGTAGTTTATACATCGTAACGTTTCACATGCAATGGTGCTGATGCGTGTTTCTGCTTGGGAGGGAGCTGCTGTGAGATCTTGTACCAAGCTCTGTATGTGAAATCAGTACAATGGAATGTGTTTGGGTTATTTTCTCTGCTCAAGGCCTTTTCCCACAGACCATCAGAAACCGTTAGGAGCACCTGGGATTGTGAACTTGAGAAGACTCTACGGGGGGAGGGATTTCATTTGCACCGAGGGTTTTTAGTTTGAATTTGGCGCGCTTTCATCATTCTCAGCTTTCTCTGTGATCCTGCATACTATTCTTTAATAAATCAGATATCTTTGAATTCCTGCTCATGAGTCTGATGGTGTTTTAGAATAGGCAACCATTACATTCATAACCATATACCATTCTGGCTCTACTTAGTTTTGAAATCAGTAGAAAATGGGAAGAGAGTGGGGAAGGTTGTGGGGAATTCAGTCGTCCTCTTTAAGACTCATGATGGGCTTGCTAATGTTAAAACATGATGAATTCTAAAAATAATCCTCAGGTTTCTATAGTAACCTGCACTGTTGCTATGTGCGAATCTTGAGAGGATATTACTCTCCTGATACCTGCTATTCCAGTCCTTTCAGCAACAGGGTTGTGCACACCCCTGGGAGGGCTTGGCAACAGACAGATCAAACAGCCTTGAATTGACTACCTTTGTTCTATTGTATGAGGCATAGAAAGGCTGTGGAGCCCATCGCATCCTGTTAGTGCTTTCTGCAATTCCGATTGTGTGTCTTTTAATGGTTGTTTCATTTTGCTCCATTCTCTTGAGCTGCATAGTATCTCTTGTAGACATAAACTGGAAGATTTTTAGGAGAGAGGAAAGATAAAATTCATGTGATTCCGCCTGCAGTCCAGAGTCTAATGGATATGTGATTCAATTTTCCAAGTATTCCAATTCTATAAATCAGGCTCATAGAGAAAAAGAACCTGTGAGAAACAAAGTCCTGTATGTGTTCAGAAAAATCCCTGCTGATACAGTCTTTCTGGGACTGTACTACTTCAGAATGTAGATGACAGGTTGTATACTTGAAAAGTATTTTCTACAACTAGAAACTGCCACAAAAGTGAAAGGTCTGGCTAAACAGAGAGGAGTGTGCATCTGAAAGGAAGAAGGAGAGCTGTATTGCTTCATCATACTACAGACAAATCTGGGCTGAGAGGATCAATGAAATCTGTATGCACAACACATTCAGTTCCAGCAGATTTCCTTTTTACTTTTTCCAGACAGTACCCTGTATTTTATACACAGGAGCTGCTCATCTGCATACCAGTGAACTGACCCTGACATATAATAAGGCACTTGCATATGATAAGGAACAATCAGCTTGATGGGAATTAGGATAGCAGAACAGCTATACAGATGTCAAGAAATCAAGAAATAGGCCAACTGATCTTGCCTCTTTTGAATGTCCCAGCATCCATTTCAAGCATTCTAGTACTTGCCTTCTCTTGGCTGTGACGTGACAAAGTCCATGATTAACATCTTCAGAGAGGAGAATGTTTATTTCCACTAGGAGTTATCCATGTAACACCTATCAGACCTTTAAAAATTGTGTGTGTCTCTGTGTCTCTGTTTTGGTTGTGAGGGAAGAAATTGCTGGCACAAGTCAGCACTGACCATTTTGCTACTTCTGTACCCCTTGTAGATTAAAATGTTTTGAGGCCTTCTATTTGAATCTATGATCCTGTAGGCTTTGAATGAGTTGCTTGCTGATTTTTAGCCATGTAAGGAGAACATGTAACTCCTCTCTAGAAGTAAAGTGATGATTATAATTAATTTGCATGAAAGCTTCTGGTGGGAGAGCTAGCTTATCAATATATGGTGTTGTGCTGGACTTCACTCCGCAGTGGATTCTGATGGAAAATTTTCACATCAGCACTAGAACTGGTGTTGTGTTCCATACTAACATCCTTCCAGTGTTACATGTTTTGCTCACACCATTAAGTAATCACTCATGCATTATTTATTGTCTAATTTTGGATGGATGTGATGTGGCTAAAGAAAATGTTGTAGTTTTCAAAAGAAGAGGTTTAAAAAAATCAAGGAACAAAGCTAATTGTGAAACTGTTGACAACTAGAGTAATCTTATCCAGAATTTTTTTAATGTGTAGACTTATTTATGAAGCATTGGTTTTCAGTGGTTACTTATTAACTTTATGTTAGATGGATCTGCCATGGAGAAATAGCAACATGTACCTGATTTTTAAATGCAAAGTTCTGTGCAGACATCCATGCTCCTCAGATGGGGACTAAAAATGTCTTGAAAGATAGAGATACTGTCAATGCCCAGTGTGCCTGACTCCTTTAAATGTATGTACATACTTGTCACTAAAGTCTATAACAGATTTGTAAGCACAGCAGGCTGAAACCCTTGAAACCCTTCCACAATATGTATGTGGGAAAATCCACATGAAATGACCAAAAGAATGTAAGAGGTATTTCTGGATCTTACTAAATGTCCACTTAGTCCAGCATTTTATTTTCCATTGTGACCAACAGCTCAAGTGAGATATGATATAAATAGCCCTTTTTTACTGTTGATTACAACAACTTCAGGGGCATAACTTTTTAAGACCATAATGATTGTTGTCACAATGTCTTGCCTTGCATCAATAATGTAATTAACTATGACTGATGCATTCATTTATGTTTCTTATAAATCTAAGTTGCTTTTTGCAAGAAGGCTGAGACTTGACACAGCAATTGGTATATGTCCAGGAATGTATTATATTGTAAGTACAAAGTATGAATAATGAGTGAAAATAAAACAGAGCTTGGTATTCAAGGAAACTTTGCCCCCTACAGAGGTGTATAATCCTCTAGGCTTATGGTGATAATGACCTCCTATGTTGTTGAACTTAGGCTTATTCAGAAAATTATTAGAGTATAGCAGCTGTTACAGGTAAGCATGGCCTGGGAGAACAAAACAAAGCAGGGCATAGGCTGATAGAATTTTGCCAAGACAACTCACTCTGCATAACAAACACTCTCTTCCAACAACCTAAGAGAGGGCTTTATACATCGACTTCACCAGATGGACAACACCAAAATCAGATTGACTACATCCTTTGCAGCCAAAGGTGGTGGACATCTATACAGTCGGTAAAAACAAGACCTGGAGCTGACTGTAGTTCCGATCACGAACTTCTTATTACACAATTTAGGATCAGACTGAAGAGATTAGGGAAGACCCACAGATCAGTTAGATATGAGCTCACTAATATTCCTAATGAATATGCAGTGGAGGTGAAGAATAGATTTAAGGGACTGGACTTAGTAGATAGGGTCCCGGAAGAGCTCTGGACAGAAGTTCGCAACATTGTTCAGGAGGCGGCAACAAAATGCATCCCAAAGAAAGAGAAAACCAAGAAGGCAAAATGGCTGTCTGCTGAGACACTAGAAGTAGCCCAAGAAAGAAGGAAAGCAAAAGGCAACAGTGATAGGGGGAGATATGCCCAATTAAATGCAAAATTTCAGAGGTTAGCCAGAAGAGATAAGGAATTATTTTTAAACAAGCAATGTGCGGAAGTGGAAGAGGACAATAGAATAGGAAGGACAAGAGACCTCTTCCAGAAAATTAGAAACATTGGAGGTAAATTCCAGGCCAAAATGGGTATGATCAAAAACAAAGATGGCAAGGACCTAACAGAAGAAGGCAGCAGGAGACGACAGTATCCCAGCTGAATTGTTCAAAATCTTGCAAGATGATACTGTCAAGGTAATGCATGCTATATGCCAGCAAATTTGGAAAACACAAGAATGGCCCTCAGATTGGAAAAAATCAACTTATATCCCCATACCAAAAAAGGGAAACACTAAAGAATGTTCAAACTATTGAACAGTGGCACTCATTTCACATGCAAGTAAGGTAATGCTCAAGATCCTGCAAGGTAGACTTCAGCAATTCATGGAGCGAGAATTGCCAGATGTACAAGCTGGGTTTAGAAAAGGCAGAGGAACTAGGGACCAAATTGCCAATATCCGCTGGATAATGGAAAAAGCCAGGGAGTTTCAGAAAAACATCTATTTCTGTTTTATTGACTATTCTAAAGCCTTTGACTGTGTGGACCATAACAAATTGTGGCAAGTTCTTAGCCGTATGGGGATACCAAGTCATCTTGTCTGCCTCCTGAAGAATCTGTATAACGACCAAGTAGCAACAGTAAGAACAGACCACGGAACAACGGACTGGTTTAAGATTGGGAAAGGAGTACGGCAGGGCTGTATACTCTCACCCTACCTATTCAACTTGTATGCAGAACACATCATGCGACATGCTGAGCTTGAGGAATCCAAGGCTGGAGTTAAAATCTCTGGAAGAAACATTAACAATCTCAGATATGCAGATGATACCACTTTGATGGCTGAAAGCGAAGAGGAACTGAGGAGCCTTATGATGAAGGTGAAAGAAGAAAGTGCAAAAGCTGGCTTGCAGCTAAACCTCAAAAAAACCAAGATTATGGCAACCAGCTTGATTGATAACTGGCAAATAGAGGGAGAAAATGTAGAAGCAGTGAAAGACTTTGTATTCCTAGGTGCGAAGATTACTGCAGATGCTGACTGCAGTCAGGAAATCAGAAGACGCTTAATCCTTGGGAGAAGAGCAATGACAAATCTCGATAAAATAGTTAAGAGCAGAGGCATCACACTGACAACAAAGGTCCGCATAGTTAAAACAATGGTGTTCCCAGTAGTAACATATGGCTGCGAGAGCTGGACCATAAGGAAGGCTGAGCAAAGGAAGATCGATGCTTTTGAACTGTGGTGTTGGAGGAAAATTCTGAGAGTGCCTTGGACTGCAAGAAGATCCAACCAGTCCATCCTCCAGGAAATAAAGCCAGACTGCTCACTTGAGGGAATGATATTAAAGGCAAAACTGAAATACTTTGGCCACATAATGAGAAGACAGGACACCCTGGAGAAGATGCTGATGCTAGGGAGAGTGGAGGGCAAAAGGAAGAGGGGCCGACCAAGGGCAAGATGGATGGATGATATTCTAGAGGTGACGGACTCGTCCCTGGGGGAGCTGGGGGTGTTGACGACCGACAGGAAGCTCTGGCGTGGGCTGGTCCACGAAGTCACGAAGAGTCGGAAGCGACTGAACGAATAAACAACAAATAGCAGCTGTTGGATTGGAGATCCAAATTTCCCATCTTTCTTGGAACTGTGTTCCTCTAAGGGAGTCTGAACCTACTGTGAATTGTTATTAGGACCTCATGGAGAAACCACGTATTTCACTAGCTGAAATGGTAAGGAAGCGTGGTGGTTTTGGTGCTGTGGACCATTGATTTCCTGAACATTAGTTGATTACCAATGTAATTCTTTTTTGGAGGATGAAACTTCAAGATGCAAACGCCCACTGACAGTCACTCATGTCATGTCAATTTTTGTCTCCTGAAATTAGAAAAGGACATCTGTAGAGTTTGGTGTAAGGCTTTTCATATTAACATATTAAAGCTATTTTAAACTTTAGAAACAGAAGTTTTGGCATACCAATTTTATATTTGTGGCAGATTTCATTCACAGATGGACTACTGGAGCATCACATTGTCACCAGACTCTCATCAAGAGAAATGGCAAATCTGGTCTTTGTTCTATTACTTGTCGAAGGCAGTTCTGAAGGAAAAAGGATTTGCAACAGTTATAAATACCTATATTTTTATTTTAAATTGCATGCCTTTGCGCAACTTTATTAACAGTTATTTAAAGAACATAATAGAGGATGAAAATATGAAGAGTTTTAGGCTTACTTACTACTATGAGTCAACTAATTGCCCCACTCCTCTGCTTTATTTTTAAAACTGAACAGGAATATTTCATGTTTAGTTTAGTTTTGACAGTGGCATGCAATTTGTGGATGAAAATTGATACGTAAGTGCTCTAAAGGGGTTTCTTCTGCATGATAAGCATTTATTCCAATTTTAAACATCTGTAATGACAGGTGGATTAAATACAAAAGGAGCCCTTTAGAATGTATGAATAATCAATGTAGGCTAAAAAAGAATCTAGGAAAAGGTGAGAAATCACTCCCCAAAAAGGCAGATGTATTGTGCTGTGTAACAGTCATTCTAGCAGACAGATCTGCTCAGGAATTATTTGCCAAAGTGATGATGATGGTGGGAGAAAATGCAATAGAGTTTGACATGTTCTTTGTTCTGTCATCTAATTAAAAACAGTCAATGGCAGCCACATATTAGCACCAGACAATGAGGATGCTAAATATAGAGGAGAAAACGTCAGTGTCATCTCCTGACTGTGAACTATATGAACAAAAAGAACTATTTTTCTTCATTGTAACCAAAACAAAACTGAAATTTTATTATTTTAAGCTTGAAGTAAATGTGGGTGTTAATCTTGGGATATGCAGTCTTTTGGTGGCTGGGGCCATACGCTTCCTGGGGGGAGACAGTAGGTAAAGCTATAATGCAAAATAGATGGGCATTTCCATTTGGGCAAGTCTGGTATTTTCTTTTAGAGGAAGACTTTAATGTATTTACAGCTTAATTTTGTTCTATAGCTTCTACTTTTTATGTTTCCTGCCTCAGAATGGCAGGAAATATACCATCCATTTTTAGCTCTCGGGGTGGGGGTACATTTGCTCTTTTCCAGCTTAATGCCAGTGTGTTCATTTGGTGGTCAGTTTGTTGTGTATGTGGTTTGTAGTTTACTTGCATATTTTCCTGCTTTTATATGGTTTGATCAATACTTTGCGTCTAGCTATTTGAAGCATAGGTAGTTTCCATTTAAAACATCTTCTAATTCTGGTTGTGACTTATGAAATCCTGTATGGCCTGGTGCCTAGGTACCTACAAGGCTATCTGTTGCAACCAGAATTGAGTATCTGATTTATGAGGTGAGGGAAACAGAAGTATAATGGGGAATCTTTTGGGGGGATGCATTTACCTGGGGAGAACAGGTGGCATGGTCTAGTCATTCATGGCTTGTAGACCTCATGTGGCTCCTGTAGCCACCCATCACTGAATAGTAGTAGCATAATTTTCTACTGAGCTTTTGTTAAAAACACAAAATGGAGTATGAAGCCTCTAATTGTGGTTTCCTGTTTTTTTTTAAAAAACCTCCCACCTTTAGGGAAAATGAGACCACCCTATATCTCCCAGTGATACCACAGTTGTCACCAACGTTCCCACTGCAGCCTTTTAAAAATCAGCTGCCATCCCTAGGATAAGGCTTTGGTGCACAACAGTTGTTGATTTAAGAGTTGCACTAGCTTTGCATGCCATTTTGACAGCCATACTCCAAAGGTAAGCAAGGACCAGATCCACAGTGGGCCTGGTTTGAGTGTGTACACTAGAGTTTTAAGGTGCTTAAACTCTACAGAGTCTTAAGATGCTCATTTACTCTTTGCCATCTATAAAAAAAGGCAAATTTGGGGACACCATCCTCTCTGGAAGGGCTGTGGGGCTGTGGTGGGCATCATGAAGTTGCAAGCCTCATTTTGTGCACCCCTGATGTAAGTGAACAAAGTAAGCCTCCTCCTTAGACTCTGAAGAGGACTGAGAAACCCATAGGCACTTCCCAAAAAGTTATTTTACCAGCATACAGTTTCTTTGGAAGCAATGAATCTGAATGAATTGGGGGCTTTTTTGGTCTTGGTCTCTCCCATCCAGGATTTCTCAATACAATGAGCTGACACTGCAGCAAAGACAATGCTGATCCATAGGGCAGAAGATTGTAAAACACTATTGTACAGCCAGTGCTTCTGTGAATTATATTCCAGGCTTGCACTTACATGGGCTGTGTGCTTTCATGTAGTCTGCAAGTAATCTTTATTATGCTATTGTAATTCTCAGATGCAGACCGAGGATTACAAAACTTTTTCCAAATTATGACTTTCCTGAAGCACAGTTCCGGCTTTTAGAATGAGATATTCATTATGAAAAGAAGAGCACATAAACAGTGCTGCCTTTCTTCACATCCATTTTTAATATTTTTGTTTTGTTAAAGATTGAAGAATTCTGGTCAATTGCTTTAAGGGGTCTGCCTTGAAATGGGGAATTCTCTTGGTTTTTTTTTAAGGGGGGATGGAATTTCATTGGCTCATACGATGCAATGAAATCCATGTGTGCTTGGAAAGTTCTCATGCTAACAATAACAAATGCCAAAAGAAAAACTTTGCAGAAGGCTTTGCATATGAAAAGAAATGTGAGGGAAAGTGGGGGCTATCCACTGAATGGAGTCATATGTGGTATTGGGCAAAAAGCCCAGATGATAAATTGCCCATAATTAACATTTAGGAATAACTTGATTTTGATAGAGGAAACATATTGGTGATACCAGGCTTGTTTCTTTACAGATGCATTGGTAGTATTTTTCCAAAGATGTTGATGAAAAGTACATTCAGTTGCCTGGTGAAATGAATGTCACTGATAAGCCACCAGTCAGCTCTAATTTAATTACTGAATTGCACATTTTCAACCTCTCCTGTCTTACTGGAGATTCTAAGCCAGATTCATTCTCATTAAAAAATCAAGAGTCATATAAATGACAAATAAGATCCATTGCTGCAGACAGAACTAGAGGAAGATGCAACCCCCCCCCCCACAAGAAACTGAGTCATAAGAAGGGATGATGAGGAGAATGGCATTAAAGAATTATGTCTCCTATATGTTCCATTCTAAGATGCATTAAATCATTTTCCTCCAACCTTCAGTTGCATAATACTTCATTGCCAATATTTCCTAGCTAACATGTCCAACTAGATAGCACCAGGTTGAGAAAGACTGAATTCAGCACAGCAGGGTTATATGTTTATAATGTGTATGTCACAAATATGGGCATTTCACAAGAAAGGGAATAAATCTATCCTGAAAGTTATGGACTTCATTATGTCAGCTCCATCTGTGGAGTTCTACAGAAAATAAGATTGGCTTCATTGTACTGTATATTATGTTCCATGTCATTAAGGGATTGGGTTATTTTTCTAGAATACCTTGCCCATGGGGTTGCGGTGGAGCCATTGTTTGGGCATTGTTCTTTGGCTATTTCTGGAGTTCAGAAATGTATGCAGTTGTTTAGTTCTTCAAAAATTCCAAGTAACTGCTCTTTCACACAGTGGGGGAAAGGCACTCACCTATTCTCTGGCACTTGAGTAGAACCAAGCTTCAGGTTTGATATATGGGTGCATGTATGGTGCATTTGTGCTGCTGGGCCATCTAGTAACTGAATGCTCAGGAACTGATCGTTGACCAAAATGGCCAAAAAAAAAAAAAAAAAGAACAGTAAGTGGAAAGTGTTGACACAACATTTTATGGCTATGTGTGATGACTGCCCTACTCAGCTTACCATTAACTTCGATTCATACGTGGTTAAAGTAGAAATCTCTTTAATGGAGTGTAGTGTGCAGTACAGTGAAAAAGTTGCAAATAGAAGTTCCCGCACTTTCTCCAAGTTAAACAGCCCAATGAACTAAACCCCCTCCCCCTTCTTTGGTATGCAGGCTCTCCTTGTGCCAGTTCGTTCAGTTCTGTGCAGATGTCTCCAACAGCTCAGCAGCTTGACCTTGGATGCCAGAGATAGCCCAAACAAGATGGTTTCACACTCCTGGCTTGTCCCCCTCCCACTTCTACCAACTCGCAAGTCTTGACACGTGTTGACTTCATTCATGCATGCGAGTCTGATCAGATGTTCTGGGAACATTTGATCTGGGAGCATGACATACCGCCCACCTGAAAAAGAACTTGAAACATAATTAGTAAAAAGCAGGAAAAATGCTAAAGTGATTAAGGGAGTTGGTAAGTGAGAGAACTAAGGGGCAGACTTGTTGGGGTATTTAGTGTGGAATCTTTTAAGCAGAAGAGGTGCATTAACATGATGACTGGAAACCCATTCATTATCAGGGAAATGTTTCCCAGTGAACTAGGTACTATAACGAGCCACGATGTCTGTGAGAATCCAAAATGTCTTTAACTTCAAAATGCTGTTTGCCATCAATCATGATAGGAGTTGGTTTAGGCGACGCTGGGTGCCATCGTGGTGATTCACAAAGTGGCTTCAAAAGGCTGCAATGAAAAACGGTGAATTTTTAAATTATGCAGAAGTTGCAATTGCACAGTGACAGGGTTAATGATTTTTGTGATAGGAAAGGGTCCTATAAATTTTGGTCCTAATTTTTTCGATGGTTGAGGTGAATGGAGAAATTTGGTGGAAAGATAAACTTTATCCCCAAACTTTAGGGGCCATTCGGGAGAGCGGTTGCGATCGGCAATTTTTTTATAAGTGTTCTGAGCATCATTCAGAGCTTGTTGGATGATTGGCCAAGCCAAGGTGACCTTTTTGCACCAGTCTGCAGCACAGCAATGGTCTGGTGGGGAGAGAGGCAGTTTGGGGACAGGTACAAAATCTTAACCATTAACAACTTGGAATGGAGAGAGACCAGTGCTTTGGTGCGCAGCATTGTTGTAAGCAACTTCGGCAAAAGGGAGAAGGTCAACCCAGTCATCTTGTTGGTAATTTATATAGCATCTAAGAAATTGCTCAAGAGTAGAATTAGCTTGTTCAGGCAATCCGTCCATTTGAGGATGGTTCGACGAGCTTAAAGCTTGTTTGGTGCCAATTAATTTCAAAAAGGATTTCCAAAATTTTGATGTGAATTGAATTGCTCAGCCTGAGATCACATGTTCGGGACATCCATGTAGGTGGTACACGTGTTGCAGAAAAAGTTTGGCAAGTTGGGGAGCTGTAGCGATCTTAGTACGCGGTATGAAATGAGCTTGTTTAGAAAACAAATCAATAACAACCCAAATGATGGTTTTGTTCTTGCTCTCAGGTGAGTCAACAATAAAGTCCATGGCTATCTGGAAGGTTCAGCTACTGGCTGAAGGAATCCTTGAGGTTTTCCTCCTTTTTTCTTGGACCTAGCACAATTGGGCAGCTAGACACATAGTCCTTGACGTCTGTGTGTAAAGTGGGCCACCAAAATTGGCAGCATACTAAATGTAGAGTTTTGACAAAATCAAAATGACTGGCCGTTTTATCATCGTGGGAATGTTGTAATACTTTATAACGCAAAGATTCAGGGATATACAGCTTGCCAGCAAAGTAGTACAACCCATTCAGCTCAGTCAAAGCAGATTTGTTAGTTTGTAGCCAAGGATCAGATTGGAGAGCCGCTCATAACTCTTGCTGCAATTTGCCCGGCACTTTAAATTTCTCAGCCGCAGTTTGGCTGCGAGTTACGGTGGCCAATCCCAACTGCTTAGAAGAAAAGACCGTATCCACAATCTCTTTTTGCTGACTGTTGTGTTGGGGAAGGCGTGAAAGCGCATCTGCTAAGAAACTTTCCTTCCCAGGAAAGTAAGTTAAAGTGAAATTGAATTGACTGAAAAATTGAGCCCATCGAAGCTGCTTGACATTTAGTTTCCTGGATGTGCGTAAAGCTTCTAAATTTTTATGATCAGTCCATATCTCAAAGGGGTGTTGAGCTCCTTCTAAAAGGTGTCGCCAAGCCACAAGGGCTGATTTCACTGCGAAAGCTTCTTTCTCCCATACATGCCATCTGTGCTCAGTGTCAGTAAATTTACGAGACAAATAAGCACAGGGGCGCAAGACACCTTGGGGGTCTTGCTGTAAGAGTATTGCCCCCACAGCTATATCTGATGCATCTGCCTGGATTATGAATGGTTGTTCAGGATCAGGATGTTTTAATATGGGTTCGGCTGTAAAAAGTGCCTTCAGATGCTCAAACGCGGTTTGGAATTCAGCTGTCCAATTTAACTTCACCCCAGGACTTGTAACCTTTCGCGTTTCCCCTCTCCCTCTTGTTTTCAACAAATCGGTCAAAGGCAGTGAAATTTGGGCAAAATTAGGGATGAACTGGCGATAAAAATTGGCAAACCCCAGGAAGCTTTGCAATTGGCAGTGCGTGCATGGGGGTTCCCATGCTACAATGTCTTGAATTTTGGGAGGATCCATTTCTATCCACTTAGTAGATACTCTATAGCCCAAATAGTCTAGTTCTGTTTTGTGGAATTCACATTTTGACAATTTGGCGTACAGCTGAGCATCACGAAGCTTGGTTAACACCTTTTTGACCAATTTAACATGTTCTTGTTCATTTTGTGAGTAGATTAAGATATCATCCAAATACACTAAGACCCCTTTGTACAGATGTTCACGTAGAATTTCATTTATGAATTGCATGAACACTCCAGGACCCTCACATGTAGGTCTAGTCCCTTTACTATAACAGGATGAATTAAACATCTTGTACACCCTGAGTCCAACATAGCCGTTAAGTCAGCCTTGCAATTAGTTCTTAAGTTCTTTAACTGCACCCTCACCAGTAACGTTGGACACTCATCACTTAGCAGTAGGTCCTCATGCCCATCATCTCCCGCCTGCCTGTCAGTGCATTTCAGAGCCTCGTTTCCCGCTGGCTGGGGGGTTTCATCTTCAGAATCCCTCCCGGAATCCTCCGAAAACAGCAAGAACTCCTCTTTGCGAGCAGTCGCACTAGCTGCAGTGCTCTTGCGCTTGACAGGTGGGGATTTCGCCGCTTTAGTCCTGGGCTTTGTGGTTGTGGCTGACCCAGCATGAGGGCAATCTGAGGCTTGATGTCTGTCCTTCCCTCATTTAAAGCATAGCCCCTTTTTAACTTGCCATTCTCTTTCTTCTTCCCATGGCTGACTTTGCTTCCTCATCACTGTCTGTAAATTTGCTGGGGCTCCGGTGTTCTTCCCCATCGCTTGAACTTGCACATGCCGTCTGACTTGGAATTATTTTCCACTTCTCCTGCTAAGCAGATCCATTCTCTTACTGTGCTGGAGTCTCCTCGTCTCAATGCCCAGCGTAGCAGCTCTGGTTGCAGTCCGCCTTTGAAGTAATCCACCAATCAGTCACCTTCCCAGCCAAGGCTTTAAATTCCATAGTGTATTTGGACACAGTTTTGGACTCTTGTCTGAGTTGTTGGAGAGCTGTAGTTTGGCCTGGGTCTTTGAAACGTTCTCTCAGTGCTCTCATGAAGTCATCTAAGCTGCGGAGTTCAGGAGCTGCCGCATCGTGCAACTGCTCCAGCCAGTCTGCTGCTGGTGCCTTCAGTCTGGACCCTACTAAATCCACTTTAGAATATTCTGTGGGGAAGGTGTCCCCAAACTCTTCCATGTAGGCTCCCACGTTAGTCCTGAAGAAAGACAATTGCTGGGGGTCCCCATTAAAATTTATATGCAGCTTGTGGTGCCCACCCTTGTGGGGAGAAGACTTACATGCCCTGTCAGTGGTTCTCCCCACATTACCGAAGGTCGGCTGCTTTTTCTGGTCTCCAATGTTGGAGATGGTTGTCCTGGGATTGGCTCAGGCATTGATCACCACGTTGTCAGTTCTGCCTGTGGAGCCCGCGAGCACAGCTGTTCAGTCCACCATGTCCCCACCAGAAGTTCAGGACTATTAGAAACATTAATGTCAAATAATTTGGCTGTTTTGTAGATAACCCACCCATTGTCACATGGAGAAACAGTGTTGTAGTTCAAAATAGATGCATAGAACTATGGCAGTGATTGCCAGAGTAATGGGACGCAGGACTGAAGTAGGCTAAAGCCAGGGTCTCTACTTATATATCCTATTTCAGCAATTCATATGCTTAGTATGATATTAAAAATCCATCTAGGCTAACAGGCCATTGGTTGTGAAGTGTTAGAGTCTGAACCCCAGGGACAATTATATGCAGCTCAAGGATTATAGGATTGTAGGCTTGTTCTCCTTGAGAACTTTTATTTAGCACAATTTTCTCTTTGGATGGTGACTGTAGGTATGATGATCGCATATGCTGGCTTCAAGCTTTTCTACCCAAATAAATATATGTATAGGCACTCACTTCCCTCCCCCCCAACTATTTGTTTTATTGCATTATAAGATGTGAATAATACATTGTAAATAAAGATATTAGCTGCGTTGTTGTTTATTAATTTAGTCGCTTCTGACTCTTCATGACTTCATGGACCAGCCCACGCCAGAGCTTCCTGTCGGTCGTCAACACCCCCAGCTCCCCCAGGGACGAGTCCGTCACCTCTAGAATATCATCCATCCACCTTGCCCTTGGTCGGCCCCTCTTCCTTTTGCCCTCCACTCTCCCTAGCATCAGCATCTTTTCCAGGGTGTCCTGTCTTCTCATTATGTGGCCAAAGTATTTCAGTTTTGCCTTGAATATCATTCCCTCAAGTGAGCAGTCTGGCTTTATTTCCTGGAGGATGGACTGGTTTGATCTTCTTGCAGTCCAAGGCACTCTCAGAAGTTTCCTCCAACACCAAAGTTCAAAAGCATCGATCTTCCTTCTCTCAGCCTTCCTTATGGTCCAGCTCTTGCAGTCATATGTTACTACGGGGAACACCATTGCTTTAACTATGCGGGCCTTTGTTGTCAGTGTGATGTCTCTGCTCTTGACTATTTTATTGAGATTTGTCATTGCTCTTCTCCCAAGGATGAAGCGTCTTCTGATTTCCTGACTGCAGTCAGCATCTGCAGTAATCTTCGCACCTAGAAATACAAAGTCTTTCACTGCCTCTATGTTTTCTCCCTCTATTTGCCAGTTATCAATCAAGCTGGTTGGCATAATCTTGTTTTTTTTTTTTGAGGTTTAGCTGCAAGCCAGCTTTTGCACTTTCTTCTTTCACCTTCATCATAAGGCTCCTCAGTTCCTCTTTGCTTTCAGCCATCAAAGTGGTATCATCTGCATATCTGAGATTGTTAATGTTTCTTCCAGCGATTTTAACTCCAGCCTTGGATTCCTCAAGCCCAGCATGTCGCATGATGTGTTCTGCGTACAAGTTGAATAGGTAGGGTGAGAGTATACAGCCCTGCCGTACTCTTTTCCCAATCTTAAACCAGTCCGTTGTTCCGTGGTCTGTTCTTACTGTTGCTACTTGGTCGTTATACAGATTCTTCAGGAGGCATACAAGATGACTTGGTATCCCCATACCGCTAAGAACTTGCCACAATTTGTTATGGTCCACACAGTCAAAGGCTTTATAACAGTCAATAGAACAGAAATAGATGTTTCTCTGAAACTCCCTGGCTTGTTCCATTATCCAGCGGATATTGGCAATTTGGTCCCTAGTTCCTCTGCCTTTTCTAAACCCAGCTTGTACATCTGGCAATTCTTGCTCCATGAATTGCTGAAGTCTACCTTGCAGGATCTTGAGCATTACCTTACTGGCATGTGAAATGAGTGCCACTGTTCGATAGTTTGAACATTCTTTAGTGTTTCCCTTTTTTGGTATGGGGATATAAGTTGATTTTTTCCAGTCTGATGGCCATTCTTGTGTTTTCCAAATTTGCTGGCATATAGCATGTGTTACCTTGACAGCATCATCTTGCAAGATTTTGAACAGTTCAGCTGGGATGCCGTCGTCTCCTGCTGCCTTGTAATTAGCGATGCTTCTTAGGGCCCACTCAACCTCACTCTTCAGGATGTCTGGCTCTAGCTCCCTGACCACACCGTCAAAGCTATCCCCGATATTGTTATCCTTCCTATACAGGTCTTCTGTATATTCTTGCCACCTTTTCTTGATCTCTTCTTCTTCTGTTAGGTCCTTGCCATCTTTGTTTTTGATCATACCCATTTTGGCCTGGAATTTACCTCCGATGTTTCTAAGTTTCTGGAAGAGAACTCTTGTCCTTCCTATTCTATTGTCTTCTTCCACTTCCACACATTGCTTGTTTAAAAATAATTCCTTATCTCTTCTGGCTAACCTCTGGAATTTTGCATTTAATTGGGCATATCTCCCCCTATCACTGTTGCCTTTTGCTTTCCTTATTTCTTGGGCTACTTCTAGCGTCTCAGCAGACAGCCATTTTGCCTTCTTGGTTTTCTCTTTCTTTGGGATGTATTTTGTTGCTGCCTCCTGAACAGTGTTGCGAACTTCTGTCCATAGTTCTTCCGGGACCCTATCTACTAAGTCCAGTCCCTTAAATCTATTCTTCACCTCCACTGCATATTCCTTAGGAATATTAGTGAGCTCATATCTAGCTGATCCGTGGGTCTTCCCTAATCTCTTTAGTCTGATCCTAAATTGTGCAAGAAGAAGTTCGTGATCTGAACTACAGTCAGCTCCAGGTCTTGTTTTTACCGACTGTACAGATGTCCGCCACCTTTGGCTGCAAAGGATGTAGTCAATCTGATTTCGGTGTTGTCCATCTGGTGAAGTCCATGTATAAAGCCGTCTCTTAGGTTATTGGAAGAGAGTGTTTGTTATGCAGAGTGAGTTGTCTTGGCAAAATTCTATCAGCCTATGTCCTGCTTCGTTTTGTTCTCCCAGGCCATGCTTACCTGTAATTCCAGGTGTCATTTGACTGCCCACCTTAGCATTCCAGTCTCCCGTGATGAAAATAACATCTCTTTTAGGCATGTTGTCCAGTAAGTGCTGCAGATCCTCATAGAACTGCTCTACTTCAGCTTCTTCAGCATCTGTGGTTGGGGCGTATATTTGGATCACTGTGATGTTAGATGGCTTGCCCTGAATTCGAATTGAGATCATTCTATCATTTTTTGGATTGTATCCGAGCACTGCTTTAGCCACTTTACTATTAATTATGAAGGCTACTCCATTTCTTCTGTGGTCCTCTTGTCCACAGTAGTAGATCTGGTGGTCATTTGATGTGAAGTGGCCCATTCCAGTCCATTTCAGTTCACTGACGTCCAAAATGTCTATCTTTAATCTTGACATCTCACTAATAACCACATCCAATTTGCCCTGGCTCATAGATCTTACATTCCAGGTTCCAATGGCGTGTTGATCCTTAGAACATCGGATTCGCCGTTCACCACCAGCACCGTCGGCCGCTAGCCGTCCTTTCGGCTTTGAGCTAGCTGCGTCATCACGTCTGGGGCTAGTTGAACTCATCCTCTGTTCCTCCCCAGTAGCATTTTCACCATCTTCCGACCTGGGGGTCTCATCTTCTATGGTATACTGACATATCTCTGGTTGTACTGATCCATTTAGTTTTCACGGCAAGAATACTGGGGTGGGTTGCCGTTACCTTCCCCAGGGATCGCATTTAGTCTGACCTCTCTGTCATGACCTTCCCCTCTTGGGTGGCCCTTCACGGTTTAGCTCATGGCATCATTGAGGTGCTCAAGCTCCGGCACCATGACAAGGTAACGATCCTTTGCTGAAGATTAGCTGGGTACAGTGGTATTTATGCAGTATAAACTAGAAGTTGTTAACACAATGATGGTTTAGATAAGTTAAACCTTTAAAGATAAGGAGAAAAAGTTTATATCAATGTTAAATATAATTTTTAAAATGTTATTTTAGAAGTTGCTTGAGTTGTACAATTAAAACTGAGTATGGCATTGATAGGTAATTGCAAAATGCTTTAAAATATTTTATAATATCTAAAAGGTTTCTATCTTTGAACTTAATGCTTATACTAAGGTCTCCACTGTGTTGTTATTTATTGTTTGTAGAGAAGACCAAAGCAGCTCCTTAAAAACATGCTGGATTAATTGAATTATTGCTTCACTTCTTGCCTCTAAATGTTCTGAAAACATTTCACTTCAATAAGAAAGCAGTCTACTTTCTAACAGCCCCCTGGGTGGAACTTCGTTTATGTATTCTCTTACAAAGGACAAGTGCCCAGCACGGGATTTTCAGGTATTTTATTTGCCAGCTGAAATTACAGACATATACTTTTTGATTATATGTCTATCAAATAGAAATAATAAAGTAATTGGTCTTACAACTTGTTAATGGTGCTGAGGTTTGGAACTCACGAGTCCTTGCCTTCCTATGTCCTTGAGCCTGCTATTGATAGACACAAACTGTACATCTTGAGTGTACCATTAAAATCAGCTTCACACCCTTGTTAATAATACGTGGCTTTGGAACTTTGTCCTTGCCTTGAGCAATAACATCTCACCAAATTAGAGGATTGGTTTGTCTAAGAAGCCTTCATATTAATACTGTGTCACATACTAGCAATTCATTTATTTTCAATTACGATTTATTTTGAACAAATTGCTTTCTATCTACAGATGGAATGGTAAACTAGTTGGCTAGTGTAAAATAGATATGCAGACTGGTCTTAAATTGATCTATATTTCTTTTTTTTCTTTTTCTTTTTTTGTATACATTATTTTAAGTCTTTAAAAAAAACTGCAACATTTGATGGTGCACTGATCTATGCTGAATATGTTACATCGATCACTTCAATCTCTAAGAAGATGTAATTATTACAAGCAACGAACAGGCTTGGAGCGCATTATATTTAGTCTGTACCGATGTTTCTCAACCTTGGCAACTTCCTGGCTGGGGAATTCTGGAAGTTGAAGTCCACACATCTTAAAGTTTCCAAGGTTGAGGAACACTGGTCTGTTCTCTGGAAACTGGTAATTCTAATTTAATTTAGCTTGTTAACTGTAGGAGACAGATTATCATTATTTCTGCAAAAATGAAATGAAATCCAGATTGATTCCAATAAGAATTATATCTCTAAATAGATTGTAGAGCTGCTAAAAACTGCTATAGTTTTTCTGTTGCTACAACAAGCCGAAATAGAAGTAATGGATAGACAATTCAAGGAGACAGATTGCAGCTAAACTTTAGGAGAATGATAGAGGAGACCTGGCTGAAAACTCTTTTTTCAGTGAAATAGACAGAAAGGAGAGCCAGTTTAGTCTAGTGGTTAAGGTGCTGGGCTAAAAACCAGGAGACTGAGAGTTCTAGTCCCGCCGTAGGCATGAAAGCCGGCTGGGTGACTTTGGGCCCAGTCATTCTCTCTCAGCCGAAGTCACCTCACAGAGTTGTTGTGGGGAAAATAGGAGGAAGGAGGAGTATGAGGTATGTTCCCCTCCTTGAGTTATTTATAAAAATAATACAGGTGGGATAAAAAATAAATAAATAAAATAAAGGGGCTCTTTGCTCAAAATAGCAAAAGAGAGTTTAGGTGGCCATGTTCTAGGAAGATGGCAGATGCATCACAGGTTCTGCTTTGCAATTGGGGATACAAAAGATGACCTTCAAACTACATTGTGACTTTACACTTTTGTGAATCTGGGGGGGAAAAAAAGATAAGGAATTAAGCTATCTCACTGTATTTACACAAGATATAAAACTGCATGTACCCAGATACAGTAGGAATAAATCTCGAGACACATCAGAATATCAACTGACTAATATCAGCTGTTCATGTTGGACAAAGCAAATGTTTGTGTGTACGTATCAGCATTCTTGATACTGTAAATGAAGCCTGAGCAAGAAGTAGTGAAGGGGGAGGGGGGAGGCACGGAGGGGACAGGCAGAGCCTAGCGCCTAGCAGCTACATCCCATCAGAGAAGAGTCAGCCAGCAAAAAGCCTCTGGGCCTTGGGAACAAAGTCAGAAGAAGACCCTGAGGTTCGTAATCTCACAGACTAAGAGCCGACAGAGTGAAAGCCAAAGAGGGGAAACAGTAAATCCCCAACTCTCTACCCTTCACTGCCCCTCATGGCCACTGTCGTCACTCTTCCAACAGTTTGTTTTGTAAATATAAAACCTGGCAATAAATTACCATAATTTATGTAGTCAGTAATGCAGATTTAATACATGTTGCTTTATACTAGCTTCTTTTTTTCCTGGGGCCCTCAGAATGATTTGGGACTCCAGCCCTAACCCTAGCCACAGCACCATGTTGAGGAAGGCCCCTTTGCATACTGAATTCAGCTAATGGTGGATTGGATGGCTTGTGCTGTCTTCCTGCTTAGCCCTTCCTTCTTGTTCACAGCTCATGACGCTGCTCCAGTATTGCAGCCTTAATGGTTTCCCATCTACTTTTAAACTGTTTCCAAGAGGGTAAGGCATCTTTTGTTTAATACCCATTTGTGTATTTGAGTAGTGGGATGGTGGGAGCATGAGTGCCCTGACTATAACACGCATTATATAAAACAATGATGTCAGTGGAATGTGCTTGTATACATTATCAGCATGCAAAGGGTATGTGTGCCCATTTTAGTCTCCTATTTCCAGCAAAAAGATAAATGCCAGTTATTCTAAAGGATGCATTTTATGGCACTGTTTATACCAGTTAGACATTATTTAAATTCTTTGCCTTGCCTCTTATCCACTCAGATCCAATTTAACATTGCTGAACAAAAGATGTGAATGGAAATCTTTGACATTTGAAAAACAATTGTAAGCATCATGGCATCTCCAGATGTATTGGGCTATAATTCTTATCATTCCCAATTATCCTGGGCCTCTTCCATGCTGGCAAAGGATGATGGGGTTACAATTCAATACATTTGAAGAATGCCAGGGTGGGAAGACTGGCCTAGTTAGACTATTAATTCTCTCAGATATCAGTATGAGCACCAATGTGTGTTCTAAAATAGTGCCTGTTTCTTATGCCTCCTGACACATATTTTGAGATCTTGCAAAAGCCGAAGAAAAATCTGATAATACGTTTGAAGTCTGTGAGCCTGAAGCTTATTGCTTTTAAAAAATGCCAAAGGCGTCTAGTGTCATAAGGAGAAGTTCTTTATTTAGAAAAAAATGCTGCCCTTCAACATAGCTTCCAGTATAATCAACAGTGAAATGCTGTCTTGTTGTACCTCACCATCTTTACGAAGGTCAGATATGATATTCAGGTAACACAACAGAATGAAGTCAAGGTGGATTTCATTGTCATCTTTTGACTATGAGAGCAGATCCTGATTGCAAAGTCTTTTATTACCTGGCATTGGTGAACTTTGATCAAGCTAGTTAAGTCTTAATAATCTGCCTTGTAAATAGAGGCAAATTCTGGTTTTCTGGGGGAGAGACTTACAAACCAAGCAGGATTTTCCTTTGACTCATGTGAACCAGCCAGCAGAGGGTGTCCAAGCAAATTAAGAAATCATGCTCCTAGAGTTGTGGGAAGCTAATTGGCGATGTAAGAAAACAAAGGGAGCAGTGCTTCAACTTGCTGTCATGAGGATGGATTGTAAGAGAATCATATGCATTTCTGATAATAGATGAAAGAGGTGGCAAAGAAGCACTGATCACTGGAAAAGTGCATTTTAACATAATGAAGAATTAGATTTCTGTTGTTAGTGTAGCCTTGGAACCAGAGGCAAAATTTCATATATGCTGGATTAGGCCAGAGAATTGTAGATTGCTTTCCTTACCTGGTCCTTAGCAGCCTTACCTGGGAGTAAGCTTCATTGAATGGAGCAGGCAGTACTTCTGAGTGGGTAGGGGTAAGATTACAGCACCAGGAAATCAAGGTTTGCTGGTTCATGTGCTGTGCTAGGTTTCTGAGCTATGTTTCAGCTTTAGGAGAGCACAATAGGTATTTAAGCCTCTCTGTATTTTACTTGCAAGCAAGCATTTCAAAGACTACCTAGGTTTCTTGATAGTTCAAAGTTTCTTAAGATACAGTGAAGTTCCTTAGGTAAAAACACCACTATATCTATATATTCCTACCCATGTGTCACCCTTGTTTTAAAAATACCTAGCTGAAGTGGAAATATTGCCAATAGGTTCATGGAGGCAGAGTATGTTGGATTAATCCCTTGGATTATTCCTATAAAATGTATTTCGTGGCATACAGTACAAGTTTAAATTATTATTATTATTATTAGTAGTAGTAGTAGTAGTAGTATGTTTAACATGGATGTGGAAGATCCAAACTGAAACTCTTAGCAACTTTAAGATAGGCAATTTCAATTCCCAGAATTCCCCAGCCAGCATGCTGCCCTATGCCAAGCAACAAGAGGTGCTAAAGAAGGGAACCAAGCATAGACCATGTAGACCAGCATGCTGGCTGGGGATTCTAGGAGTTGAAGTCCACACATCTTAAAGTTGCTAAGGTTGAGAAATACTGGTGTAGACCAGGGGAAAATGAATTTAACGCTGCTGCACTTTTCTTCATAGTTCCTGTTGGTTACAAATTAGAGGTATGCAGTATTTGAATCTGAAGCAGGTAAGGAGCACTTTGGATCCAATGTGGATACCCTCTCTCCACCTGTTGGCTGTTCCCTAAAGATGCTGCACCATTTATTGGGCTGTCACAGTAGCTACGTGAGCTCAGGAAAATATGTGTTTGAGTTAAGAAGGGAGCAATAGGGTATGACCTTGTGTTGCTGCCTTGTTGCCATCTCCTTTCCTCTTTAGCTCAACCACATATTTATCATGGGAATCTAGGACAACACACAGCTTCCTTAAGGAGCATCAGGTATAGCAAGTATGCCAAAATCAGACCCAAAGCACCCTTTTCTGTCTTGGATCTGGATACTGCACACCACCAGTGTGTATGCTTTTTCAATATGAGTAAATTGTTGCCACAGGAAGGGTATTGATGTGAAAAATTATAGGGAAAGAAATTAGTGTTCCACCTCATCTAGTGATACAATCTCAATTTTCCATTTTTTTAAATTAAGGAATTATTGAGAAATCTGTTCATGTTTCTCTTATGTCTCTTTTGGTTTGGCCTCCCTGAGGTGTACCTAGGGAATTAGTATTTTTCAGCCTGACTGACCAATTTGGGTACCACCCCCAAAAGAAACCAAATGTATTAATATTTTTCTCACATCACTTGATGGCTGAATTATTTGCCTGAACCTGGGCAGTGGACCCCGTATAAAACGTGAATAAGATTTACTACATTATCTTCATTCTATTTTTATTGTTCCTGAAGCATCACATTTGTGTGTACAATTAAAGAGGTATTTATGAATCAGGCAGGAACAGAAGCCAGGAAAGTTTTACTTTGTTTCCAAAATAGTTTATCCTTTAAAATCTTTCTAAAATGCCTTCATTCCTAGGAAATGAGAGAAGATTTGGTGATATGTTCACATCCTCAAGCAACCAAGAGAACTGGCTTGCAGGATAAATAAACTAGAATGTATTAGAAATCCCAGAAGATAAAACCCAAGATATTGGGTAACAGTAAGCACCCACAATTCATTTTAAGGGCTCTTTTGGATAGAGGTGAAATTGCACCATTAAAATGAACTCAGTTCCCTGCTGGGCAGTTTATACATGCTTACTATTGCCCTATCTGCTCTTCTTTCCCTGCTTCAGTCATGAAGAGTTTTTTGCTGGCAGGGAACTTCTATTTTCCATGAGTGTGGCTGCAGGAACAGCAGCGTCACACTAGACTCCATTGCACAGGGTAGTCTGAACGGTGATTGAAGTGGACACTTGGTCCCTCAGCCTCCCAGCATAGTGGCTGAAAGGGATTCAGATGTGGCAAGATAATCACCTCCTGCCATCACAAAAACACAAACTCCTGGTTTTTACTTTTTTGCAAAGGGGAAAGGTTTTATTTGGTATGAAACTAAGTGGGCAAATGAGGCCTTCCTTGCCTGTTGGCCAAGAGATGACCTCTGATTGCTGGAATCATTTCTTTGCTCTTCTGTTGATGCTCATCAGTTGCCTATTAGTTGGCTGTGAAAGCTGTAGAGTCAAGAAGTTAACATGTCCCTTGCTGTAGTGTCCGGGTAAGTGTAAATAATCAAAACAATCAGCTCAACCCCTGCTTTATTTAAAGGGTGCAATTAGAGGAGTTGAAAAAGCTGGTTATCTGAAAGCACCTTTAATGTTTGGCACTCTTGTTTGCAGACTAAGGTAGATTAAATTGTCTGGATGTGAAATCAAACTGAGAATAAAAATCATGACGTCTGTCAAAGGAAACAGGCTTTCTGGTACTATTTTCTTTGGTTTTGTTCTTTCCTTGTTCCATCTGTGCTATAATATGACATGCCACTTTAAACAAGTAGTTTGCAAGCTTAACATACCTAATTAGGAGGTAAATTCTGTTGCACACAGAGCAGCCTAGTTCCAAGTGAAGAAGCGTAAGATCCACCGCATCTATTTCTATTGCTCTGACAATATCAAAGCAGAGGTGAAGTGTGCTTTACTTGTGCTCAACTTGTTTTAACCCAGAGGCCATATTTGCAATAATCCAGGCACACCCTCAGCAGTGTATGTCAGTTGGAATCGGCATACCAGCTGTAGCAATCCATCCTAATGCTGGAATTGTTATGTGCAGATGAGAGGAGGAGATGTAGACATATGTTTTGTGCGATTTAGCTATTGCCAGGACTTAAAGGTTTTTTGTCTTTAGTTTAACCTAATTCACTAACTTAGAGCTCCTATAGGAAGAAACTGGGCTGAGGGAGTTGAAGGTAAGAAAGCTATACTTGCTATCTTAGACACAACTGACGGCACTCTTTGTATAGTGTAACAGTGTTGAATGAATTTAAGTCCTTAAACAAGGGCTGGGGATTATTTGACTCTGACAACATTTTCCATTCCTAGAGATAAAGTCAACACATATTAGAAGGACTGTTTACTTCAGATCTGCTCCACAGTAGAAAAAGGAATAGATGACAAGCTTCTTGAAGCAGGACTCATCAATAAATCTTGATCCTCTGAACTGACTTGGCTTAATTTGACTGTAAGGCTTGAACTTGGCTGAAGTCTCTCAGACATATGACACAGTGCAACTTGTTAAGAATCTTTACTGCAAACTAAAATGAAACTAGACTGTACAGTTGTTTACCTTCAGTCAGCATAAACAGTTCCCACTTTTCCCGTGTTTCAACACACTCTTTGCCATACACCCCATGGCCTTGAAGATGAGCAGTTGTTGGTTGGTATGACTGACATCTGTGTCATGTGAATCTGCTGGTTCTTTGCTGATTTCTCACAGTGGATTAGAAATTATTTCATGTTTTTTTATTGAATTAATTTGCCTCCTGCCAGTCTGTGCATCACCATATCTGATAAAAGTGACAACTTTTTAGAGTAAGTTCAGAGCATCCTAAATATAGTCAATATAGCCAATGGCACCTCAAGCAAGACTTTTTTCAAGTGATTCCTCCTCCCCCCAAATGCTGTAGCCATTATCCTTTCACTTTTCATATATGGGGAAAACCATCACAGAGTAATTGCACACTACACTTCCTTCCTCTATGTGTAGGAAAAAACTGAGAGTAATTGTATCCTTCTTTGTACAGAAGAAAGGAATGTTTAATGTTCAGCCTCCATCTAATTAGAAGAAGAGCAGCAAGAGATTATGTTTTGGCAAAGGGAGGCAGCTTCCCCCTTTCCTCAAAATAATCTAGCCCACCAGATAGGGCTATCATATCTGGACTGCAAAAATCTATTTGGACACTAGATGGCTGCAATGAGAAATAGCAAATATAAATTTGCTGCCATCTACTGGAAATTAGCAGCTCAGATTTGGTAGCCCTACCATGTTGAGTATATACATGAGGTGTATATATGTATGTATGTATGTATGTATGTGTATGTATATATATATATATATATATATATATATATATATATATATATATATATATAAACATTATTTCCCTTTTTTCCCTTTTCTGATTACTTGTTTTTTCTTTAAAATGTTTAATAAAAATATATTAAATAAAAAGTATTTCCCAGAGTGAAGGGCAGATTTAGGTTCATACCCTTCTAGTGATTTATTTTAAAGGCAACCAGAGTCAGTTGATTGAAGCAGCCAATAAATTCATATATAAAATAAATAAGTAATCACTGCTTTCAAATTATTTTGGCTATTCTTTTATATAGTGCTTAGAACAGACCCAGGAGCTACAAGAACCTCAAACAAATATGCAGAAGGAAATTGGATTTTAACTATTAAAACATCTCAGATTTGCTTCAAGGCAGTTTGGAGAATAGTACTGGCAAAATCCTGGACATTATATTTAATGTGTTTATAATTATTTCCAATATTTGCCTTTTAAGTAAATCTTTAGGTTCCCAAAGTGATTGATCATCTTTGGAATGCTACAGAATTTTTGTTGGGTGTGTATGTGTGCATGTTTTCACGCCAGTCTTGACTCCTGGCAACTGCCTGGACTAATCCCTGCAATTTTGAGAAGTGGTTTGCCATTGCCTTCTTCTGGGGCTGAGACAGAGTGACTGACCCAAAGTCACCCAGTTGACCATGCCTAAGGCAGGAATAGAAGTCACAATCTCTCAGCTTCTAGGATCTAGTCTTATGTCTTAATCACCACACCAAGCTGGCTCTCAAAATACAACATTGCCATCCGTATTTAGTGAAACTCGTATTAAGTGGCAAAACAACTGCGTTTTAAAGAGTAATCATAAAAAAAAGTTCCCAGAAGCCTGTGTACTAAGGTGTGGGCATGTCAGTTACTATTCTGTTAATTCCCAGTAAAATTATTTTTTACAATCTGACTTATTTGTTAAAGGTGAAATGTTAAAAGCAGCACCATCTGGAGATTATATATATCTGTAGACAATACAAAATCCCCTGAGATAGGCAGTGAGAGAATTGTAATAAGCCACAGTACAACATTGATGATGGGGTGGAAAAAATGGCCCTGGTTATCCTAGAACAGTGTTTCTCAGCCTCAGCAGCTTTAAGATGTGTGGACTTCAATTCCCAGAATTCCCCAGCCATCATGTCCACACATCTCACAGTTGCAAGGATTGAGAAACAGTGTCCTAGAAGAAGACAGAGGTAGGTGATTGCATAACACAGATGGTCACTGTGTAAGAAAGTAATAAATAGAAACTCCTATCATTCTGTCAAAACTGCCTGGGTTTGCAGTCCTGACCTGTGAAACTGTTTGGTAATCACGGAGGCATGGTCTGCAGTGTTTAAATGGAAATAACCAGCAGATGGACAGATACAGAAGTTCTTAGAGTGTGTAATTTTTGTTGAAATGTTTTGTTATTGCCGTCATCAACAACAGAAACCTTCAGAGGTTTCTCGCAGATTGTCCCCAAATTGACACACTGGTCAGCTGGAATAATGACAGAAGCCATTCTTGTTTTTTTTCCCCGTCTTGCAAGGAGCATCTTTCTTTCCTAGTCTGTTATAGAAATATAGGCACCCTTTTGCATTGAATTATTGACTCCCATTTTCTTGGAAGGGAGGCAAGATATTCTCTAAGCTCTTGAAAAGATCTGTTCCTGCTCATAACTTAAACTCCCTTCAATCTGAGCTTAGGTTCCTGAGATTCTTCAGTGAATTTTTCCCACCTTCCTTGTCTCTTGTCTGGTGGACAGAAATTCCCCAGCTATAATTGTTTAATCTCCCCCACAGTGGTTTTACAAATATTTCTTTCATCTTAGCTGATGAAGGAGCATCAGATCACAAGGCTTGTCATGCATCAGCTACCATCTCTGGAACAAGGAGTGGTCAAAGGAGCAGTGGGAGAAAGCACAAGTATTATTTCTTTAATTAAGAAGTGGGGCAGATGCATGCTGGGTCAGAAGTCCAAGAGCGTAAGGTATCTTACAGTCACTGGACACTGATAGCTACTGGCTGAGATCATCTGCAATAAATCTTTTCCAGAGTCAAGGTTAAGAAGTCCTCCACCTAGCTCCCAAAATAGACTTTCTACTGAACCCCAGCAAGCTGTGCTATTTCAGTATCACACTGCCACTCTTTGCCCTTATGAGTAAAAGATTAATGACCTCATTGGGGCATCTTATCAAGACACTTGGAGTTCCCATAGGCAAAATGATGTGACTAGGAAGTGTGGGATCTTGTTAGTGGAGCAAATAATTATGTTTAATATGCCACTTCCCTCAATGGTCTGGGTACAGAAGACGGCAGATGGTCCAAGCAGTTCCAAAAGCAAGTTATTCAGTTGATACCCACAGGTTCATAATTAGCATCAAATAGGAAGAAGTACTAAATACCCCTGGAAAGCTGATATGCTGAATATTATTGACAGGTAAGGGAGAAGTTCCCCTGGATGGGAACTGCTGCTGACACAACATTATGCTGATGCGTTTACAAAATACATAAACAATCTGTAGTCAGCTTATGACTCTGTTGAGCAAAGATTGAAGACAGAACTTGATTATCTGCATGAAACAGACAAGAACAAGTCTGAAGTCTTCTAACAGTATAGAAGAACCTTTTTCATATATACAGTGTGTATATGTGTGTGTGTGTATATTCATATTCATATTTTAAAAAATTGAAAAAGATAGTACTGGCCCGACCAATCAGATCCAACAGAGAGAAACTGTTATTGATCCCACATTTTCAGGGAAGTTCAGGGGGCTGAGGTGAGATGGTGCTGCTTTTCAGTAGCTGCACTGATACTGTGGAACAGTCTCCCAGTAGAGATCAGGCTAGCCTGTTCCTTGTTGTTTCAGAAGCCTTTAAAGACAGAGATGTTTCAAAGAGCCTTCCCCTGATTTTTTATCATGCCATCTTTAACTACCATTTTTTTGTTTACATTTTTATGCTTGGTAGGTGTTATTTTTATTGTTTTTATGGAATCTTATACTACGAATGTTTTATCAGTTTTATATTCTATGTAAGCTGCTGATAATCTTTTGACTGCAGCTGGATAGAAATGTGATAAGTAAATAAATAGAAGTATTTATTTAAATACTTAGATAAATAGAAGTCTTTCTCAAGATTCTTCCATAAATGCATAAACCTAGTAGAATATAATAAATGATATGGCTATCTTTCACAGAATTCTACTATAAACCCATTTGTCATTCTCATGTGAATCAGTGTTTGATTAATTTTGATGCAGTAAAAGTATGTTTGTTATGCTGTATTTGTGCCAGACATTTTTTGCTGCTGTCTATTTTTATACTACTTTTCTTAAGAAATTCAGAGTAGAATACAAAAGGACAATTAAATGAATATGTATACATGGTGTTAGGAAATTTGAGAGATACTCCTTCTAGATTCTTCATTATATATATATATATATACTGTGAAAGATTTAAAAATATTTCTTTTATTACGAAGTTATAAGATTATGTGATGAACTATGCCTCTTTTAAATTTGGTAGGATTAAATGTGATCAGCCTGTCATTTTATACCTTTTTAAGGTCCAGTCTTAAAGAAATGATGTGTATAGTACTAAGAACATAATTCCAAGATTCTTGATACTATTACTTGCATTCATTCTATTTTAATTTATAGGGATTTTTTTTTAAAAAAAATCTTTTAGCTTCCTTCTGAATTTGCTATCTCAGTTCAAGAGTTCTGTATGATGAAATTGCTGCCCAAACAAAGAATTACATTCTGGAACTGTTTAACCTCTTCCAAATGTGTTTGCTGACTCTAGACTTCATATATACCATTTGATTTTAGCTAGCAACTTTTGCTATTCTTTCAAAGTTATCCATGATTCATGATAGTTGTATTTAAGCTCATCTTAGTACAGTATCACCTGGTAAGCTATAGCACATTTCGTCATATGTCATGGTTACATCAGCAACACAGTCAAGGGTATTGGGTACTGGGTTCACACATTGTGCTAATGCAGGCTGTTGGTTTCAGCTTTGTACTATAAGTAAACCCATCTGTTGTGATTTGTAAATTATGGTTTATGACAGCAACAGACAACTTTTAGGCCACACTTTATCTGCTTCCTACTTGGGAACCCACAAGAGGTATGTCAGGAACTGTGGCCATATCTCTGGGTACAGAAATGTTCAAGTCCATGGTTTAGTGAGAGTTAAATGTGAAAGTGACTTAGCGTACTTCTATCTACCCATATATTAACTGTTTTAAGCTGCACATTACATTGTAAAAAACTGACCATTTGCTGTCAAATTTTGGGTTCTGGGAGCTGCAAATATACTGATGGGGGCTGCATAATGCCTATGGTTCATCTCTCATTTATAGCTTAATATGACACTTGAATCCAATCTTTGTAATTAACTCAATAAACTGTGGTTAAAACAAACAATGGTTTAGCCCTTGAGAGTCCTGCTGGATTCAAGCAGCATATAAAGTCCAGTAAATAAATAAATGAATAAAAATAAGCATGGTGTGTAAACCCAGCAATGGTATTGGACACGAACAGGAAATGCATGAATATCAAAAATGCTGAGCTGAATTAAGTGCCAGCTAGATAGGGAGATATTGGCACCAAGTGCTGCTCTTTCTGGGAGGAACGCAGTAGAGCAGAGAGCCCACCTTGTGATGAAAGGCCTCATAAATGTGTGTTCCTGTTAACAAGAACATTGTTAATTATCAGTTGGATGTTTGTGCATCATTTCAGTTTGTTTTTTTGGAAGCAAGTCAAAGTGTTGAAGCAAGTCTATGAAACAAAAGAAGGATTTACATGAAATGTGAGGAAATGAAACCATGTTAGGCTTTTTTCAGATTAAAAGGGGATCTTTGCTTTCATGAAGCTTATGGAGTACCATTAAAAAGTTTATATTATGCAAAAAGGAGGGCAGAAAATATTGTCATCATTGCCTTTTCTGTCTTTCTAAATATGTGGAAGGACAGTTCCCAAGTGATAACTTTCCACAAAATGCACGAAGCCACTGAATAAACACTTATCCATGTCTATTCTGATGACCCAGAGAGAGTCTCCCCCAACCTCCCAGGTTAGCCAGATTTGCTATGACAGTTGGTTCTCCCACAATATTGTTGTAACATTTTAAGGCCAGCAGTCATATGGGCCAGTAAGATGATCTGATGTTAAATCTCACTTGTGGCTAAAGTGGGCTTTCAAATATTGGGTTGAATGTACAAAAAAATAGCCTGCACATGAGCACTTTAAATAGCAAGAAGAACTTCAGTCTCTTAAGGGATTAACTTGCTTTTTAATCCCACACTGGTTGCAGGAAACCAATAGATGACATAGTCATCTTGTTCTTGTCTGATTTGCATTTTAGATTCTCCCCTTTCTGAGATGCAGCAGAACCACAACCTAAATCACATTCCTCTACTTTGTCATAGGGTGTGAATTACTGTATTGTGTCCTTTAAAAAAAATCCTAAACTTTGTCCTAATTTGGTTTCCTTTTTTCTCTACTGTTCTGCTTTGATGATCTTGAGAGAAGAAATGGACTATTCTTAGATAGCATTCTCATCCTAGAAATTATAAAGCAGGCAGTATCTGTGATCCTCTCCCTTTCATGTCATCTCTATCTGAAAAGCTTACTACATATCAAAGCAGCCAATGTGTACTCCAAGGAGCCTGCTGTCTATAAAGGGCACAAGTGTTCTGTCTTCATACATTTAGTTTCATCTTTCTGCTGTTGTGTTTTCTGCAGAGCTTCATCTGTTTTCTTTAGTTCCACTCTTACCACTACCTTTAAGACCAGGGATTGCCAAAACATGTTTGTTGGAAACAAGAAATGCCAGGCTGGAATAAATCAGAGTTAAAGCAATATGTGAATAATATATAATAAAACAGATGGAGCACAGAGTCAGTAAAGATGAATGACCTTTCTGAGTCTCTTTATAACTTGACACTTCGGCTAAATAAAAAGATTAAAGGTGGGGACAAGAACAAATAGTTACAATTTAATATATGAAGTTAGGCATCCTTTGATGTTAAAATAATTGGATTATACAGTATATACACCTGAGTGCTTGAGACTGAGTTGTAGTTTATGTGCTTGTATTGCTCTGTGTTAGCATTTTCTAGGGCTTTTGGCCAGTTCTTCTGAAGTGTTTTCAAGACTAAAAGTCAGTTCACACAACTGTTTAATATGCCCATGTCTTCATTTTTTTTTCCTTCATGAGGATTTTGGAATATTGGAACAGTCTTGGTAATGCCTGGAGGACAGTCACTCATGCCTATGTCATCCTGCGATTATTATAATTCACTCTACATGATGCTGTCACTGAAGATTATCCAGAAATCAGCCCCCATGCTCATTGTCAGGTTCAGTATTGCCATGTACATTGTTGCTGCAAGAGGTACTTTGGCTACCTGTGTGTTTCCAAGGACAGTTGAAGCTACTGATTATTAACCTACACAGCTTTGCATGGACCAGCCTGGATATATAAGAGATGCCCCTTCCCAGGTAGATTCTGCCTGCCCAAGGTGGATGATTATGGAGCATCTGCTGAAGGTTCCCTCCTATCAGAAGGTGTGATGGGAGGTGGCTCCACTGGAGGTGTTCTCCATGGGGGCTCCTCCATAACAAGTCTCCCCAAGCCAAGGGTAGCTCCTACTCTCATGGCCTCTGAAGGCTAGTAAAAACTTGCCTATTTTAGAAGGCGTTCAGAGTTTATGTGAAGTCATCAGTACCAGAACGGTTATCATTTTGTATTATTATCAATAATATACTATACAGTCATGTGAAAAAGTAAGTACACCCCCTTGAAATTTTTGACTGTTTTGACACAGAGATATTTGGTTTTTCCATATGCAAAATTTGGATTTATGTTTATTTAAATTACACAAGGGACTATATAATGTAAATGTTGCATGTTATATTATATCCCCATTATCTATCAACATTGTTGAAATTAAGATCAAATATCTGTATGTTGAAATAGTCAAAAATGTCAATGCTATGTACTTACTTTTTCATATGACCATGTTTTATATTTCGTATACTGCCTAGAATCCTCTGGGACTGAAGTAGTCAATTAATCTTATGCATAAACGTTGCTACATTTTGGTATGTATGAAGATTGCTATCATCTTTAAAGATGATCTGTGGCAGCTTTCCAACCTGATACCAACAGCCAGTAGCATGCAGGCTAGAATCTAGCAAATTTGAACAGCAAATTTGGATCAATGAGGCTAGTTGCAGTACAAATTCTGTTCTTACTTTATGGACTGAGATCTGGGCTGTGTGAATTTGTTCTGGTATATGTTAGTGTGAATACTGGGCTGAGGGAGCAGCTGAAACCTGCTTCTTCAGAAAGCATATGCTCATTCTGTTTCTCTTTTCTTTCTCTTCTCAACTTAATAAATATTTAAAATTCTTGATTGCGATGCATTCTGGAAAAGGCACCTAGCCCTTAGCATATGCTTTCCCATCAAGTCAGGCTACAGAAAGAAGGAGTGGTGCCTTTTATCTCCTGCCTGGTAAACCAGTGACAGAGAGGGTTTTCTGTGGATTAAAGAGGCTGGTGGCAGCATACCACCAGCCTCTTTAATCCACAGATTAAAGAGTCAGCTTCTCCAGTAGTTGGCAGGAGCGTGAATTAGGGTTGTGGGAAGAGAGTATGAGGACCCCCACAAAAACCAGTAGGGTTTCAACCCATGCATGCCCATTTGTGAAAGCCAACTTTGGATTCCTGGTATTGTAGAATCCATACAATTAAGAGAAGAGTGAAACTGAAGAAACTCCTTACTCATTTAATTGAATTTTGGGTACTCAGATATGTGAACATGATAGAAAAAATATTTTTAAGGGAAAATGGAAATTAAATTGCATTGTATATTCTTAAGATCAACCCAGAATAGACCAATGTGTGAATTATGTAGGATATAATTCTAATTTATAAGCTCTGGATGAAGCACACTTCAGCCAGCCATGATAGAAGTAAAATAACTCAGTACTGCATGATATTTTGCAGTGCATCCCTGGCATTGCCTTTGTTTAAATGAGAGCTTTTTATTCATTCTATTTTCACTGAGCAGGTTTACATAAGTTCTCTGAGTCATTAGTAAGGATTCGGATTGACACCTGAACTTAGAACATGATGCGTGGTGTGACGTGGCATAGCATAGCATAGCATAGCTAGATTATTGATCAAGAACATGCCTTGTAGGCCTTTATCCTGCTTTGTTTTCCACAGGTTAGTTCTGTTGTGTTGCACCAAATATAATAAAAACCACTATAGAATAACGTATATGTTATGGCAAGGGCTAGTCTTCCTCATCCTGGAGTCCCTCCAGGAGGGATCTATATCCATCCTCATAAACCTCAATAATTCTGAAGGGTATTAAATTGGGAAAGGCTGGAATAAAGTTTTATGGACCCTGCCCATTTTAATGTATGATGTCTGTTACTTTGAGCTGCATAAATGCATAGACATAAACATCTATGCATACACAGATTGGAAGGGAGGAGAATGAAAGGGTAAGGTCAGAGAGAAATTAATGCAGATCTGTATAGTGATAAAAATTAATAAACTCCATTGACAACGTAGTTGATGCTGATAAGACAATTTACTGTATGTAGTGCAGTTAAAAAATTCTATCCACAGAGAATTGAACCTGTTGAGGAAATGTAACAGCTGTTTCTTCTACTCTCCCTCTGAAGGTCTTTTGTTTATGAATGTCCATTTTCAGGATTAGTAACAGAGTCTTAGAAGGATGAACTAATCTGCCATTGGTTTCTAAGTACTGTCATTTCTAATATCTGACCCTTATTCACTGTCTATGTGAATGTTGTGGGGCCTGTTCGTGATATTTTTTGGACTGGAAAAGTCAGTGAGAAGCCTAAGCCTGGATTAGTCTGGTTTCCTTTTTGTTCATTAACTTTAATTAATTAATTTCTCATGGCAAAGCATGAAGTGCTGCTCGCAAAGAACGTGAAATGACTGTTACACAATTATACTTGTGTGCACCAGCCTCCAGAAATCTTTCACCAGTATGAGCACTACGAACCGAGGCTTAAATGGTCTTTTAAGAGAGAATTCTTCCCACAGGGAGCCTTTTCTACCAATGAGTTTGACAGGCTTTAGAGCACCAGGATGCTGCAGTACAATGAGTGCACAGCAGGCTGGTGAGTCATTCCAGATAGGAAAACTGGCAGAATGAGTCTTAATAGCCCCCATCACAGCTAAGATAGTGTAATTACAACTTCTGTACTGTTAAAAGGGGAATAAAGGTAAGTTTATTTGCAAGGAATCTTGGCACAACTGGGTTTTTCTCCCTGGCAAGCCAGTTGAGTCCTCCTCCTACCTGGAAAATGATAAAACTAAAGCCAAGAGTCACAGAATTCATGCCTGCAGCAAATGTCAGAGTAAATAGAGCATCCTGGTGCTCTAAAGCATAAAGTCACTGAATCATAATAACACTTTCTGTGCACCCTCACACAATGTATGTGTAGCAGAATAATTTGCTAACATATTAGCTTCAGTTCAGGTTATTTGCAAATCATTGGCTTCGTACTGTTGTCTTCTTCCAGTGCCTAGATATGCCATACACACAGGTACTTCAATTTGCCTAACTTAAGCAACAAACTTAGTGGATTGGTCTGTGATAACAGGACACAAAGATGAGGTTTGTTTGTCTTCTTAATTCCCTTTTTTGTTTGTTTGTTTACTTGTATAAGCTACTACAGCTATTTTTGAATATTCATATAACATGGAAAACACATCATGAGAAATGTGTCAAAGTGTGGGAAAATAATACTTATTGTATCCATGTTGTAATTTCGTACATTCCAGAAATTTGACTCCTCTTCAGTCTACAGTTTGTTTCCATCATTGGCCTGCTCTGTTGCTTTTAAGAACATCAGGTTATTTTTCATGTTTAGTTTAAATGAGGGGTATACATTCTGTATTCCACTCCCCTCAAACCATGGTGTAGCTCCCCTGGTCTTTCCAAATTTTTCTGTTGAACTGTAACTTTTAATAGGGCTGGTGGAGAAAGCAGTTATTAAACTTATAGACAATAATCAAATTGGCTTCATTTAATTACTTTAAGTTATAGTTAAATCAATCACATTTATATTTTATCTTGCATCACCCACTTCTTTGTCCTGACTGCATCTGTCTTTTAGAGCGTTGTTCCTAGCATGCTGCTGAAAAAGCTGAGGGTGATTCTGAAACCATGAAGGTTGTATGCCTCTGATCTAAATGGATGATAAAAACATCACTGATTACGTTATTTTTTCCCCTATGACATGGTGAAAGTCTAGAGGGAAGATAATCACATGCTGTTTTTAAAGAAATTCTTCATCTTTGCCTCCAACAAAACAATGTGATCCGTCAAACTCTGCCTTCTTTTCCTGTGTAATGCCCTACCTGCTGTGCCTCTAAGAACAAGCCTTGTGTGCACAAGTCAATCATCCGAAATATTTAAAACTCAACCAATATTCTTCTCCCACAAGCCATATCCCATTAGTCGAGTTGGTGCATACTCTTAAGAAGTGTACGCTTCTTATATTGTATCATTGTACAATGTACAATGTATAATATTTTATATTGTGTCATTGCTACAATGTCCAACAGCATGTTCTAATAAAGTTCAAGTGAAGAGGGGAGTAGAGGGTTTTTCCTATTATGAATGTATGTGTGTGTCTATATATATTTAAGGGGAACATGCTAATTAGACAAGAGCTGTATTAGATGTATCAGAGGTAACAGGACAAGCAAATAAAATGACCTTCATTGAGGAACTGGGTAGGATTTTCCCATAGGAAGAGATACTGCATGAAGGAAACATTGTGTAGGGCCTAATGGTTCCCTCACATTTTGCTCAACCAGTTGAATTATTGGATGAAAGATGTGCTGCAGCCTACTTTGGGGGAGGGTTCTTCCATGTATTTTTAACTGAACCTCTGCTTGAGGTTAAAAAAAAAATCAGTATTATTTTTCTCTGCCAGTTTTATTGCAAGACAGAACAACTCCTAGAAAGTGGAATAGAACAAACTCTTACAATGGAGAAATCAGGCTTTTTTACCGGAAGCTGTACTTTTGTTGAGGTTCAGAGATTTCACTTTTAACAGTGCAACCATATTTACTGTTGGGGGTGCATGAGTGAAATAAAGGATGCTTGCATGGTAATGAATTTCCTATATGCATACAATTTTTATGTTGGAAAATGCATGTAGATTAGGCATTAATCATCTGCAATGTTCTAGACCACTAAAATGTAACAATCAGTCTTGGCCAGTGTTTGCATGTATATGAGTGGTATTATAACTGTCGTCAACTGGATTTTATACTCTATGTTTTATACTGTATTTGGTATTTATTTGTGTTTATAATATCTGATGCTTTTACCGTTGTTGTAAACTGCCCAGAGTCCCTCCACTGGGGGGAGATGGGCAATGGCAAAATTTAATAAATAAATAAACAAATAAATAAGTGTACACTGGGATATTCACATGCAATAATCACATTTAATTATCTTCATATAATTCACATTGCATCAAAATACTATCTTGATGGAAAAAATTACCAACCTTGAACCAGTCCTGATTCACTGATAGGTTGATCAACTTGTATTCCATTTATCCATTCTCACTGGGCAGTAGTGGGAAGATGTTCAGAGTTCTCAATTTCTCAGTTTCTATACTGGTGAGTCTGAAACACTTTCCATTTGAGCCATTAGACTAAATTGCTAAGAAGTGATAGAGTAGTTTTAGGAAGGTGATATTGCAGAGTAACAACTGAACAGTCCCTCAAAACCATGCACCAAAAATGAGCTCTGAGATAAAATCAAAATACTGATATGGATTATTTCATGATATAATTTATTAATGAATGTTAATGCCACTGGAGAATTTGGGTAACCAATATAGCTTATGATGTTTGGTTGTGTCTTTGAAACTTAAGCCTCTGGGTTTAATGAAGATCGCCTCTAAGCTAAATTTTGCCTACAACTGAACTATTTTTGTATTGTGCTTATTTCTAACATTTCCCTAGATCAAGTTTCTTGAACTTTTTGCTGTCAGGACCCCTTCCCACTTTTAAGAGTTATGGAGGACCCCAAAATTGCTTTTGTTTCTATGGGTTATATTTATCGATACTTACGCATTCGTAGAATATTTTATTTATTGAATCATATAAATATAACAAAATTAAACCCATTAGATATTAACATATATATTTTTCATGATAAAACCCTATTTTTTAATCAAATAAAACTAATAATAAGAAGAGTGATACTATTTTAGATTTTTGCAAATATCTTCAATATCTGGCAAACAATTTTCATTCTGCGGACTCCTGAGAGGGTCTTGGGAGACCCCAGGGTCCTCAGACCACACTTTAAGAAACACTGCCCTAGATGATCTCAAGAAACTAAAATGAAGGAGATGGTGTGGTTTGAAAGAGAAATGCTAACAAATTTCTGTGCGGTTGAGAAGTTGCATGAAGGCGTTCAAAACTGTAGTTTGTTGAAAGAGTATAAAGCAAAGTGGTAGTATGGGAGAATGACTCCAGTGCCTTTTCAATGACAATCTAGAATGACTCATTCACAGACTTCCAAAACTTCATTTAGGAGGCAAATTTATTTTCTGACAAGTCCATCTGAAATGGAGACAAAATGTTATGTGCCTAATCAGTAACAAGGTAGATTATGAGGGAGAGATTATTATTTCAGTGGTCCGTGAGGATCAAATAGCTCTTTTCCACCTAAAAATTACAGATTTTAGTGATGATCTCCATTCCCCTCCAAAGATTTCTTACCATTTCCATTAATAGGCATTAATAATATCCATAACATACTGTAAGTATTCCAAGAAGCAAAGCTATTTATAGGAATTACCAGTCAAATGTATTGATAGCTCATTTCAAGTCCCTTTTTCATAAGATCTTTACCACCAGGAGTATAGATGTACAGTATAAAACAGTTTGATGCTGCACTTAACAAGAAGGGAATGGAAAGATCCCAGAGAAATTATCATGTTTTTTATAGAGAATTTTAAACATTTCACAGGCACATCTTAATTTGTGAACATTTATGAAAAGCATACATTTTTTCCTATCCATGCAGAAAAGATTAGGGACACATGTCCACCCATATCAGAAAACAGAATTTCAGGGATCTTCCTTCACATGAGAAATGGGTATCAATTTGGTTATGGCAAAAAGAACTTTATCTTTCCTTTGCTTAGATGAGTCACTGAACATTTAAGTGATCTAGAAGCCTTTCACTGGGAAGAAGCACATTGAATTTCCAGTTCCAAAGACAGGATACAGCAAGTTAATCCATCTTATACTGTAGTTGGTTTTCTGTTGCTGGGGTTTTTGTTCCTGACTGTACTGTAGACATCCTTGTTCCTGCATCCTTTCTTCATCCTTGCTCCTGCATCCTTTCTTCTAGGGCTACCAAATCTTGGTTGTAAACATCCAGGATAACCACTAGATGGCAGCAAAGAGTTAGCATTTTCTGTGTATCTTGGTTACTATCTGGTGATTATCCAGATTTCTTAAAATCTGTCCTGCATTTGTTATACATCTGCTGCCTATAATGTTTCAGCTCTGCTTTCCTGTTTCTATCCTCTCTCTGGCCCTGCCCTTGCTAAGATGTGAGCATTGAATCACAGGATCATATCCTGCTGTACTGTACTTTTTATGGAGACACTGGCAGTAAGTTACCAACACCTCTTCTTAGCCCATTTCCAGGTTGGACAGAATTCTATGCGCAGTTTCTTTTGGCAGATAAAGATCCCAAGAGAAATTTTGCTGTTGCAAAGTTTATGTTTGTAGTTTGTAGAATGTGTGCATTGTTGACAGCAAAATAGGCTAATCACAGGCCCTTTTATCATGCATGCTACCCTGTAATTTGTATTATATACTTTGTTCTTGTTGTTGAAGTTTGGGTCAGTGACCAGCAATAAAGTCTGACTGACTCTTCTCTCCAACATTCTTACTCTCTTTATCTACCCTTTTTCAGTTTCAAGCAGACTTCTCTTGAAAAGATATGGCTTACTCGCTTAGTCTATATATTTGACTTTATGTGACATTTATGAACCTAAACCATGGTTAATGGATTAGTATTCTAGCCATTGTGACATGTTTAACAAATCATAGCTAAAAGAAAACATGGACCAGTTAATCTAACTCCAATTTGATTTCTGGTTTCTCTTATTTACTCAGATTATTATTTACATTGAGTTGCATAGATTATATTCTTGGTGAGACAAGCACCTTTGCTTTTTAAATTTATTTTTAACTAAGCTTCAGAATGATGCCTGGGAAGATGAGCTAAAACTATCACAACTCTTGGGGTAACATAGTCAGGTCTCTTGATATGCAAGTGGTTTGTTAACTTAAACTGGACATTGACCTTATGTTATCAGTTTGGTATGATTGTTGTTTGCATAAAGCTACAATCAGCTGTTTTTAGTAGCAGCTTTTGCTGGTCAGAATCATTCACAGGTACCATATGCATTGTTGTTCTCAGAACACACCTTCTTTAACTATGAGTGATGTAGCTTAAATGCACCAAGAGATAAGAAGAATTAAAAAACATGGGAGGATGTTCAAGAATGTTACTACTCTTGAAGTAGAACTGAATAATTGTTGGGCCATTTCCTAGATTTTGCTTTATGGATGACTGGCTTCTGATATCTAGAGGTCTCAACATTTGGACCCATTATCAGCTTATCATGAAAAGTGTCTTGCTAGCCAAGTGAGATAGGACTCATCCATAAAACCACATTGATATGCTTTTCTCCAGTCCTTGTGATGGGAGGAGAGTTTACTGGTATGAAAAATCCTGCCTGCACTATACATTTTACCAGGCTTTAGCAATGAGGCCAGTAGTGTTTACTGCCTCACACAAGGGCATAAATAGCTATCGGAAACATTTAAAAAAGGGAGAGAGAGAGAAGAAGAAGAGGTATAAGCTAAATTGTTCTAACATCTGTTTTTAAATGTTTAGGCATTTAAAGTCATTTAACCTTTTAGAGGTGTCTGGTAGCACAAGGTTCAACAATTATAACAGGTATCTGGCTCTCCTTTCCTGCTCCCCCATTTTCCTCCTTCCATTTCTCTGTGCAAAGTCTCTGGCTCCTCCCTCCCACCCATTCCACCAGGCAAGGTCTCTGGCATTCACAGCCAGTGGGAATCTCTGGAGAGGATGGGAATGTTCTGCACTTAGCTGGAGTGTTAAGCAGTACGGGAGAGAAGCAGGTAAGAGGAGGAGGATGCAGGGAAGGTAGGGGAAGTGAGATCAGCATAGTGGGAGATGCCTGTTAAGGCTACAGAGAACTTACCAGTGGAAATACTGACCTCATGGAAGATCAAACTACCAAAGATAAGACTAGAAGAATATTGGGTATTAGAGAGGCATCTGGTCTCCCTAGCTGCTCTTTCACATATAGCCAAAAAGGCACAGAGCCCAGTGACCAGATGGGAAGGCTGTCCTACAGGGGAAGTGGGAAGCTAGCAGATTGCCAGCCTCCTCATGAAACCTCGATTATCTTCATGGAAGGTCTTCATTTTTCCCAGGGGAAAACAGTAGCTTCATGCTGGACCACTTTGGACTGGCTTCAGTCAGCCTCAGCAGCAGAAGTCCTCAAGCCATGTTTAGGGACTGTAGATAAGATGATAGTTTATGAAAAGTGAATCAATACTAAAAAGAAGTGTCTTAAGGCAGCTTTCTTGATCCAGATATTCTCCGAACGTAATGAACCACAATTTTGAATTTCTCCAACCAATATGATGATGATTACAGGTAGAGAAGAAAGTTGTGGTCTGACTTATCTGACACACATCTGGTTGTGGAAGACTGCCTTAAAATACCAGCCACACATAGCTTTTTCTTCCTTGTAAAACTTTAAATACGGTTTTCCCTTGCAGAGTAGCATAGAATCATTATATGATTTTTTTCCTCAGGTTGCTCCTGTGTAATTATTACAGTGGCAGTCTGTAGGTGAATGCACAGAACCCATTCATTTGCCTTACTTCTGAATACGTGCAGGTTCTAAGCCTTCACAGCATATATGAAGGCGCCCATTGGTGCCCATGAAATTTAGTATACATTCATCTTTGCCATGTATGCTACCAGCACTCTGTGTGTATATACAGAGTTCTTCATGTATAGGAGCCTATATGACTGCTGCTTTTGTACAGCTTGAAATAAACCCAAAATGCTATCAACAGGCTGACAGAGTCAATCCATCCTGTGTTTTCTGTGATTGAAATTATTTGTCGTATGATGGAAGAGAGTTCCATGCTGTTTTGTTCACCTGATTAGTTACGTTTTTTATTAACCTAATACCTCAGTTCATTGACATTCCCCACCCCACTTCATATACTCAACTTTCAGGCTTTATTTGGAAGGTTGCTTTAAGCTAAGAGTTTGTTGTGTAGCTGCTGGGCCCTTTCTTCATCTCAAGCTGCTGATTCTTGAATTTTGTTGTGGTTTCTTTTAATATCCTGCCTTTATTCAAAAACTGAGATAGCAGGTTTAAGCCCATATGCCCTTAGGGAAGATTTTAACACTAGGAACTAAAAAAAATGCATCAGTTATATTGGAAAATTGTCTAGGATTGATGATGAATAACCATCTATTGAATCAAAAACATTTCAACATTGTAGAGATTGTCGTTTCTACTACCTCTTTTTCAGATTTTCCAGGAAAGACAACAGTATAACTGTTATTTATGCTTTTCTATACTCTGTAATTACCTTCCCAGCCCCATCTTACTTATCAGCCCCAAAACTGGTCTGGCAGGTTAATGCAAGTATCACAAAATATCACCAAAGGTCACATCACCTCAAATTCTAACAGAGGTTTCCCAATTTGGTGCCTTGTAGCTATATTGAGACTACAATTATCAGAATTCCCAGTTAGTAAAACAATCAGCTATGCTCGGTGGGAGTTATGGGAGATGTGATCCCAGCATATTTAAAGTGCATCAAGTTGGGGAAGGATTAGGAGTCGAAGCGAAACCTTTATCCAGTAAAGAATAAGCAGTATAGTTGTCTTTTGAAATCCTAGCAATTCTATTTCATCCCTTTTGTATGGACATGTTTTATAATTTTTTTATTGTTCTGACTTTGTATTATGTAAAGTGCCCCAAGTCAATTGGGTGTTTTTGAAATGAGCAGGGGAGGGGGGGTATCTTTGATACAACTTCTCCAAAAGGCATGGATGATTTCATGATGAAACTTTCATAAATGCCTGTTTAAAACCAGTTTCACATATATTTTTCATAAATGCCTATTTAACCCAGAGTTGCTGAACATCATGAATACCAGTAATTAATAATGCAAAACTAAGAACTATTCTGAAAGTCCTCTCTCTTCTTAGGCTGGAAAATAGCCTATAGACCCTCCTTGCCTCCTCATCCCTATGCTGTGTTTCCTAATTCTAACTCCCTCTGACATTTTTGCCAGCTTTCAGTTCTTAATACTTGGCTGACCTACATAAAGAGTAGATGATGTAGTAAAGCTGCTGGTGGTGATCACAACAATCTCACTAGATGCCAAGGAGAGGAGTTACAGCATATCCTTCTTCAAGACATGTTATTTTTTATATGCAGTAGGGAGGGGTAAAACACAGAGCTAGCACCATATGTGGTCTATTATGGTGAAGTTGCAAAAAGAGTTTTGCTCCCTTTTCTGCACTCACTGCAAATCAAAGGATTTTGTTCATCAAAGGGAGCCTGTTAAACTTGCTCCTGCTTTTAACCCTTCAGCTAACCTCCTTGGATATATTGGGTAGCAGCATCACCTGAAAGCAGTGCTACATGTAATGTGATCCCCTGAGTATTTTTGGAGAGAGACATATTTGCAGCTATTAAGGCTGCATTTGGCATACAATTGTTGGGAATGTGGCTTCTTCATCCTTTTTTGCTGCTGTTGTTCATTTCCCACTTGAATTCTGGTCTTTCAGCTGCTAGGAAAAGATGATGTTTCCAAATTTTTACCATTACGGAGCTGAAAAATGGGAGTGGCTGGGGACGCTTTTCAGAAGGAAAAAGGCATATGAAGAAAGAGTATCTTTCTCCTGCATTGGTACTTGATCAAGTCCTTTTAATTAGTTCACCTGTACTGCCTTTGTTTGTAATATTTTAATCTTTGAAGGGGAAATGAATGTGTCATCATGTCGGGTCTTAGGATTAAACAGATAAAAGACAGCAAGGACCTTGTGAAGCAGTTACTTTTTTTATTCATTTATAACATTTCAGGATAGAAAGGCATTGATTTCTCTTAGAATTCATCTAGATTAGCTCTGTAAACAGCAAGCAGATAAACAAACCCCTCCTCCCTTCTACTTTTGACTTCAGAAGAGAGTAGAGTGCAGCAGATTGATGTATGGCCTAATTTCTTCTACAAGGCTGGGATTAACTATTTCCCTATCTGAAAAATAACATTTCTGCTGTTATGTCAGTATGTGCGCATTGCTATGTATGTGGCTATTATTAAATTCCCCATAGAGTTAATCAAAAGCCTTAATTAAAGCTTAGCAGGCAGCTAGCTTCCCACAGATAGTAGAGCTTAGATCTTCAGATCCTCTTTTCCCTCTCTGGAACCCATGCCAGATAGATCCCAGTATGATCCCAGGCCATCTTCTTCCCACTATAGTTACCTCTGATTTTTCCATCACCCAGGAACTTGTGTTACCTTTAGCAGCCTGAAATCCCTTAGCAGCCTAGATCCAGCTTTGTTTTCTAGCCATTCTATCCTTCAGTAAGTCTAGCCACAACTTTCTTACAGTTGTCTGCAGAGGTCCACTTATAGTCCACTGCAGCCTCCCCCAGGTTCATTGGCCAGAGTCAATCAATTCAAGCGGTAAAAAAACTTTCTGGATTAAAAGTTATTTTACAAAATTAGTTTTAAATTAGTGGGACAAGATCTCCCACAGCTCTTTTATTTTTCAATAATAAAAAGAAAGGAAGCATAAGATACCCCCGCTGCGTATTTTCCATTATTTCATGCTTTATCCACTCACAATTTCTGGAGGGGATTGGAAGATGTGGAAGGAATTTCAAGAAGTACACTGATACAATCATAAGCATTACCTTATTCAGCAAAAAAATGTGAATTTTTGTGGTCTTAATGACAAAAATGTAGGGAAAGGATTGTTTAATTAGATGGCAGTTACATTTTCTGAATATTTATGTCCACCATTGCAGATAGTTTAAGAAATATTGATCTTATAAGGTTGATAGACACACATGTACATAAAAGCTGATAGATATAAGTAGTAACATCTTCTAGCTCCATTCACATTGATCTCCATGCACAGGTTTCTTGTTCACATTTTATGGGTATTGACTGGAAATCTTGTATACAAATTAGTATCAAATTTCTGTCATAAATAGAATAAGAGAACATCTTACATCCTCCATGGATTCTGGTACATTATTAACATTCTGGAACAACTAATACAAGAGTCAGTTTGATTCAAATTCTTTTGCTAAGTCCTATTAGAACAACTTTTTAAAAGCGTGGTTTTGGACATGATTTTCAACTAGAGATGGTGGTTGATCATTTGCTAGAACCATATGTGGCAGAGTGCTAGAAAGCATTTGGCCTGAGAGATCAGAAAAATCACATACCAGGCATTTCTTTAAAAATAAATTTATTTACAGAAAGCACAAAAACATATTTTACAAGCTGTGCATTCATACAGGCTCAGAGAGGACTGGGAGGAAGGATGTGCTGGAAAGCTACGAAAGTGAAACTAAACAAGTCCAGGCAAGCTGCCCTCCCCCAGGCAATGCAGCTATTAACACCCAAACTGAGGACAATTAAGTTCGACCTCTTCACCCTGCTAACACTTAAGAAAGTACCTAGTGGCTTGGTCAGAGCAAAAACAAAGAAATGCCAACACCATATAGAGAAATATATACTATACCAACTTAGAGAATGGATCACAGAAGAAACTGTGAGTGGATAAAGCATGAAATACTGGAAATTATGCAGCAGGGGTATCTTATGCATCCTTTCTTTTTATTATTGAAAACTAAAAGAGCTGTGGGAGATCTTGTCCCACTAAACACCTACTGACCACATTTTTGAAATCTGATTTCTTGTCCTTAGGGAAAACAGAAACTAGATCTAGTTGTGTTTTCCTTGCTTCCTGGAACTGGGCCTTGTTTCATGAAATTAAAAAGTATAGGGAAGAAGGGGGAAATAATCAACAAAGGAAGCAGTATATGCAACAGCTTCTGCAACATTCCTACAACATGATGTCTTTTCTCATCAGCTTTCAGTTAGGACAGATTATCAGATCACAGAATGCTGTGGTTCAGGAGTGCTGCTGAAACACATGCTGTCACTGGTCATTTTGCTTGGAAGATGAAAACATGCTATGTAGAAACTATAAATCAAATCTGTTGAAATGTGCCCCAGAGAAGAACATTGTGGACTATATCTTTTGTTGCTTGCCTGGGGATAAGGGTGACCACATGTCAGACGCACCCAAGGATGCTGAATGCTGGCTGCTGGAGTGCTAGAAGAACAGGCTTGGAAAGATACAGGCATAAGTTTAATAATATCAAGCACCCAAGTGGGTGCAAAGTGCTTGGCAAAGCAGGCAAAGATGTATTCTGTTCTCAGAATGGCCTTACAACTGGATGACATCATTCTTAGAACTTTTACTCCTAGGAGGATACAGCACTGAAGATAATTACAACTGAGCAAGGGGGTGGAATTCTCCATATACGGTGTCTGTTATAATTTTGAGAATGGGAAATATGATGTTTAACTATAGAGATTATTTTAAAATGTGCACACAGCCACAACCTCTCCAAACATAGTTCCTTGCTTTTCAGAGAGGAAAGACACATGCATGTTGCTCTGTCTTCATAGGTCACATTAGTTGGGGCATTTATTGTCTCTGCCATATTAAATTGTAGCAAGGCAAAGCAAGGGGCTAAGCTAATTTCAGAAATTATTCCCAATATTAGGATTTAATATTCCTAATATTGGGACATTATTCCTGATATTTCTGAATAACTTGGAGCAGCCTTCCTAAGACTACATAAGCACATTGGGCAACCCAGGACCCAGGATGCTTCTGATAGAGTTGCTTTGTGCCTCATCCTATTTCTGTGTTGAAAGTAGATGACATTCTTGCTTCCATATTTGGGAATGTTTGGCTCCAGGGTCGTTCCAACTTGAACTGACATTGTCATCATGCCAGTTCAAGGAAAGGGTATTTTCAGACATCACGGATCTCTACCAAATTGGCTCCCTGTGCTAATTTTGCAATGGGTGTTTGCCCCCTGGCAACTGTGCACAATCATTTTGTCAGGTGTGAATAATTACTTTAGGAAAACAGGAGAAAAAGCTCAGAATTTGAAAAACTCTCCTGAATTGCCTACGTTTCTGCAATGTGTGTATTTTTCAGCCATAAAGTTAATGCTAAAAAAATGTTGTGGTTGCTGTGTCTTAATCCATTATCAAGCATCACACAGAGGGCATTCAGTCATGGTAAGCTATTCCCATGTGGCCTCATCCTCCTACTGCACACCAACTTTCTTTTTGACCCTTTCATTCCATGACTTTCAACTGGTGCTGCTAGTGATGATTATTAGCAATACAATATAAAAACTGATTTGTTGAATCAGATCCAAACTCTACTTCAATTATGTTTTTGTTTCCAAAAGTCAGGTCTCTTGGAATTTTCAAAGTGGGAACCTGATGGCACAGGTCTTTCCCAACCTAGGGTTCTACAGGTGTGTTTGACTACATATCCCATCCCCAGCCAACACTCAGTAGCCATGCTGGTTGGGGATGATGGCACAGTATGACACATGTAGAGGGTGCTGGATTGGGAGGGGGTCCATTATTTTGACAACACATAATGTGATATTAAGATTAATACTGCAAATGATCATGTTGATAGATCAGTATCTCGTAACTTTGATCCTTTTTTAAAAGGAGCACTATTTCTATTATGTCAACTTGTGATAGGAAATTGGTTGAATTAATAAGAATGGTGTGTATAAACAAGAACTGCGTGGGCCTGGAGGGGGGTGTACCTCTCTCAGAGTTCTGCCCACCTGGGTTTCAGTTTTTGCATCAGCTGACATGCAGCGGTGTGGGGTGGGGCGGCTGTTGTCATCCATGAGCCCTTGAAGACTGTCAGAGGCTCTGCTCTGCAGACAATTGGATGTGAGGTGCTCTAGTTGAAGTTGGGCTCCAGGGAACAGCTGGGTTTGCTGCTGGTGTACAGCCTCCCCTGCAGCCCAGCCCAATCACTGCCTGAGCTGTTGCTGGCAATAGAGTCCCTGAGACCGCTGGTGGTTGGGGATTTCAGTTTGCTGCCTGGCAGTGTTCAGTCCAGATTGGCTCAGTTTGTAGCCTCCATGGCAACCACAGATCTGTCTCCAGTAGATCAAGGGTCTGATGCATACTGGTAGCCGTACATTAGATCTGGTTTTTGTCTCAGGGCAGTTGTGACATGATCTGGTAGTGGAGGATCTTAGCATCGGTCTGATTGCCTTTCAGTTCACTGATGTCACCCCATGCCCACCCCACACCCCTGAGGGGAAATAGGGCCCATTTGATTGGCCCATCCTGGGTGACTGGTGGACACAATGGATTTCCAGAGGGAGCTTGGGGTTTTCTCTGAGGCTCTGATAAGTGGTTCGGCCAGGGCATTAGTCACTACCTGGAATGGATGTGTGGCTGCAGTTTTGGACCATATTGTCTCTAAGCTGCCTCTTCCTGCGCATCAGTCCTTGTGTGCACTGTGGTTTACTGAGGAGCCCTGAGAGATGGAAACACTGGATTACCATTGGAGACAGACTCGGAGCAAGTCTGATCGAACATGGTTTCGACCTGGCCAGTACAAGGCAACAGAGTTGAGGTGTTCTGGATCATTTCAGTTGTTGTTGTTGTTGCTGTTGTTGTTTTAAATCAGTTTCTCTTTTTTCCCAAAACCATATTCTAAGTGCCTTAGCTTAGAAATGAGTAATAATGTCCAAAGTAAAGTATAAAAATATTAAAGTATCAATTAATGGCAGGAGGGGAAAAAGTGATGGGGGGAGAAAATGGGAGGGACTACTAGAATGCCCTTCTTTGTTTTGTTTTGCTTTGCTTTTTAAATTTTCCAAATTTTACATGTATCTTTTTTCATTTTGCTTTTTTTGCTTGCATGTTTTACTTAGCCAGTGAAGAAGAGAGGTTACCAAAAAAAAATTCAGTAGATTTTTAGATTACATCCTTTTGAACACGAAATAATATTTTATACATGATCTCTAAGGAGCCCATTATTGGATGGGTTATTTCTCTATATTTTTGTATAGAGTGATCAGATCCCATCCTGCTTTGTTCTGTATTGTGTTTTTCTTGTTTATTATGTTTTGAGCAGCCCACAGTCATTGTAGAGTTGGGCACCACCTAACATGAAATAAATAAATAAACAAGTAAATGTTATGTGCAGCAGTTCTATGCTATTTTTACCATTCTCAGTTTGGATATAAAAGAAATTGCTTTTATTTTTCTTCAGAGGAGAAGAACATTTTAGTGAAATTCTCACTGACGAGTTATTGGATTCTTGCACAAATTTATAAGTGACCAATATGTCAGAGTGTCTTGCTTTTTATTATGGAGTAATAATTCCAGTGTCATCATTTCCAAGACTTAAGTTAAATCCAAAGAAAGAATGAGAAAAAGCCCTTCTATGGACATTTTCAAAGCCAAAAATCCAGGCAAGTTGAGAAATTCTGAAGTATTTTGAGAATGAGATAGAAAAACAAGTCTGATTTACAGGGAAAGAAATTTCCATAAAATTGGAAGACAGATTTCAGTACAGTGTTACTTAATAACATTTTTGTATGAAAAATTATCTTTTTGTGGACTTCCGGTGGGGCATGGCGGACTGAACAGCTGTGCCTGCAGGCTCATCGGGCAGAACTGACAACACAACAGTTTATTTGGGCTCAAGAAGTTTTTTCCTAAAGCCCAGGAGTGTTTTTCTGGAAAAAGGAAAACACCTGGAATCTCCCCATCTGTCCTCTGGACAGCTGCTTGCAGCCAGAAGATTGCAAACGCTGTTTTAAGAGCTAGCTGGGAGGCTGGGATGTTACCAGTTCCACCCCATTTCTAAATCAACCAATTTATATTTCTTTTAAGCATGTGTACCTTAAGAGAGGCTTTCTACAGTAAGGAGAAGTGGGTTCTCTTGGTGCTTATCATTATTTTGGAGATCAATTTTTTTAATTTTTTTTTTAGTTTTGGACTTCGTTTTCCCTCCAAATATTAAGGAGGATTAAGAGTAAATAATTGTCTCTCTGTTATTATTTCTGTACTAAATTTGAAGATATTAGCATTTTCCTACATGTTGAATCAGCTGATTTGAACCTTTAGCTTTCTATTTTCACTTTCCCTTGGGAACTGTCTGCTTATCTCACTTTCGCTTGTGTAAATACATTTCAGAAGATTTTTATATCCTTGACCTTCGCTGGTTAAGCTCCTAGGGGGCACCATAATCTACTGCATGAGACATGGAGGATTTTAAACAGACTTTCTCTGACTCCCACCAAGCTTTAAACAGATTCTTTCTGATTTCTATCAAGTTTTTATGCAAGGCATTCAGGACTTAGTGGAAAATATGAGGTCTAAAATGTGTCATCTGGTTGGGGATGTTGTGGATGAAATTGAGGAATTTAACAGTGACAGAAATGTCTCTTCTAAGAGTGAGACTTTTGATGAAATGTTGGATGAAGATCAGATAGTCAAGTTGGAGAGATTTAAGGGAGAGATCGAGTTGCAAGCCACAAGTGAAATTGTTCTTTTGGTGGAACCCCATGGAAAAGAAGGGGTTATTATATATGGGAAGTTTCCTGAAGAAAAGTCGGAGTTTTTGAGGGGGGCAGTTGGGCTGTTTGATCTTTTTAAGAAATAAAGCTCTGTGTATATTGTGGGGAATGTAAATGCTCTGGTTTATTTTGAAGTGGGGTAAGGGTTAAAGAATATTTATCTGGATTGTTTTTAAGGCTTGGCTGATTTCATTTATCTTTAATGATTTGGATTAAGATTAATAAGGTATAAAAATGTTTACTTGGAGGGTTTTGGGTTTATTAAGATTAAGATCATTAAAATTGTTGTATTACTAAGTATAATGGTAGACAATTTATGTGTTTTTTAGTTAGATCTTTATTATAGTAGACAGAAATGAATAGTAGTAGGAGGGAAATACTTAAATAAATGTTATCTTTGGGGGGAGTTGATTAGGAGGTTAATATAAATTTTTCTCTTTTTTCCCATTTATTTATTTAATTTTTATCCTGCCTTTATTATTTTTATAAATAGCTCAAGGTGGCAAACATACTTAATACTCCTTCCTCCTCCTATTTTCCCCACAACAACCCTGTAAGGTGAGTTGAACTGAGAGAGAGTGATTGGCCCAAGGTCACCCAGCCAGCTTTCATGCCTGAGGCAGAACTAGAACTCACAGCCTACTGGTTTTTAGCCCAGAGCCTTAACCACTAGACCAAATTGGCTTTTAATATAAGGGGAGGAAATAACTGCATTTAGTGATTTTTACAATGTGCCAATGAAATGATTTATAGATATAATGTGATTTTGGTTTAATATAAAGTAAGGGATTGATTATGGGAATTTTTGTATATCCTTGCTGTTAAAAGTCAGAAGTCATCTCTTTTTGTAACTTTGAAAAATTTTTCTCTTACGTTTCTATATATTTTTAGTTTTTTCTCTTTTTTTCTTCGTAGTTTTTTGTTTTTCTGTAGCTTTTATCTTTGCTTGAAACTTAATAAAATTCTTATAAAAAAAGAAAATATATATTTTTGCATTGTATAGCTTTAAGTAAAATTAAAAACTTCTAACTTTTGGTAGGCAAGAACAAAGTACCTACAATATCTCTTGCTAATCTCTACCTGTAAACACTTAGTTTCATCACTTTGTCTCCAAGAAATGGTGAAATGCACGTAAATTGAAATAAGAGATTAAATACAACAGCTCTGAAAATAACTTGGGCTAAGTTCTATATAGCATCAATTGCTTTTCACAGTGGGCAGCTCCAGATGCTTGTAAAATGCACCATTATGGAGTAACTTGTTTTATGCATTGATGTTGATTTCTTGTAAAGAAGAGTTTAACAGGAGCGTTGTATAATTCTGACATGCTGGCTAATACATGCTCATCCAAATCTGTGTAATGTCTCTCAGGAATTCAGATGCATATATTCTCACTAATTTTTCCTGGGGACTATTATTAAGATGCATAATAGTATACATCCCCAAGTCAATATACAGCCATCAGTAACCTTAGCCTTCACTTGCTGATGTCAAACCTTCTTTTAAACAGTTTCAAAGCAAAATGGCTATGCAAAGTATTTCTTTTTGCTTGTTCTGAATCCCTCGTTACTCAACTTCATTGGATGACCCTGGTACATTTTAGAAACACTTATGCCCACTTCTTTAAGCTGAATCAGGAATAAGGTTTGTGAAGCGTGATGTTTGTTGCTCTTAGAGAAGGAAGACTTTTCCATTACTGCCCCGGCCCCGTGGAACCTTCTGCCCCCCAGCCCCAGGTTTGGAGGGCCCTGCATTCGTATCCCTTAGAACAGCAGTGAAGCCTACACTCTTTTGCATGCCTTTGGGGATTAACACTGCTGGCTTTCTCTAGTTTTAGTTTCTATGGTGATGATCTTAATTCTTGTTTTAAATTACTTATTTCACTGTGGTTGTTTTACATTATTGTACGCCATGTGGACTCTGGTGAGCCGGTAGGATAGAAATCGGTGTAATCAATCAATCAATCAATATCAGTTTACATGTTATTTTGGACCTCTTGCTGTTACAGTAATTTGGTATCATAAATTTAGCTACCTCACAATTCATCCCAATTCCAGAGCTAGTTAAAAAGTTTTAAATAAGCATTTCACTCTGCCATTCCTGAATTTCATTTATTGGCTATTGGTTTTGAATGCTTTCTTTTTTTTATAATGGGTTATTGTTTTAGGTGGTCAGTATTTTTGAAAATTGCCGTGACTCCGTTTTTTGAAAGTGAAAAGTGGAGTATAAATCTATAGCAAAATAGTACCTATCCCAATACAGGATCTACCTATTTATATTGATAGATAGATATCAGTTGTAGATACCACACTAGCCAAGACAAAAGGAGGAAACGTGAAACAATTTGCAATGGAATAACTATGGTGGCTTTGTGTCTAGGATTTGGAGAGGAAAAGGAATTTAGATTTTTACTGTATTCTGCCACTGCTTTCTCTTCTGAAGCCTTAAGCCAATGTGATACACCGTTGCTATGCTTTGCGGCCTGCCAGTCAGTTAAAAGTAATGTTTGGCGCTATCCTCCTAGTTAAGAAGAAATGAAAATTGATCAGGCCTGGTAGAGTTTTCACATCTGAACACATACGGCTCCTCAGAACCTAGGTTTTTCTTCTTTTTGGAGGAGAATAGGGAAATCTTCTACAGAGGCTAGGAAGCAACTGTTGCAAGGAAGGGTGCTGAAAGACTTCCTTAACTACCAGGACTAAAGATAAAAGTGTGGACAAAGTCTTAGATTTATTTGCTCATGTACTAGGGAATAGAGCAAGACTAAACAACAGCTTTCAAATGTTACTCTAAGCAACCAGCAGATGCTTTCCACCGTGAGATTCAAAGGGCAACTGCGGGCATGGTTAGAGAAGGCCTGTTTCCCCTTCCCAACCTCTGCCTGAATGTGGTACATTTTCAGTTGCCAGTTCTGAATGTTTCATCCATGCTAAGCGAGCAGTAATTAAATCTTAGCCATTCATTTGTTATGGAATTTTGCAGGTTTAAGGACAGCATGCAGATTTCAGCAGCATGAGTTTGAAGTCTTTTGGGTGAAATGATTGTGCTTCAATATTTATAGTTTTGCACTTCTGTACTACACGATGGGCGTCATCTCATCCTTGCTGATAGATGGGGAAAGGAGGACCAAATGTCCATCCCACTTACCGTAGATCTATTCTGGCAAGCAATTGTTGCAGGCAAGCAGCAGTAGAACAATATAAGCAGCTGTTTTGCTTCCTACCTGATTGGTGTTGGCTAGAATTGTTACACATTGGTCCTAGATGATGCTGATAAATGGTTATAAGAACAATACTGTACTGGAATGATATTGTTGACTACCCGAGGAACTGTTATAGTGAAAAGGAGGACAGTATTTAACGCTATTTAACTGCTGCTGTTTTACTGCTTTTAATCTTTTGCTTTGTTGCTGTTAAATTTATTACGTTTTGTTATTCTGGTTTGTGGGTAATTAGTCCTGTATCTGATTACTTAGATTAGTATTATTATGCTTGGATTCATTCCATATATCGTCTTCCTGCAGGTGGGGAGGCTAACCTTTGAACCAGTCAATATTCAGGTTTTATCTCATTCTATCCCAACCTCTTTAGCAACTGGAAATCCTCACCTTGACCCTGAGCCTTGTGACTCTTCCCTGCCTATAGAGATAGGTGACTCCTGCAATTTTGAGAGCAGCACATTTATTGCAGCCAGTTACAAGCAGTTGGAACTTTAAGGATTCAGAATGGGGGCAGGCAGCTAAGCAGAAGACAACATGTGTTAGCTTCCAGAATGTGTCTCAGAGCTTCACAACAGCTAAGAACACTTTACCAAATATGGGCCTGTTTATTTTTAACAAAAACACAAGGAATAGATGGCTTAAGGGGGTTGGTAATAGTATTTACAGATGTGCTGTTCAAGACCGCTGCTGTTAGTCTACCTAGCGGAATTGGATTAAAAGCCTCTTCTGTGGTAACAGCTGGTTTAAAGCTTAATTCCTTGAATCAGTTTCCCAGTAGACAAACATTAATATAATACCATGTGTAAAGCTCACATGAACTCTTTTAAATTCATATAACTTGCCATTGTTTAAAACATACCTCAGTTGGTTTAACTTTCATAGCATAATGATAAATATACAAAAAGATTCACCTTTAAGCTGTTATTAAAAGCACAGATGCAACACCAGTAATACAGTCTTGGCTAGGGATTATTGAAGTGGGGGTCCAACGGATCTGGCAGGGACCAAGTTGGTGGGAGACTGGTGTATTCTGACAGGCAGTGATTCACCGAGGTCCAAATCTTAGCCATTTCTGCAACCTGACATTCCCCTTTCTCCCACCCTCCCTCAGTTGGAAATGCTGCAGAATGCAGAGCATATAAGCACTTAAGTCCTATCACTGAGCAATAGCCTCTTATATTGAAGCAGACGGTACCACTTACTACATATAAAGCTGCCTTATTGAGTCTTTTTATCTATTCATAAATATTCATAAATTAACTTTTTATGAAATGCCACTGGAAAAGTCAGTCCATTGGGCAGCAGTGGAGTGCAAATCAGTGGAATCTGCAGCAAGACAAAATGCTTTGACCCTACCACTTTTCTGCCTTTCTTTCTCAGAAGAGTGTCCCAAAGAACAAGAGTGATATTCTGCAAGTTGCCTGCTGCAGATGGTCCATCTCTACTGCTTTGCAGAAGCTATCAAACATTTTACATAGAAAAGACCTTTCACAATCTTCCTCCATGAGCTAATTCTTGTAGTAAAATCATGAATTGGAAAGGTTTCAAAGCTTGGCTTTTCAATTGTCATTTTCTTTTTAATTATACTAATTATATTAGATTTATATTTTGCACTAGGAACTTAATGTTTAAGCAGATCGTCCTCCATTATATTCCCCTAGGAACCTGTGAGCTAAGTTGGGCTGATAGATAGCAGCTGATGATTCAGTCCATCCATCCATCATTATATCACATGGGTGTTCCTTCAAAATGCTTGATCTCAGTTGAAATAAATCAATCAGGAAGTAAATTTTAGATAAACAATATGGGTTTTAGTGTGATATTTTTCCTGTCTATAGTGTTGGTAAGATCCAGGAATAAGTAGATCAGGTACATTTGCATGTTCTGGTCCTCCATGACTTATCTATTGCCAGACTGAAGAGAAGAAAAAGCAACAGTGAAATTTGAATGTATACTGTTAGAGTTACATGGGGAACTGTGTGTGCATTTTTAAATATGTCTTCCCACTGAAATGCATGCAACATTCAAATCTCCCATGCCATGTTGCCTGGGCAACATGAAACTTAATTGCTCCCTTGTCATTCAGCAGCAGTGCCTTGAACATGCATTTTTCTATTTGAATAATTTTGTGATTAAATAGAGCCTTAGGTTATAAATTTGCATATATTCAGGAGGCAAAATATCTCCCTAAGTCTATGTCAGTCACATAAACCGATTTTTTAAAAAGTGTGTTTACATCCAGTTTCTTGTATTTCTTTCATCCCTACTTCCAAAGTGTGCATTAGATGATTTATAATAAGCATGACAAATTCGGCAAAATATGTGTTTGAAAATGAATGCTGCCATTTAACAGAGAGCTAGAAAGTCACAGTTACAACACTGAATATTTCATCTAGGATGTTACTAATATGTGATAATTGTTAGGCACAGCCCCAAAGCAAATCTGTCCTAGATTATCATTCTGTCCTAATCTATTCTGTTCTGTCCTCTTCTGTCCTACAAGGCTTTCTATCAAAACAGTAACAAAATGATGCCAGCAAATATTGGATCACATTGTTAGGAACCATGAATTTTCTCTTGGAAATCTTGGGATCAGTTCTGCAAGAATCTTCTAGGACAGGTTCCACTAATAACATTACTTCTTTTATTAAGTCTAGTTTGTGAAATCAACTTTATTATTAGACATATTCTGTCTTTAATGACTTCATTATATGCAACAGTGATGGAGGCTTTCTTTTTCATTGATCACTTATCTGCATAGCAATAAAAAGCTTCAACTGCTAAAACTGTTTTTCCAATTGCTATTAAAAGCAAAGAACCAACCTGCCTGCCTGCCTGCCTGCCTGCAGCAGATAACTTAGGTGGCTGTTTTTTCTGATATCATATTGCTGGGCAGAATAATATTTACTGAAACACTTTTACAGCAGTTTATTACTCTGATCATACTTGGTTGCCTGCTCATGTAAAAATATCATAACACATTGATAACATTTTTTGTGTGAGAGCCCATTTGATCTCATGGTTAAAGCACTAACCTAGGAGTGGGATGACATTTTCAGAAGTTGGCTTCCATGACTACGGCCGGATTGGAACAGCTCCAATACGGCCTTAGTCATGGAAGCCAACTTCTGAAAATGTTACCATAAAAACTTCAGGGTCACCAAGAGCTAAGACTGATTTGAAAGAAAAAAAAGAAAAAAATGATAATATTGAAAAAGACTCCCTAAATTAATAAGTCAAACAATATGTTTAGTCTTATGATGTAAACTATACTTTACAGCCTATTAAAGATCCATTGTTTTCTTTCTTTGCTAGGAAGCTAATTAAATCTGGCTTTTTTTACTATGTTTAAATCATGTTCTTGAATCTCCTATCCTTTGTGGTTTGCATGGCTATAGAAAACGAAGTACTTTTTCTTTATTCTTTTCAGATTTTCCTTGCTATAACAGAATAATTCCTACCCATTTCTAAAATATTTGCACCTTTTTCTATGTACCTACCGTTTATGTTATCTAGTTCCACATCATACAGCTTAATTGTGAGTTGCAAAATACATAGCCCAGCAGGAAGTGATGCCTTATTCTTAGTTTATGATGCTGTCTGTTGGCTGACACCTGGAGAACTGCTTTTTTCATACAATGTTTGACTGAAAGCTCTTTCCTTGTTCCTCCTGTAGGTATGCATCTGATGAGCAGGGTGAAGCCTTGTGCAAAGCATCTTAATTGGAGCAGGTCATTCTTTGCTACGTTTGAAACAAAAAACAGAACCAAAGCAGTGGAATACCTTTTCTTAGCACCTGCTAAAAATAGTGAGCAACTGAGTTTTGCAGAACTTTTCTTGCGGTTCAATATTCAGAGGGATTAGGAGAGAACCATAGATTTCACTTCAGGATGGAAAATGCAGCTTGCAACTGTAACAGTCTTAAGAAGAATCATGAGAAATATTAGAATGATTTAAATTTGGACAGTTCTTGTTAGAGCACCCTATCTCCTGTAAATGGCTACAACATGGGAGACTTAGTTTGGAAAATAAGCATCCCTCCAAAAATAGCTGCTGAATCGTAATTTTCAATGGGAGAGAAGTATGAATTATATTGGGAAAAATCATGCCAGCACCTGGCTGGCCTTGTCAGAACTAGGAAGCTAGTTCTCCATACGCAATAGTACCACAATTAAGAAATATGTAAGTGGCAAGCCATATTTCATTACAGATATACTGCCTGGTAAGTTTACATGCCATGTGCAGCTATATTTTGGAAGGGAAAATTCCTTCCTGTTAAGAAGGAAGGTCAGACTTGAATTACAATTCTTGAATCCCTTGATGCAGTTAACCAGGTTTCACTATTATTATGTAGAACAGTGTTTCTCAACCTTGGCAACTTTAAGATGGGTAGACTTCAACCCCCAGAATTCCCCAGCCAGCCTTGCTGGCTGGAGAATTCTGGGAGTTGAAGTCTACCCATCTTAAAATTGCCAAGGTTGAGAAACACTGACATAGAATGTGGTTTGAGGGTGGCAACTCCTACACCACTCCCTGTCTTCTCTGAAGATAGCTGCATACCCACTTGACACGGGAATAAACAAACACTGCCATGATTTAAGCTTCCCAGGGGCTTTGTACAGACTCCAGGACAGGAAACACCTTTTACCCTACAGCCAAGGGCACTTGGAGATGCTCTTTGAAGGGTGTGGGTTTTCCTTCAGCTTTTCTGGAAGCTCCTAACTTCCTTCCCCTCCCTCCTCATTTTTCCCCTTTGTGTGACCACTTGAGACCTTGGGCATCCTGTGCTTGTGTGAAGAGCAGGAGAAAGAAAACAACTGCTTTGAGCAGTTAGGCCTGCTAGCTCTGTACAGGAACTGAGGACGCAACGTCCGCCTATCCCTTCTATACAAATATCTCTTCGTTATGGGAAATGGGTTTACTCTAACAGAGTTATGGTAATTCTTACTAATATTATCCTACTATTGCCTTCCAGACAGCCAGATCACAAGATGAAGGAACACCAATGATCCCTGACCCCTTAGCTCATCTTAATGTTTCTGAGCCTTTCAGTTTCATAGATGGACAGGCATAATGTCTGTATGAAAACAACAATTACTTATTGGATGAGTGGACCTCCCCCACCCCAAGACTTTTTGTGCACTCACAGTTCCCTCCTCTAATGTTAATTTTTGATAGCCTGTACCTTTCTTCTCTTTTTATTCTATTCTATTCTCTCTTTTTATTCTGGGCAAGCCAATTTTCTGCTTTGCTTGTACTTGCCTTACCCTGCCCATAGGTGGTCTCCTCAATATATCTGAATATAATGTTCAATTTCCCACAAATTATACATTAGAACATCTTAAAAGTATAGAAAAGCATTTGCTATTATATTGCATGCAGTATTATCATTTCAGAATGTTATTTTTCCTGCTAGATGAATGACATGCATAGTACCAGGCACTTAGCTTAGATACAACCTTCTTCTATTTCTTTTCAAGTAAATGTAAAAAAAAGTAAATGTAAACAACCGTTCCTTGAATATTCGCTAATATGTTCTTTGAGAGCAAGAAAGCAACATAGAAAGGGTTCCTGCTTAGAAGGAGGGGAGATTCCAGTTAGCTGGGGCAAACAGCTTTCTTGTCATTTTAATATGTTATTGTTTTGATTGTACTATTTTGTTTTAGATTTTTATATTAGTTTTTTTAAAGTTCAATGCAGAGAGAATGTGTTTTAAATATATAAACAGTAAAATGACACAGATAAGAAGTTGAGGAGTAAATAACATTAAATTAAATTTACTTAATCATGCAAAGTTGAAGAAGTGGCCAGAATCACACCATCCAGTAAAGAAAACTCTACCATGCTGGAATATTTCCTAGCCTAACTAGTGGGTGGGGTATTTCTCCCATTCCCGATCGAAGAGCAGTAGCAGATTAAACTGGGTGCGACCAATTCATCAAGAGTGCTGGAAAAGTCCCAGCTGCCCCAGCTCTTCCAACATTGTCACGGCCCAGCAGAGGAAGAGAAGCTTTAGGAGTAGCTTGCAGCACACCATCTGAGCCTCGGTGAGAAGAGCTGTCTTCGTGGAACATCAGCATCATGTGACCTAAGCAGACCCTTAAGGAATTGGGAGGGAGGATATTTTCTCCAGACCTGATACAGGTGACAGTCCAGGAGTCTCCAAGGGTAGATACAGAGTTGTCCATTTGGACAACGCCACTTCAGAGGCGGAACAAGGATGAGGGCCACCCAGTTTTTCTCTTTCTGCTCTGGATGTTAAAAATCAGGATAGATGAGGATAGATGAGCAGGCTCCTGTCAGAAGTATTACGTTTCAGTAGATGAGTATGTTATGCTTGTCCCTGCTTCTGGCCCCAGGCTCACCTAGATCACTGCAATAATCTTATTAGTTTGCCCTCCATTTACTAGCATAGCTGTTAGGTCGCCTTGGCAACTATTGCTGTTGAGCGACTGACAAATTCTAGAAATAAAGCAAATTAAACCTAATTCACAGAAAGTCAGATGCATGACTGTTAGTCTATGTAGTTCTTTTATTTCTGGCATTATTATGACATATTGATGGATGACAATTAAAACAACACATTGTATCAAGAGTATGGTTTGAATCCATGGCATGTGTGACTGTTCTTTAAGACACTTCCCCTCTGAATACAATCCATATTTATTTAACTAAATCTCACAGTCCCCAGTATGCAGGAAAAGATGTAAGGGGTCTGGGATTCACAGTTATAAAAAGTCCTGGAAAACTGCACTAGCAATCTTAGTAAAGAAAACTTGGAAACTGGTCTCTTTGAAGTTCCTGTGTTTCCATCTCTTGGAACCATTGCTGCCCAGCGTGTAAAAAGAACAGCACTCATCTGGAATTCTTCTTGTTAAGGAAGGTTATTCAAAGATGAGATGAAAATGTGTGTTTTCACAATCCCTTCTTTATGTGATCATGTTGGTTGGTTGTTTAGAATGATGAACCTAGTTGGAGTATGAGCACTTAAATTTTTATTTCCTCTTCGACAAACACTTTAAAACAGTAAAAGTAAAGGTGCATTTATATGAACCATTATAGGACATGGGAAAAAGAGTCCCATGCATTGTGCCCATGGTGTTACACTGATAAATCAACATCAGCTGTGACAAAACACCTTCGTCTTTATCATGGCAAATCAGCCTCCGCTACTGCTTCATCTAGTCTCACATTTTTATGTACATTAAGCACCTTGTGCTGTTTCTGTCTAAGGAACTACAAATGTCTTAAGGGGATCTTTCCTTTTTCTAATTTAGAGTAGATGATGATGATGATGATATCTCACCTTTATTTTGTATAAATCATGATGGCATGCTCAATCATTCCTCCTCCATTTTCCCCATGCCACCCCCCAGCCACGTGAGGTGAGTTGGGCTGAGAGGGAGTGACCAGCCCAGCTGGCTTCCATGCCTAAAGGAGGATGAGCACTTGCAATCTCCCAGTTTCTAGTCTAGCATTTTAACTACTACACCAAATGGCTTGAATTAGTTCCTGAAGGTTGGGTGATACGTGAATGTGGACTAATGGTTTGTTTGTGGTTTCCTGACTCCTAGTTTTTATATCCTACCCAAGTTTGAAATTAATCCACAAACATTCAATACAAGAATAGCTAAAGGAGGGAAAACATACGAAGAATTGGCTGGACAGATTATTTTGCTCATCTGCAAGATTGACTTATTTCTGGCTTATTCTAGCTAAAGTAAACCATAGCTCATCTTGATGCATAAATTCAGCCATATATAAAGTATATATGGGCAGAAAACAATTTTATCATGCTAATAATAAATCCCATCCATCCATTAATCAATCAATAAATCAATCATAGTATCATGAAAAAAGAGAAGAGCCATTTAGTTAAATGATTGGTGGACATAATTTATCTCCTTTTCCCCATATTCTGAAGACTTTAATACTAATGGACAATTCCAGAAACCATGTGAAAGATCAGTTTTATGACACACATTAAACATGAGACTGGTTGACATAAAATAAAAATAGTGAAATTAAGCACAATTTAAAAAGTAACGAAACAAAAGAGGCAAGGATGATAACAGATCCAAGGCATTAAAAGAGAAAAGAATGTTGAAAGAGTTGGAAAAGGCCAACTTCTGTTGTTTTTCCAAGAAGCAGTTAGAAAACTGTCTAGTGTTTCTATCAGGTTTCTATCAGTGTTTCATCATGATTTCTAGTGAAAGTGATTAGTCTGTAGCACGGTTTCTCAACCAAGGTTCGATGGAACCCTAGGGTTCTGCAAGACGTCACTAGGGGTTCCCTGGGAGATCACAATTTATTTTAAAAATTATTTCAAATTCGGGCAACTTCACATTAAAGATGTAACTTTCATTCTTTAGTTTAAGAACACTGTTAGTGCATATATACAGGCCTACACATGAAATGAATATAACTTTGTAATTTGTGGCCTATATTTGAGCCTGAATGTGCAGGGGTTTCTCGAGGCCTGAAAAATATTTCAAGGGTTCCTCCAGGGTCAAAAGGTTGAGAAAGGCTGGTCTGTAGATATGCACAACTTCTCATTATAAAATGCAATAATGTTGATTGGCAGCAATGTGTATGCCAGTCCTATAGAATCATAGAGTTAGAAGGCTGTTTTGGCTGCTCCATGCAGGAATCCAACTTAAAGTATCCCAGATAGAGTTTGTCTAGCTTCCCTTAAACCCATCCAATTAAGGGGAACCCACCACCTTTCTGGGCATATGGTTCCATTCCTGAACTGCTTTTGCTGTTATAAATATTTCCCCGTAACATTCAGTTGGAATCTGCCTCCTTTATAATACATTCATTATTCCATGAACAAAAGAGGACAGATCTTGACTTTTTACATAACATCCTTTCAGATATATGAAGAGTGTTGTTAAATTTCTTTTCAATTGTCTTTCCTAAGACTAAACACACCCAGACTTAGTTTATAGTCACCTGATTATCGCAATTGCACTTTTCTATATCTGTTCCAATTTCTCAGAATCTTTCAAGTGTCGTGCTCAGAACTGGACACAGTATTTAATGTGGGAGTCTAATCAAAGCAGAATGGAGTGGAATGATTACTTTCTGTGATTTGGTGCAGCCTAAAAGTTCATTTGCCTTTTTTGCAGTCTCATGACACAAATGGCTTATATTCAATTTGCAGTCAACTACTATTCCAATATCTTTTTTGCAAGTGCTATTACCAAGCCAGACATTATTAATCCTATATCATTGCATTTGATTTTGTTTCCTAAGTGAAAAACTTTGCATTTGTCTTTGTTAACGTTCTGTTACTTCTAGCATATTTCTCCAATTTATCAAGATCATTTTGAATTTTACTTCTGCTTTCCAGGACTTGATCTCATCCAATTTTTCATCATCTGTAGATCTGATAAGCATTCCCTCTATCTTTTCATCCAAACCATTAATGAAAATATTGAAGTCTAAAGAACCCAGGACTAATAATTGTGGCACCCCACTTTATTTTTTGTCATTAGTCACTTCTGACTCTTCATGACCTCATGGATATCATTTCACCAGGATTGTCTGCAGGAATTGCTTCTTTTAATTCTGGTGAGCTCATGCCTGTATCATCAATGATAGTATCTAGTCACCATGTTTTCTGTAAGCCTGTTTTTTGATTGCCTTCAATTTTTCCAGGTATAAGGGTCTTGTGTAGTACCTTAAGTCTTTGTATTATATGTCTACAGTATTTAAGCTTAAGCTTACTTATTAGTGCTTCCAGTGAGTAGTCTGGATTTACTTTATCTAGTATTCAACAATTTGTTCTTCTTGTGGTATAAGGTATTCTCAGCAATGTTGCCTAGCATCACAATTCAAAAACATCAGTTGTTTTTTGGTTTAGCCTTTCACAGCCATGTATTACAACTTAAAAAACCAAAGCTTTGACAGTAAGTACATTTATTGGCAGAGTGATATCTCTGCATTTTAACATTTGTCTAGACCCCCATTGTATACCTCTCTCCATAGATGGCTACTCCTTCAGTGTGGTTTTTTAGTCTGCCGTGCATCTACTTGTCATGCTATCCAACCCACACTTAACAAGATTGCTAATCAGTCTATAATGGAGCACTTTGTTAAAGCTTTGGGGAGTCAGAGTGTATTATGTTTACAGCATTCCCAAAATCTATTATGGAAGTTACCTGATTAAAAATGAGGTGAGACTAACTTGGCAAGATTTGTCCTTGAAAAATCCATGCTTATTTCTGGTAATTATTATACTGCTTTCAAGATGCTTATGTTTATGATATGATCTAGAATCCTAAGACTCTGGGCAGTTTACAATAAAATTAAAAACAGTATATAATTGTTATTGTGATTAAACAATATATTCAGTCACCCCCTGCAAAGCAAACAAACAAACAGGCGGCTTCTGTGAGGGTCTGAAAACTCTTTTTGGGGTTCTGGGACCACAGAATATCTTCTACATCTCTTGCTTTTGGTTGTTACTCTCTTCCAGGTATTCTCACCTAATGCTTTGAGTTGTTACTCTCCACTGAGTTGTTGGTTGATATTCTGATCCAGTACACTGTTCTATTTGTCTTTCTTCCTTTTCTCCACTATCTGTTTCTGTTGTAGAGCTTCCTTTCTTTGAACTGATACATCCTTTTCCTTTTTCATCAGCTGAATTGTGGCTACTTATTGCTACAAACCATTGACTTTTTTGTCAAGGACTGTTACAGACTTAGTACATCTGCTGCAAACATAACCCAGATTGTTTTCAAGGTGGGAAGTATGTCTGTACGTACATGTACACACACACACACACACACTTTTCCTCCCTAATAACCAGAACTTAGAAGAACTTTATAGATATTTCACATCCATTCTCTTTTTTCTCCAGTTCTTCACAAATCAATGCAAGTCATTCCTTTTAGCATGCTTTCAGTTTCTTGCAAAGAGTGTGTCAATTGGCTGCAAAAAGGCAATGGCGTCTTGAAGGCACATTTTTTTCATGATAGGATATTCATAAGCAAACTTACTTTGATGGCAGAGCTGGAGCTACGTAAGTGTTTCAATATAAGGGATTTCACATGAAATCCTTACCTCATTCTCTTCCATGTGGTTCTCTTGTGATGGACACCCTCTGATCATCTCCAGCATGACCAACCAATGCATGTTTTGAGGTACTATAGTTTCTGAAAACAAATGCCTTGCAATATGGCTTCTGCTGTCTTTTAAAGTGGCTATTTCAAGCCTTTAGCCAAATGTCTTATGGCAAAAAGGGCTAAAGTTTGGGAAGAGTGGACTTGTTTGGACTCAAAAAGGCAAGGTGGACTAGCATTTCCAAATTTTAATTGTACTACCATGCAAGTTGCTTAACATGGATTACAGAATGGATTGCATCTGCTTAATTAGCCTAAATGCTATTTAATTGCATTGTTGCTTAGTGTTGAGCTCTTGGTAGAATATTGCCTGTGTGCTTTATATTTCCACAAATAAATGTTAGAAACTTCCAGTGTAATGAAACTAAAGATTTAAAAAATAAAATCCACTCTCTTTCTCTTGACTTTGGGACTGAATTCCAGCAACGTCTACCTATATAACTTGTATAACACTAAACAGCTCTAGAACTCAGTGAAGGCCCACTGGTTTTTGTTTCTTTTTAACCTCCTGGCATTGCTAATTAAAGGCCAAATCTTATACAGTATATGAGCAGAGCAGATTTACAGTTGAAATGTGAAAAGAATGACCAGGTTGGTATCAGTTTTATTATGTGAGCATTCACCATAAAAATGCATGGGAACCACTGGGTAAATTTTGCTGTGTTTTGCACTCTAATCTCTTTTTGTGTTTTGTAGCTTCTTGTTTTGAAAATATAGATGCACAGTCCAGCCTGTGTGGTTCTGTTTTGATAGACTGGTATTCTGCTCCTTGAACTCTTTAACAAACTGCATCTTCTAAATCCTTAATCATTCCAGGATTCTTATGCTTCCAGTAAGTGCTCTGGATCTCACACAAACATGGCACCAGTTTGTTAATAATAATTGAAGACCATCAATTTTGTTCAGAATTCAGAGCAAACCTGAAAAAGGATCTGTAACTTTAATGAGTAGATTCCTTAAACTACCATTCAGTGCGGGGGAGCTCTAAAGAAACCCAGCCCAATTAGAATTCAACACATTCGAATTTGAAAGGGCAAGGTGGACTAGCATTTCCAAATTTTAAATTGTACTATCATGCAAGTTGCTTGACATGGATTACAGAATGGATTGCATCTCCTTAAAGTCCGGCTACCTCTATGGACAGGGCAGGACTTCCAGATGGTCTGCATAAATATCTTTGGACTGACACAAACAGAAACAAACAATTTATAGGAGATCATGCAATAAAAACTAATGTATTGAATGTCTGGGTTAAATACAGGAAAAGCATACGCCCAGATTTCCCCCCTCTTGTTTCATTATTGAATGTTTGTTTTTATGAAGAGAAAAACATAAATTTGCTCAGTGGAAAAAAATGCATTTAGATTGCAAGATTTGATTATTAATAAGATGGAAAGAATATCTTTTGAGGCTCTTACTTCACAATGAATTGTCTTTTCACCTGACTGGTTTCAGTATGTTCAGATATATAGCATAGTATTAAAAGAGTTGCAGAAATAAGGGGGAACACTTACAGGCTTGGCTGAATTTGAAAATCTTATAACACATAATTTGGAACATCTGCTGGGCCTTATTTATAAATTGCTGGTGAAGTATGACTCAGGAACCAAACAACTCAAAGATTGTACTGTATGATCAAATAGATGCAGAATTTAGAAGTGCACAATGGGAATTTCAATAGAAGAATATTAAATTTACCCTGAATATTATACTGAAAGAAAATTGGTATGTTTTAGTGTTGTAAGCTATACTTACTAGTATAGTTCTGATCACTAAAATGGATAATTCATTTTCTAAAAGTTGCTGGAAATATAATGAGCAGGTCAGATCATTCTTTCATACTTGGTGGCAATGCTGTAAAGCTCAACAATTCTGGGAAATGACTTATACCAAAATGAAACAAATCTTGAAAGTTGAATTCCCATTTCAACCTGCATTATTTTTATTAAACTCTACTAGAACATGTATTCCCTCAAAGTATACTGAATTAGCTTTGTACATTTTAACTGCTGCAGAAATACTATATGCTTGTGTTGTTTGATTCCCATCAATTGAAGACTGGCTAACCAAGTTGTAGGATATGCTTCAGTGTTAGAACAGCTCTGTGTCTTAAATCTGACACAGAATCTAACTCAAATTGGAAACCATTCCTAAACTACATTTTAATACATGGATTTGTGCCACATCCAAAATTTGGGTTTCTCTATGCTTAGAGTCTATATGTCATGTTCTCATTCCAATGTCTGGTTAACATTGTAACGTTTCACATGTCTTTTTCTGTTCCGTGTTCCTTCACCCGGGGTTTTTCCATTCCTTCGCCCTCCGTTGTTTGGAGGGCTTGGAATGCATGTTTGGGTTTGCGCTCCTGTTCAAGGTTACTTTCCCAGGCGCGTCTAACGGCTTCTAGCACCTGGGAGGGGGAGCGTCCTGACGGGCGATGGGGCGGGATCTGCTTACAAGCAAGGCTTTTAAGTTTGTATTTGGCGCGCTTTTGCTCATTCTCAGCTTTCTCTGTATTTGCATACTATTCCTTTAATAAATCAGTTATCTTTAAGCCCGAGCTTGTGAGACTGAGTATTTGGGTTTAGGCAATCGTTACATAAAGCTGAGAATCATTTTATCCATTGTCCGCTAGCCCCATCCAATCATTGGATAAGAGGGAACGCTAGCGATGACAGAACCTCAACTTCGCGCAAGTGAGGGAAGCGAAGAAGAGCGGGAGGCGGCCAAAAGCCGGCCAGTGCTAACTTCGAGAGCGCAAAGAGCAGCACGTCGGGAGTTGCGAGATATCCAATTGGACGAGCTGCTGATATCCATGCAGGAGAGTCTCAGGAGTGAACATAGAACTGTCATGGAAAGAGCACAGGGGAGGGGGTCTCCACAATTGACCTGGGAGCATGAAGTCCCCTTGTCACCGAGGGTGGTGGTAACCAACCAACCCTCGGAGGAGCCGGTCACTCCGGCCCGTATGAGGGCATTAGAAGATAAAATGGATTTAATAGTGACGATCCTCAAGGATCTACCCAAAGAGGATCTACCCAGAGAGGCAGAGCCCACCCCGGAGGATTGGGAAGAAGAGCCGTCACAGTACCCCAGGCATAGTACCATGTCGACCCGGGGGAGAAGCAAGATTCGATCAGACCGTCAAGGGGGGGAGCGAGAGGCAAGACCTCCTAGGGATCGACCACCCATGGGGGCTCGGCGCACGCTGACATTCGCGGCACCGCCACAGCCAGCTGAGCCGGCAAGAACCTTCCCACCATTTGGAGTGAAGTTCGATGGGGACCCCACAACGCTCTCCTTCTTTATTACTAATGCCAAGCACTATATAGAAGATTGGGGTCGAAACTTTCGGTCTGAACATGGCAAGGTTAATTTCATTGCCAATAAGCTGAGAGGAAAGGCAGCGGATTGGTATGTGCAACTATGCCAAGCTGAGGCAACTGAGTTAGAGGACTTCGATGACTTTTTGTGGGCACTTAAAGAGCATTTCGAAGACCCCCTAGCTCAAGAAACGGCCAAAAATGACCTGCGGAAACTCTACCAAGGGTCCCTCTCAGTTGCCAAATATGCGTTGGAGTTTAAAGCTTTGGCAGGAAAGGTGGAAGACTGGTCTGAGCCAACAATCATCGAATTGTTCAAGCAGGGGCTTGAACCCGAAATCCTTCGATGGGCTCTGGGCAGAGATGACCCTAAAACGCTATATGGGTGGATTCAGTTGGCAGGAAGCGCAGAAAATGCCCTACGAACCTATGCCCATACCAAAGAGCTTAGACAAACACGTCTCGCTAGAGGGGCGCGCACATCTGGACTTGCCAGCCGCCCCAAACCGAAAACCTGGGAAGAAGAGAGGGAGCAACGGTTCTCCAAGGGTCAGTGCCTCCGATGTGGGAAAGAAGGGCATCGAGCCACGTCGTGCCCGAGACGCCGTCCAGAGGAACGACAGACGAAACCCACGGTAAAGACGCCTGCTCCTGCTCCACCGCGAAAACTGAAGGCAGCCCTCGCGGAACTGGACCCCCCAGACCTTCCCTTCGGAGAAGAGGAGGAAGAGTTGCAGTTCGAACAGCCGGCGGGAAAAGCCTACCACCTGCCCTGAAGGGCGCCCTAGGGCAGGTGGAAGAAACCGGGCGTAACCATGATTCGGTGAGTGGAAACTTCCCCACACTGACTGTTAAAGTTAAACTGAGCTCAAAAACCAAAACGGTGGAAGTGTGGGCCATGCTAGACTCGGGTTGCTCCCGTTCCCTAATGCACCCTGATGTAGTAGCGGCTCTGGAACTGTCCACGTTCCCTTTGCCAAGACCCATGATTTTCACCCAATTGGATGGAACTATGGCGGGAGGGAAAGCAGTCAATCTTTCCACGGGACTGGTCGCCTTGCAGATGGGCTCCCATCAGGAAAAGCTGCCATTTGTGGTAGCTCCAGTGGGGGGTCCTCTGGTAATCTTGGGGATGCCTTGGTTTGTGCAACAAAACCCTTTCATCAACTGGCTGCATAGAACTGTGACGTTTGCAGATGGATTTTACAAAGTACCCGAAAAGGACCTACTGGAGGACATGGAGGGTGGAGGGGTAGCGTATACCACTGTGCAAACGCTTCAACCTCTTGAGGGACTACCCAATCAGTATCAGGATTTTGCTGAAGTATTTGGGGAAAAGGAAGTGGATCGCTTACCACCCCACCGAAAAACGGACTGTGCCATTGAATTTTTACCAAATGTAAAATTGCCTCACCCAAAAATATACCCCATGTCTCCCAAAGAGCTTACCACGCTAAGGGAGTTCATCGACAAAAACCTGGCTAGGGGTTTCATTGAGCCGGCAAATTCCCCGGTAGGAGCTCCTGTCCTATTCCGGCCAAAAAAGGATGGGTCATTAAGGCTTTGTACCGATTTCCGCGGGCTCAATGCGGTCTCAATATTAAATAAATATCCTTTGCCCCTGATCAAAGATATGTTATCACATCTGGCCAGGGGCAAAATTTTCTCAAAACTGGATTTGAGAGAAGCTTATTTTCGCATTCGCATAAGGAAAGGGGATGAGTGGAAAACAGCGTTTAACTGTCCTCTTGGGGCTTTCCAATATAAAGTCTTACCATTCGGTTTATCTGGGGCACCTGGGGTTTTTATGCAACTAATCAATGAGGTCTTGCATGACCACCTATTTAAGGGGGTACTGGTATATTTGGATGATGTATTGATTTATACTGAAACCATGTCAGAACATATCCACTTGGTGCGTCAGGTACTGGCTAAGTTGAAAAAGGCAGAGTTGTACGCAAAATTGTCAAAATGTGCATTTCATCAGTCGCAAATTGATTACCTAGGGTACCGCATTTCAGCTCAGGGCATTGAAATGGACCCTGCAAAAGTAGAAGCTATTGTGGCATGGGAGCCTCCCCGTACCAGGAGACAATTACAAAGTTTCCTTGGATTCTCTAATTTCTATCGGGCATTCGCCCAAAATTTTGCAGAAATCGCCCTCCCCCTTACTGAACTGTTAAAAACTAAAGGACAGGGGGATACGCGACGTTCAAAGAACCCAGGCGCGCTCCTTAAATGGACTCCAGCCTGTCAGCAAGCGTTCGAAGCGCTCAAACAAATCTTTACCACAGAACCAATTTTACAGCATCCAAACCCCTCTAAACCTTTCGTTCTACAAGTCGACGCTTCTGATTTTTCCATAGGAGCAATTCTGCTACAAGCTGACCAATCTGGCGCTTTAAAACCCTGTGCCTACCTCTCTCGCAAATTCACTGAAACAGAGAGAAGATGGCACGTTTGGGAAAAAGAGGCTTTTGCTGTAAAAACGGCTTTGGAAACATGGCGACACCTATTGGAAGGCACTTCAAACCCTTTTGAAGTCTGGACTGACCATAAAAACCTGGAAGCTCTAAGCACCAGTCGAAAACTCAGTCCCAAACAGCTCCGCTGGGCTGAGTTTTTCAGCCGCTTCGACTTCACCCTGAAATTTATACCAGGCAAGAAAAACTTTTTAGCTGATGCACTCTCGCGCAGACCCCAAGATGCTGGCCCAGGGCCAACGGTCCAAGGTACCGTCTGGACCGACAAACAATTAAGTTTGGCAGCAGTAACTCGCAGCCAGACCCGAGCGCAATCATATCAGCCTCCGGCCGCTTTGCCTTCCAGCCGCTCGCCGCACTTGTCAATTCCTTCCGATTTGCAACAACAGTTGCTTTCCCACCTTAAGACAGATACTTGGTTGCAAACCAATAGACACCTTTTAACTTTCACCGATAATTTTGCCTGGCGCAACGATCGTCTCTATGTCCCCGAGGCAATGCGGAAAACCATACTCCAGCGCTGCCACGATGACAAGCTAGCTGGACACTTTGGCTACGTAAAAACTTTGCACCTTGTTCGCCGGCAATTCTGGTGGCCAACTTTACTCAAGGACTTAAAGGAGTATGTCACTGCATGCCCTGTATGTGCGGCGATAAAGCGCAAACCAGGCAAACCCCAAGGTCTCCTTCAACCTGTTGCCACTCCATCTGTCCCTTGGCAGGACATCTCCATGGACTTTATCGTTGATCTACCCCCTAGTCAACGCAAAACTGTCATTTGGGTCGTCAAAGATTTTTTTTCCAAACAAGCCCACTTTATCCCCTGCGCGTCTATCCCCACCGCCCAACAGCTGGCACGCCTCTTCCTCATCCACGTGTACCGCCTCCACGGTATCCCCGCCCGTTTGGTGAGTGACAGAGGTACACAATTTACGTCACAATTTTGGCGGGCATTTTTAAAACTTTTAGGTACAAAACAGTCGCTTTCTACCGCCTGGCATCCGGAAACGGACGGATCTACAGAGGCGGTTAATTCTACATTGGAACAATATCTCAGAGCTTTTGTTAACTACCAACAAGACAACTGGGTCGATTTACTCCCATTTGCTGAGGTCGCTTACAACAATTCCGTTCATCAAACCACTGGCCAAGTTCCCTTTAAAACAGTTTTTGGACGTGACTTTGTTCCTATTCCTGAACTTCCTCATCCTCAACCGCTACCTGCCACCCTTGCTGACTGGGCAGACTCTCTTAAAGACTCATGGTCTAATATTCTACTGGCTCTTCACCATGCCCAGGCTACCTATAAACGCCATGCCGATGCAAAGCGTTCCCCGGAACCATCCTTTCTGGTCGGGGATAAAGTCTACTTATCAACTAAATTTATCAAGTCCACACAACCGTCTAAGAAACTTGGCCCTAAATTTGTCGGACCTTTTCCTATTGTTGCTCAGCTCAACCCTGTTACGTTTAAACTTGATTTGCCCCACAACCTTAAACGTTTACACCCTGTTTTCCATTGTAGTTTACTCAAACCCTGCCTGTCGTCGGACCGTTGGCACCCACAACCCGTTCCTCCACCTCCCCTCATGATTGACAACCAGCAACACTTCGAGGTGGCATCCATCCTCGACTCCCGCCGCCTGCGCTCCCGTTTACAGTACCTCGTCCGCTGGAAACATTTCCCTCATCCTGAATGGGTTGCCGCTCCAGACGTACATTCCCCTCATCTCGTCACCCAATTCCACTCTGCCTATCCTGACAAGCCGGCTCCTTAGTTTCTTCTGGGGGGGCAATATGTCATGTTCTCATTCCAATGTCTGGTTAACATTGTAACGTTTCACATGTCTTTTTCTGTTCCGTGTTCCTTCACCCGGGGTTTTTCCATTCCTTCGCCCTCCGTTGTTTGGAGGGCTTGGAATGCATGTTTGGGTTTGCGCTCCTGTTCAAGGTTACTTTCCCAGGCGCGTCTAACGGCTTCTAGCACCTGGGAGGGGGAGCGTCCTGACGGGCGATGGGGCGGGATCTGCTTACAAGCAAGGCTTTTAAGTTTGTATTTGGCGCGCTTTTGCTCATTCTCAGCTTTCTCTGTATTTGCATACTATTCCTTTAATAAATCAGTTATCTTTAAGCCCGAGCTTGTGAGACTGAGTATTTGGGTTTAGGCAATCGTTACACTATATCTAGAAATATGGATAGAATTTACTGTAGGTTATAATTTCACTGAGTGATTTATACTATTTTGGACATGATTACTGATATTTATACTTTATTAGAGCTTAAAAGCAATTTCCATTATTATAACATACTATATAATATATTCAATTATTCACAACTAATGATATATTGGAAAACAATAACCACCATGACATTTGTAAATTCCTTCTTTGTTCAATTCGTATTTTATACTTTTATCTCCTTTCCTTGTTTCTTTTTGTTTGTTTATATATGTCCTTCAAAATGTTTAATTAAATACAAATTTAAAAAAGAATTCAACATCCTCAATTAACCACGGAATCCTGGCTGATTTTTGAATGCAGGAAACAAAAATTGTGGATGGGAAGAAGGGTGGAAAAGAGAAATTAAATGAACTGCTCTGAAAAACAGCATGGCTTCTGAACTAGCTGTAATCCTGAACATGAACACTCTATAATGTAACATTTGTTGCAAGACTATTTATACAAACCATTTCAGACTACAGAAATTTGTTCACCTGATGTGCTAAAACCATAATGAGACATCTCTCTCTCTTCTCCATGGTAATGGAGCATTTAGAAGTAGCTGTCTTGAATCATCATATCTAAATGGCATTTCATGCTAATTACTTTTTAAATTTGGGTGGCTTATGATTATACTGTTGGTGTTATATTTAAGCAGTTCTGTTGTGAACAGGGATGCTGAAAATATTCATGGCTTCCTAGTTAATCTGTAGTGTCTGTTCCATTTACAATTTTTTTTAAATCTAATATTTTGGTGATGTCCATGGCTTGTGGTCAAGTTCCCTGTTCCATTTGACTGTTCAAAATTTGTTTAGATTCTTTTAATTTTATTTTAAATCTGAAGAATGTTTCTAGGCTTCTTGTGTGGTCTACAGACATGCTTAAAAAGTACAAACAATAAACCATACAGCCAAATTAATACATTTTTACTGATATGAAAATGGGTTATCAAAAAGAAATGTTAGAGCAGCAACTCAGTTTTATTTCTAAATATGCAAAAGATCATGGGAATGAATGAGCTTAACTCAGGGATGTCTTTATAAAAGTATACTTGTATTGCATTGGTTCCATGCCTAGTTATATCCTATATTTTGCATCAATAATATTTCATTATTATTTGGATTAAGCTTCTTTCTTTATCCAAGCTTTGTTGACAAAAGGTGTTGTTTCATGACTTCATACAAGTTTTGGTTCCCAAAATGTGGGCATTTTCTTTTCTTCCTTCACCAAAAATAAACTTCTTTCTGAAGGGTTGAGTTTACAGTATAGGACTAACAATACTATTAGAGGACCTGAAAATCTTCATATATTGCAAGCATTGAATAAATACCTTTCTGGTTAACTCTTCTATTTTTTAAGGATCTAGATGAAAATTACAAAGCAGAAATATGAATGTGGAAACCCTTTCTTGCAGGCTTTGTTTTTGAAAAATGGGGCTTGTGTAAAAAGAAATCGTTTGGTTCATTTGTTCCTTCGGAAAATGACTGCAAGCTGTTTTCTGTACGTAAGCTGTTTATTAAACCTCATAATGTATATCTCTCCACTTCTTTCAAAGTGGGTAATAGCTATAGGGGATTTTCTCTTCTGCAAATGACCCCTATCTATGATCTTTAATGAAGAGTATTTTCCTATCACCACTCTCCATTTCCCTTTTCTTTCCTGGAAATTTATTTGGTTGCTGTATAAGTTGCCTTTGGATGAGGTTCATGGTTTTTGAGAAGTATTGCATTAATTCAGATTCTACAACACAGGTGGCAGCACCTAGCCAACTGTGGCAGATGTTGAAAAAAACTAGGCAAGGCTGCAACTGGCTGGTATTATGAAACTACCAGGAAATGAGAGCCAGTTTGGTCTAGTGGATAAGGTGCTGGGCTAGAAACCAGGAGACTGAGAGTTCTAGTCCTGCCTTAGACGTGAAAGCCGGTTGGGTGATCTTGGGCCACTCACTCTCTCTCAGCCCAACTCACCTCACAGGGTTGGTGTTGTGGGGGAAATAGGAGGAGGAAGGACTATTAGGTATGTTCGCCGCCTTGAGTTATTTATAAAAATAATAAAGGTGGGATAAAAATTAAATAAATTTAATTTAATTTTAAAAATCCCAGGGCTGCAGGCAAGAGTGCAAAGTTGAAAAAACAATCTTGAAGAGACAGTGGTAAAGCACCTCTGTATTGTTGTCAGGAAGACTACATGAACACCAGGACTTGAAGAGTCTACTAACATTTCTCCCCCCCCCCCCGCCCCCTGCCAGAAGTTGTCCTAGGAAAAAGCATTAATGTATATATCATGCTCTTAATGTATAAAACTGTACCATTGACCTTTCTAATTTTTGGAAAATAACTGAGTTGATTTCAACTAGTATCAGGCAAAAAAGCCCCATACCAACCAAAATATAGTCATATATATTACACAGTTCAGTACTGGCAGTTGTTGCTAATGAGATGCTTTTGATCTGGCAATTTTTCCATGCACTGATGTAATTGTTTTTACAAGCTAAGGCCTGGATTAGTTAGATTAAATCACATTGTTAGATACTATGGTATATGATAAATGTAATTCTGTGTCATACTGCATGGTATCAAATCATGCCATGAAAGAACTCTATGATGGGGACTGTCTTTTAAAATTTTTATTTGGCATATTATCTAATATTTAATTAATACCTGCCCACAGGTTGACACAACATAAGGAACTCAGTCATACTACTTTAATATTTGAAGCTACTCAACTTCTCAGTAATTCTAGCAAGAATCACTAGTTTTCCAATCTAGGAATTGCAGCGCCAATGCATCTGGAAGGCACCAAGTCAGTGCCAGCTGTAGAAGACCAGGGCAAAATAAAAACTGCTTTGTTATGTGTTGCATTTTGTCATGTATATTCCCAGAAACTCATTTATATATTTATTATTAAATTCATCCTTATGACCTGAGCTCGATTGAACAGCAAATCTTCTCTTCAAGTAAAGAGCATAGTATTAATCTGTAAGGCTGGAACTCTATTCACACAAAAATGGAACAAGCCTAGTTGAATGGAATGGGATATTTTTCTGAGTTAACATCCATAGGACTGGGTTGCACATTTAATAAAAAGTGGGGTTTAACTTCTAATTAAAATGCATAAGATCACCCTGCACAGAAAACTGAAATATAACCACTATATCATGTGACATACTTCATCTTACTAAACTTAACTGTATGAAGAGAACCACTTTGTTGTATTAGTTAAAGGAAGCAGGCTAGAAACTGGGAGACCGTGAGTTCTAGTCCTGCCTTAAGCATGAAACCAGCTGGGTAACTTTGGACTGGTCACTCCTTCTCAGCCCTAGGAGGAAGGAGGCAATGGCAAACCATTTCCAAAAAATATGGCCAAGCAAAGTGCATGGACAAGTCATCAGGAGTCAAGATTGACTTGAAAGTATAAAAAAACAAACAACCCCCCCACACACACTTACTAAATGCTGTAGTACAACCATTTGACATAACACCATATCTTTCCAGTGATAATTTTAACTTTATCACAGCTGATACATTTGCTTTTCTTTACTATTCAGTTACAAGCACTTGCTTTTGTTAAATTGCTATGTAACAATATTCACCCTTTATATACTCCCGCCCCCACTTTTTTTGAGGGGTTGCCTGAGTCACTCTTGATGACTCCCTGGATAAGTCTCTGTTCCTGCAGTTCTCTTGGCAAGGTTTTTTCAGAAGTGATTTGCCATTGACTTCTTCCTAGGGCTGAGAGAGCATGACTGGCCCAGGGTCACCCAGTTACCTTTGTGTCTAAGGTGGGACTAGAACTCACCGTCTCCTGATTTCTAGCCTGGTGCCTTAACCATTATACCAAAGTGGTTCTCCCAATATTTTCTACCCCTGCATAATTTTAGCTGTCTTATATCCTATTTGTTTTTAATAAAAGCTATTTTAGAATAATTGATATGCTGATTATTTTAGAATTGGCTCCATTTTTTAAATAATCATGGGTGAAAAAGAAATATAAAATGTTGAGTATGGGAACCCAAAAGAGGGTTCTCAAGATAGATTTAACTAGCATCCAAGAGATTTTTATGGGGAAGAAATGATGAACACTGCCCATACAGATTCACAACACTCAAGTTATTCTAATACATTTTTAAAATAATGTATTCCATATAATACAGACTTAAAAGAATATGATGAATTTGGCACTAAGTTAAGAGTCTTAGAAGCTTTGGCTGAACTCAATATTTGCTGATAGCTCATAAGGTAAGGTGCATTTTTAAGAATCTCCCTATTATCTTTGAGACATGCAGCCACAACATAGGAATATGTGCACATTTGCTTTGTAAAACAGTACAAAAAAGGCTATTTACGCATTTGTTTCTGGCATTTCTGTACCAGTATAATCTGTATATAAAATTATACAGAGTGTTTCACCTCTTATCCTCTGTTCTGAGATTTTGACCACCCTAGCCAGAAGGGTAACTAGGGACACGGTGGCGCTGCAGACTAAACCGCTGAGCTGCCCCATCAGAAGGTCGGCGGTTCAAATCCGCTTAACGGGGTGAGCTCCTGTTGCTACTCCCAGCTCCTGCCAACCCAGCAGTTCAAAAACATGCAGATGTGAGTAGATTAATAGGTACCACTTCAGTGGGCAGGTAACGGCGTTGTTTAGTCATGCCGGCCACATGACCACGGAAGTGTCTACGGACAAACGCCGGCTCTTCGGCTTTGAAACTGAGATGAGCACCGCCCCCTAAAGTCGGACACGACTGGACTTAATGTCAAGGGAAACCTTTACCTTTACCTAGCCAGAAGGGTAAGGTATAGAAGTGCTTCGTTTTGCACACAAGCTGTTCTATTCCTTTCGCGATACGTAATTTGCTCACTGCTGTTTGGCCTGGCCTCGTCCATGCAGTTCAAGTAAGGATCAGTAGTACAAGATGTAGGTACCAGCTGCTCTCTGCGGGTCAGAGAGAGAGACCCAGAGAGAGATCTGTGGTGTTTAAGGAGCGGGTTCATGTGTGCATGACAGCGAGTCGCTGAAACCAACTGAACTGGACGTGCTTCTGTCCAAACGTGCTTTCACTGAACCAGAACACAGAGAAGCTGCCTCAAGGCGAGGGCGGACTGAGCGAACGGCGATTCGCCTTTCATTCGGTTTAACGTTCTTCCCCACGCAGCAATTCTACAGGCTTTCCTCCACCGAGCTACCTCCAAATGTTCACTGAGGGCGGGGTGGAACATGCTTCTCCCTCGGTCGCAGGATTGCCCCCCTCCCGCAAGTACAGCGTGGAGCTCTGAGTGATACTTCGTTTTTCACCCGAATGTATCCGATCCCCAGCGTGCCCATTCCCCTCCCCACCCCCGCTCAGCCTTGGAGGCCAGCTTTCTAAGGGACCGGAGGTTGCCCCCCTCCGCCAAGTCGACCGTTCCCGTAGCCTGCCTCCCCTCGCGCGTATTGTGACGACACAATCGCCTCTGCTTTCTTCGCTTCAGCGCAGCAGTCCCGCCTTACGTTATGCCAGGCAGTAGGCAGGCGGCTGCCAACTTTCAAACAATGCGTGCACGGCGGGCTCCACCCCGGCTGGGCGGGGAGAAGGGTTGGGCTGCGAGCCCTCAGCCAACCCTTCAGAGGAGGCGGCCCCGGCCACGGGGAGCTGCTGGCTGCCGGGGCTTCTTTCAGTGCTGCTCCAGGTCCTGGGCAGGGAAACACCGAGCGAAGATCAGCCCAGCCGGCAACCGCTCCGTCCCTGGGGCCGTCAATGGCCCTGATTCAGAGGGCGGCGCAGCCCCGACAGCGTCGTACTCGGCAGCCTCCCTCTGAGCGGCTTGAGTGAATGAGGGAGCGATGGGCAACACGGCGCACAAGAGCTTGGCAGGTACTCGGGGCGGGGCGTCGAAGAACGCTGCTCCTGCCGCCACCTCTGTCAGTCCCTGCGGAGGTCGCGCTGGACCCGGGTCCAGGAAACGGGCGGCGCTCCGGAAAGGTCCTTTCCCCTGAGACAAGGATGCTTCCCTTCGGCTGCTAAGGCTGAGCTGTTCTCGGGTGTCCTCTGGGGTTAAGTGGGGGGGTTGTGGTCCCCCGCGCCGCCTCTGCCTCGCTCGCTCGCTCGCTCTTCTCCTTGGTGAACGGAGCTGCCACCTCCCTGCGAGCAGCTGTCCTTCTACCTCTACCCAAGGGGCTTTTGCATTGCCTTTGTCCCGTTGTCTGTGCATCGTGGCAGTTTTCTTGGTGGTGGTGCGAATAGCAGCGGTGCTTTCTGGTCTTCTGAGTGTGTGCGTCTTTGTGCCCCGCCTTTTTTCTTTATCGCACGTGTTGCTTTCTGTCTTGTGTCCGGAGAATAAGACTGCGTCGGCCACATCCTCCGCTACCATTGAGATAAGCTGTCAAACATGGATGGTGTGGTTTCATAGGCTTAGGCTAGGCTATAAGGGAGCTGTAGAGAAGGTAATTCATTTGTATCTATTTCTCTGCTTTTTTTCTCCCAAACTTTGAAGCTTTTTTTTTTTTTAAACACCCTCTGTTTTAATTAAATCCCACTCCCGAATTTAAATGTTACTTAAGGGCAGGAAATTGAGTTAGATGAGGAGCATTAGTTACCTCTGCGATTTATAATTCTCTGAGGTGGGCATGGGCTATATCCTGTTTGTGCCTAATAATGAATAAAAAAGCACGGGGTACTCCATAGTGACTTTGCAACCCATCTTAAGATTTACTCCCTTGCAGGTGTATCTAGTGCAATCTCAGAAAGCAGGAGTTATAGCCCAGGAGTCGGTTGGATGCTTCTTACTAAAAGCTTCTCAGTTTGCAGGGCATGGGAAGGATCTTGATTTTGATTTTAAGAGCTGCTTCCATTCAAACAGATAATGGTGGAAAATGGGTAGGTGATTTGAGTCTAATGTCAGTGAGGTTCATATTCTCCTGGTTAAAAAAAAAAAGCCCTCATCTCTAAATTCATTTTGACTTGCAAAGGAGAATCAACACTAGTTTTTATGAGAATGTCGTATATCAATCTTACTTAATATGGCTTGATGGATAAAATGATACTTATTCATGATGTCCACTTAAAAAATTGCCATCCTTAGCATGCTTTCATGGAAGGAAGCTCCCTGAGAAATCATTGTGGTTGCAAATAAATGTGCCTGAATTGGACTAGACAGAGGGTTGGGGTAGTACGCACAGTTGGCAGATTAACCATGTGCAAGTGGACAGATGCTGGAACTGGTGGCTTTTGTTCAGCAGCCAAGAGGCAGACTGGCAGCAGAAATGGCCAATTTCAGACAGAAGGCTTCCTTGGAGAGGATTGTTTTGTTCTTCCTTTTAAACCTTTGTATCTGTCAAATAGAGTGAACGTGCTTTTTTAAACACAAGCATCTTCAGGATCCAGTACGCTTCCTCCCACCCACCCACCCACCCACCCATTAAAATAAAAACAATGAACTTTAGCAGCAGCTGGGAAGCATTTTGATTCCCCGCGAGCCCCCAAAGAAGGCAAAAGGAGTATTTCTTAAGAAAAAGACAGATTTGCAGTTGAACTGGAGAGACACTGACTGTTATTGTGAAAACTGTTATCTTATTTCTTTTGAAAAGCCTGTATGGGCCATTGTAAAAGAAAAATAATGTTTATAATTCTGGTGCAATCCATGCCTTGATTTAAAATACATGCTCACCCAGCCCATATTGTTCTGCATTAACGGAAAACAACTTCTGTTTTTTGCTTGCAAATGGGTAATTGAGATCCCTCCCTTCATTCTTCTCAATGGGTAACATGAACAGTTGTTGAAGAAGAATTAACAGTATTGGATTACTGCTTTGAGGTCCTGTGAGTTTGTCCCTCTTTCCAGTTGCTGGTCTCAATCACTGTTCCTCTTCTGCTTTTCCTTAAGCAGGATATTACATTCAGGATATTTGTATGATGTACTCAAACTGCGGGCAAATGCCAAATTGTGGTTGTCCCACAACACATTTATGAAGGTCTCCTGCTGCATGATGGGACCCAACCTTGAATATATCTTGATAACAGGGCAAACTTTTCTGGCTTTAGGGTGCTGGAGTTATGGAAAGGTACCTCTCTCTAGTCTGATTTTTATTTGACATTTTTTTGTTACTTCTTTCTTATCCTTAGGATAATTATCTTTGAATTACACATCCAAATAAATTGCAGTTGTACCCTCCATTCTGCCAGAGGATGTTACTGGATGTCATTTGCTCATACAGTAGTTGTATAATTGAAATGTATTTTAGATTTTGAAATTAACTCTTAATTTGGAGGTACATAAAACACTGAGATCAATTTCTGAAATTGTGCCCTATAGATGCAGCTGTGTCACAGTCTAGTATGCATTACAGTAATATGTGCAATTTGGACAGTTTATTAGTCCTTAATCCAGTCCTACCTTGTAGGGTGGTTGTGAAGACAGGACAGGTAAAGTGAGATCTATGTCAGGATGATTATAACAGGATATCCTCATAATAGAAAGCATAGGACAGGAGTGTTAAGAAGGAATACATAGAAAGTGACCTGTTCTTGCTAACTAGACCATCAATATGTATTTTCCACTTTGTTGTACAAATATAGAAATAAGAGAAACCTTGGACAACACTGATTTTAGAAACAGGCTTATATTAACATCAAGCCTGCCAGTTGAATAAGCTTTCGCTAACAGTTCAGTGAACATTTTGGTATGTTCATTAGCAATATAGAATGGGCAAATATGTAACTCCATAAATGTGGGGCCTGAATATGTCATTGCTACACAGAGAAATGTGATATCTATCATATCACATGACTTCAGAAGAGTGGTGGGCAGGTAGGAGTGAAAAACACCAGTTTTTAATTCTTTAATGTGGGAAACAAAAAGTTGCTCCTGAACACAACACATGAAGGTTAAAGGATTAACAGAGCTACTTCTCTCGTTTTGTTAGGCTTAGATGCTTATCTTTACAAAATCAGCTTTTGAGAAGAGCAACCTGCATGAATATTAAAGTTAATAACTGATAGTTTTAACATCCTTGACTCAAAGGACCCTATGGTCTTACCTAGCAAGCATCTTCTCGTGCACCCACATTTTGCATCATATACCATATGGACTTGAACAATGCTACAGTGTTGTTGCAATTATAAAAACCCATTAATGATAAGAGTTACAGTGAGTTTAGATTCCATTCTGAATTTGACTGCCATATATATAACGCATAATGCTTTGGGGTCAAGTTGAAAGGAGTCCCCGGTGTGTGAGTTGTACAACTGTTCAGATATATTGACCATTTTATTGGTTAGTATGCTTTAATGTGCTATGTTATTTTGCATTATGTAGTTTTATTGTTTTTTTATACACCACCCAGAATTTGAATTGGGCAGCCATATAAATTCACAAATAAATAAATAAATGTATATATGAACAAATAATGTTTATACTTGCAAATATCTGTGAATTTTAACTTTTGTCTTTTAACCTAATCTGATACAATTTATTAATAATGCTGAAAAAAATGGGTGTGTTTGTGTGTGTGTTTAAATAGATTTGAACAATTCTTAGTAGGTAAAAAAAATCAATTTTCTCCATTTCATTGGGGTGGGGGGAGATAACATTTATGAAAGAAGTTTATTCTTAGTTTTTGGATAACTAAATCTTCAGCCCTTTTGAAGTTGCAGGGAGATAAAAGGATATAATTCGTAAAAGATTTCAAATGAAAAAAGAGTATTTAATTTGCATTAACTTAACACATTCTTTAAAATACTGGTGTTGACTTTGCACGTCAACATGTTTGCACCATTTTTATGAGATATGGCATATGCATCCCACATTCTCTAGATATGCATCTGTCTGTCGTATATGTAATGCTGATGCTGCTTATGAAATGTACTTTTTCATTCAAGTGGTATATTTGCATTTTTCCATAACAGTTGCTGGAGTACTAGAAATTCTTCTGTGCATCTTCAAATTCTTGAACCCATTCCCATATGAAGAGGCCGAGGGTGTTTAGAATGACTGTACCACAGTTCTAGAATCTTTAGGAGTCTTCAGGATCACATAACGAAAAAAGGGAAAGAGCTCTTTGGTAGATGCTCTTTCTTGCTTAAACAAATAATGCTTCTTTTGCCCTAGCTGACTGAAGAGGCAACTATTGTATAAAATCAAGGAAGAGTCAACCAAATATTAGCCTAGCACCTAAGCAAAACGCTTAACCCAGTGTTTCTCAACCTTGGCAACTTTAAGGTGTGTGGACTTCAACTCCCAGAATTCCCCAGCCAGCAAAGCTGGCTAGGGAGTTCTGGGAGTTGAAGTCCACACACCTTAAAGTTGCCAAGGTTGAGAAACACTGCTTAACTATCCTTCACAGGTGTTTCCTGAGTTTATTTCTGTTTTTATAAAGTTGGCATGAAAAATTTTGAAACTGAAGTTGATACTTTTGTTCTAATTCCATGCGGAGACAATCCAGACAGATCATTCTCACCGATATCATGGAGAAAGCCAAAGTAATCAAACAGCCTCTGTATGCCACTTCCGTGTCCTTTAAGATGTTAGACCCCAAGCGGGTCCTATTTACCTGGAGGAAGATGTTCATAGAATTGCACTCTTAACACTTCATGTTGCTCCTGGGGGGAGGGATGTAGAATTGGTTCTAATCAGTAGTTTGGAACACAGAAAATGGAGGTAAGAAATACAAGATAAATATACATGGCTGCCAAGTAAGCAATGTATGGATGTTAATATAACCAAGAGGCGAGACCATCCACACGCTCGAGGCCTGGGCACAAAGCCAAGTCTTCACGGCCTTACAAAAGGTGCTAAGGAATGTCTGATGGAATGCAAATGTAAGTCACTTATGTCCATGAGGTCCTTTTTGGCAGTAGTATAGAGGTGGCTTGCCACTGCCGCCTTCTGGGATTTTTTTTACTTCCCAATTTAGCTTAGATCTCTCGGTTCTCTTGGTTATCATTTATTCAAGTGCTAACCAGGTCCTACTCTGCTTAGCTTTTCAGTATCAAGTCAATATCAGCTAGGTGCTACCATAAACTGTAACAGCTAATGAAACATCATCTTATACTGGCTCAGAGCTATTTGAGTAAAGAAATAAAAGTGCAGCATTTTAATATTCTGGAATAGCGAGAATAACCCATTTTGAGAAAAGAGATTGCAAATATCTAAAGTGCTTTCAACAATAAAATGAGCATCTCTCCTAATCTGTGTTTTTTAATCCAAGGCCCTTGGATTGTCTGCTAACCAGCAGTGACCATGCACACTTGCCTAGAAGAAGTGGCTCTCTGCTTCTGTCCCCGAAGGATTCAGTGGAATTCTTGAATGATATCTGCTTGTTGCTTTCATTAGGTATCAGTCTGAATGAGTGAATGAGTCCTAAGCTGATCCCAAAATCTGAAAACAGGTGTGTAGCAAAGAGAGGAAGAAACATGGTATTTATTATGTCAACAAGCTCACGCTATCCTTTCAGTTCCTGGCAAGAATTCTTCCATGCATTTAATTGCTTAAATGCCGTCTGAATGTGCGGCTATTGCTATTTATTACTTTATTGTTGGCAAGAGGTAAGTTATGATGTGGGCCACCTATTCCACTGTGTAGCGGCTTCCAGATGACTTTTAAGAGTACGGACTTCAAGGTTGGCTTTCTTCATTCTACTCCTGATAAACTAGGTAATAAACATCCTATTAAGGGGACAAGACCTTGTTCTGACTTGACAAATTGGCAGAGATACAACATTGATGTCACTGGATTATATAAACATAGCCACAATTTATAACTGTGATACTTGGTGGCTGTGTAGTGATGATAGTCCTTTAAGTCTGAACCAAATTTTCCTTCTTCTAAATCAGTTGCTACTTTGCTGTCCATTCTTTGGTAAATTCTGTTTCACTAACTCAGTGGTACTCTTTTAGTATTAATTTTACATTTTCTTCCCCTTTTGTTAAATAGTCTTGTACTTTTGGAAAATAATTTGGAAGAAATACTTCATATTTCATGTAAACACAGCACCTCATGAATATTCATTAAAGTAGCCCTTTTTTCAGGTTTTTATATAAGCCTGAAAAAATTGTGTCACAGCTTTAAGAATTGCATTATCTTTAATTAGTGGTTTCCTTAAAGGAGCAATACACCTAGTAGTACTTAAGAGATCATCAGGAAATACTAGAGCCATAGACTAAACTGGAGAGTCAGAAAGACATCCTGAAAATAATTTCTGTATTGTTACTAAGAAAACTGTATGGATATGTCCATGAAATCACTGAGACTGAATCTGACTTGGAGAAGACTTCAACTTACCTTTTTTCTGTGTGAGCATTCTCTCTCTCTCTCAACAGTGCTTACTGTGCTTTGTGATCAGACAGTAGTATATCCATCAAGGTGTGTATGTTGATGAGAAAGCATAGGAAAGACAGAGGGAAATATTCCTAACAAACTGCAATAGAAATATTTTTCCAATAATTAGTATCCATAATCACTGTATTTGGCCATGTACATAATGTCTCTTAGGACATCACAAAAGGATTTCACTGTTAAGATTTTTCTTTCCCTTTATTTATTGAAAATCCCTCAAATGCTGGAATCTTTTCTGAAATTCTTGCTTTTTGTCTTGCTGTTTGAGAAGCATTGAAAATAAACATTCATACATTGTACAGTGCCAGGAGGTTTTAAGTCTCTTTTGTGGAACGAACTATAGTACCCTGATCCAACAGATGGCCGAGCTGGAAAGGCATGGTTTAAAATCACTTCGTGTTAAGCCACCCTTTCCAACCTGGCTTCCCTCTAGATGGCCATACTAGGTAAGTCTACACTTCTGGAAGGGACACAGATTTGAGACATGTGAAATGCAAAAGCAGATCTTACACATGATGGTTTAATGTCATTGTGAAAAATAGCTTCTTGGTCTCCTGATTTCAGAGCTAATATATGACTTACCACTAACATATTTCCCTTATCCTCCCATTTTGCAAGTGTCATTCTTGGTGGCATCTATCTTCAGCTGGCTTTCTAGCCTCTTTTCTCCTCCCTGACAGCTTCTAGTTTTTCACCTTTGGGACTGATCTTTCTTTTTCCTTTTTAAATTTAAAAACAAAAGGTCTTATGTAATTTTAGACAGTACTTTGAGAGTACATTTATTTTCACTTTAGCTTTTATGAATAATGTAGGATTTGTTCATCTCTGATGTTCCATGAGATGTTACGTTTTTACTGCACTCGACTAATGTAGTTGCCTCATTTGGTTTACCTTTAAAGAAGCTGAAAGATGGACTTCCAGAGGTGCTGAAAATCTTGCCAGCTTGAAACATAAGGGAAAGCTGTGGAATCCCTGAATTGGACCACCTCTCAAACTGAGAGGCCAGTAATAAAGCACACACCTTTATGAAAAGCCCTATGCTGGATAGTTTGAAAATCACAGGCATAGAAGGGAGGCTAGGAGGCTGTGCATCATTCTGGATAAGCAGTGGTAGGCGTGTGAAACCTGAGCAGTTTGCCCAAGTTTAGAGCCATACTGTTGGACTGTAATCTAGCATTTACACCTTGGATTTTGTCAATTCCAGGAAGAATATTGCTAATTAATTATGGCTACAGCAACATTTGTTTATTTTTCTTTGGATGAACCTGTAAAATGGGAGTGAGGGGAAGAGGGAGGATACATAGTTGGCAGCCTTTATGGACAAACGCTTGAAATTGAAATGTCTCCTGAGTATATGACCATGATCCTGAATGAATTGCTTTATTTCTAATGCATCCACTTAGTCATGGCGTAAGCACCTTGCATCTGTCCCTGATAAGAGAAACGGCTCTGATAACATTGTGTTCTTCCTCCACCATACAAACAAAGCAATTGCTGTTTATTCCTAAGGCATTTTCATATAACTGATATCCCTGCTATACATAAACAAGATTAAATAAATCCAAAATAAATTCAGTGAGACAATGAATCCAGCTTTGCTGAGGCCATCTTGGATTATTCGGGCCTGCATGTATTGAACCACTGAGTCAGATTTATGCTCTGGCATAGAGTATCTTTCCAGATGGATTGATGACATCTACTTCCAGTGTCTGGAAAAAAAAAAATCTCAGGAGAGCATGCTTATTTCACCTACCATTATGATGTAGGGTGGGCGTCCTTTATTCCAGGGCACTCTCCTGGAATAAAGCCTGGTTTCTGTTCTTTTCAGTGGGGATACGATTGAGCCTTGTGGACTAGCTCTGTCCCCTTTTAAGGCCCCAGTCTTAGCCCTATCTTTGGGTTGCCTTTCAGCCACCAAGAGCTTGCCCAGCTTGCCACTTGCACTTTGCTTCACAACTGTTTCACTTCAGTTTGAGAATTTGCATGTTTGCCTAAATGGTTGGATGTCCTGTTTTGACACATGATTTTTGGCATCTTGCAAAATAATCAGACTTTTGGATTATTCATTCACATTCTTTTGTTTCAGTGTTAAAGTTTTATAGTCTTTGTTTGGAGAATGTGAACTTCCATGTGTGATTTACAGTGATGGTTCTGTTAATCTTCTAAAAAAGTTTCCACAAATCTTATTCTAATCAAACATAAGAATGAACATTTTTGTCTTTAAGGCAAAATAAATTTAAATTTAAATTAATTCTTTCTAAATAAAGAAGAAGCAGGATTGGGAGGTAGCAGTGGCAAGGGAGGTGAATTATAGAAGAAAAGCAGCTGTTTCTCAGTAGGATAAGAAGAGAGAAAGACTATTTTCACTTGTTACAGATTTCAGCCTTTTTAACCTGAGATTATTGGACTACTTGGTACTAAGTCATGGCCTCTCTTGTGCTATTAGAATATGTTGCTTTTATTCAAAGAATACAAGAGGCAAGTTTAGTTTCAATGATGTTTTGAGGGGAACTACATACAAAGGTTAACCTATTGCTGTCACTTTCCAGGATGGGGTGGAAGAGGTACATGTTATCTGAAGCCACTTTTTTCCCCCCCGAAAAGCTGTTTCAGATAGCATGCTGAGATTTCCTTTATAACAATTCAAATTAATAGGAATCTGTCATTTTGGTATTCCTTCCCCCCCTTCCTCACCAAAAAAGATGCTTATCTATCAGCACTGGAATTCTTTAGAAGTCAGATGGAGGAAACATTGGATAAAAACAATCCTTCGGAGTGATATACCCCATTATTTTAAATTTCCACTCATTGGAGAGCAGGGAGTCTTATTTAATACAAATCATCATACAGTATGTCACTTGAGAATAGAATCCTTCCGTATTCCCTTCTGATAATTTTTTGCCTCTGTGTTCTCTGAGCTACCACAATATGTATCTGACTTTTTTATGATCCCCAAACCCAATCTGATTATGTCAAGACCTTTTTCTTGATTGCCTGAACTTGAATTGCACACATTTCAGGGAGCAGGGAATAAAACCATGAAATTGGTTCAGTTTTGGTTCAGGTATAGTTGCAATGGAAATCCTAGTTTAGATTTGGTGCAGGGTATAAAAAAGTTTCACAAACTGATTTGGCATATACATCATCTCTTGCAGTATTTAAGTTTAATTTAAAGCTATACATGCTGTACATCATTTGTATAGCAGAGTGGAGTGAACCAAGAAGTCTAAAATAGTTGGAAATAAGCATCAGTAGTAAGTACTATGATGCAAGCATGGAAAAGTAAATGCTAATATTTAACAAATAATTTTTTTATTGGTAGTGTTTACATCTTAAACTCAAACATCTGTAACAAATGAAGAATTTCTGGGTCTTCTAACTGAAACTCTACCCCAGAATGGAAACAGGCCACCAACTTTACCTGTTTCCCGGGCTCTGTCCCTGAAAAGGGCAGAGAATAGGAGTCTGGAGGAATCCAAAATATATGACTCTTTGGAGACACCTGTTTCATTTTGATTGTGATTTGGGTTCCACTTGAAGTCCATGAGTGCATCCTGTCAAGTGTGGCTGACAGGATACACTACTTCTTTGGAACTGGTAGTGTTTTCCAGTTCTGATCTGGTTCAGGCTCATGAAATGATTCAGGTTCTTTTCCATTTAGGAAAAATAAAAGGTTATTCTGCTTTTGCAGCTGATGTTCAGTTTAATTTCCCAGGTGACTGTTGTTTCTCTTTCTAATGTCAAGTCAAGGTTTTTGAAGGAGCAGGTGAGATCAAGTTCATACATTAAAAAAAACACATTCTTGGTACTCAAAGCTAACAAATTCTAACAATCTTCATTTTAGTTTTCTTCAAAGCAAATTGGGAGAGGTTCCTCTTAGATTTATTTATTTACTCTTTTGTTCTACCTTGTTGGAATTATGTGGTTGTGTTTTTTATGTTATTTCTGTGAGCTTCAGAATCTTCCAAATAATTTTCATCTGGTTGCAGTCTTGCAAACTTTGTCAGGGAAGTTTATGTAAGAAGGTAGCCCTTTACTCACCCACAAGCTGATCATTGCTGACAGCTTTGTCCATTTGAGGAAGCTCTTATGCTTGCTTAAAAAGCCCTGGTTCAGCCTGGAAGGTCTAGCAACAGGGTAATGCCACAACAATTTCTATAATTGGATATAGTGATTTCTGCATTTTCATTATTTACCTGAAAGTAACATGATTTCTTAGAAACTAGTCTGACATTTAGTAGATTACAATAGCTTTGTTACAAAATTTACAATGATATTGTAAACCGTAATAAATTGAGTAACCACCAAAAAAAAAATGGAAATGCTGAAAATAATCCCACTGTGTCCAGACATGAACACCATCACTGGGTTTTCTGTTTTGGAAAGTAAAGTTGCTTTACTACTTTTGTCTCTGAGTACCTGTTTAATGTTAAAGCTGCTTACTGAATTAAATGAGCTGGAGATTAATGAAAAAGTACCCAACCAGTGGTGCTGCAGGTTAAACTGCTGAGCTGCTGAGCTTGCTGATTGGAAGGTCGGCGGTTCAAATCCGTGTGATGGGATGAGCTCCCGTTGCTAGTCCCAGCTCCTGCCAACCTAGCAGTTCGAAAACATGCAAATGTGAGTAGATTAATAGGTACCGCTTCAGCAGGCAGATAATGGTGTTCCGTTTAGTCATGCCGGCCACATGACCAAGGAAGTGTCTACGGACAAACGCCGGCTCTTCGGCTTTGAAACAGATATAAGCACCGCCCCCTAGAGTTGGACACGAGTGGACTTAGTGTCAAGGGAAACCTTTACCTTTACCTTACCCAGTGTTTTAAAAAGCGATGGAAGGAGACAATCAAGTTTTAATCTTTTTCTCATACTTTGGATAAGTGTGATGGCAACTTTTTCAAAAAGTTGCTATGATTTATTTACATCTCACTTTCCTCTAATCAATTTTTCAACCTATAGGGAATAATTAGACAGCTACTTTGATCTTTTATGCTGACTTTTTAAATGGCATTTTCTTATGCCAGAAGTTGGTCCCATGCTGGTGAGAACAGGGAGTCCTGGATCTGGTAAAATAATGTAATAAGAGCTCAATAGTTAGTATAAACAAGATGACCTTATTTTAAATCTTTCTGTAGGTGCTACTGGGGAGTTAATAATTTTCTTTTTGCTAGGGGGCAGAGTCATATAATACTTGTGAAGTATTTCTTTCATGTTGTTCCATGTGCTCATAATCTTAAAGTCTATGGAATAATTGTTTTTAATCATGTTTCCTATTGATTATCCATCAGAATTCCATCAATACATTTCTGAATTGTTTTATTTGTGTTTTGGAGAAGTGCTGTTGAGTCTCTACAGAAGTATTTCTCAATCTTGGCTGCTTTAAGCTGTGTGGACTTCAACTCCCAGAATTCCCCAACCAGCATAAATTCCACAGATTTATCTATTTAATCTACAAGCTATTTCCTTACGAACAAAAAGAATTTACAGTTTCTCATGTGAAGTCTCTTCTTAGTTGGCCTTGGCACGAAGGATAAGAAGGCAAAAACTAAGCTCTAGATAGAGATGTTTTGGGAATAAAGTCCATAGGCAAGTAGAGATTTTTCAGATAGCAAGTTTGTTTTGTTCATTTTGATTACCCAGGTAGTTTAGTAGATAATTTAGTAGATGAAAGTCCTTTCATTTCTAAGCATGGACTGATGCACAGAAAATCACTTTCTATAATCACCCTGATTGGGAGTACAATAGAATTGATAAAGGATGGTTCTGCATATTAAACAATTGCATTCACTCATTTTGAATGACAGTAGGGAATAGTGTCCTCTTAAGCAAGAAACATTAGCAGACTATGGGTTTGGCATGACTGCTACAATCAGACATCACTATTATTTGTAATGTTAGCTAAGTTTCCTTTTAATTATGTCCAGCTGTATCTTAAAACTTGACTAAGATGAACTGGTAACATGATTAAGGCTGTCATATTGGGGCTGCAAACCTAAAACAACCACCAGATGCCAACAGAGACAGTTTGCTGTGTCTCTTTGCTGCCAACTAATGATTGTTTAGATGTTTACAGCTACAGTACCCCTAAATATGCTAATAAAATACTTCATCATGTTTAAACACAAAAGGAAAGGGCAGGTTTACTGATGCACCAGCTCTTTGTAGTTTGCGACAAAGAAATTGTTGAATGGATGTTCGAATTAGGTGTGAAATAGATCTATATTACAACAGTTCAATCCACCAATATTGCTATGAAAAATAAACAGTGAAATGAAATGGAGAATCCTATGCAAAATTTAGGATCTTTCTGTGGCATTTGTTTCTGTTGAACAGAAGAAAGCAACAGGTCACTAGATCCTAAAACTAAACTAAACTTAACCAAACTAAACTATTTAAAATAAGCCCCTGGAGATCTCTAAGCAGTAGTCCTTGATTCATTTACCCCTGCCCTCTTTTCTTCATGATGTCTAAGCTGCCCAATGTGAATTCATCTTTCTGGCCCAACTTAAAGCAATTTTTAATAGTACTGGGATATAGGTCAACTTAATGAATTTCCATCCTGTTTGATTACATGCACTAAGGAAAACAGCACTATTGTTTTTCAAGTAAAGATTTAAAACAGCTTCATAATGGTTTTCATAAATGTCTATGAGAAAAATCTGTCTAAAAAAACTAAATTAACAGCTGGTATTTCAGGTTGCTGCAATATAGTGCAAGATTTCTTGCGATGATGAAAATAGAAACAATTGATGAAAGAACTTGGCTGTGTTTAGATGTAGATTTTGTATGTTGACATTCCAGCCCAATAAGGAATGCTGTGTATAATTTTTCATTTGAAAAAATATGTATATCTCTATAAATCCAATTTTGGGTCCTTCAAACAAAGCTTGTCTCAAAAGGCTCCTCCCATATTTTTAGAAATTGGCTATAATAATCTTGCCTATTATAGATCTGTTTATATTTTCAAATGGGGATTTATTATTAATTTTATTTATTCAATGTGTATCTATATATTTATATGGATTGTGGAAATACCAGTTTTTCATCTGTCTCCTGTTTTTAATATAGTGCATTCCATTTGTACTTAGCATGGTTATTTAAACACATAACCTATGTGGTATAACAATAACTTTCAAAGCTGTTCTTTGTATATTAGATTTCAGGGGACAGAGTTCTTCAAAACCTTTAAGTAAAGTGAATTTCATCTATGGTCTTTATAGTGAGGCAGACAATTGGCCAGTTTAGTCCAGTATCATTTGCTTTGATGGCCCCCCAAGGGTTTCAAGCACACAATTTTAGACACAACTTGTAACCTGAGATCCTTTTAACTGGAAACACCAAGGATTGAACCTAAGACTTCCTTTATGTGAAAACTGTATACTTTTCATTGCATAAATGATGAAGAAGGCAGCTCTGTTTTCTAGAAGCAGTGTATATAAATCTTCCCTTCTTTAAGCTCTTCTGATGATCAGTAACATAAAAGCATTGCTGGTACTGACTTCCAAATGTAGTCAATAAAACACAGCTAGGTTCTGCTGGTGTGCTGCGCAGCTCTCACATTTTAAGTCTTATGTATACTGACTATAAGCTGTACATTCCTTGATCCAAGATTGTTGTTGAGAATATTCACGGCATTTGGAGACTGACGTAAGTGAAGTATGCGACTAGAACATTTCTGAGCCTCTGAAGTATATTGTGTTCCTTACATTTTCCTGTGCCTTTTGCTGCATTGCCAGGTTCTCCCACATATCTTCTGTTCCTGTATCATCTGTCCTTGCAAATGCTTGTCAGAACTACTGATCTTTGAGGACAGTTTTAGGAGGTTCTGAAGCAGTAAAGATAACTGGCCATAATTTTCAAAATGAAGTGGCTGATTACCTAACTCCTCAAATTACTTCCCCTAGAGAAGACCTTTTGATTTTGATATGACTAATGGAAGAAAGTGGTGTAAGGATTATAGGCCAAAGTGTGCCCACACTAGAACCTTCTATGATTATCTGCAGTTAACACTTGCAGTTAAATAGGTGCAGTCTGTACTCCATCATGTGATGTGTCATTCTCCTGGGTTTTTGTAAATCAGAGCTTGAACTTTGTTCACAACTACACTTTTTTCTGTCTTGCAAAAAAATATGACAATTTCCTTTTTTCTCCTCTTCAGAGTCATTTCCTTCTTTGATCATTTAAAGGTGAAATTATGCTACTGCACCACCTTTTTGTCTGCTAGGGATCTTCATCCAACTAGATGGCAATACTTAGCCAATCTGGGATTATCTCAAAAAGCTAGATCACATTAATACTTGGATGAGAAACCAGCAGGAGATCCCAGGATTGTATGCTAGACTGAAAAATTTAAAAACTATCCTGGAAAAAAACTGTAGCAAACCATTTCTGTTATTATTGCCAAGGCAACTACATGTCCATGCTCATAAAATCACTAGGTACTGACCTTGGCTCTCAGGAAATTTAATGTCTTTTCCTTTTTTTAAGGATCCCCTCAAACTCTATTGCAGTGGCGTTTAGGTCTTTCCAAATTGTTACAGGGTAAATTGAAAGGCAGAACCAATCAAAATGGGTCACATGGCCCTCCCTTCTGCCCTGTCAGCAGAAGCTTCCCATTGTTTGCTTCAGAATGCACTGACCAGTTAGGAATATCCTCAAGCACGAATCTTGGACTCAGAAGTGGTTCTAATGCTTTTCTTGTTGCTATCTCCCTGCCCCAATCACAGGAATTTCTCCTTTGGGGCAAAGGGAGGCAAGAATGGACCTTCTCTGGTCCTGCCAGGTTTTTGACTACCAGCTCGAGAATCCTGGCAAAAAATTGACACTTGCACAATTCACAAATTGTGTTTTAGACTTAAACCTAGCTATTGAGGGTTGTTACGAAGGTTTATGCATTTGCAGGCTGTGACTTAGCATGATCTGTAGACCCAGGGATAATGTACATAATTTTCTATTGGAGAATCTGCAGTTTGTGGTCCCCATCCCAGGCAGGAAAACACACTCTGCTAAGGCCTTGGGAATAGCCTTTCCCTTCCAGTTTCTTTTTCCTCATCCTAAGGGAGAGATGGTGCTAATGCTTTGAATGATAGTAATGAGCGAGTTCTGCTTTGGAAGCTCCTTAATAACTGACCAACCACCACAGCTTTAGGAGAAAAAAATTTAAATACTTCATTCCACATACATTAATGCAGTCACTGATAATTGAATTGTTCCCTCCTTTCTGGATAAACAAAAGAAATGGCTACTGCTGAAAGACAGAGATGACTATAACTGTAATCCCAAACTTGTAGGGCCGGTGATTGGGCAGGCTGGGAGTGATGGGGACTTTGTAAGTCTGCACATTTGAGGGCATCAGATGAGGAAAACTCCTGTAATTCATCACAGCAATTTTTGTATCCTTTATTTAACATAGTTGTATATCTTTCCTAATTGATTTGTTTCTGGCTTTTACTACTCCCTGTATCTCCCATATCTGAGGCTGAGAATAGTTTATGGAAGTCTTTACTATTTCTGATGAGATTCCTATCAAGTGCAGAGGTCTATGGATGTGGGTGTCTGTATACAGCACTATCTAGACTAGTGTTTCTCAACCTCAGCAACTTTAAGCTGTGTGGAGTTCAAATCCCAGAATTTGCATGCTGGCTGGGGAATTCTGAGCGCTGAAGTCCACACAGCTAAAAATTGCTGGGATTGACTGATCTATACTGTATAATACAATGTTCTGCTGGGATTCAGGACAGCCGCATAACACACATAGTTCTTTCTCCATGTCTAACGAATTGGTCCTTAGGCTTTTTTATTTAAATTGTCACACAAGCCTCCTTTTGATGTATTGAGGTATGTAATTTGTAAGCTTCATTATTCCTTGCATTATGATCTTGTTGTAGTGATATGTGCATTCTTTTTCTCTTTTTTTATGCCCATATTTTTAAAACTGATGTGGATGGATGGAAGGATAGATAGATAGATGGACAGATTAAGCTATCAACTGTTAACAGTTTTCCCAGAATTGCCATCTTTTTAAAGTGTGGTCCCAAAACAAAATTTTGCTCTGGACATATCCTGACCTGTAAATACTTGAAATCTGGAAATTTCCTTTGAGTAGCTCGTGCTGTTCCACCCCAAATCCCTTCATTTTTATTTTTCTCCCCCCCCCTCTTGGGGGCTTCTTCAGGGTATACTCATGTGATGTACATTTTATCAGTGCAGGATTTAATCCTCATTGGTAGCATGATCTTTTTTCAGCTAGGTAAGGGTAAAGGCGCCTCATAGTGGTAAAAATAATAAAATAACAGCCAATTGTCTCCCAGTCCAGTTTGGACCACAGCAGTTTATTATTTGCATGAGCAGTGAGCAGAAGAAAAGAGATTTGTGAGCAAGCGTAACTATGATAAAGTTGAGATGTATGCAACAGAAGAGAACAACTTGTTTTTCCTGATGTTTCTTAATATTTGTTTCTGTGTTATAAGTCAGTGGCCAAAAGGGTCAAGGAAAGGGGAAGTAAAGGAATGCTTGTCTTCTTCTTTTTTTAGGAAATGCTGCAAAATTGTAAATGGAGTGAAAGATGTCTGATTCTGCTTGTGTTTTTAATTCTGATTGAGGAACCTACTGCCCTCTTGCCTGGGAATGAATCTGACTGGATTCTGTTGGATACAACTTTGAATAGGCATATATAGCTGTATAAATAGCAATTTATCCTAATGTTCTTCAGGGAAAAAAAAACCCTAGCAACCCTGCTTCCATAAATGGTTTTGTATTGGTTAGGGAAAAAGAGGGAGGGGAGGTTGAATGATCCTGCTGTTGTATAATTTGTGTGGTGGCTGCATGCTTTAATTATTTTTAAAGAGGCTTTGGTTTTATACCTGCTTCTTGGGAATAAACCACACCACATTTAGTAAGACTCATTTCAGGTATCAAAGTTGGGCAAAGCCTCAAAGCCAGATTTAAGTTTGACTGAAGACTCAGAATATCTCTGTCAGGCTTCTTTGCAAAGCAGTGCCTGATCTCTGTAGAGGCTCAGAATTGCCACACTTTGTCAAAGCAGCCACTTCAATGACCTTTAGTCTTCTACATATGCCCAGAGCAGAAGTTGCTATCAGAACCAAGGCGACCCTTTTTGATGCCTCAGTTGGAGGCTTTGTGGTAGATCAGCTTGGCTTTCCAAATTATGGGGAAAGGTGTATAAAATGGGACTGTTTAGTGTTTTGAACACAAAATGATGCTGTGGCACATATGGGGGCTCTCACATTGCACTGTCTGCAACTCCTTAAAGCAGCTGTGAAGGTTGTACAGTTGCCTTCTGCAGATGAAGCAGAGTCCAGGAAAAATATGCATTTGATTTAAGGAGTAGCAGACAGATGCTGAATGCACACACGTGTCCTCTGAACCACCTTTTTTCATCTGAATTGGTATTGTTGCGCAGTCCCAGTATGCAGCATGGGTCTGTGAAGCATTTGAAACAATGCACAGGAATGTGTATGAAGCTCTTGCTGCCCAATTGTTAAAGCAGTCGCAGTGTTTCTAAGGTTCTCATACATGCTTCAGAGGCTGCTCCCAGTGGTCTCCACATGCTTTCATAAAAGAGTACGAAGTTAAACATAAAAAGAAAGCCAGGAACACCTTTTCAAGCAGCTGCATTTATTTTGCAAAAGATGTGGCTGTTTTAATGGTTTAAACAGAAATGCTTTATCTGTGCTTTGATTTTCATTGCAACTGATGATCATGCTTATTTTGGAAGTGCCTTTGGAGAGAGAGAAGGACATTAGAAGATTCTATAAACATGATGTAGAATCATAGGGTCAGAAGGGATCTTGGAGGTCTTCTAATCCACCCTTTGCCCAGTGCACGCATCTGCAGCCTATTGCAGACAAATGGCTGTCCAATTTTTCTTTGAAGAACTCCAGTGATGGAGAACCCACTGCTCAAGAGCTCTCATAGTCAGGAAATTCCTTCTTATTTCAAGTGTGGATCTCTCTCTGTAAAGCTTCCATCCCTTGGTTCTTGTCTCATCCTCTAGTGCTATAGAAAATAATTCTCTGTAACATCCTTTCATGTATCAGAAGACTGTTGCCATGTTTCCCCTTAGTCTTCTCTTCTTTAGGTTAAGCATACTTTTACTCACTCTTTGTAGGATTTAACCTCCAAACTCCTTAAAGGTAAAGGTAAAGGTTTCCCTTGACGTAAAGTCCAGTCGTGTCCGACTCTAGGGGGCGGTGCTCATCTCCGTTTCTAAGCCTTGGAGCCGGCGTTGTCATAGACACTTCCGGGTCATGTGGCCAGCATGACGACTCGGAACGCCGTTACCTTCCCGCCGAAGCGGTACCTATTGATCTACTCACATTTGCATGTTTTCGAACTGCTAGGTGAGCAGGAGCTGGGACGAGCAACGGGAGCTCACCCCGCCGCGCGGTTTCAAACCGCCGACCTTCCGATCGACAGCTCAGCGGTTTAACCCGCAGCGCCACCGCGTCCCTCCAAACTCCTTACCATTATGTAAACATAATGAAGTAAACATAAAGAAATACAGGTAGTCCTTGCTTAGCAACCACTCATTCAGTGATCGTTTGAAGTTGCGATGGCCCTGAACAAGTGGTACTTACAACTGGTCCTCGACCAGTTCCAGCAGTCCCAGCATCCTTGCAGGCACGTGATCACAATCTGGGCGCTTGGCAACTGGTTTGCACTTACGACAGTTGCAGCGTCCCATGGTCACGTGACCACCATTTGTGACCTTCCCTGCCGGCTTCCCACAAGCAAAGTCAATGAGGAAGCCGGCAGGGAAGGTGGCAAGTCACTCTGGTAAGTTGCTTGCACCCTCCCCCGCCTGGCAGCAGCCATCCCTGTCTTGGCCACACTTGCGCTGCACATTGCAGGCCATTCGCGTGCCCTCCCCCTCCCAGCAGCAGCACCACGTCTTACCTGCCTGCCAGCCTGTTTGTGAGCTGCCTGGGACTCACTTAACAACCTGCGATCCTAACTTAATGATGGCAGCGGGGATTGCCATTGCTCAGCGATGTGGTCACATGACATTGCACTTTATGACCGCATCACTTAGCGATGAAAATTCTGGTCCCAATTACCATTGTTAACCAAGGATGACAGGCATTAACTTAGATATCTTGATTGTTTACATCTATACAAAGACTATCCTTTAATGCATGAGATACAGAACATCTCAACAGGGAGGGAGTATGTAAAAGCAAAAAACCTCCCAGCTATGTGAGGCACCCTGAAATGAAGCTATTTCTGATCTTGGAAAATCGGCAGGTATTTTTTCCTTGACCAATAATCTGCACATGCTTTTCTGAGGCCTTCTTTGTGGTTTGCACATGTGTGTGAAGAAAAAGGCTGTTTGGAAAAAATGCCTTATTATACTGTTTCTTTTACAGTTGAGAGATTTTTCATTTTCTGTGTGTGTCTCAGGAGTTTTAACTGCTGCTTTTCTGTCTAATGGGTTTCCAGAGATGAATTCGCATATGGATAAAATAGGGTAAACTTTTCTTGTGGTTTGTTTCTTCAGTGTGAAGGCGGAATTAAATCAATATAGTAGTCCATTCAACAACTGGCTTACAGTAATTAATTTTATCCCCTATTTAGATTAATAATCTGGAAGTCTTGTTCCATCAATGAATTCTTTACATAACTAGCATTGGTTTATCACTTTATATAGTTTCATGTGCACTTTTGAGCTGCAAGATGAAAGGAGCTAAAATTAGGCAAATCAACACAACTTGCATGCTGGGTGTTCTTATTTTCATTACTAAGTGTGGTGTTTCGGAACACATGTACACATTTTAAGAGAACTTTGATGGAAAGGTAAGAAGAGAATGAACTAGGCAGGAAGAAACTGTTCCTAGAAGAAAACCCTATTCTTTCATTGTTTGAATACTGATATACAGTAGATTGGATCCAAAATTAGTCAAACCGGATAGGATAGGATAGGATAGGATACTTTATTGGCCAAGTATGATTAGACATACAAGGAATTTGTCTTCGGTGGAGGAGCTCTCAATATATTTACATAACACTAATAATATGTAAACATATAATATTTACATAGTATAAAAGCTTTGAACTCTAATTGGCTTAAGTTAACTACCATATTGTCTTTTCAACAACAACAACAACAAAACAATTTTGTGGGCTGTGGTTATTGAATAATTATAAAGTTGGGCATCATTATTTGTATTAATAAATTATTTGTTGGAATGTTCATTTGCCCTGGTCTCTCTTGCATGCAGCTATTATATGAACTGTAGCATAGATGGCGTGTAATGAACAAGGCTGAATAGTTTTCTTGGACCATTCACCAGCAGAGTCCTCAAGGCCAGCACTCAAAACTTCACAGTATGGATAATGGAATCATTTGGGGCACAGGGCTCTGAACTGAAAAGACACCCTGCCCCAACTGGACGTCCTCCAGATGTCTTTGGACTGCTATTCCCAGAATTCAAATGATAGTTGCAAAAACAGCAAACAAAATAAAACTACATAAGTAATGCCTTCAATAAACTCCTGAGGAAATTTGGACAGGCCTTTACATAGTGAAGAAATAAAGCCAGTTGTTTTTCAGGCTAGCAGAATATGAATCTATATATGCATAATATATTCAGAACTCATAAGTAGAAACAGAATTCAGATAATTTTTCTCTTTCTCCCCATCCACACATGCATAAATTAATAGAAACTGTACGCATTCTTGAATATCTCTCAGTAGGGCTGTGTTTCTTCCTTTCTCAAATCAACTGAAGTACTTCATTCATTAGCTTTAAAGGTTCTGACACATTCTGTCTGAACAGCATAAATGTTTGTCAGTATTCATGGTTTGTTTTATTAATGCTGTGAGAGGGAACAGCCGAAATCTCACGTCCCAGAGGTTCAGCAGCTGTGCACTATTGCCTAACAGCCTTCAGCACTAAATTGGCAGTTTCTACAAGGAAAACGCCTTTCCTTTAGGTATTTTATCTTTAGACTCTTGAATGCATAACTATATTTCAGATGCAGCCTTACTGCATTCACCGTCAAGTGTTTAAGGCTGGAGCCAGAGTCTGGCTCCAGCCTTAAGACACCTAATTAATATATGGTGCTATAGCTTTGACTGTTATTGTGCAAAGGAGGTCACACCCTGGCACTTGTCTGTTCATGAACTGTTAATAGACAAAAAACAATATGGACCTACTTAGGAGTGTGGTCCATTTAAATTTAGTAAGCATATGCATTGTGAAACTCTATTCTGTAATCAGAGGTGAAGTACGTGCTGATTCTAAATGGCACCCATAAACTTGTAGATGTATTACTAATTCCGGCGTGCTCACCACATCTTTTGAACAAGTGGAGGATGTGACATATCCAGAGGTCTTGTATGTTGAATGCTCCAGGTATTTAATATTATGTGAGTGAGGCACAGGTGAAATTCAGTATAGTCTGATCTCCAAGCTGCTGCAGGCTTAGAATCTTTAGGAATTCTTAATAAGCCTTACTGTATCCTATTAACTCTGTGGGATTTTGAATGGGAAGGTGGTTGATGGAAGATAGTGGTGCCACTGTGCTAGCCTCTTCTAAGGAGACTACCTGATGTGATGAGTTGTGACAGAGAGAACTGCAAGGAAGAGGGGTTGCCAAAAATTGGACAATGTTCCTTCTACTAATTTTTGGCATCCTTCTGTCTCCTCAGCATGATGTACCAAAACCCATCTAAGTCAGACTTTCCAGTAGGCCTGGAGAGACAGGGGCAAAATCACTTTCCACTATCTTCTTAGGGTATAAGCTAAGCTATAAATTAGCACGTAATGGCAAGTCTGAACAAGTGCTTTGGGGAAAGCTTCTGGGCTTCAATCAAAGAAGAACAATTAGAGCTTCCTGATCATTGTTGTTAGTTGCTTTCTACACATTGAGAACCGATGGACAATACTCTACGCTTCATTTTAGCCAAAAGGCTCAGAAATCTTCTCCAGGATTGCCTGTCAGGAACTGTTTCTTTGAGTCCTTGTGAGCTCACGATTGTGCCATTGGTGTTAATAACTACCTACCATATATTCTGCCAGCCTTCTTCTATTGCTTCTAGTTTTCTGAATTGTATTAATCTCCATTGGCAAAAGAGGCATTCCTAATAGAATTATTGTACATGCAACTTGCCTTTTTTCCCCAGATACACACAACTTGTTCCCAAAACTTTAGCAACTCTTTTGGTTTAGTTCTTCTGTTGACTGAGATTATTTTTAATTTATAAATACGGTTTTCTCTTCTTTGGTGTAACTATTTTGGTTCATCCCAAGGTCTAAGCAATTGTTTCTCCAATGCCAAACAAAATTCCTTCCATTTTGCAGAAGCAGAATCTTACCCTTCCCCATCCTCTAAAAATAATTGGCTCTGCTCCATCTCTGAAGAATGATATTCTGGGGTTATATAGGAGGTCAGTAAAAGAGTCTAAAGTTGCAGTTGTCTATATAGTTACCTGAAAGTAAGGACTGGTGAATACAATGGGATTTACTTTCCAGGATACAACGTGTTATTATCCACAATAAGTCAATATAGATTGTTTGAAAATTAAGACTAGATTTTTGTATTCCTCCATAACTTTACCAATCTTGTATCAGTTATTTCTCAAGAGCAAATTCCAGAATGTTACAGGTAGTCCTTGATTAACAACCACAACTGGGACTGGAATCTCAGTCATTGAGTGAATTGGTCGTTAAGCAAGATGCCTGTGTGACTGCTTTGCTCAGTGGCCACAATCCCAGCACTCCCATTGTGGTCATTAAGTGATCTCCCAGTTGTTAAGTGGATAGAGCGAAAGAGCTGTCTGCCAAAGGGTTTCCCCTCCCCTCCCTTCACAGAGGGGAAATCCTTGGTGGGGGTGCAGGAACGAAGCAGAAATCTTTGGGATGTAAACTCCATTCACAGGCCACCAAAAGGTTTCCCCTCCCCTCCGTGCACAGAGGGGAAATCCTTGGTGGGGCTTCAGGAACGAAACAGAAATCTTCAGGACTTGAACTCCATTCGTGCGGCCCCACGAAGGGTTCCCCCCGCTCCGTCCCCTCTGCTTGCAACCTTCCCTGCCGGCTTCCCCAGAAAGCCGGCAGAGAAGATTGCAAATGGCAATCACATGATCGCAGGGAGCTTGGCAACCAGTCATAAATGCGAGCCAGTTGCCAAGGTGCCTGAAATGTGATCATATGACCGCAGGAGGTGGTGCAACCCTTCATGACAGCTGGAAGTGATTTATGGGCCGTAAAGCACCCTTTCCAAGGCTGTTGTAACTTTGAACAGTCATTAGGCAACCAGTCGTTAAGCGAGGACTACCTGTACTTGTATTGTCAGAAGGAACAAAAGGAATAAAGGCTGAATAAGGACATCTAAAAAGATGACGTATCTGTAGGCGTGTGTCAGTACAGCAGGTTCTTCCTAGTTGATGTGATGGGCAACAGAATGCTCACTTCCAAGGTAGTTTCTATGCTGAAGAGCCTAGTTTAGGGTAACTAGGCTTTACTTGTGCTTGTGGTAAACTGGTCAAGATGTGCCAAACTGGTACTGTCCTTACCGTCATGAATATACATCTGAAACTGGTAACCTTGTCCACACCTTTTCTTTCTTACTAAAAAGCTTTAGTGAAGTCTTGATAAACCAAATCAATGGCAGAGGTCAATGTTTAATGTACGCATTTGGTAGCAACTTATATATACATGGTGAAAAACTACAGCAAGATGAATTTGTGTACTTTGGATGAATAAATGTTATGAGGCTAAGTCTTTTTGCAGTGGATTCCATATTTTTCTCATAATATATTTCTTTGTCTTTTAGATGCCACAAGACATTCTGTTAGAAGGAAGGAACAGTAGTTGTTATAGTTTTGCTCATACTTCGTTGTTAGTACTTTGTACTTTCACAATATATTATTTTTTTGCAAAAACTTCCTCTTCACAGATAATGGTATGCCAGATTGCTGATAAGTCTGGTATACTGTTTATCAGCATGCTGGAAACTGAAGCCACAAGAGTGACAAACCTGATTTGGTTTAACACAACCAGCAGTTGGGCAAGTATATTGATCTCTAGTGACGTGTCCACTTTTTCCGCCCTCTTTTTACATATAAAACATGTACAATATGGCCAATTTTAAACATTCTTATTTTGCATATGAGCTCTACTCTGAATAATAGAAGGCTTTTTTTTCCCCAGAAAAACTGCCAGACTTGAAATTAAAACCATCAAGATAGCAATCATGTTTACTGTCTTGATTTATTTTTAATGAACTATATTTTATTGTTTGAATGTTGTATTTGTATTAACCTTTTGTAAGCAGTCTTGGAAACTTTTTGTCGGAAGACAATACTGAAATAAACTACAACAAAATGGGAAAGCTATATTTTTCCCTCTTTGAATGAACAAAGCAATTTGATTTTTTTTCCATTATCATTTAGATTCCTTACACAGTGCATATGAAAAGTATGTTTGAATTAAGATGATGCTGTCAAGGTCATGCATGCTATATGCCAGCAAATTTGGAAAATCTCGATAAAATAGTTAAGAGCAGAGACATCACACTGACAACAAAGGTCCGCATAGTTAAAGCAACGGTGTTCCCCGTAGTAACATATGGCTGTGAGAGCTGGACCATAAGGAAGGCTGAGAGAAGGAAGATCGATGCTTTTGAACTGTGGTGCTGGAGGAAAATTCTGAGAGTGCCTTGGACTGCAAGAACATCAAACCAGTCCATCCTCCAGGAAATCAAGCCAGACTGCTCACTTGAGGGAATGATATTAAAGGCAAAACTGAAATACTTTGGCCACATAATGAGAAGACAGGACACCCTGGAGAAGGTGCTGATGCTAGGGAGAGTGGAGGGCAAAAGGAAGAGGGGCCAACCAAGGGCAAGGTGGATGGATGATATTCTAGAGGTGACGGACTCGTCCCTGGGGGAGCTGGGGGTGTTGACGACCGACAGGAAGCTCTAGCGTGGGCTGGTCCATGAAGTCACGAAGAGTCAGAAGCAACTAAACGAATAAACAACGAAAAAAACTATGTAATAATCCAGTGATTGAAGAGCAGGCCATTGACTATTTTGATTTTCTGCCTGTGCATTCTTACTAGAGGATTTTTCCTCCTGTTGCCAACTATCTGTAATTTTACATTTTAACATCAGGCTATCATCCAGGATCATTGTGAGTCCAGACGTGTTGGAAGTAACATTTTTTCAAAAGCTTCAGTGCCCTGTTCAGAATGGAATTTGTGGTTCTCTAAAAAGAGAAAGCCCTGTGACATGTTGAGGTCTACCACTAATATGGTTCTCCATCCTACTTACATGAATGGAAGCAGTCCTGTGATTTCCTCCTCTTTCACAAACAAAACTGCATCTGTTCTTCGTGTGTGCCTAGCAGATACGCATGGCTAAAAAGAGCTCTAATTGCCCTGTTTAGAAGTGGCTGAGTAAGTGAAGGTTTGCAGCTAACAGAACTATTGCATCTAGACCACACTTTCACTGAGAACCTTCTTAGAAAGTACGATGATCGTACCTGTAGGCTTGTCCCTTGGGAGAGGATCCATTTAATTTGTCCTTTGCCCAGTCTCAGAATAAATACAGTCCAGTTTAATCTTTGATGTTAAAACAGGTTTGGATTATGAACATAGACAGCGTTGGACAGAATATGTTCTCTCTGCAGTACAATCGTAATTAATAATGGATATTTTTACAGTGACTTCCTGTATCATTCTATCCGTAAGTAAGTCTCACTGAATGCAATGGACCTTAATTCCAACTAGTGTAGCAAATCCCAGTTAGATTGTGATCTTCTGCTGTTTTCTTGCAGCTGTCTCATGAAGTGAAGCATCAAAGGTCCTTTAAGAAAAGAGGGTATTGAAATTGAAAGAGGTAGCAGGATTGCTGGTTAAAAAAAGTAACTTTTCCAACTGTTTCAACTTTTCTTCAGGGGAACACTGACAATTGTATTTCAATTAGGACACTTCAACTCAACCATTTACAAAAGGATTATTGTAATTTGCTTCTTTATTATACTTCTATATTATAATACAACATTCAGAAAGAAGAGAAAAAAGTAGGGGGGAACCCTTTTTTATACCCGGACTACACCCAGAAAAATAGTAAATATTCTGCTCTGGCAGGAGTGCACATAGGAATTCATAGCACTTGCATCATTGTCATATTAAATCATAGCATGCAAAATGTTTCACAACTAGTATTTGCATGTGGGACCTACAGTTAACATTGCAGAGAGAATGCTTCTGTTTAATGTTCCATGTCATCTCGGTCTCCCCCCCACCCACCCACCCCCAAGATGCTTGATTCCATTCCTTCTCCCACTCAATTTTCCATTCCCTCCGCCCCCTTCAGTCGGCAAGCCATGGCTATTGAGCGTGCTCATTTTCATTGTTTTCTGGGTTTTCTATCTCAGGACTTTTCCCCCCACCCCCTACCCCGAATCTGCAGACTAAGATTTCTCTTAAATCTGTACTGCCGTCTTTTTGTAGATTGTGCTGTTCTCTCTACATAAACATCCACATTCAATTCTTGTCTTCCAAAATATAGGGACTAATGTGATGGTACCGTGCCATGAATATAAATGACAGGTAGAAGGTGTATCATCTCCAGCTCAGAGAATGGGCTTTGGCCAAAAATGCTTGGAGTTCTAAATACCCATAATGAAGAGGGTCAACCATGAGAAGTTGGGATGGGGTGGGATAAATCAGGTAGCACAGAATGAATTATCTTGGTTTAACTGGAATTCACTGATAGTCCTTAGGCAAACTTTTTTTTCTTTCATTCTCTCAGTGATATCTATGCAAGAGTGGAATAATACAGATATTAATGATTTTCCTTAAAGATCACTTCTGTGGATAATAATATATTTATTTATTTATTTATTTATTAGATTTATATTACCGCCCCTCTCCCCCAATATATGAGAGACAACTTTCTACAAGGATGAATACTAAAGCTAAAAATAATAGTGTAATGTTTGCTGAAGGCATTTGTAACTGTTATATACCTGAGCTGTGTCTTCCAGTTTGAGATCTCTTAGGGAGCTCACTAGCTATACCGAACTACAATCCTTTATTTTAAAACTATATTTTCCCTACTTTTCTAATTTATTTAATCATTCTGCTGCAATGCACTGACTCTTTGAATCAAGGAAGTTGGAGTGGATTTCCGGTCTCAGCCAGTGGGCTTTTTTTCCTGTCTGTGTAGAAAACAAAGTGCACTAAAGTGCATACAGGCTAATACATCATTTCCATATGTATTGGAAACAAAACTAAACATGCTGTAACAAAATTGTGAACAAGTGAAGTGGGGACAAACCAACTAGTTTTGAAGACCAACAGCTCATGTGTCAAATCAGTTCTTTGATAGCTATTCTCATAATATAGACTGGCAAGAACACTACTTCTGCTAAAATGTACTGCTAATTCAATGTAGCATATGACAAAGGCAAGGAACTTTTGTTAATGTTATCTTAGAATACTATCATTTTTCTTTGTTCTAACCTCTTAAAACTATTTTCAGTCATAATGGATATTTTTTTGGATAGAAAGTTGCATAAATACTTTAACAACTACAGATATTAATGTTAGCTTTTATAACAGTAATTTAATGAAAATGTGAGTATGCCCTAATACAACGAAAAGAATTATACAGTCTTTCCTGATATTCTTCTAAAAGAAGAGAGGGAAAGTTCATAAGCTAGTTTTTGTGGTGGTAGGCTCACATCACTAGCACTTTGACCCCAAATTTGTCATATTGTCAGTGTTGTACAAGGTTTTAACATAGAATAACTTTTAGATGCCAATCCAGCCTCCATATTTAATACCTAATATAAAATCTTTGGATCCATTTTTGCAATGGAAAGCTTAAGCGAGATACTATAGCCAAGTTTTAGAGAGATCAGAGGTTGCTGAATGCTTTCTGTCCTTGATCTTTAATTTCAGATTATGGCAGGCATTTGGAAAAGACATGTGATAGTAGCTAATAAAATTCCTCAATTAAAATTTGGAAACTTGACATCCTATTCCTGTGCATTCTTATTCAGAAGAAGTCTTAGGTTCAGTGTGGCTAAACATACTGTATGTAAGGTTGTAGCTTGAATGACAAGTGAATTGAAACAAACTCTACACAAAAGCAGTAGAGAGTGAAAATGCTTGCATTTTCTTTAAAAAGTACACATTTTCAAAAGAAAATTGGTATGATTAAGAACATAGTTAAATTCGGCATATCAAAAGTGTTCAACATGGTGCAAAGTAGAATGAACCAGTGGTGTTTACCCTCATTATATGTTTCAACATATAAGCAAGGCATATTAATAGAATCTGATAGATTTATTATATTGTTTGTTTATTTTATTTATTACTTGGCAACTTCACTGAAACTGTCTCTGAGTGGTTTGCAGTTCCTCCTAACACTAACTAGATTAAAAACATTCCCCCAAAAAGTGTAACTAAAACTATAATGCACAACAAATCAACACAGTAATCATCACATGCCTGATGCCGCTTTGCCAGAAGCCTGTTCAGCATTCAACTCCACATCCCAAAGGCCCTCTAAGGCAGCTAGGCCTTAATAGCATTCCAGAACATTAATAGGGATGGGACAATCCTTATCTATGGGGGTAGGCTGTTTTAGACAAGGAGGCTCCCATCAAGAAGGTTTGCCCCTCAGGTCCCTCATGATAACACTCCACAGGGGATGGAACTTTCAGTAAGCCTTCTGTCTTGGATCTCACTGAACAAGCAAAGGGCTTGGTGAACAGAGTCTCAGAGATACCCAGATTTGGAGCCACAAGGTAATGACCAGCACCTTGAATTGTACCTGAAGCCTATTGGCAACTGCTGCAGTTCCACAGTGGTTGTGTAATGTGGTTAAACTGCAATTTCCAAATGTTTTTCAAGAACAACCACTTGCAAGAGTGAGTTGCAGTAATCTTGAGGTGACCATCAACAGTGCCTTCCAGTTCAAGAATAGCCAAAGCAAACACCCACACACAGAGAAGGAACTGTCCAAAGGCCCTCCTGGTTATGGCCTGCATCCACTTTTCTACCAGGAGCTGCAAGATTGTGGACCTGCCTCTAATCTTAATGTTGCTGGAGTAAATATTAGAGAAATAATACTAGAGTGTCAAATGGATGTACTCAATTACAACAAATTGGAAAGCTTCCAAAGCTCCTATCTTACTGGCTATTAGACATACTTCACATGAAAATGCTACAAGGGACTACAAATCACTTATTTCTGTCTCTTCATTCTTTTTAATAACTCTCCTTCTTTGCTGAGTCTTGTTTTTCCAAACTGGCCATTTTTATATTCTTCAAAAACAAAAACAAATAATAATAATAATTTATTTTAAAGATAAATCTGTACATTATTGAAAGAGCAGTGTTTTACGATTGTAAAGTTGTTGGGACTAAATGGTTGGTGCGCTTTCTCAGTGTGACTTTTGCATATGCTTAGGAGTGAAACCAAGAGATGGTTCACACATGATCATCAACTCATTGGACTTGTTCTAATTGGATTTAATTTCCAGGACTTTTTTCCTCCCCCCTTTTTAATATGATGATTACATTTGAAGTTAATACTGCCTTTTACCATTCATAAATTCCATTATATATATTTATATTTTTGTTAATTAGTTTAGTATAAAAAAGTAGGTTTTTAAAAATCAGTCAAATAATGACCACATCATAAGGTAAAAAACTACACATCACAACTTCTGATATAAATAATAAAATCATAGCCAAGCTACACATTCAACTATGCATTGCCATGTACAGTATATTTGTCTGAAACATGCATATTTGAAGACATTAGTGAAAATAATTTGATCTTTCCAATAAGATTAACTCCACAGGACTCAAAAACTACTAGAACAATCACGCAGCTTGGATATTGCACAGACATTCCCCTGAGGATATAAAAATATCTTCCCATATATCTCTCTGGGTTTCCTGGGTTGTTTCCAAAGCTGCCTTGAGACACTCTGGTGAGTTAATGGAAGATGTAATAGATAGTTGAATTGGTGTAAATTATTTTATACCCTTAAGTTTCAGTGGTGCTTAATTTGCTGATAGGAGGAGGGTAAGTTTAACTGCAGAGATACTTCTTAAGAGACCCTGAAACTCAGAATGCTTATGGCTGAGGCAAAATAAAGCAAAATCTAGAAGAAAATATTGAATCCGAAGGTATGGCTTAACACCTCCATCTTCTCAGATTCTGGCAGTTCCCCTGTCTTGATGCAGCTTCATATTCCAGAGGGCCCTACAACTATCAGAAATTACTTCTAGACTTTATGGGTAACAATTTGCACCTTGAATCGCACACAGAAGCAAACCAGCAACCAGTGCAGCTCGCAAAGCAGAGGTATTACATGGACATACCGAGGCATGCCCATTACTGCTTGCGCCGCCACATTCTGGACCAGTGGAAGCTTCTGGGCAGTCTTCAAGGGCAGCCTCATATAGACCGTGTTGCAGTATAGTCAAGCCACAAGGTGACTAGGACATGAGTGACTGTCTGAAGGGCCCCCTGATCTCCAGATGAAGTTGTACAAAGGCCTTCCTGTCCATAGTTCACATCTGTTCTTCAAGCAGGAGCTGTGAGTCCAGGAAGATCACTAGATTGTGTACAATCCTTGAAGGGGGAAGTGTTACCCCATCCAAAGTCAAAGATGAAATATCCCCAGATCTGAGAGGCCCAAACAACCACAGCCACTTGATCTTGATAGGATTGAGGCAGAGACGGTTCCTCCCCATCCAAGCCTCACCAGCCTCCAGGCACTGTAAAACAGTAGAGCAACATTTATGCACCCTGATAACATACAGCCCTTGTAATAGTAATAGAATGGTTCACAAGCCATAGAATTCCATTTTTCTCAAAATATTTTTTTCAGTTTGAACATTAGAAATATATGATATAGTTATTGTTTACATATAAAAATACTTCTATAGAAACAATGCAGAATCGATAGCAACAGCCATATTTAAATGCAGTGTAAAGTTCAGATGCCCTCAAACAAAAAATGGATTAGAAGAGTGGTATACCTAAACCAAAGGCTTGCTTCTGCTTGATATATAGTAGTAACCTAATGTTCAACAGAAGAGCAAGTATTCTCCAGATGTTTTGAGCTTCAGTTCTAATCAACCTTGATAGCAAGGGATCTTAAACATCTGGAGGATGCCAGGTTGCCAGAAAGGATAATGAGACACTATCATTGTTCATGTGAGGATCTGAAACCAGTCATTTCATTATAAATCATGTGTGTTATATAAGAGGGGAGGAAAAAAAGTGAGGGTCTTAGACTATTTCATCATCAAGTTTGCATGCAATCTAGTGATAATTTATTATTACAGCCTTTCTTACAGTTAAAATTGTTATAATACAAATGCTGAAAATAAGACCTACCTTGTTACATACTCTTGTTTGCCAGCTTGTGGTCTTTGAGATCAGCCAGCAGTTATTTCTCTTACAGTAGTTTGGCTTGTGATTCTAGTATGGCTAGAGTATATTCAACCAAAAGGACAAGGCCTTCTTCCTACATTTTCACTTTTAAGTTAAGAGTTCTATTATGCATGTCTTTATAACTGAACTGTGTTACTGAATAAGCTGCCCCCTCAGAGAGAACAAGCTTGTTTTTACTTTTAAAGAAACTGCCTGACATAAAAATCCATTGCTCTAGGATGTGTCATAGGATTCTGATCTGGAATATGGAAAAAAGAATCAAGTCACAAATGAAACACATAAAATTAGGAACAGCACAGTTTAATATTCTCCAAACCTTAAAAAACATGTACAGTATTTGCAAGATAAACTAACCTGACAGGCTTGGTTAGTTTTATCTTGGGTTTTCTTTTTGTGCCATAGTGTATTGTCGGAACCCAACCTGGTTCAACGTATTTTGCAAACCCGGAAAGTGGGTTCAAAAATAAGATTAAGCATGTTTTGTGAACATACTCATTGTCATGCCACATAGACATTTGTTTAATATTTATGAATCTGATATTTTCGAGGAAACTAATGAAGTTGATCTAGTATGAGGTTGTGTTGAATTAGGAATTTGGATGCATTTTCCATTAACTTTTCGCTGTTTGTAGATTTTCCTTTCCTATCACCTATCGTTCTCCTTCCTTCCTTGGTCTAGATTTTATTAGACTTGCTTCCCTCTAGAAATCTGTTCACTCTTAAAGAAGCTATGTCTTTTCTTCTAGGAATCTTTACAATCAGCTAACCCATCAAAGCTTGACCTCAAAACCATTAGAGTACCTTTTCTCAAATTCTTGTTCCTTATAAGTAGCTTTCTCTTTCATATGCACAGTTCAGAATGTATAGAGAAAATGGCTCTTGTTTCTTTTTTGCCTAACACTAGTGTTAAAAATGTCCAAAAAGTTTTTAATTGGTACAATATCCTTGTTGTGATTATGTAGTAGGTGCATAAATTTGCACAGGTTACAGCCAACCATTGATCACTAACCTTAACTCTAACCAGTTTGGGGGATGGGGGGGAGCATGAGACAGCTGAAATAACAAACATAATCAATTGGTGCATGAAACTCACTGGCAGGCAAAAAAGGAACAACCGCCAAAAAATTACTGTATTTGAATCTATGATTTGGTTATTGCATGAGAATGCTGTCCATTTCATATTCAAAATATCTTTTAAAAGAAGATACACTTTTTATACAAGCTGATTTCATCTATAAAAACTAGTCTGTTATCAGCAATTCTGTTTTTTCTGATTGCTATCTCTTATATAGCATATTTAATAGTTTTCTCATCTCTGCCATTTCTAGACATTTAAATAGTCCTATCTTAGTTGATGGAAGTGGAGAATCTTACCATTTAAAAGACTTTAAATCTGGATAAGGAAGTACAGTCAGAATTACAACCCCAGCCCAACTATTAAAATTGGTCATGTCATTTGAACCATGAGATCTCAAAATAGAGTGTACCACACTTAGAATGATCATATTTCTATAACATTGAAGCAGCATGTATAAAATTATGATAGGCCTAATCTCTTGTCCTCCAGATAAAACCACAGAATTAAATAACGTATACTAATTTGCAGTTTTGGTTCTTTGATAAGAAAACAATGGTTTTTCCTTGAAAAAAAATTGCAGCAGAGATTGTCTTAGCACATTCAGAGCATACATTTCCCATGCCTTAAAGTCTATCTTTACATTCATAAATTAAATCTTGCTTTAAAAAAAAGAATTACATCCAAATATTTCAGGATGCTGTATTTTGCATTGGTATATTTCTGAGCTGTACTGTTAGAGCTAAGAATGTGCTATTCTAAAATGTTAATTAAATCTGTTATTCCACTTAGAATGGTTCTAACATTCCAGTATCCTTTTATCTACAGATACATTTCCAGTATGTCATGTCTGCCTGCATATCCATTTCGTGCTCCAATCTGAAAGTATTAATCATTAAAGGCTTAGCATAAGCTTTTTTCTCTGAGAGAATACTGAAGCAATTGTGGTTAAAAGCTTCTTTTTCTTGTTCATAGCTCCCAAATTATTTGCATCTCCACTTAAAAGTTCACATGAGGTCATCATGCATGGTGCAAACAGTATGGAAGGTGTTTTCAAAGAGACTATCCTATGTGGTAATAGCTAGAAATACTGAACAAACACTTTTCCCAAAGTGATTCCACAATTATTATATTACATGTACATTCTCACTATCATAACTTCTGACTTAAAACCTCCACAGCATATTCACAAAGGGAATAGAAGCTTCATTTGAAACATTTTAAATACTCAGGAGAAAGCAAAGTGAAATGAAAAAGCAATTGATTTGTGAGTACAAGCTCTGAGACTTGTTGATAAGGATCTTTGGAGCTCTTGTCTCATATACTTTAAAGTGGGCAGAAGTAGATCAGTATCTCTAAGTAGATCTGCAGGTGATCTGCAGTAAATTGACAAGGGAGTCTGATTCTCAGCAGTTTTAAAAGTAGCAAGTAAAAATACAGATTAAAACGAACAAGTATCACCCACCAGGCCAGGGATTTGGCCTTGTCTCACCTGCTTATTTCATATTCATTGTGCTCCTTGCCTGTCCAGTCCCTATGCATCCATTGCAGCCAATTTGCAAATAAATATGTGTAGATCAGATCAAAATTTGTATATATGGAGATTATCTTAAACTGTAGGTCATGCTTTGCTTTAGGTAATTACCCACTGGCTTAACAGCATTTTGCATCAATCATTTCCTGCTTCCTACTTCATATTTTGCTTACAGCTCAAGTTCAAAGTTATGGCCAAGGGGCTACAAGTGGGCCACCCATCCCCAAAGTAGTGAGACTGAATTTTTTTCTTTTTCATTTTGGTTTTTTTTGGGGGGGTGTATGGTTAAAGGATAACACTGGTGTCTTCAATGCCTCTCATTCCACCCCCACCCCCCAAGATTCTGGCTTGGCCCTCTTATGAAACATAGCCCATGACATGCCACTCAAACCTGGTGCAGCCCTTCTGGCAGCAGAAATTGCACACTCCTACTTCAGTTGGGAGACCTTTAGATTCTCGTGTAACATGAAATGGAAGCTCCCAGAAGCTTGAAACCTTCAAGTATTTTAATTGAATTGTTCCTGTGCAAATGAGACAAAATGTTATACCTCAAGGCTATAAAAGAGGCAGAATTCCTGAAATGTCCAAGGTTGCCCGAAGAGTGATGCCTACCATAACCAGCTGTTGGGCAGCTGGAAGGTGAGTGGTGATAACTGTTTCTGCCATATAAAATGTAGTCATGGTGGGAACAGTGGGGACAAGAAAGAGCATATCCTTCTATCTTAAACAACTGGTCCTCTCCTGCTTTGCAGCAGGTCCTCTTAAGTTGGTTCTGCTCCTGCCTCTTCCAGTTTAATTGGATCAAAAGGTTTTCTTTCTATAATATGACTATTTTATAAACACTTCTCAGTAGCAGACAGAGATGCTCTACAACATTAGAACACAAATTCAGTTTGCTTTTCTAGAGTCTTAACTATGTTCAAGATAGAGTTCAGTCCCTAACAAAGCATAATATTCCATCTGATGCTTCAGTTTCTGTAGCTTATTGTGGTCAGAAAGAATTCTTTTCCACACCCAAGATGTTTTTCCATTTCCTATGGGATAGTGAGTCTCCCGCAGCTTGGGATAGGCTGCTGGAAGCAGTGGACCTATTCGGGATGAACTTTTGGAGAGACACAGTAGGTGGTTTGATTCTTGTTCAGAGCCTAATTTAATGCCATATTTGGAGTTAAAAATCAGTTTTCTCCTGTTGAAATATATTTTTGTTCCTGATTAACAATGTTGGGAGGGATTCAGATTTTTCCCTTAATGTGTCCTCTGGCTGTATTTGATCCCTAGGCATCTTGTCTGATTCTCCTTCTATTCTCTACTTGTGGGATTTTGTAGTCTGGGTTATGGGTGAATATCTGTTGAATCATCATGTAGCAATCTGTGATTGATGCCAGATAGTCTTTCACTTTTCCTATGGGCTTTTTAGTAAGAAGTGCGTGCTTTTTTAAACTTGGCCTTTAATTTCAACCATTATTCTAGCTTGTCTAGATTTTTGCATTGCTCTCAGGAGACCCCAAACAATTTAAACCTCTCAAATGTTCAAGAGGTTAATATTGTGTGATTGTAATGTTGACGTATGGCTGAGAACAAAAACAGAATAGATTTATGCACTGGAGGAAAGAATGCAAGATGCATTTTGTGTGTCTTGGGAACTTTTTGGTTTGAATACTGTTTACAGTAGTTTGGTTCTAAAATGGAATTTTAATAGCTTTACTGAGGTTAGTAAAATTCAGATTTAAAAAAAGATTTGTTTGTCATTCTAGTTTTCTCAGTTCCAGAGCCAAACAATACCAGAAATTTACCAAGCATAATAACTATTTTTAATACTCATTTTTCTTGTTTTTCTTTAAAACAAGAAAAGCAAACCAATGATTTTAAGTCACATTAATCATATTTAAAAAACAAAAAATAAAATCTCTTAGTATTGACATTCAGTAATTTTTCAGCATCCAGCAGGGTGAGTTTCAGCATTTGGGACTTTCTACAGCTAACTCCTCCAAATCCTCATGTGTCTGTTTTAATTAGCTAGTGGAGACATGGGTGAAGGAGAAAATGTATGTTACTATTAGATGAAGTAGATACAGATCACCTTTCTCCTAGCCTCTGAACAATTACATGATGGAAAGTGAAGCTTCTCCCTCCTTCAAGTACCAAAGATTTTCCTTTTGTTTCTTCACTCTGAATTTATTTTCATTTTCTTCTATTGCATTATAAGGATAGTACACAGATGCCTCAATTCTAGAGTGATGGATGTGAAACGCCCCACTGCTAAATGTTGCTGACCATAAGTGTAATATTTCCACCCTAGCAGCTTTCAGAGGTGTCAGAACGCAACCCATTATTTTCTGCCAGGTTGGCCTAATTGCAATCCCAACACTTTTAAAAGATGCCTGGTGTCTAATTAAAGTTGTAGTTGTAGTTCATATACTGACTTAGCCAGTAAATGTCACCACATACTGATGTTGTAAGTTACCATATGGCCAATTAGTATATGTCACTGATAAAGTTTGTATGCAGTGGTAAAAAATAATTTGGGATTGTTGCATAAATAGTCTCAAACTCTCTTCTGCCTTTCTCCCTTTGGTCTGCACCCAGATGTAGTTGTGTTTTCGTACATTCTTGGTTTGTCATTAGGTGCTAGTCAGCTGCTAAATAAACCAGCTTTAATGTCTGGATTAGTCTTTGTGCCTTGTGTATTAAACTAGAGTTTGTTTAAAGCCACAATTCCTAATGTGCATATAAAGTCAAGCCTTGGCCATGTCCAGATGTATGGCCTTCAGTTCCCAGAATTCCTCATCAATCATGTCCTTTGCTGAGAATTCTGGGAGTTCAAGTCCACACATCTAAAATTTACCAAAGGTTGGGAAACACTGATCTGACACTATATTATCTGTTCTGAGTAGCAACAGTCTCCAGGGTTTAATGTAGGAGATTTTCAACTGTATCTACCGATGCCATAAATAAAACTTGGGAACTTCTACATTCCTGGTAGCTCATGTAACTCTGTAGTGTACTTTGGCATGTGAATATGGCCACTGACTGTTACTACTTCAAGTATTATTTCCTGTGCATTAAAACATTCCAAAACTTTTTTTGGGTTAGACATCTCCTGTCACATAATGCAGTTGTAATTTTCCTTTCATTAGAAGCCTAGGTTTGGTAGGGACTAATCGTCCCATTTGAATGGGTTATTGTACACTGATAAGTATTAACGCATGGAAATGGTTTGCCACTCTTCCTTCCCCTTCTTCTGTGGAGAGTGCTAATTCTAAGTTAGTAGGTGTATTGCTTCAAAATTACAACTGCACAGCAACAATTTGAATATTTTTTCCATTGCCTTAATGCTTCTTCTGCTTCAAGCCAACTCAATCCCCCCACCCCCGCTCCAAAGGATAGCTGACAGGTGTTCATGCTACTAAGGCTTGGCATTATAAATAAGGTATCCATTCATTTCCTTTTGGATAATTTCCTATTGTATAACCACAACATGCTATCCTGTTTATTTTATAAAAAAATAACCTCTGGCCTTCGCTTCCTGGTCATCAGCTAGGAATGAAGGTGGCATTGTGGCTTTCCAGTTGCTTTTCCACCTCATTTGACATCATTGAGTTCTTTGCATGTATACACTGCATAAATAAATACATAGAAAATTGTGTTATTTAAAAAAATACTGTGCTTCTGTTCATTCTTTTCTCCTTATTAGCAGACATGAATCAGAGCTCATACAAAAGACCTTGGAGGTAGTTACACACAAATTTTTCATGCCTTGGGAACACCTTTGTGCAATTTATACAGTGCAAGATACTGAACTGTGTTTGAAGATACTGAAACACCATTGTTTCTGTGCAAAAGGTTATAGTTCTTAAAATGTTTCCCATTAAATCCCTCTTTCTTAGCCACGGCATTCAAGCCACACTGTCTGACGATGGTACTTGTACTCTCTTACTGGATAACAGAGGAGAAGGGAAGGACCACCATTATAGAGATATATGCCATCAAAGGGGCAGATACAAATTGTTTCCTTCTAGTAGTGATGAACGTGGACTGGGTTGTGAAAGCACTATCGTACTATAGAGAACTGAGGTTGATAATTTTGCAATCCCCAAAACAAATTCATATTGCATATTTTTTATTATTTATTTTATTTTATTTCTATCCCACCTTTATTATTTTTATAAATACCTCAAGGTGGTGAACATACTTAATACTCCTTCCTCCTCCTATTTACCCCACAACAACAACCCTGTGAGGTGAGTTGGGCTGAGAGAGAGTGACTGGCCCAAGGTCACCCAGCCGGCTTTCAGGCCTAAGGTGGGACTAGAACTCCCAGTCTCCTGGTTTTTAGCTGGTGCCTTAACCACTAGACCAAACTGGCTCTGTGTATATACTGTGTGTGTGTGTGTGTATATATACACATATATACACACTATACACACACACACACACACACAGTATATATACTATATACTGTACCAGAAAGTGATAACTGGAAATCAGTTGCAGCTGACTCACAAAAGGCTGTTTGTTTATTACTTTAATGTATTTGTGTATGATGGCTTTTGATTCAGGACTGTTTGGCTTTATCATGGCCTTCCACAAGTTTATGATTAAAACTTCCGCTATTCAGTTGCCAAAGAGTGTTTCCCATTAAGCCTATCTGTGGACTGCCAGTCATTAAACTACTGAGAAAATACAACAAAGTACTGTATCTCTCTGTCCTTTTTTCCCCATATCTCTCTGCTCTTAAGATAAATGTAAGGAAAAGTAATAGCGTAAAATTGTTGTCTCTGTTTCTGTTTATCAGTTTTATCTTTACAGATAAAATTGTGTGCTTATGTTGTTCCAACAGCTATTATTTTAAAAAGAACCTTGAAAGAGCAGGTGTTTCTCACGTCTTCATGTCTGTCACATAGTTAGGTGTTAATATATAAGAAGGTGAAATTCCCAGGTTGCTGTGGCCGAAATGTTACAGAAAGTTGTCAATTATTACAGGCCTCTCAGGGCTTCTGGCTGAATCTCTGGGAAGAGGTTGGTGAACGACCCACACACTTGCCTTGCAGAGCAAAAAAGCAGTTTCTTCCCATTTATTCGTTTAGATCTATTAAGTATCTCACTTCACTCCATTTGGAAAGGTTTATCAGTTATCTTTGGCTGCATGTTTACATTATGGAAGTATCCATGTGGTCTCCTGAGGGGTAGAGCTTCAGCTATGGATTGGGTCTGCTTTGTCTATCGCTGGAGAGATAATGTTGCCAGCACTGTTTGTGTTGTTAGTCCCTGTCCCTGCATCTTCATCAGCTGTCCCCTTGCCCTGAAAACACCTTTTGCTCAGCTTGCTCATTTGAAAATAAACCTGACTGGGCTTAGTGGATTGATGCCCAGAGGACTGTACCGTTAGGCTGTTTTCACAGGAAGAGATAAACACCACAAAATTATCCACAAATCTGCAAAAATAACTGGGATGTACACAGATGAACAAGAATAACATCTCTGTGTTTAATGATACAACTAGAAAGGACACAAGCCAGGGACAGGTTTTTACTTCAGAAAAATTGTGCCTCCTTGGATCTTCCCAGTTCCTCAGAAAATTCACCTAATATATTTTGGTGGCTGTTCAGTTTAGGTTTGGTTTGGTTTGGTCTGGTCTGAATAGCTGACCATCTCACATTTGTGACTTTAGGCAGCTCACATAATTAAACCACCAAACAACAAAACCAATGAACAAAATACAGAAGTCAATAAAAACAATAACCCCTTAAAACCAGATTAAAACCCAATTAAAACCAGAAATTAAAGTTACTGATGGGTTAATATTTAAGAGTTGTTGTTTTTAATTGGTTATCCCCAGTATTTGAAATTGTCATAACTTTTTTTTCCACTTAATATATGTTCTGTGGAATTAAAGTTGATAAAAAGTTATTAAAACAAAATCCTGTTCTTCAAAAAGTGGGGAATTATGCCCACAGTCTTTAGTGACTCACTGTAACCCTACTCCTGGGTTAAGTTCAATACAGCAAAAACTTCAGTGGACCATCTCACCTGTTACAACTTGTCTGGTTCTTCAGATTGACAGGAAAGGCCCTCTTGAAGATGCCCCACTCTCAGAGGTTCTTGTATTTCTAGGACAGGGGAGTGGGTCCCCAAGTCATGGGAATGCTCCTTCAGAAGTTGCACATAGCCCCGCTCTCTCAGCATTTAAGCAGTTTCTAAAGACATGCTGTATCACTTTGAACAGATGTTACATGTTGGATGATTGTAATATTTATTTTGTTATTTTTAAACTGCATTGTTATCTTGCAATATTTTCTTTCTGTCATAAATGCTGCTTGTCGCTTTGATTGCTCACCAGAAACAATAGGGTACAAAAAAATGAAGTGTTTTAAATGACATTCTATAATTGACATTTGTGTTACACTCCCATCTGCTTTGTAGACTTGGGGGACTTTTGCATGCTTGAAAGGTTGAGCTAATGGAAGAGTGGTTGCATTGTATAAATTGGGTGGAGCCCCCCATCAGTTCCGGTAAATTAAATATAGCTTTGTGAAGTTTTGTTTTCCTTGTTTGTCTCATTGATAGTATATAATATTGGAGGGTGGGGAGCAGATAGAGATAAAAATAAGTAGTAATTATAAATAATCTCTTGGGAAAGCGGTAGCAGCATTTTCCTTTTCTCATTTATCCCAATGTGAACTTTGAGATGGTTTCATTTGTTGTATAAATGAGAGACTGAGGTTGAAGATGTGTAAACTATAAAGTAGAACAAACATTTCACACTGCCTATTAGAAATGGCACCAAATGCTTGAATTATATTCCCATATTAAAATAAAATACACACAGAAAACCAGCACATAGAAAAACATGCTCATTTCCCACAGCCACCAATTCTTTGTAAGCAGTTTTCTCTACCATCCAATAGTAGGAATATATGGGTCTCAGAGATGCTTATATCTAAATTGCAATCTCAGCTCTGGCCTTCCATAACTCATTTATACAAATTGTCAGAAATTTAACTTAGGGCTGTCAAGTTTTTCAGTGTTTTTTCAATTTTTTGTTTTCCACAACAAAACGAAAAATAGGCCCTAGATAACGGAAATCAATAAATGTGGTTTCAACAGCTCATGCTGTTATCCCTAGGCTGCCTTTGTTTCTATTTTTTATTTTTCCATTATAGGGGCTTTTTCTAGGTATGCTTCGCATCTAGTTTATCAGTGCAGTATTTATCATATTCCCATTGTTGGAAGTAAGATCTTTTTGCAGCCTGTTAAGGACACCTGATAATGGTAAGAATAATAAATTAATATCCTTAACCAGTTGCCTCCCATTTGTCGTTTAGACCATTTCTTCTCCATCCAGAACTTTTGCATATTGCAGGGCACACTGAATTAGCCATGCCCTTATTTCTCAGTGTGTTGACAAGTATAATTCAATAAATACTTTAGTAATCATTGGAAGTGTATGTTTTGTTTTCCCTTTCAGCAATATGAACGTTTGGATCATAGCTACTTATAGTGGCAAATAGCCAGAATAATAAAGCTGCTGCTGTATTTCTTGGTTTTTTTTTTCCTGGTTGTAGTTGATTACAACAAAACCTTTAATCTTGTTTTAGGTGGTATGTGTGATTCATTACAAATAATGGAAATAATTACTGAATACTTGCCATTACACTGTTCCTGTCATAAGGCAAAGTCATAAGTTAGAACCCTACAAAAACAGCTTCATAGCAGCCAGTTTTTTAAAATCAGGTCTCATATGTACTGGACTGCTTCACATAGCTTGATTTATCCACATATTTAAATGTTGGAAGAATTAGATGAGGAATAATTCATACCATTTATATTAAAACACAAGACCCGAAACTAGTTTAAAAGAACGGGTTATTTACCTGTGACTGGAATTCTTTGAGTGGTCCTTTGTGAATTCACACATGCACCTGCAGAGAGCTTCCTCTGAATCTTCTAGAGCTCATAGAATTTTGGTAGATGTCCTATTCAAGCATGGTTAGATGTGGCTCAATTTCCAAGGAACTGGAACTGAAAAGGAACATGGGATTACCTGATACTAAATGTAGTAAGAGCACAGATTGCATGAATTCACAGATGATCCATCAAAGAACTTCATTTGCAGATAAGTAACCAATTCTTCATCATGGTCTCTGTAATTTATGGGTGAGCAGCTATGTTATTACTTGGATGAAAAACTACTAGTCATTAGGTGATCAAGGAAAGGAAGACTTGTCCAAAGGTTGCATCACTCTGAGAATGAAAATCAAAAAGTAGTGTTGAATGGAAATAGAAGGCTAATCAGAAGTACCTGCCTGACATGGCTGTGGTAGAAGGGTTCTGGGGGAAAAAGCTGCATGTTGCTTTCACTCTCATAGAATGTGCACAGATCTGAAGAGAACAATACTGTTTGGCTGACTCTTAACAAAGTTTAATTATTGTCACTATCCATTTGGAATATATTGGGAAAGAGGCCCAGTGTTTTGATGGGCCTTACCCAAAATTAAATGCCACCCTTTTCGGGACAACATTGTTTGACCCAAATAGAAGGCAAGTATCAAAAGAATGGAGCAATCTCTGACATCAAGAGATTGGGGAAAGGGTAGGTAATAAAAAGTCCTGAATCAATTGAAATGTGGAGGTGGACTTTGGAAGAAGGCATATCTGATGACGGACTGCTTTATTCCTATGAAAAATGAGGAAGTGTGATCTTAATGTAAGGCACATAATTATCTTGCTTGCCAGGCTGATGTTACAGAAAGCTAAATTACTATCTTCAGTGATGGATGAATGGAAGTGGTAGGTTATGGGCTTGAAAGTGTTCCTGGAGATGATGAGGGAAAGGCATCAGGCAGGGAATAGGAAGGTTATCAGTGGATAAAGGTGAACCAAACCTTTCATGAAGCCCTTCACTATTGGATTAGAAAAAAGGGAGGCACTGTCTTTTTGTCTGTACAAAGTCTATAAAAAATTTCATTTAGCTAGCCAGGGGACCCTCCTCTGCCTTGGATCTGAAGTGAGATAGAATCCAATCCTCTGAACTGTGAAATGGGAGGAATCAAAGTTCAGGTGATATAAATGCCCTGATAGATAGATAATAATAACTTCCTATAGTTATTTCAAAACCAGGATAGTTGTTCAAGCAGTGTCTTTTTAAACATTGTATAGCAATAAAATGGTGAAATCCACTTTAGAATGTCCCATCAATTGCACCATTGCTAACTAGTGTTGACTTGTTAATGCAATAGCAACATGTAGCTTAACAGCATTACAACTCTGATTCCAGTTAAATATTGGTTTCAAAAGGCAGCTTTTCTAACGTAGACAAAGTAAAATTGCAAACAAAGAATAGAACTTGCAAATATAAGACGGTACCAATTTTTTATTTATTTAACTTTTTGTTACTGAAGCACAGAGCTTGCACAGCTCAATAAATGAAGGAACTTTGTTTTTAGGGTTACAGTCTATCTTAGAATGATTTTTGTGAGGAATTTCTAACTAAGTACTTCTTTTCCCCTCTTTTTGCAGAAACCAGTCATCAGGTCCGCCCAGTATCCCACAGGCCTTACTATACCCTGCCCAATGGTAACCATGAGAGGCGATCTGTCCTCACCATTACTGAGCCTCCACGATTCCATTTCCAGGCCAAAGGAAAAAACATCCGCCTGGATGCCTATTCTCGGAAGGCCATCCGAAGGAACAGTTTCTGCAATGGCATCACTTTCACTAATCGTCCTATTCACCTCTATGAGAAAGTGCGTCTGAAGCTGGTGTCTGTGCACCATGGCTGGAGTGGGGCATTGCGTTTTGGCTTCACCACTCACGATCCAGCACAGATGAATGCCGATGACATACCGAAGTATGCCTGTCCGGACCTGGTAACCCGACCAGGCTTCTGGGCTAAAGCTCTGCCAGAGAGGTTTGCACTAAGGGACAATGTCCTGGCATTCTGGGTTGATCGCCATGGGAGAGTTTTCTATAGCATTAATGATGAAGAGCCAATTCTGTTTCATTGTGGCATCAAAGTCTCTGGTCCTCTCTGGGCGCTGATAGATGTCTATGGAATCACCCATGAAGTACAAATACTAGGTAGGTGTATCCTTCTAAATGCTAATCTTCAAAAAATACGACAGTTATGCTGTGGCTGGGAAGGCAAATTGAATTTCTAACCTTTGTAATAAGATAGCTGCAGATCACTTTTTTCCCCTCTCTGTGATTTACATTTTGATTGAAGGAGAAAGCCAGAAATGTCATTGAAAATACTACTGATAAAAATCTAGGGCATTCCATTTATGGTTCTAATGCCATATAGTCTCTTGTATTGACCTTTGCACATCCACGCGCACAACATGAACTGTCTCGTTCTCTCAGCTAGCCTATTGAAAAAAGGCACACAACTGAAGTTGCTCCCTATTTGAAAATATAACTACATCTTAATTTTCATTTTCATTGGGTCCCTTCTGCCCCAATTCTTTCACTGTGCTGAGGCAATGTTTATCCAACACATTTAAGCTGGATACTAAAATAATCCTTTTTCTAGGTTTACATTAACCTTAAACTAATGAAGTGGCCTGGGTTCACCCAATATTAAGCCACAAAACTTAAATAAGATTAACACTAGCAAGTTTAGAGTGTTGTGTGGAAGTAGTCCTAGGTTTCTAACTGACATGATTGCACATGTTGTGAATACGACCTAAATGTATTCACTTCCCTTTCACAGAAGGGAGCCTTGCAAAATTCTTAAGAGATTAACTATTTTCCAAGCAAAAATCAGCATTTTTCATTTTTCTACCTTAACGGAATATTGGAAAAAAAATATAGAAAGGGGCTCAGGACTCTGTCTGCCTGTCAGGGGTTATCAGAACAAAATGGAGCCAAATTCGAGGCTGCTGAAAAAGCTGACAAAAGAAAAGCTGAGAACTGGGCTGGTTCTAACAAGGGTTTGTGGAGAAAAACGTTCAGTCAAAAAGTCCCCATGGCAGACTCCAGAAGTGGCAGTTGGGCTGTGCCGTGGAATGTTGGCGACTCCACTGTTCTAAGCCACCCTCCCGCTTCTTGCTCAGCCGGATGACCCGAAGTGGAGCCATCATTAAGGGGCTGGAAGAACCCCAGACACCCTTTTCAGCCTGGAACTGTGGGTGGCATTTAGTGGTCCAGCCTTCGTGCAAGCCCAGTGAACTGAGTATAGGAAACCTTCATTGCTATGGTCTCCTGGGCATGCATATAACAGCAATCCGCACACTATACAAACTAAGCCTGAGAAGGAAGTATTGAGCTCCAGAGGAAAAGGCAGGATATAAATAAATGAGCAGATATTCCCCTAAGAAGTCCTATGGAAATCTGTCTTTGTGTTCTCTAGTGGGACCAATTTGGATTTTAATTAAATTATTCAATAATAAATGTGTGGGGGAAAATGCTTAATGCTTGTAGCGTCTCTTCATTGCATGTTTCTGTTTCATAATAAGGTTGCAAATAGTTGCTCTTAGTTTCAGTTAGGTTTTAGCTTTTGGAATCTTATATGCCAGTGACTGTAAATGAAAAGAGGTTTCTTGAAATGAAATGAAATGAAATGAAATGAAATGAAATGAGGCCATGCAAATGAAAGGAGGTTTCTTTTTCTCGTCCTTTGACTCCCCTGGGTGCCAGCTGTATGCATCTTGGTCCAGGGAAGGACTGTGACTCAGCCTTAAAGCATGTCCTTTTCCTTCTTCTGCAGTGCAAGCTTTATATCTGTTATCTCCTTTGAGGGCTACTTAAGAGCTCTCACATTACTTTTCAGACCTATCAGGCTTTTAAGAAAGAACTGCACCTAGGTAGAAAAGAAACACTAGGGGCAACAGTATCATGATTCTCTTTCTAAGAGTTTGGAACAGGGTTTCTCAACCAGGGTTCCATGGAACCCTAGGGCTCTGCAAGAGGTCACCAGGGGTTCCCTGGGAGATCATTATTTATTTTCAAAATTATTTCAGATTCAGGCAACTTCACATTAAGAGGTAACTTTCATTCTTTTAGTTTAAGAGCACTCTTAGTGCATATATACAGGCCTACCCATGAAATGAATATAATAATTTTGTAACTTGTGGCCTATATTTGAGCTTGAAGGTACAGGGGTTCCCCGAGGCCTGAAAAATATTTCAAGGGTTCCTCCAGGGTGAAAAGGTTGAGAAAGGCTGGTTTGGAAGCTTCTGTCTCCCTTACCCCTGACTCTATCTCATGTAGACATGAACTTTATTTCTCTTGATTTATCACCAATTCCTACAGAGTTTGGGAAATAAATTGATTTCACTCATCCTACCTAGAAATACAGCTCTCACTTTTGTCTTTACAGGCAAGCCCGATAGGCTGTGTTTACAAAGAAGTTTAGGGATCTTGGTTGCTACTTCAGATTTTAGTTGATGCTTGTGATGTAGTCTGCAGTCTCACCTGCTCTCAGAACATGCCTCTGGTGTAGTGTGGAGTCATCTGACTAAAGCTGTTGCCAGTCTCCCTGCCTTACCTTTTTGGTGTTTACTGCATATCTCTGCAGCTCTATAAGAAAGGTCTGGCAGTCCCTTTATGCTATTATAGGGATGATTGCACAGGATAATTTAGCTTCAGGATAATGTTATGTGATGTTCTATAAATGATATAATGAATACATTAATGGGACTTAGGTCAGATTATGGTTTAAACTCGCATCCATAAAAAGTAAAGACCATTAAAAAAAATCAGTACCACCATTTTTTAAAAAACGCAACTGTCTGTCTTCCTATCTGTCTGTCTGATTTCTAAGGCCTCCCAACCCAACACGGACTCTGGGTGATGTTAAGATTAAAAACAAATACAGTACTTCAAAACAAAAAGTAATCAAAACAGAAAGCATAAGAACAGACATACATTAACCAAAACAGCCATTCCACACCAGATGGATACATTCCAGCCTATCCCAGAACTCAGGGAAAAGAATGTTTTCCATATAAATCTTGCAGAGTTGGGGCACTGAACCATCACAGGGATGCTATTCCAAAGTGCAGTCGCCCAACAGAGAAGGCACACTTCCAAAGTCCCACCAGATAACAAGCCTATCAGAAATTTTGGGTTCGGCAAGAATGATGGGAGAGAGATGGTCTCTATGCCATGAAGAGCTTTATAGGTGACAGCCAGCATCTTGAATTGAACACAGAAGCCTAACCTGTTTAACTCACATAGCATAGGCAATACATGTCAACCCTACAAGGTAGACCAGAGCAAGAAACCAACTCCACAGGAAGACTATAGCTATATTTTATTAAGATAGGCTATAATAACAGAATCTTGCAAGTCTGCTTGTGTTTTACCTTCCCTCCCTCATATGCCCCGTTGAATCAGTGGGGAGCCAGTCGGAGCCTATTCCTAATCCTATCTCTTTTCCCAGAGTGTAAGGAATGCTTCTGCCCTTGTTGTTTCTGTAATGGCTTTTGAATATTCCCTCAAGGCCATATCTGTGACTCTCTACACACACGAACATAAAGTGGCATTCCCATAACTGCTCATGTTGCTGCATTCTGGACCAACTGCAGCCTCCAGGTGGTCTTCAAGGACTTCCCCATGTAGAATGTATTGCAATTCAAGGTGACCAAGACATGAGTGACTAGAAGGAAAACCTGGTCTCATAGGACTTACTCCATTTTTTAAGAGTAGACAATTTTTTAAAAATCACATAACATCAAAAACTGGACAAATATACTATCTAAACTGACAAAACTGTTTTTTTCTTCAAAATAGATGAGGGGAATTTGTTTTACTGTTCCCTCCCAGACTGTCCCTGTTAAGAAAAGCTGTGTTGATGATAGCAGCTACAACCAGTTAGAACATTTGATTCTTCTCCATATTTCTCTGTCAATGTTAAATAGTCAATAATTCAATTTAAAAAGAATTTAACATACATGCCAAATCAGCTAATGTTTAGAATAACTTAAAATCAAATCTAGCAGTAAAACGTTATGCGTATGTATTCAGAAGTAAATCCTGCCGAATGCAATGTAACTTACATCTATGTAGGTATATACAGAATTGTATCCTTAGACGTCCACAATCCATGCTATGATTTCAGTGGAATAGTATGCACAGAGTGGCCCAAGAATTAGAGATCTGAGCATGCTTCCAGACAAGGCTTTCATTGTGCCTTGTCTTAAAAATGGAATTGGACAAGACAGCCAGATGTTATGATCTTGCATTTGTAGCCGCCCTGTGTTTTCCCATAGTGTCTGGCAACAATTTTCTGACCATTAAAAAAAGAGGAAAAAAAGTTGGGGAGGCTACAGTAGAATGCTGCACAATGTCTTTTTGCATTGTAGTTCTAGAAGCACCCTAAGCCTTTGGCAAATTATTACAGAATCTGAATGTGCCTCCTCCCTCTCTTAGCATTAATACTCAAAGTGAGAGGAATGGCTTACTGTGGAACAGCCGGCTTCCAGTTTTGATGCTTTTGGATCACAAGCACTTTCTTTCTTGACATCTGAAGCTATCAGATGCATAGTAGTTCTGGGACTGTCTGTTGCTTGCTCAGTTGGCATTGTAAGCTTTGAAACATTTTAAAAGGTCACATCTGCTGCTTTAACATTCAACGTATTACACAATATATTATTAATGATCTGTAAGATGATTAAATGCATTTGTTTCAGTCTCTCTTTTGTGAATTAAATTGGCAGTGACAAAGGCAGGGGGAGATGGGAAAGAATGTTTTTTAATTGCAAGTTTGAGGGAGGGAAATCAGTAAGCAGAAATGGACTTCTCTCCTGATACTCTTCTGCATGAATGTAAAAGAAGGAGTTGTAAGGTGCAAGGACTCCTGAAGAGAACATCAAGAATGTAGTACACTATTTGAATGGAATGGAGTAATTATTAGTAAATTGATTTAGTGGGGCTTAATTTAATGCAAGGATGGTTAGCATGTGACCCTCAGCCTCCACGTATTTTTGAATTACAACTTCCATCAATATGCATCCCTAGCCACATTGATGGGAACTAGGACTGATGGGAACTGGAGTTCAACAAAGATCAGACTTCAGGTCTGCTGGCTTCTAAATTCTGTGCTTCCATTCTCACTTCCACTTTGCTTACAGTGAAACTAATGAAAACCTAGCAGGACTGGTATAAACTATTGCTTCTGGCATTTGTGTATGACAAAAATAGAGCTGAAACCAATAATATTCCAGTCAAAATGGGCTAAAGCAAAAATAATTAATCATAACGGAGCCAAAACAATAGTCTGAATGGGACACCATTTGTAGCTTATGTAATTGGGCTTGGCTTTGCTTTACAGATAGCATGTTTGCTGAGACCATGACCTCCACCCGTCTGAGCAACGCACGCCTCAGCACTTGCCTTCCTCAGAGCAACCACGATTCAGCCAATTTTAACAACAATGAGCTGGAGAACAATCAGGTGGTTGCCAAAATTGCAAATCTGAATTTGAGCCGTATGCCTGGGCTGCCCACAGATAACCATACGATCCCCTGCTGCCCAAGCAGGAGGCAGCTTGCTCAAGTTGTGCCTGCCTTTCTAGACACAGATCTTCATTTCCACCCTACTCGTGGGCCTGATATTAACTTTTCTCAGGATCGTATGTCTGCCTGCACCAACTGGCAAGAAAGCAGCAGGACTTTGGTGTTTTCTGACCGACCTTTGCACATTGGTGAAAGCCTGTTTGTGGAAGTGGGACACCTGGGCTTGCCATATTATGGGGCCCTCACGTTTGGTATTACTTCCTGTGATCCTGGTACTTTACGGACAAATGATCTCCCAGCAGACCCAGATTTTCTTCTGGATCGCAAGGAGTACTGGGTGGTTTGCCGAGGCTTCCCAGTCCTCAACAATGGTGACATCCTCAACTTTGTGGTTTTGCCAAATGGAGAAGTGCATCATGGAATCAATGGGATGAGCCGTGGGATGCTGATGTGTGTTGATACCTCACAATCACTGTGGGTTTTCTTCTCAATCCATGGTGTAATCAATCAGCTCAAAATATTAGGTGAGTAAGTATAGCTTCAGAGTCAATGACCAGAATAAAATAAAGTAATGCTAGTTAAACAGTGAAGGCCCTTACCAACATTTGGAGAGACCCTCTTTCCTGTTTGGCTTGCAACAGCCAGTTGGCTAAGCGCTTTGTACTTTTACTTGATGGCCAACTAAAAGTTTCATGAGCACAAGTGCTGAGGAAGACTGGTACTGCTAAATTAAGAAGTTATACCTGGTAACTGGACAGAACCAGCTGCATATCTCTCGTTTGTCAAGCATGTATCTTTAAAATCCTTTTTATAAACTGAAGCTAAATAGTCTGCACTAGTTGGCATTGTTTCTCTGAGTTCACCCAAGTAGGCTAAGGCAGAAAGGAAGGAATTTTGATCCAATCTGACCAGCATACAAGTACAGGAGATGCCAGCAAGCATCTGTGATAGTCCTAGCATTGCCCTCTAGCACCACTGCTAGGACTTAAAAGCCACTTTGTGCAGCTAAGGGGTTTGTTTACAGCTGGAAAATATTAGTGTTCTGGAGTATGATTTACCACCTTCCATTAGCATAGAAAGAACTGCCTTGTGTAACCAAGGGATCACCTAGTCAGCATTCTCTTCTCAAAAGCAGGTAACTAGGTGCTCAAGTGTGGAGCATGAGCTCTGCCCTGTTCTTTATTGTCTCTAGTATCAGGTATCAAAACAGGAAGGATCTGCTTAGCTATAATGGCTAGTGTGCTTCTCTTCTGGATGTACCCCTATTAGTTAGGAGAGATAGGCTGCATTTTAATAATATCTCTTTATTTACCAGGACACAACTGAATGCCATTTTATTAGAATAGGGGAATCTTTCCCTTGCATCAGAGTGTACTAGCTGAAATACCCATTTCACCTTACAGAAAGAATTTGGATCTCCCTTCAATATTTCTACTCAGATGTAGTCCGGAGCCTGAAAAAAAGTTAGGAGCAGAGTGAACCTGATCTTAGAGTAGAGGACACTCATCCCCTTAAACAAACCAGCATGCTAAAGCGTAATGCAATGTAGTTAGAAACTCACACTTTGTGCAAGACTGTTGTGACGATGAAATAGAAGGTGTTCTCCCATTCCCAGATTCAACTCAAATGCAGCCCTTGTTCCTGAGAGATTCCTACCCAACTTGTGCCACTGACTGAGTCTTTTCTTTTCAGGCACAGTGCAATCCAGCCCAGTGACCATCTCCCCCTCAGGATCCCCTGGAGGCTCACAATATGACAGTGACTCGGATATGGCGTTCAGCGTGAACCGGTCTTCATCTGCTTCCGAGTCATCCCTAGGTAAGAGAACTTTTGCTGATCTCTGCAGTTGGAATACTTACATTCAGTACCCTAATAAATATAAACTTATTTGTATTTTGGGAGGGGTTGTCTGAAAGAAGACATGCTGAACACAGCCTACTTTTTGCTGAGAGGAAGGAACATTAAATTTCCTGAGCTTGCTCTTTAGTGCCCCACTGGACATCTTTAGGTTATGTACAAGCCTTCTTTTATAAAAGCAGCAACAAGAGCCTAATAAAGCTAAAATGACTTGACAATGCTATGGGACAACATTTATGGTATACGAGCAACTAAGTGGAAAATCTCCATCTGTCAAAGCTAGTGCTAGAGAACCAACTGGTGGAGAATAAAAATTAATGGCAAAGTGCTGAACTGAGACGCTGTAAGCGCCATATTTCATCAAGAAGCACTTGTTCTTTACAGGTTGTAAAAGTTCTTTGGTTTCCCGAATATTGACTGATCCTCAGAAAGAGACAGCAAATGTACACGTACATACTTCCCCAGTGCACTGATGGCTATTGCATGACAGAATCCATGTAGATCAGAGATCACATCTCTTTCTCTATTACTAATCTAGCTGCAAAGAAATAGGGAGGGAGGGAGAAGATTGCTACTTCCTCAGTTGCATTTTCTGTGATATACTATTGGGCTGGAGGAAAATTTTCTATATATCCAGTGAAACCTAGAACTTAATGTCATTTCATCATACACTATTGAAATCCTGGATTAAGATAGATGAGTAAAAGCAACGTCAATATTCTCTAAACCACAGCTGGATTAAAACCAAGACTATGCTGTTCCATCATCATCATCATCATCATCATTTCTTCTGCACCAGAAGGATTTGCAACTGGAAAGTACCTTTAGGCAGCTTGAAGCAGATGTTATCAAATACTCTTAATAAGAAGCTGGTTCAAACATATCTGTTACAGATAATGAATTAACCAGTAAGTTAAAACAGTGAATACATGCCCCTCCTCAAAACTACAAGCATTCATAATGTCAGCCACCCCAAATTCCATTCATGGCATGCACATCTGTTAGGAAACTACTAAAAAGTTCCTTAGAAGATGCAAATATTTTTCTATGAAAATAGGGCTATATTGCTATATAAAATTCAACTTATATTTTCTGATACACTTTCACCTGAGGAAACTCCTGGCCCACTACTTTTTCCAGTGCCTGGCTGATGGTTGTCCTCCCTGCCAAGCAGTCGGATTTCACTTCCTGTATAATGACATATCTTTTTTTTCTCCATTATTACCTCTTTAATGTGTGTTTCTGAAACTTTGCAAAATGTTCTTTTTATCATTAAAAGATGGTTTGAATGCGACCTATTCAGCCAGACTTGTAGAAAAGGACATGACTTTTCTAACCATGGTTCCTTTGTTTTCTGTTCCATATAGTGACTGCTCCAAGTTCTCCTCTGAGTCCTCCAGTGTCTCCGGTGTTCTCACCTCCAGACCCCTCAAGCAGCAAGAATGGGGAATGCACAGTTTGCTTTGATAATGAGGTGGATGTAGTGATCTATACCTGTGGACATATGTGCCTGTGCAACACCTGTGGTCTTAAACTGAAGAAACAGCTCCATGCCTGCTGTCCCATCTGCCGACGGGTCATTAAAGACATTATCAAAATCTACCGTCCTTAACCTCACCTCACCCCACCCCTCAGGGCGTGATTAATGAGGAGCAGGATGAAGAATGTGGTTAGCAATTGCCACACCTTGCTGTCCCTGCTTATGGGTGTTGTGCTGGTCAGTGGTTGCTGAGTGACTCTTTTGTCCGTATTTCCATGTTTTGACCAGTAGAAACCAATCAGGGAAAATTAAGTGAACTGGGAACACACTGTCTTTGCAGAGGCTGAAAGTACAGCTGCAGAGCAGGAAGAGCTTTGAAAAGATGCTGCTCCGATGGGTAAGGGTGGGACGGGGGGGGGGAAGATGAGTCCTAATACAATTGCCGTGTTGATTCCTAAAGAAAACCAAAAAGATCTTGTGCAGTTGTTTTCACTCCAGTACTCAGCTCACTTATCTTGGGCGGGATAAAAGAGAAGTCACTAGACCAGTTTTAAACATTTGGGGTTCTTTCCTGCTAAATCCAGGAATGCTAAAGATTAGTTCACTTTGTAGGCCATTTCAAACAGGGAAGATGAGAGTAAATTTCATTTACTTTCTTTTTATTTTGGTTTGCAGGAGTGGCAGGTCATGAATGTTCTGTTACCTAATTTGCTAATTTCGAAGTATTTTTCTTTTTCATAAGTCAAGACTATGAGTAGGGATGATCTAATTTACCAATTTCTCCCAATCAAATGTGTAAGAACAGAGATATTTTCATAAATCTGCTCTTTAGGTTTATTGGTTTCATTTTTGGTTTACAACATGAACCACTCATTTTGTGTCCAAATGTATGAAGTTGTGGCTCAGTTTGTGAAATCAAGAACTAGGCATTTTCTTGGGAAAGTGAATCTGGAACACACAAAGAGCTATAAAGGTTCTCTTAGGATTTGATTTTTCACCTCTGTGACTTGATACTTCCAGTTTTTATAGTGAGCAATTATCAAGTACTTTCTGATCTGGAGAGTTGTGTTGAAAGCAGTAGGCCTCTGCAGGCAGAAGAGACAGTACAGTGTGAATCTAGCCACAGTCTCACGTTGTTAGTTTGGTTTTGGCTTAGCATGTTGTGTGAACTCAGACTACTGTGGGATAAGCAACCAGCCATGTGATCCAACCAGCTTATGGTAGAGGCTATGAATAGTTATTAACCAAGCATCTGTAAGGTGTAACACATGAAGGTTACAGAGGAAAGTAGCTAATGGATAATTTAGAATTTCAAGCTTCCAGTGTTTTCTTATTTATGATTTATGAATACAGTTGATTGATATCTTCCTTCATTTCTCTCCAGAGATTTGGTCAACAAAGTATGTAGCAATGTCCAACTCATATCTTCCGCTCCAGGAAGTTGTCTGTTGTTCCACAACAGAGGCATCTTACTGAAACTGAAAAGCTTTTCACTTGGTATTGTTTGCGGGAAAAAGAATTTTCAAACTATTAGTAGGTCTGTACTTAAAAGATAAATGAAATTTTGGTTATAGCATTAGTGCTGAATTGTAATCTGAATAATATGTGAAGGAGAGTCAGGGAATTACTAAATTAGGCCCAGTTGTGGATTCTTTTTTCCAAGAGAGCAATCCTATGCACTGTTCTGGAGGGTTCCAGTGTTCAGGGTCGTTGAAAATTTAAATTCCCTGTGAGCTAACTAGAGCCAGTTTGGTATAGTGGTTAAGATACCAGGCTAGAAACCGAGAGACCGTGAGTTCTAGTCCTGCCTTAGGCACAAAGCCAGCTGCGTGCCCTGGGACAGTCACTCTCTCTCAGCCCTTGGAGAGAAGCAATGGCAATCCACTTCTGAAATCTTGCCAAGAAAAACTTCAGGGACTAGTCCAGGCAGTTGCCAGAAATCAAGACTGACTTGAAAGAATCCCCACACACACAAGAGCCATTTTTTCCTCCTCAAATGCTGATGAGGTCAGCTTCTCTCTACCTCTGATTTTGGAGGCTCCTGAGTTACTAATCCCCAATTGCAACCTATCTCTTTAGTAAGCAAAATCTGCTATGAAGTCATTCCATCTTTATGGCAGTTACTACATTCTAATATATAACTGATGGGTTCCAAGGCTGTTTTTAAAAACTGTTTTATGACTTGTTCCTGTGATACCTGTACTGGAGGAGCTGATGAAATCTCATAGATACCACATATACTCATTTCTTCTTGTGGCATTGCTAGGACCAATCTTAACTCTGATTTAATTTTTCCCAGACACTTAGTCATCGTGGTACATGATGGCTTCCAGTAAATGTTGCAATACATTTTTCTACCTGCCATGTAAACTTGAGTAGTGAAGTTAGCATTGCTGTGCAATCGGTTATTAGAAAAAATGGTTGACACCATTAGATGCAAGTTTTGTAATGAGATAAATAATTAGTTGTAAAATCACCAATTATACTTGCATTCACAGGCTGCTTTCAGTAGCTTCCTAGTTCTTATAGTAACCTGACCATAGCTGGCTTTAATTTCAAATCTGCTAGCCATGGATGTCGCACATGTACATGCTAAAGCTGGATAATTGAGTTTGTTTCACTGTTTAGGGTGAGACATTATGAGTAACTTGAGCAATTCCCAGCAAAACTTTCTAAGGAATAATATTCTTCCAACTACTGAAGGCCACAGAGAGTGATAATAACACAGTAATATCCCTGGAATTGCCTGGATGGAACCTTAGCATGCATATTTTAGCACTTTTGTTGCTGGTTGATAGGTTTAAATGAAAGATGCCAGTGTAATTCCAGGTTTCACTGCCAATTTTTGACAGTGCGATCCTGGAGTGAAAAATGTGGGGGCCTATATGCGGATTGTAGTTTGCTCACTCCTGCAGTAGGAGCTACATTAAGACTTGGAGACGAAGAAACCCATCTCTATCATCTTTATCTCACTGTAAGTTTTAATGCTTGGTGGCTCTATTGGTGGAGGTTAACAATAAATCTATGTCTGAAAGCTCAAGAGTAATTTCACACGTTAAGAGTATCATTTGCTAGAAGTGGTTTTGTGAACTGTAACTTTTTACTTATGTAAAAAACTTTCTGGCTCAACCCAGCAGCATTATTTTCCTTGACTTTCTGCTACTTCTTCACAAGTATTGGTTAGAGAGTTCTTAGAGGCTTCTTTCCCAGAGAATTTCTAAATGTATTTGATCACAACTTCTGAAGATTGCTCCTGGGCATGTGCAAAACATTTCAAATTCAAAACACTCTATTTTGAATGTGAATTGGTTGATTTGAGCATTTTGGAAGCATCTTGAGCTCAAAACACTTCCAAAATACTTGAAGCCCTCAGTTCCACTCCAAGAGAGCAATTTTCACTTGGTGGGTGATGGACTCAGACAAGGTCAATATGAGATTATTCAAATTCAAAATACTTTGCAGATCCCTAATTGTTACTACAGATAGAGTATTTGTTAGTATTATAATGCTATCTTGTATTTCTAGCATGTGTCCTAGCAATATGATGGCTATAAGGCATAATGAATGTTACAGACTTCCTTCGTTCTTGCTGCTCTTATGGGGTAGTTTCAGAAATCAGGGTTGGTCAAGTGGCTGGAGAATATTAATAGTACACAAGTCTACATTGTGGCAGGTATGATAAATCTAAGAATGTTTCCCCAACTTGGGTGCTATTCACAACCTCCATTCTATTTCTAACACTGATGTTCTCAGCAACACATAGCCTCCTGGTATCTCTTTTAGAAATGTCATTTAGGTCTATTTAATCATCAGCCATTTACTAGAAAATCTACCTGAGCATTTGCTCTAAACTTCTGCACTGGAACTGATTTACCTAAGTGAACATGTTTCCTCCTGCCTTGGCAATTTATGCCTACAATAACAGCAGAAAGCAAAATGCTTGGTGCCAAGGCAGAAGGGGCATATATCTACTTTCCCTTGGAAAAGATTTCCCAAAAGCAGCAGCATCTGGCAGAAGCTCAGAAGCAGTGAGGCAGGTAATGAGCTTTAACAGAAATGCAGCTCTACTTATTCAAGTTTCAGAAGGAAGTCTCATACACTGACAGATAACATTTGGGAAGTGGAGTCTACTTAGCAATTAGTTTTCGCTATTGCTTCTTTTGTTTTTTTAAGTTCTGAAAATCTGTTTGTGCCTTATAAGAGTGTGTGTGCACTTTTTATCCTTTTTAATGCTACTTTAAAATGGAGAGAAAAAAAAGATCTTAACACAGATGGCTGGTAGTTTTATAGAATTTCATGTGTTCACCAATAATTATGCTTTTTGATATTGGAGTGAAAAATGTATGTTTTCATTGAATTTTTGCTGGCACTCTCCTTCCCCTTTGTATAAAAAGCTTTTTAAAAAAAAGTTTCCAGATTTCTAAAACTTCTTGATATATCTGTAGTTCATGATGTGAGCTGTACTTCACATTTTAAAATAAGCCAGATTAATCTCTCTGTAATAAACTTTAAAAGCAAATTAATTGGGGAGGGAAGTTTGCACTTCTCTGTATGTTAATATTCTCTAGCATTGTGATCTGTAGTGCGTGTGTGTATATATTTTTTATTATTTTGGTCTGTTTTACATGAATATAAAATTTTACCTGTTTATGAAACAAGATGTTGGCTTGTAAATATTCTCAACAGCCATAGGTGTACAGTAATAGGAGAAGGGTCAGTGCGTGACTCTGACAGAGGTCCAGGGCTTAGAAGCAGCTAAACAAGACACTGAAAGTCCCTTAGGGCTTCAGTCGTGCCCTCTAGCTTCACTGCATAGGAATTTGGCATACCCTTCAAATGTATTGCTACTACCGTTATCAGTGGTGGTAAAATGAAGAGCACAATTGAACAGCAAGGGTGGTAATTGAAAAATTGCCATCCCTCTTCAGTCCAGCTATCTTTCCCTTCTTAAGTTTACTCTGAGGTTGTTTATGATTGTGACTAGCAAGAGGAGGCTTAGGGAACACAATGACACAAGACTTTGGCAGGTAGGATCTGTCAGAATCTGTATCAGTATTACTGTGCAACTTTTCACAGCTTGCATATGAAAAGAATACCAACAGATTTGGAGGTTGTCCAGCAATCACAATGACTCCACTGCACCCGTTTGATTTCCCAGACGCTCTTTGCCATACAGTTCAGTATGCCTTTACATTTAGAAAGTAATGTAAAACCCCTTGTGACATCAGAGTCCCCTTTCTCCCACATGCCCATTCAAAGTACTCCTTTCCCCTAAGGAAGATAAACAAGAAAAAAGGACTAAAACTGATGAGAAAGTTCAAAAGTCATTTTTAAATGACACTTAAGATCTCTGCCTTAAAAGAATTTGTGGATACAATCTTCTGTACTTGAAGTGTAATGGGCCTGGAAAATGTAGCTTCCTGAAAATAAGCATCCTGTAAAACCATTTGATCTTACCTTATGCCAAGGATTGTCATAAAACATTCACCATCTTGCAGCAGCAGAGAGAACTGAATGGTTACTTTGCTCTGCATTTGACCACAGTGTTCAAGTTAACTCTGGTTGTAGCTGTCCTTTGTTGATGATCATGATGCTGGTATGCATGTATGGGCAGAAGTAACTTTTCACACTGTTGCGAAGCCAGTCTTCTTGAGAGGAATAACATATTGGAATAATGTAGGAGCTGGCACAGCACACAGAACCTAACCTGTATCCTCTCTATGAACTCAGCATGCTCCCTGTTCCTTTATTATTTTTTTTAAGAACTATTTGGCTGATTTTTCCCCCTATACTGTCAACCATAAGTATACTCATTTTGGAAATACACTTTTTCAGCTTTTGTTCATTTAAAAAATGAAAGGTGGCTGATTAACAAAAAGATAGCTGTTTTCCTTGAGCAGCTTGCTGTCATTCTTTAAGAATATGTGATTAGATGTCAAGTTCAGCTTGATTTTGGAGGACTCATGATCTTTTGCTTCTATTTGCTTCCCAAAGTCTCAGACTTCCTTTAAAGTTAGCTTGTCACATCTCTATTTTACTGTAAGTAGCTTGACAACTGGTATGTTGGTTTGTTGTTGTCATTGTTGTGTAACCTCCCTTCTCTTCCCTGTTTGTTACGGCATTACAGACAATTCCCAAGGCTTTTTCACTTAACTGTTAGTTGTTTCAGTAGCCAGGCAGAGCCTGCATCTTTCCTTCTCAAACCACCACAGCTATGTTCTACAATATCTGAAGGCAAAATACTTTGAAGAACATTGCTGTGACTAAGTTAGTACAAAACAGAATAAACTACATGCCACAGCATCATGTTTCATCTTTGCTTGGTTACAGCATAGGAGAATACTCATACCCCAAAATTAGAAACTGGAACCCTATACTTAGGCTTTTATCAAATCTAAAGAAATGGAAGCAGCAGAAACGCAACTAGCATAGTTTCTTCTGCTAAAATGAATGCCCATGTTTATGTGCTATTCCTGAATTTACCCAGTGACCCATAAGTATTAAGCACCCTTTACAGATGTTATGCTACTCATACAAGTTGTCCACTTTTGGAAGGAGTTAAAAAAAAAAAAAGATGTCCTGTCAGCCTGACCACATTCTGGGGAATACCAGCTTAAGCTGCCATTCTTAATCTTCTGATCAAAAAGATCTCTCCTACTCATATCCATACCTGGACACAAACACACTCAGATGGCTCCTTCAGTTCTAGTGTATCTTGAGAAGCTAGTAAACTAAACTGTCTAAAAGGTCAGCTGCATAGCTATAACAGCTGTAATCGCTATGCCAACAAGGATGCCACACCAACCTTAGGTCGTCCAACAGAAACCATCAGCGTTCCCTTGTTGAAAAGCCATTAGAGTGAGGATAAATGGCAATAAAATTATAACACATAGGCCATCAAGTTCAAGTCCCTGCTCACTGCAGGAAGCCAAGTTAAAGCACATTGTACCATGTAGTGAAGGGGAGCCCACCACCTCTCTAGAGAATTACTGTAGTTCTACTATGAAAGTACTTTTACTGTTAGCAGGCATTTTTCCTAACATTCCTCCAGAACCCCCTTCCCCCCACCACATTAAATCTCGGTCCCCTTGTCCTAAATTACTGTGCTGCTGCTGCAGGAAGTCAGTAAACCCAGCGGTTTCACCTCCTCTTGTCAAAATGGAGACAGGCACCTCGTGAACAGAGGAACAGTGCATAGTAATGTGCAGTGCTTTGGTTCAAAGACAGAAAGTTGTTTTGGAGAATGCAGATGTAGCATTTGTTTGCCACTTTTAAAGCAGCTACTGTTTTTCCCAGGAAAAGGCATGAATGGAGTTGCAGACAGGTCCTATGCTTGGTTCCCTGCATACTCTAAGGGATCTTTGCTCCTCTGAATCTGAATCCTGCTATCCATATGGCATTTTGTGAAGGGTTCTTTTAGGTGCACAAGGGAGGGGAAACACTTCTCCATCTTACAAAAGTTGCAACCCCTAAGTAGAATTTTAACATAAGGCTTATAGCACTGAATAGTTATAGCAGTGGTACCTTCCATTTCCAACTCATCAGATGAATGCTGGCCTGAGCACTGATACCAAAACAACACACAGATTATAGTCTCCCGCAGAATTAAAACAAATCTATGGAGTTGAAGCGATAGGAAAAAGTAACTTTACAACCAATCCTCGCATTTATGACCTCTGCAGGTCTGTAAAGCAAAGGAAAGCTTAAGACCATAAGCACAGTCATGGTTTCACTTAGTGACTGCTTTGCTTAACCAAGTTGCTAGTCCCAATTATGGTCACTAAACAAGGACTACCTGTAATAGAAATGTGTTTCACAACCCCTTTTAAAGGAATTCCCACAATTACTTAAATTCAGATATAATCCCAGATGGATACTCTCTTACAAAAGAACTCTGCTATTTGGAAACGGAAAGTATTTCGATATCAGTATAATTATTTTAAGAGTTCAAAGCTCAAGTTATTGCCAGCATCCTTTATCAGGCCAAGGAATGTGGGATGTGGTGCAATTGTGTCCATGTGTCTTTCCAAGGAATCCAAAGATGAGGATTGACCTTTATCAAGCCTTATGTCTGGGGTGTCCTAGTGGGGGGCTGACAGGATTTAGCTAACACATTTAGTTTCTTGTCCACAACCTTACTTCCATCTCATACATTCTACCTAATCCATTACATCTCAAGAAATACTGGGAAAGTGCCAAACTGTACCTTACACTAGTGTCTGAAAAGTATTTCTGTACAGTGAGATGGAATACACCCCATAGCAGTAATCAACCTGGAAGGACCATGAGACCTTAAAAACCTTCTTTTTTATTGTGGTGGTGTGTTGTGACAAGGATTATCATCATCCTTGTCACAACACCATTATCTTTCAGTATAACTGGCAGGGGTGGGGGGAAGACAAGCAAGAGATACTGACATTTCAGCCAAGTTTCCTGTAATTCATGGGGGGTGGGAATCCCATAATGGGATTCTTCCTCTCAAGCTGTCTTAATGCAAACAGCAGTCTCATACCTTTGACCTCCTGACGGAAGAGGAACAGGGTTTAAAGTCCAGTTTTCTAGAGGTGGTCATAACAGGCACCCAAGCAGCCTTTTGAATTTTCACTTTTGCTTCTAGCCAAGTAAGATCACTGCTCTGCTTCTCTCAGATTTGCTCAAAGGCGGAAGAATTAGCAAGAAAAAAAAGGAGCACATACCCTTGGAACAGCGCCGCATAGCGGCCAGTTGAAGCAGAAATACTTAAGGAAGGTGCACGTTGATAAAAGGAACGGAAGCTTCTTTAATTTTTATTGACCACACCATAGCCCTGCTTCTCTTTCACTGTTGCCTTATTCTCTAGTAGACTGGTCCTACACCGATAGGCAAATATGCTTAGTGATCATTCTTAACCCCAGGACTTCAAAGCTGGAATGACAATACAGTACCACTCCTGGCAGGGCATTTAGAGGATCATTTCATTTAAATGCTCTTTCCTACAGCTGTTTTCCTTGCTGGGGGAGCACGCTGGCTGCTAGCACTGGCTGATTTAGCTTGCTCACCGCATTTACAGAAACAAGAGCTAGAATGCCAATAGCACTGACCTGACCAATATATTTATTCACACCCATAGAGAAAAACAGTTCAGTAACGAAGAGAGCTTCTTTTCTGCTGCATCACACCAAATATCCATGCAGCGTAGCTTCAGGTTTCCAACAAGGGCCAGCCACTGTCAGCCATCTTCAGAATGCTTGCAGGCTCTCACAGAGAAGTCCAGGGTGAATTTAAGAAATAATGGTTCTGAGGAACCCACAAACACATATTGTATGCCTTCTCTTGTTTTTGTTCATGCCTTCTCTTGTACTCTGTTGCAGTTACTAAAGATACAAAGTGGGATTCGCAACAAAAATACTGCTCTGTAAAATGTTCCCATTCCATTCCCCAATCCATTAACCTTTTGCTTTCCTCTGCCAACAGTCAGCCATATTCAGGCCTCATTGGGGGTCTAACTTGAGGGTTTTTCCATAAAGGCCTTTTTGCCCATTTTAGGATTCTCCTCAAACCTGCCGATATTGCCTTCTTCAGTGTCCGAACAATGCCATTGTATTACAGAGAAAGTAATCCCAGATCAGAGAGCTATGATCTGGGATTATATAGGCAGGGGGATTAATGACAAATCCATCCTCCTAGGTCAGATTCCACATATGAATGGGCTAATTCCCCCAAGCACAATTTAAGCTAGTAGCAAATATCTGCTTAACCTGAACTCTGTAACTTAAGCCTGTATTGTGTGAAGAATGTATTTGGGCCCTTTGTTTACAGGGATTTGAAACCTGCCTTTCCAGAAAATTTGCAAGGCTGGTAGCAATAAAAAGCAGTGTGTAAACACAATAAAAAATAAAATTAAAATAATTAAAGATAATTGTACAGGAAAATTAAAGTCAACTTATCCATTAGGCTGTTGAATAGAAAATGGAGGAAGAAAAAAGGTAAGCATCACCCAGGAACAAGCAGGTTATATGCAAAACATTTAGGATCTCTATAATATCACTGCCAATACAGATCCTTATGGGATCCTACTATTTAATACCTCCATCCACCTATTTTTTGAAGGAGTAACCTTTCATCCTCCTCTGGACTTCTTATACTTGAACCAATTAACAGTGTTAGATGACCTGTCCCCTGGCCCATGACTTATTAAGATATTTTTATTATTTAAAATGGGTATTTTCAAGGAACCTCAATAGATTAATGGGAAAGAATCTCAGCATGAACAAGATTCAGTCTATATATTTAACTCAGATTTGTATAACGTAGTTCATCAATTCGTTCCAGCTGGTATGGCAGGAAAAGAAACGGTGGAACTGTAACTAATACAGTTCTCCACTGTGGGCTCTGTGATTCATCTATATGGGTTAAATGCTTGTTAGAACTTTCTAGAGTTTAAAGAAATGTTTGGCAAGAGCCCCACTTTCCTCTACATCGCAAACAAGGCTTAGCTCCTGCCAAATCCCTTCAGTTTATTTTTGATTGTGCATCCTGAAGCCAGTTGTCCTTCTGCTTCATCAGAATGAACTTGTTCTTCTTTTTTTAATCTTCTCTCAGCAAGTCTTCAAAATATAGTTGTCACTACAACTCTTTGGTCAAATGTAGAGCCAGTTTGGTCTAGTGGTTTAGGTGCTGGCTAGAAACTGGAGACTAAGAGTTCTAGTCCCACCTCAGGCATGAAAGCCGGCTGGGTGACCTTGGCCCAGTCATTCTCTCTCAACCCAAGTCACCTCACAGGGTTGTTGTCGTGGGGAAAATAGGAGGAAGAAGGAGTATCTGGTATGTTCGCTGCCTTGAGTTATTTATGAAAAAATAATAAAGGCGTGATAGAAAAATAAATAAAAAGTAACGTAATGGGAGGAGACTTCAGCCTTATTACTCTAAGACCCCATTTTTGACTTGTGAGATTAATTTTCCCCACACACACACCCTCCCTCTCATGGGCATAAGCTGTGTATTTTTTGCCTCGGTAAAGGTTATACAATAGATATTGATAAGGTTTGTCACAACCACTCTTCTTACTTGCAATCTACGCTGAAGATTGGAGTTCCCTCATCTTTCTCCAAGCCACCTACTTTGTTTATTCGTTTAGTCGCTGCCGACTCTTCATGACTTCATGGACCAGCCCATGCCAGAGCTTCCTGTCGGTCATCAACACCCCCAGCTCCCCCAGGGACAAGTCTGTCACCTCTAGAATATCATCTATCCATCTTGCCCTTGGTCGGCCCCTCGTCCTTTTGCCTCTCACTCACCCTAGCATCAGCACCTTCTCCAGGGTGTCCTGTCTTCTCATTATGTGGCCAAAGTATTTCAGTTTTGCCTTTAATATCGTTCCCTCAAGTGAGCAGTCTGGCTTTATTTCCTGGAGTATGGACTGGTTTGATCTTCTTGCAGTCCAAGGCACTCTCAGAATTTTCCTCCAACACCACAGTTCAAAAGCATCTATCTTCCTTCTCTCAGCCTTCCTTATGGTCCAGCTCTCACAGCCATATGTTACTACGGGGAACACCATTGCTTTAATGATGCGGACCTTTGTTGTCAGTGTGATGTCTCTGCTCTTAACTATTTTATCGAGATTTGTCATTGCTCTTCTCCCAAGGATTAAGCATCTTCTGATTTCCTGACTGCAGTCAGCATCTGCAGTAATCTTTGCACCTAGAAATACAAAGTCTTTCACTGCTTCTACATTTTCTCCCTCTATTTGCCAGTTATCAATCAGGCTGGTTGCCATAATCTTGGTTTTTTTGAGGTTTAGCTGCAAACCAGCTTTTGCACTTTCTTCTTTCACCTTCATCATAAGGCTCCTCAGTTCCTCTTTGCTTTCAGCCATCAAAGTGGTATCATCTGCATATCTGAGATTAATGTTTCTTCCAGCGATTTTAACTCCAGCCTTGGATTCCTTAAGGCCAGCTTGTCGCATGATGTGTTCTGCATACCAGTTGAATAGGTAGGGTGAGAGTATACAGCCCTGCTGCACTCCTTTCCCAATCTTAAACCAGTCCGTTGTTCCGTGGTCTGTTCTTACTGTTGCTACTTGGTCGTTATACAGATTCTTCAGGAGGCAGACAAGATGACTTGGTATCCCCATACCACTAAGAACTTGCCACAATTTGTTATGGTCCACACAGTCAAAGGCTTTAGAATAGTCAATGAAACAGAAATAGATGTTTTTCTGAAACTCCCTGGCTTTTTCCATTATCCAGCGGATATTGGCAATTTGGTCCCTAGTTCCTCTGCCTTTTCTAAACCCAGCTTGCACATCTGGCAATTCTCGCTCCATGAATTGCTGAAGCCTACCTTGCAGGACCTTGAGCATTACCTTACTGGCATGTGAAATGAGTGCCACTGTTCGATAGTTTGAACATTCTTTAGTGTTTCCCTTTTTTGGTATGAGGATATAAGTTGATTTTTTCCAGTCTGATGGCCATTCTTGTGTTTTCCAAATTTGCTGGCATATAGCATGCATTACCTTGACAGCATCATCTTGCACGATTTTGAACAGTTCACCTATATAGCTCCAAAATTGTATGCTCCTCCTATCTTTGAAAGTTTAACTGAATTCACCAACACCTGTGGAATCATCTGTGAGTTCACATAACTCATCTTCCCACCCCAGTTGATCTCAGGTGACCTCACTGTTCTTTTAGATTCCCTGTGTTGATTTTAAGAAGGGTCGAAGCACAATTGTCTTGATGGTGGCTTGCATGCTGTGGCTTCTTCCACAGCAACCATTTCAGATTGTCATTTATTGAATAAAACACCTGAAGAGCATCACTTCATTCCTGAAAATCTAATCACAGTCCCTCTAGAATCTGTGCAAATCATGCACTTAAAAAATAGCATCACATCCCAAGTACCTAATTATGCCTTTGTTGCTGTAAAACACACACACACACCCAGATGCATTTGCCAAGAAATATACATGAAAGAATAATTTTAAAAAGGCAGTGTAGCAATTCTGCTTGAAACCAGTCAAGCCTATTTTTTATTTCTTTAGCTTAAAAAAACACACACAAATACAATCACCTAGCCTTTAATGCTGGAAGTATACATGAATTTTACATAGGCTACATCTACCGTTGTCAAAAATCCCCTCCCCATAAATCCCACCCAATTAACGTACAGATTGATACAGACTGATACATAACATTAAAAATTAAAACAGGCTTTTAAAGACTGGATGAGCCTAAGGCCATTGAAGAACATCCCAGTTAGAAGGCTAGGAAAATGACACTGGAATACATGAATATCCTTTACTCCAACGGATATTTGGTCAATGAACTTGGAAAGAAACAGGTAATGGGGCAAGTTTCACGTTATGGCATCAGGTTATCCTTTTCAGAATGATATACCTTTTGGCATAAGGCAACAAAGTGTTGAGGCAAATATTAGCTCAACAACTCTTCTCGTATCCCAGCAAGACAGGTCTTCATATCTGTTCTATCCCATGTAATACAAAAAGTGAGGCACAGATGTGTAGTGTAATGGCTTCCTTTCAGTCAGAGTGCTTTATTAGCCCAGACCATCCTGATCCCTCAGTCTGTTTTCTGAGAAAAGTCTTTCAAGAAAGAAATATGGAAACAACAAGAAATACTAGAAAGGAGTCTTAGTCTTTCCTACTTTAGAAATGTCTTCATTTTTAGGACTATGGCAAAGGAAGGGGGTTAGGATCACAGATGGGTAAGTAATACTGTACAAGGAACATTTCTTTTAATACCAATTGTTTAAGTATAAAGGCATAGATTTTGAAATTAATATTGCTAGACCACATACACTGAATAGTGCCAAGAGGGGAACTAAGGGATAGTTATATGTTGAACAAATGTTGCAGAATAGCAAAGGTTCAACCACTGCTTAACAGTAGCAAGAGACTGATGGTAAAATTAGGGCAAGGTCAACCATGACGAATGGTAAGATTTCTACTTTTATGTAGCAGGATGTCCCTCAGAATGACTTCTGTTAATCTCATATCTAACTGATGGACAGATGAATTGCACCCCTATAATGAGATGTCCTGTATCTGTCTAAGCAATAGTCAAACCAGCCTGCCTTTGAGAAAAATGCAGCCACTTAAACCCCAACTGATATCCACAGGTAAAACTCAGAGCTGGACTGAAGCTGATTTAACTTCAGCAAATTAGTGAGATTCAGCTCATGGGAGCCCACTAGGCAAATTCCTGTACACAAATGTTGTATTGCCTTTCTGAAACTAGTCTTTTCTTTTTCTTTTTTGTTGAAATCCTTTCAATACAAGTTGTATGGTTAATTTCTACATATCAGATTCTCACTCTCTAGAACCACACGGTAACTAAACAGGTGAGAATTACTGAAAATGTTGTAGTCAACATCTCTGCCTCATCCATTGCTTTAAAACATGCATGGCTATAGACAAGAAGCCACAACTTTTTTGGCATGTTCACACCTCAGGTGTTTATATGAAATGAAAAAAAAGTTTAAAAAGCATGCACACGTTTATTTTCATCAGGCTTGTCCATTTAAGTATACACAAGTATTGAGTAGAAAAGAAGCTGGCCCCTACATATTTTAGAAGAACAAGTTCCACACAGTTATCTTCATATTTATGAATCCCCTGCCTCTTGGCTATAGCTCCAACATTGAACTACATCCTATTAAATGGCCCTTGACATCATGCATTTCTAAATCCAGTTCACAGCGCTGAACTTGCCATAACCTGTCACTAGGAGACCAGAATTTAAACAGGCCTTTGCCTAAGATAATTCAAGCAGTTCCCACAGCTCTTAGTTGTGTGCTGTTCTTTTAGGCTGGCTGCATGTTTCAAAAGACATTGCATTCTGGCTTACATTCTCAAGAAGCACAAAAGTGGGAAAACATGCTTTTTGAAAAATGTCTCACAGCAAAATGTATGAGGAAGAGATAATAGGGGTGAGGTAAATCCTTCGTAAAATTCTTTAGTCCAACTTTAATGTTAAGGGCTAGAAAGGCTTAGTACACCTTGGAGGGCTCCCATTCTGTTACCTTCTAGATTTAGGAAATAAGGAGCTAAATCTAGAAGGCTTAGAAGATTTATTTGCAGATGCAGGTAAAAGTTTGGCAGTGCAGTTCTCAAAGAAGCAGCATCAATCCTTTGACCATGCTTATACCCAACAGTATGGACATGGACAACCTGTGTGCCATGTCCTCTACATTTCCTGAAATGAGATTAAGATACTGAAAAATCCAAGTGATACAGAGATCTGCACTGCAGAGAGTACACTGAACTTCATGAGCAAGTCTTATATAAACACTAGCTGTCATATAAGGGGCAGCTATGGCAGATGCATTGTTTGTATCAGAGGAAAGTACACAGACAGAAGACTAAAAAACGCCAAAACAACAACTGGGATAGCTCTTTGCACCTAAGTACCTACTATGGAATCATATTACAGTATGTATTCTCCTTGTCATGAAGCTCTTTAGCCCATGATTATATTTAATGACATTAAATGGCACATGACATTAAAAACAAAACTTAGCCAGAAAAGTGGCTCTCTTATTCTCCCTTTCCTTCTTTGGCTAGTGGGACTGACTTTTCTTTTTTCCCAAGCTACTAAATAACAGGTCCCCTCTCCATTCCCCTGGAGAGGGGCTTAATGGAAGTCAATATTTTGAGATGTTCATCAGCCAGTCCTTTCAGCCAGGTTGATCTATACCACAGAGAAACCGAGTAAGGTATTAAGAGGCGGAGGTGGGGAGATGGGGGAACATTCCTTTTAAAATGTGAAAATAGTTCAGGAAATGAGTTACCTACAGAAGGAAGAGTAGCCTAGTTATAATACTACATAAAGGCATGTTTCCTCTTGCAATCCATTTTGGAGACATACCCTAATTGGAATGTTTGGTATCCCAGATACTTTGCTTTTTGTTGTTTTTAATAGAGTTGGCCTTATGAAAAACTATAAATAAGCTAATTAAATATTGCAGTACTAAATGGGGATTGTTGAGCTGCTGTAATACAAAGACAACAACAGGACTACGGCTTTTTTCGGAGATAATTGGAAGGAATCCAGCCTTCCCAACATGGCCCTGCTGCAAGGACTTTGCAAAACCACCAGCCGCTGCTATTCTTCTCACGGACTTCAAATACAGTCCCTTCTTTGAAGCTGCTGGTTTCTTCATCTCCTTCAAAATCTGCCACAGCCACGTAGAGGGCTTCTTTGGAGACATCCAGGTTGGTAACTGGCATGGGTACTCTTTCCTTCTCCACAGGCTTGGGTAATGGCTTTTGGCCTGAGCTGCTTTTGGTTTTGGCTTCATCTGGGCCAGGAGATGGCAGGAAAGCTTTGGCTTTTGGCGGAACCAATACTGGCCTGCTGGACACTGGGACAGCTCGGACTTCAGGCACTTCCTTTGGGATGACTTTATGTTCTGCAGGGGGGGCAAATGAAGCTGAGGGTGCTGGCACATTAGCTTTCTTAGGAGGTGGAGGCCTTCTGGGAGGTACTATTGGACGTTGAGGGGGTTCCCTAGGTACTGGAAAGCTGCTCTTGGGTTCATTCTCACCTGGCTTTGAGGAACCCACAGGAACTTTGAGGAAAGGAGCTTCCTTAAAGATTTGGCTGTCAGGTCTAGAGGGAGGCCTAATCTCCACATTTGGCTTTTCCTGAGATTTGACAGAAGATTCTACTGGAAGTCCACTGTTACTGAAGGCACTCTCATTAATCACAGGGTCCTGTTCTGACGGCTTCTCTTGCGCCTTTGCAGGCTTGAGCTTGCTCCTCAGATTGCAAAGGTCTAATTTATTCTCTGACTGAGGAGGATCTGTCCTAGGGGCAGGTGCTGGCTTCGGTCTGATCTGAGGTTTTGATTTCAGGAAAAGGCTTGGAGTAGGTGCCTCAGGCTTATCCTCTGGGGGCTCAATCTTTGGTTTCGCTGGCTTGACTATGGGCCGGAGGTTTGGCTTCTTTACTTCTTTTGGAGAAACCTTATGGCCACACTCAAGACCCATTTCATTTTTCAACTGGAACAATTTGCCCTTTTCTGTTTTGAGCTCTGGCTTCTTGTCCCTTGGAGGGACTGTCTGCTTTGCGGGAATCCCAGGCAAAATCATGCCAGGAGGCTTTGGAGGTGGCCTCTGCTCCAACCTTTGCCTTTCCATTAACTCCTCTTCTGATTTAATTATGGATTCCTTCCTTGGAGGAAGACTCGGTTTCTCTTCCATATCCCGATCCCCTATTTCCTCATAGCCAACACACAAAGAAGCATCACTGTTCTCAGGCAAAGCATCCTGGGAGCTCTCCTTCCCTTTCCATTTGATTCCATATTCTGGGCCATTAGGTGGTGCTTCAGGCAGAGGTCGAGATGGCCCAGCAGGGTCTCCATTAGAGCTGTTCTCTGCTGTGCTGTCACCAAGCTGTAGCTGTGCCATTTCATTTGGTAATGGTGCCAAGAAATTAGGTCTACATGCATTGCTAGTTTTCTTGTATTTGTCAATAAAAGTAGCTGGTGCCCAGCCTTCCTTCTCCTCAATCTGAATATACCACCAACCACTCAGGTTCTTCTCAATTACCTGGAGAAGGAAATAAAGCCACCATTCCTTAGAACTTTATAACAACTGCATTACTAAAACTTGTGAGATTAAGTTTAGCATTAAGATTTTAACTGGTCTTTCTTTTCCCCCTTATATTGCACATAACAGACAACTAGCCATCCATCTCCAGCCTACAGATTCATCACCATAAACTAATACTAGGATATTGTAGTATGATTAAGATAGCAGTAGTGCAGATCATAAAACAGAGAAAGTGTTTTCCATTTCAAATGGCATTACTGATTCTAATTCTACAGCACTGACCTAAGATAAGATTAGAGTCTCAGTTCTGTGCCATTATACTCTCTACCGCATGGATATTGGTTTTGGTTTAATTAACAAAGGTGTGATTGTTAGCATTTATCATCATCTAGAATTAAAGTTAAGGAGCTGCTAAAATTTGCAACTTTCTTATGTTAAACTTTTTAAAAATTCTTCTTGATAAGAATCTTTGCTACTGAATTCATCTGGACATTTGAAGGTTCAGAGAAGCCTATCTAGCTTCTGTACAATATAGGGCATGGCCAAAGTACTAATGATGCAAGCCCAAGTGATAAGCATTTCCAGATAATTCATGTTCCTGATTGTGAAATGAGCTGTTTTCCTGGAAGATTTACATATCTAAGCATCTGCAGGGCATCTGAAGAAGTGGTCCCAGCTGACTTCTGCATGTGGTACAGGAATCTCTGAGATGACAAGAAAATAAGCAGTCGCTAGATGTCAGTATTGAGCCATTGGTAAAAGTGCACAGCCAGGATATCTGTCACTGAATCAGTAGTACTCACACTTCTGAATTTAAACCCAGGAATACATTAACAGGAGGAAATTCTCCTATAATTTAGGAGTGAATGGATGGCAGATAAAATCTCAATTTCCTCATGTTAAAAATATGTTATATGGGAACACAGAAAATTTGCCTCGCTTGTGGTGTACCTTTCCCCAGTGCTACTGGTTGAGTTCAAGGGGGACAGCCCTCTTGTATTTATAAAGTTACATAAGGGATTCACACTACAACACCAGAAGAGTCTTAGTACCGCATCTTCTAGGTGAAACTCTTCCAGTCTGATTTGTTCAGACATCTTTTATTCTTGTCAAATTTAAGTGGAGAGAAGCAGCATCTTGTTTCCTGGAATATATTTCAGACTCAAGCAGTGGAGGTGGAAACAGTTGCAACAAAGAACAAACTTTATCAGAAAACTACGATTAAATGCAAAACACATAGCCTATTAGATCTGGGTAAGTTGTTCCGGTAGGGAATGGTGGACTGAGCAGCTGTGCCCGCGGGCTAAGCAGGCAGAGGTGACAATGCGGCAACTTTTTTTGGGCTCAGGCAGGTTTTCCTGAAGCCCAGAAATGGATCAAAGAGAACACCTGGAATCATCCCATCTGTCCTCTGAATGGCTGCTTGTAGCCAGAAGTTTTGCCTTTGACTGGTAAGAGCTTTTAGCTTGGAGGTGGAGCCGTCATCATTTTCCAAGCTGCACTGGAGCCTTAAAAGGACACTAAGACCGGCCACCCCATTTCTAAATCACCAATTTATATGTATTTTTAAGTATGCATACCCTGTGTCAGGGTCGGCACAAGAACAGTGTCAAGTCAGTATACTCCAAACTCCAGTTCTTTATTGCTGTCACCATACAGACAGAATCTTGCCACACTAAAGCTACTCTAACTGACCTAAGGGTAAATAACCTGGGAGACTCTAGGGCGGAGCTACCTTGAACCTCTTAACTTTCCCAGCAACAGACTCCTGACTGTGAATCTTCTTATCTGCCTGGAATGCACTCCCTCCTTCCTGGGAATCAGTGGTGGCACTTAATTCCACCACACTAAGAAAGGCTTTCTACAGCAAGGAGAAGCTGGCTGTCTTGGTGCTTATCATTATTTTTGGGATTACTTTTTAAAAATTCTTTTTTAAGTTTTGGATTTTGTTCTTCTTCCAAATATAAAGGAGAATTGAGAGTAAACAATTGTTTTCCTGTATTATTTTTGTATTAAATTTGAAGATATTAGCATTTTCCTACACGTTGAATCAGCCTTCCATCCTTCCAAGGTTGGTGAAATCAGTACCCAGCTTGCTGGGGAAGGTGACGACTGGGGAAGGCAATGGCAAACCACCCTGCTATAATCTGCCAAGAAAACATCATGAAAGCGGTGTCCCCCCAAAGGGTCAGACATGACTCGGTGCTTGCACAGGGGAACTTTCACCTTTCACACCACATGTTGAATCAGCTGATTTGAACCTTCAGCTTTGTGTTTCCAGTTTCCTTGGGAACTGTCTGCTTATCTCACTTTTGCTTGTGTAAATACATTTTGGAACTTTTCCGTATCTTCAACTTTCTCTGGTTAAGCTCGTAAGGGGTGCCATAATCTACTGCATGAGACATGGAAGATTTTAAACAGATTTCTTCTGACTTCTACCAAGCTTTTATGCAAGATATGAATAATAAATAAATTGAATAATAAATAAATTTGAATAATAAATAAATAAATAATAAAGATATTCAGGACATTGTGGAAAATATGAGATCTAAAATGTGCCATCAGGTTGGGGATGTGGTGGATGAAATCGAGGAATTCAACTGTGATAGGAATGTTTCTTCTAAGAGTGAGATTGGGATTTCTATTGAGATGCTGGATGAAGATTGGATAGTGGAATTAGAGAAATTTAAGGGAGAGAGAGAACTGCAAGCAACAAGTGAAACTGACTTCTTGGTGGAATGCCATGAAAAAGAAGGGGTCATTATGTATGGGAGGTTTTTTGAGGAGAAGCTGGAATTTCTGAGGGGGACAGTTGGGCTGTTTGATTTTTTCAAGAGAAAAGCTTTGTGCACATTGTGGGGATATGTAAATGCTCCTGTTTATTTTGAAGTGGGATAAAGGTTAAAGGATTTCTATCTGGTTTGCTTTAAGGGCTTGATTATGTTAACTATTAAGTATAATGGCAGACAATTTATGTGCTTTTTAATTTGATTTTTATTATAGTAGACAGAAATGTATAGAATAGTAGTAGGAAGGGAATAATTAAATATGTGTTATCCTTTTGGAGTGGAACAGTTGTTTAGGAGGTCTATGTGATTTTTTTTTATTTTACTATAAGGGGGAGGAGTAACTGTACTTAGTGATTTTTATTATGTGCTAAAGTGGAATGATTTATAGAAATAATGTGGTTTTGGTTTAATATAGAGTTTGAGATTGATTATGGAAATTTTTCAATATCCTTGCTGTTAAAAGTCAGAAGCCACTTCTTTTTGTAATTTTGAAAAAAAAAATTCTCTTGTGTTTTCACACCTTTTTAGTTTCTCTTTTTTGTAGTTTTTATCCTTGTTTTTTTCTAGCTTTTATCCTTGTCTTGAAACTTAAAAAAATTATTTAAAAAAACTGTGTTAGTTAGTTAGTTAGTTAGTTGACCACACCATACCAAGATAAAAGGCTTTTCTGTTATAGTGTGTTTTCTAATGAGCTCTGTGGAAGAATCCAAGTATTATGGTGATGGGCCTGACCAGACTTAGCCTCACCTCTACTTTCAGTCCTGCCTGGAAGCTGATGCCATCAGGGATGGTGGTCTGGAAATCAGCAATGGTGTAATACTCTTCCTCCACCTGTGGAGGCACTGGGGGCTTTGGCAGATTGATACAACGTGGCTGTTGCAGGAACATAAAAAGCATGCATTAGTCATCTTCCATCCACAAAAAGCCATTATCTACACGTTATGCTTTCCCGGCTCCATCTGCAGGGTCTACAGGGTCACTTAGCAAGTGAGTCCAAGGAGATGGCAAACCCACAATTCATTCTTTGGCAGAGCCTCCGCAGAACGAGAGATGTAATGTTTCTTTGATCAATTCCAATTCTGAAATCAAAGTTGTACATTTATAGAAAAGCAGATTTTTGTGGTGCTTAGAAGCAAAGCTAAGTGGAAATAAAATTGGGGCCTGGGGCTTTAAAGTTAAAACATGCATTAGTTGTATGTGGTAGAGGTACTAAATGTTGAAAGTTCTCCATGCTATCAGTTTGATTGCTGGTACAAATGCCAGAAATTCAGAGTTCTTGCTATGACAACTGTCCAGGTCACACAGGTAGAAACTGTGATTTTTTTCTTCCTCTATTAAATGCCTTGGGAACAAAGCTCATACCATACTAAACTCTACCCCCTATATTTTTAAAGGGAAAAGCAAGTTACACATGCCAATTCCCTCCTTAACTGACATACTGTAGGAATGCCTTGGACATAGGGATTTATGCAAACATAAAAGATATACCAAAACCTGTGTCTCTTTTACCTCCCCACTTAGCTTCTTTTGTTCTGATTAGTTATCAGACTGCTTAAATGCATCTGGAAGCAACACTTACTATTGTGAGATCTCGACGAGGAGGGGGTCTTTGCCTCATCTTTGGTGACTCTGTCAAAAAAGTATTTGAATGTGCTTAAGGATATCAAAATGTGCTTCAGAAAACATTTTGAACATGACCCCATAGCTCCAGCCTGAAAAGCTGTATCTATAGCTTTCCTATCTGCTTTTCCCCATGCACTGCAACCAGGCAGCCTCCTTGATTCATTTCATTCCCAATGGTGAGTCATCTGATCAGGGTTTTTTTCTTCGTTCAGTAAGTGGATCTTTGGTCAGATGCCCTAAGCATTCCACTGAGTTTCACAGAGGCAGGGTGGAGAAAGGGGTAAGGAAGGGAGAGAGAAAGCAGACAAGCGTTTCCTTCATATATAACTCCAAAACAGTGGAATGCTTGTGTCCCTTGATGAAAACATCTAATATCCAGACGTCCATTACAAAGGTTCAAGGGAATGGCCTTGAAGGATAGGAAGAAGAGCTGCTACTAATAAGCAGGGCTTGAGCCTGGGCCAAGAAAATAACTTGAGAAAAAGACAAGCCCCTCCCTAGTTCACATGAAGATAAAGGGAGGGAGGGGAGAAACACAGTCAGATGTCCAAGATACTGTTACAATAAAAATAGTCCTGAGCTATATGGCATTGGTCTCTTAGTCTGCTCTACCTTGTAGGGCTGGCATGTAGCCATTCCAGTTAAAGAATAGAATTATTACCTACGTTCCAACCAATTGTCCATTAGAGGAACAAAAAAAGTTGGGAGGGGTGAGGATTTAGCATGAAAGGGATGCAAGTGGACTCCAGAACCATAAATTAAGAGGCCTTAATACTCTACAGGTAGTCCATGGGTTACAACCATTTATTCAGCAGTTGCAGTGGTTACAACAGCGCTGAACGAGGGGACTTACAACAGGTACTTGGAGTTCTGGCCATCACAGTATCCCCGTGGCCACGTAATTGTGATTTCCGACGTTCCCTGCTGGCTTCCCACAAGCAAAGTCAATGGGGAAGCTGGCAGGAAGTTGAGATCACATGAAGTCCTTAACCTGCGTGGTCCTCATCTAATGATGGCAACCAGGACTGCTGGAATTGCCATCGCTAAGCGACGTGGTCATGTGACATTGCACTATATGACCACATTGCTTAGCGACAGAGTTCCCAGCCCCAATTGCCATCGTAACCCGATGACTACCTGTACAGCAGGATGGCATACAGTTCAGAAAATGACCCCAAACAGTATAATCAAAGAGGAATTTTTAATATAAGAGGATGGGGGGCAAATATTTATTTATTTAAATAATTTTTATTAAACAAACTTTTAACAAAGTAAAAACCATAAGAGAAAATAAAGATAATAAAGAAGAATAGTAAATGGTGAAAAAAGAAAAAAGAAAAAAAGAAAGAAAAAAAAGGAAAGAAAAAGAAAGATTACAGTGGTTATAGATATATTTTTACTTTGCCCTCACTCTCTAAGGTTACATCATAATTTCCTTCTTTCCATAAACTACCCTTTCTAATCTTCAAACCCATAAATCACGAATTCACTTTTCTCTTTTTCAGCAAAAAGTCCAGAAACGGTTTCCAGTCACTAATAAATGTAGTTGTTGATCTTTCTCTAACCAAACAGGTTAATTTTGCCATCTCTGCTAGTTCTGTCATCTTCACCAACCATTCCTCCATTGTGGGTATTTCAGAGTCTTTGCATTTTTGCATATATAATAGTCTCGCAGCAGTCATCATATACAGAAATAATTTTCCATGGCTCTTTTCTAACTGATTGTTCATTAATCCCAGCAAGAAAAAATCTGGATTCAGTTGAATGCTGATCTTTAAAATTCTTTGCATCATTATATGTATTTGAACCCAGAAATTTCTGCCTTTTTTACAAGTCCACTAGGCATGATAAAATGACCCTTCACATTGTCCACATTTCCAACATAAATTTGAAGTACCTTTATACATTCTAGATAATTTTTCTGGAGTCATATACCAATGTTACAATAATTTTATAAAAATTCTCTTTTAGGTTACAACATAATGTAAATTTCAATCCTTTTAATTACATATTTTCCCACTGTTCCATCAGTATATGTGTCCAAAGTTCTAAGCCCATTTTATCATACAGTCTTCCACTTGTTCTTCATTTCAAATTTCAGTAAAAGTTTATACATTTTAGCAATTACAAGTCCATCATTTGTATATAGTTCAAGTTCAAATTCTGTGTTCTGCTGCTCAATTCCAAATGTCCCATTATCTACCTTAAATAACGGTGCATACAAAAACCATTGAAAACTAAATCCCCTTCAGCCAGTTGCTCTCTTGATTTCATCTTATATTCTCCATGTTCCTGTTCTACCAACTCTTGATAAGTTAACCATTTTTCTTCACCTACTGTTTCTTTCCTGTAAAATGCTTCTCGTGCTGAGACCCATAAAAGCATTCTCAGGCATAGACTAGGTTTATATCTGTTCCATATTTTCAATATGGCACTTCTAATATAATGATTCTTAAAATCTACATTAACCTTAACTTTATTGTACCATAAAAAACCATGCCAGGATGGAAAATTTACTAAAGACTTTGGGTGTGATTAAATTAACTATTTCAAGTCAATTAATTTAGATTAATGTAAATTTAAAATTCGATCAAATTTACTATTTGTCCTGGCTTAGCCACCACTGGACTGCAGGAACCCCTGCATGCCAGTCAAAAGCAAAATGCAACACTCAGCTTGAAGGAGGATAGACAACCCAACTCTAGAGCCATGAAGATTTCTTGCTTTTATCTGACTGACCAGCTTTCTCCAAAGAGCATCAAACACCTTGTTCATTGATCTCAACTTACTTCGCTGAAAGTCCACACTGGGCAACGGGCGACCATCATATCTTCCATCTCTTTGGTGACTTGGCCCATCCTTGTCTCGACCTGTTGAGTTCTGCTGCCGGGAAAGTCCATCCATATCCAATGCATATGAATGGGCTGAAGCTGCAGATCCCAGTTTTGATGTAAGTATGTCTCCACCCCCTCTTTTCAGGTAAGATGCTGGGGCCCAGCCCTCCTGACCCTGATATCTAAAGAAATACAAATCATCTGATCTCTTGTCTAGTTTTTACCATGGTCAACAAATTCCCAAAAGCAATCACATCCACAGCAATATCTGAAAGCAAAACCAGTGTTCCAAATTCAGTTCTAAGAACAATATGAGCCAGAATGTTAACCTTTTTTATTTTGCTTGGAGGTATCAGGCACATTTTCCCAAAATACTGGGTAGCTTACAAGTTCTTAAATAAATAAACATCTCTATTTGTAAAGTTGCTTAATTATTACCCACTATTTCACATACAAGGTTGTTGTGAAGACAAAAATACAAAAGAATTCGTAACTTTAATATGTATACCAATCTTCAGAGATGAAGAGGTGAACACAGCAAACTTTCTCAGCACATGGGAATCTGCCTCTCTTGCATCCCTTTGCAAGATGCCCCAGCATCAAGCATTATAACTAACATGGTTAGAACAGATATCAAACTGATTAATTGGTACTAATTATCAGCTATCAAAAGAAAGCTTTTGTAGTAACAAGTCTTAGATGAAGGTCCATCCAGTCACCCATTCTGTAAGCCTATGTTGAAGACTTCTATCCCAGGTACTGAGTTTTTTAGGTTTTTTAAAATGAAAAGTATCACAAAAATACAACCTTAACATGGGAAGTGTGAGAGGACTTTTCCTGGTGATTTTTCCTATTTTTTTTAAAGAAAGTCTTCAAGTTTCAGTCCTCCTGAGGTCAGGGGATATGGTTCTAGAATCTATATCAAACAGAACAGTATGAACTCTGATGAATGTTATCTTATGGCAAAATCCCCAATCATTTTAAAAGTTAATTCTAGCCTTGAGTGTGGCACATAAAGGAGTTTAACACAATTAGGTATGAGACCAAAGGTAGGATTATACAGAACCTTTTCAAGTTTTGTCATAGAGACGTGCTCTTCTCTATATTCCCCATACAGACCATATTCCCTTCCAATTGACCAGTCCATTCGCAGCTGATTAAGGTCACATCCAGATTTTGCATCCAGCTTCCCATTTAAGGGAATCAAGTGTGCCGTATTATTCCAACAGTCTGAACTAACAGATTTTGAGGTATTAATTATGTCCTCTCATTAATTTTACCACCTGAATTTTTAGAAGAAATGTAATATCTGGCCAGAACAAGCAGAATCTAATAATAATATGTTCTTTAAAAGATTTCTGCCAAATTATTCCTTGTAACATGCACATTGATTTTGATTGGTTTCAGCTTGTCATTACATTTTAGAAAGGGGTTGTAAAATTCCAGGATTTTTTTTTTAGATTTTTTTATCCCGCCTTTATTATTTTTATAAATAACTCAAGGCAGTGAACATACCTAATACACTTCCATCCTCCTATTTTCCCCACAACACCAACCCTGTGAGGTGAGTTGGGCTGAGAGAGAGAGACTGGCCCAAGGTCACCCAGCCGGCTTTCATGTCTAAGGCGGGACTAGAACTCTCAGTCTCCTGGTTTCTAGCCCAGCGCCTTAACCACTAGACCAAACTGGCTTCTTTTGCTTTTCTTTTGCTTTTTTCTTTTGCTTTTCTTCTGAAATCTGAAGTCCTATGCAATAAAATAAAATGTTAATGTCTATGTAATTATTGCTTCTTAGCATTTATTTGCTTTTTATGTAGGCATCTGAGGGTTTTTCTCGGGTCCCTGCTATTATATATGCTTTGCTGCCTACAATATAAGATGAAGAAATAAATCATTTTAAAATGAAGATAAATGCAATTTCAGTGAAATGTAATTCTTAAACACTTTGGGAGTTATTTCCTTCACACATCCAAAACCCCTTGAATGGAGAGGAACCATGCACACATAAACATGTATCTGAACCCTCCAATCTTCTCAGCACAACCCATTGCCCCTTTTACAGATATAATGAATTTATACTGGGGCAATAGTCCATCTCTTCATAATACTGTGAGGATTCCCTTTATGAGAGCTCAAGGAAACCTAAGACCTAAGTTTTGTGTGTCTGCCCCCTTTTTTCTAGAACCAGAGTTATTTTTTATCTTCCTGAAGCACAATGAAACGTTATGGAGTGCACATCTCTATACTTGAAAATTATCCTCCTACCCCTTCACTGATGAAAACTGCAAAAACAATGGAATGACTTTTAAAGGGTAGCTTGGGTCTTGTGATCTAAAGTGTCTACTTTCCATTAATGCTTTCTGAATCATGGCTGAAAACATACCTGATTTTCCACCATCCCTCCAGATTTTTCTGGATCACCTCCACTGTAGATCCTTTGTCCAGGTTTATTTCATCTTGATCCCGAGCAGCGTATGGGTAGATCACCATATACTTCTCCTCTATTCAAAGAGAAATACAGCAGTGAGTGAGTGAGAGAGAGAGAGAGAGAGAGAGAGAGGGAGGGTGAATGATAATTGGGAACAAATAAAATTTTGCTAAAAACAATCAGAAAATCCACATACTTTAGATAATTTAGCCCTCACAATACAGCAGAATCAACTGATTCAGGATTCTGTCCTTTTGACACAGGTCATCAAAACCCCAACATCACCTTTGAAAGTCAGATTTTCATAATTTATAATATTATTCCTCAAGCCTAATGCACCCCCAAAATGACTTCCAGAGAAGCTCTATGTCATCTTTCTAATTGAACCTGATAGTCCAGAAGACAGATGATATGTTTTTGGTTTTACAGATCAGCAAATCAGTTCTACATGATCTATTTTTTCATTTACTCCAAGTGTCAGATATGAAGTACCAGATGCTTCAGTACAGGTGTCATTTTAGCAATCTTATTCAAACAATCTACTCATGTGAACAATGGAATAAGAGACATATTTCTTGTAGGTAGAAACACTACTGTAGTCTCTTTTCCTAAGTTGTCCTGGAAGTAGATTTGTCATAGCTGCAGTAATTGCTGGGCCATATTACATTTGCTTTCCCAGTAATTATTTCCTCTTCCAAAGTGGACATATCACAATTGACCTTACAAATACTGCAAATACTTCGTTTATCTCCATCAGCTACTAATGCCCATCTCTTAAATAGTGGACTATTCTGTAGGAAACTGAGCCTGTAATGGCCCTTTATGCAAATACCAAGGATTGCTTTTCACAGAATTTCAGACACAGTGCAGAGATTATTTAGTATAAAACTCTCTCTAAAAGGGAAAATGAAGCACCAGCTAAGCTAAGGTGAAAGAACATCACTGTCAATGGAGTAGGGCCACTTTATTTTTTCAAAATAGAGGAAAGATTATCTTATAAATACTGAACACCAGCAGACTGGTATAAGCCTTCAATTTGATGTCAGCTAACATCCTCCAAAACAGCCTACTATCAGTGCACAGTGCTCCTCTACATCCCACATTGCTTTCCCATTTCTAGACATCCCCAGCACATAGACTGGAATCGGTTCCACTGAAATCAAACCATCTTACTGGCAGGAGATGCTGAAGCTTTATCCAAACTTTTCCATTTGTAGTACTGAAATTGATCAGAGTATTATAGGATAGAACTGTATCTGCTATTTCAGAGGTAAGCACTTTGGATTTGCAGGATTTATGTGTCCAGCAGAAGTGCAGGATTATAAGCAAATTGCTCCTAACCAGATGTTTTGGCTTCACTTCCCATCAGCCACAGTTAACATGGCTAATGCCAATGGATTGTGAGAGAGGTGATTTAAAACGATTAAAATGTCTGGATGGATATTCCTTACCTCCTGCCTGCTGGATCACAGGAAGGCTATTCAGGAAGAAAGTCAAAAAAGTTTTGCCCTAATGTACCCAGGGATATATTGTTCTGAATGGGAAACAGTTTAGTTGCTTGATTTTTATAACCCTGTCCTTTTCTTTTCAATAAATCTTGATAAAGAAAACCCTAGGAGAAACATGCTTGGAATCATTTTTAGTTTTAGGTAGTGGCCAAAAGCCTGACAGGTAGCTATGGCAATTGTTCTAGCTACAGGTTGAAAAGCATTTAAAAGCTCTTCAGCAATGTGTTAGCAAAAATGATCATTTGAACACAAACAAATCTTACTGTAATGAAAGTTATGTGATACTTTGAAGTGCCCCATCACATCCAGCTATACTATATTGACCTTTTTTCCCTTTCTGGATCTATTGTGAAATACATTCAATGGACTGTGGGAAAAAGTCAACTTAAGGTCAAAATAAATGTGACTTTAAATGCACCTTTACCTTTATTATAATTTTTAAAAAACATTTCAAATTGTACCAGATTTTGGGGGATGAGGTAGGGTGGGATGAGGTGAGGCGGGGGAAATGATGCTGATACTTTTTAGGACCGCAGAAATCATTGCAATGAGAATTTACCTTCTCCCATGGACCCCTATGATGTCTGCTGCAGTCCCAGCATTTATCACCAGTGACTGATGGAGTTGCATTTAACATGCAGGTTTTAAAAAAAGGTTAAAAATGCATTTAACCCCAGATAGGGCCAAATGAGATACAATTTACCCAAGAGTAGAAATTCTCATAATGAGGGACTCAAGAAATCTCAAGGGAAAGAAAGGAGGACACAGATAGGCAAGTGTAAGAGAATTTAACAGTTAGGATAAGCAGTATATAAAGGAAATAGTCACTCTGGATAGCAATAAGAAATAAACTGCATGCAACAAAGCATGCAACCACCACAGTGGACAGCACATGCAAACATAGAGAAAGATAGTCCAAAGCACAGAAGAAAGCACAAAGAGATCTCCACAGCATCCACCTTGACCCCATCCACTGGTGTATAAGTCCCCAAGAGTCCGACGGCGACCCATATGTCTGGGAAGAGACCAGTATCTCCATGGGACTGAGAAGAGCATGTTGGGGAAGCAGGAAAGGTACAAAACAGGATATAAGGAGGGAAATGTTTACCTTTTTAAAAAGAATAGTTAATGCCACAATCAGGTTAACAATGACATGATCCACATAGCACACTAAGCCATGATTAAGCCAATTAATTGGGATATACATCTCCGTATTTTTAATTTAAAAAATTACTATTGTAAAACTAGTTTTACCCACCCTCAACGCAACTGACATTATACTCAGAAGACCAAATTTCCACTGCAAATTACGACATTTGCATCATAATGTTATTACTTCAGTAATGGAAATCCTCAAATGCCCCACTCACTGAGGACTTTCCTCAATAACAGATCCATGCCCTCCTCCATATCAGTCCTTTAAAGTAAGTTTTCACTCAATTCACACTGCATGTTCATGTGCACAAGTGCTGTGGAAGAGTTCTTCATGAAAATATGGGTCGCTTCAGAAATTGTCTTCAAAAGCACTTTGTAAAATCTTTCTATCCAAAGAACCATCAAGGTGGGCATACTGGAAAGTGCCTAACAGCTGCACAAGGACTACCTAATGTAATATATTTTAAACTAGCAGGTTATGAACCTGATCAGCAGTGGGACAGGAGATGTTTAGAGTTTTCCAGTGTTAACTAATACTGTAACTACTGCTCAGATTCTATGCCCTGGAATAAGCATGAACCGTCCTCCTGTTTTTCATTATTTGTTTTTTGGGGGAAAAAAACAATCCAAGAACTCATGTGAGCCTTAATATAGAGCTTGTTTTTTTATGCAAATGTCTGGTGTAATTTTTGAATGGAAAAGCAGCTGGGTACTAAAGCTTATGAAGAATGAGCCTCCAATAAAGCAGCCTCCTCAGCCAAAACTATTAAACTAAGTGGCGTCAATCTTCATGAGAACTTTCTATGGGCGGGAAAACCATATTGCTCACTTGGAAGTACTCTCTTAGGACTCATGTATTTGGTATATTTCCTCTCTGAACATTACCCTGAACATTTTATGTGGGCTCAAATGCTTCAAAGAATAAAATAAGAAATAATTTGGCTATTCTGAAAGTATCTTGATCTATTCCCACCTTCTTCAGTTTGCATTGAAAATTCATCCTGGGTACCATCCTGGACTTCTAGGCATGTTGCGGGGACCCAACCTTGTTCATCCAAGGTACTTACAAACCACCAGCCTAAAAATAAGGAAAGGAAGAGTTAACTGGAAAGTCACAATCCATTCTAGCCAGGAGCATGCAACCCATTCCATCATGGAAGGTTCCATCCCTGAAATATTCTGATGTGGTCTGACCTTCAAATAAGAAACATTCTGAGATCCCTTGGGATTAGGAGTGATCAATACTATCCTCTCCTTCTGCATACAACTTTTCTCCTTACAGATAAAATCCTGTTAATGCTAATGAAAATAAAGGTATGCACTCAGAGGCGCCCATGATGAGGACTGACATGCTGTGTAATTCTTTTTACTTCCTCCCACCTTTACCTGCTGTCTGTTAGAAGTTAACTATTGTTGTGCATTTCTAGAAATGATGGAGAATATCATTTTTTGTGATTTCAATCTATTAAAGAAGGTTTAATTTAAAATATCCAATCTGTCTCTTCATGATTCAAAGTGCAAAATTGCTGCCCCAGGAAATATTCCCATATTTGATGCTGAAGCAGTAAATACAGTAACTTCCACAGAATCAAACAGAAAATGTAGAGAATCTGGTCAAATTCTATTTCCATAGCCTTTCATTGAACTGATAAAGAATTTTGAAAAAGCATTATGAAATGTTGGAAATACTGCAGATCATTTTATTTCTTTAGATTTTCCTTTATTTCTTCATGCTGGAACAATAACTCCAGTTTAATTAATACTGCAATTCCATTTATTACGTACTTCCTATGTGAATTCATAATTCAAACACTGTTCAGAGGGGAAATTTAAGCTACTGAGTGAGCAGCTAGGAGGTCATTTGACTTCTATACGGCATTAAAGCAATACAAGACTAGTAATTTACATAAAAGCTATGCAAATAGAGAATGAATTTTAAATTATCAATAAAAATAGAGCAAATCACATTTAAACAGCAACAGCATTTGTGTGGCTACTTCAGGACAGATAACTTCTGCATATAAAATTTAGCAACATGCATTTATTTTTAAAATGCATAAACAGTAGTAATTAATTTGCTTCATTTTGCTGAAAAAAAGAGGATTTTTTCCCAACAAAATGATGTATTCAGAATTTCCCATTGTTAAAACACAAATCAAAAGTAACTTTCAGAGCCTATTCTTTACTTCACTTAAATAGGCACAGCAAGTAATACTATTTATTTTCTCTGAAAAACAAAATACATCCAATTCCAGACACAGATGGGTGAAGTTGCTGAATTAATTATAACTCTAAATAAAGCATTTTACAAAAAAAAGCTGGGAAGTCACTCTGTGAATGAAATCCTTTTTTTATTCAGCTAATATGGAAATTCCAAAAGGGAAAGCTTGGTCCTAGAGAGCTTGTTCCCAAGGAAAATTGGAAAAGGGATTTATGAAATGGGGCTGGGATAAAATCTTAAATTGCTTTTAAACATGAAATCTATTATGCAGGCCAGTCCTCATAAGAATACACTTAGACAAAACTTGTTAGGAAGTTATGAGAAACAGGAGATCCTTTTTCAAATTGTTTTATCTAAACTCATATGTCCCAGCTGAGTAACTCCTACCAGATTCATTCTTCTCAATTATGTCTACAACTTGGCCTGCACACAAACTAATTTCAGAGCTCTCTTGCTTCTGGTAATCGGCCACCACCACATATTGTTCCAGGACCATAGGATCAGCAGATGACAAATCTCCACCTAAATTGTAGGAAACAAGACAGCACACTTAGTCACTGCATGTAATACACTGAAAAATTAGTTATTTTCCTTATATTTTTTTTCAGGTCAGAAAAGATACATCTTAGAATCCAGTATGGATTACATAAGGTAGATAAGGAGAGGCAACAACTGAAATTTGTGAGTAAACCTTTCTAACTTAATGCCCAGGTTTTCAGTTGCAGAATCAATTCCACCGTTGGGCAGCATGGGGAAATGTACAAAAGCAATGGCATTAACTTATATATTTCAGTTCAATTGGATTATAGCAGACACCGCTTTTGGCCAGTTATAATTACAGATGGAGGAGTTGTGTGCTAAGGTTTGATGATACTCCTCACTTATTGTGGGTATTTAGTCTGGCACAAATCTCTTTCTCCCTGATCTTCAGAAACATCCTCAGGTTTGAGTAATTTAATGGTCGGAGAAGTGTGTTCATCAGTCAGTCCATTATTAATCAACAAAGAGAACGAATAAGACAAAAAAAAAATCAGAGACCCAGATTGAGACATTAATTCTGACTCATGTCATACTGTGAATGGACAGACCCAGGATAAGCAGGCAAAAAAGGAAGATTTTTTTTTTAACTTTAAAAGCAGAACTCTGACTTCTGAAAACCTTCCACCAACTCAAAAATTTGCTGGATTAGGTTGGAATATAAATTAGGCTGGGAAGAAATTAATTAAACCTTCCAAATTCATTAGGCCCATTACTGTAGCTAAAATGAAGAAAGTACTTATAAAGGCAAGTTTAAAAAAATAAAGGACTTTTAAAGTATATATAGTAACAAGATATTTCCAATTTAGTTATACTTATTTAGATAACTGACTTTCAATAAAAATCTGTATTAATTAGAGGGGAGGGTAACACTTACCTTACACTGGGGTCATGTATGCTAAATATAACTATTTGATTTCATTTCCTGTGGCCATTCCATCTGGCCCAGCAAGAACAGGAGATCTGTTCTTCCGGAGAATGTGGTTTAAAGCCACAAGCGCCACAATCCTTTAAAAATGTAACTAGTCTTTGCAATTAAACACATGGCTCTTCCTTTGCATACCAAATTATCACCCTAACTGCCACTTGTGGGGAGATGCAGACGGATAATGCAAAGGAAAACCCCTAAGACCTGAAAAACATTATTTAGCAGATTCATGTAAAGGAGGAAACTTTCAATAGTACATACTCAAAAACCGGGGGTCTGGAAATAAATTCAGAACCACTAAGGGGCAGCAGAGTTATCCAGAAAGAAGGTGTTTCTTTTTTAACCTTAAAGGAGAAAAGTGAGCTATAACGTTAGTAAGAAAAGAGGATAATGTACAAGATTTTTCTTTTAAATCAAAATAGTAAAATATGGCCTTTATCCTGTTTTTTCTTGAGCAACAAATTCACATGAAATAAAGCAGAAGTCTATGAAATCATGGATTCCTTGGCAGCCCAATCCTATGCACAATATGTGTCCTAACAACCAGGAAACACACTGAGACAAGGAACTGGTCTCTAATATTTATTGCTAGTACTTAACAGGAATCCTAACAAACTGAAGAAGCGTGGGGAAAACCCAGACATATAACCCCCAAGGGTTAAGGCGGTCCCGATCTGTGTCTCTTTGAATGGCTGAACAATTCATCAGTGCTACGCATGCGCTTGACAGTCTGGATGGGAGCCCCCTGCTCGCCATCCTTACTCATGACAATATGAAGTCACATTTTCAGTTAGGATTTATTCCCAGATGAGTATGTGTGTGACAATAATTTTAAAGGTAATGCTTGTCTTGACTACAAAGGCCTGAAGTAGATTCTGCTTTTAAAATGTTTCAGATCCAGAACCACTTCTTTCATTGATACCAGAGTTTCTCAATCTCAGTAACTCTAAGATGCGTAGACTTCAACTCCCAGAATTCCCCAGCCAGCATGCTAGAAGTACTGATGTATACAAAAGTTCAACGTAAGCAACTCAGATAAAATTCTGGCATACACTGAATGTTTGGTTTCTTTTAGAAGTATATTTACTACTTATTTAATCTTAAATATGCCTGATTTCAGCAGCAAGTAGCCCTTATTTCAATAGCAAGGGCAAGGAAATGTCTTTAAGCAGAATATGCTTGAGGAATAGGTTGGTTAGAAATCATTCCTATACATGACTCTCTTAAAATTTTGGCACTGTTTGCATATCCTGTTCAGCGACTCTAGTGACTACATTGTCCACATCATTGCTGTGCCAAAATAACAATGATGACGACCGGTTTTATATTATTACTTCAGTGAAGTCTGTGTGAGGTTACGAAGGTGGTATACATCACTAGTGAGGAAATAGCCTCTAACTGAGGAGGACTTCTGCAGATAACTTCTGCAGGTAAAGGAGAAGCACAAACCCTGCTTCTCCCTCAATGACGGCTCTACCACCTAAGATATTTAGAGGACTGTTTTATATGAGTGTATACCAAAGTGAAGACATCTAAGAAACTGTGTAAGTTTAAAGTCCTCACAAATCCCAGTGTCCATGACAGTCAAGGACAAAAGAGTTGCATTTCACCAAAACTAGAGTGTGAACCTGACCTAAAATACTATTTTCAGGAGAGTAACAATTTTTGTGCAAATAAGAAAAAGGGATGCAGAAAATAAAAACAAGCTAAGTTCTCCAAGTGATGCAATAAATTGGCTTTGAATTGAGTATACAGCAAAACACATTTATGCTAATGGAGAAAATGTATTGGAGACATCGCTATGAAACCAAAAGCAGGAAAAGACAAGAATATCTTGTAGAAAGAATAGCCCAGTCATATAATACAGCCAGACAATCAATGACAGCTTATGGCTGCATTATTTTAGCTTTTAGATGTATGTTTAAATACATCTTCCCAGGACTATAAATGTAGGATTTGAAAATAAGAGGTCATTTTCCATGATACACTGGCTTTCTCTACCCAGATGCCCTCTGGATATGACTAGGAGTCATGATGGTTAGAAATTGTCCAACACATCTGGATACCACCAAGCTGGAAACTGTGTGGTTATACTATAACAGTTCTATGACACTCCAGGTGAGCAGGGCAGAGGCATAGCTGCTACTAATTACAGTGTCCTGTCTCTGAAAGATGAACGGAGGAAACTGCCACAAAGAGACAAAAATAATGTCCAGAAAACAATGTCTGGAGGGCCCATCTCCTGCTTGATACTAACTGCCACTCTGATTTGACCAAAGAATGAAGTCATCTAGACAACAGAAGGCAAACAACTGCAGGAAAAGAGAAGAAATTCTTTTTCCTGTCCCCAACTCCCCATATAATTACTCACAGTATCCTGGGGCTATTTGCAGCTTTAACATGCAGCTCTGGCACCTCCAAACTACCTATTACAGCCATCATCACAAAGCAGTAAACAGCATTGAGTGGAAAAGTTGTAGATTATTTTCAGCAGCTTTTCTTCCCTGGACAATAATTCCCAAACACTAAACAGTAAGTACATTCGCAAGAAAAATTGCCTTTTTCTAGGATAAGTGTGAGATTCTTAAATTGACATCCAATTTTTAACTCCCCAAAGCAGTATCAGAGAAGATCAAGTTGTCATTTGCCTGTGTGAATCAGCCATCACAAATTAATAACAGATTGGATTTTATATTACTTAATAATGGCTTCCTATTTATTTGGGACAATTTGCACATATGGTTGGGAATCACTACATAACTAGACATGAAACAACAATGCTGTATGTGTGGATCTAAAACATGTATGCAAATACGTAGAAATGCAGTAACCCAGCGAAAGCCATTAGCAAACATGGAACCACAAACAGTAAATATAGCTTAATGTAGCCAGAGCCATTTGGATAGGGCTGCTAAATTTAATCAAAGAGCTATATGGAAAACAGCATTACTCTACAAACATCTGGGTTAGATACAAACTATTTTGTGCAAAATGCATTAAACTGAGCTCCAAAGCCCAGTGTTAATGTACAAGCATTAGATTTGAAGAAGCTATATAAATCTGACAATTAAAAAAAACAACCACTGGTTGCAAGAACAAAGGTTCAACATTACACAATTCTGGACAAGTTAAAATAAAGAACCGTAATATTTAGAAAATGGCTCTGCAGAGTAGTTGATAACTTATTTCAGGGAGTACTAAGCATACAGAAGAAAGGAAAGAAGAGAGAAAAACTAATTTTTACTAGCACACAAAAAAGCAACAACTAATTTTCACTCTACATTCTTACATTCTTTAATTACATGTATGTAATTAAATTACATACAGAATGGTCAATTAGTCACAGCACAAAGACTGATGCCTTTCGGGCCTCTGAGTCAAGCTGTGATTTCCCCAACATTTTCAAGTAAGATATACTTTAGAAACCAAATGAATGTTTAAGAAAATTATGAATTGCCATAGAACCTTTTGAAGAAATTCTCTTGATCATGCCTCTCACTGACTCAACTGCATTGAGGAATGTTATTTAATCAAATGGCCATTCCTCTACACACCAAAACATGAGCCATCATTATTTGGTACGAGAGTTTCTGACAACAAATCTGTACAAAAACACATTAATTACTTCGTATGCTTATATATCTCTTTTTTATGAACATTATTGGGAAAAAGAAATTCCTTCCCTCAACTGACATCACCATTAAGTGCTGTAGAAGACTTCAATGACACATTTCTAAAGGCAAGATTTTAAATGACCTATTTCTACAGGTAAATTTTAAATAGTTTTAAATTATTCATGAACAAAACTAAATTGTTAGCCAAATGGAAACTGACAGGTAAAAGGCTCAGGAAACAGACCTAACTTTCCTTTCAAAGACAACAACTTTTATACTATTTGGGGGTGATTTCTGATTCCATTAAACTTATTTTGAAGAGGATTTTCATTAAATTTATAGTATTTGCAACAGCTACTTTATATAACTAATTTGTTATAGCCTATTGGCCTATACATTTTTTGAAGTGTAGTAATAATTGTTTTAAATTAATTTTTGATATCTCCTGAAAATGGAGAATCCTTGTCCAACTTAATTTGCATTTTCCACCGAACAAGTTAATAGAGATGCTTTAGTTAACATCATTAATCTTGCTCTGAGGGAAAGCAAAATGCCTTGTTTCAAAGAGACAATTATTGAACAACTAATAAAAGAGCCTGCATTTGATCCCCTCAAAGATGAGCAAACACAGTGCAGTCTTATAACCAACGACATGGTTAGTTTAAAAACCATTAAAATAATTAAAAGAGTGCTGATTTCTCATCTGCAGGCAATCTTGGAAGAATATTACTGTATCTGTAAGAACAGACTTTTAAACACAGATTTTTATTGTTTATAATAACTCAAGTTTAATGTTGATGTTAATTGGTTTATTGTAAGCCCCCATGAGATCTCAAAAGACAGTGGCACATTTTAATAATTAAATAAAATAAAATTATGAATAATCAGAGATAGGCTTATTCAGGTTAAACATATGTAATTCAGTCCTGTGATTAGGCATCAGACATCTTCATCATCAGTATCTATTTAAACAAACATACAGAAACAAGCAGTGGCGATTCATCCAAGTCCAATTTAACCATACTACTTTCCACCAGATATCCCAAGTTGTTTTCGTTAAGCCCACTATGGAATTTCTTCCCAGATTATCACCAGAGTGCTGAGGCCGCCACCAGCAAAGCAGAATAGTTGCTACCTAGTTAGCTGAAAACCAGCCAAGTGGGATTTTGTTAATTCATTCACAATGCCTGAGTGTGGATTTTTAAATTATTATTTCTTAGTCCCATTCTCTACCCAGAAGGAAGCAGTGATCCTATGAAGCCGTGAGTGATCAGAATACCCAGGCTACCCAAGAGGAACAGCATGTGTTGCCCAGCAGAAGGAAACAAAGTAAGACTCAAGCAGTAAGTTTTGCTGTTACTACCTCTCTGAAGGAAAGAAGCCGTTCTCTGGATAAATCCTGATGAAAGAACAAAAACGATGGAGAATGGCCATGAGGAAGGTGCAAGAATATAAACTTAGAGAAGTGACAGTATTAAGGAGGTAAATCATGTGTCAGGATGGACTCTCAAGTTGAAGGAAGATATCATATCTACCAACAGTGAACTGATTATCAGAGTCACAAACCCTTATATAGCCAAAAGAAACACGATCTGTCTAAGAGCAAGAGATACCAACTTGGGAAAACCTTGCAGAAGAAGAAAAGAAAAAAAGAAAAGATCTGGGGGATAAAGAGAGAAAAATATTATTAAATTATGTTCTGTCTTGGAGGTTCCTACAACAGATAGATTATTGATTCTATTTCTTCCCTTGTAATAGTTTGGTAAGTCAGCTTAAGGAAATGTGAAAGGTAAAGAATCCCTTCTGTTCAGCTCAATTCCTGGTGACTATATGGACACATCCAGGTGGTTTTTGTGGGAACAAAGAAAAAGCAGTTGGCCACAACATTTTTCAGGATTATTTTTTAAATTTCCCAATCTAGACAATAAGTCTGGAACGTCCTGGAGATCTCCTATCCACATACCTACTGGTCCACCAGCATCACCAGGCTCCAAAACCAAAACAGAAAGGTTTGTGTGTTTGAGAAATGCAAGCGATTGCTTTGTTTACTGGAGGAAAACCTCAAGGTGAACTTGCTGTGGAAATACTGCTGTAGGTGGTATTTATTTGCCGAAATTAACCCAAGCCCCCGCCCCCAAAAGGCTTTGGTGTGTCTTTGTCATGAAACCAAAGGGAGAAAAGTAATGCAGAATTAAAATTCTTCCTAAAGGAATTCCTAGAGGTACTTTTTAAAACTTCTTTCCATGGTACGTATACTCTCTGCACTCTACTTGCCCACCTGAACTGTGATATCGTGAAGAGGCCCAGTACAGTGTGATGCAAGTAAAAGTAGATTCCCCCACACACATACGGAATATATATTGCTCAGCTGGCCCCCGCTAGTGTGCTAAGAGAGCTGGATCCAATTCAGCAGTGCATTGGCAGCACCCTGTATATGCCTTACCAAAGCACAGGGAAACGTCTGTTGATAGGCACTGGCATGCCCTTTACTACTGCCAGTAACTCTAACATGGCGTATTCCTGGATTATAAAAATTCTGATTCAGAGACAATTGTAATTGCAAGCACACTGAGATGATATTATTCCCATCTTCTCTAATACTATGCTATCTGGTAGGAGACAAAATTGCAGCTTTTCTCTGAATTGCTCTTGGAAATCTAGGACAAAAGCCAACAATTTCAAACAACACAGTTATAAAAAAAGGCAGATAAACCATGAAACCCTCCCCTCCCCCCCGCCACCCTTTATTTTTGGCATCTGCATTTCTGTTTTATAGTAGCTGGCCTTCTGAAAGTGGAACACAACAGGGATAATAGAAAGGCAAAATGTGAAACCAAGTAGCACTTTGGGAATGATTCCTTCCGTCTTCCTTAGAGATGGTCCAAGAAAGCATGTGGATCAGTCAGGCTTTGAAATGGCCAACAGATGTGGGCAAATTCAAATAACTTCATAACAAATCAAAAAAGTGTGAAAAATGATAAATATTAAGCAGAAAAGTACAAGTAATGGCCTTACCCGATTTCTTCTTTCCAATGGGTTCACTGAGGAGAAAAAAAAAATCTGTAAGACAATGTAACAGCTTTGTCAATCTGGCTGAAAGTGGATTGATTTCAAGTGCCAGGAAACAGGAATTCAGGCTTACACTGTAGTTCAGCCATTGACCTTTTGAATTACATTATGCAGTTTACCCACAGAGAATCTTTTGATTTTCTTCTGAAGCTATATGACATAAGAATGCACAAAAATCAGCTATTCCTTTCCTTTTGCTGCTTCCTAATCATTGCTTGTCTACAAAAGTACAAACCAAATGACAAAGAAAAAATTATTTTTTTATTTTTTATTTATTATCCCGCCTTTATTATTATTTTTATAAATAACTCAAGGTGGCAAACATACCTAATACTCCATCCTCCTGTTTTCTGCACAACAGCAACCCTGTGAGGTGAGTTGGGCTGAGAGAGTGTGACTGGCCCAAGGTCACCCAGCCGGCTTTCATGCCTATGGCAGGACTAGAACTCACAGTCTCCTGGTTTCTAGCCCAGCACCTTAACCACTAGACCAAACTGGCTATAAGGGATATGTATTTTTCTGGGAGATGTAGAGTGATGTAGAGAGAATACTTTCCTGGCAATGTGAGTTATATGAATTTCAGAAAAATGGCTGATATATGTGTTGACAACATATCCAAAAGGATTATGCAGGCAGCACAGAGAAAAAAGAGAGCCACAAGTCAAAAGCCCCATTCTCATATGGTTGTGATACACTTGGTCATTACCGATCCTTCTTTCCAAAAATATTTAGAACTTGCATTCTCAAGTATGAATTTTGGAAAATATTATCTATCAAGTCACTTTTCGATTTGAGGTCAGGTAAGTCTATCAGAGATCGTACTAATTTACAGAATGTCTATCCATTGTTTGTGAAAACAAACATGGCAAAAAATGAATATACCAGTCCAAGTGTGCTTCTTATATACTCTTCTTCCCTGCTCTCCAAGTTGCCAAATACAATGTTGTTGGCTTTGGAGTTCCACAGCATTCTAATTATAGCTTTTCTGCATGTATTTGTCTCTGATTCACTTTACCTTTCAAAGGAATTAATGCTGTGACATAGTGATCAGCTCCTTAGCGCATCAGTACGCCGTACACACATACTGTATACAAATATACAAAAGAACTAAAGAGACATTGGTTTTTCTTTCCATTTCACATAAGCCATAGGCTTGCTATTCCCATAAAAGATTCTCTAAGAATCTTTTGGCACACCAGGATTAATTTCTTAAATAATGTTCATCTCCTGTAACAGTTGCCCAAATGGAATGTACAGAGGTGACTATTTATAGCTGGACCAATAGAAGTGAGTCTAATACAAGGCTTTGTTTTCTCACTTGAAAATTAAGTTTTTAAAGCAAATGTTCTAAAATAACATCCAGCTCTACGGAATGCATTAATACCAATACTTTTCACATGGTGTATTTTACTTTATAGCTGCTATGTTTTTTTACTCCAGGAACTGCTTCCTCTGGATGTTGAAAGTAGTATCAATTGTATGCTGACTTTGCATAATTATAGCTGCACACCTACATTTAAAACTGCAGGAGAGGAGACAGTTAAGATGTTAACAGCTATCGGTCAACAAATAAGAAACAGGACTGTGGCCTGGAGACTGGGAAAAATTGATGCTTATATTGAATATATTGAAAAAGTGACAAGCAAGAGAATGTGCAAATTACTGAGCCATTGCACTAATTTCTCACACAAGCAAAATTCCACTTAAGATCTTACAAAGAAGAATACAGCCATCCCTAGACAGAGAACTGCCAAATGAACACATGGGTTTCAGAAAAGGCTGTGAGGCCCAAGCTAATGTAGGATGGACGATGGTGAGATTAAGAGAATAGAAAAAGGAGATTTACCTTTGCTTTATTGACTACAGCGTGGCCTTTAATTAGAGCTTACAGCTTATTCAGCCACTTGGGAAAAAAAGGACACATGCTAGGGATGGTGGGTTAGGAAGGAATGTGTTCCTCTGAGCATAAGTCCATATTTTGTTGGGCTCTATGGATGGAAATATGTGATTTGGCAGTTGGACCTTAGAGCCCTTCTTTGCTTTGTATATTGGACCATCTGAGAACCCTGACAGAGCCTAGAGGAGAAAAAAAATCACAACACATGAAATAAGTGGAGAAGGAGAGCAAGCAGGAAAGCTCAAGGGTCTAGCACCTAAAAAAAAAAAATTCCTAGGCCCAGTTTTGTGTCATCCCAGGATGAGAGCCAGTTTGGTCTAGTGGTTAAGGCAATGGGCTAGCAACCAGGAGACTGAGAGTTCTAGTCCCACCTTAGGCCTGAAAGCTGGATGGGGGACTTTGGGCCAGTCACTCTCTCTCAGCCCAACTCAACTCACAGGTTGTTGTGGGAAAAATAGGAGGAGGAAGGAGTATTAGGTATGTTCACCGCCTTGAGTTATTTGTAAAAATAATAAAGGTGGATAGGAAATAAATAAATAAATGGGATGGGCCACACTCCAAATATGGGGACAAGGAGGATCATAAGAGCATTATTTATTATTTTCGTGCCTTCAATTCAGTTTTTGGCTCCTGGCAACTGCCTGAGCAAGTCCCTGCAGTTTTCTTGGCAAGGTTTTTTGGAAGTGGTTTGCTATTGCCTCCTTCCTTGGTCTGAAAAAGTATGACCAGCCCAAGGTCACCCAGCTGGCTTCATGCCCAAGGCAGGACTAGAACTCACAGTCTCCCGGTTGTCTAGCCTGGGACCTTAACCACTACGCCAAACTGGGTCCCCATAAGAGCATTAGCCTTTGGTTTAACGTATCACTAGCAGTCCATGAAGGCTGTTGTCTTTTGACCTAGTTTATCAAAAGTACTAAACGTAATATATCTTTCTCCACTACCTTCCTCTTTGGCTGAGGTGGGGGCAGGGAGGCAGTTTTCTTATTTTGTTTCTGAGACTTTTAACAAAATCTCAGGCAAGAGACGAAACGGCAGTGAGCTTCACACAACCTGCAGCTTCCTCTCTCCATCTACTGCCACTCAGCCACTGAAGAAAGCTGTACGTTATATGAGCCTATAAAGACATTGGAGAAAGGCTGAAAGCAGAAGGACACAAATGCACTGCAGGGATTTGGATGCTTTAAGACCTGCCTCAAGGTTGTTTTCGTGTTTTGCTTCATTTTGTTTGAGAAGGGAAGTAATACATCAGTGAGTGCTCTCTTCTGTCTGGTTTTCGTAAGAAAATAACGAAAGTAGAAAGGTTTTACCAAAATTGGGAAAACCCTTGAAACAAAACCAACATTTTTCTATCTCATTAGGCTTCACAAAAATAGAATGAAAAGAATTTGTCCATAACAAAGTGAAGCTCAAAACAAAAACAGTTTCTCCCTTGCTTCATTATTCTGGCCAAGCCTGGCTAGTGTAACAGGGAACTATCAAAACTCACACTGAAAATTCTGTTATCAGCTTTGGGCTTCTAGGAATCTCAGGATGTTTAGAGAACATTTCTCAAGGGGGGAAAAGTGATTCTTTGTGGCAAAGATGGGAGGGGCATCAGTCCTGAACTTGAAACCTGCAACCTACAAGAGCTACAGCAGGCAAAGCTTCTCTTATTATGCAGACTCTGTTTTTTGATTCAGTCTTAAGAATGAGAAAAATATGAAGTGCAGGAGTAGAACAGACAGCTCACATTTGCTATTTTCTTTTTCAGAATATTTCCTCCTCATCCTCTCATTTTCTGGATGTGCTCTGAGCCACCAAAGGACTGCAGGAACCTGCAGTCCTTTGCTACAGTTATCACTGCAGCCTGTATCTACGCTTGTCTCTCCAAGTTATCACCACTGATAGAAAACACATTCTTCAAATCTGGATCCATTTGTAGCCCTCATGCACAAGAGAGGTATATCCACAGATCTGGAGGATCCTGAGGTTTTCAGAAGACAACTACAGATAAGCAAGGAGGGGGCATACTCAGCAGGTCCAGGATATTGCTGGGGATAAGGGGGACTGGATGAGGATGACTAGGTCAGGATGGCTGGACATCTGCTCCTTTTCTCCTTTCAGCTTTGTAACGTGAGCACATGGTCTGCACTTAGAACCTGAGGAAACCTGCATCTGCCCATTTCTTCTTGCCCAACATTTTTATTGTATACAGTGAGGTATAGCGAATAAAGCACTGGTATTCCAACAAATTGGTTTTCACAGCCACAGGATGACTGCTGAAAAATCGGTCAGACTGTCCTGTGCATTTGAGCAAATCATAAAGCCACAAGGTCTTCCTGGGGAGATTTCCCATTTATGGCATTTTCCAAGAAATAATCAATACAAGATTTACAAGAAGTCAAAGGAGCAAAGGAAGTGAAGATAATGTGGATTGTTTTGTTTGTTCTTGAGATAAGACATTCACAAACATATGGATGAATCTAGGCTTGAGACGGCTCATTCTTTCAGGGCTGTGCTCTCAGTATGTAATTCAAATTTAAATAAATGAATATTGTAACCCCCTCCTCCAAAAGCACTCTTTGCACTGCATCTGGATCAGTTCTGCACTTGGCCTCCTTCCCCTGCCCAGCATTGCCTTGTTTTGAGGACTAACTCAAGAGTTCTTCTGTCTCTGCTCCAGTTTTTCTGAAACAGAAAACAGAAACTCTAGTTGGACCTCATCCTTCCTCCTTTTGTTTTTTTTTGGGGGGGGGTTGTTTGTTTTTTTGGAGGGGGGTTGGTATTGGACCTCTGGCAGTTTTTCCATTGGCTTTTCTTTTCTTCACCAGCTGGAGAAAGCTAATTGGTTATTTTCAGCAAGTTGAACCTGACAAAGGTAAAGATGACTTTTTTCAAGTGGTGCGTTGAAACCTAGTGAAAACTGCCTATTCCCTCTGATGAGGTGGCATCCAAATACAGGCAATAATGAATAAATAAAATAAAATTGTGTCCCTGGAGAACTAGGTCTGGGATTCTTACTGAACAGCAAAAGATAAATATAAAGGCACAGTTTACAAGATTTGAAATACTTCCTTGGGCAGGGAAAACAGGTAGAAAATCTACTCAAGCATGGCTCAAAATGCAAGGGAAGAAATCTGAGAAGCAGGATAGCAGGCAGAAGGATTTAAAATATTTTATTGCTCCAGGATCTGCATCAGACTTCACTGGGACTTTGCAATGCGGGGAGGGTTGTAGAGAGAACAGTAGGTGCCCAACTTTGGAGGGTCCTGGATGAAGCAGATTATCCAATCCATTAAGACAATTTTAGTGCTGACTTACAGGTTAAGTCCTCACATGTTGAAATTAAATAAAACTGTGCCTCTGGAGAACTGTGTCTTGAGCTCTCAACATAGAACAGAACAGAAATTAATATAAACGCATAGGTAACAAGAGTTTTAGAGTTAGATGGCAGAGTTTTCATTTCTGTCCTCATTTAGAGGATGCCTATCTTCTTCTGATAGATATGAACAAAATGTTTCTGGGTCAGGCAAAGGTAGAATACAACTGCATGTAAATTTTTAATTCCATTTAGAAAAGACAGAGTTAAAATGAGGAAGAAGCAATCGAATCCACTGCATGTTAAATCTGTAACCCACATATTGTTTTGTTTCTCATCTCTTCTCTATTTGATTTGTAAACTGTTTAGATAAGAATGATCTTTTTTATATAGTTTGCAAGACTGTTGCTTTCTTTGTGCTTTGGTGAGTGACTTCCCAGGGGAAGGGAGGAAGTGCTCATACAGGTATCAGCTCACTTCCAGGCAAGGCAGTTTAGTTGTGCACTTGCCCTGATTTATTCATGGAATTTCATGAGCAGTAGAAAGGATCCTCCATTTGAAACTTTCCTGTACTTTCTCACCACTTTTTCCTCTTTTTTCTTGTAATTAAAGTATGTTAAGGAAAAATGGCATAGCACAGAACACCTTTTGATTAACAGAGCAGGACACATTCCATTTGGAAGGACCTGCTGACTCCATCTCATTGGCTCACTGGCTTTTCAGAAAAGTATGTGGTTGATATGGACAAAATCATGTTTGGCCTCTTTCCTCTGGGGCTAGGAAATTCTGAGATGCTCCAAAGTTAATTTCCCACAACCTGGTACTCATAGAATGATAACCCCAACTTCTTTTCTATTCTCCCAACTGGGCATCTGTTAGACAAAATTGCTTGATTTCAGTTTGAGTTGGATTCTGGCTGGGCAGGTCCTATGGAAGTGACCAAGGCACATCTTGGCTTGGTCATCTGGGAAGAGTTTGAACTGGTTGATCCTCAGGAAGTATACAAGGTGCTTGTTGCTGTTTCCTTGCCCCCAGGAAGTTGCATGTGGTTGGGTCCAAGCAGTGGTTAATGCCTCTTTGCAGGAAAGGGTAGTTCCACCTGACTTGAAGGATGTGGTGGTGCACCCCTTTCTCAAGAGGCCATCCTTGGACCCAACGGTAGTGGACAAATTTAGTCCAGTCTCCAACCTTCCCTTTTTAGGGAAGGTTGGAGAGAGAGTGGTAGGTGCCCAACTTTGGAGGGTCCTGGATGAAGTGGATTATCTAGACCCTTGTCAGTCAGGGTTCATGCTGGGTTATAGCACTGAGATGGCATTGGTCACAACTTATGGATGCCCTCTGGAGGGCTTGGGATGGGTTGGTGTATCCCTCTTGGCCCCCCCTGGGTTTCTCAGTGGCTTTCAATACTCTCAACTATGGTATCCTTCTGGACCAGCTCTGGGGGTTGGGAGTAGGGGACACTGTTTTGCAGCGGCTCTCCTTCTTCCTCCATGGCCAGTTCCAGTCGGTGTTGGTTGGGAGGTGGGGGAGAAGTCTAGCCCTAGGCTTATCTTATGTGAGGTGCCTCAGGTCTTCTCACCTCTCCTATTTAATATCTAAATGAAGCTGTGGGGTGGAATGCGGTATCATCAATATGCAGATGATACTCAGTTATATATCTCCACCCCAGGTCAGGCAGATGATATCATTCAGCCCAGCAGCTGTAAGGGTTTGGATGGAGAGGAACCAGCTGTGACTCAACACTAGCAAGGCAGAGGGAGTTTTTCCCTCCCTCCTGAGGGTCCACTGAGTTGTCATCTTTGACTCTTGAAGGTATAGCACTCCTCCAGACAGCAATTTAGGGCTACTCCTGACTTGCAGCTCCTGCTCGAGAAGCAGGTGGCAGTCATGGCTAGAAGGGCCTTTGTACAAATTCCTCTTATGGACTAATTGTGCCAGTCCCAAGACTGAGAATGCTTATTCGCAGTCATTCACGCCTTAGTCACTTCCTGACTGGATTACTGCAATGTGCTGTACATGGGGCCACCTTTGAAGACTATCTGGAGGTTACAACTGATCCAGAATGCAGTGGAACCTGTAGTTCTGGGTGCCCCACACTTTGCCTATGCTACCCAGCTGTTGCACAAGTTGCACTGGCTTCCAGTCTCTTTCCAGGTACAATTCAAGGTGCTGGCTATCACCTTGAAAGCCTTGAATGATACACAGCTAGGTTATTTGTGGGATAGTCCTGAGGGTATCTGCTCATCCCACCAGATTGGATAGGGTGGTCATGCTTCAGAGCTCTTCTCTGAAATGCTGTCATCTGGTACAACCTTTGAGGCAAGTACAGTGAATTGCTGATTCTTAAGTAATTCATAGGAAGTAAAGCCTTTGGGTATTTTTATGAGTTTAAACACTGGGGTTACATTCTGAACTTCCATTCTAAGGAGTCCTGCTGCTGGGTAAACAAAGTGCAAACATTATGTTCCATAGGCCTCCTACTCAGTGATCCTGCACATCCGTTAATAAGGCACCAAAAGACTACATAAGGAGCCACAAAAAATGTTTGTGAGGCATATACCATTACAGCTCTGTTTCCCACTCAAAAACGATGCAGCTGCAGATAAAAATCCCCATCTCCATCTTCCTCCCCCTGCTATACAATACAAATCAAAGTGCACCACATTTATACGTTCCTTTTAAGAGGAATGGTTCTGCCCTTTCTAATGTTGCTAGGCATAGATTATTATGATATATGGATGCCTGCAAGACATGTTCCTGGAATGAACAAGAAGCCAGCAACGAGACTAATCTGTTCTGTCTGTTACTTCTCTCTGGCTGAACAGAGCAGATTGTTTTAATCACCACTTAGCACTTGCGCAATGAAAGCTCCAGGCTTTCAGTGGAGGACTCTTAGCAGCTGAATGAATCCTTTGACTCAGCAACCTCTTTGTGTCCTGTTCAGTGCAATCTGTTAACATGAGAGGAAAAGCCTCTTTTAAACCAAGGAAAAGGAGACTAAGCACACAGAGTCATAGAGCCGGAAGGGGCTATTAAGCCCACCTCTCTGCTCAGTGCAGGGATACAAATTGAGCATCCCAGAAAGGTGTCTGCCTACCCTCTGCTTGAACACATCAGGCATCTCTCAGGGCAATTGGTTCCACTGTCCAGCTGCTCTGTTAGGAAGTTTTTTCCACCTAAGATTCAATTGGAGTCTATCTTCTTGTAATTTAAATGCATTATTCCATGCTTGGCGCTCTGGGATAAGAAAGATCAGCTCTTTCTGCAGTGCCCTGATACTTTTATAAACACATCCAAGAGTCCTACTGCTTTCTTTTATTTACTTATTATTCAAATTTCTATTACCGCCCATCTCCCCCCCAAAAAGGAGAGAATGTTCATACTGGTGCCTAGGAAGCTAGAATATACAGGTAGTCCTCAGGTTAGGGTGGCAATTGGGACCGGGAGTGCCATTGCTAAGCGATGCCATTGTTAAGCATGACACCATGTGACTGCAGCAATGACATGCCGTTGTAAAGCATGACACCATGTGACCGCAGTGATGACAATCCAGGCAGTCCTGGTTGCTGTCAAAACCCCAAGATGAACAGGTCATTAAGTGGTTAGTGGGAGTCCCAGATAAGAGCATGGGAGTACTGCAGGGGGGTGGGGGAGGCCCTGGGAAGGCCAGTGCAGGCCATGCACGAGTTGGCAGAGGCTGGGGGAGGGCTTGGGAGGTCTGGTGCAGGCCACAAGCAAGCGCAGGAAGGCCGAGGGATGGAGGGTGTGGTGGGGCCAGGGGAACTTAGCAGAGCAACTTGCAACCTTCCCTGCTACCCCATTGACTTTGCTTGTGGAAAGCAGGCAGGGAAGATTGCAAATGGTGATCGTGTGACTCCAGGATGCTGCAACCGCTTCAAACTGGTTGCCAAGCACCCAAATCATGATCACATGGCTGCGGAGGCGTGGCAACAGCTGGAACTTTGAGGACCGGTTGTAAGTACCACTTGTTCAGTGCCATTGCAACTTTGGTCACTGAATAAGTGGTCAGTATGCGAGGACTACCTGTAACTCCTTACATGCCTCTTACATAAATGGGCTAGTGAATGAAGTGTTGAACTAGGACCAGGAAGCAATTTGCCTCTAGCCAGAACATCACTTTGCAGCCCATCAAATCATCCAAGTCATCCAAAAAAGAAGCAAGAACCCAGGGGAGAAATTTTTCAATGCAGAATCTTTGTCAATTCAACATGGCAATTACGTATGGGAAGCTAATTGCAAGAAAAACCATTACAAATACTGTAACATAAAACAATATTTTGAGAGGTGTTCCACTCTCAAGGGCACTGCAATAGGAGTGCGAAAGATTGGACTTGACTGATTATGTGCCATCAAGTCGTTACTGACTCTTACTGATCACACAGATTTTCTCCAGGAGGATCTGTCCCTAACCTGGTCTTTCAGGTCTTCCAATGGTACACTCATTGCCACTGTAATTGGGTCTATCCACCTTGGATCATCCTCTTCTTTCCTTCCATTAGAGCTTCTCCAGAGAGCAAAGTCTTTGCATAATGGTCTGAAGTAGGATAATTTGAGCCTGGTCATTTGTGTCTTGAGTGAGAACTCTAAGTTGATTTGTTCAATGATCCACTTGTTTTCTTGGCTGTCCATGGTATTCTCAAGAGTCTTTTCCAACACCAAAGTTCAAAAGCATCAATACTGTTCCCATCCTGCTTCTTCCAAGTCAAACTTTCACTTCCATAGAGAGTCCCAGGGAATATCATGGCTTGCATGATTCTGATCTTTGTAGGTATATACACGGCATTTGAATATCTTTTCCAAGGCATTCATAGCTGTTCTACCAAGTGCTAGACTGTGGCGTACTTCTTGACTACTTGTTCTTTTTCTGTTGATGGTTGATCCTAAAAGGCAGAAGCTACCTGCTACTTCAATACCTTCCCTGACACTTCTAAGGCTGGTTGTTCTACCTATTGTTATTAATTTGGTCTTCTTTACATTTAGTCATAGCCCCATTTTTTTTCACTGTGCTCCTTGACTTTTATTACTAGAGCTTGCAGATCCTTTGCATTTTTTGGCTATCAGGGTAGTGTCATCAGCATAGCACATGTTATTGATGGTTTTAACCCCCAAACCAACATTATAGCACACATAGGCCAAATGGCATCAGAAAACAGAGTAAAAGATTAATTCAGCAAAGGTCAAAGATTCGGTCTACAAAAGATGTGGATTCACAAATGCTAAAAGTCAAGAAATGAATGCTATGGGCTGAAGCAAGCAGGCATTTACCTACATAGGAGAGCTGAACAATTCTGTAAGTAGAAAAATGTGGCTCAGCCATGGCAAGGACCGAGGGACAGCCCACTGAAGGCCCTCTCTTACAACAACAGAACTGATTCTCAGAGAACATAAAGACTGAGCAGCTATGAAACAATTCCTTTCCATTATCCCACTTCTCCTTTGATGAGACAGAAAACTATGGCTCTAACCTAAAAGCACCCACACAGGTGATTCTATACTATTAAAGAAGCCATGCACTCAAGTCTGTTTTTCTCTTTGTGCCTTTCACTGCATTAGCTGATGAATAGACAGAAGCAAAGGAAGCTAAAGGAAAAAAAAACATTAGACAAAGGAAGGCAACATAGACAACTATAGTAAATAGGTTCTGGGTTCTTGCATCAGTTGAATCAAATGGCTGAGAGAAGAAAATTGGGCAAGCAAACAACATGAAAAAGATTGAAGAAGGAAGAAATATAAAGCTTGCAGAGATAGATGCAGAAAGAATATTGAAAACAAATTGAAAACAATTTTTTGTAAACCATGTGGGCTTTGGAAGGCTCCGTGCTCAGATACAGACAACAAAATGTCTTCTAATCTCTCCAATAAAGTATTTCTCAATGTCAATTTGCACAATGTCTTTGCATAACTGCACATTCCACAGAGATGATGGCTAATGGGTTATATTTATGCTCGAAATAGTTAACAAAAGGGCTTCTAGCCACAGGCAGCTCATAGTCACAAGGCAAACATTGCATCAGGCAAGGACAGAAGAGATGGATTGCAAATGTCCTTATTTTGTACGGAAAACACAAGCATGTGTTTGCTTTTTGTCAATAGAAGTTACTCAAGAAATCGGCAACAGGAAAATGCCTTTTGCTCTTGTTCTTCTTGACATAAAACCATTGTATACAATTAGGCGTTATAACGTATTTTCCTACTGCAGAAGTTATATAACTCACTGATAAGCGTACATTTTCATTAAAAGAAAAGAGTAAGCAGTTCCATGAAGATTCACTGCCATTGGTATAGTATGAAGCACCATGAATGGCAGGTTTAAATGAGTTGCTAAAGAGACATAAAGAGTAAGAGAGTAAATAAGAAATTGGCATTTTACTTCTAAGTGTGAGATGGTTGAGACACAGGGCACAAGAACTGGTGGGAGAAATAATGTACTACCATTTCCTGTTGAGAAACTAAAGAAATATCTCTGAGGTAGTGATTCAGATCCTGTTAGCAGCAGTGGTAAACTCACAAAGAAATATAAATTAACTGTAGCACTGCTTTGGGAAAAAACAGACTAATGTAAGAATGCAAACTTATGACATATTCCATAGCCACTCTACTGAGTGAATTTTGACAGCTCTGAAGCGGCAGAGGAACATACCAGCAAATGAAACTGACAGCTTCAAACACAATCTCCCCTTTCCAATGTCTGTCCACCACACCCTATGCATCTTCCGCCACTTTTTATTATGGTTGGAAGATCAAATTAACATCTACAAAGGTTATCTATTAAGTTCAGTTGTAATGGGGCACTTCACAATTTTTGACAGATCAGACAAAATGAAGCAACTCAGGTCGTAAAACCATTCCAATTTTTCCCCTTTATTCTTAGCATTGTTGCTGTTTATTCATTCAGTCGCTTCCGACTCTTTGTGACTTCATGGACCAGCCCACGCCAGAGCTTCCTGTCGGTCGTCAACACCCCCAGCTCCCCCAGGGACGAGTCCGTCACCTCTAGAATATCATCCATCCACCTTGCCCTTGGTCAGCCCCTCTTTCTTTTGCCCTCCACTCTCCCTAGCATCAGCATCTTCTCCAGGGTGTCCTGTCTTCTCATTATGTGGCCAAAGTATTTCAGTTTTGCCTTGAATATCATTCCCTCAAGTGAGCAGTCTGGCTTTATTTCCTGGAGGATGGACGGGTTTGATCTTCTTGCAGTCCAAGGCACTCTCAGAATTTTCCTACAACACCACAGTTCAAAAGCATCGATCTTCCTTCTCTTAGCCTTCCTTATGGTCCAGCTCTTGCAGCCATATGGTACTACGTGGAACACCATTGCTTTAACTATGCGGGCCTTTGTTGTCAGTGTGATGTCTCTGCTCTTAACTATTTTATTGAGATTTGTCATTGCTCTTCTTCCAAGGATTAAGCGTCTTCTGATTTCCTGACTGCAGTCAGCATCTGCAGTAATCTTCGCACCTAGAAATACAAAGTCTTTCACTGCTTCTACATTTTCTCCCTCTATTTGCCAGTTATCAATCAAGCTGGTTGCCATAATCTTGGTTTCTTTTTTGAGGTGTAGCTGCAAGCCAGCTTTTGCACTTTCTTCTTTCACCTTCATCATAAGGCTCCTCAGTTCCTCTTCGCTTTCAGCCATCAAAGTGGTATCATCTGCATATCTGAGATTGTTAATGTTTCTTCCAGCGATTTTAACTCCAGCCTTGGATTCCTCAAGGCCAGCATGTCACATGGTGTGTTCTGCATACAAGTTGAATAGGTAGGGTGAGAGTATACAGCCCTGCCATACTCCTTTCCCAATCTTAAACCAGTCCGTTGTTCCATGGTCTGTTCTTACTGTTGCTACTTGGTCGTTATACAGATTCCTCAGGAGGCAGACAAGATGACTTGGTATCCCCATACCACTAAGAACTTGCCACCATTTGTTATGGTCCACACAGTCAAAGGCTTTAGAATAGTCAATAAAACAGAAATAGATGTTTTTCTGAAACTCCCTGGCTTTTTCCATTATCTAGCGTATATTGGCAATTTGGTCCCTAGTTCCTCTGCCTTTTCCAAATCCAGCTTGTACATCTGGCAATTCTTGCTCCATCAATTGCTGAAGTCTACCTTGCAGGATCTTGAGCATTACCTTACTGGCATGTGAAATGAGTGCCACTGTTCGATAGTTTGAACATTCTTTAGTGTTTCCCTTTTTTGGTATGGGGATATAAGTTGATTTTTTCCAATCTGATGGCCATTCTTGTGTTTTCCAAATTTGCTGGCATATAGCATGCATTACCTTGACAGCATCATCTTGCAAGATTTTGAACAGTTCAGCTGGGATGCCGTCGTCTCCTGCTGCCTTGTTATTAGCAATGCTTCTTAAGGCCCACTCAACCTCACTCTTCAGGATGTCTGGCTCTAGCTCACTGACCACACCGTCAAAGCTATCCCCGATATTGTTATCCTTCCGATATGGGTCTTTGGTATATTCTTGCCACTTTTTCTTGATCTCTTCTTCTTCTGTTAGGTCTTTGCCATCTTTGTTTTTGATCATACCCATTTTTCCCCTTTATTCTTAGCATTACAAGAATATAATGATATCAGACGTATAGTTCTCCCCTCCTTCCTGTGTTTGCCTTCAAAAGAGGATGGAATGTAGCAAATCACCTAGCAGCTCTACAACTCCAAGGTTAATCATCTCTCTGCTGACAATACTGTAGTACTCCTTCTGCTAATATGTCAGTGTACATATTCTTAAATGCAGTTGCCACTAAATTCCCCAAAAAGTTAATCAAGGGTTTCAGTTAAAACTTAGCGAGCCCCTTCCCACAGTAGCAAAACTTGGCTCGTCTTGCCTTTTCAGGTTCTCTTCTCCCTCAAGATATCTGCATATAGAGAGATCCTATGCTGTCTCATCTTCCTTGCACTGTGATCCCTATTCTAATTCCTCTTCAGGGATCTTAAATCCCCTTGGAACCTGCATTTCTTCATCAGCTACAGACTGCCTAATTCCATCTTTGCTTGGTAGCCATTTTTTAATTCCCTCCCTTCCTCCAACTTTCACTCAACTCCTTCTTGCCAGTAACAGGTATTCCCCCTACCTCCAAAATAAATTAAAAGGACACTCATGGTTTGGGAGTGCTCCTTGATCCTCAGCTGTTCCTGGATTTGCAAGTGACAGCTGTGGCACAATTACAGCTAGTGCACCAACAGCAATGCTTCCTGAGTTGTCCAGAGTTAGAGATAGTTATTCACACCTTGAATACATCCCATCTTGATTACTGCAATGTGCTATAATTTGGTCTGACCTTGAGAAGCATCTGGAATTTGTAACTGATGTAAAATGTGGCATCCAGGCTCTTGAACAATACAGGGATCATATGCTTCCTTTATGAAAGTTTTGTGTTGGCTACCAGTCGCCTACTAATCCAATTAAAAATATTGGTAACTGATTTTTAAAGCCCTAAAAGGCCTAGTATCTGATTATCTGTGGGACCATCTGTCCTCTAATGAGTCTGCCCTCTAGAAGATACCTCTGCTACCCAAAAGTAATCTATCTGGTACACTGGAAAAGCATTTCTCCTGTGTATTTCTTCAACTATAGAATGTACTCTTTATGGAGACCTGACTGACCTTCTCCCAGTACTTAGGTTTTGGTGAAAGCATATCTCTTTCACTGAATTTTAACTCTAAATCTTAATTATTAATTTTAATATCTGATTTTTACCTGTAGCTTGGTTATATTGTTGTCTGGTCTACATTTTATAACCTATCTACTGTTGTAATCTGCCTTGGTTTTCAAATTAATAGAAAGGTAGCATGTAAATCCAATAAACAAACAACATTTAAAAGTCATGAGGACAAATAAATGGAGAAAGAAAGGCTGTCTGCTTATCAGTGATGGCAATAAGAGAGCCAGTTTGGTCTAGTGGCTAAGGTTCTGGGCTAGAAACCAGGAGTCTGTGAGTTCTAGTCGCACCTTAGGCATGAAAGTCGGCTGGGTAAGACCTAGGGCCAGTCACTTTCTCTCAGCCCAACTCGGTGCAATGTGTCTGCCTCCTCGTGATGCACCCCAGGCAACGTGACTTGTCAAGGCTAAATAGTCTACACATCTGGCTGCTGGACCTCACAAGGATTTCCCAGCAAGAAAAAAAGCAGCATGAACACTGAACTGCTATGCCATAAGATTAAAAAAAAAAAAAGTGATGGCAATGCAAAAAAATGCTCATAAATACATGAGATCAGACTCCAAACCAATTAGTTAGATGCCACCAACTTGGGTTCAGCTCCAGGGTGACAGCATGGACAAATACTCATAATCTTGACTTGTCTTCAGTAATAACTTAAGCTTTCTTAATATTTGAACTGCACTGTCACTTCTAGAATCCACTGAAGAAAAGCAAAATACTGTATTTCTTCACTTGTTGATATCATACACAAGAGGGTCACACTCTGTTATCTTTATGAAGTGGATATATAACTTTTTGTGTACAATGAACAGATTTCAGAAGTATAATTGTTTTGGTAAAATAGGCTTCAGGTTTGTCTGAGATAATTATTGTTAATTTATCTTAAATTGTTGTACTTACTATTTTTAATAAAATGTATTTTATTTGAAGATGTCTATTTTCTATGTACAATGGATAGGTGTGACATTTATTTTTAAATTTGATTTTTCACTGACTCTTGTGTGCCTGCTCTCACTCTGTCTCTCAGTTCACACACACACACACACGCCCATGAAACTATATAATTTATTTACAACCAACTTACTCTTTAGGAGGATTTAAGTCCTCTGGCCTTGTCTCAAAAAATTGAAGAACCTCATCACACTGAGAGATGTACGGTGGCAGCTGGATCAGAGCCTGAAAAACAAACATACCTGCAATTTATACAAACTTTGTATTTAAACAGAATAGTGAGCAGCTGGAAATGCATCAAAGGCTGGCTGCTGTCTTTATTAGACATGAACATAAGGACATTTTAATAAAATAAAGGTAGCAGGGACCCCATTTCCACTGCCTGGTAAGAGATGAAAGTTTAGAGTCAGGGAAAGGATTATGGGTAACTGGCTGAACAGAATAAAGAAGACCAGAAAAGAGCTGGGGAGAACTGAGGAAAAAGCTAAAAAGAGATGTCTGTTATGTATGAAGCAGAAACAATGGTTGAAGAAATGGTGATTGAGAATTATAGATTCAAAGTCGAAGTATGGGTGCAACTATGGATTTTGGGTCCTAAAGGTTAGGCACCTCTGCCACATATCTGAGTGCTTGGGCAAGTTACTTATCTTTTAGTTCACCAGTTCACCATCTGTTAAGATTTATCATTAGTATTGCCTACCATGTTGTGAATGGATGCCCATGACGTTTTTACAAAATTACAGTTTTAAAGAGGTTGAAGATCTTGATTACACTTGGTAATATTTAGCCTTTCCATAATGTTCAGGAATATTCCAAATACTCTGATATACATCATCTTCTAGAAACCTTATTGATCTCCTTTGCAGGCTGCTTTAATTGTCAACAGTATTTTGCAGATGAGTGATTAGGCAGAGGTTGAGATAAAGTGGTTTGTTTAAAGGCATATAGAGAAATAATGGCAAGATCAACCCACTTTGCCATCTGAAGTAGCAAAAACATCTGTCATTTTGTGTCTGGCTTACTCTGACATTCTTGGAAACTATAGATACATGCACCGAGGCACACCATATGTAGTTGAGGACATACCTACATTCTACATACAAATGGATTTTTTTTCTTGTGTTGAGGAGGAATAAATAGCATTAATCCTGAAAAGTTGCTTACCTGCTACAATAACCAGTCAATTGCCTGACTGTTAGCAGTGTGTATGATGCCATATTGTGGTTTTCTTGGTTCTGTCTCTGCATGTTGTATGAAACCTATCCATCATGCTATGTAAAGCATGGCCTATTGCTTAATATAATGTGTAAATTTAGTTAAGATTTAGTCAACAAGCCACAGCTTAATATAAAGCCACTGTCTGCAGTGTGTATAACCAAGGCAGAAAGAGACTCTTACGTCTTCTCGGGCTTTGAAAATGCCATAAACATTCCCTGAGAATGTTACTGAAGAGAAACAGAAAATCCAGTAAGTAAAATGAAGACCTAAAGTTTAATTTTAGTTTTAATTGACTTTTTTTCCCAAATATCCAGATTTTCTTCAACATTCATGAATCTACTTCAAATGGTTTAATTACTTCTAACTATAAAGTTGGAGCTCTCCAGAACTCCAATGTAGAAAGTGCAAATTCTGCCTCTCAGACTCTTCATTTGTTTTCTTCCCTAAAAATTAAATCTAGCTTTCAAAAGGTCACATTACAGTCATAGGTCTGAGTCAATAAGCTCATATCATCACTTTCAACATTACTTTTCCCCCCAACCAGTATTCTAAAAATTTACATGGAAAAAAAGGGCAAATATAAGAATTTTGTAACTTCTGGCCTATATTTGAGCCTGAATGTGCAGCGGTTCCCTGAGGCCTGAAAAATATTGAATAAAAAGGGTTCCTCCAGAGTCAAAAGATTGAGAAAGGCTGCTCTACGGTTTCCGCTTAACTATAAATGCAGGCATTTGTCTGACACAAGATGACTTTCATACCTGTTATCCTACCAAAGATCCAAGTCTTTTCAAGCCACATATATTCATAAAGACCTACTGGAGGACGTCAACTACTAACCAATGATTTGACTGAGATCTATAATAGCCTTCCATAATCTGATGCCCTTCAGATAAGTCTGGGCACCAATTCAGAGAACTCCTACTCAGTTATGTCCAGAAACACAGTCCCAAGAGTTCTGGATGTCATTAAGGTGGAAAAAGCAAATCTATTCCTTTAAATTTACTTCTAGCACAGTATTTTCAGGCATATACTACCTTTTAATTATAGCGGTACTAAGTAAGGATATCTTTAAGAAACAAAAAAAGAAAAGATTAATCTACTTGAAATGAAATGGTTAACTTAAAAAAAACTAACACAGCTATTCACTAATTAATATTAAACTGATTAACATTCATGTTAAAAGGATTTTTACAAACCAACCCATCTGTTTCACTATAAAACAAAAAGGGTCCACGATAGCGTAAAACTTCATTTATTTAATTGTTATCAGGCTATGTGATATTAGATATTTTAAACCTGGAGTTTAATTACTTCATTTGGTCTCTCTTTCCCTCTCACTGAAATTTCATTCATTCTTCCAGATGTATTAATAATATTCCTAGGCAAGATTTGGTGAGCCAGGGTAAAGACTAAAGTCCAAATACTGAAAACTTTGAGAAACATAACCAGGCTGTTCTGTCCCTGGTTTGCAAAATAACAGATCAAGAACTCACACAGAAATAATATTTTCATATGGAACAAAAGGTCTAACTATTTAACCTTTATAAAATGATTAATGGAACCCAATATTTATTTATTTACAGGAAGAAATTGGTGCCAAATTTATAATTTCCCTATACAGTATTTTTTTAAAAATCCATTTTAATTATGCTACCTAACTCCAATTCATTCTAGATGTTGCAGTTAGTACTGTATCAGTTTCTGACCATTAGAATGTTATATACAGAACACAGTCAAAATTTAACTGACCGCTAGGGCCATCGTTGTAACTCTATCTGTTGATCTTAACAAATATTTGAGAATTAGGGTCCTCAAATACTGAAAATATTTGAGATAAGCCCATACTATATTGAAAAATGAAGTCAAGACAGTATTTTATATGACGCTTCCCTCTGCATAAATTATGTACACTGAATAAAAGGAAAATATAAGGTCTGCATGGACATTTTCTTGGCCTCAGTACAAGAACAGTTTGTCATTATGTCCTTCAATGGGTTTTTTTTAAAATTTCCCAGTCTAGTCTACAGCCATGAGATTTGCCAGTGGCCTCAGTACTTATCGGCTACATCCAACTCTGCTTAGCTTTTTGGATCAGCCAGTCAATGGTAAAACTGACTTTCATGTAGGTTTTCCCACCCAATGGTCAACAGTGCTTCATAAGACTCTCAGTTCTGAGGGTGCCTGACTTATTAAGGGCTAACTCTCCTGTTCCCCATGCAATGGTTATCTCCACTTGGGCTTTTGGGCTATGATAATACCTTATTGGAAGAATTTATTATTTACTTTCATGAAAATATTCCAGGATTGTCTTTGGAAATGATACTTCCTCCTTTTTTCCCAGGAAAGCAAAAAAGAGAAGCGATAGTTGCTTATGCAGTTTGTCAAAAGGACGTGGTTTGTCTTAATTCTTGCAATATTCAGCAACATTTGCTAAATATCCACAACCACAGCGATTTCCATGTTTCGTTTTGTTTTTGCTTATATGTAAAGATTTCCCCCCTGCCTCTCATGGGAGAAACCATTGAACCAAAGCTACTGCTGCTGCTGAAGTGGTACTCATACTGTGACAAACTGGGATTGCTTACATACAGGCTTCATAGCATTTCTACAACCCAACCTCCCTGGTTACCAAATGCATAAATGCCAGTAGTGGGAAGGCAAGGCAGAGTTTATCCTTTATTGTGTGAGAATCATTAACTAAAAGAAGAATGCTAGAGTGGCTACATAACAATTACAACATCAATTATGCTAAACAGGTTTGGTATATTTAATGGTAAGAACTGGGATTATTCTTTGGAGGCTGATGCAGTTTGGCATACTATTGTCTCCTCTGTGCATTTTCCCCAAAGAAACAAATATTCTAGAAACATATTAAATAATATGCAATTTACTTTGGACTGCAAAAGAAAATTATGTAGCAAACCAAACATACAAAGATGCAAATGATAAAAAAGACCAGAATGATTTCTTCCCGTGGTTTGTAAATGATACGTCTGTTGATGAACCCTGAAACTGATTTGAATTTTTTGCAGCCATATCATTCTGTGGACCTATCTTCAGTTTGCAATCAACTATTACTTCAAGATCTTTTTCAAAAGTATCTTTACCAAGTCAGGCATCTCCCATCCAATAGCTGTGTGTTTTATTCTTATTTTACACATCCAAGAATTTTGCATTTGCCCTCATTAAATTTCATGTTTTTAAATTTTTCAGCCCATTTCTCTAACCCATCAAGATTTTTAAAAAATTTATTTCTGTTTCCTAGGGAATTAACAATCCCATTTTATCTTGCAAAACTATTCCTTCCACCTTCTCATCCAGATCATTAACAAATATATTAAATGGCTGAGAACTCAGGACTGCACCTTGAGGCACATTAGGTGCCATTCTCCAATGTGATAAGGAGCAGTCAAGTATGGTTTTTAAGTCAGTTATACTGTATATTCACTTAATAGTCATGTCATCCAGCCCATATAAATCAGTTTGTGAATCAGCACCCCATAAGGTACTTCATCAAAGGCTTTGCTGAAGTCAACATAAATTATGTGATTAGCATTAACACAATCTATCAAAGTACCCAATCAATAAATGAGATATGGTTAGTCTGGAAAGATCTGTTCTGACCGCAGGTAAATGCTGCATTGTTTTGAGGACACTTACAATCTGATCTCTTTATGATCTCCTCTACATTCCTTCCAGATATTGACATCAGACTTGACAGATTTGTACTTTGCTGAATCTCCCTTTATTCCCTTTTTGAAAAAAGGAACACCACTTGCCTTCCTCCAGTCATCTGGCACTTCATCAGTACTCCAGGATTTCTCAAAGCCAATACATACTGTAACAGTTTGGCTAGATCAGCAGCTAGTTTCTTCAGTAGCTAAAGTTGCAATTCACCTGAGGCTAAAGATTTATTTTTTCAAAGTAAAGAAGTATTCCCTGAGCAGGTTTCTATCACGCTTAAGCTTCTATCTTTCCCCTTTATCCTGTTGTTCACAATTTTCTGGTAGAACAATTTTTTGGGCAAAGAGAGTTAAAGCTGTGTAACTCTGCCTTTTCTTCACTATACAGATCCTTTTCCATTAGTTTTGAACACATCTGAAGCAGCCCTTTTAGTCTTAAATATTTCATTTGACATCAACTCACCTTGAGTTTTATTATCTTTATCTTTTATTTGCCTGACCTTCACTCTACAGTTCTAGGTTGGCACCCTGCACTCTTCCTTTGTGATTAGCCCTCCTTTCATTTCCTAAATGTGTCCTTTTTTGTTTCCAGATTTTTGCTAAGCCTTTGTTTAGCCATAGTGGCTTCTTCTGCTGTCCTCCATTTTTTCCTCATTGAAATTGTTTGCAATTGTGCATTTTGTATCTCCTTCTTCAGGAAATCCCACCCATCTTGAGCTCCTTTTCTCATCAGTTTTCTTGCCATGCAATTATAATTATCATAACTTTGATTTTTCACCACTGGAAGACTTGAGACCAGGTTAGGGACAGATTGTTATGGAGAAAATCTATCTATGTGGTCATTAAAAGGTGACACCGACTCAATCAACCTTCCTTTCTTGCTTCATCCCACTTTGGAGTTGTATACAATGGAGGTTCCCCACCTGAAGTGAGGACCAGATTTACTTTGCATTAGTGCCAGATCCTTTTAAACAATTGAACAGAAGAGAAATACATACAGCTTAAACTTTAAAAAAACTGGATCATATTATGGAGCTCTGTCCCCACCTGTGCTAGGCACTTATTTAGGATCTCAGACAAATTACCTACCTTTTTACCTCTATAATTTGTCTATGAAACAGATATCATAATAAGCTGGGCAGATACGCACACATATCCATGCATATCTCCAACAATAATTTTAGAGCAGACTTACTCAAAATTCCAAAATACGTCCATGAGCCAAATAGATTTGGCACCCCTGTAACTGAGCTGTGACTGTATTATAAAGGCTTATTATTTGAAGGAAATAACTTGAATTACTTTCAGCAGTAGGAAAATAGGGCAATCTAATGCAAGTACCTTCTGTCCAGATGAGAAGGGAAATTGCTTTCATCTTTCAGCTAAGGTGTATGGAGGAATAAATTTGATTATAAGTGATCCAGTAATAAATGAGGCCAAATTAGAGCAATATTAGTTTGGCATGAAGAGGATCATTATGTCATCTGTTTACCATCATGAATCTAATGACTATCTATTCACCATAATTCAGCATTTAATAGTGAATGTCAAGTACCCCAAGAGTCTAATGATAATATAATAATAATATATCAGCATTTCCATAATGCATTACAAATGTCCAAAGGATCTAATGACGGTAAATACATAATTATTCAGCATTTACATAGATATTCTATGAAACTGCAGTACTCCTGAAGCAAACAAATATAACTGCTTGTTTTACCTCTATAATAACTGAAATTGCTGGCAATTTAGTTTATCTAGCACTTTGGAGTTCTGGGGAATACAAGTAGCAGTTGGATTTTGGGGATGACAGCAGGTGTCTCCCCCCCCCCCCACCATTCCAAATCTTTATAAAGTAACCTTCTAGTACTTGGTAGTACTTTTGGATTAGATATACACAACAGCTGAATGAACATCAGTAACATTCCAGGTCACATGAAAATGATTAATATGAACCACCAATGGTGATTATCTATAACAAGGAGACATATGTTGCAAGTGGTGCCCTGGTCGAAAGCAATAAGAAAATATCCATTACCTTACAATACTCATCAATAGGTATAAGACGCTTAATAGCAACATCACGGATGTGGCTTCGGCGGAAGAGGATTTTACCTATGATAAATAAGATAAAGAAGAACAAAGTTATTAATTGTTTTATTAGAAACTCACTCTTCTGAATACTTTGAGGTGACAGTAATCCCGAGTTACCCTTTTCAGTGTAATCATATAAAAGTGGCCTTTTCCGCCTAGTGCCATTGGAATTGAAACTCAACTTCATTGGGAAGGCACCAGATCGGGAAAGGGCAGAAGGGCATTCACATATAAATGTTGAACTATAGAGTCTTTTATTCATATCTATGATAACTGAAACCTTTAGAAATTTGAGTGTTCTCGGAAATATAAGCAGCCAGTTGGATTTGGGCGTTGAGAGCGGAAGATTTTTCTCTCCACTGCAAGTTCTTTCCAAAGTATCCCTCTGGGAAAACTACTAGGCAATCCTTTTGGACATACAGAGTAGTCAAAGGACACAGAGGACAGTACCCCAAAATAACATGGAACTAACCAGTGAAAAGCAAAATACTGTTTTGCCAATTTGTCAGTATACTGAAATGCAAATAGGATCATCACAAGGGCACTGCAGGTTCAAACAGTTATCTGAGAGAACTTGATAGTGCTCTTAAACTAGTCTTTCCCAATATGATGCCCTCTAGATGGATAAGACTTCCTAGCCAACCATCAGTAATTCTAAGAACCAAAGGAGGGCATCAGAGCAGGAAAATATGATTTAAACCAAGCCAACAGATGCCAATAGAATATAATTAGTAGATATGTATGCCCCATTAGGAAAAATAATACATTTATTTATTTACAATATTTTTTATACTCCCCACTCCAAAGATTCCAGGAGTGTACAATCAAATGTTAACTTTAAAGTGTCACCCTATAGAATAGCAATACTTCATCTATAAGAACAACATTAAACTATACCTAAGAGTAATTAAAATGCCAAATAGTCATTTGCAAATTACAGCAGCTTAATGCCCAACCTGAAACAAATCTCTTCCTCCCAACCTTTTTTCTGCATGTTTCAAGTAGGATTATCTGTTATTAAAAGCTAATAGTCTCTCTCTTTCCTTCTCCCTCTCATTGATTTTAAAAATCATCTATTTCCAGGCTGATAGCAATGATTAAACACAAGCATTTGTGCAAGAGACATAACAGAAGGGAAATGATATTTCTAGCTACTTTTTTTTAAAGGACACAGTTATACAAGCTCCCCATAATTTCACATAATTCCTTCCAGAGGCAAGAAGAAAACTCACATAAACTGATTGCAAGGCTGCAAAAGGAGCTGTGGATTTTTTATTTTAGATTACTACAACTGTCACCTACTAGAATTTTATTTGCAAAAAATAGGAAAACAGGAAACAGATTTCATTCATTTACTGAAATATTGGATGCTACCAAATCCTTTTACTGGTTAAGTCTATGTGGAGATGAAACTTTGAAATACAAAAGAACACATAGCAAAGGGAGCTACCATATTTGTATTGACAATCCAAGGGTAGTGTTTCTTTTTAAAGCAAATTAAAATACTTTATATAAAATACTTTGAAGTGCTGTTTAGAACAGCATGTTTGAAACAAAAGTTGATACTGAAACACTTGGTTTTTGCTTTTGGCTTTAACTCTTTATTTTTGCTTTTTTATTTGTTTTTGCCTTTCCCTTCTATTTGTCTACCAAAGTTATATGATGGCCTGTCACTATGCAGAACCAAAATCTTGATTTAACAGAAGAGTCTGTTTTCAAAGATATGACCTAGCAGAAGACACTCACATTTTTGGCAACTGGCAATCTGTAATGGAATGTGAGAATGACCTTGGGATGGGGGGAGAGATGCGGCCTAAGGAATGATCAGATAAAAGGTGGAGGAGCCTGCAATTGGGTAATGGCAAAGAAAGAAACTTAGAAAGGAACCACCCTAGAAAGGTGGTAGAAATAGAGAAAGAAATTTAGAAAGGTAGTAAAAAGGGATGGCAGGAGATTTGTTCTTTCAGACTTGCAAGAGTCTGTTAATGTAGCCTAACAATAAAGTAGAATTAGCTCATCTGGTCGTGTTTCCTGTCTGGTCTACTTGGGAGGCTGACATCAATCTTGCAAGTCTGAAAGTACAAATCTCCCACCGACCCTTTTTAGCACCTGATCAGTTAGGGCAAGTCCTTTCTAAGTTTTTTTCTCTGCCCATTACCCAGTTACCTGGGCAGCATCTCTTCCCCCATCTTCCAAGGTCATTCTCACATTCCATTACACAATCCTTGTAGCCATCCTCAACTTGTTTGCTTGCTTGCTTGCCTGTTTATTTATTATTTATCACATTTATATGGCTGCCCATCTCATACAGTAACTGTGACTCTAGGTGGCATACAATAAAACCAGCAATTAAGATATTATTTAACAACCATTAAAAACAATTAGACATAAATAGAAACAAGTTCATGAGAGAACACGGCAGACTCTTACACATAATACAACCAACATGAGGGATCCCTGTTACCAGGGGATCTCCAGGTCTGTTGGGAAAAAAAAACATTTTAAGAGATTTCTGAAAGGTCACTAGGGTCGAGGCCAATCTCACCTCGGGAGGGATGACGTGCCATGGCAGAAAAGGTTCATCTCCTAGGTCAACAGATGGAACTCCTTAGCAGGCAAGACCCACAACATGCCTGTCCTGCTGGATCTGATGGGAGGGGTAGATGTAATTGGGGAGAAGCAGTCCCTCAGATAACCTGGTCCCATGCCATATAGGGCTTTAAAGGTCAAAAACAGTACCTTGAAGTGCCAACAGTATCTGTAAGGCACTAGATTTGTTCCCTGAGGAAATAAATGTGGGCATTTACAGTAGATCTAACTACCATCATGTCAAAAATGTTTTTAAAGGAGAAACTTTAAGATGTTTCGCCTCTTCTCCTATATGGAACAAATTTAATTGTCATGGAAAGGTGGGAAGCCCTGCTTTATGTAATTGATCAGAATTGAATTCAAACTCTTTAAAATCACCTTTATACACTTAAATGTTTCTGAATAGTTTGATCACTAAATTGTTTAACAGCAGTTTGGTTTTCCAGTGAGTTGGTTTAGAACAGTTTAGTTTTTATTTAGAAGTTCAAAAGCATCTAGGTTGGCTTATCAGAGATTCACAGCCAGCAGAATTAAATTAAAATTTATAACCCTTATCTTGTTATTGATGTACCCATAAACCATTCAGGCAATCAAAGTAAATGGCCAGTTAATCTTGCTTGCCATTTGCACAAGCAATCACAGTAATGCATGCTCATTTCTCCACTGCATTCATGAACATTAGGGCTATTTCTTCTAATCCACAGGTGCTGTTTTCTTTCAAATTTACATTTTTTTAAGGCAGCAGACAACAATATAAAAGCACAAGGGCTCTTTAATGACTTAGAGCAAGCAAAATACAGCTGTCATATTTTTAGTTAATGACAGACATGCTGGTGTTGCTTCCTTTACCAATTTACCTGACTGTCTGTCAAACAACACAAGTACTAAATGTATCACTGCTGTATGTCAAAAACAGGTTTATTTCCTTTAAAGGAGAATATGTTCAATTAAGGTGTTTCTAAGACTGCTCTAGAAATACAAACACTTTAGATTTCCAATAAACTTTAAAGATGCTGCAGCATTAATCTCTAATGCACCTCTTGATTGGTTCATGCATAAAAAGAGCAGGGATAAAATATTTCATATTTTGACTTGATAAATGAAGGCACAGGGCAGAGTTGGTAGGAAGCCAAAAAACCAGTCAACAATAGAAGATGTTTTTTTCTTGATTCTTAGACAGAGGAGCTCTGTCATTATCATAAATGTAGACCTGCTTTCTTTGCAGTCTAGAGAAGAACCCACAAAATGTTTCTTAAAATATACAATGACAGCATATTTTAATCTTAAGGTTTAGGGAAATTTACTTTTTTGAAAAATTAGTGACATATGCCCAAGGTTATTTTCCTCTTATTCGAACATGAACCAGTGATTTACTTTAATTATTTTATTGTGTATACTCAGAATAGCTTTCTGTGGACAGAAATCGTAAGAAGCAAATTTGAAAGAGACTAGAGCCTTCCCTATCTTTATGCACATTCTTAGAATTCTGAACAGAGCCTTAAAAAAAAGCTAATGAGTATCTACACAACATCTTTTTACATTCAGTAGAACTTTCAAGAAAAAAGCAATGCAATGTCCAGATCAACATCTACGGCAGCCTTCTGCAACATGGTGGGGCTGATTACTGAACTACTTCAGTCTTGAGAGAAAGAAACAGGGATAAGGAAGACTATATAACATTAATCCTTCCACTCATGCAACCGTTTATACTTTGTCTTCCCTTGCCTATTTTATATAACAAACTGCTTAGGAAGCTACATTTGTTCAACAGGCTATTTCTAAACAGCTGAGGATAGGGAGGGGATGGAGGAAGGCGGAAGGCTTTTGAAGACCCAGAAAGATACTCATTCCAATTACAAAACAAAACAATGTACAACCTTCTGAAGCACTCTTCACAGAGAGAACTACTTACAAGTTGCAAGACAGGCCCTCCCCAACACACAACATCAAACTGATCATTTTGAAGAGGCCCAAGTTTAGTTGATTGAATCAGAGAACTGAATTAATATACCTTTCCATTAGATAGTAGATATTCTAGGCTCTGAGAATGGAAAACTGCAATAAAAAAAAATTAATATCTGCTAGAACTCTTCAACATTTCTATGCTAAAAGAATTTCCGAGTAAAAGCCGGTAAACCACTGGTCATATGCAATTATTATATTTGTATATACTTCACCAGACTTAATAATATCTAGAGGAACTGCAATAAGCTGAAAAATGGTTCACTCAGTTTCTGGACATACATGCATGCAGTAAACTCCATGGGTAAAAACGTCACACAAAACTCTAATAGGACTGTATGCAGTTTTATGGACACATTCACACACCCGCCTAACTGCAGCTTGAAAATGCCTCATTAACTGTTCCTTGAGGACACGTCTACATGATGCAGTATTTTTCTGCTCCCCAGCTCAGAGCTGAGATCACCCAACTCTACATTTTTTTCTGATCTGATGTAGAAGTGGTGTTTTCTACTTTTCCTGACTTTTTTTTAAAAAAAATCACACAATAACTGAAATCAGAAGACGCTTAATCCTTGGGAGAAGAGCAATGACAAATCTCGATAAAATAGTTAAGAGCAGAGACATCACACTGACAACAAAGGTCCGCATAGTTAAAGCAATGGTGTTCCACGTAGTAACCTATGGCTGCGAGAGCTGGACCATAAGGAAGGCTGAGCGAAGGAAGATCGATGCTTTTGAACTGTGGTGTTGGAGGAAAATTCTGAGAGTGCCTTGGACTGCAGGAAGATCAAACCAGTCCATCCTGCAGGAAATAAAGCCAGACTGCTCACTTGAGGGAATGATATTAAAGGCAAAACTGAAATACTTTGGCCACATAATGAGAAGACAGGACACCCTGGAGAAGATGCTGATGCTAGGGAGAGTGGAAGGCAAAAGGAAGAGGGGCCGACCAAGGGCAAGGTGGATGGATGATATTCTAGAGGTGACGGACTCGTCCCTGGGGGAGCTGGGGGTGTTGACGACTGACAGGAAGCTCTGGCGTGGGCTGGTCCATGAAGTCACGAAGAGTTGGAAGCGACTAAACGAATAAACAACAACAATATGCATGATTTGTGAAGCTTTGACAAGAACTCCAACAGGGGGTAGAATTTATCAGCTCCTGTTGGCATCCTGCCACCACCTCCCCCGGACTTCCTTCTATGGCCATTTTGGATATGACACCAGGAGAGGAAGCAGCAGCACCAAGAGGACTAGGGAAACCAGTAGACGAGGACCCCTCTGCTAGGCAGTTTGCTTTAAAGAGATTCTGGCCTACCATGACAGCAGTCAGGCCAGGGCCTGTCCATCTGCTAAAGTGCCATCAAGACCTCTAGATGCAGCAGTAGAACAGGAGCTCTCTAAAGTGACCTGCCATCAGGCAGTGCATTTTTTTCCCACTACATGGGTTTGACAGATCACATTAAGATCACGAGGAGTACTTCTTTGGAAAAGTTCTTTTTTAAAAAAAAATAAATTTTATTAAGTTTCAAGAGAAGAATAAAAACTTCAAACACAAAAACAAAAAACTACAAAGAAGGAAAAAAGAACTAAAAACACAAGAGAAAAAAATTTCAAATTTACAAAAAGAAGTGGCTTCTGACTTTTAACAGCAAGGATATCCAAAAATTTCCATAATCAATCTCTTACTCTAGATTAAACCAAAACCACATTATTTCTATAAATCATTCCACTTTGACACATAATAAAAGTCACTAAGTACAGTTACTCCTCCCCCTTATATTGAAAAAGAAATTCATATAAACCTCCTAAACATCTCTCTCCCCTCCAAAAAAGAAAACATATTTAATTATTCCCTTCCTACCACTATTCTGTACATTTGTCTACTAAAATAAGAATCAAATTAAAAAGCACATAGATTGTCTGCTATTATACTTGATAATACAACTGTTTTAATAATCTTAATCTTAATAAGCCCAAAAAACAAAGACAATTCAAAACAGTAACCTTAAGTCAAATCCTTAAAACCATCCAAATAAGCACAATTTTTTAACCCTAATAATCTTAATCCAAATGTTTAAAAGCAAATGACATCAAACCCTTAAAGCAAACCATATAGACATTTGTTAAGCCTTTTCCCAGTTCAAAATAAACCAGAGTATTTACATATCCCCACAATGTACACAGAGCTTTTCTCTTAAAAGAATCAAACAGCCCGACTGCCCCCGAGCTTCTTTTCATGGCATTCCACCAGAAAGTCAATTTCACTTGTTGCTTGCAGTTCTCTCCCTCCCTTAAATTTTTCCAAGTCCACTATCCGATCTTCATCCAGCATCTCAATAAAAATCCCAATCTCACTCTTAGAAGAAACATTTCTATTGCTGTTGAATTCCTCGATTTCATCCACCATATCCCCAACCTGATGGCACATTTTAAATCTCATATTTTCCACAATGTCCTGAATATCTTGCATAAAAGTTTGGTAGAAGTCAGAAGAGATCTATTTAAAATCTTGGGGGAAATGAGAAAAAGAACTGTTTAAAATCCTCCATGTCTCACGCAGTAGATTATGGCACCCCCTATAAGCTTAACCAGCAAAGATTGAGGATATGAAAAAGTTCCAAAATGTATTTGCACAAGCAAAAGTGAGATAAGCAGACAGTTCCCAAGGGAAAGTGAAAATAGAAAGCTGAAGATTCAAATCAGCTGATTCAATGTGTAGGAAAATGCTTTTTTGTTGTTTATTCATTTAGTCGCTTCCGACTCTTCGTGACATCATGGACCAGCCCACGCCAGAGCTTCCTGTCGGTCGTCAACACCCCCAGCTCCCCCAGGGATGAGTCCATCACCTCTAGAATATCATCCACCCATCTTGCCCTTGGTCGGCCCCTCTTCCTTTTGCCCTCCACTCTCCCTAGCATCAGCATCTTCTCCAGGGTGTCCTGTCTTCTCATTATGTGGCCAAAGTATTTCAGTTTTGCCTTGAATATCATTCCCTCAAGTGAGCAGTCTGGCTTTATTTCCTGGAGGATGGACTGCTTTGATCTTCTTGCAGTCCAAGGCACTCTCAGAATTTTCCTACAACACCACAGTTCAAAAGCATCGATCTTCCTTCGCTCAGCCTTCCTTATGGTCCAGCTCTCGCAGCCATATGTTACTACGGGGAACACCATTGCTTTAAATATGCGGGCCTTTGTTGTCAGTGTGATGTCTCTGCTCTTAACTATTTTATCGAGATCTGTCATTGCTCTTCTCCCAAGGATTAAGCGTCTTCTGATTTCCTGACTGCAGTCAGCATCTGCAGTAATCTTTGCATCTAGGAATACAAAGTCTTTCACTGCTTCTACATTTTCTCCCTCTATTTGCCAGTTATCAATCAAGCTGGTTGCCATAATCTTGGTTTTTTTGAGGTTTAGCTGCAAACCAGCTTTTGCACTTTCTTCTTTCACCTTCATCATAAGGCTCCTCAGTTCCTCTTCGCTTTCAGCCATCAAAGTGGTATCATCTGCATATCTGAGATTGTTAATGTTTCTTCCAGAGATTTTAACTCCAGCCTTGGATTCCTCAAGCCCAGCTTGTCGCATGATGTGTTCTGCATACAAGCTGAATAGGTAGGGTGAGAGTATACAGCCCTGCCGTACTCCTTTCCCAATCTTAAACCAGTCCGTTGTTCCGTGGTCTGTTCTTACTGTTGCTACTTGGTCGTTATACAGATTCCTCAGGAGGCAGACAAGATGACTTGGTATCCCCATATCGCTAAGAACTTGCCACCATTTGTTATGGTCCACACAGTCAAAGGCTTTAGAATAGTCAATAAAACAGAAATATATGTTTTTCTGAAACTCCCTGGCTTTTTCCATTATCCAGTGGATATTGGCAATTTGGTCTCTAGTTCCTCTGCCTTTTCTAAACCCAGCTTGTACATCTGGCAATTCTCGCTCCATGAACTGCTGAAGTCTACCTTGCAGGATCTTGAGCATTACCTTACTGGCATGTGAAATGAGTGCCACTGTTTGATAGTTTGAACATTCTTTAGTGTTCCCCTTTTTTGGTATGGGGATATAAGTTGATTTTTTCCAATCTGATGGCCATTCTTGTGTTTTCCAAATTTGCTGGTATATAGCATGCATTACCTTGACAGCATCATCTTGCAAGATTTTGAACAGTTCAGCTGGGATGCCGTCGTCTCCTGCTGCCTTGTTATTAGCAATGCTTCTTAAGGCCACTCAACCTCACTCTTCAGGATGTCTGGCTCTAGCTCACTGACCACACCGTCAAAGCTATCCCTGATATTGTTATCCTTCCTATACAGGTCTTCTGTATATTCTTGCCACCTTTTCTTGATCTCTTCTTCTTCTGTTAGGTCCTTGCCATCTTTGTTTTTGATCATACCCATTTTGGCCTGGAATTTACCTCCGATGTTTCTAATTTTCTGGAAGAGGTCTCTTGTTCTTCCTATTCTATTGTCTTCTTCCACGTCCGCGCATTGCTTGTTTAAAAATAATTCCTTATCTCTTCTGGCTAACCTCTGGAATTTTGCATTTAATTGGGCATATCTCCCCCTATCACTGTTGCCTTTTCCTTTCCTTCTTTCTTGGGCTACTTCTAGTGTCTCAGCAGACAGCCATTTTGCCTTCTTGGTTTTCTCTTTCTTTGGGATGTATTTTGTTGCCACCTCCTGAACAATGCTGCGAACTTCTGTCCATAGTTCTTCTGGGATCCTATCTACTAAGTCCAGTCCCTTAAATCTATTCTTCACCTCCACTGCATATTCCTTAGGAATATTAGTGAGCTCATATCTAGCTGATCTGTGGGTCTTCCCTAATCTCTTTAGTCTGATCCTAAATTGTGCAAGAAGAAGTTCGTGATCTGAACTACAGTCAGCTCCAGGCCTTGTTTTTACCGACTGTACAGATGTCCGCCACCTTTGGCTGCAAAGGATGTAGTCAATCTGATTTCGGTGTTGTCCATCTGGTGAAGTCCATGTATAAAGCCGTCTCTTAGGTTGTTGGAAGAGAGTGTTTGTGACGCAGAGTGAGTTGTCTTGGCAAAATTCTATCAGCCTATGTCCTGCTTCATTTTGTTCTCCCAGACCATGCTTACCTGTAATTCCAGGTGTCATTTGACTGCCCACCTTAGCATTCCAGTCTCCTGTGATGAAAATAACATCTCTTTTAGGCGTGTTGTCCAGTAGGTGCTGCAGATCCTCATAGAACTGTTCTACTTCAGCTTCTTCAGCATTTATGGTTGGGGCGTATATTTGGATCACTGTGATGTTAGATGGCTTGCCCTGAATTCGAATTGAGAAATGCTAATGTCTTCAAATTTAATACAAAAATAATAACAGGAAGACAATTGTTTACTCTCGATCCCCCTTTATATTTGGAAGGAGAATGAAATCCAAAACTTAAAAAAAAAATTAAGAGGTAATCCCAAAATAATGATAAGCACCAAGAGAGCCAGCTTCTCTTTGCTGTAGAAAGCCTCTCTTAGGGTACATATACTTAAAAAAAAATACAAATTTGGTGATCTAGAAATGGGGTGGCCAGTCTTAGTGTCCCTTTAAGGCTACAGCATGGCTTGGAAAGTGATGATGTCCCCGCCTCTCAGCTGGCTCTTACCAGTCGAATGTGAAACACTTTGTGATCTTCTGGCTGCAAGTAGCTGTCCAGAGGACAGATGGGGTGATTCCAAGTGTTCTCCTTTATCTGGAGAACATTTCTGGGCTTCAGGAGAACCTGCCTGAGCCTGAAAAAAATTGCCGCATTGTCAGCTCTGCCCGCTAAGCCCGTGGGCACAGCCGCTCAGTCCACAATTCCCCACCAGAAGCCTATGGAAAAGTTCTGACAAATGGCTAAACCCCCACTCTAGCCATCTGTCAGAACTTGCCACCCACTTCTCCAGCCCTAGATCTATATCAGGGAGAACAATGAGTAGATTATCATTAAGAAATGAGTTTTACTGCAACTCAGGAGGATATGCTCCTCTTTCCTTTTTACAATTTTAAATAAAAATGATGACAACATACTCATTTTTATCATCCCAGAAGAGTTTTATGCAAACATATTTATGTTCCTGGGGAATAGCCATCTGAAAAAGGTTAATTGCTACACAGATTCCAGATACCACTAGCACTGTTGTCACTTCAACTGCCGGTTTGAATTGTACTGTTTCCACTCATCCAGTTCCCTGTATGAAGCAATGCCTTTCCAAAAACAGATGGGCATTTTACAACACACAGCACTATGTTTTGAATGACAAGCCCTTGCCCTTGGAATCCTTCAGCATAGGCAGTGATTCAGCAAGAAAAAGTACAGCTATCTTGTAGTGGAAACTGGTCTGCATTAAAACAGTAGCTATATCTTGAGTAACCTGTATGGATATGTAATGATGGGTAACCCGCAGCCTTCAGGCTACAGGAAACCACCCAGACTCACTTTGGTAGCTCCATGGTTCCCAAGATCACAGAGCTGAAATTTGTGGCAAACTGCTGATTTTGGGCTACATAACTTTTCTTGGATTTTTTTCCCCTCCTTTTCAAATAAATTTAAAGTATGTGTTAAAAGCACGGTCTTTCAACCCATCCTCAAGTCTGAGGTCTGTTTGTTCAGGTAACACTTTGTATCACTGACACAGTCCTTGCTCCTTTTTTGGGGTGGGGGCAAGATTGATTTTTTTCCTTCCGTTGTGTAGAGAAGTCTCTCAGCTCACAGAGGGATTTTGTACCGTTGTATTCTCCATTTCCCCCCTTTACTCCTTTGAAAGTAATTTGCTATTCATCGCTTCTCAAATTACACCTAGACACTCTTGGCCTGCGATTCATTTTTGAACATATGGACACAATTCCTTTCCAGAAGGAATGGAGGGTTGCCAGGAATTGGCAGATATGTCTGAAAGCTACAGTTTCAAACAATGCTCAACGCATCAGTGGTGGAGTAGCCTCCTGTTAACATCAAACTAAATGTATAGACCAGGCTTTTTATTTACAATGGACAGAATACCAGACTAAATGCTGCCTAGGGAAACACAGAGAACCTTCAATCTTTTTGTAGAAATTCAATAAGAATTTACATTTCTGCCACCGTATGTTGCCAGGACATATCACATGATACCATTATTTGACAAATCATGCGATACGGTAAATAAATCAAAATAAAATTTGGAAAGTGAAAAACAAAGACTTTCTTTCAAACTAATAAACTTGGCATTCTGCAGTAGACAAAAGACCAAATTACCAGCTTTCTTGGATGCATTTGGCTAGAGAAAGAGAGAGAGAAATGGAAAAAGATCCCTTAGTAGCACTATTCAGCAAAGGGTTGCATAAGATTTAGCAGAAGTCTCTCTACAATGCAGACTTGGTACAACATGAACTATGAGATGTTGCACAAGACTCCACAGAACTCCTCAAGCAAAAACACATTCATGGATTTTAATAATCTTTTCTCACACAGATATTGTACACTTAGCTAGGTAGATTATAGCCAGTCACTTATAGGTCCAATGCACCAGGCTAAAGTGAATATGGTAAAGGACTGAGTGCCACATTCTGATTTAGTTTCAGCATGATCAAATCAACGCTCAACCATGGCAGTTGTGGGCAACTTTGAGATAGTCACACTCAGCTCAATCTACTACACAGGGCTGTTGTGAGGATAAAACTGGAGAAGGTAGCAAAATGTACAAAACCTTGGCTCCTGGGGGAAAAAAAGAGGGGATAGCAGATAATTAAATAATGGATAATGGATGAACTGTCAGTTGCTCAAACTGGGAATGTAAGGACATGCCAACCTGAGGTTTTATAGGAAAGATCATAGATTTGAATGAACTTAATCATGTATACCTTGTTAAATCACTGGTTCCCTGGGGGACTGTTTTTGTAGAAGTTTAACTAAGATCATTGCAATTTTACAGCCAAAGTTAAATACTTGAAATTTAGGCAAAGCTTCCTTTCCATGCAGCTCTATGTAGCCCTTCCAGGGAAATACTAGTAAGAACATGCTCTAGATTACAATGAATACAAAAATTGGAAGACTTGGCTCTGCTTATAAAAGTTGTTTCCTGAGAAATTTGGCAAGATCTACATATGGTTAATCTGGATTTTTTTCCCCCTTGCACATGTTCTCTCCATGCCACCCTCACAGGATTTTGCATATATATTTATATATTTCCATATTTAGAAAATTGCACAGGCTTTTCTATATGTCAACTTATCCTGCATGTACTGTGTTTTAATCATAGTCGTAGCTCTTGTATATTCATCATATTCAACTATGAGCATTCTAGAAACAATAATAAGCTCTTTGCTAAAGAAGCAATTTATGGAAAGAATTACTCCCAGTTTACACTGGACTTATTTCTTAGACTTTAATAAACACCACAGAAATATCTAGTTTAGGTCATTATTCCCCAACCCGAGGGTCTTCCAGATGTGCTGAACTTCAACCATTTTAATCCCCCCAGCCATCACTGTTCGGCTGATCTACCAAACTATGATGGCTGGGGGCATTAAAATAATTGAAGTTCAACACATCTGCAGGACACTCAGGGTGGGGAATAATGATCAAACTAGGGGTTCAAAACTGGTGGGGACATCCAGGATGGGGGACACTTTAGATTACTGATTTTCCAGTACTCTAAACCACATGGGAACCATGATGGATAGAAAAGCACCCCCAAATTATTGAGAGCAATGAGGATAGTCAGGGTTCAAAATCAGGGTGTTCATCCTTCATCTTCTCCCTTTATCTATTCATTGAACCCATAAACAGAAAGGCTGAATAGGCATAGTATATTGCTGATATTCCTTTGCAATATATTGTAAGAGCATATTATGTATTATAAAGTGGTCTTCTCTTAACAAAACAACATTAGATGATCTGTCCAGAAGACAGAAGCCCAATTCAATTGCTTAAATCTCAGTTTTCTAATCTGTGGTTTAGAATTATAATCTTGGTGTTACAATCTGGTTTAATGAATATGCAGTTGTTTATGTTTAATGTCTTCTCACTAATCAAAATACTTAACTATCATGGATTACCATCTTATTCAATGGAAATTAAATCATAGGTACCCACTTTGTATATAACAGCTAACACCATTTAATTAATACAGGATCTAGGATGCAAGTACCAAGAAAATAAACAGCATGGGGAGTAGCAAGGAGCAACTCTGCAATCTTAGAAATAGTTTCTTTTAACTGAATTAAACTATGTAACTAAACAACTTCTGCCCAGTTTCCTACACTTCTTTCATGTCCAAACAATGATGTGGAATCATCTTACAAAAACTGACTATATAAGTTTCTGAAACTTTTGGTTGAAAGGGACAGAATAACTAACACGTATCACATAATGTTTACTCAGACATTTTTTATACCTGATTAATATCTAACCGTATAATAATTTCCTGAATTTTAAAATTTCTACATAGAATTATAAACAATGCAACTAGCGATATATCGTGTGACTACTAGATCTGCTGACAATGCCAACCGATGTGAAACATTTTACAATCATTACAAGAACACCTGTGGATAGGTAGGTAGGTACATGTGTGCATATGCATTTGCAAAAAAAAAATTACAGTAGTATATGAAATTCAAAGTAATCATAGCAAATTCATTACTGCTTTTCTTTTAGAACGTATCTTTAAATATTTATTGTACTAAAAAGAACGTATACTAAAACAGTTCCACATATAATGTGTATATGTGTGCATACACACACATACATAAAAACAAACTTCATTTCTGAAGATTAATCTTAAGATGTCACATCTCTTGATGCCTGCTTACTTTCAGTTTTCATGCTCAGGTTTATAATCTGTCCCAGAAAGGGCATCGCATTTTTCAAATCTTAAGTACTATCCACTGCATTTCACTTTAAAAAAAAATCTACTGAGTTTTATGAGAAACTGAGTTGCTATAAACTTTTCTCAAATGGGCCAATAAATGGACTTCGTTGGCTTAAGCTGTTCTCTCAACTTTGCAATCAGTATTATACTCATTACTTACAAATCCAACATTCTGGTTGTCCTAAAGCTCCCAATCTAGTCAACTATGTAAGGTATTACCACACAAAGTTCTTCTGCTCCCAAAAGTCAATCAGAGGATGCTAACCTGAGCCGAAAGACCTGACTGGAACTAACCAGAGACTGACTTAATCAAACTTCCCCAACCCGAATGCCTCCAGATCTAAGGACTTTGCCTTTCAGAATTTTCAGCAATGGCTATGCTGTCAGGGCATTCTGACAGGTGATCTCTATACACCTGAAAGATTCTTTGTGGGAAAAAGAAAGCTTTCAATATAAAGTTTAAACAGACAGTTTAGACTGATTCCACACGTACATCTCCCTTGTAACAAAACACAGGAGACACTTGTTGAGGCAAACAGAAAAAGAGACAAGTTGCATTAAGAATATGTCAACCTCCCCCTGGGCTATTATGCTTCAAGCACTGTTGCAGTTTAGACTTTTTAAATTCACATTTGTAGATGAATACAGAGGATGCAGAGAAGAAAGGAATGAGGGAAGATTGCAGATTGTTTTTCTATAGGATTTAGAATTTTAAATCAGAAGACCAACATCTGTGTTAACAGTTTCAGGGATAATTCCAAGAGGAAACTAAAAATGAACAGAAAAGTTTATGATTAAAAAAAACAACAACCCTAAAATCCATAGGCAGGACTACCTTCTTCAGATAAGAAAAGATATCCAGAACTGCTGATTTTGTTTCCTATCAATGGCCTCAAATCTAAATGTGCTAGAGGTTTGCAAAAAATGCTAGAGGCAGCTGGGTAGACCGGATAACTGGAAACATTTCTCAGACGTCAGGAACCACAATGTATAGTATTACCAAGGAGGGCTTCCCAGAAAGCAGCATGTTTGAATTATAAAGCAAGAGCCAAATTCCCACACTGGTACTGAAATTCAAGGGTTAGTATGGTATTATTAAAAAAAAAACTGCAGAGAAGGGAAGAATAAGAAGGGTGATTACTAGAAAAAGTTGGAATAGAAACGGGCCTGGTTCTCTACAGCAAAACCTATGCTTTATCTCTCCCAAAATACATACACAAACACACATATACACCCAAACACAAATGCTATTCCCGTTCCTCAACATTTTATTTAGAAAAAGTCGTAAGTGACAGCTGATACAGAAAACTGTCCATAAGCTTCCTTTTCCTGAATTTCCCAGCCATTTGGGGTTTGAAATAAAATAAAATAACTTGTTCCAGTGGATGAACAAGGGAAGATTCAAGGGACTGCAGGTCCACATCACTCTGCCCCTGCAAAAGTGCCAAAGCACAGAATGCCTGATTATGTCCAATCATTTATAAATCTCAGCTTGTAAAAGCTTTGCTTGGCCAGGAAAGATCTCCCAGGGGTACAAAGCAAGTCTTAGCCAGAGAAGCTGGTAACACTTCTTCAAGTCCAACATTTCATCCAGAAGCAATTCAACAGGTTCTGGTTGAACATTAGGCAAAGTTTACTAATAGTATAAGCATTGGTTGATTGATTCCTGAGGGATGCATTCAGGCAATTGCCAGATACCACCTTTCAGGAATGCTTCAAACTGGATTTCTTAAATAAAGGAATTGGCCCATTCCACTGCTAGGATTCTACAAGGAATCAGGGGCTTGTAAAGTGAATTCCTTATTTGTGATGATTTCTATGAGGCTCCCAAAACTCTGCTGTGAACCCAGGTTGGGAGAGCATCACCACTACCTCTGCTTTCCATTGTAAAATAATTCCACAAAAAGGAAAATTTCCCAGCTTCCCAAAAGGAAAGGCAGCACTGAATGACTAAAATGTACCATTGCCATAAACTTTTTGGAAGCACATTTTCCTCAGCTTTCCAAAAATAGGTTACAACGCTTCAGAAACAGAATATACTCAAACTGCCATTTTTATTTGTTCAAATCAGAGATTCTGGCAAGCTGGGCCTGATGTTATACCTCTCCCGTTTCATTCTGCTGGCATGGAAAACTGCACAGCAAACTCTTTTTCTCTGCACTCCTGCCAGAATGAATCTTGCTTTGCTGATACCACAATCCAGGGAACAGCTGGAACCAGAATGCAACACTTGGAAGTAACCATGATGGTTACTAAGTTGCAATTATGCCCATATCTGAAGAAAGGCACAGTTGCAGAATGGAATGTTTTAATGTGAACAATTAAATAGACAAAAGAGAACCATATTCAAACAGCATAAGAATATTTGGAAGTCTGTGATACTATAATGAAGCAACGGAGAGGGTTGGGGAAGAATAACAATTTGGAATTTGGGGTGCTTAGCTGCCTGACAAAATCCAAATTTTAAAGCCACCCTTCCCAGCCTTGTTTCCCTCAAATATGCAACTTCCATCAGTCCCAATCAAAAGAAGCAATGGTTCAGAACAAGCATATTTGTAACCCTAATAGAGTATCATAGGATTAGAAGGTGACATACAGGCCATGGAGTCCACCCCCTATTCAGTGCAGAAATCCAAATTAAACTACCTCAATAAAGAACTGTCTATAGTTAACTTGTAAACATCCAGCAGAGCCTTATAAACATCCAGCAGAGACAAGCCAACATTGGTTTCATGGATGTATTAGTCTTACTGTTAGAAGCTTTATCTAACAGTCAGTCAGAGTCTGCCATCTGGTATTTAAATCTTTTATTCCATGTTGTATACTCTCAAATAAAAGAGAACAGGTCTCTATTTCTTCTGTGTGACGTTCTTTTAGATATTTGGGGATCCTATCTACCCTCAGTCTTTTATTCTCTTCTCAATGGTAAATGTTCCCATTTCCTTCAGTCCCTCTACATAGGATTTAGCTTCCAGAACCCAAATCATCCCCATTGCCCTTCTCTGAACTTGCTTCAATTCCTCTGAATTCTTCTTAACGAGTAGGGCCCAGCCATAGGACTAATATTTGAGAAAGGGTCTGACTGCCATGGTATAAAGTGAAAGCATTATTTCTGAAGACTGGGAGACTATTCTGCTGTTGCTGTTGCAGCCAAATGACACTGGTGACTTATATCAGTTTACAGTCAACTATAGTTCCAAGATCTTTCACAAGTACCATTACCATCTTATTCCTGTGCATTTGATTTTGTTTCCTAAGTGAAGATTTTCCTATTTGTTTCTGTTAATTCTGTTATTTTCAGCCCACTCCTCTAACCTATCAAGATCATTTAAAAGTTTCTGTTTGTGTCTTCTACCTATTTCATTTAATTTTGTGTTATCTGCAAAACTTCCCCTCCAGTTGCTCATTCAAGCCATTAATAAAAGAATCAGGACTCATAACTGATCTACCTCAAACTTAATGAGGAATAATCAATGGCCATGCCCGGAGTACAATTTTAAAAGCAGCTAAATATCCATTTAATTGTCATGCTATCCAGCCCACACATTACTAGCTTGCTAATTAGCATGTCTTGGGGTACTTCATCAAAGGCTTTGCCGAACTCAGTTTACATTATGTCTAGAGCACTAGCACAATCTGTTAAGAGAATTACGTGATCAAGAAATGAGATATGGTTAGTCTGGAAAGAATTGTTCTGGATAAATCCATGCTGACTTCTGGTGATTACCCATACTGCTTTCAGGGCGCTTAAAGGATGATCTCTTTATCATTTACTCTAGAATCTTCCCAAGTATCAGACAGGGCAGGCTAACTAATTTGCTGTTTGCTGAATTGTCCTTTTTCCCCTTTTCAAAAATAAGACCATCTCCAGGCAACTAGCACTTCCCCAGTTTTCCAGGGTTTCTTGAAGATAATACATAAGAGTTTGGCTAGACCAGCAGCTAGTTTCTTCAGTATCTAAAGTTGCAATCCACCTGATCCTAAAGATTTATTCTTTCAAAGTAAAGATGTATTCCCTGAGCAGGTTTCTAATGAACTTAAATTCTGCCCCATTTATTCTTCTCTTCATAACAGTATACTGAAACACATTGTTTTTGTTGTTGTTGTTGTTGTTTATGGAGAAAGCTGCACTAAAATAGGCATTCAGTAGCTCTGCCTTTCCTTTAATAGTTGTTAGCATTTTGCCAACTCACCAAGCAGATAGTATATTGATAATTTTCTTTTCCTTTTATTTTGAACATATCCCAATGTCCAACTATCACTTCCATAGAGTGCCACAAGGAATATCATGGCTTGCACAATTCTGATCTTTGTCTATACCTACAAAGATCAGAATTGTGCAAGCCATGGTATTCCCTGTGACCCTCTATGAAAGTGAAAGTTGGACTTTGAAGAAGCAAGATAGGAACAGTATTGACACCTTTGAACTTTGGTGTTGAAGAAGACTCCTGAGCATACCGTGGACAGCCAAGAAAACAAACTGATGGATCATCAAACAAATTAACCCAGAGTTCTCACTCAAGGCACAAATAACCAGGTTCAAATTATCCTACTTTGGACACATTATGTGAAGACCTAGCTCTCTGGAGAAGGCTCTAATGCTGGAAGAAGTGGAAGAAGAAGAAGAGGATGACCAGCAGCAAGGTGGATGGACTCGGTTACACTGGCACTGTTGAGAGTCTTAAAAGAACAGGGATAGTTCATCATGGAGAAAATCTATCTATGTGGTTGTTAGGAGTTGAAAATGACTTGATGGAGCATAATCACTCACTGGCTCTCTCACTCAATCATTTTTTTTGCTAATTCCATCTGATTCTGAATGTTGTCTCAGCACTACCTCTTCAGTTCCAGACTGCTTGTCTATACTCTTTGTTTCCAATCCTCTTTATATTTCCTATACATGTGGGTTTTCTTCTTTTCTTTTTGTTCTTCACTAAGCTTTCTGTACAGTCACACAGCTTCTCCTGCTGTCCTTCATCTTTTTTCTTTTGTTGAAACTGTTTATAATTGGGCTTTTAATACTACCTTTTTAAAGAACTCCCACCTGTCTTGAGCTCCTTTTCCCATTAATACCTCCCATGGAATTCTAATAGACCCAAGGTGGTATTCTGAAGGTTACACAGTGTAGAATCAAAAAGGCAACAAACAAGCAGTACAGAACTGATGTGATCTGATCTGAATATCTAGCTTCACAAGCATCTTAGGAGATGCATTGTCCTAACAGCCAGGAACCACGCTGAGACAAGGAGTAGGTCTCTAGTGTTTTATTACTGCTACATAACAGAGAATCCTAACAAACTGAAGAAGCGTGGGAAAACCCAGACATATAAACCCCAAAGACTAAGGCGGGCCCGATCTGTGTCTCTTTGAATGGCCACCTAATTCCTCAGTACTACGCATGCACTTTACAGCCTGGATGGGAGCCCCCTGCTTGCCATCCTCACTCATGACATGCATTCTGTGCTAGCCGGAATCTCTAAAGCATCTTTAAAGGCAGCACCACATGCAATGCATTTTAGTAGTCCCATATCCAAAGCACATGGAATTGTGTCTCTCTAACTGATGCTGGTAATGTACAGATTATGCTACTTGTTCTTACACAGGAAATGTAATAGTATACCAAGACCAAGTATTTGATCTTTCTAACAGCATGCAGTCCCAACTAAAATCAGATCTAAAACAACAATCCATAGTTGTCTAATCTTATCTGGACTTTTCCAGTTTGTTTTCCCTCATCCATTGCAAAACTGCCTGTTCAGATAGAGAAAGAAATAGAGCTATGTATCACCCACATACTGATGTCACCTCAGGCCAAATATCTAAGTACCTCCTGACTATACTCTCCTATGCATTCTTAGTATATATAATTTCCCAGGTTGTCTAATGTCATTTCTGACTGAAATTCAGGCCAGAACCACACTGAAATGAACATAAACAATTAGGATCAAGTAAGACTGAAGCAGTGGGAAGACCTGCACCAGGTCATAGGAACACAACACCCAGGTTGGAAATAGCCAGTCTAATCAGCAAATCTCCATTCAAGTGTCTAAATGTGTTGACATGTAACCCCATTTTTCTTAGTCAACATGACTAACTGGCCAAGTCTGCTGGGGAAGACATAAGTTGTGGTCAACACATCTGGAAGGTGGGGAAGTGGAAAGCTGCATAAATCTAAGAATGATTGACAGAGAGAATAAGAGAAAGGATGGATGAATGGACAGATAGAAAGACAGACATATATAGATTTCATTTGAGAACTATACTGTTCACCTTACAAACCTGGCAAAAAGGGAATGATCCTTTGTTTAGGGTCTTTCTGTCCTCCTTCCATTGGAAATTTGTCCAACATTTGCATCTTTAAAAAAAAGGAGGGGAGACACAGTTAACACAGCCACAGAATGGTAAATGAATACATTTTACATTAAAAAGAAATGAGCATTGCAGACAAACAAATGTAACCTTAGCCAACATAATTTCAAACTGGGTAGGCAACCTGCAGACTCTGTTCTTTGGTAGAGCTCTTCAGAAATACTTACAAACTCTGCCATACAGACATTCTAAGTTATGGATGCTGCATCTGTTGTTTTTAATTTCTTGAAAGATTTCAGGTTTAGACTCCTTGTAGATCAATGCTTCCTCACGCAGAAACAGGAAAGGCCCAATTTCTCTAAAGTCTTAGGCTGTCTCTCTGATTTCTGTACTGTGTAAATCCCATGCTTACTGCACCTTGCAATGAACAGACTTTTTCAACCCTAGGAAGGGAAGGGATGGATAGTTTTAACTTTCCTCCCTTTCAGTATGAGCTGGAGTGAGAAGAGATTTTGGAGAATGCTCAACTATGTGTGCACAAATGGATGTCAAAATCTGTGTGCTGGAACCAAACAGAGAGGTAAAACAATCTCTGGTGAAAGCCTCTGAGGTAGAAACATTTAAAAGAATGAGAATGAGTGTGCCCTTCGGATGTTTTAAACTTCAGCACCTATAATTCTTGACTAGTGGTCACACTGCTGGAGCCTAAAACACTTGGGGGATGTTAATTGCCTATTTTGCACTACAGAATCAGTATCAGGACACATCAGATGGATCAGTAGCCTGATTCAATCAGTGGCCTGATTCTTGTGTTCAAACTCACATCAACTAGACTTATGGTGATTCACTAATTAACCTGTGGCAGATGAATAACCTTTTGAAAAGATAAAGCCGAATACGCAAGAAGATGAAAACAGAATGGCTTTATCAAGACTTCAAGTCCTCACACATATTTTTTCTCTCGGATCTAAATTGTTACAATTTCATCTTGCTCTAGTGCAGATATCCTAATGCAGTTTACAATTAGAGAAATCTGTAATACAACAAAATGTCAAGACACATAATAAAAGGCAAGATTTATACTAGAACACTCACATTTTAAAAATTCCCAGTTTCAGCCAAACTTCTGAAACTCAGTAGCAAAGATGTCAAGGCAGGAATTTCCCAGGACAGGATGTTTTATGAACAGGGCACAATATTATAGCGAGAAAATTTTTTAGAATGCTATAGGGTCTACATCACAGACACACAAATATGTCTTAAATGGCTGCCAATGTATGTAAAATTAGAGCAGGCAAGAGCCAGTATTAGACAATCTGTCTGAGGCCATGTTATAAAAGTAATCAGGTCACTTTCCCAAATGCTTGATGGAAGGAATCAATTCTGCAGGTATTTTCATTGGAAGAGTTAAATCCAGAGGGTTTAAACCAATGCCAAAGTTTTGTTTTGGCCCCCGGGTGAGCAACCTGGGGCCTGGCCCTTGTCCGCCTTTTGAGACCCTCAGAGCCCCCCTCCAACCATGATTGATGAACAGTGATGACATATTTTCATGCCATTTTCAAGTAGTTTTAAAGAATGTATTTTTATTGGTCAATGACCGAAATAAAGTTTCTGTCTGTCTGAAAGTAGGAAAGGGATGAAAACTGTAGTGTAATCCTAGAAATAGGCATGTCACAGTTAAAATAAACAAGCAAAAATCCTCAAGGCCCTTAGAAAACCAAACCCTGATCATATCAGTGGTACCACTCCACTCATATTGTGGCTCTCCGCTTCCTCAAACATGTTAAAAGGGCCACAGAGAGGTTGTCCACTGTTTCAATCCATAATATAAAGAACGTGAATGCCACCACCCAGACTGGTAACTTTCAAATGCTTGGTTTTAACACAAATAAAGCATGCATCATTTTCTGGGACCTGAAGACAACCAGTGCCACAACCCTACCCTACTAAATCATTAAAAAAATCCATTGAAAATGTTTCTTCATCCAAGGAGCAGCCTCAGTATTAAGCTGTAAACTCATTAGAGCACTATTTAGTTACCCAAGTTCCCAGCAACTAAGCAATACCATCTATAGCCTAGAGAGATCTACTGTCATCTTTGTGCCTTAAGTCTCATATCCAAATTAATATAGTTCTGGGCAGGGCCGCAACTAGGGGGGCAACCGGGGCATGTGTCCCAGGTGCTGCACTGGGGGGGTGCCAAAATGAGCACGGGGGGGGGCACCAAAATGGGAGCGCAATCCTTGTTTGCTCCGGGTGACACAGACCCTAGTTGTGGGCCTGGTTCTGGGACAATAGTAAGAGCAGAAGGAAATGGGCTCCTGTCTGCCAGCTTTTCAAATATAATGCCATCAGAAATTGGCTATTCAACAGTAGATCATATAAGTCAACTATCTCCACTCACCTCTCATGGTCTTGTAAACAGTGCTAAATATTGGTTATGCTTGTGGCACAATGGCTGGCCAAACTCTACCAAAACTGACCAGTATTGTCTCCTTGCTGTTCACTACATGTGACATAGATATGGCTGAGGAAGCTAGTCTGATCTTTCCTTGTCTTACTAACAAGCAAAGCATTACATTACCTTCAATTCTGATTGCCAAAATCAAGTACAAGTAAGTCTGTATTTTTACTATGTTTCCTCCCCACCCACCCGCAACCCCAAAGTGGGACTGCATCATGTTAGGTGAACTCAATACGGGGCTGCAGAGAACAGATGCAGGATTCATATAATACAAGTTTCTCCACACCACCTAGAAATGCTTGACTGCAACTCTAATCATTAGCCATCTGGAAGACACTGCTTTGGAGAAGGCTGAGTAGGCATTTGGGGATGGCAACCTTATTTGTGGAAGCACTATGGAATATGTCATTGGATGAGACATTCAAGGTTAAGACAACCAATATCCCCCCACAAGTACACTCATAGCAAAATAAAAATAAAAATGCACCCAGGTCTCTTAGAGACTTCACATAGCAATATGTGGGACACCTTTTGTATTTGATTTTTTCTCTAGGATAAATTCATCACCTAGATCTGCTTAACAATGCTAAACTGCAATTTTCTCGGTTTACTCCCTCTTCTAGGTGCAACAGTAGGAAATTTATCATATATTCATACCTAAGTATGGAACAGACATGCTCCCTTCTCAAGAAATCCTTAATAGAGAACAGCTGGGTACTCAGATAACAGGAAGATGAATCTTGATCACGGCAGGCTATATCAGAACATTTTTTTCCTTTCTTGACCATACAACTGTCAGAAATGTAATTTATGAGGGTAATTAGGTTTGTAGGATACCTACATTGTTCCATTTCCTTGTAATGGATTATGCATCAATATTTTCATCTGCTAAAAATATTGCCAATTAAAATCTTACCAGGAGACCATTTTATGTTGAGAAGATGTGAATGATTAGATGCACGCTTTCTGTCTGACAAGGCCACTAACATTTATAGCATAGTGGAGCATGTAACGCCACACTAGACATGGGAGAAATGAAGCTTTAGCAAGAAATGAGATACATTTGCATGCCTGCTGAACTGAAGGACTGGTTGTCTCAGGAGGGGAAACGGTGCTGCAAACCCATTCAGTTCATGCTTATATATTTCCCTGTTCCCCCATTCTGCTTCTTTCTCAATTGTTTCTCTTGCAATCAAATGCAGATAGCAACTATCTTCAATGGGAACTGAAGCACCAGCATCCATGATATCACGGGAGACACTTCTGATTTTCTGAGCTGGTGCAGTTGCAGCATCTGGTTCTTACAAGCACAGAACATGTGGGGTGGATCTATGCTATTCACAGTTAACAGCATGTAAGAATGTGAATGCAGGCATAGCATCCTATTTGGCATAGATTAAATTAGGCACTATGTTTATGCATATTATGCAGCTCAATCCAGAAGTTTGCAGTTGAACTTTTCCCCCAAACCACACTTTTCCCCAAGAAACTAAAAAATAGTTTTGACTTGCATTTGTCTCCTACTTCCAACAGTTCCAATTTTAGAACTAGCTGATTGTGTTATCAAGGATCAATTGAACCAGTTGGTGTCCAAAAGGCCAGAACAGACAGATGTTTTTATAACAAACATTTTTTGTAGATAAAGCCAGCTAGAAGATTGTTTTGCTTGGAATGGATTATCAGCTTTTCCTTAGCCACAAGCTTATGTTTGAAACTGCTGAATCGGGGGACTACTGTCCCCTCCAGGGCTACGTAATATGGCTTTATTCCATGTAGTCTTCCTAGCCAACTTTCTTATTAGCTCCAACTTTCTTGCTTATTCTCACATTCTTGAAATAAAGTGGTATCAGAATTCTTACAAATGCAAATTCCTTTACATGTTATACTCTTAGATGACTTTACACAATCAAATTCATCTAACAGAATCCTCCAAGCTCATTATATAGATACAGTGAGGTGTAAAATTCTCTATGTTATAATTTATTAAATTATTCTATGTTATTTGTAGGTCACCCACTTTCTAAAACATGGGCAGCTCTAAACAGTAAAAGCTTAATCAAAACATCCCAGCTATAAGAAAATAATAAAACATCATCCCAAAAAAATCATCTTTAAGCATAAAAACTTCAATCACTAGGGCCACTACAGCAGCAGCATTCCTACTTCCCTGCCCTCCAAAGGCTCAAGGAAAGGATATCTTTGTTTCCAGAACACAAGTAAGGAGGGAGCCATTCCAATTTAGGGAAAAGAAAATCCAAATTGCAACTTTTATATATGCAGATATATGTAAACATCATTCCAAGAATCTTCAATCATCTCCATCTAGCAATCACTCAATGGCAGAAATACAGTTTCATGTGGCAAAATTTCAGGTAGTCCTTGTTTAGCAACTGCCTCGCTTAGTGACCGCAGTTATGAGGGTGGTGAAAAGGTAACTTTTATACCAATCCTCGCATTTATGACCTTTGTAGGTCTGCAAAGCAAAGGAAAGCTGAAGTAAGATCATAAGCACACTCGCTGTTTCACTTAGCAACTGCTTCACTTAATGACCCAGTTGCCAGTCCCAATTGTGGTTGCTAAACTAGGACTGCCTGTACATATCTGAGCATTTAGAAAATGTCTGGGGCAGCTGAAATTCTTTCTAAGATTTTTTAAATAAAAAAGGCTACAATTACAGGCTCTGTGACTGTACTATCCACAGTGATAGAACTTCAATGTGAGTTTAGCCTGTGTTTTATAAAACGTAACTTACAAAACATAAGAAAGAAGGTCCTGCTATACTGAAAATAATTTGTATAAGAATTCTTATGCCCAACCCCACAGCAATGTACAGTTTTAGAAACTAACATTAGTTTTCACAAAACAAATGCAATTATGAAAGTAAGTTTGAAACGGGGGAAAAAAACCACCACAGGAAAAATTCCCCTGACATAATAATCAAAGGGATCACCATTTGGAAGCCTACATGGTCAGATTTAGGAAAAAGCAGCAGAATTTCAAGAAATAGTTTGTACAAAAGTCTAGTTCACCTTTAAAGAATGTAAAGCAGCACTGCAGCAAAGAACTAAAAATCAAATTGAGATTCTCTTCACTCTTTTCTGAAATGAATAGTTAGGACCATTTCTAACAGGGGTAATTTTAATAAATCTCTGCGTACCCTCTCTCACAAACACATATAGGCTTAATTTATAATTTACAGAATGTTCTGTCCCCCAAGAAAACTCACTTTGATAAACGCTTTTAGATGTGTAATTTATCCTATCCAATTGGAGAGGGCAATTGCTTTGACCCAAATGACAATCAGGAGAATAAAAGCCTTTGAAATGTATATTTACAAAAGATTACTTAAAATATCAAGGGATGAACATGTACAAAATGAGTCTTCCAAAAATGGGCAAAGATAAGATACTGAATACCATCAAGAAAAGGAAACTGGAATATTTAGGATACATGATATGCTATGAAGAATATTGATTACTTCAGTACAAGGAAAGGCTCAAGAGAAGCAGAGTGCTGGAAGATGACACCTACCTGGCAGAAAAAATCTACGTACATTGTTTGGCAAAACTACAATGCCTTTCTTCTGGACAGTAACATCAAAAGAATAAATAGCACCGATAGCTGCCAACCACCGGTAGCAGATGTCACTAAAAACAGAACCACTTTGCGAACTTGCTGAATTGCAAATATCTACCTGGAGCTAAAGTAAACTCACAAGAGACCCAAATACTATGTTATAAATAGTGTATATTTGTCAGGCTCTGCCTGCTACCCAGTAAAAACACAGACGCTAGTGTAGGCTTAGGTTCTGGTTTTATTTGAGTAACAGTATGCGTGCCCTTTAAGAAAGCTAAGAGCGAGTGGAGCGCGCCGGAACGGGATTTAAATAGCCTGCGCCGGTCAGTGCTCCACCCCTTCTTACTCCGGGTGCGCCCCGAGCCCTGTCGGTTCCGTCGTCGGTAGGTGAGGGGTCGTGGAGCCCCTCCTGTGCTCCGGGCGTTTCCTCGATTGCTTCCCTGGCTGGTGATGGTTCATTGCCGGGCGATCAGGTTCGTAATCTCTTTGACAGCTTGGGCGCGCCTCTTGGTCTGGTCTTGTCAATTGCTTTCTTTGCAACATTGTATCTCTCTCTTCCGAGCCTCGGCTAGAGTTGATACTTTGTTGCCAGCACCTGTTGCTCTCTTTTGTTACCTAGTTGCCTTTTCCCTTAATCCGCCCGGGACCCATTTCCCTGCATTGTCATGCGAGCCGTTGCAATGTCCCAAGCATCGCAACGGTGATCATGACAATATTTTAGCATAAAAAGAAGCTGGTGATATCCCAAGAGTAGTCACTTAACGGCCTTTATATCATATTTCTCTGTTTCTGCCTCCCCAGCACCCCAAGTTACTCTCAGATATAAGCAATGTCTCAGCAGATGTCAGCACTGGTCGACCTTGTCTAAGCTTGGAGGATTGGACCTGGTTAGTATGTGAACAGCAGTCCCTAGGCAATGCCAGGGCTGGAAGCTAGACTGGAAAATGGGAAAAACATGCCAGAAAAAGGCACTGGCAAACGACTTCCATAAAGCTGTCCAAAAATCTACACACTTTTCTCCATGAAGTCACCGGGAATCAGTCTTGACTTGATGTCTATAAAATGGCAAACAAATTAAAAATGACCATAATTTGATGTCCAGTGCTTCTAAAACAGTCTCTGAAGCTCAGCTCTCAAACAAGGCAAGATTTGAAGATAGTAATAAATACTAGAAAATGATCTGGTATTATACACAGGGAGATACATAGAATTGTTAAATGGCATGTTTAAATTATGACTGATTTTTAAATGCTGAAGTAATTAAACAATGGCATCAAATTTGGCAAATTTCTGTCCAGCACACAAGTAAGAGTTCACTGCTGAAGAACTGCACTATAATTCACTAATTCTAATAAAATTATTTTTTTCTTTCTCCATAAGCTTTAATTCACTTTTTAAAGCACTATTAACATCACATGCAGATACATTAATTACTTAGTGAGATAGAGGGTATCTTAGATTGCAGTTCTATGTAGTTCCAAAAAGGTAAAGATTCCCTTGAGTCAAGTTTGACTTCTGGTGACCACACTGACACATTCGCCCTCTTTCCTTGGCAACATCAAGGTGGTTCATCACTGCCTTTTTCTGGGATTTGTTTCAACCTCCCACTCAACCTGCTAGCCCTGGGGTTCCCTGGTGGTCTCTCATCTATTAACCATGTCCATGCTTTGCTTTTTTTCAAGATCAGTGAAAGTTAGCTAGATGCGGTCTCCTGCTCAGATTAGGTCCAGTAAGCTCCGCTGAATAAAGTGTTGACTTCTGTATTAAGAGAAGCATATAGAATAAATGACCACCACAAAAGTCAATGCATAGTTCATAACAAACTCAGAAATAGAGGCTAAGAACAGCATAAATGCGGAAAGGAATTTCCTATGAAGTCACTGGAAACTCTCTATATACTGTAACTATAAGCTGTTCTAACTTACTTAATCGTAAGAAAAATGTAAGAGGGCTGCAGCTGGAAACAGAAGAAAAACCAAACAATGTGAAAGCTGCCTCCAGAGGTGTAATGCTCAACATTAAAGGCACTACAACTGCTGCACTGTGCTTACTGCAGCTCTTATTCCTGCTCAATTAAATTGAACAAAAGAGAAGTAAATCAGCTGGAAAACTGTTCAAATCCCCAGAAGTAGAGATCCAGCTTGGTTCTGAAGATCACATTTTTAAGCACTGAGCCTTCTCTGCTGTTCTCATTTAGTTTTTTTTTTTTTTTTTTTTACCTCAGAAGGGTCAGGAAGATTTTTTTTCAAACTGCAGCAGCCCTCAAAGGTCTCTTACTGCTGTTACTAGCAAAAATAAGAAAGAGAAAGTGCTGGCCACGATATCAGTGGGAGAGAACGAGGCTGACAAAATGCAGAACGTTACCTGGAAGGGCTTTGCTGTGTGACATGTTAAGGCTAAACCTGCCTTAACATGTCATTCAAGTATGTTCTTTGTTCCTAGCTTAGCATACTTTGCACACATGCTCCATTTCTATGGAGCCTCACACGTTTTACGTATGCTATAAAGCCAAGGTTCAGTTACTCTGATTAAAAAAGACAACAAAAGACAACAACATCCAATGGACAGCAGCACAACTCCCCAAAGCTAACCAAAGTTCTAACTAGCTTTTGGGAGGTCATACTTCTTAAAACTCAAGGTCATAGGAACGGATGTGCACTCTGAACAGGCTGAGAAACCTTTTGCAGACTGTTGCTGACTTTGCTCTCCCTTTTGCCTCTCCTCAACTGGCAAGTATTTTCTTCAATGCTTTATTATTTCAAAAGAACATGTCACAAAAGAACACTGCTCAAAGTAAATCCTACCCTCCAAAAGTGTGGCACTGTAACTCTCTCATAATCCCCAGCCACTACAATCTATGTAGTCTGCTTCATCTAGAGAGCACCAAGCTGAAAATGGCTACGAAGGAAATCTCAAATTACTGACCAGGGAGCCTTTGTGATTAAAAAGGGGTGGAGGAAGATTCATTTTCATCATTACAGAAATGTAAAAAAAAAAAAATGTTAAGATTGGAGGACAGAAGTCCCATTACCAGCACCATTAGGGTTTTCATAACTAAATTGTAACACTACGTCAAATATTACTATAGATATTTTACCTATTTGTGGCATAGATTCAACGAGAAGACAAAGATCTTCAATCACAGAATACATGAGTCAGGAAGTACCTTAGAAGTCACCCAGTCCAACCCATTGCTCAGTACAGGAATCCACTACATAATCCCCCAAAGATGGCCGTCAACCGCCTCTCCCTTTTGAAAACCTCAAGGAAGAGCTCCACCATGCTTCTAGGCGGATTGCTCCCTTGCTTATCACTCTTATCATCAGGAAATTCCTCCTAATGTTCAGGCTGAATCTTCTTTCTTTTATTTTCAACCCATAGGTACTTGTCCTGCCCTCAATTTCAGCAGAGAATTGTCCCTGTGATTACACAGGGACAACAATTTAATTTTGATTAAATTAAAAGCAATAAAAGGTGGCTTTTCATACTGGCTTAATTTAAAACAACCTGAAGTTTTAAAAGTAGGAATCATCCCTTGCTATATCCATTAAATAATGAATGAAGGAAAGTTAGATAAGCTCTACCTATTATTCCATGGCACCAAGTGGGAACCCCTTATTCCTTCCTTTTTGTCCAACAGCCGACAGCAGTGTTAACATTTTATTTATGGCACTGCACGTGTAGTTTTTTAAAGAGCTAATTTCTTAACCCCCGCCCCCCAAATGTCCTACTGTTTCAAATATATATATCAGCTCCTCCCCATTGATCTTCAAGCCTTAGATAAGCTGTTGATTTCTAGTTTTTTTAAGTGAAGGGTTCCAAAATATGACAGTTCTGCTTAGTATCTCTACTTATGGTGAAATACTCTGAATTATATGAAAGTGTCCGAATGAAACTAAGAGATTTACTCTAGAAGTATTGAATGAGGTTGCCATATTTTTCTACCGTTTGATACTTCTCTACCAGTTTAAATAGACGGGCACTGGAGTGGGCCAACAACTTAAAAAATATATAGGATTAAAGTAATCAGTGAATTTTTACAGCCTTCCCCACTGAAAATACAATGCAAAATTCTTCAATAAGATCTGCTATTTGTCTACCTTTAATAAACCCATCTTAATCAAATTAATAGAATTTACAAGGAATTTTTTGGACAAAGTATAGAAATCTTTCAATCATGATTCAAGTGTGCAATTTGTGGCTAGATCCATCTAGCTATCTTTGTTTGGTATCATAACTAACCAAATATGGTCCTATGAATCAGAGATAGGGTTACCCTGCAGTACCTAATTAAATAGAAAATGACAGGGGATGGTTCCATCTCTCCCCCACCCCCAAAGGAAAAAGTTTTAGGCAGCCTTGAATCCTTTAGGGAGTAAAGATATTGCTCTTACTTTTCCTGCCTTGTCCCGGTATCTCAAATCCATGTAACTTTCTCCCACTTCATACAAAAACAGAGAGATTGGATTAAAGTGAACAAGACGCAAAGTATGAAAGGAGGTGGACTGAACAAGAAAAGATATAAGCAGTCTGAAGAGAGAAAGGTGCCATTATAAACATTTTAGCTTTAGCCAAGTTTGTTCCCTATTTATAGGCTATTTCCCCTACAGTGCTTACAGACAATGAACGTTGATGAATTTCAATCAACTCAGAAATAGTTCCTGATATACTGTACACCCTGCTTTCTTTGAAAGCCACAAAGGCTTCTGCCACAAAAAATAGATTTAATACTTGATCTCAGAAAATGAGCCTTAGGGACAGTAGTTTTCTTTTTCAGTAAGTTATTGATCCATGCTGCACTTAACCTGCATTTAATCCTTGCTGCATTATATATTCCAAATGCAATTAAACATAGCATAGAAGGCTAAGGCAACAGGAACAAGAACCAAATGCAAAGCAGGCCCATAACAGAGCATTAAAGACATTGTACATAGGATAAACAATCAATATACCATAAATAATTCATCAGAGCATCCCACTATGGGGTAATTATTCATGGAAGAGACATTTAGCAACAGAACTGCAATGAAATACAGACCAGAAAAAGGTTTCAGTCTCATCCACTTCCTTTCACAATCCTACTCTAATCTATATTTTTTCTTGCAAATTTGCCTCAGCTTGAACTTCTTAAACAGTCTCAGTTTAGGATGATCAAAATCCAAAGTTGTATGTTTTCCAAAACAGCTACTGGACTCAGATTTTCAGAATTATCAAGTTAATTAATGCATTTTTAAACCACTGTTCAGCAATAGCCCTCTGGCCACTTAAAAATTCAAATGCAATAATATACCATATAAATATGGCCGAGAATTTTAACAAACCTAAAATTACAATATAAAGAGCTTCAACAATAAATCAGCAGCATTATTCAAAGCAGTAAGAGCTATTGTAATGGCAATCTTGGTAGACCAACAGGTCAAATGTCACTAAAACCAGTTCCTAGAAACCTGTGAAAATATAAAGGCCTTTACCTCTTGTCAAAAGGGCCATAATGTAGGAGCCAGGCAACCAGCTGCAGGTAACATTTTCCATAATCAGGGCAACACTTCTGAAAAAGCCCCTTCCATCCCATTGCCTGCTTAGCTCTTTGTTCAGGGGATCCTTGGATAAGCATGTGGAGAAACACGTGAGTCAGGGTTTCAAGAGCACCTTGAACTGGGCCCAGAAATATGCTGGCAGTAGATGATAAAACACTGACATAATGTGTCCACATTAGCAGTCTAACTGTTTGAGCTAATTGAAGTTTTCAAACCATTTTCAAAGACAGCTCTATGTACAATGCATTACAATAATCCAATCTGGACATTAATGGAGCATTCATTACAGTTGCATAGCTGTCTTTGCCCAAGAGAGTCAGTTTGGTGTTGTGGTGAAGGCACCATGCTAGAAACCAGGAGACTGTGAGTTCTAGTCTTCCCTTAGATGTGAAAGCCAGCTGGGTGACTTTGGGCCAGTCCCTCTCTTTTAGTTCAACCCATCTCACAGGGTTGTTGTTGTGGGGAAAATCAGAGGTGGGAGCATTAGGTATGTATGCTTCCTTGAGTTGACAAAAAGTAAAGGTAGGATAAATCAAATAAATAAATAAAGTTGGGTTATATCTAGAATATCAGTCAGAGCTGATAAAAGGCACTCCAAACCACAGAAGCCACTGGGTCTCCAGTTTCCCCTGACTACAAACCTGATCCTCAGGGGTGGTATAACTCCCTTCAGAAAAGAAAATAAAATTTACCTGAGCAGATGAACTATGCATAGCCAATATCTCTGCCTTGCCATATCTGTACTTGCTGAAGGGGGGAGAGTTGAGTGATGTCCACATACTGGTGTTACTTCAGCCCATGTGCCCAGATGGCTTCTCCCAGAGGGTTTACATAGGTGTTGAAAACAGACAAAACAGACTCCCAAAGAACTTCATAGCATAACTGCCATGGCATAGAGCAGTACTCTGTAAGGTTTTGTTTTTTTTTGGAATCTACTATCAGAACTGCTGTTACATAATGCTTCCACATCCCAGTTCAGGCAGCTTATCCAGAAAGATACCAAAAAGCTGATGAAAAGCCCCAGAGAACCACGTGGATTGAGCTCCCCCAGTTCTCTCTCACACATACAATGACACAGCAAAAGTCATTGCACAGAACACTAAGATAGTTTTACTTCTAGAACCAGGTTGAAATTGGCTTGAAATAAATTCAGAAAATCAGTTTCATCCAAGAGTGCCTGTAACTACTTGCTCTTGCCCATAATGGGGTGTAAGCTACTAGGCAATAGTTTTTGTTATCTTCTAGGGTCCAGGTTAGGTTTATTCAACGGTGCTCGGCTTTCTGTCTCATTTTTGAAATGCTGGAACCACCTCCTCCCTCAAGGAGAAAGTCAGAACCTTGAGGATCCAACCAAAACTTCCCTGTTAGATGTAATGAACAGTTATGACCGGTGTGGGGATCTTTATCTTCACAATACCTCACGAAGTAAAAAAGAGGTGGCTCTAAAGATACAACAATCTTTCTAGAACAGATTGCAATAGGCCCTCCTCACTGGATGACCCTGCAAAAATGCTGTGAAAGCAGAAAAGAATACCTTCCTCACCAACCTCATTGCTACAAGTTAGGCTTGGTAATGAGGTCAGATTCAAGATGAGTTTTCTCTATCTGTATTCAAATTGCTTGGTTCCTCTCTGCTCTGGGGTACAGCAAGTGCTGCAAAGAGGAAGAGGGTGCTCAGGTACAATGGTGTCAACAGCTTGGGCCATCCCCACATTCCAAAAAGTGACCAAGGCATCAACTCAGCCCTACCACAGAGGACCCCACAGAGCCCCCTAAAATCCATCAGCAGGAATGAAGACTGGTTTTACTCTAAAGTTTCTCTCTTAGAATTCAAACCAACACATCGCTCTGTACAAGGAATTCTGGGCTGCTTCATATAAGTGTATACTAAATGGAGCTGACTCTGTGAAAAAGCTCCATTTAAAAGCAATACAAGACAACAGTGGCCCAGGCTAACTGTCCATGTGATACTATCCTCCTCAAATGAATACAGTTGTATAAACCAGCCTTTTTATTATCCCCCTGAACATTCCTTATATTTCAATAATTAGTTCCATTTCAACAGGCTCCTATCGCCCAACAATTTAACCTTGAATTGAGCTTGTGATAAATAACCTGTTTTGTTTAGTGGCACTTTGGGAATAGTTTTGAAAAACAAGCTGTGGGCACTCTCACAAAATGATTGCCACGGAGAGTTTAAGCAGCATGGGCCATCATGAGAAATAAATTACGTATTAACATCATCCAGGCTAATCAGACATTGCCCATTCTTGAAGTAAAGGTATATCACTGGGGAAGGAAGGTGAAGGAAAAGTTGGGGTAGACGGAAGGGCTACCTGGATGTAGAATAATGAGGAATCGTTATTTTGGTTATGTTTGGATAAATATGAACATATATTTTAGACATGACAGAAAGACTCAACTACAGTAGTGTATAGAATTAGATTACTGACATTTCACTAATGCTTGCCTGTAACCTTGCAGCCCAAAAGTATACTCCTATACAACATAATGATGCCTTTTATTTTAGATTACAATTCTAGAGTATTTATTTTTCTGGAAAGTCTCTCCTGCCTATTTTCTTTGCACATAAAACAAACTCTACCATGTGTGGTAAGCACAAGCAGATAATGTATTGGATGTGCAACAGCATCTTTATTATAAAAACCCCTTTCTTTGAAAGTGGACTTTCAAAACTTACGTTTAATATCTAGCTCAAGACTGATTTGAGCTTGCCAAGAAAATCTCACCATCATAGAGAGAGGAAAGAGAAGAATATCATTATGGAATATAATTGTATCTGGCTATTCTCTCCTCCCTTTTTTCTCATTAGCAACTAAGAGTCCTTTTTCAGAATTATTGCTTTTTTTCATTTCTTCATGCAGACCATGGTGGGTGGTCAGAACAGCCATAACCTAAACTTTGTAAGAAGGTGGACTAAAAAAATTTCCTAGCTCAGCAAGCCAACCATCCAGCCACTGAAATATATGCCAACAATGAATAATACAAAATTGAACTTCAAAACCTAAACACTGTCCTTTCAGTTTAAACCACAAAGCTGAACAGCATCTTTGTATTTAAGGAAGTAGCAGTAAGTAGCAATAATGTGTGGCTGCACTTTTTTTTATCACTTTCAGATGCTCTGTCAAAAACCTTCAACTAGTCATAGATGCATGAAACTAAGTATTCAAAGGTCCTAGGAATAAACCCTCAACTATGGTTTAACAACATTTTCTCCAACCTGGTGCCTTCTATCTATTTTAAATTACAATTTAACTCTCTTCACCCCAAACCAGCACATAATCTGGAAGTTGGAGCAGCAGTTGGGATCAGATGATTCCACTTTAATTAACCATAACTTCGCATATTACCCAAAATGAATACATTCTGATTAACCTCAGCATTTAATTAATGTTAACTGTGGCTGTTCTAAAAAGCCAAATTCAACAAAATAGACCATTTCTTCCTGACCCAGTCTCTCTCTTCAAACCTGTTTTAACTATTTGTATTCTATAGTAGCTTAACCAAAATACAATAGCAAATACGGGGAAACAGCTTGTTTGGAATCATCCAGACCAGATATTATAAACATCTATTCTAAAATCTGTAATAAATCAAAGAAATTCCTAGTCTGTCTCAAGAGACAAACAAAACAGTCTACTACCTTTTTAAAAAATAAGTATTTATTATTAAGTTTTCTATGTTGCTCTATTCCAAACTGGCTCTGAGAGGCATAAAAGAATCAACAATGCATTAAGATGTATTAGAAACAACAGGAAAAACAGACAAAAGCTCTGACAGGCTTTCAAGATTGATATCTTTGAGCTACCCTTTGAGGTAGGTTTTTTACCTACCCTTTGAGGTAGGCAGGCAAGGTCAGAAAACAGGAGTTGCTAGGAGTCTTGGAATGTGCTTGAATGTGTTTAGGACATTGTAACAGAATCCTGAAAGCTGTCAAAGCCCTCTCTACTTCAGGTTATACCTAACCCAATCAAAGTGGAGGCTTTTTTTAAAATTACTTTATCATACCTTCTAATTTCTCAGGACTCAAAAATCTTTTCTGTGATGGTTCAGCACTCCCTATCCCCTTGTCTGAGTAAAACCCACATTCCTTCACAGGGAAGAAAGGGAATGACCACCAGCCACTCCTGCATCAGTTCCCAGCATGGTGTTTCATGACAGCCAGTGCGAGGCCTCCAAAAAACACCTGAAATACATTTGCTACTTTTGCTCCTAAAATCTCCTCTAAGCCAGGGAAGCAGAGGCACGAGTCATGATATCTTCTGAGCAGCAACTGGGGACAGCAATTTTTTTAAAAAGTGCAAAACATACTACACATTTATAAGCTCTCAAAAATATATAGCAAATAAAATAAAAAGTTACATCTCTCGCTCTCTCTCCCCTTTGCTTTCCCCTTTTCTTTTCCATTGCTGCTCAACCCTTCCTTCAGCCTAGAGTTTGTCAGATAGTCCACAGCTTCAGCCTAGCTCTCAGTAGAGAAGCCTCTCCACCTTTCTCTCTCTCTTCCCCCCTTCTCTTTCTCTCTTTCCTCTGCATACCTTTTTGCAAAAAAATACAGTTTGTTAGTGTGTCATCTTTGACACTGAGCAGGAGACAGAGTCTCGTGCCCAGGCATGTGATGGCCACTGTGTGCACACTTTAGCGGGAACATTGTTTGCTCCCATTTATTACCCAGAATGTGCCTTTTAAGTTCTAGTCCCGCCTTAGGCCTGAAAGCTGGCTGGGTGACCTTGGGCCAGTCCCTCTCTCTCTCAGCCCAGTTTACCTCACAGGGTTGTTGTTGTGGGGAAAATAGGAGGAAGAAGGAGCATCTGGTATGTTCGCCGCCTTGAGTTATTTGTAAAAACAATAAAGCGGGATAGAAAAACAAACAAACAACAAATTCAATCAGCCATCAAAATGGCTACCCATACCTACAGTGACCATTGTTCTTGGAAAAAAATAAAGGACAAACCTGAAAAGGGGGCAAATCTGAAAGAGGTTCATAAGGATAAAAAAAGAATTAAATCTTAAAGTTTGCAACTTTGCTTTATAAAGGAAAAATCAAGAGCAAAACCAACAAAACAAGTAATTAAATTAAATAAATCTAAAGGACAGCTTTCTGAAATAAAGGTTTGTCCTCTGTAATAAAAGACGTATGGTCACCATACCCATCCCCCATAGTAAATATTAGCAACTAGTCATGAAAAGGCTTCCATAAAAGTTGCTGTAAAGGTTAAAGAAAAGTTGCATGTATATGATTTTTTTTTCTTTTAAGGCTAGCTATTGAGCTATAATTAACTTGCAGATATTTAAATGATCAGTGTGCTTTCTCTAGCTTGGCTTTCTAATTCTGGCGAGTTCAGCTCCTCAGCTGAAACAGCATTGAGTTCAGCAAAAGAGTTAACATGGTCCAGGAGATGGGAAGGGCTGCTTGCTGGAACCAATCTGATGGAAAAATCATGTTTTCCTTAGTCTGATACGTTTATTTAGCTTCCCCTCACTTGCCCCTAACTACCAGCTCAACGAAATGCATGAATCAGACACAGCATGTATATTGGGTGTCCCTATACTTCTTAAAAATCCTCAGTCAACCCAAGGTAGTCCCTTGGCCCAGACCATTTTTTGCCAACACTAAAACAAAACAACAACAAAACCAGACTAACCTAGATGTATACAAATTCTTCAGGCAAAACAATACCCAAAGAAAACAATAAACAACTGTGTTAGCTTATTCCTCCAAAACTGTGATCAATGATGAACCCTAAGAAAGTTGCAAAAGGGAAGCCAACGCAAATATATGTAAGAGGCATCCCCACTACCATGTACTCAGACAAAACTGGAACTTAGCTATACTTTTTAAAACTGAACTGGCACCAGATTTCCCTTGATTCCACATAAGATATTAATACAATATTAGGTTATTCATTTCTCAGTATTTTCCTTATGTTCCATAGTAGATTTTCTAGTATTATTGTGCATTAGGAGGCCTCTCTTGGATTCTCTAGGTTTTTTAGATATCTCCCATATACTGGCAATTTCTCTAACAAGAAAAATTGTACTGTCTCCAGTTGCTCAACATTACCCACCATCCCAGAGCAGACAGGTTTTGCCATATGAACACAGGGCTAAAGTTTGATTTTACTTCATACCTCAAATTAAACATATATTAACCACATTTCTGCACTCCTAAGTAACCAGAATCTTTCCGCCCAGTCCATCTTTATCAGTAAGATTTCTACTTGTTCAAACTTCCAATGGCCTTCTGTATGAAGAGAAAATACAGACATTACAGTAGTGTAGTATAGAACAGTTTATTTATATATACAAATTTATATAAACAATGGTTTCTAAACTCAGTGTGGAACTCATGCCAAACAATGTTATGAGATGCACAGTGGCAAGGCAGGTTGAGTTTGAAAGAGTGATAAAAATGTGGGATCAAGCCTTTATCCTAAAACACTTCGCATTATTTCACATGTTTTTAAATAGATAATTCATTTTTGTTTGGAATCGATGCACAGAATTTAAGTAGCTCTTAACAATACAGAAAAAATGTTCTTTGAATTATTTCTAGAAACATTCTCATGTTCTTTAATCTTATTAGCAAGTTTATTAATCAGAAGAAAAGGCACTGCAAAGTTCCAGTGAATATACGGAAACCCATACAGAACGGTCTGTGAAAGACTGCTCCTGTATCACTGCCAAAGTCTGAATTCTATTCAGACAGGAAAAGAGAAACTCATATTCAGACAGGTTCTCCATATTCTCCATATGCTAAGCTGGTAACAGTGGTGTGTTCACAGCTGATTACTGTATGATTCAGGTCAGTTCTGGTCACACCGATCTTCATACATACAAAGGATAATTCCTGTTTATGTGGAATGGTACTGACTCTTTTTCCCTTACTCAGAAACCAAACCTCCTCTGTTTACACCAGATAAACTCAGGCCACTCCTCAAAGATAATGTGATAGAAACTAAATTTCCCAATGACTCAAGTGAACCACTCAAAGGTCACTAAAACAACTATTACCCAACTTGGAAATTTCATTGTCATGACTCTTTGTTTCTCACAACCCAACCACCTCCCCAAAAGGAATCATATGCAACTTAGTTTACTGATTGCTTAGAATCTGTGATCATATACTGTAATGGTTGCCCAGCCCAAATACTCAGACTCACAAGAGGTTGCTAAATGAAATCTGATTTATTAGGGAACTTAGGACAAATACAGAGAAAGCTGAGAATGAACAAAAGCGCACCAAATACAAACTTAAACCCCTCGGTGCAAACGTACCCCGCCTCCCTACCAGCAGCACCGCCCGTCCCAGGTGCTGGCAACCGTCAGAACTGCTAGCCTGGGAAAGTAACCTTGAACACAAGAGATAATCCAAATACATTCCAAAAGCACAGCCAAAAGATAAACCCCTTTCATCCTCCCATGAAAGATGAAACACACATCCAGCTAATGACATGCGAAACGTTACGATGTATCAAAGACACTGAAACGGCGAACATGACATACCGCCTCCCCAAAAACAATCCTAGGGACCTGGTTTAGCGGGGTAAGCAGAATGGAAGTGGGCAACAAGGACAGGAGAAACCACATCAGAGGCAGCGACCCATTCCGGATGAGGGAAATGCTTCCAACGAACTAAATACTGCAGAGTATTGCGCAGGCGTCTAGAATCTAAAATTTCTTTAACTTCAAAGTGTTGTTGACCGTCAATCATGACGGGGGTTGGAGGTGGAAGTTGATCATGCCATCGGTCAGAACGATTACTTGGTTTGAGCAAGCTGCAATGAAAAACAGGATGTAAGCGTTTAAGATTATGTGGCAAGTCAAGTTTAAAAGTTACAGGGTTAATTTGAGCGGTAATGGGGAAAGGACCCACAAATTTAGGTGCCAATTTCTTGGAAGGTTGCGAGGACTTAATAAACTTAGTCGATAGATAGACTAGGTCACCAACTTGAAAGGCAGGATGAGGGGCACATTTCTGATCAGCATAATGTTTGTAATCCAATTGGGCGTCAGCCAATGCTTTTTGAATCACCGGCCAAGAGTCTGCTAGTTGTGTCGACCAATCCCCCGGCGAGGTCGACCCACCCAAAGGTTGTGGTAGATCCGGGATGGGTACAAAGTCCCTGCCCTGTGCGACACGAAACGGGGTTTGACCGGTGCTTTGATGAACCGCATTGTTGTAGGCAACTTCAGCAAAAGGGAGGAGTTCCACCCAGTTGTCTTGCTGGTAATTCACAAAAGCCCGTAGGTATTGCTCTAGCGTAGAATTTAAAGCCTCTGTGGCTCCGTCCGTCTGTGGATGCCACGCCGTGGACAGGGCTTGCTTCGTTCCCAGAAGTTTGAGGAACGCCCGCCAAAATTGTGAAGTGAACTGTGTGCCCCTGTCCGAAATCAAGCGAGAGGGACATCCGTGTAGCCTGTACACGTGTACTAAGAACAGGCGGGCCAACTGGCGTGCAGAAGGAATTGACACGCATGGGATGAAATGGGCTTGCTTAGAGAAATAGTCTTTGACCACCCAAATCACTGTTTTGCGCTGACTGGGTGGTAACTCAACAATAAAGTCCATGGAAATTTCATCCCAAGGGCAAGCTGGGGTAGCCACAGGCTGCAGGAGCCCCTGAGGTTTACCTGCCTTACGCTTTGACATAGCGCAGACAGAACAGGAGGCGACATACTCCTTGACATCCTTACGTAGGGTGGGCCACCAGAACTGCCTCCGAACAAGGTGCAAAGTTTTCACAAACCCAAAATGTCCCGCTGCCTTGTCATCGTGTGCACAGAGCAACACATCTTTTCTTAAGTTCTCAGGGACGTAGAGATGGTTAGATTTCCAAGCAAAACCCCGGTCAAAAGTAACATTGTCTTTATTTGCGAGCAACCAAGTATCAGTTTTCAACTCTTTTAGAAACTTTTGTTGCAACTGGGAAGGAATTGACAGAGCAATCGGCTGTCCGGGGCCCGCGGTGGTTGGCTGTTGCGCTCGCGTTTGGCTGCGCGTCACAGCCTGCATACCCAGTTGGGGTGTCGTCCACAGAGTGCTGACCACTTCTGGCGCTGCACCGGAGTCCTGGGGTTGTCGTGACAACGCGTCAGCCAGGAAATTCTTTTTCCCCGGAATAAACTTCAATTGAAAATTAAATCGATTGAAGAATTGAGCCCAACAGACTTGTTTGGGGCTCAATTTGCGAGGGGTGCTGAGAGCTTCCAAGTTCTTATGGTCCGTCCACACCTCGAAAGGGTGATTTGCCCCCTCTAACAAATGCCGCCAAGCTTCTAATGCAGCTTTCACTGCGAATGCCTCCTTCTCCCACACATGCCAACGCCTTTCAGTCTCAGAGAACTTGCGGGACAGGTAGGCACATGGCTTGAGGCATCCTGCCCCATCAGCTTGCATTAATAATGCCCCAATGGAATAATCGGAGGCATCAGCCTGAACCACAAAAGGTTTAGAGGGGTCAGGGTGTTGTAAAATTGGCTCTTTGGTAAAAGCCGCTTTGAGCTGCTCGAACGCCGCTTGACAGGCCGGCGTCCACCGCAGCAGCGCCCCTGGTTTCTTTACTCTTCGAGTATCCCCAAGTCCTTTGGTTCGAAGTAATTCCGTTAGTGGCAAGGCAATTTCAGCGAACCCCCTTATGAATAATCTGTAGTAATTACTGAACCCCAGGAAACTTTGAAGTTGCCTGCGGGTGCAGGGGCTTTCCCAATCCACGATAGCCTGGACCTTGGCAGGGTCCGTTTCAATGCCCTTATCTGAAATTCTATACCCCAAATAGTCAATTTGCGTCTGGTGAAAGGCACATTTAGACAGTTTGGCATACAATTCTGCTTTCCTGAGCTTGCCAAGCACCCTTTTTACCAAAGATACATGTTCCTCCATAGTTTCAGTATAAATCAATACATCATCCAAATACACCAATACCCCTTTAAACAGATGTTCATGGAGTACCTCATTGATCAATTGCATAAACACCCCAGGGGCCCCAGCCAGACGAAAAGGCAACACCTTATACTGGAATGCACCCAATGGGCAATTGAATGCGGTTTTCCACTCATCGCCCTCCTTGATTCGTACACGGTAATAGGCTTCTCTCAAATCAAGTTTGGAGAAGATTTTTCCTTTGGCCAGATGTGACATGTCTTTGATCAATGGCAAAGGATATTTATTGGAAATTGAGACAGCATTTAGCCCCCGGAAATCGGTACAGAGTCTTAATGTCCCATCCTTCTTCGGGCGGAAGAGGACCGGTGCCCCCACCGGTGAATTAGCTGGCTCGATAAACCCACGAGCCAAGTTTTTGTCCACAAAGTCCCTAAGCAAAGTTAATTCCTTTTGCGTCATGGAGTAGATTTTTGGCTTAGGCAATTGAGTGTTGGGCACCAGCTCAATGGCACAATCCGTTTTCCGATGAGGGGGCAGTTGATCCGCTTCCTTTTCTCCAAACACATCAGCAAACATCTGGTAATCGACCGGCAGGCCTTCCAGAGGAGGGGTTGGGCAATGTGGAGTCACAGCTGCCGCTACCCCTACCACCTCCTCTGGGGTATCCCTCCCCTCCGGTGCTTGATAAAATCCATCCTTAAAGGTGATAGTCCGATAAACCCAGTTTATCTGAGGATTCTGCTGGACCAACCAGGGCACTCCCAAAACCACCAAGGGACCCCCCACCGGAGCCACCACAAAGGATAACCCTTCCCGATGACTGCCCAGCTGCAAAGCCATCAGTCCCATGAAATGGGTGACCGGTTTGCCACCTGCCATGGACCCATCCAACTGTGTAAAGGCGATGGGTCGTTGCAAGGGGAATGTGGGCAGCTCCAGAGCCGCTACCACATCGGGGTGCATCAAACACCTGGAACACCCCGAATCAATCATAGCCCACACTTCTATGGTCTTGGATCGGGAGCCCAACTTTAACTTCACCGTGAGAATATGGTAACTGCCACTCACCGAGGTAGGCTCGCGCCCTTCTTCCACCACCTGCCCTGCGGCGCCCTTTAAAGCAGGTGGCCGCCGTTTCCCGCCGGCTGCAGTAGTTCTGGCTCCCCCTCGTCTTCGTAGAACGGCACACTGTCTCCCTCACTTTCGGCCACCGCGGCTTTCAGTTTCTTCGGCAGGGAAGGGGACTTCGCCGTCGGCTTCCCCGGTCGTTCTTCACCCTTCGCCTTCGGGCACGCCGCCACTCGATGCCCCTCCTTACCACATCGCAGACACTGTCCCTTCGCATACCGCTTCTCTCACTCCTCTTCCCAGGATCTTTGCCCAGGTTGTCCCCCGGTGCTCGGCGGGTGACTGGGTTTCAGCTCTCGCCCCGATTTCGCTGTCCTCCGCTGGGCGAACACCTCATGGGCGTATTCAGCCCTTCCCGTGAGCTGGATCCACTCGTACAAAGTATACGGGTCGTCCCGCCCCAAGGACCAGCGCAGCACCTCTGTATTCAGGCCATCCTTGAACAGCTCGATGATGGTGGCTTGGGACCAGTCATCCACTTTTCCGGACAGCACCTTAAATTCCAGTGCGTAATCAGCCACGGATCTCGATCCCTGCTTGAGTTCCTTCAGGGCACGCTTCGCCCTCTCTTTCGCCAAAGGATCCTCAAAGTGCTGCCTTAGAGCCCAAAGGAACTCATTGAATTTCTCCAGTTCGGGCGCTTCCGACTGGCACATCTGGACATACCAGTCTGCCGCCCTCCCTTTCAGTTTGGTAGCAATGGTGATGATCTTAGCTTTTTCCGATCGAAAAAGCGACCCCCATTCCTCCATGTATGCCTTAGCATTGGTCAGGAAAAATGAGAGTTTTGTCGGATCCCCATCGAACTTGACAGGGAAGTCTCTCAGCCCGCCCGCCGACGGGCTGCGCCCCGCCACCGAGGGCTCGGTGGGTTCCACTTCCCTGGCCGGCCGCCGCTCAGGAGCTGGTGGCGTCCGTACGGGCGGTGACGCTAATTCCACTCGGACAGCCTGTTCCCCCTCCCGCGGACGTGCCGCCCTTCTCCGCTCCGGGGACTGCCCATGGGACGAAGGGGTCGAATGCCGTTGGCTTGACCCTTCCCGTGTTTCTTTCAACGAACTCAGGTCCAGACTCATCTGTTTCAGGATCGTTTCTAACGAGTCCATTTTCGACTCTAAGACCCGGATACGGTCCGGAGTGGGAGAACCCTCCTTCGGCTGCACCTGGATCACTGTAGGGGACAGCGGGTACCTCTGTCTCCAGGATGGGCCCCCCACGACCGAGACATCCCCTCGGGTTTCATCCCAGGTGACCAGCTCACCCGGGGTGGTTACGGTAGTTTCCGGTGCAGTTTTCATGCCTCCGGCTTTGCCCTCCGACCCAGAACTCGCCTCTTCCAGGATCGCTGAGAGCTCCCCCAGTTGGGGAGGTCTGTCGGGGCGCATCATGGTCGAGTCCGGTTCCCCTTCACTCGACTCCCCACTTTCCATCAGTACGATATCAGGTTCTGTCATCGCTGGCACTCTCCCTCACAGGGTTGGACAAACTTGCCTTCTCCTGGAAAGGGGCCAGCGGAGTTTGGATCTTAAGATTCTCAGCTTTATGTAATGGTTGCCCAGCCCAAATACTCAGACTCACAAGAGGTTGCTGAATGAAATCTGATTTATTAGGGAACTTAGGACAAATACAGAGAAAGCTGAGAATGAACAAAAGCACGCCAAATACAAACTTAAACCCCTCGATGCAAACGTACCCCGCCTCCCTACCAGCAGCACCGCCCGTCCCAGGTGCTGGCAACCGTCAGAACTGCTAGCCTGGGAAAGTAACCTTGAACACAAGAGATAACCCAAATACATTCCAAAAGCACAGCCAAAAGATAAACCCCTCTCATCCTCCCATGAAAGATGAAACACACATCCAGCTAATGACATGCGAAACGTTACGATGCATCAAAGACATTGAAATGGCGAACATGACATATACTTAATTTGCAATTCAGGAAATCAGTAAATTATTATTTTTTTAGCATTGTGTACTTTTACAATGTATGAGCCTCATGTGGCGCAGAGTGGTTGGCGGCAGTATTGCAACCGAAACTCTCCCCACGACCCGAGTTCGATCCCAGCAGAAGCTGGATTCTCGGGTAGCCAGTTCAGGTGGACTCAGCCTTCCATCCTTCCGAGGTCGGTAAAATGAGTACCCACTTGCTGGGGAAGGTGACGACTGGGGAAGGCCATGGCAAACCACTCCGCTATAGTCTGCCAGGAAAACGTCACGAAAGTGGCGTCCCCCCAAAGGGTCAGACATGACTCAGTGCTTCACACACTTTTACAATATTTGGAACTATATGCTCATCTTAGTGCTTTATCTATACTAGTAGCTGCCTAACAGTCACAAGGGCATCAAGTGGCAAGTTTCCTACCAGTTTAACACAATCCATATGTGACAGCTGTAATTTCTACTACCACTATTATTATGGTGTTAAATCAATTATTTCTTCAACATTCTGTGCAGTCTTCAACCCAGAATTCATATTTATTCAGCTAATGTATTTATATAGCTATTGATCAACATATATTTTGGAGACAGTTTACCAAACTGAGATTAAATGCAATATGGAGATACAATGTACTTTATGATGGGGATTGATCTAACACAGCCCTCCTCAATTTGGTGTTAATGTGCTGGGAGTGAGACCCCCAAAGCATCCAAAGGACACCAGGTTATGGAATAGTGATCTAATGCAATGCAATGTAATGCAATGCAATTGTACAAATTTCATAAGAACACTTTCACAAATTTCTGCCATAATAGCATCACCCTGTCTAAAAATCCTGTTAGGAACAGGGGCACTACACACCATTTTGTGTACAGTGTTACATTTTTCTAAGCAATTAATTAAAAAGTTGTCATCGACCCTGCCTTGTAACATTTAATTTGGTCATAAATGAGTTTGTTGCTACCATCAGCCATGTCTGGAGTTGTACTCTGTATAGATTGTTTGGCAAGAATGCTTCACTGCTGTATTAAAGATTATAATCTGCAAATGTTTAATGGTTTTCTCCAAGATGTCCTTGACTAACAAAAGACATAGGCCCTTTTCTTTATTCTTTCAAGCTCTTGGGGTAGCAATATACCCAGAGCTTCAATTCTATCATCAAAATGATTTACTTAGATCAGCAAAAATGAATGGTGCTGAGTGTATCAAGCCATTAATAAATTCCTTGAAAGCTTTGCATTTTTCACTTAAAAGTCTTTTGACATCTCATAAGAGCTATGCAGAAATTTTTCTTCTTTTACATGAAACTGCTGATTTGGCATCTCCAATTGAGATTCTTTAATAGTTTTTCAGTATACTGTACATATCCTTGAAACAATCGAAAATGTAGTTCTATGCTATTTATTCAAAATGGGTCAGATAAAATTAAGATGTTGTGGCTATGTGCAAACTTCATTTAATACATAAAGCAGTAGATCATGCTACATAAATCAGCATTTTAGAGCTCTGCTAAAGCAAACTATTTGTACCTCGTCTTGACATGTCAGCTGTGTGCTAACGCATGCACTCAGAAAGACCCATATCCAAAGTGTTTGTATAAATAGAGTCCTTATAAGCAGTTACTGATGACTGCTTCATATAATAAAGGAATCTCAAAATCATCATTTCTTTCAAAATCATCATGATTTCTGGAATATAGCTGGATAACCAATCCTTGAGTTACCACTTGGTAAAAAAGCTTTGTGTAACGTAACAGCATTCACAGCACGCTGCAGGGATGGTTGAAACCAGATCATGGAAAATGAGATATATACTTCTTGAAGATTAGTAACATAACTTAAGCATTACCTCCAGTCAACCCATACATACAATGAATGACTAAATCTTCAATAATATAGGACAATATGGCACTGGCTTACTTTCTCCATGTTTGAGATATTAACAACAGGATATTGCAGACTTGACCTGATTCTGCCAAAAATGGCTTGGGTCAGCTTTTCTGTTACAGCGTTTTATTAAGTGATTGTACAGTGGTTGGAATATTAGCTCCTACTTGAACCTTACCAATCAACTTGGAACCAAGAATGGATAAACATTGTTTATTGCAGATCTGTAATGCTTCAACATTTACTCTAAGATATATTTTATATCACTTCTTGAGGGAATGAAGAGAGAAAAGTCAACTGGGAATTCTGAAGATATCCCATCTTCCAGTTTACAGTGCATGCGTTTCAACATTGTATTCTTTCTAGTATATACCCAATTACTGATGCTGACCTTCCATTACATCATCTATAGGATTAGGAAGCAAACACTTTATCTGGGATGTATTCACAAAGGCAGAAAGACTTAAACTAGTTATACATGGAGAAAACAACACAGAGAGGGACATTTTTGTTTTAGAGAACTAAAGCTTCCAATCGAAGCAAATACTTATAGCTCAGGGTTGAGCTGTGGAGTCCTTGGTGCTCTCTAAGCCTTGTTGTTTTCTTGCAGATGTTTCATTGCCCGACTAGGCAACATCTGCAGTTAAACCATGGTATATAAACAGAGAGCAAGGCCCACTTCCTTTTCGCACTGAAGATATTGCCTAGTCGGGCAATGAAACGTCTGCAAGAAAACAACAAGGCTCAGAGAGCACCAAGGACTCCACTAAAGCTTCCCTCAAACTGAGCTCAGCTCCCAATGAATGCGCAGACACATTCATGTCATTTTTACTGCAAACAATTGGAAGTGATTTAAGATTGCCTTCCTCTGGATTGTTGCTGTTTGCTTCCCAGTCTATTCTACATTCCTATGATTATCTGATGGCCTCCCATCTACGCATTAATGAGTCCAACTAAATTTTTCCATGCTCAGCTAAGGTTGGCTGGCATCAAAATTACATAATGACTCCCCTGCATTTGGGGATTGCAATAATTCATAACCGTTCCTTATTAAATAGCTAGATATTTCAGATATCAATGACAAAAGTATTCTTCTTGCTAACATGCTAATATGACAGACATACTGAGTTAAGGTGCAGAAGTATACAACCCCTACCTGGACACGGAATCACTAATCTCTCTTCAAGTCCCTCAGCATAGGTGTTGTGGCTAAGGGGGTGCCCACATGTTTATTTAAAGGCTATCCTACTGATTCTCTCTCTATCGAAGCAGTTCTACTTCTGTGGCTGTTTGTATGTTTCTGATCATTTCATATTCAAATGACTCAGGATTGGGAATCCAAGATTTCCTATGCCTAATAAATATCGACTCATAGTTTAACCACTTTAATGTAAGTTAAAGGCACTGCCAAGAAAAGGATAGCAGTGATAAGTAGATTTCAGTCTGCTTATCATACTCATTACACATATTCTACAAACAGGAGAATCCATGCCCAGAAGGTGCTGAGAGCTGGCTCTTTTCTCCTTGTAATGTTCAGACTTTTGAGTAGTGACATAACAAACCATTCATGATCTTGGATTCCAAATACTGCTCCAAAGTTGTGTATCTCTAATGGGTTTCCCTTATGTGCCACTTGCTCAACTCTATTTTGGGTATTTGGCACAATATGGAGGAATTTCTCAAATAATTCCAAAAAGTAAGACTCAGTTGAGAAGTGCATAAAAAGTAGTAGAGATTTAATATCAGGGCCATTTTCCAACCAGCCTGGCCTATTCTGGGGCCTGGTAGAATGAGTCTTCTGCTGGCTGCCAATGCATGAAAGCTCTGAATGGATTAAGACCAAAGGACTAGTTTTTAACTAGACTGTAATACTTCAGAGAAAATCATGAGACATCATGAAAATGATTTAAGATGTGTTTGCGCCAAAGTAAATGGAATAAGTAACTTGATTATTACTAAAAAAAAAATACAGATTTCTAATTGAAAAGGGAGTGTAACAATATAATCCATACTTTTAATTTTGAATTAAGTAAGCAGCAAACTAGCATTCATCAATGAGGCATAGCTTCTGCTAGATACACTACAATCAACAGGTTATAATTTGATGCTAGAAATGTTTTGGTTTATTTGCAATGACTTATGAAATAATAACAGTATTAAGTATTATCAAGCAAAACAAGAGTGCTTGAACTATACAGAGTAGAATGCTTGGAGTAATTAACATTTTTACAAGTAGATAAGCGTAAATTTAAAGATTAGGATTTGCAGATAGGCAGAGGATCAGTTTAAGCTCATTTACAAATCATGGCAGGACAAATTCTACTCTTTTAATGCAGCTGGGCTAAAGATACTGGAGAATTACAATAATCAAGCTTAAAGTCCTTGTGCACAGATCCATCATGTAATGTACTCCCTGGGGCTGGAGCAAGTGAACTCAACATATCACACTAATTTGAACAGAGAGAAGAGGAGTATTGGGGTGTGAGCAGAAAACATCCAGGAAAATAGACTTAGGTTTCTAAGATAAATAGGCCTTTGTTTTTCAAATCTTACAGATTTTTCAAAACTCTGGAAGATAAGCTGTAGAAAATAAGGAAAAAGGCAAGTGATTAGAAGCAGCTCTTGATTATGCTGTTTAAGGATTGTGTGAGTTGCTGTCCAAATATTTCAAAGGCTTCCTTAAAAAAAAAAGTGTTGAAAATTGAAAGTGTAGGAATTCTGTGGTACAATTTGGTGTACAATTAATAGTTTTTATGCCAAGCAAAGTTTCCACAATATTGGCCAAATAGATCAGTGGTCAAAATGCTAGCAACCTTTCATAAGGCCCTAAAGATCTGGTTCTGTGCCCAGGCCAGGGGACCTTAAGTATAGGAAGGGACCTGACTCCTGGCTGTATTAGTGACTGTCAATTTGAAACCTTCCTTGGCTGCTGTGATCACACATTAATCCAGTTTTCTTTTCTACACCAAGACAAAACATACATTGGAAGAAAATGAAACACGTGCAGGATTGGAAGCCAAACAGCAAACAACATGGAATAAACAAGATTAATAAAAGCCACTAATATTATAACTAGCAAGACATTTTAATTTCCATTATAGTTTGAACTGCAGTTGATAAAGCTCCTCCTATTTAGGTTACTAATATGAACAGTTATTGACCTAGTCTAGACCATTCCAAAAACACAGATAGATTGACCCAGGTGGCACCTTTCTCATCTCTGATCAGATTTAGATATGATCCACTGGATTGTGCAATAACCATTATAAAGATGATTTGTTTCTGATTAAAAGGTGGTATTTTAACATTGTTATTGCCTACTTCTTACTCTTACATATTTATAGGAAAGAAGTCTCCTGCTAGCTATTAGAAAGGAAAAGAAAATAGCTGAGCAGAAACTTGGAGATAAATAGGTTGAATTATTTTTGTATCAAAATCTAAAACAGCACCAAAAGGAATGGCAGTAACATTATGTCTATTGTTACATGCATGTAAGTATAAAGATGTTGCCTTAAAGATGCATCACTGTGAACATAAAATCCAGTAAAATAATGTTACAGCTCCATAAAATGAACATTCCAGAGTGTAACAGAAATTTAGCAATCTTACCTGCAGATCAAAGAATTTGCTGTATCGTCGATAAATGGCCTCTGTCGAGCCATTGGACCAAGTGACCTTGATAATGTATACCTGCAGGGAAGAAGACATATGTTTTAGAAATAACAGATCCTATCGGGCAACCTGTTAATGTGCTTCTAAAAGAGGTATTATACAATAAATAACCCAAGGTCCATAGAAGATACCATAAACTGGGCAGCAGTCTGCATGGGCTATTTGTACAAAAGGCCTGGGCATCTACCATATGCAGAACAAACTCCAGCTTCCACAGAGAAACTGAAAGACATCTGAGTTGAACACAGGGAACATAAAAGATTCAGAGCGTATTTCTTGGTCAGATAAATTACTCTATTTCACTAGGTACTTTTTCTTGTACAGAATTGAGGATGGCATTTTCCTCTTCAGACAGTCTTTCAGAATGCACTCGAGGCGCCTTTCTGTCACTTCTAAGCATTATGTAAGATTCATCCCCACAATCTCAGAACTAAGCCGGGACTTCACTAGCAAGCATTCTTTGCTTTACAGAGAACATAAGGACACTGGGGGAGAAGATTTGAATTACTGAATTTGCTTGTTTTTTTTCCTTGTCCATTGCTATCTATGCCTAGTACTAACAGTAGTCCTTTCATAGCTATCATGGTCAACAAACCAAAGATGTTTCTGAGAGGGCACAGCATGTTCCTCTTCTGGTCGCATCATGAAGCAACAGACCTATAGAGAGCAACACATTTTAATCCCACAATGAATTAAAGGGTTTCTAGCAGGCACCAGGTACATAGTTCATCACCACTGGGGCAAGAGATGAATATTCCGTCACTGTGCAAACCGTCCTTTTACTTCAAAAAAGTTGGGGAGCATTTTGGCTGAAACCTGACTTTTTCATCCAGCTAAGTAAAAGCCCCTGCAAGGAAAACACCCTGTTTGACAGAGTACTTTTCACTAAATTATTTAGTATAAGATGAAGCATGACTAGTGCTTTGCTATCCTTTATAGTACTGCAGTATTTGTATTCTTGAGCCATATCCAAGTCCTGAGGACAGTTAAACCTCACAACAGCAGCTTTTGGCTTCCCATAATCCTGAGAGTGTGGGTACCATAGAGCAGTGTTTCTCAATCTTGGCCAATTTAAGATGGGTGGGCTTCAACTCCCAGAATTCCCCAGCCAGCATGTTGAAGTCCACCCACCTCAAAGTGGCCAAGGTTAAGAAACTCTGCTATAGAGACTCCCAATGATTCCACTGTCCTTACAGCAGAGAAAAGAAATAGAAGCAGGATCAGAAACACGTTCCTGAGGGAAAGGTCTTTAGAATTAGCTAGTTCCCTGCTGAAAAGGAGCCACTTCTGCAAGTCCTGAATTTTCATTCCAACATAGATAGGTTCCTGGCTACCAGGAAACCACATCCTAAGCCAGCTGTCCCCAACTGTGGTTTAAAATCAGATGGAATTAAAATTCTCATAATCTCCAGATAGACTTTCATGGCTGAGTATATTGACGGTATAGTCCCACTTCAGATGGATTGCACCAAATTGGGAAGAACAGTCCTAGTGGACACCATTTAGAAGATCCACATTAAGTTCACCTCAGCCACATACTCTGACTGGATTACTGAATCAGTCACTATCTTTCAGACAACCTACCCAAAGGGTAGTTGTTATGGAAAAATTGAGGAGGGAGTGTTAAGTGTGCTGCTTTGCATTACTGATGGAAAGTTGAAACATAAATTTAACACATTTTGTCTGAGAGATGTGGAAATATGCCTGAGTTTTCTAGAAAGCAATTTGTATGTAACAGGAACAGGCAACATGCAGTCAATGGATCACATACAACTTGTAACCCCCATTTTGTGACCCCCCAGAGTGCCCATAGATTATGTTGATGAAATTCAGCAATAAAACCATTGTTTTGAATTAGTACATTTTGAATTTAATGTTCGAGTTTCAGAGGCACAAATAAGCATGTTAATCTTCCTCAAGATTTGCCACATATTTTTCACATTTAAAGTCTCCCCTAAACAAAACAAGGAATATATTTTCCACTGCTCCCTTCCAGTAAACTCTTCAGTCTCCGCTATGCTCCCTGCAACTTTCAGTGCCCCCACCAAAAGAACTTTAAAAAATACAAAGAAGTGCAGATTCCAAGGGCTTTTTTTGTGGTTGAGGAACAATAGATCCGGGGAGCCAAAGCAGAGTGACCTTTCCAAATTATAATGGAGAAGATTTTGTCTTGCCTTGTGGGCCAGGAGAGTCTAGTCATCTTCTACTGATTGTGACCCCTGGTCCTGAGCTCTTAAAAGGTAGGAATACTTTCATTCAAAGCCTCTCTGAAAACACTGTATGTGCTGTGTGTAAATTAACCTCATCCAACCAAGGAAATCTGATGTGATCTTTATTAAGTGATGGATGAGCCCTAGGCATACCACTCCTAAACCATGCAAGGGCACTACGCAGAGCTTCCGCTGACGGAGTTTGCTGTCTCATCTGTTCTTTCATTCACTTGCTGTAGAAATGCAGGAAACATTTACAGAAGGACCAACATCTCTTTAAACCCTAAACCAGTTATCCTTATGTGGCTATACAGAAGCATGTGCAAAATGTTTCCGGATTCTAACTGCTTTGAATTTGATTCCATCCCTCCTTCTTGTGCAAAATGGTTCTTTTAATCATTTCAGAAGGATCTTGAGCTTAAATACCCCCAAAGCAATTGGAAGAGCCTGTTTTGCCCTTGAAACAGCCATTTCACAAAGTGGGACATTTGAAATGTTTTGCCCACTTTTAGTTATATGTCTTTTACAGCTGGAAAATGAGGTGCTGAGTCTTGACTTCTCCAGATGTATGGCGAGCACAGCACAATCCCTTTTGCGTTCCCCATCCAGGAGGTTTTGAACGGTAAATTTTTGCTAGGATATGCACACATCGCCTTCTGATTCCATACCCTTGCATTGTTCTACTTCTTTCCACTTGTCTTTCCACTGCTGCTGTATGTCCACATTTGATCTCTGGGATGCTGTGATCATGTTTCTCCCTATAACTTTCTCTTTCCTTTAGCCTTTCCACTCACATGGTACAAGAACCCTTTTCACCCTCAGGTATACATGAAGACAAAGCATCAGTCAATACTTTATATATCCAACAGTTGTATGTTTACTTTCCTTCTCAGTTCACTGTGGTAGTAAGCCATGGTTTGTTTAAAGATGATTTAGCAAACAAAACACATGAGCTGGGTTTATGCAACATGCCATACAAAATCAAACAAACCACATTATGCCTAATATGGTGCGAATCCAGCTTTTTTTCTTTATAAAGGAGATGGGGACAAATCTCACATGAAATCATTTCAGGAAAAATGGTTGAGCTTTGCTTCTAGATCACTGCAACCCAGAAAGAATAATAGAGGAAAAATGGAGTAAAAAATATCATTTTTCAAGGGTCATGCTGGCCACATGACCCGGAAGTGTCCTATGGACAATGCCAGCTCCAAGGCTTAGAAACGGAGATGAGCACCGCCCCCTAGAGTTGGACACGACTGGACTTTACGTCAAGGGAAACCTTTACCTTTACCTTTACCTTTCAAGGGTTCAACGTTTTTCTCCCTCCTTTCCTTTCCCATTTTTTCTCCTGCGCATATCTGTATATTGTAAGTCTTTATTTTCCCAAGTTCTTTTTCACTGTTCTCAGCTTTAAATAAAATCTGCTCCTAAAAGTGGCTTCCATAAATCTGATTAAAGACTCATGAGAAAGGAAAGGCAGCAACTGATAACTACAGGCTTTCCCAGCCCAATGGAACATTCTCATTCTCTCCAGGGCAGCCTGCCAGAAACGATCCATTACTGAAATGCTATTGAATGCTTAGCAAGCCAACCTCCGTGGGCCAAAGGCCTGCATGATGTCATGCTGGCTGCTTTGCAGCAAGCCTTTTTGTGAACCAAGTGCATCTTGGGATTCCTTTGGAAGGAATGGAACCCTTTTTTAGCTTGAGAGAGCCTCAGCATTCTTGAGCATGTTACAGGAGTGGATTGTGTGTTCTTGGATGGAAATTACAGGAAAAAAAGGGAGGGGAGGGCTTTCTTGAAAGCTCTTCAATTGCTGATTCAGTGTAATTTGTGCGGGCTGAAATTGTAGGCTGATTCACGTAATCAGCATTTTGAGAATTCCATTTGAATAGTGGGGCATTAGAAACCAATGAGACAATAAGCATCTATTCAAGGTACCATTCAAGGGGCATATGCACGTAGGATACATATGATATATATCACAAACTGAACTTCTTATGTAGCAGATGACATTGCTGTACAAAATACAATGCTCACTACATGTTGGATCATCAGCTTGGCCAATTGTGCGAAGTGGTATTATGAAACCTATCAAGAATGGCAAACTGATTGGTATCCATGCTAAAAAACAAGAGTGAGTATATGTACACTATTTATATGTACATATTACTATATAATATATGTACATATTTGCTCTAACAGAAAAATGATCAAATTATTTAAAATAGGAGAATATTCTCAAGACACACATTCTTTTCCAATTTGTACCACTTTATATAGATGAGAAAAGATAGAATTACACTTTGCACAAACAATACAAAGCACCCTAAACCCTCCTCATATAGTATTTTCTATCTGAATGATAGAAACTGAAGTTTACCAGACACAGGACAAGATCCAAAGAACTGTGCAGATAGATCTGTGTGTCTAGGATAGCTCTGAGCTTCCATTTTGATTACATCAATTCCTATAGCATAGCGAAGGCCATTAAAAAAAGAGAGGATGATTATTTACAGGCAGTCTCACTGGGCCCATTTTAGCCTGTGGGTATGCCTAAAGTAGGTCTTTGGATTACAGCCATGATGTTCTTCTACAAATGGCTTAACTAGGTTTCTAGCTGGTATAATAATAATTATTCATTTTATAAATTATTTCAGGAAACAAGAGCAGGCTTTTAGCCTGATTCCCCCAACATTTTACTAAGACAGACCAATAAAAAGTGATGAATTATATTGTATGATTTCTTTACTAAAAGACTGAGGCCGATTGAAATAAATTATGTCCTGAGAAGTCACCTCTTATTTTGATCCAGATTTTAATCCTGGAAGGACAGTTATAGAAGGACTATAACAGTGTTGTTTTTTCTGAAAATACGCTTATTAAAAATGCTTTATTCAGCACCAGAGTTTCTTGGGTCAACTCCAGCACAGGAAAATCTCCTCAGCCCATGTCAATTGTGGAAAGGAAAACACCATTGGACACCACAAAGGGGATTACCCTGCTCCATTTGAGATAATCTCACAGTGAATATACACCTTTGGAGTGGGAGGGATCCTGATACTGAGTGATGCAATCCTTAGACACAAATAGCAGCTCTATGAAGAGAAAAATGTGACCTCACATTTCTAATTGCCTCACTAGTGTAAACACTGCAGATACCACACATGGCCTTGAAAGATTTTCTAGTGCGGTGAGTCAGTAGTTGCAATACATTTAATATCAATCACGTGAGTGCACATGGGTATAGCTGAAAGTACCTAGAAGCCAAATTCCGACTGTTAGATTAGAGGGTGAACATCACAACATATTATTCTTTGAAAGTATCAGCACCATGTGCGGCTAGAGTGGGCACAAAGGCATGGATCCAGGAGATGGTAAATATGTCCTTGGGGATGGGGGTAATGCCCTCAACTTTGAAGGAGGTGGTAGTGACCCCTTTCTTTGAAAAGCCATCCCTGGAACCAACTGTTCTATACTGGCCAATCTCCAATCTGCCATTTCTGGGTAAGTTTGTTGAGAAGGTGGTTGGGTTCCAATTGCAGAGGATCCTGGATGAGACAGATTATCTGGATACACGCCTGGGTATCTGAGACTGAGACTGCACTGATCACTCTTGTGGATGACCTGTGATGGGACTTGGAAGGAGGAGGTGCACTTCTCATTCTGTAAGACCTCTCAGTGGTGTTTAATACCATCAACCATGGTAGCCTTCACTGTACAGTGGAGAAAGAAAACCAAAGAAACCCTTTTCCATTTCTGCCCTCTACACTGGAGTAAGTCCTAAAAGGCACACAGCTAGGTTGTCTCATAAACTGTTTGCTTTAAATACCCCTGATTTTTAAGATTTGGAGGACTTATTGTGATATTAATATCTCAGAATAAAATAAGAAAAATTAAATTTAGTGAATTTCCATGTAATTATCTATACCTATGGATAAAAAGTTAATTGTAACAACATGGTATATTCATCCTTGTGCAATCACATATATCTTCATCCATCAAGAATCTTCATGCATTTAGATGCAGAAAAAGAAAAAATATAACAACATGGACACTGAATCCAATTTGATTTTAAAAAGATGTCTTTGCTATGTTAAACAGTCCCTTGCTTCAGATATTGTCTGTAAAGGAAGAAAAAGAGCCTTTTAGACAACCAGCTGGCAAGCAGATTGTTCCATACAGAGATTTTCTTTGACATATTGAGGGAAATAAAACTGGGAAAAAAAACCTCAAAGAAAAAACTGTCCGAAATGACAAGGTGAACTGCTGGAGAAATGCAAATGGAATTTGTTCAACTGTTAACAGAGCTGTCAGGGAAAAAAAGGCCACTCAAGCAACTTGGTTCAAAGGAAAAAGAACTGATAAATAATATATCCCTTCTTCCTCCATTCCACTCCACAGGTCTTTATTGCTATTCTATCAAATGCTAGTCTGCAGCCTATTTCTTGACTGTCAGTTCCTTTACTATTGATAGTTGATCCTAAAATGCAGAAACTATTCAATACTACAGAATCATTACATACGTTAAACAGTTGTCCACTAAGTCTAATTGAGATTATTTGCTCATTGACCAAAATACTATCTTTGCTTCCTGATTATGAAAGCGTACCATTTCTTCTTTGTTTTTCATGTCCTGAATAGTAAATGATAGGATCTTCTGACTGAAAGTGTCCAATCCCAGTCCACTTCAAGTCACTGATACCTAAAAAGTCAATCTGTAGTTGACTCATTTCATCCTTTACTGTGCTGAGCATTGTCATGTTCATGCTTTTTACATTCCATTTCCAACTATAATTTTGTCCTTGCAGCTTCAGATTTTCTTTTCCTGCATGGCAACATTGGCAACTAAACATCCAGAAGGCTTTAATCTAGCTGTGTCATAAACACCATTAGTACCCTGAAAGATCTTCAGCTCTTCCTCAGTAGTATGTTGAGTGCCATCTGACCTGAGAGCTTCATCATCCAGTACTATTTTGAATCATATTACCTTGTATATCTATGTGGTTTTCTTGGTAAAATACAGAAGTAATTTACTATTGTCTTCTCCTGCACAGTATGAAGCAATGCCTTTTCCATTGTCATTAAAGTGACCACCTGCCTTCAGCATTTTCCTGCATCACTGTTGCCCAATACATGTGCCTGCTTCCTTTAGCTGGGCAGCTGAGACAACTTCACACCTTGGTTGACCCTGCTGGGAGTATATACAGTACTCTAGGCATTCTTTGTTCATCCCTTCCAGAAACACCCCCTGCCACAATGAGGGAGCCCAGTAGGACTTGAAAGGGGGACATGGACTTTTAAAAGCTTCAAAGAGGAACGCATTCAATCCTCCAAGACCTTGCCAAGAACTAGATAAACATACAATTAAAATTATTTCAGTTTATTTGCTGCAGCTAATTTTGTATATTCCCAGCTGAACTGTTCAAAATCTTGCAAGATGATGCTGTCAAGGTAATGCATGCTATATGCCAGCAAATTTGGAAAACACAAGAATGGCCATCAGACTGGAAAAAATCAACTTATATCCCCATACCAAAAAAGGGGAACACTAAAGAATGTTCAAACTATCGAACAGTGGCACTCATTTCACATGCCAGTAAGGTAATGCTCAAGATCCTGCAAGGTAGACTTCAGCAGTTCATGGAGCGAGAATTGCCAGATGTACAAGCTGGGTTTAGAAAAGGCAGAGGAACTAGAGACCAAATTGCCAATATCCGCTGGATAATGGAAAAAGCCAGGGAGTTTCAGAAAAACATCTATTTCTGTTTTATTGACTATTCTAAAGCCTTTGACTGTGTGGACCATAACAAATTGTGGCAAGTTCTTAGTGTTATGGGGATACCAAGTCATCTTGTATGCCTCCTGAAGAATCTGTATAACGACCAAGTAGCAACAGTAAGAACAGACCACGGAACAACAGACTGGTTTAAGATTAGGAAAGGAGTACGGCAGGGCTGTATACTCTCACCCTACCTATTCAACTTGTATGCAGAACACATCATGCGACAAGCTGGCCTTGAGGAATCCAAGGCTGGAGTTAAAATCTCTGGAAGAAACATTAACAATCTCAGATATGCAGATGATACCACTTTGATGGCTGAAAGCGAAGAGGAACTGAGGAGCCTTATGATGAAGGTGAAAGAAGAAAGTGCAAAAGCTGGTTTGCAGCTAAACCTCAAAAAAACCAAGATTATGGCAACCAGCTTGATTGATAACTGGCAAATAGAGGGAGAAAATGTAGAAGCAGTGAAAGACTTTGTATTCCTAGGTGCAAAGATTACTGCAGATGCTGACTGCAGTCAGGAAATCAGAAGACGCTTAATCCTTGGGAGAAGAGCAATGACAAATCTCGATAAAATAGTTAAGAGCAGAGACATCACACTGACAACAAAGGCCCGCATAGTTAAAGCAATGGTGTTCCCTGTAGTAACATATGGCTGCGAGAGCTGGACCATAAGGAAGGCTGAGCGAAGGAAGATCGATGCTTTTGAACTGTGGTGTTGGAGGAAAATTCTGAGAGTGCCTTGGACTGCAAGAAGATCCAACCAGTCCATCCTCCAGGAAATAAAGCCAGACTGCTCACTTGAGGGAATGATATTAAAGGCAAAACTGAAATACTTTGGCCACATAATGAGAAGACAGGACACCCTGGAGAAGATGCTGATGCTAGGGAGAGTGGAAGGCAAAAGGAAGAGGGGTCGACCAAGGGCAAGATGGATGGATGATATTCTAGAGGTGACGGACTCGTCCCTGGGGGAGCTGGGGGTGTTGACGACCGACAGGAAGCTCTGGCGTGGGCTGGTCCATGAAGTCACGAAGAGTCGGAAGCGACTAAACGAATAAACAACAACAATTTTGTATATGATTTATCTTTATAACCCCAAAAAGTTTCAATATACAACAGTAGGATGTAAAAACTGTATTAATTCAATGTAGCAGGCTGCCTTCAACAAGCCACGTGGGCCACAAAACAAGAGATCCTATGCTTGTTTAGAAGATGACATCTCAATTTCCTGCATGGAGGCAATAAAATGCCAGACAAGATATGCCCCAACTGTGCCATCATCTCACAATTTTCAAGCCACACCCCCACCAACATTGGCAGGGCAAGCTACTGTATAGTAGTAGCAAACCCCACACTCATTAGCACTGATGATGTTACCTAGTCAGGTAGTGAAATGTCTGCAAGCAAACAACGAAGCTCAGAGAACACCAAGGACTCCACAGTTCAACCCTGAGCTACAGATATTCTCTTTTATTGGAACATTTGAAAGCATATACAATACCAGCACAGCTAGAAGCAGCACTGGGACAGTTCTAATATACTGTATCTGACTGGCAAATAATATTAACATGCTTGGTAGTAGACATCTCTGAGTTGTCTAAATCACACGAGATCCACAATGACAAAACAGAGCAGCTTTTGTACTAGATGTACCCATCTAGACCCGAAGCATCACCTCTACCTGATCTATCCAAGAAAAAAAAATCCACAGGAATACAAACCAATGTTTATTTATTCTGCCTCTTCTCTAATTAGCCCCTTCATGGAGAATTACCTTGTAGTAATAAAGGCATGTCAAGGATGAAATGAGCTGTACAACTGGAAGTGTGCATTCCTGGAAGTATCACCCAGAATTGGCATGTCATAGACAAGGACTCAGACTAAAAACAAATCACTGGAGGACGAAGTGGCTACCTGCTCCAATGAACTGTCGAGAAAACCAAATGAATATTCACAACCAAGAGAATGTTAACACAATACAGTACACAATGTTCTCCAAATCTAAAGGTATTCAATAAGGTACTAGAAAAGAGCATAGGCAAATGTGTAGCTTTGGTGCTTATGATATGGTTGGATTAAAGCTAAAAGAACTCCAGCTGCCCATAGCTCAGAGGGAAAAGAAAAGTTCAGCATTGCAAGCAAAGGCATGTATACAGTAATGACATGGAATGTCAGATCGATGAACCAAGGCATAGCTGATGTTGTCCAAGCAGAAAGGTCAAGATTTAACACTGACATGCTGGAAATCCGGAAACTGAAATGGTCTGGAATTGGCCACTTCATATTAGAGGAGCATCAGTTCTTCTACTATGGACAAGAAAATTGGAAGAAATTGAGTAGCCATTGTTATTAACAAAAGGAAGTTAGTCAGGAATGATAGATGATCTCAATTTGAATCCAAGTCAAGCCAATCAACACCAAACACTCCAACTCAAACCACAGATGCATAAGAAGTGAAAGCTGAACAGGTCTATGCGACATCTTATCAACACAGCACCAAAAAAATGTCATGCTAATTATAGGATATTGGAATGCTAAAATTAGAGTAAAATAGCATCTAGAATAATGGAGAAAGTTGGCCTTGGTGTATAAAATAACACAAAAAACAAACTAATAAACTTCTTGCTATTGTTACAGCAAACAACTTCTTCCAACAACCTAAAAGATGACTTTACATATGGAAATCAACTGATGGACAACAACAAAATCAAATTGAATATATACCGTGCAAGCAAAGATGGAGAATATATAGTCAGTCAGCAAAAACAACACTGATTGAAGCTCAGATCTTCTAAAATTACAACTTCAACTAGAAAAAGCATTGTGAAGATACTGTGGAATCTTCTCCCCCAAGGTGAAGTTGGCCTCATCACTTCTGAGCTTCCCCTCAAGACCTGGTTGTGTCAGCAGGCCTGGATCCCACAACTGCTGACAGGTGAGCTAGTGAGGTGACTCCCCTACTAAGATATCCTCATCTACTTTTCATTTTAGCTCAGTTTTTATAGTTTTTGATGTTTTAATTGTCAATAATTATAAAGATTTTTAGGTATTTATTAACTGATTTAACTTCTTGTAAGCCGTCCAGAGTCACTTGTTTGTGAGATGGGTGGCTATACAATTTAGAGATGAGATAGGATAGGATAGGATAGGATAGGATAGGATAGGATAGGATAGGATAGGATAGGATAGGATAGGATAGGATAGGATAGGTCAGGTTGGTGCAAATATATAGAAGAACTTTACAAAAAAGATTGTAACGATGATATGGACAAAGATCTGATCACCGAACTACAGTCAGACATCCTGGAAAGTGGAGTTAAACGGGGTCTAGAATATATTGCTAACAACAAAATTACAAGATTTAATGAAATATCAGAACTATTTAAAATTGTACAAGATAGAAACCGCAAGTAGCACTTTAACTGCACTCTATTTCTGGAAAACGGAGTAATGGCCAAGAGACTGGAAAAAGTCAATTTATATTCCAACACACACAGAGAAAGAACAGTGTTAAAGAAGGCTCATAGTACTGAACAACTGCACTTATCTCACACACTACTAAGACCTTTGATCAAAACAATTCATGGATAACCTTTAAAAACATGGGAGTACCAGATATCCTTCCTACCAAAAAATTTGTATGACAACTAGGAAGCAAAAATGGAAGATGAGGCAACTAAATCAAAATGAAGCAACTAAATGGTTCAAAATTGGGAAACCTAAGGTTGCATACTGTCACTTTATTTAACTTTATGCAAAATGTATCATGATAAATGCTGGAGTAGAAAATCAGAAATTGTAATCATAATTAAACAGAAAGTATAATTAAAATTGCTGGGAGAAACATTAACAACCTCAGGTATGCTGATGATATCACTTTGATGGCTGGAATCAAAGATGATTTAAGGACTCTCTTGTTAAAAGAGAGTGCAAAAGCCACTGTATTACTCAGTAGTTTTTTTAAAAGAACGAAACAAATCCAAATCTAAGATTATTTCAGTAGGCAATGCCAACTGAATGTAAATAAATGAAAATGTTGAGGGAGTAACAGATTTTACCTTCCTAGGCTCAAAAATTCACAGAGAAGGTGACTGTAGCCATAAAATAAACAGACATCTGCAATTTGGGAGAAAAATTGTGACAAATCTAGAGAAAATACCGAAGCAGATAGACATCACCCTGACAACAAAGGTATATCTTTTCCAGGTCAGCAGTCTTCCCATAAAACATATGACTGTGAACTCTAGATCATCAGAAAGGCTGAAGAAAAACGATGCCTTTGAATTGTGTTGCTGGAGAAAATTGTTGAGAAAACCTCAGATTGCAAGAACAAATCATTCAATACAGATGAAGTAAAACCACACAACTGACTGGAAGCACAAACAATAAAGCTAAAGCTTGGATATTTTGGACATATAATGCAAAGACAAAAGTTACTGGAGCAGACCTCAACGCTCAGAAAAATCTAAGGCAATAAAAAATTGCCCACAGAAGGCAAATTAGGTCGACACCATCACTGGTGACACAAGCATAAACTTAGAAGAACTCAACGCAGCAGCTACTGACAGCCGCGGTGGAATGTCGCACACTGGGTTATGAAGGATCAGGAGCAACTGAATGGCTGAGCAACAACCCTGAGTTGGTCCTAGTGAACGCAGCAGTCAAAACTATGTAATTTGAGGTGGAATTTATAAGAGTCAATAAAAGGTTATAGCAAGTAGTCTGCTGAGGCTTGCTTATGCATAGAATTGAAAGATTTGGGCTGTTTGGAATGATGCCAATCTTGATTTAAACTATAAGCCAACATTTCCTCTCTTTTGGAGGGAATTTTCTATCAAATTCCTCCTCACAGCCAAATTGTTCTCCTCTAAGCTATTATCCTTCCTGAAGAATAGATGGTGCAGATAGCCTCTTTACAGGACAACGCCTGTTGCCTCTTTAAAACTCTGACCCAGCTTTATTCACAACATTTTATTTATTTATTTATTTATTTATTTATCAATCAATCAATCAATCAATCAATCATATTTTTGTCACTGCCCATCTCCCCCACACGGGAGGGCTGGTGGGCTTCTCCAAATCACTCTGTCTCATTGGCCTGCTTGCTGTTTATAGTTCCTCTTTTGCGTTTCCATTTCTTCACTTTTGAAGCTGCTCTTCTGCCTTTGTGTTGCTTCTTTGTTCTTTGAGATCCTTGTGATCTACTAGCTTGACGGCTTTGGCTTCCTTTTATTATATTTTCCCTTCAAACCAGCTATCAGCCAGTTGGAATGCATTCAGTTGTTTATCTGCACTTGACACAGTAATTTCCCTGATCCTTTAAGAGACCAATGCTCTCTCCATCTTTGTTTTATGGAACATGTTCCCACTGGTGAAAATATATTAAGCTTTCCTGAAACTGCACAAAATATCTTACTTGGTACTTTGTGTCACAGCATGTCCCTGCCTCTCCCAAACCAATCAAAATTAAGCTATAGTACTATTTTTAAGAACAGTCTTCCCCACCCTACTCTTTCATATGTTAGTCATCAGCTTCCCTTGGGCTACACTGTTTGAGGATTATGGGAATTCCATAATCAGCATCAGTTAAGGAAAGGATGCTTCAAATATCCCAGATTTCTGTTTCATACCCAAGATACACAAGGTGCTAATGTATAAAAGATTAAACATAAACAGAATAGGAACCATTTTTAACAAGTGAAGAGAACACTTACTACATGCTTTGCTAATGCCAGTGAAATCCCTAAATTAATTTTCACATTACTCTGCATTTAGTAAGACATTTTATATTAAAGTTGGAACCAGTTAAATAAGGAGATCCTCAGATTAATCAGATCAGTAATTTTCAATCACTCTGAATACAAGAAAATTACACAGATGGGTAGCAATCTGAAAGTCTTTGCTGGTAGCAGAAGGAAATGTTTATTCCACAATGCTGCTTATTTTGATAATACATTTTTTCTTAAAAAAAAAACCAAACAATTGGTATACTTTGAAGTTTATGCAGACTTAAGCACTCATTGAGCTGAGATTCTAGACTTGTTATTTGATTAAGTTTATTTCTGCTAGCCCATACATTAGGCTGACAATATCAGGCTTCTGCAGAGATTCAACTTGTGCACACAAGAGTTGAAAGTCTTGGCAGGCAAGGGGCACCCATAACCTTTGCTTCTAATGTACCAAGTGATCCTTCCAAAGAAGCTTCTTTTCATGAAGTCACTGTGATGTCACACACTGTCTCCCATAGTATCTGCCTGGCCAATTCAATCTCACAGGGTTGGTGTGCTCCAGGTTTCTTTGATTAAACAATGCCATCCGTTGGGACATCAGAAGTGTGCCTTCTCTATAGCAGTGCCTGCCCTCTGGAAGATCCAGATGGCCCCCACTCTGCTGTTGTTTAGAAGAGCCGTGAAGATTTGCCTCTTCACCGAGGCCTTTGGCAGGGAGAACGAGATCCCTTGCTTCATCACACTTGCCATCTTTTATCTCTATCTTTTATGTTTTATTGATTTTATTATAATTTATTTGATTGTTGTGAGCTGCCCAGAGTCATTAGGAGTTGGATGGCATACAAGTTTAATAAATGATAATAATAATTATAATAATTCAGATTAAACAGCTTTTTCTCATTACACTCCAAGCATACAACAAGTATATATTGCTATCCACAGGAACATTTCTGGACATCTTGTGCCTTTTTAAAGTTAAGTGGCTAATACTGAGCACAGAACATTAAATCTAAGAAGCAATGGCTATGACACAGAACACAATCACATTCTGCCATAGCCTGGTGTACTTTGCTGCATGTAAATGATACACTACTTTGAACAGAACCTCTTACTGTGATCTAAAATGTATTTTAATCAAAAGGATTAGACACACACTTAAATCCCCTACCATGAATCAGAAGGTGTCTGGTAGCGCCTTTTCTGATTAACGAAGAATTCTTATGCAAACAGGTCAGACTTAGCACAAAGGGTTTAATGAACACAAATTTGACATCAAAACTCAAAACAAGGACAAACTAATATCTGGGCATTTTAAGCTCCCAGGACACTACAGATTTCAAATTTGCCATTTTAGAACAATGAAACTATGCATTATAGAGTGAGAGACTGAACTCACATACATCTAAAGGTTTCAGGCTATCTCAGAAGATCTTAGCAAACACAATAGTTTTTTAACACATTGCAGTTGCTAATTGAGGAGGTACTTGTAATCTGTCTCACATATAGGTAAAGGTAAAGGTAAAGGTTTCCCTTGACGTAAAGTCCAGTCGTGTCCGACTCTAGGGGGCGGTGCTCATCTCCGTTTCTAAGCCTTGGAGCCGGCGTTGTCATAGACACTTCCGGGTCATGTGGCCAGCATGACGACTCGGAACGCCGTTACCTTCCCGCCGAAGCGGTACCTATTGATCTACTCACATTTGCATGTTTTCGAACTGCTAGGTGAGCAGGAGCTGGGATTAACAACGGGAGCTCACCCCGCCGCGCGGTTTCGAACCGCCGACCTTCCGATCGACAGCTCAGCGGTTTAACCCGCAGCGCCACCGCGTCCCTTGTCTCACATATAACCCACACCTATATAACAACCCATAACAACAATCTTCTCTCTCTTGCCCTATCCCCTATTCAAATGCTGCATCAGCTTAACCCCCATGCATCTGAGCTATAGCTCTCACTTATGCCTTTTCATCACATTTGTTGGACATAAGAGGTGCTACCAGACTCCTTCTGATTCATGCCTACCACATACTAATGCAGCTCTTCTACAATCCCTAACCACGGAAATTCATTCTGGAGACAAGTCTTACATTACATTACTAAACCTCTGCCGTCTTGCAAAACAGACTTGGGTTTTTTTTCCCCCTAGCATATGAGAAGAGACACCACCTGCATGCCTGCTGAAGGATCGTGACTGCTTTGCTCCATGCTCACCAAGCTAATCCTATGTCATTTTTAAACTCCATTGACTTTAAAGAGCACAGCTATAGGATTCTTATACAGTTATCTCAACCTAAATGACAAAATAGGATCACAGGACTGCACTAAAATCTGGTGAAATGTGAAGTCTCATAGCAGGATTACCACACCCTTATAAATGATGTGTCCTATGTTTATGGTGAAGGTGAAAGGTCCCCTGCGCAAGCACCAAATCATGTCTGACCCTTTGGAGGGATGCCGCTTTTGCGACGTTTTCTTGGCAGACTATAGCGGGGTGGTTTGCCATGGCCTTCCCCAGTCGTCACCTTCCTCATTTTACCGACCTCGGAAGGATGGAAGGCTGAGTCGACCTGAGCCGGCTAACCAAGAATCCAGCTTCCACTGGGATCAAACGCGGGTTGTACTGCCACCTACCCCTCTGCGCACACGAGGCTCTATGTTTATAGGACACAGTAATTCTGCAATCGTGCTTTGGGATTCTTTTTAAAGGGCAAGAAAGTAGGATAGAACGGTTATATGTAAATAAACCACAACTTATTAAAATAAAAATATTAAATGTTATAATCATCTGATGAGAAAGGTTGCTTTCCAGTATGTGGTTCTACCTTCAGTTTGAGCAGAAATCCCAAGATAATATTCAAGATTAATAAATTCATATTTATGAATAAAAATGTTCATCATTAAAAGAAAATAGCCCAGCAGCAAACTAAAGAAAAAAATTTTAGATGTTCCCCATCAAAGAAATTGGGTGAAGGAATCACCTACCATTAGTTCTCAATCAGAAGACACAATTCAGCAAAAATAAGGGTTTTTTAAGGTATAGTTGGATGCATGATAGATTGAAGCTGCAGTTTTATAAATACATACGTGGACCTCTTCTACTGAACTTAAAGGGACTTACTGTATGACATTGTGCAGTTACGTGTATTCAGAGGCAGAGGTAATGGAATCATATAAGGGTAAGGAAGTGAACCTTGAGATCATCTAGTCTAATCCCCATACAGTGCAGGAATTCTCTGCTAAAACATCCCTAATAGAAGGCTATCCAGATTCTGTTTACATACCTCCACCAAAGAAGAGTTCACTGTTTCTCAAGGCGCTCTGTTCCAATATTATCATTGGGATTTTTTTTGATGTCCAACAGAAATCTACTTCCATGTCACTTAAACCCCTTTTTCTTATGCTGTCTCATGGACCCACTCTGAACATTCTGTCCTGTTTTTAACATGACAACCTTTCAGTCTTCTTTTCCCCAGGCTAAGCATACCCAACGCCTCCAACCATCCCACAATTTTTTCCTTTCATGACATTTACCACCTTGATCTCTTCTGGACATGCTCCAGTTTGTCAATATTCTTCTTAAAAATAACAGTATTCTGGGTGTGGTCTGACCAATACTCTATAGAGAAGAGTAAGGAGGTTTCTTGATCTTGACACTGTATTTATATTTATGTAGCTTAGGACTATATCTGTGCTGTTTGCAACTGCAAAACATTTTTTGGCTCACCTTCAGCTTGTAATCCATCAAGATACTCATATTCTTTCTGCATGAACTGGTGCTTAGCCTGGTCCTCCCATCCAATCCTGTACTCATGCGTTTGATTTTTCCTATTTATGTGTAGGATTTGCATTTTTTGCTGTTGGCATTAATCTTGCTGATTTCTGCCATTGTTTCAGTTTGTCAAGATCTTCTTGAATCTTGACACTGTCTGCTAAGACGTTTATTACACCCACACAGCAACTTTTTGCTGTCTACAAATTTGATAACCCTATTTTCAAAGGCCTCATCCAATTCATTTAAATACGTTGAGCAGCATAGGACCTAGTTTTGTGGGAAGCCAATAACATACACTTATCCAACCATCTCTATATCCATATAATGGCAGTATAGTCAGCCCACACTTTGCCATCTCTTCTAAATTCTCATGGACTTTGCTGAACGCTTTGAAGTCGGAGTGCATTAAGTCCACCACATTCCTATGGTCAACTAAACTAGTCACTCTATCAGAAAAGGAGATAAGGTTGGTTTAGCATGTTTTATTGTAAATAAACTCACACTAGTTCCTGTCAAGCAATGCATTCTTTTCTAAATGCTCTTGAATTGCCTGCTCAATAATCTATTTCAGAGTTTCACCCTGTATTTATGTCAAACTAATCAGTCAGTAGTTACCCAAGTTCTCTTCCCCCTACCACCTTTTGAAGATAGGACAAAATTTGCCTTTAAAAAAAAAAAAAAAAAAAATCTACTGGCACTATATCCATCTTCCATATTTTCTCAAAGACCACAGAAAGGGGCTTGCAGAGGTTCATCTGCAAGCTCCTTCAAGACTCTCAGAAGTCGTTCATTTGGTTCTGGAGTCTAAAACTAGCCAAATACCCTTAATAGGCTCTTTTCTTACCATGGTTGCATTCCCTGCTTAGGTCCTTTGGATCCAACTCTCCTTTGGGGATAAGACTGTAGCAAAGCAGTTGTTAAGGAGCTCTGTCCTCTCCCTGTCACTTATTACTATCCTATCACCTCATTCCAGGAGCAGACCCACACCTTCCTTTCACACGCACCTGTTTACTACTAACATAGCCAGAAGGGGCCTTTTTATTTTTTTAAGTTTCTTCGGGAGCTTAAACACCTTCTGCATTTTAGCTTTTCTAACTTTCTTTCTGCAAATATTAACTACTTGCTGTTATACCTCCTTGGAAATTATAATTATTTCCCATTTCCAGTACATTTCCATTTTACAGTAACTATTTGCTCCCTATGCATCCATAACACTTTTCTAGGTGATCATTTTTTTCTCATGGGAATGGTATGCAATTATATTCCCAGTATTTTTTAGAAGTTCCCAACCCTCCTGTGCTCCTCTTGACCCAAGGATGTCTATCCATGGGGTTACACCTACCATTTCCCTAGACCTACTATAATCAAATGGGCAAGTACAACTATGCTCCAATTTCTCTTTCTGTAGAATCTTGAACCTCCAAATGCTGTGGTCACTTCCTCCTAAAGTTCCCACTACTTTCAAGCGGTTTTTCTCTATTGGCTAGGATGAGATCTAGGAGAACCAATGCCTTGTATCTTTTTTAATCTTCTGGAAAATGGAAAAGTCAGCAAGACCACTGAGGAATTTTTGAGACCCTTCTGCTGAAAGTTCCTTAACTGGTCCAGGAGGGCTTACGCAGATCTTCTACCTGACCTGGCAATCTACAGCCCACCCTCACAATAAAATCTTTGTTGTTTCTCCTTCCTTGTATTCTTACCCAAATGATCTCAACTGGACCACAATGCTTGAAACTCTTGGGTCTCAGTATTTGTGTGCACTTCTTTCACATACTGTACAATATCACTTTTCCCCTTTTGTCCGATTTACTCAGCTGCATGCTAGATACGGATCCAAAGGACAGCAACTCCTATGCCTGTAGTTCAAATGGTTGCCCCAACAGTGGCATGCAGGAACCAGACTGAAGTTGAAGTAAAAAAGGTTTGCTAAACCAATACAAATGCTGACAAAGAAAGGAATGAATAAACACATAGAATTTAACTAAGAAAGCTGCTAACAAGGGATAGCGTTTGGCCCATAGTTTACTTACAGCATTTAAATTAGAGCTGTGTAAAGCATTCAGAGGAGGTGCATGGCAAAGAATGCTAGAACAAGGGAGACACCTTCTCTCTCCTCAAAGCAATAGAATGGCCACATCCTTCTAAAGGCCCAGATGACTGCCTTAAAAGCTGTCCCCAGTTCTCTATGTAGGTGCCTATAGAACACTTTTACAGGGACAAGCAGTGACACAAAGTGGCTGTGAGTAGGCACATAGCAACATCCATGTATCACACTGTCTCTGGCTGTTGTGGGCCAGTGGGGATAATCTATCCCAAATAAAAATCTATCTGGTCTATTCTGTTAATACTTGATATAGTGTTGCCTGTGTTTGTTTTATGACAGCAGAACCAACAAAGAGACCAGGTAGACTAGACTTCCCCAATTTGATGTCCCCCCATCTGATGCTTCAACTCCTAGAATCCAAAGAGCACCAACTTGGTAAATAATAGTCTATGCTTCTGTACATTAACGAATGTATGATTGTCTACACCAACAAACTTGCTATACAAGATGAAACAAGCTGTAGCTCACAAAAGTCTATGCCAAATAAACATACTATTTTAAAAAAAGAAGAAACTTCTGCATTAATATTAGTGTTAAACATACAAGATGTTTTGTTTATCAGAGATTGCTGTTAGATTAACATACATGAACTCTGTTTTCTCTGGATAAAGCAGATATTCCAGCTTCAAAGTATAGTTGCCTAGGTGCAGAAAGTCTGGGAAGAATTAAAAAACAGGATCCAAAATGCACAGAAGACTGAAGACTTTGGGAAATTTAACATGAGAATCTGAACAAGCAGACAACAAGTGGATGGAAAGTATCATTCCAAGACATGCAGATAGAAGTTCAAACATATTCCACCTACTATAAATACCATTAATTCCAATTAAGGAGACTTGTGATGCATTTGAAGCCTTTTTTCCTCTCAAGACAGAAAATAGAAGCAAAAAAAAAAAAAAAGGCACAGATGCCTTAGTTATCCTGCACTCCTCTGTTATAGCCAGGCTAGAGATAAATGAGCCCAGCACCATAACCTCAAAAGGAGATGTTTCCATGTGCTTTAAAGATATGGGAAAAGTTACTATAGGCTAGGTACTCACTGCCCTTTACTTAGCCAATTTCTCTCCAATTGCCTCACAATTAAAAGCCACCCTCCTTGTGGTGGGTTCTTTAGGATCAGACAGACAAAATACAGCACACAAGAAGCTTCTTATGAATGAAGTTATTTTTAACTTTTATCAGTAATTTATCCAAGGTAGAAAAATATAGTTTCTCAGAAACAATGATGATTTTAGATAAGTAAGCAAGCAGCATTCAGCTAAAGTTACAAAGAGAGCTTCAGCTCCCCTCCCTCTTTAGGCTTCTGCCTTCAAAATAAGATGGTGAGTTGTTCTGTGGCCAACCATTCTTAGATTAAACATTTGTCTTCTGGCAATAATGTTCCTTCTGTTAATTTAACAGTATGCCTAGCCAAAAAGATAAATGCCCCCGAGTTAATCAAGAGCTTTAGTTAAAATGGGCTGGCAACCTCTCTCAGTTAACAAAATTTTGATCTTCTTTTTGCTGTCTTCAGATCCTGTTCTCCCTCTGGGTATCTGCACCAGATAGAAGGATCCCACACGGTGCCATTATCTTCTCTTATTTCTATGCCAACCCTTCTGTAGTGATCTTGAATCACTCAAGAACCTTCAGCAGCTTAGGATTATCATAGGCCACTATTGCTTGGTAGCCATTTTCTTTTTCTTCCCTTTGACTCCAGCCCCAACACTAATAGCTTCCTGCTAGCTCCTTAGCTAATTTCAACTTCTTTCCTGCTGTAAGTGACAATGTACTGTACATAAAAACCTTATTGGCTGTTAGCCCCTTCCCAGACTCAAGTTAGAAGTCTCAAGTACAGCCTGTATATCTGGGAGACCATACAACAGGATGGCAGATAGTGTTTACTTTCTGCATTATGGCACTCTCTCCATATATCACTTAGATCTAGATCTCTCCCAAAGATTACAAGGTTGAACAACCCAATAAGTAAAGTTATATACATTTTTCAGGTCTTCCATAGAACAAACTATAGTATTTAATGAGCAGGAAGTTTCTCAAGTCCAGAGCATACTAGTACAGAGCTGATTTTAAGAAGAAAATTAAAAACAAATTTATGTTTAAAAAAGACAGAGAATAGAATATTTATGATTGGCTCCAACACTGCAGATTGTGCCTATTGGTTGTTGATGGTATGATGACTCACTCTCATCTTTCCTACTTATTGTGGAAAAAAGGGTTTGGAGGTCCTATAATTAACTGTAATTGCAGAGCTGTCTTACTCATATGGAAATAGCATCTTGATTCACTGCAGCACTTACTTCATTCACAGGGTATCAGAAACAACGATGCCATTTTTAAAAACCATGCTTGCCCTTTCCTCCAAGGACCACACAACATCTTCAGTTCTTCCCCTTTTCCTCCTGTACCTTCAGCACAACCTTTTGAGTTAGACTGCTTTATATTAACAGTGTTATGTAAGAATCCATCCATTACAATGTACCCTACAGAGCAAACACTAGATAGTGAATATAAATCAACCCTTGTCTTATATTTGAGGGAAGTCAATAATTTCAGGTAAAACTAAGAAAAAGAAGACACTGATGAAAATAAACAAATGGGAGGTGAAAATGAAAAGCATGGCGGCCTTCAAACTTTAGCTGAGGCGTACTACTATAGAGTTCTTGCCTAGCTAAGAGTTCCTTTTCTGGGGCCTCAGCTGGGCTTCTGTATCTATTTTCCTTCCAAGTTCAATTTTCTTCTTCTTTCCATTTTCCCCTCCCAGTGCCGTCCCCCTTCCCCTCATCCAGCTGGTTTTTTCTTCATGTTGTCTCACCTAGAAGAGGGGAGAAGAAAGTGTACACTTGCATGTAAATGAGCATGGTCTATACACGTGAGAGCAGATTAAATCTCATCTGCACATACCAATTCTGTTTATAAATGAGGTACCTTATTTTACAGGCAATTATTATTTTTAATCTATAGTAGTAGCTATGCATTCAATTTATATTTTTTTGGTCCTGGCCCTGCAATTTTTGAGAAGTATTGTTTTTAGCAGGTAAATATATGCATAGACAGAAATACACACAGACATATAGAAGCATGTCATATATACACTTTTAGCAGGCATTTCCAGGACTGGTTTCAGCTGCTTTTGGCAAATCTGAGAAGCTGAGAAAGAGAGGTCTTGCACAGAATTTATTTATTTACTTTTTCTTCTAGTTTTGACTTTCTGGGGTGGTCACCTTACATTTGGGGTCACTGTGCAATTCAGTAGTATTTAATGTAAACCAAGCTACAATGGAACAGCAAGGTTGGTTAAGAAAATCCTAGTGCAACATGTGAACCTTGCCAGTGACTTGCCCAAGAGAACTTTGTGGTGGAGAAAAATAGATGCAACAAACAAAATGGAGGCTGCAAATCCCTCTTCCGTGTCTTTTGGTCAAGACCAAGGTCAAACCCAGCCCCTCTCCTTGCCTCACCCAATCAGGGATCCTCCAATGTTCCATCCCCTTCACAAGGGGCTTCCCCAGTTCTGCTGCCACTCCTGAAAGGGCAGGACTACCTAGCTTCCATAAACCAGCCAGCCAATCAGATCTTTACAGATTTCCCATCCTGTAGCCCTCAACGTCCATAAAAATCTTTGTTTTCCCATTGTTTGGGGTTCCTCTTTCTTGTAACCTTGGGACCCAATGATAATTGAATAAATAATAAGTGTTATGCTTTGTTCTTCTGTATTTTCCACAGGTTTCATGGCAAAAATGATAGAATGAGACTAATGTACAAGTATGTATATTATTCTCATTAAGTGCACAAATCAAATTGCTCTTAACCTGACCATACCCATCATTCAAAATACAAAAACATATAATTAACTGCAGAACCCAGAGCTGAGTATATCAAAGTAAACGTTTTCTTACATTTACATTTTTTGGGCTGAGTTGAACAAATATGAGGATTCAAAAATATAGAACTAGTGGCAGAAATAACAAATAGCTATTGTATCTAGTTACAGAGAAAATTCACATCAAACATTCCTATGGAAGTTATTAAAAACTAGTTTACAGCAATGTAAGCCTGTTTTCCTTTTAAGGGTTAAAGAGTCATGTAGCTGATCCAAAAAAGCAAACATACTTGTGGTGATACTTTCCATTTCTGGAAGAGGACAAAGATTCTGAGTTGCCAAGAGGAAAAGCAGTAATTGTAAGCCTTTACTTGAAGCATGAATTTGTAACTAAATTATGACATCACTGACAATTTTCAGGTTATTCCAAGGGATTAGGTCAATATATTTTCCACCATAAATAATATAAGCAATAAGGTAAGTAAAGAATACACTGTAACAAACAATGAGGATTCATAACTCTCCCTCCCTCCCCAATGTTCTCCACATCAGGCTATATAGTTGAAAGCAAGTCTAAGAAAGGTATTTAAAAAAGGAAGGGAACATTTGCAGGAAATAATCAATGAGTACAAGAAGAGTTAAACATTCCCCCCTGATTCTAGTATAGCAAATAATGATTTGGTGAAGGATAGTTTCCATCCAATCCTCTGTTTACACTATTGTCTCAATCCACACCTACTTCTTTCTAACTACCTGGTTGGCAGCTGATCAGAATTCTGATCCAATAGTTAGTTTCCTACCAACTGGTCTTCCACAGCAGCTACAGCATGTAGGTTCCAGCTGCTGCTATGATGCTACAACTCACATCATCCTGAACATTGGCCATGCAGGCTAGAGCTGATGGGAATCAGAAGCATTATTCATTCATTCATTTATTTATTATCCCGCCTTTATTATTTTTGTAAATAACTCAAGGCTGCGAACATACCTAATACTCCTTCCTCCTCCTATTTTCCCCACAACAACAGCCCTGTGAGGTGAGTTGGGCTGAGAGAGTGACTGGCCCAAGGTCACCCAGCCGGCTTACCAGCTGGAAGGTCATAGGTTCACCATCCCACCATACATGGTGTGAAATGTGCAACAGGTAGGCTCTTGCTTTTTCCTTTAAGCACATGTGCATGTGTGCACGCAAAGAAAGCAGACACACAGCAGAAATGTGGTCCATTAAATCTCAGATCCAGATGCTTTCCCCAGTGTGCACAGAATTCTGAACATGTAAAGGTAAAGGTTTCCCTTGACGTAAAGTCTAGTCGTGTCCGACTCTAGGGGGCGGTGCTCATCTCCATTTCTAAGCCTTAGAGCCGGCGTTGTCCATAGGACACTTCCGGGTCATGTGGCCAGCATGACTCACGGAACGCCGTTACCTTCCCACTGAAGCGGTACCTATTGATCTACTCACATTTGCATGTTTTCGAACTGCTAGGTGAGCAGGAGCTGGGATTAACAACGGGAGCTCACCCCGCCGTGCGGTTTCGAACCGCCGACCTTCCGATCGACAGCTCAGCGGTTTAACCCGCAGCGCCACCGCATCCCTATATCTGAACATGATGAACTGCAATCTATTTAAGAAATAGCCTAGGGGAGTACTGTAGACCCCATCCTGCCATATACCTTTTTTTAATAGTAATTTTATTAAAGATTACAATTTACAACACTAAAAACTAATACAAACTAAAAAAAAAGAATAAAAAGAAAAAATAGAAGGTGCAGAAAATAAAAAAATAGAAAAATAGAAAAAAATAAGAAAAAAATAAGAAAAAATAAGAATACAATAGAGAAAAAGAAAATAAATATATAAAGAAGCGACTTCCCCCTTCATTACAAGTATAAACAATTTTAGTTACTTATCACCTTCTCTTAAAATACAACAAATGGTCTCTTCTTCCCATATCCCATCTCTTGTTGTTTATTCGTTTAGTCGCTTCCGACTCTTCGTGACTTCATGGACCAGCCCACGCCAGAGCTTCCTGTCGGTCGTCAACACCCCCAGCTCCCCCAGGGATGAGTCCATCACCTCTAGAATATCATCCATCCATCTTGCCCTTGGTCGGCCCCTCTTCCTTTTGCCCTCCACTCTCCCTAGCATCAGCATCTTCTCCAGGGTGTCCTGTCTTCTCATTATGTGGCCAAAGTATTTCAGGTTTGCCTTTAATATCATTCCCTCAAGTGAGCAGTCTGGCTTTATTTCCTGGAGGATGGACTGGTTGGATCTTCTTGCAGTCCAAGGCACTCTCAGAATTTTCCTCCAACACCACAGTTCAAAAGCATCGATCTTCCTTCGCTCAGCCTTCCTTACGGTCCAGCTCTCGCAGCCATATGTTACTACGGGGAACACCATTGCTTTAATTATGCGGGCCTTTGTTGTCAGTGTGATGTCTCTGCTCTTAACTATTTTATCGAGATTTGTCATTGCTCTTCTCCCAAGGATTAAGCGTCTTCTGATTTCCTGACTGCAGTCAGCATCTGCAGCAATCTTTGCACCTAGGAATACAAAGTCTTTCACTGCTTCTACATTTTCTCCCTCTATTTGCCAGTTATCAATCAAGCTGGTTGCCATAATCTTGGTTTTTTTGAGGTTTAGCTGCAAGCCAGCTTTTGCACTTTCTTCTTTCACCTTCATCATAAGGCTCCTCAGTTCCTCTTCACTTTCAGCCATCAAAGTGGTATCATCTGCATATCTGAGATTGTTAATGTTTCTTCCAGAGATTTTAACTCCAGCCTTGGATTCCTCAAGGCCAGCTTGTCGCATGATGTGTTCTGCATACAAGTTGAATAGGTAGGGTGAGTGTATACAGCCCTGCCGTACTCCTTTCCCAATCTTAAACCAGTTCGTTGTTCCGTGGTCTGTTCTTACTGTTGCTACTTGGTCGTTATACAGATTCTTCAGGAGGCAGACAAGATGACTTGGTATCCCCATACCGCTAAGAACTTGCCACAATTTGTTATGGTCCACACAGTCAAAGGCTTTAGAATAGTCAATAAAACAGAAATAGATGTTTTTCTGAAACTCCCTGGCTTTTTCCATTATCCAGCGGATATTGGCAATTTGGTCTCTAGTTCCTCTGCCTTTTCTAAACCCAGCTTGTACATCTGGCAATTCTCGCTCCATGAACTGCTGAAGTCTACCTTGCAGGATCTTGAGCATTACCTTACTGGCATGTGAAATGAGTGCCACTGTTCAATAGTTTGAACATTCTTTAGTGTTTCCCTTTTTTGGTATGGGGATATAAGTTGATTTCTTCCAATCTGATGGCCATTCTTGTGTTTTCCAAATTTGCTGGCATATAGCATGCATTACCTTGACAGCATCATCTTGCAAGATTTTGAACAGTTCAGCTGGGATGCCGTCGTCTCCTGCTGCCTTGTTATTAGCAATGCTTCTTAAGGCCCACTCAACCTCACTCTTCAGGATGTCTGGCTCTAGCTCACTGACCACACCGTCAAAGCTATCCCCAATATTGTTATTCTTCCTATACAGGTCTTCTGTATATTCTTGCCACCTTTTCTTGATCTCTTCTTCTTCTGTTAGGTCCTTGCCATCTTTGTTTTTGATCATACCCATTTTTGCCTGGAATTTACCTCTGATGTTTCTAATTTTCTGGAAGAGGTCTCTTGTCCTTCCTATTCTATTGTCTTCTTCCACTTCCACGCATTGCTTGTTTAAAAATAATTCCTTATCTCTTCTGGCTAACCTCTGGAATTTTGCATTTAATTGGGCATATCTCCCCCTATCACTGTTGCCTTTTGCTTTCCTTCTTTCTTGGGCTACTTCTAGTGTCTCAGCAGACAGCCATTCTGCCTTCTTGGTTTTCTCTTTCTTTGGGATGTATTTTGTTGCTGCCTCCTGAACAATGCTGCCAACTTCTGTCCAGAGTTCTTCCGGGATCCTATCTACTAAGTCCAGTCCCTTAAATCTATTCTTCACCTCCACTGCATATTCCTTAGGAATATTAGTGAGCTCATATCTAGCTGATCTGTGGGTCTTCCCTAATCTCTTTAGTCTGATCCTAAATTGTGCAAGAAGAAGTTCGTGATCTGAACTACAGTCAGCTCCAGGCCTTGTTTTTACTGACTGTACAGATGTCCGCCACCTTTGGCTGCAAAGGATGTAATCAATCTGATTTCGGTGTTGTCCATCTGGTGAAGTCCATGTATAAAGCCGTCTCTTAGGTTGTTGGAAGAGAGTGTTTGTTATGCAGAGTGAATTGCCTTGGCAAAATTCTATCAGCCTATGTCCTGCTTCGTTTTGTTCTCCCAGGCCATACTTACCTGTAATTCCAGGTGTCATTTGACTGCCCACCTTAGCATTCCAGTCTCCTGTGATGAAAATAACATCTCTTTTAGGCGTGTTGTCCAGTAGGTGCTGCAGATCCTCATAGAACTGCTCTACTTCAGCTTCTTCAGCATTTGTGGTTGGGGCGTATATTTGGATCACTGTGATGTTAGATGGCTTGCCCTGAATTTGAATTGAGATCATTCTGTCGTTTTTGGGGTTGTATCCAAGCACTGCTTTAGCCACTTGACTATTAATTATGAAGGCTACTCCATTTCTTCTGTGGTCCTCTTGTCCACAGTAGTAGATCTGGTGGTCATTTGATGTGAAGTGGCCCATTCCAGTCCATTTCAGTTCACTGACGCCCAGAATGTCTATCTTTAATCTTGACATCTCACCAATAACCACATCCAATTTGCCCTGGCTCATAGATCTTACATTCCAGGTTCCAATGGTGTGTTGATCCTTAGAACATCGGATTCGCCGTTCACCACCAGCACCGTCGGCTGCTAGCCGTCCTTTCGGCTTTATGCTAGCTGCGTCATCACGTCTGGAGCTAGTTGAGCTCGTCCTCTGTTCCTCCCCAGTAGCATTTTGACCATCTTCCGACCTGGGTGTCTCATCTTCCGATGGTATACCGACATATCTCTGGTTGTACTGATCCATTTAGTTTTCATGGCAAGAATACTGGGGTGGGTTGCCATTACCTTCCCCAGGGATCGCATTTAGTCTGACCTCTCTGTCATGACCTTCCTGTCTTGGGTGGCCCTTCACGGTTTAGCTCATGGCATCATTGAGGTGCTCAAGCTCCAGCACCACGACAAGGTAACGATCCTTTGCTGAAGATCCCATCTCTTATCTATAAACAAATCAGTAAAGCCTCATCATTTCAGTCCTGATGTCAGCAAAAGTTCATTAAGGGTTACCAGAGATAACGTATCTATTTTAACCTTGATCAAATAAACCAACTTTATAGTCCTCCCCTTTACTTCTAACAATCTTGATTTTTAGTCCCTTCAAATAATGTCCTAGAACTTGATTTCTTTTCATTTTTTCTTTGTCCCTTCTCAGAAAACTCTTCAAAGCTTTAACAAGTCTCTTTTGTAAATCCAGTATAGGAAAATTATCAGGTCATTCTCTTGGTTTGTTGTTTGTATATCCCTTTTAATTATTAGACATCAGCCAGCTTCTTTTGTATGTTCAGTGTAGTATCTTCTTCCATGTCATTCCTGCAGCCTATCATTTTTAAATCCACTTTCAAATCAGTCTCAATCATGTCAGGTAATACTTGTTCCTCCTCCACAGCATCTTTTAAACACAATTTATCTATAGAGGCAAACACTCTTAAAATTAACTTCTAGGTCCATTGTTCAAGAATATCCTTCAAAATGTCCAATGTTTAAATGTTTTGCTTCATTCTGTATTAGTAAGTTGAGTTCAAATGTTCATCTCCTTTAATTGTAATCTTTAGTTCTTTTTAGTTCCCTCTAGTATCCAATTTTAAAGTCTTATGTTTTTTTTAAAAAATTCAAAACAAATGCATTTTCCCACAGGAAAGATTCTTTATAATTAACTCCAAAATCTTATTTCAAATCTATCTGGACTCTTAGTCCGTTTATAAGTTTCTAAAATCTAAGTTTTAATCACCCTTTTGCTGCTTATTCCAAGAAAAAAAAATTAAGTCCTTAAACTTGTATTTAAAACTTCTTTCACTAAGGATTAAAGGAAACTCACCCAGTGCTGTAAAACTTATTGATCCATAGATTCCTAATAGCTGAAAAGGAGTTAACAAGCAATTTCTGAAAGCAAGTAGAAAAGGAAGTATGCAAACTTTAAAAGTGTCCTTTTAAAGGTGCTGACTGTGGGTTGAGCGAAGATGGCTTTCCCTTATCTCCTAGAGCTCTAAACCCACCAGAGAATGCTGTCTTGCAGTCTCCTTGCGAGAAGCAACTGCCTAGAGCACTTGTGGGCAATCTCAAGTTCTCTCTTTGTGGAGAGAATCACAAAGAGCCGGTCTACTCATCAGCTCTTCATTCTACTGTGGTTGTTGGCTCCACTTTTCACAGAGCCGTCTTCAATTTGCCCTTTCTTCCCAAGAAGGGACCATTCCTGCCACAGACCTGTTATATAAAATGGTGGACAAACAACTGGAGCACTGTCTGCCCATTTAACATTTGTGAATTAGAGACTACCTGCATATTCAGTACCGACCCACAAGCTGAGGACAGATACAAATCAACCTCAAGAAATGCATCACAAAGGCAAGGAGCTGAATGGTAAGAGTTGGTTCAAGGCTGGCAGTGAACCACAGTTGAGTGATAAAGGAACAAAATTATGGTTAAAGTACACAACTAGCAACTGTTTGTAGCAAGCCATACAGTATTTGTTACATTCCAAATGGCTAACCATGACTTCTGCATGTCCTGTAAGCTTGTAAGATCTAGTTTGCCCATTCATATACAACAGCAGAGTATCATCTGGACAAACCAGGAATTAATTAAATCTGTCCCTCTCAACAGTAGTTCTTCCTACAATGCCAAGTCATTGTCTGAGATTACACGCAAGTGGTAGTAATGCTACAGGGCTGCTCAGTTTTAGACAGGAAATAGGATGATCTTATTTTAATCACAAGGTATACCAGTGAAACCTTACAAATATTTGAAATTAACAGCTATACTATCAAGATGATTGCACAGTGAGCATCCAAAGACGCAATTCCCAAGATTATCATTCCCCAAAGAATGAAAAAAAGAGAGCTCTTTTTCTATGATCTGCAGTATAATATCATCACTGAGCATCTTGGAGCCTTTCCTCATGCCATCTATTTTCTTGCATACTATAATGCTTCAGAAAACTGGTGCATGTCTAATCAGCATCTCTCTGTGTGGATTGTTCCAAAGAAGATGAAGATGTTTCAGATGCATTTTAAAGCAGAGATGTATCTGTTATTATGTATAATAACAGGCAAGAATGAGACTTTCCATAACTCTCTCCCAGTCTAATATGATAGCTGGCTGCATACAGAAGAAAAACAATTTTATCTGTATCCAAGCCTAAGCACACATAGCTGTACTTGGTCCATAATCTTATACAAACTCAACTGGAAACAAGTTCTGCTGAATTGGAAATAAACTTTGCTTGGAAATAAACAAACATGCACAAGATGTTAATCACACTCCTTTCTTTCTGCCTTCCCTCTGAATCTCCCTCTCCCTCCCTCCCACTGACTGTATTGTCTCGCCCCAGTTTCAGATTTTGGAAGACTGCCAGCAGTGCTGTGGTATGTACTGGTTATAGTCTCAGATTAGGAAAGAGAAGTTCCAGAGTGGACTCCCCCCTTCACTGGCTGAGTGAAGTCAGTCACCATAGCCTATTCCACAGGGTTTCTGTGATGAAAACATGACCTAGGGAGATCAAGCACACACCATCTTGAGCTCTTGGAGGAAAGATGGAGTCAGGATACTTTTTTTAAAAAGTTCCATTCAAAGATCCTTGAGAAGCTTTTTACTTTTATTCACAAAACTCTGAAGCATTACAAAGATAGGCTTAATATAGACAGAAATAGACTGGTAGATCAGGACAATTTGCAATAGATGTGAAACAATGTCTAATTCCCTATTGTTTATCAGTAATGTCTAATTCCCTATTGTTTATCAGTAACATCATCATCAACTTCCGCTACACACACCATGAATTAGATTGCAAAAGCAAAGAAAGCTAAGTAGCGGACTGTATGGGAACAGAACTGTTAGATGAGTTTTGATCCTGAACACTTCTGAATTAAGCATATGCCCTGAGACATCCTCTCCTCATTCTTAACTCCAAGAGGGCAGAAGCTTCTATTGTTCTACTATTTTCCTTACTGATAGATCCCAGTATTTTCCCCCAAAACAAAGTGAATCTGGCAAGCCTAATGTCTTCCCATTGTTGATGAGCAGACAGCTCTATTAAAAACCCAGAATAATCTGAACATAATTGGATTCCTATTATCAATTTATCACAGAAAAGAAAGCACTCTCATGTCTGATAATTGAAGAGATTTTTTTTTTGCCAAAAAAGAAAAAAGTTTGTATATATCAATATGTCTAGAGGTGGATACATTGTGGTCATTTGCTTTAAGCTCAGTAAGCAGAAACTACAGACTGCAACACATGAGAAACCTGTATTCAAATACAACTCCCTTGTTCTATACCACCATTCACTCCTTGTTCTCCTCTGCATCCTAACCATCTCCTACTCAACTTCTTTCTACTTTATGATCAGGAGCAATCAGCTTCAGCCTTCAGACCTTTTTATGTTTTTTTTTTTCATTCCCCCCTTTGGCTTTCCATTTTTGCTATGAATTAATTAAACGTCGCCCCAGATTCTTTAACAGTTCAGTTGCTAGCCAACTCTTTGGGGCTAAACAATGCATTCCCACCCAATCTGTAATGCATAAGGAATGTTTATTGCACTAAATGAAGTGGTGGCAGGGGTGGTTAACTGTGGGATTCATCAGGAAATAAACCAGATACTCAAGATGAGAACCAACCCTGAAATAAGGGGCATTTGCCATTCTGCAGATGCACTCTGCTTTTCTTGAGATGATACACTGCAGCATCCCACCAATTGCAGGCATCCACCCCTGTGGATTCAAGTCCCCAGACAAAATCCAATACTACAGACCCATTGCAGTAAAGTTATATTTGCTCTGCAATGTCTGCAAAGCATACTGGGCACTACCTAGGGCACTAACTCGGATTATCCAAAGATCTTTTTTAACTGCTTTTCTGGATTTGTACTTGTAACCCGTCCAGAGTCTATGGGAATAGGCAGCTGCTGCCATCATCATCATCATCATCATCATCATCATCATCATCATCATCATCTTTTTGACTCAAGGGTACCTCTCTCCAGCCCAGCTGACCTATCTCAGGGCAGGCACACTGCTTTCTCTATGAAACCCAAAGCATGGAATTAATGGCTGGGAAGACTAATCTGGCAGAAAAGCCACTACTTTCCTTTCAAAAGGAGAGACCCAGTGTAGCAGATTCTCTGCCAGGACAGCAGCTGCTCTCCAGATTCTCTCCAGCAGTTTAACATTTCAAGCTCATTTTGATACAAAAAACGCCAAGGGAAGTGGAGACTCTCTCCATCCCACAACGGAGTCATCTAGGACGCTGGATGGTCAATACAGTCCTGCCTTTGTAAAGTCAATACTGAAGAAAGAAAAGGGAGAGGGAGAAAAAAAAAACACCAGGCAGTAAGAACTTCCTGCTTGGCTCGTTAGGAAGTTGCCGCACAGGCGAAATGCTCCAATTACAACATTCACGGAGTAGATCTAGCAGAGAAAGGAAGGGACCACACACAAATTGCGAAAGTGAGGGAGATCCTCGAGCGGGCCTTCCCCAAGCCGGTGCCCTTCCAAATGCGTTGGACTGCAACTCCATCGTCCTCAGCCAGGATAGCCATTTGGCAGGCACGAGATCGGGAAAGGCTGCCCTCACCCTTTGCCAGCTTAAGTCCCCCGCCCCGCCCACTGCCCATAGGGCACTGCCCGGGCAGGATCCTTGTCCAAGAGCTCCGACACAAGCGGAGGGGCCGCTTTCCATTTGAAAACGAGGAACGACTAGATCGGCGAATCTCCACGCTGCCCACCCCCGGAGTTACCCAGACTCACATAGTGCTTGTTGGGAATTCGCCTCTTCTGCACGTCCAGCACCCTCACCTCCACGATACTCTTCCGGGGCATAGCGTTGGTCCTCTGCAACGGGAACCCCAGAAGCAAAGCCCAAAACAGTGCAAACCTCGGGCTGAAAGGGAGGGGGAGATCGGGGCTGAGGGGAGAGAGAGCCGAAAGAGCCCCCTTCTTCGGGAGGGTGGTGGAATCACGGCTCCTGCAGAAACGTACAGTACAAACTTTTACGCGCAGCGCCCGGGCAACTTGGATAGGCAGGAGCGAGCCACACCACCCTCGGCGTCTGCTTCCTCTTCCTCCTCCTCCCCCTCCCGCTCTACCTCCTCCAGTCTGTGTCTGTCCAGAGTTTGCAGATGCGGGAGGGCTCCTCCCCGGCCAGGGCCGCTCAGACAATGTGGTTATGTGCTCCGATCCACCCGGGCTCTTAAAGGGACACGAGCCCCGCTAGGCTCGCAGCAGGGGAAGCCGCCAACCCAGCGGCGACGCAAGCAAAACGCAAACTAACAAGAAATCCCGCCGGGAATTTTCGCACATCTCCCTGCGCCCCCTTCCGCGGGAGCCGCAGAAGGAGCCGGTCGTTGAAATGAAGAGGAGAGCGAGGGTGCTTGAGAAGTTGTGGGTCTAGGGCAGGAGTGGCACGTGGGTGGGGAGCGCGTCTTCTCAGGCGTCTCCCAGTGTTTTAACCTCTGTCGACCTCCTCCGCCTTTTTTTCCCCCTAAGTGAGGGAAAGAACAGAGATTGATTAGCAACAGTTTTCCCGGAATCAAATCAGTCGTCTCGCCTTATCTCCCACGAGGAAAAGCAGGAAAGCACGCATAAATGGTTGGAATCAGAAATCCCTCAGACAAACAAACAAAACAAAACTCATGAATCCTTTGCAAAAAGAGGCCACGTGACTGATTTCTGAGCTGGGACAAAGGCGACCTTCGCGTCATCAGGGAAATCTCAGTATGGTCCCACAGCGGCTCTTACAGACTCCGAGCGGACAACACAAGACATTTTAAAATAAATTGGATGCCATAATGAAAAGTGGTATGCATTAGAGATAAATGAACTAAGATCTCTCTCCTTTTTGACATTACATTTTTATTAATTAATGCCTCAGAACAAGCCAAACCACCAAGAAGAATGGCCTGGAATGACCTTTTCTGACCCAGCCAAACCAACCAAGTTCACCAGCCACACATAACCACGACGTTTGGTACAAGGAGAACTCCTTCCAGCCAAAGGTCAAATTTCAGATAACTTGATTCTAGTCCCAGCTCCTGCTCACCTAGCAGTTCGAAAACATGCAAATGTGAGTAGATCAATAGGTACCGCTTTGGCGGGAAGGTAACGGCGTTCCGTGTCGTCATGCTGGCCACATGACCCGGAAGTGTCCTACGGACAACACTGGCTCTAACGGCTTAGAAACGGAGATGAGCACCGTCCCCTAGAGTCGGACACAACTGGACTTTACGTCAAGGGAAACCTTTACACCATGTATGCATAAAGGAAGGTAAGTCATAACCTACTCCACACTCCAAACTCCCTTTTCTGTTAACTCCTGGGAGTACACTCTTGATCCTGAAAATGACCCCTACAATAGTGTGTGTGTGCGCGCGCGTATTGTTATGTGGGATTTTTTTCTTTGATGGGTTGTTTTTATGCTGTATGTTGCCCTGCTGCCCAGAATCTCAGACTGAGTGGGGTGGCCTTATAAATCTTACAAACAAATAATTAAAAAATGGCTTTAGTTACGGACCCTACCCCTTCAGATGTTTAAAGTTAAGACACTGTGGCCACCTATTCAGTGGAAGCTGTTGCATGTCCCTCAAGCATACAGATGCCTTAAGTGCTCCTCTTTGGCTGGATATGTATTCCATTTTTGCATGTTCCGTTATACTGTATCTGGAGAGCTGTTTGTTTTTTATACCTGGGGCACATCTGCAAATAGCATCTCAGAGTGAAGTGATTTATCTGGACAAGCTGATGACATTTCCTAATTTTTGTTTCACCATTTTAACCTTTCTCGACACTCCACTCTGTTCCTCCTCATACCTTGTCACCTATCCAAATCTCATCATTCCACAACACTGAATTTTAACAGGTGAGTTTCTGGTTTTTTGTCCATCAAAATCTTCCTAAGCATCTGCAAAAGTGGACAAATTTGGACTAGCTGAACATGAGATACCAGATTCTAATCTGGTATTAGAAGGAATGATTAATTATGAAATCAGAACGCCTGAAGACGAGGAAGAGTTTGCTGAGTTTATTTTTTAGATTGATTTATATGGCTGCCCATTTTGCTAAACGCGACTTGGGACAGCTAACAAAGATTAAAAACAGTGCAATAAATAAGAAACAAACAAGAACAAAAAACATAAAATAGCTGCAAGGAAACCCTACAACCAGCAAACTACTCTCCTGACCTCCATGCCCACGAAAAGAGTTGCTCTGGGTTAGGCTGCTAACTGCAGAAGAATGAGAGTGACAAATGCAACATTTGTAATTGTTTTATTATGTTAACTTTTAATAAGGCTAAACAACTTCTCTGAATTTAGCTTCCAACTGGATGACGCCTTCCTTACATTTCAGCCTTCTTCCCACTACAAAATGACGGGCTGGCTACGGTAGGGCTCAACTTGGAGCTACTCAAATCTGTTCTGCAGACTTGTTCTCCAGGTCAGCTAAAGCTCTCCTTCAGCCTTCAGCAGGGCTCAGCTCATCTTTTGGGACTTGATTACTTCACTTTATGTAGGAGGCGGCTTCAGTCTGCTGGGCAATGGAGGGAAAATAATCCAAGATGAAGAATCTCCACACAGGAAAGCAGGAAAACCCCTTCATTGCTTTGTGAGGCCTAAAAGTTAAGCTAATATTCTTGAGAACATATGATGAAACCACACTATAACTCCACTCTTAATCAGGAGAATTATTTATTGTCAGGTCTCAGAGCATTAATGAGTCAGGCCTCCCATTCTGTTTCATTTTCTCTACAGCTATGGGCCTTAGCAAGAGAAAGCTAAGGAAGTTGCTATGCCAACCCAAATTCATGCCAGAGCCAAAACCTGGCATCTTCCCCATACTGATGGCATTTCTGACTCCTGCAAGGATGTTCTTAATCTAGCTCAAGGAGCATGGCAGAGACCTGTCAAAAGCACTGCAACACTTAAGTATTCTTAGGGTCCTTGCAGAGGAAAAAAAGGGGAGAAAATTGCAGAGAATGTTGGCACCGCCTGCAATTAGCCATCCTTTCTTCTCTCCTGTCTGCCTGAAAGGGCACCAGCCATCCCTGATGTACCTGTCCACATGCCTAGAGACATCACTGGGTCCCCAGAAAGGCAGGATGGTATTGTGAAATCCACTGCAGTGGTAGAAGGATCCAGAGAAAAACACCATTAAGGGAGGCTCTTGCGTAAAGTCCCAGAGGAAAGACAGGAACAGGAAAAGTCTCCTTCAAGTCAAGCTGGACTCCTGGTAATGTTGAGTTAGTTAAACACTGGGGGCAGAAAAAAGCTGTTATGGCAACGGTCGGAACTGTGTAAATTAGTGGACACTTGCAAGCCATTTTCCTTTCATTTTGTTTGGTCCTAATAAAAATGCAAGAGTTGTGCATTTTGATCCTAAGCATAGACCAATGTGAGTATGATTGCTTTCTTCATTGGCTGTCAAGAGGTAAAAACCCATTTCTTCTTGTTCCATATTCAGTAATTAGTGGACTGCTTTTCTAAAACCCTTATGGTGATCGTACAGGTTTTCTTTATTTCTCAAGTGTTTTTTTAAAAAATCACTCTAAGTAAAATTTGCCATAATTTGTAAAATATATGCCAGTTCTATTTTTAAATGATTAATTCTCTGGATAGAATACATTTGTTTATTTTACCAGCTGGGAATAGGTGCAGATAATCTGAATAATACCACTGATAATTTACACTGGTATGAATTTTTTTACATGGTGTTTGCATTTCATCTTCAAAAAAAATTTGCTTTATTTTTGTTTGCTGCTTGGTTCACAAAATATCCTTAAGGAGATTGCTTCTCAAAACAGAAGCAAGTTTGAGGCATCGAAGAAACTGCAATTCTTCTTTGTTTAGTTAGGCAAGAGGGAATACACTTTGCTTTAAAAAAAATAAATGTGATATTATTCCACAACTGAACAGTTCTTAAATGTTAGATATCACTTGTGACATGCTCCATTCCAGGTAACTGCAACTGACAATCTTATCTTCTCTCGCTAATAGCAGAGCCTTCTCTAGTTTCTGTCTATGGACACAGCACATGGTGGAGTCTGCATTTTTCTGATGCATTAATGGTTGTAGATATGGTAAGTTTGGCCGAGCTCCTGGTAAATTGTTCACCTTCCCCAAATCTCACATCATAAGAAAGAGTTAGCTATAGTCATTTTCTCCTCTATTAACTCATCTTTTCAGATTTAGAAAAGTGGACTTGAGATATATATTAAAAGCAACAGAAATTATGGATAAACAAGGAAATTGGATCATGGGAAGTAGACTTCATTTATGCAATTGCTGAATTGCATTTTAAAATGAATTTAGATTTAGTGCTGGCATATCACTGTCTTTCAAATTAATTGGCTTTTTCTTACAAGCATCTCATCTATGCCTATGGACAGCAATTTAAGCATAGCTTCATTCAGCAGCAGGGGGACTCAGTACAAAATAACTTGTGTTTGAATGTATGGAAGATTTCTCCTAACTCTGTTTACAAAGCTGTTCTTTGTCAGCTTTACAAGATTCCACTTACCCCTTAGAAGAATAGAGTATCTGTGTCATATCCCAGTCGCTTCCAAACTTGTTAATGTTCTTTGTTTAAAAGAACATGATCATATATAATAAATGTATCTGTGGGGCCAGTCCAATGAGGTAGGTCAAACCCTGAAAACACTCCATGTTGTTTATTTAGAGGTTTCACTGCCACCACTCTTACTCCAGACACACAAGAACCCAGTTTTATAGACATTATGTGTTTATGAAGGGGACAAAATCTCCCTTTTAGAGCCTTCTTTGATCAAGCAGCATCTGTAGGGGAGGTCCAAATTGGCAAATTGATGGTCCTAGCATTGCAATGGAAACCTCACTCCTTTTGTATGTGTATTGATGTCACTATATACATACAAAGGTGCAGGGCTGCAGTCATAATGCTGCTACTGCCAACTTGCCTGTTTTGACCCCTCCCACCCCCCACCCCCAAGATCCTACTTTGATCTAATTAAAAACCAGGGAGGTATAAGTGGAAAGCAACCTGGTATGCAAAGAAGGCCAATCTCAAGCAAGCAGAAGAACCAAATCAATTCTAATTTTCAGCTAAGCATATTGATTAATAATCAACACACAGAAAAATTCACCAGTTGCCAATTTCCTTGGAAATGACATGAATCACAATAAAACATTAGCTAGATGATTCCATCTAGAATTTTACCTCAGGAATAGTTCACCGTGTGAACTTCTCCCAGGTCGCTGGGAGAAGAGGTCAGCCTGTAACAAGATCAGATCTTGAGATTTTGTCAGCTAGATGAAGCCAAGGAAGATTCCACACAAGTATGTATCTGAAAGTTTAGCAGCTGTCCAAGTAGGACTGGAAAGTCAAACTGACCAGTCATTAGTCATTTTAGCTATGCTTTATATAGTTGTGGAAACCAAGTTTTAACAGTCCATTAATTTCTGCAAAGCCACTCCTGGAAATAAGGCTTTAGCCCTTGGAGATGCTGTAGCATCTTCAGGTGACTTATTCCGTTTAGTGATGTGTTTTTAAACATTAAGAAAATAAATTCTAGCTGGAACCTATGTCTGTTTCTTTTTGTATACTTGAATATTCCTGAATGTTAATAGTACATGCACACAACTATATCTTTAGTGTCCTTTCAGTAACCAATGTGCATTGAGCAGTACCTCTGTTTATTCCAATATTAATTGAAATTAGTGTCACTGAGCCTCACAGCAGCTTGTTATACTTCCTCGTCCCCTTTAATTGGCTCCATTTTTAAGACACTCTCGTGTATCATTTACAAGACAACTGGGAGAAGTCCAAGAGGAAGGCAACCAGCAACAGGGAAGCCACAAGGATAACACTGGTTCATAGTTCCAATTCTATTGGATGGTATTGGCTGTGCAAAACATCACTGTCAATCCACAATCACATTACTTGGTGTGAACCCATCTTTGCCAGGGACCATGACATAAAACATAGAGAGGGCCACCAGAGTGGATTACTATCATCTCTAGGTGGTCATAGGATAAAACCTTTCCCTAACTCCATGAAGTCCTTTGCTTCTTTTCCATTAGGCACCACCTTTTTAAACAACAGGAAAACTCATCACAGAAACTACTCTCTAGCCAGATGCATAATACCTTATACCGAGGGTCTCACATCTCTTAATTAGCCTCTTGGTCACACAGATGCTTCAGTGTAAGGATGACATCAAAGGTTAAGTTTACTGGGATTCACATGGCCTTCCCTGAAGTCTTGTTTTCCCTGAATCCTCTTGACTAATGATAACTTCCAAGCTCTGTCTTTTCTCCCACCCCGCGTATGCATGATTGGCAATTTTAGCTTACAAATTTATAATAATTTTAAGCTTCATCTGCTACTGAAGAATAGCAGTTTTTTATTTTACTTTTTTACATCTGTATCGGTGAAATATAGCAAACAGAAAGGAAAATAATACAACAGTGATAGTACAATAAAATATTTTTATATGAATATATGGATATTATTTTTCCTTAAGTTTTAGTTTATTTCAATCAAAATTAATAGGAGTGACCATGCCTTTGATTCTAGAATCCCGGGAATTCACGGCATGTCGTCATACCACAATCTGGAGTTGTGATATCAGCATTTAACAATTCCATGGAAAAACACATTTATGGCAGCAAAATAAATTTAGTCTTCATACAACTTCTCTGCTGAGTTCTTCATTTCAGAACACCCTACCTAAACAAATTCTGCAAAATATCATTCATTCTGATCTTTAGTTTATAACATCTTAAAAAACAACAACCCAAAACTTAATCATTATTTTAAGATAGTACCATCTAGTGGACTTTCTGGGGAACTGCATTATAATGATTATAGAAATTAAATCCTTAGACAGATTATATACAGTAGATTTCAGAAATCAAAAATTCCACTTCAGTTTTGTGTCATCTTCAGCAGGCCAGTTTTTCATTCATACCATTTTTCAAAGAAATTTTAAAAATCTTTATAGAAATTAATCAGACCAAACAGGTGCTGTACTTTTAATAAATACACAAAATGACCAAGGTTTCTTTCAACTTTATTTTAACCTTACAAAAGCTTGACATATTTCAGTAATGGTAGACTCTTGACTGAAAGGCTTGGAATGATCTTGCACCTTTGTTGTATGTTTAAAATGCATTACTATTTTTTTTAATTGGTAACTTAATATAAAAACAACAGTAAAATATGGAATGACAATGATGAGAAGGGAAATGTGTGCTTTGAAGATTCTCATTCTTCTGCTCAAGATACAAAGTTTCTTACAAGATTGGTAATCCTTATAGGAAGTTGGTCACAGAATTCAGGACTTTAAAATTCAATTTGATTTATTGGAGAGAGATGTTGCTGTGGAAATGCTAACAATAACTTGGGCACTCTGCACACATTCCTAGAATCATAGAATCATGCCCTTGGACCTGACCTTAGAGGTCAACTAGCCCAACCCCCTGCTCAGTGCAGGATCCACTAGACTATCTATGACAGGTGGAATCTACTGTTCCTTCAATAGTAACATGAATTTTGAAAACAGTATTGAACTAACAGTTTGCTTACCTGTATAATTTAAGTAACTATTTATTCACTGTTGTTGTTGTTAGTTACCATCAAGTCGTTCACGACTCATGGTGACCCTACATATAACAGAACAAAATGCTGTCCAGTCTTGCGCATATGCCTGACTGTTCCAGTGTTTGCATCCGTTGTTGTACTAAGTGTATCAATCCATCGCATTGAAGGTCTTCCTCTTTTCCGCTGGCCGACTTTACCAAACATGATGTCCTTTTCAAGTGATCAGTCTTTCCTGACGATGTGCCCAAAATATGAGAGTCTAAGCCTAGTTATCTTCACCTCTAGGGAACATTCTGGTTGTATTTCTTCTAAAACTGATTTGTTTGTTCTTCTGGCACTCCAACAATCTTTGCCAACACCACAATTTGAATGCATCAATTCTTCTATCTTCCTTTTCTAATGTCCAACTTTCACAGGCATATGTGGCAATCGAGAAGACCATGGTGTGAGTCAGACACACCTTTGTTTTTAAACTGATGTCTTTACTTCTGAAAACTGTATTCATATATAGGAGTATTATACCTGCATGGCAACCTACTACAGCTGAAACATCTTAGGAAGGCGATATTACTGTAACCTAAGTGCTGAACATGCACCGGTATAAAATTGCTTTGACCTGCTTACAGAATGCCAGCAAAGCCAGGGCTATATTCACAGATAAAGTTCCCCTCTGTTTCTTAGAGCCAGTGTTGCAGCCCTAGAAGCTGAGAGTACCTTTAAGAGGAGGCATCTATAAAGTGGAAGGTTGATGGCTTGTGCAAGAGCATTCAAAGCACAGATACAAGTAAACAATTTGTTCTTCACTGTGCCATCTGCCAAGCTCTTGACAGCTGATTACACCCAAAAGTAAGATTCTTCCAGAAGTGTCTTTGATCAGATCTATTGAAAAAGAAAAGGGATTACAGAAAATTTAGGGTATTTTCCTTTTAACATCTGAATTATCTCGAAGTTGGCTAGAGTGGAAGTTTCTTCACATTTTTGTTAGCAACCCCTCTGATGGACCTGGAGCTAGCTGTGAGTTTTTCTGATAGTGGAAGAATGTAATGTTCCAAGCTTGTGCTGATGGTTTCTAAACTGCCATCTTCTTTTCCAGGCTCTGAGAAAATCATAAGACTGCTTTCCCACTCAAGTCCCCTTCCCCCTGCAGAGTGAAATAGCATCATTGGAAGAGCAGGGATGGCAGAAGGTGCACTGATGGTTGCCATAGCTGGTTGCCCTGTTTCTCCAAATTGCTGCATCATCTGAGGAATATCAGTAGTCAATTGACTGGTTTGTGACTCTACCTGTTATTAATGTTGAACTAAGGTATTGGTGATCCATCCTGTGGTCAGTTCTGTTCCCAGACAGTTATCTGCGTGGTCCTGGTCAAGAACAAGAAGGCAGCTTCTCTTGTAAGAGGATTAGAGGAGTTGCCAAGATGAATGTCAAGCTCCTGACAGGTGATTACCCCCAAAAGCAAGATTCTCAGAAACTTCTTTAATCAGATTTGTTGGAAGGGAAAAGGGGTTACAGAAATCTCAGCAAATGTGTACTTTCACTTTAGCACCCAGTTGATCTCTAAGTTTATTAGGGCAGAGACTTCTCCATTGTCTTGTTAATACAGTAACCCTTTGAGTAATAGGAGAGGTGACTATCCATTTTCCCACTGATGGGACAATGTGCAGGTGGTCTGAATTTGTGAATTCACAAATCACTGTGACATATCATGGCACAGGCAGAGAAACACCAAATTAATGCCCTTGACATAGGTAGTGAGATAGTGACCCTGGAATTGTACAATATGTGCCAAAGTGACTAGTCTGATTGACACCACAGATAGCTGGAAATATAAGTTAGAATTAGTGATCTGTGAAGATGAAATGTCACAGACAGAGGGGAAAAAATCACCCATCAAACTTTGCAAACTAGACATTTACTGTTACAGGAATGTTAAAAATTGATATGGAAATGTGAAAATAACAAATGTCAGCCAGATTCATATGCCATTAAGAGTTGACATCCAGCGCTCAGTAGGAAAGCGTGGGTGAAGAAACTACCCTTGAACTATCTTATTGTTTGTGTTCATCAAACTGCTGTGGAAGAAATCTTGTAAGGAAATATTACAAGGCATTAAAACAGGCAGCAGAAGAGTTCAAGGACGGAACTGGAACCTTGAAACCTATCAAGGTGGAAGTAGAATTAGGTGAAAATGCACAGCCTGAGTTCCACCAAATGAGGCGTGTTCATGATAGCATTTGCCTGCCCGTGAACACTAAAGTGGATTGCTTGGAAAAGGATAGCACTCTTTCAAAAGTTGCTTAGAGAGCATGGACCACTCCTATCACCCCAGTTATAAAGCGAGATGGAACAGGGAAATTGTGTAGAAATTTTAAGGTTACTATAATTCCAGTTGTGACAGTCAAACAGTATCCTTTTCATCAACTGAGGATATTTTTATGCCTCTGTCAGGAGGCACCTATCTACAAATGGAAGTGGAAGAAGATTCCAAACCAAAGGTTTGTACTAATACAACAGGTTACCATTTGGTATTGCCTCAGTTATTGCTATCTGGCAACAGGCCATGTGTCATGTTCACTGTTTCAATGTGCACTGTACATCGTAACGTTTCACATACCATGGTGCTGACGTGTGTTTCTGTTGGGAGGGAGCTGCTGGGAAACCTTGTGCCAAGCTCTGTATCTGTGTTCATTTCAATGGAATGTGTTTGGGTTATGTGCTCTGCTCAAGGACTTTTCCCGCGTACCAGCAGAGGCCGTTAGGAGCACCTGGGATTGTGAGCCTGGGAAGATTCTACTGGGGGAGGGATCTCGTTTGTACTGAGGGGTTTTTAGTTTGCATTTGGCGCGCTTTCATCATTCTCAGCTTTCTTTGTGACCCTGCATACTATTCTTTAATAAATCAGATATCTTTATGAACCTGTTCATGAGTCTGATGGTGTTTTAGGATAGGCAATCATTACATAAAGCTGAGAATCAAAAAAAAAAGTTATACCGTTAGCTCCTACCAAGAAAAGTTCTTGTGAGGGAAAATAGTTAACGATGGCCGAGCCAACGGGTAAGAGCGGAGAATTGAACCTCACCCCGGAACCCTCGGGTTTCAGGCATGATCCGAGTTCCAGCCCTGCAGTGGAGGAGTCCGATGATGGGAGAGAACCAGAGCCGCCGTCACCCAACAAATCGCCCGCAGAGTCGATCGCCTGGGAGGCAGTGAGAGACTTGCATCGGTTCCCGCTGACCCCAGACGTAGAGTTTACCATGGTGTCAAGGGGGAGACAGCCTAACACACGGGGGGGGGGGGAAGAATCTCATACCCCTGAAAGGCTAAGAGTGGTAGAGGCAAAATTAGAATTGATGGAGTACATGCTAAGAACCTTGTATCTAGCATGGGGGGGGGGGCAGCCGGGGCGCGAAGGAGATTCCAGCTCCGCGCAATCATCCCCCATCCCCCCGCCTGGACTGCCGGCGGAGCAGAGACGAAGACGGCCCCGGGATGAATCCCCACCCCACAGAGTTCAACCACCAGTGCCCCCACCCCGTGGAGGGAGAAATACGGTAACCGGGGCCACAACCACTCAAGCAGCAGCTGATTCAGCTCCAACAGGAGTGGGGGTGAAAGACTTTTCCGTTAAGTTTGATGGGGATCCAACCAGATTATCTTTCTTCCTCACTAACACTAAAAGTTACATGAAGCAGTTTGGACCATGAGTCTGATGGTGTTCATGAGTCTAATGGTGTTTTAGGATAGGCAATCATTACACCATGGACCTAGTCCTATAAGGCCTTTCCAGAACACAGTGTTATTTGGATGACACAACTGTGACGGGTGGAAGAGGCAAAGTACATTAGAAAAATATGAGCTATATGCCAACCACACAAAATGTGGATTGTTTAAAGAACTCAATAGCATACAGTGAATACTGTACATTATACTAGATGCACAAGTTACCAGATAAAATCAAGGCAGTTCTGGAAGGTCCACAGCCAATAGGTGTGCCCATATTTTGATCATTTCTGGCATCTGCAGCTTACATTCAATTTGTGCCATACTGACAACTGAACTGAATCCACTAAACTGTTCTTTGCAGAGCAGCCAAAAGTGGATATAGTGACATGATTGCAATGAAGTATTTTCACATGTAAAGCAATTTGATCACATAAGATAATGTGCTCCCATTTGATCCACCTTTGCCCATCAAATTAGCATGGGACGTTTCTCCAATGGCATAGGAGGACTGATATGCCATGGCAGACCACCAAGAATGGCCAGTAGCATTTGCCTCAAGATCTTTGACAGCTGCAGAACATAATTTTGCACAAAGAGATACAGGAATTATCTTATAACATGAGACAAACCAGTGGCCAGATTGATTGCATTACAGTTTGTAACTTGTCTGGTCACAAATTTAATGTTCTAGACTCAAAAAGCAAAAGAAGCTTTTCTCCAATATTTCAAACTTTCGATGTCTGCATATCTTCATGAACAAAGTGCATCTCAGAAAGTATTGTGTATTGTAGGACACCCTTTCTCCTCACTGAACACCATAATGTCATGTGTAATGCATCCTTCTTAGAGTGGCTATTTTTACCTGTGCTTTGTTTACAAATGGACTATTAACCATAGAAAACTGCATGCAAATATTAGGCACGATGGAGGATACATACATCAAAAAATCAATCATGCACACTAGTACAATCTGCGGAAGGAAGGATGCACAGGAACTGGAACACCCACGCCTCTTTGTCCCCCATTTTCCTTTAAGGACTCTCCTCTGCAGAACTGTTCAAGCTGACCCTTTAAAAAGGATTCCGCTCTGGTGCTAATGGTGGTGGTGGAGATGGAAAAGAGAAAACAAAATTACAGGGAAGAGCAAAGAGCAAAGGAATGACATTAGAGAAAGCTGAAGAATGCTGGCAGTGGCAGCAAAGGGCTGAGCAGGGATGCTGAGTGGCAGTGAAGGCAACGGAATAGCCAGATTACACAGAAGTGGCAGAGGCAGGGTAGTGGTCGAGGCAAACTTCGAGAGAAGCTGAACAAATAAAGTGCTGTAGATCCAGTGTTTGCCAGCAAATTACAAGTGGGCCAGGCACTTGGAAGCCACTGTAAACCAAGGGTAGCCCCTTCTAAACAGGCCCAGGTGCTAGCATCTAGACAGCCCAGACATGAAGGTTCAGAAGAAAGGCAAAGCAGAGCAGCTGCCACTACCACCAGCAACCATCCAGAAGACCCAGGACAACAGCTACAGGTTTCTAAGAGCAGCTAAGGAGAAATAACCTCAGCCTTATCCTTGGGCCCCAATGATTAGCAAGTGACTGTGAGGAAGCATGAGGGGTAAAAAGAGCCAGAATTAAGGAAGGGCAAAGCAAAGAGTATAACAATTTCAGAAATATAGAATCATACATTGATGGTAGAACTATTGATTAGAAAACAAACACCTTCTTTTCTAAAAAAATATTTTGTAAAATGTTTGCAACAGAATTCCCATTTCTAAGGAATTATGTATCTCCCTGCCTCTGACCGGTGCTGTCTCATGAGTCAAAGCAATGATATAAGCAGTGGACATGCTAGTATCCCTTCTCCCAAATGCCACACTGTTATTCTGCAATTCATTCACAAAGTTATGCAAACTGAGCAAAAGTCCAAAGGTTAGAAGAAAATACGATGCTGCCCACATCCGTCTGGGTGCCACCTGGCCCCCAAGCCTATTCAGAGGTACCACTGACAACACAGACTAGGTCAACTATCTGGAAGAGAAATCAGTGCTCAGCTGCAAGTGAGACACAAGCATTTGGCAAGGGGGTGATGCCAATATGGCTTCCTCTTACTTGAATAGTTGTGGAACCGTGCTTTCAGTCCCAATCTAAAACCAATTGACAACCAACATAAGAACAAGAGCAAAGACGGTGGAGCTGAGTTATGCCAACCATGCAAACTACGAAGGTGCAGGAAACATACATTTGAGTTATAACTAGTATTAGCTTGCATTACAGCTCACTGGAATGAAGATTGAAGGCATCTGCAATGATGCATTGCTAGGGATTGCTTTTCAGAAGACGAAGAGTTCTCCAGTGCTTGTGGAATTCTCTCGATTTTTTAGCTGTTGTTTTTTCCTCCAACAGCTCTTCCCTCTACAGGAGATGAGAAGGGGGATTGGGACTCCAAAACCAAGAACTAGCATCACTGCCTGGAGGCTTTGAAATATCAACTAGTACAGTAAGAGCTGTTGCAAAAGATAAGTGGTGCAGAATTTTGAAAGTAAGTTCATGTATTTTCTATTCTCAGCAATGCTATAACCTCTTATGGGAATTGCTGGAACTGCTGTACAGGAAAAATGGCTTCTCTGCCAAACCCAGTCAACTGACAGATATTTCCACCTTAAAGAAAATCAGTAAATTACTAGATGGCTACAAAGGCTCCTTTACACTAAGACTTCAAGATACAGTATGTATGGCAGAAATATTTCTGGAACTCAGCTACAGCCAGGTTTCATGTACCTGAAAGTAGTGCTTTTTTAAAGAGTTCAGCACCTTCCATCCTATTATTATTATTAAATTACTGTTCATATCAAAATAGAAGAATGACAGAATCTCAGTAAGAGTTAATGAGAGGTGCAGATCTGTCTTGCTACCAATGCCAACCATTTTTTTTAATAACTAGTGACAGAGACTTATACATAGTTCCAACTAGTCACAATTTGCTTCAAGAATTAATAGTTTAATATTAACACATTCCAATACAGTACAGATATTTTCAAGTAAGGCCATCTATATTTTAAAAACACTTTGCACAGGGCCAGCAAGCTGTTGACTTAACGCCAATCAACAGAATTCTGAAACACAATTCCACTGTAGCCAAGCCAAGATCATGTATAAAAGCAAGCCAGCACTGCTGACCTAAAGAGACACGCAGCAGGAATGCAATTCTGGACCCCACGCAAGGGCTTAGTGGTTCATAGTTTATTAGATTATTTACATCATCATGGTAACCCAAAAAGAGAAAATCCTTGAGAATTTTTCCCCCCAAAACCCTTATTCCTGTTAAAAAAAAAAAAACTCTCCCTCTGCCCTGATGAAACCAAAATAATAAGTTTTTTTTCCTAGGATTAGCAAACAATTAACTGAAAGAGGGGAAGGGACACTTTCTCCCAATAAGCTTCCTGGAAAAACTGGGAAGTGCATATTGCACATAGTAAAGTTCCAGCCCCCTTGGGAACAGCCAGGGCCAGGCTGGCAAGGGAAGGGAAAAAGAGCAATTGTGGGTGTATACAACTGTTTGCTTTCTTGGCCAAGAGAAGAAACAGCAGGAATGTGCATACATACCAACACACCCAAGACATAAAGATTATGAAGCATTTATCATTTTCAACATGAAACTAACACTGTTCACCTAGAGAACATTTGCCTTCACTTTCAACATTCATAATGTGCAGGCTTTGTTGCTATTTCTCTCTCTCTCCTCACACATTATCTTAACACTCAAAGATTTAAAACAGTTCAATAAGGGCTTAAAGTGCTTTCTGAACATACATTTCCTAAAGACCTCTAACATTCAGAATCCTTTTGGCAGACATTTCTTTCAGACTGTATTTTCATTCTGACATCTTTTAATATATTCTAGTTCTTGACACGCTGTGACCGGGACTATCAGCAGCCACTAGTCTACTAAACTTCAACTGACATTCCAGCAAATTAGCTGTCAGGACAAAAATCATGTCATCAGCAACAGTGCTTGGCAGAACAGTGCATCAGGAAGCAGCCACTTTTCCTGCAGAGAGGGCAAAGAGCTGTTGTTGGAACAGCCCTATATTATATATCAAAATAAACACTGGACCACGTTGCCTCCATTAGTGCATTTCGTTCTGAGATGGTCAAAATGAATTGTATAAGCTTTCTGTTTGAACTTGTAGCTAAACAAGTACCAAACAAAGCATTTATCACATACAGCTGGTTGCCCAAATCGAAAACTGTGTGAATTATACTACATAAAGTGACAAAAAACAATTTATATATAAGTCACAGGGAAATGCAAACTGGCAAAGTGGACAAAGCCTTTGGAAATTTATATTAAATAAATCAAAATATGTGGGAGGGAAAGAAAGGAGATCTCTTTGGTCAAAAATAGCATTTGTAAAAGTCTATGAAATACTGAACAGCTTTAGCATTTCAAATATATAACATTCGATTCTACTTCTCTTAGGTGGCCCTTTCTACTGATTCAGAGAAACTGCAAAGACTTAAAGAGTCACTACGATTAGTCAAAGCAGTCCCCTACAGATGCTGCTTCATGTCTTTAGAAGCCTGTCTTCTATTCTGAGCACACCAAATCATTTAGCATGGGAAAGTCCCAAAGCTGGCATTTGCTACTCTATGACAACCTTAAAGTCCCACAAAACTTGATACAAAGCAAAGTGCCTTTAACCTTAGGCCAGCTATAGATTTGTTGTGTTTGACTGTTCCTTACTTTACCTAGACAGCAAACACTGGCTCTTGCCATAACTTGAACAGAGGCTTCCTCCCAGACAAATAAATAGTGCTGTGGAATGAAAGGGGACCACAGAACTCTGGTTTACTGGCACAAGTAAACCAAAGATACAATGCTACATCTGAAAAGAAGAGCTGCTGGGATCACGGATGACTGACAACAGCAGAGAAAGATCATTCTTCCTGACTGTACATTTACAATCATTTAGCTTGGGCAAGTCTGTTTATTTAAACATAACCCCAGATTGGACAGCATTTTCCACAGTCTCTGCTCAACCTTCACAGTGGGAGAAATTCATTCCTCCAAGCCTCTGGCTGCCCTGTTTGTTTTAGGACTGTTTTGTCTAAAAATACTTCACTTCTAAGTTTCAGGCTGTAGTACACCTATTCTATATCAGAGAAAAGATACAAATTATGTCACAAGCTGTCTGGAAGATGCTGAGGGACAGATCAATTTCAAAAGGGAGGCATAGAACGAAAAGCAGCCCTTTGCTTAATTTACAAGGATAGAGACCACATTAAAGATGGATGATGTTTTACTTCATCTGAAAGGCCATTGCAGGTGAACATCATTTACTGTTGAGACTCAAGTTATACTGTTGAGTGAAACCACCCACTCATCAAGCTGAGAGTCACAGGAAAGCTAACTTGGAAAATTAAACTGATAAAGTGATGAATCTCCTCTTAAATCTTTTCCACATATCCCTTCGGGAAATGGTAAAAGACAAAACTGGCCGGTGGCTGGGGAAAGGATTCAGCAAGCAATGTGGATTCTGCACTCAGCCCCATCAGGTCTCCTTCTTGAAGCTCATTTACAGCTTGCTTCTATCCTACATGTGAATCTGCCTTACCTCTAGTGGATCAGATTGCTAGCCACATTGATTGACTGACACACAACTGAACAGAAAACTCTGATCAGAGTTGGCAAAGAGAGGAAGGAGCCCGCTCTTTTCTGCTGATTTCCTTCCAACAGACAAAGGCAAGTGTTAGCAAGCCTTGCCTATTTAACCCAAGCATTATGAAGCCTCTGCAGAGCTGAATGGGACAAATTTAGCAGGTTTGTTTGGTGACATAGGAGAGAGGCCATCAGCTTCTTCACTGAGTTTGAAAAACATCTCTTGCTCTCGCTTTTTCTGATTCAGCTCATCTTCTAGTGCCTGAAACAAAGACAGAAGAGGTGAAAAGGCAACGCTTTAGCTAATAATAACCTTGGTTTCTCTCAGCCATCTGGATTCCTGCCAGTTTACATGCAGATGGAGGTTGAAATGAAAATGACATTTAGAGTGAGGAAAACAAAAAAGAGTATACAATGCAAACTTCCTCACAAACATTCAAATCAAAGTCCTTCCTATTCATTCCCCTCTAAATTATGGGTCCTGTTGAAGTTAACATTTTTTATCCTTATTTTGACAAACTGATCTGACATTCAAAAATTCACAATTAAATTCTGATATGGGTGCAAATTCTTAATCACCTTTTTTCTTGGCCTAAGTTTATCTCGCCAGTCCTTGAGGGTCAGATTGTGGTTTTCATCCAGGGCTTTCAGTTTTTGGGTCTCATGTTCAACCAGAAGGTGGCACTTTTCATTCTACATAGATTGAAACAAGTAAAAGAGAGAGAAGTATGAGAAGATATTTTGCAAGGAAGAAACAGCGCCAGGACTACCATCTCTGTTGGCTTGATTTTTGACCTAGTTTGAGACTGCATGACCAGCAGCAAATAATATGAAGAGTTATCCTTCTAATATCTTTCTAACATTAGGTAGAAAGAAGTCTCATTCCACCTAATGTTGCAGATTCTATGTGTCTGCGGAACTTGGAGTTAGCAAGTATAGCATGGTTAGAATATTGTGTTATAGAGATAAATATCTAAAATCTGTTGTAATCTGTGGTGTTTACTTGGTGGCTTTGAGAAAATCATTCTCTTTCAAAGTAGCATAACTCACAAGGCTAATGTTGGGATTTAAATGAAATAATCAAAACCCCATGTAAACCATATTTCACCCTTTGGGTAAAGGTTAAGATATAAATACAATAATGCCAACATTAAAAAATCCCTGATATTATTTCTTTCTTCTGTTTTAGGACTGACTGCGACCAGTATGAACACGATAAAAGATAGCTCAAAGATTTCAGGCATGCTGAACTTCTCCTGAAGATTAACAGAAGCATAAATAAAACTGTACCATGATATTAAGTTACCTGTAACTGCTGGAGTTCATTCATATTGCTCTCACACTGGGCACACATTTCCTTCATCTGCATCTCATGCTTCTGCTGCTGTTGCAGTCGCTCAGCTTTTTGTCTCTTTTCTTCCTGCTGTGCAAACTGTAACAGGGGAGAACACCAATCATCATCCAGTGTCTGGTTGGCTTCCTACAACAGTCATATATTTTCTTTCTTTCTTTCTTTCTTTCTTTCATTTTTTATCCTGCCTTTATTATTTTTATAAGTAACTCAAGGCAGTGAACATACCTAATACTCCTTCCTCCTCCTCTTTTCCCCACAACAACCATCCTGTGAGGTGAGTTGGGCTGAGAGAGAGGGACTGGCCCAAGGTCACCCAGCCGGCTTTCATGCCTAAGGCAGGACTAGAACTCACAGTCTCCTGGTTTCTAGCCCAGCACCTTAACCACTAGACCAAACTGGCTCTCCCACTAGACCCACTATACCTAAACTTGAAATACTTCAGAAGGTAACTGAAGATTACCACTGTGATTAATCATTTGTTGTCAGTGGAACTGTTCTCAGTCAACTTCTGGGCTAGCTGCAGGATTTCTGGACCTATGCACTTGTCTAATATTTGCTTGCATGATGAGTAGTTTATCAATATGATTTGATTTCATTCTTCCTTACATAAGTATACCCAGGAATGAGAGTGATGGGTGATCAGTTTGATGATCTCTCCACCCTTTCACAATATCAGAGTATGTGACAGAATACGCAGTGGAATATGGCTTTTTCCCACTATTTAAAACTCATTTAACCCTGAAGCCTAAATGTCAGTGATATGAAATGGAGCTAGACAAATACTTCCCAGTAGGCTGGTCTAGCAGATTCTTAAAGTCTAAGACATTGAGTTCATTTGCATGACAAATGGAGAGCCAAAATATGGTTTAGCAGTTAATTGGCAGTGCATTGGTGCATACTTCTGTGACAGTACCCATGGCTCTTCCTGTGAGCTGACATGGCTAATTAACCTTAGATGATTCTATCTATAGACAATTCATCATATTATTCAAACCAGGGTCCCTGGTTTGTTCTTCTCAGTCTTGGAATACTCTACAGTCTGTTAGCTGGGCCCACCCATGGAAGAGGCTAGCAGGTACAATCAGGAAAAGTATACATTAGCATGTTCCTCATTTACCAGAATATTATTTTTTGTTTAAAAAATGCCTAGTCCTTTGTTAAAAAAAATGCCCAAAGAAATCGTTATAACCCTGTAACATGTCTTAGCACGTTATACGAATTGACTCATTGACGAAAGAATCCTCTGAGTTTGTTACTGAGCGTATTTTCCATCCATGGTCACCTCTGCATCTAATGAAAATTCTCACTCAGGTCCCTTCAGCAAAGTGGCTACCAGACTCTGTCAGCAAACTTCACCTGTTTTATTTTCTCTCTCTGTTCTGAGGCACTTCCACTGGAGTTGATATGGAGACTCTTTTTATACATAGCCATGCGGGTTTTCCCTTCACTCCTCTGAATTTTGGGGAGACGGGCCCTCTCTTGCTGCTGCCGAATTTTCAGTTGTTCTATCATGCGCTGGTTGTATCGTTGCATTTGCTCACGTTCCTGCAATATCAATTGCCACAGTGGTGGGAATGAGGGAGCCAGTACAAGAGAATGCCCCATTTTACATTTAGAGACATCAATGGCAAGGAGCCACAGATTATTTAACAGAAGACAAAAGCGTTGCTGGGGGGAGATTGAGGTGAGATTGATCTGGAGGACCTGAAGATGCAGAGGAGGCTTGGGTACTTTTATCTGAAGGAACTAACATCAGTGCCTCCAGCTCTTATGAACGCATCACTAGCGCAAGCTATTGGGAACTATCACAGAGACAGCAATGCTAATTAAGCCAGTTGAAACATAAAAGCTATCATAGAAAGCTGCCAAATTACCAATCTACCCAGTGGGATTTCTTAATGGGAATCATAATCAGTATGTTATTTATGTGCAGAAAGACCACCTGTTCAATGCAACATGTAGTCATGTGAGATAAACTATGCACATGAGAAGCAATATATAAGTATTAGCGATCATCCACACATACAGTACAGCTGCCAATAAATCAAAGGTATACATCGGTATCCTATATGTAGAGGAGGAGACATTAGCATTGACCCTAATGGAAACGAAAGGTATCTTGTTCCATAATATAAAATGGGAAGCGATTGCCAAAGGTTCAATGCAATTTCTATCAAAGCAAAAGCAGAAACAGAACATTTGGGTCTAATGTTGTTACTTCTTTCCCTGAAGTCAGTTATATCTGGTTTGAAGAAATGCTCTTTAGCAAACCTGGCTATGATCACAATGGATACTACAATCCAACACATTGGGAGGATCCTAATTTAGGAGAGACTAACCCTGAGCATGGAACTTGTTTCCTCTCCCGAATAACTAGAAATGATTACATTATAGTTATCGTCAGAGTACTCCCTCCCAGGGGCTCTTTGGATCCCACAATTACAGTTCAATTTTAAGTCAACAGTGCGCTGTGCTACCAAATGAGCTTTCCCATATTTATTTATCAAATTTTCCTATCCCCACCACCCCAACTATCCTGCAGGCTAGCAGCAGGCACACCTGTTAGTATATCTGCAACCTTAGACCCCACCCATCATTCACAAGAACTGAGAATGGAAAGCTTTGCTACCTTCTCGTGTTTCCGGAGCAGCTCATGTCTCTGGAGGAAATATTGATCTTTTAGTTGCTGTTTCATAATCTGGTGCTTCTCCTGCAGATGGTGCTCTTCAAGATCCCAGATAGTGGCCTCCCGGTCTACAGTGTTTAAAAAAAATTAAATGCATGTGGTCATTCAATACCTGAACAGAGAGGGGAAGAGCAATTGTTTCAATCTCAGCATGCCCAAAAGAGAAAGGGAAATGCCTGCCCCCATGCTCCATTTCTGTCCCCTCGGCCTTCTCTTTATATTATGACATTATTGGTCTGTAATTAAAGGTGAATGAATGACAACAGCAGCTGTTTTTCTTTTCGCAGAAAGCAGGAGAGGAGGAAGGATGTGGTGGGGGGGACCAATTGCAAAATCCTCACAACCGAGATGGAAAACCTGTGAGCCTCTAGATTAGTGGTTGTACAGATAATCATTTCACAATCTGTGTTCATAAGATTGTATTCCAAACGATAGATTACTGTCATGAGCACTGATGGTGAGCAGGAGGGGGCCCCTATCCAGGGGGGAAAACGCATGCGTAGTAGTGAGGAGTTGAGCAGCCATTCAAAGAGACACAGATCAGACCCGCCTTGACTTTTGGGGTTTATCTGTCTGGGTTTTTCCCACGCTTCTTCAGTTTGTTAGGATTTTCTGTCTAATGTAGCAGTAATAAAGTACTAGAGACCTATTCCTTGTCTCAGTGTGGTTCCTGGCTGTTAGGACAATTACTGTGTTAATACCATTTAAAAAAAATAATTTATCAAAAATCCAATGGTCCCCTGCAGCATTTCCTAATGTATGAAGCTTTTGCAGGCAACTTTCCTAATTCACATTTAAAAGAAAAATGAAAAATCTCTCTGAAGTATAATTTTGCATGCCAATTCCCCCAGTGCCATTTTAAAATATTTTTTATCCACTTTCTTTCCTTAATGTAAACTTTGTTTCCCTTTGCATATCTATCCCTCAAATACACTTTTTAAAAATGTGAACACCTTACGTATGTAAAACACAGCTTTTTGAAAGATAAGATCTCTTCCCACCATATCTTTTATGAATAATACTTCAGTGGAGATCTTTTATTTAAAAAAAAGATGAACAAGCAATGCTACTATCTGGGCTGTGGAAGAATTCGTGCTGTGGTAGATTCTGCTCCCTTAGAAATCTGTAGCAAACAGCTTTTACATTCCTATTTTAGTTGTTGATTCCAACTCCCACCAGCCCAGCCAGCAAGGCCAACAGCTAAGGGTGTTGGAAGCTGTAGATCAGAACATCTGGAATATCACAAGTTTCTCCATGTTATAGGTAAGCTCTATTTTTGTTGTTGTTTGCTTCATTACAGCACTGTGGCAACAAGTGGTTGGAAAATTATAACTTCAGATTGCTTGGCTACTTTTCCATAACTAACTCTCCAGTTTAAAATATTGTTCAGTAACATAAATACTGACGAGCACTCAGACAATCCATAACATGCTTCTCATTACTGTGGAGGATTTGCATCCTTCCTGTTTATAGTTTTGCCAGTGCTCTCCGAAAGGTTGCATTGCCTTCAAATGAAAGCATGTTCTTCTTAGTCTGATTTCTCTGCTTAATTCTAATTGGTCCAATTAGGGAGAAAAGCACCTCTCATAAGCTGCTGCTTTTTGTTGAGGCATTCTCGTTCTTTGTCACAGATCTCCTTCCGATTCTGAGCCGTAATGTTTCTCATAGCTTGTTCCAGATCCTCAGATTGCTTGGTTATAAAGTCTTGTTCCTGGAAGGAGAGAGGAGATGTATGAATGCTCTCCTTGGCATGCCATAGCTTTCCCCAACCTGTCAACTTTTAGATATGTTGGGATGGTAGTTCTCACACTAGCTGGGAAATTTTGAAAGCTGGAGTTCCAGGACCTCTGAAGGTCTTTGAGATAATAGATACCATTTTTTCCTGGCAGGCTGGGAATCCATGCTGCCCTAAGAGCTTGTGAATGTAAACTAAGTATCTCTAGTGCCTTACCATAACTTGCTTTTTCTGGGCAAATTCTTCCATCCTCACTTTCATGGTGCTCTTGCGCTGTTGCCGTGGGAGCTTTTCCATATCATTCTTGAGCTTCAAAACAAAGAAAAAGACTATCAGTCAAACTTTTCAGCTATTCAGAGCCACTGGGAAGCCCTTTGTAGCTTAGAAGGATCTATACTAAGGTTTAGTACATCCAGCAGAAAACCGAAGAGTTCAGTCAGTTCTTTGTTTCTCTTCTGTCTCTCCTTCCAATTGTCTTTCTGTTGCTGTGGCTTATTCTTTTATCGCTGGCCATTTTTTAAACTGCCATTATTCCCCCTAACAGACCTTTTTATTCAGCAGTCCCACCTAGAGCAAAAGAATGTATTTCTAGTGTATCTATAGAGAAATGTCTAAGGGTGCTGAACAAGTTTTGGAAGAAGTGAGATTTGAACCAGGAACTTTATAATTCACAGCTCAGTCATTAAGCAACTTCATTACCTTTTCAGGCTCCCCCACCCCCCACTTTTTCACTTTTCTTTCCCTAGCTCCCTTCTCTATACTTCCTGTATTTATGTTTTCCTCCTTTCTTCATCATCCTGGGTTTCAGCCTCCATCCCCTTGAACTGCCTTGTTTATGACAAACAGCTCAACCAACAGGTAGGCTGGCATCCTTACATTTTCCTAGGATGCAAGAATTCAGCCCACCATCTTTACCTCTTTCTTTTTTTGTTTCAGCTGTTCTTGAAATTTAACCAGATCCCGTTCCTGCTCAGCACGGATACGTTTAGCCTCATCTCGCCGGTGCAGCGCATGATCTTGCTCCATTTTCTCAATCTGCTGCTTCTGCTGTCGTTCTAGATTCTCTAGTTCTGTGTCATAGAACTTCTTCTTTGCCTATACAAGGAAAGGCAGATAAAATCTAAAATAAATTAGTATTTTTCTTAATTCAGTAATAAAAGCAAAGTTTGGAAAAACAAGTTTAGGTACAACATAAAGTGGTTTCAGATACGGATCGTTAGTTAAGCTCATATTTAAATCTAGAGCATCCTCTTGCTATCTTGGCTGTGAACATTAAAGATTCCATTCCCTGAGCTGTAACTTAGGAGTAACTCCTATCATTTCACCCAGGCCTTCAGCAAGAAAGGGCAAGACCCCTCACTTCATCGTGCTTGCCATCTTTATTTCTTTTTGTTTTATTGATTTTAATGTAATTTCTTTGTTGTGAGCTGCCCAGAGTTGTTGAGAGTCAGGCAGCATACAAGTTGTAACAACAACAGCAGCAGCTATTATTTGAGTCCTTCCATCCAGTACAGGAAGGATGGACAATATTTTTGGATGGGTGAACCCACTGACCTTAGTGGAACCTAAGGTTTTTGGGAGGTTAGGATTCATTTTGGTGGTGATGGTGCATCAGCAATGGCAGTTTGAATAACCTAACTGTGGCATTTGAGGGCAATTCCTTGTCTGCAGGCTGTGGATTGCCTGTATGTGTACTACAGTAGATCAGGAAAAAGCTGTTCAAGACTCCTCCTGTATATGAGACTGGATGAAGCATATTAGCAGGAGAAGCTAAAGGGAAAAGGAGCTCGAGATGGATGTAAATCTGAAGGGAAAAAAAAGATAGTAAAAGCAAAATGGCAAGCAATTTCAATGAGGAAAGAAAATGCAAGACAGCAACCATTTTTTCCTGACAAATTTATAAATAGGAAAGTGAACAGAAAATTCCTGTTCTAAGGGGAAAAAAAACATTTAGCAAAAGCAAAATTGCTGTCTCTGCTGAAGTAGTGACACATTAGAAAATGCCCTCCTGTCCTATGGTCATGGCAGAAATAAAATCTGGCATGAGCCACACTAGAATCAGTGTACTTAAAGCAGGCAGAAGTTTATAGATACAACCGATGGAGCTAAACAGCTCCAGTGAACCACTGGTGGGTTAAGGGAATACCCACTAATGAAACACCATGTAACTTTTTTTCCTGAAATAACTCTCTAGCCCTCCATTTGCTTTCTATACAAAGGGGTGTCTGTAGTTGTTTATCCTTTCACATAGAAGCCTTCACACTTTCAGGCAGGCCTCCCATCAAATCATTTCTTAATAGGAGAGAAAGGCAATATTTATGGGATGATATATTTAATTGCAACAGTGTGGGCTTATGGCAAAGGAAGCACTATCTGATTAGGAATATTGGTGAATCAATATGTATAATCTCCAAGGAAGTGGTCATTAGTCATATAAAGCAAATGAAGTATAGGAAAGGCTTCAGTTAAGAGAATGGCAACTAAATTGACAGAAAGCATCTTCCATTCCTTTTCCTGCTATCTGGTAGTAGCATGTCAGTGAAACCAGAGCTAATTTAAGATGGTAAAATCATGAACTGTGCATTTCTTAGATAACAAACCATTAGCAAATGACAGAAAGCTGTAAAAAAATAATGAGAAAAAACAATGCACAGAGGTCTCAAAAACTGGGAGAAAGGTATGCTTAGATTAGCTTTCTGCAAGAAAGTATACACTGACAAAAAATATTGGACTTGAGAATACTTTACAGTTCTGGAAAGAAGGCAATATTATCTTGGTTATCTGCCCATGACTGTCAAATGCGAGATGTTAATTATTAAATAAATAATTAGATTAGGAAAAGTATAAAAAGGAACTTGTGGCAAAGCCATTTCTAGCCAGTTTGAATCCCTTTTATTTTTAGCCCTGTTCAGGTGTTACAAAGAAGTGTACAACTCAACACATGACTTGTGATGTACAACTCCTCCTCTCCGTAAGTAGTGTTGTGACATCAGTAGTCACTGTTCCCAACTACAGCAGACAGCCTCCACCTGTAAAGCTTTCTATGCACAAACCTACACTGTCAGGGTCCCAAACCCCATTGACAGATCCATCTCAGATAGTTCTGGTAAGCGGTCCTTTTATAAGCTTTAATGTAGAAATGTCCTAAGATTTGGTTATGAGAACACTATGCAGTGCTTACTTACCTCTGTAAATATTTTGGTACTATTTTAGAAAGCGTCACTGTAATAAACATCTGACTGAGTAAAAGGAGAGAGCAATGCTCTCTGATTCAGAGAAGGATTTAAAAATAAAAAATTAGTTCCACTGAGCTATGTTAATTCTTGTCTGAAGTTCCTTTCTTTGAAGTGAGGGATACTTTTTCACTGTTACATCATTAGGGGTACTTCTGAGCTGATGGATGGTTTGGAAGGACCAATCTTAGACCTATGAAAATTCTATCTGTGATCAATGAAGGATGGAGGTGTGACAAAATTTACCACTGCAACATTTCATACATTATGCTGTGGGATAGGAATGGGAGGGAGGAGGTTTAAAAAGTTCATAACAGTAGGCTTCTGGTGAGGGACATGGCTGACTGACCAGCTGTGACTGTGAGCTCTGCAGGCAGACCTGACAACGCAGGCTTTTTTGGGGTGCAGGCAGGCTTTTCCTGCAGCCCTAGAACATTTTCATGGTTAGAAAACATTCGGAATTATCCCATGTGTGCGCCACAACGCTGTTTTGTAGCCAATGAATTGCAACAGCATTTGTGACGACCCGATAAGAGACGATGGGAGACAGGGAATTCATCTTTTCCATGCCGCGTTGCAGCCCTTTGGGGCAATAGGTCGAGCCTCCCTCATTTCTAAAACACCAATCTATATATATTTTTTGAAGTTTTATACCCTAAGAGAGGCTCTCTACAGTAAGAAGACTCTCTTGGTGTTTATCGTTATTTTTGGATTAATTTTTAAAATCCTTTAATGTTTTGGCTTATTTTCTGTCATGAGCACTGATGGTGAGCAGGAGGGGGCCCCTATCCAGGGGGGAAAACGCATGCGTAGTAGAGAGAATTTGAGCTGTCATTCAGAGAGACACAGAACAGACCCGCCCTGACTTTTGGGGTTTATCTGTCTGGGTTTTCTCACGCTTCATCAGTTTGGTAGGATTTTCTGTCTACTGTAGCAATCATAAAACACTAGAGACTTATTCCTCGTCTCGGCATGGTTCCTGCTTGTCAGGACATTTTCCCATTTAAAGAGTAAGGAGAAGTGAGAATAAATAACTGCTTCATTGTCATTGTTTTTGTACTGGATTTGAAGATTTAATATTTTTCTGCACACTGAAATTGCTGTTTTGAATTTCTAGTTCTCTGCTTCCTTTTTTTAGAAGCTGCTTGTTAGCATACTTCCTCTTGTCAATTTCACTTGGAAGTTTTTTTTATTAACTTTTGAGCTCCTGTTTGTGTGAGTCAATTATCTAGGGAGCGTTATAATCTACTGCCTGAAATATGGAGGATTGTTGTGAGTTGGAGCGGACTTATAAAGAGATTCTCTCAGATTTCTACCAGAATATTCTGCAGGAGATGCAGAACAATGGGGAAGAGATGATTTCTAAAATAATTTCTAAAATGTGTCATCTGGATGTTTCTACAGAAGAAGATGGAGATCTTGATAAAGATGAAGATTTTACTATTGACAGTAAATTTGAAGTAATGCCAGATGAGGAATGTATTTTGGTGGTGATGGGGTTAACCAGAAAGTTTGAACTGCAGATTACTAGAAGAGCTCTTTTATGATTTCTTCAGGGATTGTTATGGGGAGAAAAGAATCTGTCTTGGGGGAGTTTTTCTTTTGCTGAGAAATCTGCGATTTTAAGGGGGGCAGTTGGAACGTTTGATTTTTGTAAGAAAAATGTCCTGTATGTAATAAGGAGATATATAAATTGTTTGGTTTATTTCAAAGTAGGGTAAAAATTAAGAATGTTTAATTGGATTGACAATGAGACTTCTATGATCGGATTTTTCTTTAATGACTTGGATTTGGATTAAGATCTTTTGGTTTCTTTTTTTTAAAGTTCTGTATAATTTTCAAGATGTATAAGGTATCCATAAGGTATAACAGTAGATGTCTGGTTATTAGGTTTAATAGGGTTAAGTTTGTTATAGTATTATTAAGTATAAAAGTATAAAAGTAGACAATTTATATATTTTAGGGAGATATTTAAGTGTTTTGGTTTATCCTGAAGTGAGGTAAAAAAAATTAAGAATGTGTAATTGGATGGACAATGATTTATGGTTATTATGATTTTATTTCCCTTTAATGAATCTGATTAAGATTTACTAGATATATACTAAGGTTTATTTGATTTGTAAGATTTATAAGATATCTAACAATTGCCCCTTTTTAAGGTTTAATAAGACTAAGATTGTTGTATTATTATTAATTATAAAAGCAGACAATTTATATGTTTTTATCATTTTTATTATAGTGGACAGAAATATATAGAATAGTAGCAGGAAGGAAATAACTAAATAAATGATGTTTTAGGGGGGTGGGAAAATGATTTAGAATGATTTATTTTTCTTTGTTTATATATAAAGGGAAGGAGCAAATGCATAAGTGATCTGTATATGTGCTAATGGAAAGATTTATAGAAATAATGGGATCTTGGTTTGATATGGAGTAAAGGATTGACTATGGAAGTTGCTGTATATTCCTGCTGTTGAAAGTTGGAAGTCACCTTTGTATGTAACCTTTAAAATTCCTTTTCTTGTGTTCTGCACTTTTTTATTTTTATTTTTTCTTTCTTTTTGTAGTTTTTACCTTTGTTTCAAATTCAATAAAATTCTTATTAAAAAAAATAAAAAGTCCACAATAACATATGGAAAAACTGCACAGAGGTGGAACTCCATTATTACTTCCCTAAATTCATTCCATTATTTACAAGCAGAATTAAAAATTAATGATGCTTGGATAGGAGACTCCTGCAAATTTTTAGAAATGTGAGAAATTGTTAGGGATAGAAGGAAGTATAGTACTTGTTTTGTATGTGCTATATCAGGAATATGAAACCTCGTATGCGCCAGATGTTTTGAACTATAACGCCAAAAAATCACCGTCAGAAGTTCTTGGAGTTCAAAACATTTGGGAGTTTGCTGCACTAAGTTATAGTTTTAGCAAGTCTACTAAGGAATTTCCAAAGGATTTTCAATGTTTGAAGACACTAAAATATAAACACAGAGAAGTTATTCTGAATTTAAAAGATTACAAGCTTCCATTCATCCTATCACACCTAGCATCTATAATCTAAAATTCTCTCCCAAGAATATAATAAAATGCCTTCCTATGCTTAGAGAAATGACTTTTCTTCTAAGCCAACTCTAAAATAGGGACTTAAAAGAATCAATGTGTTGTATAAAAATTGATACATTCACACAGATAAGGTTGCCATTCTACCCATAATTCTTCAGGGAACTGACACCACTTTTAGTGATCGTGGTTAGGTTTTTTCCTAGCCTAATTAATACCACCTATGCCTTGTAATTTTGCCTTTCTCCACCTCTGGCCACCTTCTGAGATGGGAACAAATTTAATTCCTCTTCCCACTTACATTCATTTCCTGTTCAAAGCGTTTTAACATTTGTTCCAGGAGCAGCTGATGTTTGCTTGTTAATTGTGTCTGATTCCGATGTTCCTCTTTCTGAAGCAAACGCAGCTCCCGCAGCTCCTGGCGCCTACAGGGTTAAAGTAGAGCAGAAGTTCAGAAACAGAAGAGGAGCTTTCTCTTTAAGGCCAAGGCTACAGAGAAGCACAGTTTAGGCTAACATAATTATAATAAAGACCAGCCAAGATAGGCTGCCTGCTGCCTTCCACATTCTAAGGGTCTAGAATCTCCTTTAGGGAAGAAGTGATTCTTTCAATCACTGTCATGTGCACACCACTTTTGGCCTGCAAGGCAGGGTATTTTTAAGAGGCTGTTTTTCAGCTCTTTCTTGCTTATATTTGTACTTCTGGCCTTGAATTATTCACCTTTCTCATGCAATACATATAGTTTAATACAACCCCACAGACAACTGCATGCAAGAATATATCACTGTCTGAAGCTTGGCAAGCTGAAAGAAATATAATGAACAATACAGGTAAGTTTGTGGTGTTGACCTCTGTTGAACTGAGTTTTAAAAGACTGTTATCATATGTCACTTTTTTAGGTATAACATCTCAAATTGCTGCCAGACATCGATTGACTCTTGTGGTAATAAAAAGAATTGACCTGGGGAAGGCAAAACATTAGCAGTGAATTGAGGAATTTTCATTTTTCCCTTCCCCATTCTTGTTCTGCTGCAATGGTTTAGTGCCCTCCAGATGTATTGTTCTGCAACTCCCATAAATCCCAGCCAGCCTTTGGCCAAGCTGGATGGGAATACTGGAGGATAACCAAGCTAGAGAATGCCAGTTGTGGGGGACCAAAAAACATATTTATATAGTGCTAGCAAGCTAAAATGTTATTGGTCTTCAGTTGTTAAAGTCTTTGCTCTTGAAAGAGACATCATTTCTCAATATTTGGTTCCACAGATTTGATCTCTAGTGTGAGAATCGTACTCACGGAATAAATTTGACAAAGTCTTGAGAAGCAGCAAAAAGATTTTATTAACGTTCTTGCAAGGACAGGTGCCCAGCCAAAATAGGCACACCCCTTCACACAAAGCATGCAGTTTTATTCCCTACCCCTGGCTGGTGAAATCCCTCCTCCTGTTCCCCATTGGATAGGTACTTGGGAGTCCACAGCCTATCCGAGACGCCTTAGATTTTGCAGAAAGTCCCGCCTTTGTTTATATCTCCCATTCCTCACTTTTTATCTCCCCCAGTCCCCTATTTATTCTTTTCCTTATAAGGCAGCTAGCCCCCTTGGAGTAAGTAGGTCGGGGTCGTGTCTGACCACAAAGTTCGCTAGAACTGGTGTTGAGCATATTTTCAGCATCAGTTAGGCAGCTTCTTTCCTTTACACCTGTCAGCATAGAGATATTATCTTCTGTTCCCCTGACCACATATTCCACATCCTTAATATACGGTCAAGCAATTCTAGCTACTAGAAAGCAAGCTTCAGTTAGCAAGTTACTGAGAAAGCAAGTCCTGTTCTATTGTAGGCCTTGCAAAAACAACATCGCTATCCCCACTTTCTCACACTAGTAAACAAAATCTGCATAGATATACCTCTATCTGCTATTCTTGAATAAGAGCTGAAGTTTGATCAGTAAAGTACCTCTTTAGTCACTATCCATTTTATGAACACTGAACTTTCCCTGAGACTACATATAATTTTTCAGGAAGGAGAAAGCACTGTCTAATCTTCTTTTTCTTTTACATAGTCTTGTAGGTGGTTGGGTGAAGGAATACAGGAAGGAGACACAAGACTCAAGAACCGCCAACTCATCACCTTCACTGCCCTTTCAGAGACTCTGTCTGGTCACTCTTTGGGGTGGGAAGAATTTGACTTGAGGTGTAGTAAAACACCTTAAAGGCCTGCTACCTTTGTAGATTCTCTGTTCCAAGACTGAGTATTATTATCATTAGGAAATTCTTCCTAATATTTAACTTTTTCACTAGTCTCCTAAGACAGTCAGGCCTACACAAATCCTTATAAATAAAACAGAGTTTTAGCTTGCCTGAGGTATCTCATCTCTTCATCCTTCTTTTCATCCTCACTGATGATTTTTGAGGTGGTAACACTCACTTCCACTCCATCTACTACAAATCTTCTCGTTCGTTTCAGTGTCATGTTCTGCATTTTTGCATTCTATGCATATATCAAAAGACATAGGGTAAAAAGACAAAAAAAATTCTGGATATGAAATAATTATTTATCATCTAACTAAACAAGATGTTTTTTTATAGAAGCTTCACAGGAATCATAATCATTGTGGGGAGAAGAGGAAGAAAGGCTATTTTTCTATCAAGGAAATTCAGACTCCAAGATGAAATTAAGAAATTAAAACCATAGTTTCCACATACATTATTGATTTGTATGATTCATTTTGTTTTCAGTATTTGTATTTTGGCGAGTTTGGGGAAGGGAGAACACATTGTCCAATTAGAAGATTTTGGCCAAGAGCTGGAGGCACTGACAGTTATTGAATGCTAACCATTTCTCTGAATCTTCAAAATTTGACACTTCTCTGAAATCATGAATACTTGAATGTCATCTCTTTCCTCCAAAAACCAGGACTTATCCTTTCCCTCCGTGCTGTATTATTATCCATGTCTAGTCAGGCAACATAGCATTATCTAAATTTTTGAACGACATCTATAGCAATGGTGTGTCATCAGCCCTTAGTTGGTGATGCTGATGAGAACTAAAGTCCAAAGCACCTGTGAAGCATGTGGTTGCCTTCCTCTGATTTCTGGGGATGAAAACTTCTTATCCTGCCCATCCACTACAGCCCAACAAGGCACAATCTGATTGCAGTAGTAGACGCTGCTGCATTTCCCAACCCTGCCAATCATTACGTTGCAGCATCAATGGATAAAGAGACTTGGGGTTTCCAGATCTTCTGCCTTGGGAAGCAAATAAGGAATTGGTGGGAGCAGGAATGATCTCTGCTGCACTGAAGGACAGCAAGAGGGGTTCTCTTTCAACCTCTTCCTGGGCAATGCTTGCCATCTCTGGTGGCAAAAAAGAGAGGCTGCTACTGCTGCACTTTCTGCTGATCACTTGGCTGGGGGGTCTACCTAACCCTGTGGTCCCACCCACGACCTCAAATTCTTACCTTTAGGGAGTGGGACCCGCTGCCTCTGTTCAGGGACAGATCAGTAGACAAAGAGATGCTGAGGTCCATGCTCTCTGAAGCAGAGGTGCTACCAGAATCAGAATCTCGCTTGAAGCTCTCATTCTCAAACTGAGAAGAGCTCAAACTCCCATTGGGGAGCCTTTCTTCAGTTGGTGTTTCAAGGAGGCTGTTTATAGTATGGCTTCCCCAATTTGAATCCTCATTGTTTGCTGGCTCAGTGCTTTCCTTCTGGTGGTTGAGAGCCCCATCCTCTACTGGTTTAATGTTTTTGTTGGGCTGCAGTGCCTGGGGGCTGGTGCTTAACTTCTGCTTGGCATCAGGCAGGACTGAATCACTTTCTATTCCCAACAAATCTGAATGCTCAGCAGTTTTGACCAGGGCTTCAGTTCTAGCTTCTTCCTCCAAAAGCCTGTGGCCCTGCCCATTTATGGCTTCCTTGACCTGCTCCAGAGGCAACTTTGGTCCATTTGCTGCAAGTGATAAGCCGTTTTCTTGAAGCTTGTCTCCTTCCACACTTAGCTGGCTTGCAAGAGAGGAATCCCTCTGGTGAACGTCTTGAGGCTGAGTTGAGGGGGAGGGGAAACAAGAGAAAGATAATGAAATTTATCTTTTAAAAAAAAAAATAGCCTGAAGGAAAAAGAAAACTCAATTAAGGAACAAAATACGGAGCACAGAGATAAAGCAGAAACTCATTTTAAGGGGAACAGGATCATATTCTCCTCCAGAATAGAACTTTTGCAAACAAGACCCCTGAAACGTACGCCGAGGCAGGTCATTTGTCATAAATTAGCGTTTCATTGCTGAATTTTCAGGGAATTTAGAGTACCTAGAGCAACTTTTCTCAACCTTCTGACCCTGGAGGAACTCTCAAAATATTTTTCAGGTCTTGGGGAACCCCTGCACATTCAGGCTCAAATAGAGGCCAAAAGTTACACAATTATCATATTCGTTTCATGTGTAGGCCTGTATATATGCATTAAGAGTATTCTTAAACTGAGAATGAAACTTACTTCTTTAATGTGAAATTGCCCAAATTTGAAATATTTTTTTTAATAAATTGTGATCTTCCAGGGAACCCCCAGTGACCTCTCGTGGAACCCTAGGGTTCCATAGAACCCTGGTTGAAAAACCCTGACCTAGAGAATACTCCCCCTCCCTGCCAGCTTACATTTTGTAAGTGGGGGGAAAAAAGGGGGGGGGGTTAGAAATAAAAGAGTAGAGAGTTTAATTCTCTCCTAGTAAAACTTCTAATTTGACACTGATGAAGATGCTTTTCCCTTTCCTGCTTCATCAGGTCACAGAAGGTATCATGACTGGTCTACAAAGTGTTCTCCTTGCTACAGAGCAGCTGACCGCATTCTGCCAAAATCTCCCAGAAGGCTGCGTTCTGACTTTTGACAGTGCTGGTGAACTGTCATTGAAGCAGCTCTCACATTGCCCCAGTTCATTCTTTGCCATATTCCTTCACTCACCCTGGCTTTACACTTCTTGGTTTCTGATGCTGTCTCCTCCATAAGCCTTCTGTCAGGATTACAGGATCTCCAATTTAAAAAATGGAAAAATTCTGCACCCAGGAATACTGAAATTCTGTCATGCCTCTGGCGTGGAAATAGTTATCACAGGAATAAAGGGATCAGGATGATACCCCAGACAGACCCAATTCCAAGAGGCTGGGCTGTAACACTACTGAGGCAGAAGCAGGGACCATCATGCCTCCTTCTACAGATTCTGCCTCCAAGCCAATCTCAATTGCCCAACCTGCAGGAATGCCACTACCGCTACGTGGAGAGCCAAAGAGTGGAAAAGCACTGAGATCTATGGTGAGATATTTTGACAGGAAGATCTAGCTGGGAGTTAGTTGTTATACCGAAGAGCCTGGCTTGTGTGGTCAAAGCTGGCCACTGCTGGCTATGTCTGAATGGAGATTGGGAACCTGGACCGAGTATAATAGTAGAACAGCTTTGTGATACCTCAGTCTCGTGTCCTCTGTGCCTTGTCTTTAAGCTATGCCAGCTTTCCTATGAATCCTATTCTTTCACTTGAACTTGAAAAACATTTTTTGCCTTGTCCTATGAACCTCAGCCACTGATAAGAAATTTTTGCTTATTTTTACTTAGACTGGACTGGCACTATGGCTTTGCGTTCTGACTTCAACTCTGAGTACATCTACCATTTCAAGAACTTGAACTATGAACAACTTCACTAAAGCTCTGCAGGCTAGGACACATTCTGGCCCACCAAAATTATAGAGATTTCTCTTGCATTACCATAATATGCCTTGTTTTGTATCAATTAGTTTGGCCTTATCACAGAGGAACAATGAGCATGTGTATTCTGCTCTTCCTCCAGTGAATTGGGGATAATGTAAGTGGTATTTTTGCTATCTTCCAGTTTATTCTCACAATATCCTTGTGAAGGAGACTAGGTTGAAAAACAGTGATCGATCCAAGCAACCTTCTTCTACTCTGGCATTCAAACAACTATACCACCTCTAGCAAAGGAGAATGCAAAGGCAATAGTCCCTGACCACTAGAATCCTTAGGATCATTGAACTAAATATGACTGGAAGGGTGATGACTAGTAACAACTGCATTTTTTAAAACTGAGGACTCCTGTTGCACCAACCAGAACCAGGCATGGGCTGCTTTTTGGACCATGTAAGTTGCAGATGCAGATCTTCAAACCTGGACTGGAGCTGCAGTGAGGAAGGGGACAATGTTGAAGGCTCATCAGAACCTCTCACAGAAGATCAAATCAGGACTGGGTTCCCTGCCCTTCACTGAGTAAGGAACAAAGGCAGAGCTATCTATCTATCTCCTTTAAAGTAACACGCGGTTTGACTTCAGGAAACCACTCCTCTTGCGTGGGGATTTCACCAGATAATCACTATCAAGCATTTTTTTTCACTTACAAAAGAGTAGAGAAATTAGTAATGAGAGTGCTGGAAGGTGGATCTGAGGTTTTCCTGAGAGCAGAAGACTGTAGGCTGTCCTCCTATGAAATTTGCACTAACCCTTGTCCCCCCACTTCACTCTCGTTTCAAACTGCATATTACTCACCATTTTACTGGTTTGAGTCTGAGTTGCTTCAAGTATTATTAATAAAGTCTTGGCAGCTAGTGAAGGGAGTGCTGTGCCAAAATTTTATTCTGCATTTTTAACTCTTTTCTTTTAAATGGATGGAAAAAATGCTTTTCATTGTTTTCTCCAACGGAAAACAACATTTCCTGAGATCCTCATGAAAAAGTAGAAGATTCTTGCAGCTTTACTTAGGAGATGGCCAAGGGACACAGGCATATATTCTGTCTCTCACTGTTGAAACCTTCTCCAGCAATCTTCATCTCCCTGGCTTCCCATGCTTCAGTTAAATTCCAAGGGAAGCCACCACGAGAGAAGTTCTCCCATGAGGCTTCTATGTATCAGGAAGTCAGACAGCCAGAGGGGCTGCAGAGGTGAGGACAAATATGAGAGAGAATGCACACAGAACAGCAGCATGTTCTACCACCTCACAATAATCAAGCTCAAAATCATAACAAAAATATATTCTAAAGCAAACTTCAGAATGAAAAAGAGAAACAGAAACCTTGTTCATAAGGGAAGGAAACCTCAAGAAATGGACATTTCAGCTCAGGGCAAGGCCAGCATGGGAGTCACTAAAAAGATAGTAAGGGTATTTCCTTGTCCCCTACTGCAAACAAGCTAAACCTCAGCTGTATTTCCTACAAACCAGAGGTCTTGGATTTCCTGTGTTGCATTTGATAAGCTTCAGTGATACTAGTAGTAGGGACACAAACCTCTTATAAATTATTTACACTTGTTTTAGTTTAAAAAAAAAGGCTCTTAAGGGTTTGTAACACTTTACAACCCCCATGCAGTGGGACACAAATCTGCCTATCAACTTGACACAGGAGGAAAGCCTGAGACCTATTGCTCTCTCTCTCTCTCTCTGTGTGTGTGTGTGTACACCTGAGAAGGAAGGCAGGGGATGTAACCTCAGGTTAGCAATCTCTAGGACAAAGAGAAGGTAGAGGGGACACACAATAAATTCTTACGTCTCTAACTATACTCTACTGGCTCCTTGTGATCCGGAGGTCATGAGAAGGTGCAGGGTCAGTGCCTTTGAATCTATACTTCCAACAATAGGGAAAGCAAAGCCACCATCCTCTGTTCTGTCCAACCATAACACTACAGCTGAGTCAACATAAAGTCCTTGGTTTTATTGTTGTTATTCTTCTTGAAAAGTTATTTTGTACAGGCTTCCAACTACCTCTTTCAAATAATGCCTTTATTTTATCCAAGTTAGGGACAAGAGGAAGAAGTAGCCAAAAAGTCGAGCAAGCCCACATGGTATAGTCTACGCAAGATTTCATTCTTTTCTCCGCAGGAACCAAACTCCGTTGATGGGTGGGAATGTGCAGAGCCAGCCCTGCCTTACCACACTCTGAGGAATCATTTTTTAGATATCATCCCTGTCATTGGCTAGTGACTGCAGATGTCATCTTGCTTGATGATCCTGAATGCTTCAATGAACTGAACGCCTCTTCCCTGTCCAACTGTCTATCCTTCTATCTGCCCCAGCTAAGCCTGAAAGCAGCCAGCATATTCCAAGGAGCAGCTCACAGCTTTAATCCTAAGCACTAAAGGCTACAATCTTTATAGTAAAGGTGCCAACAATTAAAACCTTTCCTAGGGGACATGTTTTCCATACAGCAAGTGCATTTACTGAGAAAGCCATCTTGCAAGCGGAAAGGGAAGGTCTGGCTCCCTGCCCAAACATTGTTTGAAGGATTCTTGGCTGCTGAAAGAAGAGCAGCTTCTTCCTACCCAAGGAGCCATTCTTCCTGTCCACCTGCACAAAAGCAGCACAACTTGTCTCCTCTGCAAGTAGCTGCAGGGATCAAAGGTGGCCAGCAGTTTGCTTTTAAAAACCCAGCTAATGTTGTTTGTGGACTCTGAAGCATTTTTAATGTGGATGTGCACATCGGTCTATGTATACAAATGCATGTGTGTATAAACACACATTCATGTACTGTATGTGTGGGGGAAAAGTGATAATTTGTCTTGTTTCCTTAATGCAAACATCACTTAATGCAACAAGACAAAAGGAATTACACTTACAGATGCAGATTCTGATAAGTCCTCCTCTTCAACTTCCTCTCTATTGTCTTCAATTTCCTCCATCACTTCAGCCTTTGCCTCTGCCACGAGCTCACGTAAGGCTTTATTGCTGGTGACCTTGCTGACGAAAGGATGCTAAAAAATCAAGTTCATGATTACCATATTAGCCTGAGTATCTTGCAGGTCAAGAGCAAGGTTCAAAGTGAATGCAGAGACCTTTTCAGCTGCTTCACCCCTCCTTTCCTACTCAAATATTCATGGCCAATACAATGTGTTGGCCATGACTTACAGCAATAATATTGCAATCTCTAACTTTAAAATAAATAGTCTAGGTCAGTGTTTCTCAACCTTGACAACTTTAAGATGTATGGACTTCAATTCCCAGAATTCCCCAGCCAGCATGGGGAATTCTGGGAGTTGAAGTCCACACATCTTAAAGTTGTCAAGGTTGAGAAACACTGGTCTAGGTCACAGGTGAATTTCTGGATTACTGGGGCCAAATCCTTTCCAGAAAATGTTAGGAGTTAGTAGTATATTTACTTATCAGCCTTTACATGCTTGGACTGGTTTTTTTCACAGTTGTGGAGTATGTGTGCTTCCAAGTAGCAGTTATACAGAAGCACATATCCTCTGTGACAGTGAAACACTGCAGCTGGAAAATTGCACAGACAAGGCAAAGACATAAAAAGACATATGGAATAGCTGCCTCTTAGAGCTTTAGAAAGACAAGTATCTATTGCCTGATACATGCAACTGTGGGTAGGAATTTTAGAGCACTGCTTAAAATTGGACACTGTTGCTATGAGATAAGACAAAATTGTGCTCTCAGATACCACATTCAATCCATGGGACTTCATTCAGCATCACTATTCCTACCTATGGAAGCACTGTTTACATAAGAATTGCATTCCCATGAACAACTAAGGAACTGAAATGTACACAGTGTTATGAAAGAGCCTCCCCTGGTTTATACCAAAGAATCTTGCATTGGAACAAACATAACTGAAGTAAATATACAAGTGTTAAATAATTTAAAAGCAAACAATGGACTTACTAAAGTCTGCTTCACAATTCACCTGGTTGGGTGTCCCTTCCATCAGAGAGGAACAGGTAAGAGGGACTACCTCATCATATATACATAGACTTACCTGGAAAAATCCCAGTGACATCCATATGACTTACTTCAGAGTTTATATACAAGAATTACACTGTTACTTGCAATGTTGGCATTCCATGTGCAATCTGTACTCTTTTAGAAGACACACCTACTCTAACAGTGCAGGAAGAGAACAATCTCACCAAGCAAACCCATGAAGCAGCCCTCAAAATTTTATTATTTATTTATTAAATTCATATGGCCACCCATCTCACTTGCCTGTGACTCTGGGTAGTGTACACAGTTAAAACACAACTAAGAATCATAGCCTTCCACCATTAAAATAAATTAAATAACAATTAAAAACGACATTTAAAAATTAGAATTAAAATTAAAAAAATTAAAATTAAAAAAATCCAGAGTTTTCCACAGGAGGTAGTACCACATATTTTCTTTCTGTTAATTATGTCAACGTATTTGGGTTTTCAGTATACTCCTGCCAAGCAATAATCAATTGAAATTCTTCCCCCACCAAATAGGTCACTTTTTCAAACGTCAAAGTTAACAGTAGAAAAAACAGTTGCCTACTGTTGAATTCTGGGCCAAACTTTAAGCTGGCTTAGAATAGCCTTCTCCAATCTGGATGGCCCCCCAAGGTGTGGAATAACTCCCATAATTCTCAGCAGTGTACAGTGTCTCAGGAATACTAGGATACTCCTGCATAAGTAGAACCTAAACTCCAGCAACCACCCAGGTTTTCTATACATTAATGACCAGTGGGAGAATCTCTACTCCAGCCAGGGGCATGTGTGTGGATCTATGCGTCCTTCACAGAGTGTTAACATGTGACTCACTTGAGATGCTATACTTACTTCCAGCAATTGTGTGGCAGTTGGCCGGGTCTCAGGGTTCTTGTCAAGTGCAGTCTTCAGAAAATCTCTGAACGCTGGAGACCTTTATGAACAAACACACACATTTAGAAACTATCAAAAAACTTCAGGAGAAAGAAAACCGGGATACTCATCCCATAGACTACACAGTTTATAAATTAAAATCTGGAAAAAAACACAAAGCAGCACTAATTTATATATATAGTTAATACTCAGTACCAAGTACTAGAAAATGTGGCCTTGATTAATTACAGATCTACCCCTGTTTTATAACCCAGAAGCAACAGCTGTTCAGAAGCAAGTTACATGCTGTCATCCTGTTCCCAACCCATGCCAAAGACCAAATGTTAGCAAGCTCACACGGGGACAATTGTCTGCCTGGGTTTAGGCTAATACAAAGCCTTCTGTCAGACAACTGATTGTACCCTCCTCCCTTCCTGCACCTCTTTTTCTATGCTGGCTCCCACATAAGAGTGGGCAAAAGCACTTACTGGCAGCTTCTACATATAATCACAGCAAATGTTTCACGCATGGCTACATCTGCCCAGTGATTTTCTAGCCAGAAATGTTATACTGTCCTGTTCACATGCAAGATATTTGGAGAGGTCTTGCTGTTTTCCACTCCTCTTGTAATAGGAAGCCCAGCTAAGAAAGATTTTGTATCCTGGGAGAGGGCATAAAAGGGGCTTTAGAAAGTAAAAACACAAAACTTCACTGGTTGGATGTTTGCTGGGGGGTGTGCTATGCATTAAGAACATCATCACAAATCAACACATTTCAGATGTTCACAGAAACAGAGAAGGCTACATTGCACCAGTCAAACTAAAGGTAGTTGTCAGTTAACAACGGCAGTAGGGACCAGAATTGCTGTTGCTAAGTGACGCAGTCATAAAATGTAATGTCACATGACTGTGCTGCTTAGTGGAAGCAATTTTGGCACTCTCAGTTGCCATCATTAAGCAAATCACTGCATGTTGTTAAGCGAGGATGCCACATGGTTGCCATGTGTGACCTCCTCCTGACTTCGCTTGTTGGAAGCCAGCAAAGAAGGTTGAAAATGACAATCATGTGACTGAAGGATGCTGCAATATCATAATTGCGAGCCAGGTGCCAAGCACCTGGATCACAATCATGTGCCCATGGGGATTCTGCAATGGCCAGAACTCTGAGGACTGGTTGTAAGTATCACTTGCCATCGCAAGTTTGAATGGTTGCTGAACAAGTGGTTGTTAAGCGAGGACCACCTCTATTTATCTTAGGATGGAGGGAATCTTTCCTGTCTCTAATTATCATATCCTTCTAAATCAGGAAGCCAAGGAGAAAACCTGGGATCTTCTCATTACAGAGCATGTGCTTGGTCACTAAGCTATTATTTTCTTTGCGGTATCTTGCTCACATCTCAGATGCTGCATAAAAATGTGGTATCATGTAGTCCTAAGGTTGGAAATACTATATTTTAAGAGTTCGGAAAATGAAATATTCTGGAAAACAATACAATGCAATGCATCAAAATAAGAAATGGAAATTTATTTTTTTATTTTTTTATTAAATTTATGCCACCGCCCATCTCCCCCAGTGGGGGACTCTGGGCGGTTTACAATAAAATGACACTAAAAACATATCCACCTAATTTACCATTAAAATATAAATAGAAAAATAAATAGAAAAAGAATGATTGATTTCTTGCCCTGGTCAAAGTAAGGGCAATGATGATGGGAGTTGTAGTCCCATCTGGAGAACATCAGGCTGAGGAAAGCTGCTCTAAGGAATTCTGGATGCATTCTTTATATGTGTCAGCCCTTTGAGGTAGCCCAGAGTCAGACACCAAAGTCATGAATACTAAAACTGTTTTGATTATAGGATTACAGTAACAGAATCTTGCAACTCTGAATGAGCCTCTCCCCTTCCTGCCTTTATCCTAAAGAGAACCAGGGAGGGCCGAGTCTGAGATGCTTTCTCAAATTCCATTCCTGCTTTGGGCTGAGATTTCTCTTCTCTGACTGCTGCCTCAGCTGGGGCTCTTCCTCCTCTTCCTCCAGGTTATTCTCATAGCCCATTACATCCCATAACACCTTTACATACACATTTTAGGAAGACAGGCTAAGAAGAGAAAGCCCTTTGCCCAACATTACCCAGCTTAGGGGTAAGCAGAGATTTGTATATAAAACAATTAGAATTTAGTATTAACACTCACTGTTACCAACTTGATTTGACTGATATCAAATCAATGCTACTCTTGCTAGATATTGCTGGAATAATAATTTCCATCAGCTCCAAAACTCATGGTCAATAATGAAAGGGGCAGAAATTACAGCTAACCTGGAGAGCTTCATGGGGAATCTTAAATAAGACTAGGGATGCATAATCCTTTCTCTGGAAACATTTCAAGTGATGCCCCAAGGGCTGCACTTGACAAACTGGGAAGAGCAAAACTTAATTAAAATTGCTTTAATTGACTTAATTAAATGCAGTTAAGGTGAATAATCATCATGTTTTTAATTATTTCCCTTTTCTGCCAGATTAAATATTACAATTTGGTGGCAAGTTATAGAGTAGCCCTGAAGGATAAGTGTTGAAGGTACAAGTAAGGCCTTGGTACCTTGGGCTGTATGTTCCTGAACTTGACCAAGGTTATTCAAAAGACAAACTTAAAATCATAAGAAAAATACTTCCTTTCCTCTGCTTATTCCTTCTTGAGAACTTTTTATTAAATGGGTCCCAGCCTGCAATGGCAATATTTTATAGCAGAGTTGGGGAACCCTAATAATTAGCCATGCTGGCTGAAGCTGATGATAGGTGGAGTTCAGCAACAGGTGGAAGGGGTTAAGTTTTCAAACAGCCTCTCAGATCTTTTCTACCATGATTATTCCATTTGCTACAGATTTATTCTGGCTACTAACAAAGGTGGTTAATTAATGTAGTAAAATACTCATTCCCCATTAGTTATTGTTGGTAAAGGTGGGAGGGAAAGAAGACCAAGACACTTCTTGCAGGTATTTCTGACCACAAGTGAACAAGAAAAATCTTCTCACCATTTTGATGGATAATTAAGAGTAGGAGGATCAGATTTGGCTATTTTTAGTAAGACTCTCATAGGATTGAGCTCATGATGGGGCGGCTCTATCTGGGCCATTTCTATGAGTGTTATGCCCAAGGACCAGATGTCAGCCTTGTAATCGTAAGGGGTATCTTTCATAGTCTCACACATCACCACTTCAGGAGCCATCCTAAAAAACAAAGAAAGAAGAGTGAAATTCTGCTACAAAAACATTTCCACTGAACGTGGTTCTAAGAACCAGACCCTGTTTTCAAGACAAACTATAGTCTAGGCTTAGGATTGACCATAAGCCTTAAAGTACAACTCTGCAGCTAAACTATGAACGAAATGTGAAAATTCATCCCTTCTGCCCTTGGTACAAACTAGCCAGCATCACAAACTTCTGAGTCCTATTGTCTTTGGTAAAACCATTGGACATAACATAGATATACATCCTCTACTGGAATTAATAACAAAAATGGTTAACCTCTGCAGACTATATCCAGTCCATATATACACCCCTGGTCATTCATCTCTCCATTCTCAATTGGACACAGAAGGGAACCAGTCAGCTAATGACATCTGGCCTAAATACTGCTTGAAACGGCAAATTAAATGCACGCTGATTGCATCCCCTTAATAATGACGTGGCTGATTTAGAGATTAAATTCTTGGAGTGAATAGTTGTTTTCATACACTTGGAACTGCTTCAAAAGGACATTCCACCAAATGGTGGGGGGTGAAAAGAAGAGAGAACAGCCCAAATTCCATCAATATCTCATCCCAGATATGGGCTGTAGTTTCTTTACTGCCCTAACAGAGGCGGTGATCCAAATGACAGAATACTGCTACAACTGACAGTCTTTATTCCTTCCATATTTTTCCATCAATGTTGCCCTCCACCTCCAAGGATAAAGTATCTTGAAACATACGAACTCACTTAAAAGCAATAATTAAATGCAGTGCCGTCTTCTAGGTTGATTTAGTCTTCTTATATTTTACATTCATTTAAAATACATGCAAATAGGACATTGCACTAATTAAGATTAAAATACCAGTCACATGGCACACAGACAAATATATCTGCACACTCAGGGCATAACTTAAAACACAGCCCCATAATAAGTAACAACACCATGTGTTGGTTAGGGCACAACATTCCTTCCTCCTCTCCCAATCAAATTTGGCAATGGCTTCTTCAAAAGTCATGCTGTTATGAATTATTCCTCTTACCAGTATGGTGTGCCAATGAAGGAATCCCTCCTCTGCAAAGTTTTTATGTTTTTGGCGGATACTCCAAAATCAGCTGAAAAGAGTTGAAGTCACATTCAATCTTCCAATAAACATTTTGTGTACCAGTGCAGTTAAAAGAGATGAACAACCTTTTACCCTATCACTGCCTCAGTTTGATTATTTCTCAGAGCAAGTATACAGAGGACCAACAGAAATTCTAAGCTGGATGGGCACCTGTGACCCTCTGTATCTTGCTATACTACAATTCCCATATTCCATTAGCTATGCTAGAGCCAAAGAAACTTGGATCTTCCCACTTCTGGCCTATACTAATGATCTGAAACACATTAAAAATATTCTAAAAATTTACTATCGAATGGTGAACTCTATACCTGCAAAGCATATTCATAATCATTGCCAAATATTCTTTTCATAAGATAGACTACTTCAACATGGGTGAATTTCTGAGAGAAATTGTGAAAAATAACCTAGATTTCTGATTAACTTGCTTTTTTTAGCTAACCATAATTACAGGGACAGTAAGGAAAGCCCTTCTAAATCTCCCAACAAGTTAGGGCAGCATTCTGCTTTACTATAACAGGGAAACAATTCAACGTCACAGAGCTCAGCCACATCTTAACACACCCTTCACAGCTTTGCTATTTAAATTCTGTTTCCTACAGTAATTTACAGTTCCATTTTATGTTTTATTTCCATCTCTTCCCAGAAATTTCCACTAGAAAGATGATACAAAGCAAGACACATGAGCCTTCTCATTTCTCCACACCAATAAACTATATTTTCTCCACTCATATAGAAAAGATGCCAATTCCCACCAGAACTCCCAAAGAATAGCATGCATTCATTTATACACAATTCCTCACAGAACAATAAGAAAAATGCTGAATTCAAAAGTAGCTTTCAGCATCTCCTTACATTCCTACACCTACGACTTCTGCTTTTGTTAGTTAGTTAGTTGTCAGTTAATTGTTTGTTAGTATTCTTAAGGACCCTAATTTCTTTATCAACTATGTGCAGGAGTCTTTGTTGTACAATTTTGGATCCTATAACTGCTGTTCCAGAGAATCCACACACTGTTGGATGCTTTTCTTAGCAGAACTGCAACTGTCACAATTCTATCCTGAACAAACTAAGATGGGACAAACCTGGAAATGAATAGATAGTGATGATGGGAAGACAGCTTGACAGAGAACATTGGAATTAGAAGTAATTAAAGGACACCAGACATAACGCAAAAGCTAAACTTCTCTTCTGCTCCTGAACGCTGATTTCTTGAGGCATGTGATTATAGCAACCTCTTCTAAATACCTGCCCAATACCTAACTTGCTCTGCAAACAGGGTTTCCATCTAGAGTTAATTGTCAAAACCTTCTACTTATAAAGGAGAATCTTTGAAATGAGTTCTACACAACAGCATCTAATCCCAAGGAACCATTTCTAGACATCTAAGAGTTGGGATAGCAAGTAAAAATCCTAAGAGTCTAAGGAGAACATCAGAACAACAGCTACCCTTATGTGGCAACATGGAAAAGGGTGGCCTTTTGGACAAAGAGATACTGTATTAGCCAGTAAGAGAAGAAAATTCTTTGGTGGTTGTGACTTTCTCACTGTAGCCAGTGTTACATTCCTCAAAGTTCATAAAATGACAAAGTTGCTAAACTGACTCCACCCCACAGCACACTCCAAATTTCCTGGAAGCGGGGGGTGGGGTGGGGTGGGGTGGGGTGGGGTGGGGGGGAAGAGATCAGCAGCAAGCACTGAAGTTCTGAAGATGAAGCTAGGCATCCAGAGACTCCTTGACTATGTCTATTTCCCACTCAGCAAAACCTCAGTCAAAAAAAGAGGTTAATTTTTTTTTTAAAAATGTGCATCAATTCATACCAGCTTACACTAAACTACATCTCTGCTCACCACCACCATTTATGACCACGCTTAAAAGCTTTAGGCTCAATACAGTCCTTAGAGGTTTCTATTAGGAAATTCTCTTTCTATTGTGAGAATGGTCCATTTATTCTTGTGCCATGACATTTGTTCTTAAATAAAGCCTCCATCCTTGTTCCCTGGGGCAACCTCGGATATAGAGGCTGGTCCTGGAAACCCTGACCCAACACTTTTTTTCCCCTTTACTAGAAGATCAGCAATTTCACATCTGAGTTCTTTGAAAAGTCCTACATGGATACCATCTGGTGCCAGAGATTTGTTTCATGTTCATTTTGCTCATGAGCTTTAAAATCACTCTTAAACTTCATTTACATTCTCTGAGTTATATGGATTATAAACAACCTGTCAGTCCCTGAGAGAGAACTAATCTATACAGTACTCTGAGTCTGAAGAAAGAAGAATTTTATTTCTATTATTTCTGACTTCTCTATGCAGTTTTGGCCCCATGACCAAATACATTTAATCTTTTTTGTTCCGAGAAATACACTTCCTGTTAATGTTTTTTAGCATTTTGTCAGGGAAAATAACATTATAAAAGCCCACCACGGCTGCAATTCGGCACATGCTTATTCAGGAGCTAGTTCCACTAAGTAGTGGGACTTGCTTCTGAATACAAGACTGTGTTTTAAGGACTTATTGAGAGAAAATTCAGATTTCTAGTCAATTATAAAAGCTGCTGGATTGCATTCAGCAAATTCCTCTTTTCCAGTCCAACAGATTCTGATCAGAGGAAAAAGCGGGAGGAAGACCAAACTAGCAAAAGACTACTATTTAATAGCTAAGTATGCACAGTTATCTAATTGTTGATTTTACAAAATAGCCCCAACTGTTAGAACAAAAAATACTCCATCTACTTTTCATACCTGCTGAATACAAGAAGCAACCTTTCGCATACCAATTATTTCTCATTCAAGAGCAAAGTACTTTTTCTCACCAAGTTTAATATCTCCATCTAGGGTCAGCAGCACATTGCCTGCCTTTAAGTCTCGATGGATAATCTTCTTGCCATGGAGATAGTCCAGGGCCTCCAGCATCTGGCGACAAATCACCTGGATCTGGGATTCAGTCAAGCCTCGATCCAGCTCTGTAAAAACAGTTGGAAAGCCTCTCATGTTCAGTTTCTTCTGAGCTTCAATTAGCCGCAGTATGCACACAATTGAGAGTGACAGCTAATTAAGGCTTAATTAGTTGACTAATAAAGCACAACTGAAGATGATCAACTTCTGAAATAAATGATTTTGGGACCATGGCCTATTTCCTCTTAAATATAGGTAACTCATGTTAATATGTAAAAGCTACCACACATGCTAAACATAGCTTTAAATAAATCATCTTCATTTTCAGAATCTGGAGTTTACAATATTCAGACCTAAAGTAATTAGAGCAAGTTATTTATAAAAATAATAAAGGTGGAATAGAAAATAAACAAACAAACAAACACCAGCTTTACAGTGTAAAAATTCAAATGCCATCACTATCAGAAAAAACTAGATACTGTATAAAAGTGTGCACTGTTTCATTTGTCACACACATGCACAGCCTCTCTCTTTTTTTCACTGGAGGGGTGCTTCTAAATGGCACTCTGCTTAGAAAACATTACTGATAGCTGAAAAGACACTGAATCCAGCCCAGTGATTAAATCATGTCTGTCAGGGTTGCAACTAGGGTCTGTGTCACCCAGGGCAAACATGGATTCTGCACCCATTTTGGCACCCCCCCAGCGCTCATTTTGGTGCCTCCCCCAGCGCTCACTTTGGCACCCTGCCAGCACTCATTTTGGCACCTCACCAGCACAGCACCCAGGGCACATGCCCTGATTTCCCCCTCGCCCCTAGTTGCGGCCCTGATGTCTGTGGCTATCATGAGGCAGTCCAAAAGGCCCATATAGCAGGAATTACTTTTTTTTTCCTTGTGCTCCTCTCCTGTTTTTATCTCGGGACAAGAAGATGGTGATATGAATATGGGGGGACAGCATAGATCTAAATGGTTTCCTGGTTGCTGTGGGGAAATTTCACTTCTAGCAAAGCCTCCATTAATGTCTGGAACAGGGAAATCAGTTGGGAAACAGATAGAGTCTCCCTGATAGGGAGCTCTGGCAATGAAACAGGCGAAGGCTTGAGTGTCGGAGGAACAGTTTGGAAAATCCATTGGAGGATAGCCTGGAGCCCATATTAAGGCCTATGCCATGACATGGATAACAAACAAACAAAAAAGTACTCTGCCAACCATTAGCATCCAAAGAGAGTCATCCAGTGCAGCTATTCTAAGCTGAAAGAAATATATTCTATCAAGGCCCTAGTAAAGGTGAAGAGGACAACAAGATTGAGGACAACAAGATTGCCTGCTCAATCCCTCAGTCACATTAATTACCATAAATCATGGTAGTCTTCTGAATGACCTAGCAGGAATTGGTATGAGTAGTACTATGGGTGGGTCAATCTTTACTTCTTAGAAAGGCATTCTTTCTACAGGCAACATAAACTTTAGAAGATGCAACCTCCTGCTTAGTTTATAATTATATATTTTTTGTAATTGTTGATTTTTTTAAGCACTGTTCCTTTTAAAAACAGTTTAACATTTGTACTGACTTCATTTATTTGAAGGATTCATATGGCTGCCCAACTTGCAAACAGCAACTCTGGGTGGCTTACATGGGTTAAAAACATAGAAACTGAAAATAATCACAAACCAGACAACACACAAAGACATACCACAGTACAAAATAATCAAGGCCAACCACATATATGCCAAATTCCAAAAGCTTTGTAGGATAGACTCATCCAACTCTGGCCCAATGCCAAAGAAAAAAAACAACAGGTCTTCAAGGCTGAAAGCCAACAGGGCTGTTTAGCATACCGAGAGATACGCTTTCATTGGAAGGAGAGATAAGGATCTTTATATAAATAAATATTTAATTCTCCAAGGCATGGTTATTATAGATGACTAATAATAAAATAAGGAAGGCCTTAACTTACAGTTGTTTTAGTAGAAATTAGTTTCCTCATTTTTTTTGCTAAACCACAATAGATAAGACACTAAGAATATTTCCTATCTTTTGCATTGACTAGCATGGCCCAATATGAATGCCAAATAGGGCTAATCCAAGAGGGAATTGTTAAGTAGGGCAGCCATTCTTCCAGGAGCAAAATATCTTAACTAAAGGAGGAAAGCTCCCATTTCAGTGTTGGTTTCTTATCTGCCCATTTCCAGTGGAGAAGTTGGATTCATTTATTTGTTTAAAGGATAGACATGCTTGAAGGGGTAGGGGGAATGTTCCATTCTGCCAGCATTATATTTCTTCAAAATGTTTCCAGAGATAGCAAAACTTGGCTATGAGAGTTTTTTCCAGATTTCAGTTCCTCTCCATAATAACAGCTGTCTTCAAGACTTGCAATGACCAAAGGAAATACTCACCATGAAAGTAAAGGGCACAGTTGGAATTCACTTCCCATGATGAGAATCAGTCTTTTACAATGACTAATCTCATACTAAGGTTTTCCCCTCTTTCTTGGGAGATACAGTCTAGGAGTTTCGATCTGCGGTTTCTATGCCAAGTCTCTCCTAAGCAGGCAGAACGTCACCACCCCCTGCCGTAAGTGTAGCTGCTGAACTTTTAGGAATTTGAAATATGGCTTGATTCTTTGGCTTTGCTTTCCTTTAAAAACACATTTTCTGTCCTAGAGGTGATTTGTGAAAAACGCTGTGCAGTTAAAATCCTGAAGAACACAAAACTGCCTTTCTTTCCTATCGGGAAGATCATGAAAATCCAGCCTTAGTTGCAGGTTGGAATATCAGATGAGAAAATTAAGCCACATCACTAAAATAACTTCTTTAAATAGGCTTGCTCTTTCTTTTTTCACCACTGGCCATCTCCCATTCTGCATGATGAAGTCATAACTCCCAGATTGATTTCAGAAATAAAGCACAACATCCATATGTTTGCCTGCTTTGCTGTATTTTAAAAAAAGCTGTGAAAATAACCCGTAATGGCATACATCTTCCTACTCCTGAATTTCCTGTATAGCTATATGATTATTGTCAGGCTATTATAGGAATGTTTTAGTCATATACCTGTAGGCACAAGCTGTAATATCCTACAGGATACGGAATGATCTACTGTATAAGCAGAGATTAGTACCTATTTATTTACTCCAAAGGTTGACAGTATGAAGCTTCATTGCACTCACCTAGCATAGTAGCATCTACTGCTCCACCAGGACAAAACTCAATCATAATCTGCCAAAAAGGAGGAGGAGGAGGAGGAGGGAAGAAGAAGAAGGGGAAGAGGAAGGAGGAGAAGAGGAAGGAGAAAAAGTTATTTTTATATAATATACACATTTTATTTGGTAAAATATGCAAAATGAACAACAAATAAATTGGGTATAATATACACGTATGTTGCATAATACACAAAATGAACAATAACAAAAAAGTTGAATCACTGAATGAACAACCACAAAAATCTGAATCAGTTATTTCTTCCCCAAACAAAGCTGCACTTCCAGTAACATTTGTCACAGCTGAACTGAACTCCTTGCTACTTCTGAAATACTGTAACAAGGTGTTAAGATGTTCATTCAGATGCAAGAGTAACTAAAGAGATGATCTTTCCTCCTACGCACAAAGGAAAGATCTTGTGTAAAATCAAGGCAGACCGACTTACAGTTCTGGTAAACAGAAATAATAATTTGTTTCAAAGCTGTTAATAGATTCAAAGCACTTCAGGTTGTCTCAGAGTTAGACTGGAACAGTATTGTGATGGCTTTGGCTTCAAGTGCACAGGAATTGTTCCTTTCGGGTTATGTGGGGGGTGGGGGTGGGGAATCCCTCCAATCCCTGCGTATCTCAGTCTGTCCAAAATGGCTAAGGCTCACACACTGTCTGTCCATGTGTTTACAGATTTTGATTGCAGCTTGAAGCAAGGTACTTGAACTTGACAACAGAATGAGATAGCGGCCATAGCTGAGGGCTGATGTGGTAACAGCTTGGAAGCACCAGACAATTCACCATATTACTTGGATTTTTTCCTGCTTTATGTTGCTTGGATGATTGCCCATTCTCAGCACAGTTTTGCCTTCAAAATGCTTGGAGTGGGAGGGGGAGGGAGGGAGAAACAGTCCAACTGTTTACTGTAAAGCCACAGTCAGTTTTCAGTGTTTCTGCTGCCGTTCAGCTTCCGCCATCCCCTCTGCTCATAGAATCTTCTTGCTTGTCAGTATCACATCTTCCGAAATATGTTCCTTAGTGCCCTCCCCTTAGTCACACCCAATCAGGCTTGCATTTTAATTACCTGGCATGATCATATCCAACATGATTCTTTTAAAAAAATTACAAAAGCAGCTACTCTGAACTCACTGAACTGGTATGATACTTCCATCATCATTTTTATGTTCAAGTAATATTGAGATATTTTTCAAGCAGGAATAGGAATGCCTTCTACCTAAATCCAGTTAAGCTCATGAATCCCAACATTGTTTTCAATGTTTTGCCTTGCTTTTCTTGTGCCAATATGTGAGATACTATAATGGAGTAAATTTCGGTATCTGCCTTTTCTGTGGCAGTGCCTGTCCTTTGGAACAATCTCCCCTCTGCTATGTGTTTCAAATGCCCCTAACTCGGTTAGCCTTCCGGAAAGCTTTAAAATCCTGTTCTCCCTCCCGCCCCCCCACCCCAGATACTGGCCAGAATGACAGATAAGGCCATCTCCTGGGAGGTAGAGTGTGTGTCTGGTTGACCCCAGCTGTGCTGTTTGATATATTGGGTATGGAGTTTGTTTCTTTTGATTTTGTATGGTCTTTTTTTAACCTATAATCATGTTTTTTTGTTTGGGTTTTAGCTCATGTACACTGCCCAAAGTTGCAACTATGAGAGTTGGATGGCTATATACATTTCATAAATAAATAAATAAACTATGAAGATCCAGATTCAAAGCTGGATCCTGGAACTCACTAGGTGAACTTCGGGACAGTCAACATTTAAAGCTCTCAGAGGAAAGGAAAAGCAAAATTATAGAATTAAAGAACATAATCCATTAGCTGCGAAAACATCTTCCTTTAAAAATTCCTATCTGGTTATCATTTCAGAATTCACTTTTGAGTACCGAAGATGAACTGGATGGATACCATATGCACCTTAGAGGACCTTAAATGACCGTATATGACATTTCAGGTTCTGTTTAATTAGACTGTTTATCTCTACAAACAAATTTGAATCAGCTAGACCAACTTGATTAGAGAACATAATTTCCAGCAACTTCATTAATGCTAATCAGGTCTGGGTCAATCAATGCCTAGGTAAGAGACTACCTGGAAACCCAGAGAAACTGTCTAAAACAGTTTATAAGCACTGTGATTTGTGATGCTTTTATTTAAGACTTTTGCCCTTCTTTTATAAACTGCTATGGTCTCCTCTAGGAGAAGCAGCAATATAGAGATAAAAAAAATAAAGTAACATAAATACATATATCCAGAAGAAAGGAAGTAGATCTATCAAGTGAACTTTCAACAGTTGTACAAATTTATGTCCCCACCATTATTACTTGGAAGAGACAAGAGTTAAATTTATGCTCTTTTTATGTGTGCATTTAGTAGTATTCATAGCAGTGCATTTCCAGAGAGTAGTATCAGCTTACTCTATCACACATTTTTCAATACTGGGACTCAATAGTTTGATCTTCATTCTTTGCCACATACCCTGAATGATTTTGGTAATAATGAAAACTTCAGTTGTGACAAGTAGGTTTTCAATATTCATGTATGAATCCATTTCCAATGTATTATTCAGTGCTTCTCAGCTTTAGCCCTACTTTTGATGTTTGTAAAGTAGTCACATGTTGAGTTGTATATGGTTACAACCTTCTACAAAATTGGGACTCTTCACTGTACATGTTTTCCAATGACTGGTGGCACCTTCAGTACAGATCTTCTCCATCAATAAGGGAAGTCAAGGAAGGAGGAAGGGTGCTTTTCTTGACAGTGTGTCCTGGCACAAGCCAGATCATTTACAATAGCCTCTTGCTACCATATCAGAATATCATATATTTATTCTGGACCATTGGTAGAATACTGTTATTCATATGACTGTGACACCATTTTACTACTGTTTATTTATTTACTAGTTTTAGGGGCTGCCCAACCCCAATATCTATGCACAATGAATTTAAACTACAACCATTACAATGCAGTTACTGACCTTAAAAGAAAAGTATTATGCAAACAGTAGGCTGTAGTTACCTGCCATTTCTTTTCTAAGGATGCTTTGGGTAGGGATGGACAATTTTTTTCCCACCTGGGAGATGCTCTTCTGTTTCTGCCTTGCCTGGGTAGTCCCAGGGGACTTGGCTGGAGACTTGGAGATGGCACAGGAGTGAGCAGGCCAAAATATCAGACATTTTTCCTGGTTTGTGGGTTCGAAGGATGGTTAAGGGGTATAATGGATGCTTTAAAGAATTGCAGAGACTTACAGCATCCATTTTACCACTTAACATCTGATCCAAAAGAAGTCAGCCCAATTTGGGAGGTTGGGGTTATTTTATGGGTGCTTTAAGCCTCCAAGGGTTGTACCATCCATTTTGCCCATTATGCCCTCACATCCCCAAATGAAAAAAGGCCTGAAGTGTTAGTTCTATTACTCTGGGAGGGCATCTGGATACTGCAAGGAGTACTACAGAGCACATGCAGCCAAGGGTGCCCACACCTGCTTAGGTGATTGATATGGGCCCCAGGGGGCAGCCTTGAAAATAAATACCACAAGAGAGCTTCCCCAATATTTTAAAATAATTTTAAAAAACTTCATATTTTTAAAACCTGAAAGACATAACTTGGGGATTTTTTCCACTATGGGAATGAGATAGTTCTGCATAGGTGCTAAAGCAAGAAATATGCAAACATCACCAGAATAGTATGTAAGTTCTCTGAAACTCAAAGGCACTTTTGGTCCAAGTGTTTCCTTTTACTAAGTAAATTCATAAAGGAAAATCTTTTAATTATTTGTTATTGTTATATAACTAGGAATCAGGAAATCTTATGCTTCTACTGCAAATTAATCAGAGAGCCATCTGCTGATCCTGCTTACTCTTATTAGAGTTTATTTCAGCAGATGCAGAAGATGAGATTTGTTTGTGCATGACTGCTAATTTATTTAAAAATCCAACAGTGAAATTAGCTAACTTTTCTCTAGGCACCCCATCTCAAACTTTGTGCTCACTCAGTATTTTTGCCCATAGCTTAAACTGATTAGAAGTGTTCTAGATTTCAAAAACTCTTGCATGGATTCTGTGGTTACCACAGCTCCTTGCGAGATCCTCTCATCTCATGTACAAAACTTCTCTTCCAACCACTGTTACAAAATGTATCGGATCTTCTATGCAATGCCAAAGCACAGAAACCTAAGGTCTCACCATGCAAGCCAGGGACACAGTCAATCATTTTCTAACTACTTCAGGAGAACGTATTCTACAAGTACTGTACATACACATATCCATTTGTACATGCACAATATACATATCAAAAGAAAGAAAAGGAGAAAGAAAAAGAAAGATGTCCTTCTCCACTGGCCAAGTGGATGAAAGGGAAGCAGAAGATTCCAAAGAGCATTTTGTGACAAAATCCTATATATTTTGTATCACTACTTTCAGATCTATTTCTTTGTCACAAGAGATTATGTACACTCTATTACTGTAGTCATATGACTGCTGGTTAGGAGTACTTCTTCCTTTGCTAATAATAAATCAATGTGGCTCTAATAACTACATGACAGAAATTCAATGTTTTTCCTAAACAAAAAGTCCAGGAAGACAACCAACAGAAGAACAGAACTATCAGTTGACCATCAAGAAACCATCATAGGTAGCCTACAGCATTTGTTAGTGGGTTAAGACTCCAGAACAACAGCCAGCTAAGAATTATTCCAAAAGGAAATCTTGTTATTACTCTCATTTTCTCCATCTCTCTTACTTTCCAAGGTACTGCTTTAGTGAAGATCTGAAACTTCTACTACTTGACCACTGAGAAAAACTCCAGGATGCCTACAGTTACATTTTCATATGCCTAATCTTGTACTTTAGAGGTCAGCATCCTATGGCCACATGCCGCATGCACCCTGCATCTATTTCTTGTGTGTCTCCTGGGCTTCCTCTGATCCACTAGTCAGTACTGGTGGTACTGTTTCCCAGCATTTGGATGCAGTATGGGCATTAAAGCAAGTTTAGCATAGTCAAACAAAGGAAGACTTCATAAAAACTGCCAAATCTAAGTCCTGCTCATTTTGCCAAGTACAACTCTCTGAGATTTGAAACATGATTTAAAGGAATGTGGATAGTGTGGTGATATGTATTAAATAGATGAGACTTCACAACATTTTATATGCATTGGTCCTGTACTGGGCATGGCCACATATTCATTCCTTCTCTTCGTTGCCAATAATCCTCTACACTTTTGTACCAGGAACAAATCCACGGGGTTTTTGCATTACTCTAGTTTGAGAGTTGCCATCAGACATATTGGAAAGCAGATTCCAGAAAACCCTTAATGCAGAAAGCATTTACCCTGTCAAGTCTGGGAATATTGAATAATTCACCCATGTTTTATTCTACTACAATTTCTATAGAAATATTTGTAGAGAGTTACTAACATGCCTCATTAAGCCATTCCCTGGATGATCATACAACTTTCAAGTGAAGCTCCTCGGCAAACAAAAATCCCAAAACACTACTGTCTGCATCTGCAGCCTGGAGAACTCATGCTCTGCTAACAGTAAATTAATTTGAGATTGCTTGCTGGTTATATTATGTGCTGCTGCAATTGTTCTTATGTCATTTTTAGTAGTTTACTGAATTTTATTTTGATATGTTCGGTGGGTCTGTGACCTGTAGTGAATAATAACGTAAGTGTCATTCACATTTTGTTCCCCTCATAAAAGCCTGAAATGTGGTAGATTAAGAAAACCAGGCACTACAGGATCATCCCTCTTTGGTATATTGTAGTTAAAACATAGCCTGTCCAGCTAAGTAGCAACTCATTGTCAACTTTGGCTGATCTCAGAAAGCTCAGAAAGTATCAGACCTGGCTAGGACTTGTATAGGAAATCATGAGGAGCTGTAGACTAGACTGGGAAGTTGAAAAAGCACCCCCAAAGAAAAATGGCAAACTACATTTGAACTGTTGCCAAGAAAAGTACATACCTAGTCTGTAAAGGTTGCCTATTCTAAAACACTCTCAGACTCACAAGCAAGAGCTTAATAAAATCTGGTTTATTTAAGAATAGTATGCAAGTACAAAGAAAGCTGAGAATGGGAAAAGCGCGCCAAATGCAAACTAAAAAACCCTCGGTACAAACGAGATCCCTCCCCCCGTAGAATCTTCCCAGGCTCACAATCCCAGGTGCTCCTAACGGCTTCTGATGGTCTGTGGGAAAAGTCCTTGAGCAGAGCCCATAACCCAAACACATTCCATTGAAACGAACATAGATACAGAGCTTGGCACAAGGTTTCCCAGCAGCTCCCTCCCAACAGCAACGCGCGTCAGCACCATGGCATGTGAAACGTTACGATGTACAGTGCACATTGAAACAGTGAACATGACATAGTCAAGCTTAACTTGGAGACTTTATCTTAACTTAAAACACAGCCATGCTTATGAACCATTTTCATTTACCACTTCCAGATAATCTGTTTTCTTACTAGTGTACACTGTAAATTGCCAAGCAAGATATTTGTACCACTGAAATATTTAAAGCAAGCCAATGGACACTGGCCGATTGAATTGGAAGTCTGTGATTATCTTCACATGCAGTGCATACAACTGCTCTAGTTCCTGGACTGAAACATTTGTTTTGCTGTAGGTCTTCCTCCTTTCCATCCAAGAGTGAACTGGAATGGTAAAATGTTTCATTTCTACTTGAGACGCTCTTGTGCTCATGCATGTGGATTTGTTTTATACCTTCATGATGGAGTTTGTGCTGAAACATTAAATTCCCGTACTTGCAAGGCATACATTCTCTGTTCCTCTATCTCAGGGTCCACCTCTTCGAAATACATTCTGACTGCCCAATCCATCTGAATTAGGAGTGCCTGCTGAAGGTCTGCTCCTATCGGGGGTCCAACAGGAGGGGGACATTTTTGGTTGCTGCTCCCCTCCTTTTGAACAGCTTATCCCTCTGAGGCAAGAACACTCCCCACTCTTAGGGCCTTCCAGAGAATAGTTAAAACTTGGCTTTTATGGAAAGCCTTTGATGGTAAAGCAGCTAAGGGAAGGTCTGTGCCATTACTGTTTGTTACTGTTTACATTATTATTATTTTGTATTTGTTTGACTTTGTATGTTGTGATGGACTTCACTAACACTGCTGGTTTGCAGGAAGGAGAGAGCACATTCCAAGGTGGGGAGCAAGATAAGAGAAAACACAGTCCAGAGCTGGAACATGGGAAGACAAAAAGGTTCAGAGTAGCCACGCCCTAGAGCCCGCCAGGTTATTTCCCTTTAGGTTAGGTAGAGTAGCTTTAGTCTGGCAAGGTTCTGTCTATCCGATGTGAGCAATAAAGAATTGAAGTTTGACTGGACTGATTCTTTGTCATTCTTGGGCTGAGCCTGACATACCCTGCCTAGAGCCTCTGGAATGCGGTGGCTTATATATTTTATAAATATGTCATACATATATACATACACATTATGGTTGCCGCTTTTCAATGCATTGTTTTGCACTCACTGCTGAAAAGAGGCATAAATTTATCTTGGAAATACTTTGATACAAGTTTTTTTTTTTAGGTCTAAGATGACTAACCCCGGTTTAAGATGGACCAATATTACCTGTTTTACGATATTTACACTGTCTTCCATTAGTTTACAAAACAGAAGATCTGGAAAGGAATGGGGAGATAAAAGAGTGCCAAAGCATTTAATATAACAAAATAAGACCAAAACTTTGAAAAGCTGGCATGAACATGAAGTGTGGAGGGGAGGATGCCAGGTTTTGCGAACCTAAGAAATTGAAAAATTACACATGTGTAGTTCATGTTATAACAAGGGTGGAAAATGAGTAGTTTAAACTGCTAGGATGCCCATTGCTCTTTACAGCCCTGAAATTCCATTGAAGTTGTAGTAGAAACTGTAATAGTTCCAGATATATGAAGTCCAGTACTAAAGCTTGCATTCCAATCCCAAACTTAAACACTCAGAGTGTTTCATTCTACAGAACAATGTTAAGCAGGCATTTATTTCACCTTTTAAGCTCTTGGCTAGCTATAGTATACAAGTTGTGTGGTCAAATTCAACAGAAGAAAGAAACAAGATCTAGTTACTATGGAGCAAATAGAAACGTAACATACTTCCCTGCACAAGTAGCAATTCTGGTGGCCTTTCTTAAATGAAAAACCAGGAAGAAAAGGTCTAAAGGTTGTTCACACTGGTTATTCCTGGAACTCATCTAAACCTTTCATGTACATCAGCACATTAACCTCATGACCTTCCTTTCCTTGGCTCAATGGCACTAGGCAATTCTCATCTTTCTGCCTTCTGGTGTTTGATCACTAATCCTAAAAAGTCCTAAAAAGACAGCATACCAGATGGTTTCTGTAAAGCCTTAAAATGGTGAACAAAGTTCGACATAGGCTTACTGAATCATATCTCCTGTCCATCTGCTCCAGCATCCTTTTTCCACTTGTGAGAAAGATACTGATCAACACACACTCTTAATGTCATAATTAAATTTTTAGTAAAACTGATTTTTAAAAAAGAAAAAAAAATAGTCTTATGAGATGACATTGTTGGGTCCCACAGCTGAGTTCAAGCCAAGCTTGATAGTCCAATTTCCTATAAACGCAGAACTGCATAGTTGTGGCAAATGTCACATTTCTTTCCCATCTCTTTTTCCTCACTTGTCAATTCCTTTTAAAATATTCCTGGAACTGTTTTCAAGGATAAGTATTTAATCACACTCAAACTAGAGTAGTTTTATGAGGAGAAATAACTTTTTTTAAAAAGAGAATTTAAAGAGACAAAATGACTAGCTTGGAAACTGCTTTGTGAACTGGCTGAGTTGTATGGGTGTTGGGGAAAATGGTTAGAAAAATGGGAACAAGAGCTTCTCCCAGTCGAATCACTCTTAGATACCAGAAGCTAAGTAGAATCACTGTTGCTGTGCATTAGATGTCATTCCCACTCCTTTAGAAAAATAAATATCTATACCATCCAAAAAAGATCTGCACCGTGATACTGAAAGTCAGCCTTGATTAATAGAGGAGTGTTACTGTTTCATTATGTAAAAAGTTCAGTCAGGTGCTCAGAAAGACTGTTAGGACTCAGCAACCAGTAGAATTTTTCAAAAGGATGCTTGCCATTGCATTTTTTTGGAGACAGATTTGTGACTTCTCTCCAAAGAGATAAAATCCATCCTTTCAAATTTCTTAACACAGTCTTCACTCCTTTCAGCAAAGAGATTTAAAGTCTGTGGCATAGCAATTTAACTGCTGAGTAAGCAAAGATTAGAGCTGGAAACTTGGCACCACCCTTCCTGTGTGAAGAATTCATGACCTTTGGTTGCTTTTCTTACAAACTGGCAAATCTCTTAATAATTAATCCCGCAGGGGAAGCACGCTAAAAAGTAGGGTGTGTGCGCCAGAGACAGAATGAGAGATAGTCGTATATTACTGGGTGTGTTCCGTTTGCTTTACTGAAACTGTCCCAGAACTAAATTCTTTCTGCAAATTCTATCAACTTTCCAAAAATACTGTTCTGACCCATGAACCTGGCATTTGCATTTCCTCTATCTCAAGATCCACTAGCTAGAAGATCTTATCATGTCCAAAATATTAGGGTCGCAATTCACTTTCTGTACTCAAGATGGTAGGGTTTCATACTTCCCATTGGAAGTGAAAAACGCAAGTCACTACTATTTTGGTCTCCAGTGGGAAGACCTGGGGCAGAAAGACCTTCATGACACAGGACCTGGCTATCTGAGGACCACCTGTCTCTTCTAGTTTCTGCCTGTCCTGTAAATCAGGCAGAGTTAGCATGTTTTGGGTCCCATTGATTAAATCAGGTCATTTGATGGGACCCAGACATTGTGCCTTCTCTGTTGCAGCACTTGCCCTCTGAAACAGTAACTCCCCAGAGATCTATACTATTGTTAGATTTAGATCTTGCCTTTATTTGTATGGCCTAAAGTGGCCTACATAATGCTCCCTCCCCATTTTCCCCACAATAACAACCCTGTGAGGTGGATTGGACTGGGATAAAGTGATTGGCCCTAAATCACGCAGTTGGCTAAGGGAGGCTTAGAACTCACAGTCTCCTGGCTTCTAGTCCAGCACCTTAACCACTGTACTAAACTGGCTTCTATGCACTATAGTCTGTACCCTGGTCTCATTCAAAGGGGCCATAAAAAAAAAGTTCTTCCCCAGGCCTTGAGCGAGGGGTGTGGCATATGGGAATGTTTTGCATTCAGGATGTGTGTTTTATTGCTCTCTCTGGATGTTTATCACCTTTTCCTATTTGTTATACTGTTTCAAATTGTTTTTAATATTATATGCTGCCCATTATGGAGTCAACTAGCTTCAAAAATTATATAAATAAATAAAATGTGCCTGCCAAGGTCCCTGCTCCACCTGATTTTATTTTTTTATTTTTTATTTTATTTATTCAATTTATATAGCTGCCCATCTCAAACCAGTGACTCTGGGCAGCTAACAGTCATAAAAACATTTTTGTGAGTCTACTACTACTACTGCTAGCAAAAATAAGCAGCTAGCATGCTGCAAATCACGGTTGCATTTTCCAAAAGGCTTCTATAAAACGGTGAGAGACTGTAACTCAATGCTTGGTTTGCTTTCTGGCAAAGTGTTGTTGTTGTTAAATTTGGCCACATCCACCAAGCAACCATCTTGTGAAAGTGCCCATAACATGCTGTCACAATTGGAATGTGCCCTCTGGTTCAAAAAGACTGCAGACCCATGCATTAAAATGTATTTCTTGATTAAGCAATCTATAAATTGATTCTTGTGACATTTCTTTTCAAGAGTCTATGTTGCAGAACCTTAACTGTTCACTTAGCAGTTAAGATGAAACTAAATGAAAAGCCAGAATATCCTGTTTTCTTTCAGCAGGAAACTCCAATGAGACACACAGACAAAATGGAGTCAAAATGGTTTACTGTAAAACTAAGAGAAGAAAAATATCAGGCACTTCCATGAAAACCTGACATTTGCAAGGAGCTTTTTTTAAGCTGAATGAAGCAATCCCTACCACAGCTCAGAAAAAGACCACATACCTCATACATAAAATATCCCAAGTTTAGCCTTCAAACATTTCCAGGCATCACTGGAACATATTTTTTTTGTCTGAAACAATGAAGACCTGCCTGCTGGTCAGTCTGCCTTATTGTCAGCCATAAAGCAGCTTTCTACTCCAGATTCTATTTAATGGTCATTTAATATAATGTCTACTGATAAGATTTAATAGGAAATGAAAACAATCACAATAAAACACCCAACTGAATTTAAAGTGTTGTGGCATGTGTTCAAAGTCAGGTTCACAAGGATGTAACTGCTGATACTGTTTCCATATTTCTTTCTTTAAACCAAGATACACATTTCTTGCATGGGTTGCCCTAGGAAATCCTTTTCAACATCTACATGAAACTGCTAAGTGAGGTCATCCACCAGTTTGGGGTCTGGTATCATCAGTATGCTGCAGTGCTTCTACCCCAGCCCAATCAATTGATGCTATCAAGGTTCTCTCCCAGTGCCTAGACCCTGTGCGGGTTTGGATGGTGAGAAACCATCTCCAACTCAGTCCAATCAAGATTGAGTGGCATTGGATGTCTGGGCCACCCAGAACTGGGGATATTTCATCTCTGACCTTGGGTGGGGTAACACTTCCCCATTCAAGGGTGCCGTGCAATCTGGGAGTCTTCCTGGACTCATAGATCCTGCTTGATGAGCAGATTACAGCTGTGGCCAGGAAGGTCTTTGCACAGCTCCATCTGGTGTGTCAGTTGCATTGTTTCCCAGATAAAGGGACCTTTCAGACAGTCACCTATATCCTGGTCACATCACAGCTTGACTACTGCAACACACTCTAATGTGGCTCCCCTTGAAGACCACCTGGAAGCTTCAATTGGTCCAGAACGCAACAGCGTGGGCAGTGATGGGCATGCCTCAGTATCCCCATGTAACACTTCTGCTTTGTGAGCTGCCTTGGTTGCCAGTTTGTCAGTTTGCTTCCAAGTGCAATTCAAGGCATACATGGTATAGGGCCTGGAGGGATCACCTACCTCCCTTAGTATCCACCCAGCCATTTCAGTCTGGCAGGGTTGGCATGCTCTGGGTTTGATTAAACAATGCTAGCTATTGGGACCTCAGATGCGTGCCTTCTCTGTCACAGTACCTGTCCTCTGGAATGAGGTTCCCCCTGAGATCCAGGCAGCCCTCACCCTGCTGATATTTCAAAGGGTTTTTAAGATCTGGCTCTTTGCCCAGACCTTTGGTGAGGGTGGGGGAAGGCCCCCTTTGGACCTTTCGTTTCTGTTCAATTTGTCGTCCTTGCCCTCTTTTATTCTTCATCTTTGTCCATTATTGTTTTTTTCTTGTGTTTAATATTTTTGTGAACTGCCCAGAGTTGTTGAGAGTTGGGCAGCATATAAATATAAATAAATAAATTCATTGAGAATGTGTTGGGAGACGGAAAAGCAATAATCTTCAATCAGAGGGGGACATTCTTTGGTACGCAACCTCCTTTTTGTGTCCCCCCAGAGTCCACAGTGCTAAAATTTGGAAGTAAACGGCCAGAGAACAGTGGTAGTATTGCATGGCAATTTTTGGCAGGAGACAAAATAAATCAGCTTTGCATTCAGATAGGCTTAGCACATCTCAAGCTGGAAAAAAGTGACATCATGGGTCTATAACTTGCAGCCTCCTACCCTCCAAACATAATGCTAAAAGTATCATTATTTTTTAAAAATGAGGATTTTAATAAACAATAAAATTATCTTCTACTTGTGCATGGAATGATTTCAGACAGGAAAATCCATGCTTTTGATAACTTGGGCATGCTCAGCTACTATTGGAGCATTAGTTGTTCATACGTACACTGAAGGTCAAATTAATACTTGATGATTTCTGAGGAATAAAGTCCGATTTAGTGATTTCTCTCTCCCGCCCCGGGAAGGATGCAAAGAGATTACAGCATACTTGTGTTGTCCAGCTGTTCCCAGGCGAAATACAAAGAACTAGTTATTACCCATAAAGCCCTAAACAGCTGGGATTCAGGTTACTTGAGAGAGGCCTTTCTCTACATCATTCCCACCCCTACTGAGATCATCTGAGCCCTTATGCACCACAGCGGTGAAAGGTATTTTTGCTATTTTGTGATGAGCAGCTCAGAGGAAGGTGAAGCTACTGAAAGGCAATACAGTCTGCAAAAAAGACTTAGAAAGCAACCTGAGTGCTTGGTGGGAAGATGAGTAAAGAGAAAGAGGAAAGACCTACTTTACTTTTTGCTTCCTCTGAACCTCTGTCCTCTGCCATCTCTGGGTCTCTCTGTGGTCCCCTGGCCCCACCTTGCCTCTCAGGGACTGTGTTTTTTCTTCTTCCCCTGTCTCTGCATTTACGTATGAGGCACAGCAGATCTCTGAGGGATGGGCATGCAACATATGACCAGGCCCACCATATTCTTAACTTTCCAAGCCTCTAAAACCTGGAGACTCCTGTAGGTGCATTTGTAGGAGAGAGGGAGAAAGTTGAGCAGCAACTTTGAGCCCATGTTATTTCCAGAATTTGCTGGTCTAATCTACCCTATATCCTTCAAATGCCTAGCAATGCCTGACTATCTCGACTGTAAAAGCTCCCATGTCCAGTGTGACTGATATCATAAACAGTGAGGAGATCTGCTCTGCTCTGGCTCACTAATCCCTGCCTCATCCTCTCTGAACAGGAACTGAGTCTGGCAGAAATGTCAAATGCCTTCCCCACACTTCCTAGGCGCCCATGTGATCTCACAAAACCATCACACATTTTTGGTGACTTCAGAGAATCTAAAGAAGCCCTCACTGGGGAGTGGGGGAAGTTAAATGTCAACAGCTTGTCTGGCATGCAAGTATTCAGTAGGTGGAATTTAAATGGCTGACTCCCTGGGGAAACAGATTGCTTCCATTTTGCTATCATTCTTCTGCAATACAAGAGTTCCATTCATCAGCACATTAGGCATAATGCCCTATTTTTCCTGAACAAACAAACATAAAAACCAACTAGGAAAAAAACAATGTGGGAATGTCACTCATGAACCCAAATAGCAAGTTGCAAGAGGAGGGGAAGGTGGAAACAGCCCCAGGTGGGGAAAAAATTAGACAGTATTGAATCTAGCATTGCACTCTAAAACCGAATAGATTGTAACCGCTTGGGTATCCAAACCCATATAAATCATCCTTAATATTTCATGAGACATACTTTGTCCTTTCAATGCCTGGATACTGAACCAAATTTGCCACTGCAGCAAACTATGCTATGAAAGACCAACAGCTCAAACATTTAATTCTGACTGCTCATATGCCTTCAGGTGAATTCAGCTGGTAAAATTACTCAACATTGAGGACTAATTTATAAACACCATCTTCCAAGTGTCACTTTCCTCCTTTATTGCAATAAATAAATAAGTTCAGGAATATAGCATTAGTTGTTATACTGATGAAATTATTATTCATAATATTAATGTAGGGAGGTTTGTACAGGTAGTCCTCATTCAGTGACTAACTTGGACAGCAACTGTTCGCAGATACGACAGTGATGAAGAAGTAACTTTGTGACCAATGCCTGCATTTACAACCTTTGCAAGTCTGTAAAGCAAAGGAAAGCTGAAGTAAGATCATAAGGCCACTTGTGGTTTCACTTAGTGATCACTTCACTTAATGACCAAGTTGCCAGCCTCAACTGTGGTTGCTAAATGAGGACTACCTGTATAAGATTTATATATGACTTCTCCTTTGGGGAGGTTGCTTTAACATTTTAATAACTACTATGTGCATATAAACTGTGTTTTCTTGACCCTTAATTTGCTAAGCAACATCTTAACCAAGGGGTCATTATTTTATTATTCTTCAGATAAACTTATAGACTGAGGGATGCCTATTCAGAATGGATATCCACTTCAAAATCCAGAAATGCTTATATTTTAACCAACAAATTGAATAATATTTTAACATAACTCACTACTTTAATCAGTTTCTTTTAAAACAATAATCTGTATTAATAAAGCACTTCACAGAGGTTTCAAGATTCATGAGCATCTACATGCCAGAGCTTGTGTGTCAAGTCTAGTCTGCCGTTTGAACCTTTCAGAAGTCATTTGGAGAGAACTGGCAGATTCCACAGAACTGTGAAGTGCCTTCCTCCTCAGCCCAGGCCTGCATGGAGTTTCCAGTTCCTGAGGTTCTACTTCTACGGACTCAACCTGACCCAGGAGAAACAGTGGTAGGAAATCCAAGAGGGGATGCTATGCATTTGTCTGTTATTGGGACTCAGCCTGGTCTAGTGTTTCTCAACCTCAGCAACTTTAAAATGGGTGGATTTCAACTCCCAGAATTCCCCAGCTGGTGCTTGTTGAAATCCGCCCATCTTAAAGTTGCTGAGGTTGAGAAACACTGCTCTGTGGTGACATATAAACATTCCACTTCCATTTAGGCACTTAATTCAATTTAAAATGTGTAACTGAAGGCAGCTGGACCTCATATTCACATACAATGCTAATCTTTTTTAGGAGGAAAGCTGCACTATGAGCGTAACAGTTTGGATGCACATTGACTTTAAAAAAATCCCTCTGTTAGGATTTCTATGATATGATGCCACATTCATACATGCAGAGAAACAGCACAAGACAGGGTTATGCGTGAAACAATCTTAGGCAGGGCAGCTAAAATACCTGAAAAAGAAATAGAGCTGAAGAATTTCAATTACTAGACAGATTAGAAATATAATGAACATTACAATCTAGAGTCTTTTGGAGTGGGGCAGCTATAATAAACCTAATAAGATAGATAGATAGATAGATAGATAGATAGATAGATAGATAGATAGATAGATAGATAGATAGATAGATAAGAAAAATCTTCAAAAGTGGGAATCTGGTTCAAAACCCAGCAAAAGCAGCTAGTGACTCAAAATATGGAAGCCATTGTGCATAAGCATTCCTCTGTTAGGAGCAAGATAAAACAACAACCAATGAAAAACTGAGTGAGCAAGAATTTGCCTGTCCCTTCTCCGTTATCTTTTAAGTTGCTTTTAGACAGCTCCCAACTGCATGCCAGCTCAGAACGTCAGTCACTTTAGGGAAAGAGAAAGCATGTTAATCTTTACTGCTTTAAAGAGATCCCAAGCAAAAAATAGGGCATATGTTTAAACAAGTTGAGTTTCTTTCTAAGAAAAAGTGCTCACAATCAAGACGGAAGGTGATCAGATGAGGGCGGATGGTTGGTGAATCATCTCTCTTTCCAAATAGCCCACTACATTCCTGTTGCTAAATGTCTTCCTCCCCAAAACCCCACATGACTAACCCCCACCCAAACCCTCCAAATTTTGTTTTCCGTTATATTTATGTGAACTTGGGGTGTTCCTTTCATTTACATATCATGCAACTTCCTCTACCTAAGAAGAGTGCAATTTCAAACAAATACTGCCACAGAAGGTTGATTTTGTTCCTGTCATAGTTGTCTAGGTTCCCTGTTGCAATGTATTTTCTTCCTTCTGAGTACTAGAAACATTGAACATTTTTCTGCAATATAATTCAGAAGATCAATACATTTGAGTTGTAGAAGTTCCTGTTTAGATTAAACAATACTCCAGTTAGAAAGTCCCAACTACTATGGTCAGTGCTAGTGAAGGATGATCATTGTTGTAGACTAAAGATCTTGAGAACCAGCTTATAGCCTGTTGAAACAAGACAGCATTTAATCATAACTTACTATCTGGTTAAAAAATTGAACTTTGAACCAACCAGAGTTTAATCAGTTTGAATAAAACAACGTCCAGCTATCAAAAAAGATGCATTTCTGGTTCTTCTGTAGAGGTTCATAAGAAAAATAGGCACAAGGAAGTTCTGGAATGTTGGAAGCACAAAAGGAAGGTCTATCTCAGTGCAAATTAAGATTAATGGTAGGCAGAGATCACAAGCAAATATGAACTCCACATAACTGTTAAACTGTATTTATGGAGAAAATCTCATAAGCAATACACTGCATGAAGATATTCAATAAGTAGCTTCAAGAAGACCAAGCTATATGGAATCAACATATGTCTGCTTGTGCACAATCTTGCATACTCAAGTTCACAAGGTGTTAGCGTTCTTGAAGAATTATAACGACCTGGAAAACACTGCATTAGAGTCCTCTTACCCATAATTTGCTGTCATAATAAAAGGCTCCCAGCAGTTTTACAATGTATGGGTGGTCACAAGTAGCAAGAATTTCTATCTCCACTATGTAGTCCTCTAGCTCATCTTCATTTTTGGTCTCAATGACTTTGGCAGCAGCTAAGTCTCCGGTCTCTCTGTTTTTGGCCTGTAAAATACAAGAAAAAGGAACATTATGTCAGGTATTACCAGTGACAAATAGATGAGTGCTATTCCATACACCTGGAAGAATAATTTCAATTATTTAGGGTTATGATTATTGTATCAAATAACAACCCTGATGTAATTGGTACATGACAGCATACAAAATGTGTCATGAAATGTCAGAACATATATGTAACTATGGGAATTGCTCAAATTAACCATGATGGTCCAAGTAGCAATCAGATATCCTACTACTATGTCTGAAGGCAGCTCCATCTGAAATCCATTCAGTGACCAACTGCCATGGCTAGGGGACTACAGAGAAAAGAGGCAAATGCTTCTCCTTTTTGGTCAAATCCACCTCTATGACCTGCTAAATTACCACTTATGCAGATGTGGAACACAGTCTAAACCACAGGTGGGTAACTTGCAGGTTGAGGCAAGACTTCTACCTTGAGAAGTTTCTGGCCAAGGTGCTAAGATTATCTGTAAGTAGGTAAAAGCTGCATGTATTTAAATGTGCATATGTACAGTACTTACGTATATTTCTGCTGTATGTATTAAAATGTGCATATGTACTTAAGTATATTTCTGTACATGTAAATGCACATGCAGCCCATCTTACCGGGAAGCATCATACGTGAAACTCAAGATTAAACTGGCTGCCTGTCCCATTCTAAACAATTCCTAAATGGGTATGTTGTTCAAATCCTTCACCATCAATACATCCAAAGTAGGAAGTGGAGCTGGGGGGCAAGGGGGAGTAATGTAAAGGCTCAAAATAGCTTAATTAAATCAAAGCAGAATGCATCAAAGATACAGTATATGGGCAAATGATTATCACTGGGTGTCCAAACTGGAAACATTGCAAGTGGATTGTACTGTAAACTGAAAATGTAGTGCTCTTCAGGTTATATGAAGCTAATTCTCTTTTTATAAGCTGCTCTAAGATAGCTTGAGCTGAAGGGTGACAGACACAGAAGTACTTTAAATTAAGCAAACTCAAGTCTCTAGAAGCAAGTCTCTAATACTTTACCTCCTCTGCATCCAGTGCTTCAATTCTTAAGCAAATTAGGCATATGAAGCCTTTTAAGACAGTATTCTCCAGCATGATGCTCTCCCAATTAGCATACTAGAAGAAAGCTGAACTAGATCTCATTACTGATCTGAATATGGTCAACTGAGCCAAGCAAGGGCCAGCAGGCCGTATAAAGTCTTAACATCCCAGTCAGTTTTGGAAGCTTTTTGAGAAAGGTGGTGAACAGCATTAGCCCCCCTACCCATCTTGAACGATGATACCTGGTTCTGCTTCCTCATTCATCTGAACCCAGTTCCCAGTGACATCTCTCTTAATTTGACCAAGATGTGTGAGGAATGAAAAATACACCTGAACAAGAGATGGCAATGCATAAAAGTCCCTCTTTTGGGGGAGATGGGTGGTAATAAAATTTGAATAATAAATAAAATAAATAAATAAAATAAAGCCCAGGCTCAGAATAATGATCATTTTTTCAGAAATCTGTTTCTCTAGACTGGTGTTTCTCAATCAGGGTTCCATGGAACCCTAGGGTTCCATGAAAGGTCACTAGGGGTTCCCTGGGAGATCCCGATTTATTTAAAAAATTATTTCAAATTCGAGCAACTTCACATTAAACAGGTAAGTTTCATTCTTTATTTTTAGCTTAATGCATATATACAGGCCTACATATGAAATGAATATAATAATTTTGTAACTTCTGGACTATATTTGAGCCTGAATGTGCAGGGGTTCCCCGAGGCGTGAAAAATATTTCAGGGGTTCCTCCAGGGTCAAAAGGTTGAGAAAGGCTGGTCTAGACTGTCCCAGTTCTAGAGATTCCCACTTCCCAGGTCAGTGTCCAGGTGATCTGCCAAGGTAGAGGGACAGTTAGTCAGTGATTACAGAGCATCTTGCAATGCATCCACTGATGGTTTCTATCCAGTTGACAAAAAGGGATATTTAGCATAAGCTTTTGCGATAAACAGAGATACACATACACAAACAGATGAATAGCTAAGATAGTAACAGCCTTACTGAGTAAACTTGACCAATCTACTTAAGTGTAGCACAAGACCATATGCTCCACATCTTTACCTAATACTCTGTATACTATGGACCTCTGAATGTAGTACATAACTCTCTCTTTTGTGAAGACATGTGGTGGTACTTTCCATCTTGCATTTTGTGCAAAGTACTCATCGGGTGACAAGTGTCGCTGGGGGGAGGAGTGGGCAGAGACTTATGCTTCACTGGAAAATTCTAAGGGCTTGTTTGTAATCTACATTATCGCTTTCTCTTTTTAGGTCTCTGTTTAGAAAATCTTTGCAGAGAGTTTATAATGAGATTATGCACCCAGCATAAACATTCAAGGTGTGCTTGAGTCAAGGCAATAGTGGTAATGCAGAAACATGTCTGCTACTATGATTTGCAATTTAGCAAGCAGCGTTTTGGAGGCTGAAGTGGAGTTTGCCCCATCCCATCTCTTTCTAAAAAGAGAGGGTGAGGTGGGGAGAAAGAAAGAATAAATAATGTTCTTCTCTTTTTGAAATGTTGTACTTCTCTTTAGAGAAGTGTTGTTTGTACTAGCAAAAAAAAAAAGTCATAAAGTACTGTGCAGTACTCCGGCTGAACTGTGTGGAACTTAGAACAGGAGAATACTTGCCATCAAGTGATGTATTCTCAGAAGGGTCTGCTCCCTCCCTCCACAGCGTACGGAACTATTGGCTCAGGAGAAGCAGAACTTAGTTCTGCTTACCACTGTCCCACCCCCAAATGACAAATGACATTAAGAAGTACAAGATCCCCCAACTGGAGGAAACAAACTAAGATCCTACTGATATTGGTTAGGCACCAACTTTAAGAGAACTACTGTAATAAGGATCTTAGTTTCTAGTATGGATAACCCTCCAAATACAACATCTTTTTCTAGATTATGTATTGGCATGTCTCCAGGAACTGTGCTCATATAGCATCCTAAGTCAGTTTTTTCCCATTTTTTTCTGCCAGAAGAAAAGTCAGATTCATTCTTGCAAGTGAGTAAAGAAAGCTTGACTTTTTGTCCGTTTCTCTTTCTTTTGAAGCTACTTTTTCTCTCACCTTTATGAAGAGATTACAAAAGCTTAGAGCAGAGCTGTACGGCCTGAGACTCCAGTTCTCAGAAGCCTCCAGTGCGCTCTGAAGGAATTTCCCAGTTTTTATTACTTTAATTATATTTTAATATGACAAAAGGTGAAATGATCAAACTCATTACCAAAGAACAATCAGGTTAATGATTCTTAATTGTAAATAAAATGAAAGCAAATGTAGTTTTCAGCCTGCCCATACCCACTATTTTTTGGACTGTGGCCCTGGCATGTCACACAAAGATCAATCAGGGCATTTAGCGTGAAAAACATTTGTGGAACCCTGTCCCAGGGCAGTAAGTGAACCAGTCAATGCTCAACCTACACTTTGCAGTGGAAGCATCTGTTGGATCACACAACAATACCCACAAGACAGAGAGGAGATAGCTTATATGTTCCTCCACAAGTCTGTCTACTTCTGAAACCCTACCTCATTACTTGTCTATTCATCCCTCAAATCTTCCAGACTCATATTTGCAACAAATCTCACTTTAACATTCACCAGTGGCTGGGTTTTTTTCCCATAAAGGGAAAGCCAAACTCAAACATGTTAATAGCTTGTCTTGCATGCCTGTTATCTATTATACATATCTATATTCTGATTTCCAGTTATCTCATTTCTAAAGCAGTACGGTAACTACACAACAACAGGACAGGTTTTGTAGAACAGCTATTCAGCCAGGGAATAAAGAGGGAGAAAAAAACATTATGAAAGGTTACAGTGAAAGTGACTGCTGCCTCATCATGAATTCAATTCAGTTATTTTAATTGTCTAGGTGGAACATTTCTATCACAATTTCTGAATTTGTTAAAGTCTGAAAAAATTGAAGACCACTGAAGTTATATATTAAGTCAACAAGCTTCTGTTGTGCATCTTGCCCTCAGGACAAAGTACAATGCTCAAAGTTTATTTTCAGTATGCTTTCCAAAAGATTTGCAAATATATTACATTTTTTCAACTTACATCTGTTCAGTGAAGTATGAAAATGATTTCACAGCATACAAATTATGATGGACAACAGCTAGAGCAGAAATGGAAACTTTCAGTGGACGAAGAAAAAAAAACAAGATTTTTTTGAAAGACTAGAAACCTTTTATGGCTGAAACCTTTTTTGCTCAAAGAAAGAAAAAAGATTGAATTGAGGATTTGAGGATTAAGAAGAGATGAAGTGGATGGGGGATAGATTAAGATGATAAACACTTGATAGAAAGAATGGCAGAAGGCATAATTGTATGTTTTATTTTCTTTCTTATTTCCTTTCTTTCTCTGACTTTCTATCTCTTTTGTTTTGTATAATTTTACTATATTGAAAAATCTCTCTCTCTCAATAGAAACTTTCACCTGATAAATGTGCCACCTTTAGACATAGCTTTTTCTTTGTTATAGACATGCCTTAACAATTGATTCCATGGACCAAGACTCAACCATTCCATGACCCAATATTCTCATGCAAGCCTCAGCTCGCTCTGTGGTGGCCTCTGTCAGGAAATGAACTTCCTTTCATTTCAGATGGAAAGTGATTAAAACATCTACTGTTCACAGTTCATTAGAAATGAGAGCATATTGAAAAAAATTAAAATAATAAAGTAATAATGAACTATTCCGTTCAACTGAAGAGGCTTAAGAAACTCAGACAAACAAGGGGCATCCATATATATGTAAACATGTGACAACTGCAGGATAGAGTTACAACACAGAGTGCTCCTTTTCAGAGTTGTCTTCAGTCCTGCCATCTTCCAGAATACCCAGTACCATTCCCTTTCCCTCTCAGCTTTCAGTCCCTGACTCTCCCAAACACTAAGTATTAATTCTGTGGCCAGGAATCATATTCCATCCTCACTGGATCAGGAGTTCGTTTTTCTATTTCTACAGTCTTGTATAAAGACTTTTCATTAATATATCCTGGGATTTCTGAGCTTGTTGATTTGTTGATGGTACTTTGATGTCTACATAAAGATTAATGGTTAAAGTTTGCTACTAGTATACAGGTTAAAAATAATGATCCACAAGAAACCATAAGTATTTAGCAAATGTAAGATAAAGGATGCCTGTGAGAATGGAACATTTAGCTGCTCAAGATTTGCCTGCCATTCTGGCCCAGCCCACCTTTGTGCAGGCTGTTCAGTGAACCGAACAATTTGGTGAGCTGTTATTAACAAACTTTTAATTGTAAGAAACTGTGAGCCTCCTGTTGCTCCTTCCTTTCTGTGGTTTACACAGCTTACTTTCAGAGAACTACTAGACAAAGCTTCCTTTGAGACTGAACTTGCTGGAAATCATCTACAGCCTAAGAACCCTTCACTTGAAGAGTGGGAAAAGAAGCCCTACGCACAGGCATGCATGTCTGCATGTCTCTTGTGCATGTGATGCGATTCAGCTCCTCCAGGTTAAATCTTCCATGCTGAACTCAGAAAACCATGCAAATGTTCAGCTTATTGAAATGATCTAATAAATTACCCATATGATTATATTTGGTAGTCACTTTGGCCTGAAGTGACTTCCTCTTCTCTGCCAAGTAGAAATACGTTCTATTGATCACTTGATGTCTGCAAACTCAGTCACTTGCACATGAAACAAGACACTGACAGAAATGTCTTTTCAAAAGCTATTTGCTCAATATGCCATTCTTTACAACAGAGGCTGTTCTGCTTTTCATTTGTGAATTATAAACTACTGAGGTATCAAGAGATCAAGATATGGGTGGGATAGCAAGCATGACAGGGTGTCTTTCATTTCCAGATACTATTGAGTGACATCCTGCCCCCTCCAGCCAGTACAGCTAATGGTCAGGTATAACAGCAGCTGAGAACCAATGTGGTACAGTTGTTAAGGTACAGGACTAGCTGGGGAGTTTCAAGGTTATGTCTGTGTTCATCCATAGAACACGCTGGGTGACCTTGGGCCAATCACTGTCAGCCCAACCAATCTCATAACATTACTGACTTGCGGGAAAAATGGAGTAGAGAATCCTATTTGTATAACCTTGAGCTCAAGGAAGAAATATGAGATATAAATAAAAAAATAAATAAATCAGTTATCACTTGTGACTCAGAGCTAGGAATTACTGCCTTGAACTAAGCTGAGTCCAGGGCTAGGGATGCAAAATTTCTGGAGGAAAGAAAAAACTTTATTTTCTAATTTGTTTCCTGAAAAACACTGAAAAGAACTGAAATACTCATTTTCATAATACTCTTTACTCATTTAAATTCTCTTTGCTACAATAAGAACATTACATTACATGGATTATGTATAGCTTTGTTTATAACATTTACTCATAAAATTATCAAGTTTAGTATATTTATTAAATGTCAATGTATAATTTAATTAGACAATACACTTATAACTTGAATTTACTATTTTTTTTTGTAAATGAAGCAATTGGTATTACATGCAAAGGACCTCTAAGAAATACAGGATTTCTTAATTCTTTCATTAAAGTAAGCCAGCAAAAATAAATTCAGGACAGAAAAAAAAAACATTGACATGATAATAAAATGGAGCTATGTCTTCTGGACTTAAGACTCTTCTATGTGTTCACATTTAAAAAAAAAGAGCTGAAGAAAACAGGAAAAAAACAGGAAGACTCATTGCATAAAAGGTTTCCCTTTAGAGCAATATGCAGTTTTATTTTCTGACATAGCATGACTATCAACAGTTTCTGCTTCTTTTGAGACAAACTTATTTTTTTACCTGCTAATAGACTTATAATGCTACAGTAAAAACTGAAGGTTTGATCAGGCTAAGACAAACTTCTGTATTCTTTCATATATTAATGCCCTGGGTACAGGAATTATGGTGCTCAGATATTATAAAGGTATTACAGGTTATAAAAACATTTGGGATGCATAACAAATAACAATATATGAGCATGTTAACTTACTCCATTTACTATTCTGAAAAAGAAAATGTTTTATTGGATCTTGATTATGATCCATTGGTGTTGACTTTTAGTGACAACAGGTATGGATGCTCTCCAGGAGGATCTGTCTCCAACCTGGACCTTCAGATCTTCCAATGGTGCAGCCATTGCTGCTGTTACTGAATCCATCCACCTTGCTGCTGGTTATCCTCTTTGTTTCTTTCCTTTCATTTTTCCCAGCATTATAGACTTCTCCAGCGAGCTAGGTGTTTGCACGATGTGTCCAAATTATGATAATTTGAGCATGGTCTTTTGTGCCTCAAGTAAGAACTCTGGTCTGATTCATTCTATATTTCATTTGTTTGTTTTCTTGGCTGTCCATGGTATTTTCTGGAGTCTTCTCCAACACCTAAGTTCAAAAGCATCAATACTCTTTCTAGCCTGCTTCTTCAACATCCAACTTTCACTCCCATAGAGTTTCACAGGGAAAACCACTGCCTGTACAATTCTGATCTTTGTCGGTATAGACACATCATGGGATCTGAATATCTTTTCCAAGGCCTTCATGGCTGCTCTACCAAGTGTTAGTTTGCAGCATATTTCTTGACTACTTGTTCCTTTACTGTTGATGGTTGATCCTAAAAGTTATCAACCACTTTGATAACTTCATTGTCAATTCTAAGTCTGGTCGCTGTACCTATTGTCATCACTTTGGTCCCCTAGTCCCATTTTTTTCATTGTGCTACTTGACTTTCATTGTTAGAGCTTGCAGATCATTTGCATTTTCAGCTCTCAGAGTACAGTAGTGTCATCGGCATAGAGCAAGTTACTGATGTTTATTCCTCCACTTTTAAAACCACACTCATCTTCTTCTAATATAACTTCCCTTCCTAAATTTTTCTGGGAAAAAAAGCCTGGGGGGAAGACAGGGCAAAACAATCTTCCAATTTTTTTCTCATTTTTTGGAGCCTTCACATCTCCACTTAGGGTAGGACAACCCCTAATCAGTTTTCTGGTTTTTCAGCCAGAATTCAAGAGGGCATATTTCTGCTTGGAGATATTAGCTGTATTAAAGGTTGCACCACACATTAATATCCTTGTGCAAGTGCACAACATTTATTTCATCAATAAGTTGTGTCTAATAATTTAAATATAGCAGCCTTAAATGGAGGATACAAAGGCACAGAGCTAAAAAATCAGGTATCAGTGTTGTCATTGAAAGTAAATTCAGAGCAGGCAATAACTGAAAGTAAATTCAGAGCAGGCCATGTAGAAAGTCCTTGAACATTGTGCAGACTCTAGTAGGATGTAAATAACACTGTGAAAAACATTATAAGGCGGGTGGTTTCCATGATACTTTCTACTGATAAGTAGAAAGTTTGTGTTGAATTCCTACCCATATCAGGAGGACAAAATTGTTCCTTTGCTGCACATATATTACTGAAGAATAATTTAAATATCAATTTCCATTCAAGAAGTGTATTGCCAATGTTTTGGTTAGAGAAATGCCCCTCTCTCCTTCCCCTTCCATCTCTCTCAGTGGAATATATACAATTCTCATAAGCATCTCTTGTTCCACATGAACCTTACCATTCCTAGCCTTTTCGTATGCCAGCTTCTTAGATGCTAACTCACAGCACTGATTTCTTAACATCTAGGAAACTACTAGAACTGCAAACACACATCTGATTTCAGTCAAAAGCATTGAGGCTGCTTCACTTTTGACTGCTTTTCTTTTCTACATTATAGTAAGAACTACTGGCCTATATTCAGAAAGGACAATGATCTGGATTCCACAGCACTAGGGGGTAGGTGGGTAGGAATTAGACTTCCTCATTATTACAGAGAGAAAAAATAATCCACACTTCCTGCCCAAATCCATTCTTTTTTCCCACCCCACTGCAAAAAAAAAAAATGTTGCAGCAGAAACAATTATACATTGAACAATAGCGGTGGAAATTACGAAATCCCATTTCAGCTTGAGCCAGTAACTAGAGTGGCCTTGCTGTTCATCTTTTAGAGGATGTGAAACAATGACTCAGGAAAACAAACTTGTATTTAGAACACTAATAGCATCTTGCAAGATGATCAAAATCCTATATTCACCATCTCCTAATATTTACACAATATTCTATTCTTCCCTCACCCCCAATTAAAAGACTGATATCATGATGTAGAGAAAAGATACAAATGAGAATAATTTCACATTCCCTTAAATAAGCCCAATTAAGGGAAATGGGGCTGTTTCTGCCAAACACAGTTTCCTCTTAACTAAGCCTTTGGTTACTGTCTTACCTCCTTTTTTAAAATTTCTGGATGTCAGCAGAACCATGGGATGGATTCATAGCTAATTTTACAACATATGAAAGTACTACTTCATATAAAGTTGAATTCTTTGGCTTCATTTGAAAGCAAGCAAACAAAGAAACAAAAACAAGCAAGCAGAGAAACAAAACCATACCTGATATTCAACTGAGAGTAAAAGCCAAAGGAATAAATATCCTATAGGATTGCTAGGCATTTCAAGCTGCTAACAAACCTAAGGAACAGTCAAAGGGATGGTTGTTGGAAGGTTCCAAAATATTCTAACGGGAGGAATGACAATAAAAGCATCTGCCCCCATCTAACCAGGGTACACAATGGCCGAAGTCACGCAATGTACTAATACATTATTAAAGTAAAACGTATCTGTTCCCTGTGTGTTCTTTTTTTTTCCTGTTTGAAATGTTGAGACATGTTTTAAAAGGGGGAGGGTTTAAATAAAAACAAGGTATTAGCTTGCTCAGAGTTCTGGAATGGGCAACAGACCAGGTGGTGGACCATTCCTGAGCTTTTCACTGGTTCTGTGTTGGTCATCTAAGGTATTATTAGTGCAGTCAGCTGGCAAGGAAGGCATGGTGTTGAATACTGTGTCAGTTACAGAAATATGTAGCTACAGTATTGCAGACTTTCTTGTTAAGTTACTCAGTAAGATCTGTGGCATTCTGAATGCCACTAATATCTTGTGTTTACATACTTTACTACACAAAAACTTTCTAGACTTTTGAGGTGAAATGAAAACATTGGCCTGAAGGTTGCGAATGGATGAAGAAAAGGGTAACCATTATGATTAAATAATTATCAGCAGCATTTTAAGGAACTTCAAATCCCATTATTAGTTTTTTAAGTTGATTTTGTCTAACAGGTATTTTAAACAGTCCTTGGTATTCCCCCACAGTTAAAAATAAAGGAATGCTTTATTCAGAAATCAGTTCTTAGCCACATGCCTATTGTGAACAGCTTGGAAGATTAAGCAGATTTTTCCCCCTTCCTTCCTATCTTAAAGCTGCAAAACTATTTGTAATGGTTTAGCATCAATCACTATGGAGAGCACGGATTTTCCACTTAATTTCAAAGACCTACAGACATATTGCAAGCTCAGGAGGTGATTGCCCAATTACCAGAAATATTGACTGCCTAATGCCAGTTGAATTGTAAACCCCAACCGTTCCATTTTAAGAAAAATATTGGAGGAGTCTCAACATATGGCCAGCCTTCATATAGAGTGAATGGGAATTGCTCTTTGAAAACACCAGGAGGAAAGGAATAAGCCGTGGCACTTAAAAAGCAAGTATGCAAGTATGTTTCATGACTGGAGAGAGAACACATGCAGTTTCTAAACAACTGCCATAAAAATAAGCATTTTCAGAATAGCTAAGGTATTGTTATCAGTGTGTATGTGCAATATGTATTAATGATTTCCCACTAAGTATATTGATGGGCCTGCCCTGGTATTATCAGGGAACAATGTCCATCTAACTTTAAACAAAACTTAAAATCATTACATCAGTTGTCAAGACTTATGGCACTGGGGCTATGCCTATATAGATTTCCTCCCAAACTTGTCTGTAATGACTAGTTCTCAAAATTGCCAATCAAATTCTGCTTCAAAATAATACCAGTTAGGAATATGCACATTAGGAAAATAATTCTTAAGTACATCAGACTTTGGAGAAATATGCATTACCTTGCTATTCACTAAAGATTCCAGCTTTTTGCAGGCTTCTGAACAAGCCTGAAAAGAGATGACACTATTGGACTTCCAGGAAGAAATGGTGAACTGAATATGGCTCCAACAGCCATGGTGGAATGAAGAGTAGACCGGCCCTTTGTAATTCTTCTCCGGACAAGGAGACGACTTGAAATCACCCACAAGTGCTCCAGACAGTTGCTCCTCATTTGGAGACCACAAGGCAGCGGTCTCCAGTGGGGTTAGAGCTCTGGGAAATGAGGGACAGCCATCTTCGCTCATACACCTTTGGCACCTTTTCAAAGGACACTGGGTTTACATACTTCCTTTTCTAATTGCTTTCAGAAATTGCTTATTAACTGCTTTTCAGCTATAAAGAATCTTTGGATCGACAAGTCTGAAAACACCGGGTGGGTTTCCTTCAATCCATAGTGAAGTAAAACTTGTAGTTTTAAATACAAGTTTAAGAACTTGAAAAAAATTTTCTGGAATAAACAGCAAAAGGATGGTTAGAATGTTGATTTTGGAAAATTACAAATGGACTAAGGGTCCAGATGGATTTGAAATAAGATTTTGGAATTAATTATAAGAATCCTTCCCATGGGAAAATGCTTTTGTTTTGAATTCTCTTAAAAAAATGATAGGATGAGACTTTGAAGGTTGGATATTAGAGGGAACTAGAAGGAACTAAATACTACAATTAAAGGAGAAGAACACTTAAATTTAACTTACTAAAACAGAATGCAGCAAAATATTTTAACATTGGACATATTGAAGGATATTTTTGAACAATGGCCCCAGAACTTAATTTTAAGAGTGTCTGCCCTTATAGATGGACTGTGTTTAAAAGAAGTTATGGAAGAGGAACAAGTTATATCTGACAAGATTGAGACTGATCTGAAAGATGATTTAAAAATGACAGGCTGCAAGAATTGCATGGAAGAAGATGTTACACTGGACATATAAAAGAAAACAGCTGATGTCTTAATAATTAAAAGGGATATACAAATAACAAACCAAGAGAGTGACCCGATAATTTTCCTATATTGGATTTGCAAAAAAGGCTCGTTAAAGCTTTGAAGAATTTTGTGAGAAGGGACAAAAAAAAAATGAAAAGAAATCAAGTTCTAGGACATTATTTGAAGGGACTAAAGATCAAGGTTATTGCAAGTAAAAGGAAGGACTATAAAGTTCGTTTATTTGATCAAGGTTAAAATAGATAGGTTGTTATCTCTGGTAACCTTAATGGACTTTTGCTGATCAGATCTGAAATGACAAGGTTTTTAAGGATTTGTTTGTAGATAAGAAATGGGATATGGGATGATCATTTGTTATATTTTAAGAGAAGGTGATAAACTACTAAAATTGTTTATACTTGTGATGAAGGAGGAAGTCATTTCTTTATATATTTATTTTCTTTACTATATTCTTATTTTTTCTTTCTTTTCTATTTTCCTTTCTATTTTTTTTCTTTTCTGCACTTTCTATTTTTTTTTTTAGTTTGTATTGTTTTTATCTTTTTAACTGTAATGTTTAATAAAATTACTATTAAAAAAAGATGACACTACTTTAAATATTCCATTTGTTAAAACAATAAATCATGTGGCTCCTAAAGCAGCAGCACCAAATTCTTCAGAGTTGTGCAAAACGGTTGGCCCTTTCCATAAATAAACAGGAAGGTGCTCTTCTTACACAGTTACAAAGTCCAAAGTACATTTTTGGAATAATTTTCAAAGTGAACACATCCCTAAGAGGCATGATTTCAACGCAAAAATTATCTGGCATTTATGAGAACCAGTCATTATACACTGGGGAAAATATCTATGGTGTATTTTGGAGGGGTCCTTAATGGTTCATAACTCTCTGTTCTAGAGGCCCATGTACATATCATCTTATTGCTTGGGAAATGTAGACCAGTGACAGGGAATTTCCTTGGCCATGACTCGATGCTTTATGTTTACAAGCATGACAATATAAACAGTAGATGCACTTAAGGCAGCTATAACCATTTTATAGTTTCCTGCTCAAGATCTTTTATAATTTATTAGTTTGTCATTCATGAACCCACAATATGGATTTTGTTCTATTTTCATGAATAAATTTATGAACTGCAATAAAAATTTGCACTTACTTGCTCCACATGTTTGTATATCTGATTTTTCAACCTTAAAAACTCCCAGCCAAATCAATTACTCAGAGCAGATAATATTGTGCTGCAAAAGACATTCCCCCTTCCCACTTTTAAAAGTTCTCTGACAATTCCAGCGGCTTCGTTAGGTATAAAGTCACAATTTAATTTATGTATAAAGGGTTTAAATTTCCAACTTCCAACAGCAGTTGCCAAGTTTGTTCATCTTCTTGCTTGATAGACACAGAACGTCCTGATCCAGAACTAGATCATAGCTCTGAATATTTAAATTTACAGTTGAAGCAGGCAGAAGGATTTCAAAGTTAAGGAATTCTTCAGGAACAGAGGCGTCTAGTGAACGGTTGTCCCCGACAACCTGTTCCTCTCTGGTGCACCCTTTTATTTTATTTTATTTTCTTCCCGCCGTTTTGGCCTGACAGCCAATCGGCTTCTGTTCTGCTGGGCGCGCTTTTCCAACCGGCTTCCACTGCACTGATTGGTGGCAGCAACTCCTCCTCTTGCTCACTGCCAACCAACTGTTCCTGCAGTTCCGCTCTAGGTTTCCCCCCGGATTGAGAACTACTGCCAAGTCAGCCCCCTTTTCAATTTCAATTTCAATTTTTTCCCGCCTTTCCCAATAACGGCTCCAATGTTTTTGAAAAACAGGACAAAATTGACATTTATGTTAAAACGACGGGACAGTTGGGAAATGTTAAAAAAATGGGACTGTCCCATTCAAAACGGGACATATGGTCAGCCTATTCAAGAAGGATATGGAGACTATCACTAATAACTGACAAAACCCCGTACTTCTGTCATTTGAAAAAAGTATTGGGTGGATGTGGAAAACTACAGAAGGTGAAATAATAGAAAGTATTGACAACTGTGAAATGATCTACCTTTTTTATAATCAAGAATTACGTTTTAGGAGGTACCAGCCTCTTGGTTGCACAGAGCAATTTGCTCACTCAGTAGTAACTGAAGACTAAGTACAAGAATAAGAGCTGGTACATACTTTGCATAGGAAAAGAAAGGCCACTTATAGAAATTTCCCGGTGGATCCCAAACAATACATCAGAATAGGAGCATTGAGAGGAAGATGAGGTTAGTCCTAGCAAGGAATGGCAGTCACATATTCTCCAGTTAATATGAGAATCAGAATGTGCTCCTGTGATTACCTCCTGGTGGACACAGCCCAGCATCCAGATAAGGAACAGAAACTGTCCATTAGTGGAAAGAGAAGAAAGGAAGAGTTGCAATCCAACTGAATTGCCCAAGGTAGAAGACTTGTCTAGATGCCAGTAAAAGCAGAAAAAATGTTGAAGAATGCAGAAGTACTAAAGTTGGATTGCACAAGGCCTCAGGTGCAAGGTCAAAACAGATTCTTCCTCCTCCCTGCCCCCCATGCCCTCCTTCTGAATTGTCACATGATTTATAGTGTATCTGTGAAGGAAGGAAGCCCCGCTTAAAAACATTCTTCCGAAAATGCCGAAGGCAAGACACCCATCAGGATGTTAAAATATATTGACGTACAGTTCATACTGCCATTGAGGCTTTGCATATGACCATTTACATTTGCTCATCTAACCTACTAAAATCAACTTCCTATTTATCCACATTTGGAATAATAGAAACAACTTTCATTTTTTACATTCTTACTCCTCATAATTTTTCCACATGTGCATGCCTTTTGAAAAGGCCACACAGCTGGACTGGTGGGCATCTGACTACGTAAAACAAAATTGTAGAACAAGGGATGTGAATTTGTTTATATATAGTGACATGCAAATAATACACAGACATGGTAGATATGCCATGTCTGTGTATTATTTGAATGTCACTATATATAAACAAATTCACATTTTTACACATTTATCTGTTCTGAATTTGAACACCAATAAACATGCTTTCTCTTTTCTCACATATTGCAAGGGCTAAAAAAGAAACAACAGACCTTTCTGTGCAACTTGCTTGCTTCTTCCATGTTTATTATAGTTATGTTGCAGGGACATCAGGATGGCTAACTGGTTTCTAGGTAACTCACTGCGTCCTCTTTAGATCACTGATAATTTAGGATATTATACTCATGTTGTAACTGTAATATAGAGGCTTTACTGTTAGTTCCATGTCTGGTTCTCCCTGTCAAGCCAATGTGGGTGCTGTTCTTATTATTCAATATTCAGGAATAAGTAGAAACAAACAGCATGAACAATAATAATTTTAAAAAAGGAACACTTCAGTCAAACTAGAAGAAAAAGTCCAGTTCATATGTTACATATTACATACCACAACATATCTAAGTCAGACAGGAAGACATAACCCACTACTTTCCCCCAGAATATAATCCATGCCTTCATAGGTAAACCCAAACACAATGGGATACTGTGGAGTCCTTGGTGCTCTCTGAGCCTTGTTTTCTTGCAGACGTTTCACTGCCTGGCTAGGCAACATCTAGTGCGAATAGGGAGTGGGCCTTGCTCTCTGTTTATATATTATCCAGCTTGTGTTGGTGGAGGTGTTGTTCTCTCCTTGGGAGTTCCTTGATTGGGCTGTTGTTTGCTCCTTGGTTGGTTGACTGAGTTAATAGTTCTTTGATTAGGGTGTATTGTGCTGTTTGATTGTTCATCTGGTGTTAATCCTAGTGTTGATTTTTGCATATCTGGGTGTTGATTGCTGGCGAGGAGGTGTTCTGGTCTTTTGGCTTTTCTATTGTCTCTTTTGAATGGTATGTAAATGTTGTTGCAAAGATTAACACTTTGCAACAACATTTACATACCATACATACATGCATACATACATACATAAACAGAGAGCAAGGCCCACTCCCTCTTTGCACTGAAGATGTTGCCTAGCCTGGCAATGAAACGTCTGCAAGCAAACAACAAGGCTCAGAGAGCACCAAGGACGCCACAGTTCAACCCTGAGCTACAACTACTCGCTTCGATTGGTACAATGGGATAACCTCATGTTATTATTTATTTGTGGTCCAAGAGCAATATAAAAAATATAACAATATGATGGTAGATCAATGTAAAGCAACAATAAACCTGTACAGGAAAGCCTGAAACAATTAGTGTGAAAGAGGCACCAGGTGACTTCTACAATCCATGGCTATTGTTAGAAATCTGGCAACCCTTTTGGAAATGGCTGAAGTTTGGTCTCGTATCAGGAAAGCAACCTCTTGCTCAGAAGAACAATTAAGATTTCTAACAATTGTCCTTCCCTCCATTTGGTCTCTGGGAATAGTCCAAGGAGGGCTGATTAGAACTCTGGTTCTATCTGCCCTGAAGATCTAGATCTAGATCCCAAGTCCTCCACTTGTGATTAGCTATGGTTTTGTCAGGGCCAGGGGCAGCTAATGCAGGGAAGAAAGGTCTAAAATAGGCCAAATCAAGGCTTAAACTAGAGTATATTACTCCTGCAGTCATTGCAAGAGTGAAACGGTGTAAATATTACTCCATTTAGTTGTAAATTAACATGCTTTAGTTATTAGAATTGTACTTTTCTTCCAGAAATAAATGAAAAAGTAACTAGAACACTGAATCAAATTGTGTTTAGTCAGCTACTTTCCCCCTGCTGATTTAGAGCACTGGATAGGTTCTGATGACTGCAAAGTCATAAGAAGAGTAAAATTAGCACGCTGTCTGAACATACTCCAGGCCCAAGATTATTGTTGGGCCTCCAAACACAATCCTGAGCAACAGGAGCAGCTACAAACCACAATGTAAGACTGCCGCAAAGCAATGCACAGGCCAGTCAGCCAGGAGGGCAGGCCACTCTGAAGATCTGTACCCCTTAAGTAAGATCTGGAGTGCAGCAGGTGGAGGGATCTGTTGCCTGCTCCTGTCCACTGCATCACTGGACCTAATGGTAAGTTGCTGGGGTGGTTAGTCCTATGACTGAACCCTTCCAAATACCACAAACTTCCTAATTACAAAACATTAACAAGCTATTCTAGTTTTGCTTTTCTCCAATGGCTTGTAGGGAGGTTTTGACATGAGAAATGCTCAGTTACCCTCTATTATTTACGAATATCCTGCCTTTTCTTCAGGAGTTCAAGGTGGCTTCCATGGAAATGTCTATTTGATCCATCCAGCCACAGTCTTATAAGACAGACTGGGCTGAGAGACAATAACTGGCCTAAAGCCGCTCACTGAAATTCCACAGCTGAATGTGGATTTCAATTTGGGTCACCTAGTCCTAGTCTAACATCTTAAACATTGCAGCACACTAGCTCTCAGTCTGAGGATGAACAACTCAGGAAAGCTGTAACACAATTATGCTGCACCACATATACGTAGATTAGCACAACCTACCAATATAAGGTTGTTCCCAGCACAGGATGGATTCATTCATTTACTATGTATGATCTTGCAAGCCTTTTGAGCTCCATTCAATCTCCACATTAGTCTGATATGTTTCTGAAGTCACCAGGAGTCAAACTTCATCTATTGTTCTGATATGGTCATTTGACTAATCAATAAAGTTATTCAATTCAATTCATCTGTTGAAAGTTGGGTAGTAGAACTTCCTAGGGAATGAAAGGGGCGGTAGTGAGCATCCTGGATGATTGGGGACAAGGTCATCACTTGGACTTCTGACATATGGCAATGACTTGCAACCTTCACCGTGGCAGCCATCTGGTGAATGAATATGCCCTCTTGGCAGCAATTTTATGAAAATGTCCATGTCTTGAAAGTTCCATATATGTCCACTAATCCAGAAGATTAAACTATTCCTGAATAAGTGCAGAGGCCAGGCAGTCTAGGCTATGATTCCTGGAAACAGTCACGGGCAGCCTTCCTTTATGAGCCAGTTTGACTTCTAGGGATTGCATCCAATCTGCATTTTTGGCAGTCTTATGGAAGCCATTTGCCATTCCCTGTTTCCAGGATTGTTTTTGACTCCATCTTATGTAGATAGTCAGCCACAAAGGCAGCAATTTCATGGATCCAGCAGCATACTTTGGTGTTACAGTTCTCAGGAGAGTTCTGATAGGACAGCTGAAACTTGCTTCATTATCTAGGTCCAATTGCCAGCAAACGTCCCTCAACTATATAATAACCAAATTTCTGATATGTAAACATGTTGTCTTCCTTTATTGTTCAGAGTCAGAAAATATCCAGGAGTATAATTAAAGAAAATATGGTTTAGCAAAATGTTTTCTTTCCCCAGCCCTGCAAAAGCAAGATGCTCAGAAGTAAACCCATGTTATGCTTCATGGAACACAGGATATATCTGGATGCGAGGAGTCTTTTCCCCAGGAACTGATATAAAAATATGTGTGCATTTACATTTCTGGGAGGAGGGGGTGAAGGCTTAGAGGCGAGTCTCTCTCCCTCTCTTAAATAACATGACAGCATAGTTCTAAAAAAAAGTGGGGGGAGAAGGGATGACTATAGCAATCATTAACACTTCCTGAGATCTAATTAAAGTTTCTGGAACATCTTCCTTGTTCCTTGTTGAATTTTGTCCGGCTCCATTAATGAGATACTAAAAAGCAAAGTCTATCATGCTTCTGCTAGTCCTGGTGCTTCCACTAATATGCTTTTTAGTTCATTCACATAATCCAGCAAAAGGAAATGTTTTTCATAGTGTAAAATTCTATTTGGTGAAGAAGAACTCTGAATTATAACTGTTAGGTTTGGAAGCAACCAAATCCCTATTCTGTTAATTCCAGAAAACATAACATGGAGATACTTTATTTTTTCAACTAGAAAGTGACACCACAGCCAAGATGCTGATCTCAGAGAACGGGAGGTTCAGAAAAGAGAACAGAAGAGCTGTGTTCCCCTTACAGGCAAAGCATAAGGAGCTTCTTAAAATGTAGAGTTATGATATACTTTAATTAGCATCTCAACTGTTTGAATGACAAGGATAATTCTGTATTATTCAATGCCAGATGAAGACAGCAAACGCAGGTAAGTTTCATATACAAGACAGCCGCCATCTGAAACTGGAAGTTAGAGGATTTCTAAAATTGGGTAAAATATTAGCCGAACAGGTTTAAAACCCCCTTGTATTCACTCACACAGGCCAAAAAAGAAAAAAAAGGAAAATAATCAGCAGGAAGTTACTTCAGTACATTGTTTATTGGAGACACTGAAAGCCACACAGATCACTGTGCTGAAAATACATCCTGTCCCCTATCCTGCCATAGTCAGATTATCAAGGGCGTTGGTGTCCTGACTGATATCACTGTCCTCCAGAGCCAAGCAATTCACCAGAGACCCAGATGGTGCACAATCATGCTCCCTCCGAGGCAACTCTTTCACGGGGCACCTTCATGTTCAAAATGTATGGAACACTGCGGGAGTTTAACCCGGCTTAGCATCCAAATGCGATGGCGTGCAACATCATTGCGTGATCCTTGCATACATTTTCTTCTGATACTTGTTCTCAAATTTGTTACAGTTTAACAGATTATCTGCAGCTTCCACAAGCGGTCAATTTCATTTGATGATTTTCGTCTGCGCATCTGTGCCTTGGAAGAAGAGTTTTGTGTGCTGGACAAGCAGCTCAAGCATTCTGAACGTCAGCCAGCCAAAAGTGTTTTTTTTTTTTTTAACTATTCTGAATTTAACCTTCCAAATACATCTTTCACTCGCCTGTTCGCGTGGCTCTCCAAACAGGAGACTAAAAGTTATGCCCATCTTCTTTATGTTTCCGGACGTTTAGTTATTGGCGGTAGAAGGAAAAGAATGGGCAGCTATTAATAGCACCAACTTCTTTGCTGCAGCCTCTGCCAATTTAGTGTATTCCTGATATGCCAAGAAACTCTCAGAGTTCCTAATCAGGATGATTGCTAGGCATGTTGGTGGCAAATTCTGACAACTGTAATCTAATATGTCAAGTGTCCCTGCAACATCTACAGCTGTTCAATTTATCTTGACCTTTGTTGGGCATTTCTTTTTCCCTACCAGTAGCAACCACTGATGTAGAATGGGGGACAGGAAAATGAAAAGAACACTAGAGTCAAAACACAGGATTTTTTGCTTAATATTAAGGAAGAACTTGACTCCAGATTGCCACTTTTAATGATCTGAAAAAAACACCTCCAAGTTAATTCAAACTAATAGGCCAATGGTTTAAAAACTGATATCAAAGCCAGCTAGCCAAAGTAAGGCAAGATCCCAGAAGTGATTTAAAGCATCTTCTAGAGTAATCCAGCCATTATTATTATAAAAATAACAGTAATAAAGACAGGCTTTATATTGCCTCAATTTTTTTTTTGTTCCTTCAAGTCACTTTTTGACTTCTGGCGACTGCCTGGACATGTTCCTGCAGTTTTCCTGGCAAGATTTCAGAAGTGGCTTGCCATTGCCGCCTTCCTAGGGCTGAGAGAGTGTCTGGCCCAAGGTCACCCAGCTGGCTTTGTGCCTAAGGTGGGACTAGAACTCACAGTCTCCTGGTTTCTAGCCTGATGCCTTGGCCACTACACCAAACTGGCTATCTCAATAATACCTAGGTGACACTAAAAGATATTATAGATCACTAGTGACAATCCTGCCTAAGGGGAAAGTAATAGAGGAATACAATTGTATATCTAAATTCTATACAACTCTGGCCAATGGAATGCAAAGGATGCAAAAAATCTGATACCACAAATAGGCAGTCCAAATTTTATATTTTAAATACTCTTTTAACACCAATGAAAGACTGTTTAAAATGATGTTATATGTATCTAAGTATGCTGCAAGCCTCTGATACCCTCTAATTATAATAGATGTTGCAATCATGCCTACCAAATTAAGATGTGCAAAACTATGAAATGTAAATTCCTTGGAAGAGTGTACCCTCACAGACTTGTTTTGAGCTGATTTTGGATTGGGTTAACAAAAATCAGCTGAAAAGTTTAACTGACTATATTTCAGGGCATTATAATCATTTTCCTTTATATCTCTTTGATAACTTCCCCCCAAATGTACCTTTGTTGGTGTTTTCTTCCTATTCAACATCACTGGTTTCCCACTGATACAAATAGCAGGAAACAAATATTGCTGGGAAAACAATGGCGTGTTTCCTGCTGATCAGTTAGGTGGAAAGGAAATGGGAACAGATCTCCCAGGGATTTTGTGCTATACGAAGAAGTGACCACTTCTAGTCAAGAAATAAAACTCCATTTTTATTAGAGTCTTTTAAAAGGGATTATACTGGCATGCAACTTGATAAGATCTGGTCCCTTGAAAGAAGAAACATTCATTAAATGGCATTCTACAATGAACATTCTTCGCTATCAAATTCTGCTCATTTCCCACTTAACAATAAGCACTTATTTTGTACTCTCTTGGCAGAATTTGTTTGAGAAATAAGAGATTGCTTCTTTGGATAAGTTTTCTCTTGGTAGACAGATACGAGAAGAAGAATGAAGCTGGAGGCTGTCACTGTAAGATAGATGAGTTACAATTTCTAAGGCCAATGTATCATTCTTTCTTTTCTAGAAAGGATAATATTGTTTTCAGAAACTCAATGCACAAAGTTCATTTTAAATCTACTTAGATCCAGGCCCTATTAACTAGGTCAGTGTTTCTTGTCCAACCCCATGGAGTTCTAGCCTGAGCATATCTAGAGAGCAATAGGGTGAGGAAGGCTGAACTAGATGGTAGTGGACCAACAATTATTTTTAGTGCATGTTTGGCAAACACCAAGAAAAGAGGGCAGGGCGAGGATCACATAAGGGTCAAACGAATTTCCATTAGCTCAGCTATATAGATATGAAGCCTCCCAGTGTATTGGGGAAGGCTGCATGATATTTTTTGCTGGGTGTAACAGAATGATTTTCTCAACTTTTGTTATTTTTAATTTATTATAGCCACCCACTCCAGTAGACTCTGGGTGGCTTACAAATACAAAAACAGTTTAAAAAAGCAGTTAACAAGCACAACACCACAGGCAGCCTGGACTAAACAATCATAACAATAACAAACCAGTCCAGGGACTGCACAAACACATCAACCCCAGACCTAAGACCAAAGCCAGGTTTTAAGGGCTTTTTGAAAGCCCAGGAGAGACAGTGCTGTCTGAATCTCTGGGTGGACACTGTTCCAGAGGGCAGTGGTCGTGACAGAGAAGGCACGCTCCCTCCGTCCTGTAAGATGACAACATTTAATAGAGGGAACCTGGAGCACACCCACTCTGCCAGAACGTACTTAGCTGCCAGAAACAGCTGGAGATAGGCAGTCTCCCAGGTATCTAGCCCTATGCCATGAAGGGCTTTATAGGTAACCACCCACATCATGAATTGAACCCAGAAACCAACTGGTCACCGATGCATTTCACATAGCAGCAACGATCCATGGGCATACTGAGAAGCACCTGTTACTGCTTGTGCCACTGCATTTTGTACCAGCTGTAGCTTCCAGATGGTCTTCAAGGGCAGCCCCATGTAGAGCACATTGCAATTATCCAGTTGTGAGGTGACCAGGGCATAAGTAACTGTCTGAAGGACCTCCCAGTCAAGGAAGGGGGACAACTGGTACACAAGATGAACCTTTGAAAAGGGCCTCCCGGCCATGGATGCAGTAGCTGCAAGTCTAGAAGGACCCCCAAGGTATGCAGCAGTCTGGAATGGGAAGTGTAACCCCATCCAAAACAACAATGGAAATGTCCCTGACCCTGGGGGGACCAAACAGCCACAGCCATTCGGTCTTGTTAGGACCGAACTGAAGTTTGTTTTGCCCCATCCACCTGAACAGCCTCCTGATACTGGGTCAGCACATTGACAGCTTCACCTACACAGCCCAGTGTTGAAATATAAAGCTGAGTATCATCAGCATACTGATGATACTGAATTGATGGATGACCTCACCCAATGGTTTCATGTAGATGCTAAACAGGAGAAGGAAAAGAGCCCTGAGGCACCCAGCAAATGAAGGGATGAAGGGCTCTCCCCACCCCCCAACTCAGCTACTGATCAGACCCTTGCTTCAAAGCTCTTTGATGATCCAGTGCAGTGGACAATGTGAGTGGTCCAGAACTTATTGTATCCTTACTGGAATAAATTAGGTTCTCCATGTTGCTCCTGCTATATCACCAATTATCATATCAGATAATTCAAGGAATAGGGAGGCCAAATCTGACCAATGACATTGTAAGGCACCCAGTATAGCCTAGAACCCTTGACATTGTCCTTATCCTTGAATTAACCAAAAAGTGGTCTTGATTGAAACTCAAAAAGATGCAAGTAGCAAAGAAATCTCCAAATCTCAGAGTATTTCCAGTGATAGGGCTATATATACAATAAAGTATAGAAGATCTCAAAAACATTAGACTCCTTAGGTCCCGCATCTGTCTTTCTACTATTTCATTATCTCTTTTATAGCTAGATGCATTGTTTTTATAGAACCAGAGCAAGCAGCTTTATCAAACTACATACAGAAATAAAACAGTTATCTTTCTCTATTGATAATTACACTATTTATGACTACCACAGTTCACAGTACTTCCAGTTAGCTGCACCAACATTTCAGGCACAGGAAGGCATCTTTTTCTTTGCCTCCACTAATCAGGCAAGCCCAATACTTTTGCTTTGGCAACAGCTTGTCATTTATCAAACTCCTCAGCTGCATCCTTGATGGAGGATGGAAGCTAATGAGCCTTCTCAACTCATTCTTTTGTACCTCCAGTGGCGGTGTGAATTCTTCTAAAGTAGCTAAAGCACATAACAGTCATGATTTCAGACAGCATCCATCTCAAATATTCTTAGCAAATATATTGGAGAACAAAGAATACTCAGCCCTGCAGGGATTATTGCATTCAGCTGTTTGCAAGTCTCTTCCTTTGCACATTGTTTAAACCATTTCAACATAGTATCCATTACAACTGCCAGAAATAATGCCCAATTCTCAGTTATTACTTCCCTGAAAATACCAAGAAGCAGCGGTGGGTTCCCAAACCAGATTAACCCTTTCAGCAGTGCAGCCACTTACTTTATGATGGACACATTAAGTTCAGAAATCCAAACTACTTCCTTCCATTACTAATATGTAAAGGATCCTTCTTGAACCTTACCTTTACATTCCTTGTCTTGCTACTCCCATAATCCCCCAGACAGCATGACTAAATGGGGATTAACCACACTTCATCACCGCATTTCCTATCCTAAGGAATTCCCAACAGTATGATTCTGATCAATGCAGTCCCCATATATCCAGAGGGCCACTCAATGGAGGAGCCTGGTCTTGCAACCATCTTCCCTTGAGCAATGAGTCTTGCCATTTTCTTGGTAGTTTCTATAATTATTAACTGGATTTGCACAGCTGTCTTAGAATTACCCCAAAAGTTTGCCTAGTAAAAACAGAAGACAGTGCTAGATTCAACCAATGAAGACATTCAGACTGGTGGAAGAGGGAAGGAGAAGGAAAAATGGCTGTACCTTCAGATACTCTCTCTGAAATAGAAGTTTCTATTTCATACTTTTGGGTGGGCCATGTGTGATTCTCCAGATGTTTGTTGAGCTGCAACTTTCACCACCCCCATAACTCTTTATACTAGCTAGAGCAGTGTTTCTCAACCTTAGCGACTTGAAGATGTGTGGACTTCAACTCCCAGAATTCCCTAGCCAGCCATGCTGACTGGGGAATTCTGGGAGTTGAAGTCCACACATCTTCAAGTTGCCATGGTTGAGAAACACTGGGCTGGAGTAATGTAATGAAACAAACCTTGAAGTGGCTGAAGTAGGTATATGGGGCTCAAACTTATTTTGAGGCCTATGCTGCAAAAAGAATCTAACAGAAAAGGAAAGATAGTTCAGCTTATGTACAAAGAACAAAACACTGAACTGAAAGGCTCTCCTAAGTCTGGGTGACATCCTTAATTTGAGATTATGCCACATATTTATAACTCAGAATTAAGACATAGTCTAGATGCTTGACAGAGAACTACACGAGTCCCTGGATAAACAAAGTACAGAGCCATCCAGCCATCTCCAACCCATGTACAAAATTATACATTCTCCCACAGTCCAACATCACTTCTACAAAGTGTAAAAGAAAGAAATTTGACTGTAACTGTATTAGAGGAATTTATCTTAGAATTACAGACTTGGCTGATAGATAGCACTAAGCCATAATGTGGGTTTATTTCATTCAGGCGTAGTGCATTGTATGAACTCAACCATTGTAATTTATAGACCATGGTTTACTGCTTAGTGGGTTGTGTTATGGCTTAGCTGAGTTGCTTGGCAAGTGCTAGCCATAAATTGAATAACTACACAAAAAATAAAATACAATTACTATGATTTGGATTGGAGCATTTTCTAGAGCAGTGTTTCTCAACCTTGGGAACTTTAAGCATGGCTGGGGAATTCTGGGAGTTGAAGTCCACACATCTTAAAGTTCCCAAGGTTGAGGAACACTGGTCTAGACTATCAAGCCAACCCCAAAATGAAAGCTGTTCAGCTTCTAACACATCCAGTGAAGGGTAGCCCAGCCTCTCCACTGTCAAACTGCTGGGACTGGTCAGAAGTTTTGTTGGTTTGGCATCTTAAGTCCATCATGCTTACCCCGCACTCAGAAGAAGACAGCACCGATCTCCGTCTTCTCTTGTGTTTGATACAGTACCTCTTCAGAGTCTTGAACGGGCCTTTCCTATCTTATGGCTAAGCACACCCACCTCCCTCATCTTCTCCACTTACGGATTCGTTCCGTCCCCTCGAATCCCCCTCTTGTTCTTCTCCGAACCTACTACGATTGGCTCGTCCAAACCCCTATTCCGTCTCCGTCTTCCCGCTCACCTTATACACCTTGCCGAAGGCGCCGTCGCCCAGCTCTCCGACGATCTCCCACACGTCATTGGGATCCAAGTCTCGGCGCACGTGCTCGTATTCCTTGGATCGCCGCTTCTCAAAGTTAGAGAGGCGCAAGATGCGCCGGAAATTAGCGAAGGCCATGGCAGCGCCCCGGGCTGGGCTTCGGGATTCTCACCATCGACGTGTCAGGAGAACCAACGGAAAAGAAATGACTCTCGCAGGGGCCGGTCTGTCGAAGCCTCTACGGCAGAAGGAGACCTTCCAAGGAAGCAGCCAAGTCAGTTCCGCCCGGTCGGTGCCTTACGGGGCTTCGGCTGAGGAGAAACCCCAAAAGGATGCTTCTCTGCCAAGCGTGGGACGCCCCGGCTTGCTGGGCTATCTCAGGGCAGGGGGAAGTGGCTCCAACTGCAACCGGCAGCGCGTGAAAGGAGTGCCCAGCGCGGTTACCTCGAGGCAGCGGAAAAGGACCGAGCCATTCAGCCGAGCACCTGGACCGGGGAGCGACGCTTCACCTGCTAGGTCGGACTGGGGCCAACACCTTCTCCGGCCCCATAGGCCGCCCCGCCCCGCCAGGACACCTTCCAGTTCCTGCGGCTCCGCCCCAGCACGCGTTCCGCTGAGCCCGCTCCCCCCGCGGGTCGCGTCAGAGGAGGGTGAGCCCGCCCCGTGTTCTCTGCGCGGCCCGCCTCTCCGCGACTCCCTTCCGCAGCCATTGCCTGGTCTTCTTCAAGAAAAAAAAAAGGGGGGGGGGGAAGAGACTTTCCGATTTCTTTAGCCCCCGAAGTCGTTAAGTTCGGCAGGAAAACAACGTAGTAAGCTCAGATAGATGGGGATCCACCCGAATACACGATTGGCCTCTTCCGCGTTCGAGAGGTTTTCTTCACAATGGAGCTGCTAAAGAATTCGGGGGAGGACTTAAGGTCATTTAAAGAGCCGGTGCCCCTGGGGAGAGGAAAGTGGGGACGGAGAAGTTAATCATGCCTTTGAATGTGACTTTCTGAAAATTGTCAGGGTAAGCTGGGAGAGAGAGATGGATGAGTAAGACATGATTTCCTGAATTGCTCAGAGAAAATAATGGTTCTCTAGGACAGCCCAAGTGCTTTAAATAAGGGTACATTTTAACTGCCTGTCAGTCAGTTAGGAAGAAGGCAGGCTGTGCATCTGCAAAAATGAAGTAGGCGCTCTCCATGATTCCATGACTAGAGCAGCAAGTTATACAAACCAAGCCTGTGGTCCAGTTGGTGTTGCCAGTGCAGAAAATTGGATCAAGTAAACCAGAATTAACTTGAGCATGAGTAGTGTAGGATATCAAGTAGCAGGTTACACACTGCTACTTCAGAATTGTTTAAGCAGGCATGGTTCATCCATAAAATCAAGTCCTGATGTCGTTTGCTGCCTTTTGCATTAATGTAGTATCTGGCTACTTTACTGGAAGTGCACTCCATTTTAAGCCTTTCAACCTTGCATTAGAAGTGTAACAAGAGGTGGGGTCCCTTCTGTTAATTAACTAGTAATCCCGTTGTTGTGCTGATAAAACTGTAATGAAGATGAATTTTAGGTCACCTTAATGATAGTTGGCTGACTCTAGAACCTACAGCATCTTTCCCCCCCTTTCTTCTTACAGTATATTGTTGTAAGTCTTGATACATTATATTGTTTCAATACAGTGATATTTATACACTATTAATTAAAAATGATTGACATTCTATTGTTTCTTTCTCTTTTTATTTCCAGTACTCTAACAATATTAATTACAATTTAGGATGTTGATATTGCAAGCATAAAACTATTTGACTTTTTCATCCAATTGTATATAACATTTTAAAAAAGAGACTGCTGCAGATTGCATCAGAGTAATTATTATACAACAAAGGTTTTGGTCTTGAGCTGATTACTTAGTGTTGAAGTGTCCATTATATAATTAATGTGTGTGTGTGTATAGTTAATAAAAAGGAAAATGATAGATAAGCAATACAGATTTAGCAAGAATTAAATACTAAAAAGGAAAAAGAAAAAGAACAATTGAGTTCCTAACTTCCCACTTTTTGTACATCTGCTGATTTGCAGTATTGTAGACATTTAGAATGCTAAGGTGGGCAGTCAAATGACACCTGGAATTACAGGTAAGCATGGCCTGGGAGAACAAAATGAAGCAGGACATAGGCTGATAGAATTTTGCCAAGACAATTCACTCTGCATAACAAACACTCTCTTCCAACAACCTAAGAGACGGCTTTATACATGGACTTCCCCAGATGGACAACACCGAAATCAGATTGACTACATCCTTTGTAGCCAAAGGTGGTGGACATCTGTACAGTCGGTAAAAACAAGACCTGGAGCTGACTGTAGTTCAGATCACGAACTTCTTCTTGCACAATTTAGGATCAGACTAAAGAGATTAGGGAAGACCCACAGATCAGCTAGATATGAGCTCACTAATATTCCTAAGGAATATGCAGTGGAGGTGAAAAATAGATTTAAGGGACTGGACTTAGTAGATAGGGTCCCGGAAGAGCTCTGGACAGAAGTTCGCAACATTGTTCAGGAAGCGGCAACAAAATACATCCCAAAGACAGAGAAAACCAAGAAGGCAAAATGGCTGTCTGCTGAGACACTAGAAGTAGCCCAAGACATCATGCGACATGCTGGGCTTGAGGAATCCAAGGCTGGAGTTAAAATTGCTGGAAGGAACATTAACTATCTCAGATATGCAGATGATACCACTTTGATGGCTGAAAGCGAAGAGGAACTGAGGAGCCTTATGATGAAGGTGAAAGAAGAAAGTGCAAAAGCTGGCTTGCAGCTAAACCTCAAAAAAACCAAGTTTATGGCAACCAGTCTGACTGATAACTGGCAAATAGAGGGAGAAAATGTAGAAGCAGTGAAAGACTTTGTATTCCTAGGTGCAAAGATTACTGCAGATGCTGACTGCAGTCAGGAAATCAGAAGACGCTTAATCCTTGGGAGAAGAGCAATGACAAATCTCGATAAAATAGTTAAGAGCAGAGACATCACACTGACAACAAAGGTCTGCATAGTTAAAGCAATGGTGTTCCCCGTAGTAACATATGGCTGTGAGAGCTGGACCATAAGGAAGGCTGAGAGAAGGAAGATAGATGCTTTGGAACTGTGGTGTTGGAGGAAAATTCTGAGAGTGCCTTGGACTGCAAGAAGATCAAACCAGTCCATCCTTCAGGAAGTAAAGCCAGACTGCTCATTTGAGGGAACGATATTAAAGGCAAAACTGAAATACTTTGGCCACATAATGAGAAGACAGGACACCCTGGAGAAGATGCTGATGCTAGGGAGAGTGGAAGGCAAAAGGAAGAGGGGCCGACCAAGGGCAAGGTGAATGGATGATATTCTAGAGGTGACGGACTCATCCCTGGGGGAGCTGGGGGTGTTGATGGCCAACAGGAAGCTCTGGCATGGGCTGGTCCATGAAGTCACGGAGAGTCGGAAGTGACTGAACAAATAAACAACAGACATTTAGGTCCCCTTAGAAGCCCGACTGTAAGTGAAGTGATTATATTTGCCCTGCTGAGTGATGTATTCTATGTACAGTATGGGAACCATTCTTGCTTGAATTTGGTTAAACGTCTATTGTGTATGTGTACTGTTAGTTCTGCCATTGCTGCATATTCTCTGAAGTTAGAAGTTCCCAATCAGATGTTGTCAGAAGCATCTTGATAACATTATCCAGCCACTTGTTGAAGTGAGAGAAGGCACTTGTAAGTTTGGCCCAATGAAGGCTGGATGACATTGGAAGTTGCTATAAATTGCTGGTATGGAAATGCTCATGAGTGAGCCACTAGAGGAGAAATGGCCAGTGCCATCAAGATCCACACAATCCCAGTACCACATAAGGGTTATCCACTCAAGGGTTCTGTGTAGCCAATGTTGGTTGCTGCTGAGCCTCTCTTCCAAGAACCTTGTATTCACACCCTTGTCTCATCCTACTGTTGTTGTATCTTCTGCTTCTTTTGATACCCGGTTTACTCTACAGTCACAGTAAGAGTAGGCTGGCTCAGTTGGGCAAGCTCAGCTAAAGTGGTTTAACTATTGCATGAATTCAGGATTACTGTGTTTATTCAGTGAATCATGTTTCAGTTAATTATGGTACAGTATGTGTTATAAGAACATAATCTAAGCCATTGTTATTCCAGCATGTCAGTGTACAATCCCCCTTATGACATCAGGAACTAATACAAGCTTGTGGTATTTTTGCTTCCATTGATTTAGCAGCTTTGAGAATAACACTTATAAACTTACTTGCGGATTGTAGAATAGACAGTACTGCATTTATACTATAGGACAGAGAGTGTAAATCATGAACTGCATGTAGTCAATCAGTATCCATTTTGCAATGACAGGGCCAAAAATTTAGCCCTTTATTTTACATTTTTAAAAAATTTATGGAGGCGGCCTTTGCAAGGCTTCAGGCACTTATTTCATCCCCTAAAAATGCCCCAACTTCCCTCCAAAATGGACTGTTCCCACCCACTTTTGCAATATAGAGCCTGACATGCTGTAGAAAGCCAAGCCCTTGAGTTAACTGAAGTTTTATATTCCTTCTGTAAGTGAGAGCAAAGTTATGTCCTCATGTTTGGGCCACAATTCCTCTAGAGCTACCCAGCATGGCCAATGATCACATAATAAGGGAAGACATTCAGAAGTCAACAATGCTGTCTACCCAATAACTCTCAATATATGATCTGAGAGGGTCCTGGTATTTGGAGCAAAGTCTTCAACATGTCACCAGAGTGCCAAAGCTCACAAGATGTTAGTATTTTTTCTCAAAATTTTATGAGATGTCCATCTTGTGACCCCCCACCCCAATTTTGTGTTTGTCTTTCTGAAATTCTGCAAAAATTTGGACAAGAAAGCTAAATTTGGCTATCTCACAAAATTTTCACTATTTTTAAAAACATTTTAATTTCATGTTTAATCTTGCATCCAGATTTATTCATTGAAATATTTTAGTTATTTTTTTAAAATAAGAAACGTTGATAAATATAATCTAGTAGAGACATCTAGAGGAACTATATGGAATTTCAGAGCTTGCTTACTGTATGTAGCAAATATGGTAGATGAAAAATAGGAGAATGACAATCTTGTAAGATCCTGATGGTCATTCTTATTGTACAACAATGTTTATAGTGGAAAAATAGCAAAATTTAAGAATTAAATCTGCAGTCAGAAGTTTCATAATAGAATTTCAGAAGTAAATTTACTTATCTTTGAACAATAAGGAAGTCTGAAAATTGGACTGAATATACGTAGAATGAAAGTTTGAGAAAGAAAGGCAAACAGAGAATGGCATGTTTGGAATTTTGATACTGTATTATGGACATTCTCAAAGTGGCTGTTAAGGAAGCATGTTGGCTGATCCCCAAATAGGTGCCATAGTAAATGTGGCCAATAACAATATACTATATCCATTTACCACAGTGTTTTTCAAACTTGGCAACTTTAAGATAAGTGGACTTCAACTCCCAGATTTCCCCAGCCAGCATGCTGGGGCCTCTAATAGGTCTTAGAGGTCATTTGTTTATATAAAGATGATGGAAGAGTTGGCAATTTGCATTGGAGATGTCTTCCCCCCTCTCAAAGAATTGTTTAAAAGTTACACGGGGGCGAGAATGTAGCAGGCACCAATAAAGTGTCTGCAATACCAATATACTGGTGCCTATGGAGAGATACTATATCACCTATTGCTCCTCTAGGGGAACCAAAAGGCTTAAATTAATGCTTAACCTAACTGATAACTTCAAACAGATAATTAAGCACAAGGTAGAAATGTTTCTTATTTATCCTTTTTCACTGGGCATGAAACCCTTTTGTAGAGCAACACACCGATTTTAAATATATCTGTTACAAGTCCAGGTGGTCCTCTTCATCATCATGTTCTAATTCCATGGTGGAATTCCGGGATTGTAGTGTTGGCATCACCATGGCCAATTCCAGAGTTCCACATACAAACATAATTCTTCTATGGCAAGATGAAACTGAAGCTGAAAAGCTTCTTTCATTTTTTGTGCTTAGATAGAATATACTGCTTACTGTCTGTCAGGAATGCCAGAGCTCTGACAGCTTACTTTAATCTACTTGATGTTCATATGAAGAATGCTTTGAATAGTAAGTGGGATACGGAATCTGAAAAAAAGCCCATAAAAATGAAATATAGGAATTATCATTACTGAATTATTTCCTTTTGAAGAAAATCTTTAAGAATTACTATTTTTTCAACTTCAATGATAGGAAAGGGCAACGGCATGAGAACTGAATGCACCTCATTGAGTATCTTCAGACTTAAGTCCAATGATACTACTATCTGGTAGCCCTAATATATTCCAACTTGTCGTACGGCAACTAATATTTATTGGATATATACATAGTGGTTTATTGAATAAGTGACAATAAGGTTCCTTCCACAGGCTATGCTGAACAGTTTAACATAGGTTAAATGTCAGACAAGCCCAAGTGAATTGCGTTACACGCCTATCTTGCTTAGCATGCCGCAGTAACTTTTCCTTATTTGTCCCGGTAGCTGGGTTTACCTGATACACTCAACCATGGCTAAATGAGCCATGATTTACTCAACCCAGTTATCTGGGTGGGTTACTGTGACAAATTAAACCATAAACTAACCACACAGGCTGAATTTGCACAACATACTAGGCTAAATGTGGCTGAGCAGGCTGAGGTTCACTGTATCATGTAAACATAGCCTCTATCCACTATTAGGAGTTCAGCGTTGATCTCATTGTGGCAAATTTTGAGGCATTTCCAGGAATGTCTGTCTCTCCATTTGCTTTAAGGCAGCATAATTTTTTGATTCTGTGACCCCACCACGTAACTTATTGTAGGTTACAGTTAGGAATGTTGCATATATTCAATTATGTATTTTAAACAAACATTTTCTGCAAATATGTGGAAAATGGCTTTAAGAGATTGTAATGAGGTACTGACGCCCACTGTTATTTGGTCTGCTGTTAATCAGTGGCTGGGTTCAAACATTTAGCTAAGCCAAAATATGACTTGTTAGGTTTTGATGTAGTCTGTTGTGGGAACCTTATTGTCGCTTGTTCAGTAAACCATTATGGATTAATACAATCAGTATTAGTTGCTGTATTACAAGTTGGAATATATTAGGGCTACCAGATCTGGGCTGCAAAAATCCAGATGACTACTATAAGATAGCAATGAGAGTTTTCTGTATCATGTTGCCACCATCTGGATTATTGCAGCCCAGATCTGGAGGTTTTATAATGCCTGGTGTACTATTATTAATAGTCTTGTTAACTAGACCTTTTGCACACACATTGCCTAACACCACATTGTTTTTCAGATCTGCAGTTCTACCACTTCCTTCACCATGTAACTAATCTGTCCTCAGCTCAGATCATGCTGGTCTTTGATTTACTGGATTGGGATGGCAAAGGGGAGATCGGCTTTGATGAATTCTACATGTTGGTGTGCATCATAATGGCACATGAGGCAAGTTAGCTAGACTGCTGGTGGTGACAGAAGAAACGATACATTTGCAGTGAGCTCCATCCACCATCACATAATCAAGTTTTCAGTTATACAACAGGATTTCTAGAGAAAGTTTGGGGTGGTGGTGAGGTGACAGAAAATCTATTTTGCCCGCAGTTTTCCATTCTGCAGATGGATGGGCAGTTCTGAGTCCAACTGTTAACAAGTTGCAGTACATTTCTGGATTACCAGTGAAAAAGCTTATATATCAGTACAGGGTGCTTAGCTGCTCCTCCTTGGTTGCTGCTTCTGTGGGAATAAATTGACTACAGAAGCCCTGTTCATGTTTTCTCATATAATTTAAGTCAGAATCCTTGGCTGTTTCCCCCCCCAACAAACTAATGGATCAAAAGCCAAGAATAACTATATCTTCTAATTCTGGCTTACTAGGACAGAGACTAGTTTGGGATGCCAGGTCAGGGACTGGTACAAACCAACCATGGTAAGAGCTTTAATATTTGGGCACCTGGCTCCTGCTGGCAGAAGGCAAGGGCAAGTGAGACTAATGTGTCAGCATGTCATCTCATTCAAACTTAGAATTATCAAAAATTCTAATGTATACAATGTGTGAATTGTGCTTGAATTGTGTTTAGCTAAACTAGCAGCAATTTTAGTTTTAAATGATAAGTGGAGTAAGGAATGTTTTTGCTTCGGATATAGAGACTATCAGTGGTCACCTACCACTGAGAAACAAACCTTGCTTAATTGTAAATTAAGCAAGTTTTGTTTTAGATGTACCAACTCTTTGCCCTGTGGGCACAAACCAACATTAGAGTTCTGCAATATGTGCCCTCCTGAAGTGTTGGATTTTAATTCTCATTTTTCCCAATCAAAGTAGATCCTGGACACATCTGGAGGCCAACAGAATGGGGAACATTCTCTGGAAACAGTAGTGAGGAGCCTTCCTGCCTGAAAGACATCCTATGCTCTGCAGGCTAAACTCTTAAAACATTAACAACTCCAATGTTTGGCCTCCTTGTACAATTATCCCTAAACACATCTCTCATTAAATCTTGTCAGAGAAAGCCCAGGCATCATTAAGCCACCACAGAAGTGTTGCTATTTCTGCAGTTTCATATCCTGTTCTCATCCACGAGGTTTACTCTTGTTCACATTTGGATACATTTGGATTGCAATTTTAGAAGCATTTCGTTTTTTCTGCTATCAATATTTTTCTCAATATTTAGTTTTAACCTTTGAAGGGACTAGAGCAGTAAGTCTTATTGCTGTTCTTGCCTTTCTTTCTTTGACCAGAATCATCTTGAAAAACAGTTCATGTATCGTCACTCTCATGCTGTTTTTGAGTTGCTGGACATTGATGGGGGCCATACAGTTGCTCCAGCAGAGTTCCAGGCAACACGCTTCCTTTTCAATATTAGGAAGACAGAGCTGAGTCAGATATTCAAGGACTTTGACATCTCTGGTGATGAGGTAATCAAGAAAATGATGAACACAGAGACAGGTGCCCAAATTCCTCCTCCCCAACTGTGTCATCTTAATAACTCTTAGTATCTTTTTAGTCAGAAGCAACCCCAGTTGTGCTCCCAACCAAAAAGTTAAGTCCTCCTGTTTCTAATTATGTGCTGTTCATCTGCTATGTTTAAACATCATGCTAAACCAGCGTGTGTTTTAGCTAGGATGTGTTGAGGAAAAAAAACACACACACACAAAGCGAATGTTGTAGTCCAGCATAGTAAGCATGATTTATTTTTGGATAATTCTTGACTTGTTGTACCTCTTATCTTGCTATTTTTGCCTTGCATTTTTGTGGATAGGTTCCACACTTGATTTATTCACAAATACATCATGCTAAGGCAGAACGTTCAAATTTACTGCAATGAGAAGGGTCAGTCATTTTAAGAAGGCACGCTATCCTTTCTAACCTGTCAGGCACATGTAATGTGATTTAAGCTCATGTGAATGCCATGCAGGATCTTGGTAACCCTGGCCTCCCCTCTTTTATCAACTTGGCAACTTCCATTGAGCTCCGTACTGCAACCAAGCTTCATTCATTTAAAGTGTGGTAGCTCTGAACTTGCTTCCTGTTTAGGATTCAGTTACTTACATGCAAATTCTGTAAATTCACAAGAAATTCTACTTGTCTCTTTGTTAAGCAGATTACATGAAACTTCAAGCTAGAAAAAGTTCATTAGTTTACCCCATGCTTCATCTTTTTGTAACATGTGGCTTTCCAGAATCCAACTCCAGAATGCACTGGAAAATATCCACCCAATGAGTTTGGGTGATGCAGCTTCTAATAGCTGGTTGGAGGGCTACAGTCAACTGTTGCTTCAATACACCTACAAATGGAAAGCATGGTAGAGCATGTGAATATAGAAGTTAAGATTCACCTGCCAGTCCAATTTACTTCTGTATATAGTATGGGTGCTGCAGGAGTATTTTCCTTTGTAAGAGGATGGGTGGTTGGTATTAATTATATATTCCATGGAGTTCTGAGATTTAGTTTGAAGAGTACTATGAAAGAAGGAAGGAAGAATGAAGGGAATACTGCTTGAAGAGTGAAAGCCAAATGCCTTCTGGGGATTACTTTATAGGCCCGAAGTCAATATTTCACTAAACCACTATTACGTTTTGCTCCATTAGCAATTGAACTACAAGGAGTTCAAGATGTTTACGATCTTCTGCATTGATAGACAACAGAGGAAGGCAAAAGAGAAACTGAGGAGACAGCTGGCCAAAGCTGCAGCTGAAGCTGAAGAAGAAGAAGAGTATGCTAATTTTACCAAGCTTTCCCAGGGCAGCAAGAAGTTGTAACTCTATGTGAGCTCTCCAAGACTCAGCAAATTAAAACATAAAAACCAAAAACCAAAAAGATAGTGATAAGAAAACACTGCAACATGTTCAGAACAGTCACAAGATACCAGAGAGCAATAATAAGACGATGTGCTGTGTTATGGAAATATTCAGTGTTTTTTAAAGAATAAAGCACCTTTTAGACTATAACCTATTTTTCAAAAAGTAAAAAAGGCTAATAATCAAGAAACAATTCATCAGTTATTGGGATGAATTACCTGCTTATTAGAAAAATAGAATTGCATGGACTATATTTAAAAAGGCCAGGATAAGATGGGACACCAGCTAGGTGGCAACACTTAGCTAACTTGATTTAGAATCAGCTCTGGTTACCATTTTGATGGATGAGAGTCTAGAAAGTCCAGACTGCTAGGCTAGCTAGGTTGTCAAAACACCCCCCCCCCCAACTCATCCTTTTGGGTTTCTTTACTCAACAGGGCTGACCTGGGAGAAGAAGCTTCATCCCAACAAGCCCTGGGGATACAATAGAGACAATAGAAAAGCCAAAAGACCAGTACACTCCCTTGCCAGCAATCAACACCCAGACATGCAAAAATCAACACTGGGATTAACACCAGATGAACCATCAACAGCACAATACACCCTAATCAAGGAACTATTAACTCAGGCAATCAACCAAGCAGCAAACAACAGCCCAATCAAAGAACTCCCAAGGAGAGAACACCCCCCCAACCAACACAAGCAGGGCAAGCCACAGTATATAAACTGAGAGCAAGGCCCACTCCCTCTTTGCACTGAAGGTGTTGCCTAGTCTGGCAATGAAACGTCTGCAAGAAAACAACAAGGCTCGGAGAGCACCAAGGACTCCACATATCTAATATATTTCTAAAACATTAGAAATCCATATACATTTTGGTTTGTAAGAATGCTGGCAGCTGCTGAGGCTTCTTGGCACATTTTTTATGTAAAGTAGTACAGTTGGAATTTTTTTCTTCCAAAGATGGGGATATCTTTAAAAAACGCCCACTATCACTTTTTAAACTGTGTATTTACATTTCATATGTCTGACTTTTAAGTATTTCACACAAACCATGGTAAATCAAAATACAAAATATCTGATATTACAGGATTATCAGTTTCTTCCATAGAAAAAAGGAAGGTTTTGGAAGATGAATTGAAAAGTGGTCTAAAAGTACAGTAAGCAAGCAAAATAGAAATCTTAAGGTAGATTAATTATGTTAAACATTCATTCATAGACCTAATCATTTCTTTTTGTATTAAAATCAGCAAAGGAGGATTTGCAGACCAAAAACAAAAAAGTCAATGGCTGTGGGATTTTTCTGACCAAAATCTTCCCATTGATATACTTACACTCTCAAGTAGAAACTCAAAATGATACAAGGGAGTAATGATGCTTCATAACCACTACTATGAATGCTCTAAGCAGGTTTAAAATTTGCAACCAGGTGTAGCAGTGCATTCGTATACTAATATATTTGAGGGCATTTGCTGACCTACAGACTCCAGTAAGGCAGGAGAGAAACCACCACCAAATAATTTAGCTCCAATTTAAGAAAGAACACAGAACTAGTATTTTAAGGCAAGACATATCCTGCATTATCTTTATTGTTTAAAACCCAAAAAATAACTAGAAGGAGTTTTGTTTTTCTTTTTAACACATAGAATTCTATATTATACATTTTTGCCTTTTTGGAAATCATAAAGCTTCATTTATAATTTCATTTCACTGTTCAAAACCTATTTGTGCTCAGAGATCTCTAACCATAGAGATGCTTAAATATGAGCATAGACTACTGCGATGACGGTATAGCAGAGACACAGCATGCATATATGCTGCATCGTGAGAAGATTATCCCAAGCATTTGTTGTATTTTCAGAGAGAGCAAACATTTATCCTTGAGTTAATGAAAAAGCTTCTTAAAAAAGGTTCAAACAACCCATGCATAAAGTTAAAAGATTTTTTAATTTTATAAAAGTTACAGGGAGAAAAAGTGTCACATCACTGTAATTTCCCTCACTGTGTACTGGTACTGAAATTGTGTACTGGTACTGAATTACTAACCATTTGTAGAACATGAATGCTTCTTAGATACATGGCACACAACAAACACTGTACAAAAAAAGATTTACCAGAAAAGAGAAGATATTTTATTCAAGAAATACAAATTGATGGTACCAGCCATCTTTGGAAGCCACTACCATGAGGCAAATAGGACATTACACTTGAGTCCTTTGCTCGTCACATCAGAAAAGAGTGTCATTATACACCTCCAGCTGCCTAGTGCACAATTGCTCAAAAGGCTTTCTCCAGTTTCTTGACATTCCCAGGATATGGAGAAGAGAGGCACAAGGAAGGCCCTTGACAGAAGGCAATTTCATTATTTCAGTTAAAGCCCCAGAAATGGTTTGTATGTCTGTGTATTCAAATAAACCAAAAAACAAACAAAAAACCCATTTAAGTCGACTTCCATCTTTGGCTTGATTTAACTGCCAGGAAAGAAAAAGGGATCAAAGAGATGTATTTTTATTATTCTCCATAAAAATACTTGTGTCTCTGTTTGACAACATAGTTCTGACTTGCAAACCATCTGCACTATTTCCTGAAATATTTAATCCATGACCTTAATCAGAAGGCATGAACATAATTCTTCATGGACTGCTAATGCCACATGGAGACCGATCACTGTTGTTCAAACTTAATTACGGAGCAAGTTCTAGGGGGGGGGGGGAAAGAATCCACCTTTATACTTTGTAGTTCTATACATTTTACTGACATGCCTCCAAACATTCCACTCTCAAAAGGGGAGTACACAGAGGAGATGGAGACAAAACAGTTGAATTAAAGAAATAATAGTTAATGGCTACATCGTTATTTTAAAATCAGCCAACTAAACTTGGAAACATGGATGCTAGCCAATAGAAATTGCTAGTATTAGTTTAATATTCCTTTGCTTTGAGTAAAATGTTGAAAATGTTCACTTCTGTATCTCCCATACATAGCATTTCTTTCTGCTATTTACATACTGTTTGGTACAAAGGTTTTTTTTTAAAGTACACTTGGGAGACGTTTGCAAGTGAAGCACATTGCTAGATTGATGAAGAAACTGCACTTCAAGGAAAGCTCCACATCATCATAAGCAAACACTACCTATGAATGCACAATCATGTAAAAATGAAACAAATATAAGGACAGGCTGTTTGCATTAGAACAGAGAATTTCAAGTGATGTACATGATTATAACATTCAAAATTAAGCAAGAAAAATTCAGCATTAATATGCCAATGCTTCCATTGTACCTGTGTGTGTGCCTGTATGTGTTTACACATCACATGGGTAAAGGTGTGAAAAATCCCCTGTGCAAGCACTGAGTCATGTCTGACCCTTTGGGGGGACGCCACTTTCGTGACGTTTTCTTGGCAGACTATAGCGGGGTGGTTTGCCATTGCCTTCCCCAGTCGTCACCTTCCCCAGCAAGCTGGGTACTCATTTTACCGACTTCAGAAGGATGGAAGGCTGAGTTGACCTGAGCCGGCTACCTGAGAATCCAGCTTCTGCTGGGATCGAACCCGGGTCATGGGGAAAGTTTCGGTTGCAATACTGCCGCCTATCCCTCTGCACCACACAAGGCTTTATACACATCACATACATAAGCACAACTGTTGCATTCACCTATGTGTGGGTTTGGATGTTCAAGGAATAAAAGTACATATATGCAAGATCTTTTCTGCACCTCGTCAGTTGTATATATCATGTTTTATTAAACACTATCTCACAACCGAATATATTGCTCTATCATCTCTGTATGAATCCTAATTATTTATGTGGAATGAATTGTGAAACCATACTATTAAGAAACTGAGGAATTTACCCATCGACTTACTTTTAAAACACAGTATATTATACTATTTTTTCTTATCAAATTATTTCTCGAAAATCTCTTTAGAGATGAGGGGATTATAATGGTTTTTACATTATAAACTGGTTTTTACAGTTCCTTAAACTTCCTGATCACCTTTTCTTTTCCCCAGCATAATGAAGCATAGTGAGCATTATCTGTCTCATATTCATTTGTTGTGTGGTTTTTCATAATGCAGTACAAGCAGTGCTATTGTCTTTTGTCTTTAAAGTTATTCCAGGACAAGTGGATTACAGACTACCTGGTACTTCTGCAGCATATAGTACTGACATCTTTGCTAGACAAGGGAGCAAGCAGACTTACTATCACCACCAAAATGAATGTTAATCAGAAATATTATGGGAATTTGTTGTAGCTATTAGGAAAAACTATCCTATTGTTGTTTGCTTTATGTTGTATGTATTATCTTTACAATAAATACTTCCTTACATAGGAGGGGAGGGGGAGGCATATTCTGTAGACCAAGATGAGCTGGCGGAATCAGAATCTGGACTACATACAAATACAGTTTAAATGCACTTAACAGTGCTTGCTTGAACTTTTGTTAAAGCAACAAATGAAATTGTTTTGTCTTGCAGATTAACAACATTAAAAACCTATAGTTGGCTTATTAATTCTTAAGAGTTGGATGATGGCGGAGATGACATATTATAAACTGTAATCTTTAAAATAACCTCTGGAGCAGAAAAAGGAAGAAATAATAGACTCACCAGACTCTGTTTGTTCTGAGAAAGCAATTTCCATTCAAAGTAAAAATTATTCATAATACTTACGAATTAAACCAGATATTAAATATCCCTTATTTATGAATAGAGGCTCTTATATCAGTGCAAAAGAAGAAGTAATTAGATTATCATGCAAATGCCCCAAATTGGTCTTTTGGTGATGTTAACCAAATTCTAACTTTATGGATAATTCATTTTTTCTTCCAAAGTGTCCCATTCTAATTGCAAGAGTGGTATCCCTCATTTTTTCAGGGAATATCTTGCAATGTGCCTTCATGCTGATTTATAAACACATCAGAGAAAATGATCACAGCATTGAAAAAAATCATCCCAATGTGCATTCTGTTCATGAAAGCCAACTAGGGCTGTGGGAAATACAAAAACTACATTCTAATGTATTCTGGTGATTGTTACTTCAGAGCAATATGGTTACAGCAGACCATTTCACAGCTGACTATATCCCAAATGTTGTTTTTACAAAATTATTACAGTAATTCTAGAAACCTATAATCATGCTGGCCAGCATTCTTGGGCAGCTGTTGAGGATCCACAATTGAATCCTGATGCATCTACACTGAAGAGCATCAGCCATAATCACCACCTTCCTTCTCTGAACAACAGGACAACTCTCTATTCTCAATGCAGAGAAAAAGGACAGGAAGCAGTGGCTGTTCCTCGCTCTTTTGATTTAACTGTTAATTGGCTACTCTACTAACACAGAGTAGATGCTGCCACTAATTTGCCTGCCATATTTTTCCTGCAGATAGGTGAGTGATTGCCAGTGATAGGAAGGAACTGATGCTCACTCTCTTGTCTGATTCCACAACCTCTGCTCCTCCAGGTAGCAGGAATGTAAAATATAACTTGCTGGAGGACAAGTGGTCAATTTCTCTATCCTGCCATCAAGCAACTTAATTTGATAATCTTGTTGAATACATAAAAAAGGGAAATAGTTACAAAAATCATCAGACTATATATACTTTGATTTTTTTTTCTTAATAGCTGTAATTTTTGTCCCCTTTCTTAATAGTCCTGGAAAAAACAAAAAGCTCTAAATAATAAATTTCATCAGTCACAGTTTTCCTGATGTGTAATCCTGTGACAGGCACAAAATGTACTGCATATTCCTTATCCAGGCGCCACCCAAATAAGTGAAAATTCTGACACTTAGAGAAATTTAAATTTCACTTAAAGCACATCTAGACCTTGCTTCACACATTCACAATATTAAAAAGTGTCCTTACTGATAAGCAGGATTGGCTGATTTTGAATTTCATTCAATGATTTATGAGCTCTTAATATTAGTGGACACCAACACTGGTTTCAGGAAATGGGAAACTTAACACTTTGAAAACAGTTACTGTTTACTGAATATTTCTACAAAGTCATTTTAATTACTAACTGATCCTAAACTACACAGAAAGGTCAGATAGTAATGGACAATGGCCAGAAGAGTACTATAGTTGTGAGGCATGATACATTCATGTAAATATGAGATCTGATTTCCAAATGAAAAATCAGGGGATAATGCTCATTGTTATCTTCTTTTAAAAAATCCATTTAATCCAAAATGCAAGTTCTGTAAATGTAAGGGCCATGTGCATATAGATAAATAGATTTGGTGTTTAGCCAGCAAAAGCTATGTCAAAAATTAATGATGACATTGCTATCAAGAATATGGCGTCAGAATCAAGGAGCAGACCCAATGACATACCACCCTTCCCCAAAATAATGTATTTGATGAATCTGCCCACTGTTCTGATACAGTTGATCACTGTCAGTTCTCCAAATTTATTTATTATTCTAGAGAGAATCATTACTAATTTTGCTCAAAGCACTCTTAAATGGATATACCTACTCCCCCTAAAGAATGGCTTACCTTCAGATTCTAAAAGGAAAATCCTGTATGATATTGCTAAGATCACATTGAGCTCTAGATAAATGACAGTGACATCATTTTAAATCTATCAACTATAAAAAGTTGTAATCTATTTGCCACAGGAACTGTTTATACACTATTAAATGCATAAGTATGAACAGGTGACATGGAAGATAAGAGCACTTGAAAGATACTCTTATTTAAAAGTTTATGGGGTGTATGCTGCTTTCAGAAACTAAATGAATCCAGTCTTAATGCAAGCTTCCATCTCCACAACTTATTTAGGGATTCAGGGAAAATAACATAAATATACATGCAATGCAGAATCCCCCAAAATATACTTATGGGTCTAATGGTATATTTGAAAGTTTTAGTGTTAGACAGTCTATAATATTTTCACCTGCCAATGAGGGTTTTTCTTTTTTCAATCCTTTCTCATCACTTTCTCTCACTCTGTGTACAATGGTAGTGCATGTGTGTGTATGTGCGCACGTATGTATATCTGAGTAGGAGTAAAAACTTCAGTCATGATTATGGCAAGAAAATGTAAACATCAATGGGTACAAAAGCTATCAAGCAAGTGGAACTGTTATTAGAAAAGTGTATGAAACCAGCTTGTGCTTTTTCCCAATAATTGGTTCATTGCTACTGTTGAGGATAAAGGAAGTTCAAAACTGTTTTAAACATCAGAGCTGAACATATTAAGTAAAAGATGTCCTGTGCTTTTATTATTCTCAAGCTGGTGTACCTTGAATAACTGATTTTTCACCAATCACAGTAGTGTACAATTATTTGGTAGGCCCTTTTATTGATGACAGGGATTAGTACGGCAAGTTTCCTTGTAGCTGACAGCTTACAGTAGACAAGAAATTCTCTATGTATTTAATAAGTTATTGCCTAATTTTTCAGAAGGCAGTATTTATACACCCTGAAGTCAGCCCTGGCAAATTGCTATTTGTTGCTAAATTGGAATGTACCAAAACTTTTATTAAAACCTGAATTTGAAAACATACCATTATTGGAGAGTACCTCTAGTTCTTTGCTATTCATTGTTAAGCAGGAGTCTTACTAAGCCAGTAAATAAAACCATAATAGAAACAACCCCTACAAATATCACAGCATGCTAGATTAACCAGGGGAGCTACAATGAGCTGAACCGTAAGTGATACTGATTTCATGAAACAGTTCGATTTGGTTTAATCCTTTAAAAAGTGCTTTTCACCTTCATGGATCAATACATCACTTACAGTTCAAAGCACAGTTTTAGCTTTATCAATCTTGAACTTCAGGCTTATTCTCTCACAAACATTTCTCCATTTACTTTGTTAAGGGTTTCTTACTGTGGTGTTAAGAAATACTAAATTGAACAAAGCCTCCAAGGATAGTTTCGGAACAGGGTCTGTGTGTTTATACATAGATTTGTGTGTGCGTGTATTTGCATGTGTATGTTTTTACCTAAACTCCATCACAGATGGAGGGTTTGCTGGTCATTGCCTGGAACCAAACCATTTGCAGGAGAGAATGGAAAGTGAAAAAGTTCCCACATGATAGAAGAGCAGGGAAAGGAAAGAATAGGCATATAGGCAAAAATCAGTTCTCCACCGAGATAGGATTTGTTAAGGGCTGGCTCACAATTACTTGCACCACATAATCCCTTGGTATTTTCAGTTCCTCCAGTTTCATTTTGTCTGCGAGTGGCCTGCCTGAAAAAAACCATCGCTGACTTCTAGGTTCTACACCTTCCACTGTGTGTAGTCGTCTCTTCATGTGATACACAGTATCCATACTGCGGACCACAAGTTTGAGGTCTTTGCCTGTTGAGAGGCGTAAACGAAGTTGGCATTCATGACCGGAGTTGGGCGGTGGATCCGGAAAATCCAGAGTCTCTAGATCCCCCTTCTCTTCTATCATGTTGATGGGTGGGGCAAGGCAGTAGACAGGAAGCTGGTATCTGTTTCCCAGTTCATCATAGCACTCTGTAAGAGCACCTTCAGAAGAGAGGGAAAAAAAATGGAGTAAATCACACATTTTTTAAATTAAATCAATGTTGCATTTCTTGAATGCTTGATTTTTTTATTCAGGCACAACATGTAGCAGGCACCTTTTATCCCCCATTGTCTCAGATTTATAAGTATTTTCTAGTATTACAGTGTATGTATATGCTATTTTTGAAAAAAGGGGTTTACCTTGTCAATGGCAAGTTGAAAGCAATAAATGTAAAAGAAGTACAAAAATATACACCTTTGTACAATAGTACTTTTAGAGCTTACAGTACCTTCATCTCAAGTCTTGCTCACATACACAGGTTATTTCTACGTTGCTTTTAGCATCATGAGGGCATTTATCATATTCAGAGAAAACGAATAGGCACAGGATTAGCAATTACAGTAAATGTATGTAATAGAACAGGCTTTATGTATTTCAAGTGGTGAACAGTGACAGAAAGGTTGAGTATATTAGGCTCTGCTTCACATATGAAGAAAAAAGGTCTCGTTTCACAATGGTGCAGGAATATCCATCCATCCATCCATCCATCCATCCATCCATCCATCCATCCAGTCCTTGCTTAACAAGCACAACTGGGATAGGAACTTTCATTGCTAAGCATGCGGTCATTAAGTGAGTCATGCCTAATTTTATGAGCTTTTTTGCTGCAGTTGTTACATGAATCTGGCTTCCCCCATTGATATTGGTTGCTGGAAGCCAGCTGGGACAATGCAATGGTCGTGAGGACAGGTCATAAATCACTTTTTTCAGTGCTGTTCTAATTCTGAATGGTTGTTAAACAACTGGGACTGGAATTTCCATTGCTAAGTGACGCAGTCATAAAGTGCGACATCACTTAGTGACAGCAATCCCTGCAGTCCTAACTGCCATCGTTAACTGAATCCCATGGTCATTAGGCAAGGCAACTTCCTGCCAGTTTCCCACAAACAAGTCAGTGGGGAAGCCAGCAGGAAGTTGCAAGTCCCAGGAAGCTTGCAAGCAGGCTGGTAGGTAGGTAAGTGGCTGCTGCCAGGTGGGGAAGGCACAAGGGGGTGCGTGAGAATGCAAGGGAGGCATGGTGAGAGTCGGGGGTGGTGCATGAAGGTGCAAGGGAAGTGTGGTGAGGGTTAGAGAGGGTGCGCAAGGGTGTGAGGGAGGGCGGGGAAGGTGTGCAAGGGTGGCACAGTGAGGCTCAGGGAGGATGTGTGGGGGTGCAAGGGAGGTGCAGTGAGGCTCAGGGAGGCTGTGTGGGGGTGAGCCAGTGGCTGGCATAGTGTGAGTGGAGAGGGGCTGGGGGAGGGTGCACAGGTGGGGGAGACTTCCCCTGGCAACTTGCGACCTTCCCTGCTGGCACCCCACTGACTTTCTGGGGAAGCCAGCAGGGAAGGTTGCAAATGGCAATCACGTGATTGTGGGGCACTAAAACCAGTTGTATGTGCGAGCCACTTGCCAAGCACCCAGATCGTGATAATGTGACTGCAGGGTGCTGGGACACGTTGGCTTTTTTTGTTTTTGCACGGACCAAGCCACTAGGTTACGATGGTAATTGAGTACTTTCTTAAGTATTGGCAGGGTGAAGAGGTCGAACTTAATTGTCCTCAGTTTGGGTGTTAAAAGCTGCATTGCCTGGGGGAGGAACTTGCTTGGACTTGTTTTAGTTTCGCTTTTGTAGCCTTCCAGCACAGCCTCTCTTCCCAGTCCTCACTGAGTGCGTGTGAATGCACAGCTTGTAAATACGTTTTTGTGCTTTCTGTAAATAAATTTATTTTTATAGAAATGCCTGGTGTGTGATTTTTCTGATCTCTCGGGCCAAATGCTTTCTAGCACTCTGACAGGACAGCTGGAATTCTGAGGACTGGTCATAACCATTTGTTCAGCGCCATCATAACTTTGAATGGTTGCTGAAAAAATGGTAGTAAGTCAAGGGCTACCTGTAATGTAGCCCTTGACTTTTCAGTCAATGCCTTCTTTGAGCAAAAATTCTTGAAATATATAAAAAAGGCACAATGTATCTAAAAGATATTGTGTCTATTGATGCAAGGTATTTCATCTCAAGCAGTCATCTGTCTTACTAAACTTTTTATAGTTATGATAAATACTGTATTTATCCAAAAGGAAGGAGTTATGAAATTTAAGACGGCCAACTCCGCCCCAACCCCAGCAAAGAAAAATTCAATAGATTCCCCCCCGCCCCCTGCTCTCACATGATCATATCCTCAGCAAATGTAAAATGACCCTTTCATTTTAAAGATACATTATTTAGGGGGAAAATAATTTCAGTCAATACTGTCTATTCCAATACCATTTTCAAACTTTGGCTTGTTTCCTGCTTTGTTTCTCAAGAGCTGAAACTTTGCTCTTGCTTGTTTCTAAAAGATCTTGCAAGAGACAATATGGTGATAATCAGATCACAATACTATTGACTTTGGCACAATACAAGTCCTCCTTATTGTTGTATTGTTATCTGGGGTTTTAGATAATTTCTGTTGATAATGACTGAATAGGCTTCGTTATCCACAGTAGAGAGTTTTGCATAACCATCTGCCATTTTGTACATGCATAAAAATAACACACTGGGCCTCCATCTTCCCAGCAATCTGCCACTGGTATTTCCATCAACCTAAAGGTAAAGGTAAAGGTTTCCCTTGACGTAAAGTCCAGTCGTGTCCGACTCTAGGGGGCGGTGCTCATCTCCGTTTCTAAGCCTTGGAGCCGGCGTTGTCATAGACACTTCCGGGTCATGTGGCCAGCATGACGACACGGAACGCCGTTACCTTCCCGCCGAAGCAGTACCTATTGATCTACTCACATTTGCATGTTTTCGAACTGCTAGGTGAGCAGGAGCTGGGACGAGCAACGGGAGCTCACCCCGCCGCGCGGTTTCGAACCGCCGATCTTCCGATCGGCAGCTCAGCGGTTTAACCCGCAGCGCCACCGCGTCCCTACCCAGCCTCAATTGTCCTGCTGCACTACTACCAATCTGTGCAGAGCCTTATGAGTAATTTTCCAGGACTTCGGAACCTGAGCCTCCCAACTCCCATTACTCCAAGCTTGCTTTATCCAAAAACGGGTTATCCACAGATGTTCACTGGAACAGACCAGCCCACAAAATAATAGGGGCCACCCATATTTATGTTAAATTCCTAGTAGAACAAAGGAAAAGAATATCCATCATGAAGGTATCACATGGCCTAAATTAGTGAGATCTGATATGACTGTATTAAAAATATGGCCTTCCTTAATTTTTAAACATACGTTGGAGCTTTAAATTTATGAATGACAATCCAGTCTTTTGAATTTCCCCAGCTATTGATTTTATTTGTAGCTCTTTGCCTGATTAACTTAAACATTTAGCCATCAAAAATGCCAAATGAGACAGGTAACAAATAAAGCAGAGCTAAAGTTGAATAATGAGCAAATCTTTAGGTGAGCATATTTTCTTTCTGGAAGAGAATTTCAAGGAAGGAATACTAAGAAATATACATTAAAGCAAGGAAAACATATAATTTTGATTGGCCAGAATTGAGAATGCTTATTTCCCATTTTGCTCAGTTAAGATTAAAACTATAATGAATGCTACCAAAAAAAAAAAAAAAGGGTGAAGTAAAACTGAATTTGTGTTTTCAATGGCTGACATAAGGATGTGACATTTATAGAGTCAACTTGAACCTTTGTAATAATGAAATAAGTTCTTAATATGACACACTTTATATATTAAGAACTCAAAGAAAAGAAAAAAAAAACCAAATGGCAGACATTTATTTAAAAAAAGCAAATGGCAGACAAAGACTTATATAGCCATGCATCTTATGTACCATAACCCTAGGAGGCTCACATAAAGGTAAAGATTATAAAAACCACAACAAAAACTCCCAGAGCCCCAGAGGCTTAGAAACAACTGATTAGGCAAAATGGCACATCTTGGTATATTTTATCTTCTCTTAGCATTATGGAACTCCCATCTGTTGTTACAAACTAGAAGAATGATCATTCAGTACATATATCAATTGATGAAAATCAGTAGCTCTTAATGACGTTTGAGAACACTGAGAGAAACCCAAAATACACTAAATTTATGCAAGTAGATTCAAAGTAAATTAGATTATTTGTTCAGTTGGTTGTGACAGAACAAGAGATGCCTATGCTTATATAGGTCACAACACAAGTTTGTCCCATTTAAATTAAATGGCTATATTTTGAAACTGTCTCTGGCTCATGTCAGAACGAATCTAAGCAAAAGTCACTTTACTGCTCTCTTCTCTGTGCTTCTGTATGCAAGATACTGCAGTCTCAAGCCCCTTCCTTCTTATTTGACAGTGACTGGTATTTCAAGGAATTAAATACTAGGGAAAATAGATGAAGAAAACTTGGACCCAAGGGAAAATGTGGACATTTAGATGAGAGTGAAAAGCAAGGGGGACCAGACCAGGTTTGAAAACCAGCTTCTGTAGCTGAAACTGCCACGCAACAGGTTATCTAACTGTCAACGAAAGGCTCAGCTAATGTAGAACAGAATTATGTGGTGGACGCTGTTGGCAAGAAATTAAAAGGAGAGCAATAAGGGACCTCATTCTGAAATACTTCACATTCATTATTGATATAACTGGACTGTGGCACCTTGTCTCTCCCACACCCCTTGCAAACTAGACTAATTTGTAGTGAGGAAATGTGAGTAAAAGTGTGTGTGCACGTATGTGTAATGCTTAAGCAAACTGTATCCAATGAAGCATTTGTAGATATTTCTCTGTGTGCTTTGTGTTTCCTGGAACATTTCATTATTGCATAAGATTCTGAATTCCTGTTATTTCAGATGAAAATGTGAGATTGCATCCATTAATACTACCGCCGCCCCCCCCCACACACAAATACTTCAAGGCAATTTGCCACAAAGCTTCAGCCATCTCTCTTTTGTCTCTGGATTAGGTAGAACACAAGGGAAGGTACCTCAGTAGGGTGCCTGAAAGTAAAAGTGAATGAATGAACTATAAGTGGAGGAATTTGTAACACTGGAAGAGTTTTAGCAGATTTTCCACATTCTGGAATAAAGCTGCTAGCTAAGGAAAGTATGTAGAGTCATCCTTCTCTGGACTCATTTGGATATGAGGTCTGAATTTGCAAATATGTTCAAAACAAGGTGCTGATTTCTCAAATGCTTTTGGTAGAGATGAGAAATCTGTCCTGGTTTCAAACTTTTTATTGTAAGAAAATACTCACAGGAATAATAAGATACTATCCTATTTTTGATGCTGGGCAGAAGTGAAAGAAATATGTTACTTTCCATTTTAATGAAGACATACATTTTCTCCTCTTCTTGTATCATTAAATGCATAGGAAGATAAAATATCTTAACAGCCTCTAATGGTTAAATTCTTCCTTTAGTATTTCCAGGGTGCAATCAGATTATAAATCATTATGAGTTATAAGAAAAGGGACTGCAGGAAGGGGTTAGGGCACTACTATTGCTGGACACAAATACTCATTAAATATGGAGGGACTAGTAAGACTAGTGCCACTGATTCATCATCTTCAGTATAAGCCTAACAGTTTAAAACACAGGAAAAACCAAAGGTTAAACAAAGGTTTAAATTCTATTTACAAACTTAATAGTCCAGCACACCATGTTATAAGATCACAAAAGGAAATAAAAGAGATGAACATTACTCCAAATCATCTTAATACCAATTATTGCATGTTGGCCCAGAACCTTACAGTGCTTTCACAAAATATCAGCATTAAATCTTTTTTTTTTTAATTTGAAAAAGAAAAAGAAGAAAAAAGAGAAAAACTCACAAAACCATACTGTGCACCTCTCATGTACTGAATAAAACTAAATTCATGTCTTGTTATAAATTATATTACAATTAGTTTTCTTCTTGACAGTAAACAAATGAGAAGTCCTCCAACAGGAAGCCTCTGTGATAAAATGCTATACAGAAAGAAAGGTGAGTTCTTCAGAGCACCATATCTGACAGAAGGTGAATCTCCTTCCAACCCAATTGAACTAATTATGTGTAATCTTAACACTGTGCCATACTCATTTCTACTGTCCTCCTGTTGATTTCTAAATGTTGGTATATATTTCAAAATAAACTTAAAACATCTAATCCTCCCCAAAAGGAGTTTTCAAAACAAAATTAGTATGTGGCATAGTTTTGAATGTATCTAACTCTTCCACAGAGGTGGGGCAGAAGTCACTAAGACTGATGCTCTCCTTACTGTCCAAACTTGAGATCAAAGTCCCAACAGGGGCTACCATAATTGTGGTTATGACAGGACACAAGGGAAAAGTTTTGTTTGAGGTTTACAGATGCAAACTATTAGTGGTTTATAAGCTGTATTCCATGTTTGAAAAACTCGGAATAACTTGGAATACAACTCACAAATGTAAAGCCCCAGTGGGCCTAAACCAATCTACCTCTGTGGCTTTGATGTCTGACCCCAGCAAGGAGGCTCTGCCCTGGCTTAGCTATAGAAAAAACAACTAGCTACTTGCTTCTGCCTCTGCAGAATAAATGTGGTTTCTCTTTCTTTGCTCTGTTAATAGCGGGTTAAAATATAGGCTTATGTGGCAATCAAATTAAACCTGGAGATGACTAAGAAACTGATTGACACTCGCATCTGTATTTCTGAAGATTTACTGGAAAAAGGGCTTAGAATGAATGTTGCAATAGAGAAAAGGCACAAATATCAAGTGAAAAACAGAAGTTAGCAGAAGAGTCTTAAGCAACATGTGATTATTGTTCTTTTCCTATGAACTGGCACTCCTTAAAATAAGGTGCATGAGTCTTCTTCCCTGGAGGAAGAGAGAAACTAAACCCACCAAAACTAAAAACCCAAACCACAACTGCCAAACCAAAGAAACACTTTGCTTTTTTAGTTCCAGATCTACAAAACTCAGGGAAAATATGATTCAGTTTCAAACAAGGTTTCTCTCTATAAAGGAAAAGTGCTACTGTATTTTTGTGCTGTTTCCACCAATCCAGAAAATCAATGTCTTCTAGCCAGGAACAACCTTTTTGCTTGTACTGTACTAGTTAAGGAATGTGTTGGCTAATGATACTAAGTTAAGTTCAAATTATATGTGCTTTCCCACTGACCCTGCTACTTATTATAAATTTAAATTCAAAGACAGAAGAAAAATCATTGTAAGAGATCAGATGCCAAGGCATTTCCATTAAAGTTTCTCACCATCTCCTATCCCCTTCAGGTCAGTGTTCATAACAGAATATGGTAGGTAAGGTACCATCACTGGATGGCAGAGATAGTCCTCAATCTCTACCCTACGGCAATTGGGACTGGAATTTCCATAGCTAAGCGATTGTCATGTCCCCCGTTGCGATGTATGCATACATCACAACGGGGAACATGCCTTTCCGGTGAAGAGGAGGGGGGAGGAAAGAATCAGTGCTAATCCCATAAGCACTGAAAGACAATACAGATAAAGGACAAAGGAGCCATACCTTTGCCCTGACCGGGGAAGCCATCATCCTATCTCCCTGACATCTCTGCATTACCACGGGGGACACACCTGCTCCGGACACAGGAAGAGGACAGAGGTAATCAGCGCTAATTCCCCTGATCGCCCATCGAGACTCCGGAATCGCCCCCTGATCGCCCATCGAGACTCCGGGTTCACCGTTGGTCAGGACTTTGGGACAATGGGGGGTGGGGAAGGATCAGGTCCACACCGCGGGTATTTACCGGCTACCTCGCATGCCATGTGCTCATTCCCGTCTTTCTCCGTGTCTGCATTCTATTCTTAATAAACCAGATATCCTTAGCCCTGGCTGGTGAGTCTGTGTTTTTTCTGAGTAAGGCAACCATCACAGCGATGTGGTGTAAAGCAGGACTGCATCGCTAAACGACAGCAATCCCTACAATCCCGGTTGCCATCATTAACTGAATCCCACAGTTATTAGGCGAGGCAACTTCCTGCCAGCTTCCCACAAACAAGTCAGTAGGGAAGCTAGCAGGAAGCTGCAAGTCCCAGGAGGCTTGCAAGCGGCCGGTAGGCAGGTAAGTGGCTGCTGCCAGGTGAGGGAAGGCATGAGGGGTGTGTGAGTGCGAGGGAGGCATAGTGAAAGTCGGGGGCCGTGCATGAAGGTGTGAGGGAAGCACAGCGAGGGTTAGGGAGGGTGCACAAGGGTGTGAGGGAGGGTGGCACAGTGAGGCTCAGGGAGGAGGTGCGAGGGTGTGTGGGGGTGCAAGGGAGGTGCAGCAAGGCTCAGGGAGGGTGCGCGGGGGTGCACAAGTGGCCAGCATAGTGCGAGTGCAGAGGGGCTGGGGGAGGATGCACAGGTGGGGGCGACTTACCCGAGCAACTTGTGACCTTCCCTGCTGGCTTCCCCACTGACTTTTGGGGAAGCCAGCAGGGAAGGTTGCAAATGGTGATCACATGATTGTGGAGTGCTGCAACTGGTTTTAAGTGTGAGCCAGTTGCTAAGCACCCATGTGACCATGGGGGTGCTGGGACAGTTGGAATTCTGAGGACCCGTTGTAACCACCATTCATTCAGCACTGTCATAACTTTGAATGGTTGCTGAATGAATGGTTTTAAGTCGAGGACTACCTGCATTCCAAGAATCTTTAGGCAAGGTATTCCTGAGAGGAAAGTTGCCAGACTACTTGCTTGAGCACTATTGCTGGAGGAGTTTTCAAAACACTGTGTTTATCTGTTTGTACCCTCAAGTTACCCAAAGGGTGCATTATACTGCAACAATTTTTGAATCAAGGTACCTAAAATCTGCTAACTTAAAGAATGCATAAAAAATCCAGGACCCATTACTCCTGTGGAATTGAAATTTCCACAATGTTCAGACCAGTTTTATTTGCAAAGTTGTGGCCATTGCAGGTTCCCCGTGGTCACATGATCATGATTTCCAATGCTCCCTGTCAGCTTCCCACAAGCAAAGTCAATGAGGAAGACGTCAGGAAGTTGGAAATTGCTCCCTCCCACTGCTTTTTTGCCCACTGGTGGTCATTCTGTTTATCTGTTTAGATATTGACTTATTATTGAAGTTCGTTTGCCATTAGAATTATTTATGATATATACTCTTCTTAGATGATCATGGGATCATCCAGCATTGGGATTAAAAAAAAATGGTCAGCCTAAAATTTAAGGTTCATTCTGGTCTCATCAGACTGCACCACCTTCCTCTCAAAGGAAGGCCCAATGAGTCACAGGGTTGCCTAGTCTTTTATATATATGCCTTTGCAGCAATGATTATAGTATTATTCCTGTTATTTAGTGGATCTCATTTTCATAATTATTGCAAAACTAATGCATGGATGCAGTCACTAGGAACTGAACTTGATTTGCTGGTGTCAAGTTCAACAATACAAACAACTTTATCCTGTTGAATCAGAAGCTAGGACAAGTACTAAAATTAAAATGCACATTTCAACAACTCCAAGAATTTAAACTGTGATTTGCAGATATAGTTTAGTGTCCATTTCTGAACAACCATTCAATACTCTGTGCAGTGTCAGCAATACCTTTTAGTGAATGGGACCTAAACCTAGTATAAATTTTCGCTATCAAAATAACTTCTGATAATAAGACTAAACAATTGTATAAAGCCTTATGACTAACATTAAATGAGATATTACTGTCCATATTTTAAACGATTGTGCCAAAAGTTGACAAATAATCATATCTACACAAAGAAAAAAATCTGAATGCTTGAAAATACTGAAAATCTGCATTTTAGTTTCAGTAGCTTCTTGGCTTCCATCCTTCATCTTCAACTGTTAACAAAGTCCTAATCTGAAAGCAACTGTTTTCACCTCAAAAGCTGACTTCAGGGTAAAGATAAAGACTTAAGCTGAACTCAGTTTCTGATGACTATATGGACACGTTCATATGGTTTTCTTAGTAGTAATCTGGAAGTGGTTTGCCACTGCTGTGTGTTCTCTCTCTCTCTCTCTCTCTCTCTCAACCTCCCATCTCAATACTAACCAGTTCTAATTTGCTTAGGTTTTTTTGAACTCAGCCAAGATCAGCTTAGGTGCTGCCACCTGCAAGAATTAATAAAGGCACATATCAAAGATGCGCTACCAAAAATGCATTATGTCCCCACTCCAAAACACAAAGTAACAAGCATACACAAAGAATATTATTCTTCATCAAGAGACAACACAAATTAGCACTGTACAGCTGTCTGTTCTTAATGCCAAATGAACTCTAATGAACCCCAGAGAATTCGCTCCATGAAAATGTAATGTCAATCTAAACCTCAATTACAGTATATAGTAAGATCAGGAAGATTCTAGGTATATAATAAAACAGTATCATCTCACCCTAAGACGACTTATAGTGGTTAAGTGAGAAACATACTACAAATCTACCCATTTTGTTTTCCAGAACCAATTAATGTTATTTCTCTCAATTCTTCCTTTAAGTCTACACAAAGATCTGAGTTGTGAATATACAAGCATCTCGAAAGGTACTTGTATAAGCTCATCATCCTAACAATATTAGGGAACTGCTCTCTGTTCCCTGAATCACTACATTTTAGTGCTAATATATTAGCAAAATGGCTGTCAAATTAAAACAAATAAAATAAACTCTAGATTCAATTCAATTCCTATTAATTCTTAATAACCTATTAATTGACTATTCAGTTTTGCACTAAAGATTATTTAACTTTGACTATTCAGTTTTGCACTAAAGATTATTTAACTTTGTTGTGTTAAAAACCTATTCATATGCTTCTAATTCAGCACTGGCAAACACTTTAAATGGTTATGTGAGATTCACGGTGATGTGGAAGCTACACTTACACGAATGATTCTTGGATGCTAGAAAACATTAACTGTAATCACAGGAGGTAGATTTATTTCAGTCATTATTTTCAGTCATTATTTTCTCTGCTTCACACAGAGAAAATAATAAGCATGATAGAGCTCTCCTTGATCCACTGGCCACTCAGATAGCTTTACAACGAGAATATTTACTGTCTTAGAGGACAAAGCAGGAAGGTATTTACTTGCCACTTGAGGCACAAGCCTATCTTGAGGGCTTCTCCCTCAAGGCACGGATGGCGGCTTCTGCCTTAATGCTTTAAATGTTTCCAAACTGCTGCTCTACTGCTGCCTTAGTGTGCACATATATAAACCTTACATTTCTCTGCAATGGTATTCTAGAACCATCTGAGATGTATTACGGAAATATATATTTCACAATTTATAAGAGTCAGATTCTCTTCACAATTACAGGATCATTCATGACATACAGCTTTGCACCATGAAAATAAAGGAAGTTGACTGAGTAATTCACAAATTCTTCTTCACAAATACCCACGTACAAAATATAGTTTTGTATATAAACCAATAATGCATGGGTGGATTGCCAATCTCCTTTTGGTGTCCCGCAAAGTTCCCAAACCACATTGAAGAAATCTGGTCTCATCTACCTCTTGTTTCAGTACTACCTACTACATCTCTGCCAACAAAGAAAAAGTTGCCCATCTTGTATAAATCAATAGAGGTTTAAGTTAAAGCAGTTTGTTACAAGATAAAGGAGTAGATGTATGCACAAAATGAGAAAGTTTTGTTCCAAGTTCAGAACAGCCCCATTCAAAATGTTCAAAATGGGATTTTTCAAGTCACATATATGTTAAAAATATTTTTAAACTTTTCACAACAAAGTAAACAAACAATTATGATGCTTTTGCAATCTGCACAAACAGCCACAGAACAGCTCAGCAAATAGCAAACAGCTAATGAACAATCTGTATCACTGCCACCTTCACTTGAGACTTCTCAGAGCACTGGCGTTGTTCTTCATCTCTTCAAATTTATCCTCAAAAAGGATTCCTTATACTGTATGTAATTCAGTGTACGTATGAACAACTAAAGTAATAACATATTCTTTCATTTATTTAATCTTCTGTTACCACATACAGCATATTTACCTTCTAGCACACAGACCTGAGTTAGCCTGAGCTTCCACATCACATTTAGCCATAAAACGGTTTGACTAGTTCTGGCTTAGTGTCGTGTGTGAACTCTACCAACTGTGATTTATTCAACATTAACAACAACAAAGACACCATGGTCTTCTAGGTTTTATTTTTAAAGGGCAAAAAGCTTAAGCACATTTGGAAACACATCCACCTATAAACTACCCATGAATTCAAAAGCATTTCTGAACAAGTATGTATTTCTGCAAATTGGCAGGTGGCTGGAGAATAACTTGGAGTCAGAAGGGATGTATTAATAGTTTCCTAGAGCAATTTCCTTTAATCTAACAAATAAGCCACAAAAACAAACAGGCTCTCCCCCCTTAGCAGTCCTCCAGAGCATTATTTTTGTTCCTAGCAGTTTTCTAAAATTTCTGATTCTAATTCTTTTAAAACAAGATTGGTGTTTCAGCCATATTAATGGTCATGTCTATAAAGGTAGTCCCCAGTTAACAATTGCCTCATTCAGTGACTGTTCGAACTTAAAATGGTGCTGAAAAGGGAGATTTACGATCGGTCCTCTAACTTAAGGCCATCACAGCATCCCCGTGGTCACATGATTGCAATCTGGATGCTTGGCAACCAGCACGCATTTACAACAGTTGAGGCATCCCGTGGTCACACGATCACCATTTGTGATCTTCACAGCCAGCTTCTGACAAGCAAAGTCAGTGGGGAAGTCAGTAGTAAGTTGCAAGTCACAGTCACATGTCACGCTTAATGACCATGGGTGATCTGCTTAACAACCGCAGTGGAAATGACATAAGTCGGGTGTGGTCACGTGATGTTTCACTTAACAACCATGTCGCTTAGTGATGGAGTTGCTGGTCCCAGTTGTTGTTAGGGGAGGTCTGCCTGTAATAATAAAAAGGTGTGTGTACATGCACACATGTGTATAGGCATGCATGTACGCAGAATATGGTGTACTGGATGCTCCAGTTCCCATGAGGGGTCTCTAACCCCTCCACTCACAATCTGAACCCTCTCTCAACTTCAGTTATGAGAGCATCCCTGTGTAAAAGCATTTGGAAAAGCAAAGCAAAGAATGGGAACCAGAAGAAGAAATAATTCCCAAAAGGAAAAGGCAGGCATCGGGAGACTGCCTGCATGGAGGCCAGCCAGCAGGCTTGCCTTCCCTGCATGGATGGGATGGGAAGGGCAAGAAGCAGGGAAAAAACCCCTCAGAGCCTGCAATGGCCATAGTTGCCAACCACTGCAATCTGGACTGGAACGTTTGAAGTTGACTTCAGAAGCAGAAGCAGCGCAGGAAAGAAACAAACCAGGTTGCTATTCACATTGCCCAGGGTGTCCTTTCCCCTGTATCTAGGATGAAAACATTTCAGACACATATTTGCATTGAGTATTTACATATGATTCTACCAGTTCGATTAAGGATAATTGATACAAAAACAAAACAGAAAAAAGAAAAAAAGAAAACAGAAAAAAGAAGCAAAAACATATACTGCATATGAAAAAATATTCAGCATAGTTTTTAAACAAAATATTAAACCTTGATCATACGAACCATTATGTTGATAATTATCTAGTTTTCATAAAAGAGAAAGCAAACATATTTGAGATCCAAATTGCACTTCTAACATTAATGGCTGGGTTGGCACTTTTTGGTATACATCAAAATCATAAACCTGATAGGGTCATTTGTTTTCTTGAGTCTAAAAACAAGGGATCTATGTAGTGGTTTGGTTCGGAAGCATAAAGTCTCCCTTAGAAATGGTACCCCAGCTACATTCCAGAGGCCCCCCCTCAGCCCTGGAGGGCTTGGCTAGGACCCCTCCCTCGGCCCCAGAGGGCTGGGCTGGGGCTCCCCCCTCAGCCCCGGAGGGCTGGGCTGGGGCTCCCCCCTCAGCCCCGGAGGGCTGGGCTGGGGCTCCCCCCTCGGCCCCGGAGGGCTGGGCTGGGAGCATCCTACACAGCGCCTTGATCACAGCAGGAGGTAAAGCCAGGGGGTCAGGATATAGAAGACTGGTGGTGGATCATCTTCATAAGGTAGTGGGGGAGGGAGGGGATGGGGAGGAGGAAGACTATGTGTGGGGCCAGGAATTGGAAGCCTAGTGGGAGGGTGGCGCTCCTCCATCTTGATCTCTTCTTGGCTGCCATGACAGCATCTCTCACAACAGCCAAGAATGTCGTAATTGCAGCCAACGTTCCAAAGGAGGCAGACGGTAATGATTCCAATCAAAAGCCAAAAGTAGTTCAGTCTGCCATTTCCTTCAAGTGGGGACTGGCTAGTCGCCTCGGGGGGACGGCTCGCTGTTGGTTGTCACTGCCTGGTGGAAACCAGGGCACTGTGCCGGGTCCAAGCCCCTCTCCTGGGATTTGCAGGAGGGCACACTGCAAGTTCCTCAGCAAAACTGGGAGTCGGCGCCGTCCAGAGGCCCCGGGCAGTGGAAGGCTCCGAAGGGGGACTCGTTCCCCTTCACCGAGGGGTAGCACATCTGGCCCAAGTGTTCCCCACACCCTCCCTGCGAAGCCACCAAGAAGAACAGGATGTGCAAAAGGGGCCCCTCCATGGCGTGCCCCCCCTTGGCCTCCCCCACCCCAAACCCTCCCTGTCTAAAACAACCCCCCCCCCCAAACATGCTCCTTTTTGGTATATAATTCAAAGCACTTTCCCATCTTTAAACTGTACTGATGCTTGTAACACCATATTAAAAACGTAGAAATAGCAAAATAAAATGGGGAAACAATAGAACAAGGGACTCTCATATGAATAACTTCACTCATTTCATACTTCCTGCATATGAAATGAATAGCCCATCCTTTTACAGAATGATTATCAAGATAGCATATTAGCTTTTATAATTCATTTTACATAGATTAGGACATTATTGGTAACTATAGCCCAGTAATAACACACAGTCAAAAAGCCTGTTATATTCAACAACAATATCAAATTCTTAATTCACAAGAAGTTTAATCCAAAACATATTATTTTGTGCAATACTGTCCACTACTTAGAATCACAGCATTTTAAATTTATTATTTGTATTTTACTTACTATTACATAGAAGATAAACCTGCATTTCTGTGTTGATATGGCAAAAGGGAAACTTAACTATGGTGCAGCATACTATCAATGGACTTTGGAAAAATTCTGACTTCAATTCCTAAAACAACTATTAATATAAGTGGATACCTTTTGGTAAGTCATTCTTCCACAGCTTAACCTTCTTCATAAGATTATCATAAGAATAAAATGGGATGAACTCAAAGTTCTAGAATGACAGGATACAAATTAGAGTGATTACTTTCAAATGTAATGTTTTTAAGTGTGGTCTTAAAGACTCTGAACTTCATAAAAGGTGTTAACTGCTTATCTTTATTGGAAAATATTCATTCAAGGATCAATTAAAACATAAAATCAAATTCAACCATGAAAATCAAAACTGTGTATGCCAATCATTTATCAACAATCCATTGATATTTAGCAGTTCTTTGGTACACAAAAACCTTTCAGTCTGAAGTCCAAACTGGGATACTATTCAATAATTTTCATTTCTAGTACAGATTTCACTGATTTTAAGATGTCCACTGTACCCATAACCACCAAATTTGCTTACAAATCAGAGAGTTTATGAGGCTGTTATTCCCCCAGCTAGATTTAATGCTGTGTATATTTATCTGTGGGGAATGAATTTCAAAAGAACACTTCCTTGTTATTGGGACCACTGGATAAGTCAAACTACAATTCCTGGGTGCAATAAAAACAGTAAATTGCTCCCCTTCCTACCACTGCTGGATGTCAGAAGATGGGCTTTCTCTTTGCAGCAGGGAGCAACTTTCCCCACCTCATGTTTTATGAGAATGTTCACCAAAAATGCAAATAGATATCTAATTAATTCTACACTGAGTTTGTGTGCAATTTATCATTAAGATTGCTACATCTAATTTCCCTGGCAGGATATTAGTGCAATATTATCAGCTTCAAAAACTAACAGCTGTGTAATCTTATTAAGCTATTTTTTTCTCATGTTTCTATCATGGCAGATCAACCCAAAAGTCTTTAAAGCATATTCCTGTTCTTTTCAGATAATTAATTTACATGAAATTAAGTTTGCAATCATTCAACCAAATAAGCACAATCAACTATCATTTATCTTAGGAAAAAGCAAATAAAGATTTATAACCTCTAGAATCCTTACAAATCACATGTACAAATCTCATGGGATAAAGTTAGAAATACCTGAAATATTCATGAAATCCTCTTAAACTTTCAGCATTGTATTAAAGCCTAATTTTAAATATTAAGATCAATAGATACTATTCAGCATAACATTGAGAAAAAATTTCCTTGTGTATACTTTATTTCTAAAATAAACAATACAAATGAAACAATTATTTATTCTTTTATTTTATTTCATACAATAAAATAAAGTCTGTTTCAGGATTCTAACTAGCCTACCAGAAATGCAGTAAGTACTGTTTGGAGCTCACTGATAGGAAAAATAATTAAGAATGCCAATTCCTTTTCCTAATCTTCATAGCACTAAATTATATACTTTATTATATTTATTACTCACTTTTCCATTTAAGATAATTCTCAAAGTAAAGTTAATAGAATCCTGCATCAAAATGGTTAAAATTTAAAATTGTAAACAATAACAACCCACTATTATTTTTAAAGTTCAACAGTATGATATGCAATGCTCAGATCTGACACTTTCTGACAATACCTGAACTTTACTTCAGGAGTCAGCAATGTAGAGCAGATGGCCTGCCTCCTGCCTTCCCAGATTCATGTCCCTCCAGAACTCCCTCTTAGTGCCATCAATTTGCACTAACAATGCCAAGCTGCTATGATTTGTGGTAAGGTGGGCACAGCTGAAATTCTGCTGCAGAAAGATTAGAAAGATCCCTACTTCTAAAAGAGCATCCTGTTGTTTGGAGAAGGGCAGTTTGCTGTTGATTGCTTACTAAATGCCTAGCACTGGGTTTCTCAACCAGGGATCCATGGCACCCTAGAGTTCTGCAAGAGGTCACTAGGGGTTCCCTAGGAGATTATGATTTATTTAAAAAATTATTTCAAATTCGGGCAACTTCACACGAATAAGGTAAGTTTCATTCTTTATTTTTAGTTTAAGAACCCTGTTAATGCATATATACAGGCCTACCCATGAAACAAATAGAATAATTTTGTAACTTCTGGCCATCTGAGCCTGAATGTGCAGGGGTTTCCCGAGGTCTGAAAAATACTTCAAGAGTTCCTCCAGGGTCAAAAGGTTGAGAAAGGCTGGCTTAGCATATTATGAGCAATTTCTGATAATGTGAACAGCCCTTGAAAAATCCTAGCTCAAAGAACCTCCATTGCATAAACATACTTTCTCTTGCTATCATTATGAAGTCTGGGCTTTTTATTGCGTCTACCTTTCTCCATTAGTAAATAACACTGGAATGCCTACAAAATATGCTGTGGTTTTGGGGGACTGCACTCTTTGTCTTTCACAGACATACAAGCAGAGATGTAATTTCACCTACTGGAGGCAGACAAAGCTCAGAGACAGATTTAACAGAGAGATTTAGAGTGAGCAGGTATAGAATCAATATTATTTGATAGAAAATAATTTGGAAATGATCTATGGCAGTCTCTAACTGATCTTGAAAAAAACCAGTATTGGACCTGGTTAATATTTCAATGGTTTTAATCAGTTTTATTTTTTAATGTTTTTAATGATTTCTGTGGTTATTTTTTGGTTGTTTTTCTATTGTTTTTTAGATTTTTAACCTTGTAAGATGCCCAGAGTCATGGCAGTGAGATCGATGACCAAATAAATTTAATAATAAATAAAATATTTGGAGGCAGACCACTAGACAATCCTAGGGCTGCAGACTAAACTAGGAAGTTTGAAAAACCCTCTGGAAGTCAATAGAAAATCAAATGTGTTTTGTTGCCAAGAAAATTGTATGGAACTGTCCATATAGATACCATAAGTCAAGCCCAATATTTTTATGTAAGGTGGAAATATGGGAAAGCAGTTGCCTGAGTAGAAGTCTCAAGTGTCTCCTCCCAGAATTCTAGCCCCACCTTCAGCTTTGGGAAAGTAGCTTGATAGTTCCTGCTGCCACCACCCATCTTTCAGTGGGTGCTCACCTGGCACTTACCCCTTAACCTTAGTGTGTGAAAGAGACAGAGGTTTCATAATCTGTGCTGTCTTTCTGGAAATTAAAATGTTAAAATATGAAAGTTGAAATGCCACTTCTAAGCCATGTGGCTCATAGGCACGTGGCTAGAAGATTCAGCCCTTTTTTCTTCTGTCTTTGGGAGATAAACCAATCTCATAAGAAATAAACAAAATCAAACTTTACTAATTTTTTTTGATGAAATGTAAAAACCTCTTTTTAATTTTATATATTAAAATGCAAACATCCAATACTGAAAGAATAAGTTACAGAGCTGGTCAGATCAGGGGATACCGCAGCTAGAAACCGAATTAAGCAGGAAACATTCCAAAAGAAAATACAAGTCTCCAAAGAATCCACAAGATGGTACTAATCAACAAATGTGTTAAAAGATCTCTGAAAAGACACTGGAGTGATTCCAAATTATATTACATGTCACAAGATGAATGAATGACAAGAATGGCAGGTGGGAGGAAATGGAAGGGAGAAAACTCCCTCATGCATAGGATGAGGTATGATTCAAGGCTGACATAAAATCCAATTTTTCTAACTTATACACATAGATAATAGAAAATTAGCACAACACAGAAACATGCCATAAGAACATGGTGCAAAATTTCTGGCTTGAGCATATTACCTATTCCTGCAGAAATAGATTCATCTTGCAGTTAAGATTTTATTTTATTTATCAAATATGTCACCACCCATCTACTCCCACTGGAGGGACTCTGGGCGGTTTACAACAAAATAATAATAATAAAAAAAACAATAAATATATAATAAAATTCCAGTATAAAAGTGCACTATAAAACAATTTCACATAGCTACTAAATATAAATAAAGTCCAGATGGCTGTGATCTCATTCAGTCCTTGCATAGGAAGGGCGCTTCAAGGCACTAGTCAACCCCAAGTCTGACTATTCTCCTCCCTGCCCCCAGCCCAGTGGCAGAGCAAGGTCTTCAAATTCCTCTGGAAGGCTAGGAGCGATGGGACTAACCTCACCTCCAGGGGCAAGATGTTCCAGAGGGCGGGTGTTACTGCAGAGAAGGCCTGCCTCCTGGACCCCACCAGATGGAATTCTCTTACTGACGGGGTCTGCAGCATGCCCTCTCTGCATGATCGGGTGGGACGGGTTGGTGTAGCAGGGAAGAGGCGGTCCTTCAGGTAGCCTGGTCCCATGTCATGTAGGGCTTTAAAGGTGATAACCAACACCTTGAATTGGACCTGGAAGCAAACTGTTACCCAATGCAGCTCACACATCAAAGGTGTTATGTGTGCCCTTCTAGGGACACCAAAAATAGCCCGTGTGGCTGCATTCTGGACCAGCTGAAGCTTCCGGATACTCTTCAAGGGTAGCCCCATGTAGAGCGCTACATGGATCCTCTGTTATCTCTTACACAGACATCCCTGGTGCCTTGGGATTCCAGACCTCATTCACAGGCTGTGGGAAAATGTTAGCCCCAGTCTTTCCCAGCTTTGGTTCACTGTTTCTCTTTAATTTCTCATTTTAAAAAGGACTAAGCTGTTGTTATCTCCAGCACTGGGAGGGACTGGGCTATCTGACTCTGTACGTAATAAAGAGCATCTCTCACTTGAGGGGAATGTGGATTCTGCAGCTGGCATATAGGATGCAGCCTGGCTACATTTACAACAGCAATATAATATAGGACAGAAATATTTTCCAAAGCAAATTAAAGTAATTTAATGGGAAAAATCATTCATACCATTATCCAAAACATTATCAGCAAACAATAATAATAGAGATAGAAATAAGCTTAGCTATTTAATACTGCTTTATTTAATTAGGTATTGCACATTTATTTTTTAATATATTTTAATTATTTTAAAATTAAGGATTCATTGCACTGAATAAGTTTTTATGAATATTTAAAATTTAATGTATATTTATGAAATGCAATGCTGGCTGGGATGTAATCGAATCATATCATCACATTGACTCTTGTCCCTCTCATTCTTAGGCCCTACAAAGTTCTGGGAGTGTGGATCCCTAGGGCTTGCTGGGACCCACCCTCATTGGAAGAGGATATGGGCTGGACAGCAGGCCTTTTCCATAGTGGTTTCCTTACTTTGGAACTCATTTTCCCCAGATATCTGAGGGTGTTTGGTAGAGCAGTTAAACTTTGCTCCACTGTGTTTTTAATCTTAGTTCTGGGAAGGGCTGATCATTTCAGAATGCTGTTTTTATGTGTTTGCTTTGTTGCATGCTGCCCAGTGTTTTGAGATTAAGCAGGGATATAGAAATGTTAAAGTAGTAAGTAAACAAATTATGATTTATAAAACTGAATGAGGCTTTTGACCCAAAATCATTTGCCCATCTCACTTGATAGTTAAAACCCACTGTATTGTGCACTTCTAATGTCTTGTGTCTTTGGGCCCCCAAATGTCATCTTCAAAATATTGGAAGTCACTACTGGCTGAAGACCTATCTTTTTTTTTTTCCACTTTCCACAGGATTGTATAGAATGTCATTCCAATCCTGGAAATCATTTAACATGTATGTTGTTCAGTTGTACAAACTGGTTATTTCTTCTTTTAATTTATAAACTTATTTGCAAATTCCTCAATTTGCAAAGATGACTGCTTTATTCTGGAATTTCATCACACCAACAAATGGGAATCCAAACCAATGAAGAAGTATACCCTTCTCTAAAAAGAACATATATACTATGAGTGAAACTATGCCTGACCAAAAGGATGAAAGGCAGTGAAGACAGTATCAATTTGTTTACTGTTTTTATCACCAGTCATAACAAATAAGACAAAACCTACATAAAAGTGGCCAAATATTAATAAAATACATTAAAATGTTCTAAAAATCAATAAGAACATTAAAACATTGTTATTATAGCAGATAAAATAATGGAAAAACATTAGGAACTTTGATAAAATTATTTCTCTGTTAAGCAGCAGCCTGTGCAAAGCTTACTAACCCTCATAGTGGTGTCTCCTTGTCTAAATTAATTATTCAATTTTATGTGAATCAAGCCAAAACAATTTTCCTATCAAGAGGGGCTCCAAAATTTTTCCACATGCTGAAGAGGAAATAGGGCAGTACAATAAGTAATGTGTACAATCTTCTATAATTTCCTTGGAACATGGGCAGAAGTGCATATTATAGGGATATTGAGAAATTGGTCCTCTCTAGTTGCAGATGCCATTTGCTGAACTGTAGTTTCGTGAAGGATGGCACTGTAACACAACTCAGATCATGGCATGCACTTAATAAAACCAAAATTGAATGTGAACAAGGGGCAATTTTATTTTGTGATAAACAAATTTCTTTGGGTGAAGACATCCAACACTTTGTTTCTAAATAGTAGATTACTGTCTGCATTCTTTAAATTTAAAAAGAATTCTGGAGAAAAACCAACGGTATGCATATAATTAGATAAAAATGTAAACCAACTGGTGCGGGAAGGAGTGGAGAAATTCATTTGCTCCAGTAGCCACAGCTTAATAAGTCAAGGATCAAACAGTGAGAGGAGCCTAACCTAATAATTAAATGTCCTAACAATTATTTTGGCTTTAATTGGGTATGAACCAGTTTCTGCACAGAGAAAGGGAGTAATAGTACCATTGGGCACACCTAAAACAGTTCTAAGGAGCTTATCTTGAAAAAATTCCGTATCCTAAGGGGTAGAAATTTCTCATAACTGTACTGTGTATGAAAAGTAAAGGACCAACTTGGTTCTTAGGCGAGTTAGGATTGGGGGAATTTGTCAGCCACCACTTGTCTGCCAGAACTTTAATTATTCCTGCCAAAGCTTTCCCAGTTTTTATTTTTGGGGCCTGACAGTGAGAATGCCAACTACCTGAAGTGATAAAAAGGATGCCCGAGTATCTATAAGAGAGAACTTGCTCTATATTATGTTTCCCAATTCTCCATTTATAGCTTTTCCTTTTTTCTCCAGATACCACCATCTTTGTTTTTCAGCATTCATGATTAGACAATCTGAGGAGCAATAGGTGTCCAATACTCTTAACTGTCTGTGTAAGCTACCTGAGAATGGGATATAAGCAACAAGTCACCTGCATAAAGTAATACAGACAAGTTCCTATTTCCCATCTTTACTGGAAAAAAAAATCTCTGTTCAGGGCTGGAAAGATATCATTAATAAATAGATTAAATAGTAGAGGTGCAAGCACACATCCTTATTTCACCCCTTTAAAAGTCTTTTATTTATAAGAATTTTATTAAAGTTTCAGAATACACTTAAAATATGAAGTACAGAGAAGCTTGAATAAAAAACTGAAAGAAAAAAGAAAAACTAAAAAGGGCAAGGATAGCAAGAAAAGATAAACAGAAAGTGACTTCCGACTTTCTCCAACACATATATAAATGCATATTATAATAGCTTAATCTCTTATTCCTAATTAAACCTTAACTAACATTATTTCTATAAAAAAACTAACACTCTAATCATCGAAACCCAAAATCAAAACCCTCATTTTTTTCAGTTACATGCAAATAGTCCAAAAGTGGTTTCCATGTTGAAACAAATCCAGTCACAGTATTTTCTCTTATCAATGTGCCAATTTTGCCATCTGTGCCAATTCTATTAATTTCACCATCCATCCTTCCATTGTGGGAATTTGTGCATCTTTCCATCTTCGTGCGTACAAAAGTCTTGCTGCTGTTATCATGTACAGAAACAGAGTCCCAAATTTTCTTTCAAGTTGTTGGTCCAACAAGCCCAAAAGAAAAAGTTCTGGTTTCAATTGTATATTAACTTTAAGGATCTTTTGAGTTGTAATACATATTTGCTCCCAAAATTTCTTGGCTTTCCCACCCCTTTAAAAGTCTTGATGTTATCTGTCAGGTGTCCTACTGGGGTGATCCTAACCTGAATTTGAGTATTTGTATATAAAGTCATGATTAAAATCAATGACTTTCTATCCAAATTCAACTGATCTAACTTAATCCATAGCTTGTTTCTATCAATAGAATCAAAAGCTGCATGGAAATCCACAAAGGCAACAAATGGTTTCCTGTTAGCGTGTTTTACATACTTATTTATCAGATGATCCAGTACAAAACCATGATAAATTGTTGTATATCCTGCTATAAACCCTGCCTGTACCTCTGCAAGCACATTGCTATCAATGACCCAGTCCTCTAATTTAATAGCTAGATGTTTTGTGTAAATTTTAGTTGTGATGCTAATCAGGATAATTGGTCTATCGTTCTCTGGGTGGCTATAATCACCTTTTTTGTATATTGGGATCACTATGCTTGTATTCCAGCCCTGGAGAAGTTGGCCAGAGGAATTAATATTAAAGAGTATAAGCAATATAAGCTTCTACCAAATGATGTTAACTTTTAATAAATCACCACGGATATAGTCTTCTCTTGGGGCTTTGCCTAATGGTAACACCAGGATCAGAGATTTGATTTCTTTCAGAGAGACAGGGGGGCAGGGTATAGTGTCACTAGGATTTAGATTAATTGGAGAATTAACAGGACTGAGCTAGGGAGCAAACAATCTAGTATAATGGTTCTCCCATTCCTCTTTGGATACTCTAGCCTCTAGGATATGCTTATCTTCCCCCAAATTAGCATTTACCATAATAATGAATAATGTTGTATCTTTAGAATCTATGACAGTCAGGAGTGAGTACCAAAGAGTAATTTGATATAACTAATGCGGTGGCTGCCCTTTCTCAGTGCTTGGGGGCTGTGGGGGTCTGGATGAGGAACAAGAGGCTTCAGCTGAACCCTGGTAAGACGGAGTTGCTGTGGGTTGGTGGCTCTTCTGTATCTGGGAAGTTACCATCTTTAGTTCTGGATGGGGTTGCACTGCCCCATTCAGCCCCAGTGTGTAATCTGGGGGTTCTTCTGGACTCATGGCTCCTGCTCAAAGAGCAGGTGGCAGTCATGGCCAGGAGGGCCTTTGCACAACTTTGTGTTGTGCGCCAGTTACGCCCTTTCCTGGATCGAAATGCCCTCCAAACAGTCACTCATGCCCTGGTCATCTCCCATATAGACTACTGCAATGCGCTCTACATGGGGCTACCCTTGAAGAGTATCCAGAAGCTTCAGCTGGTCCAGAATGCAGCTGCACAGGCAGTTATGAGTGCCCCAAGATCAGCACATGTGACACCACTGCTGCGCAAGCTGCATTGGGTGCCAGTTTGCTTCCAGGTCCAATTCAAGGTGTTGGTTATGACCTTTAAAGCCCTAGATGGCATGGGGCCAGGTTACCTGAGGAACCGTCTCATCCCCATAACCTCAACCCGTCCCACCTGGTCATGCAGAGAGGGCATGCTATGGACCCCACTGGTACAGGAATTCTACTTGGCGGGGTCCAGGAGGCGGGCCTTATCTGCAGTAGCACCCATCCTCTGGAACATTCTGCCCCCGTAGGTGAGGCAGGCCCCTTTGCTCCCGGCTTTCCGGAAGAATTTGAAGATCTGGTTCTGCTGCCTCGCCTGGGGTGGGAGGGGCAATAGTTCTTCCTGGGCATGGTTAGCATCGCAGAGCCCTTCCCAATGAATGAGATCTTTGCTCCTTGGATTTTACTGTATATCTATTTTATTCTCTATTTACAGTATAACGGTTGTTTATATTGTAATTTATATCTTTTATGGTTTTAATTGTTGATTTTATTGTAAACTGCCCAGAGTCCCCCTTTTTGGGGGAGATGGCTGGTAGTAGAAATTTGAAAACTGAATAAATAAATAAATAACTTCTTGAGCTTTAGGAGAAGTTTATATTCCCTTTTCTTCCTAAGCAGTTCCATGATTACCCATGGGGAACAACTATCTTTTTGCTCTTCTTGCCAAATTCCTACCCATACAACATACTGTTCTACATTCTACATCAAACCAGTGACTATGTTGTTGAAATGAACTTAATTTAGAAATGTCCTGCCTTAATTCTGGTTTCAAATGCTCAATTGTTTGTTGATAGTACTCAGGATAATTAAAGAAGCTAAAAATAATTGAAGAAGCTGGGTCAGCTTTAATCAATTTAAGACAAATACATGCCAGATGGCTTGAGTGAAGTATTGCAGTGATTTTATCAGCTAAATTAATGGACCATTTAATTATTTTTGGGCCCAAAAGTTTTAGTGCAAATATTTGGTATTTTCAGCATTCCACTGACTTCAAAGCCAGCATATTGGAAGGTGATGGGTGGTGATCACTATAGCCTCATGGGATAACCTCCATATTTTGAAATTTTCCTATTTTGGCAGAGAAGATACACACGCATTGCTATTCTATTTGTTGATAAGTATGTAAAATTATTGGGAGAATCTTTTGTGTGAGAGCCATTCAATATGTGAAAATTCCATTTGTAAAGTAGGTTTGTAAGTTTAAGCCCTGCAAGGTTTACTTTGGAGCACTTCAAAGAATGAGGGAAAGTAAGGTAGAGTTTATCAATGTCAAGTTTTGCTATTTTGTGTTTATCACTCCCCATTCTTGCATTAAAAGCACCCACTAAGATAATAGCATCTTGTGGGTATTGTCTTCTAGAGAGCATCAGTGGGATTTTCAAGTGTAGACCATGGTCTTAATTCTGAGATTTAGCATATTTGGGAGGCATAAAAACATTTACTATTACTAGGACAATCTTATTCATCATCATAAATCTCACTATAGGAAAGAGGGATTACAGTCCAGATTTATTTGTACTGCCTCCAAATTCCACTTCCTATTTAACAAGATAGTCAAACCCCCCAAAAGGGCGGCCCACAGAATTTACTTTCCTTGCTGGAGTAACCCATGATTTAAAGCCAACTAAATAAATTGTATCAGTTTTCTGGGATCTACGTTTCTTGCAAACATACTATATCATTTTAGTAACTTTAGAGAATCCTCGTCAGTAGCTTGAGCATTCTATCCTGCTAAATTCCACACTAGGATGGATACACTACCTATAGATTCCTGACTTAGTTATTTATTGTGTTCAGTCCTCCCGTTATTTACAAAACCAGAAGGACATATTTCATTTATAAAAAGTAAAGGTAAAGGTTTCCCTTGACGTAAAGTCCAGTCAAATCCGACTCTAGGGGGCGGTGCTCATCTCCGTTTCTAAGCCTTGGAGCCGGCGTTGTCATAGACACTTCCAGGTCATGTGGCCAGCATGACGACTCGGAACGCCGTTACCTTCCCGCTGAAGCGGTACCTATTGATCTACTCACATTTGCATGTTTTTGAACTGCTAGGTGAGCAGGAGCTGGGATTAACAACGGGAGCTCACCCCGCCGTGCGGTTTCGAACCGCCGACCTTCCGATCGACAGCTCAGCGGTTTAACCCGCAGCGCCATCGCGTCCCTCATTTCATTTATAACTTGGGCACTATTAGTGTCAGTTTAACACATGGGCAGGTTTGTTTTTATTTATTCTTTGAATAACAAGAATTTCATGTCTTGAGGTAAGATTAGCTACTGAATCAGTGCATGGTGTTATTTTGTTTGAGATGCTTAGTCTGACCACATTTGTTTCCTTATTAAATCCAAGGGGCAAGTTTGGATACCATTATGACGGGATCTTAAAAAATTAAATGCAGCTGGTTGCAGGGGCCCTAGATCTCTATGGCAAGGGGCTGTATGAGTTGCTGTCCCTTGGGAAGGGGAGACATGTAAATTGTTTTCATACAAGGGATTGATCTCCACTATTAACTGAACCTATTTCCCTACTGAGATTGTAAGCTTATCTTTCTGCAGAGGATGATCATTGTGTTTTTGGCTGCATTGCCTCATGTTGTAGGACTTGCCTTTATTCTCCTTCCCCACTTTTACAGTTGCCACTGTCTCATGAATTGTTCCCTCCTTTTCAGAGCTTTTAAGGTTAAGAGGGGATGAAGTTATAGATGGTAACTGTGCTGTTTATTAATCAGCTCTTCTCTTAACCAGAACAATTTAGCTATTTTGTTCCATAGTGGGCAATTCATTAAAAGTATTTATAAACTCTCTTCAGCAAAGGATCGTTACCTTGTCGTGGTGCTGGAGCTTAAGCACCTCAATGATGCCATGAGCTAAACCGTGAAGGGCCATCCAAGATGGAAGGTCATGACAGAGAGGTCAGACTAAATGCAATCCCTGGGGAAGGTAATGGCAACCCACCCCAGTATTCTTGCCGTGAAAACTAAATGGATCAGTACAACCAGAGATATGTGGGTATACCATCGGAAGATGAGACCCCCAGGTCGGAAGATGGTCAAAATGCTACTGGGGAGGAACAGAGGACGAGTTCAACTAGCCCCAGACGTGATGATGCAGCTAGCTCAAAGCCGAAAGGACGGCTAGCGGCCGACGGTGCTGGTGGTGAACGGCGAATCCGATGTTCTAAGGATCAACACACCATTGGAACCTGGAATGTAAGATCTATGAGCCAGGGCAAATTGGATGTGGTTATTGGTGAGATGTCAAGATTAAAGATAGACATTTTGCGCATCAGTGAACTGAAATGGACTGGAATGGGCCACTTCACATCAAATGACCACCAGATCTACTACTGTGGACAAGAGGACCACAGAAGAAATGGAGTAGCCTTCATAATTAATAGTAAAGCGGCTAAAGCAGTGCTTGGATACAATCCAAAAAACGATAGAATGATCTCAATTCAAATTCAGGGCAAGCCATCTAACATCACAGTGATCCAAATATACGCCCCAACCACAGATGCTGAAGAAGCTGAGGTAGAGCAGTTCTATGAGGATCTGCAGCACCTCCTGGACAACACGCCTAAAAGAGATGTTACTTTCATCACGGGAGACTGGAATGCTAAGGTGGGCAGTCAAATGACACCTGTAATTACAGGTAAGCATGGCCTGGGAGAACAAAACGAAGCAGGACATAGACTGATAGAATTTTGCCAAGACAACTCACTCTGCATAACAAACACTCTCTTCCAACAACCTAAGAGACAGCTTTATACATGGACTTCACCAGATGGACAACACCAAAATCAGATTGACTACATCCTTTGCAGCCAAAGGTGGCGGACATCTATACAGTCGGTAAAAACAAGACCCGGAGCTGACTGTAGTTCAGATCACGAACTCCTTCTTGCACAATTTAGGATCAGGCTAAAGAGATTAGGGAAGACCCACAGATCAGCTAGATATGAGCTCACTAATATTCCTAAGGAATATGCAGTGGAGGTGAAGAATCGATTTAAGGGACTGGACTTAGTAGATAGGGTCCCGGAAGAACTCTGGACAGAAGTTTGCAACATTGTTCAGGAGGCGGCAACAAAATACATCCCAAAGAAAGAGAAAACCAAGAAGGCAAAATGGCTGTCTGCTGAGACACTAGAAGTAGCCCAAGAAAGAAGGAACGCAAAAGGCAACAGTGATAGGGGGAGATATGCCCAATTAAATGCAAAATTCCAGAGGTTAGCCAGAAGAGATAAGGAATTACTTTTAAACAAGCAATGCGTGGAAGTGGAAGAGGACAATAGAACAGGAAGGACAAGAGACTTCTTCCAGAAAATTAGAAACATCGGAGGTAAATTCCAGGCACAAATGGGCATGATCAAAAACAAAGATGGCAAGGACCTAACAGAAGAAGAAGAGATCAAGAAAAGGTGGCAAGAATATACAGAAGACCTGTATAGGAAGGATAACAATATTGGGGATAGCTTTGACAGTGTGGTCAGTGAGCTAGAGCCAGACATCCTGAAGAGTGAGGTTGAGTGGGCCTTAAGAAGCATTGCTAATAACAAGGCAGCAGGAGACGACGGCATCCCAGCTGAACTGTTCAAAATCTTGCAAGATGATGCTGTCAAGGTAATTCATGCTATATGCCAGCAAATTTGGAAAACACAAGAATGGCCATCAGACTGGAAAAAATCAACTTATATCCCCATACCAAAAAAGGGAAACACTAAAGAATGTTCAAACTATCGAACAGTGGCACTCATTTCACATGCCAGTAAGGTAATGCTCAAGATCCTGCAAGGTAGACTTCAGCAATTCATGGAGCGAGAATTGCCAGATGTACAAGCTGGGTTTAGAAAAGGCAGAGGAACTAGGGACCAAATTGCCAATATCCGATGGATAATGGAAAAAGCCAGGGAGTTTCAGAAAAACATCTATTCCTGTTTTATTGACTATTCTAAAGCCTTTGACTGTGTGGACCATAACAAATTGTGGCAAGTTCTTAGTGGTATGGGGATACCAAGTCATCTTGTATGCCTCCTGAAGAATCTGTATAACGACCAAGTAGCAACAGTAAGAACAGACCACGGAACAACGGACTGGTTTAAGATTGGGAAAGGAGTACGGCGGGGCTGTATACTCTCACCCTACCTATTCAACTTTTACGCAGAACACATCATGCGACAAGCTGGCCTTGAGGAATCCAAGGCTGGAGTTAAAATCGCTGGAAGAAACATTAACAATCTCAGATATGCAGATGATACCACTTTGATGGCTGAAAGTGAAGAGGAACTGAGGAGCCTTATGATGAAGGTGAAAGAAGAAAGTGCAAAAGCTGGCTTGCAGCTAAACCTCAAAAAACCAAGATTATGGCAACCAGCTTGATTGATAACTGGCAAATAGAGGGAGAAAATGTAGAAGCAGTGAAAGACTTTGTATTTCTAGGTGCGAAGATTACTGCAGATGCTGACTGCAGTCAGGCAATCAGAAGACGCTTAATCCTTGGGAGAAGAGCAATGACAAATCTCGATAAAATAGTTAAGAGCAGAGACATCACACTGACAACAAAGGCCCGCATAGTTAAAGCAATGGTGTTCCCCGTAGTAACATATGGCTGCGAGAGCTGGACCATAAGGAAGGCTGAGCGAAGGAAGATCAATGCTTTTGAACTGTGGTGTTGGAGGAAAATTCTGAGAGTGCCTTGGACTGCAAGAAGATCCAACCAGTCCATCCTCCAGGAAATTAAGCCAGACTGCTCACTTGAGGGAATGATATTAAAGGCAAAACTGAAATACTTTGGCCACATAATGAGAAGACAGGACACCCTGGAGAAGATGCTGATGCTAGGGAGAGTGGAAGGCAAAAGGAAGAGGGGCCGACCAAGGGCAAGGTGGATGGATGATATTCTAGAGGTGACGGACTCGTCCCTGGGGGAGCTGGGGGTGTTGACGACCGACAGGAAGCTCTGGCGTGGGCTGGTCCATGAAGTCACGAAGAGTCGGAAGCGACTAAACGAATGAACAACAACAAATTTATAAACTCTATTTCTTCAGGTAATAAATTTTCTTCTGTCTACTGTTCTGTCTATTTCTGTCTACTATTGGATTATGTAAATTAGGTTTATCTCAGGGGTTACGAAAATGTTGTTAAAACATCAAGTAACTCCAAGCCCTCTTGCCTGAAGGTATTTAAACTGATAAACTATTTGTGCCTTATTAACAGTCAAAATATACCAGTGCTCTTGCTGTCACATCACTGCAATACAAGTATTCCACCTTTTAAATATCATCTGAAACAAGTCTAAGAGGGTCCGTGTGAAAGTTTGAAGTAGATGCACCAAATGCAATTTTTGTTCCATCTGTGAGAGTAAGCCTCTAGGTTGGGGTTTCCCAGCCTGGGTTCCTTGGAATCCTAGGGTTCCACAAGAGGTCACTAGGGGTTCCCTGGGAGATCCCGATTTATTTAAAAATTTATTTCGAATACGGGCAACTTCACATTAAAGAGGTAAGTTTCATTCTTTATTTTTAGTTTAAGGACACCATTAATGCATATATACAGGTCTACACATGAAATGAATATAATAATTTTGTAACTATAATGCCTATATTTTGTATAGGCATTTTGTAATTTTGTAAATATAATGCCTATATTTGAGCCTGAATGTGCAGGGCTTCCCTGGGGCCTGAAGAAATATTTCAAGGGTACTTCCAGGGTCAAAAAGTTGAGAAAGGCTGCTTTAGATTTTGGGAAGCTGTAAATTCCAGCTTAGCTTTCATTAATTGCAAGCACTACCTTCTGCAGGGAACTTTGCTATTAGTCCTCAAAGGAAAAGAGTATGTTGAGCCATTTGTTAGATAATTTTGTCCAATTATAGAGTCCCCTGCAATGATTGGACAGTGCTGGATTAGAAGACCTGTACAGGTAGTCCTCACTTAACAACCAAAATGGGGACTGGAAAATTAGTTGTTAAGCAGTACAATCATTAAATGAGTCACAATGTGACTGGCCAGATTTTACGACCATTTTTATAATGGTTGTTAAATCACCGCGGTTGTTAAGCAAATCCAGCTTCCCCAGTGGACTTTCTTGCCGGAAACTGGCAAAAAAGATCACAAATCATGATCACGTGACTGCAGGACACTGCAACTGGTTGTAAATGCAAGCCAGCTGCCAAGTGTCCGAATTGTAATAACGTGATCATGGGGGTGGAGTGATGGTTTGCAACAGTCGTAAGTGCGAATACAGGTTGTAAAGCACTTTTTCCAAGGCCATTGTAACTTTGGACCGTCATTAAATGAATTGTTGTTAAGCAAGTACTACCTGTACTGGTCATTTCAACCTTATTAAGGACCTTACTTCCTTCATTAGGTACTTTATTTGCTTTAGGGTATGGAGCTTTGTTGTTACAAATTGAGTTCTCATTGAACATGGTTGTACTGCAAGCATGCTAGTGTATGCGTGTGGCACAGAGTGGTAGGCGGCAGTGAAGGCAATGGCAAACCACCCCGCTCTATAGTCTGCCAAGAAAACACTGCAAAAGCAGTGTCCCTCCAAAGGGTCAGACGTGACTCGGTGCTTGCACAGGGGACATTTCACTTTTCACGTGCGTGTGTGTGTTTGTGTGTGTGTGTGTAGTTTAGTAACAGATTTTGGAACTTCACTGACAACTGGCTGATTGCTAGATACTTCCTATAAATTGCATTTCGGTTCTTCTATGGCTTAATATCACATTATTAGAACCCTGTGAACATGAAGTATTTTTCTCTTGAAATGCAGGACATGATGGAAGACAGCATCCCAGATGCAGAAAGAAATTTAAATGTTTTATACCACAGTGAAGGTTAAGTGACAAGAATTAAAAACGATTCCTTTTAGAATACTCAGAAGTAGAATTTCCACAATGTCTGAGGAAGCATCCCATATCTGGGACTGCGTTCAGTAGAACTGGGCAGTATGTATTTTTAGGTCCAAACCACTGCTTTCAGTAAATCTTTGTAACTTATTAACACTGGAGTGGGGACAACAGCAAAAAGAATTGGCAACACAACCAGCCCTGTTTTCTGACTAAATCAGATCCCAAATTTATTTAAAGAAAGGGGATACTGGATGGGAGATACCAGGAGGAATTGTTCTCCAAGCAAGACAGAATCTAATAATTAATCAGATGGAAAGTAAAGGGAAAACTTCTTTGAGAATGGAATGTTTACATCAGAAAATCTGCTCTCAATACAGACCGTAAACAACTTTATGACACATACAGTATGTCCTTGTGTAAACTGCTTTGGAAGGCTTTTGTGAAAAGCAGTATGTATTTAAATCAGTGGTGACCACTGCTGGTTTGCAAAGGAACTGCAGGTGCACGCAGTAATACAAAACAAAACAAAACAAAACCTCTTGTGGCGTTATCCAATCTTGCAAGATTTTGGTGTTCTTATTTAATAAATTAAAACACTGTAAAACATACTCATTAAAAATGTGAGGTAGAGGAAGGGAAAAACAAAGCAAACAATTCCTTCCTAGTATGTTTTATAGTTACTGCCTGAGAATATGGATTGAAGAATCTTAGAAAATATTTACACTTTATTTATTCATGTCTCATCTCATTTCTCAGGGAGATGGGGGTGAAAAAGTTTAACAAAACTGGAACAATTTGATTAGACAAATTTCATGGAGGATAATACTGCTCATTACATTCTATCCGATGACCACGATTAGCAGCAACTCATTGCTAATCACTGCCATTGTTTAGAACAGGAGGATGGGAGAGCTTTTCGTATGATCTCATGAACATATGTGAATTATAAAGAGGCATTTATACCCAGCTGGAGCTACATTAATGGTCTTGTAAGGTCTCAAAGATTTTACTCCTTTGCTTGACTGCAAAATCCAGCCTGCTCAGTACGTACATATGTACGTACGTACGTATGTACGTACATACATACAAGAGATTCAGATTTTAAAACTCCCACCCACTCTCATTTACCTTTACTTTAAACTGAGTCTTTTCACTATTTAGCTTAAGTGATTTTCAGCTGACAGACAGATGGCTAGTTTGAAAACAAGTCACAACATACTGCAACTTCACTCCCTCCTTCCTCCCTCAAAAAGCAACAAGAAAAAGTTCAGAACCATTTCCCTTCAACTGTATATTAATGATTAAAAATTAATCATTTTTCAAACCTAGAAAAAGAAACCCTCTATAGTTAATTTTAATAAGAGGCACTGAAAACAAGCTAATGTCAAATCACACTTTTTGGAGTTGTTTTGTTTCAGTTAAGTCAGTGTGCTCTAGGAGGCCAAGAAAATGAAACAGAAGCATGTAAGCGTGGGGCATGCTAAGACTCTGATAGTGTATTTTCCATTCACAAATGCTACAGTCCACCCATTAGAAATATACTTACCATGCGGTAAAGTTATATTTGCACCATCAATGATTGCTTGTGCCAGTTCATGATCATTGTTCTCAAATGCATGTGCTGCAGCCTTTAAGGCATCCCAGATTTCCTTGCGGCCTTCAAAAGCAGGTGCTGTGTCCCAAAATTCATCTCTCTTGCTTCGTAGCTGTCCATCTGTCATTGGATAGTCACTTTTCCATTTTGGTTTCTCCTTTTTCAGGGGCTGATTACGGCCAAGTGCAACTGTATGAGAAGAAAGAAGGAAGTAAACAAGCTTTCACCAATTATCCATGTTTTTTTCCACTTCTTGTGCTATCTATTATAGTCTGATTTCCCTGCCATAACAGAATGATTTCAAAAAGCGATTGCTCTAGTAACAGAGGTATGTATTAATGCGCCCCCCCCCGCCCCACTATTGTAAATAGCAAGAACACATTTCATTCTCCCACTTCTTTGTTGCCAGAAGAACCATCACAATAAGCTGGAAAGTTATGGCAAGAGTGTTACTAAGAAAGCATTTTTACCAATTTCTCCCTGTTATTAGAATGTTGGGTGTTTTGGATCTTTTCACTATTTAAAGCTAGTATCATAGAACAGAAATACATTTCTCAGAAAACAAACAGATGTTCCAAAACTATCTCATAGTGCACATTATATATATATTTGAAAAATTATTTGACCTGAATGTGAACCATATATGCATTTCAGAGACACCAACTTGTTCATTCATTGTGATTAAAGCTTAGACATTATTAATATTTTCAAGCTGTGAACTGAAACAGACATTGTTTCATCTGGCACTATGCAACTCCTTAAAAGCCCCCACATTACTTTGGTTCCATCCTAAATTCAATGGGCTGTATGAGCTTTCTAAAGAATGAATGAATAACTTATTGATTAGTCAAATGACCATATCAGAAAGTTGGGCATCAGCCACTACAAGATACAAAATATAAAATATGATACCATAAAACAGCTAAAATACAGTAAAATTAGATAAAATATAATCACGCCCGTGCGGCCTCTATTGTCCCATCGAACCCAGCACTCCCTGTGGTTTACGGAGGAGTTGAGGGTTTTGAAGAGGATTAAGAGACACCTAGAGTGCCACTGGAGGAAGACAAAGACTGAATTTGACTGAACACAGGTTGGAGCCGCTATTAAGGCCTACCTTGTGGCGATAAAAGCGGCGAAGTGTCAATACTTCTCCGCTCTTTTTGTGTCTGCAGAATGCCGCCTAACGGCCCTGTTTAAGATCACTCGATCCCTTTTGGGGAAGGTGGGCTCAGTGACCCACCTACAGGGCTGTGCAGAGGAATTTGCTGAGCATCTGCAGGACAAAATCGCTCGGATCTGCTCTAAGTTAGACTCCAGGCATGAGGCTTGGTTTCAAGAGATACCAGGGGAATGGGCTTACCCAGTTATCTGGGAGCAGTCTGATCCTGTTGGACCTGAGGAAGTGGACAGGATCCTATGGACAGTAAATGCCACCATGTGTCATCTAGACCCATGCCCCTCCTGGCTGGTAAAAGCAGCCCAGGAGGTGACATGTGGTTGGGTCCATGCCATGGTGAATACATCCTTGGGAGAGGGGGTGTTCCCGGCTACCTTTAAAGAGGCGTTGGTGCACCCCTCCTCAAGAAGCCATCGCTGGACCCTACTGTTCTGGACAATTTTTGTCCAGTCTCCCACCTTCCCTTTTTGGAGAAGGTGGTTGAGAAAGTGGTAGCTTTGCAGCTCCGGAAAGTCCTGGAGGAAACAGATTATCTAGACCCCTTTCAGTCAGGTTTCAGGCCCGGTTATGGGACAGAAACAGCATTGGTCTCACTTATGGATGATCTCTGGTGGGAGCGGGATGGTGGCAGTGCATCCATCCTTGCTCTCCTTGATCTCTCAGCGGCTTTTGATACCATTGACCATGGTATCCTTTTGGGGTGGCTCAGGGAGTTGGGGGTGGGTGGTGTGGTCTTGTGCTGGTTCACCTCCTTTCTCCAGGGCCGATCCCAGTCGGTGGTGATAGGGAGTGAGAGATCCAACCCTCGACCCCTCCATTGTGGGGTGCCACAGGGTTCGGTTCTCTCTCCTCTCCTATTCAACATCTACATGAAACCGCTGGGTGAGATCATCCATCACCACGGGGTGAGATATCATCAATACGCTGATGATACTCAATTGTACATCTCCATCCCGGGTGAGGTAAGTGATGCTGTGACTGCCCTCTCATGGTGTCTGGGGGCTGTGGGGGTCTGGATGGGGAACAACATGCTTCAACTGAACCCTGGTAAGACAGAGTGGCTGTGGGTTAATGGTTCTTCTGTATCTGGGACATTATCATCTCTGGTTCTGGATGGGGTTGCATTGCCCCAGACAGACCCAGTGTGTAATCTGGGGGTCCTTCTGGACTCACGGCTTCTGCTTGAGGAGCAGGTGCTGTGCACCAGTTACGCCCTTTTCTGGATTGGGAGGCCCTTCAAACAGCCACTCATACCCTTGTTATCTCTCATATAGACTATTGCAATGCACTCTACATGGGGCTACCCTTGAAAAGTATCCAGAAGCTTCAGCTGTTCCAGAATGCAGCCATGCGAGCTGTTTTTGGTGCTCCTAGAAGGGGACATGTAACACCACTGCTGCGCAAGCTGCACTGGGTACCAGTCTGCTTCCGGGTCCAATTCAAGGTGTTGGTTATCACTGTCATGATCACCATTGCGATGCTTGTGACATTGCAACGGCTCACATAACAATACAAGGAAATGGGTACCGGGCGGATTAAGGGAAAAGGCAACTAGCTAACAAAAGAGAGCAACAGGTGCTGGCAACAAAGTATCGACTCTAGCCGGAGGCGCGGAAGGAAGAGATACAATGTTGCAAAGAAGGTAATTGACAAGACCCGACCACGAGGCACGCCCGAGCTGTCAGAAAGATTACGAACCTGATCGCCCGGCAATGACCCATCACCGGCCAGGAAAAACAGTCAAGGAAACACCCGAGGCACAGGAGGGGCTCCACAACCCCTCACCTACCGGCAACGGAACCAACGAGGCTCGGGGCACACTCGGAGTAAGGAGGGGTGGAGCGCTGACCGGCGCGGGCTATTTAAATCCCATTCCGGCGCGCTCCACTCACTCTCAGCTTTTCCAAGGGCATGCATTCTATACTCAAATAAAACCAGAACCTAAACCTACACTAGCGTCTGTGTTTTACTGGGTAGCAGGCAGAGCCTGACAATCACCTTTAAAGCCCTACATGGCATGGGGCCAGATTACCTGAGGGACCACCTCTTCCCCATTACATCAGCCCGTCCCACCCGATCGTGCAGAGAGGGCATGCTGCGGACCCCATCTCTGAGACAACTTTGTTTGGCGGGGTCCAGGAAGTGGGCCTTCTCTGCAGTGGCTCCCGCCCTGTGGAACATGCTGCCCCCGGAGGTGAGATTGGCTCCATCACTCCTGGCCTTTTGGAGGAGTCTGAAGACCTGGTTCTGCCACCTTGCTTGGGGTGGAGAAGGGAACAGATCTACATGGGGATGGCTGCTATAGACCACTCCTCCCACACTTGGACTGTTTTAGATTCTTTTGCCACTTGGACTTTTTTATTTTTTACTCTTATTTATATTATTTATTACTGTAATTTTATATCGTGGATTTTATTCATTGTTATGATTGTTGTTTTAATTGATTACTGTAAACAGCCCAGAGTCCCCCAAAGGGAGATGGGTGGGGACAAATTGGATGAATGAATGAATAAATAAAATATACTATGGTGAGTGTCTAAAGAGAAATTGCCTAATGCAGGGGAATTTACAGGAAGCTATTAAAGTGATATGTGAAAAAGAAGGGTCACTCCTCACTTTTATTCCAGGCAGTAGATTCTAACCAACTAAATATTTTGAAAGTCAGGCTTGTTCTTTTGTGTGCATGCACGCAAATGCTGACAAAGCCAATACTGAGGGAAAGAACATCTTAAAGAAGGCATATGCTACTCCGTAAGCACAGAGTTTTCCATGCAGAAATTTGAGAAACACATATGCAAATAACAAGCATATATACATGTATGTGTATGTACACACACACACACACACACACACAAAGCTGAAGCATACCTCTGTATCTATCCGAAAGCTCACTCAAATCCCTTAATTCAGGGTCATGGCAAACATCCTCTGCTGAAGGTTTGTAAAATGTTTCATCAGTTCAGAAAGGGAACTAGAGGAAATAATGTAGTCAATAAACCAAGTCCACAATTCTAAATACATCTGAATACCCCAATCCTAAGAAACTCAGTGGGCCTTTTTTTCCTGATTAAATATGGCTGAGAATGGGCTCTGTATATTCATTCCCATGTTACCTTGCTAAATTTATCTTCCATTTTTAATTTGGCATGCATGTACGACAAACAAAAAAGGCACTTTCAACGTCTCTTGTATGCTTATTAATTCCCAAACTCTATTCCAAGAAGAATTTTTGTATATGGTACTAGGATGACTTTTTAATTGCTTTTCACTAAAACTCTTGTCCTATCTTGAATATCATGGAATACCCAAATAGTTTTGTTAATTCAGTCTCTCACTTACAGCCTATCATTTCTTGTCTGGCCTTACAGAGGCCAAATTGTTTTGAACTGAAATAAGCTTCTGTAGATTACGTGCTACCACGCCTGGAGCTGCTGTTTATTAAAAGTTAATAATAAGTATTTCTTAATATAAAACATTTTCAATGTGTTCATCTAGCAATATCTTGCCTTTTCTCTTAAAAAAAAAACAAAATTGGAAACATGTTTCTCAGATCTACTTTCTACCTGAGAAGAGAGTGCAACAGTTCTATGAAAAAGTATTCAACCACTTTCAGATTCTCTGAAGTTTTTAATAAATTAACTACTAAATGTTATCAGATCTTCATATATGTCCTGTTGATAAATCCTAACACTGAAGTGTGGTACCCGCTTCATTTATTTCATAAACGAAGTTATCCGACACGCAACTGCCGGTGTGAAAAAGTCCCTCTTGCATTCAGTAACCGGTTGTACCATCTTCAGCTGCCATAATTGCAAACAAATGCTTCCTGTAATTTGTAATCAGTCTCTCACATTTCTTTGGAGTAATTCTGGCCCATTCCTTCATGGCAAACTGCTTCAACATAATTAACACTGAAGGGTTTTCAAGCATAAAATGCTTGTTCGGGTTCTGCCAAAATACTTGCATGAGATCTATATCTGGACTTTCATTTAGCCATTCTAAAACAATGCATTTACTCTCCTCTATTCATTATCTTTTAGACTTGCTTGTATATTTTCCAGTAGTTTTTTTCTGATACAAAGTGAAGTTTATGCTTCCTTTAATAATGGCGAACACTAAACGCCTTGAGGCAGCAAAGCACCTCCAAGTCATGATCCTACCACTCCGTGCTTAACAGCTGGTATGAGGTTGTTATTGTGGAATGCAATGATTGGTTTCCCATCAGACATAATTACATTCATGAAGCTCAATAGTTCCACTTTTTACTCATTTATCTATAGAACGTTCCTCTAGAATTCTGAAGGGTTACCCATGTGCTTTTTGGTATACTTGAGACAAGCATTAATGTTCTTAGTAAGTTCTGGCTTGCCACCCTCCCATGAATATCATGGTTGGTTACTGCTTTCCTGGTAATGGAATAATGAATGCTGACTTTGGTCAAGCAAGACGTGTCTGCAAAATCCGGGATGGTATTGTCCTGACGAAGCAAGAACCATGCTGAGACAAGGAAGAAGTCTCTAGTGTTTTATTACTGCTAAAGTAGACAAGAAATCCTACAAAACTGAAGAAGCATGGGAAAACCCAGACAGATAAACCCCAAAAGTCAAGGCGGGTCTGTTCTGGGTCTCTTTGAATGACAGCTCAAAGTCTCTAAACTACGCATGTGTTTTCCCCACTGGATAGGGGCCCCCTCCTGCTCACCATCAGGACTCATGACAGGTATTTTATGTTATGATTTTTGAGTGATTTTGAACAGGACAGCCAATCTTGGGAAGGTTCACTACTGTCCAAAATCATTTCAAGACTGTCTCTGACTGAGTATTGTTAAAGCCTCAAAGCATCAGAAATGGTTTTGTAACTGTTTTACAGAGAACTTAAGATCTACATTTTTAAAGAATGAAATAAGTACTTCTACAGTCTGTATGGTGAGAACTTTATTGTGATGAAAATAGTTTTGTGAGACATATACAGGTAGTCCTCAACTTACGATCATTTGTTTAGCGACTGTTTGAAGTTATGATGGCTGAAAAAAGTGACTTACAACCAGTCCTTGCACTTACAACCATCACAGTGTCCCTGTAGTCACGTGATCGCGATCCAGGCGCATGGCAACCGGCTCACACTTATGACAGTTGCAGCATCCTGCAGTCACATGATTGCTATTTGCGACCTTCCCAGCTGGCTTCCAACAAGCAAAGTCAACGGGGAAGCCGACAGGAGGTCACAAGTTGTGGTCATGTGATGTTTTGCTTAACAACCAGGGGTAATTTGCTTAATGACTGCAGCAAAAAGGTCATAAAATTGGGTGCAGTCACATGATGCCTCACTTAATGACCACACCACTTAATAATTTTTCCAGTCCGTACTGTGGTCATAAGTTGAGGACTACCTGTGTAGGGCAAGAGTCCCTGAATCAACCCTCCTTATTCACACAACTAGCCTTCATGTTTTCTTTAACTGATTGATCTGGTAGGTGGGGGTATGGATTACTTTGTCATTCTAACACATTGCATGTTGGATGGCTTTATTTATAAATAAATGAAATGAGCATCAAACTTTGCTGTTACTTGTTCACTCAAACTCTCTTTATATATCAGTATGACTCCCATGAAGCTCCGATAACATTCAGTTGCAAAGGTATGCAAAAATTCAGAAAATCTGAAAGGGTACAAATTCTTTTTCACAGAACCGGAGTTCGAAAGTACAGGGAAGCTGTATATCACACAGAGCTTTAAGGAAAGAGAATGGATGGCAGGTTTATGAGTAATGGCTCATTTGTTTGTCCCAGAATGTGACATATGAAGCAATTGCTTTGCTTTGTATAACCTGGCAAAGCTGGCCTGCACAACAGCTATGGAGGATTTTGGGGGGTTTGTTAGAATCTGAAATTTCTTGTGCTATCCTTCCTTTCTTTACTGTGAATATCCCCATTATTAAATTAGATACGTTTGAATGATGGCTTAGATATGATCACTAATTTGAGGTACTTTCATGGAAAATACCTTGGCTATGGGAGATTTTCATACAGAAACAGTAATTGTGATTGCTGCCTTCTGTATACATTGCATAATAACTTGAAGCATGTTATCAGCTCTGACAGATAAAAGCTGTCTCACATCCTTAACATGATTGGGCAACTCATACAGTAAAAAATGTTTAACGCTATTTCTGTGTTTAGTTATATTATGGACAATGCCTTTTTAATAGCCTGTATAGGCAAATGTCTGGCAGCGATTAAAACCAGTTCTTTGACAGCTGCTTTACTAATAGTCATGTTAGACTCTGCTATCATCTGTAACAAACACAAAATGTGAAGAAGAATCATTTATGCCTAAATACTAAGATACTGCTATATATTTTAACATTTCACATTTGGTATGGGGAATAGCAATATAACCACAGTAGAGGTAATAGATACATTAAGTATGAAGGAACTTCTAGGGTATTAGTGAAATTGCTGGAAAGTAAGATTAAGCTTTTATATATTAAGCCACTCATAAACAAAAATATTCAGGTTGTCAGTGGTATTCAGCGCTGTACAAATAACTTGTTTTCAATTTCATAGGTGTTTTCTGAATTAGAAAAGTAAGCCTAAATAAAACCTGCATTCTATTCCAGTGAATCATTTCAGCTAGCAAAGAATGTCAAAATTCTCTCAATTTCTGCATCGCACAAACTAGAAATGAGTTCAGATAAAACAAAACAAAACAAAAATCATTTGGAACTGACATACGCAGCACCTTACTATGCAACTATCATTTGTGCTGCGCCGCTGCAGCTCTGGGGTTTTGTGCTGCGCTGGGGGGGGAGGGGGACAAGGCGGGTGGGGGGAGTTGAAGGGGAGGCAGTCCCTTGCCTTGGAAGGACCAAGGCTTGGGGCTAGGAGGGACCAAGCCAGGAATAACAAGGATCGGGATGGGTCCTCGCCTAATGACCACGCTGGATTCACTTAACGAAGGCAACAGGGACTGCCAGAACTGCCACTGATAAGCAGGCCGGTAACGTGTTTTGTTAGTGACTGCTTTACTTAGCGATGGAGTTGCCAGTCCAAATTAGGGTTGTTAAGTGAGGACTACCTGTAAACCAAGGGTACTGAACACAAACTTACTTCCAATGCAAGTCTAGTAAAAATCAAAGTATTACAGGCAAGTGTACTGATACTTTTCAAAGTAATCTCCCCTTTGGTTCCATGTATGGAGAAAGACTTTTAAAAGAAAAAAATCATTTCAAATATAACTATATTCTGTTCATTTTGAAATCAAGTAGGATATAATGAGTTTTGAAATGCAAATTAAGCTACTGTTTACAGAATACTCCTCCCTAAAACATTCAGTGTCAGTTTCAGAAAGCATTTGCTTCAGTAAACAGGCACTCTCTTCTTTAAAGATAAACCCAAAGAATACAAATATTATAGAAATGATTAATGGGCAACTCCAATGTTGTTACTATTATTCAACATTTCCTTTTACATTCTCCACAGGTATCTAGCATGTTGCAAAGTTTATTCTGCATGTTGTAAAGCTACTGAATACTATGATTCCGGGTAAGCTCTTTTTTACAGCTGGTTTATGTTTATCTTCATTTAATTCTTCGTGTTTCATCTCTTTCTCAGTAATAGGTCAAGGAGGGACATATCATCGAATAGTACTGTTGAAACAATTTAGAAATAAATAGGCTTATCCGTTTTCACTATGAGTTTGATTAAATCTACTTCCATCCATACAGCTGAGAGTATATTTGTTTTGAAATGGTCATCTCTCCAACCTTCCAAAATAATTGTTCTGATTAAGATTATAAAATATGTACAGTACTTCTATTGCTCTATAATATACTCAAAGTCTGCATAGTACTGCATGACTTTCTTTACAGTGGGTTGCACAAAAGTGTACGGTTAGGTTGTACACAAATATGTAGCTTTGAATAATTTTCCTCAATAAATCAATGAACAAGTACAATGTTTTTTAACTCATTTGTTTAACTGGGTTCTCTATTCAGTTGTAGGACTTGTGTGGAGAACAGATTAAATTTTAGGTCATATTGATAAAGAAATAATGAAAATTCAAAAGATTTCACAAATTTTTAAGCACACTGTACACTAAAAATTTTAACTGGCTACAAAGAAAGCAAAGCAAAACATACTCTCTGTTAGTACTGAGCAGAGCTGCAAACATTTTTCATTTTCCCAGTTATTTCTTTCTTGACTGATAGAATTTCATTCTATCTGGATCTTCATCATTCGTTTCATAAAACCATATTACCTAATCTATTAAACCACATTCCCTTAATTATTAAAAGTCTACATTTAAAATTAAGATATCCAGAACACAGCAAAAAAAAAAGTCATTTCATAGTACTGAATTTCTGCTTTGGCTGCCTCCTCTTAGAACGATTCCTCTTTCTGCTTCACGTAAAATTATTGCAGAAATCTATTAGTAGGACTCTTCCATTTTTGTCTTAAGGCGTGGTATGCCTAGAAGAGAATCTTTTCTCTTGTGTGGCTAACACTTTATTGTCTCTATGCAACAGCAACACCAACAGAAAAATCAAGGAGAATGGGATATTTCAAGGTTGCCTTTTCCCTTGAATTGCTTAATGTGAGGAGTGTGTGTGCAATCAAAACAGTAATGCAAAATCCTAGGAAAGGTGGGTCAAGATTGGAAAGATATAAATCCTAGAGCAGCTGAGGGCCACACTGCATAGTTTCCCCACCCTTTAATGACCATAGCTGGAATTTAAAGTAGCTGCTCTGCATAGTTGCATAGCAAAATGCTGCATACGTCAGTTCCAAATTATGTACACTGCTTCTACAGAAGGAAAAAGATCAATCACATTTCGTCAGCCTATTAATCAGATAAATCCACTCCCCTAATAAAACAGCTGCTTTTTGATGTGTACTATATACCTGGCCTCACCTCACTTAGACAATTAACTGACAGAATCAGCTGCTATGGCTCTTGATTAAATGAAGAACAAAATATGTGAACTATTTTTATTAACGTAAGACAACATAATTAAATTAAGGCATAACCACTAGATATTACATATTTGGATAGGACCAGAAGATAACTTCTTTTTGCCACATTGTTATTTCTAACTATCCAGATATTGATGTCATACAGAATTGTGATATACAGATACAGTTCCTACTTTAATTTCTATAATCATTACTATGATATTTATTTGGGGGAAAAAACAACCACAAAATTTTTCACAAATCTGCTGCATAAGTCAAAATAAAATAAGCTGATAATCTTACTATACACCCAGAATATCTGTAATGCAGCTATAAATAGCTAACACTGTAAATAGGTTTTCTTCAAGTTTCTTGTGGAAAGTAACACCATTATTAAATGACCAAACAAATCAACACCGCAAATAAAGCCAAAAATACTATTATATTTTTAAAAGAGATATTCACCTTGAGTATATTATCCTAGGACAGTGCAGGCATATCAACTTTTCATTAGATTTTTAATATAATCTTTTTTTAAAAGCAAGATAGGGCTGGGAACCTAGCAGGAACCTGAACATTTATTTTAGTTTATAACTTATTATTGCTTCCAGACTTTAAACCAAAATAAAGGCATCAAATAAACTAAAGCAAACTAAGGCAAATTCTTAAGTGCAGGCTAAATAAGGCTAATGAAACAAGTAAAGAACAGTGATGGATCACTTTCCTATGTCATCTCTGTGTGAGTCCTGCTTTTTCACAGTTCTAATATCCAAATACCTGTCTATGCTATGGGGGATAGTACAGTACTTAGAATAAAAACATGAGTAATATAGGCATTTTTTTTTCAAAATACCGACTCTCTATAATAACAAAGAAAAGTAACCTCAGGAATTTTGATGTAGTAGTATCTGGGAACAGATATGATGTGAATATCAGACAACAGTGAAATAGCAGATGTGAGAATAGGCAATTAGAAGGATATGAACAAGAAAGAACCAGTAATTTTGAAGAATTCACTGGAATCTGTAATTCCGAAGAACCTTTTTTAGACTAGGAAGAGCATACTGAATTAATTACAAATCTGGCACAGGGAAGATTTTTAGCTTATTAATAAAAATACGTATCCTGTTTTCATAGTGATTGTACATCATACGTACAGTATTCTTCTTAGAAACAAACAACATATAATTTTAATTTACTTTACATAGTATACAATACTTCTATTCATATGTCCAGTGAAGAGCTATCTATGCATAGCATTTTATAGGAACTTCATATCTGAAAACAGAAAGATACACAAACCTTAAAATCTCATAGCTATTCTAGAGTAGCACGCAAATGGTATTTATTTAGAAAAATACCCTTGATCTTCAACTGGCTTTCAGATGTTTAAAAAATACAGGTAGTCCTCACTAAATGACCATTTGTTCAGCGACTATTCAAAGTTATGGCACTGAATGAATGGTACTTATGCCCATCCTCAAAGTTACAGCTGTGCGGTGTCCCCACGGACACATGATCAAAATTCGGGTGCTTGGCAGCTTGCCCACATTTACGACTGCAGGGTGTGCTTCAACTCCTCCCACCAGCCTATCGTCCCCTCATCTCTGCCCTTTTGGCCGCCCTGCACCCCATCCCTCTGCTGCCCTGCCATCTGTACTCCGCCACCCCTGCAGCCCTGCGCTCCACTCTGCAACCTTGCCACCCTGCTGCCCCCAGCTGACCATTGCCATCTTCCTCCTTCCACTGCTGACAAGGTGTGCCCGGCCAGGCCCTTCGCAAGGCCTTGTGCAGCCAGCAGCTGCCGTGCAAAGGGCCAGGCTGGGCATGCCTCGTCAGCAGCAGGAGGAAGAAGATGGCAATGGTCAGCTGGGAAGGGAGGAGTGCAGGTGCCAAGTGCAGGGCGGCAGTGGTGGTGGAGCGCAGGGCAGCAGAGCAGGAGGGGCAGTGGAGTGCGAGGTGGTGGTGATGGTGCAGGGTGGAGTGCAGGGCGGCAGGGGCGGAACAGTGCAGGGCCACTAAAAGGGCAGAGGAGAGGAGATAAGGTAAGCAAGCAGGGGAGTCTGAAGCAGAAGCGAGCATGGCATGGCAGAAGTGTGAGCTCCTGGCCTAACGACCGCAACCAGAACTCCCGAAATTGCCTTCGCTAAGCGGTGGTCACATGATGTTTTGCCTAATGACCACACTGCTTAGCAACAGAAATTCCAGTCCCAATTAGCATTATTAAGTGAGGACTACCTATAATGAAGATGAAATGCTATCAATAATACTAAAACAGCAAAACAAAACAGAGAGTTAAACAGTATAAAAACTAGGGTTTCATTTTTTTCCACCAACTTCATTTTAGTTGTCCTGTTTCATTGCCCACAGTTACTCAGCATGGAGTAAAAATTACTCTATCTAGCAAGTTATGTGCTTAACACTAATTGTGTCAACTGCCCTAAGAATTTTTGTACTTCACAGAATATCCTCAATGTCAACAGAAGTACCAGCCATCCTAGCTAGAAACTCCCAAGTCCTCAACATCAGCTTTTGGAGCCAAAACATTTTAATTTATCCACTAAATTTATCTACCCTGCAGAATGATGGAACTGCACTCAGTCTTACTAGACAGCGATTTGATTGTGATAAAGGAAGTTATAGAATTGTTATGACATTTGAACACTTTCTTCTGAACCATGTCCCAAGGGGGAAGGTGGGGGACAGAAGTGCCTGACCAGAAAGACGAAAGATATGCTGAAAAAGCCCCATGGTTAGCCACCGGTTCCCAATATTTTCCTTTATACAGACCACTACATTATATCAAAATGTTTTGTGGATCATTACATAAGGAAACCATTTCAAAAATTTTAATATAACCTAAGGCACACAAAAACATTACTGATTAGGTTCAGAGAATGTTGTATGGCGCAAGGTTGTTGAGAAGCAAATTGCATTACAAATACTAGCATAACATTGAATATGATCCATGAGAAGTTCAAAAATTGTATTATTACATTATATCCCACACTCCCTACAAACAACTTGAAGTATCCTTGTAGACCAACAATGATCTGCAGTATAGGCTGGACACTGTTCCTGTAAGCCAACCCAGTCTTAGCATGAACAACGTAGAATCTTCCAGCATGAATAATGCAGAATCTTCTAGACTATACCAACACCAGCAAACCCTGTTTTTCAACTTCTCTGGCAACTTGTTGGTTGAAATATAAATGGTACATAAGTGGCACACCCCCTCCTCAAGAGGTCATCGCTGGACCCTTCCTGGTTGGATAATTACCAGCCAGTTTCCAATCTTCCCTTTTTGGGAAAGGTTATGGAAAAAAATGGTTGGACATCAGCTACAAAGGACCTTGGAGGAAATGGATTATCGTTTCAAGCCAGGGTACAGTACAGGTAGTCCTCACTTACTGACCACTTGTCAGTAAAATTGCAACAGTGCTGAACAAGTGGTACTTACGATTGGTCCTTGAAGTTCTGGCTGTTGCACTACCCCCATGGTAACATGATTGCAATCTCAGTGCTTTGCAACTGGCTCACACTTATGATGGTTGCAGCACCCCACAGTCATGTGATTGCCATTTGCAACTTTCCGTGCTGGTTTCCCACAAGCAAAGTCAATGGGAAAGCAGCAGGGAAGATCACAAGTCACTCTAGTAAGTCTCCTTCACCCGGAATCAGCCACCCCTGGGCCCGAAATTGCTTGTGCATGCCTTTACACCCACCTACACACCCTCCCTCACTTGGCAGCAGCCACCCCTGGGCCTGAAAACACTGTGTGCGGCTACAGCTGCCCACACAAACTCCCTCAGGCCTAGGCACCCCCAGGCCCAGAAACACTCATGTGTGCCACTGTAACCACCCACACACCCTCCCCAACCCAATAGAGCCACTTACCTGCCTGCGGCCTGCTTGCAAGCCACCTTAGACTTGCAACTTCCTGCTGGCTTCCCCACTGACTTTGGTTGTTAGAAGCCAGCAGGAAGTTGAGACGAGGTCCTTGCTTAACGATGGCAATGGAGACTTCCCAGAATGCTGTTGCTAAGTGATGCAGTCACAGTGATGTTGTGTTTTACAACTGCATCACTTAGTGATGGAAATTCTGGTCCCAATTACTGTAGTTAAGCGAGGAGACAGCACTGGTTGCGCTTGTTGATGACCTTTGGTGGAAATGGGATGGGGGTGGTGCATCCATTCTAGTCCTCCTTGATCTCTCAATGGCTTTCGAAACTGTCAGCCACAGTATCCTTCTAGACCAGCTGCAGGGGTTAGGAGTGGGAGGCACTGTACTCCAGTGGTTGACATCCTTCCTCAGTGGTCAATTCCAGGTAGTGTTGATGGGGGCGGGGGATATCGCATCTGCAGCCCCTGTGGGGTGCCTCAGGGTTCAACACTCTTCCCTATACTGTTCAATGTCTACATGAAACTACTGGGTGAGATCATCTGCCAGTTTGAGGTACCTAGCTCTACATCTCAACTCCGAGCTGCATAGGTGAAGCAGTCGATGTACTGACCCAGTGTCTGGAGGCTGTTTGGGTCTGGATGGGAATGAACAGGGGATGTTACCATTGTTGCTCTTGGATGGGGCTGCACCTCCCCATTCAAAACCGGTACACAACTTGAGAATCCTTCTTGACTCACAGTTGCTGCTTGAAGAACAAGTGGCAGCTGTGGCCAGGAGGGCCTTTGCATGGGTCCATTTTATGCACCAGTTGCGCCCTTTTCTTTGTGGGGTGCCGCAGGGTTTGGTTCTTTTTAACATCCACATGAAACCACTGGGTGAGACCATCTGTCACCATGGGATGAGGTATCATCAATATGCAGATGATACTCAATTATACATCTCCATCCTGGGTGATGTAAGTAATGCTGTAACCACCAACTCTCAGTGCCTAGATGCTGTAGGGGTCTGGATGGGGAACAACAGGCTTCAGCTGAACCCTGGTAAGATGGAGTGGCTGTGGGTTGGGGGCTCCTCTATATCCAGGAATTTGCCATCTTTGGTTCTGGATGGGCTTGCACTGCCACAGACAGACCTGTTGTGGAATCTGGGGGTCCTCCTGGACTCATGACTCCTACTCGAAGAGCAGGTGGTAGCCGTAGCCAGGAGGGCCTTTGCTCAACTTTGTGTTGTGCGCCAGTTGCACCGCTTCCTGGATCAAGAAGATCTCCAGTCAGTCACTCATGCCCTAGTCGTCTCCCATATAGACTACTGCAATGCAGTCTACATGGGGCTACCCTTATCTGGAAGCTACAGCTGGTTCAGGATGAGGCCATATGAGCAGTCTTGGGTGCCCCAAAGATGGTGCACATAACACCTTTGCTGTGGGAGCTGCATTGGGTGCCAGTTTGCTTCCAGGTCCAATTCAAGGTGTTGGTTATCACCTTTAAAGTCCTACATGGCATGGGTCCAGGTTACCTGAGGGACTGTCTCACCCCCGTTACATTGACCCGTCCCACCTGGTCAGGCAGAGAGGGCATGTTACGGACCCTGTCCATGACAGGTCGTTGATTGGCGGGGCCCAGGAAGAGAGCCTTCTCTGCCATGGCCCCCGCTCGATGGAACACTCTTCCCCCAGAGGTGAGGCAGGCCCCCCCTCTCCCAGCCTTCTGGAAAGGGGCAAAGACCTAGCTCTGCCATCTCACTTGGGGTGGAAGGGGGGGGGTAATCAACCCTGGGGGTGGTTAGCACCCTACAGAGGACCCCATGTATTTATGAATTAAGAACTTTTAATATCACCATCCTGGATTTTATATTTTATATTTATATTGAAGAGGGACTGTTTTTATTGTATTTTAATCTGTACTTAGTTTTAGTTTTATTGTAAACCGCCCAGAGTCCCTCTTCTGAGAGATGGGCTGTGACGAAATTTGAAATATAGATAGATAGATAGATAGACAGACAGACAGACAGACAGACAGACAGACAGACCGGCCGGCCCTCTAATAAGTTACTCATGTTCTGGCCACCTCACGATTGGATTATTGCCATGTGATCTACAGTGGCTGCCATTGAAGACCATCCAGAAGCTACAGCAGGTTCAAAATGCAGCAGTGCAAGCAATAATGTGAGCCTTGTGGTAGGCCCATGAGTCACCACTGCTACACAAGTTGCATTGGCTGTCAGTCAGCTTCTGAGTGCAATTCAAGATGCTGGTTATTACCTATAAAGCCCTGTATGGCGTAGGGCCTGGATATCTCAGGGACTGCTCATCTCCAATCATTTCTGCCCACCCAGTATGTTCCAGCAGAGGGAGTGTGCTCCAGGCACCCTCTGTTAAACACTGCCATCTTGTGAGACCAAGGAAGCATGCCTTCTCTGTTGCAGCCCCCGGTCTCTGGAACAGCATTCCCCCAGAGATAAGGACTACGTCCTCTATCTTGGGGCTCCTGAAAACTCTGAAAACCTGGCTTTGGTCCCAGGCCTGGGGTTGATGTATTATTGTTTTTTGTTTAGGGCCTCTGTTTTGTTTGATTTGTGTTGTTTATCAGATTATAGTGTGGGCTGTTCTTTTGGTTTGATGTTTTATCTGTTTATATGGATTTTCCAGTTTTGTACATTGCCCAGAGTCCATTAGAGATGGGCGGCTAATAAATTCAAATAATAAAATAAAATTTAAAAAATCCTTTTACCTGGTCCTGAGTAAAGAGTCAAAGCCAAAAATAACGTTGGTGAAAGACTACTGTGACCCACAATAATCAGTTCTACTTTGGACTTAATGAAGTACTAGGTATGGTAGATATGGCTGAAGTTAAGTACCAGATGGAGATAGAGAGATCAAAGGTTTCCATCTAATAGCGCACAGAATCATATATTGATCTTGAGATTAAGCACATTCCTTTACTTCCAAAAACGTTTCTCTGCACTTTGCCTCTGAGTTCTACTAAATGACTAATTTTTGTTAAATTGCATTGCATTTGTCAGATCTCACTTCTATCATTTAAATACCATTGTATTTAATTATATTTAATCTTGAACTAATTCAGTTCAACAGTCACTGAAAGACTGGCATAAGCTTAAAGAAGTGGGATAGGTACCTCATGGAGTGGTTTCTTCCCCTTCATTGGAGGTGTTCAAACAATCATCTATCGGGAAGGTGTAGTGAATCCTAAGTGTGCAGGGGATTGGACTTGATGACCTCACAGGTCCCTTCCAAATCTATGATTCTATGAAGTACTATTAAGTTATAAACTCAACAGCAGTTACTAAAAGTATAGCTCCTCAGGACAGGACAATAAATATACCACACTGTCATGTGAAAATAATCATTCATAGCAGTGTAGTAAAATTGTAAAAATATTTGCTTTACTTCAAAGACCATTATTTCAGCTAATTATGCTTTGCTAGCATGCCTTTACTTACTTTCAGTTATGATTTTTTAAAAATTCAAAGGTCACACATACACTGTTTTAATTTGTCAAAACTGAGCTTCTGTATTTTCTTAAAACATCTATCAGTCTGCAACCAAACGCAGCAGCTCTTGCTCTGAATACCTGCAACTGTTGATCATCCACAGCTGCAAAAAGACAGCATTCTGTTGAATGTATAATGGCAAAATAATTTATTCAACAGGCCTCTCAAATGTCAGAAGGCTTTCAGGGAACATTCTTCTTATGCTAATAAAATGATTTAAAGGCAAAGTCAGTCTCAAAGTGTGGCATTTCTCAAGTCTAATGGGCTATATTAGAAGACTTGTTCAACACTGGGTTATTAACACCTCAAAGACAGCTACAAACCTACCATGGAGCAGCCACCCCTGCAAATTGTTACAAGGTGCATTTAGGAGTCAGACTAAACCAATGTTTACAATGATGTGAATAAGGCTCCAGCATGATTGCAAATAGAGCAGTTTTTACTCAATTTTTAATTAATCATAGCTTGCACGCTATCTGAACCAAACAGTTTAATCTTAACTACTGTTTGTGTAAAACAAACCAACTTCAAAATATTTCTTAATAACAGCTAATTTCAAATAATTATAGATTAATCACAGTTATAAACTTGGACTGATAAACAATTTAAGTGAATACTTCTGGTCCTTCTTTGTAGTTGCAGTAGAGGGAGCATGAGCCCCCAAAAATTATTAGTATGCAAGAATGTTACATACTGAAGCTGAAGCTCAAATACTTTGGCCACCTAATGCGAAGAGAGGACTCACTGGAAAAGACCCTGATGCTGGGAAAGACTGAAGGCAAAAGGAGAAGGGGATGGCAGAGGATGAGATGGTTAGATAGCAACGAACATGAATCTGAGTAAACTCCGGGAGACAGTGGAGGACAGGAAGGCCTGGCATGCTGTGGTCCATGGGGTCATGAAGGGTCAGACACGACTTAATGACTGAACAACATCAACAAATAGGAAGGGGGTCAGAAGAGAAAAAGCAGCTTATAAACATTATGAAGGAGGGTATTTGAGTACAAATAGTTCTAAAAGATTCTTGGAATATTACCTTTGGTTCATAAAGTATTATATGTTCTTAAAAGTTCAGTGTTAACTTAGATCACGAAAAGATGCAATGAAAAAGAATATTGCATATATATACATTTCCTCCAAAAATAATTTTCCCCAGGAGAGACCTGGCTTCGAATACTCTACCAATTACCAGTCTTACATATCTAGATATACTTTTTTTTTTTTTTTTGCTGTTCAATCATGTCCCATCCTCAGCGACTGCCTGGACTAGTCCCTGAAGTTTTCTTGGGAAGATGTCAGTAGTTTGCCACTGCCTTCTTCCTATGGCTGAGAGAGAGGGACTGGCCCAAGGTCACCCAGCTGGCTTTCATGCCTAAAGCAGGACTAGAACTCTCAGTCTCCTGGTTTCTAGCCTGGTGCCTTAACCACTAGACCAAACTGGCTCTCAGATATATGTATACTATTGCTTATTTATGCCTCTGTGTGAAGGGCATGCTTCCTATAGCTGGTATCCGACAAACTCAAAACATCCCAAATCCTGTAGAATGGCACACATTCACTGGCAATATTACTTGGAACTATATATATATATATATAAATAAATAAAAATATAAAAATAAAAAAATATATTTCAAATTTTGCCACTGCCCATTTCCCCGCAAAAGAGGGACTCTGGGTGGTGGCAAAATATTGTATATAGTAAAATTCTAGCAAATCCTGACATGCTAGGAGAAAACGGTGGATTAATGTATGCAACCCATTTACTCCCAGTGGTGTCCTCTCAGCAGTATGAGAGATAAAACAGTTTAGAAATTATTTGCTCTTTATATTGGCAACATTCTCAGTCTTGGTTTATGGCCCGCTGTGTAAGCCAGATAAATGCCTATGAATATAGTAAACAAACCACTTTGTTTAGCTATGTGCATTAGTAGGAGTCAAGTACGAGTACATGGAGTACATTTATCAACAGTTTATCCAATGAAGGCTTGATTCATCAAAATCTTGTCTTATTATTTTATGCAAATATTGAAATTATTATATAAATAAGTTTTAGCTAATAAGCAGGGTTAGGCCTGGTTACTATTTGGATAGGAGTTCACCACAGAATATTAGGACTATAGCCTAGACTGGGAATTCAAAATACATGGTGGAAGAAGGTGGTGGCAAACCACTTCCCTATTGCTTTCAAGAAAACATCATTGCTGAATCCATGTACTCATCAGGAGCTGAATTCAACTTGAGGGCATGTTTAATTTCTGAAACATCATGAACATATACAAAGAATACCCAGCCAACATGAGATATCATACTTTAATATCAAGATTATATACTGCACTATTATGAAGATTTTATCTAACAAATTTTAACCATTTTCCCTATGAGCCACTGGAAAATACAGTCTAAGGCAACTGCAGTACTAATATATCAATAGACAGTTATATGTGCAGCTGAAACTTAAAATTCTTGATGTTGTATTGTACAATCCTGAAAAGGAGGAAAAATTATGTAGAGAATGAACATTAATTTTGGTAGGTAAGCCAGAATTTTTCTACTGAGAGTTGATAGATGATGGCTTATCTGGCAGCTAACAGTTGAAATCAAAAGAAAAGACTTTTCACAGAAACTATGATTTCTTCTCCAGTTTTCGTTTTCTTAAAGGACTTGCAAAAATTAGTAAGGTTTAAACAACAATAGTTGCCATAATTATTGTCAGAATCTCTGAGTAATCAGTTTCAGTCTCTAGTAAATCATTGATTTAACAGACTAATAGGCCAAGGAGTATCTATTAGCTATGAATGGAATTTTATATAGCAAAATATATAAAAAGGCAAACTGGATTGTATGCATAGATATATTATGTATTTTGTATATTTTATGCATGTGTAAAATGGGAATGGGATTTTACACATGTGTATTTGACTTTTCTTATATCCTGCCTTTCATTCAGGAGCTCAAGGAAGTGTACATTATGTTCCCTCTTATTTTTCCCCACTACAAGTCTATGACTTCAGCAAAGGATCGTTACCTTGTCATGGTGCTGGAGCTTGAGCACCTCAATGATGCCATGAGCTAAACCGTGAAGGGCCACCCAAGACGGGAAGGTCATGACAGAGAGGTCAGACTAAATGCAATCCCTGGGGAAGGTAATGGCAACCCACCCCAGTATTCTTGCTGTGAAAACTAAATGGATCAGTACAACCAGAGATATGTCGGTATACCATCGGAAGATGAGACACCCAGGTCGGAAGATGGTCAAAATGCTACTGGGGAGGAACAGAGGATGATCTCAACTAGCTCCAGACGTGATGACGCAGCTAGCTCAAAGCCGAAAGGACGGCTAGCGGCCGACGGTGCTGGTGGTGAACGGCGAATCCGATGTTCTAAGGATCAACACACCATTGGAACCTGGAATGTAAGATCTATGAGCCAGGGCAAATTGAATGTGGTTATTGGTGATATGTCAAGATTAAAGATAGACATTCTGGGTGTCAGTGAACTGAAATGGACTGGAATGGGCCACTTCACATCAAATGACCACCAGATCTACTACTGTGGACAAGAGGACCACAGAAGAAATGGAGTAGCCTTCATAATTAATAGTAAAGTGGCTAAAGCAGTGCTTGGATACAACCCAAAAAATGACAGAATGATCTCAATTCGAATTCAGGGCAAGCCATCTAACATCACAGTGATCCAAATATACGCCCCAACCACAAATGCTGAAGAAGCTGAGGTAGAGCAGTTCTATGAGGATCTGCAGCACCTACTGGACAACACGCCTAAGAGAGATGTTATTTTCATCACAGGAAACTGGAATGCTAAGGTGGGCAGTCAAATGACACCTCGAATTACAGGTAAGTATGGCCTGGGAGAACAAAACGAAGCAGGACATAGGCTGATAGAATTTTGCCAAGACAACTCACCCTGCATAACAAACACTCTCTTCCAACAACCTAAGAGACGGCTTTATACATGGACTTCCCCAGATGGACAACACCGAAATCAGATTGATTACATCCTTTGCAGCCAAAGGTGACGGACATCTGTACAGTCGGTAAAAACAAGGCCTGGAGCTGACTGTAGTTCAGATCACGAACTTCTTCTTGCACAATTTAGGATCAGACTCAAGAGATTAGGGAAGACCCACAGATCAGCTAGATATGAGCTCACTAATATTCCTAAGGAATATGCAGTGGAGGTGAAGAATCGATTTAAGGGACTGGACTTAGTAGATAGGGTCCCGGAAGAACTCTGGACAGAAGTTCGCAGCATTGTTCAGGAGGCGGCAACAAAATACATCCCAAAGAAAGAGAAAACCAAGAAGGCAAAATGGCTGTCTGCTGAGACACTAGAAGTAGCCCAAGAAAGAAGGAAAGCAAAAGGCAACAGTGATAGGGGGAGATATGCCCAATTAAATGCAAAATTCCAGAGGTTAGCCAGAAGAGATAAGGAATTATTTTTAAACAAGCAATGCGCGGAAGTGGAAGAAGACAATAGAATAGGAAGGACAAGAGACCTCTTCCAGAAAATTAGAAACATTGGAGGCAAATTCCAGGCAAAAATGGGTATGATCAAAAACAAAGATGGCAAGGACCTAACAGAAGAAGAAGAGATCAAGAAAAGGTGGCAAGAATATACAGAAGACCTGTATAGGAAGGATAACAATATTGGGGATAGCTTTGACGGTGTGGTCAGTGAGCTAGAGCCAGACATCCTGAAGAGTGAGGTTGAGTGGGTCTTAAGAAGCATTGCTAATAACAAGGCAGCAGGAGACGACGGCATCCCAGCTGAACTGTTCAAAATCTTGCAAAATGATGCTGTCAAGGTAATGCATGCTATATGCCAGCAAATTTGGAAAACACAAGAATGGCCATCAGACTGGAAAAAATCAACTTATATCCCCATACCAAAAAAGGGAAACACTAAAGAATGTTCAAACTATCGAACAGTGGCACTCATTTCACATGCCAGTAAGGTAATGCTCAAGATCCTGCAAGGTAGACTTCAGCAGTTCATGGAGCGAGAATTGCCAGATGTACAAGCTGGGTTTAGAAAAGGCAGAGGAACTAGGGACCAAATTGCCAATATCCGCTGGATAATGGAAAAAGCCAGGGAGTTTCAGAGAAACATCTATTTCTGTTTTATTGTCTATTCTAAAGCCTTTGACTGTGTGGACCATAACAAATTGTGGCAAGTTCTTAGTGGTATGGGGATACCAAGTCATCTTGTTTGCCCCCTGAAGAATCTGTATAACGACCAAGTAGCAACAGTAAGAACAGACCACGGAACAATGGACTGGTTTAAGATTGGGAAAGGAGTACGGCAGGGCTGTATACTCTCACCCGACTTATTCAACTTGTATGCAGAACACATCATGCGACAAGCTGGCCTTAAGGAATCCAAGGCTGGAGTTAAAATCTCTGGAAGAAACATTAACAATCTCAGATATGCAGATGATACCACTTTGATGGCTGAAAGTGAAGAGGAACTGAGGAGCCTTATGATGAAGGTGAAAGAAGAAAGTGCAAAAGCTGGCTTGCAGCTAAACCTCAAAAAAACCAAGATTATGGCAACCAGCTTGATTGATAACTGGCAAATAGAGGGAGAAAATGTAGAAGCAGTGAAAGACTTTGTATTCCTAGGTGCAAAGATTACTGCAGATGCTGACTGCAGTCAGGAAATCAGAAGACGCTTAATCCTTGGGAGAAGAGCAATGACAAATCTCGATAAAATAGTTAAGAGCAGAGACATCACACTGACAACAAAGGCCCGCATAGTTAAAGCAATGGTGTTCCCTGTAGTGACATATGGCTGCGAGAGCTGGACCATAAGGAAGGCTGAGAGAAGGAAGATCAATGCTTTTGAACTGTGGTGTTGGACGAAAATTCTGAGAGTGCCTTGGACTGCAAGAAGATCAAACCAGTCCATCCTCCAGGAAATAAAGCCAGACTGCTCACTTGAGGGAATGATATTAAAGGCAAACCTGAAATACTTTGGCCACATAATGAGAAGACAGGACACCCTGGAGAAGATGCTGATGCTAGGGAGAGTGGAAGGCAAAAGGAAGAGGGGCCGACCAAGGGCAAGATGGATGGATGATATTCTAGAGGTGACGGACTCGTCCCTGGGGGAGCTGGGGGTGTTGACGACCGACAGGAAGCTCTGGCGTGGGCTGGTCCATGAAGTCACGAAGAGTCGGAAGCGACTAAATGAATAAACAACAACAACAACAAGTCTATGAGGTAGCCTCAGCTGAGAATGTATGCCAGGCCCAAAGTCATCCAGTGAGCTTTCATGTTGAGGGTGGACTGGTTCTCCCCATTCTTAGTCCAACACTTTAACCATCACCAGCTTTTTGTGAAGCATAGATTCACAAGTAGTACTTTATGCATGTGTAGAAGCATAAATGTAGATATTTTGTTCATTGCATCTGGAAAACACTAAACCAAAGTCCATTAAACTGAGGACTTACTATACAAGTAGTACTAGTTTATACTCACATTTGTACACCATTATTTCCCTGTTATTTTATAAGCAGCAACACATTTAAAAAATTTAAAGCATCTTGATCAAAGCTCTTTGGCAGGGAATTGTTTTGACATATTTGATACTGCTGTTCAAGTTAGGCTAATCTGAAAGCACAGAGAACTAAATAAAAATAAAATTTCTTTCTTTCTATTGATATAAAGCCAAATACCTTTGTATGTATCTGCTTTGTATAGATAACATGAAATAATATTTTTATTAATTATATACACAGGATCTATTCAAATAAGATGCTTAACTAGAACAATTACAGACTGCATGCACACAACACATCTTGTTTATTTAGTGTTCAATATGATTATTTTTTTGTGGTTTAGTGTGTTGTGTGAACACAGGCCATTAAATAATTTATTCTCTATCTTCATTGGCCAGATCAAAATACTGCACCCTGTTCTAGGAAGCACATTTTAGAAAGGTCACTCACAATCTGGAGAGCAACCAAGATGATAAGGAAGAAAAAATTATGAGGAATGGTTAGAGGGGTTAGAAGCAAAGACTGCAGGGGAACATGAAAACTGTATCTGAACGGTTGTCATCATATATAAGATGGGGCAGAATTGTGCAGCGTTGTTCCATAAGACAGAAGAAGAAAACATGGGTTTAAATTACAAGCAGATTTTGGTTGGACATCAGAAAAAGAGTCCTAACGGTAAGAGCTGCTCAAGAATGGAGCAGACTGCCTCAATAGATGGTGGACTTTCTTTCACTGCATGTGTTTAAACAGAAGCTGCATGATTTGTCAGGGCTGTAGTAGCAAATTTCTACACTGGGTAGGGAATTGATCATCTCCAAGAACCCTTCCAACTCTTACATTCTATGATTCATCAGTTGATGATTCAATATATTGCACAAATCCAAAATAAGCATAAATACTGCAACCAGGGTTATTTGAGGGACTGCCTCTCCCCAATTACAACTGCCTGTCTCATCAGATCCAGCAGAAGAGGCATGCTATGGGTCCCATCTGTTAGGGAACTACATTTGGTGGGTCCTAGGAGGTGGGCCTTCTCTACCGTGGCACCCACCTGATGGAACATTCTCCCCCCCTGAAGTCAGGTTAGCTCCATCTCTGTTAATGTTTCAAAAGTCCCTCAAGACCTGGCTATGTCATTATATTAAACTTTTTAATAATGACTGTTTTTTTATATGTTTATCATTTTCTATCTTTGTTGTACGCTGCCCAGAGTCACTTTTTGTGAGATGGGCAGCCATATAAATTTGATAGATAAATAAACCATGTTAAGGATGTTGTGTAAATAGAGCCACAGTTACACAAAGAAACTAATGACAACTTAACAAAACAACACAACTAACTTCAAAATAATATTGAAATCAAATTCTAAATATTCTTAAAATAAGCATCCATTTCAGCAATTATACTGTCCCACTAGAGGTTATTGTCTTAATTATCTTAGTTGAATACTTGTCTGCTTCCAAAAGAGTACAAAACAGTTGGGCATTTCTAGAATAAGCAAACTTAAAAATTTACACTTAATATTTCTTAGAACCACTTAAACTAAAAAAATAGTTACTGTTAACAGCAGTTCACATAGTACATTCAGCAAACACAAGATGTCTCTTCTACAGAAGTTAAATATGTATGTGATAATCAATATATTGTTTTCATGTGAGTTTTTACCATAATTTCAAGCATATTAATTTTGTCCAGTCTCATTTTGAAAAGGAACCATAACATCTGCACATTTTTTGTACCTACAATGGTGCTGCACCACAAAAGTATAGAAGCTACAAAATTGAACTGCATTTATTTGGATGGATGATATACTATTTCTGAATTTGTCCAATGGCTTGCAATAGAAGAGGAGAAAGTTGAGCATAAGAACACCTCTCTCTCTGTCTCCCTCCTGTGGATCATGTTATGGCTTGAATTGTTTTAATTTATTTTCAATGGTTTTATATATTTTGGTTTTTTGGTATTTATTGTTTTTTGTTATTTTAACTCTGTGAGCCACTCAGAGTCATGAATGGGCAGCTATATAAATTGAATATCCATCCAACCATCCATCTATCCATCCATCCACTTGCATGCTGCCTTAATGAAAGGATGACTAAGCAGCTTACCCAACAGGATTAAAAACATTAAGTAAATAACTACTAAAAGCAAACAAAACAAAAAACTGAAGGGGTACATGGTGTACCCTGCAGAAGATAACAACATAGCTCATTCTGCACTAAACTACCATAGGGACCACTCTATTCTACCCAAGGGCCTGATGAAAAAGCCAAGTTTCTTTGGCTTTGTGGAAGCCTCACAGGGTCAGAATCATATGGATCTAACAGGGCATGCTGTTCCATGGAGCAGATGCTGCTGAGAAGACATGCCTCCTAGGTCCCACAAGGTGACAGTGTTTTACAGTTGGGATCTGGAGTGCGCCAGCTCGTCCAGATCCTTGTCAGAATCAAGCTTGCCTAGAATTAGTTTCACTTTCTGAGTCAGAGGAGGAATTGGAAACTTATTGGGCTGGAATCGGAGAAACGAAACTCCAGCATGAGTCAGCAGAGCAGGAAGAAGTTGCAACGCGGATTGGGCGAGATCCAGAGGAGGAATTGAATGCGCCAATTAGTGCACGCCAGAGATGGGCTGAAAAACGCATGAAGGAGAAGGCAGCCTGATTGGCTACAGAAGACTTCAAGGGTGCCAAAGATTGGGATAAAGGGCAGCCACGTAGACAGCGAGCTGCCGGAGACAACCGATCCTCTAAGCCTGCAGCTTCAGAAGAGTCCTTACCAGTGTCAGTGTCTGTGGCCAAAGAGGAACCAGTGTTCGAGCTCCACTCCAAAGACAAACTGAATCCTGCATCTGCTGCCAGTGAGGAATCAGCGTCAGCCGTGCCCAGCAGCCTTTGCCTTACTTCCAGCTGTGAAACTCCACGATCTCCTTCAGAGTGGGCAAGCCTTGACGTTCCAGCCCTGCCATTTGCCTTCAGTCCTGCAAACCTGCGTTTCACATGCTCTGTTGTGTTCAGGAATTTCACACCTATCGTGTTCAGGACCTGGTTGCCAGCTTAGTCCGGGGCTTCCAGCCAAGTCCAGCCTAGTTCCAAGTTCCAAGCCTAGCTCCAAGTCTCCAGTCTAGAGAATCCAGTCTAGTTCAGGAATTCCAGCTGAGTCCAGCCTTGTTCCAGTTTCAGGCCTTGTCTTCAAGTCTTCAGTTCAGAGTACCCAGCCTAATCTAGAACCCCCAGCCGAGTCTAACCTTTTTATTTATTTATAATTCAAATTTCGATCACCGCCCATCTCTCCCAAAAAGAACTTTGCTTTGAGTTCAAGTCCTGCTCCAAGTCTTCAGTTCATCCCTGTCTGTTGTTCATAGTACTGATCCCAGATCCAATGAGTCAGAAATTCAGCATCAGCGTCGTTCCACTACTGTTCCAGTTCGACAACTGTTACCTCCAGCCTTCGTGTTCCAGTCTGATCCAGTTGGCCCAGCTGGGTTTGTTTAACCCAATCTCGCATATCAAGGACTTACTTATTGTAAGCAGTTATCAATAAATAATATTCTTTGAGCACCTGTCTGGTGCTTAGTCTGGACAATCCTACTGGTTGGGCAGAAACAACAGAACAAAGGCAGACCCATAGGTAACCAGGAGATATCCCAGGAGGGATGGAGGGATGACCCATATATAAGATTTAAGCAGCATAATCAAACGCAGAAGCAATATGTACCTCAGTATTTTGCTAGAAATTGTTCCCAAACTCTCTGAATTCCGAACATCCCATTATACACTGTAGCCATTTATTTATTTTATTTTTATTTATTTTTATCCTGCCTTTATTATTTTTATAAATAACTCAAGGCAGCGAACATACCTAATACTCCTTCCTCCTCCTATTTTCCCCACAACAACCCTGTGAGGTGAGTTGGGGTGAGAGAGAGTGACTGGCCCAAGGTCACCCAGCTGGCTTTCATGCCTAAGGCGGGACTAGAACTCACAGTCTCCTGGTTTCTAGCCCAGCACCTTAACCACTAGACTAAAGTGGCTCTCTACAAGGAAGTTTCCTATTTGAAGAGGGATCAGAGAACAATCCTCTGTTTGAAAGTACATTTATTTAAGAAGCAGTCCACTTTAAAGGTGAAGAATTGAATGAAGGGAAAGCAGCCCAAGCTTCAAAGCTGTCCATCAATAGTCAACAGGTCACCTACTCATTCTTCCCTAGTATGGTGAGATGTATTTTCCTTTAAGTCAGGAAAAGAAAACTTTTCTTTTTACCTGTGAGGTTGCATACCAAAATAGAGTATGGCCAAAGCGAGCATTGCCATTGTATCTACATGTGAATGAAACTCTTCTTTCACAAAAATAACAATGCACACACATGACCATGTACTCAACATGCCTATCTCAGGGGAGACTTTACATAGTTACACAGATGTGCAGCATGCTGCTGAAGTGCTGGTGTTGCTGTAAGAATTCCAGTGTGCCTTCTCGGTTGCAAAACATGCCCTCTGGAACACCCTACTACCTGGGATTGGATTGGCCCCAACCCGGCTGGCCTTCCAAACAGCACCGAATAAGATGGCTGTTTGCCCAGGCATGGGGGTCAGGTGCTTGATACTGTTTAGCAGTTTTTTATTCTCAGCTGCTGTTTTTCTGTACTGTATGTTATATTGGTAACATTATTTTTATCTGGAATGCTGTTTGTCACTCTTCACCGCCAGAGTTGCTTTGGTGAGAGAAGCAGTTACATGCGTCTAAATAAATTCCAACACAAGGCCTGCTTTTAATGAAATCAAGGCTCGACTTCTTGTACTTCCCTCTTCCTGCCTGTAATGGGCTAGAGGCCATTCTTTTTTGAATGGGAGAAATGGTTTCCACCAGTCTCTGGTTTTGTGGTAGATTTATCTAGTATCAGACTGGAAACTGTGATTGGGCAACATGTGGCTGGCTACATGCTATGTGCCCCCAGTTTAAAGTACCCTTTCCTCATGTAAAGATCCTATTATATATATCTTTTCTAAAGCTCAACTGATTAGTAGTGGATGGGAATGAGAGTAATAATTTACAAGAAGATAACATGAAGGAATTACCATTCCCATACTGTCTTTCTGTCCATCTGAATTGCAAATAATAAATCCTTACAATGTTTAGGAAACTACTAAAAACCTGGTTGTTCTCCCAGATCTTGGGATAGGGTGGGGAGCCCCTTTTAGTTTAAGCTGCTCAGAGTGACTCAGAGGGATCAAGGAGTTGGGTGGCCTCAAAATTGCATTAAATAAAAGATTTTTAGAATTCTGCAATTTTGTAAAGTATGATGACTGCTACATCTTTTCTGCAAACGAAATTCACATTACACCAAATCATATGAAGATATTTTTTACTGTAGCTGAAATAACATATAAAAATTATAAAGAAATAAAAAACGAATATACAATATTTGTTTTAAGGAAGTATTGTGCGAGTGTGTAAAGTATTTTTCAACATCACAGGTTAATCATAAATTGGTTTGAAATTTATTATTTTTTTTCTTAATGGAGAATCAATGAAGAACTCCAGGTCCTTTTACAAAGCAGTTACCTTGATGTATTATGCTATATTACATAAATGAAACTGCCAGAAGTCTCCTTGATTGCAGCAGAGAAAGCATGAACGCATACTTTACTTATATCCTCACTGTGTCACAAAGAAATACCAGAATTATGTACCATTGAATACAGTGATATCATTTTCAAAAATACATATTTGTCCCATTATAAATTCTTGCTAAAACATTATATGAAAAGAAATATCAAAGAAAGATTGCCAAAGCTGTTCCTGGCACATAACAGACATCTGAAGAGGCAGAAGTTGATCCAACAATTCAATTTTTCAACTAAAGTTACATTTCAAGGAGAAAGAAAAAAAAAAGAATGCATGCTTTCTCTGTATGGTCATATGGTTTCTAAATGCTAATCAAACATGAGATTATAGCTCTATCAGGCACAAAGACATGGGGAGATCCAAAACCAGTAAAAGGAAGTCCTTTACAAAATCCATAGTTAAATGATGTAATTTGCTGCTACCAGATTTGATGTTAGTCACCAATTCAGACAATCTTTAAAACAAACATAGATCAAAGATTCTTTACATTCTTTAAATCATTTTAAGTTAGGGAAAAAAAACACATGTTCACCTTTCCCAGTTTTTCTTGCAACAGCAAAAGTATGTTGCTCTGAAAAAGTAGTTCCTGGCGAAGAATAAAACTGCCTGTTGGCACCACTCAAAACTGCTGCCTCCTTAAAGAGATGGATTATCTAGTCCTACTTCAGAGCAGAAGTTACAATAGATCCACAAAGCACTTCTCTAACAGAGCAATTCTGCACTTTCTAACTGGGAGGACTGCCTGATGAAGTAGAAGAAATGGAAATCCTGTCTTCTCTGGGTATCTTGAATCAGGAGGAAAGAGGGGTAGAGAGGCTTGTAAAGGGGAGATCTTGCCAGCTTCAGTCAAAGAAGAAATGGAGACAGGAGGGGCCCAATATCTGCCAAATACCCAAGTCCAGAAGGAAAGGAGGTGAGATGCATGTGATACTTCCAGGCTCAATGGGGAGAGAGGAGGAGGAGAAAATGAAGAAGAGAATAGGGTAAAAGCTAAGCCCAGCAAGATAGAAACCACTGATTCCCAGACTAGTGACAGACATTATGTAAACATATTACAGGTGCTTTCCAAGGCTATTAGGTGACCTGCCAAATATCCACTAATCTGGAAAGGCAGGAGAAAAAAGCTTAAGAGTTTAAATTCTGAAGCACAGGTATAGCCTGTCTGTGACTTCTTTGCAGTGCTATGGGCAATCAACTGTTGTGTTTGTGGCTTTATTTTTGTCCGCGATAAAGCTTTTAATCTAGCTGAGTCATGTCTGTGAGTCTGCTGCCAAATCTAGCTGAGAAATGAATTCAGGGTTAAGTGTCTGGAGACCCATGATTTACTGCCAAGCTTTGGTGTAAAGCCTGACATTTAGTACCCCTTTTCCCCTCATTCCTAAATGCATTAGTGATGCTACTGCTAGAACAATGTCTTCTCTCTTTCTGTTAGCCTGAAGCTGTTTCACTGTTTCACTGTTGAGAGAGACAGGTTCCAAATAAAACCTCACCTGATTGTATTATACATCAAATATATTTCAGGGCGCTATAAAGCGATCTCCCTCTGATTCCTGAGAAGATAAATCCTCCTAACAATGAAGAAATATGCATAGTAAGATCATATATTTGAATACTTTAATAAAGTATTGGGAGCTAAGATGCTTATCAGAGTATGTCTGTCAACTTTATATTACTTCCAGATACATTAATTACATCCAGATGACCTGTAATATGTTTATATAGAGTTGTATATTTCGTAACCTAAATAGTAAATGGTTATTATTTTTATGTGTTGTGCACATCCTCAAACCTTCCAACACTCCCAGATGTATTTACTCACACTAGTAATTTTAATGATATCTAATTGGCCACTAATGAATGTGACAGCATTATGGTTTTTGTTTTGCATCTACTATTGCAAAATCACCTTACCTCAACATCAACTTTCAACATTTATCTGAATAGGAAAAGGTTCCCTCCTCTTCCAGAATCAAATCTACCATCTATTCATAGTATATTTATCTTTTATATTTATTAAATGTTAAGTTGTCAGGTAACAGCTGAGAAACAACTTTATATGAATATAAATCATAAAGAGGTAATTAGCTGACTAAAAAAATGATAGGGTTTAGAAACGGTGTTATGCCATAATGTGGTTTAATTGTATTGTAGTATGTTGTGTGAATCTACCCCTGAGATTTGTAAACTAGAGTTTATGGTTTAGCATGATGCATGAACCCAGCTAATACTTTGGAAATTAAATTTAATAGAAAAGTTGCAACAATAAGTTCATAGTCTTGCAATACAGTACTTTTAATATTGCAAGTCAGAGATGAAGTTATGCAACTTAGAAAAATAAAGTGCTATATTTAGATAAAATGTTTTCAGTTTCTAAAAAATGTATTGTTTCTAAAAAAAATTGGATATCACACTAAGTTTTTGGATAGGCTAATATAGGTACAGTACATTAATGGTCTTCAGTGCCTTAACCAGGTCCCAATCTGAAATTTAAGCATTTTTGCAAGCATTCTAATAACAATTGTTTTAATTTAAATCTTTGAATATAAAATTTATTGGATTCAAACACAACAATTCTTTATTCCAAAAAGGAAATCCAGTCACTATTAGAGTAGGTAAACTTCAATTTTTTCAGTATGGCTTCCCAACACTGCTGACTCTTACTTCCCATTATAGCCTGGCTTTTGATATGGTCAATTGACTAATCAATAAAGTTATTCATTCATTATAGCCTGGCATACCCTGATTGATATCACTGACATTACTAATTATTTTGATCCTTGCTGGCTCACTTTATTATAGGACAGATTAATATTTTCACAACAAAACAAACATTTCATTCATAAATATGCATACAATTAATAATCTTCTTACTTAATATTTACTTCCAGTCTAGACATACAGACTTAGTCAATGATGCAGACAACACAGAATTCCAAGAACACAGAAAAAAGGGATGGTGCTCTATCCAACCAGAGATAGAAGTCATTATGTACCCACAATGTGGAAATGTATGTTTGGGTTTATGAGCTAAAGATATATTTGAGAATGCAACACACAATGTTCTTCAGTGGCTGTCAAAATTAGGAAAATGCTGTAATTTAATACTGACAATGCACCTACCATACCTATGGGGCATAAGAACTGGAATACAGGGTAGTACTTTTTAGGGAGTCAGGCAATGATCTGGAAATGCTGCCCCCAGGATGTTTATATATAATGATACAAGATTAGGTGGGCAGGACAGATCCAAGGAAATTATTGTGCATTTTCCATATAGTTTTACTTATATCCATTACTACTTCATACAGTGCTATAAAGAAATCCATCAATTCATTATCACTACAACTCCAGTTGAATGCAAATCACATATCATGAAGATTTTAGAAAACTGAAAAAATATAAAACCATACATACACTGAATTTACTTGCATGAACCTTGCAATCTCAAGATAAAGAAATAAATAAATGTATTTTTATAAAAATAAATAAATCCTGACTCAGCATTTAATTCTTTTAGAAAGTGCCTTGATATTGTATCATATAGAATTATTTGGAGTACAACTAGATATTCAGATGACTACCTGGACCATACTACTGTAATCTGGATATAGGTCACTGCACCAGAATGAAGGAAGAGATATGTGAGCGAATGCATTCTTGTGTGCATGTAATAAATAGCAGCTTTGTGTTAGAGAGACAAGGTTCGGGCATATATATATAGAGGGAGGGGGTATTTATTGTAGAGGTAGTTCTATTCTAATTTTTTTATCATATCTTACCTGTTTCACATGTTGGCTTCTGGCCAGTGTATATGCACATATGCAACTGTGTCACATGAACATTCTAATAGGGGGAAAACTCATCTGGTAATCCTAAATTGATAGGATGAGGAAGCTGGACATTGCACAAGATTTGTTTGTTTATTTGGCTGTTTTCCCCCTGTCTATCTAGTCTTCCTTTGGGGGAGGTGAATTATCTTAAACTCAGGGTCATCTTCCTTTTGGAAAATATAGCATATCATACTAGTTTGAACATTGCCCTTATATTTGGTAGAAAACTGACCAATTATTCTGCCATATTATTAAGTATACCAAGAGATACCTGTTTTGAGTATATATTTTGCCTTTCCAATAAAAAGATTAGAATCAAAACCAAAAGAGCTCACAAAAACATGTAAAACTTAGGTCATGGATCCACACAAAGGATCTCCATCCTGATTAAAGGAAGTGGGATTTTTTTTTCTCAATGAAAATAGAAGGCATGTATACGTATACATGTACAAAATGATCCATATCAGGTACATTCTGCAGTAGGAACAAAATGAGTACATAGTAAGATCTAGCTATTAAGGGCTGATGCAACTACATTTTAAAATATTTAACTATGAAATTCTTGTATGCTAATTACTGCTGCTAACAGAGACTTCCTCTCTCCCCCTCCCCACTCACCCAAAGATTCAAGATTGATGCTAATAATCCATGCTTACAAAACCTACTTCTCTGAACACTTGCAAGTTTTAAGACTGACAAAAAATATATGTATGTTCCTTTTACATATACATACTGTAGGCTGGTTGGCTACTAAACATTTATGAGGGCTAATTTGCTGTAATTAGGTTGGAACAGATGACATAACTTATTTTTATTTAAGTTTCCATAGATTTTAAATCCCAAGTTAAAGACTTCCTGATGTGAAGTCTCAGTGACAACTACTTCAAAGCTACTGTATCTGAATAAGTTATGAAGTCCAACTGAGCAATGCTTTGTAACAACCTTTCTCAGATGATAGGCATCATCACATAATTTAATCATGGTCCTGGGTGTAATAAATAAATATCTTTTTTAAATTTAAGGTACACAATGGTCAAACAGGATATTTCATGTAAAAATACAGAGATCTTTGACTGCCTCACAATATTTTGACTTTTGGGGGGGGGAAGGTAAAAAACCAAGCCTGAAAATTGCCATGCTCATCTTATTGTGGATGATAGGCATCTGTGCTTATCATGTTGCCAATCCTCATTTTATAAGCTCAGATCCTATATGTTGCATTTATTTATTTATTTGTTTGTTTTTCACATTTCTATCACCGCCCATCTCCCCCTAAAAGGATAGATTTAATTTAAATCTATCTGTGGAGCACATAAGACTAATTTACTTTTTTGTGAGGTGTATATAATTTAGTTTTCTTAAGCTTATGCTAGAGGAAAATGAAATGCAACAATGATGATACAGTGATTTATAATAACCATTAAATTATTCATGTTCAAAAAGCTAATTCATGGCATACTAAAATGGAGTTGAAAGCTATGCATTCCAATAACAGAACTTATATAGTATGTAAGCCATAAAGTTGACATTTTTTTCATTTAAGAGAGCTGTCAATTTTCCTATCAATATATTCCATGGTCTAATTCATGTCTGCACAACTTGAAACCTACCAGGCTACATTCAGACCATCAACCACAGCTTATGACCAACTAGGGGCCTGACAACATCAATTTTGCAGTCTAGAAGTAATGTTCACCCTGCCAGGTCACAAAGCAGGCAGGTGTGTAACACCATTCTTACTACTAGGAAATATTTTGGAACACCTAAATAACTTATTCCAATTGATTTTCTTGTAATACACAATTTATTTCCGGTAATATATAACTTATTCTCCTACAACAGCAAGCAAGCAAACAGGGAGAAGGAACAAGAGTGACAACAGATATCAAAGAGGAGGCACTTGTTTTTTTTGTTTTTTTCCCTCCCTTCTCCAGTCCAGTCCAGCCTACTCCTCATGTAGACAGGCAGTTTCTTGGAGCTCACAACCACAGCAAGCAAAGAGAGTAAATAGAAAAGATGTGTGTGGGAGTTTGACTGGCAGAGACAAAGGGGAAGCTGGAGACAACATGGCCAGCAAAGGAAGCAGCATCAAAAATTTTCAGTGTGTGTGGAATGTTTGTCTTCTGACCTGAACAGAACACAAACCAAACCTTCTGCAAGTGCAAGCTTGGGTCCATTATGAAGATAATGATAAGGGGCTTGAGGAGAGAGTTTCTGCATTGTATCAGGAAAGAGGAGAAGATCCTAGAGAGGACAACTGATGCTCTCCAGAATGGGTAAGTGAACATCACAGAACAAGAAAAACTCAATTTGGCAGAGGCAAACACATGGAAGCAAGAGGATCTGGAAGGATTCAGTGCTAGTGTTGCTCAGGAACGGGAACCAGGCGTTCCCTCTAGAAGGTAATACATAGCTATCTGAACAAACCAGTCCATAGAACCCTGTGGAAGATACTTGGGCCCCTATGGATCAAAGAACCATCCTGAGAAAAATGAATCAAGGTAGTGGGTGATTCCCTGTTAAGAGAACTAAGACAGCTGTCCAGATCCAATATGATATTGTGGAAGTGTGTTGTCTTCCAGATACCCATATCCAGGAAGTGACAGAGAGGTTACCAAGACTATTAAAAACTCAGTGACAGCTATCTTTTCCTCTGAATTCCTGTCAGGATGAATAACATTGAAAGAGACCTTGAAAGACTCTCCAAAGATTAAAAAGCCTTGGACTGGAAGGTGAAGGAACTTGGGAGCACAAGTAATTTTTTTTCATTAATCCTTCCAGTTGAGAGTCATGATACAAGAAAATAGAATCCTTGAAGTCAAATGATATCACTAAGAAGGATTTGGATTCTATTATGATGGCCTACGTTATCTTCAGGAAGGACTCCAGGGAAAGACAGGCTATATTTTATGAAGACAGGGAAGGAAATATTTGGCAGGCGTCTTGCCAATCTCATCAGGAGGGCACTGAATTAGAACAAAAGGGGGAAGGTGGCAAAAGCCTAGAACCAAATATGAGGCCAACAAAGCAGAATGCAAAGGGAGAAGCAGAAGCCAGGCTATGAACTCAAGAGTTTTGTAGGAAACTAAAAGAGAGAAACCAAGAGGTGGTGTCACAAACTTCAGATGTTTCTTCACCAATACAGAGGAACTAGAGATCCTAACTCAGGAAGGCAAATATGCTGTGATCAGCATCACTAAAAGTTGGGATGATAACTCATGTTCGGCATACAGCACTGGAAAGTTATACTTTATTCAAAAGGAACAAACCCACATTCTTGTCATCTGGTGTTCACTATTTCATTTGTCACAAGGTGGAAGAAAGAACAAGGGGGTCTGCTATCCTGGACCTTATCCTCACCCATATGGAGAATTTGTTGAAAAAGTGAAAATATTTTGAGCAAACTAATAATGCTGTCCTTGAATCTGTGAAATCCAGAGGAGGAGAATCTGAGAAAAAGCAGATTGCACCCTGGGTTTCAGAAGGGTGGAGTCTGATACTCTAAGAGAAGGTAGCTAGGATTCAGTGTCTTAAAATATTGAAGGAGAAAAGTGTCCAGAAAGGATGGGGAATTCTGTGAAACAAGATACCAAAGGAGCAATCCCAAACAATTATTATAAGGAAAAATGAGAGAAATCGGCCAACATAGATACATGCAAAGCTCTCCAAAAAGCTGAAAAGACACACATGTGTATATGAAATGGAAGAAGCATAAATAAATAAAAATACAATGTTTCTTCCAGAAAGGAACTGGAAAGGCTAACACTCAGAATGAGCTGTGATTCATGAAAGATGCCAAAAACAACAAAAACAATTATTTGGTTCATTAAAAACAAAAATAAAGCCAAAGAGGTAACAGCTCCACTGTAAGAGAAAGTGGCAAATTGAAAATGGATGTTGGTGAAAAGGCTGAACTAATAAACTCCTATTTTTTATATGTCTTCTCTCAGAAGAGAAATGGAACCCTAGCTGGTCACTGTTAGGCCACTGGGTGAAGGAGAGAACTGTGGCTTAGGATAGACAAGGAGAAAATGAGAACTTAGCTAATTTAAATGACTTCAAGGCCAGATGGACAACAGATGATACAGAAGAGACCAGTGGAGGTGATCACAAAACTACTCTTGGCAGTTCTTGAAAATTTCTAGAGGATGGCTAGGTCACAGAAGACTGGAGGAGAGAAGTGTCCTCACCTTCACAAAAGGTAAGAGGGAGAACCCAAGAAGCTATAGTCCTGTTAGCTTGACACTTATATTAGGCAGGGTCCTTGAACATATTATCAAGAATATAACACTGTGTCCAATTTTCAACATTGCCACAATCATATCTATGAGCACTTGGATGTGCAGGTTACAATCATCAGGAATCATCATGGGTTTGTCACAAACAATTCATTCCTGACTAAACTGATCTCTTTTGACAGAGTTACTAGCTTAAGAGATTGGGGGAATGCTGCAGACCAGGGGTACCCAAACTCTTCAGCTCACTGACCCCTTCATGAAGTTTCAGATTGTTCATCAACTCCCCAACATTATATGAAAATAATTTAATAAATACTATTTTAACTAATAGAACTACAAATAATAATAGTAATAACAACATTGACCCCTTGGATAGTCCCATCGACCCTTGGGGGTCAATACTGAACACTTTGGGGAACCCAGCTGTAGGCATAGTTTACCTGAATTTCAGCAAAGCCTTCAACCTCTCTCCTATGATACTCTCCTTAATGAAATGGTAAAATATGAGCTAGATACTAGTTTTTGATGGGCTCACACCTGGCCAAATGACCACACCCAAAGTACTTATTGATGGCTCCATTTCAGCTTGGAGAGAGGCATCAAGTGGAATGTGACTAAGTTTTATTTGGGTATCATGTTGTTGAACATATTTATCAATTACTTGGATGAGGGAGTTGATCACTTACCAAGTTTACAGATGATACAAAGCCTGGGGGGGTGGTATAATATTTTAGAGGAGAGAAAGAAGATTAAAAAATATCTAGATAGGCTTGAGCAGTGAGCTAAAATGAATAAGGTGAAATTTTACAGGGATAACTGTAAAGTTCTACATCAGGGTAGGAAAAATTAAAGGTACAAGCACAGGATGGAGGAGACCTTGCTTGGTGGTAGAGCACGTGAAAAGGATCTTGTTGACATGAGTCATCAGTGTAATGCAGCTGCTAAAAAGGCAAAGCTATCTTGGGATACATTACCAGGAGCATACAGTTCAGATCATGGGAAGTAATTGTTCCACTTTATACTGTAGTGGTCAGACCCCACTTGAAATAAAGTATGCAGTTTTGGGCAGCACATTTCAAAAAGACAGTGACAAAATGATGCAGGTTCAGAGGAGAGTAAGAGGTCTAGAAACAAAGCCTGTGAGGAATGGGCACAGAACCTCCCCATGTTCAGCCTACAGAAAAGGTGACTGAGGTAAGACGTGACAGCAGTCTTTAAATATCAGGAGAGCTGTCACATCAAATAAGTGAACTTACCCTTCACTGCCCTAGAGGGCAAGACCTGGACCAAAGGATTAAAACTACAAGAAAGTAGATTCAGGCTTGACATCAAGAGGAACTTCCTGATTACTTGAGCTGTCAGTCAGCAGAATTAGCTGCCACAGAAAAGTGATGAGTTCTCCTTCATTGGAAGTCTTCAGAGGATGGAAGGTCATTGTCAAAATATGTTTTAGTGCAGTGTTCCCCAACCTTGGCAACTTTAAGGTGGGTGGACTTCAACTCCCAGAATTGAGAGGCTGAGAAACTTTGCTCCAGTGGATCCGGCACTGAACATGTGTGGTGGATTTCAGCACTGCCGCTAGCTCTCAGGAAGGAGGGAGCGCATTCCAGGGAGATACGAAAACTCTCAGTAATCTGGGGGCTGTGGGTGGGAAAGCAAAGGAACTCAAGATGGCCCTGCCCAAGAGTCTCTCAGGTTATTTGTGCTTGGGTTAGTTAGAGTAGCTTTAGTCTGGCAAGATTCTGTCTGTATGGTGAGAACAATAAAGAACTAGAGTTGGAAGACACTGACTCAGCGTGGTTCTTGGCCTGGTTCTGACAACGTGGGATTGGATAAGAAGGTTTCTAAAGTCCCTTTCAACTCTATGTTTCTATGATGATTGACAGCTACAATTATGTATCAGTTTTTCATTCTTTTCCTTTGCTAAATTTTTTAGTTTCTTTGACCTTTTACGTGTTTTCCAAATTTATATTATTTCTTATTCACCTCTTGACTCTTTTGACAGAAGTGTTCTTAGCTCCCATGATTCCCTAAGTACAGATCAAAATATTGTACAGCAACTAACTACTATTACTAGATGAAATGGCATTGCTAGTTCTTGTATTGTGTTCCAATGTGATAAACCAAATTTCTATACAACTAACTCATTTAGCTTCAGCAAAGGATCGTTACCTTGTTGTGGTGCTGGAGCTTGAGCACTTCAATGATGCCATGAGCTAAACCGTGAAGGGCCACCCAAGACGGGAAGGTCATGACAGAGAGGTCAGACTAAATGCGATCCCTGGGGAAGGTAATGGCAACCCACCCCAGTATTCTTGCCGTGAAAACTAAATGGATCAGTACAACCAGAGATATGTCGGTATACCATCGGAAGATGAGACCCCCAGGTCGGAAGATGGTCAAAATGCTACTGGGGAGGAACAGAGGATGAGTTCAACTAGCCCCAGACGTGATGACGCAGCTAGCTCAAAGCCGAAAGGACGGCTAGCGGCCGACGGTGCTGGTGGTGAACGGCGAATCCGATGTTCTAAGGATCAACACACCATTGGAACCTGGAATGTAAGATCTATGAGCCAGGGCAAATTGGATGTGGTTATTGGTGAGATGTCAAGATTAAAGATAGACATTCTGGGCGTCAGTGAACTGAAATGGACTGGAATGGGCCACTTCACATCAAATGACCACCAGATCTACTACTGTGGACAAGAGGACCACAGAAGAAATGGAGTAGCCTTCATAATTAATAGTAAAGTGGCTAAAGCAGTGCTTGGATACAACCCAAAAAATGACAGAATGATCTCAATTCGAATTCAGGGCAAGCCATCTAACATCACAGTGATCCAAATATACGCCCCAACCACAAATGCTGAAGAAGCTGAAGTAGAGCAGTTCTATGAGGATCTGCAGCACCTACTGGACAACACGCCTAAAAGAGATGTTATTTTCATCACAGGAGACTGGAATGCTAAGGTGGGCAGTCAAATGACACCTGGAATTACAGGTAAGTATGGCCTGGGAGAACAAAATGAAGCAGGACACAGGCTGATAGAATTTTGCCAAGACAATTCACTCTGCATAACAAACACTCTCTTCCAGCAACCTAAGAGACGGCTTTATACATGGACTTCACCAGATGGACAACACCGAAATCAGATTGATTACATCCTTTGCAGCCAAAGGTGGCGGACATCTGTACAGTCAGTAAAAACAAGGCCTGGAGCTGACTGTAGTTCAGATCACGAACTTCTTCTTGCACAATTTAGGATCAGACTCAAGAGATTAGGGAAGACCCACAGATCAGCTAGATATGAGCTCACTAATATTCCTAAGGAATATGCAGTGGAGGTGAAGAATAGATTTAAGGGACTGGACTTAGTAGATAGGGTCCCGGAAGAACTCTGGACAGAAGTTGGCAGCATTGTTCAGGAGGCGGCAACAAAATACATCCCAAAGAAAGAGAAAACCAAGAAGGCAAAATGGCTGTCTGCTGAGACACTAGAAGTAGCCCAAGAAAGAAGGAAAGCAAAAGGCAACAGTGATAGGGGGAGATATGCCCAATTAAATGCAAAATTCCAGAGCTTAGCCAGAAGAGGTAAGGAATTATTTTTAAACAAGCAATGCGCGGAAGTGGAAGAAGACAATAGAATAGGAAGGACAAGAGACCTCTTCCAGACAATTAGAAACATTGGAGGTAAATTCCAGGCAAAAATGGGTATGATCAAAAACAAAGATGGCAAGGACCTAACAGAAGAAGAAGAGATCAAGAAAAGATGGCAAGAATATACAGAAGACCTGTATAGGAAGGATAACAATATCGGGGATAGCTTTGACAGTGTGGTCAGTGAGCTAGAGCCAGACATCCTGAAGAGTGAGGTTGAGTGGGCCTTAAGAAGCATTGCTAATAACAAGGCAGCAGGAGATGACGGCATCCCAGCTGAACTGTTCAAAATCTTGCAAGATGATGCTGTCAAGGTAATGCATGCTATATGCCAGCAAATTTGGAAAACACAAGAATGGCCATCGGATTGGAAAAAATCAACTTATATCCCCATACCAAAAAAGGGAAACCCTAAAGAATGTTCAAACTATCGAACAGTGGCACTCATTTCACATGCCAGTAAGGTAATGCTCAAGATCCTGCAAGGTAGACTTCAGCAGTTCATGGAGCGAGAATTGCCAGATGTACAAGCTGGGTTTAGAAAAGGCAGAGGAACTAGAGACCAAATTGCCAATATCCGCTGGATAATGGAAAAAGCCAGGGAGTTTCAGAAAAACATCTATTTCTGTTTTATTGACTATTCTAAAGCCTTTGACTGTGTGGACCATAACAAATTGTGGCAAGTTCTTAGTGGTATGGGGATACCAAGTCATCTTGTATGCCTCCTGAAGAATCTGTATAACGGCCAAGTAGCAACAGTAAGAACAGACCACGGAACAACGGACTGGTTTAAGATTGGGAAAGGAGTACGGCAGGGCTGTATACTCTCACCCTACCTATTCAACTTGTATGCAGAACACATCATGCGACAAGCTGGGCTTGAGGAATCCAAGGCTGGAGTTAAAATCTCTGGAAGAAATATTAACAATCTCAGATACGCAGATGATACCACTTTGATGGCTGAAAGTGAAGAGGAACTGAGGAGCCTTATGATGAAGGTGAAAGAAGAAAGTGCAAAAGCTGGTTTGCAGCTAAACCTCAAAAAAACCAAGATTATGGCAACCCGCTTGATTGATAACTGGCAAATAGAGGGAGAAAATGTAGAAGCAGTGAAAGACTTTGTATTCCTAGGTGCAAAGATTACTGCAGATGCTGACTGCAGTCAGGAAATCGGAAGACGCTTAATCCTTGGGAGAAGAGCAATGACAAATCTCGATAAAATAGTTAAGAGCAGAGACATCACACTGACAACAAAGGCCCGCATAGTTAAAGCAATGGTGTTCCCTGTAGTAACATATGGCTGCGAGAGCTGGACCATAAGGAAGGCTGAGCGAAGGAAGATCGATGCTTTTGAACTGTGGTGTTGGAGGAAAATTCTGAGAGTGCCTTGGACTGCAAGAAGATCCAACCAGTCCATCCTTCAGGAAATAAAGCCAGACTGCTCACTTGAGGGAATGATATTAAAGGCAAAACTGAAATACTTTGGCCACATAATGAGAAGACAAGACACCCTGGAGAAGATGCTGATGCTAGGGAGAGTGGAGGGCAAAAGGAAGAGGGGCCGACCAAGGGCAAGATGGATGGATGATATTCTAGAGGTGACGGACTCGTCCCTGGGGGAGCTGGGGGTGTTGACGACTGACAGGAAGCTCTGGCGTGGGCTGGTCCATGAAGTCACGAAGAGTCGGAAGCGACTAAACGAATAAACAACAACAACTCATTTAGATTTTTTTAATGGCTACTTCCCCAAGATGCTTGAATCTCCCTGCTTCTCTCTTTCTACATGTCTTTTTTATCTGAAACAGAAACTGAAATAAAATCTTATTTACAGTTAAGTTGCAACCAACTGATGCAACACTTATTATTTCTTAATAAATATTTCCAAACTACTAATCCATCCAGTTTCAGTGTGTATATTTCTGCTTGTTGAACACATAATATTTCTTCACCGCATATAAACAATTATTGAAGTGTTAAATTTTTACCTACAAGGTTTGTTAGTATTCTCTACTGCTGGAACCAGCAATACTTTTAGATTACTTCTAAAAAACTGCAGTGATTTCACAGCAAGGCTCAGGCTGTAATTTTAATACTGTAATATCTACTTAGGGATATGAACTATTGTACACAGTGGGATTTACATCTGAGTAAGCATACATACACATTATTATCTTTGTGGTTTGTCTCTAATATCATTTACTTAGATGACAAATATCTTGCCTTTCTATCACATGGCTTAAGAACCTATTACAAAGATACATACGCCTACCTCTCAGTAGCTTGTGCTGATCAATAAAACCAGAATACTGCTATGAAGTCCCATGAGCAGAATACTTTTTTGTGACCATATGGAGAATACATACTTAATGAAAACAATATATCACTTATTTTACAAATTCAGAAGAGTGTTTGTTAAATTAAAACACCTTATTTTAATTATATTTGCTTAATGATGAATACTTTCAGCATGGAAAACCCCACTAGAGTTTCAAAGCTTGTCCACTTTCTGTTTGGAACAAGAGAATAGTTGCTGGAAGCTTACTTGGAATAGAATGTTTGGATCATAGAGAAATAATTATTTTATCATCACTTAAGGTTTGTCAAGATTTCTATAAATAGTCCACATTTACAGAAATAATGCATACTAGGACCTCCAGAGAGCAGACAGAATAGAACACATATTAATCAGGCAAATTAGAATTACACTAGCAGTTAAAGTAATACTAGGATGTAATGTTAAACTGTGGAAAGTTCCTTTTACAATAAATAATGCACAACTTTGGTAGCAGATAGTCCTACTACTAAACCCACAACCTATGCTAGTTACGTCATTAAAATCCAGTTTTAGTTTTTCTAACAGCCAAAAATCCACAGATGCTTTGAACCCTGCAAATGTAATTTGGGATTTTTGTCTTTTCCCTAGGCAGTTGGGAAACACAAAAAATGCTGTGAAGAACTATCATACCCATCTCATTGTATACGGTGCTGCGTTTTCCAACCCTTACTCTTCCAATTACAGTAATAATTATCCAACTCCCAGTGGGTTCTGTGGGCCATTCTGAATTAAGAACAAATGTCTATCCCTGAATAACAGATTTTAGGTGACCTTGTGTCCTGATTACCAGGAAACACACTGAGACAATGACTTGGTCTCTAATATTTATTAGTAGTACTTAACAAGAATCCTAACAAACTGAGGAAGCGTGGGAAAACCCAGCCATATAAACCCCAAAGGTTAAGGCGGTCCCGATCTGTGTCTCTTTGAATGGCTGAACAGTTCCTCAGTGCTACGCATGCGCTTGACAGTCTGGGTGGGAGCCCCCTGCTCGCCATCCTTACTCATGACACCTTGGGAATCATAAGATTACTTGGAAGTAACTAGTTTTCCAATGTGGGAAATTTCAGTTTAGAACAAAAACTGAAACATAGAAGAGTTATGAAATAGTTTTATACCTTGCTAACATTTAGATATATACCATAAAGCTTGGAAATACATTTACTGCACTTTGAAATCTTTTTGGGATTTTATGACATATGCCCTTCACTGATTAGAGGCCATGTTAACATTCTGCAACTGCCAAGAGTTCATATCAATTCTAATCCTATCCTAGAAATCATGCAAATGGTATTACAGAAATGCAATATATTAATCACATGTGTATAACTGTTATTTATATAGCATCTTTCCTTACAACAATACTAAACACTTGGCAATGGGGCTAGTTTTTTCTTTACTAGAAACAGCAATACCTCTGAATATGAACTTGTAGGAAGGAGTGAGCTGCCAATTTGGAAAAATAAGTCTCCAAGGTGGAATCATCATTTCAATTTTATGTGTCTTGATTTTTATGAAAAAAGTATATCCAAAAATACATTAATATCACAACATTAAGAACTGGAGTTACATGAAGAAAGAAGAGATAGGAAAGTAAAATTCTAGATAATGCTAATCAAGCTCTTCAAATGCATTCAGAATTTCTAACACAATCAGCAATATATTTGCTATTTCTATTCTGACGTCTAATTTCTGAATCCTATTCATGGATTTTCTTCTAGTTAGTTAAAGTATAGTCCAAGGGCTATTCTTGGCTTAGGAGTATTTTTAAGATGAGAGAAACATACTGCTAGACATTTCACCCATGTAGTGATTATTTTAACATCCTACCCATCTTGTGCAGCTATATGGTTCTTTTCCTTGTTACTAATCATTGGTCATCTCAGGATACTTTGAGACAGAGGTGAAAGAAAAATGAAACTGAATTGTTGGAGTACTTTGACTCATGAACAGGCATGGTATATGTCAGAAAGACAGTAGCAGCAGGCCAACGGTTTACTCTATAGTATCATAAAAGGCTCATATGATTAGTCAATTTGGTCTAGTGGTAAAGGCAACAGGCTAGAAACCAGCAGACTGAGAGTTCTAGTTCTGCCTCAGGCATGAAAACTGGCTGGGTGACCTTGGGCCAGTCACTCTCAGCCCAACCCACCTCACAGGCTTGTTGTTGTGGGGAAAATAGGAGGAGGAAGGAGTACTGGGTATGTTTGCCGTCTTGAGTTATTTATAAAAACAATCAAGGCAGGATGGAAAATAAATAAATATGTAAAGTGGTTGGCCATCTTCTTCATTCATTTATTTATATCTACATTTAAGGCAGCAACAGTCTATGATGACAAATAACTAGCAATTACTCTAAAATGGCAGTGGTCTTATTTACCTTCAGACATGTTAACTGCTACTGTAATTGGAAAATCAATAGCATCCAAGCTGAGCCAAATAAGTTTCTCAAATATTAGGAATCTACTTTCAATCTTCCAATGCTTGGAAATAGCAAACCTGAGAAATTATAATATGTGCTGAAAAGGCCACTAACACTGTAATTAGATACACTAGCTGTGATGATAATAACTTTGTCCCTGCAGCAGTTAAATTATTTAGAGCCAAGGTGCTAAGCCTTCTGCTGTATGGTGCACAACTTTGTGCCTGTAAAGATGTAAATCAAAATGTGTAAGAACTATGCTTCACTCGCCTCAATCTGTGCCCGCCTTTCTTGTTTGGCTGGAAATGGATTGTGTTTATAAGGAGGCCCATATGAGAACACTGGTTAGAACAACTTTCTCTGGGGTCAGCCCTTGGCCCAGTCAATTCTTGCTGATAAATTAATCTCCTCTGGGAAAAATAGACAGCCTTTGACTTGTCCTACTGCAGCCTCTCACACCAATCCCTGTTAATGCTTGGCCAGAGAAAGATATCATACAGGTAAAACAGAGAGTAGTTGATTTGGACTTGCAGAACAACATACTCAAAGTTTCAAACAATTGTTACAAGGGCTTCTCTAGTAGACCTTTCACTATTCGTATTTTTCTAACATCCTCTCTGTCTGGTACAGAAGGGGATTTACACTAGCAAGGTTTAATACCTTACCCTCAAGGCTGTTGAAGGGGAAGTTCAGTAACATCCCATTATTGGAGAACTAAGCCAACAAGACATTTTGCACATCACATACTGCTGTGTTGCCCTTTGTACTACACCTGGTGGTCTGAATTATATTTCTTCTCCTTATTAAATGTACAGGTTGGCCTGAAATGCAATTTCTGCTGGCAGATTGGTCTATCTAAATTTCTTCAAAAGTTACTACATCGTGTTCAATTGTGACTGCTGTCAGAAGATTCTGGTTTTAAATTACATTTAGGTTTGGGTCTTGGTTACATAAGTTGGCCTAAAAAGTCAATAATGCTTAGTGTTTACCACCACTATCACTCTAGTATGTTAATTTTTCATTGTGTTTATTATTTTATAACATATTATGTGGGTTTTTGGTCTCTGTGTGTAAACCAATAAATAGCTTTCTTTTTCCATTCTGTGCAATTAAGAGAAGGCCTTAGTGACATTAACAATTGCCAAAGGAGATAGAAGTTTCAACAGAAGTAAAAAAAAAAAAGAGTTTATCGATAACCATTGCAATAGAAAAAGTAAGCAACCACAAATTGATTCCATTCACAATAGAAAATTAATATAAGCCATGCTGGTCTATATCACCGTAATACCAGACAGGAGAAAACCACATGATAGGGAGTAAAGATTTCTAGAATGAAGTAACTGTGGAATTCATTCAACTTAGTGCTCTGGTAGTCTGAACACACTTCAGATGTCAGTTCACACAAACAACATGACAGAATTTCTTTTGTCCATGCTATCAATTTATGCTTGTCAATTTACGTCTGGCATAAATTTCAATATGCTTGCAAAGAAAACAATTATCTAGTAGGCTTTCAGCTGATACTCCTCCCTTTGTAACTGAGGAAAAACAGATAATGGCATCATCACAATCTTTAAGCCCCACTGCAACTGAAGAACATTCTACAACACTGTGATACACCAACCCTCATGCCTTTTCTCAACTATACTACCAAACAACTTCCCGTAAGAAATCCAGCTGAATTCAGTTCTATCATGGAAAACTGTAAAACGGACAAAATAACAGTGAGAAAGACATACCTTGACATCTGTATGTCAAATCCTTGCCCACATACTTTATATACATTATGATATGTAGCTAACTATAATGCTTTCAAGGCTTACAGTGTATAGTATATTTGACTGCAGTCTCAAGAAGAAAATGGATTATTTGAAGAACTCCACCGATCAGTGGTGAATTAACACTCATCATTTCTTGTTATTCAGAGCTTTGTGCAAAAACACAAAAGCTTTGTTTTGGAAATGTCTAAGATAAAACTCTACTGTGCAAGATTTGCTTGTAATAATTTGCAAGAACCTGTAAATTGATATTCTGTGATCTAGCACTGCAAGTGAAATTAGAGACAGAAGTGACCTAGTAGGATAGCAATCCTAGTCACAACCTCAATAGGTCTGTTCTTGAACTTGTGCTCTAATGGCAGTGCATTTCTAACTTCAACACAGTGCTACTTCTCTTGAAATGGTTAGCCAGATTATGCATCACAAATGCATATTACTGAAAGGCAGAGAATACAGAATAAATTTGGAGAATGTGACATCCTTGCCGATACATTACATTACAGTTATTTCATCCTGTAGAAATAGAAAAACTACTGTACTCACTGGTTTGTTCCGCTGTGATTTGCAACTATCTACCTAAGCACTTTATTTAAATAAAAACAGGAAAAAAAACCTACAATAGATTACTGTGCAGCCAACATTCAGTGATTTGGGAATCCGATCAAGTCTGAGAATCACATTATCATCTGAAATCATATCAGATCTTACTTCAGTTATTTTTTTTTATCTTAAACCCTGCACATAATTGGCACAGATTGGGCAACCCAATAAAAATCCAGGTGCTATATTACATGTTATAGGCTATTTATTCCAAAATAAAAAATGATGCACAACAGATGTGGAATATACACACAAGACCCTGACACGAGGTAAATCCAGGACAAAAAGGATCATAATTCCACCGTGATCAGCTGTTTATATGCTTTTATTGTTCAAAATGATATAGTGTTTAATATAATGATACCCTCTACTGAAAAAATCCTTAACCATTCACTAAGCTACAAGATGAAGATAAAAGCAAAGAAATTCACATTTAAGACTATTTCTTCTATGACCTTCTATTGCCTCATAATACCTAACCAGCATGGCAGTTTCTTAACAATGGATGACATTACACAGACATGGTGAATTATCTAGGCCCATCTGAATGGCAACTTTCACTTTATTAGATGTAAGTCTAGTTAAGCCTGTGATATTTCATTGTACTTGGTTATGATAACTTATTAAGCAGGTCTTTAGATTCCTCTAATGGATGTTCTGTAGCTATATGCCATAACACTAAGGAGAACAGCAACCATTGTTTTATTGGAAAACAACAGGGGGCATAACCCTCAAGTGGGTGGTAAAGCTCTCCAGGTGGCAGAAGAAGAGAAAATCCTAAAAGGGGAGAAAAAAACCCATTATCCTCCTCCTTGCTGAATTATCATATAATTGTATGCAGAGTTACAAACAGGCAAGACATTAGCTGTAGCACCCCACAACTTTTGAGTACAGTCTGCTTTAAGGGAAAGGAATATTCCCCTTAAAGAGTTCCACTCTCCAGCATAATTAGATGTTTCTATGCTTCAGGGTATTCTGGAGTTCCAGCGGGCAGGGGGGTTTTAAGAAAAGCCACATTTACAACAGAGTTGTTTCCCACAATGTACAATGTCACTATGTTAAAATAGAAGACACTGAACTATAGGTGAAAACTGCTGACTCTTTATTAAATGAATGCTCATCCCTTTTTTCTACCTGTCACTACACCAGGCGGTTGGCAACCCAAAGTATCAATAATATTCATTATTTTCCTTTAAAAAAATGAAGAAGAAGCTCCTACAGTTAAAACTCTTTGGAAGAGAAAGGACTGACGATTTTATTAGTGCCCTTTCTTAAAGAAAGAGGATAAGATTGAGGGAAAGACGGGCCACCTTGGGCAGACGGACAATTCCCTCCCATCCCTGGGGTGGGTGAGACCGAAGGCGCGGGAATACTACCCCCCCACCCCCGTTCCCACCTTCTCTTTCAGGTCAGAGCCCTTGCCCCTAGCCCTGCCCCGGCCCCTGGAGGTCCCTCTCCCTCTTGGAGAGCGCCTGCTAACGCTTTCAATTGAGGAAAGTTGGCAGGAGGAGGACCACCTCCACGAAGCGGGGCGCTCTCTTCGGGGGGAAGAAGGCAGGACGGACGGACAAGTCTCCCAAGAACGGAGACCGTCGAAAGAAAAAGGAGAGGCGGCGGCCGCCGTGGGCCCCTCCCGGCTTCCCTCCTCATTGTGAGAAGCAGCTGCCTCTGCTCGCCTTCCTTCCCCGCCTCGGCCAAGAACAGCCCAGCCCCTCCGCCGCTCTCACCTCCGGTGCCGTCCGAGTTCTCGTTGAGGCTGCCCGAGGAGTCGTGGTGAGAGCCCACACACCCGCCCATGGGGCCCGGCCGTCCCGGCCCGGAGACCCCCTCCTCCGCCTGCTCGCCGCCCGAGCTCCTCCGTCGTTGTCGTCGTTGCCACCGGTCGGGCAGGCGCGCTGGCTGCGGAGCCGCCGCCCCCTCCTCGTTGCGCTCGGCCCGGCCCCGCCTCAGCGCCCGCCTCCCGCGCTCACTCGCCCGCCCCGGGCCGGGAGCGCGGCTTGCAAGCGCGGCAGCCTCCTTCGAGCCAATCAGGCCCTTCTCCGCGGCGGAGGGGCCGCCGGGGCCCCAGCAGCCGCTCTCCAGGCAGCGTGACGGCCTTTCCCCGGCTCTCCAGTCGCCCCTACGCAGCCTCGTTCTGGCGGAGGGCCTCCCTTTTTAGTCTGCTTCCCGAGAGAGAGACCCAGTGGGGGCTACGCGCAAGGGCTCAAGGCTGCCGCTCTCGCTCCGCGCGGTGCCGTCTCTCCGGCGCAGGCTGAGGTCTGCTGCCCTTGCCCTTTCGGGCTTGTCGCAGCGGGAGCCGAAGTGTCTTTCTAAGCCGCGCGCTTCCTTGCTTCTGCCCTTGAAAATGAAAGGCCGCCCCGCGGGAAGCAGGGTGAATTGCCGAGCCCCTACCTTTTTTCCACAGACCCCACTGGGCGGGGAAGCGCTCGCTACCTGCTATGGTGGCTCCCGTTGTCGCCACCCGTTTGAGGAAAGAGATCCCAGCAGCATCCTCCTTTCTCTCCTCCTCCGTACTGCCAGGAGTTAATTGCAGCCAATGTCAAATATGCAAGATTTCCATCAATTCTGACCCCTCCTTTTAAGCATTATTTTTCTTCTTAAAATAGAATCATTTGTGGAGAGCACCAAGGACTCCACATTTCAACTCTGAGCTACATATATTCTCTTCTATTAAAATCTCATTTGCAGCACTGGGTTTTCCCAAGTATTTTTACTGGAGGTGTTGCAGATACCTATTTAAAAATAGAACAAGCCTGATGTTTACCTACTTAGAACAGCAATTATTGTCAGGCCTGTCATGATAATATGTTGTCAGCTGCCTTGGATACCTTGACTTTGAAGAGCTGCATATATATTTAAATAAATAAAATGTATGTCTGAATTTACGAAGGACTTTAGATGGACAGATGCATATCAGTCCAAAGTACAGAAAATAGGAAGGTAGGCTGTAAAGAACTATTTCCAGAAGATTCAACTTTCACTCCATTTGGGGCATCTTTTTTACTCCTCAGTCATTCCAAACCAGTTTGAAGCCAGCTTAAAATGGTCTGATTATCCCCCTACCTCGGAATGAGGAGAAAATGTAGAAATCAGTGTGAGCCAATCTCTGCTCCTTCCAGCTAACCAAGAGGAGAGTGCCAAAATTGGCATTCAGTGAATGTTGTGCCAACTCAGCTGGTATGGATCCTGAGGTAGCAAGAATGTCCTCCGCTTCATACAATAAAAGTAAAAAATTCTATCTCTCCAACCTCCCTAAACTGTGTTATCCGGGCCACAAGCAGAGCTCTCTGGGCCTGAGGGCAAACCTGTCAGATGAGGTCTCCCGATGGTGAAAGTACTCGGGCCCCAAGCCCAGGGCAGATAGGAGAAAGGAAGGAAGAGGGTCACATAGCTGCCTTTTTCCTGTTGCAGAAATAGGCCTCAGCCCCGACACTGAGCAAAACTTCCTTGCACAGATCTCTTTGCACATATCTCTTTACCACACTTCCAGGTGTGACAGTGGTTTCTCTCTCATCCTTTCTGCTTTTCCACTATGCATTGGAGCCCAGCCTGTACAACCCATTTTGTTAAAGATGCAGGGCAAAGGGGATCCTAAGATGCCTAGGTATCCCCCTTCCCTTCCTTTACTCTTGGTATACCCCTGTCTTGTTGAGACAGGATGTAATAGGCAGAAGGAATAACCTTGAACTGGAGAAAGAGCCACAACCAAGATAATGGGGCAGAACTGTAACCTGAGTAAACATCTCAGACAAGATCCTCCCTAGTTCTCACAAAGATGAAGGGAGGGAGGGGGGAAGCACATCCAGACTTGCAAGATTCTGTTATTATAACCTTATAATAAAAGTAGTAATAGCTTGTGTATCTTTGGTTACCAAGTCCAAAGGAAGGTTGCATGTTACAGGAACACCTTGATACGTTTTGTTGTATTTAAAAAAGCCTCTGAAGGTGAACTGACAGCATACTCAACATACCAGTGGTTCCGGTGTTTCTCTCAGTAGAGAGAATTTTTAAATGTGGTTGTAGCTGGCTAAGAGAAGAAAAAGGACTTGAGGAATGGGAAGCAAAGCTTCTATGGGGTGGGGAGGAGAAAAGGATTAAGATTCTGGAGTCCAGCAGGTGGGGAGGAGGGCAAGGCAAGACTTTTTCTCAATCAGTAAATCGTCCTCAAGTTCCATCAGCCAGAACTTTGCAGAAAAATCTTTTGCTTGTTCCAGCTTCAGATGACTGGCACATAACCAGAAAAAAGCTGATTAAACACTTCAAACTAGCCAACACCATCTGATTAGGCAAATCCAGAGTCGACTTCACACTGGCACAAACTCATCATGCAACAATGTCTCCATGTAGAACCAGATGCTGTCACTCCACCCCACCACCTGCCTTCCCCCTGGTTGCATGATGCTACTTAATTTGTCCCTAGCTATGAGTGAACAGCCTTAAGTCATCACCAAGTGCACTGGTATAAAAATACATTGTTTTCCTTCTTAAGCTGGCTTTCTCCCATCATAGCTTCAAGGTGTCTAAAATCTATAATGCTTTCTTACATGTGACCTTGGAGGCAAAGTCAGGGGCTGTGTTGCGAGTGTGAACATAGGTGTATTTCATTCATTCATTCATTTTGTTTTAGGCCCTGCCCAACTCCAAACCAGTGTTAGAAATGTGGGCAAGCTACCTTTGTCATTAGCTAGCCTCTGTTGCAGCCATTTATCTCTCAGTATGTGTCTTATTTATTAGCACCATGTTTCCTGAGTTTCTTTCAGACCTGTCACCCTACCCACCGTATTTTTGAAACCATATTCTCGCCAGCAAAGCAGAAAAAAAGTAAATTCTCTTCTCTGCTATTTTATCTGAAGAAGAAGAGGGGACGTATTAGCATAATTTCATATTAACTGTGCTTTGAAATAGCATATGAGAAAGTCATTACCTTTAGATGCAGCAGCCCCATTTTGAATCTGTGCAGTATCTGGAAAATAGTAAGAAATGTCACATCAGGCTTTTGTTGTTTCTTTGCCAGTTTCTTTGTTACTCTTCCTCCCGTCCCCATCCTCAAAGAAGGCCAGCACCTAATCAGTTTCAACTATTACTCTATAGTACTTTGATAATTGCACAATTGTGGTACAGTCTGCCTTTATTTCTGAGTGTCTTCTCTCCTTTTAAAATTCCATTACAGGTAGTCCTTGCTTAACAACCATTTGTTTAGCAACTGTTCAAAGTTACAACAAAGCTGAAAAAGCGACTTACAAGTGGTCCTCGCACTTACAACCATTGCAGCATCCTCTCAGTCACATGATCACCACATGCAACCTTCCCAGACAGCTTCCAACAAGCAAAGTCACCGGGGAAGCTGGCAGGAGATCACAAACCATGGTTAATGAAGTCATGCTTAATGACTATGGGTGATTCGCTTAAAATTGCAACTGAAATTGACATCACTAAGAGGGGTGGTCACATGATGTTTCACTTAACAGCTGCTTTGCTTAGCAATGGAGTTGCCAGTCCAATTAGGTTCATTAAGTGAGGACTATCTATATTTTAGTTAGGAGATGGCTAATGAGGTTAGGAGATGCTGACAAACCAGCCTAGAGAATCCCAGAGAGAGTTAACTCAGATCCATCTCATTCAGGCTGCATTGTCCCCTTGATGAATGTTTTCCAACTGATGACATATTGAAAGGGGATGGTAGCAAAGCTAGAGAAGAAAACCTAGAACGATGGGCCCCCTCACAGGTGGGGACAACACCATTCTGCTGTTATCTGAAACAGATGCAAGAGGGGCACAATAGGGATCAGCAATGTGTGCAGCAAAATTCAAGGTGTTGTCTCACGTTGGATAAATAGGACTTCAACTCAACTTACCAGGGTGGGGGGAAATCCATAAAATCATTGCTTTGGAAGGGGTCATTTAAGCCATTGAATCCATTGTCTGGGTACTTTAGTTTAGATTCTTACAGACAGATAGCTCTCCAGCCTCTGTTTGAACACAACCAGTGAAAGGAAGTTTATCACCTCCCTTGGGGTCAAACGTCTGCAGTCAGAATCTACCTTCCTCTAACTTAAATGCTCTATTCTGTATTCTGCACTTTGAAATGATGGAGAACAGGTCTTGACCTTCTGTTGTGATACTCTTTCAGATGCTAGAAGAGTGCTTGTTATTTTCCCTCAGTTGTCTTTTCTCCAGATTCAATTCTCAGATCCTTCAATTTTTCTTCTTAAGTCTTAGTTTTTAGATACCCGAACATACTCATTGCTCTTTCTTGCACCTCTTCCAATTGCACTGAATCATTCTGAAATCATGATGCCCAGAACTGGACACAGTACTCAAAGTGGGGTCTCAGGATGATGATGAGGAGAACAACAACAACTTATTAAACTTGTAAAGGCAAAATATAGTGTAATTTGGAAATGATGATGCACTTAAAATTGTGTTTGCCTTGTCAGCAGCCTCATCACATTATAACCATCACTTAAAAAGCCAATTTGCTTTTTAACATGTTTATTTCTTTATTTATTTGTTGTCTGCTTCAAGGTAGTATGCCCTTTCTTGTCCCTGCATATTTAACTTCTATCTCCTGAGTGAAGAACTTTGCATTTTAATTTGTACTGCCTCATTAATAACTAGAACTGAGTTTGGAGACAAAAGCCCAGAAAAAAATAAGGAATGGCATTTGAAACTATACATGTACAATATGTCCAGAAAGGTTTATAAAGAGAATATACTGGGTTCAGTTCTGTCCAACTCAGGGTGCAATATCCATAATGGATTTTTATCAAGCTCATATAGTAACATGTTATCAGTTAAGATTTCTGACCAAATTGATGGCATAAACTTACCACTATGTGGAAACCATGTGGATTTAGTTCCTGGAAAAAAAAATTTCCATGTGGCAAGCTATTTAGATTGTCTTGGCATCTGGCTCCCCTGTGTTTTGATAAGTAGAAGATGTTTCATAAGCAGAAAGTAACAGTTACAAGATACGTAGCAGTTAACACTTTTGAAAGCACATAGAGAATTGAGTTGGCTGCAAGCGATTGTCAGACCCCCCCCCCCGCCCAACAAAGATTTTACAAAACCCCTTATCGGAGCATCTACCATCATTTCCTTCTCCAAGGAATGGAATCCATGTCGCCAGATGGGTGTGAAGTTGGAGGACATCAAGGACACGGGGTTGAGATATGCCAGGAATACCATCTGGATGGGAGGGGGGTGACATGGTTTCATGGGAAAGGGGACTAACTAAGGGAATGTAGTTTTTAAGTTAGGTTTGAGCGGGAACTCTTTATTTGCAGCTTGCCTTCTGTACCGTTCATTACGCTTCATTAAAACAGTTAAAGGAATCCCAGCCTCCTGACTGTGATTGTGTGAATGCTCAAATGATCAGGTGCTGACATTAAGCTGTGAATCCATCTTTTCGAAAACTCTTCCTGAGCAAGTAATCAGCTGAGAGTTGACAAACCATGCCTAAACACAGAAAATCCCAGGCTAAGCAGCCATCGCCTTTACCATCATCGGAGAGGACAGTGCTGTATGCCAAAGTGGAAGAAGAAAAAGTTGAGATGGAGGAGAGCTCGGGGAGTGGGGCAGCAAGTACGAGATGGAACCCTGGCTCAACATTACAGAGTTGGAAAGTGCCCTCCATTCCCTCAATTTCATGAGAGAGCCTCAGATGCTAAGCGTTATCATGGAAGAACCACAGATGGGTCCTTCCCAGCCCAGTGCCAGAGAGGAAGAGTGAAGATCCCCTCCACCCATGGAGGCACAAGTAAGGGTGCAGAGTCTGGGGTCACATGGGACCATACCAGACCCCAATGGAACTCCGCAAGAAATGCGGAGCCTGGAGGCGAGGATGTCTGCTATGGAAGTGGTGTTGCAGCAGGTATCAAGAACCCTGGAGACCATGGCATACCCCTTTGCAGAAATCTCAACTCAGCTATCGCTGGACTCATGAGGAAGACGGTGTACCCTAACCCCAACCCAGGATTTCGAATTCCCAGTGAGGCGCTGGCAGAGTGGAGGCCACCCAGAGAGCCAAGGCAACTGAGGGAGAGTTCTGCCCAGTGGGGTGACACTGGTTGCGACCCAGAAGGACATACAAGTTAAGTTCAATGGAGACCCACGACAGTTGGTGTTCTTCTTGTCCATATACATGAAGGAATATGGGTCTTGCTTTCCCACTGAGTACAAGAAAGTGAGCCAGGTAGGTGCCAGACACCGGGGACCTGCAGCGGAGTGGTTAGTGCAACTGCATGATGCCATGGCCCCGGAGCTGAACAGCCTGCGTGACTTCATGAGGGCACTGAGAGACCGGTTCGAGGACCCACTCAACAAGATGAGGTGAAGACAGGTATCCAGCAACTTAGGCAAGGGGGAAGGACCATGGTGGAGTATGCCATGGAGTTCAAGGCTCTTGCCGGAAAAGTTATGGGCTGGTCGGAAACCAGTAAGATTGATTACTTCAAAGGGGGCTTGCAGCCAGAAATCCTGAGATGGGCGCTCTGCCGTGGAGACCTCCCCACTTTGAAAGAATGGATCTGCCTAGCAGGGGAGGTGGAGAATACCCAATACCAATTACGTCAGCAACTCCGAGCATAAATGATGGGAAAAAATACCATAGCCCCAGGTCAATTTCCCTTCACCCAGCGAAAACTCTTCCATGACAAGGAGGACCAGAAAGACCGGCCAGGGAAAAGAGGCAGCTGTTTCAAATGTGGGAAGGACACCCACAGAGCAGCAGAATGCTCATGCGGGGAGTCCGACGCACCAAAAGGAGCAACCAAACCGGCTAAAACCCCACCGACTAGACTCAAGGCAGCCGCTGCAATGACACTGGCCTGAAAGGATCCAGAGGTGAAGTCCCTGATTGACTCCAGCGAAGACTCCGAACAGGAGGAACTGGAGCTGGCAGGAAACGAATTTCACCTGTTCTAAATCGCATCCGCGAGCAGGTGGAAACTCCAGGGCACAACATGCCTACTTTGGAGATAGACGACAAAGAAGACCCTTTGGTGAGTGATGATTGCCCCACCTTGCTGGTGAAAGTAGAACTAAAAAACTTAAGAGCCCGACACAAAGCCAATCTGACAGCGATGTTAGACTTGGGGTGCACAAAATGCTTAATACACCCCACCCTAATTGACACTCTAAGCCTTAAAACCAAAAGACTTAAAAATCCAATCATTTTCACCCAGATGGACAGTTTTATTGCCCACGGGGGTCCCGTTGAATTCCGAACTGAGACTGCCATGGGGGGGGGGGGCATAAAGAAACCTTGCAATTTATTGTAGCTCCTATCACCAACTATTCTATCATCCTGTGACTCCCATGGCTAAAGAGTAGAAAACCACAAATCGACTGGGACTCGGGTGCTTTATTGTTTAACAACGGGGCTGGCAACCTCTTTACTGTACCACAAACCAGGTGGAATGTAGCCGGCATCCTCCTCAACCACACCCCTACGGCAGAACCTGTGGCACAGCCCGGCATTCCACCCGAGTATACTGACTTTTTGGATGTGTTCGATGAAAAAGAGTGTGACCAATTGCCTCCTCACAGGAAAACTGACTGCCATTGAAATTGACCCAAAGGCTAAATTACCCAAGCCAAAAATGTATGCTATGAGAGAAACTGAGAAACAGGTTCTCAGGGAATTCATTGACAAAAACTTAGAGAGAGGGTTCATTGAGCCTGCCAATTCACCTTTAGCAGCTCCAGTACTTTTCCGGGTGAAAAAGGATGGCTCTCTTAGACTCTGCATGGATTACCGTGGAATAAATGCCATCTCAATAAACAATCAATACCCTCTCCCCTTAATGAAAGACATGCTATCACACCTATCGAAGGGAAAAGTATTCACCAAACTTGACCTCAGAGAAGACTACTTTAGAATTTGAATTCGGGAGGGGGATGAATGGAAAACAGCATTTAACTGCCCTCTAGGTTCCTATCGATACAAAGTCCTCCCATTTGGGTTAGCGGGGCCCCCTGGACTGTTTATGCAATATATCAATGAGGTCCTCCATGAGCATTTGTACAAAGGGGTCCTGGTTTACTTAGATGACATTTTAATCTATTCTGACAACTTCAAAGACCACGTTCAGCTTGTCAAGAAAGTCTTGCGCAAACTGAGAGATGCTAAGCTGTATGCCAAGCTCTCTAAATGCGAGCTCCATAAGTCCCAGCTGGACTATTTGGGCTATCGTATTTCTTCCAAGGGGGTCGAAATGGATCCTGCCAAAGTACCAGACATCATGGGGTGGGAACCCCCTCACACCAGGCATCAACTTCAAAGTTTTCTAGGCTTCGCAAACTTCTATATAAATTTTATCTCCCAGTTTGCTCAAATTGCTTTGCCTCTAACTGACTTGTTGAAAACTAGAGGGAGGGGGGAAACCCGGAAAGTTACCTCCCCAGGGGCTAGACTTGCCTGGACTTCTGATTGTCAAACTGCTTTTGACCATTTAAAGCTTCTTTTTACTAGAGAACCCATTCTGGCTCACCCAGACCCAACTCGCCCCTTTATTGTGCAAGCAGAGGCTTCTGACTCAGCTATCGGGGCAGTTTTGGTTCAAAAAGGTGAAACAGGTTTCCCCCGCCCCTGCGCATACCTCTCACTCAAATTTTCTGACTCTGAGCGCAACTGGCCCATTTGGGAAAAAGAAGCTTTTGCTGTAAAGACTGCTCTCACACATTGGAGGCATTTGCTAGAGAGTGCTCATTATCCCTTTGAGGTTTGGACTGATCACAAAAACCTCCAAGCTTTACAAACCCCCAGGAAATTGAATGGCAAACAAATTCATTGGGCTCAATTTTTTAGCCATTTTAATTTTACCCTATATTTCCTTCCTGGCAAGAGGAATTTTCTTGCTGATGCACTTTCTTGCCTCCCTCAATATCACACTGCCCAAACTCAAATTGTAGACACAGTTTTCTCTCAGAAGCAGCTTGGAATGGCTTGCATAACCTGCAAACAAGCAGTAGCCGGGAAAGTGAAAGTGCAGGCTGACCTAAAAGAGGAACTGCTTCAGGTGCTCCCTAAGGATCCCTGGCTACAATGTAACAAAGCCCAATTAACTGAAATTGACAATATTAGGTATTATAATGGCAAAATTGAGGTGCCTGAGTCTCTTCGCCAGACAATTTTGCACCGTTCCCATGATATTAAATCTGCAGGTCATTTTGCCTTCACAAAAACTCTCCACTTGGTGAGGGGCCAATTTTGGTGGCCCCTTCCCTTCATGCTGATGTACAGTCCTACATCACATCATGCCACGTCTGTGCCCAAGCGAAGAGAAAGGGTGGGAAACCTCAAGGACTTTTACAACCAGTAGCCTCTCCCAAGCTCCATGGAAAGAAATCGCCATGGATTTTATTGTGGATTTACCTGAGAGTAAAAACAAGACTGTTATTTGGACTGTAATTGATTTGTTCTCCAAGCAGGCTCATTTTATACCTTGCACTAAAATCCCAACTGCTCAGCAATTAGCCAAGCTATTTCTCACGCATATCTATAAAATTCACAGGTGTCCATGTGTGTAATTTCTGACAGAGGTGTCCAATTTACTTCCAAATTTTGGTGGGCATTTTTGAAATTAATTGGTGTCCAGCAATCCCTCAGCTCGTTGAGCCATCCGCAGACAGACGGAGCAACTGAACGGACTCAGTCTACTCTAGAGCAATTCTTACGCTGCTACTTTAGCTTCCAACAGGATGATTGGGTGGACCTCCTTCCTTTCACTGAGGTTGCTTCTAATAATGCAGTTCACCAAAGCACTGGGTTTTCCCCTTTTCATATTGTTTATGGCTAAGACTTTGTTCCAATACCTGAATTTCAATTGCAATCCTTGCCTGACTCCTCAGTAGCTGACTGGGCTGCACAGATTGCCACTAATTGGCTGGTCATCTGCCAGGTGTTAGATCACACCCATGAAACTCAGAAAAAGTTTGCTGACCATCACAGGCGCCCAGAGTGGAAATTTAAAGTGGGCGATATTGTTTATCTCTCTACCAAATTTTTACACTCCCAACAACCCTCAAAGAAGCTTGCCCCCAAGTTTGTTGGACCTTTCCCCATCACAAAAATTATTAATCCTGTGACTGTTCAATTACAATTACTCCCCACCCTCAAAAGGCTTCACCCTGTTTTTCATCGCAGCTTGCTTAAACCTGCACCGGAACGTTCTAAGTGGCACCAGCCTGCAGCAACCCCTCCATCCATCATGATCGATGGCCATCAGCATTTTGAAGTTAAAGACATTCTGGACTCTCATTTTTTTGCAAATCTTTACAGTACTTGATTCAATGGAAGCATTTTCCAGATCCTGAGTGGGTTAATGCATGTCATGTTAATGCTCCTATTTTAACCAAAAAGTTTTATGCAACGTATCCTTCTAAGCCCTCTCCTTACTAACCTCATTGCTTAATTTTATGTGATATCTGATTGTTTTTTTAGTCTTTCTTGAGGGGGTGGTATGTCAGTTCCCCCCGATCAAAGGATTTACAAAACCCCTTATTGGAGCATCTACCATCATTTCATTCTCCAAGGAATGGAATCTATGTCGCCAGATGGGAGGGGGTGTGAAGTTGGAGTGTGAAGTGGTTTATTATGGCTATGGAGGACATCAAGGACATGGGGTTGAGATATGCCAGGAATACCATCTGGATGGGAGGGGGCTGACATGGTTTCATGGGAAAGGGGACTAACTAAGGGAATGTAGTTTTTAGGTTTGAGCGGGAAATCTTTATTTGCAGCTTGCCTTCTGTACCGTTCATTACGCTTCATTAAAACAGTTAAAGGAATCCCAGCCTCCTGACTGTGATTGTATGAATGCTTGAATGATCAGGTGCTGACAGCGATGCAAATTAAAATACAGAACATTTCTCAGGTTTCTGAGTTAGAATTAAGATCTGATGTGGGTATCCAATATATGGTGCCTTGTAGGAATACCTCTTCTAGTCCACTATGGTGTGCATATATCTTTATTGATAAAACAGATGAAAAAGGCATTACTACTCAGATGCGATATGTTTATACTGCTAGGTGCTTCCCTGGGAATTGCCTTCCACCTTGGGAAATGAAGCATCAATGACAAGCTTGCCTCTGCAATTTTTAGGTATGTAGATTTTAAATGGGATCACAAAAGTCTCCAGAGCAGTGCAGTGAGCTGTTTTCTACTGATGAAATAGGTATGGAAAGTCAAAGAGGAAAGCAAAATGGGAGGAACAGTATAAATGTAGCTTTGGTGGGTGGGGGCTGTCAACTGTATTGATTTTCAGCTAACATCTACCTCTGTAACGCCACCTTCATCTGGTCCTGGACTGAAAGCAAGATGTGGTACTATCGCAGCAAGAGCAATACAGGCTAATGCTGAGATAACATGCAATTCATTGCGTGCTGCATTCGTACATTCAAAAATTAGCTGGAGAGCAGTGAATCAAAGAAGTATCAGCGATATCTGATGGTCATGTTGAGGCTTCCTCTTCTTATCCATAATCTAGGGTGAAGATACCATTTCTGACAGTGAAAATCCTATGATAAACAATTCTTAGCCTGAAACACCTAAGACTTATTTGATTTAGTCTGACTAGTGAGAGGTTAATGTCACATCATAATGGTCAAAGTTGTTCCGATGAAGGTATTATCCAGCTATGGTGTTAGGTTTTTTTCACCATGGATCAGCATGGCTATGATTGTTCTGACTGGTTTTTAATGTTCCTGAAGTACCAACAGTTCTTCTGCTTCTTCCCCCTCTTCTCTAAATCCTGGAAAATTCCGCATGCTTGCCTGTGCAGCCATGTAATAATCATTAAGGTTACCACAGTTATTGTAGCTCATTATGTTTCATGACTTCCGTCATCTTAGTTGCTTGAATAGCTGCTTTCATGACATTTCGAAAGGTAACCCTCAGCAGACTTATGGTATGTTCACCAAATATTGAAGCACTGAAAAAAAAATCATGCCGCTAAAGCAACAACATTTCTTCAATATGCTGTCCTAAGAGTCATTACTTGTATTAGTTTTAAGAATAAGTTTTATTCTGTGTATATTCTGGGCTCATCCACATACTCTCCACATGTCCTTAGAAAGGAGCCTCCATCTCAGGACCAGCCATCCACTGATGCAGGCTGAAGCCAGATCAAGGTAATCCAGCAAGAAACTGGTATTTTCCCAACCGAAAATAGAAGAAAATCTCCTAAGTAGACCTTCTATGTCGCATGGAAGGGGAGTCTTCAGCAGATCTGAAGGACCTGCTGGGCTCCAGTTGGCCTGCTGCAGGACTGCCCCCCTCCTCCCTGCAGAATCCAGCCACAGGGCCCTGTCCCTCCATGGCCATTTCAGCTTTGGCTGTCGGAGAGAACAGAACCTCACCCAGGAACTTTCCCCCATTTTTTCTTTTTTCTTTTGGTTTGGTCAGTGGACTATCCCCTCATGGAAGACCTTCCCTGAGGCTGATATTCCATGTGTAAACTCCAGCTGGGAAAACAATTAAAACGTACCCTAAATTGTCTGTTGCCAGAGATAAAGGTTAGGGTTAGGCTAAGGTGGAAAAAAAGTCTTCTGGTCACTGCCAGAAAGGACCTTCCATTGCCAGATCTCTTCCTTCCTGATGCTTGGACCCAATAGCTGTAGCTGGAACAGCCCTGGTGGATTGATGCAGCTCCTGTGGACTCCACACGGCTGGACCCTGTAAATAAGCTTGATTTGCTAGAAGGATAGCAACAACTAATTGCTGCTCTCCATATTTGGCCTCTTCCCCTACTCTGATCCTTTCAGCTTCCCCACTCTCCCCACAATTCTATGGCCCTCATTCCTGAACCTCAGTAAGAACACTGCGGGGGCAGTTGTTCTTCAAAACAAGATACTTTCCTCTCTTCTCAGAGATGAAACTACATAACTCTGTGTGTGTGACAGAGGGAGAGGGAGACCTTAAAAATGTAATCACCTAATAAAATGTGCATTTGCAAACAATAGGGTCACATATATCTTGGGACTGGCTGCAGCTCACTGTTAAATGTAACCTCTGGGCAATTTAATGAACATTGGTATAATTTAAATTAAATTTAAGATCATACTCAGATTTTGTTTGTGGAAGTCTGGAGCTTAGTTTGTGCTTTTGAGTATATTTCTAAGTTTTAGAGTTTTGAGGTTGGTGCATGTGAAGATGCAACTGCAAATGGTGTGCCCACTGAAAACATCTGACCTCTCCTTTACTTGGAGGTGCTCTGTTCCAGGTGACTGGCAGCTGGAGACATTTGCTAGCTGGGGAGCGGGCTGTGTGATGTGGCCTGAGAGCTTGCAGTGCTGGCTTCACTGGTGACTTGGGTTCTGTTGGCTCTGCTGGTTGCTAAGAGGGCCCCTGGAGTGGCATAGAGGCTTGACCTGTACAGGTGTGTGCTGGCAGCTGTGAGGGGGCATGACTGGATTTTTTTTATCTGGTGGAGGAGCATCAGTGGACTTTTGATTCAGGGAAGTACTGTTCCCTCAGGAGGAGCTTTGGTGCACGTGTTCTGAGGTGCAGCTGGAGGTTGCTGGGGTGGTAAGAATGGAGTTAGGTTGAGGGACTGGTTGTTGGTGACTGAGCCCTGAAGTCACTCTGTCGGTGACTGCGCCATCCCACCCAGTTTCTTTCCAACTCCCTGTCTAGCCTCCATCTCTTGCTATTGTACTGGAAGTATCTGCAGTGGACTAACTCTTTTGTGATTTACAACCTAGCCTAGACTGTGCCTGGGGAGCAGGAAGTAGAAGGAGAGAGGGCAGTGGCTGCAAATGGATGGGTAGTGTCCTAACAACCAGGAAACACACTGAGACAATGAACTGGTCTCTAATATTTAATGCTAGTACTTAACAGGAATCCTAACAAACTGAAGAAGCGTGGGAAAAACCCAGACATATAACCCCCAAGGGTTAAGGCGGTCCCGATCTGTGTCTCTTTGAATGGCTGAACAATTCCTCAGTGCTACGCATGTGCTTGACAGTCTGGATGGGAGCCCCCTGCTCGCCATCCTTACTCATGACAGGTAGTGAGTGGGAGGGTTTGTGTGTGTGGGGTGTTGGTGATCCATGGCAATGTTTCCTGCCCCCCGGCCATGTGCAGGAGCTGGGGAGGTTATCATTGTTGTAGGCAATAGGGTGAGGATGATTAGGTGTGCTCTATGGCCTGAAAAGTTAGAGGGAGGATCCTGGGGGGGGGGGCAGGAGAGGACAGGCACTTCTATCAGGGTTCTGACAGGCAGAGGGAGATATGGTGGGAAGTAGAGGGTAGGCTACTTGTGAGGATGGTGAGGCTGATGCTTAAGATCTGTTCCACCCTCCAACCCATTCATCTCCAAGGACAGGACTTTGGATCCTTCATGCCCTGGGCTCCTGGCTCCTGTTATCGAACACCAGGTTGGGATACGATAAGACCATGTGATGGAATGTGACAGTGGCCTTGGAAGACGGAGGGCAGGGGGTGGAAGAGATGCCACCTAGGGAATGATCAGACAAAAGAGAAAGGAGTCTGCTACAGAGGAATGGTCAGAGGAAGAAACTTAGGAACGGCCCGCCCTAATTACTCAGGCGGTAAATAGAAAGGATGGGAGATTTGTACTTTCTGTGAGGTTTCAGCCTGCTTCTGACTCTGAAAACAAAAGTTACTCAGAGTCAGAAGGGGAAAACGAAACTCATCAGGAGGTACCCAGACTAGCAGAACCAGGAAGTGACTCAGCAGAGCAGGAGAAATTGCAGATGCAGATTGGTCAAACTCCAGAGAGGGATTTGAATTCTCCAATCAGCGCTCGAGACAGGAGAGCAGAGAAGCACGCAAATCAGAAAGCAGCCTGATTGGCTGCAGGAAAGAAAAGGCATGGAAAGAATCACCTCAAAAGGCAGATGCGCAAAGAGCAAGCTGCCGGAGACAACTGATCCTTCGAGCTCACACTTGCGGAAGAGTCCTTACCTGCACCTGAAGCCTTGCCTGTAGCCAGCGTGGAACCAGCACCAGTGTCTTCTACCTCTGCGGAACTGCCTTCTGCACAGCTGCTCCAGTTGAGTCTCTCCTTGCCGACCCTGCTGAGCACAGCCTCGCATTTATCTCCAGACCTTGTTGCTGTGCTTCAGGTGTGCTTCTCGCCTTGCTTCCAGCCCTCACCCTTGCTTGGATCCTCCATTCCAGTCAAGCCTTGTTCCCAGCTCTCAGCCCTGCTTGAATCCTTGCTTCCAGTCATCAGCCTTGCTTGGATTCTCCAGTCCAGTCCATCCTTGTTTCCAGCTCTCAGCCTTCCTTGAATTTTCCAGTCCAGTCCAGCTTAGTTTCCAGAAATCAGCGTTGCCTTGACTCTCCAGTCCAGTCCAGTCCAGCCTAGTCTCCAGAGCCAAGCCTTGTCTAAAGGATCCAGTCCAGTCTTGCCTAGTCTCCACTTTCCAGAATGATCCTGTCTGTGTGCCAGTCTACGGGACTTTGCCTTCAGCTTCTGCCCTGCCAGGCGATCTAGCATCACCAAGTCTGACAGCTTCGATCAGAGAATTAGCTAAATTCTGCCTTGCTGCTCTGCCTAAGTCTGACTGTGCAACCTTGTCTGTTCGTCTGCCCTTGCCTGGGTGGTCTTGACTGAGATTGCTTGCCTAATTATTCATAGACTTTACTGTTGTAGATAGTTGTTTTTAAATAAAGAGTTTGATAATACTTCTGTTTGGCTGCCTCATAGTCTGAACAGGACACTTTCAGACTTGCAGGATTGATGTCAGCCCTTCCAGGTAAACTAGACAGGAAACACAATGAGATGAGCTAATTCTATTTTATTATAAAACTACACTAATAGAATCTTGCAAATCTGAAAGGGATTGAATTGTTTCTATGTGTTCTCTCACTGTGCATCAGTCCTGAGTGTCCTTGGTTTTCTGAAGAACCTCAGGTGACAAAACAACAGAAAAGATGCCTAGAGGATGCCTGTTGGAGGAAGATGAAGAGTGAAGCCAACTGAGCAGAAGTAGAAGCCTTTATCCAGTTGGTGAAAGCAGTGCACAAACAGAATTTCTGAATCTAGTTTTATGCTCGAACAAAACATTCTGGAATCATTTCTAAATGAATTTTCACTTGCCATGCATACTGTCAATACAAAACAATTGCTATCTTGGGCATGTACAAACAGATAATTCCAGTTCTTTTCATTTTATGTTATTTCTATGCTGTTCCAGTCTTATGACTTGTCACACTCATCCATCTTCCCTTCCCTGCACCTCGTATGTTGCTCACAACCTCTTTGCTGCCTGCACCTATCCCTTTTCTCTTTCCCTTCCTTTCCTGTTTCCTTCCACCATCAGACTCTTGCTCTCTGAGATTGTCTAGGAACAGTTTTTCTTTTATTCTTTCCAGTTTTGATGGGCTGGAAAAAAGTGGATCAGCTATGCCTTCCTTTTCCTCTCCTTCCTGAAGAATGTCCCTGGGTCCATGTGGAGCCCAAAAATATGCAGGATGAAGAAGGTGGTAGATGGGAAGGCTGAAACTCTACTACTTTCCAACAGTACAAAGCATCCAAAGCCTTTAATTTTTTTCTTTTGATCCCATCCTTCAAAAAAATATTAGCCAAAGGAGACTGGAAAAGGTACCACAGGTGTTGTCTGAGTGTGATGCTTTAGCCGCAGGTATCATGTTGCTGCTCCCCTCTTACCAATAAACGAACTTTCTCTAACACAGATTCAGAGAAAAGGAAAAGGTAACAACCCTTAATGACTGTCAAAATTGTTGGAAGTATTGGCAAATCCAGCATGCCTCATTAATATGTAAGTTGCCCCACAATGCAACTCAGAGGAAGCTGTTTGTTGCCACTCCCACTCCCACTTTCCCTTTCCATCTTCTTCACCCAGGGGGAGGCAGCATGGATGCAGCTGTCTTCATCAGGGCCATGTGCTTGGGCCTTGAGGAGGGATTCTGCCCCTTTCTTTCACACACCTCTTGGCAGCTGTAGGGCTGAGAGTTTAGGGCAAACTATGTAATTAGAAAGGAAAGAAGAACAAAGGAACTTCATTTTTTTCCACCAAGATGGATGTAGCAGAAGCAACAATGAATAAAGTCAGTAAGCTTCCTTTTACTTCTTAAGCTAATGTGTCTAAGCATGTGATTCTTTATGCTTGGCAGGGCTGAATGTGTAAGAGCAATAACCTGTATTTCTCTGGCATGCTCATTGAAGCTATCTAAGATAATGTTCTTTTTCTGTCCCAGCTTCTAAGCTGTGTTAAGCTCTGCTCCATTTCAGTGGTTCTAGCAGACTGCTGAATGGGCTTCAAAAATTAAAAAGGAAGTACCCAGGGACTACATTGGATCCAGGGAGCTGCAAGTGAAAATAGAATGATAAAGGTTTGAATTGGAGGAGAAAAGAACAGTCTCTTTTGATGGGATTTGGGTTAGGGATGGTGTATCACATGCATCTATAGGCACATTACATTCTTCCACTTCATGCTCTCCAGATGTGTTGGATCTGCAATGCCCAGAATTACTGGTTGCCCAAAATTCTTTGAGTTGCAGTGCCATCACATCTGTAGAAGCCTGGCTGAGAACTGTAATTTATGTGTCAAATATTATGCACACAGATCCTTGAATCGGACAGGACTGAAATATTTGAGTCAGATAGGAATGAAGAGTCCTGTCCAAACAGTAGTAACTAAATCTTTGATAATGAAGTGAGTTATTTACAGGTGTGTTTTGGAATGTGCTTTTCACTGAGAAATCTTTCGCTCATTTAGGTTGAATTAATTGCCACTAAGAGAGTTCTGATGTGGTGAACTGTACCTTTCTTTGCTTGCAGAGAAAAAAATGAGAGAAAACAACTAGAATTTGTATATCTTTCCATAGCAAAGATGGAACGTACACGAATTCTCCGGCCGGCTGGCCAGCTTCCCTACCATCCCTACCTCCACCCCTTTAATATGTGAAGTTTTATAAGCCAAAATTCTCCTCATTACAAATTATGTAGTAAATCACTTGCTGCAAAATATATGTGCAAGTAGGAAACCTTCATATCATCTGGTGGAAGGACTGATTTTTGCATTATTTAAATGTTGCTACTTTCTTCTTCCAACCTAGTATCTTTATACAGCAGAGACATCTACTTTTCCTGAAAAGGGCTATTATGCTCATTTGTTCCTACCCATCCTTCACTCTGGCCCCATGGCTAGTAGTGTGTGCCTGCCCCCCCTCCCGCACCCCCCACCCCCATTTTTCCATTTGGAAAAGCAATGTTCAACCAATTCATGCTTTGTAGAATAAACTCCATGCTGATGATGGCAAAACAGATACTCACATTTTCTAATATGGCAGACAATTTATTACAAAAGACCTGATGGGTCAATGTAATTCACTCTTGTGAGGGACACATCAAATCAATCCTGCCTAAATATGCTCATGACATTGCAGTCAAGCAGATAGATCCAGATTTTTTTTATTACTTACCTGTCCCAAGTGGAATTGTGGTTTGCCATTGCCTCCTTCTTCCTAGGGCTGAGAGAGAGTGACTGGCCCAAGTCACCCAGCTGGCTTTGTGCCTAAGGTAGGACTTGAACTCATGGTCTCGTTTCTAGCCTGGTGCCTTAACCACTACACCAAACTGTCTCTCTTGTATTTAGCTATACCAGTGTTAAAATAATATTTCCCCCCTTATTTCAAAACTATCCAAGGAGACCCTCAAGGTATGTAATACTGTACCTGTTAGGTGTGTTTACCTTGGATGAAAATTGATTAGCAGAATCAAACAAGAGGCAGTAGAAGCACGATAAGGATTGCCAATGGCTGCAACTTTTTTGCCAATCTAGATTTCTGCCATTTCAAGGATGGATCACAGATAATACACCAACTCAGTTGTTTCTGAGATTAGGGCCTCTTATTTACATCACAGCTTTATTCTTGGATCTATACATGCTTTCAGGAACATTGTGCACCTACTTACATTAGGGTCACACCATAGAAAGACAACCATTGGGACTGGGTGTGGCATACAAATTCTGTGAATCCAGCCTTTTTTTCTAAAGCAACTTTCTAGCTTTTAGGGGAAACAAGATTGGAAGTACAGGGAAGTTCAAGGAAAAGAGTGCTGCAGCAGCTGAAGAGAACCAAAGAATATTTATTATGGTCAGCATCAGGCTTAGAGTGCTGTATGTAGTTGCCCTTCCCTGGGATTAGCTAAAACAAGATAAAATTAGCAGATATTTGCGTATCTTGGGTGGAAGTGCTTTCTTAGCATAATTTTTGCCTATGGGACAGTTCAGCTTTCTTGGTACCAACACGGAGATTCTTGTAACTAAATTGTAACTAAATGTAATTACAAGAGATGAATATTTTATTATAAAATTGCAGTGGCCCTGTAAGTCAAGTAAACATTGAGATCCAGTTTGGTCTAGTGGTTAAGGCTCCACACTAGCAACCAGGAGGCCATGAGTTCTAGTCCCGCCTTAGGCCTGAAAGCTGGCTGGGTGACTTTGGGCCAGTCACTCTCTCTCAGCCCACCTCACCTCACAGGGTTGCTGTTGTGGGGAAAATAGGAGGAGGAAGGAATATCGGGTATGTTTGCCGCCTTGAGTTATTTATAAAAATAATAAAGAGATTAAAAAATCTAAAAAAAAAACATTCCTAGGACCAGGCTGGAAGATATTATTAAGGACAGGTGAAAGGTCTGTGTTCTGCATTGCAAATGATCAGTTCTGCCAGTCTGGTGCATCTGAATTTTTTATACAATTGAGTGATCCAGCAATGTAACAAACACATACCAAGCTGGTGTCTTGGCACAGGCTTCCCCAGTCCCCCTCTATATGTGCCTTTGGGGCCACATTTCTCTTCCTTAGCTTGAGGGAGACTGGATGCAAAGGAGTGCTGTGTGAAAGAACAAAACAAGAGAATCTGGAGCTGTTAAAGGAGAATGAATTTATTTTAGTATACATGTTTATTAGCACCCACTTCATCCAATGCAAGAAGTTTCCTCTTCAACAATCAAGACACGTTGTTGTGAACAGTCTCTGTGCTTCTGCAGAATGTACATTTGTACATACTACGTATACATATAAATGTAGTACAGATTTGATACCTTCCTTTTCTTGCAACCCTAACCCTGGTGTGCATCCTTCCTCTCCTCTGTGTCTATGTGTATAAAGAGGAAAAGCAGAGGGAAGCCTCTTGAAACTCAGAAATTACCTTATTAAGCCAGGACTTTTAAATACATTTTCCTCTTGGATTTAACCATCTTGTGCCTTCTGCTTCTGACTGTCTTGCAAAAGATTCTTTGTTCGTAAGGCCCCATCAAAGTGATGCTTTTGCTTGCTGCAACAGCTCTATGCAACTATCCAATTGGGACATTTCTGCAAATGCACCTTTCCATTCTGGAGTGAGTCAAACTGCTGAAATCTAGATTCTGCACAGACAGCAGAAATAGATGAACCATGTTCTCTTTTGCACTTGAGTCAGCACTGTAGTGAGAAATAAGACATGATGACTTACAGATGGCTTATTTTTAACCAAGAATGAGAAAAGGCCTCTGCAGGCATTCACCTGCAGACAGAACTAAAGCAAGAGGAGGATGTGGGCATACATCAAGCCTCACTCATTCCTATTGCTCCCACATGTGCAGCTGCCTACTCAGTCTTTGTGCTTTCAGGGCACAGCTCTATAAAAAGCACTAGAAGTAGTATGCTCAAATTAACACCCTTACAGAGCATCTAAAACCAAGGAACTTCCTCAGAGTTTCTAATTATGAGCGCTTTTTAACAAAATCAGCAAAAGCATTTATAACACTTCAGGATCTTGAGGGCAGGTGAGGAGAACGATGATGGGACTTCCCAGCCCAGTTTGACCCTGTTTATATACAAGAGGACACCTACATATGGATATTGGGAGATTTCACCCTGAGGACTCTTAAGGCTTTAAGAAAAACAACTTGATTTTAGAAAATAAACTCTTTCTGCACATAGGAACATATTAGATCAAGAACAGAAGGTTGATTAATGTAGCTCGTTTCATAATCTTAAAGCAAGAGTAACTTACAATGAGCACCGTGTGCTTCTGGGGGCATCAGGTTCTGGTACAGAAGGTTCTTACTATATATTGAAAGCCATCTTTCATTCACTCACTCACTCTCTTTCTGAGAGAGAGAGAGAGAGAGAGAGAATTGATTTTTTTTTCCACAGAGGAAGCTCTGGATACCTTCAACGACACAGGAACAAACTCCTGTTGTGCAGTGTGTTGTCGCTTTGCTCTGCTCCTCCTGCATTCCTCACATGTTTGCCGGGAAGGGTTTTCTAATCCTCAAGAAGATTTCAGAGGATGCACTGGAGATATAGAGTGCTTTGCACCAGCAATGTTTTCCATGTTGGTGGATGTATACAATCCTTGAGTTGTGCAGCTACAGCAGCAATTATGTCATACTGAGTGAAGGTTTGTTGTTGTTGTTTATTCGTTTAGTCGCTTCCGACTCTTCGTGACTTCATGGACCAGCCCATGCCAGAGCTTCCTGTCGGTCGTCAACACTCCCAGCTCCCCCAGGGACGAGTCCGTCACCTCTAGAATATTATCCATCCATCTTGCCCTTGGTCGGCCCCTCTTCCTTTTGCCTTCCACTCTCCCTAGCATCAGCATCTTCTCCAGGGTGTCCTGTCTTCTCATTATGTGGCCAAAGTATTTCAGTTTTGCCTTTAATATCATTCCCTCAAGTGAGCAGTCTGGCTTTATTTCCTGGAGGATGGACTGGTTTGATCTTCTTGCAGTCCAAGGCACTCTCAGAATTTTCCTCCAACACCACAGCTCAAAAGCATCGATCTTCCTTCTCTCAGCCTTCCTTATGGTCCAGCTCTCGCAGCCATATGTTACTACAGGGAACACCATTGCTTTAACTATGCGGGCCTTTGTTGTCAGTGTGATGTCTCTGCTTTTAACTATTTTATCTAGATTTGTCATTGCTCTTCTCCCAAGGATTAAGCGTCTTCTGATTTCCTGACTGCAGTCAGCATCTGCAGTAATCTTTGCACCTAGGAATACAAAGTCTTTCACTGCTTCTACATTTTCTCCCTCTATTTGCCAGTTATCAATCAAGCTGGTTGCCATAATCTTGGTTTTTTTGAGGTTTAGCTGCAAGCCAGCTTTTGCACTTTCTTCTTTCACCTTCATCATAAGGCTCCTCAGTTCCTCTTCACTTTCAGCCATCAAAGTGGTATCATCTGCATATCTGAGATTGTTAATGTTTCTTCCAGAGATTTTAACTCCAGCCTTGGATTCCTCAAGCCCAGCTTGTCGCATGATGTGTTCTGCATACAAGTTGAATAGGTAGGGTGAGAGTATACAACCCTGCCGTACTCCTTTCCCAATCTTAAACCAGTCCGTTGTTCCGTGGTCTGTTTTTACTGTTGCTACTTGGTCGTTATACAGATTCTTCAGGAGGCATACAAGATGACTTGGTATCCCCATACCAATAAGAACTTGCCACCATTTGTTATGGTCCACACAGTCAAAGGCTTTAGAACAGTCAATAAAACAGGAATAGATGTTTTTCTGAAACTCCCTGGCTTTTTCCATTATCCAGCGGATATTGGCAATTTGGTCTCTAGTTCCTCTGCCTTTTCTAAACCCAGCTTGTACATCTGGCAATTCTCGCTCCATGAACTGCTGAAGTCTACCTTGCAGGATCTTGAGCATTACCTTACTGGCATGTGAAATGAGTGCCACTGTTCGATAGTTTGAACATTCTTTAGTGTTTCCCTTTTTTGGTATGGGGATATAAGTTGATTTTTTCCAATCTGATGGCCATTCTTGTGTTTTCCAAATTTGCTGGCATATAGCATGCATTACCTTGACAGCATCATCTTGCAAGATTTTGAACAGTTCAGCTGGGATGCCGTCGTCTCCTGCTGCCTTGTTATTAGGAATGCTTCTTAAGGCCCACTCAACCTCACTCTTCAGGATGTCTGGCTCTAGCTCACTGACCACACCGTCAAAGCTATCCCCGATACTGTTATCCTTCCTATACAGGTCTTCTGTATATTCTTGCCACCTTTTCTTGATCTCTTCTTCTTCTGTTAGGTCCTTGCCATCTTTGTTTTTGATCATACCCATTTTTGCCTGGAATTTGCCTCCAATGTTTCTAAATTTCTGGAAGAGGTCTCTTGTCCTTCCTATTCTATTGTCTTCTTCCACTTCCGCGCATTGCTTGTTTAAAAATAATTCCTTATCTCTTCTGGCTAACCTCTGGAATTTTGCATTTAATTGGGCATATCTCCCCCTATCACTGTTGCCTTTTGCTTTCCTTCTTTCTTGGGCTACTTCTAGTGTCTCAGCAGACAGCCATTTTGCCTTCTTGGTTTTCTCTTTCTTTGGGATGTATTTTGTTGCCGCCTCCTGAACAATGCTGCCAACTTCTGTCCAGAGTTCTTCCGGGACCCTATCTACTAAGTCCAGTCCCTTAAATCTATTCTTCACCTCCACTACATATTCCTTAGGAATATTAGTGAGCTCATATCTAGCTGATCTGTGGGTCTTCCCTAATCTCTTTAGTCTGATCCTAAATTGTGCGAGAAGAAGTTCGTGATCTGAACTACAGTCAACTCCAGGCCTTGTTTTTACTGACTGTACAGATGTCCGCCACCTTTGGCTGCAAAGGATGTAATCAATCTGATTTCGGTGTTGTCCATCTGGTGAAGTCCATGTATAAAGCCGTCTCTTAGGTTTTTGGAAGAGAGTGTTTGTTATGCAGAGTGAATTGTCTTGGCAAAATTCTATCAGCCTATGTCCTGCTTCATTTTGTTCTCCCAGGCCATACTTACCTGTAATTCGAGGTGCCATTTGACTGCCCACCTTAGCATTCCAGTCTCCTGTGATGAAAATAACATCTCTTTTAGGCGTGTTGTCCAGTAGGTGCTGCAGATCCTCATAGAACTGCTCTACTTCAGCTTCTTCAGCATTTGTGGTTGGGGCGTATATTTGGATCACTGTGATGTTAGATGGCTTGCCCTGAATTTGAATTGAGATCATTCTATCGTTTTTTGGGTTGTATCCAAGCACTACTTTAGCCACTTTACTATTAATTATGAAGGCTACTCCATTTCTTCTGTGGTCCTCTTGTCCACAGTAGTAGATCTGGTGGTCATTTGATGTGAAGTGGCCCATTCCAGTCCATTTCAGTTCACTGATGCGCAGAATGTCTATCTTTAATCTTGACATCTCACCAATAACCACATCCAATTTGCCCTGGCTCATAGATCTTACATTCCAGGTTCCAATGGTGTGTTGATCCTTAGAACATCGGATTCGCCGTTCACCACCAGCACCGTCGGCCGCTAGCCGTCCTTTCGGCTTTGAGCTAGCTGCGTCATCACGTCTGGGGCTAGTTGAGCTCATCCTCTGTTCCTCCCCAGTAGCATTTTGACCATCTTCCGACCTGGGGGTCTCATCTTCCGATGGTATACCGACATATCTCTGGTTGTACTGATCCATTTAGTTTTCACGGCAAGAATACTGGGGTGGGTTGCCATTACCTTCCCCAGGGATCGCATTTAGTCTGACCTCTCTGTCATGACCTTCCCGTCTTGGGTGGCCCTTCACGGTTTAGCTCATGGCATCATTGAGGTGCTCAAGCTCCAGCACCACGACAAGGTAACGATCCTTTGCTGAAGACTGAGTGAAGGTAATATGTCTATATGATGTAAGGCTGGTTAAATCCATTTGAAATGTCTTCTTTGAAGCTATCTTTCCAAATTATTAAAGGCAAAGCATTTCCATGTGTGAATTGTCTTGCCAAGGCCCATGGGCATCTGCAGTGAGGGCAAAGGATAAATGTGCATCTCAACACTACAAAGCAAGCCATGTGACCTATGCACTTGCATGTGATAAGATACACATTTTATCATTTTTGCTTCAAGACCACAGTTTATATCGGATGTCTAAGCCATGGCCCTTGGCCCGTTGTTTTTCAGCTGGTGAAAGCCACTGTATTTGAGTAGCCCATACTGCTATGAGCTGAGTTGGTTTTGTCCTTAAGAGGCTACCTGTTGAAATCAACTTTGGGTTCACAGTGACGTATAAAGTAAGGTGGCCCAAGAACTCTGGGGAAGTTTCTTAGACATAGGAGTACCTTCAGACAATGGGAATTTATTTGGGTATTTAAGGATATATGCTATATCATACTGAACTTCTAATTTTATGATTCACCTTATAATTGTTTCACCAGTTTAAATATAATTCTAGAATAGGGCAAACTGAAGATGTTTATTAGACTTACCCCTTACCTTTCTTCCATGAGCTCAAGGCAGCATACAGGACCCCTTTCTTGTATTTTCCCTGCACAAACAGCCTTGTGTGGTAGATTGGCCCAAAGTCAGTCACTGAGTTTCTGGAGCTGAGGGTGCATTAGAATTCAGGTCTCCCCACTCCTAATTGAACACCTTAACCACTACACCGCACTGGCTCTCACTCTAAATAATATATAATCATGAAAATGATTACTTGCAGTGAAAAACAAGACCAAAATATATTTACCCATCTCTCATATAGCATACTGCTTAAGGCAGCTGTCTGCCTGTGCTTCAAATAGGGTTAGTCCAGGCTCGAAACAGATTCAACTATGCTGCAATCACTGCTCCCTGCATCAGGGAAGTAATAGCAGGGAAGGCTAACGATCTAAACCGGATCTCTGCTTCCCTCTTGTGGTGAACATGGTGTTGTGCATGGGGGGAATAAATAGATTCACTTCGTATTTGTTTTGATTAAATACCATTTTTTTTCATACCACTTGCCAGCCATGTAAAAGTGGAATTTCAGATTATAAATTTTAAATTAAAAAATGGCTGTACATTAGGCAAGAAGGTGGTCACAAATGTGTATCAGCTGGTATCAATTTCTGCAATGAAGCATTTAACATAATTAAGACAGGGCTCCATCACTTTTTTGGGCTGGTGGGCATATTTGGAATTTAGGGAGAATATTGTGGGTACCCCGTGGGTAAAAATAGGAGGAGGGAACTACCTAGAGCATCTGAATGAGGAATATAAATAAAATAACCGAATAAGTACTTAAGTAGTGCTTTTGATAAAAGCAGGAATTTCCCAGTTCTTCCTTCCTTCCTTCCCCCCCCTCCCCCCCACTTTTTAATCAGAAGCTGAAGGCTGTATATATAGCATGCCTTCTGCTTTTTTTCCCTGCAACAACTCCATCTGGTAAGTTGGGCTAAGAGAGAATGACTGGCCCAAGTCACCCAGTGAACTTCTGTGGCTGAGGGAACTAGAATCTTGGACTCCCTTGCTCTTAATCTTTAACCACTATGCCACCCTGGTTCTAGTTTAGCCCTTTCCTTCCTCCCATGGCATCTTCCAGATACTCTGGATATTCAACACATAGCCACTATGACATTTAATCTAATGGCATTTAATCTAAAGACACAAGTAATAGTAGGCATCAGGTTGAGGAAGCTGGCATATTCTGAAGATGTGAGTATCTGCTTCCCTTCTCCCCTTTCCTCATTAGGACAGATCATGCAAGAAGTAGGAGATGATGGTTTAAGACTTTGAATAGGCAAATGAATAGGCACCCAACAGTGACCATGCTGGGCAAACTTCTCTTCTGGATTCTGTCTGCCAATTGCAATGATATCAGATATTAAAAAAAAGGAAGGGAGGTGACCTGCAAAGGTTGGAGGTGGAAGTCATGCAAAACCCAATATATGGGGTGTCTCTGCTCTGAGAGCTGAAAAGAGGGTGGACAGGATATACCCTTCTGATGGCTTCATGGACAAACTGCATGCCTCAGGACCCCCAATTTCCTTAAAACTGTCTAGTGGCTGCCTCAGACAAAAGACAACATCACCTTTGTGGCTGGGCATTTTCCTCCCAGTCCTCTTCCCTTCCTTCTCCTTTAAGCTCCTCTGGCACACTGTGAATGAGGACGAGAGACACAGAGTCAGTGGTTTCAGCAGGAGAAATAAGCCAGATCATACAACCCTCCCTAACTCAAATTAAAGACGGAGAAAGGGAAGTGTAATGTGTATATACAGGGAGATGGATGGATGGAGTGTGAGAAACAAAGGGCAAACAGAAATGCTGTGCTGGTTAAGGAAAGGAAGAGGAAAAGATGAGTGCCACGTTGGTGTGTTCCTGTGTGTGGGGTGTAAGCATGTCAGATATATTGTTGTTTTTGTTGTTGTTATTATACCACCTGACTCCCAGAGACTCTGGGTGGATACAAAAAAAGGATGGCAGAAGGAATGGTACTTTCAAAATATTGCAATATGTGCTCATTTCTAGCTCCCAGAAATGCCATTTTTTATATTAAAATATTGTCCATTTCAATTCAATCATTTTTCCTAAACATTCAAAACAATGATACTGAATGAATTCACACTTTATCCAAACTATAATGTGGATGTTTATGGTTTAACAAGTTATTTGAACCTAACAATTGATTTGCCAACCATGATTCACAGCTAGCATGTTCAGATTCAGCCAGGTTCATTCACTAAATAAGCCAGGATTGAGCACACCATGGCCTAATGCAGTATATGAACCAGAAAGGCAGGCTAACATTTCTACTGGCTATTTAGTGTAATCAAGCAGCTGAAGTTTTCTGGAGACTGCAATGGGATTAGAATCATGGTTGGGTTTTTTTTTTAACCTGTAATTGGTTCATTATGAAGCTAAATATAATACTCTCAAACCAGGAGAATGGTAGTTTATATTTATTTATTTATTTATTTTCTATCCCACCTTTATTTTTTTATAAATAACTCAAGGTGGCAAACATACCTAATACTCCTTCTTCCTCTTCTTTTCCCCACAACAACAATCCTGTGAGGTGAGTTGGGCTGAAAGTGACTGGCCCAAGGTCACCCAGCTGGCTTTAATGCCTGAGGCAGGACTAGAACTCTCAGTCTCCTGGAAATCTAGCCCAGCACCTTAACTACTAGACCAAACTGGCTGGGGAATTCTGGGAGTTGAAGTCCACGCATCTTAAACCAGCCAAGTTTGAGAGACACTGCTATAAAGTGTCAAAGAAGCAAGCAGAACTTAGGTTAAAATAAGAGATAATTCTTACAATGAGATAATAATAAAGGTGGGATTAAATAATTAAGTAAATAAATAAATATTAGACCTGCTGAGGTTGAAAAACACTGCTTTAGAGGATCATGAAAGCCGGCTGGGTGACCTTGGGCCAGTCACTGTCTCTCAGCCCAACTCACCTCACAGGGTTGCTGTTGTGGGAAAAATAGGAGGAGGAAGGAGTATTAGGCATGTTCGCCGCTTGAGTTATAAAAATTTTAAAGGTGGGATAGAAAATAAACAATTCATCATAAAACAGTTTCCCTCTCATGGTGTCCCAGAAGTATGAGCCAGTCTCACTGGGAATTCTGATCACTGTCACCCTACCTGTCATATCAGATATTGCCTTATTGGAGAAGGAGGTCAGGGGAGAACAACCAATTGCAAAAATATATCCTAGCTTAAGTAGGATATCGTGCAATGGGCCTTATTTTTTCAGTCCATGTCCACTCCAGCTGGCTGTCCATAGGTGGCAGCAAGCTTCTGAAAAACAGAGCTTTTCAAAAAGATTCTTTAAAAAGGGGAGAAATCTAAAGGTTCTCAGTTTCAGAATGTATACATAGGATTCCCTTACTTACTGTACATACCTATACGTGGCATTTTGCCACAGAACAGCAAGTTTGGTTCTTCTGGTCAAAGCATGTGAGATGCGATTTACTGCACACTGTTGCTTTTTTAAAAAATATGACCAAGAAAGAGGTTGCCATATATAATTTCTCCAGACATATCACCAACATTTGATAGATTGGTGATGTCAGAAGCATAAGAAAAGACAGTGAATTCTTTAAAAAAGAGACAAAATTATGTGGTGCAGTGAGGCTTTCATATAATGCCTTTGAGTAAGAGAAGCTAAAAGAACACACACCACAAGCAGCATTCCCTGCTAATGGTAGGTAAAGGTAAAGGTTTCCCTTGACGTAAAGTCCAGTCGTGTCCGACTCTAGGGGGCGGTGCTCATCTCCATTTCTAAGCCTTAGAGCCGGCGTTGTCCCTAGGGACACTTCCGGGTCATGTGGCCAGCATGACTCACGGAACGCCGTTACCTTCCCGCCGAAGTGGTACCAATTAATCTACTCACATTTGCATGTTTTCGAACTGCTTGGTGTGCAGGAGCTGGGACTAGCAACGGGAGCTCACCCCGCCGTGTGGTTTCGAACCGCCGACCTTCCGATCGACAGCTCAGCGGTTTAACCCGCAGCGCCACCGCATCCCTATAATGGTAAACTAATGGTAGTTTAGCATATTTTGATCAGAGTGCCCCATATGGAAAAAAGCCCACTTTACCACAAGCATGCTCACACTATGCAAGCTCAGCTTCAGGGCTTGACATTGTCATCCAGGCTTGAAATATAGGACATTTTGCATGAATACGGTATCAAAGGTTGGTTGCTTAGTAAATGGTTCAACACTGTCACTGTGTTGTTGTAGATGTGAATGTGCATGTACTTTGTATGTTATTGGTTCACAACCTGTATGATTTGCAGTGAGTGTTAGATTATATGCTGTAACAAGAATCTGAATCTGAAAATCAATGTACCAAAAACAAAGGTAGTTATGTTTTGAGAGGGAAAATGGAGTGGATGATTGCAAGTTATACATACATGGTAAAAATTAGAGTAAGTACACAAATGTGTGTACTTGAAATAGAATGTTACCTAAAGATGGGGATATGGATGGAAAAATAATAAGATGGGTAAATGAAGGTAGAAAGGTATGTGGTCTGTTGTCAGGAATGAATGTTTGTCAGAAGCAGCGAAAAACTGTGTGTGTGTGTGCGTGTGTGTGTGCGCGCGTGTGCTTTTTCCACATTGTTATATTGAAGTAAAAGTTAGTACGTCAGAAGAAATATAAAAGTAACTTCAGTGCAGGAGGAATGAAGTAGTTAAGAAGGGATAGGGTCAAGAAAGAATTGGTTCTACATGAATATGGTTTGGTTACAAAAGCGTGTGACCTGTATTAAAGAAGTATGTTGGAGGGGTTTGAATGAGGACTGAAGTGTAAAGCAAGCAAAAAAGGAAGAGTTAATAGGCTGAAAGGATGGGAAGACTGAGGAAACTATGGTTGAATGGAATGGATGAGATCCTCAGAAAGAAGTTTAAAGATGATAAACTAAAAGACAATGTATGGCTTATTATTTCTTACTTCTTTTTTGCACTTGGCATGCTATTGCTTACTCTGAAGTAGAATGATGGGTATATATGTGTGTATGAATGTAACTCTTAGTATTGTATTACAGCTAGAAAGGCCTGCCTTCAAATCACTTAGTTATAAAATTTAGTGGGTCACTTTGAGTCAATAATTGTCTCAAAGTCTTCTGTGTTGCTAAACTGTGGTAGCAAATATTTTGTTCAAATACCTTGAATAAAAATGTAGTAAATTAAAACCAAGTCAGAGTTGATTCTATTCATATTGATACGTTCCCTCAAAAGTAAACTCCACTGCATTTGTGTCAATGTTTACTTACTTTCATGTCAATGTACAAAAGACTAGTAGCTATAGTTCATCATTGTCATGTCCCACGTTGCGATGTATACATACATCACAACGGGGAACATGCCTTCCCGGGGAAGGGGAGGAAGGAGGAAGGAAACAGTGATAATCTCACAAACACTTGAAGACAAATACAAATAAAGGACAAAGGAGCCATACCTTTGTCCTGACCTGAAAAGCCATCACCCTATCTCCCTGACATCTCTGCATTACCACGGGGGACACACCTGCTCCGGACACAGGAAGAGGACAGAGGCAATCAGCGCTAATCCCCCCGATCGCCCATCGAGACTCCGGAATCGCACCCTGATCGCCCATCAAGACTCCAGATCAGGACTTTGGGACAATAGGGGGTGGGGAAGGATCAGGTCCGCACCGCGGGTATTTACCGGATACCTCGCATGCCATGTGCTCATTCCCGTCTTTTTTCGTTTCTGCATTCTATTCCCAATAAACCAGAAATCCTTAGCCCTAACTAGTGAGTCTGTGTTTCTTTGGGAATAAGGCAACCACCACAATCATGCTTAGTGTAAACCCATGAAACCTAGCAGGCGTAGTTAGTTATTAAGTCTCATTGATTTGACAGATCCACTGCAAGCATGTTTCGACATAGATCTATGCATAGTCAACAGGATAAGCCTATTATGATAAACTTTAAGCAGAAGCCAGGATTTTCTGCTCTATTAATATTAACTTTCTTGTAAATCATGGCAATAACAGGTGCCAATTATACAGAATATATTTGATTTATGGAATCTGTCACCTAGATTGAGTCATATGTTGGTGTGAATCTTATTTAAAATAGTTCTCCATTAGACCAATAGATTATTTAAAGCAGCACTCATTTGATCATATATCTAATTTATCCATCTGAATTATTTAAAGCTTAGAAAAGTATCATGATTAATAGCATATTTGATAGATCTTGGCACAATGGGAATGTGACAATAACAACAACAGTAGTAATTTGAATGTATTTGAAAGAAGAGAGCCAGTTTGGTGTAGTGGTTAAGGTGCAAGGCTAGAAAGAGGGAGACAGTGAGTTCTAGTCCTGCCTTGGGGACAGAGCTAGCTGGGTGACCTTGGGCCAGTCACTCTCCCTCAGTCCTAGGAAGGAGGCAATGGCAAACCACTTCTGAAAAACCTTGCCAAGAAAACCGCAGGGATTGTTCAGGCAGTCGCCAGGAGTCAACAATGACTTGAAGTAGAAATAGAATAAAGTAAAATCAACTAAGAATAATAAAAATAAAGAAACCAAATGATTTACCAATCATAGAAATTAAGATATGTACATTAGCAGATTTAGTGTGCTCTCTCCCAAAATATTTGGAGGACTATGAAGGCTAATCCAAACAATGAGTGGCACAATTTCTACATATGTATTTATTCAATATGGACATTGACAATTAGATTCACACAGTGTGAACCCAGTTTGTTTTAATCTTGGTTGGCTACTAAGCCCCAATTGGATGGATTTAAAATCTTCTATAAATCATTCTTTATAATCCACAACTGCTGGATTGTAGCATAGGTTAAAATGCTGTGTTAATTAGCCTTTTTCAGTGGTATGTGTGGGAGGGAGGAATACTTTGCTCTGCAAAAATCTAGAATAACTAGATTTTTTTCTTTTTTCTCCATTGAAAATAATCCAATATTCTACTAAGACTATGATATTCTGGGACTTGGGTCCATTTGTGAGTACTTTCTACTTAGCCCTGGAAAATCTGAAAAGAGGACATGTGAACCTTCCCTTATGGATGCAGCTTTTTCCAACCTGGATCCCTCCCATCATACATGTCAATTTGCTTTGTTGGCTGGTCTGATGGGTAATCCTGTAAATAAATACTGGAAACTCACTTGGCTGGACATTATCCTATTTGGTGTTACAGTCAAAGCATAATAAACCTTGTAATTTGAAACAAATCTGAATTCCTGATTGGGCATTACTCAGGAGAAGGAAGCATGGAGGAAAAAGGTGGTGCACCAATGAAATACAGAGCTGTTTCTGTGATTAAAAAAAAAACATTCAGTTTGGTCAGAAACACGGATGCTGGTCAACTCACTCACATGGCTTTCTAAGCTTGTGGGAGAAAGATGAATAAATGAAATATTGTCCATCTAATTAAAATCTGGCTTCAGCTGTTTTATGTAATTTCCTAACAGAGCAGTGAGATCTCTTTATTTCAGTCACATTGCAGAGTGGTTAACCTTATGGTGTGGCTTCTGTCAACAGTTTTATGCAGAAGAATCCTTCACTGTGTGCCGGTGATGAGAGAGAATCTCCTTAGTCTGGTAATTTTTCAAATTACTTTTTATAAATTTCTCCCGAAATGTTTTGAAGTAACCTGCCAAATTTTTATGTATAAGTTGCTTGCTACACAGAGTTCCTTGTGTGAAATGGTAAAAAACAACAAACAAACTTCATTAAGATCTCCTGAGCAGTCAGGGGCCACATAATTCTTCCTCCAACTCAGTCTTCCTTAATCCAACACCCTTCACATGCACTGGGGTTTTTAACCCACTTCTTGCTATCCTTGCCGGGCATCAGTTTGAGATTGTTCATGGCTATGCGGCGATGAATAAATAAATGAGCTTGGCAGCCATTTGTACAAGTTTGGCCTTCACATATCACATCACACATATCACATGCTGAGGATGCTAGTCATCCAAAGGAAAGAGGAAAACACGGTTTTACTCAATCAGAAATGAGGGGAAACAGAAGAAGTTTAAGGTATCAACAAGAGCTAAACAGGTAGCATTGTAAGGTCATATGTAAGGTCATGACTACACCCTTCTCTTTCTCCTTCCCATAGCCAAAATCTCATGAGAACTCACATGGAAGCATAGAAAACATCCAAAGAGCATCTTTTTTTAAAAAGAAAACATTAAAGCATTTTCAAGATATACATAAAAACTAAAAAGATTGAAACAAAGAAGCCTACAAAGAAAAAGAAACAGAACTATAAAGGTGTGAAAAAACACAAAACAAACTACTACAAAGTGGCTTCCGACTTCCTATAACAAAGATATACATACTGTAAACCAGTATCAATCTCTTACTCCAATTCATATTATAGTAAACATTGTTTCTATAAAGCATTTAAATTCCCATCATTACATTCCCTTCTAGAACAAAATTACCCTCCCAGTTAAAGAAAAACATATAAAACCCTTCAGACATAATTTGGAACCCAATATAGTAACAAACGCGACCCTTTTTCACTATAATTTGCTCCCATCGGCCAACTAAACTAGCATTAACCAAAAATATAAGAATTATCCAAACAGCATAAACATTTAGCTAAACCCTTAAAAAGCCATCCTGATAACCACATCTAAACAATAACCTAGGCATTTACCAAAAATGTAGGAATTTTCAAAACAGCATAACCGTTTATCCAAACCTTTAAGAAACCGTCCTGATAAACACGTTTAGACAATTATCCCACTTCAAAGGAAACCAAGGCATTTACATGTCTCAGTATTATGTACAGAGCTTTCTTCTTGTCAGTTTCAAATTCTACAACCTGCTTTAAAAAGCCCAGACATTTGTCCAAAATCTTCCTGCCTCTAGAATTTAATTCTCTTTCTTGATCATGGTGTGGTGGCGACACTGTCTTCTTATCTTCAGCTTTTGTCAACTCAATTTTCCTTTGACTATTTACACATAAATCACCAATTCTCATCCTTTTCTTTGGAGAAACCACTTTACTCTTAAGGTAGTTTTCAGCCTTATCAGTTTCTCTTGATTCTTGTGACAATTTGGACTCCACAAATTCTGAGAAATGCTCCAAGACTTGAATAACAGCGTTGTAGCGATCTTTAAATATCAAATTAATTTCCTCCATATTTCTTAACAGTAAGATAGATTATGGCGCCCTCTAGTGTCTCAGGAAGGTAAAGTCATTAACTCTGTAACTGAACTCTCTCTCCAGCCTTTTTATCTCTGGTGTGGCCAATCAGGAAAATAAAAAGTAATAACAAACAGCATTCCCATGGGAAAGTGAAAGCAAATAGAGATCAGAACTCCAATCCACAGATTCAATGGAGAGAAAGTTTTATATTCCTCAAAAATCACTTTAATAAAAAAGCAATAAAAACCAAAAATCTTTAAATCTTAATTTAACAAATTATATATATATAAAAAGCCAAATTATCAAGTTAATAATTTTGAAAAATTATGAGAGTCACCAAGAGATTCCACATTTCTTTGTTGTAGAAAGCCTCTCTTTGGTAAAATTCAAACAAAACAAACCTTAGTGCTGTAGAAATGGGGTGGGCAGCTTTAAGGTCCATTATGGCTTCAGAGTGGCTTGGGAAGAAGATGACAGCCCTGCCTCCCAGCTGACTGCTTACCAGTCGATTGTGAAATGCTGTTTTGTGGTCTTCTGGCTGTGACCAGCCATCTGGAGAGCACATGGGGTGATTCCTGGGGTTCTCCTTAATCTGGAGAATGTTTCTGGGCTCCAAGGAAGCTTGCCTGAGCCCAAGCAAAAAAGCCACTCTGACAGGTCAGTCTGCAGACAGTGGAAGAAACCAGCTCAAGCTGCCATTGTCCCCACCAGAAGTCCTGAAAACATCCAAAGTGTATCTTAGGCATTTACATACTTGGGTTTTTTAAAAAAAATGTTGGAAATCAATGGGTACCACCTAGTGGCATTATGGTTGCCACATGGCAACTGCCCCAAGCTAAATTATCAGCACTGGGTACATATTGTAAACAAAATTTAATGAAGCAGTGATACAACTCAATATGGCCTCAAGGATTTAGGAATTAAAGCTGGAATCAGAAGCATCTTCACTAAGAATTAAGTCCAGTTGAGCTTAATATTGCTAACTTTCAAATAAGTAAATTAATTTTATCAATTTACAGAAGGAAGAAATTCAGGGTTACCTGAGCTAGGCTGCAAAAAACCTGGCTGAGTGCTAGATGTTAGCAGTGAGACACAGAAAACTCTTAAGTCTTTGCTGTCAGTGGCTACCCAGATGTTTGAAGCTCAGATCTGGTAGCCTTAAAAAATTACATACTGTGCTACATAAAGATCAAGGTCATTAGCTTATTTTTAATTAATAAAGATAAAATGTATGTAAAAGTCCTTGTAAGGTTTCTATTTTTTGCATGATTTTGCAAAATGATTTTGCATTTTTTAAATAGACAATGCTTCAGCCAGGATATTCTTGCATTTTCATAACTTTGTAATTTTAGCGTTGTTGCAAAATGTGTTTACTGCTCAAATATACCCAGTTTCCTGCAACTTGGACAGTGAGGAAACAGCTATCCCATCAACAACATTACCACATGACTGTTATTTCTAAAGCTGGGGGTGAAGGAGTATGGCGGCAGGACGAGTGATGTGAGAGCTTGAGAATATTCTCATCTACAATGCAGGATGAAGGTGGCTTTGCGGAGTCAGAGAGACAGGCAAACCACAGAGGCAGCACTGGAAGAAGATCAAATATTACTATCATTTAAGGATTTATTGAATATGATTGTATCAGGAAATCCAATACCTCAATCTTGGTCTGAGGCAAATATTATATTAATTCCGAAAGAGAAACAGGATCCGACACTATGTAGAAATTATAGGCCTATTTTGCTACTGAATAATGACTACAAAATATTTACATTAATTCTAACTAAAAGATTAAAAATTATATTACAAGAAATAATTGATCATGACCAAAGTGGATTCCTACCCCGAAGACACATAAAAGATAACATAAGGACTATCATAAATATAATAGAGTATGCCCAAATTCATAATGAAAAACAGATTATGCTACTCTTTTTAGATGCAGAAAAAGCCTTTGACAATTTAAACTGGAATTTTATGCTTAAAACCTTGGAATTTATGGATTTTGGCGACACATTTATAAAGGCAGTCAAAGCAATCTATACATTCCAAAAAGCCAAAATTGTGATAAACGAAGATATAACACAAGAACGCGTAATAGAAAAAGGTACCAGGCAGGGTTGTCCACTCTCCCCCTTACTATTCATATCGGTTTTGGAAGTCTTAACAGAGAATATTAGAAAGGAAAATCAGATTGAGGGAATAAAAGTAAAACAAGAAATATATAAATTAAGAGAGTTCGCAGATGATTTAGTTATTACCCTACAAAATCCACTAACATCTCTTGACTACTTATTAAAAATGCTACAAGAATATGGAGAATTAGCTGGTTTCAAAATAAACAAAAAACAAAAATGATAAACTTAAATATGTCACAAAATATTCAGAATATATTAGAAAATAAATCAGGATTCTCTAGTGTTAAAAAAGTCAGATATTTAGGGATAGAGATTACAGCTAAAACTAACGATCTATACCAAAACAACTATGCAAAAATATGGAAGGAAATTCAACAAGACTTAGGGAAGTGGGAAAAACTAAATTTATCACTTATGGGGCGAATCTCTGTAATCAAAATGAATATCTTGCCAAGGATGTTATTTTTATTTCAAAATATCCCAATATTATTAACTGACAAAACTTTTAAATTATGGCAAAAAGACCTATCAAAGTTCATTTGGCAAAGGAAAAGACCAAGGATTAGACTTAAATTAATGCGGGATGCTAAAGAACGAGGAGGCTGGGGTCTTCCAGTTCTTAAATTATATTATGAAGCATGTGGATTATTATGGGTAAAAGAGTGGAATACTTTACAGAATTATAGATTATTAAATCTAGAAGGCCACGACCTGAAATTTGGTTGGCATGGATTCCTATGGTATAACAAATTGAAAGTAAATAAAGTATTTAATAATCCTTGTATTAGAAATTCCGTTCTTAGAATTTGGGAAAAATATAAATCTACTCTAACACCCACTCTACCTTTATGGATTTCCCCACAAGAAGTGTATAGTAGGAGAGAAAAAACAGGAATTTGCAAATGGCTAAGATATTTGGACCTAATAAAATTTGAAGGGGCTATAAATAAAATGAAAAGAAGAGATGAATTGGAAAATGAAGGACATCCATGCCAATGGTTTTTGTATTTTCAATTAAAGGAACAATTTAAAATTGATGCCCAAAGTTACAAATTCACAAAAGATTTAACCTGGTGGGATAATTTAGTTTATGCCAACAATGACCACATGATTTCCAAAATATATAAAATGTTATTACAAATAAGAATGGCAAATGTACAAATTAAACAATGTATGATTAAATGGGAGAGAAATCTTGGACATCACATTGACTATGATGTTTGGGAAAGAATGTGGACCAAAGGGCTGAAATTTACTTTAAATTATAATTTAAAAGAAAATTTTTACAAAATGATGTACATGTGGTACATTACTCCGGACAAAATATCCAAAATGTTTCAGAATACTTCAAATGTCTGCTGGAAGTGTAAAAAAAAAACAGGAACATTTTATCATATGTGGTGGACTTGTAAGAAGGTGAAAAAAATTTGGACATCTATACACAATATAATTTGTAAAATGTTGACTAAAGAAATTAATAGAACACCGGAACTCTATTTATTGGGCATCATGGACAAGGATTTGGAACATGAACATGGAAAACTTTTACGGTATTTGATCACCGCAGCTAAAATTACGTATGCATCAAAGTGGAAGGAAGAACTGACCCCCTCAATGGAAGAATGGACATTCAAATTCCTGGATCTGGCGCAGATGGCAAAACTTACGGACCAGCTAAATAATAAAAATGTGGAAGATTTTCAAAATGACTGGACCCCCTTCTTCAACTATGTAGAATCGACCCAAAAATTAACGTAAATGTGTAAAACATATGAATATAATACAAGATGTAAATATTATGTATTTGACTTATATAATCTCAATAGAACTGTAGAATTATTGTAACCAAATTAGTGAATTGTGAAAAGAAATTATTTAGTTAAGGTATAAAATTGTATTACTTAGGGAGTTGGAAATCCATTTCCTTTCTTTTAAACCTCTTCTTCTCTTTCTTCTTTCTCCTTTCCTTTTTTCTTTCTCTTGTTTTTGCATTTTATGTTTATTGTTGATTTGTCATTTTATGTTTGCATTATTTGTGTAAATAATTTAATAAAGACTATTTAAAAAAAATCCAATTAACATTACCACATGACTACAGTTCTAACTTACAGTCTGAGTTTTTTATTTGAAAAACAAAAATTGCATGTGAGATTTGGCCAATAATTACAGAAAGACTAACTTCTTTAAAGTAATTTCCAGCCAGAACAAACAGATTCATACCACACTGCTTTAAGGTGTTCACAATAGCTGGTTTTGCAGATGTTTAACTTGGCAACTTTGGCTTGTAAAATATTAGTTCAGGAACAAGACATTAGATGTTTTGAATAGCTGTTAATATACTAATTAAAGCTATTTCATTCTTCAGGAATCAAAACATACAGATATGTCAGATTTTATTCAGGAGATGTAATCTTTGATACTATCATTTAGCACAGACTGATTGGTTTCATACAATGCAGATGGCCCAAACCAAACAGTTATGATTTAGCATGTCGAATAAACCAGGAATTAATTATCCCTTAGCACAACACTGAACCCAAGCTGTAAAAGGTGTGTAAAGGCCTGGCATACACATGGTGCTAGGGCACATTTTTTAAACCATGTTTGCTGAAGCAACATTTGTCTGGTTCACACATCTTGCTAAGTTATATATAGTAATTTACAAAACTAGAGCTAAACATCTGGGATTCAAAGTTCAGATGACCACTTGACAACAATAAACTTATATATCCTTGGTCTACCTGGTGGTTGTCTAGATTTTTGCAGCCCCACTATTTTAGCTGTATAGAACATGCTGCATGACAAATAGGTAGACTCCATTATGGCCTTACACAATGTGTAAATCTAACAGACAGAAATACCTACAGGCATTCATTGATCTTTATTTCCCTGCTTTCTCCAAGTTAGCATTTCAGGGCTTCTTATTTTTTCCTCAATCTGACCTGCATAAATCTGGAGGACCATCAGATGGCAGCAAAATGTTGCAGTTTTCTGTTTCAGTTTACTCTTACCTAGTGGTCATCTTGATTTCTGGAGTCTAGATTGGTATTGTTGGGAAAATACATGTATTATCTGACTATTTGGAAAAACAAACTTTATAATTAATTGCATAGAATATCCGAACATTTCTAGCAGAGATCATTAATGTGACAGGAAAGTGTTGTGGCTCACATAATTATTGGGTTCACACATTTTGCAAGATATGACTTTTTTACCAAAGTTTGCTGAAAAAGCCACAGTGGGCCTTGATTACATAACATGTAACAATGGTGTACAAGCCTCAAAGCTAATACACACTTCACAGTCAGCTAAGACCGAACAGAGAACATTATAGCTCACAGTCATTTTATCTTTCAGTGCATCCTCATTAAAGCTCACTCTGTCTTAAAGTTAAACGGATTACAGGTTCTTTTTACGATACTCAGTTTCAAGCCATTCTGTGTTAACAATCTCTTCAGTATATTTTTCCAGAACAAAGTAAAAATGTTGGATAGTGTTGTTGGAATTTATTAGAGAAAAAGAGTTTATTTAGGCAGGCTAAATAATGCCCGGATCCTATAGTGTCAGCAAATATCTAAAGTCTTAAACTAAAGAGCTTAACAGCAAAAGACATAAACATGTGGCCAATATGCAAGGGCCTTCAATTGCTCCTGGCTTGCACCCAACCTAAAATAGTATAATGAGTCCCTATTTGTATTCAGACCAAGTAAAATGATCAGATCAGGACAACTAGTCCATAGAGCAGCCTTTCTTGACCTTTTGACCCTAGAGGAACTCTTGAAATACTTTTCAGGCCTCAGGGAACCCCTGCACATTCAGGCTCAAATATAGGCCAGAAGTTACAAAATTATTATATTTGTTTCATGTGTTGGCCTGCATATATGCATTAACAGTGCTCTTAGACTAAAAATAAAGAATGAAACTTATCTCTTTAATGTGAAGTTGCCCGAACTTGAAATAATTCTTAAAGTAAATTGTGTTCTCCCAGGGAACCCCTAGTGACCTCTTGTGGAACCCTAGGGTGCCATGGAACCCTGGTTGAGATACCCTGAAATAGAGCATTGGTTGATCTAAAGCATTTTAGGCTGGAAATTGCACTTCTTCATTTCCTCATTTCAGAATAGTGAAATGTTCTGACAAAGTTTGCAACATATGTGTAGTTTGCCAAGACTAGTAGGCCATCACTGCAGGCAAATCTTTTGAGTAAACACAGAATGCCACCACATCAACTGAAATTTCAGGGTTAAAGGGATCTATTGTTTGTTTATTCGTTTAGTCGCTTCCGACTCTTCGTGACTTCATGGACCAGCCCATGCCAGAGCTTCCTGTCGGTCGTCAACACCCCCAGCTCCCCCAGGGACGAGTCCGTCACCTCTAGAATATCATCCATCCATCTTGCCCTTGGTCGGCCCCTCTTCCTTTTGCCTTCCACTCTCCCTAGCATCAGCATCTTCTCCAGGTGTCCTGTCTTCTCATTATGTGGCCAAAGTATTTCAGTTTTGCCTTTAATATCATTCCCTCAAGTGAGCAGTCTGGCTTTATTTCCTGGAGGATGGACTGGTTTGATCTTCTTGCAGTCCAAGGCACTCTCAGAATTTTCCTCCAACACCACAGTTCAAAAGCATTGATCTTCCTTCGCTCAGCCTTCCTTATGGTCCAGCTCTCGCAGCCATATGTCACTACAGGGAACACCATTGCTTTAACTATGCGGGCCTTTGTTGTCAGTGTGATGTCTCTGCTCTTAACTATTTTATCGAGATTTGTCATTGCTCTTCTCCCAAGGATTAAGCGTCTTCTGATTTCCTGACTGCAGTCAGCATCTGCAGTAATCTTTGCACCTAGGAATACAAAGTCTTTCACTGCTTCTACATTTTCTCCCTCTATTTGCCAGTTATCAATCAAGCTGGTTGCCATAATCTTGGTTTTTTTGAGGTTTAGCTGCAAGCCAGCTTTTGCACTTTCTTCTTTCACCTTCATCATAAGGCTCCTCAGTTCCTCTTCACTTTCAGCCATCAAAGTGGTATCATCTGCATATCTGAGATTGTTAATGTTTCTTCCAGAGATTTTAACTCCAGCCTTGGATTCCTCAAGGCCAGCTTGTCGCATGATGTGTTCTGCATACAAGTTGAATAGGTAGGGTGAGAGTATACAGCCCTGCCGTACTCCTTTCCCAATCTTAAACCAGTCCGTTGTTCCGTGGTCTGTTCTTACTGTTGCTACTTGGTCGTTATACAGATTCTTCAGGAGGCATACAAGATGACTTGGTATCCCCATACCACTAAGAACTTGCCACAATTTGTTATGGTCCACACAGTCAAAGGCTTTAGAATAGTCAATAAAACAGGAATAGATGTTTTTCTGAAACTCCCTGGCTTTTTCCATTATCCAGCGGATATTGGCAATTTGGTCTCTAGTTCCTCTGCCTTTTCTAAACCCAGCTTGTACATCTGGCAATTCTCGCTCCATGAACTGCTGAAGTCTACCTTGCAGGATCTTGAGCATTACCTTACTGGCATGTGAAATGAGGGATCTATTGACTCCCACCCAAATGACCTCTCTACTGGAGGGGTAGAAAGATGAACATTAATCATAGTAGCCCCCCTCAGGAATTAACCAAGTTTTATTGATCAAAGGGAAATCAGCAGGTAGTTGTTAGATTATTTGTGAACTTCATTTCAGGGCTAAGGAAGAGATTCAGCTGCAGAGTAGATAATAATCTGTTGCTCCAAAATTTATTAAGAAAGGAAAAGCCACCACTATTATAAACTGCACAGTATGGTTCGTGTGGTATTTGAGTGTATTTATTTATTAGATTTACATCCTGCCTTTCTTTCAGCAGCTCAAGGATACGTATATAGTACTTCCTCCTCCTATTTTTCCCCTCAACAGCCACAACCACTGGGAGAGGTTGACTGATGATTATAGCAGGAACAGCCACCTTTTGCTGAGGAGCTGACCTTGACAACACTTTCCAGGGAAGAGAAAGGCCACAGTGGGCAAAGTAACTACTCACAATGGGTGGCACTGTGTCACAAAAATGAATGGGGTCGGGATGTTCTCCCCACCCTATCCCAGGTTTAGGGGCAGTTTCTTTGGTTTTGGGGAATGTGCTGGAGTTTTAATGTGTTTCTTATCCCCAAAGGATCGGAAAATATGCTGTTGACTTCTAGCAGCTAGAATTAGAAGGGCCTCCAGGGCTGCATAGTGAAGCCTCCATGGGTGGCCCATTCCTGCAGTGAAGTTATTCAGAAAGAGTTAAAACATTTGGCTTAAACGAACAGTTCTACTGGCCTGCACCAGCCATGGCTTTCTACTTTCTTTGATGGGCTACCTTGTTTCCAATAACTTTTTTCCATGGCTTATATGATTTATATTAATGATAGGGGGTTGGTCTTCCATTTGGGGTAGTCCACCTTGCTATTATAATGGAGCCCAGTGTTCAGTGCATCCCTTTTAAAACTAGGCATCTGCCCTGTACACACCTGATGGATTTCCTAAACTCTATTACAAGTTCTTCTCAGGACAAGAGCCCCTCACCAGTTCCTTTGCTGCCTGTCCTTAAACAGGTGAAAAGGACAAAAAATCCATTGCATCTGAGTTCCAGGGTGATAAGCAATGTTCTTACAAGCTTCATTCTTTCTGATTTCAATGGGACTGAGTGACTCCATCTTTGCGACTTAATTCCAGTTATTCCCAGAACGTGTTCTTCAGGTACAAGCAATACTTTTCCTTCAGGCAATGACCACTAGAGGGTGACATAACTGCAGAAAACTGAGTCTCCGTGCAGATAGCTGGTTAGGAAGGATAGAGACTCTGTCATGTTTATTATACCGTGTCAGATAATGTGGAAAGAACACACCATCATGGCAATGAAGCAGGGAAAGCTCAATGTGCCAGCCTAGATAAGGCTGCCAGCGTGCTAATGTGAACTGGTTGAATTATGCCTCCTTCTCCTTCTCAGATGCACTTTTATTTTTGGTTTTTGAATCTGTTCTTATTTGTTTAATTAATAGATTTCAGCAGCATTCTCTCTCACCATATCTGCTGTATAAGTGCATCCACAAACTTTTTTTTTTCTGATGTCAGTAAATGCAAACTTGAGAGGAGGTATCTTCTTTGTGGGCATGGAAGACCTGGCTTGTTCACACAGGAACAACAATCACACCATATACTTCTTTCCTCCTTGCCAGTTCATTTAAGGGTTCAGAATGGAGCAGGTTCTTGGAACATGACAACCAGAAGAAATCTGTCCAAGCAGACTTGCACTTAGCCACATGGCAAATGTCTCATGCTGTTGCTATTGCTGATACTAAGAAAAAAAGCCTTCAGTCTTAAAAGTTGCACACAAAAACAATGGTTTCCAATTGCATCATTGCATTCCTCCACATTCATTAGAAGCATTTCTCTATCATTCCGTTTATAGCTTAGGCCAAGTTTGAGTACAACCCAGACATCAAAAACAATAACATTTTTCTTATTAGTCTTTGGCTAACTGTATAATTAATACCTTGTCCTCAGAAGAAACTTGCATCAATTTGAGCTTGGTTTTATCTCAACTTCATCCCTGTGACATTTTGCAAGTGAAAACTCCGCTGAGTCTTCAAACAAGCCCATGTAATGGCTTCATTACATCATTTCTCATTTGCTTAGCAGTTTATTTCTCTAAAACCAACATAATATGATTAGATTACACATTCTGTCATGTCATATCATAGTTCGGTTTGATTTAGTGTTTTATGTTAACCCAGTTATTGTGGTTTGAAAAACATGATTTATGGCTAAGCATGAATTATGAACATTGTCACTGTGGCTTACTCAACAAACCTTGGCTTAGTAGAATGGGTAAATCCAGTAGAATGTTTTTCATGGTGCAGAATTAAAGCTGGGTTAGGGCTGGTAATCTGATGTAAACTATGAATGTGAGATAAAACCATTGGTCAGGATTAAAGCTTATTGTAAGTCAGGACTGAACAGGAAAACCCACAAAAGAGCTAAGAATTATAACGGAATTAAAGACAAAATCAGAGAGCCAGTTTGGTGTAGTGGTTAAGTCACTAGGCTAGCAACTGGGAGACTGTGAGTTCTAGTCCCACCTTAGGCATGAAGTGACCTTGGACCAGTCATACTCTCTCAGTCCTAGGAAACAGACAATGGCAAACCACTTCTGAAAATTCTTTCCAAGAAAACTGCAGGGACTTGTCCAGGCAATGGCCAGGAGTCAAGACCAAATCAGACCGGAAGACAAGTCATAGAGTTGGGCTGAAAAGTAATTACAGGAGCATCCTCTGAAGACTTTTTTGTTAAGGAAATGCTCAGCTCCAGCTGGATATCCTCTTACAAGTTTTTCTCCTGGATTTGTTTGATTCTGAAGACAAGCAGTGAAGCTTGAAAATACTTCACTGAGAACGTGCAGTTTAGTGGTTCACCATCCAGGGCACCTAGTGCATCTAAACTGCAGTCCCTTGTGGCAGAAAAATATCTCCAGTGAATATATGTACAAATTAATCAGTCCTCTTCCCTCCCACATCCAAACAACAGGATTCCAATCATTTATTATGAATAGTCTATTATTTTGTTGCATAAAAAATAAAAATCAAGTGAGGAGGGTTTTAGTTTTTCCTCCAGCAATTTTAGGGAAAACCTCTTATATTGACTTCTGTCTGTTAGGAGAAAAGTTCCTTCCTCATTTATAAAATGTCAAGTGGCCGCCCTAACCCAGGGGGTAGAAAAGAGGCAGAGGAGGGGGCTCTGTACCGTATTTTATAGCGACTGTTTGAACTAAGAGCAGCTCAGAAGGTTGGAGTAGATGTAGGAGGCAGAGAATTACTAATCACTGTTTAGAATTACATTATCAAGCTGGGAGGATCAGCAGCTGAATGCATTATCTAAAATGATGTAATGCTGCTTTCAAGAGCTAAATACAGTTTCACACTTTGGGGTATGATTTGTAAGCATCGTGCAAAGACCTTGCATTTAGCACAATTCAGTATCAACTTGGTACATTACCTATGCATTGTTTTAATAAAAGTTGGGCCTTTTTATTCCTTTCTGTGAATTGAAAAAATGACTTGGTATTTTAATGTACTTATTCTAGTGTCTAAGTGAAACAGGGAAAATGTTAGCTTTTTTTATGGGCATATTATTAACTGCACAGTTTTAGACTCTACGGGTGTGTGACTCAGATGGGTTCTGATTCTAAGTCAAGATTCAGAGGGGGTTAAATTAGATTTAAAGCTATTTGAGACCTGAAAGCAGAAGATGTATCTCAAAACCAATTTGAGATTTGATAACAGATTTGATCGTAGTCTACAATGGGGATCATCATACATGTCCAGCTGCTTTATTTTTTGGCAGAGTAGGACAGAGATGGTAGATTATTTAGAGGACAGCAACGCTTTTTCTTTTTTTTACAAATATAATTTCTATTCTATTTTTAAAAAGATAAAAAGTAACAGAAATGAATATAGAGTAAAAAAGAAAATAGAAAGAAGGGAAAGACAAAGCCAAAAGTGCAGAAAAAAGAAAAGAAAAATATATATAAAGAAGTAGCTTCCAATTTTCTTTACAGCAGATATAACTATAAATTTACCTCTTACTTGTCCCAAAACTTTAAACAGGAAAGTCCAGTTCAAATTGTTTAAGGCCTTCTCTGCATCCAAGAAAATCAATGTAGCTTGTTTTTCATTATCTAGCTCCAAATATTCCAAAATGTCCAACACAGTTCTAACATTGTCCTTTAACTGTCTTTTAGGTAAGAATCCACATTGGTCCTCATGAATAAATTCTTGCAAAATTATTTTCAGTCTATCGGTTAGAATCATTGTGAACAACTTATAGTCATTATTCAGTAATGATATTGGTCTGTAGTTTCTTGTTAAAGTCAATATTGTCCCTCTTTGCTATGCTGGCCTCTTTCCAACTCTCTGGCATCTTTCCTCCCTGTAAGATAGAGTTCATTGGGTTTGTAAAGGTTCTGAAAGTTCACCCTCAAAACATTTATAATAAAGACCTGACAAACCATCTGGCCCAGGCACTTTTCCTGGTTAATCTTTTTTATGGCTTCAGAGACTTCTCTTATTGTTATAGGTCTATTAGCAACTCTGCAAAGTTTCAAAAGTTTCACCTGAATATTTTTTAAAAAAAAATATTCCAAACATTTCTTTTAAAGCAGAGATAACAGGAATGAGTAGAGATACCAGGAATGAGAATAAGATTAGGAAGAATCTTATTAACCAATGAAGTATGCATACACTTTATTTTGTAGAAAAAGTTAAAAACTGTTATTTGGCTAAAAAGGGAAAAGGAACAACTGAAGGTGAATTGATACAGGCGAGGTGAATTTTCACACCTCCATTAAGTGTTTCCCTTCCTGTTACTTTTATGAGGGGAAAGAGAAAGGGATACAAAGATGTTTTTGGTTGGGAGAGAGCATAACTGCGGCTGTCAACGTTCTCTGTCTTTCCATGTTGTAATGGTAAGCAGTGAAGCTGGCCAAAAGGAAGCAGTACTAGGAACAGCCAGAGGAGCACTCCTCTCCTCAGCTAGTGAGGACTAGGCAAGATTTAATTTGTTCAAAAGTGATTGATTAGGTGTCATCAAGTTGGTGTCAGCCCTTAGAAACAACAGATTCTCCAGGAAAATCTGTCCCTGACTTGGTCCTTCAGGTCTTTTGTTCAAAATGATGTCACTATATAGCTAAATCAGACTATCAAAAGGTCACTATGATGTCATAATACTGTATAAATGATCTATGGTTGCCAGGGATCAGAGCCAATAGTAATATAAAAGGTAAACAATAAATTACAAGCTTTTGTCAGCAGGAAGAGAAAATGGAGATGTCCGTTTATGTATCACCCACTCCCCCCCCAAAAAAAAACCAAAAAAAAAAAAAAAAAAGGGCAACGAACAAGCTCAGTCCTCCTTTGGCTGTTAGAGAAGAGTTGTCTTTTGCCATTATAGTCAGTCAGAATGTGACTTCACCTAAACTGTTTTTTTTTCTCCTCCCCCTTCCTGAGCTTCTTTTCTCCACAGCACAGCACGTCCCTAAGAAGTGCTAACTCTTAGGGAGTTAACAAGCTCAGCTCTGTGACCTTAATTAGCCAGCTTGCAGCTGCTACCTGACACTGACAAGATTTTAATCACATTTACACCTATGGCTTTTGTTTGCCCCCTGAGTGGCTCAGGGCTTGGAGCTGGAAATGTGCTAGGCAAACAGCCAGCACCAGCACATTCCTTTCTATATGTATTCCTCATTGTGTGCCTGCTTACTCTCTTGTAATCCCTTCCTCTCCAATGAATATAAATGCAAACTTTAATTCCCTTCTTGCTAATTATCTCAGTGCCAGGTGAGCATTCCAAAGGGTGGGGCAGTGGGAAAAAAGGAAAGCTGAAATAAAATTGTAAGCATGGTCATGTGATTTCCCACTTAGTGACTGCATCACTTCGTGACTGAGTTGCTGGTCCCAGTTGTGGTTGCTAAATGAGAACTACCTGGTATTAACTTTCCCTAAACTGGTGTTCTCCAACCTACTAATCCACAGCCAGCATAGGAAAGCCTGATACAGACAAGGAGTCAGAGTGGTCCTGTTTTATATAGTTTGGATTGAAGTTGGCTTCCACATCAGATCATCCAGAAAAAGGAAACTTGGCATTTTTGGAAACAATGTACTTTTAATACTAAAAAAAGTCAACCTGAATCTCTTTTTTTCTTCCCAAAATCAAAAAAAAATAACTCTCCCCTTCTTTTCACACACACAACCCCTTGTCATGAAAAGTATGTCCTCCTTTGTGGTTCTTAAGGAAGCATCTTTTAACCAGCATTTATGTCATGAGCACTGATGGTGAGCAGGAGGGGGCCCCTATCCAGGGGGGGAAACACATGCATAGTAGTGAGGAGTTGAGCAGCCATTCAAAGAGACACAGAACAGACCCGCCTTGACTTTTGGGGTTTATCTGTCTGGGTTTTCCCACACTTCTTCAGTTTGTTAGGATTTTCTGTCTAATGTAGCAGTAATAAAACACTAGAGACCTATTCCTCAGCGTGGTTCCTGACTGTTAGGACATCAATCCTAACAAACTCCTACTCCCATTGAAAGAGGGAGGAAGGAAAAAAAAAGACATTTGGGAAAATGTCTTCGGAAAACCAGGAAATTCGGCAAGCCATCCAACAACTGGCAGCAGCCTTGCAACAACACCAGCAACAAGTAGATCTCCAGATCAACACATTACAAGCAGCTATGCTACAGCAGTTACAACAACCAGCTCCGATTAACCCACAACCGGTGCCAGCAGCAGCAGCAGCAGCTCCGCCAGTAGTCTTGAGATCCCAGGTGTCCTAACTGCCAGGAAACACGCTGAGACAAGGAACTGGTCTCTAATGTTTTATTGCTTGTACATAACAGGAATCCTAACAAACTGAAGAAGCGTGGGAAAACCCCAGCCATATAAACCCCAAAGGTTAAGGCGGTCCTGATCTGTGTCTCTTTGAATGGCTACCTAGTTCCTCAGTGCTACACATGTGCTTAACAGTCTGGATGGGAGCCCCCTGCTCGCCATCCTTACTCATGACATCAGGACAGTTTACCAGAGAAATTTGGAGGAGAAGCAGGACAGTTGAGAACCTTTCTCACACAGTGCACAATGTTTTTCGACAGCAGACCGGCAGAGTTCCCAACAGACCGAACCAGAGTCACCTTTATTTTAAGTCTGCTAAAGGGCCCAGCAGCCAAATGGGCTATTCCCATGGTGGAGAACAATGACCCAATTTTCAATGACTACCAGAATTTTCTGGCAGGGTTCCAAGCACACTTTGACGACCTGATCAGAGAGGTCACTGCCAGCCGGGAAATTCGGCAGCTCAGGAGGCACCCATGAGAGTGGTTCATGATTTCAGCTCCCTCAATAAGGTCACAGTCAAAGAAAATTACCCACTCCCCTTAATAACTGATCTGCTGGATCGCTTACAGAAAGCACTCATTTTTACTAGGTTGGACCTCAGGAATGCGTACAATCTGATCCGGATGAAAGAGGGGCATGAATATCTGACTGCCTTCGATACCAGGTTTGGTAAATTTGAGTACCTTGTTTTTCTCTTTGGCTTGACAAATGCAGGAGCCATATTTTCCCAATTTATGAATCAAATTTTCTCTGATTTACTAGATAAGTATCTGGTCATTTATCTAGATGACATTAATATTCTCTGAGGATGCTACAACTCATGTAACCCATGTACGTAATGTCTTACAAAGACTGAGAGAGAACAAGCTGTTTGCCAAGCTAGAGAAGTGTGCCTTCGATTTAACTGAATTACATTTCCTGGGCTATAGAATATCAACAGAAGGCATATCCATGGATCCTTCAAAGGTCCAGGCAATTCTCTCTTGGCAACCCCCCCGCAACGTGAAAGATGTACAAAAATTCCTAGGATTCGGCAATTTTTATAGAAAATTTATAAATAAATTTAGTGACAGGGCCAAGCCCCTCACACAGCTTTTGAAAAAAGGATCCAAATTCCTTTGGGGGGAGAGGGAGCAAGCAGCCTTCCAAGAATTTAAGCAACTCTTTGCATCCCAGCTGCTTTTAAAGCATCCTGATCCCACGAAGCAATTCATAATGCATTCAGATGCTTCAGATTTTGCTATCGCTGCTGTTTTATTGCAATATACTGACAAAGCAGGGAAGACATTGCTTCCTTGTGCCTTTTTCTCTTGCACGCTCTCGCCGGCAGAGAGAAACTATGATGTTTTTAACAAGGAGTTGCTGGCAATTAAAGCAGCATTTCAAGAGTGGAGGCACTGGCTAGAAGGTGCAACCTTTCCTGTGAAAGTTTGCACTGATCACAAGAATTTACAGCTTCTACAAAACACCAGATCCCTCACCCCACGCAAAATCAGATGGAGCCAGTTTTTCTCCCATTTCAATTTTGTTGTTTATGTTCCTGGGGCGCAGAACTGTTTGGCAGATGCCTTGTCTCGATCCATTCAGGCAACCCCCGCTACTCACCAGGAGGTCCAGGCTACTATATTACAACCTCACAACTTTGATCAGTCTATGAGGGGGAACCAGACAGAGATTTTAGCAGCAGGCAGACAAGCAGAGGACCTATTTACAAGAGTCAGAGCTCAGCAACAACAGGACCCGTATGCCAGGGCCAGGATGAATGACCTCCAGAGGGGCCCGCAAGACACTGCCTCCCCATTTAATGTGGAAGCAGGAATCCTCTGGCATGGTGGGCAATTATACATTCCCCCCTCATTGAGGGAAGAAGTACTGAGACTTTGCCATGACCATCAAACGGCAGGCCACGGAGGTGTTTTCAAAACTCTCCATAGAGCTCTGAGAGACTACTGGTGGCCTAAGATGACTGCAGACATAAAGGGTTACGTTGCTTCTTGTCATACCTGTAGACGAGCCAAGCCTCTCCCAGGGAAGCCCACAGGACTCTTGCAACACCTACCCACCCCCAGTAGGCCTTGGGATACAATCTCCATGGATTTCATCACTGATTTACCCACGGTCCAGGGGCTGACTTCCATAGTAGTGGTGGTGGACCTTTTCACTAAAACAGCGCATTTTATTCCTTGCAAGGGCCTCCCATCTGCGGAAGCTACAGTGCAGTTGTTTATGGACCATGTTTTTAGGTATAGAGGCATGATAAATCACTTGGCGAGTGACAGGCTCTCAGTTCACTTCCAGGTTCTGGAGGGCCCTTTTCCAGTCATTAGGGGTCCAGATCCACCTATCATCATCGCATCATCCTGCTAGTAATGGGCAAGCTGAGAAAATTAACCAATGGTTACAGCAGTATCTCAGGTGTTACACCACTTATCAGCAAGACAATTGGCCAGCCCTGCTCCCATGGCAGAATTTACTTATAACAACTCTGTGCAATCCTCTACCAAGATGTCTCCTTTCCAAGCACTCTATGGGGTTAACTCTCGGGTGTTGCTCACCTCCTCCCAGCAGGGAACTGTTCCAGCCGTGGCTGATTTTCTTAAAGAGCAACAAGCTGCACAGGAGTTGTTAAAGGAGCAGCTGAACAGGGCAAAGAGTGCTTACAAGAGAGCTGCAGATGCTCACAGACAAGAGGGGCCAGCAATTGCGGTAGGAGACAAAGTGTGGCTCTCTACCAAGTTTTTGACCTCTACCAGGCCTTCCAACAAGTTGGACTCTACGTTTGTGGGCCCTTTCACTGTGGTACAGCAGATAAATCCAGTGGCTTATCGTTTACAGCTACCAGCATCCATGAAAGTCCATCCAGTGTTTCACCAAGCCTTGCTAGCCAAAGACCCTCCCCCAAGTGACTTACGATCGCAAATAGCCCCCCCCACCTCCAGTAATTGTGGATGGGGAGGAGGAATACGAAGTCGAGGAAATTCTGGACTCTAGGAGGAGGGGAAGGGGCATCCAATATTTAATACACTGGAAAGGGTACCCTGAGGAAGAGCGCATGTGGGAAAATGCCAGAGATGTGCATGCACCAGCACTGGTTCAACGATTCCATCAGCTTTTCCCTCACAAACCCAAGCCTCGCACTCTACCAGAGATTCCTCACTTGACCGAGCAAGCAGAGGAATCCCAAGCAGAGGAGTTCAATAAGTTGGCAACCTCCACCCCTGCCAGAGGCTCTGAGGCCAGAGCGAGAGGAGGAGGGGGAGCCGCAGCCCTCCACCTCCGCTTGCATTTCCCAAGGGGGAGGGGGGAAGAATCTTCTAATTATCTAGCAATTTTCCAGCAGCAGCCACCTGGGCCAGAAGAGTTATCAGACCTGGAGAGCAGCACTGATTTGTCCTTGGAGGAGTTTTCCTTTGAAGACTTTCCATCGTTGCCCAGTTCCCATGGGAGCTTAGAAGCAGACATAGACTCTTATCAAACGTCTGGAAGGGAGGGGGCTGAAATGGAATGTGAATCTGGAGGGGAGGGTGATGTCATGAGCACTGATGGTGAGCAGGAGGGGGCCCCTATCCAGGGGGGAAAACGCATGCGTAGTAGTGAGGAGTTGAGCAGCCATTCAAAGAGACACAGAACAGACCCGCCTTGACTTTTGGGGTTTATCTGTCTGGGTTTTTACCCACGCTTCTTCAGTTTGTTAGGATTTTCTGTCTAATGTAGCAGTATTAAAACACTAGAGACCTATTCCTCGTCTCAGCGTGGTTCCTGACTGTTAGGACAATTTATTTGGCCAAAGGAAGGTAAAGTTAGAACTGGCCAATTTTAAACAGTCCTTTTGATCTCATTAATTATTTCTTCAGATACCCAGATTTATAAAAAATATCGACTCCTATTTGCTACCCCCCCCAAACAAACAAAAATTGTCTATTGGTTGCAGGGATGAATAGTGACTTTATTATTTGTTCGTGATCTTAGGAAACGTGAAGGTATGAACATATTTATTTATTTATTTATTTATTTTCTATCCCGCCTTTATTATTTTTATAAATAACTCAAGGTGGTGAACATACCTCATAGTCCTTCCTCCTCCTATTTTCCCCACAACAGCAACCCTGTGAGGTGAGTTGGGCTGAGGGAGAGTGACTGGCCCAAGGTCACCCAGCCGGCTTTCGTGTCTAAGGCAGATTTCTAGCCCATTGCCTTAACCACTAGACCATATGTACTTAATATTCATATTATTATCTCTAGTCATGAAAGAATTGTATTTGTACACAATTAATGTTGATAGCTTAGAACCATGGATACAGCTCACTGTAGGGACAGGTTACAAATCTGAATGCAAATTTATTTAAATTTCCATTATTCAGTACATAGACTGAAATACAGAGATTCAAATTATCAGCTGAAATTTGAATTTCTTTAAAAATCTGTTTTAGGAAAAATGCTGATAATACATATATTCCTGAACAATAATATACAAAATTAATTATATTAGGATTATTTTTTTAAATACACTTCTTTGTAGAAATGCACATCAAAATGCCAATATATTTTAGTGTAAACTTAAAAGCAAAAAATTTCAAATTCCATGAACCAAGTGTCAGAGTCACAAAATGAGAAAAACTTGATGACTCTTTTTTGTCCACCTCTAGGTATTACCTTGTTTTAGTCACAAATAAGCTTAGTTGATTTTAAAGTAAACAGAGAGCATCCCATTTGGATCAGGGTATAAAATGAAACATTATCCTAGTTCATTGATTATTGACTGATTATGTGCCATCAAGTCATTTTTGACTCCTAGCGACCACATAGATAGATTTTCTCCATGACGATCTATCCCTTACCTGATCTTTCAAGTCTTCCAATGGTGTACTCTTTGCCACTGTAAGTAAGTCCATCCACCTTGCTGCTGGTCGTCCTCTTCTTCTCATTCCTTTCACCTTTCCCATCATTAGAGCCTTCTCCAGAGAGCTGGGTCTTCGCATAATGTGTCCAAAGTAGGATAATTTGAAGCTGGTCATTTGTTCCTTGAATGAGAACCAGATTTTTTCAATGATCCATCGGTTTGTTTCCTTGGCTGTCCATGGTATTCTCAAGAGTCTTCTCCAACACCAAAGTTCAAAGCATCAATAATCTTTCAATCCTGCTTCTTCAAAGTCCAACTTTCACTTCCATCATGGACTGTGAGAATAACCTTGAGGAACAGGAGAAAGAGCCGCAGCCAAGACAACTGTCAGATAAGAGAAATATTAAACCAAACTGAATTTAAATATCTAGATAATAATTTTTAACTATTTCAAATAACAGGGTTTACTTTTTTAATACAGGAAAAGTAAAGAGCTGGAGTACCTCCCTGTTCTATACTCCAGTCAGAGTTTTTTATTTTTAAAATCTCCAGCAATTACGATCCCACAATTCCTCCAGATAGTCTCTCCACCTGCATGTAACCTAATATGAACATTCAGAGAGAAATGGAACTCAAAGTGAGTGTGATTCAAGGCTGCTGGAGAAAGGAAACAAACTTAGTAAATTGTTGGCTATTGTAATGATTGCCCAGTCCAAATACTCAGACTCACAAGAGGTTACTAAATGAAATCTGATTTATTAGGGAACTTAGGACAAATACAGAGAAAGCTGAGAATGACAGAAAGCGCGCCAAATACAAACTTAAACCCTTCGTTGCACACGTAACCCCACCTCCCTGCCAGCAGAGCCGCCCGTCCCAGGTGCTGGCAACTGTCAGATCTTCTAGCCTGGGAAAGTAACCTTGAACACAGGAGATAACCCAAATACATTCCAAAATCACAGCCAAGAGATAAACCCCTCCCAACAGGAACCATCCTCCCGTCAAAGATGAAACACGCATCCAGCTAATGACATGCGAAACGTTACGATGTATCAAACACATTGAAACGGCGAACATGACAGCTATCTTTCGGCATCCGAGGAACCTAGCAGGAAATGATTTGACAGGAAAACGTATTCTCTAGCCACCAGCAGCCAAATGACTTTCTGAAGTCAAAGTTTAGAGAAGAACAGCAAATAGGCATCTTTATTTCCAGCTGTCCCAGGAGAAGTGCAACAGTTCTTGCCCTCTGCTCAAGTGACCTCACGAAGCTAGGATAGGACCACATGCTATGCAAGCAGGCAAGCATCTATATGTTCCCTGGCTAACAATTATGCAAGCCTGAGTTCTATTTGAAGACAGCATGAGTAGAAAGAGGGGGTGTAATGGAAAAATCTGCCTGGAGTAGTGGAATGTCAGCAGAGTTAAACATCTTTATCTTAACAGTTCATTTCTCCACCCCTACAGTAGTGTTAGGCAAGAGACCCAGTTCTCTAGGACTTGATTTCCACATCAGCTCTTGCTTGCAGACAGGTCTCTCTTCTTCAAATGTGACTCTACTGATTAATTGGCACACAATTACTCCTTTATGCCAAGAGAATGATGAGAGAGACTTTAAAGTGAAAAATGAAACCATGGGGCTTAAAGAATATAGGACCATTATTTATGCCAGGCAATTATATAGAAGTGGCTAGCAAAGTTATTGATGTTCTGGTCTTCAGCAAAGTCTGGAAGCCTGATCTGAGAAAGGCCTAGATGGTAGTGGCTTTCAAGTGGCTACGCTTATGCATATGGCAATGAATGTTTGATCTGCTTTTGTGAAAGCAAAGACTGTATATGCTATCCACTTGAGGAGGCCAATGTAGGAGGAGAGCTGTGCTAAGTCTTGCTATGTCAGTTCAGCATTCTTTCACTTAATGTAGATGTTAAAGTCTCACTGAGTGAGAAACAATCAGCATCATTGTGCAAGAAACTGCTGAACTCACATACATCAAAAGGTTTCAGTCAATCTTAAAAGGTCTCAACAAACACATGGGTTTTTAACTCATTACAGTTGTTAATTGTTAAGGTACTTGTACTCTATCCCACATGTAACTTGCATCTGCATAACCAACCTATCTTCCCCTCTCTTCCTCCTCATCCCCATTTAAATCCTACGTTAGTCTAGCCATTCCATGCATCTGATGAAGTGAGTTACTGCTCACAAAAACCTATGCCTTTTAATAAAATTTGTTCATTGGAAAAAGTGCTACTAGATTCCTTCTGATGAGGAGGCCAAGTAGTTTAAGGTCAGCTGGCCAATGGTTTACAATGATCTGTTGGTTATGGCAATGTCTTTTTCTTCAGGGTGCTGCTAAGATGGCAAATTGGTGAGTAACAATAAATAATTTACAAGAAAACAGTGATGGAGAGAGAACTGCGAGGGACTCTCTAAAGTCTGATACAGAAATGGGCAGAAGAGATGATTTGACACAGCAGAGAAGTACCATTTTCTGTATCAAAATACAAATGCAGACAAAGAAACTAGAGATGAGGTTATTTCTCAAAAAATAAAGAACTGGGTATCTTATTTACTGATCTATCAGGTGGGATTCAAGTTTCTATGAGTGGAATTTATTTACACTGGAGGAGAAGGAAGAAAGATGATTTTCACTAGTCCCTTCTTCCCTCTCAATTTCTCAATATTCACTGCAAAGATGCTATACAGATTTGCAGGGCAGTATGGAGTATGGGAGGTGGCATGATGGGCTGATGCAGGAAAAATGAAACAGAGGGTGAATGTATGTGCAAAAGATATGCCACTGAAGGATGGGAGCAAGTACACATGAGAACTGATAGGGATACCCTATTCCCACCTAATTCACTAGTCATATACCTAATGCTCCAGTAAATCAGGGAATAATTGGGGGAATGCCACATGTGTGCTGACAATAGATCTTTTAGACTGCCCTCCTCCTTTTATAGAACATAATATTTTACTTGGACTTTAATCTGGAGCTACATACCACCTGCAATGCTCTGTCGTGTGCTCTGTCTAGGCTCCATACCCGATATGGTGATTAGACACTTTCTCCTCATTCCACAGTTGGCTTGCAGCTAATCCTCAAAAAAACCAAGATTATGGCAACCAGCTTGATTGATAACTGGCAAATAGAGAGAGAAACATAGAGGCAGTGGAAGACTTTGTATTTCTAGGTGCAAAGATTACTGCAGATGCTGACTGCAGTCAGGAAATCAGAAGACGCTTAATCCTTGGGAGAAGAGCAATGACAAATCTCGATAAAATAGTTAAGAGCAGAGACATCACACTGACAACAAAGGTCTGCATAGTTAAAGCAATGGTGTTCCCCGTAGTAACATATGGCTGCGAGAGCTGGACCATAAGGAAGGCTGAGAGAAGGAAGATCGATGCTTTTGAACTGTGGTGTTGGAGGAAAATTCTGAGAGTGCCTTGGACTGCAAGAAGATCAAACCAGTCCATCCTCCAGGAAATAAAGCCAGACTGCTCACCTGAGGGAATGATATTAAAGGCAAAACTGAAATACTTTGGCCACATAATAAGAAGACAGGATACCCTGGAGAAGATGCTGATGCTAGGGAAAGTGGAAGGGAAAAGGAAGAGGGGCCGACCAAGGGCAAGATGGATGGATGATATTCTAGAGGTGACGAACTTGTCCTTGGGGGAGCTGGGGGTGGTGACGACTGACAGGAAGCTCTGGCTTCCACATTCCTCAAACAGATTCAAGGAGATTAGATAAGCAGAGTTATTGCAGAAAATAGGATGTTGTACACACACGACATTCTCCATCTAAAGCAGCTAGGAATTCTTCTTTTTATAATGTCCATGCCAAGGTTTGAATTCTGGGTCTTTCTCCTTCCTTTTTGAGTCAACAGCCACATGGCACCTCATTTCCTGGACTCATTTTTATAATAATATAATATAAATATTCTATATTCTCTGTATATAAATGGTTTTTCCTGATATGAAAACCAAAGATTCCCACTTCACTAACTTCACTAACTTCATGCTCCATCTGCTTCCTTGGGGATGAAATTTCAATCTGGTCCTGTAACCATCTTGTTCTTTTGGTACAGGGGTGACAAAGTCAGGTTGCTCTGCATTCTCCCTAAGTGCATGCCTGGCATGCTTGCTGTCTTGCTCTTGAACAGACTCTTTTATGGAAACAGGCAGTGATCTGTAAGAACTAATGTCTAATCCAACAGAATGGAAGCAATCAAAATGGAACATGATACTGATAATGCGTCACCAAGGAAGGATCATGAATGAGCAACTGAAATACTAAAGTACATTAGAGGAGACTACATGAATGGGAATGATCAGTTCTCTCTATTTTTGCCTGTAATCGTAGCTATGCAAAATGTGCACAAAGGAGGGAGGAGTGGGTTAGATCCTTTCCAATACAAAACTACCATTTGTACCCATTTTGTGTCTATTTGAAAGTGTCCTTTATCATGCAGAATGAATGTTTAGCTGCAAGGTGCTTGTAGGGGGTGGGCTTTCTCTCACCAAGTATTTCCATTAGGGGTGCAGTAGGAATATCCATTGGTGGCTTTGCAACAATGGTAACAGCAAATTGCTATGCCCTTGCCTATGTCAGGTGGCCATGTATCCTCTGTTTTAATTACTCCAGCTCTGGGGATCTTAAGAAAGGCGAGCAGGACTCTTGATATTGGTAATCAACAGTTACTAGCTGGATGGCAGAATAGTCAGACCCTCAGATCACTTCCTCACTATAATGAGATGCAAGTTGTAATTCTTTTTAAACAACAGTTATTTTTAAATGTAAAAAGAGGGTGCTTGTGGGTGCATGCATGTGTGTGAGTGCAGGGAGGCCTGAGAAGAAGGGCGCTGGTGGGTGTGTGCGTGTGTGCAAGTGCAAGGACGCCCTGGGAAGGAGGGCACTGGTGGGTGCGGGGTGCACGTGAATGAAGAAAGGCGGTGGGGGAAGACTTACCTGAGCTTCCCCATTGACTTTGCTTGTGGGAAGTTGGCAGGGAAGGTCATAAATGGCAATTATGTGACCATGGGGCACTGCAACTGGTCATAAGTGCGAGCTGGTTACCAAGAACCCAAATTTTGTTCATGTGATTGCAGGGATGCTGCAGCACCCAGAACTTTGAGGACCGATAGTAAATCCCTTTGTTCAGTGCCGTTGTAACTTCAAATGGTTGCTGAACAAATGGCCATAACTGGAGGTCTATCCATAATCACATAGCACTTGTTCAGGTTGAGGTTGGTAGATCCATCTTCAGTTCAGCAATCTTTTATAACGCAGATTCTGACAAGTCATCCCATTTTATAGCCTAATACTGGGAATAAAAAATTTAATTGCAAGTTAATTGTGAAGTCATGGGGAATCCAGGGATTTATAAGAGGAGAAAGCAAAACCCAGGCCTAATTTCCCAAGTCAAAAGGGCTTACAGAAGAGGTATCCAGAAGAAAGTTCATATGATCAAGCAAGGAAAAGTTCAAGAATCCTGTTTCTGAGTTCACAGCAAGGAAGAGCTGAATAATAGATCCAAAGGCAATAGTTGTTTGCTTTGCTTTAGACCAAGAGTGTAAAAGTGCCCTCTAAGGGCTGAATATGGCCCACTAGTTTAAGGCAGTAATTTCATCCCTTAAATCTTCCTAACTGGATCCTCCTCTCAGAACAGATCCTGACCTCAACCATTATTAGACAGGGACCCTCAGCATGCTTTAGAAAGTCTGGTGCATCTTCATGTTTACATGTCTACTTCAGATGTGCAAAAATTATGTTCATATACGGAAACTTCCTACTAGTACAAATTCAGTGATTTATGAAGTTGTGGGAGAGCCCCCAGTCTTTCTAAGAGTTTCTTTCTAAGACTCTTCTGCAACACCCAGGAGAGGCATCATAAATTCATCTTTGTTGGTTAGTACATTTTCATTGTGTTGTGAGGCCCAGCATTTGAAAGAGGTGAGACTGCAGAGTCTTGCTGGGCTCCATCTTGCAATTCCTCTTTTTCTTTGGATGAGGAAACCTGCCTGAGAAGCATTCTTCTTCTTGGGAGGAATGACCCATTTTAATGATGTGTGTGGAAGTGTGAAAAAAAGAGGCAGCAAGACTTGAATGGAAAACATACAGTTCTACTCCATTGGAGCCAAGATGAAATACCTATTTCAGGAAGCGGTAAAGTTATAATCACTCTTTGCAAATTCACTGCATAACAACAAAGTTGTGTCCTAATTTAACTGAGGTCAATTTTTTGTCTCTTAACTCCTTTGGAGTGTGCTAACGTACAGTATGTGATGATAATAAAGTTATGAAGTACCAGTGAAATACAGATAGTTCACTGCTTGTTTCTTTGTTAGATTTATATCTTGCTTTTCTTCCAGGAGCTGAAGGCAAAGATACAGAGCACTCTTCTTGCATCCCCCCACCCACAAGAGTTAACAGAACTTTTTGAAGAGACTGGCAGATCTGACTCTTTCTCCTAAGCACAATACAAAAGATTCCACACGTTCACTGGACAATTCCCTGGACTTTATCAGACTTTTCTGCTTAAACAGCCTGATGTGTCAATAGCAAGTCTTGGGCTCCCTGGAAACTAATGCACTAGACAACAAATAGCCACTTAGGTAAGACAAAAAGGCTACAGTGAAAAGAGCAGGAAGAGATTTTGTAAAGTCCATTAAATAATGGAATGGCTGTAATTGTCTCACATTGCCTGAGAGGAAGCTAAATCAAACTCTAGACATTTGGTTCAGTGTGGGTTGCCTATTTGCAGAAATAATTTGAATTAGCAAAATTCAATTAGACTCCAAAGAAAAAGGTCTCAGAAGTCTAAAAATAACTTGCAGAGCAGTCCTATTTACAATCCTACCTCCCACGTTGGAGGTTCAGAATATTCAGCAGCATTTTTCTTCTTCTCTAGCTACCTAAAACAAATAACTAAATTCATATAAATCAAGGTGAACTCCAGATTGGGTGTAAATTACTCACTAGTTTGGGGGTACATAGGAGTGAATGATTTTCTAATGGATCCATGCCCACAAGTCATGCCCACAAATCAAGAATGCCTTCTCTCCTTTCTTACAGTGGATTTTAGTCTTGTAGGCTGTTGGGAACTGAAAAGACACTTCTGCCTTGGGTTTCCCACTGAAATCAAATCTCTGTCTCAGATCTTGGATGGGGAAAACCAGAATATCCCTATCCGTAAACCAATAAGATGCAGACTAACTGTATCTTAAATGACTACAATCTCAAACTTCTTTATAGTAAGTTCCCAAACGCACAATAATAATCTTAATGAAAAAGATTAATATACTTCTGGCTACAGTACATTTGATGCACTACATATTTATACCTGTACCTATGAAAGAAATCTCTTTAAAGTTAATCCTTTTAAAGATTCCTGAATATCTATACCAACAGCCTAGGATTAAGCAGTGATCGTCACTTATAAGCTTGGCATGGATTTCAAAAACAGTCCAAATTATCTTTAATCAGTTTAGAACCTCCCCACAATAAACTTGGTAGTCTGAATCCATCTTTCAGTGTCTTTCAATAATGTTTGATCAACAAATCAAATTAACAAACAGGTTTATCTTCATGACAGAATTCAATGATATTTTGTGCATAACAGTACCGCATTAGGGCAAATAGGTGCAAATTTGTACTAGGTGTATGTATGTATGTACAGTATGTATGTATTATTTACTTACTTACCATGCCTATTGACAGCTGCATTCTTATTAGATTCTGGCACTTTACTATATACATTAAAATCAACTTACAAATGCAAGAGACACAATTAATATCAAGCAATTTACATGCTGAATTGGTAAAAAAAGGAACTGTCAGTAACATTTTAAAATGTAGTTGATAGAATTGGATGAAGCTTGAAGGCTACCTCTGGAGGACGTTAGTCCTCCCAAGTTTCAGATGGACAGAGTTGGAGGGTAAATGGCCAACAGCCATGGGGGCGAGTGATTAGAAAAAGAATAAACTTACCCCCTATGTTTTGAATGACCAATTATTATGAAAAAGGCATAGCGTAAATGTGGCTTTAGTTAAGTAACCTGCCTGTGACATTTCATACTGAGAATTCCTCTAATTTTTAAATGGAAATAGAAGAACTTGGAAGGTTAGATAAAAAGTCATCTCCCCTCACCCTCCTTCCGTTTTTTTCGCCCTCTGTGATAGACACATCCCTAAGTAAGAACCCTACAGCATATTAGAAGACTAGATGGTCCGGTTAGGTACATACAGTATGTTTAATGAAAAATCGGTTTGGTTTTTTGTTTGTTTTCTGCTTAATTGCATCAAAGTCACAGAAAGTGCAATGGGACAGAGTTGAATGATAAATGGTGGATAAAACCCAATGTTTTCAAACAAGCACACCATGTAACGCCCTCCTAGGGATTGCAGAATCTCCAACTCTTTCTTAGGGTTCCAGTTCCTGCTGGAATGGATTAACAAAGTACACGGGGCTCTGAAATTATTCTGTGATCTATTACTTCAGCTAAAGATGGTGTTATTAAAAAAGGGTGCTTAATAGTCGTGTCAGTTCAACTTCTGGTTCTTCAGCTATCTGGGTGCAGTTATGGGACCATGTGGCAGATATTTTGGATGAAAGCTATTTAATTAGTTCTATTGTTTGTCACATTAATGTCTCCCTGGGATATAATAATAATTTCCTCCTTTTATCTTGTGTTTAGGCCAAAGATAGGAATCAGAAACATGTTAGGCTATTGGAGCAATCTCTGGCTATTTGTTAAATTCTGTAAAATCCCAATGCTGCTTCTCTCTCTCTCTCTCTCCCTCTCTCTCCCTTTTCTGATACCAAAGTCTGGAGTTCAAGCTCTTTGTGAATCTCATATTCACATTTTCAAGTCATTTAATTCCAGGCAAGAACATCTAAAGAAAGGAGGCTATTTTCTCTGTTGGTTCAGGCTGTTTTAAAACCCACTTAGTGTTTGGAGGGTTGTTTGTGCTTTTTTTTTTTTAATGCTCTGTTTTGTTTCCGATTTTCCAATTTTCCTGGTTCTTGCTTTCTTCTTTACTTCACTCCACACATTGCCTTTTACCTTCTCTCCACCTCTGCCCTTGTCAAACTTCTGAGTTAAACAACTCTGGGGAATCAGAAGGACCTGAGAAGGTTCCATGTTAGTAAATAGCTGTGAAGACATTCACCAGGAATGCCAAAGTTCAAAGACCATTGAGATAACCATAAGGTCAACGTGAGGCTGACCTGCCTCATAATACTGGGATGTATTTGCAGCATTGAAGGAGGAAGGATGTTGTTTTGAGCTCCAGCCAGTCTAGAACAGCAGCTTTATAGTACTGTTCACACCTTAACATAGTGTGACAAGAAAAAAGGTCCATCATTTAATCACAATCGTTCTAGTACCTCCCAATCCTGCTATGTTTCCCTGAAGGGGTTAGTTATGAACCCTGAACCAGAAGGTTTTATTGTTGGGGTCAGAGGCCTACTCAGCAGGAAAGGAAGAAACACACTTCTGAAAACTTCCTGGATAGCTGGGGAAGAAATTTTAATCCCCAGGGGCTAAATACATTTCTCAAGGTATTATATTCTGTGATGGGATCCAATAAATGAACCTCCTCTCTCTGTTCTTTCCCTTAATTGATACTCTTAGTGTTTCATAGTTCAGTTGCCCTCAACATGCCACAGGTTCTAAAGATAGCTGAGCAGCAATCCCTAAAACTATGGAATTTCCCATTAGCACAGGGATTAGAGTCTGGAAGAAGTGCTTCATATCTTTCTAGGTGCTATAGTTGTTAAAATAAAACAATTAAAATTGTTTTTTTGTGTGTGTACTGGCCAGTACAGTACATGACCAGTACATACACACACACATAAACACACAAACTAGCAGGCAAAGCAGATAAGAACAAGACCTGGCAATGGCTAAGAGCAGGAAAGTTGAAGAAAGAGACAGAGGGGCTAATTCTGACTACACAAGACCAAGCCTGAAGAACAAATGCATGTAAAACCAGACAGCAAACGCCGCCTCTGCAAAGAAGCTGAAGAAACAGTGGACCACTTAGTTAGAGGCTGCAAGAAGATTGCACAGACTGACTACAAACAATGGCCTGACAAGTAGCAACAAGGGTGCATTGGAATATCTGCAAGAAATACCATTTGCCTACAAGCAAGAACTGGTGGGATTGCAAAACAGAGTAATAGAAAATGAAGAAGCTAAAGTGCTCTGGGACTTTAGAATTCAGTCAGACAAGTATCTGCCACACAACATTCCAGACTTAACAACTATTGATAAGAAAGACAAAGTTTGGATAGTGAGCACTGCAATACCTGGAGACAGTAGAATAGAAGAGAAAGAACTGGAGAAAATCACAAAATACAGAGACCTGCAAATAGAACAACAGTGGCAAAAGAAAACAAAGATAAGACCAATAGTAATAGGCACCTTAGGTGCAATCCAAGAACATCTGGAGCAGCACTTAAACACCATAAGCTTTGACAAAATCACCATCAGTCAATTGCAAATGGCAGCTTTACTTGGAACAGCTTACATCTTGCAATAAAACCTTTAACATCATCAAACAACATCTGCCTATCCCAGGTCCTTGGGAAGGACTCAATACAAGTAGTCCTTGCTTAATGACCAAAATTGGGACCAGAATTTTGGTTGCTTCGCAAAGCGGTCATTAAGTGAATTTGACCCAATTTTATGACCTCTTTTGCAGCGGCCATTAAGTGAATCACCATAGTTATTAGGTGAACCACATGGTTGTTAAGCGAATCATGCAGTTCCCCACTGATTTTGCTTGCTGGAAGCTGGCTGGCAAAATGATGATCACGTGACTGCAGGATGCTGCAACTGTCATAAATGTGCAACAGTTGCCAAGCCCCTGAATTGTGACCACGTAACAGAGGGGATGCTGTGGTGTTCGTAAGTGTGAGGGCTGGTTGTAAGTTGGTTTTTTCAGCACTGTTGTAAGTCTGAACTGTCACTAAATGAATAGTGGTTAAGTGAGGACTATCTGTAAGATAAAGGTAAAGGTAAAGGTTTCCCTTGACGTAAAGTCCAGTCGTGTCCGACTCTAGGGGGCAGTGCTCATCTCCGTTTCTAAGCCTTGGAGCCAGCGTTGTCCCTAAGGACCCGTCCGTGGTCATGTGGCCGGCATGACTCACGGAACGCCGTTACCTTCCCGCTGAAGCGGTACCAATTAATCTACTCACATTTGCATGTTTTCGAACTGCTTGGTGTGCAGGAGCTGGGACGAGCAACGGGAGCTCACCCCGCCGCGCGGTTTCGAACCGCCGACCTTCCGATCGGCAGCTCAGCGGTTTAACCCGCAGCGCCACCGCGTCCCTTACTGACTATCTGTAGGTAAATAAAAATGCCAAATCCAGTTGAAACATCTGGTTGACTGTGCGACCAACCATAATAGTAATATAGATATACTGTAATGTACATTGTTCTACTGATTTGCCTAAGGAGGTCTCAAAGTAATGGTGCTTTGAGGACTAATATCAAAGATAGCAAGAAATATTTTATAGGGCCATCTTGATTATTAGTTTGGAATACGTGGCATGCTCAAAACCTACCAATTTCCTTCCTGTAATAAATGGGGTCTGAGATGCAAGGATGTGAGATGAGATCTCCTCTGAAGAATTATTCTCCCCTCTTTGGTGTTAGAAGAAGAAATCTGAAAAATCCAACAGTTCTTCAGAATTATAGATGGACTTTGAATTTTGAAAGGGGTAAATAACACACATACTGTAAGTCAAAACGCTAACATTACCAGCCCAGTACAATTACTCAGAAAATATGACCGCAATATAGCAGTTCAAAATGTGGTTATCAAAAAAAAAGTTTAATAAAAGAAACTGTAGCTCAATACGTTTTGAGATAAATCACTCTTCAGCAAGAAGTCTTGAGAACATTGTACAATATACTATAAACTGTATTTTAACCTACCCAGGAGCAAGTGATTAAGGTCTGATTTATCCTTCACTCAGGTTCTGCAAGGGAATTGTTATCATCCTGTTATTTAACAGGTAAGAACATACGATAGTGTTCTATAATAATTATAGGTCTCTCAGGGATGAGCATAAAGTGATGGGAAATATTTCACTCACTAAAGTTCTATCACTTTTGAAATCTTTTTAAATTTATTTGAATACATAAAATAAATTTATTTGACCACATAAAAGAAAAAAGGATGAAAGTAAGAAAGAACACAGTGGATGGAAAATAAAATATTAGTCAATAAATAGAATTTACAATTGTCACAAAATTTATTATTTCATTGATTAAATAACCAATTGGATAGATAAATAGATAAAACTAAAATTGACTTCCGCAGGAGGCATGGTGAACTAAGCACATCTCCAAAAGAGCGGAGACAATGATCTCAGCAAAGACCAAAGAACTGGTGAGTAGAGTTTACCTTCTTTCTTGAACAAAAGAAAAATTAATCACAAGTTTAAGAACTTAAAGAATTGGAAATAAATGGCAAAAAGCTAAATAAACTAAATAAATAAGCTAAATAAGACTTTGATCTAGGAAAGTTAAAAATGAATTAAGGGTCCAGACAAATTTGGAATACTGAGACTTTCCCTATGTCATGTTCACCGTTCCAATGTTACCGCTGCATCGTAACGTTTCGCATGTCATTTGGCTGATGCATGTTTCGTCTGGGAGGGGAGGAGGATTCCGTCTCGTGGGATTGTTATATGTTAGCAGCTGGATTGGAATGTGTTTGGGTTATCTTGTGTGTTCAAGGTTCCTTTCCCAGGACATCAGCAGAAACGGTTACCAGCACCTGGGGGGGGGGGAGTTTGCAATGGCAGGGCGAGGGGAGGGATTACGTTTGAGCCGAGGGTTTTTAGTTTGTATTTGGCGCGCTTTTGCTCATTCTCAGCGTTCTCTGTATTTGCATACTATTCTTTAATAAATCAGATATCATTAAGTTCCTGCTTGTGAGTCTGAGTCTATTAGGGTAGGCAATCCTTACACCCTATAAGATTTTGGAAATAATTACATAAAATAAACAGCTTTTTATGAGAACCAGATTGTTTTGCCTGTCTTAAGCCATAACAGAGATTCGAGACTTTATGATTTCAGAAATTGGACAGTAGAGGGGACTAAAGATTCCAGACAGAAAAGGAAAAGGAAAAAGAAAAAAAAAGTGCCTTTGGTTCTTGGTTAGTATGGGGATTTACAAAATGACACAAAATGTTATAACATTTGAAGAGCTCCTGGAGATTTTTGAAGAATGGGGCCAAACATTAGCAGGTACAATATCAGCAATGATGTCTGCTTCTATGGATAGACTATGTCCAAAAAATGTTAATGAAGGAATGACAGATGTGAAACAAATTTTGCCTCATGCACAAATAGTAGAACCAGAAATACTGGATAATAGAAAAAAGTATGGATAATAAGACAGAGAATGCAGCTAAAGTGGAAACACCAAATGACAAGCCAAGAGAATGACCCAGATAAGGACTTTCTACTGGATGTACAAAAGAAGCTGGTTAAAACTTTGAAAATCAAAGTGGAAATACAAATGATAAACCAAGAGAAAGACCTGGATAATGACTTTTTACTAGATGTACAAAAGAGGTTTGCTAAAGCCTTGAAGAAGCCTTTGGGATGGGAAAAAGGAAAATTGGAGAGGGACCAAATTCTGTGACAACATCTGAATGAATTAAAGATCAAGATTGTCAGAAGTAAAAGGAAGGAATATAAATTGGTTTATTTGACCAAGGTGAAAATGAGACATGTTTTTATAAAGTTCTGATAACCCTTTACGGACTTTTTGCTGATACCTGGACTAAAAAGTTGATGATTTATGGATTTGCATATAGATAAGGGACAGGTTATGGGAAGAAGAAATATTTGTTTGTAACCTTACAGAGGGTGAAGAGTTATCAAATTTGTTTATACTTGTTGTAATGAAGATCGGAAGTAACTTCTTTTTCTTTACCTTTCTTTCTTCTTTCTTCTTTTTCTTTCTTTGCATTTTTATTCTTTCTATTTCTCCTTTTTTCTCTGAGTTTAGTTTGTATTTGTTTTTACTATTGCAATTAAAATCTTCAATACAAATTATAAAAAAGAATACATAAAAGTAAACTCATATCGACTGGAGAAGTAATTGTAAATGAATAAAGAAGTCTAAACATTAATATTTACTGTGTATTGATGTTTATCATTATCTAAAATAAATGTACATGATCTTATGAAAAAAGGAAAAATAAACACTAAAAACAATCAATTGAACAATCATTATTAAGCTCTACATTCCTTCCCACTGTACCTGACTGGTGATTACATCAAATTATTTATAAACTTTAAAATGGCTTTTGCTTACTATCTTTACATCAGATCTTTCCCCCATATGTGCATTTCTTTCCAGTAGTTTTGACTTTTTTACATGATCACCACGTATGACAAAATATTCCTTTTGAATCACAACATTTATTATTATGTTATTTATTTATTTATTTATTTTGCAAATATGAATGGAGTTATTTACATCTGTAAAACATTTTGTTCCAATTTTCTCTTAAATTATAGCTTGGGGTAAAATTTACTGAATTTTTCCATAAGTCCTCTTATTGTTGTAATGTAATTGTTTCTTTAAAATTTTGCATCCCTTTATCCTACTGTCTTTTATTTGTTCTGTTTCTGTCATATTTTAATAGCAATTTATATATATTCTAGTAGGTGGCCTTGGTTCTGTATACGTATTTCAAATTTATCATGGAAACTTTCCTTTCTTGACATCATTTTTTATTTCTCCAATAATCTGTAAATACATTAGTCATGGTAAATTTTGGCCTTCACCTGTGCCTTTAGTCTGTTTTAAGAGTCTGGATGCAGCATATCCACATACGTTTTTCCTTACAATAATTGTCTCCAGAAGAAAAGACATTTGAGATTGAGGCTAAAGGCACGATTGCTGGACCTATTATTGTTTTTGTGGAATTATCAAGTTCTGTCTTACAATTTGTCCTTTTAAGTTTTTATCTTCTTTTCTATCCTTATACCATAAATAACTGTGAAGTCTTCTAGACTGTGAAGACTTCGCAGACTTCACTCAAGTTCTGTCTTTTAAAGATCTGTTAACCACAGAGCTGCTAAGAAAATAAATATAAAGGAAAGAAAGACCAGCAATATTGCTTGCCCACAGCAGAGATGTCTGTGGAGAGAAAGGCAAAAAAGTCAAGATAGTGGGTATAGCTGGATGCTCAAAATGCCTCCCTTTTTAATGTACATTGTGAAGCATGTAAAAAGGGTGGGACTTCACTCACACAGCCATTTTGGCCTTTCTGACCCCCCTCCCCCATGGACCCCTTGGCTTGTTTGTGTAGCAGCCCATGAGACTAGCAGTGCAGGATTTTGCCTTGGACAAATGGGTGTCCCCCTGTCAGCCCTTCCAGGTAAACCAGACAGGAAACACAATCAGATGAGCTAATTCTACTTTATTGTAAGGCGACATTAACAGAATCTTACAAGTCTGAAAGTACAAATCTCCCGCCCTCCCTATTTACCGCTTGAGTGGCCAGGGTGGGTCTTTCCCAAGTTTCTTCTTTAGACTGCTACCCTCTTGTGGACTCCCTTTCCTTTTATCTGATTGTTCCCTCGGCAACATCTCTTCCCTCTGTTCCCCAAGGACACCCTCACATTCCATCACATCCCCATTTAATGGAAGATCAGCCATCTGCTCTCATGTGGAGCTGTGCCTTCTCTTTGTTGAGGTTTCTGATGCAACAAAATTCTACTCGCTCAGGAGGTTGACTGGACTGCCTTCCTTAGCTCCAGGCCTTGAGGTCATTTGCTTCCTGAAATCTAATCAATTAACCTCAAATTGGTGAAAATGAGCTCCCCCCACAGGCCCAATCCAGTTATGTAAAAAATGCAGAGTTCCTTGTGAAAGCCTTCCTATTAAGGGCCCGTTTGTATTCAGTCTGCTACAGGTTCCTCTGTGATAAGCAGGTCAGATTTCCTTGGCTGACTCTCCTGATTAGCACTAAGCGTATTTTTCCTTTGATTATGCCTAACTGGAGACAACTGTGTCCCTTCAAACCTCCCCAACAATTATTCATTCCTGCTAACAGATCATGTCATCACTTCTGCCTCTGGAATTCGGCTTAATAGAATATTATTTATTAAGTCAATATTCCCCTTTCAGGGAGGCTTCTTTTGATTGCTCTTCTTTCCCCCTCCCCCTCCTTGTCCCTCTGCTCTGCTTTCAGCCTTCCAGCCTTCTGACTTTTTTTCAGTAGAAGAAAGATGCCAGAGCAAGAAGGAATTGCAGCTATGCACAGCTTATGACAGCTTCCGTCAGCACTGAGGCTTGCTTTGTCCATGGCAGTCTACCATCTTGCAGACATTTGAGTGTGCATCCTAACACTAATTGGAACAGCACAAGGCACAGCTGGTGAATCCTATCACGTGCGAGGAAAACTATACCTGCCCCAAGAGATACCCCCAATCATTCCGCATTGCTGATCTGGCAGAAGCAGGCAGAGCAATCAGATTGCTCAGGAAATGCTGGAAAATAGGTCTGGAACACGTATTCACCGTAATTACTTCCACTCTGTGCTTTTTGTTTGGAGAGGCTGGCTCCCTTACCTCACAGATTGCAACCTGCAGCAGGTAACAAAAATGTGGAAGAAAAGCAGGCTAGGTATACTCTCCACTGGGAAATCTTGCAAACACAGTGGATGTACTGTGGCAGGACTCCGTTAGCAGTTGCTTCCCTGCAAAATGCTTCCTGATGCTACAATTTCCTAGGCATATTCATCTTTTATTGAAGAACAAACACTGCCTGCTATTACTGCTTTTTTCAAAGCAAGCAAGCATAGATCTTGTCAGAATCTGGATTGGAAGTTATCTAAAAAGAAAACCCAATTATATTATCTCAAGTCCTGCCCTGTAGGTTTGTGGGACTCCTTTCTCACTGTGAAAGAGGCATTTTTTCCCCCCAGCCTTTTTCAAGGAGCCAAAGAATCCCACCAATTTATAGTGGGGATGGGGGGAAAATGTTGCCTTACATTTTGGAGGAAGTCAGTAGGGTTTTTCTTTTGTCTTCTGAAAAAATAAATAGCTGTTATAGACTGGGGTTTCTCAACCAGGGTTCCCTGGAACCCTAGAGTTCCACGAGAGATCATTGAGGATTCCCTGGGAGACCACGATTTATTTTTAAAAAATTTCAAATTCAGGCAACTTCACATTAAAGAGGCAAGTTTCATTCTTTATTTTTAGTTTAAGAACCCTGTTAGTGCATATATACAGGCCTACTGTGGTGGATTCCAGTGAGGGTGCTGGTTCCCAGGGGCAGAGAGCATTCCAGAGTGATAACCGGCTTCACAGCCCAGACCAGGTGGCTGGGAAGGTTAAGAAGTTCAAGGCGGCCCCTCCATAGGGCCCCTTTGGGTTATTTCCTTTAGCTTAGTGCTGTAGCCTCAGTCTGGCAAGATTCTGTCTGTAGGATAGGTGCATTAAAGAACTAGAGTTGGAATACCGTCTCAGCGTGGTTTCTATCCTTGGCGACCTGACATCTACCCATGAGATGAATATAATAATTTTGTAGCTTCTGGCCTATATTTGAGCCTGAATGTGCAGGGGTCCCCCAAGGCCTGAAAAATATTTCAAGGGTTCCTCCAGGGTTAAAAGGTTGAGAATAGACTGCCAGTTGCAGCAGGATGGGGCATCCCTTGTTCCTATTTTTATTTTATTTTATTTTTGTGCCTCCAAGTCAGTTTTTGACTCCTGGCAACTGCCTGGAATGTCCCTGCAGTTTTCTTGGCAAGGTTTTTCAGAAGGGTTTGCCATTGTCTCCTTCTTCCTAGGGCTAAGAGAGAGTGACTGGCCCAAGGTCACCCAGCTGGCTTTGTGCCTAAGGCGAGACTAGAACTCATGGTCTCCTGGTTTCTAGCCTGATGCCTTTACCACTATACCACACTGGCTCTTTCTTGTTCCTATAATCTCTGTGAAAGGAACGGTATGTAATCAGATGTCAGGCTCAGCCTAAGAATGACAAAGAATCAGTTCAGCCAAACTTCAGTTCTTTATTTGCTTACACCATATAGACAGAATCTTGCCAGACTAAAGCTACTCTACCTAACCTAAAGGGGAATAACCTAGAAGGCTTTAGGGTGTGGGGGTCCAACCTTTTGGCTTCCCTGGGCCACACTGAGTGAAGAGGAATTGTCTTGGGCCACACAAAAAAATATATAATATTGTTAACCTATATAAGAAATAAAACTTCATTTATTTTTTAATATTTTTTATTATAAAATTTTAAAAAAGAGGGCAACATAAAACTAGTGGGACATTTGACCTTGTTTTTGTGAAACTAATGCACCAATGTCTGATTGAATGAAAGCGGTTACAATTCTCAGTGAGTTCTCAGGGAGCTCATCAGAAATTTTAATTCTAATTTTACTCCTCGTGTGCTTCATCCTTGAAAATAGTTGCTCACAAATGTATGTGCTGCCAAAAAGCAATGTCATGAATAAGGCGTGATTGTGAGGTGAGGGATATTTTTCTCTTGGAAGATAGGTCTTATAAAAGTCCAGTAGAGAGACATGATCAATTTTTTCTTTGAGTTGAATGTCTGATTGCAACTCTATGCATTCCATTTGAAAATTCGGAGGTAATGTAGTTATGTCAACTGGAAATGGAGTTGAAAATATACCAAAATATTGATGGTTTTTCCGGAAATCTTGAAACCTGTTCTCAAATTCCTGTATCAAACCGAACAGCAAGGCTGCATATTTCTCACTGTTCACAGGACTGTGTTTAGCTAACGTATTAAAATGTATAAAATTATTTTCCATAACTTGAGCTTGCCATACTTTAAGTTTCATTTCAAACACTGTTATGGTTTGAAACATTGCAGTGATATCTTGGTTTTCACCTTGAAGAAGCATGTTTAACTCATTTCAATGAGTGGTCACATCTACCCAAAATGTCAAATCTGTGAGCCATTTTTCATCTTCAAGTTCTGGCACAAATTTTCTTTTTGATTCCATAAACGACTTCATTTCATTTAGCAATCATAAAGTCTTTTCAGCATTTTACCCTGAGTTAGCCACTGTACTTCAGAAAAGTAAATGATGTCCCCATAATCAGCATCCATACTTTTAAGGAACTCCTGGAATTGGCGATGATTCAATTCCTTGGCCCTTAAGACATTCACTGCTTTGATGACAATTTGCATGACAAGTGATTATTCTTTGCAACAAAATACAGGCAAGTCGACCTCACCATGCAAATTAGCACAAGTGAGGCCTTAATAATAACAACAATAACAACAACAACATCTGAAGGAATTCATTTGTTTCTTTTTAATTCGCTTCTCCTCCAGCTTCACAAAAGGGATGAAGTAAAAAGGAAGAACAGTTTCAGGCAGCACAATCTAAGAGGGTAGACAACCTTTTGAGCTGGTGCTATATTTGGAAGCTTAAAACCATGATGTGGTGGCACATCTATGAAATGTGGACATGATCTGCCACAAAAATACCACTCACCAGAAAACAAATGGGTTGGTTGTTCCTGCCACCTCCTCTAGGCCCTTGGGATGTTCCCTACCACCGTAGCCAACTTCTGTTATTTTTATGGAGAGTTAGATACGCTTCTAAATCAAGCACTACAGCTTCTTTTTCTTTCTTTCCTTTTCTTTATTAGGTAAAACAAACAACAAAAAAAGAAAAAACAAAGAAAAGAAAAAGGAATATATATATACATATATAGAATAAATTTTACCTTAGAGTGAAGGTTGAAGTGAAAATACGGTCATAAAAAAATTTAAAAAGGCAAAACAATTTTTTAAAAAAGGAAAAAGGAAAAAAATGTAGGAAAAAAGCATTCTAGTAACCCCCCTCTCTCTTTCCCCTCCTTCCCCCCCAACTGCTAATCGCTACTTAAATATTTTTATGCTATGCTTTAGACATCTGTGATTTGTGCTCATTTCTCTTTGGAGTGATTTAATTATTTTTTAAACAATTTCTTCTTTTTCCTCAAAAGCCATATTCTAAGTATCTTAGCTTGCCTTACTGTGTAATATGTTGTATATAAGGGAGCTATTCTTGCTTGAGTTCATTTATACTTCTGCTATGAATATATATAGTCCATTTTTCCATTGCCACGTATTCCCCGATTTTAGTCTCCCAGTCATGTACTATTGGCAAGGTTTCTTTTTTCCAGTGTTATACCAGATTGATTCTTCCCATTGATAGCATATATCTTAATAAATTGTGATACTTTTCATTTACATTCTCTGGAATAATACCTAATATTAGTATTAATATTAGTATTGTTTAGTTATTAATATTATTAATTATTGATTAGTATTAGTATTAGGTATGTTTGCCACTTTGAATGATATACAGTATAAAAAGGCATGATAAAAATATAGTAATAATAATAAATAATATTTGTGATTTTAATTCAAATTTTATTTTCAGAATTTTCTGGAAGTTTTAGGGTATTTTTTTCCAGTACTTTGGGGTCTTTTTGTATAACCACCACATATGGTAAAATGTTCCTTCTTTGTTGTGGCATTGCCAACATTTATTGTTGTTATGATTTGTACATATTAGCAATCATTGACAGAGTTATATACCATCTGTACAACATTTTGTACCAAATTTTTCCTCAGACTGTAGCCTTGGTGCAAATTTTATTGATTTTTTTCCATAGTTCTCCCCATTGTTCCACTGTTATTACTTCTTTAAAGTTTTGCATCCATTTTATCATGCAATTTTTATTGTTCTGTCTCTGGTTCATATTTGAGAATTCATAAATACTTCCTAATAAATTATCTTCATTTTGTATATGTGTTTCAATTTCAGTCACCTTTCTCAGGGTCCCCCCTTCTTCTCTGAGATCACTTTTTTTTTTTAAAAAATCCCCATTTTATTTTCTAGGAATGCTCATGAGGCAGCCTACGTGGAATCCTGGAGCATTTTTACAATGAAAGTGATATGAGAGGTAGCACTTTGCTTGGTAACTTGCCAATTCTCCATTCATTTGTTTAAATTAAAAGAATCTTTTAAAAGTCAGGGAGTCTTATGGGAACTAAGGGAGGGGCCCGCAGGCAAACTGGTGCCAGTGGAAGAGCGGAATAAGTATTAAAAATCCTGGCAAAAGAAACTGTATGGCTTCTCAGCACAAGGAGGGGGCTACCACTGTATAAAAACTACACTCAGAGGAGAGACCAGAGTACATTAAGTGCAATGTTTAATCATGACATTGGCCATTCTCTTATCCAGGATAGGTACTATATTTATAACCACAAATTGGGATTTGTATTTGCTTTCAGCTTATAGACTGCTTTAGATCCTTCATAACCCTGCCTTGATTTCTGCAACTCAATTAACTTTTTGCATCACCCTTTTGCTCTTAATAAAATATTCTGAAGCTGTCCTTTGAGGAGGAGGGATGAAGAGTTATGCAGGTGACTAATGTTCTCCCACTCTATGACTGGCAGAAATCTCCATCCATCCATCTCAAAAATTGAATGCTTTCAAACCTATCTCCTAAATCGTAAGGGTACTAGGCTCTACACAGCTTGCCAAAGGTTGGCTGGGCAGGACCAGGACCTGTTTGGGGAGCCTGAGTTGCAAAAATCCAGACAACCTCCAGATGACAGCAAAGACACAGACAAATCTGGATTTTTGTAGTTCTGGTGCTTTAAAGGGTGAAATAGATACCTTGATAAAGCTTCAGTTATCTACTCTATTTGGCTCCTTAGCCCCGCTCACCAATCTAAAATAATGCAAAATATTGCCCAAGTGTTTGGCCCACCTACTCCAGGATTGCTCTGGGACCCACCAAAGCAATATTAGTGGGACACAGATGGCCCTGGGCTGCATTTTTTACATTCCTGCCCTGCATCATTGGAAAACAGTGGGAAAAAGTTGAAGCTGAAAAAAAACCTTATTTTCTTTATCTGGAAGCAAATATTCTCAGGGTGATGAATTCTTTACCATCACAGTTGTATGTAGTCATTATAGCACTAGTTATTTGTCTTGAGCTGAAAAGTTCCTGTTCATTGATTCACTACTGAACTGACAGCATCAGGCTAACCTGTCCCTGGGTTAGTTTGCAACCCTTCCATCCTCTCCCTAAGTTGAGGGAATCATAATTTTGATCTACTATTCAGAGTTGCAAGAATTTCCAGGACAATATAGTTAAAGTGCTTGAATGTCTAAAGTAAACTCAAGAAAAATTCTATTGGAAGGTGACACAGTATTCAAAATATTGACCAACAAGGACTTTGCCTGGAAATTTGCAATGTTTACCTTCTATAGAATCAAGTTTCACTTAGATCATCTTTTCTAACAGATTGTTAATTAAGAGCATTTTAACCACTTATGTGGGCAGAATTATCTCAAGTGTTAACCTATAGTAAAATGTCTATTTTCCTGGGATCAGAAAGAGGATATTAGTAATGGCATGATTGGGTTTCAACTACACCTTCTGTTTCTTTGAAGGACTAGGAATAGAGAAGGTGTTCAAAATCTGAAGATTAATCATACTGAAATGAAGTTGAAGCAACAATTTCAGTTCCTAAGAGCTGGGCTGTATGAAATCAGGTGTCAAAATGGTAGAAGTCTGGCAGAGCAGTTTCTTTACTGTATGATGGTTACCAGCCACTTAGGAGATGAATATGTTGCCTCAGAACCCTCGGTATTTGGTCACTTCTGCTGATTGGTTCCTTGCTTTCCATCCATAACCTCTTTGTAGCAAACACAATAGTATGTGGCTTTATTTAGAATCCTTTCCATCCTGTGTATTGTTGAAAAGGCCTTGAAGATAAAGAATATTTGGAGCAATCATGCGAATGGTAAGGAAAAGATAAGACATCGAAGGAATCCTTTTATTGTCTGTGGTATCTCATCCTATTCAGTAGCTGATTGCATGCTGACTCCTTTCTTGATTTTGTGTACAGTTTTACACTTAAACCTGAGATCACAGTGTTCTCATCCTTCACTTTAGCTCTGAAGCTGTTTATGCACTTGCTGATACTGGAGTGGGCCCTCGTTAGGCTTTCTGAGCAAACAATGGCTGCACAGACTTGGCAAGTCATGCTGTAAAGTGTCTATACAATTAACGTGGGTGATTCTAAAGCAGGATTTTATTTTAAGGGCTATTGATCATGGTCCACTTTTACTTGTTTGTATATCTTCAGATGTAAAGAAAACACATCAGAATGATTCATGCAGCTTGATCAAGCCTTTTGTGCGAGGTCCCCCCGCCCCCAACTGCTGCTGAGATTTGGAAAATGTTTAATGGCAAATCTTGGGGTGTGCTAGAGTAGCACTGGGGCAAGTACACACAATTCTATCCTTCACCTTGTGTAGAAAAACAGTGTGTGCATAAAGAACACAAAGGCTTATATGAGATGATGAAAACTGTCCAGGTACTATAGTAGCAAACAGAAGAGAGCAAGTGGAGGCAGTGTTAAGCACTGCATAGCCAAGAAAACAATCTTGGTTACATGTTAGAAACCAGAAAATAGTGAGGATACAGGATGTAGAATACAGGATGAAATATAGGAAAATGCAGGATACAGAAGAAATACAGGATGCAGAAGAATTCTAGGAGAGCTTGATTTTCTGGAAACAAAGTTGGTTTAGGAAGTATATGCCCGACTCTTTTCTTGTACTAAATTTTTCTTGTATTAAGATGTTCAGATGTTGGTTGGCAAGCACTTTTACAAAATATCCAAATAATAAATAATAAATAAGCATATTAGTCTAAATGTTAGTCACAAGCAGAGCAAGATGCTGCAGAGTGGTTAGGGCCATCAGGCAGAAATAGCATCAGACATGGCATGTGCTATCGTGCAGATGATGGCTTTGGATGACCAACCATTCAGCATAGTAGAGGATGCTGTATTTTGGCTCCTCATCCAAATGATTGGCCTGAGAACTAGATGCTCATACACTTTCAGCAGGTGGGTGGTACCCTCCTATGTCATCAGCTGAGGGAGAAAGTTTTGGGACTGTTGTGATCTACAGGCTGTGGCCTTTATGTCCACTTCATCTGAGACATTTAGTCCAGTTAAGGCAGAATGTATGCTTCTTATTAGTTTTGCACTCTGCACTAGTGGGGAACTATTGAGACTCTTATATGCATAGATTATCACGCTGAAGTGTGTTCTCCATATGCTTCCTTTCTTAGAATAGTCGTTTGGTGAAATTCAAGAGAAGCTGGGTTGTGAAGTTGGCAGAACCTTGGCATCCCAACACTAGAGTCATGTAGTGGTTGAAGCCCATGGGTTCTGAGCAGACCTTTATGCCTGTCAGACTTTGTGACTCAAGGGAGAAAAGGATGTTTATCCATCCTGATGATCTACCCAGTGGAGATATTTTTTTGTTTCAGGCACAGTCTTAAAAGGGAGGAGAAACTCAGGCAAGGAAAGATAGCTTCTATTGCTAAACCAGCAGCAAAGATCCTTCCCAAAATAGAGAGCAAAATGTATCTCTAATTATATTTATATGAATAGATATAAAGAATTGCTATCTTATAAATAGTATTGTAATATATCTCATTGTAGTCGAAGTTTTACAAAATGAAAAGATACACACTAAAAATAATATAGAATTGAAAAGGAAATTAGGAGAAACAACTGAAAATCAAAAAGTGGGAGGTATACCCACATATCTACATATATATTTATGAAATACGAACATTTTAAACATTAATATTTGTGTCCAGAATGACATTTATAGAAATGACGGTAATCTATTAGAGAAAAACTTTGCTGATAATAGCCCCTAAATAGTGATCAGATTTGAGTAATTCACTGTAGAGGTTTTCAGAAGACTTTGTTGTTATGTTAATTTTTTAGCCAGAGCAATTTTACACATTTTCAAATACTATTGATCCAAAGAAAGATATATTTTACTTTTCCGGTGTTTGCAATGATAAACCCGGAAGTTAACAAGATAAATTAAATATATTTTCATGTCATATCAATTTATGTGAGAAAAAATGGGCAATAAACAAACATCAGGATTCATTATGTAAGACTCTTTGATGATTGTTCCAATTCCTTCCAAATTTGAGATTGAAAGGGTGGACTAATTGGGCATTACTATCAAAGGTGTTGGGATGTATTTATTTCCTTCCAGCCCTGCTAAAACAATCTGAAAATGGTACAGTGGTACAGTAGTTGAGATGACCAGCAGAAGTGCTCTTTCCACAATCTATTGATGGTCTCTTGATTAATTATACAAGAAAGTGTGGTAGAAATAACAATGTGACAATATTTGGTAAAATGCCAGCACTCTTGCTTTGTATGTGTTGTCACGAATGAATGAATAACTTTATTGATTAGTCAAATGACCGTATCAGAAAGTTGGGCATCAGCCACTATAAGATATAAAATATAAAATATGATACCATAAAACAGCTAAAATACAGTAAAATTAACTAAAATATACTATGGTGAGATAAAATACGATAAAACACAGTAGGGTAAAATAGAGATAAAATTGTAAGATAAAAATGCAAGATGTAATAAAACAAGTAATAAAATACAGAAACAATGTGAGTTTAAATGAATTTATCACCTTTACATGCCACCCCAATGCGTTCTATAAATTGCGTTCTCAGTTGGACGGCCCTAACTATAAACTTAACAGTTCTATTGACCACATACGTATTTATGCCCTGGAGGAAGTAACATAGTCTTTTGTTACAGTCCCAGTATGTGGTTCTGTCAATTAATGTCTGAAGATCCTGAGCCCTTGCTGGGGCATATAGTTGACAGTTAAATAGGACATGTGCAATGTCTTCTACTTCGGGTGCTCCACAAACACATGTCCTCTCAAGGTAAGGCACAAAATCGTCCGTATTTGACCATAGAATCTAGTTGCTCAAATCTTGCTCTAGTAAGAGCTATCCTATGGTATTGAGTCAGACCCATTGTCAGGTATTTTTCTATTTGAAAGGACAGTTTATTCTTGGCCAGCCATTTCGACGACCTATTGTGTGCAAGTGACTCAATGTCTGTTTGGGCATTAACATCCAAGACTCTTTGTTTGAATATTGCCTTGGCCTGGTCTCCAGCTGAAAGTAAGTATTCTGATGAAAAGCCAAGGAATGCGATAGTTTGGAGGAGTTGATTGATCCATGTGGAGGGTTGAGGTGTGCCCATCTGTTCTTCAAGGCACATTTTTGATAGTCTATCATGTTCCATTGGGAGAATCCTCCACCAGTAGTTGAAGACTTTGGTTACTGGTAGACTGTAAATGGAATGGGTGCCTGTTTCAGCTCTTACTGCTGCTGCAGGTGTATTTGCTTCTCGGCCTTTTGGCTAAGATCAAGTGTAGTATGTGTTGTCAGATGTTATGATTTGCCTGGCACAGCTGCTGTCAGCCTCTTGCTGTAAGTCTGCAGTTACAATATCTAGCCTTGAGGTTCAAGATCCTTTTTCATCTTATTTTGTATTTATTATTAATTTTATACCCCGCCTTCTGTTTATATAAGCACTCAAGGCAGCTTACAATAATTAAAGATACAAAATGTAGAACATAATAAAATCAATTCAGTCAAAATCAAAATTAAAATCAATATAATTACATTCAGTTATCAGTTCCATAGGAAAAGCTGTTTTCCAGCATTCGTTGTAGAGCAACTAATTATGAAGACCAATTATGGAGACCATCACTAATCTTGTAGGGACAGTAATCAGTCTTTGTATAATCACCTGAATGTATATGAAACTAAAGTTTAAAGTGCAAATATATTTATGAGTTCTGGCTTTAAATATATCACCCATTAGTAACTTTATGACTTCAGCAACTATACCTTGCAAATACCAAGATGGGACTTCAACTCTTTGCCTCCATCTACTGGTCATCTGGAATTCTGCAACCTAATTATGACTCCCCCCAATATTTTATATTTTACCCAATGTTCAGGAAAGCAAAGCAATTATGATCTGAAAAGAATGGGACAAGATGATAAATTACTAGCATGGGATAGTTGTGCTATTTCCCAACTTTATAAGGATGGCTGTACCTTTATATTTTAAGACACTAAATCCATGGGATTTGCTATTGTAGTTAACTGTTTTCTTGCCCAGTGTATGTCATGCTAGGGAATCAGCTGTGATCCCAAAGATCATAGCCTGAGAAAGGGCTTTATATGATATGACAGGGCTCAGGCATTTGTTTGTTTGTTTCTTTGCCTTTATTATTTTTATAAATAACTCAAGGTGGCAAACATACCAAATACTCCATCCTCCTCCTATTTTCCCCACAACAGCAACCCTGTGAGGTGAGTTGGGCTGAGAGAGAGTGACTGGCCCAAGGTCACCCAGCTGGCTTTCATGCCTGAGGTGGGACATTTAACATATACAGTAAGTGGCAAGCGTTGCTCAGAACACGTGGAACTTGAAGATTAAGCTGCCAGGAAGCCATTCAAGAAGCAATAGAAATGCTTCAAGATAATATTTAAGATGTTTGAAATACTGCAGCTTTCTGCTCCTTATGTTTAAACCCATCCCATTACGAGCAGCCAATCAATGGATCCTGAGAAGGAGGTAAAATGCGATACAGCCAGATGTTTGATACTGATTTGGTAGAACCCTATTTTACTCTATACCTTTGAGAGGCAATAGAGCAGGGTTCCTCAACCAAGGTTCTGTGAGAGGTCACTAGGGATCCCCCTGGGAGATCACGATTTATTTAAAAAATTATTTCAAATTCGGGCAACTTCACATTAAAGAGGTAAATTTTCATTCTTTATTTTTAGTTTAAGAACACTGTTAATGCATGCAGTATATACAGGCCTACACATGAAACGAATATAATACTTTTGTAACCTGTGGCCTATCTTTGAGCCTGAATGTGCAGGGGTTCCCTGTGGTCTGAAAAATATTTCAAGGGTTCCTCCAGGGTCAAAAAGTTGAGAAAGGCTGCAATAGAGATATATCCCAAATTTAAATGAGGAAATCCAGATAGTTCTGAAAATTGTCTCTGCATGGAGGTGGGATACAATAAAGACTCAGATTTGCCTGCTCTTTTCATTTTTTCATTTTGCTTTTTTGTTCATCTCTAAGTGTTTCCAAGAAAGAGTTCTTTTTTCAGCTTTCTCGACATTCATTTAATTAGTGAGATCCCTCACTTCCTTTTTCTCTCTATATCACTCCATTAACAGTTTATGTAACTATATAACAGTCTACTCTATTGCTCTACCTACCTATCTGATTATGAGTTTGGTAGCCCATATCTAAAATTTTGTTTTGGCAAGATTTGTCGTCATTCTCAAGATCCATTCAATATCTGGCTGGTTTATACGGCATACAAGCAAAATGGCAAGCATATGTTAGCTGTAATCATTTTGGTTGTATTTACAGTTATTGTTTGTGGAACTGTTTCATGTTTTTGTTGTATTTGAATGTAACCTGAACATTTAAACAACTAACAGTGCAGTGTTCTGCATGGCTACTCAAAAGACCCAGAAAGAATGGTTCCTTTGCATGTATTTATAAGTAAGTAAGTAAGTAAGTAAGTAAGTAAGTAAGTAAGTAAGTAAGCAAGCAGTAGATTAATGGTTTTGCTGTTGTAGAACTACAAAGGGTTGATGAATCAGCTTATATACAACACTTTCATGTCAAAGGCAGGAGGAAATTTGCTTTGGAAAGAAATAAATGGGTTATTTGAAGATGTAATCTGGGGTAGACACCAGCTTTTAAGGGCCTGTCAAGTAACACTATATCCAACTCATATACTCATCCTCAACTTGTCCATTGATCATATTTTGTTTTGTGAAAGGGGGAGATGCAAGTGAAAATGTCCTGAGAGGTATTCAGAGATGAAGCATCTTTATTTCAAAACCCTCAGCCAATATGGGAAGGATCCATCCTGAAGAGTAGTGTGGCTCCTTTTCTCTTTTACAGTTTTCCCTGTCATTATGATCAGCAAAATGCTGGAGGTGAAAATCTCATTTTTATTGGACAGAGGAAACAGCTTTGTCTCTACTGTCATTCTTTGTTCATTACAGTTTCTTGGCAGGGAAGGAGACATTAGCTTCAATCATCAGCCTGCGGGCACTGGCGCTCAGTTCCCACCATCCATTCAACATGTGAAATCAAACAAAGTCTGCGCTGGGCTTGTGGTGATTGTGGAAAGCAGAGACACTTGCTGTGTTCTGACTATGGACATCAAAGTCAGATTAGTTTCTGCCTTTGCTTAAGAATTCAGCCATGGGATTCTACAACCATCATATTCTCCTGGAGCAACCATTTAAGCTCTGTTCAAAAATGAATAAATTATTTAAGCTCATGTAAGGTGCTAAGGAGAGCCAGTCTGGTGTAGTGGTTAAGGCACCAGACTAGAAACTGGGAGACCATCTAGTCCTCCTTAGGCACAAAGCCTGCTGAGTGATCTTGGGCCAGTCACTCTCTCTCAGCCCTAGGAAGGAGGCAATGGCAAACCACTTCTGAAAAAACCTTGCCATGAAAACCTCAGGGACTAGTCCAGGCAGTCACAGAAGTCAACCCTGACTCGAAGGCACACCCCACACCCCTCAAAATAAAGTGCAAAAAGCTGACTTTGGCCACTGAGTTGCTGTCTTTATAAATTTCCATGTTGAGGAGCAATTTTGTGAAGGTTAGATTTCTTATATTTGGGTTCATTAGAATTCATTCTATGGACCAGCTTCATCTACAGAATATGAACATTACATGAGTAGCGACAACACTACTTTTATGCAGAGAGAGTGGGAAGGATGTTACAGCTGCCTCTACCCTGTTTGCAAAGAATCCATGCAGGAGGGACAAGGGCATTAATGCCAGAAGTGATTGAAAGAGTTATTGGCACAGTGGAAATACTTGGAAAAAAGGCTGTGCAGGTCTTTGACATGGTGCTTTGCTTCAACAAGTCCTCAAGGGAAATATTCTCTCAAAGTTGCTTCATGAAACAACATGGCCCTTTGTTCCCTTTTATCAGCAGAATAGCTGCAATGCTTCACTTCATCTTTTTTTTAACTGGTACTTTCTGTGACTGAAAGAGGCTTTGGGGCATCCACAGCTGTTTCTCCCAGTGCTTCCTGAAGCTGTCTGGAAGTAGATGACCAGTACTGGAAGAGCACACACAGAGAAAACAATTCCAGTCTTTGCAAATGCTGGCTGAGGTAGTTGAAAGGACATGACAATGTCAGGGCAATTGCATTAATGAAGAAAACAATTTGGCCTCATAGTCCAAACCTTTTCATTGAGTGAAAACTCACTCACCCCGTGCAGGCCTACTTTGGAAAGTATTTCATAAATTCCATGCTCATGTTCAGTGCTTACAGATGAAATACTAATGGTGCTGGGTCTAATCCCAGTTGCCTATGTTGGAAAATTACTGTAATTTCCAGTTTCCAGCAAGAATTTACATTACCTATATCTATCTATATAAGAGGCACATAATTTTCCAGAGCCACTGGAAACACTGCTGTGGGTAATAAGTCCCAAGGGAGCGAGCTTTAATTATTCCAGCTTTAACCCTGTTGTGTATAGAACAGCAGCAGAAGAGAGGTGGAAAGTAAGGCACCAGGTGACCTTTCTATTCTGCACCATTAAAGAAATAATGTGGTGGACAAGGATGATAGATCCAACAGAATCATAGAATTTGGAACAGGGTCCAGTCTCTGTTGCCTTCTGCTCGGAACTCTCCCTATTTTCCCCACATCTTTTCCTATCCTTTCTCTTACCTGTTAAGGAAGTAGAGGCAGAATTGCTGCCTAATGTCTTTTGATACGTAGCACTAGGACCCATCTTTCTAGAACTAGCTTATGTGCCTACATTTCAGGTCCATAATGACCTTTCACTAATTCCTTTAAAAACAGCCAACTGCTCCAGGCTGATAATGAATTTATAACTAGCCTGAAGAAATGGTAACTCCAGTTATCTTACATCACTCTGAAAAATACTTTATCTGTGACACTCAGAAAAGCTTGCTTTAGCAGAACCTAGCTCAAAGTTAAAATGAAAACCCACTTTGAGACATACAGTACTTTTCTATCATTGCAGCTTCGGTCTTTGAAGCCGAATCCTATTCCTAGAGATGTTTCTTCAGAGGTTTCTTAGTAAAGCTTAGAACAACCTTGAATAAGATTCATACCTTAGGTTATTGATGCATTATCTGCTTCATTTTCTGAGTGATTAAAAAGGCACCACTTTTAAAGTTGTAAATAAAATGCACAGGCAGATGTATTCTAATGTTTTTGAAAAAGGAAAAAAAGTGTTATTATAAGTTGGTGCCTTATACGGCTTGTACGTGCATTACTAAATCCAAATTTCTTTTTGCTTTAAAAAAATTGCTTTATTCATCGACAAACTTATGCAGATCTAATGTCAAGTTCTTTCTATTACATTTATAAAGAAATGCAAAAATGTGTAACTTTTTTTTTTAATGAACTCAACAAAGTTCTCCTCCACTTCCATTCTGAGCAGGCTGACAAGTAGATGAAATCTGAGCTGCATTACGGAGAATATAATGGAAAAGAATTGTGACGCTTCAGCATCAGCCACTCAGCTTGCTGAGGTGTGTAATGACCTACATTTTGCCTGATTATATGGCTGGGTAAACAGCCAGACAATCGGATGGGCATGTACTGCATACACTGTCATATGGACAGAAGGCAGTGTACGTCACCCTAGTTCTTGAAGCAGAGAAAACATTAGAGATGGGTTCTTTGAATAGGATACCAGTGGAGATGTCATTGCAGTACAGACCTCAATTTTTTTCATTCTGATACCACCATTATAAACAACATAGAAGCCTGTCCAAGTATCAGGTTAAACATCAGTACCAGTGCCCTCTGGGAAAGGTATTTACATCCCTTATGGACTGTGCCTTTGGCATATCTCAAAGGGAGATTTTGCAAATGCCCAGTGGACAGCAACTTTGCCCCTGTGGCACCAGCCAAGTGGAGGACATCATTCACTATATCCCCTACTGCCCTATCTGTGATGACATCAGGGGAAAAACATTGATGCCAGGCAACCTTAAAGGGCTGCATGTAGAACAATTGAATTATCTTCTTGTGGACATGATTCTGTTTGTCGGCAGTCAAGTCCCTACTTTTGCTAGGCTCTCTTTTAAATTCAGAAATAAAAGTTTATGTTCTAAATTGTAGCACTGGTTTTAGTCCAACTTAATTTCATTCTTTTTACGCATATTACATTTCTTTTTATTACTTTTTCATTTATTAGTTACTTACTTGCCCAATAGCCTTGACATATACCTTTAATAAATCTCTTTGGGGCAAATTTGTTCAGAAGTTCATCTATTAGAAAGTGCATTTTAATTTTAAATAAAGTGGCATCTCTAATCTGCTGTGTGTAAGGCAGAGAGAGAGAAAATATCACTGGTGATGATTTCAGTATCTTAGGTATCAGTGGACCAAGTGATTACTTTCAGAATATTGAAAAGTTGGAAAGAACTCTTTGGTTATGCACCTCTATCAAATAAACAACATTAAGTAAGTATACAGACCACACATCAGAGGACCCATTGTGAATGACAGGTCTATGGAGGTCTGAGCCTACAATATAGACACAGCACAGCCTCTAGTCATGGACAGAAAAATCTCATAGAATAGTTCTTAGTTTCAGTCCAACAAGCATTTGTATCTGAGAAATACAGAAGATTTGAAATTATCTTCAAGAACATTAGCTAGGAAAGGTTTGTTTGCTTCTATCTTCTTCTTGCTCAGCTTTGTTTATTGTGACCAGGAGAAGGTTGGTGAAGGACCTAATGCTTGAAGAATATGGGAATATGTTTGACAATGACAAGATGATTAAGAGGTGAGTATGATTGCCATTTCAAACATTTTTAAGGTTGTCACCAAAACAAGAGAGCAAGTTTGCTGTTGCTTGATAAGGTGAGCCCTGAAGCAAATGAATTCAGAATATTGCTGTCAATGGACAGTTAGTTCTTGAAGTAACCCTAAGCAATGTGGTGGTTCATTTCATTTTCCTTACTATTGACACTTTCCAGTCACTGTAACGCTCAGTTGCCTTGGTGCCGATGTTATCATAGCATCAGGATGTCAGAAATTTCTCCAGCCAACTGGAGGTGGACAATGGATTTGGTTCAAAGTGGCCAATACCAGTGGTGTTGCCTGCTTGATAATAGCTGATCAGATTGGAAACAAAATAAGGTCTTGGGGTGATCAAAGTTCAGAGTTGAATGTATTAGCTTAGGTGCTTTTATTTTTATTTCATTCTGGGTTTTGAAACTGTGAATCATGAGCTAAGATGCTTTAGTTGCCAATTACATGATCAACAAAATCTCGACTACTACTACTGCTACTATTACTACTACTGACTATTATCATGAAGGAACATACACCTGGCCTTTGGAATGGGGAAGGAATGAGTGGATCATTAAGGGGGGACTTTCAGAAAAGATTACTCAGTCCTGAGAAAGAGGAAACCATGTGAAAGAAATTTAAAACCAACCCACCTTGATTTTGTTTAGTATAAGATGAAATTCTGATTCTGTTATTCTACCCTACAACAGTGATGAGCATTCCTAGTCTACCTGGAAGGGCTGGGAGTTACACAGGTTAGCCCTGTGCAAGGTGGCTGGGCTAAGTGGGGCACTTTATGCCACAGAAGGAGCACTATTTGCTGTCAAGACAATGAGGCAACACCATTTGTCTTGTTGGGGCACTTTTCTCCTTTGCTCCTTTTGTGTCAGTTCCAGTAGTTGAAAGAGGATTCTCTGTAGGTGCAGAAGGTTCTTCTAGCAACTGAACTGCTGGACCAGGCTTCAGACTAATAGGAACCAAAGCAATCAAAGCAGGTGGAGGGTGAGGATGGCAAAGCAAGCATTTTTTAAAGCTCTGGAGTGCCCAAATATAGACAGTTCTGATTCAAGCTGAAAAACCTATGCTGGAGTGTTGGGAGGGGAACTGGGGCCCACATCAGGAATAGTCTGACCATCTAAAATTGTCACAAATTGGTCAGAGGAGTACTGATCACTAAGAGAAAGAAGCAATGTGTAATATATGCTCCTTTTGATTAGGCTGAAGAAAAATCCTTTTTCCACACTCCCAAATACACTTAGAGCTTCCAGACTTTATAATGCAAACAGACAGGGGTGGGGCAGGAACAGATAGCTGCAAATCTGAAGGAGGAGGCAAAATAATAGAACCCCCCTCCCCTTCATACGCAGACGGTACAGCATGTACCAGTTAGTCAGAACGTGCTGAATGCAGAGACCTCGACAGGAAGCGTATGTTGAATAGCCAAAACAGGGCACTGAGGTGCAGCTTCATCAGGGCCTGCATATAACAACAATGGTAATTGCAGTGAAAGCGACAAAGCCAGAGTCAGGTGAGGTGAACCCTCATCAGGAATACAGCTGTCTGCTTTTGAAGGGATGGAAATGTTGTGTTTTCATTTATGAATGGTCTAGTTTAAGAGGACAGAAACCTGTTGATACACACACACAAACACATGCACAGGCTCAGGAAATAAAGTGGGATTGTACCTCCCCTCTCTTCTGAAAACTGTTTTGTTCTTGTCCTTCCTCAAGTGCTTTAGGAGAAGTGATCAGCCCCATCTTTTAGACTATTTTTAGGAAGCAAAGCTAAGGCTAGCTTAAGTAGATGCCAGCCATTAGCATCAGTAGACACTTAATGTCCTTGTGTGGCCTGTTCAGGAACTTTGGAAGTGAGCAAGGTCAGGGCTAGAAATTGGGAGAAATCAACAAAAACATAAACCTTGCGTCAATATAGACAAACTCCAAAGCAACAGGATTAGAAACACAATGAAAAGCAAAATGAAAACATTAAGATACGAAAGCAGCACACAACTTTCCTTTGGCAGTGCATTATTGAGGAATGGGCTCTGGAAAGCACAAGTGGGCCTCACAGGACCATTTGTGGTCTGTGAGCCACAGGTTATCCATCCCCAACAAAAGTTACTCAGGAAGTCCTGTCATCTGCAATGATACTAGACTAATATAAAAATGGAAGCCTGTTTAAGGGGTGGGATACGATGGCTATAAGTCAGTCCACATCTTAGATAACCCTGCCATGGGGAAAATTCTATAACAACATCATTTTTTGTGAGAATGGATCAATATACTCGCACAAACTCTCTATCCAGCTATTCAGAAGGACAGAGAGATCTATCTCAAGTCATTATAATACTGTGGTTACAGACAGAGGAAAGAGTCAAGCAATGTGGGGAGTTATTGTTATATGTAGTGATTCTGGGAAAGGTGGAAAGAAAGAGAAGAACAGGATGAGCAGCTGTAAGGTGGGTGGACTCAGTTACAGTGGCAATGACTGCACCATTGGAAGACCTGAAGGACCAGGTTAGGGACAGATCGTCATGGAGAAAAGCTATGTGGTTGCTAAGAGTCGATACCAACTTGATGGCACATAATCAAATCAGATCAGTGAAGTTGGATATGAGCAGAATAGGAAGAGTGTCAGATCTAAGGTATTTACAGTATAGCTCAGATATAGCATGAAGGACATTTTCAGCACCATCGCACTCTCTGTTTGGTACCAGGGTTGCTGAGTCAAATTACTTTGTGAACACTCAAATAAGCTGGCTTTTTTGGTCTTCCAACTGGCTCTTTGGAAATATTTAAATTAATACTGTGTATTTGTTTAAATATGGATCTGCCTCAATGACTTACTGTACAAGGAAATATGGATACCATTTCAAGGGTAAATGGCCCATTTGAGCGAGAGGAGCTGAACCTTGCCCTCCTTACAGAGTATATCCTCTTGGAGATCTTCTTCCTCTGTATTTTTCTCCTAAAAGCATCAGTCTTGTAAGAAGATAAAGAAAAAGAACTTAAGCAAAGCCTGCAGCCTAAATATTTCATAATTTTGTTTCCTACAATGGCCACCAGATGCCCTTGGGAAACCTACAAAAAAGACAAGTTTATAACAGCTGTTTTATTATGACAACTGTTATTTAGAGGCCTCCCGGATACAATATATAACCCCAATGATATGTGCTATGGATAGCTTTATTCTTGATGGATTTCTCTAATCTGTTTTTGAACTTAACTCAGTTGGTGGCCATCACTGCACCTTCTGCTTCAGAACTCTAGAATCTAAGTCTCAAGATAAGTTGGGATTTATAGATGCAAAAGAGAAAAGTCTTCAATCCTGATAGTTAATGTTAATTTGGAACAGCTTCAAAAATTAGAATTGAATGCACCTCTTGCTCCCATTCTAGTATTATAGGAGAAGGAGGAAACATCCCCTCCCTTTTCCACTTTTAAAACACTATGCATTATTTTACAAACACATTTCCTAGAATTCCTCTAATTTTATCAACTAAAGATCCCTAAGTGCTGTATGCTTTCCTTATGGAATTGCTGCAGCCATTGGATAATTTGAATTGGTGTTTTCCTTGCATTTCCCAGATCTGTAATATTCTCTTACAAATGCTGTGTCCAGAACAAGATTGCCTTCTCGGGATTTAGCTGTTGATGAGCAGTGCCTTTTACTGTGACTTTTGGCCATATTTAGTTGAGATTAATCAGTGGGAGAATGGGCAATACGTGCTTTCTCATACATGTGCTAATCCTGGTGCTTTGTCACTTGGGTAGAGAGGCATCTTCAGCTGGAATTAACCTCCTCCCTCTAGTCTCATTTCCAGTACTACAGCTTGGCACAGAGAAAAGAGGCAACAGGCAGATAACTAGTTAAAAATGAAAATAACTCGTTATAGCAAATACAGTTTAAAAATGTGTTTTTGATGTTTCATGTCTGAGTTTATAGAGCTAATGTGATATGCAAGAATGAAAAAAAATAGGTATTTTAAATTCAGTGAGCAATCCATAAAGGCACTGAGTAATTCCAACGAAGCAAGTTGGCTGCATGTGAGAAGACCAGCTGGGACAATCTCCTAAACTGCTGTGGGAGCCTTTCAAATGACTTGGCTGCTTTAATTGTTTGAAAACTGATGCTTTCAATTCACCTCTGTGAGTTGTGAAGCACCTCTTTTAAGTACTTTAGATAGCCCTAATTGATATGATGATAAAATTGGACAATATTGGTTGAAGAACACTATTTGTTTATTTTTTTCTCTCTATATCAACTCCTGCAGAATAAGAGACCTGACTGATATTCTTTAATATCATAAAATCATCCATATATATTTAAGATATTATGGTCTCTGTAATGTCTTCTTTATATTGATATAGTCTGTCTGTCTGTCGGTCTGTCCATCCATCCATCTGGGAAACTGATTCTAAAGGACTGGTGCATCTTGCTGTTTTGTACTAGTCAAGTAATTATGTCAGATTAGAGCATATATAAAATTCCTCATAAATATTTCTTCTGATAGTATAGGTGAGTGTGAGGTTTCTTTTAAAGCTTTCATCCCTTATTAACTTCCTGCTGGATTTTCAAAGCCATATTTACACATATTATCTCACTAAAGGTTAGCCCTCTCCAATCATATGCCCTCTAGAGATGTTGACCTTTAGATCTCACAATGGAATTGCTTCTGAATAGAAATTTGTCCCTCAAAAAACCTTAAAAATGCCCTTCCCCTAAAACTGTTTTTCTCCTGTACTTTGATCTGAGGCTGCCTTCCTTCCAAATATCTTACTTAGGAAGATGTAAAGGTACTGATATTATCCAGAATGGGAGCCAAAACTTATCTTTTTGCCTTCTGGCTGCCCCACACTTCGCAGAAATTTTTTTAAAGTCAAAGTTAACAGGTGCTCTGGAGATTGGCAGAGAAAATTTCCTCTTGATTAAAAAAAATAAGCATTTCAAAGCTTATTGAAGTTACAGGTAGTTTCTGTTTGGCAAGAAGCATCCACACCCAGCTTCTCTCTGGTCTTTTAATGAGATAACATGGTGCTGTAGAACTGGATTGCAAATCTAGATGCTGCTCAGCTTTAAATCCTAGGGATCCTTTGCATAGTTAAATAAAGTAAGACAATCAAAGAACACAGAGCAACCAATGTAGAATAGTTGCTATCAATAAGCATTCATCAAGAGAATAACATGTTTATTATGTTATCAGGTAAAGCTGCCCAAGCATATAATTTACACCTTATATTGTATTCATAATCATATTCACATAAAGAAGGAAGAATGAAGACAAAAGAGAGTCAGACACATACTTTTTTATGAAGAGGATTGCTTGACATATTGCTGTAAAACCCAGTGTGTTTGTTATTCACTCACTTCTGGGGAGAGGACTCTGGTATCTCCAGTTGTGGGATGTTTAAGAGAGCATAACTGTTGAGAGAAGAGATATTTTTTATTCAAAAGCAAATAATAGAACCACAAAAATCACCTGCAGTAGCTTTCTGCTCAGCTGTGGGTCTGAATATTGACAATAAGCTATATCAAAATTAAATATACAGAATGGCATACTCCATATCTTGATCATTCTCCCCCCCCTCACACATACACACGCTATATGTGAGACATTCCTACTACAGAACAGAGTTCTGTCTATAAAGTTAGCAGCTTGTTTTATGAACTGTTTTTGCAATTCCCCTTCCGTAAGAACATATAGGAGATAAACAAGATGAAATACATCTTACTGTAGCATATACTAAGTAGGTATCTGTGCCATGAAATATCACTATGAACAGTGGAGTCCAAAGTGAAGAGTTACTTAAAAGAAACTGGTTTATTGCATACGTGAAGGAAGTGATCTGTGGGTTTTCATCATTCCTTATTCTGTTATATATAACACAGTATGGGTTATTTTTCAAAGTCTATGAAGAAAATTAATGGGAGTTAACTGAGATCGTTTGTCAGTAAGTCCTTCAGTTTGTTGTGTATAAAGCATGGGTTGAAGTTTCCGAAACAATGTCCTGTTCTAAGTTCTAGAACTAATGTGGAGACAAAAAAAGGGCACCCACCCGTACATCCTATGCAACCGTCCTTGTTTTTATCTATAGAGATCCTTCCATCACAGCTGTAAAATAGTTGCTATTTTTATGGGTTGAACTTGTTTAGACAGAAATTACTGTTCTAATAAACGAGAACATATGTAGCCCAGGGTTGAACTGTGGAGTCCTAGGTTGGCAGAGTTTGTTGTCAAAAAGCTCATCTTGTGCATTCAAAAAAATTAATCCACTTGCATATATTATATTTGATATCAGTGTTGTATTTCATGTTTTACTCTTCCAGGCAACATAAATTTTCCTTTTAGTTTCATCTTGTTACAAGCAAATGCTTTGTTTAAGCATCTCTTGTTGATATTTATAACAAGTGAGGCATGTCACAGGCATAACCAAAATGTCTCTTGGCTTAAACAATTTCCTTTTTTGATTGATTTATGTAGATGTCCAGCTCTTAATGAGGCAGCTTAACAGATGAAAGTAATGGTAAATTAGATTTTGAGAGCTATTGATAGCAAAGAAGAACAGCATAGTAATGTCTGAATCCAGAGAATTATGTCTTTTTCAGAGCCGTAAGTAACAATCACAAGATAGAGAAGAAAGAAATTACTTGGTTATCATCAGCATCTTCACTGAACCTAAATGTATATTGAGTTCCTTGTCATCATTTTTCATTGAGATGTCCCATAAGTAAAAAATGGTCATATTCTTCAGAAATAAAGAGGTTGAAAGAATGTGTGCCTGATACACAGAGAACTACAAGAGAATGTGCCTCAGGTAAGGCAGAAAGATACATTAGATTGTAATTTTAAAAACTGTGCTGTATTAATTCCCAACCTGGAGAGAGACACAAGAGTTATATTTTTGTCTGTGAGCCACCCTATGGCAGCATTTGCTCCAGCCAATATTGTTGCTTACTGTGAACATAATGAAGGTGACTGTATATCCTTCTGTTCACAAGACGGTTAAGGCCACACGTTACTGGAATTTCACAAAATGTCACTGATTTCAAATAGGAGAGGCTGAAACCTGTGAGAGGTTGTAGGCCTTTCAGCTCCTGGAGATTGTTTTCTTTTTAAAATCAGGGTTACCAGGCCCAAGTGGTCAATTGTGTGATGCTAGTACAAACCATCACTAGCATAACAAAGCGTAACAGATTTTGGCTTTAATGAAGTAATAAAATAAACCTACTTGAGAAGCAGGTTTGCACATCAAAGATCTGCAGACCAAACCTAGCAAAAACCTGCCACCTGGCATGCCAAATAAGTAAAGTTTGATGATATTAAAAGCTGACAAATTGCACTTTTTCCAAGGCTTTGGGGCTTGGGGCCTGAATCTAAAGTGCAGTCAGGAAACATGCCCTTAAAATCCCTGTTCTCTTCAGGCAACAACTGCCTGGTGATGAAGAAACTTATAATTCCCTCTCCCTGAGTCTCACCCCCTTTGCTTCTCACTGGAAGAGGACAGGGGTCAGAATGACAGAATACAGAGAGTCACTAGCAAGCCACTACACCCCTCCCTAAAAGGCACCAGTAATCTGTCAGCTCCTAACTCTGCTACAGTTGTGGATTGCTCATGCCAATGGGATTGTGAATTGGTCCTCTTTATCAGACAAAAGGCAAATGCTCCCGATAAGGGAAAAATAATCCAAAATTAATGTTAAGACTCTATATGAAGGTTTACAAAATAACATTCAGTTTTTCAAGCGTGGAAGCATTCTTCACTGGGCAGGATTATTTTTAAAAATCCAATAATAAAATGTGGAGAGACAAAAAATGCTCCTGATGCTTAATCAACTGTATGTCTACATTATTCTACAGTCATAGATGGAATGGGCAGGTAAACTGGATCCTATCAGGCATAGAAATAGTGCTCAGTTGCATAAGAGTTGCACTCAAAACTTGTTGGAAGGAAGAAACCAGCAGTAAGAACTGCCGAACCACCATATTTAGAAATATAGTAGTTATTAAGTTAAATTTGTTTCCTTCCTTAACAAGATGCATAATTTTTCGGTAGATGGAAAGTTAACTAACGAAAGTTAATTTCAGTACTCTTTCTATCCTGCTTCTTCAAAGTCCAACCCTTGCTACCTTAGACTGTCCCAGGGAAAACTATTGCTTGCACAGTTCTGATCTTTGAATATCTTCAAAGGTTATAAGCAGGTTCAATTGTATTACTGTCACCCGAAACACCTGATAGAACTTGATAGATCTGTGGAATGATACGTCTAGTGGTATTATTCTATAGGACTTTGCCAGGCCAGCATATGGTCAAAATATATACTGTATATACAGTATGTTCTATCTCTGTACAAATGCCTGTGGTCTGCACATTTGCTTTCCAAAAAATACTATATTACAGGAAATATTTTAGGAGATTTTGTTGATCTAAATGTAACCCTATGTTTGACAGAACACTTACTGCATTCTAATGCATCATTATAAATCAACGGAGCAGAGAGAAATTGCTTGGAAGGCATGAATACAATTCATTTTATGAGGTACTGCAAAAGACATTTTCTTGTTTGTTTATTTGGTAATTTTCAAATTCATTTATTTGCAGTCAAAATCAGGGCCTGCAGGTGTATTTTATTATTACTTCCTCTCTTTCCTACACCCAGGAATACACATACATAATATCTCGCTGTAACCATTTCAAAAATCTGACTCTCTTGAATTTGCTTCTGAAATGATAAATGGTACAGTATGGTACTGTGTATTTGCCTGATGAGAGATTATGGGCTGAGTGAAGGTGCCAGGATTGCTGTGCAACATGGGAGATTCTTCTGCTACCATAAAAGCTACACTGCTATAGCTGCACAGGTCCTTCGGCATACTTGCTGGCTAGCACAATGCATCTGACAAAGCGTGGAAAGAACAGTCCTATGCCAAGTGCTGTGTCTCTTCAAACACTGGGTGTGTCCATACTGAGCCCAAAGCTCTTAAGGAATTCACCCATTCAACTCTGCAGAGAAGAAGTAACACAAAACAATTCCTGTCTTCCTGTCTGTCTCGCCTTTTATTACTGGGATGGAGTATGGGATGAAAAAAATTAGCACCCAGTAGTATATAAATGTGTGTTTGTGTGTGCATGCACAGGAGGAATCCCAGAGAGGATGAGTCTATAAATGGCTATTAATCATGATTGCCTGTATACACAGAAGGTAGTCTTCTGAATAGCTCTTCATGAAGAACACCAGTGGGAACCAGAATGCTGGACTGAGTAGGCATTTGTCTGATCTAGCACAGCTCTTCTTATGCTCCTGAAGAAGCAAGCTGGTCTATGTTAAGGGCAGACTACTGATTGACTCAGCTGGGTATGAATGGAGGAGTCTCTTCCCCATCTTTTACTATGAGGTCTTTACCCTGCATTTTGTACTTCAATCCTGTGCCTGCGAGCTATACCACCAAGATCAGCCTTCTCCTGTCATCTTTGTGCTCCTGGAATAAATGACTGGCCCTGGAGGCTTTGGGTCGTATTTTATTCCTATCTATGGCTGTGTGGGAAAGGAATGGCTCTGGGATGTTTGCAGTGTGCCTTCCTCTACCAAGAGCTCTTTCCTTTGGCCTCTGATGGTGGCTAGTCAGACACAAAAGGGTGATTAATGGGATTGCATTCCCCCATTCCTCCTGGTGGGACTCCCACATTTCCAGTTTTCCATGCCCTGCTCTGTTTAAACTGTGAGCCTTCCAGAGAAGCTGCTATCTGGGTGTGCTTAAGGCTTCCTGAATTGCCTGTCTTGGTCACTCCCTTTCCTTGCTTGGCAAAAGATTCCTTTCCTTTTTAGGGCACTGTGAACCTTTGTCCTAGGGAGGGCTAGGTGTGCTTTCTGCAGGACTTCACCCAAGGATGCTGATCTGTGACCTCTCCTTCCTTCTTTTCATGGGTTGGGATAAAGACTAGTACTTGTGAGCAATGTGGCATGATAAGAATTAAATCTTCACATGCAGGCAGCTTTGCCTCAATTACAGTTTATACTTTAATAACACCCCTTCTAAGCTGGTTCATCAAGAAACATGCTCCTCTTTCAGAAAATGAAGCAGCTGCATCATTTGGCTTTGCCTTGCTCTGAGCTTCTTGCTGCCTGACAGTTCTAACATCTGGAAGAGGCTTTTGAACATGTGGAGCATATATGGAAAATCCTCTTGTGCCTTCTCTAGTCTGTCTGCTACCAGAAACACCAGAAGAAACTTCTGTATGCATGCAATGCATGTACAGAAGCCTCTTCCAGCTTCTGGAATTGCTGGATGACGCTTTGAAGTGATGCAAAATCCCTTGATGAAGAAAATCAAGTCATCTCCAAAAAGCTGAACTGACCCAAAGCTTAGCTCCCTCACACAGTTCATGCCAATAGATCTTGGTTGCTGGTATCTTCCTGCTTATGACACGACAGCCCATGCAACGAAATATGTTGGAATATGGCATCATTAAATTTATAAGTTGGAGACCTTCCTGGGAATATTCAGCTATTTCAATGTTACCAGACTGACCTCTCTTCAATCAGGCTACCATGGGGGCATCTCTGCAACTTCCTTGGAACTTTGCTTTCTCATCTCCATTACTCAGTTGCACTGACTGTGCCTGAAGGGCACAGCTTTGGTGCTATCAAGGATGCTGCACACGAAACCCTTGCTCCGTTCTTTGCTTTTCAGTGGCATGTGCTTGCTTACCTTCTCGAATGGATTAATACGACAGAAGTTGCTCTGGTGTAGTAGCAATATATTTATCTTCCTGGGTGCTAAGTTCATGGGTGCTATGCCATCCTTATGACAGTAAGGTGTGTCAAAATATAGGTATACATTCTATTTTTAAAAGAAATGCCTCTTCTTTACCTTTTCAGAACTGCTGTAGTATACTGTTACCCTTCTAGTAACTCCATCCTGTTTCCAGTACAGTTTTAGATTATTTATTGTTTCTCATATGTTTTGCTGACTTGCTAGCTATTAATTATTTAGACAAATTCAGGAGATTTGGGGATGAAAGTACCTAAGAATTGGGATGAAGGAATCATCCATTGTTCACTGACAGTTTTCTGGTTTCTCTCCAAAGTGCCTATTTGTACAGCCATCCATGATTAAAGAGAGTGTAACTGGATTATTGTTATGCAACATAGTCACTAAGATGTCAAGTTATAAATAGGAATAGGTTCCCGGTCAATTATTCCAATTTTGTTCTGCTTTGTTTACTTTTGGATGCCTTTTCAAAGTTCAATTGCAGCCTTCACGACTTTCAGATGAACTGGACCTCAGGCCTCATAATTTTCCAGCAAGCATGGCCTTGATGGCCACCTCTCACCAAGTTAGGTAAGGCTGTTAGAGAATGGAAAAGAGCAAGCAAACCAACATGGGACTGGCCAGCATTTCACCATCTGCAGATACGTCCAATCTCTATAAACACAATTTCAACAGAATGAAAGCAAAACATATCACTGGTAGATGTCTAAGTATCTCAACAGTTCAGTGTTCTACTGTTTAATGTTCTTAATTACAAAAATGTTTCTAAAGCTGTATCTGACAGACCGGTACTGAACCTCTCCACTACTGTATGTGTACGACAGCTGGTGTGCACAGAGGCTCTTCTGTATCAAAATGCAGACACTTGAAACAAACTAACTCAGGCACTGAAAGAATGCTGGGGATGGGGGGCAGTCATGTCACCCCCTTTATTCCTAATGTGTAACAGCAGAAAAGCCTGATTCTGGAAGGAACATTCTAACATGAGAGAGAGAAAAAAATCACTAAACACCAACCCTGTAAATTCTTCCTTCCTTGAAATTTGGGCCACTTAATTTTCAGGAGACATCTGCGGGAGCTAATTAATCTCTACCTTTCCCTGATTTATCTCTGTGCAGCTAACCTCATGTATCAAGTCCTAAATGAAAACTGTCTAATTTTAACACCTCCATAAGTTTGTAAAGTAATTAGTTTAAATTAAGAGGTAAGCTGTTTGTATTATTCATGCTCTAAGGCTAAGCCATGCAATTTGAAGGAGCATTTAGGAAAATTCCTTGGGAATGTTTTGATTAAAAGAAGAGAAGAAGGATTAATGGAGATAAACTAGGCTTGTAAGCTGTGCAGTAATAAAATGTTAAGTATGTTCCAAATACTATTTAGTTGTTAGCTTGTTTGAATTCAGTAGACTTTCCTGCACCAGCATCTTGTTTGGTCACTAGTGATGGGTGGCTACCTCCTAAGGACAACAAGCTAGTTTAGATGACAACAGGGCAAGCTGTATGTCCCCACTGGCCCACAGCATTTCAATGCTGTTCAGAGTTGGTCACAACTGGAGTGGATATAAACTTAATACAGCATTCCTTCCAAGATTGGACTGTCTTCTGCCCTAATTGTGGTTTTGGGGACACTGGGGCACTGTTGTTTTGGGGGAAGCTGGGGCACTGTTGTTTTGTTTGGTTGTTTGCTTTGTCACTGATTTTATTCTAATGTTTATATTACATTGCAACCACGCAGAGCCCTGTTTGGATTTGAGTAGCATATAAATTATAATACATACATACATACATTCATATATGTTACTTCACATACTCTCAGCATCTGATGTTTGAGGCTTCAGGCTTCACTATACCCATAGTACAGCCAGCTCTCAAAGTTGTTATAAGAGTAATTGCGTGTGAACAATAAATAATTTCAGTCTAAAATAAAAACAATTCTTTTCCAAGATGTAGACTCCTTGCTGCTGAAAACTGAACAGAAACCATTTCCAAAAGCTGCAGATAGAAACCTTCTATTGATATTAATATGGCTCCCTTACTCTAGTTATCTATATACTACTAAAACTCTTGTGACTGTTTGCCTGTTTGTAATCTTCAGTTGGGCAAAATGGTGCATCATATGGCAACATTTTTTCAACCAAGGTACCTCAAATGGGTTAACTTACAGAATGCATTTACAGAATGCGTCCAAAATCCCATCCCAAAATTTGACAACGTTGTGGCCACTTCAGCACCACTGCACTGCCAAGGTCAGCTGCAGTTACGTGATCATAATTTCCAGTGCTCCCTGAGAAGCTTCCCACAAGTCAATGGGGAAGCTGGCAGAAAGAAACATGATTGTGATTGCCAACGCTCCCTGCCAGCTTCCCAGAAGCAAAGTCAGTGGAAAGCCTGCAGGAAGTTGGAGGTCCAAGATCAGGAGGCAGGTAAGTGGCTGCTGCTGGGTGGGGGAGTGAGTGAGCAGGTGCACAAGAGGTATAGTGAGGGTTGGGGACAGTGTGTGGGTGTGCATGAGAGGCATGGGGTGGGTCAAGGAGGGTGCACAGGGGAGTGTGAGTGGCCAGTGTGGTGCATGCGCAGAGGGACTGGGGCAGGGTGTGCGGGTGAAGAAGGAAGGAGGAGGGAGGGAGGGAAGAAAGAGGGAGGGAAGGAGGGAGGAAGATTTCCAGTGCTCCCTGCCTGCTTCCCACAGGGAAATTCAATGGGGAAGCTGGCAGGAAGTTGGAAGTCGCTCCTTTTCCCACTGCTTTTTTGCCCACTGGTGGTCATTCTTTATCTCTGTTTAGGTAAGGAAATCTCTCTGAAAGGATGACCCAACAGGACATGGGCTGTCTAGTTAATTTCTACGTATGTCAGAGTAATTTAGATTTTCCTTGGGACCTTCATGAGGTGGTTGGGTTGAGAGATAGGCTACCCCCACTTCTATGCATGCCAGGGTCCTGGTTAACATGCATAATTCATCTTGCGGCTAACTGAAGCCAATTTTGTGGCCTGCTAGAACCACTAAAATGGAGCAGAGCTTATAACACAGCTGAGAAGCTGGCACAGAAAAAGAACATTATCTTAGATAGCTTCAATGAGCATGCCAGAGAAACACAGGTTATTGATCTTACACATTCAGCCCTCCCAAGCATAAAAAATCATATGCTTAGGCAGATTAGGTTAAGAAGTAAAAGGAATTTCTTACTGACTTTAATGTTGCTTCTGCTACATCCATCTTGGTGGAAAAGATGAAGTTCCTTTGTTCTTCTTTCCTTTCTAAATACTTAGTTTGCCCTAAACTCTCAGCCCTACAGCTACCAAGAGCTGCATGGAAGGGGAATTCCAGGCCCACCACATGATGCCCAGAATGGAGGAGAGCAGCACACATCCCTGTGCTTGCTTCTGGTGGAGAAGAAGGAAGAGAGAAAGAGGAAGTGGGAGTGGCAACAAACAGCTTCCTCAGAGTTGCATTGTGGGACAAGTCCATTTACATGTTAATGAGGCATGTTGGATTTGCCAGGACTTCCAACACTAACTAATACATTTAAAACAACCTCATAATTAAGAATGTCAGCTGCTTGGGAACCTTTCATTTTGTTGTTGCACAGCACAAAGTGTTATTTGAGGAGATTAGAGAAGAAAAAATGAAGGAAGCGAGGATAATATCTATTTGTTCCTTTGATATGAAAGTTAATTGCCTAGCAAGCCTAATGGATAGCTTGGTCTTCCAGTATAATGAGTGATAACACTAATTTAGTGCCCTTTCACACCACCACCGTTTTCATTCCCAACCTCTCAAAAGCAATTTGGAGAACAACCCACAGTCATCTTTCATGCTGCTGACCTCAAGATGCTCAGCGTTCTCCCCAGCTGATCAATAGGGGAATAACAAGCACTTCTTTCATTCAGTGCCCCACTCTTCCCATTCACATGCTCAGTTCATATTGTGTGCATTTGTCAGCTGACTTGAAAGAAAATTAGAAAAATATAAGGAGGAATTGCAGAGAGGCCAGGGTATTGTGGAAGACTTGTGGGAAAATCCCTTCCTCTGTGGAAGACTTACGGGGAAAAATAATAATATCTTGGTGTAAGGCTACAATTGCTGGGGTAAATCTAAACTAGACTAAACTAATTTTTTTTAGATTTTAATCTAATTTTTTTTTTTCACTTTTCAAATGAGGAATTGATTTTTGAGCATGCTTTTCTACTCTGCAGTGACTTTGGTATAAGCCTAATTCTTTCCAACAGTCATAAATAAAGTCTTTTTACTCTTGATTCATTTAACTGCAAGAATCATAAATGCAGCTAGTAAGTGCAACATTTTATCCTTGGGAAGTCTTTTCTCTGTAATACCTAGTACCAGACTTCTCAAAAGTCACTGTGCTCCATCTAGTCTGGCATTCTGTTGCTGATACTGCGGCCAAGCACACTCACTACGTGATGAAGCTCACACAGCCTGGTTCATCTGGAAACCAGCACCTGTGCAAAGTCATTGGCAGGCCTGGGAGCAATCACAGCACGGAGCACTGTACAATCCTTTAGCTATTTATACCAAAATTTTGTTTTCTCCAGAAGACAGACCACCCTGGAGTAAGTGCTTTGAGATTTGCAATCAGTATTGCAGTGTGTGTTTCATTGATGAATTGTTTGATTAATCACATTGAAAAGAAATGGAGGCAACAGTTGCCAGTGTCTACGAAGTTGGTTAGATTAATGTTGGCTTTTTATAGCTTGCTAATTTGTATCTCATCTGCTTATTGAATTAAATCAAGATATCTTACTGAACAAATCCAGGGTCCAACTGCCAGTTCATTCTTGGATATAGAATAGAGAACATCCTTATAAACACAGAACAAAGGAATTTCTTTCCAGTTGAAGCAGAGCGCTTGACAATGAATTATCAGCTATAATCTTCCAAAGTAATCTCTCTGCATAGAGGCAAAATTACAAGCTTTTTGATTATGGAAATTTAAGCCAAGTTGATTTTTAAAAAGCTGAGTGGTAGACTTACCAGAAGTTTCAGAAAAAATTTCCAGCTAAACTTTAGCACCTACTGTCATTTAGGCAGTGTGTTTGCTTCCATCAACCTCAATGGCAGAGTTGAGGCTTTTTGCAATCTCCTGTTTCTTTCACAGCAACTTGGATTGTCTCCATCCCATGAAAAGTCATAGTTGCTGATTTTAGCAGCTTAATTGTTGTTCAAAGACGTAAGTGTATTGTGGGATGTTTTCTTTTTTAGTTACTTGGGAGTTCTAACTGACATAATGCCTTTATATGTAGGATTGATGATCTGAAATTAAAGGTGAGCAATGAAATGGCCAAGTTTGCTGATGCCATTCAGGGAAGAAAAAATCAATGCTGGTTGGAAAGTGTTTCTCCAAAGTGGGAGAATGGCCTTTGAGTAAGCAAGTGAAAATGATATGCCTTGGAGCAAACAAAAAACAAAACAAAATATGCACATACAGTAGGTTGACTGATCTGGAAAAGAATCCTGGTTTTGTGGTGTGTAACTCAGTGACAATGTAAGTTCAGTGTGTGGTGGTGGAAAAAAAACAACACAAGCTAGGAATTATTAGGAATAGGAAATGGAATATATAAGTTTGGACATTGGCAGTTTTCTTCCCTTCTAGGACTGTACAGGTGGTCCTTGCTTAGTGACCACTTGTTCAGCGACATTTGAACTTACAACGGTACTGAACGAGTGGTACTTGCAACAGGTCCTCGTAGTTGCAGTTGTTGAAGTGTCCCTGTGGTCACATGATCATGATCTGGGTGCTTGGCAGCTGGCTCACAATTACAATGTCACAGTGTCCCTTGGCCACATGATTGCCATTTGCGACCTTCACTGCTGGTTTCCAACAAGCAAAGTCAATGGGGAAGCTGGCAGGAGGTCACGAATGGTGACCACATGATGTTGTGCTTAAGAGTGGTGCAGAATTTGATTAACGACAGCCACCATAACTGCCATTGCTAAGCAGCATGGTCATGTGACATTGCGCTTTATGACCGTGTCGCTTAGTGATGAAAATTCAGGTCCCAATTACTGTCATTAACCGAAGACTACCAGAGTCACTTGTTGAGATGGGCAGCTATAGAAATAGAATGAATGAATGAATGAATGAATGAATGAATACATACATACATACATACATACATACATACATACATACCACTGAGGGCATTTAGCAATTTATAAATCACTAAGATGCAACAATAAATAAAGAAGTGGCCAAATAAAACAAATGGGAATAATTCCATGCTAATAAGAGGTACAGGGAGGATTTACAATTTTGCTAGTCAGACTCCGTGATGCTGAACAACTTCACCTTCTTGCCAGCGGGTTCAAATTATGTGCCATCTTGAGATGTAAGGTGTTATACTAGGGAGGTTCTGCTTTTTTGTTTTGTTTTGTTTTGAAAGTAAAACATTAATCTTCATTTCATATGACAGTTTTTAGATAACAGGAAATTTTGAAAACCATTTTTTCCCCAGCAGTTGAGATTAGGGCATTTTTGTGATGTGCAAAGCCACATGCCCTTGTGGCTGACTTCTAGTGATAACTTCCTGCTAAGAAAATGCTGCAAAGTAAAGCTTTGTTTCTGTAGTATTTAGAGTACATTCCCTCGAAAATTTTTAAAGCAAAAATATTTTTAAACTGCCACATTGCTTTTTATCTTCAGTTTTATTTCCTTGCTTTTCTAAGTAGTTTTTTTTAATTGAACATCTAATAACTGAACTAATCACTCTACCGGGCACCTGAGTGCCTTTAACTGGAGAAGCAAAAGGGTGGTTTAATAATATGGAAAGGCCATCTCTATGGTTATTTCTATAAAAAGAGTATCACATTTACTTTGTAAATGAGATCTGAAGTAATGAAATTTTGCTATTATGCTGAGTCACTGCTAGTGCTGGGGCAGAACTGGAATTTGCTTGTTTAGATGTAGAAATTCAAAGAATCATGGCAATTTGCAATGTTAGGTTTTGTACATAATGTTTTAATATATCCTTTACATATTAATGGTAGGACTGGTGAGATTTACTTTTAAAAAAGACTACCATAAATCCACAAAGGCCAAAGTCTTGAAACAATGCAGATATTTAGTGGCAGATTTAGTGGAATTCAATCAGGGTAGGAAAGTCAGTGGAGGATACATGTCATAAATGATTATTTTGTCAAGGAATATAAATAAACAGCACCAACGTTATCTTTTTTATTAGTCCTTAAAATGACTGAATAGCTAAAAACATATGTAATTTTGCTGTTTAGTTTCTTTTAACCAGTTTTATTCTAATAAGCTACAACTGTACTATTATCACTTATTATCAATCCTATCATTTTCAAGCGATTGGTGTGAATATGCTTTTGTTTATTGAATCTCGTATGCTAGTTCTTCATTTGCTGAAATGCATTTGAGTCATACCAGATCTTGAACTGTCAAAGTCCACTTTATCCTGAGATCTGTGAGTTAATAGAAGATTCAGTATGGCCTTCAGGTAGACAATGGGACTTTCTCATGGGGCTTGGAAGTGAGAGAAAATGGTAAATTGTTTATTGAGCATCATGCAATATTTTATTCACATTTATTATGATTTTACCTTCTGTATTATTTATTGTTCTCATAGTCATTTGTATATTCATTCTTTTGATTATTTGCATACTGTCAGAAGATGAAATCTAAATAAAATGCATTTACACAATTCTCAGTGGGTTGTCAGTGCTGAGAAAACACTTTAAATTAAGCTGCGCTGAAGTATATCATCAGTTCCATAAAGACATACAGAGGAAACATTCTGTTTATGAAAGGCTCTCAGCTTGGAAATGATTTTTCTTCCCAATTTCAGCTAGGGGAGGCACAAAGCAAATGCAGAGCATTTGGGAAGTGAGGGACTCATTCTTCTGACATTCTGGGGCTATTTATTTATTGACTGATAGATGATGGCAGGCTGTCCTTTATTTTGCCCAGAGCAAGTTGCTCCTCATATGACATCTGTGTGACTAAGAGCTGAAATGGGAATGAAGCCATAGAAAGTATGGAGGAGCCCTCCAGTCCTAGCAACTACAGGAAGAGTGGAAAGTCTTTCCCTTTTCCTCATTTTCTCCAGCACAATGACAGAAAGTTTATCAGTACAGGTTTTCTATCATAGCATGAAACTTCCTTAACCCCCCTTATTTCTCCTTTGGACTTTGTGCATCAGTCTCAATATTCCTAATGATGAGTTTCTGCTCAAACAAGTATGCAGGGCTGCATTATGACTTGTGGGTCCTAGGGACTTTTGCCTTCTTGGGTCCCTCCCTCCAAAAAATAATACTATTAAAATTTATATTTCATATGATTTTCATGTTTTCCTTTATACTGTTACAGAGAAATAGGGAATAGTAAATAATATATCTATTATTTTGTAATAATCAGTGGTTGCTGATTAATTATGATGTTCATTATATATCAGCAAAGTTACTAAATTTTAGGATTCACTGTACATCTCTAGATTACAAATAGAACCATTGGTTTGATGCTCAAATTCTGTGTGCTTCTTGCTTGTTTTCATGAAAAAGCATAACAATAAATACATACTAATTAAAAGGCATGAAAATAAATAACTTCATTTTTATTCTTTTAATCATTCAATAAAAGATGAAAACATTTTCATGGGCCCCAGGCATTGTGTGTCCTGCTGTCCTGCAAGTATATGCGGCAAAATCCCTCAGTGAATGAATTGTAGGATTCCAACCAGGTTCATCCCAACTTTTTCCCTATGATCTTGTGATGCATTTTTGGTTTTGTCTCCAGACCTAAGAAATTGCTTGCAGAGACTATGTCCTTGGTGTTCTTCCACTAACCCTTAATACATGCAATTTGAGTGAGATCTGACACTACGCTGCCCTTCCTTTCCTAAATTGTTCTAGCTGGCCAAGGAAAGTTCTTTCTCTCCTCTCTCCCTGTGGTGATTGAGGCAACTCATAAAATGGAAACAGACCTGGTGATCACTGAATCCAACTCTATTCCTCTCCTCTCCATCATGTCATTTTATGCTCATGATGAGAGATTTGTTTTTCTTTTTGCCTGTTTTTCTTTTTACCTACCATTTGCATGGCACTAAGTTCAGTAATAGGGACAGATCATGGAGAAGATCTGCCTATGTGGTCACTAAGAGTCAACAACTACTTGATGGCACATAATCAAGTTCTCTAATGAAAAACTGAACTGAAACTTTATGGGGGGTTTTAAACTGGGTAGGTTAGAACAGTCCACTCCGAATTTTATTAATGACAGCCTATCCAAGTTATTCCAGTTGTTTTAGGGTTCATCCAAGTCTGATGTAGAATCCTGAAATATGTAATGTATGTAATAGTTTGTTGAGGTTGTAATGACTCGCTGGTGATGTGAAACCAAACAGACGTTGCTTAAAGCAGAAGCAGTGATTCTCTGGAATACTGAAAACCAGCCAAAACAAATGGAGCTGTACTTAGCAGTATTTTGAAAATCCATAACTGGTATAAGTAACATCATGATTATGCACAGGATGGAATTGGATGAAATGCCTTTTCTAAAGAAGGCATCTGCTCACATTTCTGAAATGTACTGCAAACTTCTGCTTAACTGGATTTTGAGAGGCAAAAGTCTTTTTAGCATCTGGAGATATGGCAGCTTGGATGTCTCATGGGACTGGAATGCAAAAAATCAGCTGGAATCACTAATGACTAATCTCTAGTCACTAATCTTAAGGAAAAACCATAAATTTTGCCAGGTATAAATAACACAAAGTATGTGACAGGTTTGTGCGGTGTTTATTCAGGATTTATATGGCAGTTTATTTCCCTGTAAAGACAGGTCCAGTTCTGTCAGAATTGAAGCCCATATTGGATCCTGAACAAATCCTGTAGGATATTAGGATTTAACATCCAGTTTTGCTAAGATAATGCAGAAAAGCAAAGATCAAGTGTAAACATGAAAAGTACTTGGCTCTTGCCTTCATTTTAAATTGGATTTGTCCCAGACCTGGTCACAGAAATTCAGTGACTGCAACAGTCCAGTCGTTTAGGCATTATTTTTTTGTAGCTGAAATTCTAGTTCTGTTTAGTTGGCATTCTTCACAGTCAAGCCATGTAAACTGGGCATCCTTGGCTGGAAGAGGGGAAGTGTAATGGTTGCCTAACCTAACAAAACCGGGCTCACCAGTAGACTCTAGGAAATCTGGTTTATTGAAGGATTAGTATGCAAGTACAGAGAAAGCTGAGAATGAGCAAAAGTGCGCCAAATACAAATTAAGAACCCTCGGCTCAAAACGTAAGACCGCCCCCCATCCGCCCGTTCTAACCCCCCCCCCCCCAGGTGCCAGTAACTGTCTTCACCATCCCTGGGAAAACAACCTTGAACATTTGAGAAAACCCAAACACATTCCATTCCCTCAGCCCAGAGATAACGGTCCAGGGTATGGAAGCCTCCCTTCCCTGCAAATCAAACACGCAATTAACAACTGACACGTGAAGTGTTACAAATCAAATACGGGAGTAGCAACTGACATGTGAAGTGTTACGATGTACCAGGCACATTGAAACAGTGAACATGACATACCGCCCCCCCAAAGAACACTAAGGCGCAGGTTTCATAGGATAAGCAGAATGAAAACGTGCAACTAAAAGGGAAGAGCGCACATCGCGGGCAGCCACCCACTCCGGGTGGGAGAAATGCTTCCATCGAATGAGGTACTGCAGTGTGCCACGCAGCCGGCGAGAATCCAGGACCTCCTTCACTTCGAAGTGCTGCTGCCCGTCAATCATGATTGGCGCGGGAGGAGCGGGCTGTTGGTGCCAGCGGTCAGAGTAGGTGACGGGTTTGAGCAGGCTGCAATGAAAAACAGGGTGTAAACGTCTAAGATTGTGTGGCAGGTCCAATTTAAATGTGACAGGATTCACAACAGCGACAATAGGAAAGGGACCAACAAACTTAGGTGCCAACTTCCTGGAAGGTTGAGAAGATTTGATGTACTTGGTAGATAGGTAAACTTTATCCCCCACCTTAGAAGGAGGCTGAGGTGCACATTTCTTATCAGCATGGAGCTTATAAGCCGATTGGGCGTCAGCCAATGCTTGCTGGATGACTGGCCAGGAATCTGACAAGTGCGCAGCCCAATCTGAAGGAGATGAAGGTGGAACGGTGGGTCGAGGGAGATCAGGAATGGGTACAAAGTCCCCACCGAATACAGTACTGAAAGGCGTGTGTCCCGCGGGCTGATGAACGGAGTTGTTGTATGCCCCTCCTTCCCACACCGGAGGGACTGCCCTTTCGTGTAGCGGCTTTCCCTCTCCTCCTGCCACGCCGTTCTTCCTGCTCTGGCTGCAGTGCCCATGGGTTTGGCCGCTCTCATCATGGCCATCTGCTTGGGACCCCTCTTGCTTTGAGCAACCTTTGTGTGGGCCTGCTCCATGTTCCCTGCTAGCTGTATCCAATCATATAGACTGATTGGGTCTGCTCTCTCCAAGGACCACCTCAACAGTTCGGGTCGCAGACCATCCTTGAACATTTCTATCAGGGTTGTCTGCGACCAATCATCCACCTTGGCAGCTAGGGCTTGGAACTCTAGGGCGTAGTCTGCTACCGACTTTGATCCCTGGATCAGCTCCCTCAGGGCCACTTTGGCTTTTTCCTTTGCTAACGGGTCAGCAAAATGTAACTTGAGCGCCCACAAGAAGTCCTCGAAGTCGGTCAATTCTAGGGCCTCTATCTCAGTCAATTGTACAAACCAATCAGCTGCCCTGCCTTCTAGCTTGGTGGCCACCGCATTTATCTTAGCTCTCTCTGAAGGAAACAGCATCCCGAATTCCTCCATATAGCTCTTCGCATTTGTCAGGAAAAATGACAGCTTCGTGGGGTCCCCATCAAACTTGACTGTAAAGTCCCTGTATCTAGTGGCCAGCGGGCTCTTCTTCCTCTCCTTCTGCCCAGCCTTTCGCTTAGCACCCATCGATCTTTCGTCTGGGGGGGGGGAATCCGAAATCCTGACTTTGGGATGTCTCCTCTCCCCCCTTTCCATTCTCCTTCCTTGGTCATCCAAATGCCGTGGGGGCGATGGGGATGATCGTCTGGGGCTGCTAGATGGTGAACCTGCCCGATGTCTCCTCCGACCTTTCATCCTCACACCCGGAGAGGGGGGAGGAGAGGGGGACGACTGTCGGGAGTGGTGCTCCTTTCTCTCCCTGTCCGGGTCCCACAAAGCCAACGATATTTTCAGCACCATTGCCTCTAGGGCTTGCAACCGGGCGTCCCACCCTTGTGCTTTCACAGGGGTTGCCGAGTCCTCTGACCCTCTCTCACCAGCCACGGTCACATTCAGGGACAGCAGGTACCCCGGCTTCCAAGACGTCTTCGATGTCCCTGGTAGGGGTCCCTGCTCCTCATCCCACATCACCTGTTCGGTCGGCACCTCCTCCGCCTTCTTCACCACTTTGGACTTCACAGCCTTGTGGATCGCAGGACTGGGACTCGACACCCCCGACAGGTCCTCCGACTCCAGAGTGGGCTCTCTCCCACCTCTTTTAGCCGTGGAATCCAGCTCCCCAGCATCTGAATACTCGCTCTCCCCCGAGAAAGGAGTAGGCTCAGTCATCGCTAACTCTGGTTCCTCACAGATTGCTCTGGATAGAGGTTAGCGGTAAAGGTTTAAAGGATTCTCAGCTTTATGTAATGGTTGCCTAACCTAACAAAACCAGGCTCACCAGTAGACTCTAGGAAATCTGGTTTATTGAAGGATTAGTATGCAAGTACAGAGAAAGCTGAGAATGAGCAAAAGTGCGCCAAATACAAATTAAGAACCCTCGGCTCAAAACGTAAGACCTCCCCACACCCGGCCGTTCTAACCACCCCTCCCCCCCAGGTGCCAGTAACTGTCTTCACCATCCCTGGGAAAACAACCTTGAACATTTGAGAAAACCCAAACACATTCCATTCCCTCAGCCCAGAGATAACGGTCCAGGGTATGGAAGCCTCCCTTCCCTGCAAATCAAACACGCAATTAACAACTGACACGTGAAGTGTTACAAATCAAATACGGGAGTAGCAACTGACATGTGAAGTGTTACGATGTACCAGGCACATTGAAACAGTGAACATGACAGGAAGGTAATACTGTATATGGGTACAACTTCATCACGCAAATGCCATGACTTATCTACTTTTATCAGCAATGAGAAACAAGTATGTTGTGATGGCATTTGCTTGATAATATCTGTCCACATGTTGTCCTTTTGGCATTGCTGTGGTTTGTTGCAGATGCTGCTCTTTGTAGCATTACACCATGTTTTCAGTAAACCAGTGAAGCTGTATGAGGCAACACAAATCGGTGGGGCTTAATAGGAACAATGTAATATACTACTGAAAATAAGAATATTGTTAAAGAGTGAAGAAACGCCAATGGTACATTTCTGTTTCATTTGTATTGTCTCACTTAACACAATTGGTGTTAACATCATCATGCTCCGGGAGCAAAAGGTGATGTTACAGCAGGAGTTTTCACCTTTTTCGGGCCAGAGAACCTGTTAGTTAAAAAAAAGAATCCTGATCTGGAAAAAGAAAGCTGTTTTTTTTTGTAGGAGAACAAGATCTACCTTTCCTCTGTGCCTTAGTAAAATTACAGTGAGTGCTCATGGTTGTGTCTGAGTGAACTTTTTGTGGGGAACTTTGGTTCTTAATGTCTCACAGAACCTCATTAAGTTCTTTTAGGACCCTCAGTTCTGTGGAACACAGTTTGAAAACTCCTGATTTATAGCACTCCGTGTTCCTATTTTAATACTCCTTACTCCAATTTTATCCCCCTCCCCAACAGCCGTTCTTTGAGATTAGTGGGGGTGAGAGAGCACTGCCAGCTCAGCATTACCCAGTGAGCTTCTCTGGCTGAAGGCCTTACTCTATCACCTTAGTCACTACATCATACTGTTTTTGTAACATGTAACATCCCTGTATTTCTTTTTTCTATACATTTCCCTGATGCAGGCTTGTAAAATATATTTAAATTTAAATATATTTAAAATATATTCTGTTCAGTCATTTCCAATTCTCGGAGACTGCCTGGACAAGTCCCTGCAGTTTTCTTCGCAAGGTTTTTTCAGAAGTGGTTTGCCACTGCCTGCTTCCTAGGGCCGAGAGACAGTGACTGGCCCAAGATCACCCAGCTGGCTTTGAATCTAAGGCAGGACTAGAACTTACGGTCTCCTGGTTTCTAGCCTGATGTATGCAAACTACTACAGTTTTTTTAAAGCATAAAACCATCTCTTTTTATATACTAATTTCAGAAATTATTTCTTTCACAAAGATGTATATATTTAGGTGCCTGCACATTTTGACCAGAAAAAGTTGGTTGGTGTTGAATTTTGTTCACTGCTGAAGTACCATGCCAGAGTCCCTTCTGGAAGTTCTCTGGCTTGCTCTTTCTCAAAAAAGTGCCATATTGTTTACATTCTGAGCTCAAACCAGTTCACAAGCAGTCTAAATAGTATAACATTCATAGTGAATAAATATCACTGTAACATACCGTTGACATTTAAACCATTGTAATTCATTTAAAACATACTGAAACAGAATGCCACAAAACAATAAGTTAGTTAACAGTGTTAAATGCCAATAACATTAACCTGCATTAGGTAAGTCAATTCGTAATTCATATTAAGAGATCTAATAACAAGATAGCTCTGATACATTAAAGTAGCTGTAGAAGAGAAAAAGATAGAACAGGGTTGAATTATTCTTCGTAGTGCTCTCTAGCCAAGCATGTTATATCACTCTAAAGGAGGTATGGCCAACCAATGTCCTGCAGGCCTCATGACCTGCTATAACATGCCAGTAATATTCAGTGGCAAAAGGAATGAATTTCATTGGTATAGTTTTTCAGATGTTTGAGGGGTAGAAAATTTTAAGGGTGGGGATGAGAACAATTTACTTCCTGAGGCTCCCTGCTTCCATTTCTACCTATCCCTCTCAAAACCTAAAAAAAAAAATCAGTCCACTGATTATAGCATCACCCAACAGCCTCTTTCAGCCCCACCAGGAGTTTGGAAAGGCAAGTTGTAGCCCCCAGCCCTCAAAAAACTGCCCTTCCCAGTTCTATATAAAAGCAACCCAAACTCAGAAGTCTAACCGCTTTCTTGGCATTTGAGGGGATCTCAGATATCTGCAATGTGGAATTACACAGCTGCTGCTGGGTCAAAGTGCCCGTTATTAGTCTCCATTATGTTCTGTGTGCATGTTTGTAAACTATTTGTTTGTAAATCAAAATTACAGCCACTAATGCTTTTTAAATAAAATTTGTTTGAATTTTTGAAACAATATAAATTAGAACAGTTAAGAACAAATCTATTAAAACCTCCAATGTACTTGAAAAAATACTTACCGAAAAAAAAAAACCCAGAAAAAATAGACAACACTAAAAATAAGAAAACAACCAATAATACAATACAACTTTCAATACTTTACATGATATCAGAATGATAATACATTTATGAAAAGTATTATAGGTTAAGTTTTTAAAGAACAAAGTAAATATGATTGTCAACATGATTCCATATGATCTAGCTTTAATAACTTTACTAACCCTGTAGTCTCCTCTCATCCAAAGGAAATAGTGACTCTGGAACTTTTCACTAACTGGAAAAGTGGAGAGTATGCAGCAATTGTTGCATATGATACCAGGGCCTGTTTGATCGGCCCGCCCCATGTGATGGCTGGACTCAATGGGATTTCAGAGTTTTCTCTCAGGATCTGGAGGGTAGTTTGGCTGAGGCCCTAGTCGCTGCCTGGAGTAGGTGGGTGACTGGGGCCTTGGCTGTATCATTCCTATGTGGCCTCTCCTGTGCACTAATCCTGGGATGCACCTTGGTTTACCAAGCAGCTCCAGGAGATGAACCATCAGAAGAGATGCCTGGAGTGCCATTTGGGAAGACTTGAAGTGAGTCTGACTGGACACAGGTAACAGCCCGTATTAGGGATTACATCATGGCAAGGTGGGGGGGAACATCAATATTTCCCCACCCTTATTGTGTCCACTGATAGCCATCCAGCAGCCCAGTTTAGGGTGACAGGGTCCCTATTGGATAGGGAGGGCTCCCTGAAACATCTTCTGGGCTGTTATGAGGATTATTCAGCCTATCTGGTGGATAAAGGTGCTCAGATTGGGTCCACCTTGAACTCTGACTCAGCAGGGCAGGCTGAGGTGTCTGGGGCATGGTTTGGTGGCATGATCTGGAATAGTTTGAGCTTGTAGTGATTCCTGAGGAAGTAGACAGGGCTCTCTGTGCTGCCAGTTCAGCCACCTGTTTACTGAATTTGGGTTCCTCCTGGGTCGTGAAAGCAGCTGGGGGGTGACCTGCAGTTGGGTCCATGCTGTAGTGTTGGCCCCTTTGACAGAGGGAGTAGTGCCCCCAGCCTTGACAGAGGTGGTGATGTACCTCCTCTCAAGAGGCTGTCCTTGGACTCAACACTCTTCTATAACTATTGACCAGTTTCCAATCTTCCCTTTCTGGGGAAGGTTGTTGAGAAGGTAGTCAGTCTGCAGCTGATGAGAACCCTGGAGGAAATGGATTATTTAGACCTGTTTCAGTCAGGTTTCAGGATAGGATTTAGTACTCAGTGTTAGCTCTGCAAGGTAGTCCAGACAAGAAACCCAACCAGGAGTACTAGCTTTTTCTTTATTGTAAGGTTACATTAACAGAATCTTGCAAGACTGAATGTATTTCTCCCCTCCTTTCCTTTTACTTTCTGGAAAACTAGGGGGGGTCCATTCTGAAATGTTTTCCATGCCTTCCCCCCTTCTGTGGGCTGAGACATCTTTTACATGACAGTTGTGCAGTCTATGGCTCTCCCTTCTGTCTCCCAAGGTCCTTCCCACATACCATTACACTGTTGTTTGTGCTTGTTGATGACCAGTGGCGGAGCTGGGATGGCAGTAGTGCATCCATCCTTGTGCTTCTTGATCTCTCCATGGCTTTTGATACTGTTGATCATGGTATCCTTCTGAGCTGGCTCCATGGGTTGGGGATTGGGGGCACCATTTTATGTTGGTTCTCTTCCTTTCTCCAGGGTTGGCTCTAGTTGGTGTTGGTTGGTAGGGAGATATTGTCCCCTAGACCCCTCCTTTGTGGGGTGCTGCATGGTTATATTCTCTCTGCCCTCCTTTTCAACATCTACATGAAACCACTGGGTGAGGTCCTCCACTAGTTTGGGGTTCAGTATCATCAGTGTGCTGAATGGCCCCCACCCTACTGGTATTTCTAAAGGCTCCGAAGACATGGTTCTTCACTCAGGCCTTCAGTGAGGATGACTGACACCCCTTTTCTTCCTTTTTCCTTGTTCCCATCTGGGTTTGTTTTCTCTGCCATCTTTGTTTCTTTGTTTTGTGTTTCTTGTACTGTTACTTGTTTTTAATTTTTTTTAACAATTTGTAAACTGCCCAGAGTGGCATATAAATTTAATTTAATTATTATTATTATTATTATTATTATTATTATTATTATTCCAGGTTAAATCACAGAAATGAGAGAGAGCGCCCAAGTCCGATGAGTAAGGAAATAAGGCATATTTCTAATTACTGCTTGCTTGTCACACTCAACTGACTTTTTAATGTAAACTGTTCATTTTTAGTAATGCTTATTCATAGCATAAGAAAATTATTTTCTATACTAAAGGAAGATAGTTAGCACATATAATTACCTCTTTCTTAGTCCAAGACTTTACAGGGGCTCCCATGGCTTCCTGGGTGGCTTTCAAGATGATTGCTGATTGTGATGCTTTCTTCAGAAAGGAACAGAAAGTATTCAGCTATAAAGGCTGTTTGTTTGAGATAGTCCATAGGTAAATAGGTCAACCTGAGAGGTCAGCATAGTGATGACTTCAACTTGCCTTTGTGAAGTCATCACTATGTTGACTTCTCAAGGGGACCTATTTATCTATGGATTACCTCAAACAAACAGCCGCTGGTCATCAACAAGCATAAGGTTTGCTGTCACAGATACTACACAAAAAGTCTCAGTGAAGACATGATTTGTAGTGACTATACATTTTGTTGATGCATGCATCTGTGATCCCCAGAATAGATCAGTTTCCTTAACCCGATGCTTTCCAAGCTGTTGATCTTTCACATGCTTTTTAAAAAACAAGATGGAATTAAACTTGTTTTCAAATATTATTACTGAGACCACAAGGCATCACTGAATGTAAACAGTCTCCTGTAGAAACACCTCAGTAATGTTAGCTCTGCTAAATCTGTGATCTTGCATTACCATTTGGACAGGTGTATGTTTACATCACCTATATAATATTTTTGGTCCAATGCAGTAAACTCTTTCCCCTCTTGTTTGTTATGTTGATGAATGGAACATCAACAAACATCATTCCAATTCCAGTGGATTGGAATGATTTAAGATGCCATGCAGTTTTTGGAGTTAAAATACAGACTATCTTGCTTCCTTGATGATTTCTAGGAAGTTCTCATGAAAAATGATAATTTCCAGAGCACAAGAGGAGCATAAGGTGGAGCTGTTTTTTTGAAATTCAATAGATAGAGCAGTTCCGTTTTGACTTAAAATCCATTGCGGCATGAAATCAGGTCTGATTGATGGATGGCAGTTGTTAATTTATGCATATGTTTTGTGTACCCCAAGGGTCAGCCAAAAACATTTTTGCTGTCACCTCCCTGTCAAGTCATATAGTCTTCAAGGTTGGACAAGTTATTTAGCTACCTACAGCAAAAAATCCCACACATGCTTCTCCCTGTCAGTAAAAATACATCCATAATTAACTTAAAAATGGCTGCCATTGCATTGTAATATCCAGCACCAGCAGCGTAGAAGAAGAGCTGGTTCTGTCTGTACCCACTAAATGATCCAGAGTTGAAAAGCTGGTTATGATCCTCATTTGAGGAATGACTTCTGTCTGTGTGTAAAACTTTGGTTTTAAAACGTGACAGTATACATAAGGACACATTTCTTTCCATGTTAAAGGTTTTCTGTATGCTGCGTGTAACCCAATCCCAAGTTTTTCAGTAAAATTTTGGAAAGATAGGTTAAGTAAGGACAACCTGACCATCCTTTCGACACAGACATGAATAACACACCAGTTTCCAGTTACATACAGTGTTCTCATATATTCAGCAGCAAAAAAAGTCAGTTATGTAGAAACAAGCATAGCTTGTTTATAGGAAAACAAACATTTATAAAAATTCCTGTTTATATTTTAACTCAGCCATCTTACCCTCAACTAACACCATGCAGGAAACACTTTTGTGCATAAGCATATTTCAGATCTGTATGTCCTTTCCTTCATCTGCATATAAAAATGAACATAATACTAGATTCAGCCCTTCAAAAACTTAGGGGTTTTCTTTATTTCTTTACCAGCTTTGGGTGTTAGTAACTTTATTTCTTGTAAACCATCCTTGAGGCTACTACCAAATTGTATCTTAAAATGATAATTGAAGTAGATTTGGGGGCCCAGCTCAGATAAGATATGTTGGAATTCTGGCAATATTGGTGGTATTCTTATGTAAAACATTGTCTCTGCTGAGCTGAACTTACTTCGGAAGACATTCATGAAGTTTTTCTGATAATAACATGGAAGTTGGGTGTTTTGTTTTTTTTTGGTTTGCTTATTTATTACTTACTGGGACATATATGTCACACCATCCTAATCTAGCAGGACATTCGTCTAGGATGCTCTTTTGACTTCTCAGTCTAGTTGACAGCCATGGACTGTCCAGATTTTCCTCCATCCAATTATTAACCTGGCTTGACCAGTTTCCACTTCTAAATCAACCAAGGTCAGTCAGCCAGAGGGACCCATAATTCTAAAAATGCCAATGAATGGACTTTGAGGGCTGTGCTCGGATGGAAGATCTTAAAGGAGAATCTTGCAGGACTTGTGAAAAACTTTGATTCCTCAAATTATGAAGATTTAGTAGTTAGGTACAACTGGAGATTGATAGCAGTATGGCATCCAGCACCTTAGTTTGGCACATTTGTCAGGGTACTACAGGAAAAGGTCATCCTTTTTTTCCTAGATGATACTTAAATGAATCTTTATTAAAGGCTCCATTTTTTATAAAACAGATGCAACAAGAGTTTGAAGATTTTTTCATATCAATAGACATCGTGCCAATTTATAGGTTGTTTGGGATGCCTTTAAGGCAAGTATGTATGCATCTGCTTATCTGTATATATATCTATGTATCTATATATACATATAAAAAGTGCACCAAAAGTCATGCCCCATAGGCCAATCACAATCTGTTTTATTACTTTTCTTTTCAGAAAAAATGTTAATGTACTTCGGGATGTTCAAAGGTCATGAGTCAAGTGAATAAGAAACTGTTTAGAAGAAAATGGCAACCAATTTGAACATTTAATGTAATTTAGATGATAAATTGTCTGTGGAGTCCTTGGTACTCTCTGAGCTTGGTTGTTGTCTATGGGGCATGGCTTTTGGTACTCCCTGAATTGTTATTGCCTGTATTTTATGAAAAATAAAAATAAAAAAAAAGTTGAAGGGACCTTTAGCACATATTCAGGATGTCCTGTATGAGAATTATATAAAACTTTTATGGGTGCTAACGGGAAACTTAATTCTCTTTATGCCCTTGAAACAGTATTCATTTAAGTATATAAAGCAAATATATAGCTTGTGAAGTAAAAGACCTGAAAAATTGTTAGTCTCTTGCTGACTCAATAAACTGTTACCTTTTTTTTCCTTTTGATTATATAATACTGCATCAAGTACACTATAAATCTATACTGCCCGGTTCACAATCACAATTTTAAGATTATGCACAATCACGTTGCCTATTTAGCTGTACTTTTATATCTCCAAGAAATAAGAGAGAGCATTAAATCTCCGGAAACAGGAGAAGTTCCTGGCCCAGATGATTATCCCATTCAGTGATATAAGACCTATATTGGCACAGTATATTCTAATACTATTGGAAGTATACAATGACAAATGCATGTAATAAATAAATGTATCAATACGCGTGGCTGTTGTTGTTACTGTGCTTTTTAAAATCATGTCTTTCTAACTCCTTTTGTGACAGCTATATAACTGATCTTGAAAGTTGATAAAGATCCTGATGACTGTGTGATTTCATTGGTTCTTGCTATCCATGTAATAGAAAGGCTAATCAATATTATTTAGTGTCGTTAAGGGTTAATTATGGGTTTCAAAATTATACTGAATGATTTTCTATGCATAATAGAAACACTTTTGTTTCCTTTTTTCCCCTTCTGTGTTTTATTTTCCCCCTGTCTTCTCTTTCTTCTTTTCTCTTTAGTACATCAAAGCAATAAATCAAGATTAAAACACTGCTAGGGAACACAAGGTGAGTGAGGCGTCAAGCTTATTTTGAAAGCCCAGCACTGCAGGAGATATGCCACCATTTAGATAAAATATTATGAACAGCGGAACATGATAGAGAGGACAAATCTTCATGTATTATTGTTGTTCAGTCACCTCTGACAGATGGACCTCATTTTGCCAGGATTGTCTGCCAATAACTGCTTCTATGAGTTCCTGTAAGCTCTTGCTTGTATTATTGGTGATTTTTTTGGTCTAAGGACACATGTATATGCATGAAAGAGAGTTATAATGCCATAATACACTCTTTAAGGAAAATAAATATCGAATAGTTTGTTTTTCTAGAAAGACAAAAGAAAGTGCAAGTTTCATAGAGCTTCTTCTCCAGAACAAAGCTGTGATGATCTTTTGGATTCCCCCTTCTTTCTCCAGTGCTGAAGTAATCAACAGAGACATCTGACATTCTGTTCTGTGTAATTCCAGACTTATAAAAATCAGCCCCCAAGGTCAAACTAACGTTCTTTCCATAGCTTGGTTTATTCACAATCCTCCTGTTGTTCTGATGCCCAAAGCTAACTCAGTGTATGAACAGAAAATACCAGAAATAAACAATCTCTAAATGTAGCATTAATTTATAATAATTCTGTTTACCCTTCTCTCATGGGATGCTTTTTTAAAAAAGAATCTGGATAGCAGAGAGTACTCAGAACCTGGTTAGAGTCCCTTGGATCTGCCCAAGATGGTCACCTTTTGAAATGTGTCTGTGCGTGTGTGAGTGTTGGTGTTGGCAGTAAATTTGCTGGAGTGGGTGGATGCCTTAATAGAGTTAGCAGGGAGAGAACATAAGCAAAATGCCACCTCACTTTGAAACGACAAAAATCGGTGGACACATCATTGGTTTTGGAGAGCAGTGAAAGTTTTAGATGCAGTGACTACCTCTGACCTTTGTTCAGAGGTAGTCACTGCTCCATTTGTAGGAGCAGTGACTACCTCTGAACAATTTGTAGGAGCAGCAGAACGTTCACTGGATACTTTTGAACCAAAACTGATTCACCGATGCATATCCCCTGTGGAGATGTTACAGAAAAAAGTGCAGCCACTGTGCCCCCTCTTTCATCCTTGAACTTCTCTTGGAATGATGTGAAATCATGATTTTGTGCAGATTTTTCTAATGTAGTTCCTTCAGATATTTGGAATTCTCATTTCCAGGGATTGGGCTCCAACATAACTGAAAGCATTAGGGGAACACTGATATAGTTTCATCACAGAATGGGGCATGGGGGATGAAAAGCTATGAAGGTCAGTTCTGCAGCTGTCATAACAAAGAGCAGCCTAGATATTTCTGAAAGGGGAAAAAAAACCCTCTACTACCACTATAAGTGAAAGGGATGCAGTGGTGCTGCGGGTTAAACCGCTGAGCTGCTGAGCTTGTTGATCGGAAGGTCAGCGGTTCGAATCCATGTGATGGGGTGAGCTCCCGTTGCTAGTCCCAGCTCCTGCCAACCTAGCAGTTCAAAAACATGCAAATGCGAGTAGATTAATAGGCACTGCTTCGGCGGGCAGGTAACGGTGTTCCATTTAGTCATGCTGGCCACCTGACCACAGAAGTGTCTATGGACAAACGCCGGCTCATTGGCTTTGAAACGGAGATGAGCACCACCCCCTAGAGTCGGACACGACTGGACTTAATGTCAAGGGAAACCTTTACCTTTACCCTACCACTATAAGTAAGTTTTCCTCTGAAATTTGCCAAGAATTTTGCTGCCTTCCAGATACTTCCTCCAGTTCTGAAATGGTGGTCTCTCTTCCTGCCAATTTGCACCAAATATTATTCTTGGGGAAATCTCAGCTGTGGCTTATTTTTATAACAGATGTGCTTTGCTGCTTGATAGAGCAATATTGGTACGGCCTTCTGTTACCTGGAAGAGGCTATATCAGATTAGGTACCTGAAGCAGAAATGTGAAGGATGACTGCATTGATTTGGTTGGAGTACAGATAAGAATCAGCTGCTGGCCCAACCCCTATCTACATATTCAAGGAGGTCCTGTCTCCACTGAGTCTATGTGTCTAAAAAACATTGTTTGGACCAATAAAGGTAATAGATTAAATGGGAAGTTGTATACATTTGGAACTAATGTAACATCACCACAGTGCAAATAGGATTTCCAGTTCATGAAAGTTAGGGTACAGCAGTAAGCAAAGCTTCAATTTACCCATCTCCCCAGAATAATTTATTCAGTATGAAAACTGGCAGCATTAGTGGGTTAGAGCAAAGTGGTAGGAATCTCTTTGCTCAGGGTATGGGGTGGTATGCAAAAGCAAACAACTTCACTGTATAGGGGTGTTTCATTCATTTCAGCACATCTAGAACTACTATAGTCAGATTAGCAAGTGAAGAGGCAAGGCAGATATCCTCCCTGCAAAGATGATCAGCTTCTTGCTGTGCCAGCAAGGTTTTGGGAATGGGTAGGCTTAGACAGCTGGTTTGATTAGGAATATTCTCTGTGGGTTCAAGAATAAAGTAAATGAGATAATTATAATAGCTAACTGAAAAATGTCAAGAGCTGTGCACATGGATCTGTCTACTAATTTATGGAATTCTTTGTGGATCTATAAGCAAAGAAGCCACATCTCTATGTCAAAGCATCTCCTTTGCGGGAAAACATTAAAAAAAAGAGAGAAGCAATCATCCTATGTATTCTGATTTCTTATTTTTGAGCTGTCATTAAAAATGCTTAGCTATCATACTTTATTTACATTTTCATGACACTGCCCTCACCAAGCTTACATTCTTCTGCAGTGTATAATGGGATAGCAGGCTTTCATTCAAAAATGGTGGTTAAAGCCCCTGACATTTCTCAGTGCTCATTTTCTTGAGACTCAAAAGACCTTTTCTCAGCTCATGTAAATTATATCAGCTTTAATTAGCACCATCTCATTCCTGTATTGCAGTTGTATGAACAGATTAATCTATTCATTAAATCTTCTCTTAATTAAACCAACATTTGGACAAAGACTTTTGAGACAGACTTTGTTATGTGAGCTACATTTGCTTTGGCATGTTAACCTCTGTAGAACAGTCAATGGTGTCCTGTTTCCAGTGTGATCTTGGAAACATCAGGTTATCAATGAATTCATGTGCCTTCAACTTTGTTGAAGTCTGAAAAAGACTCACAGGTTGGTGGGAAATCATTGGTGGTTTGGTGGGAAATCCAAGGCAAAATAGGGAACAAATTGACAATGTCAAGATCTGTGAGATGTAAGAACAAGAAAAAATGGGTATATATTAGTACAAGGGTATCACCAGGGTGAAATTGGCCTCTGGCAAAGAAATCAAGATGGATCCCTTATATCACTGTTTTCAAAATTTGGCAACTTTAAGATGTGTGGACTTCTACTCCCAGAATTCCCCATTCAACATGCTGGCTGGGGAATTCTGGGATTTGAAGTCCACACATCTTAAAGTTGCCAAGTTTGAAAAAAACTGCCTTACATCATGCAGAACGAGATCATGAATGTGCACAGAGTGCACCAACAACAAAGAACACCAAGCTTTGCAGCAAACCAAAGCAATAGCACTTGGGGGTTGGGGGGCATTTTTCAAGGGCAGACTGAACTCACAAGCATGCACAAAGTCAATGCTAGTAAACAACACATCAAGTCAACAGACAAAAAAAAACTTTAAAACTTAGAACAGCAACTGCTTACCTTCTCTGAAGCCAGGCGGGCACTGGCATGAAGGAGGTGCTCAGTCTTCCCCTTCCCCTGTGTGATGGGCAGGTTCAGAGCCACTGCAACCTGTACAGCCCAACCAAGTCAGTGAATGACGCCCATCCTTGGCTGTGTGCAGGTGGGGACTATGGGAGCGGGGCTGTAAAGAGCCCCACAAAAGCTTTTTTCTTTCATGTTGTTTTATCTGTAAGTATGCTGATTATCTTTGAAACATCCAGTTTTCTGGCACATTCATTCTCAGTCAAGAGCATTGGCAGATCACATACATGCTTTGCAATCCATTGCTTTGCAGGTCTTTAAAATATATATGTATGCATGTATGTACGTATGTATGTATGTCTAGAGAATAACCCTAGAATAAGCCATTGCTGCAGGGAGTTCCAAAATGTTTGTGAGCAGCACAGTCAAGAAAGCAAACTGGAACTTCCCCATTTGGAATTTCTGAGCTCTAGCTTCTGTTATCTCTTCCTTCTTTCCTAGGAGAATGATTTCAGTCGGTGTGGTGCCTTGTGTGTACCTCTGAAGCAGACATAAATAGCCACAGACATCTCAGAGCGTGCTGGTTGTCTGGGCGTATATCAGAGGCATGGCTAGAACCTCTCTCTCCATACAGTATTCCCAAGCAGATTTAGGAAGGTTAACTAAGGGGTTTTATTGCAGAGCATTAGGAAGCATTATTGCAGAAATGTGTCCCACATATATGTCAGCCCCAAAGTTCAAATCCTGGGCCTCTTCCTTCTTTTTCAAGCCAATGTATTTTTTGGCTGCTCTTTTCTAAGCCTTGGAGATCTCTGCCATTTGTCTCTTGCTTATAAAATATATTTTCCTGGAGTGAGAATCAGGGGCTCTTGCTTCACCAGCTTCAATCCTTACACAGACCATTTAGCTATATACAATACTTTCAGCAGAACTTTGGACTGAGATGTCATATGTAGCTAAAGTGAATGCCATTAGGCTTGTGTCAAGGCATTCTATAAATCCTATTATTCACTTCTGGAACAGCTGACCTAACACCATTCAATGAGTAAATCGAGGCTATGGGCAGCACAGCTGACATATTTGTATAACCCAGTCATAGTTGCAACTCCATCCGAGCCTTGGCCTCACAGTTCTGATAGGTCCAGTCCACTACATTCAGTGGTGTTTAAAAAATTATGTTTTGGACCATCCACTATTTCATTTTCAGCTTCTACAAGGTCCAAAAAGGACTGTTCTAGAGGGGGCAGCCATGAATAACAGTCACTCTGTTACTGTTCAACCCATTCTTTCCTGGGTTGAAAAAAGCCAAGTTGTCTGCCAATAGTCTAAAGTCGGAGACTAGCAGAGCTATTTTTCATGGATTTGCATACCAGCTTTGCTTCCAGTTGTATAAGATTTTAAAAATCTTCTCATATCACTGTTGTGTGGAAATGGGTAGTTCATTTAAAATAATGAAACATTTTTACCAGCAATCAAGGATTTATTAAGGTGAGCTCTGTCTGTGGAAACATGTGAGAGGGCTTTGGTCAGGACAGTTGCTGCACTCACTGGTTCTTCATGAATTCAGGTGTCCATTTGGTCTGTCAAAGTCTTGAGAGATCAAGATAACAATCTGTGAATCCTGTGCCTATTTGGTTCCTGATCACCACGATTACCATCATCTCTTCTCTGACCTTCTACATTCTCCTTACTGCAGAATGTCTTTGAAAAACAAACTAATCTTTGAGGGGTTTGCTGCTTTCTCTTTCTTCTGTTTCCTCAGCTTTTGCCTCTGGACACCACTGTAGAGTTTTGGCATCTTCTCACTGCTATTATTTGGAGTTGTCATTTTAAACTTGACCGGGCTGGCTCTGACTTTTTTTCTGAAACAGGACTTCTTAGAACAGGGGATTTATTCGAACTCAGAATTTGAAAGAAATTCAAGGACATCCTGTCCTGCATCAGTATTAAATAAACCATGTTTGTAGTTTTTGGGTTAGCACATTGTGTAATCCCTGTCAACGGTGGCTTATTCAGTAATACATATCACTGTATTAGTGTGACGTATGGAACTCAGCCAGTGGACATTCTTGTCATTTCTGTTAGATACAATTAAAATGACCAAAGAACTACAAAGTTTGGGCCTGTGTGTGTGCACATGTTTATAGTCCAGGAGGAACTGGCATATTCCTTGGCCCAAGGGAAAAGCCACCTGTTGTCTATGTAGGACTCCTTGCTCCAGCTGCCCAGGTTGCCTGTGTGCTGCAACAGTCCTCTCCCTTCCAGCTTCCATGAGCAGATCTTCTGCTCTCTCATGTAGTTCTGGCAGGAGGGCACAAAAGGCCCTGGAACTCTCTGCTCTGCCTAGGCTCCCTGCATCAAAGGAGGTCAAAGAAGAATCTAGGGCCATCAGGGGAGCCATGCTGGGCAGGAGCTGGACTTGTGAAAGGCCATGAAGGATGCGCAGTCATCTCCACACAGGTTGGTGAATGGCAATGGCGATCCCATCTCCTGGGTTACACCTGGCAAAATGTTAGGCTTGCTTAATGGTGGCTATGCTGCTGTATTAGAAAGCAAGCACAAAGCACAGCCAAGACATTGTAAGCAAGGATTGTTGATCATTGAGCAGGCAGCTTTTCTACAATGTACTGTTTAAGGCATGATAATGTTTATCCTTGTAAAATGAATGGTTAGGAACAGAATATGGTATTGATAATTTCAGGGCCACAACTGGGGGGGGGGGCAAGCGGGGCATGTGCCCCAGGTGCCGTGCTGGGGGGCACCAAAATTAGTGCTAGGGGGGCGCCAAAACGGGCGCGGAATCCATGTTTGCCCCGGGTGACACAGACCCTAGTTGCGGCCCTGGATAATTTCATTTCATCTATAATTGTTGATTTCAGTTACTCATTTTTGTTGCCAACTTTTGTTCAAGGATACGCTGTATCTTGTAGATTCTGTAAAGTCATTTTGAGTGCAAGAATTACAAGGAGAGTGCATAGGCATCTGCAGGGGCAGGGCAGGGGCAAAGGTGCCTTTAGTGCCAGAATAGTTATGCAAATACCATAACTTGCATTGCAAGCCAGTACACAAGTATGGAATGGTGGGATCTACATTGCTGCATGTGTGTTGTCATTTTTGTGATATTGTGGCTTGTTGAGGACGCCACTGAAAGAGTATTGAGGTAAACTTGACTTGATTGCACTGATATACATAAAATCATTCCAGTGAAGAAAGTGACAGAATATGATCTCTCTAGAGTGCCTCCAAATACCTATTCTGTAAAACATAATGATATTTGAGAAAGAAGCAGTATATCTTTCTGTCATGTTGCAAGCAGTGATGTTTTGAGTGCTATCTTGTAGGAACCATTGCTTTCAAGCCTTCTTGGACATAATTGTAAATCCCCTTTTAAATATACTACTGCATACAGCATGTGCACATTGATCATGGTACTCTAGGAGCTGAGCTGAAGTGGTATAAAAATCTATACAATACTCTGGAACCCTCCAAATAAGTAGGATTAAAACTCCATCAACCCCAGTAAGTGGCCATAAGGACTGTTGATGATGGAATGCGTAGTTTCACTTAGATATGTTTTTCTGTATTTGATGATAGGGTAGTATTGAATAATTTGCCAGTTACTCACAGACAAATTTAGACATGATACTAAATGTATCAGTGAGAATCTTTTTTTTTTAAGTTATACCAAGGGGGATTTTTGTCAGGAGTTCTGGTTACAGGTAAGGGATGTTTAACTGTATTTTTTATATCACCATGGTTCCTCTAAAAATCTCCTTGCATTAAACCTGACATTTTAGTTGCTACACCACAGCTGCTTTCTACAATTATCATAATAAAACAAAACATGATTGTTATTTATATTTATACTCATGGCATTAATTTCTAAAGGCAAATGTTCAGTTAATATTCATCATAACTATTTAAACAGAGCAGAACAATGCTTGTATATATTTGATACTGGATTTGGCTACAGGAGCATGAATGCTTTGGAAAACATGGCATTTTCTGCAAATATCCATTTTCATCACTTATTTCCATGGAACTATTGATAATTTTTTCTGGGACCCTTCATCCAAAAATATACCGAATCAGTGGGCCAGAAGAATTAAGAAGGCTATTTGCCCCTGTTCTTTGCTAGAGGTTACCTTTTTTACACCCTTATTTCCAACAGATAGAATATTATCTGGACTTAGATAATAGAGGATGATACATTCTATCTCCAATAAAATAATGCATTAATGCATTCCATAGACATAGATGACTAGAACTAGAAAAAAGGTTCTAGTCACATACATCCCATTCATTAAATATGCATAGGTCACCTAATGGGCACTTGACAGAAGCAATCTTACAACAAGAAAAAAATAACAATACAGTAAGAAAAAATACTTTACACCGTCTGTTTAATTGGGGAATATGCATTTTTCAAAAGCTGCAGTGTAGAAGCAGCTTAGACACGGGGAATTGTGGTAGGAAAGAACATTTTCATTGTCGTGCTATAGCTGATCTGCTGCTACATCTCTGGTCTCAAGTTTTTTCCTCCTGTTTCAAAGGCCTTGGATTTTTTTGCATGTGTGCAACAAGAAGCTTGTCCCGCGGTAAGGACACCAAGTTGCTTCATCCTGAACTGCAATGCTGGGTCCATACAAGTGCATACATGCCTTGGATGTGGTGGTCAGCTCCTCTGGCTTCCTCAAGTGGGGTCCCTAGGTCCTTCCTCCCAATCCATACTACACCCTCACATGTTTCTAGAGCAAGCCTGTTCGGTGTGCTGGTCCCCCCCTTTTTTTTTCAGGAAAAACCCCTCTCTGCATAGCTTTACAGTACTTGCAAAGAGGAAAGTGGCAAACCTCCTCCACTCCCCTAACTTTTCTCAGTAGCTTAGTCAAAAGGGTTGAAAATGCCAAAGTTAAAGTCCTTTCAAAATGAGTGTGCTGATTCAGTAAAGAAAATCAAGTCCCTATTATGTGTATCAAAGTTGGAGAATTAGAGGGAGTGAAAGACAAAGACAGAAAGGAAAACAAAAGAATTCAACGATTGATTGATTGATTGATCGATTAAAAACAACTAATTTGAAGAGGTTTCTCTCAGCTGGCTGCTCCTCCAGCCTGGAAGACAAATTTCCCAAAGCTCAAATCATTCCATAAAATAAATCTCATCTCCTAATCTGCGTCTAGCTCCAACTGTCCCCTGCATTATAATATTTTTCATGGTTTTCCAACCATCCTCCAGGCTGAGGCTATTTTTTTACTGGGCCAGAGCCAGGCTGAAATGCCCCTGTTCCTGGGAAAAACAAAGAGAACATAAGAGATGCTCACTTCAGAGTGGAATCTCTGCTCCTGATTGGCTCTTCAGCTTTGATTTTCCTAGGCTTGGATTGTCTCTACTTACTGGGTAGACTGACAAGTGTCAGCCCTTTGAGGTAGGTCAGGTTAAGAAGCAGATACTGTGTGGATTCCAGGAAAACTACTTTATGGTTATAGGATATAATAACAAATCTTGAAAGCCTATCCAAGTTTCTCTCTGCCTCATTTTATATTAAACAAAATCAAGGTAGGTTTATTTAAGTTTCTTTCTTATGCTTGTTTCAGTCTCTGGACTCTTTTCTCCAAGTCCTTCCTTGATGGCTTATTCCTTCCTTCCCCAAGGTCAGTTTCAAATCCCTTTACAACACGTTTGATTTCGTGGATAGATCAGATTAAAGATTTTCTTTTCACCCTTTTATGCCTGAACCTCTTGGCATGGTATTCTCCTCACTTCATTACACTGACATTCATTGCTTATCCACCCTTGGGAAATTATATGTGATTCTTTTATTGATTAGCTCAGATTGACACTTCAGAATGGCAGCATTGTTATGGTTTTCATTGTTTATTTTCCATTTTTTCTTTATTTTGTACCTCATTTCTCACTTGTTTTCAAAAACCATATTCTCTAGAATTCTGACCTTTTATTTTGAAATATTTCCTCCATACAACCATCATATTCTCTGCTTCAGAAAAATATTCTCTCCAGACACCAGCAAGATAGTCAATCAATACTTCTGACATCCTTAGTGCTAGGGCTATACTTGATAAGACTTTTTTTTTTTTTTTGCACAACTGTGTTTTAATAGTAGTCTTTAAAGTATTAAGTGTCTCCTTGAAGTGGAAAGAGGACAGCTGTTCCAATCATGTCCATATTCCTATGATTCACAGATTACCTCTGAAACAAGCTAAAAAGTTTCTTCAAAGTTGAGTGAGTAATGTTCTTAGTGTTTGGTCTTTCTTAGTCACTTCTCTAATGTTAGCTGCTACTTTGTTTTTTCTTATATATATAATTCTATTAAAGATTTTTAAAAGGAAGATAAAAACTAATACAAACTAATAGAAAGTAAGAAAAAGAAAAGAACAAGAAAGAAATCAAAGAGAAAGCTAAAAGTGGAAGAAAGGAAAAAAGAAAGGAAGAATAGAAAAGAAAGAAAAAAGATACAAAGAAATAGCTTCTGATTTTCTTTACAGCTGTTATAAGTACAATTTTAAGTTTACCTCTTACCCTATGGTCACAACACACCCCTCTTCTTTCTATAGTGTATTCCATCTAATCATCAAAATCATAAATTATAAGTTCATTTTTTTCTGTTTCACACAAAAAATCCAAAAGGGGTTTCCAGTCAGCAATAAATGTAGATATAGTCTTTTCTGTGATCAAAGAAGTCAATTTAGCCATCACAGCAAGTTACATCATTTTCAACCATTCTTCCATTGTGGGCAATGTCGAATTTTTCCATCTTTGTGCATACAATAATCTCACTGCAGTTATCACATACAAAAACAAAGTTCCATGACTTTTTTCCAACTGTTTGTCCATCACTCCCAAAAGAAAAATGTCTGGTTTCAATTGTATACCAGTCTAAAATCCTCTGAATCAGTGTATGTATTTGAATCCAGATTTTCTAGCTTTTTTACATGTCCGTCAAACATGATAAAATGTCCTTCTTGTTCACATTTTCTAACATAAATTTGAAGTGTCTGTATACATTCTAGACAATTTCTCTGGTGACATACACCAATGATACATCATCTTATAAAAATTCTCTTTAAAAGTATAACATAATGTAAATTTCAGTCCTTTCAGCCACATATTTTCCCATTGTTCCATTTATATATTATAACCAAACATTTTAGCCCACTTTATCATACATTCTTTCATGTGTTCTTCTGTTTCAAATTTCAGTAAAGGTTTATACAATTTAGCAATTACATGTTCATCATTTGTACACAATTCTATTTCAAACTCAGTCTTACAATGTTCAAAACCATACATTCTTTTTTTCTACTTTAAATCTTTCTAATAATTGTACATAAGAGAATCATTGACTAGTGTTAGCTGCTGCTTCGCAGTAATCTAGCTGTCTAGTGAGTAAACTTTCCCAATCACATTTACAAACAAGCAATGACATTCCTAAAGGTCTTTCCAACTAGTCATTCTAAACAGCCTTCAAAAAGATGTTGGCTTGATTTAGGCTAATAAAAAGCAGCAGTCATCTATAAGATTACAGCTGTTCTGTTTGTGCTGTTTATATTCAAACAAAGCTCAGTAAAATAATGAAGCAAAATGCATTGGTGTTTGCTGGAGGATTTAAGTAATTAGTAAGTTTTGTTATTGCCTTGAAAACATGGCAAATTCACTACTCCAGAGCTAAATAATATGGAGTCCTTGGTGCTCTCTGAGCCTGGTTGTTTTCTTGCAGATGTTTCATTGCCCAATTAGGTGACATCTTCAGTGCCGAATAATTTCAGGGTTAAATAATTTGATGCCTGCTAATCTACTATAATTCCTGGCCATTGGAAGTAGAGTTTATGGGAATTATAGGTCAAAGTTTTTCAAAGCTACCAAGTAGCCTAGCCTGTCCTTGTCCACATAACTTAGTAGAGTAAGGATGATGGAATAGGCATAGTGTAAAAGCAGCTTCCCTGAAGAATTAGTTTTGGAGGCAATAGGCCGTATTTTACACAGAACAGCAAAGCAGTCATTTTTTAGTGTATAGCAAAACCTCTTGCTTGACTCATTACTTATATTTGTTGCTGCATCAGTTTTCTGAACTCAATCTTCAGCGTCAGCAGTTGGCTATAGAAAGACCAGCTAATCTATGTTCCAAGATTCTCAAGTAGATCAAAAACTATGGTTTCCTTATTCTTCTTCTCTGAATGTGGTGAGAAGTTTCAGGAGTATAGTACTTTCTGAGTTTGGTTACCATTGGAAGAGGGCCACTGAAGACTTGCATTGTTTGGTCTTATCTGAGTTTATTAACAAATATACAGAACAACACTCCAACAGACAGCCAAATCCACCACCAGAGAATACTCCTGTTCATTTAATGCCTTTCTCTATCTTTATTCCAACATGCATTTTCTATAGTTCCTTTTCAAACATAGAACTACATGATATCATGCTTAGCTGGTAAAAAGGAGGAACACTTTCCACACGGTTTTCTGAACAGTTTTACTATTCAGAAATTATGTATGCATTCCTCTGCATATTCTGGGTTTAAAATAGAGGTAAATCCAGATTCTACAGATATCAACGATGCCCTTAAAAATATCTTCTACCAAAGCATTTCTCTAGCAATGGTAATAGGTATCCATGTTTTACTATCTTTTGCGGGGGTGGGGTTTACAATATTTTTGCCAGCTGAAAACTTGTTTGTTTTTTGTCATTAAATAATTGTTAAAAGAAGGAAGCAATATTTAAAACATTTTCTGATTGGTTAGCTACACCATTTACATTAGACATGGAGCTGCTCTCACAACAGTCCGTTGAAGTCAGCTTTAAAAAGTTTTCATGAATAGGTGAAATATGAAATATAACTTCACTCATTGTGTCTTGTGGAATCACCAACTAGCAGGCCAAAGGCATTCCCTCCAATTGTTTTTTGTTTTTTTGTGTATGTGAAAAATGTTTTCCAAAACATGAGATGCTGTTCAAACAGGTAATATGAAATTAAGTAAAATAGATTAATTTTATTTGCAAACTTGTTTTGCTCCTTTTCCTCCCCCGCCGCCCCCCTCCTAAATTTGGCTTCCTTATTTTACTAGAGTATTTTGACAGAAATTTCTCAGTAAATATCTTCCCCATTTGTTAAGACTGTGCAGGTGCTAAGCTAGTTGCTTCTTTCTAAGATTTTTAATGAGGCTTTCCTAACTTCTATCCACTTTTCTCAGTAAGGATCTTGATATAGAACACAAGACTAGATGTGGCCCTCAGCCCCCAAACGTTGTCTTCTCCCTTTTAGCAATCCACAGTGATTGTTGTAATCAGAAGAGCTTGATAAGAAATTTACCACACTGTCTTTGGAAGAAAGAGAATATGATAGCATGGTCCTTTCAGGCATATTAAAATAATATTCTGTTGAGGTGATCTGGTTTAGATGTTTGTCTAGAAGAAGGGATTGATCCGAACCTCAGTTTAAATATATACTGTAAATGAAGGCTTCTATTATTTATAAAATGGGACCCTGATGCTTTGGAGTGAAGAAATATGCCAGCTACAAAATCCTACCTTCAAATGTGAGAATTTTGTTTTCTGAGGCTTTTCTGGGAATTTATTTATTTATTTATTTATCATATTTCTTCACCTCCCATCTCATATTGTGGTAACTCTGGGCAGAGAATTGAATTGCATCTCATACAATGTTTTAGCCACTTGATTGATAATTGTAAAACACTATTGTTAAAAAAGAAAAGAATGAACCACTTGCCCTAACCCTAAACTAAGCAATAAGAAAACAGGAACTGTGTACTCAAAAATAGAATGGAAAGGAAAGGAAAGAGAGGAAAGGAAAAGTTCACCAAATCAGTAGACTGATATTTGGAGACAGAACCAACATTTCAATGTTTTGTACTTCATTTGGAATATTATATTAATGTGTCCATGTTTAAATGGATGGTTGGTGTTAGGAAATCAGAATGCCTACTAAATGAGTTCAAAGTGGCTTTCAGCTGGGACTGCAGAAGAATGAGCATGGCAGCCTCAGTGAGCCTTCCATGGTCTTCTAATTTCAGAAACTTTACCTTCTTTCAGTACTTTAGTTGCAAGGCTCAGTCCATCTACCATCCTTTAGGCTGCTGTTGCTTTAGCAGACTTCGTAAAAAAAAAAAGATTGGCTCAAATTGAGGACTGGGAGATGAAGTTTGTGGGTTTCATTACTACCTTCCTTTATGCCAGCCTTTCCAAACTTAGTAAGATCGGGTGTGTTGGTTTACAAACTCTACCATCTCCAGCCTGCAGCTTATGGACCATGCTACATGATGGTGATAGAAGCTGTGGTCTGGTCCAGTTGCAGTGAGCTAGGCTGAAGAAGACTAATGTAAATAATGTAAATAATGGTGCAAATGCATTAAAATTGGTGTTTATGGAAAAAGAAGTCCTTGCAAAAATGAAAAACAGTTAGTGTGATACCTTCCATCTTCACCTTTACCATCTGCCTCAGAAAAGCTGTTACCACCTTACAGGAAAGCCTTATAACGTATCTTTGTCAAAATCCCAAGATCAGTTTTTGAGTGAGACTCCCTGCCCCCACCCTCCAGGACCTTCCTCTGGTGGGCTTGGGGTATACTTGATAAGAGGCTAGCTGCTGTTCCTCAAGGTGAATTTTTTCACAGCTCAAAGAGATACATATTTGTACTGTCAGGCATCATGAATCTGCAATATTTGAAACTTTCAGTAAGGAAGTATTGCTTGTTGAGGATTGTAAAATATATGAATTGAAAGAGCAAAATGGCTTTGATTTCAGTATGTGTTTATCTACATGTGAAAGGTACTTTTTGGAACTTTCAATTTTTAAGTGGTTGATTGAAATTATGGGAAGAGTCCTAGGAACTGAAATGGTTATCCTTCTGCAGCTAAATTTAGAAAAAGGTATTTATAAGAAGTATCACCATGGTAGGTGAATACTGAAAACTTGTTATTTTTCCTGAAAAAATCCAGCTGCCACTAAGGCCAGTTCATAGATTATCCAGTATGAGATATCCTGTACAACTGGTTGACACATCATTCTCAAGGACAACTGAGTTGCAGTATCCCAAAACATGATTGAGAAATGAATCTGTGATTCTGTGAAACAGAAGCAAGCCAATTGGAGTTACAAAAAAGGCCAGTAATATAATAAGGTGTGGTGAGTGACATTGTCTGACATCATCCCACCTGGAGGGTTAGAGCCTGCTATTGCAAAACATATGATAGCTTTTTCCCTGCCCAGTTGTACTCAAACTGGAAAATGGGCAATTATGGTATGTGTAAGCATTTTAATGTCACCAAAATGCTTCGTAAAGAGATATATGCCCATGAGCTGTTCTATTCTACAGGTAAGGTCAGCATACACAATTCAAAGCAATCATATATGACAATGAAATTTTTTCTCCAATTTATAGTATACATTCTGAAACTGTGGGGAAAAGAGTGAAGCCATTAGTGGCCTGCTAGAATCACCTAATGGAGCAGAGCTTAACACAGCTGAGAAGCTGCACACAGAAAAAGAACATTATCTTAAATAGCTTCAATGAGCATGTCAGAGAAATACAGGTTATTGATCTTACACACTTAGCCCTCCCAAGCATAAAGAATCACATGCTCAGACAGAGTAGGTTCAAAGTAAAGTAAAAAAGAGTTTTACTGACTTTATTCTTTGGTCCAGTTACATTCATCTTTGGTGGAAAAATGAAGTTCCTTGCTTCTTCTGTTCTTTACCTATACTTGGTGATCTCTTGGCCCTACAGCTGCTAAGAGCTGTGTGGAAGAAAAGTGGGAATTCCAGGCCCAACACATGGTACCCAGAGATAAAGCAGCATGCAGCCACGTGCTTAGCTCCCGGTGGAAGAAGGAGAAAGAGAGAGAAAGAAGAAGTGGGAGTAGCAACAAACAGCTTCCTCTAACAAGCATGGAGAGTTGTATCCTGGGAACAAACTCAATATACATGCTAATTGAGGCATGCTGATTTGTTAACATTTGTTAAAATTTCCAATAAGCAAACTTATTTGGTAACTAATAAGTAGAACATATTAGGTATGTAACAAATAAATAAAAAAACAGTACTGCTTGCATTATATCATGTAAACTTGTACTTATTTACCTATGAAACAACAACAACAAAAAACTTCTTTTTGAGGGACTATTTGAGAAGATAATACCCTTAACTAGGATTGAATTCTGTTTCTTATAATTTAGTGGATCACATGGAAAATATGGATTGTTTTCATGCCAAGGAGGATTGTGGTTGAGGTGAGAGAAGCGTATAGAAAACATTTGGTCTGTAGCATTTGAACTGGGAAGACACTTCACAGATGGAAGAAAGTTCCGCTCTAAGCCTCCATCTTTCAGATTTATTTATTTATTTGCCATATTTATTTACCACCCATCTCATGTATGACTCTGATTGAATATTCACAGGAAATCCAAGGAAACCATTATTCATTCCCAATTCCTACCTTATAATATACTAGCTCTGGACATTCTGCACTGCTGACACAGGTTGCCATACTCTATGTCAGCCTGATGCTTGGTTTCCTTATTCACAACAAGATGCTTATGCCTTCCCCTCCATGATTTTTATACACCTGCTTATTTGACGTACCTGGTTATATGCTACACCATCAAACAGGGAATATGGTAGGACATGGTCTTGGTGAGCCTATGACCCTAGAAAGAAAAGTACAAAAGGGAGCAAAGAAAGTTTTGGTATCAATTATGTCCCTTTTCTGGTCCTTTCACATTTTTCTTCTGGATTTGCCTGAAAGTTTCCTCCTCTTTTGTTGCCTGTTTGAAGAAGTGAGGCTTCAGAGCAGTTGTTGCATCCAATTAACCCAGAGAACTTTCAGCAGAGATCTGTTGGTCAATGTTAGTCAGTGCAAAGGTGATGAGGAGGCACTTTTGGAATGAGTAGACACTCAACCAAAGCTAAATATTAGAAGGAAGCTTGGATAAGAAGATATGACAAACATATTACTTTGCCTTATGGTGAACTGAATTCACTCATTCCATGACAGCTTTACTGCACAACACTTCTCGCAAAACTGGGAATGAAGGAGAAATTTTATTCAACCTGTAGTGTCACTGTATCAGTCAATTATTGCTAATCTTCAAGTCCCCCTGATAAGATTTTCAACAGCCAATGGTGTTTATGTACATAAAAGGTCCAAACCTTGGTAGGATAATGATTGCATCAAGGCTAAAAAGGCTGTCTTAAATACAATGAACTCCTTTCACCAGGAAAATTCTTTGAGTGCCTCTCAAATACTTAGGATTCAGAAAAAAAAGTTATAAAGATCTTTTGAAGATAAAGAAAAGGCAGGCTGTAAGAGAGAATTGGAAGATTTAATTTCAGCAGCAAAACTTTAGAACTCTGCTTGGTTTTGGCATCTGGTTCCTTACAGATAGATGATTTGGCCTTATCACACAAATATCTGCAGACAAATGGGAGGATCACTTCTGTAACGTCTTTAGAAAGGAACCTGATGTAATCTCAGATGGGATTCATTCTGGTAGTGACCTTCCAGATTAGCTGACAGTGTCTGTAGCTGAGGTTAAAGATCTTATTGCCCAATTAAAACCAGGTAAAGCATCTGGAGGTTATTTTATTCCCCCAGAATTAATAAGGGAAAACAAAGATCAGCGGGCCCTGGTTCTGGCCACTTTATTCACACATATTAACAACACAGGCCAATTTCCATCTGACTGGAATCAGCTATTATTGTACCGTTATACAAAAATAAAGGAAATAGACTTGATCCTACAGATTATAGGCCTATTAGCTTATTAAACACAGTAAGTAAACTTTATGCCAGATTTTTATATCTAAAACTAGTGGATTGGATACAGATTGAAAATATCATTTCTGAAGAACGGGCTGGATTTAGAGGGGGACAATCAGCATTAGGCTGTTGTTTGGTTCTTCATCATTTGAGAGAAGAATATTCTGCACCTCCTCAAGGTTCTCTTTTTGCAATTTTTGTTGATTTTAAGTCAGCTTTTAACCTAATACCAAGGGAGAGACTGTGGTACGGTCTGAGTCATTCCACTGTTGATAAAAGGCTGCCCCTACTTATTCAGTCACTTTACTCAAATACGTCCCTGAGAGGTACTCTTTGGGGACATTTACTGTATCTAAAGCAGTCCCAATTTATAGAGGTGTAAGACAAGTTTGCATATTAGCTCCACTGTTTTTTAATCTATATCTAAATCCAATAAACCAAGTTTTTATTGTAAACAGCCCAGAGTTCCTCCTTGGGAGGGAGATGGGTGGTGATAAAGTTCGATAAATAAGTAAGTAAGTGAGTAAGTAAGTAAGTAAGTCCTTGCTGTTTCAGCTGATCATCCACCAATTTTAGCTGCTTGTGTGATTCTAGCACTACTAAATGCCGACGATGTAGTTATTGTATCTGCTTCACAGTAGGAATGAGAAAAGCACTCAGGGCACTAGCTTTATTTTGTGCAGAACAAAAGCTATCAATAAACTATCAGAAAATCAAAGTTTTAGTTTTTACCTGTCATAAAATTCACAAATGGCAAATAAATGGGGCTCAAATTGAGCAGATACACACCTATAAATATCTTGGAGTGCAGTTCCATGCTTCTCTATCATGGAATGCTCTTTTTTTTTTTTTTTTACTGAGCAAGTGTTGCACAGCATACCATTTCAGCTACTGTAAGATTTTACCACTCAAAAGGAGCCCATTATATCCCTGCAGCTTGTAAGGTTTTCCAGGCTAAGGTAGTTCCTCAGCTTCTCTATGGCTCCCAAATTTGCTCATTTGCAAAGCTTAACATTCTTGAAACTATTCAAAATAAGTTTATTAGAGCCATACTGATGGTTCCAAAAAGTACCAAAAATGCCATCTTATGTGTAGAGGCAGGTATAGTCTTATTGGATGCTACAGCATGGTTTCTTCTTATTACCTTTTGGCTAAAGTTAATCCTGCTTCCTATAGGTTTGGCCCCATTAGAAAGAAAGAAGAAAGGTCCCCGAGTCATTTTCTGACTCCTTGGGGGATGCCGCTTTGCGACATTTTCTTGGCAGACTATAGAGCGGGGTGGTTTGCCATTGCCTTCCCCAGTCATAATTACCTTTCCCCTAGCAAGCTGGATACCATTTTACCGACCTCGGAAGGATGGAAGGCTGAGTCAACCTGAGCTGGCTACCTGAGAATCCAGCTTCCCCTGGGATCGAACTCAGGTTGTGGGGAGAGTTTTGGTTGCAATACTGCCGCCTCTGTGCCACACGAGGCTCGGGTACTTAGAGATTGTTTTAAATCATTGTGGCTTGATAAAGCCCTAGGTAAAATAATTTCCTGGGCTTCTCTATGGAAAGTGTGTGCTGATTAGATTTTGATAATGCTATAACTGCCCACAAACAACACATTTGGGATATAGAAATCCAAACAAATTTAAGCAAGGTGTTTCACCCCAATGTATTTATCATATTCTTCTGAAAGGCTTCGCTCCAGTCTCTTATTTATCATCCATTACAATTCTGAAATTTCGTAAGGCCTTCACTTTAGCCAGGCTGGATGCATTGCCCTCAGCAGTCCTTTTTGGATATTGTAAGGGTGTTCCTATGTATCTTCAGTTACGTCCATGTGGTGATGGCTCAATAGAAACTTTAAGCCATATGCTACTATGCTGTTCCCTATATAAGGACTCTAGACAGACTTTCATTTATCCAATCTTGAAGTAATTTCCAGGTAGGCAGTGTGATTTCTACTTCTTGAAACTTCTTTTGGACAACGACTCAAAAATATCTTTCCAAGTTGCCCAGTTTTGTGCTACCATCTGTACAACACACTGCACCATTAATTAAGACTGGATACTCATTTACTTATCACTCCTTATAATACTATTTTTATTCTGTTCTATTTTATTATATATGTTCTTAATTATTTTTAGACCCTATTATACTTATTGTTTTGCTGTTATAGAAGTATATAACAGCTCTACTGTTAGATATTTTATTGTATCTGGCCTTATGGCTGTAAGAAACTGATCTGATTTGATATTCCACCTGGTATTTTGTTGTACTGTAAATAAATTGTTTGTAGTGTAGACTAAAAGAAAAGGCCATGTTAAAAAGCAAGACTTGTATTACTATGGAATCCAATTACCAGTTGTTTTCCAGGTCCAATTTAAGGTCTGGTTTTGGCCTATAAAATGTTTCATGGCTTGGCTCTTAGATACCTGCAGGTCCACCTTCTTTAGTCAGCCCAACCAATCAGATCAACCAAGAGAAACTGCTGTCAATCCCACATTTTCAGGAGTGTCAGGTACCACTTTATTATTACAACACCAACCTTGTGGAACAGCTTTCCTGTAGAGTTCAAGCTAGCTTCCTTCTGCTGGTGTTTGGAAAGTTCTTGAAGACCGAGTTGTTTCAGAGAGCCTTCCCCTGATTTGATTTGATGTTGTCATCTTTCTTCACTCCTTTGTGTTTATATTGTACTGTTGCTGTATTTTTATATATTTTTGCTTTGGGATCTAAATGGACTGTAATTTTCTTTAATGTGAGCTATAGAAAGTCCCCTCTTGTTAAATTCATTGAACTCCTGTTTCCTGTTTCTGATTATGATCATTTGTCTTGATCAATAGTCCTGGAAAATGGGGAAAGGACAGATCTTATGTTTCCCAAAGATACTTTCTTGATTGCATCTCTGTCCAATTTCTTTATAACTTCTGATATAAAGATAAAACATTTCACTTCATTAGGGATCATAATTTTTATTTTTAAAAATTCTGAAAAGTCTCTGCATTTCTTGAATGAGTTGTTTTAAAATATATGTGTGTGTGTGAGAGAGAGAGAGAGAGAACAAACTTCCTCTAAAAGTTGTCTTTCTGGGTAGAATCATCTTTTGTTTTGGAAAAAGGAAACATAAGGATAGGGTTTTCCTTTGTCTGAAAGGATATCTATGAATAACAGAAATGTTTCATCTAGTTGCATGCAGTTTAGCTTCCAGATTCAGACTGAATTGACTTTTCACTGTGCTCATCCTCCATGAACCTAAAATAGTCAGCAATGAAAGTTATTGCCTGGACAATCACTTTTCTACCATCTCCCATCATTTAAAAATTTTCTTCATGTACTGACCGAACACAAATCTTTATGATATATTGTATAGTATTTGAACAGATTTGTTGCTGTTCCTACAGTTTCACTTTACAGTTGAGAGCCAAATGATTTTAACACCCCATGTACAGTTTTCCAGCCTGTGCAAAACTTGTTCCCATCTTAAATTCATTCAGCTGAACCTCTGCATGCAGTCTAGGAATATGCAGTTATATTGTATATGCATGGGGCTCTCTCCATACAATCAGGAAAAACCTAGAAAAGCTAGGTTTCTGATCATGCATATATTCAGTTGGACATGTACAAAGTTCTTCAGTATCCACTCTCTTTGCTAGTTGAGAGCCAGGATGGTAAGGTGGTGAAAGTTTTGGATCAGAGGGAGACCCAGATTTTAGTATACTCTCAGCAGCGGAACCTCACTGGATAACTTTAGGCTAGTTTTTCTCAACCCAATCTACTTCACAGGGATGGTGTTGTGGGGAAAAGTGGGGAGGAGGAAGTGCTATGTATGCCACCTTGATCTCCTGAATGAAAAGTGGGATATAAATCTAATAACTAGAATACATATCATACTATATGGATCTCCTTAATACTGTCCTCAGGAAATGGGAGTATCTGGCCAACCTTGACTGATTTCAAAAAGGCTAAGCAGTGTTGGACTGGTTAGCATTTGGATGACAAATCACCAGGAACCCCAAGGGCTGTAGTCTAGACCAGACTAAGAAGTCAAAAAGATATCCCCAGGGGAAACAATGGCACATCACATCCATATTGTAAGCCGCCCAGAGTCGTCATGCATGAGGTGGGTGGCAGAGAAATTTAATAAACAAACAAATAAATAAATAAATATTGTTGCCAGAGAAACAATATGACTGTGTTGCTGTAATCTCCTGAAGGGAGATCTAATATTATTGTCCCTAGCCATAATATTAATGTCAGTTATGAAGATGTTTGGAGGACACTGAATCATTACAGACCTGAATCATTAAACACAATCCCCAGACAAAATGGAGTTCCTCATTGGCACTGAACTGAGCACCCAGCAGAAGTAAATCTGGGGTAATCATTTACAAATTTCTTTATCTCAACAGATACCACAGAGTAGTGATGGGGGAGGGGAAAATTACTTTTCATTTCCATTAAAATGACAATCCATATAATTCAAATCAACTTTGGGACCAAAGTACCTTATTAGTTTGAAAAAAGCTGTATTTGTTGGCTAGGATTTTGTCAGCATTGTTTATGGTTGATTCATTAAAGTTAGTTGTGGTTGGCCTGTAGTGTCACTTCAATTCTTTGCACTACAACACAACAATATATGGGAGTGGCTGTTGAATAATTCTCCTAGTACAAAAATATGTACTTTAAGAATAAATATGCATGCCATTTTCCTGCAGACTTGTTTTTAAATCATAAACCTGCAGAAACAAGGTTGAAGCAAGCTTAAAACTTGAAAAAAGGAGAACTAAGAGAAATAAAATGTGTAGGTTAGTAAGTCCTTCAGAGTGCAGTATGATTAGTGGAAAATAGACCTCTTGAGGCCAACAAAGAAATCCTTTCTTTTGTTTGTAAGGAAAAAGTCCCCTGTTTTTGTGGCATGGTAAAATAAATAGTTTTTATGTAGCCTATACAAGTCCTACTTGTTACAGAAGTTAATTTTTATACTGTACCTGAGAACACTTCTCCCTTTTCTCCCTGTATCCCTCTTTCCTCTCTTCTGATTTATAATGCTATATCCAAGCTTCCTATTAGATCTTCCTGTCAGATGATAAAAAGTTGTTTCTGGTGGTGTGTTCAAAAATACTTGTCCATCATGCTCCAGCTTCCTCACAGTCTTGTAATAAGTACATTTTACATGGCAGTAGATCATCTTAATTTTCTTTCAAACATTAGCTGTCTACTAAAACAGCTAAGAGTCTTGTTCTATCCTCCTTTTCCTTCTCCTGCAGCAACTGAAAACACAAGTACCCTCTCTGGAAATCACTTTCTAAGAATCATCTTAAGAGAATAATAAAAACTGGCTCTTCAATTACTTGCCTCAACTTGTAGCTGGCTGTTTAAATAGCAAGCATGTGGCTGATGCTGGAACAATCAGCCCTCATTTCTAGCTTTTCAGATATAGTTTCCTGGAACAGCAGCATCTGGGCTGTGTTGGGATTTTCCTCAATCTCCCCTATGTGTGTAATTTTGATCTTCCTTTCCCTTTCTTTCCAAATGCTGCCAGCTGGTTTGATGTATGATGCTGTTTACCCATGCTGTAAATATCACATAAGTACCTCCAATTGCTAGATGCCAGTTGAAAAAGGAAGTGAAAACTGCTTTGTCAAGATGATGACTTGGCTTCACCCAGTAGGGTCAATCCAACCTTTATAAGGAAGCACATTTTCCAGTCAGTGTTTGCTGTTTTGTTACACTGTTTAGCTATTTCAACTGTTTATATTGAAATTTCTTAATTTCTACCTGTAACCTTACATGATTTGAAAAGGCAATTAATAATTGCAACTGCTAGAGTACCAAGGGGAAATAGGTGTCTGAGATACCACATGGTTACACATCAGGCATTTTAAAGCCATTTATGGGTCTCTAAAATGTGTCCAATTCTATTTGTCCCCCCTGCCCTTTTCTCTGCAGGGTTTCAGACTGCAAAGAGCCCTGCTTAGTAGGCAGAAACTCAGACCCATATTTCAAATAAATGTTAAGTACATATCCAAGACATACTCAGTATATATTTAAATATGCAGAAATAAATGTAGCAAATACATTTTCCAACCAAGGTATCTCAGTCACAGGGTTTATATCAGGCAGGTTATGGGTTCCTCATTTTCTTCTGTACCATGTAACATTTATTCTTTCCAGAAAACCGTATTTGTTTCTGTATAATTTGTGAAATGCCTGCATTTCCACACAAACGGAAGGCTGATTCCAGAAGCAGAACTCTTGCTCCGCTGCAGGGTCTTTGATCTGGGGTGTAAGGCAATAACCCTCCTTGCCAACAGGACCACTTCAACTTCTACATGAAAGCACTCAGAACTTGGCAACTTTAAGATGCATGGACTTCAACTCCAGGAATTCTGGAAGTTGAAGTTCACACATCTTAAAGTTGCCAAGGTTGAGAAACATTGAGGTGTCTCCAGTATTAGACAGAATTGCTCTTGGCCTTCAAACTCAGGAGTGATGGTTTGTGCATATTTCTGGAATCTGAGCTACCCAATGTCTGGGTGGCTGGCATCATCCGTGGTGAGGAGCACTTGGAATCAGCTTAGGGTGATTTAGGAGAAGCACCTCTCCATAGAGAGGAATAGCTTAATTCTCATTCAGTCACATGCTGAGTGGGCTAGTATAATGTGCTTTTGGGGGGCTTCTTTGAAGAGTTTCTCTCCCAGTTTAGAAAGGAGAGACAGCTCTCCAGCCTCCTTCATTCCATGACTTCTTTCTGGAGAGGTGGAAATCATGCAGCAGAGAGGGCTAGTGTGTCTGTAGTTGCTGGATTCCATGATTTCCAACCCCACCCCCAAAGAACATCCTTTAAAGTCTGCTCTACTGACCATTGCTATGCTCAACGTAAACAGAAACCTGATTCCAAAGAACCAAATTACAACAACTGATTTTATGTTGCTACCTTCTCATCACTGTGATGGTTTCAACATGTGCTTTGGGTGAATTTTGTTAGCTGATTGGATGGATTTCCGACCTGAAAAGCAGGATACAAATTTAAAGAAGAAATAAATGATGAGAATTAGAATTTGCACTTACCGCATGGAAAACTGACCTGACATTAGAGAACTTGTATCTGGTATCATTCGAGTTTCAGGCAACTGTGACATCAGAGCTTTCCCTTGTCTAACATTAGTCACAAAATGTTCTGATGCATATGTATAAGAAGAGCTTGGCTAATTATTCTATTATATTTATGTAACTAGATTTTTTTTTTATCACAAGTGCATAGTTTTACAGCTAGGGAAGTGCTTGCATTAAAGTCATATTCATACTGGAATCCTGCCACTGTTGTCATGTGTGGACAGAGCTGGTCATGTACTTCATAACCACATAGTTGTGGATATACATCTCGTATTAAAATAATCCAAACGTTTGTTCCCAGGTAGCGAGGCTCATGTAGAAAAGATGTAGCCTTGCCCTTGATATTCCGGTGTGATGAGTTTTTCTCTATATATAGGTTCAGAAAGGATTTATGAAGGTGTGACATGTTAATATGTTTTCTACTACAGATTAAGGTTACTATGGTAACTAATCATTTTGGCCAGGTGAAGAGGTTGAATTTAATTGTCCCCTTTTCGGATGTTAATTTTTGCACCTGAGGAGAAGAACTTGCCTGGACTTGTTTAAGTTTCAGTTTCCCTTCTGTGTAGGCATGTAGAGAGTTAAGCAGCTCTCACTGAGAGCCTGTAAGAATGCAGAAGCTTTTAAATATGTTTGCTTTCTGTAAATAAAAAAATATTTTTATAGAAATGCCTGGTGTGTGACTTTTCTGATCTCTCCTGGGCCAAAGGCTTTCTAGCACTCTGCTAATATGACAAATGACCCAGAAGACAACCACTCCTTGCATAGTTCAGCAACGTTTAATTGCAGCTGAGCAAACAAGGAAAAGAAATGCACAGTGGGTGGAAAAGGTAAAGGTAAAGGTTTCCCTTGACATTAAGTCCAGTCGTGTCCGACTCTAGGGGGCGGTGCTCATCTCCGTTTCAAAGCCAAAGAGCCGGCGTTTGTCCGAAGAGACTTCCGTGGTCATGTGGCCGGCATGGCTAAATGGGATGCCATTACCTGCCTGCTGAAGTGGTACCTATTAATCTACTCACATTTGCATGTTTTCGAACTGCTAGGTTGGCAGGAGCTGGGACTAGCAACGGGAGCTCACCCCATCACGCGGATTCGAACCACCGACCTTCTGATCAGCAAGCTCAGCAGCTCAGCAGTTTAACCTGCAGCTCCACGGCGTTCCACAGTGGGTGGGACAGTGCCACAAATTCCCTGAAGTGTGGGTTTGTTGGTGGAATGGCTTTTCTTTTTGTAATTGTTACAATAATTCCTATTAGTTACACTGAATACTATTTCTAGTAGGAAGGCATCAAGTGAATAAATATGAAATTAATCAAAATCTCAGACATCTGCATGTAGATAAAGCCATAATACACATATATGGTCAAGGGAGTCCGTACTTTTTTTCTGTTGTACCGCATGGTGGTGAATGGCAAATCCGATGTTCTAAGGATCAACACAATTCCCCTCCATTGCATGAAAAGTCACCTCAGAATAATTATATTAAGCAGTCACCCAAATGATCTGTGGTATTTTTCCTTATTACAAATAACTGCTCAAAGGGGGAAAAAAAGGGATGAGAGAGTGAAAATGGACAATGCATAGTTCCACCCCATTTTCACAAGTAACCCCATCTATTTGACCATGGTTCCCAACCTGGTACACTCCACAGATTATGCTGGTTGGATTGAGGGAAATATATGTCATTGTCTTTTGTTTGACAAATTCATCTAGAAGATACTGGGTTGGGAAAAGCTAAACTAGAATTGTCATATGCTATAAACAATTGCCCTGGTCATAGAAAAGAATGAATCTCAAATTCTCTATGCTATGTGTCATTGTCATGACCTCGTTGCAAGGCACAAAGAGCCTCACAACGTAGATCATGATCATCAAGGAATAGAGGAAGAAGATAATTAAACCAGGGATTAAACCAAGCACCCAAAGCACCCACACCCATGGACCCATATACAGCTGAAAAGAAGGACATCGGATGAACAGAGATAAGCCGCACCTGATGCCCTGGAGGACACACCAGAATCGAGAGGACAAGAGAAGACACCGGGAAAACGCCCATGCAGCAATCAAGGGTCCCATCAAGAGGGATTGGGACAATAGAGGGTGGAGGAGCCTGGGGTCATACAAGAGGGTATAAAATGGGCACCTCCACACTACACCCCCCATTCCCGTTTTTCGTTCTGTCAGCTACCATTCCAATAAACCGGAAATCCTTAATACCCATTAAGTGAGTCCGTGTCTTATTGCGAAGCGAGCCTGACCCTGACAGTCATGAGCACTGATGGTGAGCAAGAGGGGGACCCTATCCAGGGGGGAAAACGCATGTGTAGTACTGAGGAGTTAAGCAGCCATTCAAAGAGACACAGATCAGACCCGCCTTGGCTTCTGGGGTTTATCTGTCTGGGTTTTCCCACGCTTCTTCAGTTTGTTAGGATTTTCTGTCTTATGTAGCAGTAATAAACACTAGAGACCTATTCCTCGTCTCAGTGTGGTTCCTAACTGTTAGGACACTATGGTTCTTCTAAGCTACTAGTCATGTTTTAACATAACTATGCTTACTATTTTTTCCTTCAGCAAAGGATCGTTACCTTGTTGTGGTGCTGGAGCTTGAGCACCTCAATGATGCCATGAGCTAAACCGTGTAGGGCCACCCAAGACGGGAAGGTCATGACAGAGAGGTCAGACTAAATGCGATCCCTGGGGAAGGTAATGGCAACCCACCCCAGTATTTTTGCCGTGAAAGCTAAATGGATCAGTACAACCAGAGATATGTCGGTATACCATTGGACAATGAGACTCCCAGGTCAGAGATGATCAAAATGCTACTGGAGAGGAACAGAGGATGAGTTCAACTAGCCCCAGACGTGATGACGCAGCTAGCTCAAAGCCGAAAGGATGGCTAGCGGCCGACGGTGCTGGTGGTGAATGGCGAATCCGATGTTCTAAGGATCAACACACCATTGGAACCTGGAATGTAAGATCTATGAGCCAGGGCAAATTGGATGTGGTTATTGGTGAGATGTCAAGATTAAAGATAGACATTTTGGGCATCAGTGAACTGAAATGGACTGGAATGGGCCACTTCACATCAGATGACCACCAGATCTACTACTGTGGACAAAAGGACCACAGAAGAAATGGAGTAGCCTTCATAATTAATAGTAAAGTGGCTAAAGCAGTGCTTGGATACAATCCAAAAAATGATAGAATGATCTCAATTCGAATTCAGGGCAAGCCATCTAACATCACAGTGATCCAAATATACGCCCCAACCACAGATGCTGAAGAAGCTGAAGTAGAGCAGTTCTGTGAGGATCTGCAGCACCTACTGGACAACACGCCTAAAAGAGATGTTACTTTCATCACGGGAGACTGGAATGCTAAGGTGGGCAGTCAAATGACACCTGGAATTACAGGTAAGCATGGCCTGGGAGAACAAAATGAAGCAGGACATAGGCTGATAGAATTTTGCCAAGACAACTCACTCTGCATAACAAACACTCTCTTCCAACAACCTAAGAGATGGCTTTATACATGGACTTCCCCAGATGGACAACACCGAAATCAGATTGACTACATCCTTTGCAGCCAAAGGTGGCAGACATCTATACAGTCGGTAAAAACAAGACCTGGAGCTGACTGTAGTTCAGATCACGAACTTCTTCTTGCACAATTTAGGATCAGACTAAAGAGATTAGGGAAGACCCACAGATCAGCTAGATATGAGCTCACTAATATTGCTAAGGAATATGCAGTGGAGGTGAAGAATAGATTTAAGGGACTGGACTTAGTAGATAGGGTCCCGGAAGAACTATGGACAGAAGTTCGCAACATTGTTCAGGAGGCGGCAACAAAATACATCCCAAAGGAAGAGAAAACCAAGAAGGCAAAATGGCTGTCTGCTGAGACACTAGAAGTAGCCCAAGAAAGAAGGAAAGCAAAAGGCAACAGCGATAGGGGCTGATATGACCAATTAAATGCAAAATTCCAGAGGTTAGCCAGAAGAGACAAGGAATTATTTTTAAACAAGCAATGCACAGAAGTGGAAGAAGAAAATAGAATAGGAAGGATAAGAGACCTCTTCCAGAAAATTAGAAACATCGGAGGTAAATTCCAGGCAAAAATGGGTATGATCAAAAACAAAGATGGCAAGGACCTAACAGAAGAAGAAGAGATCAAGAAAAGGTGGCAAGAATATACAGAAGACCTGTATAGGAAGGATAACAATATTGGGGATAGCTTTGACGGTGTGGTCAGTGAGCTAGAGCCAGACATCCTGAAGAGTGAGGTTGAGTGGGCCTTAAGAAGCATTGCTAATAACAAGGCAGCAGGAGACAATGGCATCCCAGCTGAACTGTTCAAAATCTTGCAAGATGATGCTGTCAAGGTAATGCATCCCATATGCCAGCAAATTTGGAAAACACAAGAATCGCCATCAGATTGGAAAAAATCAACTTATATCCCCATACCAAAAAAGGGAAACACTAAAGAATGTTCAAACTATTGAACAGTGGCACTCATTTCACATGCCAGTAAGGTAATGCTCAAGATCCTGCAGGGTAGACTTCAGCAATTCATGGAGCGAGAATTGCCAGATGGACAAGCTGGGTTTAGAAAGGCAGAGGAACTAGGGACCAAATTGCCAATATCCGCTGGATAATGGAAAAAGCCAGGGAGTTTCAGTAAAACATCTATTTCTGTTTTACTGACTATTCTAAAGCCTTTGACTGTGTGGATCATAACAAATTGTGGCAAGTTCTTAGCAGTATGGGGATACTAAGTCATCTTGTCTGCCTCCTGAGGAATCTGTATAACAACCAAGTAGCAACAGTAAGAACAGACCATGGAACAACGGACTGGTTTAAGATTGGGAAAGGAGTACGGCAGGGCTGTATACTCTCACCCTACCTGTTCAACTTGTATGCAGAACACATCATGCAACGTGCTGGGCTTGAAGAATCCAAGGCTGGGGTTAAAATCGCTGGAAGAAACTTTAACAATCTCAGATATGCAGATGACACCACTTTGATGGCTGAAAGCAAAGAGGAACTGAGGAGCCTTATGTTGAAGGTGAAAGAAGAAAGTGCAAAAGCTGGCTTGCAGCTAACCCTCAAAAAAACCAAGATTATGGCAACCAGCTTGGTTGATAACTGGCAAATGGAGGGAGAAAACGTAGAGGCAGTGAGAGACTTTGTATTTCTAGGTGCAAAGATTACTGCAGATGCTGACTGCAGCCAGGAATCAGAAGACGCTTAATCCTTGGGAGAAGAGCAATAACAAATCTCGATAAAATAGTCAAGAGCAGAGACGTCACACTGAGAACAAAGGTCTGCATAGTTAAAGCAATGGTATTCCCTGTAGTAAGATATGGCTGCGAGAGCTGGACCATAAGGAAGGCTGAGAGAAGGAAGAGAGATGCTTTGGAACTTTGGTGTTGGAGGAAAATCCTGAGAGTGCCTTGGACTGCAAGAAGATCAAACCTGTCCATCCTGCAGGAAATAAAGCCAGACTGCTCACTTGAGGGAATGATATTAAAAGCAAAACTGAAATACTTTGGCCAATAACAAGAAGACAGGACACCTTGGAGAAGGTGCTGATGCTAGGGAGCGTGGAAGGCAAAAGGAAGAGGGGCCGACCAAGGGCAAGATGGATGGATGATATTCTAGAGGTGATGGACTCGTCCCTGGGGGACCTGGGGGTGTTGACAACTGACAGGAAGCTCTGGCGTGGGCTGGTCCATGAAGTCACGAAGAGTCAGAAGCGACTGAACAAATAAACAACAACACTATTTTTTCCCTCTCACAAAATGGAATTTATTCATCTGATTGTGTTGCAGTGAATCAGCTGGATCAATGTAATTTTCAAAGGTGGGCAAACAACCCAATGTCCCATACATGATTATTTTAGCCCAAGCTTTTCATGTCCTAATGGGTGGGAAAGCAAGCATAAAATAGCATGATGTTTAATTGCTTCACTCAGAAGCAGCTGCCTCTAATTTACTCATAGTACTAAGTGCTTCTGCTGTTAAGAAAAGGATGCTTTTATTCCTGAGTGGTTATAAATGAGGAACTGTGGGGTAACATGGAATTAGTTTTTATCCATGATGAGATGAAGACAAACCCATGCCTTTATGATACTTGTCAATAGGTAAAGGCCATATTTCAATAGCTGGCAACATACATGAAGAACATTGGTAAGATAAGACAGCCTTCTCCCATCTAGTGCCCTTCAGATGTATGGGGACTACAACTCTCAAAATACCCAACATATCTGGAGGCTTCAGGTAGAAAAGGCTGTTTTATGAGCAACAATGAAAGAGAATTCATTTGATGTGGGCTGTGTTTAGTATCAGTCAAAAGTGCTTCATTCCAATTATTTTTTCCTGCTGCTACTGTGCTGGTCAGGATAAGAAAACACTTGAGCACAGTATGAAATTACTTATGCTTATGATTTGTTACAGTGTGCAAATTACAGTAAGGATAATGGGTAATAGACAAAATTAAACGATAAAACCAAAGCAGTATTTGGCTAGGTAGTAATATTTGTTTTAAATGTGTTCAATGAAAGTAATTTTTCTGAAGAAGATAATCCCGAGTACACCTGTAAAATCAACTGAAGTCCCTTCTAGATTAGTGTCCTGAGGCTTGGGCTGTAAACTACTTGATCATCCATTCCATTACACACGCTGTTTGAAGGATAGTAGTTATCTCTGGTGTTCCTTCTCAGACAGGTCCCCACCCAAATGTGTTTGACTGCAGGGCCCAGCATGGCCATGGCTTGCCCAGCACTTACACGGATATCATATCAAATGTTTTTGTTTCTTCAGGCCACATGATTTAATTTACACTATTTTTTAATCTTGGTCAGATTTTTGTTGTTGTTATGGTGCACAAGGCCAGCTGGGTAACCTTGGGCCAGTCACTTTCTCTCAGCCCTAGGAAGGAGGCAATGGCAAGCCACTTCTGAAAAACCTTGCCAAGAAAACTGTCCTGGCTGTCTCTGAGAACTGGACACGATTGAATGGATTAAAAAAAAATCCTCTAGTATGTGAATTCTAGTATGTAGATGTCTATGTGTGCTTTCAGTGGCTTTACTTTCTTTTCAGTTTTACAAACTTTTCAGAAAAGTTATAAATAGTTGTGATAGAGGCCAGAGCACAAATCAATAGATAAATAAATAAGGTAAGGCCACTGTGTTTAATTTGTATGGTCGCAATACCTACCAAGAGCTCTAGGTGGAGCCCTAGCCACCCACACATCCTTACAGAAGCAGGCTAAAAGCATTAGGGAAAAATGTGCAGCAACTCAGAATGAAAATGTTTGTCAGGCTGATATTTAGAGTCATAGCATGAGCTTAGATTTTAGCTGGTAAAAAAATGACAGAATGAAGACCCACTGGGGGTGGGGTGGAGGAAGAAGGGATACTTTTTTTCCTATAAAATTTAAAACCAAGGATCCCATATATTTAATATGTTGTAACTTTTTTTTTCCAGACCCTGGAAATGTAAAAGTATGATGTAGAAAATTTTCTCTTTTGGTTTTGGAAGCTAAGTTAGTTACACTATATACCATCTGGTCTTTCCATTGCAGCATTGTATGCATATATATGTAGCTAGAGTAAATCGCTTGGTTAATTGATTGTATACCTTGACTCACGTTTAATGGTTAATTGGTTCATGCTGGAGATTTCCAGTTTCAAATACTAAAGACCAATAAAGATTATCCCTTAATTAATCCACAGCTAGTGCACTAGTATGCACAAAGTCAAGAGTCCCTTGCTATCAAAGCATGAAAACATTCAGAACTTATTTGCCATCTAGTGAATCTTTAACTGGCTGTTGAAGCATTGCTATCACAGTATCAGGTGATTAAAAAATCCAATTCTTCTTGCATTAAAGGATGCATCAAGGTACAGATGCATTTTTATATATAGATATCTATATCTAAGATATAGAAATAACATAAATATGTGTGTAGAGACAGAGATAGAGACAGAGATAGAGACAGAGAGACAGAGAGACAGAGATAGAGAGATAGAGAGATAGAGACAGAGATAGAGATAGAGATAGATAGAGGTAGAGGTAGAGACAGAGACAGAGACAGACAGAGATAGAGATAGAGATAGACAGAGATAGAAAGAGACAGAGACAGAGACAGACAGAGATAGAGATAGAGATAGACAGAGATAGAGATAGACAGAGATAGAGAGAGACAGAGACAGAGACAGAGATAGAGACACAGAGACAGAGACAGAGACAGAGATAGAGATAGAGATAGAGATAGAGATAGAGACAGAGATAGAGCTAGAGATATAGAGGTGTTTGACAACATATGGCAAGGTAGAATTTATAAAAATGATGCCCTTTGTATTCTTGGATAATAAACTTGCAAGCTCCTCCTTTGCAAATCACACATTATCTCCATGGAGTTGGGAATACCATTAAGTGCAATTGACTTAGTGGCACTTCTCTGTAGTGTACTCTTAATTGACTGGCTATAATAATGAACTGAAAACAAAGTGGTCAAAAAACAGAATACACACAGTGGCTGCATTCACACATTGCAGTACACTATTGTTTCTTAAAGCCATGGTTTGCTGAACAAATCGCAATTGTATCATTGTGCTAAGCCAAAACCAAGCAAACACTTCTACTCTCTCACTATATCTCTCAAGAGGGAAATATTTTAATAGTGTACACTTGCTCCCCTTTTGTGAGGTAGACTAAAATATGAGTAGTGGTTGAGCACCAATGTAGGACCAAGCAATGTTCCTCTCACCTCCATGCCAACACCTCCTACACATCTAGGCCATAGACTGGCTGCTGTCTTCCTCATTAGATGTCTCCCATTGCTCTATTTAAGGTACTTCCCAATAGTGCAAGATGCACCTTATACTGTAATGGAGTATGGAACAATAGTGACCAGGCTGTTTACCTTCACCATCACCTTAAAAGTCTACCCATTCGAGAAAGATATCTGTGGCATTGCCTTTGCAGACAGATATGTTGCATGTGAAGGTTGCACTGACTGGAGCCCTGCCCATGTTACTATGCTCTCTGTCAGCCATTGACCAAGGCACAGGAACCCTGCTGGGGTAACTGGTTGACCTCCACATAAGTATTTCTCTCTTGCAGGATTTCCTCCATCCTGGACATTTTTCAATAAAGGCCCTATCACTGCCACATGTGAGATTTCTTTGTTGTCAGAAAGTGTTAGACTGGGATCCCTGTCTCGCACCTTTGTAAGAAAGTGCCAAAGCTGTATCTCCCTCAAGCAGGCTTTGGGATGAGCTATTCAGAACCTCTTCCAAAAAGGGCAATCAAATCAACATGTTTAATGTAATAGAAACCAAAAATTACTGAACTCATGGAGAGTAATCGTAATCCATTTAATGAATCCATTAAAGTAAATTTAAAACTAAATTATAAATGTTCATTTTTGTCTTTGCATAGCTCATTTTCAGTATGTTGCCCCATCATGACACTCAAAAGCTAAGTGTGCACCTAGGGCCTCTCAAAAATTATGCATCTCTAAATTTTGACACTTTTGCTAGCCTCAGAACTACTGTCTGAATTATGGGCTAGTTAATGTGCCCAACTGTTAGCCCTTCCTTTTCCTGCTCATTCCAGGACCCTCTGTGGTCATAGGGCAGGCATCTCAGCTGGCACAAATGAGAAGAGCTGCGTTGTACTGCCTGGAAGTTTGGTTCAGTCTATCTAGGATGAGGGAAGGATGACAAAAGAGGAATGATATGAACGAGGGGCATTGAATCCTAGAAGGGTGCTGCTTGGTATAGCTGGTCTTCTGGATAAAATAATGTGTGTGCTGGGATGGGTGGATGTTCGATATAGCAGGAACCAGCCATTTAACTACCCTATTTAACTATGGTGTATCTGAATGTTTGGGAGGTCATCTACTTTTCGCTTTGCCTGAAGTTGCATCTTGGTTTTGAACCAGGGACCGCTGCTCTAACATCTATAAGACAAGCTGTTCCACTCAGATAGGAGTGGAATTCTACTGCAACCCTTGGCTCCTAGTGTCTATGATTAGATCTTAGTCCTGTGATCATATCTTGTGAATTGTAGTTATGTACACCAACCCATTTTTAGCTTCTAAACATATAAGTAGCAGGGTAACCACATATGGGAATCTTGACTGGGAAGAGAGAAATGAGAAACAAGAGGACTCTCCCAGGTGCTGCTAATGTCAACAGAGCTCAACAGAACTGTATTCCATCCAAAATGATTTGGTACATTTGAAAGAGTTTCCAGTCACCTGTTCCATAGTGAGCTAAAAATAAGTTTTCTCTGAATATCATCACACTAAGAATACCAACCTCCCTAGAGCTGGCAGAGGATTGACGGCAACTTACAAAGTCTTTGCCTACAACCTTTTGTTGTTCAGATGATAGTTTAAAGCAACACTGATTTGTTTTCAGTGACGTGCAGATTATAGGCAGTGGGCTGAACCAGAAAACAATGTAATATTTGTATCTATCATTATGTTGATTTATTCATGTCCCGGATTATGCTTTCATTGCTCCTGATGGCTGTACTGGGGAATTTTATAATATCTCCCAGTTATTGAAATGGTTGTGCAATTCATGCTGGTTGGTTTTAGCAAAAACTACATTTTCTCAGCATGCAAAGTAAAATATATTGCAAACAACAAACAAATAAATAGAGCTTTCCCCCGAAGAGGCCAGAATATTGTGCTGACACTGTAGAATATAAAATAACATGCAGAACAGTAAAATGACTGCAGCAGATAAAAAGCTGCAAGAAAGGACAAGAAGGCAAAGAGGAAGAAGTAGGGACATTTTATTTTATTTGGTTTGGTTTTTTAATTTTGCATTAGATTTAAAAGCTGCCTGATTCCAGAGCAACTCTGGGTGGCTTATTCTTTAAAAGAGTAAAAACAATAAAGAACATAAAAGACCTTGTATGTTCAGGGAAAACACATTCAATGCATTACATTTGCCCCATCAACTTTCCGCTTCACTGCTTCTAGACCAGTGTTTCTCAACCTTGGCAATTTGAAGATGTGTGGACTTCAACTCCCAGAATTCCCACTGATCTAGACTATTGGAGGGGGTTTGCCAAAAAAACACACCAGAGCAAGGTGAAGATCCCTCTATCACATGTCTGCGCAGGGTGGTTCAAGCTCTCCACCAGCCCCTGCAGTGACTCTTCAACATAGGATAAGCTTCTACCAGCTCAGGCTGACTTCAGGCACAGCTTTCCTCTACCGGCGTGGCTGGCATCACTGACTCGGCTGATTTTATTGGTGCTGCTGGTGCCTTCCCTGAAGGCTCCACCAAAGCTGCTGGTGCGAACCTCAATTTTCCATGGGCTGCTCACAGCCCACCACTATTATTTCCTGCTTCAGCTTTCATTCCAGCTCTGCAGCCTCTGTCTCTGTCTCCAGACCTTGCCATGCTTGCCAAGTCTTCAGAGGCTTTCAGGGATTCATGGTGCCAGTAAATGCCATACCAGCCTTCCCAGCACTCTCTTTGCTGAGCAGATGCTAACTGCACCTCCCAACAGATCCAACACACATGTTCTCTGCTGGTTGGTGGTTGCTTTTTTAAAAATATAATTTGTGGGTGATTCATCAATAGCCTATTATGTTAATGTACTATCTGGAAACCTAGAAACATATGTTCTATTCAGCCTCACATGTCCCAGGGGGCACTTTGTTTTTGTGAAGCTGAACTATCAGTTCTTCCTTGCTACAAGGTTTCCATGGACCTATGGAGGAACATAGGAATGGAAGGACCACCTGTTCCCTATTGCTCTGATTATTGTAGTATTGGAGCTACAATGGTACCATAAAGGAAAAAAGAATAAAAAATAGAAACATTCTGCATTATTTTCAGAAGTAGGAAGGGGAGGGCTGAAGGCATCCATGTGTACAAACATCTGGGAAAGCAAAGGAAAGTCAGGGGTTACCTGCCTTACCTGTTGTGTTCTTGGTGATCTCTGAGCTTGGTTGTTTTCCTCAGATGTTTGCTAGGAAACTTCATCAGTGTATCAGCACCACACTGATGATGTTATCTTGCCTGATAATGAAAACTCTGCAGGAAAACAGCCAAGCTCAGAGAACAGCAAAAACTCATCAGTTCTACCCTAAGATACATATGTTCTCAAGTACTGCCTTCCCTGCATGGTTTGGAAAGGCAAGAAGCAAGAGAATGACCAATCTTGCATTGGCCATATTCCAGACTGAGCGCCAGCCTGGCCCCACTGCAACCCGTTGCAATGGATTGGAATCTCTGAAGCTGGCTTGAGAAGCAGGCAAGAACAGCATGGGAGACAAGCAGTTTAGGCTGCAGTGTGGAATTGCCAATAGGCAAAACAGAATCTAAAACTAATTAGAGAGTAACTGGTATATTAACCTTTTAGAACAGCTTTGGCAGTCAAAACTCGCATATGCAATTGGCATCTTTCAAGGCCTACCTGCAAATGCTTCACTCAGAACTCTCATAAAAACATAGCTTAATACCTTTGATTGGACTGGCTTGCTGTAACGTACTTTATATAGCACTGCCAACTTCCATCCATTTATTTGCAGCATTCTTGTCCTCTTCTTCAACCCAGAAAGAGGCTCTCAAAGCAGTTCACAGAAATTTTAAGCACCGTAAGATTTAATGGAACATATGAAAACAGCAGATGGCACAAGGTCACAGTGCAAATGTGGCCAGTGTCACCCAGTTTAAAACATAAGGACACAATAGAGCATGTTAAAAGAAATAAAGAAATAAAACTAGCTTCACCTGATACCAAACCGACATGAGGGTGGGGTCTAGGAAAACTTCCTTATGAAGGATATTCCAACATCAAAACGAGGGAGAGGGCACTACCAAAAGGTTTCTAGCTCAAGTTCTCTCAGATTCCTCAGCTCTGAATAATCGTGTAGATGATAGTAAAGGTACTTTCCAGACATGTAAAATGCAATAAATCGTTCTTACTCTAATGTAACTGATCCATATTGACTTCCTGGTTCAACATATCATGCCAATCATTGGCCTGGGACTGATACACTTAGCAAATTGTCTCCTTTCTATGTTGAAAGATTGGAGATGTCCTTTAAGGTTGACCATTCCTAAATACATCAGGATCTCAAAGACATAGGGAGAGTCTGCTCCACAGTATCTACAATGCAGGGTTCCACTCTCTGGAAATGTTTTGAAGCCAGAATTTAAGCAACTTTTGAAAATATATTTAATTGGCTTGGGGTAGCCAGGCCACCCCTATGGCTGGGATTAAGTATTGAGTTAAGAAGTTAACTTCCCCAAGCTCCTAAAATAACATGAGCAATTTATTAGGAATAAATCAAAGCCACATAGACTAACACATTCGAGGTTTTAGACTTTTGATATTTCTTCACATTCCTGCTTTTGTTTACTGTCACCAAAAACCCTTGTGTTTATAACTGGATTATATAAAAAATACTACCTTGAAAACTGGTACTGTGATGCCTACATGCCAATTAGTGCCCAATCAGATATGAATTTCTATGTTGGTGATTATCAAGTGTGACTGAAATGACATCAAAGATGACTTTTATAGAACTGTGCAACATCCAAAGAAGACACCTTTAAAATAATAATGACAACAAAATGTTTACACTACTCTATTCCCTTTCCCCTTCCTTTGTTGGGTGGTTAAGTCTCTGAGCCACTTACTGTGTCAATTATCCACACTTCCCAGAGCAAACCATTCCCAATGCTTAGAAAAACTTCTGTAATACAGGCTTAATGGGATGCTACAAAGTTTGCAGCCACTAAGAAAGGCTCCTTCATGCAAATTTGTTGCAAAGTTACCATGGCTACAAAGCCACTGTATCTAGAGTGTGTTTACATTTTCACACTCAATTACTTCTCTTATGTGAGCTACTTCTGTGAAGGGATATTGTTTCGTTTTGTTCTGTTCTACAAAGCACACAGAAAATAAAGCCAACTACCCTGTTTGGGCAGGAGGGTGTAAACACATAATTTTGTTTTATTTTTGTAGAGAAGGGATGAAAGGATATTTATCAGTTACAACTCCATTCAAAAGTGGTGGTAAGAAGGACTTCTGGGCCAGTGCAAAGGCTATTTACCTATTGCCTGTCTTGGAGGTAGCTAAAGGCTGGTTGAGCTACTCTTCAGGTTCTAACTTGCAGAAAGAAAGGCATGCCCCTGGTAAGAGCACTCTGGCTGTCATCATAGAAATGTAAAGCCAACTCCAAACAATGCATATTCACTTAAATATGTTCTGTGAAGTCTTGGCAAACAAATGGGCCAGTGGTCTGGAAAGCCTCCAAGACTTTTATTAAAGTTAGAGCTTTGAAAAGCTTCAACTTTCATAGTAATGGAGTAGAACAAGGGCTGGTTTTACTGAATTACCAAGAACTTGAGAGCAGGCTGTACTAGCTAGTGAATCATAGCGATAATCTGAAAGTCATTATATTCTCAATCACAAAAAGAAAAACCCAGTATTCTTGCCGTGAAAACTAAATGGATCAGTACAACCAGAGAAATGTCGGTATACTATTGGAAGATGAGACCCCCAAGTCGGAAGATGGTCAAAATGCTACTGGGGAGGAACAGAGGCTGAGTTCAACTAGCCCCAGACGTGATGACGCAGCTAGCTCAAAGCTGAAAGGACGGCTAGCGGCCGACGGTGCTGGTGGTGAACGGCAAATCCGATGTTCTAAGGATCAATAAGAATCTGGAATTCTCATTTTTCTGAGCACATTCCATAGCTTGACATGATTGACACAACTGAATGCCTTTCCATAATTAATGATGCATATAGCTACTTCTTTTTGTATTCTTTGACTTCTCAATTATCCAGCATGCAACAGCAATAATGTATTGTGTTCTTTGGACTTTTCCAAAGCCATCGTGAACATCTGGCATCTCTTTTTCCAAGGAGAACTTTAACCTGCATTGGATGATCCTAAGCATTATTTTGCTAGCATGTGAAATTAAGGATATTGTATGATAGTTTGTCTACTCTGTTAAGCCTTCTTTTTGGTATTAGAATACAGATTGACCTCCTCCAATCGGTTGGCCACTGTGTCTTCTCCAGATTTGCTGGCATGGCTTGCTTAGAACCCTGACTGATTCTTCTTCTGTTGCTTGTCATATTTCAGTGGATATTCCATCAGTTTCTGTAGCCTTCTGACTTGGTAATGTCTGGAGTGCTGATCTAACTTCATCTTCTAGTACCAGAGGTTCTTGTAACTAGGGAATGTCTTCTAAGGTATCTTGGACGTTATTTTATATTTTCTGTCCATGTGGTTTTCTTCCTAAAAATACAGGAATGGTTTACCATTGCCTCTCCCATGCAGTATTAATTGATACCATGGACTAAGAATGAGATGAATGCAATGTCTGGGGTATACCTGGAGAAAAAAGGATATTGCTAGGGCGTGTTTGTGCCAGAGTTAGAATAAAGTGGGGACACAGCCCCATAGAATTGTGCTATTAATCTAAATCAGGAGACAGAATGATAAACTAAATCTAAATCAGTCCATAGGTATAATAAACTTCAGCAGTCCTTAACTATACAGTGATAGAAATTGGCCTGTCCACTCTTGATGAAATACAGTGTGCCCAGTGATGAGGTTTGCCTGAAGCTGTAGTTGAATAAAATCTGACAGATTGCAGATTCCCTCCCTGACTTAGTTCAATATCATGCTTATTTACTCACCAGTAAATCTTAGTAGCTTAAATAGGGTTTGCTCATAGACAAATTTGAATAGAACTGCTATCCTTCAGATACCATGCAAATGTTCAACAAATTCAACACAATCTAGAAGAATATTTAAAGAAATAGATAGGTCAATTGTGTCACAAATTTATTATCTTAGTTTTGAGTAAGAACCGCTTTTTTTGTGAGAGATAGATGAGGGTGGTAGGTTTTCAAAATATAGTGGCTGTACAGTTGGAACATGACAAATAATACAGCACAATATCCAGACCATTTAGAATATTAGTATGAGACGTACATCTTGTAACTGTGGTTGAAGTAGAAGGAGATGAAAAGTCCATGTTTTTGATGGCCAATAATGTTGCAGACTCCAGTTTGTTACTTCTGTGCAATACTACATAGGTTCAAACCAACATTCCTGAATTTCAGTATATTATGTCGATGTAAGGTTGTTGTTGTTGTTTTTAAAAAAGAGCTTCCTGCTCACAAATTCATCAAGGGAGCAGAAATTAGGGGGCTCTTTCTTCCTGTCATCCCTAGGTTCCTTTGCCCATCCTCTAGTACATTTCATAGCTCCACCTCATTAGAGAACCTGATATAATCAATCTCAGAAAACTTACATGAGTTTTCTGGCTTATATAAATAGCATATAGCTTCCCTCAACAGAACCCCACAAGTAAAACTTGTAGCACTTGTTTTTAACAACTTTGAAATCCACTATATTTGGCAGTGCACAGAAATCAGAATTGCCTGAAAGACCTGTCATCAAAGCAATGAGAGTAAACCTAGATTTTTTAGGGTAAAATAGCCTGAGGAAAATGAGTTGAAGTGGATCTTGTGTGTTCTGTGAGCAAGGCAGCCTGACTTGATAAAATGACTGTCTTGTATTTCATGGATGTGAATGTATGTACTGAAATGATTATTTAGCAGACACAATCTTGCCAGGCCTCTGTTCCAGGAAACAATGCAGGTGGGCTTAAAAGAAGTTAAAAAATGGATGAAGTCACTGCTGAGCAGAATCCACATGATAAGATGGGATTGCTAATAATCAACAGTGCATGAAATAGCAGAAGTATTGGATACTTACCCCCCTAAACTACTTTCCTTACCTGACATTCAACCCATATTGAGTTGTTGGTAGATTTTAGTTTTTTCCAATTCTGGTGCTTAGGCCTAGGGATTCACGGATTACTGATGCATTGATACATTGGGTTTATGTAGCGGTGCAGCAGTTTAGAAGGTTTTGATTTTCAGTGAAATTAGATGTCACCTCAGGGATCGTATTAAAGTCTGCAGTCATTTTTTACTGCACAGAGCTAGTGCCGGTTATATATTGATGCAGTTTAATCTTTAGTGTAGCAATGGGTTTATAAAACAAGAAGAGAAATTAAAGTGAGATGTGAGCTTGAGGTATACGAAGAGCACTTCCCAAAGGTGATTTTCCTACCTTATACTTCTTATACTTCCTCACAACCTGATTAGAAGCCTTTTTTTAAAAGATGTAAAAGCTGTGCATCTAAAACTGAATGTGGCAAAGTGTACGTTTTAATTGTATAGATCCATTTGTCAGAGAGCTGGAATTGGAAGTTCACCGGCAAATTCAGATTCAAGAACATCTACTAGCCTTGTGTGGGTATAACACAAATCCATTGTTCAGTGCTGCATGAAGAAAGCTTAGGTACATAGGCTTTTGCTGTTCACCTTTTCCTTCAGTGAGCTATAAGGAGATCTGGAGGACTTGATTTAACTAGTTTGTTATTTTATTTAAGCTGGGAGATCTAGTTTGTTTAAAATACAGTTTAAACAAATAAGGTAGGATTAGACATCATGGTTTCAAGCAGCCATATTTTGTTCCTGTTCAAATGAGGAGGCAAACTGTAATTTATTGGTGGAAACTTAAACCAGTGCTACTAGTCTCCTCCTTGTGGCCCTGTTAGAGAAGGGGAAGAAAGGCAAGACTTCTACGTGTTTCACTAAATTATGATTTTGTATTATGTGTGTGGAGTCCTTGGTGCTCTCTGAGCCTTGTTGTTTTCTTGCAGTCGTTTCATTGCCAGACTAGGCAACACCTTCGATGTGAACAGGAAGTGGTGCCTTGCTCTCAGTTTATGTACCATGGCTTCTCCTGCTTGTGTTGATAGGGGTGTTGTTCTCTCCTTGGGAGTTCTTTGATTGGGTTGTTGTTTGCTGCTTGGTTGATTGCCTGAGTTGATAGTTCCTTGATTAGGGTGTATTGTGCTGTTTGATGGATCATCTGGTGTTAATCCTAGTGTTGATTTTTGCATATCTGGGTGTTGATTGCTGGCAAGGGAGTGTACTGGTCTTTTGGCTTTTCTTTTGTCTCTTTTGAATGGTATGTAAACGTTGTTTACCTCTATGTGTCTGTTGATGGCTGCTTTGTCTGAGTGCCAGGCTTCCAGGAATTCTCTGACGTTTTTGGATTTGGCTTGGTTTAGGATGCTCACAGTTTCCCAGCTGAAACTATGGTTGAGTCTGTCCATGTGTTGTGAGATGAAGGAGTTCTCATCGTGTCTTCTGACTGCTAGTTGGTGTTCGTGGATGCGCTTTGCTAGTCTTCTGCCTGTCTGTCCTACATAGTGGCTGTTATAGTCTTTGTACTGTATGTTGTAAATAACTCCTGTTTTTTCTTCTTGGGCTATTGGGTTTTTTGGCTTGCTTAATATGTTTTGAAGAGTTTTAGTTGGTTTATGTGCTATGGTGATGCCATGCGGTTGTAACAGTCTGTTGGTGGTTTCTGAGGTGTTTCTGATGTATGGCAGTGTTACCCTTTTCATAGCTTGTGTTGGTTGGGTTGTAGTGGGTTGAGTGGTGAGGCACTTTTTGATAAAGTTGAGCAGGTACCCATTTTGCTGGAAGATGCTGTACAGATGATCTTTTTCCTTTTTCTGGTGTTCTGGGTTGCTGCAGTGTATAAGTGCTTGTCTGAATAATGTTCTTACACAGCTTCTCTTGTGGGAGGTTAGATTGTTATTTTGGTAATGGAGCACTTGGTTGGTGTGGGCAGCTTTCCTGTAGACTTATGTTTCTAACTTACCATCATTTCCACTACTGATGAGAATGTCCAGGAATGGTAGTGTGTTGTTGTTTTCTTCTTCCCTTGTGAATTTTATTCCATTAAAGATGTTATTGATGGTTTTGTGGGTTTCTTCCAGTTGATTCTTTTTTATTATGACAAAGTGTCATCTACATACCGGATCCATACTTTGGGTTGTACGTGTGGGAGTGCTATCCTTTCCAGACGCTGCATTACAATCTCTGCTATAAGTCCTGAAATCGGTGATCCCATGGGTGTTCCTTTGATCTCTTGGTATATTTCTCCATCAGACAGAAAGTAGGTTGTAAGGCAGAGGTTGATGATGTCCAATATCCTGGGTATTTCTATTTTGGTGTATTTGGCTAGGTCAGGTGTGTTGTGCAGAACTGCAGCCATGGATTCTTTCGCTAGTGCAGGGTCTATGGATGTGAAGACACAAGTCTATAGGAAAGCTACCCACACCAACCAAGTGCTCCATTACCAAAGTAATAAAGTAACCACCAAACAGCACAATACACCCTAATCAAGGAACTATCAACTCAGGCAATCAACCAAGCAGCAAACAACAGCCCAATCAAAGAACTCCCAAGGAGAGAACAACACTCCTACCAGCACAAGCAGGGCAAGCCATGGTGTCATGATTGCCGTTGCGATGTTTGCGACATCGTAACGGCTCGCATGACAAAGTGCGGAGGCGTGTCAATGACTGGAGAGGTGCGGGTGATAAACCGGACAACGAAGGTAATGGGTTTGGGAGATCTACAAGGTCTCATCGCCCAGTAATCGACCATTGACACCATTGTCAAAGAAATGATCAGGTTGAGGTTCGGAAGGGCGCGTCCAGGCTTTCGAGGAATATCGAAGTCTAATTGCCCGGTAATGGACCATTACTTTGCAGGAAGATAAACGGGGCGATGCCCGGGGCGAATGGGGCTGGACGACCTCTCACCTATCAAGTATTGATGGCCTGTCACTCCATGGAACTCATGGGGCACACCCGGGGAGTGTGGGGGTGGAGTGCTGTTTGGCACGAGACTATTTAATTCAACTTTTGGCGCGCTTCCCTCACTCTCAGCTTTTTACTGGTGTGCATTCTATTCTAAATAAAAGCCAGAGCTTAAACTTGATTTAGAGTCTGAGTCTTTTATTTAGTCTTAGGCATTCCTTACATAAAGCTGAGAGTCTTTCAAGAACGAACTTCACCAGTCTCTACCAGAAAATTTTTTCTTGCGAGAGAAGCAGCTGGCGATGACTGAACCGGGGACGATCTTGGAGTCAGCGCTTCAGAGCGGAGACGTGAAGGACTCAACACGAGGGGGGGAGGCGACCAGACAGCTTCTGGAATCGGCGCTCCCAAGATGGGGCACGAGCCCCCTCCCTACCCACATCGCACCCCAGTTTGGAGCCTGGAGCCCCAGCCCGGAGTGGAGGGCCCCGATGGAAGAGGGAGTTGTGAGTCAACAACACTTCAGGTGGGACTGCATCGCGGACCCCCGGCCAGGGACATTCCACACCACTTGGAGATTCCAATACCCCCAGACACCCGAGAGGGAATTCGCAGGACTGCCGATCGGGCAACAACCGGCAGCACCAAGGATGGACGATCCCATCACGCCGGACAGGATCAGGGCTCTGGAATCCAAGGTGCAATCATTAGAACACCTGCTGCAATCCCTGTCAACTGTGGTGAGTGAGCTCATGAAGAGTGCTGCCACGCAGGGGTCTTGGCATCCCACCCAACCTATCGCCGACCCCGAGAGGAAGGGGCCAGGCGTGGGACTTTCTCCCAGGGCCCCCTGGTTTTATTCCAGTGGGGGTCACCCCTACTCACACACAGGTTGGGGTTTCTCCAGTTGGTGGGATCACTAAAGACTTTTCAGTAAAATTTGATGGCGACCCCACGAACCTGTCATTCTTTTTAACTAACGCAACAAACTACATCCAGCTATACGGACATTGTTTTGCATCAGAAGGGGCTAAAATCTCGGCTATTGCCACAAAACTTAAGGGCAGAGCTGCGGACTGGTATGTACAAATGTCAAAGTCCGGAGCCCCAGCCCTGGCTACCTTCCACACCTTCCTGACTGCCTTGAAATGGTACTTTGAAGACCCCTTGGCAAAGGAGAGGGCTAAAGGCGCGCTGAAAGAACTTAATCAGGAGCAGAAATCGGTCACGGATTACACCCTAGAATTTAAGGTCTTGGCAGGGAAGGTCCCTGAATGGTCGGAGGCCACCCTGATTGACATGTTTAAGGATGGCTTCAATCGAGAGGTGTTGCAATGGGCGCTGTACAGAGACGATCCAGACTCAATGCATGACTGGATCTGTCTTGCCAGGAAGGCTGAACATGCCCAGCGCACCTTCATGCTGGCGGCTAAGAGAGACAGGCTTCCTCCCAGCGGGAAAGGGCCAGTGCCACAGTCGGGCCCGACATGGGACGCCAAAAGACAATGTCGCTTTGCCCGTGGGCAATGCATCAAGTGCGGTAAGGCCGGTCACCGTGTGGCGGAATGCCACAAGGCTAGGACGGCGGATCACCCACCTAGACCGACGCAGAAGGCTCCACAGAAACCGCCCAACCCCTCCCTCCGACGGCTGACAGTGGCACTAGCGACCCAGGATGAAGAAGAGGATGTCTACCTCGCAGAGGACAGGTTGGCTGCCCCGAAGCAGCTGGCGGAAAACGCCTTCCACCTGTCCTAAACAGCACCGCTGGACAGGTGGTGGAGAATGGGTGCGATGACACCAGGGTGAGTGCGGACTGTCCCATCCTGGCCAGAACAATTGAACTGAGCTACTGCTCCAAGACCATCGAAGTCGGGGCTTGGCTGGACTCCGGGTGTTCCAGATGCCTGATCCACACCAACCTAGTCGCTGCGCTAAATTTACCCTGTTTCCCTCTCCCGAAGCCGCTGATCTTCCAGCAACTTGATGGTTCCACGGCGGGGGTGGGCCGGCCACCCAGGGTACAGGGAACGTTACCCTACAAATGGGCACGCACAGGGAAACCATAGAATTTGTGGTCACCCCGGTGGGCAAGCCTATAGTGGTTCGGGGAATCCCCTGGCTAACTCGCCACAATCCCTACATTAACTGGAGGACCCGTATGATAACGTTTGAGGATGGGTTCTACCAAGCACCTGCCAAGGGGAAATCCCTCACTTTGACTGTAGGGAGGGCGGAGATTGTCGACCCTCAAGTTCATGCTTCCCCCATGGAGGGGTTGCCGGAACAATATGTGGACTTTGTGGACGTCTTTGGGGAGGAGGAGGCAGACCAGTCACCCCCCCATCGCAAGATGGACTGTGCCATCGAACTGCTCCCTCATGTCCCATTGCCTAAGCCAAAGATTTACCCAATGACACAAAAGGAATTGGCGGCATTGCGGGACTTCCTTGATAAAAACCTCGCTCGGGGCTTCATCGAACCGGCAAACCCGCTGGTTGGAGCACCTGTTCTGTTCCGCGAAAAGAAGGACGGTACCCTAAGACTGTGTACAGACTATCACGGGTTAAATTCAGCTTCCTTGTCAAACAAGTACCCCCTCCCCCTCGTGAAAGACATGTTGGCACACTTGTCGACTGGAAAGGTTTTTTCCAAACTTGACCTCCGTGAGGCGTATTACCGCATTCGCATCAGGGAGGGGGACGAATGGAAAACAGCTTTTAACTGTCCCTTGGGCTCCTTCCAGTATTAGGTACTGCCTTTTGGTCTTGCAGGGGCCCCGGGGGTTTTCATGCAACTAATTAATTAGGTTCTGCATGACCATTTGTTTAAAGGGGTACTGGTTTATCTGGACGATGTCCTGATATACTCCAAAACTGAGAGAGAACACAAAAGATTGGTAAGACAGGTTCTCACCAAGCTCCGGCACGCTAAACTTTATGCTAAGCTTTCCAAGTGCGAATTCCATAAGTCGCGCCTGGATTACTTAGGCTACAGGATTCCAGATAAGGGCATCGAAATGGATCCTGCTAAGGTTCAGGCTGTTTTGAGCTGGGAGCGCCCGCGCACCCGCGCCAGCTCCAAAGTTTCCTGGGATTCGCAAATTTCTACAGATCCTTCGCAAAAGGGTTCGCAGAAATTGCCCTGCCCTTGACTGATTTGTTGCGGACCAAAGGCGTCGGGGAGACGCGCAAAGTAAAAAACCCAGGGGCCATGCTCAATTGGACTCCCGCCTGTCAGGCTGCTTTCGACCGGTTGAAAGCTCTCTTTACAGCGGAGCCAATTTTACCTCATCCCGATCCCGAACGGCCTTTTGTCGTTCAGGCTGATGCCTCTGATTTTTCAATTGGGATTATCCTATTACAAAAGGATTCTGCCGGACTCTTGAAGCCCTGTGCCTATCTCTCCCAGAAATTTTCTGAGACGGAAAGGCGCTGGCATGTCTGGGAAAAAGAGGCATTTGCAGTAAAAGTGGCACTGGAGGCTTGGCGTCACCTTTTAGAAGAGGCGACTTGCCCTTTTGAGGTCTGGACAGACCACTGCAACCTCGAGGCACTTCGCACGCCCAGGTGCCTCAGCCCTAAGCAGAATAACTGGGCTCAATTTTTCAGCCGTTTTAACTTTCAGCTGAAGTTTATTCCAGGGAAGAAGAATTTTTTGGCAGATGCACTTTCCCGACTGCCCCAGGACGCAGAGCCTGTCTCCAACGTCATGGGGACTGTGCTCTCTGAGTCTCAATTGGGTTTGGCCGCTGTCACCTGGAGCTGCGCTCGGGAACAGCCCCCCCCCCTTGCGAACGACTCTGGCGCAGCCCGCCCTGGGCCACGGGCAACCACAGATACTGGGTGGGTTGCGTGCAGATTTTGCCCTCGCATTAAAATCTGATCCCTGGCTCCTTGCTAACCCTGACAAGGTCTTCATGGAACAAGACCTCACCTGGGTGGAGGGTTGTTTATATGTCCCTGACTCGCAACGATCAACTATCCTCAGCCGGTCTCATGACAGCAAACAGGCTGGTCATTTCAGGTTCCTCAAATCCCTCCACTTGACCTGACACCAATTTTGGTGGCCCTCGCTGAGGAAGGATGTCAAAACGTATGTGGCATCCTGCCCTGTTTGCGCAATGTCTAAGCGACCGTCCGGTAAACCCCAGGGGCTGCTGCAGCCCGTGGCTAACCCTTCACGCCCTTGGGACGAAATCTCTATGGATTTCATCATGGATTTACCGCCCAGTCAAAAGAAAACAGTCATTTGGGTAGTCAAAGACTACTTTTCCAAACAAGCTCATTTTGTCCCCTGTGCCTCTATCCCGTCGGCACAGCTGGTGAAGCTCTTTTTGGTGCACGTGTACCGCCTTCACGGCTGCCCCTCTCGCTTGGTGGCCGATAGGGGCACACAATTTACCTCACAGTTTTGGCAGGCTTTTTTGAAATTAATTGGCACCGAGCAAGTATTGTCAACCTCCTGGCATCCCCAGACTGACAGATCTACTGAGATCCTCAATGCCACACTTGAACAATTCCTCCGCTCCTACATCAACTACCACCAGGACGACTGGGTTGAGTTGCTCCCTTTCGCGGAGGTTGCATACAATAACGCTGTGCATCAAAGCATGGGACAAACCCCCTTTGGGGTGGTGTCAGGTCGGGACTTCATCCCCATTCCCAAGCTCCCACAGCCCCCGTCTCCAGTAGTGGCGGCCTGTGATTGGGGTTCTAAACTCGCAGACTCCTGGCCCGTCATTAAGGATGCTCTCAAGGAGGCACAGACTGCATACAAACTTCAGGCTGACAAGCACAGGTGCCAACAGCCGCCTTTTCGAGTAGGGGACCTGGTTTACCTCTCCACTAAATTTATCAAGTCACCTCAGCCTTCCAGGAAACTGGCCCCCAAATTTATTGGCCCCTTTCAGGTTACACAAATTGTGAACCCGCTCACGGTGCATTTGGATCTACCTCATAATTTGAAGCGGCTGCACCCTGTGTTCCACTGCAGCTTACTCAAGCCAGCCAGTGACCCCTCCCGGTGGCATCCATGCACTCCCCCCCCTCCACCCGTCATGATCGACGGACAGCAGCACTTCGAAGTCAAGGAGGTTCTCGACTCCCGCAAGCTTCGTGGCTCTCTCCAATACTTAGTGCGCTGGAAACACTTTCCCCACCCTGAGTGGGTTGCTGCCTGTGACATTCAGGCCCCCGAGCTAATCTGCAACTTCCATGTTGCATATCCCTCCAAGCCCTCGGCTTGATTTTCTTCAGGGGGGCGGTATGTCATGATCGCCGTTGCGATGTTTGCGACATCGTAACGGCTCGCATGACAAAGCGCGGAGGCGTGTCAATGACTGGAGAGGTGCGGGTGATAAACTGGACAACGAAGGTAATGGGTTTGGGAGATCTACAAGGTCTCATCGCCTGGTAATCGGCCATTGACACAATTGTCAAAGAAATGATCAGGGTGAGGTTCGGAAGGGTGTGTCTGGGCTTTCGAGGAATATCGAAGTTTAATCGCCTGGTAATGGACCATTACTTCGCAGGAACATAAACGGGGCGATGCCCGGGGCGAATGGGGCTGGACGACCTCTCACCTATCAAGTATTGATGGCCTGTCACTCCGTGGAACTCGTGGGGCACACCTGGGGAGTGTGGGGGTGGAGTGCTGTTTGGCGTGAGACTATTTAATTCAACTTTTGGCGCTCTTCCCTCACTCTCAGCTTCTTACTGGTGTGCATTCTATTCTAAATAAAAGCCAGAGCTTAAACTTGATTTAGAGTCTGAGTCTTTTATTTAGTCTTAGGCATTCCTTACACACGGTATATAAACTGAGAGCAAAGCCCACTCCCTCTTCGCACTGAAGATGTTGCCTAGTCTGGCAATGAAACATCTGCAAGAAAACAACAAGGCTCAGAGAGCACCAAGAACTCCACAGTTCAACCCTGAGCTACAAATATTCGCTTCGATTTGTATTATGTCTGATGCAACAGTTCTAAATTTCCAACAAGTATTGCTTTCCAAGACAAAAGAATGAATTGGCTTTGCAATGAGCTGATACGTTTATGTCTGTGCATGCATTCCCCATCACCATGATGAATTCTAGTGAACTTAAGGGAAACATATAGCTCTAGAAGTGTTAAAATCTGAGATGATAGCAAACCTTGATGATGACAATATGATGTGCTTCAGATGAAGATCAGAAAATCTATACTGACACTGCATGCATGTACTACTCTTTTATCTTAAGCCTCAGTTCCTAACCACAAGGATGCCCAAATGACAGAATGTGTGTTCTGACATCACAATAGAAGCTCTGCCCTTTGGGACTTGCATTTCAACACATGCAGGTATGTAAAGGGTGGAGTTTGCTTTGCAGTATCATGACACCGTCTCCCTTTGTCCCTCTGTGCACACGCACCTCTTATGAAGCTCAGTTTCAACACAGAAATTGCAAGTCTGCTATTTGAGAGCTCAGAAAGTAACAATGTTATCTCATCTCCAGGTGTGCTATTCTAGCATGGCATTCCTTGATTCACTGTGTCCCTGCTTACAGCAGAGCTGAATAGTTTCCAGCTCTTCATTAATAGTCTGCAATGTCATTGTTTTGGGCTTTCACCTTCCAGCTTCCATGGCATTTCAGGAGGTTGTGGAATTTATATCAATCTAGGCTTAAACATAGTAACATATGGCTGCGAGAGCTGGACCATAAGGAAGGCTGAGCGAAGGAAGATCGATGCTTTTGAACTGTGGTGTTGGAGGAAAATTCTGAGAGTGCCTTGGACTGCAAGAAGATCAAACCAGTCCATCCTCCAGGAAATAAAGCCAGACTGCTCACTTGAGGGAATGATATTAAAGGCAAAACTGAAATACTTTGGCCACATAATGAGAAGACAGCACACCCTGGAGAAGATGCTGATGCTAGGGAGAGTGGAGGGCAAAAGGAAGAGGGGCCGACGAAGGGCAAGATGGATGGGTGATATTCTAGAGGTGACGGACTCGTCCCTGGGGGAGCTGGGGGTGTTGACGACTGACAGGAAGCTCTGGCATGGGCTGGTCCATGAAGTCACGAAGAGTCGGAAGCGACTAAACGAATAAACAATAACAGGCTTAAACATGTAAGGAATAAAGCTGGCCAGTAGTTACACTTTTATGTCAACATTGAGCAGGCACCTCCCAGTCTCAAGACCACAAAGAGAATGGCCAAATTTCCATTCATTCTCTCTCTTTCTCTCCCCTCTATCTATCCTCTGTTTTCTGTTTACTGCAGTACACAGAACTTCTGTATCCTTATAGCTTTATACCCCTCTGTAATAAAGCAACTAATTTAGCTGGTTCATGTCTTGGAAATTCTGTTTTAAGCAAGTTTCTGAATGGGGGAGAGCTGAGCTTGGCATGAAACATGCAGCTTCATGCAGCTTAGTGGCACAGATGTATTTTTATTTGGCTTTGAATAGATACAGGGTATGAAGAAGGTATTGTGTGAAACCTTTCTTTAGCTTTCAAGGTCAGGTCAGCATAGGGAATAAAAAATCTATTTCACTTTTTACCATGCTTGCATTTCCCCAAACATAAACACACCCTGGCCAACTTCCTTGGTTAGCTTGCAAAAGTTTTCAAGCGTCCTAGAAAATTTTACTAGATTTCCATACAAGCAAACATATGTGTATATTTTTGTCCAGCATTTTTGGATTTTTAAGGAGTAAACTGCTTTTTCAAAATCAGAATATGCGTACAAGAAAGGATAATTGTTTTCTGGTTGTCAGATCAGGTCGCAAAGTGTACACAAGATTTGTTTTATTAAAATTGGAACCAAATTAATTTCATCTCCCTCGCTAGTTCAGCACAATGGTTATTGTCCCAGTAGTGCTGTGCTTCTCATTCTGTGACATCAGCAGGGTTATACAAAGTCTTATTCATCACCTTTGTGTTCCTCGGTATCTATGTTTATTTCATGGGCACTTCTGTCGCTCAGTATTCATTTAGCAACAGCATATCTAGGAGCTTTGTGCTATTCAAGGTTAGTACAAAATCAGTTGAACAATATGAGGAAAGATTTGTTTGCTGCCACATTTGGTAATAAGATGACTACTAATTAGAAGTGATTGAAGTTAAATATAACACAGGAGGTCGGGAGACAATAAGTAAGCAATACATGTCATAGCTGTGCTGAAAACAAAATACAGTAGTTGAGACCAGAGCATAAAAGTGGATATTATTCTGCTCAGGTTTTACTAAACTAAATAACAGGGTAACTGGATTTGCATCTTCAAGGAATAGCAGGAGAAGAACTGTAGCTAACTGTCTTGTGCAGCCTTGAGAGTTTAAAGGCGTTTGAAGGCATGCTGAATGTTCAAACATCACCTGGAATATGCTACCAAAGACAGAGTTGATTCTCCAGTCAATAAAAACATACAGTAAATGAGGATGCCTCAAATACTTGCATTTCTATTACAAAACATATCTGATCTCTGCCATGTCTCTTACTATCTGGGGCCTTCTGAAATTAGGTGTCTGACAACTTCTTCCCTGGTAAACGTGTTCTCTGGATTCTATTCTTTAGATGCCACTACTATTCTTCAAGTTCTAGATAAGATATACTTTGAATGTACTTGACTGTGTTTTATGATCCCTAGCTTCCATTTAACAAGGTCATGATGAAAAGAAAATTAATTATCAGCTTACTGTGTTCTATTTGATGGGTATGTTGGTTTTTGGAGGGGTCATTTCCTACATTGATCTAAGTCCTGATTTTGAGCAGCAGTTTATGTTACAAACATGGATATTAGCTAGTAAAAGGCAATTTTTAGGAATAGAGTCAAGTAAGCCTTTTTTCAAAAAAATACTTCTTGTCTGAGGCTTTACAGATATATCTAATTATAACCTGATGGTGCTTTTTTGCAATAAAGGAGCTGCTTCTGAAGGGGGATTAACAAGACCAGAGAAGTAGTAGGTATTATTTATGTTTACCATCCCATTTCCTTCCATCAAGCTAGACCCAAGCATCTACTGAAACTTTCATCCAAATGTCATCCCTTCCCTCCCCTCCCCTCCCCTCCTCTGATTATAGCAAATATCGTATTTCGTAAATCCCACCAAAAATTTTATTTCTATAAAGGATAAGACAGAGGGAGCTTCCTTTCTAGTGAATTAACACCACCCCATGCCGCCATAAATGGAGCTGTCCATCCTGTGTGTGTAATGCCTGCTAACCAAACATATCCTCATGGGTTGGGTGCCCACTGTTTCTGCCCAGTGATTAGTTAATGTCTGGTCAGTGGCATGGCTGGTATATCCCACCAGTCAGTGATCTAATGGAGAGAGACTGACCATAATTTCCTGCACACCCAGGCCATATTATTGGTCACTACTGCACAAGAGGTTGTTGACTTCGCCTTCCCCAAAAGGTAAAAAAAAAAGATCAGCACAAGACTATTTCAGTTCTGAGCTGGTGGCAAGATAAAATTAATATCATGTATTCAAGGAAGAACACTGGGTTGCCGGAGCAGTCTCATGCTGGTCTAGACTACAACTTTTATGCCCAAATTTGAGAATCCAGTCCAAACTTTTCTTATAGCCTGGGCTATTGGCTTCCCTGTTTCATACAACAGGCAGCTGTTTCTTTATGTTGCTGCCTGGAAAAACAATTACAGCCATCCATTGCATTAAATGAGGAGGTCTGGGCAAGAATGGGAAGAAAAGTACCTTTCTTTGCTCAAAAACAGGAAGACTCAGTATTTCCTGTCCTTCTCTGTGCTTCTGTGATGGAGATACCCTATGGAATTCTAGAACCAGGAGGAAAACACAAATTTACAAGAAGAAAAAAAAGTGAACAAAAACCCTCTCAGTATTGATCTTGGGCCAATTAAGCAGCAATTCTATATTCACTAGCCATCTTATATTCAATGAGAATAACTTAGAAGACATGCAGCTTCTTCTCATAAGACAGCAAATGCATGTGGGACTCTAGTATAGTACTTTCAATTAACATTTTGGATTTTTTTCATTAACTCTTTGTAATCCAGCACTTTGGGCATAGAGGTGCCTAAATATTCAACTTTCTATTCATTTTGTAAGTTACAGAAACCATATACAGTATGCACAATGTCCATGTTCTTTTTAGAGGATTATGCCACGTACAATTCCACAGCAACATATTGATGAAGTGTCTGGAATAAAACTATGTCAGCGATATAGTGTAGGTGGTTAGTTTGTTCTCCAAAACCTTGTTGAAAAGATACCAAGAAAGGAAGAGAGAAAGGTGTGACTGAAATAAGATAAATTGACTCATATTTGTGTGTATGTGTTTAATGCTCTTGTTCTGGAGAATTAGGATCTGGGGCCAAGACTCAATCATAAATTATTTGGTGTTACTATTCCTGCACATTTATTACGGGCTGGATTTCCGTGAACAAAGATGTGACGCTAATTTTGCTCATAAAAGTCTGCTTCAACTAGACATGCCTATTCAGGAATTTAAATCCAGTAGTTTTGAGACTTTGAGACTCATGGCTGTAATACAACTACCTTTATAATTTCATTCATCCTGAATTAACAAAAAGAATATATTGTATGTGTTTAACCTTCTAATATTAAATACATTTTACTTGATAGAGTTCAAAGAAAGTAGTTTATTTTTTAACATGATCTGTGCTTGCTATTCAGTCTAATTCCAGAATTAATTGATTTTCAGTGATCAGGTTTATGTATACAATATACGTAAACCTGAATATACATATGTAAATTCAGCTTGCCTTCCGCAAGTGTGTATGTGTACACTTACATACATACATATGACAGCACATTCTATATAGGCATGCTGGTCACTCTTATGAAATAGTCTAGGCATTGCCCTTTAAGTTTCCTTAAGAATTTTACAGGGCAATTTCCTAGAAGACCCTACAGCAAATTCTTGTGTTCTCTCTACAGCTATTGACATAGGTTTGTCAATCTGACATTTTGATATACTCTTATGACATACTACCTTCTCAGATCTTATGAAGGAAACAAAAGAAATAAAACTGTCAAATTCTTGTGAAAATTTAATCATTGGAGGTAGGGCAGTTAGGGATATGCACCCTGAATGTTTGAAAGTTACATGAAGCCTGTTTTGAGGATTTTCTAGTACTCTGTCTTAACTATGGGCATTTCTTTACAGATCAGAATGAGGTGGATTGGTCAGAAGGGAAAAAGAAACCAAATGACATCAAGTCACAGGAGGAGTAGGGAATGCTCCTGAAAGCACTTGGAAGCTCGTTTTCATGTGGATAAAGAAAAAATATTAGTATGATCATCTACAATTCATAGCTGATTGTAGCTATGCTGCAGAAGCTAGCTTAGGAAGATTTCTCTCTTTTGGAATCAAAGATGCAGATCATCACTGTAGTACTTGTGCACCTGCTTGATCTACATTTTAGCTCCTTAAATTTGTTCACAGCTAGACGAGTATCTGAAGGATTGTGCAACTGAGGCCAATATGTGGGCAACCAGAAAAACAAATCTTTCTAAGGAAGAGAGAGCAACCACACAGGTGCTCTTCTACTGCTTATAAGTAGCCAATCAAGGTACTGATTAATCCAGAATTCTCCTTCTGAGAAATGAGAATGGTGATACTGTTTGGTTGATACAGCACATAAAGAGTACATTTCCACAGATCCTAGCAAGTGAGGACTTATGTACATAGGAAGCTCTGCTAGTTAACCTAATTGCATCTGCAGCAACAGGTAAAAGTTATTGCCAGCCATCTGGTCATCTACAGTGTGTCCATCTGCTCAGACTGCACAACTATTTATAACAATGAAGTGATCTTGAGCTTCCTGTCCTTTTCTCCTCTGTCCTCATACAGGATGAAAGCCCTGGCAGCACCCATCAAACTATGTGAATTGAAGTTGTGAGCACAACTCAGTTTCTAGGAACTGCTCCTGAGTTGCGATTTTTTAAAAATCAAATGAGCTTTATTGTAGAGAAGGAACACTTTCACACGCATTTGCCTTATTCCCCCAGGCAGTTAGAGGAGGGGACTGTGAAATGTAAACCATTTTAATGCACAATGCTAAAAACATCCGCAAGGCTTTTCTTACAGCTGAGGAGAAATCTAGAACCTCACCAGTGAGCCAAATGAAGGTAGACAGCATTAGGTTTTCTTTTCTTGCTTTACTGTTTATTATTCTGCTGACTTGGAGGCATGAATGGGCAATGCTTAAGGCATGTCACTGTTTGAACACTTTCTGTTTAGATATGGTGGCTGCCAAGCTTGAAGCTGTTTGTCCTGCCTGGATTATATGTCACCACATGCCTGGCATGGAACCAAGCACATCCATTTCTTTTCATTAAGCTTTCATTTAGCTGTTGTTGAAAGAAGTCTCTGTCCCCCGTGGAACAGCTGCTAACCTCCTCTCTTCCTTTTCTTATCATCTTTTGAGAACTGCATAAAAGCCAAGTACCAAAGGATGAAAGCCCTGGCAGCACCCATTAAACTATGTGAATTGAAGTTGTCCATGCTTCCTGGGCAGAGAAGGAAATCTGCAACTTGTCTTTTCTGAGAAGAATGCAGATCAATTTTAGAGGCAAGTAATTGAGATTATCTGCTTATCCACAGTTTCTATCTCTCCTGACAGAATCAAAGGATTAAAAAAAAACGGCTGTACAAGGGAAGCTTGTTTTAAAGACTATTTTCTTTCTGACCTTTTGCACCACCACTTTTTGTATGAGCTTTGGTTAGTAGATGATATAAACTAAAACTGACACCTCAAAGCTGGGTGGAACACTAAATAGGGCAGAGAATGGATTTAAGTGAATTCTAACATTTCTCAAGGCCAATATGAAAACTCACATGTATTTATTTCACATGAATAGACACTGCTCTTTATGTGCAACTATAAGCATGGCACAAAATCTTCCCTATATAAATATCTACCCATTTACCACTATTTGATTCTACTGTCTCTAAACCAAAGAGGCTAAAACATATGAAGGGTTATTTAATCAGGACTGGCAGTCTTCTAGGCAGAATAATTGGTAATGAGAGAGTTAAGATTCAAATCGAAAAGAGAATTTAATTCAGAAGTTTAGTATGAGTGCAACTTCTGAAAAAATACACATAATGCTTGTTTGAATAATCAAAGGCACCTTTTGGAAAAGATGTCGCCTAAATGGTCACTTTGTGCTGAATTGTATTTCTGTACTGAAATATCAATCCCAGTAGGAATAGTACAATTGAAATGTTGGTTGTTCTTCAAGAAATAAATAACTCAGTGTGCTGCATATTAACAACAATTTTGTTAGCTGCTGTTAGAAGTCAATATTTTTCATAGGTTATAGCTTAGTGTTTTTCATGGAGGCTAGGAATATGATCCAACCAAAGCTGGATGGTGAGATACCATTTCACACACACATCCTCTTACAAAGCAATGAAAACGATTCATATTTTCTTTGTAATAGAGCTGATTCCAATACAATAATTACTGCTTTTTGGATTTCATAGCTTTATTCCTTCAGTTGTAGTTCTGGGTTTAACAATCCAGTTTACTGACGTCGAAGAAAGATTCTGCTCAAACCTCTCCCATTTATAATAGTAGGATTTCAGAGCACTTAGGTTGACTGGATCTTGCTGCTTTCTAGAGATAAAAGCAAATTGCAGAACTTTTTGTTAGTAACTATGAAGCAAGCTAAGTTGATGACTGTAATAACCTGAGATAACGTACCTTATTTGGCATTATTGATATGCTAGAGATGAGTCATAATGATCCACATTCATCCATAATCCAAATTCAAAGAAATAATATGTGACCTTAGAAAGTAACCCCAGACTTTTGAAGAATCTCTTCAGGTACATAGATTGCCCCATTGGGCTTTTTATTTAAATTTCAAGAACATTACGATTAACATTTCTTTTTAAAAAGTTAACCATTACTTAAAAAGTAAGTAGTAATATAATGATATAACTATATTACTACTTTATAATAAAAAATATACAGGTAGTCCTTGCTTAACAATGGTAATTGGGGCTGGCAACTCTGTTGCTAAGTAACGTGGTCATAAAACATGACATCACATGACTGCACTGACTTACAACAGCAGTTGCAGCAGTTCCAGTTGCCATTGTTAGGCAAATCCTGTGTGGTCACAGCATCCCACGGTCACATGATTGCCATTGGCGACCTCCTGCCGGTTTCCCCATGGACTTTGCTTGTTGGAAACTGGCAGCAAAGGTCACAAATGGCAATCACAGGACAGTGGGATGCTGTGACTGTCATAATTGCAAGCTGGTTGCTAAGTGCCTGAATCATGATCATGTGATTGTGGGGATGCTGCGATGGCCACAAGTTTGGGGACTGGTTGTAAGTCCTCTCATTTAGCACTGTCGTAACTTTGAATGGTCACTGAAAGACTGGTCGCTGAATGAGGACTATCTGTATATTTTGGAATAGATATCATATACAGTATGTGCCACCAAGTCATTGTCAACTCTTAGCAACCTCGCAGATTGATCTTCTCCATGATGATCTGTCCCTAATCTGGTATTTCAGGTCTTCCAACAGGGCACTCATTGTCCTGTAACTGAGTCCATCCACCTTGCTGCAGGTTGTCCTCTTCTTCTTTTTCCTTCCACCTTTCCCAACATTACAGCCTTCTCTAGAGAGCTAGAACTTTGCATAATGTGTCTGAAGTAGGATAATTTGAGCCTGGACATTTGTGCCTCAAGTGAGAACTCTGGGTTGATTTGTTCGATGATCCATTTGTATGCTTTTTTGGCTGTCCTCAGGAGTCTTCTCCAACACCAAAGTTCAAAAGCGTCAATACCCTTCTGATCCTGCTTCTGATGTGATGGAATGTGTCCCTGAAGGGCGGGGGTGTGTGATATGGTGGATTTCGAGGCTGCCACTGGTTCTCAGTGAAAAAAAATTTATAAACTAAAGCATCAAGACAACAAAGCAAAACAACTAAATATCCAACATCTCTTTTTCTATACACGTATATATGCATTTAAAAGCCTATTAAACGACAGCTAGCTAGCTAGATAGGCAGATCTACTTATATGGCTTTCTTCGATTTTTCCAATTTTTAAATAATGAATTGAACCTAGATCATATAGAATCATATTGTCTAATCTTGCCCCTCCATTGATACAAAACTAATTCAAAGACTGAGAGTTGACAAGTTTCATTAAGCCAACATTTAGAGTTAGGGATACAGACATTCCTCTATATTCATGATAATATTTTTGTCACAGTCCAAGCACAATATATCCCAAGTTCTTCACTGAGTGAAAAATTCCAAGTGTTGGGGATATAACTGAATAAAATATTGACACCTTTACCCTTAACTGTGTTTGAAGAATTTGGTTTGCCACAGCAATAATGGCTAACCATTATAGAATTACAAGTTGACAAGCTCATCATGTATGTGCCAAATTTCTTTCACATTCTTTCAAATGTACTACAGCAATAGCAGGAAAATGATGAGAACCAATCTTTTTAAAGTATTCTCTGGGAGGTCCAATAGACCATAAAGATAATTTTTTGCTGAACATCCTGAATTCTGAAGTCATAAGGAACATCTACTACTCTTTAAAACCTGGAGCCATGGATTGGGACTATAGAATATTCCAGTTTACTATGCCAAATTGCTTGGATATTATCCTAGTTTATTTTTGGAATCTTTTAAATTTTTTGGTAATAAAAAATTGTTGGTTTAGTTTCCATTTAGGCCATCTCCAGCAATTTTCAAACCTCTGTTGTTTCTGAGGCCACTAGAGTAGCTGAGCCAAACAATGTACATTGTGTTTTAACTCTATGTTTTACTATTCAACCTTGCTAGGTAAACTATATTCCTTTTGAAGGATGGTGAAAATTTTAAAAGTATCATTACTTAAAAGCTAATTAAAGCTAATGATTCTGTTATGAGCCCATGCTTTCCAGAAAAACGTATTACCAGCCATTTCCAAATAAGAATTACTCCAAAGTGTCAGTTTCTCAAGAGAAGAAAACTGAAATTTAAATTTTCTACCCAATAAGGCCCAAATACACCTAACTGCTTTCAATGCTGGAAAAATAACTCAATTGCTACTATAATTAGTGCCCTGCACTTTCCAAGATTTCAAGAGTACTAAATAGTAACTCTCATGCTAAGCCCACAATGGTACATATTCAATATTGTTCCCATTCCAATACCTGATTGAGGTTTACAAATAAGCTCAATGATACTGTTTAAATCAGAAAACTGAAAACCATGTACCTTTGACAGTGAAATCCTGGGTATCTGAAACTACATTGTGGGAATTCCCAATGTTTTCCTGATTTTTTTTTCCCCACAAGCATGGTTGTTTCTCAAAACTACCCTTTTGGTCTTATCCCACAAAAGTTTTGTATACAATTTTTTAAGGAGGGCAGGGCAGGGCATCAGATTCTTTTGACTGTGGTCATGGGAACTGCATATTTCATATCTGGTTGGATTGCAGTCTGTCATTAGAGTCGTCCAAATGCACTGAGTTTTTCTTAGGAAAATACTCAGAGAAACAATTCCCCCATATTTGGACAACCAAAATGCTCATGAGAGGGAATATATGGGACATATCTTTTGACAGTGTTGATGATACAGAAAATGACAGATGCTATACACTGCTGCCTCTTTGTGAAAAGCCTGTCCCCTGCCTGAACTGAAATACTTTACAATTTAGTTTGCAGAGAGCAGGAATAGATATTTTTTTGAATTTCTTTTAAACTTACCATTCTTTACTCTAGATTGTAAGTAACTAAGCTGGAAATTCAGGCTATGCTTCCTACTAAGATTGCTTTTAATTGTTCCTGTATTCTTTTCTTTCCCATTACTAGGATAAAAATCATCTGTGAGATGTATCCTATGGAGGAATGTCAGGGCCAAGCAGAATCAGCACCCAAATGCCAGGCTCTGCATTTCAGCCTGATTTCCTCAGGTAAATGCAAGCCCTGGTAGGCCCAGTCCCTTGAACATATATGCTATCCTGATGCATGTATAAAAGGGGCGGGGCTTGCATCACAACATTCCATCCACCATAATGTTGATTAGGTCATTTCCCCCCAACCCTCCTGTAGGTGCTGCTGTCCCCCGACCAGGGCTCCTGTGCTGAAGAAGAGGGTGTAAAATGAGGCCATGCAAAGGCTCTAGATCACACAGTACTTTTGATTGTATTGGATCAGTGCCAGCAGTCCAGGAGAACTTTTCCAAGTCCTGAGGTAAACAATTCTGAAAATGACTCTGTAGACCTCCTTTCTGAGCATTTACAGGCTTACACTCCTACAGATAATTATGCTTTGAAATGACTGTTCCAAGTCTCAGGGAGAAAGCAGGTAAAGAATAGGATATTGATCTGAAATGGGATTAGAGGACAGTGGTCTCATAGCCTCTCTCATGTGCCCTTCATTTCCTCAGGCCTGCAGCCTCACTAAATTAGCCTGGATTAAAAAATAAATAACATTGAAGCATGGAGTAAAGGCAAATAATGGAACTTTATACCAGGGGCATCTGTGTGGGGAGGACAGAGAATAAAAACAGTAAAGATGGGAGCTGCAACCGCATGGTTGAAGCTCTGCCCTTTAAAAATATGCATTGCCTGTGTGGCAGATGTAGAAAAGGGGAAGGTTTTGATTGCATGATTGTAGCTTCTATTCTGACTTGTTTGACCACTACCCCATGCAGATGCCGCTGCTTTATATAACAAGAAATGAAGCACTGAGAATAGGATACAGAGTAGGTAGCACAAGAAGAGAGAACTTCGCTGTTGTTGCAAATCTTATACACTCTTACCTGGGAATTACTTCTGAGCTGATCTGCATATGATTGAACAATATGTCACCTGCAAGAATAGATTCTGATTCTGCCGTTGTTACTATTTGTTTTCAATTGAAAACCCTTTGTAGACTTAAGGACATGTCTGCCTACTCTAGAATATCCAAGACTGCAAGTGATGCTGCTGGTAACAGATTCTGTTCACATTTATGAAATTTTCTTCAGTCAATAACTGTTGTAGCCGTAAAGGGAAATCCACTCAAGAATGTGTGTAGAAAGTAATAATTTAAAAGCTCACATTTATGTCATATCATTTTGATGAGTTCCACTCGGGCATGATACAGTTACAAACAGGAGTGGGAAGTAGTAGAAAAATAACTTGCAAAGCCTTCATTATCTCAGCACATTGAGAGTGAATGAATTTATACCTTGTATGGTATTTATTATGAGAAAGCAAGAGCAGGACTGGCTCTTGGGAGTTCTTGATAGACAAAGATTAGACAGTTCTGTGTGTCTGGGTTTGAAAACACTCTTGTTCCTACCCTTAGCAAGGTCATAGTATTAGGCTATATGATGATACTAAAGCTGATTCCTGGTTTCCAACGTTTGATGCATAGCTCTGCAGATACCAAGAGTACAGTCTGGACTGCACGGATGAAAACGTTTCAGGTCTTTATTGAGGCTGCTCAGTACTGAGTAAGAAACAAGGACCGAGGACCATAGAAAAGCCCAACACTTCTCAAGGCATTTAGGCAAGTCAAAATAGACTTGTGAGGGCATGTTCTTTGCCACTTTCAAAGGATGACTATCCCAAAAAATTGACAAAATGCATGACTTTTAATCGCCAGTAGTATTCATGAAGTAGAAAATATCTGAAATTAGGTGTGTTCCACTGGAACATGACTCTCAGAAAAAAACGGGGGCAAGCTGCTCCTCTGTCTTTCACCCAAGGTGCAAGAATAATGAGATATTACTCTGTCCCGAATGCTACATACAGCCCACATATCAGACAATTTGGCCAAGGGCATGAGTTTTAAAATATATATCCCATAGAAAACAATGGGAAGATAGCTCTTCTTTCTCCCCAACTGAAAAATCTGGTTAGATTAGCTCCCTCTACCCCAAAATACAGAGGTATTTTCCATGCTTTAGAAATCTCTCTGAGTTGGCTCATCCAACAGATAGCAGGACAAAGAGAGCACCTGAATTTAACATTCCTGTCAATTAGTACCTCCCTCCTGCCAGATTTTCTGAATATTCTGATTAAAAAAAATCTTCTGGACCAGTTTTCTCTCAGCAGTGCTGTCTTATTGCAGCCTGCCTGCAAAGCACATATTCAGCAAAAGCAGAAGTCATTGGTGGACATTGAAGTGCAGGAAACTAACCAAGTCTACACTGTAGTATTATACTTTCTATTTATATAACATCAGCAGCATGAGCAACGTATGAGCCTGAAGCAACCTAGGGAATTCAAACTTTTGAGTTGCTTTTCTGAAAAATGAGGCAGAGCACAACACTCATGTTTTGATCCCCCCCCCATAAACTCAAACTTCCTCATAAAGAAGTGTTTTGTGTTTTAAAGCAGAAATTTACCAAGAAGGTTGGAAGTGATGCAGTTACACACAGTCATCTTCTTGTGTCTGCAATGGGCTTAACTGCTTCTTTTTCTCTTTCAAGACTACACTGTTATATCACCCTGCTCGATTTAAACAAGTAGCAGCTTGTTTAAACACCGATTGGAAGATGTTTGGAAAACGGCCCCCCAATCACCCAAGTCACCAAATGGCAGTCCAGCTGCAGTGTTGGGACAATCGGAACAGGCAGGACAATGCCACTTGAAACAGCTGAGTTTTGTTGGATGCTCAGAAGAAAACTCTCAAAGCACATGTTTTGTTTCATGACTTGCAACACTCAGAACAGCTGTTTGGAGATCACCATTTTGCACATCCCCAGAATTCACCCAGCTTGAACTAACAGCCTTTGTTATTTCTCTTTCTTCTTCTCTGTTACTTTCAGCCAGCTCTCTTCATGGCTTATCTAGTGCTTTCATTATGAGAAGAAAAAAGCCAAGTTCATAGTGTAACAGCCTGTTGAGAAATATTAGGCCCAAGAGGCAGATAAGCAGTCTCGAGCATGGAAGAACGATATAACTGGCAGCAAACAAAAGTAGAGCAGAATGAAAAAAGAGCCTATTGTATGTTTAACCTCCAAAATATTGATTTTGGCTGAATCTTGGTGGCCCATTCTGTTTTTGAGTTGACCCAAATAAAGATGGGGTAAAAATCAAATAAATCAAATCTAAATAATAATAAAGCCCAAATGGAAGACAGCTCTGGAAACTTACTAACCCTAACATGACTTTTATGGCATTGATTTACAGATGGTGTTTTTGTGTGCTCTGTGTGCCAGTGGGAAAGATCCCTTTCCTGAGCATGTAGGGGGGTGGAGTATAGAAGCTTCCCAAGATAATGTGACAAATAAGAATGCTTGTCTTCTGCAGTCCCTCCTCTGGATCCTGGTGGGCTTGTTGCATCTTGCTTTAAGTATTGCTATGAAACCAAAGAAGGCATATGACATCTTATATATGAAGAATACATACAAAGTAGAAGAGTGAAAAAAACACCTAAATGAAGATTAAAAGGTTGAGCCAGAATATAGGCAAGTAGGCTGGAAGAGTACTAATATCAAGCAGAGAAATGGGAAACCTGAGTGGATTTGTTTCTTCATCTTCCATCTCAGAACGTGATGGAAATAACCTCGATGCTGAAATCAGTAAGATCCAGATATCATTCTAATCTTACAAATCCCATCATGGAAAAGATTTATGAATCCAGCCTAGTTTATTAGAGCAAACGCAAGGAAAGTGGGATTGTCAGTCAGTCACATTAAAAAAGAAGTCTTTTGTTTTCAGCATGTGAAGAAATTCTAAGAACCCACTTGAACTTCTGTTGGTATAATTAAAAGCCCTTCTACAGCAGAGGACTTTAATTCAGCTCTTGTTGTCACCCATCCATTTGCTTTTCCTGATCCGTGGTTTGATAGTCTTATCCCTCTTGACTGCAGTACTGCTTTATCTTTTAATAAGCAGATCTCTTCTTTCCCTTGTGAGCGGGTGAGAAAAGCAAGTGAAGCGGCCATTCGTCTATCCCAGCTTTTATGCAGTGCCAATGCTGCAGAGTTGAGATGAAGGGGATACTTCTGACACTGCCACAAAGACTTACACAAGGATTTTATATTCTAAGAAATCCTATAGCAATAAATAATCATTTGATTCAAGACAGGATGTGCCCATAGGCATTTCATTCTTATAAACATATCCTGGCTGAGAGTGATGTGCTCTCATATTCTTTGTGCTTTTAATTTATATTTCAGATGAGAAAATTGGCATAACTGAATCCTCTATGCAGTAAAGAGGAGCAATTACTTTTCTCTAAGTCATCCAAAAGATGAAACTATATATCATTTCTGTGCTTCAAACTGTTTAATATTTATTTATTTCTTCAATCGATTGGTATGGCTGTCCATGTAGTTGCAGTTATGACTCAGGGCAGTTAACTTCAGACTAAAAACAAATAAACAAAAGATAACAAAAAGAAAAAAGAAAAAAGAAAAATAAGCACATTGATGGTCAACCACCATTGGCGTCTTAACCCTTACAGAACTGGCTCTACTAAAGCCCCAGGCCAAGGCCTGAGGGAAAAGCCAGATTTTCAACCCTTTATAGAAGGCCAAGAGGGTCAGGACTGTCCCAAACTTGGGGGACATGCTGTTCTGCAGGGCAGACGCTGCAACAGAGAAGGTAGGCTTCCTGGGTCCATCAGATAGATTTGTTTCTTAGAAGGGACCACCCTGCCCTCTCTTGAGTGATAGGCCACAATTATCAGAGATAGGTGGTACCTCAAATAATCTGGCTCTGTTGCAAAAAGGATTTTATAGGGGATAACCAGCACCTTGAATTGCCCCTAGAAGCCTATTGGAAGTTAGTGCAGCTTGCAGAATAGTGGAATTCCAAGGCCATATTGTTGTGCACCCATGACTATCCATGCCATTGTATTCTAAACCAGCTGTAGCTTTTGAGCAGTCTTTGAGGAGAGTCCCCGGTACAGCACGTTGGGATAGCAAAGTTGGGAGGTGACCAAGGCATGAGTGACTATGATTTAAATAAAGTGAATTTTAGTTTCTGGGGTCTTAAAATGAGGTTAATTTTTAAAAAATGTTTTGCATATATTGCATAAATTAGAAAGTGTTTAAACATTCTCTAATGTATGTAATATATGCAAAGCAATATTGGTTGGTTAGCTGCAATGTCATTGTAAATCATTAAGGCTGTGCCTTTGTGTAAGTGACACAAAAGCCATACTTAGTGATATTCATTCAAATCCTTCCTAAGAATCCTTCCCACAGAATATCTGGTTTCTTTTTTCTTTGCATCAGATTGATTTAATGGATTGTTTTCCCATAAATAGAAAGGGTACACCTTTAATAGGTCTGCCCAATTTGTATCTTACTTCCCTAATTTATATATTATGATTCAAAGGCTTGATAAACCATACAGATAGTCCTCGCTTAACAACTGTTTGTTTAATGATGGTCCAAAGTTATGATGGCCTCAGAAAAAGTGCTTTTCAACCTGTACTCGCACTTACGAATGTTGCAAACCGTCGCACCACCCCTGTGGTCACATGATCACCATTTGGGCACTTGGCAGCCAGCTCACATTTACAACCAGTTGCAGCGTCTGTGGTCACATGATTGCGATTTGCAACCTTTTTTGCTGGTTTCTGGCAAAAAACATCCATTGGGGAATCTGGATTCACTTAACAGCCGTTGTAAAAATGATTGTAAAATAGGGTCTGGTCATGCAGTGACTCACTTAATGAGTGCACCACTTAACCAATTTTCTGGGTCTTATTGCGGTTGTTAAGTGGGGACTACCTGTACAGTATTTCTACTTGTCTGAAATGGTAATAGCAGAATGAATATCAAGAACTTTGCTAGGAGCCAGAAATAAAATTCAAAACAATCTTGATAATTTAGAGAAATGGGCTGAGAGTAACAGAATGAAATTTAACAGAGGGAAATACTAAGTTCTTCATTTAGAAAACAGAAATCAAATATAGAATTAAGAGTAGAGGAATACCTAGTTCCATTTCTATGATTCAATGAGTTGTGATCTACCATAGCATTCCATTTTATTTTTACATAATACATTTTCATTACGTTGGCCTTTTTTGTTTACTGGGTCATTGCTAAAGGAGATTATTATATTCAGTTTTGAATAATAAACTTAGAGACAAAGGAAAAAAGAATTATCCTGAGAGAGTAAGAGGGACTGTCAGCTTCATGTAAGGAATCCCCAAAGTTTCCTTACAACTCCACCTCTCTGCTGCACACAAAAAAATTATCAGTTAATTGTCCACTTAAAATGCAGCTGTAAAAGCAGATGTACTCTACCAAGAAAATACCACCGCTGAAGGAAAAGCAAACAATACAGGTGACTCAGGGTAAAACAAGGAAATTCTTCTGTGATGCCACGAAGTGTAAGGATTATTTTCAAAAGTCTTCAGACACCATCTGGCAGCAGGCGTGTTTGCTAGTGGTGTGTCTTGACAGTGTTTACATTTGGCAGTGTGGTAAACCTTCTTGGATTAAGAAAGAAAGAAAGCCACACAGAGGAAAGGATAATTTTTCTAGAGCTATCTGAGGGCCTGACCTATTAGCCTATTAACAAACCATTAGGGCTTTTTGTAAACCATGAATTAGCTTCAGCCAGATCTATTCCATTTTAATCACTCTGCCTATGCTTTTGCTTGTCAGAATCAGCAGTTGGCGAATACCTGCTAGTAGGAACTAAACAGGTTGATCATAAACACCCAAGAAGGATGGACTAGCTAGCAGGCTGTGGTTTTCTTACCTTGCTAAAGAGCCTTTTTACTGGAATAGAGGAAGGAAATGTGGCATTTAGCTTAGCTGTGGTCAAGAATGTCCAGGCAAAAGTCTGCAGGTGAAACAAAGTTTATCATTAGCATGTTAGAAAACACATGCAGAGGCAGAGAGCATAGTTAATTAAGTGCTTATTATGGGATATCAGCCTAAACTGTGCATGTCTTCAATAAATCAGGAACAAGTGATGTAAAATCAGGAAATTATGACATGTATTTGTGGCTTTATGGTATAAAAGAGCATACTGAATTTTAGCAGGGGCACTTGATTTGTACTTTGGTCCCAAGTGTACCTCTTTGCTTCTGCGCAGAAATAAAGTGTTCGAATTCCACTTTCCTCGACTTTGTGTAATTCATTGGCTCATCACACTGGTTGAATGAACCCAGCGTTGGGCTGGGCAAACGTATCCAGGAACAATACATTTATCTGGGATTTATTGTCAGAAAAGGGAAATGGCAGTGACAAAGAATGTTGTGTTCCCACTGCAGAAATCTGAGTGGTAGTCCCAAGGTCCTTCTAAGGGTGGGGAATATTCCTCAGAGGGCCTGTTCTACTGCCTTCTGCTCTAACTGCTTCACACAAGCCCTTGCAGGAACAGAAAAGTGGGTGCAGGTGCTGGAAATCCAGACTGAGGTGGCAAAGCATGGGGGAATATGGTGAATTTAGTTTCTATCAGTTCCTTATTTTGTGACAATTGAAATTGATCCATCAACTCTGAAGTTTGCACAGAAACGTGTATATATACTAGTGCAACACCAGATGAACCACCAAACAGCACAATACACCCTAATCAAGGAACCATTAACTCAGGCAATCAACCAAGTAGCAAACAACAGCCCAATGAAAGAACTCCCAAGGAGAGAACAACACCCCTATCAACACAAGCAGGGCAAGCCACGGTATATAAACTGAGAGCAAGGCCCACTCCCTCTTCGCAGTGAAGATGTTGCCTAGTCTGGCAATGAAACATCTGCAAGAAAACAACAAGGCTCGGAGAGCACCAAGGACTCCATACTGGATTTTTGTTTGCAACTTTGCCTCATATACACAATTTCTAGAAACCATTTTCTTAATTTATATATTTTTAAATTTTAGATTATTTTCATTCATCTTTGCATTTTCTACAGCCTTTTCCCCATGATATACATTTTAGTAATGAACTGTATGCCAAAATTGAAAAAGTGCAAATTGGAATAATGTAATAGTTAAGTTGTAATTCATGTGTAGGTTCAAAAATGTGAAAGGAGAAGAGTTTACATTTAGAACTAAACTGAAGGAATTTCAACCCTTCCCTGGAATACATCCTTTCAGGGTCTTTAGAAGCAAGTCTCAGACTCAAATCTGTTTGCAAGTAATTGAGCAGAGGCCTCACTTTATACCATATCCTGTTTGCTTACTTAAAACATCATTAGCTTTCAAAATGGCGTATTTCCACAAAAAGTTAACTTTTTTTTTTAACAATCACCTTTCATTAAATTGAATTCACAAATTGGGCCAAGCCGTAACATAATTTGTTTTGGGGGGGGGGGTTGTGTGCTTTAGTGAAGTACATTAATTCAACACTTATGGTTTGGCTTGGCATTGTGAGTAAACTTTATAAACTTATAGAAGTGTCACTTAGCAATGGTCGAAACAAAGCCAAGCTTAGCACAATGTATGAAACCGGTATAAATCTAGGTCTGCATCAAGTACCTTATGTTTTCCATATTTGTTTGAAACATAATACATTCAATGGAATTGAACAAATTATTGACTTTTTTTTTTGATTCAGGAATTACCTGAAATGGAACACAGGCAACCTTCATGATTTTATTACTGCATGTTTACAGGATCATTGCTTGAGATGAGGCATTGCCAATGACTGAAAAAAAAATCACATAGATACTGAAGGGCTATATTTAGAGGGAAGAGACCGAACTCTGACACCCCCAGGCAAGGACCAAATAAGAAAATCAGTATGGGATTAAGTGCCAGTAAAGGCAGAGCAGAAGAAAGACTGCTGAAAAGAACTGCAGCTAAACAAGACAGATATGCTGGAAATAAAGGGACTGGAGAAAGAGTTTGATGCAAATTGAGAGGAAAGGAGGTGAATAGCTTCAGCTCAACTTTGAAACAACAGAACTAAGGAAGTGGTCTTTTGCAACCTACAATCTTATAGGTATTGCCAGTTCACAAAGCTTTGCAGCAAGTTCCTAAAATTTCCTATCACTTATGCCATTCCTATCACTTTCTTCTTTTTAGATTGAGCTGCTAGCAACTGCATTCAAAATTTTAAGGCTGTTTTTAGTGTGTTTTTTTTCAATATGGTTAGATGCATTTGTTGCTGGAACAGCAAGTCGTGAATTTCATCAGCAATACTTTTCTCAACATAGATATGCAAGAACAGGAAAAGCATTGCCCCTTGATTTTTGTTCTGTTGACTTTTTTTTTTTAAACGGGCAGAGCTACCAAACCAATGCCAGGTTGCATAGCTTCTGTGTATCATCATTTGTCTCTAGTCTCTGGCATGGTCTATCTGTGAAGCTTCCTTTTCTGGCAGAGAGTAGGATAAGCTGAATATGCAGTTGGTTTTTCAAATTACATAAAGTTTTTTCATTTATAGAAGGTTAAATATCTCAAGTTAGTCTTATAAAACAGTGGAAACTTCTATATCCTAGCAACCTAAAACAGTGTTCCTGGCCACCTTTAAAAGAGACACACCCCAGATTATTTCACATTGCTTCTTCGTTTTCCTGCAATATCTTTCCCATTTAATAACATATTGCATATTACTTCAGTAAAAGCAGCTAGTTGTATTTCTGTTGTATGTTTCCTTATTGGTCAAGTTGAATTTCCCCCAAAAAGTTTATTTATAATAATTTCTTCTATCCATATCAGTTCCTTATCACTGCCATGAAGGTTGCATTATCCTTCTTAAAGTCTTTCAACATAATACCTAATTGTATTTTCTCAATGCTGGACTTTTTATTCGGTATGTCAGCAATATTCAATATGTATTAATTACATTCTGTAATGTTGCTTTATTGCATCTGGTGTTGTCATCTTGTGAAAGAATGTGGTAGGTGTTTAGAGTTTTGTCTTTAAAGTGATAGGAGGCCAAATTCAATCTTTGGTTAGATCAGGGATGCTAGTCCTATGACCCCCAACACCACATGCAACTTCTATGTTTGGGGCATGATCCCCCCCCAAAGTAATCACTGAATTGTAATTTTTAATATTGAGAGGAGGAGCTTACCTAGTCTTTGAGAGTATTATTAGATCATTGCAGTTGTTATTTTTCTTAGCATTTGTTTGACACTGCTACAGGGTTCACATGTTTTTGCAATGCGTTCATCCAATTCTTACAGCAGTGCTATCAATGTATGATGTGAGGAAAGGTTTCATTTATCAGCTAGCTTGTCACACAGCCTGACTCTGATTAGGGTTGAGAGGGAGTGACTGGACTAAGGTCACCCAGCTGGCTTCCATCCCCACTCCTAGTCCAGCACCCTAACCATGACAGTACTCTGGCTTTTCTATTAAATAATATGAATAATTTTCATATATAGAAATTTAATTTTTTTTCTAGCCCCACTCACTTCTTTCTCTTGGTCCTGCCCATTTTTTGAAGTATGATCCGCCTTCCAACATGCTGTTGTGGCAAAGTACAATCCTTGTCCCCCCACCCCCACCCCCACCCCCACCCCCAGTAATACATCTCGGGCTAAATCATGCTAACGATGTATTTAATTTATTTCATGAAAACAGTGCCTGGCTGTTACCAGGCACTGTTTATCTGATGTCATATGAAAGATGAGCGATAGTGTCATGAGTAAGGATGGCGAGCAGGGGGCTCCCACCCAGACTGTCAAGCGCATGCGTAGCACTGAGGAACTGTTCAGCCATTCAAAGAGACACAGATCGGGACCGCCTTAACCCTTGGGGGTTATATGTCTGGGTTTTTCCCACGCTTCTTCAGTTTGTTAGGATTCTTGTTAAGTACTAGTAATAAATATTAGAGACCAGTTCATTGTCTCAGTGTGTTTCCTGGTAGTTAGGACAGATAGGTTCTAAACAGCATACAGAGAGTGTAAGCTAAAGGGCCTTGGGGAACTCAGTGTCTCCTCTCAGGATGTATGACTGTAGCAAGGTGGTGTGGGGATCCCCTGTTTTGGGAGCCACTGCGGTTGGGAGTATGAGGGCCTTGGGAGGACAAAACCTTTTTCAGCCTTTCAGTAAGAGGACCCAGACCTATGCCTGAAATTACATCAGGAGCTCAGTATAGATTCCTTGAGCACACAGGTTTTCCTCGCTTCACAATCTTCTCTGCTCCATCCCTCTTATGCAGCCAAGATCCATTTTTTTCCATTGTAAAGTTACAAAGGCCTGTAATTAATTTTATTTTTAAAATGGTATATTATGACCTCATTTTATACACAGAACATGACTGCCAATTTTGATTTTTTTTTGTATGTTGAGATCTCCTCTATTCTCCAGTAATGCCAATACTTGATCCTTTTTGTTTGAAAAGTATTGTTAAAAAAAGTGTATAGGGTTGGATGCTCTTGGAGTAGACTTGGTAAAATCAATTAGGATTGCTTTGAAACACATAATTAAATCCAGATCCAGCCCATCATCATATTTTCTCTGTTGCAATTTACCTGCCTCCACTGGGATTACAAGATGCAAAATCATTGACATGATCCAGCTAGATGTTTTACAGTGAAATTCATATTTACTTTTTTATATAATAATTTTTAAAATTTTAATAAAAAGTTTAAATAAAGATAAAAAATAATACAAACTAAGAAAAGTATAAAAAGTAAAAAAGGTGTAGAGTAAAAAAGAGAAAAGGAAAAGAAAGAAAAATATATAAAGAAAAAAGAAAAAAATATATAAAGAAATTACTTTCCCCTTCATCAAGGCAAGTACAAACCATTTCAGCGACTTATCACCTTCTCTAACACTTCAGCCAAAGATCTCTTCTTCTCGTATCTCTCATCTATAAACAAATAATAAAGCCTCTTCATTCCATCTTAATCGGCAAAAGTCCATTAAGAGTTAACAGAAATAACAACATACCTATTTTAACCTTAAATAAATCAGCTCATATTCCTTTCCTTTTAATGCAGTGACTTATCATTTTCTCTAAAACTACAACAACAAAAATCATCTTCCAATATGCTATATCTTATCTATAAACAAATCTTTAAAGCCTTATCATTCAAACTTAGTCAAGAAAAATCCATTAAGAGCTACCAGAAACAGCAACATATTAAAAAAACTTGATCATTAATCCCTTCAAATAGCGTCCCACATATTAATTTCTTATTTTCTCTTTGTCTCCTCTCAGAAAGTCCTTCACAAGTTTAACACATACAAGAAATAACAACATCTGTAGTGAAACCTTAATCAAATAAGCCAACTTGGTAGTCCTTTTCTTTCCTTTCAACACCATAGCTTATCACTTCTCTGAAAATACAAAAAAAAAACCCTCTTCTTCCCATATCTTATCTATAAACAAATCTTTAAAGCCTCATCATTCAGTCCTGGTTGAGAAAAACCCATTAAAGGCTACTAGAAAGAACATAATGTGTATTTAAACTTTGATCAAATAAGCCAATTTTATATTCCTTCTTTTTACTTTTAAAAATATTGATGTTTATTCTCTTTAAATAGAGTCCCAAAAGCTGATTTCTTTTCATTTTCTCTTTGTCTTTTCTCAGGAACTTCACTAAGTTAATACAAAGCAATGCTATAAACCATCTAAGATTTGCTCACCCCAGTCCTATAGTAGACATCCTGTGTGATTCAACAAGAAGCAATTTCCAACTGCTTGTTTGCCACTAGTACATATTTTCAGCAGCATTTGAGGGGATGTAAAAATCTGTAAAATGGTGGGTACTACTCCAAACCCTGCTCCATTTGTCCATATGTTGACATCACACACTTGTACAAAATGGATGGGGCTTGGATTGTGACCCCATGCTCTATATCTTGCATATTTTGACATCCCCCACCCCCCAGTAAATGCTCTTGCATATCTTCTTTCCATCTTGAATAGCTTCAGTGATCAGGTAGATTTTCTATACAATGTCTGTTGGGGAGTGAGCAGTCTTTCTGTGTGGGAAAGCCTAGCATTTTACAAGCATTCTCCAATTAAAAATAAAGATCTACAGGAGGGTTCCTGTCCCTGTTTATTTGGAAGCAAGTTCCATAGTGTTTAATAGACCTTACTCCTAGATAAGCATGTTCAAGGCAGTAATCTAAGGCAGTAATCCTTTTCATACTTATTCAAAAATAAGTCCCAGGAAAGTAAATTTGATTTGCTTCTGAGGAATCATGTGCAGGATTCAGCTGCAGGACCACTAAGATTTATTAAATAGAATATTAAGTAAACATGCATAAAATGGGTTTGTGGCAACTGATTTGTACCTAGGCTGGACTGTTCCACTGCTCCTTTTAACTGAGTTACTGTCATGTATTAATAATTTGAAATGCATGGGTGAACTGAATTCACTAAGCAGTAATATGGTTGGTTTGGTTTGGCTTAGTGTAATGCTTAAGCCCAGACACTAGGTTTGTAAACTATGGTTTACAGCTTTATATGAAATAGGCCATAATGGTTTGTTCACAAACCATCTTTTGAGTCCTGCAACTTTGCTTCTCTGATGATAAAAAAACTAAACAAAAAGCAATTATTGATTGAATTAGAATTGCACCTTCTAATACTAGTAAAAAGGATTTAGTAAAAAGTAACAAAGATATCTCTCTGCCATACCTGGAATGCTCCATCACTAACAATACCCTCCAGCCTAACTATTTTTGAGAGCTGCAGTGATTTTCTTTTCTTCATTACAATCACATGGTTTAAAAGATGTCCAATGCAAGTGGGTGGAATGAACACATTGTTTACGTTTGATTAACTGCATTCACAGCATATAGCATTTCAGTATATTTTGCTTATGAAGTGGGAATGCCTCTGGAGCTTGTTATCAAGCATCTGCAGAAGCCTAGATTGGAAAAAAAATATATTGCAGGCTAATTCAACCAGTCAGCACAAACCACAGAACCTGTTATGGTGAAGGTCAAAAATAGTATGTCAGAATCATGGAGCTGAAAGAGACCATTTAGGCCACTGAGTCCAATGTCTTCCCCAGTACAAGAATTCAAATTAGAGCATTCCAGACAGATGTTGTTTTTACATTCTGTTCATGGTCCCTATTTACCCACGTGAGCAAGGTGCCATTGTAAGTAGGGTGAACATGGATTATATGTAGAGTGAGGATGAGTACACCTACTGCATCCAATAGCCATTTACTTGATTGGAGCAGAATTCCTCTAAGCTATCATTTTCTGCTGGTTGGTCTAAGCTGCATTCATGTACAGTTCATTAACAAAACAGATTCTTCCAAATAATTTGGCACATGAAATGGATTACATGGTGAATTCAACGAATCCATTGTACTACAAGAAAGCTAATAGATCAGGTAGTCCAACATTCAGTCTCTCTGAGGTTAGTGATATCAAAATTTGTAAGTATTTGATTTGGAACATAGAGTATGCCCAGCTTGCAATACTTGGAAGAATTGTGAATTAAGTGTCAATCTCACACTCTCCCCAATTTTTCTTGACCTTTAAACTAAGATCCTGTAGAAGACAGATTCATTTCTTTTAAATGTCATGAATTGTGCCTCCAATATTTATAAGTCAGATGGATTTCAGTCAGAAGTAAAGCCCTTTGGGTTTACTGTGGTTTAGTTCCAGGAAATCCTGAAAAAGAACAGAAAGTTTTATATGGTAGATTTAGTTGATATCATCTGAACAAATCACTGTGAGCAGGAATGGACATAGTCTTCATTTGCCTCTCTCTCTCTTCTGTTATTTCCCAGGAAGTTGGTTATTCAATTGCAATAGCCCTCTCCTAATAACCTCTCTAATAGAAATGAGCTGAGTTTGAATATTTAGTTTTGGATGGAGAGTTAGACACATTTCATTTCATATACTTACAATGCCTTATTTGAAGAGCCAGTTTGGTCTAGAGATTAAAATGCTGGATTACGAGTGGGGAAATTGGAGTTCTAGTTCTGCCTTTGGCATGGGCAGCCAACAGTATGACTTTGGGCCAGTCATTGTCTCTCAGCCCTAGGAAGAAGGCAATGGCAAACCATTTCTGAAGATGTTGCCAAGAAAACTACATGGCCTTCTCAAGTCTGACTTGAAGTAAAACCAAAATAAAAAAACCCAAATCCCCTTATTTTAAGGTACTTAACAATACAATTTAATTCCATTTATATATCTCCATCTACAGATTTGTATCATCAATAGCCAGTTAAACTGTGTACCAAAAAACACAGTTGAAAATGCAAAGTATCAGAAGAGATAAAACAAATGATGCAGAAACCACAAAGGAAGCATGAACAGTTGATCAGAAAACTGTAGAATATACTAAAGTGAACAAGATAATTAGAAAGTAATTAAAAGAACATATCAGAAAGTACATTTGTAATTTATTCAGACAACCATTTAGAAGAACAAAAGTCTGAAGAAGTCAAAATTTTAAGATATTGGCAATAAAATAAAATAAAAAATAAAATAATAGAAAGCTTCTGCAAAGAACTGAGAATAAATAAAATTATTTAATATAGACCTCAGAAATAGGGAGGCTGGGGCATACCCAATTTGATAATATGTTATCAAGTGGCACAGTTAGGGCATATGATTCTATTCATTATAGAAGACTCTTCTAAACAATGGATCCAAATTGAAATTATACTAGAGCAAAATAATTTTGTAAATCAATGGTTCTTTCACCCAAAACTTTGTTCAATAATAAAAAATATTGAAAATGTTTTAACTGAAACAATGCTTCAAGTATTGGAAGAGTAAATACATTGCTTTGATAAAAGATACTTCTCCTTTAACTCCCTTAATAACATACTGTATATAGATCAGGATAATCACCATGCTCTTGCTGAAATGAAATTTTTGAGAGAATGCCATTTTTACAGATTAAAGATTTTTATAGTAATAGGGAACCTCTCAATAAAGATTAGATAGAGCAATGAATAGGTGATAAGTTGCCATGGTTCTTCAGGTATCAACTCAAATCTCTTTTGGGCAATAGGAAAGTTAGAGCTTCAGTAACATGGCCTTATACCAATTTTGAGAAGTTAATACTTAACTACTTAGAACAGCCAAAAGGAATAATCTCAGAATTTTATAGATCATTATTGCAATTAGAAATAGGAGATCCACACTATGGTTTAAAGGAAGCTTGGGACACTGAACTTGGCAAATTCATAGAAGAGACAAATTGGCAGGAATTATGGAAACTGGGTGGATTCACTCAGCTCCAATGCAAGAAGTGCAATGGAAGATTATGTTAATTTAGTCACTTGATGTTTGTTAATCATAGTTCAACAAAAAACAAAAAAGCAGGCCATTTATCTGGTGCCTAAAATATAGTAAGCATATTAATAATAGACTATGTAATGATTTAATGTTATACAATATCTACACAATACACAATAATATGTTGTTCTTAACATCTATCCCACATTGTTGCAGGATTTGTTTTGCACTGTGCTTGCCTAGTTCTTACAGTGAAGCTACCAATGCATAATGCAACATGGACTTCTGTTTATTGGCTGGCTGGCTTGTTGAAGAGCCTGATGCTGATGGACCCAGTCTGGACTGAAAGGAAATGATAGGCCCAAAGTCATCCAGCTGGCTTTTGTGCCTAAGGGGGGATGGGAACCTGGCTCTCACTGTTCTCAGTCCAGCACCTTAACCACTACACCATGCTGGCTCTCTACCATATAGCGCAATTTAATATAAAATATAATATAATATAACATATTGTTAATAGCTCCATATTAATCTGGTACCTCAAAGGTAATAAAGCAAGTCTCAGGCAAAATTTACAGGGAAGGTGTTCCACAGTGATAAAGCTGTATCAGAGTGACCCCAGGATGTTCTCCATGCAAATCTAGCAAGCAGAACCAGCTACTGGCTATGTGCCTTTGTTTACTGTTGTCTCATTTAGAGGACTGCCAGGTTTTTTTCTAGCTCTGTGCCTGTTTGGTTTTTTCTAGCAGCAGCAGCAGCTCTGCGGGAAGGAACTCTATCAATTCATATAATTCCCTTTTTGTCTGGAGTGGAGATGAGAGGATTTTTTTGTTTGTTTGCAGATGTTCTCAACAGAAGCCCTGAATGAATACTGTTTTTTCCCCTGGTCTGCTATCGATCGGCTACAGGGAGCATTGATTGTCTCTGGATGATCTGTGCATGTTTTCAGCATGTCAAGATTGACAGAATAGTGCAGATGATTACAGCTTGGCTTCAAACAGCTTTGGAGAGTTTGAGGTAGTTAAGAGCAGTTACAGTAGGAATATATCCCTCCATAACCCACTGCTGGAAAGAAAAGTGGAAACAGCATGATTCAGTTCAGATGTGAGTTTGCATGTAGAGCTATCACAGCCATCATTTGGTCCTTCACTTTGGCTAGAAAATCTCTTTGCCTTTTATCTTTATAGCAGGAGGAATTCTTCTATAATTGTACGCAGAAACTTAGCATGGCTTACTTTTTAATGTATCTATTTAAAACATTATCAGCTGCATTCTAATTTTTGTTGCATTTCCTCACAATCAGGTGAGACTCTTAGCTTCTTCCCATAACCTTGAGTTCATGACTTTTTTTCTTAAATTACACTTGTCTTCAGATCAAATTACTTTTCTTGATCTTGATCTTTGTTTATTCCCTTCTTTCTTTTCCTTTTGGCTTTGGTTGTTTTAGGGATACAAAAGGAATGCGATGAACCTCTGAAAGTGAGATGAACGTATAAATTAGAAAAAAAATATGTTGCTTCTAACCTACATACGGTAGATTTTGATTGAATCGTATAAGTCCTGTTTATATCTCATGCTCAAGGCTGTATGTGTTTGAGACATGCCCATTTATGAATGTAAAGGCCACTATTCCTATCAGATACATGAGTCATCTGTACTTTCTGGTCATGGAACTTAGATGTTTTCTGAAAGGCTGAAAAATTTAGACAAAATGCAAAAAGTTCACTTTTGAAGGTATAATATTTGTGGTACTTTCCCTTATCACTGCTTTTCTTGCTTGGCCATGTCTGAAACGTAAACATTTTTCAAATATATAGTTATTGAGGCTATTTTCAGGTATTCCTAAATGAACCGGAGTCTAAACATCTCAAGGAAAGTTTTCCTTCATACAAATCTTCTGAACTCCAACTTTGAGTCTGCCAATCTTGTTGCACAGACTGGATATCTGAGATTATGACTAACACTTGGAAAGGATTTCTAAAGAAGGTCATCTTAGGTCCATTATGCCTGTTGTCACTTTAATTAAAAGAGCTTTTCCAGAATGTCATTGTTTTTAGTGCTTTTCAACTTTTTATCTTTAGATGGTTTTTATAATATAATTGTATACATGTGCACATACACTTAATGACAGATTCCTTACTTTAATATTTATTGAGAATAACAGTAAACATGTTTAAGGGCAGGAGAAATATGTATCTAATATCAATAATAATAATTGTATATATAATACAGATAATATATTTTACTTTATTAAAGAACTAAGAAATGATCATAGTTAACTTCCATGGGTTGAAGAGAAAGGAATGGATATTTTCTCAGTTTCAAACCCAAATTATGACCATCCCTTCTGATATACTTTATGATGATATATAAACTTTAGGCTAGTGCAACAGACCCTTCTCATGCATTTGTCCTCCCTGTAGCATCCTCGGCCTTCTTATAAACTAAAGCAGGTGGGGTGGCAAGGAAAAGATATATTCACTCCAGTGGCAGATGCTGTTCCATTGATTGACAAACATTTTGGATTTCATTCATAAACATCGTCTAGATATAACTGAGATATAGATTTCTAATTATGAATTAGAGTGCAACAATCTCAATTTTATCTTTACAAGGAAAATCCATTTCTTCTTAATTATGTGTGGGTTTTCTTATCATAATATTACTGCTGAGAACGTTTCTCTGGTTTCTGTCTGGTGCAGAGAGTAACATGCTTGCGTAAACACACCTTCAAAAGAATTAGAAACAGTGCTTGAGGGATTTAGAAAATGACGTGTTTTTCTTTTTAATTCATGTTCTCTTCACCACCATTTTTAATTATATGTTTGATTCTAAGGTATTAGGCTGAAATAGTTTCCAACATTAGACTATGTTTTGCTGGAAATATTACAGCAGAACTTCTAGTTTTCTTTTTTTCATTAGTGAATCTTTTAATATTTGGTATAGCATAAATTGTCTAATATTTATAATTTATGTATCTAAGTCTAGTGTACTTGTACCATTTTTAAAGAATCCCCACTTTTTCATTATTAAACAGTCTCTGTTTCATGCATAAAAAAGCAAAAAAGACTTTTTCAAGTCAAACCCAACTCCTGGTGATTTGGCGACTGTTCTTGTAATTTTCTTGGAAGCAATAGGGAAGTAGTTTACCATGACAGTACCTTTTTCTGTTTTTATCTCCTAATCTGGACTATAACCCTGATATTCTCTGGAAGCCTCCCATACAAGTACCAACTAGGTCTGACCTTGCTTAGCTACTAAGACCAGACAAGGTTGGACATACTCATTTTCTTGACAGTCTTGTCTGTTACTGTCAATGACAGTAACTTGTCATTGTTTTTTAATAACAACAACAACACTGTATTAAACTTGTATGCCTCCCAACTCCCAACTACATATTGATAAGCAATTTAAATATTATGATATTAGTCTCACTGTAACTGGGAAACATTTCTTTCTCTTTGGGTTCTCTAAGGGTAAAGGTAAAGGTTTCCCTTGACGTAAAGTCCAGTCGTGTCCGACTCTAGGGGGCGGTGCTCATCTCCGTTTCAAAGCCTTGGAGCCGGCGTTGTCCATAGGACACTTCCGGGTCATGTGGCCAGCATGACTCACGGAACGCCGTTACCTTCCCGCCGAAGCGGTACCAATTAATCTACTCACATTTGCATGTTTTCGAACTGCTTGGTGTGCAGAAGCTGGGACGAGCAACGGGAGCTCACCCCGCCGCGCGGTTTCGAACCGCCAACCTTCCGATCGACAGCTCAGCGGTTTAACCCGCAGCGCCACCGCGTCCCTGGGTTCTCTACTTTTCAATATTATTAATTAATAATATTTTGGTGTTGTTTTTTTTACTAAGTTGCTTTCTGTGTTTGTCCCCTGAAACTTCTCGCATAACCATTCTCTCCAGATTAAATTATTTTTTTAATTGTACTCTTCCATCCTAGCTCCTATCAGAATACATGGAGGTTATTTCTTTGGTCTTGCTGGCTGGGAAGTCTGGCAATTGTAGTCTTAACACATCCGAAGAATGCCAGGTAGGGGAAGGTTGGTATAAATTTCATCAGTGCACAGTCTTGTTCACAGACACCATCCTGAAAATGTTGCAGCCAACAAACAACATGGAGGTTCCCATATCATTAGTTTGATGATGCTAGAATACATCATTGGAAGCAACAAACAGTGGCTAGTGTAATTTTCATTTATACAAGTGATCAGCTTGTTAGACTGATTTTCCATGCAATTCAAAATAACGAGTCTAGCAGACTGTAGACATCACAACTCTTCTACCACTTATGTTATGAAAACAACAACAGCTTTCCTTAATACAATGAGTGCATTTTGAGGTTTATTGTGTGTCTAAACCACCACACACACCCCAAAATGAAGGGAAGATCGGCCCAGGCTGTCAACAGAAATCCACTGTTTCACATTGCTCTGTTTGCTTAAAAATTAGCTGATATACAATAGATGATAGCTATATACTCTATCATAATTGCAGTGTTTGTGGAAAATTGCTAAAAAAAAACACCCTAGTGTATGCAGCACAGTGGCTAAAATGTTGGGTAGATGTTAAAAATGTAAATTTACATTTCTGCTTATATTTATGGTTTGGGGGAAATCATTTTCATTTAAAACTTGCTTCAGAGGATCACTATGAAGCTGTACCACTGCAATGATGTTGCTAAAGGACAAGCAGGACACAAACAGAATAAATAACTAACATTGCAAAGAGTATCCCTCCCATAAGAAAGGGACCAATGGCCTCATGGAACCCATCTAAAGTGAAATGCCAGTGCCTTCCTAGTGGAGGTAATCATTCTTCCCAAAATAGTGAGGAGAAGTTGATAACAGTAAATTGAACTGTAATGAAATATTTATGTTGGAGAAAGAGATCTTGCTATGGTGGAAGAGGTTGGGAACAATTTTAGTTTTAATTCTACTAACTTCTACCATCCTTCCCCATGCAATATATTTTATTTTACAAGTTTTAACGTAATATTTTCTGAACTTGGGGTTTAGGGTTACTCTTGTTTTGGTAATCCAGAAACTGAATTATTGTGCTACTTTCATCTCTGTTGCTGTTTTCACTAGGTTCTTACTCCAAGGCAGAAATATGCAAGGCAACTGTAATACAAATGGAGAGAGCACCATAATTTACTCCTGGAATTTTTACATTCCACTTCTGGCTGTAGCTTAACTCCTATTCCAGTCCTTCCATAAAAGGTCCTGCTACAAAATCATTGGAAAAAAAACTATGAGAGTATTTCCTGATTTATTTGGTTTATCTTCCAAATAAATATATTCCTTTGTGCATGCACTGAGGAATCCTTTACAGTTAAAGAAAACTTTCTCTGTCCTAAGGATGATGTCCAGTCCCTTTTATTTTACTTACTTTTGTGTGTGTGTGTGCCTGTGGATGGATGGATGGATGGATGGATGGATGGATGGATGATAGATAGATAGATAGATAGATAGATAGATAGATAGATAGATAGATAGATTGATTGATTGATTGATTGATTTCAATCAGCCCAAATCAATCCATGGCAGGATGAAGACCTCTTCATTAAAGATTACGGTATACCATCTAACAGGGTGGTCTGGTGTGGGATGGGAGATAGAGGATTTCCAACTTCCCAGGGCTGAGAGAGAGTGACTGGCCCAAAGTCACCCAACTGGCTTCTCTTTCTAAGGGAGGACTAGCCCTGGGCCACCCTGCTCTAGTTCAGCACCTTAACAACTACAATATATTGGCTCTCGTGTCACATGAACACATAAAAACACACATGCATTTATATATACTGTTTGATACAGACAGGCTAACAGTCCATCTGAAAATTTCTTCTGCATTTTTTGCATCCTCTTTCAATGAGATCATCATCATCATCATCAACAACATCTTAAATGGAGAATATTCTGGGTCAAGTGTAAAAGCTTTTGCACTTACCTTGGTTATAAAATAATTGAGAGGTGTATCCAGGACTCCTGTCTTTCACTGTGCAATTATCTCTCCATTGGTCTGCAATCCAATTCTCATGCATAATTTAAATCCCAAGGAAGACCCTAGGGAATTCCTCCTATCAGGCTTTTTCAGTTCAAGTAACATGGGCTGCCAGGGAATCTCAGAGTTAACAGGAAATATAACCCAAACTCCTTTTTGTACTCAAAAATGCTACAAAAAACAATTCTAAAGAACCCTGAGAATGAAGTAAAGAATCATAAACCTCTTTTGTACATGAAGAGAACTTTCAGGAGATTGGAAGGCAGAATGTGAAACCTGGTAATGTCTTAATTAATCAGAAGTAATCAGACTGATTGACATATCTACATGCATAAGTTCTGAGGACTAACGAACATGGAGCAATGTTGGGGCAACATTTTGAAGTAAGTGGTCTTCAGTGGATATCTTCCTTTTCTATGCCATTGATTATGATCATTACGTGCCATCAAGTTGTTGTTGTTGTTGCTACTCTGATTCTATCCACCTTGCTGCTAGTTGTCCTCTTCTCGTTTTTTTCCACCTTTCCCAGCATCAGAGCCTTCTCCAGAGAGCTAGGTTTTCACATAAGGTGTCTTTTTGTTGTTTATTCATTTAGTCGCTTCCGACTCTTTGTGACTTCATGGACCAGCCCACACCAGAGCTTCCTGTTGGTCATCAACACCCTCAGCTCCCCCAGGGACGAGTCTGTCACCTTTAGAATATCATCCATCCATCTTGCCCTTGGTCGGCCCCTCTTCCTTTTGCCTTCCACTCTCCCTAGCATCAGCATCTTCTCCAGGGTGTCCTGTCTTCTCATTATGTGGCCAAAGTATTTCAGTTTTGCCTTTAATATCATTCCCTCAAGTGAGCAGTCTGGCTTTATTTCCTGCAGGATGGACTGGTTTGATCTTCTTGCAGTCCAAGGCACTCTCAGGATTTTCCTCCAACACCACAATTCAAAAGCATCGATCTTCCTTCTCTCAGCCTTCCTTATGGTCCAGCTCTCGCAGCCATATGTTACTACAGGGAACACCATTGCTTTAACTATGTGGGCCTTAGTTGTCAGTGTGATGTCTCTGCTCTTAACTATTTTATCGAGATTTGTCATTGCTCTTCTCCCAAGGATTAAGCATCTTCTGATTTCCTGACTGCAGTCAGCATCGGCAGTAATCTTTGCACCTAGAAATACAAAGTTTTTCACTGCTTCTACATTTTCTCCCTCTATTTGCCAGTTATCAATCAAGCTGGTTGCCATAATCTTGGTTTTTTTGAGGTTTAGCTGCAAGCCAGCTTTTGCACTTTCTTCTTTCACCTTCATCATAAGGCTCCTCAGTTCCTCTTCGCTTTCAGCCATCAAAGTGGTATCATCTGCATATCTGAGATTGTTAATGTTTCTTCCAGCGATTTTAACTCCAGCCTTGGATTCCTCAAGCCCAGCATGTCGCACGATGTGTTCTGCATACAAGTTGAATAGGTAGGGTGAGATTATACAGCCCTGCCGTACTCCTTTCCCAATCTTAAACCAGTCCGTTGTTCCGTGGTCTGTTCTTACTGTTGCTACTTGGTCGTTATACAGATTCTTCAGGAGGCATACAAGATGACTTGGTATCCCCATACCACTAAGAACTTGCCACCATTTGTTATGGTCCACACAGTCAAAGGCTTTAGAATAGTCAATAAAACAGAAATAGATGTTTTTCTGAAACTCCCTGGCTTTTTCCATTATCCAGCAGATATTGGCAATTTGGTCCCTAGTTCCTCTGCCTTATCTAAACCTAGCTTGTACATCTGGCAATTCTCGCTCCATGAATTGCTGAAGTCTACCTTGCAGGATCTTGAGCATTACCTTACTGGCATGTGAAATGAGTGCCACTGTTCAATAGTTTGAACATTCTTTAGTGTTTCCCTTTTTTGGTATGGGGATATAAGTTGATTTTTTCCACTCTGATGGCCATTCTTGTGTTTTCCAAATTTGCTGGCATATAGCATGCATTACTGTGACAGCATCATCTTGCAAAATTTTGAACAGTTCAGCTGGGATGCTGTCGTCTCCTGCTGCCTTGTTATTAGCAATGCTTCTTAAGGCCCATTCAACCTCACTCTTCAGGATGTCTGGCTCTAGCTCACTGACCACACCGTCAAAGCTATCCCCGATATTGTTATCCTTCCTATACAGGTCTTCTGTATATTCTTGCCACCTTTTCTTGATCTCTTCTTCTTCTGTTAGGTCCTTGCCATCTTTGTTTTTGATCATACCCATTTTTGCCTGGAATTTACCTCCGATGTTTCTAATTTTCTGGAAGAGGTCTCTTGTCCTTCCTATTCTATTGTCTTCTTCCACTTCCGCGCATTGCTTGTTTAAAAATAATTCCTTATCTCTTCTGGCTAGCCTCTGGAATTTTGCATTTAATTGGGCATATCTCCCCCTATCACTGTTGCCTTTTGCTTTCCTTCTTTCTTGGGCTACTTCTAGTGTCTCAGCAGACAGCCATTTTGCCTTCTTGGTTTTCTCTTTCTTTGGGATGTATTTTGTTGCCGCCTCCTGAACAATGTTGCGAACTTCTGTCCAGAGTTCTTCCGGGACCCTATCTACTAAGTCCAGTCCCATAAATCTATTCTTCACATCCACTGCATATTCCTTAGCAATATTAGTGAGCTCATATCTAGCTGATCTGTGGGTCTTCCCTAATCTCTTTAGTCTGATCCTAAATTGTGCAAGAAGAAGTTCGTGATCTGAACTACAGTCAGCTCCAGGTCTTGTTTTTACCGACTGTATAGATGTCCGTCACCTTTGGCTGCAAAGGATGTAGTCGATCTGATTTCGGTGTTGTCCATCTGGTGAAGTCCATGTATAAAGCCATCTCTTAGGTTGTTGGAAGAGAGTGTTTGTTATGCAGAGTGAGTTGTCTTGGCAAAATTCTATCAGCCTATGTCCTGCTTCGTTTTGTTCTCCCAGGCAATGCTTACCTGTAATTCCAGGTGTCATTTGACTGCCCACCTTAGCATTCCAGACTCCTGTGATGAAAATAACGTCTCTTTTAGGCGTATTGTCCAGTAGGTGCTGCAGATCCTCATAGAACTGCTCTACTTCAGCTTCTTCAGCATCTGTGGTTGGGGCGTATATTTGGATCACTGTGATGTTAGATGGTTTGCCCTGAATTCGAATTGAGATCATTCTGTCGTTTTTTGGGTTGTATCCAAGCACTGCTTTAGCCACTTTACTATTAATTATGAAGGCTACTCCATTTCTTCTGTGGTTCTCTTGTCCACAGTTGTAGATTTGGTGGTCATTTGATGTGAAGTGGCCCATTCCAGTCCATTTCAGTTCACTGATGCCCAAAATGTCTATCTTTAATCTTGACATCTCACCAATAACCACATCCAATTTGCCCTGGCTCATAGATCTTACATTCCAGGTTCCAATGGTGTGTTGATCCTTAGAACATTGGATTCGCCATTCACCACCAGCACCGTCGGCCGCTAGCCGTTCTTTCGGCTTTGAGCTAGCTGCGTCAAAGGGGCTAGTTGAACTCATCCTCTGTTCCTCCCCAGTAGCATTTTGACCATCTTCCGACCTGGGGGTCTCATCTTCTGATGGTATACCGACATATCTCTGGTTGTACTGATCCATTTAGTTTTCACGGCAAGAATACTGGGGTGGGTTGCCATTACCTTCCCCAGGGATCGCATTTAGTCTGACCTCTCTGTCATGACCTTCCCATCTTGGGTGGCCCTTCACGGTTTAGCTCATGGCATCATTGAGGTGCTCAAGCTTCAGCACCACAACAAGGTAACGATCCTTTGCTGAAGATAAGGTGTCTAAAGTAGGATAATTTGAGCCTGGTCATTTGTGTCTCAAGTGAGAACTCAGGGTTGATTTGTTTGATGATCTATTTGCTTTTTTCTTGGCTATCCACAGTATTCTCAGGAGTCTTCCCTTTTCAATGCCATTGCCTAGTATTTCTCTGCTTCTCTTTCTCAATTCTCATTAGGGAAGGAAAAGGAAAAGAATGGACAGGCAACTGCTATTTTCTCTCCTTGCCTCATCAATGTGCTTCTTTAGCTGAAAGTGTCAAGCCATTTGATAAACAACAAGTTTCATTTATTCACAATAATTAAACATATAAATTACACACAGTCCTAAATCTATAAACAATCTCACTTCCCATCTAACTCCTGTTTCTGTTTTTTGTATGGCTTCTTTCTTACCATGCATAATAAGGTAGCTGATCCTCCTTCTTTTACTCATCGCTGAGGAGTAAACAGTGCATTTTACTGTGTGAATGAGGCCAAAGGGAGAGAGTGTGCAAGCAGCCACACCAAGCAGAGCTGTACCAAAGTTAAGGTTTTTAGTGGAAGGGTCTCATCATACAAATAAAGCTCTTGAAGTTTGTAGTCCAAGACTTTAGTATTGTTTAAGGAATCCTGACACATTGATGGGGAGGTGACAAAATACATGTTAGATGATCCCAAGACTCACTTTTGTAATCTATAGCACAGCTATCTCTCTGTGGATTTTAAAATATTTTTGCTGATTCCTCCCTGTACTCCCCAGCTCATGGCACAGTTATGCATACAATACCTAGGCCTCATAAATTGTGATTATATCAGAAATCTTAGGATATTTATAGAGCTCATAAGCTCCACTAAGGGATGATACAAGAATTCTATGAAGGGAATAATTGAACTACATTTAATGAATTCTTGTGTTTCTGGATGTAAGTCCAAGTGACTATTAGTCTTTCCAATCCAATGAAATTAGGGGGGAAATTATGTAAAGGATCCCTGGACTCTGTCTATCTATCAGTAGGATAACTCTCCAGAAACAAGACAGAATGTGACCAAATTTGGTCTGGTGGGTGGGAAAAGCCAGCAAAAGAAAGATTGTTTCTGAAAATGGGCCAGGTGTGGTCAGGGCTGTGAAAAAAATAATGCCAGAAAGAATCTCTGGCCCCTTTGGGGAGAGGTGTTGAACCATGAATTAGAATGCTGCCGACTGCTCCATTCTATGGCCTCTCCCTCCTGGTCATGTGACCCAGAGCACAGTTGCTCTTAAGAGGTTGGAATGCTCTCCATGCCTTCCAAGGAATGTCCAAAATAAATTATATTCAGGGGCTTGGAACTCTTTGTCTGCCTGTCAGAAGGATAACTCTCCATAAACTAAGCAGATTGGGACCAAATTTGGCATTGTGAGAGAAAACAGCAAATGATCAGGTTTGAAGATGGGCCAGATCTGGCTCAGAGATGAAGAGAAAAACATTTCAGAAAAAATCTTTCTCTATGCATCCCTATTAAAAAAACAGGCAGGCTCAGTATGCTGCTGACTCCTCCATTCTAAGTGTCTCAGGACAGATCATATGGAGTGTCAGGATGCCATCCTGCCATGCTGTATTAGATAGACGGGATTTGTAGTAATTAGTCAGTATGAGGGTGTAATATTAGCTAGAGTGCTTGCCAGACAGTAGTTTAGCTGTTAGAAGTAAGAACGGCATGCAGGCGATAGGATGGGGGAAGAGAGGAACCAGGCTCCAAGGCCATCCATTTGGGAGCATCAAAGGCTGACAGTGTAAACACTGAGAAGTAAGCTGGTAGGGGAGGGCCGGATGAGGAGTGCTTGGGAATCTGGCATGTTTTAACAGGTGTTTGCGGACGAAACTGCTTAGTCTGCTCTTTGATTTGGTTCTGACTGCTTGTATTGAATAAAGAATTTTTCCATATCCTAACATGGCTTGTGGAGAGAGTTTCTAATTCAATATCAAAGAAAGGGATCATCACATGGAGCCTGTACAGTGCATCATCATCATCATCATCATCATCATCATCTGTTAGATTTACATGCTGCCTGACTCCCATCAACTCTGGGCAGTTTACAAACAGTACAAAAAACAGAAACACAGCACAAGACAAAGGAACAATGTTGGCAAAGAAAATAAACCCAGAGTGGAACAGAAAGGAAGAAAGGGACATCAGTTGTCCTTGCTAAAGACCTGAGTGAAGAGCCAAGTCTTTAAGGACCTTCAAAATGCCAGTAGGGTGGGAGCTGATTGAATCTCAGGGGGATCCTCATTCCAGAGGGCAGGCGCTGCTACAGAGAAGGCACACATCCAGGGTCCCAAAAGGTAGCACTGTTTAATCGATGGAACCTGGAGCACAGCAACCATGCCAAATAGAACCAGTCAGGCAGATACTATGGGATACAGGCAGTCCCTCAAGAAATCCAGGCCCTATGCCATGTAGGGCTTTATGGGTAGCGACCAGCACCTTGAATAACACCCAGAAGCAAACTGGCAACTAGTGCAGCTTGCAAAGCAGAGGTGTTACATGGGCATACCAAGGCATGCCCATCACTGCCTGGACCGCTGCATTCTGGACCAGCAGAAACTTCTAGGTGGTCTTCACTGGCAGCCCAATATAAAGTGTGTTGCAGTAGTCAAGCCATGAGGTGACCAGGGCATGAGTAACTGTCTGAAGGGCCCCCAGATCTAGGAAAGGGCACAACTAGTGTATGATATGAAGCTGGGCAAAAGCCCTTCTGGTCATAATTGCAGGAGCAATTATAGAGCAGGAGCTGTGAGTCCAGGAAGACCCCAAATCGTGTACCATCCTTGAATGGGGAAGTGCAACCCAGTCCAAAGTCAAAGTTGGAATATCCCCAGATCTGTCCAAACACCCACAGCCACTTGGTCTTGGTAGGATTTTGTCAGAGACATATATGCAATCATAGAAAACAAGGGGGGAGCAGAAATGCGCATGCTACACAGAGATGTAGCACATACACCCACCATGATTAGAGTCTCACAGAAACACACAATTGCAATAAGTTATTTCATTACCCAAAAGAAAATAGATACCGTCTATGGCCATTATTGGTAAAGGAGTTGGAAAGCATTCCAGATGCCATGTTCTGAATGCTTTCCTTAAACTTGTTTAAATTGTCTAATGCCTTGGTGTATCTAAAGATAGCCAATAAAATGTATCATAACAAATTAGTCTAAATTATTTTTGTTGCTGGTATTTGATATTAATTGATGCAATTGTATGGGCTGCTGCTACTATATATCAACATTTATGTTTCATTTATGTTTAGGGTTTTTTTTGTGTGTGTGTATGTTTATGTGTTTGGATTTTTAAAAAAACAATATGTCACTTTTATCCAACTTGAATTTTTTTTTTAGTCTGCTATTTTTCTGGATTATTTTGTGGAATATTTTAGTCAAGTATCAATATTCGGGAGAAACCAGATTAATAGTTGTCACAAGAGCCTTCTGTTTTATAATTAACAAAAAGGAGCAATGGTCAACGTTTTCTTTTCCCTTTCATCCAAGGTAAACAACACTTTCCTGCTTATCAGTAGGAACATTTACAGTGAAATGACTCTGGATCTAATGACACCATATCCAGATTTCTAAGGGAATATTTTGTATTCCCTGAAGAATCACTTCTGTTTCTAACTATTTGTATACTTTCTTTGGATAGATATAAAGATACTTACAGTAGATAGATAAGGATATCTATTTTTATCATACATAGAGAATATTTATTTATCATGCTTACATACCACTGAATTTATATGGCTTACATCAGTTACAATGCAATAATCATAAAATGTAAAATTATAATTAAAAACAATAAAAAATCCCAATAAAAACATAAACAATAAATAAAGCCAAGACACTTTGGACATATTCTGGAATCCTGCTTGGAGTAGAACATGTATTTGAACTCTTCTTCTTAATGTGTTCTGTGACAATGTCTATCAAAGTCAATGATCCAGCAAATATGAATGATTGGGAAAATACAAAATATTGAAAGCACCGTTGGGGTTATATTTTAACTGAATAATTTTAGTACCTTGAATGAGAAGTATCTCTGTATCTGTTTATTTCAAATAAAGTTATTATCCTTCAATGTGTTTGGCTTGCAACAATCGTCCCATCGTCTAAGGCTACCCTATCTAGGCTACAAAATTTTGAGATGAGCACCACATGGCAGCAAATAGTTCTCTATACTTTTTTGTTGCTATCCTAAAGGTCATCAGGATCTTTGCAGTCCAGATATGGTGGTTCTACTCTTGCCATCCCATAAGGGACTCTGCCCATTCCCTTGAAATCACCTTTTTATCTTAATGATAGATGAATATAAAATAGATAACATTTGGTAAGCAACATATTTACAAAGGATGAATTTGGATTAAGGATAAATCTGACCAGTTGGACTTAAAATGAACTCATACTTACTGCATGCCCTATTTATATCAAATAAAGGCAGTGCTAAAGATATCCCCTCCCCCAGAGAACAGTAGATAAGAAAATAAAAACCAAAACAACAACAGCAACAGCAACAACAACAACCAAAAAAGTCAACTTGCAGTGTCCACCTTCTTTCTTGTTAATTTAGACTTGACACAGCTCAAACCAGTCCTGGAGTTCTCCCACTCCCCACAAATGTGCATGTGTATTTCCGCCGAAAGCTGCATTCCAAAAATAGCAGACCCAGGGCAAAATAATGAATTAATATTCATTGAATAATAGCTATGGGTTAAAATTAATTGCCAGCAAAATAAGGTACCCCATTTGTAAAACTGAGCCTACTTTGTATACAGGTAGCCCTCATTTAGCAGCCATAACTGGGACCGGCAATTTGATCATTAAGCGAAGTGGCTGCTAAGTGAAACCACAACTGTGCTTATGATCTTACTTCAGCTTTCTTTTGCTTTACAGATCTATGAAGGTCGTAAATGTGAGGACTCGTTATAAAGTTACTACTTCATCACCGTCATAACTGTGAACAGTTGCTAAATGAGGCAGTCGCTAAACGAGGACTACCTGTATACCAATATTTCTCTCACACATACTCTTCCTGCTTCTTCCAGCAGACACAGGAAAGAAGAAAAAAGTGGAGATGGAATAAGGAGAAGAGAACAGAGTAGTTGCACTGGGAAAGGAAGGGAAAGGAAGGGAAATGGGATACAAAAAGGATTGGAGATGAGACAAGTAGCTGTGGTAATTCAGAAGAGAAGTAAATAAAAGAAATTTCTGTTTACGAGTTAGAATTTAAGGGATTTGTTAAATAGAAATGTTCTCATGCTGGCTCTTCCTTCCTTCCTTCCTTCCTTCCTTCCTTCCTTGAGCATAAAACAGAGTCCAGCTTATGGGTCTTCATAGTACATGTACAAGCACTGTGGGTAATGCCAGGAAATGTACAAACACAGGCTAAAGCAGAGAAATAAATGGGCAAAAGAAAGTTTATTAGAATTAAAAATCTGAAAACATCATAGATAAAATAAATGTACCCACATTTTACACCCTGGCTAAGATTTCTACAGTTTTCTAGTTACTGATTCAGTGAAATGGAGTCTCTGCAGGAGGGCAAAAACTGAAGCTTTACTTTTGCAAATGGATACTTAGAATTCTTCCAGTTAGTAATAAAATCCAGTGAAGGAGGAGGGCAGGCACTAGGTAGAAAAAAAAGGAGGGGCTATCCCAAGGCCCAGTAAAATTTGTTGTATTAGACCCTATCCTGTTTTGGAAATATCTTTCTTTTTCAATGACACTCTAAAAATAGAAACAATGCAAAAGATGTCAAGAATGATTATGCAGGAGCTTGCAATATATATATATGTTACAATATTTATGAAAACAGACAATTCTCTTTATCTATACCATGACTATTTCAATGGTTTTTATAGTAAAATGGTCTCATCCTGTAAATGCAGTCAAACAAATGTATTTGAGAAACAACATTCACCAACAAGATGATTGCTATGCTAATCATGAAAATAATATCTACAGAGTTTATGAACATTCTTAAAACATATTACATGTAAAATAAAAAAGCAGCTCTGTGTTCCTTGAAGTTTCTAACACAAAGGAAAACTTCTGAGATCTAACATGTTCTTTGGCATGCATTTTTGTTGCACAAAATATGAAGCTCAACTAGAAGTTCTCCCTTCATGGAAAAGGTCTGTCACGGCCTATCAGTCATGAAGTCTCACTGTTATCTTTAGGTTGAGGCTAATGAGCCTTCAAATACCAGTCGAAGTAAGTAATGTTCTTCCCACTGTTGTCCTAACAGTCAGGAATCACGCTGAGACAAGGAGTAGGTCTCTAGTGTTTATTACTGCTACATAAGACAGAATCCTAACAAACTGAAGAAGCATGGGAAAAACCCAGACAGATAAACCCCAAAAGCTAAGGCGGGTCTGATCTGTGTCTCTTTGAATGGCTGCTTAACTCCTCAGTACTACGCATGCGTTTCCCCCCCCGGATAGAGGCCCCCTCCTGCTCGCCATCAGTACTCATGACAACTGTGAAGGAAAAAAAAATCTGGACTAAGGTGGGCCTTAGACTGATCCAGCAGGGTATTCTTATGTTCTTATGAATGCTGACCTTTTTTAAATTAAAAAGCGGGAGGGAAGCTATAACCAGTGGATTTCTAAAGGTAGGCCAAAGCTACAGTATATGCATAAGTGGCTTGCCTTATACAATTTAAGTTAACCTCCTTTTCTCATGAATGGTAGAAGTTCTTGTTGAGTTTCAAAAACTGAAATCAAATTACAGAAGTCTGGTTGGCTTCTGTAGGAAGTTACTAACCTGTCAGTCACCAACATATATTACAGCAACTCTGCCAAGAAGGAAAAGCATACAAATGATGTGGGTTTATTCTTCAGAGCAGCATCATATGTTGTTAATCTTCAAAGCAGCTCATCTGCAATGGTCTGTTTCTTTTAGAAAGGTCTGTGTAGTGAGTCTGCAACTGGGCAGATAAGGAAAAGAGGAAGAGGAAAAAATACTGCCTATCATTATGTATTACTATTGGTGGTACTATATTTTTTATACTTAAGTTTTACTCTTTTGAAGCATTAAATAAATCCAGCAAGCACTAATGTAGGCAAAAATGTGATGTCTCAAACTTAAAGCTCTGGAGAAGTGAGATATTATTCTAAGCCCTACACAAAAAGTAACACGTATATAAATAAACAAACGGGTGTTTGTCGGATTCATTTTTGATAGGAAGTAAATATGTATGATAATGATAAGCTTTGGCTTAGCTCCTTTGTGACGGTTAAATAACAAATGATTATGATACTGAAATCATGGAACATAGTTTCAAGTAGGAATAATAATTAACAGTGCATTTTAAATAAGAGCAGCCTAGATTTTTGCTGCCCAGATTCAGCTGCTATAAAAGCATTCTTGGGGTTTTGATGTAAGAGTTACTATGGAGTGTGCTTGCATACATTCTCATTTCTTTCCAAAATAATGATCAATTTGTCAATCAGTTGACCTATTGACTATCAGGTCACAACAAAGAATTTTAAAAAAATATATCTCTGCTGTCATCTAGTGGTCAACTGTATTTGTGCAACTGCTGGATAAGTACTGAAGAGCTGGAGTTTGATAAAGAGGTTTTGCTCTGTAAGTGTAATAGCTATTAGCCATTGATCCCCATCACTTCCATGAATAAATGATGTGTGTGTTGTGTCCATCTGGTGATGTTTTGAGTTACACCATCACAAAACCACACACAAAAAAGTGGCCATGAAGGTACCAGTCTCTCTCACAACCAAAACAGCGCTGCAGAAAAAGCTCAGAGCCCAGTGACCTGACGGAAAGGATAAGTTGCACAGCAGATCTGCCAGAGCAATTGGAGCTGGGCATTTTATTATCAACCTCACCTGCATTATCTCAAGCCACTTCCTTCATGGACCCTAGACTGTCCACATGGAATGCCTTGTGTTGGTTTAACATGGAAGACACCACTCCCACACCAGAATATCTAAAGCCATCTTTGGGCTGCCTTAACAAGGGAATGATGATGGGATAAAGATAGACATGTCCTCCTAGGCAAATGGTAAGTGGGGCATACTTACACCAGGGCAACAAGGCTGTGAGGATGGACTGTGATTTCAGAGCACATTTAGTAGTATGGACATTCAGGATACACACTCAAAATCTTATCTCTGAACTGTCTTCTAATATATGACAAGTAATCACTACTAACAAATCAAGTTATTTAAAACAAAAATTACATTAAATTTTTGTTTTAAGTAACTTTGTCAGTCTTCTGAGCATTCATGGAAGCCTGGCAGACAAGATACAGTTATTGTTTGATTATGCAGTTTAATCAAGATGCAAAATGTGAGTGTTTGTGAAATTCTCTTCATTGAAACATTTTCTGCATTTTGGAATTCTGAATTATCTTTTTTCTTTTTATTTGTAGACTCAGCACAAACAACTACAAAAAAATGATCGCAGTCATTCCTGCTACAGGTGGTACAACTCATTACTGAATTGAAGGGAGTGATTATGTTTTCACACTGGCACATCACATGTTGGATAACTTTATTTATGAAATAAATGAGACAAGCACCAAACTTTGGTGTTATTTTTTCATTCAGACTCCCCTTATATATCAGTAACCTCTAATAACATTCAGTGGCAAATACATGCAAAAATTCAGAAAATCTGAATAGCCAAGTACATTTTCACAGAATTGTACATTCTGCTGTTTGAGTTTCATTTGATATGCAGCATAGATATGCAGCCAAATTGTATGCAGAGCTATTAGAATATGATTTTATAAAATACATTACATCGCTGCATCATGTCACTGATGCCAAACCAGGTCTAGGACTCTCTCATGTAAAACCGGAGAAGCTCTTAAGTGGGATCTCTATGATGTAAGAGCAAGTAGAATAAGATTCAGATGATGTAATGCATACCCACCCATCAGTTCTTTCAGCAATTAGTTTGGTAAACATATCCTTCATATCTAAAAATAATCCCTCACCCTGATCAAAACAAACTCACCTCACAGTGTTCTGCCTGAGAGCAGCAAATTCTGGCTCTGGCATGTGTCCAGTGGGAGTGAGAACCATAGGTGGCCCTCCCTTGCTTGTTGAGTCAAGCCTGAGACCAGCCCAAACAATTCAACTGATTTAGGACAAGGAAAACTAGATGAGACATGACAACATTATTATTTCCTTCATCTAAATAAGCTTTCAGAGGATGGTTTACTGAGCAAGTTACATATTAAAAGTGGTAAGGATTTGCTCTGGCACACTAAATTGCCTGTGGCTGGAGGATGGAGCCTCGCTCATGTGTAGAAAGTCCACAGCATGCTTGCCAGTTGGCTGGAACAATCGTGGCTTTTGGTAGGACATCTTGTCTGAAAATGAGGCCCTATTAGAATTCCTGACCAGTGCTTTGATCTTGGCTGGTTGAAGTAGCAAATCACAGGGGCAGGAAGAACTAGGGCAGTGCTTCCCTGCCATAAATCCCTCCTAAGGAAATAGGCAGCATTGGTACTCCTTCCCTGTTCTTCTGATGGATCTTTGCCATGTACTTCAAAGTATGAATCACACTATCCAAAGAAAGAAATATTGGAGAGAGGCTTGGTTGTGGTAGGAGAAGAAAGCAAGATATATTTTAGTAGTGCTGGCCATAAGCTGTTTGGTAAAATCTGGAGTATGGGTGATGGCTGTGTGTGTACATAAGGAGAACTGATGGATGCCAGCTACAGTAATTAGCCACCTGATGATGAGAAAGAGCAGCCAGCTGCAGCTAGAACTCCATACATCAGAACAAGCTTCATAATTTTTTTAAAAATCCAAAGGTTTTTTTTAGAGAAAACAGGATATGCCCCAGCCACAATTTTCATAGATTCAACTGCAGGCCAGCCTAGGTGTGAACATGTATGCCTAGGTCCTGTTTCAACCTTCAGCTGAATGTACTATATGGAATGGGCAAGGGATGCAGAGTTTCCTATTAAATAAGGGTCACTAAATAGGGGCTATATTTTCAAATATAAACTGTTCCCTCCATTCTGGCAATGTGATTGACAGGCAGTGCTAGGAAGCCATTCAGGCAAGTGATTGAAGGACACGGCTCCCGATAAGCCAGATTTATTGCAAAAGTAGGAAAGCCTTTAAGAAGGAATCCAGTCAAGCATAAAATGGCAGGCTGTATCTGTGGCAGAAACAACGTTCAAACCGTGTGCCTTTTTCTCCCACCCTTGTGATATGACTGGCTGAGATCTTCCCACTTTGGGGCGGGAGGAGGAGTGCTTAACACTTGTGTCTTGTTATGATAGGGGACCAATCTGGTCTCAGGCTGTTTGCCTCTGACCTTTCAGTATCCCTTCCTTGCACCATATAAATAGAAAGAACAACAATAAATATGGATAATAAACAGGGCAGCTTCAGATGGTAGCTTTGGATTCATGTGCAAATTTCTGTTCGTGGAGCGAACCCCAATCATTTTCCTGCCTAAGGCAAAGGACCAGGTGCCTTTTCCTTTCCATGTACAGGTGCCAGCTGGATTGGCAGTTGAATTTGACTCTATTGACACAAAGGGACAATGTAAGCATATATATGGCTATTTTTTTTTATTGTAAATGCCAGCATTACAGCAAAATAGTGCTTTAATATGTATTCATTCTTATATCTTTCTTCTGTTATTTAATTATTCATTCTTTTTTTACTCTTTCAAATGTTTTAAATAAGTAATTTAAAAATATAAAATATAATTAATAAGTGATATCCAGGAGAGTTACTGCCAGTCAGTAGATAATTATTTGAGATAGACGGATCTTTGGTCTAACTTGGCATAAAACAGCTTCCTAGATTCCTAATAAATATATAATATCCCAAAAACCACATTTAAAAATACAGTGTTCCATATTTTCATCCCAGATCTTATTTTACAACAGGTTGCTATTGTGCTATCATTCCCATCACTAAACCTGTTCACCTCCACCCACCTCCCCATAGTTGGGAATTCTTGTAAATCTTCCCACACAGTTCTCTGATGAAATCACAATATATGGGAGTGGCCCAAATGTTTTGCTTCAAGAGATCAAAGGACTGCTGGATGCTTCTGAGCTAGCGTCTCATTTCCAATGGTTTGTAGCTGGTGCCAGAAAGGTAAGGATGAGTTCTTTTTCAAGATCACAAGCACTTCTGTATAATAGGTCTTTGACAGCAACACTGGCATACTCAGAGAAGTAGTGCCCATGATGGTAAAACCGCCCTATATTTTTTGGGAGAGGTACAGAATATTGAGGCAATGTGGTTAGAGAAAACAACAATACAAAAAGAAGAATGAAGTGGGAAATTATAAACTTTGATTATCCATATCAAATGAGATGCCAGAATGTTGGAGTAGAAATGGATGGCTCCATTCAGATGGTGTAGGGAATTCTGCTATTAATGTTTCCCTCTGCTATAAACTCCTTGCACATAAAAGACAGTTCAGTTAGAAACTTCCTCCTTAAAGATTCTAGATATTGGGATTTATTTTTAGATGTGAGATCATTCAAGATTTGTTTGATACCTACAACTTGAAATTGCAGCATCCCTTCTTCCACTTTCATGACATTCTATCATTTAATTCTGTTGTATGTCTAGATCCAGCATAAGAAGATAAGAGACTGACCAACTATATCAGTGGGACATGGTCACAAAATGCAAGGGTTGAAGGGAAAGTAATACTTTCAATGTTAGAAGTAGCCAACGGATGATAGCATGCACTGTTTGAAAGTCTGACATGTTCTTTAGCATCTGTGTTTCACTTAAGTTAGCAGAAAGTTGTTGTGAGGAAAGGTTGTGTTGTTATCGTTCATGAAATTGAAGCCTGCAGTAAGTACTCATCAATGTGATTTAAACAATGTGCATTTGACTGCTGTAGGTATCCCTCCAATTAAATTTCACCAACGAATGCAGGTTGTTTATGATGATGGCTGTTATCTTTATTCAAACCTGGCACCACTATCAACAGAGGACTACACTGCAATACTCATAATTTGAAATAATTAAACAGAGTTCAGAAGCACAAGAAGGAAATTTTGCTGCAGCATGACAATGCGAGGCTTCATGCTTCATGAGACCACTCAACAGGCAATTGTGAAATTGGATCTCTCCATCTTACCCTGTCTACCATACAGTTCAGACATGATGCCATGTAACTTCCAACTTTTTGTAAAATTGAAGGAATGCTTTCATGGGCATCTGTTTGTTTGAATAGGTGGAAAGGACTGATGAGGTCTGGCTGGAGAGACAAAGTGTAGATTTTTTTCCCCACTATGGCCTTAAGAAGCTTGTCCATTGTTGGCAGAAGTGTCTAGTAAATGGTAATGATTTTGCAGAGAAGTAAATAAAGATAACAAAAGAGTTCATTTCAATTATTATTATCCTGTTTCATTTATTAAAATATCCCTATTTAAACTAAAGTTATGGAGGCATTAATTTTCATTCAACACCCTTAGTTGATGGAGATTTGGAATAGGTTGGTTGGTTGGTTGGTTGGTTGGTTGGTTGGTTGGTTGGTTGGTTAGTTAGTTTGTGGGGACTAGCTGTGTGGTCCTGGCACCAACTTCAGAGTTATGGCTTCTTAAAGAAACATCAGAGATCCACATTTCCTCTGCAAAATATGATTAAAGAAATGGATTGGATTGGATTAGCAACAGATATAAATATGTTATTTAACTTGAATTCATTAATAGCAAATTGTTTATTTGTGTATTTGGGTTTAGATAAAGGTAATATCTGAACCACTATTATGGTCAAGAGTGATTGATGGGTGGAATGCATTATATAATTAGACTTTTTACATGCAATAATGCATATAATTTTATTGGCTGAAAAATCTGTAAACCTTTCCTCAGAATGCTTTTGTTCTACTTTTCATTCATAAAATAATATATAAATGGAGTTCCCAGAAAACATTGGATGTTAGGTAAAACTTTATTCCTGAAAATTAATTTTTGGGGGAATATTGCTGAAATGTTCCTTGTTAGACTGCTGATTACAACCATTATTTTCTATTTTGGTCTTAATTGCTGCACCTGTTCTCCTTCTATTGCCTTGCTTTAGATGTTAAAATAAGATATCATTTTTACTTTGATGTAATCTTCCATCCTCCAATGTTGCAGCAATAGGAAACCTGGAATAAAAATACTGTCTCATAAAATGAAGAATGTGTGGTGAATATGATAATAGGCAGCATACATACTTGCAGTCTTGGGTCATAACATGGGCTGATATGAATCTGATTTTTAAAGCTGAGGAAGTCAAGATTAGGCAAAACAATTAACAAGCAATCAGTATGACTATCTATATTCTTCTTACTGTCCTAAAGAAAACTAATTCAAATTCTGTCTATAATACTTATGGATAAGTATTGTATTTCAGGATCCAAAAAAGAACTCCAGCACTTCTTGTGGCATGCCATTCCTCTTTTATATGTACAATTCTTACCACTAAGTGCATCAATAAATGTAATGTTTATCAGTCAGTACTACAGAAAGGATCAAACTTTCCTTCCAGCAAACAGCAGGCTTTCCAACCTCACCTATCAGATTTTATGTTGGAAAAAACTCTGCTGAAATGGAATGAAAAAGAAATGGAGCAGCACTTACGACAAACTTCTTTTGTGCTCAGAAATAGTTGCTTTGGGATTCAATCTCAGGAAAACATTCATGAACTGAATTCTGGAAACAGCAGAAATAACAAGTAAGCTGCTAGGGAAATGGAAGATTTGGGGTGGGAGTATCTTCGTTGAGAGTCTACTAGAAAATAGCCAAAGGAATCACGGGTCATTTAATGTGGAGAAGGACACTGTTCTCTGGTTGGATTATACAATATACTTGTAAGGTAATTGGAAAGAGCACTCAGCCTCTAAACAAGAATGTTGCTGGGCTCAGATTCATGTAATAGTGATGCCATATATCTTTTAAATCTCCACCTTTAATTTGTTATATCTGTTTATTTATGTATTTACTGTATTTTATACTACCATACTTTACAAGGACTCAGGACAATATACAGTTTAAAAATTATTGTCAACAATATCTTAACCACAGCATAATTCACAAACTTGATCAACTTATTATTAACCATTAGCTCACTATTAAAATGTAAAGTCATAGTCCAAACATAGCTGTTCTTGTTATTTAACATTCTAATGACGAGGTGTTAACACCTTCCCTCCACCTCGAGCCCTTGGGAATAGCTGCATTGTGACAGTCTTCCTAAAGATCAGGAGCAAAGACACCTGGTTCTCCAGTGGAAGATGATTTGACAGAGTTGATGCCGCAACAGGGAAACACAGGTTTCCTGGTTTCCCCTGAATCTCTGATAGGGAGGAACCGTCAACATTTCTACCTGGGATGTGCTTACTGAATGACTAGAACCAGCTGTCATGACCTCGTTGCAAGGCACAAAGAGCCTCACAACGTGAATCATGATCATTAAGGAAAAGAGGAAGGAGATGATCAAACCAGGGATTAACACAAGCACCCAAAAGCACCCACACCCATGGACCCATAGGCAGCTGAAAAGAAGGACATCAGAGGAACGAAGATAAGATGCACCTGGTGCCCCGGAGGACACAACCGTCGCTGGAAGACAAAAGAAGACACCGGGAAAACGCCCAGGCAGCCATCAAGGGTCCCATCAAGAGGGATCGGGTCAAAGCAGGGTGGGGAAGCCCGGGGCAATACAAGAGGGTATAAAAGGGGCACCTCCACACCACCTACCCCGTTCCCGTTTTTCATTCTGTCAGCCATCATTCCAATAAACCAGAAATCCTTAATACCCATTAAGTGAGTCTGTGTCTTATTGCGAAGCGAGGCTGGCCTTGACACCAGCTCACAACAGGTAGTCCTGTGACAGAGAAAGAGAAGCTGTATCGAGAAAAATATACCATCCACATGCTCAGAGACATTTTTATCTTATACTGTATTCCCAGATTTTAGCCTGGCACAAAAATCAGTTTCTAAATGGAACTGAATTCTGATTTCAAGCCAGCCACTCTAGTATTGTTAGATGGCCTACAATCTTTTCATCTGTTCTGGAAGCTTAGAAGAGAATAACCACTTTGGGGCAGCTTGGAAATGTGATGGGTGAGAATAGTTGGGTTCCTTGTTGGAAGAATTGCAACCTTCAGCCATATGAGATTAAGCAAGTGTCAGATGTTCCCAAGAGTAAACAGGCTGTCTTGAGACCTGTGCAACCCTGAGCCAGAACTCAGCTCAGATCGTCAAGACAATCCCCAAGTACTTTGTGTCAAATAGGACCTTGAAAGATGGTCTTGGACAGGCACAAAATTGGGTTTATTTCAGATTAGTAGATATTGCCATCCATAATTCACAAACAGTGCTACCTGCCTCTTTTTCCCAAAACACATTCTCCCCCTTCCCCGCAATCCCAAAGAATTATGGTAGGACAAGAATAAAGTTTCCAGAACTACCATATAGTTTATGGGTCTGTAGTCTCCATTGTGCTTTCTTCCTGCACTTATTTACTTCTAAGGTATTGCTTATTCAGCTAGAACCCTTTTTGCTGAGAATTGTGTTGTAGATTTATGGGAATAGTTTTTTTTTTTAGCTATTTACACATTTTGTAAGAAATGTTATGATTTGGTTCTTTACTTTTTTAAAGGTAAGGTTCAAATTCATGTCTTAACATTTAAAACTTCAAACAATCAGAGGTTACAGAATTTGTGTTCAAGCAGTTAAATAAATAACAACATTGTTTATTTCAAGGAAAGCTTTGAAGATAAATGATTCAAGCAGAATTTTAGATGTTATTCATCAGCAATTGTATAAGGTGAATGTGTACTTCACCTTAGTGATCTTTGCATGACACTGCAAAAGTGATGCTTTAGTGTTATCAGAAATGTGATCTCAGAGAGTAAGCAACTTACTTTTTTAAGAGAACATCGTAACCCATTACAGAGCTTCATTTCTGTATAAAATATAAGATTTAAACAGCAACAGAAACTTCACCTCATATTTAAAGGCTGCTATATAAATAAATAGTTTGCAGATGCGTTAACATTTGCTCAGGACAAAACAATACAAACAAAATATTTCATAATATGTATTTATAAATAGTTAAAAACCCTTGCTGCATCGTTTATTGCTGGATGATAATGTATTTATAGTTATTTGTAAAGTGGATGTAAAATCTTTTTTCAAACTAATACTATCATAGTACGAAAAATTCACTAATTGCATTGAAGGCTGACCTTTCCCAAAGATCTCAAAACATATTGATAGATTATGTGCCATCAAGTCAGTGTTCACTCCCAGCAATCACATAAATAGAGCTTCTCCAGGATGATCTGTTCCCAACCAGTCCGTCTGGTCTTCCAATGGTGGACTCAGTGCCGCTGTAAATGAGTCCATGATTTGCTTCTGGTCACCCTCTGCCCCTTTTCTTCCACTTTTCCCAGCATTATAGATAGGCTGACCATATTTTCTTGAGACAAAAATGGGACATTGGGATGGCAAAACGGGACAGGGTTAAACTTATGTAATATTATGTAATGTTCTGTATTCATGAAAAAGTAAGATGATAAAAAACATTTTGAAGAGTTTTTAAGATCCATTTGCTGGTCCTTGCTGGGAAGGTGCAAGGGGGGAAGGTGCGTCAGTGGTTGGGTCTGGAGAGGCTGGTGCAGGGGTGGTGCTGGGCAGAGAGGTTGCAGGAGGGCTGAGGGCGGCAGCGAGCTGGGACAGGAGGACAGGAATGGGGGCGGCAGCAGGCTGGAGAAGTGCAGGAGGGCTGAAGGCAGCGGCAAGCTAGGCAGAAGAAAAGGAACGGAGGAGTCTAGGGAACGGTTGTCCCCAACAACCTGTTCCTCTCTTGTGCACCCTTTTATTTTATTTTCTTCCCGCCATTTTGGCCTGAAGGCCAATCGGCTTCTTTTCTGCTGGGCGCACTTTTCTGACCGTCTTCCACTGCACTGATTGGCGGCAGCAACTCTTCCTCTTGCTCACCACGAATCAGCTGTTCCTGCAGTTCTGCTCTAGGTTTCCCGCCAGATTGAGAACTATTGCCAATGGGTAAGTCAGCCTCCTTTTCAATTTCAATTTCAATTTCAATTTTTTCCTGCTTTTCCCAATAATGGCTCTAATGTTTTTTAAAAAATGGGACAAAATTGACATTTATATTAAAACAACAGGACAGTCGGGAAGTGTTAAAACAACGGGACTATCATGTTCAAAATGGTACATATGGTCAGCCTAATTATAGATTTCTCCATTTTTCTTTCACATAATGTGTCCAAAATACAATAATTGGAGCCTGTTCATTTGTGCCTTGAGTGAGAACCCTGATTTGATTTGTTCTATGATTAATTTTTTCTTGACTATCCATGATATTCTCAGGAGTCTTCTCCAACATCAAAGTTCAAAAGCATCAGTACTCTTTCTATCCTGCTTCAAAGTCCATCTTTCACTTCTAAAGAGTGTCACAAGGAAAACTGTTGCCTGCACAGTTCTGAACTTTGTAAGTTTAGACACATCACAGCATATCTCTTTCCAAGGTTTTGTTACTTTGGCAAGTGGTAGTCTGAGGCATATTTCTTGACTGTTCGCTCTTTTACTGTTGATAGTTGATCCTTAAAAGCAGAAGCTATCCACCCCTTTAATATCTTTATTGTCAGTTCTAAGACTGGTTGCTGTAATTATTGTCATTAGTTTGATTTCTTTATATTTAATCATGATCCCATTTTTTTCAGTATGCTCCTTGACTTTCATTACTAGAACTTGCAGTTCATTTGCAATTTCAGGTATTAGAGTAGTATCATCAGCATAACACAGGTTATTGATGTTCCTTTTTCTGTTTTAAAACTCTTCTTCCAATCCGGTCTCCATAAATATATATTCTGTTTCACCATGTTCCATTTGGACTGTGGCTTCCTGTCCTGTGTATTATAGATTTCCCATGGGATCAGTGAGATGTTCTGGTATTCCCATTTTCCTAAGGACATTCCACAGCTTGATGTGGTTGACCCAATCAAAGGCCTTTCTATAGTTAATGAAGCACATATTTACTTCTTTTTTGTATTCTTTGGCTTTCTTAATTATCCAGCATGCATCAGCAACAATGCCTCTTGTTTCTCAGCCTTTTCTAAAACCATCTTGAACATCTGGCATTTCCCTTTCCATGTAAGGCTCTAATCTGCATTAGATAATCATAAGCATTATTTTGCTAGCATGTGAAATTAAGAATATTGTATGATAGTTTGCTCTGTTAAGGCTTCTTTCTTTAGAATCTTCCAAGCTGTTTGCTGCTATTATTTTCCAGATCTTCTGCAATAGTTTGGCTGGAACCTTTACTGATTCTTCTACTGTTGCTTGCCATATTTCTGTAGATATTCCATCAAATCCTGTAGCCTTTTGACTTGGTAATGACAAGAATGCTGGCCTAAATTCTTCTAGTACTGGTGATTTTTGTAAATAGGGAATATCTTCTAAGGTACAGTATCTTGGATATTGAAGCTCTACTGTACAGAATTTCAGTATACTCCTTCCATCTTTGTTTGATCTTCTTTGAATTAGTTACTATCTGTCTATTTGCACTGTTCAGCATACTAATTTCAGATTGGTATCTCCTGAGTTTGGAAATCTTTTAGAAGACTTTCCTTGTTTCTCCATGTCACTCAGAATGTATAGAGTGGTATTTTGTTCTGTCAACAACAGTGAGAAACATGGAAGGTGGATGTTCTTACAGTGCCTTGGAATTATTTAAAAGTGTCAACACCAAGTTGTACATTTCTGTTTACTGGCTTTCCATTTAAGCACAGGTACTTACATACATTTCACGCACTGTCTGATTATCCTGATTAGAATTTAGTGAAAGAAATACTATTTTTTGTGGCAAAACACAGGATATGTTATAACTGTTTTTGAATCTTTTATGTCATTAGCTTTTAAAGCATTTACATGTTCCTTTTCATATATTCAAATTATCTTCTTTATAACATATTCTTGTAGTATGCAGTTCAACAAAATTAAACTTTGGGCTGGCTGGCTGTAGATTTTAAGAACTGTAAGAGTTTTTAAAAGTTTCAGGCAATGCAAGAAATTATTGATTTTTATGATGGGCATTCAGGACATAGTAAGGATTGTTGGCAAAGTTTTGAAGTAAGAAATAAGAAAATGCCATTAAGCTGGCCAAGGAATGTAAAATGACTTCGGGGTATGGCATGTTAAGTGCCCATCCTCTGTATCATCCAGCACTGGAAATAGGTTGGCTTCTATTTCCTGGCAGAGTGGAACTGCAACTTCCCTTCTTCTTCGCCTGAATGAACATTGGTTTAAACCAGCCAATGTGAATCATCCTCTCTGTAAAATATAAGGAAAAAAAAACCCATTTCCAGCTGCAGTTATGATGCTGATTGCTAAGCCCACAAATTTGCCCACTTTTTCTCCCTGTATCTCTTCTGCTGCTGCTCTGGGATCCTTGAACCTAGACAAGTGAGCAGGCACGTGCGTGGGTCAGCAGAAGAATCAGAAGAGAAAGGCAGCTGGGCTGCCACCACTTACCTCATTGTTTATCTCTCTTTTCCTTCCTACAGTTGCTGATTCTCCAGTTTGATAGGAGGCAGAGGAGGGACACGCAGGCCAAATTTTTAAAGAAGGAGGTAGGTATAGGGTACACTGGTGAGTGTGCCTGACATGGGCAACGTGAAGCAGTGTGGGACTTTAACCATATGCTTCCTCACACGTGCATGTCTGAATCTGTTGCCTCGCTTTGTTTTGTGATTGGGCAATGTCTATGCAGTATTGTAGCCTGGAAGATCATAAAAGAACATTTGGGATTTCTATGCAATCTCCTTCCCTAAGTAGACTCTCATCCACCCCTGCCACTCCATATTGTGTACATAATAGAAAACAAAATTACTTATTTGCACTGTCTCACTGGAATCTCCTTGCCTGGCCAGCCAATGGTTTATTCTAGGGACTTCTGTAATGTGTCTCCTACATGAAATGCTGAAGGGTGTGTTAGAATTACATGATAATAAAAGACAAAGTTGCAGGAGACATCTTATATTCCCTCCCTTTCCCACCTCGTATTTAATCACAATCTGGCATCAAAATTATACTTCTGTGTTGACCAGACAGAATTAGGACCTGGTCCAAGCTTTCATTCAAGGGAAGCCCTAGAGTTGACCAATGTCTTGTTTAGTACAGATTGTAATCAGTGGGTAAGTTGGCAAGTGAGACTTATAGCGTGCATAGCCAACCCTCCTTTATCAAGTTGTGTGAGCCAAACCATTCTCTCTGCAGTGTTGGCTGATTTTATTTTATTAAGTATTTACATAATGCACAGGAAAGCAGTCCATTTCTTTTTAAATCTTTCTCTCTTGGAATGGAGCCAGATCTAAACACTAGCTGTTTTTGAAAAAATGCTTATATAAATATTTTAATAAAAGTAGATCAAGAGAAGGGAAAGTACTTGTTTTATAGATTCAGAAGATGTTTGTTCTAAGTAGTATTAATTTTATAATTGCAACAACTTTCAGAATTATGCTACTTGACTAGACCTCCTTTCAAAGGATATTGATGGAGCATGTGTGGAAGACAACACAACTTAAAACAAATGAAAAAAATTGGATCCAAATTGCCATAAGTTGATTCTGATAAAGAAAATATCTCTCTTCATTATAATGCACATGGAAAAGAGAGATATAAGTCTTAAGATAAAAAATGGTAGTGAGACACATTTAATCCCTGAAGGCTTATACATTGGCCTTCTCCTTTTGTACTCCTACCGTATTTTTCTACTTAAAATTATTTATAACAAATTGATGACCTTTCTGTTTGAATAGATAGATGGGCCAGATGGCTATTTTTTTTCCTTCTAGGAAGAAAGTTAAATACTGCCTAAATTTAAGTGTGTTGAATACCAAAAAAAGAGAGAAGGGAAGGGAAGAATCTTTGGAGCAGTACTACAGAGCTATCATACCAGGAAGCAATAACTCCTGCACATTAATGAGATGGGGCCCACAGAATCTCATTTCAGATGGGGAAATTTGGGCTTTGGACATCCTACAAGGCAGGATGATTGTTGGAAGGAATGACTAGGAATGAAGAGATACTGGGAATAAAGCGTTTTAGTTTTCCTCATTCTGTCCTAGGCATCTTGATCAGTACTTTGTCTGTTGTCAGATGTTGAGTCGTCAATTTTGTTTAATAAATCATTAAAAAGGAATGGAGGAGAGGTATCATATGATTATATGTTAACTGAATGGGAGCTCTAGTGGATTGGATGAAAGCTCTATCTAATCCAACCACCTGTTTCCAACCATAACCAGATGCTTTTGAAAAAGGTCCACAAAGTATTGCATATCCCCTCACTGCAACTTACAGTTCTGTGACAGGCCACCTTGGAAATTAGTACAGCCACTCTGGCCAATAGCCACTCAGAAATCTCTTCATGACTGTCAGCTGATCTATCAACTTCTAACCCTCTGGAATATTTTATGAACAAATTCAGTTATATTACATATATTGATCTGAGAATATTTAAGTCAGGCAACATTTCTTTCTTATAAAGAAAGTTAATAATAAATTTAGATCCTGAGACTCTTACTAGAGGAAGCAGAGATATAAAGTTCATTAAAAATGTACTGATGAACTTAATATCTCTGCTTCCTCTGAATGTAAGAGGAGACAAAACAGAAGAAAAGTGCACTTTTCAAAGTCCTGCAGAACCTTATTCTTTATGAAATGTGAGGATCCTGCCCTAAGGAAGCTCCTTGTGGGCCACACCTTTCTCTGCTTGCTCTGTCTATACCAGTGTTTCTCAAATTCTGGGAGTTGAAGTCCACATGCGTTAAAGTTGCCAAGGTTGAGAACATAAGTAACATAATAACATAATCCAAGAAGACTCTTTTCAACATGAACCTTATAAGATGAGTCATGGGAAATGTTATGCTTTAATATGGTGACTCAGAAACTATTCATTTTAATTATTTTATATTTCAGCATGCTTGTTCAGATCTTCAGAAAATGTTCATTTAAAAAGTTTAGATCCTGTTCCATGCAGCGCTGAGGAAGAACAAGAAAGTATCTAAAGGCTCAGAAGGGAAAATCATATAGAACTTTAGGCAATTTTTTTGCCCTCTTTAAACATTTATACTGGTAGAGTAATATTTTATCTTATGTGTCAAAAAGGCACTGTTTCCATGAGTCTTTCAACAAGTTGTTAGTGTCTGGTGCTTTTGAGAAACACACAGGAATGAAGGAGGTTTGATATTTTGGTTTGTCTGTTGGGTTGGCTGTTTTGAGCTTAAGCAGCACATAAAAAGGCATCTAAGCAGTCATGGTAGCAACCTTAAAAACTGAAATGTAATCAAAGGACAGTCTGGCTTTTAAGATATATTTATAGAATAACAAAACTAGGAGGTAAATCAAAGGTCATTAAGCCTAGAGTGCCAGGATTCACTTTGCTCATAATTAATTTACAGAATAGGTATACATAAATAAAATCTCCTTCAGGTTGTGTTAAATCCTAGTGAGTTCCTGAATGTATTCATGGTCTTTTGGCAACAGGGCAGAAGTGATTAGTCAGTGCCTTCTTCAGGGAAGTTTTTTAAACTCCTTGGTCCAGTTTCCAGATATGTTATCTCCTGGTGGTCTCCTATTCAAGTCCTAACCAGATTTGACCTGGCTTAGCTTTTTGACAGCAGCTAAGTATTGCTATCTAGCTGGTCAAAAGTATACATATGTATGATAAATCACAACTTTTCATGTTGCTATTGATCCCTGGATGTCACGTGAAGTTATATTGACATCTAATTGTCAAAGGCAAGCTTTTTGAAACTCTTTAATACTTTATTTTCACCAGAATAGTAAGCTTTTGAACATGTTGGCTTATATCTCAAAGGCTATCTGAATGCAATTTACTTTGAATCATGGACATACTGAAGAAACTGGGCAAACAGGCGAATGTTCTGGGCAGGTGGAAATTGTGGAAGATTCTTACCACACATCCTTTTGCATCTTAATCCAGACACACGTTTTTTCTTGTTTGCGGCCCTTGGCACAGGACTGGCCACATTCTTCATCTTTTATAAACAACTTCTGGCATTTCAGCCTTGGGAACACCACCCTTATGTGCCTGTACATACAGATACTCATGCAAAAAACCAAACCCCACAGCACCCATCTCTTTTACCCATCAGCATTTCTTGCAAGTGCCAACCTTTTCGGTTTTTCCTGGGCTGCGCTTGTCAAGTACAACGAATAGCAGATCAAGCAGATGAACATTATTCCATGTGTGCAAATTATACCCAGGTTGTTAAGTGTTGCATTGCAAAATAGATGAAGTAACGTAGGATGACTGACTCTGAGGTATCAGTTACATAACTATGCTGGTAGAACTATTCCCAAACTGAGAAATGGTCTCTTCCTTTCTCAAAATGATAATTCCACAAAGTCAGGCATGGAATGTCACAGCATCATTTGATATCACCCCATTCAAAATAAGGTTCAACACAACCCATATAAACAAAAAAGAAAAAGGGAAGAAAGCTGCACTACTTTTCTTGGATGTGGAAAAACTTTTGACAATTTGCAGTGACCATTCCTTTTGGCACTTTTGAATAAAATGAACCCTGGAGAAGAGTTTGGAGAAGCTTGGGTTAAAAGTATATATCAACAGCAAGAAGCAAAGATTATGGCTAATGGAGCACTCTCTGCAGATTCCCAAATCAGTAAAGGAACAAGGCAAGGATGTCTGCTCTCTTTTATTATTCATCATTGTGTTAGTAATACTGGCAGAAAAAGTCTGAGGTGATAAACAAATATCAGGTCTCAGAATTCACAGAGAGGAATATAAACTTAAATGTTATGCAGATGATGTCATATTAGCTATCATGGAACCACAAAAGGCAATAAAAGAGTTAATGAAAACAGTTCATAGTTTTGGAGAATACTCTGGATATAAAATCAATGTTCAAAAAACAAAGATAATTACCAGATTTTTAACACAAGGAGCTATCAGTCTTTTGCAAGAAGAACCTGGCTGTGAGATAGCTCACTCAGCGAAATACCTGGTTTGCACCTGACAGGCAACAATCAAGATATATACCAAAATAACTATGTTAAATTATGGCAAGAGATTAAAAGAGACCTTGAAAGGTGGAGGAACTTAACGTTATTTTGGGTAGAATCAACTACAATCATCAAAATGAATGTATTAAATAAACTCTGTATTTCAAATGGCGCCAATCAGAATTTCAGAGAGAACTTTTCAAGAATGGCAAGAAACTGTCAGTAAATTTATATGGAGTGGGAAAAGATCCAGAATCAAACAAAAAGAATCCTACAAGATTCCAAAGAAAGAGTTGGCCTTGCTCTTCCAAATGTTAAACTGTACCATAAAGCAAGCTGCCTGTCATGGATAAGAGAGTAGATAAGTTCCCTGAATAGTAGAATTGGCAATTTTGGAAGGAGACAGCTTAGCCAATGGTCTTCATAGATATTTATCATATAAAGATACAAAGGAGGATAAAAATCTAAAAGGACACATTATTAGACAATTTTTGATAAAAGCGTGGAATTCTATAAAGAGAATAAGCCCAACAATTTGACCTCTACGTTCTCCCTCAAATGCTCTTCATGTGGGAGACAATCACCACAAAAAATAAAAAAATAAAAAAGGATACATATAACTTAAAGGAAAATTGGTACAAAGTGTTCTACAGATGGTATACAACTCCATCAATACAGTAGGTAAGATAGACAAATCATAAAATAATAAATTTTAGAAACCCAGTAGTTTTTTTCCTTTTGTAATTTCTTTTTGGTATTTTAATTCTTGTTAAATTGGTTTTGCTTATCTTATATTTCTTTTTTCCTATTATTAATGTGTGTGTGTGTGTGTATTATACAGTGGATACTTCAATACGAAGTAACTAGCTCAAGATTAAAACCTTTATTGTACAAGAAATACTTTGAAGTAATCTGCAGCAGCTTCTTTTTTTCTAATATTATACTCAATTTTGTATGAAAAAGTCAAATAATTTTATGCTTGTAATACTGATATCCTAAATTGTAATTAATACTGATAGAATATTTCTTTCTCTTTTCTTTATTTCTAATACTCTTTAAGTTATCTAAACAATAGAATATCAATAATATTAATTACTACTGTACAAATATAATTGTACTGAAACAATATAATGTAATAAGATTTACAACAACATAATAAAAAGGGGCAAAAAACCCGCAACCAGCAGTTGCTATCACTTAACCAATATCTAAATCATTTAACAGCTCAAGTGGGATATACTGTCAACATTCAGAACAAAGAAACTACATCAGAACTTGAGATTTAAAAACTGGTTTAAATCTTGAAAGTTCAATTCTCTCTTTCCATTTTCACATATTCATATTTACGCATGCAAATTAAATTTATAAAAATTATAGATATTCTAAGGATATTATTTTCTTTATGCGTTTTATGCATCCATTATCCTCCAATGTAGTTATATCTGATAAATAGTATTAATTTTTTCCAAAGAAATACAGGTAGTCCTCATTCAGCAACTGCCTCATTTAGCGACTGTTCATAGTTACAATGGTGATGAAAAAGTAACTTTGCAACCAATCCTCAGATTTATGGCCTGTGCAGGTTTGTAAAGCAAAGGAAAGCTGAAGATCGTAAGCGCAGTTGCAGTTTCATTTAGTGACTGCTTTGCTTAATGACTGAGTTGCCGATCCCAATTGTGGTTGCTAAATGAGGGCTTCCTGTAAACATAGATTTATTTGTATCACCATTTCATCTCTGTTCATAGCACTGAACAAAGTTTTGAAGATAAGAAGCCATCTGCACCAAAGTCTTTTCTTAAATATAAAACAGATTTGAGGAAGATGGCAGGAACAAGGGGAAGAGATGAAAGGACAGCAAGGGAGAGCCAAATGCAGTTGTACATAATTAAACTTGATTGGAGCTAGGGATGAGGCTGTTGCAGAAAAATGGATTTTGAAGAAGCATAGGAAGGAGAAGGGAAGACAATACATACACAAGGAATAGTAAACAGTTATGCAAGAGGCAGCTAAAACATGCAAGGATGGGGGAGCTAAGGCCAGACAGGTAATAAATCAATGGAGATGGAAAGGATTGGACAAAACAGGTGAGAACTTGAAAGAAAAGGTCAAGAAATTTGTGTGAAATACAAAAGAAGGTGATTGTCAGCACCTGTTCATTCGAGCATTCACACAATTACTGTCAGGAGGCTGGGATCCTTTAACTGTTTTAATGAAGCAAAATGAATGGTACAGTAGTAAAGCTGCGAATGGAGAGTTCCTGCTCAAAGGTAGATTTAAAACTACATTCCCCTAACTGGTTCCCTTTCCCACGAAAGCATGTCACCCCCCCTCCCATCCAGATGGTGTTCCTGGGGTATCTCAAGCAATTGTTCTTGATATTTTCCATAGCCATAATAATCCACTTCACACTCCAACCTCACACCCCCTCCCATCTGGCGACACAGAGTCTACACCCTATGACAAGGAAATGATGGCAGATGCTCCGATAAGGGGTTCCGTGAATCCTTTGATTGGGGAGATCTGACATACTGCCTGCCCAAGAAGATTAAAGAGAAACAATATAAAGCAATAGGACTATAAATGAACTGGGGCTGTGAAACAAGAATAAGGTTAGTAAGGTGATGGCTTGGAAGGATATTTTAAATGAAATTTTCTTGTTAGAATAGGAGCATTAACATGACATGCATCAACCCACTCAGAATCTGGAAAATGTTTCAATTGAATCAAATACTGAAGAGATTTACGATAAAATCGAGAGTCCAGAATGTCTTTAACTTCAAAGTGTTGATGGCCATCAATCATGATGGGTGGAGAGGTTACTGCAGGCTGGTGCCACTTAGAGTGTTCCAGGGCAGGTTTAAGCAAGCTGCAATGAAAAACAGTATGAAAGCGTTTAAGAGTGGGAGGCAATTGTAATTGTACAGTGACAGGATTAATGATTTTGGTAATGTTGTAAGGACCAACAAACTTAGGGGCTAGTTTCTTAGAAGGTTGCTGGGAACATAGAAATTTGGTGGAAAGATACACAAAGTCCCCAACTTTCATTTTCCACTCGGGGCACCTGGGGTGATCAGCAAACTTCTCGTGAGTGTCATGGGCATGATCCAATGCCTGGCAAATGACAGGCCAATCTGTGGCTATCTGGGTAGCCCAGTCAGCCACTGAAGAATCTGGCAGAGATTGAAGTTGTAGCTCTGGAATGGGAACAAAGTCTTGACCATAAACAATATGAAATGGGGAAAATCCAGTGCTTTGGTGCACAGCGTTATTATAAGCAACCTCAGCAAAAGGGAGGAGGTCTACCCAATCTTCCTGTTGGAAACTGATGTAACAGCATAAAAATTGCTCTAGAGTAGACTGAGCCCGTTCAGTCCCCCCAGCCATTTCCAGATGGTGCAATGAGCTGAGGGATTGTTGGACCCCAATTAATTTTAAAAATGCGTGCCAAAAGTGGGAAGTAAATTGGACTCTTCTATCTGAAATTACACACGTGGGACAACCGTGGATCCTATAGATGTGAGTGAAAAACAACTTTGCCAACTGTTGAGCCATTGGGATTTTGGCACAAGGTATAAAATGAGCCTGTTTGGAAAATAAATCAATTACAGCCCAAATCACCATTTTATTCTTGCTTTCAGGCAAATCCACAATAAAATCCATGGCGATTCCTTTCCATGCGGCTTTGGGGGAAGCAACGGGTCGTAATAGTCCTTGCAGTTTCCCCATCTTCCTCTTTGCCTGGGCACAGACATGGCATGAGGTGACATATGAATGTATGTCAGAGCGAAGGGAGGGCCACCAAAATTGGCGCCTCACCAAGTGGAGAGTTTTTGTGAAGGCAAAATGAGCTGCAGATTTAACATCATGGGAACGGTGTAAAATCATCTGGTGCAGAGACTCAGGCATGTAGATTTTACCGTTGCAATACCAGACGTTGTCAATTTCAGTCAATTGGGCTTTGTTACTTCATAGCCAAGGATCGTTAGGGAGCGCCTGAAGCAGTTCCTTTTTAAGGTCTGTTTGCACTTTCACTTTCCTGGCTACTGCTTGTTTGCGCATTACACAAGCCATTCCAAGCTGTTTTTGAGAAAAGACTCTGTCTACAATTTCAGTTTGGGCAGTTTTATATTGCGGAAGGCGAGAAAGTGCATCAGCAAGGAAATTCCTCTTCCCAGGGAGGAAGTTCAGTGAGAAATTAAAGCAGCTGAAAAATTGAGCCCAGCGAATTTGTTTGCCATTTAATTTTCTGGGAGTTTGTAAAGCTTGGAGGTTTTTATGATCTGTCCAACCTCAAAGGGATTTTCAGCACCCTCTAGCAAATGTCTCCAATGTGTGAGAGCCGTTTTCACAGCAAATGCCTCCTTCTCCCAAATGGGCCAGTTACGTTCAGAGTCTGTAAATTTGTGGGAGAGGTACACACACGGGCGGGGAAAGCCGCTTTCATCTTTTTGAACCAAGACAGAACCCACAGCTGAGTCAGAGGCATCAGCCTGTACAATAAAGGGGTGGCTTGGGTCTGGGTGGGCTAAAATAGGTTCTCTGGTGAAAAGAAGCTTTAAATGGTCAAAAGCAGTTTGACAGTCAGAAGTCCAAGCGAGCTTAGCCCCAGGGGAGGTAACCTTCCATGTTTCCCCAGTCCCTTTAGTCTTGAGCAGATCTGTAGGAGGCAAAGCAATTTGTGCAAATTGGGGAATAAAATTTCTATAGAAGTTAGCGAAACCCAAAAACTTTGAAGTTGTCTCCTGGTACGAGGGGGTTCCCACTGTCCTAACAACCAGGAAACACACTGAGACAAGGAACTGGTCTCTAATATTTATTGCTAGTACTTAACAGGAATCCTAACAAACTGAAGAAGCATGGGGAAAACCCAGACATATAACCTCCAAGGGTTAAGGCGGTCCCGATCTGTGTCTCTTTGAATGGCTGAACAATTCATCAGTGCTACACATGCGCTTGACAGTCTGGATGGGAGCCCCCTGCTCGCCATCCTTACTCATGACATCACCCTCCCCTCCAGATTCACATTCCATTTCAGCCCCCTCCCCTCCAGAGTCTTGATAAGATGTGCCGTCTGCTTCTAAAGTCCCACGGGAACTGGGCAAGGATGGCAAGTCTTCAAAGGAAAACTCCTCCAAGGACGAAGCAGTGCTGCCCTCCCAGTCCAATAATGCCTCCGGCCCAGGTGGCTGCTGCTGGAAAACATCTAGAGAGTTAGCACGGTCAGCCCCCCTCCCCCCTGGGAAATGCAAGCCCGAGGTGGAGGGTTGCGGTTCCCCCGTCTCCTCTGTAAGTGGAGTGAAGGCCTCAGGTGGGGGGGGGGGGAGAAATACACACTCACGAACTCTTCTGCTTGGGCTTCTTCGGCCTGCTCAGGCAAAAGAGGAATCTCTGGTAGAGTGCGAGGCTTGGGTTTGTGAGGGAAAAGCTGATGAAAACGATGAACCAGTTCTGGTGCATGCACATCTCTGGCATTCTCCCATGTGCGCTCTTCCTCAGGGTACCCTTTCCAGTGTATGAAATATTGGATGCCCCTTCCCCTCCTCCTAGAGTCCAGAATTTCCTCCACTTCGTACTCTTCCTCTCCCTCCACAATTACTGGAGGTGGGGAGGGCAGTTGCGATCACAAGGCACTTGGGGGAGGGTCTTTGGCTAGCAAGGCTCTGTGAAACACTGGATGGACCTTCATGAATGGTGGGAGCTGTAAACGATAAGCTACTGGATTTATCTGCTGCACCACAGTGAAAGGGCCGACAAACTTAGAGTCCAATTTCTTGGAGGGTCTGGTAGAGATCAAAAACTTGGTAGAGAGCCACACTTTGTCTCCTACTGCAATCGCTGGCCCCTCCTGTCTGTGAGCATCTGCCGCCCTCTTGTAAGCAGTCTTTGCCCTGTTCAGCTGCTCCTTTAACAACTCCTGTGCGGCTTGTTGCTCTTTAAGAAAATCAGCTGTGGCTGGAACAGTTCCCTGCTGGGAGGAGGTGGGCAACACCTGAGGGTTAACCCCGTAGAGTGCTTGGAATGGAGACATCTGGGTAGATGACTGCACAGAGTTGTTATAAGTAAATTCTGCCATGGGCAGCAGGGCTGGCCAATTGTCTTGCCGATAAGTGGTGTTACACCTGAGATACTGCTGTAACCACTGGTTAATTTTTTCGGCTTGCCCATTACTGGCAGGATGATGTGCTGATGACAGGTGGATCTGGACCCCTAATGACTGGAAAAGGGCCGTCCAGAACCTGGAAGTGAACTGTGGGCCTCTGTCACTCACCAAGTGATTCACCATGCCTCTATATCTAAAAACGTGGTCTATGAACAACTGCGCTGTGGCTGGTGCAGATGGGAGGCCCTTGCAAGGAATAAAATGTGCCATCTTTGTGAAAAGGTCCACCACCACCAGTATGGAAGTAAGGCCCTGGACCGGGGGTAAATCAGTGATGAAATCCATGGAGATCATATCCCAAGGCCTATTGGGGGTGGGTAGGGGTTGCAAGAGTCCTGTGGGCTTCCCTGGGAGAGGCTTGGCTCGTCTGCAGGTGTGACAAGAAGCAACGTAGCCCTTAATGTCTGCTGCCATCTTAGGCCACCAGTAGTCTCTCAGAGCTCTATGGAGAGTTTTGAAAACGCCTCCGTGGCCTGCCGTTTGGTGGTCATGACACAGTCTCAGTACTTCTTCCCTCAATGAAGGGGGAATATACAATCGCCCACTATGCCAGAGGATTCCTGCCTCCACATTGAATGGGGAGGCAGTGTCTTGCGGGGCCCTCTGGAGGTCATCCATCCTGGCCCTGGCATATGGGTCCTGTTGCTGCTGAGCTCTGGCTCTTGAAAATAGGTCCTCTGCTTGTCTGCCTGCTGCTAAAATCTCTGTTTGGTTCCCCCTCATAGACTGATCAAAGTTGTGAGGTTGTAATATAGCAGCCTGTACTTCCTGGTGAGTGGGGGGGTTTGCTTGAAAGGATCGAGACAGGGCGTCTGCCAAGCAGTTTTGCGCCCCGGGCACATAAGAAATAACAAAATTGAAACGGGAGAAAAACTGGCTCCATCTGATCTGGCGTGGGGTGAGGGATCTGGTGTTCTGTAGGAGCTGTAAATTCTTGTGATCGGTGCAAACTTTCACAGGAAAGGTCGCCCCTTCTAGCCAGTGCCTCCACTCTTGGAATGCTGCCTTAATTGCCAGCAACTCTTTGTTAAAAACATCATAGTTTCTCTCTGCTGGTGAGAGTAGGCATGAAAAAAAGGCACAAGGAAGCAATCTATTCTCTGCCTTGTTTGTATATTGCAATAACACTGCCCCAATGGCAACATCTGAAGCATCTGAATACATTATGAATGGCTTCGTGGGGTCAGGGTGCCTTAAGAGCGGTTGGGAAGCAAAAAGCTGCTTCAATTCCTGGAACGCTGCTTGCTCCCTCTCCCCCCATATGAATTTAGAGCCTTTCTTCAAGAGCTGTGTGAATGGTCTGGTACGGTCACTGTAATTTTTTATGAAACGGCGATAAAAATTAGAAAATCCTAACCATCTTTGTATATCTTTAACATTTCGGGGAGGTGGCCAAGAGAGAATTGCCTGGACCTTAGCAGGATCCATGGATATGCCTTCTGTGGATACTATATAGCCTAGGAAATGTACTTCAGTTAAATCAAAGGCACACTTCTCTAGCTTGGCGAACAGCCTGTTCTCTCTCAGTCTTTGCAAAACATTACGTACATGGGTTACGTGAGTTGTGGCATCCTCAGAGAAAATTAATATGTCATCTAGATAAACGACCATATAAAGGGTAAAGGTTTCCCTTGACGTAAAGTCCAGTCGAATCCGACTCTAGGGGGCGGTGCTCATCTCCGTTTCTAAGCCTTGGAGCCGGCGTTGTCATAGACACTTCCGGGTCATGTGGCCAGCATGACGACTCGGAACGCCGTTACCTTCCCGCCGAAGCGGTACCTATTGATCTACTCACATTTGCATGTTTTCGAACTGCTAGGTGAGCAGGAGCTGGGATTAACAACGGGAGCTCACCCCGCCGCGCGGTTTCGAACCGCCGACCTTCCGATCGACAGCTCAGCGGTTTAACCCGCAGCGCCACCGCGTCCCTATTAAACGACCATATACTTATCTAGTAAATCAGCAAAAACGTGATTCATAAATCTGGAAAATATGGCTCCTGCATTAGACAAGCCAAAGGGCATAACAAGGTACTCAAATTTTCCAAACCTGGTGTCGAAGGCAGTCAGGTATTCGTGCCCCTCTTTCACCCGGATCAGATTGTACGCACTCCTGAGATCCAACCTGGTAAAAATGCGTGCCTTCTGTAAGCGATCTAGCAGATCCGAGATTAAGGGCAGAGGATAGGATTCTCTTGTTGTTTGTTTATTTAAAAAACTGAAGTCATGGACCACTCTCATGGGTGTCTCCTGGGTTGCAGGTGCCAACGGGTCAGGCTTCTTTGGTACGAAGAAGGTAGGAGCAGACGCTGGGGAAGTAGATGGTCGGATGAAACCCTTTTGGAGATTGGAGTCCAAGTAATCCTTTAAGGTGGCTAGTTCCTTGGGGGATATGGGATATTGTTTCCTTGCTGGAATCTTGGCTCCTGGTATCAACTCAATGGTGCAGTCACAGTCCCTATGGGGGGGTAGTGCTGTGGCCTCTTGTTCGCTGAAAACGTCTGCAAAATCTGCATACTTGGCTGGCAAGTGGACTCCCCCTGCTACTGTGACTGCGTTGGTTGCTGGAGAGCGTGGAGCGGCTTGAATCTTGTGGTGCTGGCATTCCTCAGCTGGGAAGGAGATTGCTCCTGTAGTCCAGTTCATCAACGGGTTGTGGATCCTCAGCCAAGGCGTGCCTAGGATTACCGGCACATTTAGCGATGCAGTAACATAAAGCTGGATCCACTCAGTGTGGTCCCCCACTGTCAGTTGCACCGGTTCTGTGAGCCTTCTAATCGGCCCTGCTTTGAGTGGCTGGCCGTCAATGGTCTCCACTTCTATGGGGCATGGTAATTCTCTGGTCGGGATGTTGCAGTCTTGTACGGTCTGTGCATCAATAAAATTAGTTGAAGCTCCAGAATCCACGAGGGCCTCTAGCTTGACCTGGTGCTCTGGGTTGACATGGATTATTACTGGTAAGTAGTAAAAGGCTTGCCTGGAATCTTTGGAATGAGCCCTCCTTAATTGATTTATGGTCTCCCTGCTGAGCTCTGTGGCGGGAGACCGCTGGAGTTTCCCTGGTTGGGAGTAGAGGTGGAGCTGGTCCCTGTTTCAGCTGCTTGCCTTGGGGCTCTTACTGGAGCTGCTTGGCCTCTCGCTGGGCAAGCTCTCACCATGTGCCCCTGGGCTCCGCAGTAGAAACACAGGGCTCTCTCTCTCCTTCTCTGCCTCTCAGTCTCGGAAATCAGTCTCCTACTTGCCCCAATCTGCATTGGCTCCTCTTGTGCTGAGTGAGAGGATGCTACAGAGAGAGCTGGAAATCCTGAAAACGCTCTGAGAGTCCTGCTTCTCCCCAGCTGCATCTGCCTAAGCTCCTCTAGCCTGGCATCTATGACCACTGATAACTGATATAGGGCTTCTAACGTAGCTGGTGTTCCCTGGCGCACCAATTCATTCTTAATTTCCTCATCCAGCCCCTGTTTGAATTGGTCTTTCAAGGCACTCTCATTCCAGTCCAGATCTCCTGCTAACAACTTGAAATCAGCAATGTAGATTCCCACCCTCTTGTTACCTTGCTTGAGCTTCCGAATCTCTCGGCTGGCCGTGGCTTCTCTGATCGGGTCGTCAAAGTGTGCTCGAAACCCTGCCAAAAAATTCTGGTAGTTATTGAGAATCGGGTCGTTGTTCTCCACCATGGGAATAGCCCATTTGGCTGCTGGTCCCTTTAGCAGACCTAGGATGAAGGTGACTCTGGTTCTGTCTGTGGGGAACTCTGCGGGTCTGCTGTCGAAGAACATAGTGCACTGTGTGAGAAAGGCTCTCAGCTGTCCTGCTTCTCCTCCAAATTTCTCTGGTAGACTGCCCTGGGATCTCAAGACTATTGGTGGGGCTGCTGCTGCTGCTGCTGCTGCTGGCGCCGGTTGTGGGTTAATCGGAACTGGTTGCTGTAACTGCTGTAGCATGGCAGCTTGTAATGTGTTGATCTGGAGATCTACTTGTTGTTGGTGTTGTTGCAGGGCTGCTGCCAGTTGTTGGATGGCGAGCCGCATTTCTTGGTTTTCTGAAGACATTTCTAAACGTATCTCCTTAATTGCTTGTTCCTCCCTCTTTCGATGGGAGTAGGAGTTTGTTAGGATTGATGTCCTAACAACCAGGAAACACACTGAGACAAGGAACTGGTCTCTAATATTTATTGCTAGTACTTAACAGGAATCCTAACAAACTGAAGAAGCGTGGGGAAAACCCAGACATATAACCCCCAAGGGTTAAGGCGGTCCCGATCTGTGTCTCTTTGAATGGCTGAACAATTCATCAGTGGTACGCATGCGCTTGACAGTCTGGATGGGAGCCCCCTGCTCGCCATCCTTACTCATGACACCCACCCCATTATGTCCTGCATCTTGGTAGGGTCCATTTCGATGCCATTTGAGGAGATACGATAGCCCAAATAGTCAAGCTGGGACTTATGAAACTCGCATTTAGAGAGCTTAGCATAAAGTTTGGCATTTCTCAGTTTTTTCAACACTTTCTTAACCAGGGAAACATGGTCTTTTAAGCTGTCAGAATAGATTAAAATATTGTCCAAATAAACCAAGACTTCCTTGTACAAATGGTCATGGAGGACTTCATTAATGCATTGCATAAATATTCCAGGAGCCCCAGCCAGCCCAAATGGGAGTATTTTGTATTGGTAGGAACCCAAAGGGCAGTTAAACGCAGTTTTCCATTCATCCCCCTCTCGGATGCGAATTCTAAAATACGCTTCTCTGAGATCAAGTTTGGTGAACATCCTTCCTTTCGATAGATGTGCTAACATGTCCTTCATTAAGGGGAGAAGGTACTGGTTGCTTATTGAGATCGCATTTATTCCGCGGTAATCAGTACAGAGTCTGAGAGAGCCATCCTTCTTTGCCCGGAAAAGTACTGGGGTGGCTAGGGGGGAGTTAGCAGGCTCAATGAAACCTCTCTCCAAATTTTTGTCTATGAATTCCCTGAGAACCTTTTTCTCAGTTTCTGTCATAGCATACATTTTTGGTTTGGGTAGTTTAGCCTTCAGGTCAATTTCAATGGCACAATCAGTTTTTCTGTGAGGAGGCAGTTGGTCACATTCTTTTTCATCAAACATATCAAGGAAATTGGAATAATCGGGTGGAATGTCTAATTGTACCTCAGGTTTTCCCACTGGAATTTGGTTGAAGAGTGTTCCAGCCACATTCTGTCTGTTTTGTGGTATGGTGGTGAGGTTGCTGGCACCATCTCTAAACAATAAGGCACCCGACTCCCAGTCTATTTGGGGGTTTCTACTCTTTAGCCATGGGAGTACCAGGATGATGGAGTAGTTGGCGATAGGGCCTACAATGAATTGCAAGGTTTCTTTATGCCCCCCCCCCCCCAGCCTCATGGCTACAGTCTCAGTTCGGAACTCAACGGGACCCCCATGGGCAATGGAACCGTCCATCTGGGTAAAAACAATTGGTTAAGTCTCTTAGTTTTGAGGCTTAGTGTGTCAATGAAAACAGGGTGTATTAAGCATTTTGTACACCCCGAATCTAACATCATTGTCAAATTGGCTTTGTGTCAAGTTCTTACATTTTTTAGCTCTACTTTGACCAACAAGGTGGAGCAGTCATCACTCACCAAAGGGTCTTCTTTGTCTTCTTCTTCCGAAGTAGGCAGGTTGTGCCCAGAGATTTCCACCTGCTCGCGGGCTTGATTTAGAACAGGTGAAATTTGTTTCCTGCCGGCTTCTGCTCCTCTTAGTCAGAGTCCTCGCTTGACTCCCTCAGTGATTTCACATCTGGATCTCTGCGCGCCAGTGCTGTTGCTGAGGTTGCCTTGGTTGGTTGGTGGGGTTTTAGTTGGCTTGGTTCCCTCCTTAGGTGTGTCAGGCTCCCCACGGGAGCACTCTGCTGCTCAGTGGGTATCTTTGCCGCACTTGAAACAGCCGCCTCTCTTCCAGGTGCGGTCCTTTGGGTCCTCTTTGTCATGGAATAGCTTTCGCTGGGTGAAAGTGAACTGACCTGGTGCTCCGGTATTCTTCCCTGTAGCTTGGGGTCAGAGTTGCCTACAAAATTGGTACTGAGTATTCTTGATCTCTCCCGCTAGGCAAATCCACTCTTTTAAGGTAGGGGGGTCTCCGCGGCAGAGTGCCCACCTTAGGATCTCCGGCTGCAAGCCCCCTTTGAAATAGTCAATCTTGGTGGTCTCTGACCAGTCCATAACTTTTCCAGCAAGGGCTCTGAACTCCGTGGCATACTCCGCCATGGTTTCCCCCCCTTGCCTAAGTTGCTGGATGCCCGCCTTTGCTTTCATCTTGAAAGTTGCTGGATGAAATACAGTTGTTAATTGATAAGGTACTTATAATCTGCATCTCCTACAATAATGACAACCCCAAGATTAATTTCTGAAAGAATTTATGGCAGATTAGTTTTCAACCCCCCCCCTCTCTCTCTCACACACACACACACACACACACCTGAGCACACTGACACATTAACAACTGCAAAACAACCTTAAAAGATAGTTTAATATTAATGGGTGCTAAATACTAAACTTGAAGCTTCAGGTAACCAATCATATGCCTTAAACCATGCCTTATGGCTATGGTATGTTTAAGGCATGTAACCCTAGGAAGAATGGCAACAATACCAAAAAAGAGTAGTGTGTCTCTGCTATAATCCAATATACAACAGACTCATATCTATTAGAATTAGTGGACATCCAGTGAACGTCAACCTTACATAAGTCTTTGCCCCTATTACAGCTGCAGTAGTGGAAGACGTCGAGAAATTCTACAGGAAATTGCAAGTGGTGATACAACAGCCTCTAGAAAGGATGTAATACTACATTCTTTCTAAATACTGTTTTTATCACCTTCTGCAGTTTGCTGCAAAATTATGAGTGACTGGAATACAGTAGTTTGCTGCAGTTACTATAGCAATGCCTTCAAATGTATAGATCGTGTCAGAATGTGAGACACGGTAGGGTAATAGTGTGCAAGAACACTGATTATTGTTTTGAGGAAGCTTTACGATGAACAAGAGATGACTGCAAGACTGAAGTTTAAAGAAAGACAGTGGTTCAGAATAGAGGAGAGAGTGAGAGAAGGATGTGTATTGTCACCATATGAACGGGCCTGCTTAGTCCATTCACAGCTGATGTGAAGAAGGAAAGGTGGTAGATGGACTCAGGAACAGATAAAGATAGGGAGAAAGGCAAAGATGGACTCAGACAGATCATGAAGGATAAGGATATTTTAATAACAGCAAAGATCAGAATAGTTAAAGCAATGTTCTTTTTTTCCCAGTGATAAAGTATGACATGGTTGAAAGCTGCACACCGAAAAAGAATGAAAGAAAGAAGATAGTTGGATTTGGAGGCAGTTACTAAGAGCCGTGTGGACGTGGTGGCGCTGCGGGTTAAACCGCTGAGCTGCTGATCGGAAGGTCGGCGGTTCGAAACCGCGCGGCGGGGTGAGCTCCCGTTGCTAGTCCCAGCTCCTGCCAACCTAGCAGTTAGAAAACATGCAAATGTGAGTAGATCAATAGGTACCGCTTCGGCGGGAAGGTAACGGCGTTCCGTGAGTCATGCTGGCCACATGACCCGGAAGTGTCTATGACAACGCCGGCTCTAACGGCTTAGAAATGGAGATGAGCACCGCCCCCTAGAGTCGGACACGACTGGACTTTACGTCAAGGGAAACCTTTACCTTTACCTTTACTACTAAGAGCCAGTCTGGTGTAGTAGTTAGGGCACCAGGCTATCAACTGGAAGATCATGAGTTCTAGTCCTGCCTTAGGCACAAAGCCAGCTCAGTGACCTTGGGCCAGTCATTCTCTCTCAGCCCTGGGAAGGAGGCAATGGCAAACCATTTCTGAAATCTTGCCAAGAGAACTGCAGGGACTAGTCCAGGCAGTCTCCAAGAATCAGACACGATTGAAAGGGTTAAAAAAACAACAACCAAAGTACTATTAACTGTAAGAAGAACGAGTTAATTGGTCCAGGCGAAGTAAAGATTGATTGTTCCTCTGAAGCAATGCCATGCATACAGAAACTCACATACTTTGGGGCATGTGATGTGAGGGATTTTGAACTACACAGCAGAAGAAGCAGGCAAACTGCAAACGCCTGTTCACCCTGGAGGGGAAGGAGACAGATTAACAAGAACTTGATTTTTTTCCTTTCCTTGGTGTGAAAGGAGTCAATATATGATCACAATAAGGAACATTGTTTATGTTAGAACTATGTTTCTCAACCTTGGGAACTTTAAGATGTGTGGACTTCAACTCTCAGAATTCCCCAGCCAGCATGTATGGATGGCGAATTCCTGGAGTTGAAGTCCAAGCATCTTAAAGTTCCCAAAGTTGAGAAACACTGTGTTAGAAGGTGCTAGAATCAGTAGAGAAGGGCGGGCTTAGGGTCTTCTTAGAAAAAATAGAATTTAGAGACAGCAGATCAGCCCATAGAAAGGTCACCCCATGTTGTTATCAGATCCTACATTCTCACAGTAAAGGCCATCTTATAATATACACTGTTTTTGTAAGTTCTGTGTATTATTTCAGAGGGTATATAACCTGTAAACTTGTGGGCTTTGCGGCTCTTTTGCATTCCTATGGTGAGGAGCCCAACAATCACTGAAGTTGTGCATGCCAGTAAAAGGGATGATTCTTTGTTGTTGACTTTGGTTCCTCATTTAAATGGGCATTTTTCCACAACAAGATAATGGACTAGAAAAAAATATGACAAGCTGAAAGGAAGAAGAAGAAGGAGAAGGAGAAGGAGAAGGAGAAGGAGAAGGAGAAGGAGAAGGAGAAGGAGAAGGAGAAGGAGAAGGAGAAGAAGAAGAAGAAGAAGAAGAAGAAGAAGAAGAAGAAGAAGAAGAAGAAGAAGAAGAAGAAGGAGATGACCGTAAATAAACAGACAGATATGATCAGGAATATCACTCCATGGAATAGCTGTGGGTTGTCACCAGTGAGAAGTTATAGAGGACATTTGTCCAGGCAGCCACCAAGAGTTGGCCCTGACTTAATGGAACCTAAGTGTAAGAGATTATCCCTACAATTTGGAGATGACAAATAGTATTGTGAAAATATTCCTATTGCCAAATACGTTAGCTATTTCACATCAAAGTAAACATGTACAAATGAAGGGAGGAATGCCACCTTTTCAGCTCACATGTTTTTGGGCAAATTGGCTTTAAGCAGCAAATTGCACTGGATGAGGGAGAGTGGGAAGGTACTTCTACGGTTCCCATCCCTTTGCAGTGCAAAGGGGCAAGATTAATGGAAAGGGGCAAGAGGACAGAGGACAGAGAATAGTTCAGTTTCACAATCCAAGATTACAATAAATCACATGCACATTCTTATATTCCCTTACTGTTTTCCCCCAACCTCATATTGACTCCATGTCGTTACGTATGCTGGCTCCAGTTCAGTGTTCCCTCAGCCTTTGGAACCCTTTCATAGAATGAAAAGGAAAAAAAAATCTGTTTGACCAGTAGCAACCATATACAAGATATTTTTGGTTTGATAGAAAATTTAATAAGAAAACTTTCAAAATTAATTTCCTTGCAGACCAAGAAGAAAACAGGATGAAACATTCCTTTTCATAGAACTTGATTAAGCAAGTTGTTTTTCTAATATTAGCAAGGGTTCCTTCCTCACAGCTGTTTGACATCAGTGATTTGGGTTAGCAGTTTCTCAAGGTCAAGCTCCAGCCATTTTGTCATCATGGGTAAAATAAATTTTCCAGTGGAAGCACAAGACCAAAATGTTATAAACAGTTACTTGTTCTCCAGTTTGTGAGATCTTCAAAATGTTATCTGCAGCAGGGCCAGGCCAAGATATTTAACTACTGTATGTGAAGTGAGGGACAAGATGGCAACTCCCTCTTTTAATTCACAAACAGGTCCATGGACTAATAACAGAATCTTACTTAAGTATTGATGATGAGAGAGTCCTAGCTCCACCACACCTACAAGCAACAACTAATTTAGAAGATGTACAGAGCATGTTACTTGTCATCTTCCTCTGGACTCCAATGCTCATCACAGAAAGGTGGCTTAATTAGGTGGCTTATTTTCTGAAGGATAGGGCTGACTTCCTATCTTCACTGGAGCAAAGCTTCCTTTCTAGCTGAATATATTTTCTTTTCATGATGCTTCTGTAGGAACATAAACTAATTTTTTAGAGAGAACCTATCAGAAAACTTCTTATAAGTGTCTGCCACTCAATCTCTATTCAAAAGGCTGTGGTGAAAGGTGAAGCACCGAGTCATGTCTGACCCTTTGGGAGGACGCCACTTTTGTGACGTTTTCTTGGCAGACTATAGAGCGGGGTGGTTTGCCATTGCCTTCCCCAGCAGTCACCTTCCCCAGCAAGCTGGGTACTCATTTTACTGACCTCGGAAGGATGGAAGGCTGAGTCGACCTGGGCCAGCTACCTGAGAGAGAATCCAGCTTCCGCTGGGATCAAACTCGGGTTGTGGGGAGAGTTTCGGTTGCAATACTGCCGCCTGCCACTCTGCGCCACATGAGTCTATATTTATATATTTATATAATCTAACTATTCAAAAGGCTACCTAGCAAAAAAAGGAGGAGAAGGAGAAGAAGAAGGAAAAGGAGAGGGAGAAGGAGCATACATGGGGCAGTTACCTTCTAGGAGCAATGTAATCTTGTCTTTTTCTTTTAAGAATCATGTATCTAGAAGTTCTGAGCAACAGAATAAACAATGAAATGGGTTGTTTCCATTAACAGTAAAATCAGCTGATCAGTGCTGCCAGTATTGAAATGCAAGGGAGATAACAGTATCTTTTTATTAACAGTATCTTTTTATCTTTTTATTATTTATTATTTTACTTTTGTAAAATAATGGAAAAAGATAGTCTACCATCCCTGCTACTCAAAATGCCAGGCCATTTGGTCCTAAGCATGCTTATTAGCAAAAGAGCATTGAGCAAGGACCAGTCCCATATCTTAATGGCCCTTAAACAGGTTGTGTAGGAACATCTGCAGGAACGGGGTTGGGAGTTAAAAATAAGATGATAGGCACCTTTGCACAATGGAAGCCTGTTTACATGTGAAGCATGTAAAATGATAGTGGCCCCCATCATTCAATTTCTCAGTGACTCTCTGGTAGTGGCAGTCAATCCCCACCTTCTTATTCACAGCCTTACTTAGTAGCAGTGATCTTGTTACTGCTGGGTAAGCATTATATGTGCAAGAGTGGTGGAGGAAAGTGAGGGTTGTAAATATTGTGAAGATGAAAGATTCTGAAGTGCTGAATCTCTCGGTGGACTTTATGCCAGCTGTCAAGACAGGAAAAATGCCTGGTTGCCCCGCCTATACAATTGTGACTAGATGGCATCAAATCTAGACAACTGTGGCTGCTCTTAAGAAAGTTTACAAGAATATGACCTGATTAGTACTTGGATGGGGGACCACCAGGAATCCCCATGATTATAGTCTAGAATGGGAAGTCCAAAAAGTATCCTGGAAGAAACAGCAGCAAACATCTTACACAGATGTGTCCATATAGTCCATGTATTTATGTGCTGTATTACAAGAAGAAAGTGCAAAAGCTGGCTTGCAGCTAAACCTCAAAAAAACCAAGATTATGGCAACCAGCTTGATTGATAACTGGCAAATAGAGGGAGAAAACATAGAGGCAGTGAAAGACTTTGTATTTCTAGGTGCAAAGATTACTGTGGATGCTGACTGCAGTCAGGAAATCAGAAGACGCTTAATCCTTGGGAGAAGAGCAATGACAAATCTCGATAAAATAGTTAAGAGCAGAGACATCGCACTGACAACAAAGGTCCGCATAGTTAAAGCAATGGTGTTCCCCGTAGTAACATATGGCTGCGAGAGCTGGATCATAAGGAAGGCTGAGAGAAGGAAGATAGATGCTTTGGAACTGTGGTGTTGGAGGAAAATTCTGAGAGTGCCTTGAACTGCAAGAAGATCAAACCAGTCCATCCTGCAGGAAATAAAGCCAGACTGCTCACTTGAGGGAATGATATTAAAGGCAAAACTGAAATACTTTGGCCACATAATGAGAAGACAGGATACCCTGGAGAAGACGCTGATGCTAGGGAGAGTGGAAGGCAAAAGGAAGAGGGGCCGACCAAGGGCAAGATGGAGGGATGATATTCTAGAGGTGACAGACTCGTCCCTGGGGAAGCTGGGGGTGTTGACAACCAACAGGAAGCTCTGGCGTGGGCTGGTCAATGAAGTCACGAAGAGTCGGAAGTGACTGAACAAATAAACAACAACAATTCCAAGGAGACTTTCCCTTTAAACAAAATGAATACTATAAAGATATCACTATCTCTAGTGTTCTTTCATCTGAAGGAGCCAAATCCTTTAGCACCCCCCTTAGGATTTATCTTCAGTCAAGGAAGTGAAACGTGGAACAGTATGTATAAACTACAGTATGGTCTAATTTAAAAATACAAGCGAGCAGAAAAAGTGGAGACAGATTTAATGAGATTTATAATAACTCTGCAATAAAAGAACATATCCACTTGCTGAAATTTACAATATTTAGATAATTACAGTGTTAAAAGGTCTTTGCCTTTTGTTGAAGTGATTACATTCTTCTACAACGCTATGTTCTTATAAAATATTCAAGGTAGGTTACCATTATAAAAGGATCAAATATAACATTAGAAGAATAAAACACAATGAAAATACAAAATCCAGTTAGAATAAGATATTCAATAAAAACATCAATTCATATAGCCACAAAGTAGCTTCAGGTTTGTTTTCCAAAAGTGCATAACTGGACCAGCATTCGTTATGTTCCTTCTCTCATACTTAATAATGTGCTAATTCAATTAATTACACCACCTTTCAAAACTGAATCAGCAAATTCTGCTGGTGGTAAACCAGGTCAGAAAGCTTCTGTTTCTCTTAGCAATTATCAATACCTGCATGCTTAGTCTGCATCAGCCTGCAGAGGGTGGGCCACTCTCAGGGGATGTGGGCCTGGGGTGCCATGTTCTAGCCCCTTGTGCTCATCTTCAAGCCCTGGTCACTGAACCTTCAGAGGCCCAAGCTTTTGGCTGCTGCTACTAAATGCCAGGTCAATCTGTAATAAGTCCTGCCTCTTCTGTGATGTAATCATAGAGGTGAGGCTGACCTGGTGTGTATTACTGAAACCTGGCTGGGCATGGAGACATGCAGGGCTGAGTTTCAGGTAGGGCATCAGCCAAAACATCAGGGCGGGCAGGCCTGCAACTAGGGTCTGTGTCACCCGGGGCAAACATGGATTCCATGCCATTTTGGTGTCCCCCCCCAGCACTCATTTTGGTGCCACCCAGCGCTCATTTTGGCAGCCCCTGAGCGCGGTGCCCAGGGCACATGCCCCGCTTGCCCCCCCTAGTTGCGGCCCTGAGGGCAGGAGTTGAGAAGTAGCTATGGTTAACAGAGACACTCTGGTGGCACTGCTCCCCAGGTGAAACCCTGTTTGTTGAATTGGGCTCTAGAGATCAGAAAGGGCTGTTGCTGCTGAATCAGCCTCCCTGGTGTGTAGCAAGCTCCCTGCTGAACCCTGGACTCTGTGACTGAAGTACCCCAGGCTTAGAGTCTTGGGGGATTTCAATCTACCTTCCTTGGGGGCAGAGCCAGAGGTACTTGGGAGTTCACAGCTACCATGGACCTGACTCAGGTCATTGAGGGCCTGATGCATAACAATCAGACACTCTGGACCTGATCTTCCTGTTAAGCCAGTGGCAATGTGATCTGGAGTTTGGGAAAATTGTCATCACTCCCCTGCCATGGTGCATCACTTTCTGGTCTACCTTGAAAGGTTGACATCAATCTTAGTCTTGGAATATAACCCTTTAAAAAAAGCTGTTGAAGAACATTTGTAAGCTGCAACTGGTCCAGAATGTGACAACGTAGGCGATTATGGGCATTTCTTGATGCCATGTAGCGCCTTTGTTCCATGAGCTGTACCTGCTGTCAATAGGTTTCAGTGTGCAATTATTATCATTATTTAAATTTATATGCTGCTCGACTCCATCGACTCTAGGCGGTTCAAAGGTGCTATATGTTACTATATGCTATTTGTTACTATAAAGCCCTTCAGGGCCTGAGGCCAGGATACTTGAAGGACCACCTCTCTCTGGTTGTGTCTACCTGCCCATTTAGATCTGGTAGGAGGAGCATGCTCTGTGTCCCATCAAGTAAAGAATACCATCTTGTGGGACCCAGGAAGTGTGCCTTTTCGGTCACAGTGTCTACCCTCTGAAACCCCTTACCACCTCAGATCAGACTGGCCCCAGAATTACTGAGTCCTTGGCAGTTTGTCATTACTTTGAGATTTTTTTACATTCTCAGCTACCACATTTTCTTTTTAATTATATCTTGTGGGGTTTTTTTTACCCTTACTGTACTTATATTGACCTAATTTTAAATTCTGTTTGCTGGGCAGGGTTGCTTTGGTGAGAGGGGTAGCCATATAAATGGAAATAATAAATAAATAAGTCTTTAAAAATGTAGTCGAGTCCAGCAACATGGAATCTGTTTTAATCTCAGCAGCAAGAAAGAGAGAAAATATTTTAGTCAAGTGGGTTTTTGTAACAAAATGATCATCAGTTTCCTATACCAACCAGATCTTCGTGGAGCAGTAATGGATTACATTAGGAAGACTGTTTTGTACCACTCTGTTTCTCATTATGAACAGTATGTTTATACACCAGAATGACATATATTTGTAAGAACAACTTTAGGATATAAATGGATCCGTGGAAAATAGATGAAAGTATGAGTGAAAAATTGGTATCTGGAAGATGTTGAGGAATAATAGATGTCTTCAAGTCATACCTTTAATAATCCTTGGTTCCTAATCTAGTGTCCTTTAGCAAGCCAAGCCATTTAGGCTACGACTGGGGTTACACATCACACTAAGCCATAATTTAATGTGGCTTACTGATTAAACTGTAATTAGTTGCATTTAAATATAATAGCCATAAACTATTGCTAACAAAGCACATGGGTTGGATTCACATACCAGATGAAATCAAAAGCAAACAAACCATAGTCACAAATTTGATAAGTCTTAATACTATTTCAGGTTGGAACAAATCAAGCTGCTACAGAAAACTGTCCACAAATGGTGGTTATAGCTGTGGATTCTGGAAGTTGGGGCTGTCTGGATGTTGCCTGTCTGGAGGCTGTCAAGACTGAGGATACCTGCAATAAGCCATAGCTTGTTTAGCCATGGTTTGTTATATAAACCAAAATGCCCCAAACCTATGATTTATACAGTACAATAGCTGGTTCGCACAAAGTGCTAAGCCATAAGGTGCCTTGTTGTAGGAAAATAGTCAATAGCCTTAACTAATTATTTTCCACCCTCATGCCAGCAGTGGGGAAAGAGGGAAACAGAGACATGGCAGGGACGGGGTCATCCTTTACTGGCTTTCCTCAGACTGATGCTCTTGGGATATAGTGGACTGTCAGGAACCGGGCCAAGAAGCATGCTGAGCCGATATTCCAACTCTAGTCCTTTGTTGTTCTCACCCTATGGACAAAATCTTGCCAGACTAAGGTTACTCAACTAATCTAAGGGAAATAACCCAGAAGGGCTCTAGGGCGGAGCTACCTTGAACCTCTTAACCTTCCCAGCAACAGCGTCTGGGCTCCAAAGCCTCTTATCAGCCTGGAATGCATTCTCCCCCTGGGAGCCAGTGGCAGCACCAGAATCCACCACACTATCACAACTTTAATTTAGAGCCAACCACCTTCAACTTCAATTAAGGTATTTCAGACAGCACACACCATGCATATGGAAATCCCAGTCCTGAACCCATTCCTTTAAGATCTCAGCCCAACTTCTGTGTTATCAGGGTTTTTTGGTTCTAGTCTGAGAAATTTAAAGCATAAGTCCAAAGTATGTCACAGAATTAAACCAACTCTTCCCCAAAAGTTTTATTTGCAAGCAATGGTTTGGAATTGCTCTTATTTCTCCAGTTGTCCTCCTTTTATTAACATTTTCTAACCCTCATTTATCATTCTTATATATTTATTCAGTAAAAAAATGTTCACATTTGGCTCAAAGATCATACATAGCTGTTACATGCAATACTAGATATTATAAGAAAAGAATCAACTACTGTTGGCTTTTTCATTTCCTTTTTTGGATGTAAATATATTTCTTCACATCGACACATTCCCTCCAGGCCTGGAACATAAGAAATATAATTTAATCCTAAATGCCAGCTTTGTCTGATACAATATGATAATAAGAGTGCTGGACAGGTAGTCAGTGATCAAAAAATGTATTTTGTGAACATGTTTCTCAGTCTAAATATGGAGGACATAATCCGGAAATCATACACTAGTATGCAAGAGATACATCTTGATTTGTCAGAGGGTTTACCAAATGGTTTGCAATAAGGCACTAGGAGCCATTTCCAGAAGCATGCATTGGTTGAAATGAACCACTTCATGACAGATTCTATGAGTCTAGAGATTCCTCTGAAATAACCAGAATTAAATTGGGGCCACATGAAGGCTTATGGTGTGATTTGGCACTTTAGAGCACAGACACAAATTTCATTTCATAAAAGGATAGGTTGAAGAGAGCAAGGAACTAGAATGGAAAGTTAGTGAGTGCCAGGTATACTTACTAATTACAGGAATCAGGATTTTTCAACCTCATTGCTTTGGAAGAGCCATGTAATTGGGTCTACCATATCTGAGTTGCAAAAATCCAGATGACCACTAGATGGCAAGAAACAAATACAAAAACCTCTAACTCATTGCTGCCATTGACTGGCTGTCTGGAATTTTCCTGCCTAGGCCTACTAGCAGGAGAAGAAATTAGAGACCTACAGGGTGGCAACATTGACTCGGCTGATGCATATAATTTGTTAAAACTTTGGGCCTGGTTTGGTGTAGTTTATATAATGTATTGTCCCAATTCTAAGAGATTGCTTGGTTGCATGGGAAGACTTTATGGTGCCAATATTATGCTATGCATCTTCCACCACATGCGGGATTTGATCTGGGTGGTTTTTAAGCAGTCCAGTCTTGTCTCCACTCTGACCCAGTAACTTCAGTGACTAAGTCTCATTTAGCTAAGATTCCCTCCCAACCTTCTCCTCTAAAACACTAATTTGATCTATTTTTACTGTGAATTCATTGCTCCCCAAACTGATTAATCATATACTTCCTTAGTTAGCATTTTTAACCTTTTACTGTTTAGAACAGGAGAAGCTTTCAAGTAAACAGTTTTCTTGATTATACTGTCCATGTACAAACCATAATTCTTTCCAGGAATTAGAGGACGTCCCTGGTTGCATTCCTTTATTGTCCTCATTCACTCTGGCCTTAATTCTACTTTTCTAGAATTCCAATTGAAGTAGGCGAATTTAGAAAATTGTAGCATGCACAGTTTCTAGCAGCCTTCCATTCAGCCAACTCATTTACATCTTTCTCTGGGTTATCAATCACTGATTGTCTTGGTGTGCTTCACAAGATTTGTATCAATGTTGTGTTGGTGGGATGTTTAATTGTTGTGCACTTGCACCACACTAAAAAGACACTTGATGCAAATCGTTTTATTTCAGTTACTGTGGGGAAGTCTGCATGTGCGTATGCATAGACACAGATAATGTTGAGAAGGGAAAGAAGCGTAAGAGAAAAGAGAAACTAAGTACGTTGTAAACTACTTGTGCCCGATGCTCCACATACAACTGAGGAATAAAAACAAACAATTAAGAGTTACCAATGCATTGTTTCTGCTTCAGAAATGAAACCAGATAATTTAGAATTTCCTCAAATTATGCAATCATTTGGATATGGGAAATTTCGTAATCCTTCTTGGTCACAGTTCTAGAGCTCATTCAGCTTAATTACTATAGTGGAGAATATATGTAGCTTAGAGTTGTTGGTGTTCTCTGAATTTGCTTCTCTTCCTGTGGATGTTTCATTACCAAGCTCTAACGTGTACCAGTGGTGAGAAACACATGATATGATTACTTCAGTTCACCTCCTGCGGCATATTTTAAAAGTCCCACATATGGCATTTTATCAGCTTTTGTAGATAAGCATACAGTCTAATTATCTATTGCGGTAATATTCACTATCTCTTCTATAGATTGGTTTTATTCTTCCTCAGGTCAAAAACAGTGTCTGGCTGCTCCAAGGCTGTCTTTACAGCTTCTGATTTCTAGGCTCAAAGAATGTCAAACCATCACTGTTCTGCCACAAGCTGCTGAAAGAGTTTTTTAAAAGGACCTCAAACTTTCCCACAGAAGAGCTTAATAAAATGCAGGCATTTTTGCCTAAACTGACCTATTTTTTTTTATATTATGCACATTTATCTGGTTGCATTGCAACAAACGAACAGTTGAGGTGTGAAACATAGAGCCACCATTCTCCATGAAGGACCTGCAGTGGGAATAAGCCCACCCTCCAAAATGCAGTCAGACTCCCAGTAAGCCACAGCATTTTAAAGAGAAGGAGGAGAAGTTTTGCTGTGGTTTCAACCGCAGTTCAGCTGAGCCAGAAATAAATCAGCGCAGCTTCCCAATACTGCTAACATTGTGAAATTGCAGAGACTGGGAGCTGCTTCTGAACCTCTGCAGAATCCTAACGAGACATATCATCCTAAATGTCAAGACGTATCACTTCTAAAGAACCAGCCAAAGTCTTTTAAATTTTACTCTAAATAACCTTTTGATTTGCTCCCAGATTTCTGGTAACAGTCAGTGGGAAAACCTCCATCTGGACATATTGTAAAAAGGAATTAATTCCCCAACTCAGTAGTTTGGAACACTCCATTATGCAACCCCTTGTGCCCAGTGATGACCCCAGAGCATTCAGACCTTTCAGCAATTACTGCAACAAATGCCATTGTTACTGTTAGCATTGCATTGTGTGGGCAGGCAGTGCCTTGCTTATCTGGCTACATCTGAGGTGCTGCAGCTTCCTATTTCCTACCACCAATTAAAGTTCTTCTGTGAAAACCTCTATGCTTGTCATAATGTACGCTTGTCATACTCAATCCCAGAATTTACCTTTGCATTTCTCATGAAGAATTCTAGATTCCTTTTAAAATGCCTCTTTTCCTTATAAATATAAGCACTTGCACTCTCTCTCTCTCAAAAACGGCAGAAAGCTGCAGTATGATAATTTCTACAATAGGCTATTTTTTAAAAAATAAAAAAGCATAGGTGAGGAATAAACAAAATAAAATCATGGTATTGGTAGGCCCATAGCATCAGAGCATACTGTATTTATTGTACAAAAAAAACATTTATGTGTGATTGTACTGGTCTATGACTGTAATAAAGATCATTTCATTTCATTTATGGGTGAAATTAGCAAAGCTTTCAGATGCCTACAGTGTGGACTGGGCCAGCTCTTTCTATAACAACCACCACCACAGCAAAAGTGCTTTAAAAAGTAATTTCTAATTATAGTTCTATTTATCAGGTCTCTGATTTTATGAACTAGAGCACTGAACAGAATCATTCTAACAAAGGCTGATGAGAGAATTAATATATGTAAAAGCAAAGACTTGGTTGTTACGGTAGATTTTGTGGCAGGGGGATTCCTTCCTTTTTTCAGCAGTTCCTTGCACTAATCTACAAATGATTATTTTAGCCATGGAATATCAGCTAGGATTACTATCATTTCTCCCACATTAATTATATACTAAGATTGGTGTGACCAAAGGAAGTGTAACAATGGTGTAGCGAATGCAGGGTGGGGGGAGTCCATTCCAAGAGGTCTAGTCACAGAAAGACTTAAAGGAAAACAGGACCTTTTAATTCAGAGACACTGGCAGAGATCTGCAAAAAATCAAACATTGAAAATCCATGTTGCTTTTGCCTTTGTTCCTATCAGAGGTCTTCCCCAGGGCTGGCTAGAAGCTAAGAATATAAAGAAGTCCCAACCCCTAGAAATCTGGGCTGGAAATGAGGGAATTACACAGCAAGCAAGGGATCAATGTAGCTAGATGACATGATGTTTTGATTTCATTTATGGACTGTGTCCTTTGTTGAGATGTGCTGTATGTGTTTGCAGAAGATTCTGGGCTGAGGGAGCAGCTGGCTGAAATAAACTTCTTCAGAGATCAACATTCATTTCTTCTCATTTTCCTTTCTCCTTTTGCACCTTTCAGCTTCCTCTGTCCTCAGTATATGTAATAAAGACTTGAATAATTGATTCTCTCTGGGGTGGGTGGGAAAGGGAGCCACATTTAGCACAAATCCCTCCCATTCAATCTATTTAAGAAAGGAAAATTACCACTTGCCTCTCCCTGAGTGAATGAACCACTTACAGAGGAGACTTCCTTTGGGGCTAAGGGGCTGGTGGTGCCACTACTGAGGCTGCTCTTCTCTGGCGTTCTGGGAAGGGGTCAGTAGGACTGTGGGTGGAGAGTTTAGGGACTCCCTCATAGGAACAAGACAGGCCCAATCCACTAAATCCTGTGTATGCATGGGTGTGTCCTGTTACAAGTGAAAACTAAGACTAAGGCCTTTCCCACTACCAACTTAAAGTCTGTTCACCTATCCCTGAGTCATCAGGAAAAAAAACCTTTTCTTGAATTGGCAGGGCATGTTTGTATTTTGGTTAGATCTAAGTGGAGACACGCTCTGTAGTAAACTAAGCTCTGAGGAATGAGCCAGCAGATATCATCGCAAAAGAAGAAGCAATCTGGATGTCTCAGAGCTGAAACTTTTTGGTTAATGTGAATGTAACGCCATGTGAGAAGAATATGCAAAAATTTCAGCAGTCATGCTGAGTTATGCATGCAGTTCTGTGCAATAGGGCCTCTCTATCTGACGCTTTCATCATAAAGTAAAGACAGCTTCAAGTTCAACTTGACTCTTGGTCACACCCATGCAGTTTTCTTGGCATCTCCTCAAATGAGCAACATTATCCCTTTGTACAGTGGTATCTAGGCGCCCCATGCCGTGAGAGGCATATGATTTGACTGGGTTTCACCAGTGAGCAAATTATAAATATTAACAGGGACTATATCTTCACATCTCCATTCATTAATGCCACTGTTTCTTTAATTCAGTATTTCCATCTGAGTATTTATAAAATCAGGGACAGGATACATCTGAATACCAGTTGCTAGAAATAGCAGTAGGATATAGTTCTATTGCTTTCTTGTCCCTTATGAGAGCTTCACGTAGGTATCTGGTTGCAAACTATGGAAATAATCTTGGAAGAAATGGCCTTTTTGTCTGATCCAGCATAGCATTTCTTAATAAACTTGTACATGTTATACATCTGTATGTACTTCAGGCTTCTCTTGTCACAGATTATCTCTATCTCACATTGTCTAGTTCCATAAGTGTTAAGCCCAAGGAAGCTTGGGTTGTGACTATCCCTTTCCAGCAACTATAGTTCTAAGGGAGTTTAAAAAATAGTTTGGAGATCCTGCAAAAGTACTCCTTTAGGTTTCCAGCCCTGGCAACAATGACAGACAGTCATGGCAGGGACCTCCAAATTGTCTGAAATAGAAGGAAGAGTAAAACTAAATCTTCCAACAACCTAAGAGATGGCTTTATACATGGACATCACCAGATGGACAACACCGAAATCAGATTGACTACATCCTTTGCAGCCAAAGGTGGCAGACATCTATACAGTCGGTAAAAACAAGACCTGGAGCTGACTGTAGTTCCAATCACGAACTTCTTCTTGCACAATTTAGGATCAGACTAAAGAGATTAGGGAAGACCCACAGATCAGCTAGATATGAGCTCACTAATATTCCTAAGGAATATGCAGTAGAGGTGAAGAATAGATTTAAGGGACTGGACTTAGTAGATAGGGTCCCGGAAGAACTCTGGACAGAAGTTCACAACGTTGTCCAGGAGGCGGAAACAAAATACATCCCAAAGGAAGAGAAAACCAAGAAGGCAAAATGGCTGTCTGCTGAGACACTAGAAGTAGCCCAAGAAAGAAGGAAAGCAAAAGGCAACAGTGATAGGAGGAGATATGCCCAATTAAATGCAAAATTCCAGAGGTTAGCCAGGAATTATTTTTAAACAAGCAATGCGTGGAAGTGGAAGAAGACAATAGAATAGGAAGGACAAGAGACCTCTTCCACAAACTTAGAAACATCGGAGGTAAATTCCAGGCAAAAATGGGTATGATCAAAAACAAAGATGGCAAGGACCTAACAGAAGAAGATCAAGAAAAGGTGGCAAGAATATACAGAAGACCTGTATAGGAAGGATAACAATATCGGGGATAGCTTTGACGGTGTGGTCAGTGAGCTAGAGCCAGACATCCTGAAGAGTGAGGTTGAGTGGGCCTTAAGAAGCATTGCTAATAACAAGGCAGCAGGAGACGACAGCATCCCAGCTGAACTGTTCAAAATCTTGCAAGATGATGCTGTCACGGTAATGCATGCTATATGCCAGCAAATTTGGAAAACACAAGAATGGCCATCAGAGTGGAAAAAATCAACTTATATCCCCATACCAAAAAAGGGAAACACGAAAGAATGTTCAAACTATCGAACAGTGGCACTCATTTCACATGCCAGCAAGGTAATGCTCAAGATCCTGCAAGGTAGACTTCAGCAATTCATGGAGCGAGAATTGCCAGATGTACAAGCTGGGTTTAGAAAAGGCAGAGGAACTAGGGACCAAATTGCCAATATCCACTGGATAATGGAAAAAGCCAGGGAGTTTCAGAAAAACATCTATTTCTGTTTTATTGACTATTCTAAAGCCTTTGACTGTGTGGACCATAACAAATGGTGGCAAGTTCTTAGTGGTATGTGGATACAGTCATCTTGTCTGCCTCCTGAAGAATCTGTATAACAACCAAGTAGCAACAGTAAGAACAGACCACAGAACAACGGACTGGTTTAAGATTGGGAAAGGAGTATGGCAGGGCTGTATACTCTCAACCTACCTATTCAACTTGTACGCAGAACACATCATGCGACATGCTGGGCTTAAGGAATCCAAGGCTGGAGTTAAAATCACTGGAAGAAACATTAACAATCTCAGATATGCAGATGATACCACTTTGATGGCTGAAAGCGAAGAGGAACTGAGGAGCCTTATGATGAAGGTGAAAGAAGAAAGTGCAAAAGCTGGCTTGCAGCTAACCCTCAAAAAACCCAAGATTATGGCAACCAGCTTGATTGATAACTGGCAAATAGAGGGAGAAAATGTAGAAGCAGTGAAAGACTTTGTATTTCTAGGTGTGAAGATTACTGCCGATGCTGACTGCAGTCAGGAAATCAGAAGATGCTTAATCCTTGGGAGAAGAGCAATGACAAATCTCGATAAAATAGTTAAGAGCAGAGACATCACACTGACAACAAAGGTCCGCATAGTTAAAGCAATGGTGTTCCCCATAGTAACCTATGGCTGTGAGAGCTGGACCATAAGGAAGGCTGAGAGAAGGAAGATAGATGCTTTGGAACTGTGGTGTTGGAGGAAAATTCTGAGAGTGCCTTGGACTGCAAGAAGATCAAACCTGTCCATCCTGCAGGAAATAAAGCCAGACTGCTCACTTGAGGGTATGATATTAAAGGCAAAACTGAAATACTTTGGCCACATAATGAGAAGACAGGACACCCTGGAGAAGATGCTGATGCTAGGGAGAGTGGAGGGCAAAAGGAAGAGGGGCCGACCAAGGGCAAGGTGGATGGATGATATTCTAAAGGTGACGGAATCGTCCCTGGGGGAGCTGAGGATGTTGACAACCAACAGGAAGCTCTGGCGTGAGCTGGTCCATGAAGTCACGAAGAGTTGGAAGCGACTAAACGAATAAACAACAAAACTAAATCTGCTGAGAACTAAAACAACATGGCTGTCTTTAGGGAATTAAACCATGAGTGATGGTGATAGTAGCAGCTAAAAATATGAAAGTGTGTTTTTATCCAGGGTTGAAGTTGAGACAGAAAGGTGTTGCTAAAAAAGGAACCAAGTCTTTAATTTTATCTTTGCTGGAAAATTCATGAAGGAACTTGCCTCTTGTGAATGTACCTGGCTTAATTGCCTTTCATCAACTGTTCTTGATTTTCTCTTACATCTTGCCGCATGAATAGAAAATGGAATATGCCTTCATTTCATGCACATAGAGCTGCATAGTTTCCACAGACTCTACATACACACATACACCAAACTACAAGTCTCATGGTGCTATGAGATAATGTAGATGCTTGAGGTACCAAATATGAACATAACAAATCATAACTTTAGAAAGTCTGGAATAGAACAGGTTTTCTCCAAGACTTCTCTAAGAAAGCTTGGAAATAATGAATCAAGCTGTGGAAGGCTGTTCATTCCTAAAAATAAGAGACTTTATTTGGTACCTCAAGGCAAAATTACTTGTTGCATGTAGTTCTGCCATTCTTTCTTCTAAGGACATTCTGCTCCTGTGAGGTAAAATAATGGCAGGTGGCTTCAGATTAAGCAGAAGAATGGAAATGTTGCGGTAGCTGCTGTTTATATATTTTTATTTGCACTGATTTATTAACTGAAAATTATGTCCGCCTGACTTTTTTCAGTGACCAATATACTTAGAGAAAAGATATCAAAAATACAAGTATCTAGATGAGACAAGTACCTGGGAAGCACAAGATTACATTGCATCTCCCCTTTCTTTGTCCACCAGTCCTTTAACTCAATCTGAAAGTAGGTCCTCCAGGTTAATTGTGATTTATATTCCACAACAAGGGATCTTGAAGTTTGCAATACTCTGGTCCTCTAAAATGCTAAATGAATTTGTATGATACCCTTCATGAATAAAACTAAATAACAACAGAGTAACTCAATGAAACTCTTGTGATTGGCAGATAGTTTTGAGTGGTGGCTAGGTCTGTGCTTTTCTTCATACTTTATCTAAGCCAGCCTGCTGTGGGCTTGCCCAGACAAAGCAGGAGTTTTGATAGTGTTCTCACTTTATATGAACAAACCTGATTAGTCTGGGGGAAAAAATACCCTGTAACCCTAAGTTGCGCATGATCATGACCCAGTCAGATAACCTACTTTTTATGAATCATTAATCTCAAAACATCCCACCTAATATTTCAAAAATGTGAAAAGGAAGAGACTAAATTGATACCAGATAAGCAGGCTTACTTCTTAGATTTCTATCCTGCCTTTTGTCCAAGAGCAAAATGTAGTATACACTATGTTCTTTCTTCTTTTTCTCCACAGCAACAACCTTGTGGAGTAGGTTGAGCTGAGACAGAATAACCGGCTTACAATCACCCAGTGTGATTTCATTTGAACACCAACACCACACTGGCTGTCATATTATGTTTCCTCAGCAACTGCTCATAAAAATATACAAGTCTTTTGCCAAGCTCTTTTGTTACAAGGTGAAGTCCAACCCACAAACAGCTGTGAAGGCACTCTTCCATTTAGAACAAATAATTATGCTGGGCAAGGCTTATAGATGTCTTCTTTATTACTTTAATCCTGTTTGAAAGTCTAATGTACCAACAGGTAGGTTGTGCCAATGGACATGTGGATTCCATAGCAGCCAATCTATAACAGAGATCTGAAAGTGCATCAACTTTCTAGTGTATGCATAAGCAGTTTTTAAGTACTACGTGATTAGGAAATAAAAAAATGTTTCATTCTGGAACAATTAACTCTTAGTTTCTTAGTCATAATTTCATATATTCTATTTGAATGTTTCTTTCCATTGCAATACATAATCATCCTGTTCGCAGAGGTTGCAAGCCTCAAGATTTTACGACTCCCAAGTTTCCCTACATTTTATGACTTACTGACTGAATATTTGCCAAAGGTTTTTCCAATGCTTTTGCAGTTGTGCAAGGAAGGGCAGCAGGTGTTGAACTTTCCCATCCAGTATGTTTCATTAAGTCCTGGTAGAGCTTGTCAGCCCTCAGTAGAAAGGTGGAGTGAGTGAGTGGAGTGAGTGGAATTTTGATTGCTTCCGTTCCTTTGACCTATTGCCTTCCTTGTCAAGCTGGAGATGGACACAACACTCTGCTGTCACCAGTATTTTAAGCCTTATTTTGCCAAGAATTAAACACCCCAAAGATAGTTTCAAGGCATCTCTAATCTGATTGCTTTGTAGTCACATGTTAAGGCATGTGACTAAGCAATTATTGAGCGTAAGCTTGAGGGTTGCTTGGTTTCAACATGCAGAAATATCAGAAGGAGCACTGATAAAGGCTTCAAATTGTGTGTGTTTTCCAAATCAACCTACATCGAGGTTTGACAATCTTTTCAGACACCCTCATGCTTCAGCGTATGGTCTCATGCAATGGTCCAGACCCTCATCATTTTGTAATTATAGTGATCTCACTCCCCACCCCAAGATCTCATGCATTCTCAAATGTGAGACCTCACCTGAAAACCTAGCCTCCAATAAGATGTAGTAATTTCATGAAATTTGAAGCATTTTAAAATGTAATGGGTATGTGTGTGTTGGAGATGATATATAGTGGGGCAGTGGATCCTTTGGCACCTACAAAGTGCCCTCTTGAGGCTAACATAGACTATTATAAAGAATATAGAAGAAGGTTCTGCAATGCTCTTAAGCAATGTGATTGTATGTCTCTTAAAAAAAGTATGGAACTAGGTTTCCCTACTCTAATCAAAATCTATCAAAACACATATTTCTTGTTCAACTTTTTGTGGGATAAGAAAGCATTTCTTCTTTATTATACATTTTCCCTTCCTTTTTGAATGTGCTCCATTTTATTCAGAATTTATCTGGGAGGAACACCATGCAAGAACTGGAGGAAATAAATTTTTACAGTAGAATGACAACCCTCTACATTCTAGCACTTCACAAAATAATCAGCATAACAAGGCAAGTTGGTGGTGAAGACACCACTTGTATGCAGTGTGGAAATGTGTAGGATGGCTTTCCAAAACAGAGCTGTAGAATATTCATGATGTCTGTCTCATTCAGGTTCCAGTAGCATCTGGCATGATGATTGTGTGCCTCTTTAGGTGTTTTGAGACACCAGCTTAGCAAACAAATGGAATGTTTACTTGCATCAAAGGCTTAGAACATTTAAGGTGCCTACCTAGAATGCTCTGAGAAAGCTACCCTAATACCCTAACACAGCAGTTCCCAACCTTTTTGGCACCAGGGACCGGTTTCGTGGAAGACAATTTTTCCATAGATGGGGGGGGGGGAGGGATGGTTTCGGGATGATTCAAGTGCTTCCTCTTTTTCCCGACCTTTTATTTTTCTTAGCGCCCTTTGGAGATAGCAGCCAATGGGCTTGCCTTCGCTGACAGGAGGCGGAGCTCAGGTGGTAATGCGAGTGATGGGGAGCGGCTGTAAATACTCAGGCTGTAAATTCACTCACTCGCCCACCCCTCACCTCCTGCTGTGCGACCTGGTTGCTAACAGGCCATGGACTGGCACTGGTCTGTGGCCTGGAGGCTGGGGACCCCTGCCCTAACACCATTCATTCATTCATTCATTCATTCATTCATTCATTCATTCAAACATTTACTCTGCTGTCCACCAACACTCTGTGAGAAGAAACACTGGTGCCTCTCATCGTTACAACTTAATCTGCTAAGGACAGGAAGTTAAGGGTGCCGGTTATGCCATGTGATAGCATGGATATCTCAATACCTGTTTGAGCACATAATTTCTAAATACAGTTTCAAGTAAATTGTTCAATGTAATTAAGCTGGTTTTAAGGAGAAAGTCTGTAGTGCAGCTGATACAGCCCTTTGGGATGTCTTCCAGGGCCATTTAATTTCTTTTAAGGCTCCAAGCCTCCAGAAAAGTGTTAAATATGTGGATCAGTAAATCAATGCAAATACTACAATGCCCATTAGTATCTAGCAACCTCATTTCAAGAAAACTAAATTGTAAATTAACACTACAATTCTTGAAATCTCACTGCTCAAACTGAGATGTATAGCAAGTTTTTGCTTGCAGTCCTAAACCTTTTCCTCTTTTGCGTTTTGCTGCCCTGCTGTCATGAGTGCCGTTGAGCTGAAGACATCAGCACAGCGGCACACATGACAATAACGAGGAAGCAGAGGAAGGGGCTCAAGATAAGCATAGCACGCAATACAACAGCCACAGACCCTAGCCGGAGGAAGCAGCCATCAGAACACAAAAGAGAAACAAGGAAAGACAAAGGCTAGGCGGATCGCGAGGCACACCCAAGCTGTTAGCACAAGTGCAACGGAGATCGCCCAGCTGACAGCAATCACCGGCTGAATGAGGAAACCGATGATGGGCGATCCCGGGGCACCAGCTGGGGCCTCGCAACCCTTCACCTACCGGCAAGACAACATGCAGGACAAAGGGGGGATGACGTGACCCAGGGTGAGGGGGCGCTGACCGGCGCGGGGTATTTAAACCCCGCACCGGCGCACTCCCCTCACTCTCAGCTTTTTTCGCAACTGACACTACGTACGAAATAAACCGGAACCTGCTCTCCCTGGAATCAGCGTCTGTGTTTTACTCTGCGGTAGGCAGTGCATGACACCTGCTCATCTCTACAAAGATATTCCAAATCAAAATTTACCATACTTAACCAGTTTCTATACTTCTGCTTAGTTGTTTGACTACATTATGTTGAATTGATGCATACTGTAAAACATAAAGATCTTTCTTGGGAAACACAGTACCCAACAGATTACTCACTGTATGCTACATGCAAATACATTAAGGAAGGTCCAACATTATTCTTTCAAATTGTGTGTGCAGGATTTGGAGAACATTGATGAGCAGGGAAAAGGTTAAGCATGGACCCCCACTTAATCTCATTTTTTAAAAAATATTGGGACACATGTTTGTATGGAACATGTAGCTACTCCTGATGACCAAGGACTTTATACAGTATTGATGTCCGTTATGTATCTTTAGTTTACTTATGGTGTCATTTCAAAGGCTGCAAATCCCCACAGCATCTACTTCTGAGTAAATTTATTTAGGAGAAAATAATTAAAATGACCACTCAGTTCTTTAACAGCAATCAGTTCTGCATTACACAGCTACCTCTACTGCTAGCTGAAGAAACGACATTCACTGCATACTCTACTATTGTTTCAGTTAGTATTATCTTTTTTTCTCTTGAATTATTTTTCTCCTTAAAAAGGGCAGGGAAGCAAGTAACTAAATTTATCCTTGAATATGGTAGAGTTATTACTACCTCCTGAAAAATGTGGAGTAAATTATAAACAACACCTTATTCCTTTCTTTGTATATTATTCATATGAATAGTTCATTTACTCCCAAGAAAATATAAAATAAAGCATGATTCCAGTTTGGATAAGGTTTTTAAATTATTATCAATTAATCTCTGAATAAGCTCCACTGTTCCCCTAACATAAAAATTCTGCAGAACCTTAACTGGTTAACAGAGAGGTAGGCTTCCATCAGGACACCTGCGCTCTGGAATACCATCCCATCCTACATTCGTATGGCTCCATCCTGGCCCTGTTTAAGTGAGCCCTTAAAACCTGGCTCTGTTCCTAGGCCCTGGGTTAGAATGGGTGGTAGACCCTTTGTGAGACATTCTAGTGTTTAAATGATGGTAGTTTTACTCTGGGACTTCCTTTTGGATTATATACTCTGTATCTTTATCATTTTTACTTTCATATTTTGTAAGCTGCCCAGAGTCATACAGATTGGGATGGAGAGTGAATGAGTGAGTGAATCAAACAGACTCCCTTTCCAATCCCAGGTGTTCCCTAGAGATGTGGATATAAACCCCCCAAATTCCCTAGGCATCATGGGCCTAGCTGAGAATTCTGAGTCCACATATACAGTATGAAAGGCACTTAGAAGAGGAAACCAAAAGTAATACATTTTGAAGAACATTTCTTCCTTAGGTTTCCTAGTATTGCTATTTTCACTGCATGTTTTTACTTCAGTTCACGTGGTATTGTCATCCACTTTTTCTCTTGGGCTAATTATGGAATCACAACCAGGACAAATCCTTTGGTGCTTGAAAATGGGCTGGATGGGGAATTCTGTTTCCTATTGGAGATATCTAGCCTGTTGTTTTAATATGTAAGCTTCCCTAGGTTCCTGCCTTTTGGCCTCCAGGGTGTCTCTATTCTAGCAAAGATTTTCTCCCAGATGTAACAATATTAGATATAGCACACTGTTAGGAAACACTGAGAATTATGCAATGCTCTGCAGGGTGATACACAAAGCAGAAGACTTTAGTTTCACATACTTAACAGGCATATCTGCAGACCAGACTAAGATACATCTATTCAGCAGGTTTCCTGAGGCAGCTTGCCAGCAGTTTCTGGAAACCACAATCTGAAATATGGCATGATAGCCACCCCAGTGTTTACAGTTACTGCTTGTTTTCCTTCCTTTGCTAAACTTTATTTTTGACCATATTGAACAGCACTTGTTGCATATGAGTGTTCTGAACACCAACACACCCAAAGAAAGTTTAGACTGGGGAGGAAGTGATAGCATAGTGGTGAAGCAGGCACAGGCATCCAGCAGCTCCCAGTTTCATGCTCTGTCATCTCCAATTAAACTGTGTATTAGGTAATAGGAATGTGATTTTTCTCCCTGAGTCATCAGTCTTGGAGAGCTGCTGTTGAAGGAAAAGACAATCCTTGACTTGGCAACCCTCATGGAGGACAGCTTCAGAGATACCTATGTAGGTCAACAGTATGACACAGCAAAGACCATCTTTTTTTTTAGTAGCTCTCTTAAATAATCCAATCCTATATGCATATTTACTCCAAAGGAAATCCCACCCGGATTTATGGAGCTTATTCTCACATACATCTGCATGGGACCACCTGAGCCCAACTGTTTGGGATGGAATGACTACCAAAATTACAACCAGCAATTATTTCTACCCCAGACAGAGTGGATGCCACTGGATCTACATCTGTGTACATTCTCAGACTGAATGTGTATATTTATGAAACAAGGTTGTATCCAATTTGTGGATACCTGTAATTCAATTAAAGAATCACCTCTAGGGCTCCCAGAGATCATATGGGAAAGTTTTAGTGGTTAAATAGGACACTATGGGAAAGTTTTAGTGGTTAAATAGGACACTGGTTTCCAGCTACTCCAGTCATGCAATTTATGATGCATCCTCCAAATGTCCAGGCATTTTACATTACCTATTTGATTAAAGCTGTAAACTGCTGTATCAAGTTCACTCTGTGTTATACATGCATGTGATCAACTTTTGCAAATATCTATGGAATGAGTATTATTTACAAAGATGGCTTCTGGAAATGTTGGGGTTTACCTTATTCAGTTGAAACTCTTCTATAATTTCATTCAGAAGTTCCACATACGTTTTGCTTAAGCCTGTGTGGTGTAGAAGTTAAGGCATCAGCCTGGTAACATGGAGACCCTGTATTCTGGAAGCTTACTAGGTGATTCTGAGCCAATAACCTCTCTCAGACGGACTTACCTCACTAGAAAAACAGGAGGAAGGAGTGCCAGGTACACCCTCTTGAGCTCCTGAATGAAAAGTGGGATATACATCTAATAAAAGAATAGTCTCTCTTGTCTAACTATTTGCAGTACAACAGGTCCTTTTGCAATATTTTTTCCACACTTTCCTAAGTAGCTTTTCAAGGCAAACACATTAAACTCAGACAAAAAAACTACAAATGGGAATGTTGCAAGAAATGTTTTGTAATTAATACTTACTATGAACTGTGATTTGAGTCACAGCCTAATTCAGTACATTTGATAGAAAGTTAAGCTGGTTCTTAAAACTTTGTATAAAAGTAAGCATCAGTATCACAATCTACTATTTCATGTCATCCACACAGTTTTTCAGTGAATGGCTATAAACTGATTTATAGTACACGCACTCACACACAGAGTATTAAATTATCTTCTGATTTTTTAAAAGTTTTGCTGAAACATAAAATCTGAGTGCTTACAATTTTACTGGTGTGAAATGAAGATAATATATATTTTCTAGTTCTGCCTGGAAGTAAATTTTAAGTACTTATACTTTTACTAGTATGAAATTCTCCTTCAGTAGTACTCAGCTACCCTTTCCTGTCTCTACAATAAAATAGGAACAAAGCTACAGCTGTAACGTAGTTGTATAAAGCACTGATATTCTTTAACAACATTTAAGGACTAATTCATTCCCTTCTCAATTCCTTATTCAGAACCAATAGATTCAGGAAGTTTAGCTGGATGAGAGAGGGTTATGGTGAGATGTGTGTTGAGGAGAACAAAAAGATACATTCAGATAAGAAAAAAGGTTGGGGGTGAATAGTACTGGTTACATCTGAAAATAGAACATTTGCATAACAACTAGGAAGTTGGACTATATGGGGTTATATTAAGCTAAGACAGTATCATGCTAGAGAGTCCACTGTAATGTGATGATCAAAAGATGGGGACAAGATAACTTTCAAATAATTTACAGATCAGACACACTTTTTTTACACACACACCCTGCCTTTAAAATGCCAGAATCCTGTGGCACTTTAAAGATTATCAAATGTATAACTGTCTGCTCCTTCTTTTATTTTTACTGGTAAGCTGGCTGCTTGAGCAGTTTTGTTCACCCCACCACACTTGCTGTTTAGCTGCTTTAAACTGATTTAGAACACAAAATTGCTGTCCCTGGATCAGACCCAAGGATTTTGTAGTCCTGCCTAGGAATCCAATTGGTAGGTTTGGGGAATCCCACAGCCCTCTCTCACTATTACTTCCCAGCAGTGGTTGAGCTAAGAATTTTGTTTGCTTTTTTGTTAGGAATTTACCACGATCTATGAATTGATAAATAGGAAGGGCAGAATTTAAGATCTTAAAAAACTTAAAGAGTAGGAGAAACTGATAGCTTTATCTATTTAGGCTTTAAGAAATCCTTGTGTGTTCAATCATGCTTATGATACTTAAAATATCCCAGCTCTTTTGTCTGACAGGTTCCTTATATTTATCACCTACTTGGCAAACAAGTACAAGATGGTTCTTTCTGTGCTGTGTTGAAACTGGCTGGTGCAGTTGAATGAGAGATTTGTTTAGCTTCCTCTTCTGGTAAGAACTTATGAATATTTCACAGACCTCTTCTTCAATAGGCTGGAAGGCATTTGATTTTTTTTTTTAAGAAAGCAACAGTTTGTTCAACTTTATTTAAAGACCTGTTGCTTTTGATATTGGAAATACGACTTAACTACAATCACAACTGCTCTGTTTGCAAACTGACTGCATAACTTTTTTTTAATAAAACAACTAAAACTCACCTTTTATCTCATAGTGGACCATATATAATAGCAGTTACCCTCTAAATAGTCCCACCAGTTGAAGGGGACAAAGTGGAAACACCACACTGTAATTGCTTATGAACAGATGCTAACTGGCCTTCCCAAATCAAATAAAGGACATTTTCCTGGGGAGGGGGGGAATCAGCCCAAGATAACTAAATAAAGTTTGGAAAGGGATGTCAAACATGCAGCTCCAAAATCGCAGAGGCCCCAAAGTCGCAGCAAGAAAGGCCAGAAAAGCTCTTACGGGGAGCAGTCAAGAACGCTTTACACTGCACGTGGGATTGGGGCTCCACTCGACCCCTACGTTCCCGGGTGGGGCTTTGCTGTGCCTGAGGAAGGTGGTAACCTGGGCGCTCCCAGCACCTGAGGCTCGATGACGCAGCGTAAAAGGTACAAAGTCGCAGATCAGCTCTCGACCGCGTTTCCCGCTAAAACGCCTCAGTTCCCCAGTCTCCTCACCCCATCCCCGGGCCTCTTCCTGATCTTCCTGCCTGTTTGTCCAGGGAGCCCGCGCGGCTTCCCGAGCCACATGCCAGACTAGAAGCAGAAGCCAGCAACAGGATCGGCGGTTTTTCAGTGGCCATACCGACGCTAACTATAGTTGGGCTACTGAGGAAATGGAGTTGGTAATTGGTAGCAAGGGCGCAGAACGGAGGCTTTCTGGGCACCAGGCGAAGAGGAGTAAGGAAGCACCGCGACCTCAAGGTGCACTGCTCGGCTGTAGCTGCCACCGCCGAACGGTCCCCACGGCGCGTGTGTGTGTTTTGGCAGCCCATTGGCTGAAGGTAGCTTGACGTCACAATTGAGAGTTCCTATAAACTCCCTAAACATAACGGGCTCCGGACAAGTTCCACTCGGCAAGGGTTACGTCGAGGCGCGCGGGAGGTGATCAAAGAGACGCGAGCCGAGGACAGGACTCGAGAAACGCTGTTCAGGCTGCTGGCTGCATGAGGCGTACAATCTCGTCAACCCCCCGGTTCGCTTTCCAAGCCTGGCTGTTCTCCTCCAGCGTGCCAGTAGCAACTGGGAGCAGAGTTCCTGCAAAGGTTAAGTGGACGGGGACTTTGGAGCTGTCGCGCCGAAAGAAAGCGGAGAGCGGCAGCGCCTTCGCGAGGCGCAGGCGGATTTGCTCGTAGCCCGGATCGGTCGCGGCGGCGAAAAAGAGCGAGGCTGTTTCGGCGGCTATCTTGCATAATGGTGACGCTTAGCCCCTTCGGTTTGGTGCACCCCACGCTGAGCGCCAATAGCAGTAACAGGCAGAGCCCAGGCGACTCCACCGCGTCCGAGGAAGGCTGGGTGGTGGGCATGTCCATTCTCATGTCGTTGATCGTGCTGGCCATCGTCTTTGGCAACGTGTTGGTGATCACGGCCATCGCCAAGTTCCAGCGGCTGCAGACGGTCACTAATTATTTCATCACTTCTTTGGCATGTGCGGATCTCCTGATGGGCCTCGGGGTGGTCCCCTTCGGAGCCAGCCACATCATTCAGCGTACCTGGAAGTTTGGGAGTTTCTGGTGCGAGTTTTGGACCTCAATTGACATCCTCTGTGTGACAGCCAGCATTGAGACGCTGTGTGTCATTGCTGTGGACAGGTACTTTGCCATCACTTCTCCTTTCAAGTATCAAAGCCTCTTGACCAAAAATAAAGCCAGGATAGTCATCCTCTTGGTTTGGGTCATTTCAATCCTGACTTCCTTCTTACCCATCCAGATGAAGTGGTACAGAGCCAAAGGGCTAGAAGCCCAGACTTGCTACTTGAATAAGACCTGCTGCGACTTCTTCGTCAACCAGGAGTATGCCATTACTTCCTCTGTCATCTCCTTCTATTTGCCTTTGGTGGTCATGGTTTTTGTCTATGCCAGAGTTTTCCAGGTTGCTCAGAAGCAGCTAAAAAAAATAGACAAATGTGAAGGGAGATTCCATCAGAATTCCAATCAGGAGCGAAGTGGTGGAAAGGGAGGTCACAGGAAAGCATCCAAGTTTTGCTTGAAAGAGCACAAAGCTCTCAAAACACTGGGCATTATCATGGGTACTTTCACTCTGTGTTGGCTCCCGTTTTTCATTGTCCATATTGTGCGTGTTATTGAAGAGGCCTTGATTTCCAAAGATGTGTACACCTTTTTGAACTGGGTGGGATATGTGAATTCTGCCTTCAACCCCTTAATTTACTGTCGAAGCCCAGACTTCAGGTATGCTTTCCAGGAGATCCTCTGCCTCCGGAGGTCTGCCCTGAAAATGTATGTCAACGGACATTCCAATAGCAATGGGAAAAGTGACTGCAATGGGGATCACAATGGCTATCATGCAGGCGAACCCAAGGCTAGCCAATGGCTGTGTGAAGAAGGATGTACTGGGGAAGAGTTTTTGCATTGTAAAGGTACTGTGTTGCATGGTAGCATTAAGTCCCACCAGACTGAGCATAGCAGATATGACTACCTGTTGTCATGATTGTTGTGGTTGCCATAGGGCCTGAGCAGGGACTAGAATGTAGTGACCATACCAACGGCTCTTGGTGAGCAAACTTTCACCCCAAGTATGGGAAGAGCCTTGTGCTATTTTATTAATGGGCTACAAAAAATATTTAAGGAAGGCCATATTGGATTTGAATATACTCTATGAGAACCACCGAAGCTTTAAACACTATAGGAACTAACCCCAAAGGAATTTTTTTTTACTTTTATTATGTAGTACAATAATCATCTACCTCATAGCATAGCCATAATATCGAACTGATCAGCTGCTCTTTAAAGGGAAATCCCTGCAGTCAAGCAGGAATGTGGTGCTACAGACAGTTTACTCTTTCTCATCTGCAGGTGAGGCAAGAAGTTGGATGGGATATACAGTTTTTAGGAATCATACAAAGTCAAATGTTTACTTTTTCATATTGTCCATATTAGTAATTGGGTTGTGCTTTGCTGCAGTTGACTATTCCAAGTTCTTTATGCAGTACATAGAAAGTCTACTCTTTAAGACTAGTTCCAGTATCATCTCTACTAATCTTTATTAATATTATCAGATCTTTGTTCATATTTGGATAATCATAATATCTTAATATCTTCATTTTAGAGTTTTTCTCTCTAAAGTTGCTTCATTCTTTGTTGTCTAATGACACTTTTCTTCAAATCTTAGATGCTTATGAGGTCACACGGTAGCTATGCCTAACATTGCTTGGCAAAACTAATCCATCTTCACTACCCATTCATTTTCTTCATGATTATAGCTTGTGGATATCCTGTACTTGATCTCACTGATTCATATTTTAGAATCTTGTCTGCTTAAAATCTTATTATGGAACAATCATTAATCAGAACTTTCTTTTTACTTTTGTTGACATAATCCAGATGATGACAGCAAGGGACCTGGGTGGAGTGACCTTTTCAGCCTAATTCGTATTATAATATAAAACAACTTTTTGTTTCAAGGGGTAGAGGAATTAAATCACAGACTGTGTCAATGGTTTCATTGTCCTTCTCTGACTTTTAGTCCAGTAATGTTAGGAAGGTAAAGGTATTTATTGCCCTGCTGGTTTTAGATCAGCAAGTAGCTTGCAACCAGTTCCCATTTAAGATTCTCTTTGCAAACTACTTATGGTTATGGAGTGATTTTTAAAGGCATTTCACTATTTAAAGTCACCAAGACAATCTGTTTTTTTCTTTCCATTTTGCTAAAATACAGCCCACAAGAATCTGCATGCAGAGTTCTGGAATAAAAATAGGATTGATCAGGCTCCTTATATTATTTTCGGTTGTTAAATTTGTACTCAGTGTGCTTGATGACTACTTTGTCCCTTCCTGGAGGTGTTTCATTAGCATTTTAGGTTCATTGGGCTGTATAGCCGTTTCCCCTTATTTTGTCAAGTTTTGTTCCCTTTCCTTCCATAAAGACAGCTTTTACCTTGTACGGCTCCTTCAGAGAGCTGGCTACATAAATCATTCCATCGTGCATTGCATATAATTGTGCAAAAAATAAAACAGTGTTGCCTTTTCAGCCAATGTGCTCTGATTATTGAAGCCCACAACAAGATAGTTGCCACTCTCCATGAATATTAAACTACAATAGTCCTCATCCATCTGATCTAAAGGGTTTATGTTCTTCTTTTGAAAAGAAGATCCCACCCCAAATCTCAAGTAGACTATTGCCAAATGAGTCTTAAAACAGTATTCTAAACTTTTTTTGCTTCCATATTTGAAACAGAACCTTCCTGTATAGGCTTAGACATGGCTCAGGTGTGCAACTCAGATTATATGATATGTATGAGGGAGACGTGTATATGTCGTATGTGCACATGTGCATTAACTGAACCATGGGATATTTGCCTGTCTGCCACATGAATGGCTGTATACTGAGCCCCACCCTCCCCACCTCCCGTTGCAGAATGTGACACAGCTACCTGTCATGGAGGAGTCTATGTTGGCAATAACAAAGTTCGTTTGCAGTCTCTCCTTCAGCTCCCTCATCTGGTAATCAAAGACTATCTATCTATCTAGACTAGCTAGCATTATTTTATTTAAATACGTGGGGGAAGGGGAAAACAGTGTAAGGGCCTGATTTCTTGAATTAAAAAAGGTCCTTGCAACTAAGTTGATGATTTGTTAAGTTTGTATTTCAAAGGAATCAGCATTTCTAGACAGGCTTCAGAAATAGTCTAGAAATGCTCTTCAACAGTGTGTAGTTCTGTGTATTTTGAGTACCTGGTTAGGAAGACTTTTTGCCAGAGAAAGGAAGGAAGGGAAGAAGGGTTGTCTAGTGGACAAGGTGTTGGATTTAGACTAGGAAGATCCAGGTTCAAGTCTTCCCCCCGACCCACCAACATGGAAATTCACTGGGTGACTTTGGACTAGTTATTCTCTCTCAGTCCCACCTCCATCAAAAGTTGTGCATGTGTGTGAGGGGGAGGGGGGCAGATTGGAGGAGGGGCTGAGTTCCTGGAGGAAATGTGAGATACAATTCTAATTAAAAAAAAGGAGGAGGGGCAGTGACAAAATGCAACTGAATTTTGGAAAAGTGTCTCGAGAAATGCCTCTGTCCAGCCACCATGTGAGTGGTACCTCCAACTTTCAGATACAATTTGCTTATTACTCTTCATGTTGCAATCCCTGCCATGTAGCTGACCAAACTGAAATCCTGAAGTCAGGATTATGTTTTCCCCCTTCCCCAATTAAATAGTCTGCTCACTAGATTTTTCCAGCATGTCTCCTTTCTTTTCTTCTGGATTGCTTCAGGTTTAGTTGCCAGTTCTCGGGGGCTGTCACATGGAAAGTTGATATTCAGACATGAGTCAACAGGTGCAGGAAGAGGAAAATAAGGGGGTGTGAGATGAGTGGAAGGCACAGGCTAGTTCCTTTGGATGGCTGCAGAGGGAGAAACTAAGCAGTAATAATCTTTGGCTCTAACTGAAAACAAAAGATTTTTAGATATCTTTATTGAAGTTTGAGGTATGGGCCGTACCCCCATATTTTGGGGGTTTTTTTTGAGAGAGAGCTTGATTGACACAGATATATGGCAATATTGAAAACAAGCCCAATGGAAATTACGGCATAACCTGCATCCTTTGCAATTTTATGTACATTTCCATTCTTCTTTGATGACCTATATGATTATTCTTAGTAGTGGCAGTATTAATATTACTATGAGCATTGTTATTCCTTTGCAAAATATCTGGACTGCTGAGCTGAAGACCTTTGCGATTTTTTTTGGAGCTGAGAGCTATTTTAAACTCCCCAGAGCATTTCAGTTTTTTCCCCACTCTTGTGAACATCAGGAAAATTTAAAAGAGCATAATGGTTTTTCTCATTTTTGTACATAATGAAAACCTCCAAGTTCTGCAGTAATTTTTGTCCAACCACATGTTTTAACAGAGTTAATTAAGAGTCAGCTCTCAGGATTTACTACATTCTCTGCACTCTTCTCCTGACATTGCCATGAGAAAGCAATTGGAAGTCTTCACTTCTATTTTGATTAACCGTGGACTAGTACTGCATTTAGACTAAACTAGGGTATATCTTGAATTTTGTTTTGCTGAAACAAGCAGTTTCATTATCCATTTACTGAAATTAACCTGTTTCAATTAATTGTAGTTACGGTTAAAGGCAGAAGCGGTAGTTAATCAAGAGTGTGAGTTGCCATCTCCTGTAAGTTGTATGGGAAGAGCAGAGTTGGGAGTAGTTCATGCCTAAGGTTAACTGCTGCTTTCTGGAGTCAAGAAAAGCCATTAATACTGTGACACAAGGGTCAACTCAATGGATCCTATGAAAGTGGATGTTAATAACATTTAGCTGAAAGTGAAAAGGAATGGGAAAAGTCAAATACCCAAGGAGGGGGTATACACAATGTGCAGAAGAGGTAGAGCAAAGTAGCAGTGCTTTAGAAATTATGGATGTTACAGAATTATTGTTTCTCTATGACATGGGAAATAATAAACTTGCTTAACGTCAGAATTTGGCCATAACCCCAACCTTGATCATCTAAGGGACAAGGACTATTTTTTTAGATATTAAATCATGCTATGTGAGTTTTGGAGGGTGTTTCTCTATTAGCTCAATGATTCTTCAAATGGTAAGGCAACTTTTTATGTGCCTCTGTGCCCCTTAAGGCAAAATATATTTAGTTTGACTAATGTGTTATCAGAGATGCAGTATCCTGTTGGGACAGAACTGTTGTTTTGGTTATGCTATCTGGAAAAAAAATGGTCTAGATTTCTTTGCTTGAAATAGCTACTGATCAGTAATAGTGCATGACATGCTCCAGGCAGCTGGATTAGAAGAATCAGATTAGTCCTCAAGGATTTTAATAAGAAATTTCCTAGAATAGCATCTTGATGGGAAAAACATTAGAGAAGAAAAAAAGAAAGTTACTTATAAGCTCTTAAACAAAGATAGCTATGCTGATCCATGAGAAAAACATCCAAAATCCACAGTTGACTGATAATTTTTGGTTGGCCCTACTAATAATGTCATTCAGCTGAAGATTTTGGGTTGATAAAATTCTAATCTAACCGCCATAAAAAGTAGAGAAAATACAAATGCTTTTATAGATATAGTACCTTATTATCTGAAGGATTGTTAACTCAAGCAAGGGTCTGTTAAAGATTTTTTAAAGCATTTTTAATTAACAAAAAGTGGTAAGTTTGCATTTTAATATGCAATCGGTATTTGATACCTTCTGGTTGTTTGTGATGTTGTTTATATGCCATCTGCTTCTCAATGAAAGCAAAAAAGTAAAAAGAAAACTGTGCTGGTTTCCGGCAGAGTTATTCAAGATTACAGAGGACTGTTAAAGTGATGGCAATTGTATGAATTATGATCGCTGAAACAATCTTCTGTTCAAGAGCTGTTTGTAATCAAAATGCATTGGGAGAGTCTCTGTTTTGTACATATTAAAGCACTGATTGCACTTTTTGTGGTTTTACACTCCAGTTTTTGCTTCACAAACACCACAGTAGGCATAACTAGATAAAAAAAGATGTCCCTTGTCATTGTACCTTCTGACTGGGAAAATTCACGTACTGTATTTGAAAGCACACAACAAGGCTGATACCTAATTGTCTCCTTTGCTGAATTGGTACAAGATTTACTAAGTCCATCAAAGATGTGGTTTTTTAGAATTCTTAATTGTATTAATTATTAATACTACACTTCATTATTTCATAAAACGTTTCCACCCAATTAGTGAGTCTGGAAGACGCTTAGCTCTGCCACTCACAAGCATCCTTTCTTGCAGGCATATCTCCTGCATCATAATGCACCTTCATAAACTTTCAACTTGTGCCCTGTCAGGTGTGCGGTTTGTTATTGAGGGAGCCAGAAGCCCTGCCCTTCCTGGAGTTGGATGTAAGAGGAAGGACATGTTCCTGCAAATTATAGGGGGGAAACTATACTGGGATGGGAAGGGAATTAACAACTTGCCCTTCCACTAAGAAATAGTTGTTCAGTACACTTAAAGAGACAGATGTAGCATACTTTTCTTTCTGAAAAAGGCAAAATTCATAGTAAAGTGCATGTATGATCTATGTTAATTCTATTCAGAGTTTGAAATTTCAGTGGAATCCTGTAATGGCTGAGTTGCATCCTGCAACACATAAAGGATGTGTTGCATCCTGCAGTGTTAATACGTTCAGAATTGGGCACTTGTCCAAGTAAGAGAATTGTATAAAATAATTAGAACATGTGGGAAAAAGAGGGACAGGGTTTTGTTGTTGTTGTTGTTTGTTTATTTAAAATATCCTTTTAGTGATTGTTTAAAACTATATTTTGAGTGTTGTTTCTTTAACCAACAAGTACTACTATAATTATGCATCTACTTGTGGACATGATACTTTACATCATGGATAGTTTGCATCTATATATTTTTTAATGCAATTAACTAAAGAAACAAATGAAGCAGTATTAACCATATGATGTAATCCCAAAATTAATAATCATAATAGCAATAAAAAAAAGGAAAAAAGTGAAATTTTGTTATAAGAAGAACAACTCCCCCCTCCCTCCCCAAATTGACCATATTGCTTTAAAGTCTTGTTCCATACCTCTTCGTTAAAAAACAATAACTTAAACGTTGACAAACATCACATGTCAGCAACCCACTGCTGCAAAACAGGTGTATATTTCCCTTTTCAGTTTTGTATGAGAATTCATTTAGGCAGCCCCAAAACTACCACAATTCTTCATGTCTTTGTAGATTCCAAACACCAGAAATATGGTGAGAAAAGTGAGAAAAAAAATATGGTAAAATATCTCATTGTAGCCTTGCCTTAACTGAGACTAAGATATAAAAGAAGGTGCAAAGTCACAGAATAAATGGGTATGAGAATGGAATGGTTACAGAGAGGGCAAGATGAATCAAAAGCATTAAAACATTATTGCTTGGCGATCGAAGCAATGATTGTGTCAGGAACAGGCTGACCAAGTTGAAGGTTTGATAGGCCCTGCAAATAGCACCCAGGGCCACAACTAGGGTCTGTGTCACCCGGGGCAAACATGGATTCCGCGCCCATTTTGGCACCCCCCCAGTGCTCATTTTGGGGCTCCCCCAGTGTGGCACCCGGGGCACATGCCCCGCTTGCCCCCCCTAGTTGCGGCCCTGATAGCACCTGCCCCAAACTCAATCATTGTCCCTTGCAGCTCCTCATTTGTTCCTGAACACAGTGAGTGAGTCTTCTTTCTGAATAATATTGGGTTGTACCACAAAGATGATACATGCTGTGTGGTGCTACACATTATTACCTTGAAGTGAACCCTCTTTACATTGGAACTGGATTTACCTCTGAGAAAACACTAAGCAGGGGATTGGACCCAATAGCAGAAATGGCTCTTGAGTCTATGATTCTATGAAATGTGTATAGCATTAAAAACTGGAATGAAAGCAGAAACAGAAAGGGCAGATTACAATAAAGGAAAAACAAAGAAATTTTCTAGAAATATTGTTTACTAGGTTCAGTGAGCTTCAAATAAAAACTCTCAGGGACACTATAAAATATTATGTTCTACAGGTATGTCCCCTCCCCCACTATTTTTTTTGCAAGATGAAAGAGGGGAATCTGCTGTGTAGCAGGAGCACAGCCAAGTTTGATAGTTTAATTGCAAACTCAGAACAGCGACAGGATTTTAAGTGTTCAAACGTAGGACTGGCAAGGTGATCTACATCTGTTTATTTTGTGTCTTCATCCCAGCAGCCTTGGGAGACTACTTGATGCCCTCAGAAATCATTTCAGCCCTGATAGTGGGCAGCCTCATGCTCCTATCTCTACCCTCACTCTCCCCCATGCCAAAATAATTCAGCCACGTACCTTTTGGTGGTAGTACAGGTTGTGAGGCAGAGTTGCACTCTATAACATCTCAAATATTGTCTTTTTTAATATATAATTTTATTAAGGATTTAAAAAAGAATATAAAAACAAACAAACTAATATAAAGTAAGGAAAAGAAAAAGAAAAAGAAATCAAAGAGAAGTGCAAGGAAGGAAAAAGAAAGTAAAGAGAAAATAGAAAAGAAATAAGATACAAAGAAGTAGCTTCTGATTTTTTTTACAGCAGTTATAAGTACAGTTTTAAGTTTACCTCTTACTCTATGGCTACAACGTACCTCTCTTCCTTCTGTAGTCTGTCAAAACCATAAATCATATGTTCATTTTATTCTTTCACACACAAACTCTGTAAGGGGTTTCCAGTCGGCAGTAAATATAGATATTGTCTTTGCTCTGATCAAAGAAGTCAATTTAGTCATCCCAGCAAGTTCCATCATTTTTACCAACCATTGCTTCATTGTGGGTAGTGCCAAATCTTTCCATCTTTGTGCATACAATAATTTTGCTGCAGTTGTCATGTATAAAAACAAAGTTCCATGATTCTTTTTCCAACTGTTTATCCGTTAGTCCCAAAAGAAGAACCTCTGGTTTCAATTGTATATTAATCTCTAAGATCGTCTGAATCAGTGTATGTACTTGGATCCAGAGTTTTCTAGCTTTTTCACACATCCACCAAAGATGATAAAACATCCCTTCTTGTTGTTCACATTTCCAGCATAAATTTGAAGTGCATTTAAACATTCTAGACAATTTCTCTGGTGACAAGTACCAATGGTACATCATCTTATAAAAAGGAGTTAGAAGGGCATGACCTGAGATTGAGATGGCATGGATATCTGTGGTATGACAAAGTCAAGGTCAATGTGGATTTTAAAAAACATTATGTTAGATGTGCCATAGTGAGAACACAAACCCAGGTTAGGCCTCAAAATACCTCTGTGGCTCTCAGCACAAGAAGCATATTATAGACAAGAAATAATAAGCATAAATGGTTAACTTATCATGAGATATTAGAATTTTGTCAAGGGGAATGTAAAATAAAATCAAGAGAAAAATTGGTGGCAGTGGGATATAATTATCAATGGTTCTCTTATTTACAATTATTAGAAAGATTCAAATTAGACATAAGAACTTACGGCTTTTGAACATTCTAAGACTCAGTTTGAAATAGAATTGTGTACAAATGAGGAACATGTAATTGCTAAAATGTATAAACCTTTATTGAAATTGAAACAGAAGAAGAACAAATGAAAGATTGTATGGGATAAAAAGTTTGGTTATAATATACAGTGCAGATGAAACAATGGGAAGATAAGTGGCTGAAAGAATTGAAATTTACATTATATTATCATCTTAAAGAGAATTTTTGTAACATCTGAAATATTGTCCATCCTTTCTCTTAGCCCTTTCACTTCGTATACTATTTTTTTTGATGAACTATTCTTGAAAATGAAATCTTGCTCTCAATTTTGTGGATTTGAGTTGATTCTATCAAGCTGCTGCTCTAGCAAGCAAAAGGGTGGGTTGTTGGAACCATTCAAACAGAAGTGTGAAAGGAGAAAAAGCTACAGTAACGCCACTATTACAGCTTCCTTGTAATGAAGTGCAACTTGACTCTAGGGTTAGGTTTTGGAACATAAATTGAGGAACTTTTGCCTCATAGCCACTTGGTTGATAGAACCTAGGGTATTTTTTTTTAATGGAGGTAAACCAGCCATCACGAGATTTCATTTTTCTTATCCTAGTTTGGTCCCTCTCTTTCTCTCTTTCTCTTTTTTTGTCCATTATGATGTCATAAGCTGGTCCAGTGTGCAATTTCATCTCAAGGCAAAGCATGTTATCAGGGCAATACGTGGAATAATGACACTGGAAAGGTACATAATTGAGAAAAGTCACCAAGTCTACAAAAATATTTTCTGCTCAGATAAACATTAACAGGCTGTCCTAGAACAGAGAAATCTGACAAAAGAGAGACTTGGAGACTTGGGATAATCAGATGCTGTTTGTTCATGAAGCCTGTTTTACATACCATTTGGATTTAGATAAAGGAGTCTGGCATATACTGTAGCAGATACACTGAAATACAAGCACGTTCACTCTGCATCAGCCTTTCATATTGTCCTAAAGAAGACAAAATCACATTTCAAGTAAAACTGTCAGCATTAGTATTTGTTTATTATAACAAGGTGATATACATGGTTTTTCTCCATGCTTCATTTTATTTGCACAACAACTTTCTGTTGTAAATTAGGTTAAAAGAATGTTACTGGCTCCACCCACTGAGCTTTTTGGTGAGTGGAGCTTTGAACTTTAATCTCCCTAATCTTATCTCACACTACTGTCTTCCTTAGCTATATATGTCTGCAAAATGCTGGATTATTAGATTCATGGAACCTGCTCAGAATAGATAACATTTGTTGTAATTTTATGTAAGCTTTTGGGCAACCAAGTTTCTTGAACATCAGCAAGCTCTAAACTACTAATAGTAATTCCATAGCTGGGTATTTGAAAGTAGTTTCCTAGAATAACTGCTGGGATTGGACTGTTCATTATGTTAAGAGACTTAAGGAAGTGCCATAAAATTGAAACCCATCACAGCAGGAAGCACATGGACATACTCTACATACCAAACAGACTATTAGTCTCTTAATCTCATGATGCTAACAGTCCCCGTGATCTGAGCTGCAGAAAAATATGAAATGCTGCAATCAAGGCAGACATTTTCTATAGTGTCTAATGTTTTGACGAATTAGATAATGGGATCATGTGATTATTTTCTTGATGAGCCTAGGCCATTAGCTTATGTACCATAATTGATAGTTCAATATGGACTATAGATTGAAAATGTAATGGATAAAGTTATTGATAGGGGCACCTTAGGAACCATCCATATTATACTATTCTAGACCAAGAAGAATGAAATCTTTATCTTCAAATCTTTATCTTCAGTTCTTGACAAATGCATGAGATTAGGGTATACAGGGCTGCCACAGCCTGGTGTGCAAAATGATGTACTATACAAGGGCATTGCATGAGGGAAGCACCATGATGCTGGATAGACATGGAAACCAAAGAATTGCCAGCATCAGAAATGCACCTCATTGAACTGCAATAATTGTGGGGTTTTTTTTTGGGGGGGGGGGAAGATGCTAAATAAAATTCTGTACAAGGGTGCATTGTATGCCAGCACTGATCCTACCAGTGGTATAGTTGTATAGTAACCACAAGAATGGTCTAATGAATATGCATAGAATCTCATGAATAAGTATTCATGCTATGTGATCTGTTTACCCCCTCTCTTGGAGGTCTTTCTCATCATTTTCCCAGCCAATGCTACTGTGATATGTGAGCCTTGTGAAGATAGATGGACGTGTGGAAAGAGGACATAGCCATCTGGGAAAAGCTACGATGACATTATACGCATCATGACAGCATGATGTATACGATACAAGTTATATAGTTTCTATCAGTCTGACCACAATACAAATGAAATACATGACATATTTTGCATCATTTTCACAATAACGTCCTGTTGCACACATCACTTATCCCTCCTATCCCCCCAAAGATGCCCTTAAAAGGGGATAGATTTACCTCCAAAGAGTGGGATATGTGGTTACTGTAATTGGTTATAACTGCCACCTTGATGTGGGTGTGTATTCTCCAGGACATACTGTAGGTTCTTACCACATGAGTGAAATCCTTTAAAGCTATAACTTGTATGTTGAAAGTCTGTGTTTAGGAGGGATACAGTCACAGCCCCCTATTAGAAGTTTTACATAGTATCTGAAATATGTCCCTTCCTGTCCCTGCTCCGTATTGCCTTTCAATATCAGCTGATGAAAATGCACATGGGAGGGTTTTATTGTGTTTGTGCATTTCATATGGTTGAATTGTATATGAAGAGAAAACTGGATTAGAGAGGCATTTGATCCACTTCAATAACACTTGTCTTTTATTTAAGTCTTCCTCACCCCTACACCCATCTTCCATCCCTTCCCCAGAGCTGTGGTTAGAACAACACAATCCAGTGAATGATTATGGATAGAAGAAATGCCTGGTCCATGCTGGATTCTTTGTCTTTCTGTGATTTCATAATTGGGTCCATAATTATGTGAAACTGTTTCACATGAATTGAGCTTTCTAACTGTGGGTAGCTTCCAAACATCCTGAATCGTATTTTACTGAAATTACCATTTCAGGAGCACTTCATTCTTCCCTGGTTATTTCAGTGCCAATACAATATACTGAACTGTTGTGCTATCTCTGCAAGTTCATGCCCTCATGACAATGTGTGAAAATATTCCAGACCATATGGGAAAGTTAAGAAATCTATTAGGTGATACGCATCAGCAGCAGGCAAGCTGGGGCTGCCAGCATATTACCTGCTAACCTTTTATTTTGCTGCAAAACAACATCAAGGTAGAGTCTGTTGTGCTAATTCTGAAAAGAAAAAACTTAGCCCACGAAAGCTACTCTTTACAGTAGTGTTTCTCAACCTCGGCAATTTTCAGATGTGTAGCCTTAACTCCCAGAATTCCCCAGCCAGCCTTGCTGGCTGGGGAATTCTGGGAGTTGAAGTCCACATATCTGAAAGTTGCTGAGGTTGAGAAACACTGCTTTAGAGTCCAGAGGAATCTTGTGTAATCTTATTGATTTTTAGCTGTAATCCATGAAGAATTTCTGTCCTGGTTTCCTGGATCTAAATTTAGGGATGTCCAAGCCATGTGCTTGCAATAGGCATTTGCTTGTACTTTACCTTCAAAGTCAAGGACATAGGCTGTGCTGTCATTCCCCAGTTGGACTGCTTTGTGAGGGCTGAGTTTGATCTATATATCCTGACATGTGTGAGCGAAGTGTCCTAAATCAGCTCCCATAGGTCAATCCATCTTCCATGCCAAGACTACTAAATGACTGAGAAATTCACTGCACATCCCGAAACCATATAGCCACAATTAGTCTTTGACAGCTTAAAGCAGCCAAGTTCTTTGGAACTTTAAAGTTTGTATCTCTTTTCAAAAGCTATTCAAAATAAAATGTTTAATTGTTTAAAGCTGGTAATAGTTGATTTACTTTTTTTAAAGGGAAAAAGCTTCTATAGGAGCTGATTTATAGAAGTCTCTCAATATAGCAAATACGTATGCCTGATCTGTAAGTCAGGTCTACCCAGGCATTGATGTTTCCACCAAAGTGCACTTAAAATGCTCTGATTAATATCAGCGTGCAAATTTCTAGTCAGAAGAGTACTTGCTGGAATGATACGTACTGACATCAAAGCATGTAAAGAGCAGCAGCTGGAAAAGGTTGTTGTAGCTATTCCCAAATAGAGATCTTGACAATTGTTGTGATTTTGCTGTTCCAATAGATGGGTGGAAAAGTTACCTTTGTAAGCTAACTGCTAGTGTCTTATCTTTAAATCTCCTGTTTCAGTAGAAGAGAAGTTTCCTCTTGCCTGTTGCTCATCAGTTCTGTTGTTTACCCTTTCTCTCAGCTTCATGGCATCACTAGAATTTTGTTCATTGCAGTAGAGATGACTGGAGGAGTGGGCAACAGTCCCAGGAGGAGAATGGGCAAATGGAGCCTGGGATGCCTTGACAGTAAATACATAAGGATGTTTGAAGCTATAGTTCTACAGAGATGGGAAGCTGACCACAGAACAAGCATTTGGTCTGCAGGACACTTAGAGGGTGGACTGTATCTCCTTTGCCACCCACAGTGAGATAGGAGGTCCTGTATCTACCTATATTTTGCTAGAATCCTTACATGAAACAAGCTGTCTTCAAGTGTTCCAGAGAATGTGTGTGGGTGAAAAGTATACCAGGGCAGTTTCCCCCATAAGTCTTTATCTTCTCTTTCTCAGGCCTCTGTGGGCTGAACAAGGAGGAATGAGATAATGTTCACATTTATTTAATTGTACATATAATCCCCATTCAGAGAGTTATTCTTACTGTCAAGCAAACACAGGTGCCATTTTCTCATTCAGTGTGCGGGATATTCAGGAAACAAAGGGCAGGTGTGGATCTGATGAAAGATGTAGGTCTCTAGTACACCTTTTCTCTTCTGGAATGCGGGTGAAGAGGGCTATAATGAGCACTATGATAGGAATTTGGAAGGAATTTGCTGTAGTATCAGTGACATCTCCAGGTACTCATCAGAATAAAGACAGCAGCGTCATACTGCAAGGTCTGCCTCTTTTGGACATGCACATGATATAGAGGTACATGTACAAAAGAGGTGCGATCTCGGTCATGACATTCCTGACATCAGCCTGACTTCCTTTGCCCTTCTCTGGACTCTGCTGGGCAATATTATATGCTGGAGTAAGTCCCATGCATAATAGGAGGCCTGAGTAAATGTTCATAAAATTGTACATTTACTTAATTAAAATCATGATGAAAGCAAACTAAAATGGTGGATTGATTCTACACTTCCCTAATGAATTAATCCATCAGTTTAATTAAAACATTATCACAGAACAGGGCACTTACTCAAATTATATCCTTTCAAGTAAAAGACAATTACGTTGAATAGTTTTACAGTATTGCTGGAAATCAGCAAGAATATACAGTAAAAACTCCATTCATACCCTTGTTATGGAAATTTTATTTTTATTTATTTGTCAAATTCACCGCTGCCCATCTCCCCCCTAAGGAGGGACAAAATGTTAAGATATTTCCATTCTTATCTCTGATTACATAGGACAGAGTTTGATAATAATTTACTGAAGGTCCAATTCTTGACATGTGTATTTATGCTACTTCTAAGGTTTGAGTTGTGTTTTTAAAATGAATTTTATTATTCATATGCCTCACCATACTTTTTCCTAGCTTGTCTGACCAAGAAAGGCTAATTGCTTTCATATAAAATATAGTTCAGTGGCTGGTAAATGTGCCAAAGTGTTCTGGAGTTTACAGAAGAATTTTCCTTGCTAGATTCTGATTATTACCTCACTGAACAAACTTGAGGCCTTCCCAGAAAATCAACAAATTGTACAACAAGGTAAAAAGGCAGTTGCTACTCATTTGTTTGGAAGATTCCAGACATTTTCCCTTGGTAGCAAAAAAACCCTTGATGCAGCCTTCAGAAATCTCTGCCAGATGTGCCCATGTCAAATATAGTTGTTTAGTGAGGTGTGTGTCTTTGTGTTTGCTCTAAGGATTAACTACTCACTGGCAACCCAGCCCTAAGTGTCACAATTAACTCAGTTCACATTCTTCAGGGCACTTGAAAGCAGCTTGAGATGTGCAAGAGTGAAAGGCATGCTTATGACCTGGAGTCTCCTTGCACATTTCAGTTCTCCCCCTTCTAAAACTGAAAACAGCACCACAGGCTTTTTAATTAGGTAGCATCAAACCTATAACATCGATAACTTTCTATCATCTTTTGTTCCTGCTGATTTTCAGCAGCGTTTTCTAGGGCCAGAGCACAGGAAAAGCGCACTTAGCAGCTCTTAAGATTAGGCTGTAAGCAGATTTAATTGTTAAACATGGATTTTTGAAAGCCAATGGGATCCTTCTAGAAGACAGAATTTTGGAACTCAACAGAAGTTGAGTCTTGGTGCAGAAGTTGAGTCTCCGTGCAGCTCCAAATTTCTGACTTACTTTACACTCTGATTCTATACCATTGCCCTCAATAGGAGAAGAACTCTGTGCCATCAATATTCCAAATATTTAGATTCTTAAGCAGAATTGTTAAGAAGCATGAGGAGAAGCTGGCTTGAAGAATGGAAACAGACTCTCTCATATGGAAAGAATAAGAAGCATTGTTTTAAATGGTTGAACTTTTTGTCTGTTACGTTTGTGTTTTGGAGTGTTCAGATGAAGTATTGGGCTGTAAACTATAACATCTTGTGAAAATAACATTAAAATAAAAAATAATAAAGAGATGTAAGATAATAGGGACATGAGGAGTCCCTTCCTAGTAGTGCTTTCTGACTCAATTTTATCATATATGTGAATTACTCATAATTTATGGGCATCACCTTATAAGGAAATGCTTCATTTTTACATGGTGGGAAGTACAGGAGGATCCCTGCATATCATATAAGTTGTACTCTCTGTCCCTCCTTGTCAGTTAATTCATGAACAATAATGAAATCACTTCATCTAAATCCTGGGGGAATAGAACTGGTGTCTCTGAATTCACTGGCTGTTGATGAAGATAAACTGCCCACTACCAACTGGACTAGTGGTATATCAACTTCTTTTCCAACTTCTCTGAGTTCATTACTTTAAATGGAAGCATTAAGTAGAACAATATTCGCAAGTGATACACATTTCCACAAAAATTCTAATGCATCTTTTTAAAGCAGGCTATGCATGATGGAATGCTGTACTGCATGTTCAACTGGATGCTTGAGGAATTAGCTAAATTCTATTTACAGTATTGGAAAAAAATTACTATATGAACAGACACATATACACTCCGCCTATGTAAGCTAGCGATACTTTTTGTACTGGCTGTATTGCATTGTTATATATTTCTTTATTATTTAGCATGTGTGCAAGTTAATATTGTCTGTGCATGCATCCTTCCTTCCTTCTTTCACAGCATGCAATTATGAAAACAGAAAATCTCCATTGTAATTTCCCATTTCACCCAAATGGGAAACCGTGTTAATGAGCTTCAGGTCAAAAACTCTGAAACCGGTTGACCAAAGCTGGTAACCATAGCATTCAGATTCAGACAAAGCAGGAAGCTATAGTTAATTGAAGGTTTCCTGGTTTCAGTGTGTTTTTTTGTATAGCAAAAGGCAGAGTGAAGACTAGATGTGCAGATCAGAACATCCAAACAAGGGTGTTGTCCTGGCATCTATTTGATGCCTGGCACCCAAAATATTTTGGAAACTAATCTCAGGATGATTGAATATATGAGGTAGTATTGTATTCTGGTACTAAAGCCCAGATTTGTGCCTCTACTAATATTAATGTTTTCTTATTATGGATTGAATAACCGCTCTGATATATGATGAACTGTTCAGTGTGCACTATCATTCCATATCTAGTATATAATGTGTGGTGCTGGGTACTTCAGGATAAGCAGAACTGTATTTATGAAGATATTACTTGTTGAAAGCAATTTTAGTTAAGTAATGGTATGTTCTTTAACCAATTACTTAAATTTACATATATAGTAAAATAATATTTTAATTGATAAAGCGAGTTTCCTGTGTTTTAAACCATCTACAAATATAGCGTAGACTAAACTATATTAGAAAAGGGATACTTTCCCATGTGAAACAAGGAATAATGTTCCCTCTAGAAATGTGCTTGCCAAATATAATTTTGTATGCTAAGTTAAAGAATTAAAGCAAATTAATTAATTAAAGCAAATTAAGATGATTCTTTTTAACAGGTTGAAATATTTGTTGATGAGTTGATTAGAAACTTTGCAAACATCGTATTTATATAAAATCAAGCTGGGTGCAAATTACATTCTGATTCTGAGCTAATAAAAGAAAGCAGGGATATTTTAAGTGTCTTGCTTTGCAGATATTTATTAACGATAAGGTAGAACTGCAGTGAAATACAAAGGAGATGTGTAGCTGAACTGCAAGCTCATTTGTTCCATGCATAAATCTGTTAGATTTCTGCTTATTAACAAAGGTTCTACATCAATTATTATACTTATGTGAAATATTTTACATTCCCAATTAATAAGTAAGTACTTCTGTTTGGGGGGATACCATATTTATGAAATACCTTAATCATTTTAGATATAGAGAAACATAATGACAGCAACTTCCAAAGAAGTTTAAAACTGCTACTTGTATATACAATCTAGAAAAAAGTAAGAGACAAAACATGATATGCTGTATTTTAAAACAATTAAAGCCTTGCTGTCTAGCACTAAGTTATAATGTGATTTCGTTAACCCAGCCATCGTGACTATTTCGGGTTGTTCAACAAACCACAGTTTGGAAAAACCCTGGCTTAAACCAATATCCAAAATCAGTTTGATGGTCAGTAATAGTAGGACAAGGAAATCGGTGTTTAATTAGACTTTATTAGGAAGGCTTTCATCTTTCATGAATGTTAAATGAGTAAAATATGCATGCTAGTGATTCATTACTCCTGTATTTCAGCCACATGTAGAATTGGTGCAGTCTATCAAAGTATAGGCTTAGATTTCCTAACTGGAAGTTGGCTATTCGGGGTGTCCTTTTAAAAGTAGCGATTAAGGAAGAGATGCTGCAGTAGCTTGTCTGCTGCTAAGTCTTGTTACTTTTCCTACCCTCTGCCCTCCTGCTTCACATTTGCCTTCTGGGTGAAGCATCTGGAATTTCGCCTTCCTTGGCAGATTATGTATAATGGCAGACAAAAGGAACAGGCTGTATACAAAGAAGCTGCAGTTGCTTCACTGGCATTTTGAAAATGACCCTAGGGTGCAACTGATGACCAGTTGAGGCAAAGTTTTGATGATTCTGATGATCTTAGCGCTGTAGATTCATTAATCTGAAAATGGTATGTGTGTGAAAGAGAGACCTAATTCAGATCTGTCTTCCACTAACCTAGCCTAAACATTTGGCGTATTTAACTGGAATCCCAAAAAATGCAGCTCTTCATTCGGAAACAGCCTGCGATTTGGCAAAAGCTCTCACAGTTTGAAGGGCCAGTTCTGACACAATGTATCTTTGCAGAGCAAAATTACTTCAGATCTGTCTAATTATTACTGGACTAAGTCTTTATAATAATGTTTCAGGACCACAGGGTTTCGATTTATTTTCTCTTTCTCCAGAATGCTTCTTGTTTCTGAGTGTTGTTGTTTGCGATTGCAAATAAAAAGTAAGCACATAAAAGGTAGTATGAAGAATTGCTGCTGTCACCTTGCACGCCTCCAGACAATGCTGATACCTGTTCTCTACACCAGAATGATATTCATGCCAATGGGATAGATCCAGAACTGAAGACAGCAAAAGCCTTGGCCTATAGAAATATAACCAAGTCATGCTGGCTGCAAATTGTGACTGCACAGGCAGCTTGGAGATCCTCTACTGAAGTGTCCTTGGGTTACCCAAAATAATTCAGCTTAAGCTGCTAATATCAGAATCACATGCAAGCTGGGTTTTTGTGGCCATTCCTTCCTTCTGCATGTGACCTGTTTGCAAAACACTCATTGACAGTTGTAGCCAGATCTCCCTTACAGTGCTAGGCGATGTTGAACTGTACAGCCCCATGCTGTAGCAATGAGGGCCTGGGAGTGGGTGCAGGATGCAATTCCATTATACTTTATAGCTGAAGAACTGTATAGTTATGGTCAGAAACTGAGCCCATGGACTGATGCTAAGCTGCTGTAGTCTGGAGAGCAATAGTGGGTATCACAGAAAATGACATGGTTTCTCAATAGTGCTAAGTTGACTTTGGCTTGGACAGGCAAAAACTGAAGAAATGTTAACACATCAGCCCAGAAAAAACACCATTTTTTATAACTGCCAGTTCTGAAACAAGCAGACTTTCTAGTGCTCGCTGCTGTAATGTCCAACAGATTTCATTCATATACCACTTCTGGAAACTTGGGAGAAAGAGTTCTGGCACAAGTATGAGTATGGATCATTTATGCATTCAGTTTTCTGCAGGCAGCTCATGAGGAGATAGGAAGAACATTCGATCAGGCTAAATGTTATCTGATCCAGCTTTTTGCTTTTACGGTGGTTTTAAACAGGCCAAGGGGAAGAACCCAAGGAAGACATGCGTACAACAGCCACTTTATCAGAATATAATTCCTCTGCTTCTAATTCTGTAGGCAATTTAGATTACTAACATTGATCATCCATCAGATGCAGATATTCCTTCAGGAAAGAAAAAAAAAATCCAGATCCACAAGCAGACTTCTAGTGCATACACAAGCAGCAAGTTACATTCTCATACCATTCCTACACCCTCACTAATTTATGTCCTGTTTAGGAATGAGAAAGTCAGCCATGCACGCCAACTCATTTTTTACTATTTCAGAGATGGATTGTAAACTGGAATCTTCCTATAGATTTCTGTTTGATCTGTAGTAAATCCTCAGGGATTCAGTATCCCAGTTAGTAGCAGCAACAGTCAAATGGCTCTCCCCACACTTAACTGAATGGCTAAAATAGCAATAGTTGTGGACCGGGGAACTTACCAGAAGTGTCTTTTTGCATGGAGAGACTGATTATTTTCCATTCTAGACTCCTGGACTGAGAATTCCTTAAGTCTAAATCTGTAAATAGTTGCATTGAATTATATTGGTAGATCCCAAGATTCTAGTACAAATCAAAGTAAATTTTTATTATTTATTTATATTCCATCTTTCATTAGGAGCCCCAGGTGGCATATTTTGTCCTCTCTCCCCTTTTTTCCCTCATAGTAACAATCCTATGAAGGGTTGAGACAGAGTGACTAGCCTAGAGTGACTTAGTAGGCTTTCAGGGCTGAATCCTCCCACTGGTGTGTGTGTGTGTGTGTGTGTGTGTGTGTATGTGTGTATTTATTTTTAAATGTCTTAATTAATAAATTTAATTAACTTTTAAAGTATCATCCTAAGAAGTACACTAGGTGAGTGCCTCACTTTGCAACTTAAAAACTATGTTCTCCTCTAAAGTTCAGTTTGTGTATATGTGGTATGTTTGCATGTAGAGGGGATCTATTTGATCATGAAGGAAAGTAGCAGTCCAACAGATTGTTTGCCATGAAATTTCTGGGGGAAATTTTGAGTTTCCTGCAGAAAGCTATCAGCTCCCTGCTTCCTTTTCAGTTCAAGCACAAACTTGCTGTGCGTATAGGTTTCACTTCCCCCAACTTTTGACTAGTAGTGGAAAAAATTGAGTCATCATCTACAATGATCAGCTATGTTTTTTGTGGCCACTCCAGATGAGACACATTGTCAGTGTGCTTCTAGGTATAAATTTTGTCAGCTCTGAAGAGGCATTGCACATGGACAGTTCCAATCACAAGATTAGGATGAAGAATTAGAAGGGATCCTATGGGATCATCTCAACCATTTGCCCCCCCCCCAATATTTCATAATTCCAAACTTTTTACACAAATATATAGTATTTGATCATATAGAACACAATTCTTAAAGGCTGCCCTATTGATGGCATGGATGCTCTGAAGGCATTTATTGGAATCTCTAGAGAGAAGGAGAGGATTTTGAAGCTTGCATTTGGTAGAGACTTCAGCAAAGGATCATTACCTTGTCGTGGTGCTGGAGCTTGAGCACCTCAATGATGCCATGAGCTAAACTGTGAAGGGCCACCCAAGACGGGAAAGTCATGACAGAGAGGTCAGGCTAAATGCGATCCCTGGGGAAGGTAATGGCAACCCACCCCAGTATTCTTGCCGTGCAAACTAAATGGATCAGTACAACCAGAGATATGTCGGTATACCATCGGAAGATGAGACCCTCAGGTTGGAAGATGGTCAAAATGCTACTGGGGAGGAACAGAGGATGAGTTCAACTAGCCCCAGACGTGATGATGCAGCTAGCTCAAAGCCGAAAGGACAGCTAGTGGCCGACGGTGCTGGTGGTGAACGGCGAGTCCGATGTTCTAAGGATCAACACACCATTGGAACCTGGAATGTAAGATCTATGAGCCAGGGCAAATTGGATGTGGTTATTGGTGAGATGTCAAGATTAAAGATAGACATTTTGGGTGTCAGTGAACTGAAATGGACTGGAATGGGCCACTTCACATCAAATGACCACCAGATCTACTACTGTGGACAAGAGGACCACAGAAGAAATGGAGTAGCCTTCATAATTAATAGTAAAGTGGCTAAAGCAGTGCTTGGATACAATCCAAAAAACGATAGAATGATCTCAATTCGAATTCAGGGCAAGCCATCTAACGTGACAGTGATCCAAATATACGCCCCAACCACAGATGCTGAAGAAGCTGAAGTAGAGCAGTTCTATGAGGATCTGCAGCACCTACTGGACAACACGCCTAAAAGAGATGTTATTTTCATCACAGGAGACTGGAATGCTAAGGTGGGCAGTCAAATGACACCTGGAATTACAGGTAAGCATTGCCTGGGAGAACAAAATGAAGCAGGACATAGGCTGATAGAATTTTGCCAAGACAACTCACTCTGCATAACAAACACTCTTCCAACAACCTAAGAGACGGCTTTATACATGGACTTCACCAGATGGACAACACCGAAATCAGATTGACTACATCCTTTGCAGCCAAAGGTGGCGGACATCTATACAGTCGGTAAAAACAAGACCTGGAGCTGACTGTAGTTCCAATCACAAACTTCTTATTGCACAATTTAGGATCAGACTAAAGAGATTAGGGAAGACCCACAGATCAGCTAGATATGAGCTCACTAATATTCCTAAGGAATATGCAGTGGAGGTGAAAAATAGATTTAAGGGACTGGACTTAGTAGATAGGGTCCCAGAAGAACTATGGACAGAAGTTTGCAACATTGTTCAGGAGGCGGCAACAAAATACATCCCAAAGAAAGAGAAAACCAAGAAGGCAAAATGGCTGTCTGCTGAGACACTAGAAGTAGCCCAAGAAAGAAGGAAAGCAAAAGGCAACAGTTATAGGGGGGGATATTTCCAATTAAATGTAAGATTCCAGAGGTTAGCCAGAAGAGATGAATTATTTTTAAACAAGTAATGCGTGGAAGTGGAAGAAGACAATAGAATAGGAAGGACAAGAGACCTCTTCCAGAAAATTAGAAACATCGGAGGTAAATTCCAGGCAAAAATGGGTATGATCAAAAACAAAGATGGCAAGGACCTAACAGAAGAAGAAGAGATCAAGAAAAGGTGGCAAGAATATACAGAAGACTTGTATAGGAAGGATAACAATATCGGGGATAGCTTTGACGGTGTGGTCAGTGAGCTAGAGCCAGACATCCTGAAGAGTGAGGTTGAGTGGGCCTTAAGAAGCATTGCTAATAAGGCAGCAGGAGACGACGGCATCCCAGCTGAACTGAATCTTGCAAGATGATGCTGTCACGGTAATGCATGCTATATGCCAGCAAATTTGGAAAACACAAGAATGGCCATCAGACTGGAAAAAATCAACTTATATCCCCGTACCAAAAAAGGGAAACACTAAAGAATGTTCAAACTATCAAACAGTGGCACTCATTTCACATGCCAGTAAGGTAATGCTCAAGATCCTGCAAGGTAGACTTCAGCAATTCATGGAGCGAGAATTGCCAGATGTACAAGCTGGGTTTAGAAAAGGCAGAGGGACTAGGGACCAAATTGCCAATATCCGCTGGATAATGGAAAAAGCCAGGGAGTTTCAGAAAACATCTATTTCTGTTTTATTGACTATTCTAAAGCCTTTGACTGTGTGGACCATAACAAATGGTGGCAAGTTCTTAGTGGTATGTGGATACAGTCATCTTGTATGCCTCCTGAAGAATCTGTATAATGACCAAGTAGCAACAGTAAGAACAGACCACGGAACAACGGACTGGTTTAAGATTGGGAAAGGAGTACGGCAGGGCTGTATACTCTCACCCTACCTATTCAACTTGTACGCAGAACACAACGTGCGACATGCCGGGCTTGAGGAATCCAAGGCTGGGGTTAAAATCGCTGGAAGAAACATTAACAATCTCAGATATGCAGATGATACCACTTTGATGGCTGAAAGCGAAGAGGAACTGAGGAGCCTTATGATGAAGGTGAAAGAAGAAAGTGCAAAAGCTGGCTTGCAGCTAACCCTCAAAAAAACCAAGATTATGGCAACCAGCTTGATTGATAACTGGCAAATAGAGGGAGAAAATGTAGAAGCAGTGAAAGACTTTGTATTTCTAGGTGTGAAGATTACTGCAGATGCTGACTGCAGTCAGGAAATCAGAAGATGCTTAATCCTTGGGAGAAGAGCAATGACAGATCTCAATAAAATAGTTAAGGGCAGAGACATCACACTGACAACAAAGGTCCGCATAGTTAAAGCAATGGTGTTCCCCGTAGTATCATATGGCTGTGAGAGCTGGACCATAAGGAAGACTGAGAGAAGGAAGATAGATGCTTTGGAACTGTGGTGTTGGAGGAAAATTCTGAGAGCGCCTTGGACTTCAAGAAATCAAACCAGTCTATACTCCAGGGAATAAAGCCAGACTGCTCACTTGAGGGAATGATATTAAAGGCAAAACTGAAATACTTTGGCCACATAATGAGAAGACAGCACACCCTGGAGAAGATGCTGATGCTAGGGAGAGTGGAGGGCAAAGGGAAGAGGGGCCGACAAAGGGCAAGGTGGATGGATGATATTCTAGATGTGACGGACTCGTCCCTGGGGGAGCTGGGGGTGTTGACGACGACAGGAAGCTCTGGCGTGGGCTGGTCCATGAAGTCACAAAGAGTCGGAAGCGACTAAACAAATAAACAAATTTGGTAGAGACTTATCAGATTTGGGGTGTGAAAATCCAAATGATCACTGGATGATAGCAAAGAGGTAATGTTTTCTTTATCTGTTTGTTGCCATCTAAAGGTCATCTGGAATTTTGCATCTGTTCTTCTTGTTTTATATCTGTTTGATGGAAGTGGAAAATGGGAATGTAGCTTTAAACTCAGAGATGTGAAAACCACAGAACGTTATTTGGAGAAGTGTACCATATCAAAGATTTTCTGTATTTCTTCCCACCATTGTAATGGTAAATAAATTGTTCTTTATTTTCTTTCCATATGATAAAGCAAATCTAACTGGGGTGGCTTATTCTTGATTTATTAATTATGATGCAGCAAAGGATTTGTGCAAATGTCTTGCCTTTATTATAGAAACCTCTCTCCAGTGGTCTACAATCTTTCTATCTTTGACTGTTTCAGTTAAATCTGAAGCAAAAGCATCATGGGGAAATTATTCCCATGGGCTTTTGCAGATCAAGAAGTTGGGGCAGCCAAGGAAGCTGAGAAGAATGGAGAGATCAGGAAAACAACAGAGTAACACTAGCATAAGCTGTGGAAGATTTAAAACACTTTTGAATATGTTCAAAACCTCTACAGAAATGATGTTGATGAAAATCATTTGAGAAGATGGTAACAAAACAGGAAAAAGGAAAAAATCAGGAAATTGGAAAAGATATTTCAACACAGGGTTTCAGGAAAGAAAGAAGGTGAAGAAAATGCTATTTGCTAAGTTCCTTCTTAAAGGACAAGGACATTACCATTTTTATAAGAGTATCTTATTTTGGTCTGTGACCATAATAAACATTCTGTTCTATAAGAGTATCTTCCATTGAACAGTAAATGCTGGAGATTGCTGTGTGGATTCACAATTATCAACAGAGGAAAATCTCATTATGTTGATGCTCTGATGCAGACATACTGCAATTTCTCAACAAAATGGTAATGTTTATTTTATTATTAGCTCCTGCAATCCCTTTCTGAGTTCACTGACTAGCCTAGAATGAATACAGTTGAATGTCAGTGCATCCGGCTCTCCTGTTGTGGTTGCATATTAGTCAGATTCTGCAAACTGATTGGCATGAGAGCCTGTTAAAGCTAGAACCACATGTTTTTTCAGCTAAAAGAGTGGCAAACACAATGGTTGCCCGGAGGACACAGTATTTTGCTGATTCCCGTGGAAAACAGACATTAGTAGAAACCCAACTGGATGCTGGACTGGTAACTGAATCTTATTTCAATGGGCAATGGGACAGCAATGTCTTTCTCAGTGGAAACTGGGACAACCTCCTTCAAGGGCAATAAGAGAACAGCCTCACAACACCAATGATCAGAAGCTTAACTGAGGAGTGTAAAGCAGGGCTCATGACGCACATAGCTCTATTCTCCCATGCTTTGCTGCTACTCTGCACTCTCCTGCTCTGATGTCTCAAGTGATCATTTCTCTGGCTGATAGTACGGCTGGTCCAGGATGAGCTGTACCCATTGAGATCTTTCTTTTCTTATCGGGTCAGCTGTTTTCTTTGGCAGACTACTTTTTTATCTCACAGCTAAGCTCCACTTGAGCCAGACAGTCTGTCCTTAACTATTAGTCTTTTATTTCTCTTCCACTTTTAGTATAACAGCTCTATTTTGTGCAGCATTTCGCTAACAAGGTTTGAGAACATCCATATTTACAAACAAAAAGCTCTCTGATTTTGAGAAGCAAATAGACATGAAGCAAGCCTTCAATCAGAGACTCCAGGATTGTTAAATCCTATGAGTGTACACAATGAAGTACAATCACCAGTATGATGATAGCATATTTGTTCAATTTAATTCTATCTATCCTGCAGGAGCTCAGCAAAGCCTAGACAGTGCTCCCTCCTCCAATTTTTCCCCACAGTAACCACAGTAGTAGAATTCAGAGAATGACTTTGATTAGTGCAAGATACTTATCGATGAACTCTAGCTGCATTCAGAGACAATTCATGTTTATCTGGTTTAGCATCATAGTGCATAGAAGGAGATAAGTTAAATTTATATCCCTGGTAGACTTGGGTTGTAGGGAGTTTTTTTCTGAGAAGCTCCCATCATTGTTGAATGTGTTCGTAAGTCTTATTTTAAACAAAAACCTCAAGCTAGTTCTTTTAATTGATTTGCCTATTGTGTTTTATCTTTTGTTCACCATCCATCATTTTATTGGTAGATGGTATAGACATTTGTTAAATAAACAAGTGTTAAAAAGCATGCTGACATGTACGTGCTTGAAAGTAGCAGCAAACTAACCCTTCCTTTTCCTCCCCACTTATGAATAAATGTGAACTGGCATTTAGCCCATTTTAATCCCCATGTAGTGTTGATCAACTGCAGTGCCCAATTCAAAAGTAACAACCCCTCAAGTAGATTGAGGAAACCCAGGAACTCACCCCATGAGCTTTCATGGCTGAGGGCATACTTGAACCTGAGTCTCCCCAGCTGTAGTCCAACACCTTAACTACACTGTGCCACCCTGCTGTGATAGATGCATCAGGTGTGATGGAAATGTGAGCACTTCTATACACGCCGTACACATACATCAAGGAAACAGTAGAAAAAATGTTTCCCTGTGGGTTTCAACTGTATGTCATCAATACTTGGGAGTGTACATTCCTCACTCATCCTTTATTGCTTACCCCACCAAATAGGGGTAAACCAGAAGTAATGCCAATCAGAACAAAAGGCAGTCCTGAGCCTTAGTGTCCCCTTGGACTCAATATCCTCCTGAAGACATAGATGAAAGCTATAGCCAGGAGGATTTTGTGTGTGTGTATGCCTAAAAAAATCCTTGACAGTGGATTCCTTGCTTAAAAAGAGACCTCTTACCGTAATTATCTACTTGTCAATTATCTCTATGCTGGCAATCTCATTAATACAATTATATTAATTTGCATTCAAGGACAAGGTCTGGAATCCACAGCTGACACAGGATCTTTACCAATAATCTTAATAATTGTGCCTTTAAGTGCAAAGAAAGGTGGTTTTAGATCCACTCCAGAAACTTACTGAACACCATAACATTTATGATGTATGATATGGAGAAATCTTTCACATGTTATCAGAAGTCTGCCCATGTTTTTTTTAAGATAATTGTTTGTATCAAATGGCACTTTTGAGGGGGGGCAAGCATTTATATATCAAAAAGTGCAAAGCAACTGTTTTGCATTTGCCTCCATGACTACTTCTGAGTAATGATTTTTCTTACTGTGGTGTAATCTATTATTATAAAAATAAAACTTACAAAATAAGTTTCACTTGGAAGTCAGCATTCTTGCCCCTTGAATGCTATACCTGATACCCCATGAGACTATTGCTGGGGATATAATAAGGGTACCGTGGATTGCCATCCATCCCTTTAGGGGGCTGACCCTTCTGGGATTAGGGTGATTTCAAAATCAGGTTATGAAAACAGTCATTACTGTGTGACCAAACTGTGATTGGCCATGAAATCCATTTTACCTTAGAAGGTGGGCAGCAGCACTTGAATAACATCAACGTATCTGCTAGAGTTGAGCTGAATAGTTGGTAGAATCTATAAACCCTTGAAATCAGTGAACTTCTAACAAATATCTACTGTAATGAAAAAGATGGAAATATATGGGGTAGCCTGCTAGGATGTCTACTACATCCTCACATGTGATATAAACATTATCCAAATTTCTAACCCACTGATAAAATTAGAAGGGAGTCTGCTGTGTTACACAGAACAGGAATGTCTGAACAGGAATGAAATCTGAGAACTGTGCTGGTTATTGTCATGTTTATACATGTTTTGGCTTCACCTGAATTAATTGTCCAGGCAATCTCACCTTTAATCAGAATGCCACTTACATAATGCACTCATCTCCAAAGCTTTCTCTATGCTCACTGTGGTTGTTTGCCCGCTTCATTTGCATATATACAGCTGTTTGGCACATACTCAGAATGGGATTACTCTAAGCTACCCATTTGTGCTATAGGATCTTCTCAATGCTTTCTTTTCTTGTGACCCTAAGCTGTGACATACCTCAGTGGTAAATTAATCTTCTGAGAGTCACCACCAGCTGGGAGCAGAGTCAAGCTGGACCTTCTCTTGACTTTATTCTGGGAATGTTCATAAACAGCAGCTTTGTGATTGACTCTTCTCCAGAGAGATCTTGTTGAGCTTCTCAGCCTTAGGCTTCACTGCACACTTGCTCATGTGGAGTTTATGTTTTTATTGGACTTTTTTTTTTTTTGGCCTGGCAGTTGTTGGTGAAAACAGTGATCACACAGAAACAAACTTGGCGGCAGTGTGCCTTGTTTTGCCAGTGACTTCTGTTCATGGACACCTTTGCAACTGAACTACAAGCAAGCACTATCCACATTATTCATTAGGGTGACCCAAATTGACCTGAGTGTATTTTGCTTCATCCAAAAGTAAGAGAGAGCCCAGACCATTATTAATTATGGTAAATTTATGTTCTGTTTCCCCCACCTCACTGAGGACACCTTTTTTCCTAGGACAGCCAGTCCTTTCCTGCTTTTCTGGAGATGTTTCCACCGTTGCTAATAGTGGCAAACCATGAAAATAAAAATAAAATTATTTCATTGGCTTTACTTCTGTCCCTGGTGCTGCAAAGCCACAGAGATGGAGGAGTAGAATGAAGACCTGTTTGCTGTGATTGGTGAATGCAGCTTGTGGATATGGACAGGAGAAAGGAAGGCAGAAGGAAGTGAGTAGGCTTTGAGTGAGCTTTATTTAAAATTATTTACTGATCTGCCCTCAGGTAAAGGAGGTACCCAAGCAAAGAAGATGGTTTTCTTGCCAATTAGTTTCTTTTTTATGTCAGCTTCAGTGGTAACCGATGTTCCCTATTATAGTTTCATATTTCAGTAACAAAAGCTTTTGTTATTTACAATCATATCCTCTTTTTAGGTGGTCTACATAGTCCCATGACCCTTTGAACACATAAAGTTGGAATTTCCCTAGTGTTTGGTTGGTATCTCTTGCACGTAACAGTGGCAGCTAAACAAACCATAGAAGCTCTTTCCATGGCTTATTCAGTGGTATGTCCAAACTGGGACCTCTGTCTTATTCCAACCCTAATAAGTTAAGGACAGAACAAAACAAAACAAAAGGGTGTTGGACTTAGACTAGTTTAAGGTCTTTGTCTGGGCTCCTGAAAACCTGAAGTTGGAATTGCTTATACTCTTAAAGAGATAGGCACATCAGTGCACATTTATATACCTCAGTGATTGAACAGAATTACAGATAATCCAACTACTGCTTGTAAACATTGAGCAGAAAGACCACATTCACAAAGTAGTGGGTGAACAGGCAGACCTGGCATGTATTGCCAAGATCTGGAAATTTGCAGTCCTGGGTTTGGGTCCTGCATCAGCAGGAACACTGATGAAATGTGGTAGTGGTGGTGGTGGTGGTGATGCAGGTGATCTTTAAAAATAGTTCAGCCCAGACCAGGTACCTTGTTTTGGGGCTGGCAGGATGTGAATGTCTTTGTGTTGAAAGAAGCTCTAGGGACCAGTAGGGGCTGCTGCTTGTGTACTGTCCAAACTTATGCTTGGCAGGATCCCTTCCTGACCTGTTGAACTTGGTTGCCAAGCTAATATTGGAATTCCCTTGGTTACTGGTACTGGGAGATTTTAACCTCCCTGCTCTGGGGTGGGGTTTGGGTCAGGATTTCATGGCTTCCATGGCAAGCTTGGGACTGTCCCAGGTAATCTTAGGCCCGATGTACACTGGCAGACATACATTGGACTCGTTTTTGCTTCATAACAGTTGCTGCATGATCTGCAGATGCAGGACATTACCTTAAATCTTTGCCATGGCCAGATAATTCCTGAGTCAGATGGGATTTGTTACTACCTGAGCCCTGCACAAGGTGGGAGGATCGGTTAAGGTTCATGACAGGTGCCTGATGGAGCCAGACAAGTATGAATGTTTCTTTTTACGAATACAGCTCCTGATACAGTGTGTGGTGCTCTTTTCTTGTTGCATAGATACATTTCCCTTCATCCTACTCTCAGCTTTCTCTATTAAGTGCTCGGCTCTTTTTTTTTTCCCTTGTGACTCTCACAAATACTTTTGCTTCATTAGTAACATCAGCCTAGATATATGTTGTGTTCTTCTGAGCAATTCCCTATATCAACCACAGACTGGTTCTGCTTTTTGGAAAGATGGGCCCTTTTCCACGGGTTTGTCTTGTTTCCATTCTGGTCTACTCATTATAGTAACCAGCTGATAAATTCCTGGTGGACTCACAAAAACCTATGTTTTGTTGATGGCTTTTATTGGGTGCAGGCAAATATTTATGGCTGTCTTCATCATATACACTTTAGTGGCTGCTTGACAGACTGGTAGATGAACTTTCTTCATCTACATGAAATCCAGGGGTGTAAAATTAGGTAGGTTTGTTTGTTTTAAAGCATTTATATGAGCGCTTCACCCACAATTTGGATGAGTGGAATGCATCAATAAAAATAAAAAAACAAAGTAAAAAAATACAATACAAAGCCAATATAACAATATACAATCCACACATAGCCAAGGCTGGATATAGCAAGCATTCACTTTCACAAGCAAAGGGGTTCTCCTACCATCTTGGGCCACTGGACAGAAGAAAAGCCAGGCCTTCATGGCTCTACAGTAGTCTAATTGGGTGTGCTTCACCCATCATGACCACCGCTCCCTTCTTTGGATGCTTTATGTGTATTATTTCATTTTAGAGGATGATAAGCCAGGTAGTTGTGTTTGGCAGCACTTCTCACCCTGCTGAGTGGGCCTTACACTTCTGTCCTCCAAAGTCCTGCCTTGACAGCACAACTTGTGAAGTCTGCAGTCTGACAGTAGGAAGAGGAACATTACTTTATAACATCTCTCTCTCTCTATACACACATATGACTGTGGTTATGTGTTTGAGAACATCAAGTGCCTGCCGGTCTTGGCTCATAGTTTCCCATAAAGGAGATTTGTGTGCATACAGTATGCAGAATGGATATATTGTTTTTAGCTATTGGATATGTTTTGTTATCTGTTTTTATTCCAAAAAAGAAGCTTCTTCATTGTCCTATTTAAAATTCATCTGGATCTCTGGTTGGCAGCTTTTTCTTCAGACTTTGCCAAAAATTCCTTTCTTCTCCCAAATCTAATATTTACTGTTTTACAGGACATATAATTTTAGGTGGATCTCTGCTATGCCAAAGAAGCAGCAGCTCTGGACAACTTCAGTCTGATCAGCAGTTCTAGATTTATTTTTATTTCCCTTTTCAGTCTGCTGATTGATTTTTTCTTCTGGGGGCTGATTTGATCTTTCTTTCCTCCTCTCTTCTTTTCTTATGCTTTCGATTTCAAACATTTCTATTGGGCGAGCAAGAACTAACAGGTTTGTAAGTTAAATATCACAATGGTCAATCCATCACTTGATAAAGGTGGTTCTTGGTATGATCTGTGATATTTCCACGTTATCAAACTTGAACTGCAGCTGTGCTGTAAATTTGACACTTGATCCCTCTATGGGAATTTTTAAAATAGTGCTTATTGCCAATTGCCTGTATCCTTGGTGTTGTTTCTTTGACATCTCTTTCCTTTGCCAAAACTGGGGATCAGCTATATCTGATAGGAAACTAAAATTCTTATTTTCCCTGACTTTTTAAAATTTATTTTTAACTTAAACACTATGGGAGGTTGCAGTCTAGAATGGAATTTCTTTGCAGGGTTAGGCCTGTTCGGCATTGTTTTTCATGTGATCTAGCAACCTTCTGTAGCTTTTTTTTTTAATCCATGACATTTGGGAAGTCACTGCACATTACTGGTGTAAAGCAGAGCCAGAACATATAGTAAGAAGATGAGGAGTCTGAAAGGGCTGCACCAGAAAATCAGAGGATTTTATCAGTATTTGCTCATATAGAGGCAAGAACAGAATTAAAACCATTTTCTTGCCTTATAATGGGTAGGTGGTGGCAAAACATTTCTTTCCAATGTTGTTACTAAATTCCATGTCCATACTTCCATGTTTCTGCATTAATCTACACCTATTTAAAATCTGCAGGAAAAAAGCTCACATTTAAAATTGGAGAAGCCCAGGCCTACAGTCTGCTACTTCAATTCTGCTATCAGCTAGTCTCTTTCCTCCCCATAAGCATTATGTTTGCTTTTCTTGCCTGCTCCTGAGTCTGCTTTTCACCCTGTTGACAGATATTCTGTTACTTATGAATAACTTTGTTGTTTAGTCGCTTCCGACTCTTCGTGACTTCATGGACCACTTATCTGTCCAAGAAACCAACCTGTTTTCTTTTTCTTTTGGTCCTCACTTCCAGCATTTGAGAATGTAATTCTCTTAAAGGAGCAGGCAATTTTTGGGGAGGTGGGGGGCGGATGCATTCCCAGAATAATGATCTGAGTGTAGGAGATTTTTAAGAACCTGAAGGCTTGCGGGCAGAATGTTAACTTCAGAGACCTCTCATTATTTTTCAGGGAATCCTAAATCAATATATCTATTTTTTTTCTCCACTGACAAAAAACAAACCGTAATTTTAAAGTAAGTCTGGGGACTTTTCTAGAGCTAATTAGTGTATGGCTCCAAATGAAAATTGCTGATTCTCCCAACCATTTAGATCATAAACTGTATGGAGCCCCTTCCCTGCCTGGGTTGTGGGACACTTGATCCCACTGTCTTCCAAAAAGCTTCCTGAGAGCCCTGGGTACCAGGGAGGCAGGCTATGACAGCCAATGTGGGGTGGTGATGAAGGAGTTGGATGGAGGCTGAAGACTCCCAGATTCAAGTCCCACCTCAGCCTGATGATTTTGGGCCAGTCACTGTCCCTCAGGCCAACCTACTTCACAGGGTTGCTGTTGCAGGGAAATTAGAGAAGAGAGTACCATGTATGCTGCATAGAACGTCTGGAGGAAAATGAGGTTACATACCAGCTAAATAAAATAATTGTCTATTTGATATCCTCTTTCCTCTTTGTTTCTTCTCCAATAGCAGCTGCTGCTTTGGTCAAAGCTATGAATTGCTTGCTTGGCAAGAATTTTGGAAATTAATTTGAGAGCCGGATAAAATTAGGGCTAGAGTTGTATGTGGTTCTGGAGTTCACAGATTGCCAAACCCTGAGGAAAAGGGCATATGCAGTTCCTTTTTTGCAATGGAAAAAGGGGGTGAAAATATTTCAGTTTAGAAAACGACAGTAACCTCAACAGCAGCAGCAGCAGTGGTAAAAACAACAAAAACCGCAGGACCATTAGACCCTTTGGGGTGAAACCATGAACCATTTGCAGGTGAGACCAGTTTTTGACATATTGGCAGTATGCAGACTTTCATGAGGAGTAAACCTGGGTGCATGACAATAAGGCAAAGGATTGTGGTAGCTAGTCTGTTTGTTCCTTTGTGCACATTCCCCAACGTATGTCAGGTTTTGCACAATGTAGTATACTATCTTTGCATACTTTGCATATGTGCAGGGCTAGGCCTCCTTCACACAATGACCTATAAACAGATGGAAGCCAGGCTGGGCCCACAGACAAGACTGTGTCTTACACATATTTACCCTCTGCTTGGTGTTTCCAGCCATCCATGCTCTGAGTTTGGCTTTCTTGTCTTTAGAGTTTTAATTGTTCCCAGTTTGTGCTGTTTTAACTCTCAGAACGGAGAGCTACCTAAGGCTTTTTCCTCCTATTCCTTTAATGGGATGGAGAAGGGTGAGGAGTATAAAATCAATATTTCTCTGTTTTTGAAAAATATTAAATTCCTTCATCAGGGCTTATTTCCTGTAGCAAGGCACAAGTGTGCCACTGTTTCCTTTAGTTCCTTAGTATTCTCGATCTTGGGATATACTTACATTTGTGCCATGCAAATATTCAGCTCTTTCTACCCAGCCTTCTCTGAGGTGTGTGCAAGTCGAAGTTCATGGTTGGGCGTGGTGTGGAACATGTTGCAGTTTGCCAGTATTGCACTCAGCATTCAGGGATGAAAAGGAGAGCCTTGTCAGACATTCTTTTGGCTGTCTCATTCCCCACCCCCCCAGATGGGAGGGCTGGTGGCCACCCTACTGACAGATAAGCAACACAGCTAACTTGTTTCTGAGAAAACTCACCTGTAGACAGATAATCAATATGAGTAATGTTGCTGGGATGCAACAGGGAATAGGCTGGTGAGGGCAGGCAGGTTCATCAATAAAGTGTCAATCTTCAGAAGTGATTCCTAGCAGTGCTGAAATTTATGGATAAATGCTGCTCACAACCTGCTTCTCCTCTGTTCATCTCTCTCTGCTCATTATCTGTTTTGTTTCTTCTTTATTAAACAATTGGTTAGCCACATTTCCATAGTGTGTCAGAGGAAAATATGCCAAGATCAATGCAGTCGATGTCCCATTGCTCTGCTCCCTGCTTCTCCTAAAGCCAGAATAAATCTGTCCAAGCAAACCTATTAGCTAACTGCAGAAGGAGGTGGGTTTTACACACCCTCTGGAAAGCCAATTAAGAAAAGGCATTACGAACCACAGAGGAAGTGCCTTCCATGGTCTTTCAAACACTTTGCTTCTCTTCTTTTTATGATGTAGAGGTAATAGCAGCTTTCCAAACATCTTAAGCCAATTGCACGGGTGATACTTTCTGTACCAGCTGGGTGAATGGAGGGAAATTAGTCAGCCAAGCACTGAATAGTTGGTACCTTACTATGTTCTCCTATTTTCTCCTATAATTAAAGGGCTGAAATGGTTATTTCCAAGATTCATGTCTGAAACATTTCATGCTGGATGAGTGCTCTAATGATAATTACAAGAGCAAATGCGACAGTGTGCAAATTGTTTTTGGGAACTGGACTCCTGGAGTCATTCTCAACTCAGGGTCTGTTTATCTGCCCACGTTTCTTTGTTTTTTTCAGTTGTGCTAATCACCTTAGATTGTCTTGTGGCTGTTGAGCTGATCAGACCAACAGTTTATAAGCATCCTTAGCCAGGATCTAACCCCAACCCTCCACCTTTCTTTAGCTGAGTGCTGATAGCTGTTTCCTTCCAGCCAATTAATTCAAGCTCTTGTTTTACAACCAAGTTATCCAGGATGGACAAGTGACCATTTCTAACCCCTTCGTTGGAAGCATGATTTTTTTTTAAAAGGAAAATCTTACAGAGTTATGCCCTGTGTTCACATTTTCTTGGCTTATGTGAAAGCTAAACGATGGTACATGTCTTCCTGCCAGACTGTTAGGCTAGAGCCTCAGATAAAAGGTATTGAGGCAGAAAAGCTGATTGAGCAATGATAAATTAAGGAAACCTCAAACATGAAGCTTTTCATAAGACAGCTGCAGCTTTCATGCAAACTCCGTAAACACAGAGCATGTGATTTTGTGCCCTATTTGAACATACTGAACCTAGACTAATACTTATTTCAAAGGCTGTAACTTTTCAATTCACTGCTCACTATCCATTTCCCCACTTCCATATGTTGATTGGGAAGAGGTTTTTTTATGCCTAACAGTCATTCTTCTGGTGGTGAGTTTGGTGTTTTGTTTGCTTTGCAAAAGCCCAGCCCTAGGGGAAGCATTATGCACGATCATAAGAGGCTGCAAACTCATGTGCTGAAGCCAGTAATAGGCTACACTGTCATCATTCCAGCTATCTTGACCTCAGGCAGCTTGCATTACAAAAGATAAGCAATAGCAAGGTGAGATGGACAAGCCTCAGCCAAAAGGTTAAACTCTTTCCCCCAGTTATTTAGCTTTTAGTCAGGGTTCTGGAATGTTTGTACCTTGTTGGGGTTACCCACATTAAGTCTTTAATTAAATAGAAAAGTGAGGTGCAAATAGAACAAATGAACAAATAAATATTCACAGCCATAGGGAGTCTGCAGGGCCTCCTGACTTTCAGATCCTTGGTTGGAAGAAGGACTTCTCCTCCCTCTTCCAATGCAGTGCCTCACTGAAGAGTCCATCTTGCAGAAGCTGCTGCCAGCCAAAACAGGTCAATCCAATATCAGCCCTCCATTGCTGGCTGGAATGGTGGAGGTTCAGCCTGTCAGCTGTGCTAATCCAGTGCCTAAGGATCCTGCAGTCTGGATAGCAGCAAGGCCCACACTGCATAATGGGTTGTGGCTTCCACTTCTTGTGGTGCTTCAGTTCAAAAGCACGGACAGCCAAGGCTCCTGCTTCTTCTTGCTAACTAACAGTTGGGTCATTATCATGTTTCCTATAGGAATGTGTGTAAAATTTGTGTCTAATGGTCCACTTATCCTATGCACTTATAAATATATACTCCCCCAAGATGACCTCAGTTCCCAGTGGCTTCACAGAATTTTCTATGCTGTGTTCTTGGCAGCAATACCCAAGTGTTTGGCTGTTGCCACATTCTGGGATGTTTTCCCAACTTCCCATTCTAGTCTACAGCACCCTGACATTTTCTGATGGTCTCCCATCCAAATATTAATCAGATCTGACCCTGCTTAGCTTTTTCATTTTTTCAAGATCAGCCATGTTTGCTAGGTGCTGTCAGATGCTCTAAACTTCCCATGCTGTCTTTCTAAAACATGTTCACAGTACCTTGTTAAAACGGCTTTCCTGTAAGTCAGGAATGACGAACTTTTCCTGTAATGGTGCTGAGGTATAGTACAGCAACATCTGGAAAGTGACAAGTTTCCTACTTCTGTTCTAAGTAAATATGCTTAGAATTGTTATCTTAGACTTCTCGGACTTCACTTTTGCTAAGATGGCAAACTTCCAGAGTTACCTGAATGCAATATATATTCTGTAAGAGAAATAATGACTAGGTTTAGCAAATATGTACCTATTGTCACCTCTGTAATATTTCATCATGTGTCCTGCAAGTTGTACCATGAAAAATATTTCCTTGGATTTACTGTACATTCTTAGGCCTGATTTGAACCAAATGCCTCCTGTGTTGTATATTTGTCTTGGTAATTTGAGTTCAATATTTTAAGCCTGTGTAATTATATAACATTAGGTAACCTGATTCTTAAATGTTGAGTCACTCTCATGTGAAACCCCCTGTGATCGCCAACACTTTTAGCTGGCCTACTGTGCTGCATTTTGATCTGGGATCTCAGTTATTTAGAAAACATCCTTGTGTTTTCTGGCAGTTGTTAGAGCATCTGTGTTGTCTTGTCCGTTGAACGTTGTCTGTGAATTAACTGTGCCTTTTTAAACCTACATCTGCAATTACACTGAGGCAGCACTTCTGCTTCATAGAAATTACTTATCAGAAGCAGGGAGCCTGAATTCTTAAATGATGACTGTAGAAGATCGGATGAAGGAACAATCATTTCGGATAACCTTCTACTACAAACCCCAGAATTCCCAGTCAGCCTGGCCAATGTTGGCTGAAAATTTAGAGAGCTGTAGTTCAACATGTCTAGATGGTACCTGTTGGGAAGACCTGATTTAGAGAAAATGTGGCTCATAAATAATGATGTAAATCAGAGGAGAGGTTTTTCAAGTGTTCAGACAGATGGGTTCCACCCAGTTACTGAATATTGCAATAGCCGAAAACCTTCATAAAATCAGTTATATCAACAATATGAATTAAATAAATGACCTAGTTTAAATTACATTGCATGGTTTGCATTTCAGTATTTCAGACCACCATACTGCTTTTGGCAAACTGAAATATTTCTTGAAAAAAAGAGCCCTCTGTCTCTCCCCTTCCCCACTTTTTACTCATAGGCATTAAGATTTCTTTTTCTCTCTTCAAGAGAATGCAGTTGATCAAGAATCACATTCTGAGCAGAGTGACATCATCTGAGGCATCATCTGAGAGTAGATGAATCCAACTCAGGAGACTGATGTTCTCCCTTTTAGTACAAATCATAACAAATCACCCCAAAAGGATGTGGTGAGTTTTGAAATATTTGTGCAAATGGCTCCTGCTTTTTGCTCAGCCCTATTATTAAATGTGGTTTCCAAAAACGCCTAGGGATGCTATGGTGCAACCTAAATGTGGGTGTAGCACGTGCTCCACCCAATAAATCCAGGTCAGGACTTGTCTTCTGTTTACATGTTAGAATTCAGATTCTCAGCTCCACTAGTGGGGTTAACGGCAGGCTGCTTTCAGTTAGTTGCCTGAGAGGTGGTGCTTGGCATTCTAAAATCCAACCAGTAGCATCTTTTTCTGTGATTTCCAAAAGACTAAGTTGGTCAAGCTTGGCAGATCATAACTGAGTTCCTTATGAGCACACTATAATATTCTCATGCAGCCATGGAAAAAGCTGCATAAAATCAGTAAACCTGTTGACCTGTTTTTTACATGGATTGTGAGGAACAATATAATGATTACTGAGTTGAAATGAGCTGTTTCAAAAATTAAACATTGTGGTCCCCCTTAAAGTACTGCATTAGAAGAGTACTTGATGTGGATATTTTTATACACTTCCTATCTATATAATATAGCTATATAATTTCCTAGATATAAGTTAGACCAGCCCCAAAACAAGACATTTGAGTTTTTACATGGAACTCCCCTATATGGATCTGTTTTAATGGTTTATCATAGTCAATGCATAGAACCATAGGATGGCTAGAATTGTAGTTGCACTTGTAGAAAAAACTGCTTAGTGCTTGACTATATGGAAAATCCTCTTTTCTTAATACTGCCGTTAATGGTGAGGGACTTAGGCATACGAAGTACAATTGCGCCACCAGGAGGCAGCATCTCTGCAGTTCGAAGTAATTCATGACCTCAAGAGTGCAGGAAGAAAACGATGGTGCTTGGGATGAATCTGAGAACCAGCTGCTCTTAGAACCCAAGAACCAGAGCGAGTCAGAAGATGCAGAGATCTATGGAGTCCATGCAAGAGAATCAGAAAAGCCAAATGGATCAACAGCAGAATGAAATGCTCTTTTGTTGTTTTGTTGTTTATTCGTTCAGTCGCTTCCGACTCTTTGTGACTTCATGGACCAGCCCACGCCAGAGCTTCCTGTCGGTCGTCAACATCCCCAGCTCCCCCAAGGACGAGTCTGTCACCTCTAGAATATCATCCATCCATCTTGAAATGCTCTTTACTATTTACTAAATATTAGGATCCATGAATATTTTATGCCACAATGGCTAGGGGCAGGCAAATGGTTCTTTTCCTTCAAATTTCTTATCAGTGTTCATCTGTTATTCCATTCTATCTTGTTCAGCATTAATCTGCACATTTGCTTGACTTTTTACAAAAAATCAACTTAAAATATATCTCAGCATATTTTCATGACCCATGTTTGTGCATTTGTATATCTTTTGCAGGGTGTTTCAAATGTGCAAGAAAAAAATTAAAGGTTTGTTTCACTGATTTCTTATATTAGTCTAAATGCTGTGATTCAGGATAGTTCATACCAAATTATTAAATTCTGGGCAGCTGTGAGCATCCTAGACCATGCTAAATCCAAAAATGCTAGGGAATTCTTGGAAGCTTGACATTCAGACAAATCAGCCATCAATAGATAGTAGCCATCATAGAGATAAATCACATATACACACTGGAGATATTTCTTGTAATAACATCCGAGAAGTGAACCTATTGAAGAAAAAATAATTTTACTTTATAAGACAGTACTAATCTGTTACAGTCATTTATTTCACTCTAGTAATACAAGGAAAGATTGAAATACATCTAAATACGAACAGTTGGATGGCAAGATTTGGCCCTAAAATGGTCATATCTATGCACACAATCTAGATTATGATATCCTGTCATAAATTAGAATTTGGAATAATTCAGATACCATGGTGTGAGAAATTGTGTACTTCATATGGGATGGTTTAAAGAAACAGAGCAAAGTCATTTTGAGCAGGATTCTTCCCCCTGTTTTAATAAGGGATATAATTTCAGCAAACTAAATGTAGTGTGATAACATGGAGGAAGAAGCATGGTGCCTTTTGTTCTAGTGAGTAGGAGAAAAATTAAATTAATGGAATAATTCAGAGCATCTACTTCATTTCAGTCATACCTCAATAATTGCCATTTTGAATTCTGATAAAGAGAACTTATTTAGAAGCAGAAGGCAATAGGCCATGCTTGACAGAGGACATTGTTTTGGAGGTTCCTTCTGCAAACATGGGTTCACTGGTCTAAGACTGGTGCTGTGCTCCTGTGTTCCTGCAGAACTGCTCACCTTGGGGAGGTCTTTAGCTGAGCTGATGAAGTTCTGGCTCAGCTTTTGCTTCAGGAGAAATGCTGCCCAATTAATTTTGCTGTGTTTCCTTTGGAGCGGCAGGATGGGCGGTTTCTCATTTGCAGGAACTCCCACCTTGTCCTGGCTCCCGGGATTTCCCCTCTTCTCCTGAAGGCAAGTCATCCTTGTACCTTGCTTCCATTTGCTCATCCTGCCTGGCAGTGACAGAAGCGTTGCAGAGCAGGGCAAGCACAATGCTGAGGGTCTGGGGGCAAAACAAGTATATGGCTGTGTTGAAGAGCTTTGAATTGGTTGCTGCAGTGGGGTGTGGACTGTTCCCTGGGGGAAGCAAACTGTTTTGTTTTTTGTTTTCCTCAATAATTTTATTAAGAATTAAAATATATTAAGCAGGTAAAACTAGTGCAAAAAATAAAAAAAAAAATTAAAGAAGTGCAGGGGAAAAAATCCTCCCCCCAAAAGAAGGAAAGAAGAAGAAGAAATTTCCCCCTTCATCCCCAGCATTAACAACTTATCACTGTCTCTTAAAATACAACCAAATACATCTTCATTCCATTCCTCAGCCCATTTTATATAAACTCATCTCTAAATCTTCAGCTCTCCTTACTAATCAGCAAAGGTCCAATAAAAACTTCAGAGAAATACTTAACAACATAAGTCCCCCTTTCCGTTCAATCAAAGCCCCCCATCCCTCTCTTTTTTATTTATTTTTATTACTTTTTAATAAAAACCAAAAAGAAAAAACAAAACACAGTGATAATACTGATAGAGATACATACCTTGTCATAGCAAGGAGGAAAAAAACATAAAAAGTGCTTTACAAAAAAGTGAAAGAAGTACAGCAACAAAACCATAGTATAATATGACATTAATGCAGTAACTGGTTGCAATTCTATTTATTTATTTATTTATTTATCTATCCCACCTTTATTGTTTTTATAAATAACTCAAAGCAGCGAACATATCTAATACTCCTTCCTCCCCCTATTTTCCCCACCACAACAACCCTGTGAGGTAGGCTAGGCTGAGAGAGAGTGACTGGCCCAAGTTCATCCAGCCGGCTTTCGTGCCTAAGCAGGGACTAGAACTCACGGTCTCTTGGTTTCTAGCCTGGAGCCTTAACCACTAGACCACACTGGCTCTAGATATATGCTTATCTAACAGAAATATTATTCAAGGACGTATATATTTCTAATACATTTGTATGACTATCAGCTTTTTTAACCTATTGTAATTTGTATAAGTAAGTCCCATTTCTCATTATACTTGTCCACACAAAGTCTCTGTCTCTAGGCAATCTGCTCATAGGTGGCAAGTACAGTCAGGTCTTCAGTCCACTGAGTAAATGGGGCCATAGATTTATCTTTCCAATGCTGCAGTATCAGCCTTTTGGCCATAGCGAAGGCACGGAGAATCCATTTACGTTGTCCAGTTGTCAAGTTCCATATACTAAGTATATAATTCAAAAGAATGTTATCCTCTGAAAATTTTAGCTTTTGTCGCACATCCCCCTGATCCTTCTCTGTAGTAATCAAAATCGGAAGCAAACCGTTTTGGAAGTCAGGTTGAATGGCAGAGATGGAGAGGGAATAAAATGAGCTGAGGAATAGCCCCACATAAAGTTCTCCTGTTTTGTTTTGTGGCTTTTTTCGTCATAGTTTTTGCTAAGAGTAACTCTTCCATGTAAAATACTTAGAGAGCCAGAGAAGATAGCCTTATATAACCCTGAAGGAAGCACAAGTGTGATGGATTCTCTGAAGAGAAGATAATTTGGGGTTTATTTCACACCCATAATCAACTTACGAGAATGAGAGAGAAGGGGTATTTGCTGCAAGACCAAGTAATTATTACGTTTAATAATAGCTACCAGCTTGTAGAACAAATAATCACCAAGGGTGGGGGAAGGTACTGTAATAGTAATAATAGTACTAGTAATAATAATAACTATTATTATAATTATAATGATGATGATGATGATGCTGTTATTTTGATGTACAGTATATCCCAACTTTCATCCAAAGACAAATAATGCTTAGGGTGACTAACAATAAAAAGGAATACAAGGAATATATTAATTAAAAACACAAAAGAGAGCCAGTGTTTGGTCTAGTGGTTAAGCAGCAGCCTAGAATCCAGGAGACTGAGAGTTCTAGTCCTGCCTTAGGCATGAAAGCCAGCTGGGTGACTTTGCGCAGTCACTCTCTCTCAGCCTGACCCACCTCACAGGGTTGTTGTTGTGGGGAAAATAGGGGGAAGAAGGAGTATTAGGTATGTTCCCCACCTTGTGTTATTTATAAAAATAATAAAGGTGGGATAAAAAAATATTTAAAAAATTAATAATACTAACAGAATTAGCAGAAAAGGCTCTAGGACACTGCTCATATTATCCACATTCCACAGCTAGAGAACAAGGACAAGGCATTAATTTAGCCCATGATGGGGCAATCCTACATTTGCCAATGGAATGGGAATGGGAAAGATTTACGCCCACTGATTCTTTTCTCTGCATTGACCTTCTGCCAGCACCTGCACTTCACCCTTGCAAACCCCTGCCACTGTATCAGTGTTAGGCAGGCTGAATAAAAATGAAACATTTAAAAAATAATCATAAATCATACATTTTTTTTAAAAAAAAGTCCTTTTCACATATTTAGATGTATTCATACATATCACACTATTCTCTTTCAAGTTAAGCAATGATATGCAAAGTGCAGAAAATGAATAAAAGATAGTAAGACAAAGGAATTAAAGTGTGTGATAAGAAGAAAGAGGAGGAATTATAGCTGACTGTAGCAAACCATTCACTGTCTATCCTTGCAAACCATCAGCGCATTCATCATAATATGTACAGTATGTCACAACCACGTTTAAAATGAAAGTGGAACTTAGTGCGATTATCTTAAAAGTAAACAGACAGCCTTCTTATGCAATGATAAAAAGTATTTTCAATGTAAAGAACAAATTAGGAAGAAATGGAGTGCCTATGGAAATCTTTGCTAGTCATCAATCAGGAAAATGCTTAAATAGTGAACTTACAGGGAGACACTTCTATTGTTGGTTGCTACCGGGAGTGAGAGACTTGGAAGTCAGCACTGGGGCTAGGATGTAAATCAGCCTTCTCCGTGCCAATGCCTTCTGGATGTTGTGGACTGACAGCTTTCATAATTCCCTAGCAGCTTATCCAATGGCACCAATGTGGAGAAGGCTGATCTTGGTTATGCCATCCTACAGTATATCTTGCCTGGATCACCTGCTGAGCCTCTAGCTCTAGCTGATTACTTACCTACAACTACAATTGATTCTGAAATGAATATGCGTGACTGTACCAATGAGATAATATAGGCAATCGCTTTCTGTGTCATGGAGAAATACTATTCTGCATAATGATTGCCATTCCTCACTGCTGAGAGTCCTGGATAGATAACAAGTTTATTGAGAACTGTTCGGAGATTTTTTTTTTCTAATGGGAAGCTTACTATGCAAATATTTTAAACAAACCAATAAAGCAAGCCCAATCTTATGCAACTTTACACTGAAGTAATTTCCACTTGTTTCATATAACTGCACAGACAAGGATCCCAAGTGCAACACATACCATGTACAGAATTTCACTGGTCTGAGTGATAGAATCACTTGTGGAACAGACCTTGGAGATTATCTAGTCCAACCCCTTGCTTAATGCAGGGTTTACCATTCAGGAAGCTCAGCTACATTGTCCAGGTTCTGCTTAACTGCTTCAGGTGGAGGACAGTCCACTGCCTTCCAAAAACAGTCTATTCTGTTGCTAAACAACATTGCCTGTGAAGACATTTTGCCTGTTTATGACCTTGTACATTATACATAGGGTTCCATGAGTCGCAAACGACGTGACGGCAACTAACAACAACAACAACAACAACATTATAGTTTGAATTGTTGTTTTAAACTTTGTACACGGCCCAAAGTCACTGCTGTCTGATGGGCAGCCATATAAAATGTATGTATGTATGTGTGTGTGTGTGTGCGTATGAATAAAGTAGTTTAGTTAAAATTTTCCTTCAGTTTCCTTCCTGCATTCTAGCCCTGTCTTCAGGTGCAATGAACATTTCTGCTCCATCTTCAGCACAACTGTCTTTTCGACGGTGAAGTGGAGTGGATGAAACAGCATTTGAAGAAACTCTCGTGCTGCTTGTGGAAAGACAGACAGACAGACAGAGGAGAAATCCAGAAGTAAACACAATCCCTCCTTTCTGCTGAGTGGAAATCACCCTGGCAAAGCATAAAATAAAATAACACCTAACTAATACCAACCCACACACTTCCCTACTGATACACCCTCTTGTCTGTGAATGGTTGTGGAGAGAAGAGGGTGAATTGCCTCTCTGGAGAAAACAAAGGACATGAGTTTGAATTGCAGCTCAGGGCTACATCAAGCAGGGAATCATGGCTGGTGTTTCAAAACACATATCCATTCCTACATTTTCAATCATAAATGCACCTTAACAACACTTGTTTGGTGTCATCTTAGCTACATTGAACAGACAACAAAAGCCACAGAAAATAGCTTTAATAGAGCTAATTTGATATCTGCCCTTTGAGTGCTGAAAGCTGAATATATTAGAATAGCTTTTTGCCATAGTGTTGGTTGCATCAACACAAATGGGTTCGATAACCATTTTCTTTTTTACAGTTCATCAAAAAATGTCTACGTGTATTGGTGTATTTGCATGCAGCAGAGTTCAGAGAGAGGCAACAAATATGTAGGTAGAGCATACAACTCATTTTGTGACTTCCATTCACTATAGTAAGATGGGAGTGATGGGATTCCATCATCAGATTAGATCCTCAATCACAGGGCTGCCCCATGCCGTGATTGCATCCATCTTGGCTCTTTTTTAACTTCAGAGATCTTGCATCTGGGTAAGAAAGGTATCTTTTCCCATCCCACTCCATGGCAATTTGATGTGTCCATGCAACAATAGCAGGGAGAATCCCATTTGTCATGGTGCTCCCAACCACTGAAATTGGAAGCTCTCTTTCTAGTATTTCTCATTATAGGTGAGGCTCAGGAGCAGTGCCACATGGGAAGTAGCTAACTTAGTTGTGGAGTCAGAGAGAGCAGATAAATGAATGCCAGAAGGAAAGTGGCAGCTGGCTGGGTGTAAAAAACCAGTTGAAAAGGATATTGATGAAGGAGGGAATGCTTTGATTTGAAGATTATTTTTGAAGTTCCCATACTTCTGAAGCCATATCCACACAGCAAGGTCCTTTAACTTGGGGCAAAGAAAGGAGGCATCGAGATGAAGACTTGAGTGACTGTGTGGTTCTCTCCCCACAACAGACAATTATCAATTCCTGGGAGTTTGTTAAAATATAGATGCTGAATGTTATTAACATCGTACTTGTTAACCATTGGAAAAGAGCTAAGTGCCAAAGTATAAGGCAAAGAGTTCATGAGCTCCACATTTTGGAACATGACCATTGATAACAACTTAAAAAAGGTTTGCAAACATTTGTCAACCCATTTCTTCCTTGATTAAGCTTGTTTGCAGGATCTTTCTACATTCTGAATAAGATGATTTCTATGGGAATGTGAAAAACATTAAAATAAGCCTGGAACACCTGTAGCCTTTGGATATTGTTGGACTCCAATTCCCATCTGCCCCAGCTAGCAGCATTCCAATTCAGGAATGGTGGGGGTATAATCCAACAACATCTGGAGCACTGTAAATTCATCATCCTTGCATTAGAGTCAGTATTGTGCTTATGTCAAATGACAGCAATGACATCATGTAATGTCCGGTGTTTTAGCCAATCAGCTATACCTTCTAGAGAATACACCATTCCATTTCTCCTATGCACAGGTTTCTAGACTTCCCCCCAATTTTCTGTATTCCATGATTATCATTCTGTATTCCATGCCCAACCCTTGAGCTGTTTCTGGAATCCCCACCACTACTTTGTTAGAGATGTTCTAGAGATTTTTTTTTCTTCTTCTGCAAACATTGTGTTCTCCCTGAGTTATCACCTTCTTCTTTCTCGGCTTCTTGTTTTTTCCTCCAAATAGTCACCTTAATGCAGCATTTCAATGATAATTAAGTAAAATGCCTGATAAACAGAAGCAAATAACTTTAATTTGGTCTATGGTCCTTGGTGGTTGCATTTTGTATTGGAGTCCTGTAATTCTGCTTGCAGTTCTATGCATTTCATTCCAGTCATGCCCAAGAATGTAAGTACTGGATTGCAACTGCAAAACCTGCATTTTACCAAACTGCTCTGTAAACTTTAGACTAAGTGTTTTTGGTAGGTCAATTCTTGTGGAAATGTCAGCTCTGCATAGGAAATCCCTTTTTGTTCTCTTCAGAGCCTTTTGAGATTTCATTTCCAGCATGCTCATAGGAAATTACTTCTTTTGATTCTATTGTGAAAATGTAAAGTTTTGATTAGTTGCTGTTTCCTTTTCCCATATCCTTAAAATGGCCTTGTATGGGATATAGACATCCCTCTTGATAACTACCAAACCAGTTGTGAAAAGAAATTTACATGTATACATTACATACTCATGCATGCTTACTAACACTTAAATGCATCTTGTTGCAAACATACTATTCAAGGTTTATCACATCTGCAAATGGTTGATCATAACCTTCTCAAGCTAAAGATTATTCTTGCTTGAGAGATCCCAGTTCTTAATACTTGTAGATTACACAGCAATGGTTTTGAATGGGGTGTCATCAGTAATGTAAGAAAAGATGAGAGATGGGAAAGATTTCTGAAAATGTCCGCTATAGTGATCTGTTTTGTAGATAAAAAATACCTCTATTTTCTGAGGTCTTGTTTGCCTTGCACTGGGATCCTGCATGGGGAAAGAGAAAGACTGACTCTAAGGGATCAGATATTTATAACAACTAGTAATTGTTAAAGGGCAGTGCCATCAGTCATTTTAAAGACCGTCATAGTTTTCCTGCAATCTTGATGCTGGAGAAAGAAACCTTACCCACAAGGAAGAGAAAATAAGGAAGCAGAATACATAGGATATTAGAATACTGTACAGCAAACTGAATATCCTTCGTAGCAAAATAATTGTTCAGCTCCATAGACTTCAGTTTAATTATACCCTTTCATGTTAGAGAAAAGTACATCTGTGAATTACAAATTTAAGCTCCATAGAATCATTGGCTGTGGCCCTGCAAAGAAGCCAGCTAGATGAGCAGAGGACAAAAGTGCTTATTTGCATAGAAAAATGGAATTGTGCTTCATTAGTTTAATGTTTTCTCCCAAGTCACTAACCAAATATCTTCTTTTATTCCCAAGTCAGTGTAATCCACTGAAAAGAGTCATTCATCCAAATGTCTAGTCTATTAGTATCGCACTAGGTTTTTGAAACAACATTCAGATTTAGGACTAAAATGCTTTCTCTACAGGAGGCTGATAAATCCTTCAGATTTCAAAGGTAGCCATTGAAGCAGTGAAAGCTCCAGCTACAGCAGTGAGTTCAGGAGGTGGCCTTGAATAATATGCTCCAAATAGCTTCAAAGATTTTTTTTTAAAATAGTACATATGATTGCTGATGGCAGGAACATACTTAATGCACTGTGGAGTCCTTGGTGCTCTCTGAGCTTGGTTGTTTGCTTGCAGACGTTTCATTACCCGACTAGGTAACATCCTCAGTGCGAGTGAGTGTGGGGTTTGCTCCCTGTTTACAGTATATACAGTAGCTTGCCCTGTCAGTGTTGGTGGGTCTATGATTTTCTCCTTGGTAGTTCCTTGATTAGAGTGTTGTGTTCTGCTTGATTGTTTGTCTGGTGTTAATCCTGCTTGTCTGGGTGTTGGTTGTTGGAGAGGATGTGTTCTGGTCTTTTTGTTTCCTTCTTAGCTTTTTTTATTGTCTCATTCTCTCATGGTGTGAATATGTGGTTTATCTCTATGATGGCTACTATCTATTGATGGCTGATTTGTCTGAATGTCAAGCTTCCAAGAATTCCCTAGTGTTTTTGGATTTAGCATGGTCTAGGATGCTCACAGTTTCCCAGTTGAAACTATGGTTGAGTCTGTCCATGTATTTACTTGGTTGTGCTGTAGTGGGTTGAGTGGTCAGGCATTTTTTGATAAAGTTCTGTGGGTATCCATTTTGTCATACAGGCAGTTTTGTTGTATAGGAAAATGTTGTATAGGCAGTCTGTTTCCTTTTTCTGGTGTTCTGGATTGCTGCAATGTGATTGTACTAGACAAGTACAACCAACACAAGCTATGAAAAGGATAACACTGCCATACATCAAAAACATCACAGAAGCATCCAACAGACTATTACAACCACACAGCATCATCATAGCACACAAACCAAAACATCTTAAGTAAATCAAAAGATCCAGTAGCCCAAGAAGAAAAAATAGGCGTCATCTACAACGTACAGTGTAAGGACTGTACACCCACTATGTAGGACAGACAGGCAGAAGACTAGCAGAGCACATCCATGAACACCAACCAGCAGCCAGAAGAAATGATGAAAACTCCTTAATCTCACAATACATGGACAGACTCAACCATAGTTTCAACTGGGAAACTGTGAGCATTCTAGACCAAGCTAAATCCAATAATGCTAGGGAATTCCTGGAAGCCTGGCACTCAGACAAATCAGCCATCAAGAGACACATAGAGATAAACCACATATACACATCATGAGAGAATGAGACAATAAAAAAAGCTAAGAAGGAAACAAAAAGACCAGAACACATCCTCTCCAGCAACCAACACCCAGACAAGCAGGGATTAACACTAGGCAAACAATCAAGTAGAAAACAATACCCCAATCAAGGAACTACCAAGAAGGAAATCACATGCCCAACAAAACTGGCAGGGCAAACCCCACACTTGCTCACACTGATATTACCTAGTCAGGTAATGAAATGTCTGCAAGGAAACAACCAAGCTCAGAGAGCACCAAGGACTCCACAGTTCAACCCTGAGCTACAGATACTCTCTTCTACAGGATACTTAATTCACTTGCAGTGCAATCTTAAGCATGTTAATCAGAAGCAAGAATCACTGCATTAAAAGGTGCTTACTCATAGGTAATGAGACGGCTGTCTTAAAACAATTTCATTATGCAAATGTTTGCATATCTAAGTACATTCACATAAAGAAGTGAACTATTAACATTTGACATAAATAACATTTGGAAAGAAATCAGCCATTTCAGTTGGGACAAATGGCCTTCACTTGCAAATACAATGAATAAGTTGGATTTATGGGGTTTGCATTCTTCAAGTTTTCTCTAAATCAACTAACACATTCTGTAAAATGAGGTTGAGCCATTTATTCTTTGTTCATTCAGCAGGAGATTCAATGGCTGGATTCACTGATCTCACTACAATAAAAGTCCCAGTCTATAAACCATAATTCATTAAAGCAGCCACAACTGTTTCCAGGGTCACACAGATAAAGCAGAAGGTTCCCTGCAGCAGCCATGTGTGTTGTTTATTCGTTCAGTCGCTTCTGACTCTTCGTGACTTCATGGCCCAGCCCACGCCAGAGCTTCCTGTCGGTCATCCACACCCCCAGCTCCCCCAGGGACGAGTCCGTCACCTCTAGAATATCATCCATCCACCTTGCCCTTGGTCGGCCCCTCCTCCTTTTGCCCTCCACTCTCCCTAGCATCAGCATCTTCTCCGGGGTGTCCTGTCTTCTCATTATGTGGCCAAAGTACTTCAGTTTTGCCTTTAATATCATTCCCTCAAGTGAGCAGTCTGGCTTTATTTCTTGGAGTATGGACTGGTTTGCAGCAGCCATATGATCCTGTAGAACAACATGGCTAGTAAACGAGTCAGAAAATAACACGGCTAGTTTAGATACTGCGTTTTCACTGCTGTGTCTTTCAGCACACCTCTTCTAAATCAAATCTGAAGCAATGTACTGCCTTAGTTAGCATTTGTTTTTTATTTATCATGGAACTAATGTAGGTTCCTTGAGGCAGTCTGTTCAGATTGCAGCTAAATGAATAACTGCCCTTTACACAAGGGTTTTCTCCCAAAATAGGCAGTTCTTGTTGAGAACAATGTTTACTTACTGCCACTTTGGTAGCGTTGCAGTGGACCTGAGTTTCCTCAAAGTGCCTGCGTAGAAAGGGTCATTTGGCTGCGTACAATTAGCTCAGTGGATCCTCAGGCACTTTTATGGCTAGGCAAGATATGTGCCCTTATGTCATTCCATTAACAACTCAAGTCTGGTATCCAATCATTTAGATCACAATGTCTTCCTTTCACAGATATTTTCACATTATTTCCTACCCAAGGACTCATCATGGAGAGATGCAATGATTTCCCGAGTGATAGAAATAGAGTTAACACAATAAGCTGCAGATTGCGCACTGACCTTGTACGTCAACACCTGTTTCAATTAGGTGAATGCCAGCAGTGATTGACTTTCATAAAATACACACACCAGGGGCTTCATCTTGCTGTTTTCACCTGACTTTATACTGTAAACACTGGGTTGCTTTTCACATTTCCAGAGAAGGGCTTAGAGATACTCTTAAACAATCTGCAACCGCAGTCTCAGAGAAGTCTATGAGAAGCTGCCATAGATAAAAGTCAGATGCTAATAAATCTTGAAGAGTTAATTCTAAGGTCACTAAAGACCCCCAAATCACTCATACTTGTGGATTAAAGAACATGAGTCTTTGTAACAAAATAGGGAAATCAACGGCAACCAAAAAGATGGTGTGTTGGTTGCCGGTGGTGTTGAAACGTCAGAACAAATTGGCTAGTAGCATGAAAAGTGTGAGGCAGGCTTTGTGATCAGAGACTGAGATAGGAAAAGGGACTTTAGCATACATGGCCTGACCTGTGAGAGGTCTTTGACAAATTATGTAGCATTGGGCTCTTCCTTACTTGCTCACAGTAAGAACATGCCCTGGTAACTGCTTGTCTTCATGACATTGCCCTCAACTCATTCCCAGCCCCTACCTGGGCAGCTTAAAATCCCCCCTCTCTTTATGTATATATGTGTGTGTGTGTGTGTGTGGAGAGAGAGAGAGAGAGAAAGATTGAAAGAGGTGGGTGGGGGGTGTTTTACTTTTAAAGTAGTCATTCCCTTATTTTCCTAACTTAATTTTTGCTTGGGATAGTATCTGGCACCTTTCCCTGACCATTTGGCTGCCGACAGGATCGGTGGCTGGGATCTGCCAAGCTCTTATTGGCCCACAGGCTATTACAGGCACCCTTCTTCCACTCCAGTCATAGGGCAGAGCCCTCCAAGGCCATTTTGGCTTGGGCTGCTGGCAAGGCTAGGCCCCTGGCTTCCACAAAGCCATCTATCCATGTGATGCCCAACTGGTTTTTTTCGTAGTGCTTGTCAGACTCATACAGGCTTCTTATAAACATAGGTTGAGTGATCCTTTCTACTTGAACAATTCTTAAACCAGGTTCTGTACAGAAGGCTCTTTAAACCAAGAAAGAGGGACTTGTTCTGCTAGCTGTGTAGTGCTAGTTCTGTCACAGTTGGGTACATTATGGTTTTCTCCTGCTTCTGATGACAACGGATTGCACATGGCTGTATTTTTTACAGTTTTTCAATGTATTCACCAATATTGTTAAAATATTTTTGCATGTTGTTCGTAAGTTATGTCTTTACACACACGCTTGAAGTAATTCTGCATTCTGTTAATAGTTGAAAAATTAGCTGCATAACTTGGCAGGCATATAGATACAGGATTTCTGTTATCACATGGGTGGTTTTAAGTGGCAAGCATTGTTACAATACAAGTTCGCATGCCCTGTTAGTTACGATAACCTTGAGATACAGGGCTGTGATGTCAGAACATAAACATCGTTATACTGAAAATAAGTTTCATAGATCTCCTAGTACTTGTCAGCATTGCATAAATATGTCATCTGAAAACAATCCAGGGGTCTGATCCCAAGTAACATTTCCCAGAAACATTAAAAACAACTAGTTAACTGGTAGGAATCACACAGCTCTTTCAAATCCCACAAACAATTGCCTTACATCTGGAAGTATATTTCCATCACATGGAGCCAAGTAGCTACAAGCTTTTCTCATTGAAACTCTGGATTCTTTTTCATATACAGTACAAGATTTGAAAGTAGTTTATTATCAGTATTAGAAACGTTTTCAGGCCACCTAGGAAACTCTGATCATTTTTGTAATCTTTGATCTCTTACCTAATCTACCTTCATTCACCTTACTCTCTGTGTCATGTTCAAAACAGGGTAGGCTATTACTTGGTCTGAAAATCCCCCCAAAATCTCCTGGATGCGTCATCATCATCACTGTTAAAACACACACACACACAGGCAAATAAAACAATTTGTGCATATCTGTATACTCAAAATGTCTTCCTCCTTAGTGCCTCCAGACTGCTTTTCTCCAAATAGATGGAAGAGTATTTAGAATTATGTATGCTGGAGGAGGCTCCCTTTATACTGACTAGCCAGATTGAGTACAAAAGTCTGGCTTTAGTTATTCTGCTAGGGTGTGTTCAACTCCAAGTGCAACATGAGGATCAACTAAAATGGACAGATCAGTCTTAGGGATGGGGGTAGGAGTTGATGAGAAAAAAAGTTGAACAATAATAAATATGATAAATAAATAAAGGGACAAATAATGATTCATTATCATGATGGACCTCAGAATCCAGAACAAGTTGTTCTGCAAGAAAAGTCTATGACATTTTGGGGATAGTTTCCAAAAATGAAGGTTTGGCTCCAGATTCTCTGGTCCTTGCCTTAATTTATTTTGAATCAGACCCTAACTTTGCCAAAATTGAAGTTAATTCAAAAGGGATTTAGAATGAGTTTTTGTCCTTTCTTTTTACTGGGCCATTCTCTGTTGATGAGATAAGCAATAGGTTAATAACAATTGAATAATCATAAAGAAGTTATGAGATCAAATAATATGGAATCCTTATTTGGACCACCTAACACTAAAATCTCTCTCAGTTACAGGAGCTTACGGTGTTTCTCACATGGTTGGTAATAAACTCACGTGTTATAGTTATTATGGTGCTAACTTCTTTATCATATTTGAACCAAGTTCAATAAATGATATTCCCCATGTTTGTTTTAGGTTGACAGTTTCCTGAGCCTCCATTTCCCAGATTTAATTTTAAAATAGATGTTGACTTTTTACAGTAGTACGCACGCACAACGTTCAGTACATTGTTAGTTCTGCTTCATAGGTCACGGATATGTTTAAAGCACGAGCAGGTGCATTTTGCAAAACTGTGAAGGAAGATAGGATTTCTTTAAGGCTTCTGAAAACCTTCGTTAAAAATTTACCTCTTAAAGTGAATGTAGGGACCCCTAGCCTCAGTGCAAATAAGACTGAGGGTTTTGAGTGGCAGGTGTGCACACGTGTGCATACACACACACACACACCCAGGCAAGCAATTTTTTATTCCACATCAGAAACAACAGATGGGTGTCAACCTGTAGTCCGCTCACTACATGCAGTTCTTATATGTAAAAAGTACAATCCGTGTGAAGCATCAACAGCCAGCTAACTAGCACAACCAGTTGGACTACATGAAATGAGTCCCTGGTTTTCTCCTAACCTTAGCAGAGGGAAATTAAGGGGTTGGTCTCTGCCATCTGATTAACTGGATCAGATGGCCATTGGGAAAAACTCCCGTTAGAAAGATGAAGAAATGAAGTCCAAGTTTGTTTTTGACTTCTCAGTTCTGTGGAGCTAAATTTGGATTGATACAAGAGGACAGGGGTTATATTGTATGATCTTACTCCATTTGGAATTACATCAAGTTAAATATGGCTTATGCTGTTTTTGACTAATAACAAGTAGAGTCGCTATCTGGCTTTCGATATAGGCAGTTCTGGGTTTTGTTTCCCAACAACCTGTCTGAGCTGGTTTCAAGAACACTATGATATTTTGGAAATACTGAGGTGTGTGAACATCTGCCTGCTGATGTGATGGCAAAGGGTTACTAGCAGGAATCAAACAGGAAGCATTTTGCAAGAAAATTAGATGTGACAATTGACACCTAATGACTGGATGTGTAGCCACAACAGGAGGAAAAGGAAACGTAGCCTCTATTCAAGAGCCACAGCAGTGACGTACCACATTCAGAATGCAACGCTCATCGGTTGCTGAAAGTACAGCATGTCATCCTCTTGACATTACTGGTTCAAGGAATTGCTTTGCATCCCACTGTCACCCCTATTGCGTTGTGGATGGGAGAAAGGTGGGAAGTGATCCAGCGTTTTCAGCAGTCATTATTTAGTTTGATTAAATGTCAAAGAAAGGTGTTTTAAACTCCTTCTGGTTTCTTAGGCAAAATCCACCCATTATTTTACAGGCATTTTAGAAATTATTCTTTTGATGGGTTCTCCCAGGCTTCTCTTCCACTACAGCACAACAATGCAGTCGCAATTTTTCCTTAGCTAAGAGAAGAGGATTAATAACTATACCTTGAAATCTGAACTCATATATGTGCATTACTGCTTTAGTTGTGAAACTAGACAAAAAATTAAAAAGATACAGTTACAATGGCTGTGGGCACACATCCTCTGCACATAAACATAAGCAATTCTCTTCTAGCTCCAAGAATGCCACTGGACTTTGCTGATGATCTGACTTTAATGCAGTTATCTCAACAGGCTGTGCTTTGGGTTGTGGATCTGAAACTCCATTATTTTACATTTAGGAAGAATACACAACCTGTGACCTGTTGGGTCATCCTTTCAGAGATATTTCCTTACCTAAACAGAGAAACAGAATGACCATGGGTGGGCAAAAAACAATGGGAGTGGGGGCAACTTCTGACTTCCTGCCGGCTTCCCTATTGACGTTGCTTGCTCCTCCTCTTCCTCGGCTGACCCACGGAACTGCCTGCCACTTTGCTGGGTGATAGGGAACAAAGGGAGCCATGGACTGTGAGGAAACCTGTACCCCCAGGCCCCATCCCAGCATGTCCCCAAGGGCCCACTCCCCCCAGGTGGCTCACCCGTCAACTGCTGGTGCCCCCCAGCCAGCCCTACCTCACCACTAGGACAAGTTGCTCCCTTATCCTTCTCTTGCCACCCACTGCCATTAAGAGATTTCAAATTTGGCCTCGGTTCCAAAGCAGCCAATCACCGCTCACCTTTGGGCCTTGTCACTAGCCAGTTGGGTGCAGGCGCCAGAGGGAGGCAGGAAAGAGGGCAAGGATACGTCCCTCCCGTCTTCCCTTGCGCCACACAACCTATGGGTTTCTGGGAAGTGTAGCCAGAAGGTGTGGTGGCACTGAAGTGGCTACAACTTTGCCAAATTTTAATCCCATGGGAATCATGGCTCCTGGATTTTAGGCACAGTACATTCTCTAGGTTAGCCCATTTGAGGAACAAATGCAACAATTTTTGAACCAAGGTTCCTCAAATGGACTAACCTAGAGAATGTACTGTACCTAAAATCCAGGAGCCATGAAGCCATGAAGGTTACAAATAAGACACGAGAGTTCTAATAGTATATAGATGGGATACCACTCCCATCCCAGAGTGTATCCAGAACTGGAATGTGGCTATTGTACATCTATTCCATTTTGCCCATAAACAATGCCATATTTTCCCATAAACAGTGCCACTATTTTACCATGGTCTGCTCAGCCGACAGAGAATAATAATCATTTAAAAAAATCTAAGAGTACTATTATCACACCATCTTATGATTCATTTGCTTTTATTTTCTCTTATTCCCATCACCCAGCTCTGGAGCCCCCATCAAGCTGTTTCATATGTGGAGAAAAAGTTTGAATTTGGAGCTACCTGAAGTCTATGTGAAATAGTTATGTGAATTAAAAAGATTTAATTATTGTAACTTGCCACTTGCCCTGCTTTAATGTATACAACTGTAATTTTATTCCTCGTTGCATAAAACTGTGCCTCCCATGACATGCAGAGGACCCAGAATTCCTATAGAAATTAAGTAACTTTCTCAACAAAGCCAATTAATACCACCCTTATTGTCTCCGTATTCCCCAGAATTATACAGGGTCAGCTTGTTATAATAACAATTAAGAGTTTGGCACCCTTGTATAGCAAAGCAACAAGCCTGCATTTTTTAGGAGGGGGCTATCATGATACCACTTTGATGGCTGAAAGCGAAGAGGAACTGAGGAGCCTTATGATGAAGGTGAAAGAAGAAAGTGCAAAAGCTGGCTTGCAGCTAACCCTCAAAAAAACCAAGATTATGGCAACCAGCTTGATTGATAACTGGCAAATAGAGGGAGAAAATGTAGAAGCAGTGAAAGACTTTGTATTCCTAGGTGCAAAGATTACTGCAGATGCTGGCTGCAGTCAGGAAATCAGAAGACGCTTAATCCTTGGGAGAAGAGCAATAACAAATCTCGATAAAATAGTTAAGAGCAGAGACCTCACACTGACAACAAAGGTCCGCATAGTTAAAGCAATGGTGTTCCCCATAGTAACATATGGCTGTGAGAGCTGGACCATAAGGAAGGCTGAGAGAAGGAAGATCGATGCTTTGGAACTGTGGTGTTGGAGGAAAATTCTGAGAGTGCCTTGGACTGCCAGAAGATCAAACCAGTCCATCCTCCAGGAAATAAAGCCAGACTGCTCACTTGAGGGAATGATATTAAAGGCCAAACTGAAATACTTTGGCCACATAATGAGAAGACAGGACACCCTGGAGAAGACGCTGATGCTAGGGAGAGTGGAGGGCAAAAGGAAGAGGGGCCGACCAAGGGCAAGGTGGATGGATGATATTCTAGAGGTGACGGACTCGTCCCTGGGGCAGCTGGGGGTGTTGACGACCGACAGGAAGCTCTGGCATGGGCTGGTCCATGAAGTCACGAAGAGTCGGAAGCGACTAAACGAATAAACAACAATCACTACAGTAGTAGCAATAATGTTCTTCCCAATAACCAACTTTAAACTTTAGACAGCAAATTTCCGAGGAGCAGCTGTTCTCCAGCCTCTGGTCCCCATTTCTTATGTGCACACTCCTGTGAATTTTTGCTTAAGCTGCAGCCAAGCAAAAGTCACACATCTGTTCCATGCATTGTTGTTTATTCGTTTAGTCGCTTCTGACTCTTCATGACTTCATGGATCAGACCACGCCAGAGCATCCTGTCGGTCGTCAACACCCCCAGCTCCCCCAGGGACGGGTCCATCACCTTTAGAATATCATCCACCCACCTTGCCCTTGGTCGGCCCCTCTTCCTTTTGCCCTCCACTCTCCCTAGCATCAGCATCTTCTCCAGGGTGTCCTGTCTTCTCACTATGTGGCCAAAGTATTTCAGTTTTGCCTTTAATATCATTCCCTCAAGTGAGCAGTCTGGCTTTATTTCCTGCAGGATGGACTGGTTTGATCTTCTGGCAGTCCAAGGCACTCTCAGAATTTTCCTCCAACACCACAGTTCAAAAGCATCTATCTTCCTTCTCTCAGCCTTCCTTATGGTCCAGCTCTCACAGCCATATGTTACTACAAGGAAGACCATTGCTTTAACTATGTGGACCTTTGTTGTCAGTGTGATGTCTCCACTGTTAACTATTTTATCGAGATTTGTCATTGCTCTTCTCCCAAGGATGAAGCGTCTTCTGATTTCCTGACTGCAGTCAGCATCGGCAGTAATCTTCGCACCTAGAAATACAAAGTCTTTCACTGCCTCTACATTTTCTCCCTCTATGTGCCAGTTTCATGCGACAAGCTGGCCTTGAGGAATCCAAGGCTGGAGTTAAAATCTCTGGAAGAAACATTAACAATCTCAGATATGCAGATGATACCACTTTGATGGCTGAAAGTGAAGAGGAACTGAGGAGCCTTATGATGAAGGTGAAAGAAGAAAGTGCAAAAGCTGGTTTGCAGCTAAACCTCAAAAAAACCAAGATTATGGCAACCAGCTTGATTGATAACTGGCAAATAGAGGGAGAAAATGTAGAAGCAGTGAAAGACTTTGTATTCCTAGGTGCAAAGATTACTGCAGATGCTGACTGCAGTCAGGAAATCAAAAGACGCTTAATCCTGGGGAGAAGAGCAATGACAAATCTCGATAAAATAGTTAAGAGCAGAGACATCACACTGACAACAAAGGCCCGCATAGTTAAAGCAATGGTGTTCCCTGTAGTAACATATGGCTGCGAGAGCTGGACCATAAGGAAGGCTGAGCGAAGGAAGATCGATGCTTTTGAACTGTGGTGTTGGAGGAAAATTCTGAGAGTGCCTTGGACTGCAAGAAGATCCAACCAGTCCATCCTCCAGGAAATAAAGCCAGACTGCTCACTTGAGGGAATGATATTAAAGGCAAAACTGAAATACTTTGGCCACATAATGAGAAGACAGGACACCCTGGAGAAGATGCTGATGCTAGGGAGAGTGGAAGGCAAAAGGAAGAGGGGCCGACCAAGGGCAAGATGGATGGATGATATTCTAGAGGTGACGGACTCGTCCCTGGGGGAGCTGGGGGTGTTGACGACCGACAGGAAGCTCTGGCGTGGGCTGGTCCATGAAGTCACGAAGAGTCGGAAGCGACTAAACGAATAAACAACAACATGTGCCAGTTATCAATCAAGCTGGTTGCCATAATCTTGGTTTTTTTGAGGGTTAGCTGCAAGCCAGTTTTTGCACTTTCTTCTTTCACCTTCATCATAAGGCTCCTCAGTTCCTCTTCGCTTTCAGCCATCAAAGTGGTATCATCTGCATATCTGAGATTGTTAATGTTTCCTCCAGCGATTTTAACTCCAGCCTTGGATTCCTCAAGCCCAGCATGTCGCATGATGTGTTCTGCGTACAAGTTGAATAGGTAGGGTGAGAGTATACAGCCCTGCCGTACTCCTTTCCCAATCTTAAACCAGTCCGTTGTTCCATGGTCTGTTCTTACTGTTGCTACTTGGTTGTTATACAGATTCTTCAGGAGGCAGACAAGATGACTTGGTATCCCCATACCACTAAGAACTTGCCACCATTTGTTATGGTCCACACAGTCAAAGGCTTTAGAACAGTCAATAAAACAGAAATAGATGTTTTTCTGAAACTCCCTGGCTTTTTCCATTATCCATCGGATATTGGCAATTTGGTCCCTAGTTCCTCTGCCTTTTCTAAACCCAGCTTGTACATCTGGCAATTCTCGCTCCATGAATTGCTGAAGTCTACCTTGCAGGATCTTGAGCATTACCTTACTGGCATGTGAAATGAGTGCCACTGTTCGATAGTTTGAACATTCTTTCATGTTTCCCTTTTTTGGTACGGGGATATAAGTTGATTTTTTCCAGTCTGATGGCCATTCTTGTGTTTTCCAGATTTTCTGGCATATAGCATGCATTACCTTGACAGCATCATCTTGCAAGATTTTGAACAGTTCAGCTGGGATGCCGTCGTCTCCTGCTGCCTTGTTAGTAGCAATGCTTCTTAAGGCCCATTCAACCTCACTCTTCAGGATGTCTGGCTCTAGCTCACTGACCACACCGTCAAAGCTATCCCCGATATTGTTATCCTTCCTATACAGGTCTTCTGTATATTCTTGCCACCTTTTCTTGATCTCTTCTTCTTCTGTTAGGTCCTTGGCATCTTTGTTTTTGATCATACCCATTTTTGCCTGGAATTTACCTCCGATGTTTCTAAGTTTCTGGAAGAGGTCTCTTGTCCTTCCTATTCTATTGTCTTCTTCCACTTCCACGCATTGCTTGTTTAAAAATAATTCCTTATCTCTTCTGGCTAACCTCTGGAATTTTGCATTTAATTGGGCATATCTCCCCCTATCACTGTTGCCTTTTGCTTTCCTTCTTTCTTGGGCTACTTCTAGTGTCTCAGCAGACAGCCATTTTGCCTTCTTGGTTTTCTCTTTCTTTGGGATGTATTTTGTTGCCGCCTCCTGGACAACGTTGTGAACTTCTGTCCATAGTTCTTCCGGGACCCTATCTACTAAGTCCAGTCCCTTAAATCTATTTTTCACCTCCACTGCATATTCCTTAGGAATATTAGTGAGCTCATATCTAGCTGATCTGTGGGTCTTCCCTAATCTCTTTAGTCTGATCCTAAATTGTGCAATAAGAAGTTCATGATCGGAACTACAGTCAGCTCCAGGTCTTGTTTTCACCGACTGTATAGATGTCCGCCACCTTTGGCTGCAAAGGATGTAGTCAATCTGATTTCGGTGTTGTCCATCTGGTGAAGTCCATGTATAAAGCCATCTCTTAGGTTGTTGGAAGAGAGTGTTTGTTATGCAGAGTGAGTTGTCTTGGCAAAATTCTATCAGCCTATGTCCTGCTTCGTTTTGTTCTCCCAGGCAATGCTTACCTGTAATTCCAGGTGTCATTTGACTGCTCACCTTAGCATTCCAGTCTCCTGTGATGAAAATAACATCTCTTTTAGGCGTGTTGTCCAGTAGGTGCTGCAGATCCTCATAGAATCGCTCTACTTCAGCTTCTTCAGCATCTGTGGTTGGGGCGTATATTTGGATCACTGTGATGTTAGATGGCTTGCCCTGAATTCGAACTGAGATCATTCTATTGTTTTTTGGATTGTATCCAAGCACTGCTTTAGCCACTTTACTATTAATTATGAAGGCTACTCCATTTCTTCTGTGGTCCTCCTGTCCACAGTAGTAGATCTGGTGGTCATTTGATGTGAAGTGGCCCATTCCAGTCCATTTCAGTTCACTGACACCCAAAACGTCTATCTTTACTCTTGACATCTCACCAATAACCACATCCAATTTGCCCTGGCTCATAGATCTTACATTCCAGGTTCCAATGGTGTGTTGATCCTTAGAACATCGGACTCGCCGTTCACCACCAGCACCGTCGGCCGCTAGCCGTCCTTTCGGCTTTGAGCTAGCTGCGTTGTCACGTCTGGGGCTAGTTGAGCTCATCCTCTGTTCCTCCCCAGTAGCATTTTGACCATCTTCCGACCTGGGGGTCTCATCTTCCGATGGTATACCGACATATTTCTGGTTGTACTGATCCATTTATTTTTCACGGCAAGAATACTGGGGTGGGTTGCCATTACCTTCCCCAGGGATCGCATTTAGCCTGACCTCTCTGTCATGACCTTCCCATCTTGGGTGGCCCTTCACGGTTTAGCTCATGGCATCACTGAGGTGCTCAGGCTCCAGCACCATGACAAGGTAATGATCCTTTGCTGAAGATTCCATGCATACTGCTTAATATTACGCTTCTGCCTTTCAAAGAAGACTTATAGAAGTCTTTCATGGAAAGGTTAATATACTTTGGACTATGAGTTTCCTGACTGTTGACGTATCATTAAAATTTTACCAGAGTCTGAAGAATTTTTCTCTATTCCTTGAGAGACAAATTCCAGGAAGATAATTGTGGTTGTTAGAGAAAACCAAAAAATGGAATAGACCAAGGTTCCTGAATTAGAACTCCCAACATCCCCCATCACAAGACATATTCGTAACTATTGGGGGTTGTAACTCAGCAGTTCTATTGTGATAAGTTAACCATCAGCTAATGCCACAATTAATATTTTAATCCTTAGGGTTGACATGACTCCTTTCTCTTGATAGCAACCCATCAACAAGAGAAATATGGTAGCTGTTATTTTCTACTACCTTGTATTTATTATACATTTGAGGTAAGCTTTAAAATTTGTTGGTGTGAGAGAGTTGGGGAAAGGAAATTCCTTCTCCAAATCCAAGATGCAGATTGTTTCCTGATCTATAAAGCAGCAGCTTTTCCCTTTTCCTTGGAACTATGAACAGTCATGTTTTCTCTGACATACAAGGAGCCCCAAGTGGCTGTGTTCTAATGTGCTCTTTTTTAAAAAAAATCTGTTCAATCGTGTCTGAATCCCAGCAACTTCCTGGACAAGTCCCTGAAGTTTTCTTGGCAAGATTTCGGAAGTGGTTTGCCATTGCCTTCCACCTAGGGCTGAGAGAATGAGACTGGCCCAAGGTCACCCAGCTGCCTTCATGCCTAAGACAGGACTAGTACTCACAGTCTCCTGATTTCTAGCCTGATGCCCTAACCACTACACCAAACTGGCTCTTGTAATGTACTCTATAGTAAAGGTAAAGGTTTCCCTTGACATTAAGTCCAGTCGTGTCCGACTCTAGGGGGCGGTGCTCATCTCCGTTTCAAAGCCGAAGAGCCGGCGTTTGTCCATAGACACTTCCGTGGTCATGTGGCCAGCATGACTACACGGAACGCCGTTACCTGCCCGCCGAAGCAGTACCTATTAATCTACTCACATTTGCATGTTTTCTAACTGCTAGGTTGGCAGGAGCTGGGACTAGCAACAGGAGCTCACCCTGTCACACAGATTCGAACTGCCGACCTTCTGATCGGCAAACCCAGCAGCTCAGCGGTTTAACCCGCAGCGCCACCGCGTCCCTAATGTACTCTGTAATTAGGCTTAAATAAAAGTAGTTAAAAAGACATTCTTGAATTACTCCAAGCTTCTATTCTAAATGAAATGAGAGTTCATGTAAATTAGTATAAATGAGGCCAGCAGTACAAAATGAGCAGAGAAAGCGGCTGTTGTGGTGAGTGAAAATAAAATAAAATTAATATTACATAACTGCCCATATATTTTCCCAGAAGCTGTGAAACAGTTTTCCACATCTTACTTACAGTGAGTAATGTAAGAGGTAGTGTTCTTTCTGAAAGAATGGGCCTGAAATGTGGGTCCTCCTAGATGCAGAGCTGCCACTAAGTTGCTAAAGAGAAGCCAGGATCTTCTCAGTGGTGTTACCCCATTTTGAGTCACTGCATTATGGGCCACAAGATAGGACCATGAGCAGGGCTGGCAGGCTGATTCAAGTGGGCAGATCAGCTACCAGAGGCAGAATTTTCTTCTAACAACAGAAAGAGCAACACTATATGCTGCTTTGGGTGCAATCCAGCAAGCATGATCTAAAATGGAGTCTCATTCATTTTCATAGCAGAGAGTTTGGCACCTCTAACTTGCAGCTTAATTTGAAGTCCCTTTTTTCTCTCTCACCTCATGCAAGGGGAATAATTTTTGTTAAGTATTTTTATGTAATACTTTTAAGTTCATCTCATCCTTAGATGTTCTTTCTGTTCATTTAATTACATCTAAATTAAGAAGAGAATTTTTCACCTTACTTTTTTTTTTGCAAATATATCTTATACTGTCTATATAATCAGTTATAAAAAGTCTGTATATTTGCCAGTCTCTGTACTATTAGCAGCATTGATTAGATATCATTATAATATTTTCTTTACATATTATAAGTAAAGATTTGGAGGACGAACAACCATGTGTACCGTACTTCATCTTTGTCTTCTCAATCAGGAATTAGGCTGTTGCATCAAAATCTTGGCAGAATAGTACAACCTGCAATATGAATTACAATGTATGGTAGAAAGAAAGAATCGGAGCGTGATCGTGTGATCCACAGAATGTTTGTTAATACTGCACATTTTTGGTGAGAAGTGAATCATCATATTGGATGGAAAGAAAACCTACAGAGGATCACTTGTAAGAAGACAGACATGTTAGTCTATGGCAGTGTTTCTCAACCTTTTGACCCTGGAGGAACCCTTGAAATATTTTTCAGGCCTCAGGGAACCCCTGTACATTCAGGCTCAAATATAGGCCAGAAGTTACAAAATTATTATATTCATTTCATGTGTAGGCCTGTATACTGTATACGCATTAACAGTGTTCTTAAACTAAATATAAAGAATGGAACTTACCTCTTCAATGTGAAGTTGCCTGAATTTGAAATATTTTTAAAAATAAATTGTGATCACCCAGGGAACCACTAGTGTCCTCTCGCAGAACCCCAGGGTTCCACAGAACCCTGGTTGAGAAATTCTGGTCTACGGTAGCCAAAGACTGTTTCTGAATTTTAGAATCTAAGAACTGGAAAAGCTATCTGCTGGGGATGCAAAAGGCAAGACTGTTGGCCAAGCGGGCCAAGGTGAGGAAGCTGAATGCAAACAGGCTGTAGGGATGGGTGACCTAATGGGCAGAATGCCTAGAGGTTGCAGTTAAAATGGTGGAACAGAATTGATTGACAGAAAAGATTCCAGCCCCAAAATCAATAGGGCAGGTAACAAATTGAACAAAAGGAGGGGCAATGAAAAATTGTGAAAACCTTTAGTCATGAAATGAAAAGAGCTGTACACTATCATGTGTGCATTGATATAACAAGGGACCTGGAGTCAAAGTTTTTGATGTCTAGGAAATGAATTGGATCAAAGTATTCCTGGGTTAGAAAAGTGGCTGTGAGAAGTCATGAAACTTACCTCTTGCATTGGATTACCCAAAGGAATCAGAATCAACATCCCAAATCAGCATTTGATTTTTATCTTCACCAAAAGTTGCTTAGCAAACAGTTGCTGTTCTTTTTTGTGTTTTTTTAAATTCATTTCTTCCCATCTCTCATCTTTTCATCTTTTCTTTTTCATGCTTATAATTTCTTTAGTCCCAAAAATACCTAATAACACTAGTTTTCTGCTCAATGTGTTGAATAGAATTCTTTCATCAGCTGTTCTGGTTTGACATGCATATCAGTTCACTGAGGTGGGTAGGCAATAATTGTTCTTTATTCATATTTCCTAGAATACAGCTTTGTCCATGCCAAGGGGCCAAGATAAATAAATAAATGTGATTTGATATGATTTAGATGTAAATATTTTATTTAAAATGCTAGGCCTCGCCAGTGATTTATTTTAGGTATCTTTTTTTCGTTGACTTCCCCCAGTCATTCACTTCCCCTGATGTTTGCCTTTAAATGGATGGTTTTTTTTAATTCACTTTTTCCTCTATCTTTTTTTTAAACTTGTTTATCTTATGCCTTTACAAATACATTGTAAATCACTTTGGAATACTTAAAATAAGGAACACTGTATAAGTACTTTTAATAATTAATGAAAACACTTTATATGTTTCACTTTTTTTCTACAATCTGATCATTTTTAGAGGTGGGGGGCACATAATCAAAACTTTCAGGAGCTGTATCCTGTCCTGGGATTTCAGGTTATGCATCTCTGATTCATACAGTGAATAAAATGCAAAAGTGATGTAGTAATAGAAAAAAGATTATCACCAGCCTATTGCTTTAAAACAGAAGGAATGTGATGCCTGGGCAAATATTTACCCATATTTTGACAATAAGTTGAGATACAATCACTTGAATGCAAGTAGTCCCAATTGTGTTTTCATTCTTAATTCAAAAATAAGAATTCCCCTTCTCTGTTTTTGCATTCTAGACCATTTTCTTTGTTCTCTCCTTCACAACTCCAAGTTTATAGAGGAGAGGTCAGTGGAGAGTGTCACTTCTGACTTAGACCCCATCAGTATATTGGTAAAGTTAGGGCATTTTGCTCCAGTATATATCACTTTTCGCTTATTTGCACGGAACTGCATTTTTTATTTGTTACATTTAATGCATCTGTTATTTTCTTGGCCATTATCTAGTATAGATTTGAGATTCTTTGCAATCTTGCTTTAAAAAGTTTGCTCTTCTAGATAATTTGGGGTCATCAAATATGATTATGAGTTGGACGGGGCAGTGACTTTGGAAAGAAACATGATAGCATGTAACAAAAGAAGAATAGTTACAAATGGTGAACAGTGTAAGGGCTACAGCAGGTGAGGCAGGACTCAGTGCTGCTCAGATCAGACAGAACCTTTGTGTATTGGTGGAACAGGTATATGCCAGTCTCCAAGAGGGTCGAAGGTCCATTGGTCTGAAAGGGCAGACGTAAGGTTTAAACCTGAGGGCGGACAGACTTACATATTGTGTGGTTTTATGTTGTGCATCAGGCAGATCTTCTCCTTATATGTGACTTCTTCGTTCTCCTAAACTAGCAGCACTGAGTCATTGAAGTTTTTGCTGTTATTTAGGCTGGAATGCAGAGTTATGTTTCTAAGGATAGTGATTCATAGCCAGGCCTGTTCTAAAGTATGACAGACGATAATACCTGGACCTCTTCTAAAATTCCCTGAACAAGACTGGCCAACACAATTGTATTGTACAATACAAATGTGAATGAGTTAAGACAAGGAGAGAAGCTTAACCGTCAGCATCCTTCACCATTGAATCTGCTCACCAAAGCCGCTGGAAGTTGTAGTTCAGTAACCTCTGGATGATTACAAAATCCCTACCCAGAGTTAAGGCAACGAGCTAGAATTTGATGACCAGACATTTCCTGCGTATAAGGCTTTTGCTTTGATGAATTTGGTTTTTCATCATTCTTAGGATTTGTTTCTCATGTCCTGCAGGCTTCCTTTTCAAATAGTTTATACAAGTTTTATTTGATTTCATCAAAATCGAAGTTGCCCCTGTGGGTGAGAAGACACACACTGAGAGCCAAGAGAATGTAGCTGATAAACTGTTGGACTGGGAGACCCAGGTTTAAATCTGCCCTCGGCCATAGAAGCTCACTAGGTGATTTGGGGTCAGAATCCAACTACTCTTCACAGTTGGTTTGAAAAAAAAATGAAGGAATTCCACATATGTTACCTTAAGCTCCAGAAGTTAAGAAGAAATATCAGTAATCCAAATAAAATAACCATTCATTTTATCCAATCATTTATCATGTTTCTAGGGCCACCTAACTCCATGACATTTTGGCAGCATACAGTATGAAAATCAGTTTGAAATAATATATTGGGAATGAATGATAAACATTTTTAATAAAGATCTTCAAAAGCTAAGTTCTGTGTGGTAGTTAAGGTGTTGGAGTAAGAGCAGAAAAACCTAGATTCAAGTCCATCCTCAGCTGTAGAAACCTACTATATTAGGTGGCTTTGAGTCAGTCACTCTTTCAGCTCAACCTAAATTCACAGGATTTTTTCTGGGGGTGGGGGAGGGAAATAGGAGGGGGAGTGCCATAAAGGAAAGGTAGGATATAAATCTAATAAATAGCATTTCTGAGAGTTATCCTATCACAAGCTAACTAAAATTTGTTCCCTTCTACCCACAGAGATTCCTGGGTGCCCTGGAATGGTTGAAAGTTGAATGGGCAAAAAAATCCTCATCCTTTTCAACTTGCAGAAGCTTGTGAAGAGACGAGTCCAAGTTCAGCCATATTTCTATCAGGATGGGAGAACTACACATTCCTTCAAAGAGGGATAAAGGAATGAACAGATGGAGTAAGCCAAGACTCCAGATTGTGAAACATGAGGAATCTGCAGTGAATGAATCACTCTGGGGACCCAACTAGGAGAAACCAAATTCATCATGTGAAACTACTGCTTGAGATTGGATTGGTGGAACCTTCATAGTGCAATAACAAAAAGGCTTTCATGGAGCTGAATAATATGAGTTTTCAGAAGCAGAGGAAGAGTTAAAAGAATCTTTCGCATCCCCACTATCACCACAGGAAATCTGAAGGAACTGAAAGTTTGGGAATATGCTTTCCCATATTACTCTTAGTTTACTAATAAAAAGGACACATAACATCAGCTTTTTAGTGAAGCAGTGGATTGTTAGGATTGGAACCAGATATTAGTGCAGCCCATGATGATCACAAGTTTAGGAAAACAGAAACAAAGCCCTGGAACTCATAAACAGGGAAGCACTATTAAAATGGGTTTACAATGCATTTTCAAACTAGTTTCTATTCCTGCAAGTCTTTAGAGAGCTATGTTGTACCACATAGTTTCAAAAACATTACTCAACTTTTATGAACTTTTTAACCAATTTTTACTTAGCATTTTACAGAATCAACTCTTCCATCAGTTTTCAGTGATAAAGACTTCTGTCCACTTTCCTTTAATGGATAATCAAAAAAGGACATGACTGAAAGACAGCTCTTCCCTTTTTCTCTTCCTTTTTATATGTATAAATGTTACCTCTTTCTCAACTCTTTCTCTCTACTTTTAAAAAACCAAGCACCCATTATATACATCTTTTGATGTAAGTTTCCTTTCCTTTCCTTTCCCCTTTCCTTTCCCCTTTGTGATGAGCCCTAGAACTGGGGGGGGGGGGTGAATTCTTCTTTTGTATAAAGAGATCTGGACTTTTTTGCTTGGCTTGCACCAGCTGATGAACCCTTTCAAATCTCTGTCAAAAAAGGAAGAGACTGAATATGGAGTGGGGTGAAACAGTGGATCACCAGGGAAAGGCTTAGATGAGAAGTGAAAATTGGCTGATGGAATGACTTCAAGGCAGAAGAGAATCTTCAGCATTGTAGTTTTCTAGCAAGCCTTCATTACCTATACATTAAGAATTTTGAGTTGTAAAAATTTGATTTCAAATGTAACGTGTTTCAGCCTTAAAAGTAATACTCAGCTTTAAAATGCAGAAGAAAAGGCTCTTACTCTTGATTATTGTACTAAAAACTTTGTCCCATGAGATGACAGTGGGGAACCCACTGACAGTCTCTTCCCTGCCAGCCATCTCAACATGTGGTGCAGTTGATCAATGAAATAAGCAGGCAGGACTCCCCTTTTTTTGTTGTTGTTGCTGTTGCACTTTTTGCAACTGAGAGCCACCTGCCACTCACTGGCCACGGGTGGCTTATCTGTGACTTAAAAAATGCCTGGTGCTCCCCTATGAATGAGTCAAGTTTATGGAAGTATATCCTATCTCTTCTACATGGATTTCATGTTCAGTGTTGTTGTGCAGAATAGTTCACCTCTTCTGACTAAAGAGAAGGAGATTCCTGTCCTGTAAGCTCCACAAAAGCTATCCATCTGCAAGAAGCTTTGGTTGACCAGTGATTGTACTGCAGTTTGCACTCAAGGATAGCGTGCACATGTGAATCTCTATGCATGAGACTGTTTTATTGCCTGGATCTTTAAGTATCATGTGAGAGAAGGGAAAGGAAAAGATTTAGACTCTGCCTGGCTTTTTTTTTTTGCTGTGAAACTGAGGCACAATGGGCTTCCATCGGTGCTGCTCTCCAGTTGTGAAATGTATTTATTTATTTATTAGATTATTGTATTGTAAGAGCAACTTGCAGAGTTTGTCTGACTTCCTAGGGTTCCTCTCTATGGAGAAACAGTGATGAAACCCATAGAGAGATACTGGCTCAACCAAAATAAAAATGAATCTACTGCATGGCAGTGTCCAGAATCTATAGAGATCCATCCAGGTGTACTATCTACTGTTTTCTTTTTGCTGTATAGATCTAGACACACATTCAGAGGAGAACTTACTGAAAGATACTGATAGCCAACATGCTCCTCCTATTGGTTCTTTTCCCCTTGCTGCTACATTAGTGATGCCATTTATAGCAATGCGTACAGTCAGTATGCCTTAGGCTATACTATACAAACCAGGGCAGTATTGATCTATGCATATTTTTCCATCTGAGGCTTTCTTCTGTGGCTTGCTAATACACATTGCCTGCCTTTTATGAATTAGCTAGACAAGCAAACATTTTCACTGGCCATCTTCACTTGCCTATTAACCCTTTGGGCCAAATAATCCACAAACGGGACTATATTCCTGTTTGTGGATTATATAATACATGTGCTTATACTGTTCAGGAGGGGACATAACAATCCTTTCTCCCCATGACATTTTTCCAACTTTAACCTTGCTCTTTGACAAGGGACAGGAAAGCAAAAAGACTTCCCGCTCCCTCCCAGTGATTTTCTTGCAGATCACTGAGAAACTGGCCAATATTTAGTTTAGTTATTGGGAAGCAGTGAAAGCCCAGTGTACCTTCTTCCCTGATGCCTGGCTCTGGCAGGAAGGAAATGAGGGCTTTTCCCAACTCCCAGGAGTTGGATTGCTTGATTGGCCAGAGCCAGGGGGAAAGAAAGAAGTCACAGGAATCCACCACTGATCGCTGGCTGCCAACTACAATGAGGTCCACTTTAGCAAACCAGTCAAGTTGTATGGTGGGGGAACCATATTACTAACCCCTGGAATCCAGGATACATTTTCAAACAGAGCTTCTCACATGCTGGTGGGTGGGAAATGTGCGTGGGTATTCCTGTCATTCTGGGAACTGCATATTTTGTAGGAAAGAGCCACAAATGGTCTCTGGAAGACCAACCGATACAAAAAGCAGCTTGTTGGCGTGTGGAGCTTTTCATTCAAGGACAGGGTGCACAGAAAAGGGTTAAACAACTGCCCTTCCCTGGTGCTGCAGATGCAAGCTGGGCTAATAAATAGCCGTGGCTTTTGAAAAATAAATTAAAAACCACCAAGTTTTCCTTTTAAATGGAATTCTTGCATCACACCTAGATTAGCTCTGGATATTTCTCTTGAGGAGAAAAGGTAGACTAAACACACAATCCTCTTTAGAATATTTGAATGTTTGTGGTGCAAACTAAGAAATAGCAACAACAGCAAGTTAAATGAGGAGCAACTCTGGCTAAAAGTATTTTATTATTAAAGAATCTGAACAATTACAGCACATGCGTCATGGCGATTTCAGGCTATATTGAGAAAGGAATCTAAGGAGGTTTTCTTTAATTTAATCACCAGATCTAGATAAACATATCCCCATTTTAGACCCTGATCTTTTCACCTTCTAGTAATAGTGGTTGATGCATTGGTTAGATAGCGTCTTTCAGAATCTATCGTGCAAATTTAAAATGAAATCATGTCCTTGAAAATCAGGCCTGCTAATTACATTGTTGTTCCTGTCCTTTCAAACCATCTGTTTTTAAAATATTCATGCCTTACTAGGGCTGAGAAAAAAATTTTATTTTTATCTAGAAAATGTAAATCCCCAGATGTTTTATACAATATTGTCATACTGTTATCAGCCTAAGGCTAATGTCCTAAAGCTCTTAAAGATCATATGCATCTCTTCTGAATCCTGGAAGGCCTCTTTTTTTGCTGCCATTGGTGCATAATCTAAATCAAAGTGTAGGATAAGGTATTATCTGCAGTTCTGGAGCCAGGCTTGATTTAACCTTTATTACTTGTAGAAGGAATGTTGTTTAACTGGGATGGGACACGGTTCCATCATCAACCACCTACATTAATCTGCAACAGTAATGGAAGGGACAAAATGGTTTTATTGCACTTTAAATCTTTTAGTTTTATTGTAAACTGCCCAGAGTCCCTGGCAAAATTTGATTGATAAATAAATAATCTTTTGGAAGTCACAGACCTGTAAACTGCTTAACAAAATGCAGTTTAAAAAATTTGCCAGAACTGTCAAGCCACAGTTCATGCTTACACATGTGCAGGTCCATGAATCTCTGGTGCTGGTGGTTACCCCTGCAAGTATAACACTGGTTTAACTTCTATTCCCTTAAAGCTACAAAAGTAGGTATTAAAATGGTCCTTTTTTTTTTAAGGGATAAATTAGTAGCAACTGCAGACATTCTTCAGGGTCCATTATAGCATTGCTACTTCTCATGATTTCCCATGTACTTTGACAACAACCATTATTAGCTATGCATTACTCACCTATTAACAGTGTACCTGAAAACATAATGCATGGTTATCACTGAAACAGTAACTTTTTCTGAGGCACACACAAAATACATAAAGATTTCACAACACATATAAAAGAATATACCCAAGTATAGGGTAGCTTGTCATAAGCAATCTAAGTTGTCCAAGGGCTGCTGCTAATAGCTATGTGCTTTGAAACTCCGTGCAAATGGGCTCTTGAATTCCAGTTTTGCAGAAGTGCAGATAGCCTGGAAACATCTACACTTTCTGAAGCAAACACTCAGGCATAGAATTATAGCCTCTGTGGCACATTTGAAAGATGAATACATGAAAACATGTAGTTTACCCAGGGTGGAATGGGGAAATCAAGCTTCCAGATGTTTCATGGGATGTTGTCATGCCATCCTTGGCATGAAGAAAAATTTCGCATAGGAGAGACTCACCTGCCAAAGAGCAAGAAAGAGCTGGCCAAGCAACTCACAATGACCAGGATCAGCAGTGGTTGTTAGTTCAGTGCTATAGAAAAGTATTATGCAAAATGAAAGGAATCAGGCACATTTTAGAGCTACATTGGCTCATGTCATGCAGAATCTGTAAACCCTCAACTAATTGTTTTGCTGCCAGACCGGATGCGATACATGTAAAAAATTTAAGGAATTGAGATCCTGCGCCATAACTGCCATTCCACCAAGCAACTTCCCAACTGTTCCTAGCTAGTCTTTTAGCACTCTCCATGCAGTGCTCTCAAAGCCTTTTAACAAAAAAGGATGAACCCTGGACAGCTTTGTTTAGTCCAATCGACAATATCGGCAAACATGTGAGAGATTGGCTTTGCCAAATTCAGCCACCAATTGGCCTGCAATAGATACTGTATTGATCAATGCAGTGGCTGCTGTCATGCTCACCCACTTCAGAGACTTCAGGGAGGAAACAAAGGGACTGGCAGGAGAGCAAGGGTGAGGGTCCTCCAAATGACCCCGTCATGTCATCTTCAGCAGGGAGCAAGGGGTCAGAATGCCACAGGAACCTGGGGACACAAGTTCTTCTTCAAGATATGAAGAATGGTGAGCACTGCCAAATTTGGAGCTTGAATGCTCAAGCCCAGTTTTCCCAGCACACCCTGAGAAAAATGCCTGCATGTGTAGATGATGGAGGCTTCTGAGTTAAAAAGCTTGGTAGCTTCTGTTACAGCTGGAAAGAATAAGGCCAGAAAAGAGTTGATTTCCAAAACAGAAATAGTCTAAAGGCCCCTGATGCTTTTCTGTCTCTTTAAATAATTTCCTATGAATCCCAAAGGTCAGAAGCCTAAAACTTCTCCATAGGGCCTGGAAATAGTTGTGGGTTTTAAGCTGCTTTAAGCACATGACTACAATAAAACTGCCAGCTTCATCCTTTCATGGTTAGATGTGCAAATGAAAAATATTGCTGTTTAAATAGTCTTGATGAGAGCATGTAAAATTGGTTTATGTATGCGGCTTTTCTTCAGCTCACAAGGCCAACACCGCTTGCAGACATGCCACCCATATGTGGCTTTTTATTAATATATTTAATCTTTTCAAAAGAAAAACAGCTGGTAATCACATGCAGGAAATGCGCTCATCGCTCACTGCAGTCTCTTCTTGCCTGTTTGCTAGTTTAACCAGTTCTGTGCCTTTGCATCTGCAGTTGTACATACAAGGTTGTAGGAGGGGTGTGTGTGTTACACAATCTAATGCCCCCCTCATTTCTAAACTTGGATGTCTACTCAGCTTATTTTACATCCATTAAGAAATCAAGGGGAAAAAACCGCTAAGACCTGCACTCTGAAACTTGCAAAGTTTTGACCCAGGATAATAACGCATCTAGTTATTTTATACTACAAGCAAAGGAAACTAGGGAGGAATTTAGAGGACAGTTTTTTCTTTCAGTGTGATTATATGATTAGGTCTTAGGAGTGTGCAAGCACTTGGAGAGGCACTTCCATGGTGGCAATATCATTCAGGGATTGTCACTCCTTGAAGTACAGAAGCAGAAGACACTTGATGGCAAAGCTTCACTTTGGTGGCAGTCCCAGGAAAGAACGTCTTCTGTGAGTATAATACATGCACAGTTAATTGATGAGAGCCCTTGAAGCAACCCTGGTGAAGCTCCCACCAGATACGGCTACCTCAGCACTTTCCAATTATTAGCACTGCTCTAAAAGACAGAGAGAAAGAGGACAACTCTTGCGTGGGTATCAAAATCTATTGTGCATAATAAAAAGGTTTCAGTGAAGGAATGTGGTCACATTACAAATGACGTCTGGACAAAAACAATTGAGTGAAAGCTTTGTAGTCTGGTAGGAAAACTCAGTCTACAAAAAGAAAAGCTTTTGAAAGATTTGAAAGACAGATCACTCAGATCTCTCTGCCATAGTCCCTATCAATAATAATCTAAAACAAAAATCCAAAGCAGATTTACAACGGTGGCCATAGGAACTCATTGCTTTCATAGGAATGACTAAAGCCTTTGCACCATCTTGTGGCAAGCTCTGCCTCATTTAGATGTGCACGCAGTGTTGGGATGCACATAGAAAAGGCCCAGGACTTGCACTGTGTCAGCTCCACTAGGCAGAAAGGACCAGAAATCAACTCCATGGCCAGACTAGAACTTCACCTATTTGAGATTGGCTATCATAACGGAATATTGCGAGGCTGACTGTGGGCCACCTCCCTTTCTTTTTATATCCAGTGAATAAAGGAGGCGTTTGCCTGACCTGCTTTCAAATACTACTTTGCTCCCAAGACACACAGCTCCTGATTGAAGAGCAGGTGGCACCCATGGCTCAGAGGGCTTTTGCACAAATCAAACTTATGAACCAATTGCATCCATTCCTACAGTGGGAGGCTCCAGTCACTCACGTCTTAGTCATCTCTCATCTGGATTACTGCAATGCACTCTATGTGGTCTGCCTTGGAAGACCATTCAGAAGTTCTAGCTGGTCCAGAGTGCAATGGCACAAGTAGATACGGGTGCACCTTGCTACACCCATGTAACACCACGCCTTTGTGAGCTGCACTGGTTACCAGTAGGCTTCCAGGTGCAAGGTGCTGATTCTGACCTATAAAGACCTTGTGAGATGGCCTGTCTCCAGTTATTTTTGCTCATCCTATAAGATCTGACAGGGTGGGCACACTCCAAAGCTTGTGTCATCTGGCAGGACCCAAGAGATGTGCCTTTTCTGTCACTGCACTGCCCTATGATGAGCATTCCCCCCAAGAAGCAGATGGCCCCAACCCTTCCTGCCTTTCAGAAGGCTCCCAATACCTGGCTATTCCCACAGGTATTGGGCTGGGAATTTTGTCTCCATCTTGACTGATTTTGTATTCTTTTTAGTGGAAGTTGACTCTGGTGCAATGTGTTGTATTATATTTTAATATTTGGGGGTTATTATATGCTGTTTTTATTTGTGTACAGTGCCCTGAGTTGCAAGTCAGTTGGTTAACTATATAAATGTAAACAAATAAATGAAATATATAAAAGTGGTTGATTGTATAATAGTTTGTAGTTATCCCTATTTAATAATTTATTTGGGCATTATGGGAAGGAAGATACTTCTTGTATTATCTCTCCTGCTATACAGTACATTCCTACAGTTCTTTGTTTACAGAAATGGCTTATTGAATTATTTTCCTAAGGTTTGCATTAGTTTCCTAAATGCATAAATTAAGTGAAACTAAAGTTTATTTCTAGTCAAGCTTGACTCCTGGTGACTTTGTGGACCTACAGTATATCTATGTAGGGTTTTTTAGGGCAAAAGTACAGAAGTAGTTTGCCATTTCCTTCTTCCAGGATTTTTTTTTCTGTTACTTGCCAGTCTAATCTGCAGCCCTAGGATTTCCCAGTGGTCCCCATCCAAGTACTATTCTAGTTTAACCCTGTTTGATTGCTTAAGATCAGCTAAGGTTGTTTAGGAGCTGACACCTGCAGTGGACAAAATGCCTTTTCCTATGGAGATGGCTTTAAAAGATTGTGAGTTTCCTTATGTGCATACATGCACAAGTCTACAAAATGGGGGGCTGAAGGGGAGTGATGAGAAAGTGTTCATATTCATTAAAGCCAAAATGCAGGTAATTAGATAACTTTTTAAAAAGCTTACGCATTAATCTTACACATATTCAAATATTTACCAAGTACCTAAAGAATGCTTGGAGCTGGGAATGCTGAACTCTATGGAAAAGATGCAGAAAAGGTAATCCATTACCTAAAAGATTGACATCATTCAGCTCAACAGTGCTGGGAAATTCTTCCCAAATGGACTTACATCGTATATTAATGATGAGGACAGGCCTTTGGGGTTATCTAATAGAAGCCTTGTATTATTAGTACAGAAGCATAACAAGGAGAGCAACGGCCTGAGGGTTGCACATTGGCTGCTAGCGTGAGGCTAGAAAATCCAGCACAGACGTATGTCGGTGGGTCTTGTTCAGGTAAGAACGATATTTCTGTTCAGTGTTCCTAAGCTTGTGCACAGGTGGATACAGATATACACACCCATGCTGTCTATGCAGTCACAGAACTGGAAGAAACCTCAGAGCTCTTCCAGTCCAAACTCCTGCTTGATGCAGGATGTACTTGCTCATTAGCCTGTATAGATGTTGTACAGACCTCTTCCCTCCCCATGGCCTGTCTGAAGCCTTCCAGTGTTTCTGCTGTTGTGTTCTCCTGCAGCTGCCCCCCCACTTTTTCCCCCACTCCTCAGTGGTAGCCCGGTGGCTAGCCGGAAGAGACTGCAAGCTTGACCACATATAGAAATGTCACGTAAAACTGTAAAAAACACTGTGTGAGAAATGTAAAAAACACACTGACATTGTGTTTATACTGGGAGAGATGATCAAGCGCCAGTGTGGTACGTTGGCTATTTGTGTTAGCCATATGTCAGTCCTCATCACTGCACAGATCAGTGCTATGAAACATGGAGGGGACCATATTTAGTTCACCCTTTTCTTGAAATAAGCTGTGCAAAAGTGAGGGCTGGGAGTGAGCCTTATTAAAGAGATCAAGGAAACAGTGATATGGCTGGGCTCCTAAGCAAGTCCTCCTACCCAACTGCTTTGCTTCCCCAGCACGCAGTCCACAAGTGGTTGCTACTAGCATGGATAATAGAATAAACAGGAAGATGTCAGAGCTCAGGAAGTTTCAATATTATTACGAACAAGTAACATCCTTCCTTTTTCATAACACAGAATAGCAAAGCAAACAGAACGCTCTCTCAGATGCAAACAGCATTATACGCAAGATATTTTACAGCCAAACGTTTTGCAGCCTGAAGATCACTTGCTATAAAATTCAGGAAACCTAGATTAGGAATTCTATTTTGTACATGTAAGCAAAGTTTCTCTTGTCCAGCTTGACTGCTGATGACTAAATGGGCATATGTTGCTTTCTTATATAAGAATGAGTGCTTTGGACAAGATTAGTTTTTGAGGATATGTTTCATGGAGTCTAAGAGACTCTGTTTCTTCCTCAAATCTACCTATTCACCTAAGTTTGTCAGTTTTAAAATAGCAGACAGTTTTAGAATAGTAGGAATATATTCTATAGCATTCTTGCACTAAAGAGTCTTCTTCTAAAGATAACTTTTTCAACTTTGAAATATGTTGGGTCTCCTGGACTTCTTTGTCGTGTTGGACATAATGGTGTTGCCTTGCTATTACTGTTGGATTTAAATTGATGCTCAGATCTTTAATGCACAATCCTTTCATTTGCTGGTGGAATTGAGCAGCGAAGCACAAAAGATGAACCACAAGATATGCAACTTTATGATTTTGATCGATAGTAACTTGCTGCGCTAAGTGGAAGAGTTTAAAATTGATAATTGTTTTGTGGGTCTACAGTTTTGTCAGGAGGAGGAGGGGGCAGGTTGATCACTGCAGCTCCCATCAGTGGCAGAAATGAAGAGGACAATTGGTATCATTACTTAGCCTTGCCTTCTTAAACTCCATGTCCATCCCAGGCTCATTACATTCGTTAAATATATTCTTTGTAGCCAGAAGGATCTTCCAAAAGAAAAAAAAGAGAGAAGGAATGAAGAGGGGAAAATTCACAGGTGGTTAATAGAATAGCAGAGTGGAAATGCTCAGATTAGGAAGGGCTGGATTCAGATATGCATTCATCCTGAAGTTCAGATCAGATACGGCCTATCTGGTCATCAAACCCAGCCTAAGATGCTGACCAAGCATTCAGAAAGATAAAATGGGGAAGCCAGTACATGCTTTTCCCAAACTTGTTTCCTCTAGATATGTCAGATTTAGAGCAAGGATGCCTGGAAAATAGGAACGTTGAAACCTGACATGGCTGAGGGCTTCAAGTTAAGAAAGATTGCTAGAAGCACAAGGCTGACATACTTAATTACTGAGGCCTGAAGTTTTGGTGCCGTTCCATCTCCATCTCCTCCATCACCTAAAATGACATACTGTAGCAGATGACTCTTGGTTCAACAATAATGATGTGACTGCAGATTAGTTTTAAAAGGTACAGGACAGGTTGGGTTATACTTTAAACAATTCAACATTATCCATGGCTTTAGGTAAGTATCTCATCCTGCCTAATGGTAGGACTGCCAGACAGGTCTATATTGGGACCAGATCATCTTGCTAATTTCTAAATAATCTGGATCTGAGGGTGAAATAGCAGTGAAATTTGCAGATAATATACATTTGTTGTTAATGATGAAATCCCAAATTGTCATGTTCACCGTTCCAATGTTGCCGCTGCATCGTAACATTGCGCATGTCATTTGGCTGATGCGTGTTTCGTCTGGGAGGGGAGGAGGATTCCATCTTGTGGGATTGTTGTATGTTAGCAGCTGGATTGGAATGTGTTTGGGTTATCTCGTGTGTTCAAGGTTCCTTTCCCAGGACATCAGCAGAAACGGTTACCAGCACCTGGGCGGGGGGGGGGAGTTTGCAACGGCAGAGCGAGGGGAGGGATTACGTTTGAGCCGAGGGTTTTTAGTTTGTATTTGGCGCGCTTTTGCTCATTCTCAGCGTTCTCTGTATTTGCATACTATTCTTTAATGAATCAGATATCATTAAGTTCCTGCTTGTGAGTCTGAGTCTATTAAGGTAGGCAATCCTTACACAAATAAACTGTCAAGCACTCTAAAAAAAACTTCCCATGGGATGATTGACCTGAATAATAGTTGAAGGGTTTTGGAATCACCAACAGCAAAATGATACATATTGGGATTAAAACAAACAAAGAATTCTAGCAGTTTTACATATATGCTAATGAGGTTTCCAGGAAATAGATCTTTAGATCACAGCTGGAAATTTATGGGAAATGTAAGTGCAGTTTGCCATAATACTAAAAAAATAACACATTCTCTGTTAAGGATTGTTAAGAAAATTATTGAAAATAAAATAGCAAATATGATACTGCCACCCACTGAAAATCTGCTGAACTCCCACTTTTGGAATGCTGCATGCAGTTCTCTTGCTTTTTTTCTAGAAGACATTGGGAAAAGGCAGAAAATTAGAAGTTAATGTATCTTGCCTGTGAAGAAACACTATGAGATTTGGGACATTCTTACTTTAGACCTGAGAAGACAAAATGGGACGTGATAGTTATGTACAGACTTATGGACAGTGTGGAGAAAATAGATAGTGAATCTGGCATGGTTTCCGAGAATACCTTAATTCAGGGTCATTCAATGAAGATGATCAGTTTCAGAGCAGATAAATGGAAGAATTCAGAACCGGGCACATAATTTATGAACTTTATTGCCCAAAGAAACTGAAATAATCTCTAGTTTAAGAAGTGTACTGTGCTGACTTTTTCCCAGTTATTTTCTACAGTGTTTATATATTGCCCTTGATATTAATATGTTTTTCAAGACTGGTTGCTGGGGAAACAAGAATTATACTGATGTCTTGTTTGGACTTCCTTTTTTCCATCTGCTTGGCCACAAAATTCTGGATTAGATAGGCCTTTGGTTTCATCTAGCACTGTTCTTCTTAGGCCCATAAATAACCAATCTGCATGGGTGTCCACAGTGTGGAATGGAGGGGGGAAAGAGGGGGAGGAAATTATGATGTCATCATGCAAATGCTATGACTTAGATGCTTACATCACAATGTCGATTGCAAGTATGTTAGTCATGTCATTCATGTGATGATGTCATTGCATGGGTCTTATCATATTATTGCCACTGTGGTTTGGATGACATTGCCAGTCCAACACACTGAGCTGCTTTTTCTACCATGTTTATAACTGTATCTTTCTTATTCTGGCCCTCCACTTTACCAGTCATTCCCATTTCATTTCTCCTCTAGACTGGTTTTCTGCTTCTTAGAAGCACACTGAACACCTTTAGAACTTATTGGGCAGTTTTCTGGCATCTATCTATCTATCTATCTATCTATCTATCTATCTATCTATCATCATCATCATCATCGTCATCTATCTGATTTATATCCCACGTTTATTTGTAAACTCAAAGCATACATAATGTTCCACCCACCTGTTTTCCCCACAGCAAAAATCATGTGAGGTGGGTTGGACTGACAAAGTGATTGACCCAAAGTCACCAGGCAGGCCCTCCTTCTCCGAAAGGGAAGACTTTTTAGTTCTGAGGGCTTTCTTCTCAACTAAGAATCTTCCCTCAGAATTTCAATTATTTATCCAATTATTTTTAATGTTATTACTAATTTAAAGAGTATACAAAATACCAAAACACCCCCCCAAAAAACCCAATTAATAAAAAATAACCAAATAAAACAAAAAGGAATAGGAAAAGAAAAAAGAAATTTTTACACAATCTAATATACGTATAGTGCCTTCCAGTCATTCTTAATTTCTGGAGATTATGTGGACAAGGTCCTGCAGTTTTCTTGGCAAGGTTTTTCAGAAGTGGTTTGCCATTGCCCCTTTCCTAGGGCTGAGAGAGAGGGACTGGCTCAAGGTCACCCAGCTGGCTTTGTGCCGAGGGCAGGACTAGAACTCACAGGCTCCTGGTTTCTAGCCTCATGCCTTAAACTACTATACCAAACTGGCCTTCTGTATCACATATATATCAAATATTAAACATGGCATGAAAATATCTAATTTAAAAGCAAAAAGTAAGACTCTCTTGTTGAACAATATGAAATCTAGGCCAAACATATCATTTTTTTAATGGTAGAAAAGATTGTTTTTTCAAAAAACCCCCAAAAGATAAATTATACATCTCCTGAATTTAATCCTTAATATCCAAAATATTAATGTTTTTTCAATTTCTCAAAATAATTATATTGGCCATTCGCTTTGCCTGTTAGAGCAGATATACAGTATATCAGAGAAAGAGACTCAAACACTATCCATGCACAAATCACTTTTATGGAAGAAGAAGAGGGAACCCTCCTCTCTGAAAGCTAATCAAAGTGATTAATTTCTGCAAATGTTATTGACGATGTTGTAGGGATTGTTTTCAGTGGGACATTCCTATGCAAGCAGCAATCAAACTTTTAAAATCCAATTTGGTGGGGTGGGATTTTCATGTAACATTGCAGAGTTCAAGTAACATTGCAGAGTCTTGAGCCAAGCTGACTAAGAATCAGAGATAAATTCCTACGGGTTTTGTTTGCCAGGGCCAGGACTGGGGCCAGCCAAAGACATTTGGTAGTTGACAAGATGGCTTTCTTCTTCAGTTTACATAGAGAAGCCACCTACATGGGTGATTGGCTATTCAGCACTAATTACAGGTGCATATCCTTAACTGCAGCTGAGAGGTGGAGGGTAGTTGACAGGGCTCAGACATTTATAACTTTGCCCACCCAACCAAATTAATATTTGGGAGCCCAAGAAGAAAAGCACCACTTAGCATATGCCAATGGAAGCAGTTTCCTCATTTTACCTAACAGTAGGGCCAGCCAGCTCTGGCCAGCTGTTATTACTGTGGGGGTCTTTTTGAAGAAGGTCTGGAAGAGGTTGTCCGTGGCTTTGCAGTTCTGTGATAGCAATCTTTATTTTATATATCTGTTTACTCCATGTGATATACCACTCCCAAATGAAGACTCTGACCAAGTTATAAAATCCCATGAACAGTAATAGAGTTAAAAACATAACTGCTCTCCCAACATCGCACCCAATGTGCCATGCGTTGGGGATAGTACAAACTTCCATCTCATCCCCAAATGCCTCCAGAACAGCCAGGTTTTCAAGGCTATTGGGAAACTTAATAAAGGGGGAGCAGTATGAATATACTAGGGGGAAGTTATGCCAGAGAAAGGAGCTTCATCTCAACTGAAAATACTCCAAATAATCTACTTCATCTAGAATTCTCTCCAGCTGCAACCATGTTGTATTCTAAACAATCTTTCCATTTGGAGATAGTTTGATAGTTGTCCAAAATAGCCAGGTTGAGTGATGGTCTTTAAAGGAGGGGGTCACTATCCCCTCTTTCAAGAAAAGTGGCATAATCCCATCATTCAAGTACGTATCAACCATACCCAGTTTCCCATCAGTTCCCTTGTGGCTTTCATTCACCAGGTAGTGCAAGGAAGTAAAGCAGAGGTGGTGGAACTAACATCACTGAAAACCCTATCCACTTCCTCAGGACTCTCAGGCTCAAACCAAGCCCAGATAAGTTTGCAAGATGAGGCCTTTACTGACTCAGCTGTATTTGTCTGTTGTTGTTGATTCGTTTAGTCGCTTCCGACACTTCGTGACTTCATGGACCAGCCCATGCCAGAGCTTCCTGTCAGTCGTCAACACCCCCAGCTCCCCCAGGGACAAGTCCGTCACCTCTAGAATATCATCCATCCACCTTGCCCTTGGTCGGCCCCTCTTCCTTTTGCCCTCCACTCTCCCTAGCATCAGCATCTTCTCCAGGGTGTCCTGTCTTCTCATTATGTGGCCAAAGTATTTCAGTTTTGCCTTTAATACCATTCCCTCAAGTGAGCAGTCTGGCTTTATTTCCTGGAGGATGGACTGGTTTGATCTTCTTGCAGTCCAAGGCACTCTCAGAATTTTCCTCCAACACCACAGTTCAAAAGCATCTATCTTCCTTCTCTCAGTCTTCCTTATGGTCCAGCTCTCGCAGCCATATGTTACTACGGGGAACACCATTGCTTTAACTATGCGGACCTTTGTTGTCAGTGCGATGTCTCTGCTCTTAACTATTTTATCGAGATTGGTCATTGCTCTTCTTCCAAGGATTAAACGTCTTCTGATTTCCTGACTGCAGTCAGCATCTGCAGTAAACTTTGCACCTAGGAATACAAAGTCTTTCACTGCTTCTACATTTTCTCCCTCTATTTGCCAGTTATCAATCAAGCTGGTTGCCATAATCTTGGTTTTTTTGAGGGTTAGCTGCAAGCCAGCTTTTGCACTTTCTTCTTTCACCTTCATCATAAGGCTCCTCAGTTCCTCTTCGCTTTCAGCCATCAAAGTGGTATCATCTGCATATCTGAGATTGTTAATATTTCTTCCAGAGATTTTAACCCCAGCCTTGGATTCCTCAAGCCCAGCATGTCGCATGATGTGTTCTGCATACACGTTGAATAGGTAGGGTGAGAGGATACAGCCCTGCCGTACTCCTTTCCCAATCTTAAACCAGTCCGTTGTTCCGTGGTCTGTTCTTACTGTTGCTACTTGGTCGTTATACAGATTCTTCAGGAGGCAGACAAGATGACTTGGTATCCCCATACCACTAAGAACTTGCCACCATTTGTTATGGTCCACACAGTCAAAGGCTTTAGAATAGTCAATAAAACAGAAATAGATGTTTTTCTGAAACTCCCTGGCTTTTTCCATTATCCAGCGGATATTGGCAATTTGGTCTCTAGTTCCTCTGCCTTTTCTAAACCCAGCTTGTACATCTGGCAATTCTCGCTCCATGAACTGCTGAAGTCTACCTTGCAGGATCTTGAGCATTACCTTACTGGCATGTGAAATGAGTGCCACTGTTCGATAGTTTGAACATTCTTTCATGTTTCCCTTTTTTGGTATGGGGATATAAGTTGATTTTTTCCAATCTGATGGCCATTCTTGTGTTTTCCAAATTTGCTGGCATACAGCATGCATTACCGTGACAGCATCATCTTGCAAGATTTTGAACAGTTCAGCTGGGATGCCGTCATCTCCTGCTGCCTTGTTATTAGCAATGCTTCTTAAGGCCCATTCAACCTCACTCTTCAGGATGTCTGGCTCTAGCTCACTGACCACACCGTCAAAGCTATCCCCGATACTGTTATCCTTCTTATACAGGTCTTCCGTATATTCTTGCCACCTTTTCTTGATCTCTTCTTCTTCTGTTAGGTCCCTCCCATCTTTGTTTTTGATCATACCCATTTTGGCCTGGAATTTACCTCCAATATTTCTAATTTTCTGGAAGAGCTCTCTTGTCCTTCCTATTCTATTGTCTTCTTCCACTTCCGGGCACTGCTTGTTTAAAAATAATTCCTTATCTCTTCTGGCTAACCTCTGGAAATTTGCATTTAATTGGGCATATCTCCCCCTATCACTGTTGCCTTTTGCTTTCCTTCTTTCTTGGGCTACTTCTAGTGTCTCAGCAGACAGCCATTTTGCCTTCTTGGTTTTCTCTTTCTTTGGGATGTATTTTGTTGCCGCCTCCTGAACAATGTTGCGAACGTCTGTCCAGAGTTCTTCCAGGACCCTGTCTACTCAGTCCAGTCCCTTAAATCTATTCTTCACCTCCACTGCATATTCCTTAGGAATATTAGTGAGCTCATATCTAGCTGATGTGTGGGTCTTCCCTAATCTCTTGAGTCTGATCCTAAATTCTGCAAGAAGAAGTTCGTGATCTGAACTACAGTCAGCTCCAGGTCTTGTTTTTACCGACTGTACAGATGTCCGCCACCTTTGGCTGCAAAGGATGTAGTCAATCTGATTTCGGTGTTGTCCATCTGGTGAAGTCCATGTATAAAGCCGTCTCTTAGGTTGTTGGAAGAGAGTGTTTGTTATGCAGAGTGAATTGTCTTGGCAAAATTCTATCAGCCTGTGTCCTGCTTCGTTTTGTTCTCCCAGGCCATGCTTACCTGTAATTCCAGGTGTCATTTGACTGCCCACCTTAGCATTCCAGTCTTCTGTGATGAAAATAACATCTCTTTTAGGCGTGTTGTCCAGTAGGTGCTGCAGATCCTCATAGAACTGCTCTACTTCAGCTTCTTCAGCATTTGTGGTTGGGGCATATATTTGGATCACTGTGATGTTAGATGGCTTGCCCTGAATTCGAATTGAGATCATTCTGTCATTTTTTGGATTGTATCCAAGCACTGCTTTAGCCACTTTACTATTAATTATGAAGGCTACTCCATTTCTTCTGTGGTCCTCTTGTCCGCAGTAGTAGATCTGGTGGTCATTTGATGTGAAGTGGCCCATTCCAGTCCATTTCAGTTCACTGACGCCCAAAATGTCTATCTTTAATCTTGACATCTCACCAATAACCACATCCAATTTGCCCTGGCTCATAGATCTTACATTCCAGGTTCCAATGGTGTGTTGATCCTTAGAACATCAGATTCGCCGTTCACCACCAGCACTGTCGGCCGCTAGCCGTCCTTTCGGCTTTGAGCTAGCTGCGTCATCATGTCTGGGGCTAGTTAAACTCATCCTCTGTTCCTCCCCACTAGCATTTTGACCATCTTCCAACCTGGGGGTCTCATCTATTTTGTCTAGGCCAGGGTTTTTCAACCAGGGTCACGAGAGGTCACTTGGGGTTCCCTGGGAGATCACGATTTATTTAAAAAATTATTTCAAATTCGGGCAACTTCACATTAAAGAGGTAAGTTTCATTCTTTATTTTTAGTTTAAGGACACTGTTAATGCATATATGCAGGCCTACACATGAAATAAATATAATAATTTTGTATTTTATAATAACTGCCCAGAGTCCCTCCTTTAAGAGGGAGATGGACAGTGATAAAATCTGATAAATAAATAAATAAATAAATAAATAAATAAATAAAATAATTTTGTGACTTCTGGCCTATATTTGAGCCTGAATGTACAGGGGTTCCCCGAGGCCTGAAAAATATTTCAAGAGTTCCTCCAGGGTCAGAAGGTTGAGAAACCCTGGCCTAGGCAGCGTCCAACTCCATTTTCTTTCTGGATACTGTGCAAAGTCATTATAATGGCTCAGGAGTCAATCTTCCAGGCCAGTTTTCCTTAAACAGTGCTGCTGGGTGGTTATCAACAAATGTGATAATGGCAGAAAATTAAGAGAGCTTTACCAGGCTGACTGCCTTATTGTAGGCTCAAACTTAAGGTCTTATCTATGTTTACTCACATTCACTCTGTTTTTTTGTCAATCTTGTTCTGGGTGTCACTTCATCTCCAGGAGCACCTCAGAAAACCAAAGAGCTCCCTTGAATCATCAGACAGGAAAGGCTGCCCAGGGCCAAACCTATGAAGCACTACAACCAGCACAGTGCTTTAAGGGTCAACCAAGCACTTAAGAGAACTGCCCACCAGGGCTTCAGAAAAAGTCCCAAGGGCCTTTGAAAACCCAGATAATGCATGATGGACCTGGGATAGATCAATTAAATTGGTCTATCCTCCCTCTGGAGGTTCATTGTGCTGGTCAACTCCATGAAAACCAGAGAATAATCTGACCCTGAGAAGAACATGTCCCAGCTGTTCCAAGGCCAAACCCAAATCTAATGAGTGGCCCCCTAGGTAGATTAAGTATGAGGTCACCTGATGCAAGTCCATGGTTGTCATGGTGGTCATGAACTTATATGCCACTTCCAACCTCCACCCAGAGAAGGTGAATTGAGGTCTCCTCAAAGCACCCCCTAGGGAACTCCAATACCAGCCCTGTAGTGAGGTCCAACAGCTTGGGCAGGGATGAAGCTGTGCAACAGAAAAGCCAGTACAACAGCAATAAACCCAACTTGTCACTTGAGCCCAACTTTACAAACAAGGCCTCACATCTAACTATCTGTGGAAAAGATTCTCTGAGCACCTGCATAATCTCCCAAAGGACAACTACCACTCCCCCTTTCTTGCTATGGGATCATGGCTGATACCAGCACCTCAGAATGGATGGGGACATCTCAGAGAGTTGAATATACCCTTACTCTCCAGGCCAGGTCTTAGTGATACACATTGGGCCTGACCTCTCATCCAGATTGTGGAGGAGATTACAGGCAGATATGGCATTCAGTAGTATGAGTTGGAGTCAACTCATTATTCCCTAAAGCTCCACCACCTGTTTTCCAAGACAAGGTCAGGAGGCTGGAAGCAGGGTTGGGATTAGGTTTCCAGTCTTCCTTCCTTGAGGTTGGCCTGCCCCCTGTCATTATCTCTTCCTGCCAATCATATCTCAATATTTTCCCCCTTCTCTCTACCCGCTTAAACCCTATCTAACCCTTCTCCCTCAACCCAATGCACAGAGACATGTATCTCATACCGTCTGTTTCCAGTCTTCCCATATCCATCACCACCCCAACATATCCCATATCCATTTGTACCTACCTACTCCACTTTCCAACCCCAACCTCTCTTCTCCAGATGCTGTTCTCACCCAAGGCTGAGCACCCCCTGCAACCCAGAGAGAAGTACTCCATTACCTCCCACCACCTCTCCCTTGGGACTTTGTTCACATATCTGAAAGACAGATAACATTCTTTCTCCTTTGCAGATCAATCCAGGAAAGCTATTGAATTTCTAATTCATTATATGATGTAAATAATGGATTAGATGAAAGCAAACGAAAGGAAATTTAATCTAAATAAGACCAAGCTGCTTCCGATCAGTAAAAAGTCAAGTCAAGGATCTGGGGCTCAGAATGTTTTGTGGTAAGGCCTAGTCTTATGTATAATTAGCTCATTCTTAGAATCCATAGTCCTCAAATGTGGAGGCCTAAAAGTATCTGATGAGTTCTGTTGACTTCATTGTTAATTTTATCATGGACTGAAAATCTCACTTTTTTCTTTCTCTTTCAAATCTGGGAAACAAATCTTTTTGCTTCAAATGATTGTGTACAACGTCATAGTCACTCACTTTCTTATTAATGATCTGTGACTCATAAAGAGTCAGGCAGGACACAATGAATTAAATACTTAAATATATGATAGCACTGATTATGAAAGAATGTTAAGAATAAACTCATTATCTTGTCCCTATGGAAACTAAAACTTCTCTTTTAAAATTGCAGCATCTTAGCAAGTGGTCTATTATGAAGAATAATTTTCTCTCCATCTATTTTTTTGAGTAACTTAGTTCAATTTCCTGTTGGAGAAATGGATAGAAACCAGCTGGATATGTGCTATGTGCACATTAGCGGCAGAAAAGGACCAAGAAGAAAGGGTGTTAACAAAAATAAAAATTATAGTGATTAAGACCTGGAAAACAAAGAGTAAAACATTACCAATGTGTGACAAAAACAGTTGTATATTGATGCCTGCCCTGGGCAAACTATTAAATAGAACAGCAAAGAAAAACCCTGATTTGTTCCTGCTAGAAGACATTATTTAACAGCTTCACTTCTGATTTCTGTTGCAGCACTGCTTTTTCAGTGAAGGGGCATGTAAAATAGAGCCAATTCTTGAATATCTCTAGATCTTAATTAAGTTTATATATTTGATGCCATAAATATTATATATTGCTCAGCTCTCGGGTAGTAACTATGAATCAAAGGGATTGGTCTCTTATCTCTGAAGAACTGCAATGCCATTTAGTTTGCATGATGTATTTCTGGTTTGTTATTGTAAATGCTATTTCCTAGCACATAAACAAAAATGCAAACAAATATGCTCTCTTGAATGATTATCAATACAAAGGAGGTCAGTCTAAAGTGTCAACATGAACATGATATATGAGGTCAGTTTCTGAGTTCCTGAGTTTACTTTTTCTGTGTCAAAAAGGAAAATGCATGTGAATAATTCCCACTACCACATCATTGCATTTAAATTGGCACTTTTGCCTTTCTGGCTCATAGGAATTGTGAACATTATTTATTTATTTATTTATTAATTATTCAAATTTAGCCACCGCCCATCTCCCCCAAAAGAGGGTCTCTGGGTGGTTTACAGTAAAATCAGGCTCCAAATATAAACATTAAAATCTCATAAAAACAATTATTATTATTTAGATTTAGGCTTTATCATGGAAGCAGAGGATTAAGCTCCCTTCCTTGCATTCTACCACAATCAATACTGTACTTTCTGTGGATGGGAAAAAAAAAGAGTTGAAAATATGGAGCTCCATATATATAAATTACTTACAAAGTCCAAAAGAAAAAAGAAAAAGAAAAAAGAAACAGTTACAGTGTTTCTTCTTTTTTATATACCTCACAGAAGGCAATCCTATGTTTACATTTGAACAGCTGATGGGGTCCAAAAATCCCTTTGTATACATTAATAGGGATCTCAATTGTCTGTCAGAGAGACTTTGTGGCCAACCCTTCAGATCTGCAGAAGAACAAAGCATCTTTAGAAAATAACTGTGAGAAGATGACTTTCCTCAAACCCCTGTTAGGTTTGAGCATGCTCAGTCAACACCAGAGTGTTAAGAAAATTAGAAGCAGTCAGAAAACAAGCAGTTGCTATTCTGAAGAGGAAACATTTCACACTGCCACATTTTGTGGTACCTCTCATTTGCTCCACTTCTAACAATGAATTGAGGAGAAAGTCAAGCATGCAGCTAGTGTAGCTTGCCTTAAGGCATCAGCCTTTCAAAGTATACTTCTTAGTGATATTTAATAGTGCAACAAGTGCATATTCAATTCTATTTAATTTTCACAGACCTTAGACAAATTGACCAATCATGAAACTATACATACAAAATGAAATATATAGTTGGGCTTTACCAAAGGGTAGATAGATGCCCCTCTTTTTTATGTAGTATATAATCTTTTCTATTGTTTGCTTAGGACTTCAGCTTTTGGGGATGTTATGTAAAGCAAGGATAATGCTAGACTAGAACATTTCCCCCTAACTTCTAGCTATCTAGGTGGAAAGATAATTTTGTACAGGGGGATATTTAACTATGTGAGCTTCTATTGGCAGTCTGTCAGATCATGTTAGGAAGGAGGTTTGCTGGGCTTCCAGTGGGGGACATGGTGGACTGAACAGCTGTAGAACGGACAAGGTGGAGAAATTAACTTGCCACAGAGTCCTTTTTCGTTCTCTCCTATGACTACAGGAAGGCAGCCCTGAGTTCTTTCAGTGGAAGGAGTCCTTCAAAGCAGATCACCCCTCTAGCAAAGTAACATTGGCCATCCTCTTGTCTTTCAAGTAGGCAGCAACTGCATGAGCTTACAGTAGTCATCCCTCCTCTTCTAGATGGCAAGCTGCATCAGCAAACTCCCTCTTCGAAACAAAGCAGGTACTATTAGCATGATGTCCTATTAGCAGTCTCTGCCCTTCAAGCAGGAAACATTGGACAGAAGGTCACCATGGGCTGTCTCTCATCTGCCCATTGATACTACCAGTTTGAGTTCCCAGTGCTCAATCTCTTTTCTGAAGGTCAGGCAGCAGGAGGAAACAGCACCCATTCTTTCTCGCTAAAGCGAATGCGGTGATGCAGACATCATCTCTTTTTCTTGTTTTTTTATTCCTCTCCATCCCAGGCTCTCTCTATCAGTTTCCTGATTTCAAGGCTCAGCTTCTGCAATATGGAGCATATTGTGCTGGTATACTGTATACTCCTTTTGTCATCTATACCCTTTCCTGACCAAACCAGGAGGAAATGGACACCGTTTACTTCAGGTGAACACATCCGCCAGGCATGCGCCCACCAGTTTCTTCCAGTAATGCAGAGAAGCAGCCCCTGTAGCAAGGAGGAAAGTTGATAGGCAGGTACTCCAGCCATTATTAGGTTTATACCTTTCAGTGCCATACGATGCCCTGGTGCCCAAACAGGTAGAAATAAACAAGGTTGGAAAGGGATATTGGCAGCAAGCCAATACTAAGCAAAGCTTGATGGAGAAACTGATGTGATTACTCTAGTTCCTTTGAACAGTTAATGACATTACTGATCACATCAAAAGGCTCTCTAGAAGCTCTGAGCAATTCTTCTCTTCCTATTTTAAATCTGGAATCGGCAACTTTAGCTTTGCAATTGCTTTTGGGTTCAAAAGTGAGAGGGCTCTCATTTGCAGTGCTTTCTGTTTTCATGTTTATCACCAGATATGAAAAGAAATATTGAACTGGAAGGTGTTTATTGAACCAGCAACGATTTTCAAATGCCTTTCACACAGTTGCATTAACAGGAATAGCCCATCCTGGTTCTTCTGCTTCTAGGAGAAGAAGGAACAGGAGCATAATGAATTAGATAAAACACAATGGTTTTAAAAAAAAGAGGAACCATTATAACATGGAGAAGCAGGCAGCCTTGATTACAGAGCCCAGAATTCCTTTCTCACTCCATAAACCTGAGTAAAGAAAACACATTTGCTGTGTTCACAGAAGATAGCACACTCACACAGCAAATGTGTTTTCTTTACTCAGGTTTAGTGTGTTGCATGAACCCAGCCAAAAAGTCCCGCAGGTAGCTCTCATTCACTATTTGAATGTATATCTTGATTGGAAGGTGCCAGAAAAAGATTGTTTCCATTGTGGCAAATGCTGTTTCCAGCCTCAGTTGAAAGTATTCTGATAGAGGTAATGCACACTGCATTTTATTGCACATCCACTTAACTTCTAATGTGAAAAGCTTAATTTTATTACCATTATAGGCTGCAGCAAAATAAGGAAAATTCAAAATTCAACTAATCAAGACATAAAATACCTCCTGAAATCCACAATCAAGTTTGTGGGCAGAGAAATCAGAAGGGCAGACTTCTCTGAATTTCTCCAGGATGGAGGAAGAAATTATCCAACTACTTCTCAAGAGCAAGGCTCACATTTATCAATGGCAGTAGCACTGCTATTGAATAAAACCAATAAAAGGAGTTCCCTCATGATGTTTTCTCTTTTGAGTTCTATGAGGCCAGGGATGCTGCAGATTCTGCAGAGGGGAATGTACAATGAAAGACAAGACATTTCCACAAATTCTTTGCTTAGTAGAAAAAAAAGTCTCCTTAAAGTTGAGCATGATTGCTAGAGATTACAGTTATAAAGAATAAAAACTATACAAAGTACAAAAATATAAAAATAAAACATAGTGTGAAAAAAAGGAAGAAAAGAAGAGAAAAGAAGTAACTTCCCCCTTTATCCCAACAAGTACACACAATTTAAGTTCATTTAATACCATCTCTTAAGTTACAACATATACTCTCTTCACCCCATATCTCATCTCTTTACTAAAAAGAAAATCCAAAACCCTTGTAATTGGTTCCTTATCAACAAAAGTCCAGTAAGAGTTGTCAGATATAACTAATTATCTATCTTAACCTTGATCAAATAAGCCAACCTTGTATTCCTTCCCTATACTTCTAAAGATCTTAATTCTTGACCCCTTCAAAATTAAATCAAGTCTCATAGCTTGATTTCTTGTTATCTTTTTTTATCATTCCACCCAAAATCTTTCAGAACTTTAGCAAGTCTCTTTTGTACATCCAGTAAGAGGAATTCATCACTTCTCAAAAAATCCTTCAAAACTTTAACAGATCTCTTTTGTACATCCAGTAAAAAAAAAAAAAAATGTATCTCTTTTCTGGTTTGATAGTTGTATATCTCCTTTAAACATTGAAACATCTTCCTGTTTCCTTTGAAAGTCCAATACATCCTTCTCTGCATCCTTCTCATTACTTGCCACATTTATATCCACATTTAGAATAATTTCAAACTCATCCACAGTGAGGCTGGCTTCATCCCTTTTAACTTTCAGGAAGTCCCTCAAGATCTGGTTGTGTCATCAGGCCTGGGGACCAGAGCGGACTGGTGAAATATTGAGATGGCTCCAGTGTGATTAGCACCTGCTCTTTGCCCAGTATTTTTTATTTTTTAGTTTTGTGCCTTGTATAATTTTTAAAGATAATAATAATAATAATAATAATAATAATAATTGTTTGTACATATTGTTTTTAGCTCTGTTGTATGCTACCCAGAGTCACTTGTTTGTGAGATTGGCAGCCATATAAATTTGATGAATAAATAAATTCCACCTAGAAGAATTAACTGAAATTCTCTTTAAAATAATTTCTAATGAAAATTCTGTTTTGTCAAAGTGAATGCGAACTAGTGTGAAAAAAAATTCAGGAGAATTTTTCTACCTCACTGATTTCAGTTTCCATGATTTCCTTTTAATTTAATTGTTGATGGTGGACAGGTATAAACATTACTGAAAAATCAATGTGTATAACCAATAGTCATCATATGCTCCTTTCTTCCCCATGTCCTTGTCAACAAAGTTGTAGGTACCACTGTGAGGGAACAGGTTCTCCTGGAGAAGAACAGATACCTCCTTTCTGATTCCTTCCTCCCTACAGTACATGCAGATCCAGCAGCATTTGTGAAGTGTTTGTCAAAACTGGCAAGATGATGGGTGGAGTGTTGTCCTCCCTGTAGGTGCATCAGTGTCTCATGCGCATGTTCAAAAGTGGTTGAGCTTGCATTGTAATGTCCTGTCTGCCGTTTTTGCAAATGGTGCTTCCCTTTCTCCCCCACAGACACTGCTGTGCAGCTCATCAAACCAAATGGACGCTTATCTAGCACAGCATAAATAAAACTGGAGTATGGTCTGGTATAGTCTCTAAAATATGAATATGAGATTTTAGAGCAAGGGAGGAAAATCTCTTAATTCATCTTACTGTGCTGCATAAGGCTATCAAAATAAAGAGTCATTAGGGTTTTGGGGTGTTTTTTCTTTCAGAAGCTCAATATACTGTACCTTGGCATCATAATCTGCATGAATTGATGCAATTTTATCCTATTTATATTTTACTGCAATGAGACTGTGGGTGCAAGAAAGGTTGTGTTTGTGTTTTTGTGTATGAGGAAGAAGCAATCTCTGAGTATATGGAGAGGTCAGACATTTTATGGCAAAGGTGCTATAGCAAATGGAAAACCATGTCATTTCCATCTCTATATATATTTTCCTATAGTCAAGTTTCCCTTCCTTCTGGGTATGCATTATTTTCTTTCTGTCTCCACAAGTGTAACAGCAGCCCTTGTGGGGGGGGGTGTGGGGGGGAGACTTCTATTTGCATATTGTCACCTCTCTGCTTCTGGGCTTGGTGCCATGACTTTGTTACCATGGAAATTAAATGTGAGTGAAGAATAACTTCCTCCTGAATTCTGCAGACAACCATTCTGAGAAGAAAGTTTAGTTCTTATGAAACCTTGGGAAACATAATAGAATGGAAAAGGCGAGATTTTTTGACACTAAATGAAATGAATTGCAACATAATCTAGAGAAGCATATACTTGGCTGCTGGGATGTTGCCTTTCATAACAAATAACACACCTGCTTTGTTTTATCCTATCCATTTGGCATGCAAATGAGCAGAAAATCTTTTCCCTAGGGGATGGGCAGGCTAATTCTTTTTGCTTTGGCTTAACTGAATTTCTCCCATTAGTTCCATTGCCTGTTTATGCACGTCTCTCTCCTTTACTGTCCTGCTCATAAGGAGGTATTGATGTCCAAATTAGATGATGACAGAGGTCAGAACGTATAAAGGAAGAGAGAGATGGCTGGTAGAGATCTTCCTGTTCTAGAGCTCTGGCTGGTCCTGGCTGAGACTTTTGGCTTGGGTTCAGGACCATGGCTAGCGACCATGCCACTGGGATAGGAGAAAAATGACTGGTTCGAGGTAAATTAAGGGTGGATCTTACAGCCTGGCTAGGAGAGACCCATGCAACACCTCAGCACCACCACCACCACCAAATTATTCTGGCTTTTTCACAGACAGCCATGACATTTATAACATACATGAATGGGAATTATGAATTATGAACAAAATATTTTACACCCGATGGGCCCTCTGAAATTGGAAGGCAGTTACTGATATAATTTGGTCCTCTGGTTTTTTTGTCCAGCACCCACCAGTTTCTTAATGTTATATTGATGAAAATAAATGACTGCCATAAAATGAACTCTAAAATCTTGAAGGGATACAATAATGGCAGAACACTATTGCCTTTTCTCTTTAAACTTTAAAAGCAGATGACTTTTTAACACATATAGGATTGCTGTTTAAGAACAGTCATCCAACTAGATAGCTAGTTGGATCCTACTCTTCTTCCTTAGTCACATTAAGGAAGTGTGTCACGCATTCCATCAGTTCTTATTTTAATCCTCCCATTATCTATGTGAAGGTAGGTAAAGTCTTCCTCAAGTCAAGTTCGACTCATGGTGACTACATGGACATACCTGTGTAATTTCTTGCAGGATATGGAAATGGTTTGCCTTTGCCTTCTTCTGGGATATTTTTTTCAACTTCTCAGTTTAGCCTACAGTCCTGGGAATCCCTTCAAGTGTCCTGTCCAAGTATCACCTAGCCAAACCATGCTTAGTTTCTGAGACCAGACAAGATCAGCCAAGTGTTGCTTATGTAAGTGTGCAAAATTATCACACAAAGATATACACCTCCCCTCCTTGATGTATATAACTCCTTGACACTTTTCATGATGAGTACCACTAAAACTAAATTTTGAATAAATGCATGTTATAACATCCAATAATAGTGGCCCAGTTGACAAATTTTCTTGTTAGAAAAGTATGAAAAAAGCTGATAGCATTAAACTTCTACAGTGTGCATGTGAGAAACAGCAAATGTACATTGTAACCAGTAAAGTTTTGCTGTTATTTTAAATTCACCAGGTCTCCGTGTATTACAAAAAACCTATTGTGCCTCAATGTTCAGATGGAAGTGATTTGTGTTTGCCCCTAAATATTTCCTGGTTGTTGACCAGGGCTGGGTGTCTGTCTGCTCAAGCCGGGCCTATCTGGAAAACCCAGGTAGAAACCAAGGGGGCTGACAAGATTTGCATGCCTCAGCAGGCTGTGTGTGAGTGAGTGACCACAAGCCAAACCTGGGAGCGTGTGTAACAGTTCCTTATATCAAAATTGCCCAGCTGGGTAGCAGTCTGTAACTAACTTTGGTTCACCTCAGAAAGCTAAACAGGAGCAGATATGATTAATATTTGGATGAGATAAGAAACTAACAAGACTTCCTTGAATGAGACTTTATATTAGACTGGACTTGGATTCTACTGCATTGCAGGCAGAGGACATCTTCAAATACCAGACTTTTTCTCTAACAGTCTTTGTAGGGGGAAAAAAATCTATAAGAAGAATATACAACACATTTACTACCATCCCACAATCACTTCTTTACTATTTGAAAAATACAGATTATTGTTTTGTTCAACACTGATGTCAGACTTCCTGGAAGAACTATGGAATTCTATACATTAGGGCAAACTCTTGAAATATTTATATTATATATACAAAAGTTCTGTAGATATACACATACATGCACATATGTATATGTGTGTGCATATACACAGACAAACTAGTTGTATTACAAACTGAAAACTGGGTTTTTAAATTACTAAAAACTTCCAGCTATTCCAGAAGCTATGGCTGAAAGGAGAGAAGTAGGCTTCTTTGTCCTGATGAATTATAAGCCTGTTTTTTCCTTAAATCTTTCATTTAAAAATTACTCTGAGATAAAAGAGTTTCAGAAGAAGATAAAAAGCATTCTAACTGATTCCATACATCACATGAATCTTTAACAAAGACTTTGTTTATCTTCTGCTGTAATACAGTTGCTTAGAGAATGTATACATTTTGACCTGCTTCTGAGCATGAACAAGAGGAGCGTTAGCACAAAATAATTACCTGACATGCTAAATATCTTAACTGGGCCCAGACATTGTCTAATTGTGATTAATTCCCTTTTGATTGGGATTTCCTGTTTGCAAATGAATAGACTAACATGTTTTTCAGTGACAAAGGAGTTTTGATTTCCCTCAAAGTACTCATGTGCACAGACATACAGTATATTTTATTTTTAGAAAGCATGTGTATGATATTTTTAAACTTATATCCATCTTGTACTTCAAAAATAGAAATGAAAATATCCATCAGTTTTCCCCCACCTGGAGCCTATAAAGCTCATAGTCAGTAGCTGGGTGGGAACTATGAGAAATATAAAACAGCATACCTGGAAGCAGTTTAGGGAAGAGAGATGTAGATAATAGTACAACTATAAAGAGTGTAACACATATATTCACATATATCTTCTTCATAGAAATATCTTCCAAAATAGTATGATCATCTCTCCATCCACCATCTAAAAGTAAAAAGGGAGAAAGAAAAGATGTCCCATATGGAGAATCCTCCCAGGGTCTTCTTCCTTGGGCCACCAACATTATTTCTGATTTCCAAAAGTCCAATCAGTTGGGCAGAGGAGGAGGATATGCTATGACTGAAGGTGGGGTTCATGAGTACATGGCTTTTGCTTTTTTTGGTGTTTATATATTTTGATTTCTCTCTCTCTCTCTCTCTCTCTGAGTTTTTTTCTTTGCAGATATCATTTTATTTTATGATGAGATTGTTAGCCGCCCAGAGCCTTTGGGAATGGGCAGCGTACTAAGTAAGCAAGCAGACAAATAAATACATATCTGATACATGAACTCCCAAGCTTGGTTTGAAAAGGGTTTAATTAAAATCACAAAGATGCTAGAGAATCAAAATATTATGATTTTAACTCAGGCTCACTTGAAAGCTTGGTGAGCACAATAGGATTTTGAAGTAGTTTAGGCTGGATTCAGTGAGAGGTCAGAAGTCCCTATTAACCTAATTTACTGCATCCTGCAGGCAGAAAAAGCCAGAAAATAGCATAACTGAGTCCTGTGCATATTTGCTGGCTCCCTAACCAGATCAAGAATTGGTTTCCACATGTTGCTTGGTTTCTCTACATTTGTATTGATGATAACTGCTGCTGAATGAAATGACTTTAAAAAAATGTATTTAGGCAATACCATATGAAATGAAAATGCTGTTTGTGGAGTATAAGGGTGATGCTCCACCCTTATACACCATAATTAAATAATCACTTACAGTAACTTGCAACCATGATGTGAGGAACTAGCCAACACGCTAGCCATTTCTGAGAACTTGGCCAATGTTTGAAAATGCATTACCTGAGAGTCAGATAACATCCTTAGGAAATCCGGAATACTTGGGAGGGTCTAAGGTTGTTTCCCACAGTCAGTGCCACCCAGCTATGTTAATTTTAACTGGGACCCTTCTTAGCAATGGTTGCCCTGGCTGGGGAACTTGGAGTGGAAGATCACCCTTCTGGAGAACTGTAGTGCAGGGCACCCTTCATTACATTTTTTAAAAATCAACAATCGCAATTGTTTTAAAACTAATCGGTTTGAATTCAGGGCAGCACACTGTGAGTTACTTTTGCATTCGCACTGCAGAGTCTGTGCAGACTGAAGAGGAGATGCATTCATCTTCCTCCGGTCGCCCTAAACACCACTGCGCTTTTGCAGTTTGAGAAACGTTCAGATAAGAATCGGTGAAGAGAATGTACTCTGAAAAATGTACAGTCTGGGGTCAGAGATTGCAGTATTCTGTCATTGCAAGCTAAGCTCCCAGAGTGCTGAAGTTATTACCACCTCTTACCATATATTGCCATCAGGCAGAGCAATGGCCATTTTGCTTTAGCCTAGAGCCCTTGTAATGTCCTATGAGAAACGAAACTGGGTTATTCAGTCACAGTATTAAAGCCAGCAGGTATGGGCTTAATAATATTTCTACCTGAAAGAAATGATATGTGGCAGTTTTGAGATCTAATTTCCTGCCAGGCTCTTTCTCTGTTGTGGCTGCATGCATGTTCTTTGTCACTGGCCCAGGAGAAGGATGACGCCTCCTTATTTTAGACCTGACACCAGTTTGGAACTTCAGCTCTTTTGTGATTACCCCATAGGCAGCAATGTGCAAGACCCATAGGTGAAAGGGCTGCACTATCTTTGCACAACATGTCACAAGCCATACCTCAAAAATCAGCAGGGCCATGGCCCACCTGGGGAGAGAATTTCTGGAGCTTGAAAGGCGGGATAGGTTCCTTAAAAATCTGAACCCACCCATTTTGCCCCTTAAACTCCCCAAACTCTTAAAAATATAAAAATAACTCCCTCAGAAGGCCCATTCTGAGAGGGTAGGATGGTAGGCCATCTATACCCTCTCAAATATATCCCCATCTGGGATATATTTTTGCATCTCTGTCCTACAGCATAGGTGGTGCTTTCTGTTACAAGAGACATAACCATGTAGGGCTGCGAATGCCGGTAGCTCTGTTTAAGACAGCATTTGGTCCTTACTTTCCTTTAAAAAGTATTTTTCTAGAGACTAAGGAGTTGGAATAGGGACGTGGTGGCGCTGTGGGTTAAACCGCTGAGCTGCTGAGCTTGCCGATCAGAAGGTCGGTGGTTCAAATCTGTGTGACGGGGTGAGCTCCCGTTGCTAGTCCCAGCTCCTGCCAACCTAGCAGTTCGAAAACATGCAAATGTGAGTAGATTAATAGGTACCGCTTCGGCGGGCAGGTAACGGCATTCCATGTAGTCATGCCGGCCACATGACCACGGAACTGTCTACGGACAAACACCGGCTCTTTGGCTTTGAAACAGACATGAGCACCACCCCCCTAGAGTCGGACATGACTGGACTTAATGTCAAGGGAAACCTTTACCTTTACTAAGGAGTTGGAACTATACAGACATTATATTACCCCATTCAAGTAAGATGCAAAGTCTTCAGAAATGGAATTTTTATTAATAAGATAATCAGGTGATTCCTCATTTACAAATTGACAGAATGTTCCTAAGGCAGAAAACAACAAGTTGTCCTAACAGCCAGGAACCACGCTGAGACAAGGAACAGGTCTCTAGTGTTTTATTGCTGCTACATAACAGGAAAATCCTAACAAACTGAAGAAGCGTGGGAAAAACCCAGACATATAAACCGCAAAGGTTAAGGCGGGCCCGATCTGTGTCTCTTGGAATGGCTACCTAATTCCTCAGTGCTACGCATGCGCTTTACAGCCTGGATGGGAGCCCCCTGCTCGCCATCCTTACTCATGACACAAGTTCAATCAAGTTTTCCTGTTAAAAGTTAGCTTTGAAGAACACTACATTCAATCATTAGAAGTTGCTGAATCGATATGAATAATCTGAAGTGGTTCCAGCAGCAGGGGCAGGTTCTGTTTACAGAAGGATGAATATTGATGTAGCCATTGGAAAAGAAGTTCATTTCACACTCCTAAATCTTCTCTGTGTGAGGGAAAAAGTAATGATCACCTTAAAAATAGTTTTGATCAGCTTAATAGTTGACTTCTAAGAAAAAGCAGCTCTTTATATTAGATCAGCCATCTTCAAAGTAGAGCATTCCAGAAGCTTGGGACTATAGCATCAATTAACCATCCCTAGTAGGGTGGATGGGCATTGTAGTTCAATCAGATTGGAGAAGATTGTGCTAAACCGTTTTTTTTTAAGCCAAAATATGGCTCTTCGGAGGGTTAAATGCAGGCTTCGTGGGACTAGCCAGTCACAGGACAACTGCTAGAGTTCAGCACTTGCCTTCAGCCATGGGGCAAGAAGAACCTTGTCAAGAAGTTAAGAGTGTCTTTCCCAACCTAAAGCTTTTCAGCTGTGCTGGATTACAAGTCCCACCACCTGAATCTGGCAGAGACATGTGCTCCAATATAAATGAAAGGTACACGCCTGAGGAAAGCTGCACCAATAGAATCTCACCAATCCCTGCTCCTTCTTGAATTTGCCTGAATAAAAAGCAACATCTTACCAGGAATCAAATCTTTTAAGCAATCAGCCATTACTATCTACTGTTCTCCATTCAGTCCTCTTTGTTTCAGTCATAGAGCTAAAAGAGGAGTCCTGTAATGCTTCCATCACATGAAATATGATAAAATGGTCTAGTGATGAATGGTCTAATAGTTAAGGCAAGGGCTAAAAACCAGGAAACTGTGAGTTCCAGTCCTGCCTTAGGTCTGAAAGCCGGCTGGGTGACCTTGGGCCAGTCGCGCTCTCTCAGCCCAATTCACCTCACAGGGTTGTTGTTGTGGGGAAAATAGGAGGAAGAAGAAGGAGTATTAGGTATATGTTCCCTGCCTTGAGCTATTTATAAAAATAATAAAGGTGGGATAAAAAAAAATCTAAAAAATTACTTTTCATTTACGGAACATTCAGCAGCATGGAATCCTGGAGTGTTTGATTAAATCTGCTTCAATTCATGTGACTTGTTCAACATATCATGGCAAGCCTGAAGCCAGGGGACCTAGGAGAGGACCCCCATTGCCTCATTTTTAAAATTTTTGTTAAATGATATGGCTCTGGCTGTCTCAAACCAGCATACCTTCCAATTCTTCAGCCAGCCCCTCCAGACTTTTGGCCTATCTACAGGCCTGCATTGGGCTTACAATTCAGATGACTCAGGGAACAGTAGGACATACTAGTTCCATTTCTTAGGTGTTGCTAATTTTCCAGACTGTGATTACAGAATGTTCCTACAGTATGAAGAATCAAAGTCTGTTGGTAAAATTCAGGATGCTGAGAAAGAAAAATTATGTAAAAGGAAATGCTTTGGAGACATGCAACCCACTGACAATTTCCTGCTGTAGATAGCAGCAATACGATCACCCATTTTATTCAGCAGTATACAATAGTTGGCTTCAGAGTAGCTGGAAAATTCTTCTATTCTTCTATTATTGCTTTCTTTACAAGGAGCACTCCTAAAATAGCTGTCCCAGAGTACCAGGTTTCAGAAGGCTGGTTATCTTGAAGCCTGGCAGATGACTTGTGCAATATTAGAAAAAATTTATAAAGGCTTATTTTCACGAGGGATGTATCAGTGCTGATTTTAAAATATTGGTTCTAATGCACCAACAGATACAGACATGCATGTGCATGCACAGATGCATAATGGAATGGCTAAAAAACAGGAGATGGAGAGGGTTGCTTTAAAACTTCTAAGTGCCCATTGCCTGAACTGAGGGCAATTAAAAAAATCAACATTGTAATAAATGGCTTTTAATAAAAAGTTCTATCTGATTGCAGGCAACTCAATGCAAATCAAAATGAAACACTCCGTGGAACATATACTTGAGGCTTGCTTTTGTTCTCCAGCTGCCTTTATTTTCCTAAATGCTCCCAACATCAATGACCAATTTTGCAGCTATTAAAAATAAATACTGGAAAAGCTCTCCTGTCTCCCATCAGCTCAACTTTAGTAAATGGCTGTGATTAGAAAATCATTCACTTTGATAAAGACACGTGTCCTCTGCTTTTTGTTCTTCAAGCAAAGTGCTCTTTCTCTCCCTCTGCATTTTTTTTTTTTTTTTGGCTATATCAAAATGGACAGAAATAAAGTCTTATTGGAGAACAGGCAATGACTCTGTGATATTAAAGAGAATAATAAAATAAGGGGCAGAAGCTGCCTCAGAGGAAACATCACAGCAGGAGGGGATAATAGACTTGGAGGAGGAACAAAATGCTAAAACTCAAATAAGTCTCTATTCTAGATCAAATTGCAGCAAGCAAAACATTTGAAAAGCATTTGTTATTATTATTTTGCTATTATAATCCATAATGATCCATATACTATAACTGTACCTGGGCCTGATTTGGGACCCATGGTCTGAAACACCATTGTTCACCAGATGTGTTGAGCTCATCAGTCTCTTCTCTTTTCTTTGTGTAGTCTAGCCTCACCTAATCTGGTGTCTGCAACAGGATTGGACTAAAACTCCTATCATCCTAGACAAGGCCATTGCTCTAGACAAGGCCATCCTAGACAAGGCCATTGCTGAGGAGAGGTAATGGAAGTAAGGCTCAACCCAGTAACTATGGCGACTATGAATATGGACCTGTGGATCAATCTAAGTGCAACTGATTTCTTCCAAGCTAGTCATAACAATCCTGCTCTCTTCACAAAGTCCAGGCTTTCAGATGAAGAAGTCTCTTATTTTAGAATGGACAGCTGCCCCATCCTTCTGCACATAGGGAAATTTTCTGAATGGTTGTGGATATCAAAATCTATGTGTCCTTCAACTCATTTGTTTATTTCTTTGTTTGTTAGATTTACGGTTGTTGTTGTTTATTCGTTTAGTCGCTTCCGACTCTTCGTGACTTCATGGACCAGCCCACGCCAGAGCTTCCTGTCGGTCGTCAACACCCCCAGCTCCCCCAGGGACGAATCCGTCACCTCTAGAATATCATCCATCCACCTTGCCCTTGGTCGGCCCCTCTTCCTTTTGCCCTCCACTCTCCCTAGCATCAGCATCTTCTCCAGGGTGTCCGGTCTTCTCATTATGTGGCCAAAGTATTTCAGTTTTGCCTTTAATATCATTCCCTCAAGTGAGCAGTCTGGCTTTATTTCCTGGAGGATGGACTGGTTTGATCTTCTTGCAGTCCAAGGCACTCTCAGAATTTTCCTCCAACATCACAGTTCCAAAGCATCTATCTTCCTTCTCTCAGCCTTCCTTACGGTCCAGCTCTCGCAGCCATATGTTACTACGGGGAACACCATTGCTTTAACTATGCGGACCTTTGTTGTCAGTGTGATGTCTCTGCTCTTAACTATTTTATTGAGATTTGTCATTGCTCTTCTCCCAAGGATTAAGCGTCTTCTGATTTCCTGACTGCAGTCAGCATCTGCAGTAATCTTCACACCTAGAAATACAAAGTCTTTCACTGCTTCTACATTTTCTCCCTCTATTTGCCAGTTATCAATCAAGCTGGTTGCCATAATCTTGGTTTTTTTGAGGTTTAGCTGCAAGCCAGCTTTTGCACTTTCTTCTTTCACCTTCATCATAAGGCTCCTCAGTTCCTCTTCACTTTCAGCCATCAAAGTGGTATCATCTGCATATCTGAGATTGTTAATGTTTCTTCCAGCGATTTTAACTCCAGCCTTGGATTCCTCAAGCCCAGCATGTCGCATGATGTGTTCTGCGTACAAGTTTAATAGGTAGGGTGAGAGGATACAGCCCTGCCGTACTCCTTTCCCAATCTTAAACCAGTCCGTTGTTCCGTGGTCTGTTCTTACTGTTGCTACTTGGTCGTTATACAGATTCTTCAGGAGGCATACAAGATGACTTGGTATCCCCATACCACTAAGAACTTGCCACAATTTGTTATGGTCCACACAGTCAAAGGCTTTAGAACAGTCAATAAAACAGAAATAGTTGTTTTTCTGAAACTCCCTGGCTTTTTCCATTATCCATCGGATATTGGCAATTTGGTCCCTAGTTCCTCTGCCTTTTCTAAACCCAGCTTGTACATCTGGCAATTCTCGCTCCATGAGTTGCTGAAGTCTACCTTGCAGGATCTTGAGCATTACCTTACTGGCATGTGAAATGAGTGCCACTGTTCGATAGTTTGAACATTCTTTAGTGTTTCCCTTTTTTGGTATGGGGATATAAGTTGATTTTTTCCAATCTGATGGCCATTCTTGTGTTTTCCAAATTTGCTGGCATATAGCATGCATTACCTTGACAATTATCTTGCAAGATTTTGAACAGTTCAGCTGGGATGCCGTCGTCTCCTGCTGCCTTGTTATTAGCAATGCTTCTTAAAGCCCAGTCAACCTCACTCTTCAGGATGTCTGGCTCTAGCTCACTGACCACACCGTCAAAGCTATCCCCGATATTGTTATCCTTCCTATACAGGTCTTCTGTATATTCTTGCCAGATTTACGGTATATTCTATATTTCCCAGGAATTCAAGGCAGGGCAGATGAAACATTTCCCCCCCATTTTCTCCAGCAACCATAACAACAACTCTATGAGGTAGTTAGAGCTGAGAAAGAATGACTGGCCCTAAATAACCCAGTAAGTTTCTGTAGCTAAGGCTAGAATTGAAGCAAGATCTTCTCAGTCCTAGCCCCCACATCTTAATCCCTACACCCCATTGCCTCTGATTTGTAGGATTAAGTTATGGCTGTTACACATAGCTAAAAATACTATATATACCAGACTCAATTCCAACAGGAGGATAAGATAAAATTAACAAGTATTTAATATGTGTTTATTCATCTTCTCCATGGCAAACTTAACTTGCCCTCCTGAGACAATTTTTTAGCCTTACTTTTAACTAAAATGCTGAAGAAAATAATACAGTCAGCATGCTTTTAAGGAATAGTGGCTGAGGGAAACAGCTAATAAGCTTAAAGCCCATCTTAAAGACATGCTGATGAATCTTTTCTTCCCTACTGTAAAAGACTTCCTTTGGAGAAAACGATTCTGCAAAATCTCTTCCTAACATTTAGTCACAGGATGCACTGTAGACACAAAAGCGAAGCTTGTACATATTGTCTTGATGATGCCAATTAAATATTTTCCAAAGTAATCTGTAAGCCCCTTTCCTGTCCAGAAATTGGCATTTTGGAAGCTTCTCCAGTGGTTCCCTAACATGGGAATGCTGGAGCTGGCATGTGGTTTTTCCTGTGATCTTCCCTATAAGCTTTTCCCCTGCCTTACATTTTCCTCTCCTCCTTTCAGTACTAAGACGCTGGAAAAACTCAAATATTTCCTGATGCAGGATGAAATCGCCAGTAGCATGGATTTTTTAATATATAATTTTTATTAAAGATTTTGATTACAGTAGTAAAAACTAATACAAACAAAAGTTAGAAAAAGAGGAAAATAGAAAGAGAGAGGAAAAAAATGCAAGAAAAAATAAAAAATAAAAGAGAAAGACTATGATAAAGAAAAATAAATATATAAAAAGTGTCTTCCAATCTTCATCACAAGTACAGACATATTTAGTAATTCTTCACCCCCTATAAGGTTACAGATACCTCTTCATCCGATATCCCTTCCCTTATCTATAAGCAAATCCATCAAACATCCACTTTTCAATCCTGGTGTCATCAAAAGGTCTATAAAGGGTTGCCAGAATATTGCAAAAAATGTCTTATGTTAGCCTTGATCAAATAAACCAACTTTATATTCCTTCTTTTTACTTCTAACAGTCTTTAATTCAATCAAATATTATCGTAAAATTTGATTTCTCTTTAATTCTTTTTCTCATCGCAAAGATTTCTTCAAGGCTTTAACAAACTTCTTTTGTAAATCCAATAAGAAAACATTTTCCAGGTCATTCTCTTGTTTTGTCATTTGTATTTCCCCTTTAATTTTCAAAACTTCAGCCAATTTCTTTTGTATATTCAGGAAAACAGCAGTTCCCAACCTTTTTGGCACTAGGGACCAGTTTCGTGGAAGACAATTTTTCCATGGACCGGGGGGGGGGGGGGATGGTTTTGGGATGATTCAAGCGCTTCCTCTTTTTCCCGATCTTTTATTCTTTTTTCTTCATGCTGTTTGGAGATAGCAGCCAATGGGCTTACTTTCTCTGACAGGAGGCGGAGCTTGGACAGTAATGCAAGCGATGGGGAGTGGCTGTAAACACTCAAGCTGTAAATTCACTCGCTTGCCCACCACTCATCTCCTGCTGTGCAGCCTGGTTCCTAACAGGCCATGGACTGTTACCAGTCCACAGCCCGGAGGTTGGGGACCCCTGCAGTAAAAAGTCCTTTTCTGGGTCATTCTCTTGCCCTGTCATTGTATTTCCACTTTGGGTAGCTTCTCTGTCTTGTCATCCCAATTTTTTCAATTCAATATTTATAATTTTACTATTTCTACATCAGACAAAATTTGTTCCACATCTGTCATTCCTTCATTAACATATTTTGGACATAGTCTATCCAAAGAAGCAGACATCATTACCAGCACTGTTGATATTGTGCTACTAATTTCTGGCCCCATTCTTCAAAGATCTCCTTTAATATTTCCAGTGTTATGGTGTTTTGAGTCATTTTGTAAATCCCAGCATTTTTTCTTTCTGCCTGGAATCTTGAGTCCCCTCTAGTGTCTAATTTCTAAAATCATAAAGTCTCTAATCTCTGTTATAACTTACAGTATTCAAAATTATTCTGGTTCCCATGAGAAGCTTTTTTTAAAATAGTTAATTCCAAAACCTTATAGTAAAAGTTGCAATATTCCAAATATTTCTGGACCCTATTTATAACTTTCTTAGATCAAAATCTTATTCAGCTTTTTGCTGTTTATTTTAAGTTATTTAAATTCTTAAACTTATAGTTAATTTTTGTTGTTCAGAATTGAAGATAAACTCATCAGGTGACTTTTCAAACTTGTCCTTCTGAAGAGCTCTAATAACTTCAAAATGGTTAAACAGGCAATTTCCGAAAGTGAGGTTTGCAAACTTAGTGTCCTTTAAAGGGCTCTGCCATGGTTGCAAGCAAGATTTTTTATTTATTTTATTTAATTAAATTTATGCCACCGCCCATCTCCCCCAATGGGGGACTCTGGGTGGTTTACAATAAAATAACACTAAAAACATATCCACCTAATATACCATTAAAATATAAATAGAAAATTAATATAAAATCCAAGTGGAGATGGAACACAATCACTGAGGGGTGCTATGGTGCCAGCCACCCCCAGGTGGAGCTGTCACTCTCCCCCTCCCAAGCAAGGCGGCAGAACCAGGTCTTCAGTTTCTTCCGGAAGTCCGAGAGCGAGGAGACCCGTCTCAACTCAGAGGGCAAGATATTCCAAAGGGCAGGCACCACTGCAGAAAAGGCTCGCCTCCTGGACCCTGCTAGATGAAATTCCTTTGCTGATGGGGTCCGTAGCATGACCTCCCTGCCTGACCGGGTGGGGTGGGTCTATGTTATGGGGATGAGACGGTCCCTCAGGTACCTTGGTCCCAAGATGACTGATCCCTTTGGCTTCTGGCACTCAAACCTGCTGAAGACTGCCGTCCTATGGTCTCATCACAGGAAGCGACCATCCAGAGCACATGTGGGCAATCTTCCATCCTCTCCTTGTCCAGAGAGTTTCCAAGAAGCCAGTCTACTCACTGGTTTTTTGGTCTTTGCTGCAGGTGCCATCTCTGCTTTCTTGCAGACATCTTCAGTTCACCATGCCTCCCTCGGAAATCATCAGTAGCATGGCATTTTGACTGCCTGGGCAGGTTGTTTATTTCCTTTCCACTAATGCCCTGCATTTTGATATAATTCTAAAGTAGGCATAACTACAGTCGCCAGATGAAAAACAGATATATACAGAGTTGCTATACAACGATTTAAACTACAATAGCAATGGATTGCACAGCAAAATTCTTCTATTTTTTTTTCTCAATTACATATGGATGATAAATTTTTTTTGCTAAATAATATCAAGGACAAGTCTTCGTGTAATAATAACATACATAATATGTTCTTATTTAAACATGATGAATAAACATGGTATGATTTTAATGCTCTAGAAACTAATCTGGGGACAGAACAGCAAATTCCAATAACTCCACTGACTATTGGAAGAATCTCAGAACATAAAAGAGAGCCCTGTTGGATCAGAGCCAAAGGTTGTTTAGTCCAGCATTCAGTGTCATTCCTGGTCAACCAAGAGTCCCACTGTAAACTCATAAGCAGGCCAAGAGTTTAATTCTTTTAATTCATTGCTCTTTCTCCCAAAGGACCTTGGAGCAGAGTGTAAATGTGATGGTATCCATAAATACGATAGCATCCTGTGAAGAAATGTGAGGAATAAATAAATAAAATCCTTGTCCTCTGGGTCCCCAACAACTGTATCTGATACTGAATCAATATTGGTATCAATCATGTTGCCACCAGAACATGTAGGCACTGAGAGTCTTGTCCTCCATAAAGTTATCCAAACTTTTTTTTTACAGCTGTCCGGACAGGTGGCTGCTATTACATCTTGCAGCGTACTCCATAATTGAATTATACCATATTTCCACTGTTACTTTCCCATATGAGTTCAGCCAGTATCTGTAACTCCAGTAAGTTTATGCCCTCCCATTTTAAAGGGAGCATGGGATATGGCTTTGCACAACCACGGTCACGTCTGGCCCTACCATGCAAGAGTAGGAGGAGATAGATAAGGCAGGAATGTGTATTTGAACTGGGCTGCATGAGTAAAGTAAGCCTTTTATGGAGGATGATTGCCTTTGGGTTTCTGTTCTAGGCAGCAGACTCTGGACACTGACTAATATGATGTGACGTCCTTTGGGTAGCAGCACTTTATGGTCTGGAAAGAAATCTTGGATCACCCTTTGGAGATGACCATCTAAGGTGAGTGCAAGTGTCAGGGTTTCCTTTGCTGGCTTGTGATTGTGATGAACATTTCAATACGTTTATCCAAGTACAAGGGAGAATAAGTGTGCTGTTGTGATTAGAACAAACTTCCTCACTTGAGAATTCCCCAGATACTAGAATTCAGCTTCCATAATTTCCTGGCCAGGATGGCCATTGCTGAGAATGCTGGGAATTATAATCCAGGCTTCAGGAGGCTGCCAGGGCTGAGGAAAGCTAAAGACCTGGATTCAGACAGGAAAACCCAACTTCAAATCCTCCTTCAAATACAAAATTCACTAATAAGTTTAGTCTTTATATCTTAATCTAGTTTAGGGAGTAAGGTCTATATGCTTTTTGAACTACTTGGAGGAAAGGTGGGTGATAAACATAGTAAATAAGTGGAGAGGGAGGGAGGGAGGGAGGGAGGAGGGAGAGGGAGAACAGTCTGGACGTGATCTCAAGATCATATTCACATTTTCCCTCATCCAACACATTGTCTCTCTGTTACCTAAAAAGGCTATTTCCTCTGTGTAGCTGGTCGATGTATGATCAGATTTTTAGGTCCAGAAGCATATTTCATCACAGGTTGTAATAAGCAATGGCTCACAGGAGGCTTGCAGAATCATTGCTACTTAGCTTATAGGCAATACTGTCATCAATGTGGCACAAGTCATTAAAGAAATGCCATGGATAAAGACTCCATGTAAGTCAAAAGGAAGGATGAAAGGCTGTTTCTTCTAATAAATATGAAATACCCACAGCCAATGCTCTCATCATCCTGCAAAACATCCATAGGTTTTCACTCCATTGTAATTTATAATGTAGAATTGTTTGGTCAAAATACTATGTGCACTGGACAATTGACCTCTTGTAAAAAGCAGTAGTCTCAAAAGTTATGACTTTCCCTAACCAAGCCAAGTAAACCTGTCTTATTTCTTGTTGTGCTGCTGCACTGATCCATAGCCAGGCAGATTTTATTAGGTATTTGTGTGCAATAATGAAAAATAGGAGCATGGCTCAAATCCTCAAATTTATAGCCATGCATTTTTGGCACATATTTTCATGTGACATACAAGAAAACTTGCTAAGTCACATTCCTCTGTCACAAATAGATCTGGATCATAAAATGCTAATTATATGGACTCTTCCATAAGCCAGCAGGCAAAATGTTGACTCAATCCACCATCTGCATCAAGGGTCTGGCTTGTGTCCAATTGATCCAGCAGTGTTTAGCATTCTAATGTCCACACCCCATTTAGAGCTGCATGCAGTTATCTGTATATAATTAAAACTAGTTTGGAGGGGCTAATTTTATTATTGCACTTATTACCCCACCTCCCAAAAATCTTTGAAATCAGAGAAGTAAAAGGCAGGTTAACATGTTTGTATCTCCTGGATGGATACACTAATTGTGAGTCTCTACTCAATTGGAGAGTAAGAATTTTTAGGATCCAGGGAGTTGGACAGTGGAAGGAGAATCTGTCACAACTGTTAATAATTGCAGAATCCTTGGGCTGATTCTGGATGCCCCATAAGTTCTCTGATGCTCTTATTGCTTATACTGGCTGTGATTTCTGATCCATCAGGCCAATGCACGTGAAGAGCACCAGGTTGGGGAAAATTGTTTGACATTCCCTAGAGAACCCCATGCCTTGCTATGTGGGGATGTGATGACAGGGAAAGAATATTTAAACTGTAGGTTCCAAAGCCCTTATATGCACTGCTTTATTAACCAAAGTCATCCTAATTTATCTGTTTTAAATTCATAAGTGCTTTGTTCTTATTATTGCCATATAGCAGAGGCTCTGTAGCTAATTACTATGCTATGATTAATCCCAGAAATGACATGAAATGGCAAGATAATTTCAGCTGCAGTCCTGAGTCTGCTTTTGCTGGAGAGTGGCGCAATTGCTTGCCTTGAGATTAATAGGGTGTAAATCATGTCATTGTATTTTATATTGCAGACCACCCTAAAATTGGAAAAGGGAGTAGAGTGATATAAACATGCTTTAAATAAAATGAACAAAACAAGGTGATGGTTCTATAACCTGAGCCACAAACTGCAAATCCAACGTTGCTTTTAAGCTGCCTTTGTCCTATCACAGCCCATCAGCTCAGGGTTAGCCTTCTTGCATGGCATTTGTCTTCCAGCATCAGCGTATTGGAAGGAGGCAGGGAAACCTTTGAAAATTAATAATGAATTCATATATGTTAATGTGAAAGCTTTTTGTAAACATTTTGTGGAAAACAGCAGGAGACCTAAATTTATTTCATTTCTTCATTTCCACATGTGTTTACGGAGCCTATGCCCTCTAATAGTTTTTACTAACACTAAAAGCAAAATGTGGAACTGTAAGAAATGGAAACTATGATATACAAAAATAGATTTAAAAAATAAATTTCAATTACTTCTAAAAATGTTCTATGCTCCTTAACTCAGGTCAGCTTGTGAGTGTATGGGATGTAGTATGGCTTGGAAATTCTTCCTAGGGCAAAGGTAGTAATCACTCTAAAGAGTCAAAAAAGACAATGGGTGTCCAAAGATTACATTTAGATCAGGTCCTGAATGTCTAGATTAGTCTAAACCTTGTCCATGCCCATGTCCCAAAGTCACAATATTCTCCTTCCTGACATATTTCAATGAAGCAAGAAAGCTGCATGTACAGTTGCTATACCCAATGTTCTCTAATAAACACTGTCTGAAGCCCATGGTGGAAAGGGTGAGAATTGTCATCCAGGAAGCTTCTGGCTGTCAGAGGCTCTGCTCCACAGGTAACTGCAATGAGACCTTCTGGCTAAAGCTGAGCTCTGGGGAGCAGTTGGTTTCATTGCTACAGTACTGGCCTCCGCATGCCATCACACCTCCCTGCTGTGCAGCAACATCCATGTCTGAACTTGATTCCATGACTGGATTGGCAGTGGAATCTCCAAGGTTTGTAGCCCTTAGGGATTTCAGTCCAACTCTCCCCCTGCCCTCCACCAAATATGTGGAGCCTGGTGCAGTTCAGGAGTTCATGGCCACCATTATAACCATGGACCTGGTCCAAGTCATCCAAGGCCCAACAGATATTGTGGGTTGAACAGTAGATCTAGTTTTGCATTGGTTTGCCAGTGCTGGCCCCCTCTCCTTTCAGAAAGGCAGAATATATTAGATTGATCTACCCCAGTCTGACCAAGATCCTAGTCTTGGCTTGGAATGGCCAGGGGCCTTGGATTGGATTGCTCGTATGCAGCCTTTCTTTGTTTGACAGTCCTTGACAAACCAAGCTTCTTAGTTTTCTGAAGAGCTGTGGGAGATGAAATGACAGCAGGGAGGCCTAGACTGCTGATGGAGCAAACCAAAAATTGAATCTGCTCAAGCATACATAAGAGCCCATGTTAGGGATTACATCATGGCAATAAGGATGGCAAATGTAGTTATTTTGCTGAACTTATCACATCTGCAGATAGCTGTTCAGTGACCCTTTTTAAGGTGCCCCATTTGCTGCTAGGGAGGGATAGGCCATAAGACCAACTACTGGGTCACTGTGAAAATATTCTAGGCATCTAGCAAATAAAGATCTTTGGACTCACTCTAAATTGGACTCTGACTGAGCAGATGTCATGTTCATCGTTCCAATGGTTTGAATACATCGTAACGTTTCACATGTCACTCTCCTGTTCCGTGTCTGTCATTTGCGGGGAGGGGAATTTCAGCCGTGCCAGGCTGTAATCTCCTTGCTGTTCTGCAGGAATGTATGTTTGGGTTATGACATGTCTTCAAGGTTACTTTCCCAGGCCGATGTGTGACGGTTGCCAACACCTGGGAGGGGGTGGTTGCTATGGTGGGGCGAGGGGTGGGATTGGGTTTGAAGCGAGGGTATTTAGTTTGTATTTGGCGTGCTTTTCCTCATTCTCAGCTTTCTTCGTACTTTGCATACTATTCATTCAATAAATTAGTTTTCTCTAGTAATTACTGATGAGACTCCTTTTATTGGAATAGGCAATCATTACATAAAGCTGAGAATCATAATGAAATTTTCCGCTAGCCCCCATCCAAGCCTTTGGTGAAGGGGAGAGCTAGCGATGACTTTAACAATGGATGGAGGAATCGGGGCCCAACAGCGCTCCAGCGGGGATGGCGTGGCGGAAGCTCGGTCGGGGCTAGCTCATGCCACCTGGAGACCCCAATACCCCACGTTTCCGGAGGTGGAATTCGCTGATCGGCGGGTCAGGCCGCAACGGGCAGAGTCGCGGGGGAGCGACCTCAGCGCGGTGGCCGGTAGCGATGTTCCGGAGTCGGGGATGGGTTTGGAGGTGGAGAGCGGTGCCCCGGTGTGGTCCACGGAGTGGCTGGCATCCTTGATGGCCCGGGCTGGGACGCGGCGTGGCTGCATGGTTCCGGCGAAGGAGGGCGGCATGTCGGCATTTTCGTTGGAGTGGTGGGTGTTCCTGCTGACCGAAGCCGAGCTGCGGTGCGAGCGCTCGGAGGCGCAGCGGGACTGGATGAGGAACTTCCTGTGGCTGGAGATGGCGCTGCTCCACGGGATGCAAGCGCGGCGGGAGAGAGCCATCGTTCCTGCCTGCATCAGCGCCAAGAAGGGTGCGGCCTCGAGGGGCCTGGGCTGCGTGGAGAGCGGCGGCGGCCGGGCGGGATGCAGCGGAGAGGCCGAGGTGAGACAGCCCGCCTTGGGGCCCGAGGAAGAAGGCGACGCATTCATCGTACTGAGGGCGGAGGAGGTGGACCCACCGAGCGAGGCTGGCGATCAGCGAGAAATCCTGGATTTCGGGCGAGATAGGGGTGGGTTTCAGGGCTTTGTTTGCTGGAAGCATGTCCCTCCGGACTGAGTGGAGGGGCGGGGCTCTGTGGTTTGCTTTAGCATTCTCATGCTGTTTAGCCTTTTGCATTTATATGCTGTTTAACCACTGTAACCTGTTCCTTGCGTTTTGTCATGATCGCAATGTTCAATGCTAATATCTGCATCGCTAATATTTTCATGCCAATGCTTAGATCTTGTGTAGAGATGAATGGGAGCATTTCACATGTGGATTCTTTGATGCGTGTCTTCCTATGTATAGGTGCTGATGCGTGTCCCACACTGTAAAATCACTTCGCCTGTCTTTATTCTGCCTAGCCGCATGAACTTGCTGCTTAGTTTAGTTTCTTTAAGGGGGGCGATATGTCATTTTCATCGTTCCAATGGTTTGAATACATCGTAACGTTTCACATGTCACTCTCCTGTTCCGTGTCTGTCATTTGCGGGGAGGGGAATTTCAGCCGTGCCAGGCTGTAATCTCCTTGCTGTTCTGCAGGAATGTATGTTTGGGTTATGACATGTCTTCAAGGTTACTTTCCCAGGCCTATGTGTGACGGTTGCCAACACCTGGGAGGGGGTGGTTGCTATGGTGGGGCGAGGGGCGGGATTGGGTTTGAAGCGAGGGTATTTAGTTTGTATTTGGCGTGCTTTTGCTCATTCTCAGCTTTCTTCGTACTTTGCATACTATTCATTCAATAAATTAGTTTTCTCTAGTAATTACTGATGAGACTCCTTTTATTGGAATAGGCAATCATTACAGCAGATCCAATCAAGGTGACAAAGACAGTGTCTTGTTTGATTAACTGGGAAGAGTTTGATTCAGTAATTCCTGACGAAGCATACAGGACTGTGGGACTGTTAACCTAGCCACCTGTTGTTTAGATCCATGTCCTTCCTGATTAATGAAGGTTGCCTGGGAGCTGACATGTGGTTGAGTCCATGAGGCAGAGGTAGCTTCTTTGAAGGAGAGGATAGTTCCATTAGCCTTAAATGAGGCAGTGGTTTGACCCTCCTCAAGTACCCTTCAGTGGATCCAACAGTGCTGGACAATTTCCATCCAATCTTCCCCTTATGGGGAAAGATTTTTAAGAAGGTGGTAGGGCTGTGGGTTCAGAGGCCCCTGGAGGAAACCAGTTATCTAGATCTGGGGACTTTCCATCTTTAATTCTGCATGGGGTTGGACTTCTCCATTCAGAACTGGTGTGCAATTTGGAATTTCTCCTGGATTCTTAGACTCTTGGTATGCCCATGTAATACCCCTGCTCTGTGAGCTGCACTCATTACCAATAAGCTTCTGGTGCAATTCAAGGTGCTGGTTGCTACCTACAAAGTCCTCCATGGCATAGGCTCTGTTTTTCTGAGAGGCTATATGTCCTGCATCATTTCTGACTATCTTGTCAATCTAACAGGCTTGACCTGCTCTGAGGCCCATCCATGAAACAATGCTATCTGACAGGACCCAGGAAGTGGGCCTTCTTTGTCGTGGTGCTGCCCTCTGGAATATAGCCCCCACCCTGCTCTCTTTTAGAGGAGTCTTAAGATCTGGCCTTTTTCCCAGGCTTTGGAGTAGGATGAGTGGGTGGGCTTCTTGAGGATATGATTATGTTAGGAGAATGTGGGGTTTTTCCTCTGGATTAACCAAAATCTTTTGTTGATTGGCTTATTTTCCTATACACCACCCAGAATTCTGGAGTGAGATGGCCCTATAAATCTGTTTAATAAATAGATGAGTAATAAATAACTGATACAGCTACATTCCAAAGTTTGTCTCCTGCTAGTTCTGTAACAGCAGTATTTATCATTTAGAAGTTGTCAGCACTAACATCTCTCCCAATGTTTTTGCCTGTGAAGTTTTACAAACCACTCCAAGATGCCAGTTTTGATTCTGATATGGATAGAAAAAAATGACAAATACTGTTTAATGGCCTGCATATAGCCTGGTTCTGAAACAGCAATGAGAACATCCTCGTGAATAAAAAGAGCAAGATGTAGGAATTCACCCATTTGGGAAGAACTTCACCTATCATCTGAAAGAAAGAGAACTATAGACGTGTTCAGCCGGATTCCCTGGGGTTAGAACTTGGAAATTAGACACCCTGATGGAAGGCTGCTAATTTGGCAATTTAGGACTTGATCTCTGATGGAAACTACCACCCAAAATGAATGGAAGATGGAAAATGGGTTCTGCCTACAAGCATCTTTGGTCTGCATGCTTGGGTTTTTTTACCCCTTGGTTTTACCACATACCAAGATATATACGTAATATATTTTGATGACTTGTATAAAGCAAGGTTATTGTCTAACAATACTATGATTAAGTGGTTTTTCTAACATATTTTTCCTTCAGTACTGAAAGAGAAGTTATATGGTAATCAAATTATCTCTGCTAAACATATCTTCTGTGGCATTTGGTTTTTGTTCAAGAAATCTAATATGACAGCAGAAACTAGAAAGTGTAATTAAAGGTGAGTTGATGATTGACAGTTGGGAAACTGATAGTGTCTCTTGGGCTACAAGAGTAGCTGCTTAAGTAGCCATGAATCAGATGACTGCTAGGTTATTAAATTGGAATAGGATTGTGGCAAGATGAGCTGCCATGATATAAACCCCCCTTCCTCTCCCCCTCAGACTCAGCATTATAAATGTCAAGATGAAAGGGGTTTTTTTTCCTGGTGGTCCAGCAGCAAGGTGCAACACTCAAAGTAAGTCAGCAGTTAGAAAAAAATCCTTAAACAATTTGCAATCTGGCTCACACGTTTTTTGGCATGTGTAAGAGCCAGAGGAGGTAGGCAGTGAGGAGGTGGGGGGAGTTTCTTTCAGGGTCAAAGGAGATACTGATGGTAAGAGCAGCATCTAAACAAGCACAGGAACAAGAGATGCACAGCTACAGAGCAGATCAGGGGACATCTGTAGCCAACTGATGAGGAATCAATGAAAAATAGCTGGCAGAACAGGCTGACTGAAAGGGAACCAAATCAGTGCTGGAAAGGGAAGCGATGAAACAAGGTAGCCCCGGACGTTGCAGAACAAAAAGAAAAGGGGGAAGGGGGTTCAGGTGCCAGCAAGGGAGTTGGGGTTAGAAAACGAGCGTGTGTTCTCTTCTCCCCACCTCCTCCCACCTTTTGGGTAATACAAGGCTTTTCTTCTTTGGAAGGGAAAACAAAGTTCACTAAGGAGGGAGTTTGCATTCCCAAGGCTGCAATTAGATAAGCAACTGTGGGAGGAAGGAGGAGGTGAAAGCTGTGTGCATCTGACACACTTTTAGGAACTTTTAGAAAAAGGCTTGATAAATACATGTTGGATATTTTGGTTCAGTTAAGCTCATATCTAGATATTCACATGTGCATTGACTTAGGAGTGGAACACTGTATATGGACACAAACTTTGCCAGCTGTTGATTGAAATCCATTGTAAACAGTAATAAATGCCACTTTGATTAACACCTTAGCTTTCTCTGTGTATCAGTTGGTTCCTACCCTTACCCTCCTTCTGACAATGACATGGCAAGGTGTACATGCTGTGGAATAGAAGAAAGCCAGAGGCCTCCCCAGCTTCCATCTGGAGACACCCTTGCCCACCCTTCCTTAATGAGAGCTTCCTATGGCAATCACTCTCTCTCTTGCACCACTTTCACTGACTTTGTGGCAAGCCAAAGGCATTTTGGTTGGACTGAAGGCCTGCTTTTGAAGGACTGACAAAGAAAGCTTTGGATATGGCTGAGATGAGCAGGTGGCAACCCCAGAGGTTTGATTCTTAGAAAAGCTGGCTACTTCAACATGCGTCAGTTTGCTGTATCAGGCACTAATCCCATAGACAAATGGCACAAGTCTAAAGAATAGGGCCATATGATGTATTTCATTTGGCAGAAAACAGAATTCTTATCAGGATGCCTTTCTTTTAGTGACAGAAATTATTCAGGTGTGTGTGTGTGTGTGTGTGATTGATATATATATATATATATATATATATTCAAATTTTGTTACCGCCCATCTCCCCCAAAGACACACACACACACACACAAACATACACACACGCATATATGCTAATTTAATATAGTGGTTAAGGCATCAGGCTAGAAAACTGGGAGACCGTGAGTTCTAGTCCCGCCTTATGCACAAAGCCAGCTGGGTGACCTTTCTGCTCTAGGAAACAGGCAATAGCAAACCACTTCTGAAAAATCTTGCCAAGAAAACTGCAGGGACTTGTCCAGGCAGTTGCCAGAAGGGAAGATGGACTCAAAGCTTCTCCCTCTCTCTCTCTTATTTCAGATATAGAGTAATAAAGTACAGAATTGGAAAAACATTTTGGGGAAAAAAGGGGAAGCTGGGTTTGAAATCAGAATCTGAGATTTAAAACTAGAGGAGGAGACAAGGTTGTGCCCTGTTTTACAACAGGACAAATAAATAGGCAGGACTGAACAAAAACTTAATTTGTTTCAGTTAAAGTTTCAGTTTCAGTTAATTAATTAAATACCATTAATATATTTCCTTCCCATGCACTTAATACTGTTCACCTTCTGTCACATTAAGAATGACATCAACAATTGAAAGGGCTTTTGAGGGCTGGATACAGTCTTGGTGCCTCAAGTCGTGTACCCCTCTTTATATCTTTCCTTGGCACAAGAATCAAGACAGAGCCAGACCCTAAAATGTAGAATGCTTTCCAGATTCTCCACATCAACTTTCATTCTTATGTTTGTTTTTAAGGGGGGGTAACACACTGCTCTGTTTTGCATGGTCATCCTCACTTTGGAAATAGATAAATATGGGGGCAAGCTGGCATTTGCATTTGAAAGACAGAATTAGTGCGCACCACACTGCATCAAGAGAACTGTCATGCTAGAAATGCTTTAAAAAACAGAGCACCAAAAAGTCAGCCCAAAACAGTGGCTTTCTTTTATTTGGCCATGCAGCAGAATACCTCAGCATGATAGGCCGAGGGATAAGGGAAAATGATGTTTACCATAGTTTCTGGCACTGGCCACTTACTTTTGTTCTGTGGTTAATCTTAGTATTTTCTTAGGAGCCCAGGCCTCCCAACCTGATGTGAAGGGAAAAGTGAAGGAGGGTCTTGCTTCCCCTACTCAAAATGAAAATATGGTTTAGCTAAAGGACCAACAGAGTGAAATTCAACACAGAACCCCCCCCACCCTCAAGGTTCATTCCTGGCAGGATGAGGATGGGAATCAACTGCATTTCAAGTACCTGAAGGGTATCTCATTCAGAAGGACAACACTTCTGTCCCAAAAGGCAGGACATTAGATTTTGGCTTTAACTTGCGGGAGGACAAATTCCAGTTGAATTTTAGGGAAAACCTCCCAACAGTAAGAATAGTTTGACTTGGAACTGGTTATTAAGGGAAGGTCCTAGGCTTCCCTTTTGTGATGTTTTCAAACAGAAGCTGGTTGACATCGGTTGGAAATGATTTAATTTGGATTCCTGCCCTGAACAGAGGATTGAATTGGACTTGATGACCTAAATGGCCTCTTGTACAATGCTATGATCCTATGACCATATGTGCTATAATGGAAAATATGCCCTTATAGGGGACAGAAAGGGAGACAAAATTCCTCTAAAAATGAATCTCTGTGTGTGTGTGTGTGTGTGTGTGTGTGTGTAACTTGAAGATCTTGAGATGCCTTTGTTTTGGACCTGCTTTGGGTTGGAAGTTTTGTTAATAACTATTTTTAGATTATGTGTTAAACTGAGGGGAAAAAACATTGCCTTTGTTATGCCTGTATACTTGAACAGGATCTCTTTTCTAAAGGAAACTTATCATCCTGAATGCAGTAAGGCCAACACTGTTTAATTTTTCTGGTTAGGGAAAGGGGCCAAAGTGAGTTCTATTAAAGCCCTGTTCAGAAGTGGCTCAGATTCACAACAGGAAAAACTGAATTAGTTGTAATGCTCACTTAAGTAGACACACAGGCACAGACACACCAGCTGCCCCAATGCCTTGAAAATTGTATTCAAAATACATCTAGAGGGTGTAAGTTGTGGGAAGGTCTTTGCAAATTTTAACTAAGTAATTTGCAATCAGGCATTGCCTCTAACAAACCTCTAAGTTGTTCTTTATCTTAAAAGAGTAGTCTGGGATGTGAGTGAAGGCATTTCTGATCCAGAAATTGGAACTGATGCATGAGAGTGACTCCCCCACCACTCCCAAGGAATGTAAATCTTGGCACTGGTCTCTCTAGAATTAAGTAGAAAACATTATCAAGCATGACAGAAGTTAAAGGTCATGCTGCCCATTCAATTCAAGCAGCTTCCAATTAGCAAGGATTTAAGAGCCAGACCTCTTGATAGCCACGATGGACACCTTACTATATTGTGTAAACCAGGAATAGACAACTAGTGGCCACGAATTGGATGTGGCCCTTATTCTACTTTGCCACCTCTTCAGTGGACATACCCCCCTTGACCCTTGGTAATTGCCAAAGGAGTTGTCCATCCTTTGTGTAAAACAAGCTTCCTTCATTTGGACACTTGTTCATTCACAGAAGAGACTGGCATGATTATCATTCACATTGAGCTACAACAGATTCATTTAGGAGTAATGTCAATGGAGTTCAGTTGTATCTGCTGTTTGAAACTTGCAGAAAAAGAATCCAGCACTGATACCCTCACTGAACTTGAACTTTCATAGCCAGAGAAACCACCATGATTGAACCAGCCCTGAAAAACTGGTGAATATATTGTAGAGCAATGAAACCAATGTAAGTCCATGCATTCTGGGCTGGGAGTGGCTCCCGCTGAATTTCATGAGATGCATCTACCATCCACGTTACTGTTCTTTGAGTAAGTTTGAACTTTGAAGGGAGAGATACCAGAAGTCCTACAAGAAGCCTTTTGAATGTTTTAGGCACATAAAACTAGACTTGAATATCACAATGTGATATTTCAAAAACTCTGGATAGCTTTTAATTAGCTGCATATACTTATCAGCATTAATTTAGAATATACAGTTCATCTCCATGATTGAATATGGACAATTACTTCAGATTTTTCTCAAACAACATTGTTCTCTGTTGCATCTTTCACTTCGTAAAAACAAACAAACCCACATCTAAGTATAGAGATGGCACAGCTTGACCAGCTATCCACAGATAGCATGTTATAGAAGAAGATGCTTTCACATTTCAAGTTTGTCCCAACATTCAAATTGTTCCTCCCTCTCTCTGATGTGGTTGTCAGTTTGGAGTAATGCAATGATCTACAAAAGCTGCAACTTTCCGATCTGCACCACTTGTTCAACCCAGACTGAACCATGCACCAGAATAACATAAAGATTTGTTTCCAGAAAGGTCAGTAATGATGCCAATGGGCAGACTGACACATCTCCTTTGGCGTCACTCTGATGATCTTGTAGATCTCTTGCTGAACTAAAAGGAAGGGAGAGCTCTCTGGAGATGGAGTTTTGGCCAAAGCTTCCTGTTTTGCTTCTAGAGTTTGGACACTAATTTCAGTGTTTTTATTTTCATACCTGGATTGTCTCATGACAAGCTTCATGTTTAGAACTTGCATTCTCCTCCACCCTCTGTTTAACATTATTAAGCAGTGTTGCAAGAATTGTTGGCACTTAGGCTGCTTCCTATCACTTCTGTAGAAGTAGAATCTTGTTGCCAAGTTTCCAGCCCTTGCTTCCTGCTTTGTCACAAGCAGGATCCCCAGGGAACTCCAGGGAACATAAAAGAGCAGGGTAGGATGAATTCAAGCCAGCAATATCACTGGGAGAAAAACTAAGTGGTCCTCTAGGCCAAACCCTGCCTTGAGTCAGAAAGTCTTCTCCTTCAAGCAGTCCATACACCACTAGGGATCTTTTGAAGGATATGCCAGACTTTTTTGAGATGAGCCAGTTCTGTTGCTGAAAAAAATTCTCCCAAATATTAACTATGGATGAAATGCAGATGCATGAGAAGAGTTCTGCTGGTGTAACTGTGGCTTTCCAGTATGCTCTTTCTTCTGCAGCCATTTGTGGACTTCAGAAGTACTTCTGAAACATGGAAGAAAACATGGAGGACTATCCAGAATGTTGTAGAAGATGACTTCTGGATAGCAGCTGGGAAAAGAGGGGCCTAGCCAAAATTAGGCATGCTCTTGCAGCCACAAATCAGCACTCCTTGAGGGTCTTTCTAAATTCTGCCCTGTCACTCTAATAAAGCCCTTGGGGGATTCTTTTTTTTCCCTCTGTGGCAACCTTTTAATTTGGAAACACCCGATTGACAAGTTCTAATTGAAAAGATCTACCATGTGAATGACATGGATTCATTCCTTCTTGCTTTCTACATATTTAAGTACTATCAGACTCAGTACAAATCTGGCATGTCCTGTAGAATTATTGCTTCTAACCCTGTTTACTTCTGGCCACATTAGCGAATCCATTATTCTTCTGACATGCTAATAAGCCCTTCAGCCATTTTTTTCTAATTTCAGAATCCTTAAACATTCTGGCTTTCTCCTTGTACATTTTTTTCTCCTTGGTCTTTTCAACCTATTCAGGTTCTCCCTGAACTGGCTATATTAATTGCAGCTCTTCACTTTCCTGCAATGTAGATATCTAAGTAATTAGGTTGGGAAAGATTCCTTGTAAAAATATTTAGAAGTAGATGCCCCCTTCATAAGATATGGAGCACTATGAAAAGCTATTATCCAGATCCCCAGGTTGTAATTGGACAGGAGGCAGGCCTTTTCTGCTGCAGCACCCACCCTGGACACATGGACACATCATTCCCCTCAAGGTAGACTGGCCCCATCCTTGGTAGCTTTCCAGAAGTCCCTCAAAATGTGGCTATGCCAACAGGCTTGGGGTTCTCAGGGAAGTGGTAATTTGTTGAGATGGCTACATTGTCTTTAACACCAGAGATGCTCTCTTCTAGTCTTTTTAAATAATTGTTTTTTTTAATTATGGGGTGTTTTAATGTTTGTTTTCCAGTTTGTTTTTATTGTACACTGCCAAGAGTCATGTTCTGTGGCATGGGTGGCTATATATGTGTGAGGAATAAATGAAATTATTAAGACTGGGATGGACGAGCAAGCCTTTGAGCCACATTTAGTCCTCAGAGTGGTTCAAACTTTTACCCTGTAGAAATCCAACGAACGTTTTTAAAAATGCAATCTGGTGCCATTCTTTAAAAAGTTGCCTACTCATGCTTTATCAGTTGTAAATTCATTGGTCTCTTTTCCAATTGATCAGACTAAATCACTGTTGAGGAAGTGAGGAAAGAAGTTTCAGTATTCTAACTCATCTACTATATATTCCCTGAGCTATAAGGACTGGGTTTGGGGAAAATACTGTACACAGTTCTTTCCATGTTAGGCACAACTGAGCACTTTTTCTATATTCATTTGCAGGGGTCACTACAGGGGATGGTTAAAAAAAAGTAAAAATGGCAGCCATGTGGGTGAGATCAAAGCTTTACCTATTTTTTATCTGCTTCACATGTGCAATGCACCTAAAAAATAGGCCCATCATGGTTGCCATCATGCCTGAGTTTTTGACCAACCCCTGTGGACCCCCCCCCCCGTTCGTTATCTGTTTATCTTCTTGCACCTTGGACAGAATTTAATATGCAGCTGCTGATTTTATTAACTCAGATATCTAATTCTCCACTGCATCTAGTTTTAATGTGGGTAGAACAACTTCTAGGACTATCATTTTAGAAGCATGTGATGTCTAACGCTTATAGAAGCAGGATATGGAATGTGTTTCTGGAATACTGTGATGATAACAGTATTTCCCCAAAGCAAGGAATGCTGTGAAGTAATAGGTCATCTGGCAGTTTGCCCAAGTGACACCAGATTTTTCACCTGTCCTTCTGGTCATCTTCACCCTGACTTCCATCCCCTTCTTGCTTTTTTTTTTTTACACTTACTTGAACAAAGATAAGAAGATAGGACTATGCAATCGAAGATGTTTGTAAAAATTACCCATCATCTTTACTTTTTGGATCCCCTTCCTGTGTAGTCCCCTGAAGCTACTTTGCAAATATGACCCAGCCTCCTTCAAGTCAAGCTATCATAATGGCAATATGGCCACGTCTATGCAGCTATCTTGGGAACATTAAAAAGTGGTTTTTTTACCTATTGGTTTGGGATAATGTTGATTTTTTTGGTTTTTTGGTGGGGTGTTTTTTTTACTTCCCAGTCTATTTTCAGTCATAACATTTCTTGGTGGTCTCCCATACAAGTACTAATTAGGTCGGGCCCTGCTTAGCTTTATGAGATCAGGCAATATCATTTACAAAGCTTTATATTTGTTTCCAGGAATGTTGAAGCAAATCTTCAAAAATGGTAGCTACAGCCTAGGAGCCTTTGAAACTGTGCCTTTCTGCTGGGGGTGGGGGAAGACAAGGTAAAAAGAAGTGGATGAGAACATATTGGCAGCTTGAAAGGATGGCAGGAGTGATGTTGCCAGATTTTGCCTTTTGGGGACATGGGTGTTTTATGAGTGGTCACATATACATTCCACAACATTGAATTATGTTCCTGAAATTCAAATGTGCCCATTAGCCTACCCCAAATGTTGGGCCTCTCCAGCATAATATACAAGTGCATTCATTTGTACAGCATCTTTTACCCAATGAACCTTAGCAAATTATCATGACCACAGCATCTACTTCCCTCTTTAACTTTTGATGGTAGTTCTATCCTTAGTGGGTTTACTTTAATTCTGCATTTTTATAGTTTTTTATACTCCTAAGCAACTGTAATTATAAGAGGAAAAAAGGCTGACACTTACAATACCACTATGGTATTTCCAAAGGACAAATCTGCAGCAGATGGCAAAACTCTTTTATTCTTCACATGACAGTGTTATGTTCATTCTATTTGCCTTCTTTCAGCTCCCGAAATCATCCAGATTTTCCAGTCTTCAACTATCTTCCTTTTCCAGACTTCAGTTGTATAGACCCAGCACCTTGGTGTATACCAGAAATTTCAGCAGCCTTTTTTCATCACATCATTCATAAGAGAAATCATAATGCTAAATACTATACTAAGAAAGGGATAAATTCCTACTCAATACAAGACAGTGCTTTTTAAAATTTAATAGGGAAAGAGATGATGGTGACAGTGCACAACTGACAACTGGAAAAGTCACCACATACTACCCAAAGCTGATATAGATGTCTTCTGAACGAACAGCTTCTCCACCAGCATTTTCAAATCACTGGGGTAGCTCTTGCATATAAAGACCATCTCTGGGCACCCAGGTCTCAGTTCCTACTAGGAAGACAACTAAGAACTGTCAAGGAGGGAAAGGAAATTGTGCCATGTGGGACACTTTGAAAATGGGAGAGTCATCCCCTTATTGATTTTTCCCAGGCTGTGCAGTGAATTAAAGGGGACATACAAGGTTAACATTCTTGAGTCACATTCTTAGCTGGTGTGCATTTACTTTACTAGAGGTGTGAGAGTTTCCAGCTGCCAAAAGTGTATTTAAACAGAGCAAAAACTACTGTCCTAACTTGCTACAGCATGCTTATTAGAAATCTATCCCAATAGATTTCAGTGGGGTCAATTCTGAAGCAAACTTGCTTAGGATTGGATTTGCTGTATCTTAGCATGGAGTACACTTGCCAATGAACACTGAAAGGATTGCTGTTTCTAACCACCACTCTTTCTGTTTCTATTAGCACAAAGGCGTTAGTCAGGAAAGCAGTGAATCTCAGTAAAATCTCTAACTTCAGGAAAAATCTCTCAGTAAAATCTCTAATAACCTACCAAAATGGGCTTCTACGTTGAAATCGAGGAATGCTTCATTTTATTTATATACTTTTTCTTTCTTTTGGAGCTCAACATGGCATACACAGGGCTCACTGAGACAGAGTGATTGGCTGAAAGACACCCAGTGAGATCTGTGGTCAAGCGGTGACTTGAAACTGGATCTCCCTACTTTGAGTCCAACCACTATATTCCACCAGCTCTCTGGAAAAAGCTCTTGTTTGGATCAATGTTGCCCTCATTCCAGATATTGGCAGTTGCAGACACAGCCACTTAGGAAAATACTTCTGTTGCTGCCAAATTGAAATGTTCAAGAAAAGGTCTCAAGAGTAGATCTTTTCTTTAAAAGAAGAGCAATTAAAACCAAGAAGAGAAGCCAAACAAAGCTCCTGACACACATTCAAGTGCCCCTTAGGTTTTCCCACAGATTGTTTACATTAACCCACTCAGGGTTAGGAAGCAGCCCAGAGCAGAAAAGCAAGGAAGTAAAATGAACAACCATATACTTGTATGTCCAAATAAAGATTTGGGCTTTGGGGGCTTGGCAGACCTGCTTGGCATTACAATGGAGAACTGCAGGCACCATCTTAACTCGTCTTTCTGATGTAGGCAGGAAGCAGCCCAGAGCAGAAAAGCAAAATGCCTTTTCTCCTTTTATTTCCAACTACCATTCCAGCCATTGTCCAGACAAGTCAAAGCAGGTAGAAATACAATGAATGAATAAATCCATTTCTATACAAGGGAGAAGAGAAAGGAATGTGCACGTGTGAATGAGAAAACTCAAGAGATTTTGCATGCTGGCATGAAGTCTTTTGAACTGGTTCAGTATTTTTTCAAAGAACAAGTGTTATTCAAATAACATATTCCAGCTTAAGTCATACTATACCATCACATCACTTAAATTTGCCAATCTAACATGGATTATTTTAAAATTTTCCCTTAAACAATAAAGCCTAATTCTTTTGCTTCTTTAGAAGCAGGTTCTTTTTATTTCAGTGGATTTTTGTTTTTTTGTTTTTTTCAGATGAGAGTAGGAAAACAAATCTCAGCTTGTGTGCATAACATTAGGAATACATTAGGAAATTTGATTTGTACAGGATTTAGAGAAATGTAAAGAAAAATGTCAACTGGAGAATGTTACTCAACATGTCCAGCCACAGGTATGTCTTAAAAGTTCAGACTGCTTAGAAACCCTTATCAATTTCTTAAGACACTCTTGTTCTTAATAAAGACTGAAAGGGCTGAAGGAACTCAAAATGTTGTCTTTATTGCCCTCTAATGGTGAGATGACCTATGGTACAAGCAAAAAGCAAACACTGAAAGCTGTTTAACCAGTGATCATATATAAACATAGGAAGAAGCTGTCACACAGAATCAGACCATTAGCTCTTGTGGCTTAGCATTAGGTCTGGAAGTGGCTTGGTGGGTCTCTCAGACAATCCTCAGATTTGCAACTGGAGGCATTTTTCATGCAAGGTAATAAAGACTGTGCCTGGAGCCATCTGCATAACTAACACGTTGTCTAACTTTGAGCCATGACCCTCTCATACTTAGTTATTTAGGTGCTACAACATTTGCTCTGAGGTCATTGCGAATGGCTGTAGCAATGCTTTGTAGATAATGGAAGAATTTAGAATTATTATCCTGCTTCAGGATGGCTGCTGGCAAAACCAAGATTTTCATAAACAATCCTTGTTTGTTTTATGAATACTTCTCCAGTTTCTTTGTGACATGTCCTTCACTACTTTGACTCATACCTCTTTGCAAAGTTCAACATTCAGACATAAAGCAGGCCAGTGGAAGTCCCCCAGGGGTCTCACCAGTAGACAGAGAGATAAAAAGCTTGCAACTGGTTTGTGTTTCTTCCTTAATATTCAAAACAGGATCTGGCACTCATTATCTGTTGCATGGGGAGTCAGGTCTGCTCTAAAATGCTGAGACATCCTATTCATCCCAGCGTGGAAATGAATGCACAAGCTCCTCTAGAATATCTTGAAAAAAACAAAAAGGTGAAGTTGTGTCTGCTCTGCATTTCATTTCAAGAGCAAAATCTTAAAGGAATGCCACAAGGCAAGCCATTTCAAGAATGCTTCATGGAAGAAAATGATCTAAGGCAGAGGGACACAGCCTGTTGCTTCCCAAAGCCGTTGAGCATCCGAATTGCTCCAAATTTCCCACCTCATCATAATTTTCAAAGAAAAAAATTCAGGGATTGGGGAGTTATTCTATTACTGTATCTACAGTTAATTCATTTAATTTTAAACTGAATTAAATAAGATGGAATCCTGGCCACACTCCTTTTATGGATCTTTTTTCAGGCATGCTATTCAGAAGACAGATATACTCTTTGGCCCCCAAATGATTTGTACCCTGGCTTAAAAGGAAACACAGTCCAACCACACAACATCAAAAATGGGCTATCTCAATTCAGCTTCCCATTTTTAACCCTGGGCAAAATATCAAAATATTTCCACACCCAGAAGCCCTGGACAACTGGCTTTGACTTTTCATTTGGAACCAAGAACACCTAGAACTGAACATACTTGGTGGGGCTACAAGATGTTCTATAAAACTTTAGCATCTCAAAGCCAGCACATTAGGCATCCTAAGAATTTTACTTCCTTTCTTTTTGCCTATGTTTTGAAAAGCACATTTCTATTCTGAAAAACAGCTTGAAAACAAATGTTTGATTCTTGGTTGTGAGGACAGTCAATAGTTTATGAGCAAAAAAAATGTGTCTTTATTTTCTGACTTTCTTTTAAAGAGATCAAGCATGCATAGAGATCATCTCATTTGTAGTCTGTTAACAATCCTTTACAACCCTGTGAGGTAGGCTGGGCAGAGAGCAAGTGCCTGAGTCAAAGCAAATAGAGCCAGGGTGGTGTCATAAGCATGCTCTTCCTGAGGATACCTGACTGAAAAGAATCTGAAAATACTGAACAGTTTTGTAGTCGCCCACCAGCAGTATGGAGGCCTAGTACATCTGGCTGAGTATGGAGGTATCACTGCTTTCCTGAGAGGCTTCATGTCATGCCGCTCCTTCTCTGGAACACAGGAGCCATTTCCTCCCTTCCTCAGGATCAATGGAGAGCTGGTAATGCAACCCATTAAAAGGATGGAGGGCCTTCTGAAGGGCTCAATTAACCATATTTAGGATATGGTATTCTGGGTTCCATCTTTTCCAAAGGATACTTTAATTTAGTTTATTTGCAGTGTGAGACAGATATACTGTAAGTGAGAAACCAAAATAAATATAAATACCGATAAGTATTTGAGTTGTATTTGGCACTTGGTGACTTTGTGCATCTCTTGCATTATTTTCTTGGCAATAATATAGAAGCAATTTGTTCTGATGCTTTTTTTTTACTTCATAGTCTAGCTTACAGCCCTGGGATTTTGGCTTCCCACCAAGTATGGATCTGGCCCTGCTTAGCTTTTTGAGAGGAGCCACGGTTGGGTGGATTCTGCCCCCTAGCTGGTCTAAGCACAGATAACTGATGAAATACACAGGAGCAAAGAATCACATTTGCTACAACAGCATTTTCTGTCTCACTTCCTCTTTTATTCCATCTGTCAGAGGTTTCTGTTGATCTCTGTCTTGAAAGGGACTTTGCCTTTTGGCACTGAGGATGAATGGATGCAAGCTGAACATTCTCCTGGTGTTCTCTCCAAGGATCATCCCCACTTACTTCTTAGTGCAGACAACCTGCACTCCCATACCCTTTCAGCTCCTACTTTGTGCATTCATTATCTTGCTTTAACTGACTCTTTTACACCCTCTTATCTCTTAAATAAGGCCCATGTATGTAAACAAAGTCTTCTTTATATGTTGCTGCCTCTGATAAGATACAAAAATGAGCTTGATTTTTCATTCAGGACACATTCGTGGATGGCAAGCGTATATCCGTTTACAACAGTCCACGGGATTTCTATTCATTCAGAAACACAAGGAACTGGAAGCACCAAACAATGATTCTCTTCTTTTCTTGGCAGAGGGGCAAGATGATGAATGCCATTCCTTCAGAGCTGTGTGCTCTATAAGGAGACGTATCATACATCATGTCTTCCTTCACTTAACCACCGGGCCCGATACGTTGTCCACCCTCTTGGGCTCTTATTTCTTTGGGAAGCACTAAATATTTGAGCCAACTTGGACTGGATCTTGCCTTGCCAACTGTAGTCATCAGACTCAGTGGCAGCAGCCAATGCCAAGAAGAAATAACTGGCTGCATCTTGCTCATCCTGAGAAAAAAAGGAAAGAGATAAAAAGCAAAGCATTGGAATTTACTTCTAGTCAGAGCTGAAAGCAAGGCAGAGATCAAAGGAAAAGGGGTCTGTTGCCTAAGAAATTTAGAAGAACCTTTCAGCCATTAATGAGTACAGATTAGTACCTTAAATGGGCTTTTCCAACTCTATGATGTTATGATTCTAAAAGACTCCCCCCATTAAAAAAAATCTTTAAAAACAGAGAAAGCTTGAAACTAGCATAACCCTGTGCCTCAAGCAATGTTTTTCAGATTGGGCTATAATGAGGCAGAATGTGGCAAGCAGCATTCCCAGTTTACCACTTACCCAGAGGAAATGAGTGAGGATTTGATTGCTGGGAAGTACAATTAATATATATGAAGTTTCCAATGGACATGGTGGAACTTCTGAAAATCAGAAGATAGATCCAAAGCCAGGGTATTTAAAAAGGGAGTGGCGACTGCAGGACAAAATAAGGAGGGTGTCCAAAGTAGAAGCAACAGGATGGCATGTCGTAAACCACAGTTGCACAGCCTGCACCCCAAGCCATGTGTAGTTCTTCCAAGCTGTCTATGAAGCTTCCAGAGCCCCTTCCAAAGAACAGCTTATCAAATTTGGACAGAAAAACCTCAGACAACCATTAGATGGCAGGAAAGAGGTTCAGAAAAGTCTAGGATTTTGCTGACATCTAGTGATTCCTTGGATATTTGTATTCTAGATCTGGTTGCTGTACTACAAAACGCAACCAAATGGGACTTCTGGTGGGGACACGACAGACTGAACAGCTGTACCTGTGGGCTCAGTGGGCAGAACTGACAATGTGGCAGTTTTTTCAGGCTCAGGCAGGTTTTTCCTGAAGCCCAGAAGTGTTTTTCCAGAAAAAGGAAAACACCTGGAATCACCCCCTCTGTCCTCCAGATGGCTGCTTGCAGCCAGAAAATCACAAACAGTGTTCGCGTTCGACTGGTAAGAGCAGCCAGGGGGCTGGGATGTCACCATTTCCAAGCTGCACTGTAGCCTCAAAGGGACACTAAGACTGGCCACCCCATTTCTAAGTCACCCAATTTACATTTCTTTTAAGTATGCGTACCCTAAGAGAGGCTTTCTCTTGCTGCTTATTGTTATTTTGGGGATCAATTTTTTTAAAAATTCTTTTTAAGTTTTGGACTTTGTTTTCCATCTAAATATTAAGGAGGATTGAGAGTAAATAATTGTCCCCGTTATTATTCTTGTACTAAATTTGAAGATATTAGCATTTTCCTACACGTTGAATTGGCTGTTTTGAACTTTCAGTTTTCTGCTTCTACTTTCCCTGGGGAACTGTCTGCATATCTCACTTTCACTTATGTAAACACATTCTGGAATTCTTTCATACCTTTGCCTTTCAGTAGTTAAGCTCCTAGGGGGCGCCATAATCTACAGCTTGAGACATGGAGGATTTTAAACAGACTTTCTCTGACTTCCACCAAGATTTTAAACAAATTCTTTCTGATTCCTACCAAGTTTTTATGCAAGGCATTCAGGACATTGTGAAAAATATGAGGTCTAAAATGTGTCATCTGGTTCGGGATGTCATGGATGAAACTGAGGAATTTAACAGTGACAGAAATGTCTCTTCTAAGAGTGAGATTGGAATTTCTGTTGAAATGCTGGATGAAAATCAGATAGTCAACTTGAAGAAATTAAAGGGAGAGATCAAGTTGCAAGCCACAAGTGAAATTGATCTTCTGGTGGAACGCCATGGGAAGGAAGGGGTTATTATGTATGGGAGGTCTCCTGAAGAGAAGTCAAAGATTTTGAGGGGGGGAATTGGGCTGTTCAATTTTTTTTAAGAAAAAAGCTCTGTGCCCATTGTGGGGGTATGTAAATGCTCTGGTATATTTTGAAGTGGGATAAGGGTTTAAGAATATTTATCTGAATTGCTTTTAGGGTTTGGCTGATTTCATTTATCTTTACCGATTTGGATTAAGATTATTAAGGTATAATAAAAAATATCTATTTGGATGGTTTTGGGTTTAATATGATCAAGATTATTAAAATTGTTGTATTATCAAATACAATGGCAGACAATTTATATGTTTTTTAGTTTGATCTTTATTATAGTAGACAGGAACGTATAGAAAAGTAGTAGGAAGGAAATAATTAAATAAATGTTATCTTTGGGGGTGGAATTGATTAGGAGGTGTCTGTGTGTGTGTGTATTTAAAGCGGCTGGAGGCTGCTGATATGAAGACCTGGAAGCTCCTCACAATGTACGGAGGCTTCCACCCCAAGTCCAACACCCAGAGATTGTACACCTGACAGAAAGAGGGAGGGCAGGGTTTGGTGAGCATCCAAGCCACTGTCCTGGATGAGACCCAGAGCATCCAGGAGTACATCATTAAGATGGCACCAAAAGATGAGCTGTTGAGAGATTGCCCGAGGCAGCAGCAGACATGGAAGGAAGATTAAGCAGAAGAAGTGCCATGGCAAGACAAGACCCTGTATGGGATGTACCATCGACAGATAGCTGAGGTGGCTGACACTGGGAAATCCTACCAGTGGTTGGAAAGGGATGGACAAAAAGACAGCACTGAGGCACTGATCATAGCAGCACAAGAACAGGCGCTAAGCACCAGATCCATAGAAGCAGGGGTTTACCACACTAGGCAGGACCTGAGGTGCAGACTGTGTAGAGAGGCCTCAGAGACAGTCCAGTATATAGTAGCAGGGTGTAAGATGCAGGCAGGAACAGCATACACTGAACAGCACAACCAAGTAGCTGGCATTGTGTACAGGAACATCTGCACAGTGTATGGGCTAGACCCTCCCAAGTCCAGATGGGAGATTCCACAGAAGGTTGTGGAGAATGACAGGACTAAGATCCTGTGGGACTTCCAGATCCAGACAGACAGGCAGGTACTGGCCAATCAACTAGACATCATGGTAGTAGACAAGGACCAGAAGACAGTGGTGGTGATAGATGTAGTGGTGCCAAGTGACAGCAACATCAGGAAGAAGGCGTGTGAGAAGCTTCAGACCAGGGCCTGAAGGAGGAACTAGAGAGGATGTGGAAAGTGAAGGCCAAAGTGGTCCCAGTGGTAGTAGGGGCACTTGGGGCTGTGACCCCCAAGCTGGGAGAGTGGCTCCAACAGATCCCAGGAACAACATCAGAGCTCTCTGTCCAGAAGAATGCAGTGCTTGGAACAGCTAAGATACTGTGCAGAACCTTCAAACTCCCAGGCCTCTGGTAGAGGACCTGAGGTTGAGGAAGACATATACCACCCATACGGGTGAGAAGGGATTTTAATTTTTTTTCCCTTATAAATACAAAGGGAGGGAGCAACTGTATTTAGTGATTTTTATAATGTGCCAATGGCATGACTTATAGAAATAAGGTGATTTTGGTTTAATATAGAGCAAAGGATTGATTATGGAAAATTGTTGTATATTCTTGCTGTTAAAAGTCAGAAGTCACCTCTTTTTGTAATTTTGAAATATTTTTCTCTTGTGTTTCTACACTTTAGGTTTTTTTTTCTTTTTTTCCTTTGTAGTTTTTTTGGTTTTCTGTAGCTTCTATCTTTGTTTGAAACTTGATAAAATTCTTATAAGAAAAACAAAAAAACAAAATGTAGCCAAATGGTTATTTTAGTTTGAAAGAAAATGAGGGGATTATTAAATATATGAGAAGGGATCATAGTAGCTCGACTTAACTGAAATAATATAAAATTTAGCTTTTGTCCTAGTTTTGGAGCAAATCCCTCTGATTTGTCATTCAAAGGCCAAAATCTAGCCATCAGCCTGATTATAGATAGTACATTCCTTTTGTAAACGGAAAGAGTATTAACTAAACCAAGTGACTTGGAGGTCCAGAAGATGGAACGTTGACACTGGAGCAAAAAATGCAAGAGGACATTCAATATTTTCACAAAATGCTGAATACCTTCATTTTTGAGTGCAAGGTAAATCTAATCAGAGCATCTTTACTAAAATGCAATCACAGATGCTGTCTTTCACCTTTAATTTATGCAGAGTGAGATCTCCCAGTCGGCAGTAAACCTTGGAATAATATATAGCTTCTTGAACCCCTTGCAATTCTGGTGAACGCAGAGACAGTGTCCTCAGGTAGCAGTCTTCAGCCATTTCATACATTTGCAGAAAATAATATACAGTTGCCAGCCGATGAAAGGCAACCAATTCTTGCAGATGATCTCCTGGAACAAGAAAAGTGTCATTTTAATCTATTAAAATGGCATGAATGACCATCTGGTGATTGTGAAGGCTGCAGCATTTGTAACTCGCCCCTTCCTCCGACAGCCCCAAAAGATCATGTACTCCAATCCTAGAGCAGCACCATTACAATTGTTTTCTGCCCAGGTCCTATGATTTGTGAAGATTGCACCACCCTTGCCACCACTTTTTTCTTCTCCCAGAAGTTAATGTGCAGTGCCAATCCTGCATGTTGAAAAGTTTTACAGTGATAACTGTAAATTCAATAAATTTAATCTGATTGGGAAGAAATGTCAATTTCATGTCGTAGGCATTAAACACTCCATGAGCTGCAATCTTGAAAAATGTGCATACATTGTGTCTATAGACACAACCATTCATAGCAGAAATGAAAGTTGAATGACAGATTCCTTGCCTGAAATATGATATAGACTATTAAATTTCACTGAGATGAAACTGGACATGCCACCTTCAAAAACTCATACAGAAATGTTCTATTCTGAGAAAGAATACACATTGTCCCATGGTGAGCAGTTACTCAACAAAATGAAGACTGAGAAAGTGACAAGGATGACTGAAATAATCCACTGGATAGGAACACATAGGATTATTTCAATTATCCTTGTCCTGTGAACATGACACTCACCAAAATGATAGGATTCCAGTTGCTTTCAGCTAAGAATTTCTAGGCTATTGGCTGCAACATCAATGTTAACAATATTGTATTCTACAAACAACCAAAGTCTTGTACAATTGTCACTGAGTCGTCTCTGGCTGGTACATCGGAAGGCTTTATCTGAGGAAGGTTAAATTTATTTGGCAATTTTTCCCTGGTAGCTGTGAATTCACAAAATCGGTGAAGAACATTTCTTTGATTCTAAATTAAGTCAAGTATAATAAATGTCTACTTACCTTTGTGATGGGATTTTGTGCCTTTTAAACATTTACTGATGCCAACTTGAGTATTTTAAATTGACTTGTGTAACAGCAGCTTCTAAGAGATGTGTGGTGCTTATTTTTGTACTCACAGATCATTGACAACTTTCAGAACATGGCTTAGATATTCCTGTGTTATAAACCCTGATTCCTTCCTACCTACATCCACGCTGAGTCTCACTGCTAAGGTAGCAAATTCCAAAGCATTTTCATAATTGCGGAGCCCAATTTGCAGTTCAGCTAGCTTGTTGAACACTCTCAACTCCGTTTGTGTGTCTCTCAGTTTCCTGGCCAAAGGTATAGCTCCTCCCTGGCAAAAACATCAAACAATTTGTCATGTGGTTTCATAACTTCCTACCATCCATCCTCCCCCTGCAGCCAACAATGTGTCCTTGCTATAAAATAGCCTCTCAGAGAGGTCATGCAAAGCAAAGAAGACATGACCATGCATTCAGTCTCTTTGATCGTCGTTTTCCATGGCATCTTTTTCTTATAACTGAAATGAACACACCTCATAGTTTTTAGGTCTATCATTTTATAATAGGTAATAAGAATAAATGTAACTTTGGTGGACTCTTATTTTACCCTCTCTTGAACTTTAGATGAACCTGGTATCATTCTGCTTTTTGTTTGCTTGTTTTCTGCAACTGGATGTCTGCCCATGTGGCTTTTGCCTAGAAACTGATTTGGGTCTATTTAATTCAGCTAAATTAAAACCTTCTGTCACTATAAATTCAATACAGTTTGCACACACTGTTTAATATGAAAGAAAAGGCTACTCATTGGATCAATCAGCCCATTATAGATTTGATATCTGTCAGGGAGTGGGTAATTTTTTTAAAATGTTCATTTCTTACTTTTAAAGATGAAAGGGCTAGACATTTTCTCTTTTCTTTCTTTCTTCTTTTTAAAAAAAAAACTTTGTTAGTGTTTCAAACACTTAAAAAGAGATGGTAAGGTTTTTGTTATTAAGAGAGGGAAAAAACACACAAGAAAAAGAAACATCTCCTTGCTACTTCATAGTTAAAGACAATTAAATAAGGTTTTTAGAATGCATCTGTCAGCACAGCATGGGAGAGACACTTCTTGCAAGGACCACCATTAAGCTGTCGAATGTCACAGCTGCACTGGACTGCATTTTTGACCCTAGCCATCAGCAGCAGTAGCTCTCCAGCTTTCTAAGAAGGTGTTTTTCCAGTATTATTACCTGAAGGTATCAGGGATTGAACCAGTGACCTTTTGCAGTCAAATCATGTGCTCTATCATGAACGCATGAATAACATAAACGGATGATACGCAGAGAGCAACAGCAAGAAAATTCCTCATCACCACCTTGCTTCCACAATTGGCAGTCACAACATCAGTGGTCCTCTGACCTTCACTTCCATGCCTAACTATAGCCCCAGATTCCAGTATGCTTAGTTGCAGCCAGCAACAGTGGCATGTTGAAGGAAACACTGGAATGGGTTGGCAGATTTTCCCCATGATCTCTGTCTGACACACACCTCTTTTTCCACTTTCTATTTCTGCACGGTTTCTTTCCATCAATGTTAGAAACACCCAGTACTGGCAACCTCTAGAGATGTTGATACAAATAAATCTTGTAGTTGGTACCCTGTAATATTCCACTGCCTGATGTCTGTTCTTGGTCCCATTGAAGAAGACATCTCCTGCTTCTTCGTACAATCCCATGGCCAGGTGCAGCTCTTTGGGTTTCAGGGCTGTCTCTATGGATGCCTGAAAAGAGGAACCAGTGAGGTTAACAGCTGAGGCAATGGCATCCTGGAAAAAGGGTGAAGGCATGTTTGCTCAAGACACTTCAGTTTAGCTGCATATATTTTGAGGCTGTTATACATAACAAAATACAGAAGAACTTCATGACAATTTTTTACTTCAATTTACAGAGACCTTATAATTCTGAAGGGAAAAGTGGGAAATAGGTATGCAAAAAATTCAAAAATATCTCCATAGGATGAGATCCCCATTGCTCAGGATTTTATACCCCCTTATTTTACTTCATAACATTCAGTTCTCCTTTTTTTGTAGTTTGATGTGTATCACTGTAATGCCCTTCTGTTCAACCCCCTCTTACTTTTTAGCACTCAAATCTCTTAACCCACCACACTACAAAAGCAAATGTATAAATCTTATAAATCTGAATTCTACACCCACAAGTAGAACAGTTTCTAATACCACAATTAAGAATAATTCACAATATTAAATCAATGAACACAAGTCATAGATTTTCAGGATAAAATATTAGGATGATCATTTATCAGCGTGCAATATGTAATTGCATTTTTTGTGTAAAGCTTTGAGCATAAAACCTGCACATATGCAATGCAGAAGGTCTTCTGTTCAGCCAAGATCCAGTCTATTAGCTAGAGGGATATTTACTGCCATGGTTAGTGCTGCTTGTATTGCTAGACACTGACTCAGCATCCTCGTGTGCCAGACACAGATGAAAATTCATACTTTTTAAAGATGTCAAGGCAATTATTTTTCCCCCAGCAGTCAAGAGATTTATGTTTTTCAATGATTGAAATCACAGTTTTGCAACCATCTTTTACAAAGTGGTTAGGTAAAAAGCTACAGCTACGAAAAAGGGCCAAGTCCCATGCCAGCAGGATACAAACATATAAAATAACATTTTTAGGTACCTGTAAATACATTTCCACAAGTTCAGTCTCTTGCATTTGGTAGTAGAGCCTACCAGCCTGTAGCCAGGCCTGGGCTGTTTTAACAGTTTCCTCCAGGTCAATAAATATTCTGAGGCTCTGTTTGGTACAGTCCAATGCCTGTTTCAAAGATCTGTTGGATTCACATGTATTTCATTATTACAAAGAAACTAGGGAAACTCACGCATGGTCAACACAAACCACCCCATTTTGACCCACTGTATAAAACATCCCTTACCAAGAGACTGTGCTGTGACCTTCACGCAGGCTGAATTCTTTCTCCTGGTTTTAAATCCAATGGAGAAATTCTTTTAAAGCAGGTGGACCTTTAAACAAGCCCTTGTTCCAAAGATACCACTTCTGATGCAAGGACAACTGGGACTGCCACTGATGTTTTATGATGAAACTGTGTCACACTATGTGGTATATATTGCACCTACCTGCCATACTGGAGACTCACTATGGAATGAGTCTCAGGCTGATGCATGCTCTGTTCACTTCACATGACACATATGAAATGTATATCTATCAACACACCAACCCTGGGATTCATTGCCCTCATATGGGATATCTGTGCCTAGAACATCATTGGTTCAAACTTCAGCTGAAACATTTTAATTATTGTTTTTCTTTCCCTGACCCTACAGTATACCTACTTTAGCTCTTTTGGGGAAATGGAGTAAGCAAAAAAGGCAGGCAGGCAGGCAGGCAGGCAGGCAGGCAGGCAGGCAGGCAGGCAGGCAGGCAGGTCACCATTTCAACAGTATCACCATTAGCTGGCTTTGAGCTTCTTAAAAATTCACTGCAGATCAAAAGGTGGACAGACTCCCTATATCCCATGAGAAAAGAAGAATCACTACATTCCAAGCTGCTAATAAGTTCCCCCAATGTGATATGAATAGTACTGATATTCTCTCTGGGGTGTGATAGTTCCTTAAACAGGAAGAGGCATAGCACAGCCTGTTACCAGAGGGCATGCCTACAGTACATGTGTACTCCTAATACTGGTTCTTATTTCTATTATTTCTACTACCATCCAACTTTAATGCTAGTTGTTGAATGGTACCCAGAAAAAAGAAGGCATATCGTCTATGGGAAGCAAACATGAAGGAAGAGGACAGGATCTGTAGCAAGAGGACGTAAAGAGAATTAACTGAAAGGTAACCATAGATAAATCTAAGCTGTTATTATAGCTGTTATTATGAAGCCCATTCCATTATGCATCCTTACTTCTCCAATGCACCCTTTCATATTGAACAATGGGGCTCTAAGAACAGGTAGTTGCTTTTTACATTCCTGGCCTCTGAATAAACCCTGGCCTTGCACATGAAGGCTAATATCCAGGTTCTGGAGCATTCCAGCTACTGTTGCAGGCACTGCAGTAACAGTTTGCAAGCCCAACATTAAATGATGCCTTTAAAAATAGTATACATTTTTGGAACCTCCTCCAGGGTGTCTTCTTCAGCTTAACTTGCCACCTACACCAAATGCCAAAATCAGCTTAAGCACCAGAATTTGCACAGCTGTCTTTGTGTGTGTATGTGTGTGCATTTATATATTATAACGTTTCTGTATTGCCCCTCTTTGTTAGTTTCAGGGCAATGTACAAATTATCAAATGAAAAAAAGAAACCCCACAAAAGAAATATTTAACATTAAACAATAAAAGCTGTAACGGTAAGCTGCAAGAAACACATTCAAACTATTTAAAGAATAATAAGAAAAAAGGTTATTTGCCTTTTTATTATACTGCCAAAAAGATCATGTTATGAAGAGACAGTTTCCAAGATTTTGGACAGCCAGAGAAAGCCCAAGCAGGTGAGTTCATGGGCAGGCTAATATAGCAGCCAGCTTCCATCAGGTATTTGGGTTCTTACTAATGGAGTTAAGCACAACACCCTGAAGAAAGATGAGGATCCAGGCAGAAAACAATCCATTCTCCTTAGTTTATTTGGCGCATTCATTTCCCTCTTCCTCAAAAGATTTCAAGCAGCATCGCTTTTAATTTATTATCTTCCATTCATACCAACCCTTGTGTAGGAAAGCACATCTATGCATCCAAGGGGTCATGACCACATGCCACTTATCTCTTGGTGCTTATTTGTTCTTCTGGCCCATGAGCCTTTAAAGCTAGAGAATTCCGACTGTTGCCTGCATTGAGGGATATGGGCTCGGTGTCATGACCCCGTTGCAAGGCACAAAGAGCCTCACAACGTGGATCATGATCACCAGAAAAGAGAGGAAGGAGATGATTAAATCAACCTTCAAACTAATCACCCAAAGCACCCACACCCAGGAATGGATCTACAACTCAATGGGAGGACCTCACAAGGTGATGCAGATAAGAATCAATGGCACAGAAGAACCCACGCATGATGCCCTGGAGGGCGCACCTGTGGCAAGAGGACAAAGACGGCAGCCGGGAAAACGCCCAACCAACCATCCCAAACCCCATCAAGGGGAGTGGGGTCAATGGAGGGTGGAGGAGCCCGGGGTCAGGCAAGAGGGTATAAACAGGACCCCATGCCACCACACCCCCATTCCCGTTTTTCTCTCTGTCAGTACCGTTTCAATAAACCGGAAATCCTTAATCCCTATTAAGTGAGTCCGTGTCTTATTCGGTACGAGGCTGGCCCTGACACTCGGCTATTCGTTCTGCTTTTAGATGCCTTTCCTCAAAGGTTAGGCTGCAGATTACAGCGCAGCTACCAGGCAGCATTGCAGGTGGATCAATCTTCAGGGATCAAGATGGTACATGCATCTTTAGACCCTTGGGGCACCTCCATCTCTGAAACCCATTTGCGGTTTGCATCGCAAGCCAATAACAGCTATGTTACCTCAGTGTAATCTTTTCTTCTAGTGACTTTCTTAAGATTACTCACCTCTTATCCTATCTCCAAGCAGTTCAGAACAGGATATGCTTAAAAGCATGCCACCTGACTTCCTGCAAATGTAAGTCTCCTAACATTCTCTCCCCCCTTTTGTACTCACTTCAGCACTGCCTAGTTCTAAAGAAACTTACTGATCTTGAGAAAGGGAGCAACGTGTCTTTGGAGCAGGTAACCAAAGCAACTTCAATGTTTACAAGTATGTAATGGGAAGAAGGAATAACTGTAAGGAACAGAAGAAAGCTTTTCAAACAAGACCCTCCCTAGTTCTCATGAAGATAAAGGGAAGGAGGGGGAAAGCACATTCAGTCTTGCAAGATTCTGTCACTATAGACGTGTAATAAAAGTAGTATTAGCGTACATAACTTTGGTTTCCTAGTCTGGTCTATCTTGAGGGGCTGACAAAATATTTTGATGCAATCACCAGTCAGGCACAATGGAAGGGAGTTTAGAACTTAATATTATATTTACTGATTTTTCTCCTTTTTTATTTTTTTTTCAATCCCCCCCCCTTTTTTCCTTTTCTTTCTTTTATATGATTATGTGCGTCTATTTCTGGAACGATGACAAATAGCGGTGATATCAATATTCAGGTTTAGAATTTTATAGAGATTTAAAGTTTTTTGTTAAGATGATATAATGATCCTAGTTCTATACATTTAATGAATTAACCAATTAATGAAATAATCAATTAATGACTTTTAAATTTTATGATAATTATAAATCCTTGTTTATTTGCTGATATTTCTTCCATCCACCATACCTTTTTCTACCTTTTTGTTTCCTTTTATGTAGCTATTTATTCTGTTATTTAAATGTTTTAAACAAATTATTTATTAAAAGAAAAAAAAGAAAAGGGAGCAACTTGTCTTTGAAGCAAGTGAACCACTATGGCAGACCCAGCTTGAAATTTCTGGTGGTATATATAGTTCTTTCCTATGCGTGCACACATGTCTCTTTGGATCCAGTTATTGTATGTGGGTCTTGTTGGTATCTCATTTTTGTGCTACAAGAAGCAAGTCACAGAGACACCAGGTATCCATGGTAACAAATCATTTTCTTAAGTGTTTGGCAGAGTCAAAAGGTCAGGCCTTATTTGGTCAACAAGAAGTGTCCAATGACCTTATATGGGAAACTGAAACCATCCTCTTCTTCCTTGCTTGACTTGCATTTAAATAAGCCAGCTCTGCCAGAACCAGCCCCTTGCTTCTCCTGTTTGCAGCTTCTCTTCAACCCTTCTGCTCAGCACACTTGCGTGTGTGCATGTATTTGTAAATATGCTCTTTTGTATTTAAGAAGCTTTTGAGCCCCTCTAGGGATCTAGAGGAGGAACTGTTTATGTTCTCAGTTTTTCTTTGAATACAACTTTTTTTGGCTGAAATGCCTGGTGTCTTCTTTCTGATCTCTCGTGCCAAATGTTTTCCAGCACTCTGCACACACTGCACAAACTCCAACAGGTCTAGTGTCTTTCTTTGAGTTATTTGTAATAAGGCATATAAATATACTACACCTATTAACAAATGAGGTCTGAGCTGAATATACAGTAAATATATTGACATTCCGCATCTGAGTGCAGAATTGTATCTATCCCTTTTTTTTAAAGCAGGGAAGTCTGTGTACATATTTTCTTTTTGCCTCTTTCCCTGTATTCAAGATCTCTCTCTCTCTCTCTCTCATCTGTATTTATCTGGCAAATGAACATGTTGTACAGTTGATGAAGTGACTTCTGGCCTACCAAGGCAAAACATGCTCCTCTTTGAAGTGCCAGAAATGTTAATCTGTTCTGATTTTCCCAGAGAATAAGACAGCTAAACACAGGAGAATGTGTCTTTCTTCCTAAATGATACATATAAACTAATAATATCAAATTAGTATTATTTATTGTATTAAGATATTTCTTACATCTTTCCTAAATGTTCAAAGCATCTGACATTAAAAACAATGGCAAAGAACACATTAAAAACTAATGAATCTTTTTGAAAAGAGCACATGATTTGCCTTATGATCTAATGTTCAATGCATTATAAGTGGAACTCATGCCATTTGGGCTTAAAGACAACAATATTTTCAGATTTCATGCTATAGATATTATCATCTTTCACTTAAAAATGATAAAAGGAAATTGCTTAATAACAAAATCCAATGAAACCAAAATACTGTTCAAAATATTGTAACATCTCTAGTCCTAGTCATCATTGTTTAACAGTGAACATAAGTGCTGACTCACCTGGGTGTATGCAAACTCTGGTAGAGCTGGCTGAGAACCTGAAGAAGGTGTCCTTCTTTTTCTCTGTCCTGGAGTTGCTGAGCTAGGAGAACTTGATGCTCGTGGTATAGAATGCAGGCTCTGGTATCAGGATGCACTTTACTATAGAAATGGCAGAGGGACTCAGTGACATGAAGCTGACCTACACGACATCAGGCAAGATACAGATTTTTTAAAAGTTTGTCAAGTAAATTACACACTTGACTTCTTTGAACAACTTCCCCTAAGAATAAGTACTCACTTATCACATTTTGAGTCTTCAAGGCAATGGCCAAGGCCAGCTCATAAAAGACTATACCTTCTTCTGCCTTACACCTCTCCAGCTTGGACTGAGCCAACCATAACAAAATGTGCACCAGTTCCATCTGTGTATCATCACCATCATGGAGTTCAAAATACAACTGAATGGCCTGGAGAAAGTAGTATTCTCCTAAGTAGTAAGCCCTCAAAGATGTGACCAGGCAACCAAAGTTGGCTAAGGCAATGGCTTGGTTCCGCTGATTTCCATTTTCCCGGGCTTTATTCAAGGCCCATAAGTAGTTCTCTGCTGCCTTTTGCACCTGCCCTTCTCTTTTAAGGGCAATGGCTAAAAGGTTGTGAACCACCCCATCCTGTGTGACGCTGTCTGTCTGCCGCAGAGAACATAGGAGGTACTGCATTATCTCTGACGCCTTTTCTGGCTGACTGTTCAAAATAAACAGCCACCCCAAAGAAAGGGATGATTCAAATGCTTCTTCTTCACCCATCATTTTACCAAGGGTAACAGCCTGGTTGGAATAATGCACAGCCCTTTGTAGCATGCCATGCTTCAGGTACATTTTGGATAAAAGTGCACACAAGGCTTTTTCAGTCGATACAGTCCCAGCTTCATGGGAGAAGGCCAACCCACATTGCAGATAGAAGCAAGCCAATGCTGAGATGCTGTTGCTGCTTTTCTCTTGGACTTTCAAGAGTTTAGAGGTGTTTGCAAGGATGAATCCAGCACTCCAAATGGGTGTCAGGCCACCTTTTATATTGCTGGGGGAAAACATCCTGGCAGATGCCAAAGCTACATGGGGCAAGTACTTTTTTTCATACAGGTAGGCAAGAACAGGCATTGTATCTAAAGGATTTGCCCTGGTAACCTGGCTGGTGAAATGTGCATTCAGGAACTGCAAGCGTTCTGCAAAAGGAAGGACCTCATCATACTTGCCCAGCTGCAGGAAGAGCCTGACAAGGAGGAAGCAGGACCGAATTTCCATTGCAGTGTTGCCTACAGCAATGGCTTCTCTCAGGATGTACATCACAACCTCTAGTTCAGTCTCAGAACTGAAGCAGTGTCCAGACAAGCAGACCAGAAGTGTCATCCCTTTCCCAATCACAGATAAGAACTTCTGCTTCATCTTTTGCTTTAGATAAATGGCAGCAAGGTTTGCATGCAATGATGTAAGTAGAGGTAGATCTTCAAACCCCTTGTCCATAGTATTCATGGCTTCCTCAAAATAGACTCGTGCTTGGGAGAACTTGGCCTTCCTGACACAGAGGCGGCCCAAAAGATAGCATATCCGAATGTGAGCCCAAGCAAGGTGGCCCCTCTTGGCCCAGTTCCTGGATGTTTCCAGATATATGACTAGCTCCTCCTCATTAGTGAAACCATAGAAGGTGGAACTGAGGAAGGAAAAAGAGAGGTCATACAGACTTTGGAAATGAGCCACATAGCTATCTTGATTGAGGAAGGTCAATATAGGATCAAACACATCAGAGTCTTCCATGTGCCCAGCATTTAGATCAATAAAGAACTTGGGGTCATCAAGGTCATCTAGTTCTGGCTGAAGTAAGTGTTCAAGGGTGGAAGGTGAAGATTCACCCACTGGAGTGGACTGTTCAGAATTGGTATGAGTAGATAAACTATTATAAGATTGCTTCCCCCAACCTTCAAATATCCAGCCATCCTTATGTCCATATACAACAGCATCTGAAAAAGATGAAAAAACCACAAAGAGATGCTTCCCTTCGTGGTGACACATCTCAGGAAAAAAAAAAAACACCCCACTTTCCCTTTCATCCATACTTACCTGATGGTGTTTGTGGGTACATTGCAATAGGTTCAAAGCCATCTGTATAATCAAGAAAAAGAAGAGAAATATACAAAATGAATCCAATACAAGTTCAAAGGTCAAACTTCAAACCTGGCACTATAACAAAAACCTTAAGTTTCTTTATCCAAAAGATACAAAATAAAAAATGAAGTCCAATCTAAGCTTGGGAGATATGCTCCAAGGAAAGAACAAGATGAGCATAAGGGATACAAAGCCACATGACTGTGCTACAATGAAGGGAGAGTGCATTGTAAATTCTGAATTAGATCAATTTGTTCATTTTCTACATTGAAAATGTCATTAAAAACAATAGAGATTCTGTTCATTCACATTGTTTAACTGGCCTTTGATGCAGCAGAGTATAAATGTTAATACAGATTAACAGGTGATTAAAAAAATTGAGTGGGGTATGGGGCAAAAAGCCTGAGGAGCAGCAAGGAGGTGTTATCAGGTACTTGGGCATCTACTAGGATCATACTGGGGAAGTAGGACTTAGTGTGATATGTAAACCAGGCTGATGGCCTTGGTTATACTGTATCATCCTTATCACACCTCTTCCTCCTGCTAGCGTGTGCTACTAGCAAATAAAGCACATACAGATCATCAGCACGATCTCAAACTATCTCCTGAGTATTTTTCAAAAGTGATATTCTATCAGAAGATGAATGGCATGAAAGACGGGAAGAAGTAGAAAACTTGGGAACATCAAGGAATAGACATTAGAAAGAGGCAATATCAGGAGATATGGAGACATACCAAGTCTATATACAGAGGTGATGTCTGTCTGTGCCCATTCATTAAGAAGATTACTGTAATATACCTCATTGCCATTACTTGGAGCCTGGAGGAAGGCAGAAATTTCTTCTTCACTAAAAAACACTGGGCTCTTTCTCCTGTGTTGGAGATAAAAAGGCACAGAACTGCCAGTCAGTGCTGAACATCTGTAATGTTGCAAGAGCCCACTTACCTATGATATTTCCTGCTGTAAAATGCAGAAACGAAAGAAAGAAAAATCCAGATCATGCAGTCTAGCGTTAGACTAAGAAAATCCAAGCACAAATCCCCACTCATCCCTGAACCTAAGTAATGACCTTGTGCCATTTAATATTGCTTAATGAAACCAACCCCATAGGGTTATTGCTGAAAAAAAGTAGTGGACGGATAAATGGGTACACTGAATGGGGAAAATGTGTAATAAGCAAGGTACTTCATTAACATCCTGACTGATGTTTTTAAAAAGGCCCTTGAAAACATCTCAGGTATGTCCTATCCTGCAGACCAAAGTTCATTCTTTTTCTTCCTATTGCAAGGAGGTGTCACTTAACAGTAAGCATAGGATGGATTCAAATACACACACATTAAGTCATTCAAAAACCTTTCTCTGGTAGCAATGATAGCAAAGAAGTTTTAATAAAAGCAACTAAAGGAAAAATATATTGGGAATATACAGGAAGAGAGACAAGTACTATATCTATGTTCAACGTATCTTTATACAGATGAAGGTAATGATTAGGAAAAACAATGCTAACACAGTTGTTCAGTGATGACTAGATCTGAGTACGTTTATCCTCTATTGTAGCATTTCTCAAAGATCTTTGTTGTGTCATTTTTTTTCGGAGATTTTCTCATACTTTTAAAAACCACTGATCCTATGAAAAATATCTTTTAGTTTTCCAGACTTCTGCAGTAGCAACAGGAATTGGATTGGTTTCTTTTATTACATTAATGTATATACCAGGAGGAATACAAACAATAAACCCATGGAAGGATCCTTTATGGAATAATGGTTCGTGAGTTTTCCATTTTTTTCAAAAACTTTCAACCATAAGGACGAGTAATTGGGGACTGCCACCACTGATATTGTAGGTGCCAATTTGCATACAATCCCACCAACACACAAGTATTTGGGGGTGGTGACAATGGCACAGTTTATGTACTTGCATCAGATGATGTGACCCAAGTTCTGAGTAGTATCCTTTGCACAATCGTGTTATGACACAGATCATTCTGACTTCATGTATTATTACAGAAGTTGCTGCACCAACACAGTCTGAAAAGATTGGTACCAAATAGTCCAGTTTTATCAGACCTATGAACTATTTCCATTCCGGATAAGTTGCTGAAATAAATTTAAAGCCACAAAAAGGTCCAATGGGATTCATCAAATCCAAAATTATCTCCCCAGTTTTAATATTTTATAAAGAAAACTTGTCATGTTTAGTTTTATATACAAATGTCAAGCTTCCCTTGCTATTAAATGAAGCAGATACATAGCATTCTTCAAATATTGTTAATAGGCTTAACTGCCGATACCTATATATTTTATGTAAAATGTAAGCTTTTGGTTTCAGCCATTTTGCCTGCAATCCAATGGTCACTTATCTGGAAGTAAATCTCATTGGAAGATATGTATGTTTGGGCATTTACAATCCATAAAAACAGGGGAAAAAGTATAATTCAAAGGAAGACTCCTTTCAGGGTATTAGCAAAGTTAAGGTCTTGTGGAAGACAATAGCGACACCTTGTGGCCACTACGATTTCACACATGTCTACAATGTTTTTACAGAGGGGGCATAAAGACCACAAGACATTAATAGAAACATTAATTTGCACTTGGTAGAAATACATTCTCCATTTTTTCCAGCACTGATACCTCACATAAGTGTTATTATTCTTTCGTTATTTAAATTTATTGGCCACCTAACTCCAGTGGAAGTAATAGGAAATAAAACCATAATATCTATTCAATAAATTGTAGTTAAAGAAACCCTGTCTTAGCACGAAGTGTGACTCTGGTCTATTGCAAATCTATCCAGGCAGTGGATGAGAAAGTCTATTTTTCCTATAATCTGATCTGTTTTAAAAGCAGTCCCAAAGTCCTAGGGGGAGAAGAGAGGAAAGAATTCACTGCAGATGAACAGCCTCTCACAATATCCTGATGTTTTGCATAAGCTAGGGCAAAAGTGGAAGCAGAGACACTTTTTCCTCCCCCCACCCCCAGTGTGCTTCTCAGCACCCCCAATGGGAAACTCCTGCCATGCACTTTCCTAAGTCTAGTAATCACAATGTACTAGCAATGAACAAGCAACAGCACTGAAGTTTACACCATAACAAAGAGGGCTTCTGTGGTTGAATTCGACTCATAGATATCTCTCTTAAGACTGTTGGTGTGTCCTCCCTAGGGGTGATGTTCCAAGGACTTTACAACTGTCACAAGAAAGACATATCTTACCAGCTCAGGTAAAACTGAGCCAAATCCCAGAACTAAATATAAATGCATTTATCTAAATTAGCTTACACATCGATGCAGGATAACTGAGGAAGAGTGTCCTTTAGCTCAGCATGATTATTGGTTTGCATTCTGAATTGTTTATGGGTCCTTACCTTACTTTAGATAAAAGCATCCCATCTCTCCCCCTTCTGTTTGTTTTCCATTGACTGCACCAAGAACTATACTTGACATTTTATGGAAAAGGGTGAAGAATGACTATTTAATTGGCACATGGCCAACTTAAGCTGATCTTGGAAAGTCAAGTATGGCAGACTAAGTTAGTACTTGAATTAGAGACAACCAAGATTTGATTTGATTTGATTTTGATTTATTTTATTATTTATTTTTGTGCCTTCAAGTCATTGTTGACTCCTGGTAACTGACTGGTATAATCCCTGCAGTTTTCTTGGCAAGATTTTTCAGAAGTGGTTTGCCATTGCCCGCTTCCTAGGGCTGAGAGAAAGTGACTGGCCCAAGGTCACCCACCTAGTTTTTTGCCTAAGGCGAGACTAGTACCCATGGTCTCCCAGTTGCTAGCCTGGTGTCTTAACCACTACACCAAATTGGCTCAACCAAGAAATACCAGGGCTGTAATCTAGACTGGGGAGTAAACAAATAAGCAAACAAACAAAAAGTCTTAAAGAAGGCAATGCAAACTATTTCTGTATTGTGCTAAATAAAGTGCATGGAGGTGTTCATGAAGCCGTTAGGAGTTGAGCTCAGTTTTAGAGTGTCATTTTTGTTGTTGTTGTTTATTCGTTTAGTCGCTTCCGACTCTTCGTGACTTCATGGACCAGCCCACGCCAGAGCTTCCTGTCGGTCGTCAACATCCCCAGCTCCCCCAGGGACGAGTCCGTCACCTCTAGAATATCATCCATCCATCTTGCCCTTGGTCGGCCCCTCTTCCTTTTGCCTTCCACTCTCCCTAGCATCAGCATCTTCTCCAGGGTGTCCTGTCTTCTCATTATGTGGCCAAAGTATTTCAGTTTTGCCTTTAATATCATTCCCTCAAGTGAGCAGTCTGGCTTTATTTCCTGGAGGATGGACTGGTTTGATCTTCTTGCAGTCCAAGGCACTCTCAGAATTTTCCTCCAACACCACAGTTCAAAAGCATCGATCTTCCTTCGCTCAGCCTTCCTTATGGTCCAGCTCTCGCAGCCATATGTTACTACAGGGAACACCATTGCTTTAACTATGCGGGCCTTTGTTGTCAGTGTGATGTCTCTGCTCTTAACTATTTTATCGAGATTTGTCATTGCTCTTCTCCCAAGGATTAAGCGTCTTCTGATTTCCTGACTGCAGTCAGCATCTGCAGTAATCTTTGCACCTAGGAATACAAAGTCTTTCACTGCTTCTACATTTTCTCCCTCTATTTGCCAGTTATCAATCAAGCTGGTTGCCATAATCTTGGTTTTTTTGAGGTTTAGCTGCAAGCCAGCTTTTGCACTTTCTTCTTTCACCTTCATCATAAGGCTCCTCAGTTCCTCTTCACTTTCAGCCATCAAAGTGGTATCATCTGCATATCTGAGATTGTTAATGTTTCTTCCAGCAATTTTAACTCCAGCCTTGGATTCCTCAAGACCAGCTTGTCGCATGATGTGTTCTGCATACAAGTTGAATAGGTAGGGTGAGAGTATACAGCCCTGCCGTACTCCTTTCCCAATCTTAAACCAGTCCGTTGTTCCGTGGTCTGTTCTTACTGTTGCTACTTGGTTGTTATACAGATTCTTCAGGAGGCAGACAAGATGACTTGGTATCCCCATACCACTAAGAACTTGCCACAATTTGTTATGGTCCACACAGTCAAAGGCTTTAGAATAGTCAATAAAACAGAAATAGATGTTTTTCTGAAACTCCCTGGCTTTTTCCATTATCCAGCGGATATTGGCAATTTGGTCTCTAGTTCCTCTGCCTTTTCTAAACCCAGCCTGTACATCTGGCAATTCTCGCTCCATGAACTGCTGAAGTCTACCTTGCAGGATCTTGAGCATTACCTTACTGGCATGTGAAATGAGTGCCACTGTTCGATAGTTTGAACATTCTTTAGTGTTTCCCTTTTTTGGTATGGGGATATAAGTTGATTTTTTCCAATCTGATGGCCATTCTTGTGTTTTCCAAATTTGCTGGCATATAGCATGCATTACCTTGACAGCATCATCTTGCAAGATTTTGAACAGTTCAGCTGGGATGCCGTCTTCTCCTGCTGCCTTGTTATTAGCAATGCTTCTTAAGGCCCACTCAACCTCACTCTTCAGGATGTCTGGCTCTAGCTCACTGACCACACCGTCAAAGCTATCCCCGATATTCTTATCCTTCCTATACAGGTCTTCTGTATATTCTTGCCACCTTTTCTTGATCTCTTCTTCTTCTGTTAGGTCCTTGCCATCTTTGTTTTTGATCATACCCATTTTTGCCTGGAATTTACCTCCAATGTTTCTAATTTTCTGGAAGAGGTCTCTTGTCCTTCCTATTCTATTGTCTTCTTCCACTTCCGCGCATTGCTTGTTTAAAAATAATTCCTTATCTCTTCTGGCTAACCTCTGGAATTTTGCATTTAATTGGGCATATCTCCCCCTATCGCTGTTGCCTTTTGCTTTCCTTCTTTCTTGGGCTACTTCTAGTGTCTCAGCAGACAGCCATTTTACCTTCTTGGTTTTCTCTTTCTTTGGGATGTATTTTGTTGCCGCCTCCTGAACAATGCTGCCAACTTCTGTCCAGAGTTCTTCCGGGACCCTATCTACTAAGTCCAGTCCCTTAAATCTATTCTTCACCTCCACTGCATATTCCTGAGGAATATTCGTGAGGTCATATCTAGCTGATCTGTGGGTCTTCCCTAATCTCTTTAGTCTGATCCTAAATTGTGCAAGAAGTAGTTCATGGTCTGAACTACAGTCAGCTCCAGGCCTAGTTTTTACCGACTGTACAGATGTCCGCCACCTTTGGCTGCAAAGGATGTAATCAATCTGATTTCGGTGTTGTCCATCTGGTGAAGTCCATGTGTAAAGCCGTCTCTTAGGTTGTTGGAAGAGAGTGTTTGTTATGCAGAGTGAATTGTCTTGGCAAAATTCTATCAGCCTATGTCCTGCTTCGTTTTGTTCTCCCAGGCCATACTTACCTGTAATTCCAGGTGTCATTTGACTGCCCACCTTAGCATTCCAGTCTCCTGTGATGAAAATAACATCTCTTTTAGGCGTGTTGTCCAGTAGGTGCTGCAGATCCTCATAGAACTGCTCTACTTCAGCTTCTTCAGCATTTGTGGTTGGGGCGTATATTTGGATCACTGTGATGTTAGATGGCTTGCCCTGAATTCGAATTGAGATCATTCTGTCGTTTTTGGGGTTGTATCCAAGCACTGCTTTAGCCACTTTACTATTAATTATGAAGGCTACTCCATTTCTTCTGTGGTCCTCTTGTCCACAGTAGTAGATCTGGTGGTCATTTGATGTGAAGTGGCCCATTCCAGTCCATTTCAGTTCACTGACGCCCAGAATGTCTATCTTTAATCTTGACATCTCACCAATAACTACATCCAATTTGCCCTGGCTCATAGATCTTACATTCCAGGTTCCAATGGTGTGTTGATCCTTAGAACATCGGATTCGCCGTTCACCACCAGCACCGTCGGCCGCTAACCGTCCTTTCGGCTTTGAGCTAGCTGCGTCATCACGACTGGGGCTAGTTGAGCTCATCCTCTGTTCCTCCCCAGTAGCATTTTGACCATCTTCCAACCTGGGGGTCTCATCTTCCGATGGTATACCGACATATCTCTGGTTGTACTGATCCATTTAGTTTTCACGGCAAGAATACTGGGGTGGGTTGCCATTACCTTCCCCAGGGATCGCATTTAGTCTGACCTCTCTGTCATGACCTTCCCGTCTTGGGTGGCCCTTCACGGTTTAGCTCATGGCATCATTGAGGTGCTCAAGCTCCAGCACCACGACAAGGTAACGATCCTTTGCGGAGAGAGTGTCATTACCTTTATAATAAATTGCTTGCATTACTCTTTTTCTCGTCAGTTCCTGTCTGTGTCCCATTGTTGTCTAATTAAATTCTACTTAGAATTTTACATAACTATTAACAAAAATGTTTTTAAAAGGGACTTGTCATATATGCTTAGGCAACATTCCTGGCAATAGGCCCCACTGAATATAACAGCACTCACTTTTGTAAAAATATTGTATTATTGTATGATAGTTCTCTAAGATAGGTTTGCCAGCTCGTTTTGCTTTTTTCGGCATACCTATCAGGAAAACCCGCCTCCCCACAGATCTTTTTCAGTGTCAATAAAATTATTTCCATATTCTACATCTTGCATCCAAGTATCCAAATTACTCCTTGATGTATCTTTTGCCTGGCCTATAGCTAATTACCTCTGTCAGAGCACCATGGCAAGCTCTGCCAACAGAAATCAGTACTAGTGTTGTGAAAAAGATATTCCAAAGCTATTAAAAAGTTATAAACCTTTGGGCACAGATAAATTATCCAAAATTAATTGAATGGACTTCATCATAGGAAGCATTAATGATTAGCTAAGTGTTTGTTTCCCCTCTTAAGCTATATTAATTGATGTACAGCAACGTTACTCCGTCAGTTTTTCCTGGTGAATCGTCCAGGCTCAAGAGCTTGTGTAACTTACACACAGAGGCTGTTGCAATTACATGATACAATTCTTGCATATGTCGTATTTTTGTCTATTACTTGAGGCATCCTAAAACAAAGATTCTGCTTGGATTTACACATTGTTAGTTTTGGCTTAGCATGTGTTAACTTAGCCATAGTGGTCTGTAAAACACTGTTTCGATAATATCTCAAGATATGAACCCTGCCACCTGGGACTTCTTCAACACAGAATGGTAAATTAAACACAATGTGTCATCCCTGTATCTGAAACTGAGCCTCTTCTAGTATTGTGCTAATGTTTACCAGAAGGTTTTTTCTTATTATATCATGGTAATATTTACCACAACTTCTGATAGGCTTATTTATAGCTGATATACGAACATCTGGGGGGGGGGGAAACATGTTTTAAGAAAATGTTGAGTATTCTAAAGGAGAGCTTGATGAGGTTGTTGGGAATGGCTATAGCTGCAGAAACAACAATAACAAAAAAGCCCACAAAACTTAAATCTGAAATCCTGATTGCTTGGTGCCACTCAGCTTTGGGAGCAGGGAAAACTTATAATCCGTGGAGAAACAGAAGAACTCAGTGTTCCTCTGACTGCTTCAGCTACAACAATCAAGAAAGAATTGAGGATAGGGCAAAAGCTTCTAGATTGTAATTCTTCTCATGTGGTTTGAACAATCCTAAGCAATATTTATTTATTTACTGGGGCTCCTATGCATGACTTTCTCATCTTATACGTAAAAGTTTGGATCATGCAGTGATTCAACTAGATCATTTGATGACCATGAGTTATGCCTTGGTTTCTACCTATATTTTGTATTTATTTTACACACACACACACACACACCATACTTACATTGATTCATAACTCTCAAGCTGCACAGATTTGGTTTGGACAAAGCCAATTGTCCCACTAGTTGTGGATTTCCCTATGAACCACTGAAGACCTGGAATGATAAAGCCGATCACCTCTAGGACATCTCCTTTGCAATAACTCAACTCATCCCATCCTTTCCCTCTGTTATCTTCAGTGGCTGTGCACCTCCCCTGGCCTAAAAAATAGAAGGAAAAAGTTGCATCAGGTCAGAAGGCTGACCAATGGGATCATTCTCACACAGAAGCACCATGGCCAGAGGCAGTGGAGGGTGTGCATGCAAATGAAGCCTGATAACAAGAACTCTTTGTGTTCCATGACATTTTTTTTTCAGGAGCTTAGGCTTCATCTGCAACCCCAGCTGGTTCTTTTAAACACCAAGCAGCTATTTATTCTACAGATATATCAGAAGCCTTGAAGACATTTGTTTCAGGTTTCTTGGGGGGGAGGGGGAATAGCCATTGGGGAAAATATTTGCCCTATGTCAGGCAGTTTCGCTACATTTGCCCCTAATCTATTGCCTTCTTTGGTTCTTCCTTGCTCCTTTAAAATACAGTTCCCATCTTATAATACATTCTTGGGGAAGACTTCTTGGCCTCATATAGCTAATCAGTGACTTTTTCTGGATGCCACTGGAGGCAAGTTAATTTACACTGAGAGCAAGTCAGTCTAGTTTGGTCACACAGACGCTTGTGGCCAATCAGGAAGGCAAATGAAGACTGTTCAAGGCAACACTTCCTGAAAAGTAAACACTTTTTCACTGATTGCTGGAAACTCCCGGGGTGGGGGGAGATACAGCTCATTAAACATTGGCAGAGTGTTCACAAAATTCCCTACTTTTCCAGCAAGTCATATAATAATAGAAGCAACAGGAATGGTCTTTCTGAAAACCCAAGTAAACCCAAACCTCTTCAGAAAATCAGAGCATTGGAACTGGAGGGGATCTTTCTCAATATTTTTAGACTCTAAACTAGTATGTTCTTAAGATAACTAAGTAGAAGAGAAAATGTTTCCCAAAGGTTCCATTTGTTAGTTTAAATAAGACCAATGCCATACTTGGCAGTAATTTTTCTGCCTCTTTATGAACCAAATCTGTCAGAGATGGGCAACTACCATTCTCAGGCTGGCCTGCATAGGTTAGGGGTAGGGGCCAAACATGCACACATACACAGACAGGCTTCCTCAGCTCCCCCATCAAACACACTCTGCAACCAACCCTTTCTTTACAAATGTACAATTCCCCCCACCTCCCATACTGAAATCCCTTTTCCATCAAAGATCATCTTGGTGAAAACTGACAATCCCTCTCATATATTTTTCTCCCTCCTGCTGGGTTACAGGCAGCCTTCCATTCTATTCAACAGCAACACTGCTTACAATGAGGACAGATGGAAGCCAGAAAATTTTGGGTTCAAATACACATGGTGGTACAAAGAATTTTAAAGATGATTATGCAACTGAATCCAGAACTTTTCTTGTTGGGACTAATGGATAGACAATTAGAAAAGAATTATGGAAGATTGTTTTTATATATGGTAACTGCTGCGGGATTATTATATACACAAAAATGGAAAGTCTCTGAAGTAGCCACAATGGAGGAATGGCTGGTGAAGACAGAATTAGCAGAGATGGCAAAATGGATTTGTTTGATTAGAGAAAGGACAATAACTACACTGATTAGTGACTGGAAACCCCTTATGGACTTTTTGCTGAAAAAAGAAAAAAATGAACTTGTGATTTATGGGTTTAATTATTAGAAAGGGTAGACTATGGAAAGAAGGAAATTATGTTGTAACTTTAGAGAGAGAGGGTAAAATATAAATGTACCTGTAACTGCTGTTAAGATCAGAAGGCGCTTCTTTATAACTTTTCCTTTCCTTTTTCTTCTCTATTTCTTTCTCTGCACTTTTTTCACTTATTACTTTTCTTTACTTTCCTACCCTTTTTCTTTCAAAATTTGTATTTTTCTTTTTTTAAAAATCAGTAATAATAATATTAATAATAATAATAATATATCAATGAGAACAAATGGTACCATTCCAGGCTGCTTGGAAGTCATATGAATGTGGCTTACAGATAGCAAGTGGAATAAAAAGGGAGGTGATCAGTTAATGATTTTTAAGCAAACTGATCTTGAATTTTATTATACTCACCAATCTGCAGAGAATCAGGCCCACTGATTTCTTGGGATATGCCACAACTGATTGGATAGTTCTTCAAAAACCACCTGCAAATGCAAAGAGCTGTGAACAAGCTGCTTCTTTCAGGGAAATATGTGGTGGTTGTCCAAGGTAGGAGACAATTAGGTGTTAGATCTGCTCTGTGCTGTCAGATTTACTTCTTTGCATGGCATGTCTTTTATAATTCACTCATGGAATCCATGCCACAAAGATATGGTGATGGCAATAGCCTAGATGCCTTTCTAAAAAAAAAAAAATTAAAAGAGTAGTACACATGGATAACACAAATCAAGATTCTGGAGATAAAGTATAGCTGCAGTTTTCAGGCCCACTCATGACTGTATCTGACTTGTGCTATTGGAGATGGAGACAGCTGAACTTGAACACCAGCTCAGTACTCGAGCAAATGCTTTGCAGGCAACAGTTATATCCCCAGCTCCTATGCTTAAAAAAAGGATCAGGTAGCAGATGAGAGGAATAATTGTCACAGAGCTTTTGCCAGTCAGAGAAGTCAATGCAAATCGAGAGAAGACTGTCTAGCCATAAGGCAACGTTCTACGGAAAGAATAGTGATCTGACCTTCCAACATAGTTTGTACATACTTTTTGACAGACATGATTAAAAAAAGCAGAAAAGGGAAACCTCTCTGTTTTAAAAAGACAACCTACTTACTGGCAAAAGGGATGGGGCAATGGCTCTATAGTTGTGACATGGATCAGGCCCCTCTGATCAGTCAACAGTGATGTCCCTTCCCACTTGGTTTCATGCCCAATGTCTTTCACATGGACTAACTCATTCTTGAGGAGCTTCAAATCCTCCTCTTCTTCCTCTGCAAGGACAGTGAGAGTTGCTCTGGCAAAAAAGTTGCCTTTGGACAGAAAGAGGAGAAGAGAAAGAAACATCATGACTCTTGTCATGCACACAGTGGGGCAGTATCTACTTTCATAAGAACATTGCACACTTTCAGATCTTCTCTAGAAGTTCTATTCCAGGTAATTTCAATTTCCATGTAACACCAGGATTAGGCTGGCAGTCTAACAGAAACAGATTTTTTTTCCTGTCATGGTGCTGCAATTGTGAAACTACCTGCTGCCACAGGATTCCCTTCAAAAAGATCACAGAGGCTTTCTTCTCTGCAAAAATATTTCATTTGGTTCAATGTCACTTTAAACGCAACTACTTAATGGTTCAGGTTCCCTTTCCCCACTGCAGTCTATTATGGGGACAGATTCCGTTTTTTTCCACTAGTTTAAAATGCTTTTTTACATGCAAAAAAAGAAAGGAAAAAAAAGAAAAGACACACAAAAATTACATACAGAAGATATCTGCAGCAGGGAAGGATCAGAAACACCTTGTTTGGCTGAAGGAAGTCATTTATATACACTTAATTCCCCCACGCTTTGCCTAGTCATAGCTCAGGATTGGTGGTAGACAGTTCTCTGCTGTTGGGGAAGTCCCCTAATAGTGGAAGCAAATGTGCAGGTACTACCTGTTGCCAGAATAAGTTTTAGAGGTTTTGGAGCATGTATAAACTCATTCTAAAATTCATTGTTTTCTTGCGTATCTTTTTCCCATAGCCTTCTTCCTCCTCCTATCGGAGACCTACTTTACAGAGGTGCAGCATCACAGAATCAGTTTTTTTGGATTCTGACTTAGAGTTCTTACCTTCCTGGAGCAGAAGACCCAGATACATGGTGGCCACGCAATCTTCATCAACAGTGACGGTGATCTCAGTATTGTCTACTTGAGCACAGTTCAGCCAGTACTCAGGAGGGAAAAGAAGGTGCTCCAGGCAGCAACCCACATATCCTATTTCACCATACCAGAGGAAGAATGAAAACATGTAGTGTGCTTTCCCCAAATGCCAAAACAGCAGTGCTTGTTTGAGGCCAACATCTGACCCAAATTGTCAGCCATTCTATAGAGTCACATTGCATGGTCTTAGGGTTTAAGTTGATGACAATTTTGTTTTTCAGATCACCTCTCAGCAAAAAGATATAGATGTACTTAACTATGAAATCCAAATAAATATAATGCAGTCATTCAGTTCAAAGCAATATAGCATTATTTAAAAACATATGACTAGTCAATTCATTAACCAATCAACAGATCCATTATATTCTCAGCTTCAGTTGTTAGCTGGTGGCCATTTTCAGTCTGATCCTAGTCCTGCCTTTTAACTCTTCACAATTCATGGCACTTCCACCTCCCCAAGTTTCCTATGAATAGAAATAATCTTTAAAAAAGGCAGGGAATCCCTGCTTCCAGGTTTCTTATTTTTGCATATCTCACTGTATACAATGCACTATAACACCACTGCAATGCACTCACTCTTGCCTTGCTTCCCCAGCTGTTGGCCTTTAGGGAAGAGTAGCATGTTAAACTGGTCCTTGCAAAGAAAGTTAGAAGTGCTCCATCTTTTGCACTGTAGTTCTGCTTTAACGCTATGGCCAATATATTTTATGATCCCACATCTGCCCTTCTGATGGAATGCCAGTCGTCCCTCAGTGTGATGTGATTTACCAAGTGCCAAGTAAGTTGAAAACTTCCAGATTTCTTCCACAGTTCTGAAGGAAAGCAGAAAGCGATCCTCTTGTGCCTGGATGCATACCAGCCTGGCTGACAGCTCCTGCAAAAAGACAACAGGCGGAAAATGGGAAGGGTCATAATAGGTTAGCATATGCCTTTATTATACTTTTTTACAAATTATAGGCATGGCATTTGGAACTTGGAACTTAGAAAAGGTGTGAGCTACAACAGGGACAACGAAATCCAATCAAGAATTAAGGATTCATTCTACCTACAGAGGAGGACTGGATTATTAAACTGATGGAGCTGGCCCAAATGGCCAAGTTAATAGCACTGATAAGAGAAAATACTGTTTCTGGATTTGTTTCTACTTGGCAACCACTTTTAGACTACTTGCTTGTTGTCAGAAAAAAATGAAGTTTTGATTCTGGGTTTTAATGATTAAATGGTTTGATTTGATAGAATAATGTTACTAAGGTTTAACTAATGGTAAGAGATTATACTTGTAAATGTATTCATATCTGTATTGGAGAAGGTTGGAAGTCACTTTCAGCCTCTGTTCTCTCCCTGTTCTGCGCTTTTATAGTTTTTTTCTTTTTTCTTTAGCTCTGTATTCTATCTGTTCTATATTCTATATTTTGTATTTTAATTATATTCTGAAAATTAATAAAGTTCTTTATTAAATAAGAATTAAGGATTCATTCTTAAATGTGGTGTCTGAAATAAGGTACAGCGTGAAGCATGCTCTGATTAATGTGCTAGCCAGTTGTATCTTCTTCCAAAAGATGACTTTCCATTCTCTTATTTTTCCATCATTCCTGTTCCCAAAACACAGCATTTTGCAGTCAGTCCATTGAGTATGCTCACTTGGTTTGTTTTTGCCCAAACAGCTTACATTTCCTTTAGTTTTTTTCTGTATCTGCAAACCCTGGGCCTCTTCCAAGGGATTTTGCCATTTTGCTACAACTAGAGATCAGCACTGTAGGAATGAGTGGGCTAGATCTATTTAGGATGTTAATAAAGCCATCCTGAAACTTCTTGTGGCATTTAAGTTGGGCTAATACCCCTAGGTTAAAATTTGCACAGATATGAAGTACACTTCAAAACTTTGGGTCCAACGCAGTTTTAGCCTACCCACCACATAGCACTGTTCAAATGATTTTGAGGTAGGGAGGAAAATGATGTGTGTGTGTGTGTGTATGATTACACATAGCATTTGATTTTATAGGTCACAGGCTTGTTGATAGTTTTGATTTCCATGTTTTATTGCAATCACAGTGCCACTTAACCATAAATAATAAATGGAGATGGCAATATTCCAGTCTCTGGCTAGGTTATGCAGCCATGCTAAGCAATATGAGCAGACACCATACAGCTGTCCAAGAGCTATGTAGTATGTAGTTGTATGTAGTTCAAACTTCAGTATTTCCAGTTAAAGGTATTCCAGGCAGTAAGTCTGCAAAGGATTCTACTTAAGATCCTGAGGAACTGTTGCTCCATTACTGGCAAGATGACCAGTGGTCCGATTCAAGTTACCGTATTTCAAAATGTTACAGAAATACAGGTTCCTTTGAAAACAATAGCAACAACTACTTTACCTTGAAGACAGCACAAACATCTTTATCGTCATTTTCCAGGGCCCATAATTTCTTTCTTGCTGCCTCTTGTAGCTGCAGATTGAGATCCTGTGCTGAGCGACTCTTGACAGAAAATGAGAGAGAAATTGCTTCAAGAAAAAGAAAGAGAAAGACAGGAAATTAAATGAGAGAAAATGCTATAGTTAAATCTTTCTTACTTCCATGATTCTGAACGGACAAGGCCTCTAGAATGGTCATCACCAGAAAGTCTATTAAAAAATATGGCGATACCTGCATAAGAGAAATCTCCCTCACACTGGTTTAAATGGTGCAGGAGAACAGAGGCAGGCAAGCTATTCTCCTCTAGAGATTCTTTCAGAAAAAAAGCTTGGTTGGCATCCAAGATAAAAGACAGTTCCTGAACGTTATGAAAGTTATAGTCTAAGACATGTGGAAGATGACAAATTGGTTATCCCTGCACTAAGTGGCATGTTTACAGTTGGAAAGCTGCTTCATGTCTCAAACAGTAAACATCTGCAGCCAGAAGCTGAGGTGCATTTAGAACAACAGCAGTGGAATAACAACTGGGTTTCATGATGGTTCTGGGAAGTGATGCGAAGAATGTCTGGATTACATCTGCTGACTTTGGTCTTCCATTCTCAGAGAAGACTCACATACAAGGACTTGAAACAGAAAATGTCGCATAAGCTGTCTCACAGGCAAAAGCTGGTATTTTTTTGATGTGCCTGGTGAGTCTAAGAGGAACTTATGGAATAAGATGCTTGCCGAGTTCTGTCTAATATAGCAAAGTCTCCTTTGCTATCTCTCCCGAAACGAACTTACAAAGGCACCACTGTAACTCCCACTGAGGCCGCTCAGCCTTGCTTTTTATTTCCCGCCATCCATTTACTGTTACTGCAACCAATCAAAAAGGATTAACGCAATTCTGAAATCAGTTGTTTCACCCTCAAGATTTATGTTAGAGCACCCCATTCTCCCCCACATACATACATACATACAACCTTTTTCCTTTATTCAGAAACTTTTCCATCATGGGGAATGGTTGTAGCACCTAACTTTTCTTTGTAGCTGAATTCATCAGACATTATTCCAAGGAAATCAGTGGTTATCTGAGAATATTTAAGAGTGGGAGCTAGTTCTCTTCATTTATAAACCATATACTTGTAATTAAACCTAAATAGATTCTACACACACACACACACACACAAACACACACTTTGAATATTATTTAGCTGCTGGCAAGGTGTCAGCTGATGTAAGAAATTGGCACATCATTTGATCAATCTTGATGCCTTTTGCCCTGATAACTGGGCACCCCTTCCACTTTCATAGCTTATTAGACAATTAGACAAAAACTTACCATTTGGGAACCCTTCCCCTACAGCCAGTGACACGGACTCAGTTTCCAGAGTGCCCTCTCCTATCTGTGCAGGATGACTTCCTGGATCCAGTTCTCTGGGGTTACCTGGTAAGTCACCATGCAGGCAGAAGGACTACTGTCAACTTTTTTAGAGGAAGTAAAGTAAGGCTGTAATGAAGGGGGATGCGGGAATATAAAAGGAGCTGCCAAATACTGACAGAGGAATGGACAATCAAGTCCAAGGATGACAGCAAAGTCACAGCAGCTCCCTGGTGACTCAGACAGAAATCTTTTCAACTTACAGTCTAAGCTGGGGACTGAACATAGAACCTTGTATTTCCAGAGTAAATCTATTCTATCCTTTAGCATTGGGGTAGCACTGGTATGACCTCTACCAAGGCAGAGAAGCTAATGGATTGACATTCTAACCCTCACCCCACTCCACCCAGATGGCCACTTTTAACTTTGCTCTCCTTATCGATTCCCAACTTTTCTCCACTTACTACTTTGAAAACTCTAGATTGATTCTCAAATACGGTTCATCGGATGAATGGAATAAGTACTTGAGCAATTTTATAAGTACATAAAGTGGGGTGGGGGAGAGAATGGAAGTGGTGAGAATAGGCAGGATTGTTTTAAGGACTTAAAGACAAAACAATAGTGCAATACCACTTTATTTATGATCATGTTCTAAGGAATGTTGTTTCTTTCTCTCCTGGAGCTTAAAACAATCTTGTCTATTCTCGCCACTACTTCAAGGGGCCGCAGGATTTGGGGTTTATGCTCCAAAAGACTATTATGGCTACCTCTTTGGTAACTAGATCAGAACTTAGATGTAAATTTCCTATTTCTCTGGATGCTGTAATATTGCTCTTGAAAGACTAAATAAATCAAAATATTTATGGTAATACAGGGCTTGAAAGCAACTGTATAATTGCTGTGAAGTACTTAATCAGATGAAATGCACTTTTCAATATACATTTTGAGGTGATTCCCAGATTTATACAAAACTAGAATGTGGGTAACAGCTTATGGAAGGGATGTAACTCCAAACACATTTATGTATCCTTTGCCCTTTGCCTGTGCTGGTGAGTAATTACAGGACTTATATATTATCCAGCCCTTGGAATAAAATATCTAGGACATTTATTCCCTAATAAATGTATTAATCTATTTTTGAATAAAATATCTAGGAAAGATATGGAGTACCAGAAGTTATTTTGATGTTTTATGACAGTTCCTTATAACCTGCCTTGATCAAAGTTTAGGGGTAGATTCAAATGTTACTGACGCCCTCATTGAACAAGAGATCCCAGAGCTTGTTTTATTATATAATAACAGGTATCACTGTCTAGTGGTTTAGGCACCAGGCTAGAAACCAGGAGTCTGTGAGTTCTAGTTCTGCCTTAGGCATGAAAGCCGGCTGGGTGACCTTGGACCAGTCCCACTCTCTCAGCCCACCTCACAGGATTGTTGTTGTGGGGGAAAAGGAGGAGGAAAGTGTATTAGGTATGTTCCCCTAATTCCATGCTGGCTGGGGAATTCTGAGAATTGAAGTCCGCACAGCTTGAATTTGCCAAGCTTGAGAAACGCTGCTCTAGACTAACACTAGTCTTTTTGGAGCCTCTCAACTGGAATCTACAGAAACTACCTTGGAGAGAAGGAACCTCAAGATGCTGCTGTTCTTGAAGAAAAGCAGCTACTTTGCATACAAATGAATGATTAACTTTCAGGAGGGGAACTGAGATATCCTGTAATAGCTGTAAAAATGAAAAATCCATCAAACATGGCCATAAAGCTCCTAGAATGAGGAAATTTAGGCAGTAATTATGTTAATGAAGACTAAGACCCATTTTTTTTAAAAAAAAAATCAGAATGCAGCTTCCCACCTGTTCCACCAGACTAACAAGATTTAAAAGTCTGGAATACATCAATACTGACAAAGGCTTCAAATCTGCCACGATATATGGGTTGTAAACAATGGCAGGTTAACTTAAATGTTCCCCTCTTCATTGTCAGCTGTGCCAATCTATCTATAACATAAACCGTGATTTGATTTACACCAGTTTATAAACTATATCGGAGTTCCAAATAAAAAAAATATTTATTTATTTATTACTGAAATTTCTATTATATAGAGAACAAAATATAAAATATTCTATAATATAATATATAAAGGAACTATGATAATGGTTCCTTTGAGGTTCATTAAGCAGGCTTTATTTTTTTTTAAAAAAAGAGAGAGAATGAGGTCTCCCACGGCATTTAGCTTTTTTTTCCCGAGTTTCTCTACATAGGGTGCATTTTAATTTCCCAACAAGCGCTTCAAATAGCCCAAAGAGAGATCCTGAAACAGGGACAATGTCACCATGGCTGGGGTGGGTGGGTATCCTTCACCTTTGTTTGCTATAAACGAGATAATTTTTTCTCAGAAAAAGTGACAAGCCAGATTTTATATGGTAACCATCTTTTCCAGAGTTACATCCAAATAACACTAGCATTTATCACACTAATCTCATCCTGTATGACGGATGCAGCATTTTACTAATTGAAGTCGCTCTGCATCAAGGACCCTGAGAAACGATAGCTCCTAGATCATAAATATTTACAATATAGCCACAGCAATAACATTTTCACATAGTGTGAAATGGCCCTAGCATGCCACTGAAATTTAACTCAAGGATGAGGAATCTTTCTTTCCCATCAGGGCTAGGGACACCTGGGTGAATATCGTGAGCTTATGGCAACAATGGCCTGGTTCAATGTTCAAAGTCTGCTGGTCTATCCTTTTCTCTTACATACATACACACATGCCCTGTTCATATTATAGACCACCAGGCAGCTCTTCCTTTACCACTGCTACAGCAGTGAAAAAGGACCTGCTCCTTCAGGAACCATCTCTTCAAGGCACTTCAAGCACCTTCAGAGGCAGTTGCATTTATCCCTCCTTCTCCCTGATGGGAAATTGAAGGCCTGGAAACCTCCATGTCATACAGTGGCACCTTGAATTGGTAGCTTCTGACAGAAACAATTTGTTCCTCCCTTCTTCCTCTTCTGTGAGGCAGAAATTTAAGGATCTTGAGGACTCTTGCCTCCTTTCCATAGAAGTAGTTTAAGTGGATAAACTAGCCAGATTCAGGGCTAATGTGTATGCCAATGTGTGCCTTGACTTTTCTAAAGATTGCCTTTTCTTTGGAGACCCAATTATCTCTGAAATAGATCCTGAGGTTCATTCTATAGGACAAGCTCTATCAACAGGCCCAGCTTTAGCATAATGCAAAAGTAATCCCCTGCATGACACTCAGTAACCCAGCCATACCCACAGTTTCAGAGGGGATAATAAGATTATCTTTTGAAAAAACGTACCTGATGCCATTTTCTTCTCTTGGAAGCATCTTTCTGGGGATTCAGCTTGACACTGCTGCAGACTTGACCAACTGGCCAGGAGTGTAGATTGGATAGATGAAGATGATTTTGACTCTGCCCCTGGAAAACGCATGGAGCAAATGAGATAAAGGATAAACCGATACTGCTAATTCTAAATTGTGTTTTTCGCTGGGCCAGAAAGGAAGAAAACAAGGAAATCAGGTCCTTGTTACAATGGTTCTGATTTGTCTCTTTTGCAACTGTGGTCAGCTGACAGTACGGAAATACATCTCTGTCAACTATGGTTGGTTATTTATTTATTTTAGTTCAAACTGTCTAGAAATGGGGAAGTAAGTGTTTAAATAGATGAACTGAAACTAGTTCCACTATTTGTATAAATTATGCTGATGTTTGGCATCTTATTGTAAAAGAATAGCTTCTTGTGAGATTTCCATAGGAACAGGATTGTGGAGCACCCTGAGTGTCAGTTTACCCTTTGGGTATCAATACAAACTGACAAAGATTTGGGGAGCAAATGAGGCATGCTGCTGTTTTGCACTGATATCAGCTTAATGGGTGATTCTCATCTCTCTCTTGCTGGGTTACTTTACACTGATTGTAGCCAAGCAGTTTACGCCCTAGAGTTATGGAACTAATATCCCACTGCCTTCTTCCAGGCTAACTTCTTGATCCAGTCAGTATCCCTGGAATACCCGGGTAATCCCCAATCTAAGTATTAACTCTGCTTAATTTATGAAATCACCAAGGTCAGTTAGACGCTGTCCATTGCTGTTCCCTTAATCCTTCATCCCTGGTCATACTGGTCGTCATATATAAAAAAATTGCAGCCCCAAAGATCTGGAAAATAACAGAATAGACTATCCATGATCTATGGAAAAAATGCAGCATTCAAAGTAATATGGAATTTCTGCATTTAGTGTTTGAAAAGAGGCTAGGTACAAATCACTACTACTGACCCTGACAAATGACCTTTTCAGTTCAGGAGCTATAGTGCGATGGCTCCTGGCTGCATTGCTCAGGTAATAGAAAAATCTGACTCACATACAGTAGGACTCCCGCCATAGCTTAATTTCAACCACACTTCTGAAAACTGGGGCACTACAAGCATGGGAAGGAACTTTGTCAGAGAGTTCTACTACATTTCCCAGAAATTCAGATGTTGCAGTCAAACTGCTGCAAATTAGTCCGCATAATTGAAAGGCAGCTTAATTAATGATGACTGTGCATTTGTGAACTTGTCACAATTGGAACCATAATGTAATCCAACCCTTCCTCATTGCTTTGAGTGAAATAAAAGAAAGAATTCACAGAATTGTACTTCTGTTTGGATGTCATTTAAAATCACAGATTAATAACTCTTATTTCATGTTCCACATTCCTCCCAGTGCAGAAACTATTAGATAAGCCTAGCAAAGCCAGCATCTTACTGTTGTTTAATATAAATTGTTAATGGATTTAATATAAATTGTTAATGGATTATTCACATTCACAGCTACTATTATGGCTAGGATAAAAATCACTGCTCAAGATTTTCTCAGGCCATAAAGGCCAGCTTTATGAAAAAACAAGGTAGGGAAAACCTGCACTATAGGGCTTCTGGGATTCTTTCCAACCCCTTGTAATAGCTGTTCTCTGGGTCACATGACTGGGAATGAGAAGGGAAGAGGCTTAGCCTGGAAGAGTCAGTAATATTCAGAGCCACTACTTGATTGCTTCTCCCATAGGTATGCATTGGGGACATTTTTTTTCTCCGCAGCCCCTAATGATCTGGACCATTTTCTTCCCTCCCTCCTGTCCTTTCTCCAGCTTCTTCCCCACACCAAATTTGGTCCCATTTTGTTCAGGTTTTGCACAGCTATTCTGCTGATAAAGTCCCAGTACAAACTGTTGTAACATTTTATTCTACCTAGTCCTGCAGAAAGTTGGAAAGAAATTATGTACAGGGATTTGGGACTTTCTCTGTCAGCAGAATAACAGCAGTATTATTGTGCTGCAGCTATGTAAATAGAAAATCAGTTGCCATTTTATAAATCTATAGCATGAGTCCCAGCCTACTGCATTCTGGGTGAGGTTTGGAATGTCTCATTTAAAAGGGATATTACAAAACTGGGATGACATACTCATTACGTCAGGAGGGCCATTCTTACAGTATGGAATAAACGTCAATCTGGGTTGTGTCCGAAAACACCTTTGTGGCTTTCAGCACAAGAAGCATTTTATAGATGAGAAATGATAAGTAAACATAAATGGTTAACTTATTGTGATGTATTAGAATTTTCTCAAGGGGATTGTAAAATAAAATCAAAAGTCTAGAGACTTTTCTTTTGGGATTAGTGGACAGACAGACAACTAGAAAAAAGCCATGGAAGTTTGTTTTTATACATGATTACTGCAGCAAGATTACTGTATGCTCAAAAGTGGAAAAGTATGACACTACCCACAATGAAGGAACAGTTGGTGAAGATGATGGAATTTGCAGAGATGGCTAAATTGACTTCCTTGATTAGGAAAAAGACAATTATCTACATTTATGGCTAACTAGAAACCTCTTGTAGGCTTTTTGCATAAAACAGAAAAAAATGAACTTATGACTTGTGGTTTTGATGATTAGAAAAAAAATTAGATAATAGAAAAAAGTGAGCTTTTTTGTAATCATAGAGTAAGAGATAACTCTGTAATCATACTTATATTTGCTGCAAAGGAAGTTGGAAGCTTTTTCTTTCTATTTCTTTTTATATTTTCTTTCTGCACTTTTGTTTTTTTTCTTTTCTCTCTCTTTTTCTTTGTTTTCTTTATTCTGTAATAGTTTGTGTTAGTTTTTATGTTCTCTTTAAAACTTACAATAAAGTTTATACCAAAAACAAACAAACAAACAAGCGGGGGAGAAGATGCAGAAAACCAAGAGAAAAGCATATTCAACATGAATAAAAAAGGAAGGCATAGTAAGAGATTTACGAAAGAGAGAGTCATGCCCAGAAAGTCAGAAAAGACAGAAAAACAATTGCATACACACTGGCTCTGGGGCACCTCATTGATACAATGTAAGAAGTCCGATTTCTTCCACTTGTGAGTTCTTAGTCATATAGGTATTAAATATATATAATTAGCAAGTACCTCCTTTGAAGCATAGAAGCAGGAAAGAGAGCAGTGAGAAATGCAACGTATTTTCCATGAGGGAAGCCATAAGCATCTGGCTCCACAGCCATAAATTACACAAATGGTCTTTCCTGTTCATGGCGGTGTTTCCAGGCCCCTCACCCCATGAACTGCTGAAAACCAGGCAGGAAACAGTGGGAAAAAGAGAGTGGGTTAGATTTATTTTTTCTGTTGCATTGCCCGCTACTCGTGAAGAGCTGTCACAAAAGGCTTAGAAGCAAACAGAGAGGCAGAGAGTCAAAATGCTTTGCTAGGAGTGGGGTTGTAGGCAGCTCACCTGTTGACCACACTGAAAATTTCCTCTGTGAAGGGAAACCAAAGCAGCAGCCCATGTGTCCACCAGCCCATCTAACCCCCAGACCAGCAGTCTCCCCTCTAGCAGACCCAGGACAAGACCAGCGCAGACCTCTGTGTCAGTTCTTTCAAAGCGCTCAGTTAGTTCTGGCAAAGCGGCCTCTCAGAGCACAATGCATCTGTTGATGGCCATTGCACTTGGAAGGTGGGAGTTACGGCTGGGCCAGTCTCTCAGTAGGCAGGGAATGCTCAGAATAACTCATCCATTTCAGTGGTTTGTTCCTCCCAGCACCACACACGTGCACACACACACACACACGCCTTTTCTGATTGTATCTCAAATGCCAGGCAACACATTCTCAGCATTCTGAGCTTTGGTGGGTGGTGATGGAAAACTGAAAAGCTTCATATACAGTTGGTTTGGATTCCCGTTTGGAAACCTACTTCTGAGTGGCGTGGTTTGCAAATTATGCAAATGAGAACTGCTGTTTATGCGAATCATTCACTACCACTGTCACTCATAATTATCCGATGTCTTCCAGCTGTTTAACTGAAAACAATTAATGAAAAGACACAATGCCATATCCTAGCTTTTTCATAATTAAAGAGATACTCCTCTCTTTATTCTGTACCAGGAGCACACTTCATATTCTAAAAACAGAGCGACTTAATGTAGGCCACCATGCCTCACACCACTAGCTGGACTAATAATCGAATACCTCCAAAGGTCAGCATGTTAGTTTAAATGAGAATGGGTATACTAAGTGGAAAAATGTTTATTTCAGGTACTTCGTATATGTCTGAAATTGGGGGACTTGCACTTAAAATTATGAATGAGGGTTTATATAAAGTACTCTATTGCTCTTTGTAACCATCAGAACCATGATCCTGATCATGACTGGAACTGTGAGCTGAGGGACTTGCGGTGGGGACATGGCAGACTGAACAGCTGTGCCTGCGGGCTCAGTCAGCAGAACTGACAACATGGCAGTTTTTTTGGGCTCAGGCAGGTTTTTCCTGAAGCCCAGGAGTATTTTTTTGGAAAAAGGAAAACACCTGGAATTACCTCATCTGTCCTCCGGACAGCTGCCTGCAGCCAGAAGACCACAAACAGCATTGGAGTTCGGCTGGTAAGAGCAGCCGGGGGGGCTGGGACATCACCATTTTCCAAGCCGCGCTGTAGGCGTAAAGGGACACTTAGACCGGCCACCCCATTTCTAAATCACCCAATTTACATTTCTTTTAAGTATGTGCACCCTAAGAGAGACTTTCTACAGCAAGGAGAAGCCAGTTATCGTTATTTTGGGGATTAATTAAAACAACTCCGCAAAGGATCGTTACCTTGTCGTGGTGCTGGAGCTTGAGCACCTCAATGATGCCATGAGCTAAACCGTGAAGGGCCACCCAAGACGGGAAGGTCATGACAGAGAGGTCAGACTAAATGCGATCCCTGGGGAAGGTAATGGCAACCCACCCCAGTATTCTTGCCGTGAAAACTAAATGGATCAGTACAACCAGAGATATGTCGGTATACCATCGGAAGATGAGACCCCCAGGTCGGAAGATGGTCAAAATGCTACTGGGGAGGAACAGAGGATGAGCTCAACTAGCCCCAGTCGTGATGACGCAGCTAGCTCAAAGCCGAAAGGACGGTTAGCGGCCGACGGTGCTGGTGGTGAACGGCGAATCCGATGTTCTAAGGATCAACACACCATTGGAACCTGGAATGTAAGATCTATGAGCCAGGGCAAATTGGATGTAGTTATTGGTGAGATGTCAAGATTAAAGATAGACATTCTGGGCGTCAGTGAACTGAAATGGACTGGAAGGGGCCACTTCACATCAAATGACCACCAGATCTACTACTGTGGACAAGAGGACCACAGAAGAAATGGAGTAGCCTTCATAATTAATAGTAAAGTGGCTAAAGCAGTGCTTGGATACAACCCCAAAAACGACAGAATGATCTCAATTCGAATTCAGGGCAAGCCATCTAACATCACAGTGATCCAAATATACGCCCCAACCACAAATGCTGAAGAAGCTGAAGTAGAGCAGTTCTATGAGGATCTGCAGCACCTACTGGACAACACGCCTAAAAGAGATGTTATTTTCATCACAGGAGACTGGAATGCTAAGATGGGCAGTCAAATGACACCTGGAATTACAGGTAAGTATGGCCTGGGAGAACAAAACGAAGCAGGACATAGGCTGATAGAATTTTGCCAAGACAATTCACTCTGCATAACAAACACTCTCTTCCAACAACCTAAGAGACGGCTTTACACATGGACTTCACCAGATGGACAACACCGAAATCAGATTGATTACATCCTTTGCAGCCAAAGGTGGCGGACATCTGTACAGTCGGTAAAAACTAGGCCTGGAGCTGACTGTAGTTCAGACCATGAACTTCTTCTTGCACAATTTAGGATCAGACTAAAGAGATTAGGGAAGACCCACAGATCAGCTAGATATGAGCTCACGAATATTCCTCAGGAATATGCAGTGGAGGTGAAGAATAGATTTCAGGGACTGGACTTAGTAGATAGGGTCCCGGAAGAACTCTGGACAGAAGTTGGCAGCATTGTTCAGGAGGCGGCAACAAAATACATCCCAAAGAAAGAGAAAACCAAGAAGGCAAAATGGCTGTCTGCTGAGACACTAGAAGTAGCCCAAGAAAGAAGGAAAGCAAAAGGCAACAGCGATAGGGGGAGATATGCCCAATTAAATGCAAAATTCCAGAGGTTAGCCAGAAGAGATAAGGAATTATTTTTAAACAAGCAATGCGTGGAAGTGGAAGAAGACAATAGAATAGGAAGGACAAGAGACCTCTTCCAGAAAATTAGAAACATTGGAGGTAAATTCCAGGCAAAAATGGGTATGATCAAAAACAAAGATGGCAAGGACCTAACAGAAGAAGAAGAGATCAAGAAAAGGTGGCAAGAATATACAGAAGACCTGTATAGGAAGGATAACAATATCGGGGATAGCTTTGATGGTGTGGTCAGTGAGCTAGAGCCAGACATCCTGAAGAGTGAGGTTGAGTGGGCCTTAAGAAGCATTGCTAATAACAAGGCAGCAGGAGACGACGGCATCCCAGCTGAACTGTTCAAAATCTTGCAAGATGATGCTGTCAAGGTAATGCATGCTATATGCCAGCAAATTTGGAAAACACAAGAATGGCCATCAGATTGGAAAAAATCAACTTATATCCCCATACCAAAAAAGGGAAACACTAAAGAATGTTCAAACTATCGAACAGTGGCACTCATTTCACATGCCAGTAAGGTAATGCTCAAGATCCTGCAAGGTAGACTTCAGCAGTTCATGGAGCGAGAATTGCCAGATGTACAAGCTGGGTTTAGAAAAGGCAGAGGAACTAGAGACCAAATTGCCAATATCCGCTGGATAATGGAAAAAGCCAGGGAGTTTCAGAAAAACATCTATTTCTGTTTTATTGACTATTCTAAAGCCTTTGACTGTGTGGACCATAACAAATTGTGGCAAGTTCTTAGCGGTATGGGGATACCAAGTCATCTTGTCTGCCTCCTGAAGAATCTGTATAACGACCAAGTAGCAACAGTAAGAACAGACCACGGAACAACGGACTGGTTTAAGATTGGGAAAGGAGTACGGCAGGGCTGTATACTCTCACCCTACCTATTCAACTTGTATGCAGAACACATCATGCGACAAGCTGGTCTTGAGGAATCCAAGGCTGGAGTTAAAATCTCTGGAAGAAACATTAACAATCTCAGATATGCAGATGATACCACTTTGATGGCTGAAAGTGAAGAGGAACTGAGGAGCCTTATGATGAAGGTGAAAGAAGAAAGTGCAAAAGCTGGCTTGCAGCTAAACCTCAAAAAAACCAAGATTATGGCAACCAGCTTGATTGATAACTGGCAAATAGAGGGAGAAAATGTAGAAGCAGTGAAAGACTTTGTATTCCTAGGTGCAAAGATTACTGCAGATGCTGACTGCAGTCAGGAAATCAGAAGACGCTTAATCCTTGGGAGAAGAGCAATGACAAATCTCGATAAAATAGTTAAGAGCAGAGACATCACACTGACAACAAAGGCCCGCATAGTTAAAGCAATGGTGTTCCCTGTAGTAACATATGGCTGCAAGAGCTGGACCATAAGGAAGGCTGAGCGAAGGAAGATCGATGCTTTTGAACTGTGGTGTTGGAGGAAAATTCTGAGAGTGCCTTGGACTGCAAGAAGATCAAACCAGTCCATCCTCCAGGAAATAAAGCCAGACTGCTCACTTGAGGGAATGATATTAAAGGCAAAACTGAAATACTTTGGCCACATAATGAGAAGACAGGACACCCTGGAGAAGATGCTGATGCTAGGGAGAGTGGAAGGCAAAAGGAAGAGGGGCCGACCAAGGGCAAGATGGATGGATGATATTCTAGAGGTGACGGACTCGTCCCTGGGGGAGCTGGGGGTGTTGACGACTGACAGGAAGCTCTGGCGTGGGCTGGTCCATGAAGTCACGAAGAGTCGGAAGCGACTAAACGAATAAACAACAACAAATTAAAAAAATTTTTTTTTTATGTTTTGGACTTTGTTTTCCCTCCAAATATTAAGGAGAATTGAGAGTAAATAAATGTCTCCTGTTAATATTTTTGTACTAAATCTGAAGATATTAGTATTTCCCTACATGTTGAATTGGCTGTTTTGAACTTACAGTTTTCTGCTTCTACTTTCCCTGGGGAACTGTCTGCATATCTCATTTTCGCTTGTGTAAACTCATTCCGGAATTCTTTCATATCTTCGACTTTCGCTGGTTAAGCTCCTAGGGGTCACCATAATCTACTGCAAGAGGCATGAAGAATTTTAAACAGACTTTCGCTGACTTCCACCAAGATTTTAAACAGATTCTTTCTGATTTCCTACCAAGTTTTTATGCAAGGCATTCAGGACATTGTGGAAAATATCTATCTATCTATCTATCTATCTATCTATCTATCTATCTATCTATCTATCTATCATCTATCTATCTATCATCTATCTATCAATCATATTTTTATCACTGCCCATCTCCCTCATACAGGGGACTCTGGGCAGTTCACAATAAAATATGAGGTCTAAAATGTGTCATCTAGTTGGGAATGTCATGGATGAAACTGAGGAATTTAACAGTGACAGAAATGTCTCTTCTAAGAGTGAAATCGGAATTTTTGTTGAAATGCTGGATGAAGATCGGATAGTCGAATTGGAGAAATTTAAGTAAGAGATCGAGTTGCAAGCCACAAATGAAACTGATCTTCTGGTGGAACGCCATGGGAAGGAAGGGGTTATTGGGAGGTCTCCTGCAGAGAAGTCGGTGTTTTTGAGGGGGGCAGTTGAGCTGTTTGAGTTTTTTTAAGAAAAACGCTCTGTGCACATTGTGGGGATATATAAATGCTCTGGTTTATTTTGAAGTGGCATATGGGTTTAAGAATATTTATCTGGATTGCGTTTAGGGTTTGGCTGATTTCATTTGTCTTTAACAATTTGGATTAAGATTATTAAGATATAATAAAAAATGTCTATTTGGATGGTTTTGGGTTTAATATGATTAAGATTATTAAAATTGTTGTATTACCAAATACAATGGCAGACAATTTTTGTTTTTTAGTTAGATCTTTATTATAGTAGACAGAAATGTATAGAATAGTAGTAAGAAGGAAATAATTCAATAAATGTTATCTGGGGGGTAGAATTTGATTAGGAGGTTTATATAATTTTTTCTTTCTTTCTTTTTTTAATATAAGAGGAGGGAGTAACTGTATTTAGTGATGTTTACAATGTGCCAACGGAATGATTTATAGAAATAATGTGATTTTTGTTTAATAGAGTAAGGGATTGATCATGGAAGTTGTCCTGACTCCCACAGAAGTTTTTGTATATCCTTGCTGTTAGAAGTCGAAAATCAACTCTTTTTGTAACTTTGAAAAAAAAATTTCTTGTGTTTCTACACTTTTTTAGTTTTCTTTTTTTCTTTGTAGTTTTTTGTTTTTCTGTAGCTTTTATCTTTGCTTGAAACTTAATAAAATTATTATTAAAAAAAAAGGAACTGTGAGTTGAGGATCATATTCATGGCGGGGGGGGGGGATGCAGCCTTGCCCCAGAAGAGAGTCTCTCCTAAGTGGGACAATGAACTGAGAACCCATTCATCATCAAAAGTTGAAATAAAAGTATTTGCTCATTTGTTTTCCTGCCCAGGAATGGCGAAACCACAGTTAAGCTGTTTGACAAAGGAGAGTGAACAGTAACCGCAGTACTAAGAGATCTTTACTCTAAATGTATTTGCCGTAGACATTAAGCCAAGTCTGGCACTAACCATGGCTAAGGTGCTTATCCAGAAGTGGAGGTTGAAGGAAAACAGAAAAAGGTAATGGATGGGATCAAAGAGATGAGGGGAATGTCTTTGGAAGAGCTACAGATAGCAGCTTCTGCATGAACTCCCTGCTTTCCTTAGAACTGAATGTCACTGCAGTGGATGCAGGAAAGGGGTGCCACAACACTATAACTCTGCTTTTGTCAGATGGACCCCATTTGCCACCCCCATAGATGCCACTAGCTACAGATTATTTCCAGAGACAGGTCAAGATAGCAGGAATTTTCCATACATTCACAAATGATTAGGGCTGATTTGACATGTAGCCCAAATATGATTAAAGCCACTGTAGAAGAGTCAGGAAAATGACTGAGCCTGCCCAGCCTGCCCTAGCATCCTTATTTCAGACACCCACCGGGAGTAGAGGGAAAAAAAAGATGGAGGCAATGGAGATGTTATGGTTGGCATGAATTCATGTGGTAGTCCCTCTTTCCTCCAATTTTTATGTGCAAAGCCCTGAACAAGAAATTAGCCCTTGAACCATCACCACCACCATCACCATCACCACTACCACCATCTTATCTGGAATTGAAAAACATATGGTGACTATGTATATCTTAATCAAGATATACATAGGTATCCATGGGAGGCCAGGTGGGGATGGGGAGGTGTATGACAAAAGCAGTGTTGTACCATCATGATGCAAGTTCCTTTCATTTTGTTCATGCCTCAGGATACTGCATATATAGACCTTGCATCACGATGGCACCATAATTTTGATGGAAGCCTCTGATCCTGCAAACAAACTGTGATTAAGGTGTACAATAATCCATGGCCACATTAGGCTACTTATGCATATCATGGAAATCAGGTCACTGTGCATTTCACTTATCAACCAATAGAGGTAAGAGTGGATGCTTACTTTTATCTCCAAACACGAGAGGCAATTGATGTGTGTGGGGCTTTATTTGCTTTCATGGGAAATGCCTTTTTCTTACTATTCTTTCTACACTTATAAGATACTAGAATTTGGCTCTTTATGTAATGTAAAATAGATTTTCAGAGTTAAGATGAATGCATTGGATTCTCTACAGGAAGTCAGAAGTCCAGAAACATTTTACAACAAATATCACCTTCCAACTTTAGCCCTTCCACTACTTCTTCTATCTTTTGTCTTTCATAAAAATTCATTAAAAAGCAAAGCAATTTAATGCCTTTTTAATTTTCATTCCCTGATCTTTGGACTTCAGGTGCTTTGTTGTACTATGAATATTGGAAATCTAGGCCCATTTCTACTCTTTCCTTACTATAATTATAGAAAAAGAGAAGTTGCAGGATACTTATAATGTCTCATTAGCCCCTAAGTCTGGCATGCTAAATTTGTCTTGGATAGCTGAGTAAGGTTGCTGAAAAACCAACTTTAATAAGATTTAAAAGACCTGCCCCCACAAGCTCTGCTATACTGCCTCATCAGAGCAGGGTTGGGAATATATATATTCCCAGCAGGGTCAGTCCAAGGTGTGAAGATCATCCCAGCTGCCCAGCTAAAGCAAGCAGGCATCTATATTGGGTAGCAGTGATAGAGGAAGATGCTGGAGGTGAACTATTACTTTAGTGACAAGAGCAAAGGCATCATCTCATACTGCATGGGAAAAGGCAATGGTAAACCACTCCTGCATTGTACCCACATGGATAGAGAAGATAAAGCAATTCACAATATAGTGCTGGATGATGGGCCCTTCAAATCTGATGGCACTTACACGCTATTGAAGAAATGCTGAGGATCATTTAGAGTACTAAGCTAGATTAAAGCTTTCCAGATGTCTAGTTGCTGATGCTGCCATGCAGGAAAAGAAAATCCAAAGCTGCAAAGACAGAATTACAGTGGGAGCATGGTACATAGGAAGCTGAATACAGTGAAACATGAAATGAATCAATTACATATTGACATCTTAGGCATCAGCGAATTGAAATGGACTACCTTTCACTAAGACAATTGTACGGTTTACTGCTCAGGACACAGAAAACAAAGAAGGAATAGTGATGCATTCATAGGCAGGAAGAATACAGCAAAGACAATACTTGGGTACAATGCAATCAATGGCTGAATAATATCAATTAGACTTCGTGGACAACCTGTTAATACTGTATAATGGTTATCTAAGTTTATGTTTCAACCACTGATGTAGAAGAGGAGGTTAACAAGTTTTATGGTCAAGTTCGATCTGAAATTAGCAGAACTTGCAAATAAGATATGCTGCTTGCGGTTGGAGACTGGAATGCCAATGTTGGAAATCGTAAGGAGGAAAATGTAGTGGGAATGCATGGCCTAAAAAAAGTTGTTACATGCTGGAAGGGGGATAATATTTAAAACCTCATTGGAAGACAACTTCTGATTTTTCCAGTGACAGATAATTACAGTAAGCTGATACCAGTCAGGCATAACAGTTGATGGCAATGTATCATAATTATCTTTTATTGAGAAATCATTGGAAGAAGGGATCTGCAAGTTATAAACAATGACTTTCCCAGCTCTTAACACTTGTGATGGGTCCAAAGTCAACCAGCGAGGTCCACCAGATGGAAATTTGAACCTCACTGATCCAAGTGCAACACCTTAATCATGCCACTGGAGATACAAATCCTATGAAGGTAGCTTACATATAAGATCACCACATAACATCTCAATTATTAAAATCCATCTACAGTATCACCCGTTTATTCAAGAGCAATTTATTCAGTAAAAAAGAAAAAAAGCATTATTCCCTGATGCTTACTTGCAACCACAGTTATAGATAAAACCACTATTCCTCACTTGGGTTTCCACTAAAAATATGAGGAACACACTTTATCCTCCTCCTCCTCCTCCTATGAATCATACTGCATGTCCAACACATCATAGATTATACCTAAGTAAATATATTTTAATTCCACTAATCATGTGAACAAAAGACTAAAGTTACTATGTAGAGTACTGAAAGCATATTGGAATAATAAGGCTACAACCATGAACTTACCTGGAGTAACTTTTGAACAGAAATGCATAGAATTGGGCTGTACAGATTTTACTGAGATGTCTCCTCTACACTGCCTTGCAAAGGCTCTCCGTTGACATGCCTTTTGGTAATTAACAGCTGCAGGCTGGTTCTGATTTTTCTGTTTTGTTACTGAGGCCAATGTGCAGAATAATCTGAAGTGCTAAACAAGGCTGGAGAGACTCTGATTGACTTAGCTACAAAACTCAGGGTGGGTGGTCTTAAACATAAGTTAGTAATCCCTCTCAGTCTCACCTGCCTGCTTCAAATGGTTGTTTGAAAGGGAAAAGGCACACTTTATTTCCTGGAAGAAGAGGTAGGATTCAGTTGTAAGGAGGCTGTTTTGAGAAGTTGAGTTTTCGTTTGTTTCTAATAATTGGTTATGCAATGAGTTCAGGCAAAAAGAAATAGTGTTTTATGTGGAGTTGTAGGGGTTCTTCCCTGTGCAAGGGAGCATTTCCCAAGGAAAATCCATGGAGCTTGGAAGTAGCTGCCCAAAGCAACCTTAAAAAAAATGCAACACCCCAACTGCCTGCATCAAAGTGCTTCCAGATAAAATGTTTATTGTGCAATTGTCCTGCCTCATTCACAGAATTCTAGGAAGCATCCAGATGCTGCTGCCCAACATCTTTTTTCACTATGTCTTCCATCATTTCAGTTGGAAGATAAGATGACTACAAAGCTGTAAAACTATGCCTTTGGGGGAGATGATTCTCAGAAACCTTCCAACAGGAGATATTCGTAACAATCTTTCTTTCTCAAGTCCTGGGATTCAGTGGAAATAGTACTGGGGTGCTCTCAGCAGACTTCTTGAACCTAACATCCTCCCTCTGGTGGACTTCTATCCCTACCTCTTCTAGACCAGCCCAACTGCAGAGCCTCAGAACTGGACTACCATATCTGGGCTGCAAAAATCCAGACGGCCACTACAGGGCAACACAGAGTTCTGGATTCTTGTACCTTTTTGCTGACATTTAGGGTCGTCCGGGTGTCTGCCGCCCAGGCTTGGTACTCGTGGCCGGGTTGGGAGCTCTATCCGGGCTGGTTGAGGGCCGGCGCGTAAGGAGGACCGAGCCTGGAATATTTGGCCCCGCTGCCGCTACGGTGACAAGATTAAGCTGCACCGGAGGGCGACCGGGACCGTAACAGCCCTGTGGTCAGGAAGGGACTCACTCACTCTTTTCGCAAAACAGCAGGGCGCAACCAGCGTTACTGACCTGGCGTTTCACCGGGAGACATTCACTTCGGGGTCCGACCCACTGTCTCCTCTTTCCCTCCCACAGTGCCTCAGTCGTGCGGTTCAAAGGGGACGCCGGGAAGAGGGGGCTCAAACTTCAGAGATCCGGACGAGCTTCCCCGCGCAAAAGCAGCAGCGGCGGCAAGGAGGCGGGTGCGCCTCCGCTTCTCCTCCCTCCCTCCCTCCTTCGCTCGCAAAAGCAAAAGGAATGTCTTCTCCGAGGCTTATCAGTCAGCCGTGAGGGAGCTCCCAGCAGTGCCTTTGAACGGTGAGGTCAGAGTTGCCCGGGAGCCAAACCGTAAACAGCTCCGGCGGGCACTCTCGCTCCAACAGGAGGTGTGCAGTCAGCGCGGCTTGCGTCCCTCCTTCCGCGCGTTCTGCTCCCTGCGGTGGGACACAATGGGAGCTTGCCGGAGGCCGTCGGTGAAGCAGGTCACTAGCTTGTTACAGCCAGACTGCCAGCGGCTGGATCGAGAGAGTGCTCGATTGGTTTGCTAAAACTAGCTCTTCTGGTCCAGCCACCTGCGCAAGCCAGCCGGCCATTTCCAGTGTTCCTCTCTGCCCTTGAAAGCCAGAAGTTTCGCGGCTAGTTAAACATCAACTGAGATTGCAGAGCTGGCATTGATTTGGAAAGTAAAGGAAGGCGGTACACGTGTTTGTTCGTGTGAGAGAGGGGGCTTAAAGGAGTGTTACAGATCACAGAGTAGTTCTCTGTACACACAGGCATATTTGAAATTATATGTATCCACTTGCTTGTATTGTTGTGACATCAATGCTGTATCATAAATTACCCTTAGATAAAGGCCTCATCGAAACACATTACACATTTTAAAATAATATTTACCGGTTTACAAAACCTGCTGGGATTATTGTAAAGTTCCACCACTTCTTTCTGTTGTCTTCTTTCTTACTCTTGAGGCAGAATAAGCTGAATTAGTGACTGGTTTGCTGTTGCCTTCTTCAGGGACATTTGTTTTTCAACTTTCGGGCATGGAATTTCCTGGAGATCTCCCGCCCAAGTATTAAACGGATTTGACCCAGCTTAGCTTCTGAGATCAGACAAAGCCATCCCAAACACTGTTATTCTCCCTGAATTGGTCCCTTCTTCTTTTACCCTAAAGTATGCTTTACCTATACTGTGAATCTCATCATCACAATTACAAAACATCCAAATGCCCTCTAGATATGCACCAGTTACAAACAACACTTACTTTATAAATGAAACAGTCCCATTAGAAACATGCTGATTCCAAGCAATGTGGGCGACCCAAAGTGTCTCCTGCTTCCCAGAGCATCTGTGCACTATAATGCCAGTAGGACTGGAGCAAGCCTAGGTGTCAGTCTATGGCTCACCTACCATTCTGACCTTTGGCAGATACACTTAGAAGAGGAATGTAAAGAATGTGGCAGCAAATCATCGTATCTGCCCCATAATCGTCAGCAACTGGGTATTTGGCTGCTCAGAAAAGTGAGCGGGGGAGGGAGAGGAAGTAGGAAAATTGTTCCTTGATTGTTTAAAGGGGAAAGGGATTTCCTTAGGAAGCCAGGACACAAGAAAGTTCTGTGTTTTGAGGAGACGGCATCTTGCTGAACTAGACAAAGATTGCTGGGACACTTTAAAGACTTAAATACATTGTGTGAATCCATATCTCAACTTGTTTGAAACTTGCACACGGTTTGCTTCATTGACTATTAAAATATTGTCTCTGTGTGTGTGTGTACAGAATTGTGTGTGCTTGCAAGGCTGGGTTTGAGTGCAAGCACACCTAATCCTATCATTCCTTGCAGGAGCATGCATACAAAATTAGACAATTGTATTTGTCTCTGGTGGGAAATAAATAATAAATAAATAAATATTTGCCTCCCCCCATCCACCCAATTAGTCCTTAATAGTAGGATTGATTCTGCTTTTTTTAAAGTTCAGTAAAATTATTAAACAATATTAAATACACAAACAAACAAACAAACAAACATGCAGGCCTAAATCTTTTCAAATCTCCTGGTGAAAAAGAGCAAAAGAGGTGCAGCAAAGGTTCAGACTACTGGTGCTCTGCAGCATGAAGGGCCCATAAGTACAATCCTGCATAAGCAAGCAGTTTTTCTCCTCTCCTATTTTTTCTTCTTTCTCCAAAGACTCATAGGAAAAATAAAGGAATAAGAGAGAGAAAGATAGTGATAGTGAAGATAGTGATTCTGCCAGAGAAGGGGTTGGGGTCAGCAGAGAAAAAGAGTGTTGGCAGAGAGAAAAATAATGAGAGGGAGAGAAATGGGGGTAGGAGGAGCATTAGGAAGGACCACTTTGACTCTTTGAAGGACCTTTTGCCCAGGACCCTTCAGCTCATGGCAGTACCAATAGAATTATTATTGTTCCTTCTGTATTAATGGGGCAGAATGCCTCCAGGCCAGGTTTATCTTCTGAAATTGTCCTGCCTCATTCATGGGATATTATGATGTTCAAGGTGATGTCATCTTTTATTTGTAATCTTCCTGCATATTCCCTGTTACTTGAATTTATCTTTTTTCAATTGAAAAAAAAATTAAGCAAAAGAAAGATTGAGTCATTGCAGTGATTGTGCCTTCTGGATGGTGGTGCTAAAAGCCATTCATTGGGGAGCCCCCTTACTAGAAAGTAACTTAGATTTAGTTGAAATTACTTCTCAGCAAACAGGGTTAGGAGGACTGTGCTGCATGGTCTTCCCAAAGTGGGATTGACTGACCATGTTTAATTTCTCCCCACCACTAGGGGGAAATTCAGAAATAAAGATCTCTGTGGGACTTTCCATACAGTTTGCACTAAAGCTGGCAGCAGGGAATGGGTTAAGACCTTGGATCATTAAGATCTAGGATAAGAGAGCCACTTTGGTCTAGTGGTTAAGGCAAGGGCTAGAAACCAGGAGACTGGGAGTTCTAGTCCCACCTTAGGCCTGAAAGCTGGCTGGGTGACCTTGGGCCAGTCCCAATCTCTCAGCCCAAGAGCCAATCAGGCATGGTATGAGAGTTCTAGTCCCGCCTTAGGCATGAAAGCCGGCTGGGTGACCTTGGGCCAGTCCCAATCTCTCAGCCCAAGAGCCAATCAGGCGTGGTATGAGAGTTCTAGTCCCGCCTTAGGCATGAAAGCTGGCTGGGTGACCTTGGGCCAGTCCCAATCTCTCAGCCCAAGAGCCAATCAGGCATGGTATGAGAGTTCTAGTCCCGCCTTAGGCATGAAAGCTGGCTGGGTGACCTTGGGCCAGTCCCAATCTCTCAGCCCAAGAGCCAATCAGGCGTGGTATGAGAGTTCTAGTCCCGCCTTAGGCATGAAAGCTGGCTGGGTGACCTTGGGCCAGTCTCAATCTCTCAGCCCAACCCACCTCACAGGGTTGCTGTTGTGGGGAAAATAGGAGGAGGAAGGAGTATCTGGTATGTTTGCCGCCTTGAGTTATTTATAAAAATAATAAAGGGGGGGATATCAAATAAATAAATAAATAAATAAATCTCAGAAATATCAGGACTGTAGGCTATACTGAGATAGCAAAAAAAAAAATCCTGAATGAAGGCAATGGTGTGTTCTGAAACATGCTGAAAAAACTACATATAGATGTCCATATAGAGCACCAATAATTGAGTTTGACTTGAACACGTTTTTGCTTAAAATAACCAGTTTAATGGGAAAAAAAATCATGCGCTTGTCCTTAAAGTAACATTAGTAGCATCCTGTACACACACACACACTCACACTCACAGGGATTCTTTCCTGAAGCATAGATACTGAAATTCCAGGTCACACAAGGCAAAAGTCCCGTACTGTATTGAGATACTGCAAAGATAAAAAGATGCAAGGAGACACTTCACTTAGCTCTATGAATTGGAGACATCACTACCAAACGCAGTGATGGGAGCTTCGTTAGCCACAACGGTTCCAAACACTTCCCTTTTTTTTCCTGCTCTCTCTCGTCACCTGAGCAACGCTTCAAAAGGTCACCACTTCCTTTATACATGCACCAACCCCATCTTATTCACTGTTATTCCTCTTGTTGTTTGGCAGGATTACAAAGTAATCATAGCACCTGCTTTCAAAATGTTTTGGACTCTTACCTTAAATTTTCCTGAATTCTCCCTAAAACTTGAAATGGTGGTCTGGTTTTAGTTTAATTTTTCAGACAAGGCTGGAAAGTTATATCTTCCTGTGGCTTCAGCATGTTCAGTTCCAGTACTGAATGATGTCCTGGTACCACCCATTATCACCATGCAGATGTGGTCATGCATCTCAAATCCCAGATTCTTATTCTCAGAATCCAACTGTAGAATAGGTAGCTCCAATGCTGCAGGCCTCTCTTCTTTGGAAACTCAAAAACATTTGCCCCCAAATGCACATTCCTTTGCCTTCTTCAGAGGGTACCAGCCCACACCAGCCTTGCAAGTACAAAGGAAAGAAAACCCCATTCAGCCTTGCCTTCAGTGGGAGCCCGAATGCCCATTCCCCTCCATCTAGCAATTGGGTGGATTTCAGTTCTTTCAGTTCTACTTTCTCCCACCTGGTCTTCATTCCATGGATGGCACAACAGGTCAATATGGCACTTCTCCAGATTAGAAATCCTCCTTCTAGCTCTGTAAAGGAAAGGGCATCTTGCAGACAGGGAACTGCTTTCTGACAGGTTGATTTCTCATTGCGCAAATGGCAGCTACCAAGTGGTGGTCAGTCTGATTCACCTTCATTTGCTCTTTACCTTGTAGTTGCTATTTTCACTCTTGGCCTATTTTGTTTTGCTATTAAGCCTTGCTAGAAATATCCCCTATCTTGCATCTTCAATAGTGCTAAGTACCCTGAAGTCCATAAATAATGCAGGATAATCAATGGCCTTTGGATGCAGGTAGAGTGCAGGCATCAACCTGCATAGCAGGATGTTACAGGCCTTCCTTAAAATAGGACTTGGCTGTAATCCAGGTGACAATGCCAGGGAGACTGGAAGCCTCAGATAACTGGTAGTGATCTTTGGGAGACTGGATGCCACTACCTCAAATCCATTCTGTAAGAGGTGAATCTCTAAAAGACATTGATGTCATGTTCCCCGTTGCAAGGCATAAGTGCATCACAACGGGGAACATGCCCATCAGGAAAGAGGAAGGGATAACCATTACCCTTTAAACACACACATCATCCCTTAAGCACACAAACTCCTAAAACAATCACCAGGACAATAGAAGCACACCTCGGCCCGGACCTAGAAACCATTAACAGACGGGGGAACTCCCACACATTACCCCGGGGGACGCACCTGCACCGGACGAAGGCAAAAGGACAAAGGAAACCATCGGAGATTACCCGAATCGCCCATCGTCAGACCCATACCAATTCAGATCGCCCATCCGGACCCGGCTTGTGGGACAATGGGGGGTGGAGGAGGACAAGGTCCGCCACCAGGGTATAAACGGGCTACCCCGCTACCACGCCCGCATTCCCGTCTTTTTTCTCCGTACGCATTCTGCTTTCAATAAACCGGAAATCCTTAGACCCTCTAAGTGAGTCTGTGTCTTATTGGGAGTAAGGCTACCCTGACAATTGAGCACCAAGAGCTATTCATTGTCACTTTGATAGAGGTGGAAATGCAGGAGCATTATGTTCTATGATGCTAGAATGTTTCTAATTTTAAATATTACTGTATGTTGTTTGCTCTATTTACATTTACCTAGAATGGTATGGTGCTACTTTCTTTGTAGCTCCAATGCTACCTGATGGAACATAAAATTTATCTCATGTCGAAACCACTGTTCCCTCAACAAAGGCTGTTTCAGGCAGAATTTTTTGCATTCCTACCTGGAGATGTCAGAGGTTGAACCTGGAAACTTCTGCATGCAAAGCACACATTCCACTGCTGAACTACTATGTCAGTCCTAAGTACCAGGGTGAAGGGTGTAGTTAGCATTTGGAGAACTGAGAAGTTTTGCAACAAGACTTGGCAATCCTAAACTGGAATAGGGCAGCCAGTATTTGGACAATGGAACAAGAATTCAAGAAAATGAAATGTAACAATTAAGGAACTTTGAGCAATGGAGGTAGGTGGTCTGGATGCCTGAGCATTCTTACCACAGGAGAAAAGCATCTGAAAGATTTGCCTTGAACCCCAAGGAGCTCTACTTACAGCCCTGGGTGAGTTTCATGCTAGAAGGTGCAGCTGGAAGTTTCTTTTTTCCTAGTCAGGTCTGAGAGTGGCATGGATGAGAGGAAGAGATTTCTTGACCAGACTGAAACTCAGAAGAGTGAAATTGGCAGAAAAAATATAGGGAGAAGCATAGGAAAGATTTTTTTCCCATTATTGCTTTTGTTCAGTGGCGTAGTTAAACCTGTGCTCATATTTTCTGCCCCTATTCCTTAATTTAATGATTAATGATTAATAAATCTTCTATGAAAATCTAGATCTTCTTTAACTTTGTTCAGCTATGCTTTTGTGTGTGTGTGTGCCTTTGAGTCAGTGTTGACTATCTAGACTGGTCTCTGCAGTTTTCTTGGCAGCATTTTCAGAAGTGGTTTGCCATTGCCTCCTTCCTGGGGCTGAGAGAGAGTGACTGGCCCAAGGTCATCCAGCTGGCTTCATGCCTAAGACAGGACTAGAACTCACAGTTTCATGGTTTCTAGCCTGATGCCTTAACCACTACACCAAACTACAGCCATCTTATTCCACAAGTATTCACTTTCTTGTATTTATTAAATTTCATTAGTCCTTGTTACTCAAGTTTTGTATTTGTACTATTAAAAGGGGAAACTGGAGCCATTTATTTAAATGCTTTGTTCTGGGGAAGAGAGATCACCCACATTCCAAGTGTGGGGAACATCTGCCCACTTAAGAACAGGTACGCAGTGTAACTCTTCTATATGGGAGATGGTTACACTCTGGAACTCGGGTAGAAAGCATGGGAGGGTAAAGATCCAAGAAGAGAAGTGGCAGGCTTCTTTTTGTGACACTCTGCTACAGAAGCGATATCCAGTGTTTTTGTAGTCTCAGGCTTCAGGTTGTACAGTTCTGCTGTTAACAACAACTAATTATATTTACATATGAATTGAATGAAATAGATTAATTTTTTATCCTATGCAGTTCAAAGCTGAAGTGGGTCCTTCACTTGAAAAAAATGCACACTTTAGGTTTACAGTTACGGATGAGTTACAACACAGATTGCAACAGAGGGTAAAATAAACTGTCTGGACAAAACCCATTTACTCATGCAGCATGTTCACTTAGATGTTAGTCCCATCTAACATCTGTAAAAATCAAAGTGGAAAATGAAAAAAAATATATGATTGAATAAAATCAACAAACATTTATGTCTTAAGTTTTTGTAATATGAGAAACATGTTGCTTAAAACCAAAGCTAACACCTAATTTTTCTGAGATCTACATGTAATACAATTTTACTAAAATATTTTAATATCTGAAAATCTTCCATTCTCTTAAATATCCATATAACATTCTTGTCTATTTCAATTAGTCTTGGAAACATCTAAGACACAGTAGGCAGCTTTAACATTCTCCTCATCATAAAGTAAGAATAACAGGAATAATAATAAGATAACAACATAAAGAATAAAGGGAATAATATTGAATGCACATTAATGTTTGAAAGGATATATTCTTACATTTTCTCTACTTTTACTTACTTGAGCTGGTGCCCTGCATCTAGGTATTCCCAGTAGTAGGCTTATCAGTCCATACAACTAGTTGAGTTTTACAATGGAGTAAGAGCTCTCCATTGTTTCCAAGTTCAAAAGATAACTCTCACATCTGGTACACCAACGAGCAAAATACACTGGAAAAAAAATAGCCTAAAATGCTGAGGACCGTACTCAGTATATTGTGTCCTCGTGCCTACAGACTAGAAGAAAAAACTAATTCTGCTCAGCACTAAAAGAATGACGACATAAACAGGTTGTAAAAATCTATGAATGCAGAAAACAGAATCGGTTTACAACTTTTAATCTAGATGCAGGCAACTCCTCCCTTCAGAAACCTCAACAGGAATTCTGATAAAGCAGAAAGTACTAACAAACCTCATTAAAATAACGTAATAATCCTTCATCACAGTCACCATTCTGAGATCTATTGGCAAGCAATCAAAAGACCGATTGTTGCACAGCAGGCAAGACATGCAACTTGGGAGTGGGGGCAGCTCTGGGAAACTTGGAGGAGCGCAACCTAAAGACCTTTGCAACTTGTAGTTTTCTTATTTGCACAGCTAATAAACAGCAAAGGAGAGCTTTCAATTCCATTTCTCAATATTTGCAAAGGACTAACAAGGCATTTCAAATAATATCTGGGGAATTTGCTGACTATTCTGAGGCATAGTTTGATGATATTATAATGATGATTTTAAAAGGTTTATAAATTGAAAATATGGGCAAAGTTGGTAAACTGTTGTGGAAAAAGAGCTAATAAAGCAATTATTATTTGCTTTTGTTTCTTCTTTTCTGAGTGGCAGGAAGTTCATGGCAGCCTTGCCTTCAGTATGTCATTTCCTTTGGAGCAAACAGCAGCAAAGATTGTGATTTAAAAATATGCAATAAGTGATGGGGGTGGGGAGAAAGTTTTCATCTTGAAATGCTCAGATTAAAAAGCTACAGTAGAGTTGCTGTTTTAATCCCTGGCAATTTTATTTCCAATATAATATCTGCCTGTGTCTCAAATCTTGTTATTTCAAGGCACAGGTCAACCTGGGCCAAAGGTCTAGAGCCCCATTTGGTACCCCTCATCTGCAGTACAAGCCTGTCACACAGTGAGGCCAGATTTCAGAGTAAGAAGGGCACTGAGTAAATCACTGAGTTTGAAGACCTAAATTCAGGGAACTTCAGTGGCACAGGATATCTACTCATTCCATGTGGCAGCTGAAACAAATAATAAAAACAGTTCACTTCTATGGTAATCTTAACTTGTACGGCCAACACTTCATTCAAAATTGTTATTTTTCCATTTTACAGGAAAATCAGTGCCCATACAAGCAGGAGTGATCATGTGAATAATCAAATCCATGGATATAAATCCAGCTTTCAAAGAGAATCTGACATTCAAAAATTGTGCAAAATAGGTGACAACACTATTACAAATATGACATTCAAAATGAAGGGAAGGGCTAACGTTATCCTTTACCTAAGAAAAGTTTCTGCTAATCTTTTATTATTTCTTTTTGCCTTCCTTCTTCGTAGCTAGCACAAAAACATTGAATATTTACAAGGAAAAATGGTTGAAAAAAATCCAATGTGTCTATAGTCAGTAGATGGCAGCAGTTACCTATGCCAATCTTTTTAGTCCCTACAAACAACCTTGGGGCAAACAAAATCCCTGTGTCAGAACACAAAGAAATATAATAAAGACAAGTCTACATGGGAGACTTTCTGACCTCAATATTTAACAGAACAAGGGCTGTCTAAAAACAGAATAAACTTTAAGAGATCCAGCCACCCGCCAGTTAGAAATTGAGGAAAGCAAGAAAAAGAAACATCCTCTTCCTTAGGCTGATAAAAGAGTTCCACAGAGTAGATGAACATATTAGTTGGTTGTGTAAAATTAAACTCCTACTTCTGCAAGAAAAGAAAAGGTGCTATTGCTCCCCATCTATTTGATTTCACAAGCTAGGCTGCTGCTATTTCTCATTTGTTCTCTATCCCCATCTCTGCCTAGAGTCTTTTAAAAAAATCTTACCCACTAGTTTTAAATCTGTCATTTCAAATAGAAAATAGGTATGCCCACTGCCCACAGATTATTTCAGGGAAACTAACACAAGTTTTAAAAAAGGCATAATTAAAAAAAAAATAACTCCCAACTGTTCCCCAAAATGTAAATAAAATCCAGATCTCTGGACCCCCATTCTTGTGACATGGTTATATCTGCTTGAGATAATTTTCACTCCCCGACCCCCAGTTATTAAATCTAGAGCTATCAAGAGTGTCCAACCCCTATTTTAGAAACTCAGACCTAACTTGCAAAGGTTGAGTATCTTGAATCTAATAGTGCTTGTGCAGTGTAATCCTATACCAGCTATGTTCACACATTGCATGAAAAAGCATGATGTTTTTGAAAAAGAGTTGGTTGGATTCACCTATCCTGATAAGCAATAAACCAAGAGGTTAGTGAGCTGCACAACACCCTACAGCTTTTTGTTTGGGGTAAGCTCTGGAACCCTCTAAAATCATATGACCAAGTTGTACATGTTTTTCAGTCATTATGAAACAAAAATATGTAAGAGTACTAGAATACATTTTTAATTCCCATAACCCAGAGTAAACCAGTATTATTAACTCTGTATTATAAAGTAAAAGTTAGGGAAATAATCCTCTAGTATCTTGAATGAAATTTATCTCAAATCTAGCAGGAACCACTTTAATTCTCAGTTTCCAGCAAGCAATGTGAGAAATATAAGGGGAAAATGGAACTTGTGATAAACTCAGTCCAACAATAATAGAGAGAGAGAAAAATCAAAGTTTGTCAAAACTGGGATATGACAACGTGTCTATGTGTTCTTTGACAGAGTCTCTGCAAATAACTCAGCCAAGAGTTAAGGAGTCTTCCAAAAAGAAGATGGTTTCACAGTGCAGATTCAATCCAGAAGTATGATTTAATCATTCTCACGGCTTCCTGCCTTGTCAGATTTGGATGCCTCACCAACAGGATTTGGCATTTCATTGCATTGTCTTTAGAAACAGGTTCCTGCCAAAGAAAAACCAACATTTCCTGTCTTCTGTAGGGATAAACCAGGGATGCTTTCATATGAGACTTCTATTGTGCAGATGCTTTACATTATTCACAACTTTTTACAAAAGGTTCAGTCATAACCAATTTGCATTTATCAGCTGTTATTTTGTCATTTTCTTTCCTTTTCACAAAGAAACTTATTATGGAGGGGAAAATGGTAATAGCTGCCCCATATATTGTGAGTAGCATCCAGAAGAAATAGAGTGTCACGGAGTGTTTTTCAAAGAAAGCGTTGTGTGTGACGGTCAGCTTACCTTCACAACTCCATTTACAGCGACAGCCTACGTTTTGTCCTTGAGGTGGCTTTCTTTACCAATGTACTCACATGTATAAAGTACACTGGCTTTTATACTTCACAGAATCTATGGCAGTGAACCAGCCTTAGTCAACCATAAGCCTAACTTCAAAAACTTTCCATAAGAGATCTGGTCAGCCCTCTAGAGAAAAGCTATTTCTTTCTTCCCCACAGCCTGCTGCTTAGGAGAGAGAAAAGAGGGTGTTGAAAAGAGAAAGAAGAAGAGGAAAAGAAAGTTTTTGCAAAGAGAAAAGAAGAAGGCAGCAAAGAGAGAATGTGTTCTCATCTGCTGTTAGCTCTGGCCCATCTGCTGATGGATTCAGCCCGTTTTACGGTGTAAGTGCCTTATAGATTACCCTAAGGGCATATAGACTTCAACATAAAAAAACTCTGCCTACCCTTTAGATGGAACATAATGCACATCTTCTCTTTCACAATGTGTGTTGGGCTTAATGCGTGTTCATGGAGACATGAGTTTTGCCATATTAGTCATCCCAAACCTTCTCCTGTAGCCTGGGTTTGCACATCAAGTTAATCTATAACATGGCTTGGTTTAGTGTGTTATGTAAACTTAGCCACTGTGAATTATAAACCATGGTTTATGGCCTAGTGCTTTGTGTGAACCAAGCCATTTTTGGTTTGATGAGCAAACATAGATTTAAGAAGCCTGTAACGTGGAAATCCAGCCTTTGTGTTGCATTCTGGCTGGTGCTCACACAGCATGTTTAACTGGAACAAATAAATAATGTATGCATGTACATACATTATGATAAACTTGGTTATTCTAAATCTTGGCTTGGTTTTTATGGCTAGTTTGTTGGGTGAAGTCAGGCCCATTTGGTTCATTAATGCATTCTATGAACCCAGAAAATAGGTTAATTCAGAAACCAGGTGAAGCATATTCATGGAATATTAGAATTGTAGAATGTAAGGGACATGAACAATCATCCACTATAAAAGCATCCCCAACAGTCCGCCCCTGGCGACTGATGGACCCAATGCAGTTTCAGAGGGAGCTGGGGGCTATACCTGAGGACCTGCTGCACAGTCTGGTGGAGTCCCTGGCTGCAGCCTGGAATAGGGAGGCATCCGGGGCCCTGGATAGGATCGCGCCTGTGCGGCCTGTCTTGCCTCATTCAACTCGACACTCCCCTTGGTTTACGGAGGAGTTGAGGGTTTTGAAGAGGCTTAAGAGACATCTAGAGCACCGCTGGAAAAAGATGAAGACCAAACCTTACCGGACACAAGCTAGAGCCGCAATTAAGGCCTACCTTGTGGCGGTAAGAGCGGCGAAACATCAGTATTTCTCCGCTCTTATTGCATCTGCAGAATGCTGCCCAGCGCCCTGTTTAGGATCACATGATCCCTGTTAGGGAAAGGGGTCCCGGAAAATCATCTACAGGGCCATGCTGAGGAGTTTTCAGAGCATCTGCAGGATAAAATCGCTCGGATTCGCTCTCAGTTGGACTCCAAGTGTGAAACAGGGTCTGGGGAGATGCCTAGGGAACATACTTACCTAGTTATCTGGGAACAGTTTGATCCTGTTGGACCTGAAGAAATGGACAAGATCCTCCAGACTGTAAATGCCACCACCTGTCAATTAGATCCATGCCCCTCCTGGCTGGTGAAGACAGCTCAGGAGGTGAGGTATTGTTGGGTCCAGTTGATGGTAAATACATCCTTGCGGGAGGGGGTATTTCTGACAGCCTTTAAGGAGGTGCTGGTGCGCCCCCTCCTCAAGAAACCATCACTGGATCCTACTGTGCTGGATAATTTTCATCCAGTCTCCCACCTCCCTTTTATGGGGAAGGTGGTTGAGAAGGTGGTGGCACTGCAGCTCCAGAGGATCCTGGAGGAAGCAGATTATCTAGACCCCTTTCAGTCAGGTTTCAGGCCTGGATATGGGACAGAAACAGCATTGGTCGCATTTATGAATGATCTCTGGTGGGAGCGGGATGGAGGCAATGCATCCATCCTTGCTTTCCTTGACCTCTCAGTGGCTTTTGATACCATCGACCATGGTATCCTTTTGGGGCGGCTCAGGGAGTTGGGGGTGGGTGGCGTAGTGTTGTGCTGGTTCACCTCCTTCCTCCAGGGCTGGTCCCAGTCAGTGTTAATAGGGGAGGAGAGATCGGTCCCATGGCTCCTCCTTTGTAGGGTGCCACAGGGATCAGTACTCTCCCCTCTCCTTTTTAACATCTACATGAAACCGCTAGGTGAGATCATCCATCTCCATGGGATGAGGTATCATCAATATGCTGATGATACTCAACTATACATCTCCATCCCAGGGGAAGTAAGTGATGCTGTGACTGCCTTTTCCAGGTGCCTGGGGGCTGTTGGGGTCTGGATGGGGAACAACAGGCTTTAGCTGAACCCTGGTAAGATGGAGTGGCTGTGGGTTAATGGCCCCTCGGCTCCTAGGAATTTGCCATCTTTGGTTCTGAATGGGGTTGCACTGCCCCAGACAGACCCAGTGTGTAACTTGGGGGTCCTCTTGGACTCACGACTCCTGCTTGAAGAGCAGGTGGCAGTTGTGGCCAGGAGGGCCTTTGCGCAACTTCGTGTTGTGCGCCAGTTATGCCCCTTCCTGGAGCAAGAAGCCCTTCGAATGGTCACTCACGCCCTGGTCATCTCCCATATAGACTACTGTAATGCGTTTTACATGGGGCTACCCTTGAAGAGTATCCGGAAGCTACAGCTGGTCCAAAATGCAGCCGTGTGAGCAGTTTTTGGTGCCCCAAGATCAGCACACATTACTGCCTTGCTCCGCAAGCTGCATTGGGTGACAGTTTGCTTCTGGGTCCAATTCAAGGTGTTGGTTATCACCTTTAAAGCCCTACATGGCATAGGTCCAGGTTACCTAAGGGACCGTCTCATCCCTGTTACATCAACCCATCCCACCCAGTCATGCAGAGAGGGCATGCTACGGACCCTGTCTGCAAGAGAATTCCATCTGGCAGGGTCCAGGAGGCAGGCCTTCTCTGCAGCAGCCCCCGCCCTTTGGAACATCCTTCCCCCGGAAGTGAGGCTAGCCTCCTCTCTTCTGGACTTCAGGAAATGGCTGAAGACCTGGTTTTGTCACCATGCCTGGAGTGGGGAGAGGAAGAGCCACTGTTGGGGCTGGATTGGTTCCCTAGTCCTGCCAGGACCAGTTCCGGTCCCCTTTGGGTGGAATTAGATCTGCCATCACTTGGATTTTATTATATTTTATATGTATATTTATTGATATTATTCTGATTTATTGTATTTTATACTGTTTTATTGTGAACCGCCCAGGGTCCCCCGAGTGGGGGAGATGGGCAGTAATAAAAATATGACAAATAAATAAACAAACAAACAAACAGATGGCTAGCCAGCCTCCAGACCTCCAAGGAAAGGCTCTTCCATTGTTGAATAGGTTTTACCATTAAGAAATCTTGATGCTCCATCATAATCAATTTCCTTGTAATTAAACCAATTGTTTCTTGTCATGTCATGTGGAACAGCTCTAAACAGTTCTGCCCCATCTTCTACATGACAATCTTTCAGGTACTTGAGCAGTGCTATCAAGTCTCTCCATGGTTTTCTCTTCTCCAGGCTAAACATATGAAACACCTCTAATGGCTCCTCATAGATTGTTCACGATTGTTTAACCAGCTCTTTATCCACATAACTCATCTCTTATTTTATCATTCTCTCTGCTAGGATCTGATGTGAGACTTCATGCTTTGCTGAAGTCAAGTTACACTATGCCCACTGTATTCGGCAAATGCCAAGCAATGTATTGTTCTATAAATGTTCAAAAACTGATTGCTTAATAATCTGTTCCAGAATGTTGTCCACTATTAACATCAAACTCACTAGTCTGTCATTACCCAGGTCCTCCCTCCTCCTGCCACTTTTTTGGAGATAGGAATAAAGTTTGCCCTTTTCCAGTCCTCAGGATCTATGCCTGTCTTGCATGTTTTCCCAGAGATCACACAATGGGTCTCTCAATGACATCCATGAGCTTCTTCAGGATTTTTGTTTCTAGAGGTTGAAACTTATCCAAAATAACCAGGTGCTCCCTAACTTTTACTTTACTTAAACTGGAAGGCCATTCCCTTCTTGTGCCAATTTTTCTGCTCACATTCATTTGAACACAGCTCTCCTTTTGGGAAAAGACCAAAGCAAAGTATCTGTTGAAGAGCTGTGCCCTCTCCATCATCTATTATTATCTTACCATTTTGTCCAAACAGCAGATCCATCACTTCCTTTTTCTTCCTTTCATTACTTTTGGCATCCCTTGCAAGCTGAAGTTCCTTTTGTGCATTAGCATTTCCGACTGTCTTGGATATTACATATCAATAATTGGTGGTGTCTCTCCTTGGTAATTACATTCACCTTTCATTTCCCATATATGCCACTTTTCACTTAGGTCAGATGGAAGCTTCCTAAGCATCCACAACGTTTTCCTATACTTCACAGGCATATTGGCTGAGTGAGTACAGCTTGTATGAATTATATTCCTTTTCTACTTCTGTGTTGACACTGATATTTCCTCACATTCTAGCTTCAGAATTGTAAATGCTGCTTTTAATTCAGGGATGAACATGGGTCTACTGCAGCACCACTTTCCCTTTCAGAGCACATCCAAATATTTATGCACAGGGATATTTCTTCCATTTTACTGCATATAGCCAAGCAAAGTCTTAACAATGTGTGTGATTGATGATCATCATATTAATGAATATTGTATTTATTTGCTGTTTTAGCACGTTGTAATTATCAACTCAGCTGAAAATGCCAGACAGCAATCATCACTTGGATTATATGAGTCCTTTAAACCCCACTGCCCTGGTAAAAAGGCTATATAAAAACTGTCCAAACTTACCTATCCTTTGTGCTATTCATTTCAAGTGAATTGGCTAACAGGATGCATAGGTTGGAATGAAAAGGAGCATGATGTGCATAAGAAAAAGGTGCATGAGTATAGGATATATATATGAATACCCTGTATGCAACTAGACTTTCTTCTGTTTCAGCACATAAATTTTCACTACTAAAAAGACAAGCTGAATTCAAAACTAAGCAACAGCATACAACTTGTATGTAGCACACAACGTTGTATGAAATGGGGGCCCAAGTTTCCTTAGCATATTATAATAGTATGAGGAAATGATCTTGGGAGGCAGGAGGAAGAGTCACGGCCTAGACAACTGTCATGCAAAAGGTATCACAGCCCACAGAAGGAAAAGGAACATGGGAAGTGTCTCAGAAGGGACCCTCCCCAGTTCTCTGGAAAAGTAAAAGGGAGGGGAGAAATGCTTTCAGACTTGCAGGATTCCGTTACTGTAACTGTACAATAAAGGTAGTGTTGGTATTTGTGGTTTGTGCTTCTTCTCTGGACTATCTTGAAGGGCTGACACATAAATATGTCCTCTCTTGAGATGCCAGAAATAGTTGTTTGATACCATTAAAAATCTAAAGCAAAGTCATCTATTGTATGAGATGGTAAAAATTATTTGCTTGTTAAATAGATGTCCCACATTTCTGCCAAAGATTTTTTTTATTCTGTTATTCTAAATCTTGATACATTATGTTAGTTCAGTAAAATGATATTTATATAGTTTAATTAAATTCTTGATATTCTGTTATTTAGATACCTTAGAGTTTTGGAAGTAAAGAAGAAAAAAAAGTATATAAGGTAGTCCCCACTTAACAACCAGTCACTGTCATGTTCACCGTTCCAATGTTGCTGGTACATCATAACGTTTCGCATGTCATTTGGCTGATGCGTGTTTCGTCTGAGAGGGGAGGAGGATTCCATCTCGTGGGATTGTTATATGTTAGCAGCTGGATTGGAATGTGTTTGGGTTATCTCATGTGTTCAAGGTTCCTTTCCCAGGACATCAGCAGAAACGGTTACCAGCACCTTGGGGGGGGGGGGGGAGTTTGCAACGGCAGGGTGAGGGGAGAGATTACGTTTGAGCCGAGGGTTTTTAGTTTGTATTTGGCGCACTTTTACTCATTCTCAGCTTTCTCTGTATTTGCATACTATTCTTTAATAAAACAGATATCATTAAGTTCCTGCTTGTGAGTCTGAGTCTATTAGAGTAGGCAATCATTACATAAAGCTGAGAATCCAAAATTTTTTTCCGTTAGCCCCTTTCCAGATTTATTTTGTGAGGGAGAAGCACTAGCGATGAGCAAACCAAATCCCCAAACCACGGAAAGCGAGGAATCGAGCGAGGGGGAACCCGACTCCACAGTGATTAGAACGGAGAGAGTCCCTCCTCGAGAGCCCTCAGAAGTTCGAGAGAGGTCGAGCTCCAGCCTAGGAGAAGAGGAGGTTGGAGGTAAAACAGCCCCTGAACCAACCGGTGAGTCACCAGGCGAGCTGCTCACCTGGGATGAAACACAGGGATCCCTACCAGGGACGTCCAAAATGTCTTGGAAGCAGCGATACCCGATGTCCCCAACCGTGGTGAGGCAGGAGGGAAAGGAGGATTCCCAAGCCCCTGATCGTATAAAACTGGTGGAGGCCAAATTGGAATCACTAGAATGTATGTTCCGTAAAATGTCCATGGACTGGGGTCCCCGGGAGAGGAGGAGAGAGGAGTCCAGTAATAGGTATTCGACTCCTTCTTTGCCCCCACCTTCCCCGGAGGAAAGGAGTAGGACCCGGCACAGAGAGAAAGTAAGAGCGCCGAGGGTGAGAATTTCCAGGTCCCCTCCTCGTGAGCGGAGCTCCCTGGGAGCTAAGAGGAAGCCCGACTGACCAGCTGTGGTGAAGGGACCGCCCAGAGTGGGGGTTAAGGACTTTACTGTTAAATTTGATGGAGATCCAACTAAGCTATCGTTCTTCCTTACCAATGCAAGGAGTTATATGGACGAATGGGAACAGTGTTTCCGCTCAGAAAGAGCCAAGATTAATGCCATTGCCACTAAGCTCAAGGGGTGAGCTGCCGATTGGTATGTGCAGTTATGTCAATCGGATGCCCCTGAGCTGGAGGAGTTCAAAGAATTCCTGTGGGCATTGAAACTACACTTTGAAGACCCGTTAGCTAAAGAAAGGGCAAAACAGGCATTGAGGGAGCTGTGCCAGGGGCCACGATCGGTGGCAGATTATGCTCTGGAATTTAAGGCTCTGGCTGGGAAGGTTGAGGATTGGTCCCAATCCACATTTATAGAACTTTTTAAGGATGGTCTGAATACGGAGGTCCTGAGGTGGTCGCTTGGCAGGGATGACCCAGATACCCTGTATGAATGGATACAGCTGGCAGGGAAGGCTGAGCATGCCCATGAGACTTTTGCTCACCGGAAGGTGATGAGATATGCTGGGCTCAGCAAGGGTTCCCGCACTGCTGCACCCACTGGAAAGACCAGTCAACGTGCCTGGGAAGAGGAGAGAGAGCGCCGCTATGCGAAAGGACAATGCCTCTGATGTGGGAAGGAAGGTCACCGAGCGGCAGCGTGCCCGAAGGGAAAGACCGATGATCGTCCAGGAAAGTCGTCAGGGAAATCTCCCTCTTTACCCAGGAAAATGAAGGCAGCCATGGCTGAAACTGAAGTGGAGGAGATTCCTTACTTCGGGGACGAGGGGGAGCCCGATCTACTCCAGCCGGCGGGAAACGCCAGCCACCTGCTTTAAAGAGCGCCTCTGGGCAGGTGGTGGAGGAGGGGCACAACCATATTTCGGTGAGTGGCAACTATCCCACACTGACAGTGAAAGTGAAGCTAGGCTCCCACACAAGAACCGTTGAAGTTTGGGCATTGATCGATTCTGGGTGTTCGCGTTGCTTGATGCACCCTGATGTGGTGGCTGCTTTGGAGTTAACCAGCTTTCCACTAAAACGTCCCATGATTTTTACCCAACTGGATGGTTCTACGGCGGGGGGGAAGCCAGTCACCCATTCCATGGGCATGGTGGCATTGCAAATGGGCAGCCACCGTGAGGGGCTTCCGTTTGTAGTGGCGCCTGTGGGGGTCCCTTAGTCATTCTGGGGATTCCTTGGTTGGTCCAACAAAACCCATATATAAATTGGGTGCACAGGACTTTGACTTTTGGGGATGGTTTCTATCAAGCCCCTGGGGAGGACGACGCTCCGCAGGCTGCAGTGGGGAGGGCGGCGGCAGCAACCCCGCATTTCGCTGTCACCCCACTGGAGGGTTTGCCGGAGCAATACCAAAGCGTTGCGGATGTGTTTAGTGAGAAGGAAGCGGACCAACTTCCACCTCATCGAAAAACTGACTGTGTGATAGAGTTGGTCCCCGACGCGCAACTGCCCAAACCAAAAATCTATGCCATGACGCAAAAGGAACTGGCGGCATTGCGGGAGTTTGTGGACAAAAACTTGGCCAGGGGTTTTATTGAACCAGCAAATTCGCCAGTGGGCGCCCCCATCTTGTTTTGAGCAAAGAAGGATGGGACATTGAGACTTTGTACAGATTACTGCGGATTAAATGCGGTCTCGATAGTAAACAAATATCCTCTGCCAATAATAAAATACATGTTAGCACATCTGGCTAAGGGGAAAATCTTCTCTAAGCTGGATTTGAGGGAAGCCTATTTCCATATCCACATACGGGAGGGGGCTGAGTGGAAGACTGCTTTCAATTGTCCTCTGGGTTCTTTTCAGTACAAGGTTTTGCCTTTTGGGTTGGCGGGGGCACCAGGGGTGTTCATGCAATTGATCAATGAAGTGTTACATGAACATTTGTTCAAGGGTGTACTGGTCTATTTGGATGATGTTTTAATTTATACTGAAACGGAGGAGGAACATAAGCGCTTGGTGAAACAGGTGCTTAGCAAACTGAGAAAGGCTGAGCTTTATGCTAAACTTTCTAAGTGTGAATTTCATCAGACTCAGCTTGACTACCTGGGGTACAGGATCTCTGACAAGGGCATTGAAATGGATCCTGTGAAGATTCAAGCTATTTTGGGGTGGGAGCGCCCGCGTACCCGCAGGCAGCTCCAAAGTTTTCTTGGCTTTTCCAACTATTACCGCCAATTCATCCAAGGGTTCACAGAAATTGCATTGCCTCTGACTGATTTGTTACGTACGAAGGGGTTGGGGGACACACGCAAGGTGAAGAACCCAGGGGCATTGCTCAATTGGACACCTGAATGCCAGTTGGCTTTCGACAAACTCAAAAGCCTGTTCACTGCTGAACCCATTTTGCAACACCCTGATCCCACTAGACCCTTTGTGGTTCAAGTGGATGCTTCCGGTTTCTCAATTGGAGCGCTCTTGCTACAAGCGGATGCTGCTAGCCGCCTGAAGCCCTGTGCGTATCTGTCCCGGAAATTTTCCGAGACCTGAAGGCAATGGCATGTTTGGGAGAAAGAAGCTTTTGCAGTCAAGGCTGCTTTGGAGGCTTGGCGCCACCTCTTAGAGGGGGCTAAATGTCCTTTTGAGGTTTGGACTGACCATAAAAATTTGGAAGCGCTCAGCACGCCCCGTAAGCTCAGTCCTAAGCAGATCCGCTGGGCTCAATTTTTCAGTCGCTTTCATTTTAAGTTGAAGTTCATTCCGGGCAAGAAAAACTTCCTGGCTGATGCGCTTTCCCGCCTGCCCCAGGATTCAGGCCAGGCACCTGACGTTGTGGGTACGGTGTGGACAGCACCGCAATTGGGGTTGCAAGCTGTCACACGCAGTCAGACTCGTGCACAGCTGCCCCCAGCTTCAGTTTCACTGGCTGGGGGAAGGACGCCAATTCCCTTGCAATTGCAACAACAGTTTCTGCTAGAGGTGAAATCTGATACTTGGTTGCAAGCGAATAGAGACAATGTTACATTTGACAGAGGCTTAGCTTGGAAGCAGAACCGCCTCTATGTCCCTGACAGTTTGTGAAGGGAAATTTTGATTAGGTCTCATGATGATAAAGTGGCTGGTCATTTTGGGTTTGTCAAAACCTTATACCTCGTGCGCCGCCAATTCTGGTGGCCCACATTGAGATGTGATGTAAAAACTTATGTTGCTTCTTGTCCTGTCTGTGCCATGTCTAAACGGAAGGGGGGCAAACCGCACAGGCTACTTCAGCTGGTGGCCAGCCCCTCCCGTCCTTGGGAGGAGGTTTCCATGGATTTCATTGTGGATTTGCCTCCTAGTCAGAGAAAGACTGTGATTTAGGTGGTGAAGGACTACTTTTCTAAGCAAGCCCATTTTATTCCATGTGCTTCCATTCCATCTGCACAGCAATTGGCCCGCCTTTTCCTAGTCCACATCTACCGGATTCACTGGAGCCCCTCCCACTTGATCACGGACCACGGAACACAGTTTACTTCCCAATTTTGGAGGGCATTTTTGAAGCTGGTGGGCACCAAGCAGGCGTTGTCCACTGCGTTGCATCCGGAGACTGACGGATCTATGGAGGCTCTTAATTCGACCCTGGAGCAATTTTGGAGGGCATTTGTCAACTATCAGCAGGACAATTGGGTTGATCTGCTGCCTTTTGCTGAGGTGGCTTATAATAACGCTGTCCATCAGAGCACGGGGCACACCTCTTTCCGTACTGTGTTTGACCGGGACTTTGTTCCCATTCCTGACTTGCCTCAGCCCTCCACACAGCCCTCCTCCGCTTCTGATTGGGCTGCTCACCTGGCTGATTCGTGGCCGGTAATTCAACAGGCATTGGCTAATGCCCAATCTGCCTATAAACTGCATGCTGATAAGCGATGATCTAAGTGATGAAATTTACACTTAGAAAGTTTAGCATAAAGCTCAGCCTTTCTCAGTTTGCTAAGCACCTGCTTCACCAAGCGCTCATGTTCCTCCTCCATTTCAACCTGCTTTTAAAGTTGGTGATAAGGTCTACCTTTCCACAAAGTTCATTAAATCCCCTCAGCCCTCAAAGAAGTTGGCTCCTAAGTTTGTTGGTCCTTTTCCCATTGTGGGAGTTGTGAACCCTGTCACGTTTAAACTCGATTTGCCACACAATCTAAAGCGTTTACATCCTGTTTTTCATTGCAGCTTGCTCAAGCCTGTCAACCACTCCGATCATTGGCATTCGCAACCCCCACCTCCTGCTCCGATCATGATTGACGGACAGCAACATTTTGAGGTGAAGGGGGTCCTTGATTCTCGCAGACTTCATGGCCCCCTGCAGTACCTCATTCGGTGGAAACACTTTCCCCACCCTGAGTGGATGTCTGCCCGTGATGTTCAATCTCCTGTTTTAGTTAGACGCTTTCATCTAGCTTATCCTATGAAAGCTGCTCCTTAATATTTTTTGGGGGGCGGTATGTCATGTTCACCGTTCCAATGTTGCTGGTACATCATAACGCTTCGCATGTCATTTGGCTGATGCGTGTTATTCTTTAATAAAACAGATATCATTGAGTTCCTGCTTGTGAGTCTGAGTCTATTAGAGTAGGCAATCATTACAGTCACTTAACAACTGTTCAAAGTTACAACAGCCTTGGAAAGCATTTCTGGCCACCGTGAAATGTTGTGCCACCTCCTCCGCAGTTACATGACCGCATTTCAGGTGCTCGGCCACTGGCTCACATTTACAACTGGTTGCCAAGTGCTCGCATTCATGTGATCGCCATTTGCAATCTTCTCTGCCAGCTTCTCCAGAAAGTCAGTGGGGAAGCCAGCAGGGAAGGTTGCAAGTGGACAGAGAGAAGGGGAAACCCTTTGTGGAGCCACAGGAAAGAAGCTCAAATCCTGAAGATTTCTGCTTTGTTCCTGCACTCCCACCAAGGATTTCCCCTCTGTGCATGGAGGGGAGGGGAAACCTTTCGGCAGGCAGCTCTTTTACTCTGTCCACTTAATGACTGGGGAGATCGCTTAATGACTGCAACTGGGCATGCTGGGGTTGCAGTCATTGAGCAAAGTAGTCATGTGGGCATCTCACTTAATGACCAATTCATTCAACAACCGAGATTCTGGTCCCAATTGAGGTTGTTAATCAAGGATTACCTGTATTCTATCAATATTAATTACAGTTTACGAGCATTATGATTATTTGTTTTTTTCAAAGTTAAATATGACCTTGGAAAGGAAGAGATGAAAGAAGAACACACTGCAACATACATCAATATATTTGTTATATAATAAAGGTTTCAGTCTTAAGCTAAATTACTTGATATTGAAATCTCCATTATATTGTTACTAGGTATACATCTGTATATATACCAAGTATATATAAAGATTATTATTTTTATGTGCCCCATAACAATTACTTATTGACTGCAGTATATATTAACTGTTTTTGAAGGTAAAGTTAAGAGCAGAAAGAATCCGAACTTTGCACTCAGTATAAGCTATTCATTGATAACTAGTTAAGATAATTAGTTCTTGTTAGACATGAATCTTCCTTATAAATTTGATAACTTTCATAGACTGTTATGAAACAGTCATAAGTTTGATCAGTGGATCTTTGACCTTGGTATTTGTATCCTAAGCTTACCTATAGCTGTAGCTAAGATTCTTTTTTGCCTAACACTGCAGCCTCTTGCAGAATTATGCAGAAGTAGGTCTTGTTGAATTCAGTAGGGAATTCCTATTCCATGGGATAGGATATTCCATGGAACTCACTTAGATTTGGATAAGCATGTTTCAGATTAGGTTTCAGCTCTCTTTAAGCATTGCAATTCCCTGGTGTCCTCACTTTCTTCTTTTAATCATGCAGATTATTTGTTCCAGGATGCTGAAGCTGTTTTTAGCATCTATCTTTCAGTCCTCTTTCCATTGTTCACTTTGTTGACAAGATGCCTGCAGTTCCCTGCTCTTCCTGTTATAAGACTACATTCTTTTGAACACAGCATTGCTCTGAGAATCTTTTATAGATTCAGTAAATGCATACTTATAATTAGCTAAGCAAAACTATCATAATTTCTCTTAAAGCAGAGCTCATGTGTAGAATATAGGGTTTCCAGAGGAACACAGTTTTCACTGGCAGTCTAGCTTAAGTTGCTGTATAAAGTATTTGCATGGCGACAAAATTCTATTGAAAGGCTATATGAATAAATTATTGTTTGATGATCATCTCAATATTGATGGACTGAAAACATTTGTTTTTTCTTTCTTTTCCTGTTGTTCCACTATTTTATTTTAACTTATATATTAAAACATTTAAAAGATCAGAATAAATAACTCCATTGGGGAAAAAAAGTAGATAGAAAGAGAGATGGTGGATAAAGAATAAAACATTAGTAAATAAACAAAGAGCTTACAATTATCATAAAATCCATTATTTCATTTATTAATTAAATATATAGAACTAAGTTTATTATGTCATCTTAAGAAATAACTAGAAGTCTCTATAAAACTCTAAACATTATATTAATACTGATATCACCACTATTTTAATTGTTCCAAAAATAAAAGCATGTAATCATGTAAAGGAAATGGAAAAGGGGGAAAAAAAGAGAGGGTGGGGGAAAAGGGGGAAAAATGAAAAAAAAATGAAAAAAATGAAAATCAGTAAGAACAATATTGAGAAGCTACATAGTTTTAATTTCTGTCCCATTGTATGCAACATAACATTGTAAACACAGAAATTGTTTTTAATTGCTGTCTTTGCATCAACTATTTCTCCCTTAAAAACCATACTCTAACTCTCTGAGTTTGCCTTGTGATATACATATGATACAGTATAATGTGCAAAGCTTGATGTATTCTAGCCAGATGTTTCAGGTCCAAATCTCATCATTCATTCCTACTGCAGCAAAATGTATAGTATGTGTGTCTGTCTGCATGCAGCACAATGTACATGAAACAATGTTTTTCAAACTTGGCAACTTTAAGTTGTGGACTTCAACTCCCAGCTGGCTGGGCAATTCTGGGAGTTGAAGTCCATGCATCTTAAAGTTGCCAAGTTTGAAACACTGCTTTACAGGGTGAGATAAGAAAAACAAGGCCCCTGGCATGGAGGGGTTTGCCATCTATCCTTTGGCAATGGATGAAAAGAGCCAGCCTCTTTTTAAAAGCCTCAAGAGATGGAGAACCAGCAACCTCTGTAGGTAGACTGTTCCACTGTTGTTCAGATCTTTCTGTCAGGAACAGTTAGAAGGAAAGCTGTGTTAGTATGTGGTAACCAATAATCAGGAGGAGTCTGGTAGCACTTTTTCGGACTAGCACATTTTATTAAAAGGGATAAGTTTTCATGAACCACAGCTTTATGAATCAGACTCCTTCTGATTTGTGTCAGGAAGTTTCTCATATTTACAAGGTACGTGCACTTTATACCCATTATGTCTAGTTTTGGGCAATGGAAAAACAGTTCCTAACCATCTTTCCTATGTACTTTTATGTACTTCGTAAGTCATAATATCATGTCTTCCCTTTTCAGCTTGTCTTTATAAGGGATAGCCTCAGTTCCCTGTATCATCTTTGTCACTCTGTTCTGAACCTGTTCTAACCTTTCAATATCCTTGTGGAAATGTGGTACCCAGAATTGTATACAGTAGAGTACTCCAAGTGTAGTCTCACCAGTGCAGAGTAGAGGGGAATAACCATTTCACACATCTTTGATACTCCTAATGCAGCCCACAATTGCATTAGTCCTTTTAGCACCTGCCTCACATTGCTGGCTCATGTTCAGCTTGTTATCAGTGATTACACTCAAGTCCTTCTCTGATGTGGTGTTTCAAAGCCATGACTCCTGCTTATACGTGCACCTTATATTTCCTCCCAGATGTTTCTCCCTGTTGAAAGACATCTTGTTCCTCTCAGCTACTTTTCCAACCTGTTCAAATTAGATTGTAATCTCATTCTGTCATTCGGGGTGTTGCCCAGACTTCCCAATTTTATGTCATCTGCAAATTTGATAAGTAGCCCATCAATCCCTATATCTAGGTCATTAATAAAATGTTAAATAATTTGTGCCAATTATTGGCACATTTGGCACAAATGGCTAAATTAACAGCATTAATAAAAGAAAATACTGTTTCTGGATTTATCTCTTCTTGACAACCACTTTTAGATTACTTGCTTGTGTTAGAAAAAAATGAAGTTTTGATTGTGGGTTTTAGTGATTAAATGGTTTGGTTTGATAGAAATAATGTTACTAAGGTTTAATTAATGGTAAGAGATTACATTTGTAAATTTATTTATATCTGTATTGGAGAAAGTCAGAAATCTCTGTTTCTGTTTTCTATCTATTTACACTTTTATAGTTTTTTCTTTTTTCTTTAGTTCTGTATTCTAACTTTTCTATGCTTCTATTTTGTATTTTAACTATACTTTGAAAAATAATAAAGCTCTTTAAAAAAAAAATAATAATACTAGCCCCATAACATATTCCTCCCAGATCCCATATATTATTGCCTTCCAACTTGATATAGAACCATTAATGCTGACTCTGAATGCAGTTAGCCAGCCAGTTACATACTCTCCTTACTGCAGTGCCATCCAAACCACACTTTAACAGGGATATAATCATAGGCCTCTATGATCCCTTCCAAATCTAAAGTTCTAGGGATGCTGAGGATTATGAATACTGTAGCCCTAACAAGCTGGCAAGCATCAGCTTGGAGAAGGCTAAAATGATATTTTATTAGCAGAGTTTTGAATTGAATGAGAGCCATGATGCATCTGTGGCCACCTTGCCATCTCCTTGTGCACAGTTTCACAGAAAAATCTAACCTAATCTAACAAAGAAAAAATAATAATGGTAGTTATTTTCACAGTAGTTATTTTCAGGGGTTGCAGTTCCTAATCTGCAACCCCTGAATCCTTCATCTAGATCGGTCTGCAGTAATAATCCACTAGCAAAATATATAGTGGATAATAGCTGCATAATGTCTTGATCACTTCCTGATACAAACAGTAGATTTACTCTTTATCTTCAGATTGATTTTCTTAACATCAGTCTATTAGTTATAAAACAATTGCTCACATAAAAATTTCAGAAAAGCCTGGATGAAAGAGACTGAGGATACATCTATAGCAGTATCCTGTTTCCAGAGGCAACTGTGCCTCCAGAAATCCTGTCTTGTTTTAGTCACTAGCCTAATTGTCCACAAACTAAGCAGAAGCATCTCCAATGCCAGCCATAAAGCAATGACACTGATCCAACTTCTCCAGAAAGCCTAGACTTCAGCACCCTTGGTATCATCCATTGTTTGGCTTTCTTTCTGTAAATCGATTCACAGTTTTGCCATATTTGAACAAAGAGGTTCATTTAGCTCACGATGCCCCAGGGCGAGATGCAGCTCTGACAAGCCTTCAGTGGTACCACTAGAACCCAACCACAAAACTGTTTTGACATTCAATATGATAAATGGGGAAATTATTAAATACATATGGAGTAATATTAACTATTAATCTAAGGTAAATTAAATCAAATTTGGATGGGGTGATTAACTGTCCCTCCCTGCCTTTCTGGAATGCAAGCCTCCTTCCCAGCATTCCCTTCTTCTTAAAAGCCAAGTTTAGCCTTGATCCCAAAGTTGTACACCCAATTTTAACAATAAACAAATCATGAACCCTCTCTGAATGCCTTCTCTCTTTAAAAAGCCATCTAACTATTGGCCATTATTCTATCTGGTGGCCAGTGATTCAGAAGATAGCTAAGAGGATAGTTTAGTAATGTAAGAAGCAAACCTCCCTTCAGTCTTAACCCACTGCCAATTTTTTAGCAGTACAGAAATCTCTATCCTTTCTCTCTCTATAATTTATAATTCTATAACCTCATGTTTCCTCTCAGTCCTCATTTTTATAATCTTAAAAGCTGCAAATACATCTGTTTTCTCTGATAGAGAAGGCACTCCAAGCCCCTGTTCAATTTGGCAACTTTTTTTTCTCTGTTATGACATTGTTTTCAAGATGAAGCAGCCGGAAATTCCACTGGATTCCAATTCCACTGGATTCCAATTCCACTGGATTCCAAAAAACAGCAGTACTTGTTTAATATAAAGAGATTGTGAGGGTGGCCATTTTATTTTCAGTTCCTTTCTTAATACCATAATTTCCAACATTGTTGATGTTTTTCATTGTTACTATGTAGGGAATTTATTTATTTATTTATTTATTTATTTATTTATTTGTCTAATTTATCCCCGCCCATCTCCTCCCATCAGGGGACTCTGGGCGGTTCACAACAATCAATTAAAAACCATAACCATAAATACACAGAATAAAATACAGTAATAAATAATATAAATAGAGGTAAAAATAAAGAATCCAAGTGGTGAAGGATCTAAAACAGTCAAGTTTTGGAGGAGTGGTCTATAGCAACCATCCCCATGTAGATCTATTCCCCTCTTCACCTCAAGCGAGGCGGCAGAACCAGGTCTTCTACCTCAAGATCCTTCTTCCTCTGAATCATATCTGATTCACACCTCACCATGATAAAAATGGTTATGCTTACCATGTTTCTCTAAGCAAGGAGAACCTTCAGAGATACAGCAGTTATTTTGGTTGGTTTCCTTTGGAAAACTATCACAGGAGGCTTCTTGCATTTTTAAATATATGTTTTTCTTTTCAAACACAAGTGATCATGCTTAAACACTATAAGGGTCTTTATACCCCCATAAAGTGCCTTTCCCCACTGGCACCTAACCATGGCACAGACATGCCCTGCAACTTCTATAATTTGCTACAGTATGTCCCCTCAACATTACCTTCAACTCATCCCCATTCCACGAGTGAGACAGTCTTAAAATGTGCTTAGCATTTCCCTCTAAGTTGCCAGCATCCACCAACAGACTCAAGATGTATTAAATCTGTTATGCTTTGCCACCTATTACATCAGAGGCAAGGTCAGATGAATAGTAAAGGGTGGGATCAGAAGGGTATTTATTAGCCCTTCCAGGCATGCTTCCTCACTTCCAGTGCCTGATCTCTTGTCTTTTCCATTCTGCTGTTGTCTCCCTAAAAAACTGGATATAGGAATGAAAAATTATGCACTAGCATTAAATATATTATTTCTATGGCCCTTACTAGAGGTCTACCACATATGACCTGCCAAAATTATGATGACCACTTGATGACATCAGAGAAATACAGAAAATTCCAACTGTTTGTTTCTATCTATTGCCATTTGGAAATCTTCAGCCCAGGTTTGATACCTACATCCTACCTGTTTAGCCCAAGGCTAAAATAGTGTAATAGTGGAATGAGAGGATCACCCTCCCACAAAGGAGGAGTAAAGGTAGAAGAAAGAGGCAGGATGAATGCACAAGAACACGTCTTGCAGCAAACTCAGAGTGCTACCATGCAGTAGGTTTCAACTGTCACTTGTAGTTTAATTCACATTGCTCCAGATAAGTTATATGAAGTTAAGATTTGAAAGAATGCATACTTGAACTTAAGGTATCTATCATTCATTTAAAACACATCGGAAATATGTTTAGCATCAGCTGTAGTGAAAGTGAAACTCTCTCTAAGACAGTAGTAGGCTACCTTTTCATGACTATGGATTACGCTTAACAGGGCTACTATGTTATACATAAAGAAGAGGCCATAGGTTTTTCCAGGGGTGAGAAGAATGGAGTTTTTTTCTTTTCTAATTGAATTAAGCCTATTTTAGGTTTTACACTATAGTTTCCCTGTACTTACCGGAAAACGTCAGAAAACCACAACAGCAATTTTAAGCAATCACTGTTAGAAAAGACTGCGGGGGCTACCCTAAGAAAGGTTTGGTGGCCATATGTGGATTTGGAGCCCACCATGTTCTAATAATGATTTTGTTATATAGAATGTAAACACATGCATTCCTTTCTGCATACAGAACAGGAATCAAGATTGCTTCTCTTCTGCCCCTCCAGCAACCTAGAGTAGAAACAGTTCCAGAATTCAGCTGCTGCATTAGAACTGATGGAACCTCAAGGGGAAAACGGAAATCACATGCCAAAAGTTCCCTTCCATCCCTTCCCGGCTGGCTTAATTTTCAGCACACCAGCTCCTATCCTTGCTTCCCATTCATTCTCACTCGTAGTGTAATCAAGACGTGATTCACAGACTTCTCTACCTGTCCTACCCTGTAATCAACTGTAACTGCTTCCTCAGTCCAAACAGATAAGAGGCCCCAGACATACCTGGAGGAAGAACAGCGTGTATATGTCAAGTATGCAGGATGCCAGGCAGCACAAAGGCACCTCTTTCATCGATTTTGAATTCCACTCTCTTTTACGTATTTCAAATTTCCTGGAACTTGACAGTGACACTACTGTCTCATATTTGACAGCCTTCTTGACAGTCTGAGTTGAAGCGATAGCACAGTGGTATTAAGCTGGGCACTGAGGCCACACTGTTTGGGGAGTGCTCTTCCCAGTGGGACCATCTATTCCTCCTACCTGGGAACAAGTTCAGCTGATCGAACAATAGTCTTCCACATACTGGCACAGATTTCTAGATTACAATTTTACACATGGATTTGTATCACATCCCAAAGGTGGGGTTCTCTTTACATAAAATCTTAATATTTCAGTTTTACAGGGCTTCTTAAATTTGACTAGATTTCTAGTAGTACAGACAGAATTGATCATAGTTTACAATTTCATTTTATCATCCTGCGCTGACTACTCTTCCTGATCTGTATATTCTGTTTAGAGTTTAATAGTGATTTTCAGCTGTTTAAAATGACAAAATATACTCAGTTACTTACAATCAATCATGAATTATGAGTTATTTATAAAAATAATAAAGGCGGGATGAAAAATCTAATAATAAATAATAAATATTGAAAAACTTTTAATTTCTATTATATTTGTAAACCTCTTGTTTTTCACTTGCATTCAACTCTTTTATTCTTTCTTGTTCTTTTTTTGTATGTATCCATACGTACATATACATATAGTAGTTTGTATATACAGTATATACAGTTTGTATATACAGTAGAGCCAGTTTGGTCTAGTGGTTAAGGCAACAGGCTAGAAACCAGGAGACTGAGAGTTCTAGTCCCGCCTGAGGCATGAAAGAGGACTGGGTGACCTTGGGCCAGTCCCTCTCTCTCAGCCCAAGAGCCAATCAGGCGTGGTATGAGAGTTCTAGTCCCGCCTTAGGCATGAAAGCTGGCTGGGTGACCTTGGGCCAGTCCCTCTCTCTCAGCCCAAGAGCCAATCAGGCGTGGTATGAGAGTTCTAGTCCCACCTTAGGCATGAAAGCTGGCTGGGTGACCTTGGGCCAGTCCCTCTCTCTCAGCCCAACTCACCTCACAGGGTTGCTGTTGTGGGGAAAATAGGAGAAGGAAGGAGTAGTAGGTATGTTTGCCACCTTGAGGTGGGATATAAAATGTTCAATAAAATTAATTTTTTTTAAAAGCCTCACATGGTAGTTCCTGACAACCAACTGAATCCTGATTACAGTCAGGATAAGATCAAGATAAGTATGTTTGGGATAAAAAGGGGCTTGGAATGAGTGTAGATTTGCAGCAATAGTAACTACAGTTTGACAATATTCTGGACTCCAGTGAGTTGTCTTCTAGCTCAAATTTCGCATGAGGTTTTAAAGATTTGAGTCAATTCCTTTCATAATGCAAAGTGTGAAACATAATAAAAGAACCAATTATGTTGAGGACTTTGTAACATACTTATGGTTTACTTATATGTGATTTACAATTATTTAGGGAAAGAAAAAATTTCCTTCCCATCTCAGAATGATCTATTATGAGGCATTTAAAACACCAAATGCTCTTTAAATACACTGTTGCTATTTAATTCTGATTCAGTCCCAGAGTAGGCCTTTGAACTTGTGCCTATTAGCCCTTCAGCCAAATTTGCTTATTCCCCTCACTGAATGAAAAATAATCACCATGTCCCTGGCTCTATTTATCTCATTTTACAGGCTGACACCAAGTAACTGAGACAGTCCACAGACTGATATCTGCAACCAGTATGAAATATTTCCACAGGACTGTACTGTAGTTGGGCTTTCCCTAACCCTAATACTGTACAACATAGATAGATACCTTATTTCTTCTTTCTGTCTCTTGCAAACTGAATGTGACGTATGTTCCGAGCGTAGTCACCTCGCCACCAGGAGGTGGCGGAAGGCAACCTCTCATTTTCACCAGCCGCGAAGCAAACCCTGCCCAATGGAGCTGTTTTCCCGCCTCCCTCCCTGTCCTCCCTTTCCATCCCAATTTGCAGCCAGCCCCGCCGCATCCCCACGAAAACTCCTCCCGCTGCACCTGAAGAAGGCGGCTATTGACAAACTTGGCTGAAACAAGCGAGGTGAGCGCTGAGCGAATAGATTTAGGATCTTGAGCTCCAAGTAAAGCGTCCAGAGGAGGGAGGGGGAGCACCCGGAGATACAAGAGGGGAGAACTGGCTTGTTGGTTCGATCAGCAGGCTGCGCGCATCGACTCGGCTCCCCTCCCGGTTCTTCCCCCGATTCACACCCTCTTCAGCTCTAGGAGAGCTTGAGCGGGCATCGCTCTGCACTGCATGACAGCTCCAGGCTCTGAAGACGACGTAGCAGCCGGGAGTGGGAAGCCAAGCCCAGCTGAAGAAGATCTGAGGAAGGCTACGAGCCGGGAATCGGCGGGGGTGGGAGCCCGGAAGGCACCTTGCCCTGCCTGATTCCCAGGGCGGCTACCGCCGCCTATCCTCCGATTCCCTCTCGCTCCTGTTATAACCCCACCCCTGACCTTATTCTCTGGCTGCCCAATACGGAGCATAAAGACAGAAGCCCAGAGAGAAAATAGCGTCGGGTCAAGGAGAAATACCTGCGCATCACTTAGACTGCAATTGATGGGAAATACGCATTTCTTTCTCTAGGGAAGCCCGTTTTTCCCCCCTTTATCTTTAAAAAGAACCCGGTCGAAAACAGGAAGGGGGAGAAAAAGAGGGGTTCTGCTCCAAAAGAAAAGAGAGGGAAGGGGCCACGAAAGGAATCGGAAAGAATTTAACGGAGCGTTTCCCTCCCTTTGTTGAATGAGAAGAACGGCGCCGGATCACCATGAGCACCAGCAGTAAGTACGGCTCTCCCTTGATTTTGCGGGAGGAAGGAGTAGCGGCTCCTTTTGCACTCCGCCTTGCGGGGACGAGGGATGTCACAGCCGGGTGGGCCAGGTTTATGGGCTTGAGAATGTTTTTTCCCGTTTGTGTTCTGGGATGAGAAAGGTGGACATATTGTGTGGGGTGAATACACCTGCTGAGCCTCAGCCCTAGTTCCCCCCCACAGCTGGAATTTTGATAGCTGAGTTTAAATTGGGGGGTCTGTGTGCTGTCATCTCCCAGCTGTGGGCGGTCACATCCACAGATGCCTGCCTAACTACTCTAGGTTAAAATAATACACTCACTCTTGTCTTCAGGCTCTGCCCCCACCTGTGTGTCTAGGTAGAGATAGGCGTAATCTTTTCAGTAGCATCTCCGGACAGAGTTCAGACCAAGGGTGGCAGGGCTGGGGATGAAACCATGATGATGTGTAGATGAACTGATATGTTCCCAAACGTTTCCCACTCTTATGCCAGACTATGACGATCTGTCTGTAGTGGACAATAGTGCCTATTGATTAGAATAAAAGAAATAGCAAAGGCATTAAGAAAAGCACCACATCTGAATCTGGAAAGGCATAGAAAGAGGCTAAGAAATAGAGCTGTGTCAGACCGGCTTGCAGATAGGAGTTTCTATACCACTGAATTTGGCAAATAAAGGACAAATCAGTCAGAAATGTCTGCTGCTAATGTTGGTGTTGTTACTCTTGCTGTTTTGTTTCTCTTGCTGTTTGATAGTATTTTCACTCATCTGTAGGGCACATAAAGCCAATCCAAGCCTTCCTCCTGTGACAACTTCAGGAGGAATTTTAGCAGCTTTTGGATACTGAGATTTCAGATTTTCCAGGATCTGGGGGCAGGGAGTAAGTAGGAAGGTTGCAGGACTGAGTCAAAAACTCTTGCTTAGAATCCTGGAGAATGAATGTCTCATCTAGATGAACCAACGGTCTTAACAATAATGTAGGTTTACATATTCAGAAGAAAATCCTTTGTATTAGTGTCCTTGCAATTTGACTTGAAATTGCAGTTATCAAATATTTGGTAGGGGATTCCCACCACAAGGGCACTGGCCAATTCATTTCAGTGCCCTCCTTCAGGTTCCTCCCTCTTTCTTTTTGCTGTACTGGGTTCGTCCTAGATTTCTTGAAACAAACAGGTGGTGCTGGTGCTGCTCCAAGAGAGTCAGCAGAGAGAGACATTTCAACCCAAAGAATGAGTGATTTTAGATTTCATATGCTATGTCCTCAAGAAATAAATGGTCCTGGGTTTTCCACATGAGTCACATTGGAATTATGGGCTGGAAAGGATGCTCTGCTCTGCTAGTAGGCATAGATAATAGGCCCTACTAATATATTCTTCTCCATTCAGTAGCTGCCTAATAACAAAAGCCTGGAGCTCACCTGCACCACCCAACCAGGTGTCTTACTCAAGACCAGGGTGTTTTCTGCCTGGGTGGCAGAAAAATAAGGCTGAACAGAAGGTGGGGGCGTGGTCCTATCAGACACAAGTAACAACTGGGTGATGGTGGTCTCTTTCTGCTGGTAATGACTGTTTGTGGGATTAAAGTTTCATAAATCCGCTATTGTTCCAGGAACGTCCCTCTCCCTCAAGCTTTGCAATTGTATACACTCTATGCACTCTGTTCAAAGCCCATTTTCATAGCACCATTCTCCAACTCGTAGCTTCCTATGTCTGGGCTGTGCCCCCCGTTATACTGGCTATGGACAATGGGAGTGTAATTACCACTATCCATCTATAGCAGTGTTTCTCAACCTTGGCAACTTTAAGATGTGTGGACTTCAACTCCCAGAATTCCATAGCCAGCATGACTGGCTGTGGAATTCTGGGAGTTGAAGTCCACACATCTTAAAGTTGCTAAGGTTGAGAAACACTGATCTATAGAATGCTGAATGGGAAGAAGCCATTTTACAAGTATAACACATGTTTACCATCTTAGTTACTATATTAGGAATATGAAAAAGGCAGTATGGTGTTATACCTACATCAAGATGTTCTTGCTTAGCCTGGGCCTATTCTTAAATTGACCTGTGCCTGGCTGAGCTAAAGTGGGCTCAGCTATGATCAGCCTACCCAAACTGTCACACCACATTTGTGTGCCTTTGTCTTTCCCTCTGTACCATGATGGGATACTGAATCCCTTTGCAAAACACTTTGTGCTCTTTTAGTATGTTACAATGGATTATTTCTTATAATTCACAAAAATCTGGAAAGCAAGAACTGCCATTTTCAAATTAACCCAAAAGTTGGATCTCACAGATTTACTACATTAAAAAGTAACAACAAATGCATTTCTATTAGTGTGAGATGACTGTTTTCATCCCATGGAACCATGTATTATAACCCTAGTGCAGGGCCAATCGTTATCTTGGGTGGCAAGAACATCTATTGCAATAATATTTGGTGGATGCAGCCTCCAGGAAGGCCCACATGAATGAAGTCAGCCAACAGTGGAAGGGATTTACATACTGTTCTTACTGCAGTAGAAACTAAAAATGCTGTGCTTTAATTAAACTTGTTGGAATGAATGACAGCCATTCACTTATATGGGAATAATGAAAGAGATGATGTTGAGATAAAGAAATCTGCCAATTCCTATTATCCTCAACTATCAAAGATCATCCTGGAATTCTCTAGTGCTTAATCTCCCTAGAGTAACTTTCTCCAGCCATGATACCATTTAGAAGTATTGGAGTTGACCATATCTGAAGGACATTGGGTTAGAGAGGGTCGCCCTATCATGCAGTATAAGGCTATGGTGGAACTTATATAAACAGACTTAGATCAGGGTTCATTTTGAATTATTGCCTGACCATGAATCATGCCCTTTAATATACCTTAGAGGCTGATATCTAATCATTAGGGCAAGTGTTTAGTGGCACTATTTGAGAACACATACAAGAAAGTAGGTCCTATTTACTCTGAGGAACCTGATTCCATGTAAACATGCTTAGGATAGCGTTGCACATCACTCTGTGCCCTAGAGCAAAGTGCTAACTAAATATTTTAATCCATCATCTTACAATTCTTTATTATTTTATTACTAGCTAAGACAATTCCAAAAGGTCTCATCAGAAGATATTAATTTCATACTAGGAAATCTCGCTACTGTGACCAACTCACCTCTGTTTGTCCTCTACAACAGGCTCTGTCCTATTCGCAGCATAGCAAACTTGCCTGAAACATTTTTAGTTTCTACTGCAGTAAGAACAGTATGTAAATCCCTTCCACTGTTGGCTGACTTCATTCATGTGGGCCTTCCTGGAGGCTGCATCCGCCAAATATTATTGCAATAGATGTTCTTGCCACCCAAGATAACGATTGGCCCTGCACTAGGGTTATAATACATGGTTCCATGGGATGAAAACAGTCATCTCACATTAATAGAAATGCATTTGTTGTTACTTTTTAATGTAGTAAATCTGTGAGATCCAACTTTTGGGTTAATTTGAAAATGGCAGTTCTTGCTTTCCAGATTTTTGTGAATTATAAGAAATAATCCATTGTAACATACTAAAAGAGCACAAAGTGTTTTGCAAAGGGATTCAGTATCCCATCACGGTACAGAGTTTGGGTCGAATTACAGCCCAGGAGAAGCTTACTCTAGAGGCAACTTTTTTTCTTCTTAGAACAAGGGTGAACAGTGTTGTCAGGTGTCTTCCACCCAAACACTAAGATATATGCGCTGCTATTGATCTGATTGCTCCTTTGAACCACTGTTCTTGCTGTGACGTTGCCACTAAACTGAGTCTCCCAATGAGTTTCGATGTCCAAAAACATCCCATGTATTCTAGGCTCAGTGAGAAGATACTCCTCAGTCACCTCACAGCAATGCCAAGCATTCACAACCCAGACATTGGCACTCGAATGGTGTCTTTCCTATGAAAAAAACCAGAGACTTTCAAGAGAGATGTAAGAGGCAAACATCTTTATGGTAAAAATAAGAAACCCAGATGGTTAAAACTTTAAAAAGCAGTTTAACCAAGGCAGGGCTCGACCTTGGGACAGTTGGCTTGAGGTCCTTCCAAATTTTAACCTCAGTTTCCTGCCTTTAAATACAGCTTAAATTGCATATAGGTTTGTTGTGAGGATAAATAAATGATCACAAATCAACTTTGCAAACTAAATTGCTTGCATATGATACGGCATAATGCCTTATTCTCACATTCTCAAATAGACCAACAAAGGAATTTCAACTAATGTAAATTAGCACCAGACCCTATAGATTTACATAGAATTATGGCAGTGTACAGCAGCAGAATATCTTCCTCATACAACAGATCGTACTAAGCTGCTTATTTCTAAGCCATGTACTAAAATGATGTCAGGATTCTGTCCATAACAAGGAAGTGAGAGAATGACTCTTTCGCCCTAAACATCTCCTGTTGTATTCAGTTGTCCCTAAAGACCTTCTTGGTGCAAAATAGCTACTGATTGAACGTTGGCTGAAATTGCCACCATATGATGAGTGCTCAATGCGGTGGGCTCCTTGGATGCAACGGATCACTGTAGGGCACAGATTCCATTAGGCAGTCTCTTCTGAGTTCCTGCAACTCATCAGCAGGCCTGGATACTATATGATGGCTTCTTTGTGCCTGGCAAACCAGATTCACTTGGGAGCTCAGAACAGAACATACTGCTCTTGCCTAGTTTAGAGACATAGACATCCAGCACATCCATGTTGATTTATATTTCTTTTATCATCAGTACATCTGTTATTCCCATGGTCTTCCATGAGAAGATAACATACAATATATTGGAGCGATGCAATCAAAGAAACAAGAATACAGCCTTCTTTCCATTACATATGGAGGTCATGACATGTTGAAAAACTAGTTCCATGTGCCATAGTTCTATGTGCCATGGCGAACAAGCTGGCCCCTCCGCCCCATTTAGGGATCATGCCCACAAATACCTTCTCAAAATTCCAGTTAACTCAGACTTTCCTTGGCTGTACCTTTACTGTACCCACAGGCTGTACCTGTAGTCGGTTCACATTTCAAAGGCTCCATTTCTTTTTTACAGTCCCACCCTCCAAATGCACATGAAATATACTTCTGAGTGAATTGATGTATGGCTGTGCAGGTATACTAAAACGTATTTGATTTTGTTACAAAGAGAAATTAAAAAAACACAAACCCAAAACTTGAACTCTTACTCTGGAGGAAAGGCAATATGTGTGGTGAAGTGAGGCATGAATCAAAAATCCAGTGAAAGTTAGTGGCAGGAGATTCGGATCAGGAAAGGAAAAGAACCTTTTGATGTAATGCCTAATTAATGGACAGTGTTTGCTGTGACGTGATGTGAAGATCACTACTGTCTTTGATAGCTTTGAAAAGGGGATTAGACTAATGTTTTTCGGCTTCAGCAACTTTAAGGTGTGTGGACTTCAATTCCAAAATGCTGGCTGGGGAATTCTGGGAGCTGAAGCCCATGTCTTAAAGTTGCTGAGGTTGGGAAACTCTGGATTAGACAAATACATTGATGATACATCTGTCAATAGCTTCTGGTCATAAAGGCTATACACAGACTGCCTCCAAGTTCTGAGGCACTCTGAATGAACTTGCTAGGAGAAATGAGAGAAGAGGGCTATTGCATTCATGCATGATCTGGTTTCTTGGAAGCACTTAGCCAGCTGTTGTGAAGAGTTAATCGAAATACGTTTTTGATGTGCTCCAGCACAGCTTCTCTTATTTTTATGTAAATAGGATTACATTGCTAAGAAATGACAGAAGAGGCACTGAGTGATCTTAACTGTGCAAGATGTGAAAACCACTGAATTCTCAGGGTCTTGCTGTAAATAAGCATAGGACTTAGAACTTCCATCTGAAGTAGTCAGTTGGGTGACTGTTTAGTTACACTTCAGTTAGGAAAGATTATAGAAGATGTTTCATTGTACTAATGATATTGTACACTGCTCAGAGTTGGTTGACTGGGCTGATACAGAAACATTGTTAAATGAATCCATAGATAGATAGATAGATAGATAGACAGATAGACAGATAGACAGACAGACAGACAGACAGACAGACTCCTAGCATTACTGGCACAGCATTATGATGATTAATAATAACATTCTGTAATACAGAATTTTTCTAGACAAAATCATAAAATGGTCCTAGATCACAAGTTCTCGACAGACTTCTATAATCTGTAGACAGTACCGATCGTTTTTTGTTTTGACAGTAAGCTACACCTCTATAAATTGTCTTTGAATCACTTCTCAAATGCCTTCCTACCTTGCATAACTACAGCGCAAAAGCCCCTATGTTTTTGACTGATTGCTGTCTTCAGAATGGCAGGTAAAAAACAAAATACCATTATGCAATTGGCTTTTGACTGAAAAAAGAGCATAAAGTATATAAAGCTGTCCACCGGAGATTAAACCAATCCTAATGTCTATCCCTTTGATCCATTCTGACCTGAAAGGAGTGAAAGCTTTCTGACCTTTAACCAAAACACTGAGCCATCTACAAGGCTGCTACTATTGTACTACTACTATTACTGTTGCAACCAACTTCTTAGTTTTCTGCTGACTTTACTTAGAGAGACTAAATAGTAAAAGAGCAGGGACCTACCTTCTGAAAAACATTCATTTCATTGCCCACCACTCTTAAATCAAGGCAGAAAGTGACCAGTGCAGCTAATGAACAATTTCATGAAGTTGCCATGGAAAATAGCTTCTTTTAGATATCAAATTATCTGTGCTGCACTTGGGATAGGTGGAACTATTTCCCTGATGGAGTGCTATGGGCAAATAATTCCTGATAGTTGCTGGAGAACTGGGGCTATACAATATATGTTCACCACCTTGCAATATATATAAAAGAGGCAGGTCAAAAATATAATAATAATAATCCCAAAACATCTGGCACACCACTTGAACACCATCAGCTTTGACAAAATCACCACCAGTCAATTGCAAAAGGCATCTTTACTTGGAAGAGCTTACATCCTGCGATGATACCTTTAACACCATCAAATCACAACATCTGCCTATCCCAGGTCCTTGGGAAGGACTCAGTAGGTGGACAAAAAATGCCAAATCCAGTCTAAACATCTGGCTGACTGTGTGACCAACAATAATAATGGCAGCTCACATGACTAAGTGATAGGATTGATTTGTCATAGGGGTTTTTTGTGTTTTTTCACTGCAAGAATTGTGAGAAACATCTCTGAAAAGAGATGCCAATTCTTCCCCAAACATTCCTTCCCAGCGGATTATCTACCAATTGTATTAGGACTACAGCTCCCAGAATTCCAAGCACAGTTGTTGAAAAAAGCAGGTGCATAAGCATAGGTGCATGTATTAGATAGTATACCATCTATTTCACAGTCTCTGGTGTTATGCATTTTTCTCAGGGAAAGAAATCCCTCTGATACTCACTGTGTGTGTGTGTGTGTGTGTGTGTGTGTACATCCCCCCCCCCCACACATACATACTTTGCAAAAACAGTTAAGAAGAGGAAGAGGCTCCTAGGGTGAGGCATTGGTTGGAAACTGTACGCTGGAAATTTGCAGGAATCAGAGCACTGAATGACTATTTTTGTCACCTAAATCAGGTTAGCAGCTATGTCTATTAAGTATTATTACGTGCTAATCTTCCAGGACATATGGTTACACATTGTTTACTAGCAAACTCCATTCATTCTCCCTTTAATTAAATAATCCCATGACATTGTTTTGCTCCTGTATGTATGCGTGCTGCTGCATTTCTCTTGGTGAAAATCCTGATCATTGTTCCTTATGATCATTTATCAAACCAGGATTTACCAGGATTTTGCTGCAGTTGCAGGGATTCATGATAGATCACTATATAGAATCCAGTAACGTAATGCTAAAGGTCCTGTTGTGTGAAGAACCAGTACTGCTATTTCTACTTGACTAATGGAGCCCAAAAGCACAACTGAGAATTGTCTTTTATCTATAAACCAGTGGCTCTGATTTACAGATAAAAGCTACAAAACCATGTCAGTAAATTGTCCAACTTGTTACAGTATACAGTGGGATCAGAAATTATCTCATGAACTGAATTTGCTGAGGAATCCAAGACCCCATCCCATCTCACCAATACAATAGGATGGTCACTGAATGTACAGTACAGGCTATTGAGGCATTTTACAAACAGGTTTTTTTTAATCAGTTGGAATGATTTTGACACCTATACCAAAGTGTAAGATATTCTATCCGAACTAAATCCAGTCTTGGATTACTACATCCTATGAGTTGGAGAGGCTGTGTGCAATTTTTTATCAGTTACTGTTCCATGTACGCAGACATCCTTCAGGCAAGCGTCCCCCTTGAGGATGTGCTCCACAGCTCTCCGTTACAGCAGTGGAAGTCGTGGCTGGACTGCAGGGAGAAAGAGGAAATAGCCTCTCCACCCATTCTAGCACAGCTGCCTCTTCTGGTCCAGATTCTCTTCCATGAATGCAAAGAACCCTTGTATTTGTGGAAGCTCAATTCAGGATACAAACCATAACGTTTCTTGTGTATATTTTATTGAAGCTATGCAGCATTTGATGGACTGAGCCTAACACAGGTCTGTCAGTTACGTGACATATTCCTGTTTCTTCAGCCCAGGCAGGCAGCAAAAAACATGACAAGTTAATTAGGCCCCCTGTGGTGGCTGCTACAATGTATTTCGCTTGATGGATCAAAAGTTCTGTATTACAGAACATCATAATTTATTATTATTTTTCTGCCAACGGAGTGGTTCTTTCCGCCTAGGCTGATCCATTTATCAAATCAAGCATTTCCTCTTTGGACCTTCTTGCTCAAGGGGCACTGCTTCCTTGAGACCGACAAAACCTGGACTGTTTTAATTCTACTCTGCCAGACTGGTGAATATTAAACAGAGAAAGTGAATTGATTTCCATACTTGGTGTGCTGAAATAAAAATGATAACAACTATTCTAATGAAAGCAGCTATACAATTTGGCTGAATAACCATATTTATGATGTTAGCAAGGTGGGATTAATGCCTTCTGGGGTGATTGCCATTGAGGAAGCAGCCTAATGCATTCCATTCATTTCTAAAATACAGGGAGAAAGCAGATTGGGTAGTTGCTGCTGTTTGAAGCCCTATCAGAACAGAGGCTTAATAAAGTGCTTGGGACACCTGATAAGTTGCTTTCATTCACCCACACTGCCTTCTTTCACAAAAGCATCCTGGGAGACAAAGCGATGTTCGTAAGTCAGTCATAAGAAGATGAATAAAACAGGAACCAATGTACCAACACACATTGTAACATAAGCAATATATTTTACAGAAAAAGTTGGGTCTGCGCTAAGGGACCATTTAGGTGATTGACACACTCAAGAAGCCTTGGTCTTCAGCTCCTGTTGCTTCATGATCAACAGGTGTGTCATCTGGGAATGATGACGATTGTAGCCCAACAGATGCCAAAGGTATCAGATTGGAGAAAGATGAACTATGGCCTGCTTTCAACATCGATGAAAGGAGACTTTTAGTCATATAGCAGCTAGTCATCCTCCTCTCCTCTTCCTGCAGCTCCACACTCCTAAATCTCCTAAATGGGGGCAGGTTCAAGGGTGTGCGGAGGTAGCAGCAGAATCCATTCCCAGGAGTGATATCAATTCTACCAGCAGGCAGATTCCATAGGATATTATTCTGTGTTTATGGGTTCTGGTGTATATATAAGAATTGGAAGGCCCAAACCTAGGTAGCCTGGGCTGAGGTCTGTATCCTTCATCTAGTAGTTTTTTAATCTGAGTTCATGAAGTACAATGTGGCTTGTTTGATTTTGTTTGACTGTGTACTCAGACCCTATGCTTTGTAATCCATGATTTGATGCTCGGTATTGCATAAACCCAGACAACGGTGTTTTCAGTAAATGGTGATTATTCAAGCCCTAGCTTAGTATGATGTGCAAACCAAAATTTACAGTTTGAGGTTAGCTACATTTATTTTAAATATATTTATTTAAGAATTTATTACACTGATTTCAATGAGACCTAATACTAGCTAATCTCAATGGATCCAACCCTTAAGGCTTTTTGTATGTAACATTTCAGAAAATTAAATGAAATTATGTTGAATCTTGAATTACTTGAAGTAATACTTTAGGCTTGTCATCATTCTTCTTACTATAGGTTTTGATCTTGATTCTGCACTTTAAAAATCACCCCATTAATTGTTTAAATTCAGCCTCGTTTGGCAACTAAAACTGTTTCTGGATTGTAAAGACTTTAGATGGGGAGGATTAGTTTTTTTAATTTTTTGTCCGTAAGACAAGCTCCCTGAACATTAAAAAATGAGATATCTTGGAGTCAAATTACACATTATATTAACCACATGACATGCAGATGACTTTATGTTTTATTTTTGGGTTGGTCTAGATCAGGATTGGGCCCTCAAGCATTTTTCCTAAAATAAAAGTCTATGGTCAGCTGCAAAATTAGCACAATGAGCAGTCTGATTCTTGCAGGAGGATTCTCCAGATGGTATGAACATTTTTCCACTTGTGGAAGCATTCAAATATCTATTCCCTATGCAAGTTAAAGTGGAAAGTCTAGGAATGATTTTATTAGCTCATCTGTTTATATAAATCAGCTCAACATATGTAGGACAAACCATAGTGAAGGATATAAACTAGATATAGTACATGTTTAGGTTCTGAGTGGCTGGTATCATGTTTTGGAAAGGGTCCATCTCAGAATTGTTCTTCTCTAAATTTCTAATAAAAGACACCCATCACATCTATAGCTAATTTAAATTGACTCTCATGCATCTTTCTCAAAATACCCCAGAACAGTTTTTCATGAAAAGTTGCCAGAGTTGAATATTAGACAGTGGTATGTGTAATCATCATGATATGTGATACTTAACAGTATTTGAAATTAGACAATGAACAGTCCATAGATTTTGATATCTGACATCTGTTATTTAGCAACTGATACTGTTAAATATTTGGCAGCCTATGCACTGGCATCCGTTCCCTTACAGTAGCTAACATTTCTAAATGATTTGCAGGCTCTATTTTTATTATTGGGAGTAGGGGATATCTTGAATAATGCATTTTTAATATCACTTTTTCCCCTTAAATATCTTGTATACTTTGCAGCAGTGGAGCCTCCTTTCTCAGAGGCACTTGTCTGAACATGTCAAGCAGCTCTGATGGAATGTCCTGACATCCCAGCTGTTGTCAGTATTGCCAGGACTTTAAGATGAAGGATGGAGGGGTGGGTGGAAGGACTGGGCATTGGTTGCTAGCCCTGATCATAATGTTTGATAAATAGAGCTGCACAATTCTGGGAGGCAAGGACCATACTTGGCCTTTGAGTTGTGGGCAGAAACCACAAGCCAACAAGTGAGTCAGATCAGGACAAGAATGTAACTTAAATCTAATTCATTAATTAAATATACTGGATGTGATGACTTCCAGTGTATTAATATTCCACCCCCACCTCCTTGTCATATTTGTAAGTTCACAAGAACCAGTCTGGTTGAGAAAACTACAGTAGTGAAGGATACAAGAATGATGAGCTGTTCAGAATGTGAAACGGAGCAATTTTTGGTAATGTGAAAAGTTGATCTGGGGAAGAAGTAGACAGGGAGGAAAAGGAAAGAAATGAGAATAAAAGTAGAATGGCTGCAGGGAGAGAAAGTATGATTCCAGTTCAAAAATGCATTATAAGATATATTAATTTCCCAACAGAATGAATGTTAAGTGGACATACAGCGGAAAGTATTAGTGTAAACTACCTTTACTGTAGTTCTGATTCATTTTCTCTTTTGTATCTCATGTCTTTAATTTTTTTGGTTTGCTCTTTCTTTTTCCTTTTCTCTACTTTACATAATGTTGCTGATCCTGAAAGGGAATATATCCTGCATGGAAATAGGTTCTGAATTCCTTGTTCAGCTGTAATGGCTTAGAACAAAGTGGTCAGAAAAGGTGGTTTTAAAATGAGTTGTCAAAAACAGCCTACATTTAATTTCTTAGTTCAGGTACTGTTTTATGTGAATAGTCCAGTAAGCCATCATCACCACACAACACTTCTTTCTGGTGGTGACATAGGAAAGGTGGAAGCAGACAGCCATTAATAGAAAGAACACAGAAGGGCATGACGGATGGATGAGTGACTGTTAGTGGGTGAAATAACACCGCCTTCCTTGGCAAAATATAACTGTTAATAAATAACCCTTCCATGGGATGTTCCATGTAAACATGCTGTGTGCATTGGAGGAGTGGAGTGTTCCCTTGGCTCTCTAGCAATCTTGCCATATAGGATGACAACTAAGGCAGAACAAGGTAAGCTTGGAGGTGTACTGAGCCTCTTTGGTCCCATAAATATCCACGTTGTGTGCAATGTTGGTGGATACTTCCTATTTCAGAATGAGGAGAGGTAGTGCAGTGAGGTGATACTTTCAGTTGGCCGCGCTTGTGTGGATAAGACAGTGCACCAGTGCAGTCTTTTTTGAGCAGCAATGTCACACCATTAGTGCTGTCAGTAAGCATGACTAATTGTCTAGCTGACAGACTGCTTGCTGGGCTTGATGGAATCCTTGCTGGAGAAACCCACAGACTGAAAAACCCACAGCTAGATGGCTTATTGAAAGGTCCTTGTTATTAGGGATCTGCTCTGAAATGGGTCCATCTTTTAACTGATATCCCTTGCTTTCAGTCATCCTGGGCCTGGGAAGCAACGAGAACCAAAACAAGCCTTGACTGTCCCCAAATTAGCATACAGTAGGGTGCCTATCAGGATATGCAGAGTCTGTAATATCGTTCAGCAACAGCTGGCATCCTGCTGCTAGGTTAGCATACAGTATGCACATGTAAATGTCCAAGGGAGCCAGATGGATTGCTAATGGAGAGCTCAGCATGCCAAACTGTTCCTATATCTTAACCAGTTTAAAGACCAAATCCCTTATAGAAGAGGTAACCATCATTTTTTCTTGTATTTTTAAAAAGAGCTAGATCCTAAAACTTCAGATATTTGCAGCTTTGTTATCAGAAATAAGGAAGTGTTGGGAAATCAATATCTCTGAAGTAGATGTCATGGTTTGGGGGACCCTGAAAGTTGCCTTATTGGACGACTATAGTAAAGAAAGCTTTGCTGAGTGCACATTTTATCTCCTCCCATTTCAACCCACTACAGCTCTTACAAAATGGATTGTTCTGTTTGGAAAAAGTTCAGTGATTTTTGTTTACGTAGCCTACCATCAGCAAATATTACAGCCAATTAATTTCTGCTGTTGTCACAGTTTCAGTGTTTTGGAGGGGTTCATGCACTTCATCAAAGTTCCAAAGAAGTATATCGAAGGGGGGTAATCATAGTTCTGAACAAGAAAGAACTGAAAGTATCTGCAGCGGCTGTAGATTCCTTGAGGAGGAATCATTCACCAACTAAGAATGCCCAAAGTATAGTTCTTAGCAAAGCTTTTTTGATGGGGTGATTAAAAGTTAGTGGAGAGGCTCCTAAGACTGACTGCTTGTCCTGGAAGAAGGAGCCATGTCTTTGTATAAGCCCTGGAATGTTGCCTGTCAATGTGATGAAGTATAGGATGACGTCTGCTTGTGCTGGGCTATAGATAAATCATCCTAGAAGATGCTACCAGTCCAAAATGTCTATTATGTTCAATGGCATTTTAAAAATAGCCTAGCAGCAACAGCAGCGGGAGGGAAGGGGTGGTTCCTAATAAGGTAAGAAAAGAAAACTGAGCCAATGGAGTAATGGAAACATTTACGTTCCAGCCAAACATGTGATTGATTACCCAAGTATCTTGGTGCTGTCTTATTGTGCTGCCTGGAGCTGAACAGGATCTATTAAAAACCTGGGTCTGAGATGCACCAACCTAACAGGCCAGGAGATCCTTCACATTTGGAACTGTCTCTTCATATTGCTATGCTCTTATGTGCACATGAAAGTAACTCTTTTATAGTCTAAAGGGATCAGCATCATAGTTTAAGATGCAGACTACTACCCTCACCCAGTGGGAATTTGTGGTGTCTCTGACCAATGCAGAGCACATAGGAAAAGCAGAATTTTGATATCCATACATGGAATTCACTGGTCTCATGAGTTCTTTTTTTTTCTAGATGAGAATTTTATTAAGTTTAAAACAAAGATAAAAGCTACAGAAAAAGAAAACTACAAAAAGAAAAAAACTAAAAAAAAGTGTGAAACACAATAATTTTTTTTTAAAAAATTACATACAAAGGTGACTTCCAACTTTCAACAGCAAGAATATACAGCAATTTCCATAGTCAAACCCTTACTCTTTATCAAACCAAGATCACATTATTTCTATAAATCCTTCCATTGACATATATACAAATCACTAATACAATTGCTCCTTCCCTTTATATAAAAAAGTGTACACACACACACACACACACATATTTCTAAATCAACTTCTCTCCCCCTTAAAAACAACATCCATTGAATTATTTCCTTCCTACCACTATTCTATATATATGGCTACTATAATAAAAAATCAAATTATAAAAACATAAGTTGTCTGCTTTTATAATACTGGTCTCATGAGTTCTTAATGGAGTCTCCTACTGGCCTAAACATGGACCAATAAATATGTTCTGAAGCATTTTTAAAAAGGGCTGGGTAGAGAAACAGCCTAGTAGTAACCCAAAGGAAGTGGTGTATCTCCCCCTCTACCTGGCAGAGTAGGGTTTTCAGCGTCTTACACTTGTATCAAGTTCTGGCATGTTCTGATGAATTGTCTTGCCCACTGCTCTTTGATGTCCTATGAACTTTCAGTTATATTTAATCTGAAATAAGCAATACAAAATGTCTGCTAAACCACCTTGCTAGCAAGGGTTTCATTTACTTTTTCATTCATCATTTTGAAGAAGATTTGAAACAAAATGCACTTTTTTCCCAATTGCAGTCTTGAGAAGAAAAGTAATCAATTCCCTGGGATAAAAAGAACTCTGCCACTTGCTTTATGTTGGCATATATTTCTTTTAAGAAAAATACATAGTATATTTCTGGATGCAATTAATTGCCTTAGACCTAGTTATGCCAGCTTTTGATAATTTCCCATGGGTTTGGAATATTCAGTTTCATAGCTGCTATTGGTAGATCTCAAAGTGCTTCTCTGAAAAAGTGCCAATGAGTTGGCTGTTCTTTTTCATGAAAAGAATGAGAGCTAGATATCTTGGCTGGCTAGAAAAGTGATATCCTTTGAATGCTTTCCAGATTAAAGCTTTTCCTCCTGACAACAAACACAAAACTTTATTAAAATCAATGGTTCCATCTAAGTCTAATTATATTTAAGAATTTCTGCAGCAGTTTGGATAGATTGGGTTGAAGATGTTCTATGAATAGACTTAAAAAGAATTACAGAAGTGGAAGTTGGAAATGTAAACAACCTCAGCTCGGGGATTATATGGAAACTATTAATAATGCATTCCAGAACACAGATTGCAGTGAAGAAATCTATTTCAGACCATGGGATGCCAACCCCATGTCTGGAAAGTGAATTGAAGAATTGAATAACTGGGGAAAAAAAGTGCTGTGAATCTTACATTATATTACAATTTTGTGTACAGCAGTTATGGTGTATATGTTTGTGTGCCCTTATGGCTCTATTGCCTCTTTGGTATAAAATATGAATGTTCAGAACTTTTTGAAAAGCATGAAACACTCCCTCTCCATCAAACTGTCCTGATCCCACACTTCTTAGCAGGTAAATTAACAGATTAAATTGACAGGAGGAGAAGACTTGCTGTTGAAGAAAAAGACTTATTGAAATAGAAGATCTTCCTTACCCATAAAAATAACAATAACAACAACAATAATCTATGTACACAGAAGCAAAATGAAGGTTTTTTTTACACAAGAAATGCTGGATGAAGAGGAAGGATTCTTTATTTGTATTAATATTATTTTTTAAGTTCTACGTAAGTTATCATAATAGCACAGAATATAACAATTGGAAGGGATCTTGAGATCATCTAGTCCAATCCCCCTTGAAGAAGACCTCCTAGAAGACCTCCTCAGTGGATGAGGCAAACTCATCTAAGGCACTGAGACTCCAGGAATCTAACACCTGGGGTTTCAGTGTCAGAGAACTGGGAAACATAGTAAGGGTTATCTGCAAAAATGCTTATCTGGAATAAGAGGACCACTCAGAAATGACCCTTTGCTGTGATTAGCCCTATTTTGGCCATCACTGATGGCTTGCAGCAGAGGCTAGATGGAAGTCTTGTGCAAAAGATTAATGCCTAGTATTAAAAGTGACGACATGTGGTTGTATTATAATTGCCCAGCTCCCGATTCATGGAACCTGAATCACGAGAGCCAATTGTTAAAATTTCTGGGATTTTGTGAGCCAGTTGACAGCAAAGGTGAGTCTTGATACCAAGCGCATCAATCAGCTGTTCTGTGACCAGCAGTGGGGCAGTAGCAGTGGAACCAGCAGAGTCGGTTCTTAAACACTGAGCAACACACCACCATATACATCCCACTTATGTCATGAAGCCACAAGTAGAACACATTTTTTAAAAACCTTCCACCTTTGCCGCTACTGCATGTACAGATAACTATCTAGTTTTCTTGGGAAAGTTTGATGAATATTTTGCGCCTGAGAGAAACCTGATCCATGGAAGGGCTGGCTTTCACCAAAGGCACAAAACCCTGAGGAATCTTCTAAGAAGAAGGTAATGCATGAGAAAGCAGGTGACTATAAGCTTGAAGGTAGCAGAAACAAGACTATCATGGATAGATGCATTGTGGGCATCTGAGAGTGGGATTATCCCAATATTACTCATAGAAAATGGTTTTAATCTTAGAAGAGATAGTACAGGGAAACTTTGTGCTGATCTAACTCCAGGAGCAAAGAACCTTAGTAGCTTTGCAGGGGGCTGTTGAAAGGCCCCAGCTATTCACACAAACCTATAGAGGGGAAAGAGCAAGGAAGTCTGGTCAGACAAGTTTTGCTCCACAATCAAAGCCATCTGTATTAACATAGCTAAAGGGCTTACTGTAGAAAGAAACATGCCCAAAGAGTAGAATGTCCTACTAAGACTGCCAGATGCCATAAACATAGGAAGTTGCCCAATAGCAGCGTAAGGCTATTTGTTTAGTGGCCATGTGTGATTCACTTGTAGCAGGCTGTGATTTTCACCATGAGACTACACCTTCTGAATGAAAAAGAACTACTGACGGATACATCAAAGCCAGACAGACCCTGGAAAAGAATTGAAGGAGATACTGTCAGCACAGAAGTCATAAGAACATAATAGACATAAATTATTTTTCTAAGTATCTAGATATTGCAATCATGGCTGATCTGACAAGATTTACTGCTGCAGGTTGCTTTAAAACAATTAAGGCCAGATGGGGATGTCCTGAGGAACTCATAACAGATAATGCACCACAATTCACAAGGGGAAGAGTTTGTACTGTTTGCACAGAATAACTTTCCTCATTATATACCCAGCACCTCACTCTCCACAACCAATACAGAAGCAGAATGAAATTAGCTGCTGTAGGAAGGGAGGTCAGTTTAAGAGGAACTGTCTAGGCCAGCATACTGTTCCTCTGGAGGTAAACCAAATGCCAGCAGGAAGCCAAAAGCAAGACATGGTTACAAGAGCACCATTACAGCAGCTGTCTCTGATGCTGGAGATAATTTATAGCTATCATGACCAGTAACCACTGAATGTAACTCCATGAAATAGTTTAAGAATTTCCGCAAGCTGGCCTTGGCCCATCTCAAAAAATCCATTTATTCAATTTGTATACCACTGAAACCTCTACAACTCCCAGCTGTTAGCAGTGATATGCAGATAAAATATCCATGGTAAGCATTCAATAAAGCATACATAAAACACCCATAATAAGAAAAACACCATAACAATTAAATGCAATCAAACCATAATAAACACACCTCAGTGAGACATGCCTACGTTCAGCTGGCACCAATCTACAAATGCTTTGTGAAAGTGCTCAGTGTTGAACACACATGTGGCGCTACTGAAAAGTTGTGCCTCGTCTTCGCCCTCCTCTCTTCATGGAAGTGGGATACAACCAAGCAACTTCTCCCATGTTGGCTGGGTCAACTGTAATAGAAGACAGTCCTACAAGAATGCAGGTACCAAACCATATTGGGCTTTCTAGGTCAAAATCAGCACTTTGAATTGAAAAGTCAGGCCTGGTTAGTACTTGGATGTAAGAACCCTGGGCTCTAGGCTAGACTGGGAAATTGAACAAAAATATCCCAGAAGACAACAGTGGCAAACTACTTTTGTACCATTACCAGAAAACTAGAAGGTTGTGTTAGTGGAATTACCTGGAGTCAAACTCAGTTTGAAGGAGACTTTATTTCTCCCATCCCAGCTGATAACATTATTATGCACATTTCCTGGAAGACAATTCTACTGCATTTCGTAAGGCTCACTTCCTAGGATGGGATGCAAGTGAATACATAGGAAGTATATTTGCAGTTTAATGTATTTGTTAAGCTACGCCTTTCCCCAAATCTCACTAGGATAATGCACCTGTTTACACAAGGATTTGTTCACCTGTGAAGGATTGAAGGTTTGAAATGTATATACTGGAATGCTATTTTACCTTTCTAAGAAGTTAAAAGAAACACATGTCTCCACATTTTATTGCAAAGGAGCATTTGCTTGGAAAATGTCAGCTTGTGCCCAACTTTTTACTGACCACATGCTAATTGCTGCTAATGAGTAGGAGGTAGAAGATTTGGTTTTAGAAGCCATTGGATATGGAATGTCACTTCATTTGGAAAAGAACACTCCCTGATAGTTTGCTTTCAATGGTGGCTTGGCAAGGGCCAGCCCTGACCTCAAAAGTGATTACTTTAACGGCATGAATGGATTTGTGATTGGAGAATGGCCCTGCTCTTAAGCCGGCATTCTCTAAGCTGTGCTTAGTGCCAGTTATATTGTAGAGAGTGGTAAGAGGATCTCCTGTGCTTACTATGCACAGATGGATTTATGTATGTCTATATTGTGAAAGCAGTGGATAAGGAAAGAAGAGATACATTGGGCAAATAGAGGGGGGAACTCACATGTCACCTCCCTCCAAAAAGCCAGCCAATGTGGGAGGAAGAGTCAACTAGTTCCTGAGTGACAGGAGAATCTGACCCTAAAGTTGCCTTTACCCATGAAGGGGCTGCAAGTGACAGAGCGTCCATCCTTAACTGTGATTAAAGACACAGGGTGCACCAAGTGCCCACCTGCTGTGCCTTGCACACTGACAGATTTCTGTCTTTCGAAGTCTGGCACTTGGGGATGTCTGGATGAAGAAATAGAGGAGCAAAAGGATGTATAGAGAGGAGGACAGCCAATTATGCCTCTCCTTAAAGCCTGCTTAAAACCTGTAGTAGTCTCTTTTCCCAGCAAGCTCTGCCACTTGATGGACTCGTTAATGTCACAACAATAGCATACCTTAAAGGTTCTTTCTTTTTAAATTTGGTTTGAAGAGAGCCTAACAGGCTTGTTGAGACTTAGTGTTTTGTTATAAAGGCAGTTGTGCTGAGTGCTTTGTGCAGTTAGGGGAGTATGTGAATGCACAAACACATGCACATGCTATGTCACAGGACTGCTAGGTTTGCTTTATACATAACTAAAACCACTCATGGAAGTTACATTACAAAGAGCTGAGTTCAAGCCTGAAGGTATCATGTATCATGCCCATATATCATTCCTTGTTCATACATAACCTGAGAAGTCACAAATGGTTCTACCTCGAACTACCAATCAATCATGCAGATGACACTATCATGCTCATTCAGATGCACGTTAAGCCAATTACAGAAAGTACAATGATGTTATTTTAATGCTTTCTAAGGCAGCAAGATCAACTTTTTTGCATGTCAAGAAAAAGCTGCACTCTAAAAAGAGCCAGCTATCCTATTTCAGTGCAAGAGGTTAGAAAAGAGGAACTCATAAGGTCTTTTCCTGCATGCTGCAGTAGCCCATACTTTGTGAATTTAGTTATGAAATGTAGAGCATTATCTGCTCTGAAAAAAGAAAAGAAAAGCACACCCTCCGCATCATTAGCAAGGCAGCCTAACCCTTTCACACTGGCAGTTCTAAGGCCGTTAATGTGAAATGATCACTACTTCCTAGTTTTCCGTTTGTGATGTTCTCATTTTTGTTCATTAGAATGGCTCAGATATTTCACTCAGCAGCAATTATTGAGCAATAACTTTCCTCCGGAGTTTTCCTAGGACTTATTCTCTGCTATCTGAGAGCTCTCTTGGGCCTTCTCCCAGGCAACCAATCTTTCTGCCTCCTGCTCTCGCTCCCATTTTTCAGTCCAAGGCAAGCACCTTGCCCAGAAGCGGGGCTACTCAGACTGATGCTTCTGAATGCAAGTACTGTTCACATGCTTGGCGTTTAGTTATCACAAGGGCAAATCAATGGGAAGGGAATATCTCCTTTGGGCTTGGATATGTCATTAGAATAAACAATCCAAATGGGGTATTATTTTCCATTTCGACTGACAGCTTCAGCTGCTCTCAATCCTAACTAGAATTGACCTTTTATCTCAAACTCCATGTGTAGACTTGAGGACAACTGGAGAGGTTGCCTGTGGAGAAAGAAATAGAAAATGGTGCTGTTTCAGTAATTTATGGCAAAATGCATGTGGGATGCATTCTCCAATCTGTTTGTTTGATTTCAGGACTGGGGTTGATGTTTGCTATGGGTCTTGAACTTTGGACTATGGAACAAGTATCAGCTGTAGCTCGGTGTCAATGCTCCAGATAAGGTCGTAGTTCAAAGATGTCTTTGGAAACTGAAAAATTGACTCCTTGGTTTAAGAAATCAGATGGCCTGCAGGCTCACAGTGTCAGAATTCTCTTCCTGAACCACATTTTTAAAATCCCCTTAACTCTGATCTGAACAGCTGAAGGATCTTGCTTGTAAAAATGCCTTTGCATAAAGTTAGTTGAGAGATATACCTTTGTCAAGGAAAAGTATGAAGAAACCTTTCAACAATATTCTGGGGCTATACTTACAAGAAGACAGGGTCACACTGCAAAAGGGGGGCAGATTAAAAAAAGGGGCAGGGACACATAAGGAAAGATCTTTAAAAGTAAGTAGTGGCCAGGGACTGAGGAACAGAGAAGGTGGAATAGCCAAAAGAAAGTCTGTAGAGAGTAAGGATTTATACATGGACTTCCCCAGATGGACAACACCGAAATCAGATTGATTACATCCTTTGCAGCCAAAGGTGGCGGACATCTATACAGTCGGTAAAAACAAGGCCTGGAGCTGACTGTAGTTCAGATCACGAACTTCTTCTTGCACAATTTAGGATCAGACTAAAGAGATTAGGGAAGACCCACAGATCAGCTAGATATGAGCTCACTAGTGTTCCTAATGAATACGCAGTGGAGGTGAAGAATAGATTTAAGGGACTGGACTTAGTAGATAGGGTCCTGGAAGAACTCTGGACAGAAGTTGGCAGCATTGTTCAGGAGGCGGCAACAAAATACATCCCACAGAAAGAGAAAACCAAGAAGGCAAAATGGCTGTCTGCTGAGACACTAGAAGTAGCCCAAGAAAGAAGGAAAGCAAAAGGCAACAGTGATAGGGGGAGATATGCCCAATTAAATGCAAAATTCCAGAGGTTAGCCAGAAGAGATAAGGAATTATTTTTAAACAAGCAATGCGCGGAAGTGGAAGAAGACAATAGAATAGGAAGGACAAGAGACCTCTTCCAGAAAATTAGAAACATCGGAGGTAAATTCCAGGCAAAAATGGGTATGATCAAAAACAAAGGTGGCAAGGACCTAACAGAAGAAGAAGAGATCAAGAAAAGGTGGCAAGAATATACAGAAAACCTGTATAGGAAGGATAACAATATCGGAGATAGCTTTGACAGTGTGGTCGGTAAGCTAGAGCCAGACATCCTGAAGAGTGAGGTTGAGTGGGCCTTAAGAAGCATTGCTAATAACAAGGCAACAGGAGACGACAGCATCCCAGCTGAACTGTTCAAAATCTTGCAAGATGATGCTGTCAAGGTAATGCATGCTATATGCCAGCAAATTTGGAAAACACAAGAATGGCCATCAGACTGGAAAAAATCAACTTATATCCCCATACCAAAAAAGGGAAACACTAAAGAATGTTCAAACTATCGAACAGTGGCACTCATTTCACATGCCAGTAAGGTAATGCTCAAGATCCTGCAAGGTAGACTTCAGCAGTTCATGGAGCGAGAATTGCCAGACGTACAAGCTGGGTTTAGAAAAGGCAGAGGAACTAGAGACCAAATTGCCAATATCCGCTGGATAATGGAAAAAGCCAGGGAGTTTCAGAAAAACATCTATTTCTGTTTTATTGACTATTCTAAAGCCTTTGACTGTGTGGACCATAACAAATTGTGGCAAGTTCTTAGTGGTATGGGGATACCAAGTCATCTTGTATGCCTCCTGAAGAATCTGTATAACGACCAAGTAGCAACAGTAAGAACAGACCACGGAACAACAGACTGGTTTAAGATTGGGAAAGGAGTACGGCAGGGCTGTATACTCTCACCCTACCTATTCAACTTGTATGCAGAACACATCATGCAACAAGCTGGCCTTGAGGAATCCAAGGCTGGAGTTAAAATCTCTGGAAGAAACATTAACAATCTCAGATATGCAGATGATGCCACTTTGATGGCTGAAAGTGAAGAGGAATTGAGGAGCCTTATGATGAAGGTGAAAGAAGAAAGTGCAAAAGCTGGTTTGCAGCTAAACCTCAAAAAAACCAAGATTATGGCAACCAGCTTGATTGATAACTGGCAAATAGAGGGAGAAAATGTAGAAGCAGTGACAGACTTTGTATTCCTAGGTGCAAAGATTACTGCAGATGCTGACTGCAGTCAGGAAATCAGAAGACGCTTAATCCTTGGAAGAAGAGCAATGACAAATCTTGATAAAATAGTTAAGAGCAGAGACATCACACTGACAACAAAGGCCCGCATAGTTAAAGCAATGGTGTTCCCTGTAGTAACATATGGCTGCGAGAGCTGGACCATAAGGAAGGCTGAGCGAAGGAAGATCGATGCTTTTGAACTGTGGTGTTGGAGGAAAATTCTGAGAGTGCCTTGGACTGCAAGAAGATCCAACCAGTCCATCCTCCAGGAAATCAAGCCAGACTGCTCACTTGAGGGAATGATATTAAAGGCAAAACTGAAATACTTTGGCCACATAATGAGAAGACAGGACACCCTGGAGAAGATGCTGATGCTAGGGAGAGTGGAAGGCAAAAGGAAGAGGGGCCGACCAAGGGCAAGATGGATGGATGATATTCTAGAGGTGACGGACTCGTCCCTGGGGGAGCTGGGGGTGTTGACGACCGACAGGAAGCTCTGGCGTGGGCTGGTCCATGAAGTCACGAAGAGTCGGAAGCGACTAAACGAATAAACAACAACAACAGAGAGTAAGGAAGGTGGCCGTGATGGAAATATGCAAGAATCATTACCTAGGAAAAGGGGGGTAAAATGTTGTTTAAGCCCTGAAAAAGGAGATAATATTCAGAAACGGCTCAGGCAGACACCTGATTCACTGGTGTATAAGAAGGGGGAAGAGTTACCAGACAATCAGACTTGCAAGATACTGTTCTTATAGCCAATATCAATAAAATTAGTTCTAGTCTTCCTATGGAATTGCTATTCTGGTCTGGTCTACCTAGAGGGGCTGACAAAGGCCAAGAGGTGGTGGGAACTAGGAATGCAAGGATGCTGCTGCATCCAAGTGTTAGCAAAAAGACAGTTGGGTATTCAGTGCTCAGCAAAATTCAGTGGCAGAATATTAGGGGATGATGGACGCCATGTCTGAATCTACAGGGGGCTGCTCTGCACTTGTATTTGTGCTTCATTTTGCTTTGCTTCATTTAAATTTTATCTGCCACATCTTATATTTACTCATTTACTTGGAAGTAAGACCAACTGTGCGCCCATATAAACATTGTTAAGAATCTCAGCCTTATTTATTTATTCACCCAGCAATTACCATGCATCACCTCACCCACTGTGATTGCTGAACCCTTTTTTGAGTGCCTAATAAATATTGTGATTTGTTTTATTTTTATATGGCCTTTCCTCCTCAGTGAGCCCAGATTTATAATGAGGCATAATGTCTGACATTAAACTCCCAAGAGTTTGAATTTGTTTTGACCATGGTAACATTTAAAAAAAAATAAACTTCCACTAATGTGAGTTTACGATACAGTCAAAAATTCATTTATCTCCAACACAATGTTTTAATTCTGAATCTTTGAAATTAGCATTTTTGGGACCTTCTGACTGATGATGTGTGAATCTGTAAAAATCCTGTACATGTCACTGACTGTTAGAGCAGCACAGAGACGTATTCTGAATCAGCTTTTTGAAATCCGTAAAAGTTTCATAACTTTTATCACTGCAACACACAAAAGCTGTTCATGAGCCTTTTAATTTAGGTATCTATTATAAATTGCCCAGAACTCTTAAAAATGCAAATCATGGTGTTTTCATTCTTTGACACATACATTTCTGGGTCTAGACTTTAAAACAAACTAAGCTTTTTTTTTAATTACTACTATTTGTACACAACTTTAAGTAGGGAACCACTTTTTTCCTCTGAGACTTTTGTGGGAGAAGCTTAATGCTAGTTGGAAGTCATTTGATGCAGGTATTCATATTCAATTAGCATCAAGTCTGCTCCATTGGCATGACTGAATTCTTTTACTTCTCTACTTTTCAGATAAAAATTTGGCTTTGTCCAGTAGTCCATATTTGATAGAACAATTATTATCTCTATTTCGGATCTCACCTTCTCCTCCATTGATCAGAAAAACAAGGTCATGGTTTTAGATTCAAAGAAGGCTTTGAAGATCAGCATTTTATTAAGATTGTGTCTCTAGGTAATAACATCATTTACCTTCTGTTGATGTTTAGCCTTGGCATGGAATGTTTATAGGTGTAGCAGCAGCTGACTGTACTTCTTCCATCTCTCTCTTATTTCTAATAGCTTTGTTCACCTCAGCAGCAATAGGGTTGCCATGGTGATTGGTTCTGCTTGGCAACCACAATGTTTGCTTTATGAAGCTATGGCCAGGATTTGCTGTTCCTTCAGCATATGTTGATGGGGAAGGGTGGGATGAGAGGCCACATCAGTAAGGCCTGAAAGGATGCAAAATGGATGGAAATGGCTACATGGTGGTATCCCTGGCCATTTCTACTAAGTTGAATTACACATTCCCTGAAGTATTGATGTTATTTATTTATTGCTTTATTGTGCTTATATCTTGCCTTTCCACTGGGAGCTCAAGGCAGCATATATGGGAAGTCTCCATTTTATTCCTATAACAATAATTCTGGGATGCAGGTTGGGTTGAGAGAGAGGGAGTGCTCAAAGTCACCTCAGAAGCTCCATGGTCAAGTGAGGGCTTGAATCTGTACTTCCCAATTCTAGCTTAATATGTTAATCCCCACACTATGCTGGATTTGTTCTCTCAGCCCAGTGAAGACATATAGACCCAAATCAGACATGCATAATTTTAAAAAGGATATATACTAAATCAGCTTCCACCAGCCTGGTTGCCTTATCTGGGTTTGGACTACTGGCTTGGAGTTAAGGGAGTGGCAATCATAACATATCTGTTAAGTACTAATTTTCCAGATGTGGCTATAGCACAAACTTAAAGAAGTGCGGAAAAGGGTAACCAACATTATTAAAAGGATCAAAACTTTCCTTATGAGAAAAGATTAGAATGTTTGAGAGTTTTTAAATAACTGAGGGGAGACATTACTGAGGTTATAAAATTATGCATGGCCTGGAGGAAGAGGAATTGAAAAGTTTTTCTCCCTTTCTCAAAATATTAGACCAGGAGTCATTCATTGAAGCTGACTGGAAGAAGATTCAGAACAGACAAAAGAAAGTTCCTCTTCACACAACACACAATTTACCTGCAGAATTCATTACTGCAAGAGTTCAATTGTATATTATACAAGGATCCTTCCCTGACTGGTCCCTTCCTGACATATTAGACTTCAACTTCCATAAATCCAGTGAGGAATTGAAGTCCACCACATATGGAAATCACCAGGTTAAAGAATTCTAATGAATTCAGAATGAAGCCCATGAATATATACATATTTCCATAAGTGGGAAAAACCAGCATTTGCCATGAGGTTTTTTTATTCTTAAAGTTGAAAGTAAATACTATTAAATCCAACAGACCTACTGTCAGGTACGTCAGTAAAGGACTGAAGCTTTGTTATAGAGATGCATAGTCTAAGCCTCAGGGCTGTATGTAGTCCATGAAACCTTTGGATGTTGCTTCCTGGGCCCTTTCAGAAGTTGTCATCATAGTGTAATTTTTAATGTGACAGAAGAAAGAACTATTAGTTTTAGATGAAGTTAAAAATTTAGTTTAAGTTTAAATGTTAATTTAATCATATTTAGTTATTTAATTCCCAGATCCCATCAATTTCTTTCTCTGGGCCCTACCTATAGTGAATGCTGTTCCTGACGCATCAGTTGAAAGCCAACTGTGGTCTATGGCTTGCCTTATTGCAGAGACAAATTGCTGGCATATGATAAGTACAAACAAAATATTGTTAAGTTGCTTCAATCCTGATTTTCCTTGGCTTTTCAGAGTGAAAGCAGACAGTTTTGTCTATTTCTTTGGATAATATATCATTAGCACAGGTCCTATCACCCTGCAAACATCCATTTCATAATTATAACAAAGTCCTCTTGGTTTGCAGTGCAGATTGTGTGGACTAATTATACATTTCAAATGTTCCCTTGAACTAGGATACAGTGCTAAACACCACCGTGGATCAGAAGTACAACTGACCAGTGAATTTTCAGGGGAGTCTTTTTTCATTCTGAATACAAATCACATCTTAATGCAATAAGATCTGAGAAGATACTTTTACTAGCAATAAGACATGGCTAATTGTGTAGCAAGATCACACTAGTCTCTCCCCACTGTGGCTGCTAATCTTCTGTAAATATGTTTTTAATGAGCCACTAGTCGTTTTAACATAAAAGTAACTGTAGCAGCAAGGACCGTCTCCTTAGATTTAGCAGGCATCTACCACACACCGGCAGGCATAAATTTAAGGCTATATAATACCTTATCAAAAACACATTAAGCAACAGCATGGTTTACTTGTTTTCATTCTCTGCATATGCCAACATTTCAGAAAATCCACATGAGAACAGTACGAAAGTCCAAGGAGTAAATTTAGATTGATATGAAAAATAATATCAGTAAAAAAAAGTGGGAAGACAGCTCCCAAAACCATTAATATGGATTGGTATATTTCAGTCAAATGCTGCCCTTCCTTCAGCATGCTCAGGCCAACATACATGGGTTTTTTTTTTCCTCCTGTCTACTTGATCTCACTCTCACAAGAATCCTGTGAAGTAGACTAGGAATAAAAAGAGCTGAGAAGGATGTGAAGTCATGTTTCCGTAATCCTAATCCTGGTTCTGGAAATAAACAAATAACCAAATGCATTCCCTCTTTAGCATGTCTCATCAAAGCTGATGGACTGCATAAAAGAGTTGCGTATCTGGCATTGTGCTAATATGTAACATTATGGGTTAAATGTTATAAGATAGTTTAGGATCATCCCCCAGTACATAGTGGAGTATCAAGTCACAATTGGTAATTCTATAGGAATAGCTAAAAGATCCAGTGTGGTATAGTGGTTAAGAGACACAAGGACCAGAATGGCCAGGTTCAAGTCCAGCCTCAGCCACAAAAGTTCCCTGGGTGACTCTGGGCCAGTCTGTCTTGCTCATCCCAACCTATCTTACAGAGTTCTTGTTGTAGGGAAAATTAGAGAAGGGAGTCCTATGTATACCACCTTGAGCTCTGAAGGAAAGGCAGGATGTAAATCTAACAAACATATCTCTGATAAACTGTAGTTGTTGCTGTAAACCAGCTTTCCCCAAATTATGTGTTCTCCAAATGTGTGGACTGCAAATCCCAAAATTCCCAACAATGGCCATACTGGCTTGGGAGTTCTGGGTATTAAAATCTATGTATATTTGGAAGGCACATACAGGATGAACAGGTGATAAAACAATATTGTAAAAAAAGATGATCAACATTCTTGCTAGGAATGCCAAAGTAAAAAATTAGTGTACTTTGTTAAAATAGCTCTTTGATATATATGAGTACCTATGTTCTATTGATCAATATAAGACAAGACTATTTTTAAAATCAATCTTAAATAATCCCCAGAGATGGACACTCTTGCTTTGATTTCACTCTTTCCTATAGTGGTCCCCAAATGCAAAATGGCTAGGAGGGTCAGAAGTTGCCTATGCTTTGTAAACAGTATGAAAAGGCCATAAAGCTTGCTGCATGGAGAAGGCAAGGAACAATTAATCAGCAAGCAAAATGCTAAGGACTTCAGCGGAGAAGCACTAGAGCTGGCACAACCTTAGCAGGTTACTTTTCTTCAGCAGATGGTTGATGCCTGTTTTACAAATTCCTTCAGCTCTGTTGTATGAGAAGATCCACTCTGAGGGTGTTGCAATTCCAGACAAGAACAAAGAGCTTGTCAAAAGGAATCCCAAGTTCCTTTAAGATGAGTCGGAGAGACCGCAAACTGAGGCAATTATATACAGAACTTTCTGCACAGTATCAGATACTACAGGTAGTCCTTATTTAGCAACCACAATTGGGACCTGCAACTTGGACAGTAAGAGAAGTGGTCACTAAGTGAAACCACAACTGTGCTTATGATCTTACTTCAGCTTTCGTTTGCTTTATAGACCTGTGAAGGTCATAAATGCGAGGATTGGTCGCAAAGGTTCTTTTTCAGGACCATTGTAACTGTGAATGGTCGCTAAATGAGGCAGTTGCTAAACGAGGATTACCTGTATACCTATCTCACAAACAAGACAAATTCCTCTCATTTGGGTCAAAATTGGTGTAGTGTCTCCCAACAGTACAAAGTAGGGCTGTTCATCCAATAGAAGCAGTTGCTTGTAGAGGGCAGGTTGAATCATTTGCTCAGTTATAAAAAGGGACATCAATGTGCAAACTTGGCTTCCCTTCCAAGGGATTATATCCCATCCACAGTGACACCCATGGTGATTTGATTCAGTCAAAGTTCTTGCAACATTGCTGCTCTTTTATTTATTCTTGGATACAGCTTGAAGTGTGATTAACTGGATTTTTCGTGACAAAACGAATGTGTAATTTTAAAATGCTTGTGAACAAAAATGGTCATGATAACAGCTGATTACTAACAAAAATCCCAGATATTAAGGATTAAACTCTGCAAGTGACATTAATTTCCTGCATAGCTGCTAAATCTCTGTAAATCAGGTACTTTTGGGGGTGGGTATCAATTGCTATTGGAAAAATAAATTTTAAATTAAATTAAAGGCTCTTTTGGTCCACTATAAGCATTACTGGCTTTTTTCACACTGTTTTGCTTCCACTCTGCTAATGCCTGTGTTATGAACTAAGTAAAACTCAGTTTACTGGACAGCTCAACAGCAGGATGCACTTTGCCCAGAAAGAATGCTTGCATAATAAATATGTTTTAGGAGCTTACTAGTATGTTTTTTGTTTTGTTTCCAGACAACATTAAACATTAATTCTATATTTAGAATGATGTTTCATATCCTGTTTAAGAGATATATCAATTTCATAATATTAGCAAAAAAAATGATAATATTATGCCTATTTATAATGGAGAAAGATCCAGCCTGTGACTCACTTCTGCTTACACGCTTGCAACTGGTATAAATATTATTGTAATGGAAAGAAGTGTCATTTAGGAGAAATGTATGTATTAGGGTGAGCTAAATTTGCATGGCAAGCTTTGCCAGATTCCTTTCGTACTGACGGGGAAAGAATTCTGAAATGTGGGAGAGGTGTGTCCACATTGTTTTTACAAGCTTTTTTTAACATAAAAATGCGTAATTCAGTGGGATGGCTGGTGTCCTTAAAATAGTTTTCAACACATTGCTGCTGCCAATTGTCTGTTCAAAATGACGTGCAAGAACAGAGCAGAGACTGAAGGCACATTGGGGTGGGAATGTCTGGAAAACACCCTCATAAAATATTTCTAGTTTTATCTAAATTGCATTGGCTTCCCTCCAAATTCCTCAGTATTTCACCTGAGGAATCCTCCCCCCCACCCCCACCCCCACCCCCACCCATCTGCTTCAGATTTCGCTTTAGATTAAAAATCCAATCTAGGGATTCCCGAAAGTTCTCTGCAAATGTTGCTTTTTGGAATCAAATCATTTAATTTTCCTGCGAGATTCCCAAGTGAATAAATGAAGAATATACTCTCAAGACACTTCTATATCAGGGGCATATTCCCAAGTGTTATCCAAGAAGAGAGTCTGAGTCTTCCTTCATTGTTGCTAAGAGCATATTTGTTATTTCACACAGGATGGTCCTTTTTTACAGTACACCACATCGAACTTGCTTAAAACTGGCTGGACTGGGCATTTCATTTTACTGAATAAATTCTTAGAGCACATCAATGGCTCTAGCATGGGAACAATGTTAGTATTTAGTGCTTTTTCCCACAGATTTCTGGCTCATGCGCTTTTTCTCTTCTCCTCTGGTACAGCCATGAGGAGATGGAAACTTTTGCTCCTGTTTTCAACTGACTGTGGTTTGTTATGAGTGAGCCTAGAATGGTGTGAGCTCAGAAATGACTTCAGAGGTGATTTAGTCCAAAATCCTGCTTGGTGCAAGATCTGCTAAAGCTTTTCAGAAAGATGGCAATCCAGCCTCTGTCTGAAGACCTCTAATGAATGGAAACATACCTTTCATGAAGTAGTCTATTCCACTAGTTGACAACTCTTATTGTTAGTAAATTCCTCTTGAATCTACTTCCCTGCAGTTTCAACCCACTGGTTCTAGTTCTGCCCTCAGGGGCAAGAGGGAAAACATCCATTCTACAGAGAGTAAGGAAGACCTTGCCAGAGATACGCAGGAACTGTTACTAGGCAAAGGGGCTGAAACATTTTTGAAGTCCAGAGCAATGAGGTAACATTCAGAAGTGGCTCAGGGAGATGCCTCTCTAATTCACTGGAGTATAAGAAGGAGGAGAAGGTACAGCCCAGTCAGACGTGCAGGATTCTGTTAGTGTAGCCAATTTCAGTAAAAGTAGTTTTAGCTTTCCTGTGGAGTTGATTTCCTGGACTGGTCTACCTAGTGGGGCTGACACATTCCCACCTCTATATGACAACCCTTTAAATAACTGCTAAGCTACCCAGGTTCTTTAACCATTCTGAGTAGTCTCCATTTTTAGTCTCCTCACCCAACACCTTGGTAGCTCTCTTCTGAACCCATTCCAGGGTGTCAATGTACTTTTTATGACTGTAGTGCCTAGAACTAGATGCAGTATTCCAAGTGGGGCCTTACCAAGGCAGAGTAGATGAGACAATCATTTTCCATGATCTGACTTTATGCTCCTGTGATTTACATTCCAGCATAGCATTTGCCTTTGTAGTAGTTGCATCACACTATTGGCTCATGTTCAACTTGTGACCTACTAGAACACCCAGATCCTTTCATGTGTCCTACTGCTAAATGTGGTCTTTGTTTCTTTTTTCTTCCCAATTACAACAAAATAACAAGTAGCTGATAATGAAGCAAAAGCATTTAAGCTGCCTCTCATGGTTAAATTGGAGGAGGAAAAGAGATAGTTACTTTACCAAAGCTTGATAAAGTAATGCTAACATTATAGTGTTATGCCAAAAGCAAGCCTGACTGGGTTTATACATTGTATAATATGTTTTTAACTATTGTTTAAGAGAAAAGTTATATTGGCTTGATTTTCACATACCCTAAGCCATAAACAATGGTCTATAAACCAAGTAGCCAAAAGCAACCATGTACAGTGTGACTTAGCATGATGTGCAAAACTATTCTATGTACCCAAAATCCTAAATGGCATTTCAATATACATGAATGTCAATTTTAATGTGGAGGAACTTGCCTGAAGATTGTTGGATTGATCAAGACTTATCAATTCTATGGATTTTATTATGCTCCACAAAAGCTGAGTTCAAATGTTTAATAGCTCTTGGGCCCTTTTACACACCACATTTACACTTACACAGCATGCCACTGTGTTTCCACAGCACTCTTTCCCTTGGGCAGTTGTGGTGCAGCATGAACAGCAAAATGTCCCTTTTGTGATTTGCAATGCTAGAGCTTTTCAGAGTGACCCCTTTTTCCTATTAATAAGAACTCCTGTTTCACTTTGCTACCCACCACCTGAACTTGAAGGTCTTGATTAGATTTCACAAGCAGACTTATCATTAAACAGACTTATCATTAAAACAGATTTAATCCTTCCAATCAATTTTAGAATATTAAAAAGATTTTTTTTCCTGCTTATATCAGTAACGTCCACAAAATATTGGTCTCACCCCACCTCCCAGCCCCTACACTCAAGCAAACCATTACTCCCTCCTCTTCCTATGCACACATTGCAGCTCTACACTGCAACCTATAACCATGATTGTTGCTGTGAGGGAAAGCACCTCCCTGCAGGATGATGGTGTCATGTCCTCATCACAGCTTTTGAATGGGAAACTATCAGGAGGAAGAAACATACTGTATATGGACAGGGAAGCAGCTTTTCCTTCCTACCAACAGCTCTGATATCTTGCAAAACAGCCAGATAAAGTCACATGCCATCTACTAAAAGCACAGAAGGGCCTAGCAATTTATGTGTCCTCTTTCTAGGAGGAGCATGAACAAGGGGATTTTTATTACTCCAGGAGCTATTGTAGCTCAGGGGATATGGCAATGTTCAAATGATGACATTGTGGCATTCTCCTATCAGTCAGCTGGAGAAAGCCCTGATTAGCTCAGAGTGTCTCTTGCCTCTTCTAGGCATTTCATAGTTGGCATGAGTGGAGATAATGTGTGTGACTTCAAAATACTTGGAAGGATTGGGAAACAGGACTGGCAGCATCTGGAATTACTTCCCTTTCTATGCTTTGTTTATTCGTTTAGTCACTTCCGACTCTTTGTGACTTCATGGATCAGCCCACGCCAGAGCTTCCTGTTGGTCATCGCCACCCCCAGCTTCCCCAGGGTCGAGTCCATCACCTCTAGAATATCATCCATCCATCTTGCCCTTGGTCAGCCCCTCTTCCTTTTGCCTCCCACTTTCCCTAGCATCAGCATCTTTTCCAGGGTATTCCTTTCTATACACTTACAGGTTTAGCAAGGGCCTTCATGGGTTTGCAGTTTGTAGAATCCTTTCAAATTTATGGATAATACAGCACAGCAGAGAGTACTAGTTTCTGTTCTCAGTTAATCACTTATTAATGTGATCTTTTAAAAATTTATTATGGCGGGTTTTCATATTTGTAAATAGGTAGTAATAGAGTTTGGTGGGTTGCCATGCAAGACGGTTCTACTAATAAGCAATGTCTGTACCTTATTCCAAAGGGTGAATTTAAATATTTAGTTGGTTTGCATATTCATTTATTTAAACAAATTTATATGGCCATCCATCTTAACCAAATAACTCTGGGCAGCTAAGTTGTATGCTTGTCTTCATAAAAGAAACAGCTATACCTCATGGTGTTGCTCTCCATTCTTCCTTAGTCGTCTGGTAGACTGGAAATTTGAGATATGATTGCAAATACTATTTAGGTAGATTTGGACTGGACTGGGGATGGTAAACAGCCAATGAATGTTTTTTTCAAACAAGCATTGTCAGATAAAGGTATCACAGATCATACATAGGGGGTTGCCAATACAACAAAGAAACACGGACTGTGCAATGCTGCTGTCATGGTTCCTGTTCCAGTGTTCCTGAAACATCATAACAAGTTCCCATGCCATGCTAGTGCTGTACGGGTGGGGGCTGCTCATGTTCCCTTGTACCAGGCAGTGAGCTGGACGATGCGAGGAATGAGGAATGCATGTTTGGGTTATCTCGACTGGTCAAGGACACTACCCGAAGACCGCCAGGAACTGTTAGGGGCACCTGCAAGGGGCTGGAATTGTACTGACTTTGGGGGGAGGGACTGGAAACTGCTGGGGACTTAATTGGGAGAAATCCCGTGCTTTTACTATTCTCAGCTTTGCTTGTGATTCTGCACACTATTCATTATTAAATCAGATATCCATAAGAGCCTTGTGTGAGTCTGATGTTGATTTTGAATAGGCAATCATTACAGCTGCCCAGAGTCATGGATCAGACAGCAGTAGACTTGCCAATTGCCTCATGGTGAAGCATGCATCCAAAGGAGCAGTTAAGAAATTATGGGGCAGACGTCACACACTGAGGGGCTGAGCAGAGGAAATAATTTCTCTGGCCAACCTGTGACCTGTTTGGCTGAAGCTCCAGAATGTTTTTTTAGCATTCCAAGAAGGAAGAGACAAAGGTCCAAAATGAGCAAGGAAGAGAATTGCTGTTGTTATTCCTCGTGCTCCAATGGAAATATCTAATTTCTACTCATGATTGAAGAGAAATGGCATGCTCTTTCAACTGCAATTTATTGTTCTCCAGACTTGAAAACTGGAATACAGTAGGCTCAGCTGATACTGCAGCTTGTCTCTGTCAGGGACAACATTTCAGTTTCTACATTATTTGCTGATGTTGAACAGCATCTAAGCCATAACTGATGATTACACAAAATCATCAGATTGAAATTACTATCACTATCACTACAGGAGAGCTTTCATACTTTGCACATCATACAAAGCCATTCTAAACTTTGTTTGCTTTTGGTTGTATGAACCCAGGTATTCTGCAGATTGTGGCTTATGGCTAAGCATGTGTTATGAATCCAGCTAGGTAACATCCAACAAACCATTATTAAACATGGCATGGCTTAATATGATGTGCAAATCAGGTCACTAGAAAGGAGGTTTTTGCCACAGCTGGATTAAAATTGTTGAAGCTGCCTGCTGTTCTTAGATGCAATGGAAAATGTGGTCTTTCCCATTGCCAGTACTGAAGTAAAATGCAACTGAGAAGCATTTGTAAATAAGATGGAGTGAGGGAGGTGGTGGTGGCTCTTACATGTTGCCCATGATAGTAAAATGTCTTACTGCAGTACACAATGGGCTGCAGATGACATCATCATCATCTTCATCTTCAATGGGTATAAACCCATGGCAATTATAGTATTCTCTGTAGTTTACAATAAAATACAATAATACAGTCAAATATGCACAGACATGGAACCACTCCATGAAAACCTCTCAGGATTGCTCCCACAGTAAGTTTCTTCACACAACAGGTTGATCACATGCAGGATTTTGCAGCGTGGCTCCAGCAAGTTACAAGCATCATGAATTTAGCAAGGGCAGAGGTTTCAAGTGTATGAATTGAAGTAGAGAATCTTCCCAAACATATACATCTTGTTTGTACGATGCTTCTACTGCTTGTTGCAACAAAGTCCTTGGGTCATGCCCAACACCTCTGCAGATGACAGTGAGATACAGAGCAAAGTTAGAGATTGCTCTGGCACCTCATATAGAACCACAATATGGAAGGGTACTGTGATTTTGTCCTGTGATCCTACCATCATTTTTGTTGTGTTAAAGCACAACAAATATTACTCCTAGTTTAAAAGG